>NC_142466.1:0-10000000 GCF_049115385.1 Moschus berezovskii
CCTCAGGCTGAAGCAGATTTCGCAGGAAGCGGGCCTAGAGAGCTTCCTTCGTGGATGCAGAGGCAACAGAGCGGCCTGCGTGTGCACAGCTGCATTTGGCAGAGAGGAGCTCGCTTTGGCACTGGGAGGCTGTGAGACCTGCTCCAAGCACGGGGATTGCTGGGTTGGGGCCTGCATCTCGCTGCCACTTGCTGAGCTTCCAAAGACTTTCCTAGCTCACAGCCTCGCTAGCCATGAAGGAGCAGGCTGAGGGAGTGTGTCAGACATGACTCAGCACTTTCCTGGGCTTGCCTGTGGTTTCGCCTTTCCACTCCAACTGGGCCCCGGGACTCCCTGCAGAGGAGGAGGAGCCCGGTTGTCTCCAAACTTCCTAGGGCTAGAGTAGAGCAGGGAGAACTCTGTCAGCTGGAAGGGAAGAGCAGAAGGGTAGATGGGGCAGAGGTTGCCTGGCCGCTCTGGTGAAGCAACGCCCAGGGAGAAACAGGCACCATGGGCCTCCAGGCAGGGGATGCGAGATCCCAGCCAGAGTGCTTCTGCGTCTCAGCCGAGAAGCTTCCTGAGAGTTTGAGGTTGCCTGCAGCTCTCCAGAGGAGCAAAGACATGTGGGGTGTGTTTGGCCTTTCCCTGGGAGGGTGGTGCCCTTGCGGCAGCCCCAGGCCCAGGAGCAACGGCCCCAGAGGAAAGACCGTTCCCACTGAGATTCGCTGAGGCTGAGAAGCAGATTTCGCAGGAAGCGGGAGGAGAGAGCTTCCTTCGCCAATGCAGAGGCAGCCTAGCGGCCTGCGTCTGCACAGCTGGATTTGGCAGAGAGGCGTTCGCTTTGCCCCTGGGAGACGCTGAGATTGGCTCCAAGCACCGAGATTTCCGGGTGCGCGGCCTGCATCTCTCTTGCACTCTCCGAGCTTGAGAAGGCTTTCCTAGCTCCCAGCGTTGCTTCCCTGAAAGGAGCAGGCTGAGGAAGTGTGTCCGACGTGACTCAGCCCCTTCCTAGGCTTCCCCGTGCTATTGCCTTTCAGTGCAATGGAAGGCGCAGGACTCCTTGGAAAGGAGGCTGGGCTCGGTTGTCTCCCCACTTCAGAGGTCTAGAGCAGAGCACTGAGACGTCTGTCAGGCGGAAGGGAAGCGCTGTTGTGCCCATGGTGAAGACGTTGCTTGGCCGCACTGTGGAAGCAACGCCCAGAGAGAAACAGGCACCGTGGGCCTCCAGGCAGGGGCTGCGGGATCACAGCCAGAATGCCCCTGCGTCTCCGCTGAGAAGCGACCTCCCAGTTGGAGGCTCCATGCCGCCCTCCAGAGGAGCAAAGACGTGTGGAGTGTGTCTGGCCTTTCCTTGGGAGTGTGGTGCCCTTCCCTCTTCCCCAGGCACAGGAGCAACTGCCCCTGAGCAAAGAGCTCTCCAAGGGCTTTTCCCTCAGGCTGAAGCAGATTTCGCAGGAAGCGGGCCTAGAGAGCTTCCTTCGTGGATGCAGAGGCAGCAGAGCGGCCTGCGTGTGCAAAGCTGCATTTGGCAGAGAGGAGCTCGCTTTGGCACTGGGAGGCTGTGAGACCTGCTCCAAGCACCGGGATTGCTGGGTTGGGGCCTGCATCTCGCTGCCACTTGCTGAGCTTCCAAAGACTTTCCTAGCTCACAGCCTCGCTAGCCATGAAGGAGCAGGCTGAGGGAGTGTGTCAGACATGACTCAGCACTTTCCTGGGCTTGCCTGTGGTTTCGCCTTTCCACTCCAACTGGGCTCCGGGACTCCCTGCAGAGGAGGAGGAGCCCGGTTGTCTCCAAACTTCCTAGGGCTAGAGTAGAGCAGGGAGAACTCTGTCAGCTGGAAGGGAAGAGCAGAAGGGTAGATGGGGCAGAGGTTGCCTGGCCGCTCTGGTGAAGCAACGCCCAGGGAGAAACAGGCACCATGGGCCTCCAGGCAGGGGATGCGAGATCCCAGCCAGAGTGCTTCTGCGTCTCAGCCGAGAAGCTTCCTGAGAGTTTGAGGTTGCCTGCAGCTCTCCAGAGGAGCAAAGACATGTGGGGTGTGTTTGGCCTTTCCCTGGGAGGGTGGTGCCCTTGCGGCAGCCCCAGGCCCAGGAGCAACGGCCCCAGAGGAAAGACCGTTCCCACTGAGATTCGCTGAGGCTGAGAAGCAGATTTCGCAGGAAGCGGGAGGAGAGAGCTTCCTTCGCCAATGCAGAGGCAGCCTAGCGGCCTGCGTCTGCACAGCTGGATTTGGCAGAGAGGCGTTCGCTTTGCCCCTGGGAGACGCTGAGATTGGCTCCAAGCACCGAGATTTCCGGGTGCGCGGCCTGCATCTCTCTTGCACTCTCCGAGCTTGAGAAGGCTTTCCTAGCTCCCAGCGTTGCTTCCCTGAAAGGAGCAGGCTGAGGAAGTGTGTCCGACGTGACTCAGCCCCTTCCTAGGCTTCCCCGTGCTATTGCCTTTCAGTGCAATCGAAGGCGCAGGACTCCTTGGAAAGGAGGCTGGGCTCGGTTGTCTCCCCACTTCAGAGGTCTAGAGCAGAGCACTGAGACGTCTGTCAGGCGGAAGGGAAGCGCTGTTGTGCCCATGGTGAAGACGTTGCTTGGCCGCACTGTGGAAGCAACGCCCAGAGAGAAACAGGCACCGTGGGCCTCCAGGCAGGGGCTGCGGGATCACAGCCAGAATGCCCCTGCGTCTCCGCTGAGAAGCGACCTCCCAGTTGGAGGCTCCATGCCGCCCTCCAGAGGAGCAAAGACGTGTGGAGTGTGTCTGGCCTTTCCTTGGGAGTGTGGTGCCCTTCCCTCTTCCCCAGGCACAGGAGCAACTGCCCCTGAGCAAAGAGCTCTCCAAGGGCTTTTCCCTCAGGCTGAAGCAGATTTCGCAGGAAGCGGGCCTAGAGAGCTTCCTTCGTGGATGCAGAGGCAGCAGAGCGGCCTGCGTGTGCACAGCTGCATTTGGCAGAGAGGAGCTCGCTTTGGCACTGGGAGGCTGGGAGACCTGCTCCAAGCACCGGGATTGCTGGGTTGGGGCCTGCATCTCGCTGCCACTTGCTGAGCTTCCAAAGACTTTCCTAGCTCACAGCCTCGCTAGCCATGAAGGAGCAGGCTGAGGGAGTGTGTCAGACATGACTCAGCACTTTCCTGGGCTTGCCTGTGGTTTCGCCTTTCCACTCCAACTGGGCCCCGGGACTCCTTGCAGAGGAGGAGGAGCCCGGTTGTCTCCAAACTTCCTAGGGCTAGAGTAGAGCAGGGAGAACTCTGTCAGCTGGAAGGGAAGAGCAGAAGGGTAGATGGGGCAGAGGTTGCCTGGCCGCTCTGGTGAAGCAACGCCCAGGGAGAAACAGGCACCATGGGCCTCCAGGCAGGGGATGCGAGATCCCAGCCAGAGTGCTTCTGCGTCTCAGCCGAGAAGCTTCCTGAGAGTTTGAGGTTGCCTGCAGCTCTCCAGAGGAGCAAAGACATGTGGGGTGTGTTTGGCCTTTCCCTGGGAGGGTGGTGCCCTTGCGGCAGCCCCAGGCCCAGGAGCAACGGCCCCAGAGGAAAGACCGTTCCCACTGAGATTCGCTGAGGCTGAGAAGCAGATTTCGCAGGAAGCGGGAGGAGAGAGCTTCCTTCGCCAATGCAGAGGCAGCCTAGCGGCCTGCGTCTGCACAGCTGGATTTGGCAGAGAGGCGTTCGCTTTGCCCCTGGGAGACGCTGAGATTGGCTCCAAGCACCGAGATTTCCGGGTGCGCGGCCTGCATCTCTCTTGCACTCTCCGAGCTTGAGAAGGCTTTCCTAGCTCCCAGCGTTGCTTCCCTGAAAGGAGCAGGCTGAGGAAGTGTGTCCGACGTGACTCAGCCCCTTCCTAGGCTTCCCCGTGCTATTGCCTTTCAGTGCAATCGAAGGCGCAGGACTCCTTGGAAAGGAGGCTGGGCTCGGTTGTCTCCCCACTTCAGAGGTCTAGAGCAGAGCACTGAGACGTCTGTCAGGCGGAAGGGAAGCGCTGTTGTGCCCATGGTGAAGACGTTGCTTGGCCGCACTGTGGAAGCAACGCCCAGAGAGAAACAGGCACCGTGGGCCTCCAGGCAGGGGCTGCGGGATCACAGCCAGAATGCCCCTGCGTCTCCGCTGAGAAGCGACCTCCCAGTTGGAGGCTCCATGCCGCCCTCCAGAGGAGCAAAGACGTGTGGAGTGTGTCTGGCCTTTCCTTGGGAGTGTGGTGCCCTTCCCTCTTCCCCAGGCACAGGAGCAACTGCCCCTGAGCAAAGAGCTCTCCAAGGGCTTTTCCCTCAGGCTGAAGCAGATTTCGCAGGAAGCGGGCCTAGAGAGCTTCCTTCGTGGATGCAGAGGCAGCAGAGCGGCCTGCGTGTGCACAGCTGCATTTGGCAGAGAGGAGCTCGCTTTGGCACTGGGAGGCTGGGAGACCTGCTCCAAGCACCGGGATTGCTGGGTTGGGGCCTGCATCTCGCTGCCACTTGCTGAGCTTCCAAAGACTTTCCTAGCTCACAGCCTCGCTAGCCATGAAGGAGCAGGCTGAGGGAGTGTGTCAGACATGACTCAGCACTTTCCTGGGCTTGCCTGTGGTTTCGCCTTTCCACTCCAACTGGGCCCCGGGACTCCTTGCAGAGGAGGAGGAGCCCGGTTGTCTCCAAACTTCCTAGGGCTAGAGTAGAGCAGGGAGAACTCTGTCAGCTGGAAGGGAAGAGCAGAAGGGTAGATGGGGCAGAGGTTGCCTGGCCGCTCTGGTGAAGCAACGCCCAGGGAGAAACAGGCACCATGGGCCTCCAGGCAGGGGATGCGAGATCCCAGCCAGAGTGCTTCTGCGTCTCAGCCGAGAAGCTTCCTGAGAGTTTGAGGTTGCCTGCAGCTCTCCAGAGGAGCAAAGACATGTGGGGTGTGTTTGGCCTTTCCCTGGGAGGGTGGTGCCCTTGCGGCAGCCCCAGGCCCAGGAGCAACGGCCCCAGAGGAAAGACCGTTCCCACTGAGATTCGCTGAGGCTGAGAAGCAGATTTCGCAGGAAGCGGGAGGAGAGAGCTTCCTTCGCCAATGCAGAGGCAGCCTAGCGGCCTGCGTCTGCACAGCTGGATTTGGCAGAGAGGCGTTCGCTTTGCCCCTGGGAGACGCTGAGATTGGCTCCAAGCACCGAGATTTCCGGGTGCGCGGCCTGCATCTCTCTTGCACTCTCCGAGCTTGAGAAGGCTTTCCTAGCTCCCAGCGTTGCTTCCCTGAAAGGAGCAGGCTGAGGAAGTGTGTCCGACGTGACTCAGCCCCTTCCTAGGCTTCCCCGTGCTATTGCCTTTCAGTGCAATCGAAGGCGCAGGACTCCTTGGAAAGGAGGCTGGGCTCGGTTGTCTCCCCACTTCAGAGGTCTAGAGCAGAGCACTGAGACGTCTGTCAGGCGGAAGGGAAGCGCTGTTGTGCCCATGGTGAAGACGTTGCTTGGCCGCACTGTGGAAGCAACGCCCAGAGAGAAACAGGCACCGTGGGCCTCCAGGCAGGGGCTGCGGGATCACAGCCAGAATGCCCCTGCGTCTCCGCTGAGAAGCGACCTCCCAGTTGGAGGCTCCATGCCGCCCTCCAGAGGAGCAAAGACGTGTGGAGTGTGTCTGGCCTTTCCTTGGGAGTGTGGTGCCTTCCCTCTTCCCCAGGCACAGGAGCAACTGCCCCTGAGCAAAGACCTCTCCAAGGGCTTTTCCCTCAGGCTGAAGCAGATTTCGCAGGAAGCGGGCCTAGAGAGCTTCCTTCGTGGATGCAGAGGCAGCAGAGCGGCCTGCGTGTGCAAAGCTGCATTTGGCAGAGAGGAGCTCGCTTTGGCACTGGGAGGCTGGGAGACCTGCTCCAAGCACCGGGATTGCTGGGTTGGGGCCTGCATCTCGCTGCCACTTGCTGAGCTTCCAAAGACTTTCCTAGCTCACAGCCTCGCTAGCCATGAAGGAGCAGGCTGAGGGAGTGTGTCAGACATGACTCAGCACTTTCCTGGGCTTGCCTGTGGTTTCGCCTTTCCACTCCAACTGGGCCCCGGGACTCCCTGCAGAGGAGGAGGAGCCCGGTTGTCTCCAAACTTCCTAGGGCTAGAGTAGAGCAGGGAGAACTCTGTCAGCTGGAAGGGAAGAGCAGAAGGGTAGATGGGGCAGAGGTTGCCTGGCCGCTCTGGTGAAGCAACGCCCAGGGAGAAACAGGCACCATGGGCCTCCAGGCAGGGGATGCGAGATCCCAGCCAGAGTGCTTCTGCGTCTCAGCCGAGAAGCTTCCTGAGAGTTTGAGGTTGCCTGCAGCTCTCCAGAGGAGCAAAGACATGTGGGGTGTGTTTGGCCTTTCCCTGGGAGGGTGGTGCCCTTGCGGCAGCCCCAGGCCCAGGAGCAACGGCCCCAGAGGAAAGACCGTTCCCACTGAGATTCGCTGAGGCTGAGAAGCAGATTTCGCAGGAAGCGGGAGGAGAGAGCTTCCTTCGCCAATGCAGAGGCAGCCTAGCGGCCTGCGTCTGCACAGCTGGATTTGGCAGAGAGGCGTTCGCTTTGCCCCTGGGAGACGCTGAGATTGGCTCCAAGCACCGAGATTTCCGGGTGCGCGGCCTGCATCTCTCTTGCACTCTCCGAGCTTGAGAAGGCTTTCCTAGCTCCCAGCGTTGCTTCCCTGAAAGGAGCAGGCTGAGGAAGTGTGTCCGACGTGACTCAGCCCCTTCCTAGGCTTCCCCGTGCTATTGCCTTTCAGTGCAATCGAAGGCGCAGGACTCCTTGGAAAGGAGGCTGGGCTCGGTTGTCTCCCCACTTCAGAGGTCTAGAGCAGAGCACTGAGACGTCTGTCAGGCGGAAGGGAAGCGCTGTTGTGCCCATGGTGAAGACGTTGCTTGGCCGCACTGTGGAAGCAACGCCCAGAGAGAAACAGGCACCGTGGGCCTCCAGGCAGGGCTGCGGGATCACAGCCAGAATGCCCCTGCGTCTCCGCTGAGAAGCGACCTCCCAGTTGGAGGCTCCATGCCGCCCTCCAGAGGAGCAAAGACGTGTGGAGTGTGTCTGGCCTTTCCTTGGGAGTGTGGTGCCCTTCCCTCTTCCCCAGGCACAGGAGCAACTGCCCCTGAGCAAAGAGCTCTCCAAGGGCTTTTCCCTCAGGCTGAAGCAGATTTCGCAGGAAGCGGGCCTAGAGAGCTTCCTTCGTGGATGCAGAGGCAGCAGAGCGGCCTGCGTGTGCAAAGCTGCATTTGGCAGAGAGGAGCTCGCTTTGGCACTGGGAGGCTGGGAGACCTGCTCCAAGCACCGGGATTGCTGGGTTGGGGCCTGCATCTCGCTGCCACTTGCTGAGCTTCCAAAGACTTTCCTAGCTCACAGCCTCGCTAGCCATGAAGGAGCAGGCTGAGGGAGTGTGTCAGACATGACTCAGCACTTTCCTGGGCTTGCCTGTGGTTTCGCCTTTCCACTCCAACTGGGCCCCGGGACTCCTTGCAGAGGAGGAGGAGCCCGGTTGTCTCCAAACTTCCTAGGGCTAGAGTAGAGCAGGGAGAACTCTGTCAGCTGGAAGGGAAGAGCAGAAGGGTAGATGGGGCAGAGGTTGCCTGGCCGCTCTGGTGAAGCAACGCCCAGGAGAAACAGGCACCATGGGCCTCCAGGCAGGGGATGCGAGATCCCAGCCAGAGTGCTTCTGCGTCTCAGCCGAGAAGCTTCCTGAGAGTTTGAGGTTGCCTGCAGCTCTCCAGAGGAGCAAAGACATGTGGGGTGTGTTTGGCCTTTCCCTGGGAGGGTGGTGCCCTTGCGGCAGCCCCAGGCCCAGGAGCAACGGCCCCAGAGGAAAGACCGTTCCCACTGAGATTCGCTGAGGCTGAGAAGCAGATTTCGCAGGAAGCGGAGGAGAGAGCTTCCTTCGCCAATGCAGAGGCAGCCTAGCGGCCTGCGTCTGCACAGCTGGATTTGGCAGAGAGGCGTTCGCTTTGCCCCTGGGAGACGCTGAGATTGGCTCCAAGCACCGAGATTTCCGGGTGCGCGGCCTGCATCTCTCTTGCACTCTCCGAGCTTGAGAAGGCTTTCCTAGCTCCCAGCGTTGCTTCCCTGAAAGGAGCAGGCTGAGGAAGTGTGTCCGACGTGACTCAGCCCCTTCCTAGGCTTCCCCCGTGCTATTGCCTTTCAGTGCAATGGAAGGCGCAGGACTCCTTGGAAAGGAGGCTGGGCTCGGTTGTCTCCCCACTTCAGAGGTCTAGAGCAGAGCACTGAGACGTCTGTCAGGCGGAAGGGAAGCGCTGTTGTGCCCATGGTGAAGACGTTGCTTGGCCGCACTGTGGAAGCAACGCCCAGAGAGAAACAGGCACCGTGGGCCTCCAGGCAGGGGGCTGCGGGATCACAGCCAGAATGCCCCTGCGTCTCCGCTGAGAAGCGACCTCCCAGTTGGAGGCTCCATGCCGCCCTCCAGAGGAGCAAAGACGTGTGGAGTGTGTCTGGCCTTTCCTTGGGAGTGTGGTGCCCTTCCCTCTTCCCCAGGCACAGGAGCAACTGCCCCTGAGCAAAGACCTCTCCAAGGGCTTTTCCCTCAGGCTGAAGCAGATTTCGCAGGAAGCGGGCCTAGAGAGCTTCCTTCGTGGATGCAGAGGCAGCAGAGCGGCCTGCGTGTGCAAAGCTGCATTTGGCAGAGAGGAGCTCGCTTTGGCACTGGGAGGCTGGGAGACCTGCTCCAAGCACCGGGATTGCTGGGTTGGGGCCTGCATCTCGCTGCCACTTGCTGAGCTTCCAAAGACTTTCCTAGCTCACAGCCTCGCTAGCCATGAAGGAGCAGGCTGAGGGAGTGTGTCAGACATGACTCAGCACTTTCCTGGGCTTGCCTGTGGTTTCGCCTTTCCACTCCAACTGGGCCCCGGGACTCCCTGCAGAGGAGGAGGAGCCCGGTTGTCTCCAAACTTCCTAGGGCTAGAGTAGAGCAGGGAGAACTCTGTCAGCTGGAAGGGAAGAGCAGAAGGGTAGATGGGGCAGAGGTTGCCTGGCCGCTCTGGTGAAGCAACGCCCAGGGAGAAACAGGCACCATGGGCCTCCAGGCAGGGGATGCGAGATCCCAGCCAGAGTGCTTCTGCGTCTCAGCCGAGAAGCTTCCTGAGAGTTTGAGGTTGCCTGCAGCTCTCCAGAGGAGCAAAGACATGTGGGGTGTGTTTGGCCTTTCCCTGGGAGGGTGGTGCCCTTGCGGCAGCCCCAGGCCCAGGAGCAACGGTCCCAGAGGAAAGACCGTTCCCACTGAGATTCGCTGAGGCTGAGAAGCAGATTTCGCAGGAAGCGGGAGGAGAGAGCTTCCTTCGCCAATGCAGAGGCAGCCTAGCGGCCTGCGTCTGCACAGCTGGATTTGGCAGAGAGGCGTTCGCTTTGCCCCTGGGAGACGCTGAGATTGGCTCCAAGCACCGAGATTTCCGGGTGCGCGGCCTGCATCTCTCTTGCACTCTCCGAGCTTGAGAAGGCTTTCCTAGCTCCCAGCGTTGCTTCCCTGAAAGGAGCAGGCTGAGGAAGTGTGTCCGACGTGACTCAGCCCCTTCCTAGGCTTCCCCGTGCTATTGCCTTTCAGTGCAATCGAAGGCGCAGGACTCCTTGGAAAGGAGGCTGGGCTCGGTTGTCTCCCCACTTCAGAGGTCTAGAGCAGAGCACTGAGACGTCTGTCAGGCGGAAGGGAAGCGCTGTTGTGCCCATGGTGAAGACGTTGCTTGGCCGCACTGTGGAAGCAACGCCCAGAGAGAAACAGGCACCGTGGGCCTCCAGGCAGGGGCTGCGGGATCACAGCCAGAATGCCCCTGCGTCTCCGCTGAGAAGCGACCTCCCAGTTGGAGGCTCCATGCCGCCCTCCAGAGGAGCAAAGACGTGTGGAGTGTGTCTGGCCTTTCCTTGGGAGTGTGGTGCCCTTCCCTCTTCCCCAGGCACAGGAGCAACTGCCCCTGAGCAAAGACCTCTCCAAGGGCTTTTCCCTCAGGCTGAAGCAGATTTCGCAGGAAGCGGGCCTAGAGAGCTTCCTTCGTGGATGCAGAGGCAGCAGAGCGGCCTGCGTGTGCAAAGCTGCATTTGGCAGAGAGGAGCTCGCTTTGGCACTGGGAGGCTGGGAGACCTGCTCCAAGCACCGGGATTGCTGGGTTGGGGCCTGCATCTCGCTGCCACTTGCTGAGCTTCCAAAGACTTTCCTAGCTCACAGCCTCGCTAGCCATGAAGGAGCAGGCTGAGGGAGTGTGTCAGACATGACTCAGCACTTTCCTGGGCTTGCCTGTGGTTTCGCCTTTCCACTCCAACTGGGCCCCGGGACTCCTTGCAGAGGAGGAGGAGCCCGGTTGTCTCCAAACTTCCTAGGGCTAGAGTAGAGCAGGGAGAACTCTGTCAGCTGGAAGGGAAGAGCAGAAGGGTAGATGGGGCAGAGGTTGCCTGGCCGCTCTGGTGAAGCAACGCCCAGGGAGAAACAGGCACCATGGGCCTCCAGGCAGGGGATGCGAGATCCCAGCCAGAGTGCTTCTGCGTCTCAGCCGAGAAGCTTCCTGAGAGTTTGAGGTTGCCTGCAGCTCTCCAGAGGAGCAAAGACATGTGGGGTGTGTTTGGCCTTTCCCTGGGAGGGTGGTGCCCTTGCGGCAGCCCCAGGCCCAGGAGCAACGGCCCCAGAGGAAAGACCGTTCCCACTGAGATTCGCTGAGGCTGAGAAGCAGATTTCGCAGGAAGCGGGAGGAGAGAGCTTCCTTCGCCAATGCAGAGGCAGCCTAGCGGCCTGCGTCTGCACAGCTGGATTTGGCAGAGAGGCGTTCGCTTTGCCCCTGGGAGACGCTGAGATTGGCTCCAAGCACCGAGATTTCCGGGTGCGCGGCCTGCATCTCTCTTGCACTCTCCGAGCTTGAGAAGGCTTTCCTAGCTCCCAGCGTTGCTTCCCTGAAAGGAGCAGGCTGAGGAAGTGTGTCCGACGTGACTCAGCCCCTTCCTAGGCTTCCCCGTGCTATTGCCTTTCAGTGCAATGGAAGGCGCAGGACTCCTTGGAAAGGAGGCTGGGCTCGGTTGTCTCCCCACTTCAGAGGTCTAGAGCAGAGCACTGAGACGTCTGTCAGGCGGAAGGGAAGCGCTGTTGTGCCCATGGTGAAGACGTTGCTTGGCCGCACTGTGGAAGCAACGCCCAGAGAGAAACAGGCACCGTGGGCCTCCAGGCAGGGGCTGCGGGATCACAGCCAGAATGCCCCTGCGTCTCCGCTGAGAAGCGACCTCCCAGTTGGAGGCTCCATGCCGCCCTCCAGAGGAGCAAAGACGTGTGGAGTGTGTCTGGCCTTTCCTTGGGAGTGTGGTGCCCTTCCCTCTTCCCCAGGCACAGGAGCAACTGCCCCTGAGCAAAGAGCTCTCCAAGGGCTTTTCCCTCAGGCTGAAGCAGATTTCGCAGGAAGCGGGCCTAGAGAGCTTCCTTCGTGGATGCAGAGGCAGCAGAGCGGCCTGCGTGTGCAAAGCTGCATTTGGCAGAGAGGAGCTCGCTTTGGCACTGGGAGGCTGGGAGACCTGCTCCAAGCACCGGGATTGCTGGGTTGGGGCCTGCATCTCGCTGCCACTTGCTGAGCTTCCAAAGACTTTCCTAGCTCACAGCCTCGCTAGCCATGAAGGAGCAGGCTGAGGGAGTGTGTCAGACATGACTCAGCACTTTCCTGGGCTTGCCTGTGGTTTCGCCTTTCCACTCCAACTGGGCCCCGGGACTCCTTGCAGAGGAGGAGGAGCCCGGTTGTCTCCAAACTTCCTAGGGCTAGAGTAGAGCAGGGAGAACTCTGTCAGCTGGAAGGGAAGAGCAGAAGGGTAGATGGGGCAGAGGTTGCCTGGCCGCTCTGGTGAAGCAACGCCCAGGGAGAAACAGGCACCATGGGCCTCCAGGCAGGGGATGCGAGATCCCAGCCAGAGTGCTTCTGCGTCTCAGCCCAGAAGCTTCCTGAGAGTTTGAGGTTGCCTGCAGCTCTCCAGAGGAGCAAAGACATGTGGGGTGTGTTTGGCCTTTCCCTGGGAGGGTGGTGCCCTTGCGGCAGCCCCAGGCCCAGGAGCAACGGCCCCAGAGGAAAGACCGTTCCCACTGAGATTCGCTGAGGCTGAGAAGCAGATTTCGCAGGAAGCGGGAGGAGAGAGCTTCCTTCGCCAATGCAGAGGCAGCCTAGCGGCCTGCGTCTGCACAGCTGGATTTGGCAGAGAGGCGTTCGCTTTGCCCCTGGGAGACGCTGAGATTGGCTCCAAGCACCGAGATTTCCGGGTGCGCGGCCTGCATCTCTCTTGCACTCTCCGAGCTTGAGAAGGCTTTCCTAGCTCCCAGCGTTGCTTCCCTGAAAGGAGCAGGCTGAGGAAGTGTGTCCGACGTGACTCAGCCCCTTCCTAGGCTTCCCCGTGCTATTGCCTTTCAGTGCAATGGAAGGCGCAGGACTCCTTGGAAAGGAGGCTGGGCTCGGTTGTCTCCCCACTTCAGAGGTCTAGAGCAGAGCACTGAGACGTCTGTCAGGCGGAAGGGAAGCGCTGTTGTGCCCATGGTGAAGACGTTGCTTGGCCGCACTGTGGAAGCAACGCCCAGAGAGAAACAGGCACCGTGGGCCTCCAGGCAGGGGCTGCGGGATCACAGCCAGAATGCCCCTGCGTCTCCGCTGAGAAGCGACCTCCCAGTTGGAGGCTCCATGCCGCCCTCCAGAGGAGCAAAGACGTGTGGAGTGTGTCTGGCCTTTCCTTGGGAGTGTGGTGCCCTTCCCTCTTCCCCAGGCACAGGAGCAACTGCCCCTGAGCAAAGACCTCTCCAAGGGCTTTTCCCTCAGGCTGAAGCAGATTTCGCAGGAAGCGGGCCTAGAGAGCTTCCTTCGTGGATGCAGAGGCAGCAGAGCGGCCTGCGTGTGCAAAGCTGCATTTGGCAGAGAGGAGCTCGCTTTGGCACTGGGAGGCTGGGAGACCTGCTCCAAGCACCGGGATTGCTGGGTTGGGGCCTGCATCTCGCTGCCACTTGCTGAGCTTCCAAAGACTTTCCTAGCTCACAGCCTCGCTAGCCATGAAGGAGCAGGCTGAGGGAGTGTGTCAGACATGACTCAGCACTTTCCTGGGCTTGCCTGTGGTTTCGCCTTTCCACTCCAACTGGGCCCCGGGACTCCCTGCAGAGGAGGAGGAGCCCGGTTGTCTCCAAACTTCCTAGGGCTAGAGTAGAGCAGGGAGAACTCTGTCAGCTGGAAGGGAAGAGCAGAAGGGTAGATGGGGCAGAGGTTGCCTGGCCGCTCTGGTGAAGCAACGCCCAGGGAGAAACAGGCACCATGGGCCTCCAGGCAGGGGATGCGAGATCCCAGCCAGAGTGCTTCTGCGTCTCAGCCGAGAAGCTTCCTGAGAGTTTGAGGTTGCCTGCAGCTCTCCAGAGGAGCAAAGACATGTGGGGTGTGTTTGGCCTTTCCCTGGGAGGGTGGTGCCCTTGCGGCAGCCCCAGGCCCAGGAGCAACGGCCCCAGAGGAAAGACCGTTCCCACTGAGATTCGCTGAGGCTGAGAAGCAGATTTCGCAGGAAGCGGGAGGAGAGAGCTTCCTTCGCCAATGCAGAGGCAGCCTAGCGGCCTGCGTCTGCACAGCTGGATTTGGCAGAGAGGCGTTCGCTTTGCCCCTGGGAGACGCTGAGATTGGCTCCAAGCACCGAGATTTCCGGGTGCGCGGCCTGCATCTCTCTTGCACTCTCCGAGCTTGAGAAGGCTTTCCTAGCTCCCAGCGTTGCTTCCCTGAAAGGAGCAGGCTGAGGAAGTGTGTCCGACGTGACTCAGCCCCTTCCTAGGCTTCCCCGTGCTATTGCCTTTCAGTGCAATCGAAGGCGCAGGACTCCTTGGAAAGGAGGCTGGGCTCGGTTGTCTCCCCACTTCAGAGGTCTAGAGCAGAGCACTGAGACGTCTGTCAGGCGGAAGGGAAGCGCTGTTGTGCCCATGGTGAAGACGTTGCTTGGCCGCACTGTGGAAGCAACGCCCAGAGAGAAACAGGCACCGTGGGCCTCCAGGCAGGGGCTGCGGGATCACAGCCAGAATGCCCCTGCGTCTCCGCTGAGAAGCGACCTCCCAGTTGGAGGCTCCATGCCGCCCTCCAGAGGAGCAAAGACGTGTGGAGTGTGTCTGGCCTTTCCTTGGGAGTGTGGTGCCCTTCCCTCTTCCCCAGGCACAGGAGCAACTGCCCCTGAGCAAAGAGCTCTCCAAGGGCTTTTCCCTCAGGCTGAAGCAGATTTCGCAGGAAGCGGGCCTAGAGAGCTTCCTTCGTGGATGCAGAGGCAGCAGAGCGGCCTGCGTGTGCACAGCTGCATTTGGCAGAGAGGAGCTCGCTTTGGCACTGGGAGGCTGGGAGACCTGCTCCAAGCACCGGGATTGCTGGGTTGGGGCCTGCATCTCGCTGCCACTTTCTGAGCTTCCAAAGACTTTCCTAGCTCACAGCCTCGCTAGCCATGAAGGAGCAGGCTGAGGGAGTGTGTCAGACATGACTCAGCACTTTCCTGGGCTTGCCTGTGGTTTCGCCTTTCCACTCCAACTGGGCCCCGGGACTCCTTGCAGAGGAGGAGGAGCCCGGTTGTCTCCAAACTTCCTAGGGCTAGAGTAGAGCAGGGAGAACTCTGTCAGCTGGAAGGGAAGAGCAGAAGGGTAGATGGGGCAGAGGTTGCCTGGCCGCTCTGGTGAAGCAACGCCCAGGGAGAAACAGGCACCATGGGCCTCCAGGCAGGGGATGCGAGATCCCAGCCAGAGTGCTTCTGCGTCTCAGCCGAGAAGCTTCCTGAGAGTTTGAGGTTGCCTGCAGCTCTCCAGAGGAGCAAAGACATGTGGGGTGTGTTTGGCCTTTCCCTGGGAGGGTGGTGCCCTTGCGGCAGCCCCAGGCCCAGGAGCAACGGCCCCAGAGGAAAGACCGTTCCCACTGAGATTCGCTGAGGCTGAGAAGCAGATTTCGCAGGAAGCGGGAGGAGAGAGCTTCCTTCGCCAATGCAGAGGCAGCCTAGCGGCCTGCGTCTGCACAGCTGGATTTGGCAGAGAGGCGTTCGCTTTGCCCCTGGGAGACGCTGAGATTGGCTCCAAGCACCGAGATTTCCGGGTGCGCGGCCTGCATCTCTCTTGCACTCTCCGAGCTTGAGAAGGCTTTCCTAGCTCCCAGCGTTGCTTCCCTGAAAGGAGCAGGCTGAGGAAGTGTGTCCGACGTGACTCAGCCCCTTCCTAGGCTTCCCCGTGCTATTGCCTTTCAGTGCAATCGAAGGCGCAGGACTCCTTGGAAAGGAGGCTGGGCTCGGTTGTCTCCCCACTTCAGAGGTCTAGAGCAGAGCACTGAGACGTCTGTCAGGCGGAAGGGAAGCGCTGTTGTGCCCATGGTGAAGACGTTGCTTGGCCGCACTGTGGAAGCAACGCCCAGAGAGAAACAGGCACCGTGGGCCTCCAGGCAGGGGCTGCGGGATCACAGCCAGAATGCCCCTGCGTCTCCGCTGAGAAACGACCTCCCAGTTGGAGGCTCCATGCCGCCCTCCAGAGGAGCAAAGACGTGTGGAGTGTGTCTGGCCTTTCCTTGGGAGTGTGGTGCCCTTCCCTCTTCCCCAGGCACAGGAGCAACTGCCCCTGAGCAAAGACCTCTCCAAGGGCTTTTCCCTCAGGCTGAAGCAGATTTCGCAGGAAGCGGGCCTAGAGAGCTTCCTTCGTGGATGCAGAGGCAGCAGAGCGGCCTGCGTGTGCAAAGCTGCATTTGGCAGAGAGGAGCTCGCTTTGGCACTGGGAGGCTGGGAGACCTGCTCCAAGCACCGGGATTGCTGGGTTGGGGCCTGCATCTCGCTGCCACTTGCTGAGCTTCCAAAGACTTTCCTAGCTCACAGCCTCGCTAGCCATGAAGGAGCAGGCTGAGGGAGTGTGTCAGACATGACTCAGCACTTTCCTGGGCTTGCCTGTGGTTTCGCCTTTCCACTCCAACTGGGCCCCGGGACTCCTTGCAGAGGAGGAGGAGCCCGGTTGTCTCCAAACTTCCTAGGGCTAGAGTAGAGCAGGGAGAACTCTGTCAGCTGGAAGGGAAGAGCAGAAGGGTAGATGGGGCAGAGGTTGCCTGGCCGCTCTGGTGAAGCAACGCCCAGGGAGAAACAGGCACCATGGGCCTCCAGGCAGGGGATGCGAGATCCCAGCCAGAGTGCTTCTGCGTCTCAGCCGAGAAGCTTCCTGAGAGTTTGAGGTTGCCTGCAGCTCTCCAGAGGAGCAAAGACATGTGGGGTGTGTTTGGCCTTTCCCTGGGAGGGTGGTGCCCTTGCGGCAGCCCCAGGCCCAGGAGCAACGGCCCCAGAGGAAAGACCGTTCCCACTGAGATTCGCTGAGGCTGAGAAGCAGATTTCGCAGGAAGCGGGAGGAGAGAGCTTCCTTCGCCAATGCAGAGGCAGCCTAGCGGCCTGCGTCTGCACAGCTGGATTTGGCAGAGAGGCGTTCGCTTTGCCCCTGGGAGACGCTGAGATTGGCTCCAAGCACCGAGATTTCCGGGTGCGCGGCCTGCATCTCTCTTGCACTCTCCGAGCTTGAGAAGGCTTTCCTAGCTCCCAGCGTTGCTTCCCTGAAAGGAGCAGGCTGAGGAAGTGTGTCCGACGTGACTCAGCCCCTTCCTAGGCTTCCCCGTGCTATTGCCTTTCAGTGCAATCGAAGGCGCAGGACTCCTTGGAAAGGAGGCTGGGCTCGGTTGTCTCCCCACTTCAGAGGTCTAGAGCAGAGCACTGAGACGTCTGTCAGGCGGAAGGGAAGCGCTGTTGTGCCCATGGTGAAGACGTTGCTTGGCCGCACTGTGGAAGCAACGCCCAGAGAGAAACAGGCACCGTGGGCCTCCAGGCAGGGGCTGCGGGATCACAGCCAGAATGCCCCTGCGTCTCCGCTGAGAAGCGACCTCCCAGTTGGAGGCTCCATGCCGCCCTCCAGAGGAGCAAAGACGTGTGGAGTGTGTCTGGCCTTTCCTTGGGAGTGTGGTGCCCTTCCCTCTTCCCCAGGCACAGGAGCAACTGCCCCTGAGCAAAGACCTCTCCAAGGGCTTTTCCCTCAGGCTGAAGCAGATTTCGCAGGAAGCGGGCCTAGAGAGCTTCCTTCGTGGATGCAGAGGCAGCAGAGCGGCCTGCGTGTGCAAAGCTGCATTTGGCAGAGAGGAGCTCGCTTTGGCACTGGGAGGCTGGGAGACCTGCTCCAAGCACCGGGATTGCTGGGTTGGGGCCTGCATCTCGCTGCCACTTGCTGAGCTTCCAAAGACTTTCCTAGCTCACAGCCTCGCTAGCCATGAAGGAGCAGGCTGAGGGAGTGTGTCAGACATGACTCAGCACTTTCCTGGGCTTGCCTGTGGTTTCGCCTTTCCACTCCAACTGGGCCCCGGGACTCCCTGCAGAGGAGGAGGAGCCCGGTTGTCTCCAAACTTCCTAGGGCTAGAGTAGAGCAGGGAGAACTCTGTCAGCTGGAAGGGAAGAGCAGAAGGGTAGATGGGGCAGAGGTTGCCTGGCCGCTCTGGTGAAGCAACGCCCAGGGAGAAACAGGCACCATGGGCCTCCAGGCAGGGGATGCGAGATCCCAGCCAGAGTGCTTCTGCGTCTCAGCCCAGAAGCTTCCTGAGAGTTTGAGGTTGCCTGCAGCTCTCCAGAGGAGCAAAGACATGTGGGGTGTGTTTGGCCTTTCCCTGGGAGGGTGGTGCCCTTGCGGCAGCCCCAGGCCCAGGAGCAACGGCCCCAGAGGAAAGACCGTTCCCACTGAGATTCGCTGAGGCTGAGAAGCAGATTTCGCAGGAAGCGGGAGGAGAGAGCTTCCTTCGCCAATGCAGAGGCAGCCTAGCGGCCTGCGTCTGCACAGCTGGATTTGGCAGAGAGGCGTTCGCTTTGCCCCTGGGAGACGCTGAGATTGGCTCCAAGCACCGAGATTTCCGGGTGCGCGGCCTGCATCTCTCTTGCACTCTCCGAGCTTGAGAAGGCTTTCCTAGCTCCCAGCGTTGCTTCCCTGAAAGGAGCAGGCTGAGGAAGTGTGTCCGACGTGACTCAGCCCCTTCCTAGGCTTCCCCGTGCTATTGCCTTTCAGTGCAATCGAAGGCGCAGGACTCCTTGGAAAGGAGGCTGGGCTCGGTTGTCTCCCCACTTCAGAGGTCTAGAGCAGAGCACTGAGACGTCTGTCAGGCGGAAGGGAAGCGCTGTTGTGCCCATGGTGAAGACGTTGCTTGGCCGCACTGTGGAAGCAACGCCCAGAGAGAAACAGGCACCGTGGGCCTCCAGGCAGGGGCTGCGGGATCACAGCCAGAATGCCCCTGCGTCTCCGCTGAGAAGCGACCTCCCAGTTGGAGGCTCCATGCCGCCCTCCAGAGGAGCAAAGACGTGTGGAGTGTGTCTGGCCTTTCCTTGGGAGTGTGGTGCCCTTCCCTCTTCCCCAGGCACAGGAGCAACTGCCCCTGAGCAAAGAGCTCTCCAAGGGCTTTTCCCTCAGGCTGAAGCAGATTTCGCAGGAAGCGGGCCTAGAGAGCTTCCTTCGTGGATGCAGAGGCAGCAGAGCGGCCTGCGTGTGCAAAGCTGCATTTGGCAGAGAGGAGCTCGCTTTGGCACTGGGAGGCTGGGAGACCTGCTCCAAGCACCGGGATTGCTGGGTTGGGGCCTGCATCTCGCTGCCACTTGCTGAGCTTCCAAAGACTTTCCTAGCTCACAGCCTCGCTAGCCATGAAGGAGCAGGCTGAGGGAGTGTGTCAGACATGACTCAGCACTTTCCTGGGCTTGCCTGTGGTTTCGCCTTTCCACTCCAACTGGGCCCCGGGACTCCCTGCAGAGGAGGAGGAGCCCGGTTGTCTCCAAACTTCCTAGGGCTAGAGTAGAGCAGGGAGAACTCTGTCAGCTGGAAGGGAAGAGCAGAAGGGTAGATGGGGCAGACGTTGCCTGGCCGCTCTGGTGAAGCAACGCCCAGGGAGAAACAGGCACCATGGGCCTCCAGGCAGGGGATGCGAGATCCCAGCCAGAGTGCTTCTGCGTCTCAGCCGAGAAGCTTCCTGAGAGTTTGAGGTTGCCTGCAGCTCTCCAGAGGAGCAAAGACATGTGGGGTGTGTTTGGCCTTTCCCTGGGAGGGTGGTGCCCTTGCGGCAGCCCCAGGCCCAGGAGCAACGGCCCCAGAGGAAAGACCGTTCCCACTGAGATTCGCTGAGGCTGAGAAGCAGATTTCGCAGGAAGCGGGAGGAGAGAGCTTCCTTCGCCAATGCAGAGGCAGCCTAGCGGCCTGCGTCTGCACAGCTGGATTTGGCAGAGAGGCGTTCGCTTTGCCCCTGGGAGACGCTGAGATTGGCTCCAAGCACCGAGATTTCCGGGTGCGCGGCCTGCATCTCTCTTGCACTCTCCGAGCTTGAGAAGGCTTTCCTAGCTCCCAGCGTTGCTTCCCTGAAAGGAGCAGGCTGAGGAAGTGTGTCCGACGTGACTCAGCCCCTTCCTAGGCTTCCCCGTGCTATTGCCTTTCAGTGCAATCGAAGGCGCAGGACTCCTTGGAAAGGAGGCTGGGCTCGGTTGTCTCCCCACTTCAGAGTTCTAGAGCAGAGCACTGAGACGTCTGTCAGGCGGAAGGGAAGCGCTGTTGTGCCCATGGTGAAGACGTTGCTTGGCCGCACTGTGGAAGCAACGCCCAGAGAGAAACAGGCACCGTGGGCCTCCAGGCAGGGGCTGCGGGATCACAGCCAGAATGCCCCTGCGTCTCCGCTGAGAAGCGACCTCCCAGTTGGAGGCTCCATGCCGCCCTCCAGAGGAGCAAAGACGTGTGGAGTGTGTCTGGCCTTTCCTTGGGAGTGTGGTGCCCTTCCCTCTTCCCCAGGCACAGGAGCAACTGCCCCTGAGCAAAGACCTCTCCAAGGGCTTTTCCCTCAGGCTGAAGCAGATTTCGCAGGAAGCGGGCCTAGAGAGCTTCCTTCGTGGATGCAGAGGCAGCAGAGCGGCCTGCGTGTGCAAAGCTGCATTTGGCAGAGAGGAGCTCGCTTTGGCACTGGGAGGCTGGGAGACCTGCTCCAAGCACCGGGATTGCTGGGTTGGGGCCTGCATCTCGCTGCCACTTGCTGAGCTTCCAAAGACTTTCCTAGCTCACAGCCTCGCTAGCCATGAAGGAGCAGGCTGAGGGAGTGTGTCAGACATGACTCAGCACTTTCCTGGGCTTGCCTGTGGTTTCGCCTTTCCACTCCAACTGGGCCCCGGGACTCCTTGCAGAGGAGGAGGAGCCCGGTTGTCTCCAAACTTCCTAGGGCTAGAGTAGAGCAGGGAGAACTCTGTCAGCTGGAAGGGAAGAGCAGAAGGGTAGATGGGGCAGACGTTGCCTGGCCGCTCTGGTGAAGCAACGCCCAGGGAGAAACAGGCACCATGGGCCTCCAGGCAGGGGATGCGAGATCCCAGCCAGAGTGCTTCTGCGTCTCAGCCGAGAAGCTTCCTGAGAGTTTGAGGTTGCCTGCAGCTCTCCAGAGGAGCAAAGACATGTGGGGTGTGTTTGGCCTTTCCCTGGGAGGGTGGTGCCCTTGCGGCAGCCCCAGGCCCAGGAGCAACGGCCCCAGAGGAAAGACCGTTCCCACTGAGATTCGCTGAGGCTGAGAAGCAGATTTCGCAGGAAGCGGGAGGAGAGAGCTTCCTTCGCCAATGCAGAGGCAGCCTAGCGGCCTGCGTCTGCACAGCTGGATTTGGCAGAGAGGCGTTCGCTTTGCCCCTGGGAGACGCTGAGATTGGCTCCAAGCACCGAGATTTCCGGGTGCGCGGCCTGCATCTCTCTTGCACTCTCCGAGCTTGAGAAGGCTTTCCTAGCTCCCAGCGTTGCTTCCCTGAAAGGAGCAGGCTGAGGAAGTGTGTCCGACGTGACTCAGCCCCTTCCTAGGCTTCCCCGTGCTATTGCCTTTCAGTGCAATCGAAGGCGCAGGACTCCTTGGAAAGGAGGCTGGGCTCGGTTGTCTCCCCACTTCAGAGGTCTAGAGCAGAGCACTGAGACGTCTGTCAGGCGGAAGGGAAGCGCTGTTGTGCCCATGGTGAAGACGTTGCTTGGCCGCACTGTGGAAGCAACGCCCAGAGAGAAACAGGCACCGTGGGCCTCCAGGCAGGGGCTGCGGGATCACAGCCAGAATGCCCCTGCGTCTCCGCTGAGAAGCGACCTCCCAGTTGGAGGCTCCATGCCGCCCTCCAGAGGAGCAAAGACGTGTGGAGTGTGTCTGGCCTTTCCTTGGGAGTGTGGTGCCCTTCCCTCTTCCCCAGGCACAGGAGCAACTGCCCCTGAGCAAAGAGCTCTCCAAGGGCTTTTCCCTCAGGCTGAAGCAGATTTCGCAGGAAGCGGGCCTAGAGAGCTTCCTTCGTGGATGCAGAGGCAGCAGAGCGGCCTGCGTGTGCAAAGCTGCATTTGGCAGAGAGGAGCTCGCTTTGGCACTGGGAGGCTGGGAGACCTGCTCCAAGCACCGGGATTGCTGGGTTGGGGCCTGCATCTCGCTGCCACTTGCTGAGCTTCCAAAGACTTTCCTAGCTCACAGCCTCGCTAGCCATGAAGGAGCAGGCTGAGGGAGTGTGTCAGACATGACTCAGCACTTTCCTGGGCTTGCCTGTGGTTTCGCCTTTCCACTCCAACTGGGCCCCGGGACTCCCTGCAGAGGAGGAGGAGCCCGGTTGTCTCCAAACTTCCTAGGGCTAGAGTAGAGCAGGGAGAACTCTGTCAGCTGGAAGGGAAGAGCAGAAGGGTAGATGGGGCAGAGGTTGCCTGGCCGCTCTGGTGAAGCAACGCCCAGGGAGAAACAGGCACCATGGGCCTCCAGGCAGGGGATGCGAGATCCCAGCCAGAGTGCTTCTGCGTCTCAGCCGAGAAGCTTCCTGAGAGTTTGAGGTTGCCTGCAGCTCTCCAGAGGAGCAAAGACATGTGGGGTGTGTTTGGCCTTTCCCTGGGAGGGTGGTGCCCTTGCGGCAGCCCCAGGCCCAGGAGCAACGGCCCCAGAGGAAAGACCGTTCCCACTGAGATTCGCTGAGGCTGAGAAGCAGATTTCGCAGGAAGCGGGAGGAGAGAGCTTCCTTCGCCAATGCAGAGGCAGCCTAGCGGCCTGCGTCTGCACAGCTGGATTTGGCAGAGAGGCGTTCGCTTTGCCCCTGGGAGACGCTGAGATTGGCTCCAAGCACCGAGATTTCCGGGTGCGCGGCCTGCATCTCTCTTGCACTCTCCGAGCTTGAGAAGGCTTTCCTAGCTCCCAGCGTTGCTTCCCTGAAAGGAGCAGGCTGAGGAAGTGTGTCCGACGTGACTCAGCCCCTTCCTAGGCTTCCCCGTGCTATTGCCTTTCAGTGCAATCGAAGGCGCAGGACTCCTTGGAAAGGAGGCTGGGCTCGGTTGTCTCCCCACTTCAGAGGTCTAGAGCAGAGCACTGAGACGTCTGTCAGGCGGAAGGGAAGCGCTGTTGTGCCCATGGTGAAGACGTTGCTTGGCCGCACTGTGGAAGCAACGCCCAGAGAGAAACAGGCACCGTGGGCCTCCAGGCAGGGGCTGCGGGATCACAGCCAGAATGCCCCTGCGTCTCCGCTGAGAAGCGACCTCCCAGTTGGAGGCTCCATGCCGCCCTCCAGAGGAGCAAAGACGTGTGGAGTGTGTCTGGCCTTTCCTTGGGAGTGTGGTGCCCTTCCCTCTTCCCCAGGCACAGGAGCAACTGCCCCTGAGCAAAGAGCTCTCCAAGGGCTTTTCCCTCAGGCTGAAGCAGATTTCGCAGGAAGCGGGCCTAGAGAGCTTCCTTCGTGGATGCAGAGGCAGCAGAGCGGCCTGCGTGTGCAAAGCTGCATTTGGCAGAGAGGAGCTCGCTTTGGCACTGGGAGGCTGGGAGACCTGCTCCAAGCACCGGGATTGCTGGGTTGGGGCCTGCATCTCGCTGCCACTTGCTGAGCTTCCAAAGACTTTCCTAGCTCACAGCCTCGCTAGCCATGAAGGAGCAGGCTGAGGGAGTGTGTCAGACATGACTCAGCACTTTCCTGGGCTTGCCTGTGGTTTCGCCTTTCCACTCCAACTGGGCCCCGGGACTCCTTGCAGAGGAGGAGGAGCCCGGTTGTCTCCAAACTTCCTAGGGCTAGAGTAGAGCAGGGAGAACTCTGTCAGCTGGAAGGGAAGAGCAGAAGGGTAGATGGGGCAGACGTTGCCTGGCCGCTCTGGTGAAGCAACGCCCAGGGAGAAACAGGCACCATGGGCCTCCAGGCAGGGGATGCGAGATCCCAGCCAGAGTGCTTCTGCGTCTCAGCCGAGAAGCTTCCTGAGAGTTTGAGGTTGCCTGCAGCTCTCCAGAGGAGCAAAGACATGTGGGGTGTGTTTGGCCTTTCCCTGGGAGGGTGGTGCCCTTGCGGCAGCCCCAGGCCCAGGAGCAACGGCCCCAGAGGAAAGACCGTTCCCACTGAGATTCGCTGAGGCTGAGAAGCAGATTTCGCAGGAAGCGGGAGGAGAGAGCTTCCTTCGCCAATGCAGAGGCAGCCTAGCGGCCTGCGTCTGCACAGCTGGATTTGGCAGAGAGGCGTTCGCTTTGCCCCTGGGAGACGCTGAGATTGGCTCCAAGCACCGAGATTTCCGGGTGCGCGGCCTGCATCTCTCTTGCACTCTCCGAGCTTGAGAAGGCTTTCCTAGCTCCCAGCGTTGCTTCCCTGAAAGGAGCAGGCTGAGGAAGTGTGTCCGACGTGACTCAGCCCCTTCCTAGGCTTCCCCGTGCTATTGCCTTTCAGTGCAATCGAAGGCGCAGGACTCCTTGGAAAGGAGGCTGGGCTCGGTTGTCTCCCCACTTCAGAGGTCTAGAGCAGAGCACTGAGACGTCTGTCAGGCGGAAGGGAAGCGCTGTTGTGCCCATGGTGAAGACGTTGCTTGGCCGCACTGTGGAAGCAACGCCCAGAGAGAAACAGGCACCGTGGGCCTCCAGGCAGGGGCTGCGGGATCACAGCCAGAATGCCCCTGCGTCTCCGCTGAGAAGCGACCTCCCAGTTGGAGGCTCCATGCCGCCCTCCAGAGGAGCAAAGACGTGTGGAGTGTGTCTGGCCTTTCCTTGGGAGTGTGGTGCCCTTCCCTCTTCCCCAGGCACAGGAGCAACTGCCCCTGAGCAAAGACCTCTCCAAGGGCTTTTCCCTCAGGCTGAAGCAGATTTCGCAGGAAGCGGGCCTAGAGAGCTTCCTTCGTGGATGCAGAGGCAGCAGAGCGGCCTGCGTGTGCACAGCTGCATTTGGCAGAGAGGAGCTCGCTTTGGCACTGGGAGGCTGGGAGACCTGCTCCAAGCACCGGGATTGCTGGGTTGGGGCCTGCATCTCGCTGCCACTTGCTGAGCTTCCAAAGACTTTCCTAGCTCACAGCCTCGCTAGCCATGAAGGAGCAGGCTGAGGGAGTGTGTCAGACATGACTCAGCACTTTCCTGGGCTTGCCTGTGGTTTCGCCTTTCCACTCCAACTGGGCCCCGGGACTCCCTGCAGAGGAGGAGGAGCCCGGTTGTCTCCAAACTTCCTAGGGCTAGAGTAGAGCAGGGAGAACTCTGTCAGCTGGAAGGGAAGAGCAGAAGGGTAGATGGGGCAGAGGTTGCCTGGCCGCTCTGGTGAAGCAACGCCCAGGGAGAAACAGGCACCATGGGCCTCCAGGCAGGGGATGCGAGATCCCAGCCAGAGTGCTTCTGCGTCTCAGCCCAGAAGCTTCCTGAGAGTTTGAGGTTGCCTGCAGCTCTCCAGAGGAGCAAAGACATGTGGGGTGTGTTTGGCCTTTCCCTGGGAGGGTGGTGCCCTTGCGGCAGCCCCAGGCCCAGGAGCAACGGCCCCAGAGGAAAGACCGTTCCCACTGAGATTCGCTGAGGCTGAGAAGCAGATTTCGCAGGAAGCGGGAGGAGAGAGCTTCCTTCGCCAATGCAGAGGCAGCCTAGCGGCCTGCGTCTGCACAGCTGGATTTGGCAGAGAGGCGTTCGCTTTGCCCCTGGGAGACGCTGAGATTGGCTCCAAGCACCGAGATTTCCGGGTGCGCGGCCTGCATCTCTCTTGCACTCTCCGAGCTTGAGAAGGCTTTCCTAGCTCCCAGCGTTGCTTCCCTGAAAGGAGCAGGCTGAGGAAGTGTGTCCGACGTGACTCAGCCCCTTCCTAGGCTTCCCCGTGCTATTGCCTTTCAGTGCAATCGAAGGCGCAGGACTCCTTGGAAAGGAGGCTGGGCTCGGTTGTCTCCCCACTTCAGAGGTCTAGAGCAGAGCACTGAGACGTCTGTCAGGCGGAAGGGAAGCGCTGTTGTGCCCATGGTGAAGACGTTGCTTGGCCGCACTGTGGAAGCAACGCCCAGAGAGAAACAGGCACCGTGGGCCTCCAGGCAGGGGCTGCGGGATCACAGCCAGAATGCCCCTGCGTCTCCGCTGAGAAGCGACCTCCCAGTTGGAGGCTCCATGCCGCCCTCCAGAGGAGCAAAGACGTGTGGAGTGTGTCTGGCCTTTCCTTGGGAGTGTGGTGCCCTTCCCTCTTCCCCAGGCACAGGAGCAACTGCCCCTGAGCAAAGAGCTCTCCAAGGGCTTTTCCCTCAGGCTGAAGCAGATTTCGCAGGAAGCGGGCCTAGAGAGCTTCCTTCGTGGATGCAGAGGCAGCAGAGCGGCCTGCGTGTGCAAAGCTGCATTTGGCAGAGAGGAGCTCGCTTTGGCACTGGGAGGCTGGGAGACCTGCTCCAAGCACCGGGATTGCTGGGTTGGGGCCTGCATCTCGCTGCCACTTGCTGAGCTTCCAAAGACTTTCCTAGCTCACAGCCTCGCTAGCCATGAAGGAGCAGGCTGAGGGAGTGTGTCAGACATGACTCAGCACTTTCCTGGGCTTGCCTGTGGTTTCGCCTTTCCACTCCAACTGGGCCCCGGGACTCCTTGCAGAGGAGGAGGAGCCCGGTTGTCTCCAAACTTCCTAGGGCTAGAGTAGAGCAGGGAGAACTCTGTCAGCTGGAAGGGAAGAGCAGAAGGGTAGATGGGGCAGAGGTTGCCTGGCCGCTCTGGTGAAGCAACGCCCAGGGAGAAACAGGCACCATGGGCCTCCAGGCAGGGGATGCGAGATCCCAGCCAGAGTGCTTCTGCGTCTCAGCCCAGAAGCTTCCTGAGAGTTTGAGGTTGCCTGCAGCTCTCCAGAGGAGCAAAGACATGTGGGGTGTGTTTGGCCTTTCCCTGGGAGGGTGGTGCCCTTGCGGCAGCCCCAGGCCCAGGAGCAACGGCCCCAGAGGAAAGACCGTTCCCACTGAGATTCGCTGAGGCTGAGAAGCAGATTTCGCAGGAAGCGGGAGGAGAGAGCTTCCTTCGCCAATGCAGAGGCAGCCTAGCGGCCTGCGTCTGCACAGCTGGATTTGGCAGAGAGGCGTTCGCTTTGCCCCTGGGAGACGCTGAGATTGGCTCCAAGCACCGAGATTTCCGGGTGCGCGGCCTGCATCTCTCTTGCACTCTCCGAGCTTGAGAAGGCTTTCCTAGCTCCCAGCGTTGCTTCCCTGAAAGGAGCAGGCTGAGGAAGTGTGTCCGACGTGACTCAGCCCCTTCCTAGGCTTCCCCGTGCTATTGCCTTTCAGTGCAATCGAAGGCGCAGGACTCCTTGGAAAGGAGGCTGGGCTCGGTTGTCTCCCCACTTCAGAGGTCTAGAGCAGAGCACTGAGACGTCTGTCAGGCGGAAGGGAAGCGCTGTTGTGCCCATGGTGAAGACGTTGCTTGGCCGCACTGTGGAAGCAACGCCCAGAGAGAAACAGGCACCGTGGGCCTCCAGGCAGGGGCTGCGGGATCACAGCCAGAATGCCCCTGCGTCTCCGCTGAGAAGCGACCTCCCAGTTGGAGGCTCCATGCCGCCCTCCAGAGGAGCAAAGACGTGTGGAGTGTGTCTGGCCTTTCCTTGGGAGTGTGGTGCCCTTCCCTCTTCCCCAGGCACAGGAGCAACTGCCCCTGAGCAAAGAGCTCTCCAAGGGCTTTTCCCTCAGGCTGAAGCAGATTTCGCAGGAAGCGGGCCTAGAGAGCTTCCTTCGTGGATGCAGAGGCAGCAGAGCGGCCTGCGTGTGCACAGCTGCATTTGGCAGAGAGGAGCTCGCTTTGGCACTGGGAGGCTGGGAGACCTGCTCCAAGCACCGGGATTGCTGGGTTGGGGCCTGCATCTCGCTGCCACTTGCTGAGCTTCCAAAGACTTTCCTAGCTCACAGCCTCGCTAGCCATGAAGGAGCAGGCTGAGGGAGTGTGTCAGACATGACTCAGCACTTTCCTGGGCTTGCCTGTGGTTTCGCCTTTCCACTCCAACTGGGCCCCGGGACTCCCTGCAGAGGAGGAGGAGCCCGGTTGTCTCCAAACTTCCTAGGGCTAGAGTAGAGCAGGGAGAACTCTGTCAGCTGGAAGGGAAGAGCAGAAGGGTAGATGGGGCAGAGGTTGCCTGGCCGCTCTGGTGAAGCAACGCCCAGGGAGAAACAGGCACCATGGGCCTCCAGGCAGGGGATGCGAGATCCCAGCCAGAGTGCTTCTGCGTCTCAGCCGAGAAGCTTCCTGAGAGTTTGAGGTTGCCTGCAGCTCTCCAGAGGAGCAAAGACATGTGGGGTGTGTTTGGCCTTTCCCTGGGAGGGTGGTGCCCTTGCGGCAGCCCCAGGCCCAGGAGCAACGGCCCCAGAGGAAAGACCGTTCCCACTGAGATTCGCTGAGGCTGAGAAGCAGATTTCGCAGGAAGCGGGAGGAGAGAGCTTCCTTCGCCAATGCAGAGGCAGCCTAGCGGCCTGCGTCTGCACAGCTGGATTTGGCAGAGAGGCGTTCGCTTTGCCCCTGGGAGACGCTGAGATTGGCTCCAAGCACCGAGATTTCCGGGTGCGCGGCCTGCATCTCTCTTGCACTCTCCGAGCTTGAGAAGGCTTTCCTAGCTCCCAGCGTTGCTTCCCTGAAAGGAGCAGGCTGAGGAAGTGTGTCCGACGTGACTCAGCCCCTTCCTAGGCTTCCCCGTGCTATTGCCTTTCAGTGCAATCGAAGGCGCAGGACTCCTTGGAAAGGAGGCTGGGCTCGGTTGTCTCCCCACTTCAGAGGTCTAGAGCAGAGCACTGAGACGTCTGTCAGGCGGAAGGGAAGCGCTGTTGTGCCCATGGTGAAGACGTTGCTTGGCCGCACTGTGGAAGCAACGCCCAGAGAGAAACAGGCACCGTGGGCCTCCAGGCAGGGGCTGCGGGATCACAGCCAGAATGCCCCTGCGTCTCCGCTGAGAAGCGACCTCCCAGTTGGAGGCTCCATGCCGCCCTCCAGAGGAGCAAAGACGTGTGGAGTGTGTCTGGCCTTTCCTTGGGAGTGTGGTGCCCTTCCCTCTTCCCCAGGCACAGGAGCAACTGCCCCTGAGCAAAGACCTCTCCAAGGGCTTTTCCCTCAGGCTGAAGCAGATTTCGCAGGAAGCGGGCCTAGAGAGCTTCCTTCGTGGATGCAGAGGCAGCAGAGCGGCCTGCGTGTGCAAAGCTGCATTTGGCAGAGAGGAGCTCGCTTTGGCACTGGGAGGCTGGGAGACCTGCTCCAAGCACCGGGATTGCTGGGTTGGGGCCTGCATCTCGCTGCCACTTGCTGAGCTTCCAAAGACTTTCCTAGCTCACAGCCTCGCTAGCCATGAAGGAGCAGGCTGAGGGAGTGTGTCAGACATGACTCAGCACTTTCCTGGGCTTGCCTGTGGTTTCGCCTTTCCACTCCAACTGGGCCCCGGGACTCCCTGCAGAGGAGGAGGAGCCCGGTTGTCTCCAAACTTCCTAGGGCTAGAGTAGAGCAGGGAGAACTCTGTCAGCTGGAAGGGAAGAGCAGAAGGGTAGATGGGGCAGAGGTTGCCTGGCCGCTCTGGTGAAGCAACGCCCAGGGAGAAACAGGCACCATGGGCCTCCAGGCAGGGGATGCGAGATCCCAGCCAGAGTGCTTCTGCGTCTCAGCCGAGAAGCTTCCTGAGAGTTTGAGGTTGCCTGCAGCTCTCCAGAGGAGCAAAGACATGTGGGGTGTGTTTGGCCTTTCCCTGGGAGGGTGGTGCCCTTGCGGCAGCCCCAGGCCCAGGAGCAACGGCCCCAGAGGAAAGACCGTTCCCACTGAGATTCGCTGAGGCTGAGAAGCAGATTTCGCAGGAAGCGGGAGGAGAGAGCTTCCTTCGCCAATGCAGAGGCAGCCTAGCGGCCTGCGTCTGCACAGCTGGATTTGGCAGAGAGGCGTTCGCTTTGCCCCTGGGAGACGCTGAGATTGGCTCCAAGCACCGAGATTTCCGGGTGCGCGGCCTGCATCTCTCTTGCACTCTCCGAGCTTGAGAAGGCTTTCCTAGCTCCCAGCGTTGCTTCCCTGAAAGGAGCAGGCTGAGGAAGTGTGTCCGACGTGACTCAGCCCCTTCCTAGGCTTCCCCGTGCTATTGCCTTTCAGTGCAATGGAAGGCGCAGGACTCCTTGGAAAGGAGGCTGGGCTCGGTTGTCTCCCCACTTCAGAGGTCTAGAGCAGAGCACTGAGACGTCTGTCAGGCGGAAGGGAAGCGCTGTTGTGCCCATGGTGAAGACGTTGCTTGGCCGCACTGTGGAAGCAACGCCCAGAGAGAAACAGGCACCGTGGGCCTCCAGGCAGGGGCTGCGGGATCACAGCCAGAATGCCCCTGCGTCTCCGCTGAGAAGCGACCTCCCAGTTGGAGGCTCCATGCCGCCCTCCAGAGGAGCAAAGACGTGTGGAGTGTGTCTGGCCTTTCCTTGGGAGTGTGGTGCCCTTCCCTCTTCCCCAGGCACAGGAGCAACTGCCCCTGAGCAAAGAGCTCTCCAAGGGCTTTTCCCTCAGGCTGAAGCAGATTTCGCAGGAAGCGGGCCTAGAGAGCTTCCTTCGTGGATGCAGAGGCAGCAGAGCGGCCTGCGTGTGCACAGCTGCATTTGGCAGAGAGGAGCTCGCTTTGGCACTGGGAGGCTGGGAGACCTGCTCCAAGCACCGGGATTGCTGGGTTGGGGCCTGCATCTCGCTGCCACTTGCTGAGCTTCCAAAGACTTTCCTAGCTCACAGCCTCGCTAGCCATGAAGGAGCAGGCTGAGGGAGTGTGTCAGACATGACTCAGCACTTTCCTGGGCTTGCCTGTGGTTTCGCCTTTCCACTCCAACTGGGCCCCGGGACTCCTTGCAGAGGAGGAGGAGCCCGGTTGTCTCCAAACTTCCTAGGGCTAGAGTAGAGCAGGGAGAACTCTGTCAGCTGGAAGGGAAGAGCAGAAGGGTAGATGGGGCAGAGGTTGCCTGGCCGCTCTGGTGAAGCAACGCCCAGGGAGAAACAGGCACCATGGGCCTCCAGGCAGGGGATGCGAGATCCCAGCCAGAGTGCTTCTGCGTCTCAGCCCAGAAGCTTCCTGAGAGTTTGAGGTTGCCTGCAGCTCTCGAGAGGAGCAAAGACATGTGGGGTGTGTTTGGCCTTTCCCTGGGAGGGTGGTGCCCTTGCGGCAGCCCCAGGCCCAGGAGCAACGGCCCCAGAGGAAAGACCGTTCCCACTGAGATTCGCTGAGGCTGAGAAGCAGATTTCGCAGGAAGCGGGAGGAGAGAGCTTCCTTCGCCAATGCAGAGGCAGCCTAGCGGCCTGCGTCTGCACAGCTGGATTTGGCAGAGAGGCGTTCGCTTTGCCCCTGGGAGACGCTGAGATTGGCTCCAAGCACCGAGATTTCCGGGTGCGCGGCCTGCATCTCTCTTGCACTCTCCGAGCTTGAGAAGGCTTTCCTAGCTCCCAGCGTTGCTTCCCTGAAAGGAGCAGGCTGAGGAAGTGTGTCCGACGTGACTCAGCCCCTTCCTAGGCTTCCCCGTGCTATTGCCTTTCAGTGCAATGGAAGGCGCAGGACTCCTTGGAAAGGAGGCTGGGCTCGGTTGTCTCCCCACTTCAGAGGTCTAGAGCAGAGCACTGAGACGTCTGTCAGGCGGAAGGGAAGCGCTGTTGTGCCCATGGTGAAGACGTTGCTTGGCCGCACTGTGGAAGCAACGCCCAGAGAGAAACAGGCACCGTGGGCCTCCAGGCAGGGGCTGCGGGATCACAGCCAGAATGCCCCTGCGTCTCCGCTGAGAAGCGACCTCCCAGTTGGAGGCTCCATGCCGCCCTCCAGAGGAGCAAAGACGTGTGGAGTGTGTCTGGCCTTTCCTTGGGAGTGTGGTGCCCTTCCCTCTTCCCCAGGCACAGGAGCAACTGCCCCTGAGCAAAGAGCTCTCCAAGGGCTTTTCCCTCAGGCTGAAGCAGATTTCGCAGGAAGCGGGCCTAGAGAGCTTCCTTCGTGGATGCAGAGGCAGCAGAGCGGCCTGCGTGTGCACAGCTGCATTTGGCAGAGAGGAGCTCGCTTTGGCACTGGGAGGCTGGGAGACCTGCTCCAAGCACCGGGATTGCTGGGTTGGGGCCTGCATCTCGCTGCCACTTGCTGAGCTTCCAAAGACTTTCCTAGCTCACAGCCTCGCTAGCCATGAAGGAGCAGGCTGAGGGAGTGTGTCAGACATGACTCAGCACTTTCCTGGGCTTGCCTGTGGTTTCGCCTTTCCACTCCAACTGGGCCCCGGGACTCCCTGCAGAGGAGGAGGAGCCCGGTTGTCTCCAAACTTCCTAGGGCTAGAGTAGAGCAGGGAGAACTCTGTCAGCTGGAAGGGAAGAGCAGAAGGGTAGATGGGGCAGAGGTTGCCTGGCCGCTCTGGTGAAGCAACGCCCAGGGAGAAACAGGCACCATGGGCCTCCAGGCAGGGGATGCGAGATCCCAGCCAGAGTGCTTCTGCGTCTCAGCCGAGAAGCTTCCTGAGAGTTTGAGGTTGCCTGCAGCTCTCCAGAGGAGCAAAGACATGTGGGGTGTGTTTGGCCTTTCCCTGGGAGGGTGGTGCCCTTGCGGCAGCCCCAGGCCCAGGAGCAACGGCCCCAGAGGAAAGACCGTTCCCACTGAGATTCGCTGAGGCTGAGAAGCAGATTTCGCAGGAAGCGGGAGGAGAGAGCTTCCTTCGCCAATGCAGAGGCAGCCTAGCGGCCTGCGTCTGCACAGCTGGATTTGGCAGAGAGGCGTTCGCTTTGCCCCTGGGAGACGCTGAGATTGGCTCCAAGCACCGAGATTTCCGGGTGCGCGGCCTGCATCTCTCTTGCACTCTCCGAGCTTGAGAAGGCTTTCCTAGCTCCCAGCGTTGCTTCCCTGAAAGGAGCAGGCTGAGGAAGTGTGTCCGACGTGACTCAGCCCCTTCCTAGGCTTCCCCGTGCTATTGCCTTTCAGTGCAATCGAAGGCGCAGGACTCCTTGGAAAGGAGGCTGGGCTCGGTTGTCTCCCCACTTCAGAGGTCTAGAGCAGAGCACTGAGACGTCTGTCAGGCGGAAGGGAAGCGCTGTTGTGCCCATGGTGAAGACGTTGCTTGGCCGCACTGTGGAAGCAACGCCCAGAGAGAAACAGGCACCGTGGGCCTCCAGGCAGGGGCTGCGGGATCACAGCCAGAATGCCCCTGCGTCTCCGCTGAGAAGCGACCTCCCAGTTGGAGGCTCCATGCCGCCCTCCAGAGGAGCAAAGACGTGTGGAGTGTGTCTGGCCTTTCCTTGGGAGTGTGGTGCCCTTCCCTCTTCCCCAGGCACAGGAGCAACTGCCCCTGAGCAAAGACCTCTCCAAGGGCTTTTCCCTCAGGCTGAAGCAGATTTCGCAGGAAGCGGGCCTAGAGAGCTTCCTTCGTGGATGCAGAGGCAGCAGAGCGGCCTGCGTGTGCACAGCTGCATTTGGCAGAGAGGAGCTCGCTTTGGCACTGGGAGGCTGTGAGACCTGCTCCAAGCACCGGGATTGCTGGGTTGGGGCCTGCATCTCGCTGCCACTTGCTGAGCTTCCAAAGACTTTCCTAGCTCACAGCCTCGCTAGCCATGAAGGAGCAGGCTGAGGGAGTGTGTCAGACATGACTCAGCACTTTCCTGGGCTTGCCTGTGGTTTCGCCTTTCCACTCCAACTGGGCCCCGGGACTCCTTGCAGAGGAGGAGGAGCCCGGTTGTCTCCAAACTTCCTAGGGCTAGAGTAGAGCAGGGAGAACTCTGTCAGCTGGAAGGGAAGAGCAGAAGGGTAGATGGGGCAGAGGTTGCCTGGCCGCTCTGGTGAAGCAACGCCCAGGGAGAAACAGGCACCATGGGCCTCCAGGCAGGGGATGCGAGATCCCAGCCAGAGTGCTTCTGCGTCTCAGCCGAGAAGCTTCCTGAGAGTTTGAGGTTGCCTGCAGCTCTCCAGAGGAGCAAAGACATGTGGGGTGTGTTTGGCCTTTCCCTGGGAGGGTGGTGCCCTTGCGGCAGCCCCAGGCCCAGGAGCAACGGCCCCAGAGGAAAGACCGTTCCCAGTGAGATTCGCTGAGGCTGAGAAGCAGATTTCGCAGGAAGCGGGAGGAGAGAACTTCCTTCGCCAATGCAGAGGCAGCCTAGCGGCCTGCGTCTGCACAGCTGGATTTGGCAGAGAGGCGTTCGCTTTGCCCCTGGGAGACGCTGAGATTGGCTCCAAGCACCGAGATTTCCGGGTGCGCGGCCTGCATCTCTCTTGCACTCTCCGAGCTTGAGAAGGCTTTCCTAGCTCCCAGCGTTGCTTCCCTGAAAGGAGCAGGCTGAGGAAGTGTGTCCGACGTGACTCAGCCCCTTCCTAGGCTTCCCCGTGCTATTGCCTTTCAGTGCAATCGAAGGCGCAGGACTCCTTGGAAAGGAGGCTGGGCTCGGTTGTCTCCCCACTTCAGAGGTCTAGAGCAGAGCACTGAGACGTCTGTCAGGCGGAAGGGAAGCGCTGTTGTGCCCATGGTGAAGACGTTGCTTGGCCGCACTGTGGAAGCAACGCCCAGAGAGAAACAGGCACCGTGGGCCTCCAGGCAGGGGCTGCGGGATCACAGCCAGAATGCCCCTGCGTCTCCGCTGAGAAGCGACCTCCCAGTTGGAGGCTCCATGCCGCCCTCCAGAGGAGCAAAGACGTGTGGAGTGTGTCTGGCCTTTCCTTGGGAGTGTGGTGCCCTTCCCTCTTCCCCAGGCACAGGAGCAACTGCCCCTGAGCAAAGAGCTCTCCAAGGGCTTTTCCCTCAGGCTGAAGCAGATTTCGCAGGAAGCGGGCCTAGAGAGCTTCCTTCGTGGATGCAGAGGCAGCAGAGCGGCCTGCGTGTGCACAGCTGCATTTGGCAGAGAGGAGCTCGCTTTGGCACTGGGAGGCTGGGAGACCTGCTCCAAGCACCGGGATTGCTGGGTTGGGGCCTGCATCTCGCTGCCACTTTCTGAGCTTCCAAAGACTTTCCTAGCTCACAGCCTCGCTAGCCATGAAGGAGCAGGCTGAGGGAGTGTGTCAGACATGACTCAGCACTTTCCTGGGCTTGCCTGTGGTTTCGCCTTTCCACTCCAACTGGGCCCCGGGACTCCTTGCAGAGGAGGAGGAGCCCGGTTGTCTCCAAACTTCCTAGGGCTAGAGTAGAGCAGGGAGAACTCTGTCAGCTGGAAGGGAAGAGCAGAAGGGTAGATGGGGCAGAGGTTGCCTGGCCGCTCTGGTGAAGCAACGCCCAGGGAGAAACAGGCACCATGGGCCTCCAGGCAGGGGATGCGAGATCCCAGCCAGAGTGCTTCTGCGTCTCAGCCGAGAAGCTTCCTGAGAGTTTGAGGTTGCCTGCAGCTCTCCAGAGGAGCAAAGACATGTGGGGTGTGTTTGGCCTTTCCCTGGGAGGGTGGTGCCCTTGCGGCAGCCCCAGGCCCAGGAGCAACGGCCCCAGAGGAAAGACCGTTCCCACTGAGATTCGCTGAGGCTGAGAAGCAGATTTCGCAGGAAGCGGGAGGAGAGAGCTTCCTTCGCCAATGCAGAGGCAGCCTAGCGGCCTGCGTCTGCACAGCTGGATTTGGCAGAGAGGCGTTCGCTTTGCCCCTGGGAGACGCTGAGATTGGCTCCAAGCACCGAGATTTCCGGGTGCGCGGCCTGCATCTCTCTTGCACTCTCCGAGCTTGAGAAGGCTTTCCTAGCTCCCAGCGTTGCTTCCCTGAAAGGAGCAGGCTGAGGAAGTGTGTCCGACGTGACTCAGCCCCTTCCTAGGCTTCCCCGTGCTATTGCCTTTCAGTGCAATCGAAGGCGCAGGACTCCTTGGAAAGGAGGCTGGGCTCGGTTGTCTCCCCACTTCAGAGGTCTAGAGCAGAGCACTGAGACGTCTGTCAGGCGGAAGGGAAGCGCTGTTGTGCCCATGGTGAAGACGTTGCTTGGCCGCACTGTGGAAGCAACGCCCAGAGAGAAACAGGCACCGTGGGCCTCCAGGCAGGGGCTGCGGGATCACAGCCAGAATGCCCCTGCGTCTCCGCTGAGAAGCGACCTCCCAGTTGGAGGCTCCATGCCGCCCTCCAGAGGAGCAAAGACGTGTGGAGTGTGTCTGGCCTTTCCTTGGGAGTGTGGTGCCCTTCCCTCTTCCCCAGGCACAGGAGCAACTGCCCCTGAGCAAAGAGCTCTCCAAGGGCTTTTCCCTCAGGCTGAAGCAGATTTCGCAGGAAGCGGGCCTAGAGAGCTTCCTTCGTGGATGCAGAGGCAGCAGAGCGGCCTGCGTGTGCACAGCTGCATTTGGCAGAGAGGAGCTCGCTTTGGCACTGGGAGGCTGGGAGACCTGCTCCAAGCACCGGGATTGCTGGGTTGGGGCCTGCATCTCGCTGCCACTTGCTGAGCTTCCAAAGACTTTCCTAGCTCACAGCCTCGCTAGCCATGAAGGAGCAGGCTGAGGGAGTGTGTCAGACATGACTCAGCACTTTCCTGGGCTTGCCTGTGGTTTCGCCTTTCCACTCCAACTGGGCCCCGGGACTCCCTGCAGAGGAGGAGGAGCCCGGTTGTCTCCAAACTTCCTAGGGCTAGAGTAGAGCAGGGAGAACTCTGTCAGCTGGAAGGGAAGAGCAGAAGGGTAGATGGGGCAGAGGTTGCCTGGCCGCTCTGGTGAAGCAACGCCTAGGGAGAAACAGGCACCATGGGCCTCCAGGCAGGGGATGCGAGATCCCAGCCAGAGTGCTTCTGCGTCTCAGCCGAGAAGCTTCCTGAGAGTTTGAGGTTGCCTGCAGCTCTCCAGAGGAGCAAAGACATGTGGGGTGTGTTTGGCCTTTCCCTGGGAGGGTGGTGCCCTTGCGGCAGCCCCAGGCCCAGGAGCAAAGGCCCCAGAGGAAAGACCGTTCCCACTGAGATTCGCTGAGGCTGAGAAGCAGATTTCGCAGGAAGCGGGAGGAGAGAGCTTCCTTCGCCAATGCAGAGGCAGCCTAGCGGCCTGCGTCTGCACAGCTGGATTTGGCAGAGAGGCGTTCGCTTTGCCCCTGGGAGACGCTGAGATTGGCTCCAAGCACCGAGATTTCCGGGTGCGCGGCCTGCATCTCTCTTGCACTCTCCGAGCTTGAGAAGGCTTTCCTAGCTCCCAGCGTTGCTTCCCTGAAAGGAGCAGGCTGAGGAAGTGTGTCCGACGTGACTCAGCCCCTTCCTAGGCTTCCCCGTGCTATTGCCTTTCAGTGCAATCGAAGGCGCAGGACTCCTTGGAAAGGAGGCTGGGCTCGGTTGTCTCCCCACTTCAGAGGTCTAGAGCAGAGCACTGAGACGTCTGTCAGGCGGAAGGGAAGCGCTGTTGTGCCCATGGTGAAGACGTTGCTTGGCCGCACTGTGGAAGCAACGCCCAGAGAGAAACAGGCACCGTGGGCCTCCAGGCAGGGGCTGCGGGATCACAGCCAGAATGCCCCTGCGTCTCCGCTGAGAAGCGACCACCCAGTTGGAGGCTCCATGCCGCCCTCCAGAGGAGCAAAGACGTGTGGAGTGTGTCTGGCCTTTCCTTGGGAGTGTGGTGCCCTTCCCTCTTCCCCAGGCACAGGAGCAACTGCCCCTGAGCAAAGAGCTCTCCAAGGGCTTTTCCCTCAGGCTGAAGCAGATTTCGCAGGAAGCGGGCCTAGAGAGCTTCCTTCGTGGATGCAGAGGCAGCAGAGCGGCCTGCGTGTGCACAGCTGCATTTGGCAGAGAGGAGCTCGCTTTGGCACTGGGAGGCTGGGAGACCTGCTCCAAGCACCGGGATTGCTGGGTTGGGGCCTGCATCTCGCTGCCACTTGCTGAGCTTCCAAAGACTTTCCTAGCTCACAGCCTCGCTAGCCATGAAGGAGCAGGCTGAGGGAGTGTGTCAGACATGACTCAGCACTTTCCTGGGCTTGCCTGTGGTTTCGCCTTTCCACTCCAACTGGGCCCCGGGACTCCCTGCAGAGGAGGAGGAGCCCGGTTGTCTCCAAACTTCCTAGGGCTAGAGTAGAGCAGGGAGAACTCTGTCAGCTGGAAGGGAAGAGCAGAAGGGTAGATGGGGCAGAGGTTGCCTGGCCGCTCTGGTGAAGCAACGCCCAGGGAGAAACAGGCACCATGGGCCTCCAGGCAGGGGATGCGAGATCCCAGCCAGAGTGCTTCTGCGTCTCAGCCGAGAAGCTTCCTGAGAGTTTGAGGTTGCCTGCAGCTCTCCAGAGGAGCAAAGACATGTGGGGTGTGTTTGGCCTTTCCCTGGGAGGGTGGTGCCCTTGCGGCAGCCCCAGGCCCAGGAGCAACGGCCCCAGAGGAAAGACCGTTCCCAGTGAGATTCGCTGAGGCTGAGAAGCAGATTTCGCAGGAAGCGGGAGGAGAGAACTTCCTTCGCCAATGCAGAGGCAGCCTAGCGGCCTGCGTCTGCACAGCTGGATTTGGCAGAGAGGCGTTCGCTTTGCCCCTGGGAGACGCTGAGATTGGCTCCAAGCACCGAGATTTCCGGGTGCGCGGCCTGCATCTCTCTTGCACTCTCCGAGCTTGAGAAGGCTTTCCTAGCTCCCAGCGTTGCTTCCCTGAAAGGAGCAGGCTGAGGAAGTGTGTCCGACGTGACTCAGCCCCTTCCTAGGCTTCCCCGTGCTATTGCCTTTCAGTGCAATCGAAGGCGCAGGACTCCTTGGAAAGGAGGCTGGGCTCGGTTGTCTCCCCACTTCAGAGGTCTAGAGCAGAGCACTGAGACGTCTGTCAGGCGGAAGGGAAGCGCTGTTGTGCCCATGGTGAAGACGTTGCTTGGCCGCACTGTGGAAGCAACGCCCAGAGAGAAACAGGCACCGTGGGCCTCCAGGCAGGGGCTGCGGGATCACAGCCAGAATGCCCCTGCGTCTCCGCTGAGAAGCGACCTCCCAGTTGGAGGCTCCATGCCGCCCTCCAGAGGAGCAAAGACGTGTGGAGTGTGTCTGGCCTTTCCTTGGGAGTGTGGTGCCCTTCCCTCTTCCCCAGGCACAGGAGCAACTGCCCCTGAGCAAAGAGCTCTCCAAGGGCTTTTCCCTCAGGCTGAAGCAGATTTCGCAGGAAGCGGGCCTAGAGAGCTTCCTTCGTGGATGCAGAGGCAGCAGAGCGGCCTGCGTGTGCACAGCTGCATTTGGCAGAGAGGAGCTCGCTTTGGCACTGGGAGGCTGGGAGACCTGCTCCAAGCACCGGGATTGCTGGGTTGGGGCCTGCATCTCGCTGCCACTTGCTGAGCTTCCAAAGACTTTCCTAGCTCACAGCCTCGCTAGCCATGAAGGAGCAGGCTGAGGGAGTGTGTCAGACATGACTCAGCACTTTCCTGGGCTTGCCTGTGGTTTCGCCTTTCCACTCCAACTGGGCCCCGGGACTCCCTGCAGAGGAGGAGGAGCCCGGTTGTCTCCAAACTTCCTAGGGCTAGAGTAGAGCAGGGAGAACTCTGTCAGCTGGAAGGGAAGAGCAGAAGGGTAGATGGGGCAGAGGTTGCCTGGCCGCTCTGGTGAAGCAACGCCCAGGGAGAAACAGGCACCATGGGCCTCCAGGCAGGGGATGCGAGATCCCAGCCAGAGTGCTTCTGCGTCTCAGCCGAGAAGCTTCCTGAGAGTTTGAGGTTGCCTGCAGCTCTCCAGAGGAGCAAAGACATGTGGGGTGTGTTTGGCCTTTCCCTGGGAGGGTGGTGCCCTTGCGGCAGCCCCAGGCCCAGGAGCAACGGCCCCAGAGGAAAGACCGTTCCCAGTGAGATTCGCTGAGGCTGAGAAGCAGATTTCGCAGGAAGCGGGAGGAGAGAACTTCCTTCGCCAATGCAGAGGCAGCCTAGCGGCCTGCGTCTGCACAGCTGGATTTGGCAGAGAGGCGTTCGCTTTGCCCCTGGGAGACGCTGAGATTGGCTCCAAGCACCGAGATTTCCGGGTGCGCGGCCTGCATCTCTCTTGCACTCTCCGAGCTTGAGAAGGCTTTCCTAGCTCCCAGCGTTGCTTCCCTGAAAGGAGCAGGCTGAGGAAGTGTGTCCGACGTGACTCAGCCCCTTCCTAGGCTTCCCCGTGCTATTGCCTTTCAGTGCAATCGAAGGCGCAGGACTCCTTGGAAAGGAGGCTGGGCTCGGTTGTCTCCCCACTTCAGAGGTCTAGAGCAGAGCACTGAGACGTCTGTCAGGCGGAAGGGAAGCGCTGTTGTGCCCATGGTGAAGACGTTGCTTGGCCGCACTGTGGAAGCAACGCCCAGAGAGAAACAGGCACCGTGGGCCTCCAGGCAGGGGCTGCGGGATCACAGCCAGAATGCCCCTGCGTCTCCGCTGAGAAGCGACCTCCCAGTTGGAGGCTCCATGCCGCCCTCCAGAGGAGCAAAGACGTGTGGAGTGTGTCTGGCCTTTCCTTGGGAGTGTGGTGCCCTTCCCTCTTCCCCAGGCACAGGAGCAACTGCCCCTGAGCAAAGAGCTCTCCAAGGGCTTTTCCCTCAGGCTGAAGCAGATTTCGCAGGAAGCGGGCCTAGAGAGCTTCCTTCGTGGATGCAGAGGCAGCAGAGCGGCCTGCGTGTGCACAGCTGCATTTGGCAGAGAGGAGCTCGCTTTGGCACTGGGAGGCTGGGAGACCTGCTCCAAGCACCGGGATTGCTGGGTTGGGGCCTGCATCTCGCTGCCACTTGCTGAGCTTCCAAAGACTTTCCTAGCTCACAGCCTCGCTAGCCATGAAGGAGCAGGCTGAGGGAGTGTGTCAGACATGACTCAGCACTTTCCTGGGCTTGCCTGTGGTTTCGCCTTTCCACTCCAACTGGGCCCCGGGACTCCCTGCAGAGGAGGAGGAGCCCGGTTGTCTCCAAACTTCCTAGGGCTAGAGTAGAGCAGGGAGAACTCTGTCAGCTGGAAGGGAAGAGCAGAAGGGTAGATGGGGCAGAGGTTGCCTGGCCGCTCTGGTGAAGCAACGCCCAGGGAGAAACAGGCACCATGGGCCTCCAGGCAGGGGATGCGAGATCCCAGCCAGAGTGCTTCTGCGTCTCAGCCGAGAAGCTTCCTGAGAGTTTGAGGTTGCCTGCAGCTCTCCAGAGGAGCAAAGACATGTGGGGTGTGTTTGGCCTTTCCCTGGGAGGGTGGTGCCCTTGCGGCAGCCCCAGGCCCAGGAGCAACGGCCCCAGAGGAAAGACCGTTCCCACTGAGATTCGCTGAGGCTGAGAAGCAGATTTCGCAGGAAGCGGGAGGAGAGAGCTTCCTTCGCCAATGCAGAGGCAGCCTAGCGGCCTGCGTCTGCACAGCTGGATTTGGCAGAGAGGCGTTCGCTTTGCCCCTGGGAGACGCTGAGATTGGCTCCAAGCACCGAGATTTCCGGGTGCGCGGCCTGCATCTCTCTTGCACTCTCCGAGCTTGAGAAGGCTTTCCTAGCTCCCAGCGTTGCTTCCCTGAAAGGAGCAGGCTGAGGAAGTGTGTCCGACGTGACTCAGCCCCTTCCTAGGCTTCCCCGTGCTATTGCCTTTCAGTGCAATCGAAGGCGCAGGACTCCTTGGAAAGGAGGCTGGGCTCGGTTGTCTCCCCACTTCAGAGGTCTAGAGCAGAGCACTGAGACGTCTGTCAGGCGGAAGGGAAGCGCTGTTGTGCCCATGGTGAAGACGTTGCTTGGCCGCACTGTGGAAGCAACGCCCAGAGAGAAACAGGCACCGTGGGCCTCCAGGCAGGGGCTGCGGGATCACAGCCAGAATGCCCCTGCGTCTCCGCTGAGAAGCGACCTCCCAGTTGGAGGCTCCATGCCGCCCTCCAGAGGAGCAAAGACGTGTGGAGTGTGTCTGGCCTTTCCTTGGGAGTGTGGTGCCCTTCCCTCTTCCCCAGGCACAGGAGCAACTGCCCCTGAGCAAAGAGCTCTCCAAGGGCTTTTCCCTCAGGCTGAAGCAGATTTCGCAGGAAGCGGGCCTAGAGAGCTTCCTTCGTGGATGCAGAGGCAGCAGAGCGGCCTGCGTGTGCAAAGCTGCATTTGGCAGAGAGGAGCTCGCTTTGGCACTGGGAGGCTGGGAGACCTGCTCCAAGCACCGGGATTGCTGGGTTGGGGCCTGCATCTCGCTGCCACTTGCTGAGCTTCCAAAGACTTTCCTAGCTCACAGCCTCGCTAGCCATGAAGGAGCAGGCTGAGGGAGTGTGTCAGACATGACTCAGCACTTTCCTGGGCTTGCCTGTGGTTTCGCCTTTCCACTCCAACTGGGCCCCGGGACTCCCTGCAGAGGAGGAGGAGCCCGGTTGTCTCCAAACTTCCTAGGGCTAGAGTAGAGCAGGGAGAACTCTGTCAGCTGGAAGGGAAGAGCAGAAGGGTAGATGGGGCAGAGGTTGCCTGGCCGCTCTGGTGAAGCAACGCCCAGGGAGAAACAGGCACCATGGGCCTCCAGGCAGGCGATGCGAGATCCCAGCCAGAGTGCTTCTGCGTCTCAGCCGAGAAGCTTCCTGAGAGTTTGAGGTTGCCTGCAGCTCTCCAGAGGAGCAAAGACATGTGGGGTGTGTTTGGCCTTTCCCTGGGAGGGTGGTGCCCTTGCGGCAGCCCCAGGCCCAGGAGCAAAGGCCCCAGAGGAAAGACCGTTCCCACTGAGATTCGCTGAGGCTGAGAAGCAGATTTCGCAGGAAGCGGGAGGAGAGAGCTTCCTTCGCCAATGCAGAGGCAGCCTAGCGGCCTGCGTCTGCACAGCTGGATTTGGCAGAGAGGCGTTCGCTTTGCCCCTGGGAGACGCTGAGATTGGCTCCAAGCACCGAGATTTCCGGGTGCGCGGCCTGCATCTCTCTTGCACTCTCCGAGCTTGAGAAGGCTTTCCTAGCTCCCAGCGTTGCTTCCCTGAAAGGAGCAGGCTGAGGAAGTGTGTCCGACGTGACTCAGCCCCTTCCTAGGCTTCCCCGTGCTATTGCCTTTCAGTGCAATCGAAGGCGCAGGACTCCTTGGAAAGGAGGCTGGGCTCGGTTGTCTCCCCACTTCAGAGGTCTAGAGCAGAGCACTGAGACGTCTGTCAGGCGGAAGGGAAGCGCTGTTGTGCCCATGGTGAAGACGTTGCTTGGCCGCACTGTGGAAGCAACGCCCAGAGAGAAACAGGCACCGTGGGCCTCCAGGCAGGGGCTGCGGGATCACAGCCAGAATGCCCCTGCGTCTCCGCTGAGAAGCGACCACCCTGTTGGAGGCTCCATGCCGCCCTCCAGAGGAGCAAAGACGTGTGGAGTGTGTCTGGCCTTTCCTTGGGAGTGTGGTGCCCTTCCCTCTTCCCCAGGCACAGGAGCAACTGCCCCTGAGCAAAGAGCTCTCCAAGGGCTTTTCCCTCAGGCTGAAGCAGATTTCGCAGGAAGCGGGCCTAGAGAGCTTCCTTCGTGGATGCAGAGGCAGCAGAGCGGCCTGCGTGTGCACAGCTGCATTTGGCAGAGAGGAGCTCGCTTTGGCACTGGGAGGCTGGGAGACCTGCTCCAAGCACCGGGATTGCTGGGTTGGGGCCTGCATCTCGCTGCCACTTGCTGAGCTTCCAAAGACTTTCCTAGCTCACAGCCTCGCTAGCCATGAAGGAGCAGGCTGAGGGAGTGTGTCAGACATGACTCAGCACTTTCCTGGGCTTGCCTGTGGTTTCGCCTTTCCACTCCAACTGGGCCCCGGGACTCCTTGCAGAGGAGGAGGAGCCCGGTTGTCTCCAAACTTCCTAGGGCTAGAGTAGAGCAGGGAGAACTCTGTCAGCTGGAAGGGAAGAGCAGAAGGGTAGATGGGGCAGAGGTTGCCTGGCCGCTCTGGTGAAGCAACGCCCAGGGAGAAACAGGCACCATGGGCCTCCAGGCAGGGGATGCGAGATCCCAGCCAGAGTGCTTCTGCGTCTCAGCCGAGAAGCTTCCTGAGAGTTTGAGGTTGCCTGCAGCTCTCCAGAGGAGCAAAGACATGTGGGGTGTGTTTGGCCTTTCCCTGGGAGGGTGGTGCCCTTGCGGCAGCCCCAGGCCCAGGAGCAACGGCCCCAGAGGAAAGACCGTTCCCACTGAGATTCGCTGAGGCTGAGAAGCAGATTTCACAGGAAGCGGGAGGAGAGAGCTTCCTTCGCCAATGCAGAGGCAGCCTAGCGGCCTGCGTCTGCACAGCTGGATTTGGCAGAGAGGCGTTCGCTTTGCCCCTGGGAGACGCTGAGATTGGCTCCAAGCACCGAGATTTCCGGGTGCGCGGCCTGCATCTCTCTTGCACTCTCCGAGCTTGAGAAGGCTTTCCTAGCTCCCAGCGTTGCTTCCCTGAAAGGAGCAGGCTGAGGAAGTGTGTCCGACGTGACTCAGCCCCTTCCTAGGCTTCCCCGTGCTATTGCCTTTCAGTGCAATGGAAGGCGCAGGACTCCTTGGAAAGGAGGCTGGGCTCGGTTGTCTCCCCACTTCAGAGGTCTAGAGCAGAGCACTGAGACGTCTGTCAGGCGGAAGGGAAGCGCTGTTGTGCCCATGGTGAAGACGTTGCTTGGCCGCACTGTGGAAGCAACGCCCAGAGAGAAACAGGCACCGTGGGCCTCCAGGCAGGGGCTGCGGGATCACAGCCAGAATGCCCCTGCGTCTCCGCTGAGAAGCGACCTCCCAGTTGGAGGCTCCATGCCGCCCTCCAGAGGAGCAAAGACGTGTGGAGTGTGTCTGGCCTTTCCTTGGGAGTGTGGTGCCCTTCCCTCTTCCCCAGGCACAGGAGCAACTGCCCCTGAGCAAAGAGCTCTCCAAGGGCTTTTCCCTCAGGCTGAAGCAGATTTCGCAGGAAGCGGGCCTAGAGAGCTTCCTTCGTGGATGCAGAGGCAGCAGAGCGGCCTGCGTGTGCACAGCTGCATTTGGCAGAGAGGAGCTCGCTTTGGCACTGGGAGGCTGGGAGACCTGCTCCAAGCACCGGGATTGCTGGGTTGGGGCCTGCATCTCGCTGCCACTTGCTGAGCTTCCAAAGACTTTCCTAGCTCACAGCCTCGCTAGCCATGAAGGAGCAGGCTGAGGGAGTGTGTCAGACATGACTCAGCACTTTCCTGGGCTTGCCTGTGGTTTCGCCTTTCCACTCCAACTGGGCCCCGGGACTCCCTGCAGAGGAGGAGGAGCCCGGTTGTCTCCAAACTTCCTAGGGCTAGAGTAGAGCAGGGAGAACTCTGTCAGCTGGAAGGGAAGAGCAGAAGGGTAGATGGGGCAGAGGTTGCCTGGCCGCTCTGGTGAAGCAACGCCCAGGGAGAAACAGGCACCATGGGCCTCCAGGCAGGGGATGCGAGATCCCAGCCAGAGTGCTTCTGCGTCTCAGCCGAGAAGCTTCCTGAGAGTTTGAGGTTGCCTGCAGCTCTCCAGAGGAGCAAAGACATGTGGGGTGTGTTTGGCCTTTCCCTGGGAGGGTGGTGCCCTTGCGGCAGCCCCAGGCCCAGGAGCAACGGCCCCAGAGGAAAGACCGTTCCCACTGAGATTCGCTGAGGCTGAGAAGCAGATTTCGCAGGAAGCGGGAGGAGAGAGCTTCCTTCGCCAATGCAGAGGCAGCCTAGCGGCCTGCGTCTGCACAGCTGGATTTGGCAGAGAGGCGTTCGCTTTGCCCCTGGGAGACGCTGAGATTGGCTCCAAGCACCGAGATTTCCGGGTGCGCGGCCTGCATCTCTCTTGCACTCTCCGAGCTTGAGAAGGCTTTCCTAGCTCCCAGCGTTGCTTCCCTGAAAGGAGCAGGCTGAGGAAGTGTGTCCGACGTGACTCAGCCCCTTCCTAGGCTTCCCCGTGCTATTGCCTTTCAGTGCAATGGAAGGCGCAGGACTCCTTGGAAAGGAGGCTGGGCTCGGTTGTCTCCCCACTTCAGAGGTCTAGAGCAGAGCACTGAGACGTCTGTCAGGCGGAAGGGAAGCGCTGTTGTGCCCATGGTGAAGACGTTGCTTGGCCGCACTGTGGAAGCAACGCCCAGAGAGAAACAGGCACCGTGGGCCTCCAGGCAGGGGCTGCGGGATCACAGCCAGAATGCCCCTGCGTCTCCGCTGAGAAGCGACCTCCCAGTTGGAGGCTCCATGCCGCCCTCCAGAGGAGCAAAGACGTGTGGAGTGTGTCTGGCCTTTCCTTGGGAGTGTGGTGCCCTTCCCTCTTCCCCAGGCACAGGAGCAACTGCCCCTGAGCAAAGACCTCTCCAAGGGCTTTTCCCTCAGGCTGAAGCAGATTTCGCAGGAAGCGGGCCTAGAGAGCTTCCTTCGTGGATGCAGAGGCAGCAGAGCGGCCTGCGTGTGCACAGCTGCATTTGGCAGAGAGGAGCTCGCTTTGGCACTGGGAGGCTGGGAGACCTGCTCCAAGCACCGGGATTGCTGGGTTGGGGCCTGCATCTCGCTGCCACTTGCTGAGCTTCCAAAGACTTTCCTAGCTCACAGCCTCGCTAGCCATGAAGGAGCAGGCTGAGGGAGTGTGTCAGACATGACTCAGCACTTTCCTGGGCTTGCCTGTGGTTTCGCCTTTCCACTCCAACTGGGCCCCGGGACTCCTTGCAGAGGAGGAGGAGCCCGGTTGTCTCCAAACTTCCTAGGGCTAGAGTAGAGCAGGGAGAACTCTGTCAGCTGGAAGGGAAGAGCAGAAGGGTAGATGGGGCAGAGGTTGCCTGGCCGCTCTGGTGAAGCAACGCCCAGGGAGAAACAGGCACCATGGGCCTCCAGGCAGGGGATGCGAGATCCCAGCCAGAGTGCTTCTGCGTCTCAGCCGAGAAGCTTCCTGAGAGTTTGAGGTTGCCTGCAGCTCTCCAGAGGAGCAAAGACATGTGGGGTGTGTTTGGCCTTTCCCTGGGAGGGTGGTGCCCTTGCGGCAGCCCCAGGCCCAGGAGCAACGGCCCCAGAGGAAAGACCGTTCCCACTGAGATTCGCTGAGGCTGAGAAGCAGATTTCGCAGGAAGCGGGAGGAGAGAGCTTCCTTCGCCAATGCAGAGGCAGCCTAGCGGCCTGCGTCTGCACAGCTGGATTTGGCAGAGAGGCGTTCGCTTTGCCCCTGGGAGACGCTGAGATTGGCTCCAAGCACCGAGATTTCCGGGTGCGCGGCCTGCATCTCTCTTGCACTCTCCGAGCTTGAGAAGGCTTTCCTAGCTCCCAGCGTTGCTTCCCTGAAAGGAGCAGGCTGAGGAAGTGTGTCCGACGTGACTCAGCCCCTTCCTAGGCTTCCCCGTGCTATTGCCTTTCAGTGCAATCGAAGGCGCAGGACTCCTTGGAAAGGAGGCTGGGCTCGGTTGTCTCCCCACTTCAGAGGTCTAGAGCAGAGCACTGAGACGTCTGTCAGGCGGAAGGGAAGCGCTGTTGTGCCCATGGTGAAGACGTTGCTTGGCCGCACTGTGGAAGCAACGCCCAGAGAGAAACAGGCACCGTGGGCCTCCAGGCAGGGGCTGCGGGATCACAGCCAGAATGCCCCTGCGTCTCCGCTGAGAAGCGACCTCCCAGTTGGAGGCTCCATGCCGCCCTCCAGAGGAGCAAAGACGTGTGGAGTGTGTCTGGCCTTTCCTTGGGAGTGTGGTGCCCTTCCCTCTTCCCCAGGCACAGGAGCAACTGCCCCTGAGCAAAGACCTCTCCAAGGGCTTTTCCCTCAGGCTGAAGCAGATTTCGCAGGAAGCGGGCCTAGAGAGCTTCCTTCGTGGATGCAGAGGCAGCAGAGCGGCCTGCGTGTGCACAGCTGCATTTGGCAGAGAGGAGCTCGCTTTGGCACTGGGAGGCTGGGAGACCTGCTCCAAGCACCGGGATTGCTGGGTTGGGGCCTGCATCTCGCTGCCACTTGCTGAGCTTCCAAAGACTTTCCTAGCTCACAGCCTCGCTAGCCATGAAGGAGCAGGCTGAGGGAGTGTGTCAGACATGACTCAGCACTTTCCTGGGCTTGCCTGTGGTTTCGCCTTTCCACTCCAACTGGGCCCCGGGACTCCTTGCAGAGGAGGAGGAGCCCGGTTGTCTCCAAACTTCCTAGGGCTAGAGTAGAGCAGGGAGAACTCTGTCAGCTGGAAGGGAAGAGCAGAAGGGTAGATGGGGCAGAGGTTGCCTGGCCGCTCTGGTGAAGCAACGCCCAGGGAGAAACAGGCACCATGGGCCTCCAGGCAGGGGATGCGAGATCCCAGCCAGAGTGCTTCTGCGTCTCAGCCGAGAAGCTTCCTGAGAGTTTGAGGTTGCCTGCAGCTCTCCAGAGGAGCAAAGACATGTGGGGTGTGTTTGGCCTTTCCCTGGGAGGGTGGTGCCCTTGCGGCAGCCCCAGGCCCAGGAGCAACGGCCCCAGAGGAAAGACCGTTCCCACTGAGATTCGCTGAGGCTGAGAAGCAGATTTCGCAGGAAGCGGGAGGAGAGAGCTTCCTTCGCCAATGCAGAGGCAGCCTAGCGGCCTGCGTCTGCACAGCTGGATTTGGCAGAGAGGCGTTCGCTTTGCCCCTGGGAGACGCTGAGATTGGCTCCAAGCACCGAGATTTCCGGGTGCGCGGCCTGCATCTCTCTTGCACTCTCCGAGCTTGAGAAGGCTTTCCTAGCTCCCAGCGTTGCTTCCCTGAAAGGAGCAGGCTGAGGAAGTGTGTCCGACGTGACTCAGCCCCTTCCTAGGCTTCCCCGTGCTATTGCCTTTCAGTGCAATGGAAGGCGCAGGACTCCTTGGAAAGGAGGCTGGGCTCGGTTGTCTCCCCACTTCAGAGGTCTAGAGCAGAGCACTGAGACGTCTGTCAGGCGGAAGGGAAGCGCTGTTGTGCCCATGGTGAAGACGTTGCTTGGCCGCACTGTGGAAGCAACGCCCAGAGAGAAACAGGCACCGTGGGCCTCCAGGCAGGGGCTGCGGGATCACAGCCAGAATGCCCCTGCGTCTCCGCTGAGAAGCGACCTCCCAGTTGGAGGCTCCATGCCGCCCTCCAGAGGAGCAAAGACGTGTGGAGTGTGTCTGGCCTTTCCTTGGGAGTGTGGTGCCCTTCCCTCTTCCCCAGGCACAGGAGCAACTGCCCCTGAGCAAAGACCTCTCCAAGGGCTTTTCCCTCAGGCTGAAGCAGATTTCGCAGGAAGCGGGCCTAGAGAGCTTCCTTCGTGGATGCAGAGGCAGCAGAGCGGCCTGCGTGTGCACAGCTGCATTTGGCAGAGAGGAGCTCGCTTTGGCACTGGGAGGCTGGGAGACCTGCTCCAAGCACCGGGATTGCTGGGTTGGGGCCTGCATCTCGCTGCCACTTGCTGAGCTTCCAAAGACTTTCCTAGCTCACAGCCTCGCTAGCCATGAAGGAGCAGGCTGAGGGAGTGTGTCAGACATGACTCAGCACTTTCCTGGGCTTGCCTGTGGTTTCGCCTTTCCACTCCAACTGGGCCCCGGGACTCCTTGCAGAGGAGGAGGAGCCCGGTTGTCTCCAAACTTCCTAGGGCTAGAGTAGAGCAGGGAGAACTCTGTCAGCTGGAAGGGAAGAGCAGAAGGGTAGATGGGGCAGAGGTTGCCTGGCCGCTCTGGTGAAGCAACGCCCAGGGAGAAACAGGCACCATGGGCCTCCAGGCAGGGGATGCGAGATCCCAGCCAGAGTGCTTCTGCGTCTCAGCCGAGAAGCTTCCTGAGAGTTTGAGGTTGCCTGCAGCTCTCCAGAGGAGCAAAGACATGTGGGGTGTGTTTGGCCTTTCCCTGGGAGGGTGGTGCCCTTGCGGCAGCCCCAGGCCCAGGAGCAACGGCCCCAGAGGAAAGACCGTTCCCACTGAGATTCGCTGAGGCTGAGAAGCAGATTTCGCAGGAAGCGGGAGGAGAGAGCTTCCTTCGCCAATGCAGAGGCAGCCTAGCGGCCTGCGTCTGCACAGCTGGATTTGGCAGAGAGGCGTTCGCTTTGCCCCTGGGAGACGCTGAGATTGGCTCCAAGCACCGAGATTTCCGGGTGCGCGGCCTGCATCTCTCTTGCACTCTCCGAGCTTGAGAAGGCTTTCCTAGCTCCCAGCGTTGCTTCCCTGAAAGGAGCAGGCTGAGGAAGTGTGTCCGACGTGACTCAGCCCCTTCCTAGGCTTCCCCGTGCTATTGCCTTTCAGTGCAATCGAAGGCGCAGGACTCCTTGGAAAGGAGGCTGGGCTCGGTTGTCTCCCCACTTCAGAGGTCTAGAGCAGAGCACTGAGACGTCTGTCAGGCGGAAGGGAAGCACTGTTGTGCCCATGGTGAAGACGTTGCTTGGCCGCACTGTGGAAGCAACGCCCAGAGAGAAACAGGCACCGTGGGCCTCCAGGCAGGGGCTGCGGGATCACAGCCAGAATGCCCCTGCGTCTCCGCTGAGAAGCGACCTCCCAGTTGGAGGCTCCATGCCGCCCTCCAGAGGAGCAAAGACGTGTGGAGTGTGTCTGGCCTTTCCTTGGGAGTGTGGTGCCCTTCCCTCTTCCCCAGGCACAGGAGCAACTGCCCCTGAGCAAAGACCTCTCCAAGGGCTTTTCCCTCAGGCTGAAGCAGATTTCGCAGGAAGCGGGCCTAGAGAGCTTCCTTCGTGGATGCAGAGGCAGCAGAGCGGCCTGCGTGTGCACAGCTGCATTTGGCAGAGAGGAGCTCGCTTTGGCACTGGGAGGCTGTGAGACCTGCTCCAAGCACCGGGATTGCTGGGTTGGGGCCTGCATCTCGCTGCCACTTGCTGAGCTTCCAAAGACTTTCCTAGCTCACAGCCTCGCTAGCCATGAAGGAGCAGGCTGAGGGAGTGTGTCAGACATGACTCAGCACTTTCCTGGGCTTGCCTGTGGTTTCGCCTTTCCACTCCAACTGGGCCCCGGGACTCCTTGCAGAGGAGGAGGAGCCCGGTTGTCTCCAAACTTCCTAGGGCTAGAGTAGAGCAGGGAGAACTCTGTCAGCTGGAAGGGAAGAGCAGAAGGGTAGATGGGGCAGAGGTTGCCTGGCCGCTCTGGTGAAGCAACGCCCAGGGAGAAACAGGCACCATGGGCCTCCAGGCAGGGGATGCGAGATCCCAGCCAGAGTGCTTCTGCGTCTCAGCCGAGAAGCTTCCTGAGAGTTTGAGGTTGCCTGCAGCTCTCCAGAGGAGCAAAGACATGTGGGGTGTGTTTGGCCTTTCCCTGGGAGGGTGGTGCCCTTGCGGCAGCCCCAGGCCCAGGAGCAACGGCCCCAGAGGAAAGACCGTTCCCACTGAGATTCGCTGAGGCTGAGAAGCAGATTTCGCAGGAAGCGGGAGGAGAGAGCTTCCTTCGCCAATGCAGAGGCAGCCTAGCGGCCTGCGTCTGCACAGCTGGATTTGGCAGAGAGGCGTTCGCTTTGCCCCTGGGAGACGCTGAGATTGGCTCCAAGCACCGAGATTTCCGGGTGCGCGGCCTGCATCTCTCTTGCACTCTCCGAGCTTGAGAAGGCTTTCCTAGCTCCCAGCGTTGCTTCCCTGAAAGGAGCAGGCTGAGGAAGTGTGTCCGACGTGACTCAGCCCCTTCCTAGGCTTCCCCGTGCTATTGCCTTTCAGTGCAATCGAAGGCGCAGGACTCCTTGGAAAGGAGGCTGGGCTCGGTTGTCTCCCCACTTCAGAGGTCTAGAGCAGAGCACTGAGACGTCTGTCAGGCGGAAGGGAAGCGCTGTTGTGCCCATGGTGAAGACGTTGCTTGGCCGCACTGTGGAAGCAACGCCCAGAGAGAAACAGGCACCGTGGGCCTCCAGGCAGGGGCTGCGGGATCACAGCCAGAATGCCCCTGCGTCTCCGCTGAGAAGCGACCTCCCAGTTGGAGGCTCCATGCCGCCCTCCAGAGGAGCAAAGACGTGTGGAGTGTGTCTGGCCTTTCCTTGGGAGTGTGGTGCCCTTCCCTCTTCCCCAGGCACAGGAGCAACTGCCCCTGAGCAAAGAGCTCTCCAAGGGCTTTTCCCTCAGGCTGAAGCAGATTTCGCAGGAAGCGGGCCTAGAGAGCTTCCTTCGTGGATGCAGAGGCAGCAGAGCGGCCTGCGTGTGCACAGCTGCATTTGGCAGAGAGGAGCTCGCTTTGGCACTGGGAGGCTGGGAGACCTGCTCCAAGCACCGGGATTGCTGGGTTGGGGCCTGCATCTCGCTGCCACTTGCTGAGCTTCCAAAGACTTTCCTAGCTCACAGCCTCGCTAGCCATGAAGGAGCAGGCTGAGGGAGTGTGTCAGACATGACTCAGCACTTTCCTGGGCTTGCCTGTGGTTTCGCCTTTCCACTCCAACTGGGCCCCGGGACTCCTTGCAGAGGAGGAGGAGCCCGGTTGTCTCCAAACTTCCTAGGGCTAGAGTAGAGCAGGGAGAACTCTGTCAGCTGGAAGGGAAGAGCAGAAGGGTAGATGGGGCAGAGGTTGCCTGGCCGCTCTGGTGAAGCAACGCCCAGGGAGAAACAGGCACCATGGGCCTCCAGGCAGGGGATGCGAGATCCCAGCCAGAGTGCTTCTGCGTCTCAGCCCAGAAGCTTCCTGAGAGTTTGAGGTTGCCTGCAGCTCTCCAGAGGAGCAAAGACATGTGGGGTGTGTTTGGCCTTTCCCTGGGAGGGTGGTGCCCTTGCGGCAGCCCCAGGCCCAGGAGCAACGGCCCCAGAGGAAAGACCGTTCCCACTGAGATTCGCTGAGGCTGAGAAGCAGATTTCGCAGGAAGCGGGAGGAGAGAGCTTCCTTCGCCAATGCAGAGGCAGCCTAGCGGCCTGCGTCTGCACAGCTGGATTTGGCAGAGAGGCGTTCGCTTTGCCCCTGGGAGACGCTGAGATTGGCTCCAAGCACCGAGATTTCCGGGTGCGCGGCCTGCATCTCTCTTGCACTCTCCGAGCTTGAGAAGGCTTTCCTAGCTCCCAGCGTTGCTTCCCTGAAAGGAGCAGGCTGAGGAAGTGTGTCCGACGTGACTCAGCCCCTTCCTAGGCTTCCCCGTGCTATTGCCTTTCAGTGCAATGGAAGGCGCAGGACTCCTTGGAAAGGAGGCTGGGCTCGGTTGTCTCCCCACTTCAGAGGTCTAGAGCAGAGCACTGAGACGTCTGTCAGGCGGAAGGGAAGCGCTGTTGTGCCCATGGTGAAGACGTTGCTTGGCCGCACTGTGGAAGCAACGCCCAGAGAGAAACAGGCACCGTGGGCCTCCAGGCAGGGGCTGCGGGATCACAGCCAGAATGCCCCTGCGTCTCCGCTGAGAAGCGACCTCCCAGTTGGAGGCTCCATGCCGCCCTCCAGAGGAGCAAAGACGTGTGGAGTGTGTCTGGCCTTTCCTTGGGAGTGTGGTGCCCTTCCCTCTTCCCCAGGCACAGGAGCAACTGCCCCTGAGCAAAGACCTCTCCAAGGGCTTTTCCCTCAGGCTGAAGCAGATTTCGCAGGAAGCGGGCCTAGAGAGCTTCCTTCGTGGATGCAGAGGCAGCAGAGCGGCCTGCGTGTGCACAGCTGCATTTGGCAGAGAGGAGCTCGCTTTGGCACTGGGAGGCTGGGAGACCTGCTCCAAGCACCGGGATTGCTGGGTTGGGGCCTGCATCTCGCTGCCACTTGCTGAGCTTCCAAAGACTTTCCTAGCTCACAGCCTCGCTAGCCATGAAGGAGCAGGCTGAGGGAGTGTGTCAGACATGACTCAGCACTTTCCTGGGCTTGCCTGTGGTTTCGCCTTTCCACTCCAACTGGGCCCCGGGACTCCCTGCAGAGGAGGAGGAGCCCGGTTGTCTCCAAACTTCCTAGGGCTAGAGTAGAGCAGGGAGAACTCTGTCAGCTGGAAGGGAAGAGCAGAAGGGTAGATGGGGCAGAGGTTGCCTGGCCGCTCTGGTGAAGCAACGCCCAGGGAGAAACAGGCACCATGGGCCTCCAGGCAGGGGATGCGAGATCCCAGCCAGAGTGCTTCTGCGTCTCAGCCGAGAAGCTTCCTGAGAGTTTGAGGTTGCCTGCAGCTCTCCAGAGGAGCAAAGACATGTGGGGTGTGTTTGGCCTTTCCCTGGGAGGGTGGTGCCCTTGCGGCAGCCCCAGGCCCAGGAGCAACGGCCCCAGAGGAAAGACCGTTCCCACTGAGATTCGCTGAGGCTGAGAAGCAGATTTCGCAGGAAGCGGGAGGAGAGAGCTTCCTTCGCCAATGCAGAGGCAGCCTAGCGGCCTGCGTCTGCACAGCTGGATTTGGCAGAGAGGCGTTCGCTTTGCCCCTGGGAGACGCTGAGATTGGCTCCAAGCACCGAGATTTCCGGGTGCGCGGCCTGCATCTCTCTTGCACTCTCCGAGCTTGAGAAGGCTTTCCTAGCTCCCAGCGTTGCTTCCCTGAAAGGAGCAGGCTGAGGAAGTGTGTCCGACGTGACTCAGCCCCTTCCTAGGCTTCCCCGTGCTATTGCCTTTCAGTGCAATCGAAGGCGCAGGACTCCTTGGAAAGGAGGCTGGGCTCGGTTGTCTCCCCACTTCAGAGGTCTAGAGCAGAGCACTGAGACGTCTGTCAGGCGGAAGGGAAGCGCTGTTGTGCCCATGGTGAAGACGTTGCTTGGCCGCACTGTGGAAGCAACGCCCAGAGAGAAACAGGCACCGTGGGCCTCCAGGCAGGGGCTGCGGGATCACAGCCAGAATGCCCCTGCGTCTCCGCTGAGAAGCGACCTCCCAGTTGGAGGCTCCATGCCGCCCTCCAGAGGAGCAAAGACGTGTGGAGTGTGTCTGGCCTTTCCTTGGGAGTGTGGTGCCCTTCCCTCTTCCCCAGGCACAGGAGCAACTGCCCCTGAGCAAAGACCTCTCCAAGGGCTTTTCCCTCAGGCTGAAGCAGATTTCGCAGGAAGCGGGCCTAGAGAGCTTCCTTCGTGGATGCAGAGGCAGCAGAGCGGCCTGCGTGTGCACAGCTGCATTTGGCAGAGAGGAGCTCGCTTTGGCACTGGGAGGCTGTGAGACCTGCTCCAAGCACCGGGATTGCTGGGTTGGGGCCTGCATCTCGCTGCCACTTGCTGAGCTTCCAAAGACTTTCCTAGCTCACAGCCTCGCTAGCCATGAAGGAGCAGGCTGAGGGAGTGTGTCAGACATGACTCAGCACTTTCCTGGGCTTGCCTGTGGTTTCGCCTTTCCACTCCAACTGGGCCCCGGGACTCCTTGCAGAGGAGGAGGAGCCCGGTTGTCTCCAAACTTCCTAGGGCTAGAGTAGAGCAGGGAGAACTCTGTCAGCTGGAAGGGAAGAGCAGAAGGGTAGATGGGGCAGAGGTTGCCTGGCCGCTCTGGTGAAGCAACGCCCAGGGAGAAACAGGCACCATGGGCCTCCAGGCAGGGGATGCGAGATCCCAGCCAGAGTGCTTCTGCGTCTCAGCCGAGAAGCTTCCTGAGAGTTTGAGGTTGCCTGCAGCTCTCCAGAGGAGCAAAGACATGTGGGGTGTGTTTGGCCTTTCCCTGGGAGGGTGGTGCCCTTGCGGCAGCCCCAGGCCCAGGAGCAACGGCCCCAGAGGAAAGACCGTTCCCAGTGAGATTCGCTGAGGCTGAGAAGCAGATTTCGCAGGAAGCGGGAGGAGAGAACTTCCTTCGCCAATGCAGAGGCAGCCTAGCGGCCTGCGTCTGCACAGCTGGATTTGGCAGAGAGGCGTTCGCTTTGCCCCTGGGAGACGCTGAGATTGGCTCCAAGCACCGAGATTTCCGGGTGCGCGGCCTGCATCTCTCTTGCACTCTCCGAGCTTGAGAAGGCTTTCCTAGCTCCCAGCGTTGCTTCCCTGAAAGGAGCAGGCTGAGGAAGTGTGTCCGACGTGACTCAGCCCCTTCCTAGGCTTCCCCGTGCTATTGCCTTTCAGTGCAATCGAAGGCGCAGGACTCCTTGGAAAGGAGGCTGGGCTCGGTTGTCTCCCCACTTCAGAGGTCTAGAGCAGAGCACTGAGACGTCTGTCAGGCGGAAGGGAAGCGCTGTTGTGCCCATGGTGAAGACGTTGCTTGGCCGCACTGTGGAAGCAACGCCCAGAGAGAAACAGGCACCGTGGGCCTCCAGGCAGGGGCTGCGGGATCACAGCCAGAATGCCCCTGCGTCTCCGCTGAGAAGCGACCTCCCAGTTGGAGGCTCCATGCCGCCCTCCAGAGGAGCAAAGACGTGTGGAGTGTGTCTGGCCTTTCCTTGGGAGTGTGGTGCCCTTCCCTCTTCCCCAGGCACAGGAGCAACTGCCCCTGAGCAAAGAGCTCTCCAAGGGCTTTTCCCTCAGGCTGAAGCAGATTTCGCAGGAAGCGGGCCTAGAGAGCTTCCTTCGTGGATGCAGAGGCAGCAGAGCGGCCTGCGTGTGCACAGCTGCATTTGGCAGAGAGGAGCTCGCTTTGGCACTGGGAGGCTGGGAGACCTGCTCCAAGCACCGGGATTGCTGGGTTGGGGCCTGCATCTCGCTGCCACTTTCTGAGCTTCCAAAGACTTTCCTAGCTCACAGCCTCGCTAGCCATGAAGGAGCAGGCTGAGGGAGTGTGTCAGACATGACTCAGCACTTTCCTGGGCTTGCCTGTGGTTTCGCCTTTCCACTCCAACTGGGCCCCGGGACTCCTTGCAGAGGAGGAGGAGCCCGGTTGTCTCCAAACTTCCTAGGGCTAGAGTAGAGCAGGGAGAACTCTGTCAGCTGGAAGGGAAGAGCAGAAGGGTAGATGGGGCAGAGGTTGCCTGGCCGCTCTGGTGAAGCAACGCCCAGGGAGAAACAGGCACCATGGGCCTCCAGGCAGGGGATGCGAGATCCCAGCCAGAGTGCTTCTGCGTCTCAGCCGAGAAGCTTCCTGAGAGTTTGAGGTTGCCTGCAGCTCTCCAGAGGAGCAAAGACATGTGGGGTGTGTTTGGCCTTTCCCTGGGAGGGTGGTGCCCTTGCGGCAGCCCCAGGCCCAGGAGCAACGGCCCCAGAGGAAAGACCGTTCCCACTGAGATTCGCTGAGGCTGAGAAGCAGATTTCGCAGGAAGCGGGAGGAGAGAGCTTCCTTCGCCAATGCAGAGGCAGCCTAGCGGCCTGCGTCTGCACAGCTGGATTTGGCAGAGAGGCGTTCGCTTTGCCCCTGGGAGACGCTGAGATTGGCTCCAAGCACCGAGATTTCCGGGTGCGCGGCCTGCATCTCTCTTGCACTCTCCGAGCTTGAGAAGGCTTTCCTAGCTCCCAGCGTTGCTTCCCTGAAAGGAGCAGGCTGAGGAAGTGTGTCCGACGTGACTCAGCCCCTTCCTAGGCTTCCCCGTGCTATTGCCTTTCAGTGCAATCGAAGGCGCAGGACTCCTTGGAAAGGAGGCTGGGCTCGGTTGTCTCCCCACTTCAGAGGTCTAGAGCAGAGCACTGAGACGTCTGTCAGGCGGAAGGGAAGCGCTGTTGTGCCCATGGTGAAGACGTTGCTTGGCCGCACTGTGGAAGCAACGCCCAGAGAGAAACAGGCACCGTGGGCCTCCAGGCAGGGGCTGCGGGATCACAGCCAGAATGCCCCTGCGTCTCCGCTGAGAAGCGACCTCCCAGTTGGAGGCTCCATGCCGCCCTCCAGAGGAGCAAAGACGTGTGGAGTGTGTCTGGCCTTTCCTTGGGAGTGTGGTGCCCTTCCCTCTTCCCCAGGCACAGGAGCAACTGCCCCTGAGCAAAGAGCTCTCCAAGGGCTTTTCCCTCAGGCTGAAGCAGATTTCGCAGGAAGCGGGCCTAGAGAGCTTCCTTCGTGGATGCAGAGGCAGCAGAGCGGCCTGCGTGTGCACAGCTGCATTTGGCAGAGAGGAGCTCGCTTTGGCACTGGGAGGCTGGGAGACCTGCTCCAAGCACCGGGATTGCTGGGTTGGGGCCTGCATCTCGCTGCCACTTGCTGAGCTTCCAAAGACTTTCCTAGCTCACAGCCTCGCTAGCCATGAAGGAGCAGGCTGAGGGAGTGTGTCAGACATGACTCAGCACTTTCCTGGGCTTGCCTGTGGTTTCGCCTTTCCACTCCAACTGGGCCCCGGGACTCCCTGCAGAGGAGGAGGAGCCCGGTTGTCTCCAAACTTCCTAGGGCTAGAGTAGAGCAGGGAGAACTCTGTCAGCTGGAAGGGAAGAGCAGAAGGGTAGATGGGGCAGAGGTTGCCTGGCCGCTCTGGTGAAGCAACGCCTAGGGAGAAACAGGCACCATGGGCCTCCAGGCAGGGGATGCGAGATCCCAGCCAGAGTGCTTCTGCGTCTCAGCCGAGAAGCTTCCTGAGAGTTTGAGGTTGCCTGCAGCTCTCCAGAGGAGCAAAGACATGTGGGGTGTGTTTGGCCTTTCCCTGGGAGGGTGGTGCCCTTGCGGCAGCCCCAGGCCCAGGAGCAAAGGCCCCAGAGGAAAGACCGTTCCCACTGAGATTCGCTGAGGCTGAGAAGCAGATTTCGCAGGAAGCGGGAGGAGAGAGCTTCCTTCGCCAATGCAGAGGCAGCCTAGCGGCCTGCGTCTGCACAGCTGGATTTGGCAGAGAGGCGTTCGCTTTGCCCCTGGGAGACGCTGAGATTGGCTCCAAGCACCGAGATTTCCGGGTGCGCGGCCTGCATCTCTCTTGCACTCTCCGAGCTTGAGAAGGCTTTCCTAGCTCCCAGCGTTGCTTCCCTGAAAGGAGCAGGCTGAGGAAGTGTGTCCGACGTGACTCAGCCCCTTCCTAGGCTTCCCCGTGCTATTGCCTTTCAGTGCAATCGAAGGCGCAGGACTCCTTGGAAAGGAGGCTGGGCTCGGTTGTCTCCCCACTTCAGAGGTCTAGAGCAGAGCACTGAGACGTCTGTCAGGCGGAAGGGAAGCGCTGTTGTGCCCATGGTGAAGACGTTGCTTGGCCGCACTGTGGAAGCAACGCCCAGAGAGAAACAGGCACCGTGGGCCTCCAGGCAGGGGCTGCGGGATCACAGCCAGAATGCCCCTGCGTCTCCGCTGAGAAGCGACCACCCAGTTGGAGGCTCCATGCCGCCCTCCAGAGGAGCAAAGACGTGTGGAGTGTGTCTGGCCTTTCCTTGGGAGTGTGGTGCCCTTCCCTCTTCCCCAGGCACAGGAGCAACTGCCCCTGAGCAAAGACCTCTCCAAGGGCTTTTCCCTCAGGCTGAAGCAGATTTCGCAGGAAGCGGGCCTAGAGAGCTTCCTTCGTGGATGCAGAGGCAGCAGAGCGGCCTGCGTGTGCACAGCTGCATTTGGCAGAGAGGAGCTCGCTTTGGCACTGGGAGGCTGGGAGACCTGCTCCAAGCACCGGGATTGCTGGGTTGGGGCCTGCATCTCGCTGCCACTTGCTGAGCTTCCAAAGACTTTCCTAGCTCACAGCCTCGCTAGCCATGAAGGAGCAGGCTGAGGGAGTGTGTCAGACATGACTCAGCACTTTCCTGGGCTTGCCTGTGGTTTCGCCTTTCCACTCCAACTGGGCCCCGGGACTCCCTGCAGAGGAGGAGGAGCCCGGTTGTCTCCAAACTTCCTAGGGCTAGAGTAGAGCAGGGAGAACTCTGTCAGCTGGAAGGGAAGAGCAGAAGGGTAGATGGGGCAGAGGTTGCCTGGCCGCTCTGGTGAAGCAACGCCCAGGGAGAAACAGGCACCATGGGCCTCCAGGCAGGGGATGCGAGATCCCAGCCAGAGTGCTTCTGTGTCTCAGCCGAGAAGCTTCCTGAGAGTTTGAGGTTGCCTGCAGCTCTCCAGAGGAGCAAAGACATGTGGGGTGTGTTTGGCCTTTCCCTGGGAGGGTGGTGCCCTTGCGGCAGCCCCAGGCCCAGGAGCAACGGCCCCAGAGGAAAGACCGTTCCCAGTGAGATTCGCTGAGGCTGAGAAGCAGATTTCGCAGGAAGCGGGAGGAGAGAACTTCCTTCGCCAATGCAGAGGCAGCCTAGCGGCCTGCGTCTGCACAGCTGGATTTGGCAGAGAGGCGTTCGCTTTGCCCCTGGGAGACGCTGAGATTGGCTCCAAGCACCGAGATTTCCGGGTGCGCGGCCTGCATCTCTCTTGCACTCTCCGAGCTTGAGAAGGCTTTCCTAGCTCCCAGCGTTGCTTCCCTGAAAGGAGCAGGCTGAGGAAGTGTGTCCGACGTGACTCAGCCCCTTCCTAGGCTTCCCCGTGCTATTGCCTTTCAGTGCAATCGAAGGCGCAGGACTCCTTGGAAAGGAGGCTGGGCTCGGTTGTCTCCCCACTTCAGAGGTCTAGAGCAGAGCACTGAGACGTCTGTCAGGCGGAAGGGAAGCGCTGTTGTGCCCATGGTGAAGACGTTGCTTGGCCGCACTGTGGAAGCAACGCCCAGAGAGAAACAGGCACCGTGGGCCTCCAGGCAGGGGCTGCGGGATCACAGCCAGAATGCCCCTGCGTCTCCGCTGAGAAGCGACCTCCCAGTTGGAGGCTCCATGCCGCCCTCCAGAGGAGCAAAGACGTGTGGAGTGTGTCTGGCCTTTCCTTGGGAGTGTGGTGCCCTTCCCTCTTCCCCAGGCACAGGAGCAACTGCCCCTGAGCAAAGAGCTCTCCAAGGGCTTTTCCCTCAGGCTGAAGCAGATTTCGCAGGAAGCGGGCCTAGAGAGCTTCCTTCGTGGATGCAGAGGCAGCAGAGCGGCCTGCGTGTGCACAGCTGCATTTGGCAGAGAGGAGCTCGCTTTGGCACTGGGAGGCTGGGAGACCTGCTCCAAGCACCGGGATTGCTGGGTTGGGGCCTGCATCTCGCTGCCACTTGCTGAGCTTCCAAAGACTTTCCTAGCTCACAGCCTCGCTAGCCATGAAGGAGCAGGCTGAGGGAGTGTGTCAGACATGACTCAGCACTTTCCTGGGCTTGCCTGTGGTTTCGCCTTTCCACTCCAACTGGGCCCCGGGACTCCCTGCAGAGGAGGAGGAGCCCGGTTGTCTCCAAACTTCCTAGGGCTAGAGTAGAGCAGGGAGAACTCTGTCAGCTGGAAGGGAAGAGCAGAAGGGTAGATGGGGCAGAGGTTGCCTGGCCGCTCTGGTGAAGCAACGCCCAGGGAGAAACAGGCACCATGGGCCTCCAGGCAGGGGATGCGAGATCCCAGCCAGAGTGCTTCTGCGTCTCAGCCGAGAAGCTTCCTGAGAGTTTGAGGTTGCCTGCAGCTCTCCAGAGGAGCAAAGACATGTGGGGTGTGTTTGGCCTTTCCCTGGGAGGGTGGTGCCCTTGCGGCAGCCCCAGGCCCAGAAGCAACGGCCCCAGAGGAAAGACCGTTCCCACTGAGATTCGCTGAGGCTGAGAAGCAGATTTCGCAGGAAGCGGGAGGAGAGAACTTCCTTCGCCAATGCAGAGGCAGCCTAGCGGCCTGCGTCTGCACAGCTGGATTTGGCAGAGAGGCGTTCGCTTTGCCCCTGGGAGACGCTGAGATTGGCTCCAAGCACCGAGATTTCCGGGTGCGCGGCCTGCATCTCTCTTGCACTCTCCGAGCTTGAGAAGGCTTTCCTAGCTCCCAGCGTTGCTTCCCTGAAAGGAGCAGGCTGAGGAAGTGTGTCCGACGTGACTCAGCCCCTTCCTAGGCTTCCCCGTGCTATTGCCTTTCAGTGCAATCGAAGGCGCAGGACTCCTTGGAAAGGAGGCTGGGCTCGGTTGTCTCCCCACTTCAGAGGTCTAGAGCAGAGCACTGAGACGTCTGTCAGGCGGAAGGGAAGCGCTGTTGTGCCCATGGTGAAGACGTTGCTTGGCCGCACTGTGGAAGCAACGCCCAGAGAGAAACAGGCACCGTGGGCCTCCAGGCAGGGGCTGCGGGATCACAGCCAGAATGCCCCTGCGTCTCCGCTGAGAAGCGACCTCCCAGTTGGAGGCTCCATGCCGCCCTCCAGAGGAGCAAAGACGTGTGGAGTGTGTCTGGCCTTTCCTTGGGAGTGTGGTGCCCTTCCCTCTTCCCCAGGCACAGGAGCAACTGCCCCTGAGCAAAGAGCTCTCCAAGGGCTTTTCCCTCAGGCTGAAGCAGATTTCGCAGGAAGCGGGCCTAGAGAGCTTCCTTCGTGGATGCAGAGGCAGCAGAGCGGCCTGCGTGTGCAAAGCTGCATTTGGCAGAGAGGAGCTCGCTTTGGCACTGGGAGGCTGGGAGACCTGCTCCAAGCACCGGGATTGCTGGGTTGGGGCCTGCATCTCGCTGCCACTTGCTGAGCTTCCAAAGACTTTCCTAGCTCACAGCCTCGCTAGCCATGAAGGAGCAGGCTGAGGGAGTGTGTCAGACATGACTCAGCACTTTCCTGGGCTTGCCTGTGGTTTCGCCTTTCCACTCCAACTGGGCCCCGGGACTCCCTGCAGAGGAGGAGGAGCCCGGTTGTCTCCAAACTTCCTAGGGCTAGAGTAGAGCAGGGAGAACTCTGTCAGCTGGAAGGGAAGAGCAGAAGGGTAGATGGGGCAGAGGTTGCCTGGCCGCTCTGGTGAAGCAACGCCCAGGGAGAAACAGGCACCATGGGCCTCCAGGCAGGCGATGCGAGATCCCAGCCAGAGTGCTTCTGCGTCTCAGCCGAGAAGCTTCCTGAGAGTTTGAGGTTGCCTGCAGCTCTCCAGAGGAGCAAAGACATGTGGGGTGTGTTTGGCCTTTCCCTGGGAGGGTGGTGCCCTTGCGGCAGCCCCAGGCCCAGGAGCAAAGGCCCCAGAGGAAAGACCGTTCCCACTGAGATTCGCTGAGGCTGAGAAGCAGATTTCGCAGGAAGCGGGAGGAGAGAGCTTCCTTCGCCAATGCAGAGGCAGCCTAGCGGCCTGCGTCTGCACAGCTGGATTTGGCAGAGAGGCGTTCGCTTTGCCCCTGGGAGACGCTGAGATTGGCTCCAAGCACCGAGATTTCCGGGTGCGCGGCCTGCATCTCTCTTGCACTCTCCGAGCTTGAGAAGGCTTTCCTAGCTCCCAGCGTTGCTTCCCTGAAAGGAGCAGGCTGAGGAAGTGTGTCCGACGTGACTCAGCCCCTTCCTAGGCTTCCCCGTGCTATTGCCTTTCAGTGCAATCGAAGGCGCAGGACTCCTTGGAAAGGAGGCTGGGCTCGGTTGTCTCCCCACTTCAGAGGTCTAGAGCAGAGCACTGAGACGTCTGTCAGGCGGAAGGGAAGCGCTGTTGTGCCCATGGTGAAGACGTTGCTTGGCCGCACTGTGGAAGCAACGCCCAGAGAGAAACAGGCACCGTGGGCCTCCAGGCAGGGGCTGCGGGATCACAGCCAGAATGCCCCTGCGTCTCCGCTGAGAAGCGACCACCCTGTTGGAGGCTCCATGCCGCCCTCCAGAGGAGCAAAGACGTGTGGAGTGTGTCTGGCCTTTCCTTGGGAGTGTGGTGCCCTTCCCTCTTCCCCAGGCACAGGAGCAACTGCCCCTGAGCAAAGAGCTCTCCAAGGGCTTTTCCCTCAGGCTGAAGCAGATTTCGCAGGAAGCGGGCCTAGAGAGCTTCCTTCGTGGATGCAGAGGCAGCAGAGCGGCCTGCGTGTGCACAGCTGCATTTGGCAGAGAGGAGCTCGCTTTGGCACTGGGAGGCTGGGAGACCTGCTCCAAGCACCGGGATTGCTGGGTTGGGGCCTGCATCTCGCTGCCACTTGCTGAGCTTCCAAAGACTTTCCTAGCTCACAGCCTCGCTAGCCATGAAGGAGCAGGCTGAGGGAGTGTGTCAGACATGACTCAGCACTTTCCTGGGCTTGCCTGTGGTTTCGCCTTTCCACTCCAACTGGGCCCCGGGACTCCTTGCAGAGGAGGAGGAGCCCGGTTGTCTCCAAACTTCCTAGGGCTAGAGTAGAGCAGGGAGAACTCTGTCAGCTGGAAGGGAAGAGCAGAAGGGTAGATGGGGCAGAGGTTGCCTGGCCGCTCTGGTGAAGCAACGCCCAGGGAGAAACAGGCACCATGGGCCTCCAGGCAGGGGATGCGAGATCCCAGCCAGAGTGCTTCTGCGTCTCAGCCGAGAAGCTTCCTGAGAGTTTGAGGTTGCCTGCAGCTCTCCAGAGGAGCAAAGACATGTGGGGTGTGTTTGGCCTTTCCCTGGGAGGGTGGTGCCCTTGCGGCAGCCCCAGGCCCAGGAGCAACGGCCCCAGAGGAAAGACCGTTCCCACTGAGATTCGCTGAGGCTGAGAAGCAGATTTCGCAGGAAGCGGGAGGAGAGAACTTCCTTCGCCAATGCAGAGGCAGCCTAGCGGCCTGCGTCTGCACAGCTGGATTTGGCAGAGAGGCGTTCGCTTTGCCCCTGGGAGACGCTGAGATTGGCTCCAAGCACCGAGATTTCCGGGTGCGCGGCCTGCATCTCTCTTGCACTCTCCGAGCTTGAGAAGGCTTTCCTAGCTCCCAGCGTTGCTTCCCTGAAAGGAGCAGGCTGAGGAAGTGTGTCCGACGTGACTCAGCCCCTTCCTAGGCTTCCCCGTGCTATTGCCTTTCAGTGCAATCGAAGGCGCAGGACTCCTTGGAAAGGAGGCTGGGCTCGGTTGTCTCCCCACTTCAGAGGTCTAGAGCAGAGCACTGAGACGTCTGTCAGGCGGAAGGGAAGCGCTGTTGTGCCCATGGTGAAGACGTTGCTTGGCCGCACTGTGGAAGCAACGCCCAGAGAGAAACAGGCACCGTGGGCCTCCAGGCAGGGGCTGCGGGATCACAGCCAGAATGCCCCTGCGTCTCCGCTGAGAAGCGACCTCCCAGTTGGAGGCTCCATGCCGCCCTCCAGAGGAGCAAAGACGTGTGGAGTGTGTCTGGCCTTTCCTTGGGAGTGTGGTGCCCTTCCCTCTTCCCCAGGCACAGGAGCAACTGCCCCTGAGCAAAGACCTCTCCAAGGGCTTTTCCCTCAGGCTGAAGCAGATTTCGCAGGAAGCGGGCCTAGAGAGCTTCCTTCGTGGATGCAGAGGCAGCAGAGCGGCCTGCGTGTGCACAGCTGCATTTGGCAGAGAGGAGCTCGCTTTGGCACTGGGAGGCTGGGAGACCTGCTCCAAGCACCGGGATTGCTGGGTTGGGGCCTGCATCTCGCTGCCACTTGCTGAGCTTCCAAAGACTTTCCTAGCTCACAGCCTCGCTAGCCATGAAGGAGCAGGCTGAGGGAGTGTGTCAGACATGACTCAGCACTTTCCTGGGCTTGCCTGTGGTTTCGCCTTTCCACTCCAACTGGGCCCCGGGACTCCTTGCAGAGGAGGAGGAGCCCGGTTGTCTCCAAACTTCCTAGGGCTAGAGTAGAGCAGGGAGAACTCTGTCAGCTGGAAGGGAAGAGCAGAAGGGTAGATGGGGCAGAGGTTGCCTGGCCGCTCTGGTGAAGCAACGCCCAGGGAGAAACAGGCACCATGGGCCTCCAGGCAGGGGATGCGAGATCCCAGCCAGAGTGCTTCTGCGTCTCAGCCGAGAAGCTTCCTGAGAGTTTGAGGTTGCCTGCAGCTCTCCAGAGGAGCAAAGACATGTGGGGTGTGTTTGGCCTTTCCCTGGGAGGGTGGTGCCCTTGCGGCAGCCCCAGGCCCAGGAGCAACGGCCCCAGAGGAAAGACCGTTCCCACTGAGATTCGCTGAGGCTGAGAAGCAGATTTCGCAGGAAGCGGGAGGAGAGAGCTTCCTTCGCCAATGCAGAGGCAGCCTAGCGGCCTGCGTCTGCACAGCTGGATTTGGCAGAGAGGCGTTCGCTTTGCCCCTGGGAGACGCTGAGATTGGCTCCAAGCACCGAGATTTCCGGGTGCGCGGCCTGCATCTCTCTTGCACTCTCCGAGCTTGAGAAGGCTTTCCTAGCTCCCAGCGTTGCTTCCCTGAAAGGAGCAGGCTGAGGAAGTGTGTCCGACGTGACTCAGCCCCTTCCTAGGCTTCCCCGTGCTATTGCCTTTCAGTGCAATCGAAGGCGCAGGACTCCTTGGAAAGGAGGCTGGGCTCGGTTGTCTCCCCACTTCAGAGGTCTAGAGCAGAGCACTGAGACGTCTGTCAGGCGGAAGGGAAGCGCTGTTGTGCCCATGGTGAAGACGTTGCTTGGCCGCACTGTGGAAGCAACGCCCAGAGAGAAACAGGCACCGTGGGCCTCCAGGCAGGGGCTGCGGGATCACAGCCAGAATGCCCCTGCGTCTCCGCTGAGAAGCGACCTCCCAGTTGGAGGCTCCATGCCGCCCTCCAGAGGAGCAAAGACGTGTGGAGTGTGTCTGGCCTTTCCTTGGGAGTGTGGTGCCCTTCCCTCTTCCCCAGGCACAGGAGCAACTGCCCCTGAGCAAAGACCTCTCCAAGGGCTTTTCCCTCAGGCTGAAGCAGATTTCGCAGGAAGCGGGCCTAGAGAGCTTCCTTCGTGGATGCAGAGGCAGCAGAGCGGCCTGCGTGTGCAAAGCTGCATTTGGCAGAGAGGAGCTCGCTTTGGCACTGGGAGGCTGGGAGACCTGCTCCAAGCACCGGGATTGCTGGGTTGGGGCCTGCATCTCGCTGCCACTTGCTGAGCTTCCAAAGACTTTCCTAGCTCACAGCCTCGCTAGCCATGAAGGAGCAGGCTGAGGGAGTGTGTCAGACATGACTCAGCACTTTCCTGGGCTTGCCTGTGGTTTCGCCTTTCCACTCCAACTGGGCCCCGGGACTCCCTGCAGAGGAGGAGGAGCCCGGTTGTCTCCAAACTTCCTAGGGCTAGAGTAGAGCAGGGAGAACTCTGTCAGCTGGAAGGGAAGAGCAGAAGGGTAGATGGGGCAGAGGTTGCCTGGCCGCTCTGGTGAAGCAACGCCCAGGGAGAAACAGGCACCATGGGCCTCCAGGCAGGCGATGCGAGATCCCAGCCAGAGTGCTTCTACGTCTCAGCCGAGAAGCTTCCTGAGAGTTTGAGGTTGCCTGCAGCTCTCCAGAGGAGCAAAGACATGTGGGGTGTGTTTGGCCTTTCCCTGGGAGGGTGGTGCCCTTGCGGCAGCCCCAGGCCCAGGAGCAAAGGCCCCAGAGGAAAGACCGTTCCCACTGAGATTCGCTGAGGCTGAGAAGCAGATTTCGCAGGAAGCGGGAGGAGAGAGCTTCCTTCGCCAATGCAGAGGCAGCCTAGCGGCCTGCGTCTGCACAGCTGGATTTGGCAGAGAGGCGTTCGCTTTGCCCCTGGGAGACGCTGAGATTGGCTCCAAGCACCGAGATTTCCGGGTGCGCGGCCTGCATCTCTCTTGCACTCTCCGAGCTTGAGAAGGCTTTCCTAGCTCCCAGCGTTGCTTCCCTGAAAGGAGCAGGCTGAGGAAGTGTGTCCGACGTGACTCAGCCCCTTCCTAGGCTTCCCCGTGCTATTGCCTTTCAGTGCAATCGAAGGCGCAGGACTCCTTGGAAAGGAGGCTGGGCTCGGTTGTCTCCCCACTTCAGAGGTCTAGAGCAGAGCACTGAGACGTCTGTCAGGCGGAAGGGAAGCGCTGTTGTGCCCATGGTGAAGACGTTGCTTGGCCGCACTGTGGAAGCAACGCCCAGAGAGAAACAGGCACCGTGGGCCTCCAGGCAGGGGCTGCGGGATCACAGCCAGAATGCCCCTGCGTCTCCCCTGAGAAGCGACCACCCAGTTGGAGGCTCCATGCCGCCCTCCAGAGGAGCAAAGACGTGTGGAGTGTGTCTGGCCTTTCCTTGGGAGTGTGGTGCCCTTCCCTCTTCCCCAGGCACAGGAGCAACTGCCCCTGAGCAAAGAGCTCTCCAAGGGCTTTTCCCTCAGGCTGAAGCAGATTTCGCAGGAAGCGGGCCTAGAGAGCTTCCTTCGTGGATGCAGAGGCAGCAGAGCGGCCTGCGTGTGCACAGCTGCATTTGGCAGAGAGGAGCTCGCTTTGGCACTGGGAGGCTGGGAGACCTGCTCCAAGCACCGGGATTGCTGGGTTGGGGCCTGCATCTCGCTGCCACTTGCTGAGCTTCCAAAGACTTTCCTAGCTCACAGCCTCGCTAGCCATGAAGGAGCAGGCTGAGGGAGTGTGTCAGACATGACTCAGCACTTTCCTGGGCTTGCCTGTGGTTTCGCCTTTCCACTCCAACTGGGCCCCGGGACTCCTTGCAGAGGAGGAGGAGCCCGGTTGTCTCCAAACTTCCTAGGGCTAGAGTAGAGCAGGGAGAACTCTGTCAGCTGGAAGGGAAGAGCAGAAGGGTAGATGGGGCAGAGGTTGCCTGGCCGCTCTGGTGAAGCAACGCCCAGGGAGAAACAGGCACCATGGGCCTCCAGGCAGGGGATGCGAGATCCCAGCCAGAGTGCTTCTGCGTCTCAGCCGAGAAGCTTCCTGAGAGTTTGAGGTTGCCTGCAGCTCTCCAGAGGAGCAAAGACATGTGGGGTGTGTTTGGCCTTTCCCTGGGAGGGTGGTGCCCTTGCGGCAGCCCCAGGCCCAGGAGCAACGGCCCCAGAGGAAAGACCGTTCCCACTGAGATTCGCTGAGGCTGAGAAGCAGATTTCGCAGGAAGCGGGAGGAGAGAGCTTCCTTCGCCAATGCAGAGGCAGCCTAGCGGCCTGCGTCTGCACAGCTGGATTTGGCAGAGAGGCGTTCGCTTTGCCCCTGGGAGACGCTGAGATTGGCTCCAAGCACCGAGATTTCCGGGTGCGCGGCCTGCATCTCTCTTGCACTCTCCGAGCTTGAGAAGGCTTTCCTAGCTCCCAGCGTTGCTTCCCTGAAAGGAGCAGGCTGAGGAAGTGTGTCCGACGTGACTCAGCCCCTTCCTAGGCTTCCCCGTGCTATTGCCTTTCAGTGCAATCGAAGGCGCAGGACTCCTTGGAAAGGAGGCTGGGCTCGGTTGTCTCCCCACTTCAGAGGTCTAGAGCAGAGCACTGAGACGTCTGTCAGGCGGAAGGGAAGCGCTGTTGTGCCCATGGTGAAGACGTTGCTTGGCCGCACTGTGGAAGCAACGCCCAGAGAGAAACAGGCACCGTGGGCCTCCAGGCAGGGGCTGCGGGATCACAGCCAGAATGCCCCTGCGTCTCCGCTGAGAAGCGACCTCCCAGTTGGAGGCTCCATGCCGCCCTCCAGAGGAGCAAAGACGTGTGGAGTGTGTCTGGCCTTTCCTTGGGAGTGTGGTGCCCTTCCCTCTTCCCCAGGCACAGGAGCAACTGCCCCTGAGCAAAGAGCTCTCCAAGGGCTTTTCCCTCAGGCTGAAGCAGATTTCGCAGGAAGCGGGCCTAGAGAGCTTCCTTCGTGGATGCAGAGGCAGCAGAGCGGCCTGCGTGTGCAAAGCTGCATTTGGCAGAGAGGAGCTCGCTTTGGCACTGGGAGGCTGGGAGACCTGCTCCAAGCACCGGGATTGCTGGGTTGGGGCCTGCATCTCGCTGCCACTTGCTGAGCTTCCAAAGACTTTCCTAGCTCACAGCCTCGCTAGCCATGAAGGAGCAGGCTGAGGGAGTGTGTCAGACATGACTCAGCACTTTCCTGGGCTTGCCTGTGGTTTCGCCTTTCCACTCCAACTGGGCCCCGGGACTCCTTGCAGAGGAGGAGGAGCCCGGTTGTCTCCAAACTTCCTAGGGCTAGAGTAGAGCAGGGAGAACTCTGTCAGCTGGAAGGGAAGAGCAGAAGGGTAGATGGGGCAGAGGTTGCCTGGCCGCTCTGGTGAAGCAACGCCCAGGGAGAAACAGGCACCATGGGCCTCCAGGCAGGGGATGCGAGATCCCAGCCAGAGTGCTTCTGCGTCTCAGCCGAGAAGCTTCCTGAGAGTTTGAGGTTGCCTGCAGCTCTCCAGAGGAGCAAAGACATGTGGGGTGTGTTTGGCCTTTCCCTGGGAGGGTGGTGCCCTTGCGGCAGCCCCAGGCCCAGGAGCAACGGCCCCAGAGGAAAGACCGTTCCCACTGAGATTCGCTGAGGCTGAGAAGCAGATTTCGCAGGAAGCGGGAGGAGAGAGCTTCCTTCGCCAATGCAGAGGCAGCCTAGCGGCCTGCGTCTGCACAGCTGGATTTGGCAGAGAGGCGTTCGCTTTGCCCCTGGGAGACGCTGAGATTGGCTCCAAGCACCGAGATTTCCGGGTGCGCGGCCTGCATCTCTCTTGCACTCTCCGAGCTTGAGAAGGCTTTCCTAGCTCCCAGCGTTGCTTCCCTGAAAGGAGCAGGCTGAGGAAGTGTGTCCGACGTGACTCAGCCCCTTCCTAGGCTTCCCCGTGCTATTGCCTTTCAGTGCAATCGAAGGCGCAGGACTCCTTGGAAAGGAGGCTGGGCTCGGTTGTCTCCCCACTTCAGAGGTCTAGAGCAGAGCACTGAGACGTCTGTCAGGCGGAAGGGAAGCGCTGTTGTGCCCATGGTGAAGACGTTGCTTGGCCGCACTGTGGAAGCAACGCCCAGAGAGAAACAGGCACCGTGGGCCTCCAGGCAGGGGCTGCGGGATCACAGCCAGAATGCCCCTGCGTCTCCGCTGAGAAGCGACCTCCCAGTTGGAGGCTCCATGCCGCCCTCCAGAGGAGCAAAGACGTGTGGAGTGTGTCTGGCCTTTCCTTGGGAGTGTGGTGCCCTTCCCTCTTCCCCAGGCACAGGAGCAACTGCCCCTGAGCAAAGACCTCTCCAAGGGCTTTTCCCTCAGGCTGAAGCAGATTTCGCAGGAAGCGGGCCTAGAGAGCTTCCTTCGTGGATGCAGAGGCAGCAGAGCGGCCTGCGTGTGCAAAGCTGCATTTGGCAGAGAGGAGCTCGCTTTGGCACTGGGAGGCTGGGAGACCTGCTCCAAGCACCGGGATTGCTGGGTTGGGGCCTGCATCTCGCTGCCACTTGCTGAGCTTCCAAAGACTTTCCTAGCTCACAGCCTCGCTAGCCATGAAGGAGCAGGCTGAGGGAGTGTGTCAGACATGACTCAGCACTTTCCTGGGCTTGCCTGTGGTTTCGCCTTTCCACTCCAACTGGGCCCCGGGACTCCTTGCAGAGGAGGAGGAGCCCGGTTGTCTCCAAACTTCCTAGGGCTAGAGTAGAGCAGGGAGAACTCTGTCAGCTGGAAGGGAAGAGCAGAAGGGTAGATGGGGCAGAGGTTGCCTGGCCGCTCTGGTGAAGCAACGCCCAGGGAGAAACAGGCACCATGGGCCTCCAGGCAGGGGATGCGAGATCCCAGCCAGAGTGCTTCTGCGTCTCAGCCGAGAAGCTTCCTGAGAGTTTGAGGTTGCCTGCAGCTCTCCAGAGGAGCAAAGACATGTGGGGTGTGTTTGGCCTTTCCCTGGGAGGGTGGTGCCCTTGCGGCAGCCCCAGGCCCAGGAGCAACGGCCCCAGAGGAAAGACCGTTCCCACTGAGATTCGCTGAGGCTGAGAAGCAGATTTCGCAGGAAGCGGGAGGAGAGAGCTTCCTTCGCCAATGCAGAGGCAGCCTAGCGGCCTGCGTCTGCACAGCTGGATTTGGCAGAGAGGCATTCGCTTTGCCCCTGGGAGACGCTGAGATTGGCTCCAAGCACCGAGATTTCCGGGTGCGCGGCCTGCATCTCTCTTGCACTCTCCGAGCTTGAGAAGGCTTTCCTAGCTCCCAGCGTTGCTTCCCTGAAAGGAGCAGGCTGAGGAAGTGTGTCCGACGTGACTCAGCCCCTTCCTAGGCTTCCCCGTGCTATTGCCTTTCAGTGCAATCGAAGGCGCAGGACTCCTTGGAAAGGAGGCTGGGCTCGGTTGTCTCCCCACTTCAGAGGTCTAGAGCAGAGCACTGAGACGTCTGTCAGGCGGAAGGGAAGCGCTGTTGTGCCCATGGTGAAGACGTTGCTTGGCCGCACTGTGGAAGCAACGCCCAGAGAGAAACAGGCACCGTGGGCCTCCAGGCAGGGGCTGCGGGATCACAGCCAGAATGCCCCTGCGTCTCCGCTGAGAAGCGACCTCCCAGTTGGAGGCTCCATGCCGCCCTCCAGAGGAGCAAAGACGTGTGGAGTGTGTCTGGCCTTTCCTTGGGAGTGTGGTGCCCTTCCCTCTTCCCCAGGCACAGGAGCAACTGCCCCTGAGCAAAGAGCTCTCCAAGGGCTTTTCCCTCAGGCTGAAGCAGATGTCGCAGGAAGCGGGCCTAGAGAGCTTCCTTCGTGGATGCAGAGGCAGCAGAGCGGCCTGCGTGTGCAAAGCTGCATTTGGCAGAGAGGAGCTCGCTTTGGCACTGGGAGGCTGTGAGACCTGCTCCAAGCACCGGGATTGCTGGGTTGGGGCCTGCATCTCGCTGCCACTTGCTGAGCTTCCAAAGACTTTCCTAGCTCACAGCCTCGCTAGCCATGAAGGAGCAGGCTGAGGGAGTGTGTCAGACATGACTCAGCACTTTCCTGGGCTTGCCTGTGGTTTCGCCTTTCCACTCCAACTGGGCCCCGGGACTCCTTGCAGAGGAGGAGGAGCCCGGTTGTCTCCAAACTTCCTAGGGCTAGAGTAGAGCAGGGAGAACTCTGTCAGCTGGAAGGGAAGAGCAGAAGGGTAGATGGGGCAGAGGTTGCCTGGCCGCTCTGGTGAAGCAACGCCCAGGGAGAAACAGGCACCATGGGCCTCCAGGCAGGGGATGCGAGATCCCAGCCAGAGTGCTTCTGCGTCTCAGCCGAGAAGCTTCCTGAGAGTTTGAGGTTGCCTGCAGCTCTCCAGAGGAGCAAAGACATGTGGGGTGTGTTTGGCCTTTCCCTGGGAGGGTGGTGCCCTTGCGGCAGCCCCAGGCCCAGGAGCAACGGCCCCAGAGGAAAGACCGTTCCCACTGAGATTCGCTGAGGCTGAGAAGCAGATTTCGCAGGAAGCGGGAGGAGAGAGCTTCCTTCGCCAATGCAGAGGCAGCCTAGCGGCCTGCGTCTGCACAGCTGGATTTGGCAGAGAGGCGTTCGCTTTGCCCCTGGGAGACGCTGAGATTGGCTCCAAGCACCGAGATTTCCGGGTGCGCGGCCTGCATCTCTCTTGCACTCTCCGAGCTTGAGAAGGCTTTCCTAGCTCCCAGCGTTGCTTCCCTGAAAGGAGCAGGCTGAGGAAGTGTGTCCGACGTGACTCAGCCCCTTCCTAGGCTTCCCCGTGCTATTGCCTTTCAGTGCAATCGAAGGCGCAGGACTCCTTGGAAAGGAGGCTGGGCTCGGTTGTCTCCCCACTTCAGAGGTCTAGAGCAGAGCACTGAGACGTCTGTCAGGCGGAAGGGAAGCGCTGTTGTGCCCATGGTGAAGACGTTGCTTGGCCGCACTGTGGAAGCAACGCCCAGAGAGAAACAGGCACCGTGGGCCTCCAGGCAGGGGCTGCGGGATCACAGCCAGAATGCCCCTGCGTCTCCGCTGAGAAGCGACCACCCAGTTGGAGGCTCCATGCCGCCCTCCAGAGGAGCAAAGACGTGTGGAGTGTGTCTGGCCTTTCCTTGGGAGTGTGGTGCCCTTCCCTCTTCCCCAGGCACAGGAGCAACTGCCCCTGAGCAAAGAGCTCTCCAAGGGCTTTTCCCTCAGGCTGAAGCAGATTTCGCAGGAAGCGGGCCTAGAGAGCTTCCTTCGTGGATGCAGAGGCAGCAGAGCGGCCTGCGTGTGCAAAGCTGCATTTGGCAGAGAGGAGCTCGCTTTGGCACTGGGAGGCTGGGAGACCTGCTCCAAGCACCGGGATTGCTGGGTTGGGGCCTGCATCTCGCTGCCACTTGCTGAGCTTCCAAAGACTTTCCTAGCTCACAGCCTCGCTAGCCATGAAGGAGCAGGCTGAGGGAGTGTGTCAGACATGACTCAGCACTTTCCTGGGCTTGCCTGTGGTTTCGCCTTTCCACTCCAACTGGGCCCCGGGACTCCCTGCAGAGGAGGAGGAGCCCGGTTGTCTCCAAACTTCCTAGGGCTAGAGTAGAGCAGGGAGAACTCTGTCAGCTGGAAGGGAAGAGCAGAAGGGTAGATGGGGCAGAGGTTGCCTGGCCGCTCTGGTGAAGCAACGCCCAGGGAGAAACAGGCACCATGGGCCTCCAGGCAGGGGATGCGAGATCCCAGCCAGAGTGCTTCTGCGTCTCAGCCGAGAAGCTTCCTGAGAGTTTGAGGTTGCCTGCAGCTCTCCAGAGGAGCAAAGACATGTGGGGTGTGTTTGGCCTTTCCCTGGGAGGGTGGTGCCCTTGCGGCAGCCCCAGGCCCAGGAGCAACGGCCCCAGAGGAAAGACCGTTCCCACTGAGATTCGCTGAGGCTGAGAAGCAGATTTCGCAGGAAGCGGGAGGAGAGAGCTTCCTTCGCCAATGCAGAGGCAGCCTAGCGGCCTGCGTCTGCACAGCTGGATTTGGCAGAGAGGCGTTCGCTTTGCCCCTGGGAGACGCTGAGATTGGCTCCAAGCACCGAGATTTCCGGGTGCGCGGCCTGCATCTCTCTTGCACTCTCCGAGCTTGAGAAGGCTTTCCTAGCTCCCAGCGTTGCTTCCCTGAAAGGAGCAGGCTGAGGAAGTGTGTCCGACGTGACTCAGCCCCTTCCTAGGCTTCCCCGTGCTATTGCCTTTCAGTGCAATCGAAGGCGCAGGACTCCTTGGAAAGGAGGCTGGGCTCGGTTGTCTCCCCACTTCAGAGGTCTAGAGCAGAGCACTGAGACGTCTGTCAGGCGGAAGGGAAGCGCTGTTGTGCCCATGGTGAAGACGTTGCTTGGCCGCACTGTGGAAGCAACGCCCAGAGAGAAACAGGCACCGTGGGCCTCCAGGCAGGGGCTGCGGGATCACAGCCAGAATGCCCCTGCGTCTCCGCTGAGAAGCGACCTCCCAGTTGGAGGCTCCATGCCGCCCTCCAGAGGAGCAAAGACGTGTGGAGTGTGTCTGGCCTTTCCTTGGGAGTGTGGTGCCCTTCCCTCTTCCCCAGGCACAGGAGCAACTGCCCCTGAGCAAAGACCTCTCCAAGGGCTTTTCCCTCAGGCTGAAGCAGATGTCGCAGGAAGCGGGCCTAGAGAGCTTCCTTCGTGGATGCAGAGGCAGCAGAGCGGCCTGCGTGTGCAAAGCTGCATTTGGCAGAGAGGAGCTCGCTTTGGCACTGGGAGGCTGGGAGACCTGCTCCAAGCACCGGGATTGCTGGGTTGGGGCCTGCATCTCGCTGCCACTTGCTGAGCTTCCAAAGACTTTCCTAGCTCACAGCCTCGCTAGCCATGAAGGAGCAGGCTGAGGGAGTGTGTCAGACATGACTCAGCACTTTCCTGGGCTTGCCTGTGGTTTCGCCTTTCCACTCCAACTGGGCCCCGGGACTCCTTGCAGAGGAGGAGGAGCCCGGTTGTCTCCAAACTTCCTAGGGCTAGAGTAGAGCAGGGAGAACTCTGTCAGCTGGAAGGGAAGAGCAGAAGGGTAGATGGGGCAGAGGTTGCCTGGCCGCTCTGGTGAAGCAACGCCCAGGGAGAAACAGGCACCATGGGCCTCCAGGCAGGGGATGCGAGATCCCAGCCAGAGTGCTTCTGCGTCTCAGCCGAGAAGCTTCCTGAGAGTTTGAGGTTGCCTGCAGCTCTCCAGAGGAGCAAAGACATGTGGGGTGTGTTTGGCCTTTCCCTGGGAGGGTGGTGCCCTTGCGGCAGCCCCAGGCCCAGGAGCAACGGCCCCAGAGGAAAGACCGTTCCCACTGAGATTCGCTGAGGCTGAGAAGCAGATTTCGCAGGAAGCGGGAGGAGAGAGCTTCCTTCGCCAATGCAGAGGCAGCCTAGCGGCCTGCGTCTGCACAGCTGGATTTGGCAGAGAGGCGTTCGCTTTGCCCCTGGGAGACGCTGAGATTGGCTCCAAGCACCGAGATTTCCGGGTGCGCGGCCTGCATCTCTCTTGCACTCTCCGAGCTTGAGAAGGCTTTCCTAGCTCCCAGCGTTGCTTCCCTGAAAGGAGCAGGCTGAGGAAGTGTGTCCGACGTGACTCAGCCCCTTCCTAGGCTTCCCCGTGCTATTGCCTTTCAGTGCAATGGAAGGCGCAGGACTCCTTGGAAAGGAGGCTGGGCTCGGTTGTCTCCCCACTTCAGAGGTCTAGAGCAGAGCACTGAGACGTCTGTCAGGCGGAAGGGAAGCGCTGTTGTGCCCATGGTGAAGACGTTGCTTGGCCGCACTGTGGAAGCAACGCCCAGAGAGAAACAGGCACCGTGGGCCTCCAGGCAGGGGCTGCGGGATCACAGCCAGAATGCCCCTGCGTCTCCGCTGAGAAGCGACCTCCCAGTTGGAGGCTCCATGCCGCCCTCCAGAGGAGCAAAGACGTGTGGAGTGTGTCTGGCCTTTCCTTGGGAGTGTGGTGCCCTTCCCTCTTCCCCAGGCACAGGAGCAACTGCCCCTGAGCAAAGACCTCTCCAAGGGCTTTTCCCTCAGGCTGAAGCAGATTTCGCAGGAAGCGGGCCTAGAGAGCTTCCTTCGTGGATGCAGAGGCAGCAGAGCGGCCTGCGTGTGCAAAGCTGCATTTGGCAGAGAGGAGCTCGCTTTGGCCCTGGGAGGCTGGGAGACCTGCTCCAAGCACCGGGATTGCTGGGTTGGGGCCTGCATCTCGCTGCCACTTGCTGAGCTTCCAAAGACTTTCCTAGCTCACAGCCTCGCTAGCCATGAAGGAGCAGGCTGAGGGAGTGTGTCAGACATGACTCAGCACTTTCCTGGGCTTGCCTGTGGTTTCGCCTTTCCACTCCAACTGGGCCCCGGGACTCCCTGCAGAGGAGGAGGAGCCCGGTTGTCTCCAAACTTCCTAGGGCTAGAGTAGAGCAGGGAGAACTCTGTCAGCTGGAAGGGAAGAGCAGAAGGGTAGATGGGGCAGAGGTTGCCTGGCCGCTCTGGTGAAGCAACGCCCAGGGAGAAACAGGCACCATGGGCCTCCAGGCAGGGGATGCGAGATCCCAGCCAGAGTGCTTCTGCGTCTCAGCCGAGAAGCTTCCTGAGAGTTTGAGGTTGCCTGCAGCTCTCCAGAGGAGCAAAGACATGTGGGGTGTGTTTGGCCTTTCCCTGGGAGGGTGGTGCCCTTGCGGCAGCCCCAGGCCCAGGAGCAACGGCCCCAGAGGAAAGACCGTTCCCACTGAGATTCGCTGAGGCTGAGAAGCAGATTTCGCAGGAAGCGGGAGGAGAGAGCTTCCTTCGCCAATGCAGAGGCAGCCTAGCGGCCTGCGTCTGCACAGCTGGATTTGGCAGAGAGGCGTTCGCTTTGCCCCTGGGAGACGCTGAGATTGGCTCCAAGCACCGAGATTTCCGGGTGCGCGGCCTGCATCTCTCTTGCACTCTCCGAGCTTGAGAAGGCTTTCCTAGCTCCCAGCGTTGCTTCCCTGAAAGGAGCAGGCTGAGGAAGTGTGTCCGACGTGACTCAGCCCCTTCCTAGGCTTCCCCGTGCTATTGCCTTTCAGTGCAATCGAAGGCGCAGGACTCCTTGGAAAGGAGGCTGGGCTCGGTTGTCTCCCCACTTCAGAGGTCTAGAGCAGAGCACTGAGACGTCTGTCAGGCGGAAGGGAAGCGCTGTTGTGCCCATGGTGAAGACGTTGCTTGGCCGCACTGTGGAAGCAACGCCCAGAGAGAAACAGGCACCGTGGGCCTCCAGGCAGGGGCTGCGGGATCACAGCCAGAATGCCCCTGCGTCTCCGCTGAGAAGCGACCTCCCAGTTGGAGGCTCCATGCCGCCCTCCAGAGGAGCAAAGACGTGTGGAGTGTGTCTGGCCTTTCCTTGGGAGTGTGGTGCCCTTCCCTCTTCCCCAGGCACAGGAGCAACTGCCCCTGAGCAAAGAGCTCTCCAAGGGCTTTTCCCTCAGGCTGAAGCAGATTTCGCAGGAAGCGGGCCTAGAGAGCTTCCTTCGTGGATGCAGAGGCAGCAGAGCGGCCTGCGTGTGCAAAGCTGCATTTGGCAGAGAGGAGCTCGCTTTGGCACTGGGAGGCTGTGAGACCTGCTCCAAGCACCGGGATTGCTGGGTTGGGGCCTGCATCTCGCTGCCACTTGCTGAGCTTCCAAAGACTTTCCTAGCTCACAGCCTCGCTAGCCATGAAGGAGCAGGCTGAGGGAGTGTGTCAGACATGACTCAGCACTTTCCTGGGCTTGCCTGTGGTTTCGCCTTTCCACTCCAACTGGGCCCCGGGACTCCCTGCAGAGGAGGAGGAGCCCGGTTGTCTCCAAACTTCCTAGGGCTAGAGTAGAGCAGGGAGAACTCTGTCAGCTGGAAGGGAAGAGCAGAAGGGTAGATGGGGCAGAGGTTGCCTGGCCGCTCTGGTGAAGCAACGCCCAGGGAGAAACAGGCACCATGGGCCTCCAGGCAGGGGATGCGAGATCCCAGCCAGAGTGCTTCTGCGTCTCAGCCGAGAAGCTTCCTGAGAGTTTGAGGTTGCCTGCAGCTCTCCAGAGGAGCAAAGACATGTGGGGTGTGTTTGGCCTTTCCCTGGGAGGGTGGTGCCCTTGCGGCAGCCCCAGGCCCAGGAGCAACGGCCCCAGAGGAAAGACCGTTCCCACTGAGATTCGCTGAGGCTGAGAAGCAGATTTCGCAGGAAGCGGGAGGAGAGAGCTTCCTTCGCCAATGCAGAGGCAGCCTAGCGGCCTGCGTCTGCACAGCTGGATTTGGCAGAGAGGCGTTCGCTTTGCCCCTGGGAGACGCTGAGATTGGCTCCAAGCACCGAGATTTCCGGGTGCGCGGCCTGCATCTCTCTTGCACTCTCCGAGCTTGAGAAGGCTTTCCTAGCTCCCAGCGTTGCTTCCCTGAAAGGAGCAGGCTGAGGAAGTGTGTCCGACGTGACTCAGCCCCTTCCTAGGCTTCCCCGTGCTATTGCCTTTCAGTGCAATCGAAGGCGCAGGACTCCTTGGAAAGGAGGCTGGGCTCGGTTGTCTCCCCACTTCAGAGGTCTAGAGCAGAGCACTGAGACGTCTGTCAGGCGGAAGGGAAGCGCTGTTGTGCCCATGGTGAAGACGTTGCTTGGCCGCACTGTGGAAGCAACGCCCAGAGAGAAACAGGCACCGTGGGCCTCCAGGCAGGGGCTGCGGGATCACAGCCAGAATGCCCCTGCGTCTCCGCTGAGAAGCGACCTCCCAGTTGGAGGCTCCATGCCGCCCTCCAGAGGAGCAAAGACGTGTGGAGTGTGTCTGGCCTTTCCTTGGGAGTGTGGTGCCCTTCCCTCTTCCCCAGGCACAGGAGCAACTGCCCCTGAGCAAAGAGCTCTCCAAGGGCTTTTCCCTCAGGCTGAAGCAGATTTCGCAGGAAGCGGGCCTAGAGAGCTTCCTTCGTGGATGCAGAGGCAGCAGAGCGGCCTGCGTGTGCAAAGCTGCATTTGGCAGAGAGGAGCTCGCTTTGGCACTGGGAGGCTGTGAGACCTGCTCCAAGCACCGGGATTGCTGGGTTGGGGCCTGCATCTCGCTGCCACTTGCTGAGCTTCCAAAGACTTTCCTAGCTCACAGCCTCGCTAGCCATGAAGGAGCAGGCTGAGGGAGTGTGTCAGACATGACTCAGCACTTTCCTGGGCTTGCCTGTGGTTTCGCCTTTCCACTCCAACTGGGCCCCGGGACTCCCTGCAGAGGAGGAGGAGCCCGGTTGTCTCCAAACTTCCTAGGGCTAGAGTAGAGCAGGGAGAACTCTGTCAGCTGGAAGGGAAGAGCAGAAGGGTAGATGGGGCAGAGGTTGCCTGGCCGCTCTGGTGAAGCAACGCCCAGGGAGAAACAGGCACCATGGGCCTCCAGGCAGGGGATGCGAGATCCCAGCCAGAGTGCTTCTGCGTCTCAGCCGAGAAGCTTCCTGAGAGTTTGAGGTTGCCTGCAGCTCTCCAGAGGAGCAAAGACATGTGGGGTGTGTTTGGCCTTTCCCTGGGAGGGTGGTGCCCTTGCGGCAGCCCCAGGCCCAGGAGCAACGGCCCCAGAGGAAAGACCGTTCCCACTGAGATTCGCTGAGGCTGAGAAGCAGATTTCGCAGGAAGCGGGAGGAGAGAGCTTCCTTCGCCAATGCAGAGGCAGCCTAGCGGCCTGCGTCTGCACAGCTGGATTTGGCAGAGAGGCGTTCGCTTTGCCCCTGGGAGACGCTGAGATTGGCTCCAAGCACCGAGATTTCCGGGTGCGCGGCCTGCATCTCTCTTGCACTCTCCGAGCTTGAGAAGGCTTTCCTAGCTCCCAGCGTTGCTTCCCTGAAAGGAGCAGGCTGAGGAAGTGTGTCCGACGTGACTCAGCCCCTTCCTAGGCTTCCCCGTGCTATTGCCTTTCAGTGCAATCGAAGGCGCAGGACTCCTTGGAAAGGAGGCTGGGCTCGGTTGTCTCCCCACTTCAGAGGTCTAGAGCAGAGCACTGAGACGTCTGTCAGGCGGAAGGGAAGCGCTGTTGTGCCCATGGTGAAGACGTTGCTTGGCCGCACTGTGGAAGCAACGCCCAGAGAGAAACAGGCACCGTGGGCCTCCAGGCAGGGGCTGCGGGATCACAGCCAGAATGCCCCTGCGTCTCCGCTGAGAAGCGACCTCCCAGTTGGAGGCTCCATGCCGCCCTCCAGAGGAGCAAAGACGTGTGGAGTGTGTCTGGCCTTTCCTTGGGAGTGTGGTGCCCTTCCCTCTTCCCCAGGCACAGGAGCAACTGCCCCTGAGCAAAGACCTCTCCAAGGGCTTTTCCCTCAGGCTGAAGCAGATTTCGCAGGAAGCGGGCCTAGAGAGCTTCCTTCGTGGATGCAGAGGCAGCAGAGCGGCCTGCGTGTGCAAAGCTGCATTTGGCAGACAGGAGCTCGCTTTGGCCCTGGGAGGCTGGGAGACCTGCTCCAAGCACCGGGATTGCTGGGTTGGGGCCTGCATCTCGCTGCCACTTGCTGAGCTTCCAAAGACTTTCCTAGCTCACAGCCTCGCTAGCCATGAAGGAGCAGGCTGAGGGAGTGTGTCAGACATGACTCAGCACTTTCCTGGGCTTGCCTGTGGTTTCGCCTTTCCACTCCAACTGGGCCCCGGGACTCCCTGCAGAGGAGGAGGAGCCCGGTTGTCTCCAAACTTCCTAGGGCTAGAGTAGAGCAGGGAGAACTCTGTCAGCTGGAAGGGAAGAGCAGAAGGGTAGATGGGGCAGAGGTTGCCTGGCCGCTCTGGTGAAGCAACGCCCAGGGAGAAACAGGCACCATGGGCCTCCAGGCAGGGGATGCGAGATCCCAGCCAGAGTGCTTCTGCGTCTCAGCCGAGAAGCTTCCTGAGAGTTTGAGGTTGCCTGCAGCTCTCCAGAGGAGCAAAGACATGTGGGGTGTGTTTGGCCTTTCCCTGGGAGGGTGGTGCCCTTGCGGCAGCCCCAGGCCCAGGAGCAACGGCCCCAGAGGAAAGACCGTTCCCACTGAGATTCGCTGAGGCTGAGAAGCAGATTTCGCAGGAAGCGGGAGGAGAGAGCTTCCTTCGCCAATGCAGAGGCAGCCTAGCGGCCTGCGTCTGCACAGCTGGATTTGGCAGAGAGGCGTTCGCTTTGCCCCTGGGAGACGCTGAGATTGGCTCCAAGCACCGAGATTTCCGGGTGCGCGGCCTGCATCTCTCTTGCACTCTCCGAGCTTGAGAAGGCTTTCCTAGCTCCCAGCGTTGCTTCCCTGAAAGGAGCAGGCTGAGGAAGTGTGTCCGACGTGACTCAGCCCCTTCCTAGGCTTCCCCGTGCTATTGCCTTTCAGTGCAATCGAAGGCGCAGGACTCCTTGGAAAGGAGGCTGGGCTCGGTTGTCTCCCCACTTCAGAGGTCTAGAGCAGAGCACTGAGACGTCTGTCAGGCGGAAGGGAAGCGCTGTTGTGCCCATGGTGAAGACGTTGCTTGGCCGCACTGTGGAAGCAACGCCCAGAGAGAAACAGGCACCGTGGGCCTCCAGGCAGGGGCTGCGGGATCACAGCCAGAATGCCCCTGCGTCTCCGCTGAGAAGCGACCTCCCAGTTGGAGGCTCCATGCCGCCCTCCAGAGGAGCAAAGACGTGTGGAGTGTGTCTGGCCTTTCCTTGGGAGTGTGGTGCCCTTCCCTCTTCCCCAGGCACAGGAGCAACTGCCCCTGAGCAAAGACCTCTCCAAGGGCTTTTCCCTCAGGCTGAAGCAGATTTCGCAGGAAGCGGGCCTAGAGAGCTTCCTTCGTGGATGCAGAGGCAGCAGAGCGGCCTGCGTGTGCACAGCTGCATTTGGCAGAGAGGAGCTCGCTTTGGCACTGGGAGGCTGGGAGACCTGCTCCAAGCACCGGGATTGCTGGGTTGGGGCCTGCATCTCGCTGCCACTTGCTGAGCTTCCAAAGACTTTCCTAGCTCACAGCCTCGCTAGCCATGAAGGAGCAGGCTGAGGGAGTGTGTCAGACATGACTCAGCACTTTCCTGGGCTTGCCTGTGGTTTCGCCTTTCCACTCCAACTGGGCCCCGGGACTCCTTGCAGAGGAGGAGGAGCCCGGTTGTCTCCAAACTTCCTAGGGCTAGAGTAGAGCAGGGAGAACTCTGTCAGCTGGAAGGGAAGAGCAGAAGGGTAGATGGGGCAGAGGTTGCCTGGCCGCTCTGGTGAAGCAACGCCCAGGGAGAAACAGGCACCATGGGCCTCCAGGCAGGGGATGCGAGATCCCAGCCAGAGTGCTTCTGCGTCTCAGCCCAGAAGCTTCCTGAGAGTTTGAGGTTGCCTGCAGCTCTCCAGAGGAGCAAAGACATGTGGGGTGTGTTTGGCCTTTCCCTGGGAGGGTGGTGCCCTTGCGGCAGCCCCAGGCCCAGGAGCAACGGCCCCAGAGGAAAGACCGTTCCCACTGAGATTCGCTGAGGCTGAGAAGCAGATTTCGCAGGAAGCGGGAGGAGAGAGCTTCCTTCGCCAATGCAGAGGCAGCCTAGCGGCCTGCGTCTGCACAGCTGGATTTGGCAGAGAGGCGTTCGCTTTGCCCCTGGGAGACGCTGAGATTGGCTCCAAGCACCGAGATTTCCGGGTGCGCGGCCTGCATCTCTCTTGCACTCTCCGAGCTTGAGAAGGCTTTCCTAGCTCCCAGCGTTGCTTCCCTGAAAGGAGCAGGCTGAGGAAGTGTGTCCGACGTGACTCAGCCCCTTCCTAGGCTTCCCCGTGCTATTGCCTTTCAGTGCAATCGAAGGCGCAGGACTCCTTGGAAAGGAGGCTGGGCTCGGTTGTCTCCCCACTTCAGAGGTCTAGAGCAGAGCACTGAGACGTCTGTCAGGCGGAAGGGAAGCGCTGTTGTGCCCATGGTGAAGACGTTGCTTGGCCGCACTGTGGAAGCAACGCCCAGAGAGAAACAGGCACCGTGGGCCTCCAGGCAGGGGCTGCGGGATCACAGCCAGAATGCCCCTGCGTCTCCGCTGAGAAGCGACCTCCCAGTTGGAGGCTCCATGCCGCCCTCCAGAGGAGCAAAGACGTGTGGAGTGTGTCTGGCCTTTCCTTGGGAGTGTGGTGCCCTTCCCTCTTCCCCAGGCACAGGAGCAACTGCCCCTGAGCAAAGACCTCTCCAAGGGCTTTTCCCTCAGGCTGAAGCAGATTTCGCAGGAAGCGGGCCTAGAGAGCTTCCTTCGTGGATGCAGAGGCAGCAGAGCGGCCTGCGTGTGCAAAGCTGCATTTGGCAGAGAGGAGCTCGCTTTGGCACTGGGAGGCTGGGAGACCTGCTCCAAGCACCGGGATTGCTGGGTTGGGGCCTGCATCTCGCTGCCACTTGCTGAGCTTCCAAAGAGTTTCCTAGCTCACAGCCTCGCTAGCCATGAAGGAGCAGGCTGAGGGAGTGTGTCAGACATGACTCAGCACTTTCCTGGGCTTGCCTGTGGTTTCGCCTTTCCACTCCAACTGGGCCCCGGGACTCCCTGCAGAGGAGGAGGAGCCCGGTTGTCTCCAAACTTCCTAGGGCTAGAGTAGAGCAGGGAGAACTCTGTCAGCTGGAAGGGAAGAGCAGAAGGGTAGATGGGGCAGAGGTTGCCTGGCCGCTCTGGTGAAGCAACGCCCAGGGAGAAACAGGCACCATGGGCCTCCAGGCAGGGGATGCGAGATCCCAGCCAGAGTGCTTCTGCGTCTCAGCCGAGAAGCTTCCTGAGAGTTTGAGGTTGCCTGCAGCTCTCCAGAGGAGCAAAGACATGTGGGGTGTGTTTGGCCTTTCCCTGGGAGGGTGGTGCCCTTGCGGCAGCCCCAGGCCCAGGAGCAACGGCCCCAGAGGAAAGACCGTTCCCACTGAGATTCGCTGAGGCTGAGAAGCAGATTTCGCAGGAAGCGGGAGGAGAGAGCTTCCTTCGCCAATGCAGAGGCAGCCTAGCGGCCTGCGTCTGCACAGCTGGATTTGGCAGAGAGGCGTTCGCTTTGCCCCTGGGAGACGCTGAGATTGGCTCCAAGCACCGAGATTTCCGGGTGCGCGGCCTGCATCTCTCTTGCACTCTCCGAGCTTGAGAAGGCTTTCCTAGCTCCCAGCGTTGCTTCCCTGAAAGGAGCAGGCTGAGGAAGTGTGTCCGACGTGACTCAGCCCCTTCCTAGGCTTCCCCGTGCTATTGCCTTTCAGTGCAATCGAAGGCGCAGGACTCCTTGGAAAGGAGGCTGGGCTCGGTTGTCTCCCCACTTCAGAGGTCTAGAGCAGAGCACTGAGACGTCTGTCAGGCGGAAGGGAAGCGCTGTTGTGCCCATGGTGAAGACGTTGCTTGGCCGCACTGTGGAAGCAACGCCCAGAGAGAAACAGGCACCGTGGGCCTCCAGGCAGGGGCTGCGGGATCACAGCCAGAATGCCCCTGCGTCTCCGCTGAGAAGCGACCTCCCAGTTGGAGGCTCCATGCCGCCCTCCAGAGGAGCAAAGACGTGTGGAGTGTGTCTGGCCTTTCCTTGGGAGTGTGGTGCCCTTCCCTCTTCCCCAGGCACAGGAGCAACTGCCCCTGAGCAAAGACCTCTCCAAGGGCTTTTCCCTCAGGCTGAAGCAGATTTCGCAGGAAGCGGGCCTAGAGAGCTTCCTTCGTGGATGCAGAGGCAGCAGAGCGGCCTGCGTGTGCAAAGCTGCATTTGGCAGAGAGGAGCTCGCTTTGGCACTGGGAGGCTGTGAGACCTGCTCCAAGCACCGGGATTGCTGGGTTGGGGCCTGCATCTCGCTGCCACTTGCTGAGCTTCCAAAGACTTTCCTAGCTCACAGCCTCGCTAGCCATGAAGGAGCAGGCTGAGGGAGTGTGTCAGACATGACTCAGCACTTTCCTGGGCTTGCCTGTGGTTTCGCCTTTCCACTCCAACTGGGCCCCGGGACTCCCTGCAGAGGAGGAGGAGCCCGGTTGTCTCCAAACTTCCTAGGGCTAGAGTAGAGCAGGGAGAACTCTGTCAGCTGGAAGGGAAGAGCAGAAGGGTAGATGGGGCAGAGGTTGCCTGGCCGCTCTGGTGAAGCAACGCCCAGGGAGAAACAGGCACCATGGGCCTCCAGGCAGGGGATGCGAGATCCCAGCCAGAGTGCTTCTGCGTCTCAGCCGAGAAGCTTCCTGAGAGTTTGAGGTTGCCTGCAGCTCTCCAGAGGAGCAAAGACATGTGGGGTGTGTTTGGCCTTTCCCTGGGAGGGTGGTGCCCTTGCGGCAGCCCCAGGCCCAGGAGCAACGGCCCCAGAGGAAAGACCGTTCCCACTGAGATTCGCTGAGGCTGAGAAGCAGATTTCGCAGGAAGCGGGAGGAGAGAGCTTCCTTCGCCAATGCAGAGGCAGCCTAGCGGCCTGCGTCTGCACAGCTGGATTTGGCAGAGAGGCGTTCGCTTTGCCCCTGGGAGACGCTGAGATTGGCTCCAAGCACCGAGATTTCCGGGTGCGCGGCCTGCATCTCTCTTGCACTCTCCGAGCTTGAGAAGGCTTTCCTAGCTCCCAGCGTTGCTTCCCTGAAAGGAGCAGGCTGAGGAAGTGTGTCCGACGTGACTCAGCCCCTTCCTAGGCTTCCCCGTGCTATTGCCTTTCAGTGCAATCGAAGGCGCAGGACTCCTTGGAAAGGAGGCTGGGCTCGGTTGTCTCCCCACTTCAGAGGTCTAGAGCAGAGCACTGAGACGTCTGTCAGGCGGAAGGGAAGCGCTGTTGTGCCCATGGTGAAGACGTTGCTTGGCCGCACTGTGGAAGCAACGCCCAGAGAGAAACAGGCACCGTGGGCCTCCAGGCAGGGGCTGCGGGATCACAGCCAGAATGCCCCTGCGTCTCCGATGAGAAGCGACCTCCCAGTTGGAGGCTCCATGCCGCCCTCCAGAGGAGCAAAGACGTGTGGAGTGTGTCTGGCCTTTCCTTGGGAGTGTGGTGCCCTTCCCTCTTCCCCAGGCACAGGAGCAACTGCCCCTGAGCAAAGAGCTCTCCAAGGGCTTTTCCCTCAGGCTGAAGCAGATGTCGCAGGAAGCGGGCCTAGAGAGCTTCCTTCGTGGATGCAGAGGCAGCAGAGCGGCCTGCGTGTGCACAGCTGCATTTGGCAGAGAGGAGCTCGCTTTGGCACTGGGAGGCTGGGAGACCTGCTCCAAGCACCGGGATTGCTGGGTTGGGGCCTGCATCTCGCTGCCACTTGCTGAGCTTCCAAAGACTTTCCTAGCTCACAGCCTCGCTAGCCATGAAGGAGCAGGCTGAGGGAGTGTGTCAGACATGACTCAGCACTTTCCTGGGCTTGCCTGTGGTTTCGCCTTTCCACTCCAACTGGGCCCCGGGACTCCTTGCAGAGGAGGAGGAGCCCGGTTGTCTCCAAACTTCCTAGGGCTAGAGTAGAGCAGGGAGAACTCTGTCAGCTGGAAGGGAAGAGCAGAAGGGTAGATGGGGCAGAGGTTGCCTGGCCGCTCTGGTGAAGCAACGCCCAGGGAGAAACAGGCACCATGGGCCTCCAGGCAGGGGATGCGAGATCCCAGCCAGAGTGCTTCTGCGTCTCAGCCGAGAAGCTTCCTGAGAGTTTGAGGTTGCCTGCAGCTCTCCAGAGGAGCAAAGACATGTGGGGTGTGTTTGGCCTTTCCCTGGGAGGGTGGTGCCCTTGCGGCAGCCCCAGGCCCAGGAGCAACGGCCCCAGAGGAAAGACCGTTCCCACTGAGATTCGCTGAGGCTGAGAAGCAGATTTCGCAGGAAGCGGGAGGAGAGAGCTTCCTTCGCCAATGCAGAGGCAGCCTAGCGGCCTGCGTCTGCACAGCTGGATTTGGCAGAGAGGCGTTCGCTTTGCCCCTGGGAGACGCTGAGATTGGCTCCAAGCACCGAGATTTCCGGGTGCGCGGCCTGCATCTCTCTTGCACTCTCCGAGCTTGAGAAGGCTTTCCTAGCTCCCAGCGTTGCTTCCCTGAAAGGAGCAGGCTGAGGAAGTGTGTCCGACGTGACTCAGCCCCTTCCTAGGCTTCCCCGTGCTATTGCCTTTCAGTGCAATCGAAGGCGCAGGACTCCTTGGAAAGGAGGCTGGGCTCGGTTGTCTCCCCACTTCAGAGGTCTAGAGCAGAGCACTGAGACGTCTGTCAGGCGGAAGGGAAGCGCTGTTGTGCCCATGGTGAAGACGTTGCTTGGCCGCACTGTGGAAGCAACGCCCAGAGAGAAACAGGCACCGTGGGCCTCCAGGCAGGGGCTGCGGGATCACAGCCAGAATGCCCCTGCGTCTCCGCTGAGAAGCGACCTCCCAGTTGGAGGCTCCATGCCGCCCTCCAGAGGAGCAAAGACGTGTGGAGTGTGTCTGGCCTTTCCTTGGGAGTGTGGTGCCCTTCCCTCTTCCCCAGGCACAGGAGCAACTGCCCCTGAGCAAAGAGCTCTCCAAGGGCTTTTCCCTCAGGCTGAAGCAGATTTCGCAGGAAGCGGGCCTAGAGAGCTTCCTTCGTGGATGCAGAGGCAGCAGAGCGGCCTGCGTGTGCAAAGCTGCATTTGGCAGACAGGAGCTCGCTTTGGCCCTGGGAGGCTGGGAGACCTGCTCCAAGCACCGGGATTGCTGGGTTGGGGCCTGCATCTCGCTGCCACTTGCTGAGCTTCCAAAGACTTTCCTAGCTCACAGCCTCGCTAGCCATGAAGGAGCAGGCTGAGGGAGTGTGTCAGACATGACTCAGCACTTTCCTGGGCTTGCCTGTGGTTTCGCCTTTCCACTCCAACTGGGCCCCGGGACTCCCTGCAGAGGAGGAGGAGCCCGGTTGTCTCCAAACTTCCTAGGGCTAGAGTAGAGCAGGGAGAACTCTGTCAGCTGGAAGGGAAGAGCAGAAGGGTAGATGGGGCAGAGGTTGCCTGGCCGCTCTGGTGAAGCAACGCCCAGGGAGAAACAGGCACCATGGGCCTCCAGGCAGGGGATGCGAGATCCCAGCCAGAGTGCTTCTGCGTCTCAGCCGAGAAGCTTCCTGAGAGTTTGAGGTTGCCTGCAGCTCTCCAGAGGAGCAAAGACATGTGGGGTGTGTTTGGCCTTTCCCTGGGAGGGTGGTGCCCTTGCGGCAGCCCCAGGCCCAGGAGCAACGGCCCCAGAGGAAAGACCGTTCCCACTGAGATTCGCTGAGGCTGAGAAGCAGATTTCGCAGGAAGCGGGAGGAGAGAGCTTCCTTCGCCAATGCAGAGGCAGCCTAGCGGCCTGCGTCTGCACAGCTGGATTTGGCAGAGAGGCGTTCGCTTTGCCCCTGGGAGACGCTGAGATTGGCTCCAAGCACCGAGATTTCCGGGTGCGCGGCCTGCATCTCTCTTGCACTCTCCGAGCTTGAGAAGGCTTTCCTAGCTCCCAGCGTTGCTTCCCTGAAAGGAGCAGGCTGAGGAAGTGTGTCCGACGTGACTCAGCCCCTTCCTAGGCTTCCCCGTGCTATTGCCTTTCAGTGCAATGGAAGGCGCAGGACTCCTTGGAAAGGAGGCTGGGCTCGGTTGTCTCCCCACTTCAGAGGTCTAGAGCAGAGCACTGAGACGTCTGTCAGGCGGAAGGGAAGCGCTGTTGTGCCCATGGTGAAGACGTTGCTTGGCCGCACTGTGGAAGCAACGCCCAGAGAGAAACAGGCACCGTGGGCCTCCAGGCAGGGGCTGCGGGATCACAGCCAGAATGCCCCTGCGTCTCCGCTGAGAAGCGACCTCCCAGTTGGAGGCTCCATGCCGCCCTCCAGAGGAGCAAAGACGTGTGGAGTGTGTCTGGCCTTTCCTTGGGAGTGTGGTGCCCTTCCCTCTTCCCCAGGCACAGGAGCAACTGCCCCTGAGCAAAGACCTCTCCAAGGGCTTTTCCCTCAGGCTGAAGCAGATTTCGCAGGAAGCGGGCCTAGAGAGCTTCCTTCGTGGATGCAGAGGCAGCAGAGCGGCCTGCGTGTGCAAAGCTGCATTTGGCAGAGAGGAGCTCGCTTTGGCACTGGGAGGCTGGGAGACCTGCTCCAAGCACCGGGATTGCTGGGTTGGGGCCTGCATCTCGCTGCCACTTGCTGAGCTTCCAAAGACTTTCCTAGCTCACAGCCTCGCTAGCCATGAAGGAGCAGGCTGAGGGAGTGTGTCAGACATGACTCAGCACTTTCCTGGGCTTGCCTGTGGTTTCGCCTTTCCACTCCAACTGGGCCCCGGGACTCCTTGCAGAGGAGGAGGAGCCCGGTTGTCTCCAAACTTCCTAGGGCTAGAGTAGAGCAGGGAGAACTCTGTCAGCTGGAAGGGAAGAGCAGAAGGGTAGATGGGGCAGAGGTTGCCTGGCCGCTCTGGTGAAGCAACGCCCAGGGAGAAACAGGCACCATGGGCCTCCAGGCAGGGGATGCGAGATCCCAGCCAGAGTGCTTCTGCGTCTCAGCCCAGAAGCTTCCTGAGAGTTTGAGGTTGCCTGCAGCTCTCCAGAGGAGCAAAGACATGTGGGGTGTGTTTGGCCTTTCCCTGGGAGGGTGGTGCCCTTGCGGCAGCCCCAGGCCCAGGAGCAACGGCCCCAGAGGAAAGACCGTTCCCACTGAGATTCGCTGAGGCTGAGAAGCAGATTTCGCAGGAAGCGGGAGGAGAGAGCTTCCTTCGCCAATGCAGAGGCAGCCTAGCGGCCTGCGTCTGCACAGCTGGATTTGGCAGAGAGGCGTTCGCTTTGCCCCTGGGAGACGCTGAGATTGGCTCCAAGCACCGAGATTTCCGGGTGCGCGGCCTGCATCTCTCTTGCACTCTCCGAGCTTGAGAAGGCTTTCCTAGCTCCCAGCGTTGCTTCCCTGAAAGGAGCAGGCTGAGGAAGTGTGTCCGACGTGACTCAGCCCCTTCCTAGGCTTCCCCGTGCTATTGCCTTTCAGTGCAATCGAAGGCGCAGGACTCCTTGGAAAGGAGGCTGGGCTCGGTTGTCTCCCCACTTCAGAGGTCTAGAGCAGAGCACTGAGACGTCTGTCAGGCGGAAGGGAAGCGCTGTTGTGCCCATGGTGAAGACGTTGCTTGGCCGCACTGTGGAAGCAACGCCCAGAGAGAAACAGGCACCGTGGGCCTCCAGGCAGGGGCTGCGGGATCACAGCCAGAATGCCCCTGCGTCTCCGCTGAGAAGCGACCTCCCAGTTGGAGGCTCCATGCCGCCCTCCAGAGGAGCAAAGACGTGTGGAGTGTGTCTGGCCTTTCCTTGGGAGTGTGGTGCCCTTCCCTCTTCCCCAGGCACAGGAGCAACTGCCCCTGAGCAAAGACCTCTCCAAGGGCTTTTCCCTCAGGCTGAAGCAGATTTCGCAGGAAGCGGGCCTAGAGAGCTTCCTTCGTGGATGCAGAGGCAGCAGAGCGGCCTGCGTGTGCAAAGCTGCATTTGGCAGAGAGGAGCTCGCTTTGGCACTGGGAGGCTGGGAGACCTGCTCCAAGCACCGGGATTGCTGGGTTGGGGCCTGCATCTCGCTGCCACTTGCTGAGCTTCCAAAGACTTTCCTAGCTCACAGCCTCGCTAGCCATGAAGGAGCAGGCTGAGGGAGTGTGTCAGACATGACTCAGCACTTTCCTGGGCTTGCCTGTGGTTTCGCCTTTCCACTCCAACTGGGCCCCGGGACTCCCTGCAGAGGAGGAGGAGCCCGGTTGTCTCCAAACTTCCTAGGGCTAGAGTAGAGCAGGGAGAACTCTGTCAGCTGGAAGGGAAGAGCAGAAGGGTAGATGGGGCAGAGGTTGCCTGGCCGCTCTGGTGAAGCAACGCCCAGGGAGAAACAGGCACCATGGGCCTCCAGGCAGGGGATGCGAGATCCCAGCCAGAGTGCTTCTGCGTCTCAGCCGAGAAGCTTCCTGAGAGTTTGAGGTTGCCTGCAGCTCTCCAGAGGAGCAAAGACATGTGGGGTGTGTTTGGCCTTTCCCTGGGAGGGTGGTGCCCTTGCGGCAGCCCCAGGCCCAGGAGCAACGGCCCCAGAGGAAAGACCGTTCCCACTGAGATTCGCTGAGGCTGAGAAGCAGATTTCGCAGGAAGCGGGAGGAGAGAGCTTCCTTCGCCAATGCAGAGGCAGCCTAGCGGCCTGCGTCTGCACAGCTGGATTTGGCAGAGAGGCGTTCGCTTTGCCCCTGGGAGACGCTGAGATTGGCTCCAAGCACCGAGATTTCCGGGTGCGCGGCCTGCATCTCTCTTGCACTCTCCGAGCTTGAGAAGGCTTTCCTAGCTCCCAGCGTTGCTTCCCTGAAAGGAGCAGGCTGAGGAAGTGTGTCCGACGTGACTCAGCCCCTTCCTAGGCTTCCCCGTGCTATTGCCTTTCAGTGCAATGGAAGGCGCAGGACTCCTTGGAAAGGAGGCTGGGCTCGGTTGTCTCCCCACTTCAGAGGTCTAGAGCAGAGCACTGAGACGTCTGTCAGGCGGAAGGGAAGCGCTGTTGTGCCCATGGTGAAGACGTTGCTTGGCCGCACTGTGGAAGCAACGCCCAGAGAGAAACAGGCACCGTGGGCCTCCAGGCAGGGGCTGCGGGATCACAGCCAGAATGCCCCTGCGTCTCCGCTGAGAAGCGACCTCCCAGTTGGAGGCTCCATGCCGCCCTCCAGAGGAGCAAAGACGTGTGGAGTGTGTCTGGCCTTTCCTTGGGAGTGTGGTGCCCTTCCCTCTTCCCCAGGCACAGGAGCAACTGCCCCTGAGCAAAGACCTCTCCAAGGGCTTTTCCCTCAGGCTGAAGCAGATTTCGCAGGAAGCGGGCCTAGAGAGCTTCCTTCGTGGATGCAGAGGCAGCAGAGCGGCCTGCGTGTGCAAAGCTGCATTTGGCAGAGAGGAGCTCGCTTTGGCACTGGGAGGCTGGGAGACCTGCTCCAAGCACCGGGATTGCTGGGTTGGGGCCTGCATCTCGCTGCCACTTGCTGAGCTTCCAAAGACTTTCCTAGCTCACAGCCTCGCTAGCCATGAAGGAGCAGGCTGAGGGAGTGTGTCAGACATGACTCAGCACTTTCCTGGGCTTGCCTGTGGTTTCGCCTTTCCACTCCAACTGGGCCCCGGGACTCCCTGCAGAGGAGGAGGAGCCCGGTTGTCTCCAAACTTCCTAGGGCTAGAGTAGAGCAGGGAGAACTCTGTCAGCTGGAAGGGAAGAGCAGAAGGGTAGATGGGGCAGAGGTTGCCTGGCCGCTCTGGTGAAGCAACGCCCAGGGAGAAACAGGCACCATGGGCCTCCAGGCAGGGGATGCGAGATCCCAGCCAGAGTGCTTCTGCGTCTCAGCCCAGAAGCTTCCTGAGAGTTTGAGGTTGCCTGCAGCTCTCCAGAGGAGCAAAGACATGTGGGGTGTGTTTGGCCTTTCCCTGGGAGGGTGGTGCCCTTGCGGCAGCCCCAGGCCCAGGAGCAACGGCCCCAGAGGAAAGACCGTTCCCACTGAGATTCGCTGAGGCTGAGAAGCAGATTTCGCAGGAAGCGGGAGGAGAGAGCTTCCTTCGCCAATGCAGAGGCAGCCTAGCGGCCTGCGTCTGCACAGCTGGATTTGGCAGAGAGGCGTTCGCTTTGCCCCTGGGAGACGCTGAGATTGGCTCCAAGCACCGAGATTTCCGGGTGCGCGGCCTGCATCTCTCTTGCACTCTCCGAGCTTGAGAAGGCTTTCCTAGCTCCCAGCGTTGCTTCCCTGAAAGGAGCAGGCTGAGGAAGTGTGTCCGACGTGACTCAGCCCCTTCCTAGGCTTCCCCGTGCTATTGCCTTTCAGTGCAATCGAAGGCGCAGGACTCCTTGGAAAGGAGGCTGGGCTCGGTTGTCTCCCCACTTCAGAGGTCTAGAGCAGAGCACTGAGACGTCTGTCAGGCGGAAGGGAAGCGCTGTTGTGCCCATGGTGAAGACGTTGCTTGGCCGCACTGTGGAAGCAACGCCCAGAGAGAAACAGGCACCGTGGGCCTCCAGGCAGGGGCTGCGGGATCACAGCCAGAATGCCCCTGCGTCTCCGCTGAGAAGCGACCTCCCAGTTGGAGGCTCCATGCCGCCCTCCAGAGGAGCAAAGACGTGTGGAGTGTGTCTGGCCTTTCCTTGGGAGTGTGGTGCCCTTCCCTCTTCCCCAGGCACAGGAGCAACTGCCCCTGAGCAAAGACCTCTCCAAGGGCTTTTCCCTCAGGCTGAAGCAGATTTCGCAGGAAGCGGGCCTAGAGAGCTTCCTTCGTGGATGCAGAGGCAGCAGAGCGGCCTGCGTGTGCAAAGCTGCATTTGGCAGAGAGGAGCTCGCTTTGGCACTGGGAGGCTGGGAGACCTGCTCCAAGCACCGGGATTGCTGGGTTGGGGCCTGCATCTCGCTGCCACTTGCTGAGCTTCCAAAGACTTTCCTAGCTCACAGCCTCGCTAGCCATGAAGGAGCAGGCTGAGGGAGTGTGTCAGACATGACTCAGCACTTTCCTGGGCTTGCCTGTGGTTTCGCCTTTCCACTCCAACTGGGCCCCGGGACTCCTTGCAGAGGAGGAGGAGCCCGGTTGTCTCCAAACTTCCTAGGGCTAGAGTAGAGCAGGGAGAACTCTGTCAGCTGGAAGGGAAGAGCAGAAGGGTAGATGGGGCAGAGGTTGCCTGGCCGCTCTGGTGAAGCAACGCCCAGGGAGAAACAGGCACCATGGGCCTCCAGGCAGGGGATGCGAGATCCCAGCCAGAGTGCTTCTGCGTCTCAGCCCAGAAGCTTCCTGAGAGTTTGAGGTTGCCTGCAGCTCTCCAGAGGAGCAAAGACATGTGGGGTGTGTTTGGCCTTTCCCTGGGAGGGTGGTGCCCTTGCGGCAGCCCCAGGCCCAGGAGCAACGGCCCCAGAGGAAAGACCGTTCCCACTGAGATTCGCTGAGGCTGAGAAGCAGATTTCGCAGGAAGCGGGAGGAGAGAGCTTCCTTCGCCAATGCAGAGGCAGCCTAGCGGCCTGCGTCTGCACAGCTGGATTTGGCAGAGAGGCGTTCGCTTTGCCCCTGGGAGACGCTGAGATTGGCTCCAAGCACCGAGATTTCCGGGTGCGCGGCCTGCATCTCTCTTGCACTCTCCGAGCTTGAGAAGGCTTTCCTAGCTCCCAGCGTTGCTTCCCTGAAAGGAGCAGGCTGAGGAAGTGTGTCCGACGTGACTCAGCCCCTTCCTAGGCTTCCCCGTGCTATTGCCTTTCAGTGCAATCGAAGGCGCAGGACTCCTTGGAAAGGAGGCTGGGCTCGGTTGTCTCCCCACTTCAGAGGTCTAGAGCAGAGCACTGAGACGTCTGTCAGGCGGAAGGGAAGCGCTGTTGTGCCCATGGTGAAGACGTTGCTTGGCCGCACTGTGGAAGCAACGCCCAGAGAGAAACAGGCACCGTGGGCCTCCAGGCAGGGGCTGCGGGATCACAGCCAGAATGCCCCTGCGTCTCCGCTGAGAAGCGACCTCCCAGTTGGAGGCTCCATGCCGCCCTCCAGAGGAGCAAAGACGTGTGGAGTGTGTCTGGCCTTTCCTTGGGAGTGTGGTGCCCTTCCCTCTTCCCCAGGCACAGGAGCAACTGCCCCTGAGCAAAGACCTCTCCAAGGGCTTTTCCCTCAGGCTGAAGCAGATTTCGCAGGAAGCGGGCCTAGAGAGCTTCCTTCGTGGATGCAGAGGCAGCAGAGCGGCCTGCGTGTGCAAAGCTGCATTTGGCAGAGAGGAGCTCGCTTTGGCACTGGGAGGCTGTGAGACCTGCTCCAAGCACCGGGATTGCTGGGTTGGGGCCTGCATCTCGCTGCCACTTGCTGAGCTTCCAAAGACTTTCCTAGCTCACAGCCTCGCTAGCCATGAAGGAGCAGGCTGAGGGAGTGTGTCAGACATGACTCAGCACTTTCCTGGGCTTGCCTGTGGTTTCGCCTTTCCACTCCAACTGGGCCCCGGGACTCCCTGCAGAGGAGGAGGAGCCCGGTTGTCTCCAAACTTCCTAGGGCTAGAGTAGAGCAGGGAGAACTCTGTCAGCTGGAAGGGAAGAGCAGAAGGGTAGATGGGGCAGAGGTTGCCTGGCCGCTCTGGTGAAGCAACGCCCAGGGAGAAACAGGCACCATGGGCCTCCAGGCAGGGGATGCGAGATCCCAGCCAGAGTGCTTCTGCGTCTCAGCCGAGAAGCTTCCTGAGAGTTTGAGGTTGCCTGCAGCTCTCCAGAGGAGCAAAGACATGTGGGGTGTGTTTGGCCTTTCCCTGGGAGGGTGGTGCCCTTGCGGCAGCCCCAGGCCCAGGAGCAACGGCCCCAGAGGAAAGACCGTTCCCACTGAGATTCGCTGAGGCTGAGAAGCAGATTTCGCAGGAAGCGGGAGGAGAGAGCTTCCTTCGCCAATGCAGAGGCAGCCTAGCGGCCTGCGTCTGCACAGCTGGATTTGGCAGAGAGGCGTTCGCTTTGCCCCTGGGAGACGCTGAGATTGGCTCCAAGCACCGAGATTTCCGGGTGCGCGGCCTGCATCTCTCTTGCACTCTCCGAGCTTGAGAAGGCTTTCCTAGCTCCCAGCGTTGCTTCCCTGAAAGGAGCAGGCTGAGGAAGTGTGTCCGACGTGACTCAGCCCCTTCCTAGGCTTCCCCGTGCTATTGCCTTTCAGTGCAATCGAAGGCGCAGGACTCCTTGGAAAGGAGGCTGGGCTCGGTTGTCTCCCCACTTCAGAGGTCTAGAGCAGAGCACTGAGACGTCTGTCAGGCGGAAGGGAAGCGCTGTTGTGCCCATGGTGAAGACGTTGCTTGGCCGCACTGTGGAAGCAACGCCCAGAGAGAAACAGGCACCGTGGGCCTCCAGGCAGGGGCTGCGGGATCACAGCCAGAATGCCCCTGCGTCTCCGCTGAGAAGCGACCTCCCAGTTGGAGGCTCCATGCCGCCCTCCAGAGGAGCAAAGACGTGTGGAGTGTGTCTGGCCTTTCCTTGGGAGTGTGGTGCCCTTCCCTCTTCCCCAGGCACAGGAGCAACTGCCCCTGAGCAAAGACCTCTCCAAGGGCTTTTCCCTCAGGCTGAAGCAGATTTCGCAGGAAGCGGGCCTAGAGAGCTTCCTTCGTGGATGCAGAGGCAGCAGAGCGGCCTGCGTGTGCAAAGCTGCATTTGGCAGAGAGGAGCTCGCTTTGGCACTGGGAGGCTGGGAGACCTGCTCCAAGCACCGGGATTGCTGGGTTGGGGCCTGCATCTCGCTGCCACTTGCTGAGCTTCCAAAGACTTTCCTAGCTCACAGCCTCGCTAGCCATGAAGGAGCAGGCTGAGGGAGTGTGTCAGACATGACTCAGCACTTTCCTGGGCTTGCCTGTGGTTTCGCCTTTCCACTCCAACTGGGCCCCGGGACTCCCTGCAGAGGAGGAGGAGCCCGGTTGTCTCCAAACTTCCTAGGGCTAGAGTAGAGCAGGGAGAACTCTGTCAGCTGGAAGGGAAGAGCAGAAGGGTAGATGGGGCAGAGGTTGCCTGGCCGCTCTGGTGAAGCAACGCCCAGGGAGAAACAGGCACCATGGGCCTCCAGGCAGGGGATGCGAGATCCCAGCCAGAGTGCTTCTGCGTCTCAGCCGAGAAGCTTCCTGAGAGTTTGAGGTTGCCTGCAGCTCTCCAGAGGAGCAAAGACATGTGGGGTGTGTTTGGCCTTTCCCTGGGAGGGTGGTGCCCTTGCGGCAGCCCCAGGCCCAGGAGCAACGGCCCCAGAGGAAAGACCGTTCCCACTGAGATTCGCTGAGGCTGAGAAGCAGATTTCGCAGGAAGCGGGAGGAGAGAGCTTCCTTCGCCAATGCAGAGGCAGCCTAGCGGCCTGCGTCTGCACAGCTGGATTTGGCAGAGAGGCGTTCGCTTTGCCCCTGGGAGACGCTGAGATTGGCTCCAAGCACCGAGATTTCCGGGTGCGCGGCCTGCATCTCTCTTGCACTCTCCGAGCTTGAGAAGGCTTTCCTAGCTCCCAGCGTTGCTTCCCTGAAAGGAGCAGGCTGAGGAAGTGTGTCCGACGTGACTCAGCCCCTTCCTAGGCTTCCCCGTGCTATTGCCTTTCAGTGCAATCGAAGGCGCAGGACTCCTTGGAAAGGAGGCTGGGCTCGGTTGTCTCCCCACTTCAGAGGTCTAGAGCAGAGCACTGAGACGTCTGTCAGGCGGAAGGGAAGCGCTGTTGTGCCCATGGTGAAGACGTTGCTTGGCCGCACTGTGGAAGCAACGCCCAGAGAGAAACAGGCACCGTGGGCCTCCAGGCAGGGGCTGCGGGATCACAGCCAGAATGCCCCTGCGTCTCCGCTGAGAAGCGACCTCCCAGTTGGAGGCTCCATGCCGCCCTCCAGAGGAGCAAAGACGTGTGGAGTGTGTCTGGCCTTTCCTTGGGAGTGTGGTGCCCTTCCCTCTTCCCCAGGCACAGGAGCAACTGCCCCTGAGCAAAGACCTCTCCAAGGGCTTTTCCCTCAGGCTGAAGCAGATTTCGCAGGAAGCGGGCCTAGAGAGCTTCCTTCGTGGATGCAGAGGCAGCAGAGCGGCCTGCGTGTGCAAAGCTGCATTTGGCAGAGAGGAGCTCGCTTTGGCACTGGGAGGCTGGGAGACCTGCTCCAAGCACCGGGATTGCTGGGTTGGGGCCTGCATCTCGCTGCCACTTGCTGAGCTTCCAAAGACTTTCCTAGCTCACAGCCTCGCTAGCCATGAAGGAGCAGGCTGAGGGAGTGTGTCAGACATGACTCAGCACTTTCCTGGGCTTGCCTGTGGTTTCGCCTTTCCACTCCAACTGGGCCCCGGGACTCCCTGCAGAGGAGGAGGAGCCCGGTTGTCTCCAAACTTCCTAGGGCTAGAGTAGAGCAGGGAGAACTCTGTCAGCTGGAAGGGAAGAGCAGAAGGGTAGATGGGGCAGAGGTTGCCTGGCCGCTCTGGTGAAGCAACGCCCAGGGAGAAACAGGCACCATGGGCCTCCAGGCAGGGGATGCGAGATCCCAGCCAGAGTGCTTCTGCGTCTCAGCCGAGAAGCTTCCTGAGAGTTTGAGGTTGCCTGCAGCTCTCCAGAGGAGCAAAGACATGTGGGGTGTGTTTGGCCTTTCCCTGGGAGGGTGGTGCCCTTGCGGCAGCCCCAGGCCCAGGAGCAACGGCCCCAGAGGAAAGACCGTTCCCACTGAGATTCGCTGAGGCTGAGAAACAGATTTCGCAGGAAGCGGGAGGAAAGAGCTTCCTTCGCCAATGCAGAGGCAGCCTAGCGGCCTGCGTCTGCACAGCTGGATTTGGCAGAGAGGCGTTCGCTTTGCCCCTGGGAGACGCTGAGATTGGCTCCAAGCACCGAGATTTCCGGGTGCGCGGCCTGCATCTCTCTTGCACTCTCCGAGCTTGAGAAGGCTTTCCTAGCTCCCAGCGTTGCTTCCCTGAAAGGAGCAGGCTGAGGAAGTGTGTCCGACGTGACTCAGCCCCTTCCTAGGCTTCCCCGTGCTATTGCCTTTCAGTGCAATCGAAGGCGCAGGACTCCTTGGAAAGGAGGCTGGGCTCGGTTGTCTCCCCACTTCAGAGGTCTAGAGCAGAGCACTGAGACGTCTGTCAGGCGGAAGGGAAGCGCTGTTGTGCCCATGGTGAAGACGTTGCTTGGCCGCACTGTGGAAGCAACGCCCAGAGAGAAACAGGCACCGTGGGCCTCCAGGCAGGGGCTGCGGGATCACAGCCAGAATGCCCCTGCGTCTCCGCTGAGAAGCGACCTCCCAGTTGGAGGCTCCATGCCGCCCTCCAGAGGAGCAAAGACGTGTGGAGTGTGTCTGGCCTTTCCTTGGGAGTGTGGTGCCCTTCCCTCTTCCCCAGGCACAGGAGCAACTGCCCCTGAGCAAAGACCTCTCCAAGGGCTTTTCCCTCAGGCTGAAGCAGATTTCGCAGGAAGCGGGCCTAGAGAGCTTCCTTCGTGGATGCAGAGGCAGCAGAGCGGCCTGCGTGTGCACAGCTGCATTTGGCAGAGAGGAGCTCGCTTTGGCACTGGGAGGCTGGGAGACCTGCTCCAAGCACCGGGATTGCTGGGTTGGGGCCTGCATCTCGCTGCCACTTGCTGAGCTTCCAAAGACTTTCCTAGCTCACAGCCTCGCTAGCCATGAAGGAGCAGGCTGAGGGAGTGTGTCAGACATGACTCAGCACTTTCCTGGGCTTGCCTGTGGTTTCGCCTTTCCACTCCAACTGGGCCCCGGGACTCCCTGCAGAGGAGGAGGAGCCCGGTTGTCTCCAAACTTCCTAGGGCTAGAGTAGAGCAGGGAGAACTCTGTCAGCTGGAAGGGAAGAGCAGAAGGGTAGATGGGGCAGAGGTTGCCTGGCCGCTCTGGTGAAGCAACGCCCAGGGAGAAACAGGCACCATGGGCCTCCAGGCAGGGGATGCGAGATCCCAGCCAGAGTGCTTCTGCGTCTCAGCCGAGAAGCTTCCTGAGAGTTTGAGGTTGCCTGCAGCTCTCCAGAGGAGCAAAGACATGTGGGGTGTGTTTGGCCTTTCCCTGGGAGGGTGGTGCCCTTGCGGCAGCCCCAGGCCCAGGAGCAACGGCCCCAGAGGAAAGACCGTTCCCACTGAGATTCGCTGAGGCTGAGAAGCAGATTTCGCAGGAAGCGGGAGGAGAGAGCTTCCTTCGCCAATGCAGAGGCAGCCTAGCGGCCTGCGTCTGCACAGCTGGATTTGGCAGAGAGGCGTTCGCTTTGCCCCTGGGAGACGCTGAGATTGGCTCCAAGCACCGAGATTTCCGGGTGCGCGGCCTGCATCTCTCTTGCACTCTCCGAGCTTGAGAAGGCTTTCCTAGCTCCCAGCGTTGCTTCCCTGAAAGGAGCAGGCTGAGGAAGTGTGTCCGACGTGACTCAGCCCCTTCCTAGGCTTCCCCGTGCTATTGCCTTTCAGTGCAATCGAAGGCGCAGGACTCCTTGGAAAGGAGGCTGGGCTCGGTTGTCTCCCCACTTCAGAGGTCTAGAGCAGAGCACTGAGACGTCTGTCAGGCGGAAGGGAAGCGCTGTTGTGCCCATGGTGAAGACGTTGCTTGGCCGCACTGTGGAAGCAACGCCCAGAGAGAAACAGGCACCGTGGGCCTCCAGGCAGGGGCTGCGGGATCACAGCCAGAATGCCCCTGCGTCTCCGCTGAGAAGCGACCTCCCAGTTGGAGGCTCCATGCCGCCCTCCAGAGGAGCAAAGACGTGTGGAGTGTGTCTGGCCTTTCCTTGGGAGTGTGGTGCCCTTCCCTCTTCCCCAGGCACAGGAGCAACTGCCCCTGAGCAAAGACCTCTCCAAGGGCTTTTCCCTCAGGCTGAAGCAGATTTCGCAGGAAGCGGGCCTAGAGAGCTTCCTTCGTGGATGCAGAGGCAGCAGAGCGGCCTGCGTGTGCAAAGCTGCATTTGGCAGAGAGGAGCTCGCTTTGGCACTGGGAGGCTGGGAGACCTGCTCCAAGCACCGGGATTGCTGGGTTGGGGCCTGCATCTCGCTGCCACTTGCTGAGCTTCCAAAGACTTTCCTAGCTCACAGCCTCGCTAGCCATGAAGGAGCAGGCTGAGGGAGTGTGTCAGACATGACTCAGCACTTTCCTGGGCTTGCCTGTGGTTTCGCCTTTCCACTCCAACTGGGCCCCGGGACTCCCTGCAGAGGAGGAGGAGCCCGGTTGTCTCCAAACTTCCTAGGGCTAGAGTAGAGCAGGGAGAACTCTGTCAGCTGGAAGGGAAGAGCAGAAGGGTAGATGGGGCAGACGTTGCCTGGCCGCTCTGGTGAAGCAACGCCCAGGGAGAAACAGGCACCATGGGCCTCCAGGCAGGGGATGCGAGATCCCAGCCAGAGTGCTTCTGCGTCTCAGCCGAGAAGCTTCCTGAGAGTTTGAGGTTGCCTGCAGCTCTCCAGAGGAGCAAAGACATGTGGGGTGTGTTTGGCCTTTCCCTGGGAGGGTGGTGCCCTTGCGGCAGCCCCAGGCCCAGGAGCAACGGCCCCAGAGGAAAGACCGTTCCCACTGAGATTCGCTGAGGCTGAGAAGCAGATTTCGCAGGAAGCGGGAGGAGAGAGCTTCCTTCGCCAATGCAGAGGCAGCCTAGCGGCCTGCGTCTGCACAGCTGGATTTGGCAGAGAGGCGTTCGCTTTGCCCCTGGGAGACGCTGAGATTGGCTCCAAGCACCGAGATTTCCGGGTGCGCGGCCTGCATCTCTCTTGCACTCTCCGAGCTTGAGAAGGCTTTCCTAGCTCCCAGCGTTGCTTCCCTGAAAGGAGCAGGCTGAGGAAGTGTGTCCGACGTGACTCAGCCCCTTCCTAGGCTTCCCCGTGCTATTGCCTTTCAGTGCAATCGAAGGCGCAGGACTCCTTGGAAAGGAGGCTGGGCTCGGTTGTCTCCCCACTTCAGAGGTCTAGAGCAGAGCACTGAGACGTCTGTCAGATGGAAGGGAAGCGCTGTTGTGCCCATGGTGAAGACGTTGCTTGGCCGCACTGTGGAAGCAACGCCCAGAGAGAAACAGGCACCGTGGGCCTCCAGGCAGGGGCTGCGGGATCACAGCCAGAATGCCCCTGCGTCTCCGCTGAGAAGCGACCTCCCAGTTGGAGGCTCCATGCCGCCCTCCAGAGGAGCAAAGACGTGTGGAGTGTGTCTGGCCTTTCCTTGGGAGTGTGGTGCCCTTCCCTCTTCCCCAGGCACAGGAGCAACTGCCCCTGAGCAAAGACCTCTCCAAGGGCTTTTCCCTCAGGCTGAAGCAGATTTCGCAGGAAGCGGGCCTAGAGAGCTTCCTTCGTGGATGCAGAGGCAGCAGAGCGGCCTGCGTGTGCACAGCTGCATTTGGCAGAGAGGAGCTCGCTTTGGCACTGGGAGGCTGTGAGACCTGCTCCAAGCACCGGGATTGCTGGGTTGGGGCCTGCATCTCGCTGCCACTTTCTGAGCTTCCAAAGACTTTCCTAGCTCACAGCCTCGCTAGCCATGAAGGAGCAGGCTGAGGGAGTGTGTCAGACATGACTCAGCACTTTCCTGGGCTTGCCTGTGGTTTCGCCTTTCCACTCCAACTGGGCCCCGGGACTCCCTGCAGAGGAGGAGGAGCCCGGTTGTCTCCAAACTTCCTAGGGCTAGAGTAGAGCAGGGAGAACTCTGTCAGCTGGAAGGGAAGAGCAGAAGGGTAGATGGGGCAGAGGTTGCCTGGCCGCCCTGGTGAAGCAACGCCCAGGGAGAAACAGGCACCATGGGCCTCCAGGCAGGGGATGCGAGATCCCAGCCAGAGTGCTTCTGCGTCTCAGCCGAGAAGCTTCCTGAGAGTTTGAGGTTGCCTGCAGCTCTCCAGAGGAGCAAAGACATGTGGGGTGTGTTTGGCCTTTCCCTGGGAGGGTGGTGCCCTTGCGGCAGCCCCAGGCCCAGGAGCAACGGCCCCAGAGGAAAGACCGTTCCCACTGAGATTCGCTGAGGCTGAGAAGCAGATTTCGCAGGAAGCGGGAGGAGAGAGCTTCCTTCGCCAATGCAGAGGCAGCCTAGCGGCCTGCGTCTGCACAGCTGGATTTGGCAGAGAGGCGTTCGCTTTGCCCCTGGGAGACGCTGAGATTGGCTCCAAGCACCGAGATTTCCGGGTGCGCGGCCTGCATCTCTCTTGCACTCTCCGAGCTTGAGAAGGCTTTCCTAGCTCCCAGCGTTGCTTCCCTGAAAGGAGCAGGCTGAGGAAGTGTGTCCGACGTGACTCAGCCCCTTCCTAGGCTTCCCCGTGCTATTGCCTTTCAGTGCAATCGAAGGCGCAGGACTCCTTGGAAAGGAGGCTGGGCTCGGTTGTCTCCCCACTTCAGAGGTCTAGAGCAGAGCACTGAGACGTCTGTCAGGCGGAAGGGAAGCGCTGTTGTGCCCATGGTGAAGACGTTGCTTGGCCGCACTGTGGAAGCAACGCCCAGAGAGAAACAGGCACCGTGGGCCTCCAGGCAGGGGCTGCGGGATCACAGCCAGAATGCCCCTGCGTCTCCGCTGAGAAGCGACCTCCCAGTTGGAGGCTCCATGCCGCCCTCCAGAGGAGCAAAGACGTGTGGAGTGTGTCTGGCCTTTCCTTGGGAGTGTGGTGCCCTTCCCTCTTCCCCAGGCACAGGAGCAACTGCCCCTGAGCAAAGACCTCTCCAAGGGCTTTTCCCTCAGGCTGAAGCAGATTTCGCAGGAAGCGGGCCTAGAGAGCTTCCTTCGTGGATGCAGAGGCAGCAGAGCGGCCTGCGTGTGCACAGCTGCATTTGGCAGAGAGGAGCTCGCTTTGGCACTGGGAGGCTGGGAGACCTGCTCCAAGCACCGGGATTGCTGGGTTGGGGCCTGCATCTCGCTGCCACTTGCTGAGCTTCCAAAGACTTTCCTAGCTCACAGCCTCGCTAGCCATGAAGGAGCAGGCTGAGGGAGTGTGTCAGACATGACTCAGCACTTTCCTGGGCTTGCCTGTGGTTTCGCCTTTCCACTCCAACTGGGCCCCGGGACTCCCTGCAGAGGAGGAGGAGCCCGGTTGTCTCCAAACTTCCTAGGGCTAGAGTAGAGCAGGGAGAACTCTGTCAGCTGGAAGGGAAGAGCAGAAGGGTAGATGGGGCAGAGGTTGCCTGGCCGCTCTGGTGAAGCAACGCCCAGGGAGAAACAGGCACCATGGGCCTCCAGGCAGGGGATGCGAGATCCCAGCCAGAGTGCTTCTGCGTCTCAGCCGAGAAGCTTCCTGAGAGTTTGAGGTTGCCTGCAGCTCTCCAGAGGAGCAAAGACATGTGGGGTGTGTTTGGCCTTTCCCTGGGAGGGTGGTGCCCTTGCGGCAGCCCCAGGCCCAGGAGCAACGGCCCCAGAGGAAAGACCGTTCCCACTGAGATTCGCTGAGGCTGAGAAGCAGATTTCGCAGGAAGCGGGAGGAGAGAGCTTCCTTCGCCAATGCAGAGGCAGCCTAGCGGCCTGCGTCTGCACAGCTGGATTTGGCAGAGAGGCGTTCGCTTTGCCCCTGGGAGACGCTGAGATTGGCTCCAAGCACCGAGATTTCCGGGTGCGCGGCCTGCATCTCTCTTGCACTCTCCGAGCTTGAGAAGGCTTTCCTAGCTCCCAGCGTTGCTTCCCTGAAAGGAGCAGGCTGAGGAAGTGTGTCCGACGTGACTCAGCCCCTTCCTAGGCTTCCCCGTGCTATTGCCTTTCAGTGCAATCGAAGGCGCAGGACTCCTTGGAAAGGAGGCTGGGCTCGGTTGTCTCCCCACTTCAGAGGTCTAGAGCAGAGCACTGAGACGTCTGTCAGGCGGAAGGGAAGCGCTGTTGTGCCCATGGTGAAGACGTTGCTTGGCCGCACTGTGGAAGCAACGCCCAGAGAGAAACAGGCACCGTGGGCCTCCAGGCAGGGGCTGCGGGATCACAGCCAGAATGCCCCTGCGTCTCCGCTGAGAAGCGACCTCCCAGTTGGAGGCTCCATGCCGCCCTCCAGAGGAGCAAAGACGTGTGGAGTGTGTCTGGCCTTTCCTTGGGAGTGTGGTGCCCTTCCCTCTTCCCCAGGCACAGGAGCAACTGCCCCTGAGCAAAGACCTCTCCAAGGGCTTTTCCCTCAGGCTGAAGCAGATTTCGCAGGAAGCGGGCCTAGAGAGCTTCCTTCGTGGATGCAGAGGCAGCAGAGCGGCCTGCGTGTGCACAGCTGCATTTGGCAGAGAGGAGCTCGCTTTGGCACTGGGAGGCTGGGAGACCTGCTCCAAGCACCGGGATTGCTGGGTTGGGGCCTGCATCTCGCTGCCACTTGCTGAGCTTCCAAAGACTTTCCTAGCTCACAGCCTCGCTAGCCATGAAGGAGCAGGCTGAGGGAGTGTGTCAGACATGACTCAGCACTTTCCTGGGCTTGCCTGTGGTTTCGCCTTTCCACTCCAACTGGGCCCCGGGACTCCCTGCAGAGGAGGAGGAGCCCGGTTGTCTCCAAACTTCCTAGGGCTAGAGTAGAGCAGGGAGAACTCTGTCAGCTGGAAGGGAAGAGCAGAAGGGTAGATGGGGCAGAGGTTGCCTGGCCGCTCTGGTGAAGCAACGCCCAGGGAGAAACAGGCACCATGGGCCTCCAGGCAGGGGATGCGAGATCCCAGCCAGAGTGCTTCTGCGTCTCAGCCGAGAAGCTTCCTGAGAGTTTGAGGTTGCCTGCAGCTCTCCAGAGGAGCAAAGACATGTGGGGTGTGTTTGGCCTTTCCCTGGGAGGGTGGTGCCCTTGCGGCAGCCCCAGGCCCAGGAGCAACGGCCCCAGAGGAAAGACCGTTCCCACTGAGATTCGCTGAGGCTGAGAAGCAGATTTCGCAGGAAGCGGGAGGAGAGAGCTTCCTTCGCCAATGCAGAGGCAGCCTAGCGGCCTGCGTCTGCACAGCTGGATTTGGCAGAGAGGCGTTCGCTTTGCCCCTGGGAGACGCTGAGATTGGCTCCAAGCACCGAGATTTCCGGGTGCGCGGCCTGCATCTCTCTTGCACTCTCCGAGCTTGAGAAGGCTTTCCTAGCTCCCAGCGTTGCTTCCCTGAAAGGAGCAGGCTGAGGAAGTGTGTCCGACGTGACTCAGCCCCTTCCTAGGCTTCCCCGTGCTATTGCCTTTCAGTGCAATCGAAGGCGCAGGACTCCTTGGAAAGGAGGCTGGGCTCGGTTGTCTCCCCACTTCAGAGGTCTAGAGCAGAGCACTGAGACGTCTGTCAGGCGGAAGGGAAGCGCTGTTGTGCCCATGGTGAAGACGTTGCTTGGCCGCACTGTGGAAGCAACGCCCAGAGAGAAACAGGCACCGTGGGCCTCCAGGCAGGGGCTGCGGGATCACAGCCAGAATGCCCCTGCGTCTCCGCTGAGAAGCGACCTCCCAGTTGGAGGCTCCATGCCGCCCTCCAGAGGAGCAAAGACGTGTGGAGTGTGTCTGGCCTTTCCTTGGGAGTGTGGTGCCCTTCCCTCTTCCCCAGGCACAGGAGCAACTGCCCCTGAGCAAAGACCTCTCCAAGGGCTTTTCCCTCAGGCTGAAGCAGATTTCGCAGGAAGCGGGCCTAGAGAGCTTCCTTCGTGGATGCAGAGGCAGCAGAGCGGCCTGCGTGTGCACAGCTGCATTTGGCAGAGAGGAGCTCGCTTTGGCACTGGGAGGCTGGGAGACCTGCTCCAAGCACCGGGATTGCTGGGTTGGGGCCTGCATCTCGCTGCCACTTGCTGAGCTTCCAAAGACTTTCCTAGCTCACAGCCTCGCTAGCCATGAAGGAGCAGGCTGAGGGAGTGTGTCAGACATGACTCAGCACTTTCCTGGGCTTGCCTGTGGTTTCGCCTTTCCACTCCAACTGGGCCCCGGGACTCCCTGCAGAGGAGGAGGAGCCCGGTTGTCTCCAAACTTCCTAGGGCTAGAGTAGAGCAGGGAGAACTCTGTCAGCTGGAAGGGAAGAGCAGAAGGGTAGATGGGGCAGAGGTTGCCTGGCCGCTCTGGTGAAGCAACGCCCAGGGAGAAACAGGCACCATGGGCCTCCAGGCAGGGGATGCGAGATCCCAGCCAGAGTGCTTCTGCGTCTCAGCCGAGAAGCTTCCTGAGAGTTTGAGGTTGCCTGCAGCTCTCCAGAGGAGCAAAGACATGTGGGGTGTGTTTGGCCTTTCCCTGGGAGGGTGGTGCCCTTGCGGCAGCCCCAGGCCCAGGAGCAACGGCCCCAGAGGAAAGACCGTTCCCACTGAGATTCGCTGAGGCTGAGAAGCAGATTTCGCAGGAAGCGGGAGGAGAGAGCTTCCTTCGCCAATGCAGAGGCAGCCTAGCGGCCAGCGTCTGCACAGCTGGATTTGGCAGAGAGGCGTTCGCTTTGCCCCTGGGAGACGCTGAGATTGGCTCCAAGCACCGAGATTTCCGGGTGCGCGGCCTGCATCTCTCTCGCACTCTCCGAGCTTGAGAAGGCTTTCCTAGCTCCCAGCGTTGCTTCCCTGAAAGGAGCAGGCTGAGGAAGTGTGTCCGACGTGACTCAGCCCCTTCCTAGGCTTCCCCGTGCTATTGCCTTTCAGTGCAATCGAAGGCGCAGGACTCCTTGGAAAGGAGGCTGGGCTCGGTTGTCTCCCCACTTCAGAGGTCTAGAGCAGAGCACTGAGACGTCCGTCAGCCGGAAGGGAAGCGCTGTTGTGCCCATGGTGAAGACGTTGCTTGGCCGCACTGTGGAAGCAACGCCCAGAGAGAAACAGGCACCGTGGGCCTCCAGGCAGGGGCTGCGGGATCACAGCCAGAATGCCCCTGCGTCTCCGCTGAGAAGCGACCTCCCAGTTGGAGGCTCCATGCCGCCCTCCAGAGGAGCAAAGACGTGTGGAGTGTGTCTGGCCTTTCCTTGGGAGTGTGGTGCCCTTCCCTCTTCCCCAGGCACAGGAGCAACTGCCCCTGAGCAAAGAGCTCTCCAAGGGCTTTTCCCTCAGGCTGAAGCAGATTTCGCAGGAAGCGGGCCTAGAGAGCTTCCTTCGTGGATGCAGAGGCAGCAGAGCGGCCTGCGTGTGCACAGCTGCATTTGGCAGAGAGGAGCTCGCTTTGGCACTGGGAGGCTGGGAGACCTGCTCCAAGCACCGGGATTGCTGGGTTGGGGCCTGCATCTCGCTGCCACTTGCTGAGCTTCCAAAGACTTTCCTAGCTCACAGCCTCGCTAGCCATGAAGGAGCAGGCTGAGGGAGTGTGTCAGACATGACTCAGCACTTTCCTGGGCTTGCCTGTGGTTTCGCCTTTCCACTCCAACTGGGCCCCGGGACTCCTTGCAGAGGAGGAGGAGCCCGGTTGTCTCCAAACTTCCTAGGGCTAGAGTAGAGCAGGGAGAACTCTGTCAGCTGGAAGGGAAGAGCAGAAGGGTAGATGGGGCAGAGGTTGCCTGGCCGCTCTGGTGAAGCAACGCCCAGGGAGAAACAGGCACCATGGGCCTCCAGGCAGGGGATGCGAGATCCCAGCCAGAGTGCTTCTGCGTCTCAGCCGAGAAGCTTCCTGAGAGTTTGAGGTTGCCTGCAGCTCTCCAGAGGAGCAAAGACATGTGGGGTGTGTTTGGCCTTTCCCTGGGAGGGTGGTGCCCTTGCGGCAGCCCCAGGCCCAGGAGCAACGGCCCCAGAGGAAAGACCGTTCCCACTGAGATTCGCTGAGGCTGAGAAGCAGATTTCGCAGGAAGCGGGAGGAGAGAGCTTCCTTCGCCAATGCAGAGGCAGCCTAGCGGCCTGCGTCTGCACAGCTGGATTTGGCAGAGAGGCGTTCGCTTTGCCCCTGGGAGACGCTGAGATTGGCTCCAAGCACCGAGATTTCCGGGTGCGCGGCCTGCATCTCTCTTGCACTCTCCGAGCTTGAGAAGGCTTTCCTAGCTCCCAGCGTTGCTTCCCTGAAAGGAGCAGGCTGAGGAAGTGTGTCCGACGTGACTCAGCCCCTTCCTAGGCTTCCCCGTGCTATTGCCTTTCAGTGCAATCGAAGGCGCAGGACTCCTTGGAAAGGAGGCTGGGCTCGGTTGTCTCCCCACTTCAGAGGTCTAGAGCAGAGCACTGAGACGTCTGTCAGGCGGAAGGGAAGCGCTGTTGTGCCCATGGTGAAGACGTTGCTTGGCCGCACTGTGGAAGCAACGCCCAGAGAGAAACAGGCACCGTGGGCCTCCCGGCAGGGGCTGCGGGATCACAGCCAGAATGCCCCTGCGTCTCCGCTGAGAAGCGACCTCCCAGTTGGAGGCTCCATGCCGCCCTCCAGAGGAGCAAAGACGTGTGGAGTGTGTCTGGCCTTTCCTTGGGAGTGTGGTGCCCTTCCCTCTTCCCCAGGCACAGGAGCAACTGCCCCTGAGCAAAGACCTCTCCAAGGGCTTTTCCCTCAGGCTGAAGCAGATTTCGCAGGAAGCGGGCCTAGGGAGCTTCCTTCGTGGATGCAGAGGCAGCAGAGCGGCCTGCGTGTGCAAAGCTGCATTTGGCAGAGAGGAGCTCGCTTTGGCACTGGGAGGCTGGGAGACCTGCTCCAAGCACCGGGATTGCTGGGTTGGGGCCTGCATCTCGCTGCCACTTGCTGAGCTTCCAAAGACTTTCCTAGCTCACAGCCTCGCTAGCCATGAAGGAGCAGGCTGAGGGAGTGTGTCAGACATGACTCAGCACTTTCCTGGGCTTGCCTGTGGTTTCGCCTTTCCACTCCAACTGGGCCCCGGGACTCCTTGCAGAGGAGGAGGAGCCCGGTTGTCTCCAAACTTCCTAGGGCTAGAGTAGAGCAGGGAGAACTCTGTCAGCTGGAAGGGAAGAGCAGAAGGGTAGATGGGGCAGAGGTTGCCTGGCCGCTCTGGTGAAGCAACGCCCAGGGAGAAACAGGCACCATGGGCCTCCAGGCAGGGGATGCGAGATCCCAGCCAGAGTGCTTCTGCGTCTCAGCCGAGAAGCTTCCTGAGAGTTTGAGGTTGCCTGCAGCTCTCCAGAGGAGCAAAGACATGTGGGGTGTGTTTGGCCTTTCCCTGGGAGGGTGGTGCCCTTGCGGCAGCCCCAGGCCCAGGAGCAACGGCCCCAGAGGAAAGACCGTTCCCACTGAGATTCGCTGAGGCTGAGAAGCAGATTTCGCAGGAAGCGGGAGGAGAGAGCTTCCTTCGCCAATGCAGAGGCAGCCTAGCGGCCTGCGTCTGCACAGCTGGATTTGGCAGAGAGGCGTTCGCTTTGCCCCTGGGAGACGCTGAGATTGGCTCCAAGCACCGAGATTTCCGGGTGCGCGGCCTGCATCTCTCTTGCACTCTCCGAGCTTGAGAAGGCTTTCCTAGCTCCCAGCGTTGCTTCCCTGAAAGGAGCAGGCTGAGGAAGTGTGTCCGACGTGACTCAGCCCCTTCCTAGGCTTCCCCGTGCTATTGCCTTTCAGTGCAATCGAAGGCGCAGGACTCCTTGGAAAGGAGGCTGGGCTCGGTTGTCTCCCCACTTCAGAGGTCTAGAGCAGAGCACTGAGACGTCTGTCAGGCGGAAGGGAAGCGCTGTTGTGCCCATGGTGAAGACGTTGCTTGGCCGCACTGTGGAAGCAACGCCCAGAGAGAAACAGGCACCGTGGGCCTCCAGGCAGGGGCTGCGGGATCACAGCCAGAATGCCCCTGCATCTCCGCTGAGAAGCGACCTCCCAGTTGGAGGCTCCATGCCGCCCTCCAGAGGAGCAAAGACGTGTGGAGTGTGTCTGGCCTTTCCTTGGGAGTGTGGTGCCCTTCCCTCTTCCCCAGGCACAGGAGCAACTGCCCCTGAGCAAAGACCTCTCCAAGGGCTTTTCCCTCAGGCTGAAGCAGATTTCGCAGGAAGCGGGCCTAGAGAGCTTCCTTCGTGGATGCAGAGGCAGCAGAGCGGCCTGCGTGTGCAAAGCTGCATTTGGCAGAGAGGAGCTCGCTTTGGCACTGGGAGGCTGGGAGACCTGCTCCAAGCACCGGGATTGCTGGGTTGGGGCCTGCATCTCGCTGCCACTTGCTGAGCTTCCAAAGACTTTCCTAGCTCACAGCCTCGCTAGCCATGAAGGAGCAGGCTGAGCGAGTGGGTCAGACATGACTCAGCACTTTCCTGGGCTTGCCTGTGGTTTCGCCTTTCCACTCCAACTGGGCCCCGGGACTCCCTGCAGAGGAGGAGGAGCCCGGTTGTCTCCAAACTTCCTAGGGCTAGAGTAGAGCAGGGAGAACTCTGTCAGCTGGAAGGGAAGAGCAGAAGGGTAGATGGGGCAGAGGTTGCCTGGCCGCTCTGGTGAAGCAACGCCCAGGGAGAAACAGGCACCATGGGCCTCCAGGCAGGGGATGCGAGATCCCAGCCAGAGTGCTTCTGCGTCTCAGCCGAGAAGCTTCCTGAGAGTTTGAGGTTGCCTGCAGCTCTCCAGAGGAGCAAAGACATGTGGGGTGTGTTTGGCCTTTCCCTGGGAGGGTGGTGCCCTTGCGGCAGCCCCAGGCCCAGGAGCAACGGCCCCAGAGGAAAGACCGTTCCCACTGAGATTCGCTGAGGCTGAGAAGCAGATTTCGCAGGAAGCGGGAGGAGAGAGCTTCCTTCGCCAATGCAGAGGCAGCCTAGCGGCCTGCGTCTGCACAGCTGGATTTGGCAGAGAGGCGTTCGCTTTGCCCCTGGGAGACGCTGAGATTGGCTCCAAGCACCGAGATTTCAGGGTGCGCGGCCTGCATCTCTCTTGCACTCTCCGAGCTTGAGAAGGCTTTCCTAGCTCCCAGCGTTGCTTCCCTGAAAGGAGCAGGCTGAGGAAGTGTGTCCGACGTGACTCAGCCCCTTCCTAGGCTTCCCCGTGCTATTGCCTTTCAGTGCAATCGAAGGCGCAGGACTCCTTGGAAAGGAGGCTGGGCTCGGTTGTCTCCCCACTTCAGAGGTCTAGAGCAGAGCACTGAGACGTCTGTCAGGCGGAAGGGAAGCGCTGTTGTGCCCATGGTGAAGACGTTGCTTGGCCGCACTGTGGAAGCAACGCCCAGAGAGAAACAGGCACCGTGGGCCTCCAGGCAGGGGCTGCGGGATCACAGCCAGAATGCCCCTGCGTCTCCGCTGAGAAGCGACCTCCCAGTTGGAGGCTCCATGCCGCCCTCCAGAGGAGCAAAGACGTGTGGAGTGTGTCTGGCCTTTCCTTGGGAGTGTGGTGCCCTTCCCTCTTCCCCAGGCACAGGAGCAACTGCCCCTGAGCAAAGAGCTCTCCAAGGGCTTTTCCCTCAGGCTGAAGCAGATTTCGCAGGAAGCGGGCCTAGAGAGCTTCCTTCGTGGATGCAGAGGCAGCAGAGCGGCCTGCGTGTGCAAAGCTGCATTTGGCAGAGAGGAGCTCGCTTTGGCACTGGGAGGCTGGGAGACCTGCTCCAAGCACCGGGATTGCTGGGTTGGGGCCTGCATCTCGCTGCCACTTGCTGAGCTTCCAAAGACTTTCCTAGCTCACAGCCTCGCTAGCCATGAAGGAGCAGGCTGAGGGAGTGTGTCAGACATGACTCAGCACTTTCCTGGGCTTGCCTGTGGTTTCGCCTTTCCACTCCAACTGGGCCCCGGGACTCCTTGCAGAGGAGGAGGAGCCCGGTTGTCTCCAAACTTCCTAGGGCTAGAGTAGAGCAGGGAGAACTCTGTCAGCTGGAAGGGAAGAGCAGAAGGGTAGATGGGGCAGAGGTTGCCTGGCCGCTCTGGTGAAGCAACGCCCAGGGAGAAACAGGCACCATGGGCCTCCAGGCAGGGGATGCGAGATCCCAGCCAGAGTGCTTCTGCGTCTCAGCCGAGAAGCTTCCTGAGAGTTTGAGGTTGCCTGCAGCTCTCCAGAGGAGCAAAGACATGTGGGGTGTGTTTGGCCTTTCCCTGGGAGGGTGGTGCCCTTGCGGCAGCCCCAGGCCCAGGAGCAACGGCCCCAGAGGAAAGACCGTTCCCACTGAGATTCGCTGAGGCTGAGAAGCAGATTTCGCAGGAAGCGGGAGGAGAGAGCTTCCTTCGCCAATGCAGAGGCAGCCTAGCGGCCTGCGTCTGCACAGCTGGATTTGGCAGAGAGGCGTTCGCTTTGCCCCTGGGAGACGCTGAGATTGGCTCCAAGCACCGAGATTTCAGGGTGCGCGGCCTGCATCTCTCTTGCACTCTCCGAGCTTGAGAAGGCTTTCCTAGCTCCCAGCGTTGCTTCCCTGAAAGGAGCAGGCTGAGGAAGTGTGTCCGACGTGACTCAGCCCCTTCCTAGGCTTCCCCGTGCTATTGCCTTTCAGTGCAATCGAAGGCGCAGGACTCCTTGGAAAGGAGGCTGGGCTCGGTTGTCTCCCCACTTCAGAGGTCTAGAGCAGAGCACTGAGACGTCTGTCAGGCGGAAGGGAAGCGCTGTTGTGCCCATGGTGAAGACGTTGCTTGGCCGCACTGTGGAAGCAACGCCCAGAGAGAAACAGGCACCGTGGGCCTCCAGGCAGGGGCTGCGGGATCACAGCCAGAATGCCCCTGCGTCTCCGCTGAGAAGCGACCTCCCAGTTGGAGGCTCCATGCCGCCCTCCAGAGGAGCAAAGACGTGTGGAGTGTGTCTGGCCTTTCCTTGGGAGTGTGGTGCCCTTCCCTCTTCCCCAGGCACAGGAGCAACTGCCCCTGAGCAAAGAGCTCTCCAAGGGCTTTTCCCTCAGGCTGAAGCAGATTTCGCAGGAAGCGGGCCTAGAGAGCTTCCTTCGTGGATGCAGAGGCAGCAGAGCGGCCTGCGTGTGCACAGCTGCATTTGGCAGAGAGGAGCTCGCTTTGGCACTGGGAGGCTGGGAGACCTGCTCCAAGCACCGGGATTGCTGGGTTGGGGCCTGCATCTCGCTGCCACTTGCTGAGCTTCCAAAGACTTTCCTAGCTCACAGCCTCGCTAGCCATGAAGGAGCAGGCTGAGGGAGTGTGTCAGACATGACTCAGCACTTTCCTGGGCTTGCCTGTGGTTTCGCCTTTCCACTCCAACTGGGCCCCGGGACTCCTTGCAGAGGAGGAGGAGCCCGGTTGTCTCCAAACTTCCTAGGGCTAGAGTAGAGCAGGGAGAACTCTGTCAGCTGGAAGGGAAGAGCAGAAGGGTAGATGGGGCAGAGGTTGCCTGGCCGCTCTGGTGAAGCAACGCCCAGGGAGAAACAGGCACCATGGGCCTCCAGGCAGGGGATGCGAGATCCCAGCCAGAGTGCTTCTGCGTCTCAGCCGAGAAGCTTCCTGAGAGTTTGAGGTTGCCTGCAGCTCTCCAGAGGAGCAAAGACATGTGGGGTGTGTTTGGCCTTTCCCTGGGAGGGTGGTGCCCTTGCGGCAGCCCCAGGCCCAGGAGCAACGGCCCCAGAGGAAAGACCGTTCCCACTGAGATTCGCTGAGGCTGAGAAGCAGATTTCGCAGGAAGCGGGAGGAGAGAGCTTCCTTCGCCAATGCAGAGGCAGCCTAGCGGCCTGCGTCTGCACAGCTGGATTTGGCAGAGAGGCGTTCGCTTTGCCCCTGGGAGACGCTGAGATTGGCTCCAAGCACCGAGATTTCCGGGTGCGCGGCCTGCATCTCTCTTGCACTCTCCGAGCTTGAGAAGGCTTTCCTAGCTCCCAGCGTTGCTTCCCTGAAAGGAGCAGGCTGAGGAAGTGTGTCCGACGTGACTCAGCCCCTTCCTAGGCTTCCCCGTGCTATTGCCTTTCAGTGCAATCGAAGGCGCAGGACTCCTTGGAAAGGAGGCTGGGCTCGGTTGTCTCCCCACTTCAGAGGTCTAGAGCAGAGCACTGAGACGTCTGTCAGGCGGAAGGGAAGCGCTGTTGTGCCCATGGTGAAGACGTTGCTTGGCCGCACTGTGGAAGCAACGCCCAGAGAGAAACAGGCACCGTGGGCCTCCAGGCAGGGGCTGCGGGATCACAGCCAGAATGCCCCTGCGTCTCCGCTGAGAAGCGACCTCCCAGTTGGAGGCTCCATGCCGCCCTCCAGAGGAGCAAAGACGTGTGGAGTGTGTCTGGCCTTTCCTTGGGAGTGTGGTGCCCTTCCCTCTTCCCCAGGCACAGGAGCAACTGCCCCTGAGCAAAGAGCTCTCCAAGGGCTTTTCCCTCAGGCTGAAGCAGATTTCGCAGGAAGCGGGCCTAGAGAGCTTCCTTCGTGGATGCAGAGGCAGCAGAGCGGCCTGCGTGTGCACAGCTGCATTTGGCAGAGAGGAGCTCGCTTTGGCACTGGGAGGCTGGGAGACCTGCTCCAAGCACCGGGATTGCTGGGTTGGGGCCTGCATCTCGCTGCCACTTGCTGAGCTTCCAAAGACTTTCCTAGCTCACAGCCTCGCTAGCCATGAAGGAGCAGGCTGAGGGAGTGTGTCAGACATGACTCAGCACTTTCCTGGGCTTGCCTGTGGTTTCGCCTTTCCACTCCAACTGGGCCCCGGGACTCCCTGCAGAGGAGGAGGAGCCCGGTTGTCTCCAAACTTCCTAGGGCTAGAGTAGAGCAGGGAGAACTCTGTCAGCTGGAAGGGAAGAGCAGAAGGGTAGATGGGGCAGAGGTTGCCTGGCCGCTCTGGTGAAGCAACGCCCAGGGAGAAACAGGCACCATGGGCCTCCAGGCAGGGGATGCGAGATCCCAGCCAGAGTGCTTCTGCGTCTCAGCCGAGAAGCTTCCTGAGAGTTTGAGGTTGCCTGCAGCTCTCCAGAGGAGCAAAGACATGTGGGGTGTGTTTGGCCTTTCCCTGGGAGGGTGGTGCCCTTGCGGCAGCCCCAGGCCCAGGAGCAACGGCCCCAGAGGAAAGACCGTTCCCACTGAGATTCGCTGAGGCTGAGAAGCAGATTTCGCAGGAAGCGGGAGGAGAGAGCTTCCTTCGCCAATGCAGAGGCAGCCTAGCGGCCAGCGTCTGCACAGCTGGATTTGGCAGAGAGGCGTTCGCTTTGCCCCTGGGAGACGCTGAGATTGGCTCCAAGCACCGAGATTTCCGGGTGCGCGGCCTGCATCTCTCTCGCACTCTCCGAGCTTGAGAAGGCTTTCCTAGCTCCCAGCGTTGCTTCCCTGAAAGGAGCAGGCTGAGGAAGTGTGTCCGACGTGACTCAGCCCCTTCCTAGGCTTCCCCGTGCTATTGCCTTTCAGTGCAATCGAAGGCGCAGGACTCCTTGGAAAGGAGGCTGGGCTCGGTTGTCTCCCCACTTCAGAGGTCTAGAGCAGAGCACTGAGACGTCTGTCAGCCGGAAGGGAAGCGCTGTTGTGCCCATGGTGAAGACGTTGCTTGGCCGCACTGTGGAAGCAACGCCCAGAGAGAAACAGGCACCGTGGGCCTCCAGGCAGGGGCTGCGGGATCACAGCCAGAATGCCCCTGCGTCTCCGCTGAGAAGCGACCTCCCAGTTGGAGGCTCCATGCCGCCCTCCAGAGGAGCAAAGACGTGTGGAGTGTGTCTGGCCTTTCCTTGGGAGTGTGGTGCCCTTCCCTCTTCCCCAGGCACAGGAGCAACTGCCCCTGAGCAAAGACCTCTCCAAGGGCTTTTCCCTCAGGCTGAAGCAGATTTCGCAGGAAGCGGGCCTAGAGAGCTTCCTTCGTGGATGCAGAGGCAGCAGAGCGGCCTGCGTGTGCACAGCTGCATTTGGCAGAGAGGAGCTCGCTTTGGCACTGGGAGGCTGGGAGACCTGCTCCAAGCACCGGGATTGCTGGGTTGGGGCCTGCATCTCGCTGCCACTTGCTGAGCTTCCAAAGACTTTCCTAGCTCACAGCCTCGCTAGCCATGAAGGAGCAGGCTGAGGGAGTGTGTCAGACATGACTCAGCACTTTCCTGGGCTTGCCTGTGGTTTCGCCTTTCCACTCCAACTGGGCCCCGGGACTCCTTGCAGAGGAGGAGGAGCCCGGTTGTCTCCAAACTTCCTAGGGCTAGAGTAGAGCAGGGAGAACTCTGTCAGCTGGAAGGGAAGAGCAGAAGGGTAGATGGGGCAGAGGTTGCCTGGCCGCTCTGGTGAAGCAACGCCCAGGGAGAAACAGGCACCATGGGCCTCCAGGCAGGGGATGCGAGATCCCAGCCAGAGTGCTTCTGCGTCTCAGCCGAGAAGCTTCCTGAGAGTTTGAGGTTGCCTGCAGCTCTCCAGAGGAGCAAAGACATGTGGGGTGTGTTTGGCCTTTCCCTGGGAGGGTGGTGCCCTTGCGGCAGCCCCAGGCCCAGGAGCAACGGCCCCAGAGGAAAGACCGTTCCCACTGAGATTCGCTGAGGCTGAGAAGCAGATTTCGCAGGAAGCGGGAGGAGAGAGCTTCCTTCGCCAATGCAGAGGCAGCCTAGCGGCCTGCGTCTGCACAGCTGGATTTGGCAGAGAGGCGTTCGCTTTGCCCCTGGGAGACGCTGAGATTGGCTCCAAGCACCGAGATTTCCGGGTGCGCGGCCTGCATCTCTCTTGCACTCTCCGAGCTTGAGAAGGCTTTCCTAGCTCCCAGCGTTGCTTCCCTGAAAGGAGCAGGCTGAGGAAGTGTGTCCGACGTGACTCAGCCCCTTCCTAGGCTTCCCCGTGCTATTGCCTTTCAGTGCAATCGAAGGCGCAGGACTCCTTGGAAAGGAGGCTGGGCTCGGTTGTCTCCCCACTTCAGAGGTCTAGAGCAGAGCACTGAGACGTCTGTCAGGCGGAAGGGAAGCGCTGTTGTGCCCATGGTGAAGACGTTGCTTGGCCGCACTGTGGAAGCAACGCCCAGAGAGAAACAGGCACCGTGGGCCTCCAGGCAGGGGCTGCGGGATCACAGCCAGAATGCCCCTGCGTCTCCGCTGAGAAGCGACCTCCCAGTTGGAGGCTCCATGCCGCCCTCCAGAGGAGCAAAGACGTGTGGAGTGTGTCTGGCCTTTCCTTGGGAGTGTGGTGCCCTTCCCTCTTCCCCAGGCACAGGAGCAACTGCCCCTGAGCAAAGACCTCTCCAAGGGCTTTTCCCTCAGGCTGAAGCAGATTTCGCAGGAAGCGGGCCTAGGGAGCTTCCTTCGTGGATGCAGAGGCAGCAGAGCGGCCTGCGTGTGCAAAGCTGCATTTGGCAGAGAGGAGCTCGCTTTGGCACTGGGAGGCTGGGAGACCTGCTCCAAGCACCGGGATTGCTGGGTTGGGGCCTGCATCTCGCTGCCACTTGCTGAGCTTCCAAAGACTTTCCTAGCTCACAGCCTCGCTAGCCATGAAGGAGCAGGCTGAGGGAGTGTGTCAGACATGACTCAGCACTTTCCTGGGCTTGCCTGTGGTTTCGCCTTTCCACTCCAACTGGGCCCCGGGACTCCTTGCAGAGGAGGAGGAGCCCGGTTGTCTCCAAACTTCCTAGGGCTAGAGTAGAGCAGGGAGAACTCTGTCAGCTGGAAGGGAAGAGCAGAAGGGTAGATGGGGCAGAGGTTGCCTGGCCGCTCTGGTGAAGCAACGCCCAGGGAGAAACAGGCACCATGGGCCTCCAGGCAGGGGATGCGAGATCCCAGCCAGAGTGCTTCTGCGTCTCAGCCGAGAAGCTTCCTGAGAGTTTGAGGTTGCCTGCAGCTCTCCAGAGGAGCAAAGACATGTGGGGTGTGTTTGGCCTTTCCCTGGGAGGGTGGTGCCCTTGCGGCAGCCCCAGGCCCAGGAGCAACGGCCCCAGAGGAAAGACCGTTCCCACTGAGATTCGCTGAGGCTGAGAAGCAGATTTCGCAGGAAGCGGGAGGAGAGAGCTTCCTTCGCCAATGCAGAGGCAGCCTAGCGGCCTGCGTCTGCACAGCTGGATTTGGCAGAGAGGCGTTCGCTTTGCCCCTGGGAGACGCTGAGATTGGCTCCAAGCACCGAGATTTCCGGGTGCGCGGCCTGCATCTCTCTTGCACTCTCCGAGCTTGAGAAGGCTTTCCTAGCTCCCAGCGTTGCTTCCCTGAAAGGAGCAGGCTGAGGAAGTGTGTCCGACGTGACTCAGCCCCTTCCTAGGCTTCCCCGTGCTATTGCCTTTCAGTGCAATCGAAGGCGCAGGACTCCTTGGAAAGGAGGCTGGGCTCGGTTGTCTCCCCACTTCAGAGGTCTAGAGCAGAGCACTGAGACGTCTGTCAGGCGGAAGGGAAGCGCTGTTGTGCCCATGGTGAAGACGTTGCTTGGCCGCACTGTGGAAGCAACGCCCAGAGAGAAACAGGCACCGTGGGCCTCCAGGCAGGGGCTGCGGGATCACAGCCAGAATGCCCCTGCGTCTCCGCTGAGAAGCGACCTCCCAGTTGGAGGCTCCATGCCGCCCTCCAGAGGAGCAAAGACGTGTGGAGTGTGTCTGGCCTTTCCTTGGGAGTGTGGTGCCCTTCCCTCTTCCCCAGGCACAGGAGCAACTGCCCCTGAGCAAAGACCTCTCCAAGGGCTTTTCCCTCAGGCTGAAGCAGATTTCGCAGGAAGCGGGCCTAGAGAGCTTCCTTCGTGGATGCAGAGGCAGCAGAGCGGCCTGCGTGTGCAAAGCTGCATTTGGCAGAGAGGAGCTCGCTTTGGCACTGGGAGGCTGGGAGACCTGCTCCAAGCACCGGGATTGCTGGGTTGGGGCCTGCATCTCGCTGCCACTTGCTGAGCTTCCAAAGACTTTCCTAGCTCACAGCCTCGCTAGCCATGAAGGAGCAGGCTGAGGGAGTGTGTCAGACATGACTCAGCACTTTCCTGGGCTTGCCTGTGGTTTCGCCTTTCCACTCCAACTGGGCCCCGGGACTCCTTGCAGAGGAGGAGGAGCCCGGTTGTCTCCAAACTTCCTAGGGCTAGAGTAGAGCAGGGAGAACTCTGTCAGCTGGAAGGGAAGAGCAGAAGGGTAGATGGGGCAGAGGTTGCCTGGCCGCTCTGGTGAAGCAACGCCCAGGGAGAAACAGGCACCATGGGCCTCCAGGCAGGGGATGCGAGATCCCAGCCAGAGTGCTTCTGCGTCTCAGCCGAGAAGCTTCCTGAGAGTTTGAGGTTGCCTGCAGCTCTCCAGAGGAGCAAAGACATGTGGGGTGTGTTTGGCCTTTCCCTGGGAGGGTGGTGCCCTTGCGGCAGCCCCAGGCCCAGGAGCAACGGCCCCAGAGGAAAGACCGTTCCCACTGAGATTCGCTGAGGCTGAGAAGCAGATTTCGCAGGAAGCGGGAGGAGAGAGCTTCCTTCGCCAATGCAGAGGCAGCCTAGCGGCCTGCGTCTGCACAGCTGGATTTGGCAGAGAGGCGTTCGCTTTGCCCCTGGGAGACGCTGAGATTGGCTCCAAGCACCGAGATTTCCGGGTGCGCGGCCTGCATCTCTCTTGCACTCTCCGAGCTTGAGAAGGCTTTCCTAGCTCCCAGCGTTGCTTCCCTGAAAGGAGCAGGCTGAGGAAGTGTGTCCGACGTGACTCAGCCCCTTCCTAGGCTTCCCCGTGCTATTGCCTTTCAGTGCAATCGAAGGCGCAGGACTCCTTGGAAAGGAGGCTGGGCTCGGTTGTCTCCCCACTTCAGAGGTCTAGAGCAGAGCACTGAGACGTCTGTCAGGCGGAAGGGAAGCGCTGTTGTGCCCATGGTGAAGACGTTGCTTGGCCGCACTGTGGAAGCAACGCCCAGAGAGAAACAGGCACCGTGGGCCTCCAGGCAGGGGCTGCGGGATCACAGCCAGAATGCCCCTGCGTCTCCGCTGAGAAGCGACCTCCCAGTTGGAGGCTCCATGCCGCCCTCCAGAGGAGCAAAGACGTGTGGAGTGTGTCTGGCCTTTCCTTGGGAGTGTGGTGCCCTTCCCTCTTCCCCAGGCACAGGAGCAACTGCCCCTGAGCAAAGACCTCTCCAAGGGCTTTTCCCTCAGGCTGAAGCAGATTTCGCAGGAAGCGGGCCTAGAGAGCTTCCTTCGTGGATGCAGAGGCAGCAGAGCGGCCTGCGTGTGCAAAGCTGCATTTGGCAGAGAGGAGCTCGCTTTGGCACTGGGAGGCTGGGAGACCTGCTCCAAGCACCGGGATTGCTGGGTTGGGGCCTGCATCTCGCTGCCACTTGCTGAGCTTCCAAAGACTTTCCTAGCTCACAGCCTCGCTAGCCATGAAGGAGCAGGCTGAGGGAGTGTGTCAGACATGACTCAGCACTTTCCTGGGCTTGCCTGTGGTTTCGCCTTTCCACTCCAACTGGGCCCCGGGACTCCTTGCAGAGGAGGAGGAGCCCGGTTGTCTCCAAACTTCCTAGGGCTAGAGTAGAGCAGGGAGAACTCTGTCAGCTGGAAGGGAAGAGCAGAAGGGTAGATGGGGCAGAGGTTGCCTGGCCGCTCTGGTGAAGCAACGCCCAGGGAGAAACAGGCACCATGGGCCTCCAGGCAGGGGATGCGAGATCCCAGCCAGAGTGCTTCTGCGTCTCAGCCGAGAAGCTTCCTGAGAGTTTGAGGTTGCCTGCAGCTCTCCAGAGGAGCAAAGACATGTGGGGTGTGTTTGGCCTTTCCCTGGGAGGGTGGTGCCCTTGCGGCAGCCCCAGGCCCAGGAGCAACGGCCCCAGAGGAAAGACCGTTCCCACTGAGATTCGCTGAGGCTGAGAAGCAGATTTCGCAGGAAGCGGGAGGAGAGAGCTTCCTTCGCCAATGCAGAGGCAGCCTAGCGGCCTGCGTCTGCACAGCTGGATTTGGCAGAGAGGCGTTCGCTTTGCCCCTGGGAGACGCTGAGATTGGCTCCAAGCACCGAGATTTCCGGGTGCGCGGCCTGCATCTCTCTTGCACTCTCCGAGCTTGAGAAGGCTTTCCTAGCTCCCAGCGTTGCTTCCCTGAAAGGAGCAGGCTGAGGAAGTGTGTCTGACGTGACTCAGCCCCTTCCTAGGCTTCCCCGTGCTATTGCCTTTCAGTGCAATCGAAGGCGCAGGACTCCTTGGAAAGGAGGCTGGGCTCGGTTGTCTCCCCACTTCAGAGGTCTAGAGCAGAGCACTGAGACGTCTGTCAGGCGGAAGGGAAGCGCTGTTGTGCCCATGGTGAAGACGTTGCTTGGCCGCACTGTGGAAGCAACGCCCAGAGAGAAACAGGCACCGTGGGCCTCCAGGCAGGGGCTGCGGGATCACAGCCAGAATGCCCCTGCGTCTCCGCTGAGAAGCGACCTCCCAGTTGGAGGCTCCATGCCGCCCTCCAGAGGAGCAAAGACGTGTGGAGTGTGTCTGGCCTTTCCTTGGGAGTGTGGTGCCCTTCCCTCTTCCCCAGGCACAGGAGCAACTGCCCCTGAGCAAAGACCTCTCCAAGGGCTTTTCCCTCAGGCTGAAGCAGATTTCGCAGGAAGCGGGCCTAGAGAGCTTCCTTCGTGGATGCAGAGGCAGCAGAGCGGCCTGCGTGTGCACAGCTGCATTTGGCAGAGAGGAGCTCGCTTTGGCACTGGGAGGCTGGGAGACCTGCTCCAAGCACCGGGATTGCTGGGTTGGGGCCTGCATCTCGCTGCCACTTGCTGAGCTTCCAAAGACTTTCCTAGCTCACAGCCTCGCTAGCCATGAAGGAGCAGGCTGAGGGAGTGTGTCAGACATGACTCAGCACTTTCCTGGGCTTGCCTGTGGTTTCGCCTTTCCACTCCAACTGGGCCCCGGGACTCCTTGCAGAGGAGGAGGAGCCCGGTTGTCTCCAAACTTCCTAGGGCTAGAGTAGAGCAGGGAGAACTCTGTCAGCTGGAAGGGAAGAGCAGAAGGGTAGATGGGGCAGAGGTTGCCTGGCCGCTCTGGTGAAGCAACGCCCAGGGAGAAACAGGCACCATGGGCCTCCAGGCAGGGGATGCGAGATCCCAGCCAGAGTGCTTCTGCGTCTCAGCCGAGAAGCTTCCTGAGAGTTTGAGGTTGCCTGCAGCTCTCCAGAGGAGCAAAGACATGTGGGGTGTGTTTGGCCTTTCCCTGGGAGGGTGGTGCCCTTGCGGCAGCCCCAGGCCCAGGAGCAACGGCCCCAGAGGAAAGACCGTTCCCACTGAGATTCGCTGAGGCTGAGAAGCAGATTTCGCAGGAAGCGGGAGGAGAGAGCTTCCTTCGCCAATGCAGAGGCAGCCTAGCGGCCTGCGTCTGCACAGCTGGATTTGGCAGAGAGGCGTTCGCTTTGCCCCTGGGAGACGCTGAGATTGGCTCCAAGCACCGAGATTTCCGGGTGCGCGGCCTGCATCTCTCTTGCACTCTCCGAGCTTGAGAAGGCTTTCCTAGCTCCCAGCGTTGCTTCCCTGAAAGGAGCAGGCTGAGGAAGTGTGTCCGACGTGACTCAGCCCCTTCCTAGGCTTCCCCGTGCTATTGCCTTTCAGTGCAATCGAAGGCGCAGGACTCCTTGGAAAGGAGGCTGGGCTCGGTTGTCTCCCCACTTCAGAGGTCTAGAGCAGAGCACTGAGACGTCTGTCAGGCGGAAGGGAAGCGCTGTTGTGCCCATGGTGAAGACGTTGCTTGGCCGCACTGTGGAAGCAACGCCCAGAGAGAAACAGGCACCGTGGGCCTCCAGGCAGGGGCTGCGGGATCACAGCCAGAATGCCCCTGCGTCTCCGCTGAGAAGCGACCTCCCAGTTGGAGGCTCCATGCCGCCCTCCAGAGGAGCAAAGACGTGTGGAGTGTGTCTGGCCTTTCCTTGGGAGTGTGGTGCCCTTCCCTCTTCCCCAGGCACAGGAGCAACTGCCCCTGAGCAAAGACCTCTCCAAGGGCTTTTCCCTCAGGCTGAAGCAGATTTCGCAGGAAGCGGGCCTAGAGAGCTTCCTTCGTGGATGCAGAGGCAGCAGAGCGGCCTGCGTGTGCAAAGCTGCATTTGGCAGAGAGGAGCTCGCTTTGGCACTGGGAGGCTGGGAGACCTGCTCCAAGCACCGGGATTGCTGGGTTGGGGCCTGCATCTCGCTGCCACTTGCTGAGCTTCCAAAGACTTTCCTAGCTCACAGCCTCGCTAGCCATGAAGGAGCAGGCTGAGGGAGTGTGTCAGACATGACTCAGCACTTTCCTGGGCTTGCCTGTGGTTTCGCCTTTCCACTCCAACTGGGCCCCGGGACTCCTTACAGAGGAGGAGGAGCCCGGTTGTCTCCAAACTTCCTAGGGCTAGAGTAGAGCAGGGAGAACTCTGTCAGCTGGAAGGGAAGAGCAGAAGGGTAGATGGGGCAGAGGTTGCCTGGCCGCTCTGGTGAAGCAACGCCCAGGGAGAAACAGGCACCATGGGCCTCCAGGCAGGGGATGCGAGATCCCAGCCAGAGTGCTTCTGCGTCTCAGCCGAGAAGCTTCCTGAGAGTTTGAGGTTGCCTGCAGCTCTCCAGAGGAGCAAAGACATGTGGGGTGTGTTTGGCCTTTCCCTGGGAGGGTGGTGCCCTTGCGGCAGCCCCAGGCCCAGGAGCAACGGCCCCAGAGGAAAGACCGTTCCCACTGAGATTCGCTGAGGCTGAGAAGCAGATTTCGCAGGAAGCGGGAGGAGAGAGCTTCCTTCGCCAATGCAGAGGCAGCCTAGCGGCCTGCGTCTGCACAGCTGGATTTGGCAGAGAGGCGTTCGCTTTGCCCCTGGGAGACGCTGAGATTGGCTCCAAGCACCGAGATTTCAGGGTGCGCGGCCTGCATCTCTCTTGCACTCTCCGAGCTTGAGAAGGCTTTCCTAGCTCCCAGCGTTGCTTCCCTGAAAGGAGCAGGCTGAGGAAGTGTGTCCGACGTGACTCAGCCCCTTCCTAGGCTTCCCCGTGCTATTGCCTTTCAGTGCAATCGAAGGCGCAGGACTCCTTGGAAAGGAGGCTGGGCTCGGTTGTCTCCCCACTTCAGAGGTCTAGAGCAGAGCACTGAGACGTCTGTCAGGCGGAAGGGAAGCGCTGTTGTGCCCATGGTGAAGACGTTGCTTGGCCGCACTGTGGAAGCAACGCCCAGAGAGAAACAGGCACCGTGGGCCTCCAGGCAGGGGCTGCGGGATCACAGCCAGAATGCCCCTGCGTCTCCGCTGAGAAGCGACCTCCCAGTTGGAGGCTCCATGCCGCCCTCCAGAGGAGCAAAGACGTGTGGAGTGTGTCTGGCCTTTCCTTGGGAGTGTGGTGCCCTTCCCTCTTCCCCAGGCACAGGAGCAACTGCCCCTGAGCAAAGAGCTCTCCAAGGGCTTTTCCCTCAGGCTGAAGCAGATTTCGCAGGAAGCGGGCCTAGAGAGCTTCCTTCGTGGATGCAGAGGCAGCAGAGCGGCCTGCGTGTGCACAGCTGCATTTGGCAGAGAGGAGCTCGCTTTGGCACTGGGAGGCTGGGAGACCTGCTCCAAGCACCGGGATTGCTGGGTTGGGGCCTGCATCTCGCTGCCACTTGCTGAGCTTCCAAAGACTTTCCTAGCTCACAGCCTCGCTAGCCATGAAGGAGCAGGCTGAGGGAGTGTGTCAGACATGACTCAGCACTTTCCTGGGCTTGCCTGTGGTTTCGCCTTTCCACTCCAACTGGGCCCCGGGACTCCTTGCAGAGGAGGAGGAGCCCGGTTGTCTCCAAACTTCCTAGGGCTAGAGTAGAGCAGGGAGAACTCTGTCAGCTGGAAGGGAAGAGCAGAAGGGTAGATGGGGCAGAGGTTGCCTGGCCGCTCTGGTGAAGCAACGCCCAGGGAGAAACAGGCACCATGGGCCTCCAGGCAGGGGATGTGAGATCCCAGCCAGAGTGCTTCTGCGTCTCAGCCGAGAAGCTTCCTGAGAGTTTGAGGTTGCCTGCAGCTCTCCAGAGGAGCAAAGACATGTGGGGTGTGTTTGGCCTTTCCCTGGGAGGGTGGTGCCCTTGCGGCAGCCCCAGGCCCAGGAGCAACGGCCCCAGAGGAAAGACCGTTCCCACTGAGATTCGCTGAGGCTGAGAAGCAGATTTCGCAGGAAGCGGGAGGAGAGAGCTTCCTTCGCCAATGCAGAGGCAGCCTAGCGGCCTGCGTCTGCACAGCTGGATTTGGCAGAGAGGCGTTCGCTTTGCCCCTGGGAGACGCTGAGATTGGCTCCAAGCACCGAGATTTCCGGGTGCGCGGCCTGCATCTCTCTTGCACTCTCCGAGCTTGAGAAGGCTTTCCTAGCTCCCAGCGTTGCTTCCCTGAAAGGAGCAGGCTGAGGAAGTGTGTCCGACGTGACTCAGCCCCTTCCTAGGCTTCCCCGTGCTATTGCCTTTCAGTGCAATCGAAGGCGCAGGACTCCTTGGAAAGGAGGCTGGGCTCGGTTGTCTCCCCACTTCAGAGGTCTAGAGCAGAGCACTGAGACGTCTGTCAGGCGGAAGGGAAGCGCTGTTGTGCCCATGGTGAAGACGTTGCTTGGCCGCACTGTGGAAGCAACGCCCAGAGAGAAACAGGCACCGTGGGCCTCCAGGCAGGGGCTGCGGGATCACAGCCAGAATGCCCCTGCGTCTCCGCTGAGAAGCGACCTCCCAGTTGGAGGCTCCATGCCGCCCTCCAGAGGAGCAAAGACGTGTGGAGTGTGTCTGGCCTTTCCTTGGGAGTGTGGTGCCCTTCCCTCTTCCCCAGGCACAGGAGCAACTGCCCCTGAGCAAAGAGCTCTCCAAGGGCTTTTCCCTCAGGCTGAAGCAGATTTCGCAGGAAGCGGGCCTAGAGAGCTTCCTTCGTGGATGCAGAGGCAGCAGAGCGGCCTGCGTGTGCACAGCTGCATTTGGCAGAGAGGAGCTCGCTTTGGCACTGGGAGGCTGGGAGACCTGCTCCAAGCACCGGGATTGCTGGGTTGGGGCCTGCATCTCGCTGCCACTTGCTGAGCTTCCAAAGACTTTCCTAGCTCACAGCCTCGCTAGCCATGAAGGAGCAGGCTGAGGGAGTGTGTCAGACATGACTCAGCACTTTCCTGGGCTTGCCTGTGGTTTCGCCTTTCCACTCCAACTGGGCCCCGGGACTCCCTGCAGAGGAGGAGGAGCCCGGTTGTCTCCAAACTTCCTAGGGCTAGAGTAGAGCAGGGAGAACTCTGTCAGCTGGAAGGGAAGAGCAGAAGGGTAGATGGGGCAGAGGTTGCCTGGCCGCTCTGGTGAAGCAACGCCCAGGGAGAAACAGGCACCATGGGCCTCCAGGCAGGGGATGCGAGATCCCAGCCAGAGTGCTTCTGCGTCTCAGCCGAGAAGCTTCCTGAGAGTTTGAGGTTGCCTGCAGCTCTCCAGAGGAGCAAAGACATGTGGGGTGTGTTTGGCCTTTCCCTGGGAGGGTGGTGCCCTTGCGGCAGCCCCAGGCCCAGGAGCAACGGCCCCAGAGGAAAGACCGTTCCCACTGAGATTCGCTGAGGCTGAGAAGCAGATTTCGCAGGAAGCGGGAGGAGAGAGCTTCCTTCGCCAATGCAGAGGCAGCCTAGCGGCCTGCGTCTGCACAGCTGGATTTGGCAGAGAGGCGTTCGCTTTGCCCCTGGGAGACGCTGAGATTGGCTCCAAGCACCGAGATTTCCGGGTGCGCGGCCTGCATCTCTCTTGCACTCTCCGAGCCTGAGAAGGCTTTCCTAGCTCCCAGCGTTGCTTCCCTGAAAGGAGCAGGCTGAGGAAGTGTGTCCGACGTGACTCAGCCCCTTCCTAGGCTTCCCCGTGCTATTGCCTTTCAGTGCAATCGAAGGCGCAGGACTCCTTGGAAAGGAGGCTGGGCTCGGTTGTCTCCCCACTTCAGAGGTCTAGAGCAGAGCACTGAGACGTCTGTCAGGCGGAAGGGAAGCGCTGTTGTGCCCATGGTGAAGACGTTGCTTGGCCGCACTGTGGAAGCAACGCCCAGAGAGAAACAGGCACCGTGGGCCTCCAGGCAGGGGCTGCGGGATCACAGCCAGAATGCCCCTGCGTCTCCGCTGAGAAGCGACCTCCCAGTTGGAGGCTCCATGCCGCCCTCCAGAGGAGCAAAGACGTGTGGAGTGTGTCTGGCCTTTCCTTGGGAGTGTGGTGCCCTTCCCTCTTCCCCAGGCACAGGAGCAACTGCCCCTGAGCAAAGACCTCTCCAAGGGCTTTTCCCTCAGGCTGAAGCAGATTTCGCAGGAAGCGGGCCTAGAGAGCTTCCTTCGTGGATGCAGAGGCAGCAGAGCGGCCTGCGTGTGCACAGCTGCATTTGGCAGAGAGGAGCTCGCTTTGGCACTGGGAGGCTGTGAGACCTGCTCCAAGCACCGGGATTGCTGGGTTGGGGCCTGCATCTCGCTGCCACTTGCTGAGCTTCCAAAGACTTTCCTAGCTCACAGCCTCGCTAGCCATGAAGGAGCAGGCTGAGGGAGTGTGTCAGACATGACTCAGCACTTTCCTGGGCTTGCCTGTGGTTTCGCCTTTCCACTCCAACTGGGCCCCGGGACTCCTTGCAGAGGAGGAGGAGCCCGGTTGTCTCCAAACTTCCTAGGGCTAGAGTAGAGCAGGGAGAACTCTGTCAGCTGGAAGGGAAGAGCAGAAGGGTAGATGGGGCAGAGGTTGCCTGGCCGCTCTGGTGAAGCAACGCCCAGGGAGAAACAGGCACCATGGGCCTCCAGGCAGGGGATGCGAGATCCCAGCCAGAGTGCTTCTGCGTCTCAGCCGAGAAGCTTCCTGAGAGTTTGAGGTTGCCTGCAGCTCTCCAGAGGAGCAAAGACATGTGGGGTGTGTTTGGCCTTTCCCTGGGAGGGTGGTGCCCTTGCGGCAGCCCCAGGCCCAGGAGCAACGGCCCCAGAGGAAAGACCGTTCCCACTGAGATTCGCTGAGGCTGAGAAGCAGATTTCGCAGGAAGCGGGAGGAGAGAGCTTCCTTCGCCAATGCAGAGGCAGCCTAGCGGCCTGCGTCTGCACAGCTGGATTTGGCAGAGAGGCGTTCGCTTTGCCCCTGGGAGACGCTGAGATTGGCTCCAAGCACCGAGATTTCCGGGTGCGCGGCCTGCATCTCTCTTGCACTCTCCGAGCTTGAGAAGGCTTTCCTAGCTCCCAGCGTTGCTTCCCTGAAAGGAGCAGGCTGAGGAAGTGTGTCCAACGTGACTCAGCCCCTTCCTAGGCTTCCCCGTGCTATTGCCTTTCAGTGCAATGGAAGGCGCAGGACTCCTTGGAAAGGAGGCTGGGCTCGGTTGTCTCCCCACTTCAGAGGTCTAGAGCAGAGCACTGAGACGTCTGTCAGGCGGAAGGGAAGCGCTGTTGTGCCCATGGTGAAGACGTTGCTTGGCCGCACTGTGGAAGCAACGCCCAGAGAGAAACAGGCACCGTGGGCCTCCAGGCAGGGGCTGCGGGATCACAGCCAGAATGCCCCTGCGTCTCCGCTGAGAAGCGACCTCCCAGTTGGAGGCTCCATGCCGCCCTCCAGAGGAGCAAAGACGTGTGGAGTGTGTCTGGCCTTTCCTTGGGAGTGTGGTGCCCTTCCCTCTTCCCCAGGCACAGGAGCAACTGCCCCTGAGCAAAGACCTCTCCAAGGGCTTTTCCCTCAGGCTGAAGCAGATTTCGCAGGAAGCGGGCCTAGAGAGCTTCCTTCGTGGATGCAGAGGCAGCAGAGCGGCCTGCGTGTGCACAGCTGCATTTGGCAGAGAGGAGCTCGCTTTGGCACTGGGAGGCTGTGAGACCTGCTCCAAGCACCGGGATTGCTGGGTTGGGGCCTGCATCTCGCTGCCACTTTCTGAGCTTCCAAAGACTTTCCTAGCTCACAGCCTCGCTAGCCATGAAGGAGCAGGCTGAGGGAGTGTGTCAGACATGACTCAGCACTTTCCTGGGCTTGCCTGTGGTTTCGCCTTTCCACTCCAACTGGGCCCCGGGACTCCTTGCAGAGGAGGAGGAGCCCGGTTGTCTCCAAACTTCCTAGGGCTAGAGTAGAGCAGGGAGAACTCTGTCAGCTGGAAGGGAAGAGCAGAAGGGTAGATGGGGCAGAGGTTGCCTGGCCGCTCTGGTGAAGCAACGCCCAGGGAGAAACAGGCACCATGGGCCTCCAGGCAGGGGATGCGAGATCCCAGCCAGAGTGCTTCTGCGTCTCAGCCGAGAAGCTTCCTGAGAGTTTGAGGTTGCCTGCAGCTCTCCAGAGGAGCAAAGACATGTGGGGTGTGTTTGGCCTTTCCCTGGGAGGGTGGTGCCCTTGCGGCAGCCCCAGGCCCAGGAGCAACGGCCCCAGAGGAAAGACCGTTCCCACTGAGATTCGCTGAGGCTGAGAAGCAGATTTCGCAGGAAGCGGGAGGAGAGAGCTTCCTTCGCCAATGCAGAGGCAGCCTAGCGGCCTGCGTCTGCACAGCTGGATTTGGCAGAGAGGCGTTCGCTTTGCCCCTGGGAGACGCTGAGATTGGCTCCAAGCACCGAGATTTCCGGGTGCGCGGCCTGCATCTCTCTTGCACTCTCCGAGCTTGAGAAGGCTTTCCTAGCTCCCAGCGTTGCTTCCCTGAAAGGAGCAGGCTGAGGAAGTGTGCCCGCGTGACTCAGCCCCTTCCTAGGCTTCCCCGTGCTATTGCCTTTCAGTGCAATCGAAGGCGCAGGACTCCTTGGAAAGGAGGCTGGGCTCGGTTGTCTCCCCACTTCAGAGGTCTAGAGCAGAGCACTGAGACGTCTGTCAGGCGGAAGGGAAGCGCTGTTGTGCCCATGGTGAAGACGTTGCTTGGCCGCACTGTGGAAGCAACGCCCAGAGAGAAACAGGCACCGTGGGCCTCCAGGCAGGGGCTGCGGGATCACAGCCAGAATGCCCCTGCGTCTCCGCTGAGAAGCGACCTCCCAGTTGGAGGCTCCATGCCGCCCTCCAGAGGAGCAAAGACGTGTGGAGTGTGTCTGGCCTTTCCTTGGGAGTGTGGTGCCCTTCCCTCTTCCCCAGGCACAGGAGCAACTGCCCCTGAGCAAAGAGCTCTCCAAGGGCTTTTCCCTCAGGCTGAAGCAGATTTCGCAGGAAGCGGGCCTAGAGAGCTTCCTTCGTGGATGCAGAGGCAGCAGAGCGGCCTGCGTGTGCACAGCTGCATTTGGCAGAGAGGAGCTCGCTTTGGCACTGGGAGGCTGGGAGACCTGCTCCAAGCACCGGGATTGCTGGGTTGGGGCCTGCATCTCGCTGCCACTTTCTGAGCTTCCAAAGACTTTCCTAGCTCACAGCCTCGCTAGCCATGAAGGAGCAGGCTGAGGGAGTGTGTCAGACATGACTCAGCACTTTCCTGGGCTTGCCTGTGGTTTCGCCTTTCCACTCCAACTGGGCCCCGGGACTCCTTGCAGAGGAGGAGGAGCCCGGTTGTCTCCAAACTTCCTAGGGCTAGAGTAGAGCAGGGAGAACTCTGTCAGCTGGAAGGGAAGAGCAGAAGGGTAGATGGGGCAGAGGTTGCCTGGCCGCTCTGGTGAAGCAACGCCCAGGGAGAAACAGGCACCATGGGCCTCCAGGCAGGGGATGCGAGATCCCAGCCAGAGTGCTTCTGCGTCTCAGCCGAGAAGCTTCCTGAGAGTTTGAGGTTGCCTGCAGCTCTCCAGAGGAGCAAAGACATGTGGGGTGTGTTTGGCCTTTCCCTGGGAGGGTGGTGCCCTTGCGGCAGCCCCAGGCCCAGGAGCAACGGCCCCAGAGGAAAGACCGTTCCCACTGAGATTCGCTGAGGCTGAGAAGCAGATTTCGCAGGAAGCGGGAGGAGAGAGCTTCCTTCGCCAATGCAGAGGCAGCCTAGCGGCCTGCGTCTGCACAGCTGGATTTGGCAGAGAGGCGTTCGCTTTGCCCCTGGGAGACGCTGAGATTGGCTCCAAGCACCGAGATTTCCGGGTGCGCGGCCTGCATCTCTCTTGCACTCTCCGAGCTTGAGAAGGCTTTCCTAGCTCCCAGCGTTGCTTCCCTGAAAGGAGCAGGCTGAGGAAGTGTGCCCGCGTGACTCAGCCCCTTCCTAGGCTTCCCCGTGCTATTGCCTTTCAGTGCAATCGAAGGCGCAGGACTCCTTGGAAAGGAGGCTGGGCTCGGTTGTCTCCCCACTTCAGAGGTCTAGAGCAGAGCACTGAGACGTCTGTCAGGCGGAAGGGAAGCGCTGTTGTGCCCATGGTGAAGACGTTGCTTGGCCGCACTGTGGAAGCAACGCCCAGAGAGAAACAGGCACCGTGGGCCTCCAGGCAGGGGCTGCGGGATCACAGCCAGAATGCCCCTGCGTCTCCGCTGAGAAGCGACCTCCCAGTTGGAGGCTCCATGCCGCCCTCCAGAGGAGCAAAGACGTGTGGAGTGTGTCTGGCCTTTCCTTGGGAGTGTGGTGCCCTTCCCTCTTCCCCAGGCACAGGAGCAACTGCCCCTGAGCAAAGAGCTCTCCAAGGGCTTTTCCCTCAGGCTGAAGCAGATTTCGCAGGAAGCGGGCCTAGAGAGCTTCCTTCGTGGATGCAGAGGCAGCAGAGCGGCCTGCGTGTGCACAGCTGCATTTGGCAGAGAGGAGCTCGCTTTGGCACTGGGAGGCTGGGAGACCTGCTCCAAGCACCGGGATTGCTGGGTTGGGGCCTGCATCTCGCTGCCACTTGCTGAGCTTCCAAAGACTTTCCTAGCTCACAGCCTCGCTAGCCATGAAGGAGCAGGCTGAGGGAGTGTGTCAGACATGACTCAGCACTTTCCTGGGCTTGCCTGTGGTTTCGCCTTTCCACTCCAACTGGGCCCCGGGACTCCTTGCAGAGGAGGAGGAGCCCGGTTGTCTCCAAACTTCCTAGGGCTAGAGTAGAGCAGGGAGAACTCTGTCAGCTGGAAGGGAAGAGCAGAAGGGTAGATGGGGCAGAGGTTGCCTGGCCGCTCTGGTGAAGCAACGCCCAGGGAGAAACAGGCACCATGGGCCTCCAGGCAGGGGATGCGAGATCCCAGCCAGAGTGCTTCTGCGTCTCAGCCGAGAAGCTTCCTGAGAGTTTGAGGTTGCCTGCAGCTCTCCAGAGGAGCAAAGACATGTGGGGTGTGTTTGGCCTTTCCCTGGGAGGGTGGTGCCCTTGCGGCAGCCCCAGGCCCAGGAGCAACGGCCCCAGAGGAAAGACCGTTCCCACTGAGATTCGCTGAGGCTGAGAAGCAGATTTCGCAGGAAGCGGGAGGAGAGAGCTTCCTTCGCCAATGCAGAGGCAGCCTAGCGGCCTGCGTCTGCACAGCTGGATTTGGCAGAGAGGCGTTCGCTTTGCCCCTGGGAGACGCTGAGATTGGCTCCAAGCACCGAGATTTCCGGGTGCGCGGCCTGCATCTCTCTTGCACTCTCCGAGCTTGAGAAGGCTTTCCTAGCTCCCAGCGTTGCTTCCCTGAAAGGAGCAGGCTGAGGAAGTGTGTCCGACGTGACTCAGCCCCTTCCTAGGCTTCCCCGTGCTATTGCCTTTCAGTGCAATCGAAGGCGCAGGACTCCTTGGAAAGGAGGCTGGGCTCGGTTGTCTCCCCACTTCAGAGGTCTAGAGCAGAGCACTGAGACGTCTGTCAGGCGGAAGGGAAGCGCTGTTGTGCCCATGGTGAAGACGTTGCTTGGCCGCACTGTGGAAGCAACGCCCAGAGAGAAACAGGCACCGTGGGCCTCCAGGCAGGGGCTGCGGGATCACAGCCAGAATGCCCCTGCGTCTCCGCTGAGAAGCGACCTCCCAGTTGGAGGCTCCATGCCGCCCTCCAGAGGAGCAAAGACGTGTGGAGTGTGTCTGGCCTTTCCTTGGGAGTGTGGTGCCCTTCCCTCTTCCCCAGGCACAGGAGCAACTGCCCCTGAGCAAAGAGCTCTCCAAGGGCTTTTCCCTCAGGCTGAAGCAGATTTCGCAGGAAGCGGGCCTAGAGAGCTTCCTTCGTGGATGCAGAGGCAGCAGAGCGGCCTGCGTGTGCACAGCTGCATTTGGCAGAGAGGAGCTCGCTTTGGCACTGGGAGGCTGGGAGACCTGCTCCAAGCACCGGGATTGCTGGGTTGGGGCCTGCATCTCGCTGCCACTTGCTGAGCTTCCAAAGACTTTCCTAGCTCACAGCCTCGCTAGCCATGAAGGAGCAGGCTGAGGGAGTGTGTCAGACATGACTCAGCACTTTCCTGGGCTTGCCTGTGGTTTCGCCTTTCCACTCCAACTGGGCCCCGGGACTCCTTGCAGAGGAGGAGGAGCCCGGTTGTCTCCAAACTTCCTAGGGCTAGAGTAGAGCAGGGAGAACTCTGTCAGCTGGAAGGGAAGAGCAGAAGGGTAGATGGGGCAGAGGTTGCCTGGCCGCTCTGGTGAAGCAACGCCCAGGGAGAAACAGGCACCATGGGCCTCCAGGCAGGGGATGCGAGATCCCAGCCAGAGTGCTTCTGCGTCTCAGCCGAGAAGCTTCCTGAGAGTTTGAGGTTGCCTGCAGCTCTCCAGAGGAGCAAAGACATGTGGGGTGTGTTTGGCCTTTCCCTGGGAGGGTGGTGCCCTTGCGGCAGCCCCAGGCCCAGGAGCAACGGCCCCAGAGGAAAGACCGTTCCCACTGAGATTCGCTGAGGCTGAGAAGCAGATTTCGCAGGAAGCGGGAGGAGAGAGCTTCCTTCGCCAATGCAGAGGCAGCCTAGCGGCCTGCGTCTGCACAGCTGGATTTGGCAGAGAGGCGTTCGCTTTGCCCCTGGGAGACGCTGAGATTGGCTCCAAGCACCGAGATTTCCGGGTGCGCGGCCTGCATCTCTCTTGCACTCTCCGAGCTTGAGAAGGCTTTCCTAGCTCCCAGCGTTGCTTCCCTGAAAGGAGCAGGCTGAGGAAGTGTGTCCGACGTGACTCAGCCCCTTCCTAGGCTTCCCCGTGCTATTGCCTTTCAGTGCAATCGAAGGCGCAGGACTCCTTGGAAAGGAGGCTGGGCTCGGTTGTCTCCCCACTTCAGAGGTCTAGAGCAGAGCACTGAGACGTCTGTCAGGCGGAAGGGAAGCGCTGTTGTGCCCATGGTGAAGACGTTGCTTGGCCGCACTGTGGAAGCAACGCCCAGAGAGAAACAGGCACCGTGGGCCTCCAGGCAGGGGCTGCGGGATCACAGCCAGAATGCCCCTGCGTCTCCGCTGAGAAGCGACCTCCCAGTTGGAGGCTCCATGCCGCCCTCCAGAGGAGCAAAGACGTGTGGAGTGTGTCTGGCCTTTCCTTGGGAGTGTGGTGCCCTTCCCTCTTCCCCAGGCACAGGAGCAACTGCCCCTGAGCAAAGACCTCTCCAAGGGCTTTTCCCTCAGGCTGAAGCAGATTTCGCAGGAAGCGGGCCTAGAGAGCTTCCTTCGTGGATGCAGAGGCAGCAGAGCGGCCTGCGTGTGCAAAGCTGCATTTGGCAGAGAGGAGCTCGCTTTGGCACTGGGAGGCTGTGAGACCTGCTCCAAGCACCGGGATTGCTGGGTTGGGGCCTGCATCTCGCTGCCACTTGCTGAGCTTCCAAAGACTTTCCTAGCTCACAGCCTCGCTAGCCATGAAGGAGCAGGCTGAGGGAGTGTGTCAGACATGACTCAGCACTTTCCTGGGCTTGCCTGTGGTTTCGCCTTTCCACTCCAACTGGGCCCCGGGACTCCTTGCAGAGGAGGAGGAGCCCGGTTGTCTCCAAACTTCCTAGGGCTAGAGTAGAGCAGGGAGAACTCTGTCAGCTGGAAGGGAAGAGCAGAAGGGTAGATGGGGCAGAGGTTGCCTGGCCGCTCTGGTGAAGCAACGCCCAGGGAGAAACAGGCACCATGGGCCTCCAGGCAGGGGATGCGAGATCCCAGCCAGAGTGCTTCTGCGTCTCAGCCGAGAAGCTTCCTGAGAGTTTGAGGTTGCCTGCAGCTCTCCAGAGGAGCAAAGACATGTGGGGTGTGTTTGGCCTTTCCCTGGGAGGGTGGTGCCCTTGCGGCAGCCCCAGGCCCAGGAGCAACGGCCCCAGAGGAAAGACCGTTCCCACTGAGATTCGCTGAGGCTGAGAAGCAGATTTCGCAGGAAGCGGGAGGAGAGAGCTTCCTTCGCCAATGCAGAGGCAGCCTAGCGGCCTGCGTCTGCACAGCTGGATTTGGCAGAGAGGCGTTCGCTTTGCCCCTGGGAGACGCTGAGATTGGCTCCAAGCACCGAGATTTCCGGGTGCGCGGCCTGCATCTCTCTTGCACTCTCCGAGCTTGAGAAGGCTTTCCTAGCTCCCAGCGTTGCTTCCCTGAAAGGAGCAGGCTGAGGAAGTGTGTCCAACGTGACTCAGCCCCTTCCTAGGCTTCCCCGTGCTATTGCCTTTCAGTGCAATGGAAGGCGCAGGACTCCTTGGAAAGGAGGCTGGGCTCGGTTGTCTCCCCACTTCAGAGGTCTAGAGCAGAGCACTGAGACGTCTGTCAGGCGGAAGGGAAGCGCTGTTGTGCCCATGGTGAAGACGTTGCTTGGCCGCACTGTGGAAGCAACGCCCAGAGAGAAACAGGCACCGTGGGCCTCCAGGCAGGGGCTGCGGGATCACAGCCAGAATGCCCCTGCGTCTCCGCTGAGAAGCGACCTCCCAGTTGGAGGCTCCATGCCGCCCTCCAGAGGAGCAAAGACGTGTGGAGTGTGTCTGGCCTTTCCTTGGGAGTGTGGTGCCCTTCCCTCTTCCCCAGGCACAGGAGCAACTGCCCCTGAGCAAAGACCTCTCCAAGGGCTTTTCCCTCAGGCTGAAGCAGATTTCGCAGGAAGCGGGCCTAGAGAGCTTCCTTCGTGGATGCAGAGGCAGCAGAGCGGCCTGCGTGTGCACAGCTGCATTTGGCAGAGAGGAGCTCGCTTTGGCACTGGGAGGCTGTGAGACCTGCTCCAAGCACCGGGATTGCTGGGTTGGGGCCTGCATCTCGCTGCCACTTTCTGAGCTTCCAAAGACTTTCCTAGCTCACAGCCTCGCTAGCCATGAAGGAGCAGGCTGAGGGAGTGTGTCAGACATGACTCAGCACTTTCCTGGGCTTGCCTGTGGTTTCGCCTTTCCACTCCAACTGGGCCCCGGGACTCCTTGCAGAGGAGGAGGAGCCCGGTTGTCTCCAAACTTCCTAGGGCTAGAGTAGAGCAGGGAGAACTCTGTCAGCTGGAAGGGAAGAGCAGAAGGGTAGATGGGGCAGAGGTTGCCTGGCCGCTCTGGTGAAGCAACGCCCAGGGAGAAACAGGCACCATGGGCCTCCAGGCAGGGGATGCGAGATCCCAGCCAGAGTGCTTCTGCGTCTCAGCCGAGAAGCTTCCTGAGAGTTTGAGGTTGCCTGCAGCTCTCCAGAGGAGCAAAGACATGTGGGGTGTGTTTGGCCTTTCCCTGGGAGGGTGGTGCCCTTGCGGCAGCCCCAGGCCCAGGAGCAACGGCCCCAGAGGAAAGACCGTTCCCACTGAGATTCGCTGAGGCTGAGAAGCAGATTTCGCAGGAAGCGGGAGGAGAGAGCTTCCTTCGCCAATGCAGAGGCAGCCTAGCGGCCTGCGTCTGCACAGCTGGATTTGGCAGAGAGGCGTTCGCTTTGCCCCTGGGAGACGCTGAGATTGGCTCCAAGCACCGAGATTTCCGGGTGCGCGGCCTGCATCTCTCTTGCACTCTCCGAGCTTGAGAAGGCTTTCCTAGCTCCCAGCGTTGCTTCCCTGAAAGGAGCAGGCTGAGGAAGTGTGCCCGCGTGACTCAGCCCCTTCCTAGGCTTCCCCGTGCTATTGCCTTTCAGTGCAATCGAAGGCGCAGGACTCCTTGGAAAGGAGGCTGGGCTCGGTTGTCTCCCCACTTCAGAGGTCTAGAGCAGAGCACTGAGACGTCTGTCAGGCGGAAGGGAAGCGCTGTTGTGCCCATGGTGAAGACGTTGCTTGGCCGCACTGTGGAAGCAACGCCCAGAGAGAAACAGGCACCGTGGGCCTCCAGGCAGGGGCTGCGGGATCACAGCCAGAATGCCCCTGCGTCTCCGCTGAGAAGCGACCTCCCAGTTGGAGGCTCCATGCCGCCCTCCAGAGGAGCAAAGACGTGTGGAGTGTGTCTGGCCTTTCCTTGGGAGTGTGGTGCCCTTCCCTCTTCCCCAGGCACAGGAGCAACTGCCCCTGAGCAAAGAGCTCTCCAAGGGCTTTTCCCTCAGGCTGAAGCAGATTTCGCAGGAAGCGGGCCTAGAGAGCTTCCTTCGTGGATGCAGAGGCAGCAGAGCGGCCTGCGTGTGCACAGCTGCATTTGGCAGAGAGGAGCTCGCTTTGGCACTGGGAGGCTGGGAGACCTGCTCCAAGCACCGGGATTGCTGGGTTGGGGCCTGCATCTCGCTGCCACTTTCTGAGCTTCCAAAGACTTTCCTAGCTCACAGCCTCGCTAGCCATGAAGGAGCAGGCTGAGGGAGTGTGTCAGACATGACTCAGCACTTTCCTGGGCTTGCCTGTGGTTTCGCCTTTCCACTCCAACTGGGCCCCGGGACTCCTTGCAGAGGAGGAGGAGCCCGGTTGTCTCCAAACTTCCTAGGGCTAGAGTAGAGCAGGGAGAACTCTGTCAGCTGGAAGGGAAGAGCAGAAGGGTAGATGGGGCAGAGGTTGCCTGGCCGCTCTGGTGAAGCAACGCCCAGGGAGAAACAGGCACCATGGGCCTCCAGGCAGGGGATGCGAGATCCCAGCCAGAGTGCTTCTGCGTCTCAGCCGAGAAGCTTCCTGAGAGTTTGAGGTTGCCTGCAGCTCTCCAGAGGAGCAAAGACATGTGGGGTGTGTTTGGCCTTTCCCTGGGAGGGTGGTGCCCTTGCGGCAGCCCCAGGCCCAGGAGCAACGGCCCCAGAGGAAAGACCGTTCCCACTGAGATTCGCTGAGGCTGAGAAGCAGATTTCGCAGGAAGCGGGAGGAGAGAGCTTCCTTCGCCAATGCAGAGGCAGCCTAGCGGCCTGCGTCTGCACAGCTGGATTTGGCAGAGAGGCGTTCGCTTTGCCCCTGGGAGACGCTGAGATTGGCTCCAAGCACCGAGATTTCCGGGTGCGCGGCCTGCATCTCTCTTGCACTCTCCGAGCTTGAGAAGGCTTTCCTAGCTCCCAGCGTTGCTTCCCTGAAAGGAGCAGGCTGAGGAAGTGTGCCCGCGTGACTCAGCCCCTTCCTAGGCTTCCCCGTGCTATTGCCTTTCAGTGCAATCGAAGGCGCAGGACTCCTTGGAAAGGAGGCTGGGCTCGGTTGTCTCCCCACTTCAGAGGTCTAGAGCAGAGCACTGAGACGTCTGTCAGGCGGAAGGGAAGCGCTGTTGTGCCCATGGTGAAGACGTTGCTTGGCCGCACTGTGGAAGCAACGCCCAGAGAGAAACAGGCACCGTGGGCCTCCAGGCAGGGGCTGCGGGATCACAGCCAGAATGCCCCTGCGTCTCCGCTGAGAAGCGACCTCCCAGTTGGAGGCTCCATGCCGCCCTCCAGAGGAGCAAAGACGTGTGGAGTGTGTCTGGCCTTTCCTTGGGAGTGTGGTGCCCTTCCCTCTTCCCCAGGCACAGGAGCAACTGCCCCTGAGCAAAGAGCTCTCCAAGGGCTTTTCCCTCAGGCTGAAGCAGATTTCGCAGGAAGCGGGCCTAGAGAGCTTCCTTCGTGGATGCAGAGGCAGCAGAGCGGCCTGCGTGTGCACAGCTGCATTTGGCAGAGAGGAGCTCGCTTTGGCACTGGGAGGCTGGGAGACCTGCTCCAAGCACCGGGATTGCTGGGTTGGGGCCTGCATCTCGCTGCCACTTGCTGAGCTTCCAAAGACTTTCCTAGCTCACAGCCTCGCTAGCCATGAAGGAGCAGGCTGAGGGAGTGTGTCAGACATGACTCAGCACTTTCCTGGGCTTGCCTGTGGTTTCGCCTTTCCACTCCAACTGGGCCCCGGGACTCCTTGCAGAGGAGGAGGAGCCCGGTTGTCTCCAAACTTCCTAGGGCTAGAGTAGAGCAGGGAGAACTCTGTCAGCTGGAAGGGAAGAGCAGAAGGGTAGATGGGGCAGAGGTTGCCTGGCCGCTCTGGTGAAGCAACGCCCAGGGAGAAACAGGCACCATGGGCCTCCAGGCAGGGGATGCGAGATCCCAGCCAGAGTGCTTCTGCGTCTCAGCCGAGAAGCTTCCTGAGAGTTTGAGGTTGCCTGCAGCTCTCCAGAGGAGCAAAGACATGTGGGGTGTGTTTGGCCTTTCCCTGGGAGGGTGGTGCCCTTGCGGCAGCCCCAGGCCCAGGAGCAACGGCCCCAGAGGAAAGACCGTTCCCACTGAGATTCGCTGAGGCTGAGAAGCAGATTTCGCAGGAAGCGGGAGGAGAGAGCTTCCTTCGCCAATGCAGAGGCAGCCTAGCGGCCTGCGTCTGCACAGCTGGATTTGGCAGAGAGGCGTTCGCTTTGCCCCTGGGAGACGCTGAGATTGGCTCCAAGCACCGAGATTTCCGGGTGCGCGGCCTGCATCTCTCTTGCACTCTCCGAGCTTGAGAAGGCTTTCCTAGCTCCCAGCGTTGCTTCCCTGAAAGGAGCAGGCTGAGGAAGTGTGTCCGACGTGACTCAGCCCCTTCCTAGGCTTCCCCGTGCTATTGCCTTTCAGTGCAATCGAAGGCGCAGGACTCCTTGGAAAGGAGGCTGGGCTCGGTTGTCTCCCCACTTCAGAGGTCTAGAGCAGAGCACTGAGACGTCTGTCAGGCGGAAGGGAAGCGCTGTTGTGCCCATGGTGAAGACGTTGCTTGGCCGCACTGTGGAAGCAACGCCCAGAGAGAAACAGGCACCGTGGGCCTCCAGGCAGGGGCTGCGGGATCACAGCCAGAATGCCCCTGCGTCTCCGCTGAGAAGCGACCTCCCAGTTGGAGGCTCCATGCCGCCCTCCAGAGGAGCAAAGACGTGTGGAGTGTGTCTGGCCTTTCCTTGGGAGTGTGGTGCCCTTCCCTCTTCCCCAGGCACAGGAGCAACTGCCCCTGAGCAAAGACCACTCCAAGGGCTTTTCCCTCAGGCTGAAGCAAATTTCGCAGGAAGCGGGCCTAGAGAGCTTCCTTCGTGGATGCAGAGGCAGCAGAGCGGCCTGCGTGTGCAAAGCTGCATTTGGCAGAGAGGAGCTCGCTTTGGCACTGGGAGGCTGGGAGACCTGCTCCAAGCACCGGGATTGCTGGGTTGGGGCCTGCATCTCGCTGCCACTTGCTGAGCTTCCAAAGACTTTCCTAGCTCACAGCCTCGCTAGCCATGAAGGAGCAGGCTGAGGGAGTGTGTCAGACATGACTCAGCACTTTCCTGGGCTTGCCTGTGGTTTCGCCTTTCCACTCCAACTGGGCCCCGGGACTCCTTGCAGAGGAGGAGGAGCCCGGTTGTCTCCAAACTTCCTAGGGCTAGAGTAGAGCAGGGAGAACTCTGTCAGCTGGAAGGGAAGAGCAGAAGGGTAGATGGGGCAGAGGTTGCCTGGCCGCTCTGGTGAAGCAACGCCCAGGGAGAAACAGGCACCATGGGCCTCCAGGCAGGGGATGCGAGATCCCAGCCAGAGTGCTTCTGCGTCTCAGCCGAGAAGCTTCCTGAGAGTTTGAGGTTGCCTGCAGCTCTCCAGAGGAGCAAAGACATGTGGGGTGTGTTTGGCCTTTCCCTGGGAGGGTGGTGCCCTTGCGGCAGCCCCAGGCCCAGGAGCAACGGCCCCAGAGGAAAGACCGTTCCCACTGAGATTCGCTGAGGCTGAGAAGCAGATTTCGCAGGAAGCGGGAGGAGAGAGCTTCCTTCGCCAATGCAGAGGCAGCCTAGCGGCCTGCGTCTGCACAGCTGGATTTGGCAGAGAGGCGTTCGCTTTGCCCCTGGGAGACGCTGAGATTGGCTCCAAGCACCGAGATTTCCGGGTGCGCGGCCTGCATCTCTCTTGCACTCTCCGAGCTTGAGAAGGCTTTCCTAGCTCCCAGCGTTGCTTCCCTGAAAGGAGCAGGCTGAGGAAGTGTGTCCGACGTGACTCAGCCCCTTCCTAGGCTTCCCCGTGCTATTGCCTTTCAGTGCAATCGAAGGCGCAGGACTCCTTGGAAAGGAGGCTGGGCTCGGTTGTCTCCCCACTTCAGAGGTCTAGAGCAGAGCACTGAGACGTCTGTCAGACGGAAGGGAAGCGCTGTTGTGCCCATGGTGAAGACGTTGCTTGGCCGCACTGTGGAAGCAACGCCCAGAGAGAAACAGGCACCGTGGGCCTCCAGGCAGGGGCTGCGGGATCACAGCCAGAATGCCCCTGCGTCTCCGCTGAGAAGCGACCTCCCAGTTGGAGGCTCCATGCCGCCCTCCAGAGGAGCAAAGACGTGTGGAGTGTGTCTGGCCTTTCCTTGGGAGTGTGGTGCCCTTCCCTCTTCCCCAGGCACAGGAGCAACTGCCCCTGAGCAAAGAGCTCTCCAAGGGCTTTTCCCTCAGGCTGAAGCAGATTTCGCAGGAAGCGGGCCTAGAGAGCTTCCTTCGTGGATGCAGAGGCAGCAGAGCGGCCTGCGTGTGCACAGCTGCATTTGGCAGAGAGGAGCTCGCTTTGGCACTGGGAGGCTGGGAGACCTGCTCCAAGCACCGGGATTGCTGGGTTGGGGCCTGCATCTCGCTGCCACTTGCTGAGCTTCCAAAGACTTTCCTAGCTCACAGCCTCGCTAGCCATGAAGGAGCAGGCTGTGGGAGTGTGTCAGACATGACTCAGCACTTTCCTGGGCTTGCCTGTGGTTTCGCCTTTCCACTCCAACTGGGCCCCGGGACTCCTTGCAGAGGAGGAGGAGCCCGGTTGTCTCCAAACTTCCTAGGGCTAGAGTAGAGCAGGGAGAACTCTGTCAGCTGGAAGGGAAGAGCAGAAGGGTAGATGGGGCAGAGGTTGCCTGGCCGCTCTGGTGAAGCAACGCCCAGGGAGAAACAGGCACCATGGGCCTCCAGGCAGGGGATGCGAGATCCCAGCCAGAGTGCTTCTGCGTCTCAGCCGAGAAGCTTCCTGAGAGTTTGAGGTTGCCTGCAGCTCTCCAGAGGAGCAAAGACATGTGGGGTGTGTTTGGCCTTTCCCTGGGAGGGTGGTGCCCTTGCGGCAGCCCCAGGCCCAGGAGCAACGGCCCCAGAGGAAAGACCGTTCCCACTGAGATTCGCTGAGGCTGAGAAGCAGATTTCGCAGGAAGCGGGAGGAGAGAGCTTCCTTCGCCAATGCAGAGGCAGCCTAGCGGCCTGCGTCTGCACAGCTGGATTTGGCAGAGAGGCGTTCGCTTTGCCCCTGGGAGACGCTGAGATTGGCTCCAAGCACCGAGATTTCCGGGTGCGCGGCCTGCATCTCTCTTGCACTCTCCGAGCTTGAGAAGGCTTTCCTAGCTCCCAGCGTTGCTTCCCTGAAAGGAGCAGGCTGAGGAAGTGTGTCCGACGTGACTCAGCCCCTTCCTAGGCTTCCCCGTGCTATTGCCTTTCAGTGCAATCGAAGGCGCAGGACTCCTTGGAAAGGAGGCTGGGCTCGGTTGTCTCCCCACTTCAGAGGTCTAGAGCAGAGCACTGAGACGTCTGTCAGGCGGAAGGGAAGCGCTGTTGTGCCCATGGTGAAGACGTTGCTTGGCCGCACTGTGGAAGCAACGCCCAGAGAGAAACAGGCACCGTGGGCCTCCAGGCAGGGGCTGCGGGATCACAGCCAGAATGCCCCTGCGTCTCCGCTGAGAAGCGACCTCCCAGTTGGAGGCTCCATGCCGCCCTCCAGAGGAGCAAAGACGTGTGGAGTGTGTCTGGCCTTTCCTTGGGAGTGTGGTGCCCTTCCCTCTTCCCCAGGCACAGGAGCAACTGCCCCTGAGCAAAGAGCTCTCCAAGGGCTTTTCCCTCAGGCTGAAGCAGATTTCGCAGGAAGCGGGCCTAGAGAGCTTCCTTCGTGGATGCAGAGGCAGCAGAGCGGCCTGCGTGTGCACAGCTGCATTTGGCAGAGAGGAGCTCGCTTTGGCACTGGGAGGCTGGGAGACCTGCTCCAAGCACCGGGATTGCTGGGTTGGGGCCTGCATCTCGCTGCCACTTGCTGAGCTTCCAAAGACTTTCCTAGCTCACAGCCTCGCTAGCCATGAAGGAGCAGGCTGAGGGAGTGTGTCAGACATGACTCAGCACTTTCCTGGGCTTGCCTGTGGTTTCGCCTTTCCACTCCAACTGGGCCCCGGGACTCCTTGCAGAGGAGGAGGAGCCCGGTTGTCTCCAAACTTCCTAGGGCTAGAGTAGAGCAGGGAGAACTCTGTCAGCTGGAAGGGAAGAGCAGAAGGGTAGATGGGGCAGAGGTTGCCTGGCCGCTCTGGTGAAGCAACGCCCAGGGAGAAACAGGCACCATGGGCCTCCAGGCAGGGGATGCGAGATCCCAGCCAGAGTGCTTCTGCGTCTCAGCCGAGAAGCTTCCTGAGAGTTTGAGGTTGCCTGCAGCTCTCCAGAGGAGCAAAGACATGTGGGGTGTGTTTGGCCTTTCCCTGGGAGGGTGGTGCCCTTGCGGCAGCCCCAGGCCCAGGAGCAACGGCCCCAGAGGAAAGACCGTTCCCACTGAGATTCGCTGAGGCTGAGAAGCAGATTTCGCAGGAAGCGGGAGGAGAGAGCTTCCTTCGCCAATGCAGAGGCAGCCTAGCGGCCTGCGTCTGCACAGCTGGATTTGGCAGAGAGGCGTTCGCTTTGCCCCTGGGAGACGCTGAGATTGGCTCCAAGCACCGAGATTTCCGGGTGCGCGGCCTGCATCTCTCTTGCACTCTCCGAGCTTGAGAAGGCTTTCCTAGCTCCCAGCGTTGCTTCCCTGAAAGGAGCAGGCTGAGGAAGTGTGTCCGACGTGACTCAGCCCCTTCCTAGGCTTCCCCGTGCTATTGCCTTTCAGTGCAATCGAAGGCGCAGGACTCCTTGGAAAGGAGGCTGGGCTCGGTTGTCTCCCCACTTCAGAGGTCTAGAGCAGAGCACTGAGACGTCTGTCAGGCGGAAGGGAAGCGCTGTTGTGCCCATGGTGAAGACGTTGCTTGGCCGCACTGTGGAAGCAACGCCCAGAGAGAAACAGGCACCGTGGGCCTCCAGGCAGGGGCTGCGGGATCACAGCCAGAATGCCCCTGCGTCTCCGCTGAGAAGCGACCTCCCAGTTGGAGGCTCCATGCCGCCCTCCAGAGGAGCAAAGACGTGTGGAGTGTGTCTGGCCTTTCCTTGGGAGTGTGGTGCCCTTCCCTCTTCCCCAGGCACAGGAGCAACTGCCCCTGAGCAAAGAGCTCTCCAAGGGCTTTTCCCTCAGGCTGAAGCAGATTTCGCAGGAAGCGGGCCTAGAGAGCTTCCTTCGTGGATGCAGAGGCAGCAGAGCGGCCTGCGTGTGCACAGCTGCATTTGGCAGAGAGGAGCTCGCTTTGGCACTGGGAGGCTGGGAGACCTGCTCCAAGCACCGGGATTGCTGGGTTGGGGCCTGCATCTCGCTGCCACTTGCTGAGCTTCCAAAGACTTTCCTAGCTCACAGCCTCGCTAGCCATGAAGGAGCAGGCTGAGGGAGTGTGTCAGACATGACTCAGCACTTTCCTGGGCTTGCCTGTGGTTTCGCCTTTCCACTCCAACTGGGCCCCGGGACTCCTTGCAGAGGAGGAGGAGCCCGGTTGTCTCCAAACTTCCTAGGGCTAGAGTAGAGCAGGGAGAACTCTGTCAGCTGGAAGGGAAGAGCAGAAGGGTAGATGGGGCAGAGGTTGCCTGGCCGCTCTGGTGAAGCAACGCCCAGGGAGAAACAGGCACCATGGGCCTCCAGGCAGGGGATGCGAGATCCCAGCCAGAGTGCTTCTGCGTCTCAGCCGAGAAGCTTCCTGAGAGTTTGAGGTTGCCTGCAGCTCTCCAGAGGAGCAAAGACATGTGGGGTGTGTTTGGCCTTTCCCTGGGAGGGTGGTGCCCTTGCGGCAGCCCCAGGCCCAGGAGCAACGGCCCCAGAGGAAAGACCGTTCCCACTGAGATTCGCTGAGGCTGAGAAGCAGATTTCGCAGGAAGCGGGAGGAGAGAGCTTCCTTCGCCAATGCAGAGGCAGCCTAGCGGCCTGCGTCTGCACAGCTGGATTTGGCAGAGAGGCGTTCGCTTTGCCCCTGGGAGACGCTGAGATTGGCTCCAAGCACCGAGATTTCCGGGTGCGCGGCCTGCATCTCTCTTGCACTCTCCGAGCTTGAGAAGGCTTTCCTAGCTCCCAGCGTTGCTTCCCTGAAAGGAGCAGGCTGAGGAAGTGTGTCCGACGTGACTCAGCCCCTTCCTAGGCTTCCCCGTGCTATTGCCTTTCAGTGCAATCGAAGGCGCAGGACTCCTTGGAAAGGAGGCTGGGCTCGGTTGTCTCCCCACTTCAGAGGTCTAGAGCAGAGCACTGAGACGTCTGTCAGGCGGAAGGGAAGCGCTGTTGTGCCCATGGTGAAGACGTTGCTTGGCCGCACTGTGGAAGCAACGCCCAGAGAGAAACAGGCACCGTGGGCCTCCAGGCAGGGGCTGCGGGATCACAGCCAGAATGCCCCTGCGTCTCCGCTGAGAAGCGACCTCCCAGTTGGAGGCTCCATGCCGCCCTCCAGAGGAGCAAAGACGTGTGGAGTGTGTCTGGCCTTTCCTTGGGAGTGTGGTGCCCTTCCCTCTTCCCCAGGCACAGGAGCAACTGCCCCTGAGCAAAGAGCTCTCCAAGGGCTTTTCCCTCAGGCTGAAGCAGATTTCGCAGGAAGCGGGCCTAGAGAGCTTCCTTCGTGGATGCAGAGGCAGCAGAGCGGCCTGCGTGTGCACAGCTGCATTTGGCAGAGAGGAGCTCGCTTTGGCACTGGGAGGCTGGGAGACCTGCTCCAAGCACCGGGATTGCTGGGTTGGGGCCTGCATCTCGCTGCCACTTGCTGAGCTTCCAAAGACTTTCCTAGCTCACAGCCTCGCTAGCCATGAAGGAGCAGGCTGAGGGAGTGTGTCAGACATGACTCAGCACTTTCCTGGGCTTGCCTGTGGTTTCGCCTTTCCACTCCAACTGGGCCCCGGGACTCCTTGCAGAGGAGGAGGAGCCCGGTTGTCTCCAAACTTCCTAGGGCTAGAGTAGAGCAGGGAGAACTCTGTCAGCTGGAAGGGAAGAGCAGAAGGGTAGATGGGGCAGAGGTTGCCTGGCCGCTCTGGTGAAGCAACGCCCAGGGAGAAACAGGCACCATGGGCCTCCAGGCAGGGGATGCGAGATCCCAGCCAGAGTGCTTCTGCGTCTCAGCCGAGAAGCTTCCTGAGAGTTTGAGGTTGCCTGCAGCTCTCCAGAGGAGCAAAGACATGTGGGGTGTGTTTGGCCTTTCCCTGGGAGGGTGGTGCCCTTGCGGCAGCCCCAGGCCCAGGAGCAACGGCCCCAGAGGAAAGACCGTTCCCACTGAGATTCGCTGAGGCTGAGAAGCAGATTTCGCAGGAAGCGGGAGGAGAGAGCTTCCTTCGCCAATGCAGAGGCAGCCTAGCGGCCTGCGTCTGCACAGCTGGATTTGGCAGAGAGGCGTTCGCTTTGCCCCTGGGAGACGCTGAGATTGGCTCCAAGCACCGAGATTTCCGGGTGCGCGGCCTGCATCTCTCTTGCACTCTCCGAGCTTGAGAAGGCTTTCCTAGCTCCCAGCGTTGCTTCCCTGAAAGGAGCAGGCTGAGGAAGTGTGTCCGACGTGACTCAGCCCCTTCCTAGGCTTCCCCGTGCTATTGCCTTTCAGTGCAATCGAAGGCGCAGGACTCCTTGGAAAGGAGGCTGGGCTCGGTTGTCTCCCCACTTCAGAGGTCTAGAGCAGAGCACTGAGACGTCTGTCAGGCGGAAGGGAAGCGCTGTTGTGCCCATGGTGAAGACGTTGCTTGGCCGCACTGTGGAAGCAACGCCCAGAGAGAAACAGGCACCGTGGGCCTCCAGGCAGGGGCTGCGGGATCACAGCCAGAATGCCCCTGCGTCTCCGCTGAGAAGCGACCTCCCAGTTGGAGGCTCCATGCCGCCCTCCAGAGGAGCAAAGACGTGTGGAGTGTGTCTGGCCTTTCCTTGGGAGTGTGGTGCCCTTCCCTCTTCCCCAGGCACAGGAGCAACTGCCCCTGAGCAAAGAGCTCTCCAAGGGCTTTTCCCTCAGGCTGAAGCAGATTTCGCAGGAAGCGGGCCTAGAGAGCTTCCTTCGTGGATGCAGAGGCAGCAGAGCGGCCTGCGTGTGCACAGCTGCATTTGGCAGAGAGGAGCTCGCTTTGGCACTGGGAGGCTGGGAGACCTGCTCCAAGCACCGGGATTGCTGGGTTGGGGCCTGCATCTCGCTGCCACTTGCTGAGCTTCCAAAGACTTTCCTAGCTCACAGCCTCGCTAGCCATGAAGGAGCAGGCTGAGGGAGTGTGTCAGACATGACTCAGCACTTTCCTGGGCTTGCCTGTGGTTTCGCCTTTCCACTCCAACTGGGCCCCGGGACTCCTTGCAGAGGAGGAGGAGCCCGGTTGTCTCCAAACTTCCTAGGGCTAGAGTAGAGCAGGGAGAACTCTGTCAGCTGGAAGGGAAGAGCAGAAGGGTAGATGGGGCAGAGGTTGCCTGGCCGCTCTGGTGAAGCAACGCCCAGGGAGAAACAGGCACCATGGGCCTCCAGGCAGGGGATGCGAGATCCCAGCCAGAGTGCTTCTGCGTCTCAGCCGAGAAGCTTCCTGAGAGTTTGAGGTTGCCTGCAGCTCTCCAGAGGAGCAAAGACATGTGGGGTGTGTTTGGCCTTTCCCTGGGAGGGTGGTGCCCTTGCGGCAGCCCCAGGCCCAGGAGCAACGGCCCCAGAGGAAAGACCGTTCCCACTGAGATTCGCTGAGGCTGAGAAGCAGATTTCGCAGGAAGCGGGAGGAGAGAGCTTCCTTCGCCAATGCAGAGGCAGCCTAGCGGCCTGCGTCTGCACAGCTGGATTTGGCAGAGAGGCGTTCGCTTTGCCCCTGGGAGACGCTGAGATTGGCTCCAAGCACCGAGATTTCCGGGTGCGCGGCCTGCATCTCTCTTGCACTCTCCGAGCTTGAGAAGGCTTTCCTAGCTCCCAGCGTTGCTTCCCTGAAAGGAGCAGGCTGAGGAAGTGTGTCCGACGTGACTCAGCCCCTTCCTAGGCTTCCCCGTGCTATTGCCTTTCAGTGCAATCGAAGGCGCAGGACTCCTTGGAAAGGAGGCTGGGCTCGGTTGTCTCCCCACTTCAGAGGTCTAGAGCAGAGCACTGAGACGTCTGTCAGGCGGAAGGGAAGCGCTGTTGTGCCCATGGTGAAGACGTTGCTTGGCCGCACTGTGGAAGCAACGCCCAGAGAGAAACAGGCACCGTGGGCCTCCAGGCAGGGGCTGCGGGATCACAGCCAGAATGCCCCTGCGTCTCCGCTGAGAAGCGACCTCCCAGTTGGAGGCTCCATGCCGCCCTCCAGAGGAGCAAAGACGTGTGGAGTGTGTCTGGCCTTTCCTTGGGAGTGTGGTGCCCTTCCCTCTTCCCCAGGCACAGGAGCAACTGCCCCTGAGCAAAGACCTCTCCAAGGGCTTTTCCCTCAGGCTGAAGCAGATTTCGCAGGAAGCGGGCCTAGAGAGCTTCCTTCGTGGATGCAGAGGCAGCAGAGCGGCCTGCGTGTGCAAAGCTGCATTTGGCAGAGAGGAGCTCGCTTTGGCACTGGGAGGCTGTGAGACCTGCTCCAAGCACCGGGATTGCTGGGTTGGGGCCTGCATCTCGCTGCCACTTGCTGAGCTTCCAAAGACTTTCCTAGCTCACAGCCTCGCTAGCCATGAAGGAGCAGGCTGAGGGAGTGTGTCAGACATGACTCAGCACTTTCCTGGGCTTGCCTGTGGTTTCGCCTTTCCACTCCAACTGGGCCCCGGGACTCCTTGCAGAGGAGGAGGAGCCCGGTTGTCTCCAAACTTCCTAGGGCTAGAGTAGAGCAGGGAGAACTCTGTCAGCTGGAAGGGAAGAGCAGAAGGGTAGATGGGGCAGAGGTTGCCTGGCCGCTCTGGTGAAGCAACGCCCAGGGAGAAACAGGCACCATGGGCCTCCAGGCAGGGGATGCGAGATCCCAGCCAGAGTGCTTCTGCGTCTCAGCCGAGAAGCTTCCTGAGAGTTTGAGGTTGCCTGCAGCTCTCCAGAGGAGCAAAGACATGTGGGGTGTGTTTGGCCTTTCCCTGGGAGGGTGGTGCCCTTGCGGCAGCCCCAGGCCCAGGAGCAACGGCCCCAGAGGAAAGACCGTTCCCACTGAGATTCGCTGAGGCTGAGAAGCAGATTTCGCAGGAAGCGGGAGGAGAGAGCTTCCTTCGCCAATGCAGAGGCAGCCTAGCGGCCTGCGTCTGCACAGCTGGATTTGGCAGAGAGGCGTTCGCTTTGCCCCTGGGAGACGCTGAGATTGGCTCCAAGCACCGAGATTTCCGGGTGCGCGGCCTGCATCTCTCTTGCACTCTCCGAGCTTGAGAAGGCTTTCCTAGCTCCCAGCGTTGCTTCCCTGAAAGGAGCAGGCTGAGGAAGTGTGTCCAACGTGACTCAGCCCCTTCCTAGGCTTCCCCGTGCTATTGCCTTTCAGTGCAATGGAAGGCGCAGGACTCCTTGGAAAGGAGGCTGGGCTCGGTTGTCTCCCCACTTCAGAGGTCTAGAGCAGAGCACTGAGACGTCTGTCAGGCGGAAGGGAAGCGCTGTTGTGCCCATGGTGAAGACGTTGCTTGGCCGCACTGTGGAAGCAACGCCCAGAGAGAAACAGGCACCGTGGGCCTCCAGGCAGGGGCTGCGGGATCACAGCCAGAATGCCCCTGCGTCTCCGCTGAGAAGCGACCTCCCAGTTGGAGGCTCCATGCCGCCCTCCAGAGGAGCAAAGACGTGTGGAGTGTGTCTGGCCTTTCCTTGGGAGTGTGGTGCCCTTCCCTCTTCCCCAGGCACAGGAGCAACTGCCCCTGAGCAAAGACCTCTCCAAGGGCTTTTCCCTCAGGCTGAAGCAGATTTCGCAGGAAGCGGGCCTAGAGAGCTTCCTTCGTGGATGCAGAGGCAGCAGAGCGGCCTGCGTGTGCACAGCTGCATTTGGCAGAGAGGAGCTCGCTTTGGCACTGGGAGGCTGTGAGACCTGCTCCAAGCACCGGGATTGCTGGGTTGGGGCCTGCATCTCGCTGCCACTTTCTGAGCTTCCAAAGACTTTCCTAGCTCACAGCCTCGCTAGCCATGAAGGAGCAGGCTGAGGGAGTGTGTCAGACATGACTCAGCACTTTCCTGGGCTTGCCTGTGGTTTCGCCTTTCCACTCCAACTGGGCCCCGGGACTCCTTGCAGAGGAGGAGGAGCCCGGTTGTCTCCAAACTTCCTAGGGCTAGAGTAGAGCAGGGAGAACTCTGTCAGCTGGAAGGGAAGAGCAGAAGGGTAGATGGGGCAGAGGTTGCCTGGCCGCTCTGGTGAAGCAACGCCCAGGGAGAAACAGGCACCATGGGCCTCCAGGCAGGGGATGCGAGATCCCAGCCAGAGTGCTTCTGCGTCTCAGCCGAGAAGCTTCCTGAGAGTTTGAGGTTGCCTGCAGCTCTCCAGAGGAGCAAAGACATGTGGGGTGTGTTTGGCCTTTCCCTGGGAGGGTGGTGCCCTTGCGGCAGCCCCAGGCCCAGGAGCAACGGCCCCAGAGGAAAGACCGTTCCCACTGAGATTCGCTGAGGCTGAGAAGCAGATTTCGCAGGAAGCGGGAGGAGAGAGCTTCCTTCGCCAATGCAGAGGCAGCCTAGCGGCCTGCGTCTGCACAGCTGGATTTGGCAGAGAGGCGTTCGCTTTGCCCCTGGGAGACGCTGAGATTGGCTCCAAGCACCGAGATTTCCGGGTGCGCGGCCTGCATCTCTCTTGCACTCTCCGAGCTTGAGAAGGCTTTCCTAGCTCCCAGCGTTGCTTCCCTGAAAGGAGCAGGCTGAGGAAGTGTGCCCGCGTGACTCAGCCCCTTCCTAGGCTTCCCCGTGCTATTGCCTTTCAGTGCAATCGAAGGCGCAGGACTCCTTGGAAAGGAGGCTGGGCTCGGTTGTCTCCCCACTTCAGAGGTCTAGAGCAGAGCACTGAGACGTCTGTCAGGCGGAAGGGAAGCGCTGTTGTGCCCATGGTGAAGACGTTGCTTGGCCGCACTGTGGAAGCAACGCCCAGAGAGAAACAGGCACCGTGGGCCTCCAGGCAGGGGCTGCGGGATCACAGCCAGAATGCCCCTGCGTCTCCGCTGAGAAGCGACCTCCCAGTTGGAGGCTCCATGCCGCCCTCCAGAGGAGCAAAGACGTGTGGAGTGTGTCTGGCCTTTCCTTGGGAGTGTGGTGCCCTTCCCTCTTCCCCAGGCACAGGAGCAACTGCCCCTGAGCAAAGAGCTCTCCAAGGGCTTTTCCCTCAGGCTGAAGCAGATTTCGCAGGAAGCGGGCCTAGAGAGCTTCCTTCGTGGATGCAGAGGCAGCAGAGCGGCCTGCGTGTGCACAGCTGCATTTGGCAGAGAGGAGCTCGCTTTGGCACTGGGAGGCTGGGAGACCTGCTCCAAGCACCGGGATTGCTGGGTTGGGGCCTGCATCTCGCTGCCACTTTCTGAGCTTCCAAAGACTTTCCTAGCTCACAGCCTCGCTAGCCATGAAGGAGCAGGCTGAGGGAGTGTGTCAGACATGACTCAGCACTTTCCTGGGCTTGCCTGTGGTTTCGCCTTTCCACTCCAACTGGGCCCCGGGACTCCTTGCAGAGGAGGAGGAGCCCGGTTGTCTCCAAACTTCCTAGGGCTAGAGTAGAGCAGGGAGAACTCTGTCAGCTGGAAGGGAAGAGCAGAAGGGTAGATGGGGCAGAGGTTGCCTGGCCGCTCTGGTGAAGCAACGCCCAGGGAGAAACAGGCACCATGGGCCTCCAGGCAGGGGATGCGAGATCCCAGCCAGAGTGCTTCTGCGTCTCAGCCGAGAAGCTTCCTGAGAGTTTGAGGTTGCCTGCAGCTCTCCAGAGGAGCAAAGACATGTGGGGTGTGTTTGGCCTTTCCCTGGGAGGGTGGTGCCCTTGCGGCAGCCCCAGGCCCAGGAGCAACGGCCCCAGAGGAAAGACCGTTCCCACTGAGATTCGCTGAGGCTGAGAAGCAGATTTCGCAGGAAGCGGGAGGAGAGAGCTTCCTTCGCCAATGCAGAGGCAGCCTAGCGGCCTGCGTCTGCACAGCTGGATTTGGCAGAGAGGCGTTCGCTTTGCCCCTGGGAGACGCTGAGATTGGCTCCAAGCACCGAGATTTCCGGGTGCGCGGCCTGCATCTCTCTTGCACTCTCCGAGCTTGAGAAGGCTTTCCTAGCTCCCAGCGTTGCTTCCCTGAAAGGAGCAGGCTGAGGAAGTGTGCCCGCGTGACTCAGCCCCTTCCTAGGCTTCCCCGTGCTATTGCCTTTCAGTGCAATCGAAGGCGCAGGACTCCTTGGAAAGGAGGCTGGGCTCGGTTGTCTCCCCACTTCAGAGGTCTAGAGCAGAGCACTGAGACGTCTGTCAGGCGGAAGGGAAGCGCTGTTGTGCCCATGGTGAAGACGTTGCTTGGCCGCACTGTGGAAGCAACGCCCAGAGAGAAACAGGCACCGTGGGCCTCCAGGCAGGGGCTGCGGGATCACAGCCAGAATGCCCCTGCGTCTCCGCTGAGAAGCGACCTCCCAGTTGGAGGCTCCATGCCGCCCTCCAGAGGAGCAAAGACGTGTGGAGTGTGTCTGGCCTTTCCTTGGGAGTGTGGTGCCCTTCCCTCTTCCCCAGGCACAGGAGCAACTGCCCCTGAGCAAAGAGCTCTCCAAGGGCTTTTCCCTCAGGCTGAAGCAGATTTCGCAGGAAGCGGGCCTAGAGAGCTTCCTTCGTGGATGCAGAGGCAGCAGAGCGGCCTGCGTGTGCACAGCTGCATTTGGCAGAGAGGAGCTCGCTTTGGCACTGGGAGGCTGGGAGACCTGCTCCAAGCACCGGGATTGCTGGGTTGGGGCCTGCATCTCGCTGCCACTTGCTGAGCTTCCAAAGACTTTCCTAGCTCACAGCCTCGCTAGCCATGAAGGAGCAGGCTGAGGGAGTGTGTCAGACATGACTCAGCACTTTCCTGGGCTTGCCTGTGGTTTCGCCTTTCCACTCCAACTGGGCCCCGGGACTCCTTGCAGAGGAGGAGGAGCCCGGTTGTCTCCAAACTTCCTAGGGCTAGAGTAGAGCAGGGAGAACTCTGTCAGCTGGAAGGGAAGAGCAGAAGGGTAGATGGGGCAGAGGTTGCCTGGCCGCTCTGGTGAAGCAACGCCCAGGGAGAAACAGGCACCATGGGCCTCCAGGCAGGGGATGCGAGATCCCAGCCAGAGTGCTTCTGCGTCTCAGCCGAGAAGCTTCCTGAGAGTTTGAGGTTGCCTGCAGCTCTCCAGAGGAGCAAAGACATGTGGGGTGTGTTTGGCCTTTCCCTGGGAGGGTGGTGCCCTTGCGGCAGCCCCAGGCCCAGGAGCAACGGCCCCAGAGGAAAGACCGTTCCCACTGAGATTCGCTGAGGCTGAGAAGCAGATTTCGCAGGAAGCGGGAGGAGAGAGCTTCCTTCGCCAATGCAGAGGCAGCCTAGCGGCCTGCGTCTGCACAGCTGGATTTGGCAGAGAGGCGTTCGCTTTGCCCCTGGGAGACGCTGAGATTGGCTCCAAGCACCGAGATTTCCGGGTGCGCGGCCTGCATCTCTCTTGCACTCTCCGAGCTTGAGAAGGCTTTCCTAGCTCCCAGCGTTGCTTCCCTGAAAGGAGCAGGCTGAGGAAGTGTGTCCGACGTGACTCAGCCCCTTCCTAGGCTTCCCCGTGCTATTGCCTTTCAGTGCAATCGAAGGCGCAGGACTCCTTGGAAAGGAGGCTGGGCTCGGTTGTCTCCCCACTTCAGAGGTCTAGAGCAGAGCACTGAGACGTCTGTCAGGCGGAAGGGAAGCGCTGTTGTGCCCATGGTGAAGACGTTGCTTGGCCGCACTGTGGAAGCAACGCCCAGAGAGAAACAGGCACCGTGGGCCTCCAGGCAGGGGCTGCGGGATCACAGCCAGAATGCCCCTGCGTCTCCGCTGAGAAGCGACCTCCCAGTTGGAGGCTCCATGCCGCCCTCCAGAGGAGCAAAGACGTGTGGAGTGTGTCTGGCCTTTCCTTGGGAGTGTGGTGCCCTTCCCTCTTCCCCAGGCACAGGAGCAACTGCCCCTGAGCAAAGACCTCTCCAAGGGCTTTTCCCTCAGGCTGAAGCAGATTTCGCAGGAAGCGGGCCTAGAGAGCTTCCTTCGTGGATGCAGAGGCAGCAGAGCGGCCTGCGTGTGCAAAGCTGCATTTGGCAGAGAGGAGCTCGCTTTGGCACTGGGAGGCTGTGAGACCTGCTCCAAGCCCCGGGATTGCTGGGTTGGGGCCTGCATCTCGCTGCCACTTGCTGAGCTTCCAAAGACTTTCCTAGCTCACAGCCTCGCTAGCCATGAAGGAGCAGGCTGAGGGAGTGTGTCAGACATGACTCAGCACTTTCCTGGGCTTGCCTGTGGTTTCGCCTTTCCACTCCAACTGGGCCCCGGGACTCCTTGCAGAGGAGGAGGAGCCCGGTTGTCTCCAAACTTCCTAGGGCTAGAGTAGAGCAGGGAGAACTCTGTCAGCTGGAAGGGAAGAGCAGAAGGGTAGATGGGGCAGAGGTTGCCTGGCCGCTCTGGTGAAGCAACGCCCAGGGAGAAACAGGCACCATGGGCCTCCAGGCAGGGGATGCGAGATCCCAGCCAGAGTGCTTCTGCGTCTCAGCCGAGAAGCTTCCTGAGAGTTTGAGGTTGCCTGCAGCTCTCCAGAGGAGCAAAGACATGTGGGGTGTGTTTGGCCTTTCCCTGGGAGGGTGGTGCCCTTGCGGCAGCCCCAGGCCCAGGAGCAACGGCCCCAGAGGAAAGACCGTTCCCACTGAGATTCGCTGAGGCTGAGAAGCAGATTTCGCAGGAAGCGGGAGGAGAGAGCTTCCTTCGCCAATGCAGAGGCAGCCTAGCGGCCTGCGTCTGCACAGCTGGATTTGGCAGAGAGGCGTTCGCTTTGCCCCTGGGAGACGCTGAGATTGGCTCCAAGCACCGAGATTTCCGGGTGCGCGGCCTGCATCTCTCTCGCACTCTCCGAGCTTGAGAAGGCTTTCCTAGCTCCCAGCGTTGCTTCCCTGAAAGGAGCAGGCTGAGGAAGTGTGTCCGACGTGACTCAGCCCCTTCCTAGGCTTCCCCGTGCTATTGCCTTTCAGTGCAATCGAAGGCGCAGGACTCCTTGGAAAGGAGGCTGGGCTCGGTTGTCTCCCCACTTCAGAGGTCTAGAGCAGAGCACTGAGACGTCTGTCAGGCGGAAGGGAAGCGCTGTTGTGCCCATGGTGAAGACGTTGCTTGGCCGCACTGTGGAAGCAACGCCCAGAGAGAAACAGGCACCGTGGGCCTCCCGGCAGGGGCTGCGGGATCACAGCCAGAATGCCCCTGCGTCTCCGCTGAGAAGCGACCTCCCAGTTGGAGGCTCCATGCCGCCCTCCAGAGGAGCAAAGACGTGTGGAGTGTGTCTGGCCTTTCCTTGGGAGTGTGGTGCCCTTCCCTCTTCCCCAGGCACAGGAGCAACTGCCCCTGAGCAAAGACCTCTCCAAGGGCTTTTCCCTCAGGCTGAAGCAGATTTCGCAGGAAGCGGGCCTAGAGAGCTTCCTTCGTGGATGCAGAGGCAGCAGAGCGGCCTGCGTGTGCAAAGCTGCATTTGGCAGAGAGGAGCTCGCTTTGGCACTGGGAGGCTGGGAGACCTGCTCCAAGCACCGGGATTGCTGGGTTGGGGCCTGCATCTCGCTGCCACTTTCTGAGCTTCCAAAGACTTTCCTAGCTCACAGCCTCGCTAGCCATGAAGGAGCAGGCTGAGGGAGTGTGTCAGACATGACTCAGCACTTTCCTGGGCTTGCCTGTGGTTTCGCCTTTCCACTCCAACTGGGCCCCGGGACTCCTTGCAGAGGAGGAGGAGCCCGGTTGTCTCCAAACTTCCTAGGGCTAGAGTAGAGCAGGGAGAACTCTGTCAGCTGGAAGGGAAGAGCAGAAGGGTAGATGGGGCAGACGTTGCCTGGCCGCTCTGGTGAAGCAACGCCCAGGGAGAAACAGGCACCATGGGCCTCCAGGCAGGGGATGCGAGATCCCAGCCAGAGTGCTTCTGCGTCTCAGCCGAGAAGCTTCCTGAGAGTTTGAGGTTGCCTGCAGCTCTCCAGAGGAGCAAAGACATGTGGGGTGTGTTTGGCCTTTCCCTGGGAGGGTGGTGCCCTTGCGGCAGCCCCAGGCCCAGGAGCAACGGCCCCAGAGGAAAGACCGTTCCCACTGAGATTCGCTGAGGCTGAGAAGCAGATTTCGCAGGAAGCGGGAGGAGAGAGCTTCCTTCGCCAATGCAGAGGCAGCCTAGCGGCCTGCGTCTGCACAGCTGGATTTGGCAGAGAGGCGTTCGCTTTGCCCCTGGGAGACGCTGAGATTGGCTCCAAGCACCGAGATTTCCGGGTGCGCGGCCTGCATCTCTCTTGCACTCTCCGAGCTTGAGAAGGCTTTCTAAGCTCCCAGCGTTGCTTTCCTGAAAGGAGCAGGCTGAGGAAGTGTGTCCGACGTGACTCAGCCCCTTCCTAGGCTTCCCCGTGCTATTGCCTTTCAGTGCAATCGAAGGCGCAGGACTCCTTGGAAAGGAGGCTGGGCTCGGTTGTCTCCCCACTTCAGAGGTCTAGAGCAGAGCACTGAGACGTCTGTCAGGCGGAAGGGAAGCGCTGTTGTGCCCATGGTGAAGACGTTGCTTGGCCGCACTGTGGAAGCAACGCCCAGAGAGAAACAGGCACCGTGGGCCTCCAGGCAGGGGCTGCGGGATCACAGCCAGAATGCCCCTGCGTCTCCGCTGAGAAGCGACCTCCCAGTTGGAGGCTCCATGCCGCCCTCCAGAGGAGCAAAGACGTGTGGAGTGTGTCTGGCCTTTCCTTGGGAGTGTGGTGCCCTTCCCTCTTCCCCAGGCACAGGAGCAACTGCCCCTGAGCAAAGACCTCTCCAAGGGCTTTTCCCTCAGGCTGAAGCAGATTTCGCAGGAAGCGGGCCTAGAGAGCTTCCTTCGTGGATGCAGAGGCAGCAGAGCGGCCTGCGTGTGCAAAGCTGCATTTGGCAGAGAGGAGCTCGCTTTGGCACTGGGAGGCTGGGAGACCTGCTCCAAGCACCGGGATTGCTGGGTTGGGGCCTGCATCTCGCTGCCACTTGCTGAGCTTCCAAAGACTTTCCTAGCTCACAGCCTCGCTAGCCATGAAGGAGCAGGCTGAGGGAGTGTGTCAGACATGACTCAGCACTTTCCTGGGCTTGCCTGTGGTTTCGCCTTTCCACTCCAACTGGGCCCCGGGACTCCTTGCAGAGGAGGAGGAGCCCGGTTGTCTCCAAACTTCCTAGGGCTAGAGTAGAGCAGGGAGAACTCTGTCAGCTGGAAGGGAAGAGCAGAAGGGTAGATGGGGCAGAGGTTGCCTGGCCGCTCTGGTGAAGCAACGCCCAGGGAGAAACAGGCACCATGGGCCTCCAGGCAGGGGATGCGAGATCCCAGCCAGAGTGCTTCTGCGTCTCAGCCGAGAAGCTTCCTGAGAGTTTGAGGTTGCCTGCAGCTCTCCAGAGGAGCAAAGACATGTGGGGTGTGTTTGGCCTTTCCCTGGGAGGGTGGTGCCCTTGCGGCAGCCCCAGGCCCAGGAGCAACGGCCCCAGAGGAAAGACCGTTCCCACTGAGATTCGCTGAGGCTGAGAAGCAGATTTCGCAGGAAGCGGGAGGAGAGAGCTTCCTTCGCCAATGCAGAGGCAGCCTAGCGGCCTGCGTCTGCACAGCTGGATTTGGCAGAGAGGCGTTCGCTTTGCCCCTGGGAGACGCTGAGATTGGCTCCAAGCACCGAGATTTCCGGGTGCGCGGCCTGCATCTCTCTTGCACTCTCCGAGCTTGAGAAGGCTTTCCTAGCTCCCAGCGTTGCTTCCCTGAAAGGAGCAGGCTGAGGAAGTGTGTCCGACGTGACTCAGCCCCTTCCTAGGCTTCCCCGTGCTATTGCCTTTCAGTGCAATCGAAGGCGCAGGACTCCTTGGAAAGGAGGCTGGGCTCGGTTGTCTCCCCACTTCAGAGGTCTAGAGCAGAGCACTGAGACGTCTGTCAGGCGGAAGGGAAGCGCTGTTGTGCCCATGGTGAAGACGTTGCTTGGCCGCACTGTGGAAGCAACGCCCAGAGAGAAACAGGCACCGTGGGCCTCCAGGCAGGGGCTGCGGGATCACAGCCAGAATGCCCCTGCGTCTCCGCTGAGAAGCGACCTCCCAGTTGGAGGCTCCATGCCGCCCTCCAGAGGAGCAAAGACGTGTGGAGTGTGTCTGGCCTTTCCTTGGGAGTGTGGTGCCCTTCCCTCTTCCCCAGGCACAGGAGCAACTGCCCCTGAGCAAAGACCTCTCCAAGGGCTTTTCCCTCAGGCTGAAGCAGATTTCGCAGGAAGCGGGCCTAGAGAGCTTCCTTCGTGGATGCAGAGGCAGCAGAGCGGCCTGCGTGTGCAAAGCTGCATTTGGCAGAGAGGAGCTCGCTTTGGCACTGGGAGGCTGGGAGACCTGCTCCAAGCACCGGGATTGCTGGGTTGGGGCCTGCATCTCGCTGCCACTTGCTGAGCTTCCAAAGACTTTCCTAGCTCACAGCCTCGCTAGCCATGAAGGAGCAGGCTGAGGGAGTGTGTCAGACATGACTCAGCACTTTCCTGGGCTTGCCTGTGGTTTCGCCTTTCCACTCCAACTGGGCCCCGGGACTCCTTGCAGAGGAGGAGGAGCCCGGTTGTCTCCAAACTTCCTAGGGCTAGAGTAGAGCAGGGAGAACTCTGTCAGCTGGAAGGGAAGAGCAGAAGGGTAGATGGGGCAGAGGTTGCCTGGCCGCTCTGGTGAAGCAACGCCCAGGGAGAAACAGGCACCATGGGCCTCCAGGCAGGGGATGCGAGATCCCAGCCAGAGTGCTTCTGCGTCTCAGCCGAGAAGCTTCCTGAGAGTTTGAGGTTGCCTGCAGCTCTCCAGAGGAGCAAAGACATGTGGGGTGTGTTTGGCCTTTCCCTGGGAGGGTGGTGCCCTTGCGGCAGCCCCAGGCCCAGGAGCAACGGCCCCAGAGGAAAGACCGTTCCCACTGAGATTCGCTGAGGCTGAGAAGCAGATTTCGCAGGAAGCGGGAGGAGAGAGCTTCCTTCGCCAATGCAGAGGCAGCCTAGCGGCCTGCGTCTGCACAGCTGGATTTGGCAGAGAGGCGTTCGCTTTGCCCCTGGGAGACGCTGAGATTGGCTCCAAGCACCGAGATTTCCGGGTGCGCGGCCTGCATCTCTCTTGCACTCTCCGAGCTTGAGAAGGCTTTCCTAGCTCCCAGCGTTGCTTCCCTGAAAGGAGCAGGCTGAGGAAGTGTGTCCGACGTGACTCAGCCCCTTCCTAGGCTTCCCCGTGCTATTGCCTTTCAGTGCAATCGAAGGCGCAGGACTCCTTGGAAAGGAGGCTGGGCTCGGTTGTCTCCCCACTTCAGAGGTCTAGAGCAGAGCACTGAGACGTCTGTCAGGCGGAAGGGAAGCGCTGTTGTGCCCATGGTGAAGACGTTGCTTGGCCGCACTGTGGAAGCAACGCCCAGAGAGAAACAGGCACCGTGGGCCTCCAGGCAGGGGCTGCGGGATCACAGCCAGAATGCCCCTGCGTCTCCGCTGAGAAGCGACCTCCCAGTTGGAGGCTCCATGCCGCCCTCCAGAGGAGCAAAGACGTGTGGAGTGTGTCTGGCCTTTCCTTGGGAGTGTGGTGCCCTTCCCTCTTCCCCAGGCACAGGAGCAACTGCCCCTGAGCAAAGACCTCTCCAAGGGCTTTTCCCTCAGGCTGAAGCAGATTTCGCAGGAAGCGGGCCTAGAGAGCTTCCTTCGTGGATGCAGAGGCAGCAGAGCGGCCTGCGTGTGCACAGCTGCATTTGGCAGAGAGGAGCTCGCTTTGGCACTGGGAGGCTGGGAGACCTGCTCCAAGCACCGGGATTGCTGGGTTGGGGCCTGCATCTCGCTGCCACTTGCTGAGCTTCCAAAGACTTTCCTAGCTCACAGCCTCGCTAGCCATGAAGGAGCAGGCTGAGGGAGTGTGTCAGACATGACTCAGCACTTTCCTGGGCTTGCCTGTGGTTTCGCCTTTCCACTCCAACTGGGCCCCGGGACTCCTTGCAGAGGAGGAGGAGCCCGGTTGTCTCCAAACTTCCTAGGGCTAGAGTAGAGCAGGGAGAACTCTGTCAGCTGGAAGGGAAGAGCAGAAGGGTAGATGGGGCAGAGGTTGCCTGGCCGCTCTGGTGAAGCAACGCCCAGGGAGAAACAGGCACCATGGGCCTCCAGGCAGGGGATGCGAGATCCCAGCCAGAGTGCTTCTGCGTCTCAGCCGAGAAGCTTCCTGAGAGTTTGAGGTTGCCTGCAGCTCTCCAGAGGAGCAAAGACATGTGGGGTGTGTTTGGCCTTTCCCTGGGAGGGTGGTGCCCTTGCGGCAGCCCCAGGCCCAGGAGCAACGGCCCCAGAGGAAAGACCGTTCCCACTGAGATTCGCTGAGGCTGAGAAGCAGATTTCGCAGGAAGCGGGAGGAGAGAGCTTCCTTCGCCAATGCAGAGGCAGCCTAGCGGCCTGCGTCTGCACAGCTGGATTTGGCAGAGAGGCGTTCGCTTTGCCCCTGGGAGACGCTGAGATTGGCTCCAAGCACCGAGATTTCCGGGTGCGCGGCCTGCATCTCTCTCGCACTCTCCGAGCTTGAGAAGGCTTTCCTAGCTCCCAGCGTTGCTTCCCTGAAAGGAGCAGGCTGAGGAAGTGTGTCCGACGTGACTCAGCCCCTTCCTAGGCTTCCCCGTGCTATTGCCTTTCAGTGCAATCGAAGGCGCAGGACTCCTTGGAAAGGAGGCTGGGCTCGGTTGTCTCCCCACTTCAGAGGTCTAGAGCAGAGCACTGAGACGTCTGTCAGGCGGAAGGGAAGCGCTGTTGTGCCCATGGTGAAGACGTTGCTTGGCCGCACTGTGGAAGCAACGCCCAGAGAGAAACAGGCACCGTGGGCCTCCCGGCAGGGGCTGCGGGATCACAGCCAGAATGCCCCTGCGTCTCCGCTGAGAAGCGACCTCCCAGTTGGAGGCTCCATGCCGCCCTCCAGAGGAGCAAAGACGTGTGGAGTGTGTCTGGCCTTTCCTTGGGAGTGTGGTGCCCTTCCCTCTTCCCCAGGCACAGGAGCAACTGCCCCTGAGCAAAGACCTCTCCAAGGGCTTTTCCCTCAGGCTGAAGCAGATTTCGCAGGAAGCGGGCCTAGAGAGCTTCCTTCGTGGATGCAGAGGCAGCAGAGCGGCCTGCGTGTGCAAAGCTGCATTTGGCAGAGAGGAGCTCGCTTTGGCACTGGGAGGCTGGGAGACCTGCTCCAAGCACCGGGATTGCTGGGTTGGGGCCTGCATCTCGCTGCCACTTTCTGAGCTTCCAAAGACTTTCCTAGCTCACAGCCTCGCTAGCCATGAAGGAGCAGGCTGAGGGAGTGTGTCAGACATGACTCAGCACTTTCCTGGGCTTGCCTGTGGTTTCGCCTTTCCACTCCAACTGGGCCCCGGGACTCCTTGCAGAGGAGGAGGAGCCCGGTTGTCTCCAAACTTCCTAGGGCTAGAGTAGAGCAGGGAGAACTCTGTCAGCTGGAAGGGAAGAGCAGAAGGGTAGATGGGGCAGAGGTTGCCTGGCCGCTCTGGTGAAGCAACGCCCAGGGAGAAACAGGCACCATGGGCCTCCAGGCAGGGGATGCGAGATCCCAGCCAGAGTGCTTCTGCGTCTCAGCCGAGAAGCTTCCTGAGAGTTTGAGGTTGCCTGCAGCTCTCCAGAGGAGCAAAGACATGTGGGGTGTGTTTGGCCTTTCCCTGGGAGGGTGGTGCCCTTGCGGCAGCCCCAGGCCCAGGAGCAACGGCCCCAGAGGAAAGACCGTTCCCACTGAGATTCGCTGAGGCTGAGAAGCAGATTTCGCAGGAAGCGGGAGGAGAGAGCTTCCTTCGCCAATGCAGAGGCAGCCTAGCGGCCTGCGTCTGCACAGCTGGATTTGGCAGAGAGGCGTTCGCTTTGCCCCTGGGAGACGCTGAGATTGGCTCCAAGCACCGAGATTTCCGGGTGCGCGGCCTGCATCTCTCTTGCACTCTCCGAGCTTGAGAAGGCTTTCTAAGCTCCCAGCGTTGCTTCCCTGAAAGGAGCAGGCTGAGGAAGTGTGTCCGACGTGACTCAGCCCCTTCCTAGGCTTCCCCGTGCTATTGCCTTTCAGTGCAATCGAAGGCGCAGGACTCCTTGGAAAGGAGGCTGGGCTCGGTTGTCTCCCCACTTCAGAGGTCTAGAGCAGAGCACTGAGACGTCTGTCAGGCGGAAGGGAAGCGCTGTTGTGCCCATGGTGAAGACGTTGCTTGGCCGCACTGTGGAAGCAACGCCCAGAGAGAAACAGGCACCGTGGGCCTCCAGGCAGGGGCTGCGGGATCACAGCCAGAATGCCCCTGCGTCTCCGCTGAGAAGCGACCTCCCAGTTGGAGGCTCCATGCCGCCCTCCAGAGGAGCAAAGACGTGTGGAGTGTGTCTGGCCTTTCCTTGGGAGTGTGGTGCCCTTCCCTCTTCCCCAGGCACAGGAGCAACTGCCCCTGAGCAAAGACCTCTCCAAGGGCTTTTCCCTCAGGCTGAAGCAGATTTCGCAGGAAGCGGGCCTAGAGAGCTTCCTTCGTGGATGCAGAGGCAGCAGAGCGGCCTGCGTGTGCAAAGCTGCATTTGGCAGAGAGGAGCTCGCTTTGGCACTGGGAGGCTGGGAGACCTGCTCCAAGCACCGGGATTGCTGGGTTGGGGCCTGCATCTCGCTGCCACTTGCTGAGCTTCCAAAGACTTTCCTAGCTCACAGCCTCGCTAGCCATGAAGGAGCAGGCTGAGGGAGTGTGTCAGACATGACTCAGCACTTTCCTGGGCTTGCCTGTGGTTTCGCCTTTCCACTCCAACTGGGCCCCGGGACTCCTTGCAGAGGAGGAGGAGCCCGGTTGTCTCCAAACTTCCTAGGGCTAGAGTAGAGCAGGGAGAACTCTGTCAGCTGGAAGGGAAGAGCAGAAGGGTAGATGGGGCAGAGGTTGCCTGGCCGCTCTGGTGAAGCAACGCCCAGGGAGAAACAGGCACCATGGGCCTCCAGGCAGGGGATGCGAGATCCCAGCCAGAGTGCTTCTGCGTCTCAGCCGAGAAGCTTCCTGAGAGTTTGAGGTTGCCTGCAGCTCTCCAGAGGAGCAAAGACATGTGGGGTGTGTTTGGCCTTTCCCTGGGAGGGTGGTGCCCTTGCGGCAGCCCCAGGCCCAGGAGCAACGGCCCCAGAGGAAAGACCGTTCCCACTGAGATTCGCTGAGGCTGAGAAGCAGATTTCGCAGGAAGCGGGAGGAGAGAGCTTCCTTCGCCAATGCAGAGGCAGCCTAGCGGCCTGCGTCTGCACAGCTGGATTTGGCAGAGAGGCGTTCGCTTTGCCCCTGGGAGACGCTGAGATTGGCTCCAAGCACCGAGATTTCCGGGTGCGCGGCCTGCATCTCTCTTGCACTCTCCGAGCTTGAGAAGGCTTTCCTAGCTCCCAGCGTTGCTTCCCTGAAAGGAGCAGGCTGAGGAAGTGTGTCCGACGTGACTCAGCCCCTTCCTAGGCTTCCCCGTGCTATTGCCTTTCAGTGCAATCGAAGGCGCAGGACTCCTTGGAAAGGAGGCTGGGCTCGGTTGTCTCCCCACTTCAGAGGTCTAGAGCAGAGCACTGAGACGTCTGTCAGGCGGAAGGGAAGCGCTGTTGTGCCCATGGTGAAGACGTTGCTTGGCCGCACTGTGGAAGCAACGCCCAGAGAGAAACAGGCACCGTGGGCCTCCAGGCAGGGGCTGCGGGATCACAGCCAGAATGCCCCTGCGTCTCCGCTGAGAAGCGACCTCCCAGTTGGAGGCTCCATGCCGCCCTCCAGAGGAGCAAAGACGTGTGGAGTGTGTCTGGCCTTTCCTTGGGAGTGTGGTGCCCTTCCCTCTTCCCCAGGCACAGGAGCAACTGCCCCTGAGCAAAGACCTCTCCAAGGGCTTTTCCCTCAGGCTGAAGCAGATTTCGCAGGAAGCGGGCCTAGAGAGCTTCCTTCGTGGATGCAGAGGCAGCAGAGCGGCCTGCGTGTGCAAAGCTGCATTTGGCAGAGAGGAGCTCGCTTTGGCACTGGGAGGCTGGGAGACCTGCTCCAAGCACCGGGATTGCTGGGTTGGGGCCTGCATCTCGCTGCCACTTGCTGAGCTTCCAAAGACTTTCCTAGCTCACAGCCTCGCTAGCCATGAAGGAGCAGGCTGAGGGAGTGTGTCAGACATGACTCAGCACTTTCCTGGGCTTGCCTGTGGTTTCGCCTTTCCACTCCAACTGGGCCCCGGGACTCCTTGCAGAGGAGGAGGAGCCCGGTTGTCTCCAAACTTCCTAGGGCTAGAGTAGAGCAGGGAGAACTCTGTCAGCTGGAAGGGAAGAGCAGAAGGGTAGATGGGGCAGAGGTTGCCTGGCCGCTCTGGTGAAGCAACGCCCAGGGAGAAACAGGCACCATGGGCCTCCAGGCAGGGGATGCGAGATCCCAGCCAGAGTGCTTCTGCGTCTCAGCCGAGAAGCTTCCTGAGAGTTTGAGGTTGCCTGCAGCTCTCCAGAGGAGCAAAGACATGTGGGGTGTGTTTGGCCTTTCCCTGGGAGGGTGGTGCCCTTGCGGCAGCCCCAGGCCCAGGAGCAACGGCCCCAGAGGAAAGACCGTTCCCACTGAGATTCGCTGAGGCTGAGAAGCAGATTTCGCAGGAAGCGGGAGGAGAGAGCTTCCTTCGCCAATGCAGAGGCAGCCTAGCGGCCTGCGTCTGCACAGCTGGATTTGGCAGAGAGGCGTTCGCTTTGCCCCTGGGAGACGCTGAGATTGGCTCCAAGCACCGAGATTTCCGGGTGCGCGGCCTGCATCTCTCTTGCACTCTCCGAGCTTGAGAAGGCTTTCCTAGCTCCCAGCGTTGCTTCCCTGAAAGGAGCAGGCTGAGGAAGTGTGTCCGACGTGACTCAGCCCCTTCCTAGGCTTCCCCGTGCTATTGCCTTTCAGTGCAATCGAAGGCGCAGGACTCCTTGGAAAGGAGGCTGGGCTCGGTTGTCTCCCCACTTCAGAGGTCTAGAGCAGAGCACTGAGACGTCTGTCAGGCGGAAGGGAAGCGCTGTTGTGCCCATGGTGAAGACGTTGCTTGGCCGCACTGTGGAAGCAACGCCCAGAGAGAAACAGGCACCGTGGGCCTCCAGGCAGGGGCTGCGGGATCACAGCCAGAATGCCCCTGCGTCTCCGCTGAGAAGCGACCTCCCAGTTGGAGGCTCCATGCCGCCCTCCAGAGGAGCAAAGACGTGTGGAGTGTGTCTGGCCTTTCCTTGGGAGTGTGGTGCCCTTCCCTCTTCCCCAGGCACAGGAGCAACTGCCCCTGAGCAAAGACCTCTCCAAGGGCTTTTCCCTCAGGCTGAAGCAGATTTCGCAGGAAGCGGGCCTAGAGAGCTTCCTTCGTGGATGCAGAGGCAGCAGAGCGGCCTGCGTGTGCACAGCTGCATTTGGCAGAGAGGAGCTCGCTTTGGCACTGGGAGGCTGGGAGACCTGCTCCAAGCACCGGGATTGCTGGGTTGGGGCCTGCATCTCGCTGCCACTTGCTGAGCTTCCAAAGACTTTCCTAGCTCACAGCCTCGCTAGCCATGAAGGAGCAGGCTGAGGGAGTGTGTCAGACATGACTCAGCACTTTCCTGGGCTTGCCTGTGGTTTCGCCTTTCCACTCCAACTGGGCCCCGGGACTCCTTGCAGAGGAGGAGGAGCCCGGTTGTCTCCAAACTTCCTAGGGCTAGAGTAGAGCAGGGAGAACTCTGTCAGCTGGAAGGGAAGAGCAGAAGGGTAGATGGGGCAGAGGTTGCCTGGCCGCTCTGGTGAAGCAACGCCCAGGGAGAAACAGGCACCATGGGCCTCCAGGCAGGGGATGCGAGATCCCAGCCAGAGTGCTTCTGCGTCTCAGCCGAGAAGCTTCCTGAGAGTTTGAGGTTGCCTGCAGCTCTCCAGAGGAGCAAAGACATGTGGGGTGTGTTTGGCCTTTCCCTGGGAGGGTGGTGCCCTTGCGGCAGCCCCAGGCCCAGGAGCAACGGCCCCAGAGGAAAGACCGTTCCCACTGAGATTCGCTGAGGCTGAGAAGCAGATTTCGCAGGAAGCGGGAGGAGAGAGCTTCCTTCGCCAATGCAGAGGCAGCCTAGCGGCCTGCGTCTGCACAGCTGGATTTGGCAGAGAGGCGTTCGCTTTGCCCCTGGGAGACGCTGAGATTGGCTCCAAGCACTGAGATTTCCGGGTGCGCGGCCTGCATCTCTCTTGCACTCTCCGAGCTTGAGAAGGCTTTCCTAGCTCCCAGCGTTGCTTCCCTGAAAGGAGCAGGCTGAGGAAGTGTGTCCGACGTGACTCAGCCCCTTCCTAGGCTTCCCCGTGCTATTGCCTTTCAGTGCAATCGAAGGCGCAGGACTCCTTGGAAAGGAGGCTGGGCTCGGTTGTCTCCCCACTTCAGAGGTCTAGAGCAGAGCACTGAGACGTCTGTCAGGCGGAAGGGAAGCGCTGTTGTGCCCATGGTGAAGACGTTGCTTGGCCGCACTGTGGAAGCAACGCCCAGAGAGAAACAGGCACCGTGGGCCTCCAGGCAGGGGCTGCGGGATCACAGCCAGAATGCCCCTGCGTCTCCGCTGAGAAGCGACCTCCCAGTTGGAGGCTCCATGCCGCCCTCCAGAGGAGCAAAGACGTGTGGAGTGTGTCTGGCCTTTCCTTGGGAGTGTGGTGCCCTTCCCTCTTCCCCAGGCACAGGAGCAACTGCCCCTGAGCAAAGAGCTCTCCAAGGGCTTTTCCCTCAGGCTGAAGCAGATTTCGCAGGAAGCGGGCCTAGAGAGCTTCCTTCGTGGATGCAGAGGCAGCAGAGCGGCCTGCGTGTGCACAGCTGCATTTGGCAGAGAGGAGCTCGCTTTGGCACTGGGAGGCTGGGAGACCTGCTCCAAGCACCGGGATTGCTGGGTTGGGGCCTGCATCTCGCTGCCACTTGCTGAGCTTCCAAAGACTTTCCTAGCTCACAGCCTCGCTAGCCATGAAGGAGCAGGCTGAGGGAGTGTGTCAGACATGACTCAGCACTTTCCTGGGCTTGCCTGTGGTTTCGCCTTTCCACTCCAACTGGGCCCCGGGACTCCTTGCAGAGGAGGAGGAGCCCGGTTGTCTCCAAACTTCCTAGGGCTAGAGTAGAGCAGGGAGAACTCTGTCAGCTGGAAGGGAAGAGCAGAAGGGTAGATGGGGCAGAGGTTGCCTGGCCGCTCTGGTGAAGCAACGCCCAGGGAGAAACAGGCACCATGGGCCTCCAGGCAGGGGATGCGAGATCCCAGCCAGAGTGCTTCTGCGTCTCAGCCGAGAAGCTTCCTGAGAGTTTGAGGTTGCCTGCAGCTCTCCAGAGGAGCAAAGACATGTGGGGTGTGTTTGGCCTTTCCCTGGGAGGGTGGTGCCCTTGCGGCAGCCCCAGGCCCAGGAGCAACGGCCCCAGAGGAAAGACCGTTCCCACTGAGATTCGCTGAGGCTGAGAAGCAGATTTCGCAGGAAGCGGGAGGAGAGAGCTTCCTTCGCCAATGCAGAGGCAGCCTAGCGGCCTGCGTCTGCACAGCTGGATTTGGCAGAGAGGCGTTCGCTTTGCCCCTGGGAGACGCTGAGATTGGCTCCAAGCACCGAGATTTCCGGGTGCGCGGCCTGCATCTCTCTTGCACTCTCCGAGCTTGAGAAGGCTTTCCTAGCTCCCAGCGTTGCTTCCCTGAAAGGAGCAGGCTGAGGAAGTGTGTCCGACGTGACTCAGCCCCTTCCTAGGCTTCCCCGTGCTATTGCCTTTCAGTGCAATCGAAGGCGCAGGACTCCTTGGAAAGGAGGCTGGGCTCGGTTGTCTCCCCACTTCAGAGGTCTAGAGCAGAGCACTGAGACGTCTGTCAGGCGGAAGGGAAGCGCTGTTGTGCCCATGGTGAAGACGTTGCTTGGCCGCACTGTGGAAGCAACGCCCAGAGAGAAACAGGCACCGTGGGCCTCCAGGCAGGGGCTGCGGGATCACAGCCAGAATGCCCCTGCGTCTCCGCTGAGAAGCGACCTCCCAGTTGGAGGCTCCATGCCGCCCTCCAGAGGAGCAAAGACGTGTGGAGTGTGTCTGGCCTTTCCTTGGGAGTGTGGTGCCCTTCCCTCTTCCCCAGGCACAGGAGCAACTGCCCCTGAGCAAAGAGCTCTCCAAGGGCTTTTCCCTCAGGCTGAAGCAGATTTCGCAGGAAGCGGGCCTAGAGAGCTTCCTTCGTGGATGCAGAGGCAGCAGAGCGGCCTGCGTGTGCACAGCTGCATTTGGCAGAGAGGAGCTCGCTTTGGCACTGGGAGGCTGGGAGACCTGCTCCAAGCACCGGGATTGCTGGGTTGGGGCCTGCATCTCGCTGCCACTTTCTGAGCTTCCAAAGACTTTCCTAGCTCACAGCCTCGCTAGCCATGAAGGAGCAGGCTGAGGGAGTGTGTCAGACATGACTCAGCACTTTCCTGGGCTTGCCTGTGGTTTCGCCTTTCCACTCCAACTGGGCCCCGGGACTCCTTGCAGAGGAGGAGGAGCCCGGTTGTCTCCAAACTTCCTAGGGCTAGAGTAGAGCAGGGAGAACTCTGTCAGCTGGAAGGGAAGAGCAGAAGGGTAGATGGGGCAGAGGTTGCCTGGCCGCTCTGGTGAAGCAACGCCCAGGGAGAAACAGGCACCATGGGCCTCCAGGCAGGGGATGCGAGATCCCAGCCAGAGTGCTTCTGCGTCTCAGCCGAGAAGCTTCCTGAGAGTTTGAGGTTGCCTGCAGCTCTCCAGAGGAGCAAAGACATGTGGGGTGTGTTTGGCCTTTCCCTGGGAGGGTGGTGCCCTTGCGGCAGCCCCAGGCCCAGGAGCAACGGCCCCAGAGGAAAGACCGTTCCCACTGAGATTCGCTGAGGCTGAGAAGCAGATTTCGCAGGAAGCGGGAGGAGAGAGCTTCCTTCGCCAATGCAGAGGCAGCCTAGCGGCCTGCGTCTGCACAGCTGGATTTGGCAGAGAGGCGTTCGCTTTGCCCCTGGGAGACGCTGAGATTGGCTCCAAGCACCGAGATTTCCGGGTGCGCGGCCTGCATCTCTCTTGCACTCTCCGAGCTTGAGAAGGCTTTCCTAGCTCCCAGTGTTGCTTCCCTGAAAGGAGCAGGCTGAGGAAGTGTGCCCGCGTGACTCAGCCCCTTCCTAGGCTTCCCCGTGCTATTGCCTTTCAGTGCAATCGAAGGCGCAGGACTCCTTGGAAAGGAGGCTGGGCTCGGTTGTCTCCCCACTTCAGAGGTCTAGAGCAGAGCACTGAGACGTCTGTCAGGCGGAAGGGAAGCGCTGTTGTGCCCATGGTGAAGACGTTGCTTGGCCGCACTGTGGAAGCAACGCCCAGAGAGAAACAGGCACCGTGGGCCTCCAGGCAGGGGCTGCGGGATCACAGCCAGAATGCCCCTGCGTCTCCGCTGAGAAGCGACCTCCCAGTTGGAGGCTCCATGCCGCCCTCCAGAGGAGCAAAGACGTGTGGAGTGTGTCTGGCCTTTCCTTGGGAGTGTGGTGCCCTTCCCTCTTCCCCAGGCACAGGAGCAACTGCCCCTGAGCAAAGACCTCTCCAAGGGCTTTTCCCTCAGGCTGAAGCAGATTTCGCAGGAAGCGGGCCTAGAGAGCTTCCTTCGTGGATGCAGAGGCAGCAGAGCGGCCTGCGTGTGCAAAGCTGCATTTGGCAGAGAGGAGCTCGCTTTGGCACTGGGAGGCTGGGAGACCTGCTCCAAGCACCGGGATTGCTGGGTTGGGGCCTGCATCTCGCTGCCACTTTCTGAGCTTCCAAAGACTTTCCTAGCTCACAGCCTCGCTAGCCATGAAGGAGCAGGCTGAGGGAGTGTGTCAGACATGACTCAGCACTTTCCTGGGCTTGCCTGTGGTTTCGCCTTTCCACTCCAACTGGGCCCCGGGACTCCTTGCAGAGGAGGAGGAGCCCGGTTGTCTCCAAACTTCCTAGGGCTAGAGTAGAGCAGGGAGAACTCTGTCAGCTGGAAGGGAAGAGCAGAAGGGTAGATGGGGCAGAGGTTGCCTGGCCGCTCTGGTGAAGCAACGCCCAGGGAGAAACAGGCACCATGGGCCTCCAGGCAGGGGATGCGAGATCCCAGCCAGAGTGCTTCTGCGTCTCAGCCGAGAAGCTTCCTGAGAGTTTGAGGTTGCCTGCAGCTCTCCAGAGGAGCAAAGACATGTGGGGTGTGTTTGGCCTTTCCCTGGGAGGGTGGTGCCCTTGCGGCAGCCCCAGGCCCAGGAGCAACGGCCCCAGAGGAAAGACCGTTCCCACTGAGATTCGCTGAGGCTGAGAAGCAGATTTCGCAGGAAGCGGGAGGAGAGAGCTTCCTTCGCCAATGCAGAGGCAGCCTAGCGGCCTGCGTCTGCACAGCTGGATTTGGCAGAGAGGCGTTCGCTTTGCCCCTGGGAGACGCTGAGATTGGCTCCAAGCACCGAGATTTCCGGGTGCGCGGCCTGCATCTCTCTTGCACTCTCCGAGCTTGAGAAGGCTTTCCTAGCTCCCAGTGTTGCTTCCCTGAAAGGAGCAGGCTGAGGAAGTGTGCCCGCGTGACTCAGCCCCTTCCTAGGCTTCCCCGTGCTATTGCCTTTCAGTGCAATCGAAGGCGCAGGACTCCTTGGAAAGGAGGCTGGGCTCGGTTGTCTCCCCACTTCAGAGGTCTAGAGCAGAGCACTGAGACGTCTGTCAGGCGGAAGGGAAGCGCTGTTGTGCCCATGGTGAAGACGTTGCTTGGCCGCACTGTGGAAGCAACGCCCAGAGAGAAACAGGCACCGTGGGCCTCCAGGCAGGGGCTGCGGGATCACAGCCAGAATGCCCCTGCGTCTCCGCTGAGAAGCGACCTCCCAGTTGGAGGCTCCATGCCGCCCTCCAGAGGAGCAAAGACGTGTGGAGTGTGTCTGGCCTTTCCTTGGGAGTGTGGTGCCCTTCCCTCTTCCCCAGGCACAGGAGCAACTGCCCCTGAGCAAAGAGCTCTCCAAGGGCTTTTCCCTCAGGCTGAAGCAGATTTCGCAGGAAGCGGGCCTAGAGAGCTTCCTTCGTGGATGCAGAGGCAGCAGAGCGGCCTGCGTGTGCAAAGCTGCATTTGGCAGAGAGGAGCTCGCTTTGGCACTGGGAGGCTGTGAGACCTGCTCCAAGCACCGGGATTGCTGGGTTGGGGCCTGCATCTCGCTGCCACTTTCTGAGCTTCCAAAGACTTTCCTAGCTCACAGCCTCGCTAGCCATGAAGGAGCAGGCTGAGGGAGTGTGTCAGACATGACTCAGCACTTTCCTGGGCTTGCCTGTGGTTTCGCCTTTCCACTCCAACTGGGCCCCGGGACTCCTTGCAGAGGAGGAGGAGCCCGGTTGTCTCCAAACTTCCTAGGGCTAGAGTAGAGCAGGGAGAACTCTGTCAGCTGGAAGGGAAGAGCAGAAGGGTAGATGGGGCAGAGGTTGCCTGGCCGCTCTGGTGAAGCAACGCCCAGGGAGAAACAGGCACCATGGGCCTCCAGGCAGGGGATGCGAGATCCCAGCCAGAGTGCTTCTGCGTCTCAGCCGAGAAGCTTCCTGAGAGTTTGAGGTTGCCTGCAGCTCTCCAGAGGAGCAAAGACATGTGGGGTGTGTTTGGCCTTTCCCTGGGAGGGTGGTGCCCTTGCGGCAGCCCCAGGCCCAGGAGCAACGGCCCCAGAGGAAAGACCGTTCCCACTGAGATTCGCTGAGGCTGAGAAGCAGATTTCGCAGGAAGCGGGAGGAGAGAGCTTCCTTCGCCAATGCAGAGGCAGCCTAGCGGCCTGCGTCTGCACAGCTGGATTTGGCAGAGAGGCGTTCGCTTTGCCCCTGGGAGACGCTGAGATTGGCTCCAAGCACCGAGATTTCCGGGTGCGCGGCCTGCATCTCTCTTGCACTCTCCGAGCTTGAGAAGGCTTTCCTAGCTCCCAGCGTTGCTTCCCTGAAAGGAGCAGGCTGAGGAAGTGTGTCCAACGTGACTCAGCCCCTTCCTAGGCTTCCCCGTGCTATTGCCTTTCAGTGCAATGGAAGGCGCAGGACTCCTTGGAAAGGAGGCTGGGCTCGGTTGTCTCCCCACTTCAGAGGTCTAGAGCAGAGCACTGAGACGTCTGTCAGGCGGAAGGGAAGTGCTGTTGTGCCCATGGTGAAGACGTTGCTTGGCCGCACTGTGGAAGCAACGCCCAGAGAGAAACAGGCACCGTGGGCCTCCAGGCAGGGGCTGCGGGATCACAGCCAGAATGCCCCTGCGTCTCCGCTGAGAAGCGACCTCCCAGTTGGAGGCTCCATGCCGCCCTCCAGAGGAGCAAAGACGTGTGGAGTGTGTCTGGCCTTTCCTTGGGAGTGTGGTGCCCTTCCCTCTTCCCCAGGCACAGGAGCAACTGCCCCTGAGCAAAGACCTCTCCAAGGGCTTTTCCCTCAGGCTGAAGCAGATTTCGCAGGAAGCGGGCCTAGAGAGCTTCCTTCGTGGATGCAGAGGCAGCAGAGCGGCCTGCGTGTGCAAAGCTGCATTTGGCAGAGAGGAGCTCGCTTTGGCACTGGGAGGCTGTGAGACCTGCTCCAAGCACCGGGATTGCTGGGTTGGGGCCTGCATCTCGCTGCCACTTTCTGAGCTTCCAAAGACTTTCCTAGCTCACAGCCTCGCTAGCCATGAAGGAGCAGGCTGAGGGAGTGTGTCAGACATGACTCAGCACTTTCCTGGGCTTGCCTGTGGTTTCGCCTTTCCACTCCAACTGGGCCCCGGGACTCCTTGCAGAGGAGGAGGAGCCCGGTTGTCTCCAAACTTCCTAGGGCTAGAGTAGAGCAGGGAGAACTCTGTCAGCTGGAAGGGAAGAGCAGAAGGGTAGATGGGGCAGAGGTTGCCTGGCCGCTCTGGTGAAGCAACGCCCAGGGAGAAACAGGCACCATGGGCCTCCAGGCAGGGGATGCGAGATCCCAGCCAGAGTGCTTCTGCGTCTCAGCCGAGAAGCTTCCTGAGCGTTTGAGGTTGCCTGCAGCTCTCCAGAGGAGCAAAGACATGTGGGGTGTGTTTGGCCTTTCCCTGGGAGGGTGGTGCCCTTGCGGCAGCCCCAGGCCCAGGAGCAACGGCCCCAGAGGAAAGACCGTTCCCACTGAGATTCGCTGAGGCTGAGAAGCAGATTTCGCAGGAAGCGGGAGGAGAGAGCTTCCTTCGCCAATGCAGAGGCAGCCTAGCGGCCTGCGTCTGCACAGCTGGATTTGGCAGAGAGGCGTTCGCTTTGCCCCTGGGAGACGCTGAGATTGGCTCCAAGCACCGAGATTTCCGGGTGCGCGGCCTGCATCTCTCTTGCACTCTCCGAGCTTGAGAAGGCTTTCCTAGCTCCCAGCGTTGCTTCCCTGAAAGGAGCAGGCTGAGGAAGTGTGCCCGCGTGACTCAGCCCCTTCCTAGGCTTCCCCGTGCTATTGCCTTTCAGTGCAATCGAAGGCGCAGGACTCCTTGGAAAGGAGGCTGGGCTCGGTTGTCTCCCCACTTCAGAGGTCTAGAGCAGAGCACTGAGACGTCTGTCAGGCGGAAGGGAAGCGCTGTTGTGCCCATGGTGAAGACGTTGCTTGGCCGCACTGTGGAAGCAACGCCCAGAGAGAAACAGGCACCGTGGGCCTCCAGGCAGGGGCTGCGGGATCACAGCCAGAATGCCCCTGCGTCTCCGCTGAGAAGCGACCTCCCAGTTGGAGGCTCCATGCCGCCCTCCAGAGGAGCAAAGACGTGTGGAGTGTGTCTGGCCTTTCCTTGGGAGTGTGGTGCCCTTCCCTCTTCCCCAGGCACAGGAGCAACTGCCCCTGAGCAAAGACCTCTCCAAGGGCTTTTCCCTCAGGCTGAAGCAGATTTCGCAGGAAGCGGGCCTAGAGAGCTTCCTTCGTGGATGCAGAGGCAGCAGAGCGGCCTGCGTGTGCAAAGCTGCATTTGGCAGAGAGGAGCTCGCTTTGGCACTGGGAGGCTGTGAGACCTGCTCCAAGCACCGGGATTGCTGGGTTGGGGCCTGCATCTCGCTGCCACTTTCTGAGCTTCCAAAGACTTTCCTAGCTCACAGCCTCGCTAGCCATGAAGGAGCAGGCTGAGGGAGTGTGTCAGACATGACTCAGCACTTTCCTGGGCTTGCCTGTGGTTTCGCCTTTCCACTCCAACTGGGCCCCGGGACTCCTTGCAGAGGAGGAGGAGCCCGGTTGTCTCCAAACTTCCTAGGGCTAGAGTAGAGCAGGGAGAACTCTGTCAGCTGGAAGGGAAGAGCAGAAGGGTAGATGGGGCAGAGGTTGCCTGGCCGCTCTGGTGAAGCAACGCCCAGGGAGAAACAGGCACCATGGGCCTCCAGGCAGGGGATGCGAGATCCCAGCCAGAGTGCTTCTGCGTCTCAGCCGAGAAGCTTCCTGAGAGTTTGAGGTTGCCTGCAGCTCTCCAGAGGAGCAAAGACATGTGGGGTGTGTTTGGCCTTTCCCTGGGAGGGTGGTGCCCTTGCCGCAGCCCCAGGCCCAGGAGCAACGGCCCCAGAGGAAAGACCGTTCCCACTGAGATTCGCTGAGGCTGAGAAGCAGATTTCGCAGGAAGCGGGAGGAGAGAGCTTCCTTCGCCAATGCAGAGGCAGCCTAGCGGCCTGCGTCTGCACAGCTGGATTTGGCAGAGAGGCGTTCGCTTTGCCCCTGGGAGACGCTGAGATTGGCTCCAAGCACCGAGATTTCCGGGTGCGCGGCCTGCATCTCTCTTGCACTCTCCGAGCTTGAGAAGGCTTTCCTAGCTCCCAGCGTTGCTTCCCTGAAAGGAGCAGGCTGAGGAAGTGTGCCCGCGTGACTCAGCCCCTTCCTAGGCTTCCCCGTGCTATTGCCTTTCAGTGCAATCGAAGGCGCAGGACTCCTTGGAAAGGAGGCTGGGCTCGGTTGTCTCCCCACTTCAGAGGTCTAGAGCAGAGCACTGAGACGTCTGTCAGGCGGAAGGGAAGCGCTGTTGTGCCCATGGTGAAGACGTTGCTTGGCCGCACTGTGGAAGCAACGCCCAGAGAGAAACAGGCACCGTGGGCCTCCAGGCAGGGGCTGCGGGATCACAGCCAGAATGCCCCTGCGTCTCCGCTGAGAAGCGACCTCCCAGTTGGAGGCTCCATGCCGCCCTCCAGAGGAGCAAAGACGTGTGGAGTGTGTCTGGCCTTTCCTTGGGAGTGTGGTGCCCTTCCCTCTTCCCCAGGCACAGGAGCAACTGCCCCTGAGCAAAGAGCTCTCCAAGGGCTTTTCCCTCAGGCTGAAGCAGATTTCGCAGGAAGCGGGCCTAGAGAGCTTCCTTCGTGGATGCAGAGGCAGCAGAGCGGCCTGCGTGTGCAAAGCTGCATTTGGCAGAGAGGAGCTCGCTTTGGCACTGGGAGGCTGTGAGACCTGCTCCAAGCACCGGGATTGCTGGGTTGGGGCCTGCATCTCGCTGCCACTTGCTGAGCTTCCAAAGACTTTCCTAGCTCACAGCCTCGCTAGCCATGAAGGAGCAGGCTGAGGGAGTGTGTCAGACATGACTCAGCACTTTCCTGGGCTTGCCTGTGGTTTCGCCTTTCCACTCCAACTGGGCCCCGGGACTCCCTGCAGAGGAGGAGGAGCCCGGTTGTCTCCAAACTTCCTAGGGCTAGAGTAGAGCAGGGAGAACTCTGTCAGCTGGAAGGGAAGAGCAGAAGGGTAGATGGGGCAGAGGTTGCCTGGCCGCTCTGGTGAAGCAACGCCCAGGGAGAAACAGGCACCATGGGCCTCCAGGCAGGGGATGCGAGATCCCAGCCAGAGTGCTTCTGCGTCTCAGCCCAGAAGCTTCCTGAGAGTTTGAGGTTGCCTGCAGCTCTCCAGAGGAGCAAAGACATGTGGGGTGTGTTTGGCCTTTCCCTGGGAGGGTGGTGCCCTTGCGGCAGCCCCAGGCCCAGGAGCAACGGCCCCAGAGGAAAGACCGTTCCCACTGAGATTCGCTGAGGCTGAGAAGCAGATTTCGCAGGAAGCGGGAGGAGAGAGCTTCCTTCGCCAATGCAGAGGCAGCCTAGCGGCCTGCGTCTGCACAGCTGGATTTGGCAGAGAGGCGTTCGCTTTGCCCCTGGGAGACGCTGAGATTGGCTCCAAGCACCGAGATTTCCGGGTGCGCGGCCTGCATCTCTCTTGCACTCTCCGAGCTTGAGAAGGCTTTCCTAGCTCCCAGCGTTGCTTCCCTGAAAGGAGCAGGCTGAGGAAGTGTGTCCGACGTGACTCAGCCCCTTCCTAGGCTTCCCCGTGCTATTGCCTTTCAGTGCAATCGAAGGCGCAGGACTCCTTGGAAAGGAGGCTGGGCTCGGTTGTCTCCCCACTTCAGAGGTCTAGAGCAGAGCACTGAGACGTCTGTCAGGCGGAAGGGAAGCGCTGTTGTGCCCATGGTGAAGACGTTGCTTGGCCGCACTGTGGAAGCAACGCCCAGAGAGAAACAGGCACCGTGGGCCTCCAGGCAGGGGCTGCGGGATCACAGCCAGAATGCCCCTGCGTCTCCGCTGAGAAGCGACCTCCCAGTTGGAGGCTCCATGCCGCCCTCCAGAGGAGCAAAGACGTGTGGAGTGTGTCTGGCCTTTCCTTGGGAGTGTGGTGCCCTTCCCTCTTCCCCAGGCACAGGAGCAACTGCCCCTGAGCAAAGACCTCTCCAAGGGCTTTTCCCTCAGGCTGAAGCAGATTTCGCAGGAAGCGGGCCTAGAGAGCTTCCTTCGTGGATGCAGAGGCAGCAGAGCGGCCTGCGTGTGCAAAGCTGCATTTGGCAGAGAGGAGCTCGCTTTGGCACTGGGAGGCTGTGAGACCTGCTCCAAGCACCGGGATTGCTGGGTTGGGGCCTGCATCTCGCTGCCACTTGCTGAGCTTCCAAAGACTTTCCTAGCTCACAGCCTCGCTAGCCATGAAGGAGCAGGCTGAGGGAGTGTGTCAGACATGACTCAGCACTTTCCTGGGCTTGCCTGTGGTTTCGCCTTTCCACTCCAACTGGGCCCCGGGACTCCCTGCAGAGGAGGAGGAGCCCGGTTGTCTCCAAACTTCCTAGGGCTAGAGTAGAGCAGGGAGAACTCTGTCAGCTGGAAGGGAAGAGCAGAAGGGTAGATGGGGCAGAGGTTGCCTGGCCGCTCTGGTGAAGCAACGCCCAGGGAGAAACAGGCACCATGGGCCTCCAGGCAGGGGATGCGAGATCCCAGCCAGAGTGCTTCTGCGTCTCAGCCGAGAAGCTTCCTGAGAGTTTGAGGTTGCCTGCAGCTCTCCAGAGGAGCAAAGACATGTGGGGTGTGTTTGGCCTTTCCCTGGGAGGGTGGTGCCCTTGCGGCAGCCCCAGGCCCAGGAGCAACGGCCCCAGAGGAAAGACCGTTCCCACTGAGATTCGCTGAGGCTGAGAAGCAGATTTCGCAGGAAGCGGGAGGAGAGAGCTTCCTTCGCCAATGCAGAGGCAGCCTAGCGGCCTGCGTCTGCACAGCTGGATTTGGCAGAGAGGCGTTCGCTTTGCCCCTGGGAGACGCTGAGATTGGCTCCAAGCACCGAGATTTCCGGGTGCGCGGCCTGCATCTCTCTTGCACTCTCCGAGCTTGAGAAGGCTTTCCTAGCTCCCAGCGTTGCTTCCCTGAAAGGAGCAGGCTGAGGAAGTGTGTCCGACGTGACTCAGCCCCTTCCTAGGCTTCCCCGTGCTATTGCCTTTCAGTGCAATCGAAGGCGCAGGACTCCTTGGAAAGGAGGCTGGGCTCGGTTGTCTCCCCACTTCAGAGGTCTAGAGCAGAGCACTGAGACGTCTGTCAGGCGGAAGGGAAGCGCTGTTGTGCCCATGGTGAAGACGTTGCTTGGCCGCACTGTGGAAGCAACGCCCAGAGAGAAACAGGCACCGTGGGCCTCCAGGCAGGGGCTGCGGGATCACAGCCAGAATGCCCCTGCGTCTCCGCTGAGAAGCGACCTCCCAGTTGGAGGCTCCATGCCGCCCTCCAGAGGAGCAAAGACGTGTGGAGTGTGTCTGGCCTTTCCTTGGGAGTGTGGTGCCCTTCCCTCTTCCCCAGGCACAGGAGCAACTGCCCCTGAGCAAAGACCTCTCCAAGGGCTTTTCCCTCAGGCTGAAGCAGATTTCGCAGGAAGCGGGCCTAGAGAGCTTCCTTCGTGGATGCAGAGGCAGCAGAGCGGCCTGCGTGTGCAAAGCTGCATTTGGCAGAGAGGAGCTCGCTTTGGCACTGGGAGGCTGGGAGACCTGCTCCAAGCACCGGGATTGCTGGGTTGGGGCCTGCATCTCGCTGCCACTTTCTGAGCTTCCAAAGACTTTCCTAGCTCACAGCCTCGCTAGCCATGAAGGAGCAGGCTGAGGGAGTGTGTCAGACATGACTCAGCACTTTCCTGGGCTTGCCTGTGGTTTCGCCTTTCCACTCCAACTGGGCCCCGGGACTCCCTGCAGAGGAGGAGGAGCCCGGTTGTCTCCAAACTTCCTAGGGCTAGAGTAGAGCAGGGAGAACTCTGTCAGCTGGAAGGGAAGAGCAGAAGGGTAGATGGGGCAGAGGTTGCCTGGCCGCTCTGGTGAAGCAACGCCCAGGGAGAAACAGGCACCATGGGCCTCCAGGCAGGGGATGCGAGATCCCAGCCAGAGTGCTTCTGCGTCTCAGCCGAGAAGCTTCCTGAGAGTTTGAGGTTGCCTGCAGCTCTCCAGAGGAGCAAAGACATGTGGGGTGTGTTTGGCCTTTCCCTGGGAGGGTGGTGCCCTTGCGGCAGCCCCAGGCCCAGGAGCAACGGCCCCAGAGGAAAGACCGTTCCCACTGAGATTCGCTGAGGCTGAGAAGCAGATTTCGCAGGAAGCGGGAGGAGAGAGCTTCCTTCGCCAATGCAGAGGCAGCCTAGCGGCCTGCGTCTGCACAGCTGGATTTGGCAGAGAGGCGTTCGCTTTGCCCCTGGGAGACGCTGAGATTGGCTCCAAGCACCGAGATTTCCGGGTGCGCGGCCTGCATCTCTCTTGCACTCTCCGAGCTTGAGAAGGCTTTCCTAGCTCCCAGCGTTGCTTCCCTGAAAGGAGCAGGCTGAGGAAGTGTGTCCGACGTGACTCAGCCCCTTCCTAGGCTTCCCCGTGCTATTGCCTTTCAGTGCAATCGAAGGCGCAGGACTCCTTGGAAAGGAGGCTGGGCTCGGTTGTCTCCCCACTTCAGAGGTCTAGAGCAGAGCACTGAGACGTCTGTCAGGCGGAAGGGAAGCGCTGTTGTGCCCATGGTGAAGACGTTTCTTGGCCGCACTGTGGAAGCAACGCCCAGAGAGAAACAGGCACCGTGGGCCTCCAGGCAGGGGCTGCGGGATCACAGCCAGAATGCCCCTGCGTCTCCGCTGAGAAGCGACCTCCCAGTTGGAGGCTCCATGCCGCCCTCCAGAGGAGCAAAGACGTGTGGAGTGTGTCTGGCCTTTCCTTGGGAGTGTGGTGCCCTTCCCTCTTCCCCAGGCACAGGAGCAACTGCCCCTGAGCAAAGAGCTCTCCAAGGGCTTTTCCCTCAGGCTGAAGCAGATTTCGCAGGAAGCGGGCCTAGAGAGCTTCCTTCGTGGATGCAGAGGCAGCAGAGCGGCCTGCGTGTGCAAAGCTGCATTTGGCAGAGAGGAGCTCGCTTTGGCACTGGGAGGCTGGGAGACCTGCTCCAAGCACCGGGATTGCTGGGTTGGGGCCTGCATCTCGCTGCCACTTGCTGAGCTTCCAAAGACTTTCCTAGCTCACAGCCTCGCTAGCCATGAAGGAGCAGGCTGAGGGAGTGTGTCAGACATGACTCAGCACTTTCCTGGGCTTGCCTGTGGTTTCGCCTTTCCACTCCAACTGGGCCCCGGGACTCCCTGCAGAGGAGGAGGAGCCCGGTTGTCTCCAAACTTCCTAGGGCTAGAGTAGAGCAGGGAGAACTCTGTCAGCTGGAAGGGAAGAGCAGAAGGGTAGATGGGGCAGAGGTTGCCTGGCCGCTCTGGTGAAGCAACGCCCAGGGAGAAACAGGCACCATGGGCCTCCAGGCAGGGGATGCGAGATCCCAGCCAGAGTGCTTCTGCGTCTCAGCCGAGAAGCTTCCTGAGAGTTTGAGGTTGCCTGCAGCTCTCCAGAGGAGCAAAGACATGTGGGGTGTGTTTGGCCTTTCCCTGGGAGGGTGGTGCCCTTGCGGCAGCCCCAGGCCCAGGAGCAACGGCCCCAGAGGAAAGACCGTTCCCACTGAGATTCGCTGAGGCTGAGAAGCAGATTTCGCAGGAAGCGGGAGGAGAGAGCTTCCTTCGCCAATGCAGAGGCAGCCTAGCGGCCTGCGTCTGCACAGCTGGATTTGGCAGAGAGGCGTTCGCTTTGCCCCTGGGAGACGCTGAGATTGGCTCCAAGCACCGAGATTTCCGGGTGCGCGGCCTGCATCTCTCTTGCACTCTCCGAGCTTGAGAAGGCTTTCCTAGCTCCCAGCGTTGCTTCCCTGAAAGGAGCAGGCTGAGGAAGTGTGTCCGACGTGACTCAGCCCCTTCCTAGGCTTCCCCGTGCTATTGCCTTTCAGTGCAATCGAAGGCGCAGGACTCCTTGGAAAGGAGGCTGGGCTCGGTTGTCTCCCCACTTCAGAGGTCTAGAGCAGAGCACTGAGACGTCTGTCAGGCGGAAGGGAAGCGCTGTTGTGCCCATGGTGAAGACGTTGCTTGGCCGCACTGTGGAAGCAACGCCCAGAGAGAAACAGGCACCGTGGGCCTCCAGGCAGGGGCTGCGGGATCACAGCCAGAATGCCCCTGCGTCTCCGCTGAGAAGCGACCTCCCAGTTGGAGGCTCCATGCCGCCCTCCAGAGGAGCAAAGACGTGTGGAGTGTGTCTGGCCTTTCCTTGGGAGTGTGGTGCCCTTCCCTCTTCCCCAGGCACAGGAGCAACTGCCCCTGAGCAAAGACCTCTCCAAGGGCTTTTCCCTCAGGCTGAAGCAGATTTCGCAGGAAGCGGGCCTAGAGAGCTTCCTTCGTGGATGCAGAGGCAGCAGAGCGGCCTGCGTGTGCACAGCTGCATTTGGCAGAGAGGAGCTCGCTTTGGCACTGGGAGGCTGGGAGACCTGCTCCAAGCACCGGGATTGCTGGGTTGGGGCCTGCATCTCGCTGCCACTTGCTGAGCTTCCAAAGACTTTCCTAGCTCACAGCCTCGCTAGCCATGAAGGAGTAGGCTGAGGGAGTGTGTCAGACATGACTCAGCACTTTCCTGGGCTTGCCTGTGGTTTCGCCTTTCCACTCCAACTGGGCCCCGGGACTCCTTGCAGAGGAGGAGGAGCCCGGTTGTCTCCAAACTTCCTAGGGCTAGAGTAGAGCAGGGAGAACTCTGTCAGCTGGAAGGGAAGAGCAGAAGGGTAGATGGGGCAGAGGTTGCCTGGCCGCTCTGGTGAAGCAACGCCCAGGGAGAAACAGGCACCATGGGCCTCCAGGCAGGGGATGCGAGATCCCAGCCAGAGTGCTTCTGCGTCTCAGCCGAGAAGCTTCCTGAGAGTTTGAGGTTGCCTGCAGCTCTCCAGAGGAGCAAAGACATGTGGGGTGTGTTTGGCCTTTCCCTGGGAGGGTGGTGCCCTTGCGGCAGCCCCAGGCCCAGGAGCAACGGCCCCAGAGGAAAGACCGTTCCCACTGAGATTCGCTGAGGCTGAGAAGCAGATTTCGCAGGAAGCGGGAGGAGAGAGCTTCCTTCGCCAATGCAGAGGCAGCCTAGCGGCCTGCGTCTGCACAGCTGGATTTGGCAGAGAGGCGTTCGCTTTGCCCCTGGGAGACGCTGAGATTGGCTCCAAGCACCGAGATTTCCGGGTGCGCGGCCTGCATCTCTCTTGCACTCTCCGAGCTTGAGAAGGCTTTCCTAGCTCCCAGCGTTGCTTCCCTGAAAGGAGCAGGCTGAGGAAGTGTGTCCGACGTGACTCAGCCCCTTCCTAGGCTTCCCCGTGCTATTGCCTTTCAGTGCAATGGAAGGCGCAGGACTCCTTGGAAAGGAGGCTGGGCTCGGTTGTCTCCCCACTTCAGAGGTCTAGAGCAGAGCACTGAGACGTCTGTCAGGCGGAAGGGAAGCGCTGTTGTGCCCATGGTGAAGACGTTGCTTGGCCGCACTGTGGAAGCAACGCCCAGAGAGAAACAGGCACCGTGGGCCTCCAGGCAGGGGCTGCGGGATCACAGCCAGAATGCCCCTGCGTCTCCGCTGAGAAGCGACCTCCCAGTTGGAGGCTCCATGCCGCCCTCCAGAGGAGCAAAGACGTGTGGAGTGTGTCTGGCCTTTCCTTGGGAGTGTGGTGCCCTTCCCTCTTCCCCAGGCACAGGAGCAACTGCCCCTGAGCAAAGACCTCTCCAAGGGCTTTTCCCTCAGGCTGAAGCAGATTTCGCAGGAAGCGGGCCTAGAGAGCTTCCTTCGTGGATGCAGAGGCAGCAGAGCGGCCTGCGTGTGCAAAGCTGCATTTGGCAGAGAGGAGCTCGCTTTGGCACTGGGAGGCTGTGAGACCTGCTCCAAGCACCGGGATTGCTGGGTTGGGGCCTGCATCTCGCTGCCACTTTCTGAGCTTCCAAAGACTTTCCTAGCTCACAGCCTCGCTAGCCATGAAGGAGCAGGCTGAGGGAGTGTGTCAGACATGACTCAGCACTTTCCTGGGCTTGCCTGTGGTTTCGCCTTTCCACTCCAACTGGGCCCCGGGACTCCCTGCAGAGGAGGAGGAGCCCGGTTGTCTCCAAACTTCCTAGGGCTAGAGTAGAGCAGGGAGAACTCTGTCAGCTGGAAGGGAAGAGCAGAAGGGTAGATGGGGCAGAGGTTGCCTGGCCGCTCTGGTGAAGCAACGCCCAGGGAGAAACAGGCACCATGGGCCTCCAGGCAGGGGATGCGAGATCCCAGCCAGAGTGCTTCTGCGTCTCAGCCGAGAAGCTTCCTGAGAGTTTGAGGTTGCCTGCAGCTCTCCAGAGGAGCAAAGACATGTGGGGTGTGTTTGGCCTTTCCCTGGGAGGGTGGTGCCCTTGCGGCAGCCCCAGGCCCAGGAGCAACGGCCCCAGAGGAAAGACCGTTCCCACTGAGATTCGCTGAGGCTGAGAAGCAGATTTCGCAGGAAGCGGGAGGAGAGAGCTTCCTTCGCCAATGCAGAGGCAGCCTAGCGGCCTGCGTCTGCACAGCTGGATTTGGCAGAGAGGCGTTCGCTTTGCCCCTGGGAGACGCTGAGATTGGCTCCAAGCACCGAGATTTCCGGGTGCGCGGCCTGCATCTCTCTTGCACTCTCCGAGCTTGAGAAGGCTTTCCTAGCTCCCAGCGTTGCTTCCCTGAAAGGAGCAGGCTGAGGAAGTGTGTCCGACGTGACTCAGCCCCTTCCTAGGCTTCCCCGTGCTATTGCCTTTCAGTGCAATCGAAGGCGCAGGACTCCTTGGAAAGGAGGCTGGGCTCGGTTGTCTCCCCACTTCAGAGGTCTAGAGCAGAGCACTGAGACGTCTGTCAGGCGGAAGGGAAGCGCTGTTGTGCCCATGGTGAAGACGTTGCTTGGCCGCACTGTGGAAGCAACGCCCAGAGAGAAACAGGCACCGTGGGCCTCCAGGCAGGGGCTGCGGGATCACAGCCAGAATGCCCCTGCGTCTCCGCTGAGAAGCGACCTCCCAGTTGGAGGCTCCATGCCGCCCTCCAGAGGAGCAAAGACGTGTGGAGTGTGTCTGGCCTTTCCTTGGGAGTGTGGTGCCCTTCCCTCTTCCCCAGGCACAGGAGCAACTGCCCCTGAGCAAAGACCTCTCCAAGGGCTTTTCCCTCAGGCTGAAGCAGATTTCGCAGGAAGCGGGCCTAGAGAGCTTCCTTCGTGGATGCAGAGGCAGCAGAGCGGCCTGCGTGTGCACAGCTGCATTTGGCAGAGAGGAGCTCGCTTTGGCACTGGGAGGCTGGGAGACCTGCTCCAAGCACCGGGATTGCTGGGTTGGGGCCTGCATCTCGCTGCCACTTGCTGAGCTTCCAAAGACTTTCCTAGCTCACAGCCTCGCTAGCCATGAAGGAGCAGGCTGAGGGAGTGTGTCAGACATGACTCAGCACTTTCCTGGGCTTGCCTGTGGTTTCGCCTTTCCACTCCAACTGGGCCCCGGGACTCCCTGCAGAGGAGGAGGAGCCCGGTTGTCTCCAAACTTCCTAGGGCTAGAGTAGAGCAGGGAGAACTCTGTCAGCTGGAAGGGAAGAGCAGAAGGGTAGATGGGGCAGAGGTTGCCTGGCCGCTCTGGTGAAGCAACGCCCAGGGAGAAACAGGCACCATGGGCCTCCAGGCAGGGGATGCGAGATCCCAGCCAGAGTGCTTCTGCGTCTCAGCCGAGAAGCTTCCTGAGAGTTTGAGGTTGCCTGCAGCTCTCCAGAGGAGCAAAGACATGTGGGGTGTGTTTGGCCTTTCCCTGGGAGGGTGGTGCCCTTGCGGCAGCCCCAGGCCCAGGAGCAACGGCCCCAGAGGAAAGACCGTTCCCACTGAGATTCGCTGAGGCTGAGAAGCAGATTTCGCAGGAAGCGGGAGGAGAGAGCTTCCTTCGCCAATGCAGAGGCAGCCTAGCGGCCTGCGTCTGCACAGCTGGATTTGGCAGAGAGGCGTTCGCTTTGCCCCTGGGAGACGCTGAGATTGGCTCCAAGCACCGAGATTTCCGGGTGCGCGGCCTGCATCTCTCTTGCACTCTCCGAGCTTGAGAAGGCTTTCCTAGCTCCCAGCGTTGCTTCCCTGAAAGGAGCAGGCTGAGGAAGTGTGTCCGACGTGACTCAGCCCCTTCCTAGGCTTCCCCGTGCTATTGACTTTCAGTGCAATGGAAGGCGCAGGACTCCTTGGAAAGGAGGCTGGGCTCGGTTGTCTCCCCACTTCAGAGGTCTAGAGCAGAGCACTGAGACGTCTGTCAGGCGGAAGGGAAGCGCTGTTGTGCCCATGGTGAAGACGTTGCTTGGCCGCACTGTGGAAGCAACGCCCAGAGAGAAACAGGCACCGTGGGCCTCCAGGCAGGGGCTGCGGGATCACAGCCAGAATGCCCCTGCGTCTCCGCTGAGAAGCGACCTCCCAGTTGGAGGCTCCATGCCGCCCTCCAGAGGAGCAAAGACGTGTGGAGTGTGTCTGGCCTTTCCTTGGGAGTGTGGTGCCCTTCCCTCTTCCCCAGGCACAGGAGCAACTGCCCCTGAGCAAAGACCTCTCCAAGGGCTTTTCCCTCAGGCTGAACCAGATTTCGCAGGAAGCGGGCCTAGAGAGCTTCCTTCGTGGATGCAGAGGCAGCAGAGCGGCCTGCGTGTGCACAGCTGCATTTGGCAGAGAGGAGCTCGCTTTGGCACTGGGAGGCTGGGAGACCTGCTCCAAGCACCGGGATTGCTGGGTTGGGGCCTGCATCTCGCTGCCACTTGCTGAGCTTCCAAAGACTTTCCTAGCTCACAGCCTCGCTAGCCATGAAGGAGCAGGCTGAGGGAGTGTGTCAGACATGACTCAGCACTTTCCTGGGCTTGCCTGTGGTTTCGCCTTTCCACTCCAACTGGGCCCCGGGACTCCTTGCAGAGGAGGAGGAGCCCGGTTGTCTCCAAACTTCCTAGGGCTAGAGTAGAGCAGGGAGAACTCTGTCAGCTGGAAGGGAAGAGCAGAAGGGTAGATGGGGCAGAGGTTGCCTGGCCGCTCTGGTGAAGCAACGCCCAGGGAGAAACAGGCACCATGGGCCTCCAGGCAGGGGATGCGAGATCCCAGCCAGAGTGCTTCTGCGTCTCAGCCGAGAAGCTTCCTGAGAGTTTGAGGTTGCCTGCAGCTCTCCAGAGGAGCAAAGACATGTGGGGTGTGTTTGGCCTTTCCCTGGGAGGGTGGTGCCCTTGCGGCAGCCCCAGGCCCAGGAGCAACGGCCCCAGAGGAAAGACCGTTCCAACTGAGATTCGCTGAGGCTGAGAAGCAGATTTCACAGGAAGCGGGAGGAGAGAGCTTCCTTCGCCAATGCAGAGGCAGCCTAGCGGCCTGCGTCTGCACAGCTGGATTTGGCAGAGAGGCGTTCGCTTTGCCCCTGGGAGACGCTGAGATTGGCTCCAAGCACCGAGATTTCCGGGTGCGCGGCCTGCATCTCTCTTGCACTCTCCGAGCTTGAGAAGGCTTTCCTAGCTCCCAGCGTTGCTTCCCTGAAAGGAGCAGGCTGAGGAAGTGTGTCCGACGTGACTCAGCCCCTTCCTAGGCTTCCCCGTGCTATTGCCTTTCAGTGCAATGGAAGGCGCAGGACTCCTTGGAAAGGAGGCTGGGCTCGGTTGTCTCCCCACTTCAGAGGTCTAGAGCAGAGCACTGAGACGTCTGTCAGGCGGAAGGGAAGCGCTGTTGTGCCCATGGTGAAGACGTTGCTTGGCCGCACTGTGGAAGCAACGCCCAGAGAGAAACAGGCACCGTGGGCCTCCAGGCAGGGGCTGCGGGATCACAGCCAGAATGCCCCTGCGTCTCCGCTGAGAAGCGACCTCCCAGTTGGAGGCTCCATGCCGCCCTCCAGAGGAGCAAAGACGTGTGGAGTGTGTCTGGCCTTTCCTTGGGAGTGTGGTGCCCTTCCCTCTTCCCCAGGCACAGGAGCAACTGCCCCTGAGCAAAGAGCTCTCCAAGGGCTTTTCCCTCAGGCTGAAGCAGATTTCGCAGGAAGCGGGCCTAGAGAGCTTCCTTCGTGGATGCAGAGGCAGCAGAGCGGCCTGCGTGTGCAAAGCTGCATTTGGCAGAGAGGAGCTCGCTTTGGCACTGGGAGGCTGGGAGACCTGCTCCAAGCACCGGGATTGCTGGGTTGGGGCCTGCATCTCGCTGCCACTTGCTGAGCTTCCAAAGACTTTCCTAGCTCACAGCCTCGCTAGCCATGAAGGAGCAGGCTGAGGGAGTGTGTCAGACATGACTCAGCACTTTCCTGGGCTTGCCTGTGGTTTCGCCTTTCCACTCCAACTGGGCCCCGGGACTCCTTGCAGAGGAGGAGGAGCCCGGTTGTCTCCAAACTTCCTAGGGCTAGAGTAGAGCAGGGAGAACTCTGTCAGCTGGAAGGGAAGAGCAGAAGGGTAGATGGGGCAGAGGTTGCCTGGCCGCTCTGGTGAAGCAACGCCTAGGGAGAAACAGGCACCATGGGCCTCCAGGCAGGGGATGCGAGATCCCAGCCAGAGTGCTTCTGCGTCTCAGCCGAGAAGCTTCCTGAGAGTTTGAGGTTGCCTGCAGCTCTCCAGAGGAGCAAAGACATGTGGGGTGTGTTTGGCCTTTCCCTGGGAGGGTGGTGCCCTTGCGGCAGCCCCAGGCCCAGGAGCAACGGCCCCAGAGGAAAGACCGTTCCCACTGAGATTCGCTGAGGCTGAGAAGCAGATTTCGCAGGAAGCGGGAGGAGAGAGCTTCCTTCGCCAATGCAGAGGCAGCCTAGCGGCCTGCGTCTGCACAGCTGGATTTGGCAGAGAGGCGTTCGCTTTGCCCCTGGGAGACGCTGAGATTGGCTCCAAGCACCGAGATTTCCGGGTGCGCGGCCTGCATCTCTCTTGCACTCTCCGAGCTTGAGAAGGCTTTCCTAGCTCCCAGCGTTGCTTCCCTGAAAGGAGCAGGCTGAGGAAGTGTGTCCGACGTGACTCAGCCCCTTCCTAGGCTTCCCCGTGCTATTGCCTTTCAGTGCAATCGAAGGCGCAGGACTCCTTGGAAAGGAGGCTGGGCTCGGTTGTCTCCCCACTTCAGAGGTCTAGAGCAGAGCACTGAGACGTCTGTCAGGCGGAAGGGAAGCGCTGTTGTGCCCATGGTGAAGACGTTGCTTGGCCGCACTGTGGAAGCAACGCCCAGAGAGAAACAGGCACCGTGGGCCTCCAGGCAGGGGCTGCGGGATCACAGCCAGAATGCCCCTGCGTCTCCGCTGAGAAGCGACCTCCCAGTTGGAGGCTCCATGCCGCCCTCCAGAGGAGCAAAGACGTGTGGAGTGTGTCTGGCCTTTCCTTGGGAGTGTGGTGCCCTTCCCTCTTCCCCAGGCACAGGAGCAACTGCCCCTGAGCAAAGACCTCTCCAAGGGCTTTTCCCTCAGGCTGAAGCAGATTTCGCAGGAAGCGGGCCTAGAGAGCTTCCTTCGTGGATGCAGAGGCAGCAGAGCGGCCTGCGTGTGCACAGCTGCATTTGGCAGAGAGGAGCTCGCTTTGGCACTGGGAGGCTGTGAGACCTGCTCCAAGCACCGGGATTGCTGGGTTGGGGCCTGCATCTCGCTGCCACTTGCTGAGCTTCCAAAGACTTTCCTAGCTCACAGCCTCGCTAGCCATGAAGGAGCAGGCTGAGGGAGTGTGTCAGACATGACTCAGCACTTTCCTGGGCTTGCCTGTGGTTTCGCCTTTCCACTCCAACTGGGCCCCGGGACTCCTTGCAGAGGAGGAGGAGCCCGGTTGTCTCCAAACTTCCTAGGGCTAGAGTAGAGCAGGGAGAACTCTGTCAGCTGGAAGGGAAGAGCAGAAGGGTAGATGGGGCAGAGGTTGCCTGGCCGCTCTGGTGAAGCAACGCCCAGGGAGAAACAGGCACCATGGGCCTCCAGGCAGGGGATGCGAGATCCCAGCCAGAGTGCTTCTGCGTCTCAGCCGAGAAGCTTCCTGAGAGTTTGAGGTTGCCTGCAGCTCTCCAGAGGAGCAAAGACATGTGGGGTGTGTTTGGCCTTTCCCTGGGAGGGTGGTGCCCTTGCGGCAGCCCCAGGCCCAGGAGCAACGGCCCCAGAGGAAAGACCGTTCCCACTGAGATTCGCTGAGGCTGAGAAGCAGATTTCGCAGGAAGCGGGAGGAGAGAGCTTCCTTCGCCAATGCAGAGGCAGCCTAGCGGCCTGCGTCTGCACAGCTGGATTTGGCAGAGAGGCGTTCGCTTTGCCCCTGGGAGACGCTGAGATTGGCTCCAAGCACCGAGATTTCCGGGTGCGCGGCCTGCATCTCTCTTGCACTCTCCGAGCTTGAGAAGGCTTTCCTAGCTCCCAGCGTTGCTTCCCTGAAAGGAGCAGGCTGAGGAAGTGTGTCCGACGTGACTCAGCCCCTTCCTAGGCTTCCCCGTGCTATTGCCTTTCAGTGCAATGGAAGGCGCAGGACTCCTTGGAAAGGAGGCTGGGCTCGGTTGTCTCCCCACTTCAGAGGTCTAGAGCAGAGCACTGAGACGTCTGTCAGGCGGAAGGGAAGCGCTGTTGTGCCCATGGTGAAGACGTTGCTTGGCCGCACTGTGGAAGCAACGCCCAGAGAGAAACAGGCACCGTGGGCCTCCAGGCAGGGGCTGCGGGATCACAGCCAGAATGCCCCTGTGTCTCCGCTGAGAAGCGACCTCCCAGTTGGAGGCTCCATGCCGCCCTCCAGAGGAGCAAAGACGTGTGGAGTGTGTCTGGCCTTTCCTTGGGAGTGTGGTGCCCTTCCCTCTTCCCCAGGCACAGGAGCAACTGCCCCTGAGCAAAGAGCTCTCCAAGGGCTTTTCCCTCAGGCTGAAGCAGATTTCGCAGGAAGCGGGCCTAGAGAGCTTCCTTCGTGGATGCAGAGGCAGCAGAGCGGCCTGCGTGTGCACAGCTGCATTTGGCAGAGAGGAGCTCGCTTTGGCACTGGGAGGCTGGGAGACCTGCTCCAAGCACCGGGATTGCTGGGTTGGGGCCTGCATCTCGCTGCCACTTTCTGAGCTTCCAAAGACTTTCCTAGCTCACAGCCTCGCTAGCCATGAAGGAGCAGGCTGAGGGAGTGTGTCAGACATGACTCAGCACTTTCCTGGGCTTGCCTGTGGTTTCGCCTTTCCACTCCAACTGGGCCCCGGGACTCCTTGCAGAGGAGGAGGAGCCCGGTTGTCTCCAAACTTCCTAGGGCTAGAGTAGAGCAGGGAGAACTCTGTCAGCTGGAAGGGAAGAGCAGAAGGGTAGATGGGGCAGAGGTTGCCTGGCCGCTCTGGTGAAGCAACGCCCAGGGAGAAACAGGCACCATGGGCCTCCAGGCAGGGGATGCGAGATCCCAGCCAGAGTGCTTCTGCGTCTCAGCCGAGAAGCTTCCTGAGAGTTTGAGGTTGCCTGCAGCTCTCCAGAGGAGCAAAGACATGTGGGGTGTGTTTGGCCTTTCCCTGGGAGGGTGGTGCCCTTGCGGCAGCCCCAGGCCCAGGAGCAACGGCCCCAGAGGAAAGACCGTTCCCACTGAGATTCGCTGAGGCTGAGAAGCAGATTTCGCAGGAAGCGGGAGGAGAGAGCTTCCTTCGCCAATGCAGAGGCAGCCTAGCGGCCTGCGTCTGCACAGCTGGATTTGGCAGAGAGGCGTTCGCTTTGCCCCTGGGAGACGCTGAGATTGGCTCCAAGCACCGAGATTTCCGGGTGCGCGGCCTGCATCTCTCTTGCACTCTCCGAGCTTGAGAAGGCTTTCCTAGCTCCCAGCGTTGCTTCCCTGAAAGGAGCAGGCTGAGGAAGTGTGTCCGACGTGACTCAGCCCCTTCCTAGGCTTCCCCGTGCTATTGCCTTTCAGTGCAATGGAAGGCGCAGGACTCCTTGGAAAGGAGGCTGGGTTCGGTTGTCTCCCCACTTCAGAGGTCTAGAGCAGAGCACTGAGACGTCTGTCAGGCGGAAGGGAAGCGCTGTTGTGCCCATGGTGAAGACGTTGCTTGGCCGCACTGTGGAAGCAACGCCCAGAGAGAAACAGGCACCGTGGGCCTCCAGGCAGGGGCTGCGGGATCACAGCCAGAATGCCCCTGCGTCTCCGATGAGAAGCGACCTCCCAGTTGGAGGCTCCATGCCGCCCTCCAGAGGAGCAAAGACGTGTGGAGTGTGTCTGGCCTTTCCTTGGGAGTGTGGTGCCCTTCCCTCTTCCCCAGGCACAGGAGCAACTGCCCCTGAGCAAAGACCTCTCCAAGGGCTTTTCCCTCAGGCTGAAGCAGATTTCGCAGGAAGCGGGCCTAGAGAGCTTCCTTCGTGGATGCAGAGGCAGCAGAGCGGCCTGCGTGTGCACAGCTGCATTTGGCAGAGAGGAGCTCGCTTTGGCACTGGGAGGCTGGGAGACCTGCTCCAAGCACCGGGATTGCTGGGTTGGGGCCTGCATCTCGCTGCCACTTGCTGAGCTTCCAAAGACTTTCCTAGCTCACAGCCTCGCTAGCCATGAAGGAGCAGGCTGAGGGAGTGTGTCAGACATGACTCAGCACTTTCCTGGGCTTGCCTGTGGTTTCGCCTTTCCACTCCAACTGGGCCCCGGGACTCCCTGCAGAGGAGGAGGAGCCCGGTTGTCTCCAAACTTCCTAGGGCTAGAGTAGAGCAGGGAGAACTCTGTCAGCTGGAAGGGAAGAGCAGAAGGGTAGATGGGGCAGAGGTTGCCTGGCCGCTCTGGTGAAGCAACGCCCAGGGAGAAACAGGCACCATGGGCCTCCAGGCAGGGGATGCGAGATCCCAGCCAGAGTGCTTCTGCGTCTCAGCCGAGAAGCTTCCTGAGAGTTTGAGGTTGCCTGCAGCTCTCCAGAGGAGCAAAGACATGTGGGGTGTGTTTGGCCTTTCCCTGGGAGGGTGGTGCCCTTGCGGCAGCCCCAGGCCCAGGAGCAAAGGCCCCAGAGGAAAGACCGTTCCCACTGAGATTCGCTGAGGCTGAGAAGCAGATTTCGCAGGAAGCGGGAGGAGAGAGCTTCCTTCGCCAATGCAGAGGCAGCCTAGCGGCCTGCGTCTGCACAGCTGGATTTGGCAGAGAGGCGTTCGCTTTGCCCCTGGGAGACGCTGAGATTGGCTCCAAGCACCGAGATTTCCGGGTGCGCGGCCTGCATCTCTCTTGCACTCTCCGAGCTTGAGAAGGCTTTCCTAGCTCCCAGCGTTGCTTCCCTGAAAGGAGCAGGCTGAGGAAGTGTGTCCGACGTGACTCAGCCCCTTCCTAGGCTTCCCCGTGCTATTGCCTTTCAGTGCAATCGAAGGCGCAGGACTCCTTGGAAAGGAGGCTGGGCTCGGTTGTCTCCCCACTTCAGAGGTCTAGAGCAGAGCACTGAGACGTCTGTCAGGCGGAAGGGAAGCGCTGTTGTGCCCATGGTGAAGACGTTGCTTGGCCGCACTGTGGAAGCAACGCCCAGAGAGAAACAGGCACCGTGGGCCTCCAGGCAGGGGCTGCGGGATCACAGCCAGAATGCCCCTGCGTCTCCGCTGAGAAGCGACCACCCAGTTGGAGGCTCCATGCCGCCCTCCAGAGGAGCAAAGACGTGTGGAGTGTGTCTGGCCTTTCCTTGGGAGTGTGGTGCCCTTCCCTCTTCCCCAGGCACAGGAGCAACTGCCCCTGAGCAAAGAGCTCTCCAAGGGCTTTTCCCTCAGGCTGAAGCAGATTTCGCAGGAAGCGGGCCTAGAGAGCTTCCTTCGTGGATGCAGAGGCAGCAGAGCGGCCTGCGTGTGCACAGCTGCATTTGGCAGAGAGGAGCTCGCTTTGGCACTGGGAGGCTGTGAGACCTGCTCCAAGCACCGGGATTGCTGGGTTGGGGCCTGCATCTCGCTGCCACTTGCTGAGCTTCCAAAGACTTTCCTAGCTCACAGCCTCGCTAGCCATGAAGGAGCAGGCTGAGGGAGTGTGTCAGACATGACTCAGCACTTTCCTGGGCTTGCCTGTGGTTTCGCCTTTCCACTCCAACTGGGCCCCGGGACTCCCTGCAGAGGAGGAGGAGCCCGGTTGTCTCCAAACTTCCTAGGGCTAGAGTAGAGCAGGGAGAACTCTGTCAGCTGGAAGGGAAGAGCAGAAGGGTAGATGGGGCAGAGGTTGCCTGGCCGCTCTGGTGAAGCAACGCCCAGGGAGAAACAGGCACCATGGGCCTCCAGGCAGGGGATGCGAGATCCCAGCCAGAGTGCTTCTGCGTCTCAGCCGAGAAGCTTCCTGAGAGTTTGAGGTTGCCTGCAGCTCTCCAGAGGAGCAAAGACATGTGGGGTGTGTTTGGCCTTTCCCTGGGAGGGTGGTGCCCTTGCGGCAGCCCCAGGCCCAGGAGCAACGGCCCCAGAGGAAAGACCGTTCCCACTGAGATTCGCTGAGGCTGAGAAGCAGATTTCGCAGGAAGCGGGAGGAGAGAACTTCCTTCGCCAATGCAGAGGCAGCCTAGCGGCCTGCGTCTGCACAGCTGGATTTGGCAGAGAGGCGTTCGCTTTGCCCCTGGGAGACGCTGAGATTGGCTCCAAGCACCGAGATTTCCGGGTGCGCGGCCTGCATCTCTCTTGCACTCTCCGAGCTTGAGAAGGCTTTCCTAGCTCCCAGCGTTGCTTCCCTGAAAGGAGCAGGCTGAGGAAGTGTGTCCGACGTGACTCAGCCCCTTCCTAGGCTTCCCCGTGCTATTGCCTTTCAGTGCAATCGAAGGCGCAGGACTCCTTGGAAAGGAGGCTGGGCTCGGTTGTCTCCCCACTTCAGAGGTCTAGAGCAGAGCACTGAGACGTCTGTCAGGCGGAAGGGAAGCGCTGTTGTGCCCATGGTGAAGACGTTGCTTGGCCGCACTGTGGAAGCAACGCCCAGAGAGAAACAGGCACCGTGGGCCTCCAGGCAGGGGCTGCGGGATCACAGCCAGAATGCCCCTGCGTCTCCGCTGAGAAGCGACCTCCCAGTTGGAGGCTCCATGCCGCCCTCCAGAGGACCAAAGACGTGTGGAGTGTGTCTGGCCTTTCCTTGGGAGTGTGGTGCCCTTCCCTCTTCCCCAGGCACAGGAGCAACTGCCCCTGAGCAAAGAGCTCTCCAAGGGCTTTTCCCTCAGGCTGAAGCAGATTTCGCAGGAAGCGGGCCTAGAGAGCTTCCTTCGTGGATGCAGAGGCAGCAGAGCGGCCTGCGTGTGCAAAGCTGCATTTGGCAGAGAGGAGCTCGCTTTGGCACTGGGAGGCTGGGAGACCTGCTCCAAGCACCGGGATTGCTGGGTTGGGGCCTGCATCTCGCTGCCACTTGCTGAGCTTCCAAAGACTTTCCTAGCTCACAGCCTCGCTAGCCATGAAGGAGCAGGCTGAGGGAGTGTGTCAGACATGACTCAGCACTTTCCTGGGCTTGCCTGTGGTTTCGCCTTTCCACTCCAACTGGGCCCCGGGACTCCCTGCAGAGGAGGAGGAGCCCGGTTGTCTCCAAACTTCCTAGGGCTAGAGTAGAGCAGGGAGAACTCTGTCAGCTGGAAGGGAAGAGCAGAAGGGTAGATGGGGCAGAGGTTGCCTGGCCGCTCTGGTGAAGCAACGCCCAGGGAGAAACAGGCACCATGGGCCTCCAGGCAGGGGATGCGAGATCCCAGCCAGAGTGCTTCTGCGTCTCAGCCGAGAAGCTTCCTGAGAGTTTGAGGTTGCCTGCAGCTCTCCAGAGGAGCAAAGACATGTGGGGTGTGTTTGGCCTTTCCCTGGGAGGGTGGTGCCCTTGCGGCAGCCCCAGGCCCAGGAGCAAAGGCCCCAGAGGAAAGACCGTTCCCACTGAGATTCGCTGAGGCTGAGAAGCAGATTTCGCAGGAAGCGGGAGGAGAGAGCTTCCTTCGCCAATGCAGAGGCAGCCTAGCGGCCTGCGTCTGCACAGCTGGATTTGGCAGAGAGGCGTTCGCTTTGCCCCTGGGAGATGCTGAGATTGGCTCCAAGCACCGAGATTTCCGGGTGCGCGGCCTGCATCTCTCTTGCACTCTCCGAGCTTGAGAAGGCTTTCCTAGCTCCCAGCGTTGCTTCCCTGAAAGGAGCAGGCTGAGGAAGTGTGTCCGACGTGACTCAGCCCCTTCCTAGGCTTCCCCGTGCTATTGCCTTTCAGTGCAATCGAAGGCGCAGGACTCCTTGGAAAGGAGGCTGGGCTCGGTTGTCTCCCCACTTCAGAGGTCTAGAGCAGAGCACTGAGACGTCTGTCAGGCGGAAGGGAAGCGCTGTTGTGCCCATGGTGAAGACGTTGCTTGGCCGCACTGTGGAAGCAACGCCCAGAGAGAAACAGGCACCGTGGGCCTCCAGGCAGGGGCTGCGGGATCACAGCCAGAATGCCCCTGCGTCTCCGCTGAGAAGCGACCACCCAGTTGGAGGCTCCATGCCGCCCTCCAGAGGAGCAAAGACGTGTGGAGTGTGTCTGGCCTTTCCTTGGGAGTGTGGTGCCCTTCCCTCTTCCCCAGGCACAGGAGCAACTGCCCCTGAGCAAAGAGCTCTCCAAGGGCTTTTCCCTCAGGCTGAAGCAGATTTCGCAGGAAGCGGGCCTAGAGAGCTTCCTTCGTGGATGCAGAGGCAGCAGAGCGGCCTGCGTGTGCACAGCTGCATTTGGCAGAGAGGAGCTCGCTTTGGCACTGGGAGGCTGGGAGACCTGCTCCAAGCACCGGGATTGCTGGGTTGGGGCCTGCATCTCGCTGCCACTTGCTGAGCTTCCAAAGACTTTCCTAGCTCACAGCCTCGCTAGCCATGAAGGAGCAGGCTGAGGGAGTGTGTCAGACATGACTCAGCACTTTCCTGGGCTTGCCTGTGGTTTCGCCTTTCCACTCCAACTGGGCCCCGGGACTCCTTGCAGAGGAGGAGGAGCCCGGTTGTCTCCAAACTTCCTAGGGCTAGAGTAGAGCAGGGAGAACTCTGTCAGCTGGAAGGGAAGAGCAGAAGGGTAGATGGGGCAGAGGTTGCCTGGCCGCTCTGGTGAAGCAACGCCCAGGGAGAAACAGGCACCATGGGCCTCCAGGCAGGGGATGCGAGATCCCAGCCAGAGTGCTTCTGCGTCTCAGCCGAGAAGCTTCCTGAGAGTTTGAGGTTGCCTGCAGCTCTCCAGAGGAGCAAAGACATGTGGGGTGTGTTTGGCCTTTCCCTGGGAGGGTGGTGCCCTTGCGGCAGCCCCAGGCCCAGAAGCAACGGCCCCAGAGGAAAGACCGTTCCCACTGAGATTCGCTGAGGCTGAGAAGCAGATTTCGCAGGAAGCGGGAGGAGAGAACTTCCTTCGCCAATGCAGAGGCAGCCTAGAGGCCTGCGTCTGCACAGCTGGATTTGGCAGAGAGGCGTTCGCTTTGCCCCTGGGAGACGCTGAGATTGGCTCCAAGCACCGAGATTTCCGGGTGCGCGGCCTGCATCTCTCTTGCACTCTCCGAGCTTGAGAAGGCTTTCCTAGCTCCCAGCGTTGCTTCCCTGAAAGGAGCAGGCTGAGGAAGTGTGTCCGACGTGACTCAGCCCCTTCCTAGGCTTCCCCGTGCTATTGCCTTTCAGTGCAATCGAAGGCGCAGGACTCCTTGGAAAGGAGGCTGGGCTCGGTTGTCTCCCCACTTCAGAGGTCTAGAGCAGAGCACTGAGACGTCTGTCAGGCGGAAGGGAAGCGCTGTTGTGCCCATGGTGAAGACGTTGCTTGGCCGCACTGTGGAAGCAACGCCCAGAGAGAAACAGGCACCGTGGGCCTCCAGGCAGGGGCTGCGGGATCACAGCCAGAATGCCCCTGCGTCTCCGCTGAGAAGCGACCTCCCAGTTGGAGGCTCCATGCCGCCCTCCAGAGGAGCAAAGACGTGTGGAGTGTGTCTGGCCTTTCCTTGGGAGTGTGGTGCCCTTCCCTCTTCCCCAGGCACAGGAGCAACTGCCCCTGAGCAAAGACCTCTCCAAGGGCTTTTCCCTCAGGCTGAAGCAGATTTCGCAGGAAGCGGGCCTAGAGAGCTTCCTTCGTGGATGCAGAGGCAGCAGAGCGGCCTGCGTGTGCACAGCTGCATTTGGCAGAGAGGAGCTCGCTTTGGCACTGGGAGGCTGTGAGACCTGCTCCAAGCACCGGGATTGCTGGGTTGGGGCCTGCATCTCGCTGCCACTTTCTGAGCTTCCAAAGACTTTCCTAGCTCACAGCCTCGCTAGCCATGAAGGAGCAGGCTGAGGGAGTGTGTCAGACATGACTCAGCACTTTCCTGGGCTTGCCTGTGGTTTCGCCTTTCCACTCCAACTGGGCCCCGGGACTCCTTGCAGAGGAGGAGGAGCCCGGTTGTCTCCAAACTTCCTAGGGCTAGAGTAGAGCAGGGAGAACTCTGTCAGCTGGAAGGGAAGAGCAGAAGGGTAGATGGGGCAGAGGTTGCCTGGCCGCTCTGGTGAAGCAACGCCCAGGGAGAAACAGGCACCATGGGCCTCCAGGCAGGGGATGCGAGATCCCAGCCAGAGTGCTTCTGCGTCTCAGCCGAGAAGCTTCCTGAGAGTTTGAGGTTGCCTGCAGCTCTCCAGAGGAGCAAAGACATGTGGGGTGTGTTTGGCCTTTCCCTGGGAGGGTGGTGCCCTTGCAGCAGCCCCAGGCCCAGGAGCAACGGCCCCAGAGGAAAGACCGTTCCCACTGAGATTCGCTGAGGCTGAGAAGCAGATTTCGCAGGAAGCGGGAGGAGAGAGCTTCCTTCGCCAATGCAGAGGCAGCCTAGCGGCCTGCGTCTGCACAGCTGGATTTGGCAGAGAGGCGTTCGCTTTGCCCCTGGGAGACGCTGAGATTGGCTCCAAGCACCGAGATTTCCGGGTGCGCGGCCTGCATCTCTCTTGCACTCTCCGAGCTTGAGAAGGCTTTCCTAGCTCCCAGCGTTGCTTCCCTGAAAGGAGCAGGCTGAGGAAGTGTGTCCGACGTGACTCAGCCCCTTCCTAGGCTTCCCCGTGCTATTGCCTTTCAGTGCAATCGAAGGCGCAGGACTCCTTGGAAAGGAGGCTGGGCTCGGTTGTCTCCCCACTTCAGAGGTCTAGAGCAGAGCACTGAGACGTCTGTCAGGCGGAAGGGAAGCGCTGTTGTGCCCATGGTGAAGACGTTGCTTGGCCGCACTGTGGAAACAACGCCCAGAGAGAAACAGGCACCGTGGGCCTCCAGGCAGGGGCTGCGGGATCACAGCCAGAATGCCCCTGCGTCTCCGCTGAGAAGCGACCTCCCAGTTGGAGGCTCCATGCCGCCCTCCAGAGGAGCAAAGACGTGTGGAGTGTGTCTGGCCTTTCCTTGGGAGTGTGGTGCCCTTCCCTCTTCCCCAGGCACAGGAGCAACTGCCCCTGAGCAAAGACCTCTCCAAGGGCTTTTCCCTCAGGCTGAAGCAGATTTCGCAGGAAGCGGGCCTAGAGAGCTTCCTTCGTGGATGCAGAGGCAGCAGAGCGGCCTGCGTGTGCAAAGCTGCATTTGGCAGAGAGGAGCTCGCTTTGGCACTGGGAGGCTGGGAGACCTGCTCCAAGCACCGGGATTGCTGGGTTGGGGCCTGCATCTCGCTGCCACTTGCTGAGCTTCCAAAGACTTTCCTAGCTCACAGCCTCGCTAGCCATGAAGGAGCAGGCTGAGGGAGTGTGTCAGACATGACTCAGCACTTTCCTGGGCTTGCCTGTGGTTTCGCCTTTCCACTCCAACTGGGCCCCGGGACTCCTTGCAGAGGAGGAGGAGCCCGGTTGTCTCCAAACTTCCTAGGGCTAGAGTAGAGCAGGGAGAACTCTGTCAGCTGGAAGGGAAGAGCAGAAGGGTAGATGGGGCAGAGGTTGCCTGGCCGCTCTGGTGAAGCAACGCCCAGGGAGAAACAGGCACCATGGGCCTCCAGGCAGGGGATGCGAGATCCCAGCCAGAGTGCTTCTGCGTCTCAGCCGAGAAGCTTCCTGAGAGTTTGAGGTTGCCTGCAGCTCTCCAGAGGAGCAAAGACATGTGGGGTGTGTTTGGCCTTTCCCTGGGAGGGTGGTGCCCTTGCGGCAGCCCCAGGCCCAGGAGCAACGGCCCCAGAGGAAAGACCGTTCCCACTGAGATTCGCTGAGGCTGAGAAGCAGATTTCGCAGGAAGCGGGAGGAGAGAGCTTCCTTCGCCAATGCAGAGGCAGCCTAGCGGCCTGCGTCTGCACAGCTGGATTTGGCAGAGAGGCGTTCGCTTTGCCCCTGGGAGACGCTGAGATTGGCTCCAAGCACCGAGATTTCCGGGTGCGCGGCCTGCATCTCTCTTGCACTCTCCGAGCTTGAGAAGGCTTTCCTAGCTCCCAGCGTTGCTTCCCTGAAAGGAGCAGGCTGAGGAAGTGTGTCCGACGTGACTCAGCCCCTTCCTAGGCTTCCCCGTGCTATTGCCTTTCAGTGCAATCGAAGGCGCAGGACTCCTTGGAAAGGAGGCTGGGCTCGGTTGTCTCCCCACTTCAGAGGTCTAGAGCAGAGCACTGAGACGTCTGTCAGGCGGAAGGGAAGCGCTGTTGTGCCCATGGTGAAGACGTTGCTTGGCCGCACTGTGGAAGCAACGCCCAGAGAGAAACAGGCACCGTGGGCCTCCAGGCAGGGGCTGCGGGATCACAGCCAGAATGCCCCTGCGTCTCCGCTGAGAAGCGACCTCCCAGTTGGAGGCTCCATGCCGCCCTCCAGAGGAGCAAAGACGTGTGGAGTGTGTCTGGCCTTTCCTTGGGAGTGTGGTGCCCTTCCCTCTTCCCCAGGCACAGGAGCAACTGCCCCTGAGCAAAGACCTCTCCAAGGGCTTTTCCCTCAGGCTGAAGCAGATTTCGCAGGAAGCGGGCCTAGAGAGCTTCCTTCGTGGATGCAGAGGCAGCAGAGCGGCCTGCGTGTGCACAGCTGCATTTGGCAGAGAGGAGCTCGCTTTGGCACTGGGAGGCTGGGAGACCTGCTCCAAGCACCGGGATTGCTGGGTTGGGGCCTGCATCTCGCTGCCACTTGCTGAGCTTCCAAAGACTTTCCTAGCTCACAGCCTCGCTAGCCATGAAGGAGCAGGCTGAGGGAGTGTGTCAGACATGACTCAGCACTTTCCTGGGCTTGCCTGTGGTTTCGCCTTTCCACTCCAACTGGGCCCCGGGACTCCTTGCAGAGGAGGAGGAGCCCGGTTGTCTCCAAACTTCCTAGGGCTAGAGTAGAGCAGGGAGAACTCTGTCAGCTGGAAGGGAAGAGCAGAAGGGTAGATGGGGCAGAGGTTGCCTGGCCGCTCTGGTGAAGCAACGCCCAGGGAGAAACAGGCACCATGGGCCTCCAGGCAGGGGATGCGAGATCCCAGCCAGAGTGCTTCTGCGTCTCAGCCGAGAAGCTTCCTGAGAGTTTGAGGTTGCCTGCAGTTCTCCAGAGGAGCAAAGACATGTGGGGTGTGTTTGGCCTTTCCCTGGGAGGGTGGTGCCCTTGCGGCAGCCCCAGGCCCAGGAGCAACGGCCCCAGAGGAAAGACCGTTCCCACTGAGATTCGCTGAGGCTGAGAAGCAGATTTCGCAGGAAGCGGGAGGAGAGAGCTTCCTTCGCCAATGCAGAGGCAGCCTAGCGGCCTGCGTCTGCACAGCTGGATTTGGCAGAGAGGCGTTCGCTTTGCCCCTGGGAGACGCTGAGATTGGCTCCAAGCACCGAGATTTCCGGGTGCGCGGCCTGCATCTCTCTTGCACTCTCCGAGCTTGAGAAGGCTTTCCTAGCTCCCAGCGTTGCTTCCCTGAAAGGAGCAGGCTGAGGAAGTGTGTCCGACGTGACTCAGCCCCTTCCTAGGCTTCCCCGTGCTATTGCCTTTCAGTGCAATCGAAGGCGCAGGACTCCTTGGAAAGGAGGCTGGGCTCGGTTGTCTCCCCACTTCAGAGGTCTAGAGCAGAGCACTGAGACGTCTGTCAGGCGGAAGGGAAGCGCTGTTGTGCCCATGGTGAAGACGTTGCTTGGCCGCACTGTGGAAGCAACGCCCAGAGAGAAACAGGCACCGTGGGCCTCCAGGCAGGGGCTGCGGGATCACAGCCAGAATGCCCCTGCGTCTCCGCTGAGAAGCGACCTCCCAGTTGGAGGCTCCATGCCGCCCTCCAGAGGAGCAAAGACGTGTGGAGTGTGTCTGGCCTTTCCTTGGGAGTGTGGTGCCCTTCCCTCTTCCCCAGGCACAGGAGCAACTGCCCCTGAGCAAAGACCTCTCCAAGGGCTTTTCCCTCAGGCTGAAGCAGATGTCGCAGGAAGCCGGCCTAGAGAGCTTCCTTCGTGGATGCAGAGGCAGCAGAGCGGCCTGCGTGTGCAAAGCTGCATTTGGCAGAGAGGAGCTCGCTTTGGCACTGGGAGGCTGGGAGACCTGCTCCAAGCACCGGGATTGCTGGGTTGGGGCCTGCATCTCGCTGCCACTTGCTGAGCTTCCAAAGACTTTCCTAGCTCACAGCCTCGCTAGCCATGAAGGAGCAGGCTGAGGGAGTGTGTCAGACATGACTCAGCACTTTCCTGGGCTTGCCTGTGGTTTCGCCTTTCCACTCCAACTGGGCCCCGGGACTCCTTGCAGAGGAGGAGGAGCCCGGTTGTCTCCAAACTTCCTAGGGCTAGAGTAGAGCAGGGAGAACTCTGTCAGCTGGAAGGGAAGAGCAGAAGGGTAGATGGGGCAGAGGTTGCCTGGCCGCTCTGGTGAAGCAACGCCCAGGGAGAAACAGGCACCATGGGCCTCCAGGCAGGGGATGCGAGATCCCAGCCAGAGTGCTTCTGCGTCTCAGCCGAGAAGCTTCCTGAGAGTTTGAGGTTGCCTGCAGCTCTCCAGAGGAGCAAAGACATGTGGGGTGTGTTTGGCCTTTCCCTGGGAGGGTGGTGCCCTTGCGGCAGCCCCAGGCCCAGGAGCAACGGCCCCAGAGGAAAGACCGTTCCCACTGAGATTCGCTGAGGCTGAGAAGCAGATTTCGCAGGAAGCGGGAGGAGAGAGCTTCCTTCGCCAATGCAGAGGCAGCCTAGCGGCCTGCGTCTGCACAGCTGGATTTGGCAGAGAGGCGTTCGCTTTGCCCCTGGGAGACGCTGAGATTGGCTCCAAGCACCGAGATTTCCGGGTGCGCGGCCTGCATCTCTCTTGCACTCTCCGAGCTTGAGAAGGCTTTCCTAGCTCCCAGCGTTGCTTCCCTGAAAGGAGCAGGCTGAGGAAGTGTGTCCGACGTGACTCAGCCCCTTCCTAGGCTTCCCCGTGCTATTGCCTTTCAGTGCAATCGAAGGCGCAGGACTCCTTGGAAAGGAGGCTGGGCTCGGTTGTCTCCCCACTTCAGAGGTCTAGAGCAGAGCACTGAGACGTCTGTCAGGCGGAAGGGAAGCGCTGTTGTGCCCATGGTGAAGACGTTGCTTGGCCGCACTGTGGAAGCAACGCCCAGAGAGAAACAGGCACCGTGGGCCTCCAGGCAGGGGCTGCGGGATCACAGCCAGAATGCCCCTGCGTCTCCGCTGAGAAGCGACCTCCCAGTTGGAGGCTCCATGCCGCCCTCCAGAGGAGCAAAGACGTGTGGAGTGTGTCTGGCCTTTCCTTGGGAGTGTGGTGCCCTTCCCTCTTCCCCAGGCACAGGAGCAACTGCCCCTGAGCAAAGACCTCTCCAAGGGCTTTTCCCTCAGGCTGAAGCAGATTTCGCAGGAAGCGGGCCTAGAGAGCTTCCTTCGTGGATGCAGAGGCAGCAGAGCGGCCTGCGTGTGCAAAGCTGCATTTGGCAGAGAGGAGCTCGCTTTGGCACTGGGAGGCTGTGAGACCTGCTCCAAGCACCGGGATTGCTGGGTTGGGGCCTGCATCTCGCTGCCACTTGCTGAGCTTCCAAAGACTTTCCTAGCTCACAGCCTCGCTAGCCATGAAGGAGCAGGCTGAGGGAGTGTGTCAGACATGACTCAGCACTTTCCTGGGCTTGCCTGTGGTTTCGCCTTTCCACTCCAACTGGGCCCCGGGACTCCTTGCAGAGGAGGAGGAGCCCGGTTGTCTCCAAACTTCCTAGGGCTAGAGTAGAGCAGGGAGAACTCTGTCAGCTGGAAGGGAAGAGCAGAAGGGTAGATGGGGCAGAGGTTGCCTGGCCGCTCTGGTGAAGCAACGCCCAGGGAGAAACAGGCACCATGGGCCTCCAGGCAGGGGATGCGAGATCCCAGCCAGAGTGCTTCTGCGTCTCAGCCGAGAAGCTTCCTGAGAGTTTGAGGTTGCCTGCAGCTCTCCAGAGGAGCAAAGACATGTGGGGTGTGTTTGGCCTTTCCCTGGGAGGGTGGTGCCCTTGCGGCAGCCCCAGGCCCAGGAGCAACGGCCCCAGAGGAAAGACCGTTCCCACTGAGATTCGCTGAGGCTGAGAAGCAGATTTCGCAGGAAGCGGGAGGAGAGAGCTTCCTTCGCCAATGCAGAGGCAGCCTAGCGGCCTGCGTCTGCACAGCTGGATTTGGCAGAGAGGCGTTCGCTTTGCCCCTGGGAGACGCTGAGATTGGCTCCAAGCACCGAGATTTCCGGGTGCGCGGCCTGCATCTCTCTTGCACTCTCCGAGCTTGAGAAGGCTTTCCTAGCTCCCAGCGTTGCTTCCCTGAAAGGAGCAGGCTGAGGAAGTGTGTCCGACGTGACTCAGCCCCTTCCTAGGCTTCCCCGTGCTATTGCCTTTCAGTGCAATCGAAGGCGCAGGACTCCTTGGAAAGGAGGCTGGGCTCGGTTGTCTCCCCACTTCAGAGGTCTAGAGCAGAGCACTGAGACGTCTGTCAGGCGGAAGGGAAGCGCTGTTGTGCCCATGGTGAAGACGTTGCTTGGCCGCACTGTGGAAGCAACGCCCAGAGAGAAACAGGCACCGTGGGCCTCCAGGCAGGGGCTGCGGGATCACAGCCAGAATGCCCCTGCGTCTCCGATGAGAAGCGACCTCCCAGTTGGAGGCTCCATGCCGCCCTCCAGAGGAGCAAAGACGTGTGGAGTGTGTCTGGCCTTTCCTTGGGAGTGTGGTGCCCTTCCCTCTTCCCCAGGCACAGGAGCAACTGCCCCTGAGCAAAGACCTCTCCAAGGGCTTTTCCCTCAGGCTGAAGCAGATGTCGCAGGAAGCGGGCCTAGAGAGCTTCCTTCGTGGATGCAGAGGCAGCAGAGCGGCCTGCGTGTGCAAAGCTGCATTTGGCAGAGAGGAGCTCGCTTTGGCACTGGGAGGCTGGGAGACCTGCTCCAAGCACCGGGATTGCTGGGTTGGGGCCTGCATCTCGCTGCCACTTGCTGAGCTTCCAAAGACTTTCCTAGCTCACAGCCTCGCTAGCCATGAAGGAGCAGGCTGAGGGAGTGTGTCAGACATGACTCAGCACTTTCCTGGGCTTGCCTGTGGTTTCGCCTTTCCACTCCAACTGGGCCCCGGGACTCCTTGCAGAGGAGGAGGAGCCCGGTTGTCTCCAAACTTCCTAGGGCTAGAGTAGAGCAGGGAGAACTCTGTCAGCTGGAAGGGAAGAGCAGAAGGGTAGATGGGGCAGAGGTTGCCTGGCCGCTCTGGTGAAGCAACGCCCAGGGAGAAACAGGCACCATGGGCCTCCAGGCAGGGGATGCGAGATCCCAGCCAGAGTGCTTCTGCGTCTCAGCCGAGAAGCTTCCTGAGAGTTTGAGGTTGCCTGCAGCTCTCCAGAGGAGCAAAGACATGTGGGGTGTGTTTGGCCTTTCCCTGGGAGGGTGGTGCCCTTGCGGCAGCCCCAGGCCCAGGAGCAACGGCCCCAGAGGAAAGACCGTTCCCACTGAGATTCGCTGAGGCTGAGAAGCAGATTTCGCAGGAAGCGGGAGGAGAGAGCTTCCTTCGCCAATGCAGAGGCAGCCTAGCGGCCTGCGTCTGCACAGCTGGATTTGGCAGAGAGGCGTTCGCTTTGCCCCTGGGAGACGCTGAGATTGGCTCCAAGCACCGAGATTTCCGGGTGCGCGGCCTGCATCTCTCTTGCACTCTCCGAGCTTGAGAAGGCTTTCCTAGCTCCCAGCGTTGCTTCCCTGAAAGGAGCAGGCTGAGGAAGTGTGTCCGACGTGACTCAGCCCCTTCCTAGGCTTCCCCGTGCTATTGCCTTTCAGTGCAATCGAAGGCGCAGGACTCCTTGGAAAGGAGGCTGGGCTCGGTTGTCTCCCCACTTCAGAGGTCTAGAGCAGAGCACTGAGACGTCTGTCAGGCGGAAGGGAAGCGCTGTTGTGCCCATGGTGAAGACGTTGCTTGGCCGCACTGTGGAAGCAACGCCCAGAGAGAAACAGGCACCGTGGGCCTCCAGGCAGGGGCTGCGGGATCACAGCCAGAATGCCCCTGCGTCTCCGCTGAGAAGCGACCTCCCAGTTGGAGGCTCCATGCCGCCCTCCAGAGGACCAAAGACGTGTGGAGTGTGTCTGGCCTTTCCTTGGGAGTGTGGTGCCCTTCCCTCTTCCCCAGGCACAGGAGCAACTGCCCCTGAGCAAAGAGCTCTCCAAGGGCTTTTCCCTCAGGCTGAAGCAGATTTCGCAGGAAGCGGGCCTAGAGAGCTTCCTTCGTGGATGCAGAGGCAGCAGAGCGGCCTGCGTGTGCAAAGCTGCATTTGGCAGAGAGGAGCTCGCTTTGGCACTGGGAGGCTGGGAGACCTGCTCCAAGCACCGGGATTGCTGGGTTGGGGCCTGCATCTCGCTGCCACTTGCTGAGCTTCCAAAGACTTTCCTAGCTCACAGCCTCGCTAGCCATGAAGGAGCAGGCTGAGGGAGTGTGTCAGACATGACTCAGCACTTTCCTGGGCTTGCCTGTGGTTTCGCCTTTCCACTCCAACTGGGCCCCGGGACTCCCTGCAGAGGAGGAGGAGCCCGGTTGTCTCCAAACTTCCTAGGGCTAGAGTAGAGCAGGGAGAACTCTGTCAGCTGGAAGGGAAGAGCAGAAGGGTAGATGGGGCAGAGGTTGCCTGGCCGCTCTGGTGAAGCAACGCCCAGGGAGAAACAGGCACCATGGGCCTCCAGGCAGGGGATGCGAGATCCCAGCCAGAGTGCTTCTGCGTCTCAGCCGAGAAGCTTCCTGAGAGTTTGAGGTTGCCTGCAGCTCTCCAGAGGAGCAAAGACATGTGGGGTGTGTTTGGCCTTTCCCTGGGAGGGTGGTGCCCTTGCGGCAGCCGCAGGCCCAGGAGCAAAGGCCCCAGAGGAAAGACCGTTCCCACTGAGATTCGCTGAGGCTGAGAAGCAGATTTCGCAGGAAGCGGGAGGAGAGAGCTTCCTTCGCCAATGCAGAGGCAGCCTAGCGGCCTGCGTCTGCACAGCTGGATTTGGCAGAGAGGCGTTCGCTTTGCCCCTGGGAGATGCTGAGATTGGCTCCAAGCACCGAGATTTCCGGGTGCGCGGCCTGCATCTCTCTTGCACTCTCCGAGCTTGAGAAGGCTTTCCTAGCTCCCAGCGTTGCTTCCCTGAAAGGAGCAGGCTGAGGAAGTGTGTCCGACGTGACTCAGCCCCTTCCTAGGCTTCCCCGTGCTATTGCCTTTCAGTGCAATCGAAGGCGCAGGACTCCTTGGAAAGGAGGCTGGGCTCGGTTGTCTCCCCACTTCAGAGGTCTAGAGCAGAGCACTGAGACGTCTGTCAGGCGGAAGGGAAGCGCTGTTGTGCCCATGGTGAAGACGTTGCTTGGCCGCACTGTGGAAGCAACGCCCAGAGAGAAACAGGCACCGTGGGCCTCCAGGCAGGGGCTGCGGGATCACAGCCAGAATGCCCCTGCGTCTCCGCTGAGAAGCGACCACCCAGTTGGAGGCTCCATGCCGCCCTCCAGAGGAGCAAAGACGTGTGGAGTGTGTCTGGCCTTTCCTTGGGAGTGTGGTGCCCTTCCCTCTTCCCCAGGCACAGGAGCAACTGCCCCTGAGCAAAGAGCTCTCCAAGGGCTTTTCCCTCAGGCTGAAGCAGATTTCGCAGGAAGCGGGCCTAGAGAGCTTCCTTCGTGGATGCAGAGGCAGCAGAGCGGCCTGCGTGTGCACAGCTGCATTTGGCAGAGAGGAGCTCGCTTTGGCACTGGGAGGCTGGGAGACCTGCTCCAAGCACCGGGATTGCTGGGTTGGGGCCTGCATCTCGCTGCCACTTGCTGAGCTTCCAAAGACTTTCCTAGCTCACAGCCTCGCTAGCCATGAAGGAGCAGGCTGAGGGAGTGTGTCAGACATGACTCAGCACTTTCCTGGGCTTGCCTGTGGTTTCGCCTTTCCACTCCAACTGGGCCCCGGGACTCCTTGCAGAGGAGGAGGAGCCCGGTTGTCTCCAAACTTCCTAGGGCTAGAGTAGAGCAGGGAGAACTCTGTCAGCTGGAAGGGAAGAGCAGAAGGGTAGATGGGGCAGAGGTTGCCTGGCCGCTCTGGTGAAGCAACGCCCAGGGAGAAACAGGCACCATGGGCCTCCAGGCAGGGGATGCGAGATCCCAGCCAGAGTGCTTCTGCGTCTCAGCCGAGAAGCTTCCTGAGAGTTTGAGGTTGCCTGCAGCTCTCCAGAGGAGCAAAGACATGTGGGGTGTGTTTGGCCTTTCCCTGGGAGGGTGGTGCCCTTGCGGCAGCCCCAGGCCCAGAAGCAACGGCCCCAGAGGAAAGACCGTTCCCACTGAGATTCGCTGAGGCTGAGAAGCAGATTTCGCAGGAAGCGGGAGGAGAGAACTTCCTTCGCCAATGCAGAGGCAGCCTAGAGGCCTGCGTCTGCACAGCTGGATTTGGCAGAGAGGCGTTCGCTTTGCCCCTGGGAGACGCTGAGATTGGCTCCAAGCACCGAGATTTCCGGGTGCGCGGCCTGCATCTCTCTTGCACTCTCCGAGCTTGAGAAGGCTTTCCTAGCTCCCAGCGTTGCTTCCCTGAAAGGAGCAGGCTGAGGAAGTGTGTCCGACGTGACTCAGCCCCTTCCTAGGCTTCCCCGTGCTATTGCCTTTCAGTGCAATCGAAGGCGCAGGACTCCTTGGAAAGGAGGCTGGGCTCGGTTGTCTCCCCACTTCAGAGGTCTAGAGCAGAGCACTGAGACGTCTGTCAGGCGGAAGGGAAGCGCTGTTGTGCCCATGGTGAAGACGTTGCTTGGCCGCACTGTGGAAGCAACGCCCAGAGAGAAACAGGCACCGTGGGCCTCCAGGCAGGGGCTGCGGGATCACAGCCAGAATGCCCCTGCGTCTCCGCTGAGAAGCGACCTCCCAGTTGGAGGCTCCATGCCGCCCTCCAGAGGAGCAAAGACGTGTGGAGTGTGTCTGGCCTTTCCTTGGGAGTGTGGTGCCCTTCCCTCTTCCCCAGGCACAGGAGCAACTGCCCCTGAGCAAAGACCTCTCCAAGGGCTTTTCCCTCAGGCTGAAGCAGATTTCGCAGGAAGCGGGCCTAGAGAGCTTCCTTCGTGGATGCAGAGGCAGCAGAGCGGCCTGCGTGTGCACAGCTGCATTTGGCAGAGAGGAGCTCGCTTTGGCACTGGGAGGCTGTGAGACCTGCTCCAAGCACCGGGATTGCTGGGTTGGGGCCTGCATCTCGCTGCCACTTTCTGAGCTTCCAAAGACTTTCCTAGCTCACAGCCTCGCTAGCCATGAAGGAGCAGGCTGAGGGAGTGTGTCAGACATGACTCAGCACTTTCCTGGGCTTGCCTGTGGTTTCGCCTTTCCACTCCAACTGGGCCCCGGGACTCCTTGCAGAGGAGGAGGAGCCCGGTTGTCTCCAAACTTCCTAGGGCTAGAGTAGAGCAGGGAGAACTCTGTCAGCTGGAAGGGAAGAGCAGAAGGGTAGATGGGGCAGAGGTTGCCTGGCCGCTCTGGTGAAGCAACGCCCAGGGAGAAACAGGCACCATGGGCCTCCAGGCAGGGGATGCGAGATCCCAGCCAGAGTGCTTCTGCGTCTCAGCCGAGAAGCTTCCTGAGAGTTTGAGGTTGCCTGCAGCTCTCCAGAGGAGCAAAGACATGTGGGGTGTGTTTGGCCTTTCCCTGGGAGGGTGGTGCCCTTGCGGCAGCCCCAGGCCCAGGAGCAACGGCCCCAGAGGAAAGACCGTTCCCACTGAGATTCGCTGAGGCTGAGAAGCAGATTTCGCAGGAAGCGGGAGGAGAGAGCTTCCTTCGCCAATGCAGAGGCAGCCTAGCGGCCTGCGTCTGCACAGCTGGATTTGGCAGAGAGGCGTTCGCTTTGCCCCTGGGAGACGCTGAGATTGGCTCCAAGCACCGAGATTTCCGGGTGCGCGGCCTGCATCTCTCTTGCACTCTCCGAGCTTGAGAAGGCTTTCCTAGCTCCCAGCGTTGCTTCCCTGAAAGGAGCAGGCTGAGGAAGTGTGTCCGACGTGACTCAGCCCCTTCCTAGGCTTCCCCGTGCTATTGCCTTTCAGTGCAATCGAAGGCGCAGGACTCCTTGGAAAGGAGGCTGGGCTCGGTTGTCTCCCCACTTCAGAGGTCTAGAGCAGAGCACTGAGACGTCTGTCAGGCGGAAGGGAAGCGCTGTTGTGCCCATGGTGAAGACGTTGCTTGGCCGCACTGTGGAAGCAACGCCCAGAGAGAAACAGGCACCGTGGGCCTCCAGGCAGGGGCTGCGGGATCACAGCCAGAATGCCCCTGCGTCTCCGCTGAGAAGCGACCTCCCAGTTGGAGGCTCCATGCCGCCCTCCAGAGGAGCAAAGACGTGTGGAGTGTGTCTGGCCTTTCCTTGGGAGTGTGGTGCCCTTCCCTCTTCCCCAGGCACAGGAGCAACTGCCCCTGAGCAAAGACCTCTCCAAGGGCTTTTCCCTCAGGCTGAAGCAGATTTCGCAGGAAGCGGGCCTAGAGAGCTTCCTTCGTGGATGCAGAGGCAGCAGAGCGGCCTGCGTGTGCAAAGCTGCATTTGGCAGAGAGGAGCTCGCTTTGGCACTGGGAGGCTGGGAGACCTGCTCCAAGCACCGGGATTGCTGGGTTGGGGCCTGCATCTCGCTGCCACTTGCTGAGCTTCCAAAGACTTTCCTAGCTCACAGCCTCGCTAGCCATGAAGGAGCAGGCTGAGGGAGTGTGTCAGACATGACTCAGCACTTTCCTGGGCTTGCCTGTGGTTTCGCCTTTCCACTCCAACTGGGCCCCGGGACTCCTTGCAGAGGAGGAGGAGCCCGGTTGTCTCCAAACTTCCTAGGGCTAGAGTAGAGCAGGGAGAACTCTGTCAGCTGGAAGGGAAGAGCAGAAGGGTAGATGGGGCAGAGGTTGCCTGGCCGCTCTGGTGAAGCAACGCCCAGGGAGAAACAGGCACCATGGGCCTCCAGGCAGGGGATGCGAGATCCCAGCCAGAGTGCTTCTGCGTCTCAGCCGAGAAGCTTCCTGAGAGTTTGAGGTTGCCTGCAGCTCTCCAGAGGAGCAAAGACATGTGGGGTGTGTTTGGCCTTTCCCTGGGAGGGTGGTGCCCTTGCGGCAGCCCCAGGCCCAGGAGCAACGGCCCCAGAGGAAAGACCGTTCCCACTGAGATTCGCTGAGGCTGAGAAGCAGATTTCGCAGGAAGCGGGAGGAGAGAGCTTCCTTCGCCAATGCAGAGGCAGCCTAGCGGCCTGCGTCTGCACAGCTGGATTTGGCAGAGAGGCGTTCGCTTTGCCCCTGGGAGACGCTGAGATTGGCTCCAAGCACCGAGATTTCCGGGTGCGCGGCCTGCATCTCTCTTGCACTCTCCGAGCTTGAGAAGGCTTTCCTAGCTCCCAGCGTTGCTTCCCTGAAAGGAGCAGGCTGAGGAAGTGTGTCCGACGTGACTCAGCCCCTTCCTAGGCTTCCCCGTGCTATTGCCTTTCAGTGCAATCGAAGGCGCAGGACTCCTTGGAAAGGAGGCTGGGCTCGGTTGTCTCCCCACTTCAGAGGTCTAGAGCAGAGCACTGAGACGTCTGTCAGGCGGAAGGGAAGCGCTGTTGTGCCCATGGTGAAGACGTTGCTTGGCCGCACTGTGGAAGCAACGCCCAGAGAGAAACAGGCACCGTGGGCCTCCAGGCAGGGGCTGCGGGATCACAGCCAGAATGCCCCTGCGTCTCCGCTGAGAAGCGACCTCCCAGTTGGAGGCTCCATGCCGCCCTCCAGAGGAGCAAAGACGTGTGGAGTGTGTCTGGCCTTTCCTTGGGAGTGTGGTGCCCTTCCCTCTTCCCCAGGCACAGGAGCAACTGCCCCTGAGCAAAGACCTCTCCAAGGGCTTTTCCCTCAGGCTGAAGCAGATTTCGCAGGAAGCGGGCCTAGAGAGCTTCCTTCGTGGATGCAGAGGCAGCAGAGCGGCCTGCGTGTGCACAGCTGCATTTGGCAGAGAGGAGCTCGCTTTGGCACTGGGAGGCTGGGAGACCTGCTCCAAGCACCGGGATTGCTGGGTTGGGGCCTGCATCTCGCTGCCACTTGCTGAGCTTCCAAAGACTTTCCTAGCTCACAGCCTCGCTAGCCATGAAGGAGCAGGCTGAGGGAGTGTGTCAGACATGACTCAGCACTTTCCTGGGCTTGCCTGTGGTTTTGCCTTTCCACTCCAACTGGGCCCCGGGACTCCTTGCAGAGGAGGAGGAGCCCGGTTGTCTCCAAACTTCCTAGGGCTAGAGTAGAGCAGGGAGAACTCTGTCAGCTGGAAGGGAAGAGCAGAAGGGTAGATGGGGCAGAGGTTGCCTGGCCGCTCTGGTGAAGCAACGCCCAGGGAGAAACAGGCACCATGGGCCTCCAGGCAGGGGATGCGAGATCCCAGCCAGAGTGCTTCTGCGTCTCAGCCGAGAAGCTTCCTGAGAGTTTGAGGTTGCCTGCAGCTCTCCAGAGGAGCAAAGACATGTGGGGTGTGTTTGGCCTTTCCCTGGGAGGGTGGTGCCCTTGCGGCAGCCCCAGGCCCAGGAGCAACGGCCCCAGAGGAAAGACCGTTCCCACTGAGATTCGCTGAGGCTGAGAAGCAGATTTCGCAGGAAGCGGGAGGAGAGAGCTTCCTTCGCCAATGCAGAGGCAGCCTAGCGGCCTGCGTCTGCACAGCTGGATTTGGCAGAGAGGCGTTCGCTTTGCCCCTGGGAGACGCTGAGATTGGCTCCAAGCACCGAGATTTCCGGGTGCGCGGCCTGCATCTCTCTTGCACTCTCCGAGCTTGAGAAGGCTTTCCTAGCTCCCAGCGTTGCTTCCCTGAAAGGAGCAGGCTGAGGAAGTGTGTCCGACGTGACTCAGCCCCTTCCTAGGCTTCCCCGTGCTATTGCCTTTCAGTGCAATCGAAGGCGCAGGACTCCTTGGAAAGGAGGCTGGGCTCGGTTGTCTCCCCACTTCAGAGGTCTAGAGCAGAGCACTGAGACGTCTGTCAGGCGGAAGGGAAGCGCTGTTGTGCCCATGGTGAAGACGTTGCTTGGCCGCACTGTGGAAGCAACGCCCAGAGAGAAACAGGCACCGTGGGCCTCCAGGCAGGGGCTGCGGGATCACAGCCAGAATGCCCCTGCGTCTCCGCTGAGAAGCGACCTCCCAGTTGGAGGCTCCATGCCGCCCTCCAGAGGAGCAAAGACGTGTGGAGTGTGTCTGGCCTTTCCTTGGGAGTGTGGTGCCCTTCCCTCTTCCCCAGGCACAGGAGCAACTGCCCCTGAGCAAAGAGCTCTCCAAGGGCTTTTCCCTCAGGCTGAAGCAGATTTCGCAGGAAGCGGGCCTAGAGAGCTTCCTTCGTGGATGCAGAGGCAGCAGAGCGGCCTGCGTGTGCAAAGCTGCATTTGGCAGAGAGGAGCTCGCTTTGGCACTGGGAGGCTGTGAGACCTGCTCCAAGCACCGGGATTGCTGGGTTGGGGCCTGCATCTCGCTGCCACTTGCTGAGCTTCCAAAGACTTTCCTAGCTCACAGCCTCGCTAGCCATGAAGGAGCAGGCTGAGGGAGTGTGTCAGACATGACTCAGCACTTTCCTGGGCTTGCCTGTGGTTTCGCCTTTCCACTCCAACTGGGCCCCGGGACTCCTTGCAGAGGAGGAGGAGCCCGGTTGTCTCCAAACTTCCTAGGGCTAGAGTAGAGCAGGGAGAACTCTGTCAGCTGGAAGGGAAGAGCAGAAGGGTAGATGGGGCAGAGGTTGCCTGGCCGCTCTGGTGAAGCAACGCCCAGGGAGAAACAGGCACCATGGGCCTCCAGGCAGGGGATGCGAGATCCCAGCCAGAGTGCTTCTGCGTCTCAGCCGAGAAGCTTCCTGAGAGTTTGAGGTTGCCTGCAGTTCTCCAGAGGAGCAAAGACATGTGGGGTGTGTTTGGCCTTTCCCTGGGAGGGTGGTGCCCTTGCGGCAGCCCCAGGCCCAGGAGCAACGGCCCCAGAGGAAAGACCGTTCCCACTGAGATTCGCTGAGGCTGAGAAGCAGATTTCGCAGGAAGCGGGAGGAGAGAGCTTCCTTCGCCAATGCAGAGGCAGCCTAGCGGCCTGCGTCTGCACAGCTGGATTTGGCAGAGAGGCGTTCGCTTTGCCCCTGGGAGACGCTGAGATTGGCTCCAAGCACCGAGATTTCCGGGTGCGCGGCCTGCATCTCTCTTGCACTCTCCGAGCTTGAGAAGGCTTTCCTAGCTCCCAGCGTTGCTTCCCTGAAAGGAGCAGGCTGAGGAAGTGTGTCCGACGTGACTCAGCCCCTTCCTAGGCTTCCCCGTGCTATTGCCTTTCAGTGCAATCGAAGGCGCAGGACTCCTTGGAAAGGAGGCTGGGCTCGGTTGTCTCCCCACTTCAGAGGTCTAGAGCAGAGCACTGAGACGTCTGTCAGGCGGAAGGGAAGCGCTGTTGTGCCCATGGTGAAGACGTTGCTTGGCCGCACTGTGGAAGCAACGCCCAGAGAGAAACAGGCACCGTGGGCCTCCAGGCAGGGGCTGCGGGATCACAGCCAGAATGCCCCTGCGTCTCCGCTGAGAAGCGACCTCCCAGTTGGAGGCTCCATGCCGCCCTCCAGAGGAGCAAAGACGTGTGGAGTGTGTCTGGCCTTTCCTTGGGAGTGTGGTGCCCTTCCCTCTTCCCCAGGCACAGGAGCAACTGCCCCTGAGCAAAGACCTCTCCAAGGGCTTTTCCCTCAGGCTGAAGCAGATGTCGCAGGAAGCCGGCCTAGAGAGCTTCCTTCGTGGATGCAGAGGCAGCAGAGCGGCCTGCGTGTGCAAAGCTGCATTTGGCAGAGAGGAGCTCGCTTTGGCACTGGGAGGCTGGGAGACCTGCTCCAAGCACCGGGATTGCTGGGTTGGGGCCTGCATCTCGCTGCCACTTGCTGAGCTTCCAAAGACTTTCCTAGCTCACAGCCTCGCTAGCCATGAAGGAGCAGGCTGAGGGAGTGTGTCAGACATGACTCAGCACTTTCCTGGGCTTGCCTGTGGTTTCGCCTTTCCACTCCAACTGGGCCCCGGGACTCCTTGCAGAGGAGGAGGAGCCCGGTTGTCTCCAAACTTCCTAGGGCTAGAGTAGAGCAGGGAGAACTCTGTCAGCTGGAAGGGAAGAGCAGAAGGGTAGATGGGGCAGAGGTTGCCTGGCCGCTCTGGTGAAGCAACGCCCAGGGAGAAACAGGCACCATGGGCCTCCAGGCAGGGGATGCGAGATCCCAGCCAGAGTGCTTCTGCGTCTCAGCCGAGAAGCTTCCTGAGAGTTTGAGGTTGCCTGCAGCTCTCCAGAGGAGCAAAGACATGTGGGGTGTGTTTGGCCTTTCCCTGGGAGGGTGGTGCCCTTGCGGCAGCCCCAGGCCCAGGAGCAACGGCCCCAGAGGAAAGACCGTTCCCACTGAGATTCGCTGAGGCTGAGAAGCAGATTTCGCAGGAAGCGGGAGGAGAGAGCTTCCTTCGCCAATGCAGAGGCAGCCTAGCGGCCTGCGTCTGCACAGCTGGATTTGGCAGAGAGGCGTTCGCTTTGCCCCTGGGAGACGCTGAGATTGGCTCCAAGCACCGAGATTTCCGGGTGCGCGGCCTGCATCTCTCTTGCACTCTCCGAGCTTGAGAAGGCTTTCCTAGCTCCCAGCGTTGCTTCCCTGAAAGGAGCAGGCTGAGGAAGTGTGTCCGACGTGACTCAGCCCCTTCCTAGGCTTCCCCGTGCTATTGCCTTTCAGTGCAATCGAAGGCGCAGGACTCCTTGGAAAGGAGGCTGGGCTCGGTTGTCTCCCCACTTCAGAGGTCTAGAGCAGAGCACTGAGACGTCTGTCAGGCGGAAGGGAAGCGCTGTTGTGCCCATGGTGAAGACGTTGCTTGGCCGCACTGTGGAAGCAACGCCCAGAGAGAAACAGGCACCGTGGGCCTCCAGGCAGGGGCTGCGGGATCACAGCCAGAATGCCCCTGCGTCTCCGCTGAGAAGCGACCTCCCAGTTGGAGGCTCCATGCCGCCCTCCAGAGGAGCAAAGACGTGTGGAGTGTGTCTGGCCTTTCCTTGGGAGTGTGGTGCCCTTCCCTCTTCCCCAGGCACAGGAGCAACTGCCCCTGAGCAAAGACCTCTCCAAGGGCTTTTCCCTCAGGCTGAAGCAGATTTCGCAGGAAGCGGGCCTAGAGAGCTTCCTTCGTGGATGCAGAGGCAGCAGAGCGGCCTGCGTGTGCAAAGCTGCATTTGGCAGAGAGGAGCTCGCTTTGGCACTGGGAGGCTGGGAGACCTGCTCCAAGCACCGGGATTGCTGGGTTGGGGCCTGCATCTCGCTGCCACTTGCTGAGCTTCCAAAGACTTTCCTAGCTCACAGCCTCGCTAGCCATGAAGGAGCAGGCTGAGGGAGTGTGTCAGACATGACTCAGCACTTTCCTGGGCTTGCCTGTGGTTTCGCCTTTCCACTCCAACTGGGCCCCGGGACTCCTTGCAGAGGAGGAGGAGCCCGGTTGTCTCCAAACTTCCTAGGGCTAGAGTAGAGCAGGGAGAACTCTGTCAGCTGGAAGGGAAGAGCAGAAGGGTAGATGGGGCAGAGGTTGCCTGGCCGCTCTGGTGAAGCAACGCCCAGGGAGAAACAGGCACCATGGGCCTCCAGGCAGGGGATGCGAGATCCCAGCCAGAGTGCTTCTGCGTCTCAGCCGAGAAGCTTCCTGAGAGTTTGAGGTTGCCTGCAGCTCTCCAGAGGAGCAAAGACATGTGGGGTGTGTTTGGCCTTTCCCTGGGAGGGTGGTGCCCTTGCGGCAGCCCCAGGCCCAGGAGCAACGGCCCCAGAGGAAAGACCGTTCCCACTGAGATTCGCTGAGGCTGAGAAGCAGATTTCGCAGGAAGCGGGAGGAGAGAGCTTCCTTCGCCAATGCAGAGGCAGCCTAGCGGCCTGCGTCTGCACAGCTGGATTTGGCAGAGAGGCGTTCGCTTTGCCCCTGGGAGACGCTGAGATTGGCTCCAAGCACCGAGATTTCCGGGTGCGCGGCCTGCATCTCTCTTGCACTCTCCGAGCTTGAGAAGGCTTTCCTAGCTCCCAGCGTTGCTTCCCTGAAAGGAGCAGGCTGAGGAAGTGTGTCCGACGTGACTCAGCCCCTTCCTAGGCTTCCCCGTGCTATTGCCTTTCAGTGCAATCGAAGGCGCAGGACTCCTTGGAAAGGAGGCTGGGCTCGGTTGTCTCCCCACTTCAGAGGTCTAGAGCAGAGCACTGAGACGTCTGTCAGGCGGAAGGGAAGCGCTGTTGTGCCCATGGTGAAGACGTTGCTTGGCCGCACTGTGGAAGCAACGCCCAGAGAGAAACAGGCACCGTGGGCCTCCAGGCAGGGGCTGCGGGATCACAGCCAGAATGCCCCTGCGTCTCCGATGAGAAGCGACCTCCCAGTTGGAGGCTCCATGCCGCCCTCCAGAGGAGCAAAGACGTGTGGAGTGTGTCTGGCCTTTCCTTGGGAGTGTGGTGCCCTTCCCTCTTCCCCAGGCACAGGAGCAACTGCCCCTGAGCAAAGACCTCTCCAAGGGCTTTTCCCTCAGGCTGAAGCAGATGTCGCAGGAAGCGGGCCTAGAGAGCTTCCTTCGTGGATGCAGAGGCAGCAGAGCGGCCTGCGTGTGCAAAGCTGCATTTGGCAGAGAGGAGCTCGCTTTGGCACTGGGAGGCTGGGAGACCTGCTCCAAGCACCGGGATTGCTGGGTTGGGGCCTGCATCTCGCTGCCACTTGCTGAGCTTCCAAAGACTTTCCTAGCTCACAGCCTCGCTAGCCATGAAGGAGCAGGCTGAGGGAGTGTGTCAGACATGACTCAGCACTTTCCTGGGCTTGCCTGTGGTTTCGCCTTTCCACTCCAACTGGGCCCCGGGACTCCTTGCAGAGGAGGAGGAGCCCGGTTGTCTCCAAACTTCCTAGGGCTAGAGTAGAGCAGGGAGAACTCTGTCAGCTGGAAGGGAAGAGCAGAAGGGTAGATGGGGCAGAGGTTGCCTGGCCGCTCTGGTGAAGCAACGCCCAGGGAGAAACAGGCACCATGGGCCTCCAGGCAGGGGATGCGAGATCCCAGCCAGAGTGCTTCTGCGTCTCAGCCGAGAAGCTTCCTGAGAGTTTGAGGTTGCCTGCAGCTCTCCAGAGGAGCAAAGACATGTGGGGTGTGTTTGGCCTTTCCCTGGGAGGGTGGTGCCCTTGCGGCAGCCCCAGGCCCAGGAGCAACGGCCCCAGAGGAAAGACCGTTCCCACTGAGATTCGCTGAGGCTGAGAAGCAGATTTCGCAGGAAGCGGGAGGAGAGAGCTTCCTTCGCCAATGCAGAGGCAGCCTAGCGGCCTGCGTCTGCACAGCTGGATTTGGCAGAGAGGCGTTCGCTTTGCCCCTGGGAGACGCTGAGATTGGCTCCAAGCACCGAGATTTCCGGGTGCGCGGCCTGCATCTCTCTTGCACTCTCCGAGCTTGAGAAGGCTTTCCTAGCTCCCAGCGTTGCTTCCCTGAAAGGAGCAGGCTGAGGAAGTGTGTCCGACGTGACTCAGCCCCTTCCTAGGCTTCCCCGTGCTATTGCCTTTCAGTGCAATCGAAGGCGCAGGACTCCTTGGAAAGGAGGCTGGGCTCGGTTGTCTCCCCACTTCAGAGGTCTAGAGCAGAGCACTGAGACGTCTGTCAGGCGGAAGGGAAGCGCTGTTGTGCCCATGGTGAAGACGTTGCTTGGCCGCACTGTGGAAGCAACGCCCAGAGAGAAACAGGCACCGTGGGCCTCCAGGCAGGGGCTGCGGGATCACAGCCAGAATGCCCCTGCGTCTCCGCTGAGAAGCGACCTCCCAGTTGGAGGCTCCATGCCGCCCTCCAGAGGAGCAAAGACGTGTGGAGTGTGTCTGGCCTTTCCTTGGGAGTGTGGTGCCCTTCCCTCTTCCCCAGGCACAGGAGCAACTGCCCCTGAGCAAAGACCTCTCCAAGGGCTTTTCCCTCAGGCTGAAGCAGATTTCGCAGGAAGCGGGCCTAGAGAGCTTCCTTCGTGGATGCAGAGGCAGCAGAGCGGCCTGCGTGTGCAAAGCTGCATTTGGCAGAGAGGAGCTCGCTTTGGCACTGGGAGGCTGGGAGACCTGCTCCAAGCACCGGGATTGCTGGGTTGGGGCCTGCATCTCGCTGCCACTTGCTGAGCTTCCAAAGACTTTCCTAGCTCACAGCCTCGCTAGCCATGAAGGAGCAGGCTGAGGGAGTGTGTCAGACATGACTCAGCACTTTCCTGGGCTTGCCTGTGGTTTCGCCTTTCCACTCCAACTGGGCCCCGGGACTCCCTGCAGAGGAGGAGGAGCCCGGTTGTCTCCAAACTTCCTAGGGCTAGAGTAGAGCAGGGAGAACTCTGTCAGCTGGAAGGGAAGAGCAGAAGGGTAGATGGGGCAGAGGTTGCCTGGCCGCTCTGGTGAAGCAACGCCCAGGGAGAAACAGGCACCATGGGCCTCCAGGCAGGGGATGCGAGATCCCAGCCAGAGTGCTTCTGCGTCTCAGCCGAGAAGCTTCCTGAGAGTTTGAGGTTGCCTGCAGCTCTCCAGAGGAGCAAAGACATGTGGGGTGTGTTTGGCCTTTCCCTGGGAGGGTGGTGCCCTTGCGGCAGCCCCAGGCCCAGGAGCAAAGGCCCCAGAGGAAAGACCGTTCCCACTGAGATTCGCTGAGGCTGAGAAGCAGATTTCGCAGGAAGCGGGAGGAGAGAGCTTCCTTCGCCAATGCAGAGGCAGCCTAGCGGCCTGCGTCTGCACAGCTGGATTTGGCAGAGAGGCGTTCGCTTTGCCCCTGGGAGATGCTGAGATTGGCTCCAAGCACCGAGATTTCCGGGTGCGCGGCCTGCATCTCTCTTGCACTCTCCGAGCTTGAGAAGGCTTTCCTAGCTCCCAGCGTTGCTTCCCTGAAAGGAGCAGGCTGAGGAAGTGTGTCCGACGTGACTCAGCCCCTTCCTAGGCTTCCCCGTGCTATTGCCTTTCAGTGCAATCGAAGGCGCAGGACTCCTTGGAAAGGAGGCTGGGCTCGGTTGTCTCCCCACTTCAGAGGTCTAGAGCAGAGCACTGAGACGTCTGTCAGGCGGAAGGGAAGCGCTGTTGTGCCCATGGTGAAGACGTTGCTTGGCCGCACTGTGGAAGCAACGCCCAGAGAGAAACAGGCACCGTGGGCCTCCAGGCAGGGGCTGCGGGATCACAGCCAGAATGCCCCTGCGTCTCCGCTGAGAAGCGACCTCCCAGTTGGAGGCTCCATGCCGCCCTCCAGAGGAGCAAAGACGTGTGGAGTGTGTCTGGCCTTTCCTTGGGAGTGTGGTGCCCTTCCCTCTTCCCCAGGCACAGGAGCAACTGCCCCTGAGCAAAGAGCTCTCCAAGGGCTTTTCCCTCAGGCTGAAGCAGATTTCGCAGGAAGCGGGCCTAGAGAGCTTCCTTCGTGGATGCAGAGGCAGCAGAGCGGCCTGCGTGTGCAAAGCTGCATTTGGCAGAGAGGAGCTCGCTTTGGCACTGGGAGGCTGTGAGACCTGCTCCAAGCACCGGGATTGCTGGGTTGGGGCCTGCATCTCGCTGCCACTTGCTGAGCTTCCAAAGACTTTCCTAGCTCACAGCCTCGCTAGCCATGAAGGAGCAGGCTGAGGGAGTGTGTCAGACATGACTCAGCACTTTCCTGGGCTTGCCTGTGGTTTCGCCTTTCCACTCCAACTGGGCCCCGGGACTCCTTGCAGAGGAGGAGGAGCCCGGTTGTCTCCAAACTTCCTAGGGCTAGAGTAGAGCAGGGAGAACTCTGTCAGCTGGAAGGGAAGAGCAGAAGGGTAGATGGGGCAGAGGTTGCCTGGCCGCTCTGGTGAAGCAACGCCCAGGGAGAAACAGGCACCATGGGCCTCCAGGCAGGGGATGCGAGATCCCAGCCAGAGTGCTTCTGCGTCTCAGCCGAGAAGCTTCCTGAGAGTTTGAGGTTGCCTGCAGCTCTCCAGAGGAGCAAAGACATGTGGGGTGTGTTTGGCCTTTCCCTGGGAGGGTGGTGCCCTTGCGGCAGCCCCAGGCCCAGGAGCAACGGCCCCAGAGGAAAGACCGTTCCCACTGAGATTCGCTGAGGCTGAGAAGCAGATTTCGCAGGAAGCGGGAGGAGAGAGCTTCCTTCGCCAATGCAGAGGCAGCCTAGCGGCCTGCGTCTGCACAGCTGGATTTGGCAGAGAGGCGTTCGCTTTGCCCCTGGGAGACGCTGAGATTGGCTCCAAGCACCGAGATTTCCGGGTGCGCGGCCTGCATCTCTCTTGCACTCTCCGAGCTTGAGAAGGCTTTCCTAGCTCCCAGCGTTGCTTCCCTGAAAGGAGCAGGCTGAGGAAGTGTGTCCGACGTGACTCAGCCCCTTCCTAGGCTTCCCCGTGCTATTGCCTTTCAGTGCAATCGAAGGCGCAGGACTCCTTGGAAAGGAGGCTGGGCTCGGTTGTCTCCCCACTTCAGAGGTCTAGAGCAGAGCACTGAGACGTCTGTCAGGCGGAAGGGAAGCGCTGTTGTGCCCATGGTGAAGACGTTGCTTGGCCGCACTGTGGAAGCAACGCCCAGAGAGAAACAGGCACCGTGGGCCTCCAGGCAGGGGCTGCGGGATCACAGCCAGAATGCCCCTGCGTCTCCGCTGAGAAGCGACCTCCCAGTTGGAGGCTCCATGCCGCCCTCCAGAGGAGCAAAGACGTGTGGAGTGTGTCTGGCCTTTCCTTGGGAGTGTGGTGCCCTTCCCTCTTCCCCAGGCACAGGAGCAACTGCCCCTGAGCAAAGACCTCTCCAAGGGCTTTTCCCTCAGGCTGAAGCAGATTTCGCAGGAAGCGGGCCTAGAGAGCTTCCTTCGTGGATGCAGAGGCAGCAGAGCGGCCTGCGTGTGCAAAGCTGCATTTGGCAGAGAGGAGCTCGCTTTGGCACTGGGAGGCTGGGAGACCTGCTCCAAGCACCGGGATTGCTGGGTTGGGGCCTGCATCTCGCTGCCACTTGCTGAGCTTCCAAAGACTTTCCTAGCTCACAGCCTCGCTAGCCATGAAGGAGCAGGCTGAGGGAGTGTGTCAGACATGACTCAGCACTTTCCTGGGCTTGCCTGTGGTTTCGCCTTTCCACTCCAACTGGGCCCCGGGACTCCCTGCAGAGGAGGAGGAGCCCGGTTGTCTCCAAACTTCCTAGGGCTAGAGTAGAGCAGGGAGAACTCTGTCAGCTGGAAGGGAAGAGCAGAAGGGTAGATGGGGCAGAGGTTGCCTGGCCGCTCTGGTGAAGCAACGCCCAGGGAGAAACAGGCACCATGGGCCTCCAGGCAGGGGATGCGAGATCCCAGCCAGAGTGCTTCTGCGTCTCAGCCGAGAAGCTTCCTGAGAGTTTGAGGTTGCCTGCAGCTCTCCAGAGGAGCAAAGACATGCGGGGTGTGTTTGGCCTTTCCCTGGGAGGGTGGTGCCCTTGCGGCAGCCCCAGGCCCAGGAGCAAAGGCCCCAGAGGAAAGACCGTTCCCACTGAGATTCGCTGAGGCTGAGAAGCAGATTTCGCAGGAAGCGGGAGGAGAGAGCTTCCTTCGCCAATGCAGAGGCAGCCTAGCGGCCTGCGTCTGCACAGCTGGATTTGGCAGAGAGGCGTTCGCTTTGCCCCTGGGAGATGCTGAGATTGGCTCCAAGCACCGAGATTTCCGGGTGCGCGGCCTGCATCTCTCTTGCACTCTCCGAGCTTGAGAAGGCTTTCCTAGCTCCCAGCGTTGCTTCCCTGAAAGGAGCAGGCTGAGGAAGTGTGTCCGACGTGACTCAGCCCCTTCCTAGGCTTCCCCGTGCTATTGCCTTTCAGTGCAATCGAAGGCGCAGGACTCCTTGGAAAGGAGGCTGGGCTCGGTTGTCTCCCCACTTCAGAGGTCTAGAGCAGAGCACTGAGACGTCTGTCAGGCGGAAGGGAAGCGCTGTTGTGCCCATGGTGAAGACGTTGCTTGGCCGCACTGTGGAAGCAACGCCCAGAGAGAAACAGGCACCGTGGGCCTCCAGGCAGGGGCTGCGGGATCACAGCCAGAATGCCCCTGCGTCTCCGCTGAGAAGCGACCTCCCAGTTGGAGGCTCCATGCCGCCCTCCAGAGGAGCAAAGACGTGTGGAGTGTGTCTGGCCTTTCCTTGGGAGTGTGGTGCCCTTCCCTCTTCCCCAGGCACAGGAGCAACTGCCCCTGAGCAAAGACCTCTCCAAGGGCTTTTCCCTCAGGCTGAAGCAGATTTCGCAGGAAGCGGGCCTAGAGAGCTTCCTTCGTGGATGCAGAGGCAGCAGAGCGGCCTGCGTGTGCAAAGCTGCATTTGGCAGAGAGGAGCTCGCTTTGGCACTGGGAGGCTGTGAGACCTGCTCCAAGCACCGGGATTGCTGGGTTGGGGCCTGCATCTCGCTGCCACTTTCTGAGCTTCCAAAGACTTTCCTAGCTCACAGCCTCGCTAGCCATGAAGGAGCAGGCTGAGGGAGTGTGTCAGACATGACTCAGCACTTTCCTGGGCTTGCCTGTGGTTTCGCCTTTCCACTCCAACTGGGCCCCGGGACTCCTTGCAGAGGAGGAGGAGCCCGGTTGTCTCCAAACTTCCTAGGGCTAGAGTAGAGCAGGGAGAACTCTGTCAGCTGGAAGGGAAGAGCAGAAGGGTAGATGGGGCAGAGGTTGCCTGGCCGCTCTGGTGAAGCAACGCCCAGGGAGAAACAGGCACCATGGGCCTCCAGGCAGGGGATGCGAGATCCCAGCCAGAGTGCTTCTGCGTCTCAGCCGAGAAGCTTCCTGAGAGTTTGAGGTTGCCTGCAGCTCTCCAGAGGAGCAAAGACATGTGGGGTGTGTTTGGCCTTTCCCTGGGAGGGTGGTGCCCTTGCGGCAGCCCCAGGCCCAGGAGCAACGGCCCCAGAGGAAAGACCGTTCCCACTGAGATTCGCTGAGGCTGAGAAGCAGATTTCGCAGGAAGCGGGAGGAGAGAGCTTCCTTCGCCAATGCAGAGGCAGCCTAGCGGCCTGCGTCTGCACAGCTGGATTTGGCAGAGAGGCGTTCGCTTTGCCCCTGGGAGACGCTGAGATTGGCTCCAAGCACCGAGATTTCCGGGTGCGCGGCCTGCATCTCTCTTGCACTCTCCGAGCTTGAGAAGGCTTTCCTAGCTCCCAGCGTTGCTTCCCTGAAAGGAGCAGGCTGAGGAAGTGTGTCCGACGTGACTCAGCCCCTTCCTAGGCTTCCCCGTGCTATTGCCTTTCAGTGCAATCGAAGGCGCAGGACTCCTTGGAAAGGAGGCTGGGCTCGGTTGTCTCCCCACTTCAGAGGTCTAGAGCAGAGCACTGAGACGTCTGTCAGGCGGAAGGGAAGCGCTGTTGTGCCCATGGTGAAGACGTTGCTTGGCCGCACTGTGGAAGCAACGCCCAGAGAGAAACAGGCACCGTGGGCCTCCAGGCAGGGGCTGCGGGATCACAGCCAGAATGCCCCTGCGTCTCCGATGAGAAGCGACCTCCCAGTTGGAGGCTCCATGCCGCCCTCCAGAGGAGCAAAGACGTGTGGAGTGTGTCTGGCCTTTCCTTGGGAGTGTGGTGCCCTTCCCTCTTCCCCAGGCACAGGAGCAACTGCCCCTGAGCAAAGACCTCTCCAAGGGCTTTTCCCTCAGGCTGAAGCAGATGTCGCAGGAAGCGGGCCTAGAGAGCTTCCTTCGTGGATGCAGAGGCAGCAGAGCGGCCTGCGTGTGCAAAGCTGCATTTGGCAGAGAGGAGCTCGCTTTGGCACTGGGAGGCTGGGAGACCTGCTCCAAGCACCGGGATTGCTGGGTTGGGGCCTGCATCTCGCTGCCACTTGCTGAGCTTCCAAAGACTTTCCTAGCTCACAGCCTCGCTAGCCATGAAGGAGCAGGCTGAGGGAGTGTGTCAGACATGACTCAGCACTTTCCTGGGCTTGCCTGTGGTTTCGCCTTTCCACTCCAACTGGGCCCCGGGACTCCTTGCAGAGGAGGAGGAGCCCGGTTGTCTCCAAACTTCCTAGGGCTAGAGTAGAGCAGGGAGAACTCTGTCAGCTGGAAGGGAAGAGCAGAAGGGTAGATGGGGCAGAGGTTGCCTGGCCGCTCTGGTGAAGCAACGCCCAGGGAGAAACAGGCACCATGGGCCTCCAGGCAGGGGATGCGAGATCCCAGCCAGAGTGCTTCTGCGTCTCAGCCGAGAAGCTTCCTGAGAGTTTGAGGTTGCCTGCAGCTCTCCAGAGGAGCAAAGACATGTGGGGTGTGTTTGGCCTTTCCCTGGGAGGGTGGTGCCCTTGCGGCAGCCCCAGGCCCAGGAGCAACGGCCCCAGAGGAAAGACCGTTCCCACTGAGATTCGCTGAGGCTGAGAAGCAGATTTCGCAGGAAGCGGGAGGAGAGAGCTTCCTTCGCCAATGCAGAGGCAGCCTAGCGGCCTGCGTCTGCACAGCTGGATTTGGCAGAGAGGCGTTCGCTTTGCCCCTGGGAGACGCTGAGATTGGCTCCAAGCACCGAGATTTCCGGGTGCGCGGCCTGCATCTCTCTTGCACTCTCCGAGCTTGAGAAGGCTTTCCTAGCTCCCAGCGTTGCTTCCCTGAAAGGAGCAGGCTGAGGAAGTGTGTCCGACGTGACTCAGCCCCTTCCTAGGCTTCCCCGTGCTATTGCCTTTCAGTGCAATCGAAGGCGCAGGACTCCTTGGAAAGGAGGCTGGGCTCGGTTGTCTCCCCACTTCAGAGGTCTAGAGCAGAGCACTGAGACGTCTGTCAGGCGGAAGGGAAGCGCTGTTGTGCCCATGGTGAAGACGTTGCTTGGCCGCACTGTGGAAGCAACGCCCAGAGAGAAACAGGCACCGTGGGCCTCCAGGCAGGGGCTGCGGGATCACAGCCAGAATGCCCCTGCGTCTCCGCTGAGAAGCGACCACCCAGTTGGAGGCTCCATGCCGCCCTCCAGAGGAGCAAAGACGTGTGGAGTGTGTCTGGCCTTTCCTTGGGAGTGTGGTGCCCTTCCCTCTTCCCCAGGCACAGGAGCAACTGCCCCTGAGCAAAGAGCTCTCCAAGGGCTTTTCCCTCAGGCTGAAGCAGATTTCGCAGGAAGCGGGCCTAGAGAGCTTCCTTCGTGGATGCAGAGGCAGCAGAGCGGCCTGCGTGTGCAAAGCTGCATTTGGCAGAGAGGAGCTCGCTTTGGCACTGGGAGGCTGGGAGACCTGCTCCAAGCACCGGGATTGCTGGGTTGGGGCCTGCATCTCGCTGCCACTTGCTGAGCTTCCAAAGACTTTCCTAGCTCACAGCCTCGCTAGCCATGAAGGAGCAGGCTGAGGGAGTGTGTCAGACATGACTCAGCACTTTCCTGGGCTTGCCTGTGGTTTCGCCTTTCCACTCCAACTGGGCCCCGGGACTCCTTGCAGAGGAGGAGGAGCCCGGTTGTCTCCAAACTTCCTAGGGCTAGAGTAGAGCAGGGAGAACTCTGTCAGCTGGAAGGGAAGAGCAGAAGGGTAGATGGGGCAGAGGTTGCCTGGCCGCTCTGGTGAAGCAACGCCCAGGGAGAAACAGGCACCATGGGCCTCCAGGCAGGGGATGCGAGATCCCAGCCAGAGTGCTTCTGCGTCTCAGCCGAGAAGCTTCCTGAGAGTTTGAGGTTGCCTGCAGCTCTCCAGAGGAGCAAAGACATGTGGGGTGTGTTTGGCCTTTCCCTGGGAGGGTGGTGCCCTTGCGGCAGCCCCAGGCCCAGGAGCAACGGCCCCAGAGGAAAGACCGTTCCCACTGAGATTCGCTGAGGCTGAGAAGCAGATTTCGCAGGAAGCGGGAGGAGAGAGCTTCCTTCGCCAATGCAGAGGCAGCCTAGCGGCCTGCGTCTGCACAGCTGGATTTGGCAGAGAGGCGTTCGCTTTGCCCCTGGGAGACGCTGAGATTGGCTCCAAGCACCGAGATTTCCGGGTGCGCGGCCTGCATCTCTCTTGCACTCTCCGAGCTTGAGAAGGCTTTCCTAGCTCCCAGCGTTGCTTCCCTGAAAGGAGCAGGCTGAGGAAGTGTGTCCGACGTGACTCAGCCCCTTCCTAGGCTTCCCCGTGCTATTGCCTTTCAGTGCAATCGAAGGCGCAGGACTCCTTGGAAAGGAGGCTGGGCTCGGTTGTCTCCCCACTTCAGAGGTCTAGAGCAGAGCACTGAGACGTCTGTCAGGCGGAAGGGAAGCGCTGTTGTGCCCATGGTGAAGACGTTGCTTGGCCGCACTGTGGAAGCAACGCCCAGAGAGAAACAGGCACCGTGGGCCTCCAGGCAGGGGCTGCGGGATCACAGCCAGAATGCCCCTGCGTCTCCGCTGAGAAGCGACCTCCCAGTTGGAGGCTCCATGCCGCCCTCCAGAGGAGCAAAGACGTGTGGAGTGTGTCTGGCCTTTCCTTGGGAGTGTGGTGCCCTTCCCTCTTCCCCAGGCACAGGAGCAACTGCCCCTGAGCAAAGAGCTCTCCAAGGGCTTTTCCCTCAGGCTGAAGCAGATTTCGCAGGAAGCGGGCCTAGAGAGCTTCCTTCGTGGATGCAGAGGCAGCAGAGCGGCCTGCGTGTGCAAAGCTGCATTTGGCAGAGAGGAGCTCGCTTTGGCACTGGGAGGCTGTGAGACCTGCTCCAAGCACCGGGATTGCTGGGTTGGGGCCTGCATCTCGCTGCCACTTGCTGAGCTTCCAAAGACTTTCCTAGCTCACAGCCTCGCTAGCCATGAAGGAGCAGGCTGAGGGAGTGTGTCAGACATGACTCAGCACTTTCCTGGGCTTGCCTGTGGTTTCGCCTTTCCACTCCAACTGGGCCCCGGGACTCCTTGCAGAGGAGGAGGAGCCCGGTTGTCTCCAAACTTCCTAGGGCTAGAGTAGAGCAGGGAGAACTCTGTCAGCTGGAAGGGAAGAGCAGAAGGGTAGATGGGGCAGAGGTTGCCTGGCCGCTCTGGTGAAGCAACGCCCAGGGAGAAACAGGCACCATGGGCCTCCAGGCAGGGGATGCGAGATCCCAGCCAGAGTGCTTCTGCGTCTCAGCCGAGAAGCTTCCTGAGAGTTTGAGGTTGCCTGCAGCTCTCCAGAGGAGCAAAGACATGTGGGGTGTGTTTGGCCTTTCCCTGGGAGGGTGGTGCCCTTGCGGCAGCCCCAGGCCCAGGAGCAACGGCCCCAGAGGAAAGACCGTTCCCACTGAGATTCGCTGAGGCTGAGAAGCAGATTTCGCAGGAAGCGGGAGGAGAGAGCTTCCTTCGCCAATGCAGAGGCAGCCTAGCGGCCTGCGTCTGCACAGCTGGATTTGGCAGAGAGGCGTTCGCTTTGCCCCTGGGAGACGCTGAGATTGGCTCCAAGCACCGAGATTTCCGGGTGCGCGGCCTGCATCTCTCTTGCACTCTCCGAGCTTGAGAAGGCTTTCCTAGCTCCCAGCGTTGCTTCCCTGAAAGGAGCAGGCTGAGGAAGTGTGTCCGACGTGACTCAGCCCCTTCCTAGGCTTCCCCGTGCTATTGCCTTTCAGTGCAATCGAAGGCGCAGGACTCCTTGGAAAGGAGGCTGGGCTCGGTTGTCTCCCCACTTCAGAGGTCTAGAGCAGAGCACTGAGACGTCTGTCAGGCGGAAGGGAAGCGCTGTTGTGCCCATGGTGAAGACGTTGCTTGGCCGCACTGTGGAAGCAACGCCCAGAGAGAAACAGGCACCGTGGGCCTCCAGGCAGGGGCTGCGGGATCACAGCCAGAATGCCCCTGCGTCTCCGATGAGAAGCGACCTCCCAGTTGGAGGCTCCATGCCGCCCTCCAGAGGAGCAAAGACGTGTGGAGTGTGTCTGGCCTTTCCTTGGGAGTGTGGTGCCCTTCCCTCTTCCCCAGGCACAGGAGCAACTGCCCCTGAGCAAAGACCTCTCCAAGGGCTTTTCCCTCAGGCTGAAGCAGATGTCGCAGGAAGCGGGCCTAGAGAGCTTCCTTCGTGGATGCAGAGGCAGCAGAGCGGCCTGCGTGTGCAAAGCTGCATTTGGCAGAGAGGAGCTCGCTTTGGCACTGGGAGGCTGGGAGACCTGCTCCAAGCACCGGGATTGCTGGGTTGGGGCCTGCATCTCGCTGCCACTTGCTGAGCTTCCAAAGACTTTCCTAGCTCACAGCCTCGCTAGCCATGAAGGAGCAGGCTGAGGGAGTGTGTCAGACATGACTCAGCACTTTCCTGGGCTTGCCTGTGGTTTCGCCTTTCCACTCCAACTGGGCCCCGGGACTCCTTGCAGAGGAGGAGGAGCCCGGTTGTCTCCAAACTTCCTAGGGCTAGAGTAGAGCAGGGAGAACTCTGTCAGCTGGAAGGGAAGAGCAGAAGGGTAGATGGGGCAGAGGTTGCCTGGCCGCTCTGGTGAAGCAACGCCCAGGGAGAAACAGGCACCATGGGCCTCCAGGCAGGGGATGCGAGATCCCAGCCAGAGTGCTTCTGCGTCTCAGCCGAGAAGCTTCCTGAGAGTTTGAGGTTGCCTGCAGCTCTCCAGAGGAGCAAAGACATGTGGGGTGTGTTTGGCCTTTCCCTGGGAGGGTGGTGCCCTTGCGGCAGCCCCAGGCCCAGGAGCAACGGCCCCAGAGGAAAGACCGTTCCCACTGAGATTCGCTGAGGCTGAGAAGCAGATTTCGCAGGAAGCGGGAGGAGAGAGCTTCCTTCGCCAATGCAGAGGCAGCCTAGCGGCCTGCGTCTGCACAGCTGGATTTGGCAGAGAGGCGTTCGCTTTGCCCCTGGGAGACGCTGAGATTGGCTCCAAGCACCGAGATTTCCGGGTGCGCGGCCTGCATCTCTCTTGCACTCTCCGAGCTTGAGAAGGCTTTCCTAGCTCCCAGCGTTGCTTCCCTGAAAGGAGCAGGCTGAGGAAGTGTGTCCGACGTGACTCAGCCCCTTCCTAGGCTTCCCCGTGCTATTGCCTTTCAGTGCAATCGAAGGCGCAGGACTCCTTGGAAAGGAGGCTGGGCTCGGTTGTCTCCCCACTTCAGAGGTCTAGAGCAGAGCACTGAGACGTCTGTCAGGCGGAAGGGAAGCGCTGTTGTGCCCATGGTGAAGACGTTGCTTGGCCGCACTGTGGAAGCAACGCCCAGAGAGAAACAGGCACCGTGGGCCTCCAGGCAGGGGCTGCGGGATCACAGCCAGAATGCCCCTGCGTCTCCGCTGAGAAGCGACCTCCCAGTTGGAGGCTCCATGCCGCCCTCCAGAGGAGCAAAGACGTGTGGAGTGTGTCTGGCCTTTCCTTGGGAGTGTGGTGCCCTTCCCTCTTCCCCAGGCACAGGAGCAACTGCCCCTGAGCAAAGACCTCTCCAAGGGCTTTTCCCTCAGGCTGAAGCAGATTTCGCAGGAAGCGGGCCTAGAGAGCTTCCTTCGTGGATGCAGAGGCAGCAGAGCGGCCTGCGTGTGCAAAGCTGCATTTGGCAGAGAGGAGCTCGCTTTGGCACTGGGAGGCTGGGAGACCTGCTCCAAGCACCGGGATTGCTGGGTTGGGGCCTGCATCTCGCTGCCACTTGCTGAGCTTCCAAAGACTTTCCTAGCTCACAGCCTCGCTAGCCATGAAGGAGCAGGCTGAGGGAGTGTGTCAGACATGACTCAGCACTTTCCTGGGCTTGCCTGTGGTTTCGCCTTTCCACTCCAACTGGGCCCCGGGACTCCCTGCAGAGGAGGAGGAGCCCGGTTGTCTCCAAACTTCCTAGGGCTAGAGTAGAGCAGGGAGAACTCTGTCAGCTGGAAGGGAAGAGCAGAAGGGTAGATGGGGCAGAGGTTGCCTGGCCGCTCTGGTGAAGCAACGCCCAGGGAGAAACAGGCACCATGGGCCTCCAGGCAGGGGATGCGAGATCCCAGCCAGAGTGCTTCTGCGTCTCAGCCGAGAAGCTTCCTGAGAGTTTGAGGTTGCCTGCAGCTCTCCAGAGGAGCAAAGACATGCGGGGTGTGTTTGGCCTTTCCCTGGGAGGGTGGTGCCCTTGCGGCAGCCCCAGGCCCAGGAGCAAAGGCCCCAGAGGAAAGACCGTTCCCACTGAGATTCGCTGAGGCTGAGAAGCAGATTTCGCAGGAAGCGGGAGGAGAGAGCTTCCTTCGCCAATGCAGAGGCAGCCTAGCGGCCTGCGTCTGCACAGCTGGATTTGGCAGAGAGGCGTTCGCTTTGCCCCTGGGAGATGCTGAGATTGGCTCCAAGCACCGAGATTTCCGGGTGCGCGGCCTGCATCTCTCTTGCACTCTCCGAGCTTGAGAAGGCTTTCCTAGCTCCCAGCGTTGCTTCCCTGAAAGGAGCAGGCTGAGGAAGTGTGTCCGACGTGACTCAGCCCCTTCCTAGGCTTCCCCGTGCTATTGCCTTTCAGTGCAATCGAAGGCGCAGGACTCCTTGGAAAGGAGGCTGGGCTCGGTTGTCTCCCCACTTCAGAGGTCTAGAGCAGAGCACTGAGACGTCTGTCAGGCGGAAGGGAAGCGCTGTTGTGCCCATGGTGAAGACGTTGCTTGGCCGCACTGTGGAAGCAACGCCCAGAGAGAAACAGGCACCGTGGGCCTCCAGGCAGGGGCTGCGGGATCACAGCCAGAATGCCCCTGCGTCTCCGCTGAGAAGCGACCTCCCAGTTGGAGGCTCCATGCCGCCCTCCAGAGGAGCAAAGACGTGTGGAGTGTGTCTGGCCTTTCCTTGGGAGTGTGGTGCCCTTCCCTCTTCCCCAGGCACAGGAGCAACTGCCCCTGAGCAAAGACCTCTCCAAGGGCTTTTCCCTCAGGCTGAAGCAGATTTCGCAGGAAGCGGGCCTAGAGAGCTTCCTTCGTGGATGCAGAGGCAGCAGAGCGGCCTGCGTGTGCAAAGCTGCATTTGGCAGAGAGGAGCTCGCTTTGGCACTGGGAGGCTGTGAGACCTGCTCCAAGCACCGGGATTGCTGGGTTGGGGCCTGCATCTCGCTGCCACTTGCTGAGCTTCCAAAGACTTTCCTAGCTCACAGCCTCGCTAGCCATGAAGGAGCAGGCTGAGGGAGTGTGTCAGACATGACTCAGCACTTTCCTGGGCTTGCCTGTGGTTTCGCCTTTCCACTCCAACTGGGCCCCGGGACTCCTTGCAGAGGAGGAGGAGCCCGGTTGTCTCCAAACTTCCTAGGGCTAGAGTAGAGCAGGGAGAACTCTGTCAGCTGGAAGGGAAGAGCAGAAGGGTAGATGGGGCAGAGGTTGCCTGGCCGCTCTGGTGAAGCAACGCCCAGGGAGAAACAGGCACCATGGGCCTCCAGGCAGGGGATGCGAGATCCCAGCCAGAGTGCTTCTGCGTCTCAGCCGAGAAGCTTCCTGAGAGTTTGAGGTTGCCTGCAGCTCTCCAGAGGAGCAAAGACATGTGGGGTGTGTTTGGCCTTTCCCTGGGAGGGTGGTGCCCTTGCGGCAGCCCCAGGCCCAGGAGCAACGGCCCCAGAGGAAAGACCGTTCCCACTGAGATTCGCTGAGGCTGAGAAGCAGATTTCGCAGGAAGCGGGAGGAGAGAGCTTCCTTCGCCAATGCAGAGGCAGCCTAGCGGCCTGCGTCTGCACAGCTGGATTTGGCAGAGAGGCGTTCGCTTTGCCCCTGGGAGACGCTGAGATTGGCTCCAAGCACCGAGATTTCCGGGTGCGCGGCCTGCATCTCTCTTGCACTCTCCGAGCTTGAGAAGGCTTTCCTAGCTCCCAGCGTTGCTTCCCTGAAAGGAGCAGGCTGAGGAAGTGTGTCCGACGTGACTCAGCCCCTTCCTAGGCTTCCCCGTGCTATTGCCTTTCAGTGCAATCGAAGGCGCAGGACTCCTTGGAAAGGAGGCTGGGCTCGGTTGTCTCCCCACTTCAGAGGTCTAGAGCAGAGCACTGAGACGTCTGTCAGGCGGAAGGGAAGCGCTGTTGTGCCCATGGTGAAGACGTTGCTTGGCCGCACTGTGGAAGCAACGCCCAGAGAGAAACAGGCACCGTGGGCCTCCAGGCAGGGGCTGCGGGATCACAGCCAGAATGCCCCTGCGTCTCCGATGAGAAGCGACCTCCCAGTTGGAGGCTCCATGCCGCCCTCCAGAGGAGCAAAGACGTGTGGAGTGTGTCTGGCCTTTCCTTGGGAGTGTGGTGCCCTTCCCTCTTCCCCAGGCACAGGAGCAACTGCCCCTGAGCAAAGACCTCTCCAAGGGCTTTTCCCTCAGGCTGAAGCAGATGTCGCAGGAAGCGGGCCTAGAGAGCTTCCTTCGTGGATGCAGAGGCAGCAGAGCGGCCTGCGTGTGCAAAGCTGCATTTGGCAGAGAGGAGCTCGCTTTGGCACTGGGAGGCTGGGAGACCTGCTCCAAGCACCGGGATTGCTGGGTTGGGGCCTGCATCTCGCTGCCACTTGCTGAGCTTCCAAAGACTTTCCTAGCTCACAGCCTCGCTAGCCATGAAGGAGCAGGCTGAGGGAGTGTGTCAGACATGACTCAGCACTTTCCTGGGCTTGCCTGTGGTTTCGCCTTTCCACTCCAACTGGGCCCCGGGACTCCTTGCAGAGGAGGAGGAGCCCGGTTGTCTCCAAACTTCCTAGGGCTAGAGTAGAGCAGGGAGAACTCTGTCAGCTGGAAGGGAAGAGCAGAAGGGTAGATGGGGCAGAGGTTGCCTGGCCGCTCTGGTGAAGCAACGCCCAGGGAGAAACAGGCACCATGGGCCTCCAGGCAGGGGATGCGAGATCCCAGCCAGAGTGCTTCTGCGTCTCAGCCGAGAAGCTTCCTGAGAGTTTGAGGTTGCCTGCAGCTCTCCAGAGGAGCAAAGACATGTGGGGTGTGTTTGGCCTTTCCCTGGGAGGGTGGTGCCCTTGCGGCAGCCCCAGGCCCAGGAGCAACGGCCCCAGAGGAAAGACCGTTCCCACTGAGATTCGCTGAGGCTGAGAAGCAGATTTCGCAGGAAGCGGGAGGAGAGAGCTTCCTTCGCCAATGCAGAGGCAGCCTAGCGGCCTGCGTCTGCACAGCTGGATTTGGCAGAGAGGCGTTCGCTTTGCCCCTGGGAGACGCTGAGATTGGCTCCAAGCACCGAGATTTCCGGGTGCGCGGCCTGCATCTCTCTTGCACTCTCCGAGCTTGAGAAGGCTTTCCTAGCTCCCAGCGTTGCTTCCCTGAAAGGAGCAGGCTGAGGAAGTGTGTCCGACGTGACTCAGCCCCTTCCTAGGCTTCCCCGTGCTATTGCCTTTCAGTGCAATCGAAGGCGCAGGACTCCTTGGAAAGGAGGCTGGGCTCGGTTGTCTCCCCACTTCAGAGGTCTAGAGCAGAGCACTGAGACGTCTGTCAGGCGGAAGGGAAGCGCTGTTGTGCCCATGGTGAAGACGTTGCTTGGCCGCACTGTGGAAGCAACGCCCAGAGAGAAACAGGCACCGTGGGCCTCCAGGCAGGGGCTGCGGGATCACAGCCAGAATGCCCCTGCGTCTCCGCTGAGAAGCGACCACCCAGTTGGAGGCTCCATGCCGCCCTCCAGAGGAGCAAAGACGTGTGGAGTGTGTCTGGCCTTTCCTTGGGAGTGTGGTGCCCTTCCCTCTTCCCCAGGCACAGGAGCAACTGCCCCTGAGCAAAGAGCTCTCCAAGGGCTTTTCCCTCAGGCTGAAGCAGATTTCGCAGGAAGCGGGCCTAGAGAGCTTCCTTCGTGGATGCAGAGGCAGCAGAGCGGCCTGCGTGTGCAAAGCTGCATTTGGCAGAGAGGAGCTCGCTTTGGCACTGGGAGGCTGGGAGACCTGCTCCAAGCACCGGGATTGCTGGGTTGGGGCCTGCATCTCGCTGCCACTTGCTGAGCTTCCAAAGACTTTCCTAGCTCACAGCCTCGCTAGCCATGAAGGAGCAGGCTGAGGGAGTGTGTCAGACATGACTCAGCACTTTCCTGGGCTTGCCTGTGGTTTCGCCTTTCCACTCCAACTGGGCCCCGGGACTCCCTGCAGAGGAGGAGGAGCCCGGTTGTCTCCAAACTTCCTAGGGCTAGAGTAGAGCAGGGAGAACTCTGTCAGCTGGAAGGGAAGAGCAGAAGGGTAGATGGGGCAGAGGTTGCCTGGCCGCTCTGGTGAAGCAACGCCCAGGGAGAAACAGGCACCATGGGCCTCCAGGCAGGGGATGCGAGATCCCAGCCAGAGTGCTTCTGCGTCTCAGCCGAGAAGCTTCCTGAGAGTTTGAGGTTGCCTGCAGCTCTCCAGAGGAGCAAAGACATGTGGGGTGTGTTTGGCCTTTCCCTGGGAGGGTGGTGCCCTTGCGGCAGCCCCAGGCCCAGGAGCAACGGCCCCAGAGGAAAGACCGTTCCCACTGAGATTCGCTGAGGCTGAGAAGCAGATTTCGCAGGAAGCGGGAGGAGAGAACTTCCTTCGCCAATGCAGAGGCAGCCTAGCGGCCTGCGTCTGCACAGCTGGATTTGGCAGAGAGGCGTTCGCTTTGCCCCTGGGAGACGCTGAGATTGGCTCCAAGCACCGAGATTTCCGGGTGCGCGGCCTGCATCTCTCTTGCACTCTCCGAGCTTGAGAAGGCTTTCCTAGCTCCCAGCGTTGCTTCCCTGAAAGGAGCAGGCTGAGGAAGTGTGTCCGACGTGACTCAGCCCCTTCCTAGGCTTCCCCGTGCTATTGCCTTTCAGTGCAATCGAAGGCGCAGGACTCCTTGGAAAGGAGGCTGGGCTCGGTTGTCTCCCCACTTCAGAGGTCTAGAGCAGAGCACTGAGACGTCTGTCAGGCGGAAGGGAAGCGCTGTTGTGCCCATGGTGAAGACGTTGCTTGGCCGCACTGTGGAAGCAACGCCCAGAGAGAAACAGGCACCGTGGGCCTCCAGGCAGGGGCTGCGGGATCACAGCCAGAATGCCCCTGCGTCTCCGCTGAGAAGCGACCTCCCAGTTGGAGGCTCCATGCCGCCCTCCAGAGGAGCAAAGACGTGTGGAGTGTGTCTGGCCTTTCCTTGGGAGTGTGGTGCCCTTCCCTCTTCCCCAGGCACAGGAGCAACTGCCCCTGAGCAAAGACCTCTCCAAGGGCTTTTCCCTCAGGCTAAAGCAGATTTCGCAGGAAGCGGGCCTAGAGAGCTTCCTTCGTGGATGCAGAGGCAGCAGAGCGGCCTGCGTGTGCAAAGCTGCATTTGGCAGAGAGGAGCTCGCTTTGGCACTGGGAGGCTGGGAGACCTGCTCCAAGCACCGGGATTGCTGGGTTGGGGCCTGCATCTCGCTGCCACTTGCTGAGCTTCCAAAGACTTTCCTAGCTCACAGCCTCGCTAGCCATGAAGGAGCAGGCTGAGGGAGTGTGTCAGACATGACTCAGCACTTTCCTGGGCTTGCCTGTGGTTTCGCCTTTCCACTCCAAATGGGCCCCGGGACTCCCTGCAGAGGAGGAGGAGCCCGGTTGTCTCCAAACTTCCTAGGGCTAGAGTAGAGCAGGGAGAACTCTGTCAGCTGGAAGGGAAGAGCAGAAGGGTAGATGGGGCAGAGGTTGCCTGGCCGCTCTGGTGAAGCAACGCCCAGGGAGAAACAGGCACCATGGGCCTCCAGGCAGGGGATGCGAGATCCCAGCCAGAGTGCTTCTGCGTCTCAGCCGAGAAGCTTCCTGAGAGTTTGAGGTTGCCTGCAGCTCTCCAGAGGAGCAAAGACATGTGGGGTGTGTTTGGCCTTTCCCTGGGAGGGTGGTGCCCTTGCGGCAGCCCCAGGCCCAGGAGCAAAGGCCCCAGAGGAAAGACCGTTCCCACTGAGATTCGCTGAGGCTGAGAAGCAGATTTCGCAGGAAGCGGGAGGAGAGAGCTTCCTTCGCCAATGCAGAGGCAGCCTAGCGGCCTGCGTCTGCACAGCTGGATTTGGCAGAGAGGCGTTCGCTTTGCCCCTGGGAGATGCTGAGATTGGCTCCAAGCACCGAGATTTCCGGGTGCGCGGCCTGCATCTCTCTTGCACTCTCCGAGCTTGAGAAGGCTTTCCTAGCTCCCAGCGTTGCTTCCCTGAAAGGAGCAGGCTGAGGAAGTGTGTCCGACGTGACTCAGCCCCTTCCTAGGCTTCCCCGTGCTATTGCCTTTCAGTGCAATCGAAGGCGCAGGACTCCTTGGAAAGGAGGCTGGGCTCGGTTGTCTCCCCACTTCAGAGGTCTAGAGCAGAGCACTGAGACGTCTGTCAGGCGGAAGGGAAGCGCTGTTGTGCCCATGGTGAAGACGTTGCTTGGCCGCACTGTGGAAGCAACGCCCAGAGAGAAACAGGCACCGTGGGCCTCCAGGCAGGGGCTGCGGGATCACAGCCAGAATGCCCCTGCGTCTCCGCTGAGAAGCGACCTCCCAGTTGGAGGCTCCATGCCGCCCTCCAGAGGAGCAAAGACGTGTGGAGTGTGTCTGGCCTTTCCTTGGGAGTGTGGTGCCCTTCCCTCTTCCCCAGGCACAGGAGCAACTGCCCCTGAGCAAAGACCTCTCCAAGGGCTTTTCCCTCAGGCTGAAGCAGATTTCGCAGGAAGCGGGCCTAGAGAGCTTCCTTCGTGGATGCAGAGGCAGCAGAGCGGCCTGCGTGTGCACAGCTGCATTTGGCAGAGAGGAGCTCGCTTTGGCACTGGGAGGCTGGGAGACCTGCTCCAAGCACCGGGATTGCTGGGTTGGGGCCTGCATCTCGCTGCCACTTGCTGAGCTTCCAAAGACTTTCCTAGCTCACAGCCTCGCTAGCCATGAAGGAGCAGGCTGAGGGAGTGTGTCAGACATGACTCAGCACTTTCCTGGGCTTGCCTGTGGTTTCGCCTTTCCACTCCAACTGGGCCCCGGGACTCCTTGCAGAGGAGGAGGAGCCCGGTTGTCTCCAAACTTCCTAGGGCTAGAGTAGAGCAGGGAGAACTCTGTCAGCTGGAAGGGAAGAGCAGAAGGGTAGATGGGGCAGAGGTTGCCTGGCCGCTCTGGTGAAGCAACGCCCAGGGAGAAACAGGCACCATGGGCCTCCAGGCAGGGGATGCGAGATCCCAGCCAGAGTGCTTCTGCGTCTCAGCCGAGAAGCTTCCTGAGAGTTTGAGGTTGCCTGCAGCTCTCCAGAGGAGCAAAGACATGTGGGGTGTGTTTGGCCTTTCCCTGGGAGGGTGGTGCCCTTGCGGCAGCCCCAGGCCCAGGAGCAACGGCCCCAGAGGAAAGACCGTTCCCACTGAGATTCGCTGAGGCTGAGAAGCAGATTTCGCAGGAAGCGGGAGGAGAGAACTTCCTTCGCCAATGCAGAGGCAGCCTAGCGGCCTGCGTCTGCACAGCTGGATTTGGCAGAGAGGCGTTCGCTTTGCCCCTGGGAGACACTGAGATTGGCTCCAAGCACCGAGATTTCCGGGTGCGCGGCCTGCATCTCTCTTGCACTCTCCGAGCTTGAGAAGGCTTTCCTAGCTCCCAGCGTTGCTTCCCTGAAAGGAGCAGGCTGAGGAAGTGTGTCCGACGTGACTCAGCCCCTTCCTAGGCTTCCCCGTGCTATTGCCTTTCAGTGCAATCGAAGGCGCAGGACTCCTTGGAAAGGAGGCTGGGCTCGGTTGTCTCCCCACTTCAGAGGTCTAGAGCAGAGCACTGAGACGTCTGTCAGGCGGAAGGGAAGCGCTGTTGTGCCCATGGTGAAGACGTTGCTTGGCCGCACTGTGGAAGCAACGCCCAGAGAGAAACAGGCACCGTGGGCCTCCAGGCAGGGGCTGCGGGATCACAGCCAGAATGCCCCTGCGTCTCCGCTGAGAAGCGACCTCCCAGTTGGAGGCTCCATGCCGCCCTCCAGAGGAGCAAAGACGTGTGGAGTGTGTCTGGCCTTTCCTTGGGAGTGTGGTGCCCTTCCCTCTTCCCCAGGCACAGGAGCAACTGCCCCTGAGCAAAGACCTCTCCAAGGGCTTTTCCCTCAGGCTGAAGCAGATTTCGCAGGAAGCGGGCCTAGAGAGCTTCCTTCGTGGATGCAGAGGCAGCAGAGCGGCCTGCGTGTGCACAGCTGCATTTGGCAGAGAGGAGCTCGCTTTGGCACTGGGAGGCTGGGAGACCTGCTCCAAGCACCGGGATTGCTGGGTTGGGGCCTGCATCTCGCTGCCACTTTCTGAGCTTCCAAAGACTTTCCTAGCTCACAGCCTCGCTAGCCATGAAGGAGCAGGCTGAGGGAGTGTGTCAGACATGACTCAGCACTTTCCTGGGCTTGCCTGTGGTTTCGCCTTTCCACTCCAACTGGGCCCCGGGACTCCTTGCAGAGGAGGAGGAGCCCGGTTGTCTCCAAACTTCCTAGGGCTAGAGTAGAGCAGGGAGAACTCTGTCAGCTGGAAGGGAAGAGCAGAAGGGTAGATGGGGCAGAGGTTGCCTGGCCGCTCTGGTGAAGCAACGCCCAGGGAGAAACAGGCACCATGGGCCTCCAGGCAGGGGATGCGAGATCCCAGCCAGAGTGCTTCTGCGTCTCAGCCGAGAAGCTTCCTGAGAGTTTGAGGTTGCCTGCAGCTCTCCAGAGGAGCAAAGACATGTGGGGTGTGTTTGGCCTTTCCCTGGGAGGGTGGTGCCCTTGCGGCAGCCCCAGGCCCAGGAGCAACGGCCCCAGAGGAAAGACCGTTCCCACTGAGATTCGCTGAGGCTGAGAAGCAGATTTCGCAGGAAGCGGGAGGAGAGAGCTTCCTTCGCCAATGCAGAGGCAGCCTAGCGGCCTGCGTCTGCACAGCTGGATTTGGCAGAGAGGCGTTCGCTTTGCCCCTGGGAGACGCTGAGATTGGCTCCAAGCACCGAGATTTCCGGGTGCGCGGCCTGCATCTCTCTTGCACTCTCCGAGCTTGAGAAGGCTTTCCTAGCTCCCAGCGTTGCTTCCCTGAAAGGAGCAGGCTGAGGAAGTGTGTCCGACGTGACTCAGCCCCTTCCTAGGCTTCCCCGTGCTATTGCCTTTCAGTGCAATCGAAGGCGCAGGACTCCTTGGAAAGGAGGCTGGGCTCGGTTGTCTCCCCACTTCAGAGGTCTAGAGCAGAGCACTGAGACGTCTGTCAGGCGGAAGGGAAGCGCTGTTGTGCCCATGGTGAAGACGTTGCTTGGCCGCACTGTGGAAGCAACGCCCAGAGAGAAACAGGCACCGTGGGCCTCCAGGCAGGGGCTGCGGGATCACAGCCAGAATGCCCCTGCGTCTCCGCTGAGAAGCGACCTCCCAGTTGGAGGCTCCATGCCGCCCTCCAGAGGAGCAAAGACGTGTGGAGTGTGTCTGGCCTTTCCTTGGGAGTGTGGTGCCCTTCCCTCTTCCCCAGGCACAGGAGCAACTGCCCCTGAGCAAAGACCTCTCCAAGGGCTTTTCCCTCAGGCTGAAGCAGATTTCGCAGGAAGCGGGCCTAGAGAGCTTCCTTCGTGGATGCAGAGGCAGCAGAGCGGCCTGCATGTGCACAGCTGCATTTGGCAGAGAGGAGCTCGCTTTGGCACTGGGAGGCTGGGAGACCTGCTCCAAGCACCGGGATTGCTGGGTTGGGGCCTGCATCTCGCTGCCACTTGCTGAGCTTCCAAAGACTTTCCTAGCTCACAGCCTCGCTAGCCATGAAGGAGCAGGCTGAGGGAGTGTGTCAGACATGACTCAGCACTTTCCTGGGCTTGCCTGTGGTTTCGCCTTTCCACTCCAACTGGGCCCCGGGACTCCTTGCACAGGAGGAGGAGCCCGGTTGTCTCCAAACTTCCTAGGGCTAGAGTAGAGCAGGGAGAACTCTGTCAGCTGGAAGGGAAGAGCAGAAGGGTAGATGGGGCAGACGTTGCCTGGCCGCTCTGGTGAAGCAACGCCCAGGGAGAAACAGGCACCATGGGCCTCCAGGCAGGGGATGCGAGATCCCAGCCAGAGTGCTTCTGCGTCTCAGCCGAGAAGCTTCCTGAGAGTTTGAGGTTGCCTGCAGCTCTCCAGAGGAGCAAAGACATGTGGGGTGTGTTTGGCCTTTCCCTGGGAGGGTGGTGCCCTTGCGGCAGCCCCAGGCCCAGGAGCAACGGCCCCAGAGGAAAGACCGTTCCCACTGAGATTCGCTGAGGCTGAGAAGCAGATTTCGCAGGAAGCGGGAGGAGAGAGCTTCCTTCGCCAATGCAGAGGCAGCCTAGCGGCCTGCGTCTGCACAGCTGGATTTGGCAGAGAGGCGTTCGCTTTGCCCCTGGGAGACGCTGAGATTGGCTCCAAGCACCGAGATTTCCGGGTGCGCGGCCTGCATCTCTCTTGCACTCTCCGAGCTTGAGAAGGCTTTCCTAGCTCCCAGCGTTGCTTCCCTGAAAGGAGCAGGCTGAGGAAGTGTGCCCGCGTGACTCAGCCCCTTCCTAGGCTTCCCCGTGCTATTGCCTTTCAGTGCAATCGAAGGCGCAGGACTCCTTGGAAAGGAGGCTGGGCTCGGTTGTCTCCCCACTTCAGAGGTCTAGAGCAGAGCACTGAGACGTCTGTCAGGCGGAAGGGAAGCGCTGTTGTGCCCATGGTGAAGACGTTGCTTGGCCGCACTGTGGAAGCAACGCCCAGAGAGAAACAGGCACCGTGGGCCTCCAGGCAGGGGCTGCGGGATCACAGCCAGAATGCCCCTGCGTCTCCGCTGAGAAGCGACCTCCCAGTTGGAGGCTCCATGCCGCCCTCCAGAGGAGCAAAGACGTGTGGAGTGTGTCTGGCCTTTCCTTGGGAGTGTGGTGCCCTTCCCTCTTCCCCAGGCACAGGAGCAACTGCCCCTGAGCAAAGACCTCTCCAAGGGCTTTTCCCTCAGGCTGAAGCAGATTTCGCAGGAAGCGGGCCTAGAGAGCTTCCTTCGTGGATGCAGAGGCAGCAGAGCGGCCTGCGTGTGCAAAGCTGCATTTGGCAGAGAGGAGCTCGCTTTGGCACTGGGAGGCTGTGAGACCTGCTCCAAGCACCGGGATTGCTGGGTTGGGGCCTGCATCTCGCTGCCACTTGCTGAGCTTCCAAAGACTTTCCTAGCTCACAGCCTCGCTAGCCATGAAGGAGCAGGCTGAGGGAGTGTGTCAGACATGACTCAGCACTTTCCTGGGCTTGCCTGTGGTTTTGCCTTTCCACTCCAACTGGGCCCCGGGACTCCTTGCAGAGGAGGAGGAGCCCGGTTGTCTCCAAACTTCCTAGGGCTAGAGTAGAGCAGGGAGAACTCTGTCAGCTGGAAGGGAAGAGCAGAAGGGTAGATGGGGCAGAGGTTGCCTGGCCGCTCTGGTGAAGCAACGCCCAGGGAGAAACAGGCACCATGGGCCTCCAGGCAGGGGATGCGAGATCCCAGCCAGAGTGCTTCTGCGTCTCAGCCGAGAAGCTTCCTGAGAGTTTGAGGTTGCCTGCAGCTCTCCAGAGGAGCAAAGACATGTGGGGTGTGTTTGGCCTTTCCCTGGGAGGGTGGTGCCCTTGCGGCAGCCCCAGGCCCAGGAGCAACGGCCCCAGAGGAAAGACCGTTCCCACTGAGATTCGCTGAGGCTGAGAAGCAGATTTCGCAGGAAGCGGGAGGAGAGAGCTTCCTTCGCCAATGCAGAGGCAGCCTAGCGGCCTGCGTCTGCACAGCTGGATTTGGCAGAGAGGCGTTCGCTTTGCCCCTGGGAGACGCTGAGATTGGCTCCAAGCACCGAGATTTCCGGGTGCGCGGCCTGCATCTCTCTTGCACTCTCCGAGCTTGAGAAGGCTTTCCTAGCTCCCAGCGTTGCTTCCCTGAAAGGAGCAGGCTGAGGAAGTGTGTCCGACGTGACTCAGCCCCTTCCTAGGCTTCCCCGTGCTATTGCCTTTCAGTGCAATCGAAGGCGCAGGACTCCTTGGAAAGGAGGCTGGGCTCGGTTGTCTCCCCACTTCAGAGGTCTAGAGCAGAGCACTGAGACGTCTGTCAGGCGGAAGGGAAGCGCTGTTGTGCCCATGGTGAAGACGTTGCTTGGCCGCACTGTGGAAGCAACGCCCAGAGAGAAACAGGCACCGTGGGCCTCCAGGCAGGGGCTGCGGGATCACAGCCAGAATGCCCCTGCGTCTCCGCTGAGAAGCGACCTCCCAGTTGGAGGCTCCATGCCGCCCTCCAGAGGAGCAAAGACGTGTGGAGTGTGTCTGGCCTTTCCTTGGGAGTGTGGTGCCCTTCCCTCTTCCCCAGGCACAGGAGCAACTGCCCCTGAGCAAAGAGCTCTCCAAGGGCTTTTCCCTCAGGCTGAAGCAGATTTCGCAGGAAGCGGGCCTAGAGAGCTTCCTTCGTGGATGCAGAGGCAGCAGAGCGGCCTGCGTGTGCAAAGCTGCATTTGGCAGAGAGGAGCTCGCTTTGGCACTGGGAGGCTGGGAGACCTGCTCCAAGCACCGGGATTGCTGGGTTGGGGCCTGCATCTCGCTGCCACTTGCTGAGCTTCCAAAGACTTTCCTAGCTCACAGCCTCGCTAGCCATGAAGGAGCAGGCTGAGGGAGTGTGTCAGACATGACTCAGCACTTTCCTGGGCTTGCCTGTGGTTTCGCCTTTCCACTCCAACTGGGCCCCGGGACTCCTTGCAGAGGAGGAGGAGCCCGGTTGTCTCCAAACTTCCTAGGGCTAGAGTAGAGCAGGGAGAACTCTGTCAGCTGGAAGGGAAGAGCAGAAGGGTAGATGGGGCAGACGTTGCCTGGCCGCTCTGGTGAAGCAACGCCCAGGGAGAAACAGGCACCATGGGCCTCCAGGCAGGGGATGCGAGATCCCAGCCAGAGTGCTTCTGCGTCTCAGCCGAGAAGCTTCCTGAGAGTTTGAGGTTGCCTGCAGCTCTCCAGAGGAGCAAAGACATGTGGGGTGTGTTTGGCCTTTCCCTGGGAGGGTGGTGCCCTTGCGGCAGCCCCAGGCCCAGGAGCAACGGCCCCAGAGGAAAGACCGTTCCCACTGAGATTCGCTGAGGCTGAGAAGCAGATTTCGCAGGAAGCGGGAGGAGAGAGCTTCCTTCGCCAATGCAGAGGCAGCCTAGCGGCCTGCGTCTGCACAGCTGGATTTGGCAGAGAGGCGTTCGCTTTGCCCCTGGGAGACGCTGAGATTGGCTCCAAGCACCGAGATTTCCGGGTGCGCGGCCTGCATCTCTCTTGCACTCTCCGAGCTTGAGAAGGCTTTCCTAGCTCCCAGCGTTGCTTCCCTGAAAGGAGCAGGCTGAGGAAGTGTGTCCGACGTGACTCAGCCCCTTCCTAGGCTTCCCCGTGCTATTGCCTTTCAGTGCAATCGAAGGCGCAGGACTCCTTGGAAAGGAGGCTGGGCTCGGTTGTCTCCCCACTTCAGAGGTCTAGAGCAGAGCACTGAGACGTCTGTCAGGCGGAAGGGAAGCGCTGTTGTGCCCATGGTGAAGACGTTGCTTGGCCGCACTGTGGAAGCAACGCCCAGAGAGAAACAGGCACCGTGGGCCTCCAGGCAGGGGCTGCGGGATCACAGCCAGAATGCCCCTGCGTCTCCGCTGAGAAGCGACCTCCCAGTTGGAGGCTCCATGCCGCCCTCCAGAGGAGCAAAGACGTGTGGAGTGTGTCTGGCCTTTCCTTGGGAGTGTGGTGCCCTTCCCTCTTCCCCAGGCACAGGAGCAACTGCCCCTGAGCAAAGAGCTCTCCAAGGGCTTTTCCCTCAGGCTGAAGCAGATTTCGCAGGAAGCGGGCCTAGAGAGCTTCCTTCGTGGATGCAGAGGCAGCAGAGCGGCCTGCGTGTGCAAAGCTGCATTTGGCAGAGAGGAGCTCGCTTTGGCACTGGGAGGCTGGGAGACCTGCTCCAAGCACCGGGATTGCTGGGTTGGGGCCTGCATCTCGCTGCCACTTGCTGAGCTTCCAAAGACTTTCCTAGCTCACAGCCTCGCTAGCCATGAAGGAGCAGGCTGAGGGAGTGTGTCAGACATGACTCAGCACTTTCCTGGGCTTGCCTGTGGTTTCGCCTTTCCACTCCAACTGGGCCCCGGGACTCCTTGCAGAGGAGGAGGAGCCCGGTTGTCTCCAAACTTCCTAGGGCTAGAGTAGAGCAGGGAGAACTCTGTCAGCTGGAAGGGAAGAGCAGAAGGGTAGATGGGGCAGAGGTTGCCTGGCCGCTCTGGTGAAGCAACGCCCAGGGAGAAACAGGCACCATGGGCCTCCAGGCAGGGGATGCGAGATCCCAGCCAGAGTGCTTCTGCGTCTCAGCCGAGAAGCTTCCTGAGAGTTTGAGGTTGCCTGCAGCTCTCCAGAGGAGCAAAGACATGTGGGGTGTGTTTGGCCTTTCCCTGGGAGGGTGGTGCCCTTGCGGCAGCCCCAGGCCCAGGAGCAACGGCCCCAGAGGAAAGACCGTTCCCACTGAGATTCGCTGAGGCTGAGAAGCAGATTTCGCAGGAAGCGGGAGGAGAGAGCTTCCTTCGCCAATGCAGAGGCAGCCTAGCGGCCTGCGTCTGCACAGCTGGATTTGGCAGAGAGGCGTTCGCTTTGCCCCTGGGAGACGCTGAGATTGGCTCCAAGCACCGAGATTTCCGGGTGCGCGGCCTGCATCTCTCTTGCACTCTCCGAGCTTGAGAAGGCTTTCCTAGCTCCCAGCGTTGCTTCCCTGAAAGGAGCAGGCTGAGGAAGTGTGTCCGACGTGACTCAGCCCCTTCCTAGGCTTCCCCGTGCTATTGCCTTTCAGTGCAATCGAAGGCGCAGGACTCCTTGGAAAGGAGGCTGGGCTCGGTTGTCTCCCCACTTCAGAGGTCTAGAGCAGAGCACTGAGACGTCTGTCAGGCGGAAGGGAAGCGCTGTTGTGCCCATGGTGAAGACGTTGCTTGGCCGCACTGTGGAAGCAACGCCCAGAGAGAAACAGGCACCGTGGGCCTCCAGGCAGGGGCTGCGGGATCACAGCCAGAATGCCCCTGCGTCTCCGCTGAGAAGCGACCTCCCAGTTGGAGGCTCCATGCCGCCCTCCAGAGGAGCAAAGACGTGTGGAGTGTGTCTGGCCTTTCCTTGGGAGTGTGGTGCCCTTCCCTCTTCCCCAGGCACAGGAGCAACTGCCCCTGAGCAAAGAGCTCTCCAAGGGCTTTTCCCTCAGGCTGAAGCAGATTTCGCAGGAAGCGGGCCTAGAGAGCTTCCTTCGTGGATGCAGAGGCAGCAGAGCGGCCTGCGTGTGCAAAGCTGCATTTGGCAGAGAGGAGCTCGCTTTGGCACTGGGAGGCTGTGAGACCTGCTCCAAGCACCGGGATTGCTGGGTTGGGGCCTGCATCTCGCTGCCACTTGCTGAGCTTCCAAAGACTTTCCTAGCTCACAGCCTCGCTAGCCATGAAGGAGCAGGCTGAGGGAGTGTGTCAGACATGACTCAGCACTTTCCTGGGCTTGCCTGTGGTTTCGCCTTTCCACTCCAACTGGGCCCCGGGACTCCTTGCAGAGGAGGAGGAGCCCGGTTGTCTCCAAACTTCCTAGGGCTAGAGTAGAGCAGGGAGAACTCTGTCAGCTGGAAGGGAAGAGCAGAAGGGTAGATGGGGCAGAGGTTGCCTGGCCGCTCTGGTGAAGCAACGCCCAGGGAGAAACAGGCACCATGGGCCTCCAGGCAGGGGATGCGAGATCCCAGCCAGAGTGCTTCTGCGTCTCAGCCGAGAAGCTTCCTGAGAGTTTGAGGTTGCCTGCAGCTCTCCAGAGGAGCAAAGACATGTGGGGTGTGTTTGGCCTTTCCCTGGGAGGGTGGTGCCCTTGCGGCAGCCCCAGGCCCAGGAGCAACGGCCCCAGAGGAAAGACCGTTCCCACTGAGATTCGCTGAGGCTGAGAAGCAGATTTCGCAGGAAGCGGGAGGAGAGAGCTTCCTTCGCCAATGCAGAGGCAGCCTAGCGGCCTGCGTCTGCACAGCTGGATTTGGCAGAGAGGCGTTCGCTTTGCCCCTGGGAGACGCTGAGATTGGCTCCAAGCACCGAGATTTCCGGGTGCGCGGCCTGCATCTCTCTTGCACTCTCCGAGCTTGAGAAGGCTTTCCTAGCTCCCAGCGTTGCTTCCCTGAAAGGAGCAGGCTGAGGAAGTGTGTCCGACGTGACTCAGCCCCTTCCTAGGCTTCCCCGTGCTATTGCCTTTCAGTGCAATCGAAGGCGCAGGACTCCTTGGAAAGGAGGCTGGGCTCGGTTGTCTCCCCACTTCAGAGGTCTAGAGCAGAGCACTGAGACGTCTGTCAGGCGGAAGGGAAGCGCTGTTGTGCCCATGGTGAAGACGTTGCTTGGCCGCACTGTGGAAGCAACGCCCAGAGAGAAACAGGCACCGTGGGCCTCCAGGCAGGGGCTGCGGGATCACAGCCAGAATGCCCCTGCGTCTCCGATGAGAAGCGACCTCCCAGTTGGAGGCTCCATGCCGCCCTCCAGAGGAGCAAAGACGTGTGGAGTGTGTCTGGCCTTTCCTTGGGAGTGTGGTGCCCTTCCCTCTTCCCCAGGCACAGGAGCAACTGCCCCTGAGCAAAGAGCTCTCCAAGGGCTTTTCCCTCAGGCTGAAGCAGATGTCGCAGGAAGCGGGCCTAGAGAGCTTCCTTCGTGGATGCAGAGGCAGCAGAGCGGCCTGCGTGTGCAAAGCTGCATTTGGCAGAGAGGAGCTCGCTTTGGCACTGGGAGGCTGGGAGACCTGCTCCAAGCACCGGGATTGCTGGGTTGGGGCCTGCATCTCGCTGCCACTTGCTGAGCTTCCAAAGACTTTCCTAGCTCACAGCCTCGCTAGCCATGAAGGAGCAGGCTGAGGGAGTGTGTCAGACATGACTCAGCACTTTCCTGGGCTTGCCTGTGGTTTCGCCTTTCCACTCCAACTGGGCCCCGGGACTCCTTGCAGAGGAGGAGGAGCCCGGTTGTCTCCAAACTTCCTAGGGCTAGAGTAGAGCAGGGAGAACTCTGTCAGCTGGAAGGGAAGAGCAGAAGGGTAGATGGGGCAGACGTTGCCTGGCCGCTCTGGTGAAGCAACGCCCAGGGAGAAACAGGCACCATGGGCCTCCAGGCAGGGGATGCGAGATCCCAGCCAGAGTGCTTCTGCGTCTCAGCCGAGAAGCTTCCTGAGAGTTTGAGGTTGCCTGCAGCTCTCCAGAGGAGCAAAGACATGTGGGGTGTGTTTGGCCTTTCCCTGGGAGGGTGGTGCCCTTGCGGCAGCCCCAGGCCCAGGAGCAACGGCCCCAGAGGAAAGACCGTTCCCACTGAGATTCGCTGAGGCTGAGAAGCAGATTTCGCAGGAAGCGGGAGGAGAGAGCTTCCTTCGCCAATGCAGAGGCAGCCTAGCGGCCTGCGTCTGCACAGCTGGATTTGGCAGAGAGGCGTTCGCTTTGCCCCTGGGAGACGCTGAGATTGGCTCCAAGCACCGAGATTTCCGGGTGCGCGGCCTGCATCTCTCTTGCACTCTCCGAGCTTGAGAAGGCTTTCCTAGCTCCCAGCGTTGCTTCCCTGAAAGGAGCAGGCTGAGGAAGTGTGTCCGACGTGACTCAGCCCCTTCCTAGGCTTCCCCGTGCTATTGCCTTTCAGTGCAATCGAAGGCGCAGGACTCCTTGGAAAGGAGGCTGGGCTCGGTTGTCTCCCCACTTCAGAGGTCTAGAGCAGAGCACTGAGACGTCTGTCAGGCGGAAGGGAAGCGCTGTTGTGCCCATGGTGAAGACGTTGCTTGGCCGCACTGTGGAAGCAACGCCCAGAGAGAAACAGGCACCGTGGGCCTCCAGGCAGGGGCTGCGGGATCACAGCCAGAATGCCCCTGCGTCTCCGATGAGAAGCGACCTCCCAGTTGGAGGCTCCATGCCGCCCTCCAGAGGAGCAAAGACGTGTGGAGTGTGTCTGGCCTTTCCTTGGGAGTGTGGTGCCCTTCCCTCTTCCCCAGGCACAGGAGCAACTGCCCCTGAGCAAAGAGCTCTCCAAGGGCTTTTCCCTCAGGCTGAAGCAGATGTCGCAGGAAGCGGGCCTAGAGAGCTTCCTTCGTGGATGCAGAGGCAGCAGAGCGGCCTGCGTGTGCAAAGCTGCATTTGGCAGAGAGGAGCTCGCTTTGGCACTGGGAGGCTGGGAGACCTGCTCCAAGCACCGGGATTGCTGGGTTGGGGCCTGCATCTCGCTGCCACTTGCTGAGCTTCCAAAGACTTTCCTAGCTCACAGCCTCGCTAGCCATGAAGGAGCAGGCTGAGGGAGTGTGTCAGACATGACTCAGCACTTTCCTGGGCTTGCCTGTGGTTTCGCCTTTCCACTCCAACTGGGCCCCGGGACTCCTTGCAGAGGAGGAGGAGCCCGGTTGTCTCCAAACTTCCTAGGGCTAGAGTAGAGCAGGGAGAACTCTGTCAGCTGGAAGGGAAGAGCAGAAATGTAGATGGGGCAGACGTTGCCTGGCCGCTCTGGTGAAGCAACGCCCAGGGAGAAACAGGCACCATGGGCCTCCAGGCAGGGGATGCGAGATCCCAGCCAGAGTGCTTCTGCGTCTCAGCCGAGAAGCTTCCTGAGAGTTTGAGGTTGCCTGCAGCTCTCCAGAGGAGCAAAGACATGTGGGGTGTGTTTGGCCTTTCCCTGGGAGGGTGGTGCCCTTGCGGCAGCCCCAGGCCCAGGAGCAACGGCCCCAGAGGAAAGACCGTTCCCACTGAGATTCGCTGAGGCTGAGAAGCAGATTTCGCAGGAAGCGGGAGGAGAGAGCTTCCTTCGCCAATGCAGAGGCAGCCTAGCGGCCTGCGTCTGCACAGCTGGATTTGGCAGAGAGGCGTTCGCTTTGCCCCTGGGAGACGCTGAGATTGGCTCCAAGCACCGAGATTTCCGGGTGCGCGGCCTGCATCTCTCTTGCACTCTCCGAGCTTGAGAAGGCTTTCCTAGCTCCCAGCGTTGCTTCCCTGAAAGGAGCAGGCTGAGGAAGTGTGTCCGACGTGACTCAGCCCCTTCCTAGGCTTCCCCGTGCTATTGCCTTTCAGTGCAATCGAAGGCGCAGGACTCCTTGGAAAGGAGGCTGGGCTCGGTTGTCTCCCCACTTCAGAGGTCTAGAGCAGAGCACTGAGACGTCTGTCAGGCGGAAGGGAAGCGCTGTTGTGCCCATGGTGAAGACGTTGCTTGGCCGCACTGTGGAAGCAACGCCCAGAGAGAAACAGGCACCGTGGGCCTCCAGGCAGGGGCTGCGGGATCACAGCCAGAATGCCCCTGCGTCTCCGCTGAGAAGCGACCTCCCAGTTGGAGGCTCCATGCCGCCCTCCAGAGGAGCAAAGACGTGTGGAGTGTGTCTGGCCTTTCCTTGGGAGTGTGGTGCCCTTCCCTCTTCCCCAGGCACAGGAGCAACTGCCCCTGAGCAAAGAGCTCTCCAAGGGCTTTTCCCTCAGGCTGAAGCAGATTTCGCAGGAAGCGGGCCTAGAGAGCTTCCTTCGTGGATGCAGAGGCAGCAGAGCGGCCTGCGTGTGCAAAGCTGCATTTGGCAGACAGGAGCTCGCTTTGGCACTGGGAGGCTGGGAGACCTGCTCCAAGCACCGGGATTGCTGGGTTGGGGCCTGCATCTCGCTGCCACTTGCTGAGCTTCCAAAGACTTTCCTAGCTCACAGCCTCGCTAGCCATGAAGGAGCAGGCTGAGGGAGTGTGTCAGACATGACTCAGCACTTTCCTGGGCTTGCCTGTGGTTTCGCCTTTCCACTCCAACTGGGCCCCGGGACTCCCTGCAGAGGAGGAGGAGCCCGGTTGTCTCCAAACTTCCTAGGGCTAGAGTAGAGCAGGGAGAACTCTGTCAGCTGGAAGGGAAGAGCAGAAGGGTAGATGGGGCAGAGGTTGCCTGGCCGCTCTGGTGAAGCAACGCCCAGGGAGAAACAGGCACCATGGGCCTCCAGGCAGGGGATGCGAGATCCCAGCCAGAGTGCTTCTGCGTCTCAGCCGAGAAGCTTCCTGAGAGTTTGAGGTTGCCTGCAGCTCTCCAGAGGAGCAAAGACATGTGGGGTGTGTTTGGCCTTTCCCTGGGAGGGTGGTGCCCTTGCGGCAGCCCCAGGCCCAGGAGCAACGGCCCCAGAGGAAAGACCGTTCCCACTGAGATTCGCTGAGGCTGAGAAGCAGATTTCGCAGGAAGCGGGAGGAGAGAGCTTCCTTCGCCAATGCAGAGGCAGCCTAGCGGCCTGCGTCTGCACAGCTGGATTTGGCAGAGAGGCGTTCGCTTTGCCCCTGGGAGACGCTGAGATTGGCTCCAAGCACCGAGATTTCCGGGTGCGCGGCCTGCATCTCTCTTGCACTCTCCGAGCTTGAGAAGGCTTTCCTAGCTCCCAGCGTTGCTTCCCTGAAAGGAGCAGGCTGAGGAAGTGTGTCCGACGTGACTCAGCCCCTTCCTAGGCTTCCCCGTGCTATTGCCTTTCAGTGCAATCGAAGGCGCAGGACTCCTTGGAAAGGAGGCTGGGCTCGGTTGTCTCCCCACTTCAGAGGTCTAGAGCAGAGCACTGAGACGTCTGTCAGGCGGAAGGGAAGCGCTGTTGTGCCCATGGTGAAGACGTTGCTTGGCCGCACTGTGGAAGCAACGCCCAGAGAGAAACAGGCACCGTGGGCCTCCAGGCAGGGGCTGCGGGATCACAGCCAGAATGCCCCTGCGTCTCCGCTGAGAAGCGACCTCCCAGTTGGAGGCTCCATGCCGCCCTCCAGAGGAGCAAAGACGTGTGGAGTGTGTCTGGCCTTTCCTTGGGAGTGTGGTGCCCTTCCCTCTTCCCCAGGCACAGGAGCAACTGCCCCTGAGCAAAGACCTCTCCAAGGGCTTTTCCCTCAGGCTGAAGCAGATTTCGCAGGAAGCGGGCCTAGAGAGCTTCCTTCGTGGATGCAGAGGCAGCAGAGCGGCCTGCGTGTGCAAAGCTGCATTTGGCAGAGAGGAGCTCGCTTTGGCACTGGGAGGCTGGGAGACCTGCTCCAAGCACCGGGATTGCTGGGTTGGGGCCTGCATCTCGCTGCCACTTGCTGAGCTTCCAAAGACTTTCCTAGCTCACAGCCTCGCTAGCCATGAAGGAGCAGGCTGAGGGAGTGTGTCAGACATGACTCAGCACTTTCCTGGGCTTGCCTGTGGTTTCGCCTTTCCACTCCAACTGGGCCCCGGGACTCCTTGCAGAGGAGGAGGAGCCCGGTTGTCTCCAAACTTCCTAGGGCTAGAGTAGAGCAGGGAGAACTCTGTCAGCTGGAAGGGAAGAGCAGAAGGGTAGATGGGGCAGAGGTTGCCTGGCCGCTCTGGTGAAGCAACGCCCAGGGAGAAACAGGCACCATGGGCCTCCAGGCAGGGGATGCGAGATCCCAGCCAGAGTGCTTCTGCGTCTCAGCCGAGAAGCTTCCTGAGAGTTTGAGGTTGCCTGCAGCTCTCCAGAGGAGCAAAGACATGTGGGGTGTGTTTGGCCTTTCCCTGGGAGGGTGGTGCCCTTGCGGCAGCCCCAGGCCCAGGAGCAACGGCCCCAGAGGAAAGACCGTTCCCACTGAGATTCGCTGAGGCTGAGAAGCAGATTTCGCAGGAAGCGGGAGGAGAGAGCTTCCTTCGCCAATGCAGAGGCAGCCTAGCGGCCTGCGTCTGCACAGCTGGATTTGGCAGAGAGGCGTTCGCTTTGCCCCTGGGAGACGCTGAGATTGGCTCCAAGCACCGAGATTTCCGGGTGCGCGGCCTGCATCTCTCTTGCACTCTCCGAGCTTGAGAAGGCTTTCCTAGCTCCCAGCGTTGCTTCCCTGAAAGGAGCAGGCTGAGGAAGTGTGTCCGACGTGACTCAGCCCCTTCCTAGGCTTCCCCGTGCTATTGCCTTTCAGTGCAATCGAAGGCGCAGGACTCCTTGGAAAGGAGGCTGGGCTCGGTTGTCTCCCCACTTCAGAGGTCTAGAGCAGAGCACTGAGACGTCTGTCAGGCGGAAGGGAAGCGCTGTTGTGCCCATGGTGAAGACGTTGCTTGGCCGCACTGTGGAAGCAACGCCCAGAGAGAAACAGGCACCGTGGGCCTCCAGGCAGGGGCTGCGGGATCACAGCCAGAATGCCCCTGCGTCTCCGCTGAGAAGCGACCTCCCAGTTGGAGGCTCCATGCCGCCCTCCAGAGGAGCAAAGACGTGTGGAGTGTGTCTGGCCTTTCCTTGGGAGTGTGGTGCCCTTCCCTCTTCCCCAGGCACAGGAGCAACTGCCCCTGAGCAAAGACCTCTCCAAGGGCTTTTCCCTCAGGCTGAAGCAGATTTCGCAGGAAGCGGGCCTAGAGAGCTTCCTTCGTGGATGCAGAGGCAGCAGAGCGGCCTGCGTGTGCAAAGCTGCATTTGGCAGAGAGGAGCTCGCTTTGGCACTGGGAGGCTGTGAGACCTGCTCCAAGCACCGGGATTGCTGGGTTGGGGCCTGCATCTCGCTGCCACTTTCTGAGCTTCCAAAGACTTTCCTAGCTCACAGCCTCGCTAGCCATGTAGGAGCAGGCTGAGGGAGTGTGTCAGACATGACTCAGCACTTTCCTGGGCTTGCCTGTGGTTTCGCCTTTCCACTCCAACTGGGCCCCGGGACTCCCTGCAGAGGAGGAGGAGCCCGGTTGTCTCCAAACTTCCTAGGGCTAGAGTAGAGCAGGGAGAACTCTGTCAGCTGGAAGGGAAGAGCAGAAGGGTAGATGGGGCAGAGGTTGCCTGGCCGCTCTGGTGAAGCAACGCCCAGGGAGAAACAGGCACCATGGGCCTCCAGGCAGGGGATGCGAGATCCCAGCCAGAGTGCTTCTGCGTCTCAGCCGAGAAGCTTCCTGAGAGTTTGAGGTTGCCTGCAGCTCTCCAGAGGAGCAAAGACATGTGGGGTGTGTTTGGCCTTTCCCTGGGAGGGTGGTGCCCTTGCGGCAGCCCCAGGCCCAGGAGCAACGGCCCCAGAGGAAAGACCGTTCCCACTGAGATTCGCTGAGGCTAAGAAGCAGATTTCGCAGGAAGCGGGAGGAGAGAGCTTCCTTCGCCAATGCAGAGGCAGCCTAGCGGCCTGCGTCTGCACAGCTGGATTTGGCAGAGAGGCGTTCGCTTTGCCCCTGGGAGACGCTGAGATTGGCTCCAAGCACCGAGATTTCCGGGTGCGCGGCCTGCATCTCTCTTGCACTCTCCGAGCTTGAGAAGGCTTTCCTAGCTCCCAGCGTTGCTTCCCTGAAAGGAGCAGGCTGAGGAAGTGTGTCCGACGTGACTCAGCCCCTTCCTAGGCTTCCCCGTGCTATTGCCTTTCAGTGCAATCGAAGGCGCAGGACTCCTTGGAAAGGAGGCTGGGCTCGGTTGTCTCCCCACTTCAGAGGTCTAGAGCAGAGCACTGAGACGTCTGTCAGGCGGAAGGGAAGCGCTGTTGTGCCCATGGTGAAGACGTTGCTTGGCCGCACTGTGGAAGCAACGCCCAGAGAGAAACAGGCACCGTGGGCCTCCAGGCAGGGGCTGCGGGATCACAGCCAGAATGCCCCTGCGTCTCCGCTGAGAAGCGACCTCCCAGTTGGAGGCTCCATGCCGCCCTCCAGAGGAGCAAAGACGTGTGGAGTGTGTCTGGCCTTTCCTTGGGAGTGTGGTGCCCTTCCCTCTTCCCCAGGCACAGGAGCAACTGCCCCTGAGCAAAGACCTCTCCAAGGGCTTTTCCCTCAGGCTGAAGCAGATTTCGCAGGAAGCGGGCCTAGAGAGCTTCCTTCGTGGATGCAGAGGCAGCAGAGCGGCCTGCGTGTGCACAGCTGCATTTGGCAGAGAGGAGCTCGCTTTGGCACTGGGAGGCTGGGAGACCTGCTCCAAGCACCGGGATTGCTGGGTTGGGGCCTGCATCTCGCTGCCACTTGCTGAGCTTCCAAAGACTTTCCTAGCTCACAGCCTCGCTAGCCATGAAGGAGCAGGCTGAGGGAGTGTGTCAGACATGACTCAGCACTTTCCTGGGCTTGCCTGTGGTTTCGCCTTTCCACTCCAACTGGGCCCCGGGACTCCCTGCAGAGGAGGAGGAGCCCGGTTGTCTCCAAACTTCCTAGGGCTAGAGTAGAGCAGGGAGAACTCTGTCAGCTGGAAGGGAAGAGCAGAAGGGTAGATGGGGCAGAGGTTGCCTGGCCGCTCTGGTGAAGCAACGCCCAGGGAGAAACAGGCACCATGGGCCTCCAGGCAGGGGATGCGAGATCCCAGCCAGAGTGCTTCTGCGTCTCAGCCGAGAAGCTTCCTGAGAGTTTGAGGTTGCCTGCAGCTCTCCAGAGGAGCAAAGACATGTGGGGTGTGTTTGGCCTTTCCCTGGGAGGGTGGTGCCCTTGCGGCAGCCCCAGGCCCAGGAGCAACGGCCCCAGAGGAAAGACCGTTCCCACTGAGATTCGCTGAGGCTGAGAAGCAGATTTCGCAGGAAGCGGGAGGAGAGAGCTTCCTTCGCCAATGCAGAGGCAGCCTAGCGGCCTGCGTCTGCACAGCTGGATTTGGCAGAGAGGCGTTCGCTTTGCCCCTGGGAGACGCTGAGATTGGCTCCAAGCACCGAGATTTCCGGGTGCGCGGCCTGCATCTCTCTTGCACTCTCCGAGCTTGAGAAGGCTTTCCTAGCTCCCAGCGTTGCTTCCCTGAAAGGAGCAGGCTGAGGAAGTGTGTCCGACGTGACTCAGCCCCTTCCTAGGCTTCCCCGTGCTATTGCCTTTCAGTGCAATCGAAGGCGCAGGACTCCTTGGAAAGGAGGCTGGGCTCGGTTGTCTCCCCACTTCAGAGGTCTAGAGCAGAGCACTGAGACGTCTGTCAGGCGGAAGGGAAGCGCTGTTGTGCCCATGGTGAAGACGTTGCTTGGCCGCACTGTGGAAGCAACGCCCAGAGAGAAACAGGCACCGTGGGCCTCCAGGCAGGGGCTGCGGGATCACAGCCAGAATGCCCCTGCGTCTCCGCTGAGAAGCGACCTCCCAGTTGGAGGCTCCATGCCGCCCTCCAGAGGAGCAAAGACGTGTGGAGTGTGTCTGGCCTTTCCTTGGGAGTGTGGTGCCCTTCCCTCTTCCCCAGGCACAGGAGCAACTGCCCCTGAGCAAAGAGCTCTCCAAGGGCTTTTCCCTCAGGCTGAAGCAGATGTCGCAGGAAGCGGGCCTAGAGAGCTTCCTTCGTGGATGCAGAGGCAGCAGAGCGGCCTGCGTGTGCAAAGCTGCATTTGGCAGAGAGGAGCTCGCTTTGGCACTGGGAGGCTGGGAGACCTGCTCCAAGCACCGGGATTGCTGGGTTGGGGCCTGCATCTCGCTGCCACTTGCTGAGCTTCCAAAGACTTTCCTAGCTCACAGCCTCGCTAGCCATGAAGGAGCAGGCTGAGGGAGTGTGTCAGACATGACTCAGCACTTTCCTGGGCTTGCCTGTGGTTTCGCCTTTCCACTCCAACTGGGCCCCGGGACTCCTTGCAGAGGAGGAGGAGCCCGGTTGTCTCCAAACTTCCTAGGGCTAGAGTAGAGCAGGGAGAACTCTGTCAGCTGGAAGGGAAGAGCAGAAGGGTAGATGGGGCAGACGTTGCCTGGCCGCTCTGGTGAAGCAACGCCCAGGGAGAAACAGGCACCATGGGCCTCCAGGCAGGGGATGCGAGATCCCAGCCAGAGTGCTTCTGCGTCTCAGCCGAGAAGCTTCCTGAGAGTTTGAGGTTGCCTGCAGCTCTCCAGAGGAGCAAAGACATGTGGGGTGTGTTTGGCCTTTCCCTGGGAGGGTGGTGCCCTTGCGGCAGCCCCAGGCCCAGGAGCAACGGCCCCAGAGGAAAGACCGTTCCCACTGAGATTCGCTGAGGCTGAGAAGCAGATTTCGCAGGAAGCGGGAGGAGAGAGCTTCCTTCGCCAATGCAGAGGCAGCCTAGCGGCCTGCGTCTGCACAGCTGGATTTGGCAGAGAGGCGTTCGCTTTGCCCCTGGGAGACGCTGAGATTGGCTCCAAGCACCGAGATTTCCGGGTGCGCGGCCTGCATCTCTCTTGCACTCTCCGAGCTTGAGAAGGCTTTCCTAGCTCCCAGCGTTGCTTCCCTGAAAGGAGCAGGCTGAGGAAGTGTGTCCGACGTGACTCAGCCCCTTCCTAGGCTTCCCCGTGCTATTGCCTTTCAGTGCAATCGAAGGCGCAGGACTCCTTGGAAAGGAGGCTGGGCTCGGTTGTCTCCCCACTTCAGAGGTCTAGAGCAGAGCACTGAGACGTCTGTCAGGCGGAAGGGAAGCGCTGTTGTGCCCATGGTGAAGACGTTGCTTGGCCGCACTGTGGAAGCAACGCCCAGAGAGAAACAGGCACCGTGGGCCTCCAGGCAGGGGCTGCGGGATCACAGCCAGAATGCCCCTGCGTCTCCGCTGAGAAGCGACCTCCCAGTTGGAGGCTCCATGCCGCCCTCCAGAGGAGCAAAGACGTGTGGAGTGTGTCTGGCCTTTCCTTGGGAGTGTGGTGCCCTTCCCTCTTCCCCAGGCACAGGAGCAACTGCCCCTGAGCAAAGAGCTCTCCAAGGGCTTTTCCCTCAGGCTGAAGCAGATTTCGCAGGAAGCGGGCCTAGAGAGCTTCCTTCGTGGATGCAGAGGCAGCAGAGCGGCCTGCGTGTGCAAAGCTGCATTTGGCAGAGAGGAGCTCGCTTTGGCACTGGGAGGCTGGGAGACCTGCTCCAAGCACCGGGATTGCTGGGTTGGGGCCTGCATCTCGCTGCCACTTGCTGAGCTTCCAAAGACTTTCCTAGCTCACAGCCTCGCTAGCCATGAAGGAGCAGGCTGAGGGAGTGTGTCAGACATGACTCAGCACTTTCCTGGGCTTGCCTGTGGTTTCGCCTTTCCACTCCAACTGGGCCCCGGGACTCCTTGCAGAGGAGGAGGAGCCCGGTTGTCTCCAAACTTCCTAGGGCTAGAGTAGAGCAGGGAGAACTCTGTCAGCTGGAAGGGAAGAGCAGAAGGGTAGATGGGGCAGAGGTTGCCTGGCCGCTCTGGTGAAGCAACGCCCAGGGAGAAACAGGCACCATGGGCCTCCAGGCAGGGGATGCGAGATCCCAGCCAGAGTGCTTCTGCGTCTCAGCCGAGAAGCTTCCTGAGAGTTTGAGGTTGCCTGCAGCTCTCCAGAGGAGCAAAGACATGTGGGGTGTGTTTGGCCTTTCCCTGGGAGGGTGGTGCCCTTGCGGCAGCCCCAGGCCCAGGAGCAACGGCCCCAGAGGAAAGACCGTTCCCACTGAGATTCGCTGAGGCTGAGAAGCAGATTTCGCAGGAAGCGGGAGGAGAGAGCTTCCTTCGCCAATGCAGAGGCAGCCTAGCGGCCTGCGTCTGCACAGCTGGATTTGGCAGAGAGGCGTTCGCTTTGCCCCTGGGAGACGCTGAGATTGGCTCCAAGCACCGAGATTTCCGGGTGCGCGGCCTGCATCTCTCTTGCACTCTCCGAGCTTGAGAAGGCTTTCCTAGCTCCCAGCGTTGCTTCCCTGAAAGGAGCAGGCTGAGGAAGTGTGTCCGACGTGACTCAGCCCCTTCCTAGGCTTCCCCGTGCTATTGCCTTTCAGTGCAATCGAAGGCGCAGGACTCCTTGGAAAGGAGGCTGGGCTCGGTTGTCTCCCCACTTCAGAGGTCTAGAGCAGAGCACTGAGACGTCTGTCAGGCGGAAGGGAAGCGCTGTTGTGCCCATGGTGAAGACGTTGCTTGGCCGCACTGTGGAAGCAACGCCCAGAGAGAAACAGGCACCGTGGGCCTCCAGGCAGGGGCTGCGGGATCACAGCCAGAATGCCCCTGCGTCTCCGCTGAGAAGCGACCTCCCAGTTGGAGGCTCCATGCCGCCCTCCAGAGGAGCAAAGACGTGTGGAGTGTGTCTGGCCTTTCCTTGGGAGTGTGGTGCCCTTCCCTCTTCCCCAGGCACAGGAGCAACTGCCCCTGAGCAAAGACCTCTCCAAGGGCTTTTCCCTCAGGCTGAAGCAGATTTCGCAGGAAGCGGGCCTAGAGAGCTTCCTTCGTGGATGCAGAGGCAGCAGAGCGGCCTGCGTGTGCAAAGCTGCATTTGGCAGAGAGGAGCTCGCTTTGGCACTGGGAGGCTGGGAGACCTGCTCCAAGCACCGGGATTGCTGGGTTGGGGCCTGCATCTCGCTGCCACTTGCTGAGCTTCCAAAGACTTTCCTAGCTCACAGCCTCGCTAGCCATGAAGGAGCAGGCTGAGGGAGTGTGTCAGACATGACTCAGCACTTTCCTGGGCTTGCCTGTGGTTTCGCCTTTCCACTCCAACTGGGCCCCGGGACTCCTTGCAGAGGAGGAGGAGCCCGGTTGTCTCCAAACTTCCTAGGGCTAGAGTAGAGCAGGGAGAACTCTGTCAGCTGGAAGGGAAGAGCAGAAGGGTAGATGGGGCAGAGGTTGCCTGGCCGCTCTGGTGAAGCAACGCCCAGGGAGAAACAGGCACCATGGGCCTCCAGGCAGGGGATGCGAGATCCCAGCCAGAGTGCTTCTGCGTCTCAGCCGAGAAGCTTCCTGAGAGTTTGAGGTTGCCTGCAGCTCTCCAGAGGAGCAAAGACATGTGGGGTGTGTTTGGCCTTTCCCTGGGAGGGTGGTGCCCTTGCGGCAGCCCCAGGCCCAGGAGCAACGGCCCCAGAGGAAAGACCGTTCCCACTGAGATTCGCTGAGGCTGAGAAGCAGATTTCGCAGGAAGCGGGAGGAGAGAGCTTCCTTCGCCAATGCAGAGGCAGCCTAGCGGCCTGCGTCTGCACAGCTGGATTTGGCAGAGAGGCGTTCGCTTTGCCCCTGGGAGACGCTGAGATTGGCTCCAAGCACCGAGATTTCCGGGTGCGCGGCCTGCATCTCTCTTGCACTCTCCGAGCTTGAGAAGGCTTTCCTAGCTCCCAGCGTTGCTTCCCTGAAAGGAGCAGGCTGAGGAAGTGTGTCCGACGTGACTCAGCCCCTTCCTAGGCTTCCCCGTGCTATTGCCTTTCAGTGCAATCGAAGGCGCAGGACTCCTTGGAAAGGAGGCTGGGCTCGGTTGTCTCCCCACTTCAGAGGTCTAGAGCAGAGCACTGAGACGTCTGTCAGGCGGAAGGGAAGCGCTGTTGTGCCCATGGTGAAGACGTTGCTTGGCCGCACTGTGGAAGCAACGCCCAGAGAGAAACAGGCACCGTGGGCCTCCAGGCAGGGGCTGCGGGATCACAGCCAGAATGCCCCTGCGTCTCCGATGAGAAGCGACCTCCCAGTTGGAGGCTCCATGCCGCCCTCCAGAGGAGCAAAGACGTGTGGAGTGTGTCTGGCCTTTCCTTGGGAGTGTGGTGCCCTTCCCTCTTCCCCAGGCACAGGAGCAACTGCCCCTGAGCAAAGAGCTCTCCAAGGGCTTTTCCCTCAGGCTGAAGCAGATGTCGCAGGAAGCGGGCCTAGAGAGCTTCCTTCGTGGATGCAGAGGCAGCAGAGCGGCCTGCGTGTGCAAAGCTGCATTTGGCAGAGAGGAGCTCGCTTTGGCACTGGGAGGCTGGGAGACCTGCTCCAAGCACCGGGATTGCTGGGTTGGGGCCTGCATCTCGCTGCCACTTGCTGAGCTTCCAAAGACTTTCCTAGCTCACAGCCTCGCTAGCCATGAAGGAGCAGGCTGAGGGAGTGTGTCAGACATGACTCAGCACTTTCCTGGGCTTGCCTGTGGTTTCGCCTTTCCACTCCAACTGGGCCCCGGGACTCCTTGCAGAGGAGGAGGAGCCCGGTTGTCTCCAAACTTCCTAGGGCTAGAGTAGAGCAGGGAGAACTCTGTCAGCTGGAAGGGAAGAGCAGAAGGGTAGATGGGGCAGAGGTTGCCTGGCCGCTCTGGTGAAGCAACGCCCAGGGAGAAACAGGCACCATGGGCCTCCAGGCAGGGGATGCGAGATCCCAGCCAGAGTGCTTCTGCGTCTCAGCCGAGAAGCTTCCTGAGAGTTTGAGGTTGCCTGCAGCTCTCCAGAGGAGCAAAGACATGTGGGGTGTGTTTGGCCTTTCCCTGGGAGGGTGGTGCCCTTGCGGCAGCCCCAGGCCCAGGAGCAACGGCCCCAGAGGAAAGACCGTTCCCACTGAGATTCGCTGAGGCTGAGAAGCAGATTTCGCAGGAAGCGGGAGGAGAGAGCTTCCTTCGCCAATGCAGAGGCAGCCTAGCGGCCTGCGTCTGCACAGCTGGATTTGGCAGAGAGGCGTTCGCTTTGCCCCTGGGAGACGCTGAGATTGGCTCCAAGCACCGAGATTTCCGGGTGCGCGGCCTGCATCTCTCTTGCACTCTCCGAGCTTGAGAAGGCTTTCCTAGCTCCCAGCGTTGCTTCCCTGAAAGGAGCAGGCTGAGGAAGTGTGTCCGACGTGACTCAGCCCCTTCCTAGGCTTCCCCGTGCTATTGCCTTTCAGTGCAATCGAAGGCGCAGGACTCCTTGGAAAGGAGGCTGGGCTCGGTTGTCTCCCCACTTCAGAGGTCTAGAGCAGAGCACTGAGACGTCTGTCAGGCGGAAGGGAAGCGCTGTTGTGCCCATGGTGAAGACGTTGCTTGGCCGCACTGTGGAAGCAACGCCCAGAGAGAAACAGGCACCGTGGGCCTCCAGGCAGGGGCTGCGGGATCACAGCCAGAATGCCCCTGCGTCTCCGATGAGAAGCGACCTCCCAGTTGGAGGCTCCATGCCGCCCTCCAGAGGAGCAAAGACGTGTGGAGTGTGTCTGGCCTTTCCTTGGGAGTGTGGTGCCCTTCCCTCTTCCCCAGGCACAGGAGCAACTGCCCCTGAGCAAAGAGCTCTCCAAGGGCTTTTCCCTCAGGCTGAAGCAGATGTCGCAGGAAGCGGGCCTAGAGAGCTTCCTTCGTGGATGCAGAGGCAGCAGAGCGGCCTGCGTGTGCAAAGCTGCATTTGGCAGAGAGGAGCTCGCTTTGGCCCTGGGAGGCTGGGAGACCTGCTCCAAGCACCGGGATTGCTGGGTTGGGGCCTGCATCTCGCTGCCACTTGCTGAGCTTCCAAAGACTTTCCTAGCTCACAGCCTCGCTAGCCATGAAGGAGCAGGCTGAGGGAGTGTGTCAGACATGACTCAGCACTTTCCTGGGCTTGCCTGTGGTTTCGCCTTTCCACTCCAACTGGGCCCCGGGACTCCCTGCAGAGGAGGAGGAGCCCGGTTGTCTCCAAACTTCCTAGGGCTAGAGTAGAGCAGGGAGAACTCTGTCAGCTGGAAGGGAAGAGCAGAAGGGTAGATGGGGCAGAGGTTGCCTGGCCGCTCTGGTGAAGCAACGCCCAGGGAGAAACAGGCACCATGGGCCTCCAGGCAGGGGATGCGAGATCCCAGCCAGAGTGCTTCTGCGTCTCAGCCGAGAAGCTTCCTGAGAGTTTGAGGTTGCCTGCAGCTCTCCAGAGGAGCAAAGACATGTGGGGTGTGTTTGGCCTTTCCCTGGGAGGGTGGTGCCCTTGCGGCAGCCCCAGGCCCAGGAGCAACGGCCCCAGAGGAAAGACCGTTCCCACTGAGATTCGCTGAGGCTGAGAAGCAGATTTCGCAGGAAGCGGGAGGAGAGAGCTTCCTTCGCCAATGCAGAGGCAGCCTAGCGGCCTGCGTCTGCACAGCTGGATTTGGCAGAGAGGCGTTCGCTTTGCCCCTGGGAGACGCTGAGATTGGCTCCAAGCACCGAGATTTCCGGGTGCGCGGCCTGCATCTCTCTTGCACTCTCCGAGCTTGAGAAGGCTTTCCTAGCTCCCAGCGTTGCTTCCCTGAAAGGAGCAGGCTGAGGAAGTGTGTCCGACGTGACTCAGCCCCTTCCTAGGCTTCCCCGTGCTATTGCCTTTCAGTGCAATCGAAGGCGCAGGACTCCTTGGAAAGGAGGCTGGGCTCGGTTGTCTCCCCACTTCAGAGGTCTAGAGCAGAGCACTGAGACGTCTGTCAGGCGGAAGGGAAGCGCTGTTGTGCCCATGGTGAAGACGTTGCTTGGCCGCACTGTGGAAGCAACGCCCAGAGAGAAACAGGCACCGTGGGCCTCCAGGCAGGGGCTGCGGGATCACAGCCAGAATGCCCCTGCGTCTCCGCTGAGAAGCGACCTCCCAGTTGGAGGCTCCATGCCGCCCTCCAGAGGAGCAAAGACGTGTGGAGTGTGTCTGGCCTTTCCTTGGGAGTGTGGTGCCCTTCCCTCTTCCCCAGGCCCAGGAGCAACTGCCCCTGAGCAAAGAGCTCTCCAAGGGCTTTTCCCTCAGGCTGAAGCAGATTTCGCAGGAAGCGGGCCTAGAGAGCTTCCTTCGTGGATGCAGAGGCAGCAGAGCGGCCTGCGTGTGCAAAGCTGCATTTGGCAGACAGGAGCTCGCTTTGGCCCTGGGAGGCTGGGAGACCTGCTCCAAGCACCGGGATTGCTGGGTTGGGGCCTGCATCTCGCTGCCACTTGCTGAGCTTCCAAAGACTTTCCTAACTCACAGCCTCGCTAGCCATGAAGGAGCAGGCTGAGGGAGTGTGTCAGACATGACTCAGCACTTTCCTGGGCTTGCCTGTGGTTTCGCCTTTCCACTCCAACTGGGCCCCGGGACTCCCTGCAGAGGAGGAGGAGCCCGGTTGTCTCCAAACTTCCTAGGGCTAGAGTAGAGCAGGGAGAACTCTGTCAGCTGGAAGGGAAGAGCAGAAGGGTAGATGGGGCAGAGGTTGCCTGGCCGCTCTGGTGAAGCAACGCCCAGGGAGAAACAGGCACCATGGGCCTCCAGGCAGGGGATGCGAGATCCCAGCCAGAGTGCTTCTGCGTCTCAGCCGAGAAGCTTCCTGAGAGTTTGAGGTTGCCTGCAGCTCTCCAGAGGAGCAAAGACATGTGGGGTGTGTTTGGCCTTTCCCTGGGAGGGTGGTGCCCTTGCGGCAGCCCCAGGCCCAGGAGCAACGGCCCCAGAGGAAAGACCGTTCCCACTGAGATTCGCTGAGGCTGAGAAGCAGATTTCGCAGGAAGCGGGAGGAGAGAGCTTCCTTCGCCAATGCAGAGGCAGCCTAGCGGCCTGCGTCTGCACAGCTGGATTTGGCAGAGAGGCGTTCGCTTTGCCCCTGGGAGACGCTGAGATTGGCTCCAAGCACCGAGATTTCCGGGTGCGCGGCCTGCATCTCTCTTGCACTCTCCGAGCTTGAGAAGGCTTTCCTAGCTCCCAGCGTTGCTTCCCTGAAAGGAGCAGGCTGAGGAAGTGTGTCCGACGTGACTCAGCCCCTTCCTAGGCTTCCCCGTGCTATTGCCTTTCAGTGCAATCGAAGGCGCAGGACTCCTTGGAAAGGAGGCTGGGCTCGGTTGTCTCCCCACTTCAGAGGTCTAGAGCAGAGCACTGAGACGTCTGTCAGGCGGAAGGGAAGCGCTGTTGTGCCCATGGTGAAGACGTTGCTTGGCCGCACTGTGGAAGCAACGCCCAGAGAGAAACAGGCACCGTGGGCCTCCAGGCAGGGGCTGCGGGATCACAGCCAGAATGCCCCTGCGTCTCCGCTGAGAAGCGACCTCCCAGTTGGAGGCTCCATGCCGCCCTCCAGAGGAGCAAAGACGTGTGGAGTGTGTCTGGCCTTTCCTTGGGAGTGTGGTGCCCTTCCCTCTTCCCCAGGCACAGGAGCAACTGCCCCTGAGCAAAGACCTCTCCAAGGGCTTTTCCCTCAGGCTGAAGCAGATTTCGCAGGAAGCGGGCCTAGAGAGCTTCCTTCGTGGATGCAGAGGCAGCAGAGCGGCCTGCGTGTGCAAAGCTGCATTTGGCAGAGAGGAGCTCGCTTTGGCACTGGGAGGCTGGGAGACCTGCTCCAAGCACCGGGATTGCTGGGTTGGGGCCTGCATCTCGCTGCCACTTGCTGAGCTTCCAAAGACTTTCCTAGCTCACAGCCTCGCTAGCCATGAAGGAGCAGGCTGAGGGAGTGTGTCAGACATGACTCAGCACTTTCCTGGGCTTGCCTGTGGTTTCGCCTTTCCACTCCAACTGGGCCCCGGGACTCCTTGCAGAGGAGGAGGAGCCCGGTTGTCTCCAAACTTCCTAGGGCTAGAGTAGAGCAGGGAGAACTCTGTCAGCTGGAAGGGAAGAGCAGAAGGGTAGATGGGGCAGAGGTTGCCTGGCCGCTCTGGTGAAGCAACGCCCAGGGAGAAACAGGCACCATGGGCCTCCAGGCAGGGGATGCGAGATCCCAGCCAGAGTGCTTCTGCGTCTCAGCCCAGAAGCTTCCTGAGAGTTTGAGGTTGCCTGCAGCTCTCCAGAGGAGCAAAGACATGTGGGGTGTGTTTGGCCTTTCCCTGGGAGGGTGGTGCCCTTGCGGCAGCCCCAGGCCCAGGAGCAACGGCCCCAGAGGAAAGACCGTTCCCACTGAGATTCGCTGAGGCTGAGAAGCAGATTTCGCAGGAAGCGGGAGGAGAGAGCTTCCTTCGCCAATGCAGAGGCAGCCTAGCGGCCTGCGTCTGCACAGCTGGATTTGGCAGAGAGGCGTTCGCTTTGCCCCTGGGAGACGCTGAGATTGGCTCCAAGCACCGAGATTTCCGGGTGCGCGGCCTGCATCTCTCTTGCACTCTCCGAGCTTGAGAAGGCTTTCCTAGCTCCCAGCGTTGCTTCCCTGAAAGGAGCAGGCTGAGGAAGTGTGTCCGACGTGACTCAGCCCCTTCCTAGGCTTCCCCGTGCTATTGCCTTTCAGTGCAATCGAAGGCGCAGGACTCCTTGGAAAGGAGGCTGGGCTCGGTTGTCTCCCCACTTCAGAGGTCTAGAGCAGAGCACTGAGACGTCTGTCAGGCGGAAGGGAAGCGCTGTTGTGCCCATGGTGAAGACGTTGCTTGGCCGCACTGTGGAAGCAACGCCCAGAGAGAAACAGGCACCGTGGGCCTCCAGGCAGGGGCTGCGGGATCACAGCCAGAATGCCCCTGCGTCTCCGCTGAGAAGCGACCTCCCAGTTGGAGGCTCCATGCCGCCCTCCAGAGGAGCAAAGACGTGTGGAGTGTGTCTGGCCTTTCCTTGGGAGTGTGGTGCCCTTCCCTCTTCCCCAGGCACAGGAGCAACTGCCCCTGAGCAAAGACCTCTCCAAGGGCTTTTCCCTCAGGCTGAAGCAGATTTCGCAGGAAGCGGGCCTAGAGAGCTTCCTTCGTGGATGCAGAGGCAGCAGAGCGGCCTGCGTGTGCAAAGCTGCATTTGGCAGAGAGGAGCTCGCTTTGGCACTGGGAGGCTGGGAGACCTGCTCCAAGCACCGGGATTGCTGGGTTGGGGCCTGCATCTCGCTGCCACTTGCTGAGCTTCCAAAGACTTTCCTAGCTCACAGCCTCGCTAGCCATGAAGGAGCAGGCTGAGGGAGTGTGTCAGACATGACTCAGCACTTTCCTGGGCTTGCCTGTGGTTTCGCCTTTCCACTCCAACTGGGCCCCGGGACTCCTTGCAGAGGAGGAGGAGCCCGGTTGTCTCCAAACTTCCTAGGGCTAGAGTAGAGCAGGGAGAACTCTGTCAGCTGGAAGGGAAGAGCAGAAGGGTAGATGGGGCAGAGGTTGCCTGGCCGCTCTGGTGAAGCAACGCCCAGGGAGAAACAGGCACCATGGGCCTCCAGGCAGGGGATGCGAGATCCCAGCCAGAGTGCTTCTGCGTCTCAGCCGAGAAGCTTCCTGAGAGTTTGAGGTTGCCTGCAGCTCTCCAGAGGAGCAAAGACATGTGGGGTGTGTTTGGCCTTTCCCTGGGAGGGTGGTGCCCTTGCGGCAGCCCCAGGCCCAGGAGCAACGGCCCCAGAGGAAAGACCGTTCCCACTGAGATTCGCTGAGGCTGAGAAGCAGATTTCGCAGGAAGCGGGAGGAGAGAGCTTCCTTCGCCAATGCAGAGGCAGCCTAGCGGCCTGCGTCTGCACAGCTGGATTTGGCAGAGAGGCGTTCGCTTTGCCCCTGGGAGACGCTGAGATTGGCTCCAAGCACCGAGATTTCCGGGTGCGCGGCCTGCATCTCTCTTGCACTCTCCGAGCTTGAGAAGGCTTTCCTAGCTCCCAGCGTTGCTTCCCTGAAAGGAGCAGGCTGAGGAAGTGTGTCCGACGTGACTCAGCCCCTTCCTAGGCTTCCCCGTGCTATTGCCTTTCAGTGCAATCGAAGGCGCAGGACTCCTTGGAAAGGAGGCTGGGCTCGGTTGTCTCCCCACTTCAGAGGTCTAGAGCAGAGCACTGAGACGTCTGTCAGGCGGAAGGGAAGCGCTGTTGTGCCCATGGTGAAGACGTTGCTTGGCCGCACTGTGGAAGCAACGCCCAGAGAGAAACAGGCACCGTGGGCCTCCAGGCAGGGGCTGCGGGATCACAGCCAGAATGCCCCTGCGTCTCCGCTGAGAAGCGACCTCCCAGTTGGAGGCTCCATGCCGCCCTCCAGAGGAGCAAAGACGTGTGGAGTGTGTCTGGCCTTTCCTTGGGAGTGTGGTGCCCTTCCCTCTTCCCCAGGCACAGGAGCAACTGCCCCTGAGCAAAGACCTCTCCAAGGGCTTTTCCCTCAGGCTGAAGCAGATGTCGCAGGAAGCGGGCCTAGAGAGCTTCCTTCGTGGATGCAGAGGCAGCAGAGCGGCCTGCGTGTGCAAAGCTGCATTTGGCAGAGAGGAGCTCGCTTTGGCACTGGGAGGCTGGGAGACCTGCTCCAAGCACCGGGATTGCTGGGTTGGGGCCTGCATCTCGCTGCCACTTGCTGAGCTTCCAAAGACTTTCCTAGCTCACAGCCTCGCTAGCCATGAAGGAGCAGGCTGAGGGAGTGTGTCAGACATGACTCAGCACTTTCCTGGGCTTGCCTGTGGTTTCGCCTTTCCACTCCAACTGGGCCCCGGGACTCCTTGCAGAGGAGGAGGAGCCCGGTTGTCTCCAAACTTCCTAGGGCTAGAGTAGAGCAGGGAGAACTCTGTCAGCTGGAAGGGAAGAGCAGAAGGGTAGATGGGGCAGACGTTGCCTGGCCGCTCTGGTGAAGCAACGCCCAGGGAGAAACAGGCACCATGGGCCTCCAGGCAGGGGATGCGAGATCCCAGCCAGAGTGCTTCTGCGTCTCAGCCGAGAAGCTTCCTGAGAGTTTGAGGTTGCCTGCAGCTCTCCAGAGGAGCAAAGACATGTGGGGTGTGTTTGGCCTTTCCCTGGGAGGGTGGTGCCCTTGCGGCAGCCCCAGGCCCAGGAGCAACGGCCCCAGAGGAAAGACCGTTCCCACTGAGATTCGCTGAGGCTGAGAAGCAGATTTCGCAGGAAGCGGGAGGAGAGAGCTTCCTTCGCCAATGCAGAGGCAGCCTAGCGGCCTGCGTCTGCACAGCTGGATTTGGCAGAGAGGCGTTCGCTTTGCCCCTGGGAGACGCTGAGATTGGCTCCAAGCACCGAGATTTCCGGGTGCGCGGCCTGCATCTCTCTTGCACTCTCCGAGCTTGAGAAGGCTTTCCTAGCTCCCAGCGTTGCTTCCCTGAAAGGAGCAGGCTGAGGAAGTGTGTCCGACGTGACTCAGCCCCTTCCTAGGCTTCCCCGTGCTATTGCCTTTCAGTGCAATCGAAGGCGCAGGACTCCTTGGAAAGGAGGCTGGGCTCGGTTGTCTCCCCACTTCAGAGGTCTAGAGCAGAGCACTGAGACGTCTGTCAGGCGGAAGGGAAGCGCTGTTGTGCCCATGGTGAAGACGTTGCTTGGCCGCACTGTGGAAGCAACGCCCAGAGAGAAACAGGCACCGTGGGCCTCCAGGCAGGGGCTGCGGGATCACAGCCAGAATGCCCCTGCGTCTCCGCTGAGAAGCGACCTCCCAGTTGGAGGCTCCATGCCGCCCTCCAGAGGAGCAAAGACGTGTGGAGTGTGTCTGGCCTTTCCTTGGGAGTGTGGTGCCCTTCCCTCTTCCCCAGGCACAGGAGCAACTGCCCCTGAGCAAAGAGCTCTCCAAGGGCTTTTCCCTCAGGCTGAAGCAGATTTCGCAGGAAGCGGGCCTAGAGAGCTTCCTTCGTGGATGCAGAGGCAGCAGAGCGGCCTGCGTGTGCAAAGCTGCATTTGGCAGACAGGAGCTCGCTTTGGCCCTGGGAGGCTGGGAGACCTGCTCCAAGCACCGGGATTGCTGGGTTGGGGCCTGCATCTCGCTGCCACTTGCTGAGCTTCCAAAGACTTTCCTAGCTCACAGCCTCGCTAGCCATGAAGGAGCAGGCTGAGGGAGTGTGTCAGACATGACTCAGCACTTTCCTGGGCTTGCCTGTGGTTTCGCCTTTCCACTCCAACTGGGCCCCGGGACTCCCTGCAGAGGAGGAGGAGCCCGGTTGTCTCCAAACTTCCTAGGGCTAGAGTAGAGCAGGGAGAACTCTGTCAGCTGGAAGGGAAGAGCAGAAGGGTAGATGGGGCAGAGGTTGCCTGGCCGCTCTGGTGAAGCAACGCCCAGGGAGAAACAGGCACCATGGGCCTCCAGGCAGGGGATGCGAGATCCCAGCCAGAGTGCTTCTGCGTCTCAGCCGAGAAGCTTCCTGAGAGTTTGAGGTTGCCTGCAGCTCTCCAGAGGAGCAAAGACATGTGGGGTGTGTTTGGCCTTTCCCTGGGAGGGTGGTGCCCTTGCGGCAGCCCCAGGCCCAGGAGCAACGGCCCCAGAGGAAAGACCGTTCCCACTGAGATTCGCTGAGGCTGAGAAGCAGATTTCGCAGGAAGCGGGAGGAGAGAGCTTCCTTCGCCAATGCAGAGGCAGCCTAGCGGCCTGCGTCTGCACAGCTGGATTTGGCAGAGAGGCGTTCGCTTTGCCCCTGGGAGACGCTGAGATTGGCTCCAAGCACCGAGATTTCCGGGTGCGCGGCCTGCATCTCTCTTGCACTCTCCGAGCTTGAGAAGGCTTTCCTAGCTCCCAGCGTTGCTTCCCTGAAAGGAGCAGGCTGAGGAAGTGTGTCCGACGTGACTCAGCCCCTTCCTAGGCTTCCCCGTGCTATTGCCTTTCAGTGCAATCGAAGGCGCAGGACTCCTTGGAAAGGAGGCTGGGCTCGGTTGTCTCCCCACTTCAGAGGTCTAGAGCAGAGCACTGAGACGTCTGTCAGGCGGAAGGGAAGCGCTGTTGTGCCCATGGTGAAGACGTTGCTTGGCCGCACTGTGGAAGCAACGCCCAGAGAGAAACAGGCACCGTGGGCCTCCAGGCAGGGGCTGCGGGATCACAGCCAGAATGCCCCTGCGTCTCCGCTGAGAAGCGACCTCCCAGTTGGAGGCTCCATGCCGCCCTCCAGAGGAGCAAAGACGTGTGGAGTGTGTCTGGCCTTTCCTTGGGAGTGTGGTGCCCTTCCCTCTTCCCCAGGCACAGGAGCAACTGCCCCTGAGCAAAGACCTCTCCAAGGGCTTTTCCCTCAGGCTGAAGCAGATTTCGCAGGAAGCGGGCCTAGAGAGCTTCCTTCGTGGATGCAGAGGCAGCAGAGCGGCCTGCGTGTGCAAAGCTGCATTTGGCAGAGAGGAGCTCGCTTTGGCACTGGGAGGCTGGGAGACCTGCTCCAAGCACCGGGATTGCTGGGTTGGGGCCTGCATCTCGCTGCCACTTGCTGAGCTTCCAAAGACTTTCCTAGCTCACAGCCTCGCTAGCCATGAAGGAGCAGGCTGAGGGAGTGTGTCAGACATGACTCAGCACTTTCCTGGGCTTGCCTGTGGTTTCGCCTTTCCACTCCAACTGGGCCCCGGGACTCCTTGCAGAGGAGGAGGAGCCCGGTTGTCTCCAAACTTCCTAGGGCTAGAGTAGAGCAGGGAGAACTCTGTCAGCTGGAAGGGAAGAGCAGAAGGGTAGATGGGGCAGAGGTTGCCTGGCCGCTCTGGTGAAGCAACGCCCAGGGAGAAACAGGCACCATGGGCCTCCAGGCAGGGGATGCGAGATCCCAGCCAGAGTGCTTCTGCGTCTCAGCCGAGAAGCTTCCTGAGAGTTTGAGGTTGCCTGCAGCTCTCCAGAGGAGCAAAGACATGTGGGGTGTGTTTGGCCTTTCCCTGGGAGGGTGGTGCCCTTGCGGCAGCCCCAGGCCCAGGAGCAACGGCCCCAGAGGAAAGACCGTTCCCACTGAGATTCGCTGAGGCTGAGAAGCAGATTTTGCAGGAAGCGGGAGGAGAGAGCTTCCTTCGCCAATGCAGAGGCAGCCTAGCGGCCTGCGTCTGCACAGCTGGATTTGGCAGAGAGGCGTTCGCTTTGCCCCTGGGAGACGCTGAGATTGGCTCCAAGCACCGAGATTTCCGGGTGCGCGGCCTGCATCTCTCTTGCACTCTCCGAGCTTGAGAAGGCTTTCCTAGCTCCCAGCGTTGCTTCCCTGAAAGGAGCAGGCTGAGGAAGTGTGTCCGACGTGACTCAGCCCCTTCCTAGGCTTCCCCGTGCTATTGCCTTTCAGTGCAATCGAAGGCGCAGGACTCCTTGGAAAGGAGGCTGGGCTCGGTTGTCTCCCCACTTCAGAGGTCTAGAGCAGAGCACTGAGACGTCTGTCAGGCGGAAGGGAAGCGCTGTTGTGCCCATGGTGAAGACGTTGCTTGGCCGCACTGTGGAAGCAACGCCCAGAGAGAAACAGGCACCGTGGGCCTCCAGGCAGGGGCTGCGGGATCACAGCCAGAATGCCCCTGCGTCTCCGCTGAGAAGCGACCTCCCAGTTGGAGGCTCCATGCCGCCCTCCAGAGGAGCAAAGACGTGTGGAGTGTGTCTGGCCTTTCCTTGGGAGTGTGGTGCCCTTCCCTCTTCCCCAGGCACAGGAGCAACTGCCCCTGAGCAAAGACCTCTCCAAGGGCTTTTCCCTCAGGCTGAAGCAGATTTCGCAGGAAGCGGGCCTAGAGAGCTTCCTTCGTGGATGCAGAGGCAGCAGAGCGGCCTGCGTGTGCAAAGCTGCATTTGGCAGAGAGGAGCTCGCTTTGGCACTGGGAGGCTGTGAGACCTGCTCCAAGCACCGGGATTGCTGGGTTGGGGCCTGCATCTCGCTGCCACTTGCTGAGCTTCCAAAGACTTTCCTAGCTCACAGCCTCGCTAGCCATGAAGGAGCAGGCTGAGGGAGTGTGTCAGACATGACTCAGCACTTTCCTGGGCTTGCCTGTGGTTTCGCCTTTCCACTCCAACTGGGCCCCGGGACTCCCTGCAGAGGAGGAGGAGCCCGGTTGTCTCCAAACTTCCTAGGGCTAGAGTAGAGCAGGGAGAACTCTGTCAGCTGGAAGGGAAGAGCAGAAGGGTAGATGGGGCAGAGGTTGCCTGGCCGCTCTGGTGAAGCAACGCCCAGGGAGAAACAGGCACCATGGGCCTCCAGGCAGGGGATGCGAGATCCCAGCCAGAGTGCTTCTGCGTCTCAGCCGAGAAGCTTCCTGAGAGTTTGAGGTTGCCTGCAGCTCTCCAGAGGAGCAAAGACATGTGGGGTGTGTTTGGCCTTTCCCTGGGAGGGTGGTGCCCTTGCGGCAGCCCCAGGCCCAGGAGCAACGGCCCCAGAGGAAAGACCGTTCCCACTGAGATTCGCTGAGGCTGAGAAGCAGATTTCGCAGGAAGCGGGAGGAGAGAGCTTCCTTCGCCAATGCAGAGGCAGCCTAGCGGCCTGCGTCTGCACAGCTGGATTTGGCAGAGAGGCGTTCGCTTTGCCCCTGGGAGACGCTGAGATTGGCTCCAAGCACCGAGATTTCCGGGTGCGCGGCCTGCATCTCTCTTGCACTCTCCGAGCTTGAGAAGGCTTTCCTAGCTCCCAGCGTTGCTTCCCTGAAAGGAGCAGGCTGAGGAAGTGTGTCCGACGTGACTCAGCCCCTTCCTAGGCTTCCCCGTGCTATTGCCTTTCAGTGCAATCGAAGGCGCAGGACTCCTTGGAAAGGAGGCTGGGCTCGGTTGTCTCCCCACCTCAGAGGTCTAGAGCAGAGCACTGAGACGTCTGTCAGATGGAAGGGAAGCGCTGTTGTGCCCATGGTGAAGACGTTGCTTGGCCGCACTGTGGAAGCAACGCCCAGAGAGAAACAGGCACCGTGGGCCTCCAGGCAGGGGCTGCGGGATCACAGCCAGAATGCCCCTGCGTCTCCGCTGAGAAGCGACCTCCCAGTTGGAGGCTCCATGCCGCCCTCCAGAGGAGCAAAGACGTGTGGAGTGTGTCTGGCCTTTCCTTGGGAGTGTGGTGCCCTTCCCTCTTCCCCAGGCACAGGAGCAACTGCCCCTGAGCAAAGACCTCTCCAAGGGCTTTTCCCTCAGGCTGAAGCAGATTTCGCAGGAAGCGGGCCTAGAGAGCTTCCTTCGTGGATGCAGAGGCAGCAGAGCGGCCTGCGTGTGCACAGCTGCATTTGGCAGAGAGGAGCTCGCTTTGGCACTGGGAGGCTGTGAGACCTGCTCCAAGCACCGGGATTGCTGGGTTGGGGCCTGCATCTCGCTGCCACTTTCTGAGCTTCCAAAGACTTTCCTAGCTCACAGCCTCGCTAGCCATGAAGGAGCAGGCTGAGGGAGTGTGTCAGACATGACTCAGCACTTTCCTGGGCTTGCCTGTGGTTTCGCCTTTCCACTCCAACTGGGCCCCGGGACTCCCTGCAGAGGAGGAGGAGCCCGGTTGTCTCCAAACTTCCTAGGGCTAGAGTAGAGCAGGGAGAACTCTGTCAGCTGGAAGGGAAGAGCAGAAGGGTAGATGGGGCAGAGGTTGCCTGGCCGCTCTGGTGAAGCAACGCCCAGGGAGAAACAGGCACCATGGGCCTCCAGGCAGGGGATGCGAGATCCCAGCCAGAGTGCTTCTGCGTCTCAGCCGAGAAGCTTCCTGAGAGTTTGAGGTTGCCTGCAGCTCTCCAGAGGAGCAAAGACATGTGGGGTGTGTTTGGCCTTTCCCTGGGAGGGTGGTGCCCTTGCGGCAGCCCCAGGCCCAGGAGCAACGGCCCCAGAGGAAAGACCGTTCCCACTGAGATTCGCTGAGGCTGAGAAGCAGATTTCGCAGGAAGCGGGAGGAGAGAGCTTCCTTCGCCAATGCAGAGGCAGCCTAGCGGCCTGCGTCTGCACAGCTGGATTTGGCAGAGAGGCGTTCGCTTTGCCCCTGGGAGACGCTGAGATTGGCTCCAAGCACCGAGATTTCCGGGTGCGCGGCCTGCATCTCTCTTGCACTCTCCGAGCTTGAGAAGGCTTTCCTAGCTCCCAGCGTTGCTTCCCTGAAAGGAGCAGGCTGAGGAAGTGTGTCCGACGTGACTCAGCCCCTTCCTAGGCTTCCCCGTGCTATTGCCTTTCAGTGCAATCGAAGGCGCAGGACTCCTTGGAAAGGAGGCTGGGCTCGGTTGTCTCCCCACTTCAGAGGTCTAGAGCAGAGCACTGAGACGTCTGTCAGGCGGAAGGGAAGCGCTGTTGTGCCCATGGTGAAGACGTTGCTTGGCCGCACTGTGGAAGCAACGCCCAGAGAGAAACAGGCACCGTGGGCCTCCAGGCAGGGGCTGCGGGATCACAGCCAGAATGCCCCTGCGTCTCCGCTGAGAAGCGACCTCCCAGTTGGAGGCTCCATGCCGCCCTCCAGAGGAGCAAAGACGTGTGGAGTGTGTCTGGCCTTTCCTTGGGAGTGTGGTGCCCTTCCCTCTTCCCCAGGCACAGGAGCAACTGCCCCTGAGCAAAGACCTCTCCAAGGGCTTTTCCCTCAGGCTGAAGCAGATTTCGCAGGAAGCGGGCCTAGAGAGCTTCCTTCGTGGATGCAGAGGCAGCAGAGCGGCCTGCGTGTGCAAAGCTGCATTTGGCAGAGAGGAGCTCGCTTTGGCACTGGGAGGCTGGGAGACCTGCTCCAAGCACCGGGATTGCTGGGTTGGGGCCTGCATCTCGCTGCCACTTGCTGAGCTTCCAAAGACTTTCCTAGCTCACAGCCTCGCTAGCCATGAAGGAGCAGGCTGAGGGAGTGTGTCAGACATGACTCAGCACTTTCCTGGGCTTGCCTGTGGTTTCGCCTTTCCACTCCAACTGGGCCCCGGGACTCCTTGCAGAGGAGGAGGAGCCCGGTTGTCTCCAAACTTCCTAGGGCTAGAGTAGAGCAGGGAGAACTTTGTCAGCTGGAAGGGAAGAGCAGAAGGGTAGATGGGGCAGAGGTTGCCTGGCCGCTCTGGTGAAGCAACGCCCAGGGAGAAACAGGCACCATGGGCCTCCAGGCAGGGGATGCGAGATCCCAGCCAGAGTGCTTCTGCGTCTCAGCCGAGAAGCTTCCTGAGAGTTTGAGGTTGCCTGCAGCTCTCCAGAGGAGCAAAGACATGTGGGGTGTGTTTGGCCTTTCCCTGGGAGGGTGGTGCCCTTGCGGCAGCCCCAGGCCCAGGAGCAACGGCCCCAGAGGAAAGACCGTTCCCACTGAGATTCGCTGAGGCTGAGAAGCAGATTTTGCAGGAAGCGGGAGGAGAGAGCTTCCTTCGCCAATGCAGAGGCAGCCTAGCGGCCTGCGTCTGCACAGCTGGATTTGGCAGAGAGGCGTTCGCTTTGCCCCTGGGAGACGCTGAGATTGGCTCCAAGCACCGAGATTTCCGGGTGCGCGGCCTGCATCTCTCTTGCACTCTCCGAGCTTGAGAAGGCTTTCCTAGCTCCCAGCGTTGCTTCCCTGAAAGGAGCAGGCTGAGGAAGTGTGTCCGACGTGACTCAGCCCCTTCCTAGGCTTCCCCGTGCTATTGCCTTTCAGTGCAATCGAAGGCGCAGGACTCCTTGGAAAGGAGGCTGGGCTCGGTTGTCTCCCCACTTCAGAGGTCTAGAGCAGAGCACTGAGACGTCTGTCAGGCGGAAGGGAAGCGCTGTTGTGCCCATGGTGAAGACGTTGCTTGGCCGCACTGTGGAAGCAACGCCCAGAGAGAAACAGGCACCGTGGGCCTCCAGGCAGGGGCTGCGGGATCACAGCCAGAATGCCCCTGCGTCTCCGCTGAGAAGCGACCTCCCAGTTGGAGGCTCCATGCCGCCCTCCAGAGGAGCAAAGACGTGTGGAGTGTGTCTGGCCTTTCCTTGGGAGTGTGGTGCCCTTCCCTCTTCCCCAGGCACAGGAGCAACTGCCCCTGAGCAAAGACCTCTCCAAGGGCTTTTCCCTCAGGCTGAAGCAGATTTCGCAGGAAGCGGGCCTAGAGAGCTTCCTTCGTGGATGCAGAGGCAGCAGAGCGGCCTGCGTGTGCAAAGCTGCATTTGGCAGAGAGGAGCTCGCTTTGGCACTGGGAGGCTGTGAGACCTGCTCCAAGCACCGGGATTGCTGGGTTGGGGCCTGCATCTCGCTGCCACTTGCTGAGCTTCCAAAGACTTTCCTAGCTCACAGCCTCGCTAGCCATGAAGGAGCAGGCTGAGGGAGTGTGTCAGACATGACTCAGCACTTTCCTGGGCTTGCCTGTGGTTTCGCCTTTCCACTCCAACTGGGCCCCGGGACTCCCTGCAGAGGAGGAGGAGCCCGGTTGTCTCCAAACTTCCTAGGGCTAGAGTAGAGCAGGGAGAACTCTGTCAGCTGGAAGGGAAGAGCAGAAGGGTAGATGGGGCAGAGGTTGCCTGGCCGCTCTGGTGAAGCAACGCCCAGGGAGAAACAGGCACCATGGGCCTCCAGGCAGGGGATGCGAGATCCCAGCCAGAGTGCTTCTGCGTCTCAGCCCAGAAGCTTCCTGAGAGTTTGAGGTTGCCTGCAGCTCTCCAGAGGAGCAAAGACATGTGGGGTGTGTTTGGCCTTTCCCTGGGAGGGTGGTGCCCTTGCGGCAGCCCCAGGCCCAGGAGCAACGGCCCCAGAGGAAAGACCGTTCCCACTGAGATTCGCTGAGGCTGAGAAGCAGATTTCGCAGGAAGCGGGAGGAGAGAGCTTCCTTCGCCAATGCAGAGGCAGCCTAGCGGCCTGCGTCTGCACAGCTGGATTTGGCAGAGAGGCGTTCGCTTTGCCCCTGGGAGACGCTGAGATTGGCTCCAAGCACCGAGATTTCCGGGTGCGCGGCCTGCATCTCTCTTGCACTCTCCGAGCTTGAGAAGGCTTTCCTAGCTCCCAGCGTTGCTTCCCTGAAAGGAGCAGGCTGAGGAAGTGTGTCCGACGTGACTCAGCCCCTTCCTAGGCTTCCCCGTGCTATTGCCTTTCAGTGCAATCGAAGGCGCAGGACTCCTTGGAAAGGAGGCTGGGCTCGGTTGTCTCCCCACCTCAGAGGTCTAGAGCAGAGCACTGAGACGTCTGTCAGATGGAAGGGAAGCGCTGTTGTGCCCATGGTGAAGACGTTGCTTGGCCGCACTGTGGAAGCAACGCCCAGAGAGAAACAGGCACCGTGGGCCTCCAGGCAGGGGCTGCGGGATCACAGCCAGAATGCCCCTGCGTCTCCGCTGAGAAGCGACCTCCCAGTTGGAGGCTCCATGCCGCCCTCCAGAGGAGCAAAGACGTGTGGAGTGTGTCTGGCCTTTCCTTGGGAGTGTGGTGCCCTTCCCTCTTCCCCAGGCACAGGAGCAACTGCCCCTGAGCAAAGACCTCTCCAAGGGCTTTTCCCTCAGGCTGAAGCAGATTTCGCAGGAAGCGGGCCTAGAGAGCTTCCTTCGTGGATGCAGAGGCAGCAGAGCGGCCTGCGTGTGCACAGCTGCATTTGGCAGAGAGGAGCTCGCTTTGGCACTGGGAGGCTGTGAGACCTGCTCCAAGCACCGGGATTGCTGGGTTGGGGCCTGCATCTCGCTGCCACTTTCTGAGCTTCCAAAGACTTTCCTAGCTCACAGCCTCGCTAGCCATGAAGGAGCAGGCTGAGGGAGTGTGTCAGACATGACTCAGCACTTTCCTGGGCTTGCCTGTGGTTTCGCCTTTCCACTCCAACTGGGCCCCGGGACTCCCTGCAGAGGAGGAGGAGCCCGGTTGTCTCCAAACTTCCTAGGGCTAGAGTAGAGCAGGGAGAACTCTGTCAGCTGGAAGGGAAGAGCAGAAGGGTAGATGGGGCAGAGGTTGCCTGGCCGCTCTGGTGAAGCAACGCCCAGGGAGAAACAGGCACCATGGGCCTCCAGGCAGGGGATGCGAGATCCCAGCCAGAGTGCTTCTGCGTCTCAGCCCAGAAGCTTCCTGAGAGTTTGAGGTTGCCTGCAGCTCTCCAGAGGAGCAAAGACATGTGGGGTGTGTTTGGCCTTTCCCTGGGAGGGTGGTGCCCTTGCGGCAGCCCCAGGCCCAGGAGCAACGGCCCCAGAGGAAAGACCGTTCCCACTGAGATTCGCTGAGGCCGAGAAGCAGATTTCGCATTTAGCGGGAGGAGAGAGCTTCCTTCGCCAATGCAGAGGCAGCCTAGCGGCCTGCGTCTGCACAGCTGGATTTGGCAGAGAGGCGTTCGCTTTGCCCCTGGGAGACGCTGAGATTGGCTCCAAGCACCGAGATTTCCGGGTGCGCGGCCTGCATCTCTCTTGCACTCTCCGAGCTTGAGAAGGCTTTCCTAGCTCCCAGCGTTGCTTCCCTGAAAGGAGCAGGCTGAGGAAGTGTGTCCGACGTGACTCAGCCCCTTCCTAGGCTTCCCCGTGCTATTGCCTTTCAGTGCAATCGAAGGCGCAGGACTCCTTGGAAAGGAGGCTGGGCTCGGTTGTCTCCCCACTTCAGAGGTCTAGAGCAGAGCACTGAGACGTCTGTCAGGCGGAAGGGAAGCGCTGTTGTGCCCATGGTGAAGACGTTGCTTGGCCGCACTGTGGAAGCAACGCCCAGAGAGAAACAGGCACCGTGGGCCTCCAGGCAGGGGCTGCGGGATCACAGCCAGAATGCCCCTGCGTCTCCGCTGAGAAGCGACCTCCCAGTTGGAGGCTCCATGCCGCCCTCCAGAGGAGCAAAGACGTGTGGAGTGTGTCTGGCCTTTCCTTGGGAGTGTGGTGCCCTTCCCTCTTCCCCAGGCACAGGAGCAACTGCCCCTGAGCAAAGACCTCTCCAAGGGCTTTTCCCTCAGGCTGAAGCAGATTTCGCAGGAAGCGGGCCTAGAGAGCTTCCTTCGTGGATGCAGAGGCAGCAGAGCGGCCTGCGTGTGCAAAGCTGCATTTGGCAGAGAGGAGCTCGCTTTGGCACTGGGAGGCTGTGAGACCTGCTCCAAGCACCGGGATTGCTGGGTTGGGGCCTGCATCTCGCTGCCACTTGCTGAGCTTCCAAAGACTTTCCTAGCTCACAGCCTCGCTAGCCATGAAGGAGCAGGCTGAGGGAGTGTGTCAGACATGACTCAGCACTTTCCTGGGCTTGCCTGTGGTTTCGCCTTTCCACTCCAACTGGGCCCCGGGACTCCCTGCAGAGGAGGAGGAGCCCGGTTGTCTCCAAACTTCCTAGGGCTAGAGTAGAGCAGGGAGAACTCTGTCAGCTGGAAGGGAAGAGCAGAAGGGTAGATGGGGCAGAGGTTGCCTGGCCGCTCTGGTGAAGCAACGCCCAGGGAGAAACAGGCACCATGGGCCTCCAGGCAGGGGATGCGAGATCCCAGCCAGAGTGCTTCTGCGTCTCAGCCCAGAAGCTTCCTGAGAGTTTGAGGTTGCCTGCAGCTCTCCAGAGGAGCAAAGACATGTGGGGTGTGTTTGGCCTTTCCCTGGGAGGGTGGTGCCCTTGCGGCAGCCCCAGGCCCAGGAGCAACGGCCCCAGAGGAAAGACCGTTCCCACTGAGATTCGCTGAGGCTGAGAAGCAGATTTCGCAGGAAGCGGGAGGAGAGAGCTTCCTTCGCCAATGCAGAGGCAGCCTAGCGGCCTGCGTCTGCACAGCTGGATTTGGCAGAGAGGCGTTCGCTTTGCCCCTGGGAGACGCTGAGATTGGCTCCAAGCACCGAGATTTCCGGGTGCGCGGCCTGCATCTCTCTTGCACTCTCCGAGCTTGAGAAGGCTTTCCTAGCTCCCAGCGTTGCTTCCCTGAAAGGAGCAGGCTGAGGAAGTGTGTCCGACGTGACTCAGCCCCTTCCTAGGCTTCCCCGGGCTATTGCCTTTCAGTGCAATCGAAGGCGCAGGACTCCTTGGAAAGGAGGCTGGGCTCGGTTGTCTCCCCACTTCAGAGGTCTAGAGCAGAGCACTGAGACGTCTGTCAGGCGGAAGGGAAGCGCTGTTGTGCCCATGGTGAAGACGTTGCTTGGCCGCACTGTGGAAGCAACGCCCAGAGAGAAACAGGCACCGTGGGCCTCCAGGCAGGGGCTGCGGGATCACAGCCAGAATGCCCCTGCGTCTCCGCTGAGAAGCGACCTCCCAGTTGGAGGCTCCATGCCGCCCTCCAGAGGAGCAAAGACGTGTGGAGTGTGTCTGGCCTTTCCTTGGGAGTGTGGTGCCCTTCCCTCTTCCCCAGGCACAGGAGCAACTGCCCCTGAGCAAAGACCTCTCCAAGGGCTTTTCCCTCAGGCTGAAGCAGATTTCGCAGGAAGCGGGCCTAGAGAGCTTCCTTCGTGGATGCAGAGGCAGCAGAGCGGCCTGCGTGTGCAAAGCTGCATTTGGCAGAGAGGAGCTCGCTTTGGCACTGGGAGGCTGTGAGACCTGCTCCAAGCACCGGGATTGCTGGGTTGGGGCCTGCATCTCGCTGCCACTTGCTGAGCTTCCAAAGACTTTCCTAGCTCACAGCCTCGCTAGCCATGAAGGAGCAGGCTGAGGGAGTGTGTCAGACATGACTCAGCACTTTCCTGGGCTTGCCTGTGGTTTCGCCTTTCCACTCCAACTGGGCCCCGGGACTCCCTGCAGAGGAGGAGGAGCCCGGTTGTCTCCAAACTTCCTAGGGCTAGAGTAGAGCAGGGAGAACTCTGTCAGCTGGAAGGGAAGAGCAGAAGGGTAGATGGGGCAGAGGTTGCCTGGCCGCTCTGGTGAAGCAACGCCCAGGGAGAAACAGGCACCATGGGCCTCCAGGCAGGGGATGCGAGATCCCAGCCAGAGTGCTTCTGCGTCTCAGCCCAGAAGCTTCCTGAGAGTTTGAGGTTGCCTGCAGCTCTCCAGAGGAGCAAAGACATGTGGGGTGTGTTTGGCCTTTCCCTGGGAGGGTGGTGCCCTTGCGGCAGCCCCAGGCCCAGGAGCAACGGCCCCAGAGGAAAGACCGTTCCCACTGAGATTCGCTGAGGCTGAGAAGCAGATTTCGCAGGAAGCGGGAGGAGAGAGCTTCCTTCGCCAATGCAGAGGCAGCCTAGCGGCCTGCGTCTGCACAGCTGGATTTGGCAGAGAGGCGTTCGTTTTGCCCCTGGGAGACGCTGAGATTGGCTCCAAGCACCGAGATTTCCGGGTGCGCGGCCTGCATCTCTCTTGCACTCTCCGAGCTTGAGAAGGCTTTCCTAGCTCCCAGCGTTGCTTCCCTGAAAGGAGCAGGCTGAGGAAGTGTGTCCGACGTGACTCAGCCCCTTCCTAGGCTTCCCCGTGCTATTGCCTTTCAGTGCAATCGAAGGCGCAGGACTCCTTGGAAAGGAGGCTGGGCTCGGTTGTCTCCCCACTTCAGAGGTCTAGAGCAGAGCACTGAGACGTCTGTCAGGCGGAAGGGAAGCGCTGTTGTGCCCATGGTGAAGACGTTGCTTGGCCGCACTGTGGAAGCAACGCCCAGAGAGAAACAGGCACCGTGGGCCTCCAGGCAGGGGCTGCGGGATCACAGCCAGAATGCCCCTGCGTCTCCGCTGAGAAGCGACCTCCCAGTTGGAGGCTCCATGCCGCCCTCCAGAGGAGCAAAGACGTGTGGAGTGTGTCTGGCCTTTCCTTGGGAGTGTGGTGCCCTTCCCTCTTCCCCAGGCACAGGAGCAACTGCCCCTGAGCAAAGACCTCTCCAAGGGCTTTTCCCTCAGGCTGAAGCAGATTTCGCAGGAAGCGGGCCTAGAGAGCTTCCTTCGTGGATGCAGAGGCAGCAGAGCGGCCTGCGTGTGCAAAGCTGCATTTGGCAGAGAGGAGCTCGCTTTGGCACTGGGAGGCTGTGAGACCTGCTCCAAGCACCGGGATTGCTGGGTTGGGGCCTGCATCTCGCTGCCACTTGCTGAGCTTCCAAAGACTTTCCTAGCTCACAGCCTCGCTAGCCATGAAGGAGCAGGCTGAGGGAGTGTGTCAGACATGACTCAGCACTTTCCTGGGCTTGCCTGTGGTTTCGCCTTTCCACTCCAACTGGGCCCCGGGACTCCCTGCAGAGGAGGAGGAGCCCGGTTGTCTCCAAACTTCCTAGGGCTAGAGTAGAGCAGGGAGAACTCTGTCAGCTGGAAGGGAAGAGCAGAAGGGTAGATGGGGCAGAGGTTGCCTGGCCGCTCTGGTGAAGCAACGCCCAGGGAGAAACAGGCACCATGGGCCTCCAGGCAGGGGATGCGAGATCCCAGCCAGAGTGCTTCTGCGTCTCAGCCGAGAAGCTTCCTGAGAGTTTGAGGTTGCCTGCAGCTCTCCAGAGGAGCAAAGACATGTGGGGTGTGTTTGGCCTTTCCCTGGGAGGGTGGTGCCCTTGCGGCAGCCCCAGGCCCAGGAGCAACGGCCCCAGAGGAAAGACCGTTCCCACTGAGATTCGCTGAGGCTGAGAAGCAGATTTCGCAGGAAGCGGGAGGAGAGAGCTTCCTTCGCCAATGCAGAGGCAGCCTAGCGGCCTGCGTCTGCACAGCTGGATTTGGCAGAGAGGCGTTCGCTTTGCCCCTGGGAGACGCTGAGATTGGCTCCAAGCACCGAGATTTCCGGGTGCGCGGCCTGCATCTCTCTTGCACTCTCCGAGCTTGAGAAGGCTTTCCTAGCTCCCAGCGTTGCTTCCCTGAAAGGAGCAGGCTGAGGAAGTGTGTCCGACGTGACTCAGCCCCTTCCTAGGCTTCCCCGTGCTATTGCCTTTCAGTGCAATCGAAGGCGCAGGACTCCTTGGAAAGGAGGCTGGGCTCGGTTGTCTCCCCACTTCAGAGGTCTAGAGCAGAGCACTGAGACGTCTGTCAGGCGGAAGGGAAGCGCTGTTGTGCCCATGGTGAAGACGTTGCTTGGCCGCACTGTGGAAGCAACGCCCAGAGAGAAACAGGCACCGTGGGCCTCCAGGCAGGGGCTGCGGGATCACAGCCAGAATGCCCCTGCGTCTCCGCTGAGAAGCGACCTCCCAGTTGGAGGCTCCATGCCGCCCTCCAGAGGAGCAAAGACGTGTGGAGTGTGTCTGGCCTTTCCTTGGGAGTGTGGTGCCCTTCCCTCTTCCCCAGGCACAGGAGCAACTGCCCCTGAGCAAAGACCTCTCCAAGGGCTTTTCCCTCAGGCTGAAGCAGATTTCGCAGGAAGCGGGCCTAGAGAGCTTCCTTCGTGGATGCAGAGGCAGCAGAGCGGCCTGCGTGTGCAAAGCTGCATTTGGCAGAGAGGAGCTCGCTTTGGCACTGGGAGGCTGTGAGACCTGCTCCAAGCACCGGGATTGCTGGGTTGGGGCCTGCATCTCGCTGCCACTTGCTGAGCTTCCAAAGACTTTCCTAGCTCACAGCCTCGCTAGCCATGAAGGAGCAGGCTGAGGGAGTGTGTCAGACATGACTCAGCACTTTCCTGGGCTTGCCTGTGGTTTCGCCTTTCCACTCCAACTGGGCCCCGGGACTCCCTGCAGAGGAGGAGGAGCCCGGTTGTCTCCAAACTTCCTAGGGCTAGAGTAGAGCAGGGAGAACTCTGTCAGCTGGAAGGGAAGAGCAGAAGGGTAGATGGGGCAGAGGTTGCCTGGCCGCTCTGGTGAAGCAACGCCCAGGGAGAAACAGGCACCATGGGCCTCCAGGCAGGGGATGCGAGATCCCAGCCAGAGTGCTTCTGCGTCTCAGCCGAGAAGCTTCCTGAGAGTTTGAGGTTGCCTGCAGCTCTCCAGAGGAGCAAAGACATGTGGGGTGTGTTTGGCCTTTCCCTGGGAGGGTGGTGCCCTTGCGGCAGCCCCAGGCCCAGGAGCAACGGCCCCAGAGGAAAGACCGTTCCCACTGAGATTCGCTGAGGCTGAGAAGCAGATTTCGCAGGAAGCGGGAGGAGAGAGCTTCCTTCGCCAATGCAGAGGCAGCCTAGCGGCCTGCGTCTGCACAGCTGGATTTGGCAGAGAGGCGTTCGCTTTGCCCCTGGGAGACGCTGAGATTGGCTCCAAGCACCGAGATTTCCGGGTGCGCGGCCTGCATCTCTCTTGCACTCTCCGAGCTTGAGAAGGCTTTCCTAGCTCCCAGCGTTGCTTCCCTGAAAGGAGCAGGCTGAGGAAGTGTGTCCGACGTGACTCAGCCCCTTCCTAGGCTTCCCCGTGCTATTGCCTTTCAGTGCAATCGAAGGCGCAGGACTCCTTGGAAAGGAGGCTGGGCTCGGTTGTCTCCCCACTTCAGAGGTCTAGAGCAGAGCACTGAGACGTCTGTCAGGCGGAAGGGAAGCGCTGTTGTGCCCATGGTGAAGACGTTGCTTGGCCGCACTGTGGAAGCAACGCCCAGAGAGAAACAGGCACCGTGGGCCTCCAGGCAGGGGCTGCGGGATCACAGCCAGAATGCCCCTGCGTCTCCGCTGAGAAGCGACCTCCCAGTTGGAGGCTCCATGCCGCCCTCCAGAGGAGCAAAGACGTGTGGAGTGTGTCTGGCCTTTCCTTGGGAGTGTGGTGCCCTTCCCTCTTCCCCAGGCACAGGAGCAACTGCCCCTGAGCAAAGACCTCTCCAAGGGCTTTTCCCTCAGGCTGAAGCAGATTTCGCAGGAAGCGGGCCTAGAGAGCTTCCTTCGTGGATGCAGAGGCAGCAGAGCGGCCTGCGTGTGCAAAGCTGCATTTGGCAGAGAGGAGCTCGCTTTGGCACTGGGAGGCTGTGAGACCTGCTCCAAGCACCGGGATTGCTGGGTTGGGGCCTGCATCTCGCTGCCACTTGCTGAGCTTCCAAAGACTTTCCTAGCTCACAGCCTCGCTAGCCATGAAGGAGCAGGCTGAGGGAGTGTGTCAGACATGACTCAGCACTTTCCTGGGCTTGCCTGTGGTTTCGCCTTTCCACTCCAACTGGGCCCCGGGACTCCCTGCAGAGGAGGAGGAGCCCGGTTGTCTCCAAACTTCCTAGGGCTAGAGTAGAGCAGGGAGAACTCTGTCAGCTGGAAGGGAAGAGCAGAAGGGTAGATGGGGCAGAGGTTGCCTGGCCGCTCTGGTGAAGCAACGCCCAGGGAGAAACAGGCACCATGGGCCTCCAGGCAGGGGATGCGAGATCCCAGCCAGAGTGCTTCTGCGTCTCAGCCGAGAAGCTTCCTGAGAGTTTGAGGTTGCCTGCAGCTCTCCAGAGGAGCAAAGACATGTGGGGTGTGTTTGGCCTTTCCCTGGGAGGGTGGTGCCCTTGCGGCAGCCCCAGGCCCAGGAGCAACGGCCCCAGAGGAAAGACCGTTCCCACTGAGATTCGCTGAGGCTGAGAAGCAGATTTCGCAGGAAGCGGGAGGAGAGAGCTTCCTTCGCCAATGCAGAGGCAGCCTAGCGGCCTGCGTCTGCACAGCTGGATTTGGCAGAGAGGCGTTCGCTTTGCCCCTGGGAGACGCTGAGATTGGCTCCAAGCACCGAGATTTCCGGGTGCGCGGCCTGCATCTCTCTTGCACTCTCCGAGCTTGAGAAGGCTTTCCTAGCTCCCAGCGTTGCTTCCCTGAAAGGAGCAGGCTGAGGAAGTGTGTCCGACGTGACTCAGCCCCTTCCTAGGCTTCCCCGTGCTATTGCCTTTCAGTGCAATCGAAGGCGCAGGACTCCTTGGAAAGGAGGCTGGGCTCGGTTGTCTCCCCACTTCAGAGGTCTAGAGCAGAGCACTGAGACGTCTGTCAGGCGGAAGGGAAGCGCTGTTGTGCCCATGGTGAAGACGTTGCTTGGCCGCACTGTGGAAGCAACGCCCAGAGAGAAACAGGCACCGTGGGCCTCCAGGCAGGGGCTGCGGGATCACAGCCAGAATGCCCCTGCGTCTCCGCTGAGAAGCGACCTCCCAGTTGGAGGCTCCATGCCGCCCTCCAGAGGAGCAAAGACGTGTGGAGTGTGTCTGGCCTTTCCTTGGGAGTGTGGTGCCCTTCCCTCTTCCCCAGGCACAGGAGCAACTGCCCCTGAGCAAAGACCTCTCCAAGGGCTTTTCCCTCAGGCTGAAGCAGATTTCGCAGGAAGCGGGCCTAGAGAGCTTCCTTCGTGGATGCAGAGGCAGCAGAGCGGCCTGCGTGTGCAAAGCTGCATTTGGCAGAGAGGAGCTCGCTTTGGCACTGGGAGGCTGTGAGACCTGCTCCAAGCACCGGGATTGCTGGGTTGGGGCCTGCATCTCGCTGCCACTTGCTGAGCTTCCAAAGACTTTCCTAGCTCACAGCCTCGCTAGCCATGAAGGAGCAGGCTGAGGGAGTGTGTCAGACATGACTCAGCACTTTCCTGGGCTTGCCTGTGGTTTCGCCTTTCCACTCCAACTGGGCCCCGGGACTCCCTGCAGAGGAGGAGGAGCCCGGTTGTCTCCAAACTTCCTAGGGCTAGAGTAGAGCAGGGAGAACTCTGTCAGCTGGAAGGGAAGAGCAGAAGGGTAGATGGGGCAGAGGTTGCCTGGCCGCTCTGGTGAAGCAACGCCCAGGGAGAAACAGGCACCATGGGCCTCCAGGCAGGGGATGCGAGATCCCAGCCAGAGTGCTTCTGCGTCTCAGCCGAGAAGCTTCCTGAGAGTTTGAGGTTGCCTGCAGCTCTCCAGAGGAGCAAAGACATGTGGGGTGTGTTTGGCCTTTCCCTGGGAGGGTGGTGCCCTTGCGGCAGCCCCAGGCCCAGGAGCAACGGCCCCAGAGGAAAGACCGTTCCCACTGAGATTCGCTGAGGCTGAGAAGCAGATTTCGCAGGAAGCGGGAGGAGAGAGCTTCCTTCGCCAATGCAGAGGCAGCCTAGCGGCCTGCGTCTGCACAGCTGGATTTGGCAGAGAGGCGTTCGCTTTGCCCCTGGGAGACGCTGAGATTGGCTCCAAGCACCGAGATTTCCGGGTGCGCGGCCTGCATCTCTCTTGCACTCTCCGAGCTTGAGAAGGCTTTCCTAGCTCCCAGCGTTGCTTCCCTGAAAGGAGCAGGCTGAGGAAGTGTGTCCGACGTGACTCAGCCCCTTCCTAGGCTTCCCCGTGCTATTGCCTTTCAGTGCAATCGAAGGCGCAGGACTCCTTGGAAAGGAGGCTGGGCTCGGTTGTCTCCCCACTTCAGAGGTCTAGAGCAGAGCACTGAGACGTCTGTCAGGCGGAAGGGAAGCGCTGTTGTGCCCATGGTGAAGACGTTGCTTGGCCGCACTGTGGAAGCAACGCCCAGAGAGAAACAGGCACCGTGGGCCTCCAGGCAGGGGCTGCGGGATCACAGCCAGAATGCCCCTGCGTCTCCGCTGAGAAGCGACCTCCCAGTTGGAGGCTCCATGCCGCCCTCCAGAGGAGCAAAGACGTGTGGAGTGTGTCTGGCCTTTCCTTGGGAGTGTGGTGCCCTTCCCTCTTCCCCAGGCACAGGAGCAACTGCCCCTGAGCAAAGACCTCTCCAAGGGCTTTTCCCTCAGGCTGAAGCAGATTTCGCAGGAAGCGGGCCTAGAGAGCTTCCTTCGTGGATGCAGAGGCAGCAGAGCGGCCTGCGTGTGCAAAGCTGCATTTGGCAGAGAGGAGCTCGCTTTGGCACTGGGAGGCTGTGAGACCTGCTCCAAGCACCGGGATTGCTGGGTTGGGGCCTGCATCTCGCTGCCACTTGCTGAGCTTCCAAAGACTTTCCTAGCTCACAGCCTCGCTAGCCATGAAGGAGCAGGCTGAGGGAGTGTGTCAGACATGACTCAGCACTTTCCTGGGCTTGCCTGTGGTTTCGCCTTTCCACTCCAACTGGGCCCTGGGACTCCCTGCAGAGGAGGAGGAGCCCGGTTGTCTCCAAACTTCCTAGGGCTAGAGTAGAGCAGGGAGAACTCTGTCAGCTGGAAGGGAAGAGCAGAAGGGTAGATGGGGCAGAGGTTGCCTGGCCGCTCTGGTGAAGCAACGCCCAGGGAGAAACAGGCACCATGGGCCTCCAGGCAGGGGATGCGAGATCCCAGCCAGAGTGCTTCTGCGTCTCAGCCGAGAAGCTTCCTGAGAGTTTGAGGTTGCCTGCAGCTCTCCAGAGGAGCAAAGACATGTGGGGTGTGTTTGGCCTTTCCCTGGGAGGGTGGTGCCCTTGCGGCAGCCCCAGGCCCAGGAGCAACGGCCCCAGAGGAAAGACCGTTCCCACTGAGATTCGCTGAGGCTGAGAAGCAGATTTCGCAGGAAGCGGGAGGAGAGAGCTTCCTTCGCCAATGCAGAGGCAGCCTAGCGGCCTGCGTCTGCACAGCTGGATTTGGCAGAGAGGCGTTCGCTTTGCCCCTGGGAGACGCTGAGATTGGCTCCAAGCACCGAGATTTCCGGGTGCGCGGCCTGCATCTCTCTTGCACTCTCCGAGCTTGAGAAGGCTTTCCTAGCTCCCAGCGTTGCTTCCCTGAAAGGAGCAGGCTGAGGAAGTGTGTCCGACGTGACTCAGCCCCTTCCTAGGCTTCCCCGTGCTATTGCCTTTCAGTGCAATCGAAGGCGCAGGACTCCTTGGAAAGGAGGCTGGGCTCGGTTGTCTCCCCACTTCAGAGGTCTAGAGCAGAGCACTGAGACGTCTGTCAGGCGGAAGGGAAGCGCTGTTGTGCCCATGGTGAAGACGTTGCTTGGCCGCACTGTGGAAGCAACGCCCAGAGAGAAACAGGCACCGTGGGCCTCCAGGCAGGGGCTGCGGGATCACAGCCAGAATGCCCCTGCGTCTCCGCTGAGAAGCGACCTCCCAGTTGGAGGCTCCATGCCGCCCTCCAGAGGAGCAAAGACGTGTGGAGTGTGTCTGGCCTTTCCTTGGGAGTGTGGTGCCCTTCCCTCTTCCCCAGGCACAGGAGCAACTGCCCCTGAGCAAAGACCTCTCCAAGGGCTTTTCCCTCAGGCTGAAGCAGATTTCGCAGGAAGCGGGCCTAGAGAGCTTCCTTCGTGGATGCAGAGGCAGCAGAGCGGCCTGCGTGTGCAAAGCTGCATTTGGCAGAGAGGAGCTCGCTTTGGCACTGGGAGGCTGTGAGACCTGCTCCAAGCACCGGGATTGCTGGGTTGGGGCCTGCATCTCGCTGCCACTTGCTGAGCTTCCAAAGACTTTCCTAGCTCACAGCCTCGCTAGCCATGAAGGAGCAGGCTGAGGGAGTGTGTCAGACATGACTCAGCACTTTCCTGGGCTTGCCTGTGGTTTCGCCTTTCCACTCCAACTGGGCCCCGGGACTCCCTGCAGAGGAGGAGGAGCCCGGTTGTCTCCAAACTTCCTAGGGCTAGAGTAGAGCAGGGAGAACTCTGTCAGCTGGAAGGGAAGAGCAGAAGGGTAGATGGGGCAGAGGTTGCCTGGCCGCTCTGGTGAAGCAACGCCCAGGGAGAAACAGGCACCATGGGCCTCCAGGCAGGGGATGCGAGATCCCAGCCAGAGTGCTTCTGCGTCTCAGCCGAGAAGCTTCCTGAGAGTTTGAGGTTGCCTGCAGCTCTCCAGAGGAGCAAAGACATGTGGGGTGTGTTTGGCCTTTCCCTGGGAGGGTGGTGCCCTTGCGGCAGCCCCAGGCCCAGGAGCAACGGCCCCAGAGGAAAGACCGTTCCCACTGAGATTCGCTGAGGCTGAGAAGCAGATTTCGCAGGAAGCGGGAGGAGAGAGCTTCCTTCGCCAATGCAGAGGCAGCCTAGCGGCCTGCGTCTGCACAGCTGGATTTGGCAGAGAGGCGTTCGCTTTGCCCCTGGGAGACGCTGAGATTGGCTCCAAGCACCGAGATTTCCGGGTGCGCGGCCTGCATCTCTCTTGCACTCTCCGAGCTTGAGAAGGCTTTCCTAGCTCCCAGCGTTGCTTCCCTGAAAGGAGCAGGCTGAGGAAGTGTGTCCGACGTGACTCAGCCCCTTCCTAGGCTTCCCCGTGCTATTGCCTTTCAGTGCAATCGAAGGCGCAGGACTCCTTGGAAAGGAGGCTGGGCTCGGTTGTCTCCCCACCTCAGAGGTCTAGAGCAGAGCACTGAGACGTCTGTCAGATGGAAGGGAAGCGCTGTTGTGCCCATGGTGAAGACGTTGCTTGGCCGCACTGTGGAAGCAACGCCCAGAGAGAAACAGGCACCGTGGGCCTCCAGGCAGGGGCTGCGGGATCACAGCCAGAATGCCCCTGCGTCTCCGCTGAGAAGCGACCTCCCAGTTGGAGGCTCCATGCCGCCCTCCAGAGGAGCAAAGACGTGTGGAGTGTGTCTGGCCTTTCCTTGGGAGTGTGGTGCCCTTCCCTCTTCCCCAGGCACAGGAGCAACTGCCCCTGAGCAAAGACCTCTCCAAGGGCTTTTCCCTCAGGCTGAAGCAGATTTCGCAGGAAGCGGGCCTAGAGAGCTTCCTTCGTGGATGCAGAGGCAGCAGAGCGGCCTGCGTGTGCACAGCTGCATTTGGCAGAGAGGAGCTCGCTTTGGCACTGGGAGGCTGTGAGACCTGCTCCAAGCACCGGGATTGCTGGGTTGGGGCCTGCATCTCGCTGCCACTTGCTGAGCTTCCAAAGACTTTCCTAGCTCACAGCCTCGCTAGCCATGAAGGAGCAGGCTGAGGGAGTGTGTCAGACATGACTCAGCACTTTCCTGGGCTTGCCTGTGGTTTCGCCTTTCCACTCCAACTGGGCCCCGGGACTCCCTGCAGAGGAGGAGGAGCCCGGTTGTCTCCAAACTTCCTAGGGCTAGAGTAGAGCAGGGAGAACTCTGTCAGCTGGAAGGGAAGAGCAGAAGGGTAGATGGGGCAGAGGTTGCCTGGCCGCTCTGGTGAAGCAACGCCCAGGGAGAAACAGGCACCATGGGCCTCCAGGCAGGGGATGCGAGATCCCAGCCAGAGTGCTTCTGCGTCTCAGCCCAGAAGCTTCCTGAGAGTTTGAGGTTGCCTGCAGCTCTCCAGAGGAGCAAAGACATGTGGGGTGTGTTTGGCCTTTCCCTGGGAGGGTGGTGCCCTTGCGGCAGCCCCAGGCCCAGGAGCAACGGCCCCAGAGGAAAGACCGTTCCCACTGAGATTCGCTGAGGCTGAGAAGCAGATTTCGCAGGAAGCGGGAGGAGAGAGCTTCCTTCGCCAATGCAGAGGCAGCCTAGCGGCCTGCGTCTGCACAGCTGGATTTGGCAGAGAGGCGTTCGCTTTGCCCCTGGGAGACGCTGAGATTGGCTCCAAGCACCGAGATTTCCGGGTGCGCGGCCTGCATCTCTCTTGCACTCTCCGAGCTTGAGAAGGCTTTCCTAGCTCCCAGCGTTGCTTCCCTGAAAGGAGCAGGCTGAGGAAGTGTGTCCGACGTGACTCAGCCCCTTCCTAGGCTTCCCCGTGCTATTGCCTTTCAGTGCAATCGAAGGCGCAGGACTCCTTGGAAAGGAGGCTGGGCTCGGTTGTCTCCCCACTTCAGAGGTCTAGAGCAGAGCACTGAGACGTCTGTCAGGCGGAAGGGAAGCGCTGTTGTGCCCATGGTGAAGACGTTGCTTGGCCGCACTGTGGAAGCAACGCCCAGAGAGAAACAGGCACCGTGGGCCTCCAGGCAGGGGCTGCGGGATCACAGCCAGAATGCCCCTGCGTCTCCGCTGAGAAGCGACCTCCCAGTTGGAGGCTCCATGCCGCCCTCCAGAGGAGCAAAGACGTGTGGAGTGTGTCTGGCCTTTCCTTGGGAGTGTGGTGCCCTTCCCTCTTCCCCAGGCACAGGAGCAACTGCCCCTGAGCAAAGACCTCTCCAAGGGCTTTTCCCTCAGGCTGAAGCAGATTTCGCAGGAAGCGGGCCTAGAGAGCTTCCTTCGTGGATGCAGAGGCAGCAGAGCGGCCTGCGTGTGCAAAGCTGCATTTGGCAGAGAGGAGCTCGCTTTGGCACTGGGAGGCTGTGAGACCTGCTCCAAGCACCGGGATTGCTGGGTTGGGGCCTGCATCTCGCTGCCACTTGCTGAGCTTCCAAAGACTTTCCTAGCTCACAGCCTCGCTAGCCATGAAGGAGCAGGCTGAGGGAGTGTGTCAGACATGACTCAGCACTTTCCTGGGCTTGCCTGTGGTTTCGCCTTTCCACTCCAACTGGGCCCCGGGACTCCCTGCAGAGGAGGAGGAGCCCGGTTGTCTCCAAACTTCCTAGGGCTAGAGTAGAGCAGGGAGAACTCTGTCAGCTGGAAGGGAAGAGCAGAAGGGTAGATGGGGCAGAGGTTGCCTGGCCGCTCTGGTGAAGCAACGCCCAGGGAGAAACAGGCACCATGGGCCTCCAGGCAGGGGATGCGAGATCCCAGCCAGAGTGCTTCTGCGTCTCAGCCGAGAAGCTTCCTGAGAGTTTGAGGTTGCCTGCAGCTCTCCAGAGGAGCAAAGACATGTGGGGTGTGTTTGGCCTTTCCCTGGGAGGGTGGTGCCCTTGCGGCAGCCCCAGGCCCAGGAGCAACGGCCCCAGAGGAAAGACCGTTCCCACTGAGATTCGCTGAGGCTGAGAAGCAGATTTCGCAGGAAGCGGGAGGAGAGAGCTTCCTTCGCCAATGCAGAGGCAGCCTAGCGGCCTGCGTCTGCACAGCTGGATTTGGCAGAGAGGCGTTCGCTTTGCCCCTGGGAGACGCTGAGATTGGCTCCAAGCACCGAGATTTCCGGGTGCGCGGCCTGCATCTCTCTTGCACTCTCCGAGCTTGAGAAGGCTTTCCTAGCTCCCAGCGTTGCTTCCCTGAAAGGAGCAGGCTGAGGAAGTGTGTCCGACGTGACTCAGCCCCTTCCTAGGCTTCCCCGTGCTATTGCCTTTCAGTGCAATCGAAGGCGCAGGACTCCTTGGAAAGGAGGCTGGGCTCGGTTGTCTCCCCACTTCAGAGGTCTAGAGCAGAGCACTGAGACGTCTGTCAGGCGGAAGGGAAGCGCTGTTGTGCCCATGGTGAAGACGTTGCTTGGCCGCACTGTGGAAGCAACGCCCAGAGAGAAACAGGCACCGTGGGCCTCCAGGCAGGGGCTGCGGGATCACAGCCAGAATGCCCCTGCGTCTCCGCTGAGAAGCGACCTCCCAGTTGGAGGCTCCATGCCGCCCTCCAGAGGAGCAAAGACGTGTGGAGTGTGTCTGGCCTTTCCTTGGGAGTGTGGTGCCCTTCCCTCTTCCCCAGGCACAGGAGCAACTGCCCCTGAGCAAAGACCTCTCCAAGGGCTTTTCCCTCAGGCTGAAGCAGATTTCGCAGGAAGCGGGCCTAGAGAGCTTCCTTCGTGGATGCAGAGGCAGCAGAGCGGCCTGCGTGTGCAAAGCTGCATTTGGCAGAGAGGAGCTCGCTTTGGCACTGGGAGGCTGTGAGACCTGCTCCAAGCACCGGGATTGCTGGGTTGGGGCCTGCATCTCGCTGCCACTTGCTGAGCTTCCAAAGACTTTCCTAGCTCACAGCCTCGCTAGCCATGAAGGAGCAGGCTGAGGGAGTGTGTCAGACATGACTCAGCACTTTCCTGGGCTTGCCTGTGGTTTCGCCTTTCCACTCCAACTGGGCCCCGGGACTCCCTGCAGAGGAGGAGGAGCCCGGTTGTCTCCAAACTTCCTAGGGCTAGAGTAGAGCAGGGAGAACTCTGTCAGCTGGAAGGGAAGAGCAGAAGGGTAGATGGGGCAGAGGTTGCCTGGCCGCTCTGGTGAAGCAACGCCCAGGGAGAAACAGGCACCATGGGCCTCCAGGCAGGGGATGCGAGATCCCAGCCAGAGTGCTTCTGCGTCTCAGCCCAGAAGCTTCCTGAGAGTTTGAGGTTGCCTGCAGCTCTCCAGAGGAGCAAAGACATGTGGGGTGTGTTTGGCCTTTCCCTGGGAGGGTGGTGCCCTTGCGGCAGCCCCAGGCCCAGGAGCAACGGCCCCAGAGGAAAGACCGTTCCCACTGAGATTCGCTGAGGCTGAGAAGCAGATTTCGCAGGAAGCGGGAGGAGAGAGCTTCCTTCGCCAATGCAGAGGCAGCCTAGCGGCCTGCGTCTGCACAGCTGGATTTGGCAGAGAGGCGTTCGTTTTGCCCCTGGGAGACGCTGAGATTGGCTCCAAGCACCGAGATTTCCGGGTGCGCGGCCTGCATCTCTCTTGCACTCTCCGAGCTTGAGAAGGCTTTCCTAGCTCCCAGCGTTGCTTCCCTGAAAGGAGCAGGCTGAGGAAGTGTGTCCGACGTGACTCAGCCCCTTCCTAGGCTTCCCCGTGCTATTGCCTTTCAGTGCAATCGAAGGCGCAGGACTCCTTGGAAAGGAGGCTGGGCTCGGTTGTCTCCCCACTTCAGAGGTCTAGAGCAGAGCACTGAGACGTCTGTCAGGCGGAAGGGAAGCGCTGTTGTGCCCATGGTGAAGACGTTGCTTGGCCGCACTGTGGAAGCAACGCCCAGAGAGAAACAGGCACCGTGGGCCTCCAGGCAGGGGCTGCGGGATCACAGCCAGAATGCCCCTGCGTCTCCGCTGAGAAGCGACCTCCCAGTTGGAGGCTCCATGCCGCCCTCCAGAGGAGCAAAGACGTGTGGAGTGTGTCTGGCCTTTCCTTGGGAGTGTGGTGCCCTTCCCTCTTCCCCAGGCACAGGAGCAACTGCCCCTGAGCAAAGACCTCTCCAAGGGCTTTTCCCTCAGGCTGAAGCAGATTTCGCAGGAAGCGGGCCTAGAGAGCTTCCTTCGTGGATGCAGAGGCAGCAGAGCGGCCTGCGTGTGCAAAGCTGCATTTGGCAGAGAGGAGCTCGCTTTGGCACTGGGAGGCTGTGAGACCTGCTCCAAGCACCGGGATTGCTGGGTTGGGGCCTGCATCTCGCTGCCACTTGCTGAGCTTCCAAAGACTTTCCTAGCTCACAGCCTCGCTAGCCATGAAGGAGCAGGCTGAGGGAGTGTGTCAGACATGACTCAGCACTTTCCTGGGCTTGCCTGTGGTTTCGCCTTTCCACTCCAACTGGGCCCTGGGACTCCCTGCAGAGGAGGAGGAGCCCGGTTGTCTCCAAACTTCCTAGGGCTAGAGTAGAGCAGGGAGAACTCTGTCAGCTGGAAGGGAAGAGCAGAAGGGTAGATGGGGCAGAGGTTGCCTGGCCGCTCTGGTGAAGCAACGCCCAGGGAGAAACAGGCACCATGGGCCTCCAGGCAGGGGATGCGAGATCCCAGCCAGAGTGCTTCTGCGTCTCAGCCGAGAAGCTTCCTGAGAGTTTGAGGTTGCCTGCAGCTCTCCAGAGGAGCAAAGACATGTGGGGTGTGTTTGGCCTTTCCCTGGGAGGGTGGTGCCCTTGCGGCAGCCCCAGGCCCAGGAGCAACGGCCCCAGAGGAAAGACCGTTCCCACTGAGATTCGCTGAGGCTGAGAAGCAGATTTCGCAGGAAGCGGGAGGAGAGAGCTTCCTTCGCCAATGCAGAGGCAGCCTAGCGGCCTGCGTCTGCACAGCTGGATTTGGCAGAGAGGCGTTCGCTTTGCCCCTGGGAGACGCTGAGATTGGCTCCAAGCACCGAGATTTCCGGGTGCGCGGCCTGCATCTCTCTTGCACTCTCCGAGCTTGAGAAGGCTTTCCTAGCTCCCAGCGTTGCTTCCCTGAAAGGAGCAGGCTGAGGAAGTGTGTCCGACGTGACTCAGCCCCTTCCTAGGCTTCCCCGTGCTATTGCCTTTCAGTGCAATCGAAGGCGCAGGACTCCTTGGAAAGGAGGCTGGGCTCGGTTGTCTCCCCACTTCAGAGGTCTAGAGCAGAGCACTGAGACGTCTGTCAGGCGGAAGGGAAGCGCTGTTGTGCCCATGGTGAAGACGTTGCTTGGCCGCACTGTGGAAGCAACGCCCAGAGAGAAACAGGCACCGTGGGCCTCCAGGCAGGGGCTGCGGGATCACAGCCAGAATGCCCCTGCGTCTCCGCTGAGAAGCGACCTCCCAGTTGGAGGCTCCATGCCGCCCTCCAGAGGAGCAAAGACGTGTGGAGTGTGTCTGGCCTTTCCTTGGGAGTGTGGTGCCCTTCCCTCTTCCCCAGGCACAGGAGCAACTGCCCCTGAGCAAAGACCTCTCCAAGGGCTTTTCCCTCAGGCTGAAGCAGATTTCGCAGGAAGCGGGCCTAGAGAGCTTCCTTCGTGGATGCAGAGGCAGCAGAGCGGCCTGCGTGTGCAAAGCTGCATTTGGCAGAGAGGAGCTCGCTTTGGCACTGGGAGGCTGTGAGACCTGCTCCAAGCACCGGGATTGCTGGGTTGGGGCCTGCATCTCGCTGCCACTTTCTGAGCTTCCAAAGACTTTCCTAGCTCACAGCCTCGCTAGCCATGAAGGAGCAGGCTGAGGGAGTGTGTCAGACATGACTCAGCACTTTCCTGGGCTTGCCTGTGGTTTCGCCTTTCCACTCCAACTGGGCCCCGGGACTCCCTGCAGAGGAGGAGGAGCCCGGTTGTCTCCAAACTTCCTAGGGCTAGAGTAGAGCAGGGAGAACTCTGTCAGCTGGAAGGGAAGAGCAGAAGGGTAGATGGGGCAGAGGTTGCCTGGCCGCTCTGGTGAAGCAACGCCCAGGGAGAAACAGGCACCATGGGCCTCCAGGCAGGGGATGCGAGATCCCAGCCAGAGTGCTTCTGCGTCTCAGCCGAGAAGCTTCCTGAGAGTTTGAGGTTGCCTGCAGCTCTCCAGAGGAGCAAAGACATGTGGGGTGTGTTTGGCCTTTCCCTGGGAGGGTGGTGCCCTTGCGGCAGCCCCAGGCCCAGGAGCAACGGCCCCAGAGGAAAGACCGTTCCCACTGAGATTCGCTGAGGCTGAGAAGCAGATTTCGCAGGAAGCGGGAGGAGAGAGCTTCCTTCGCCAATGCAGAGGCAGCCTAGCGGCCTGCGTCTGCACAGCTGGATTTGGCAGAGAGGCGTTCGCTTTGCCCCTGGGAGACGCTGAGATTGGCTCCAAGCACCGAGATTTCCGGGTGCGCGGCCTGCATCTCTCTTGCACTCTCCGAGCTTGAGAAGGCTTTCCTAGCTCCCAGCGTTGCTTCCCTGAAAGGAGCAGGCTGAGGAAGTGTGTCCGACGTGACTCAGCCCCTTCCTAGGCTTCCCCGTGCTATTGCCTTTCAGTGCAATCGAAGGCGCAGGACTCCTTGGAAAGGAGGCTGGGCTCGGTTGTCTCCCCACTTCAGAGGTCTAGAGCAGAGCACTGAGACGTCTGTCAGGCGGAAGGGAAGCGCTGTTGTGCCCATGGTGAAGACGTTGCTTGGCCGCACTGTGGAAGCAACGCCCAGAGAGAAACAGGCACCGTGGGCCTCCAGGCAGGGGCTGCGGGATCACAGCCAGAATGCCCCTGCGTCTCCGCTGAGAAGCGACCTCCCAGTTGGAGGCTCCATGCCGCCCTCCAGAGGAGCAAAGACGTGTGGAGTGTGTCTGGCCTTTCCTTGGGAGTGTGGTGCCCTTCCCTCTTCCCCAGGCACAGGAGCAACTGCCCCTGAGCAAAGACCTCTCCAAGGGCTTTTCCCTCAGGCTGAAGCAGATTTCGCAGGAAGCGGGCCTAGAGAGCTTCCTTCGTGGATGCAGAGGCAGCAGAGCGGCCTGCGTGTGCAAAGCTGCATTTGGCAGAGAGGAGCTCGCTTTGGCACTGGGAGGCTGTGAGACCTGCTCCAAGCACCGGGATTGCTGGGTTGGGGCCTGCATCTCGCTGCCACTTGCTGAGCTTCCAAAGACTTTCCTAGCTCACAGCCTCGCTAGCCATGAAGGAGCAGGCTGAGGGAGTGTGTCAGACATGACTCAGCACTTTCCTGGGCTTGCCTGTGGTTTCGCCTTTCCACTCCAACTGGGCCCCGGGACTCCCTGCAGAGGAGGAGGAGCCCGGTTGTCTCCAAACTTCCTAGGGCTAGAGTAGAGCAGGGAGAACTCTGTCAGCTGGAAGGGAAGAGCAGAAGGGTAGATGGGGCAGAGGTTGCCTGGCCGCTCTGGTGAAGCAACGCCCAGGGAGAAACAGGCACCATGGGCCTCCAGGCAGGGGATGCGAGATCCCAGCCAGAGTGCTTCTGCGTCTCAGCCGAGAAGCTTCCTGAGAGTTTGAGGTTGCCTGCAGCTCTCCAGAGGAGCAAAGACATGTGGGGTGTGTTTGGCCTTTCCCTGGGAGGGTGGTGCCCTTGCGGCAGCCCCAGGCCCAGGAGCAACGGCCCCAGAGGAAAGACCGTTCCCACTGAGATTCGCTGAGGCTGAGAAGCAGATTTCGCAGGAAGCGGGAGGAGAGAGCTTCCTTCGCCAATGCAGAGGCAGCCTAGCGGCCTGCGTCTGCACAGCTGGATTTGGCAGAGAGGCGTTCGCTTTGCCCCTGGGAGACGCTGAGATTGGCTCCAAGCACCGAGATTTCCGGGTGCGCGGCCTGCATCTCTCTTGCACTCTCCGAGCTTGAGAAGGCTTTCCTAGCTCCCAGCGTTGCTTCCCTGAAAGGAGCAGGCTGAGGAAGTGTGTCCGACGTGACTCAGCCCCTTCCTAGGCTTCCCCGTGCTATTGCCTTTCAGTGCAATCGAAGGCGCAGGACTCCTTGGAAAGGAGGCTGGGCTCGGTTGTCTCCCCACTTCAGAGGTCTAGAGCAGAGCACTGAGACGTCTGTCAGGCGGAAGGGAAGCGCTGTTGTGCCCATGGTGAAGACGTTGCTTGGCCGCACTGTGGAAGCAACGCCCAGAGAGAAACAGGCACCGTGGGCCTCCAGGCAGGGGCTGCGGGATCACAGCCAGAATGCCCCTGCGTCTCCGCTGAGAAGCGACCTCCCAGTTGGAGGCTCCATGCCGCCCTCCAGAGGAGCAAAGACGTGTGGAGTGTGTCTGGCCTTTCCTTGGGAGTGTGGTGCCCTTCCCTCTTCCCCAGGCACAGGAGCAACTGCCCCTGAGCAAAGACCTCTCCAAGGGCTTTTCCCTCAGGCTGAAGCAGATTTCGCAGGAAGCGGGCCTAGAGAGCTTCCTTCGTGGATGCAGAGGCAGCAGAGCGGCCTGCGTGTGCAAAGCTGCATTTGGCAGAGAGGAGCTCGCTTTGGCACTGGGAGGCTGTGAGACCTGCTCCAAGCACCGGGATTGCTGGGTTGGGGCCTGCATCTCGCTGCCACTTTCTGAGCTTCCAAAGACTTTCCTAGCTCACAGCCTCGCTAGCCATGAAGGAGCAGGCTGAGGGAGTGTGTCAGACATGACTCAGCACTTTCCTGGGCTTGCCTGTGGTTTCGCCTTTCCACTCCAACTGGGCCCCGGGACTCCCTGCAGAGGAGGAGGAGCCCGGTTGTCTCCAAACTTCCTAGGGCTAGAGTAGAGCAGGGAGAACTCTGTCAGCTGGAAGGGAAGAGCAGAAGGGTAGATGGGGCAGAGGTTGCCTGGCCGCTCTGGTGAAGCAACGCCCAGGGAGAAACAGGCACCATGGGCCTCCAGGCAGGGGATGCGAGATCCCAGCCAGAGTGCTTCTGCGTCTCAGCCGAGAAGCTTCCTGAGAGTTTGAGGTTGCCTGCAGCTCTCCAGAGGAGCAAAGACATGTGGGGTGTGTTTGGCCTTTCCCTGGGAGGGTGGTGCCCTTGCGGCAGCCCCAGGCCCAGGAGCAACGGCCCCAGAGGAAAGACCGTTCCCACTGAGATTCGCTGAGGCTGAGAAGCAGATTTCGCAGGAAGCGGGAGGAGAGAGCTTCCTTCGCCAATGCAGAGGCAGCCTAGCGGCCTGCGTCTGCACAGCTGGATTTGGCAGAGAGGCGTTCGCTTTGCCCCTGGGAGACGCTGAGATTGGCTCCAAGCACCGAGATTTCCGGGTGCGCGGCCTGCATCTCTCTTGCACTCTCCGAGCTTGAGAAGGCTTTCCTAGCTCCCAGCGTTGCTTCCCTGAAAGGAGCAGGCTGAGGAAGTGTGTCCGACGTGACTCAGCCCCTTCCTAGGCTTCCCCGTGCTATTGCCTTTCAGTGCAATCGAAGGCGCAGGACTCCTTGGAAAGGAGGCTGGGCTCGGTTGTCTCCCCACTTCAGAGGTCTAGAGCAGAGCACTGAGACGTCTGTCAGGCGGAAGGGAAGCGCTGTTGTGCCCATGGTGAAGACGTTGCTTGGCCGCACTGTGGAAGCAACGCCCAGAGAGAAACAGGCACCGTGGGCCTCCAGGCAGGGGCTGCGGGATCACAGCCAGAATGCCCCTGCGTCTCCGCTGAGAAGCGACCTCCCAGTTGGAGGCTCCATGCCGCCCTCCAGAGGAGCAAAGACGTGTGGAGTGTGTCTGGCCTTTCCTTGGGAGTGTGGTGCCCTTCCCTCTTCCCCAGGCACAGGAGCAACTGCCCCTGAGCAAAGACCTCTCCAAGGGCTTTTCCCTCAGGCTGAAGCAGATTTCGCAGGAAGCGGGCCTAGAGAGCTTCCTTCGTGGATGCAGAGGCAGCAGAGCGGCCTGCGTGTGCAAAGCTGCATTTGGCAGAGAGGAGCTCGCTTTGGCACTGGGAGGCTGTGAGACCTGCTCCAAGCACCGGGATTGCTGGGTTGGGGCCTGCATCTCGCTGCCACTTGCTGAGCTTCCAAAGACTTTCCTAGCTCACAGCCTCGCTAGCCATGAAGGAGCAGGCTGAGGGAGTGTGTCAGACATGACTCAGCACTTTCCTGGGCTTGCCTGTGGTTTCGCCTTTCCACTCCAACTGGGCCCCGGGACTCCCTGCAGAGGAGGAGGAGCCCGGTTGTCTCCAAACTTCCTAGGGCTAGAGTAGAGCAGGGAGAACTCTGTCAGCTGGAAGGGAAGAGCAGAAGGGTAGATGGGGCAGAGGTTGCCTGGCCGCTCTGGTGAAGCAACGCCCAGGGAGAAACAGGCACCATGGGCCTCCAGGCAGGGGATGCGAGATCCCAGCCAGAGTGCTTCTGCGTCTCAGCCCAGAAGCTTCCTGAGAGTTTGAGGTTGCCTGCAGCTCTCCAGAGGAGCAAAGACATGTGGGGTGTGTTTGGCCTTTCCCTGGGAGGGTGGTGCCCTTGCGGCAGCCCCAGGCCCAGGAGCAACGGCCCCAGAGGAAAGACCGTTCCCACTGAGATTCGCTGAGGCTGAGAAGCAGATTTCGCAGGAAGCGGGAGGAGAGAGCTTCCTTCGCCAATGCAGAGGCAGCCTAGCGGCCTGCGTCTGCACAGCTGGATTTGGCAGAGAGGCGTTCGCTTTGCCCCTGGGAGACGCTGAGATTGGCTCCAAGCACCGAGATTTCCGGGTGCGCGGCCTGCATCTCTCTTGCACTCTCCGAGCTTGAGAAGGCTTTCCTAGCTCCCAGCGTTGCTTCCCTGAAAGGAGCAGGCTGAGGAAGTGTGTCCGACGTGACTCAGCCCCTTCCTAGGCTTCCCCGTGCTATTGCCTTTCAGTGCAATCGAAGGCGCAGGACTCCTTGGAAAGGAGGCTGGGCTCGGTTGTCTCCCCACCTCAGAGGTCTAGAGCAGAGCACTGAGACGTCTGTCAGATGGAAGGGAAGCGCTGTTGTGCCCATGGTGAAGACGTTGCTTGGCCGCACTGTGGAAGCAACGCCCAGAGAGAAACAGGCACCGTGGGCCTCCAGGCAGGGGCTGCGGGATCACAGCCAGAATGCCCCTGCGTCTCCGCTGAGAAGCGACCTCCCAGTTGGAGGCTCCATGCCGCCCTCCAGAGGAGCAAAGACGTGTGGAGTGTGTCTGGCCTTTCCTTGGGAGTGTGGTGCCCTTCCCTCTTCCCCAGGCACAGGAGCAACTGCCCCTGAGCAAAGACCTCTCCAAGGGCTTTTCCCTCAGGCTGAAGCAGATTTCGCAGGAAGCGGGCCTAGAGAGCTTCCTTCGTGGATGCAGAGGCAGCAGAGCGGCCTGCGTGTGCACAGCTGCATTTGGCAGAGAGGAGCTCGCTTTGGCACTGGGAGGCTGTGAGACCTGCTCCAAGCACCGGGATTGCTGGGTTGGGGCCTGCATCTCGCTGCCACTTTCTGAGCTTCCAAAGACTTTCCTAGCTCACAGCCTCGCTAGCCATGAAGGAGCAGGCTGAGGGAGTGTGTCAGACATGACTCAGCACTTTCCTGGGCTTGCCTGTGGTTTCGCCTTTCCACTCCAACTGGGCCCCGGGACTCCCTGCAGAGGAGGAGGAGCCCGGTTGTCTCCAAACTTCCTAGGGCTAGAGTAGAGCAGGGAGAACTCTGTCAGCTGGAAGGGAAGAGCAGAAGGGTAGATGGGGCAGAGGTTGCCTGGCCGCTCTGGTGAAGCAACGCCCAGGGAGAAACAGGCACCATGGGCCTCCAGGCAGGGGATGCGAGATCCCAGCCAGAGTGCTTCTGCGTCTCAGCCGAGAAGCTTCCTGAGAGTTTGAGGTTGCCTGCAGCTCTCCAGAGGAGCAAAGACATGTGGGGTGTGTTTGGCCTTTCCCTGGGAGGGTGGTGCCCTTGCGGCAGCCCCAGGCCCAGGAGCAACGGCCCCAGAGGAAAGACCGTTCCCACTGAGATTCGCTGAGGCTGAGAAGCAGATTTCGCAGGAAGCGGGAGGAGAGAGCTTCCTTCGCCAATGCAGAGGCAGCCTAGCGGCCTGCGTCTGCACAGCTGGATTTGGCAGAGAGGCGTTCGCTTTGCCCCTGGGAGACGCTGAGATTGGCTCCAAGCACCGAGATTTCCGGGTGCGCGGCCTGCATCTCTCTTGCACTCTCCGAGCTTGAGAAGGCTTTCCTAGCTCCCAGCGTTGCTTCCCTGAAAGGAGCAGGCTGAGGAAGTGTGTCCGACGTGACTCAGCCCCTTCCTAGGCTTCCCCGTGCTATTGCCTTTCAGTGCAATCGAAGGCGCAGGACTCCTTGGAAAGGAGGCTGGGCTCGGTTGTCTCCCCACTTCAGAGGTCTAGAGCAGAGCACTGAGACGTCTGTCAGGCGGAAGGGAAGCGCTGTTGTGCCCATGGTGAAGACGTTGCTTGGCCGCACTGTGGAAGCAACGCCCAGAGAGAAACAGGCACCGTGGGCCTCCAGGCAGGGGCTGCGGGATCACAGCCAGAATGCCCCTGCGTCTCCGCTGAGAAGCGACCTCCCAGTTGGAGGCTCCATGCCGCCCTCCAGAGGAGCAAAGACGTGTGGAGTGTGTCTGGCCTTTCCTTGGGAGTGTGGTGCCCTTCCCTCTTCCCCAGGCACAGGAGCAACTGCCCCTGAGCAAAGACCTCTCCAAGGGCTTTTCCCTCAGGCTGAAGCAGATTTCGCAGGAAGCGGGCCTAGAGAGCTTCCTTCGTGGATGCAGAGGCAGCAGAGCGGCCTGCGTGTGCAAAGCTGCATTTGGCAGAGAGGAGCTCGCTTTGGCACTGGGAGGCTGTGAGACCTGCTCCAAGCACCGGGATTGCTGGGTTGGGGCCTGCATCTCGCTGCCACTTTCTGAGCTTCCAAAGACTTTCCTAGCTCACAGCCTCGCTAGCCATGAAGGAGCAGGCTGAGGGAGTGTGTCAGACATGACTCAGCACTTTCCTGGGCTTGCCTGTGGTTTCGCCTTTCCACTCCAACTGGGCCCCGGGACTCCCTGCAGAGGAGGAGGAGCCCGGTTGTCTCCAAACTTCCTAGGGCTAGAGTAGTGCAGGGAGAACTCTGTCAGCTGGAAGGGAAGAGCAGAAGGGTAGATGGGGCAGAGGTTGCCTGGCCGCTCTGGTGAAGCAACGCCCAGGGAGAAACAGGCACCATGGGCCTCCAGGCAGGGGATGCGAGATCCCAGCCAGAGTGCTTCTGCGTCTCAGCCCAGAAGCTTCCTGAGAGTTTGAGGTTGCCTGCAGCTCTCCAGAGGAGCAAAGACATGTGGGGTGTGTTTGGCCTTTCCCTGGGAGGGTGGTGCCCTTGCGGCAGCCCCAGGCCCAGGAGCAACGGCCCCAGAGGAAAGACCGTTCCCACTGAGATTCGCTGAGGCTGAGAAGCAGATTTCGCAGGAAGCGGGAGGAGAGAGCTTCCTTCGCCAATGCAGAGGCAGCCTAGCGGCCTGCGTCTGCACAGCTGGATTTGGCAGAGAGGCGTTCGCTTTGCCCCTGGGAGACGCTGAGATTGGCTCCAAGCACCGAGATTTCCGGGTGCGCGGCCTGCATCTCTCTTGCACTCTCCGAGCTTGAGAAGGCTTTCCTAGCTCCCAGCGTTGCTTCCCTGAAAGGAGCAGGCTGAGGAAGTGTGTCCGACGTGACTCAGCCCCTTCCTAGGCTTCCCCGTGCTATTGCCTTTCAGTGCAATCGAAGGCGCAGGACTCCTTGGAAAGGAGGCTGGGCTCGGTTGTCTCCCCACTTCAGAGGTCTAGAGCAGAGCACTGAGACGTCTGTCAGGCGGAAGGGAAGCGCTGTTGTGCCCATGGTGAAGACGTTGCTTGGCCGCACTGTGGAAGCAACGCCCAGAGAGAAACAGGCACCGTGGGCCTCCAGGCAGGGGCTGCGGGATCACAGCCAGAATGCCCCTGCGTCTCCGCTGAGAAGCGACCTCCCAGTTGGAGGCTCCATGCCGCCCTCCAGAGGAGCAAAGACGTGTGGAGTGTGTCTGGCCTTTCCTTGGGAGTGTGGTGCCCTTCCCTCTTCCCCAGGCACAGGAGCAACTGCCCCTGAGCAAAGACCTCTCCAAGGGCTTTTCCCTCAGGCTGAAGCAGATTTCGCAGGAAGCGGGCCTAGAGAGCTTCCTTCGTGGATGCAGAGGCAGCAGAGCGGCCTGCGTGTGCAAAGCTGCATTTGGCAGAGAGGAGCTCGCTTTGGCACTGGGAGGCTGGGAGACCTGCTCCAAGCACCGGGATTGCTGGGTTGGGGCCTGCATCTCGCTGCCACTTGCTGAGCTTCCAAAGACTTTCCTAGCTCACAGCCTCGCTAGCCATGAAGGAGCAGGCTGAGGGAGTGTGTCAGACATGACTCAGCACTTTCCTGGGCTTGCCTGTGGTTTCGCCTTTCCACTCCAACTGGGCCCCGGGACTCCCTGCAGAGGAGGAGGAGCCCGGTTGTCTCCAAACTTCCTAGGGCTAGAGTAGAGCAGGGAGAACTCTGTCAGCTGGAAGGGAAGAGCAGAAGGGTAGATGGGGCAGAGGTTGCCTGGCCGCTCTGGTGAAGCAACGCCCAGGGAGAAACAGGCACCATGGGCCTCCAGGCAGGGGATGCGAGATCCCAGCCAGAGTGCTTCTGCGTCTCAGCCGAGAAGCTTCCTGAGAGTTTGAGGTTGCCTGCAGCTCTCCAGAGGAGCAAAGACATGTGGGGTGTGTTTGGCCTTTCCCTGGGAGGGTGGTGCCCTTGCGGCAGCCCCAGGCCCAGGAGCAACGGCCCCAGAGGAAAGACCGTTCCCACTGAGATTCGCTGAGGCTGAGAAGCAGATTTCGCAGGAAGCGGGAGGAGAGAGCTTCCTTCGCCAATGCAGAGGCAGCCTAGCGGCCTGCGTCTGCACAGCTGGATTTGGCAGAGAGGCGTTCGCTTTGCCCCTGGGAGACGCTGAGATTGGCTCCAAGCACCGAGATTTCCGGGTGCGCGGCCTGCATCTCTCTTGCACTCTCCGAGCTTGAGAAGGCTTTCCTAGCTCCCAGCGTTGCTTCCCTGAAAGGAGCAGGCTGAGGAAGTGTGTCCGACGTGACTCAGCCCCTTCCTAGGCTTCCCCGTGCTATTGCCTTTCAGTGCAATCGAAGGCGCAGGACTCCTTGGAAAGGAGGCTGGGCTCGGTTGTCTCCCCACTTCAGAGGTCTAGAGCAGAGCACTGAGACGTCTGTCAGGCGGAAGGGAAGCGCTGTTGTGCCCATGGTGAAGACGTTGCTTGGCCGCACTGTGGAAGCAACGCCCAGAGAGAAACAGGCACCGTGGGCCTCCAGGCAGGGGCTGCGGGATCACAGCCAGAATGCCCCTGCGTCTCCGCTGAGAAGCGACCTCCCAGTTGGAGGCTCCATGCCGCCCTCCAGAGGAGCAAAGACGTGTGGAGTGTGTCTGGCCTTTCCTTGGGAGTGTGGTGCCCTTCCCTCTTCCCCAGGCACAGGAGCAACTGCCCCTGAGCAAAGACCTCTCCAAGGGCTTTTCCCTCAGGCTGAAGCAGATTTCGCAGGAAGCGGGCCTAGAGAGCTTCCTTCGTGGATGCAGAGGCAGCAGAGCGGCCTGCGTGTGCAAAGCTGCATTTGGCAGAGAGGAGCTCGCTTTGGCACTGGGAGGCTGGGAGACCTGCTCCAAGCACCGGGATTGCTGGGTTGGGGCCTGCATCTCGCTGCCACTTGCTGAGCTTCCAAAGACTTTCCTAGCTCACAGCCTCGCTAGCCATGAAGGAGCAGGCTGAGGGAGTGTGTCAGACATGACTCAGCACTTTCCTGGGCTTGCCTGTGGTTTCGCCTTTCCACTCCAACTGGGCCCCGGGACTCCCTGCAGAGGAGGAGGAGCCCGGTTGTCTCCAAACTTCCTAGGGCTAGAGTAGAGCAGGGAGAACTCTGTCAGCTGGAAGGGAAGAGCAGAAGGGTAGATGGGGCAGAGGTTGCCTGGCCGCTCTGGTGAAGCAACGCCCAGGGAGAAACAGGCACCATGGGCCTCCAGGCAGGGGATGCGAGATCCCAGCCAGAGTGCTTCTGCGTCTCAGCCGAGAAGCTTCCTGAGAGTTTGAGGTTGCCTGCAGCTCTCCAGAGGAGCAAAGACATGTGGGGTGTGTTTGGCCTTTCCCTGGGAGGGTGGTGCCCTTGCGGCAGCCCCAGGCCCAGGAGCAACGGCCCCAGAGGAAAGACCGTTCCCACTGAGATTCGCTGAGGCTGAGAAGCAGATTTCGCAGGAAGCGGGAGGAGAGAGCTTCCTTCGCCAATGCAGAGGCAGCCTAGCGGCCTGCGTCTGCACAGCTGGATTTGGCAGAGAGGCGTTCGCTTTGCCCCTGGGAGACGCTGAGATTGGCTCCAAGCACCGAGATTTCCGGGTGCGCGGCCTGCATCTCTCTTGCACTCTCCGAGCTTGAGAAGGCTTTCCTAGCTCCCAGCGTTGCTTCCCTGAAAGGAGCAGGCTGAGGAAGTGTGTCCGACGTGACTCAGCCCCTTCCTAGGCTTCCCCGTGCTATTGCCTTTCAGTGCAATCGAAGGCGCAGGACTCCTTGGAAAGGAGGCTGGGCTCGGTTGTCTCCCCACCTCAGAGGTCTAGAGCAGAGCACTGAGACGTCTGTCAGATGGAAGGGAAACGCTGTTGTGCCCATGGTGAAGACGTTGCTTGGCCGCACTGTGGAAGCAACGCCCAGAGAGAAACAGGCACCGTGGGCCTCCAGGCAGGGGCTGCGGGATCACAACCAGAATGCCCCTGCGTCTCCGCTGAGAAGCGACCTCCCAGTTGGAGGCTCCATGCCGCCCTCCAGAGGAGCAAAGACGTGTGGAGTGTGTCTGGCCTTTCCTTGGGAGTGTGGTGCCCTTCCCTCTTCCCCAGGCACAGGAGCAACTGCCCCTGAGCAAAGACCTCTCCAAGGGCTTTTCCCTCAGGCTGAAGCAGATTTCGCAGGAAGCGGGCCTAGAGAGCTTCCTTCGTGGATGCAGAGGCAGCAGAGCGGCCTGCGTGTGCAAAGCTGCATTTGGCAGAGAGGAGCTCGCTTTGGCACTGGGAGGCTGTGAGACCTGCTCCAAGCACCGGGATTGCTGGGTTGGGGCCTGCATCTCGCTGCCACTTTCTGAGCTTCCAAAGACTTTCCTAGCTCACAGCCTCGCTAGCCATGAAGGAGCAGGCTGAGGGAGTGTGTCAGACATGACTCAGCACTTTCCTGGGCTTGCCTGTGGTTTCGCCTTTCCACTCCAACTGGGCCCCGGGACTCCCTGCAGAGGAGGAGGAGCCCGGTTGTCTCCAAACTTCCTAGGGCTAGAGTAGTGCAGGGAGAACTCTGTCAGCTGGAAGGGAAGAGCAGAAGGGTAGATGGGGCAGAGGTTGCCTGGCCGCTCTGGTGAAGCAACGCCCAGGGAGAAACAGGCACCATGGGCCTCCAGGCAGGGGATGCGAGATCCCAGCCAGAGTGCTTCTGCGTCTCAGCCCAGAAGCTTCCTGAGAGTTTGAGGTTGCCTGCAGCTCTCCAGAGGAGCAAAGACATGTGGGGTGTGTTTGGCCTTTCCCTGGGAGGGTGGTGCCCTTGCGGCAGCCCCAGGCCCAGGAGCAACGGCCCCAGAGGAAAGACCGTTCCCACTGAGATTCGCTGAGGCTGAGAAGCAGATTTCGCAGGAAGCGGGAGGAGAGAGCTTCCTTCGCCAATGCAGAGGCAGCCTAGCGGCCTGCGTCTGCACAGCTGGATTTGGCAGAGAGGCGTTCGCTTTGCCCCTGGGAGACGCTGAGATTGGCTCCAAGCACCGAGATTTCCGGGTGCGCGGCCTGCATCTCTCTTGCACTCTCCGAGCTTGAGAAGGCTTTCCTAGCTCCCAGCGTTGCTTCCCTGAAAGGAGCAGGCTGAGGAAGTGTGTCCGACGTGACTCAGCCCCTTCCTAGGCTTCCCCGTGCTATTGCCTTTCAGTGCAATCGAAGGCGCAGGACTCCTTGGAAAGGAGGCTGGGCTCGGTTGTCTCCCCACTTCAGAGGTCTAGAGCAGAGCACTGAGACGTCTGTCAGGCGGAAGGGAAGCGCTGTTGTGCCCATGGTGAAGACGTTGCTTGGCCGCACTGTGGAAGCAACGCCCAGAGAGAAACAGGCACCGTGGGCCTCCAGGCAGGGGCTGCGGGATCACAGCCAGAATGCCCCTGCGTCTCCGCTGAGAAGCGACCTCCCAGTTGGAGGCTCCATGCCGCCCTCCAGAGGAGCAAAGACGTGTGGAGTGTGTCTGGCCTTTCCTTGGGAGTGTGGTGCCCTTCCCTCTTCCCCAGGCACAGGAGCAACTGCCCCTGAGCAAAGACCTCTCCAAGGGCTTTTCCCTCAGGCTGAAGCAGATTTCGCAGGAAGCGGGCCTAGAGAGCTTCCTTCGTGGATGCAGAGGCAGCAGAGCGGCCTGCGTGTGCAAAGCTGCATTTGGCAGAGAGGAGCTCGCTTTGGCACTGGGAGGCTGGGAGACCTGCTCCAAGCACCGGGATTGCTGGGTTGGGGCCTGCATCTCGCTGCCACTTGCTGAGCTTCCAAAGACTTTCCTAGCTCACAGCCTCGCTAGCCATGAAGGAGCAGGCTGAGGGAGTGTGTCAGACATGACTCAGCACTTTCCTGGGCTTGCCTGTGGTTTCGCCTTTCCACTCCAACTGGGCCCCGGGACTCCCTGCAGAGGAGGAGGAGCCCGGTTGTCTCCAAACTTCCTAGGGCTAGAGTAGAGCAGGGAGAACTCTGTCAGCTGGAAGGGAAGAGCAGAAGGGTAGATGGGGCAGAGGTTGCCTGGCCGCTCTGGTGAAGCAACGCCCAGGGAGAAACAGGCACCATGGGCCTCCAGGCAGGGGATGCGAGATCCCAGCCAGAGTGCTTCTGCGTCTCAGCCGAGAAGCTTCCTGAGAGTTTGAGGTTGCCTGCAGCTCTCCAGAGGAGCAAAGACATGTGGGGTGTGTTTGGCCTTTCCCTGGGAGGGTGGTGCCCTTGCGGCAGCCCCAGGCCCAGGAGCAACGGCCCCAGAGGAAAGACCGTTCCCACTGAGATTCGCTGAGGCTGAGAAGCAGATTTCGCAGGAAGCGGGAGGAGAGAGCTTCCTTCGCCAATGCAGAGGCAGCCTAGCGGCCTGCGTCTGCACAGCTGGATTTGGCAGAGAGGCGTTCGCTTTGCCCCTGGGAGACGCTGAGATTGGCTCCAAGCACCGAGATTTCCGGGTGCGCGGCCTGCATCTCTCTTGCACTCTCCGAGCTTGAGAAGGCTTTCCTAGCTCCCAGCGTTGCTTCCCTGAAAGGAGCAGGCTGAGGAAGTGTGTCCGACGTGACTCAGCCCCTTCCTAGGCTTCCCCGTGCTATTGCCTTTCAGTGCAATCGAAGGCGCAGGACTCCTTGGAAAGGAGGCTGGGCTCGGTTGTCTCCCCACTTCAGAGGTCTAGAGCAGAGCACTGAGACGTCTGTCAGGCGGAAGGGAAGCGCTGTTGTGCCCATGGTGAAGACGTTGCTTGGCCGCACTGTGGAAGCAACGCCCAGAGAGAAACAGGCACCGTGGGCCTCCAGGCAGGGGCTGCGGGATCACAGCCAGAATGCCCCTGCGTCTCCGCTGAGAAGCGACCTCCCAGTTGGAGGCTCCATGCCGCCCTCCAGAGGAGCAAAGACGTGTGGAGTGTGTCTGGCCTTTCCTTGGGAGTGTGGTGCCCTTCCCTCTTCCCCAGGCACAGGAGCAACTGCCCCTGAGCAAAGACCTCTCCAAGGGCTTTTCCCTCAGGCTGAAGCAGATTTCGCAGGAAGCGGGCCTAGAGAGCTTCCTTCGTGGATGCAGAGGCAGCAGAGCGGCCTGCGTGTGCAAAGCTGCATTTGGCAGAGAGGAGCTCGCTTTGGCACTGGGAGGCTGGGAGACCTGCTCCAAGCACCGGGATTGCTGGGTTGGGGCCTGCATCTCGCTGCCACTTGCTGAGCTTCCAAAGACTTTCCTAGCTCACAGCCTCGCTAGCCATGAAGGAGCAGGCTGAGGGAGTGTGTCAGACATGACTCAGCACTTTCCTGGGCTTGCCTGTGGTTTCGCCTTTCCACTCCAACTGGGCCCCGGGACTCCCTGCAGAGGAGGAGGAGCCCGGTTGTCTCCAAACTTCCTAGGGCTAGAGTAGAGCAGGGAGAACTCTGTCAGCTGGAAGGGAAGAGCAGAAGGGTAGATGGGGCAGAGGTTGCCTGGCCGCTCTGGTGAAGCAACGCCCAGGGAGAAACAGGCACCATGGGCCTCCAGGCAGGGGATGCGAGATCCCAGCCAGAGTGCTTCTGCGTCTCAGCCGAGAAGCTTCCTGAGAGTTTGAGGTTGCCTGCAGCTCTCCAGAGGAGCAAAGACATGTGGGGTGTGTTTGGCCTTTCCCTGGGAGGGTGGTGCCCTTGCGGCAGCCCCAGGCCCAGGAGCAACGGCCCCAGAGGAAAGACCGTTCCCACTGAGATTCGCTGAGGCTGAGAAGCAGATTTCGCAGGAAGCGGGAGGAGAGAGCTTCCTTCGCCAATGCAGAGGCAGCCTAGCGGCCTGCGTCTGCACAGCTGGATTTGGCAGAGAGGCGTTCGCTTTGCCCCTGGGAGACGCTGAGATTGGCTCCAAGCACCGAGATTTCCGGGTGCGCGGCCTGCATCTCTCTTGCACTCTCCGAGCTTGAGAAGGCTTTCCTAGCTCCCAGCGTTGCTTCCCTGAAAGGAGCAGGCTGAGGAAGTGTGTCCGACGTGACTCAGCCCCTTCCTAGGCTTCCCCGTGCTATTGCCTTTCAGTGCAATCGAAGGCGCAGGACTCCTTGGAAAGGAGGCTGGGCTCGGTTGTCTCCCCACCTCAGAGGTCTAGAGCAGAGCACTGAGACGTCTGTCAGATGGAAGGGAAGCGCTGTTGTGCCCATGGTGAAGACGTTGCTTGGCCGCACTGTGGAAGCAACGCCCAGAGAGAAACAGGCACCGTGGGCCTCCAGGCAGGGGCTGCGGGATCACAGCCAGAATGCCCCTGCGTCTCCGCTGAGAAGCGACCTCCCAGTTGGAGGCTCCATGCCGCCCTCCAGAGGAACAAAGACGTGTGGAGTGTGTCTGGCCTTTCCTTGGGAGTGTGGTGCCCTTCCCTCTTCCCCAGGCACAGGAGCAACTGCCCCTGAGCAAAGACCTCTCCAAGGGCTTTTCCCTCAGGCTGAAGCAGATTTCGCAGGAAGCGGGCCTAGAGAGCTTCCTTCGTGGATGCAGAGGCAGCAGAGCGGCCTGCGTGTGCACAGCTGCATTTGGCAGAGAGGAGCTCGCTTTGGCACTGGGAGGCTGTGAGACCTGCTCCAAGCACCGGGATTGCTGGGTTGGGGCCTGCATCTCGCTGCCACTTTCTGAGCTTCCAAAGACTTTCCTAGCTCACAGCCTCGCTAGCCATGAAGGAGCAGGCTGAGGGAGTGTGTCAGACATGACTCAGCACTTTCCTGGGCTTGCCTGTGGTTTCGCCTTTCCACTCCAACTGGGCCCCGGGACTCCCTGCAGAGGAGGAGGAGCCCGGTTGTCTCCAAACTTCCTAGGGCTAGAGTAGAGCAGGGAGAACTCTGTCAGCTGGAAGGGAAGAGCAGAAGGGTAGATGGGGCAGAGGTTGCCTGGCCGCTCTGGTGAAGCAACGCCCAGGGAGAAACAGGCACCATGGGCCTCCAGGCAGGGGATGCGAGATCCCAGCCAGAGTGCTTCTGCGTCTCAGCCGAGAAGCTTCCTGAGAGTTTGAGGTTGCCTGCAGCTCTCCAGAGGAGCAAAGACATGTGGGGTGTGTTTGGCCTTTCCCTGGGAGGGTGGTGCCCTTGCGGCAGCCCCAGGCCCAGGAGCAACGGCCCCAGAGGAAAGACCGTTCCCACTGAGATTCGCTGAGGCTGAGAAGCAGATTTCGCAGGAAGCGGGAGGAGAGAGCTTCCTTCGCCAATGCAGAGGCAGCCTAGCGGCCTGCGTCTGCACAGCTGGATTTGGCAGAGAGGCGTTCGCTTTGCCCCTGGGAGACGCTGAGATTGGCTCCAAGCACCGAGATTTCCGGGTGCGCGGCCTGCATCTCTCTTGCACTCTCCGAGCTTGAGAAGGCTTTCCTAGCTCCCAGCGTTGCTTCCCTGAAAGGAGCAGGCTGAGGAAGTGTGTCCGACGTGACTCAGCCCCTTCCTAGGCTTCCCCGTGCTATTGCCTTTCAGTGCAATCGAAGGCGCAGGACTCCTTGGAAAGGAGGCTGGGCTCGGTTGTCTCCCCACTTCAGAGGTCTAGAGCAGAGCACTGAGACGTCTGTCAGGCGGAAGGGAAGCGCTGTTGTGCCCATGGTGAAGACGTTGCTTGGCCGCACTGTGGAAGCAACGCCCAGAGAGAAACAGGCACCGTGGGCCTCCAGGCAGGGGCTGCGGGATCACAGCCAGAATGCCCCTGCGTCTCCGCTGAGAAGCGACCTCCCAGTTGGAGGCTCCATGCCGCCCTCCAGAGGAGCAAAGACGTGTGGAGTGTGTCTGGCCTTTCCTTGGGAGTGTGGTGCCCTTCCCTCTTCCCCAGGCACAGGAGCAACTGCCCCTGAGCAAAGACCTCTCCAAGGGCTTTTCCCTCAGGCTGAAGCAGATTTCGCAGGAAGCGGGCCTAGAGAGCTTCCTTCGTGGATGCAGAGGCAGCAGAGCGGCCTGCGTGTGCACAGCTGCATTTGGCAGAGAGGAGCTCGCTTTGGCACTGGGAGGCTGTGAGACCTGCTCCAAGCACCGGGATTGCTGGGTTGGGGCCTGCATCTCGCTGCCACTTGCTGAGCTTCCAAAGACTTTCCTAGCTCACAGCCTCGCTAGCCATGAAGGAGCAGGCTGAGGGAGTGTGTCAGACATGACTCAGCACTTTCCTGGGCTTGCCTGTGGTTTCGCCTTTCCACTCCAACTGGGCCCCGGGACTCCCTGCAGAGGAGGAGGAGCCCGGTTGTCTCCAAACTTCCTAGGGCTAGAGTAGAGCAGGGAGAACTCTGTCAGCTGGAAGGGAAGAGCAGAAGGGTAGATGGGGCAGAGGTTGCCTGGCCGCTCTGGTGAAGCAACGCCCAGGGAGAAACAGGCACCATGGGCCTCCAGGCAGGGGATGCGAGATCCCAGCCAGAGTGCTTCTGCGTCTCAGCCCAGAAGCTTCCTGAGAGTTTGAGGTTGCCTGCAGCTCTCCAGAGGAGCAAAGACATGTGGGGTGTGTTTGGCCTTTCCCTGGGAGGGTGGTGCCCTTGCGGCAGCCCCAGGCCCAGGAGCAACGGCCCCAGAGGAAAGACCGTTCCCACTGAGATTCGCTGAGGCTGAGAAGCAGATTTCGCAGGAAGCGGGAGGAGAGAGCTTCCTTCGCCAATGCAGAGGCAGCCTAGCGGCCTGCGTCTGCACAGCTGGATTTGGCAGAGAGGCGTTCGCTTTGCCCCTGGGAGACGCTGAGATTGGCTCCAAGCACCGAGATTTCCGGGTGCGCGGCCTGCATCTCTCTTGCACTCTCCGAGCTTGAGAAGGCTTTCCTAGCTCCCAGCGTTGCTTCCCTGAAAGGAGCAGGCTGAGGAAGTGTGTCCGACGTGACTCAGCCCCTTCCTAGGCTTCCCCGTGCTATTGCCTTTCAGTGCAATCGAAGGCGCAGGACTCCTTGGAAAGGAGGCTGGGCTCGGTTGTCTCCCCACTTCAGAGGTCTAGAGCAGAGCACTGAGACGTCTGTCAGGCGGAAGGGAAGCGCTGTTGTGCCCATGGTGAAGACGTTGCTTGGCCGCACTGTGGAAGCAACGCCCAGAGAGAAACAGGCACCGTGGGCCTCCAGGCAGGGGCTGCGGGATCACAGCCAGAATGCCCCTGCGTCTCCGCTGAGAAGCGACCTCCCAGTTGGAGGCTCCATGCCGCCCTCCAGAGGAGCAAAGACGTGTGGAGTGTGTCTGGCCTTTCCTTGGGAGTGTGGTGCCCTTCCCTCTTCCCCAGGCACAGGAGCAACTGCCCCTGAGCAAAGACCTCTCCAAGGGCTTTTCCCTCAGGCTGAAGCAGATTTCGCAGGAAGCGGGCCTAGAGAGCTTCCTTCGTGGATGCAGAGGCAGCAGAGCGGCCTGCGTGTGCAAAGCTGCATTTGGCAGAGAGGAGCTCGCTTTGGCACTGGGAGGCTGTGAGACCTGCTCCAAGCACCGGGATTGCTGGGTTGGGGCCTGCATCTCGCTGCCACTTTCTGAGCTTCCAAAGACTTTCCTAGCTCACAGCCTCGCTAGCCATGAAGGAGCAGGCTGAGGGAGTGTGTCAGACATGACTCAGCACTTTCCTGGGCTTGCCTGTGGTTTCGCCTTTCCACTCCAACTGGGCCCCGGGACTCCCTGCAGAGGAGGAGGAGCCCGGTTGTCTCCAAACTTCCTAGGGCTAGAGTAGAGCAGGGAGAACTCTGTCAGCTGGAAGGGAAGAGCAGAAGGGTAGATGGGGCAGAGGTTGCCTGGCCGCTCTGGTGAAGCAACGCCCAGGGAGAAACAGGCACCATGGGCCTCCAGGCAGGGGATGCGAGATCCCAGCCAGAGTGCTTCTGCGTCTCAGCCGAGAAGCTTCCTGAGAGTTTGAGGTTGCCTGCAGCTCTCCAGAGGAGCAAAGACATGTGGGGTGTGTTTGGCCTTTCCCTGGGAGGGTGGTGCCCTTGCGGCAGCCCCAGGCCCAGGAGCAACGGCCCCAGAGGAAAGACCGTTCCCACTGAGATTCGCTGAGGCTGAGAAGCAGATTTCGCAGGAAGCGGGAGGAGAGAGCTTCCTTCGCCAATGCAGAGGCAGCCTAGCGGCCTGCGTCTGCACAGCTGTATTTCGCAGAGAGGCGTTCGCTTTGCCCCTGGGAGACGCTGAGATTGGCTCCAAGCACCGAGATTTCCGGGTGCGCGGCCTGCATCTCTCTTGCACTCTCCGAGCTTGAGAAGGCTTTCCTAGCTCCCAGCGTTGCTTCCCTGAAAGGAGCAGGCTGAGGAAGTGTGTCCGACGTGACTCAGCCCCTTCCTAGGCTTCCCCGTGCTATTGCCTTTCAGTGCAATCGAAGGCGCAGGACTCCTTGGAAAGGAGGCTGGGCTCGGTTGTCTCCCCACTTCAGAGGTCTAGAGCAGAGCACTGAGACGTCTGTCAGGCGGAAGGGAAGCGCTGTTGTGCCCATGGTGAAGACGTTGCTTGGCCGCACTGTGGAAGCAACGCCCAGAGAGAAACAGGCACCGTGGGCCTCCAGGCAGGGGCTGCGGGATCACAGCCAGAATGCCCCTGCGTCTCCGCTGAGAAGCGACCTCCCAGTTGGAGGCTCCATGCCGCCCTCCAGAGGAGCAAAGACGTGTGGAGTGTGTCTGGCCTTTCCTTGGGAGTGTGGTGCCCTTCCCTCTTCCCCAGGCACAGGAGCAACTGCCCCTGAGCAAAGACCTCTCCAAGGGCTTTTCCCTCAGGCTGAAGCAGATTTCGCAGGAAGCGGGCCTAGAGAGCTTCCTTCGTGGATGCAGAGGCAGCAGAGCGGCCTGCGTGTGCAAAGCTGCATTTGGCAGAGAGGAGCTCGCTTTGGCACTGGGAGGCTGTGAGACCTGCTCCAAGCACCGGGATTGCTGGGTTGGGGCCTGCATCTCGCTGCCACTTTCTGAGCTTCCAAAGACTTTCCTAGCTCACAGCCTCGCTAGCCATGAAGGAGCAGGCTGAGGGAGTGTGTCAGACATGACTCAGCACTTTCCTGGGCTTGCCTGTGGTTTCGCCTTTCCACTCCAACTGGGCCCCGGGACTCCCTGCAGAGGAGGAGGAGCCCGGTTGTCTCCAAACTTCCTAGGGCTAGAGTAGAGCAGGGAGAACTCTGTCAGCTGGAAGGGAAGAGCAGAAGGGTAGATGGGGCAGAGGTTGCCTGGCCGCTCTGGTGAAGCAACGCCCAGGGAGAAACAGGCACCATGGGCCTCCAGGCAGGGGATGCGAGATCCCAGCCAGAGTGCTTCTGCGTCTCAGCCGAGAAGCTTCCTGAGAGTTTGAGGTTGCCTGCAGCTCTCCAGAGGAGCAAAGACATGTGGGGTGTGTTTGGCCTTTCCCTGGGGGGGTGGTGCCCTTGCGGCAGCCCCAGGCCCAGGAGCAACGGCCCCAGAGGAAAGACCGTTCCCACTGAGATTCGCTGAGGCTGAGAAGCAGATTTCGCAGGAAGCGGGAGGAGAGAGCTTCCTTCGCCAATGCAGAGGCAGCCTAGCGGCCTGCGTCTGCACAGCTGTATTTCGCAGAGAGGCGTTCGCTTTGCCCCTGGGAGACGCTGAGATTGGCTCCAAGCACCGAGATTTCCGGGTGCGCGGCCTGCATCTCTCTTGCACTCTCCGAGCTTGAGAAGGCTTTCCTAGCTCCCAGCGTTGCTTCCCTGAAAGGAGCAGGCTGAGGAAGTGTGTCCGACGTGACTCAGCCCCTTCCTAGGCTTCCCCGTGCTATTGCCTTTCAGTGCAATCGAAGGCGCAGGACTCCTTGGAAAGGAGGCTGGGCTCGGTTGTCTCCCCACTTCAGAGGTCTAGAGCAGAGCACTGAGACGTCTGTCAGGCGGAAGGGAAGCGCTGTTGTGCCCATGGTGAAGACGTTGCTTGGCCGCACTGTGGAAGCAACGCCCAGAGAGAAACAGGCACCGTGGGCCTCCAGGCAGGGGCTGCGGGATCACAGCCAGAATGCCCCTGCGTCTCCGCTGAGAAGCGACCTCCCAGTTGGAGGCTCCATGCCGCCCTCCAGAGGAGCAAAGACGTGTGGAGTGTGTCTGGCCTTTCCTTGGGAGTGTGGTGCCCTTCCCTCTTCCCCAGGCACAGGAGCAACTGCCCCTGAGCAAAGACCTCTCCAAGGGCTTTTCCCTCAGGCTGAAGCAGATTTCGCAGGAAGCGGGCCTAGAGAGCTTCCTTCGTGGATGCAGAGGCAGCAGAGCGGCCTGCGTGTGCAAAGCTGCATTTGGCAGAGAGGAGCTCGCTTTGGCACTGGGAGGCTGTGAGACCTGCTCCAAGCACCGGGATTGCTGGGTTGGGGCCTGCATCTCGCTGCCACTTTCTGAGCTTCCAAAGACTTTCCTAGCTCACAGCCTCGCTAGCCATGAAGGAGCAGGCTGAGGGAGTGTGTCAGACATGACTCAGCACTTTCCTGGGCTTGCCTGTGGTTTCGCCTTTCCACTCCAACTGGGCCCCGGGACTCCCTGCAGAGGAGGAGGAGCCCAGTTGTCTCCAAACTTCCTAGGGCTAGAGTAGTGCAGGGAGAACTCTGTCAGCTGGAAGGGAAGAGCAGAAGGGTAGATGGGGCAGAGGTTGCCTGGCCGCTCTGGTGAAGCAACGCCCAGGGAGAAACAGGCACCATGGGCCTCCAGGCAGGGGATGCGAGATCCCAGCCAGAGTGCTTCTGCGTCTCAGCCGAGAAGCTTCCTGAGAGTTTGAGGTTGCCTGCAGCTCTCCAGAGGAGCAAAGACATGTGGGGTGTGTTTGGCCTTTCCCTGGGAGGGTGGTGCCCTTGCGGCAGCCCCAGGCCCAGGAGCAACGGCCCCAGAGGAAAGACCGTTCCCACTGAGATTCGCTGAGGCTGAGAAGCAGATTTCGCAGGAAGCGGGAGGAAAGAGCTTCCTTCGCCAATGCAGAGGCAGCCTAGCGGCCTGCGTCTGCACAGCTGGATTTGGCAGAGAGGCGTTCGCTTTGCCCCTGGGAGACGCTGAGATTGGCTCCAAGCACCGAGATTTCCGGGTGCGCGGCCTGCATCTCTCTTGCACTCTCCGAGCTTGAGAAGGCTTTCCTAGCTCCCAGCGTTGCTTCCCTGAAAGGAGCAGGCTGAGGAAGTGTGTCCGACGTGACTCAGCCCCTTCCTAGGCTTCCCCGTGCTATTGCCTTTCAGTGCAATCGAAGGCGCAGGACTCCTTGGAAAGGAGGCTGGGCTCGGTTGTCTCCCCACTTCAGAGGTCTAGAGCAGAGCACTGAGACGTCTGTCAGGCGGAAGGGAAGCGCTGTTGTGCCCATGGTGAAGACGTTGCTTGGCCGCACTGTGGAAGCAACGCCCAGAGAGAAACAGGCACCGTGGGCCTCCAGGCAGGGGCTGCGGGATCACAGCCAGAATGCCCCTGCGTCTCCGCTGAGAAGCGACCTCCCAGTTGGAGGCTCCATGCCGCCCTCCAGAGGAGCAAAGACGTGTGGAGTGTGTCTGGCCTTTCCTTGGGAGTGTGGTGCCCTTCCCTCTTCCCCAGGCACAGGAGCAACTGCCCCTGAGCAAAGACCTCTCCAAGGGCTTTTCCCTCAGGCTGAAGCAGATTTCGCAGGAAGCGGGCCTAGAGAGCTTCCTTCGTGGATGCAGAGGCAGCAGAGCGGCCTGCGTGTGCAAAGCTGCATTTGGCAGAGAGGAGCTCGCTTTGGCACTGGGAGGCTGTGAGACCTGCTCCAAGCACCGGGATTGCTGGGTTGGGGCCTGCATCTCGCTGCCACTTGCTGAGCTTCCAAAGACTTTCCTAGCTCACAGCCTCGCTAGCCATGAAGGAGCAGGCTGAGGGAGTGTGTCAGACATGACTCAGCACTTTCCTGGGCTTGCCTGTGGTTTCGCCTTTCCACTCCAACTGGGCCCCGGGACTCCCTGCAGAGGAGGAGGAGCCCGGTTGTCTCCAAACTTCCTAGGGCTAGAGTAGAGCAGGGAGAACTCTGTCAGCTGGAAGGGAAGAGCAGAAGGGTAGATGGGGCAGAGGTTGCCTGGCCGCTCTGGTGAAGCAACGCCCAGGGAGAAACAGGCACCATGGGCCTCCAGGCAGGGGATGCGAGATCCCAGCCAGAGTGCTTCTGCGTCTCAGCCGAGAAGCTTCCTGAGAGTTTGAGGTTGCCTGCAGCTCTCCAGAGGAGCAAAGACATGTGGGGTGTGTTTGGCCTTTCCCTGGGAGGGTGGTGCCCTTGCGGCAGCCCCAGGCCCAGGAGCAACGGCCCCAGAGGAAAGACCGTTCCCACTGAGATTCGCTGAGGCTGAGAAGCAGATTTCGCAGGAAGCGGGAGGAGAGAGCTTCCTTCGCCAATGCAGAGGCAGCCTAGCGGCCTGCGTCTGCACAGCTGGATTTGGCAGAGAGGCGTTCGCTTTGCCCCTGGGAGACGCTGAGATTGGCTCCAAGCACCGAGATTTCCGGGTGCGCGGCCTGCATCTCTCTTGCACTCTCCGAGCTTGAGAAGGCTTTCCTGGCTCCCAGCGTTGCTTCCCTGAAAGGAGCAGGCTGAGGAAGTGTGTCCGACGTGACTCAGCCCCTTCCTAGGCTTCCCCGTGCTATTGCCTTTCAGTGCAATCGAAGGCGCAGGACTCCTTGGAAAGGAGGCTGGGCTCGGTTGTCTCCCCAATTCAGAGGTCTAGAGCAGAGCACTGAGACGTCTGTCAGATGGAAGGGAAGCGCTGTTGTGCCCATGGTGAAGACGTTGCTTGGCCGCACTGTGGAAGCAACGCCCAGAGAGAAACAGGCACCGTGGGCCTCCAGGCAGGGGCTGCGGGATCACAGCCAGAATGCCCCTGCGTCTCCGCTGAGAAGCGACCTCCCAGTTGGAGGCTCCATGCCGCCCTCCAGAGGAGCAAAGACGTGTGGAGTGTGTCTGGCCTTTCCTTGGGAGTGTGGTGCCCTTCCCTCTTCCCCAGGCACAGGAGCAACTGCCCCTGAGCAAAGACCTCTCCAAGGGCTTTTCCCTCAGGCTGAAGCAGATTTCGCAGGAAGCGGGCCTAGAGAGCTTCCTTCGTGGATGCAGAGGCAGCAGAGCGGCCTGCGTGTGCAAAGCTGCATTTGGCAGAGAGGAGCTCGCTTTGGCACTGGGAGGCTGGGAGACCTGCTCCAAGCACCGGGATTGCTGGGTTGGGGCCTGCATCTCGCTGCCACTTGCTGAGCTTCCAAAGACTTTCCTAGCTCACAGCCTCGCTAGCCATGAAGGAGCAGGCTGAGGGAGTGTGTCAGACATGACTCAGCACTTTCCTGGGCTTGCCTGTGGTTTCGCCTTTCCACTCCAACTGGGCCCCGGGACTCCCTGCAGAGGAGGAGGAGCCCGGTTGTCTCCAAACTTCCTAGGGCTAGAGTAGAGCAGGGAGAACTCTGTCAGCTGGAAGGGAAGAGCAGAAGGGTAGATGGGGCAGAGGTTGCCTGGCCGCTCTGGTGAAGCAACGCCCAGGGAGAAACAGGCACCATGGGCCTCCAGGCAGGGGATGCGAGATCCCAGCCAGAGTGCTTCTGCGTCTCAGCCGAGAAGCTTCCTGAGAGTTTGAGGTTGCCTGCAGCTCTCCAGAGGAGCAAAGACATGTGGGGTGTGTTTGGCCTTTCCCTGGGAGGGTGGTGCCCTTGCGGCAGCCCCAGGCCCAGGAGCAACGGCCCCAGAGGAAAGACCGTTCCCACTGAGATTCGCTGAGGCTGAGAAGCAGATTTCGCAGGAAGCGGGAGGAGAGAGCTTCCTTCGCCAATGCAGAGGCAGCCTAGCGGCCTGCGTCTGCACAGCTGGATTTGGCAGAGAGGCGTTCGCTTTGCCCCTGGGAGACGCTGAGATTGGCTCCAAGCACCGAGATTTCCGGGTGCGCGGCCTGCATCTCTCTTGCACTCTCCGAGCTTGAGAAGGCTTTCCTAGCTCCCAGCGTTGCTTCCCTGAAAGGAGCAGGCTGAGGAAGTGTGTCCGACGTGACTCAGCCCCTTCCTAGGCTTCCCCGTGCTATTGCCTTTCAGTGCAATCGAAGGCGCAGGACTCCTTGGAAAGGAGGCTGGGCTCGGTTGTCTCCCCACTTCAGAGGTCTAGAGCAGAGCACTGAGACGTCTGTCAGGCGGAAGGGAAGCGCTGTTGTGCCCATGGTGAAGACGTTGCTTGGCCGCACTGTGGAAGCAACGCCCAGAGAGAAACAGGCACCGTGGGCCTCCAGGCAGGGGCTGCGGGATCACAGCCAGAATGCCCCTGCGTCTCCGCTGAGAAGCGACCTCCCAGTTGGAGGCTCCATGCCGCCCTCCAGAGGAGCAAAGACGTGTGGAGTGTGTCTGGCCTTTCCTTGGGAGTGTGGTGCCCTTCCCTCTTCCGCAGGCACAGGAGCAACTGCCCCTGAGCAAAGACCTCTCCAAGGGCTTTTCCCTCAGGCTGAAGCAGATTTCGCAGGAAGCGGGCCTAGAGAGCTTCCTTCGTGGATGCAGAGGCAGCAGAGCGGCCTGCGTGTGCACAGCTGCATTTGGCAGAGAGGAGCTCGCTTTGGCACTGGGAGGCTGTGAGACCTGCTCCAAGCACCGGGATTGCTGGGTTGGGGCCTGCATCTCGCTGCCACTTGCTGAGCTTCCAAAGACTTTCCTAGCTCACAGCCTCGCTAGCCATGAAGGAGCAGGCTGAGGGAGTGTGTCAGACATGACTCAGCACTTTCCTGGGCTTGCCTGTGGTTTCGCCTTTCCACTCCAACTGGGCCCCGGGACTCCCTGCAGAGGAGGAGGAGCCCGGTTGTCTCCAAACTTCCTAGGGCTAGAGTAGAGCAGGGAGAACTCTGTCAGCTGGAAGGGAAGAGCAGAAGGGTAGATGGGGCAGAGGTTGCCTGGCCGCTCTGGTGAAGCAACGCCCAGGGAGAAACAGGCACCATGGGCCTCCAGGCAGGGGATGCGAGATCCCAGCCAGAGTGCTTCTGCGTCTCAGCCGAGAAGCTTCCTGAGAGTTTGAGGTTGCCTGCAGCTCTCCAGAGGAGCAAAGACATGTGGGGTGTGTTTGGCCTTTCCCTGGGAGGGTGGTGCCCTTGCGGCAGCCCCAGGCCCAGGAGCAACGGCCCCAGAGGAAAGACCGTTCCCACTGAGATTCGCTGAGGCTGAGAAGCAGCTTTCGCAGGAAGCGGGAGGAGAGAGCTTCCTTCGCCAATGCAGAGGCAGCCTAGCGGCCTGCGTCTGCACAGCTGGATTTGGCAGAGAGGCGTTCGCTTTGCCCCTGGGAGACGCTGAGATTGGCTCCAAGCACCGAGATTTCCGGGTGCGCGGCCTGCATCTCTCTTGCACTCTCCGAGCTTGAGAAGGCTTTCCTAGCTCCCAGCGTTGCTTCCCTGAAAGGAGCAGGCTGAGGAAGTGTGTCCGACGTGACTCAGCCCCTTCCTAGGCTTCCCCGTGCTATTGCCTTTCAGTGCAATCGAAGGCGCAGGACTCCTTGGAAAGGAGGCTGGGCTCGGTTGTCTCCCCACTTCAGAGGTCTAGAGCAGAGCACTGAGACGTCTGTCAGGCGGAAGGGAAGCGCTGTTGTGCCCATGGTGAAGACGTTGCTTGGCCGCACTGTGGAAGCAACGCCCAGAGAGAAACAGGCACCGTGGGCCTCCAGGCAGGGGCTGCGGGATCACAGCCAGAATGCCCCTGCGTCTCCGCTGAGAAGCGACCTCCCAGTTGGAGGCTCCATGCCGCCCTCCAGAGGAGCAAAGACGTGTGGAGTGTGTCTGGCCTTTCCTTGGGAGTGTGGTGCCCTTCCCTCTTCCCCAGGCACAGGAGCAACTGCCCCTGAGCAAAGACCTCTCCAAGGGCTTTTCCCTCAGGCTGAAGCAGATTTCGCAGGAAGCGGGCCTAGAGAGCTTCCTTCGTGGATGCAGAGGCAGCAGAGCGGCCTGCGTGTGCACAGCTGCATTTGGCAGAGAGGAGCTCGCTTTGGCACTGGGAGGCTGTGAGACCTGCTCCAAGCACCGGGATTGCTGGGTTGGGGCCTGCATCTCGCTGCCACTTTCTGAGCTTCCAAAGACTTTCCTAGCTCACAGCCTCGCTAGCCATGAAGGAGCAGGCTGAGGGAGTGTGTCAGACATGACTCAGCACTTTCCTGGGCTTGCCTGTGGTTTCGCCTTTCCACTCCAACTGGGCCCCGGGACTCCCTGCAGAGGAGGAGGAGCCCGGTTGTCTCCAAACTTCCTAGGGCTAGAGTAGAGCAGGGAGAACTCTGTCAGCTGGAAGGGAAGAGCAGAAGGGTAGATGGGGCAGAGGTTGCCTGGCCGCTCTGGTGAAGCAACGCCCAGGGAGAAACAGGCACCATGGGCCTCCAGGCAGGGGATGCGAGATCCCAGCCAGAGTGCTTCTGCGTCTCAGCCGAGAAGCTTCCTGAGAGTTTGAGGTTGCCTGCAGCTCTCCAGAGGAGCAAAGACATGTGGGGTGTGTTTGGCCTTTCCCTGGGAGGGTGGTGCCCTTGCGGCAGCCCCAGGCCCAGGAGCAACGGCCCCAGAGGAAAGACCGTTCCCACTGAGATTCGCTGAGGCTGAGAAGCAGATTTCGCAGGAAGCGGGAGGAGAGAGCTTCCTTCGCCAATGCAGAGGCAGCCTAGCGGCCTGCGTCTGCACAGCTGGATTTGGCAGAGAGGCGTTCGCTTTGCCCCTGGGAGACGCTGAGATTGGCTCCAAGCACCGAGATTTCCGGGTGCGCGGCCTGCATCTCTCTTGCACTCTCCGAGCTTGAGAAGGCTTTCCTAGCTCCCAGCGTTGCTTCCCTGAAAGGAGCAGGCTGAGGAAGTGTGCCCGCGTGACTCAGCCCCTTCCTAGGCTTCCCCGTGCTATTGCCTTTCAGTGCAATCGAAGGCGCAGGACTCCTTGGAAAGGAGGCTGGGCTCGGTTGTCTCCCCACTTCAGAGGTCTAGAGCAGAGCACTGAGACGTCTGTCAGGCGGAAGGGAAGCGCTGTTGTGCCCATGGTGAAGACGTTGCTTGGCCGCACTGTGGAAGCAACGCCCAGAGAGAAACAGGCACCGTGGGCCTCCAGGCAGGGGCTGCGGGATCACAGCCAGAATGCCCCTGCGTCTCCGCTGAGAAGCGACCTCCCAGTTGGAGGCTCCATGCCGCCCTCCAGAGGAGCAAAGACGTGTGGAGTGTGTCTGGCCTTTCCTTGGGAGTGTGGTGCCCTTCCCTCTTCCCCAGGCACAGGAGCAACTGCCCCTGAGCAAAGACCTCTCCAAGGGCTTTTCCCTCAGGCTGAAGCAGATTTCGCAGGAAGCGGGCCTAGAGAGCTTCCTTCGTGGATGCAGAGGCAGCAGAGCGGCCTGCGTGTGCACAGCTGCATTTGGCAGAGAGGAGCTCGCTTTGGCACTGGGAGGCTGTGAGACCTGCTCCAAGCACCGGGATTGCTGGGTTGGGGCCTGCATCTCGCTGCCACTTTCTGAGCTTCCAAAGACTTTCCTAGCTCACAGCCTCGCTAGCCATGAAGGAGCAGGCTGAGGGAGTGTGTCAGACATGACTCAGCACTTTCCTGGGCTTGCCTGTGGTTTCGCCTTTCCACTCCAACTGGGCCCCGGGACTCCCTGCAGAGGAGGAGGAGCCCGGTTGTCTCCAAACTTCCTAGGGCTAGAGTAGAGCAGGGAGAACTCTGTCAGCTGGAAGGGAAGAGCAGAAGGGTAGATGGGGCAGAGGTTGCCTGGCCGCTCTGGTGAAGCAACGCCCAGGGAGAAACAGGCACCATGGGCCTCCAGGCAGGGGATGCGAGATCCCAGCCAGAGTGCTTCTGCGTCTCAGCCGAGAAGCTTCCTGAGAGTTTGAGGTTGCCTGCAGCTCTCCAGAGGAGCAAAGACATGTGGGGTGTGTTTGGCCTTTCCCTGGGAGGGTGGTGCCCTTGCGGCAGCCCCAGGCCCAGGAGCAACGGCCCCAGAGGAAAGACCGTTCCCACTGAGATTCGCTGAGGCTGAGAAGCAGATTTCGCAGGAAGCGGGAGGAGAGAGCTTCCTTCGCCAATGCAGAGGCAGCCTAGCGGCCTGCGTCTGCACAGCTGGATTTGGCAGAGAGGCGTTCGCTTTGCCCCTGGGAGACGCTGAGATTGGCTCCAAGCACCGAGATTTCCGGGTGCGCGGCCTGCATCTCTCTTGCACTCTCCGAGCTTGAGAAGGCTTTCCTAGCTCCCAGCGTTGCTTCCCTGAAAGGAGCAGGCTGAGGAAGTGTGTCCGACGTGACTCAGCCCCTTCCTAGGCTTCCCCGTGCTATTGCCTTTCAGTGCAATCGAAGGCGCAGGACTCCTTGGAAAGGAGGCTGGGCTCGGTTGTCTCCCCACTTCAGAGGTCTAGAGCAGAGCACTGAGACGTCTGTCAGGCGGAAGGGAAGCGCTGTTGTGCCCATGGTGAAGACGTTGCTTGGCCGCACTGTGGAAGCAACGCCCAGAGAGAAACAGGCACCGTGGGCCTCCAGGCAGGGGCTGCGGGATCACAGCCAGAATGCCCCTGCGTCTCCGCTGAGAAGCGACCTCCCAGTTGGAGGCTCCATGCCGCCCTCCAGAGGAGCAAAGACGTGTGGAGTGTGTCTGGCCTTTCCTTGGGAGTGTGGTGCCCTTCCCTCTTCCCCAGGCACAGGAGCAACTGCCCCTGAGCAAAGACCTCTCCAAGGGCTTTTCCCTCAGGCTGAAGCAGATTTCGCAGGAAGCGGGCCTAGAGAGCTTCCTTCGTGGATGCAGAGGCAGCAGAGCGGCCTGCGTGTGCACAGCTGCATTTGGCAGAGAGGAGCTCGCTTTGGCACTGGGAGGCTGTGAGACCTGCTCCAAGCACCGGGATTGCTGGGTTGGGGCCTGCATCTCGCTGCCACTTTCTGAGCTTCCAAAGACTTTCCTAGCTCACAGCCTCGCTAGCCATGAAGGAGCAGGCTGAGGGAGTGTGTCAGACATGACTCAGCACTTTCCTGGGCTTGCCTGTGGTTTCGCCTTTCCACTCCAACTGGGCCCCGGGACTCCCTGCAGAGGAGGAGGAGCCCGGTTGTCTCCAAACTTCCTAGGGCTAGAGTAGAGCAGGGAGAACTCTGTCAGCTGGAAGGGAAGAGCAGAAGGGTAGATGGGGCAGAGGTTGCCTGGCCGCTCTGGTGAAGCAACGCCCAGGGAGAAACAGGCACCATGGGCCTCCAGGCAGGGGATGCGAGATCCCAGCCAGAGTGCTTCTGCGTCTCAGCCGAGAAGCTTCCTGAGAGTTTGAGGTTGCCTGCAGCTCTCCAGAGGAGCAAAGACATGTGGGGTGTGTTTGGCCTTTCCCTGGGAGGGTGGTGCCCTTGCGGCAGCCCCAGGCCCAGGAGCAACGGCCCCAGAGGAAAGACCGTTCCCACTGAGATTCGCTGAGGCTGAGAAGCAGATTTCGCAGGAAGCGGGAGGAGAGAGCTTCCTTCGCCAATGCAGAGGCAGCCTAGCGGCCTGCGTCTGCACAGCTGGATTTGGCAGAGAGGCGTTCGCTTTGCCCCTGGGAGACGCTGAGATTGGCTCCAAGCACCGAGATTTCCGGGTGCGCGGCCTGCATCTCTCTTGCACTCTCCGAGCTTGAGAAGGCTTTCCTAGCTCCCAGCGTTGCTTCCCTGAAAGGAGCAGGCTGAGGAAGTGTGTCCGACGTGACTCAGCCCCTTCCTAGGCTTCCCCGTGCTATTGCCTTTCAGTGCAATCGAAGGCGCAGGACTCCTTGGAAAGGAGGCTGGGCTCGGTTGTCTCCCCACTTCAGAGGTCTAGAGCAGAGCACTGAGACGTCTGTCAGGCGGAAGGGAAGCGCTGTTGTGCCCATGGTGAAGACGTTGCTTGGCCGCACTGTGGAAGCAACGCCCAGAGAGAAACAGGCACCGTGGGCCTCCAGGCAGGGGCTGCGGGATCACAGCCAGAATGCCCCTGCGTCTCCGCTGAGAAGCGACCTCCCAGTTGGAGGCTCCATGCCGCCCTCCAGAGGAGCAAAGACGTGTGGAGTGTGTCTGGCCTTTCCTTGGGAGTGTGGTGCCCTTCCCTCTTCCCCAGGCACAGGAGCAACTGCCCCTGAGCAAAGACCTCTCCAAGGGCTTTTCCCTCAGGCTGAAGCAGATTTCGCAGGAAGCGGGCCTAGAGAGCTTCCTTCGTGGATGCAGAGGCAGCAGAGCGGCCTGCGTGTGCACAGCTGCATTTGGCAGAGAGGAGCTCGCTTTGGCACTGGGAGGCTGTGAGACCTGCTCCAAGCACCGGGATTGCTGGGTTGGGGCCTGCATCTCGCTGCCACTTTCTGAGCTTCCAAAGACTTTCCTAGCTCACAGCCTCGCTAGCCATGAAGGAGCAGGCTGAGGGAGTGTGTCAGACATGACTCAGCACTTTCCTGGGCTTGCCTGTGGTTTCGCCTTTCCACTCCAACTGGGCCCCGGGACTCCCTGCAGAGGAGGAGGAGCCCGGTTGTCTCCAAACTTCCTAGGGCTAGAGTAGAGCAGGGAGAACTCTGTCAGCTGGAAGGGAAGAGCAGAAGGGTAGATGGGGCAGAGGTTGCCTGGCCGCTCTGGTGAAGCAACGCCCAGGGAGAAACAGGCACCATGGGCCTCCAGGCAGGGGATGCGAGATCCCAGCCAGAGTGCTTCTGCGTCTCAGCCGAGAAGCTTCCTGAGAGTTTGAGGTTGCCTGCAGCTCTCCAGAGGAGCAAAGACATGTGGGGTGTGTTTGGCCTTTCCCTGGGAGGGTGGTGCCCTTGCGGCAGCCCCAGGCCCAGGAGCAACGGCCCCAGAGGAAAGACCGTTCCCACTGAGATTCGCTGAGGCTGAGAAGCAGATTTCGCAGGAAGCGGGAGGAGAGAGCTTCCTTCGCCAATGCAGAGGCAGCCTAGCGGCCTGCGTCTGCACAGCTGGATTTGGCAGAGAGGCGTTCGCTTTGCCCCTGGGAGACGCTGAGATTGGCTCCAAGCACCGAGATTTCCGGGTGCGCGGCCTGCATCTCTCTTGCACTCTCCGAGCTTGAGAAGGCTTTCCTAGCTCCCAGCGTTGCTTCCCTGAAAGGAGCAGGCTGAGGAAGTGTGTCCGACGTGACTCAGCCCCTTCCTAGGCTTCCCCGTGCTATTGCCTTTCAGTGCAATCGAAGGCGCAGGACTCCTTGGAAAGGAGGCTGGGCTCGGTTGTCTCCCCACTTCAGAGGTCTAGAGCAGAGCACTGAGACGTCTGTCAGGCGGAAGGGAAGCGCTGTTGTGCCCATGGTGAAGACGTTGCTTGGCCGCACTGTGGAAGCAACGCCCCCAGAGAAACAGGCACCGTGGGCCTCCAGGCAGGGGCTGCGGGATCACAGCCAGAATGCCCCTGCGTCTCCGCTGAGAAGCGACCTCCCAGTTGGAGGCTCCATGCCGCCCTCCAGAGGAGCAAAGACGTGTGGAGTGTGTCTGGCCTTTCCTTGGGAGTGTGGTGCCCTTCCCTCTTCCCCAGGCACAGGAGCAACTGCCCCTGAGCAAAGACCTCTCCAAGGGCTTTTCCCTCAGGCTGAAGCAGATTTCGCAGGAAGCGGGCCTAGAGAGCTTCCTTCGTGGATGCAGAGGCAGCAGAGCGGCCTGCGTGTGCACAGCTGCATTTGGCAGAGAGGAGCTCGCTTTGGCACTGGGAGGCTGTGAGACCTGCTCCAAGCACCGGGATTGCTGGGTTGGGGCCTGCATCTCGCTGCCACTTTCTGAGCTTCCAAAGACTTTCCTAGCTCACAGCCTCGCTAGCCATGAAGGAGCAGGCTGAGGGAGTGTGTCAGACATGACTCAGCACTTTCCTGGGCTTGCCTGTGGTTTCGCCTTTCCACTCCAACTGGGCCCCGGGACTCCCTGCAGAGGAGGAGGAGCCCGGTTGTCTCCAAACTTCCTAGGGCTAGAGTAGAGCAGGGAGAACTCTGTCAGCTGGAAGGGAAGAGCAGAAGGGTAGATGGGGCAGACGTTGCCTGGCCGCTCTGGTGAAGCAACGCCCAGGGAGAAACAGGCACCATGGGCCTCCAGGCAGGGGATGCGAGATCCCAGCCAGAGTGCTTCTGCGTCTCAGCCGAGAAGCTTCCTGAGAGTTTGAGGTTGCCTGCAGCTCTCCAGAGGAGCAAAGACATGTGGGGTGTGTTTGGCCTTTCCCTGGGAGGGTGGTGCCCTTGCGGCAGCCCCAGGCCCAGGAGCAACGGCCCCAGAGGAAAGACCGTTCCCACTGAGATTCGCTGAGGCTGAGAAGCAGATTTCGCAGGAAGCGGGAGGAGAGAGCTTCCTTCGCCAATGCAGAGGCAGCCTAGCGGCCTGCGTCTGCACAGCTGGATTTGGCAGAGAGGCGTTCGCTTTGCCCCTGGGAGACGCTGAGATTGGCTCCAAGCACCGAGATTTCCGGGTGCGCGGCCTGCATCTCTCTTGCACTCTCCGAGCTTGAGAAGGCTTTCCTAGCTCCCAGCGTTGCTTCCCTGAAAGGAGCAGGCTGAGGAAGTGTGTCCGACGTGACTCAGCCCCTTCCTAGGCTTCCCCGTGCTATTGCCTTTCAGTGCAATCGAAGGCGCAGGACTCCTTGGAAAGGAGGCTGGGCTCGGTTGTCTCCCCACTTCAGAGGTCTAGAGCAGAGCACTGAGACGTCTGTCAGGCGGAAGGGAAGCGCTGTTGTGCCCATGGTGAAGACGTTGGTTGGCCGCACTGTGGAAGCAACGCCCCGAGAGAAACAGGCACCGTGGGCCTCCAGGCAGGGGCTGCGGGATCACAGCCAGAATGCCCCTGCGTCTCCGCTGAGAAGCAACCTCCCAGTTGGAGGCTCCATGCCGCCCTCCAGAGGAGCAAAGACGTGTGGAGTGTGTCTGGCCTTTCCTTGGGAGTGTGGTGCCCTTCCCTCTTCCCCAGGCACAGGAGCAACTGCCCCTGAGCAAAGACCTCTGCAAGGGCTTTTCCCTCAGGCTGAAGCAGATTTCGCAGGAAGCGGGCCTAGAGAGCTTCCTTCGTGGATGCAGAGGCAGCAGAGCGGCCTGCGTGTGCACAGCTGCATTTGGCAGAGAGGAGCTCGCTTTGGCACTGGGAGGCTGTGAGACCTGCTCCAAGCACCGGGATTGCTGGGTTGGGGCCTGCATCTCGCTGCCACTTTCTGAGCTTCCAAAGACTTTCCTAGCTCACAGCCTCGCTAGCCATGAAGGAGCAGGCTGAGGGAGTGTGTCAGACATGACTCAGCACTTTCCTGGGCTTGCCTGTGGTTTCGCCTTTCCACTCCAACTGGGCCCCGGGACTCCCTGCAGAGGAGGAGGAGCCCGGTTGTCTCCAAACTTCCTAGGGCTAGAGTAGAGCAGGGAGAACTCTGTCAGCTGGAAGGGAAGAGCAGAAGGGTAGATGGGGCAGAGGTTGCCTGGCCGCTCTGGTGAAGCAACGCCCAGGGAGAAACAGGCACCATGGGCCTCCAGGCAGGGGATGCGAGATCCCAGCCAGAGTGCTTCTGCGTCTCAGCCGAGAAGCTTCCTGAGAGTTTGAGGTTGCCTGCAGCTCTCCAGAGGAGCAAAGACATGTGGGGTGTGTTTGGCCTTTCCCTGGGAGGGTGGTGCCCTTGCGGCAGCCCCAGGCCCAGGAGCAACGGCCCCAGAGGAAAGACCGTTCCCACTGAGATTCGCTGAGGCTGAGAAGCAGATTTCGCAGGAAGCGGGAGGAGAGAGCTTCCTTCGCCAATGCAGAGGCAGCCTAGCGGCCTGCGTCTGCACAGCTGGATTTGGCAGAGAGGCGTTCGCTTTGCCCCTGGGAGACGCTGAGATTGGCTCCAAGCACCGAGATTTCCGGGTGCGCGGCCTGCATCTCTCTTGCACTCTCCGAGCTTGAGAAGGCTTTCCTAGCTCCCAGCGTTGCTTCCCTGAAAGGAGCAGGCTGAGGAAGTGTGTCCGACGTGACTCAGCCCCTTCCTAGGCTTCCCCGTGCTATTGCCTTTCAGTGCAATCGAAGGCGCAGGACTCCTTGGAAAGGAGGCTGGGCTCGGTTGTCTCCCCACTTCAGAGGTCTAGAGCAGAGCACTGAGACGTCTGTCAGGCGGAAGGGAAGCGCTGTTGTGCCCATGGTGAAGACGTTGCTTGGCCGCACTGTGGAAGCAACGCCCAGAGAGAAACAGGCACCGTGGGCCTCCAGGCAGGGGCTGCGGGATCACAGCCAGAATGCCCCTGCGTCTCCGCTGAGAAGCGACCTCCCAGTTGGAGGCTCCATGCCGCCCTCCAGAGGAGCAAAGACGTGTGGAGTGTGTCTGGCCTTTCCTTGGGAGTGTGGTGCCCTTCCCTCTTCCCCAGGCACAGGAGCAACTGCCCCTGAGCAAAGACCTCTCCAAGGGCTTTTCCCTCAGGCTGAAGCAGATTTCGCAGGAAGCGGGCCTAGAGAGCTTCCTTCGTGGATGCAGAGGCAGCAGAGCGGCCTGCGTGTGCACAGCTGCATTTGGCAGAGAGGAGCTCGCTTTGGCACTGGGAGGCTGGGAGACCTGCTCCAAGCACCGGGATTGCTGGGTTGGGGCCTGCATCTCGCTGCCACTTGCTGAGCTTCCAAAGACTTTCCTAGCTCACAGCCTCGCTAGCCATGAAGGAGCAGGCTGAGGGAGTGTGTCAGACATGACTCAGCACTTTCCTGGGCTTGCCTGTGGTTTCGCCTTTCCACTCCAACTGGGCCCCGGGACTCCCTGCAGAGGAGGAGGAGCCCGGTTGTCTCCAAACTTCCTAGGGCTAGAGTAGAGCAGGGAGAACTCTGTCAGCTGGAAGGGAAGAGCAGAAGGGTAGATGGGGCAGAGGTTGCCTGGCCGCTCTGGTGAAGCAACGCCCAGGGAGAAACAGGCACCATGGGCCTCCAGGCAGGGGATGCGAGATCCCAGCCAGAGTGCTTCTGCGTCTCAGCCGAGAAGCTTCCTGAGAGTTGGAGGTTGCCTGCAGCTCTCCAGAGGAGCAAAGACATGTGGGGTGTGTTTGGCCTTTCCCTGGGAGGGTGGTGCCCTTGCGGCAGCCCCAGGCCCAGGAGCAACGGCCCCAGAGGAAAGACCGTTCCCACTGAGATTCGCTGAGGCTGAGAAGCAGATTTCGCAGGAAGCGGGAGGAGAGAGCTTCCTTCGCCAATGCAGAGGCAGCCTAGCGGCCTGCGTCTGCACAGCTGGATTTGGCAGAGAGGCGTTCGCTTTGCCCCTGGGAGACGCTGAGATTGGCTCCAAGCACCGAGATTTCCGGGTGCGCGGCCTGCATCTCTCTTGCACTCTCCGAGCTTGAGAAGGCTTTCCTAGCTCCCAGCGTTGCTTCCCTGAAAGGAGCAGGCTGAGGAAGTGTGTCCGACGTGACTCAGCCCCTTCCTAGGCTTCCCCGTGCTATTGCCTTTCAGTGCAATCGAAGGCGCAGGACTCCTTGGAAAGGAGGCTGGGCTCGGTTGTCTCCCCACTTCAGAGGTCTAGAGCAGAGCACTGAGACGTCTGTCAGGCGGAAGGGAAGCGCTGTTGTGCCCATGGTGAAGACGTTGCTTGGCCGCACTGTGGAAGCAACGCCCAGAGAGAAACAGGCACCGTGGGCCTCCAGGCAGGGGCTGCGGGATCACAGCCAGAATGCCCCTGCGTCTCCGCTGAGAAGCGACCTCCCAGTTGGAGGCTCCATGCCGCCCTCCAGAGGAGCAAAGACGTGTGGAGTGTGTCTGGCCTTTCCTTGGGAGTGTGGTGCCCTTCCCTCTTCCCCAGGCACAGGAGCAACTGCCCCTGAGCAAAGACCTCTCCAAGGGCTTTTCCCTCAGGCTGAAGCAGATTTCGCAGGAAGCGGGCCTAGAGAGCTTCCTTCGTGGATGCAGAGGCAGCAGAGCGGCCTGCGTGTGCACAGCTGCATTTGGCAGAGAGGAGCTCGCTTTGGCACTGGGAGGCTGTGAGACCTGCTCCAAGCACCGGGATTGCTGGGTTGGGGCCTGCATCTCGCTGCCACTTTCTGAGCTTCCAAAGACTTTCCTAGCTCACAGCCTCGCTAGCCATGAAGGAGCAGGCTGAGGGAGTGTGTCAGACATGACTCAGCACTTTCCTGGGCTTGCCTGTGGTTTCGCCTTTCCACTCCAACTGGGCCCCGGGACTCCCTGCAGAGGAGGAGGAGCCCGGTTGTCTCCAAACTTCCTAGGGCTAGAGTAGAGCAGGGAGAACTCTGTCAGCTGGAAGGGAAGAGCAGAAGGGTAGATGGGGCAGAGGTTGCCTGGCCGCTCTGGTGAAGCAACGCCCAGGGAGAAACAGGCACCATGGGCCTCCAGGCAGGGGATGCGAGATCCCAGCCAGAGTGCTTCTGCGTCTCAGCCGAGAAGCTTCCTGAGAGTTTGAGGTTGCCTGCAGCTCTCCAGAGGAGCAAAGACATGTGGGGTGTGTTTGGCCTTTCCCTGGGAGGGTGGTGCCCTTGCGGCAGCCCCAGGCCCAGGAGCAACGGCCCCAGAGGAAAGACCGTTCCCACTGAGATTCGCTGAGGCTGAGAAGCAGATTTCGCAGGAAGCGGGAGGAGAGAGCTTCCTTCGCCAATGCAGAGGCAGCCTAGCGGCCTGCGTCTGCACAGCTGGATTTGGCAGAGAGGCGTTCGCTTTGCCCCTGGGAGACGCTGAGATTGGCTCCAAGCACCGAGATTTCCGGGTGCGCGGCCTGCATCTCTCTTGCACTCTCCGAGCTTGAGAAGGCTTTCCTAGCTCCCAGCGTTGCTTCCCTGAAAGGAGCAGGCTGAGGAAGTGTGTCCGACGTGACTCAGCCCCTTCCTAGGCTTCCCCGTGCTATTGCCTTTCAGTGCAATCGAAGGCGCAGGACTCCTTGGAAAGGAGGCTGGGCTCGGTTGTCTCCCCACTTCAGAGGTCTAGAGCAGAGCACTGAGACGTCTGTCAGGCGGAAGGGAAGCGCTGTTGTGCCCATGGTGAAGACGTTGCTTGGCCGCACTGTGGAAGCAACGCCCCCAGAGAAACAGGCACCGTGGGCCTCCAGGCAGGGGCTGCGGGATCACAGCCAGAATGCCCCTGCGTCTCCGCTGAGAAGCGACCTCCCAGTTGGAGGCTCCATGCCGCCCTCCAGAGGAGCAAAGACGTGTGGAGTGTGTCTGGCCTTTCCTTGGGAGTGTGGTGCCCTTCCCTCTTCCCCAGGCACAGGAGCAACTGCCCCTGAGCAAAGACCTCTCCAAGGGCTTTTCCCTCAGGCTGAAGCAGATTTCGCAGGAAGCGGGCCTAGAGAGCTTCCTTCGTGGATGCAGAGGCAGCAGAGCGGCCTGCGTGTGCACAGCTGCATTTGGCAGAGAGGAGCTCGCTTTGGCACTGGGAGGCTGGGAGACCTGCTCCAAGCACCGGGATTGCTGGGTTGGGGCCTGCATCTCGCTGCCACTTGCTGAGCTTCCAAAGACTTTCCTAGCTCACAGCCTCGCTAGCCATGAAGGAGCAGGCTGAGGGAGTGTGTCAGACATGACTCAGCACTTTCCTGGGCTTGCCTGTGGTTTCGCCTTTCCACTCCAACTGGGCCCCGGGACTCCCTGCAGAGGAGGAGGAGCCCGGTTGTCTCCAAACTTCCTAGGGCTAGAGTAGAGCAGGGAGAACTCTGTCAGCTGGAAGGGAAGAGCAGAAGGGTAGATGGGGCAGAGGTTGCCTGGCCGCTCTGGTGAAGCAACGCCCAGGGAGAAACAGGCACCATGGGCCTCCAGGCAGGGGATGCGAGATCCCAGCCAGAGTGCTTCTGCGTCTCAGCCGAGAAGCTTCCTGAGAGTTGGAGGTTGCCTGCAGCTCTCCAGAGGAGCAAAGACATGTGGGGTGTGTTTGGCCTTTCCCTGGGAGGGTGGTGCCCTTGCGGCAGCCCCAGGCCCAGGAGCAACGGCCCCAGAGGAAAGACCGTTCCCACTGAGATTCGCTGAGGCTGAGAAGCAGATTTCGCAGGAAGCGGGAGGAGAGAGCTTCCTTCGCCAATGCAGAGGCAGCCTAGCGGCCTGCGTCTGCACAGCTGGATTTGGCAGAGAGGCGTTCGCTTTGCCCCTGGGAGACGCTGAGATTGGCTCCAAGCACCGAGATTTCCGGGTGCGCGGCCTGCATCTCTCTTGCACTCTCCGAGCTTGAGAAGGCTTTCCTAGCTCCCAGCGTTGCTTCCCTGAAAGGAGCAGGCTGAGGAAGTGTGTCCGACGTGACTCAGCCCCTTCCTAGGCTTCCCCGTGCTATTGCCTTTCAGTGCAATCGAAGGCGCAGGACTCCTTGGAAAGGAGGCTGGGCTCGGTTGTCTCCCCACTTCAGAGGTCTAGAGCAGAGCACTGAGACGTCTGTCAGGCGGAAGGGAAGCGCTGTTGTGCCCATGGTGAAGACGTTGCTTGGCCGCACTGTGGAAGCAACGCCCAGAGAGAAACAGGCACCGTGGGCCTCCAGGCAGGGGCTGCGGGATCACAGCCAGAATGCCCCTGCGTCTCCGCTGAGAAGCGACCTCCCAGTTGGAGGCTCCATGCCGCCCTCCAGAGGAGCAAAGACGTGTGGAGTGTGTCTGGCCTTTCCTTGGGAGTGTGGTGCCCTTCCCTCTTCCCCAGGCACAGGAGCAACTGCCCCTGAGCAAAGACCTCTCCAAGGGCTTTTCCCTCAGGCTGAAGCAGATTTCGCAGGAAGCGGGCCTAGAGAGCTTCCTTCGTGGATGCAGAGGCAGCAGAGCGGCCTGCGTGTGCACAGCTGCATTTGGCAGAGAGGAGCTCGCTTTGGCACTGGGAGGCTGGGAGACCTGCTCCAAGCACCGGGATTGCTGGGTTGGGGCCTGCATCTCGCTGCCACTTGCTGAGCTTCCAAAGACTTTCCTAGCTCACAGCCTCGCTAGCCATGAAGGAGCAGGCTGAGGGAGTGTGTCAGACATGACTCAGCACTTTCCTGGGCTTGCCTGTGGTTTCGCCTTTCCACTCCAACTGGGCCCCGGGACTCCCTGCAGAGGAGGAGGAGCCCGGTTGTCTCCAAACTTCCTAGGGCTAGAGTAGAGCAGGGAGAACTCTGTCAGCTGGAAGGGAAGAGCAGAAGGGTAGATGGGGCAGAGGTTGCCTGGCCGCTCTGGTGAAGCAACGCCCAGGGAGAAACAGGCACCATGGGCCTCCAGGCAGGGGATGCGAGATCCCAGCCAGAGTGCTTCTGCGTCTCAGCCGAGAAGCTTCCTGAGAGTTTGAGGTTGCCTGCAGCTCTCCAGAGGAGCAAAGACATGTGGGGTGTGTTTGGCCTTTCCCTGGGAGGGTGGTGCCCTTGCGGCAGCCCCAGGCCCAGGAGCAACGGCCCCAGAGGAAAGACCGTTCCCACTGAGATTCGCTGAGGCTGAGAAGCAGATTTCGCAGGAAGCGGGAGGAGAGAGCTTCCTTCGCCAATGCAGAGGCAGCCTAGCGGCCTGCGTCTGCACAGCTGGATTTGGCAGAGAGGCGTTCGCTTTGCCCCTGGGAGACGCTGAGATTGGCTCCAAGCACCGAGATTTCCGGGTGCGCGGCCTGCATCTCTCTTGCACTCTCCGAGCTTGAGAAGGCTTTCCTAGCTCCCAGCGTTGCTTCCCTGAAAGGAGCAGGCTGAGGAAGTGTGTCCGACGTGACTCAGCCCCTTCCTAGGCTTCCCCGTGCTATTGCCTTTCAGTGCAATGGAAGGCGCAGGACTCCTTGGAAAGGAGGCTGGGCTCGGTTGTCTCCCCACTTCAGAGGTCTAGAGCAGAGCACTGAGACGTCTGTCAGGCGGAAGGGAAGCGCTGTTGTGCCCATGGTGAAGACGTTGCTTGGCCGCACTGTGGAAGCAACGCCCAGAGAGAAACAGGCACCGTGGGCCTCCAGGCAGGGGCTGCGGGATCACAGCCAGAATGCCCCTGCGTCTCCGCTGAGAAGCGACCTCCCAGTTGGAGGCTCCATGCCGCCCTCCAGAGGAGCAAAGACGTGTGGAGTGTGTCTGGCCTTTCCTTGGGAGTGTGGTGCCCTTCCCTCTTCCCCAGGCACAGGAGCAACTGCCCCTGAGCAAAGACCTCTCCAAGGGCTTTTCCCTCAGGCTGAAGCAGATTTCGCAGGAAGCGGGCCTAGAGAGCTTCCTTCGTGGATGCAGAGGCAGCAGAGCGGCCTGCGTGTGCACAGCTGCATTTGGCAGAGAGGAGCTCGCTTTGGCACTGGGAGGCTGGGAGACCTGCTCCAAGCACCGGGATTGCTGGGTTGGGGCCTGCATCTCGCTGCCACTTTCTGAGCTTCCAAAGACTTTCCTAGCTCACAGCCTCGCTAGCCATGAAGGAGCAGGCTGAGGGAGTGTGTCAGACATGACTCAGCACTTTCCTGGGCTTGCCTGTGGTTTCGCCTTTCCACTCCAACTGGGCCCCGGGACTCCCTGCAGAGGAGGAGGAGCCCGGTTGTCTCCAAACTTCCTAGGGCTAGAGTAGAGCAGGGAGAACTCTGTCAGCTGGAAGGGAAGAGCAGAAGGGTAGATGGGGCAGAGGTTGCCTGGCCGCTCTGGTGAAGCAACGCCCAGGGAGAAACAGGCACCATGGGCCTCCAGGCAGGGGATGCGAGATCCCAGCCAGAGTGCTTCTGCGTCTCAGCCCAGAAGCTTCCTGAGAGTTTGAGGTTGCCTGCAGCTCTCCAGAGGAGCAAAGACATGTGGGGTGTGTTTGGCCTTTCCCTGGGAGGGTGGTGCCCTTGCGGCAGCCCCAGGCCCAGGAGCAACGGCCCCAGAGGAAAGACCGTTCCCACTGAGATTCGCTGAGGCTGAGAAGCAGATTTCGCAGGAAGCGGGAGGAGAGAGCTTCCTTCGCCAATGCAGAGGCAGCCTAGCGGCCTGCGTCTGCACAGCTGGATTTGGCAGAGAGGCGTTCGCTTTGCCCCTGGGAGACGCTGAGATTGGCTCCAAGCACCGAGATTTCCGGGTGCGCGGCCTGCATCTCTCTTGCACTCTCCGAGCTTGAGAAGGCTTTCCTAGCTCCCAGCGTTGCTTCCCTGAAAGGAGCAGGCTGAGGAAGTGTGTCCGACGTGACTCAGCCCCTTCCTAGGCTTCCCCGTGCTATTGCCTTTCAGTGCAATCGAAGGCGCAGGACTCCTTGGAAAGGAGGCTGGGCTCGGTTGTCTCCCCACTTCAGAGGTCTAGAGCAGAGCACTGAGACGTCTGTCAGGCGGAAGGGAAGCGCTGTTGTGCCCATGGTGAAGACGTTGCTTGGCCGCACTGTGGAAGCAACGCCCAGAGAGAAACAGGCACCGTGGGCCTCCAGGCAGGGGCTGCGGGATCACAGCCAGAATGCCCCTGCGTCTCCGCTGAGAAGCGACCTCCCAGTTGGAGGCTCCATGCCGCCCTCCAGAGGAGCAAAGACGTGTGGAGTGTGTCTGGCCTTTCCTTGGGAGTGTGGTGCCCTTCCCTCTTCCCCAGGCACAGGAGCAACTGCCCCTGAGCAAAGACCTCTCCAAGGGCTTTTCCCTCAGGCTGAAGCAGATTTCGCAGGAAGCGGGCCTAGAGAGCTTCCTTCGTGGATGCAGAGGCAGCAGAGCGGCCTGCGTGTGCACAGCTGCATTTGGCAGAGAGGAGCTCGCTTTGGCACTGGGAGGCTGGGAGACCTGCTCCAAGCACCGGGATTGCTGGGTTGGGGCCTGCATCTCGCTGCCACTTGCTGAGCTTCCAAAGACTTTCCTAGCTCACAGCCTCGCTAGCCATGAAGGAGCAGGCTGAGGGAGTGTGTCAGACATGACTCAGCACTTTCCTGGGCTTGCCTGTGGTTTCGCCTTTCCACTCCAACTGGGCCCCGGGACTCCCTGCAGAGGAGGAGGAGCCCGGTTGTCTCCAAACTTCCTAGGGCTAGAGTAGAGCAGGGAGAACTCTGTCAGCTGGAAGGGAAGAGCAGAAGGGTAGATGGGGCAGAGGTTGCCTGGCCGCTCTGGTGAAGCAACGCCCAGGGAGAAACAGGCACCATGGGCCTCCAGGCAGGGGATGCGAGATCCCAGCCAGAGTGCTTCTGCGTCTCAGCCGAGAAGCTTCCTGAGAGTTTGAGGTTGCCTGCAGCTCTCCAGAGGAGCAAAGACATGTGGGGTGTGTTTGGCCTTTCCCTGGGAGGGTGGTGCCCTTGCGGCAGCCCCAGGCCCAGGAGCAACGGCCCCAGAGGAAAGACCGTTCCCACTGAGATTCGCTGAGGCTGAGAAGCAGATTTCGCAGGAAGCGGGAGGAGAGAGCTTCCTTCGCCAATGCAGAGGCAGCCTAGCGGCCTGCGTCTGCACAGCTGGATTTGGCAGAGAGGCGTTCGCTTTGCCCCTGGGAGACGCTGAGATTGGCTCCAAGCACCGAGATTTCCGGGTGCGCGGCCTGCATCTCTCTTGCACTCTCCGAGCTTGAGAAGGCTTTCCTAGCTCCCAGCGTTGCTTCCCTGAAAGGAGCAGGCTGAGGAAGTGTGTCCGACGTGACTCAGCCCCTTCCTAGGCTTCCCCGTGCTATTGCCTTTCAGTGCAATGGAAGGCGCAGGACTCCTTGGAAAGGAGGCTGGGCTCGGTTGTCTCCCCACTTCAGAGGTCTAGAGCAGAGCACTGAGACGTCTGTCAGGCGGAAGGGAAGCGCTGTTGTGCCCATGGTGAAGACGTTGCTTGGCCGCACTGTGGAAGCAACGCCCAGAGAGAAACAGGCACCGTGGGCCTCCAGGCAGGGGCTGCGGGATCACAGCCAGAATGCCCCTGCGTCTCCGCTGAGAAGCGACCTCCCAGTTGGAGGCTCCATGCCGCCCTCCAGAGGAGCAAAGACGTGTGGAGTGTGTCTGGCCTTTCCTTGGGAGTGTGGTGCCCTTCCCTCTTCCCCAGGCACAGGAGCAACTGCCCCTGAGCAAAGACCTCTCCAAGGGCTTTTCCCTCAGGCTGAAGCAGATTTCGCAGGAAGCGGGCCTAGAGAGCTTCCTTCGTGGATGCAGAGGCAGCAGAGCGGCCTGCGTGTGCAAAGCTGCATTTGGCAGAGAGGAGCTCGCTTTGGCACTGGGAGGCTGTGAGACCTGCTCCAAGCCCCGGGATTGCTGGGTTGGGGCCTGCATCTCGCTGCCACTTGCTGAGCTTCCAAAGACTTTCCTAGCTCACAGCCTCGCTAGCCATGAAGGAGCAGGCTGAGGGAGTGTGTCAGACATGACTCAGCACTTTCCTGGGCTTGCCTGTGGTTTCGCCTTTCCACTCCAACTGGGCCCCGGGACTCCCTGCAGAGGAGGAGGAGCCCGGTTGTCTCCAAACTTCCTAGGGCTAGAGTAGAGCAGGGAGAACTCTGTCAGCTGGAAGGGAAGAGCAGAAGGGTAGATGGGGCAGAGGTTGCCTGGCCGCTCTGGTGAAGCAACGCCCAGGGAGAAACAGGCACCATGGGCCTCCAGGCAGGGGATGCGAGATCCCAGCCAGAGTGCTTCTGCGTCTCAGCCGAGAAGCTTCCTGAGAGTTTGAGGTTGCCTGCAGCTCTCCAGAGGAGCAAAGACATGTGGGGTGTGTTTGGCCTTTCCCTGGGAGGGTGGTGCCCTTGCGGCAGCCCCAGGCCCAGGAGCAACGGCCCCAGAGGAAAGACCGTTCCCACTGAGATTCGCTGAGGCTGAGAAGCAGATTTCGCAGGAAGCGGGAGGAGAGAGCTTCCTTCGCCAATGCAGAGGCAGCCTAGCGGCCTGCGTCTGCACAGCTGGATTTGGCAGAGAGGCGTTCGCTTTGCCCCTGGGAGACGCTGAGATTGGCTCCAAGCACCGAGATTTCCGGGTGCGCGGCCTGCATCTCTCTTGCACTCTCCGAGCTTGAGAAGGCTTTCCTAGCTCCCAGCGTTGCTTCCCTGAAAGGAGCAGGCTGAGGAAGTGTGTCCGACGTGACTCAGCCCCTTCCTAGGCTTCCCCGTGCTATTGCCTTTCAGTGCAATCGAAGGCGCAGGACTCCTTGGAAAGGAGGCTGGGCTCGGTTGTCTCCCCACTTCAGAGGTCTAGAGCAGAGCACTGAGACGTCTGTCAGGCGGAAGGGAAGCGCTGTTGTGCCCATGGTGAAGACGTTGCTTGGCCGCACTGTGGAAGCAACGCCCAGAGAGAAACAGGCACCGTGGGCCTCCAGGCAGGGGCTGCGGGATCACAGCCAGAATGCCCCTGCGTCTCCGCTGAGAAGCGACCTCCCAGTTGGAGGCTCCATGCCGCCCTCCAGAGGAGCAAAGACGTGTGGAGTGTGTCTGGCCTTTCCTTGGGAGTGTGGTGCCCTTCCCTCTTCCCCAGGCACAGGAGCAACTGCCCCTGAGCAAAGACCTCTCCAAGGGCTTTTCCCTCAGGCTGAAGCAGATTTCGCAGGAAGCGGGCCTAGAGAGCTTCCTTCGTGGATGCAGAGGCAGCAGAGCGGCCTGCGTGTGCACAGCTGCATTTGGCAGAGAGGAGCTCGCTTTGGCACTGGGAGGCTGGGAGACCTGCTCCAAGCACCGGGATTGCTGGGTTGGGGCCTGCATCTCGCTGCCACTTTCTGAGCTTCCAAAGACTTTCCTAGCTCACAGCCTCGCTAGCCATGAAGGAGCAGGCTGAGGGAGTGTGTCAGACATGACTCAGCACTTTCCTGGGCTTGCCTGTGGTTTCGCCTTTCCACTCCAACTGGGCCCCGGGACTCCCTGCAGAGGAGGAGGAGCCCGGTTGTCTCCAAACTTCCTAGGGCTAGAGTAGAGCAGGGAGAACTCTGTCAGCTGGAAGGGAAGAGCAGAAGGGTAGATGGGGCAGAGGTTGCCTGGCCGCTCTGGTGAAGCAACGCCCAGGGAGAAACAGGCACCATGGGCCTCCAGGCAGGGGATGCGAGATCCCAGCCAGAGTGCTTCTGCGTCTCAGCCCAGAAGCTTCCTGAGAGTTTGAGGTTGCCTGCAGCTCTCCAGAGGAGCAAAGACATGTGGGGTGTGTTTGGCCTTTCCCTGGGAGGGTGGTGCCCTTGCGGCAGCCCCAGGCCCAGGAGCAACGGCCCCAGAGGAAAGACCGTTCCCACTGAGATTCGCTGAGGCTGAGAAGCAGATTTCGCAGGAAGCGGGAGGAGAGAGCTTCCTTCGCCAATGCAGAGGCAGCCTAGCGGCCTGCGTCTGCACAGCTGGATTTGGCAGAGAGGCGTTCGCTTTGCCCCTGGGAGACGCTGAGATTGGCTCCAAGCACCGAGATTTCCGGGTGCGCGGCCTGCATCTCTCTTGCACTCTCCGAGCTTGAGAAGGCTTTCCTAGCTCCCAGCGTTGCTTCCCTGAAAGGAGCAGGCTGAGGAAGTGTGTCCGACGTGACTCAGCCCCTTCCTAGGCTTCCCCGTGCTATTGCCTTTCAGTGCAATCGAAGGCGCAGGACTCCTTGGAAAGGAGGCTGGGCTCGGTTGTCTCCCCACTTCAGAGGTCTAGAGCAGAGCACTGAGACGTCTGTCAGGCGGAAGGGAAGCGCTGTTGTGCCCATGGTGAAGACGTTGCTTGGCCGCACTGTGGAAGCAACGCCCAGAGAGAAACAGGCACCGTGGGCCTCCAGGCAGGGGCTGCGGGATCACAGCCAGAATGCCCCTGCGTCTCCGCTGAGAAGCGACCTCCCAGTTGGAGGCTCCATGCCGCCCTCCAGAGGAGCAAAGACGTGTGGAGTGTGTCTGGCCTTTCCTTGGGAGTGTGGTGCCCTTCCCTCTTCCCCAGGCACAGGAGCAACTGCCCCTGAGCAAAGACCTCTCCAAGGGCTTTTCCCTCAGGCTGAAGCAGATTTCGCAGGAAGCGGGCCTAGAGAGCTTCCTTCGTGGATGCAGAGGCAGCAGAGCGGCCTGCGTGTGCACAGCTGCATTTGGCAGAGAGGAGCTCGCTTTGGCACTGGGAGGCTGTGAGACCTGCTCCAAGCACCGGGATTGCTGGGTTGGGGCCTGCATCTCGCTGCCACTTTCTGAGCTTCCAAAGACTTTCCTAGCTCACAGCCTCGCTAGCCATGAAGGAGCAGGCTGAGGGAGTGTGTCAGACATGACTCAGCACTTTCCTGGGCTTGCCTGTGGTTTCGCCTTTCCACTCCAACTGGGCCCCGGGACTCCCTGCAGAGGAGGAGGAGCCCGGTTGTCTCCAAACTTCCTAGGGCTAGAGTAGAGCAGGGAGAACTCTGTCAGCTGGAAGGGAAGAGCAGAAGGGTAGATGGGGCAGAGGTTGCCTGGCCGCTCTGGTGAAGCAACGCCCAGGGAGAAACAGGCACCATGGGCCTCCAGGCAGGGGATGCGAGATCCCAGCCAGAGTGCTTCTGCGTCTCAGCCGAGAAGCTTCCTGAGAGTTTGAGGTTGCCTGCAGCTCTCCAGAGGAGCAAAGACATGTGGGGTGTGTTTGGCCTTTCCCTGGGAGGGTGGTGCCCTTGCGGCAGCCCCAGGCCCAGGAGCAACGGCCCCAGAGGAAAGACCGTTCCCACTGAGATTCGCTGAGGCTGAGAAGCAGATTTCGCAGGAAGCGGGAGGAGAGAGCTTCCTTCGCCAATGCAGAGGCAGCCTAGCGGCCTGCGTCTGCACAGCTGGATTTGGCAGAGAGGCGTTCGCTTTGCCCCTGGGAGACGCTGAGATTGGCTCCAAGCACCGAGATTTCCGGGTGCGCGGCCTGCATCTCTCTTGCACTCTCCGAGCTTGAGAAGGCTTTCCTAGCTCCCAGCGTTGCTTCCCTGAAAGGAGCAGGCTGAGGAAGTGTGTCCGACGTGACTCAGCCCCTTCCTAGGCTTCCCCGTGCTATTGCCTTTCAGTGCAATCGAAGGCGCAGGACTCCTTGGAAAGGAGGCTGGGCTCGGTTGTCTCCCCACTTCAGAGGTCTAGAGCAGAGCACTGAGACGTCTGTCAGGCGGAAGGGAAGCGCTGTTGTGCCCATGGTGAAGACGTTGCTTGGCCGCACTGTGGAAGCAACGCCCAGAGAGAAACAGGCACCGTGGGCCTCCAGGCAGGGGCTGCGGGATCACAGCCAGAATGCCCCTGCGTCTCCGCTGAGAAGCGACCTCCCAGTTGGAGGCTCCATGCCGCCCTCCAGAGGAGCAAAGACGTGTGGAGTGTGTCTGGCCTTTCCTTGGGAGTGTGGTGCCCTTCCCTCTTCCCCAGGCACAGGAGCAACTGCCCCTGAGCAAAGACCTCTCCAAGGGCTTTTCCCTCAGGCTGAAGCAGATTTCGCAGGAAGCGGGCCTAGAGAGCTTCCTTCGTGGATGCAGAGGCAGCAGAGCGGCCTGCGTGTGCAAAGCTGCATTTGGCAGAGAGGAGCTCGCTTTGGCACTGGGAGGCTGTGAGACCTGCTCCAAGCCCCGGGATTGCTGGGTTGGGGCCTGCATCTCGCTGCCACTTGCTGAGCTTCCAAAGACTTTCCTAGCTCACAGCCTCGCTAGCCATGAAGGAGCAGGCTGAGGGAGTGTGTCAGACATGACTCAGCACTTTCCTGGGCTTGCCTGTGGTTTCGCCTTTCCACTCCAACTGGGCCCCGGGACTCCCTGCAGAGGAGGAGGAGCCCGGTTGTCTCCAAACTTCCTAGGGCTAGAGTAGAGCAGGGAGAACTCTGTCAGCTGGAAGGGAAGAGCAGAAGGGTAGATGGGGCAGAGGTTGCCTGGCCGCTCTGGTGAAGCAACGCCCAGGGAGAAACAGGCACCATGGGCCTCCAGGCAGGGGATGCGAGATCCCAGCCAGAGTGCTTCTGCGTCTCAGCCGAGAAGCTTCCTGAGAGTTTGAGGTTGCCTGCAGCTCTCCAGAGGAGCAAAGACATGTGGGGTGTGTTTGGCCTTTCCCTGGGAGGGTGGTGCCCTTGCGGCAGCCCCAGGCCCAGGAGCAACGGCCCCAGAGGAAAGACCGTTCCCACTGAGATTCGCTGAGGCTGAGAAGCAGATTTCGCAGGAAGCGGGAGGAGAGAGCTTCCTTCGCCAATGCAGAGGCAGCCTAGCGGCCTGCGTCTGCATAGCTGGATTTGGCAGAGAGGCGTTCGCTTTGCCCCTGGGAGACGCTGAGATTGGCTCCAAGCACCGAGATTTCCGGGTGCGCGGCCTGCATCTCTCTTGCACTCTCCGAGCTTGAGAAGGCTTTCCTAGCTCCCAGCGTTGCTTCCCTGAAAGGAGCAGGCTGAGGAAGTGTGTCCGACGTGACTCAGCCCCTTCCTAGGCTTCCCCGTGCTATTGCCTTTCAGTGCAATCGAAGGCGCAGGACTCCTTGGAAAGGAGGCTGGGCTCGGTTGTCTCCCCACTTCAGAGGTCTAGAGCAGAGCACTGAGACGTCTGTCAGGCGGAAGGGAAGCGCTGTTGTGCCCATGGTGAAGACGTTGCTTGGCCGCACTGTGGAAGCAACGCCCAGAGAGAAACAGGCACCGTGGGCCTCCAGGCAGGGGCTGCGGGATCACAGCCAGAATGCCCCTGCGTCTCCGCTGAGAAGCGACCTCCCAGTTGGAGGCTCCATGCCGCCCTCCAGAGGAGCAAAGACGTGTGGAGTGTGTCTGGCCTTTCCTTGGGAGTGTGGTGCCCTTCCCTCTTCCCCAGGCACAGGAGCAACTGCCCCTGAGCAAAGACCTCTCCAAGGGCTTTTCCCTCAGGCTGAAGCAGATTTCGCAGGAAGCGGGCCTAGAGAGCTTCCTTCGTGGATGCAGAGGCAGCAGAGCGGCCTGCGTGTGCACAGCTGCATTTGGCAGAGAGGAGCTCGCTTTGGCACTGGGAGGCTGTGAGACCTGCTCCAAGCACCGGGATTGCTGGGTTGGGGCCTGCATCTCGCTGCCACTTGCTGAGCTTCCAAAGACTTTCCTAGCTCACAGCCTCGCTAGCCATGAAGGAGCAGGCTGAGGGAGTGTGTCAGACATGACTCAGCACTTTCCTGGGCTTGCCTGTGGTTTCGCCTTTCCACTCCAACTGGGCCCCGGGACTCCCTGCAGAGGAGGAGGAGCCCGGTTGTCTCCAAACTTCCTAGGGCTAGAGTAGAGCAGGGAGAACTCTGTCAGCTGGAAGGGAAGAGCAGAAGGGTAGATGGGGCAGAGGTTGCCTGGCCGCTCTGGTGAAGCAACGCCCAGGGAGAAACAGGCACCATGGGCCTCCAGGCAGGGGATGCGAGATCCCAGCCAGAGTGCTTCTGCGTCTCAGCCGAGAAGCTTCCTGAGAGTTTGAGGTTGCCTGCAGCTCTCCAGAGGAGCAAAGACATGTGGGGTGTGTTTGGCCTTTCCCTGGGAGGGTGGTGCCCTTGCGGCAGCCCCAGGCCCAGGAGCAACGGCCCCAGAGGAAAGACCGTTCCCACTGAGATTCGCTGAGGCTGAGAAGCAGATTTCGCAGGAAGCGGGAGGAGAGCGCTTCCTTCGCCAATGCAGAGGCAGCCTAGCGGCCTGCGTCTGCACAGCTGGATTTGGCAGAGAGGCGTTCGCTTTGCCCCTGGGAGACGCTGAGATTGGCTCCAAGCACCGAGATTTCCGGGTGCGCGGCCTGCATCTCTCTTGCACTCTCCGAGCTTGAGAAGGCTTTCCTAGCTCCCAGCGTTGCTTCCCTGAAAGGAGCAGGCTGAGGAAGTGTGCCCGCGTGACTCAGCCCCTTCCTAGGCTTCCCCGTGCTATTGCCTTTCAGTGCAATCGAAGGCGCAGGACTCCTTGGAAAGGAGGCTGGGCTCGGTTGTCTCCCCACTTCAGAGGTCTAGAGCAGAGCACTGAGACGTCTGTCAGGCAGAAGGGAAGCGCTGTTGTGCCCATGGTGAAGACGTTGCTTGGCCGCACTGTGGAAGCAACGCCCAGAGAGAAACAGGCACCGTGGGCCTCCAGGCAGGGGCTGCGGGATCACAGCCAGAATGCCCCTGCGTCTCCGCTGAGAAGCGACCTCCCAGTTGGAGGCTCCATGCCGCCCTCCAGAGGAGCAAAGACGTGTGGAGTGTGTCTGGCCTTTCCTTGGGAGTGTGGTGCCCTTCCCTCTTCCCCAGGCACAGGAGCAACTGCCCCTGAGCAAAGACCTCTCCAAGGGCTTTTCCCTCAGGCTGAAGCAGATTTCGCAGGAAGCGGGCCTAGAGAGCTTCCTTCGTGGATGCAGAGGCAGCAGAGCGGCCTGCGTGTGCACAGCTGCATTTGGCAGAGAGGAGCTCGCTTTGGCACTGGGAGGCTGTGAGACCTGCTCCAAGCACCGGGATTGCTGGGTTGGGGCCTGCATCTCGCTGCCACTTTCTGAGCTTCCAAAGACTTTCCTAGCTCACAGCCTCGCTAGCCATGAAGGAGCAGGCTGAGGGAGTGTGTCAGACATGACTCAGCACTTTCCTGGGCTTGCCTGTGGTTTCGCCTTTCCACTCCAACTGGGCCCCGGGACTCCCTGCAGAGGAGGAGGAGCCCGGTTGTCTCCAAACTTCCTAGGGCTAGAGTAGAGCAGGGAGAACTCTGTCAGCTGGAAGGGAAGAGCAGAAGGGTAGATGGGGCAGAGGTTGCCTGGCCGCTCTGGTGAAGCAACGCCCAGGGAGAAACAGGCACCATGGGCCTCCAGGCAGGGGATGCGAGATCCCAGCCAGAGTGCTTCTGCGTCTCAGCCGAGAAGCTTCCTGAGAGTTTGAGGTTGCCTGCAGCTCTCCAGAGGAGCAAAGACATGTGGGGTGTGTTTGGCCTTTCCCTGGGAGGGTGGTGCCCTTGCGGCAGCCCCAGGCCCAGGAGCAACGGCCCCAGAGGAAAGACCGTTCCCACTGAGATTCGCTGAGGCTGAGAAGCAGATTTCGCAGGAAGCGGGAGGAGAGAGCTTCCTTCGCCAATGCAGAGGCAGCCTAGCGGCCTGCGTCTGCACAGCTGGATTTGGCAGAGAGGCGTTCGCTTTGCCCCTGGGAGACGCTGAGATTGGCTCCAAGCACCGAGATTTCCGGGTGCGCGGCCTGCATCTCTCTTGCACTCTCCGAGCTTGAGAAGGCTTTCCTAGCTCCCAGCGTTGCTTCCCTGAAAGGAGCAGGCTGAGGAAGTGTGTCCGACGTGACTCAGCCCCTTCCTAGGCTTCCCCGTGCTATTGCCTTTCAGTGCAATCGAAGGCGCAGGACTCCTTGGAAAGGAGGCTGGGCTCGGTTGTCTCCCCACTTCAGAGGTCTAGAGCAGAGCACTGAGACGTCTGTCAGGCGGAAGGGAAGCGCTGTTGTGCCCATGGTGAAGACGTTGCTTGGCCGCACTGTGGAAGCAACGCCCAGAGAGAAACAGGCACCGTGGGCCTCCAGGCAGGGGCTGCGGGATCACAGCCAGAATGCCCCTGCGTCTCCGCTGAGAAGCGACCTCCCAGTTGGAGGCTCCATGCCGCCCTCCAGAGGAGCAAAGACGTGTGGAGTGTGTCTGGCCTTTCCTTGGGAGTGTGGTGCCCTTCCCTCTTCCCCAGGCACAGGAGCAACTGCCCCTGAGCAAAGACCTCTGCAAGGGCTTTTCCCTCAGGCTGAAGCAGATTTCGCAGGAAGCGGGCCTAGAGAGCTTCCTTCGTGGATGCAGAGGCAGCAGAGCGGCCTGCGTGTGCACAGCTGCATTTGGCAGAGAGGAGCTCGCTTTGGCACTGGGAGGCTGTGAGACCTGCTCCAAGCACCGGGATTGCTGGGTTGGGGCCTGCATCTCGCTGCCACTTGCTGAGCTTCCAAAGACTTTCCTAGCTCACAGCCTCGCTAGCCATGAAGGAGCAGGCTGAGGGAGTGTGTCAGACATGACTCAGCACTTTCCTGGGCTTGCCTGTGGTTTCGCCTTTCCACTCCAACTGGGCCCCGGGACTCCCTGCAGAGGAGGAGGAGCCCGGTTGTCTCCAAACTTCCTAGGGCTAGAGTAGAGCAGGGAGAACTCTGTCAGCTGGAAGGGAAGAGCAGAAGGGTAGATGGGGCAGAGGTTGCCTGGCCGCTCTGGTGAAGCAACGCCCAGGGAGAAACAGGCACCATGGGCCTCCAGGCAGGGGATGCGAGATCCCAGCCAGAGTGCTTCTGCGTCTCAGCCGAGAAGCTTCCTGAGAGTTTGAGGTTGCCTGCAGCTCTCCAGAGGAGCAAAGACATGTGGGGTGTGTTTGGCCTTTCCCTGGGAGGGTGGTGCCCTTGCGGCAGCCCCAGGCCCAGGAGCAACGGCCCCAGAGGAAAGACCGTTCCCACTGAGATTCGCTGAGGCTGAGAAGCAGATTTCGCAGGAAGCGGGAGGAGAGCGCTTCCTTCGCCAATGCAGAGGCAGCCTAGCGGCCTGCGTCTGCACAGCTGGATTTGGCAGAGAGGCGTTCGCTTTGCCCCTGGGAGACGCTGAGATTGGCTCCAAGCACCGAGATTTCCGGGTGCGCGGCCTGCATCTCTCTTGCACTCTCCGAGCTTGAGAAGGCTTTCCTAGCTCCCAGCGTTGCTTCCCTGAAAGGAGCAGGCTGAGGAAGTGTGTCCGACGTGACTCAGCCCCTTCCTAGGGTTCCCCGTGCTATTGCCTTTCAGTGCAATCGAAGGCGCAGGACTCCTTGGAAAGGAGGCTGGGCTCGGTTGTCTCCCCACTTCAGAGGTCTAGAGCAGAGCACTGAGACGTCTGTCAGGCGGAAGGGAAGCGCTGTTGTGCCCATGGTGAAGACGTTGCTTGGCCGCACTGTGGAAGCAACGCCCAGAGAGAAACAGGCACCGTGGGCCTCCAGGCAGGGGCTGCGGGATCACAGCCAGAATGCCCCTGCGTCTCCGCTGAGAAGCGACCTCCCAGTTGGAGGCTCCATGCCGCCCTCCAGAGGAGCAAAGACGTGTGGAGTGTGTCTGGCCTTTCCTTGGGAGTGTGGTGCCCTTCCCTCTTCCCCAGGCACAGGAGCAACTGCCCCTGAGCAAAGACCTCTCCAAGGGCTTTTCCCTCAGGCTGAAGCAGATTTCGCAGGAAGCGGGCCTAGAGAGCTTCCTTCGTGGATGCAGAGGCAGCAGAGCGGCCTGCGTGTGCACAGCTGCATTTGGCAGAGAGGAGCTCGCTTTGGCACTGGGAGGCTGGGAGACCTGCTCCAAGCACCGGGATTGCTGGGTTGGGGCCTGCATCTCGCTGCCACTTGCTGAGCTTCCAAAGACTTTCCTAGCTCACAGCCTCGCTAGCCATGAAGGAGCAGGCTGAGGGAGTGTGTCAGACATGACTCAGCACTTTCCTGGGCTTGCCTGTGGTTTCGCCTTTCCACTCCAACTGGGCCCCGGGACTCCCTGCAGAGGAGGAGGAGCCCGGTTGTCTCCAAACTTCCTAGGGCTAGAGTAGAGCAGGGAGAACTCTGTCAGCTGGAAGGGAAGAGCAGAAGGGTAGATGGGGCAGAGGTTGCCTGGCCGCTCTGGTGAAGCAACGCCCAGGGAGAAACAGGCACCATGGGCCTCCAGGCAGGGGATGCGAGATCCCAGCCAGAGTGCTTCTGCGTCTCAGCCGAGAAGCTTCCTGAGAGTTTGAGGTTGCCTGCAGCTCTCCAGAGGAGCAAAGACATGTGGGGTGTGTTTGGCCTTTCCCTGGGAGGGTGGTGCCCTTGCGGCAGCCCCAGGCCCAGGAGCAACGGCCCCAGAGGAAAGACCGTTCCCACTGAGATTCGCTGAGGCTGAGAAGCAGATTTCGCAGGAAGCGGGAGGAGAGAGCTTCCTTCGCCAATGCAGAGGCAGCCTAGCGGCCTGCGTCTGCACAGCTGGATTTGGCAGAGAGGCGTTCGCTTTGCCCCTGGGAGACGCTGAGATTGGCTCCAAGCACCGAGATTTCCGGGTGCGCGGCCTGCATCTCTCTTGCACTCTCCGAGCTTGAGAAGGCTTTCCTAGCTCCCAGCGTTGCTTCCCTGAAAGGAGCAGGCTGAGGAAGTGTGTCCGACGTGACTCAGCCCCTTCCTAGGCTTCCCCGTGCTATTGCCTTTCAGTGCAATCGAAGGCGCAGGACTCCTTGGAAAGGAGGCTGGGCTCGGTTGTCTCCCCACTTCAGAGGTCTAGAGCAGAGCACTGAGACGTCTGTCAGGCGGAAGGGAAGCGCTGTTGTGCCCATGGTGAAGACGTTGCTTGGCCGCACTGTGGAAGCAACGCCCAGAGAGAAACAGGCACCGTGGGCCTCCAGGCAGGGGCTGCGGGATCACAGCCAGAATGCCCCTGCGTCTCCGCTGAGAAGCGACCTCCCAGTTGGAGGCTCCATGCCGCCCTCCAGAGGAGCAAAGACGTGTGGAGTGTGTCTGGCCTTTCCTTGGGAGTGTGGTGCCCTTCCCTCTTCCCCAGGCACAGGAGCAACTGCCCCTGAGCAAAGACCTCTCCAAGGGCTTTTCCCTCAGGCTGAAGCAGATTTCGCAGGAAGCGGGCCTAGAGAGCTTCCTTCGTGGATGCAGAGGCAGCAGAGCGGCCTGCGTGTGCACAGCTGCATTTGGCAGAGAGGAGCTCGCTTTGGCACTGGGAGGCTGTGAGACCTGCTCCAAGCACCGGGATTGCTGGGTTGGGGCCTGCATCTCGCTGCCACTTGCTGAGCTTCCAAAGACTTTCCTAGCTCACAGCCTCGCTAGCCATGAAGGAGCAGGCTGAGGGAGTGTGTCAGACATGACTCAGCACTTTCCTGGGCTTGCCTGTGGTTTCGCCTTTCCACTCCAACTGGGCCCCGGGACTCCCTGCAGAGGAGGAGGAGCCCGGTTGTCTCCAAACTTCCTAGGGCTAGAGTAGAGCAGGGAGAACTCTGTCAGCTGGAAGGGAAGAGCAGAAGGGTAGATGGGGCAGAGGTTGCCTGGCCGCTCTGGTGAAGCAACGCCCAGGGAGAAACAGGCACCATGGGCCTCCAGGCAGGGGATGCGAGATCCCAGCCAGAGTGCTTCTGCGTCTCAGCCGAGAAGCTTCCTGAGAGTTTGAGGTTGCCTGCAGCTCTCCAGAGGAGCAAAGACATGTGGGGTGTGTTTGGCCTTTCCCTGGGAGGGTGGTGCCCTTGCGGCAGCCCCAGGCCCAGGAGCAACGGCCCCAGAGGAAAGACCGTTCCCACTGAGATTCGCTGAGGCTGAGAAGCAGATTTCGCAGGAAGCGGGAGGAGAGAGCTTCCTTCGCCAATGCAGAGGCAGCCTAGCGGCCTGCGTCTGCACAGCTGGATTTGGCAGAGAGGCGTTCGCTTTGCCCCTGGGAGACGCTGAGATTGGCTCCAAGCACCGAGATTTCCGGGTGCGCGGCCTGCATCTCTCTTGCACTCTCCGAGCTTGAGAAGGCTTTCCTAGCTCCCAGCGTTGCTTCCCTGAAAGGAGCAGGCTGAGGAAGTGTGTCCGACGTGACTCAGCCCCTTCCTAGGCTTCCCCGTGCTATTGCCTTTCAGTGCAATCGAAGGCGCAGGACTCCTTGGAAAGGAGGCTGGGCTCGGTTGTCTCCCCACTTCAGAGGTCTAGAGCAGAGCACTGAGACGTCTGTCAGGCGGAAGGGAAGCGCTGTTGTGCCCATGGTGAAGACGTTGCTTGGCCGCACTGTGGAAGCAACGCCCAGAGAGAAACAGGCACCGTGGGCCTCCAGGCAGGGGCTGCGGGATCACAGCCAGAATGCCCCTGCGTCTCCGCTGAGAAGCGACCTCCCAGTTGGAGGCTCCATGCCGCCCTCCAGAGGAGCAAAGACGTGTGGAGTGTGTCTGGCCTTTCCTTGGGAGTGTGGTGCCCTTCCCTCTTCCCCAGGCACAGGAGCAACTGCCCCTGAGCAAAGACCTCTCCAAGGGCTTTTCCCTCAGGCTGAAGCAGATTTCGCAGGAAGCGGGCCTAGAGAGCTTCCTTCGTGGATGCAGAGGCAGCAGAGCGGCCTGCGTGTGCACAGCTGCATTTGGCAGAGAGGAGCTCGCTTTGGCACTGGGAGGCTGTGAGACCTGCTCCAAGCCCCGGGATTGCTGGGTTGGGGCCTGCATCTCGCTGCCACTTGCTGAGCTTCCAAAGACTTTCCTAGCTCACAGCCTCGCTAGCCATGAAGGAGCAGGCTGAGGGAGTGTGTCAGACATGACTCAGCACTTTCCTGGGCTTGCCTGTGGTTTCGCCTTTCCACTCCAACTGGGCCCCGGGACTCCCTGCAGAGGAGGAGGAGCCCGGTTGTCTCCAAACTTCCTAGGGCTAGAGTAGAGCAGGGAGAACTCTGTCAGCTGGAAGGGAAGAGCAGAAGGGTAGATGGGGCAGAGGTTGCCTGGCCGCTCTGGTGAAGCAACGCCCAGGGAGAAACAGGCACCATGGGCCTCCAGGCAGGGGATGCGAGATCCCAGCCAGAGTGCTTCTGCGTCTCAGCCGAGAAGCTTCCTGAGAGTTTGAGGTTGCCTGCAGCTCTCCAGAGGAGCAAAGACATGTGGGGTGTGTTTGGCCTTTCCCTGGGAGGGTGGTGCCCTTGCGGCAGCCCCAGGCCCAGGAGCAACGGCCCCAGAGGAAAGACCGTTCCCACTGAGATTCGCTGAGGCTGAGAAGCAGATTTCGCAGGAAGCGGGAGGAGAGAGCTTCCTTCGCCAATGCAGAGGCAGCCTAGCGGCCTGCGTCTGCACAGCTGGATTTGGCAGAGAGGCGTTCGCTTTGCCCCTGGGAGACGCTGAGATTGGCTCCAAGCACCGAGATTTCCGGGTGCGCGGCCTGCATCTCTCTTGCACTCTCCGAGCTTGAGAAGGCTTTCCTAGCTCCCAGCGTTGCTTCCCTGAAAGGAGCAGGCTGAGGAAGTGTGTCCGACGTGACTCAGCCCCTTCCTAGGGTTCCCCGTGCTATTGCCTTTCAGTGCAATCGAAGGCGCAGGACTCCTTGGAAAGGAGGCTGGGCTCGGTTGTCTCCCCACTTCAGAGGTCTAGAGCAGAGCACTGAGACGTCTGTCAGGCGGAAGGGAAGCGCTGTTGTGCCCATGGTGAAGACGTTGCTTGGCCGCACTGTGGAAGCAACGCCCAGAGAGAAACAGGCACCGTGGGCCTCCAGGCAGGGGCTGCGGGATCACAGCCAGAATGCCCCTGCGTCTCCGCTGAGAAGCGACCTCCCAGTTGGAGGCTCCATGCCGCCCTCCAGAGGAGCAAAGACGTGTGGAGTGTGTCTGGCCTTTCCTTGGGAGTGTGGTGCCCTTCCCTCTTCCCCAGGCACAGGAGCAACTGCCCCTGAGCAAAGACCTCTGCAAGGGCTTTTCCCTCAGGCTGAAGCAGATTTCGCAGGAAGCGGGCCTAGAGAGCTTCCTTCGTGGATGCAGAGGCAGCAGAGCGGCCTGCGTGTGCACAGCTGCATTTGGCAGAGAGGAGCTCGCTTTGGCACTGGGAGGCTGTGAGACCTGCTCCAAGCACCGGGATTGCTGGGTTGGGGCCTGCATCTCGCTGCCACTTGCTGAGCTTCCAAAGACTTTCCTAGCTCACAGCCTCGCTAGCCATGAAGGAGCAGGCTGAGGGAGTGTGTCAGACATGACTCAGCACTTTCCTGGGCTTGCCTGTGGTTTCGCCTTTCCACTCCAACTGGGCCCCGGGACTCCCTGCAGAGGAGGAGGAGCCCGGTTGTCTCCAAACTTCCTAGGGCTAGAGTAGAGCAGGGAGAACTCTGTCAGCTGGAAGGGAAGAGCAGAAGGGTAGATGGGGCAGAGGTTGCCTGGCCGCTCTGGTGAAGCAACGCCCAGGGAGAAACAGGCACCATGGGCCTCCAGGCAGGGGATGCGAGATCCCAGCCAGAGTGCTTCTGCGTCTCAGCCGAGAAGCTTCCTGAGAGTTTGAGGTTGCCTGCAGCTCTCCAGAGGAGCAAAGACATGTGGGGTGTGTTTGGCCTTTCCCTGGGAGGGTGGTGCCCTTGCGGCAGCCCCAGGCCCAGGAGCAACGGCCCCAGAGGAAAGACCGTTCCCACTGAGATTCGCTGAGGCTGAGAAGCAGATTTCGCAGGAAGCGGGAGGAGAGCGCTTCCTTCGCCAATGCAGAGGCAGCCTAGCGGCCTGCGTCTGCACAGCTGGATTTGGCAGAGAGGCGTTCGCTTTGCCCCTGGGAGACGCTGAGATTGGCTCCAAGCACCGAGATTTCCGGGTGCGCGGCCTGCATCTCTCTTGCACTCTCCGAGCTTGAGAAGGCTTTCCTAGCTCCCAGCGTTGCTTCCCTGAAAGGAGCAGGCTGAGGAAGTGTGCCCGCGTGACTCAGCCCCTTCCTAGTCTTCCCCATGCTATTGCCTTTCAGTGCAATCGAAGGCGCAGGACTCCTTGGAAAGGAGGCTGGGCTCGGTTGTCTCCCCACTTCAGAGGTCTAGAGCAGAGCACTGAGACGTCTGTCAGGCAGAAGGGAAGCGCTGTTGTGCCCATGGTGAAGACGTTGCTTGGCCGCACTGTGGAAGCAACGCCCAGAGAGAAACAGGCACCGTGGGCCTCCAGGCAGGGGCTGCGGGATCACAGCCAGAATGCCCCTGCGTCTCCGCTGAGAAGCGACCTCCCAGTTGGAGGCTCCATGCCGCCCTCCAGAGGAGCAAAGACGTGTGGAGTGTGTCTGGCCTTTCCTTGGGAGTGTGGTGCCCTTCCCTCTTCCCCAGGCACAGGAGCAACTGCCCCTGAGCAAAGACCTCTCCAAGGGCTTTTCCCTCAGGCTGAAGCAGATTTCGCAGGAAGCGGGCCTAGAGAGCTTCCTTCGTGGATGCAGAGGCAGCAGAGCGGCCTGCGTGTGCACAGCTGCATTTGGCAGAGAGGAGCTCGCTTTGGCACTGGGAGGCTGTGAGACCTGCTCCAAGCACCGGGATTGCTGGGTTGGGGCCTGCATCTCGCTGCCACTTTCTGAGCTTCCAAAGACTTTCCTAGCTCACAGCCTCGCTAGCCATGAAGGAGCAGGCTGAGGGAGTGTGTCAGACATGACTCAGCACTTTCCTGGGCTTGCCTGTGGTTTCGCCTTTCCACTCCAACTGGGCCCCGGGACTCCCTGCAGAGGAGGAGGAGCCCGGTTGTCTCCAAACTTCCTAGGGCTAGAGTAGAGCAGGGAGAACTCTGTCAGCTGGAAGGGAAGAGCAGAAGGGTAGATGGGGCAGAGGTTGCCTGGCCGCTCTGGTGAAGCAACGCCCAGGGAGAAACAGGCACCATGGGCCTCCAGGCAGGGGATGCGAGATCCCAGCCAGAGTGCTTCTGCGTCTCAGCCGAGAAGCTTCCTGAGAGTTTGAGGTTGCCTGCAGCTCTCCAGAGGAGCAAAGACATGTGGGGTGTGTTTGGCCTTTCCCTGGGAGGGTGGTGCCCTTGCGGCAGCCCCAGGCCCAGGAGCAACGGCCCCAGAGGAAAGACCGTTCCCACTGAGATTCGCTGAGGCTGAGAAGCAGATTTCGCAGGAAGCGGGAGGAGAGAGCTTCCTTCGCCAATGCAGAGGCAGCCTAGCGGCCTGCGTCTGCACAGCTGGATTTGGCAGAGAGGCGTTCGCTTTGCCCCTGGGAGACGCTGAGATTGGCTCCAAGCACCGAGATTTCCGGGTGCGCGGCCTGCATCTCTCTTGCACTCTCCGAGCTTGAGAAGGCTTTCCTAGCTCCCAGCGTTGCTTCCCTGAAAGGAGCAGGCTGAGGAAGTGTGTCCGACGTGACTCAGCCCCTTCCTAGGCTTCCCCGTGCTATTGCCTTTCAGTGCAATCGAAGGCGCAGGACTCCTTGGAAAGGAGGCTGGGCTCGGTTGTCTCCCCACTTCAGAGGTCTAGAGCAGAGCACTGAGACGTCTGTCAGGCGGAAGGGAAGCGCTGTTGTGCCCATGGTGAAGACGTTGCTTGGCCGCACTGTGGAAGCAACGCCCAGAGAGAAACAGGCACCGTGGGCCTCCAGGCAGGGGCTGCGGGATCACAGCCAGAATGCCCCTGCGTCTCCGCTGAGAAGCGACCTCCCAGTTGGAGGCTCCATGCCGCCCTCCAGAGGAGCAAAGACGTGTGGAGTGTGTCTGGCCTTTCCTTGGGAGTGTGGTGCCCTTCCCTCTTCCCCAGGCACAGGAGCAACTGCCCCTGAGCAAAGACCTCTCCAAGGGCTTTTCCCTCAGGCTGAAGCAGATTTCGCAGGAAGCGGGCCTAGAGAGCTTCCTTCGTGGATGCAGAGGCAGCAGAGCGGCCTGCGTGTGCAAAGCTGCATTTGGCAGAGAGGAGCTCGCTTTGGCACTGGGAGGCTGTGAGACCTGCTCCAAGCCCCGGGATTGCTGGGTTGGGGCCTGCATCTCGCTGCCACTTGCTGAGCTTCCAAAGACTTTCCTAGCTCACAGCCTCGCTAGCCATGAAGGAGCAGGCTGAGGGAGTGTGTCAGACATGACTCAGCACTTTCCTGGGCTTGCCTGTGGTTTCGCCTTTCCACTCCAACTGGGCCCCGGGACTCCCTGCAGAGGAGGAGGAGCCCGGTTGTCTCCAAACTTCCTAGGGCTAGAGTAGAGCAGGGAGAACTCTGTCAGCTGGAAGGGAAGAGCAGAAGGGTAGATGGGGCAGAGGTTGCCTGGCCGCTCTGGTGAAGCAACGCCCAGGGAGAAACAGGCACCATGGGCCTCCAGGCAGGGGATGCGAGATCCCAGCCAGAGTGCTTCTGCGTCTCAGCCGAGAAGCTTCCTGAGAGTTTGAGGTTGCCTGCAGCTCTCCAGAGGAGCAAAGACATGTGGGGTGTGTTTGGCCTTTCCCTGGGAGGGTGGTGCCCTTGCGGCAGCCCCAGGCCCAGGAGCAACGGCCCCAGAGGAAAGACCGTTCCCACTGAGATTCGCTGAGGCTGAGAAGCAGATTTCGCAGGAAGCGGGAGGAGAGAGCTTCCTTCGCCAATGCAGAGGCAGCCTAGCGGCCTGCGTCTGCACAGCTGGATTTGGCAGAGAGGCGTTCGCTTTGCCCCTGGGAGACGCTGAGATTGGCTCCAAGCACCGAGATTTCCGGGTGCGCGGCCTGCATCTCTCTTGCACTCTCCGAGCTTGAGAAGGCTTTCCTAGCTCCCAGCGTTGCTTCCCTGAAAGGAGCAGGCTGAGGAAGTGTGTCCGACGTGACTCAGCCCCTTCCTAGGCTTCCCCGTGCTATTGCCTTTCAGTGCAATGGAAGGCGCAGGACTCCTTGGAAAGGAGGCTGGGCTCGGTTGTCTCCCCACTTCAGAGGTCTAGAGCAGAGCACTGAGACGTCTGTCAGGCGGAAGGGAAGCGCTGTTGTGCCCATGGTGAAGACGTTGCTTGGCCGCACTGTGGAAGCAACGCCCAGAGAGAAACAGGCACCGTGGGCCTCCAGGCAGGGGCTGCGGGATCACAGCCAGAATGCCCCTGCGTCTCCGCTGAGAAGCGACCTCCCAGTTGGAGGCTCCATGCCGCCCTCCAGAGGAGCAAAGACGTGTGGAGTGTGTCTGGCCTTTCCTTGGGAGTGTGGTGCCCTTCCCTCTTCCCCAGGCACAGGAGCAACTGCCCCTGAGCAAAGACCTCTCCAAGGGCTTTTCCCTCAGGCTGAAGCAGATTTCGCAGGAAGCGGGCCTAGAGAGCTTCCTTCGTGGATGCAGAGGCAGCAGAGCGGCCTGCGTGTGCACAGCTGCATTTGGCAGAGAGGAGCTCGCTTTGGCACTGGGAGGCTGTGAGACCTGCTCCAAGCACCGGGATTGCTGGGTTGGGGCCTGCATCTCGCTGCCACTTTCTGAGCTTCCAAAGACTTTCCTAGCTCACAGCCTCGCTAGCCATGAAGGAGCAGGCTGAGGGAGTGTGTCAGACATGACTCAGCACTTTCCTGGGCTTGCCTGTGGTTTCGCCTTTCCACTCCAACTGGGCCCCGGGACTCCCTGCAGAGGAGGAGGAGCCCGGTTGTCTCCAAACTTCCTAGGGCTAGAGTAGAGCAGGGAGAACTCTGTCAGCTGGAAGGGAAGAGCAGAAGGGTAGATGGGGCAGAGGTTGCCTGGCCGCTCTGGTGAAGCAACGCCCAGGGAGAAACAGGCACCATGGGCCTCCAGGCAGGGGATGCGAGATCCCAGCCAGAGTGCTTCTGCGTCTCAGCCGAGAAGCTTCCTGAGAGTTTGAGGTTGCCTGCAGCTCTCCAGAGGAGCAAAGACATGTGGGGTGTGTTTGGCCTTTCCCTGGGAGGGTGGTGCCCTTGCGGCAGCCCCAGGCCCAGGAGCAACGGCCCCAGAGGAAAGACCGTTCCCACTGAGATTCGCTGAGGCTGAGAAGCAGATTTCGCAGGAAGCGGGAGGAGAGAGCTTCCTTCGCCAATGCAGAGGCAGCCTAGCGGCCTGCGTCTGCACAGCTGGATTTGGCAGAGAGGCGTTCGCTTTGCCCCTGGGAGACGCTGAGATTGGCTCCAAGCACCGAGATTTCCGGGTGCGCGGCCTGCATCTCTCTTGCACTCTCCGAGCTTGAGAAGGCTTTCCTAGCTCCCAGCGTTGCTTCCCTGAAAGGAGCAGGCTGAGGAAGTGTGTCCGACGTGACTCAGCCCCTTCCTAGGGTTCCCCGTGCTATTGCCTTTCAGTGCAATCGAAGGCGCAGGACTCCTTGGAAAGGAGGCTGGGCTCGGTTGTCTCCCCACTTCAGAGGTCTAGAGCAGAGCACTGAGACGTCTGTCAGGCGGAAGGGAAGCGCTGTTGTGCCCATGGTGAAGACGTTGCTTGGCCGCACTGTGGAAGCAACGCCCAGAGAGAAACAGGCACCGTGGGCCTCCAGGCAGGGGCTGCGGGATCACAGCCAGAATGCCCCTGCGTCTCCGCTGAGAAGCGACCTCCCAGTTGGAGGCTCCATGCCGCCCTCCAGAGGAGCAAAGACGTGTGGAGTGTGTCTGGCCTTTCCTTGGGAGTGTGGTGCCCTTCCCTCTTCCCCAGGCACAGGAGCAACTGCCCCTGAGCAAAGACCTCTCCAAGGGCTTTTCCCTCAGGCTGAAGCAGATTTCGCAGGAAGCGGGCCTAGAGAGCTTCCTTCGTGGATGCAGAGGCAGCAGAGCGGCCTGCGTGTGCACAGCTGCATTTGGCAGAGAGGAGCTCGCTTTGGCACTGGGAGGCTGGGAGACCTGCTCCAAGCACCGGGATTGCTGGGTTGGGGCCTGCATCTCGCTGCCACTTTCTGAGCTTCCAAAGACTTTCCTAGCTCACAGCCTCGCTAGCCATGAAGGAGCAGGCTGAGGGAGTGTGTCAGACATGACTCAGCACTTTCCTGGGCTTGCCTGTGGTTTCGCCTTTCCACTCCAACTGGGCCCCGGGACTCCCTGCAGAGGAGGAGGAGCCCGGTTGTCTCCAAACTTCCTAGGGCTAGAGTAGAGCAGGGAGAACTCTGTCAGCTGGAAGGGAAGAGCAGAAGGGTAGATGGGGCAGAGGTTGCCTGGCCGCTCTGGTGAAGCAACGCCCAGGGAGAAACAGGCACCATGGGCCTCCAGGCAGGGGATGCGAGATCCCAGCCAGAGTGCTTCTGCGTCTCAGCCGAGAAGCTTCCTGAGAGTTTGAGGTTGCCTGCAGCTCTCCAGAGGAGCAAAGACATGTGGGGTGTGTTTGGCCTTTCCCTGGGAGGGTGGTGCCCTTGCGGCAGCCCCAGGCCCAGGAGCAACGGCCCCAGAGGAAAGACCGTTCCCACTGAGATTCGCTGAGGCTGAGAAGCAGATTTCGCAGGAAGCGGGAGGAGAGAGCTTCCTTCGCCAATGCAGAGGCAGCCTAGCGGCCTGCGTCTGCACAGCTGGATTTGGCAGAGAGGCGTTCGCTTTGCCCCTGGGAGACGCTGAGATTGGCTCCAAGCACCGAGATTTCCGGGTGCGCGGCCTGCATCTCTCTTGCACTCTCCGAGCTTGAGAAGGCTTTCCTAGCTCCCAGCGTTGCTTCCCTGAAAGGAGCAGGCTGAGGAAGTGTGTCCGACGTGACTCAGCCCCTTCCTAGGCTTCCCCGTGCTATTGCCTTTCAGTGCAATCGAAGGCGCAGGACTCCTTGGAAAGGAGGCTGGGCTCGGTTGTCTCCCCACTTCAGAGGTCTAGAGCAGAGCACTGAGACGTCTGTCAGGCGGAAGGGAAGCGCTGTTGTGCCCATGGTGAAGACGTTGCTTGGCCGCACTGTGGAAGCAACGCCCAGAGAGAAACAGGCACCGTGGGCCTCCAGGCAGGGGCTGCGGGATCACAGCCAGAATGCCCCTGCGTCTCCGCTGAGAAGCGACCTCCCAGTTGGAGGCTCCATGCCGCCCTCCAGAGGAGCAAAGACGTGTGGAGTGTGTCTGGCCTTTCCTTGGGAGTGTGGTGCCCTTCCCTCTTCCCCAGGCACAGGAGCAACTGCCCCTGAGCAAAGACCTCTCCAAGGGCTTTTCCCTCAGGCTGAAGCAGATTTCGCAGGAAGCGGGCCTAGAGAGCTTCCTTCGTGGATGCAGAGGCAGCAGAGCGGCCTGCGTGTGCACAGCTGCATTTGGCAGAGAGGAGCTCGCTTTGGCACTGGGAGGCTGTGAGACCTGCTCCAAGCACCGGGATTGCTGGGTTGGGGCCTGCATCTCGCTGCCACTTGCTGAGCTTCCAAAGACTTTCCTAGCTCACAGCCTCGCTAGCCATGAAGGAGCAGGCTGAGGGAGTGTGTCAGACATGACTCAGCACTTTCCTGGGCTTGCCTGTGGTTTCGCCTTTCCACTCCAACTGGGCCCCGGGACTCCCTGCAGAGGAGGAGGAGCCCGGTTGTCTCCAAACTTCCTAGGGCTAGAGTAGAGCAGGGAGAACTCTGTCAGCTGGAAGGGAAGAGCAGAAGGGTAGATGGGGCAGAGGTTGCCTGGCCGCTCTGGTGAAGCAACGCCCAGGGAGAAACAGGCACCATGGGCCTCCAGGCAGGGGATGCGAGATCCCAGCCAGAGTGCTTCTGCGTCTCAGCCGAGAAGCTTCCTGAGAGTTTGAGGTTGCCTGCAGCTCTCCAGAGGAGCAAAGACATGTGGGGTGTGTTTGGCCTTTCCCTGGGAGGGTGGTGCCCTTGCGGCAGCCCCAGGCCCAGGAGCAACGGCCCCAGAGGAAAGACCGTTCCCACTGAGATTCGCTGAGGCTGAGAAGCAGATTTCGCAGGAAGCGGGAGGAGAGAGCTTCCTTCGCCAATGCAGAGGCAGCCTAGCGGCCTGCGTCTGCACAGCTGGATTTGGCAGAGAGGCGTTCGCTTTGCCCCTGGGAGACGCTGAGATTGGCTCCAAGCACCGAGATTTCCGGGTGCGCGGCCTGCATCTCTCTTGCACTCTCCGAGCTTGAGAAGGCTTTCCTAGCTCCCAGCGTTGCTTCCCTGAAAGGAGCAGGCTGAGGAAGTGTGTCCGACGTGACTCAGCCCCTTCCTAGGCTTCCCCGTGCTATTGCCTTTCAGTGCAATCGAAGGCGCAGGACTCCTTGGAAAGGAGGCTGGGCTCGGTTGTCTCCCCACTTCAGAGGTCTAGAGCAGAGCACTGAGACGTCTGTCAGGCGGAAGGGAAGCGCTGTTGTGCCCATGGTGAAGACGTTGCTTGGCCGCACTGTGGAAGCAACGCCCAGAGAGAAACAGGCACCGTGGGCCTCCAGGCAGGGGCTGCGGGATCACAGCCAGAATGCCCCTGCGTCTCCGCTGAGAAGCGACCTCCCAGTTGGAGGCTCCATGCCGCCCTCCAGAGGAGCAAAGACGTGTGGAGTGTGTCTGGCCTTTCCTTGGGAGTGTGGTGCCCTTCCCTCTTCCCCAGGCACAGGAGCAACTGCCCCTGAGCAAAGACCTCTCCAAGGGCTTTTCCCTCAGGCTGAAGCAGATTTCGCAGGAAGCGGGCCTAGAGAGCTTCCTTCGTGGATGCAGAGGCAGCAGAGCGGCCTGCGTGTGCACAGCTGCATTTGGCAGAGAGGAGCTCGCTTTGGCACTGGGAGGCTGTGAGACCTGCTCCAAGCCCCGGGATTGCTGGGTTGGGGCCTGCATCTCGCTGCCACTTTCTGAGCTTCCAAAGACTTTCCTAGCTCACAGCCTCGCTAGCCATGAAGGAGCAGGCTGAGGGAGTGTGTCAGACATGACTCAGCACTTTCCTGGGCTTGCCTGTGGTTTCGCCTTTCCACTCCAACTGGGCCCCGGGACTCCCTGCAGAGGAGGAGGAGCCCGGTTGTCTCCAAACTTCCTAGGGCTAGAGTAGAGCAGGGAGAACTCTGTCAGCTGGAAGGGAAGAGCAGAAGGGTAGATGGGGCAGAGGTTGCCTGGCCGCTCTGGTGAAGCAACGCCCAGGGAGAAACAGGCACCATGGGCCTCCAGGCAGGGGATGCGAGATCCCAGCCAGAGTGCTTCTGCGTCTCAGCCGAGAAGCTTCCTGAGAGTTTGAGGTTGCCTGCAGCTCTCCAGAGGAGCAAAGACATGTGGGGTGTGTTTGGCCTTTCCCTGGGAGGGTGGTGCCCTTGCGGCAGCCCCAGGCCCAGGAGCAACGGCCCCAGAGGAAAGACCGTTCCCACTGAGATTCGCTGAGGCTGAGAAGCAGATTTCGCAGGAAGCGGGAGGAGAGAGCTTCCTTCGCCAATGCAGAGGCAGCCTAGCGGCCTGCGTCTGCACAGCTGGATTTGGCAGAGAGGCGTTCGCTTTGCCCCTGGGAGACGCTGAGATTGGCTCCAAGCACCGAGATTTCCGGGTGCGCGGCCTGCATCTCTCTTGCACTCTCCGAGCTTGAGAAGGCTTTCCTAGCTCCCAGCGTTGCTTCCCTGAAAGGAGCAGGCTGAGGAAGTGTGTCCGACGTGACTCAGCCCCTTCCTAGGGTTCCCCGTGCTATTGCCTTTCAGTGCAATCGAAGGCGCAGGACTCCTTGGAAAGGAGGCTGGGCTCGGTTGTCTCCCCACTTCAGAGGTCTAGAGCAGAGCACTGAGACGTCTGTCAGGCGGAAGGGAAGCGCTGTTGTGCCCATGGTGAAGACGTTGCTTGGCCGCACTGTGGAAGCAACGCCCAGAGAGAAACAGGCACCGTGGGCCTCCAGGCAGGGGCTGCGGGATCACAGCCAGAATGCCCCTGCGTCTCCGCTGAGAAGCGACCTCCCAGTTGGAGGCTCCATGCCGCCCTCCAGAGGAGCAAAGACGTGTGGAGTGTGTCTGGCCTTTCCTTGGGAGTGTGGTGCCCTTCCCTCTTCCCCAGGCACAGGAGCAACTGCCCCTGAGCAAAGACCTCTCCAAGGGCTTTTCCCTCAGGCTGAAGCAGATTTCGCAGGAAGCGGGCCTAGAGAGCTTCCTTCGTGGATGCAGAGGCAGCAGAGCGGCCTGCGTGTGCACAGCTGCATTTGGCAGAGAGGAGCTCGCTTTGGCACTGGGAGGCTGGGAGACCTGCTCCAAGCACCGGGATTGCTGGGTTGGGGCCTGCATCTCGCTGCCACTTGCTGAGCTTCCAAAGACTTTCCTAGCTCACAGCCTCGCTAGCCATGAAGGAGCAGGCTGAGGGAGTGTGTCAGACATGACTCAGCACTTTCCTGGGCTTGCCTGTGGTTTCGCCTTTCCACTCCAACTGGGCCCCGGGACTCCCTGCAGAGGAGGAGGAGCCCGGTTGTCTCCAAACTTCCTAGGGCTAGAGTAGAGCAGGGAGAACTCTGTCAGCTGGAAGGGAAGAGCAGAAGGGTAGATGGGGCAGAGGTTGCCTGGCCGCTCTGGTGAAGCAACGCCCAGGGAGAAACAGGCACCATGGGCCTCCAGGCAGGGGATGCGAGATCCCAGCCAGAGTGCTTCTGCGTCTCAGCCGAGAAGCTTCCTGAGAGTTTGAGGTTGCCTGCAGCTCTCCAGAGGAGCAAAGACATGTGGGGTGTGTTTGGCCTTTCCCTGGGAGGGTGGTGCCCTTGCGGCAGCCCCAGGCCCAGGAGCAACGGCCCCAGAGGAAAGACCGTTCCCACTGAGATTCGCTGAGGCTGAGAAGCAGATTTCGCAGGAAGCGGGAGGAGAGAGCTTCCTTCGCCAATGCAGAGGCAGCCTAGCGGCCTGCGTCTGCACAGCTGGATTTGGCAGAGAGGCGTTCGCTTTGCCCCTGGGAGACGCTGAGATTGGCTCCAAGCACCGAGATTTCCGGGTGCGCGGCCTGCATCTCTCTTGCACTCTCCGAGCTTGAGAAGGCTTTCCTAGCTCCCAGCGTTGCTTCCCTGAAAGGAGCAGGCTGAGGAAGTGTGTCCGACGTGACTCAGCCCCTTCCTAGGGTTCCCCGTGCTATTGCCTTTCAGTGCAATCGAAGGCGCAGGACTCCTTGGAAAGGAGGCTGGGCTCGGTTGTCTCCCCACTTCAGAGGTCTAGAGCAGAGCACTGAGACGTCTGTCAGGCGGAAGGGAAGCGCTGTTGTGCCCATGGTGAAGACGTTGCTTGGCCGCACTGTGGAAGCAACGCCCAGAGAGAAACAGGCACCGTGGGCCTCCAGGCAGGGGCTGCGGGATCACAGCCAGAATGCCCCTGCGTCTCCGCTGAGAAGCGACCTCCCAGTTGGAGGCTCCATGCCGCCCTCCAGAGGAGCAAAGACGTGTGGAGTGTGTCTGGCCTTTCCTTGGGAGTGTGGTGCCCTTCCCTCTTCCCCAGGCACAGGAGCAACTGCCCCTGAGCAAAGACCTCTCCAAGGGCTTTTCCCTCAGGCTGAAGCAGATTTCGCAGGAAGCGGGCCTAGAGAGCTTCCTTCGTGGATGCAGAGGCAGCAGAGCGGCCTGCGTGTGCACAGCTGCATTTGGCAGAGAGGAGCTCGCTTTGGCACTGGGAGGCTGTGAGACCTGCTCCAAGCACCGGGATTGCTGGGTTGGGGCCTGCATCTCGCTGCCACTTGCTGAGCTTCCAAAGACTTTCCTAGCTCACAGCCTCGCTAGCCATGAAGGAGCAGGCTGAGGGAGTGTGTCAGACATGACTCAGCACTTTCCTGGGCTTGCCTGTGGTTTCGCCTTTCCACTCCAACTGGGCCCCGGGACTCCCTGCAGAGGAGGAGGAGCCCGGTTGTCTCCAAACTTCCTAGGGCTAGAGTAGAGCAGGGAGAACTCTGTCAGCTGGAAGGGAAGAGCAGAAGGGTAGATGGGGCAGAGGTTGCCTGGCCGCTCTGGTGAAGCAACGCCCAGGGAGAAACAGGCACCATGGGCCTCCAGGCAGGGGATGCGAGATCCCAGCCAGAGTGCTTCTGCGTCTCAGCCGAGAAGCTTCCTGAGAGTTTGAGGTTGCCTGCAGCTCTCCAGAGGAGCAAAGACATGTGGGGTGTGTTTGGCCTTTCCCTGGGAGGGTGGTGCCCTTGCGGCAGCCCCAGGCCCAGGAGCAACGGCCCCAGAGGAAAGACCGTTCCCACTGAGATTCGCTGAGGCTGAGAAGCAGATTTCGCAGGAAGCGGGAGGAGAGAGCTTCCTTCGCCAATGCAGAGGCAGCCTAGCGGCCTGCGTCTGCACAGCTGGATTTGGCAGAGAGGCGTTCGCTTTGCCCCTGGGAGACGCTGAGATTGGCTCCAAGCACCGAGATTTCCGGGTGCGCGGCCTGCATCTCTCTTGCACTCTCCGAGCTTGAGAAGGCTTTCCTAGCTCCCAGCGTTGCTTCCCTGAAAGGAGCAGGCTGAGGAAGTGTGTCCGACGTGACTCAGCCCCTTCCTAGGCTTCCCCGTGCTATTGCCTTTCAGTGCAATCGAAGGCGCAGGACTCCTTGGAAAGGAGGCTGGGCTCGGTTGTCTCCCCACTTCAGAGGTCTAGAGCAGAGCACTGAGACGTCTGTCAGGCGGAAGGGAAGCGCTGTTGTGCCCATGGTGAAGACGTTGCTTGGCCGCACTGTGGAAGCAACGCCCAGAGAGAAACAGGCACCGTGGGCCTCCAGGCAGGGGCTGCGGGATCACAGCCAGAATGCCCCTGCGTCTCCGCTGAGAAGCGACCTCCCAGTTGGAGGCTCCATGCCGCCCTCCAGAGGAGCAAAGACGTGTGGAGTGTGTCTGGCCTTTCCTTGGGAGTGTGGTGCCCTTCCCTCTTCCCCAGGCACAGGAGCAACTGCCCCTGAGCAAAGACCTCTCCAAGGGCTTTTCCCTCAGGCTGAAGCAGATTTCGCAGGAAGCGGGCCTAGAGAGCTTCCTTCGTGGATGCAGAGGCAGCAGAGCGGCCTGCGTGTGCAAAGCTGCATTTGGCAGAGAGGAGCTCGCTTTGGCACTGGGAGGCTGTGAGACCTGCTCCAAGCCCCGGGATTGCTGGGTTGGGGCCTGCATCTCGCTGCCACTTGCTGAGCTTCCAAAGACTTTCCTAGCTCACAGCCTCGCTAGCCATGAAGGAGCAGGCTGAGGGAGTGTGTCAGACATGACTCAGCACTTTCCTGGGCTTGCCTGTGGTTTCGCCTTTCCACTCCAACTGGGCCCCGGGACTCCCTGCAGAGGAGGAGGAGCCCGGTTGTCTCCAAACTTCCTAGGGCTAGAGTAGAGCAGGGAGAACTCTGTCAGCTGGAAGGGAAGAGCAGAAGGGTAGATGGGGCAGAGGTTGCCTGGCCGCTCTGGTGAAGCAACGCCCAGGGAGAAACAGGCACCATGGGCCTCCAGGCAGGGGATGCGAGATCCCAGCCAGAGTGCTTCTGCGTCTCAGCCGAGAAGCTTCCTGAGAGTTTGAGGTTGCCTGCAGCTCTCCAGAGGAGCAAAGACATGTGGGGTGTGTTTGGCCTTTCCCTGGGAGGGTGGTGCCCTTGCGGCAGCCCCAGGCCCAGGAGCAACGGCCCCAGAGGAAAGACCGTTCCCACTGAGATTCGCTGAGGCTGAGAAGCAGATTTCGCAGGAAGCGGGAGGAGAGAGCTTCCTTCGCCAATGCAGAGGCAGCCTAGCGGCCTGCGTCTGCATAGCTGGATTTGGCAGAGAGGCGTTCGCTTTGCCCCTGGGAGACGCTGAGATTGGCTCCAAGCACCGAGATTTCCGGGTGCGCGGCCTGCATCTCTCTTGCACTCTCCGAGCTTGAGAAGGCTTTCCTAGCTCCCAGCGTTGCTTCCCTGAAAGGAGCAGGCTGAGGAAGTGTGTCCGACGTGACTCAGCCCCTTCCTAGGCTTCCCCGTGCTATTGCCTTTCAGTGCAATCGAAGGCGCAGGACTCCTTGGAAAGGAGGCTGGGCTCGGTTGTCTCCCCACTTCAGAGGTCTAGAGCAGAGCACTGAGACGTCTGTCAGGCGGAAGGGAAGCGCTGTTGTGCCCATGGTGAAGACGTTGCTTGGCCGCACTGTGGAAGCAACGCCCAGAGAGAAACAGGCACCGTGGGCCTCCAGGCAGGGGCTGCGGGATCACAGCCAGAATGCCCCTGCGTCTCCGCTGAGAAGCGACCTCCCAGTTGGAGGCTCCATGCCGCCCTCCAGAGGAGCAAAGACGTGTGGAGTGTGTCTGGCCTTTCCTTGGGAGTGTGGTGCCCTTCCCTCTTCCCCAGGCACAGGAGCAACTGCCCCTGAGCAAAGACCTCTCCAAGGGCTTTTCCCTCAGGCTGAAGCAGATTTCGCAGGAAGCGGGCCTAGAGAGCTTCCTTCGTGGATGCAGAGGCAGCAGAGCGGCCTGCGTGTGCACAGCTGCATTTGGCAGAGAGGAGCTCGCTTTGGCACTGGGAGGCTGGGAGACCTGCTCCAAGCACCGGGATTGCTGGGTTGGGGCCTGCATCTCGCTGCCACTTTCTGAGCTTCCAAAGACTTTCCTAGCTCACAGCCTCGCTAGCCATGAAGGAGCAGGCTGAGGGAGTGTGTCAGACATGACTCAGCACTTTCCTGGGCTTGCCTGTGGTTTCGCCTTTCCACTCCAACTGGGCCCCGGGACTCCCTGCAGAGGAGGAGGAGCCCGGTTGTCTCCAAACTTCCTAGGGCTAGAGTAGAGCAGGGAGAACTCTGTCAGCTGGAAGGGAAGAGCAGAAGGGTAGATGGGGCAGAGGTTGCCTGGCCGCTCTGGTGAAGCAACGCCCAGGGAGAAACAGGCACCATGGGCCTCCAGGCAGGGGATGCGAGATCCCAGCCAGAGTGCTTCTGCGTCTCAGCCGAGAAGCTTCCTGAGAGTTTGAGGTTGCCTGCAGCTCTCCAGAGGAGCAAAGACATGTGGGGTGTGTTTGGCCTTTCCCTGGGAGGGTGGTGCCCTTGCGGCAGCCCCAGGCCCAGGAGCAACGGCCCCAGAGGAAAGACCGTTCCCACTGAGATTCGCTGAGGCTGAGAAGCAGATTTCGCAGGAAGCGGGAGGAGAGCGCTTCCTTCGCCAATGCAGAGGCAGCCTAGCGGCCTGCGTCTGCACAGCTGGATTTGGCAGAGAGGCGTTCGCGTTGCCCCTGGGAGACGCTGAGATTGGCTCCAAGCACCGAGATTTCCGGGTGCGCGGCCTGCATCTCTCTTGCACTCTCCGAGCTTGAGAAGGCTTTCCTAGCTCCCAGCGTTGCTTCCCTGAAAGGAGCAGGCTGAGGAAGTGTGCCCGCGTGACTCAGCCCCTTCCTAGGCTTCCCCGTGCTATTGCCTTTCAGTGCAATCGAAGGCGCAGGACTCCTTGGAAAGGAGGCTGGGCTCGGTTGTCTCCCCACTTCAGAGGTCTAGAGCAGAGCACTGAGACGTCTGTCAGGCGGAAGGGAAGCGCTGTTGTGCCCATGGTGAAGACGTTGCTTGGCCGCACTGTGGAAGCAACGCCCAGAGAGAAACAGGCACCGTGGGCCTCCAGGCAGGGGCTGCGGGATCACAGCCAGAATGCCCCTGCGTCTCCGCTGAGAAGCGACCTCCCAGTTGGAGGCTCCATGCCGCCCTCCAGAGGAGCAAAGACGTGTGGAGTGTGTCTGGCCTTTCCTTGGGAGTGTGGTGCCCTTCCCTCTTCCCCAGGCACAGGAGCAACTGCCCCTGAGCAAAGACCTCTCCAAGGGCTTTTCCCTCAGGCTGAAGCAGATTTCGCAGGAAGCGGGCCTAGAGAGCTTCCTTCGTGGATGCAGAGGCAGCAGAACGGCCTGCATGTGCAAAGCTGCATTTGGCAGAGAGGAGCTCGCTTTGGCACTGGGAGGCTGGGAGACCTGCTCCAAGCACCGGGATTGCTGGGTTGGGGCCTGCATCTCGCTGCCACTTTCTGAGCTTCCAAAGACTTTCCTAGCTCACAGCCTCGCTAGCCATGAAGGAGCAGGCTGAGGGAGTGTGTCAGACATGACTCAGCACTTTCCTGGGCTTGCCTGTGGTTTCGCCTTTCCACTCCAACTGGGCCCCGGGACTCCCTGCAGAGGAGGAGGAGCCCGGTTGTCTCCAAACTTCCTAGGGCTAGAGTAGAGCAGGGAGAACTCTGTCAGCTGGAAGGGAAGAGCAGAAGGGTAGATGGGGCAGAGGTTGCCTGGCCGCTCTGGTGAAGCAACGCCCAGGGAGAAACAGGCACCATGGGCCTCCAGGCAGGGGATGCGAGATCCCAGCCAGAGTGCTTCTGCGTCTCAGCCGAGAAGCTTCCTGAGAGTTTGAGGTTGCCTGCAGCTCTCCAGAGGAGCAAAGACATGTGGGGTGTGTTTGGCCTTTCCCTGGGAGGGTGGTGCCCTTGCGGCAGCCCCAGGCCCAGGAGCAACGGCCCCAGAGGAAAGACCGTTCCCACTGAGATTCGCTGAGGCTGAGAAGCAGATTTCGCAGGAAGCGGGAGGAGAGCGCTTCCTTCGCCAATGCAGAGGCAGCCTAGCGGCCTGCGTCTGCACAGCTGGATTTGGCAGAGAGGCGTTCGCTTTGCCCCTGGGAGACGCTGAGATTGGCTCCAAGCACCGAGATTTCCGGGTGCGCGGCCTGCATCTCTCTTGCACTCTCCGAGCTTGAGAAGGCTTTCCTAGCTCCCAGCGTTGCTTCCCTGAAAGGAGCAGGCTGAGGAAGTGTGTCCGACGTGACTCAGCCCCTTCCTAGGCTTCCCCGTGCTATTGCCTTTCAGTGCAATCGAAGGCGCAGGACTCCTTGGAAAGGAGGCTGGGCTCGGTTGTCTCCCCACTTCAGAGGTCTAGAGCAGAGCACTGAGACGTCTGTCAGGCGGAAGGGAAGCGCTGTTGTGCCCATGGTGAAGACGTTGCTTGGCCGCACTGTGGAAGCAACGCCCAGAGAGAAACAGGCACCGTGGGCCTCCAGGCAGGGGCTGCGGGATCACAGCCAGAATGCCCCTGCGTCTCCGCTGAGAAGCGACCTCCCAGTTGGAGGCTCCATGCCGCCCTCCAGAGGAGCAAAGACGTGTGGAGTGTGTCTGGCCTTTCCTTGGGAGTGTGGTGCCCTTCCCTCTTCCCCAGGCACAGGAGCAACTGCCCCTGAGCAAAGACCTCTCCAAGGGCTTTTCCCTCAGGCTGAAGCAGATTTCGCAGGAAGCGGGCCTAGAGAGCTTCCTTCGTGGATGCAGAGGCAGCAGAGCGGCCTGCGTGTGCACAGCTGCATTTGGCAGAGAGGAGCTCGCTTTGGCACTGGGAGGCTGGGAGACCTGCTCCAAGCACCGGGATTGCTGGGTTGGGGCCTGCATCTCGCTGCCACTTGCTGAGCTTCCAAAGACTTTCCTAGCTCACAGCCTCGCTAGCCATGAAGGAGCAGGCTGAGGGAGTGTGTCAGACATGACTCAGCACTTTCCTGGGCTTGCCTGTGGTTTCGCCTTTCCACTCCAACTGGGCCCCGGGACTCCCTGCAGAGGAGGAGGAGCCCGGTTGTCTCCAAACTTCCTAGGGCTAGAGTAGAGCAGGGAGAACTCTGTCAGCTGGAAGGGAAGAGCAGAAGGGTAGATGGGGCAGAGGTTGCCTGGCCGCTCTGGTGAAGCAACGCCCAGGGAGAAACAGGCACCATGGGCCTCCAGGCAGGGGATGCGAGATCCCAGCCAGAGTGCTTCTGCGTCTCAGCCGAGAAGCTTCCTGAGAGTTTGAGGTTGCCTGCAGCTCTCCAGAGGAGCAAAGACATGTGGGGTGTGTTTGGCCTTTCCCTGGGAGGGTGGTGCCCTTGCGGCAGCCCCAGGCCCAGGAGCAACGGCCCCAGAGGAAAGACCGTTCCCACTGAGATTCGCTGAGGCTGAGAAGCAGATTTCGCAGGAAGCGGGAGGAGAGAGCTTCCTTCGCCAATGCAGAGGCAGCCTAGCGGCCTGCGTCTGCACAGCTGGATTTGGCAGAGAGGCGTTCGCTTTGCCCCTGGGAGACGCTGAGATTGGCTCCAAGCACCGAGATTTCCGGGTGCGCGGCCTGCATCTCTCTTGCACTCTCCGAGCTTGAGAAGGCTTTCCTAGCTCCCAGCGTTGCTTCCCTGAAAGGAGCAGGCTGAGGAAGTGTGTCCGACGTGACTCAGCCCCTTCCTAGGCTTCCCCGTGCTATTGCCTTTCAGTGCAATCGAAGGCGCAGGACTCCTTGGAAAGGAGGCTGGGCTCGGTTGTCTCCCCACTTCAGAGGTCTAGAGCAGAGCACTGAGACGTCTGTCAGGCGGAAGGGAAGCGCTGTTGTGCCCATGGTGAAGACGTTGCTTGGCCGCACTGTGGAAGCAACGCCCAGAGAGAAACAGGCACCGTGGGCCTCCAGGCAGGGGCTGCGGGATCACAGCCAGAATGCCCCTGCGTCTCCGCTGAGAAGCGACCTCCCAGTTGGAGGCTCCATGCCGCCCTCCAGAGGAGCAAAGACGTGTGGAGTGTGTCTGGCCTTTCCTTGGGAGTGTGGTGCCCTTCCCTCTTCCCCAGGCACAGGAGCAACTGCCCCTGAGCAAAGACCTCTCCAAGGGCTTTTCCCTCAGGCTGAAGCAGATTTCGCAGGAAGCGGGCCTAGAGAGCTTCCTTCGTGGATGCAGAGGCAGCAGAGCGGCCTGCGTGTGCACAGCTGCATTTGGCAGAGAGGAGCTCGCTTTGGCACTGGGAGGCTGGGAGACCTGCTCCAAGCACCGGGATTGCTGGGTTGGGGCCTGCATCTCGCTGCCACTTTCTGAGCTTCCAAAGACTTTCCTAGCTCACAGCCTCGCTAGCCATGAAGGAGCAGGCTGAGGGAGTGTGTCAGACATGACTCAGCACTTTCCTGGGCTTGCCTGTGGTTTCGCCTTTCCACTCCAACTGGGCCCCGGGACTCCCTGCAGAGGAGGAGGAGCCCGGTTGTCTCCAAACTTCCTAGGGCTAGAGTAGAGCAGGGAGAACTCTGTCAGCTGGAAGGGAAGAGCAGAAGGGTAGATGGGGCAGAGGTTGCCTGGCCGCTCTGGTGAAGCAACGCCCAGGGAGAAACAGGCACCATGGGCCTCCAGGCAGGGGATGCGAGATCCCAGCCAGAGTGCTTCTGCGTCTCAGCCGAGAAGCTTCCTGAGAGTTTGAGGTTGCCTGCAGCTCTCCAGAGGAGCAAAGACATGTGGGGTGTGTTTGGCCTTTCCCTGGGAGGGTGGTGCCCTTGCGGCAGCCCCAGGCCCAGGAGCAACGGCCCCAGAGGAAAGACCGTTCCCACTGAGATTCGCTGAGGCTGAGAAGCAGATTTCGCAGGAAGCGGGAGGAGAGCGCTTCCTTCGCCAATGCAGAGGCAGCCTAGCGGCCTGCGTCTGCACAGCTGGATTTGGCAGAGAGGCGTTCGCGTTGCCCCTGGGAGACGCTGAGATTGGCTCCAAGCACCGAGATTTCCGGGTGCGCGGCCTGCATCTCTCTTGCACTCTCCGAGCTTGAGAAGGCTTTCCTAGCTCCCAGCGTTGCTTCCCTGAAAGGAGCAGGCTGAGGAAGTGTGCCCGCGTGACTCAGCCCCTTCCTAGGCTTCCCCGTGCTATTGCCTTTCAGTGCAATCGAAGGCGCAGGACTCCTTGGAAAGGAGGCTGGGCTCGGTTGTCTCCCCACTTCAGAGGTCTAGAGTAGAGCACTGAGACGTCTGTCAGGCGGAAGGGAAGCGCTGTTGTGCCCATGGTGAAGACGTTGCTTGGCCGCACTGTGGAAGCAACGCCCAGAGAGAAACAGGCACCGTGGGCCTCCAGGCAGGGGCTGCGGGATCACAGCCAGAATGCCCCTGCGTCTCCGCTGAGAAGCGACCTCCCAGTTGGAGGCTCCATGCCGCCCTCCAGAGGAGCAAAGACGTGTGGAGTGTGTCTGGCCTTTCCTTGGGAGTGTGGTGCCCTTCCCTCTTCCCCAGGCACAGGAGCAACTGCCCCTGAGCAAAGACCTCTCCAAGGGCTTTTCCCTCAGGCTGAAGCAGATTTCGCAGGAAGCGGGCCTAGAGAGCTTCCTTCGTGGATGCAGAGGCAGCAGAGCGGCCTGCGTGTGCACAGCTGCATTTGGCAGAGAGGAGCTCGCTTTGGCACTGGGAGGCTGGGAGACCTGCTCCAAGCACCGGGATTGCTGGGTTGGGGCCTGCATCTCGCTGCCACTTTCTGAGCTTCCAAAGACTTTCCTAGCTCACAGCCTCGCTAGCCATGAAGGAGCAGGCTGAGGGAGTGTGTCAGACATGACTCAGCACTTTCCTGGGCTTGCCTGTGGTTTCGCCTTTCCACTCCAACTGGGCCCCGGGACTCCCTGCAGAGGAGGAGGAGCCCGGTTGTCTCCAAACTTCCTAGGGCTAGAGTAGAGCAGGGAGAACTCTGTCAGCTGGAAGGGAAGAGCAGAAGGGTAGATGGGGCAGAGGTTGCCTGGCCGCTCTGGTGAAGCAACGCCCAGGGAGAAACAGGCACCATGGGCCTCCAGGCAGGGGATGCGAGATCCCAGCCAGAGTGCTTCTGCGTCTCAGCCGAGAAGCTTCCTGAGAGTTTGAGGTTGCCTGCAGCTCTCCAGAGGAGCAAAGACATGTGGGGTGTGTTTGGCCTTTCCCTGGGAGGGTGGTGCCCTTGCGGCAGCCCCAGGCCCAGGAGCAACGGCCCCAGAGGAAAGACCGTTCCCACTGAGATTCGCTGAGGCTGAGAAGCAGATTTCGCAGGAAGCGGGAGGAGAGAGCTTCCTTCGCCAATGCAGAGGCAGCCTAGCGGCCTGCGTCTGCACAGCTGGATTTGGCAGAGAGGCGTTCGCTTTGCCCCTGGGAGACGCTGAGATTGGCTCCAAGCACCGAGATTTCCGGGTGCGCGGCCTGCATCTCTCTTGCACTCTCCGAGCTTGAGAAGGCTTTCCTAGCTCCCAGCGTTGCTTCCCTGAAAGGAGCAGGCTGAGGAAGTGTGTCCGACGTGACTCAGCCCCTTCCTAGGCTTCCCCGTGCTATTGCCTTTCAGTGCAATCGAAGGCGCAGGACTCCTTGGAAAGGAGGCTGGGCTCGGTTGTCTCCCCACTTCAGAGGTCTAGAGCAGAGCACTGAGACGTCTGTCAGGCGGAAGGGAAGCGCTGTTGTGCCCATGGTGAAGACGTTGCTTGGCCGCACTGTGGAAGCAACGCCCAGAGAGAAACAGGCACCGTGGGCCTCCAGGCAGGGGCTGCGGGATCACAGCCAGAATGCCCCTGCGTCTCCGCTGAGAAGCGACCTCCCAGTTGGAGGCTCCATGCCGCCCTCCAGAGGAGCAAAGACGTGTGGAGTGTGTCTGGCCTTTCCTTGGGAGTGTGGTGCCCTTCCCTCTTCCCCAGGCACAGGAGCAACTGCCCCTGAGCAAAGACCTCTCCAAGGGCTTTTCCCTCAGGCTGAAGCAGATTTCGCAGGAAGCGGGCCTAGAGAGCTTCCTTCGTGGATGCAGAGGCAGCAGAGCGGCCTGCGTGTGCACAGCTGCATTTGGCAGAGAGGAGCTCGCTTTGGCACTGGGAGGCTGGGAGACCTGCTCCAAGCACCGGGATTGCTGGGTTGGGGCCTGCATCTCGCTGCCACTTGCTGAGCTTCCAAAGACTTTCCTAGCTCACAGCCTCGCTAGCCATGAAGGAGCAGGCTGAGGGAGTGTGTCAGACATGACTCAGCACTTTCCTGGGCTTGCCTGTGGTTTCGCCTTTCCACTCCAACTGGGCCCCGGGACTCCCTGCAGAGGAGGAGGAGCCCGGTTGTCTCCAAACTTCCTAGGGCTAGAGTAGAGCAGGGAGAACTCTGTCAGCTGGAAGGGAAGAGCAGAAGGGTAGATGGGGCAGAGGTTGCCTGGCCGCTCTGGTGAAGCAACGCCCAGGGAGAAACAGGCACCATGGGCCTCCAGGCAGGGGATGCGAGATCCCAGCCAGAGTGCTTCTGCGTCTCAGCCGAGAAGCTTCCTGAGAGTTTGAGGTTGCCTGCAGCTCTCCAGAGGAGCAAAGACATGTGGGGTGTGTTTGGCCTTTCCCTGGGAGGGTGGTGCCCTTGCGGCAGCCCCAGGCCCAGGAGCAACGGCCCCAGAGGAAAGACCGTTCCCACTGAGATTCGCTGAGGCTGAGAAGCAGATTTCGCAGGAAGCGGGAGGAGAGAGCTTCCTTCGCCAATGCAGAGGCAGCCTAGCGGCCTGCGTCTGCACAGCTGGATTTGGCAGAGAGGCGTTCGCTTTGCCCCTGGGAGACGCTGAGATTGGCTCCAAGCACCGAGATTTCCGGGTGCGCGGCCTGCATCTCTCTTGCACTCTCCGAGCTTGAGAAGGCTTTCCTAGCTCCCAGCGTTGCTTCCCTGAAAGGAGCAGGCTGAGGAAGTGTGTCCGACGTGACTCAGCCCCTTCCTAGGCTTCCCCGTGCTATTGCCTTTCAGTGCAATCGAAGGCGCAGGACTCCTTGGAAAGGAGGCTGGGCTCGGTTGTCTCCCCACTTCAGAGGTCTAGAGCAGAGCACTGAGACGTCTGTCAGGCGGAAGGGAAGCGCTGTTGTGCCCATGCTGAAGACGTTGCTTGGCCGCACTGTGGAAGCAACGCCCAGAGAGAAACAGGCACCGTGGGCCTCCAGGCAGGGGCTGCGGGATCACAGCCAGAATGCCCCTGCGTCTCCGCTGAGAAGCGACCTCCCAGTTGGAGGCTCCATGCCGCCCTCCAGAGGAGCAAAGACGTGTGGAGTGTGTCTGGCCTTTCCTTGGGAGTGTGGTGCCCTTCCCTCTTCCCCAGGCACAGGAGCAACTGCCCCTGAGCAAAGACCTCTCCAAGGGCTTTTCCCTCAGGCTGAAGCAGATTTCGCAGGAAGCGGGCCTAGAGAGCTTCCTTCGTGGATGCAGAGGCAGCAGAGCGGCCTGCGTGTGCACAGCTGCATTTGGCAGAGAGGAGCTCGCTTTGGCACTGGGAGGCTGGGAGACCTGCTCCAAGCACCGGGATTGCTGGGTTGGGGCCTGCATCTCGCTGCCACTTGCTGAGCTTCCAAAGACTTTCCTAGCTCACAGCCTCGCTAGCCATGAAGGAGCAGGCTGAGGGAGTGTGTCAGACATGACTCAGCACTTTCCTGGGCTTGCCTGTGGTTTCGCCTTTCCACTCCAACTGGGCCCCGGGACTCCCTGCAGAGGAGGAGGAGCCCGGTTGTCTCCAAACTTCCTAGGGCTAGAGTAGAGCAGGGAGAACTCTGTCAGCTGGAAGGGAAGAGCAGAAGGGTAGATGGGGCAGAGGTTGCCTGGCCGCTCTGGTGAAGCAACGCCCAGGGAGAAACAGGCACCATGGGCCTCCAGGCAGGGGATGCGAGATCCCAGCCAGAGTGCTTCTGCGTCTCAGCCGAGAAGCTTCCTGAGAGTTTGAGGTTGCCTGCAGCTCTCCAGAGGAGCAAAGACATGTGGGGTGTGTTTGGCCTTTCCCTGGGAGGGTGGTGCCCTTGCGGCAGCCCCAGGCCCAGGAGCAACGGCCCCAGAGGAAAGACCGTTCCCACTGAGATTCGCTGAGGCTGAGAAGCAGATTTCGCAGGAAGCGGGAGGAGAGCGCTTCCTTCGCCAATGCAGAGGCAGCCTAGCGGCCTGCGTCTGCACAGCTGGATTTGGCAGAGAGGCGTTCGCGTTGCCCCTGGGAGACGCTGAGATTGGCTCCAAGCACCGAGATTTCCGGGTGCGCGGCCTGCATCTCTCTTGCACTCTCCGAGCTTGAGAAGGCTTTCCTAGCTCCCAGCGTTGCTTCCCTGAAAGGAGCAGGCTGAGGAAGTGTGCCCGCGTGACTCAGCCCCTTCCTAGGCTTCCCCGTGCTATTGCCTTTCAGTGCAATCGAAGGCGCAGGACTCCTTGGAAAGGAGGCTGGGCTCGGTTGTCTCCCCACTTCAGAGGTCTAGAGTAGAGCACTGAGACGTCTGTCAGGCGGAAGGGAAGCGCTGTTGTGCCCATGGTGAAGACGTTGCTTGGCCGCACTGTGGAAGCAACGCCCAGAGAGAAACAGGCACCGTGGGCCTCCAGGCAGGGGCTGCGGGATCACAGCCAGAATGCCCCTGCGTCTCCGCTGAGAAGCGACCTCCCAGTTGGAGGCTCCATGCCGCCCTCCAGAGGAGCAAAGACGTGTGGAGTGTGTCTGGCCTTTCCTTGGGAGTGTGGTGCCCTTCCCTCTTCCCCAGGCACAGGAGCAACTGCCCCTGAGCAAAGACCTCTCCAAGGGCTTTTCCCTCAGGCTGAAGCAGATTTCGCAGGAAGCGGGCCTAGAGAGCTTCCTTCGTGGATGCAGAGGCAGCAGAGCGGCCTGCGTGTGCACAGCTGCATTTGGCAGAGAGGAGCTCGCTTTGGCACTGGGAGGCTGGGAGACCTGCTCCAAGCACCGGGATTGCTGGGTTGGGGCCTGCATCTCGCTGCCACTTGCTGAGCTTCCAAAGACTTTCCTAGCTCACAGCCTCGCTAGCCATGAAGGAGCAGGCTGAGGGAGTGTGTCAGACATGACTCAGCACTTTCCTGGGCTTGCCTGTGGTTTCGCCTTTCCACTCCAACTGGGCCCCGGGACTCCCTGCAGAGGAGGAGGAGCCCGGTTGTCTCCAAACTTCCTAGGGCTAGAGTAGAGCAGGGAGAACTCTGTCAGCTGGAAGGGAAGAGCAGAAGGGTAGATGGGGCAGAGGTTGCCTGGCCGCTCTGGTGAAGCAACGCCCAGGGAGAAACAGGCACCATGGGCCTCCAGGCAGGGGATGCGAGATCCCAGCCAGAGTGCTTCTGCGTCTCAGCCGAGAAGCTTCCTGAGAGTTTGAGGTTGCCTGCAGCTCTCCAGAGGAGCAAAGACATGTGGGGTGTGTTTGGCCTTTCCCTGGGAGGGTGGTGCCCTTGCGGCAGCCCCAGGCCCAGGAGCAACGGCCCCAGAGGAAAGACCGTTCCCACTGAGATTCGCTGAGGCTGAGAAGCAGATTTCGCAGGAAGCGGGAGGAGAGAGCTTCCTTCGCCAATGCAGAGGCAGCCTAGCGGCCTGCGTCTGCACAGCTGGATTTGGCAGAGAGGCGTTCGCTTTGCCCCTGGGAGACGCTGAGATTGGCTCCAAGCACCGAGATTTCCGGGTGCGCGGCCTGCATCTCTCTTGCACTCTCCGAGCTTGAGAAGGCTTTCCTAGCTCCCAGCGTTGCTTCCCTGAAAGGAGCAGGCTGAGGAAGTGTGTCCGACGTGACTCAGCCCCTTCCTAGGCTTCCCCGTGCTATTGCCTTTCAGTGCAATCGAAGGCGCAGGACTCCTTGGAAAGGAGGCTGGGCTCGGTTGTCTCCCCACTTCAGAGGTCTAGAGCAGAGCACTGAGACGTCTGTCAGGCGGAAGGGAAGCGCTGTTGTGCCCATGGTGAAGACGTTGCTTGGCCGCACTGTGGAAGCAACGCCCAGAGAGAAACAGGCACCGTGGGCCTCCAGGCAGGGGCTGCGGGATCACAGCCAGAATGCCCCTGCGTCTCCGCTGAGAAGCGACCTCCCAGTTGGAGGCTCCATGCCGCCCTCCAGAGGAGCAAAGACGTGTGGAGTGTGTCTGGCCTTTCCTTGGGAGTGTGGTGCCCTTCCCTCTTCCCCAGGCACAGGAGCAACTGCCCCTGAGCAAAGACCTCTCCAAGGGCTTTTCCCTCAGGCTGAAGCAGATTTCGCAGGAAGCGGGCCTAGAGAGCTTCCTTCGTGGATGCAGAGGCAGCAGAGCGGCCTGCGTGTGCACAGCTGCATTTGGCAGAGAGGAGCTCGCTTTGGCACTGGGAGGCTGGGAGACCTGCTCCAAGCACCGGGATTGCTGGGTTGGGGCCTGCATCTCGCTGCCACTTGCTGAGCTTCCAAAGACTTTCCTAGCTCACAGCCTCGCTAGCCATGAAGGAGCAGGCTGAGGGAGTGTGTCAGACATGACTCAGCACTTTCCTGGGCTTGCCTGTGGTTTCGCCTTTCCACTCCAACTGGGCCCCGGGAGTCCCTGCAGAGGAGGAGGAGCCCGGTTGTCTCCAAACTTCCTAGGGCTAGAGTAGAGCAGGGAGAACTCTGTCAGCTGGAAGGGAAGAGCAGAAGGGTAGATGGGGCAGAGGTTGCCTGGCCGCTCTGGTGAAGCAACGCCCAGGGAGAAACAGGCACCATGGGCCTCCAGGCAGGGGATGCGAGATCCCAGCCAGAGTGCTTCTGCGTCTCAGCCGAGAAGCTTCCTGAGAGTTTGAGGTTGCCTGCAGCTCTCCAGAGGAGCAAAGACATGTGGGGTGTGTTTGGCCTTTCCCTGGGAGGGTGGTGCCCTTGCGGCAGCCCCAGGCCCAGGAGCAACGGCCCCAGAGGAAAGACCGTTCCCACTGAGATTCGCTGAGGCTGAGAAGCAGATTTCGCAGGAAGCGGGAGGAGAGAGCTTCCTTCGCCAATGCAGAGGCAGCCTAGCGGCCTGCGTCTGCACAGCTGGATTTGGCAGAGAGGCGTTCGCTTTGCCCCTGGGAGACGCTGAGATTGGCTCCAAGCACCGAGATTTCCGGGTGCGCGGCCTGCATCTCTCTTGCACTCTCCGAGCTTGAGAAGGCTTTCCTAGCTCCCAGCGTTGCTTCCCTGAAAGGAGCAGGCTGAGGAAGTGTGTCCGACGTGACTCAGCCCCTTCCTAGGCTTCCCCGTGCTATTGCCTTTCAGTGCAATCGAAGGCGCAGGACTCCTTGGAAAGGAGGCTGGGCTCGGTTGTCTCCCCACTTCAGAGGTCTAGAGCAGAGCACTGAGACGTCTGTCAGGCGGAAGGGAAGCGCTGTTGTGCCCATGGTGAAGACGTTGCTTGGCCGCACTGTGGAAGCAACGCCCAGAGAGAAACAGGCACCGTGGGCCTCCAGGCAGGGGCTGCGGGATCACAGCCAGAATGCCCCTGCGTCTCCGCTGAGAAGCGACCTCCCAGTTGGAGGCTCCATGCCGCCCTCCAGAGGAGCAAAGACGTGTGGAGTGTGTCTGGCCTTTCCTTGGGAGTGTGGTGCCCTTCCCTCTTCCCCAGGCACAGGAGCAACTGCCCCTGAGCAAAGAGCTCTCCAAGGGCTTTTCCCTCAGGCTGAAGCAGATTTCGCAGGAAGCGGGCCTAGAGAGCTTCCTTCGTGGATGCAGAGGCAGCAGAGCGGCCTGCGTGTGCACAGCTGCATTTGGCAGAGAGGAGCTCGCTTTGGCACTGGGAGGCTGTGAAACCTGCTCCAAGCACCGGGATTGCTGGGTTGGGGCCTGCATCTCGCTGCCACTTTCTGAGCTTCCAAAGACTTTCCTAGCTCACAGCCTCGCTAGCCATGAAGGAGCAGGCTGAGGGAGTGTGTCAGACATGACTCAGCACTTTCCTGGGCTTGCCTGTGGTTTCGCCTTTCCACTCCAACTGGGCCCCGGGACTCCCTGCAGAGGAGGAGGAGCCCGGTTGTCTCCAAACTTCCTAGGGCTAGAGTAGAGCAGGGAGAACTCTGTCAGCTGGAAGGGAAGAGCAGAAGGGTAGATGGGGCAGAGGTTGCCTGGCCGCTCTGGTGAAGCAACGCCCAGGGAGAAACAGGCACCATGGGCCTCCAGGCAGGGGATGCGAGATCCCAGCCAGAGTGCTTCTGCGTCTCAGCCGAGAAGCTTCCTGAGAGTTTGAGGTTGCCTGCAGCTCTCCAGAGGAGCAAAGACATGTGGGGTGTGTTTGGCCTTTCCCTGGGAGGGTGGTGCCCTTGCGGCAGCCCCAGGCCCAGGAGCAATGGCCCCAGAGGAAAGACCGTTCCCACTGAGATTCGCTGAGGCTGAGAAGCAGATTTCGCAGGAAGCGGGAGGAGAGAGCTTCCTTCGCCAATGCAGAGGCAGCCTAGCGGCCTGCGTCTGCACAGCTGGATTTGGCAGAGAGGCGTTCGCTTTGCCCCTGGGAGACGCTGAGATTGGCTCCAAGCACCGAGATTTCCGGGTGCGCGGCCTGCATCTCTCTTGCACTCTCCGAGCTTGAGAAGGCTTTCCTAGCTCCCAGCGTTGCTTCCCTGAAAGGAGCAGGCTGAGGAAGTGTGCCCGCGTGACTCAGCCCCTTCCTAGGCTTCCCCGTGCTATTGCCTTTCAGTGCAATCGAAGGCGCAGGACTCCTTGGAAAGGAGGCTGGGCTCGGTTGTCTCCCCACTTCAGAGGTCTAGAGCAGAGCACTGAGACGTCTGTCAGGCGGAAGGGAAGCGCTGTTGTGCCCATGGTGAAGACGTTGCTTGGCCGCACTGTGGAAGCAACGCCCAGAGAGAAACAGGCACCGTGGGCCTCCAGGCAGGGGCTGCGGGATCACAGCCAGAATGCCCCTGCGTCTCCGCTGAGAAGCGACCTCCCAGTTGGAGGCTCCATGCCGCCCTCCAGAGGAGCAAAGACGTGTGGAGTGTGTCTGGCCTTTCCTTGGGAGTGTGGTGCCCTTCCCTCTTCCCCAGGCACAGGAGCAACTGCCCCTGAGCAAAGACCTCTCCAAGGGCTTTTCCCTCAGGCTGAAGCAGATTTCGCAGGAAGCGGGCCTAGAGAGCTTCCTTCGTGGATGCAGAGGCAGCAGAGCGGCCTGCGTGTGCACAGCTGCATTTGGCAGAGAGGAGCTCGCTTTGGCACTGGGAGGCTGGGAGACCTGCTCCAAGCACCGGGATTGCTGGGTTGGGGCCTGCATCTCGCTGCCACTTTCTGAGCTTCCAAAGACTTTCCTAGCTCACAGCCTCGCTAGCCATGAAGGAGCAGGCTGAGGGAGTGTGTCAGACATGACTCAGCACTTTCCTGGGCTTGCCTGTGGTTTCGCCTTTCCACTCCAACTGGGCCCCGGGACTCCCTGCAGAGGAGGAGGAGCCCGGTTGTCTCCAAACTTCCTAGGGCTAGAGTAGAGCAGGGAGAACTCTGTCAGCTGGAAGGGAAGAGCAGAAGGGTAGATGGGGCAGAGGTTGCCTGGCCGCTCTGGTGAAGCAACGCCCAGGGAGAAACAGGCACCATGGGCCTCCAGGCAGGGGATGCGAGATCCCAGCCAGAGTGCTTCTGCGTCTCAGCCGAGAAGCTTCCTGAGAGTTTGAGGTTGCCTGCAGCTCTCCAGAGGAGCAAAGACATGTGGGGTGTGTTTGGCCTTTCCCTGGGAGGGTGGTGCCCTTGCGGCAGCCCCAGGCCCAGGAGCAACGGCCCCAGAGGAAAGACCGTTCCCACTGAGATTCGCTGAGGCTGAGAAGCAGATTTCGCAGGAAGCGGGAGGAGAGAGCTTCCTTCCCCAATGCAGAGGCAGCCTAGCGGCCTGCGTCTGCACAGCTGGATTTGGCAGAGAGGCGTTCGCTTTGCCCCTGGGAGACGCTGAGATTGGCTCCAAGCACCGAGATTTCCGGGTGCGCGGCCTGCATCTCTCTTGCACTCTCCGAGCTTGAGAAGGCTTTCCTAGCTCCCAGTGTTGCTTCCCTGAAAGGAGCAGGCTGAGGAAGTGTGTCCGACGTGACTCAGCCCCTTCCTAGGCTTCCCCGTGCTATTGCCTTTCAGTGCAATGGAAGGCGCAGGACTCCTTGGAAAGGAGGCTGGGCTCGGTTGTCTCCCCACTTCAGAGGTCTAGAGCAGAGCACTGAGACGTCTGTCAGGCGGAAGGGAAGCGCTGTTGTGCCCATGGTGAAGACGTTGCTTGGCCGCACTGTGGAAGCAACGCCCAGAGAGAAACAGGCACCGTGGGCCTCCAGGCAGGGGCTGCGGGATCACAGCCAGAATGCCCCTGCGTCTCCGCTGAGAAGCGACCTCCCAGTTGGAGGCTCCATGCCGCCCTCCAGAGGAGCAAAGACGTGTGGAGTGTGTCTGGCCTTTCCTTGGGAGTGTGGTGCCCTTCCCTCTTCCCCAGGCACAGGAGCAACTGCCCCTGAGCAAAGACCTCTCCAAGGGCTTTTCCCTCAGGCTGAAGCAGATTTCGCAGGAAGCGGGCCTAGAGAGCTTCCTTCGTGGATGCAGAGGCAGCAGAGCGGCCTGCGTGTGCACAGCTGCATTTGGCAGAGAGGAGCTCGCTTTGGCACTGGGAGGCTGGGAGACCTGCTCCAAGCACCGGGATTGCTGGGTTGGGGCCTGCATCTCGCTGCCACTTTCTGAGCTTCCAAAGACTTTCCTAGCTCACAGCCTCGCTAGCCATGAAGGAGCAGGCTGAGGGAGTGTGTCAGACATGACTCAGCACTTTCCTGGGCTTGCCTGTGGTTTCGCCTTTCCACTCCAACTGGGCCCCGGGACTCCCTGCAGAGGAGGAGGAGCCCGGTTGTCTCCAAACTTCCTAGGGCTAGAGTAGAGCAGGGAGAACTCTGTCAGCTGGAAGGGAAGAGCAGAAGGGTAGATGGGGCAGAGGTTGCCTGGCCGCTCTGGTGAAGCAACGCCCAGGGAGAAACAGGCACCATGGGCCTCCAGGCAGGGGATGCGAGATCCCAGCCAGAGTGCTTCTGCGTCTCAGCCGAGAAGCTTCCTGAGAGTTTGAGGTTGCCTGCAGCTCTCCAGAGGAGCAAAGACATGTGGGGTGTGTTTGGCCTTTCCCTGGGAGGGTGGTGCCCTTGCGGCAGCCCCAGGCCCAGGAGCAACGGCCCCAGAGGAAAGACCGTTCCCACTGAGATTCGCTGAGGCTGAGAAGCAGATTTCGCAGGAAGCGGGAGGAGAGAGCTTCCTTCGCCAATGCAGAGGCAGCCTAGCGGCCTGCGTCTGCACAGCTGGATTTGGCAGAGAGGCGTTCGCTTTGCCCCTGGGAGACGCTGAGATTGGCTCCAAGCACCGAGATTTCCGGGTGCGCGGCCTGCATCTCTCTTGCACTCTCCGAGCTTGAGAAGGCTTTCCTAGCTCCCAGCGTTGCTTCCCTGAAAGGAGCAGGCTGAGGAAGTGTGTCCGACGTGACTCAGCCCCTTCCTAGGCTTCCCCGTGCTATTGCCTTTCAGTGCAATCGAAGGCGCAGGACTCCTTGGAAAGGAGGCTGGGCTCGGTTGTCTCCCCACTTCAGAGGTCTAGAGCAGAGCACTGAGACGTCTGTCAGGCGGAAGGGAAGCGCTGTTGTGCCCATGGTGAAGACGTTGCTTGGCCGCACTGTGGAAGCAACGCCCAGAGAGAAACAGGCACCGTGGGCCTCCAGGCAGGGGCTGCGGGATCACAGCCAGAATGCCCCTGCGTCTCCGCTGAGAAGCGACCTCCCAGTTGGAGGCTCCATGCCGCCCTCCAGAGGAGCAAAGACGTGTGGAGTGTGTCTGGCCTTTCCTTGGGAGTGTGGTGCCCTTCCCTCTTCCCCAGGCACAGGAGCAACTGCCCCTGAGCAAAGAGCTCTCCAAGGGCTTTTCCCTCAGGCTGAAGCAGATTTCGCAGGAAGCGGGCCTAGAGAGCTTCCTTCGTGGATGCAGAGGCAGCAGAGCGGCCTGCGTGTGCACAGCTGCATTTGGCAGAGAGGAGCTCGCTTTGGCACTGGGAGGCTGGGAGACCTGCTCCAAGCACCGGGATTGCTGGGTTGGGGCCTGCATCTCGCTGCCACTTTCTGAGCTTCCAAAGACTTTCCTAGCTCACACCCTCGCTAGCCATGAAGGAGCAGGCTGAGGGAGTGTGTCAGACATGACTCAGCACTTTCCTGGGCTTGCCTGTGGTTTCGCCTTTCCACTCCAACTGGGCCCCGGGACTCCCTGCAGAGGAGGAGGAGCCCGGTTGTCTCCAAACTTCCTAGGGCTAGAGTAGAGCAGGGAGAACTCTGTCAGCTGGAAGGGAAGAGCAGAAGGGTAGATGGGGCAGAGGTTGCCTGGCCGCTCTGGTGAAGCAACGCCCAGGGAGAAACAGGCACCATGGGCCTCCAGGCAGGGGATGCGAGATCCCAGCCAGAGTGCTTCTGCGTCTCAGCCGAGAAGCTTCCTGAGAGTTTGAGGTTGCCTGCAGCTCTCCAGAGGAGCAAAGACATGTGGGGTGTGTTTGGCCTTTCCCTGGGAGGGTGGTGCCCTTGCGGCAGCCCCAGGCCCAGGAGCAACGGCCCCAGAGGAAAGACCGTTCCCACTGAGATTCGCTGAGGCTGAGAAGCAGATTTCGCAGGAAGCGGGAGGAGAGCGCTTCCTTCGCCAATGCAGAGGCAGCCTAGCGGCCTGCGTCTGCACAGCTGGATTTGGCAGAGAGGCATTCGCGTTGCCCCTGGGAGACGCTGAGATTGGCTCCAAGCACCGAGATTTCCGGGTGCGCGGCCTGCATCTCTCTTGCACTCTCCGAGCTTGAGAAGGCTTTCCTAGCTCCCAGCGTTGCTTCCCTGAAAGGAGCAGGCTGAGGAAGTGTGCCCGCGTGACTCAGCCCCTTCCTAGGCTTCCCCGTGCTATTGCCTTTCAGTGCAATCGAAGGCGCAGGACTCCTTGGAAAGGAGGCTGGGCTCGGTTGTCTCCCCACTTCAGAGGTCTAGAGTAGAGCACTGAGACGTCTGTCAGGCGGAAGGGAAGCGCTGTTGTGCCCATGGTGAAGACGTTGCTTGGCCGCACTGTAGAAGCAACGCCCAGAGAGAAACAGGCACCGTGGGCCTCCAGGCAGGGGCTGCGGGATCACAGCCAGAATGCCCCTGCGTCTCCCCTGAGAAGCGACCTCCCAGTTGGAGGCTCCATGCCGCCCTCCAGAGGAGCAAAGACGTGTGGAGTGTGTCTGGCCTTTCCTTGGGAGTGTGGTGCCCTTCCCTCTTCCCCAGGCACAGGAGCAACTGCCCCTGAGCAAAGACCTCTCCAAGGGCTTTTCCCTCAGGCTGAAGCAGATTTCGCAGGAAGCGGGCCTAGAGAGCTTCCTTCGTGGATGCAGAGGCAGCAGAGCGGCCTGCGTGTGCAAAGCTGCATTTGGCAGAGAGGAGCTCGCTTTGGCACTGGGAGGCTGGGAGACCTGCTCCAAGCACCGGGATTGCTGGGTTGGGGCCTGCATCTCGCTGCCACTTGCTGAGCTTCCAAAGACTTTCCTAGCTCACAGCCTCGCTAGCCATGAAGGAGCAGGCTGAGGGAGTGTGTCAGACATGACTCAGCACTTTCCTGGGCTTGCCTGTGGTTTCGCCTTTCCACTCCAACTGGGCCCCGGGACTCCTTGCAGAGGAGGAGGAGCCCGGTTGTCTCCAAACTTCCTAGGGCTAGAGTAGAGCAGGGAGAACTCTGTCAGCTGGAAGGGAAGAGCAGAAGGGTAGATGGGGCAGACGTTGCCTGGCCGCTCTGGTGAAGCAACGCCCAGGGAGAAACAGGCACCATGGGCCTCCAGGCAGGGGATGCGAGATCCCAGCCAGAGTGCTTCTGCGTCTCAGCCGAGAAGCTTCCTGAGAGTTTGAGGTTGCCTGCAGCTCTCCAGAGGAGCAAAGACATGTGGGGTGTGTTTGGCCTTTCCCTGGGAGGGTGGTGCCCTTGCGGCAGCCCCAGGCCCAGGAGCAACGGCCCCAGAGGAAAGACCGTTCCCACTGAGATTCGCTGAGGCTGAGAAGCAGATTTCGCAGGAAGCGGGAGGAGAGAGCTTCCTTCGCCAATGCAGAGGCAGCCTAGCGGCCTGCGTCTGCACAGCTGGATTTGGCAGAGAGGCGTTCGCTTTGCCCCTGGGAGACGCTGAGATTGGCTCCAAGCACCGAGATTTCCGGGTGCGCGGCCTGCATCTCTCTTGCACTCTCCGAGCTTGAGAAGGCTTTCCTAGCTCCCAGCGTTGCTTCCCTGAAAGGAGCAGGCTGAGGAAGTGTGTCCGACGTGACTCAGCCCCTTCCTAGGCTTCCCCGTGCTATTGCCTTTCAGTGCAATCGAAGGCGCAGGACTCCTTGGAAAGGAGGCTGGGCTCGGTTGTCTCCCCACTTCAGAGGTCTAGAGCAGAGCACTGAGACGTCTGTCAGGCGGAAGGGAAGCGCTGTTGTGCCCATGGTGAAGACGTTGCTTGGCCGCACTGTGGAAGCAACGCCCAGAGAGAAACAGGCACCGTGGGCCTCCAGGCAGGGGCTGCGGGATCACAGCCAGAATGCCCCTGCGTCTCCGCTGAGAAGCGACCTCCCAGTTGGAGGCTCCATGCCGCCCTCCAGAGGAGCAAAGACGTGTGGAGTGTGTCTGGCCTTTCCTTGGGAGTGTGGTGCCCTTCCCTCTTCCCCAGGCACAGGAGCAACTGCCCCTGAGCAAAGACCTCTCCAAGGGCTTTTCCCTCAGGCTGAAGCAGATTTCGCAGGAAGCGGGCCTAGAGAGCTTCCTTCGTGGATGCAGAGGCAGCAGAGCGGCCTGCGTGTGCAAAGCTGCATTTGGCAGAGAGTAGCTCGCTTTGGCACTGGGAGGCTGGGAGACCTGCTCCAAGCACCGGGATTGCTGGGTTGGGGCCTGCATCTCGCTGCCACTTTCTGAGCTTCCAAAGACTTTCCTAGCTCACAGCCTCGCTAGCCATGAAGGAGCAGGCTGAGGGAGTGTGTCAGACATGACTCAGCACTTTCCTGGGCTTGCCTGTGGTTTCGCCTTTCCACTCCAACTGGGCCCCGGGACTCCTTGCCCAGGAGGAGGAGCCCGGTTGTCTCCAAACTTCCTAGGGCTAGAGTAGAGCAGGGAGAACTCTGTCAGCTGGAAGGGAAGAGCAGAAGGGTAGATGGGGCAGAGGTTGCCTGGCCGCTCTGGTGAAGCAACGCCCAGGGAGAAACAGGCACCATGGGCCTCCAGGCAGGGGATGCGAGATCCCAGCCAGAGTGCTTCTGCGTCTCAGCCAAGAAGCTTCCTGAGAGTTTGAGGTTGCCTGCAGCTCTCCAGAGGAGCAAAGACATGTGGGGTGTGTTTGGCCTTTCCCTGGGAGGGTGGTGCCCTTGCGGCAGCCCCAGGCCCAGGAGCAACGGCCCCAGAGGAAAGACCGTTCCCACTGAGATTCGCTGAGGCTGAGAAGCAGATTTCGCAGGAAGCGGGAGGAGAGAGCTTCCTTCGCCAATGCAGAGGCAGCCTAGCGGCCTGCGTCTGCACAGCTGGATTTGGCAGAGAGGCGTTCGCTTTGCCCCTGGGAGACGCTGAGATTGGCTCCAAGCACCGAGACCGGGTGCGCGGCCTGCATCTCTCTTGCACTCTCCGAGCTTGAGAAGGCTTTCCTAGCTCCCAGCGTTGCTTCCCTGAAAGGAGCAGGCTGAGGAAGTGTGCCCGCGTGACTCAGCCCCTTCCTAGGCTTCCCCGTGCTATTGCCTTTCAGTGCAATGGAAGGCGCAGGACTCCTTGGAAAGGAGGCTGGGCTCGGTTGTCTCCCCACTTCAGAGGTCTAGAGCAGAGCACTGAGACGTCTGTCAGGCGGAAGGGAAGCGCTGTTGTGCCCATGGTGAAGACGTTGCTTGGCCGCACTGTGGAAGCAACGCCCAGAGAGAAACAGGCACCGTGGGCCTCCAGGCAGGGGCTGCGGGATCACAGCCAGAATGCCCCTGCGTCTCCGCTGAGAAGCGACCTCCCAGTTGGAGGCTCCATGCCGCCCTCCAGAGGAGCAAAGACGTGTGGAGTGTGTCTGGCCTTTCCTTGGGAGTGTGGTGCCCTTCCCTCTTCCCCAGGCACAGGAGCAACTGCCCCTGAGCAAAGACCTCTCCAAGGGCTTTTCCCTCAGGCTGAAGCAGATTTCGCAGGAAGCGGGCCTAGAGAGCTTCCTTCGTGGATGCAGAGGCAGCAGAGCGGCCTGCGTGTGCACAGCTGCATTTGGCAGAGAGGAGCTCGCTTTGGCACTGGGAGGCTGGGAGACCTGCTCCAAGCACCGGGATTGCTGGGTTGGGGCCTGCATCTCGCTGCCACTTTCTGAGCTTCCAAAGACTTTCCTAGCTCACAGCCTCGCTAGCCATGAAGGAGCAGGCTGAGGGAGTGTGTCAGACATGACTCAGCACTTTCCTGGGCTTGCCTGTGGTTTCGCCTTTCCACTCCAACTGGGCCCCGGGACTCCCTGCAGAGGAGGAGGAGCCCGGTTGTCTCCAAACTTCCTAGGGCTAGAGTAGAGCAGGGAGAACTCTGTCAGCTGGAAGGGAAGAGCAGAAGGGTAGATGGGGCAGAGGTTGCCTGGCCGCTCTGGTGAAGCAACGCCCAGGGAGAAACAGGCACCATGGGCCTCCAGGCAGGGGATGCGAGATCCCAGCCAGAGTGCTTCTGCGTCTCAGCCGAGAAGCTTCCTGAGAGTTTGAGGTTGCCTGCAGCTCTCCAGAGGAGCAAAGACATGTGGGGTGTGTTTGGCCTTTCCCTGGGAGGGTGGTGCCCTTGCGGCAGCCCCAGGCCCAGGAGCAACGGCCCCAGAGGAAAGACCGTTCCCACTGAGATTCGCTGAGGCTGAGAAGCAGATTTCGCAGGAAGCGGGAGGAGAGAGCTTCCTTCGCCAATGCAGAGGCAGCCTAGCGGCCTGCGTCTGCACAGCTGGATTTGGCAGAGAGGCGTTCGCGTTGCCCCTGGGAGACGCTGAGATTGGCTCCAAGCACCGAGATTTCCGGGTGCGCGGCCTGCATCTCTCTTGCACTCTCCGAGCTTGAGAAGGCTTTCCTAGCTCCCAGCGTTGCTTCCCTGAAAGGAGCAGGCTGAGGAAGTGTGTCCGACGTGACTCAGCCCCTTCCTAGGCTTCCCCGTGCTATTGCCTTTCAGTGCAATCGAAGGCGCAGGACTCCTTGGAAAGGAGGCTGGGCTCGGTTGTCTCCCCACTTCAGAGGTCTAGAGCAGAGCACTGAGACGTCTGTCAGGCGGAAGGGAAGCGCTGTTGTGCCCATGGTGAAGACGTTGCTTGGCCGCACTGTGGAAGCAACGCCCAGAGAGAAACAGGCACCGTGGGCCTCCAGGCAGGGGCTGCGGGATCACAGCCAGAATGCCCCTGCGTCTCCGCTGAGAAGCGACCTCCCAGTTGGAGGCTCCATGCCGCCCTCCAGAGGAGCAAAGACGTGTGGAGTGTGTCTGGCCTTTCCTTGGGAGTGTGGTGCCCTTCCCTCTTCCCCAGGCACAGGAGCAACTGCCCCTGAGCAAAGAGCTCTCCAAGGGCTTTTCCCTCAGGCTGAAGCAGATTTCGCAGGAAGCGGGCCTAGAGAGCTTCCTTCGTGGATGCAGAGGCAGCAGAGCGGCCTGCGTGTGCACAGCTGCATTTGGCAGAGAGGAGCTCGCTTTGGCACTGGGAGGCTGGGAGACCTGCTCCAAGCACCGGGATTGCTGGGTTGGGGCCTGCATCTCGCTGCCACTTTCTGAGCTTCCAAAGACTTTCCTAGCTCACACCCTCGCTAGCCATGAAGGAGCAGGCTGAGGGAGTGTGTCAGACATGACTCAGCACTTTCCTGGGCTTGCCTGTGGTTTCGCCTTTCCACTCCAACTGGGCCCCGGGACTCCCTGCAGAGGAGGAGGAGCCCGGTTGTCTCCAAACTTCCTAGGGCTAGAGTAGAGCAGGGAGAACTCTGTCAGCTGGAAGGGAAGAGCAGAAGGGTAGATGGGGCAGAGGTTGCCTGGCCGCTCTGGTGAAGCAACGCCCAGGGAGAAACAGGCACCATGGGCCTCCAGGCAGGGGATGCGAGATCCCAGCCAGAGTGCTTCTGCGTCTCAGCCGAGAAGCTTCCTGAGAGTTTGAGGTTGCCTGCAGCTCTCCAGAGGAGCAAAGACATGTGGGGTGTGTTTGGCCTTTCCCTGGGAGGGTGGTGCCCTTGCGGCAGCCCCAGGCCCAGGAGCAACGGCCCCAGAGGAAAGACCGTTCCCACTGAGATTCGCTGAGGCTGAGAAGCAGATTTCGCAGGAAGCGGGAGGAGAGCGCTTCCTTCGCCAATGCAGAGGCAGCCTAGCGGCCTGCGTCTGCACAGCTGGATTTGGCAGAGAGGCGTTCGCGTTGCCCCTGGGAGACGCTGAGATTGGCTCCAAGCACCGAGATTTCCGGGTGCGCGGCCTGCATCTCTCTTGCACTCTCCGAGCTTGAGAAGGCTTTCCTAGCTCCCAGCGTTGCTTCCCTGAAAGGAGCAGGCTGAGGAAGTGTGCCCGCGTGACTCAGCCCCTTCCTAGGCTTCCCCGTGCTATTGCCTTTCAGTGCAATCGAAGGCGCAGGACTCCTTGGAAAGGAGGCTGGGCTCGGTTGTCTCCCCACTTCAGAGGTCTAGAGTAGAGCACTGAGACGTCTGTCAGGCGGAAGGGAAGCGCTGTTGTGCCCATGGTGAAGACGTTGCTTGGCCGCACTGTAGAAGCAACGCCCAGAGAGAAACAGGCACCGTGGGCCTCCAGGCAGGGGCTGCGGGATCACAGCCAGAATGCCCCTGCGTCTCCCCTGAGAAGCGACCTCCCAGTTGGAGGCTCCATGCCGCCCTCCAGAGGAGCAAAGACGTGTGGAGTGTGTCTGGCCTTTCCTTGGGAGTGTGGTGCCCTTCCCTCTTCCCCAGGCACAGGAGCAACTGCCCCTGAGCAAAGACCTCTCCAAGGGCTTTTCCCTCAGGCTGAAGCAGATTTCGCAGGAAGCGGGCCTAGAGAGCTTCCTTCGTGGATGCAGAGGCAGCAGAGCGGCCTGCGTGTGCAAAGCTGCATTTGGCAGAGAGGAGCTCGCTTTGGCACTGGGAGGCTGGGAGACCTGCTCCAAGCACCGGGATTGCTGGGTTGGGGCCTGCATCTCGCTGCCACTTGCTGAGCTTCCAAAGACTTTCCTAGCTCACAGCCTCGCTAGCCATGAAGGAGCAGGCTGAGGGAGTGTGTCAGACATGACTCAGCACTTTCCTGGGCTTGCCTGTGGTTTCGCCTTTCCACTCCAACTGGGCCCCGGGACTCCTTGCAGAGGAGGAGGAGCCCGGTTGTCTCCAAACTTCCTAGGGCTAGAGTAGAGCAGGGAGAACTCTGTCAGCTGGAAGGGAAGAGCAGAAGGGTAGATGGGGCAGACGTTGCCTGGCCGCTCTGGTGAAGCAACGCCCAGGGAGAAACAGGCACCATGGGCCTCCAGGCAGGGGATGCGAGATCCCAGCCAGAGTGCTTCTGCGTCTCAGCCGAGAAGCTTCCTGAGAGTTTGAGGTTGCCTGCAGCTCTCCAGAGGAGCAAAGACATGTGGGGTGTGTTTGGCCTTTCCCTGGGAGGGTGGTGCCCTTGCGGCAGCCCCAGGCCCAGGAGCAACGGCCCCAGAGGAAAGACCGTTCCCACTGAGATTCGCTGAGGCTGAGAAGCAGATTTCGCAGGAAGCGGGAGGAGAGAGCTTCCTTCGCCAATGCAGAGGCAGCCTAGCGGCCTGCGTCTGCACAGCTGGATTTGGCAGAGAGGCGTTCGCTTTGCCCCTGGGAGACGCTGAGATTGGCTCCAAGCACCGAGATTTCCGGGTGCGCGGCCTGCATCTCTCTTGCACTCTCCGAGCTTGAGAAGGCTTTCCTAGCTCCCAGCGTTGCTTCCCTGAAAGGAGCAGGCTGAGGAAGTGTGTCCGACGTGACTCAGCCCCTTCCTAGGCTTCCCCGTGCTATTGCCTTTCAGTGCAATCGAAGGCGCAGGACTCCTTGGAAAGGAGGCTGGGCTCGGTTGTCTCCCCACTTCAGAGGTCTAGAGCAGAGCACTGAGACGTCTGTCAGGCGGAAGGGAAGCGCTGTTGTGCCCATGGTGAAGACGTTGCTTGGCCGCACTGTGGAAGCAACGCCCAGAGAGAAACAGGCACCGTGGGCCTCCAGGCAGGGGCTGCGGGATCACAGCCAGAATGCCCCTGCGTCTCCGCTGAGAAGCGACCTCCCAGTTGGAGGCTCCATGCCGCCCTCCAGAGGAGCAAAGACGTGTGGAGTGTGTCTGGCCTTTCCTTGGGAGTGTGGTGCCCTTCCCTCTTCCCCAGGCACAGGAGCAACTGCCCCTGAGCAAAGACCTCTCCAAGGGCTTTTCCCTCAGGCTGAAGCAGATTTCGCAGGAAGCGGGCCTAGAGAGCTTCCTTCGTGGATGCAGAGGCAGCAGAGCGGCCTGCGTGTGCAAAGCTGCATTTGGCAGAGAGTAGCTCGCTTTGGCACTGGGAGGCTGGGAGACCTGCTCCAAGCACCGGGATTGCTGGGTTGGGGCCTGCATCTCGCTGCCACTTTCTGAGCTTCCAAAGACTTTCCTAGCTCACAGCCTCGCTAGCCATGAAGGAGCAGGCTGAGGGAGTGTGTCAGACATGACTCAGCACTTTCCTGGGCTTGCCTGTGGTTTCGCCTTTCCACTCCAACTGGGCCCCGGGACTCCTTGCCCAGGAGGAGGAGCCCGGTTGTCTCCAAACTTCCTAGGGCTAGAGTAGAGCAGGGAGAACTCTGTCAGCTGGAAGGGAAGAGCAGAAGGGTAGATGGGGCAGAGGTTGCCTGGCCGCTCTGGTGAAGCAACGCCCAGGGAGAAACAGGCACCATGGGCCTCCAGGCAGGGGATGCGAGATCCCAGCCAGAGTGCTTCTGCGTCTCAGCCGAGAAGCTTCCTGAGAGTTTGAGGTTGCCTGCAGCTCTCCAGAGGAGCAAAGACATGTGGGGTGTGTTTGGCCTTTCCCTGGGAGGGTGGTGCCCTTGCGGCAGCCCCAGGCCCAGGAGCAACGGCCCCAGAGGAAAGACCGTTCCCACTGAGATTCGCTGAGGCTGAGAAGCAGATTTCGCAGGAAGCGGGAGGAGAGAGCTTCCTTCGCCAATGCAGAGGCAGCCTAGCGGCCTGCGTCTGCACAGCTGGATTTGGCAGAGAGGCGTTCGCTTTGCCCCTGGGAGACGCTGAGATTGGCTCCAAGCACCGAGATTTCCGGGTGCGCGGCCTGCATCTCTCTTGCACTCTCCGAGCTTGAGAAGGCTTTCCTAGCTCCCAGCGTTGCTTCCCTGAAAGGAGCAGGCTGAGGAAGTGTGTCCGACGTGACTCAGCCCCTTCCTAGGCTTCCCCGTGCTATTGCCTTTCAGTGCAATGGAAGGCGCAGGACTCCTTGGAAAGGAGGCTGGGCTCGGTTGTCTCCCCACTTCAGAGGTCTAGAGCAGAGCACTGAGACGTCTGTCAGGCGGAAGGGAAGCGCTGTTGTGCCCATGGTGAAGACGTTGCTTGGCCGCACTGTGGAAGCAACGCCCAGAGAGAAACAGGCACCGTGGGCCTCCAGGCAGGGGCTGCGGGATCACAGCCAGAATGCCCCTGCGTCTCCGCTGAGAAGCGACCTCCCAGTTGGAGGCTCCATGCCGCCCTCCAGAGGAGCAAAGACGTGTGGAGTGTGTCTGGCCTTTCCTTGGGAGTGTGGTGCCCTTCCCTCTTCCCCAGGCACAGGAGCAACTGCCCCTGAGCAAAGACCTCTCCAAGGGCTTTTCCCTCAGGCTGAAGCAGATTTCGCAGGAAGCGGGCCTAGAGAGCTTCCTTCGTGGATGCAGAGGCAGCAGAGCGGCCTGCGTGTGCACAGCTGCATTTGGCAGAGAGGAGCTCGCTTTGGCACTGGGAGGCTGGGAGACCTGCTCCAAGCACCGGGATTGCTGGGTTGGGGCCTGCATCTCGCTGCCACTTTCTGAGCTTCCAAAGACTTTCCTAGCTCACAGCCTCGCTAGCCATGAAGGAGCAGGCTGAGGGAGTGTGTCAGACATGACTCAGCACTTTCCTGGGCTTGCCTGTGGTTTCGCCTTTCCACTCCAACTGGGCCCCGGGACTCCCTGCAGAGGAGGAGGAGCCCGGTTGTCTCCAAACTTCCTAGGGCTAGAGTAGAGCAGGGAGAACTCTGTCAGCTGGAAGGGAAGAGCAGAAGGGTAGATGGGGCAGAGGTTGCCTGGCCGCTCTGGTGAAGCAACGCCCAGGGAGAAACAGGCACCATGGGCCTCCAGGCAGGGGATGCGAGATCCCAGCCAGAGTGCTTCTGCGTCTCAGCCGAGAAGCTTCCTGAGAGTTTGAGGTTGCCTGCAGCTCTCCAGAGGAGCAAAGACATGTGGGGTGTGTTTGGCCTTTCCCTGGGAGGGTGGTGCCCTTGCGGCAGCCCCAGGCCCAGGAGCAACGGCCCCAGAGGAAAGACCGTTCCCACTGAGATTCGCTGAGGCTGAGAAGCAGATTTCGCAGGAAGCGGGAGGAGAGCGCTTCCTTCGCCAATGCAGAGGCAGCCTAGTGGCCTGCGTCTGCACAGCTGGATTTGGCAGAGAGGCGTTCGCGTTGCCCCTGGGAGACGCTGAGATTGGCTCCAAGCACCGAGATTTCCGGGTGCGCGGCCTGCATCTCTCTTGCACTCTCCGAGCTTGAGAAGGCTTTCCTAGCTCCCAGCGTTGCTTCCCTGAAAGGAGCAGGCTGAGGAAGTGTGCCCGCGTGACTCAGCCCCTTCCTAGGCTTCCCCGTGCTATTGCCTTTCAGTGCAATCGAAGGCGCAGGACTCCTTGGAAAGGAGGCTGGGCTCGGTTGTCTCCCCACTTCAGAGGTCTAGAGTAGAGCACTGAGACGTCTGTCAGGCGGAAGGGAAGCGCTGTTGTGCCCATGGTGAAGACGTTGCTTGGCCGCACTGTAGAAGCAACGCCCAGAGAGAAACAGGCACCGTGGGCCTCCAGGCAGGGGCTGCGGGATCACAGCCAGAATGCCCCTGCGTCTCCCCTGAGAAGCGACCTCCCAGTTGGAGGCTCCATGCCGCCCTCCAGAGGAGCAAAGACGTGTGGAGTGTGTCTGGCCTTTCCTTGGGAGTGTGGTGCCCTTCCCTCTTCCCCAGGCACAGGAGCAACTGCCCCTGAGCAAAGACCTCTCCAAGGGCTTTTCCCTCAGGCTGAAGCAGATTTCGCAGGAAGCGGGCCTAGAGAGCTTCCTTCGTGGATGCAGAGGCAGCAGAGCGGCCTGCGTGTGCAAAGCTGCATTTGGCAGAGAGGAGCTCGCTTTGGCACTGGGAGGCTGGGAGACCTGCTCCAAGCACCGGGATTGCTGGGTTGGGGCCTGCATCTCGCTGCCACTTGCTGAGCTTCCAAAGACTTTCCTAGCTCACAGCCTCGCTAGCCATGAAGGAGCAGGCTGAGGGAGTGTGTCAGACATGACTCAGCACTTTCCTGGGCTTGCCTGTGGTTTCGCCTTTCCACTCCAACTGGGCCCCGGGACTCCTTGCAGAGGAGGAGGAGCCCGGTTGTCTCCAAACTTCCTAGGGCTAGAGTAGAGCAGGGAGAACTCTGTCAGCTGGAAGGGAAGAGCAGAAGGGTAGATGGGGCAGACGTTGCCTGGCCGCTCTGGTGAAGCAACGCCCAGGGAGAAACAGGCACCATGGGCCTCCAGGCAGGGGATGCGAGATCCCAGCCAGAGTGCTTCTGCGTCTCAGCCGAGAAGCTTCCTGAGAGTTTGAGGTTGCCTGCAGCTCTCCAGAGGAGCAAAGACATGTGGGGTGTGTTTGGCCTTTCCCTGGGAGGGTGGTGCCCTTGCGGCAGCCCCAGGCCCAGGAGCAACGGCCCCAGAGGAAAGACCGTTCCCACTGAGATTCGCTGAGGCTGAGAAGCAGATTTCGCAGGAAGCGGGAGGAGAGAGCTTCCTTCGCCAATGCAGAGGCAGCCTAGCGGCCTGCGTCTGCACAGCTGGATTTGGCAGAGAGGCGTTCGCTTTGCCCCTGGGAGACGCTGAGATTGGCTCCAAGCACCGAGATTTCCGGGTGCGCGGCCTGCATCTCTCTTGCACTCTCCGAGCTTGAGAAGGCTTTCCTAGCTCCCAGCGTTGCTTCCCTGAAAGGAGCAGGCTGAGGAAGTGTGTCCGACGTGACTCAGCCCCTTCCTAGGCTTCCCCGTGCTATTGCCTTTCAGTGCAATCGAAGGCGCAGGACTCCTTGGAAAGGAGGCTGGGCTCGGTTGTCTCCCCACTTCAGAGGTCTAGAGCAGAGCACTGAGACGTCTGTCAGGCGGAAGGGAAGCGCTGTTGTGCCCATGGTGAAGACGTTGCTTGGCCGCACTGTGGAAGCAACGCCCAGAGAGAAACAGGCACCGTGGGCCTCCAGGCAGGGGCTGCGGGATCACAGCCAGAATGCCCCTGCGTCTCCGCTGAGAAGCGACCTCCCAGTTGGAGGCTCCATGCCGCCCTCCAGAGGAGCAAAGACGTGTGGAGTGTGTCTGGCCTTTCCTTGGGAGTGTGGTGCCCTTCCCTCTTCCCCAGGCACAGGAGCAACTGCCCCTGAGCAAAGACCTCTCCAAGGGCTTTTCCCTCAGGCTGAAGCAGATTTCGCAGGAAGCGGGCCTAGAGAGCTTCCTTCGTGGATGCAGAGGCAGCAGAGCGGCCTGCGTGTGCAAAGCTGCATTTGGCAGAGAGTAGCTCGCTTTGGCACTGGGAGGCTGGGAGACCTGCTCCAAGCACCGGGATTGCTGGGTTGGGGCCTGCATCTCGCTGCCACTTTCTGAGCTTCCAAAGACTTTCCTAGCTCACAGCCTCGCTAGCCATGAAGGAGCAGGCTGAGGGAGTGTGTCAGACATGACTCAGCACTTTCCTGGGCTTGCCTGTGGTTTCGCCTTTCCACTCCAACTGGGCCCCGGGACTCCTTGCCCAGGAGGAGGAGCCCGGTTGTCTCCAAACTTCCTAGGGCTAGAGTAGAGCAGGGAGAACTCTGTCAGCTGGAAGGGAAGAGCAGAAGGGTAGATGGGGCAGACGTTGCCTGGCCGCTCTGGTGAAGCAACGCCCAGGGAGAAACAGGCACCATGGGCCTCCAGGCAGGGGATGCGAGATCCCAGCCAGAGTGCTTCTGCGTCTCAGCCGAGAAGCTTCCTGAGAGTTTGAGGTTGCCTGCAGCTCTCCAGAGGAGCAAAGACATGTGGGGTGTGTTTGGCCTTTCCCTGGGAGGGTGGTGCCCTTGCGGCAGCCCCAGGCCCAGGAGCAACGGCCCCAGAGGAAAGACCGTTCCCACTGAGATTCGCTGAGGCTGAGAAGCAGATTTCGCAGGAAGCGGGAGGAGAGAGCTTCCTTCGCCAATGCAGAGGCAGCCTAGCGGCCTGCGTCTGCACAGCTGGATTTGGCAGAGAGGCGTTCGCTTTGCCCCTGGGAGACGCTGAGATTGGCTCCAAGCACCGAGATTTCCGGGTGCGCGGCCTGCATCTCTCTTGCACTCTCCGAGCTTGAGAAGGCTTTCCTAGCTCCCAGCGTTGCTTCCCTGAAAGGAGCAGGCTGAGGAAGTGTGTCCGACGTGACTCAGCCCCTTCCTAGGCTTCCCCGTGCTATTGCCTTTCAGTGCAATCGAAGGCGCAGGACTCCTTGGAAAGGAGGCTGGGCTCGGTTGTCTCCCCACTTCAGAGGTCTAGAGCAGAGCACTGAGACGTCTGTCAGGCGGAAGGGAAGCGCTGTTGTGCCCATGGTGAAGACGTTGCTTGGCCGCACTGTGGAAGCAACGCCCAGAGAGAAACAGGCACCGTGGGCCTCCAGGCAGGGGCTGCGGGATCACAGCCAGAATGCCCCTGCGTCTCCGCTGAGAAGCGACCTCCCAGTTGGAGGCTCCATGCCGCCCTCCAGAGGAGCAAAGACGTGTGGAGTGTGTCTGGCCTTTCCTTGGGAGTGTGGTGCCCTTCCCTCTTCCCCAGGCACAGGAGCAACTGCCCCTGAGCAAAGACCTCTCCAAGGGCTTTTCCCTCAGGCTGAAGCAGATTTCGCAGGAAGCGGGCCTAGAGAGCTTCCTTCGTGGATGCAGAGGCAGCAGAGCGGCCTGCGTGTGCAAAGCTGCATTTGGCAGAGAGTAGCTCGCTTTGGCACTGGGAGGCTGGGAGACCTGCTCCAAGCACCGGGATTGCTGGGTTGGGGCCTGCATCTCGCTGCCACTTTCTGAGCTTCCAAAGACTTTCCTAGCTCACAGCCTCGCTAGCCATGAAGGAGCAGGCTGAGGGAGTGTGTCAGACATGACTCAGCACTTTCCTGGGCTTGCCTGTGGTTTCGCCTTTCCACTCCAACTGGGCCCCGGGACTCCTTGCCCAGGAGGAGGAGCCCGGTTGTCTCCAAACTTCCTAGGGCTAGAGTAGAGCAGGGAGAACTCTGTCAGCTGGAATGGAAGAGCAGAAGGGTAGATGGGGCAGAGGTTGCCTGGCCGCTCTGGTGAAGCAACGCCCAGGGAGAAACAGGCACCATGGGCCTCCAGGCAGGGGATGCGAGATCCCAGCCAGAGTGCTTCTGCGTCTCAGCCAAGAAGCTTCCTGAGAGTTTGAGGTTGCCTGCAGCTCTCCAGAGGAGCAAAGACATGTGGGGTGTGTTTGGCCTTTCCCTGGGAGGGTGGTGCCCTTGCGGCAGCCCCAGGCCCAGGAGCAACGGCCCCAGAGGAAAGACCGTTCCCACTGAGATTCGCTGAGGCTGAGAAGCAGATTTCGCAGGAAGCGGGAGGAGAGAGCTTCCTTCGCCAATGCAGAGGCAGCCTAGCGGCCTGCGTCTGCACAGCTGGATTTGGCAGAGAGGCGTTCGCTTTGCCCCTGGGAGACGCTGAGATTGGCTCCAAGCACCGAGATTTCCGGGTGCGCGGCCTGCATCTCTCTTGCACTCTCCGAGCTTGAGAAGGCTTTCCTAGCTCCCAGCGTTGCTTCCCTGAAAGGAGCAGGCTGAGGAAGTGTGCCCGCGTGACTCAGCCCCTTCCTAGGCTTCCCCGTGCTATTGCCTTTCAGTGCAATGGAAGGCGCAGGACTCCTTGGAAAGGAGGCTGGGCTCGGTTGTCTCCCCACTTCAGAGGTCTAGAGCAGAGCACTGAGACGTCTGTCAGGCGGAAGGGAAGCGCTGTTGTGCCCATGGTGAAGACGTTGCTTGGCCGCACTGTGGAAGCAACGCCCAGAGAGAAACAGGCACCGTGGGCCTCCAGGCAGGGGCTGCGGGATCACAGCCAGAATGCCCCTGCGTCTCCGCTGAGAAGCGACCTCCCAGTTGGAGGCTCCATGCCGCCCTCCAGAGGAGCAAAGACGTGTGGAGTGTGTCTGGCCTTTCCTTGGGAGTGTGGTGCCCTTCCCTCTTCCCCAGGCACAGGAGCAACTGCCCCTGAGCAAAGACCTCTCCAAGGGCTTTTCCCTCAGGCTGAAGCAGATTTCGCAGGAAGCGGGCCTAGAGAGCTTCCTTCGTGGATGCAGAGGCAGCAGAGCGGCCTGCGTGTGCACAGCTGCATTTGGCAGAGAGGAGCTCGCTTTGGCACTGGGAGGCTGGGAGACCTGCTCCAAGCACCGGGATTGCTGGGTTGGGGCCTGCATCTCGCTGCCACTTTCTGAGCTTCCAAAGACTTTCCTAGCTCACAGCCTCGCTAGCCATGAAGGAGCAGGCTGAGGGAGTGTGTCAGACATGACTCAGCACTTTCCTGGGCTTGCCTGTGGTTTCGCCTTTCCACTCCAACTGGGCCCCGGGACTCCCTGCAGAGGAGGAGGAGCCCGGTTGTCTCCAAACTTCCTAGGGCTAGAGTAGAGCAGGGAGAACTCTGTCAGCTGGAAGGGAAGAGCAGAAGGGTAGATGGGGCAGAGGTTGCCTGGCCGCTCTGGTGAAGCAACGCCCAGGGAGAAACAGGCACCATGGGCCTCCAGGCAGGGGATGCGAGATCCCAGCCAGAGTGCTTCTGCGTCTCAGCCGAGAAGCTTCCTGAGAGTTTGAGGTTGCCTGCAGCTCTCCAGAGGAGCAAAGACATGTGGGGTGTGTTTGGCCTTTCCCTGGGAGGGTGGTGCCCTTGCGGCAGCCCCAGGCCCAGGAGCAACGGCCCCAGAGGAAAGACCGTTCCCACTGAGATTCGCTGAGGCTGAGAAGCAGATTTCGCAGGAAGCGGGAGGAGAGCGCTTCCTTCGCCAATGCAGAGGCAGCCTAGCGGCCTGCGTCTGCACAGCTGGATTTGGCAGAGAGGCGTTCGCGTTGCCCCTGGGAGACGCTGAGATTGGCTCCAAGCACCGAGATTTCCGGGTGCGCGGCCTGCATCTCTCTTGCACTCTCCGAGCTTGAGAAGGCTTTCCTAGCTCCCAGCGTTGCTTCCCTGAAAGGAGCAGGCTGAGGAAGTGTGCCCGCGTGACTCAGCCCCTTCCTAGGCTTCCCCGTGCTATTGCCTTTCAGTGCAATCGAAGGCGCAGGACTCCTTGGAAAGGAGGCTGGGCTCGGTTGTCTCCCCACTTCAGAGGTCTAGAGTAGAGCACTGAGACGTCTGTCAGGCGGAAGGGAAGCGCTGTTGTGCCCATGGTGAAGACGTTGCTTGGCCGCACTGTAGAAGCAACGCCCAGAGAGAAACAGGCACCGTGGGCCTCCAGGCAGGGGCTGCGGGATCACAGCCAGAATGCCCCTGCGTCTCCCCTGAGAAGCGACCTCCCAGTTGGAGGCTCCATGCCGCCCTCCAGAGGAGCAAAGACGTGTGGAGTGTGTCTGGCCTTTCCTTGGGAGTGTGGTGCCCTTCCCTCTTCCCCAGGCACAGGAGCAACTGCCCCTGAGCAAAGACCTCTCCAAGGGCTTTTCCCTCAGGCTGAAGCAGATTTCGCAGGAAGCGGGCCTAGAGAGCTTCCTTCGTGGATGCAGAGGCAGCAGAGCGGCCTGCGTGTGCAAAGCTGCATTTGGCAGAGAGGAGCTCGCTTTGGCACTGGGAGGCTGGGAGACCTGCTCCAAGCACCGGGATTGCTGGGTTGGGGCCTGCATCTCGCTGCCACTTGCTGAGCTTCCAAAGACTTTCCTAGCTCACAGCCTCGCTAGCCATGAAGGAGCAGGCTGAGGGAGTGTGTCAGACATGACTCAGCACTTTCCTGGGCTTGCCTGTGGTTTCGCCTTTCCACTCCAACTGGGCCCCGGGACTCCTTGCAGAGGAGGAGGAGCCCGGTTGTCTCCAAACTTCCTAGGGCTAGAGTAGAGCAGGGAGAACTCTGTCAGCTGGAAGGGAAGAGCAGAAGGGTAGATGGGGCAGACGTTGCCTGGCCGCTCTGGTGAAGCAACGCCCAGGGAGAAACAGGCACCATGGGCCTCCAGGCAGGGGATGCGAGATCCCAGCCAGAGTGCTTCTGCGTCTCAGCCGAGAAGCTTCCTGAGAGTTTGAGGTTGCCTGCAGCTCTCCAGAGGAGCAAAGACATGTGGGGTGTGTTTGGCCTTTCCCTGGGAGGGTGGTGCCCTTGCGGCAGCCCCAGGCCCAGGAGCAACGGCCCCAGAGGAAAGACCGTTCCCACTGAGATTCGCTGAGGCTGAGAAGCAGATTTCGCAGGAAGCGGGAGGAGAGAGCTTCCTTCGCCAATGCAGAGGCAGCCTAGCGGCCTGCGTCTGCACAGCTGGATTTGGCAGAGAGGCGTTCGCTTTGCCCCTGGGAGACGCTGAGATTGGCTCCAAGCACCGAGATTTCCGGGTGCGCGGCCTGCATCTCTCTTGCACTCTCCGAGCTTGAGAAGGCTTTCCTAGCTCCCAGCGTTGCTTCCCTGAAAGGAGCAGGCTGAGGAAGTGTGTCCGACGTGACTCAGCCCCTTCCTAGGCTTCCCCGTGCTATTGCCTTTCAGTGCAATCGAAGGCGCAGGACTCCTTGGAAAGGAGGCTGGGCTCGGTTGTCTCCCCACTTCAGAGGTCTAGAGCAGAGCACTGAGACGTCTGTCAGGCGGAAGGGAAGCGCTGTTGTGCCCATGGTGAAGACGTTGCTTGGCCGCACTGTGGAAGCAACGCCCAGAGAGAAACAGGCACCGTGGGCCTCCAGGCAGGGGCTGCGGGATCACAGCCAGAATGCCCCTGCGTCTCCGCTGAGAAGCGACCTCCCAGTTGGAGGCTCCATGCCGCCCTCCAGAGGAGCAAAGACGTGTGGAGTGTGTCTGGCCTTTCCTTGGGAGTGTGGTGCCCTTCCCTCTTCCCCAGGCACAGGAGCAACTGCCCCTGAGCAAAGACCTCTCCAAGGGCTTTTCCCTCAGGCTGAAGCAGATTTCGCAGGAAGCGGGCCTAGAGAGCTTCCTTCGTGGATGCAGAGGCAGCAGAGCGGCCTGCGTGTGCACAGCTGCATTTGGCAGAGAGGAGCTCGCTTTGGCACTGGGAGGCTGTGAGACCTGCTCCAAGCACCGGGATTGCTGGGTTGGGGCCTGCATCTCGCTGCCACTTTCTGAGCTTCCAAAGACTTTCCTAGCTCACAGCCTCGCTAGCCATGAAGGAACAGGCTGAGGGAGTGTGTCAGACATGACTCAGCACTTTCCTGGGCTTGCCTGTGGTTTCGCCTTTCCACTCCAACTGGGCCCCGGGATTCCCTGCAGAGGAGGAGGAGCCCGGTTGTCTCCAAACTTCCTAGGGCTAGAGTAGAGCAGGGAGAACTCTGTCAGCTGGAAGGGAAGAGCAGAAGGGTAGATGGGGCAGAGGTTGCCTGGCCGCTCTGGTGAAGCAACGCCCAGGGAGAAACAGGCACCATGGGCCTCCAGGCAGGTGATGCGAGATCCCAGCCAGAGTGCTTCTGCGTCTCAGCCGAGAAGCTTCCTGAGAGTTTGAGGTTGCCTGCAGCTCTCCAGAGGAGCAAAGACATGTGGGGTGTGTTTGGCCTTTCCCTGGGAGGGTGGTGCCCTTGCGGCAGCCCCAGGCCCAGGAGCAACGGCCCCAGAGGAAAGACCGTTCCCACTGAGATTCGCTGAGGCTGAGAAGCAGATTTCGCAGGAAGCGGGAGGAGAGAGCTTCCTTCGCCAATGCAGAGGCAGCCTAGCGGCCTGCGTCTGCACAGCTGGATTTGGCAGAGAGGCGTTCGCTTTGCCCCTGGGAGACGCTGAGATTGGCTCCAAGCACCGAGATTTCCGGGTGCGCGGCCTGCATCTCTCTTGCACTCTCCGAGCTTGAGAAGGCTTTCCTAGCTCCCAGTGTTGCTTCCCTGAAAGGAGCAGGCTGAGGATGTGTGTCCGACGTGACTCAGCCCCTTCCTAGGCTTCCCCGTGCTATTGCCTTTCAGTGCAATCGAAGGCGCAGGACTCCTTGGAAAGGAGGCTGGGCTCGGTTGTCTCCCCACTTCAGAGGTCTAGAGCAGAGCACTGAGACGTCTGTCAGGCGGAAGGGAAGCGCTGTTGTGCCCATGGTGAAGACGTTGCTTGGCCGCACTGTGGAAGCAACGCCCAGAGAGAAACAGGCACCGTGGGCCTCCAGGCAGGGGCTGCGGGATCACAGCCAGAATGCCCCTGCGTCTCCGCTGAGAAGCGACCTCCCAGTTGGAGGCTCCATGCCGCCCTCCAGAGGAGCAAAGACGTGTGGAGTGTGTCTGGCCTTTCCTTGGGAGTGTGGTGCCCTTCCCTCTTCCCCAGGCACAGGAGCAACTGCCCCTGAGCAAAGACCTCTCCAAGGGCTTTTCCCTCAGGCTGAAGCAGATTTCGCAGGAAGCGGGCCTAGAGAGCTTCCTTCGTGGATGCAGAGGCAGCAGAGCGGCCTGCGTGTGCAAAGCTGCATTTGGCAGAGAGGAGCTCGCTTTGGCACTGGGAGGCTGTGAGACCTGCTCCAAGCACTGGGATTGCTGGGTTGGGGCCTGCATCTCGCTGCCACTTTCTGAGCTTCCAAAGACTTTCCTAGCTCACAGCCTCGCTAGCCATGAAGGAGCAGGCTGAGGGAGTGTGTCAGACATGACTCAGCACTTTCCTGGGCTTGCCTGTGGTTTCGCCTTTCCACTCCAACTGGGCCCCGGGACTCCCTGCAGAGGAGGAGGAGCCCGGTTGTCTCCAAACTTCCTAGGGCTAGAGTAGAGCAGGGAGAACTCTGTCAGCTGGAAGGGAAGAGCAGAAGGGTAGATGGGGCAGAGGTTGCCTGGCCGCTCTGGTGAAGCAACGCCCAGGGAGAAACAGGCACCATGGGCCTCCAGGCAGGGGATGCGAGATCCCAGCCAGAGTGCTTCTGCGTCTCAGCCGAGAAGCTTCCTGAGAGTTTGAGGTTGCCTGCAGCTCTCCAGAGGAGCAAAGACATGTGGGGTGTGTTTGGCCTTTCCCTGGGAGGGTGGTGCCCTTGCGGCAGCCCCAGGCCCAGGAGCAACGGCCCCAGAGGAAAGACCGTTCCCACTGAGATTCGCTGAGGCTGAGAAGCAGATTTCGCAGGAAGCGGGAGGAGAGAGCTTCCTTCGCCAATGCAGAGGCAGCCTAGCGGCCTGCGTCTGCACAGCTGGATTTGGCAGAGAGGCGTTCGCTTTGCCCCTGGGAGACGCTGAGATTGGCTCCAAGCACCGAGATTTCCGGGTGCGCGTCCTGCATCTCTCTTGCACTCTCCGAGCTTGAGAAGGCTTTCCTAGCTCCCAGCGTTGCTTCCCTGAAAGGAGCAGGCTGAGGAAGTGTGCCCGCGTGACTCAGCCCCTTCCTAGGCTTCCCCGTGCTATTGCCTTTCAGTGCAATCGAAGGCGCAGGACTCCTTGGAAAGGAGGCTGGGCTCGGTTGTCTCCCCACTTCAGAGGTCTAGAGCAGAGCACTGAGACGTCTGTCAGGCGGAAGGGAAGCGCTGTTGTGCCCATGGTGAAGACGTTGCTTGGCCGCACTGTGGAAGCAACGCCCAGAGAGAAACAGGCACCGTGGGCCTCCAGGCAGGGGCTGCGGGATCACAGCCAGAATGCCCCTGCGTCTCCGCTGAGAAGCGACCTCCCAGTTGGAGGCTCCATGCCGCCCTCCAGAGGAGCAAAGACGTGTGGAGTGTGTCTGGCCTTTCCTTGGGAGTGTGGTGCCCTTCCCTCTTCCCCAGGCACAGGAGCAACTGCCCCTGAGCAAAGAGCTCTCCAAGGGCTTTTCCCTCAGGCTGAAGCAGATTTCGCAGGAAGCGGGCCTAGAGAGCTTCCTTCGTGGATGCAGAGGCAGCAGAGCGGCCTGCGTGTGCAAAGCTGCATTTGGCAGAGAGTAGCTCGCTTTGGCACTGGGAGGCTGGGAGACCTGCTCCAAGCACCGGGATTGCTGGGTTGGGGCCTGCATCTCGCTGCCACTTGCTGAGCTTCCAAAGACTTTCCTAGCTCACAGCCTCGCTAGCCATGAAGGAGCAGGCTGAGGGAGTGTGTCAGACATGACTCAGCACTTTCCTGGGCTTGCCTGTGGTTTCGCCTTTCCACTCCAACTGGGCCCCGGGACTCCCTGCAGAGGAGGAGGAGCCCGGTTGTCTCCAAACTTCCTAGGGCTAGAGTAGAGCAGGGAGAACTCTGTCAGCTGGAAGGGAAGAGCAGAAGGGTAGATGGGGCAGAGGTTGCCTGGCCGCTCTGGTGAAGCAACGCCCAGGGAGAAACAGGCACCATGGGCCTCCAGGCAGGGGATGCGAGATCCCAGCCAGAGTGCTTCTGCGTCTCAGCCGAGAAGCTTCCTGAGAGTTTGAGGTTGCCTGCAGCTCTCCAGAGGAGCAAAGACATGTGGGGTGTGTTTGGCCTTTCCCTGGGAGGGTGGTGTCCTTGCGGCAGCCCCAGGCCCAGGAGCAACGGCCCCAGAGGAAAGACCGTTCCCACTGAGATTCGCTGAGGCTGAGAAGCAGATTTCGCAGGAAGCGGGAGGAGAGCGCTTCCTTCGCCAATGCAGAGGCAGCCTAGCGGCCTGCGTCTGCACAGCTGGATTTGGCAGAGAGGCGTTCGCGTTGCCCCTGGGAGACGCTGAGATTGGCTCCAAGCACCGAGATTTCCGGGTGCGCGGCCTGCATCTCTCTTGCACTCTCCGAGCTTGAGAAGGCTTTCCTAGCTCCCAGCGTTGCTTCCCTGAAAGGAGCAGGCTGAGGAAGTGTGCCCGCGTGACTCAGCCCCTTCCTAGGCTTCCCCGTGCTATTGCCTTTCAGTGCAATCGAAGGCGCAGGACTCCTTGGAAAGGAGGCTGGGCTCGGTTGTCTCCCCACTTCAGAGGTCTAGAGTAGAGCACTGAGACGTCTGTCAGGCGGAAGGGAAGCGCTGTTGTGCCCATGGTGAAGACGTTGCTTGGCCGCACTGTGGAAGCAACGCCCAGAGAGAAACAGGCACCGTGGGCCTCCAGGCAGGGGCTGCGGGATCACAGCCAGAATGCCCCTGCGTCTCCCCTGAGAAGCGACCTCCCAGTTGGAGGCTCCATGCCGCCCTCCAGAGGAGCAAAGACGTGTGGAGTGTGTCTGGCCTTTCCTTGGGAGTGTGGTGCCCTTCCCTCTTCCCCAGGCACAGGAGCAACTGCCCCTGAGCAAAGACCTCTCCAAGGGCTTTTCCCTCAGGCTGAAGCAGATTTCGCAGGAAGCGGGCCTAGAGAGCTTCCTTCGTGGATGCAGAGGCAGCAGAGCGGCCTGCGTGTGCAAAGCTGCATTTGGCAGAGAGGAGCTCGCTTTGGCACTGGGAGGCTGGGAGACCTGCTCCAAGCACCGGGATTGCTGGGTTGGGGCCTGCATCTCGCTGCCACTTGCTGAGCTTCCAAAGACTTTCCTAGCTCACAGCCTCGCTAGCCATGAAGGAGCAGGCTGAGGGAGTGTGTCAGACATGACTCAGCACTTTCCTGGGCTTGCCTGTGGTTTCGCCTTTCCACTCCAACTGGGCCCCGGGACTCCTTGCAGAGGAGGAGGAGCCCGGTTGTCTCCAAACTTCCTAGGGCTAGAGTAGAGCAGGGAGAACTCTGTCAGCTGGAAGGGAAGAGCAGAAGGGTAGATGGGGCAGACGTTGCCTGGCCGCTCTGGTGAAGCAACGCCCAGGGAGAAACAGGCACCATGGGCCTCCAGGCAGGGGATGCGAGATCCCAGCCAGAGTGCTTCTGCGTCTCAGCCGAGAAGCTTCCTGAGAGTTTGAGGTTGCCTGCAGCTCTCCAGAGGAGCAAAGACATGTGGGGTGTGTTTGGCCTTTCCCTGGGAGGGTGGTGCCCTTGCGGCAGCCCCAGGCCCAGGAGCAACGGCCCCAGAGGAAAGACCGTTCCCACTGAGATTCGCTGAGGCTGAGAAGCAGATTTCGCAGGAAGCGGGAGGAGAGAGCTTCCTTCGCCAATGCAGAGGCAGCCTAGCGGCCTGCGTCTGCACAGCTGGATTTGGCAGAGAGGCGTTCGCTTTGCCCCTGGGAGACGCTGAGATTGGCTCCAAGCACCGAGATTTCCGGGTGCGCGGCCTGCATCTCTCTTGCACTCTCCGAGCTTGAGAAGGCTTTCCTAGCTCCCAGCGTTGCTTCCCTGAAAGGAGCAGGCTGAGGAAGTGTGTCCGACGTGACTCAGCCCCTTCCTAGGCTTCCCCGTGCTATTGCCTTTCAGTGCAATCGAAGGCGCAGGACTCCTTGGAAAGGAGGCTGGGCTCGGTTGTCTCCCCACTTCAGAGGTCTAGAGCAGAGCACTGAGACGTCTGTCAGGCGGAAGGGAAGCGCTGTTGTGCCCATGGTGAAGACGTTGCTTGGCCGCACTGTGGAAGCAACGCCCAGAGAGAAACAGGCACCGTGGGCCTCCAGGCAGGGGCTGCGGGATCACAGCCAGAATGCCCCTGCGTCTCCGCTGAGAAGCGACCTCCCAGTTGGAGGCTCCATGCCGCCCTCCAGAGGAGCAAAGACGTGTGGAGTGTGTCTGGCCTTTCCTTGGGAGTGTGGTGCCCTTCCCTCTTCCCCAGGCACAGGAGCAACTGCCCCTGAGCAAAGACCTCTCCAAGGGCTTTTCCCTCAGGCTGAAGCAGATTTCGCAGGAAGCGGGCCTAGAGAGCTTCCTTCGTGGATGCAGAGGCAGCAGAGCGGCCTGCGTGTGCAAAGCTGCATTTGGCAGAGAGTAGCTCGCTTTGGCACTGGGAGGCTGGGAGACCTGCTCCAAGCACCGGGATTGCTGGGTTGGGGCCTGCATCTCGCTGCCACTTTCTGAGCTTCCAAAGACTTTCCTAGCTCACAGCCTCGCTAGCCATGAAGGAGCAGGCTGAGGGAGTGTGTCAGACATGACTCAGCACTTTCCTGGGCTTGCCTGTGGTTTCGCCTTTCCACTCCAACTGGGCCCCGGGACTCCTTGCCCAGGAGGAGGAGCCCGGTTGTCTCCAAACTTCCTAGGGCTAGAGTAGAGCAGGGAGAACTCTGTCAGCTGGAAGGGAAGAGCAGAAGGGTAGATGGGGCAGAGGTTGCCTGGCCGCTCTGGTGAAGCAACGCCCAGGGAGAAACAGGCACCATGGGCCTCCAGGCAGGGGATGCGAGATCCCAGCCAGAGTGCTTCTGCGTCTCAGCCAAGAAGCTTCCTGAGAGTTTGAGGTTGCCTGCAGCTCTCCAGAGGAGCAAAGACATGTGGGGTGTGTTTGGCCTTTCCCTGGGAGGGTGGTGCCCTTGCGGCAGCCCCAGGCCCAGGAGCAACGGCCCCAGAGGAAAGACCGTTCCCACTGAGATTCGCTGAGGCTGAGAAGCAGATTTCGCAGGAAGCGGGAGGAGAGAGCTTCCTTCGCCAATGCAGAGGCAGCCTAGCGGCCTGCGTCTGCACAGCTGGATTTGGCAGAGAGGCGTTCGCTTTGCCCCTGGGAGACGCTGAGATTGGCTCCAAGCACCGAGACCGGGTGCGCGGCCTGCATCTCTCTTGCACTCTCCGAGCTTGAGAAGGCTTTCCTAGCTCCCAGCGTTGCTTCCCTGAAAGGAGCAGGCTGAGGAAGTGTGCCCGCGTGACTCAGCCCCTTCCTAGGCTTCCCCGTGCTATTGCCTTTCAGTGCAATGGAAGGCGCAGGACTCCTTGGAAAGGAGGCTGGGCTCGGTTGTCTCCCCACTTCAGAGGTCTAGAGCAGAGCACTGAGACGTCTGTCAGGCGGAAGGGAAGCGCTGTTGTGCCCATGGTGAAGACGTTGCTTGGCCGCACTGTGGAAGCAACGCCCAGAGAGAAACAGGCACCGTGGGCCTCCAGGCAGGGGCTGCGGGATCACAGCCAGAATGCCCCTGCGTCTCCGCTGAGAAGCGACCTCCCAGTTGGAGGCTCCATGCCGCCCTCCAGAGGAGCAAAGACGTGTGGAGTGTGTCTGGCCTTTCCTTGGGAGTGTGGTGCCCTTCCCTCTTCCCCAGGCACAGGAGCAACTGCCCCTGAGCAAAGACCTCTCCAAGGGCTTTTCCCTCAGGCTGAAGCAGATTTCGCAGGAAGCGGGCCTAGAGAGCTTCCTTCGTGGATGCAGAGGCAGCAGAGCGGCCTGCGTGTGCACAGCTGCATTTGGCAGAGAGGAGCTCGCTTTGGCACTGGGAGGCTGGGAGACCTGCTCCAAGCACCGGGATTGCTGGGTTGGGGCCTGCATCTCGCTGCCACTTTCTGAGCTTCCAAAGACTTTCCTAGCTCACAGCCTCGCTAGCCATGAAGGAGCAGGCTGAGGGAGTGTGTCAGACATGACTCAGCACTTTCCTGGGCTTGCCTGTGGTTTCGCCTTTCCACTCCAACTGGGCCCCGGGACTCCCTGCAGAGGAGGAGGAGCCCGGTTGTCTCCAAACTTCCTAGGGCTAGAGTAGAGCAGGGAGAACTCTGTCAGCTGGAAGGGAAGAGCAGAAGGGTAGATGGGGCAGAGGTTGCCTGGCCGCTCTGGTGAAGCAACGCCCAGGGAGAAACAGGCACCATGGGCCTCCAGGCAGGGGATGCGAGATCCCAGCCAGAGTGCTTCTGCGTCTCAGCCGAGAAGCTTCCTGAGAGTTTGAGGTTGCCTGCAGCTCTCCAGAGGAGCAAAGACATGTGGGGTGTGTTTGGCCTTTCCCTGGGAGGGTGGTGCCCTTGCGGCAGCCCCAGGCCCAGGAGCAACGGCCCCAGAGGAAAGACCGTTCCCACTGAGATTCGCTGAGGCTGAGAAGCAGATTTCGCAGGAAGCGGGAGGAGAGAGCTTCCTTCGCCAATGCAGAGGCAGCCTAGCGGCCTGCGTCTGCACAGCTGGATTTGGCAGAGAGGCGTTCGCGTTGCCCCTGGGAGACGCTGAGATTGGCTCCAAGCACCGAGATTTCCGGGTGCGCGGCCTGCATCTCTCTTGCACTCTCCGAGCTTGAGAAGGCTTTCCTAGCTCCCAGCGTTGCTTCCCTGAAAGGAGCAGGCTGAGGAAGTGTGTCCGACGTGACTCAGCCCCTTCCTAGGCTTCCCCGTGCTATTGCCTTTCAGTGCAATCGAAGGCGCAGGACTCCTTGGAAAGGAGGCTGGGCTCGGTTGTCTCCCCACTTCAGAGGTCTAGAGCAGAGCACTGAGACGTCTGTCAGGCGGAAGGGAAGCGCTGTTGTGCCCATGGTGAAGACGTTGCTTGGCCGCACTGTGGAAGCAACGCCCAGAGAGAAACAGGCACCGTGGGCCTCCAGGCAGGGGCTGCGGGATCACAGCCAGAATGCCCCTGCGTCTCCGCTGAGAAGCGACCTCCCAGTTGGAGGCTCCATGCCGCCCTCCAGAGGAGCAAAGACGTGTGGAGTGTGTCTGGCCTTTCCTTGGGAGTGTGGTGCCCTTCCCTCTTCCCCAGGCACAGGAGCAACTGCCCCTGAGCAAAGAGCTCTCCAAGGGCTTTTCCCTCAGGCTGAAGCAGATTTCGCAGGAAGCGGGCCTAGAGAGCTTCCTTCGTGGATGCAGAGGCAGCAGAGCGGCCTGCGTGTGCACAGCTGCATTTGGCAGAGAGGAGCTCGCTTTGGCACTGGGAGGCTGGGAGACCTGCTCCAAGCACCGGGATTGCTGGGTTGGGGCCTGCATCTCGCTGCCACTTTCTGAGCTTCCAAAGACTTTCCTAGCTCACACCCTCGCTAGCCATGAAGGAGCAGGCTGAGGGAGTGTGTCAGACATGACTCAGCACTTTCCTGGGCTTGCCTGTGGTTTCGCCTTTCCACTCCAACTGGGCCCCGGGACTCCCTGCAGAGGAGGAGGAGCCCGGTTGTCTCCAAACTTCCTAGGGCTAGAGTAGAGCAGGGAGAACTCTGTCAGCTGGAAGGGAAGAGCAGAAGGGTAGATGGGGCAGAGGTTGCCTGGCCGCTCTGGTGAAGCAACGCCCAGGGAGAAACAGGCACCATGGGCCTCCAGGCAGGGGATGCGAGATCCCAGCCAGAGTGCTTCTGCGTCTCAGCCGAGAAGCTTCCTGAGAGTTTGAGGTTGCCTGCAGCTCTCCAGAGGAGCAAAGACATGTGGGGTGTGTTTGGCCTTTCCCTGGGAGGGTGGTGCCCTTGCGGCAGCCCCAGGCCCAGGAGCAACGGCCCCAGAGGAAAGACCGTTCCCACTGAGATTCGCTGAGGCTGAGAAGCAGATTTCGCAGGAAGCGGGAGGAGAGCGCTTCCTTCGCCAATGCAGAGGCAGCCTAGCGGCCTGCGTCTGCACAGCTGGATTTGGCAGAGAGGCGTTCGCGTTGCCCCTGGGAGACGCTGAGATTGGCTCCAAGCACCGAGATTTCCGGGTGCGCGGCCTGCATCTCTCTTGCACTCTCCGAGCTTGAGAAGGCTTTCCTAGCTCCCAGCGTTGCTTCCCTGAAAGGAGCAGGCTGAGGAAGTGTGCCCGCGTGACTCAGCCCCTTCCTAGGCTTCCCCGTGCTATTGCCTTTCAGTGCAATCGAAGGCGCAGGACTCCTTGGAAAGGAGGCTGGGCTCGGTTGTCTCCCCACTTCAGAGGTCTAGAGTAGAGCACTGAGACGTCTGTCAGGCGGAAGGGAAGCGCTGTTGTGCCCATGGTGAAGACGTTGCTTGGCCGCACTGTAGAAGCAACGCCCAGAGAGAAACAGGCACCGTGGGCCTCCAGGCAGGGGCTGCGGGATCACAGCCAGAATGCCCCTGCGTCTCCCCTGAGAAGCGACCTCCCAGTTGGAGGCTCCATGCCGCCCTCCAGAGGAGCAAAGACGTGTGGAGTGTGTCTGGCCTTTCCTTGGGAGTGTGGTGCCCTTCCCTCTTCCCCAGGCACAGGAGCAACTGCCCCTGAGCAAAGACCTCTCCAAGGGCTTTTCCCTCAGGCTGAAGCAGATTTCGCAGGAAGCGGGCCTAGAGAGCTTCCTTCGTGGATGCAGAGGCAGCAGAGCGGCCTGCGTGTGCAAAGCTGCATTTGGCAGAGAGGAGCTCGCTTTGGCACTGGGAGGCTGGGAGACCTGCTCCAAGCACCGGGATTGCTGGGTTGGGGCCTGCATCTCGCTGCCACTTGCTGAGCTTCCAAAGACTTTCCTAGCTCACAGCCTCGCTAGCCATGAAGGAGCAGGCTGAGGGAGTGTGTCAGACATGACTCAGCACTTTCCTGGGCTTGCCTGTGGTTTCGCCTTTCCACTCCAACTGGGCCCCGGGACTCCTTGCAGAGGAGGAGGAGCCCGGTTGTCTCCAAACTTCCTAGGGCTAGAGTAGAGCAGGGAGAACTCTGTCAGCTGGAAGGGAAGAGCAGAAGGGTAGATGGGGCAGACGTTGCCTGGCCGCTCTGGTGAAGCAACGCCCAGGGAGAAACAGGCACCATGGGCCTCCAGGCAGGGGATGCGAGATCCCAGCCAGAGTGCTTCTGCGTCTCAGCCGAGAAGCTTCCTGAGAGTTTGAGGTTGCCTGCAGCTCTCCAGAGGAGCAAAGACATGTGGGGTGTGTTTGGCCTTTCCCTGGGAGGGTGGTGCCCTTGCGGCAGCCCCAGGCCCAGGAGCAACGGCCCCAGAGGAAAGACCGTTCCCACTGAGATTCGCTGAGGCTGAGAAGCAGATTTCGCAGGAAGCGGGAGGAGAGAGCTTCCTTCGCCAATGCAGAGGCAGCCTAGCGGCCTGCGTCTGCACAGCTGGATTTGGCAGAGAGGCGTTCGCTTTGCCCCTGGGAGACGCTGAGATTGGCTCCAAGCACCGAGATTTCCGGGTGCGCGGCCTGCATCTCTCTTGCACTCTCCGAGCTTGAGAAGGCTTTCCTAGCTCCCAGCGTTGCTTCCCTGAAAGGAGCAGGCTGAGGAAGTGTGTCCGACGTGACTCAGCCCCTTCCTAGGCTTCCCCGTGCTATTGCCTTTCAGTGCAATCGAAGGCGCAGGACTCCTTGGAAAGGAGGCTGGGCTCGGTTGTCTCCCCACTTCAGAGGTCTAGAGCAGAGCACTGAGACGTCTGTCAGGCGGAAGGGAAGCGCTGTTGTGCCCATGGTGAAGACGTTGCTTGGCCGCACTGTGGAAGCAACGCCCAGAGAGAAACAGGCACCGTGGGCCTCCAGGCAGGGGCTGCGGGATCACAGCCAGAATGCCCCTGCGTCTCCGCTGAGAAGCGACCTCCCAGTTGGAGGCTCCATGCCGCCCTCCAGAGGAGCAAAGACGTGTGGAGTGTGTCTGGCCTTTCCTTGGGAGTGTGGTGCCCTTCCCTCTTCCCCAGGCACAGGAGCAACTGCCCCTGAGCAAAGACCTCTCCAAGGGCTTTTCCCTCAGGCTGAAGCAGATTTCGCAGGAAGCGGGCCTAGAGAGCTTCCTTCGTGGATGCAGAGGCAGCAGAGCGGCCTGCGTGTGCAAAGCTGCATTTGGCAGAGAGTAGCTCGCTTTGGCACTGGGAGGCTGGGAGACCTGCTCCAAGCACCGGGATTGCTGGGTTGGGGCCTGCATCTCGCTGCCACTTTCTGAGCTTCCAAAGACTTTCCTAGCTCACAGCCTCGCTAGCCATGAAGGAGCAGGCTGAGGGAGTGTGTCAGACATGACTCAGCACTTTCCTGGGCTTGCCTGTGGTTTCGCCTTTCCACTCCAACTGGGCCCCGGGACTCCTTGCCCAGGAGGAGGAGCCCGGTTGTCTCCAAACTTCCTAGGGCTAGAGTAGAGCAGGGAGAACTCTGTCAGCTGGAAGGGAAGAGCAGAAGGGTAGATGGGGCAGAGGTTGCCTGGCCGCTCTGGTGAAGCAACGCCCAGGGAGAAACAGGCACCATGGGCCTCCAGGCAGGGGATGCGAGATCCCAGCCAGAGTGCTTCTGCGTCTCAGCCGAGAAGCTTCCTGAGAGTTTGAGGTTGCCTGCAGCTCTCCAGAGGAGCAAAGACATGTGGGGTGTGTTTGGCCTTTCCCTGGGAGGGTGGTGCCCTTGCGGCAGCCCCAGGCCCAGGAGCAACGGCCCCAGAGGAAAGACCGTTCCCACTGAGATTCGCTGAGGCTGAGAAGCAGATTTCGCAGGAAGCGGGAGGAGAGAGCTTCCTTCGCCAATGCAGAGGCAGCCTAGCGGCCTGCGTCTGCACAGCTGGATTTGGCAGAGAGGCGTTCGCTTTGCCCCTGGGAGACGCTGAGATTGGCTCCAAGCACCGAGATTTCCGGGTGCGCGGCCTGCATCTCTCTTGCACTCTCCGAGCTTGAGAAGGCTTTCCTAGCTCCCAGCGTTGCTTCCCTGAAAGGAGCAGGCTGAGGAAGTGTGTCCGACGTGACTCAGCCCCTTCCTAGGCTTCCCCGTGCTATTGCCTTTCAGTGCAATGGAAGGCGCAGGACTCCTTGGAAAGGAGGCTGGGCTCGGTTGTCTCCCCACTTCAGAGGTCTAGAGCAGAGCACTGAGACGTCTGTCAGGCGGAAGGGAAGCGCTGTTGTGCCCATGGTGAAGACGTTGCTTGGCCGCACTGTGGAAGCAACGCCCAGAGAGAAACAGGCACCGTGGGCCTCCAGGCAGGGGCTGCGGGATCACAGCCAGAATGCCCCTGCGTCTCCGCTGAGAAGCGACCTCCCAGTTGGAGGCTCCATGCCGCCCTCCAGAGGAGCAAAGACGTGTGGAGTGTGTCTGGCCTTTCCTTGGGAGTGTGGTGCCCTTCCCTCTTCCCCAGGCACAGGAGCAACTGCCCCTGAGCAAAGACCTCTCCAAGGGCTTTTCCCTCAGGCTGAAGCAGATTTCGCAGGAAGCGGGCCTAGAGAGCTTCCTTCGTGGATGCAGAGGCAGCAGAGCGGCCTGCGTGTGCACAGCTGCATTTGGCAGAGAGGAGCTCGCTTTGGCACTGGGAGGCTGGGAGACCTGCTCCAAGCACCGGGATTGCTGGGTTGGGGCCTGCATCTCGCTGCCACTTTCTGAGCTTCCAAAGACTTTCCTAGCTCACAGCCTCGCTAGCCATGAAGGAGCAGGCTGAGGGAGTGTGTCAGACATGACTCAGCACTTTCCTGGGCTTGCCTGTGGTTTCGCCTTTCCACTCCAACTGGGCCCCGGGACTCCCTGCAGAGGAGGAGGAGCCCGGTTGTCTCCAAACTTCCTAGGGCTAGAGTAGAGCAGGGAGAACTCTGTCAGCTGGAAGGGAAGAGCAGAAGGGTAGATGGGGCAGAGGTTGCCTGGCCGCTCTGGTGAAGCAACGCCCAGGGAGAAACAGGCACCATGGGCCTCCAGGCAGGGGATGCGAGATCCCAGCCAGAGTGCTTCTGCGTCTCAGCCGAGAAGCTTCCTGAGAGTTTGAGGTTGCCTGCAGCTCTCCAGAGGAGCAAAGACATGTGGGGTGTGTTTGGCCTTTCCCTGGGAGGGTGGTGCCCTTGCGGCAGCCCCAGGCCCAGGAGCAACGGCCCCAGAGGAAAGACCGTTCCCACTGAGATTCGCTGAGGCTGAGAAGCAGATTTCGCAGGAAGCGGGAGGAGAGCGCTTCCTTCGCCAATGCAGAGGCAGCCTAGCGGCCTGCGTCTGCACAGCTGGATTTGGCAGAGAGGCGTTCGCGTTGCCCCTGGGAGACGCTGAGATTGGCTCCAAGCACCGAGATTTCCGGGTGCGCGGCCTGCATCTCTCTTGCACTCTCCGAGCTTGAGAAGGCTTTCCTAGCTCCCAGCGTTGCTTCCCTGAAAGGAGCAGGCTGAGGAAGTGTGCCCGCGTGACTCAGCCCCTTCCTAGGCTTCCCCGTGCTATTGCCTTTCAGTGCAATCGAAGGCGCAGGACTCCTTGGAAAGGAGGCTGGGCTCGGTTGTCTCCCCACTTCAGAGGTCTAGAGTAGAGCACTGAGACGTCTGTCAGGCGGAAGGGAAGCGCTGTTGTGCCCATGGTGAAGACGTTGCTTGGCCGCACTGTAGAAGCAACGCCCAGAGAGAAACAGGCACCGTGGGCCTCCAGGCAGGGGCTGCGGGATCACAGCCAGAATGCCCCTGCGTCTCCCCTGAGAAGCGACCTCCCAGTTGGAGGCTCCATGCCGCCCTCCAGAGGAGCAAAGACGTGTGGAGTGTGTCTGGCCTTTCCTTGGGAGTGTGGTGCCCTTCCCTCTTCCCCAGGCACAGGAGCAACTGCCCCTGAGCAAAGACCTCTCCAAGGGCTTTTCCCTCAGGCTGAAGCAGATTTCGCAGGAAGCGGGCCTAGAGAGCTTCCTTCGTGGATGCAGAGGCAGCAGAGCGGCCTGCGTGTGCAAAGCTGCATTTGGCAGAGAGGAGCTCGCTTTGGCACTGGGAGGCTGGGAGACCTGCTCCAAGCACCGGGATTGCTGGGTTGGGGCCTGCATCTCGCTGCCACTTGCTGAGCTTCCAAAGACTTTCCTAGCTCACAGCCTCGCTAGCCATGAAGGAGCAGGCTGAGGGAGTGTGTCAGACATGACTCAGCACTTTCCTGGGCTTGCCTGTGGTTTCGCCTTTCCACTCCAACTGGGCCCCGGGACTCCTTGCAGAGGAGGAGGAGCCCGGTTGTCTCCAAACTTCCTAGGGCTAGAGTAGAGCAGGGAGAACTCTGTCAGCTGGAAGGGAAGAGCAGAAGGGTAGATGGGGCAGACGTTGCCTGGCCGCTCTGGTGAAGCAACGCCCAGGGAGAAACAGGCACCATGGGCCTCCAGGCAGGGGATGCGAGATCCCAGCCAGAGTGCTTCTGCGTCTCAGCCGAGAAGCTTCCTGAGAGTTTGAGGTTGCCTGCAGCTCTCCAGAGGAGCAAAGACATGTGGGGTGTGTTTGGCCTTTCCCTGGGAGGGTGGTGCCCTTGCGGCAGCCCCAGGCCCAGGAGCAACGGCCCCAGAGGAAAGACCGTTCCCACTGAGATTCGCTGAGGCTGAGAAGCAGATTTCGCAGGAAGCGGGAGGAGAGAGCTTCCTTCGCCAATGCAGAGGCAGCCTAGCGGCCTGCGTCTGCACAGCTGGATTTGGCAGAGAGGCGTTCGCTTTGCCCCTGGGAGACGCTGAGATTGGCTCCAAGCACCGAGATTTCCGGGTGCGCGGCCTGCATCTCTCTTGCACTCTCCGAGCTTGAGAAGGCTTTCCTAGCTCCCAGCGTTGCTTCCCTGAAAGGAGCAGGCTGAGGAAGTGTGTCCGACGTGACTCAGCCCCTTCCTAGGCTTCCCCGTGCTATTGCCTTTCAGTGCAATCGAAGGCGCAGGACTCCTTGGAAAGGAGGCTGGGCTCGGTTGTCTCCCCACTTCAGAGGTCTAGAGCAGAGCACTGAGACGTCTGTCAGGCGGAAGGGAAGCGCTGTTGTGCCCATGGTGAAGACGTTGCTTGGCCGCACTGTGGAAGCAACGCCCAGAGAGAAACAGGCACCGTGGGCCTCCAGGCAGGGGCTGCGGGATCACAGCCAGAATGCCCCTGCGTCTCCGCTGAGAAGCGACCTCCCAGTTGGAGGCTCCATGCCGCCCTCCAGAGGAGCAAAGACGTGTGGAGTGTGTCTGGCCTTTCCTTGGGAGTGTGGTGCCCTTCCCTCTTCCCCAGGCACAGGAGCAACTGCCCCTGAGCAAAGACCTCTCCAAGGGCTTTTCCCTCAGGCTGAAGCAGATTTCGCAGGAAGCGGGCCTAGAGAGCTTCCTTCGTGGATGCAGAGGCAGCAGAGCGGCCTGCGTGTGCAAAGCTGCATTTGGCAGAGAGTAGCTCGCTTTGGCACTGGGAGGCTGGGAGACCTGCTCCAAGCACCGGGATTGCTGGGTTGGGGCCTGCATCTCGCTGCCACTTTCTGAGCTTCCAAAGACTTTCCTAGCTCACAGCCTCGCTAGCCATGAAGGAGCAGGCTGAGGGAGTGTGTCAGACATGACTCAGCACTTTCCTGGGCTTGCCTGTGGTTTCGCCTTTCCACTCCAACTGGGCCCCGGGACTCCTTGCCCAGGAGGAGGAGCCCGGTTGTCTCCAAACTTCCTAGGGCTAGAGTAGAGCAGGGAGAACTCTGTCAGCTGGAAGGGAAGAGCAGAAGGGTAGATGGGGCAGACGTTGCCTGGCCGCTCTGGTGAAGCAACGCCCAGGGAGAAACAGGCACCATGGGCCTCCAGGCAGGGGATGCGAGATCCCAGCCAGAGTGCTTCTGCGTCTCAGCCGAGAAGCTTCCTGAGAGTTTGAGGTTGCCTGCAGCTCTCCAGAGGAGCAAAGACATGTGGGGTGTGTTTGGCCTTTCCCTGGGAGGGTGGTGCCCTTGCGGCAGCCCCAGGCCCAGGAGCAACGGCCCCAGAGGAAAGACCGTTCCCACTGAGATTCGCTGAGGCTGAGAAGCAGATTTCGCAGGAAGCGGGAGGAGAGAGCTTCCTTCGCCAATGCAGAGGCAGCCTAGCGGCCTGCGTCTGCACAGCTGGATTTGGCAGAGAGGCGTTCGCTTTGCCCCTGGGAGACGCTGAGATTGGCTCCAAGCACCGAGATTTCCGGGTGCGCGGCCTGCATCTCTCTTGCACTCTCCGAGCTTGAGAAGGCTTTCCTAGCTCCCAGCGTTGCTTCCCTGAAAGGAGCAGGCTGAGGAAGTGTGTCCGACGTGACTCAGCCCCTTCCTAGGCTTCCCCGTGCTATTGCCTTTCAGTGCAATGGAAGGCGCAGGACTCCTTGGAAAGGAGGCTGGGCTCGGTTGTCTCCCCACTTCAGAGGTCTAGAGCAGAGCACTGAGACGTCTGTCAGGCGGAAGGGAAGCGCTGTTGTGCCCATGGTGAAGACGTTGCTTGGCCGCACTGTGGAAGCAACGCCCAGAGAGAAACAGGCACCGTGGGCCTCCAGGCAGGGGCTGCGGGATCACAGCCAGAATGCCCCTGCGTCTCCGCTGAGAAGCGACCTCCCAGTTGGAGGCTCCATGCCGCCCTCCAGAGGAGCAAAGACGTGTGGAGTGTGTCTGGCCTTTCCTTGGGAGTGTGGTGCCCTTCCCTCTTCCCCAGGCACAGGAGCAACTGCCCCTGAGCAAAGACCTCTCCAAGGGCTTTTCCCTCAGGCTGAAGCAGATTTCGCAGGAAGCGGGCCTAGAGAGCTTCCTTCGTGGATGCAGAGGCAGCAGAGCGGCCTGCGTGTGCAAAGCTGCATTTGGCAGAGAGTAGCTCGCTTTGGCACTGGGAGGCTGGGAGACCTGCTCCAAGCACCGGGATTGCTGGGTTGGGGCCTGCATCTCGCTGCCACTTTCTGAGCTTCCAAAGACTTTCCTAGCTCACAGCCTCGCTAGCCATGAAGGAGCAGGCTGAGGGAGTGTGTCAGACATGACTCAGCACTTTCCTGGGCTTGCCTGTGGTTTCGCCTTTCCACTCCAACTGGGCCCCGGGACTCCTTGCCCAGGAGGAGGAGCCCGGTTGTCTCCAAACTTCCTAGGGCTAGAGTAGAGCAGGGAGAACTCTGTCAGCTGGAATGGAAGAGCAGAAGGGTAGATGGGGCAGAGGTTGCCTGGCCGCTCTGGTGAAGCAACGCCCAGGGAGAAACAGGCACCATGGGCCTCCAGGCAGGGGATGCGAGATCCCAGCCAGAGTGCTTCTGCGTCTCAGCCAAGAAGCTTCCTGAGAGTTTGAGGTTGCCTGCAGCTCTCCAGAGGAGCAAAGACATGTGGGGTGTGTTTGGCCTTTCCCTGGGAGGGTGGTGCCCTTGCGGCAGCCCCAGGCCCAGGAGCAACGGCCCCAGAGGAAAGACCGTTCCCACTGAGATTCGCTGAGGCTGAGAAGCAGATTTCGCAGGAAGCGGGAGGAGAGAGCTTCCTTCGCCAATGCAGAGGCAGCCTAGCGGCCTGCGTCTGCACAGCTGGATTTGGCAGAGAGGCGTTCGCTTTGCCCCTGGGAGACGCTGAGATTGGCTCCAAGCACCGAGATTTCCGGGTGCGCGGCCTGCATCTCTCTTGCACTCTCCGAGCTTGAGAAGGCTTTCCTAGCTCCCAGCGTTGCTTCCCTGAAAGGAGCAGGCTGAGGAAGTGTGCCCGCGTGACTCAGCCCCTTCCTAGGCTTCCCCGTGCTATTGCCTTTCAGTGCAATGGAAGGCGCAGGACTCCTTGGAAAGGAGGCTGGGCTCGGTTGTCTCCCCACTTCAGAGGTCTAGAGCAGAGCACTGAGACGTCTGTCAGGCGGAAGGGAAGCGCTGTTGTGCCCATGGTGAAGACGTTGCTTGGCCGCACTGTGGAAGCAACGCCCAGAGAGAAACAGGCACCGTGGGCCTCCAGGCAGGGGCTGCGGGATCACAGCCAGAATGCCCCTGCGTCTCCGCTGAGAAGCGACCTCCCAGTTGGAGGCTCCATGCCGCCCTCCAGAGGAGCAAAGACGTGTGGAGTGTGTCTGGCCTTTCCTTGGGAGTGTGGTGCCCTTCCCTCTTCCCCAGGCACAGGAGCAACTGCCCCTGAGCAAAGACCTCTCCAAGGGCTTTTCCCTCAGGCTGAAGCAGATTTCGCAGGAAGCGGGCCTAGAGAGCTTCCTTCGTGGATGCAGAGGCAGCAGAGCGGCCTGCGTGTGCACAGCTGCATTTGGCAGAGAGGAGCTCGCTTTGGCACTGGGAGGCTGGGAGACCTGCTCCAAGCACCGGGATTGCTGGGTTGGGGCCTGCATCTCGCTGCCACTTTCTGAGCTTCCAAAGACTTTCCTAGCTCACAGCCTCGCTAGCCATGAAGGAGCAGGCTGAGGGAGTGTGTCAGACATGACTCAGCACTTTCCTGGGCTTGCCTGTGGTTTCGCCTTTCCACTCCAACTGGGCCCCGGGACTCCCTGCAGAGGAGGAGGAGCCCGGTTGTCTCCAAACTTCCTAGGGCTAGAGTAGAGCAGGGAGAACTCTGTCAGCTGGAAGGGAAGAGCAGAAGGGTAGATGGGGCAGAGGTTGCCTGGCCGCTCTGGTGAAGCAACGCCCAGGGAGAAACAGGCACCATGGGCCTCCAGGCAGGGGATGCGAGATCCCAGCCAGAGTGCTTCTGCGTCTCAGCCGAGAAGCTTCCTGAGAGTTTGAGGTTGCCTGCAGCTCTCCAGAGGAGCAAAGACATGTGGGGTGTGTTTGGCCTTTCCCTGGGAGGGTGGTGCCCTTGCGGCAGCCCCAGGCCCAGGAGCAACGGCCCCAGAGGAAAGACCGTTCCCACTGAGATTCGCTGAGGCTGAGAAGCAGATTTCGCAGGAAGCGGGAGGAGAGCGCTTCCTTCGCCAATGCAGAGGCAGCCTAGCGGCCTGCGTCTGCACAGCTGGATTTGGCAGAGAGGCGTTCGCGTTGCCCCTGGGAGACGCTGAGATTGGCTCCAAGCACCGAGATTTCCGGGTGCGCGGCCTGCATCTCTCTTGCACTCTCCGAGCTTGAGAAGGCTTTCCTAGCTCCCAGCGTTGCTTCCCTGAAAGGAGCAGGCTGAGGAAGTGTGCCCGCGTGACTCAGCCCCTTCCTAGGCTTCCCCGTGCTATTGCCTTTCAGTGCAATCGAAGGCGCAGGACTCCTTGGAAAGAAGGCTGGGCTCGGTTGTCTCCCCACTTCAGAGGTCTAGAGTAGAGCACTGAGACGTCTGTCAGGCGGAAGGGAAGCGCTGTTGTGCCCATGGTGAAGACGTTGCTTGGCCGCACTGTAGAAGCAACGCCCAGAGAGAAACAGGCACCGTGGGCCTCCAGGCAGGGGCTGCGGGATCACAGCCAGAATGCCCCTGCGTCTCCCCTGAGAAGCGACCTCCCAGTTGGAGGCTCCATGCCGCCCTCCAGAGGAGCAAAGACGTGTGGAGTGTGTCTGGCCTTTCCTTGGGAGTGTGGTGCCCTTCCCTCTTCCCCAGGCACAGGAGCAACTGCCCCTGAGCAAAGACCTCTCCAAGGGCTTTTCCCTCAGGCTGAAGCAGATTTCGCAGGAAGCGGGCCTAGAGAGCTTCCTTCGTGGATGCAGAGGCAGCAGAGCGGCCTGCGTGTGCAAAGCTGCATTTGGCAGAGAGGAGCTCGCTTTGGCACTGGGAGGCTGGGAGACCTGCTCCAAGCACCGGGATTGCTGGGTTGGGGCCTGCATCTCGCTGCCACTTGCTGAGCTTCCAAAGACTTTCCTAGCTCACAGCCTCGCTAGCCATGAAGGAGCAGGCTGAGGGAGTGTGTCAGACATGACTCAGCACTTTCCTGGGCTTGCCTGTGGTTTCGCCTTTCCACTCCAACTGGGCCCCGGGACTCCTTGCAGAGGAGGAGGAGCCCGGTTGTCTCCAAACTTCCTAGGGCTAGAGTAGAGCAGGGAGAACTCTGTCAGCTGGAAGGGAAGAGCAGAAGGGTAGATGGGGCAGACGTTGCCTGGCCGCTCTGGTGAAGCAACGCCCAGGGAGAAACAGGCACCATGGGCCTCCAGGCAGGGGATGCGAGATCCCAGCCAGAGTGCTTCTGCGTCTCAGCCGAGAAGCTTCCTGAGAGTTTGAGGTTGCCTGCAGCTCTCCAGAGGAGCAAAGACATGTGGGGTGTGTTTGGCCTTTCCCTGGGAGGGTGGTGCCCTTGCGGCAGCCCCAGGCCCAGGAGCAACGGCCCCAGAGGAAAGACCGTTCCCACTGAGATTCGCTGAGGCTGAGAAGCAGATTTCGCAGGAAGCGGGAGGAGAGAGCTTCCTTCGCCAATGCAGAGGCAGCCTAGCGGCCTGCGTCTGCACAGCTGGATTTGGCAGAGAGGCGTTCGCTTTGCCCCTGGGAGACGCTGAGATTGGCTCCAAGCACCGAGATTTCCGGGTGCGCGGCCTGCATCTCTCTTGCACTCTCCGAGCTTGAGAAGGCTTTCCTAGCTCCCAGCGTTGCTTCCCTGAAAGGAGCAGGCTGAGGAAGTGTGTCCGACGTGACTCAGCCCCTTCCTAGGCTTCCCCGTGCTATTGCCTTTCAGTGCAATCGAAGGCGCAGGACTCCTTGGAAAGGAGGCTGGGCTCGGTTGTCTCCCCACTTCAGAGGTCTAGAGCAGAGCACTGAGACGTCTGTCAGGCGGAAGGGAAGCGCTGTTGTGCCCATGGTGAAGACGTTGCTTGGCCGCACTGTGGAAGCAACGCCCAGAGAGAAACAGGCACCGTGGGCCTCCAGGCAGGGGCTGCGGGATCACAGCCAGAATGCCCCTGCGTCTCCGCTGAGAAGCGACCTCCCAGTTGGAGGCTCCATGCCGCCCTCCAGAGGAGCAAAGACGTGTGGAGTGTGTCTGGCCTTTCCTTGGGAGTGTGGTGCCCTTCCCTCTTCCCCAGGCACAGGAGCAACTGCCCCTGAGCAAAGACCTCTCCAAGGGCTTTTCCCTCAGGCTGAAGCAGATTTCGCAGGAAGCGGGCCTAGAGAGCTTCCTTCGTGGATGCAGAGGCAGCAGAGCGGCCTGCGTGTGCACAGCTGCATTTGGCAGAGAGGAGCTCGCTTTGGCACTGGGAGGCTGTGAGACCTGCTCCAAGCACCGGGATTGCTGGGTTGGGGCCTGCATCTCGCTGCCACTTTCTGAGCTTCCAAAGACTTTCCTAGCTCACAGCCTCGCTAGCCATGAAGGAACAGGCTGAGGGAGTGTGTCAGACATGACTCAGCACTTTCCTGGGCTTGCCTGTGGTTTCGCCTTTCCACTCCAACTGGGCCCCGGGATTCCCTGCAGAGGAGGAGGAGCCCGGTTGTCTCCAAACTTCCTAGGGCTAGAGTAGAGCAGGGAGAACTCTGTCAGCTGGAAGGGAAGAGCAGAAGGGTAGATGGGGCAGAGGTTGCCTGGCCGCTCTGGTGAAGCAACGCCCAGGGAGAAACAGGCACCATGGGCCTCCAGGCAGGTGATGCGAGATCCCAGCCAGAGTGCTTCTGCGTCTCAGCCGAGAAGCTTCCTGAGAGTTTGAGGTTGCCTGCAGCTCTCCAGAGGAGCAAAGACATGTGGGGTGTGTTTGGCCTTTCCCTGGGAGGGTGGTGCCCTTGCGGCAGCCCCAGGCCCAGGAGCAACGGCCCCAGAGGAAAGACCGTTCCCACTGAGATTCGCTGAGGCTGAGAAGCAGATTTCGCAGGAAGCGGGAGGAGAGAGCTTCCTTCGCCAATGCAGAGGCAGCCTAGCGGCCTGCGTCTGCACAGCTGGATTTGGCAGAGAGGCGTTCGCTTTGCCCCTGGGAGACGCTGAGATTGGCTCCAAGCACCGAGATTTCCGGGTGCGCGGCCTGCATCTCTCTTGCACTCTCCGAGCTTGAGAAGGCTTTCCTAGCTCCCAGTGTTGCTTCCCTGAAAGGAGCAGGCTGAGGATGTGTGTCCGACGTGACTCAGCCCCTTCCTAGGCTTCCCCGTGCTATTGCCTTTCAGTGCAATCGAAGGCGCAGGACTCCTTGGAAAGGAGGCTGGGCTCGGTTGTCTCCCCACTTCAGAGGTCTAGAGCAGAGCACTGAGACGTCTGTCAGGCGGAAGGGAAGCGCTGTTGTGCCCATGGTGAAGACGTTGCTTGGCCGCACTGTGGAAGCAACGCCCAGAGAGAAACAGGCACCGTGGGCCTCCAGGCAGGGGCTGCGGGATCACAGCCAGAATGCCCCTGCGTCTCCGCTGAGAAGCGACCTCCCAGTTGGAGGCTCCATGCCGCCCTCCAGAGGAGCAAAGACGTGTGGAGTGTGTCTGGCCTTTCCTTGGGAGTGTGGTGCCCTTCCCTCTTCCCCAGGCACAGGAGCAACTGCCCCTGAGCAAAGACCTCTCCAAGGGCTTTTCCCTCAGGCTGAAGCAGATTTCGCAGGAAGCGGGCCTAGAGAGCTTCCTTCGTGGATGCAGAGGCAGCAGAGCGGCCTGCGTGTGCAAAGCTGCATTTGGCAGAGAGGAGCTCGCTTTGGCACTGGGAGGCTGTGAGACCTGCTCCAAGCACCGGGATTGCTGGGTTGGGGCCTGCATCTCGCTGCCACTTTCTGAGCTTCCAAAGACTTTCCTAGCTCACAGCCTCGCTAGCCATGAAGGAGCAGGCTGAGGGAGTGTGTCAGACATGACTCAGCACTTTCCTGGGCTTGCCTGTGGTTTCGCCTTTCCACTCCAACTGGGCCCCGGGACTCCCTGCAGAGGAGGAGGAGCCCGGTTGTCTCCAAACTTCCTAGGGCTAGAGTAGAGCAGGGAGAACTCTGTCAGCTGGAAGGGAAGAGCAGAAGGGTAGATGGGGCAGAGGTTGCCTGGCCGCTCTGGTGAAGCAACGCCCAGGGAGAAACAGGCACCATGGGCCTCCAGGCAGGGGATGCGAGATCCCAGCCAGAGTGCTTCTGCGTCTCAGCCGAGAAGCTTCCTGAGAGTTTGAGGTTGCCTGCAGCTCTCCAGAGGAGCAAAGACATGTGGGGTGTGTTTGGCCTTTCCCTGGGAGGGTGGTGCCCTTGCGGCAGCCCCAGGCCCAGGAGCAACGGCCCCAGAGGAAAGACCGTTCCCACTGAGATTCGCTGAGGCTGAGAAGCAGATTTCGCAGGAAGCGGGAGGAGAGAGCTTCCTTCGCCAATGCAGAGGCAGCCTAGCGGCCTGCGTCTGCACAGCTGGATTTGGCAGAGAGGCGTTCGCTTTGCCCCTGGGAGACGCTGAGATTGGCTCCAAGCACCGAGATTTCCGGGTGCGCGTCCTGCATCTCTCTTGCACTCTCCGAGCTTGAGAAGGCTTTCCTAGCTCCCAGCGTTGCTTCCCTGAAAGGAGCAGGCTGAGGAAGTGTGCCCGCGTGACTCAGCCCCTTCCTAGGCTTCCCCGTGCTATTGCCTTTCAGTGCAATCGAAGGCGCAGGACTCCTTGGAAAGGAGGCTGGGCTCGGTTGTCTCCCCACTTCAGAGGTCTAGAGCAGAGCACTGAGACGTCTGTCAGGCGGAAGGGAAGCGCTGTTGTGCCCATGGTGAAGACGTTGCTTGGCCGCACTGTGGAAGCAACGCCCAGAGAGAAACAGGCACCGTGGGCCTCCAGGCAGGGGCTGCGGGATCACAGCCAGAATGCCCCTGCGTCTCCGCTGAGAAGCGACCTCCCAGTTGGAGGCTCCATGCCGCCCTCCAGAGGAGCAAAGACGTGTGGAGTGTGTCTGGCCTTTCCTTGGGAGTGTGGTGCCCTTCCCTCTTCCCCAGGCACAGGAGCAACTGCCCCTGAGCAAAGAGCTCTCCAAGGGCTTTTCCCTCAGGCTGAAGCAGATTTCGCAGGAAGCGGGCCTAGAGAGCTTCCTTCGTGGATGCAGAGGCAGCAGAGCGGCCTGCGTGTGCAAAGCTGCATTTGGCAGAGAGTAGCTCGCTTTGGCACTGGGAGGCTGGGAGACCTGCTCCAAGCACCGGGATTGCTGGGTTGGGGCCTGCATCTCGCTGCCACTTGCTGAGCTTCCAAAGACTTTCCTAGCTCACAGCCTCGCTAGCCATGAAGGAGCAGGCTGAGGGAGTGTGTCAGACATGACTCAGCACTTTCCTGGGCTTGCCTGTGGTTTCGCCTTTCCACTCCAACTGGGCCCCGGGACTCCCTGCAGAGGAGGAGGAGCCCGGTTGTCTCCAAACTTCCTAGGGCTAGAGTAGAGCAGGGAGAACTCTGTCAGCTGGAAGGGAAGAGCAGAAGGGTAGATGGGGCAGAGGTTGCCTGGCCGCTCTGGTGAAGCAACGCCCAGGGAGAAACAGGCACCATGGGCCTCCAGGCAGGGGATGCGAGATCCCAGCCAGAGTGCTTCTGCGTCTCAGCCGAGAAGCTTCCTGAGAGTTTGAGGTTGCCTGCAGCTCTCCAGAGGAGCAAAGACATGTGGGGTGTGTTTGGCCTTTCCCTGGGAGGGTGGTGTCCTTGCGGCAGCCCCAGGCCCAGGAGCAACGGCCCCAGAGGAAAGACCGTTCCCACTGAGATTCGCTGAGGCTGAGAAGCAGATTTCGCAGGAAGCGGGAGGAGAGCGCTTCCTTCGCCAATGCAGAGGCAGCCTAGCGGCCTGCGTCTGCACAGCTGGATTTGGCAGAGAGGCGTTCGCGTTGCCCCTGGGAGACGCTGAGATTGGCTCCAAGCACCGAGATTTCCGGGTGCGCGGCCTGCATCTCTCTTGCACTCTCCGAGCTTGAGAAGGCTTTCCTAGCTCCCAGCGTTGCTTCCCTGAAAGGAGCAGGCTGAGGAAGTGTGCCCGCGTGACTCAGCCCCTTCCTAGGCTTCCCCGTGCTATTGCCTTTCAGTGCAATCGAAGGCGCAGGACTCCTTGGAAAGGAGGCTGGGCTCGGTTGTCTCCCCACTTCAGAGGTCTAGAGTAGAGCACTGAGACGTCTGTCAGGCGGAAGGGAAGCGCTGTTGTGCCCATGGTGAAGACGTTGCTTGGCCGCACTGTGGAAGCAACGCCCAGAGAGAAACAGGCACCGTGGGCCTCCAGGCAGGGGCTGCGGGATCACAGCCAGAATGCCCCTGCGTCTCCCCTGAGAAGCGACCTCCCAGTTGGAGGCTCCATGCCGCCCTCCAGAGGAGCAAAGACGTGTGGAGTGTGTCTGGCCTTTCCTTGGGAGTGTGGTGCCCTTCCCTCTTCCCCAGGCACAGGAGCAACTGCCCCTGAGCAAAGACCTCTCCAAGGGCTTTTCCCTCAGGCTGAAGCAGATTTCGCAGGAAGCGGGCCTAGAGAGCTTCCTTCGTGGATGCAGAGGCAGCAGAGCGGCCTGCGTGTGCACAGCTGCATTTGGCAGAGAGGAGCTCGCTTTGGCACTGGGAGGCTGGGAGACCTGCTCCAAGCACCGGGATTGCTGGGTTGGGGCCTGCATCTCGCTGCCACTTTCTGAGCTTCCAAAGACTTTCCTAGCTCACAGCCTCGCTAGCCATGAAGGAGCAGGCTGAGGGAGTGTGTCAGACATGACTCAGCACTTTCCTGGGCTTGCCTGTGGTTTCGCCTTTCCACTCCAACTGGGCCCCGGGACTCCCTGCAGAGGAGGAGGAGCCCGGTTGTCTCCAAACTTCCTAGGGCTAGAGTAGAGCAGGGAGAACTCTGTCAGCTGGAAGGGAAGAGCAGAAGGGTAGATGGGGCAGAGGTTGCCTGGCCGCTCTGGTGAAGCAACGCCCAGGGAGAAACAGGCACCATGGGCCTCCAGGCAGGGGATGCGAGATCCCAGCCAGAGTGCTTCTGCATCTCAGCCGAGAAGCTTCCTGAGAGTTTGAGGTTGCCTGCAGCTCTCCAGAGGAGCAAAGACATGTGGGGTGTGTTTGGCCTTTCCCTGGGAGGGTGGTGCCCTTGCGGCAGCCCCAGGCCCAGGAGCAACGGCCCCAGAGGAAAGACCGTTCCCACTGAGATTCGCTGAGGCTGAGAAGCAGATTTCGCAGGAAGCGGGAGGAGAGAGCTTCCTTCGCCAATGCAGAGGCAGCCTAGCGGCCTGCGTCTGCACAGCTGGATTTGGCAGAGAGGCGTTCGCTTTGCCCCTGGGAGACGCTGAGATTGGCTCCAAGCACCGAGATTTCCGGGTGCGTGGCCTGCAACTCTCTTGCACTCTCCGAGCTTGAGAAGGCTTTCCTAGCTCCCAGCGTTGCTTCCCTGAAAGGAGCAGGCTGAGGAAGTGTGTCCGACGTGACTCAGCCCCTTCCTAGGCTTCCCCGTGTTATTGCCTTTCAGTGCAATCGAAGGCGCAGGACTCCTTGGAAAGGAGGCTGGGCTCGGTTGTCTCCCCACTTCAGAGGTCTAGAGCAGAGCACTGAGACGTCTGTCAGGCGGAAGGGAAGCGCTGTTGTGCCCATGGTGAAGACGTTGCTTGGCCGCACTGTGGAATCAACGCCCAGAGAGAAACAGGCACCGTGGGCCTCCAGGCAGGGGCTGCGGGATCACAGCCAGAATGCCCCTGCGTCTGCGCTGAGAAGCGACCTCCCAGTTGGAGGCTCCATGCCGCCCTCCAGAGGAGCAAAGACGTGTGGAGTGTGTCTGGCCTTTCCTTGGGAGTGTGGTGCCCTTCCCTCTTCCCCAGGCACAGGAGCAACTGCCCCTGAGCAAAGACCTCTCCAAGGGCTTTTCCCTCAGGCTGAAGCAGATTTCGCAGGAAGCGGGCCTAGAGAGCTTCCTTCGTGGATGCAGAGGCAGCAGAGCGGCCTGCGTGTGCAAAGCTGCATTTGGCAGAGAGGAGCTCGCTTTGGCACTGGGAGGCTGTGAGACCTGCTCCAAGCACCGGGATTGCTGGGTTGGGGCCTGCATCTCGCTGCCACTTTCTGAGCTTCCAAAGACTTTCCTAGCTCACAGCCTCGCTAGCCATGAAGGAGCAGGCTGAGGGAGTGTGTCAGACATGACTCAGCACTTTCCTGGGCTTGCCTGTGGTTTCGCCTTTCCACTCCAACTGGGCCCCGGGAGTCCCTGCAGAGGAGGAGGAGCCCGGTTGTCTCCAAACTTCCTAGGGCTAGAGTAGAGCAGGGAGAACTCTGTCAGCTGGAAGGGAAGAGCAGAAGGGTAGATGGGGCAGAGGTTGCCTGGCCGCTCTGGTGAAGCAACGCCCAGGGAGAAACAGGCACCATGGGCCTCCAGGCAGGGGATGCGAGATCCCAGCCAGAGTGCTTCTGCGTCTCAGCCGAGAAGCTTCCTGAGAGTTTGAGGTTGCCTGCAGCTCTCCAGAGGAGCAAAGACATGTGGGGTGTGTTTGGCCTTTCCCTGGGAGGGTGGTGCCCTTGCGGCAGCCCCAGGCCCAGGAGCAACGGCCCCAGAGGAAAGACCGTTCCCACTGAGATTCGCTGAGGCTGAGAAGCAGATTTCGCAGGAAGCAGGAGGAGAGAGCTTCCTTCGCCAATGCAGAGGCAGCCTAGCGGCCTGCGTCTGCACAGCTGGATTTGGCAGAGAGGCGTTCGCTTTGCCCCTGGGAGACGCTGAGATTGGCTCCAAGCACCGAGATTTCCGGGTGCGCGGCCTGCATCTCTCTTGCACTCTCCGAGCTTGAGAAGGCTTTCCTAGCTCCCAGCGTTGCTTCCCTGAAAGGAGCAGGCTGAGGAAGTGTGTCCGACGTGACTCAGCCCCTTCCTAGGCTTCCCCGTGCTATTGCCTTTCAGTGCAATCGAAGGCGCAGGACTCCTTGGAAAGGAGGCTGGGCTCGGTTGTCTCCCCACTTCAGAGGACTAGAGCAGAGCACTGAGACGTCTGTCAGGCGGAAGGGAAGCGCTGTTGTGCCCATGGTGAAGACGTTGCTTGGCCGCACTGTGGAAGCAACGCCCAGAGAGAAACAGGCACCGTGGGCCTCCAGGCAGGGGCTGCGGGATCACAGCCAGAATGCCCCTGCGTCTCCGCTGAGAAGAGACCTCCCAGTTGGAGGCTCCATGCCGCCCTCCAGAGGAGCAAAGACGTGTGGAGTGTGTCTGGCCTTTCCTTGGGAGTGTGGTGCCCTTCCCTCTTCCCCAGGCACAGGAGCAACTGCCCCTGAGCAAAGACCTCTCCAAGGGCTTTTCCCTCAGGCTGAAGCAGATTTCGCAGGAAGCGGGCCTAGAGAGCTTCCTTCGTGGATGCAGAGGCAGCAGAGCGGCCTGCGTGTGCACAGCTGCATTTGGCAGAGAGGAGCTCGCTTTGGCACTGGGAGGCTGTGAGACCTGCTCCAAGCACCGGGATTGCTGGGTTGGGGCCTGCATCTCGCTGCCACTTTCTGAGCTTCCAAAGACTTTCCTAGCTCACAGCCTCGCTAGCCATGAAGGAGCAGGCTGAGGGAGTGTGTCAGACATGACTCAGCACTTTCCTGGGCTTGCCTGTGGTTTCGCCTTTCCACTCCAACTGGGCCCCGGGACTCCTTGCAGAGGAGGAGGAGCCCGGTTGTCTCCAAACTTCCTAGGGCTAGAGTAGAGCAGGGAGAACTCTGTCAGCTGGAAGGGAAGAGCAGAAGGGTAGATGGGGCAGAGGTTGCCTGGCCGCTCTGGTGAAGCAACGCCCAGGGAGAAACAGGCACCATGGGCCTCCAGGCAGGGGATGCGAGATCCCAGCCAGAGTGCTTCTGCGTCTCAGCCGAGAAGCTTCCTGAGAGTTTGAGGTTGCCTGCAGCTCTCCAGAGGAGCAAAGACATGTGGGGTGTGTTTGGCCTTTCCCTGGGAGGGTGGTGCCCTTGCGGCAGCCCCAGGCACAGGAGCAACGGCCCCAGAGGAAAGACCGTTCCCACTGAGATTCGCTGAGGCTGAGAAGCAGATTTCGCAGGAAGCGGGAGGAGAGAGCTTCCTTCGCCAATGCAGAGGCAGCCTAGCGGCCTGCGTCTGCACAGCTGGATTTGGCAGAGAGGCGTTCGCTTTGCCCCTGGGAGACGCTGAGATTGGCTCCAAGCACCGAGATTTCCGGGTGCGCGGCCTGCATCTCTCTTGCACTCTCCGAGCTTGAGAAGGCTTTCCTAGCTCCCAGCGTTGCTTCCCTGAAAGGAGCAGGCTGAGGAAGTGTGTCCGACGTGACTCAGCCCCTTCCTAGGCTTCCCCGTGCTATTGCCTTTCAGTGCAATCGAAGGCGCAGGACTCCTTGGAAAGGAGGCTGGGCTCGGTTGTCTCCCCACTTCAGAGGTCTAGAGCAGAGCACTGAGAGTCTGTCAGGCGGAAGGGAAGCGCTGTTGTGCCCATGGTGAAGACGTTGCTTGGCCGCACTGTGGAAGCAACGCCCAGAGAGAAACAGGCACCGTGGGCCTCCAGGCAGGGGCTGCGGGATCACAGCCAGAATGCCCCTGCGTCTCCGCTGAGAAGCGACCTCCCAGTTGGAGGCTCCATGCCGCCCTCCAGAGGAGCAAAGACGTGTGGAGTGTGTCTGGCCTTTCCTTGGGAGTGTGGTGCCCTTCCCTCTTCCCCAGGCACAGGAGCAACTGCCCCTGAGCAAAGACCTCTCCAAGGGCTTTTCCCTCAGGCTGAAGCAGATTTCGCAGGAAGCGGGCCTAGAGAGCTTCCTTCGTGGATGCAGAGGCAGCAGAGCGGCCTGCGTGTGCAAAGCTGCATTTGGCAGAGAGGAGCTCGCTTTGGCACTGGGAGGCTGGGAGACCTGCTCCAAGCACCGGGATTGCTGGGTTGGGGCCTGCATCTCGCTGCCACTTTCTGAGCTTCCAAAGACTTTCCTAGCTCACAGCCTCGCTAGCCATGAAGGAGCAGGCTGAGGGAGTGTGTCAGACATGACTCAGCACTTTCCTGGGCTTGCCTGTGGTTTCGCCTTTCCACTCCAACTGGGCCCCGGGAGTCCCTGCAGAGGAGGAGGAGCCCGGTTGTCTCCAAACTTCCTAGGGCTAGAGTAGAGCAGGGAGAACTCTGTCAGCTGGAAGGGAAGAGCAGAAGGGTAGATGGGGCAGAGGTTGCCTGGCCGCTCTGGTGAAGCAACGCCCAGGGAGAAACAGGCACCATGGGCCTCCAGGCAGGGGATGCGAGATCCCAGCCAGAGTGCTTCTGCGTCTCAGCCGAGAAGCTTCCTGAGAGTTTGAGGTTGCCTGCAGCTCTCCAGAGGAGCAAAGACATGTGGGGTGTGTTTGGCCTTTCCCTGGGAGGGTGGTGCCCTTGCGGCAGCCCCAGGCCCAGGAGCAACGGCCCCAGAGGAAAGACCGTTCCCACTGAGATTCGCTGAGGCTGAGAAGCAGATTTCGCAGGAAGCAGGAGGAGAGAGCTTCCTTCGCCAATGCAGAGGCAGCCTAGCGGCCTGCGTCTGCACAGCTGGATTTGGCAGAGAGGCGTTCGCTTTGCCCCTGGGAGACGCTGAGATTGGCTCCAAGCACCGAGATTTCCGGGTGCGCGGCCTGCATCTCTCTTGCACTCTCCGAGCTTGAGAAGGCTTTCCTAGCTCCCAGCGTTGCTTCCCTGAAAGGAGCAGGCTGAGGAAGTGTGTCCGACGTGACTCAGCCCCTTCCTAGGCTTCCCCGTGCTATTGCCTTTCAGTGCAATCGAAGGCGCAGGACTCCTTGGAAAGGAGGCTGGGCTCGGTTGTCTCCCCACTTCAGAGGACTAGAGCAGAGCACTGAGACGTCTGTCAGGCGGAAGGGAAGCGCTGTTGTGCCCATGGTGAAGACGTTGCTTGGCCGCACTGTGGAAGCAACGCCCAGAGAGAAACAGGCACCGTGGGCCTCCAGGCAGGGGCTGCGGGATCACAGCCAGAATGCCCCTGCGTCTCCGCTGAGAAGAGACCTCCCAGTTGGAGGCTCCATGCCGCCCTCCAGAGGAGCAAAGACGTGTGGAGTGTGTCTGGCCTTTCCTTGGGAGTGTGGTGCCCTTCCCTCTTCCCCAGGCACAGGAGCAACTGCCCCTGAGCAAAGACCTCTCCAAGGGCTTTTCCCTCAGGCTGAAGCAGATTTCGCAGGAAGCGGGCCTAGAGAGCTTCCTTCGTGGATGCAGAGGCAGCAGAGCGGCCTGCGTGTGCACAGCTGCATTTGGCAGAGAGGAGCTCGCTTTGGCACTGGGAGGCTGTGAGACCTGCTCCAAGCACCGGGATTGCTGGGTTGGGGCCTGCATCTCGCTGCCACTTGCTGAGCTTCCAAAGACTTTCCTAGCTCACAGCCTCGCTAGCCATGAAGGAGCAGGCTGAGGGAGTGTGTCAGACATGACTCAGCACTTTCCTGGGCTTGCCTGTGGTTTCGCCTTTCCACTCCAACTGGGCCCCGGGACTCCTTGCAGAGGAGGAGGAGCCCGGTTGTCTCCAAACTTCCTAGGGCTAGAGTAGAGCAGGGAGAACTCTGTCAGCTGGAAGGGAAGAGCAGAAGGGTAGATGGGGCAGAGGTTGCCTGGCCGCTCTGGTGAAGCAACGCCCAGGGAGAAACAGGCACCATGGGCCTCCAGGCAGGGGATGCGAGATCCCAGCCAGAGTGCTTCTGCGTCTCAGCCGAGAAGCTTCCTGAGAGTTTGAGGTTGCCTGCAGCTCTCCAGAGGAGCAAAGACATGTGGGGTGTGTTTGGCCTTTCCCTGGGAGGGTGGTGCCCTTGCGGCAGCCCCAGGCACAGGAGCAACGGCCCCAGAGGAAAGACCGTTCCCACTGAGATTCGCTGAGGCTGAGAAGCAGATTTCGCAGGAAGCGGGAGGAGAGAGCTTCCTTCGCCAATGCAGAGGCAGCCTAGCGGCCTGCGTCTGCACAGCTGGATTTGGCAGAGAGGCGTTCGCTTTGCCCCTGGGAGACGCTGAGATTGGCTCCAAGCACCGAGATTTCCGGGTGCGCGGCCTGCATCTCTCTTGCACTCTCCGAGCTTGAGAAGGATTTCCTAGCTCCCAGCGTTGCTTCCCTGAAAGGAGCAGGCTGAGGAAGTGTGTCCGACGTGACTCAGCCCCTTCCTAGGCTTCCCCGTGCTATTGCCTTTCAGTGCAATCGAAGGCGCAGGACTCCTTGGAAAGGAGGCTGGGCTCGGTTGTCTCCCCACTTCAGAGGTCTAGAGCAGAGCACTGAGAGTCTGTCAGGCGGAAGGGAAGCGCTGTTGTGCCCATGGTGAAGACGTTGCTTGGCCGCACTGTGGAAGCAACGCCCAGAGAGAAACAGGCACCGTGGGCCTCCAGGCAGGGGCTGCGGGATCACAGCCAGAATGCCCCTGCGTCTCCGCTGAGAAGCGACCTCCCAGTTGGAGGCTCCATGCCGCCCTCCAGAGGAGCAAAGACGTGTGGAGTGTGTCTGGCCTTTCCTTGGGAGTGTGGTGCCCTTCCCTCTTCCCCAGGCACAGGAGCAACTGCCCCTGAGCAAAGACCTCTCCAAGGGCTTTTCCCTCAGGCTGAAGCAGATTTCGCAGGAAGCGGGCCTAGAGAGCTTCCTTCGTGGATGCAGAGGCAGCAGAGCGGCCTGCGTGTGCAAAGCTGCATTTGGCAGAGAGGAGCTCGCTTTGGCACTGGGAGGCTGGGAGACCTGCTCCAAGCACCGGGATTGCTGGGTTGGGGCCTGCATCTCGCTGCCACTTGCTGAGCTTCCAAAGACTTTCCTAGCTCACAGCCTCGCTAGCCATGAAGGAGCAGGCTGAGGGAGTGTGTCAGACATGACTCAGCACTTTCCTGGGCTTGCCTGTGGTTTCGCCTTTCCACTCCAACTGGGCCCCGGGACTCCTTGCAGAGGAGGAGGAGCCCGGTTGTCTCCAAACTTCCTAGGGCTAGAGTAGAGCAGGGAGAACTCTGTCAGCTGGAAGGGAAGAGCAGAAGGGTAGATGGGGCAGAGGTTGCCTGGCCGCTCTGGTGAAGCAACACCCAGGGAGAAACAGGCACCATGGGCCTCCAGGCAGGGGATGCGAGATCCCAGCCAGAGTGCTTCTGCGTCTCAGCCGAGAAGCTTCCTGAGAGTTTGAGGTTGCCTGCAGCTCTCCAGAGGAGCAAAGACATGTGGGGTGTGTTTGGCCTTTCCCTGGGAGGGTGGTGCCCTTGCGGCAGCCCCAGGCCCAGGAGCAACGGCCCCAGAGGAAAGACCGTTCCCACTGAGATTCGCTGAGGCTGAGAAGCAGATTTCGCAGGAAGCGGGAGGAGAGAGCTTCCTTCGCCAATGCAGAGGCAGCCTAGCGGCCTGCGTCTGCACAGCTGGATTTGGCAGAGAGGCGTTCGCTTTGCCCCTGGGAGACGCTGAGATTGGCTCCAAGCACCGAGATTTCCGGGTGCGCGGTCTGCATCTCTCTTGCACTCTCCGAGCTTGAGAAGGCTTTCCTAGCTCCCAGCGTTGCTTCCCTGAAAGGAGCAGGCTGAGGAAGTGTGTCCGACGTGACTCAGCCCTTTCCTAGGCTTCCCCGTGCTATTGCCTTTCAGTGCAATCGAAGGCGCAGGACTCCTTGGAAAGGAGGCTGGGCTCGGTTGTCTCCCCACTTCAGAGGTCTAGAGCAGAGCACTGAGACGTCTGTCAGGCGGAAGGGAAGCGCTGTTGTGCCCATGGTGAAGACGTTGCTTGGCCGCACTGTGGAAGCAACGCCCAGAGAGAAACAGGCACTGTGGGCCTCCAGGCAGGGGCTGCGGGATCACAGCCAGAATGCTCCTGCGTCTCCGCTGAGAAGCGACCACCCAGTTGGAGGCTCCATGCCGCCCTCCAGAGGAGCAAAGACGTGTGGAGTGTGTCTGGCCTTTCCTTGGGAGTGTGGTGCCCTTCCCTCTTCCCCAGGCACAGGAGCAACTGCCCCTGAGCAAAGACCTCTCCAAGGGCTTTTCCCTCAGGCTGAAGCAGATTTCGCAGGAAGCGGGCCTAGAGAGCTTCCTTCGTGGATGCAGAGGCAGCAGAGCGGCCTGCGTGTGCAAAGCTGCATTTGGCAGAGAGGAGCTCGCTTTGGCACTGGGAGGCTGTGAGACCTGCTCCAAGCACCGGGATTGCTGGGTTGGGGCCTGCATCTCGCTGCCACTTGCTGAGCTTCCAAAGACTTTCCTAGCTCACAGCCTCGCTAGCCATGAAGGAGCAGGCTGAGGGAGTGTGTCAGACATGACTCAGCACTTTCCTGGGCTTGCCTGTGGTTTCGCCTTTCCACTCCAACTGGGCCCCGGGACTCCTTGCAGAGGAGGAAGAGCCCGGTTGTCTCCAAACTTCCTAGGGCTAGAGTAGAGCAGGGAGAACTCTGTCAGCTGGAAGGGAAGAGCAGAAGGGTAGATGGGGCAGAGGTTGCCTGGCCGCTCTGGTGAAGCAACGCCCAGGGAGAAACAGGCACCATGGGCCTCCAGGCAGGGGATGCGAGATCCCAGCCAGAGTGCTTCTGCGTCTCAGCCGAGAAGCTTCCTGAGAGTTTGAGGTTGCCTGCAGCTCTCCAGAGGAGCAAAGACATGTGGGGTGTGTTTGGCCTTTCCCTGGGAGGGTGGTGCCCTTGCGGCAGCCCCAGGCCCAGGAGCAACGGCCCCAGAGGAAAGACCGTTCCCACTGAGATTCGCTGAGGCTGAGAAGCAGATTTCGCAGGAAGCGGGAGGAGAGAGCTTCCTTCGCCAATGCAGAGGCAGCCTAGCGGCCTGCGTCTGCACAGCTGGATTTGGCAGAGAGGCGTTCGCTTTGCCCCTGGGAGACGCTGAGATTGGCTCCAAGCACCGAGATTTCCGGGTGCGCGTCCTGCATCTCTCTTGCACTCTCCGAGCTTGAGAAGGCTTTCCTAGCTCCCAGCGTTGCTTCCCTGAAAGGAGCAGGCTGAGGAAGTGTGTCCGACGTGACTCAGCCCCTTCCTAGGCTTCCCCGTGCTATTGCCTTTCAGTGCAATCGAAGGCGCAGGACTCCTTGGAAAGGAGGCTGGGCTCGGTTGTCTCCCCACTTCAGAGGTCTAGAGCAGAGCACTGAGACGTCTGTCAGGCGGAAGGGAAGCGCTGTTGTGCCCATGGTGAAGACGTTGCTTGGCCGCACTGTGGAAGCAACGCCCAGAGAGAAACAGGCACCGTGGGCCTCCAGGCAGGGGCTGCGGGATCACAGCCAGAATGCCCCTGCGTCTCCGCTGAGAAGCGACCTCCCAGTTGGAGGCTCCATGCCGCCCTCCAGAGGAGCAAAGACGTGTGGAGTGTGTCTGGCCTTTCCTTGGGAGTGTGGTGCCCTTCCCTCTTCCCCAGGCACAGGAGCAACTGCCCCTGAGCAAAGAGCTCTCCAAGGGCTTTTCCCTCAGGCTGAAGCAGATTTCGCAGGAAGCGGGCCTAGAGAGCTTCCTTCGTGGATGCAGAGGCAGCAGAGCGGCCTGCGTGTGCACAGCTGCATTTGGCAGAGAGGAGCTCGCTTTGGCACTGGGAGGCTGGGAGACCTGCTCCAAGCACCGGGATTGCTGGGTTGGGGCCTGCATCTCGCTGCCACTTGCTGAGCTTCCAAAGACTTTCCTAGCTCACAGCCTCGCTAGCCATGAAGGAGCAGGCTGAGGGAGTGTGTCAGACATGACTCAGCACTTTCCTGGGCTTGCCTGTGGTTTCGCCTTTCCACTCCAACTGGGCCCCGGGACTCCCTGCAGAGGAGGAGGAGCCCGGTTGTCTCCAAACTTCCTAGGGCTAGAGTAGAGCAGGGAGAACTCTGTCAGCTGGAAGGGAAGAGCAGAAGGGTAGATGGGGCAGAGGTTGCCTGGCCGCTCTGGTGAAGCAACGCCCAGGGAGAAACAGGCACCATGGGCCTCCAGGCAGGGGATGCGAGATCCCAGCCAGAGTGCTTCTGCGTCTCAGCCGAGAAGCTTCCTGAGAGTTTGAGGTTGCCTGCAGCTCTCCAGAGGAGCAAAGACATGTGGGGTGTGTTTGGCCTTTCCCTGGGAGGGTGGTGCCCTTGCGGCAGCCCCAGGCCCAGGAGCAACGGCCCCAGAGGAAAGACCGTTCCCACTGAGATTCGCTGAGGCTGAGAAGCAGATTTCGCAGGAAGCGGGAGGAGAGAGCTTCCTTCGCCAATGCAGAGGCAGCCTAGCGGCCTGCGTCTGCACAGCTGGATTTGGCAGAGAGGCGTTCGCTTTGCCCCTGGGAGACGCTGAGATTGGCTCCAAGCACCGAGATTTCCGGGTGCGCGGCCTGCATCTCTCTTGCACTCTCCGAGCTTGAGAAGGCTTTCCTAGCTCCCAGCGTTGCTTCCCTGAAAGGAGCAGGCTGAGGAAGTGTGTCCGACGTGACTCAGCCCCTTCCTAGGCTTCCCCGTGCTATTGCCTTTCAGTGCAATCGAAGGCGCAGGACTCCTTGGAAAGGAGGCTGGGCTCGGTTGTCTCCCCACTTCAGAGGTCTAGAGCAGAGCACTGAGACGTCTGTCAGGCGGAAGGGAAGCGCTGTTGTGCCCATGGTGAAGACGTTGCTTGGCCGCACTGTGGAAGCAACGCCCAGAGAGAAACAGGCACCGTGGGCCTCCAGGCAGGGGCTGCGGGATCACAGCCAGAATGCCCCTGCGTCTCCGCTGAGAAGCGACCTCCCAGTTGGAGGCTCCATGCCGCCCTCCAGAGGAGCAAAGACGTGTGGAGTGTGTCTGGCCTTTCCTTGGGAGTGTGGTGCCCTTCCCTCTTCCCCAGGCACAGGAGCAACTGCCCCTGAGCAAAGAGCTCTCCAAGGGCTTTTCCCTCAGGCTGAAGCAGATTTCGCAGGAAGCGGGCCTAGAGAGCTTCCTTCGTGGATGCAGAGGCAGCAGAGCGGCCTGCGTGTGCAAAGCTGCATTTGGCAGAGAGGAGCTCGCTTTGGCACTGGGAGGCTGGGAGACCTGCTCCAAGCACCGGGATTGCTGGGTTGGGGCCTGCATCTCGCTGCCACTTGCTGAGCTTCCAAAGACTTTCCTAGCTCACAGCCTCGCTAGCCATGAAGGAGCAGGCTGAGGGAGTGTGTCAGACATGACTCAGCACTTTCCTGGGCTTGCCTGTGGTTTCGCCTTTCCACTCCAACTGGGCCCCGGGACTCCTTGCAGAGGAGGAGGAGCCCGGTTGTCTCCAAACTTCCTAGGGCTAGAGTAGAGCAGGGAGAACTCTGTCAGCTGGAAGGGAAGAGCAGAAGGGTAGATGGGGCAGAGGTTGCCTGGCCGCTCTGGTGAAGCAACGCCCAGGGAGAAACAGGCACCATGGGCCTCCAGGCAGGGGATGCGAGATCCCAGCCAGAGTGCTTCTGCGTCTCAGCCGAGAAGCTTCCTGAGAGTTTGAGGTTGCCTGCAGCTCTCCAGAGGAGCAAAGACATGTGGGGTGTGTTTGGCCTTTCCCTGGGAGGGTGGTGCCCTTGCGGCAGCCCCAGGCCCAGGAGCAACGGCCCCAGAGGAAAGACCGTTCCCACTGAGATTCGCTGAGGCTGAGAAGCAGATTTCGCAGGAAGCGGGAGGAGAGAGCTTCCTTCGCCAATGCAGAGGCAGCCTAGCGGCCTGCGTCTGCACAGCTGGATTTGGCAGAGAGGCGTTCGCTTTGCCCCTGGGAGACGCTGAGATTGGCTCCAAGCACCGAGATTTCCGGGTGCGCGGCCTGCATCTCTCTTGCACTCTCCGAGCTTGAGAAGGCTTTCCTAGCTCCCAGCGTTGCTTCCCTGAAAGGAGCAGGCTGAGGAAGTGTGTCCGACGTGACTCAGCCCCTTCCTAGGCTTCCCCGTGCTATTGCCTTTCAGTGCAATCGAAGGCGCAGGACTCCTTGGAAAGGAGGCTGGGCTCGGTTGTCTCCCCACTTCAGAGGTCTAGAGCAGAGCACTGAGACGTCTGTCAGCCGGAAGGGAAGCGCTGTTGTGCCCATGGTGAAGACGTTGCTTGGCCGCACTGTGGAAGCAACGCCCAGAGAGAAACAGGCACCGTGGGCCTCCAGGCAGGGGCTGCGGGATCACAGCCAGAATGCCCCTGCGTCTCCGCTGAGAAGCGACCTCCCAGTTGGAGGCTCCATGCCGCCCTCCAGAGGAGCAAAGACGTGTGGAGTGTGTCTGGCCTTTCCTTGGGAGTGTGGTGCCCTTCCCTCTTCCCCAGGCACAGGAGCAACTGCCCCTGAGCAAAGAGCTCTCCAAGGGCTTTTCCCTCAGGCTGAAGCAGATTTCGCAGGAAGCGGGCCTAGAGAGCTTCCTTCGTGGATGCAGAGGCAGCAGAGCGGCCTGCGTGTGCACAGCTGCATTTGGCAGAGAGGAGCTCGCTTTGGCACTGGGAGGCTGGGAGACCTGCTCCAAGCACCGGGATTGCTGGGTTGGGGCCTGCATCTCGCTGCCACTTGCTGAGCTTCCAAAGACTTTCCTAGCTCACAGCCTCGCTAGCCATGAAGGAGCAGGCTGAGGGAGTGTGTCAGACATGACTCAGCACTTTCCTGGGCTTGCCTGTGGTTTCGCCTTTCCACTCCAACTGGGCCCCGGGACTCCTTGCAGAGGAGGAGGAGCCCGGTTGTCTCCAAACTTCCTAGGGCTAGAGTAGAGCAGGGAGAACTCTGTCAGCTGGAAGGGAAGAGCAGAAGGGTAGATGGGGCAGAGGTTGCCTGGCCGCTCTGGTGAAGCAACGCCCAGGGAGAAACAGGCACCATGGGCCTCCAGGCAGGGGATGCGAGATCCCAGCCAGAGTGCTTCTGCGTCTCAGCCGAGAAGCTTCCTGAGAGTTTGAGGTTGCCTGCAGCTCTCCAGAGGAGCAAAGACATGTGGGGTGTGTTTGGCCTTTCCCTGGGAGGGTGGTGCCCTTGCGGCAGCCCCAGGCCCAGGAGCAACGGCCCCAGAGGAAAGACCGTTCCCACTGAGATTCGCTGAGGCTGAGAAGCAGATTTCGCAGGAAGCGGGAGGAGAGAGCTTCCTTCGCCAATGCAGAGGCAGCCTAGCGGCCTGCGTCTGCACAGCTGGATTTGGCAGAGAGGCGTTCGCTTTGCCCCTGGGAGACGCTGAGATTGGCTCCAAGCACCGAGATTTCCGGGTGCGCGGCCTGCATCTCTCTTGCACTCTCCGAGCTTGAGAAGGCTTTCCTAGCTCCCAGCGTTGCTTCCCTGAAAGGAGCAGGCTGAGGAAGTGTGTCCGACGTGACTCAGCCCCTTCCTAGGCTTCCCCGTGCTATTGCCTTTCAGTGCAATCGAAGGCGCAGGACTCCTTGGAAAGGAGGCTGGGCTCGGTTGTCTCCCCACTTCAGAGGTCTAGAGCAGAGCACTGAGACGTCTGTCAGGCGGAAGGGAAGCGCTGTTGTGCCCATGGTGAAGACGTTGCTTGGCCGCACTGTGGAAGCAACGCCCAGAGAGAAACAGGCACCGTGGGCCTCCAGGCAGGGGCTGCGGGATCACAGCCAGAATGCCCCTGCGTCTCCGCTGAGAAGCGACCTCCCAGTTGGAGGCTCCATGCCGCCCTCCAGAGGAGCAAAGACGTGTGGAGTGTGTCTGGCCTTTCCTTGGGAGTGTGGTGCCCTTCCCTCTTCCCCAGGCACAGGAGCAACTGCCCCTGAGCAAAGACCTCTCCAAGGGCTTTTCCCTCAGGCTGAAGCAGATTTCGCAGGAAGCGGGCCTAGAGAGCTTCCTTCGTGGATGCAGAGGCAGCAGAGCGGCCTGCGTGTGCACAGCTGCATTTGGCAGAGAGGAGCTCGCTTTGGCACTGGGAGGCTGGGAGACCTGCTCCAAGCACCGGGATTGCTGGGTTGGGGCCTGCATCTCGCTGCCACTTTCTGAGCTTCCAAAGACTTTCCTAGCTCACAGCCTCGCTAGCCATGAAGGAGCAGGCTGAGGGAGTGTGTCAGACATGACTCAGCACTTTCCTGGGCTTGCCTGTGGTTTCGCCTTTCCACTCCAACTGGGCCCCGGGACTCCCTGCAGAGGAGGAGGAGCCCGGTTGTCTCCAAACTTCCTAGGGCTAGAGTAGAGCAGGGAGAACTCTGTCAGCTGGAAGGGAAGAGCAGAAGGGTAGATGGGGCAGAGGTTGCCTGGCCGCTCTGGTGAAGCAACGCCCAGGGAGAAACAGGCACCATGGGCCTCCAGGCAGGGGATGCGAGATCCCAGCCAGAGTGCTTCTGCGTCTCAGCCGAGAAGCTTCCTGAGAGTTTGAGGTTGCCTGCAGCTCTCCAGAGGAGCAAAGACATGTGGGGTGTGTTTGGCCTTTCCCTGGGAGGGTGGTGCCCTTGCGGCAGCCCCAGGCCCAGGAGCAACGGCCCCAGAGGAAAGACCGTTCCCACTGAGATTCGCTGAGGCTGAGAAGCAGATTTCGCAGGAAGCGGGAGGAGAGAGCTTCCTTCGCCAATGCAGAGGCAGCCTAGCGGCCAGCGTCTGCACAGCTGGATTTGGCAGAGAGGCGTTCGCTTTGCCCCTGGGAGACGCTGAGATTGGCTCCAAGCACCGAGATTTCCGGGTGCGCGGCCTGCATCTCTCTTGCACTCTCCGAGCTTGAGAAGGCTTTCCTAGCTCCCAGCGTTGCTTCCCTGAAAGGAGCAGGCTGAGGAAGTGTGTCCGACGTGACTCAGCCCCTTCCTAGGCTTCCCCGTGCTATTGCCTTTCAGTGCAATCGAAGGCGCAGGACTCCTTGGAAAGGAGGCTGGGCTCGGTTGTCTCCCCACTTCAGAGGTCTAGAGCAGAGCACTGAGACGTCTGTCAGGCGGAAGGGAAGCGCTGTTGTGCCCATGGTGAAGACGTTGCTTGGCCGCACTGTGGAAGCAACGCCCAGAGAGAAACAGGCACCGTGGGCCTCCAGGCAGGGGCTGCGGGATCACAGCCAGAATGCCCCTGCGTCTCCGCTGAGAAGCGACCTCCCAGTTGGAGGCTCCATGCCGCCCTCCAGAGGAGCAAAGACGTGTGGAGTGTGTCTGGCCTTTCCTTGGGAGTGTGGTGCCCTTCCCTCTTCCCCAGGCACAGGAGCAACTGCCCCTGAGCAAAGACCTCTCCAAGGGCTTTTCCCTCAGGCTGAAGCAGATTTCGCAGGAAGCGGGCCTAGAGAGCTTCCTTCGTGGATGCAGAGGCAGCAGAGCGGCCTGCGTGTGCACAGCTGCATTTGGCAGAGAGGAGCTCGCTTTGGCACTGGGAGGCTGTGAGACCTGCTCCAAGCACCGGGATTGCTGGGTTGGGGCCTGCATCTCGCTGCCACTTGCTGAGCTTCCAAAGACTTTCCTAGCTCACAGCCTCGCTAGCCATGAAGGAGCAGGCTGAGGGAGTGTGTCAGACATGACTCAGCACTTTCCTGGGCTTGCCTGTGGTTTCGCCTTTCCACTCCAACTGGGCCCCGGGACTCCTTGCAGAGGAGGAGGAGCCCGGTTGTCTCCAAACTTCCTAGGGCTAGAGTAGAGCAGGGAGAACTCTGTCAGCTGGAAGGGAAGAGCAGAAGGGTAGATGGGGCAGAGGTTGCCTGGCCGCTCTGGTGAAGCAACGCCCAGGGAGAAACAGGCACCATGGGCCTCCAGGCAGGGGATGCGAGATCCCAGCCAGAGTGCTTCTGCGTCTCAGCCGAGAAGCTTCCTGAGAGTTTGAGGTTGCCTGCAGCTCTCCAGAGGAGCAAAGACATGTGGGGTGTGTTTGGCCTTTCCCTGGGAGGGTGGTGCCCTTGCCGCAGCCCCAGGCCCAGGAGCAACGGCCCCAGAGGAAAGACCGTTCCCACTGAGATTCGCTGAGGCTGAGAAGCAGATTTCGCAGGAAGCGGGAGGAGAGAGCTTCCTTCGCCAATGCAGAGGCAGCCTAGCGGCCTGCGTCTGCACAGCTGGATTTGGCAGAGAGGCGTTCGCTTTGCCCCTGGGAGACGCTGAGATTGGCTCCAAGCACCGAGATTTCCGGGTGCGCGGCCTGCATCTCTCTCGCACTCTCCGAGCTTGAGAAGGCTTTCCTAGCTCCCAGCGTTGCTTCCCTGAAAGGAGCAGGCTGAGGAAGTGTGTCCGACGTGACTCAGCCCCTTCCTAGGCTTCCCCGTGCTATTGCCTTTCAGTGCAATCGAAGGCGCAGGACTCCTTGGAAAGGAGGCTGGGCTCGGTTGTCTCCCCACTTCAGAGGTCTAGAGCAGAGCACTGAGACGTCTGTCAGGCGGAAGGGAAGCGCTGTTGTGCCCATGGTGAAGACGTTGCTTGGCCGCACTGTGGAAGCAACGCCCAGAGAGAAACAGGCACCGTGGGCCTCCCGGCAGGGGCTGCGGGATCACAGCCAGAATGCCCCTGCGTCTCCGCTGAGAAGCGACCTCCCAGTTGGAGGCTCCATGCCGCCCTCCAGAGGAGCAAAGACGTGTGGAGTGTGTCTGGCCTTTCCTTGGGAGTGTGGTGCCCTTCCCTCTTCCCCAGGCACAGGAGCAACTGCCCCTGAGCAAAGACCTCTCCAAGGGCTTTTCCCTCAGGCTGAAGCAGATTTCGCAGGAAGCGGGCCTAGAGAGCTTCCTTCGTGGATGCAGAGGCAGCAGAGCGGCCTGCGTGTGCAAAGCTGCATTTGGCAGAGAGGAGCTCGCTTTGGCACTGGGAGGCTGGGAGACCTGCTCCAAGCACCGGGATTGCTGGGTTGGGGCCTGCATCTCGCTGCCACTTGCTGAGCTTCCAAAGACTTTCCTAGCTCACAGCCTCGCTAGCCATGAAGGAGCAGGCTGAGGGAGTGTGTCAGACATGACTCAGCACTTTCCTGGGCTTGCCTGTGGTTTCGCCTTTCCACTCCAACTGGGCCCCGGGACTCCTTGCAGAGGAGGAGGAGCCCGGTTGTCTCCAAACTTCCTAGGGCTAGAGTAGAGCAGGGAGAACTCTGTCAGCTGGAAGGGAAGAGCAGAAGGGTAGATGGGGCAGAGGTTGCCTGGCCGCTCTGGTGAAGCAACGCCCAGGGAGAAACAGGCACCATGGGCCTCCAGGCAGGGGATGCGAGATCCCAGCCAGAGTGCTTCTGCGTCTCAGCCGAGAAGCTTCCTGAGAGTTTGAGGTTGCCTGCAGCTCTCCAGAGGAGCAAAGACATGTGGGGTGTGTTTGGCCTTTCCCTGGGAGGGTGGTGCCCTTGCGGCAGCCCCAGGCCCAGGAGCAACGGCCCCAGAGGAAAGACCGTTCCCACTGAGATTCGCTGAGGCTGAGAAGCAGATTTCGCAGGAAGCGGGAGGAGAGAGCTTCCTTCGCCAATGCAGAGGCAGCCTAGCGGCCTGCGTCTGCACAGCTGGATTTGGCAGAGAGGCGTTCGCTTTGCCCCTGGGAGACGCTGAGATTGGCTCCAAGCACCGAGATTTCCGGGTGCGCGGCCTGCATCTCTCTTGCACTCTCCGAGCTTGAGAAGGCTTTCCTAGCTCCCAGCGTTGCTTCCCTGAAAGGAGCAGGCTGAGGAAGTGTGTCCGACGTGACTCAGCCCCTTCCTAGGCTTCCCCGTGCTATTGCCTTTCAGTGCAATCGAAGGCGCAGGACTCCTTGGAAAGGAGGCTGGGCTCGGTTGTCTCCCCACTTCAGAGGTCTAGAGCAGAGCACTGAGACGTCTGTCAGGCGGAAGGGAAGCGCTGTTGTGCCCATGGTGAAGACGTTGCTTGGCCGCACTGTGGAAGCAACGCCCAGAGAGAAACAGGCACCGTGGGCCTCCAGGCAGGGGCTGCGGGATCACAGCCAGAATGCCCCTGCGTCTCCGCTGAGAAGCGACCTCCCAGTTGGAGGCTCCATGCCGCCCTCCAGAGGAGCAAAGACGTGTGGAGTGTGTCTGGCCTTTCCTTGGGAGTGTGGTGCCCTTCCCTCTTCCCCAGGCACAGGAGCAACTGCCCCTGAGCAAAGAGCTCTCCAAGGGCTTTTCCCTCAGGCTGAAGCAGATTTCGCAGGAAGCGGGCCTAGAGAGCTTCCTTCGTGGATGCAGAGGCAGCAGAGCGGCCTGCGTGTGCACAGCTGCATTTGGCAGAGAGGAGCTCGCTTTGGCACTGGGAGGCTGGGAGACCTGCTCCAAGCACCGGGATTGCTGGGTTGGGGCCTGCATCTCGCTGCCACTTGCTGAGCTCCCAAAGACTTTCCTAGCTCACAGCCTCGCTAGCCATGAAGGAGCAGGCTGAGGGAGTGTGTCAGACATGACTCAGCACTTTCCTGGGCTTGCCTGTGGTTTCGCCTTTCCACTCCAACTGGGCCCCGGGACTCCTTGCAGAGGAGGAGGAGCCCGGTTGTCTCCAAACTTCCTAGGGCTAGAGTAGAGCAGGGAGAACTCTGTCAGCTGGAAGGGAAGAGCAGAAGGGTAGATGGGGCAGAGGTTGCCTGGCCGCTCTGGTGAAGCAACGCCCAGGGAGAAACAGGCACCATGGGCCTCCAGGCAGGGGATGCGAGATCCCAGCCAGAGTGCTTCTGCGTCTCAGCCGAGAAGCTTCCTGAGAGTTTGAGGTTGCCTGCAGCTCTCCAGAGGAGCAAAGACATGTGGGGTGTGTTTGGCCTTTCCCTGGGAGGGTGGTGCCCTTGCGGCAGCCCCAGGCCCAGGAGCAACGGCCCCAGAGGAAAGACCGTTCCCACTGAGATTCGCTGAGGCTGAGAAGCAGATTTCGCAGGAAGCGGGAGGAGAGAGCTTCCTTCGCCAATGCAGAGGCAGCCTAGCGGCCTGCGTCTGCACAGCTGGATTTGGCAGAGAGGCGTTCGCTTTGCCCCTGGGAGACGCTGAGATTGGCTCCAAGCACCGAGATTTCCGGGTGCGCGGCCTGCATCTCTCTTGCACTCTCCGAGCTTGAGAAGGCTTTCCTAGCTCCCAGCGTTGCTTCCCTGAAAGGAGCAGGCTGAGGAAGTGTGTCCGACGTGACTCAGCCCCTTCCTAGGCTTCCCCGTGCTATTGCCTTTCAGTGCAATCGAAGGCGCAGGACTCCTTGGAAAGGAGGCTGGGCTCGGTTGTCTCCCCACTTCAGAGGTCTAGAGCAGAGCACTGAGACGTCTGTCAGGCGGAAGGGAAGCGCTGTTGTGCCCATGGTGAAGACGTTGCTTGGCCGCACTGTGGAAGCAACGCCCAGAGAGAAACAGGCACCGTGGGCCTCCAGGCAGGGGCTGCGGGATCACAGCCAGAATGCCCCTGCGTCTCCGCTGAGAAGCGACCTCCCAGTTGGAGGCTCCATGCCGCCCTCCAGAGGAGCAAAGACGTGTGGAGTGTGTCTGGCCTTTCCTTGGGAGTGTGGTGCCCTTCCCTCTTCCCCAGGCACAGGAGCAACTGCCCCTGAGCAAAGACCTCTCCAAGGGCTTTTCCCTCAGGCTGAAGCAGATTTCGCAGGAAGCGGGCCTAGAGAGCTTCCTTCGTGGATGCAGAGGCAGCAGAGCGGCCTGCGTGTGCACAGCTGCATTTGGCAGAGAGGAGCTCGCTTTGGCACTGGGAGGCTGGGAGACCTGCTCCAAGCACCGGGATTGCTGGGTTGGGGCCTGCATCTCGCTGCCACTTGCTGAGCTTCCAAAGACTTTCCTAGCTCACAGCCTCGCTAGCCATGAAGGAGCAGGCTGAGGGAGTGTGTCAGACATGACTCAGCACTTTCCTGGGCTTGCCTGTGGTTTCGCCTTTCCACTCCAACTGGGCCCCGGGACTCCCTGCAGAGGAGGAGGAGCCCGGTTGTCTCCAAACTTCCTAGGGCTAGAGTAGAGCAGGGAGAACTCTGTCAGCTGGAAGGGAAGAGCAGAAGGGTAGATGGGGCAGAGGTTGCCTGGCCGCTCTGGTGAAGCAACGCCCAGGGAGAAACAGGCACCATGGGCCTCCAGGCAGGGGATGCGAGATCCCAGCCAGAGTGCTTCTGCGTCTCAGCCGAGAAGCTTCCTGAGAGTTTGAGGTTGCCTGCAGCTCTCCAGAGGAGCAAAGACATGTGGGGTGTGTTTGGCCTTTCCCTGGGAGGGTGGTGCCCTTGCGGCAGCCCCAGGCCCAGGAGCAACGGCCCCAGAGGAAAGACCGTTCCCACTGAGATTCGCTGAGGCTGAGAAGCAGATTTCGCAGGAAGCGGGAGGAGAGAGCTTCCTTCGCCAATGCAGAGGCAGCCTAGCGGCCTGCGTCTGCACAGCTGGATTTGGCAGAGAGGCGTTCGCTTTGCCCCTGGGAGACGCTGAGATTGGCTCCAAGCACCGAGATTTCCGGGTGCGCGGCCTGCATCTCTCTTGCACTCTCCGAGCTTGAGAAGGCTTTCCTAGCTCCCAGCGTTGCTTCCCTGAAAGGAGCAGGCTGAGGAAGTGTGTCCGACGTGACTCAGCCCCTTCCTAGGCTTCCCCGTGCTATTGCCTTTCAGTGCAATCGAAGGCGCAGGACTCCTTGGAAAGGAGGCTGGGCTCGGTTGTCTCCCCACTTCAGAGGTCTAGAGCAGAGCACTGAGACGTCTGTCAGGCGGAAGGGAAGCGCTGTTGTGCCCATGGTGAAGACGTTGCTTGGCCGCACTGTGGAAGCAACGCCCAGAGAGAAACAGGCACCGTGGGCCTCCAGGCAGGGGCTGCGGGATCACAGCCAGAATGCCCCTGCGTCTCCGCTGAGAAGCGACCTCCCAGTTGGAGGCTCCATGCCGCCCTCCAGAGGAGCAAAGACGTGTGGAGTGTGTCTGGCCTTTCCTTGGGAGTGTGGTGCCCTTCCCTCTTCCCCAGGCACAGGAGCAACTGCCCCTGAGCAAAGAGCTCTCCAAGGGCTTTTCCCTCAGGCTGAAGCAGATTTCGCAGGAAGCGGGCCTAGAGAGCTTCCTTCGTGGATGCAGAGGCAGCAGAGCGGCCTGCGTGTGCAAAGCTGCATTTGGCAGAGAGGAGCTCGCTTTGGCACTGGGAGGCTGGGAGACCTGCTCCAAGCACCGGGATTGCTGGGTTGGGGCCTGCATCTCGCTGCCACTTGCTGAGCTTCCAAAGACTTTCCTAGCTCACAGCCTCGCTAGCCATGAAGGAGCAGGCTGAGGGAGTGTGTCAGACATGACTCAGCACTTTCCTGGGCTTGCCTGTGGTTTCGCCTTTCCACTCCAACTGGGCCCCGGGACTCCTTGCAGAGGAGGAGGAGCCCGGTTGTCTCCAAACTTCCTAGGGCTAGAGTAGAGCAGGGAGAACTCTGTCAGCTGGAAGGGAAGAGCAGAAGGGTAGATGGGGCAGAGGTTGCCTGGCCGCTCTGGTGAAGCAACGCCCAGGGAGAAACAGGCACCATGGGCCTCCAGGCAGGGGATGCGAGATCCCAGCCAGAGTGCTTCTGCGTCTCAGCCGAGAAGCTTCCTGAGAGTTTGAGGTTGCCTGCAGCTCTCCAGAGGAGCAAAGACATGTGGGGTGTGTTTGGCCTTTCCCTGGGAGGGTGGTGCCCTTGCGGCAGCCCCAGGCCCAGGAGCAACGGCCCCAGAGGAAAGACCGTTCCCACTGAGATTCGCTGAGGCTGAGAAGCAGATTTCGCAGGAAGCGGGAGGAGAGAGCTTCCTTCGCCAATGCAGAGGCAGCCTAGCGGCCTGCGTCTGCACAGCTGGATTTGGCAGAGAGGCGTTCGCTTTGCCCCTGGGAGACGCTGAGATTGGCTCCAAGCACCGAGATTTCCGGGTGCGCGGCCTGCATCTCTCTTGCACTCTCCGAGCTTGAGAAGGCTTTCCTAGCTCCCAGCGTTGCTTCCCTGAAAGGAGCAGGCTGAGGAAGTGTGTCCGACGTGACTCAGCCCCTTCCTAGGCTTCCCCGTGCTATTGCCTTTCAGTGCAATCGAAGGCGCAGGACTCCTTGGAAAGGAGGCTGGGCTCGGTTGTCTCCCCACTTCAGAGGTCTAGAGCAGAGCACTGAGACGTCTGTCAGCCGGAAGGGAAGCGCTGTTGTGCCCATGGTGAAGACGTTGCTTGGCCGCACTGTGGAAGCAACGCCCAGAGAGAAACAGGCACCGTGGGCCTCCAGGCAGGGGCTGCGGGATCACAGCCAGAATGCCCCTGCGTCTCCGCTGAGAAGCGACCTCCCAGTTGGAGGCTCCATGCCGCCCTCCAGAGGAGCAAAGACGTGTGGAGTGTGTCTGGCCTTTCCTTGGGAGTGTGGTGCCCTTCCCTCTTCCCCAGGCACAGGAGCAACTGCCCCTGAGCAAAGACCTCTCCAAGGGCTTTTCCCTCAGGCTGAAGCAGATTTCGCAGGAAGCGGGCCTAGAGAGCTTCCTTCGTGGATGCAGAGGCAGCAGAGCGGCCTGCGTGTGCACAGCTGCATTTGGCAGAGAGGAGCTCGCTTTGGCACTGGGAGGCTGGGAGACCTGCTCCAAGCACCGGGATTGCTGGGTTGGGGCCTGCATCTCGCTGCCACTTGCTGAGCTTCCAAAGACTTTCCTAGCTCACAGCCTCGCTAGCCATGAAGGAGCAGGCTGAGGGAGTGTGTCAGACATGACTCAGCACTTTCCTGGGCTTGCCTGTGGTTTCGCCTTTCCACTCCAACTGGGCCCCGGGACTCCTTGCAGAGGAGGAGGAGCCCGGTTGTCTCCAAACTTCCTAGGGCTAGAGTAGAGCAGGGAGAACTCTGTCAGCTGGAAGGGAAGAGCAGAAGGGTAGATGGGGCAGAGGTTGCCTGGCCGCTCTGGTGAAGCAACGCCCAGGGAGAAACAGGCACCATGGGCCTCCAGGCAGGGGATGCGAGATCCCAGCCAGAGTGCTTCTGCGTCTCAGCCGAGAAGCTTCCTGAGAGTTTGAGGTTGCCTGCAGCTCTCCAGAGGAGCAAAGACATGTGGGGTGTGTTTGGCCTTTCCCTGGGAGGGTGGTGCCCTTGCGGCAGCCCCAGGCCCAGGAGCAACGGCCCCAGAGGAAAGACCGTTCCCACTGAGATTCGCTGAGGCTGAGAAGCAGATTTCGCAGGAAGCGGGAGGAGAGAGCTTCCTTCGCCAATGCAGAGGCAGCCTAGCGGCCTGCGTCTGCACAGCTGGATTTGGCAGAGAGGCGTTCGCTTTGCCCCTGGGAGACGCTGAGATTGGCTCCAAGCACCGAGATTTCCGGGTGCGCGGCCTGCATCTCTCTTGCACTCTCCGAGCTTGAGAAGGCTTTCCTAGCTCCCAGCGTTGCTTCCCTGAAAGGAGCAGGCTGAGGAAGTGTGTCCGACGTGACTCAGCCCCTTCCTAGGCTTCCCCGTGCTATTGCCTTTCAGTGCAATCGAAGGCGCAGGACTCCTTGGAAAGGAGGCTGGGCTCGGTTGTCTCCCCACTTCAGAGGTCTAGAGCAGAGCACTGAGACGTCTGTCAGGCGGAAGGGAAGCGCTGTTGTGCCCATGGTGAAGACGTTGCTTGGCCGCACTGTGGAAGCAACGCCCAGAGAGAAACAGGCACCGTGGGCCTCCAGGCAGGGGCTGCGGGATCACAGCCAGAATGCCCCTGCGTCTCCGCTGAGAAGCGACCTCCCAGTTGGAGGCTCCATGCCGCCCTCCAGAGGAGCAAAGACGTGTGGAGTGTGTCTGGCCTTTCCTTGGGAGTGTGGTGCCCTTCCCTCTTCCCCAGGCACAGGAGCAACTGCCCCTGAGCAAAGACCTCTCCAAGGGCTTTTCCCTCAGGCTGAAGCAGATTTCGCAGGAAGCGGGCCTAGAGAGCTTCCTTCGTGGATGCAGAGGCAGCAGAGCGGCCTGCGTGTGCACAGCTGCATTTGGCAGAGAGGAGCTCGCTTTGGCACTGGGAGGCTGGGAGACCTGCTCCAAGCACCGGGATTGCTGGGTTGGGGCCTGCATCTCGCTGCCACTTTCTGAGCTTCCAAAGACTTTCCTAGCTCACAGCCTCGCTAGCCATGAAGGAGCAGGCTGAGGGAGTGTGTCAGACATGACTCAGCACTTTCCTGGGCTTGCCTGTGGTTTCGCCTTTCCACTCCAACTGGGCCCCGGGACTCCCTGCAGAGGAGGAGGAGCCCGGTTGTCTCCAAACTTCCTAGGGCTAGAGTAGAGCAGGGAGAACTCTGTCAGCTGGAAGGGAAGAGCAGAAGGGTAGATGGGGCAGAGGTTGCCTGGCCGCTCTGGTGAAGCAACGCCCAGGGAGAAACAGGCACCATGGGCCTCCAGGCAGGGGATGCGAGATCCCAGCCAGAGTGCTTCTGCGTCTCAGCCGAGAAGCTTCCTGAGAGTTTGAGGTTGCCTGCAGCTCTCCAGAGGAGCAAAGACATGTGGGGTGTGTTTGGCCTTTCCCTGGGAGGGTGGTGCCCTTGCGGCAGCCCCAGGCCCAGGAGCAACGGCCCCAGAGGAAAGACCGTTCCCACTGAGATTCGCTGAGGCTGAGAAGCAGATTTCGCAGGAAGCGGGAGGAGAGAGCTTCCTTCGCCAATGCAGAGGCAGCCTAGCGGCCAGCGTCTGCACAGCTGGATTTGGCAGAGAGGCGTTCGCTTTGCCCCTGGGAGACGCTGAGATTGGCTCCAAGCACCGAGATTTCCGGGTGCGCGGCCTGCATCTCTCTTGCACTCTCCGAGCTTGAGAAGGCTTTCCTAGCTCCCAGCGTTGCTTCCCTGAAAGGAGCAGGCTGAGGAAGTGTGTCCGACGTGACTCAGCCCCTTCCTAGGCTTCCCCGTGCTATTGCCTTTCAGTGCAATCGAAGGCGCAGGACTCCTTGGAAAGGAGGCTGGGCTCGGTTGTCTCCCCACTTCAGAGGTCTAGAGCAGAGCACTGAGACGTCTGTCAGGCGGAAGGGAAGCGCTGTTGTGCCCATGGTGAAGACGTTGCTTGGCCGCACTGTGGAAGCAACGCCCAGAGAGAAACAGGCACCGTGGGCCTCCAGGCAGGGGCTGCGGGATCACAGCCAGAATGCCCCTGCGTCTCCGCTGAGAAGCGACCTCCCAGTTGGAGGCTCCATGCCGCCCTCCAGAGGAGCAAAGACGTGTGGAGTGTGTCTGGCCTTTCCTTGGGAGTGTGGTGCCCTTCCCTCTTCCCCAGGCACAGGAGCAACTGCCCCTGAGCAAAGAGCTCTCCAAGGGCTTTTCCCTCAGGCTGAAGCAGATTTCGCAGGAAGCGGGCCTAGAGAGCTTCCTTCGTGGATGCAGAGGCAGCAGAGCGGCCTGCGTGTGCACAGCTGCATTTGGCAGAGAGGAGCTCGCTTTGGCACTGGGAGGCTGTGAGACCTGCTCCAAGCACCGGGATTGCTGGGTTGGGGCCTGCATCTCGCTGCCACTTGCTGAGCTTCCAAAGACTTTCCTAGCTCACAGCCTCGCTAGCCATGAAGGAGCAGGCTGAGGGAGTGTGTCAGACATGACTCAGCACTTTCCTGGGCTTGCCTGTGGTTTCGCCTTTCCACTCCAACTGGGCCCCGGGACTCCTTGCAGAGGAGGAGGAGCCCGGTTGTCTCCAAACTTCCTAGGGCTAGAGTAGAGCAGGGAGAACTCTGTCAGCTGGAAGGGAAGAGCAGAAGGGTAGATGGGGCAGAGGTTGCCTGGCCGCTCTGGTGAAGCAACGCCCAGGGAGAAACAGGCACCATGGGCCTCCAGGCAGGGGATGCGAGATCCCAGCCAGAGTGCTTCTGCGTCTCAGCCGAGAAGCTTCCTGAGAGTTTGAGGTTGCCTGCAGCTCTCCAGAGGAGCAAAGACATGTGGGGTGTGTTTGGCCTTTCCCTGGGAGGGTGGTGCCCTTGCCGCAGCCCCAGGCCCAGGAGCAACGGCCCCAGAGGAAAGACCGTTCCCACTGAGATTCGCTGAGGCTGAGAAGCAGATTTCGCAGGAAGCGGGAGGAGAGAGCTTCCTTCGCCAATGCAGAGGCAGCCTAGCGGCCTGCGTCTGCACAGCTGGATTTGGCAGAGAGGCGTTCGCTTTGCCCCTGGGAGACGCTGAGATTGGCTCCAAGCACCGAGATTTCCGGGTGCGCGGCCTGCATCTCTCTCGCACTCTCCGAGCTTGAGAAGGCTTTCCTAGCTCCCAGCGTTGCTTCCCTGAAAGGAGCAGGCTGAGGAAGTGTGTCCGACGTGACTCAGCCCCTTCCTAGGCTTCCCCGTGCTATTGCCTTTCAGTGCAATCGAAGGCGCAGGACTCCTTGGAAAGGAGGCTGGGCTCGGTTGTCTCCCCACTTCAGAGGTCTAGAGCAGAGCACTGAGACGTCTGTCAGGCGGAAGGGAAGCGCTGTTGTGCCCATGGTGAAGACGTTGCTTGGCCGCACTGTGGAAGCAACGCCCAGAGAGAAACAGGCACCGTGGGCCTCCCGGCAGGGGCTGCGGGATCACAGCCAGAATGCCCCTGCGTCTCCGCTGAGAAGCGACCTCCCAGTTGGAGGCTCCATGCCGCCCTCCAGAGGAGCAAAGACGTGTGGAGTGTGTCTGGCCTTTCCTTGGGAGTGTGGTGCCCTTCCCTCTTCCCCAGGCACAGGAGCAACTGCCCCTGAGCAAAGACCTCTCCAAGGGCTTTTCCCTCAGGCTGAAGCAGATTTCGCAGGAAGCGGGCCTAGAGAGCTTCCTTCGTGGATGCAGAGGCAGCAGAGCGGCCTGCGTGTGCAAAGCTGCATTTGGCAGAGAGGAGCTCGCTTTGGCACTGGGAGGCTGGGAGACCTGCTCCAAGCACCGGGATTGCTGGGTTGGGGCCTGCATCTCGCTGCCACTTGCTGAGCTTCCAAAGACTTTCCTAGCTCACAGCCTCGCTAGCCATGAAGGAGCAGGCTGAGGGAGTGTGTCAGACATGACTCAGCACTTTCCTGGGCTTGCCTGTGGTTTCGCCTTTCCACTCCAACTGGGCCCCGGGACTCCTTGCAGAGGAGGAGGAGCCCGGTTGTCTCCAAACTTCCTAGGGCTAGAGTAGAGCAGGGAGAACTCTGTCAGCTGGAAGGGAAGAGCAGAAGGGTAGATGGGGCAGAGGTTGCCTGGCCGCTCTGGTGAAGCAACGCCCAGGGAGAAACAGGCACCATGGGCCTCCAGGCAGGGGATGCGAGATCCCAGCCAGAGTGCTTCTGCGTCTCAGCCGAGAAGCTTCCTGAGAGTTTGAGGTTGCCTGCAGCTCTCCAGAGGAGCAAAGACATGTGGGGTGTGTTTGGCCTTTCCCTGGGAGGGTGGTGCCCTTGCGGCAGCCCCAGGCCCAGGAGCAACGGCCCCAGAGGAAAGACCGTTCCCACTGAGATTCGCTGAGGCTGAGAAGCAGATTTCGCAGGAAGCGGGAGGAGAGAGCTTCCTTCGCCAATGCAGAGGCAGCCTAGCGGCCTGCGTCTGCACAGCTGGATTTGGCAGAGAGGCGTTCGCTTTGCCCCTGGGAGACGCTGAGATTGGCTCCAAGCACCGAGATTTCCGGGTGCGCGGCCTGCATCTCTCTTGCACTCTCCGAGCTTGAGAAGGCTTTCCTAGCTCCCAGCGTTGCTTCCCTGAAAGGAGCAGGCTGAGGAAGTGTGTCCGACGTGACTCAGCCCCTTCCTAGGCTTCCCCGTGCTATTGCCTTTCAGTGCAATCGAAGGCGCAGGACTCCTTGGAAAGGAGGCTGGGCTCGGTTGTCTCCCCACTTCAGAGGTCTAGAGCAGAGCACTGAGACGTCTGTCAGGCGGAAGGGAAGCGCTGTTGTGCCCATGGTGAAGACGTTGCTTGGCCGCACTGTGGAAGCAACGCCCAGAGAGAAACAGGCACCGTGGGCCTCCAGGCAGGGGCTGCGGGATCACAGCCAGAATGCCCCTGCGTCTCCGCTGAGAAGCGACCTCCCAGTTGGAGGCTCCATGCCGCCCTCCAGAGGAGCAAAGACGTGTGGAGTGTGTCTGGCCTTTCCTTGGGAGTGTGGTGCCCTTCCCTCTTCCCCAGGCACAGGAGCAACTGCCCCTGAGCAAAGAGCTCTCCAAGGGCTTTTCCCTCAGGCTGAAGCAGATTTCGCAGGAAGCGGGCCTAGAGAGCTTCCTTCGTGGATGCAGAGGCAGCAGAGCGGCCTGCGTGTGCACAGCTGCATTTGGCAGAGAGGAGCTCGCTTTGGCACTGGGAGGCTGGGAGACCTGCTCCAAGCACCGGGATTGCTGGGTTGGGGCCTGCATCTCGCTGCCACTTGCTGAGCTTCCAAAGACTTTCCTAGCTCACAGCCTCGCTAGCCATGAAGGAGCAGGCTGAGGGAGTGTGTCAGACATGACTCAGCACTTTCCTGGGCTTGCCTGTGGTTTCGCCTTTCCACTCCAACTGGGCCCCGGGACTCCTTGCAGAGGAGGAGGAGCCCGGTTGTCTCCAAACTTCCTAGGGCTAGAGTAGAGCAGGGAGAACTCTGTCAGCTGGAAGGGAAGAGCAGAAGGGTAGATGGGGCAGAGGTTGCCTGGCCGCTCTGGTGAAGCAACGCCCAGGGAGAAACAGGCACCATGGGCCTCCAGGCAGGGGATGCGAGATCCCAGCCAGAGTGCTTCTGCGTCTCAGCCGAGAAGCTTCCTGAGAGTTTGAGGTTGCCTGCAGCTCTCCAGAGGAGCAAAGACATGTGGGGTGTGTTTGGCCTTTCCCTGGGAGGGTGGTGCCCTTGCGGCAGCCCCAGGCCCAGGAGCAACGGCCCCAGAGGAAAGACCGTTCCCACTGAGATTCGCTGAGGCTGAGAAGCAGATTTCGCAGGAAGCGGGAGGAGAGAGCTTCCTTCGCCAATGCAGAGGCAGCCTAGCGGCCTGCGTCTGCACAGCTGGATTTGGCAGAGAGGCGTTCGCTTTGCCCCTGGGAGACGCTGAGATTGGCTCCAAGCACCGAGATTTCCGGGTGCGCGGCCTGCATCTCTCTTGCACTCTCCGAGCTTGAGAAGGCTTTCCTAGCTCCCAGCGTTGCTTCCCTGAAAGGAGCAGGCTGAGGAAGTGTGTCCGACGTGACTCAGCCCCTTCCTAGGCTTCCCCGTGCTATTGCCTTTCAGTGCAATCGAAGGCGCAGGACTCCTTGGAAAGGAGGCTGGGCTCGGTTGTCTCCCCACTTCAGAGGTCTAGAGCAGAGCACTGAGACGTCTGTCAGGCGGAAGGGAAGCGCTGTTGTGCCCATGGTGAAGACGTTGCTTGGCCGCACTGTGGAAGCAACGCCCAGAGAGAAACAGGCACCGTGGGCCTCCAGGCAGGGGCTGCGGGATCACAGCCAGAATGCCCCTGCGTCTCCGCTGAGAAGCGACCTCCCAGTTGGAGGCTCCATGCCGCCCTCCAGAGGAGCAAAGACGTGTGGAGTGTGTCTGGCCTTTCCTTGGGAGTGTGGTGCCCTTCCCTCTTCCCCAGGCACAGGAGCAACTGCCCCTGAGCAAAGAGCTCTCCAAGGGCTTTTCCCTCAGGCTGAAGCAGATTTCGCAGGAAGCGGGCCTAGAGAGCTTCCTTCGTGGATGCAGAGGCAGCAGAGCGGCCTGCGTGTGCACAGCTGCATTTGGCAGAGAGGAGCTCGCTTTGGCACTGGGAGGCTGGGAGACCTGCTCCAAGCACCGGGATTGCTGGGTTGGGGCCTGCATCTCGCTGCCACTTGCTGAGCTTCCAAAGACTTTCCTAGCTCACAGCCTCGCTAGCCATGAAGGAGCAGGCTGAGGGAGTGTGTCAGACATGACTCAGCACTTTCTTGGGCTTGCCTGTGGTTTCGCCTTTCCACTCCAACTGGGCCCCGGGACTCCTTGCAGAGGAGGAGGAGCCCGGTTGTCTCCAAACTTCCTAGGGCTAGAGTAGAGCAGGGAGAACTCTGTCAGCTGGAAGGGAAGAGCAGAAGGGTAGATGGGGCAGAGGTTGCCTGGCCGCTCTGGTGAAGCAACGCCCAGGGAGAAACAGGCACCATGGGCCTCCAGGCAGGGGATGCGAGATCCCAGCCAGAGTGCTTCTGCGTCTCAGCCGAGAAGCTTCCTGAGAGTTTGAGGTTGCCTGCAGCTCTCCAGAGGAGCAAAGACATGTGGGGTGTGTTTGGCCTTTCCCTGGGAGGGTGGTGCCCTTGCGGCAGCCCCAGGCCCAGGAGCAACGGCCCCAGAGGAAAGACCGTTCCCACTGAGATTCGCTGAGGCTGAGAAGCAGATTTCGCAGGAAGCGGGAGGAGAGAGCTTCCTTCGCCAATGCAGAGGCAGCCTAGCGGCCTGCGTCTGCACAGCTGGATTTGGCAGAGAGGCGTTCGCTTTGCCCCTGGGAGACGCTGAGATTGGCTCCAAGCACCGAGATTTCCGGGTGCGCGGCCTGCATCTCTCTTGCACTCTCCGAGCTTGAGAAGGCTTTCCTAGCTCCCAGCGTTGCTTCCCTGAAAGGAGCAGGCTGAGGAAGTGTGTCCGACGTGACTCAGCCCCTTCCTAGGCTTCCCCGTGCTATTGCCTTTCAGTGCAATCGAAGGCGCAGGACTCCTTGGAAAGGAGGCTGGGCTCGGTTGTCTCCCCACTTCAGAGGTCTAGAGCAGAGCACTGAGACGTCTGTCAGGCGGAAGGGAAGCGCTGTTGTGCCCATGGTGAAGACGTTGCTTGGCCGCACTGTGGAAGCAACGCCCAGAGAGAAACAGGCACCGTGGGCCTCCAGGCAGGGGCTGCGGGATCACAGCCAGAATGCCCCTGCGTCTCCGCTGAGAAGCGACCTCCCAGTTGGAGGCTCCATGCCGCCCTCCAGAGGAGCAAAGACGTGTGGAGTGTGTCTGGCCTTTCCTTGGGAGTGTGGTGCCCTTCCCTCTTCCCCAGGCACAGGAGCAACTGCCCCTGAGCAAAGAGCTCTCCAAGGGCTTTTCCCTCAGGCTGAAGCAGATTTCGCAGGAAGCGGGCCTAGAGAGCTTCCTTCGTGGATGCAGAGGCAGCAGAGCGGCCTGCGTGTGCACAGCTGCATTTGGCAGAGAGGAGCTCGCTTTGGCACTGGGAGGCTGGGAGACCTGCTCCAAGCACCGGGATTGCTGGGTTGGGGCCTGCATCTCGCTGCCACTTGCTGAGCTCCCAAAGACTTTCCTAGCTCACAGCCTCGCTAGCCATGAAGGAGCAGGCTGAGGGAGTGTGTCAGACATGACTCAGCACTTTCCTGGGCTTGCCTGTGGTTTCGCCTTTCCACTCCAACTGGGCCCCGGGACTCCTTGCAGAGGAGGAGGAGCCCGGTTGTCTCCAAACTTCCTAGGGCTAGAGTAGAGCAGGGAGAACTCTGTCAGCTGGAAGGGAAGAGCAGAAGGGTAGATGGGGCAGAGGTTGCCTGGCCGCTCTGGTGAAGCAACGCCCAGGGAGAAACAGGCACCATGGGCCTCCAGGCAGGGGATGCGAGATCCCAGCCAGAGTGCTTCTGCGTCTCAGCCGAGAAGCTTCCTGAGAGTTTGAGGTTGCCTGCAGCTCTCCAGAGGAGCAAAGACATGTGGGGTGTGTTTGGCCTTTCCCTGGGAGGGTGGTGCCCTTGCGGCAGCCCCAGGCCCAGGAGCAACGGCCCCAGAGGAAAGACCGTTCCCACTGAGATTCGCTGAGGCTGAGAAGCAGATTTCGCAGGAAGCGGGAGGAGAGAGCTTCCTTCGCCAATGCAGAGGCAGCCTAGCGGCCTGCGTCTGCACAGCTGGATTTGGCAGAGAGGCGTTCGCTTTGCCCCTGGGAGACGCTGAGATTGGCTCCAAGCACCGAGATTTCCGGGTGCGCGGCCTGCATCTCTCTTGCACTCTCCGAGCTTGAGAAGGCTTTCCTAGCTCCCAGCGTTGCTTCCCTGAAAGGAGCAGGCTGAGGAAGTGTGTCCGACGTGACTCAGCCCCTTCCTAGGCTTCCCCGTGCTATTGCCTTTCAGTGCAATCGAAGGCGCAGGACTCCTTGGAAAGGAGGCTGGGCTCGGTTGTCTCCCCACTTCAGAGGTCTAGAGCAGAGCACTGAGACGTCTGTCAGGCGGAAGGGAAGCGCTGTTGTGCCCATGGTGAAGACGTTGCTTGGCCGCACTGTGGAAGCAACGCCCAGAGAGAAACAGGCACCGTGGGCCTCCAGGCAGGGGCTGCGGGATCACAGCCAGAATGCCCCTGCGTCTCCGCTGAGAAGCGACCTCCCAGTTGGAGGCTCCATGCCGCCCTCCAGAGGAGCAAAGACGTGTGGAGTGTGTCTGGCCTTTCCTTGGGAGTGTGGTGCCCTTCCCTCTTCCCCAGGCACAGGAGCAACTGCCCCTGAGCAAAGAGCTCTCCAAGGGCTTTTCCCTCAGGCTGAAGCAGATTTCGCAGGAAGCGGGCCTAGAGAGCTTCCTTCGTGGATGCAGAGGCAGCAGAGCGGCCTGCGTGTGCACAGCTGCATTTGGCAGAGAGGAGCTCGCTTTGGCACTGGGAGGCTGGGAGACCTGCTCCAAGCACCGGGATTGCTGGGTTGGGGCCTGCATCTCGCTGCCACTTGCTGAGCTTCCAAAGACTTTCCTAGCTCACAGCCTCGCTAGCCATGAAGGAGCAGGCTGAGGGAGTGTGTCAGACATGACTCAGCACTTTCCTGGGCTTGCCTGTGGTTTCGCCTTTCCACTCCAACTGGGCCCCGGGACTCCTTGCAGAGGAGGAGGAGCCCGGTTGTCTCCAAACTTCCTAGGGCTAGAGTAGAGCAGGGAGAACTCTGTCAGCTGGAAGGGAAGAGCAGAAGGGTAGATGGGGCAGAGGTTGCCTGGCCGCTCTGGTGAAGCAACGCCCAGGGAGAAACAGGCACCATGGGCCTCCAGGCAGGGGATGCGAGATCCCAGCCAGAGTGCTTCTGCGTCTCAGCCGAGAAGCTTCCTGAGAGTTTGAGGTTGCCTGCAGCTCTCCAGAGGAGCAAAGACATGTGGGGTGTGTTTGGCCTTTCCCTGGGAGGGTGGTGCCCTTGCGGCAGCCCCAGGCCCAGGAGCAACGGCCCCAGAGGAAAGACCGTTCCCACTGAGATTCGCTGAGGCTGAGAAGCAGATTTCGCAGGAAGCGGGAGGAGAGAGCTTCCTTCGCCAATGCAGAGGCAGCCTAGCGGCCTGCGTCTGCACAGCTGGATTTGGCAGAGAGGCGTTCGCTTTGCCCCTGGGAGACGCTGAGATTGGCTCCAAGCACCGAGATTTCCGGGTGCGCGGCCTGCATCTCTCTTGCACTCTCCGAGCTTGAGAAGGCTTTCCTAGCTCCCAGCGTTGCTTCCCTGAAAGGAGCAGGCTGAGGAAGTGTGTCCGACGTGACTCAGCCCCTTCCTAGGCTTCCCCGTGCTATTGCCTTTCAGTGCAATCGAAGGCGCAGGACTCCTTGGAAAGGAGGCTGGGCTCGGTTGTCTCCCCACTTCAGAGGTCTAGAGCAGAGCACTGAGACGTCTGTCAGGCGGAAGGGAAGCGCTGTTGTGCCCATGGTGAAGACGTTGCTTGGCCGCACTGTGGAAGCAACGCCCAGAGAGAAACAGGCACCGTGGGCCTCCAGGCAGGGGCTGCGGGATCACAGCCAGAATGCCCCTGCGTCTCCGCTGAGAAGCGACCTCCCAGTTGGAGGCTCCATGCCGCCCTCCAGAGGAGCAAAGACGTGTGGAGTGTGTCTGGCCTTTCCTTGGGAGTGTGGTGCCCTTCCCTCTTCCCCAGGCACAGGAGCAACTGCCCCTGAGCAAAGAGCTCTCCAAGGGCTTTTCCCTCAGGCTGAAGCAGATTTCGCAGGAAGCGGGCCTAGAGAGCTTCCTTCGTGGATGCAGAGGCAGCAGAGCGGCCTGCGTGTGCACAGCTGCATTTGGCAGAGAGGAGCTCGCTTTGGCACTGGGAGGCTGTGAGACCTGCTCCAAGCACCGGGATTGCTGGGTTGGGGCCTGCATCTCGCTGCCACTTGCTGAGCTTCCAAAGACTTTCCTAGCTCACAGCCTCGCTAGCCATGAAGGAGCAGGCTGAGGGAGTGTGTCAGACATGACTCAGCACTTTCCTGGGCTTGCCTGTGGTTTCGCCTTTCCACTCCAACTGGGCCCCGGGACTCCTTGCAGAGGAGGAGGAGCCCGGTTGTCTCCAAACTTCCTAGGGCTAGAGTAGAGCAGGGAGAACTCTGTCAGCTGGAAGGGAAGAGCAGAAGGGTAGATGGGGCAGAGGTTGCCTGGCCGCTCTGGTGAAGCAACGCCCAGGGAGAAACAGGCACCATGGGCCTCCAGGCAGGGGATGCGAGATCCCAGCCAGAGTGCTTCTGCGTCTCAGCCGAGAAGCTTCCTGAGAGTTTGAGGTTGCCTGCAGCTCTCCAGAGGAGCAAAGACATGTGGGGTGTGTTTGGCCTTTCCCTGGGAGGGTGGTGCCCTTGCGGCAGCCCCAGGCCCAGGAGCAACGGCCCCAGAGGAAAGACCGTTCCCACTGAGATTCGCTGAGGCTGAGAAGCAGATTTCGCAGGAAGCGGGAGGAGAGAGCTTCCTTCGCCAATGCAGAGGCAGCCTAGCGGCCTGCGTCTGCACAGCTGGATTTGGCAGAGAGGCGTTCGCTTTGCCCCTGGGAGACGCTGAGATTGGCTCCAAGCACCGAGATTTCCGGGTGCGCGGCCTGCATCTCTCTTGCACTCTCCGAGCTTGAGAAGGCTTTCCTAGCTCCCAGCGTTGCTTCCCTGAAAGGAGCAGGCTGAGGAAGTGTGTCCAACGTGACTCAGCCCCTTCCTAGGCTTCCCCGTGCTATTGCCTTTCAGTGCAATGGAAGGCGCAGGACTCCTTGGAAAGGAGGCTGGGCTCGGTTGTCTCCCCACTTCAGAGGTCTAGAGCAGAGCACTGAGACGTCTGTCAGGCGGAAGGGAAGCGCTGTTGTGCCCATGGTGAAGACGTTGCTTGGCCGCACTGTGGAAGCAACGCCCAGAGAGAAACAGGCACCGTGGGCCTCCAGGCAGGGGCTGCGGGATCACAGCCAGAATGCCCCTGCGTCTCCGCTGAGAAGCGACCTCCCAGTTGGAGGCTCCATGCCGCCCTCCAGAGGAGCAAAGACGTGTGGAGTGTGTCTGGCCTTTCCTTGGGAGTGTGGTGCCCTTCCCTCTTCCCCAGGCACAGGAGCAACTGCCCCTGAGCAAAGACCTCTCCAAGGGCTTTTCCCTCAGGCTGAAGCAGATTTCGCAGGAAGCGGGCCTAGAGAGCTTCCTTCGTGGATGCAGAGGCAGCAGAGCGGCCTGCGTGTGCAAAGCTGCATTTGGCAGAGAGGAGCTCGCTTTGGCACTGGGAGGCTGGGAGACCTGCTCCAAGCACCGGGATTGCTGGGTTGGGGCCTGCATCTCGCTGCCACTTGCTGAGCTTCCAAAGACTTTCCTAGCTCACAGCCTCGCTAGCCATGAAGGAGCAGGCTGAGGGAGTGTGTCAGACATGACTCAGCACTTTCCTGGGCTTGCCTGTGGTTTCGCCTTTCCACTCCAACTGGGCCCCGGGACTCCTTGCAGAGGAGGAGGAGCCCGGTTGTCTCCAAACTTCCTAGGGCTAGAGTAGAGCAGGGAGAACTCTGTCAGCTGGAAGGGAAGAGCAGAAGGGTAGATGGGGCAGAGGTTGCCTGGCCGCTCTGGTGAAGCAACGCCCAGGGAGAAACAGGCACCATGGGCCTCCAGGCAGGGGATGCGAGATCCCAGCCAGAGTGCTTCTGCGTCTCAGCCGAGAAGCTTCCTGAGCGTTTGAGGTTGCCTGCAGCTCTCCAGAGGAGCAAAGACATGTGGGGTGTGTTTGGCCTTTCCCTGGGAGGGTGGTGCCCTTGCGGCAGCCCCAGGCCCAGGAGCAACGGCCCCAGAGGAAAGACCGTTCCCACTGAGATTCGCTGAGGCTGAGAAGCAGATTTCGCAGGAAGCGGGAGGAGAGAGCTTCCTTCGCCAATGCAGAGGCAGCCTAGCGGCCTGCGTCTGCACAGCTGGATTTGGCAGAGAGGCGTTCGCTTTGCCCCTGGGAGACGTGAGATTGGCTCCAAGCACCGAGATTTCCGGGTGCGCGGCCTGCATCTCTCTTGCACTCTCCGAGCTTGAGAAGGCTTTCCTAGCTCCCAGCGTTGCTTCCCTGAAAGGAGCAGGCTGAGGAAGTGTGCCCGCGTGACTCAGCCCCTTCCTAGGCTTCCCCGTGCTATTGCCTTTCAGTGCAATCGAAGGCGCAGGACTCCTTGGAAAGGAGGCTGGGCTCGGTTGTCTCCCCACTTCAGAGGTCTAGAGCAGAGCACTGAGACGTCTGTCAGGCGGAAGGGAAGCGCTGTTGTGCCCATGGTGAAGACGTTGCTTGGCCGCACTGTGGAAGCAACGCCCAGAGAGAAACAGGCACCGTGGGCCTCCAGGCAGGGGCTGCGGGATCACAGCCAGAATGCCCCTGCGTCTCCGCTGAGAAGCGACCTCCCAGTTGGAGGCTCCATGCCGCCCTCCAGAGGAGCAAAGACGTGTGGAGTGTGTCTGGCCTTTCCTTGGGAGTGTGGTGCCCTTCCCTCTTCCCCAGGCACAGGAGCAACTGCCCCTGAGCAAAGACCTCTCCAAGGGCTTTTCCCTCAGGCTGAAGCAGATTTCGCAGGAAGCGGGCCTAGAGAGCTTCCTTCGTGGATGCAGAGGCAGCAGAGCGGCCTGCGTCTGCAAAGCTGCATTTGGCAGAGAGGAGCTCGCTTTGGCACTGGGAGGCTGTGAGACCTGCTCCAAGCACCGGGATTGCTGGGTTGGGGCCTGCATCTCGCTGCCACTTGCTGAGCTTCCAAAGACTTTCCTAGCTCACAGCCTCGCTAGCCATGAAGGAGCAGGCTGAGGGAGTGTGTCAGACATGACTCAGCACTTTCCTGGGCTTGCCTGTGGTTTCGCCTTTCCACTCCAACTGGGCCCCGGGACTCCTTGCAGAGGAGGAGGAGCCCGGTTGTCTCCAAACTTCCTAGGGCTAGAGTAGAGCAGGGAGAACTCTGTCAGCTGGAAGGGAAGAGCAGAAGGGTAGATGGGGCAGAGGTTGCCTGGCCGCTCTGGTGAAGCAACGCCCAGGGAGAAACAGGCACCATGGGCCTCCAGGCAGGGGATGCGAGATCCCAGCCAGAGTGCTTCTGCGTCTCAGCCGAGAAGCTTCCTGAGAGTTTGAGGTTGCCTGCAGCTCTCCAGAGGAGCAAAGACATGTGGGGTGTGTTTGGCCTTTCCCTGGGAGGGTGGTGCCCTTGCGGCAGCCCCAGGCCCAGGAGCAACGGCCCCAGAGGAAAGACCGTTCCCACTGAGATTCGCTGAGGCTGAGAAGCAGATTTCGCAGGAAGCGGGAGGAGAGAGCTTCCTTCACCAATGCAGAGGCAGCCTAGCGGCCTGCGTCTGCACAGCTGGATTTGGCAGAGAGGCGTTCGCTTTGCCCCTGGGAGACGCTGAGATTGGCTCCAAGCACCGAGATTTCCGGGTGCGCGGCCTGCATCTCTCTTGCACTCTCCGAGCTTGAGAAGGCTTTCCTAGCTCCCAGCGTTGCTTCCCTGAAAGGAGCAGGCTGAGGAAGTGTGTCCGACGTGACTCAGCCCCTTCCTAGGCTTCCCCGTGCTATTGCCTTTCAGTGCAATCGAAGGCGCAGGACTCCTTGGAAAGGAGGCTGGGCTCGGTTGTCTCCCCACTTCAGAGGTCTAGAGCAGAGCACTGAGACGTCTGTCAGGCGGAAGGGAAGCGCTGTTGTGCCCATGGTGAAGACGTTGCTTGGCCGCACTGTGGAAGCAACGCCCAGAGAGAAACAGGCACCGTGGGCCTCCAGGCAGGGGCTGCGGGATCACAGCCAGAATGCCCCTGCGTCTCCGCTGAGAAGCGACCTCCCAGTTGGAGGCTCCATGCCGCCCTCCAGAGGAGCAAAGACGTGTGGAGTGTGTCTGGCCTTTCCTTGGGAGTGTGGTGCCCTTCCCTCTTCCCCAGGCAAAGGAGCAACTGCCCCTGAGCAAAGAGCTCTCCAAGGGCTTTTCCCTCAGGCTGAAGCAGATTTCGCAGGAAGCGGGCCTAGAGAGCTTCCTTCGTGGATGCAGAGGCAGCAGAGCGGCCTGCGTGTGCAAAGCTGCATTTGGCAGAGAGGAGCTCGCTTTGGCACTGGGAGGCTGGGAGACCTGCTCCAAGCACCGGGATTGCTGGGTTGGGGCCTGCATCTCGCTGCCACTTGCTGAGCTTCCAAAGACTTTCCTAGCTCACAGCCTCGCTAGCCATGAAGGAGCAGGCTGAGGGAGTGTGTCAGACATGACTCAGCACTTTCCTGGGCTTGCCTGTGGTTTCGCCTTTCCACTCCAACTGGGCCCCGGGACTCCCTGCAGAGGAGGAGGAGCCCGGTTGTCTCCAAACTTCCTAGGGCTAGAGTAGAGCAGGGAGAACTCTGTCAGCTGGAAGGGAAGAGCAGAAGGGTAGATGGGGCAGAGGTTGCCTGGCCGCTCTGGTGAAGCAACGCCCAGGGAGAAACAGGCACCATGGGCCTCCAGGCAGGGGATGCGAGATCCCAGCCAGAGTGCTTCTGCGTCTCAGCCGAGAAGCTTCCTGAGAGTTTGAGGTTGCCTGCAGCTCTCCAGAGGAGCAAAGACATGTGGGGTGTGTTTGGCCTTTCCCTGGGAGGGTGGTGCCCTTGCGGCAGCCCCAGGCCCAGGAGCAACGGCCCCAGAGGAAAGACTGTTCCCACTGAGATTCGCTGAGGCTGAGAAGCAGATTTCGCAGGAAGCGGGAGGAGAGAGCTTCCTTCGCCAATGCAGAGGCAGCCTAGCGGCCTGCGTCTGCACAGCTGGATTTGGCAGAGAGGCGTTCGCTTTGCCCCTGGGAGACGCTGAGATTGGCTCCAAGCACCGAGATTTCCGGGTGCGCGGCCTGCATCTCTCTTGCACTCTCCGAGCTTGAGAAGGCTTTCCTAGCTCCCAGCGTTGCTTCCCTGAAAGGAGCAGGCTGAGGAAGTGTGTCCGACGTGACTCAGCCCCTTCCTAGGCTTCCCCGTGCTATTGCCTTTCAGTGCAATCGAAGGCGCAGGACTCCTTGGAAAGGAGGCTGGGCTCGGTTGTCTCCCCACTTCAGAGGTCTAGAGCAGAGCACTGAGACGTCTGTCAGGCGGAAGGGAAGCGCTGTTGTGCCCATGGTGAAGACGTTGCTTGGCCGCACTGTGGAAGCAACGCCCAGAGAGAAACAGGCACCGTGGGCCTCCAGGCAGGGGCTGCGGGATCACAGCCAGAATGCCCCTGCGTCTCCGCTGAGAAGCGACCTCCCAGTTGGAGGCTCCATGCCGCCCTCCAGAGGAGCAAAGACGTGTGGAGTGTGTCTGGCCTTTCCTTGGGAGTGTGGTGCCCTTCCCTCTTCCCCAGGCACAGGAGCAACTGCCCCTGAGCAAAGACCTCTCCAAGGGCTTTTCCCTCAGGCTGAAGCAGATTTCGCAGGAAGCGGGCCTAGAGAGCTTCCTTCGTGGATGCAGAGGCAGCAGAGCGGCCTGCGTGTGCACAGCTGCATTTGGCAGAGAGGAGCTCGCTTTGGCACTGGGAGGCTGGGAGACCTGCTCCAAGCACCGGGATTGCTGGGTTGGGGCCTGCATCTCGCTGCCACTTTCTGAGCTTCCAAAGACTTTCCTAGCGCACAGCCTCGCTAGCCATGAAGGAGCAGGCTGAGGGAGTGTGTCAGACATGACTCAGCACTTTCCTGGGCTTGCCTGTGGTTTCGCCTTTCCACTCCAACTGGGCCCCGGGACTCCTTGCAGAGGAGGAGGAGCCCGGTTGTCTCCAAACTTCCTAGGGCTAGAGTAGAGCAGGGAGAACTCTGTCAGCTGGAAGGGAAGAGCAGAAGGGTAGATGGGGCAGAGGTTGCCTGGCCGCTCTGGTGAAGCAACGCCCAGGGAGAAACAGGCACCATGGGCCTCCAGGCAGGGGATGCGAGATCCCAGCCAGAGTGCTTCTGCGTCTCAGCCGAGAAGCTTCCTGAGAGTTTGAGGTTGCCTGCAGCTCTCCAGAGGAGCAAAGACATGTGGGGTGTGTTTGGCCTTTCCCTGGGAGGGTGGTGCCCTTGCGGCAGCCCCAGGCCCAGGAGCAACGGCCCCAGAGGAAAGACCGTTCCCACTGAGATTCGCTGAGGCTGAGAAGCAGATTTCGCAGGAAGCGGGAGGAGAGAGCTTCCTTCGCCAATGCAGAGGCAGCCTAGCGGCCTGCGTCTGCACAGCTGGATTTGGCACAGAGGCGTTCGCTTTGCCCCTGGGAGACGCTGAGATTGGCTCCAAGCACCGAGATTTCCGGGTGCGCGGCCTGCATCTCTCTTGCACTCTCCGAGCTTGAGAAGGCTTTCCTAGCTCCCAGCGTTGCTTCCCTGAAAGGAGCAGGCTGAGGAAGTGTGTCCGACGTGACTCAGCCCCTTCCTAGGCTTCCCCGTGCTATTGCCTTTCAGTGCAATGGAAGGCGCAGGACTCCTTGGAAAGGAGGCTGGGCTCGGTTGTCTCCCCACTTCAGAGGTCTAGAGCAGAGCACTGAGACGTCTGTCAGGCGGAAGGGAAGCGCTGTTGTGCCCATGGTGAAGACGTTGCTTGGCCGCACTGTGGAAGCAACGCCCAGAGAGAAATAGGCACCGTGGGCCTCCAGGCAGGGGCTGCGGGATCACAGCCAGAATGCCCCTGCGTCTCCGCTGAGAAGAGACCTCCCAGTTGGAGGCTCCATGCCGCCCTCCAGAGGAGCAAAGACGTGTGGAGTGTGTCTGGCCTTTCCTTGGGAGTGTGGTGCCCTTCCCTCTTCCCCAGGCACAGGAGCAACTGCCCCTGAGCAAAGACCTCTCCAAGGGCTTTTCCCTCAGGCTGAAGCAGATTTCGCAGGAAGCGGGCCTAGAGAGCTTCCTTCGTGGATGCAGAGGCAGCAGAGCGGCCTGCGTGTGCAAAGCTGCATTTGGCAGAGAGTAGCTCGCTTTGGCACTGGGAGGCTGGGAGACCTGCTCCAAGCACCGGGATTGCTGGGTTGGGGCCTGCATCTCGCTGCCACTTGCTGAGCTTCGAAAGACTTTCCTAGCTCACAGCCTCGCTAGCCATGAAGGAGCAGGCTGAGGGAGTGTGTCAGACATGACTCAGCACTTTCCTGGGCTTGCCTGTGGTTTCGCCTTTCCACTCCAACTGGGCCCCGGGACTCCTTGCAGAGGAGGAGGAGCCCGGTTGTCTCCAAACTTCCTAGGGCTAGAGTAGAGCAGGGAGAACTCTGTCAGCTGGAAGGGAAGAGCAGAAGGGTAGATGGGGCAGAGGTTGCCTGGCCGCTCTGGTGAAGCAACGCCCAGGGAGAAACAGGCACCATGGGCCTCCAGGCAGGGGATGCGAGATCCCAGCCAGAGTGCTTCTGCGTCTCAGCCGAGAAGCTTCCTGAGAGTTTGAGGTTGCCTGCAGCTCTCCAGAGGAGCAAAGACATGTGGGGTGTGTTTGGCCTTTCCCTGGGAGGGTGGTGCCCTTGCGGCAGCCCCAGGCCCAGGAGCAACGGCCCCAGAGGAAAGACCGTTCCCACTGAGATTCGCTGAGGCTGAGAAGCAGATTTCGCAGGAAGCGGGAGGAGAGAGCTTCCTTCGCCAATGCAGAGGCAGCCTAGCGGCCTGCGTCTGCACAGCTGGATTTGGCAGAGAGGCGTTCGCTTTGCCCCTGGGAGACGCTGAGATTGGCTCCAAGCACCGAGATTTCCGGGTGCGCGGCCTGCATCTCTCTTGCACTCTCCGAGCTTGAGAAGGCTTTCCTAGCTCCCAGCGTTGCTTCCCTGAAAGGAGCAGGCTGAGGAAGTGTGTCCGACGTGACTCAGCCCCTTCCTAGGCTTCCCCGTGCTATTGCCTTTCAGTGCAATCGAAGGCGCAGGACTCCTTGGAAAGGAGGCTGGGCTCGGTTGTCTCCCCACTTCAGAGGTCTAGAGCAGAGCACTGAGACGTCTGTCAGGCGGAAGGGAAGCGCTGTTGTGCCCATGGTGAAGACGTTGCTTGGCCGCACTGTGGAAGCAACGCCCAGAGAGAAACAGGCACCGTGGGCCTCCCGGCAGGGGCTGCGGGATCACAGCCAGAATGCCCCTGCGTCTCCGCTGAGAAGCGACCTCCCAGTTGGAGGCTCCATGCCGCCCTCCAGAGGAGCAAAGACGTGTGGAGTGTGTCTGGCCTTTCCTTGGGAGTGTGGTGCCCTTCCCTCTTCCCCAGGCACAGGAGCAACTGCCCCTGAGCAAAGACCTCTCCAAGGGCTTTTCCCTCAGGCTGAAGCAGATTTCGCAGGAAGCGGGCCTAGAGAGCTTCCTTCGTGGATGCAGAGGCAGCAGAGCGGCCTGCGTGTGCACAGCTGCATTTGGCAGAGAGGAGCTCGCTTTGGCACTGGGAGGCTGGGAGACCTGCTCCAAGCACCGGGATTGCTGGGTTGGGGCCTGCATCTCGCTGCCACTTGCTGAGCTTCCAAAGACTTTCCTAGCTCACAGCCTCGCTAGCCATGAAGGAGCAGGCTGAGGGAGTGTGTCAGACATGACTCAGCACTTTCCTGGGCTTGCCTGTGGTTTCGCCTTTCCACTCCAACTGGGCCCCGGGACTCCCTGCAGAGGAGGAGGAGCCCGGTTGTCTCCAAACTTCCTAGGGCTAGAGTAGAGCAGGGAGAACTCTGTCAGCTGGAAGGGAAGAGCAGAAGGGTAGATGGGGCAGAGGGTGCCTGGCCGCTCTGGTGAAGCAACGCCCAGGGAGAAACAGGCACCATGGGCCTCCAGGCAGGGGATGCGAGATCCCAGCCAGAGTGCTTCTGCGTCTCAGCCGAGAAGCTTCCTGAGAGTTTGAGGTTGCCTGCAGCTCTCCAGAGGAGCAAAGACATGTGGGGTGTGTTTGGCCTTTCCCTGGGAGGGTGGTGCCCTTGCGGCAGCCCCAGGCCCAGGAGCAACGGCCCCAGAGGAAAGACCGTTCCCACTGAGATTCGCTGAGGCTGAGAAGCAGATTTCGCAGGAAGCGGGAGGAGAGAGCTTCCTTCGCCAATGCAGAGGCAGCCTAGCGGCCTGCGTCTGCACAGCTGGATTTGGCAGAGAGGCGTTCGCTTTGCCCCTGGGAGACGCTGAGATTGGCTCCAAGCACCGAGATTTCCGGGTGCGCGGCCTGCATCTCTCTTGCACTCTCCGAGCTTGAGAAGGCTTTCCTAGCTCCCAGCGTTGCTTCCCTGAAAAGAGCAGGCTGAGGAAGTGTGTCCGACGTGACTCAGCCCCTTCCTAGGCTTCCCCGTGCTATTGCATTTCAGTGCAATCGAAGGCGCAGGACTCCTTGGAAAGGAGGCTGGGCTCGGTTGTCTCCCCACTTCAGAGGTCTAGAGCAGAGCACTGAGACGTCTGTCAGGCGGAAGGGAAGCGCTGTTGTGCCCATGGTGAAGACGTTGCTTGGCCGCACTGTGGAAGCAACGCCCAGAGAGAAACAGGCACCGTGGGCCTCCAGGCAGGGGCTGCGGGATCACAGCCAGAATGCCCCTGCTTCTCCGCTGAGAAGCGACCTCCCAGTTGGAGGCTCCATGCCGCCCTCCAGAGGAGCAAAGACGTGTGGAGTGTGTCTGGCCTTTCCTTGGGAGTGTGGTGCCCTTCCCTCTTCCCCAGGCACAGGAGCAACTGCCCCTGAGCAAAGACCTCTCCAAGGGCTTTTCCCTCAGGCTGAAGCAGATTTCGCAGGAAGCGGGCCTAGAGATCTTCCTTCGTGGATGCAGAGGCAGCAGAGCGGCCTGCGTGTGCACAGCTGCATTTGGCAGAGAGGAGCTCGCTTTGGCACTGGGAGGCTGGGAGACCTGCTCCAAGCACCGGGATTGCTGGGTTGGGGCCTGCATCTCGCTGCCACTTGCTGAGCTTCCAAAGACTTTCCTAGCTCACAGCCTCGCTAGCCATGAAGGAGCAGGCTGAGGGAGTGTGTCAGACATGACTCAGCACTTTCCTGGGCTTGCCTGTGGTTTCGCCTTTCCACTCCAACTGGGCCCCGGGACTCCTTGCAGAGGAGGAGGAGCCCGGTTGTCTCCAAACTTCCTAGGGCTAGAGTAGAGCAGGGAGAACTCTGTCAGCTGGAAGGGAAGAGCAGAAGGGTAGATGGGGCAGAGGTTGCCTGGCCGCTCTGGTGAAGCAACGCCCAGGGAGAAACAGGCACCATGGGCCTCCAGGCAGGGGATGCGAGATCCCAGCCAGAGTGCTTCTGCGTCTCAGCCGAGAAGCTTCCTGAGAGTTTGAGGTTGCCTGCAGCTCTCCAGAGGAGCAAAGACATGTGGGGTGTGTTTGGCCTTTCCCTGGGAGGGTGGTGCCCTTGCGGCAGCCCCAGGCCCAGGAGCAACGGCCCCAGAGGAAAGACCGTTCCCACTGAGATTCGCTGAGGCTGAGAAGCAGATTTCGCAGGAAGCGGGAGGAGAGAGCTTCCTTCGCCAATGCAGAGGCAGCCTAGCGGCCTGCGTCTGCACAGCTGGATTTGGCACAGAGGCGTTCGCTTTGCCCCTGGGAGACGCTGAGATTGGCTCCAAGCACCGAGATTTCCGGGTGCGCGGCCTGCATCTCTCTTGCACTCTCCGAGCTTGAGAAGGCTTTCCTAGCTCCCAGCGTTGCTTCCCTGAAAGGAGCAGGCTGAGGAAGTGTGTCCGACGTGACTCAGCCCCTTCCTAGGCTTCCCCGTGCTATTGCCTTTCAGTGCAATGGAAGGCGCAGGACTCCTTGGAAAGGAGGCTGGGCTCGGTTGTCTCCCCACTTCAGAGGTCTAGAGCAGAGCACTGAGACGTCTGTCAGGCGGAAGGGAAGCGCTGTTGTGCCCATGGTGAAGACGTTGCTTGGCCGCACTGTGGAAGCAACGCCCAGAGAGAAACAGGCACCGTGGGCCTCCCGGCAGGGGCTGCGGGATCACAGCCAGAATGCCCCTGCGTCTCCGCTGAGAAGCGACCTCCCAGTTGGAGGCTCCATGCCGCCCTCCAGAGGAGCAAAGACGTGTGGAGTGTGTCTGGCCTTTCCTTGGGAGTGTGGTGCCCTTCCCTCTTCCCCAGGCACAGGAGCAACTGCCCCTGAGCAAAGACCTCTCCAAGGGCTTTTCCCTCAGGCTGAAGCAGATTTCGCAGGAAGCGGGCCTAGAGAGCTTCCTTCGTGGATGCAGAGGCAGCAGAGCGGCCTGCGTGTGCAAAGCTGCATTTGGCAGAGAGTAGCTCGCTTTGGCACTGGGAGGCTGGGAGACCTGCTCCAAGCACCGGGATTGCTGGGTTGGGGCCTGCATCTCGCTGCCACTTGCTGAGCTTCCAAAGACTTTCCTAGCTCACAGCCTCGCTAGCCATGAAGGAGCAGGCTGAGGGAGTGTGTCAGACATGACTCAGCACTTTCCTGGGCTTGCCTGTGGTTTCGCCTTTCCACTCCAACTGGGCCCCGGGACTCCTTGCAGAGGAGGAGGAGGCCGGTTGTTTCCAAACTTCCTAGGGCTAGAGTAGAGCAGGGAGAACTCTGTCAGCTGGAAGGGAAGAGCAGAAGGGTAGATGGGGCAGAGGTTGCCTGGCCGCTCTGGTGAAGCAACGCCCAGGGAGAAACAGGCACCATGGGCCTCCAGGCAGGGGATGCGAGATCCCAGCCAGAGTGCTTCTGCGTCTCAGCCGAGAAGCTTCCTGAGAGTTTGAGGTTGCCTGCAGCTCTCCAGAGGAGCAAAGACATGTGGGGTGTGTTTGGCCTTTCCCTGGGAGGGTGGTGCCCTTGCGGCAGCCCCAGGCCCAGGAGCAACGGCCCCAGAGGAAAGACCGTTCCCACTGAGATTCGCTGAGGCTGAGAAGCAGATTTCGCAGGAAGCGGGAGGAGAGAGCTTCCTTCGCCAATGCAGAGGCAGCCTAGCGGCCTGCGTCTGCACAGCTGGATTTGGCAGAGAGGCGTTCGCTTTGCCCCTGGGAGACGCTGAGATTGGCTCCAAGCACCGAGATTTCCGGGTGCGCGGCCTGCATCTCTCTTGCACTCTCCGAGCTTGAGAAGGCTTTCCTAGCTCCCAGCGTTGCTTCCCTGAAAGGAGCAGGCTGAGGAAGTGTGTCCGACGTGACTCAGCCCCTTCCTAGGCTTCCCCGTGCTATTGCCTTTCAGTGCAATCGAAGGCGCAGGACTCCTTGGAAAGGAGGCTGGGCTCGGTTGTCTCCCCACTTCAGAGGTCTAGAGCAGAGCACTGAGACGTCTGTCAGGCGGAAGGGAAGCGCTGTTGTGCCCATGGTGAAGACGTTGCTTGGCCGCACTGTGGAAGCAACGCCCAGAGAGAAACAGGCACCATGGGCCTCCCGGCAGGGGCTGCGGGATCACAGCCAGAATGCCCCTGCGTCTCCGCTGAGAAGCGACCTCCCAGTTGGAGGCTCCATGCCGCCCTCCAGAGGAGCAAAGACGTGTGGAGTGTGTCTGGCCTTTCCTTGGGAGTGTGGTGCCCTTCCCTCTTCCCCAGGCACAGGAGCAACTGCCCCTGAGCAAAGACCTCTCCAAGGGCTTTTCCCTCAGGCTGAAGCAGATTTCGCAAGAAGCGGGCCTAGAGAGCTTCCTTCGTGGATGCAGAGGCAGCAGAGCGGCCTGCGTGTGCACAGCTGCATTTGGCAGAGAGTAGCTCGCTTTGGCACTGGGAGGCTGGGAGACCTGCTCCAAGCACCGGGATTGCTGGGTTGGGGCCTGCATCTCGCTGCCACTTGCTGAGCTTCCAAAGACTTTCCTAGCTCACAGCCTCGCTAGCCATGAAGGAGCAGGCTGAGGGAGTGTGTCAGACATGACTCAGCACTTTCCTGGGCTTGCCTGTGGTTTCGCCTTTCCACTCCAACTGGGCCCCGGGACTCCTTGCAGAGGAGGAGGAGCCCGGTTGTCTCCAAACTTCCTAGGGCTAGAGTAGAGCAGGGAGAACTCTGTCAGCTGGAAGGGAAGAGCAGAAGGGTAGATGGGGCAGAGGTTGCCTGGCCGCTCTGGTGAAGCAACGCCCAGGGAGAAACAGGCACCATGGGCCTCCAGGCAGGGGATGCGAGATCCCAGCCAGAGTGCTTCTGCGTCTCAGCCGAGAAGCTTCCTGAGAGTTTGAGGTTGCCTGCAGCTCTCCAGAGGAGCAAAGACATGTGGGGTGTGTTTGGCCTTTCCCTGGGAGGGTGGTGCCCTTGCGGCAGCCCCAGGCCCAGGAGCAACGGCCCCAGAGGAAAGACCGTTCCCACTGAGATTCGCTGAGGCTGAGAAGCAGATTTCGCAGGAAGCGGGAGGAGAGAGCTTCCTTCGCCAATGCAGAGGCAGCCTAGCGGCCTGCGTCTGCACAGCTGGATTTGGCAGAGAGGCGTTCGCTTTGCCCCTGGGAGACGCTGAGATTGGCTCCAAGCACCGAGATTTCCGGGTGCGCGGCCTGCATCTCTCTTGCACTCTCCGAGCTTGAGAAGGCTTTCCTAGCTCCCAGCGTTGCTTCCCTGAAAGGAGCAGGCTGAGGAAGTGTGTCCGACGTGACTCAGCCCCTTCCTAGGCTTCCCCGTGCTATTGCCTTTCAGTGCAATCGAAGGCGCAGGACTCCTTGGAAAGGAGGCTGGGCTCGGTTGTCTCCCCACTTCAGAGGTCTAGAGCAGAGCACTGAGACGTCTGTCAGGCGGAAGGGAAGCGCTGTTGTGCCCATGGTGAAGACGTTGCTTGGCCGCACTGTGGAAGCAACGCCCAGAGAGAAACAGGCACCGTGGGCCTCCAGGCAGGGGCTGCGGGATCACAGCCAGAATGCCCCTGCGTCTCCGCTGAGAAGCGACCTCCCAGTTGGAGGCTCCATGCCGCCCTCCAGAGGAGCAAAGACGTGTGGAGTGTGTCTGGCCTTTCCTTGGGAGTGTGGTGCCCTTCCCTCTTCCCCAGGCACAGGAGCAACTGCCCCTGAGCAAAGACCTCTCCAAGGGCTTTTCCCTCAGGCTGAAGCAGATTTCGCAGGAAGCGGGCCTAGAGAGCTTCCTTCGTGGATGCAGAGGCAGCAGAGCGGCCTGCGTGTGCACAGCTGCATTTGGCAGAGAGGAGCTCGCTTTGGCACTGGGAGGCTGTGAGACCTGCTCCAAGCACCGGGATTGCTGGGTTGGGGCCTGCATCTCGCTGCCACTTTCTGAGCTTCCAAAGACTTTCCTAGCTCACAGCCTCGCTAGCCATGAAGGAGCAGGCTGAGGGAGTGTGTCAGACATGACTCAGCACTTTCCTGGGCTTGCCTGTGGTTTCGCCTTTCCACTCCAACTGGGCCCCGGGACTCCCTGCAGAGGAGGAGGAGCCCGGTTGTCTCCAAACTTCCTAGGGCTAGAGTAGAGCAGGGAGAACTCTGTCAGCTGGAAGGGAAGAGCAGAAGGGTAGATGGGGCAGAGGTTGCCTGGCCGCTCTGGTGAAGCAACGCCCAGGGAGAAACAGGCACCATGGGCCTCCAGGCAGGGGATGCGAGATCCCAGCCAGAGTGCTTCTGCGTCTCAGCCGAGAAGCTTCCTGAGAGTTTGAGGTTGCCTGCAGCTCTCCAGAGGAGCAAAGACATGTGGGGTGTGTTTGGCCTTTCCCTGGGAGGGTGGTGCCCTTGCGGCAGCCCCAGGCCCAGGAGCAACGGCCCCAGAGGAAAGACCGTTCCCACTGAGATTCGCTGAGGCTGAGAAGCAGATTTCGCAGGAAGCGGGAGGAGAGAGCTTCCTTCGCCAATGCAGAGGCAGCCTAGCGGCCTGCGTCTGCACAGCTGGATTTGGCAGAGAGGCGTTCGCTTTGCCCCTGGGAGACGCTGAGATTGGCTCCAAGCACCGAGATTTCCGGGTGCGCGGCCTGCATCTCTCTTGCACTCTCCGAGCTTGAGAAGGCTTTCCTAGCTCCCAGCGTTGCTTCCCTGAAAGGAGCAGGCTGAGGAAGTGTGTCCGACGTGACTCAGCCCCTTCCTAGGCTTCCCCGTGCTATTGCCTTTCAGTGCAATCGAAGGCGCAGGACTCCTTGGAAAGGAGGCTGGGCTCGGTTGTCTCCCCACTTCAGAGGTCTAGAGCAGAGCACTGAGACGTCTGTCAGGCGGAAGGGAAGCGCTGTTGTGCCCATGGTGAAGACGTTGCTTGGCCGCACTGTGGAAGCAACGCCCAGAGAGAAACAGGCACCGTGGGCCTCCCGGCAGGGGCTGCGGGATCACAGCCAGAATGCCCCTGCGTCTCCGCTGAGAAGCGACCTCCCAGTTGGAGGCTCCATGCCGCCCTCCAGAGGAGCAAAGACGTGTGGAGTGTGTCTGGCCTTTCCTTGGGAGTGTGGTGCCCTTCCCTCTTCCCCAGGCACAGGAGCAACTGCCCCTGAGCAAAGACCTCTCCAAGGGCTTTTCCCTCAGGCTGAAGCAGATTTCGCAGGAAGCGGGCCTAGAGAGCTTCCTTCGTGGATGCAGAGGCAGCAGAGCGGCCTGCGTGTGCACAGCTGCATTTGGCAGAGAGGAGCTCGCTTTGGCACTGGGAGGCTGTGAGACCTGCTCCAAGCACCGGGATTGCTGGGTTGGGGCCTGCATCTCGCTGCCACTTGCTGAGCTTCCAAAGACTTTCCTAGCTCACAGCCTCGCTAGCCATGAAGGAGCAGGCTGAGGGAGTGTGTCAGACATGACTCAGCACTTTCCTGGGCTTGCCTGTGGTTTCGCCTTTCCACTCCAACTGGGCCCCGGGACTCCCTGCAGAGGAGGAGGAGCCCGGTTGTCTCCAAACTTCCTAGGGCTAGAGTAGAGCAGGGAGAACTCTGTCAGCTGGAAGGGAAGAGCAGAAGGGTAGATGGGGCAGAGGTTGCCTGGCCGCTCTGGTGAAGCAACGCCCAGGGAGAAACAGGCACCATGGGCCTCCAGGCAGGGGATGCGAGATCCCAGCCAGAGTGCTTCTGCGTCTCAGCCGAGAAGCTTCCTGAGAGTTTGAGGTTGCCTGCAGCTCTCCAGAGGAGCAAAGACATGTGGGGTGTGTTTGGCCTTTCCCTGGGAGGGTGGTGCCCTTGCGGCAGCCCCAGGCCCAGGAGCAACGGCCCCAGAGGAAAGACCGTTCCCACTGAGATTCGCTGAGGCTGAGAAGCAGATTTCGCAGGAAGCGGGAGGAGAGAGCTTCCTTCGCCAATGCAGAGGCAGCCTAGCGGCCTGCGTCTGCACAGCTGGATTTGGCAGAGAGGCGTTCACTTTGCCCCTGGGAGACGCTGAGATTGGCTCCAAGCACCGAGATTTCCGGGTGCGCGGCCTGCATCTCTCTTGCACTCTCCGAGCTTGAGAAGGCTTTCCTAGCTCCCAGCGTTGCTTCCCTGAAAGGAGCAGGCTGAGGAAGTGTGTCCGACGTGACTCAGCCCCTTCCTAGGCTTCCCCGTGCTATTGCCTTTCAGTGCAATCGAAGGCGCAGGACTCCTTGGAAAGGAGGCTGGGCTCGGTTGTCTCCCCAATTCAGAGGTCTAGAGCAGAGCACTGAGACGTCTGTCAGATGGAAGGGAAGCGCTGTTGTGCCCATGGTGAAGACGTTGCTTGGCCGCACTGTGGAAGCAACGCCCAGAGAGAAACAGGCACCGTGGGCCTCCAGGCAGGGGCTGCGGGATCACAGCCAGAATGCCCCTGCGTCTCCGCTGAGAAGCGACCTCCCAGTTGGAGGCTCCATGCCGCCCTCCAGAGGAGCAAAGACGTGTGGAGTGTGTCTGGCCTTTCCTTGGGAGTGTGGTGCCCTTCCCTCTTCCCCAGGCACAGGAGCAACTGCCCCTGAGCAAAGACCTCTCCAAGGGCTTTTCCCTCAGGCTGAAGCAGATTTCGCAGGAAGCGGGCCTAGAGAGCTTCCTTCGTGGATGCAGAGGCAGCAGAGCGGCCTGCGTGTGCAAAGCTGCATTTGGCAGAGAGGAGCTCGCTTTGGCACTGGGAGGCTGGGAGACCTGCTCCAAGCACCGGGATTGCTGGGTTGGGGCCTGCATCTCGCTGCCACTTGCTGAGCTTCCAAAGACTTTCCTAGCTCACAGCCTCGCTAGCCATGAAGGAGCAGGCTGAGGGAGTGTGTCAGACATGACTCAGCACTTTCCTGGGCTTGCCTGTGGTTTCGCCTTTCCACTCCAACTGGGCCCCGGGACTCCCTGCAGAGGAGGAGGAGCCCGGTTGTCTCCAAACTTCCTAGGGCTAGAGTAGAGCAGGGAGAACTCTGTCAGCTGGAAGGGAAGAGCAGAAGGGTAGATGGGGCAGAGGTTGCCTGGCCGCTCTGGTGAAGCAACGCCCAGGGAGAAACAGGCACCATGGGCCTCCAGGCAGGGGATGCGAGATCCCAGCCAGAGTGCTTCTGCGTCTCAGCCGAGAAGCTTCCTGAGAGTTTGAGGTTGCCTGCAGCTCTCCAGAGGAGCAAAGACATGTGGGGTGTGTTTGGCCTTTCCCTGGGAGGGTGGTGCCCTTGCGGCAGCCCCAGGCCCAGGAGCAACGGCCCCAGAGGAAAGACCGTTCCCACTGAGATTCGCTGAGGCTGAGAAGCAGATTTCGCAGGAAGCGGGAGGAGAGAGCTTCCTTCGCCAATGCAGAGGCAGCCTAGCGGCCTGCGTCTGCACAGCTGGATTTGGCAGAGAGGCGTTCGCTTTGCCCCTGGGAGACGCTGAGATTGGCTCCAAGCACCGAGATTTCCGGGTGCGCGGCCTGCATCTCTCTTGCACTCTCCGAGCTTGAGAAGGCTTTCCTAGCTCCCAGCGTTGCTTCCCTGAAAGGAGCAGGCTGAGGAAGTGTGTCCGACGTGACTCAGCCCCTTCCTAGGCTTCCCCGTGCTATTGCCTTTCAGTGCAATCGAAGGCGCAGGACTCCTTGGAAAGGAGGCTGGGCTCGGTTGTCTCCCCACTTCAGAGGTCTAGAGCAGAGCACTGAGACGTCTGTCAGATGGAAGGGAAGCGCTGTTGTGCCCATGGTGAAGACGTTGCTTGGCCGCACTGTGGAAGCAACGCCCAGAGAGAAACAGGCACCGTGGGCCTCCAGGCAGGGGCTGCGGGATCACAGCCAGAATGCCCCTGCGTCTCCGCTGAGAAGCGACCTCCCAGTTGGAGGCTCCATGCCGCCCTCCAGAGGAGCAAAGACGTGTGGAGTGTGTCTGGCCTTTCCTTGGGAGTGTGGTGCCCTTCCCTCTTCCCCAGGCACAGGAGCAACTGCCCCTGAGCAAAGACCTCTCCAAGGGCTTTTCCCTCAGGCTGAAGCAGATTTCGCAGGAAGCGGGCCTAGAGAGCTTCCTTCGTGGATGCAGAGGCAGCAGAGCGGCCTGCGTGTGCACAGCTGCATTTGGCAGAGAGGAGCTCGCTTTGGCACTGGGAGGCTGGGAGACCTGCTCCAAGCACCGGGATTGCTGGGTTGGGGCCTGCATCTCGCTGCCACTTTCTGAGCTTCCAAAGACTTTCCTAGCTCACAGCCTCGCTAGCCATGAAGGAGCAGGCTGAGGGAGTGTGTCAGACATGACTCAGCACTTTCCTGGGCTTGCCTGTGGTTTCGCCTTTCCACTCCAACTGGGCCCCGGGACTCCCTGCAGAGGAGGAGGAGCCCGGTTGTCTCCAAACTTCCTAGGGCTAGAGTAGAGCAGGGAGAACTCTGTCAGCTGGAAGGGAAGAGCAGAAGGGTAGATGGGGCAGAGGTTGCCTGGCCGCTCTGGTGAAGCAACGCCCAGGGAGAAACAGGCACCATGGGCCTCCAGGCAGGGGATGCGAGATCCCAGCCAGAGTGCTTCTGCGTCTCAGCCGAGAAGCTTCCTGAGAGTTTGAGGTTGCCTGCAGCTCTCCAGAGGAGCAAAGACATGTGGGGTGTGTTTGGCCTTTCCCTGGGAGGGTGGTGCCCTTGCGGCAGCCCCAGGCCCAGGAGCAACGGCCCCAGAGGAAAGACCGTTCCCACTGAGATTCGCTGAGGCTGAGAAGCAGATTTCGCAGGAAGCGGGAGGAGAGAGCTTCCTTCGCCAATGCAGAGGCAGCCTAGCGGCCTGCGTCTGCACAGCTGGATTTGGCAGAGAGGCGTTCGCTTTGCCCCTGGGAGACGCTGAGATTGGCTCCAAGCACCGAGATTTCCGGGTGCGCGGCCTGCATCTCTCTTGCACTCTCCGAGCTTGAGAAGGCTTTCCTAGCTCCCAGCGTTGCTTCCCTGAAAGGAGCAGGCTGAGGAAGTGTGTCCGACGTGACTCAGCCCCTTCCTAGGCTTCCCCGTGCTATTGCCTTTCAGTGCAATCGAAGGCGCAGGACTCCTTGGAAAGGAGGCTGGGCTCGGTTGTCTCCCCACTTCAGAGGTCTAGAGCAGAGCACTGAGACGTCTGTCAGGCGGAAGGGAAGCGCTGTTGTGCCCATGGTGAAGACGTTGCTTGGCCGCACTGTGGAAGCAACGCCCAGAGAGAAACAGGCACCGTGGGCCTCCAGGCAGGGGCTGCGGGATCACAGCCAGAATGCCCCTGCGTCTCCGCTGAGAAGCGACCTCCCAGTTGGAGGCTCCATGCCGCCCTCCAGAGGAGCAAAGACGTGTGGAGTGTGTCTGGCCTTTCCTTGGGAGTGTGGTGCCCTTCCCTCTTCCGCAGGCACAGGAGCAACTGCCCCTGAGCAAAGACCTCTCCAAGGGCTTTTCCCTCAGGCTGAAGCAGATTTCGCAGGAAGCGGGCCTAGAGAGCTTCCTTCGTGGATGCAGAGGCAGCAGAGCGGCCTGCGTGTGCACAGCTGCATTTGGCAGAGAGGAGCTCGCTTTGGCACTGGGAGGCTGTGAGACCTGCTCCAAGCACCGGGATTGCTGGGTTGGGGCCTGCATCTCGCTGCCACTTGCTGAGCTTCCAAAGACTTTCCTAGCTCACAGCCTCGCTAGCCATGAAGGAGCAGGCTGAGGGAGTGTGTCAGACATGACTCAGCACTTTCCTGGGCTTGCCTGTGGTTTCGCCTTTCCACTCCAACTGGGCCCCGGGACTCCCTGCAGAGGAGGAGGAGCCCGGTTGTCTCCAAACTTCCTAGGGCTAGAGTAGAGCAGGGAGAACTCTGTCAGCTGGAAGGGAAGAGCAGAAGGGTAGATGGGGCAGAGGTTGCCTGGCCGCTCTGGTGAAGCAACGCCCAGGGAGAAACAGGCACCATGGGCCTCCAGGCAGGGGATGCGAGATCCCAGCCAGAGTGCTTCTGCGTCTCAGCCGAGAAGCTTCCTGAGAGTTTGAGGTTGCCTGCAGCTCTCCAGAGGAGCAAAGACATGTGGGGTGTGTTTGGCCTTTCCCTGGGAGGGTGGTGCCCTTGCGGCAGCCCCAGGCCCAGGAGCAACGGCCCCAGAGGAAAGACCGTTCCCACTGAGATTCGCTGAGGCTGAGAAGCAGATTTCGCAGGAAGCGGGAGGAGAGAGCTTCCTTCGCCAATGCAGAGGCAGCCTAGCGGCCTGCGTCTGCACAGCTGGATTTGGCAGAGAGGCGTTCGCTTTGCCCCTGGGAGACGCTGAGATTGGCTCCAAGCACCGAGATTTCCGGGTGCGCGGCCTGCATCTCTCTTGCACTCTCCGAGCTTGAGAAGGCTTTCCTAGCTCCCAGCGTTGCTTCCCTGAAAGGAGCAGGCTGAGGAAGTGTGCCCGCGTGACTCAGCCCCTTCCTAGGCTTCCCCGTGCTATTGCCTTTCAGTGCAATCGAAGGCGCAGGACTCCTTGGAAAGGAGGCTGGGCTCGGTTGTCTCCCCACTTCAGAGGTCTAGAGCAGAGCACTGAGACGTCTGTCAGGCGGAAGGGAAGCGCTGTTGTGCCCATGGTGAAGACGTTGCTTGGCCGCACTGTGGAAGCAACGCCCAGAGAGAAACAGGCACCGTGGGCCTCCAGGCAGGGGCTGCGGGATCACAGCCAGAATGCCCCTGCGTCTCCGCTGAGAAGCGACCTCCCAGTTGGAGGCTCCATGCCGCCCTCCAGAGGAGCAAAGACGTGTGGAGTGTGTCTGGCCTTTCCTTGGGAGTGTGGTGCCCTTCCCTCTTCCCCAGGCACAGGAGCAACTGCCCCTGAGCAAAGACCTCTCCAAGGGCTTTTCCCTCAGGCTGAAGCAGATTTCGCAGGAAGCGGGCCTAGAGAGCTTCCTTCGTGGATGCAGAGGCAGCAGAGCGGCCTGCGTGTGCACAGCTGCATTTGGCAGAGAGGAGCTCGCTTTGGCACTGGGAGGCTGTGAGACCTGCTCCAAGCACCGGGATTGCTGGGTTGGGGCCTGCATCTCGCTGCCACTTTCTGAGCTTCCAAAGACTTTCCTAGCTCACAGCCTCGCTAGCCATGAAGGAGCAGGCTGAGGGAGTGTGTCAGACATGACTCAGCACTTTCCTGGGCTTGCCTGTGGTTTCGCCTTTCCACTCCAACTGGGCCCCGGGACTCCCTGCAGAGGAGGAGGAGCCCGGTTGTCTCCAAACTTCCTAGGGCTAGAGTAGAGCAGGGAGAACTCTGTCAGCTGGAAGGGAAGAGCAGAAGGGTAGATGGGGCAGAGGTTGCCTGGCCGCTCTGGTGAAGCAACGCCCAGGGAGAAACAGGCACCATGGGCCTCCAGGCAGGGGATGCGAGATCCCAGCCAGAGTGCTTCTGCGTCTCAGCCGAGAAGCTTCCTGAGAGTTTGAGGTTGCCTGCAGCTCTCCAGAGGAGCAAAGACATGTGGGGTGTGTTTGGCCTTTCCCTGGGAGGGTGGTGCCCTTGCGGCAGCCCCAGGCCCAGGAGCAACGGCCCCAGAGGAAAGACCGTTCCCACTGAGATTCGCTGAGGCTGAGAAGCAGATTTCGCAGGAAGCGGGAGGAGAGAGCTTCCTTCGCCAATGCAGAGGCAGCCTAGCGGCCTGCGTCTGCACAGCTGGATTTGGCAGAGAGGCGTTCGCTTTGCCCCTGGGAGACGCTGAGATTGGCTCCAAGCACCGAGATTTCCGGGTGCGCGGCCTGCATCTCTCTTGCACTCTCCGAGCTTGAGAAGGCTTTCCTAGCTCCCAGCGTTGCTTCCCTGAAAGGAGCAGGCTGAGGAAGTGTGTCCGACGTGACTCAGCCCCTTCCTAGGCTTCCCCGTGCTATTGCCTTTCAGTGCAATCGAAGGCGCAGGACTCCTTGGAAAGGAGGCTGGGCTCGGTTGTCTCCCCACTTCAGAGGTCTAGAGCAGAGCACTGAGACGTCTGTCAGGCGGAAGGGAAGCGCTGTTGTGCCCATGGTGAAGACGTTGCTTGGCCGCACTGTGGAAGCAACGCCCAGAGAGAAACAGGCACCGTGGGCCTCCAGGCAGGGGCTGCGGGATCACAGCCAGAATGCCCCTGCATCTCCGCTGAGAAGCGACCTCCCAGTTGGAGGCTCCATGCCGCCCTCCAGAGGAGCAAAGACGTGTGGAGTGTGTCTGGCCTTTCCTTGGGAGTGTGGTGCCCTTCCCTCTTCCCCAGGCACAGGAGCAACTGCCCCTGAGCAAAGACCTCTCCAAGGGCTTTTCCCTCAGGCTGAAGCAGATTTCGCAGGAAGCGGGCCTAGAGAGCTTCCTTCGTGGATGCAGAGGCAGCAGAGCGGCCTGCGTGTGCACAGCTGCATTTGGCAGAGAGGAGCTCGCTTTGGCACTGGGAGGCTGGGAGACCTGCTCCAAGCACCGGGATTGCTGGGTTGGGGCCTGCATCTCGCTGCCACTTGCTGAGCTTCCAAAGACTTTCCTAGCTCACAGCCTCGCTAGCCATGAAGGAGCAGGCTGAGGGAGTGTGTCAGACATGACTCAGCACTTTCCTGGGCTTGCCTGTGGTTTCGCCTTTCCACTCCAACTGGGCCCCGGGACTCCCTGCAGAGGAGGAGGAGCCCGGTTGTCTCCAAACTTCCTAGGGCTAGAGTAGAGCAGGGAGAACTCTGTCAGCTGGAAGGGAAGAGCAGAAGGGTAGATGGGGCAGAGGTTGCCTGGCCGCTCTGGTGAAGCAACGCCCAGGGAGAAACAGGCACCATGGGCCTCCAGGCAGGGGATGCGAGATCCCAGCCAGAGTGCTTCTGCGTCTCAGCCGAGAAGCTTCCTGAGAGTTTGAGGTTGCCTGCAGCTCTCCAGAGGAGCAAAGACATGTGGGGTGTGTTTGGCCTTTCCCTGGGAGGGTGGTGCCCTTGCGGCAGCCCCAGGCCCAGGAGCAACGGCCCCAGAGGAAAGACCGTTCCCACTGAGATTCGCTGAGGCTGAGAAGCAGATTTCGCAGGAAGCGGGAGGAGAGAGCTTCCTTCGCCAATGCAGAGGCAGCCTAGCGGCCTGCGTCTGCACAGCTGGATTTGGCAGAGAGGCGTTCGCTTTGCCCCTGGGAGACGCTGAGATTGGCTCCAAGCACCGAGATTTCCGGGTGCGCGGCCTGCATCTCTCTTGCACTCTCCGAGCTTGAGAAGGCTTTCCTAGCTCCCAGCGTTGCTTCCCTGAAAGGAGCAGGCTGAGGAAGTGTGCCCGCGTGACTCAGCCCCTTCCTAGGCTTCCCCGTGCTATTGCCTTTCAGTGCAATCGAAGGCGCAGGACTCCTTGGAAAGGAGGCTGGGCTCGGTTGTCTCCCCACTTCAGAGGTCTAGAGCAGAGCACTGAGACGTCTGTCAGGCGGAAGGGAAGCGCTGTTGTGCCCATGGTGAAGACGTTGCTTGGCCGCACTGTGGAAGCAACGCCCAGAGAGAAACAGGCACCGTGGGCCTCCAGGCAGGGGCTGCGGGATCACAGCCAGAATGCCCCTGCGTCTCCGCTGAGAAGCGACCTCCCAGTTGGAGGCTCCATGCCGCCCTCCAGAGGAGCAAAGACGTGTGGAGTGTGTCTGGCCTTTCCTTGGGAGTGTGGTGCCCTTCCCTCTTCCCCAGGCACAGGAGCAACTGCCCCTGAGCAAAGAGCTCTCCAAGGGCTTTTCCCTCAGGCTGAAGCAGATTTCGCAGGAAGCGGGCCTAGAGAGCTTCCTTCGTGGATGCAGAGGCAGCAGAGCGGCCTGCGTGTGCAAAGCTGCATTTGGCAGAGAGGAGCTCGCTTTGGCACTGGGAGGCTGTGAGACCTGCTCCAAGCACCGGGATTGCTGGGTTGGGGCCTGCATCTTGCTGCCACTTGCTGAGCTTCCAAAGACTTTCCTAGCTCACAGCCTCGCTAGCCATGAAGGAGCAGGCTGAGGGAGTGTGTCAGACATGACTCAGCACTTTCCTGGGCTTGCCTGTGGTTTCGCCTTTCCACTCCAACTGGGCCCCGGGACTCCTTGCAGAGGAGGAGGAGCCCGGTTGTCTCCAAACTTCCTAGGGCTAGAGTAGAGCAGGGAGAACTCTGTCAGCTGGAAGGGAAGAGCAGAAGGGTAGATGGGGCAGAGGTTGCCTGGCCGCTCTGGTGAAGCAACGCCCAGGGAGAAACAGGCACCATGGGCCTCCAGGCAGGGGATGCGAGATCCCAGCCAGAGTGCTTCTGCGTCTCAGCCGAGAAGCTTCCTGAGAGTTTGAGGTTGCCTGCAGCTCTCCAGAGGAGCAAAGACATGTGGGGTGTGTTTGGCCTTTCCCTGGGAGGGTGGTGCCCTTGCGGCAGCCCCAGGCCCAGGAGCAACGGCCCCAGAGGAAAGACCGTTCCCACTGAGATTCGCTGAGGCTGAGAAGCAGATTTCGCAGGAAGCGGGAGGAGAGAGCTTCCTTCGCCAATGCAGAGGCAGCCTAGCGGCCTGCGTCTGCACAGCTGGATTTGGCAGAGAGGCGTTCGCTTTGCCCCTGGGAGACGCTGAGATTGGCTCCAAGCACCGAGATTTCCGGGTGCGCGGCCTGCATCTCTCTTGCACTCTCCGAGCTTGAGAAGGCTTTCCTAGCTCCCAGCGTTGCTTCCCTGAAAGGAGCAGGCTGAGGAAGTGTGTCCGACGTGACTCAGCCCCTTCCTAGGCTTCCCCGTGCTATTGCCTTTCAGTGCAATCGAAGGCGCAGGACTCCTTGGAAAGGAGGCTGGGCTCGGTTGTCTCCCCACTTCAGAGGTCTAGAGCAGAGCACTGAGACGTCTGTCAGGCGGAAGGGAAGCGCTGTTGTGCCCATGGTGAAGACGTTGCTTGGCCGCACTGTGGAAGCAACGCCCAGAGAGAAACAGGCACCGTGGGCCTCCAGGCAGGGGCTGCGGGATCACAGCCAGAATGCCCCTGCGTCTCCGCTGAGAAGCGACCTCCCAGTTGGAGGCTCCATGCCGCCCTCCAGAGGAGCAAAGACGTGTGGAGTGTGTCTGGCCTTTCCTTGGGAGTGTGGTGCCCTTCCCTCTTCCCCAGGCACAGGAGCAACTGCCCCTGAGCAAAGACCTCTCCAAGGGCTTTTCCCTCAGGCTGAAGCAGATTTCGCAGGAAGCGGGCCTAGAGAGCTTCCTTCGTGGATGCAGAGGCAGCAGAGCGGCCTGCGTGTGCACAGCTGCATTTGGCAGAGAGGAGCTCGCTTTGGCACTGGGAGGCTGTGAGACCTGCTCCAAGCACCGGGATTGCTGGGTTGGGGCCTGCATCTCGCTGCCACTTTCTGAGCTTCCAAAGACTTTCCTAGCTCACAGCCTCGCTAGCCATGAAGGAGCAGGCTGAGGGAGTGTGTCAGACATGACTCAGCACTTTCCTGGGCTTGCCTGTGGTTTCGCCTTTCCACTCCAACTGGGCCCCGGGACTCCCTGCAGAGGAGGAGGAGCCCGGTTGTCTCCAAACTTCCTAGGGCTAGAGTAGAGCAGGGAGAACTCTGTCAGCTGGAAGGGAAGAGCAGAAGGGTAGATGGGGCAGAGGTTGCCTGGCCGCTCTGGTGAAGCAACGCCCAGGGAGAAACAGGCACCATGGGCCTCCAGGCAGGGGATGCGAGATCCCAGCCAGAGTGCTTCTGCGTCTCAGCCGAGAAGCTTCCTGAGAGTTTGAGGTTGCCTGCAGCTCTCCAGAGGAGCAAAGACATGTGGGGTGTGTTTGGCCTTTCCCTGGGAGGGTGGTGCCCTTGCGGCAGCCCCAGGCCCAGGAGCAACGGCCCCAGAGGAAAGACCGTTCCCACTGAGATTCGCTGAGGCTGAGAAGCAGATTTCGCAGGAAGCGGGAGGAGAGAGCTTCCTTCGCCAATGCAGAGGCAGCCTAGCGGCCTGCGTCTGCACAGCTGGATTTGGCAGAGAGGCGTTCGCTTTGCCCCTGGGAGACGCTGAGATTGGCTCCAAGCACCGAGATTTCCGGGTGCGCGGCCTGCATCTCTCTTGCACTCTCCGAGCTTGAGAAGGCTTTCCTAGCTCCCAGCGTTGCTTCCCTGAAAGGAGCAGACTGAGGAAGTGTGCCCGCGTGACTCAGCCCCTTCCTAGGCTTCCCCGTGCTATTGCCTTTCAGTGCAATCGAAGGCGCAGGACTCCTTGGAAAGGAGGCTGGGCTCGGTTGTCTCCCCACTTCAGAGGTCTAGAGCAGAGCACTGAGACGTCTGTCAGGCGGAAGGGAAGCGCTGTTGTGCCCATGGTGAAGACGTTGCTTGGCCGCACTGTGGAAGCAACGCCCAGAGAGAAACAGGCACCGTGGGCCTCCAGGCAGGGGCTGCGGGATCACAGCCAGAATGCCCCTGCGTCTCCGCTGAGAAGCGACCTCCCAGTTGGAGGCTCCATGCCGCCCTCCAGAGGAGCAAAGGCGTGTGGAGTGTGTCTGGCCTTTCCTTGGGAGTGTGGTGCCCTTCCCTCTTCCCCAGGCACAGGAGCAACTGCCCCTGAGCAAAGACCTCTCCAAGGGCTTTTCCCTCAGGCTGAAGCAGATTTCGCAGGAAGCGGGCCTAGAGAGCTTCCTTCGTGGATGCAGAGGCAGCAGAGCGGCCTGCGTGTGCACAGCTGCATTTGGCAGAGAGGAGCTCGCTTTGGCACTGGGAGGCTGTGAGACCTGCTCCAAGCACCGGGATTGCTGGGTTGGGGCCTGCATCTCGCTGCCACTTTCTGAGCTTCCAAAGACTTTCCTAGCTCACAGCCTCGCTAGCCATGAAGGAGCAGGCTGAGGGAGTGTGTCAGACATGACTCAGCACTTTCCTGGGCTTGCCTGTGGTTTCGCCTTTCCACTCCAACTGGGCCCCGGGACTCCCTGCAGAGGAGGAGGAGCCCGGTTGTCTCCAAACTTCCTAGGGCTAGAGTAGAGCAGGGAGAACTCTGTCAGCTGGAAGGGAAGAGCAGAAGGGTAGATGGGGCAGAGGTTGCCTGGCCGCTCTGGTGAAGCAACGCCCAGGGAGAAACAGGCACCATGGGCCTCCAGGCAGGGGATGCGAGATCCCAGCCAGAGTGCTTCTGCGTCTCAGCCGAGAAGCTTCCTGAGAGTTTGAGGTTGCCTGCAGCTCTCCAGAGGAGCAAAGACATGTGGGGTGTGTTTGGCCTTTCCCTGGGAGGGTGGTGCCCTTGCGGCAGCCCCAGGCCCAGGAGCAACGGCCCCAGAGGAAAGACCGTTCCCACTGAGATTCGCTGAGGCTGAGAAGCAGATTTCGCAGGAAGCGGGAGGAGAGAGCTTCCTTCGCCAATGCAGAGGCAGCCTAGCGGCCTGCGTCTGCACAGCTGGATTTGGCAGAGAGGCGTTCGCTTTGCCCCTGGGAGACGCTGAGATTGGCTCCAAGCACCGAGATTTCCGGGTGCGCGGCCTGCATCTCTCTTGCACTCTCCGAGCTTGAGAAGGCTTTCCTAGCTCCCAGCGTTGCTTCCCTGAAAGGAGCAGGCTGAGGAAGTGTGTCCGACGTGACTCAGCCCCTTCCTAGGCTTCCCCGTGCTATTGCCTTTCAGTGCAATCGAAGGCGCAGGACTCCTTGGAAAGGAGGCTGGGCTCGGTTGTCTCCCCACTTCAGAGGTCTAGAGCAGAGCACTGAGACGTCTGTCAGGCGGAAGGGAAGCGCTGTTGTGCCCATGGTGAAGACGTTGCTTGGCCGCACTGTGGAAGCAACGCCCAGAGAGAAACAGGCACCGTGGGCCTCCAGGCAGGGGCTGCGGGATCACAGCCAGAATGCCCCTGCGTCTCCGCTGAGAAGCGACCTCCCAGTTGGAGGCTCCATGCCGCCCTCCAGAGGAGCAAAGACGTGTGGAGTGTGTCTGGCCTTTCCTTGGGAGTGTGGTGCCCTTCCCTCTTCCCCAGGCACAGGAGCAACTGCCCCTGAGCAAAGACCTCTCCAAGGGCTTTTCCCTCAGGCTGAAGCAGATTTCGCAGGAAGCGGGCCTAGAGAGCTTCCTTCGTGGATGCAGAGGCAGCAGAGCGGCCTGCGTGTGCACAGCTGCATTTGGCAGAGAGGAGCTCGCTTTGGCACTGGGAGGCTGTGAGACCTGCTCCAAGCACCGGGATTGCTGGGTTGGGGCCTGCATCTCGCTGCCACTTTCTGAGCTTCCAAAGACTTTCCTAGCTCACAGCCTCGCTAGCCATGAAGGAGCAGGCTGAGGGAGTGTGTCAGACATGACTCAGCACTTTCCTGGGCTTGCCTGTGGTTTCGCCTTTCCACTCCAACTGGGCCCCGGGACTCCCTGCAGAGGAGGAGGAGCCCGGTTGTCTCCAAACTTCCTAGGGCTAGAGTAGAGCAGGGAGAACTCTGTCAGCTGGAAGGGAAGAGCAGAAGGGTAGATGGGGCAGAGGTTGCCTGGCCGCTCTGGTGAAGCAACGCCCAGGGAGAAACAGGCACCATGGGCCTCCAGGCAGGGGATGCGAGATCCCAGCCAGAGTGCTTCTGCGTCTCAGCCGAGAAGCTTCCTGAGAGTTTGAGGTTGCCTGCAGCTCTCCAGAGGAGCAAAGACATGTGGGGTGTGTTTGGCCTTTCCCTGGGAGGGTGGTGCCCTTGCGGCAGCCCCAGGCCCAGGAGCAACGGCCCCAGAGGAAAGACCGTTCCCACTGAGATTCGCTGAGGCTGAGAAGCAGATTTCGCAGGAAGCGGGAGGAGAGAGCTTCCTTCGCCAATGCAGAGGCAGCCTAGCGGCCTGCGTCTGCACAGCTGGATTTGGCAGAGAGGCGTTCGCTTTGCCCCTGGGAGACGCTGAGATTGGCTCCAAGCACCGAGATTTCCGGGTGCGCGGCCTGCATCTCTCTTGCACTCTCCGAGCTTGAGAAGGCTTTCCTAGCTCCCAGCGTTGCTTCCCTGAAAGGAGCAGGCTGAGGAAGTGTGCCCGCGTGACTCAGCCCCTTCCTAGGCTTCCCCGTGCTATTGCCTTTCAGTGCAATCGAAGGCGCAGGACTCCTTGGAAAGGAGGCTGGGCTCGGTTGTCTCCCCACTTCAGAGGTCTAGAGCAGAGCACTGAGACGTCTGTCAGGCGGAAGGGAAGCGCTGTTGTGCCCATGGTGAAGACGTTGCTTGGCCGCACTGTGGAAGCAACGCCCAGAGAGAAACAGGCACCGTGGGCCTCCAGGCAGGGGCTGCGGGATCACAGCCAGAATGCCCCTGCGTCTCCGCTGAGAAGCGACCTCCCAGTTGGAGGCTCCATGCCTCCCTCCAGAGGAGCAAAGACGTGTGGAGTGTGTCTGGCCTTTCCTTGGGAGTGTGGTGCCCTTCCCTCTTCCCCAGGCACAGGAGCAACTGCCCCTGAGCAAAGACCTCTCCAAGGGCTTTTCCCTCAGGCTGAAGCAGATTTCGCAGGAAGCGGGCCTAGAGAGCTTCCTTCGTGGATGCAGAGGCAGCAGAGCGGCCTGCGTGTGCACAGCTGCATTTGGCAGAGAGGAGCTCGCTTTGGCACTGGGAGGCTGTGAGACCTGCTCCAAGCACCGGGATTGCTGGGTTGGGGCCTGCATCTCGCTGCCACTTGCTGAGCTTCCAAAGACTTTCCTAGCTCACAGCCTCGCTAGCCATGAAGGAGCAGGCTGAGGGAGTGTGTCAGACATGACTCAGCACTTTCCTGGGCTTGCCTGTGGTTTCGCCTTTCCACTCCAACTGGGCCCCGGGACTCCCTGCAGAGGAGGAGGAGCCCGGTTGTCTCCAAACTTCCTAGGGCTAGAGTAGAGCAGGGAGAACTCTGTCAGCTGGAAGGGAAGAGCAGAAGGGTAGATGGGGCAGAGGTTGCCTGGCCGCTCTGGTGAAGCAACGCCCAGGGAGAAACAGGCACCATGGGCCTCCAGGCAGGGGATGCGAGATCCCAGCCAGAGTGCTTCTGCGTCTCAGCCGAGAAGCTTCCTGAGAGTTTGAGGTTGCCTGCAGCTCTCCAGAGGAGCAAAGACATGTGGGGTGTGTTTGGCCTTTCCCTGGGAGGGTGGTGCCCTTGCGGCAGCCCCAGGCCCAGGAGCAACGGCCCCAGAGGAAAGACCGTTCCCACTGAGATTCGCTGAGGCTGAGAAGCAGATTTCGCAGGAAGCGGGAGGAGAGAGCTTCCTTCGCCAATGCAGAGGCAGCCTAGCGGCCTGCGTCTGCACAGCTGGATTTGGCAGAGAGGCGTTCGCTTTGCCCCTGGGAGACGCTGAGATTGGCTCCAAGCACCGAGATTTCCGGGTGCGCGGCCTGCATCTCTCTTGCACTCTCCGAGCTTGAGAAGGCTTTCCTAGCTCCCAGCGTTGCTTCCCTGAAAGGAGCAGGCTGAGGAAGTGTGTCCGACGTGACTCAGCCCCTTCCTAGGCTTCCCCGTGCTATTGCCTTTCAGTGCAATCGAAGGCGCAGGACTCCTTGGAAAGGAGGCTGGGCTCGGTTGTCTCCCCACTTCAGAGGTCTAGAGCAGAGCACTGAGACGTCTGTCAGGCGGAAGGGAAGCGCTGTTGTGCCCATGGTGAAGACGTTGCTTGGCCGCACTGTGGAAGCAACGCCCAGAGAGAAACAGGCACCGTGGGCCTCCAGGCAGGGGCTGCGGGATCACAGCCAGAATGCCCCTGCGTCTCCGCTGAGAAGCGACCTCCCAGTTGGAGGCTCCATGCCGCCCTCCAGAGGAGCAAAGACGTGTGGAGTGTGTCTGGCCTTTCCTTGGGAGTGTGGTGCCCTTCCCTCTTCCCCAGGCACAGGAGCAACTGCCCCTGAGCAAAGACCTCTCCAAGGGCTTTTCCCTCAGGCTGAAGCAGATTTCGCAGGAAGCGGGCCTAGAGAGCTTCCTTCGTGGATGCAGAGGCAGCAGAGCGGCCTGCGTGTGCACAGCTGCATTTGGCAGAGAGGAGCTCGCTTTGGCACTGGGAGGCTGTGAGACCTGCTCCAAGCACCGGGATTGCTGGGTTGGGGCCTGCATCTCGCTGCCACTTTCTGAGCTTCCAAAGACTTTCCTAGCTCACAGCCTCGCTAGCCATGAAGGAGCAGGCTGAGGGAGTGTGTCAGACATGACTCAGCACTTTCCTGGGCTTGCCTGTGGTTTCGCCTTTCCACTCCAACTGGGCCCCGGGACTCCCTGCAGAGGAGGAGGAGCCCGGTTGTCTCCAAACTTCCTAGGGCTAGAGTAGAGCAGGGAGAACTCTGTCAGCTGGAAGGGAAGAGCAGAAGGGTAGATGGGGCAGAGGTTGCCTGGCCGCTCTGGTGAAGCAACGCCCAGGGAGAAACAGGCACCATGGGCCTCCAGGCAGGGGATGCGAGATCCCAGCCAGAGTGCTTCTGCGTCTCAGCCGAGAAGCTTCCTGAGAGTTTGAGGTTGCCTGCAGCTCTCCAGAGGAGCAAAGACATGTGGGGTGTGTTTGGCCTTTCCCTGGGAGGGTGGTGCCCTTGCGGCAGCCCCAGGCCCAGGAGCAACGGCCCCAGAGGAAAGACCGTTCCCACTGAGATTCGCTGAGGCTGAGAAGCAGATTTCGCAGGAAGCGGGAGGAGAGAGCTTCCTTCGCCAATGCAGAGGCAGCCTAGCGGCCTGCGTCTGCACAGCTGGATTTGGCAGAGAGGCGTTCGCTTTGCCCCTGGGAGACGCTGAGATTGGCTCCAAGCACCGAGATTTCCGGGTGCGCGGCCTGCATCTCTCTTGCACTCTCCGAGCTTGAGAAGGCTTTCCTAGCTCCCAGCGTTGCTTCCCTGAAAGGAGCAGGCTGAGGAAGTGTGTCCGACGTGACTCAGCCCCTTCCTAGGCTTCCCCGTGCTATTGCCTTTCAGTGCAATCGAAGGCGCAGGACTCCTTGGAAAGGAGGCTGGGCTCGGTTGTCTCCCCACTTCAGAGGTCTAGAGCAGAGCACTGAGACGTCTGTCAGGCGGAAGGGAAGCGCTGTTGTGCCCATGGTGAAGACGTTGCTTGGCCGCACTGTGGAAGCAACGCCCAGAGAGAAACAGGCACCGTGGGCCTCCAGGCAGGGGCTGCGGGATCACAGCCAGAATGCCCCTGCGTCTCCGCTGAGAAGCGACCTCCCAGTTGGAGGCTCCATGCCGCCCTCCAGAGGAGCAAAGACGTGTGGAGTGTGTCTGGCCTTTCCTTGGGAGTGTGGTGCCCTTCCCTCTTCCCCAGGCACAGGAGCAACTGCCCCTGAGCAAAGACCTCTCCAAGGGCTTTTCCCTCAGGCTGAAGCAGATTTCGCAGGAAGCGGGCCTAGAGAGCTTCCTTCGTGGATGCAGAGGCAGCAGAGCGGCCTGCGTGTGCACAGCTGCATTTGGCAGAGAGGAGCTCGCTTTGGCACTGGGAGGCTGTGAGACCTGCTCCAAGCACCGGGATTGCTGGGTTGGGGCCTGCATCTCGCTGCCACTTTCTGAGCTTCCAAAGACTTTCCTAGCTCACAGCCTCGCTAGCCATGAAGGAGCAGGCTGAGGGAGTGTGTCAGACATGACTCAGCACTTTCCTGGGCTTGCCTGTGGTTTCGCCTTTCCACTCCAACTGGGCCCCGGGACTCCCTGCAGAGGAGGAGGAGCCCGGTTGTCTCCAAACTTCCTAGGGCTAGAGTAGAGCAGGGAGAACTCTGTCAGCTGGAAGGGAAGAGCAGAAGGGTAGATGGGGCAGAGGTTGCCTGGCCGCTCTGGTGAAGCAACGCCCAGGGAGAAACAGGCACCATGGGCCTCCAGGCAGGGGATGCGAGATCCCAGCCAGAGTGCTTCTGCGTCTCAGCCGAGAAGCTTCCTGAGAGTTTGAGGTTGCCTGCAGCTCTCCAGAGGAGCAAAGACATGTGGGGTGTGTTTGGCCTTTCCCTGGGAGGGTGGTGCCCTTGCGGCAGCCCCAGGCCCAGGAGCAACGGCCCCAGAGGAAAGACCGTTCCCACTGAGATTCGCTGAGGCTGAGAAGCAGATTTCGCAGGAAGCGGGAGGAGAGAGCTTCCTTCGCCAATGCAGAGGCAGCCTAGCGGCCTGCGTCTGCACAGCTGGATTTGGCAGAGAGGCGTTCGCTTTGCCCCTGGGAGACGCTGAGATTGGCTCCAAGCACCGAGATTTCCGGGTGCGCGGCCTGCATCTCTCTTGCACTCTCCGAGCTTGAGAAGGCTTTCCTAGCTCCCAGCGTTGCTTCCCTGAAAGGAGCAGGCTGAGGAAGTGTGTCCGACGTGACTCAGCCCCTTCCTAGGCTTCCCCGTGCTATTGCCTTTCAGTGCAATCGAAGGCGCAGGACTCCTTGGAAAGGAGGCTGGGCTCGGTTGTCTCCCCACTTCAGAGGTCTAGAGCAGAGCACTGAGACGTCTGTCAGGCGGAAGGGAAGCGCTGTTGTGCCCATGGTGAAGACGTTGCTTGGCCGCACTGTGGAAGCAACGCCCCCAGAGAAACAGGCACCGTGGGCCTCCAGGCAGGGGCTGCGGGATCACAGCCAGAATGCCCCTGCGTCTCCGCTGAGAAGCGACCTCCCAGTTGGAGGCTCCATGCCGCCCTCCAGAGGAGCAAAGACGTGTGGAGTGTGTCTGGCCTTTCCTTGGGAGTGTGGTGCCCTTCCCTCTTCCCCAGGCACAGGAGCAACTGCCCCTGAGCAAAGACCTCTCCAAGGGCTTTTCCCTCAGGCTGAAGCAGATTTCGCAGGAAGCGGGCCTAGAGAGCTTCCTTCGTGGATGCAGAGGCAGCAGAGCGGCCTGCGTGTGCACAGCTGCATTTGGCAGAGAGGAGCTCGCTTTGGCACTGGGAGGCTGTGAGACCTGCTCCAAGCACCGGGATTGCTGGGTTGGGGCCTGCATCTCGCTGCCACTTGCTGAGCTTCCAAAGACTTTCCTAGCTCACAGCCTCGCTAGCCATGAAGGAGCAGGCTGAGGGAGTGTGTCAGACATGACTCAGCACTTTCCTGGGCTTGCCTGTGGTTTCGCCTTTCCACTCCAACTGGGCCCCGGGACTCCCTGCAGAGGAGGAGGAGCCCGGTTGTCTCCAAACTTCCTAGGGCTAGAGTAGAGCAGGGAGAACTCTGTCAGCTGGAAGGGAAGAGCAGAAGGGTAGATGGGGCAGAGGTTGCCTGGCCGCTCTGGTGAAGCAACGCCCAGGGAGAAACAGGCACCATGGGCCTCCAGGCAGGGGATGCGAGATCCCAGCCAGAGTGCTTCTGCGTCTCAGCCGAGAAGCTTCCTGAGAGTTTGAGGTTGCCTGCAGCTCTCCAGAGGAGCAAAGACATGTGGGGTGTGTTTGGCCTTTCCCTGGGAGGGTGGTGCCCTTGCGGCAGCCCCAGGCCCAGGAGCAACGGCCCCAGAGGAAAGACCGTTCCCACTGAGATTCGCTGAGGCTGAGAAGCAGATTTCGCAGGAAGCGGGAGGAGAGAGCTTCCTTCGCCAATGCAGAGGCAGCCTAGCGGCCTGCGTCTGCACAGCTGGATTTGGCAGAGAGGCGTTCGCTTTGCCCCTGGGAGACGCTGAGATTGGCTCCAAGCACCGAGATTTCCGGGTGCGCGGCCTGCATCTCTCTTGCACTCTCCGAGCTTGAGAAGGCTTTCCTAGCTCCCAGCGTTGCTTCCCTGAAAGGAGCAGGCTGAGGAAGTGTGTCCGACGTGACTCAGCCCCTTCCTAGGCTTCCCCGTGCTATTGCCTTTCAGTGCAATCGAAGGCGCAGGACTCCTTGGAAAGGAGGCTGGGCTCGGTTGTCTCCCCACTTCAGAGGTCTAGAGCAGAGCACTGAGACGTCTGTCAGGCGGAAGGGAAGCGCTGTTGTGCCCATGGTGAAGACGTTGCTTGGCCGCACTGTGGAAGCAACGCCCCCAGAGAAACAGGCACCGTGGGCCTCCAGGCAGGGGCTGCGGGATCACAGCCAGAATGCCCCTGCGTCTCCGCTGAGAAGCGACCTCCCAGTTGGAGGCTCCATGCCGCCCTCCAGAGGAGCAAAGACGTGTGGAGTGTGTCTGGCCTTTCCTTGGGAGTGTGGTGCCCTTCCCTCTTCCCCAGGCACAGGAGCAACTGCCCCTGAGCAAAGACCTCTCCAAGGGCTTTTCCCTCAGGCTGAAGCAGATTTCGCAGGAAGCGGGCCTAGAGAGCTTCCTTCGTGGATGCAGAGGCAGCAGAGCGGCCTGCGTGTGCACAGCTGCATTTGGCAGAGAGGAGCTCGCTTTGGCACTGGGAGGCTGTGAGACCTGCTCCAAGCACCGGGATTGCTGGGTTGGGGCCTGCATCTCGCTGCCACTTTCTGAGCTTCCAAAGACTTTCCTAGCTCACAGCCTCGCTAGCCATGAAGGAGCAGGCTGAGGGAGTGTGTCAGACATGACTCAGCACTTTCCTGGGCTTGCCTGTGGTTTCGCCTTTCCACTCCAACTGGGCCCCGGGACTCCCTGCAGAGGAGGAGGAGCCCGGTTGTCTCCAAACTTCCTAGGGCTAGAGTAGAGCAGGGAGAACTCTGTCAGCTGGAAGGGAAGAGCAGAAGGGTAGATGGGGCAGAGGTTGCCTGGCCGCTCTGGTGAAGCAACGCCCAGGGAGAAACAGGCACCATGGGCCTCCAGGCAGGGGATGCGAGATCCCAGCCAGAGTGCTTCTGCGTCTCAGCCGAGAAGCTTCCTGAGAGTTTGAGGTTGCCTGCAGCTCTCCAGAGGAGCAAAGACATGTGGGGTGTGTTTGGCCTTTCCCTGGGAGGGTGGTGCCCTTGCGGCAGCCCCAGGCCCAGGAGCAACGGCCCCAGAGGAAAGACCGTTCCCACTGAGATTCGCTGAGGCTGAGAAGCAGATTTCGCAGGAAGCGGGAGGAGAGAGCTTCCTTCGCCAATGCACAGGCAGCCTAGCAGCCTGCGTCTGCACAGCTGGATTTGGCAGAGAGGCGTTCGCTTTGCCCCTGGGAGACGCTGAGATTGGCTCCAAGCACCGAGATTTCCGGGTGCGCGGCCTGCATCTCTCTTGCACTCTCCGAGCTTGAGAAGGCTTTCCTAGCTCCCAGCGTTGCTTCCCTGAAAGGAGCAGGCTGAGGAAGTGTGTCCGACGTGACTCAGCCCCTTCCTAGGCTTCCCCGTGCTATTGCCTTTCAGTGCAATCGAAGGCGCAGGACTCCTTGGAAAGGAGGCTGGGCTCGGTTGTCTCCCCACTTCAGAGGTCTAGAGCAGAGCACTGAGACGTCTGTCAGGCGGAAGGGAAGCGCTGTTGTGCCCATGGTGAAGACGTTGGTTGGCCGCACTGTGGAAGCAACGCCCAGAGAGAAACAGGCACCGTGGGCCTCCAGGCAGGGGCTGCGGGATCACAGCCAGAATGCCCCTGCGTCTCCGCTGAGAAGCAACCTCCCAGTTGGAGGCTCCATGCCGCCCTCCAGAGGAGCAAAGACGTGTGGAGTGTGTCTGGCCTTTCCTTGGGAGTGTGGTGCCCTTCCCTCTTCCCCAGGCACAGGAGCAACTGCCCCTGAGCAAAGACCTCTGCAAGGGCTTTTCCCTCAGGCTGAAGCAGATTTCGCAGGAAGCGGGCCTAGAGAGCTTCCTTCGTGGATGCAGAGGCAGCAGAGCGGCCTGCGTGTGCACAGCTGCATTTGGCAGAGAGGAGCTCGCTTTGGCACTGGGAGGCTGTGAGACCTGCTCCAAGCACCGGGATTGCTGGGTTGGGGCCTGCATCTCGCTGCCACTTTCTGAGCTTCCAAAGACTTTCCTAGCTCACAGCCTCGCTAGCCATGAAGGAGCAGGCTGAGGGAGTGTGTCAGACATGACTCAGCACTTTCCTGGGCTTGCCTGTGGTTTCGCCTTTCCACTCCAACTGGGCCCCGGGACTCCCTGCAGAGGAGGAGGAGCCCGGTTGTCTCCAAACTTCCTAGGGCTAGAGTAGAGCAGGGAGAACTCTGTCAGCTGGAAGGGAAGAGCAGAAGGGTAGATGGGGCAGAGGTTGCCTGGCCGCTCTGGTGAAGCAACGCCCAGGGAGAAACAGGCACCATGGGCCTCCAGGCAGGGGATGCGAGATCCCAGCCAGAGTGCTTCTGCGTCTCAGCCGAGAAGCTTCCTGAGAGTTTGAGGTTGCCTGCAGCTCTCCAGAGGAGCAAAGACATGTGGGGTGTGTTTGGCCTTTCCCTGGGAGGGTGGTGCCCTTGCGGCAGCCCCAGGCCCAGGAGCAACGGCCCCAGAGGAAAGACCGTTCCCACTGAGATTCGCTGAGGCTGAGAAGCAGATTTCGCAGGAAGCGGGAGGAGAGAGCTTCCTTCGCCAATGCAGAGGCAGCCTAGCGGCCTGCGTCTGCACAGCTGGATTTGGCAGAGAGGCGTTCGCTTTGCCCCTGGGAGACGCTGAGATTGGCTCCAAGCACCGAGATTTCCGGGTGCGCGGCCTGCATCTCTCTTGCACTCTCCGAGCTTGAGAAGGCTTTCCTAGCTCCCAGCGTTGCTTCCCTGAAAGGAGCAGGCTGAGGAAGTGTGTCCGACGTGACTCAGCCCCTTCCTAGGCTTCCCCGTGCTATTGCCTTTCAGTGCAATCGAAGGCGCAGGACTCCTTGGAAAGGAGGCTGGGCTCGGTTGTCTCCCCACTTCAGAGGTCTAGAGCAGAGCACTGAGACGTCTGTCAGGCGGAAGGGAAGCGCTGTTGTGCCCATGGTGAAGACGTTGCTTGGCCGCACTGTGGAAGCAACGCCCCCAGAGAAACAGGCACCGTGGGCCTCCAGGCAGGGGCTGCGGGATCACAGCCAGAATGCCCCTGCGTCTCCGCTGAGAAGCGACCTCCCAGTTGGAGGCTCCATGCCGCCCTCCAGAGGAGCAAAGACGTGTGGAGTGTGTCTGGCCTTTCCTTGGGAGTGTGGTGCCCTTCCCTCTTCCCCAGGCACAGGAGCAACTGCCCCTGAGCAAAGACCTCTCCAAGGGCTTTTCCCTCAGGCTGAAGCAGATTTCGCAGGAAGCGGGCCTAGAGAGCTTCCTTCGTGGATGCAGAGGCAGCAGAGCGGCCTGCGTGTGCACAGCTGCATTTGGCAGAGAGGAGCTCGCTTTGGCACTGGGAGGCTGGGAGACCTGCTCCAAGCACCGGGATTGCTGGGTTGGGGCCTGCATCTCGCTGCCACTTGCTGAGCTTCCAAAGACTTTCCTAGCTCACAGCCTCGCTAGCCATGAAGGAGCAGGCTGAGGGAGTGTGTCAGACATGACTCAGCACTTTCCTGGGCTTGCCTGTGGTTTCGCCTTTCCACTCCAACTGGGCCCCGGGACTCCCTGCAGAGGAGGAGGAGCCCGGTTGTCTCCAAACTTCCTAGGGCTAGAGTAGAGCAGGGAGAACTCTGTCAGCTGGAAGGGAAGAGCAGAAGGGTAGATGGGGCAGAGGTTGCCTGGCCGCTCTGGTGAAGCAACGCCCAGGGAGAAACAGGCACCATGGGCCTCCAGGCAGGGGATGCGAGATCCCAGCCAGAGTGCTTCTGCGTCTCAGCCCAGAAGCTTCCTGAGAGTTTGAGGTTGCCTGCAGCTCTCCAGAGGAGCAAAGACATGTGGGGTGTGTTTGGCCTTTCCCTGGGAGGGTGGTGCCCTTGCGGCAGCCCCAGGCCCAGGAGCAACGGCCCCAGAGGAAAGACCGTTCCCACTGAGATTCGCTGAGGCTGAGAAGCAGATTTCGCAGGAAGCGGGAGGAGAGAGCTTCCTTCGCCAATGCAGAGGCAGCCTAGCGGCCTGCGTCTGCACAGCTGGATTTGGCAGAGAGGCGTTCGCTTTGCCCCTGGGAGACGCTGAGATTGGCTCCAAGCACCGAGATTTCCGGGTGCGCGGCCTGCATCTCTCTTGCACTCTCCGAGCTTGAGAAGGCTTTCCTAGCTCCCAGCGTTGCTTCCCTGAAAGGAGCAGGCTGAGGAAGTGTGTCCGACGTGACTCAGCCCCTTCCTAGGCTTCCCCGTGCTATTGCCTTTCAGTGCAATCGAAGGCGCAGGACTCCTTGGAAAGGAGGCTGGGCTCGGTTGTCTCCCCACTTCAGAGGTCTAGAGCAGAGCACTGAGACGTCTGTCAGGCGGAAGGGAAGCGCTGTTGTGCCCATGGTGAAGACGTTGCTTGGCCGCACTGTGGAAGCAACGCCCCCAGAGAAACAGGCACCGTGGGCCTCCAGGCAGGGGCTGCGGGATCACAGCCAGAATGCCCCTGCGTCTCCGCTGAGAAGCGACCTCCCAGTTGGAGGCTCCATGCCGCCCTCCAGAGGAGCAAAGACGTGTGGAGTGTGTCTGGCCTTTCCTTGGGAGTGTGGTGCCCTTCCCTCTTCCCCAGGCACAGGAGCAACTGCCCCTGAGCAAAGACCTCTCCAAGGGCTTTTCCCTCAGGCTGAAGCAGATTTCGCAGGAAGCGGGCCTAGAGAGCTTCCTTCGTGGATGCAGAGGCAGCAGAGCGGCCTGCGTGTGCACAGCTGCATTTGGCAGAGAGGAGCTCGCTTTGGCACTGGGAGGCTGGGAGACCTGCTCCAAGCACCGGGATTGCTGGGTTGGGGCCTGCATCTCGCTGCCACTTGCTGAGCTTCCAAAGACTTTCCTAGCTCACAGCCTCGCTAGCCATGAAGGAGCAGGCTGAGGGAGTGTGTCAGACATGACTCAGCACTTTCCTGGGCTTGCCTGTGGTTTCGCCTTTCCACTCCAACTGGGCCCCGGGACTCCCTGCAGAGGAGGAGGAGCCCGGTTGTCTCCAAACTTCCTAGGGCTAGAGTAGAGCAGGGAGAACTCTGTCAGCTGGAAGGGAAGAGCAGAAGGGTAGATGGGGCAGAGGTTGCCTGGCCGCTCTGGTGAAGCAACGCCCAGGGAGAAACAGGCACCATGGGCCTCCAGGCAGGGGATGCGAGATCCCAGCCAGAGTGCTTCTGCGTCTCAGCCGAGAAGCTTCCTGAGAGTTGGAGGTTGCCTGCAGCTCTCCAGAGGAGCAAAGACATGTGGGGTGTGTTTGGCCTTTCCCTGGGAGGGTGGTGCCCTTGCGGCAGCCCCAGGCCCAGGAGCAACGGCCCCAGAGGAAAGACCGTTCCCACTGAGATTCGCTGAGGCTGAGAAGCAGATTTCGCAGGAAGCGGGAGGAGAGAGCTTCCTTCGCCAATGCAGAGGCAGCCTAGCGGCCTGCGTCTGCACAGCTGGATTTGGCAGAGAGGCGTTCGCTTTGCCCCTGGGAGACGCTGAGATTGGCTCCAAGCACCGAGATTTCCGGGTGCGCGGCCTGCATCTCTCTTGCACTCTCCGAGCTTGAGAAGGCTTTCCTAGCTCCCAGCGTTGCTTCCCTGAAAGGAGCAGGCTGAGGAAGTGTGTCCGACGTGACTCAGCCCCTTCCTAGGCTTCCCCGTGCTATTGCCTTTCAGTGCAATCGAAGGCGCAGGACTCCTTGGAAAGGAGGCTGGGCTCGGTTGTCTCCCCACTTCAGAGGTCTAGAGCAGAGCACTGAGACGTCTGTCAGGCGGAAGGGAAGCGCTGTTGTGCCCATGGTGAAGACGTTGCTTGGCCGCACTGTGGAAGCAACGCCCAGAGAGAAACAGGCACCGTGGGCCTCCAGGCAGGGGCTGCGGGATCACAGCCAGAATGCCCCTGCGTCTCCGCTGAGAAGCGACCTCCCAGTTGGAGGCTCCATGCCGCCCTCCAGAGGAGCAAAGACGTGTGGAGTGTGTCTGGCCTTTCCTTGGGAGTGTGGTGCCCTTCCCTCTTCCCCAGGCACAGGAGCAACTGCCCCTGAGCAAAGACCTCTCCAAGGGCTTTTCCCTCAGGCTGAAGCAGATTTCGCAGGAAGCGGGCCTAGAGAGCTTCCTTCGTGGATGCAGAGGCAGCAGAGCGGCCTGCGTGTGCACAGCTGCATTTGGCAGAGAGGAGCTCGCTTTGGCACTGGGAGGCTGGGAGACCTGCTCCAAGCACCGGGATTGCTGGGTTGGGGCCTGCATCTCGCTGCCACTTGCTGAGCTTCCAAAGACTTTCCTAGCTCACAGCCTCGCTAGCCATGAAGGAGCAGGCTGAGGGAGTGTGTCAGACATGACTCAGCACTTTCCTGGGCTTGCCTGTGGTTTCGCCTTTCCACTCCAACTGGGCCCCGGGACTCCCTGCAGAGGAGGAGGAGCCCGGTTGTCTCCAAACTTCCTAGGGCTAGAGTAGAGCAGGGAGAACTCTGTCAGCTGGAAGGGAAGAGCAGAAGGGTAGATGGGGCAGAGGTTGCCTGGCCGCTCTGGTGAAGCAACGCCCAGGGAGAAACAGGCACCATGGGCCTCCAGGCAGGGGATGCGAGATCCCAGCCAGAGTGCTTCTGCGTCTCAGCCGAGAAGCTTCCTGAGAGTTGGAGGTTGCCTGCAGCTCTCCAGAGGAGCAAAGACATGTGGGGTGTGTTTGGCCTTTCCCTGGGAGGGTGGTGCCCTTGCGGCAGCCCCAGGCCCAGGAGCAACGGCCCCAGAGGAAAGACCGTTCCCACTGAGATTCGCTGAGGCTGAGAAGCAGATTTCGCAGGAAGCGGGAGGAGAGAGCTTCCTTCGCCAATGCAGAGGCAGCCTAGCGGCCTGCGTCTGCACAGCTGGATTTGGCAGAGAGGCGTTCGCTTTGCCCCTGGGAGACGCTGAGATTGGCTCCAAGCACCGAGATTTCCGGGTGCGCGGCCTGCATCTCTCTTGCACTCTCCGAGCTTGAGAAGGCTTTCCTAGCTCCCAGCGTTGCTTCCCTGAAAGGAGCAGGCTGAGGAAGTGTGTCCGACGTGACTCAGCCCCTTCCTAGGCTTCCCCGTGCTATTGCCTTTCAGTGCAATCGAAGGCGCAGGACTCCTTGGAAAGGAGGCTGGGCTCGGTTGTCTCCCCACTTCAGAGGTCTAGAGCAGAGCACTGAGACGTCTGTCAGGCGGAAGGGAAGCGCTGTTGTGCCCATGGTGAAGACGTTGCTTGGCCGCACTGTGGAAGCAACGCCCAGAGAGAAACAGGCACCGTGGGCCTCCAGGCAGGGGCTGCGGGATCACAGCCAGAATGCCCCTGCGTCTCCGCTGAGAAGCGACCTCCCAGTTGGAGGCTCCATGCCGCCCTCCAGAGGAGCAAAGACGTGTGGAGTGTGTCTGGCCTTTCCTTGGGAGTGTGGTGCCCTTCCCTCTTCCCCAGGCACAGGAGCAACTGCCCCTGAGCAAAGACCTCTCCAAGGGCTTTTCCCTCAGGCTGAAGCAGATTTCGCAGGAAGCGGGCCTAGAGAGCTTCCTTCGTGGATGCAGAGGCAGCAGAGCGGCCTGCGTGTGCACAGCTGCATTTGGCAGAGAGGAGCTCGCTTTGGCACTGGGAGGCTGGGAGACCTGCTCCAAGCACCGGGATTGCTGGGTTGGGGCCTGCATCTCGCTGCCACTTGCTGAGCTTCCAAAGACTTTCCTAGCTCACAGCCTCGCTAGCCATGAAGGAGCAGGCTGAGGGAGTGTGTCAGACATGACTCAGCACTTTCCTGGGCTTGCCTGTGGTTTCGCCTTTCCACTCCAACTGGGCCCCGGGACTCCCTGCAGAGGAGGAGGAGCCCGGTTGTCTCCAAACTTCCTAGGGCTAGAGTAGAGCAGGGAGAACTCTGTCAGCTGGAAGGGAAGAGCAGAAGGGTAGATGGGGCAGAGGTTGCCTGGCCGCTCTGGTGAAGCAACGCCCAGGGAGAAACAGGCACCATGGGCCTCCAGGCAGGGGATGCGAGATCCCAGCCAGAGTGCTTCTGCGTCTCAGCCGAGAAGCTTCCTGAGAGTTGGAGGTTGCCTGCAGCTCTCCAGAGGAGCAAAGACATGTGGGGTGTGTTTGGCCTTTCCCTGGGAGGGTGGTGCCCTTGCGGCAGCCCCAGGCCCAGGAGCAACGGCCCCAGAGGAAAGACCGTTCCCACTGAGATTCGCTGAGGCTGAGAAGCAGATTTCGCAGGAAGCGGGAGGAGAGAGCTTCCTTCGCCAATGCAGAGGCAGCCTAGCGGCCTGCGTCTGCACAGCTGGATTTGGCAGAGAGGCGTTCGCTTTGCCCCTGGGAGACGCTGAGATTGGCTCCAAGCACCGAGATTTCCGGGTGCGCGGCCTGCATCTCTCTTGCACTCTCCGAGCTTGAGAAGGCTTTCCTAGCTCCCAGCGTTGCTTCCCTGAAAGGAGCAGGCTGAGGAAGTGTGTCCGACGTGACTCAGCCCCTTCCTAGGCTTCCCCGTGCTATTGCCTTTCAGTGCAATCGAAGGCGCAGGACTCCTTGGAAAGGAGGCTGGGCTCGGTTGTCTCCCCACTTCAGAGGTCTAGAGCAGAGCACTGAGACGTCTGTCAGGCGGAAGGGAAGCGCTGTTGTGCCCATGGTGAAGACGTTGCTTGGCCGCACTGTGGAAGCAACGCCCAGAGAGAAACAGGCACCGTGGGCCTCCAGGCAGGGGCTGCGGGATCACAGCCAGAATGCCCCTGCGTCTCCGCTGAGAAGCGACCTCCCAGTTGGAGGCTCCATGCCGCCCTCCAGAGGAGCAAAGACGTGTGGAGTGTGTCTGGCCTTTCCTTGGGAGTGTGGTGCCCTTCCCTCTTCCCCAGGCACAGGAGCAACTGCCCCTGAGCAAAGACCTCTCCAAGGGCTTTTCCCTCAGGCTGAAGCAGATTTCGCAGGAAGCGGGCCTAGAGAGCTTCCTTCGTGGATGCAGAGGCAGCAGAGCGGCCTGCGTGTGCACAGCTGCATTTGGCAGAGAGGAGCTCGCTTTGGCACTGGGAGGCTGGGAGACCTGCTCCAAGCACCGGGATTGCTGGGTTGGGGCCTGCATCTCGCTGCCACTTGCTGAGCTTCCAAAGACTTTCCTAGCTCACAGCCTCGCTAGCCATGAAGGAGCAGGCTGAGGGAGTGTGTCAGACATGACTCAGCACTTTCCTGGGCTTGCCTGTGGTTTCGCCTTTCCACTCCAACTGGGCCCCGGGACTCCCTGCAGAGGAGGAGGAGCCCGGTTGTCTCCAAACTTCCTAGGGCTAGAGTAGAGCAGGGAGAACTCTGTCAGCTGGAAGGGAAGAGCAGAAGGGTAGATGGGGCAGAGGTTGCCTGGCCGCTCTGGTGAAGCAACGCCCAGGGAGAAACAGGCACCATGGGCCTCCAGGCAGGGGATGCGAGATCCCAGCCAGAGTGCTTCTGCGTCTCAGCCGAGAAGCTTCCTGAGAGTTGGAGGTTGCCTGCAGCTCTCCAGAGGAGCAAAGACATGTGGGGTGTGTTTGGCCTTTCCCTGGGAGGGTGGTGCCCTTGCGGCAGCCCCAGGCCCAGGAGCAACGGCCCCAGAGGAAAGACCGTTCCCACTGAGATTCGCTGAGGCTGAGAAGCAGATTTCGCAGGAAGCGGGAGGAGAGAGCTTCCTTCGCCAATGCAGAGGCAGCCTAGCGGCCTGCGTCTGCACAGCTGGATTTGGCAGAGAGGCGTTCGCTTTGCCCCTGGGAGACGCTGAGATTGGCTCCAAGCACCGAGATTTCCGGGTGCGCGGCCTGCATCTCTCTTGCACTCTCCGAGCTTGAGAAGGCTTTCCTAGCTCCCAGCGTTGCTTCCCTGAAAGGAGCAGGCTGAGGAAGTGTGTCCGACGTGACTCAGCCCCTTCCTAGGCTTCCCCGTGCTATTGCCTTTCAGTGCAATCGAAGGCGCAGGACTCCTTGGAAAGGAGGCTGGGCTCGGTTGTCTCCCCACTTCAGAGGTCTAGAGCAGAGCACTGAGACGTCTGTCAGGCGGAAGGGAAGCGCTGTTGTGCCCATGGTGAAGACGTTGCTTGGCCGCACTGTGGAAGCAACGCCCAGAGAGAAACAGGCACCGTGGGCCTCCAGGCAGGGGCTGCGGGATCACAGCCAGAATGCCCCTGCGTCTCCGCTGAGAAGCGACCTCCCAGTTGGAGGCTCCATGCCGCCCTCCAGAGGAGCAAAGACGTGTGGAGTGTGTCTGGCCTTTCCTTGGGAGTGTGGTGCCCTTCCCTCTTCCCCAGGCACAGGAGCAACTGCCCCTGAGCAAAGACCTCTCCAAGGGCTTTTCCCTCAGGCTGAAGCAGATTTCGCAGGAAGCGGGCCTAGAGAGCTTCCTTCGTGGATGCAGAGGCAGCAGAGCGGCCTGCGTGTGCACAGCTGCATTTGGCAGAGAGGAGCTCGCTTTGGCACTGGGAGGCTGGGAGACCTGCTCCAAGCACCGGGATTGCTGGGTTGGGGCCTGCATCTCGCTGCCACTTGCTGAGCTTCCAAAGACTTTCCTAGCTCACAGCCTCGCTAGCCATGAAGGAGCAGGCTGAGGGAGTGTGTCAGACATGACTCAGCACTTTCCTGGGCTTGCCTGTGGTTTCGCCTTTCCACTCCAACTGGGCCCCGGGACTCCCTGCAGAGGAGGAGGAGCCCGGTTGTCTCCAAACTTCCTAGGGCTAGAGTAGAGCAGGGAGAACTCTGTCAGCTGGAAGGGAAGAGCAGAAGGGTAGATGGGGCAGAGGTTGCCTGGCCGCTCTGGTGAAGCAACGCCCAGGGAGAAACAGGCACCATGGGCCTCCAGGCAGGGGATGCGAGATCCCAGCCAGAGTGCTTCTACGTCTCAGCCGAGAAGCTTCCTGAGAGTTTGAGGTTGCCTGCAGCTCTCCAGAGGAGCAAAGACATGTGGGGTGTGTTTGGCCTTTCCCTGGGAGGGTGGTGCCCTTGCGGCAGCCCCAGGCCCAGGAGCAACGGCCCCAGAGGAAAGACCGTTCCCACTGAGATTCGCTGAGGCTGAGAAGCAGATTTCGCAGGAAGCGGGAGGAGAGAGCTTCCTTCGCCAATGCAGAGGCAGCCTAGCGGCCTGCGTCTGCACAGCTGGATTTGGCAGAGAGGCGTTCGCTTTGCCCCTGGGAGACGCTGAGATTGGCTCCAAGCACCGAGATTTCCGGGTGCGCGGCCTGCATCTCTCTTGCACTCTCCGAGCTTGAGAAGGCTTTCCTAGCTCCCAGCGTTGCTTCCCTGAAAGGAGCAGGCTGAGGAAGTGTGTCCGACGTGACTCAGCCCCTTCCTAGGCTTCCCCGTGCTATTGCCTTTCAGTGCAATGGAAGGCGCAGGACTCCTTGGAAAGGAGGCTGGGCTCGGTTGTCTCCCCACTTCAGAGGTCTAGAGCAGAGCACTGAGACGTCTGTCAGGCGGAAGGGAAGCGCTGTTGTGCCCATGGTGAAGACGTTGCTTGGCCGCACTGTGGAAGCAACGCCCAGAGAGAAACAGGCACCGTGGGCCTCCAGGCAGGGGCTGCGGGATCACAGCCAGAATGCCCCTGCGTCTCCGCTGAGAAGCGACCTCCCAGTTGGAGGCTCCATGCCGCCCTCCAGAGGAGCAAAGACGTGTGGAGTGTGTCTGGCCTTTCCTTGGGAGTGTGGTGCCCTTCCCTCTTCCCCAGGCACAGGAGCAACTGCCCCTGAGCAAAGACCTCTCCAAGGGCTTTTCCCTCAGGCTGAAGCAGATTTCACAGGAAGCGGGCCTAGAGAGCTTCCTTCGTGGATGCAGAGGCAGCAGAGCGGCCTGCGTGTGCAAAGCTGCATTTGGCAGAGAGGAGCTCGCTTTGGCACTGGGAGGCTGTGAGACCTGCTCCAAGCACCGGGATTGCTGGGTTGGGGCCTGCATCTCGCTGCCACTTGCTGAGCTTCCAAAGACTTTCCTAGCTCACAGCCTCGCTAGCCATGAAGGAGCAGGCTGAGGGAGTGTGTCAGACATGACTCAGCACTTTCCTGGGCTTGCCTGTGGTTTCGCCTTTCCACTCCAACTGGGCCCCGGGACTCCCTGCAGAGGAGGAGGAGCCCGGTTGTCTCCAAACTTCCTAGGGCTAGAGTAGAGCAGGGAGAACTCTGTCAGCTGGAAGGGAAGAGCAGAAGGGTAGATGGGGCAGAGGTTGCCTGGCCGCTCTGGTGAAGCAACGCCCAGGGAGAAACAGGCACCATGGGCCTCCAGGCAGGGGATGCGAGATCCCAGCCAGAGTGCTTCTGCGTCTCAGCCGAGAAGCTTCCTGAGAGTTTGAGGTTGCCTGCAGCTCTCCAGAGGAGCAAAGACATGTGGGGTGTGTTTGGCCTTTCCCTGGGAGGGTGGTGCCCTTGCGGCAGCCCCAGGCCCAGGAGCAACGGCCCCAGAGGAAAGACCGTTCCCACTGAGATTCGCTGAGGCTGAGAAGCAGATTTCGCAGGAAGCGGGAGGAGAGAGCTTCCTTCGCCAATGCAGAGGCAGCCTAGCGGCCTGCGTCTGCACAGCTGGATTTGGCAGAGAGGCGTTCGCTTTGCCCCTGGGAGACGCTGAGATTGGCTCCAAGCACCGAGATTTCCGGGTGCGCGGCCTGCATCTCTCTTGCACTCTCCGAGCTTGAGAAGGCTTTCCTAGCTCCCAGCGTTGCTTCCCTGAAAGGAGCAGGCTGAGGAAGTGTGTCCGACGTGACTCAGCCCCTTCCTAGGCTTCCCCGTGCTATTGCCTTTCAGTGCAATCGAAGGCGCAGGACTCCTTGGAAACGAGGCTGGGCTCGGTTGTCTCCCCACTTCAGAGGTCTAGAGCAGAGCACTGAGACGTCTGTCAGGCGGAAGGGAAGCGCTGTTGTGCCCATGGTGAAGACGTTGCTTGGCCGCACTGTGGAAGCAACGCCCAGAGAGAAACAGGCACCGTGGGCCTCCAGGCAGGGGCTGCGGGATCACAGCCAGAATGCCCCTGCGTCTCCGCTGAGAAGCGACCTCCCAGTTGGAGGCTCCATGCCGCCCTCCAGAGGAGCAAAGACGTGTGGAGTGTGTCTGGCCTTTCCTTGGGAGTGTGGTGCCCTTCCCTCTTCCCCAGGCACAGGAGCAACTGCCCCTGAGCAAAGACCTCTCCAAGGGCTTTTCCCTCAGGCTGAAGCAGATTTCGCAGGAAGCGGGCCTAGAGAGCTTCCTTCGTGGATGCAGAGGCAGCAGAGCGGCCTGCGTGTGCACAGCTGCATTTGGCAGAGAGGAGCTCGCTTTGGCACTGGGAGGCTGGGAGACCTGCTCCAAGCACCGGGATTGCTGGGTTGGGGCCTGCATCTCGCTGCCACTTTCTGAGCTTCCAAAGACTTTCCTAGCTCACAGCCTCGCTAGCCATGAAGGAGCAGGCTGAGGGAGTGTGTCAGACATGACTCAGCACTTTCCTGGGCTTGCCTGTGGTTTCGCCTTTCCACTCCAACTGGGCCCCGGGACTCCCTGCAGAGGAGGAGGAGCCCGGTTGTCTCCAAACTTCCTAGGGCTAGAGTAGAGCAGGGAGAACTCTGTCAGCTGGAAGGGAAGAGCAGAAGGGTAGATGGGGCAGAGGTTGCCTGGCCGCTCTGGTGAAGCAACGCCCAGGGAGAAACAGGCACCATGGGCCTCCAGGCAGGGGATGCGAGATCCCAGCCAGAGTGCTTCTGCGTCTCAGCCCAGAAGCTTCCTGAGAGTTTGAGGTTGCCTGCAGCTCTCCAGAGGAGCAAAGACATGTGGGGTGTGTTTGGCCTTTCCCTGGGAGGGTGGTGCCCTTGCGGCAGCCCCAGGCCCAGGAGCAACGGCCCCAGAGGAAAGACCGTTCCCACTGAGATTCGCTGAGGCTGAGAAGCAGATTTCGCAGGAAGCGGGAGGAGAGAGCTTCCTTCGCCAATGCAGAGGCAGCCTAGCGGCCTGCGTCTGCACAGCTGGATTTGGCAGAGAGGCGTTCGCTTTGCCCCTGGGAGACGCTGAGATTGGCTCCAAGCACCGAGATTTCCGGGTGCGCGGCCTGCATCTCTCTTGCACTCTCCGAGCTTGAGAAGGCTTTCCTAGCTCCCAGCGTTGCTTCCCTGAAAGGAGCAGGCTGAGGAAGTGTGTCCGACGTGACTCAGCCCCTTCCTAGGCTTCCCCGTGCTATTGCCTTTCAGTGCAATCGAAGGCGCAGGACTCCTTGGAAAGGAGGCTGGGCTCGGTTGTCTCCCCACTTCAGAGGTCTAGAGCAGAGCACTGAGACGTCTGTCAGGCGGAAGGGAAGCGCTGTTGTGCCCATGGTGAAGACGTTGCTTGGCCGCACTGTGGAAGCAACGCCCAGAGAGAAACAGGCACCGTGGGCCTCCAGGCAGGGGCTGCGGGATCACAGCCAGAATGCCCCTGCGTCTCCGCTGAGAAGCGACCTCCCAGTTGGAGGCTCCATGCCGCCCTCCAGAGGAGCAAAGACGTGTGGAGTGTGTCTGGCCTTTCCTTGGGAGTGTGGTGCCCTTCCCTCTTCCCCAGGCACAGGAGCAACTGCCCCTGAGCAAAGACCTCTCCAAGGGCTTTTCCCTCAGGCTGAAGCAGATTTCGCAGGAAGCGGGCCTAGAGAGCTTCCTTCGTGGATGCAGAGGCAGCAGAGCGGCCTGCGTGTGCACAGCTGCATTTGGCAGAGAGGAGCTCGCTTTGGCACTGGGAGGCTGTGAGACCTGCTCCAAGCACCGGGATTGCTGGGTTGGGGCCTGCATCTCGCTGCCACTTGCTGAGCTTCCAAAGACTTTCCTAGCTCACAGCCTCGCTAGCCATGAAGGAGCAGGCTGAGGGAGTGTGTCAGACATGACTCAGCACTTTCCTGGGCTTGCCTGTGGTTTCGCCTTTCCACTCCAACTGGGCCCCGGGACTCCCTGCAGAGGAGGAGGAGCCCGGTTGTCTCCAAACTTCCTAGGGCTAGAGTAGAGCAGGGAGAACTCTGTCAGCTGGAAGGGAAGAGCAGAAGGGTAGATGGGGCAGAGGTTGCCTGGCCGCTCTGGTGAAGCAACGCCCAGGGAGAAACAGGCACCATGGGCCTCCAGGCAGGGGATGCGAGATCCCAGCCAGAGTGCTTCTGCGTCTCAGCCGAGAAGCTTCCTGAGAGTTTGAGGTTGCCTGCAGCTCTCCAGAGGAGCAAAGACATGTGGGGTGTGTTTGGCCTTTCCCTGGGAGGGTGGTGCCCTTGCGGCAGCCCCAGGCCCAGGAGCAACGGCCCCAGAGGAAAGACCGTTCCCACTGAGATTCGCTGAGGCTGAGAAGCAGATTTCGCAGGAAGCGGGAGGAGAGAGCTTCCTTCGCCAATGCAGAGGCAGCCTAGCGGCCTGCGTCTGCACAGCTGGATTTGGCAGAGAGGCGTTCGCTTTGCCCCTGGGAGACGCTGAGATTGGCTCCAAGCACCGAGATTTCCGGGTGCGCGGCCTGCATCTCTCTTGCACTCTCCGAGCTTGAGAAGGCTTTCCTAGCTCCCAGCGTTGCTTCCCTGAAAGGAGCAGGCTGAGGAAGTGTGTCCGACGTGACTCAGCCCCTTCCTAGGCTTCCCCGTGCTATTGCCTTTCAGTGCAATGGAAGGCGCAGGACTCCTTGGAAAGGAGGCTGGGCTCGGTTGTCTCCCCACTTCAGAGGTCTAGAGCAGAGCACTGAGACGTCTGTCAGGCGGAAGGGAAGCGCTGTTGTGCCCATGGTGAAGACGTTGCTTGGCCGCACTGTGGAAGCAACGCCCAGAGAGAAACAGGCACCGTGGGCCTCCAGGCAGGGGCTGCGGGATCACAGCCAGAATGCCCCTGCGTCTCCGCTGAGAAGCGACCTCCCAGTTGGAGGCTCCATGCCGCCCTCCAGAGGAGCAAAGACGTGTGGAGTGTGTCTGGCCTTTCCTTGGGAGTGTGGTGCCCTTCCCTCTTCCCCAGGCACAGGAGCAACTGCCCCTGAGCAAAGACCTCTCCAAGGGCTTTTCCCTCAGGCTGAAGCAGATTTCGCAGGAAGCGGGCCTAGAGAGCTTCCTTCGTGGATGCAGAGGCAGCAGAGCGGCCTGCGTGTGCACAGCTGCATTTGGCAGAGAGGAGCTCGCTTTGGCACTGGGAGGCTGTGAGACCTGCTCCAAGCACCGGGATTGCTGGGTTGGGGCCTGCATCTCGCTGCCACTTTCTGAGCTTCCAAAGACTTTCCTAGCTCACAGCCTCGCTAGCCATGAAGGAGCAGGCTGAGGGAGTGTGTCAGACATGACTCAGCACTTTCCTGGGCTTGCCTGTGGTTTCGCCTTTCCACTCCAACTGGGCCCCGGGACTCCCTGCAGAGGAGGAGGAGCCCGGTTGTCTCCAAACTTCCTAGGGCTAGAGTAGAGCAGGGAGAACTCTGTCAGCTGGAAGGGAAGAGCAGAAGGGTAGATGGGGCAGAGGTTGCCTGGCCGCTCTGGTGAAGCAACGCCCAGGGAGAAACAGGCACCATGGGCCTCCAGGCAGGGGATGCGAGATCCCAGCCAGAGTGCTTCTGCGTCTCAGCCGAGAAGCTTCCTGAGAGTTTGAGGTTGCCTGCAGCTCTCCAGAGGAGCAAAGACATGTGGGGTGTGTTTGGCCTTTCCCTGGGAGGGTGGTGCCCTTGCGGCAGCCCCAGGCCCAGGAGCAACGGCCCCAGAGGAAAGACCGTTCCCACTGAGATTCGCTGAGGCTGAGAAGCAGATTTCGCAGGAAGCGGGAGGAGAGAGCTTCCTTCGCCAATGCAGAGGCAGCCTAGCGGCCTGCGTCTGCACAGCTGGATTTGGCAGAGAGGCGTTCGCTTTGCCCCTGGGAGACGCTGAGATTGGCTCCAAGCACCGAGATTTCCGGGTGCGCGGCCTGCATCTCTCTTGCACTCTCCGAGCTTGAGAAGGCTTTCCTAGCTCCCAGCGTTGCTTCCCTGAAAGGAGCAGGCTGAGGAAGTGTGTCCGACGTGACTCAGCCCCTTCCTAGGCTTCCCCGTGCTATTGCCTTTCAGTGCAATCGAAGGCGCAGGACTCCTTGGAAAGGAGGCTGGGCTCGGTTGTCTCCCCACTTCAGAGGTCTAGAGCAGAGCACTGAGATGTCTGTCAGGCGGAAGGGAAGCGCTGTTGTGCCCATGGTGAAGACGTTGCTTGGCCGCACTGTGGAAGCAACGCCCAGAGAGAAACAGGCACCGTGGGCCTCCAGGCAGGGGCTGCGGGATCACAGCCAGAATGCCCCTGCGTCTCCGCTGAGAAGCGACCTCCCAGTTGGAGGCTCCATGCCGCCCTCCAGAGGAGCAAAGACGTGTGGAGTGTGTCTGGCCTTTCCTTGGGAGTGTGGTGCCCTTCCCTCTTCCCCAGGCACAGGAGCAACTGCCCCTGAGCAAAGACCTCTCCAAGGGCTTTTCCCTCAGGCTGAAGCAGATTTCGCAGGAAGCGGGCCTAGAGAGCTTCCTTCGTGGATGCAGAGGCAGCAGAGCGGCCTGCGTGTGCACAGCTGCATTTGGCAGAGAGGAGCTCGCTTTGGCACTGGGAGGCTGTGAGACCTGCTCCAAGCACCGGGATTGCTGGGTTGGGGCCTGCATCTCGCTGCCACTTTCTGAGCTTCCAAAGACTTTCCTAGCTCACAGCCTCGCTAGCCATGAAGGAGCAGGCTGAGGGAGTGTGTCAGACATGACTCAGCACTTTCCTGGGCTTGCCTGTGGTTTCGCCTTTCCACTCCAACTGGGCCCCGGGACTCCCTGCAGAGGAGGAGGAGCCCGGTTGTCTCCAAACTTCCTAGGGCTAGAGTAGAGCAGGGAGAACTCTGTCAGCTGGAAGGGAAGAGCAGAAGGGTAGATGGGGCAGAGGTTGCCTGGCCGCTCTGGTGAAGCAACGCCCAGGGAGAAACAGGCACCATGGGCCTCCAGGCAGGGGATGCGAGATCCCAGCCAGAGTGCTTCTGCGTCTCAGCCGAGAAGCTTCCTGAGAGTTTGAGGTTGCCTGCAGCTCTCCAGAGGAGCAAAGACATGTGGGGTGTGTTTGGCCTTTCCCTGGGAGGGTGGTGCCCTTGCGGCAGCCCCAGGCCCAGGAGCAACGGCCCCAGAGGAAAGACCGTTCCCACTGAGATTCGCTGAGGCTGAGAAGCAGATTTCGCAGGAAGCGGGAGGAGAGAGCTTCCTTCGCCAATGCAGAGGCAGCCTAGCGGCCTGCGTCTGCACAGCTGGATTTGGCAGAGAGGCGTTCGCTTTGCCCCTGGGAGACGCTGAGATTGGCTCCAAGCACCGAGATTTCCGGGTGCGCGGCCTGCATCTCTCTTGCACTCTCCGAGCTTGAGAAGGCTTTCCTAGCTCCCAGCGTTGCTTCCCTGAAAGGAGCAGGCTGAGGAAGTGTGTCCGACGTGACTCAGCCCCTTCCTAGGCTTCCCCGTGCTATTGCCTTTCAGTGCAATGGAAGGCGCAGGACTCCTTGGAAAGGAGGCTGGGCTCGGTTGTCTCCCCACTTCAGAGGTCTAGAGCAGAGCACTGAGACGTCTGTCAGGCGGAAGGGAAGCGCTGTTGTGCCCATGGTGAAGACGTTGCTTGGCCGCACTGTGGAAGCAACGCCCAGAGAGAAACAGGCACCGTGGGCCTCCAGGCAGGGGCTGCGGGATCACAGCCAGAATGCCCCTGCGTCTCCGCTGAGAAGCGACCTCCCAGTTGGAGGCTCCATGCCGCCCTCCAGAGGAGCAAAGACGTGTGGAGTGTGTCTGGCCTTTCCTTGGGAGTGTGGTGCCCTTCCCTCTTCCCCAGGCACAGGAGCAACTGCCCCTGAGCAAAGACCTCTCCAAGGGCTTTTCCCTCAGGCTGAAGCAGATTTCGCAGGAAGCGGGCCTAGAGAGCTTCCTTCGTGGATGCAGAGGCAGCAGAGCGGCCTGCGTGTGCACAGCTGCATTTGGCAGAGAGGAGCTCGCTTTGGCACTGGGAGGCTGTGAGACCTGCTCCAAGCACCGGGATTGCTGGGTTGGGGCCTGCATCTCGCTGCCACTTTCTGAGCTTCCAAAGACTTTCCTAGCTCACAGCCTCGCTAGCCATGAAGGAGCAGGCTGAGGGAGTGTGTCAGACATGACTCAGCACTTTCCTGGGCTTGCCTGTGGTTTCGCCTTTCCACTCCAACTGGGCCCCGGGACTCCCTGCAGAGGAGGAGGAGCCCGGTTGTCTCCAAACTTCCTAGGGCTAGAGTAGAGCAGGGAGAACTCTGTCAGCTGGAAGGGAAGAGCAGAAGGGTAGATGGGGCAGAGGTTGCCTGGCCGCTCTGGTGAAGCAACGCCCAGGGAGAAACAGGCACCATGGGCCTCCAGGCAGGGGATGCGAGATCCCAGCCAGAGTGCTTCTGCGTCTCAGCCGAGAAGCTTCCTGAGAGTTTGAGGTTGCCTGCAGCTCTCCAGAGGAGCAAAGACATGTGGGGTGTGTTTGGCCTTTCCCTGGGAGGGTGGTGCCCTTGCGGCAGCCCCAGGCCCAGGAGCAACGGCCCCAGAGGAAAGACCGTTCCCACTGAGATTCGCTGAGGCTGAGAAGCAGATTTCGCAGGAAGCGGGAGGAGAGAGCTTCCTTCGCCAATGCAGAGGCAGCCTAGCGGCCTGCGTCTGCACAGCTGGATTTGGCAGAGAGGCGTTCGCTTTGCCCCTGGGAGACGCTGAGATTGGCTCCAAGCACCGAGATTTCCGGGTGCGCGGCCTGCATCTCTCTTGCACTCTCCGAGCTTGAGAAGGCTTTCCTAGCTCCCAGCGTTGCTTCCCTGAAAGGAGCAGGCTGAGGAAGTGTGTCCGACGTGACTCAGCCCCTTCCTAGGCTTCCCCGTGCTATTGCCTTTCAGTGCAATCGAAGGCGCAGGACTCCTTGGAAAGGAGGCTGGGCTCGGTTGTCTCCCCACTTCAGAGGTCTAGAGCAGAGCACTGAGACGTCTGTCAGGCGGAAGGGAAGCGCTGTTGTGCCCATGGTGAAGACGTTGCTTGGCCGCACTGTGGAAGCAACGCCCAGAGAGAAACAGGCACCGTGGGCCTCCAGGCAGGGGCTGCGGGATCACAGCCAGAATGCCCCTGCGTCTCCGCTGAGAAGCGACCTCCCAGTTGGAGGCTCCATGCCGCCCTCCAGAGGAGCAAAGACGTGTGGAGTGTGTCTGGCCTTTCCTTGGGAGTGTGGTGCCCTTCCCTCTTCCCCAGGCACAGGAGCAACTGCCCCTGAGCAAAGACCTCTCCAAGGGCTTTTCCCTCAGGCTGAAGCAGATTTCGCAGGAAGCGGGCCTAGAGAGCTTCCTTCGTGGATGCAGAGGCAGCAGAGCGGCCTGCGTGTGCACAGCTGCATTTGGCAGAGAGGAGCTCGCTTTGGCACTGGGAGGCTGTGAGACCTGCTCCAAGCCCCGGGATTGCTGGGTTGGGGCCTGCATCTCGCTGCCACTTGCTGAGCTTCCAAAGACTTTCCTAGCTCACAGCCTCGCTAGCCATGAAGGAGCAGGCTGAGGGAGTGTGTCAGACATGACTCAGCACTTTCCTGGGCTTGCCTGTGGTTTCGCCTTTCCACTCCAACTGGGCCCCGGGACTCCCTGCAGAGGAGGAGGAGCCCGGTTGTCTCCAAACTTCCTAGGGCTAGAGTAGAGCAGGGAGAACTCTGTCAGCTGGAAGGGAAGAGCAGAAGGGTAGATGGGGCAGAGGTTGCCTGGCCGCTCTGGTGAAGCAACGCCCAGGGAGAAACAGGCACCATGGGCCTCCAGGCAGGGGATGCGAGATCCCAGCCAGAGTGCTTCTGCGTCTCAGCCGAGAAGCTTCCTGAGAGTTTGAGGTTGCCTGCAGCTCTCCAGAGGAGCAAAGACATGTGGGGTGTGTTTGGCCTTTCCCTGGGAGGGTGGTGCCCTTGCGGCAGCCCCAGGCCCAGGAGCAACGGCCCCAGAGGAAAGACCGTTCCCACTGAGATTCGCTGAGGCTGAGAAGCAGATTTCGCAGGAAGCGGGAGGAGAGAGCTTCCTTCGCCAATGCAGAGGCAGCCTAGCGGCCTGCGTCTGCATAGCTGGATTTGGCAGAGAGGCGTTCGCTTTGCCCCTGGGAGACGCTGAGATTGGCTCCAAGCACCGAGATTTCCGGGTGCGCGGCCTGCATCTCTCTTGCACTCTCCGAGCTTGAGAAGGCTTTCCTAGCTCCCAGCGTTGCTTCCCTGAAAGGAGCAGGCTGAGGAAGTGTGTCCGACGTGACTCAGCCCCTTCCTAGGCTTCCCCGTGCTATTGCCTTTCAGTGCAATCGAAGGCGCAGGACTCCTTGGAAAGGAGGCTGGGCTCGGTTGTCTCCCCACTTCAGAGGTCTAGAGCAGAGCACTGAGACGTCTGTCAGGCGGAAGGGAAGCGCTGTTGTGCCCATGGTGAAGACGTTGCTTGGCCGCACTGTGGAAGCAACGCCCAGAGAGAAACAGGCACCGTGGGCCTCCAGGCAGGGGCTGCGGGATCACAGCCAGAATGCCCCTGCGTCTCCGCTGAGAAGCGACCTCCCAGTTGGAGGCTCCATGCCGCCCTCCAGAGGAGCAAAGACGTGTGGAGTGTGTCTGGCCTTTCCTTGGGAGTGTGGTGCCCTTCCCTCTTCCCCAGGCACAGGAGCAACTGCCCCTGAGCAAAGACCTCTCCAAGGGCTTTTCCCTCAGGCTGAAGCAGATTTCGCAGGAAGCGGGCCTAGAGAGCTTCCTTCGTGGATGCAGAGGCAGCAGAGCGGCCTGCGTGTGCACAGCTGCATTTGGCAGAGAGGAGCTCGCTTTGGCACTGGGAGGCTGTGAGACCTGCTCCAAGCACCGGGATTGCTGGGTTGGGGCCTGCATCTCGCTGCCACTTGCTGAGCTTCCAAAGACTTTCCTAGCTCACAGCCTCGCTAGCCATGAAGGAGCAGGCTGAGGGAGTGTGTCAGACATGACTCAGCACTTTCCTGGGCTTGCCTGTGGTTTCGCCTTTCCACTCCAACTGGGCCCCGGGACTCCCTGCAGAGGAGGAGGAGCCCGGTTGTCTCCAAACTTCCTAGGGCTAGAGTAGAGCAGGGAGAACTCTGTCAGCTGGAAGGGAAGAGCAGAAGGGTAGATGGGGCAGAGGTTGCCTGGCCGCTCTGGTGAAGCAACGCCCAGGGAGAAACAGGCACCATGGGCCTCCAGGCAGGGGATGCGAGATCCCAGCCAGAGTGCTTCTGCGTCTCAGCCGAGAAGCTTCCTGAGAGTTTGAGGTTGCCTGCAGCTCTCCAGAGGAGCAAAGACATGTGGGGTGTGTTTGGCCTTTCCCTGGGAGGGTGGTGCCCTTGCGGCAGCCCCAGGCCCAGGAGCAACGGCCCCAGAGGAAAGACCGTTCCCACTGAGATTCGCTGAGGCTGAGAAGCAGATTTCGCAGGAAGAGGGAGGAGAGCGCTTCCTTCGCCAATGCAGAGGCAGCCTAGCGGCCTGCGTCTGCACAGCTGGATTTGGCAGAGAGGCGTTCGCTTTGCCCCTGGGAGACGCTGAGATTGGCTCCAAGCACCGAGATTTCCGGGTGCGCGGCCTGCATCTCTCTTGCACTCTCCGAGCTTGAGAAGGCTTTCCTAGCTCCCAGCGTTGCTTCCCTGAAAGGAGCAGGCTGAGGAAGTGTGCCCGCGTGACTCAGCCCCTTCCTAGGCTTCCCCATGCTATTGCCTTTCAGTGCAATCGAAGGCGCAGGACTCCTTGGAAAGGAGGCTGGGCTCGGTTGTCTCCCCACTTCAGAGGTCTAGAGCAGAGCACTGAGACGTCTGTCAGGCAGAAGGGAAGCGCTGTTGTGCCCATGGTGAAGACGTTGCTTGGCCGCACTGTGGAAGCAACGCCCAGAGAGAAACAGGCACCGTGGGCCTCCAGGCAGGGGCTGCGGGATCACAGCCAGAATGCCCCTGCGTCTCCGCTGAGAAGCGACCTCCCAGTTGGAGGCTCCATGCCGCCCTCCAGAGGAGCAAAGACGTGTGGAGTGTGTCTGGCCTTTCCTTGGGAGTGTGGTGCCCTTCCCTCTTCCCCAGGCACAGGAGCAACTGCCCCTGAGCAAAGACCTCTCCAAGGGCTTTTCCCTCAGGCTGAAGCAGATTTCGCAGGAAGCGGGCCTAGAGAGCTTCCTTCGTGGATGCAGAGGCAGCAGAGCGGCCTGCGTGTGCACAGCTGCATTTGGCAGAGAGGAGCTCGCTTTGGCACTGGGAGGCTGTGAGACCTGCTCCAAGCACCGGGATTGCTGGGTTGGGGCCTGCATCTCGCTGCCACTTTCTGAGCTTCCAAAGACTTTCCTAGCTCACAGCCTCGCTAGCCATGAAGGAGCAGGCTGAGGGAGTGTGTCAGACATGACTCAGCACTTTCCTGGGCTTGCCTGTGGTTTCGCCTTTCCACTCCAACTGGGCCCCGGGACTCCCTGCAGAGGAGGAGGAGCCCGGTTGTCTCCAAACTTCCTAGGGCTAGAGTAGAGCAGGGAGAACTCTGTCAGCTGGAAGGGAAGAGCAGAAGGGTAGATGGGGCAGAGGTTGCCTGGCCGCTCTGGTGAAGCAACGCCCAGGGAGAAACAGGCACCATGGGCCTCCAGGCAGGGGATGCGAGATCCCAGCCAGAGTGCTTCTGCGTCTCAGCCGAGAAGCTTCCTGAGAGTTTGAGGTTGCCTGCAGCTCTCCAGAGGAGCAAAGACATGTGGGGTGTGTTTGGCCTTTCCCTGGGAGGGTGGTGCCCTTGCGGCAGCCCCAGGCCCAGGAGCAACGGCCCCAGAGGAAAGACCGTTCCCACTGAGATTCGCTGAGGCTGAGAAGCAGATTTCGCAGGAAGCGGGAGGAGAGAGCTTCCTTCGCCAATGCAGAGGCAGCCTAGCGGCCTGCGTCTGCACAGCTGGATTTGGCAGAGAGGCGTTCGCTTTGCCCCTGGGAGACGCTGAGATTGGCTCCAAGCACCGAGATTTCCGGGTGCGCGGCCTGCATCTCTCTTGCACTCTCCGAGCTTGAGAAGGCTTTCCTAGCTCCCAGCGTTGCTTCCCTGAAAGGAGCAGGCTGAGGAAGTGTGTCCGACGTGACTCAGCCCCTTCCTAGGCTTCCCCGTGCTATTGCCTTTCAGTGCAATCGAAGGCGCAGGACTCCTTGGAAAGGAGGCTGGGCTCGGTTGTCTCCCCACTTCAGAGGTCTAGAGCAGAGCACTGAGACGTCTGTCAGGCGGAAGGGAAGCGCTGTTGTGCCCATGGTGAAGACGTTGCTTGGCCGCACTGTGGAAGCAACGCCCAGAGAGAAACAGGCACCGTGGGCCTCCAGGCAGGGGCTGCGGGATCACAGCCAGAATGCCCCTGCGTCTCCGCTGAGAAGCGACCTCCCAGTTGGAGGCTCCATGCCGCCCTCCAGAGGAGCAAAGACGTGTGGAGTGTGTCTGGCCTTTCCTTGGGAGTGTGGTGCCCTTCCCTCTTCCCCAGGCACAGGAGCAACTGCCCCTGAGCAAAGACCTCTGCAAGGGCTTTTCCCTCAGGCTGAAGCAGATTTCGCAGGAAGCGGGCCTAGAGAGCTTCCTTCGTGGATGCAGAGGCAGCAGAGCGGCCTGCGTGTGCACAGCTGCATTTGGCAGAGAGGAGCTCGCTTTGGCACTGGGAGGCTGTGAGACCTGCTCCAAGCACCGGGATTGCTGGGTTGGGGCCTGCATCTCGCTGCCACTTGCTGAGCTTCCAAAGACTTTCCTAGCTCACAGCCTCGCTAGCCATGAAGGAGCAGGCTGAGGGAGTGTGTCAGACATGACTCAGCACTTTCCTGGGCTTGCCTGTGGTTTCGCCTTTCCACTCCAACTGGGCCCCGGGACTCCCTGCAGAGGAGGAGGAGCCCGGTTGTCTCCAAACTTCCTAGGGCTAGAGTAGAGCAGGGAGAACTCTGTCAGCTGGAAGGGAAGAGCAGAAGGGTAGATGGGGCAGAGGTTGCCTGGCCGCTCTGGTGAAGCAACGCCCAGGGAGAAACAGGCACCATGGGCCTCCAGGCAGGGGATGCGAGATCCCAGCCAGAGTGCTTCTGCGTCTCAGCCGAGAAGCTTCCTGAGAGTTTGAGGTTGCCTGCAGCTCTCCAGAGGAGCAAAGACATGTGGGGTGTGTTTGGCCTTTCCCTGGGAGGGTGGTGCCCTTGCGGCAGCCCCAGGCCCAGGAGCAACGGCCCCAGAGGAAAGACCGTTCCCACTGAGATTCGCTGAGGCTGAGAAGCAGATTTCGCAGGAAGCGGGAGGAGAGCGCTTCCTTCGCCAATGCAGAGGCAGCCTAGCGGCCTGCGTCTGCACAGCTGGATTTGGCAGAGAGGCGTTCGCTTTGCCCCTGGGAGACGCTGAGATTGGCTCCAAGCACCGAGATTTCCGGGTGCGCGGCCTGCATCTCTCTTGCACTCTCCGAGCTTGAGAAGGCTTTCCTAGCTCCCAGCGTTGCTTCCCTGAAAGGAGCAGGCTGAGGAAGTGTGCCCGCGTGACTCAGCCCCTTCCTAGTCTTCCCCATGCTATTGCCTTTCAGTGCAATCGAAGGCGCAGGACTCCTTGGAAAGGAGGCTGGGCTCGGTTGTCTCCCCACTTCAGAGGTCTAGAGCAGAGCACTGAGACGTCTGTCAGGCAGAAGGGAAGCGCTGTTGTGCCCATGGTGAAGACGTTGCTTGGCCGCACTGTGGAAGCAACGCCCAGAGAGAAACAGGCACCGTGGGCCTCCAGGCAGGGGCTGCGGGATCACAGCCAGAATGCCCCTGCGTCTCCGCTGAGAAGCGACCTCCCAGTTGGAGGCTCCATGCCGCCCTCCAGAGGAGCAAAGACGTGTGGAGTGTGTCTGGCCTTTCCTTGGGAGTGTGGTGCCCTTCCCTCTTCCCCAGGCACAGGAGCAACTGCCCCTGAGCAAAGACCTCTCCAAGGGCTTTTCCCTCAGGCTGAAGCAGATTTCGCAGGAAGCGGGCCTAGAGAGCTTCCTTCGTGGATGCAGAGGCAGCAGAGCGGCCTGCGTGTGCACAGCTGCATTTGGCAGAGAGGAGCTCGCTTTGGCACTGGGAGGCTGTGAGACCTGCTCCAAGCACCGGGATTGCTGGGTTGGGGCCTGCATCTCGCTGCCACTTTCTGAGCTTCCAAAGACTTTCCTAGCTCACAGCCTCGCTAGCCATGAAGGAGCAGGCTGAGGGAGTGTGTCAGACATGACTCAGCACTTTCCTGGGCTTGCCTGTGGTTTCGCCTTTCCACTCCAACTGGGCCCCGGGACTCCCTGCAGAGGAGGAGGAGCCCGGTTGTCTCCAAACTTCCTAGGGCTAGAGTAGAGCAGGGAGAACTCTGTCAGCTGGAAGGGAAGAGCAGAAGGGTAGATGGGGCAGAGGTTGCCTGGCCGCTCTGGTGAAGCAACGCCCAGGGAGAAACAGGCACCATGGGCCTCCAGGCAGGGGATGCGAGATCCCAGCCAGAGTGCTTCTGCGTCTCAGCCGAGAAGCTTCCTGAGAGTTTGAGGTTGCCTGCAGCTCTCCAGAGGAGCAAAGACATGTGGGGTGTGTTTGGCCTTTCCCTGGGAGGGTGGTGCCCTTGCGGCAGCCCCAGGCCCAGGAGCAACGGCCCCAGAGGAAAGACCGTTCCCACTGAGATTCGCTGAGGCTGAGAAGCAGATTTCGCAGGAAGCGGGAGGAGAGAGCTTCCTTCGCCAATGCAGAGGCAGCCTAGCGGCCTGCGTCTGCACAGCTGGATTTGGCAGAGAGGCGTTCGCTTTGCCCCTGGGAGACGCTGAGATTGGCTCCAAGCACCGAGATTTCCGGGTGCGCGGCCTGCATCTCTCTTGCACTCTCCGAGCTTGAGAAGGCTTTCCTAGCTCCCAGCGTTGCTTCCCTGAAAGGAGCAGGCTGAGGAAGTGTGTCCGACGTGACTCAGCCCCTTCCTAGGCTTCCCCGTGCTATTGCCTTTCAGTGCAATCGAAGGCGCAGGACTCCTTGGAAAGGAGGCTGGGCTCGGTTGTCTCCCCACTTCAGAGGTCTAGAGCAGAGCACTGAGACGTCTGTCAGGCGGAAGGGAAGCGCTGTTGTGCCCATGGTGAAGACGTTGCTTGGCCGCACTGTGGAAGCAACGCCCCCAGAGAAACAGGCACCGTGGGCCTCCAGGCAGGGGCTGCGGGATCACAGCCAGAATGCCCCTGCGTCTCCGCTGAGAAGCGACCTCCCAGTTGGAGGCTCCATGCCGCCCTCCAGAGGAGCAAAGACGTGTGGAGTGTGTCTGGCCTTTCCTTGGGAGTGTGGTGCCCTTCCCTCTTCCCCAGGCACAGGAGCAACTGCCCCTGAGCAAAGACCTCTCCAAGGGCTTTTCCCTCAGGCTGAAGCAGATTTCGCAGGAAGCGGGCCTAGAGAGCTTCCTTCGTGGATGCAGAGGCAGCAGAGCGGCCTGCGTGTGCACAGCTGCATTTGGCAGAGAGGAGCTCGCTTTGGCACTGGGAGGCTGTGAGACCTGCTCCAAGCACCGGGATTGCTGGGTTGGGGCCTGCATCTCGCTGCCACTTGCTGAGCTTCCAAAGACTTTCCTAGCTCACAGCCTCGCTAGCCATGAAGGAGCAGGCTGAGGGAGTGTGTCAGACATGACTCAGCACTTTCCTGGGCTTGCCTGTGGTTTCGCCTTTCCACTCCAACTGGGCCCCGGGACTCCCTGCAGAGGAGGAGGAGCCCGGTTGTCTCCAAACTTCCTAGGGCTAGAGTAGAGCAGGGAGAACTCTGTCAGCTGGAAGGGAAGAGCAGAAGGGTAGATGGGGCAGAGGTTGCCTGGCCGCTCTGGTGAAGCAACGCCCAGGGAGAAACAGGCACCATGGGCCTCCAGGCAGGGGATGCGAGATCCCAGCCAGAGTGCTTCTGCGTCTCAGCCGAGAAGCTTCCTGAGAGTTTGAGGTTGCCTGCAGCTCTCCAGAGGAGCAAAGACATGTGGGGTGTGTTTGGCCTTTCCCTGGGAGGGTGGTGCCCTTGCGGCAGCCCCAGGCCCAGGAGCAACGGCCCCAGAGGAAAGACCGTTCCCACTGAGATTCGCTGAGGCTGAGAAGCAGATTTCGCAGGAAGCGGGAGGAGAGAGCTTCCTTCGCCAATGCAGAGGCAGCCTAGCGGCCTGCGTCTGCACAGCTGGATTTGGCAGAGAGGCGTTCGCTTTGCCCCTGGGAGACGCTGAGATTGGCTCCAAGCACCGAGATTTCCGGGTGCGCGGCCTGCATCTCTCTTGCACTCTCCGAGCTTGAGAAGGCTTTCCTAGCTCCCAGCGTTGCTTCCCTGAAAGGAGCAGGCTGAGGAAGTGTGTCCGACGTGACTCAGCCCCTTCCTAGGCTTCCCCGTGCTATTGCCTTTCAGTGCAATGGAAGGCGCAGGACTCCTTGGAAAGGAGGCTGGGCTCGGTTGTCTCCCCACTTCAGAGGTCTAGAGCAGAGCACTGAGACGTCTGTCAGGCGGAAGGGAAGCGCTGTTGTGCCCATGGTGAAGACGTTGCTTGGCCGCACTGTGGAAGCAACGCCCAGAGAGAAACAGGCACCGTGGGCCTCCAGGCAGGGGCTGCGGGATCACAGCCAGAATGCCCCTGCGTCTCCGCTGAGAAGCGACCTCCCAGTTGGAGGCTCCATGCCGCCCTCCAGAGGAGCAAAGACGTGTGGAGTGTGTCTGGCCTTTCCTTGGGAGTGTGGTGCCCTTCCCTCTTCCCCAGGCACAGGAGCAACTGCCCCTGAGCAAAGACCTCTCCAAGGGCTTTTCCCTCAGGCTGAAGCAGATTTCGCAGGAAGCGGGCCTAGAGAGCTTCCTTCGTGGATGCAGAGGCAGCAGAGCGGCCTGCGTGTGCACAGCTGCATTTGGCAGAGAGGAGCTCGCTTTGGCACTGGGAGGCTGTGAGACCTGCTCCAAGCACCGGGATTGCTGGGTTGGGGCCTGCATCTCGCTGCCACTTTCTGAGCTTCCAAAGACTTTCCTAGCTCACAGCCTCGCTAGCCATGAAGGAGCAGGCTGAGGGAGTGTGTCAGACATGACTCAGCACTTTCCTGGGCTTGCCTGTGGTTTCGCCTTTCCACTCCAACTGGGCCCCGGGACTCCCTGCAGAGGAGGAGGAGCCCGGTTGTCTCCAAACTTCCTAGGGCTAGAGTAGAGCAGGGAGAACTCTGTCAGCTGGAAGGGAAGAGCAGAAGGGTAGATGGGGCAGAGGTTGCCTGGCCGCTCTGGTGAAGCAACGCCCAGGGAGAAACAGGCACCATGGGCCTCCAGGCAGGGGATGCGAGATCCCAGCCAGAGTGCTTCTGCGTCTCAGCCGAGAAGCTTCCTGAGAGTTTGAGGTTGCCTGCAGCTCTCCAGAGGAGCAAAGACATGTGGGGTGTGTTTGGCCTTTCCCTGGGAGGGTGGTGCCCTTGCGGCAGCCCCAGGCCCAGGAGCAACGGCCCCAGAGGAAAGACCGTTCCCACTGAGAATCGCTGAGGCTGAGAAGCAGATTTCGCAGGAAGCGGGAGGAGAGAGCTTCCTTCGCCAATGCAGAGGCAGCCTAGCGGCCTGCGTCTGCACAGCTGGATTTGGCAGAGAGGCGTTCGCTTTGCCCCTGGGAGACGCTGAGATTGGCTCCAAGCACCGAGATTTCCGGGTGCGCGGCCTGCATCTCTCTTGCACTCTCCGAGCTTGAGAAGGCTTTCCTAGCTCCCAGCGTTGCTTCCCTGAAAGGAGCAGGCTGAGGAAGTGTGTCCGACGTGACTCAGCCCCTTCCTAGGCTTCCCCGTGCTATTGCCTTTCAGTGCAATGGAAGGCGCAGGACTCCTTGGAAAGGAGGCTGGGCTCGGTTGTCTCCCCACTTCAGAGGTCTAGAGCAGAGCACTGAGACGTCTGTCAGGCGGAAGGGAAGCGCTGTTGTGCCCATGGTGAAGACGTTGCTTGGCCGCACTGTGGAAGCAACGCCCAGAGAGAAACAGGCACCGTGGGCCTCCAGGCAGGGGCTGCGGGATCACAGCCAGAATGCCCCTGCGTCTCCGCTGAGAAGCGACCTCCCAGTTGGAGGCTCCATGCCGCCCTCCAGAGGAGCAAAGACGTGTGGAGTGTGTCTGGCCTTTCCTTGGGAGTGTGGTGCCCTTCCCTCTTCCCCAGGCACAGGAGCAACTGCCCCTGAGCAAAGACCTCTCCAAGGGCTTTTCCCTCAGGCTGAAGCAGATTTCGCAGGAAGCGGGCCTAGAGAGCTTCCTTCGTGGATGCAGAGGCAGCAGAGCGGCCTGCGTGTGCACAGCTGCATTTGGCAGAGAGGAGCTCGCTTTGGCACTGGGAGGCTGTGAGACCTGCTCCAAGCACCGGGATTGCTGGGTTGGGGCCTGCATCTCGCTGCCACTTTCTGAGCTTCCAAAGACTTTCCTAGCTCACAGCCTCGCTAGCCATGAAGGAGCAGGCTGAGGGAGTGTGTCAGACATGACTCAGCACTTTCCTGGGCTTGCCTGTGGTTTCGCCTTTCCACTCCAACTGGGCCCCGGGACTCCCTGCAGAGGAGGAGGAGCCCGGTTGTCTCCAAACTTCCTAGGGCTAGAGTAGAGCAGGGAGAACTCTGTCAGCTGGAAGGGAAGAGCAGAAGGGTAGATGGGGCAGAGGTTGCCTGGCCGCTCTGGTGAAGCAACGCCCAGGGAGAAACAGGCACCATGGGCCTCCAGGCAGGGGATGCGAGATCCCAGCCAGAGTGCTTCTGCGTCTCAGCCGAGAAGCTTCCTGAGAGTTTGAGGTTGCCTGCAGCTCTCCAGAGGAGCAAAGACATGTGGGGTGTGTTTGGCCTTTCCCTGGGAGGGTGGTGCCCTTGCGGCAGCCCCAGGCCCAGGAGCAACGGCCCCAGAGGAAAGACCGTTCCCACTGAGATTCGCTGAGGCTGAGAAGCAGATTTCGCAGGAAGCGGGAGGAGAGAGCTTCCTTCGCCAATGCAGAGGCAGCCTAGCGGCCTGCGTCTGCACAGCTGGATTTGGCAGAGAGGCGTTCGCTTTGCCCCTGGGAGACGCTGAGATTGGCTCCAAGCACCGAGATTTCCGGGTGCGCGGCCTGCATCTCTCTTGCACTCTCCGAGCTTGAGAAGGCTTTCCTAGCTCCCAGCGTTGCTTCCCTGAAAGGAGCAGGCTGAGGAAGTGTGTCCGACGTGACTCAGCCCCTTCCTAGGCTTCCCCGTGCTATTGCCTTTCAGTGCAATGGAAGGCGCAGGACTCCTTGGAAAGGAGGCTGGGCTCGGTTGTCTCCCCACTTCAGAGGTCTAGAGCAGAGCACTGAGACGTCTGTCAGGCGGAAGGGAAGCGCTGTTGTGCCCATGGTGAAGACGTTGCTTGGCCGCACTGTGGAAGCAACGCCCAGAGAGAAACAGGCACCGTGGGCCTCCAGGCAGGGGCTGCGGGATCACAGCCAGAATGCCCCTGCGTCTCCGCTGAGAAGCGACCTCCCAGTTGGAGGCTCCATGCCGCCCTCCAGAGGAGCAAAGACGTGTGGAGTGTGTCTGGCCTTTCCTTGGGAGTGTGGTGCCCTTCCCTCTTCCCCAGGCACAGGAGCAACTGCCCCTGAGCAAAGACCTCTCCAAGGGCTTTTCCCTCAGGCTGAAGCAGATTTCGCAGGAAGCGGGCCTAGAGAGCTTCCTTCGTGGATGCAGAGGCAGCAGAGCGGCCTGCGTGTGCACAGCTGCATTTGGCAGAGAGGAGCTCGCTTTGGCACTGGGAGGCTGTGAGACCTGCTCCAAGCACCGGGATTGCTGGGTTGGGGCCTGCATCTCGCTGCCACTTTCTGAGCTTCCAAAGACTTTCCTAGCTCACAGCCTCGCTAGCCATGAAGGAGCAGGCTGAGGGAGTGTGTCAGACATGACTCAGCACTTTCCTGGGCTTGCCTGTGGTTTCGCCTTTCCACTCCAACTGGGCCCCGGGACTCCCTGCAGAGGAGGAGGAGCCCGGTTGTCTCCAAACTTCCTAGGGCTAGAGTAGAGCAGGGAGAACTCTGTCAGCTGGAAGGGAAGAGCAGAAGGGTAGATGGGGCAGAGGTTGCCTGGCCGCTCTGGTGAAGCAACGCCCAGGGAGAAACAGGCACCATGGGCCTCCAGGCAGGGGATGCGAGATCCCAGCCAGAGTGCTTCTGCGTCTCAGCCGAGAAGCTTCCTGAGAGTTTGAGGTTGCCTGCAGCTCTCCAGAGGAGCAAAGACATGTGGGGTGTGTTTGGCCTTTCCCTGGGAGGGTGGTGCCCTTGCGGCAGCCCCAGGCCCAGGAGCAACGGCCCCAGAGGAAAGACCGTTCCCACTGAGATTCGCTGAGGCTGAGAAGCAGATTTCGCAGGAAGCGGGAGGAGAGAGCTTCCTTCGCCAATGCAGAGGCAGCTGAGCGGCCTGCGTCTGCACAGCTGGATTTGGCAGAGAGGCGTTCGCTTTGCCCCTGGGAGACGCTGAGATTGGCTCCAAGCACCGAGATTTCCGGGTGCGCGGCCTGCATCTCTCTTGCACTCTCCGAGCTTGAGAAGGCTTTCCTAGCTCCCAGCGTTGCTTCCCTGAAAGGAGCAGGCTGAGGAAGTGTGTCCGACGTGACTCAGCCCCTTCCTAGGCTTCCCCGTGCTATTGCCTTTCAGTGCAATCGAAGGCGCAGGACTCCTTGGAAAGGAGGCTGGGCTCGGTTGTCTCCCCACTTCAGAGGTCTAGAGCAGAGCACTGAGACGTCTGTCAGGCGGAAGGGAAGCGCTGTTGTGCCCATGGTGAAGACGTTGCTTGGCCGCACTGTGGAAGCAACGCCCAGAGAGAAACAGGCACCGTGGGCCTCCAGGCAGGGGCTGCGGGATCACAGCCAGAATGCCCCTGCGTCTCCGCTGAGAAGCGACCTCCCAGTTGGAGGCTCCATGCCGCCCTCCAGAGGAGCAAAGACGTGTGGAGTGTGTCTGGCCTTTCCTTGGGAGTGTGGTGCCCTTCCCTCTTCCCCAGGCACAGGAGCAACTGCCCCTGAGCAAAGACCTCTCCAAGGGCTTTTCCCTCAGGCTGAAGCAGATTTCGCAGGAAGCGGGCCTAGAGAGCTTCCTTCGTGGATGCAGAGGCAGCAGAGCGGCCTGCGTGTGCAAAGCTGCATTTGGCAGAGAGGAGCTCGCTTTGGCACTGGGAGGCTGTGAGACCTGCTCCAAGCCCCGGGATTGCTGGGTTGGGGCCTGCATCTCGCTGCCACTTGCTGAGCTTCCAAAGACTTTCCTAGCTCACAGCCTCGCTAGCCATGAAGGAGCAGGCTGAGGGAGTGTGTCAGACATGACTCAGCACTTTCCTGGGCTTGCCTGTGGTTTCGCCTTTCCACTCCAACTGGGCCCCGGGACTCCCTGCAGAGGAGGAGGAGCCCGGTTGTCTCCAAACTTCCTAGGGCTAGAGTAGAGCAGGGAGAACTCTGTCAGCTGGAAGGGAAGAGCAGAAGGGTAGATGGGGCAGAGGTTGCCTGGCCGCTCTGGTGAAGCAACGCCCAGGGAGAAACAGGCACCATGGGCCTCCAGGCAGGGGATGCGAGATCCCAGCCAGAGTGCTTCTGCGTCTCAGCCGAGAAGCTTCCTGAGAGTTTGAGGTTGCCTGCAGCTCTCCAGAGGAGCAAAGACATGTGGGGTGTGTTTGGCCTTTCCCTGGGAGGGTGGTGCCCTTGCGGCAGCCCCAGGCCCAGGAGCAACGGCCCCAGAGGAAAGACCGTTCCCACTGAGATTCGCTGAGGCTGAGAAGCAGATTTCGCAGGAAGCGGGAGGAGAGAGCTTCCTTCGCCAATGCAGAGGCAGCCTAGCGGCCTGCGTCTGCACAGCTGGATTTGGCAGAGAGGCGTTCGCTTTGCCCCTGGGAGACGCTGAGATTGGCTCCAAGCACCGAGATTTCCGGGTGCGCGGCCTGCATCTCTCTTGCACTCTCCGAGCTTGAGAAGGCTTTCCTAGCTCCCAGCGTTGCTTCCCTGAAAGGAGCAGGCTGAGGAAGTGTGTCCGACGTGACTCAGCCCCTTCCTAGGCTTCCCCGTGCTATTGCCTTTCAGTGCAATCGAAGGCGCAGGACTCCTTGGAAAGGAGGCTGGGCTCGGTTGTCTCCCCACTTCAGAGGTCTAGAGCAGAGCACTGAGACGTCTGTCAGGCGGAAGGGAAGCGCTGTTGTGCCCATGGTGAAGACGTTGCTTGGCCGCACTGTGGAAGCAACGCCCAGAGAGAAACAGGCACCGTGGGCCTCCAGGCAGGGGCTGCGGGATCACAGCCAGAATGCCCCTGCGTCTCCGCTGAGAAGCGACCTCCCAGTTGGAGGCTCCATGCCGCCCTCCAGAGGAGCAAAGACGTGTGGAGTGTGTCTGGCCTTTCCTTGGGAGTGTGGTGCCCTTCCCTCTTCCCCAGGCACAGGAGCAACTGCCCCTGAGCAAAGACCTCTCCAAGGGCTTTTCCCTCAGGCTGAAGCAGATTTCGCAGGAAGCGGGCCTAGAGAGCTTCCTTCGTGGATGCAGAGGCAGCAGAGCGGCCTGCGTGTGCACAGCTGCATTTGGCAGAGAGGAGCTCGCTTTGGCACTGGGAGGCTGTGAGACCTGCTCCAAGCACCGGGATTGCTGGGTTGGGGCCTGCATCTCGCTGCCACTTGCTGAGCTTCCAAAGACTTTCCTAGCTCACAGCCTCGCTAGCCATGAAGGAGCAGGCTGAGGGAGTGTGTCAGACATGACTCAGCACTTTCCTGGGCTTGCCTGTGGTTTCGCCTTTCCACTCCAACTGGGCCCCGGGACTCCCTGCAGAGGAGGAGGAGCCCGGTTGTCTCCAAACTTCCTAGGGCTAGAGTAGAGCAGGGAGAACTCTGTCAGCTGGAAGGGAAGAGCAGAAGGGTAGATGGGGCAGAGGTTGCCTGGCCGCTCTGGTGAAGCAACGCCCAGGGAGAAACAGGCACCATGGGCCTCCAGGCAGGGGATGCGAGATCCCAGCCAGAGTGCTTCTGCGTCTCAGCCGAGAAGCTTCCTGAGAGTTTGAGGTTGCCTGCAGCTCTCCAGAGGAGCAAAGACATGTGGGGTGTGTTTGGCCTTTCCCTGGGAGGGTGGTGCCCTTGCGGCAGCCCCAGGCCCAGGAGCAACGGCCCCAGAGGAAAGACCGTTCCCACTGAGATTCGCTGAGGCTGAGAAGCAGATTTCGCAGGAAGAGGGAGGAGAGCGCTTCCTTCGCCAATGCAGAGGCAGCCTAGCGGCCTGCGTCTGCACAGCTGGATTTGGCAGAGAGGCGTTCGCTTTGCCCCTGGGAGACGCTGAGATTGGCTCCAAGCACCGAGATTTCCGGGTGCGCGGCCTGCATCTCTCTTGCACTCTCCGAGCTTGAGAAGGCTTTCCTAGCTCCCAGCGTTGCTTCCCTGAAAGGAGCAGGCTGAGGAAGTGTGCCCGCGTGACTCAGCCCCTTCCTAGGCTTCCCCATGCTATTGCCTTTCAGTGCAATCGAAGGCGCAGGACTCCTTGGAAAGGAGGCTGGGCTCGGTTGTCTCCCCACTTCAGAGGTCTAGAGCAGAGCACTGAGACGTCTGTCAGGCAGAAGGGAAGCGCTGTTGTGCCCATGGTGAAGACGTTGCTTGGCCGCACTGTGGAAGCAACGCCCAGAGAGAAACAGGCACCGTGGGCCTCCAGGCAGGGGCTGCGGGATCACAGCCAGAATGCCCCTGCGTCTCCGCTGAGAAGCGACCTCCCAGTTGGAGGCTCCATGCCGCCCTCCAGAGGAGCAAAGACGTGTGGAGTGTGTCTGGCCTTTCCTTGGGAGTGTGGTGCCCTTCCCTCTTCCCCAGGCACAGGAGCAACTGCCCCTGAGCAAAGACCTCTCCAAGGGCTTTTCCCTCAGGCTGAAGCAGATTTCGCAGGAAGCGGGCCTAGAGAGCTTCCTTCGTGGATGCAGAGGCAGCAGAGCGGCCTGCGTGTGCACAGCTGCATTTGGCAGAGAGGAGCTCGCTTTGGCACTGGGAGGCTGTGAGACCTGCTCCAAGCACCGGGATTGCTGGGTTGGGGCCTGCATCTCGCTGCCACTTTCTGAGCTTCCAAAGACTTTCCTAGCTCACAGCCTCGCTAGCCATGAAGGAGCAGGCTGAGGGAGTGTGTCAGACATGACTCAGCACTTTCCTGGGCTTGCCTGTGGTTTCGCCTTTCCACTCCAACTGGGCCCCGGGACTCCCTGCAGAGGAGGAGGAGCCCGGTTGTCTCCAAACTTCCTAGGGCTAGAGTAGAGCAGGGAGAACTCTGTCAGCTGGAAGGGAAGAGCAGAAGGGTAGATGGGGCAGAGGTTGCCTGGCCGCTCTGGTGAAGCAACGCCCAGGGAGAAACAGGCACCATGGGCCTCCAGGCAGGGGATGCGAGATCCCAGCCAGAGTGCTTCTGCGTCTCAGCCGAGAAGCTTCCTGAGAGTTTGAGGTTGCCTGCAGCTCTCCAGAGGAGCAAAGACATGTGGGGTGTGTTTGGCCTTTCCCTGGGAGGGTGGTGCCCTTGCGGCAGCCCCAGGCCCAGGAGCAACGGCCCCAGAGGAAAGACCGTTCCCACTGAGATTCGCTGAGGCTGAGAAGCAGATTTCGCAGGAAGCGGGAGGAGAGAGCTTCCTTCGCCAATGCAGAGGCAGCCTAGCGGCCTGCGTCTGCACAGCTGGATTTGGCAGAGAGGCATTCGCTTTGCCCCTGGGAGACGCTGAGATTGGCTCCAAGCACCGAGATTTCCGGGTGCGCGGCCTGCATCTCTCTTGCACTCTCCGAGCTTGAGAAGGCTTTCCTAGCTCCCAGCGTTGCTTCCCTGAAAGGAGCAGGCTGAGGAAGTGTGTCCGACGTGACTCAGCCCCTTCCTAGGCTTCCCCGTGCTATTGCCTTTCAGTGCAATCGAAGGCGCAGGACTCCTTGGAAAGGAGGCTGGGCTCGGTTGTCTCCCCACTTCAGAGGTCTAGAGCAGAGCACTGAGACGTCTGTCAGGCGGAAGGGAAGCGCTGTTGTGCCCATGGTGAAGACGTTGCTTGGCCGCACTGTGGAAGCAACGCCCAGAGAGAAACAGGCACCGTGGGCCTCCAGGCAGGGGCTGCGGGATCACAGCCAGAATGCCCCTGCGTCTCCGCTGAGAAGCGACCTCCCAGTTGGAGGCTCCATGCCGCCCTCCAGAGGAGCAAAGACGTGTGGAGTGTGTCTGGCCTTTCCTTGGGAGTGTGGTGCCCTTCCCTCTTCCCCAGGCACAGGAGCAACTGCCCCTGAGCAAAGACCTCTGCAAGGGCTTTTCCCTCAGGCTGAAGCAGATTTCGCAGGAAGCGGGCCTAGAGAGCTTCCTTCGTGGATGCAGAGGCAGCAGAGCGGCCTGCGTGTGCACAGCTGCATTTGGCAGAGAGGAGCTCGCTTTGGCACTGGGAGGCTGTGAGACCTGCTCCAAGCACCGGGATTGCTGGGTTGGGGCCTGCATCTCGCTGCCACTTGCTGAGCTTCCAAAGACTTTCCTAGCTCACAGCCTCGCTAGCCATGAAGGAGCAGGCTGAGGGAGTGTGTCAGACATGACTCAGCACTTTCCTGGGCTTGCCTGTGGTTTCGCCTTTCCACTCCAACTGGGCCCCGGGACTCCCTGCAGAGGAGGAGGAGCCCGGTTGTCTCCAAACTTCCTAGGGCTAGAGTAGAGCAGGGAGAACTCTGTCAGCTGGAAGGGAAGAGCAGAAGGGTAGATGGGGCAGAGGTTGCCTGGCCGCTCTGGTGAAGCAACGCCCAGGGAGAAACAGGCACCATGGGCCTCCAGGCAGGGGATGCGAGATCCCAGCCAGAGTGCTTCTGCGTCTCAGCCGAGAAGCTTCCTGAGAGTTTGAGGTTGCCTGCAGCTCTCCAGAGGAGCAAAGACATGTGGGGTGTGTTTGGCCTTTCCCTGGGAGGGTGGTGCCCTTGCGGCAGCCCCAGGCCCAGGAGCAACGGCCCCAGAGGAAAGACCGTTCCCACTGAGATTCGCTGAGGCTGAGAAGCAGATTTCGCAGGAAGCGGGAGGAGAGCGCTTCCTTCGCCAATGCAGAGGCAGCCTAGCGGCCTGCGTCTGCACAGCTGGATTTGGCAGAGAGGCGTTCGCTTTGCCCCTGGGAGACGCTGAGATTGGCTCCAAGCACCGAGATTTCCGGGTGCGCGGCCTGCATCTCTCTTGCACTCTCCGAGCTTGAGAAGGCTTTCCTAGCTCCCAGCGTTGCTTCCCTGAAAGGAGCAGGCTGAGGAAGTGTGCCCGCGTGACTCAGCCCCTTCCTAGTCTTCCCCATGCTATTGCCTTTCAGTGCAATCGAAGGCGCAGGACTCCTTGGAAAGGAGGCTGGGCTCGGTTGTCTCCCCACTTCAGAGGTCTAGAGCAGAGCACTGAGACGTCTGTCAGGCAGAAGGGAAGCGCTGTTGTGCCCATGGTGAAGACGTTGCTTGGCCGCACTGTGGAAGCAACGCCCAGAGAGAAACAGGCACCGTGGGCCTCCAGGCAGGGGCTGCGGGATCACAGCCAGAATGCCCCTGCGTCTCCGCTGAGAAGCGACCTCCCAGTTGGAGGCTCCATGCCGCCCTCCAGAGGAGCAAAGACGTGTGGAGTGTGTCTGGCCTTTCCTTGGGAGTGTGGTGCCCTTCCCTCTTCCCCAGGCACAGGAGCAACTGCCCCTGAGCAAAGACCTCTCCAAGGGCTTTTCCCTCAGGCTGAAGCAGATTTCGCAGGAAGCGGGCCTAGAGAGCTTCCTTCGTGGATGCAGAGGCAGCAGAGCGGCCTGCGTGTGCACAGCTGCATTTGGCAGAGAGGAGCTCGCTTTGGCACTGGGAGGCTGGGAGACCTGCTCCAAGCACCGGGATTGCTGGGTTGGGGCCTGCATCTCGCTGCCACTTGCTGAGCTTCCAAAGACTTTCCTAGCTCACAGCCTCGCTAGCCATGAAGGAGCAGGCTGAGGGAGTGTGTCAGACATGACTCAGCACTTTCCTGGGCTTGCCTGTGGTTTCGCCTTTCCACTCCAACTGGGCCCCGGGACTCCCTGCAGAGGAGGAGGAGCCCGGTTGTCTCCAAACTTCCTAGGGCTAGAGTAGAGCAGGGAGAACTCTGTCAGCTGGAAGGGAAGAGCAGAAGGGTAGATGGGGCAGAGGTTGCCTGGCCGCTCTGGTGAAGCAACGCCCAGGGAGAAACAGGCACCATGGGCCTCCAGGCAGGGGATGCGAGATCCCAGCCAGAGTGCTTCTGCGTCTCAGCCGAGAAGCTTCCTGAGAGTTTGAGGTTGCCTGCAGCTCTCCAGAGGAGCAAAGACATGTGGGGTGTGTTTGGCCTTTCCCTGGGAGGGTGGTGCCCTTGCGGCAGCCCCAGGCCCAGGAGCAACGGCCCCAGAGGAAAGACCGTTCCCACTGAGATTCGCTGAGGCTGAGAAGCAGATTTCGCAGGAAGCGGGAGGAGAGAGCTTCCTTCGCCAATGCAGAGGCAGCCTAGCGGCCTGCGTCTGCACAGCTGGATTTGGCAGAGAGGCGTTCGCTTTGCCCCTGGGAGACGCTGAGATTGGCTCCAAGCACCGAGATTTCCGGGTGCGCGGCCTGCATCTCTCTTGCACTCTCCGAGCTTGAGAAGGCTTTCCTAGCTCCCAGCGTTGCTTCCCTGAAAGGAGCAGGCTGAGGAAGTGTGTCCGACGTGACTCAGCCCCTTCCTAGGCTTCCCCGTGCTATTGCCTTTCAGTGCAATGGAAGGCGCAGGACTCCTTGGAAAGGAGGCTGGGCTCGGTTGTCTCCCCACTTCAGAGGTCTAGAGCAGAGCACTGAGACGTCTGTCAGGCGGAAGGGAAGCGCTGTTGTGCCCATGGTGAAGACGTTGCTTGGCCGCACTGTGGAAGCAACGCCCAGAGAGAAACAGGCACCGTGGGCCTCCAGGCAGGGGCTGCGGGATCACAGCCAGAATGCCCCTGCGTCTCCGCTGAGAAGCGACCTCCCAGTTGGAGGCTCCATGCCGCCCTCCAGAGGAGCAAAGACGTGTGGAGTGTGTCTGGCCTTTCCTTGGGAGTGTGGTGCCCTTCCCTCTTCCCCAGGCACAGGAGCAACTGCCCCTGAGCAAAGACCTCTCCAAGGGCTTTTCCCTCAGGCTGAAGCAGATTTCGCAGGAAGCGGGCCTAGAGAGCTTCCTTCGTGGATGCAGAGGCAGCAGAGCGGCCTGCGTGTGCACAGCTGCATTTGGCAGAGAGGAGCTCGCTTTGGCACTGGGAGGCTGGGAGACCTGCTCCAAGCACCGGGATTGCTGGGTTGGGGCCTGCATCTCGCTGCCACTTTCTGAGCTTCCAAAGACTTTCCTAGCTCACAGCCTCGCTAGCCATGAAGGAGCAGGCTGAGGGAGTGTGTCAGACATGACTCAGCACTTTCCTGGGCTTGCCTGTGGTTTCGCCTTTCCACTCCAACTGGGCCCCGGGACTCCCTGCAGAGGAGGAGGAGCCCGGTTGTCTCCAAACTTCCTAGGGCTAGAGTAGAGCAGGGAGAACTCTGTCAGCTGGAAGGGAAGAGCAGAAGGGTAGATGGGGCAGAGGTTGCCTGGCCGCTCTGGTGAAGCAACGCCCAGGGAGAAACAGGCACCATGGGCCTCCAGGCAGGGGATGCGAGATCCCAGCCAGAGTGCTTCTGCGTCTCAGCCGAGAAGCTTCCTGAGAGTTTGAGGTTGCCTGCAGCTCTCCAGAGGAGCAAAGACATGTGGGGTGTGTTTGGCCTTTCCCTGGGAGGGTGGTGCCCTTGCGGCAGCCCCAGGCCCAGGAGCAACGGCCCCAGAGGAAAGACCGTTCCCACTGAGATTCGCTGAGGCTGAGAAGCAGATTTCGCAGGAAGCGGGAGGAGAGCGCTTCCTTCGCCAATGCAGAGGCAGCCTAGCGGCCTGCGTCTGCACAGCTGGATTTGGCAGAGAGGCGTTCGCGTTGCCCCTGGGAGACGCTGAGATTGGCTCCAAGCACCGAGATTTCCGGGTGCGCGGCCTGCATCTCTCTTGCACTCTCCGAGCTTGAGAAGGCTTTCCTAGCTCCCAGCGTTGCTTCCCTGAAAGGAGCAGGCTGAGGAAGTGTGCCCGCGTGACTCAGCCCCTTCCTAGGCTTCCCCGTGCTATTGCCTTTCAGTGCAATCGAAGGCGCAGGACTCCTTGGAAAGGAGGCTGGGCTCGGTTGTCTCCCCACTTCAGAGGTCTAGAGCAGAGCACTGAGACGTCTGTCAGGCGGAAGGGAAGCGCTGTTGTGCCCATGGTGAAGACGTTGCTTGGCCGCACTGTGGAAGCAACGCCCAGAGAGAAACAGGCACCGTGGGCCTCCAGGCAGGGGCTGCGGGATCACAGCCAGAATGCCCCTGCGTCTCCGCTGAGAAGCGACCTCCCAGTTGGAGGCTCCATGCCGCCCTCCAGAGGAGCAAAGACGTGTGGAGTGTGTCTGGCCTTTCCTTGGGAGTGTGGTGCCCTTCCCTCTTCCCCAGGCACAGGAGCAACTGCCCCTGAGCAAAGACCTCTCCAAGGGCTTTTCCCTCAGGCTGAAGCAGATTTCGCAGGAAGCGGGCCTAGAGAGCTTCCTTCGTGGATGCAGAGGCAGCAGAACGGCCTGCATGTGCAAAGCTGCATTTGGCAGAGAGGAGCTCGCTTTGGCACTGGGAGGCTGGGAGACCTGCTCCAAGCACCGGGATTGCTGGGTTGGGGCCTGCATCTCGCTGCCACTTTCTGAGCTTCCAAAGACTTTCCTAGCTCACAGCCTCGCTAGCCATGAAGGAGCAGGCTGAGGGAGTGTGTCAGACATGACTCAGCACTTTCCTGGGCTTGCCTGTGGTTTCGCCTTTCCACTCCAACTGGGCCCCGGGACTCCCTGCAGAGGAGGAGGAGCCCGGTTGTCTCCAAACTTCCTAGGGCTAGAGTAGAGCAGGGAGAACTCTGTCAGCTGGAAGGGAAGAGCAGAAGGGTAGATGGGGCAGAGGTTGCCTGGCCGCTCTGGTGAAGCAACGCCCAGGGAGAAACAGGCACCATGGGCCTCCAGGCAGGGGATGCGAGATCCCAGCCAGAGTGCTTCTGCGTCTCAGCCGAGAAGCTTCCTGAGAGTTTGAGGTTGCCTGCAGCTCTCCAGAGGAGCAAAGACATGTGGGGTGTGTTTGGCCTTTCCCTGGGAGGGTGGTGCCCTTGCGGCAGCCCCAGGCCCAGGAGCAACGGCCCCAGAGGAAAGACCGTTCCCACTGAGATTCGCTGAGGCTGAGAAGCAGATTTCGCAGGAAGCGGGAGGAGAGAGCTTCCTTCGCCAATGCAGAGGCAGCCTAGCGGCCTGCGTCTGCACAGCTGGATTTGGCAGAGAGGCGTTCGCTTTGCCCCTGGGAGACGCTGAGATTGGCTCCAAGCACCGAGATTTCCGGGTGCGCGGCCTGCATCTCTCTTGCACTCTCCGAGCTTGAGAAGGCTTTCCTAGCTCCCAGCGTTGCTTCCCTGAAAGGAGCAGGCTGAGGAAGTGTGTCCGACGTGACTCAGCCCCTTCCTAGGCTTCCCCGTGCTATTGCCTTTCAGTGCAATCGAAGGCGCAGGACTCCTTGGAAAGGAGGCTGGGCTCGGTTGTCTCCCCACTTCAGAGGTCTAGAGCAGAGCACTGAGACGTCTGTCAGGCGGAAGGGAAGCGCTGTTGTGCCCATGGTGAAGACGTTGCTTGGCCGCACTGTGGAAGCAACGCCCAGAGAGAAACAGGCACCGTGGGCCTCCAGGCAGGGGCTGCGGGATCACAGCCAGAATGCCCCTGCGTCTCCGCTGAGAAGCGACCTCCCAGTTGGAGGCTCCATGCCGCCCTCCAGAGGAGCAAAGACGTGTGGAGTGTGTCTGGCCTTTCCTTGGGAGTGTGGTGCCCTTCCCTCTTCCCCAGGCACAGGAGCAACTGCCCCTGAGCAAAGACCTCTCCAAGGGCTTTTCCCTCAGGCTGAAGCAGATTTCGCAGGAAGCGGGCCTAGAGAGCTTCCTTCGTGGATGCAGAGGCAGCAGAGCGGCCTGCGTGTGCACAGCTGCATTTGGCAGAGAGGAGCTCGCTTTGGCACTGGGAGGCTGGGAGACCTGCTCCAAGCACCGGGATTGCTGGGTTGGGGCCTGCATCTCGCTGCCACTTTCTGAGCTTCCAAAGACTTTCCTAGCTCACAGCCTCGCTAGCCATGAAGGAGCAGGCTGAGGGAGTGTGTCAGACATGACTCAGCACTTTCCTGGGCTTGCCTGTGGTTTCGCCTTTCCACTCCAACTGGGCCCCGGGACTCCCTGCAGAGGAGGAGGAGCCCGGTTGTCTCCAAACTTCCTAGGGCTAGAGTAGAGCAGGGAGAACTCTGTCAGCTGGAAGGGAAGAGCAGAAGGGTAGATGGGGCAGAGGTTGCCTGGCCGCTCTGGTGAAGCAACGCCCAGGGAGAAACAGGCACCATGGGCCTCCAGGCAGGGGATGCGAGATCCCAGCCAGAGTGCTTCTGCGTCTCAGCCGAGAAGCTTCCTGAGAGTTTGAGGTTGCCTGCAGCTCTCCAGAGGAGCAAAGACATGTGGGGTGTGTTTGGCCTTTCCCTGGGAGGGTGGTGCCCTTGCGGCAGCCCCAGGCCCAGGAGCAACGGCCCCAGAGGAAAGACCGTTCCCACTGAGATTCGCTGAGGCTGAGAAGCAGATTTCGCAGGAAGCGGGAGGAGAGCGCTTCCTTCGCCAATGCAGAGGCAGCCTAGCGGCCTGCGTCTGCACAGCTGGATTTGGCAGAGAGGCGTTCGCTTTGCCCCTGGGAGACGCTGAGATTGGCTCCAAGCACCGAGATTTCCGGGTGCGCGGCCTGCATCTCTCTTGCACTCTCCGAGCTTGAGAAGGCTTTCCTAGCTCCCAGCGTTGCTTCCCTGAAAGGAGCAGGCTGAGGAAGTGTGCCCGCGTGACTCAGCCCCTTCCTAGGCTTCCCCGTGCTATTGCCTTTCAGTGCAATCGAAGGCGCAGGACTCCTTGGAAAGGAGGCTGGGCTCGGTTGTCTCCCCACTTCAGAGGTCTAGAGCAGAGCACTGAGACGTCTGTCAGGCGGAAGGGAAGCGCTGTTGTGCCCATGGTGAAGACGTTGCTTGGCCGCACTGTGGAAGCAACGCCCAGAGAGAAACAGGCACCGTGGGCCTCCAGGCAGGGGCTGCGGGATCACAGCCAGAATGCCCCTGCGTCTCCGCTGAGAAGCGACCTCCCAGTTGGAGGCTCCATGCCGCCCTCCAGAGGAGCAAAGACGTGTGGAGTGTGTCTGGCCTTTCCTTGGGAGTGTGGTGCCCTTCCCTCTTCCCCAGGCACAGGAGCAACTGCCCCTGAGCAAAGACCTCTCCAAGGGCTTTTCCCTCAGGCTGAAGCAGATTTCGCAGGAAGCGGGCCTAGAGAGCTTCCTTCGTGGATGCAGAGGCAGCAGAGCGGCCTGCGTGTGCAAAGCTGCATTTGGCAGAGAGGAGCTCGCTTTGGCACTGGGAGGCTGTGAGACCTGCTCCAAGCACCGGGATTGCTGGGTTGGGGCCTGCATCTCGCTGCCACTTGCTGAGCTTCCAAAGACTTTCCTAGCTCACAGCCTCGCTAGCCATGAAGGAGCAGGCTGAGGGAGTGTGTCAGACATGACTCAGCACTTTCCTGGGCTTGCCTGTGGTTTCGCCTTTCCACTCCAACTGGGCCCCGGGACTCCCTGCAGAGAAGGAGGAGCCCGGTTGTCTCCAAACTTCCTAGGGCTAGAGTAGAGCAGGGAGAACTCTGTCAGCTGGAAGGGAAGAGCAGAAGGGTAGATGGGGCAGAGGTTGCCTGGCCGCTCTGGTGAAGCAACGCCCAGGGAGAAACAGGCACCATGGGCCTCCAGGCAGGGGATGCGAGATCCCAGCCAGAGTGCTTCTGCGTCTCAGCCGAGAAGCTTCCTGAGAGTTTGAGGTTGCCTGCAGCTCTCCAGAGGAGCAAAGACATGTGGGGTGTGTTTGGCCTTTCCCTGGGAGGGTGGTGCCCTTGCGGCAGCCCCAGGCCCAGGAGCAACGGCCCCAGAGGAAAGACCGTTCCCACTGAGATTCGCTGAGGCTGAGAAGCAGATTTCGCAGGAAGCGGGAGGAGAGAGCTTCCTTCGCCAATGCAGAGGCAGCCTAGCGGCCTGCGTCTGCACAGCTGGATTTGGCAGAGAGGCGTTCGCTTTGCCCCTGGGAGACGCTGAGATTGGCTCCAAGCACCGAGATTTCCGGGTGCGCGGCCTGCATCTCTCTTGCACTCTCCGAGCTTGAGAAGGCTTTCCTAGCTCCCAGCGTTGCTTCCCTGAAAGGAGCAGGCTGAGGAAGTGTGTCCGACGTGACTCAGCCCCTTCCTAGGCTTCCCCGTGCTATTGCCTTTCAGTGCAATCGAAGGCGCAGGACTCCTTGGAAAGGAGGCTGGGCTCGGTTGTCTCCCCACTTCAGAGGTCTAGAGCAGAGCACTGAGACGTCTGTCAGGCGGAAGGGAAGCGCTGTTGTGCCCATGGTGAAGACGTTGCTTGGCCGCACTGTGGAAGCAACGCCCAGAGAGAAACAGGCACCGTGGGCCTCCAGGCAGGGGCTGCGGGATCACAGCCAGAATGCCCCTGCGTCTCCGCTGAGAAGCGACCTCCCAGTTGGAGGCTCCATGCCGCCCTCCAGAGGAGCAAAGACGTGTGGAGTGTGTCTGGCCTTTCCTTGGGAGTGTGGTGCCCTTCCCTCTTCCCCAGGCACAGGAGCAACTGCCCCTGAGCAAAGACCTCTCCAAGGGCTTTTCCCTCAGGCTGAAGCAGATTTCGCAGGAAGCGGGCCTAGAGAGCTTCCTTCGTGGATGCAGAGGCAGCAGAGCGGCCTGCGTGTGCACAGCTGCATTTGGCAGAGAGGAGCTCGCTTTGGCACTGGGAGGCTGGGAGACCTGCTCCAAGCACCGGGATTGCTGGGTTGGGGCCTGCATCTCGCTGCCACTTGCTGAGCTTCCAAAGACTTTCCTAGCTCACAGCCTCGCTAGCCATGAAGGAGCAGGCTGAGGGAGTGTGTCAGACATGACTCAGCACTTTCCTGGGCTTGCCTGTGGTTTCGCCTTTCCACTCCAACTGGGCCCCGGGACTCCCTGCAGAGGAGGAGGAGCCCGGTTGTCTCCAAACTTCCTAGGGCTAGAGTAGAGCAGGGAGAACTCTGTCAGCTGGAAGGGAAGAGCAGAAGGGTAGATGGGGCAGAGGTTGCCTGGCCGCTCTGGTGAAGCAACGCCCAGGGAGAAACAGGCACCATGGGCCTCCAGGCAGGGGATGCGAGATCCCAGCCAGAGTGCTTCTGCGTCTCAGCCGAGAAGCTTCCTGAGAGTTTGAGGTTGCCTGCAGCTCTCCAGAGGAGCAAAGACATGTGGGGTGTGTTTGGCCTTTCCCTGGGAGGGTGGTGCCCTTGCGGCAGCCCCAGGCCCAGGAGCAACGGCCCCAGAGGAAAGACCGTTCCCACTGAGATTCGCTGAGGCTGAGAAGCAGATTTCGCAGGAAGCGGGAGGAGAGCGCTTCCTTCGCCAATGCAGAGGCAGCCTAGCGGCCTGCGTCTGCACAGCTGGATTTGGCAGAGAGGCGTTCGCGTTGCCCCTGGGAGACGCTGAGATTGGCTCCAAGCACCGAGATTTCCGGGTGCGCGGCCTGCATCTCTCTTGCACTCTCCGAGCTTGAGAAGGCTTTCCTAGCTCCCAGCGTTGCTTCCCTGAAAGGAGCAGGCTGAGGAAGTGTGCCCGCGTGACTCAGCCCCTTCCTAGGCTTCCCCGTGCTATTGCCTTTCAGTGCAATCGAAGGCGCAGGACTCCTTGGAAAGGAGGCTGGGCTCGGTTGTCTCCCCACTTCAGAGGTCTAGAGTAGAGCACTGAGACGTCTGTCAGGCGGAAGGGAAGCGCTGTTGTGCCCATGGTGAAGACGTTGCTTGGCCGCACTGTGGAAGCAACGCCCAGAGAGAAACAGGCACCGTGGGCCTCCAGGCAGGGGCTGCGGGATCACAGCCAGAATGCCCCTGCGTCTCCGCTGAGAAGCGACCTCCCAGTTGGAGGCTCCATGCCGCCCTCCAGAGGAGCAAAGACGTGTGGAGTGTGTCTGGCCTTTCCTTGGGAGTGTGGTGCCCTTCCCTCTTCCCCAGGCACAGGAGCAACTGCCCCTGAGCAAAGACCTCTCCAAGGGCTTTTCCCTCAGGCTGAAGCAGATTTCGCAGGAAGCGGGCCTAGAGAGCTTCCTTCGTGGATGCAGAGGCAGCAGAGCGGCCTGCGTGTGCACAGCTGCATTTGGCAGAGAGGAGCTCGCTTTGGCACTGGGAGGCTGGGAGACCTGCTCCAAGCACCGGGATTGCTGGGTTGGGGCCTGCATCTCGCTGCCACTTGCTGAGCTTCCAAAGACTTTCCTAGCTCACAGCCTCGCTAGCCATGAAGGAGCAGGCTGAGGGAGTGTGTCAGACATGACTCAGCACTTTCCTGGGCTTGCCTGTGGTTTCGCCTTTCCACTCCAACTGGGCCCCGGGACTCCCTGCAGAGGAGGAGGAGCCCGGTTGTCTCCAAACTTCCTAGGGCTAGAGTAGAGCAGGGAGAACTCTGTCAGCTGGAAGGGAAGAGCAGAAGGGTAGATGGGGCAGAGGTTGCCTGGCCGCTCTGGTGAAGCAACGCCCAGGGAGAAACAGGCACCATGGGCCTCCAGGCAGGGGATGCGAGATCCCAGCCAGAGTGCTTCTGCGTCTCAGCCGAGAAGCTTCCTGAGAGTTTGAGGTTGCCTGCAGCTCTCCAGAGGAGCAAAGACATGTGGGGTGTGTTTGGCCTTTCCCTGGGAGGGTGGTGCCCTTGCGGCAGCCCCAGGCCCAGGAGCAACGGCCCCAGAGGAAAGACCGTTCCCACTGAGATTCGCTGAGGCTGAGAAGCAGATTTCGCAGGAAGCGGGAGGAGAGAGCTTCCTTCGCCAATGCAGAGGCAGCCTAGCGGCCTGCGTCTGCACAGCTGGATTTGGCAGAGAGGCGTTCGCTTTGCCCCTGGGAGACGCTGAGATTGGCTCCAAGCACCGAGATTTCCGGGTGCGCGGCCTGCATCTCTCTTGCACTCTCCGAGCTTGAGAAGGCTTTCCTAGCTCCCAGCGTTGCTTCCCTGAAAGGAGCAGGCTGAGGAAGTGTGTCCGACGTGACTCAGCCCCTTCCTAGGCTTCCCCGTGCTATTGCCTTTCAGTGCAATCGAAGGCGCAGGACTCCTTGGAAAGGAGGCTGGGCTCGGTTGTCTCCCCACTTCAGAGGTCTAGAGCAGAGCACTGAGACGTCTGTCAGGCGGAAGGGAAGCGCTGTTGTGCCCATGGTGAAGACGTTGCTTGGCCGCACTGTGGAAGCAACGCCCAGAGAGAAACAGGCACCGTGGGCCTCCAGGCAGGGGCTGCGGGATCACAGCCAGAATGCCCCTGCGTCTCCGCTGAGAAGCGACCTCCCAGTTGGAGGCTCCATGCCGCCCTCCAGAGGAGCAAAGACGTGTGGAGTGTGTCTGGCCTTTCCTTGGGAGTGTGGTGCCCTTCCCTCTTCCCCAGGCACAGGAGCAACTGCCCCTGAGCAAAGACCTCTCCAAGGGCTTTTCCCTCAGGCTGAAGCAGATTTCGCAGGAAGCGGGCCTAGAGAGCTTCCTTCGTGGATGCAGAGGCAGCAGAGCGGCCTGCGTGTGCACAGCTGCATTTGGCAGAGAGGAGCTCGCTTTGGCACTGGGAGGCTGGGAGACCTGCTCCAAGCACCGGGATTGCTGGGTTGGGGCCTGCATCTCGCTGCCACTTGCTGAGCTTCCAAAGACTTTCCTAGCTCACAGCCTCGCTAGCCATGAAGGAGCAGGCTGAGGGAGTGTGTCAGACATGACTCAGCACTTTCCTGGGCTTGCCTGTGGTTTCGCCTTTCCACTCCAACTGGGCCCCGGGACTCCTTGCAGAGGAGGAGGAGCCCGGTTGTCTCCAAACTTCCTAGGGCTAGAGTAGAGCAGGGAGAACTCTGTCAGCTGGAAGGGAAGAGCAGAAGGGTAGATGGGGCAGAGGTTGCCTGGCCGCTCTGGTGAAGCAACGCCCAGGGAGAAACAGGCACCATGGGCCTCCAGGCAGGGGATGCGAGATCCCAGCCAGAGTGCTTCTGCGTCTCAGCCGAGAAGCTTCCTGAGAGTTTGAGGTTGCCTGCAGCTCTCCAGAGGAGCAAAGACATGTGGGGTGTGTTTGGCCTTTCCCTGGGAGGGTGGTGCCCTTGCGGCAGCCCCAGGCCCAGGAGCAACGGCCCCAGAGGAAAGACCGTTCCCACTGAGATTCGCTGAGGCTGAGAAGCAGATTTCGCAGGAAGCGGGAGGAGAGAGCTTCCTTCGCCAATGCAGAGGCAGCCTAGCGGCCTGCGTCTGCACAGCTGGATTTGGCAGAGAGGCGTTCGCTTTGCCCCTGGGAGACGCTGAGATTGGCTCCAAGCACCGAGATTTCCGGGTGCGCGGCCTGCATCTCTCTTGCACTCTCCGAGCTTGAGAAGGCTTTCCTAGCTCCCAGCGTTGCTTCCCTGAAAGGAGCAGGCTGAGGAAGTGTGTCCGACGTGACTCAGCCCCTTCCTAGGCTTCCCCGTGCTATTGCCTTTCAGTGCAATCGAAGGCGCAGGACTCCTTGGAAAGGAGGCTGGGCTCGGTTGTCTCCCCACTTCAGAGGTCTAGAGCAGAGCACTGAGACGTCTGTCAGGCGGAAGGGAAGCGCTGTTGTGCCCATGGTGAAGACGTTGCTTGGCCGCACTGTGGAAGCAACGCCCAGAGAGAAACAGGCACCGTGGGCCTCCAGGCAGGGGCTGCGGGATCACAGCCAGAATGCCCCTGCGTCTCCGCTGAGAAGCGACCTCCCAGTTGGAGGCTCCATGCCGCCCTCCAGAGGAGCAAAGACGTGTGGAGTGTGTCTGGCCTTTCCTTGGGAGTGTGGTGCCCTTCCCTCTTCCCCAGGCACAGGAGCAACTGCCCCTGAGCAAAGAGCTCTCCAAGGGCTTTTCCCTCAGGCTGAAGCAGATTTCGCAGGAAGCGGGCCTAGAGAGCTTCCTTCGTGGATGCAGAGGCAGCAGAGCGGCCTGCGTGTGCACAGCTGCATTTGGCAGAGAGGAGCTCGCTTTGGCACTGGGAGGCTGTGAAACCTGCTCCAAGCACCGGGATTGCTGGGTTGGGGCCTGCATCTCGCTGCCACTTTCTGAGCTTCCAAAGACTTTCCTAGCTCACAGCCTCGCTAGCCATGAAGGAGCAGGCTGAGGGAGTGTGTCAGACATGACTCAGCACTTTCCTGGGCTTGCCTGTGGTTTCGCCTTTCCACTCCAACTGGGCCCCGGGACTCCCTGCAGAGGAGGAGGAGCCCGGTTGTCTCCAAACTTCCTAGGGCTAGAGTAGAGCAGGGAGAACTCTGTCAGCTGGAAGGGAAGAGCAGAAGGGTAGATGGGGCAGAGGTTGCCTGGCCGCTCTGGTGAAGCAACGCCCAGGGAGAAACAGGCACCATGGGCCTCCAGGCAGGGGATGCGAGATCCCAGCCAGAGTGCTTCTGCGTCTCAGCCGAGAAGCTTCCTGAGAGTTTGAGGTTGCCTGCAGCTCTCCAGAGGAGCAAAGACATGTGGGGTGTGTTTGGCCTTTCCCTGGGAGGGTGGTGCCCTTGCGGCAGCCCCAGGCCCAGGAGCAACGGCCCCAGAGGAAAGACCGTTCCCACTGAGATTCGCTGAGGCTGAGAAGCAGATTTCGCAGGAAGCGGGAGGAGAGAGCTTCCTTCGCCAATGCAGAGGCAGCCTAGCGGCCTGCGTCTGCACAGCTGGATTTGGCAGAGAGGCGTTCGCTTTGCCCCTGGGAGACGCTGAGATTGGCTCCAAGCACCGAGATTTCCGGGTGCGCGGCCTGCATCTCTCTTGCACTCTCCGAGCTTGAGAAGGCTTTCCTAGCTCCCAGCGTTGCTTCCCTGAAAGGAGCAGGCTGAGGAAGTGTGCCCGCGTGACTCAGCCCCTTCCTAGGCTTCCCCGTGCTATTGCCTTTCAGTGCAATCGAAGGCGCAGGACTCCTTGGAAAGGAGGCTGGGCTCGGTTGTCTCCCCACTTCAGAGGTCTAGAGCAGAGCACTGAGACGTCTGTCAGGCGGAAGGGAAGCGCTGTTGTGCCCATGGTGAAGACGTTGCTTGGCCGCACTGTGGAAGCAACGCCCAGAGAGAAACAGGCACCGTGGGCCTCCAGGCAGGGGCTGCGGGATCACAGCCAGAATGCCCCTGCGTCTCCGCTGAGAAGCGACCTCCCAGTTGGAGGCTCCATGCCGCCCTCCAGAGGAGCAAAGACGTGTGGAGTGTGTCTGGCCTTTCCTTGGGAGTGTGGTGCCCTTCCCTCTTCCCCAGGCACAGGAGCAACTGCCCCTGAGCAAAGACCTCTCCAAGGGCTTTTCCCTCAGGCTGAAGCAGATTTCGCAGGAAGCGGGCCTAGAGAGCTTCCTTCGTGGATGCAGAGGCAGCAGAGCGGCCTGCGTGTGCAAAGCTGCATTTGGCAGAGAGGAGCTCGCTTTGGCACTGGGAGGCTGGGAGACCTGCTCCAAGCACCGGGATTGCTGGGTTGGGGCCTGCATCTCGCTGCCACTTTCTGAGCTTCCAAAGACTTTCCTAGCTCACAGCCTCGCTAGCCATGAAGGAGCAGGCTGAGGGAGTGTGTCAGACATGACTCAGCACTTTCCTGGGCTTGCCTGTGGTTTCGCCTTTCCACTCCAACTGGGCCCCGGGACTCCCTGCAGAGGAGGAGGAGCCCGGTTGTCTCCAAACTTCCTAGGGCTAGAGTAGAGCAGGGAGAACTCTGTCAGCTGGAAGGGAAGAGCAGAAGGGTAGATGGGGCAGAGGTTGCCTGGCCGCTCTGGTGAAGCAACGCCCAGGGAGAAACAGGCACCATGGGCCTCCAGGCAGGGGATGCGAGATCCCAGCCAGAGTGCTTCTGCGTCTCAGCCGAGAAGCTTCCTGAGAGTTTGAGGTTGCCTGCAGCTCTCCAGAGGAGCAAAGACATGTGGGGTGTGTTTGGCCTTTCCCTGGGAGGGTGGTGCCCTTGCGGCAGCCCCAGGCCCAGGAGCAACGGCCCCAGAGGAAAGACCGTTCCCACTGAGATTCGCTGAGGCTGAGAAGCAGATTTCGCAGGAAGCGGGAGGAGAGAGCTTCCTTCCCCAATGCAGAGGCAGCCTAGCGGCCTGCGTCTGCACAGCTGGATTTGGCAGAGAGGCGTTCGCTTTGCCCCTGGGAGACGCTGAGATTGGCTCCAAGCACCGAGATTTCCGGGTGCGCGGCCTGCATCTCTCTTGCACTCTCCGAGCTTGAGAAGGCTTTCCTAGCTCCCAGCGTTGCTTCCCTGAAAGGAGCAGGCTGAGGAAGTGTGCCCGCGTGACTCAGCCCCTTCCTAGGCTTCCCCGTGCTATTGCCTTTCAGTGCAATCGAAGGCGCAGGACTCCTTGGAAAGGAGGCTGGGCTCGGTTGTCTCCCCACTTCAGAGGTCTAGAGCAGAGCACTGAGACGTCTGTCAGGCGGAAGGGAAGCGCTGTTGTGCCCATGGTGAAGACGTTGCTTGGCCGCACTGTGGAAGCAACGCCCAGAGAGAAACAGGCACCGTGGGCCTCCAGGCAGGGGCTGCGGGATCACAGCCAGAATGCCCCTGCGTCTCCGCTGAGAAGCGACCTCCCAGTTGGAGGCTCCATGCCGCCCTCCAGAGGAGCAAAGACGTGTGGAGTGTGTCTGGCCTTTCCTTGGGAGTGTGGTGCCCTTCCCTCTTCCCCAGGCACAGGAGCAACTGCCCCTGAGCAAAGAGCTCTCCAAGGGCTTTTCCCTCAGGCTGAAGCAGATTTCGCAGGAAGCGGGCCTAGAGAGCTTCCTTCGTGGATGCAGAGGCAGCAGAGCGGCCTGCGTGTGCACAGCTGCATTTGGCAGAGAGGAGCTCGCTTTGGCACTGGGAGGCTGGGAGACCTGCTCCAAGCACCGGGATTGCTGGGTTGGGGCCTGCATCTCGCTGCCACTTTCTGAGCTTCCAAAGACTTTCCTAGCTCACACCCTCGCTAGCCATGAAGGAGCAGGCTGAGGGAGTGTGTCAGACATGACTCAGCACTTTCCTGGGCTTGCCTGTGGTTTCGCCTTTCCACTCCAACTGGGCCCCGGGACTCCCTGCAGAGGAGGAGGAGCCCGGTTGTCTCCAAACTTCCTAGGGCTAGAGTAGAGCAGGGAGAACTCTGTCAGCTGGAAGGGAAGAGCAGAAGGGTAGATGGGGCAGAGGTTGCCTGGCCGCTCTGGTGAAGCAACGCCCAGGGAGAAACAGGCACCATGGGCCTCCAGGCAGGGGATGCGAGATCCCAGCCAGAGTGCTTCTGCGTCTCAGCCGAGAAGCTTCCTGAGAGTTTGAGGTTGCCTGCAGCTCTCCAGAGGAGCAAAGACATGTGGGGTGTGTTTGGCCTTTCCCTGGGAGGGTGGTGCCCTTGCGGCAGCCCCAGGCCCAGGAGCAACGGCCCCAGAGGAAAGACCGTTCCCACTGAGATTCGCTGAGGCTGAGAAGCAGATTTCGCAGGAAGCGGGAGGAGAGCGCTTCCTTCGCCAATGCAGAGGCAGCCTAGCGGCCTGCGTCTGCACAGCTGGATTTGGCAGAGAGGCGTTCGCGTTGCCCCTGGGAGACGCTGAGATTGGCTCCAAGCACCGAGATTTCCGGGTGCGCGGCCTGCATCTCTCTTGCACTCTCCGAGCTTGAGAAGGCTTTCCTAGCTCCCAGTGTTGCTTCCCTGAAAGGAGCAGGCTGAGGAAGTGTGTCCGATGTGACTCAGCCCCTTCCTAGGCTTCCCCGTGCTATTGCCTTTCAGTGCAATCGAAGGCGCAGGACTCCTTGGAAAGGAGGCTGGGCTCGGTTGTCTCCCCACTTCAGAGGTCTAGAGCAGAGCACTGAGACGTCTGTCAGGCGGAAGGGAAGCGCTGTTGTGCCCATGGTGAAGACGTTGCTTGGCCGCACTGTGGAAGCAACGCCCAGAGAGAAACAGGCACCGTGGGCCTCCAGGCAGGGGCTGCGGGATCACAGCCAGAATGCCCCTGCGTCTCCGCTGAGAAGCGACCTCCCAGTTGGAGGCTCCATGCCGCCCTCCAGAGGAGCAAAGACGTGTGGAGTGTGTCTGGCCTTTCCTTGGGAGTGTGGTGCCCTTCCCTCTTCCCCAGGCACAGGAGCAACTGCCCCTGAGCAAAGACCTCTCCAAGGGCTTTTCCCTCAGGCTGAAGCAGATTTCGCAGGAAGCGGGCCTAGAGAGCTTCCTTCGTGGATGCAGAGGCAGCAGAGCGGCCTGCGTGTGCACAGCTGCATTTGGCAGAGAGGAGCTCGCTTTGGCACTGGGAGGCTGTGAGACCTGCTCCAAGCACCGGGATTGCTGGGTTGGGGCCTGCATCTCGCTGCCACTTGCTGAGCTTCCAAAGACTTTCCTAGCTCACAGCCTCGCTAGCCATGAAGGAGCAGGCTGAGGGAGTGTGTCAGACATGACTCAGCACTTTCCTGGGCTTGCCTGTGGTTTCGCCTTTCCACTCCAACTGGGCCCCGGGACTCCCTGCAGAGGAGGAGGAGCCCGGTTGTCTCCAAACTTCCTAGGGCTAGAGTAGAGCAGGGAGAACTCTGTCAGCTGGAAGGGAAGAGCAGAAGGGTAGATGGGGCAGAGGTTGCCTGGCCGCTCTGGTGAAGCAACGCCCAGGGAGAAACAGGCACCATGGGCCTCCAGGCAGGGGATGCGAGATCCCAGCCAGAGTGCTTCTGCGTCTCAGCCGAGAAGCTTCCTGAGAGTTTGAGGTTGCCTGCAGCTCTCCAGAGGAGCAAAGACATGTGGGGTGTGTTTGGCCTTTCCCTGGGAGGGTGGTGCCCTTGCGGCAGCCCCAGGCCCAGGAGCAACGGCCCCAGAGGAAAGACCGTTCCCACTGAGATTCGCTGAGGCTGAGAAGCAGATTTCGCAGGAAGCGGGAGGAGAGAGCTTCCTTCGCCAATGCAGAGGCAGCCTAGCGGCCTGCGTCTGCACAGCTGGATTTGGCAGAGAGGCGTTCGCTTTGCCCCTGGGAGACGCTGAGATTGGCTCCAAGCACCGAGATTTCCGGGTGCGCGGCCTGCATCTCTCTTGCACTCTCCGAGCTTGAGAAGGCTTTCCTAGCTCCCAGCGTTGCTTCCCTGAAAGGAGCAGGCTGAGGAAGTGTGCCCGCGTGACTCAGCCCCTTCCTAGGCTTCCCCGTGCTATTGCCTTTCAGTGCAATGGAAGGCGCAGGACTCCTTGGAAAGGAGGCTGGGCTCGGTTGTCTCCCCACTTCAGAGGTCTAGAGCAGAGCACTGAGACGTCTGTCAGGCGGAAGGGAAGCGCTGTTGTGCCCATGGTGAAGACGTTGCTTGGCCGCACTGTGGAAGCAACGCCCAGAGAGAAACAGGCACCGTGGGCCTCCAGGCAGGGGCTGCGGGATCACAGCCAGAATGCCCCTGCGTCTCCGCTGAGAAGCGACCTCCCAGTTGGAGGCTCCATGCCGCCCTCCAGAGGAGCAAAGACGTGTGGAGTGTGTCTGGCCTTTCCTTGGGAGTGTGGTGCCCTTCCCTCTTCCCCAGGCACAGGAGCAACTGCCCCTGAGCAAAGACCTCTCCAAGGGCTTTTCCCTCAGGCTGAAGCAGATTTCGCAGGAAGCGGGCCTAGAGAGCTTCCTTCGTGGATGCAGAGGCAGCAGAGCGGCCTGCGTGTGCACAGCTGCATTTGGCAGAGAGGAGCTCGCTTTGGCACTGGGAGGCTGGGAGACCTGCTCCAAGCACCGGGATTGCTGGGTTGGGGCCTGCATCTCGCTGCCACTTTCTGAGCTTCCAAAGACTTTCCTAGCTCACAGCCTCGCTAGCCATGAAGGAGCAGGCTGAGGGAGTGTGTCAGACATGACTCAGCACTTTCCTGGGCTTGCCTGTGGTTTCGCCTTTCCACTCCAACTGGGCCCCGGGACTCCCTGCAGAGGAGGAGGAGCCCGGTTGTCTCCAAACTTCCTAGGGCTAGAGTAGAGCAGGGAGAACTCTGTCAGCTGGAAGGGAAGAGCAGAAGGGTAGATGGGGCAGAGGTTGCCTGGCCGCTCTGGTGAAGCAACGCCCAGGGAGAAACAGGCACCATGGGCCTCCAGGCAGGGGATGCGAGATCCCAGCCAGAGTGCTTCTGCGTCTCAGCCGAGAAGCTTCCTGAGAGTTTGAGGTTGCCTGCAGCTCTCCAGAGGAGCAAAGACATGTGGGGTGTGTTTGGCCTTTCCCTGGGAGGGTGGTGCCCTTGCGGCAGCCCCAGGCCCAGGAGCAACGGCCCCAGAGGAAAGACCGTTCCCACTGAGATTCGCTGAGGCTGAGAAGCAGATTTCGCAGGAAGCGGGAGGAGAGAGCTTCCTTCGCCAATGCAGAGGCAGCCTAGCGGCCTGCGTCTGCACAGCTGGATTTGGCAGAGAGGCGTTCGCTTTGCCCCTGGGAGACGCTGAGATTGGCTCCAAGCACCGAGATTTCCGGGTGCGCGGCCTGCATCTCTCTTGCACTCTCCGAGCTTGAGAAGGCTTTCCTAGCTCCCAGCGTTGCTTCCCTGAAAGGAGCAGGCTGAGGAAGTGTGTCCGACGTGACTCAGCCCCTTCCTAGGCTTCCCCGTGCTATTGCCTTTCAGTGCAATCGAAGGCGCAGGACTCCTTGGAAAGGAGGCTGGGCTCGGTTGTCTCCCCACTTCAGAGGTCTAGAGCAGAGCACTGAGACGTCTGTCAGGCGGAAGGGAAGCGCTGTTGTGCCCATGGTGAAGACGTTGCTTGGCCGCACTGTGGAAGCAACGCCCAGAGAGAAACAGGCACCGTGGGCCTCCAGGCAGGGGCTGCGGGATCACAGCCAGAATGCCCCTGCGTCTCCGCTGAGAAGCGACCTCCCAGTTGGAGGCTCCATGCCGCCCTCCAGAGGAGCAAAGACGTGTGGAGTGTGTCTGGCCTTTCCTTGGGAGTGTGGTGCCCTTCCCTCTTCCCCAGGCACAGGAGCAACTGCCCCTGAGCAAAGACCTCTCCAAGGGCTTTTCCCTCAGGCTGAAGCAGATTTCGCAGGAAGCGGGCCTAGAGAGCTTCCTTCGTGGATGCAGAGGCAGCAGAGCGGCCTGCGTGTGCACAGCTGCATTTGGCAGAGAGGAGCTCGCTTTGGCACTGGGAGGCTGGGAGACCTGCTCCAAGCACCGGGATTGCTGGGTTGGGGCCTGCATCTCGCTGCCACTTTCTGAGCTTCCAAAGACTTTCCTAGCTCACACCCTCGCTAGCCATGAAGGAGCAGGCTGAGGGAGTGTGTCAGACATGACTCAGCACTTTCCTGGGCTTGCCTGTGGTTTCGCCTTTCCACTCCAACTGGGCCCCGGGACTCCCTGCAGAGGAGGAGGAGCCCGGTTGTCTCCAAACTTCCTAGGGCTAGAGTAGAGCAGGGAGAACTCTGTCAGCTGGAAGGGAAGAGCAGAAGGGTAGATGGGGCAGAGGTTGCCTGGCCGCTCTGGTGAAGCAACGCCCAGGGAGAAACAGGCACCATGGGCCTCCAGGCAGGGGATGCGAGATCCCAGCCAGAGTGCTTCTGCGTCTCAGCCGAGAAGCTTCCTGAGAGTTTGAGGTTGCCTGCAGCTCTCCAGAGGAGCAAAGACATGTGGGGTGTGTTTGGCCTTTCCCTGGGAGGGTGGTGCCCTTGCGGCAGCCCCAGGCCCAGGAGCAACGGCCCCAGAGGAAAGACCGTTCCCACTGAGATTCGCTGAGGCTGAGAAGCAGATTTCGCAGGAAGCGGGAGGAGAGCGCTTCCTTCGCCAATGCAGAGGCAGCCTAGCGGCCTGCGTCTGCACAGCTGGATTTGGCAGAGAGGCGTTCGCGTTGCCCCTGGGAGACGCTGAGATTGGCTCCAAGCACCGAGATTTCCGGGTGCGCGGCCTGCATCTCTCTTGCACTCTCCGAGCTTGAGAAGGCTTTCCTAGCTCCCAGCGTTGCTTCCCTGAAAGGAGCAGGCTGAGGAAGTGTGCCCGCGTGACTCAGCCCCTTCCTAGGCTTCCCCGTGCTATTGCCTTTCAGTGCAATCGAAGGCGCAGGACTCCTTGGAAAGGAGGCTGGGCTCGGTTGTCTCCCCACTTCAGAGGTCTAGAGTAGAGCACTGAGACGTCTGTCAGGCGGAAGGGAAGCGCTGTTGTGCCCATGGTGAAGACGTTGCTTGGCCGCACTGTAGAAGCAACGCCCAGAGAGAAACAGGCACCGTGGGCCTCCAGGCAGGGGCTGCGGGATCACAGCCAGAATGCCCCTGCGTCTCCCCTGAGAAGCGACCTCCCAGTTGGAGGCTCCATGCCGCCCTCCAGAGGAGCAAAGACGTGTGGAGTGTGTCTGGCCTTTCCTTGGGAGTGTGGTGCCCTTCCCTCTTCCCCAGGCACAGGAGCAACTGCCCCTGAGCAAAGACCTCTCCAAGGGCTTTTCCCTCAGGCTGAAGCAGATTTCGCAGGAAGCGGGCCTAGAGAGCTTCCTTCGTGGATGCAGAGGCAGCAGAGCGGCCTGCGTGTGCAAAGCTGCATTTGGCAGAGAGGAGCTCGCTTTGGCACTGGGAGGCTGGGAGACCTGCTCCAAGCACCGGGATTGCTGGGTTGGGGCCTGCATCTCGCTGCCACTTGCTGAGCTTCCAAAGACTTTCCTAGCTCACAGCCTCGCTAGCCATGAAGGAGCAGGCTGAGGGAGTGTGTCAGACATGACTCAGCACTTTCCTGGGCTTGCCTGTGGTTTCGCCTTTCCACTCCAACTGGGCCCCGGGACTCCCTGCAGAGGAGGAGGAGCCCGGTTGTCTCCAAACTTCCTAGGGCTAGAGTAGAGCAGGGAGAACTCTGTCAGCTGGAAGGGAAGAGCAGAAGGGTAGATGGGGCAGAGGTTGCCTGGCCGCTCTGGTGAAGCAACGCCCAGGGAGAAACAGGCACCATGGGCCTCCAGGCAGGGGATGCGAGATCCCAGCCAGAGTGCTTCTGCGTCTCAGCCGAGAAGCTTCCTGAGAGTTTGAGGTTGCCTGCAGCTCTCCAGAGGAGCAAAGACATGTGGGGTGTGTTTGGCCTTTCCCTGGGAGGGTGGTGCCCTTGCGGCAGCCCCAGGCCCAGGAGCAACGGCCCCAGAGGAAAGACCGTTCCCACTGAGATTCGCTGAGGCTGAGAAGCAGATTTCGCAGGAAGCGGGAGGAGAGCGCTTCCTTCGCCAATGCAGAGGCAGCCTAGCGGCCTGCGTCTGCACAGCTGGATTTGGCAGAGAGGCGTTCGCGTTGCCCCTGGGAGACGCTGAGATTGGCTCCAAGCACCGAGATTTCCGGGTGCGCGGCCTGCATCTCTCTTGCACTCTCCGAGCTTGAGAAGGCTTTCCTAGCTCCCAGCGTTGCTTCCCTGAAAGGAGCAGGCTGAGGAAGTGTGCCCGCGTGACTCAGCCCCTTCCTAGGCTTCCCCGTGCTATTGCCTTTCAGTGCAATCGAAGGCGCAGGACTCCTTGGAAAGGAGGCTGGGCTCGGTTGTCTCCCCACTTCAGAGGTCTAGAGTAGAGCACTGAGACGTCTGTCAGGCGGAAGGGAAGCGCTGTTGTGCCCATGGTGAAGACGTTGCTTGGCCGCACTGTAGAAGCAACGCCCAGAGAGAAACAGGCACCGTGGGCCTCCAGGCAGGGGCTGCGGGATCACAGCCAGAATGCCCCTGCGTCTCCCCTGAGAAGCGACCTCCCAGTTGGAGGCTCCATGCCGCCCTCCAGAGGAGCAAAGACGTGTGGAGTGTGTCTGGCCTTTCCTTGGGAGTGTGGTGCCCTTCCCTCTTCCCCAGGCACAGGAGCAACTGCCCCTGAGCAAAGACCTCTCCAAGGGCTTTTCCCTCAGGCTGAAGCAGATTTCGCAGGAAGCGGGCCTAGAGAGCTTCCTTCGTGGATGCAGAGGCAGCAGAGCGGCCTGCGTGTGCAAAGCTGCATTTGGCAGAGAGGAGCTCGCTTTGGCACTGGGAGGCTGGGAGACCTGCTCCAAGCACCGGGATTGCTGGGTTGGGGCCTGCATCTCGCTGCCACTTGCTGAGCTTCCAAAGACTTTCCTAGCTCACAGCCTCGCTAGCCATGAAGGAGCAGGCTGAGGGAGTGTGTCAGACATGACTCAGCACTTTCCTGGGCTTGCCTGTGGTTTCGCCTTTCCACTCCAACTGGGCCCCGGGACTCCCTGCAGAGGAGGAGGAGCCCGGTTGTCTCCAAACTTCCTAGGGCTAGAGTAGAGCAGGGAGAACTCTGTCAGCTGGAAGGGAAGAGCAGAAGGGTAGATGGGGCAGAGGTTGCCTGGCCGCTCTGGTGAAGCAACGCCCAGGGAGAAACAGGCACCATGGGCCTCCAGGCAGGGGATGCGAGATCCCAGCCAGAGTGCTTCTGCGTCTCAGCCGAGAAGCTTCCTGAGAGTTTGAGGTTGCCTGCAGCTCTCCAGAGGAGCAAAGACATGTGGGGTGTGTTTGGCCTTTCCCTGGGAGGGTGGTGCCCTTGCGGCAGCCCCAGGCCCAGGAGCAACGGCCCCAGAGGAAAGACCGTTCCCACTGAGATTCGCTGAGGCTGAGAAGCAGATTTCGCAGGAAGCGGGAGGAGAGCGCTTCCTTCGCCAATGCAGAGGCAGCCTAGCGGCCTGCGTCTGCACAGCTGGATTTGGCAGAGAGGCGTTCGCGTTGCCCCTGGGAGACGCTGAGATTGGCTCCAAGCACCGAGATTTCCGGGTGCGCGGCCTGCATCTCTCTTGCACTCTCCGAGCTTGAGAAGGCTTTCCTAGCTCCCAGCGTTGCTTCCCTGAAAGGAGCAGGCTGAGGAAGTGTGCCCGCGTGACTCAGCCCCTTCCTAGGCTTCCCCGTGCTATTGCCTTTCAGTGCAATCGAAGGCGCAGGACTCCTTGGAAAGGAGGCTGGGCTCGGTTGTCTCCCCACTTCAGAGGTCTAGAGTAGAGCACTGAGACGTCTGTCAGGCGGAAGGGAAGCGCTGTTGTGCCCATGGTGAAGACGTTGCTTGGCCGCACTGTAGAAGCAACGCCCAGAGAGAAACAGGCACCGTGGGCCTCCAGGCAGGGGCTGCGGGATCACAGCCAGAATGCCCCTGCGTCTCCCCTGAGAAGCGACCTCCCAGTTGGAGGCTCCATGCCGCCCTCCAGAGGAGCAAAGACGTGTGGAGTGTGTCTGGCCTTTCCTTGGGAGTGTGGTGCCCTTCCCTCTTCCCCAGGCACAGGAGCAACTGCCCCTGAGCAAAGACCTCTCCAAGGGCTTTTCCCTCAGGCTGAAGCAGATTTCGCAGGAAGCGGGCCTAGAGAGCTTCCTTCGTGGATGCAGAGGCAGCAGAGCGGCCTGCGTGTGCAAAGCTGCATTTGGCAGAGAGGAGCTCGCTTTGGCACTGGGAGGCTGGGAGACCTGCTCCAAGCACCGGGATTGCTGGGTTGGGGCCTGCATCTCGCTGCCACTTGCTGAGCTTCCAAAGACTTTCCTAGCTCACAGCCTCGCTAGCCATGAAGGAGCAGGCTGAGGGAGTGTGTCAGACATGACTCAGCACTTTCCTGGGCTTGCCTGTGGTTTCGCCTTTCCACTCCAACTGGGCCCCGGGACTCCCTGCAGAGGAGGAGGAGCCCGGTTGTCTCCAAACTTCCTAGGGCTAGAGTAGAGCAGGGAGAACTCTGTCAGCTGGAAGGGAAGAGCAGAAGGGTAGATGGGGCAGAGGTTGCCTGGCCGCTCTGGTGAAGCAACGCCCAGGGAGAAACAGGCACCATGGGCCTCCAGGCAGGGGATGCGAGATCCCAGCCAGAGTGCTTCTGCGTCTCAGCCGAGAAGCTTCCTGAGAGTTTGAGGTTGCCTGCAGCTCTCCAGAGGAGCAAAGACATGTGGGGTGTGTTTGGCCTTTCCCTGGGAGGGTGGTGCCCTTGCGGCAGCCCCAGGCCCAGGAGCAACGGCCCCAGAGGAAAGACCGTTCCCACTGAGATTCGCTGAGGCTGAGAAGCAGATTTCGCAGGAAGCGGGAGGAGAGAGCTTCCTTCGCCAATGCAGAGGCAGCCTAGCGGCCTGCGTCTGCACAGCTGGATTTGGCAGAGAGGCGTTCGCTTTGCCCCTGGGAGACGCTGAGATTGGCTCCAAGCACCGAGATTTCCGGGTGCGCGGCCTGCATCTCTCTTGCACTCTCCGAGCTTGAGAAGGCTTTCCTAGCTCCCAGCGTTGCTTCCCTGAAAGGAGCAGGCTGAGGAAGTGTGCCCGCGTGACTCAGCCCCTTCCTAGGCTTCCCCGTGCTATTGCCTTTCAGTGCAATGGAAGGCGCAGGACTCCTTGGAAAGGAGGCTGGGCTCGGTTGTCTCCCCACTTCAGAGGTCTAGAGCAGAGCACTGAGACGTCTGTCAGGCGGAAGGGAAGCGCTGTTGTGCCCATGGTGAAGACGTTGCTTGGCCGCACTGTGGAAGCAACGCCCAGAGAGAAACAGGCACCGTGGGCCTCCAGGCAGGGGCTGCGGGATCACAGCCAGAATGCCCCTGCGTCTCCGCTGAGAAGCGACCTCCCAGTTGGAGGCTCCATGCCGCCCTCCAGAGGAGCAAAGACGTGTGGAGTGTGTCTGGCCTTTCCTTGGGAGTGTGGTGCCCTTCCCTCTTCCCCAGGCACAGGAGCAACTGCCCCTGAGCAAAGACCTCTCCAAGGGCTTTTCCCTCAGGCTGAAGCAGATTTCGCAGGAAGCGGGCCTAGAGAGCTTCCTTCGTGGATGCAGAGGCAGCAGAGCGGCCTGCGTGTGCACAGCTGCATTTGGCAGAGAGGAGCTCGCTTTGGCACTGGGAGGCTGGGAGACCTGCTCCAAGCACCGGGATTGCTGGGTTGGGGCCTGCATCTCGCTGCCACTTTCTGAGCTTCCAAAGACTTTCCTAGCTCACAGCCTCGCTAGCCATGAAGGAGCAGGCTGAGGGAGTGTGTCAGACATGACTCAGCACTTTCCTGGGCTTGCCTGTGGTTTCGCCTTTCCACTCCAACTGGGCCCCGGGACTCCCTGCAGAGGAGGAGGAGCCCGGTTGTCTCCAAACTTCCTAGGGCTAGAGTAGAGCAGGGAGAACTCTGTCAGCTGGAAGGGAAGAGCAGAAGGGTAGATGGGGCAGAGGTTGCCTGGCCGCTCTGGTGAAGCAACGCCCAGGGAGAAACAGGCACCATGGGCCTCCAGGCAGGGGATGCGAGATCCCAGCCAGAGTGCTTCTGCGTCTCAGCCGAGAAGCTTCCTGAGAGTTTGAGGTTGCCTGCAGCTCTCCAGAGGAGCAAAGACATGTGGGGTGTGTTTGGCCTTTCCCTGGGAGGGTGGTGCCCTTGCGGCAGCCCCAGGCCCAGGAGCAACGGCCCCAGAGGAAAGACCGTTCCCACTGAGATTCGCTGAGGCTGAGAAGCAGATTTCGCAGGAAGCGGGAGGAGAGAGCTTCCTTCGCCAATGCAGAGGCAGCCTAGCGGCCTGCGTCTGCACAGCTGGATTTGGCAGAGAGGCGTTCGCTTTGCCCCTGGGAGACGCTGAGATTGGCTCCAAGCACCGAGATTTCCGGGTGCGCGGCCTGCATCTCTCTTGCACTCTCCGAGCTTGAGAAGGCTTTCCTAGCTCCCAGCGTTGCTTCCCTGAAAGGAGCAGGCTGAGGAAGTGTGTCCGACGTGACTCAGCCCCTTCCTAGGCTTCCCCGTGCTATTGCCTTTCAGTGCAATCGAAGGCGCAGGACTCCTTGGAAAGGAGGCTGGGCTCGGTTGTCTCCCCACTTCAGAGGTCTAGAGCAGAGCACTGAGACGTCTGTCAGGCGGAAGGGAAGCGCTGTTGTGCCCATGGTGAAGACGTTGCTTGGCCGCACTGTGGAAGCAACGCCCAGAGAGAAACAGGCACCGTGGGCCTCCAGGCAGGGGCTGCGGGATCACAGCCAGAATGCCCCTGCGTCTCCGCTGAGAAGCGACCTCCCAGTTGGAGGCTCCATGCCGCCCTCCAGAGGAGCAAAGACGTGTGGAGTGTGTCTGGCCTTTCCTTGGGAGTGTGGTGCCCTTCCCTCTTCCCCAGGCACAGGAGCAACTGCCCCTGAGCAAAGACCTCTCCAAGGGCTTTTCCCTCAGGCTGAAGCAGATTTCGCAGGAAGCGGGCCTAGAGAGCTTCCTTCGTGGATGCAGAGGCAGCAGAGCGGCCTGCGTGTGCACAGCTGCATTTGGCAGAGAGGAGCTCGCTTTGGCACTGGGAGGCTGGGAGACCTGCTCCAAGCACCGGGATTGCTGGGTTGGGGCCTGCATCTCGCTGCCACTTTCTGAGCTTCCAAAGACTTTCCTAGCTCACACCCTCGCTAGCCATGAAGGAGCAGGCTGAGGGAGTGTGTCAGACATGACTCAGCACTTTCCTGGGCTTGCCTGTGGTTTCGCCTTTCCACTCCAACTGGGCCCCGGGACTCCCTGCAGAGGAGGAGGAGCCCGGTTGTCTCCAAACTTCCTAGGGCTAGAGTAGAGCAGGGAGAACTCTGTCAGCTGGAAGGGAAGAGCAGAAGGGTAGATGGGGCAGAGGTTGCCTGGCCGCTCTGGTGAAGCAACGCCCAGGGAGAAACAGGCACCATGGGCCTCCAGGCAGGGGATGCGAGATCCCAGCCAGAGTGCTTCTGCGTCTCAGCCGAGAAGCTTCCTGAGAGTTTGAGGTTGCCTGCAGCTCTCCAGAGGAGCAAAGACATGTGGGGTGTGTTTGGCCTTTCCCTGGGAGGGTGGTGCCCTTGCGGCAGCCCCAGGCCCAGGAGCAACGGCCCCAGAGGAAAGACCGTTCCCACTGAGATTCGCTGAGGCTGAGAAGCAGATTTCGCAGGAAGCGGGAGGAGAGCGCTTCCTTCGCCAATGCAGAGGCAGCCTAGCGGCCTGCGTCTGCACAGCTGGATTTGGCAGAGAGGCGTTCGCGTTGCCCCTGGGAGACGCTGAGATTGGCTCCAAGCACCGAGATTTCCGGGTGCGCGGCCTGCATCTCTCTTGCACTCTCCGAGCTTGAGAAGGCTTTCCTAGCTCCCAGCGTTGCTTCCCTGAAAGGAGCAGGCTGAGGAAGTGTGCCCGCGTGACTCAGCCCCTTCCTAGGCTTCCCCGTGCTATTGCCTTTCAGTGCAATCGAAGGCGCAGGACTCCTTGGAAAGGAGGCTGGGCTCGGTTGTCTCCCCACTTCAGAGGTCTAGAGTAGAGCACTGAGACGTCTGTCAGGCGGAAGGGAAGCGCTGTTGTGCCCATGGTGAAGACGTTGCTTGGCCGCACTGTAGAAGCAACGCCCAGAGAGAAACAGGCACCGTGGGCCTCCAGGCAGGGGCTGCGGGATCACAGCCAGAATGCCCCTGCGTCTCCCCTGAGAAGCGACCTCCCAGTTGGAGGCTCCATGCCGCCCTCCAGAGGAGCAAAGACGTGTGGAGTGTGTCTGGCCTTTCCTTGGGAGTGTGGTGCCCTTCCCTCTTCCCCAGGCACAGGAGCAACTGCCCCTGAGCAAAGACCTCTCCAAGGGCTTTTCCCTCAGGCTGAAGCAGATTTCGCAGGAAGCGGGCCTAGAGAGCTTCCTTCGTGGATGCAGAGGCAGCAGAGCGGCCTGCGTGTGCAAAGCTGCATTTGGCAGAGAGGAGCTCGCTTTGGCACTGGGAGGCTGGGAGACCTGCTCCAAGCACCGGGATTGCTGGGTTGGGGCCTGCATCTCGCTGCCACTTGCTGAGCTTCCAAAGACTTTCCTAGCTCACAGCCTCGCTAGCCATGAAGGAGCAGGCTGAGGGAGTGTGTCAGACATGACTCAGCACTTTCCTGGGCTTGCCTGTGGTTTCGCCTTTCCACTCCAACTGGGCCCCGGGACTCCCTGCAGAGGAGGAGGAGCCCGGTTGTCTCCAAACTTCCTAGGGCTAGAGTAGAGCAGGGAGAACTCTGTCAGCTGGAAGGGAAGAGCAGAAGGGTAGATGGGGCAGAGGTTGCCTGGCCGCTCTGGTGAAGCAACGCCCAGGGAGAAACAGGCACCATGGGCCTCCAGGCAGGGGATGCGAGATCCCAGCCAGAGTGCTTCTGCGTCTCAGCCGAGAAGCTTCCTGAGAGTTTGAGGTTGCCTGCAGCTCTCCAGAGGAGCAAAGACATGTGGGGTGTGTTTGGCCTTTCCCTGGGAGGGTGGTGCCCTTGCGGCAGCCCCAGGCCCAGGAGCAACGGCCCCAGAGGAAAGACCGTTCCCACTGAGATTCGCTGAGGCTGAGAAGCAGATTTCGCAGGAAGCGGGAGGAGAGAGCTTCCTTCGCCAATGCAGAGGCAGCCTAGCGGCCTGCGTCTGCACAGCTGGATTTGGCAGAGAGGCGTTCGCTTTGCCCCTGGGAGACGCTGAGATTGGCTCCAAGCACCGAGATTTCCGGGTGCGCGGCCTGCATCTCTCTTGCACTCTCCGAGCTTGAGAAGGCTTTCCTAGCTCCCAGCGTTGCTTCCCTGAAAGGAGCAGGCTGAGGAAGTGTGCCCGCGTGACTCAGCCCCTTCCTAGGCTTCCCCGTGCTATTGCCTTTCAGTGCAATGGAAGGCGCAGGACTCCTTGGAAAGGAGGCTGGGCTCGGTTGTCTCCCCACTTCAGAGGTCTAGAGCAGAGCACTGAGACGTCTGTCAGGCGGAAGGGAAGCGCTGTTGTGCCCATGGTGAAGACGTTGCTTGGCCGCACTGTGGAAGCAACGCCCAGAGAGAAACAGGCACCGTGGGCCTCCAGGCAGGGGCTGCGGGATCACAGCCAGAATGCCCCTGCGTCTCCGCTGAGAAGCGACCTCCCAGTTGGAGGCTCCATGCCGCCCTCCAGAGGAGCAAAGACGTGTGGAGTGTGTCTGGCCTTTCCTTGGGAGTGTGGTGCCCTTCCCTCTTCCCCAGGCACAGGAGCAACTGCCCCTGAGCAAAGACCTCTCCAAGGGCTTTTCCCTCAGGCTGAAGCAGATTTCGCAGGAAGCGGGCCTAGAGAGCTTCCTTCGTGGATGCAGAGGCAGCAGAGCGGCCTGCGTGTGCACAGCTGCATTTGGCAGAGAGGAGCTCGCTTTGGCACTGGGAGGCTGGGAGACCTGCTCCAAGCACCGGGATTGCTGGGTTGGGGCCTGCATCTCGCTGCCACTTTCTGAGCTTCCAAAGACTTTCCTAGCTCACAGCCTCGCTAGCCATGAAGGAGCAGGCTGAGGGAGTGTGTCAGACATGACTCAGCACTTTCCTGGGCTTGCCTGTGGTTTCGCCTTTCCACTCCAACTGGGCCCCGGGACTCCCTGCAGAGGAGGAGGAGCCCGGTTGTCTCCAAACTTCCTAGGGCTAGAGTAGAGCAGGGAGAACTCTGTCAGCTGGAAGGGAAGAGCAGAAGGGTAGATGGGGCAGAGGTTGCCTGGCCGCTCTGGTGAAGCAACGCCCAGGGAGAAACAGGCACCATGGGCCTCCAGGCAGGGGATGCGAGATCCCAGCCAGAGTGCTTCTGCGTCTCAGCCGAGAAGCTTCCTGAGAGTTTGAGGTTGCCTGCAGCTCTCCAGAGGAGCAAAGACATGTGGGGTGTGTTTGGCCTTTCCCTGGGAGGGTGGTGCCCTTGCGGCAGCCCCAGGCCCAGGAGCAACGGCCCCAGAGGAAAGACCGTTCCCACTGAGATTCGCTGAGGCTGAGAAGCAGATTTCGCAGGAAGCGGGAGGAGAGAGCTTCCTTCGCCAATGCAGAGGCAGCCTAGCGGCCTGCGTCTGCACAGCTGGATTTGGCAGAGAGGCGTTCGCTTTGCCCCTGGGAGACGCTGAGATTGGCTCCAAGCACCGAGATTTCCGGGTGCGCGGCCTGCATCTCTCTTGCACTCTCCGAGCTTGAGAAGGCTTTCCTAGCTCCCAGCGTTGCTTCCCTGAAAGGAGCAGGCTGAGGAAGTGTGTCCGACGTGACTCAGCCCCTTCCTAGGCTTCCCCGTGCTATTGCCTTTCAGTGCAATCGAAGGCGCAGGACTCCTTGGAAAGGAGGCTGGGCTCGGTTGTCTCCCCACTTCAGAGGTCTAGAGCAGAGCACTGAGACGTCTGTCAGGCGGAAGGGAAGCGCTGTTGTGCCCATGGTGAAGACGTTGCTTGGCCGCACTGTGGAAGCAACGCCCAGAGAGAAACAGGCACCGTGGGCCTCCAGGCAGGGGCTGCGGGATCACAGCCAGAATGCCCCTGCGTCTCCGCTGAGAAGCGACCTCCCAGTTGGAGGCTCCATGCCGCCCTCCAGAGGAGCAAAGACGTGTGGAGTGTGTCTGGCCTTTCCTTGGGAGTGTGGTGCCCTTCCCTCTTCCCCAGGCACAGGAGCAACTGCCCCTGAGCAAAGAGCTCTCCAAGGGCTTTTCCCTCAGGCTGAAGCAGATTTCGCAGGAAGCGGGCCTAGAGAGCTTCCTTCGTGGATGCAGAGGCAGCAGAGCGGCCTGCGTGTGCACAGCTGCATTTGGCAGAGAGGAGCTCGCTTTGGCACTGGGAGGCTGGGAGACCTGCTCCAAGCACCGGGATTGCTGGGTTGGGGCCTGCATCTCGCTGCCACTTTCTGAGCTTCCAAAGACTTTCCTAGCTCACACCCTCGCTAGCCATGAAGGAGCAGGCTGAGGGAGTGTGTCAGACATGACTCAGCACTTTCCTGGGCTTGCCTGTGGTTTCGCCTTTCCACTCCAACTGGGCCCCGGGACTCCCTGCAGAGGAGGAGGAGCCCGGTTGTCTCCAAACTTCCTAGGGCTAGAGTAGAGCAGGGAGAACTCTGTCAGCTGGAAGGGAAGAGCAGAAGGGTAGATGGGGCAGAGGTTGCCTGGCCGCTCTGGTGAAGCAACGCCCAGGGAGAAACAGGCACCATGGGCCTCCAGGCAGGGGATGCGAGATCCCAGCCAGAGTGCTTCTGCGTCTCAGCCGAGAAGCTTCCTGAGAGTTTGAGGTTGCCTGCAGCTCTCCAGAGGAGCAAAGACATGTGGGGTGTGTTTGGCCTTTCCCTGGGAGGGTGGTGCCCTTGCGGCAGCCCCAGGCCCAGGAGCAACGGCCCCAGAGGAAAGACCGTTCCCACTGAGATTCGCTGAGGCTGAGAAGCAGATTTCGCAGGAAGCGGGAGGAGAGCGCTTCCTTCGCCAATGCAGAGGCAGCCTAGCGGCCTGCGTCTGCACAGCTGGATTTGGCAGAGAGGCGTTCGCGTTGCCCCTGGGAGACGCTGAGATTGGCTCCAAGCACCGAGATTTCCGGGTGCGCGGCCTGCATCTCTCTTGCACTCTCCGAGCTTGAGAAGGCTTTCCTAGCTCCCAGCGTTGCTTCCCTGAAAGGAGCAGGCTGAGGAAGTGTGCCCGCGTGACTCAGCCCCTTCCTAGGCTTCCCCGTGCTATTGCCTTTCAGTGCAATCGAAGGCGCAGGACTCCTTGGAAAGGAGGCTGGGCTCGGTTGTCTCCCCACTTCAGAGGTCTAGAGTAGAGCACTGAGACGTCTGTCAGGCGGAAGGGAAGCGCTGTTGTGCCCATGGTGAAGACGTTGCTTGGCCGCACTGTAGAAGCAACGCCCAGAGAGAAACAGGCACCGTGGGCCTCCAGGCAGGGGCTGCGGGATCACAGCCAGAATGCCCCTGCGTCTCCCCTGAGAAGCGACCTCCCAGTTGGAGGCTCCATGCCGCCCTCCAGAGGAGCAAAGACGTGTGGAGTGTGTCTGGCCTTTCCTTGGGAGTGTGGTGCCCTTCCCTCTTCCCCAGGCACAGGAGCAACTGCCCCTGAGCAAAGACCTCTCCAAGGGCTTTTCCCTCAGGCTGAAGCAGATTTCGCAGGAAGCGGGCCTAGAGAGCTTCCTTCGTGGATGCAGAGGCAGCAGAGCGGCCTGCGTGTGCAAAGCTGCATTTGGCAGAGAGGAGCTCGCTTTGGCACTGGGAGGCTGGGAGACCTGCTCCAAGCACCGGGATTGCTGGGTTGGGGCCTGCATCTCGCTGCCACTTGCTGAGCTTCCAAAGACTTTCCTAGCTCACAGCCTCGCTAGCCATGAAGGAGCAGGCTGAGGGAGTGTGTCAGACATGACTCAGCACTTTCCTGGGCTTGCCTGTGGTTTCGCCTTTCCACTCCAACTGGGCCCCGGGACTCCTTGCAGAGGAGGAGGAGCCCGGTTGTCTCCAAACTTCCTAGGGCTAGAGTAGAGCAGGGAGAACTCTGTCAGCTGGAAGGGAAGAGCAGAAGGGTAGATGGGGCAGACGTTGCCTGGCCGCTCTGGTGAAGCAACGCCCAGGGAGAAACAGGCACCATGGGCCTCCAGGCAGGGGATGCGAGATCCCAGCCAGAGTGCTTCTGCGTCTCAGCCGAGAAGCTTCCTGAGAGTTTGAGGTTGCCTGCAGCTCTCCAGAGGAGCAAAGACATGTGGGGTGTGTTTGGCCTTTCCCTGGGAGGGTGGTGCCCTTGCGGCAGCCCCAGGCCCAGGAGCAACGGCCCCAGAGGAAAGACCGTTCCCACTGAGATTCGCTGAGGCTGAGAAGCAGATTTCGCAGGAAGCGGGAGGAGAGAGCTTCCTTCGCCAATGCAGAGGCAGCCTAGCGGCCTGCGTCTGCACAGCTGGATTTGGCAGAGAGGCGTTCGCTTTGCCCCTGGGAGACGCTGAGATTGGCTCCAAGCACCGAGATTTCCGGGTGCGCGGCCTGCATCTCTCTTGCACTCTCCGAGCTTGAGAAGGCTTTCCTAGCTCCCAGCGTTGCTTCCCTGAAAGGAGCAGGCTGAGGAAGTGTGTCCGACGTGACTCAGCCCCTTCCTAGGCTTCCCCGTGCTATTGCCTTTCAGTGCAATCGAAGGCGCAGGACTCCTTGGAAAGGAGGCTGGGCTCGGTTGTCTCCCCACTTCAGAGGTCTAGAGCAGAGCACTGAGACGTCTGTCAGGCGGAAGGGAAGCGCTGTTGTGCCCATGGTGAAGACGTTGCTTGGCCGCACTGTGGAAGCAACGCCCAGAGAGAAACAGGCACCGTGGGCCTCCAGGCAGGGGCTGCGGGATCACAGCCAGAATGCCCCTGCGTCTCCGCTGAGAAGCGACCTCCCAGTTGGAGGCTCCATGCCGCCCTCCAGAGGAGCAAAGACGTGTGGAGTGTGTCTGGCCTTTCCTTGGGAGTGTGGTGCCCTTCCCTCTTCCCCAGGCACAGGAGCAACTGCCCCTGAGCAAAGACCTCTCCAAGGGCTTTTCCCTCAGGCTGAAGCAGATTTCGCAGGAAGCGGGCCTAGAGAGCTTCCTTCGTGGATGCAGAGGCAGCAGAGCGGCCTGCGTGTGCAAAGCTGCATTTGGCAGAGAGTAGCTCGCTTTGGCACTGGGAGGCTGGGAGACCTGCTCCAAGCACCGGGATTGCTGGGTTGGGGCCTGCATCTCGCTGCCACTTTCTGAGCTTCCAAAGACTTTCCTAGCTCACAGCCTCGCTAGCCATGAAGGAGCAGGCTGAGGGAGTGTGTCAGACATGACTCAGCACTTTCCTGGGCTTGCCTGTGGTTTCGCCTTTCCACTCCAACTGGGCCCCGGGACTCCTTGCCCAGGAGGAGGAGCCCGGTTGTCTCCAAACTTCCTAGGGCTAGAGTAGAGCAGGGAGAACTCTGTCAGCTGGAAGGGAAGAGCAGAAGGGTAGATGGGGCAGAGGTTGCCTGGCCGCTCTGGTGAAGCAACGCCCAGGGAGAAACAGGCACCATGGGCCTCCAGGCAGGGGATGCGAGATCCCAGCCAGAGTGCTTCTGCGTCTCAGCCAAGAAGCTTCCTGAGAGTTTGAGGTTGCCTGCAGCTCTCCAGAGGAGCAAAGACATGTGGGGTGTGTTTGGCCTTTCCCTGGGAGGGTGGTGCCCTTGCGGCAGCCCCAGGCCCAGGAGCAACGGCCCCAGAGGAAAGACCGTTCCCACTGAGATTCGCTGAGGCTGAGAAGCAGATTTCGCAGGAAGCGGGAGGAGAGAGCTTCCTTCGCCAATGCAGAGGCAGCCTAGCGGCCTGCGTCTGCACAGCTGGATTTGGCAGAGAGGCGTTCGCTTTGCCCCTGGGAGACGCTGAGATTGGCTCCAAGCACCGAGATTTCCGGGTGCGCGGCCTGCATCTCTCTTGCACTCTCCGAGCTTGAGAAGGCTTTCCTAGCTCCCAGCGTTGCTTCCCTGAAAGGAGCAGGCTGAGGAAGTGTGCCCGCGTGACTCAGCCCCTTCCTAGGCTTCCCCGTGCTATTGCCTTTCAGTGCAATGGAAGGCGCAGGACTCCTTGGAAAGGAGGCTGGGCTCGGTTGTCTCCCCACTTCAGAGGTCTAGAGCAGAGCACTGAGACGTCTGTCAGGCGGAAGGGAAGCGCTGTTGTGCCCATGGTGAAGACGTTGCTTGGCCGCACTGTGGAAGCAACGCCCAGAGAGAAACAGGCACCGTGGGCCTCCAGGCAGGGGCTGCGGGATCACAGCCAGAATGCCCCTGCGTCTCCGCTGAGAAGCGACCTCCCAGTTGGAGGCTCCATGCCGCCCTCCAGAGGAGCAAAGACGTGTGGAGTGTGTCTGGCCTTTCCTTGGGAGTGTGGTGCCCTTCCCTCTTCCCCAGGCACAGGAGCAACTGCCCCTGAGCAAAGACCTCTCCAAGGGCTTTTCCCTCAGGCTGAAGCAGATTTCGCAGGAAGCGGGCCTAGAGAGCTTCCTTCGTGGATGCAGAGGCAGCAGAGCGGCCTGCGTGTGCACAGCTGCATTTGGCAGAGAGGAGCTCGCTTTGGCACTGGGAGGCTGGGAGACCTGCTCCAAGCACCGGGATTGCTGGGTTGGGGCCTGCATCTCGCTGCCACTTTCTGAGCTTCCAAAGACTTTCCTAGCTCACAGCCTCGCTAGCCATGAAGGAGCAGGCTGAGGGAGTGTGTCAGACATGACTCAGCACTTTCCTGGGCTTGCCTGTGGTTTCGCCTTTCCACTCCAACTGGGCCCCGGGACTCCCTGCAGAGGAGGAGGAGCCCGGTTGTCTCCAAACTTCCTAGGGCTAGAGTAGAGCAGGGAGAACTCTGTCAGCTGGAAGGGAAGAGCAGAAGGGTAGATGGGGCAGAGGTTGCCTGGCCGCTCTGGTGAAGCAACGCCCAGGGAGAAACAGGCACCATGGGCCTCCAGGCAGGGGATGCGAGATCCCAGCCAGAGTGCTTCTGCGTCTCAGCCGAGAAGCTTCCTGAGAGTTTGAGGTTGCCTGCAGCTCTCCAGAGGAGCAAAGACATGTGGGGTGTGTTTGGCCTTTCCCTGGGAGGGTGGTGCCCTTGCGGCAGCCCCAGGCCCAGGAGCAACGGCCCCAGAGGAAAGACCGTTCCCACTGAGATTCGCTGAGGCTGAGAAGCAGATTTCGCAGGAAGCGGGAGGAGAGAGCTTCCTTCGCCAATGCAGAGGCAGCCTAGCGGCCTGCGTCTGCACAGCTGGATTTGGCAGAGAGGCGTTCGCTTTGCCCCTGGGAGACGCTGAGATTGGCTCCAAGCACCGAGATTTCCGGGTGCGCGGCCTGCATCTCTCTTGCACTCTCCGAGCTTGAGAAGGCTTTCCTAGCTCCCAGCGTTGCTTCCCTGAAAGGAGCAGGCTGAGGAAGTGTGTCCGACGTGACTCAGCCCCTTCCTAGGCTTCCCCGTGCTATTGCCTTTCAGTGCAATCGAAGGCGCAGGACTCCTTGGAAAGGAGGCTGGGCTCGGTTGTCTCCCCACTTCAGAGGTCTAGAGCAGAGCACTGAGACGTCTGTCAGGCGGAAGGGAAGCGCTGTTGTGCCCATGGTGAAGACGTTGCTTGGCCGCACTGTGGAAGCAACGCCCAGAGAGAAACAGGCACCGTGGGCCTCCAGGCAGGGGCTGCGGGATCACAGCCAGAATGCCCCTGCGTCTCCGCTGAGAAGCGACCTCCCAGTTGGAGGCTCCATGCCGCCCTCCAGAGGAGCAAAGACGTGTGGAGTGTGTCTGGCCTTTCCTTGGGAGTGTGGTGCCCTTCCCTCTTCCCCAGGCACAGGAGCAACTGCCCCTGAGCCAAGACCTCTCCAAGGGCTTTTCCCTCAGGCTGAAGCAGATTTCGCAGGAAGCGGGCCTAGAGAGCTTCCTTCGTGGATGCAGAGGCAGCAGAGCGGCCTGCGTGTGCACAGCTGCATTTGGCAGAGAGGAGCTCGCTTTGGCACTGGGAGGCTGGGAGACCTGCTCCAAGCACCGGGATTGCTGGGTTGGGGCCTGCATCTCGCTGCCACTTTCTGAGCTTCCAAAGACTTTCCTAGCTCACAGCCTCGCTAGCCATGAAGGAGCAGGCTGAGGGAGTGTGTCAGACATGACTCAGCACTTTCCTGGGCTTGCCTGTGGTTTCGCCTTTCCACTCCAACTGGGCCCCGGGACTCCCTGCAGAGGAGGAGGAGCCCGGTTGTCTCCAAACTTCCTAGGGCTAGAGTAGAGCAGGGAGAACTCTGTCAGCTGGAAGGGAAGAGCAGAAGGGTAGATGGGGCAGAGGTTGCCTGGCCGCTCTGGTGAAGCAACGCCCAGGGAGAAACAGGCACCATGGGCCTCCAGGCAGGGGATGCGAGATCCCAGCCAGAGTGCTTCTGCGTCTCAGCCGAGAAGCTTCCTGAGAGTTTGAGGTTGCCTGCAGCTCTCCAGAGGAGCAAAGACATGTGGGGTGTGTTTGGCCTTTCCCTGGGAGGGTGGTGCCCTTGCGGCAGCCCCAGGCCCAGGAGCAACGGCCCCAGAGGAAAGACCGTTCCCACTGAGATTCGCTGAGGCTGAGAAGCAGATTTCGCAGGAAGCGGGAGGAGAGCGCTTCCTTCGCCAATGCAGAGGCAGCCTAGCGGCCTGCGTCTGCACAGCTGGATTTGGCAGAGAGGCGTTCGCGTTGCCCCTGGGAGACGCTGAGATTGGCTCCAAGCACCGAGATTTCCGGGTGCGCGGCCTGCATCTCTCTTGCACTCTCCGAGCTTGAGAAGGCTTTCCTAGCTCCCAGCGTTGCTTCCCTGAAAGGAGCAGGCTGAGGAAGTGTGCCCGCGTGACTCAGCCCCTTCCTAGGCTTCCCCGTGCTATTGCCTTTCAGTGCAATCGAAGGCGCAGGACTCCTTGGAAAGGAGGCTGGGCTCGGTTGTCTCCCCACTTCAGAGGTCTAGAGTAGAGCACTGAGACGTCTGTCAGGCGGAAGGGAAGCGCTGTTGTGCCCATGGTGAAGACGTTGCTTGGCCGCACTGTGGAAGCAACGCCCAGAGAGAAACAGGCACCGTGGGCCTCCAGGCAGGGGCTGCGGGATCACAGCCAGAATGCCCCTGCGTCTCCGCTGAGAAGCGACCTCCCAGTTGGAGGCTCCATGCCGCCCTCCAGAGGAGCAAAGACGTGTGGAGTGTGTCTGGCCTTTCCTTGGGAGTGTGGTGCCCTTCCCTCTTCCCCAGGCACAGGAGCAACTGCCCCTGAGCAAAGACCTCTCCAAGGGCTTTTCCCTCAGGCTGAAGCAGATTTCGCAGGAAGCGGGCCTAGAGAGCTTCCTTCGTGGATGCAGAGGCAGCAGAGCGGCCTGCGTGTGCAAAGCTGCATTTGGCAGAGAGGAGCTCGCTTTGGCACTGGGAGGCTGTGAGACCTGCTCCAAGCACCGGGATTGCTGGGTTGGGGCCTGCATCTCGCTGCCACTTTCTGAGCTTCCAAAGACTTTCCTAGCTCACAGCCTCGCTAGCCATGAAGGAGCAGGCTGAGGGAGTGTGTCAGACATGACTCAGCACTTTCCTGGGCTTGCCTGTGGTTTCGCCTTTCCACTCCAACTGGGCCCCGGGACTCCTTGCAGAGGAGGAGGAGCCCGGTTGTCTCCAAACTTCCTAGGGCTAGAGTAGAGCAGGGAGAACTCTGTCAGCTGGAAGGGAAGAGCAGAAGGGTAGATGGGGCAGAGGTTGCCTGGCCGCTCTGGTGAAGCAACGCCCAGGGAGAAACAGGCACCATGGGCCTCCAGGCAGGGGATGCGAGATCCCAGCCAGAGTGCTTCTGCGTCTCAGCCGAGAAGCTTCCTGAGAGTTTGAGGTTGCCTGCAGCTCTCCAGAGGAGCAAAGACATGTGGGGTGTGTTTGGCCTTTCCCTGGGAGGGTGGTGCCCTTGCGGCAGCCCCAGGCCCAGGAGCAACGGCCCCAGAGGAAAGACCGTTCCCACTGAGATTCGCTGAGGCTGGGAAGCAGATTTCGCAGGAAGCGGGAGGAGAGAGCTTCCTTCGCCAATGCAGAGGCAGCCTAGCGGCCTGCGTCTGCACAGCTGGATTTGGCAGAGAGGCGTTCGCTTTGCCCCTGGGAGACGCTGAGATTGGCTCCAAGCACCGAGATTTCCGGGTGCGCGGCCTGCATCTCTCTTGCACTCTCCGAGCTTGAGAAGGCTTTCCTAGCTCCCAGCGTTGCTTCCCTGAAAGGAGCAGGCTGAGGAAGTGTGTCCGACGTGACTCAGCCCCTTCCTAGGCTTCCCCGTGCTATTGCCTTTCAGTGCAATCGAAGGCGCAGGACTCCTTGGAAAGGAGGCTGGGCTCGGTTGTCTCCCCACTTCAGAGGTCTAGAGCAGAGCCCTGAGACGTCTGTCAGACGGAAGGGAAGCGCTGTTGTGCCCATGGTGAAGACGTTGCTTGGCCGCACTGTGGAAGCAACGCCCAGAGAGAAACAGGCACCGTGGGCCTCCAGGCAGGGGCTGCGGGATCACAGCCAGAATGCCCCTGCGTCTCCGCTGAGAAGCGACCTCCCAGTTGGAGGCTCCATGCCGCCCTCCAGAGGAGCAAAGACGTGTGGAGTGTGTCTGGCCTTTCCTTGGGAGTGTGGTGCCCTTCCCTCTTCCCCAGGCACAGGAGCAACTGCCCCTGAGCAAAGACCTCTCCAAGGGCTTTTCCCTCAGGCTGAAGCAGATTTCGCAGGAAGCGGGCCTAGAGAGCTTCCTTCGTGGATGCAGAGGCAGCAGAGCGGCCTGCGTGTGCACAGCTGCATTTGGCAGAGAGGAGCTCGCTTTGGCACTGGGAGGCTGTGAGACCTGCTCCAAGCACCGGGATTGCTGGGTTGGGGCCTGCATCTCGCTGCCACTTTCTGAGCTTCCAAAGACTTTCCTAGCTCACAGCCTCGCTAGCCATGAAGGAACAGGCTGAGGGAGTGTGTCAGACATGACTCAGCACTTTCCTGGGCTTGCCTGTGGTTTCGCCTTTCCACTCCAACTGGGCCCCGGGATTCCCTGCAGAGGAGGAGGAGCCCGGTTGTCTCCAAACTTCCTAGGGCTAGAGTAGAGCAGGGAGAACTCTGTCAGCTGGAAGGGAAGAGCAGAAGGGTAGATGGGGCAGAGGTTGCCTGGCCGCTCTGGTGAAGCAACGCCCAGGGAGAAACAGGCACCATGGGCCTCCAGGCAGGTGATGCGAGATCCCAGCCAGAGTGCTTCTGCGTCTCAGCCGAGAAGCTTCCTGAGAGTTTGAGGTTGCCTGCAGCTCTCCAGAGGAGCAAAGACATGTGGGGTGTGTTTGGCCTTTCCCTGGGAGGGTGGTGCCCTTGCGGCAGCCCCAGGCCCAGGAGCAACGGCCCCAGAGGAAAGACCGTTCCCACTGAGATTCGCTGAGGCTGAGAAGCAGATTTCGCAGGAAGCGGGAGGAGAGAGCTTCCTTCGCCAATGCAGAGGCAGCCTAGCGGCCTGCGTCTGCACAGCTGGATTTGGCAGAGAGCCGTTCGCTTTGCCCCTGGGAGACGCTGAGATTGGCTCCAAGCACCGAGATTTCCGGGTGCGCGGCCTGCATCTCTCTTGCACTCTCCGAGCTTGAGAAGGCTTTCCTAGCTCCCAGTGTTGCTTCCCTGAAAGGAGCAGGCTGAGGATGTGTGTCCGACGTGACTCAGCCCCTTCCTAGGCTTCCCCGTGCTATTGCCTTTCAGTGCAATCGAAGGCGCAGGACTCCTTGGAAAGGAGGCTGGGCTCGGTTGTCTCCCCACTTCAGAGGTCTAGAGCAGAGCACTGAGACGTCTGTCAGGCGGAAGGGAAGCGCTGTTGTGCCCATGGTGAAGACGTTGCTTGGCCGCACTGTGGAAGCAACGCCCAGAGAGAAACAGGCACCGTGGGCCTCCAGGCAGGGGCTGCGGGATCACAGCCAGAATGCCCCTGCGTCTCCGCTGAGAAGCGACCTCCCAGTTGGAGGCTCCATGCCGCCCTCCAGAGGAGCAAAGACGTGTGGAGTGTGTCTGGCCTTTCCTTGGGAGTGTGGTGCCCTTCCCTCTTCCCCAGGCACAGGAGCAACTGCCCCTGAGCAAAGACCTCTCCAAGGGCTTTTCCCTCAGGCTGAAGCAGATTTCGCAGGAAGCGGGCCTAGAGAGCTTCCTTCGTGGATGCAGAGGCAGCAGAGCGGCCTGCGTGTGCAAAGCTGCATTTGGCAGAGAGGAGCTCGCTTTGGCACTGGGAGGCTGTGAGACCTGCTCCAAGCACCGGGATTGCTGGGTTGGGGCCTGCATCTCGCTGCCACTTTCTGAGCTTCCAAAGACTTTCCTAGCTCACAGCCTCGCTAGCCATGAAGGAGCAGGCTGAGGGAGTGTGTCAGACATGACTCAGCACTTTCCTGGGCTTGCCTGTGGTTTCGCCTTTCCACTCCAACTGGGCCCCGGGACTCCCTGCAGAGGAGGAGGAGCCCGGTTGTCTCCAAACTTCCTAGGGCTAGAGTAGAGCAGGGAGAACTCTGTCAGCTGGAAGGGAAGAGCAGAAGGGTAGATGGGGCAGAGGTTGCCTGGCCGCTCTGGTGAAGCAACGCCCAGGGAGAAACAGGCACCATGGGCCTCCAGGCAGGGGATGCGAGATCCCAGCCAGAGTGCTTCTGCGTCTCAGCCGAGAAGCTTCCTGAGAGTTTGAGGTTGCCTGCAGCTCTCCAGAGGAGCAAAGACATGTGGGGTGTGTTTGGCCTTTCCCTGGGAGGGTGGTGCCCTTGCGGCAGCCCCAGGCCCAGGAGCAACGGCCCCAGAGGAAAGACCGTTCCCACTGAGATTCGCTGAGGCTGAGAAGCAGATTTCGCAGGAAGCGGGAGGAGAGAGCTTCCTTCGCCAATGCAGAGGCAGCCTAGCGGCCTGCGTCTGCACAGCTGGATTTGGCAGAGAGGCGTTCGCTTTGCCCCTGGGAGACGCTGAGATTGGCTCCAAGCACCGAGATTTCCGGGTGCGCGGCCTGCATCTCTCTTGCACTCTCCGAGCTTGAGAAGGCTTTCCTAGCTCCCAGCGTTGCTTCCCTGAAAGGAGCAGGCTGAGGAAGTGTGCCCGCGTGACTCAGCCCCTTCCTAGGCTTCCCCGTGCTATTGCCTTTCAGTGCAATCGAAGGCGCAGGACTCCTTGGAAAGGAGGCTGGGCTCGGTTGTCTCCCCACTTCAGAGGTCTAGAGCAGAGCACTGAGACGTCTGTCAGGCGGAAGGGAAGCGCTGTTGTGCCCATGGTGAAGACGTTGCTTGGCCGCACTGTGGAAGCAACGCCCAGAGAGAAACAGGCACCGTGGGCCTCCAGGCAGGGGCTGCGGGATCACAGCCAGAATGCCCCTGCGTCTCCGCTGAGAAGCGACCTCCCAGTTGGAGGCTCCATGCCGCCCTCCAGAGGAGCAAAGACGTGTGGAGTGTGTCTGGCCTTTCCTTGGGAGTGTGGTGCCCTTCCCTCTTCCCCAGGCACAGGAGCAACTGCCCCTGAGCAAAGACCTCTCCAAGGGCTTTTCCCTCAGGCTGAAGCAGATTTCGCAGGAAGCGGGCCTAGAGAGCTTCCTTCGTGGATGCAGAGGCAGCAGAGCGGCCTGCGTGTGCACAGCTGCATTTGGCAGAGAGGAGCTCGCTTTGGCACTGGGAGGCTGGGAGACCTGCTCCAAGCACCGGGATTGCTGGGTTGGGGCCTGCATCTCGCTGCCACTTTCTGAGCTTCCAAAGACTTTCCTAGCTCACAGCCTCGCTAGCCATGAAGGAGCAGGCTGAGGGAGTGTGTCAGACATGACTCAGCACTTTCCTGGGCTTGCCTGTGGTTTCGCCTTTCCACTCCAACTGGGCCCCGGGACTCCCTGCAGAGGAGGAGGAGCCCGGTTGTCTCCAAACTTCCTAGGGCTAGAGTAGAGCAGGGAGAACTCTGTCAGCTGGAAGGGAAGAGCAGAAGGGTAGATGGGGCAGAGGTTGCCTGGCCGCTCTGGTGAAGCAACGCCCAGGGAGAAACAGGCACCATGGGCCTCCAGGCAGGGGATGCGAGATCCCAGCCAGAGTGCTTCTGCGTCTCAGCCGAGAAGCTTCCTGAGAGTTTGAGGTTGCCTGCAGCTCTCCAGAGGAGCAAAGACATGTGGGGTGTGTTTGGCCTTTCCCTGGGAGGGTGGTGTCCTTGCGGCAGCCCCAGGCCCAGGAGCAACGGCCCCAGAGGAAAGACCGTTCCCACTGAGATTCGCTGAGGCTGAGAAGCAGATTTCGCAGGAAGCGGGAGGAGAGCGCTTCCTTCGCCAATGCAGAGGCAGCCTAGCGGCCTGCGTCTGCACAGCTGGATTTGGCAGAGAGGCGTTCGCGTTGCCCCTGGGAGACGCTGAGATTGGCTCCAAGCACCGAGATTTCCGGGTGCGCGGCCTGCATCTCTCTTGCACTCTCCGAGCTTGAGAAGGCTTTCCTAGCTCCCAGCGTTGCTTCCCTGAAAGGAGCAGGCTGAGGAAGTGTGCCCGCGTGACTCAGCCCCTTCCTAGGCTTCCCCGTGCTATTGCCTTTCAGTGCAATCGAAGGCGCAGGACTCCTTGGAAAGGAGGCTGGGCTCGGTTGTCTCCCCACTTCAGAGGTCTAGAGTAGAGCACTGAGACGTCTGTCAGGCGGAAGGGAAGCGCTGTTGTGCCCATGGTGAAGACGTTGCTTGGCCGCACTGTGGAAGCAACGCCCAGAGAGAAACAGGCACCGTGGGCCTCCAGGCAGGGGCTGCGGGATCACAGCCAGAATGCCCCTGCGTCTCCCCTGAGAAGCGACCTCCCAGTTGGAGGCTCCATGCCGCCCTCCAGAGGAGCAAAGACGTGTGGAGTGTGTCTGGCCTTTCCTTGGGAGTGTGGTGCCCTTCCCTCTTCCCCAGGCACAGGAGCAACTGCCCCTGAGCAAAGACCTCTCCAAGGGCTTTTCCCTCAGGCTGAAGCAGATTTCGCAGGAAGCGGGCCTAGAGAGCTTCCTTCGTGGATGCAGAGGCAGCAGAGCGGCCTGCGTGTGCACAGCTGCATTTGGCAGAGAGGAGCTCGCTTTGGCACTGGGAGGCTGGGAGACCTGCTCCAAGCACCGGGATTGCTGGGTTGGGGCCTGCATCTCGCTGCCACTTTCTGAGCTTCCAAAGACTTTCCTAGCTCACAGCCTCGCTAGCCATGAAGGAGCAGGCTGAGGGAGTGTGTCAGACATGACTCAGCACTTTCCTGGGCTTGCCTGTGGTTTCGCCTTTCCACTCCAACTGGGCCCCGGGACTCCCTGCAGAGGAGGAGGAGCCCGGTTGTCTCCAAACTTCCTAGGGCTAGAGTAGAGCAGGGAGAACTCTGTCAGCTGGAAGGGAAGAGCAGAAGGGTAGATGGGGCAGAGGTTGCCTGGCCGCTCTGGTGAAGCAACGCCCAGGGAGAAACAGGCACCATGGGCCTCCAGGCAGGGGATGCGAGATCCCAGCCAGAGTGCTTCTGCGTCTCAGCCGAGAAGCTTCCTGAGAGTTTGAGGTTGCCTGCAGCTCTCCAGAGGAGCAAAGACATGTGGGGTGTGTTTGGCCTTTCCCTGGGAGGGTGGTGCCCTTGCGGCAGCCCCAGGCCCAGGAGCAACGGCCCCAGAGGAAAGACCGTTCCCACTGAGATTCGCTGAGGCTGAGAAGCAGATTTCGCAGGAAGCGGGAGGAGAGAGCTTCCTTCGCCAATGCAGAGGCAGCCTAGCGGCCTGCGTCTGCACAGCTGGATTTGGCAGAGAGGCGTTCGCTTTGCCCCTGGGAGACGCTGAGATTGGCTCCAAGCACCGAGATTTCCGGGTGCGTGGCCTGCAACTCTCTTGCACTCTCCGAGCTTGAGAAGGCTTTCCTAGCTCCCAGCGTTGCTTCCCTGAAAGGAGCAGGCTGAGGAAGTGTGTCCGACGTGACTCAGCCCCTTCCTAGGCTTCCCCGTGTTATTGCCTTTCAGTGCAATCGAAGGCGCAGGACTCCTTGGAAAGGAGGCTGGGCTCGGTTGTCTCCCCACTTCAGAGGTCTAGAGCAGAGCACTGAGACGTCTGTCAGGCGGAAGGGAAGCGCTGTTGTGCCCATGGTGAAGACGTTGCTTGGCCGCACTGTGGAAGCAACGCCCAGAGAGAAACAGGCACCGTGGGCCTCCAGGCAGGGGCTGCGGGATCACAGCCAGAATGCCCCTGCGTCTGCGCTGAGAAGCGACCTCCCAGTTGGAGGCTCCATGCCGCCCTCCAGAGGAGCAAAGACGTGTGGAGTGTGTCTGGCCTTTCCTTGGGAGTGTGGTGCCCTTCCCTCTTCCCCAGGCACAGGAGCAACTGCCCCTGAGCAAAGACCTCTCCAAGGGCTTTTCCCTCAGGCTGAAGCAGATTTCGCAGGAAGCGGGCCTAGAGAGCTTCCTTCGTGGATGCAGAGGCAGCAGAGCGGCCTGCGTGTGCAAAGCTGCATTTGGCAGAGAGGAGCTCGCTTTGGCACTGGGAGGCTGTGAGACCTGCTCCAAGCACCGGGATTGCTGGGTTGGGGCCTGCATCTCGCTGCCACTTTCTGAGCTTCCAAAGACTTTCCTAGCTCACAGCCTCGCTAGCCATGAAGGAGCAGGCTGAGGGAGTGTGTCAGACATGACTCAGCACTTTCCTGGGCTTGCCTGTGGTTTCGCCTTTCCACTCCAACTGGGCCCCGGGAGTCCCTGCAGAGGAGGAGGAGCCCGGTTGTCTCCAAACTTCCTAGGGCTAGAGTAGAGCAGGGAGAACTCTGTCAGCTGGAAGGGAAGAGCAGAAGGGTAGATGGGGCAGAGGTTGCCTGGCCGCTCTGGTGAAGCAACGCCCAGGGAGAAACAGGCACCATGGGCCTCCAGGCAGGGGATGCGAGATCCCAGCCAGAGTGCTTCTGCGTCTCAGCCGAGAAGCTTCCTGAGAGTTTGAGGTTGCCTGCAGCTCTCCAGAGGAGCAAAGACATGTGGGGTGTGTTTGGCCTTTCCCTGGGAGGGTGGTGCCCTTGCGGCAGCCCCAGGCCCAGGAGCAACGGCCCCAGAGGAAAGACCGTTCCCACTGAGATTCGCTGAGGCTGAGAAGCAGATTTCGCAGGAAGCAGGAGGAGAGAGCTTCCTTCGCCAATGCAGAGGCAGCCTAGCGGCCTGCGTCTGCACAGCTGGATTTGGCAGAGAGGCGTTCGCTTTGCCCCTGGGAGACGCTGAGATTGGCTCCAAGCACCGAGATTTCCGGGTGCGCGGCCTGCATCTCTCTTGCACTCTCCGAGCTTGAGAAGGCTTTCTTAGCTCCCAGCGTTGCTTCCCTGAAAGGAGCAGGCTGAGGAAGTGTGTCCGACGTGACTCAGCCCCTTCCTAGGCTTCCCCGTGCTATTGCCTTTCAGTGCAATCGAAGGCGCAGGACTCCTTGGAAAGGAGGCTGGGCTCGGTTGTCTCCCCACTTCAGAGGACTAGAGCAGAGCACTGAGACGTCTGTCAGGCGGAAGGGAAGCGCTGTTGTGCCCATGGTGAAGACGTTGCTTGGCCGCACTGTGGAAGCAACGCCCAGAGAGAAACAGGCACCGTGGGCCTCCAGGCAGGGGCTGCGGGATCACAGCCAGAATGCCCCTGCGTCTCCGCTGAGAAGAGACCTCCCAGTTGGAGGCTCCATGCCGCCCTCCAGAGGAGCAAAGACGTGTGGAGTGTGTCTGGCCTTTCCTTGGGAGTGTGGTGCCCTTCCCTCTTCCCCAGGCACAGGAGCAACTGCCCCTGAGCAAAGACCTCTCCAAGGGCTTTTCCCTCAGGCTGAAGCAGATTTCGCAGGAAGCGGGCCTAGAGAGCTTCCTTCGTGGATGCAGAGGCAGCAGAGCGGCCTGCGTGTGCACAGCTGCATTTGGCAGAGAGGAGCTCGCTTTGGCACTGGGAGGCTGTGAGACCTGCTCCAAGCACCGGGATTGCTGGGTTGGGGCCTGCATCTCGCTGCCACTTTCTGAGCTTCCAAAGACTTTCCTAGCTCACAGCCTCGCTAGCCATGAAGGAGCAGGCTGAGGGAGTGTGTCAGACATGACTCAGCACTTTCCTGGGCTTGCCTGTGGTTTCGCCTTTCCACTCCAACTGGGCCCCGGGACTCCTTGCAGAGGAGGAGGAGCCCGGTTGTCTCCAAACTTCCTAGGGCTAGAGTAGAGCAGGGAGAACTCTGTCAGCTGGAAGGGAAGAGCAGAAGGGTAGATGGGGCAGAGGTTGCCTGGCCGCTCTGGTGAAGCAACGCCCAGGGAGAAACAGGCACCATGGGCCTCCAGGCAGGGGATGCGAGATCCCAGCCAGAGTGCTTCTGCGTCTCAGCCGAGAAGCTTCCTGAGAGTTTGAGGTTGCCTGCAGCTCTCCAGAGGAGCAAAGACATGTGGGGTGTGTTTGGCCTTTCCCTGGGAGGGTGGTGCCCTTGCGGCAGCCCCAGGCCCAGGAGCAACGGCCCCAGAGGAAAGACCGTTCCCACTGAGATTCGCTGAGGCTGAGAAGCAGATTTCGCAGGAAGCGGGAGGAGAGAGCTTCCTTCGCCAATGCAGAGGCAGCCTAGCGGCCTGCGTCTGCACAGCTGGATTTGGCAGAGAGGCGTTCGCTTTGCCCCTGGGAGACGCTGAGATTGGCTCCAAGCACCGAGATTTCCGGGTGCGCGGCCTGCATCTCTCTTGCACTCTCCGAGCTTGAGAAGGCTTTCCTAGCTCCCAGCGTTGCTTCCCTGAAAGGAGCAGGCTGAGGAAGTGTGTCCGACGTGACTCAGCCCCTTCCTAGGCTTCCCCGTGCTATTGCCTTTCAGTGCAATCGAAGGCGCAGGACTCCTTGGAAAGGAGGCTGGGCTCGGTTGTCTCCCCACTTCAGAGGTCTAGAGCAGAGCACTGAGAGTCTGTCAGGCGGAAGGGAAGCGCTGTTGTGCCCATGGTGAAGACGTTGCTTGGCCGCACTGTGGAAGCAACGCCCAGAGAGAAACAGGCACCGTGGGCCTCCAGGCAGGGGCTGCGGGATCACAGCCAGAATGCCCCTGCGTCTCCGCTGAGAAGCGACCTCCCAGTTGGAGGCTCCATGCCGCCCTCCAGAGGAGCAAAGACGTGTGGAGTGTGTCTGGCCTTTCCTTGGGAGTGTGGTGCCCTTCCCTCTTCCCCAGGCACAGGAGCAACTGCCCCTGAGCAAAGACCTCTCCAAGGGCTTTTCCCTCAGGCTGAAGCAGATTTCGCAGGAAGCGGGCCTAGAGAGCTTCCTTCGTGGATGCAGAGGCAGCAGAGCGGCCTGCGTGTGCAAAGCTGCATTTGGCAGAGAGGAGCTCGCTTTGGCACTGGGAGGCTGGGAGACCTGCTCCAAGCACCGGGATTGCTGGGTTGGGGCCTGCATCTCGCTGCCACTTGCTGAGCTTCCAAAGACTTTCCTAGCTCACAGCCTCGCTAGCCATGAAGGAGCAGGCTGAGGGAGTGTGTCAGACATGACTCAGCACTTTCCTGGGCTTGCCTGTGGTTTCGCCTTTCCACTCCAACTGGGCCCCGGGACTCCTTGCAGAGGAGGAGGAGCCCGGTTGTCTCCAAACTTCCTAGGGCTAGAGTAGAGCAGGGAGAACTCTGTCAGCTGGAAGGGAAGAGCAGAAGGGTAGATGGGGCAGAGGTTGCCTGGCCGCTCTGGTGAAGCAACACCCAGGGAGAAACAGGCACCATGGGCCTCCAGGCAGGGGATGCGAGATCCCAGCCAGAGTGCTTCTGCGTCTCAGCCGAGAAGCTTCCTGAGAGTTTGAGGTTGCCTGCAGCTCTCCAGAGGAGCAAAGACATGTGGGGTGTGTTTGGCCTTTCCCTGGGAGGGTGGTGCCCTTGCGGCAGCCCCAGGCCCAGGAGCAACGGCCCCAGAGGAAAGACCGTTCCCACTGAGATTCGCTGAGGCTGAGAAGCAGATTTCGCAGGAAGCGGGAGGAGAGAGCTTCCTTCGCCAATGCAGAGGCAGCCTAGCGGCCTGCGTCTGCACAGCTGGATTTGGCAGAGAGGCGTTCGCTTTGCCCCTGGGAGACGCTGAGATTGGCTCCAAGCACCGAGATTTCCGGGTGCGCGGTCTGCATCTCTCTTGCACTCTCCGAGCTTGAGAAGGCTTTCCTAGCTCCCAGCGTTGCTTCCCTGAAAGGAGCAGGCTGAGGAAGTGTGTCCGACGTGACTCAGCCCTTTCCTAGGCTTCCCCGTGCTATTGCCTTTCAGTGCAATCGAAGGCGCAGGACTCCTTGGAAAGGAGGCTGGGCTCGGTTGTCTCCCCACTTCAGAGGTCTAGAGCAGAGCACTGAGACGTCTGTCAGGCGGAAGGGAAGCGCTGTTGTGCCCATGGTGAAGACGTTGCTTGGCCGCACTGTGGAAGCAACGCCCAGAGAGAAACAGGCACCGTGGGCCTCCAGGCAGGGGCTGCGGGATCACAGCCAGAATGCTCCTGCGTCTCCGCTGAGAAGCGACCACCCAGTTGGAGGCTCCATGCCGCCCTCCAGAGGAGCAAAGACGTGTGGAGTGTGTCTGGCCTTTCCTTGGGAGTGTGGTGCCCTTCCCTCTTCCCCAGGCACAGGAGCAACTGCCCCTGAGCAAAGACCTCTCCAAGGGCTTTTCCCTCAGGCTGAAGCAGATTTCGCAGGAAGCGGGCCTAGAGAGCTTCCTTCGTGGATGCAGAGGCAGCAGAGCGGCCTGCGTGTGCAAAGCTGCATTTGGCAGAGAGGAGCTCGCTTTGGCACTGGGAGGCTGTGAGACCTGCTCCAAGCACCGGGATTGCTGGGTTGGGGCCTGCATCTCGCTGCCACTTTCTGAGCTTCCAAAGACTTTCCTAGCTCACAGCCTCGCTAGCCATGAAGGAGCAGGCTGAGGGAGTGTGTCAGACATGACTCAGCACTTTCCTGGGCTTGCCTGTGGTTTCGCCTTTCCACTCCAACTGGGCCCCGGGAGTCCCTGCAGAGGAGGAGGAGCCCGGTTGTCTCCAAACTTCCTAGGGCTAGAGTAGAGCAGGGAGAACTCTGTCAGCTGGAAGGGAAGAGCAGAAGGGTAGATGGGGCAGAGGTTGCCTGGCCGCTCTGGTGAAGCAACGCCCAGGGAGAAACAGGCACCATGGGCCTCCAGGCAGGGGATGCGAGATCCCAGCCAGAGTGCTTCTGCGTCTCAGCCGAGAAGCTTCCTGAGAGTTTGAGGTTGCCTGCAGCTCTCCAGAGGAGCAAAGACATGTGGGGTGTGTTTGGCCTTTCCCTGGGAGGGTGGTGCCCTTGCGGCAGCCCCAGGCCCAGGAGCAACGGCCCCAGAGGAAAGACCGTTCCCACTGAGATTCGCTGAGGCTGAGAAGCAGATTTCGCAGGAAGCAGGAGGAGAGAGCTTCCTTCGCCAATGCAGAGGCAGCCTAGCGGCCTGCGTCTGCACAGCTGGATTTGGCAGAGAGGCGTTCGCTTTGCCCCTGGGAGACGCTGAGATTGGCTCCAAGCACCGAGATTTCCGGGTGCGCGGCCTGCATCTCTCTTGCACTCTCCGAGCTTGAGAAGGCTTTCCTAGCTCCCAGCGTTGCTTCCCTGAAAGGAGCAGGCTGAGGAAGTGTGTCCGACGTGACTCAGCCCCTTCCTAGGCTTCCCCGTGCTATTGCCTTTCAGTGCAATCGAAGGCGCAGGACTCCTTGGAAAGGAGGCTGGGCTCGGTTGTCTCCCCACTTCAGAGGACTAGAGCAGAGCACTGAGACGTCTGTCAGGCGGAAGGGAAGCGCTGTTGTGCCCATGGTGAAGACGTTGCTTGGCCGCACTGTGGAAGCAACGCCCAGAGAGAAACAGGCACCGTGGGCCTCCAGGCAGGGGCTGCGGGATCACAGCCAGAATGCCCCTGCGTCTCCGCTGAGAAGAGACCTCCCAGTTGGAGGCTCCATGCCGCCCTCCAGAGGAGCAAAGACGTGTGGAGTGTGTCTGGCCTTTCCTTGGGAGTGTGGTGCCCTTCCCTCTTCCCCAGGCACAGGAGCAACTGCCCCTGAGCAAAGACCTCTCCAAGGGCTTTTCCCTCAGGCTGAAGCAGATTTCGCAGGAAGCGGGCCTAGAGAGCTTCCTTCGTGGATGCAGAGGCAGCAGAGCGGCCTGCGTGTGCACAGCTGCATTTGGCAGAGAGGAGCTCGCTTTGGCACTGGGAGGCTGTGAGACCTGCTCCAAGCACCGGGATTGCTGGGTTGGGGCCTGCATCTCGCTGCCACTTTCTGAGCTTCCAAAGACTTTCCTAGCTCACAGCCTCGCTAGCCATGAAGGAGCAGGCTGAGGGAGTGTGTCAGACATGACTCAGCACTTTCCTGGGCTTGCCTGTGGTTTCGCCTTTCCACTCCAACTGGGCCCCGGGACTCCTTGCAGAGGAGGAGGAGCCCGGTTGTCTCCAAACTTCCTAGGGCTAGAGTAGAGCAGGGAGAACTCTGTCAGCTGGAAGGGAAGAGCAGAAGGGTAGATGGGGCAGAGGTTGCCTGGCCGCTCTGGTGAAGCAACGCCCAGGGAGAAACAGGCACCATGGGCCTCCAGGCAGGGGATGCGAGATCCCAGCCAGAGTGCTTCTGCGTCTCAGCCGAGAAGCTTCCTGAGAGTTTGAGGTTGCCTGCAGCTCTCCAGAGGAGCAAAGACATGTGGGGTGTGTTTGGCCTTTCCCTGGGAGGGTGGTGCCCTTGCGGCAGCCCCAGGCACAGGAGCAACGGCCCCAGAGGAAAGACCGTTCCCACTGAGATTCGCTGAGGCTGAGAAGCAGATTTCGCAGGAAGCGGGAGGAGAGAGCTTCCTTCGCCAATGCAGAGGCAGCCTAGCGGCCTGCGTCTGCACAGCTGGATTTGGCAGAGAGGCGTTCGCTTTGCCCCTGGGAGACGCTGAGATTGGCTCCAAGCACCGAGATTTCCGGGTGCGCGGCCTGCATCTCTCTTGCACTCTCCGAGCTTGAGAAGGCTTTCCTAGCTCCCAGCGTTGCTTCCCTGAAAGGAGCAGGCTGAGGAAGTGTGTCCGACGTGACTCAGCCCCTTCCTAGGCTTCCCCGTGCTATTGCCTTTCAGTGCAATCGAAGGCGCAGGACTCCTTGGAAAGGAGGCTGGGCTCGGTTGTCTCCCCACTTCAGAGGTCTAGAGCAGAGCACTGAGAGTCTGTCAGGCGGAAGGGAAGCGCTGTTGTGCCCATGGTGAAGACGTTGCTTGGCCGCACTGTGGAAGCAACGCCCAGAGAGAAACAGGCACCGTGGGCCTCCAGGCAGGGGCTGCGGGATCACAGCCAGAATGCCCCTGCGTCTCCGCTGAGAAGCGACCTCCCAGTTGGAGGCTCCATGCCGCCCTCCAGAGGAGCAAAGACGTGTGGAGTGTGTCTGGCCTTTCCTTGGGAGTGTGGTGCCCTTCCCTCTTCCCCAGGCACAGGAGCAACTGCCCCTGAGCAAAGACCTCTCCAAGGGCTTTTCCCTCAGGCTGAAGCAGATTTCGCAGGAAGCGGGCCTAGAGAGCTTCCTTCGTGGATGCAGAGGCAGCAGAGCGGCCTGCGTGTGCAAAGCTGCATTTGGCAGAGAGGAGCTCGCTTTGGCACTGGGAGGCTGGGAGACCTGCTCCAAGCACCGGGATTGCTGGGTTGGGGCCTGCATCTCGCTGCCACTTGCTGAGCTTCCAAAGACTTTCCTAGCTCACAGCCTCGCTAGCCATGAAGGAGCAGGCTGAGGGAGTGTGTCAGACATGACTCAGCACTTTCCTGGGCTTGCCTGTGGTTTCGCCTTTCCACTCCAACTGGGCCCCGGGACTCCTTGCAGAGGAGGAGGAGCCCGGTTGTCTCCAAACTTCCTAGGGCTAGAGTAGAGCAGGGAGAACTCTGTCAGCTGGAAGGGAAGAGCAGAAGGGTAGATGGGGCAGAGGTTGCCTGGCCGCTCTGGTGAAGCAACACCCAGGGAGAAACAGGCACCATGGGCCTCCAGGCAGGGGATGCGAGATCCCAGCCAGAGTGCTTCTGCGTCTCAGCCGAGAAGCTTCCTGAGAGTTTGAGGTTGCCTGCAGCTCTCCAGAGGAGCAAAGACATGTGGGGTGTGTTTGGCCTTTCCCTGGGAGGGTGGTGCCCTTGCGGCAGCCCCAGGCCCAGGAGCAACGGCCCCAGAGGAAAGACCGTTCCCACTGAGATTCGCTGAGGCTGAGAAGCAGATTTCGCAGGAAGCGGGAGGAGAGAGCTTCCTTCGCCAATGCAGAGGCAGCCTAACGGCCTGCGTCTGCACAGCTGGATTTGGCAGAGAGGCGTTCGCTTTGCCCCTGGGAGACGCTGAGATTGGCTCCAAGCACCGAGATTTCCGGGTGCGCGGTCTGCATCTCTCTTGCACTCTCCGAGCTTGAGAAGGCTTTCCTAGCTCCCAGCGTTGCTTCCCTGAAAGGAGCAGGCTGAGGAAGTGTGTCCGACGTGACTCAGCCCTTTCCTAGGCTTCCCCGTGCTATTGCCTTTCAGTGCAATCGAAGGCGCAGGACTCCTTGGAAAGGAGGCTGGGCTCGGTTGTCTCCCCACTTCAGAGGTCTAGAGCAGAGCACTGAGACGTCTGTCAGGCGGAAGGGAAGCGCTGTTGTGCCCATGGTGAAGACGTTGCTTGGCCGCACTGTGGAAGCAACGCCCAGAGAGAAACAGGCACTGTGGGCCTCCAGGCAGGGGCTGCGGGATCACAGCCAGAATGCTCCTGCGTCTCCGCTGAGAAGCGACCACCCAGTTGGAGGCTCCATGCCGCCCTCCAGAGGAGCAAAGACGTGTGGAGTGTGTCTGGCCTTTCCTTGGGAGTGTGGTGCCCTTCCCTCTTCCCCAGGCACAGGAGCAACTGCCCCTGAGCAAAGACCTCTCCAAGGGCTTTTCCCTCAGGCTGAAGCAGATTTCGCAGGAAGCGGGCCTAGAGAGCTTCCTTCGTGGATGCAGAGGCAGCAGAGCGGCCTGCGTGTGCAAAGCTGCATTTGGCAGAGAGGAGCTCGCTTTGGCACTGGGAGGCTGTGAGACCTGCTCCAAGCACCGGGATTGCTGGGTTGGGGCCTGCATCTCGCTGCCACTTGCTGAGCTTCCAAAGACTTTCCTAGCTCACAGCCTCGCTAGCCATGAAGGAGCAGGCTGAGGGAGTGTGTCAGACATGACTCAGCACTTTCCTGGGCTTGCCTGTGGTTTCGCCTTTCCACTCCAACTGGGCCCCGGGACTCCTTGCAGAGGAGGAAGAGCCCGGTTGTCTCCAAACTTCCTAGGGCTAGAGTAGAGCAGGGAGAACTCTGTCAGCTGGAAGGGAAGAGCAGAAGGGTAGATGGGGCAGAGGTTGCCTGGCCGCTCTGGTGAAGCAACGCCCAGGGAGAAACAGGCACCATGGGCCTCCAGGCAGGGGATGCGAGATCCCAGCCAGAGTGCTTCTGCGTCTCAGCCGAGAAGCTTCCTGAGAGTTTGAGGTTGCCTGCAGCTCTCCAGAGGAGCAAAGACATGTGGGGTGTGTTTGGCCTTTCCCTGGGAGGGTGGTGCCCTTGCGGCAGCCCCAGGCCCAGGAGCAACGGCCCCAGAGGAAAGACCGTTCCCACTGAGATTCGCTGAGGCTGAGAAGCAGATTTCGCAGGAAGCGGGAGGAGAGAGCTTCCTTCGCCAATGCAGAGGCAGCCTAGCGGCCTGCGTCTGCACAGCTGGATTTGGCAGAGAGGCGTTCGCTTTGCCCCTGGGAGACGCTGAGATTGGCTCCAAGCACCGAGATTTCCGGGTGCGCGGCCTGCATCTCTCTTGCACTCTCCGAGCTTGAGAAGGCTTTCCTAGCTCCCAGCGTTGCTTCCCTGAAAGGAGCAGGCTGAGGAAGTGTGTCCGACGTGACTCAGCCCCTTCCTAGGCTTCCCCGTGCTATTGCCTTTCAGTGCAATCGAAGGCGCAGGACTCCTTGGAAAGGAGGCTGGGCTCGGTTGTCTCCCCACTTCAGAGGTCTAGAGCAGAGCACTGAGACGTCTGTCAGGCGGAAGGGAAGCGCTGTTGTGCCCATGGTGAAGACGTTGCTTGGCCGCACTGTGGAAGCAACGCCCAGAGAGAAACAGGCACCGTGGGCCTCCAGGCAGGGGCTGCGGGATCACAGCCAGAATGCCCCTGCGTCTCCGCTGAGAAGCGACCTCCCAGTTGGAGGCTCCATGCCGCCCTCCAGAGGAGCAAAGACGTGTGGAGTGTGTCTGGCCTTTCCTTGGGAGTGTGGTGCCCTTCCCTCTTCCCCAGGCACAGGAGCAACTGCCCCTGAGCAAAGAGCTCTCCAAGGGCTTTTCCCTCAGGCTGAAGCAGATTTCGCAGGAAGCGGGCCTAGAGAGCTTCCTTCGTGGATGCAGAGGCAGCAGAGCGGCCTGCGTGTGCAAAGCTGCATTTGGCAGAGAGGAGCTCGCTTTGGCACTGGGAGGCTGGGAGACCTGCTCCAAGCACCGGGATTGCTGGGTTGGGGCCTGCATCTCGCTGCCACTTGCTGAGCTTCCAAAGACTTTCCTAGCTCACAGCCTCGCTAGCCATGAAGGAGCAGGCTGAGGGAGTGTGTCAGACATGACTCAGCACTTTCCTGGGCTTGCCTGTGGTTTCGCCTTTCCACTCCAACTGGGCCCCGGGACTCCTTGCAGAGGAGGAAGAGCCCGGTTGTCTCCAAACTTCCTAGGGCTAGAGTAGAGCAGGGAGAACTCTGTCAGCTGGAAGGGAAGAGCAGAAGGGTAGATGGGGCAGAGGTTGCCTGGCCGCTCTGGTGAAGCAACGCCCAGGGAGAAACAGGCACCATGGGCCTCCAGGCAGGGGATGCGAGATCCCAGCCAGAGTGCTTCTGCGTCTCAGCCGAGAAGCTTCCTGAGAGTTTGAGGTTGCCTGCAGCTCTCCAGAGGAGCAAAGACATGTGGGGTGTGTTTGGCCTTTCCCTGGGAGGGTGGTGCCCTTGCGGCAGCCCCAGGCCCAGGAGCAACGGCCCCAGAGGAAAGACCGTTCCCACTGAGATTCGCTGAGGCTGAGAAGCAGATTTCGCAGGAAGCGGGAGGAGAGAGCTTCCTTCGCCAATGCAGAGGCAGCCTAGCGGCCTGCGTCTGCACAGCTGGATTTGGCAGAGAGGCGTTCGCTTTGCCCCTGGGAGACGCTGAGATTGGCTCCAAGCACCGAGATTTCCGGGTGCGCGGCCTGCATCTCTCTTGCACTCTCCGAGCTTGAGAAGGCTTTCCTAGCTCCCAGCGTTGCTTCCCTGAAAGGAGCAGGCTGAGGAAGTGTGTCCGACGTGACTCAGCCCCTTCCTAGGCTTCCCCGTGCTATTGCCTTTCAGTGCAATCGAAGGCGCAGGACTCCTTGGAAAGGAGGCTGGGCTCGGTTGTCTCCCCACTTCAGAGGTCTAGAGCAGAGCACTGAGACGTCTGTCAGGCGGAAGGGAAGCGCTGTTGTGCCCATGGTGAAGACGTTGCTTGGCCGCACTGTGGAAGCAACGCCCAGAGAGAAACAGGCACCGTGGGCCTCCAGGCAGGGGCTGCGGGATCACAGCCAGAATGCCCCTGCGTCTCCGCTGAGAAGCGACCTCCCAGTTGGAGGCTCCATGCCGCCCTCCAGAGGAGCAAAGACGTGTGGAGTGTGTCTGGCCTTTCCTTGGGAGTGTGGTGCCCTTCCCTCTTCCCCAGGCACAGGAGCAACTGCCCCTGAGCAAAGAGCTCTCCAAGGGCTTTTCCCTCAGGCTGAAGCAGATTTCGCAGGAAGCGGGCCTAGAGAGCTTCCTTCGTGGATGCAGAGGCAGCAGAGCGGCCTGCGTGTGCAAAGCTGCATTTGGCAGAGAGGAGCTCGCTTTGGCACTGGGAGGCTGGGAGACCTGCTCCAAGCACCGGGATTGCTGGGTTGGGGCCTGCATCTCGCTGCCACTTGCTGAGCTTCCAAAGACTTTCCTAGCTCACAGCCTCGCTAGCCATGAAGGAGCAGGCTGAGGGAGTGTGTCAGACATGACTCAGCACTTTCCTGGGCTTGCCTGTGGTTTCGCCTTTCCACTCCAACTGGGCCCCGGGACTCCTTGCAGAGGAGGAGGAGCCCGGTTGTCTCCAAACTTCCTAGGGCTAGAGTAGAGCAGGGAGAACTCTGTCAGCTGGAAGGGAAGAGCAGAAGGGTAGATGGGGCAGAGGTTGCCTGGCCGCTCTGGTGAAGCAACGCCCAGGGAGAAACAGGCACCATGGGCCTCCAGGCAGGGGATGCGAGATCCCAGCCAGAGTGCTTCTGCGTCTCAGCCGAGAAGCTTCCTGAGAGTTTGAGGTTGCCTGCAGCTCTCCAGAGGAGCAAAGACATGTGGGGTGTGTTTGGCCTTTCCCTGGGAGGGTGGTGCCCTTGCGGCAGCCCCAGGCCCAGGAGCAACGGCCCCAGAGGAAAGACCGTTCCCACTGAGATTCGCTGAGGCTGAGAAGCAGATTTCGCAGGAAGCGGGAGGAGAGAGCTTCCTTCGCCAATGCAGAGGCAGCCTAGCGGCCTGCGTCTGCACAGCTGGATTTGGCAGAGAGGCGTTCGCTTTGCCCCTGGGAGACGCTGAGATTGGCTCCAAGCACCGAGATTTCCGGGTGCGCGGCCTGCATCTCTCTTGCACTCTCCGAGCTTGAGAAGGCTTTCCTAGCTCCCAGCGTTGCTTCCCTGAAAGGAGCAGGCTGAGGAAGTGTGTCCGACGTGACTCAGCCCCTTCCTAGGCTTCCCCGTGCTATTGCCTTTCAGTGCAATCGAAGGCGCAGGACTCCTTGGAAAGGAGGCTGGGCTCGGTTGTCTCCCCACTTCAGAGGTCTAGAGCAGAGCACTGAGACGTCTGTCAGGCGGAAGGGAAGCGCTGTTGTGCCCATGGTGAAGACGTTGCTTGGCCGCACTGTGGAAGCAACGCCCAGAGAGAAACAGGCACCGTGGGCCTCCAGGCAGGGGCTGCGGGATCACAGCCAGAATGCCCCTGCGTCTCCGCTGAGAAGCGACCTCCCAGTTGGAGGCTCCATGCCGCCCTCCAGAGGAGCAAAGACGTGTGGAGTGTGTCTGGCCTTTCCTTGGGAGTGTGGTGCCCTTCCCTCTTCCCCAGGCACAGGAGCAACTGCCCCTGAGCAAAGACCTCTCCAAGGGCTTTTCCCTCAGGCTGAAGCAGATTTCGCAGGAAGCGGGCCTAGAGAGCTTCCTTCGTGGATGCAGAGGCAGCAGAGCGGCCTGCGTGTGCAAAGCTGCATTTGGCAGAGAGGAGCTCGCTTTGGCACTGGGAGGCTGGGAGACCTGCTCCAAGCACCGGGATTGCTGGGTTGGGGCCTGCATCTCGCTGCCACTTGCTGAGCTTCCAAAGACTTTCCTAGCTCACAGCCTCGCTAGCCATGAAGGAGCAGGCTGAGGGAGTGTGTCAGACATGACTCAGCACTTTCCTGGGCTTGCCTGTGGTTTCGCCTTTCCACTCCAACTGGGCCCCGGGACTCCTTGCACAGGAGGAGGAGCCCGGTTGTCTCCAAACTTCCTAGGGCTAGAGTAGAGCAGGGAGAACTCTGTCAGCTGGAAGGGAAGAGCAGAAGGGTAGATGGGGCAGAGGTTGCCTGGCCGCTCTGGTGAAGCAACGCCCAGGGAGAAACAGGCACCATGGGCCTCCAGGCAGGGGATGCGAGATCCCAGCCAGAGTGCTTCTGCGTCTCAGCCGAGAAGCTTCCTGAGAGTTTGAGGTTGCCTGCAGCTCTCCAGAGGAGCAAAGACATGTGGGGTGTGTTTGGCCTTTCCCTGGGAGGGTGGTGCCCTTGCGGCAGCCCCAGGCCCAGGAGCAACGGCCCCAGAGGAAAGACCGTTCCCACTGAGATTCGCTGAGGCTGAGAAGCAGATTTCGCAGGAAGCGGGAGGAGAGAGCTTCCTTCGCCAATGCAGAGGCAGCCTAGCGGCCTGCGTCTGCACAGCTGGATTTGGCAGAGAGGCGTTCGCTTTGCCCCTGGGAGACGCTGAGATTGGCTCCAAGCACCGAGATTTCCGGGTGCGCGGCCTGCATCTCTCTTGCACTCTCCGAGCTTGAGAAGGCTTTCCTAGCTCCCAGCGTTGCTTCCCTGAAAGGAGCAGGCTGAGGAAGTGTGTCCGACGTGACTCAGCCCCTTCCTAGGCTTCCCCGTGCTATTGCCTTTCAGTGCAATCGAAGGCGCAGGACTCCTTGGAAAGGAGGCTGGGCTCGGTTGTCTCCCCACTTCAGAGGTCTAGAGCAGAGCACTGAGACGTCTGTCAGGCGGAAGGGAAGCGCTGTTGTGCCCATGGTGAAGACGTTGCTTGGCCGCACTGTGGAAGCAACGCCCAGAGAGAAACAGGCACCGTGGGCCTCCAGGCAGGGGCTGCGGGATCACAGCCAGAATGCCCCTGCGTCTCCGCTGAGAAGCGACCTCCCAGTTGGAGGCTCCATGCCGCCCTCCAGAGGAGCAAAGACGTGTGGAGTGTGTCTGGCCTTTCCTTGGGAGTGTGGTGCCCTTCCCTCTTCCCCAGGCACAGGAGCAACTGCCCCTGAGCAAAGAGCTCTCCAAGGGCTTTTCCCTCAGGCTGAAGCAGATTTCGCAGGAAGCGGGCCTAGAGAGCTTCCTTCGTGGATGCAGAGGCAGCAGAGCGGCCTGCGTGTGCAAAGCTGCATTTGGCAGAGAGGAGCTCGCTTTGGCACTGGGAGGCTGGGAGACCTGCTCCAAGCACCGGGATTGCTGGGTTGGGGCCTGCATCTCGCTGCCACTTGCTGAGCTTCCAAAGACTTTCCTAGCTCACAGCCTCGCTAGCCATGAAGGAGCAGGCTGAGGGAGTGTGTCAGACATGACTCAGCACTTTCCTGGGCTTGCCTGTGGTTTCGCCTTTCCACTCCAACTGGGCCCCGGGACTCCTTGCAGAGGAGGAGGAGCCCGGTTGTCTCCAAACTTCCTAGGGCTAGAGTAGAGCAGGGAGAACTCTGTCAGCTGGAAGGGAAGAGCAGAAGGGTAGATGGGGCAGAGGTTGCCTGGCCGCTCTGGTGAAGCAACGCCCAGGGAGAAACAGGCACCATGGGCCTCCAGGCAGGGGATGCGAGATCCCAGCCAGAGTGCTTCTGCGTCTCAGCCGAGAAGCTTCCTGAGAGTTTGAGGTTGCCTGCAGCTCTCCAGAGGAGCAAAGACATGTGGGGTGTGTTTGGCCTTTCCCTGGGAGGGTGGTGCCCTTGCGGCAGCCCCAGGCCCAGGAGCAACGGCCCCAGAGGAAAGACCGTTCCCACTGAGATTCGCTGAGGCTGAGAAGCAGATTTCGCAGGAAGCGGGAGGAGAGAGCTTCCTTCGCCAATGCAGAGGCAGCCTAGCGGCCTGCGTCTGCACAGCTGGATTTGGCAGAGAGGCGTTCGCTTTGCCCCTGGGAGACGCTGAGATTGGCTCCAAGCACCGAGATTTCCGGGTGCGCGGCCTGCATCTCTCTTGCACTCTCCGAGCTTGAGAAGGCTTTCCTAGCTCCCAGCGTTGCTTCCCTGAAAGGAGCAGGCTGAGGAAGTGTGTCCGACGTGACTCAGCCCCTTCCTAGGCTTCCCCGTGCTATTGCCTTTCAGTGCAATCGAAGGCGCAGGACTCCTTGGAAAGGAGGCTGGGCTCGGTTGTCTCCCCACTTCAGAGGTCTAGAGCAGAGCACTGAGACGTCTGTCAGGCGGAAGGGAAGCGCTGTTGTGCCCATGGTGAAGACGTTGCTTGGCCGCACTGTGGAAGCAACGCCCAGAGAGAAACAGGCACCGTGGGCCTCCAGGCAGGGGCTGCGGGATCACAGCCAGAATGCCCCTGCGTCTCCGCTGAGAAGCGACCTCCCAGTTGGAGGCTCCATGCCGCCCTCCAGAGGAGCAAAGACGTGTGGAGTGTGTCTGGCCTTTCCTTGGGAGTGTGGTGCCCTTCCCTCTTCCCCAGGCACAGGAGCAACTGCCCCTGAGCAAAGAGCTCTCCAAGGGCTTTTCCCTCAGGCTGAAGCAGATTTCGCAGGAAGCGGGCCTAGAGAGCTTCCTTCGTGGATGCAGAGGCAGCAGAGCGGCCTGCGTGTGCACAGCTGCATTTGGCAGAGAGGAGCTCGCTTTGGCACTGGGAGGCTGTGAGACCTGCTCCAAGCACCGGGATTGCTGGGTTGGGGCCTGCATCTCGCTGCCACTTTCTGAGCTTCCAAAGACTTTCCTAGCTCACAGCCTCGCTAGCCATGAAGGAGCAGGCTGAGGGAGTGTGTCAGACATGACTCAGCACTTTCCTGGGCTTGCCTGTGGTTTCGCCTTTCCACTCCAACTGGGCCCCGGGACTCCCTGCAGAGGAGGAGGAGCCCGGTTGTCTCCAAACTTCCTAGGGCTAGAGTAGAGCAGGGAGAACTCTGTCAGCTGGAAGGGAAGAGCAGAAGGGTAGATGGGGCAGAGGTTGCCTGGCCGCTCTGGTGAAGCAACGCCCAGGGAGAAACAGGCACCATGGGCCTCCAGGCAGGGGATGCGAGATCCCAGCCAGAGTGCTTCTGCGTCTCAGCCGAGAAGCTTCCTGAGAGTTTGAGGTTGCCTGCAGCTCTCCAGAGGAGCAAAGACATGTGGGGTGTGTTTGGCCTTTCCCTGGGAGGGTGGTGCCCTTGCGGCAGCCCCAGGCCCAGGAGCAACGGCCCCAGAGGAAAGACCGTTCCCACTGAGATTCGCTGAGGCTGAGAAGCAGATTTCGCAGGAAGCGGGAGGAGAGAGCTTCCTTCGCCAATGCAGAGGCAGCCTAGCGGCCTGCGTCTGCACAGCTGGATTTGGCAGAGAGGCGTTCGCTTTGCCCCTGGGAGACGCTGAGATTGGCTCCAAGCACCGAGATTTCCGGGTGCGCGGCCTGCATCTCTCTTGCACTCTCCGAGCTTGAGAAGGCTTTCCTAGCTCCCAGCGTTGCTTCCCTGAAAGGAGCAGGCTGAGGAAGTGTGTCCGACGTGACTCAGCCCCTTCCTAGGCTTCCCCGTGCTATTGCCTTTCAGTGCAATCGAAGGCGCAGGACTCCTTGGAAAGGAGGCTGGGCTCGGTTGTCTCCCCACTTCAGAGGTCTAGAGCAGAGCACTGAGACGTCTGTCAGGCGGAAGGGAAGCGCTGTTGTGCCCATGGTGAAGACGTTGCTTGGCCGCACTGTGGAAGCAACGCCCAGAGAGAAACAGGCACCGTGGGCCTCCCGGCAGGGGCTGCGGGATCACAGCCAGAATGCCCCTGCGTCTCCGCTGAGAAGCGACCTCCCAGTTGGAGGCTCCATGCCGCCCTCCAGAGGAGCAAAGACGTGTGGAGTGTGTCTGGCCTTTTCTTGGGAGTGTGGTGCCCTTCCCTCTTCCCCAGGCACAGGAGCAACTGCCCCTGAGCAAAGACCTCTCCAAGGGCTTTTCCCTCAGGCTGAAGCAGATTTCGCAGGAAGCGGGCCTAGAGAGCTTCCTTCGTGGATGCAGAGGCAGCAGAGCGGCCTGCGTGTGCACAGCTGCATTTGGCAGAGAGGAGCTCGCTTTGGCACTGGGAGGCTGTGAGACCTGCTCCAAGCACCGGGATTGCTGGGTTGGGGCCTGCATCTCGCTGCCACTTTCTGAGCTTCCAAAGACTTTCCTAGCTCACAGCCTCGCTAGCCATGAAGGAGCAGGCTGAGGGAGTGTGTCAGACATGACTCAGCACTTTCCTGGGCTTGCCTGTGGTTTCGCCTTTCCACTCCAACTGGGCCCCGGGACTCCCTGCAGAGGAGGAGGAGCCCGGTTGTCTCCAAACTTCCTAGGGCTAGAGTAGAGCAGGGAGAACTCTGTCAGCTGGAAGGGAAGAGCAGAAGGGTAGATGGGGCAGAGGTTGCCTGGCCGCTCTGGTGAAGCAACGCCCAGGGAGAAACAGGCACCATGGGCCTCCAGGCAGGGGATGCGAGATCCCAGCCAGAGTGCTTCTGCGTCTCAGCCGAGAAGCTTCCTGAGAGTTTGAGGTTGCCTGCAGCTCTCCAGAGGAGCAAAGACATGTGGGGTGTGTTTGGCCTTTCCCTGGGAGGGTGGTGCCCTTGCGGCAGCCCCAGGCCCAGGAGCAACGGCCCCAGAGGAAAGACCGTTCCCACTGAGATTCGCTGAGGCTGAGAAGCAGATTTCGCAGGAAGCGGGAGGAGAGAGCTTCCTTCGCCAATGCAGAGGCAGCCTAGCGGCCTGCGTCTGCACAGCTGGATTTGGCAGAGAGGCGTTCGCTTTGCCCCTGGGAGACGCTGAGATTGGCTCCAAGCACCGAGATTTCCGGGTGCGCGGCCTGCATCTCTCTTGCACTCTCCGAGCTTGAGAAGGCTTTCCTAGCTCCCAGCGTTGCTTCCCTGAAAGGAGCAGGCTGAGGAAGTGTGTCCGACGTGACTCAGCCCCTTCCTAGGCTTCCCCGTGCTATTGCCTTTCAGTGCAATCGAAGGCGCAGGACTCCTTGGAAAGGAGGCTGGGCTCGGTTGTCTCCCCACTTCAGAGGTCTAGAGCAGAGCACTGAGACGTCTGTCAGGCGGAAGGGAAGCGCTGTTGTGCCCATGGTGAAGACGTTGCTTGGCCGCACTGTGGAAGCAACGCCCAGAGAGAAACAGGCACCGTGGGCCTCCAGGCAGGGGCTGCGGGATCACAGCCAGAATGCCCCTGCGTCTCCGCTGAGAAGCGACCTCCCAGTTGGAGGCTCCATGCCGCCCTCCAGAGGAGCAAAGACGTGTGGAGTGTGTCTGGCCTTTCCTTGGGAGTGTGGTGCCCTTCCCTCTTCCCCAGGCACAGGAGCAACTGCCCCTGAGCAAAGACCTCTCCAAGGGCTTTTCCCTCAGGCTGAAGCAGATTTCGTAGGAAGCGGGCCTAGAGAGCTTCCTTCGTGGATGCAGAGGCAGCAGAGCGGCCTGCGTGTGCACAGCTGCATTTGGCAGAGAGGAGCTCGCTTTGGCACTGGGAGGCTGTGAGACCTGCTCCAAGCACCGGGATTGCTGGGTTGGGGCCTGCATCTCGCTGCCACTTTCTGAGCTTCCAAAGACTTTCCTAGCTCACAGCCTCGCTAGCCATGAAGGAGCAGGCTGAGGGAGTGTGTCAGACATGACTCAGCACTTTCCTGGGCTTGCCTGTGGTTTCGCCTTTCCACTCCAACTGGGCCCCGGGACTCCCTGCAGAGGAGGAGGAGCCCGGTTGTCTCCAAACTTCCTAGGGCTAGAGTAGAGCAGGGAGAACTCTGTCAGCTGGAAGGGAAGAGCAGAAGGGTAGATGGGGCAGAGGTTGCCTGGCCGCTCTGGTGAAGCAACGCCCAGGGAGAAACAGGCACCATGGGCCTCCAGGCAGGGGATGCGAGATCCCAGCCAGAGTGCTTCTGCGTCTCAGCCGAGAAGCTTCCTGAGAGTTTGAGGTTGCCTGCAGCTCTCCAGAGGAGCAAAGACATGTGGGGTGTGTTTGGCCTTTCCCTGGGAGGGTGGTGCCCTTGCGGCAGCCCCAGGCCCAGGAGCAACGGCCCCAGAGGAAAGACCGTTCCCACTGAGATTCGCTGAGGCTGAGAAGCAGATTTCGCAGGAAGCGGGAGGAGAGAGCTTCCTTCGCCAATGCAGAGGCAGCCTAGCGGCCTGCGTCTGCACAGCTGGATTTGGCAGAGAGGCGTTCGCTTTGCCCCTGGGAGACGCTGAGATTGGCTCCAAGCACCGAGATTTCCGGGTGCGCGGCCTGCATCTCTCTTGCACTCTCCGAGCTTGAGAAGGCTTTCCTAGCTCCCAGCGTTGCTTCCCTGAAAGGAGCAGGCTGAGGAAGTGTGTCCGACGTGACTCAGCCCCTTCCTAGGCTTCCCCGTGCTATTGCCTTTCAGTGCAATCGAAGGCGCAGGACTCCTTGGAAAGGAGGCTGGGCTCGGTTGTCTCCCCACTTCAGAGGTCTAGAGCAGAGCACTGAGACGTCTGTCAGGCGGAAGGGAAGCGCTGTTGTGCCCATGGTGAAGACGTTGCTTGGCCGCACTGTGGAAGCAACGCCCAGAGAGAAACAGGCACCGTGGGCCTCCCGGCAGGGGCTGCGGGATCACAGCCAGAATGCCCCTGCGTCTCCGCTGAGAAGCGACCTCCCAGTTGGAGGCTCCATGCCGCCCTCCAGAGGAGCAAAGACGTGTGGAGTGTGTCTGGCCTTTTCTTGGGAGTGTGGTGCCCTTCCCTCTTCCCCAGGCACAGGAGCAACTGCCCCTGAGCAAAGACCTCTCCAAGGGCTTTTCCCTCAGGCTGAAGCAGATTTCGCAGGAAGCGGGCCTAGAGAGCTTCCTTCGTGGATGCAGAGGCAGCAGAGCGGCCTGCGTGTGCACAGCTGCATTTGGCAGAGAGGAGCTCGCTTTGGCACTGGGAGGCTGTGAGACCTGCTCCAAGCACCGGGATTGCTGGGTTGGGGCCTGCATCTCGCTGCCACTTTCTGAGCTTCCAAAGACTTTCCTAGCTCACAGCCTCGCTAGCCATGAAGGAGCAGGCTGAGGGAGTGTGTCAGACATGACTCAGCACTTTCCTGGGCTTGCCTGTGGTTTCGCCTTTCCACTCCAACTGGGCCCCGGGACTCCCTGCAGAGGAGGAGGAGCCCGGTTGTCTCCAAACTTCCTAGGGCTAGAGTAGAGCAGGGAGAACTCTGTCAGCTGGAAGGGAAGAGCAGAAGGGTAGATGGGGCAGAGGTTGCCTGGCCGCTCTGGTGAAGCAACGCCCAGGGAGAAACAGGCACCATGGGCCTCCAGGCAGGGGATGCGAGATCCCAGCCAGAGTGCTTCTGCGTCTCAGCCGAGAAGCTTCCTGAGAGTTTGAGGTTGCCTGCAGCTCTCCAGAGGAGCAAAGACATGTGGGGTGTGTTTGGCCTTTCCCTGGGAGGGTGGTGCCCTTGCGGCAGCCCCAGGCCCAGGAGCAACGGCCCCAGAGGAAAGACCGTTCCCACTGAGATTCGCTGAGGCTGAGAAGCAGATTTCGCAGGAAGCGGGAGGAGAGAGCTTCCTTCGCCAATGCAGAGGCAGCCTAGCGGCCTGCGTCTGCACAGCTGGATTTGGCAGAGAGGCGTTCGCTTTGCCCCTGGGAGACGCTGAGATTGGCTCCAAGCACCGAGATTTCCGGGTGCGCGGCCTGCATCTCTCTTGCACTCTCCGAGCTTGAGAAGGCTTTCCTAGCTCCCAGCGTTGCTTCCCTGAAAGGAGCAGGCTGAGGAAGTGTGTCCGACGTGACTCAGCCCCTTCCTAGGCTTCCCCGTGCTATTGCCTTTCAGTGCAATCGAAGGCGCAGGACTCCTTGGAAAGGAGGCTGGGCTCGGTTGTCTCCCCACTTCAGAGGTCTAGAGCAGAGCACTGAGACGTCTGTCAGGCGGAAGGGAAGCGCTGTTGTGCCCATGGTGAAGACGTTGCTTGGCCGCACTGTGGAAGCAACGCCCAGAGAGAAACAGGCACCGTGGGCCTCCAGGCAGGGGCTGCGGGATCACAGCCAGAATGCCCCTGCGTCTCCGCTGAGAAGCGACCTCCCAGTTGGAGGCTCCATGCCGCCCTCCAGAGGAGCAAAGACGTGTGGAGTGTGTCTGGCCTTTCCTTGGGAGTGTGGTGCCCTTCCCTCTTCCCCAGGCACAGGAGCAACTGCCCCTGAGCAAAGACCTCTCCAAGGGCTTTTCCCTCAGGCTGAAGCAGATTTCGTAGGAAGCGGGCCTAGAGAGCTTCCTTCGTGGATGCAGAGGCAGCAGAGCGGCCTGCGTGTGCACAGCTGCATTTGGCAGAGAGGAGCTCGCTTTGGCACTGGGAGGCTGTGAGACCTGCTCCAAGCACCGGGATTGCTGGGTTGGGGCCTGCATCTCGCTGCCACTTTCTGAGCTTCCAAAGACTTTCCTAGCTCACAGCCTCGCTAGCCATGAAGGAGCAGGCTGAGGGAGTGTGTCAGACATGACTCAGCACTTTCCTGGGCTTGCCTGTGGTTTCGCCTTTCCACTCCAACTGGGCCCCGGGACTCCCTGCAGAGGAGGAGGAGCCCGGTTGTCTCCAAACTTCCTAGGGCTAGAGTAGAGCAGGGAGAACTCTGTCAGCTGGAAGGGAAGAGCAGAAGGGTAGATGGGGCAGAGGTTGCCTGGCCGCTCTGGTGAAGCAACGCCCAGGGAGAAACAGGCACCATGGGCCTCCAGGCAGGGGATGCGAGATCCCAGCCAGAGTGCTTCTGCGTCTCAGCCGAGAAGCTTCCTGAGAGTTTGAGGTTGCCTGCAGCTCTCCAGAGGAGCAAAGACATGTGGGGTGTGTTTGGCCTTTCCCTGGGAGGGTGGTGCCCTTGCGGCAGCCCCAGGCCCAGGAGCAACGGCCCCAGAGGAAAGACCGTTCCCACTGAGATTCGCTGAGGCTGAGAAGCAGATTTCGCAGGAAGCGGGAGGAGAGAGCTTCCTTCGCCAATGCAGAGGCAGCCTAGCGGCCTGCGTCTGCACAGCTGGATTTGGCAGAGAGGCGTTCGCTTTGCCCCTGGGAGACGCTGAGATTGGCTCCAAGCACCGAGATTTCCGGGTGCGCGGCCTGCATCTCTCTTGCACTCTCCGAGCTTGAGAAGGCTTTCCTAGCTCCCAGCGTTGCTTCCTTGAAAGGAGCAGGCTGAGGAAGTGTGTCCGACGTGACTCAGCCCCTTCCTAGGCTTCCCCGTGCTATTGCCTTTCAGTGCAATCGAAGGCGCAGGACTCCTTGGAAAGGAGGCTGGGCTCGGTTGTCTCCCCACTTCAGAGGTCTAGAGCAGAGCACTGAGACGTCTGTCAGGCGGAAGGGAAGCGCTGTTGTGCCCATGGTGAAGACGTTGCTTGGCCGCACTGTGGAAGCAACGCCCAGAGAGAAACAGGCACCGTGGGCCTCCAGGCAGGGGCTGCGGGATCACAGCCAGAATGCCCCTGCGTCTCCGCTGAGAAGCGACCTCCCAGTTGGAGGCTCCATGCCGCCCTCCAGAGGAGCAAAGACGTGTGGAGTGTGTCTGGCCTTTCCTTGGGAGTGTGGTGCCCTTCCCTCTTCCCCAGGCACAGGAGCAACTGCCCCTGAGCAAAGACCTCTCCAAGGGCTTTTCCCTCAGGCTGAAGCAGATTTCGCAGGAAGCGGGCCTAGAGAGCTTCCTTCGTGGATGCAGAGGCAGCAGAGCGGCCTGCGTGTGCAAAGCTGCATTTGGCAGAGAGGAGCTCGCTTTGGCACTGGGAGGCTGTGAGACCTGCTCCAAGCACCGGGATTGCTGGGTTGGGGCCTGCATCTCGCTGCCACTTGCTGAGCTTCCAAAGACTTTCCTAGCTCACAGCCTCGCTAGCCATGAAGGAGCAGGCTGAGGGAGTGTGTCAGACATGACTCAGCACTTTCCTGGGCTTGCCTGTGGTTTCGCCTTTCCACTCCAACTGGGCCCCGGGACTCCCTGCAGAGGAGGAGGAGCCCGGTTGTCTCCAAACTTCCTAGGGCTAGAGTAGAGCAGGGAGAACTCTGTCAGCTGGAAGGGAAGAGCAGAAGGGTAGATGGGGCAGAGGTTGCCTGGCCGCTCTGGTGAAGCAACGCCCAGGGAGAAACAGGCACCATGGGCCTCCAGGCAGGGGATGCGAGATCCCAGCCAGAGTGCTTCTGCGTCTCAGCCGAGAAGCTTCCTGAGAGTTTGAGGTTGCCTGCAGCTCTCCAGAGGAGCAAAGACATGTGGGGTGTGTTTGGCCTTTCCCTGGGAGGGTGGTGCCCTTGCGGCAGCCCCAGGCCCAGGAGCAACGGCCCCAGAGGAAAGACCGTTCCCACTGAGATTCGCTGAGGCTGAGAAGCAGATTTCGCAGGAAGCGGGAGGAGAGAGCTTCCTTCGCCAATGCAGAGGCAGCCTAGCGGCCTGCGTCTGCACAGCTGGATTTGGCAGAGAGGCGTTCGCTTTGCCCCTGGGAGACGCTGAGATTGGCTCCAAGCACCGAGATTTCCGGGTGCGCGGCCTGCATCTCTCTTGCACTCTCCGAGCTTGAGAAGGCTTTCCTAGCTCCCAGCGTTGCTTCCCTGAAAGGAGCAGGCTGAGGAAGTGTGTCCGACGTGACTCAGCCCCTTCCTAGGCTTCCCCGTGCTATTGCCTTTCAGTGCAATCGAAGGCGCAGGACTCCTTGGAAAGGAGGCTGGGCTCGGTTGTCTCCCCACTTCAGAGGTCTAGAGCAGAGCACTGAGACGTCTGTCAGGCGGAAGGGAAGCGCTGTTGTGCCCATGGTGAAGACGTTGCTTGGCCGCACTGTGGAAGCAACGCCCAGAGAGAAACAGGCACCGTGGGCCTCCAGGCAGGGGCTGCGGGATCACAGCCAGAATGCCCCTGCGTCTCCGCTGAGAAGCGACCTCCCAGTTGGAGGCTCCATGCCGCCCTCCAGAGGAGCAAAGACGTGTGGAGTGTGTCTGGCCTTTCCTTGGGAGTGTGGTGCCCTTCCCTCTTCCCCAGGCACAGGAGCAACTGCCCCTGAGCAAAGAGCTCTCCAAGGGCTTTTCCCTCAGGCTGAAGCAGATTTCGCAGGAAGCGGGCCTAGAGAGCTTCCTTCGTGGATGCAGAGGCAGCAGAGCGGCCTGCGTGTGCAAAGCTGCATTTGGCAGAGAGGAGCTCGCTTTGGCACTGGGAGGCTGGGAGACCTGCTCCAAGCACCGGGATTGCTGGGTTGGGGCCTGCATCTCGCTGCCACTTGCTGAGCTTCCAAAGACTTTCCTAGCTCACAGCCTCGCTAGCCATGAAGGAGCAGGCTGAGGGAGTGTGTCAGACATGACTCAGCACTTTCCTGGGCTTGCCTGTGGTTTCGCCTTTCCACTCCAACTGGGCCCCGGGACTCCTTGCAGAGGAGGAGGAGCCCGGTTGTCTCCAAACTTCCTAGGGCTAGAGTAGAGCAGGGAGAACTCTGTCAGCTGGAAGGGAAGAGCAGAAGGGTAGATGGGGCAGAGGTTGCCTGGCCGCTCTGGTGAAGCAACGCCCAGGGAGAAACAGGCACCATGGGCCTCCAGGCAGGGGATGCGAGATCCCAGCCAGAGTGCTTCTGCGTCTCAGCCGAGAAGCTTCCTGAGAGTTTGAGGTTGCCTGCAGCTCTCCAGAGGAGCAAAGACATGTGGGGTGTGTTTGGCCTTTCCCTGGGAGGGTGGTGCCCTTGCGGCAGCCCCAGGCCCAGGAGCAACGGCCCCAGAGGAAAGACCGTTCCCACTGAGATTCGCTGAGGCTGAGAAGCAGATTTCGCAGGAAGCGGGAGGAGAGAGCTTCCTTCGCCAATGCAGAGGCAGCCTAGCGGCCTGCGTCTGCACAGCTGGATTTGGCAGAGAGGCGTTCGCTTTGCCCCTGGGAGACGCTGAGATTGGCTCCAAGCACCGAGATTTCCGGGTGCGCGGCCTGCATCTCTCTTGCACTCTCCGAGCTTGAGAAGGCTTTCCTAGCTCCCAGCGTTGCTTCCCTGAAAGGAGCAGGCTGAGGAAGTGTGTCCGACGTGACTCAGCCCCTTCCTAGGCTTCCCCGTGCTATTGCCTTTCAGTGCAATCGAAGGCGCAGGACTCCTTGGAAAGGAGGCTGGGCTCGGTTGTCTCCCCACTTCAGAGGTCTAGAGCAGAGCACTGAGACGTCTGTCAGGCGGAAGGGAAGCGCTGTTGTGCCCATGGTGAAGACGTTGCTTGGCCGCACTGTGGAAGCAACGCCCAGAGAGAAACAGGCACCGTGGGCCTCCAGGCAGGGGCTGCGGGATCACAGCCAGAATGCCCCTGCGTCTCCGCTGAGAAGCGACCTCCCAGTTGGAGGCTCCATGCCGCCCTCCAGAGGAGCAAAGACGTGTGGAGTGTGTCTGGCCTTTCCTTGGGAGTGTGGTGCCCTTCCCTCTTCCCCAGGCACAGGAGCAACTGCCCCTGAGCAAAGAGCTCTCCAAGGGCTTTTCCCTCAGGCTGAAGCAGATTTCGCAGGAAGCGGGCCTAGAGAGCTTCCTTCGTGGATGCAGAGGCAGCAGAGCGGCCTGCGTGTGCACAGCTGCATTTGGCAGAGAGGAGCTCGCTTTGGCACTGGGAGGCTGTGAGACCTGCTCCAAGCACCGGGATTGCTGGGTTGGGGCCTGCATCTCGCTGCCACTTTCTGAGCTTCCAAAGACTTTCCTAGCTCACAGCCTCGCTAGCCATGAAGGAGCAGGCTGAGGGAGTGTGTCAGACATGACTCAGCACTTTCCTGGGCTTGCCTGTGGTTTCGCCTTTCCACTCCAACTGGGCCCCGGGACTCCCTGCAGAGGAGGAGGAGCCCGGTTGTCTCCAAACTTCCTAGGGCTAGAGTAGAGCAGGGAGAACTCTGTCAGCTGGAAGGGAAGAGCAGAAGGGTAGATGGGGCAGAGGTTGCCTGGCCGCTCTGGTGAAGCAACGCCCAGGGAGAAACAGGCACCATGGGCCTCCAGGCAGGGGATGCGAGATCCCAGCCAGAGTGCTTCTGCGTCTCAGCCGAGAAGCTTCCTGAGAGTTTGAGGTTGCCTGCAGCTCTCCAGAGGAGCAAAGACATGTGGGGTGTGTTTGGCCTTTCCCTGGGAGGGTGGTGCCCTTGCGGCAGCCCCAGGCCCAGGAGCAACGGCCCCAGAGGAAAGACCGTTCCCACTGAGATTCGCTGAGGCTGAGAAGCAGATTTCGCAGGAAGCGGGAGGAGAGAGCTTCCTTCGCCAATGCAGAGGCAGCCTAGCGGCCTGCGTCTGCACAGCTGGATTTGGCAGAGAGGCGTTCGCTTTGCCCCTGGGAGACGCTGAGATTGGCTCCAAGCACCGAGATTTCCGGGTGCGCGGCCTGCATCTCTCTTGCACTCTCCGAGCTTGAGAAGGCTTTCCTAGCTCCCAGCGTTGCTTCCCTGAAAGGAGCAGGCTGAGGAAGTGTGTCCGACGTGACTCAGCCCCTTCCTAGGCTTCCCCGTGCTATTGCCTTTCAGTGCAATCGAAGGCACAGGACTCCTTGGAAAGGAGGCTGGGCTCGGTTGTCTCCCCACTTCAGAGGTCTAGAGCAGAGCACTGAGACGTCTGTCAGGCGGAAGGGAAGCGCTGTTGTGCCCATGGTGAAGACGTTGCTTGGCCGCACTGTGGAAGCAACGCCCAGAGAGAAACAGGCACCGTGGGCCTCCAGGCAGGGGCTGCGGGATCACAGCCAGAATGCCCCTGCGTCTCCGCTGAGAAGCGACCTCCCAGTTGGAGGCTCCATGCCGCCCTCCAGAGGAGCAAAGACGTGTGGAGTGTGTCTGGCCTTTCCTTGGGAGTGTGGTGCCCTTCCCTCTTCCCCAGGCACAGGAGCAACTGCCCCTGAGCAAAGACCTCTCCAAGGGCTTTTCCCTCAGGCTGAAGCAGATTTCGCAGGAAGCGGGCCTAGAGAGCTTCCTTCGTGGATGCAGAGGCAGCAGAGCGGCCTGCGTGTGCAAAGCTGCATTTGGCAGAGAGTAGCTCGCTTTGGCACTGGGAGGCTGGGAGACCTGCTCCAAGCACCGGGATTGCTGGGTTGGGGCCTGCATCTCGCTGCCACTTTCTGAGCTTCCAAAGACTTTCCTAGCTCACAGCCTCGCTAGCCATGAAGGAGCAGGCTGAGGGAGTGTGTCAGACATGACTCAGCACTTTCCTGGGCTTGCCTGTGGTTTCGCCTTTCCACTCCAACTGGGCCCCGGGACTCCTTGCCCAGGAGGAGGAGCCCGGTTGTCTCCAAACTTCCTAGGGCTAGAGTAGAGCAGGGAGAACTCTGTCAGCTGGAAGGGAAGAGCAGAAGGGTAGATGGGGCAGAGGTTGCCTGGCCGCTCTGGTGAAGCAACGCCCAGGGAGAAACAGGCACCATGGGCCTCCAGGCAGGGGATGCGAGATCCCAGCCAGAGTGCTTCTGCGTCTCAGCCAAGAAGCTTCCTAAGAGTTTGAGGTTGCCTGCAGCTCTCCAGAGGAGCAAAGACATGTGGGGTGTGTTTGGCCTTTCCCTGGGAGGGTGGTGCCCTTGCGGCAGCCCCAGGCCCAGGAGCAACGGCCCCAGAGGAAAGACCGTTCCCACTGAGATTCACTGAGGCTGAGAAGCAGATTTCGCAGGAAGCGGGAGGAGAGAGCTTCCTTCGCCAATGCAGAGGCAGCCTAGCGGCCTGCGTCTGCACAGCTGGATTTGGCAGAGAGGCGTTCGCTTTGCCCCTGGGAGACGCTGAGATTGGCTCCAAGCACCGAGATTTCCGGGTGCGCGGCCTGCATCTCTCTTGCACTCTCCGAGCTTGAGAAGGCTTTCCTAGCTCCCAGCGTTGCTTCCCTGAAAGGAGCAGGCTGAGGAAGTGTGTCCGACGTGACTCAGCCCCTTCCTAGGCTTCCCCGTGCTATTGCCTTTCAGTGCAATCGAAGGCGCAGGACTCCTTGGAAAGGAGGCTGGGCTCGGTTGTCGCCCCACTTCAGAGGTCTAGAGCAGAGCACTGAGACGTCTGTCAGACGGAAGGGAAGCGCTGTTGTGCCCATGGTGAAGACGTTGCTTGGCCGCACTGTGGAAGCAACGCCCAGAGAGAAACAGGCACCGTGGGCCTCCAGGCAGGGGCTGCGGGATCACAGCCAGAATGCCCCTGCGTCTCCGCTGAGAAGCGACCTCCCAGTTGGAGGCTCCATGCCGCCCTCCAGAGGAGCAAAGACGTGTGGAGTGTGTCTGGCCTTTCCTTGGGAGTGTGGTGCCCTTCCCTCTTCCCCAGGCACAGGAGCAACTGCCCCTGAGCAAAGACCTCTCCAAGGGCTTTTCCCTCAGGCTGAAGCAGATTTCGCAGGAAGCGGGCCTAGAGAGCTTCCTTCGTGGATGCAGAGGCAGCAGAGCGGCCTGCGTGTGCAAAGCTGCATTTGGCAGAGAGGAGCTCGCTTTGGCACTGGGAGGCTGTGAGACCTGCTCCAAGCACCGGGATTGCTGGGTTGGGGCCTGCATCTCGCTGCCACTTGCTGAGCTTCCAAAGACTTTCCTAGCTCACAGCCTCGCTAGCCATGAAGGAGCAGGCTGAGGGAGTGTGTCAGACATGACTCAGCACTTTCCTGGGCTTGCCTGTGGTTTCGCCTTTCCACTCCAACTGGGCCCCGGGACTCCCTGCAGAGGAGGAGGAGCCCGGTTGTCTCCAAACTTCCTAGGGCTAGAGTAGAGCAGGGAGAACTCTGTCAGCTGGAAGGGAAGAGCAGAAGGGTAGATGGGGCAGAGGTTGCCTGGCCGCTCTGGTGAAGCAACGCCCAGGGAGAAACAGGCACCATGGGCCTCCAGGCAGGGGATGCGAGATCCCAGCCAGAGTGCTTCTGCGTCTCAGCCGAGAAGCTTCCTGAGAGTTTGAGGTTGCCTGCAGCTCTCCAGAGGAGCAAAGACATGTGGGGTGTGTTTGGCCTTTCCCTGGGAGGGTGGTGCCCTTGCGGCAGCCCCAGGCCCAGGAGCAACGGCCCCAGAGGAAAGACCGTTCCCACTGAGATTCGCTGAGGCTGGGAAGCAGATTTCGCAGGAAGCGGGAGGAGAGAGCTTCCTTCGCCAATGCAGAGGCAGCCTAGCGGCCTGCGTCTGCACAGCTGGATTTGGCAGAGAGGCGTTCGCTTTGCCCCTGGGAGACGCTGAGATTGGCTCCAAGCACCGAGATTTCCGGGTGCGCGGCCTGCATCTCTCTTGCACTCTCCGAGCTTGAGAAGGCTTTCCTAGCTCCCAGCGTTGCTTCCCTGAAAGGAGCAGGCTGAGGAAGTGTGTCCGACGTGACTCAGCCCCTTCCTAGGCTTCCCCGTGCTATTGCCTTTCAGTGCAATCGAAGGCGCAGGACTCCTTGGAAAGGAGGCTGGGCTCGGTTGTCTCCCCACTTCAGAGGTCTAGAGCAGAGCACTGAGACGTCTGTCAGGCGGAAGGGAAGCGCTGTTGTGCCCATGGTGAAGACGTTGCTTGGCCGCACTGTGGAAGCAACGCCCAGAGAGAAACAGGCACCGTGGGCCTCCAGGCAGGGGCTGCGGGATCACAGCCAGAATGCCCCTGCGTCTCCGCTGAGAAGCGACCTCCCAGTTGGAGGCTCCATGCCGCCCTCCAGAGGAGCAAAGACGTGTGGAGTGTGTCTGGCCTTTCCTTGGGAGTGTGGTGCCCTTCCCTCTTCCCCAGGCACAGGAGCAACTGCCCCTGAGCAAAGAGCTCTCCAAGGGCTTTTCCCTCAGGCTGAAGCAGATTTCGCAGGAAGCGGGCCTAGAGAGCTTCCTTCGTGGATGCAGAGGCAGCAGAGCGGCCTGCGTGTGCACAGCTGCATTTGGCAGAGAGGAGCTCGCTTTGGCACTGGGAGGCTGTGAGACCTGCTCCAAGCACCGGGATTGCTGGGTTGGGGCCTGCATCTCGCTGCCACTTTCTGAGCTTCCAAAGACTTTCCTAGCTCACAGCCTCGCTAGCCATGAAGGAGCAGGCTGAGGGAGTGTGTCAGACATGACTCAGCACTTTCCTGGGCTTGCCTGTGGTTTCGCCTTTCCACTCCAACTGGGCCCCGGGACTCCCTGCAGAGGAGGAGGAGCCCGGTTGTCTCCAAACTTCCTAGGGCTAGAGTAGAGCAGGGAGAACTCTGTCAGCTGGAAGGGAAGAGCAGAAGGGTAGATGGGGCAGAGGTTGCCTGGCCGCTCTGGTGAAGCAACGCCCAGGGAGAAACAGGCACCATGGGCCTCCAGGCAGGGGATGCGAGATCCCAGCCAGAGTGCTTCTGCGTCTCAGCCGAGAAGCTTCCTGAGAGTTTGAGGTTGCCTGCAGCTCTCCAGAGGAGCAAAGACATGTGGGGTGTGTTTGGCCTTTCCCTGGGAGGGTGGTGCCCTTGCGGCAGCCCCAGGCCCAGGAGCAACGGCCCCAGAGGAAAGACCGTTCCCACTGAGATTCGCTGAGGCTGAGAAGCAGATTTCGCAGGAAGCGGGAGGAGAGAGCTTCCTTCGCCAATGCAGAGGCAGCCTAGCGGCCTGCGTCTGCACAGCTGGATTTGGCAGAGAGGCGTTCGCTTTGCCCCTGGGAGACGCTGAGATTGGCTCCAAGCACCGAGATTTCCGGGTGCGCGGCCTGCATCTCTCTTGCACTCTCCGAGCTTGAGAAGGCTTTCCTAGCTCCCAGCGTTGCTTCCCTGAAAGGAGCAGGCTGAGGAAGTGTGTCCGACGTGACTCAGCCCCTTCCTAGGCTTCCCCGTGCTATTGCCTTTCAGTGCAATCGAAGGCACAGGACTCCTTGGAAAGGAGGCTGGGCTCGGTTGTCTCCCCACTTCAGAGGTCTAGAGCAGAGCACTGAGACGTCTGTCAGGCGGAAGGGAAGCGCTGTTGTGCCCATGGTGAAGACGTTGCTTGGCCGCACTGTGGAAGCAACGCCCAGAGAGAAACAGGCACCGTGGGCCTCCAGGCAGGGGCTGCGGGATCACAGCCAGAATGCCCCTGCGTCTCCGCTGAGAAGCGACCTCCCAGTTGGAGGCTCCATGCCGCCCTCCAGAGGAGCAAAGACGTGTGGAGTGTGTCTGGCCTTTCCTTGGGAGTGTGGTGCCCTTCCCTCTTCCCCAGGCACAGGAGCAACTGCCCCTGAGCAAAGACCTCTCCAAGGGCTTTTCCCTCAGGCTGAAGCAGATTTCGCAGGAAGCGGGCCTAGAGAGCTTCCTTCGTGGATGCAGAGGCAGCAGAGCGGCCTGCGTGTGCAAAGCTGCATTTGGCAGAGAGTAGCTCGCTTTGGCACTGGGAGGCTGGGAGACCTGCTCCAAGCACCGGGATTGCTGGGTTGGGGCCTGCATCTCGCTGCCACTTTCTGAGCTTCCAAAGACTTTCCTAGCTCACAGCCTCGCTAGCCATGAAGGAGCAGGCTGAGGGAGTGTGTCAGACATGACTCAGCACTTTCCTGGGCTTGCCTGTGGTTTCGCCTTTCCACTCCAACTGGGCCCCGGGACTCCTTGCCCAGGAGGAGGAGCCCGGTTGTCTCCAAACTTCCTAGGGCTAGAGTAGAGCAGGGAGAACTCTGTCAGCTGGAAGGGAAGAGCAGAAGGGTAGATGGGGCAGAGGTTGCCTGGCCGCTCTGGTGAAGCAACGCCCAGGGAGAAACAGGCACCATGGGCCTCCAGGCAGGGGATGCGAGATCCCAGCCAGAGTGCTTCTGCGTCTCAGCCAAGAAGCTTCCTGAGAGTTTGAGGTTGCCTGCAGCTCTCCAGAGGAGCAAAGACATGTGGGGTGTGTTTGGCCTTTCCCTGGGAGGGTGGTGCCCTTGCGGCAGCCCCAGGCCCAGGAGCAACGGCCCCAGAGGAAAGACCGTTCCCACTGAGATTCACTGAGGCTGAGAAGCAGATTTCGCAGGAAGCGGGAGGAGAGAGCTTCCTTCGCCAATGCAGAGGCAGCCTAGCGGCCTGCGTCTGCACAGCTGGATTTGGCAGAGAGGCGTTCGCTTTGCCCCTGGGAGACGCTGAGATTGGCTCCAAGCACCGAGATTTCCGGGTGCGCGGCCTGCATCTCTCTTGCACTCTCCGAGCTTGAGAAGGCTTTCCTAGCTCCCAGCGTTGCTTCCCTGAAAGGAGCAGGCTGAGGAAGTGTGTCCGACGTGACTCAGCCCCTTCCTAGGCTTCCCCGTGCTATTGCCTTTCAGTGCAATCGAAGGCGCAGGACTCCTTGGAAAGGAGGCTGGGCTCGGTTGTCGCCCCACTTCAGAGGTCTAGAGCAGAGCACTGAGACGTCTGTCAGACGGAAGGGAAGCGCTGTTGTGCCCATGGTGAAGACGTTGCTTGGCCGCACTGTGGAAGCAACGCCCAGAGAGAAACAGGCACCGTGGGCCTCCAGGCAGGGGCTGCGGGATCACAGCCAGAATGCCCCTGCGTCTCCGCTGAGAAGCGACCTCCCAGTTGGAGGCTCCATGCCGCCCTCCAGAGGAGCAAAGACGTGTGGAGTGTGTCTGGCCTTTCCTTGGGAGTGTGGTGCCCTTCCCTCTTCCCCAGGCACAGGAGCAACTGCCCCTGAGCAAAGACCTCTCCAAGGGCTTTTCCCTCAGGCTGAAGCAGATTTCGCAGGAAGCGGGCCTAGAGAGCTTCCTTCGTGGATGCAGAGGCAGCAGAGCGGCCTGCGTGTGCAAAGCTGCATTTGGCAGAGAGGAGCTCGCTTTGGCACTGGGAGGCTGTGAGACCTGCTCCAAGCACCGGGATTGCTGGGTTGGGGCCTGCATCTCGCTGCCACTTTCTGAGCTTCCAAAGACTTTCCTAGCTCACAGCCTCGCTAGCCATGAAGGAGCAGGCTGAGGGAGTGTGTCAGACATGACTCAGCACTTTCCTGGGCTTGCCTGTGGTTTCGCCTTTCCACTCCAACTGGGCCCCGGGACTCCTTGCAGAGGAGGAGGAGCCCGGTTGTCTCCAAACTTCCTAGGGCTAGAGTAGAGCAGGGAGAACTCTGTCAGCTGGAAGGGAAGAGCAGAAGGGTAGATGGGGCAGAGGTTGCCTGGCCGCTCTGGTGAAGCAACGCCCAGGGAGAAACAGGCACCATGGGCCTCCAGGCAGGGGATGCGAGATCCCAGCCAGAGTGCTTCTGCGTCTCAGCCGAGAAGCTTCCTGAGAGTTTGAGGTTGCCTGCAGCTCTCCAGAGGAGCAAAGACATGTGGGGTGTGTTTGGCCTTTCCCTGGGAGGGTGGTGCCCTTGCGGCAGCCCCAGGCCCAGGAGCAACGGCCCCAGAGGAAAGACCGTTCCCACTGAGATTCGCTGAGGCTGGGAAGCAGATTTCGCAGGAAGCGGGAGGAGAGAGCTTCCTTCGCCAATGCAGAGGCAGCCTAGCGGCCTGCGTCTGCACAGCTGGATTTGGCAGAGAGGCGTTCGCTTTGCCCCTGGGAGACGCTGAGATTGGCTCCAAGCACCGAGATTTCCGGGTGCGCGGCCTGCATCTCTCTTGCACTCTCCGAGCTTGAGAAGGCTTTCCTAGCTCCCAGCGTTGCTTCCCTGAAAGGAGCAGGCTGAGGAAGTGTGTCCGACGTGACTCAGCCCCTTCCTAGGCTTCCCCGTGCTATTGCCTTTCAGTGCAATCGAAGGCGCAGGACTCCTTGGAAAGGAGGCTGGGCTCGGTTGTCTCCCCACTTCAGAGGTCTAGAGCAGAGCACTGAGACGTCTGTCAGACGGAAGGGAAGCGCTGTTGTGCCCATGGTGAAGACGTTGCTTGGCCGCACTGTGGAAGCAACGCCCAGAGAGAAACAGGCACCGTGGGCCTCCAGGCAGGGGCTGCGGGATCACAGCCAGAATGCCCCTGCGTCTCCGCTGAGAAGCGACCTCCCAGTTGGAGGCTCCATGCCGCCCTCCAGAGGAGCAAAGACGTGTGGAGTGTGTCTGGCCTTTCCTTGGGAGTGTGGTGCCCTTCCCTCTTCCCCAGGCACAGGAGCAACTGCCCCTGAGCAAAGACCTCTCCAAGGGCTTTTCCCTCAGGCTGAAGCAGATTTCGCAGGAAGCGGGCCTAGAGAGCTTCCTTCGTGGATGCAGAGGCAGCAGAGCGGCCTGCGTGTGCACAGCTGCATTTGGCAGAGAGGAGCTCGCTTTGGCACTGGGAGGCTGTGAGACCTGCTCCAAGCACCGGGATTGCTGGGTTGGGGCCTGCATCTCGCTGCCACTTTCTGAGCTTCCAAAGACTTTCCTAGCTCACAGCCTCGCTAGCCATGAAGGAGCAGGCTGAGGGAGTGTGTCAGACATGACTCAGCACTTTCCTGGGCTTGCCTGTGGATTCGCCTTTCCACTCCAACTGGGCCCCGGGACTCCTTGCACAGGAGGAGGAGCCCGGTTGTCTCCAAACTTCCTAGGGCTAGAGTAGAGCAGGGAGAACTCTGTCAGCTGGAAGGGAAGAGCAGAAGGGTAGATGGGGCAGAGGTTGCCTGGCCGCTCTGGTGAAGCAACGCCCAGGGAGAAACAGGCACCATGGGCCTCCAGGCAGGGGATGCGAGATCCCAGCCAGAGTGCTTCTGCGTCTCAGCCGAGAAGCTTCCTGAGAGTTTGAGGTTGCCTGCAGCTCTCCAGAGGAGCAAAGACATGTGGGGTGTGTTTGGCCTTTCCCTGGGAGGGTGGTGCCCTTGCGGCAGCCCCAGGCCCAGGAGCAACGGCCCCAGAGGAAAGACCGTTCCCACTGAGATTCGCTGAGGCTGAGAAGCAGATTTCGCAGGAAGCGGGAGGAGAGAGCTTCCTTCGCCAATGCAGAGGCAGCCTAGCGGCCTGCGTCTGCACAGCTGGATTTGGCAGAGAGGCGTTCGCTTTGCCCCTGGGAGACGCTGAGATTGGCTCCAAGCACCGAGATTTCCGGGTGCGCGGCCTGCATCTCTCTTGCACTCTCCGAGCTTGAGAAGGCTTTCCTAGCTCCCAGCGTTGCTTCCCTGAAAGGAGCAGGCTGAGGAAGTGTGTCCGACGTGACTCAGCCCCTTCCTAGGCTTCCCCGTGCTATTGCCTTTCAGTGCAATCGAAGGCGCAGGACTCCTTGGAAAGGAGGCTGGGCTCGGTTGTCGCCCCACTTCAGAGGTCTAGAGCAGAGCACTGAGACGTCTGTCAGACGGAAGGGAAGCGTTGTTGTGCCCATGGTGAAGACGTTGCTTGGCCGCACTGTGGAAGCAACGCCCAGAGAGAAACAGGCACCGTGGGCCTCCAGGCAGGGGCTGCGGGATCACAGCCAGAATGCCCCTGCGTCTCCGCTGAGAAGCGACCTCCCAGTTGGAGGCTCCATGCCGCCCTCCAGAGGAGCAAAGACGTGTGGAGTGTGTCTGGCCTTTCCTTGGGAGTGTGGTGCCCTTCCCTCTTCCCCAGGCACAGGAGCAACTGCCCCTGAGCAAAGACCTCTCCAAGGGCTTTTCCCTCAGGCTGAAGCAGATTTCGCAGGAAGCGGGCCTAGAGAGCTTCCTTCGTGGATGCAGAGGCAGCAGAGCGGCCTGCGTGTGCACAGCTGCATTTGGCAGAGAGGAGCTCGCTTTGGCACTGGGAGGCTGGGAGACCTGCTCCAAGCACCGGGATTGCTGGGTTGGGGCCTGCATCTCGCTGCCACTTTCTGAGCTTCCAAAGACTTTCCTAGCTCACAGCCTCGCTAGCCATGAAGGAGCAGGCTGAGGGAGTGTGTCAGACATGACTCAGCACTTTCCTGGGCTTGCCTGTGGTTTCGCCTTTCCACTCCAACTGGGCCCCGGGACTCCTTGCCCAGGAGGAGGAGCCCGGTTGTCTCCAAACTTCCTAGGGCTAGAGTAGAGCAGGGAGAACTCTGTCAGCTGGAAGGGAAGAGCAGAAGGGTAGATGGGGCAGAGGTTGCCTGGCCGCTCTGGTGAAGCAACGCCCAGGGAGAAACAGGCACCATGGGCCTCCAGGCAGGGGATGCGAGATCCCAGCCAGAGTGCTTCTGCGTCTCAGCCGAGAAGCTTCCTGAGAGTTTGAGGTTGCCTGCAGCTCTCCAGAGGAGCAAAGACATGTGGGGTGTGTTTGGCCTTTCCCTGGGAGGGTGGTGCCCTTGCGGCAGCCCCAGGCCCAGGAGCAACGGCCCCAGAGGAAAGACCGTTCCCACTGAGATTCGCTGAGGCTGGGAAGCAGATTTCGCAGGAAGCGGGAGGAGAGAGCTTCCTTCGCCAATGCAGAGGCAGCCTAGCGGCCTGCGTCTGCACAGCTGGATTTGGCAGAGAGGCGTTCGCTTTGCCCCTGGGAGACGCTGAGATTGGCTCCAAGCACCGAGATTTCCGGGTGCGCGGCCTGCATCTCTCTTGCACTCTCCGAGCTTGAGAAGGCTTTCCTAGCTCCCAGCGTTGCTTCCCTGAAAGGAGCAGGCTGAGGAAGTGTGTCCGACGTGACTCAGCCCCTTCCTAGGCTTCCCCGTGCTATTGCCTTTCAGTGCAATCGAAGGCGCAGGACTCCTTGGAAAGGAGGCTGGGCTCGGTTGTCGCCCCACTTCAGAGGTCTAGAGCAGAGCACTGAGACGTCTGTCAGACGGAAGGGAAGCGCTGTTGTGCCCCTGGTGAAGACGTTGCTTGGCCGCACTGTGGAAGCAACGCCCAGAGAGAAACAGGCACCGTGGGCCTCCAGGCAGGGGCTGCGGGATCACAGCCAGAATGCCCCTGCGTCTCCGCTGAGAAGCGACCTCCCAGTTGGAGGCTCCATGCCGCCCTCCAGAGGAGCAAAGACGTGTGGAGTGTGTCTGGCCTTTCCTTGGGAGTGTGGTGCCCTTCCCTCTTCCCCAGGCACAGGAGCAACTGCCCCTGAGCAAAGACCTCTCCAAGGGCTTTTCCCTCAGGCTGAAGCAGATTTCGCAGGAAGCGGGCCTAGAGAGCTTCCTTCGTGGATGCAGAGGCAGCAGAGCGGCCTGCGTGTGCACAGCTGCATTTGGCAGAGAGGAGCTCGCTTTGGCACTGGGAGGCTGGGAGACCTGCTCCAAGCACCGGGATTGCTGGGTTGGGGCCTGCATCTCGCTGCCACTTTCTGAGCTCCCAAAGACTTTCCTAGCTCACAGCCTCGCTAGCCATGAAGGAGCAGGCTGAGGGAGTGTGTCAGACATGACTCAGCACTTTCCTGGGCTTGCCTGTGGTTTCGCCTTTCCACTCCAACTGGGCCCCGGGACTCCTTGCAGAGGAGGAGGAGCCCGGTTGTCTCCAAACTTCCTAGGGCTAGAGTAGAGCAGGGAGAACTCTGTCAGCTGGAAGGGAAGAGCAGAAGGGTAGATGGGGCAGAGGTTGCCTGGCCGCTCTGGTGAAGCAACGCCCAGGGAGAAACAGGCACCATGGGCCTCCAGGCAGGGGATGCGAGATCCCAGCCAGAGTGCTTCTGCGTCTCAGCCGAGAAGCTTCCTGAGAGTTTGAGGTTGCCTGCAGCTCTCCAGAGGAGCAAAGACATGTGGGGTGTGTTTGGCCTTTCCCTGGGAGGGTGGTGCCCTTGCGGCAGCCCCAGGCCCAGGAGCAACGGCCCCAGAGGAAAGACCGTTCCCACTGAGATTCGCTGAGGCTGAGAAGCAGATTTCGCAGGAAGCGGGAGGAGAGAGCTTCCTTCGCCAATGCAGAGGCAGCCTAGCGGCCTGCGTCTGCACAGCTGGATTTGGCAGAGAGGCGTTCGCTTTGCCCCTGGGAGACGCTGAGATTGGCTCCAAGCACCGAGATTTCCGGGTGCGCGGCCTGCATCTCTCTTGCACTCTCCGAGCTTGAGAAGGCTTTCCTAGCTCCCAGCGTTGCTTCCCTGAAAGGAGCAGGCTGAGGAAGTGTGTCCGACGTGACTCAGCCCCTTCCTAGGCTTCCCCGTGCTATTGCCTTTCAGTGCAATCGAAGGCGCAGGACTCCTTGGAAAGGAGGCTGGGCTCGGTTGTCTCCCCACTTCAGAGGTCTAGAGCAGAGCACTGAGACGTCTGTCAGACGGAAGGGAAGCGCTGTTGTGCCCATGGTGAAGACGTTGCTTGGCCGCACTGTGGAAGCAACGCCCAGAGAGAAACAGGCACCGTGGGCCTCCAGGCAGGGGCTGCGGGATCACAGCCAGAATGCCCCTGCGTCTCCGCTGAGAAGCGACCTCCCAGTTGGAGGCTCCATGCCGCCCTCCAGAGGAGCAAAGACGTGTGGAGTGTGTCTGGCCTTTCCTTGGGAGTGTGGTGCCCTTCCCTCTTCCCCAGGCACAGGAGCAACTGCCCCTGAGCAAAGACCTCTCCAAGGGCTTTTCCCTCAGGCTGAAGCAGATTTCGCAGGAAGCGGGCCTAGAGAGCTTCCGTCGTGGATGCAGAGGCAGCAGAGCGGCCTGCGTGTGCAAAGCTGCATTTGGCAGAGAGGAGCTCGCTTTGGCACTGGGAGGCTGTGAGACCTGCTCCAAGCACCGGGATTGCTGGGTTGGGGCCTGCATCTCGCTGCCACTTTCTGAGCTTCCAAAGACTTTCCTAGCTCACAGCCTCGCTAGCCATGAAGGAGCAGGCTGAGGGAGTGTGTCAGACATGACTCAGCACTTTCCTGGGCTTGCCTGTGGTTTCGCCTTTCCACTCCAACTGGGCCCCGGGACTCCTTGCACAGGAGGAGGAGCCCGGTTGTCTCCAAACTTCCTAGGGCTAGAGTAGAGCAGGGAGAACTCTGTCAGCTGGAAGGGAAGAGCAGAAGGGTAGATGGGGCAGAGGTTGCCTGGCCGCTCTGGTGAAGCAACGCCCAGGGAGAAACAGGCACCATGGGCCTCCAGGCAGGGGATGCGAGATCCCAGCCAGAGTGCTTCTGCGTCTCAGCCCAGAAGCTTCCTGAGAGTTTGAGGTTGCCTGCAGCTCTCCAGAGGAGCAAAGACATGTGGGGTGTGTTTGGCCTTTCCCTGGGAGGGTGGTGCCCTTGCGGCAGCCCCAGGCCCAGGAGAACGGCCCCAGAGGAAAGACCGTTCCCACTGAGATTCGCTGAGGCTGAGAAGCAGATTTCGCAGGAAGCGGGAGGAGAGAGCTTCCTTCGCCAATGCAGAGGCAGCCTAGCGGCCTGCGTCTGCACAGCTGGATTTGGCAGAGAGGCGTTCGCTTTGCCCCTGGGAGACGCTGAGATTGGCTCCAAGCACCGAGATTTCCGGGTGCGCGGCCTGCATCTCTCTTGCACTCTCCGAGCTTGAGAAGGCTTTCCTAGCTCCCAGCGTTGCTTCCCTGAAAGGAGCAGGCTGAGGAAGTGTGTCCGACGTGACTCAGCCCCTTCCTAGGCTTCCCCGTGCTATTGCCTTTCAGTGCAATCGAAGGCGCAGGACTCCTTGGAAAGGAGGCTGGGCTCGGTTGTCTCCCCACTTCAGAGGTCTAGAGCAGAGCACTGAGACGTCTGTCAGACGGAAGGGAAGCGCTGTTGTGCCCATGGTGAAGACGTTGCTTGGCCGCACTGTGGAAGCAACGCCCAGAGAGAAACAGGCACCGTGGGCCTCCAGGCAGGGGCTGCGGGATCACAGCCAGAATGCCCCTGCGTCTCCGCTGAGAAGCGACCTCCCAGTTGGAGGCTCCATGCCGCCCTCCAGAGGAGCAAAGACGTGTGGAGTGTGTCTGGCCTTTCCTTGGGAGTGTGGTGCCCTTCCCTCTTCCCCAGGCACAGGAGCAACTGCCCCTGAGCAAAGACCTCTCCAAGGGCTTTTCCCTCAGGCTGAAGCAGATTTCGCAGGAAGCGGGCCTAGAGAGCTTCCTTCGTGGATGCAGAGGCAGCAGAGCGGCCTGCGTGTGCACAGCTGCATTTGGCAGAGAGGAGCTCGCTTTGGCACTGGGAGGCTGTGAGACCTGCTCCAAGCACCGGGATTGCTGGGTTGGGGCCTGCATCTCGCTGCCACTTTCTGAGCTTCCAAAGACTTTCCTAGCTCACAGCCTCGCTAGCCATGAAGGAGCAGGCTGAGGGAGTGTGTCAGACATGACTCAGCACTTTCCTGGGCTTGCCTGTGGTTTCGCCTTTCCACTCCAACTGGGCCCCGGGACTCCTTGCACAGGAGGAGGAGCCCGGTTGTCTCCAAACTTCCTAGGGCTAGAGTAGAGCAGGGAGAACTCTGTCAGCTGGAAGGGAAGAGCAGAAGGGTAGATGGGGCAGAGGTTGCCTGGCCGCTCTGGTGAAGCAACGCCCAGGGAGAAACAGGCACCATGGGCCTCCAGGCAGGGGATGCGAGATCCCAGCCAGAGTGCTTCTGCGTCTCAGCCGAGAAGCTTCCTGAGAGTTTGAGGTTGCCTGCAGCTCTCCAGAGGAGCAAAGACTTGTGGGGTGTGTTTGGCCTTTCCCTGGGAGGGTGGTGCCCTTGCGGCAGCCCCAGGCCCAGGAGCAACGGCCCCAGAGGAAAGACCGTTCCCACTGAGATTCGCTGAGGCTGAGAAGCAGATTTCGCAGGAAGCGGGAGGAGAGAGCTTCCTTCGCCAATGCAGAGGCAGCCTAGCGGCCTGCGTCTGCACAGCTGGATTTGGCAGAGAGGCGTTCGCTTTGCCCCTGGGAGACGCTGAGATTGGCTCCAAGCACCGAGATTTCCGGGTGCGCGGCCTGCATCTCTCTTGCACTCTCCGAGCTTGAGAAGGCTTTCCTAGCTCCCAGCGTTGCTTCCCTGAAAGGAGCAGGCTGAGGAAGTGTGTCCGACGTGACTCAGCCCCTTCCTAGGCTTCCCCGTGCTATTGCCTTTCAGTGCAATCGAAGGCGCAGGACTCCTTGGAAAGGAGGCTGGGCTCGGTTGTCGCCCCACTTCAGAGGTCTAGAGCAGAGCACTGAGACGTCTGTCAGACGGAAGGGAAGCGCTGTTGTGCCCATGGTGAAGACGTTGCTTGGCCGCACTGTGGAAGCAACGCCCAGAGAGAAACAGGCACCGTGGGCCTCCAGGCAGGGGCTGCGGGATCACAGCCAGAATGCCCCTGCGTCTCCGCTGAGAAGCGACCTCCCAGTTGGAGGCTCCATGCCGCCCTCCAGAGGAGCAAAGACGTGTGGAGTGTGTCTGGCCTTTCCTTGGGAGTGTGGTGCCCTTCCCTCTTCCCCAGGCACAGGAGCAACTGCCCCTGAGCAAAGACCTCTCCAAGGGCTTTTCCCTCAGGCTGAAGCAGATTTCGCAGGAAGCGGGCCTAGAGAGCTTCCTTCGTGGATGCAGAGGCAGCAGAGCGGCCTGCGTGTGCACAGCTGCATTTGGCAGAGAGGAGCTCGCTTTGGCACTGGGAGGCTGGGAGACCTGCTCCAAGCACCGGGATTGCTGGGTTGGGGCCTGCATCTCGCTGCCACTTTCTGAGCTTCCAAAGACTTTCCTAGCTCACAGCCTCGCTAGCCATGAAGGAGCAGGCTGAGGGAGTGTGTCAGACATGACTCAGCACTTTCCTGGGCTTGCCTGTGGTTTCGCCTTTCCACTCCAACTGGGCCCCGGGACTCCTTGCAGAGGAGGAGGAGCCCGGTTGTCTCCAAACTTCCTAGGGCTAGAGTAGAGCAGGGAGAACTCTGTCAGCTGGAAGGGAAGAGCAGAAGGGTAGATGGGGCAGAGGTTGCCTGGCCGCTCTGGTGAAGCAACGCCCAGGGTGAAACAGGCACCATGGGCCTCCAGGCAGGGGATGCGAGATCCCAGCCAGAGTGCTTCTGCGTCTCAGCCGAGAAGCTTCCTGAGAGTTTGAGGTTGCCTGCAGCTCTCCAGAGGAGCAAAGACATGTGGGGTGTGTTTGGCCTTTCCCTGGGAGGGTGGTGCCCTTGCGGCAGCCCCAGGCCCAGGAGCAACGGCCCCAGAGGAAAGACCGTTCCCACTGGGATTCGCTGAGGCTGAGAAGCAGATTTCGCAGGAAGCGGGAGGAGAGAGCTTCCTTCGCCAATGCAGAGGCAGCCTAGCGGCCTGCGTCTGCACAGCTGGATTTGGCAGAGAGGCGTTCGCTTTGCCCCTGGGAGACGCTGAGATTGGCTCCAAGCACCGAGATTTCCGGGTGCGCGGCCTGCATCTCTCTTGCACTCTCCGAGCTTGAGAAGGCTTTCCTAGCTCCCAGCGTTGCTTCCCTGAAAGGAGCAGGCTGAGGAAGTGTGTCCGACGTGACTCAGCCCCTTCCTAGGCTTCCCCGTGCTATTGCCTTTCAGTGCAATCGAAGGCGCAGGACTCCTTGGAAAGGAGGCTGGGCTCGGTTGTCTCCCCACTTCAGAGGTCTAGAGCAGAGCACTGAGACGTCTGTCAGACGGAAGGGAAGCGCTGTTGTGCCCCTGGTGAAGACGTTGCTTGGCCGCACTCTGGAAGCAACGCCCAGAGAGAAACAGGCACCGTGGGCCTCCAGGCAGGGGCTGCGGGATCACAGCCAGAATGCCCCTGCGTCTCCGCTGAGAAGCGACCTCCCAGTTGGAGGCTCCATGCCGCCCTCCAGAGGAGCAAAGACGTGTGGAGTGTGTCTGGCCTTTCCTTGGGAGTGTGGTGCCCTTCCCTCTTCCCCAGGCACAGGAGCAACTGCCCCTGAGCAAAGAGCTCTCCAAGGGCTTTTCCCTCAGGCTGAAGCAGATTTCGCAGGAAGCGGGCCTAGAGAGCTTCCTTCGTGGATGCAGAGGCAGCAGAGCGGCCTGCGTGTGCACAGCTGCATTTGGCAGAGAGGAGCTCGCTTTGGCACTGGGAGGCTGTGAGACCTGCTCCAAGCACCGGGATTGCTGGGTTGGGGCCTGCATCTCGCTGCCACTTTCTGAGCTTCCAAAGACTTTCCTAGCTCACAGCCTCGCTAGCCATGAAGGAGCAGGCTGAGGGAGTGTGTCAGACATGACTCAGCACTTTCCTGGGCTTGCCTGTGGTTTCGCCTTTCCACTCCAACTGGGCCCCGGGACTCCCTGCAGAGGAGGAGGAGCCCGGTTGTCTCCAAACTTCCTAGGGCTAGAGTAGAGCAGGGAGAACTCTGTCAGCTGGAAGGGAAGAGCAGAAGGGTAGATGGGGCAGAGGTTGCCTGGCCGCTCTGGTGAAGCAACGCCCAGGGAGAAACAGGCACCATGGGCCTCCAGGCAGGGGATGCGAGATCCCAGCCAGAGTGCTTCTGCGTCTCAGCCGAGAAGCTTCCTGAGAGTTTGAGGTTGCCTGCAGCTCTCCAGAGGAGCAAAGACATGTGGGGTGTGTTTGGCCTTTCCCTGGGAGGGTGGTGCCCTTGCGGCAGCCCCAGGCCCAGGAGCAACGGCCCCAGAGGAAAGACCGTTCCCACTGAGATTCGCTGAGGCTGAGAAGCAGATTTCGCAGGAAGCGGGAGGAGAGAGCTTCCTTCGCCAATGCAGAGGCAGCCTAGCGGCCTGCGTCTGCACAGCTGGATTTGGCAGAGAGGCGTTCGCTTTGCCCCTGGGAGACGCTGAGATTGGCTCCAAGCACCGAGATTTCCGGGTGCGCGGCCTGCATCTCTCTTGCACTCTCCGAGCTTGAGAAGGCTTTCCTAGCTCCCAGCGTTGCTTCCCTGAAAGGAGCAGGCTGAGGAAGTGTGTCCGACGTGACTCAGCCCCTTCCTAGGCTTCCCCGTGCTATTGCCTTTCAGTGCAATCGAAGGCGCAGGACTCCTTGGAAAGGAGGCTGGGCTCGGTTGTCTCCCCACTTCAGAGGTCTAGAGCAGAGCACTGAGACGTCTGTCAGACGGAAGGGAAGCGCTGTTGTGCCCCTGGTGAAGACGTTGCTTGGCCGCACTGTGGAAGCAACGCCCAGAGAGAAACAGGCACCGTGGGCCTCCAGGCAGGGGCTGCGGGATCACAGCCAGAATGCCCCTGCGTCTCCGCTGAGAAGCGACCTCCCAGTTGGAGGCTCCATGCCGCCCTCCAGAGGAGCAAAGACGTGTGGAGTGTGTCTGGCCTTTCCTTGGGAGTGTGGTGCCCTTCCCTCTTCCCCAGGCACAGGAGCAACTGCCCCTGAGCAAAGACCTCTCCAAGGGCTTTTCCCTCAGGCTGAAGCAGATTTCGCAGGAAGCGGGCCTAGAGAGCTTCCTTCGTGGATGCAGAGGCAGCAGAGCGGCCTGCGTGTGCACAGCTGCATTTGGCAGAGAGGAGCTCGCTTTGGCACTGGGAGGCTGTGAGACCTGCTCCAAGCACCGGGATTGCTGGGTTGGGGCCTGCATCTCGCTGCCACTTTCTGAGCTTCCAAAGACTTTCCGAGCTCACAGCCTCGCTAGCCATGAAGGAGCAGGCTGAGGGAGTGTGTCAGACATGACTCAGCACTTTCCTGGGCTTGCCTGTGGTTTCGCCTTTCCACTCCAACTGGGCCCCGGGACTCCTTGCACAGGAGGAAGAGCCCCGTTGTCTCCAAACTTCCTAGGGCTAGAGTAGAGCAGGGAGAACTCTGTCAGCTGGAAGGGAAGAGCAGAAGGGTAGATGGGGCAGAGGTTGCCTGGCCGCTCTGGTGAAGCAACGCCCAGGGAGAAACAGGCACAATGGGCCTCCAGGCAGGGGATGCGAGATCCCAGCCAGAGTGCTTCTGCGTCTCAGCCGAGAAGCTTCCTGAGAGTTTGAGGTTGCCTGCAGCTCTCCAGAGGAGCAAAGACATGTGGGGTGTGTTTGGCCTTTCCCTGGGAGGGTGGTGCCCTTGCGGCAGCCCCAGGCCCAGGAGCAACGGCCCCAGAGGAAAGACCGTTCCCACTGAGATTCGCTGAGGCTGAGAAGCAGATTTCGCAGGAAGCGGGAGGAGAGAGCTTCCTTCGCCAATGCAGAGGCAGCCTAGCGGCCTGCGTCTGCACAGCTGGATTTGGCAGAGAGGCGTTCGCTTTGCCCCTGGGAGACGCTGAGATTGGCTCCAAGCACCGAGATTTCCGGGTGCGCGGCCTGCATCTCTCTTGCACTCTCCGAGCTTGAGAAGGCTTTCCTAGCTCCCAGCGTTGCTTCCCTGAAAGGAGCAGGCTGAGGAAGTGTGTCCGACGTGACTCAGCCCCTTCCTAGGCTTCCCCGTGCTATTGCCTTTCAGTGCAATCGAAGGCGCAGGACTCCTTGGAAAGGAGGCTGGGCTCGGTTGTCTCCCCACTTCAGAGGTCTAGAGCAGAGCACTGAGACGTCTGTCAGACGGAAGGGAAGCGCTGTTGTGCCCCTGGTGAAGACGTTGCTTGGCCGCACTGTGGAAGCAACGCCCAGAGAGAAACAGGCACCGTGGGCCTCCAGGCAGGGGCTGCGGGATCACAGCCAGAATGCCCCTGCGTCTCCGCTGAGAAGCGACCTCCCAGTTGGAGGCTCCATGCCGCCCTCCAGAGGAGCAAAGACGTGTGGAGTGTGTCTGGCCTTTCCTTGGGAGTGTGGTGCCCTTCCCTCTTCCCCAGGCACAGGAGCAACTGCCCCTGAGCAAAGACCTCTCCAAGGGCTTTTCCCTCAGGCTGAAGCAGATTTCGCAGGAAGCGGGCCTAGAGAGCTTCCTTCGTGGATGCAGAGGCAGCAGAGCGGCCTGCGTGTGCACAGCTGCATTTGGCAGAGAGGAGCTCGCTTTGGCACTGGGAGGCTGGGAGACCTGCTCCAAGCACCGGGATTGCTGGGTTGGGGCCTGCATCTCGCTGCCACTTTCTGAGCTTCCAAAGACTTTCCTAGCTCACAGCCTCGCTAGCCATGAAGGAGCAGGCTGAGGGAGTGTGTCAGACATGACTCAGCACTTTCCTGGGCTTGCCTGTGGTTTCGCCTTTCCACTCCAACTGGGCCCCGGGACTCCTTGCAGAGGAGGAGGAGCCCGGTTGTCTCCAAACTTCCTAGGGCTAGAGTAGAGCAGGGAGAACTCTGTCAGCTGGAAGGGAAGAGCAGAAGGGTAGATGGGGCAGAGGTTGCCTGGCCGCTCTGGTGAAGCAACGCCCAGGGTGAAACAGGCACCATGGGCCTCCAGGCAGGGGATGCGAGATCCCAGCCAGAGTGCTTCTGCGTCTCAGCCGAGAAGCTTCCTGAGAGTTTGAGGTTGCCTGCAGCTCTCCAGAGGAGCAAAGACATGTGGGGTGTGTTTGGCCTTTCCCTGGGAGGGTGGTGCCCTTGCGGCAGCCCCAGGCCCAGGAGCAACGGCCCCAGAGGAAAGACCGTTCCCACTGGGATTCGCTGAGGCTGAGAAGCAGATTTCGCAGGAAGCGGGAGGAGAGAGCTTCCTTCGCCAATGCAGAGGCAGCCTAGCGGCCTGCGTCTGCACAGCTGGATTTGGCAGAGAGGCGTTCGCTTTGCCCCTGGGAGACGCTGAGATTGGCTCCAAGCACCGAGATTTCCGGGTGCGCGGCCTGCATCTCTCTTGCACTCTCCGAGCTTGAGAAGGCTTTCCTAGCTCCCAGCGTTGCTTCCCTGAAAGGAGCAGGCTGAGGAAGTGTGTCCGACGTGACTCAGCCCCTTCCTAGGCTTCCCCGTGCTATTGCCTTTCAGTGCAATCGAAGGCGCAGGACTCCTTGGAAAGGAGGCTGGGCTCGGTTGTCTCCCCACTTCAGAGGTCTAGAGCAGAGCACTGAGACGTCTGTCAGACGGAAGGGAAGCGCTGTTGTGCCCCTGGTGAAGACGTTGCTTGGCCGCACTGTGGAAGCAACGCCCAGAGAGAAACAGGCACCGTGGGCCTCCAGGCAGGGGCTGCGGGATCACAGCCAGAATGCCCCTGCGTCTCCGCTGAGAAGCGACCTCCCAGTTGGAGGCTCCATGCCGCCCTCCAGAGGAGCAAAGACGTGTGGAGTGTGTCTGGCCTTTCCTTGGGAGTGTGGTGCCCTTCCCTCTTCCCCAGGCACAGGAGCAACTGCCCCTGAGCAAAGACCTCTCCAAGGGCTTTTCCCTCAGGCTGAAGCAGATTTCGCAGGAACCGGGCCTAGAGAGCTTCCTTCGTGGATGCAGAGGCAGCAGAGCGGCCTGCGTGTGCACAGCTGCATTTGGCAGAGAGGAGCTCGCTTTGGCACTGGGAGGCTGTGAGACCTGCTCCAAGCACCGGGATTGCTGGGTTGGGGCCTGCAATTCGCTGCCACTCTTGAGCTCCCAAAGACTTTCCTAGCTCACAGCCTCGCTAGCCATGAAGGAGCAGGCTGAGGGAGTGTGTCAGACATGACTCAGCACTTTCCTGGGCTTGCCTGTGGTTTCGCCTTTCCACTCCAACTGGGCCCCGGGACTCCTTGCACAGGAGGAGGAGCCCGGTTGTCTCCAAACTTCCTAGGGCTAGAGTAGAGCAGGGAGAACTCTGTCAGCTGGAAGGGAAGAGCAGAAGGGTAGATGGGGCAGAGGTTGCCTGGCCGCTCTGGTGAAGCAACGCCCAGGGAGAAACAGGCACCATGGGCCTCCAGGCAGGGGATGCGAGATCCCAGCCAGAGTGCTTCTGCGTCTCAGCCGAGAAGCTTCCTGAGAGTTTGAGGTTGCCTGCAGCTCTCCAGAGGAGCAAAGACATGTGGGGTGTGTTTGGCCTTTCCCTGGGAGGGTGGTGCCCTTGCGGCAGCCCCAGGCCCAGGAGCAACGGCCCCAGAGGAAAGACCGTTCCCACTGGGATTCGCTGAGGCTGAGAAGCAGATTTCGCAGGAAGCGGGAGGAGAGAGCTTCCTTCGCCAATGCAGAGGCAGCCTAGCGGCCTGCGTCTGCACAGCTGGATTTGGCAGAGAGGCGTTCGCTTTGCCCCTGGGAGACGCTGAGATTGGCTCCAAGCACCGAGATTTCCGGGTGCGCGGCCTGCATCTCTCTTGCACTCTCCGAGCTTGAGAAGGCTTTCCTAGCTCCCAGCGTTGCTTCCCTGAAAGGAGCAGGCTGAGGAAGTGTGTCCGACGTGACTCAGCCCCTTCCTAGGCTTCCCCGTGCTATTGCCTTTCAGTGCAATCGAAGGCGCAGGACTCCTTGGAAAGGAGGCTGGGCTCGGTTGTCTCCCCACTTCAGAGGTCTAGAGCAGAGCACTGAGACGTCTGTCAGACGGAAGGGAAGCGCTGTTGTGCCCCTGGTGAAGACGTTGCTTGGCCGCACTGTGGAAGCAACGCCCAGAGAGAAACAGGCACCGTGGGCCTCCAGGCAGGGGCTGCGGGATCACAGCCAGAATGCCCCTGCGTCTCCGCTGAGAAGCGACCTCCCAGTTGGAGGCTCCATGCCGCCCTCCAGAGGAGCAAAGACGTGTGGAGTGTGTCTGGCCTTTCCTTGGGAGTGTGGTGCCCTTCCCTCTTCCCCAGGCACAGGAGCAACTGCCCCTGAGCAAAGACCTCTCCAAGGGCTTTTCCCTCAGGCTGAAGCAGATTTCGCAGGAAGCGGGCCAAGAGAGCTTCCGTCGTGGATGCAGAGGCAGCAGAGCGGCCTGCGTGTGCACAGCTGCATTTGGCAGAGAGGAGCTCGCTTTGGCACTGGGAGGCTGTGAGACCTGCTCCAAGCACCGGGATTGCTGGGTTGGGGCCTGCATCTCGCTGCCACTTTCTGAGCTTCCAAAGACTTTCCTAGCTCACAGCCTCGCTAGCCATGAAGGAGCAGGCTGAGGGAGTGTGTCAGACATGACTCAGCACTTTCCTGGGCTTGCCTGTGGTTTCGCCTTTCCACTCCAACTGGGCCCCGGGACTCCTTGCACAGGAGGAGGAGCCCGGTTGTCTCCAAACTTCCTAGGGCTAGAGTAGAGCAGGGAGAACTCTGTCAGCTGGAAGGGAAGAGCAGAAGGGTAGATGGGGCAGAGGTTGCCTGGCCGCTCTGGTGAAGCAACGCCCAGGGTGAAACAGGCACCATGGGCCTCCAGGCAGGGGATGCGAGATCCCAGCCAGAGTGCTTCTGCGTCTCAGCCGAGAAGCTTCCTGAGAGTTTGAGGTTGCCTGCAGCTCTCCAGAGGAGCAAAGACATGTGGGGTGTGTTTGGCCTTTCCCTGGGAGGGTGGTGCCCTTGCGGCAGCCCCAGGCCCAGGAGCAACGGCCCCAGAGGAAAGACCGTTCCCACTGGGATTCGCTGAGGCTGAGAAGCAGATTTCGCAGGAAGCGGGAGGAGAGAGCTTCCTTCGCCAATGCAGAGGCAGCCTAGCGGCCTGCGTCTGCACAGCTGGATTTGGCAGAGAGGCGTTCGCTTTGCCCCTGGGAGACGCTGAGATTGGCTCCAAGCACCGAGATTTCCGGGTGCGCGGCCTGCATCTCTCTTGCACTCTCCGAGCTTGAGAAGGCTTTCCTAGCTCCCAGCGTTGCTTCCCTGAAAGGAGCAGGCTGAGGAAGTGTGTCCGACGTGACTCAGCCCCTTCCTAGGCTTCCCCGTGCTATTGCCTTTCAGTGCAATCGAAGGCGCAGGACTCCTTGGAAAGGAGGCTGGGCTCGGTTGTCTCCCCACTTCAGAGGTCTAGAGCAGAGCACTGAGACGTCTGTCAGACGGAAGGGAAGCGCTGTTGTGCCCCTGGTGAAGACGTTGCTTGGCCGCACTCTGGAAGCAACGCCCAGAGAGAAACAGGCACCGTGGGCCTCCAGGCAGGGGCTGCGGGATCACAGCCAGAATGCCCCTGCGTCTCCGCTGAGAAGCGACCTCCCAGTTGGAGGCTCCATGCCGCCCTCCAGAGGAGCAAAGACGTGTGGAGTGTGTCTGGCCTTTCCTTGGGAGTGTGGTGCCCTTCCCTCTTCCCCAGGCACAGGAGCAACTGCCCCTGAGCAAAGACCTCTCCAAGGGCTTTTCCCTCAGGCTGAAGCAGATTTCGCAGGAAGCGGGCCTAGAGAGCTTCCTTCGTGGATGCAGAGGCAGCAGAGCGGCCTGCGTGTGCACAGCTGCATTTGGCAGAGAGGAGCTCGCTTTGGCACTGGGAGGCTGTGAGACCTGCTCCAAGCACCGGGATTGCTGGGTTGGGGCCTGCATCTCGCTGCCACTTTCTGAGCTTCCAAAGACTTTCCTAGCTCACAGCCTCGCTAGCCATGAAGGAGCAGGCTGAGGGAGTGTGTCAGACATGACTCAGCACTTTCCTGGGCTTGCCTGTGGTTTCGCCTTTCCACTCCAACTGGGCCCCGGGACTCCCTGCAGAGGAGGAGGAGCCCGGTTGTCTCCAAACTTCCTAGGGCTAGAGTAGAGCAGGGAGAACTCTGTCAGCTGGAAGGGAAGAGCAGAAGGGTAGATGGGGCAGAGGTTGCCTGGCCGCTCTGGTGAAGCAACGCCCAGGGAGAAACAGGCACCATGGGCCTCCAGGCAGGGGATGCGAGATCCCAGCCAGAGTGCTTCTGCGTCTCAGCCGAGAAGCTTCCTGAGAGTTTGAGGTTGCCTGCAGCTCTCCAGAGGAGCAAAGACATGTGGGGTGTGTTTGGCCTTTCCCTGGGAGGGTGGTGCCCTTGCGGCAGCCCCAGGCCCAGGAGCAACGGCCCCAGAGGAAAGACCGTTCCCACTGAGATTCGCTGAGGCTGAGAAGCAGATTTCGCAGGAAGCGGGAGGAGAGAGCTTCCTTCGCCAATGCAGAGGCAGCCTAGCGGCCTGCGTCTGCACAGCTGGATTTGGCAGAGAGGCGTTCGCTTTGCCCCTGGGAGACGCTGAGATTGGCTCCAAGCACCGAGATTTCCGGGTGCGCGGCCTGCATCTCTCTTGCACTCTCCGAGCTTGAGAAGGCTTTCCTAGCTCCCAGCGTTGCTTCCCTGAAAGGAGCAGGCTGAGGAAGTGTGTCCGACGTGACTCAGCCCCTTCCTAGGCTTCCCCGTGCTATTGCCTTTCAGTGCAATCGAAGGCGCAGGACTCCTTGGAAAGGAGGCTGGGCTCGGTTGTCTCCCCACTTCAGAGGTCTAGAGCAGAGCACTGAGACGTCTGTCAGACGGAAGGGAAGCGCTGTTGTGCCCCTGGTGAAGACGTTGCTTGGCCGCACTGTGGAAGCAACGCCCAGAGAGAAACAGGCACCGTGGGCCTCCAGGCAGGGGCTGCGGGATCACAGCCAGAATGCCCCTGCGTCTCCGCTGAGAAGCGACCTCCCAGTTGGAGGCTCCATGCCGCCCTCCAGAGGAGCAAAGACGTGTGGAGTGTGTCTGGCCTTTCCTTGGGAGTGTGGTGCCCTTCCCTCTTCCCCAGGCACAGGAGCAACTGCCCCTGAGCAAAGACCTCTCCAAGGGCTTTTCCCTCAGGCTGAAGCAGATTTCGCAGGAAGCGGGCCTAGAGAGCTTCCTTCGTGGATGCAGAGGCAGCAGAGCGGCCTGCGTGTGCACAGCTGCATTTGGCAGAGAGGAGCTCGCTTTGGCACTGGGAGGCTGTGAGACCTGCTCCAAGCACCGGGATTGCTGGGTTGGGGCCTGCATCTCGCTGCCACTTTCTGAGCTTCCAAAGACTTTCCGAGCTCACAGCCTCGCTAGCCATGAAGGAGCAGGCTGAGGGAGTGTGTCAGACATGACTCAGCACTTTCCTGGGCTTGCCTGTGGTTTCGCCTTTCCACTCCAACTGGGCCCCGGGACTCCTTGCACAGGAGGAAGAGCCCCGTTGTCTCCAAACTTCCTAGGGCTAGAGTAGAGCAGGGAGAACTCTGTCAGCTGGAAGGGAAGAGCAGAAGGGTAGATGGGGCAGAGGTTGCCTGGCCGCTCTGGTGAAGCAACGCCCAGGGAGAAACAGGCACAATGGGCCTCCAGGCAGGGGATGCGAGATCCCAGCCAGAGTGCTTCTGCGTCTCAGCCGAGAAGCTTCCTGAGAGTTTGAGGTTGCCTGCAGCTCTCCAGAGGAGCAAAGACATGTGGGGTGTGTTTGGCCTTTCCCTGGGAGGGTGGTGCCCTTGCGGCAGCCCCAGGCCCAGGAGCAACGGCCCCAGAGGAAAGACCGTTCCCACTGAGATTCGCTGAGGCTGAGAAGCAGATTTCGCAGGAAGCGGGAGGAGAGAGCTTCCTTCGCCAATGCAGAGGCAGCCTAGCGGCCTGCGTCTGCACAGCTGGATTTGGCAGAGAGGCGTTCGCTTTGCCCCTGGGAGACGCTGAGATTGGCTCCAAGCACCGAGATTTCCGGGTGCGCGGCCTGCATCTCTCTTGCACTCTCCGAGCTTGAGAAGGCTTTCCTAGCTCCCAGCGTTGCTTCCCTGAAAGGAGCAGGCTGAGGAAGTGTGTCCGACGTGACTCAGCCCCTTCCTAGGCTTCCCCGTGCTATTGCCTTTCAGTGCAATCGAAGGCGCAGGACTCCTTGGAAAGGAGGCTGGGCTCGGTTGTCTCCCCACTTCAGAGGTCTAGAGCAGAGCACTGAGACGTCTGTCAGACGGAAGGGAAGCGCTGTTGTGCCCCTGGTGAAGACGTTGCTTGGCCGCACTGTGGAAGCAACGCCCAGAGAGAAACAGGCACCGTGGGCCTCCAGGCAGGGGCTGCGGGATCACAGCCAGAATGCCCCTGCGTCTCCGCTGAGAAGCGACCTCCCAGTTGGAGGCTCCATGCCGCCCTCCAGAGGAGCAAAGACGTGTGGAGTGTGTCTGGCCTTTCCTTGGGAGTGTGGTGCCCTTCCCTCTTCCCCAGGCACAGGAGCAACTGCCCCTGAGCAAAGACCTCTCCAAGGGCTTTTCCCTCAGGCTGAAGCAGATTTCGCAGGAAGCGGGCCTAGAGAGCTTCCTTCGTGGATGCAGAGGCAGCAGAGCGGCCTGCGTGTGCACAGCTGCATTTGGCAGAGAGGAGCTCGCTTTGGCACTGGGAGGCTGGGAGACCTGCTCCAAGCACCGGGATTGCTGGGTTGGGGCCTGCATCTCGCTGCCACTTTCTGAGCTTCCAAAGACTTTCCTAGCTCACAGCCTCGCTAGCCATGAAGGAGCAGGCTGAGGGAGTGTGTCAGACATGACTCAGCACTTTCCTGGGCTTGCCTGTGGTTTCGCCTTTCCACTCCAACTGGGCCCCGGGACTCCTTGCAGAGGAGGAGGAGCCCGGTTGTCTCCAAACTTCCTAGGGCTAGAGTAGAGCAGGGAGAACTCTGTCAGCTGGAAGGGAAGAGCAGAAGGGTAGATGGGGCAGAGGTTGCCTGGCCGCTCTGGTGAAGCAACGCCCAGGGTGAAACAGGCACCATGGGCCTCCAGGCAGGGGATGCGAGATCCCAGCCAGAGTGCTTCTGCGTCTCAGCCGAGAAGCTTCCTGAGAGTTTGAGGTTGCCTGCAGCTCTCCAGAGGAGCAAAGACATGTGGGGTGTGTTTGGCCTTTCCCTGGGAGGGTGGTGCCCTTGCGGCAGCCCCAGGCCCAGGAGCAACGGCCCCAGAGGAAAGACCGTTCCCACTGGGATTCGCTGAGGCTGAGAAGCAGATTTCGCAGGAAGCGGGAGGAGAGAGCTTCCTTCGCCAATGCAGAGGCAGCCTAGCGGCCTGCGTCTGCACAGCTGGATTTGGCAGAGAGGCGTTCGCTTTGCCCCTGGGAGACGCTGAGATTGGCTCCAAGCACCGAGATTTCCGGGTGCGCGGCCTGCATCTCTCTTGCACTCTCCGAGCTTGAGAAGGCTTTCCTAGCTCCCAGCGTTGCTTCCCTGAAAGGAGCAGGCTGAGGAAGTGTGTCCGACGTGACTCAGCCCCTTCCTAGGCTTCCCCGTGCTATTGCCTTTCAGTGCAATCGAAGGCGCAGGACTCCTTGGAAAGGAGGCTGGGCTCGGTTGTCTCCCCACTTCAGAGGTCTAGAGCAGAGCACTGAGACGTCTGTCAGACGGAAGGGAAGCGCTGTTGTGCCCCTGGTGAAGACGTTGCTTGGCCGCACTGTGGAAGCAACGCCCAGAGAGAAACAGGCACCGTGGGCCTCCAGGCAGGGGCTGCGGGATCACAGCCAGAATGCCCCTGCGTCTCCGCTGAGAAGCGACCTCCCAGTTGGAGGCTCCATGCCGCCCTCCAGAGGAGCAAAGACGTGTGGAGTGTGTCTGGCCTTTCCTTGGGAGTGTGGTGCCCTTCCCTCTTCCCCAGGCACAGGAGCAACTGCCCCTGAGCAAAGACCTCTCCAAGGGCTTTTCCCTCAGGCTGAAGCAGATTTCGCAGGAACCGGGCCTAGAGAGCTTCCTTCGTGGATGCAGAGGCAGCAGAGCGGCCTGCGTGTGCACAGCTGCATTTGGCAGAGAGGAGCTCGCTTTGGCACTGGGAGGCTGTGAGACCTGCTCCAAGCACCGGGATTGCTGGGTTGGGGCCTGCAATTCGCTGCCACTCTTGAGCTCCCAAAGACTTTCCTAGCTCACAGCCTCGCTAGCCATGAAGGAGCAGGCTGAGGGAGTGTGTCAGACATGACTCAGCACTTTCCTGGGCTTGCCTGTGGTTTCGCCTTTCCACTCCAACTGGGCCCCGGGACTCCTTGCACAGGAGGAGGAGCCCGGTTGTCTCCAAACTTCCTAGGGCTAGAGTAGAGCAGGGAGAACTCTGTCAGCTGGAAGGGAAGAGCAGAAGGGTAGATGGGGCAGAGGTTGCCTGGCCGCTCTGGTGAAGCAACGCCCAGGGAGAAACAGGCACCATGGGCCTCCAGGCAGGGGATGCGAGATCCCAGCCAGAGTGCTTCTGCGTCTCAGCCGAGAAGCTTCCTGAGAGTTTGAGGTTGCCTGCAGCTCTCCAGAGGAGCAAAGACATGTGGGGTGTGTTTGGCCTTTCCCTGGGAGGGTGGTGCCCTTGCGGCAGCCCCAGGCCCAGGAGCAACGGCCCCAGAGGAAAGACCGTTCCCACTGGGATTCGCTGAGGCTGAGAAGCAGATTTCGCAGGAAGCGGGAGGAGAGAGCTTCCTTCGCCAATGCAGAGGCAGCCTAGCGGCCTGCGTCTGCACAGCTGGATTTGGCAGAGAGGCGTTCGCTTTGCCCCTGGGAGACGCTGAGATTGGCTCCAAGCACCGAGATTTCCGGGTGCGCGGCCTGCATCTCTCTTGCACTCTCCGAGCTTGAGAAGGCTTTCCTAGCTCCCAGCGTTGCTTCCCTGAAAGGAGCAGGCTGAGGAAGTGTGTCCGACGTGACTCAGCCCCTTCCTAGGCTTCCCCGTGCTATTGCCTTTCAGTGCAATCGAAGGCGCAGGACTCCTTGGAAAGGAGGCTGGGCTCGGTTGTCTCCCCACTTCAGAGGTCTAGAGCAGAGCACTGAGACGTCTGTCAGACGGAAGGGAAGCGCTGTTGTGCCCCTGGTGAAGACGTTGCTTGGCCGCACTGTGGAAGCAACGCCCAGAGAGAAACAGGCACCGTGGGCCTCCAGGCAGGGGCTGCGGGATCACAGCCAGAATGCCCCTGCGTCTCCGCTGAGAAGCGACCTCCCAGTTGGAGGCTCCATGCCGCCCTCCAGAGGAGCAAAGACGTGTGGAGTGTGTCTGGCCTTTCCTTGGGAGTGTGGTGCCCTTCCCTCTTCCCCAGGCACAGGAGCAACTGCCCCTGAGCAAAGACCTCTCCAAGGGCTTTTCCCTCAGGCTGAAGCAGATTTCGCAGGAAGCGGGCCAAGAGAGCTTCCGTCGTGGATGCAGAGGCAGCAGAGCGGCCTGCGTGTGCACAGCTGCATTTGGCAGAGAGGAGCTCGCTTTGGCACTGGGAGGCTGTGAGACCTGCTCCAAGCACCGGGATTGCTGGGTTGGGGCCTGCATCTCGCTGCCACTTTCTGAGCTTCCAAAGACTTTCCTAGCTCACAGCCTCGCTAGCCATGAAGGAGCAGGCTGAGGGAGTGTGTCAGACATGACTCAGCACTTTCCTGGGCTTGCCTGTGGTTTCGCCTTTCCACTCCAACTGGGCCCCGGGACTCCTTGCACAGGAGGAGGAGCCCGGTTGTCTCCAAACTTCCTAGGGCTAGAGTAGAGCAGGGAGAACTCTGTCAGCTGGAAGGGAAGAGCAGAAGGGTAGATGGGGCAGAGGTTGCCTGGCCGCTCTGGTGAAGCAACGCCCAGGGAGAAACAGGCACCATGGGCCTCCAGGCAGGGGATGCGAGATCCCAGCCAGAGTGCTTCTGCGTCTCAGCCCAGAAGCTTCCTGAGAGTTTGAGGTTGCCTGCAGCTCTCCAGAGGAGCAAAGACATGTGGGGTGTGTTTGGCCTTTCCCTGGGAGGGTGGTGCCCTTGCGGCAGCCCCAGGCCCAGGAGCAACGGCCCCAGAGGAAAGACCGTTCCCACTGAGATTCGCTGAGGCTGAGAAGCAGATTTCGCAGGAAGCGGGAGGAGAGAGCTTCCTTCGCCAATGCAGAGGCAGCCTAGCGGCCTGCGTCTGCACAGCTGGATTTGGCAGAGAGGCGTTCGCTTTGCCCCTGGGAGACGCTGAGATTGGCTCCAAGCACCGAGATTTCCGGGTGCGCGGCCTGCATCTCTCTTGCACTCTCCGAGCTTGAGAAGGCTTTCCTAGCTCCCAGCGTTGCTTCCCTGAAAGGAGCAGGCTGAGGAAGTGTGTCCGACGTGACTCAGCCCCTTCCTAGGCTTCCCCGTGCTATTGCCTTTCAGTGCAATCGAAGGCGCAGGACTCCTTGGAAAGGAGGCTGGGCTCGGTTGTCTCCCCACTTCAGAGGTCTAGAGCAGAGCACTGAGACGTCTGTCAGACGGAAGGGAAGCGCTGTTGTGCCCCTGGTGAAGACGTTGCTTGGCCGCACTGTGGAAGCAACGCCCAGAGAGAAACAGGCACCGTGGGCCTCCAGGCAGGGGCTGCGGGATCACAGCCAGAATGCCCCTGCGTCTCCGCTGAGAAGCGACCTCCCAGTTGGAGGCTCCATGCCGCCCTCCAGAGGAGCAAAGACGTGTGGAGTGTGTCTGGCCTTTCCTTGGGAGTGTGGTGCCCTTCCCTCTTCCCCAGGCACAGGAGCAACTGCCCCTGAGCAAAGACCTCTCCAAGGGCTTTTCCCTCAGGCTGAAGCAGATTTCGCAGGAAGCGGGCCTAGAGAGCTTCCTTCGTGGATGCAGAGGCAGCAGAGCGGCCTGCGTGTGCACAGCTGCATTTGGCAGAGAGGAGCTCGCTTTGGCACTGGGAGGCTGTGAGACCTGCTCCAAGCACCGGGATTGCTGGGTTGGGGCCTGCATCTCGCTGCCACTTTCTGAGCTCCCAAAGACTTTCCTAGCTCACAGCCTCGCTAGCCATGAAGGAGCAGGCTGAGGGAGTGTGTCAGACATGACTCAGCACTTTCCTGGGCTTGCCTGTGGTTTCGCCTTTCCACTCCAACTGGGCCCCGGGACTCCTTGCACAGGAGGAGGAGCCCGGTTGTCTCCAAACTTCCTAGGGCTAGAGTAGAGCAGGGAGAACTCTGTCAGCTGGAAGGGAAGAGCAGAAGGGTAGATGGGGCAGAGGTTGCCTGGCCGCTCTGGTGAAGCAACGCCCAGGGAGAAACAGGCACCATGGGCCTCCAGGCAGGGGATGCGAGATCCCAGCCAGAGTGCTTCTGCGTCTCAGCCGAGAAGCTTCCTGAGAGTTTGAGGTTGCCTGCAGCTCTCCAGAGGAGCAAAGACATGTGGGGTGTGTTTGGCCTTTCCCTGGGAGGGTGGTGCCCTTGCGGCAGCCCCAGGCCCAGGAGCAACGGCCCCAGAGGAAAGACCGTTCCCACTGAGATTCGCTGAGGCTGAGAAGCAGATTTCGCAGGAAGCGGGAGGAGAGAGCTTCCTTCGCCAATGCAGAGGCAGCCTAGCGGCCTGCGTCTGCACAGCTGGATTTGGCAGAGAGGCGTTCACTTTGCCCCTGGGAGACGCTGAGATTGGCTCCAAGCACCGAGATTTCCGGGTGCGCGGCCTGCATCTCTCTTGCACTCTCCGAGCTTGAGAAGGCTTTCCTAGCTCCCAGCGTTGCTTCCCTGAAAGGAGCAGGCTGAGGAAGTGTGTCCAACGTGACTCAGCCCCTTCCTAGGCTTCCCCGTGCTATTGCCTTTCAGTGCAATCGAAGGCGCAGGACTCCTTGGAAAGGAGGCTGGGCTCGGTTGTCTCCCCACTTCAGAGGTCTAGAGCAGAGCACTGAGACGTCTGTCAGACGGAAGGGAAGCGCTGTTGTGCCCCTGGTGAAGACGTTGCTTGGCCGCACTGTGGAAACAACGCCCAGAGAGAAACAGGCACCGTGGGCCTCCAGGCAGGGGCTGCGGGATCACAGCCAGAATGCCCCTGCGTCTCCGCTGAGAAGCGACCTCCCAGTTGGAGGCTCCATGCCGCCCTCCAGAGGAGCAAAGACGTGTGGAGTGTGTCTGGCCTTTCCTTGGGAGTGTGGTGCCCTTCCCTCTTCCCCAGGCACAGGAGCAACTGCCCCTGAGCAAAGACCTCTCCAAGGGCTTTTCCCTCAGGCTGAAGCAGATTTCGCAGGAAGCGGGCCTAGAGAGCTTCCTTCGGGATGCAGAGGCAGCAGAGCGGCCTGCGTGTGCACAGCTGCATTTGGCAGAGAGGAGCTCGCTTTGGCACTGGGAGGCTGTGAGACCTGCTCCAAGCACCGGGATTGCTGGGTTGGGGCCTGCATCTCGCTGCCACTTTCTGAGCTCCCAAAGACTTTCCTAGCTCACAGCCTCGCTAGCCATGAAGGAGCAGGCTGAGGGAGTGTGTCAGACATGACTCAGCACTTTCCTGGGCTTGCCTGTGGTTTCGCCTTTCCACTCCAACTGGGCCCCGGGACTCCTTGCAGAGGAGGAGGAGCCCGGTTGTCTCCAAACTTCCTAGGGCTAGAGTAGAGCAGGGAGAACTCTGTCAGCTGGAAGGGAAGAGCAGAAGGGTAGATGGGGCAGAGGTTGCCTGGCCGCTCTGGTGAAGCAACGCCCATGGAGGAACAGGCACCATGGGCCTCCAGGCAGGGGATGCGAGATCCCAGCCAGAGTGCTTCTGCGTCTCAGTCCTGAAGCTTCCTGAGAGTTTGAGGTTGCCTGCAGCTCTCCAGAGGAGCAAAGACATGTGGGGTGTGTTTGGCCTTTCCCTGGGAGGGTGGTGCCCTTGCGGCAGCCCCAGGCCCAGGAGCAACGGCCCCAGAGGAAAGACCGTTCCCACTGGGATTCGCTGAGGCTGAGAAGCAGATTTCGCAGGAAGCGGGAGGAGAGAGCTTCCTTCGCCAATGCAGAGGCAGCCTAGCGGCCTGCGTCTGCACAGCTGGATTTGGCAGAGAGGCGTTCGCTTTGCCCCTGGGAGACGCTGAGATTGGCTCCAAGCACCGAGATTTCCGGGTGCGCGGCCTGCATCTCTCTTGCACTCTCCGAGCTTGAGAAGGCTTTCCTAGCTCCCAGCGTTGCTTCCCTGAAAGGAGCAGGCTGAGGAAGTGTGTCCGACGTGACTCAGCCCCTTCCTAGGCTTCCCCGTGCTATTGCCTTTCAGTGCAATCGAAGGCGCAGGACTCCTTGGAAAGGAGGCTGGGCTCGGTTGTCTCCCCACTTCAGAGGTCTAGAGCAGAGCACTGAGACGTCTGTCAGACGGAAGGGAAGCGCTGTTGTGCCCATGGTGAAGACGTTGCTTGGCCGCACTGTGGAAGCAACGCCCAGAGAGAAACAGGCACCGTGGGCCTCCAGGCAGGGGCTGCGGGATCACAGCCAGAATGCCCCTGCGTCTCCGCTGAGAAGCGACCTCCCAGTTGGAGGCTCCATGCCGCCCTCCAGAGGAGCAAAGACGTGTGGAGTGTGTCTGGCCTTTCCTTGGGAGTGTGGTGCCCTTCCCTCTTCCCCAGGCACAGGAGCAACTGCCCCTGAGCAAAGACCTCTCCAAGGGCTTTTCCCTCAGGCTGAAGCAGATTTCGCAGGAAGCGGGCCTAGAGAGCTTCCTTCGTGGATGCAGAGGCAGCAGAGCGGCCTGCGTGTGCACAGCTGCATTTGGCAGAGAGGAGCTCGCTTTGGCACTGGGAGGCTCTGAGACCTGCTCCAAGCACCGGGATTGCTGGGTTGGGGCCTGCATCTCGCTGCCACTTTCTGAGCTTCCAAAGACTTTCCTAGCTCACAGCCTCGCTAGCCATGAAGGAGCAGGCTGAGGGAGTGTGTCAGACATGACTCAGCACTTTCCTGGGCTTGCCTGTGGTTTCGCCTTTCCACTCCAAATGGGCCCCGGGACTCCTTGCACAGGAGGAGGAGCCCGGTTGTCTCCAAACTTCCTAGGGCTAGAGTAGAGCAGGGAGAACTCTGTCAGCTGGAAGGGAAGAGCAGAAGGGTAGATGGGGCAGAGGTTGCCTGGCCGCTCTGGTGAAGCAACGCCCAGGGAGAAACAGGCACCATGGGCCTCCAGGCAAGGGATGCGAGATCCCAGCCAGAGTGCTTCTGCGTCTCAGCCGAGAAGCTTCCTGAGAATTTGAGGTTGCCTGCAGCTCTCCAGAGGAGCAAAGACATGTGGGGTGTGTTTGGCCTTTCCCTGGGAGGGTGGTGCCCTTGCGGCAGCCCCAGGCCCAGGAGCAACGGCCCCAGAGGAAAGACCGTTCCCACTGAGATTCGCTGAGGCTGAGAAGCAGATTTCGCAGGAAGCGGGAGGAGAGAGCTTCCTTCGCCAATGCAGAGGCAGCCTAGCGGCCTGCGTCTGCACAGCTGGATTTGGCAGAGAGGCGTTCGCTTTGCCCCTGGGAGACGCTGAGATTGGCTCCAAGCACCGAGATTTCCGGGTGCGCGGCCTGCATCTCTCTTGCACTCTCCGAGCTTGAGAAGGCTTTCCTAGCTCCCAGCGTTGCTTCCCTGAAAGGAGCAGGCTGAGGAAGTGTGTCCGACGTGACTCAGCCCCTTCCTAGGCTTCCCCGTGCTATTGCCTTTCAGTGCAATCGAAGGCGCAGGACTCCTTGGAAAGGAGGCTGGGCTCGGTTGTCTCCCCACTTCAGAGGTCTAGAGCAGAGCACTGAGACGTCTGTCAGACGGAAGGGAAGCGCTGTTGTGCCCATGGTGAAGACGTTGCTTGGCCGCACTGTGGAAGCAACGCCCAGAGAGAAACAGGCACCGTGGGCCTCCAGGCAGGGGCTGCGGGATCACAGCCAGAATGCCCCTGCGTCTCCGCTGAGAAGCGACCTCCCAGTTGGAGGCTCCATGCCGCCCTCCAGAGGAGCAAAGACGTGTGGAGTGTGTCTGGCCTTTCCTTGGGAGTGTGGTGCCCTTCCCTCTTCCCCAGGCACAGGAGCAACTGCCCCTGAGCAAAGACCTCTCCAAGGGCTTTTCCCTCAGGCTGAAGCAGATTTCGCAGGAAGCGGGCCTAGAGAGCTTCCTTCGTGGATGCAGAGGCAGCAGAGCGGCCTGCGTGTGCACAGCTGCATTTGGCAGAGAGGAGCTCGCTTTGGCACTGGGAGGCTGTGAGACCTGCTCCAAGCACCGGGATTGCTGGGTTGGGGCCTGCATCTCGCTGCCACTTTCTGAGCTCCCAAAGACTTTCCTAGCTCACAGCCTCGCTAGCCATGAAGGAGCAGGCTGAGGGAGTGTGTCAGACATGACTCAGCACTTTCCTGGGCTTGCCTGTGGTTTCGCCTTTCCACTCCAACTGGGCCCCGGGACTCCTTGCACAGGAGGAGGAGCCCGGTTGTCTCCAAACTTCCTAGGGCTAGAGTAGAGCAGGGAGAACTCTGTCAGCTGGAAGGGAAGAGCAGAAGGGTAGATGGGGCAGAGGTTGCCTGGCCGCTCTGGTGAAGCAACGCCCAGGGAGAAACAGGCACCATGGCCTCCAGGCAGGGGATGCGAGATCCCAGCCAGAGTGCTTCTGCGTCTCAGCCGAGAAGCTTCCTGAGAGTTTGAGGTTGCCTGCAGCTCTCCAGAGGAGCAAAGACATGTGGGGTGTGTTTGGCCTTTCCCTGGGAGGGTGGTGCCCTTGCGGCAGCCCCAGGCCCAGGAGCAACGGCCCCAGAGGAAAGACCGTTCCCACTGGGATTCGCTGAGGCTGAGAAGCAGATTTCGCAGGAAGCGGGAGGAGAGAGCTTTCTTCGCCAATGCAGAGGCAGCCTAGCGGCCTGCGTCTGCACAGCTGGATTTGGCAGAGAGGCGTTCGCTTTGCCCCTGGGAGACGCTGAGATTGGCTCCAAGCACCGAGATTTCCGGGTGCGCGGCCTGCATCTCTCTTGCACTCTCCGAGCTTGAGAAGGCTTTCCTAGCTCCCAGCGTTGCTTCCCTGAAAGGAGCAGGCTGAGGAAGTGTGTCCGACGTGACTCAGCCCCTTCCTAGGCTTCCCCGTGCTATTGCCTTTCAGTGCAATCGAAGGCGCAGGACTCCTTGGAAAGGAGGCTGGGCTCGGTTGTCTCCCCACTTCAGAGGTCTAGAGCAGAGCACTGAGACGTCTGTCAGACGGAAGGGAAGCGCTGTTGTGCCCATGGTGAAGACGTTGCTTGGCCGCACTGTGGAAGCAACGCCCAGAGAGAAACAGGCACCGTGGGCCTCCAGGCAGGGGCTGCGGGATCACAGCCAGAATGCCCCTGCGTCTCCGCTGAGAAGCGACCTCCCAGTTGGAGGCTCCATGCCGCCCTCCAGAGGAGCAAAGACGTGTGGAGTGTGTCTGGCCTTTCCTTGGGAGTGTGGTGCCCTTCCCTCTTCCCCAGGCACAGGAGCAACTGCCCCTGAGCAAAGACCTCTCCAAGGGCTTTTCCCTCAGGCTGAAGCAGATTTCGCAGGAAGCGGGCCTAGAGAGCTTCCGTCGTGGATGCAGAGGCAGCAGAGCGGCCTGCGTGTGCACAGCTGCATTTGGCAGAGAGGAGCTCGCTTTGGCACTGGGAGGCTGTGAGACCTGCTCCAAGCACCGGGATTGCTGGGTTGGGGCCTGCATCTCGCTGCCACTTTCTGAGCTCCCAAAGACTTTCCTAGCTCACAGCCTCGCTAGCCATGAAGGAGCAGGCTGAGGGAGTGTGTCAGACATGACTCAGCACTTTCCTGGGCTTGCCTGTGGTTTCGCCTTTCCACTCCAACTGGGCCCCGGGACTCCTTGCAGAGGAGGAGGAGCCCGGTTGTCTCCAAACTTCCTAGGGAGAGTAGAGCAGGGAGAACTCTGTCAGCTGGAAGGGAAGAGCAGAAGGGTAGATGGGGCAGAGGTTGCCTGGCCGCTCTCGTGAAGCAACGCCCAGGGAGAAACAGGCACCTTGGGCCTCCAGGCAGGGGATGCGAGATCCCAGCCAGAGTGCTTCTGCGTCTCAGCCCAGAAGCTTCCTGAGAGTTTGAGGTTGCCTGCAGCTCTCCAGAGGAGCAAAGACATGTGGGGTGTGTTTGGCCTTTCCCTGGGAGGGTGGTGCCCTTGCGGCAGCCCCAGGCCCAGGAGCAACGGCCCCAGAGGAAAGACCGTTCCCACTGAGATTCGCTCAGGCTGAGAAGCAGATTTCGCAGGAAGCGGGAGGAGAGAGCTTCCTTCGCCAATGCAGAGGCAGCCTAGTGGCCTGCGTCTGCACAGCTGGATTTGGCAGAGAGGCGTTCGCTTTGCCCCTGGGAGACGCTGAGATTGGCTCCAAGCACCGAGATTTCCGGGTGCGCGGCCTGCATCTCTCTTGCACTCTCCGAGCTTGAGAAGGCTTTCCTAGCTCCCAGCGTTGCTTCCCTGAAAGGAGCAGGCTGAGGAAGTGTGTCCGACGTGACTCAGCCCCTTCCTAGGCTTCCCCGTGCTATTGCCTTTCAGTGCAATCGAAGGCGCAGGACTCCTTGGAAAGGAGGCTGGGCTCGGTTGTCTCCCCACTTCAGAGGTCTAGAGCAGAGCACTGAGACGTCTGTCAGACGGAAGGGAAGCGCTGTTGTGCCCCTGGTGAAGACGTTGCTTGGCCGCACTGTGGAAACAACGCCCAGAGAGAAACAGGCACCGTGGGCCTCCAGGCAGGGGCTGCGGGATCACAGCCAGAATGCCCCTGCGTCTCCGCTGAGAAGCGACCTCCCAGTTGGAGGCTCCATGCCGCCCTCCAGAGGAGCAAAGACGTGTGGAGTGTGTCTGGCCTTTCCTTGGGAGTGTGGTGCCCTTCCCTCTTCCCCAGGCACAGGAGCAACTGCCCCTGAGCAAAGACCTCTCCAAGGGCTTTTCCCTCAGGCTGAAGCAGATTTCGCAGGAAGCGGGCCTAGAGAGCTTCCTTCGTGGATGCAGAGGCAGCAGAGCGGCCTGCGTGTGCACAGCTGCATTTGGCAGAGAGGAGCTCGCTTTGGCACTGGGAGGCTGTGAGACCTGCTCCAAGCACCGGGATTGCTGGGTTGGGGCCTGCATCTCGCTGCCACTTTCTGAGCTTCCAAAGACTTTCCTAGCTCACAGCCTCGCTAGCCATGAAGGAGCAGGCTGAGGGAGTGTGTCAGACATGACTCAGCACTTTCCTGGGCTTGCCTGTGGTTTCGCCTTTCCACTCCAACTGGGCCCCGGGACTCCTTGCACAGGAGGAGGAGCCCGGTTGTCTCCAAACTTCCTAGGGCTAGAGTAGAGCAGGGAGAACTCTGTCAGCTGGAAGGGAAGAGCAGAAGGGTAGATGGGGCAGAGGTTGCCTGGCCGCTCTGGTGAAGCAACGCCCAGGGAGAAACAGGCACCATGGGCCTCCAGGCAAGGGATGCGAGATCCCAGCCAGAGTGCTTCTGCGTCTCAGCCCAGAAGCTTCCTGAGAGTTTGAGGTTGCCTGCAGCTCTCCAGAGGAGCAAAGACATGTGGGGTGTGTTTGGCCTTTCCCTGGGAGGGTGGTGCCCTTGCGGCAGCCCCAGGCCCAGGAGCAACGGCCCCAGAGGAAAGACCGTTCCCACTGGGATTCGCTGAGGCTGAGAAGCAGATTTCGCAGGAAGCGGGAGGAGAGAGCTTCCTTCGCCAATGCAGAGGCAGCCTAGCGGCCTGCGTCTGCACAGCTGGATTTGGCAGAGAGGCGTTCGCTTTGCCCCTGGGAGACGCTGAGATTGGCTCCAAGCACCGAGATTTCCGGGTGCGCGGCCTGCATCTCTCTTGCACTCTCCGAGCTTGAGAAGGCTTTCCTAGCTCCCAGCGTTGCTTCCCTGAAAGGAGCAGGCTGAGGAAGTGTGTCCGACGTGACTCAGCCCCTTCCTAGGCTTCCCCGTGCTATTGCCTTTCAGTGCAATCGAAGGCGCAGGACTCCTTGGAAAGGAGGCTGGGCTCGGTTGTCTCCCCACTTCAGAGGTCTAGAGCAGAGCACTGAGACGTCTGTCAGACGGAAGGGAAGCGCTGTTGTGCCCATGGTGAAGACGTTGCTTGGCCGCACTGTGGAAGCAACGCCCAGAGAGAAACAGGCACCGTGGGCCTCCAGGCAGGGGCTGCGGGATCACAGCCAGAATGCCCCTGCGTCTCCGCTGAGAAGCGACCTCCCAGTTGGAGGCTCCATGCCGCCCTCCAGAGGAGCAAAGACGTGTGGAGTGTGTCTGGCCTTTCCTTGGGAGTGTGGTGCCCTTCCCTCTTCCCCAGGCACAGGAGCAACTGCCCCTGAGCAAAGACCTCTCCAAGGGCTTTTCCCTCAGGCTGAAGCAGATTTCGCAGGAAGCGGGCCTAGAGAGCTTCCGTCGTGGATGCAGAGGCAGCAGAGCGGCCTGCGTGTGCACAGCTGCATTTGGCAGAGAGGAGCTCGCTTTGGCACTGGGAGGCTGTGAGACCTGCTCCAAGCACCGGGATTGCTGGGTTGGGGCCTGCATCTCGCTGCCACTTTCTGAGCTTCCAAAGACTTTCCGAGCTCACAGCCTCGCTAGCCATGAAGGAGCAGGCTGAGGGAGTGTGTCAGACATGACTCAGCACTTTCCTGGGCTTGCCTGTGGTTTCGCCTTTCCACTCCAACTGGGCCCCGGGACTCCTTGCAGAGGAGGAGGAGCCCGGTTGTCTCCAAACTTCCTAGGGCTAGAGTAGAGCAGGGAGAACTCTGTCAGCTGGAAGGGAAGAGCAGAAGGGTAGATGGGGCAGAGGTTGCCTGGCCGCTCTGGTGAAGCAACGCCCAGGGAGAAACAGGCACCATGGGCCTCCAGGCAGGGGATGCGAGATCCCAGCCAGAGTGCTTCTGCGTCTCAGCCGAGAAGCTTCCTGAGAGTTTGAGGTTGCCTGCAGCTCTCCAGAGGAGCAAAGACATGTGGGGTGTGTTTGGCCTTTCCCTGGGAGGGTGGTGCCCTTGCGGCAGCCCCAGGCCCAGGAGCAACGGCCCCAGAGGAAAGACCGTTCCCACTGGGATTCGCTGAGGCTGAGAAGCAGATTTCGCAGGAAGCGGGAGGAGAGAGCTTCCTTCGCCAATGCAGAGGCAGCCTAGCGGCCTGCGTCTGCACAGCTGGATTTGGCAGAGAGGCGTTCGCTTTGCCCCTGGGAGACGCTGAGATTGGCTCCAAGCACCGAGATTTCCGGGTGCGCGGCCTGCATCTCTCTTGCACTCTCCGAGCTTGAGAAGGCTTTCCTAGCTCCCAGCGTTGCTTCCCTGAAAGGAGCAGGCTGAGGAAGTGTGTCCGACGTGACTCAGCCCCTTCCTAGGCTTCCCCGTGCTATTGCCTTTCAGTGCAATCGAAGGCGCAGGACTCCTTGGAAAGGAGGCTGGGCTCGGTTGTCTCCCCAATTCAGAGGTCTAGAGCAGAGCACTGAGACGTCTGTCAGACGGAAGGGAAGCGCTGTTGTGCCCATGGTGAAGACGTTGCTTGGCCGCACTGTGGAAGCAACGCCCAGAGAGAAACAGGCACCGTGGGCCTCCAGGCAGGGGCTGCGGGATCACAGCCAGAATGCCCCTGCGTCTCCGCTGAGAAGCGACCTCCCAGTTGGAGGCTCCATGCCGCCCTCCAGAGGAGCAAAGACGTGTGGAGTGTGTCTGGCCTTTCCTTGGGAGTGTGGTGCCCTTCCCTCTTCCCCAGGCACAGGAGCAACTGCCCCTGAGCAAAGACCTCTCCAAGGGCTTTTCCCTCAGGCTGAAGCAGATTTCGCAGGAAGCGGGCCTAGAGAGCTTCCTTCGTGGATGCAGAGGCAGCAGAGCGGCCTGCGTGTGCACAGCTGCATTTGGCAGAGAGGAGCTCGCTTTGGCACTGGGAGGCTGGGAGACCTGCTCCAAGCACCGGGATTGCTGGGTTGGGGCCTGCATCTCGCTGCCACTTTCTGAGCTTCCAAAGACTTTCCGAGCTCACAGCCTCGCTAGCCATGAAGGAGCAGGCTGAGGGAGTGTGTCAGACATGACTCAGCACTTTCCTGGGCTTGCCTGTGGTTTCGCCTTTCCACTCCAACTGGGCCCCGGGACTCCTTGCAGAGGAGGAGGAGCCCGGTTGTCTCCAAACTTCCTAGGGCTAGAGTAGAGCAGGGAGAACTCTGTCAGCTGGAAGGGAAGAGCAGAAGGGTAGATGGGGCAGAGGTTGCCTGGCCGCTCTGGTGAAGCAACGCCCAGGGAGAAACAGGCACCATGGGCCTCCAGGCAGGGGATGCGAGATCCCAGCCAGAGTGCTTCTGCGTCTCAGCCGAGAAGCTTCCTGAGAGTTTGAGGTTGCCTGCAGCTCTCCAGAGGAGCAAAGACATGTGGGGTGTGTTTGGCCTTTCCCTGGGAGGGTGGTGCCCTTGCGGCAGCCCCAGGCCCAGGAGCAACGGCCCCAGAGGAAAGACCGTTCCCACTGGGATTCGCTGAGGCTGAGAAGCAGATTTCGCAGGAAGCGGGAGGAGAGAGCTTCCTTCGCCAATGCAGAGGCAGCCTAGCGGCCTGCGTCTGCACAGCTGGATTTGGCAGAGAGGCGTTCGCTTTGCCCCTGGGAGACGCTGAGATTGGCTCCAAGCACCGAGATTTCCGGGTGCGCGGCCTGCATCTCTCTTGCACTCTCCGAGCTTGAGAAGGCTTTCCTAGCTCCCAGCGTTGCTTCCCTGAAAGGAGCAGGCTGAGGAAGTGTGTCCGACGTGACTCAGCCCCTTCCTAGGCTTCCCCGTGCTATTGCCTTTCAGTGCAATCGAAGGCGCAGGACTCCTTGGAAAGGAGGCTGGGCTCGGTTGTCTCCCCACTTCAGAGGTCTAGAGCAGAGCACTGAGACGTCTGTCAGACGGAAGGGAAGCGCTGTTGTGCCCATGGTGAAGACGTTGCTTGGCCGCACTGTGGAAGCAACGCCCAGAGAGAAACAGGCACCGTGGGCCTCCAGGCAGGGGCTGCGGGATCACAGCCAGAATGCCCCTGCGTCTCCGCTGAGAAGCGACCTCCCAGTTGGAGGCTCCATGCCGCCCTCCAGAGGAGCAAAGACGTGTGGAGTGTGTCTGGCCTTTCCTTGGGAGTGTGGTGCCCTTCCCTCTTCCCCAGGCACAGGAGCAACTGCCCCTGAGCAAAGACCTCTCCAAGGGCTTTTCCCTCAGGCTGAAGCAGATTTCGCAGGAAGCGGGCCTAGAGAGCTTCCTTCGTGGATGCAGAGGCAGCAGAGCGGCCTGCGTGTGCACAGCTGCATTTGGCAGAGAGGAGCTCGCTTTGGCACTGGGAGGCTGTGAGACCTGCTCCAAGCACCGGGATTGCTGGGTTGGGGCCTGCATCTCGCTGCCACTTTCTGAGCTTCCAAAGACTTTCCGAGCTCACAGCCTCGCTAGCCATGAAGGAGCAGGCTGAGGGAGTGTGTCAGACATGACTCAGCACTTTCCTGGGCTTGCCTGTGGTTTCGCCTTTCCACTCCAACTGGGCCCCGGGACTCCTTGCAGAGGAGGAGGAGCCCGGTTGTCTCCAAACTTCCTAGGGCTAGAGTAGAGCAGGGAGAACTCTGTCAGCTGGAAGGGAAGAGCAGAAGGGTAGATGGGGCAGAGGTTGCCTGGCCGCTCTGGTGAAGCAACGCCCAGGGAGGAACAGGCACCATGGGCCTCCAGGCAGGGGATGCGAGATCCCAGCCAGAGTGCTTCTGCGTCTCAGCCGAGAAGCTTCCTGAGAGTTTGAGGTTGCCTGCAGCTCTCCAGAGGAGCAAAGACATGTGGGGTGTGTTTGGCCTTTCCCTGGGAGGGTGGTGCCCTTGCGGCAGCCCCAGGCCCAGGAGCAACGGCCCCAGAGGAAAGACCGTTCCCACTGAGATTCGCTGAGGCTGAGAAGCAGATTTCGCAGGAAGCGGGAGGAGAGAGCTTCCTTCGCCAATGCAGAGGCAGCCTAGCGGCCTGCGTCTGCACAGCTGGATTTGGCAGAGAGCCGTTCGCTTTGCCCCTGGGAGACGCTGAGATTGGCTCCAAGCACCGAGATTTCCGGGTGCGCGGCCTGCATCTCTCTTGCACTCTCCGAGCTTGAGAAGGCTTTCCTAGCTCCCAGCGTTGCTTCCCTGAAAGGAGCAGGCTGAGGAAGTGTGTCCGACGTGACTCAGCCCCTTCCTAGGCTTCCCCGTGCTATTGCCTTTCAGTGCAATCGAAGGCGCAGGACTCCTTGGAAAGGAGGCTGGGCTCGGTTGTCTCCCCACTTCAGAGGTCTAGAGCAGAGCACTGAGACGTCTGTCAGACGGAAGGGAAGCGCTGTTGTGCCCATGGTGAAGACGTTGCTTGGCCGCACTGTGGAAGCAACGCCCAGAGAGAAACAGGCACCGTGGGCCTCCAGGCAGGGGCTGCGGGATCACAGCCAGAATGCCCCTGCGTCTCCGCTGAGAAGCGACCTCCCAGTTGGAGGCTCCATGCCGCCCTCCAGAGGAGCAAAGACGTGTGGAGTGTGTCTGGCCTTTCCTTGGGAGTGTGGTGCCCTTCCCTCTTCCCCAGGCACAGGAGCAACTGCCCCTGAGCAAAGACCTCTCCAAGGGCTTTTCCCTCAGGCTGAAGCAGATTTCGCAGGAAGCGGGCCTAGAGAGCTTCCTTCGTGGATGCAGAGGCAGCAGAGCGGCCTGCGTGTGCACAGCTGCATTTGGCAGAGAGGAGCTCGCTTTGGCACTGGGAGGCTGTGAGACCTGCTCCAAGCACCGGGATTGCTGGGTTGGGGCCTGCATCTCGCTGCCACTTTCTGAGCTTCCAAAGACTTTCCGAGCTCACAGCCTCGCTAGCCATGAAGGAGCAGGCTGAGGGAGTGTGTCAGACATGACTCAGCACTTTCCTGGGCTTGCCTGTGGTTTCGCCTTTCCACTCCAAATGGGCCCCGGGACTCCTTGCAGAGGAGGAGGAGCCCGGTTGTCTCCAAACTTCCTAGGGCTAGAGTAGAGCAGGGAGAACTCTGTCAGCTGGAAGGGAAGAGCAGAAGGGTAGATGGGGCAGAGGTTGCCTGGCCGCTCTGGTGAAGCAACGCCCAGGGAGGAACAGGCACCATGGGCCTCCAGGCAGGGGATGCGAGATCCCAGCCAGAGTGCTTCTGCGTCTCAGCCCAGAAGCTTCCTGAGAGTTTGAGGTTGCCTGCAGCTCTCCAGAGGAGCAAAGACATGTGGGGTGTGTTTGGCCTTTCCCTGGGAGGGTGGTGCCCTTGCGGCAGCCCCAGGCCCAGGAGCAACGGCCCCAGAGGAAAGACCGTTCCCACTGAGATTCGCTGAGGCTGAGAAGCAGATTTCGCAGGAAGCGGGAGGAGAGAGCTTCCTTCGCCAATGCAGAGGCAGCCTAGCGGCCTGCGTCTGCACAGCTGGATTTGGCAGAGAGGCGTTCGCTTTGCCCCTGGGAGACGCTGAGATTGGCTCCAAGCACCGAGATTTCCGGGTGCGCGGCCTGCATCTCTCTTGCACTCTCCGAGCTTGAGAAGGCTTTCCTAGCTCCCAGCGTTGCTTCCCTGAAAGGAGCAGGCTGAGGAAGTGTGTCCGACGTGACTCAGCCCCTTCCTAGGCTTCCCCGTGCTATTGCCTTTCAGTGCAATCGAAGGCGCAGGACTCCTTGGAAAGGAGGCTGGGCTCGGTTGTCTCCCCACTTCAGAGGTCTAGAGCAGAGCACTGAGACGTCTGTCAGGCGGAAGGGAAGCGCTGTTGTGCCCATGGTGAAGACGTTGCTTGGCCGCACTGTGGAAGCAACGCCCAGAGAGAAACAGGCACCGTGGGCCTCCAGGCAGGGGCTGCAGGATCACAGCCAGAATGCCCCTGCGTCTCCGCTGAGAAGCGACCTCCCAGTTGGAGGCTCCATGCCGCCCTCCAGAGGAGCAAAGACGTGTGGAGTGTGTCTGGCCTTTCCTTGGGAGTGTGGTGCCCTTCCCTCTTCCCCAGGCACAGGAGCAACTGCCCCTGAGCAAAGACCTCTGCAAGGGCTTTTCCCTCAGGCTGAAGCAGATTTCGCAGGAAGCGGGCCTAGAGAGCTTCCTTCGTGGATGCAGAGGCAGCAGAGCGGCCTGCGTGTGCACAGCTGCATTTGGCAGAGAGGAGCTCGCTTTGGCACTGGGAGGCTGTGAGACCTGCTCCAAGCACCGGGATTGCTGGGTTGGGGCCTGCATCTCGCTGCCACTTTCTGAGCTTCCAAAGACTTTCCGAGCTCACAGCCTCGCTAGCCATGAAGGAGCAGGCTGAGGGAGTGTGTCAGACATGACTCAGCACTTTCCTGGGCTTGCCTGTGGTTTCGCCTTTCCACTCCAACTGGGCCCCGGGACTCCTTGCACAGGAGGAGGAGCCCGGTTGTCTCCAAACTTCCTAGGGCTAGAGTAGAGCAGGGAGAACTCTGTCAGCTGGAAGGGAAGAGCAGAAGGGTAGATGGGGCAGAGGTTGCCTGGCCGCTCTGGTGAAGCAACGCCCAGGGAGAAACAGGCACCATGGGCCTCCAGGCAGGGGATGCGAGATCCCAGCCAGAGTGCTTCTGCGTCTCAGCCCAGAAGCTTCCTGAGAGTTTGAGGTTGCCTGCAGCTCTCCAGAGGAGCAAAGACATGTGGGGTGTGTTTGGCCTTTCCCTGGGAGGGTGGTGCCCTTGCGGCAGCCCCAGGCCCAGGAGCAACGGCCCCAGAGGAAAGACCGTTCCCACTGAGATTCGCTGAGGCTGAGAAGCAGATTTCGCAGGAAGCGGGAGGAGAGAGCTTCCTTCGCCAATGCAGAGGCAGCCTAGCGGCCTGCGTCTGCACAGCTGGATTTGGCAGAGAGGCGTTCGCTTTGCCCCTGGGAGACGCTGAGATTGGCTCCAAGCACCGAGATTTCCGGGTGCGCGGCCTGCATCTCTCTTGCACTCTCCGAGCTTGAGAAGGCTTTCCTAGCTCCCAGCGTTGCTTCCCTGAAAGGAGCAGGCTGAGGAAGTGTGTCCGACGTGACTCAGCCCCTTCCTAGGCTTCCCCGTGCTATTGCCTTTCAGTGCAATCGAAGGCGCAGGACTCCTTGGAAAGGAGGCTGGGCTCGGTTGTCTCCCCACTTCAGAGGTCTAGAGCAGAGCACTGAGACGTCTGTCAGACGGAAGGGAAGCGCTGTTGTGCCCATGGTGAAGACGTTGCTTGGCCGCACTGTGGAAGCAACGCCCAGAGAGAAACAGGCACCGTGGGCCTCCAGGCAGGGGCTGCGGGATCACAGCCAGAATGCCCCTGCGTCTCCGCTGAGAAGCGACCTCCCAGTTGGAGGCTCCATGCCGCCCTCCAGAGGAGCAAAGACGTGTGGAGTGTGTCTGGCCTTTCCTTGGGAGTGTGGTGCCCTTCCCTCTTCCCCAGGCACAGGAGCAACTGCCCCTGAGCAAAGACCTCTCCAAGGGCTTTTCCCTCAGGCTGAAGCAGATTTCGCAGGAAGCGGGCCTAGAGAGCTTCCTTCGTGGATGCAGAGGCAGCAGAGCGGCCTGCGTGTGCACAGCTGCATTTGGCAGAGAGGAGCTCGCTTTGGCACTGGGAGGCTGTGAGACCTGCTCCAAGCACCGGGATTGCTGGGTTGGGGCCTGCATCTCGCTGCCACTTTCTGAGCTTCCAAAGACTTTCCGAGCTCACAGCCTCGCTAGCCATGAAGGAGCAGGCTGAGGGAGTGTGTCAGACATGACTCAGCACTTTCCTGGGCTTGCCTGTGGTTTCGCCTTTCCACTCCAACTGGGCCCCGGGACTCCTTGCAGAGGAGGAGGAGCCCGGTTGTCTCCAAACTTCCTAGGGCTAGAGTAGAGCAGGGAGAACTCTGTCAGCTGGAAGGGAAGAGCAGAAGGGTAGATGGGGCAGAGGTTGCCTGGCCGCTCTGGTGAAGCAACGCCCAGGGAGGAACAGGCACCATGGGCCTCCAGGCAGGGGATGCGAGATCCCAGCCAGAGTGCTTCTGCGTCTCAGCCCAGAAGCTTCCTGAGAGTTTGAGGTTGCCTGCAGCTCTCCAGAGGAGCAAAGACATGTGGGGTGTGTTTGGCCTTTCCCTGGGAGGGTGGTGCCCTTGCGGCAGCCCCAGGCCCAGGAGCAACGGCCCCAGAGGAAAGACCGTTCCCACTGAGATTCGCTGAGGCTGAGAAGCAGATTTCGCAGGAAGCGGGAGGAGAGAGCTTCCTTCGCCAATGCAGAGGCAGCCTAGCGGCCTGCGTCTGCACAGCTGGATTTGGCAGAGAGGCGTTCGCTTTGCCCCTGGGAGACGCTGAGATTGGCTCCAAGCACCGAGATTTCCGGGTGCGCGGCCTGCATCTCTCTTGCACTCTCCGAGCTTGAGAAGGCTTTCCTAGCTCCCAGCGTTGCTTCCCTGAAAGGAGCAGGCTGAGGAAGTGTGTCCGACGTGACTCAGCCCCTTCCTAGGCTTCCCCGTGCTATTGCCTTTCAGTGCAATCGAAGGCGCAGGACTCCTTGGAAAGGAGGCTGGGCTCGGTTGTCTCCCCACTTCAGAGGTCTAGAGCAGAGCACTGAGACGTCTGTCAGACGGAAGGGAAGCGCTGTTGTGCCCCTGGTGAAGACGTTGCTTGGCCGCACTGTGGAAGCAACGCCCAGAGAGAAACAGGCACCGTGGGCCTCCAGGCAGGGGCTGCGGGATCACAGCCAGAATGCCCCTGCGTCTCCGCTGAGAAGCGACCTCCCAGTTGGAGGCTCCATGCCGCCCTCCAGAGGAGCAAAGACGTGTGGAGTGTGTCTGGCCTTTCCTTGGGAGTGTGGTGCCCTTCCCTCTTCCCCAGGCACAGGAGCAACTGCCCCTGAGCAAAGACCTCTCCAAGGGCTTTTCCCTCAGGCTGAAGCAGATTTCGCAGGAAGCGGGCCTAGAGATCTTCCTTCGTGGATGCAGAGGCAGCAGAGCGGCCTGCGTGTGCACAGCTGCATTTGGCAGAGAGGAGCTCGCTTTGGCACTGGGAGGCTGTGAGACCTGCTCCAAGCACCGGGATTGCTGGGTTGGGGCCTGCATCTCGCTGCCACTTTCTGAGCTTCCAAAGACTTTCCTAGCTCACAGCCTCGCTAGCCATGAAGGAGCAGGCTGAGGGAGTGTGTCAGACATGACTCAGCACTTTCCTGGGCTTGCCTGTGGTTTCGCCTTTCCACTCCAACTGGGCCCCGGGACTCCTTGCAGAGGAGGAGGAGCCCGGTTGTCTCCAAACTTCCTAGGGCTAGAGTAGAGCAGGGAGAACTCTGTCAGCTGGAAGGGAAGAGCAGAAGGGTAGATGGGGCAGAGGTTGCCTGGCCGCTCTGGTGAAGCAACGCCCAGGGAGGAACAGGCACCATGGGCCTCCAGGCAGGGGATGCGAGATCCCAGCCAGAGTGCTTCTGCGTCTCAGCCCAGAAGCTTCCTGAGAGTTTGAGGTTGCCTGCAGCTCTCCAGAGGAGCAAAGACATGTGGGGTGTGTTTGGCCTTTCCCTGGGAGGGTGGTGCCCTTGCGGCAGCCCCAGGCCCAGGAGCAACGGCCCCAGAGGAAAGACCGTTCCCACTGAGATTCGCTGAGGCTGAGAAGCAGATTTCGCAGGAAGCGGGAGGAGAGAGCTTCCTTCGCCAATGCAGAGGCAGCCTAGCGGCCTGCGTCTGCACAGCTGGATTTGGCAGAGAGGCGTTCGCTTTGCCCCTGGGAGACGCTGAGATTGGCTCCAAGCACCGAGATTTCCGGGTGCGCGGCCTGCATCTCTCTTGCACTCTCCGAGCTTGAGAAGGCTTTCCTAGCTCCCAGCGTTGCTTCCCTGAAAGGAGCAGGCTGAGGAAGTGTGTCCGACGTGACTCAGCCCCTTCCTAGGCTTCCCCGTGCTATTGCCTTTCAGTGCAATCGAAGGCGCAGGACTCCTTGGAAAGGAGGCTGGGCTCGGTTGTCTCCCCACTTCAGAGGTCTAGAGCAGAGCACTGAGACGTCTGTCAGACGGAAGGGAAGCGCTGTTGTGCCCCTGGTGAAGACGTTGCTTGGCCGCACTGTGGAAGCAACGCCCAGAGAGAAACAGGCACCGTGGGCCTCCAGGCAGGGGCTGCGGGATCACAGCCAGAATGCCCCTGCGTCTCCGCTGAGAAGCGACCTCCCAGTTGGAGGCTCCATGCCGCCCTCCAGAGGAGCAAAGACGTGTGGAGTGTGTCTGGCCTTTCCTTGGGAGTGTGGTGCCCTTCCCTCTTCCCCAGGCACAGGAGCAACTGCCCCTGAGCAAAGACCTCTCCAAGGGCTTTTCCCTCAGGCTGAAGCAGATTTCGCAGGAAGCGGGCCTAGAGAGCTTCCTTCGTGGATGCAGAGGCAGCAGAGCGGCCTGCGTGTGCACAGCTGCATTTGGCAGAGAGGAGCTCGCTTTGGCACTGGGAGGCTGTGAGACCTGCTCCAAGCACCGGGATTGCTGGGTTGGGGCCTGCATCTCGCTGCCACTTTCTGAGCTTCCAAAGACTTTCCGAGCTCACAGCCTCGCTAGCCATGAAGGAGCAGGCTGAGGGAGTGTGTCAGACATGACTCAGCACTTTCCTGGGCTTGCCTGTGGTTTCGCCTTTCCACTCCAACTGGGCCCCGGGACTCCTTGCAGAGGAGGAGGAGCCCGGTTGTCTCCAAACTTCCTAGGGCTAGAGTAGAGCAGGGAGAACTCTGTCAGCTGGAAGGGAAGAGCAGAAGGGTAGATGGGGCAGAGGTTGCCTGGCCGCTCTGGTGAAGCAACGCCCAGGGAGGAACAGGCACCATGGGCCTCCAGGCAGGGGATGCGAGATCCCAGCCAGAGTGCTTCTGCGTCTCAGCCGAGAAGCTTCCTGAGAGTTTGAGGTTGCCTGCAGCTCTCCAGAGGAGCAAAGACATGTGGGGTGTGTTTGGCCTTTCCCTGGGAGGGTGGTGCCCTTGCGGCAGCCCCAGGCCCAGGAGCAACGGCCCCAGAGGAAAGACCGTTCCCACTGAGATTCGCTGAGGCTGAGAAGCAGATTTCGCAGGAAGCGGGAGGAGAGAGCTTCCTTCGCCAATGCAGAGGCAGCCTAGCGGCCTGCGTCTGCACAGCTGGATTTGGCAGAGAGGCGTTCGCTTTGCCCCTGGGAGACGCTGAGATTGGCTCCAAGCACCGAGATTTCCGGGTGCGCGGCCTGCATCTCTCTTGCACTCTCCGAGCTTGAGAAGGCTTTCCTAGCTCCCAGCGTTGCTTCCCTGAAAGGAGCAGGCTGAGGAAGTGTGTCCGACGTGACTCAGCCCCTTCCTAGGCTTCCCCGTGCTATTGCCTTTCAGTGCAATGGAACTCGCAGGACTCCTTGGAAAGGAGGCTGGGCTCGGTTGTCTCCCCACTTCAGAGGTCTAGAGCAGAGCACTGAGACGTCTGTCAGGCGGAAGGGAAGCGCTGTTGTGCCCATGGTGAAGACGTTGCTTGGCCGCACTGTGGAAGCAACGCCCAGAGAGAAACAGGCACCGTGGGCCTCCAGGCAGGGGCTGCGGGATCACAGCCAGAATGCCCCTGCGTCTCCGCTGAGAAGCGACCTCCCAGTTGGAGGCTCCATGCCGCCCTCCAGAGGAGCAAAGACGTGTGGAGTGTGTCTGGCCTTTCCTTGGGAGTGTGGTGCCCTTCCCTCTTCCCCAGGCACAGGAGCAACTGCCCCTGAGCAAAGAGCTCTCCAAGGGCTTTTCCCTCAGGCTGAAGCAGATTTCGCAGGAAGCGGGCCTAGAGAGCTTCCTTCGTGGATGCAGAGGCAGCAGAGCGGCCTGCGTGTGCAAAGCTGCATTTGGCAGAGAGGAGCTCGCTTTGGCACTGGGAGGCTGTGAGACCTGCTCCAAGCACGGGGATTGCTGGGTTGGGGCCTGCATCTCGCTGCCACTTGCTGAGCTTCCAAAGACTTTCCTAGCTCACAGCCTCGCTAGCCATGAAGGAGCAGGCTGAGGGAGTGTGTCAGACATGACTCAGCACTTTCCTGGGCTTGCCTGTGGTTTCGCCTTTCCACTCCAACTGGGCCCCGGGACTCCTTGCAGAGGAGGAGGAGCCCGGTTGTCTCCAAACTTCCTAGGGCTAGAGTAGAGCAGGGAGAACTCTGTCAGCTGGAAGGGAAGAGCAGAAGGGTAGATGGGGCAGAGGTTGCCTGGCCGCTCTGGTGAAGCAACGCCCAGGGAGGAACAGGCACCATGGGCCTCCAGGCAGGGGATGCGAGATCCCAGCCAGAGTGCTTCTGCGTCTCAGCCCAGAAGCTTCCTGAGAGTTTGAGGTTGCCTGCAGCTCTCCAGAGGAGCAAAGACATGTGGGGTGTGTTTGGCCTTTCCCTGGGAGGGTGGTGCCCTTGCGGCAGCCCCAGGCCCAGGAGCAACGGCCCCAGAGGAAAGACCGTTCCCACTGAGATTCGCTGAGGCTGAGAAGCAGATTTCGCAGGAAGCGGGAGGAGAGAGCTTCCTTCGCCAATGCAGAGGCAGCCTAGCGGCCTGCGTCTGCACAGCTGGATTTGGCAGAGAGGCGTTCGCTTTGCCCCTGGGAGACGCTGAGATTGGCTCCAAGCACCGAGATTTCCGGGTGCGCGGCCTGCATCTCTCTTGCACTCTCCGAGCTTGAGAAGGCTTTCCTAGCTCCCAGCGTTGCTTCCCTGAAAGGAGCAGGCTGAGGAAGTGTGTCCGACGTGACTCAGCCCCTTCCTAGGCTTCCCCGTGCTATTGCCTTTCAGTGCAATCGAAGGCGCAGGACTCCTTGGAAAGGAGGCTGGGCTCGGTTGTCTCCCCACTTCAGAGGTCTAGAGCAGAGCACTGAGACGTCTGTCAGGCGGAAGGGAAGCGCTGTTGTGCCCATGGTGAAGACGTTGCTTGGCCGCACTGTGGAAGCAACGCCCAGAGAGAAACAGGCACCGTGGGCCTCCAGGCAGGGGCTGCGGGATCACAGCCAGAATGCTCCTGCGTCTCCGCTGAGAAGCGACCTCCCAGTTGGAGGCTCCATGCCGCCCTCCAGAGGAGCAAAGACGTGTGGAGTGTGTCTGGCCTTTCCTTGGGAGTGTGGTGCCCTTCCCTCTTCCCCAGGCACAGGAGCAACTGCCCCTGAGCAAAGACCTCTCCAAGGGCTTTTCCCTCAGGCTGAAGCAGATTTCGCAGGAAGCGGGCCTAGAGAGCTTCCTTCGTGGATGCAGAGGCAGCAGAGCGGCCAGCGTGTGCACAGCTGCATTTGGCAGAGAGGAGCTCGCTTTGGCACTGGGAGGCTGTGAGACCTGCTCCAAGCACCGGGATTGCTGGGTTGGGGCCTGCATCTCGCTGCCACTTTCTGAGCTTCCAAAGACTTTCCTAGCTCACAGCCTCGCTAGCCATGAAGGAGCAGGCTGAGGGAGTGTGTCAGACATGACTCAGCACTTTCCTGGGCTTGCCTGTGGTTTCGCCTTTCCACTCCAACTGGGCCCCGGGACTCCCTGCAGAGGAGGAGGAGCCCGGTTGTCTCCAAACTTCCTAGGGCTAGAGTAGAGCAGGGAGAACTCTGTCAGCTGGAAGGGAAGAGCAGAAGGGTAGATGGGGCAGAGGTTGCCTGGCCGCTCTGGTGAAGCAACGCCCAGGGAGAAACAGGCACCATGGGCCTCCAGGCAGGGGATGCGAGATCCCAGCCAGAGTGCTTCTGCGTCTCAGCCGAGAAGCTTCCTGAGAGTTTGAGGTTGCCTGCAGCTCTCCAGAGGAGCAAAGACATGTGGGGTGTGTTTGGCCTTTCCCTGGGAGGGTGGTGCCCTTGCGGCAGCCCCAGGCCCAGGAGCAACGGCCCCAGAGGAAAGACCGTTCCCACTGAGATTCGCTGAGGCTGAGAAGCAGATTTCGCAGGAAGCGGGAGGAGAGAGCTTCCTTCGCCAATGCAGAGGCAGCCTAGCGGCCTGCGTCTGCACAGCTGGATTTGGCAGAGAGGCGTTCGCTTTGCCCCTGGGAGACGCTGAGATTGGCTCCAAGCACCGAGATTTCCGGGTGCGCGGCCTGCATCTCTCTTGCACTCTCCGAGCTTGAGAAGGCTTTCCTAGCTCCCAGCGTTGCTTCCCTGAAAGGAGCAGGCTGAGGAAGTGTGCCCGCGTGACTCAGCCCCTTCCTAGGCTTCCCCGTGCTATTGCCTTTCAGTGCAATCGAAGGCGCAGGACTCCTTGGAAAGGAGGCTGGGCTCGGTTGTCTCCCCACTTCAGAGGTCTAGAGCAGAGCACTGAGACGTCTGTCAGGCGGAAGGGAAGCGCTGTTGTGCCCATGGTGAAGACGTTGCTTGGCCGCACTGTGGAAGCAACGCCCAGAGAGAAACAGGCACCGTGGGCCTCCAGGCAGGGGCTGCGGGATCACAGCCAGAATGCCCCTGCGTCTCCGCTGAGAAGCGACCTCCCAGTTGGAGGCTCCATGCCGCCCTCCAGAGGAGCAAAGACGTGTGGAGTGTGGTGCCCTTCCCTCTTCCCCAGGCACAGGAGCAACTGCCCCTGAGCAAAGACCTCTGCAAGGGCTTTTCCCTCAGGCTGAAGCAGATTTCGCAGGAAGCGGGCCTAGAGAGCTTCCTTCGTGGATGCAGAGGCAGCAGAGCGGCCTGCGTGTGCACAGCTGCATTTGGCAGAGAGGAGCTCGCTTTGGCACTGGGAGGCTGTGAGACCTGCTCCAAGCACCGGGATTGCTGGGTTGGGGCCTGCATCTCGCTGCCACTTTCTGAGCTTCCAAAGACTTTCCTAGCTCACAGCCTCGCTAGCCATGAAGGAGCAGGCTGAGGGAGTGTGTCAGACATGACTCAGCACTTTCCTGGGCTTGCCTGTGGTTTCGCCTTTCCACTCCAACTGGGCCCCGGGACTCCCTGCAGAGGAGGAGGAGCCCGGTTGTCTCCAAACTTCCTAGGGCTAGAGTAGAGCAGGGAGAACTCTGTCAGCTGGAAGGGAAGAGCAGAAGGGTAGATGGGGCAGAGGTTGCCTGGCCGCTCTGGTGAAGCAACGCCCAGGGAGAAACAGGCACCATGGGCCTCCAGGCAGGGGATGCGAGATCCAAGCCAGAGTGCTTCTGCGTCTCAGCCGAGAAGCTTCCTGAGAGTTTGAGGTTGCCTGCAGCTCTCCAGAGGAGCAAAGACATGTGGGGTGTGTTTGGCCTTTCCCTGGGAGGGTGGTGCCCTTGCGGCAGCCCCAGGCCCAGGAGCAACGGCCCCAGAGGAAAGACCGTTCCCACTGAGATTCGCTGAGGCTGAGAAGCAGATTTCGCAGGAAGCGGGAGGAGAGAGCTTCCTTCGCCAATGCAGAGGCAGCCTAGCGGCCTGCGTCTGCACAGCTGGACTTGGCAGAGAGGCGTTCGCTTTGCCCCTGGGAGACGCTGAGATTGGCTCCAAGCACCGAGATTTCCGGGTGCGCGGCCTGCATCTCTCTTGCACTCTCCGAGCTTGAGAAGGCTTTCCTAGCTCCCAGCGTTGCTTCCCTGAAAGGAGCAGGCTGAGGAAGTGTGTCCGACGTGACTCAGCCCCTTCCTAGGCTTCCCCGTGCTATTGCCTTTCAGTGCAATCGAAGGCGCAGGACTCCTTGGAAAGGAGGCTGGGCTCGGTTGTCTCCCCACTTCAGAGGACTTGAGCAGAGCACTGAGACGTCTGTCAGGCGGAAGGGAAGCGCTGTTGTGCCCATGGTGAAGACGTTGCTTGGCCGCACTGTGGAAGCAACGCCCAGAGAGAAACAGGCACCGTGGGCCTCCAGGCAGGGGCTGCGGGATCACAGCCAGAATGCCCCTGCGTCTCCGCTGAGAAGCGACCTCCCAGTTGGAGGCTCCATGCCGCCCTCCAGAGGAGCAAAGACGTGTGGAGTGTGTCTGGCCTTTCCTTGGGAGTGTGGTGCCCTTCCCTCTTCCCCAGGCACAGGAGCAACTGCCCCTGAGCAAAGAGCTCTCCAAGGGCTTTTCCCTCAGGCTGAAGCAGATTTCGCAGGAAGCGGGCCTAGAGAGCTTCCTTCGTGGATGCAGAGGCAGCAGAGCGGCCTGCGTGTGCACAGCTGCATTTGGCAGAGAGGAGCTCGCTTTGGCACTGGGAGGCTGTGAGACCTGCTCCAAGCACCGGGATTGCTGGGTTGGGGCCTGCATCTCGCTGCCACTTGCTGAGCTTCCAAAGACTTTCCTAGCTCACAGCCTCGCTAGCCATGAAGGAGCAGGCTGAGGGAGTGTGTCAGACATGACTCAGCACTTTCCTGGGCTTGCCTGTGGTTTCGCCTTTCCACTCCAACTGGGCCCCGGGACTCCCTGCAGAGGAGGAGGAGCCCGGTTGTCTCCAAACTTCCTAGGGCTAGAGTAGAGGAGGGAGAACTCTGTCAGCTGGAAGGGAAGAGCAGAAGGGTAGATGGGGCAGAGGTTGCCTGGCCGCTCTGGTGAAGCAACGCCCAGGGAGAAACAGGCACCATGGGCCTCCAGGCAGGGGATGCGAGATCCCAGCCAGAGTGCTTCTGCGTCTCAGCCGAGAAGCTTCCTGAGAGTTTGAGGTTGCCTGCAGCTCTCCAGAGGAGCAAAGACATGTGGGGTGTGTTTGGCCTTTCCCTGGGAGGGTGGTGCCCTTGCGGCAGCCCCAGGCCCAGGAGCAACGGCCCCAGAGGAAAGACCGTTCCCACTGAGATTCGCTGAGGCTGAGAAGCAGATTTCGCAGGAAGCGGGAGGAGAGAGCTTCCTTCGCCAATGCAGAGGCAGCCTAGCGGCCTGCGTCTGCACAGCTGGATTTGGCAGAGAGGCGTTCGCTTTGCCCCTGGGAGACGCTGAGATTGGCTCCAAGCACCGAGATTTCCGGGTGCGCGGCCTGCATCTCTCTTGCACTCTCCGAGCTTGAGAAGGCTTTCCTAGCTCCCAGCGTTGCTTCCCTGAAAGGAGCAGGCTGAGGAAGTGTGTCCGACGTGACTCAGCCCCTTCCTAGGCTTCCCCGTGCTATTGCCTTTCAGTGCAATCGAAGGCGCAGGACTCCTTGGAAAGGAGGCTGGGCTCGGTTGTCTCCCCACTTCAGAGGTCTAGAGCAGAGCACTGAGACGTCTGTCAGGCAGAAGGGAAGCGCTGTTGTGCCCATGGTGAAGACGTTGCTTGGCCGCACTGTGGAAGCAACGCCCAGAGAGAAACAGGCACCGTGGGCCTCCAGGCAGGGGCTGCGGGATCACAGCCAGAATGCCCCTGCGTCTCCGCTGAGAAGCGACCTCCCAGTTGGAGGCTCCATGCCGCCCTCCAGAGGAGCAAAGACGTGTGGAGTGTGTCTGGCCTTTCCTTGGGAGTGTGGTGCCCTTCCCTCTTCCCCAGGCACAGGAGCAACTGCCCCTGAGCAAAGACCTCTCCAAGGGCTTTTCCCTCAGGCTGAAGCAGATTTCGCAGGAAGCGGGCCTAGAGAGCTTCCTTCGTGGATGCAGAGGCAGCAGAGCGGCCTGCGTGTGCAAAGCTGCATTTGGCAGAGAGGAGCTCGCTTTGGCACTGGGAGGCTGGGAGACCTGCTCCAAGCACCGGGATTGCTGGGTTGGGGCCTGCATCTCGCTGCCACTTGCTGAGCTTCCAAAGACTTTCCTAGCTCACAGCCTCGCTAGCCATGAAGGAGCAGGCTGAGGGAGTGTGTCAGACATGACTCAGCACTTTCCTGGGCTTGCCTGTGGTTTCGCCTTTCCACTCCAACTGGGCCCCGGGACTCCTTGCAGAGGAGGAGGAGCCCGGTTGTCTCCAAACTTCCTAGGGCTAGAGTAGAGCAGGGAGAACTCTGTCAGCTGGAAGGGAAGAGCAGAAGGGTAGATGGGGCAGAGGTTGCCTGGCCGCTCTGGTGAAGCAACGCCCAGGGAGAAACAGGCACCATGGGCCTCCAGGCAGGGGATGCGAGATCCCAGCCAGAGTGCTTCTGCGTCTCAGCCGAGAAGCTTCCTGAGAGTTTGAGGTTGCCTGCAGCTCTCCAGAGGAGCAAAGACATGTGGGGTGTGTTTGGCCTTTCCCTGGGAGGGTGGTGCCCTTGCGGCAGCCCCAGGCCCAGGAGCAACGGCCCCAGAGGAAAGACCGTTCCCACTGAGATTCGCTGAGGCTGAGAAGCAGATTTCGCAGGAAGCGGGAGGAGAGAGCTTCCTTCGCCAATGCAGAGGCAGCCTAGCGGCCTGCGTCTGCACAGCTGGATTTGGCAGAGAGGCGTTCGCTTTGCCCCTGGGAGACGCTGAGATTGGCTCCAAGCACCGAGATTTCCGGGTGCGCGGCCTGCATCTCTCTTGCACTCTCCGAGCTTGAGAAGGCTTTCCTAGCTCCCAGCGTTGCTTCCCTGAAAGGAGCAGGCTGAGGAAGTGTGTCCGACGTGACTCAGCCCCTTCCTAGGCTTCCCCGTGCTATTGCCTTTCAGTGCAATCGAAGGCGCAGGACTCCTTGGAAAGGAGGCTGGGCTCGGTTGTCTCCCCACTTCAGAGGTCTAGAGCAGAGCACTGAGACGTCTGTCAGGCAGAAGGGAAGCGCTGTTGTGCCCATGGTGAAGACGTTGCTTGGCCGCACTGTGGAAGCAACGCCCAGAGAGAAACAGGCACCGTGGGCCTCCAGGCAGGGGCTGCGGGATCACAGCCAGAATGCCCCTGCGTCTCCGCTGAGAAGCGACCTCCCAGTTGGAGGCTCCATGCCGCCCTCCAGAGGAGCAAAGACGTGTGGAGTGTGTCTGGCCTTTCCTTGGGAGTGTGGTGCCCTTCCCTCTTCCCCAGGCACAGGAGCAACTGCCCCTGAGCAAAGACCTCTCCAAGGGCTTTTCCCTCAGGCTGAAGCAGATTTCGCAGGAAGCGGGCCTAGAGAGCTTCCTTCGTGGATGCAGAGGCAGCAGAGCGGCCTGCGTGTGCAAAGCTGCATTTGGCAGAGAGGAGCTCGCTTTGGCACTGGGAGGCTGGGAGACCTGCTCCAAGCACCGGGATTGCTGGGTTGGGGCCTGCATCTCGCTGCCACTTGCTGAGCTTCCAAAGACTTTCCTAGCTCACAGCCTCGCTAGCCATGAAGGAGCAGGCTGAGGGAGTGTGTCAGACATGACTCAGCACTTTCCTGGGCTTGCCTGTGGTTTCGCCTTTCCACTCCAACTGGGCCCCGGGACTCCCTGCAGAGGAGGAGGAGCCCGGTTGTCTCCAAACTTCCTAGGGCTAGAGTAGAGCAGGGAGAACTCTGTCAGCTGGAAGGGAAGAGCAGAAGGGTAGATGGGGCAGAGGTTGCCTGGCCGCTCTGGTGAAGCAACGCCCAGGGAGAAACAGGCACCATGGGCCTCCAGGCAGGGGATGCGAGATCCCAGCCAGAGTGCTTCTGCGTCTCAGCCGAGAAGCTTCCTGAGAGTTTGAGGTTGCCTGCAGCTCTCCAGAGGAGCAAAGACATGTGGGGTGTGTTTGGCCTTTCCCTGGGAGGGTGGTGCCCTTGCGGCAGCCCCAGGCCCAGGAGCAACGGCCCCAGAGGAAAGACCGTTCCCACTGAGATTCGCTGAGGCTGAGAAGCAGATTTCGCAGGAAGCGGGAGGAGAGAGCTTCCTTCGCCAATGCAGAGGCAGCCTAGCGGCCTGCGTCTGCACAGCTGGATTTGGCAGAGAGGCGTTCGCTTTGCCCCTGGGAGACGCTGAGATTGGCTCCAAGCACCGAGATTTCCGGGTGCGCGGCCTGCATCTCTCTTGCACTCTCCGAGCTTGAGAAGGCTTTCCTAGCTCCCAGCGTTGCTTCCCTGAAAGGAGCAGGCTGAGGAAGTGTGTCCGACGTGACTCAGCCCCTTCCTAGGCTTCCCCGTGCTATTGCCTTTCAGTGCAATCGAAGGCGCAGGACTCCTTGGAAAGGAGGCTGGGCTCGGTTGTCTCCCCACTTCAGAGGTCTAGAGCAGAGCACTGAGACGTCTGTCAGGCGGAAGGGAAGCGCTGTTGTGCCCATGGTGAAGACGTTGCTTGGCCGCACTGTGGAAGCAACGCCCAGAGAGAAACAGGCACCGTGGGCCTCCAGGCAGGGGCTGCGGGATCACAGCCAGAATGCCCCTGCGTCTCCGCTGAGAAGCGACCTCCCAGTTGGAGGCTCCATGCCGCCCTCCAGAGGAGCAAAGACGTGTGGAGTGTGTCTGGCCTTTCCTTGGGAGTGTGGTGCCCTTCCCTCTTCCCCAGGCACAGGAGCAACTGCCCCTGAGCAAAGACCTCTCCAAGGGCTTTTCCCTCAGGCTGAAGCAGATTTCGCAGGAAGCGGGCCTAGAGAGCTTCCTTCGTGGATGCAGAGGCAGCAGAGCGGCCAGCGTGTGCACAGCTGCATTTGGCAGAGAGGAGCTCGCTTTGGCACTGGGAGGCTGTGAGACCTGCTCCAAGCACCGGGATTGCTGGGTTGGGGCCTGCATCTCGCTGCCACTTTCTGAGCTTCCAAAGACTTTCCTAGCTCACAGCCTCGCTAGCCATGAAGGAGCAGGCTGAGGGAGTGTGTCAGACATGACTCAGCACTTTCCTGGGCTTGCCTGTGGTTTCGCCTTTCCACTCCAACTGGGCCCCGGGACTCCCTGCAGAGGAGGAGGAGCCCGGTTGTCTCCAAACTTCCTAGGGCTAGAGTAGAGGAGGGAGAACTCTGTCAGCTGGAAGGGAAGAGCAGAAGGGTAGATGGGGCAGAGGTTGCCTGGCCGCTCTGGTGAAGCAACGCCCAGGGAGAAACAGGCACCATGGGCCTCCAGGCAGGGGATGCGAGATCCCAGCCAGAGTGCTTCTGCGTCTCAGCCGAGAAGCTTCCTGAGAGTTTGAGGTTGCCTGCAGCTCTCCAGAGGAGCAAAGACATGTGGGGTGTGTTTGGCCTTTCCCTGGGAGGGTGGTGCCCTTGCGGCAGCCCCAGGCCCAGGAGCAACGGCCCCAGAGGAAAGACCGTTCCCACTGAGATTCGCTGAGGCTGAGAAGCAGATTTTGCAGGAAGCGGGAGGAGAGACCTTCCTTCGCCAATGCAGAGGCAGCCTAGCGGCCTGCGTCTGCACAGCTGGATTTGGCAGAGAGGCGTTCGCTTTGCCCCTGGGAGACGCTGAGATTGGCTCCAAGCACCGAGATTTCCGGGTGCGCGGCCTGCATCTCTCTTGCACTCTCCGAGCTTGAGAAGGCTTTCCTAGCTCCCAGCGTTGCTTCCCTGAAAGGAGCAGGCTGAGGAAGTGTGCCCGCGTGACTCAGCCCCTTCCTAGGCTTCCCCGTGCTATTGCCTTTCAGTGCAATCGAAGGCGCAGGACTCCTTGGAAAGGAGGCTGGGCTCGGTTGTCTCCCCACTTCAGAGGTCTAGAGCAGAGCACTGAGACGTCTGTCAGGCGGAAGGGAAGCGCTGTTGTGCCCATGGTGAAGACGTTGCTTGGCCGCACTGTGGAAGCAACGCCCAGAGAGAAACAGGCACCGTGGGCCTCCAGGCAGGGGCTGCGGGATCACAGCCAGAATGCCCCTGCGTCTCCGCTGAGAAGCGACCTCCCAGTTGGAGGCTCCATGCCGCCCTCCAGAGGAGCAAAGACGTGTGGAGTGTGGTGCCCTTCCCTCTTCCCCAGGCACAGGAGCAACTGCCCCTGAGCAAAGACCTCTCCAAGGGCTTTTCCCTCAGGCTGAAGCAGATTTCGCAGGAAGCGGGCCTAGAGAGCTTCCTTCGTGGATGCAGAGGCAGCAGAGCGGCCTGCGTGTGCACAGCTGCATTTGGCAGAGAGGAGCTCGCTTTGGCACTGGGAGGCTGTGAGACCTGCTCCAAGCACCGGGATTGCTGGGTTTGGCCTGCATCTCGCTGCCACTTTCTGAGCTTCCAAAGACTTTCCTAGCTCACAGCCTCGCTAGCCATGAAGGAGCAGGCTGAGGGAGTGTGTCAGACATGACTCAGCACTTTCCTGGGCTTGCCTGTGGTTTCGCCTTTCCACTCCAACTGGGCCCCGGGACTCCCTGCAGAGGAGGAGGAGCCCGGTTGTCTCCAAACTTCCTAGGGCTAGAGTAGAGCAGGGAGAACTCTGTCAGCTGGAAGGGAAGAGCAGAAGGGTAGATGGGGCAGAGGTTGCCTGGCCGCTCTGGTGAAGCAACGCCCAGGGAGAAACAGGCACCATGGGCCTCCAGGCAGGGGATGCGAGATCCCAGCCAGAGTGCTTCTGCGTCTCAGCCGAGAAGCTTCCTGAGAGTTTGAGGTTGCCTGCAGCTCTCCAGAGGAGCAAAGACATGTGGGGTGTGTTTGGCCTTTCCCTGGGAGGGTGGTGCCCTTGCGGCAGCCCCAGGCCCAGGAGCAACGGCCCCAGAGGAAAGACCGTTCCCACTGAGATTCGCTGAGGCTGAGAAGCAGATTTCGCAGGAAGCGGGAGGAGAGAGCTTCCTTCGCCAATGCAGAGGCAGCCTAGCGGCCTGCGTCTGCACAGCTGGATTTGGCAGAGAGGCGTTCGCTTTGCCCCTGGGAGACGCTGAGATTGGCTCCAAGCACCGAGATTTCCGGGTGCGCGGCCTGCATCTCTCTTGCACTCTCCGAGCTTGAGAAGGCTTTCCTAGCTCCCAGCGTTGCTTCCCTGAAAGGAGCAGGCTGAGGAAGTGTGCCCGCGTGACTCAGCCCCTTCCTAGGCTTCCCCGTGCTATTGCCTTTCAGTGCAATCGAAGGCGCAGGACTCCTTGGAAAGGAGGCTGGGCTCGGTTGTCTCCCCACTTCAGAGGTCTAGAGCAGAGCACTGAGACGTCTGTCAGGCGGAAGGGAAGCGCTGTTGTGCCCATGGTGAAGACGTTGCTTGGCCGCACTGTGGAAGCAACGCCCAGAGAGAAACAGGCACCGTGGGCCTCCAGGCAGGGGCTGCGGGATCACAGCCAGAATGCCCCTGCGTCTCCGCTGAGAAGCGACCTCCCAGTTGGAGGCTCCATGCCGCCCTCCAGAGGAGCAAAGACGTGTGGAGTGTGGTGCCCTTCCCTCTTCCCCAGGCACAGGAGCAACTGCCCCTGAGCAAAGACCTCTCCAAGGGCTTTTCCCTCAGGCTGAAGCAGATTTCGCAGGAAGCGGGCCTAGAGAGCTTCCTTCGTGGATGCAGAGGCAGCAGAGCGGCCTGCGTGTGCACAGCTGCATTTGGCAGAGAGGAGCTCGCTTTGGCACTGGGAGGCTGTGAGACCTGCTCCAAGCACCGGGATTGCTGGGTTGGGGCCTGCATCTCGCTGCCACTTTCTGAGCTTCCAAAGACTTTCCTAGCTCACAGCCTCGCTAGCCATGAAGGAGCAGGCTGAGGGAGTGTGTCAGACATGACTCAGCACTTTCCTGGGCTTGCCTGTGGTTTCGCCTTTCCACTCCAACTGGGCCCCGGGACTCCCTGCAGAGGAGGAGGAGCCCGGTTGTCTCCAAACTTCCTAGGGCTAGAGTAGAGCAGGGAGAACTCTGTCAGCTGGAAGGGAAGAGCAGAAGGGTAGATGGGGCAGAGGTTGCCTGGCCGCTCTGGTGAAGCAACGCCCAGGGAGAAACAGGCACCATGGGCCTCCAGGCAGGGGATGCGAGATCCCAGCCAGAGTGCTTCTGCGTCTCAGCCGAGAAGCTTCCTGAGAGTTTGAGGTTGCCTGCAGCTCTCCAGAGGAGCAAAGACATGTGGGGTGTGTTTGGCCTTTCCCTGGGAGGGTGGTGCCCTTGCGGCAGCCCCAGGCCCAGGAGCAACGGCCCCAGAGGAAAGACCGTTCCCACTGAGATTCGCTGAGGCTGAGAAGCAGATTTCGCAGGAAGCGGGAGGAGAGAGCTTCCTTCGCCAATGCAGAGGCAGCCTAGCGGCCTGCGTCTGCACAGCTGGATTTGGCAGAGAGGCGTTCGCTTTGCCCCTGGGAGACGCTGAGATTGGCTCCAAGCACCGAGATTTCCGGGTGCGCGGCCTGCATCTCTCTTGCACTCTCCGAGCTTGAGAAGGCTTTCCTAGCTCCCAGCGTTGCTTCCCTGAAAGGAGCAGGCTGAGGAAGTGTGTCCGACGTGACTCAGCCCCTTCCTAGGCTTCCCCGTGCTATTGCCTTTCAGTGCAATCGAAGGCGCAGGACTCCTTGGAAAGGAGGCTGGGCTCGGTTGTCTCCCCACTTCAGAGGTCTAGAGCAGAGCACTGAGACGTCTGTCAGGCGGAAGGGAAGCGCTGTTGTGCCCATGGTGAAGACGTTGCTTGGCCGCACTGTGGAAGCAACGCCCAGAGAGAAACAGGCACCGTGGGCCTCCAGGCAGGGGCTGCGGGATCACAGCCAGAATGCCCCTGCGTCTCCGCTGAGAAGCGACCTCCCAGTTGGAGGCTCCATGCCGCCCTCCAGAGGAGCAAAGACGTGTGGAGTGTGTCTGGCCTTTCCTTGGGAGTGTGGTGCCCTTCCCTCTTCCCCAGGCACAGGAGCAACTGCCCCTGAGCAAAGACCTCTCCAAGGGCTTTTCCCTCAGGCTGAAGCAGATTTCGCAGGAAGCGGGCCTAGAGAGCTTCCTTCGTGGATGCAGAGGCAGCAGAGCGGCCAGCGTGTGCACAGCTGCATTTGGCAGAGAGGAGCTCGCTTTGGCACTGGGAGGCTGTGAGACCTGCTCCAAGCACCGGGATTGCTGGGTTGGGGCCTGCATCTCGCTGCCACTTTCTGAGCTTCCAAAGACTTTCCTAGCTCACAGCCTCGCTAGCCATGAAGGAGCAGGCTGAGGGAGTGTGTCAGACATGACTCAGCACTTTCCTGGGCTTGCCTGTGGTTTCGCCTTTCCACTCCAACTGGGCCCCGGGACTCCCTGCAGAGGAGGAGGAGCCCGGTTGTCTCCAAACTTCCTAGGGCTAGAGTAGAGGAGGGAGAACTCTGTCAGCTGGAAGGGAAGAGCAGAAGGGTAGATGGGGCAGAGGTTGCCTGGCTGCTCTGGTGAAGCAACGCCCAGGGAGAAACAGGCACCATGGGCCTCCAGGCAGGGGATGCGAGATCCCAGCCAGAGTGCTTCTGCGTCTCAGCCGAGAAGCTTCCTGAGAGTTTGAGGTTGCCTGCAGCTCTCCAGAGGAGCAAAGACATGTGGGGTGTGTTTGGCCTTTCCCTGGGAGGGTGGTGCCCTTGCGGCAGCCCCAGGCCCAGGAGCAACGGCCCCAGAGGAAAGACCGTTCCCACTGAGATTCGCTGAGGCTGAGAAGCAGATTTTGCAGGAAGCGGGAGGAGAGAGCTTCCTTCGCCAATGCAGAGGCAGCCTAGCGGCCTGCGTCTGCACAGCTGGATTTGGCAGAGAGGCGTTCGCTTTGCCCCTGGGAGACGCTGAGATTGGCTCCAAGCACCGAGATTTCCGGGTGCGCGGCCTGCATCTCTCTTGCACTCTCCGAGCTTGAGAAGGCTTTCCTAGCTCCCAGCGTTGCTTCCCTGAAAGGAGCAGGCTGAGGAAGTGTGCCCGCGTGACTCAGCCCCTTCCTAGGCTTCCCCGTGCTATTGCCTTTCAGTGCAATCGAAGGCGCAGGACTCCTTGGAAAGGAGGCTGGGCTCGGTTGTCTCCCCACTTCAGAGGTCTAGAGCAGAGCACTGAGACGTCTGTCAGGCGGAAGGGAAGCGCTGTTGTGCCCATGGTGAAGACGTTGCTTGGCCGCACTGTGGAAGCAACGCCCAGAGAGAAACAGGCACCGTGGGCCTCCAGGCAGGGGCTGCGGGATCACAGCCAGAATGCCCCTGCGTCTCCGCTGAGAAGCGACCTCCCAGTTGGAGGCTCCATGCCGCCCTCCAGAGGAGCAAAGACGTGTGGAGTGTGTCTGGCCTTTCCTTGGGAGTGTGGTGCCCTTCCCTCTTCCCCAGGCACAGGAGCAACTGCCCCTGAGCAAAGACCTCTCCAAGGGCTTTTCCCTCAGGCTGAAGCAGATTTCGCAGGAAGCGGGCCTAGAGAGCTTCCTTCGTGGATGCAGAGGCAGCAGAGCGGCCTGCGTGTGCAAAGCTGCATTTGGCAGAGAGGAGCTCGCTTTGGCACTGGGAGGCTGGGAGACCTGCTCCAAGCACCGGGATTGCTGGGTTGGGGCCTGCATCTCGCTGCCACTTGCTGAGCTTCCAAAGACTTTCCTAGCTCACAGCCTCGCTAGCCATGAAGGAGCAGGCTGAGGGAGTGTGTCAGACATGACTCAGCACTTTCCTGGGCTTGCCTGTGGTTTCGCCTTTCCACTCCAACTGGGCCCCGGGACTCCTTGCAGAGGAGGAGGAGCCCGGTTGTCTCCAAACTTCCTAGGGCTAGAGTAGAGCAGGGAGAACTCTGTCAGCTGGAAGGGAAGAGCAGAAGGGTAGATGGGGCAGAGGTTGCCTGGCCGCTCTGGTGAAGCAACGCCCAGGGAGAAACAGGCACCATGGGCCTCCAGGCAGGGGATGCGAGATCCCAGCCAGAGTGCTTCTGCGTCTCAGCCGAGAAGCTTCCTGAGAGTTTGAGGTTGCCTGCAGCTCTCCAGAGGAGCAAAGACATGTGGGGTGTGTTTGGCCTTTCCCTGGGAGGGTGGTGCCCTTGCGGCAGCCCCAGGCCCAGGAGCAACGGCCCCAGAGGAAAGACCGTTCCCACTGAGATTCGCTGAGGCTGAGAAGCAGATTTCGCAGGAAGCGGGAGGAGAGAGCTTCCTTCGCCAATGCAGAGGCAGCCTAGCGGCCTGCGTCTGCACAGCTGGATTTGGCAGAGAGGCGTTCGCTTTGCCCCTGGGAGACGCTGAGATTGGCTCCAAGCACCGAGATTTCCGGGTGCGCGGCCTGCATCTCTCTTGCACTCTCCGAGCTTGAGAAGGCTTTCCTAGCTCCCAGCGTTGCTTCCCTGAAAGGAGCAGGCTGAGGAAGTGTGTCCGACGTGACTCAGCCCCTTCCTAGGCTTCCCCGTGCTATTGCCTTTCAGTGCAATCGAAGGCGCAGGACTCCTTGGAAAGGAGGCTGGGCTCGGTTGTCTCCCCACTTCAGAGGTCTAGAGCAGAGCACTGAGACGTCTGTCAGGCAGAAGGGAAGCGCTGTTGTGCCCATGGTGAAGACGTTGCTTGGCCGCACTGTGGAAGCAACGCCCAGAGAGAAACAGGCACCGTGGGCCTCCAGGCAGGGGCTGCGGGATCACAGCCAGAATGCCCCTGCGTCTCCGCTGAGAAGCGACCTCCCAGTTGGAGGCTCCATGCCGCCCTCCAGAGGAGCAAAGACGTGTGGAGTGTGTCTGGCCTTTCCTTGGGAGTGTGGTGCCCTTCCCTCTTCCCCAGGCACAGGAGCAACTGCCCCTGAGCAAAGACCTCTCCAAGGGCTTTTCCCTCAGGCTGAAGCAGATTTCGCAGGAAGCGGGCCTAGAGAGCTTCCTTCGTGGATGCAGAGGCAGCAGAGCGGCCTGCGTGTGCAAAGCTGCATTTGGCAGAGAGGAGCTCGCTTTGGCACTGGGAGGCTGGGAGACCTGCTCCAAGCACCGGGATTGCTGGGTTGGGGCCTGCATCTCGCTGCCACTTGCTGAGCTTCCAAAGACTTTCCTAGCTCACAGCCTCGCTAGCCATGAAGGAGCAGGCTGAGGGAGTGTGTCAGACATGACTCAGCACTTTCCTGGGCTTGCCTGTGGTTTCGCCTTTCCACTCCAACTGGGCCCCGGGACTCCCTGCAGAGGAGGAGGAGCCCGGTTGTCTCCAAACTTCCTAGGGCTAGAGTAGAGCAGGGAGAACTCTGTCAGCTGGAAGGGAAGAGCAGAAGGGTAGATGGGGCAGAGGTTGCCTGGCCGCTCTGGTGAAGCAACGCCCAGGGAGAAACAGGCACCATGGGCCTCCAGGCAGGGGATGCGAGATCCCAGCCAGAGTGCTTCTGCGTCTCAGCCGAGAAGCTTCCTGAGAGTTTGAGGTTGCCTGCAGCTCTCCAGAGGAGCAAAGACATGTGGGGTGTGTTTGGCCTTTCCCTGGGAGGGTGGTGCCCTTGCGGCAGCCCCAGGCCCAGGAGCAACGGCCCCAGAGGAAAGACCGTTCCCACTGAGATTCGCTGAGGCTGAGAAGCAGATTTCGCAGGAAGCGGGAGGAGAGAGCTTCCTTCGCCAATGCAGAGGCAGCCTAGCGGCCTGCGTCTGCACAGCTGGATTTGGCAGAGAGGCGTTCGCTTTGCCCCTGGGAGACGCTGAGATTGGCTCCAAGCACCGAGATTTCCGGGTGCGCGGCCTGCATCTCTCTTGCACTCTCCGAGCTTGAGAAGGCTTTCCTAGCTCCCAGCGTTGCTTCCCTGAAAGGAGCAGGCTGAGGAAGTGTGTCCGACGTGACTCAGCCCCTTCCTAGGCTTCCCCGTGCTATTGCCTTTCAGTGCAATCGAAGGCGCAGGACTCCTTGGAAAGGAGGCTGGGCTCGGTTGTCTCCCCACTTCAGAGGTCTAGAGCAGAGCACTGAGACGTCTGTCAGGCGGAAGGGAAGCGCTGTTGTGCCCATGGTGAAGACGTTGCTTGGCCGCACTGTGGAAGCAACGCCCAGAGAGAAACAGGCACCGTGGGCCTCCAGGCAGGGGCTGCGGGATCACAGCCAGAATGCCCCTGCGTCTCCGCTGAGAAGCGACCTCCCAGTTGGAGGCTCCATGCCGCCCTCCAGAGGAGCAAAGACGTGTGGAGTGTGTCTGGCCTTTCCTTGGGAGTGTGGTGCCCTTCCCTCTTCCCCAGGCACAGGAGCAACTGCCCCTGAGCAAAGACCTCTCCAAGGGCTTTTCCCTCAGGCTGAAGCAGATTTCGCAGGAAGCGGGCCTAGAGAGCTTCCTTCGTGGATGCAGAGGCAGCAGAGCGGCCAGCGTGTGCACAGCTGCATTTGGCAGAGAGGAGCTCGCTTTGGCACTGGGAGGCTGTGAGACCTGCTCCAAGCACCGGGATTGCTGGGTTGGGGCCTGCATCTCGCTGCCACTTTCTGAGCTTCCAAAGACTTTCCTAGCTCACAGCCTCGCTAGCCATGAAGGAGCAGGCTGAGGGAGTGTGTCAGACATGACTCAGCACTTTCCTGGGCTTGCCTGTGGTTTCGCCTTTCCACTCCAACTGGGCCCCGGGACTCCCTGCAGAGGAGGAGGAGCCCGGTTGTCTCCAAACTTCCTAGGGCTAGAGTAGAGGAGGGAGAACTCTGTCAGCTGGAAGGGAAGAGCAGAAGGGTAGATGGGGCAGAGGTTGCCTGGCCGCTCTGGTGAAGCAACGCCCAGGGAGAAACAGGCACCATGGGCCTCCAGGCAGGGGATGCGAGATCCCAGCCAGAGTGCTTCTGCGTCTCAGCCGAGAAGCTTCCTGAGAGTTTGAGGTTGCCTGCAGCTCTCCAGAGGAGCAAAGACATGTGGGGTGTGTTTGGCCTTTCCCTGGGAGGGTGGTGCCCTTGCGGCAGCCCCAGGCCCAGGAGCAACGGCCCCAGAGGAAAGACCGTTCCCACTGAGATTCGCTGAGGCTGAGAAGCAGATTTTGCAGGAAGCGGGAGGAGAGAGCTTCCTTCGCCAATGCAGAGGCAGCCTAGCGGCCTGCGTCTGCACAGCTGGATTTGGCAGAGAGGCGTTCGCTTTGCCCCTGGGAGACGCTGAGATTGGCTCCAAGCACCGAGATTTCCGGGTGCGCGGCCTGCATCTCTCTTGCACTCTCCGAGCTTGAGAAGGCTTTCCTAGCTCCCAGCGTTGCTTCCCTGAAAGGAGCAGGCTGAGGAAGTGTGCCCGCGTGACTCAGCCCCTTCCTAGGCTTCCCCGTGCTATTGCCTTTCAGTGCAATCGAAGGCGCAGGACTCCTTGGAAAGGAGGCTGGGCTCGGTTGTCTCCCCACTTCAGAGGTCTAGAGCAGAGCACTGAGACGTCTGTCAGGCGGAAGGGAAGCGCTGTTGTGCCCATGGTGAAGACGTTGCTTGGCCGCACTGTGGAAGCAACGCCCAGAGAGAAACAGGCACCGTGGGCCTCCAGGCAGGGGCTGCGGGATCACAGCCAGAATGCCCCTGCGTCTCCGCTGAGAAGCGACCTCCCAGTTGGAGGCTCCATGCCGCCCTCCAGAGGAGCAAAGACGTGTGGAGTGTGGTGCCCTTCCCTCTTCCCCAGGCACAGGAGCAACTGCCCCTGAGCAAAGACCTCTCCAAGGGCTTTTCCCTCAGGCTGAAGCAGATTTCGCAGGAAGCGGGCCTAGAGAGCTTCCTTCGTGGATGCAGAGGCAGCAGAGCGGCCTGCGTGTGCACAGCTGCATTTGGCAGAGAGGAGCTCGCTTTGGCACTGGGAGGCTGTGAGACCTGCTCCAAGCACCGGGATTGCTGGGTTTGGCCTGCATCTCGCTGCCACTTTCTGAGCTTCCAAAGACTTTCCTAGCTCACAGCCTCGCTAGCCATGAAGGAGCAGGCTGAGGGAGTGTGTCAGACATGACTCAGCACTTTCCTGGGCTTGCCTGTGGTTTCGCCTTTCCACTCCAACTGGGCCCCGGGACTCCCTGCAGAGGAGGAGGAGCCCGGTTGTCTCCAAACTTCCTAGGGCTAGAGTAGAGCAGGGAGAACTCTGTCAGCTGGAAGGGAAGAGCAGAAGGGTAGATGGGGCAGAGGTTGCCTGGCCGCTCTGGTGAAGCAACGCCCAGGGAGAAACAGGCACCATGGGCCTCCAGGCAGGGGATGCGAGATCCCAGCCAGAGTGCTTCTGCGTCTCAGCCGAGAAGCTTCCTGAGAGTTTGAGGTTGCCTGCAGCTCTCCAGAGGAGCAAAGACATGTGGGGTGTGTTTGGCCTTTCCCTGGGAGGGTGGTGCCCTTGCGGCAGCCCCAGGCCCAGGAGCAACGGCCCCAGAGGAAAGACCGTTCCCACTGAGATTCGCTGAGGCTGAGAAGCAGATTTCGCAGGAAGCGGGAGGAGAGAGCTTCCTTCGCCAATGCAGAGGCAGCCTAGCGGCCTGCGTCTGCACAGCTGGATTTGGCAGAGAGGCGTTCGCTTTGCCCCTGGGAGACGCTGAGATTGGCTCCAAGCACCGAGATTTCCGGGTGCGCGGCCTGCATCTCTCTTGCACTCTCCGAGCTTGAGAAGGCTTTCCTAGCTCCCAGCGTTGCTTCCCTGAAAGGAGCAGGCTGAGGAAGTGTGCCCGCGTGACTCAGCCCCTTCCTAGGCTTCCCCGTGCTATTGCCTTTCAGTGCAATCGAAGGCGCAGGACTCCTTGGAAAGGAGGCTGGGCTCGGTTGTCTCCCCACTTCAGAGGTCTAGAGCAGAGCACTGAGACGTCTGTCAGGCGGAAGGGAAGCGCTGTTGTGCCCATGGTGAAGACGTTGCTTGGCCGCACTGTGGAAGCAACGCCCAGAGAGAAACAGGCACCGTGGGCCTCCAGGCAGGGGCTGCGGGATCACAGCCAGAATGCCCCTGCGTCTCCGCTGAGAAGCGACCTCCCAGTTGGAGGCTCCATGCCGCCCTCCAGAGGAGCAAAGACGTGTGGAGTGTGGTGCCCTTCCCTCTTCCCCAGGCACAGGAGCAACTGCCCCTGAGCAAAGACCTCTCCAAGGGCTTTTCCCTCAGGCTGAAGCAGATTTCGCAGGAAGCGGGCCTAGAGAGCTTCCTTCGTGGATGCAGAGGCAGCAGAGCGGCCTGCGTGTGCACAGCTGCATTTGGCAGAGAGGAGCTCGCTTTGGCACTGGGAGGCTGTGAGACCTGCTCCAAGCACCGGGATTGCTGGGTTGGGGCCTGCATCTCGCTGCCACTTGCTGAGCTTCCAAAGACTTTCCTAGCTCACAGCCTCGCTAGCCATGAAGGAGCAGGCTGAGGGAGTGTGTCAGACATGACTCAGCACTTTCCTGGGCTTGCCTGTGGTTTCGCCTTTCCACTCCAACTGGGCCCCGGGACTCCCTGCAGAGGAGGAGGAGCCCGGTTGTCTCCAAACTTCCTAGGGCTAGAGTAGAGCAGGGAGAACTCTGTCAGCTGGAAGGGAAGAGCAGAAGGGTAGATGGGGCAGAGGTTGCCTGGCCGCTCTGGTGAAGCAACGCCCAGGGAGAAACAGGCACCATGGGCCTCCAGGCAGGGGATGCGAGATCCCAGCCAGAGTGCTTCTGCGTCTCAGCCGAGAAGCTTCCTGAGAGTTTGAGGTTGCCTGCAGCTCTCCAGAGGAGCAAAGACATGTGGGGTGTGTTTGGCCTTTCCCTGGGAGGGTGGTGCCCTTGCGGCAGCCCCAGGCCCAGGAGCAACGGCCCCAGAGGAAAGACCGTTCCCACTGAGATTCGCTGAGGCTGAGAAGCAGATTTCGCAGGAAGCGGGAGGAGAGAGCTTCCTTCGCCAATGCAGAGGCAGCCTAGCGGCCTGCGTCTGCACAGCTGGATTTGGCAGAGAGGCGTTCGCTTTGCCCCTGGGAGACGCTGAGATTGGCTCCAAGCACCGAGATTTCCGGGTGCGCGGCCTGCATCTCTCTTGCACTCTCCGAGCTTGAGAAGGCTTTCCTAGCTCCCAGCGTTGCTTCCCTGAAAGGAGCAGGCTGAGGAAGTGTGTCCGACGTGACTCAGCCCCTTCCTAGGCTTCCCCGTGCTATTGCCTTTCAGTGCAATCGAAGGCGCAGGACTCCTTGGAAAGGAGGCTGGGCTCGGTTGTCTCCCCACTTCAGAGGTCTAGAGCAGAGCACTGAGACGTCTGTCAGGCGGAAGGGAAGCGCTGTTGTGCCCATGGTGAAGACGTTGCTTGGCCGCACTGTGGAAGCAACGCCCAGAGAGAAACAGGCACCGTGGGCCTCCAGGCAGGGGCTGCGGGATCACAGCCAGAATGCCCCTGCGTCTCCGCTGAGAAGCGACCTCCCAGTTGGAGGCTCCATGCCGCCCTCCAGAGGAGCAAAGACGTGTGGAGTGTGTCTGGCCTTTCCTTGGGAGTGTGGTGCCCTTCCCTCTTCCCCAGGCACAGGAGCAACTGCCCCTGAGCAAAGACCTCTCCAAGGGCTTTTCCCTCAGGCTGAAGCAGATTTCGCAGGAAGCGGGCCTAGAGAGCTTCCTTCGTGGATGCAGAGGCAGCAGAGCGGCCAGCGTGTGCACAGCTGCATTTGGCAGAGAGGAGCTCGCTTTGGCACTGGGAGGCTGTGAGACCTGCTCCAAGCACCGGGATTGCTGGGTTGGGGCCTGCATCTCGCTGCCACTTTCTGAGCTTCCAAAGACTTTCCTAGCTCACAGCCTCGCTAGCCATGAAGGAGCAGGCTGAGGGAGTGTGTCAGACATGACTCAGCACTTTCCTGGGCTTGCCTGTGGTTTCGCCTTTCCACTCCAACTGGGCCCCGGGACTCCCTGCAGAGGAGGAGGAGCCCGGTTGTCTCCAAACTTCCTAGGGCTAGAGTAGAGGAGGGAGAACTCTGTCAGCTGGAAGGGAAGAGCAGAAGGGTAGATGGGGCAGAGGTTGCCTGGCTGCTCTGGTGAAGCAACGCCCAGGGAGAAACAGGCACCATGGGCCTCCAGGCAGGGGATGCGAGATCCCAGCCAGAGTGCTTCTGCGTCTCAGCCGAGAAGCTTCCTGAGAGTTTGAGGTTGCCTGCAGCTCTCCAGAGGAGCAAAGACATGTGGGGTGTGTTTGGCCTTTCCCTGGGAGGGTGGTGCCCTTGCGGCAGCCCCAGGCCCAGGAGCAACGGCCCCAGAGGAAAGACCGTTCCCACTGAGATTCGCTGAGGCTGAGAAGCAGATTTTGCAGGAAGCGGGAGGAGAGAGCTTCCTTCGCCAATGCAGAGGCAGCCTAGCGGCCTGCGTCTGCACAGCTGGATTTGGCAGAGAGGCGTTCGCTTTGCCCCTGGGAGACGCTGAGATTGGCTCCAAGCACCGAGATTTCCGGGTGCGCGGCCTGCATCTCTCTTGCACTCTCCGAGCTTGAGAAGGCTTTCCTAGCTCCCAGCGTTGCTTCCCTGAAAGGAGCAGGCTGAGGAAGTGTGCCCGCGTGACTCAGCCCCTTCCTAGGCTTCCCCGTGCTATTGCCTTTCAGTGCAATCGAAGGCGCAGGACTCCTTGGAAAGGAGGCTGGGCTCGGTTGTCTCCCCACTTCAGAGGTCTAGAGCAGAGCACTGAGACGTCTGTCAGGCGGAAGGGAAGCGCTGTTGTGCCCATGGTGAAGACGTTGCTTGGCCGCACTGTGGAAGCAACGCCCAGAGAGAAACAGGCACCGTGGGCCTCCAGGCAGGGGCTGCGGGATCACAGCCAGAATGCCCCTGCGTCTCCGCTGAGAAGCGACCTCCCAGTTGGAGGCTCCATGCCGCCCTCCAGAGGAGCAAAGACGTGTGGAGTGTGGTGCCCTTCCCTCTTCCCCAGGCACAGGAGCAACTGCCCCTGAGCAAAGACCTCTCCAAGGGCTTTTCCCTCAGGCTGAAGCAGATTTCGCAGGAAGCGGGCCTAGAGAGCTTCCTTCGTGGATGCAGAGGCAGCAGAGCGGCCTGCGTGTGCACAGCTGCATTTGGCAGAGAGGAGCTCGCTTTGGCACTGGGAGGCTGTGAGACCTGCTCCAAGCACCGGGATTGCTGGGTTTGGCCTGCATCTCGCTGCCACTTTCTGAGCTTCCAAAGACTTTCCTAGCTCACAGCCTCGCTAGCCATGAAGGAGCAGGCTGAGGGAGTGTGTCAGACATGACTCAGCACTTTCCTGGGCTTGCCTGTGGTTTCGCCTTTCCACTCCAACTGGGCCCCGGGACTCCCTGCAGAGGAGGAGGAGCCCGGTTGTCTCCAAACTTCCTAGGGCTAGAGTAGAGCAGGGAGAACTCTGTCAGCTGGAAGGGAAGAGCAGAAGGGTAGATGGGGCAGAGGTTGCCTGGCCGCTCTGGTGAAGCAACGCCCAGGGAGAAACAGGCACCATGGGCCTCCAGGCAGGGGATGCGAGATCCCAGCCAGAGTGCTTCTGCGTCTCAGCCGAGAAGCTTCCTGAGAGTTTGAGGTTGCCTGCAGCTCTCCAGAGGAGCAAAGACATGTGGGGTGTGTTTGGCCTTTCCCTGGGAGGGTGGTGCCCTTGCGGCAGCCCCAGGCCCAGGAGCAACGGCCCCAGAGGAAAGACCGTTCCCACTGAGATTCGCTGAGGCTGAGAAGCAGATTTCGCAGGAAGCGGGAGGAGAGAGCTTCCTTCGCCAATGCAGAGGCAGCCTAGCGGCCTGCGTCTGCACAGCTGGATTTGGCAGAGAGGCGTTCGCTTTGCCCCTGGGAGACGCTGAGATTGGCTCCAAGCACCGAGATTTCCGGGTGCGCGGCCTGCATCTCTCTTGCACTCTCCGAGCTTGAGAAGGCTTTCCTAGCTCCCAGCGTTGCTTCCCTGAAAGGAGCAGGCTGAGGAAGTGTGCCCGCGTGACTCAGCCCCTTCCTAGGCTTCCCCGTGCTATTGCCTTTCAGTGCAATCGAAGGCGCAGGACTCCTTGGAAAGGAGGCTGGGCTCGGTTGTCTCCCCACTTCAGAGGTCTAGAGCAGAGCACTGAGACGTCTGTCAGGCGGAAGGGAAGCGCTGTTGTGCCCATGGTGAAGACGTTGCTTGGCCGCACTGTGGAAGCAACGCCCAGAGAGAAACAGGCACCGTGGGCCTCCAGGCAGGGGCTGCGGGATCACAGCCAGAATGCCCCTGCGTCTCCGCTGAGAAGCGACCTCCCAGTTGGAGGCTCCATGCCGCCCTCCAGAGGAGCAAAGACGTGTGGAGTGTGTCTGGCCTTTCCTTGGGAGTGTGGTGCCCTTCCCTCTTCCCCAGGCACAGGAGCAACTGCCCCTGAGCAAAGACCTCTGCAAGGGCTTTTCCCTCAGGCTGAAGCAGATTTCGCAGGAAGCGGGCCTAGAGAGCTTCCTTCGTGGATGCAGAGGCAGCAGAGCGGCCTGCGTGTGCACAGCTGCATTTGGCAGAGAGGAGCTCGCTTTGGCACTGGGAGGCTGTGAGACCTGCTCCAAGCACCGGGATTGCTGGGTTGGGGCCTGCATCTCGCTGCCACTTTCTGAGCTTCCAAAGACTTTCCTAGCTCACAGCCTCGCTAGCCATGAAGGAGCAGGCTGAGGGAGTGTGTCAGACATGACTCAGCACTTTCCTGGGCTTGCCTGTGGTTTCGCCTTTCCACTCCAACTGGGCCCCGGGACTCCTTGCACAGGAGGAGGAGCCCGGTTGTCTCCAAACTTCCTAGGGCTAGAGTAGAGCAGGGAGAACTCTGTCAGCTGGAAGGGAAGAGCAGAAGGGTAGATGGGGCAGAGGTTGCCTGGCCGCTCTGGTGAAGCAACGCCCAGGGAGGAACAGGCACCATGGGCCTCCAGGCAGGGGATGCGAGATCCCAGCCAGAGTGCTTCTGCGTCTCAGCCCAGAAGCTTCCTGAGAGTTTGAGGTTGCCTGCAGCTCTCCAGAGGAGCAAAGACATGTGGGGTGTGTTTGGCCTTTCCCTGGGAGGGTGGTGCCCTTGCGGCAGCCCCAGGCCCAGGAGCAATGGCCCCAGAGGAAAGACCGTTCCCACTGAGATTCGCTGAGGCTGAGAAGCAGATTTCGCAGGAAGCGGCAGGAGAGAGCTTCCTTCGCCAATGCAGAGGCAGCCTAGCGGCCTGCGTCTGCACAGCTGGATTTGGCAGAGAGGCGTTCGCTTTGCCCCTGGGAGACGCTGAGATTGGCTCCAAGCACCGAGATTTCCGGGTGCGCGGCCTGCATCTCTCTTGCAGTCTCCGAGCTTGAGAAGGCTTTCCTAGCTCCCAGCGTTGCTTCCCTGAAAGGAGCAGGCTGAGGAAGTGTGTCCGACGTGACTCAGCCCCTTCCTAGGCTTCCCCGTGCTATTGCCTTTCAGTGCAATCGAAGGCGCAGGACTCCTTGGAAAGGAGGCTGGGCTCGGTTGTCTCCCCACTTCAGAGGTCTAGAGCAGAGCACTGAGACGTCTGTCAGACGGAAGGGAAGCGCTGTTGTGCCCATGGTGAAGACGTTGCTTGGCCGCACTGTGGAAGCAACGCCCAGAGAGAAACAGGCACCGTGGGCCTCCAGGCAGGGGCTGCGGGATCACAGCCAGAATGCCCCTGCGTCTCCGCTGAGAAGCGACCTCCCAGTTGGAGGCTCCATGCCGCCCTCCAGAGGAGCAAAGACGTGTGGAGTGTGTCTGGCCTTTCCTTGGGAGTGTGGTGCCCTTCCCTCTTCCCCAGGCACAGGAGCAACTGCCCCTGAGCAAAGACCTCTCCAAGGGCTTTTCCCTCAGGCTGAAGCAGATTTCGCAGGAAGCGGGCCTAGAGAGCTTCCTTCGTGGATGCAGAGGCAGCAGAGCGGCCTGCGTGTGCACAGCTGCATTTGGCAGAGAGGAGCTCGCTTTGGCACTGGGAGGCTGTGAGACCTGCTCCAAGCACCGGGATTGCTGGGTTGGGGCCTGCATCTCGCTGCCACTTGCTGAGCTTCCAAAGACTTTCCTAGCTCACAGCCTCGCTAGCCATGAAGGAGCAGGCTGAGGGAGTGTGTCAGACATGACTCAGCACTTTCCTGGGCTTGCCTGTGGTTTCGCCTTTCCACTCCAACTGGGCCCCGGGACTCCTTGCAGAGGAGGAGGAGCCCGGTTGTCTCCAAACTTCCTAGGGCTAGAGTAGAGCAGGGAGAACTCTGTCAGCTGGAAGGGAAGAGCAGAAGGGTAGATGGGGCAGAGGTTGCCTGGCCGCTCTGGTGAAGCAACGCCCAGGGAGAAACAGGCACCATGGGCCTCCAGGCAGGGGATGCGAGATCCCAGCCAGAGTGCTTCTGCGTCTCAGCCGAGAAGCTTCCTGAGAGTTTGAGGTTGCCTGCAGCTCTCCAGAGGAGCAAAGACATGTGGGGTGTGTTTGGCCTTTCCCTGGGAGGGTGGTGCCCTTGCGGCAGCCCCAGGCCCAGGAGCAACGGCCCCAGAGGAAAGACCGTTCCCACTGAGATTCGCTGAGGCTGAGAAGCAGATTTCGCAGGAAGCGGGAGGAGAGAGCTTCCTTCGCCAATGCAGAGGCAGCCTAGCGGCCTGCGTCTGCACAGCTGGATTTGGCAGAGAGGCGTTCGCTTTGCCCCTGGGAGACGCTGAGATTGGCTCCAAGCACCGAGATTTCCGGGTGCGCGGCCTGCATCTCTCTTGCAGTCTCCGAGCTTGAGAAGGCTTTCCTAGCTCCCAGCGTTGCTTCCCTGAAAGGAGCAGGCTGAGGAAGTGTGTCCGACGTGACTCAGCCCCTTCCTAGGCTTCCCCGTGCTATTGCCTTTCAGTGCAATCGAAGGCGCAGGACTCCTTGGAAAGGAGGCTGGGCTCGGTTGTCTCCCCACTTCAGAGGTCTAGAGCAGAGCACTGAGACGTCTGTCAGACGGAAGGGAAGCGCTGTTGTGCCCCTGGTGAAGACGTTGCTTGGCCGCACTGTGGAAGCAACGCCCAGAGAGAAACAGGCACCGTGGGCCTCCAGGCAGGGGCTGCGGGATCACAGCCAGAATGCCCCTGCGTCTCCGCTGAGAAGCGACCTCCCAGTTGGAGGCTCCATGCCGCCCTCCAGAGGAGCAAAGACGTGTGGAGTGTGTCTGGCCTTTCCTTGGGAGTGTGGTGCCCTTCCCTCTTCCCCAGGCACAGGAGCAACTGCCCCTGAGCAAAGACCTCTCCAAGGGCTTTTCCCTCAGGCTGAAGCAGATTTCGCAGGAAGCGGGCCTAGAGAGCTTCCTTCGTGGATGCAGAGGCAGCAGAGCGGCCTGCGTGTGCACAGCTGCATTTGGCAGAGAGGAGCTCGCTTTGGCACTGGGAGGCTGTGAGACCTGCTCCAAGCACCGGGATTGCTGGGTTGGGGCCTGCATCTCGCTGCCACTTTCTGAGCTTCCAAAGACTTTCCTAGCTCACAGCCTCGCTAGCCATGAAGGAGCAGGCTGAGGGAGTGTGTCAGACATGACTCAGCACTTTCCTGGGCTTGCCTGTGGTTTCGCCTTTCCACTCCAACTGGGCCCCGGGACTCCTTGCAGAGGAGGAGGAGCCCGGTTGTCTCCAAACTTCCTAGGGCTAGAGTAGAGCAGGGAGAACTCTGTCAGCTGGAAGGGAAGAGCAGAAGGGTAGATGGGGCAGAGGTTGCCTGGCCGCTCTGGTGAAGCAACGCCCAGGGAGGAACAGGCACCATGGGCCTCCAGGCAGGGGATGCGAGATCCCAGCCAGAGTGCTTCTGCGTCTCAGCCCAGAAGCTTCCTGAGAGTTTGAGGTTGCCTGCAGCTCTCCAGAGGAGCAAAGACATGTGGGGTGTGTTTGGCCTTTCCCTGGGAGGGTGGTGCCCTTGCGGCAGCCCCAGGCCCAGGAGCAACGGCCCCAGAGGAAAGACCGTTCCCACTGAGATTCGCTGAGGCTGAGAAGCAGATTTCGCAGGAAGCGGGAGGAGAGAGCTTCCTTCGCCAATGCAGAGGCAGCCTAGCGGCCTGCGTCTGCACAGCTGGATTTGGCAGAGAGGCGTTCGCTTTGCCCCTGGGAGACGCTGAGATTGGCTCCAAGCACCGAGATTTCCGGGTGCGCGGCCTGCATCTCTCTTGCACTCTCCGAGCTTGAGAAGGCTTTCCTAGCTCCCAGCGTTGCTTCCCTGAAAGGAGCAGGCTGAGGAAGTGTGTCCGACGTGACTCAGCCCCTTCCTAGGCTTCCCCGTGCTATTGCCTTTCAGTGCAATCGAAGGCGCAGGACTCCTTGGAAAGGAGGCTGGGCTCGGTTGTCTCCCCACTTCAGAGGTCTAGAGCAGAGCACTGAGACGTCTGTCAGACGGAAGGGAAGCGCTGTTGTGCCCATGGTGAAGACGTTGCTTGGCCGCACTGTGGAAGCAACGCCCAGAGAGAAACAGGCACCGTGGGCCTCCAGGCAGGGGCTGCGGGATCACAGCCAGAATGCCCCTGCGTCTCCGCTGAGAAGCGACCTCCCAGTTGGAGGCTCCATGCCGCCCTCCAGAGGAGCAAAGACGTGTGGAGTGTGTCTGGCCTTTCCTTGGGAGTGTGGTGCCCTTCCCTCTTCCCCAGGCACAGGAGCAACTGCCCCTGAGCAAAGACCTCTCCAAGGGCTTTTCCCTCAGGCTGAAGCAGATTTCGCAGGAAGCGGGCCTAGAGAGCTTCCTTCGTGGATGCAGAGGCAGCAGAGCGGCCTGCGTGTGCACAGCTGCATTTGGCAGAGAGGAGCTCGCTTTGGCACTGGGAGGCTGTGAGACCTGCTCCAAGCACCGGGATTGCTGGGTTGGGGCCTGCATCTCGCTGCCACTTTCTGAGCTTCCAAAGACTTTCCTAGCTCACAGCCTCGCTAGCCATGAAGGAGCAGGCTGAGGGAGTGTGTCAGACATGACTCAGCACTTTCCTGGGCTTGCCTGTGGTTTCGCCTTTCCACTCCAACTGGGCCCCGGGACTCCTTGCACAGGAGGAGGAGCCCGGTTGTCTCCAAACTTCCTAGGGCTAGAGTAGAGCAGGGAGAACTCTGTCAGCTGGAAGGGAAGAGCAGAAGGGTAGATGGGGCAGAGGTTGCCTGGCCGCTCTGGTGAAGCAACGCCCAGGGAGGAACAGGCACCATGGGCCTCCAGGCAGGGGATGCGAGATCCCAGCCAGAGTGCTTCTGCGTCTCAGCCCAGAAGCTTCCTGAGAGTTTGAGGTTGCCTGCAGCTCTCCAGAGGAGCAAAGACATGTGGGGTGTGTTTGGCCTTTCCCTGGGAGGGTGGTGCCCTTGCGGCAGCCCCAGGCCCAGGAGCAACGGCCCCAGAGGAAAGACCGTTCCCACTGAGATTCGCTGAGGCTGAGAAGCAGATTTCGCAGGAAGCGGCAGGAGAGAGCTTCCTTCGCCAATGCAGAGGCAGCCTAGCGGCCTGCGTCTGCACAGCTGGATTTGGCAGAGAGGCGTTCGCTTTGCCCCTGGGAGACGCTGAGATTGGCTCCAAGCACCGAGATTTCCGGGTGCGCGGCCTGCATCTCTCTTGCACTCTCCGAGCTTGAGAAGGCTTTCCTAGCTCCCAGCGTTGCTTCCCTGAAAGGAGCAGGCTGAGGAAGTGTGTCCGACGTGACTCAGCCCCTTCCTAGGCTTCCCCGTGCTATTGCCTTTCAGTGCAATCGAAGGCGCAGGACTCCTTGGAAAGGAGGCTGGGCTCGGTTGTCTCCCCACTTCAGAGGTCTAGAGCAGAGCACTGAGACGTCTGTCAGACGGAAGGGAAGCGCTGTTGTGCCCATGGTGAAGACGTTGCTTGGCCGCACTGTGGAAGCAACGCCCAGAGAGAAACAGGCACCGTGGGCCTCCAGGCAGGGGCTGCGGGATCACAGCCAGAATGCCCCTGCGTCTCCGCTGAGAAGCGACCTCCCAGTTGGAGGCTCCATGCCGCCCTCCAGAGGAGCAAAGACGTGTGGAGTGTGTCTGGCCTTTCCTTGGGAGTGTGGTGCCTTTCCCTCTTCCCCAGGCACAGGAGCAACTGCCCCTGAGCAAAGACCTCTGCAAGGGCTTTTCCCTCAGGCTGAAGCAGATTTCGCAGGAAGCGGGCCTAGAGAGCTTCCTTCGTGGATGCAGAGGCAGCAGAGCGGCCTGCGTGTGCACAGCTGCATTTGGCAGAGAGGAGCTCGCTTTGGCACTGGGAGGCTGTGAGACCTGCTCCAAGCACCGGGATTGCTGGGTTGGGGCCTGCATCTCGCTGCCACTTTCTGAGCTTCCAAAGACTTTCCTAGCTCACAGCCTCGCTAGCCATGAAGGAGCAGGCTGAGGGAGTGTGTCAGACATGACTCAGCACTTTCCTGGGCTTGCCTGTGGTTTCGCCTTTCCACTCCAACTGGGCCCCGGGACTCCTTGCACAGGAGGAGGAGCCCGGTTGTCTCCAAACTTCCTAGGGCTAGAGTAGAGCAGGGAGAACTCTGTCAGCTGGAAGGGAAGAGCAGAAGGGTAGATGGGGCAGAGGTTGCCTGGCCGCTCTGGTGAAGCAACGCCCAGGGAGGAACAGGCACCATGGGCCTCCAGGCAGGGGATGCGAGATCCCAGCCAGAGTGCTTCTGCGTCTCAGCCCAGAAGCTTCCTGAGAGTTTGAGGTTGCCTGCAGCTCTCCAGAGGAGCAAAGACATGTGGGGTGTGTTTGGCCTTTCCCTGGGAGGGTGGTGCCCTTGCGGCAGCCCCAGGCCCAGGAGCAACGGCCCCAGAGGAAAGACCGTTCCCACTGAGATTCGCTGAGGCTGAGAAGCAGATTTCGCAGGAAGCGGCAGGAGAGAGCTTCCTTCGCCAATGCAGAGGCAGCCTAGCGGCCTGCGTCTGCACAGCTGGATTTGGCAGAGAGGCGTTCGCTTTGCCCCTGGGAGACGCTGAGATTGGCTCCAAGCACCGAGATTTCCGGGTGCGCGGCCTGCATCTCTCTTGCAGTCTCCGAGCTTGAGAAGGCTTTCCTAGCTCCCAGCGTTGCTTCCCTGAAAGGAGCAGGCTGAGGAAGTGTGTCCGACGTGACTCAGCCCCTTCCTAGGCTTCCCCGTGCTATTGCCTTTCAGTGCAATCGAAGGCGCAGGACTCCTTGGAAAGGAGGCTGGGCTCGGTTGTCTCCCCACTTCAGAGGTCTAGAGCAGAGCACTGAGACGTCTGTCAGACGGAAGGGAAGCGCTGTTGTGCCCATGGTGAAGACGTTGCTTGGCCGCACTGTGGAAGCAACGCCCAGAGAGAAACAGGCACCGTGGGCCTCCAGGCAGGGGCTGCGGGATCACAGCCAGAATGCCCCTGTGTCTCCGCTGAGAAGCGACCTCCCAGTTGGAGGCTCCATGCCGCCCTCCAGAGGAGCAAAGACGTGTGGAGTGTGTCTGGCCTTTCCTTGGGAGTGTGGTGCCCTTCCCTCTTCCCCAGGCACAGGAGCAACTGCCCCTGAGCAAAGACCTCTCCAAGGGCTTTTCCCTCAGGCTGAAGCAGATTTCGCAGGAAGCGGGCCTAGAGAGCTTCCTTCGTGGATGCAGAGGCAGCAGAGCGGCCTGCGTGTGCACAGCTGCATTTGGCAGAGAGGAGCTCGCTTTGGCACTGGGAGGCTGTGAGACCTGCTCCAAGCACCGGGATTGCTGGGTTGGGGCCTGCATCTCGCTGCCACTTTCTGAGCTTCCAAAGACTTTCCTAGCTCACAGCCTCGCTAGCCATGAAGGAGCAGGCTGAGGGAGTGTGTCAGACATGACTCAGCACTTTCCTGGGCTTGCCTGTGGTTTCGCCTTTCCACTCCAACTGGGCCCCGGGACTCCTTGCACAGGAGGAGGAGCCCGGTTGTCTCCAAACTTCCTAGGGCTAGAGTAGAGCAGGGAGAACTCTGTCAGCTGGAAGGGAAGAGCAGAAGGGTAGATGGGGCAGAGGTTGCCTGGCCGCTCTGGTGAAGCAACGCCCAGGGAGGAACAGGCACCATGGGCCTCCAGGCAGGGGATGCGAGATCCCAGCCAGAGTGCTTCTGCGTCTCAGCCCAGAAGCTTCCTGAGAGTTTGAGGTTGCCTGCAGCTCTCCAGAGGAGCAAAGACATGTGGGGTGTGTTTGGCCTTTCCCTGGGAGGGTGGTGCCCTTGCGGCAGCCCCAGGCCCAGGAGCAACGGCCCCAGAGGAAAGACCGTTCCCACTGAGATTCGCTGAGGCTGAGAAGCAGATTTCGCAGGAAGCGGGAGGAGAGAGCTTCCTTCGCCAATGCAGAGGCAGCCTAGCGGCCTGCGTCTGCACAGCTGGATTTGGCAGAGAGGCGTTCGCTTTGCCCCTGGGAGACGCTGAGATTGGCTCCAAGCACCGAGATTTCCGGGTGCGCGGCCTACATCTCTCTTGCACTCTCCGAGCTTGAGAAGGCTTTCCTAGCTCCCAGCGTTGCTTCCCTGAAAGGAGCAGGCTGAGGAAGTGTGTCCGACGTGACTCAGCCCCTTCCTAGGCTTCCCCGTGCTATTGCCTTTCAGTGCAATCGAAGGCGCAGGACTCCTTGGAAAGGAGGCTGGGCTCGGTTGTCTCCCCACTTCAGAGGTCTAGAGCAGAGCACTGAGACGTCTGTCAGACGGAAGGGAAGCGCTGTTGTGCCCATGGTGAAGACGTTGCTTGGCCGCACTGTGGAAGCAACGCCCAGAGAGAAACAGGCACCGTGGGCCTCCAGGCAGGGGCTGCGGGATCACAGCCAGAATGCCCCTGCGTCTCCGCTGAGAAGCGACCTCCCAGTTGGAGGCTCCATGCCGCCCTCCAGAGAGCAAAGACGTGTGGAGTGTGTCTGGCCTTTCCTTGGGAGTGTGGTGCCCTTCCCTCTTCCCCAGGCACAGGAGCAACTGCCCCTGAGCAAAGAGCTCTGCAAGGGCTTTTCCCTCAGGCTGAAGCAGATTTCGCAGGAAGCGGGCCTAGAGAGCTTCCTTCGTGGATGCAGAGGCAGCAGAGCGGCCTGCGTGTGCACAGCTGCATTTGGCAGAGAGGAGCTCGCTTTGGCACTGGGAGGCTGTGAGACCTGCTCCAAGCACCGGGATTGCTGGGTTGGGGCCTGCATCTCGCTGCCACTTTCTGAGCTTCCAAAGACTTTCCGAGCTCACAGCCTCGCTAGCCATGAAGGAGCAGGCTGAGGGAGTGTGTCAGACATGACTCAGCACTTTCCTGGGCTTGCCTGTGGTTTCGCCTTTCCACTCCAACTGGGCCCCGGGACTCCTTGCAGAGGAGGAGGAGCCCGGTTGTCTCCAAACTTCCTAGGGCTAGAGTAGAGCAGGGAGAACTCTGTCAGCTGGAAGGGAAGAGCAGAAGGGTAGATGGGGCAGAGGTTGCCTGGCCGCTCTGGTGAAGCAACGCCCAGGGAGGAACAGGCACCATGGGCCTCCAGGCAGGGGATGCGAGATCCCAGCCAGAGTGCTTCTGCGTCTCAGCCGAGAAGCTTCCTGAGAGTTTGAGGTTGCCTGCAGCTCTCCAGAGGAGCAAAGACATGTGGGGTGTGTTTGGCCTTTCCCTGGGAGGGTGGTGCCCTTGCGGCAGCCCCAGGCCCAGGAGCAACGGCCCCAGAGGAAAGACCGTTCCCACTGAGATTCGCTGAGGCTGAGAAGCAGATTTCGCAGGAAGCGGGAGGAGAGAGCTTCCTTCGCCAATGCAGAGGCAGCCTAGCGGCCTGCGTCTGCACAGCTGGATTTGGCAGAGAGGCGTTCGCTTTGCCCCTGGGAGACGCTGAGATTGGCTCCAAGCACCGAGATTTCCGGGTGCGCGGCCTGCATCTCTCTTGCACTCTCCGAGCTTGAGAAGGCTTTCCTAGCTCCCAGCGTTGCTTCCCTGAAAGGAGCAGGCTGAGGAAGTGTGTCCGACGTGACTCAGCCCCTTCCTAGGCTTCCCCGTGCTATTGCCTTTCAGTGCAATCGAAGGCGCAGGACTCCTTGGAAAGGAGGCTGGGCTCGGTTGTCTCCCCACTTCAGAGGTCTAGAGCAGAGCACTGAGACGTCTGTCAGACGGAAGGGAAGCGCTGTTGTGCCCATGGTGAAGACGTTGCTTGGCCGCACTGTGGAAGCAACGCCCAGAGAGAAACAGGCACCGTGGGCCTCCAGGCAGGGGCTGCGGGATCACAGCCAGAATGCCCCTGCGTCTCCGCTGAGAAGCGACCTCCCAGTTGGAGGCTCCATGCCGCCCTCCAGAGGAGCAAAGACGTGTGGAGTGTGTCTGGCCTTTCCTTGGGAGTGTGGTGCCCTTCCCTCTTCCCCAGGCACAGGAGCAACTGCCCCTGAGCAAAGACCTCTCCAAGGGCTTTTCCCTCAGGCTGAAGCAGATTTCGCAGGAAGCGGGCCTAGAGAGCTTCCTTCGTGGATGCAGAGGCAGCAGAGCGGCCTGCGTGTGCACAGCTGCATTTGGCAGAGAGGAGCTCGCTTTGGCACTGGGAGGCTGTGAGACCTGCTCCAAGCACCGGGATTGCTGGGTTGGGGCCTGCATCTCGCTGCCACTTTCTGAGCTTCCAAAGACTTTCCTAGCTCACAGCCTCGCTAGCCATGAAGGAGCAGGCTGAGGGAGTGTGTCAGACATGACTCAGCACTTTCCTGGGCTTGCCTGTGGTTTCGCCTTTCCACTCCAACTGGGCCCCGGGACTCCTTGCAGAGGAGGAGGAGCCCGGTTGTCTCCAAACTTCCTAGGGCTAGAGTAGAGCAGGGAGAACTCTGTCAGCTGGAAGGGAAGAGCAGAAGGGTAGATGGGGCAGAGGTTGCCTGGCCGCTCTGGTGAAGCAACGCCCAGGGAGAAACAGGCACCATGGGCCTCCAGGCAGGGGATGCGAGATCCCAGCCAGAGTGCTTCTGCGTCTCAGCCGAGAAGCTTCCTGAGAGTTTGAGGTTGCCTGCAGCTCTCCAGAGGAGCAAAGACATGTGGGGTGTGTTTGGCCTTTCCCTGGGAGGGTGGTGCCCTTGCGGCAGCCCCAGGCCCAGGAGCAACGGCCCCAGAGGAAAGACCGTTCCCACTGAGATTCGCTGAGGCTGAGAAGCAGATTTCGCAGGAAGCGGGAGGAGAGAGCTTCCTTCGCCAATGCAGAGGCAGCCTAGCGGCCTGCGTCTGCACAGCTGGATTTGGCAGAGAGGCGTTCGCTTTGCCCCTGGGAGACGCTGAGATTGGCTCCAAGCACCGAGATTTCCGGGTGCGCGGCCTGCATCTCTCTTGCACTCTCCGAGCTTGAGAAGGCTTTCCTAGCTCCCAGCGTTGCTTCCCTGAAAGGAGCAGGCTGAGGAAGTGTGTCCGACGTGACTCAGCCCCTTCCTAGGCTTCCCCGTGCTATTGCCTTTCAGTGCAATCGAAGGCGCAGGACTCCTTGGAAAGGAGGCTGGGCTCGGTTGTCTCCCCACTTCAGAGGTCTAGAGCAGAGCACTGAGAGTCTGTCAGGCGGAAGGGAAGCGCTGTTGTGCCCATGGTGAAGACGTTGCTTGGCCGCACTGTGGAAGCAACGCCCAGAGAGAAACAGGCACCGTGGGCCTCCAGGCAGGGGCTGCGGGATCACAGCCAGAATGCCCCTGCGTCTCCGCTGAGAAGCGACCTCCCAGTTGGAGGCTCCATGCCGCCCTCCAGAGGAGCAAAGACGTGTGGAGTGTGTCTGGCCTTTCCTTGGGAGTGTGGTGCCCTTCCCTCTTCCCCAGGCACAGGAGCAACTGCCCCTGAGCAAAGACCTCTCCAAGGGCTTTTCCCTCAGGCTGAAGCAGATTTCGCAGGAAGCGGGCCTAGAGAGCTTCCTTTGTGGATGCAGAGGCAACAGAGCGGCCTGCGTGTGCACAGCTGCATTTGGCAGAGAGGAGCTCGCTTTGGCACTGGGAGGCTGTGAGACCTGCTCCAAGCACCGGGATTGCTGGGTTGGGGCCTGCATCTCGCTGCCACTTGCTGAGCTTCCAAAGACTTTCCTAGCTCACAGCCTCGCTAGCCATGAAGGAGCAGGCTGAGGGAGTGTGTCAGACATGACTCAGCACTTTCCTGGGCTTGCCTGTGGTTTCGCCTTTCCACTCCAACTGGGCCCCGGGACTCCCTGCAGAGGAGGAGGAGCCCGGTTGTCTCCAAACTTCCTAGGGCTAGAGTAGAGCAGGGAGAACTCTGTCAGCTGGAAGGGAAGAGCAGAAGGGTAGATGGGGCAGAGGTTGCCTGGCCGCTCTGGTGAAGCAACGCCCAGGGAGAAACAGGCACCATGGGCCTCCAGGCAGGGGATGCGAGATCCCAGCCAGAGTGCTTCTGCGTCTCAGCCGAGAAGCTTCCTGAGAGTTTGAGGTTGCCTGCAGCTCTCCAGAGGAGCAAAGACATGTGGGGTGTGTTTGGCCTTTCCCTGGGAGGGTGGTGCCCTTGCGGCAGCCCCAGGCCCAGGAGCAACGGCCCCAGAGGAAAGACCGTTCCCACTGAGATTCGCTGAGGCTGAGAAGCAGATTTCGCAGGAAGCGGGAGGAGAGAGCTTCCTTCGCCAATGCAGAGGCAGCCTAGCGGCCTGCGTCTGCACAGCTGGATTTGGCAGAGAGGCGTTCGCTTTGCCCCTGGGAGACGCTGAGATTGGCTCCAAGCACCGAGATTTCCGGGTGCGCGGCCTGCATCTCTCTTGCACTCTCCGAGCTTGAGAAGGCTTTCCTAGCTCCCAGCGTTGCTTCCCTGAAAGGAGCAGGCTGAGGAAGTGTGCCCGCGTGACTCAGCCCCTTCCTAGGCTTCCCCGTGCTATTGCCTTTCAGTGCAATCGAAGGCGCAGGACTCCTTGGAAAGGAGGCTGGGCTCGGTTGTCTCCCCACTTCAGAGGTCTAGAGCAGAGCACTGAGACGTCTGTCAGGCGGAAGGGAAGCGCTGTTGTGCCCATGGTGAAGACGTTGCTTGGCCGCACTGTGGAAGCAACGCCCAGAGAGAAACAGGCACCGTGGGCCTCCAGGCAGGGGCTGCGGGATCACAGCCAGAATGCCCCTGCGTCTCCGCTGAGAAGCGACCTCCCAGTTGGAGGCTCCATGCCGCCCTCCAGAGGAGCAAAGACGTGTGGAGTGTGTCTGGCCTTTCCTTGGGAGTGTGGTGCCCTTCCCTCTTCCCCAGGCACAGGAGCAACTGCCCCTGAGCAAAGACCTCTCCAAGGGCTTTTCCCTCAGGCTGAAGCAGATTTCGCAGGAAGCGGGCCTAGAGAGCTTCCTTCGTGGATGCAGAGGCAGCAGAGCGGCCTGCGTGTGCAAAGCTGCATTTGGAAGAGAGGAGCTCGCTTTGGCACTGGGAGGCTGGGAGACCTGCTCCAAGCACCGGGATTGCTGGGTTGGGGCCTGCATCTCGCTGCCACTTTCTGAGCTTCCAAAGACTTTCCTAGCTCACAGCCTCGCTAGCCATGAAGGAGCAGGCTGAGGGAGTGTGTCAGACATGACTCAGCACTTTCCTGGGCTTGCCTGTGGTTTCGCCTTTCCACTCCAACTGGGCCCCGGGACTCCCTGCAGAGGAGGAGGAGCCCGGTTGTCTCCAAACTTCCTAGGGCTAGAGTAGAGCAGGGAGAACTCTGTCAGCTGGAAGGGAAGAGCAGAAGGGTAGATGGGGCAGAGGTTGCCTGGCCGCTCTGGTGAAGCAACGCCCAGGGAGAAACAGGCACCATGGGCCTCCAGGCAGGGGATGCGAGATCCCAGCCAGAGTGCTTCTGCGTCTCAGCCGAGAAGCTTCCTGAGAGTTTGAGGTTGCCTGCAGCTCTCCAGAGGAGCAAAGACATGTGGGGTGTGTTTGGCCTTTCCCTGGGAGGGTGGTGCCCTTGCGGCAGCCCCAGGCCCAGGAGCAACGGCCCCAGAGGAAAGACCGTTCCCACTGAGATTCGCTGAGGCTGAGAAGCAGATTTCGCAGGAAGCGGGAGGAGAGAGCTTCCTTCGCCAATGCAGAGGCAGCCTAGCGGCCTGCGTCTGCACAGCTGGATTTGGCAGAGAGGCGTTCGCTTTGCCCCTGGGAGACGCTGAGATTGGCTCCAAGCACCGAGATTTCCGGGTGCGCGGCCTGCATCTCTCTTGCACTCTCCGAGCTTGAGAAGGCTTTCCTAGCTCCCAGCGTTGCTTCCCTGAAAGGAGCAGGCTGAGGAAGTGTGTCCGACGTGACTCAGCCCCTTCCTAGGCTTCCCCGTGCTATTGCCTTTCAGTGCAATCGAAGGCGCAGGACTCCTTGGAAAGGAGGCTGGGCTCGGTTGTCTCCCCACTTCAGAGGTCTAGAGCAGAGCACTGAGACGTCTGTCAGGCGGAAGGGAAGCGCTGTTGTGCCCATGGTGAAGACGTTGCTTGGCCGCACTGTGGAAGCAACGCCCAGAGAGAAACAGGCACCGTGGGCCTCCAGGCAGGGGCTGCGGGATCACAGCCAGAATGCCCCTGCGTCTCCGCTGAGAAGCGACCTCCCAGTTGGAGGCTCCATGCCGCCCTCCAGAGGAGCAAAGACGTGTGGAGTGTGTCTGGCCTTTCCTTGGGAGTGTGGTGCCCTTCCCTCTTCCCCAGGCACAGGAGCAACTGCCCCTGAGCAAAGACCTCTCCAAGGGCTTTTCCCTCAGGCTGAAGCAGATTTCGCAGGAAGCGGGCCTAGAGAGCTTCCTTCGTGGATGCAGAGGCAGCAGAGCGGCCAGCGTGTGCACAGCTGCATTTGGCAGAGAGGAGCTCGCTTTGGCACTGGGAGGCTGTGAGACCTGCTCCAAGCACCGGGATTGCTGGGTTGGGGCCTGCATCTCGCTGCCACTTTCTGAGCTTCGAAAGACTTTCCTAGCTCACAGCCTCGCTAGCCATGAAGGAGCAGGCTGAGGGAGTGTGTCAGACATGACTCAGCACTTTCCTGGGCTTGCCTGTGGTTTCGCCTTTCCACTCCAACTGGGCCCCGGGACTCCCTGCAGAGGAGGAGGAGCCCGGTTGTCTCCAAACTTCCTAGGGCTAGAGTAGAGCAGGGAGAACTCTGTCAGCTGGAAGGGAAGAGCAGAAGGGTAGATGGGGCAGAGGTTGCCTGGCCGCTCTGGTGAAGCAACGCCCAGGGAGAAACAGGCACCATGGGCCTCCAGGCAGGGGATGCGAGATCCCAGCCAGAGTGCTTCTGCGTCTCAGCCGAGAAGCTTCCTGAGAGTTTGAGGTTGCCTGCAGCTCTCCAGAGGAGCAAAGACATGTGGGGTGTGTTTGGCCTTTCCCTGGGAGGGTGGTGCCCTTGCGGCAGCCCCAGGCCCAGGAGCAACGGCCCCAGAGGAAAGACCGTTCCCACTGAGATTCGCTGAGGCTGAGAAGCAGATTTTGCAGGAAGCGGGAGGAGAGAGCTTCCTTCGCCAATGCAGAGGCAGCCTAGCGGCCTGCGTCTGCACAGCTGGATTTGGCAGAGAGACGTTCGCTTTGCCCCTGGGAGACGCTGAGATTGGCTCCAAGCACCGAGATTTCCGGGTGCGCGGCCTGCATCTCTCTTGCACTCTCCGAGCTTGAGAAGGCTTTCCTAGCTCCCAGCGTTGCTTCCCTGAAAGGAGCAGGCTGAGGAAGTGTGCCCGCGTGACTCAGCCCCTTCCTAGGCTTCCCCGTGCTATTGCCTTTCAGTGCAATCGAAGGCGCAGGACTCCTTGGAAAGGAGGCTGGGCTCGGTTGTCTCCCCACTTCAGAGGTCTAGAGCAGAGCACTGAGACGTCTGTCAGGCGGAAGGGAAGCGCTGTTGTGCCCATGGTGAAGACGTTGCTTGGCCGCACTGTGGAAGCAACGCCCAGAGAGAAACAGGCACCGTGGGCCTCCAGGCAGGGGCTGCGGGATCACAGCCAGAATGCCCCTGCGTCTCCGCTGAGAAGCGACCTCCCAGTTGGAGGCTCCATGCCGCCCTCCAGAGGAGCAAAGACGTGTGGAGTGTGGTGCCCTTCCCTCTTCCCCAGGCACAGGAGCAACTGCCCCTGAGCAAAGAGCTCTGCAAGGGCTTTTCCCTCAGGCTGAAGCAGATTTCGCAGGAAGCGGGCCTAGAGAGCTTCCTTCGTGGATGCAGAGGCAGCAGAGCGGCCTGCGTGTGCACAGCTGCATTTGGCAGAGAGGAGCTCGCTTTGGCACTGGGAGGCTGTGAGACCTGCTCCAAGCACCGGGATTGCTGGGTTGGGGCCTGCATCTCGCTGCCACTTTCTGAGCTTCCAAAGACTTTCCGAGCTCACAGCCTCGCTAGCCATGAAGGAGCAGGCTGAGGGAGTGTGTCAGACATGACTCAGCACTTTCCTGGGCTTGCCTGTGGTTTCGCCTTTCCACTCCAACTGGGCCCCGGGACTCCTTGCAGAGGAGGAGGAGCCCGGTTGTCTCCAAACTTCCTAGGGCTAGAGTAGAGCAGGGAGAACTCTGTCAGCTGGAAGGGAAGAGCAGAAGGGTAGATGGGGCAGAGGTTGCCTGGCCGCTCTGGTGAAGCAACGCCCAGGGAGGAACAGGCACCATGGGCCTCCAGGCAGGGGATGCGAGATCCCAGCCAGAGTGCTTCTGCGTCTCAGCCGAGAAGCTTCCTGAGAGTTTGAGGTTGCCTGCAGCTCTCCAGAGGAGCAAAGACATGTGGGGTGTGTTTGGCCTTTCCCTGGGAGGGTGGTGCCCTTGCGGCAGCCCCAGGCCCAGGAGCAACGGCCCCAGAGGAAAGACCGTTCCCACTGAGATTCGCTGAGGCTGAGAAGCAGATTTCGCAGGAAGCGGGAGGAGAGAGCTTCCTTCGCCAATGCAGAGGCAGCCTAGCGGCCTGCGTCTGCACAGCTGGATTTGGCAGAGAGGCGTTCGCTTTGCCCCTGGGAGACGCTGAGATTGGCTCCAAGCACCGAGATTTCCGGGTGCGCGGCCTGCATCTCTCTTGCACTCTCCGAGCTTGAGAAGGCTTTCCTAGCTCCCAGCGTTGCTTCCCTGAAAGGAGCAGGCTGAGGAAGTGTGTCCGACGTGACTCAGCCCCTTCCTAGGCTTCCCCGTGCTATTGCCTTTCAGTGCAATCGAAGGCGCAGGACTCCTTGGAAAGGAGGCTGGGCTCGGTTGTCTCCCCACTTCAGAGGTCTAGAGCAGAGCACTGAGACGTCTGTCAGACGGAAGGGAAGCGCTGTTGTGCCCATGGTGAAGACGTTGCTTGGCCGCACTGTGGAAGCAACGCCCAGAGAGAAACAGGCACCGTGGGCCTCCAGGCAGGGGCTGCGGGATCACAGCCAGAATGCCCCTGCGTCTCCGCTGAGAAGCGACCTCCCAGTTGGAGGCTCCATGCCGCCCTCCAGAGGAGCAAAGACGTGTGGAGTGTGTCTGGCCTTTCCTTGGGAGTGTGGTGCCCTTCCCTCTTCCCCAGGCACAGGAGCAACTGCCCCTGAGCAAAGACCTCTCCAAGGGCTTTTCCCTCAGGCTGAAGCAGATTTCGCAGGAAGCGGGCCTAGAGAGCTTCCTTCGTGGATGCAGAGGCAGCAGAGCGGCCTGCGTGTGCACAGCTGCATTTGGCAGAGAGGAGCTCGCTTTGGCACTGGGAGGCTGTGAGACCTGCTCCAAGCACCGGGATTGCTGGGTTGGGGCCTGCATCTCGCTGCCACTTTCTGAGCTTCCAAAGACTTTCCTAGCTCACAGCCTCGCTAGCCATGAAGGAGCAGGCTGAGGGAGTGTGTCAGACATGACTCAGCACTTTCCTGGGCTTGCCTGTGGTTTCGCCTTTCCACTCCAACTGGGCCCCGGGACTCCTTGCAGAGGAGGAGGAGCCCGGTTGTCTCCAAACTTCCTAGGGCTAGAGTAGAGCAGGGAGAACTCTGTCAGCTGGAAGGGAAGAGCAGAAGGGTAGATGGGGCAGAGGTTGCCTGGCCGCTCTGGTGAAGCAACGCCCAGGGAGAAACAGGCACCATGGGCCTCCAGGCAGGGGATGCGAGATCCCAGCCAGAGTGCTTCTGCGTCTCAGCCGAGAAGCTTCCTGAGAGTTTGAGGTTGCCTGCAGCTCTCCAGAGGAGCAAAGACATGTGGGGTGTGTTTGGCCTTTCCCTGGGAGGGTGGTGCCCTTGCGGCAGCCCCAGGCCCAGGAGCAACGGCCCCAGAGGAAAGACCGTTCCCACTGAGATTCGCTGAGGCTGAGAAGCAGATTTCGCAGGAAGCGGGAGGAGAGAGCTTCCTTCGCCAATGCAGAGGCAGCCTAGCGGCCTGCGTCTGCACAGCTGGATTTGGCAGAGAGGCGTTCGCTTTGCCCCTGGGAGACGCTGAGATTGGCTCCAAGCACCGAGATTTCCGGGTGCGCGGCCTGCATCTCTCTTGCACTCTCCGAGCTTGAGAAGGCTTTCCTAGCTCCCAGCGTTGCTTCCCTGAAAGGAGCAGGCTGAGGAAGTGTGCCCGCGTGACTCAGCCCCTTCCTAGGCTTCCCCGTGCTATTGCCTTTCAGTGCAATCGAAGGCGCAGGACTCCTTCGAAAGGAGGCTGGGCTCGGTTGTCTCCCCACTTCAGAGGTCTAGAGCAGAGCACTGAGACGTCTGTCAGGCGGAAGGGAAGCGCTGTTGTGCCCATGGTGAAGACGTTGCTTGGCCGCACTGTGGAAGCAACGCCCAGAGAGAAACAGGCACCGTGGGCCTCCAGGCAGGGGCTGCGGGATCACAGCCAGAATGCCCCTGCGTCTCCGCTGAGAAGCGACCTCCCAGTTGGAGGCTCCATGCCGCCCTCCAGAGGAGCAAAGACGTGTGGAGTGTGGTGCCCTTCCCTCTTCCCCAGGCACAGGAGCAACTGCCCCTGAGCAAAGACCTCTCCAAGGGCTTTTCCCTCAGGCTGAAGCAGATTTCGCAGGAAGCGGGCCTAGAGAGCTTCCTTCGTGGATGCAGAGGCAGCAGAGCGGCCTGCGTGTGCACAGCTGCATTTGGCAGAGAGGAGCTCGCTTTGGCACTGGGAGGCTGTGAGACCTGCTCCAAGCACCGGGATTGCTGGGTTGGGGCCTGCATCTCGCTGCCACTTTCTGAGCTTCCAAAGACTTTCCTAGCTCACAGCCTCGCTAGCCATGAAGGAGCAGGCTGAGGGAGTGTGTCAGACATGACTCAGCACTTTCCTGGGCTTGCCTGTGGTTTCGCCTTTCCACTCCAACTGGGCCCCGGGACTCCCTGCAGAGGAGGAGGAGCCCGGTTGTCTCCAAACTTCCTAGGGCTAGAGTAGAGCAGGGAGAACTCTGTCAGCTGGAAGGGAAGAGCAGAAGGGTAGATGGGGCAGAGGTTGCCTGGCCGCTCTGGTGAAGCAACGCCCAGGGAGAAACAGGCACCATGGGCCTCCAGGCAGGGGATGCGAGATCCCAGCCAGAGTGCTTCTGCGTCTCAGCCGAGAAGCTTCCTGAGAGTTTGAGGTTGCCTGCAGCTCTCCAGAGGAGCAAAGACATGTGGGGTGTGTTTGGCCTTTCCCTGGGAGGGTGGTGCCCTTGCGGCAGCCCCAGGCCCAGGAGCAACGGCCCCAGAGGAAAGACCGTTCCCACTGAGATTAGCTGAGGCTGAGAAGCAGATTTCGCAGGAAGCGGGAGGAGAGAGCTTCCTTCGCCAATGCAGAGGCAGCCTAGCGGCCTGCGTCTGCACAGCTGGATTTGGCAGAGAGGCGTTCGCTTTGCCCCTGGGAGACGCTGAGATTGGCTCCAAGCTCCGAGATTTCCGGGTGCGCGGCCTGCATCTCTCTTGCACTCTCCGAGCTTGAGAAGGCTTTCCTAGCTCCCAGCGTTGCTTCCCTGAAAGGAGCAGGCTGAGGAAGTGTGTCCGACGTGACTCAGCCCCTTCCTAGGCTTCCCCGTGCTATTGCCTTTCAGTGCAATCGAAGGCGCAGGACTCCTTGGAAAGGAGGCTGGGCTCGGTTGTCTCCCCACTTCAGAGGTCTAGAGCAGAGCACTGAGACGTCTGTCAGGCGGAAGGGAAGCGCTGTTGTGCCCATGGTGAAGACGTTGCTTGGCCGCACTGTGGAAGCAACGCCCAGAGAGAAACAGGCACCGTGGGCCTCCAGGCAGGGGCTGCGGGATCACAGCCAGAATGCCCCTGCGTCTCCGCTGAGAAGCGACCTCCCAGTTGGAGGCTCCATGCCGCCCTCCAGAGGAGCAAAGACGTGTGGAGTGTGTCTGGCCTTTCCTTGGGAGTGTGGTGCCCTTCCCTCTTCCCCAGGCACAGGAGCAACTGCCCCTGAGCAAAGACCTCTCCAAGGGCTTTTCCCTCAGGCTGAAGCAGATTTCGCAGGAAGCGGGCCTAGAGAGCTTCCTTCGTGGATGCAGAGGCAGCAGAGCGGCCAGCGTGTGCACAGCTGCATTTGGCAGAGAGGAGCTCGCTTTGGCACTGGGAGGCTGTGAGACCTGCTCCAAGCACCGGGATTGCTGGGTTGGGGCCTGCATCTCGCTGCCACTTTCTGAGCTTCCAAAGACTTTCCTAGCTCACAGCCTCGCTAGCCATGAAGGAGCAGGCTGAGGGAGTGTGTCAGACATGACTCAGCACTTTCCTGGGCTTGCCTGTGGTTTCGCCTTTCCACTCCAACTGGGCCCCGGGACTCCCTGCAGAGGAGGAGGAGCCCGGTTGTCTCCAAACTTCCTAGGGCTAGAGTAGAGGAGGGAGAACTCTGTCAGCTGGAAGGGAAGAGCAGAAGGGTAGATGGGGCAGAGGTTGCCTGGCCGCTCTGGTGAAGCAACGCCCAGGGAGAAACAGGCACCATGGGCCTCCAGGCAGGGGATGCGAGATCCCAGCCAGAGTGCTTCTGCGTCTCAGCCGAGAAGCTTCCTGAGAGTTTGAGGTTGCCTGCAGCTCTCCAGAGGAGCAAAGACATGTGGGGTGTGTTTGGCCTTTCCCTGGGAGGGTGGTGCCCTTGCGGCAGCCCCAGGCCCAGGAGCAACGGCCCCAGAGGAAAGACCGTTCCCACTGAGATTCGCTGAGGCTGAGAAGCAGATTTTGCAGGAAGCGGGAGGAGAGAGCTTCCTTCGCCAATGCAGAGGCAGCCTAGCGGCCTGCGTCTGCACAGCTGGATTTGGCAGAGAGGCGTTCGCTTTGCCCCTGGGAGACGCTGAGATTGGCTCCAAGCACCGAGATTTCCGGGTGCGCGGCCTGCATCTCTCTTGCACTCTCCGAGCTTGAGAAGGCTTTCCTAGCTCCCAGCGTTGCTTCCCTGAAAGGAGCAGGCTGAGGAAGTGTGCCCGCGTGACTCAGCCCCTTCCTAGGCTTCCCCGTGCTATTGCCTTTCAGTGCAATCGAAGGCGCAGGACTCCTTGGAAAGGAGGCTGGGCTCGGTTGTCTCCCCACTTCAGAGGTCTAGAGCAGAGCACTGAGACGTCTGTCAGGCGGAAGGGAAGCGCTGTTGTGCCCATGGTGAAGACGTTGCTTGGCCGCACTGTGGAAGCAACGCCCAGAGAGAAACAGGCACCGTGGGCCTCCAGGCAGGGGCTGCGGGATCACAGCCAGAATGCCCCTGCGTCTCCGCTGAGAAGCGACCTCCCAGTTGGAGGCTCCATGCCGCCCTCCAGAGGAGCAAAGACGTGTGGAGTGTGGTGCCCTTCCCTCTTCCCCAGGCACAGGAGCAACTGCCCCTGAGCAAAGACCTCTCCAAGGGCTTTTCCCTCAGGCTGAAGCAGATTTCGCAGGAAGCGGGCCTAGAGAGCTTCCTTCGTGGATGCAGAGGCAGCAGAGCGGCCTGCGTGTGCACAGCTGCATTTGGCAGAGAGGAGCTCGCTTTGGCACTGGGAGGCTGTGAGACCTGCTCCAAGCACCGGGATTGCTGGGTTTGGCCTGCATCTCGCTGCCACTTTCTGAGCTTCCAAAGACTTTCCTAGCTCACAGCCTCGCTAGCCATGAAGGAGCAGGCTGAGGGAGTGTGTCAGACATGACTCAGCACTTTCCTGGGCTTGCCTGTGGTTTCGCCTTTCCACTCCAACTGGGCCCCGGGACTCCCTGCAGAGGAGGAGGAGCCCGGTTGTCTCCAAACTTCCTAGGGCTAGAGTAGAGCAGGGAGAACTCTGTCAGCTGGAAGGGAAGAGCAGAAGGGTAGATGGGGCAGAGGTTGCCTGGCCGCTCTGGTGAAGCAACGCCCAGGGAGAAACAGGCACCATGGGCCTCCAGGCAGGGGATGCGAGATCCCAGCCAGAGTGCTTCTGCGTCTCAGCCCAGAAGCTTCCTGAGAGTTTGAGGTTGCCTGCAGCTCTCCAGAGGAGCAAAGACATGTGGGGTGTGTTTGGCCTTTCCCTGGGAGGGTGGTGCCCTTGCGGCAGCCCCAGGCCCAGGAGCAACGGCCCCAGAGGAAAGACCGTTCCCACTGAGATTCGCTGAGGCTGAGAAGCAGATTTCGCAGGAAGCGGGAGGAGAGAGCTTCCTTCGCCAATGCAGAGGCAGCCTAGCGGCCTGCGTCTGCACAGCTGGATTTGGCAGAGAGGCGTTCGCTTTGCCCCTGGGAGACGCTGAGATTGGCTCCAAGCACCGAGATTTCCGGGTGCGCGGCCTGCATCTCTCTTGCACTCTCCGAGCTTGAGAAGGCTTTCCTAGCTCCCAGCGTTGCTTCCCTGAAAGGAGCAGGCTGAGGAAGTGTGCCCGCGTGACTCAGCCCCTTCCTAGGCTTCCCCGTGCTATTGCCTTTCAGTGCAATCGAAGGCGCAGGACTCCTTGGAAAGGAGGCTGGGCTCGGTTGTCTCCCCACTTCAGAGGTCTAGAGCAGAGCACTGAGACGTCTGTCAGGCGGAAGGGAAGCGCTGTTGTGCCCATGGTGAAGACGTTGCTTGGCCGCACTGTGGAAGCAACGCCCAGAGAGAAACAGGCACCGTGGGCCTCCAGGCAGGGGCTGCGGGATCACAGCCAGAATGCCCCTGCGTCTCCGCTGAGAAGCGACCTCCCAGTTGGAGGCTCCATGCCGCCCTCCAGAGGAGCAAAGACGTGTGGAGTGTGGTGCCCTTCCCTCTTCCCCAGGCACAGGAGCAACTGCCCCTGAGCAAAGACCTCTCCAAGGGCTTTTCCCTCAGGCTGAAGCAGATTTCGCAGGAAGCGGGCCTAGAGAGCTTCCTACGTGGATGCAGAGGCAGCAGAGCGGCCTGCGTGTGCACAGCTGCATTTGGCAGAGAGGAGCTCGCTTTGGCACTGGGAGGCTGTGAGACCTGCTCCAAGCACCGGGATTGCTGGGTTGGGGCCTGCATCTCGCTGCCACTTGCTGAGCTTCCAAAGACTTTCCTAGCTCACAGCCTCGCTAGCCATGAAGGAGCAGGCTGAGGGAGTGTGTCAGACATGACTCAGCACTTTCCTGGGCTTGCCTGTGGTTTCGCCTTTCCACTCCAACTGGGCCCCGGGACTCCCTGCAGAGGAGGAGGAGCCCGGTTGTCTCCAAACTTCCTAGGGCTAGAGTAGAGCAGGGAGAACTCTGTCAGCTGGAAGGGAAGAGCAGAAGGGTAGATGGGGCAGAGGTTGCCTGGCCGCTCTGGTGAAGCAACGCCCAGGGAGAAACAGGCACCATGGGCCTCCAGGCAGGGGATGCGAGATCCAAGCCAGAGTGCTTCTGCGTCTCAGCCGAGAAGCTTCCTGAGAGTTTGAGGTTGCCTGCAGCTCTCCAGAGGAGCAAAGACATGTGGGGTGTGTTTGGCCTTTCCCTGGGAGGGTGGTGCCCTTGCGGCAGCCCCAGGCCCAGGAGCAACGGCCCCAGAGGAAAGACCGTTCCCACTGAGATTCGCTGAGGCTGAGAAGCAGATTTCGCAGGAAGCGGGAGGAGAGAGCTTCCTTCGCCAATGCAGAGGCAGCCTAGCGGCCTGCGTCTGCACAGCTGGACTTGGCAGAGAGGCGTTCGCTTTGCCCCTGGGAGACGCTGAGATTGGCTCCAAGCACCGAGATTTCCGGGTGCGCGGCCTGCATCTCTCTTGCACTCTCCGAGCTTGAGAAGGCTTTCCTAGCTCCCAGCGTTGCTTCCCTGAAAGGAGCAGGCTGAGGAAGTGTGTCCGACGTGACTCAGCCCCTTCCTAGGCTTCCCCGTGCTATTGCCTTTCAGTGCAATCGAAGGCGCAGGACTCCTTGGAAAGGAGGCTGGGCTCGGTTGTCTCCCCACTTCAGAGGACTTGAGCAGAGCACTGAGACGTCTGTCAGGCGGAAGGGAAGCGCTGTTGTGCCCATGGTGAAGACGTTGCTTGGCCGCACTGTGGAAGCAACGCCCAGAGAGAAACAGGCACCGTGGGCCTCCAGGCAGGGGCTGCGGGATCACAGCCAGAATGCCCCTGCGTCTCCGCTGAGAAGCGACCTCCCAGTTGGAGGCTCCATGCCGCCCTCCAGAGGAGCAAAGACGTGTGGAGTGTGTCTGGCCTTTCCTTGGGAGTGTGGTGCCCTTCCCTCTTCCCCAGGCACAGGAGCAACTGCCCCTGAGCAAAGAGCTCTCCAAGGGCTTTTCCCTCAGGCTGAAGCAGATTTCGCAGGAAGCGGGCCTAGAGAGCTTCCTTCGTGGATGCAGAGGCAGCAGAGCGGCCTGCGTGTGCACAGCTGCATTTGGCAGAGAGGAGCTCGCTTTGGCACTGGGAGGCTGTGAGACCTGCTCCAAGCACCGGGATTGCTGGGTTGGGGCCTGCATCTCGCTGCCACTTGCTGAGCTTCCAAAGACTTTCCGAGCTCACAGCCTCGCTAGCCATGAAGGAGCAGGCTGAGGGAGTGTGTCAGACATGACTCAGCACTTTCCTGGGCTTGCCTGTGGTTTCGCCTTTCCACTCCAACTGGGCCCCGGGACTCCTTGCAGAGGAGGAGGAGCCCGGTTGTCTCCAAACTTCCTAGGGCTAGAGTAGAGCAGGGAGAACTCTGTCAGCTGGAAGGGAAGAGCAGAAGGGTAGATGGGGCAGAGGTTGCCTGGCCGCTCTGGTGAAGCAACGCCCAGGGAGAAACAGGCACCATGGGCCTCCAGGCAGGGGATGCGAGATCCCAGCCAGAGTGCTTCTGCGTCTCAGCCGAGAAGCTTCCTGAGAGTTTGAGGTTGCCTGCAGCTCTCCAGAGGAGCAAAGACATGTGGGGTGTGTTTGGCCTTTCCCTGGGAGGGTGGTGCCCTTGCGGCAGCCCCAGGCCCAGGAGCAACGGCCCCAGAGGAAAGACCGTTCCCACTGAGATTCGCTGAGGCTGAGAAGCAGATTTCGCAGGAAGCGGGAGGAGAGAGCTTCCTTCGCCAATGCAGAGGCAGCCTAGCGGCCTGCGTCTGCACAGCTGGATTTGGCAGAGAGGCGTTCGCTTTGCCCCTGGGAGACGCTGAGATTGGCTCCAAGCACCGAGATTTCCGGGTGCGCGGCCTGCATCTCTCTTGCACTCTCCGAGCTTGAGAAGGCTTTCCTAGCTCCCAGCGTTGCTTCCCTGAAAGGAGCAGGCTGAGGAAGTGTGTCCGACGTGACTCAGCCCCTTCCTAGGCTTCCCCGTGCTATTGCCTTTCAGTGCAATCGAAGGCGCAGGACTCCTTGGAAAGGAGGCTGGGCTCGGTTGTCTCCCCACTTCAGAGGTCTAGAGCAGAGCACTGAGACGTCTGTCAGGCGGAAGGGAAGCGCTGTTGTGCCCATGGTGAAGACGTTGCTTGGCCGCACTGTGGAAGCAACGCCCAGAGAGAAACAGGCACCGTGGGCCTCCAGGCAGGGGCTGCGGGATCACAGCCAGAATGCCCCTGCGTCTCCGCTGAGAAGCGACCTCCCAGTTGGAGGCTCCATGCCGCCCTCCAGAGGAGCAAAGACGTGTGGAGTGTGTCTGGCCTTTCCTTGGGAGTGTGGTGCCCTTCCCTCTTCCCCAGGCACAGGAGCAACTGCCCCTGAGCAAAGAGCTCTCCAAGGGCTTTTCCCTCAGGCTGAAGCAGATTTCGCAGGAAGCGGGCCTAGAGAGCTTCCTTCGTGGATGCAGAGGCAGCAGAGCGGCCTGCGTGTGCAAAGCTGCATTTGGCAGAGAGGAGCTCGCTTTGGCACTGGGAGGCTGGGAGACCTGCTCCAAGCACCGGGATTGCTGGGTTGGGGCCTGCATCTCGCTGCCACTTGCTGAGCTTCCAAAGACTTTCCTAGCTCACAGCCTCGCTAGCCATGAAGGAGCAGGCTGAGGGAGTGTGTCAGACATGACTCAGCACTTTCCTGGGCTTGCCTGTGGTTTCGCCTTTCCACTCCAACTGGGCCCCGGGACTCCTTGCAGAGGAGGAGGAGCCCGGTTGTCTCCAAACTTCCTAGGGCTAGAGTAGAGCAGGGAGAACTCTGTCAGCTGGAAGGGAAGAGCAGAAGGGTAGATGGGGCAGAGGTTGCCTGGCCGCTCTGGTGAAGCAACGCCCAGGGAGAAACAGGCACCATGGGCCTCCAGGCAGGGGATGCGAGATCCCAGCCAGAGTGCTTCTGCGTCTCAGCCGAGAAGCTTCCTGAGAGTTTGAGGTTGCCTGCAGCTCTCCAGAGGAGCAAAGACATGTGGGGTGTGTTTGGCCTTTCCCTGGGAGGGTGGTGCCCTTGCGGCAGCCCCAGGCCCAGGAGCAACGGCCCCAGAGGAAAGACCGTTCCCACTGAGATTCGCTGAGGCTGAGAAGCAGATTTCGCAGGAAGCGGGAGGAGAGAGCTTCCTTCGCCAATGCAGAGGCAGCCTAGCGGCCTGCGTCTGCACAGCTGGATTTGGCAGAGAGGCGTTCGCTTTGCCCCTGGGAGACGCTGAGATTGGCTCCAAGCACCGAGATTTCCGGGTGCGCGGCCTGCATCTCTCTTGCACTCTCCGAGCTTGAGAAGGCTTTCCTAGCTCCCAGCGTTGCTTCCCTGAAAGGAGCAGGCTGAGGAAGTGTGTCCGACGTGACTCAGCCCCTTCCTAGGCTTCCCCGTGCTATTGCCTTTCAGTGCAATCGAAGGCGCAGGACTCCTTGGAAAGGAGGCTGGGCTCGGTTGTCTCCCCACTTCAGAGGTCTAGAGCAGAGCACTGAGACGTCTGTCAGGCGGAAGGGAAGCGCTGTTGTGCCCATGGTGAAGACGTTGCTTGGCCGCACTGTGGAAGCAACGCCCAGAGAGAAACAGGCACCGTGGGCCTCCAGGCAGGGGCTGCGGGATCACAGCCAGAATGCCCCTGCGTCTCCGCTGAGAAGCGACCTCCCAGTTGGAGGCTCCATGCCGCCCTCCAGAGGAGCAAAGACGTGTGGAGTGTGTCTGGCCTTTCCTTGGGAGTGTGGTGCCCTTCCCTCTTCCCCAGGCACAGGAGCAACTGCCCCTGAGCAAAGACCTCTCCAAGGGCTTTTCCCTCAGGCTGAAGCAGATTTCGCAGGAAGCGGGCCTAGAGAGCTTCCTTCGTGGATGCAGAGGCAGCAGAGCGGCCTGCGTGTGCAAAGCTGCATTTGGCAGAGAGGAGCTCGCTTTGGCACTGGGAGGCTGGGAGACCTGCTCCAAGCACCGGGATTGCTGGGTTGGGGCCTGCATCTCGCTGCCACTTGCTGAGCTTCCAAAGACTTTCCTAGCTCACAGCCTCGCTAGCCATGAAGGAGCAGGCTGAGGGAGTGTGTCAGACATGACTCAGCACTTTCCTGGGCTTGCCTGTGGTTTCGCCTTTCCACTCCAACTGGGCCCCGGGACTCCTTGCAGAGGAGGAGGAGCCCGGTTGTCTCCAAACTTCCTAGGGCTAGAGTAGAGCAGGGAGAACTCTGTCAGCTGGAAGGGAAGAGCAGAAGGGTAGATGGGGCAGAGGTTGCCTGGCCGCTCTGGTGAAGCAACGCCCAGGGAGAAACAGGCACCATGGGCCTCCAGGCAGGGGATGCGAGATCCCAGCCAGAGTGCTTCTGCGTCTCAGCCGAGAAGCTTCCTGAGAGTTTGAGGTTGCCTGCAGCTCTCCAGAGGAGCAAAGACATGTGGGGTGTGTTTGGCCTTTCCCTGGGAGGGTGGTGCCCTTGCGGCAGCCCCAGGCCCAGGAGCAACGGCCCCAGAGGAAAGACCGTTCCCACTGAGATTCGCTGAGGCTGAGAAGCAGATTTCGCAGGAAGCGGGAGGAGAGAGCTTCCTTCGCCAATGCAGAGGCAGCCTAGCGGCCTGCGTCTGCACAGCTGGATTTGGCAGAGAGGCGTTCGCTTTGCCCCTGGGAGACGCTGAGATTGGCTCCAAGCACCGAGATTTCCGGGTGCGCGGCCTGCATCTCTCTTGCACTCTCCGAGCTTGAGAAGGCTTTCCTAGCTCCCAGCGTTGCTTCCCTGAAAGGAGCAGGCTGAGGAAGTGTGTCCGACGTGACTCAGCCCCTTCCTAGGCTTCCCCGTGCTATTGCCTTTCAGTGCAATCGAAGGCGCAGGACTCCTTGGAAAGGAGGCTGGGCTCGGTTGTCTCCCCACTTCAGAGGTCTAGAGCAGAGCACTGAGACGTCTGTCAGGCGGAAGGGAAGCGCTGTTGTGCCCATGGTGAAGACGTTGCTTGGCCGCACTGTGGAAGCAACGCCCAGAGAGAAACAGGCACCGTGGGCCTCCAGGCAGGGGCTGCGGGATCACAGCCAGAATGCCCCTGCGTCTCCGCTGAGAAGCGACCTCCCAGTTGGAGGCTCCATGCCGCCCTCCAGAGGAGCAAAGACGTGTGGAGTGTGTCTGGCCTTTCCTTGGGAGTGTGGTGCCCTTCCCTCTTCCCCAGGCACAGGAGCAACTGCCCCTGAGCAAAGAGCTCTCCAAGGGCTTTTCCCTCAGGCTGAAGCAGATTTCGCAGGAAGCGGGCCTAGAGAGCTTCCTTCGTGGATGCAGAGGCAGCAGAGCGGCCTGCGTGTGCAAAGCTGCATTTGGCAGAGAGGAGCTCGCTTTGGCACTGGGAGGCTGTGAGACCTGCTCCAAGCACGGGGATTGCTGGGTTGGGGCCTGCATCTCGCTGCCACTTTCTGAGCTTCCAAAGACTTTCCTAGCTCACAGCCTCGCTAGCCATGAAGGAGCAGGCTGAGGGAGTGTGTCAGACATGACTCAGCACTTTCCTGGGCTTGCCTGTGGTTTCGCCTTTCCACTCCAACTGGGCCCCGGGACTCCTTGCAGAGGAGGAGGAGCCCGGTTGTCTCCAAACTTCCTAGGGCTAGAGTAGAGCAGGGAGAACTCTGTCAGCTGGAAGGGAAGAGCAGAAGGGTAGATGGGGCAGAGGTTGCCTGGCCGCTCTGGTGAAGCAACGCCCAGGGAGAAACAGGCACCATGGGCCTCCAGGCAGGGGATGCGAGATCCCAGCCAGAGTGCTTCTGCGTCTCAGCCGAGAAGCTTCCTGAGAGTTTGAGGTTGCCTGCAGCTCTCCAGAGGAGCAAAGACATGTGGGGTGTGTTTGGCCTTTCCCTGGGAGGGTGGTGCCCTTGCGGCAGCCCCAGGCCCAGGAGCAACGGCCCCAGAGGAAAGACCGTTCCCACTGAGATTCGCTGAGGCTGAGAAGCAGATTTCGCAGGAAGCGGGAGGAGAGAGCTTCCTTCGCCAATGCAGAGGCAGCCTAGCGGCCTGCGTCTGCACAGCTGGATTTGGCAGAGAGGCGTTCGCTTTGCCCCTGGGAGACGCTGAGATTGGCTCCAAGCACCGAGATTTCCGGGTGCGCGGCCTGCATCTCTCTTGCACTCTCCGAGCTTGAGAAGGCTTTCCTAGCTCCCAGCGTTGCTTCCCTGAAAGGAGCAGGCTGAGGAAGTGTGTCCGACGTGACTCAGCCCCTTCCTAGGCTTCCCCGTGCTATTGCCTTTCAGTGCAATCGAAGGCGCAGGACTCCTTGGAAAGGAGGCTGGGCTCGGTTGTCTCCCCACTTCAGAGGTCTAGAGCAGAGCACTGAGACGTCTGTCAGGCGGAAGGGAAGCGCTGTTGTGCCCATGGTGAAGACGTTGCTTGGCCGCACTGTGGAAGCAACGCCCAGAGAGAAACAGGCACCGTGGGCCTCCAGGCAGGGGCTGCGGGATCACAGCCAGAATGCCCCTGCGTCTCCGCTGAGAAGCGACCTCCCAGTTGGAGGCTCCATGCCGCCCTCCAGAGGAGCAAAGACGTGTGGAGTGTGTCTGGCCTTTCCTTGGGAGTGTGGTGCCCTTCCCTCTTCCCCAGGCACAGGAGCAACTGCCCCTGAGCAAAGACCTCTCCAAGGGCTTTTCCCTCAGGCTGAAGCAGATTTCGCAGGAAGCGGGCCTAGAGAGCTTCCTTCGTGGATGCAGAGGCAGCAGAGCGGCCTGCGTGTGCAAAGCTGCATTTGGCAGAGAGGAGCTCGCTTTGGCACTGGGAGGCTGTGAGACCTGCTCCAAGCACCGGGATTGCTGGGTTGGGGCCTGCATCTCGCTGCCACTTGCTGAGCTTCCAAAGACTTTCCTAGCTCACAGCCTCGCTAGCCATGAAGGAGCAGGCTGAGGGAGTGTGTCAGACATGACTCAGCACTTTCCTGGGCTTGCCTGTGGTTTCGCCTTTCCACTCCAACTGGGCCCCGGGACTCCTTGCAGAGGAGGAGGAGCCCGGTTGTCTCCAAACTTCCTAGGGCTAGAGTAGAGCAGGGAGAACTCTGTCAGCTGGAAGGGAAGAGCAGAAGGGTAGATGGGGCAGAGGTTGCCTGGCCGCTCTGGTGAAGCAACGCCCAGGGAGAAACAGGCACCATGGGCCTCCAGGCAGGGGATGCGAGATCCCAGCCAGAGTGCTTCTGCGTCTCAGCCCAGAAGCTTCCTGAGAGTTTGAGGTTGCCTGCAGCTCTCCAGAGGAGCAAAGACATGTGGGGTGTGTTTGGCCTTTCCCTGGGAGGGTGGTGCCCTTGCGGCAGCCCCAGGCCCAGGAGCAACGGCCCCAGAGGAAAGACCGTTCCCACTGAGATTCGCTGAGGCTGAGAAGCAGATTTCGCAGGAAGCGGGAGGAGAGAGCTTCCTTCGCCAATGCAGAGGCAGCCTAGCGGCCTGCGTCTGCAAAGCTGGATTTGGCAGAGAGGCGTTCGCTTTGCCCCTGGGAGACGCTGAGATTGGCTCCAAGCACCGAGATTTCCGGGTGCGCGGCCTGCATCTCTCTTGCACTCTCCGAGCTTGAGAAGGCTTTCCTAGCTCCCAGCGTTGCTTCCCTGAAAGGAGCAGGCTGAGGAAGTGTGTCCGACGTGACTCAGCCCCTTCCTAGGCTTCCCCGTGCTATTGCCTTTCAGTGCAATCGAAGGCGCAGGACTCCTTGGAAAGGAGGCTGGGCTCGGTTGTCTCCCCACTTCAGAGGTCTAGAGCAGAGCACTGAGACGTCTGTCAGGCGGAAGGGAAGCGCTGTTGTGCCCATGGTGAAGACGTTGCTTGGCCGCACTGTGGAAGCAACGCCCAGAGAGAAACAGGCACCGTGGGCCTCCAGGCAGGGGCTGCGGGATCACAGCCAGAATGCCCCTGCGTCTCCGCTGAGAAGCGACCTCCCAGTTGGAGGCTCCATGCCGCCCTCCAGAGGAGCAAAGACGTGTGGAGTGTGTCTGGCCTTTCCTTGGGAGTGTGGTGCCCTTCCCTCTTCCCCAGGCACAGGAGCAACTGCCCCTGAGCAAAGACCTCTCCAAGGGCTTTTCCCTCAGGCTGAAGCAGATTTCGCAGGAAGCGGGCCTAGAGAGCTTCCTTCGTGGATGCAGAGGCAGCAGAGCGGCCTGCGTGTGCAAAGCTGCATTTGGCAGAGAGGAGCTCGCTTTGGCACTGGGAGGCTGGGAGACCTGCTCCAAGCACCGGGATTGCTGGGTTGGGGCCTGCATCTCGCTGCCACTTGCTGAGCTTCCAAAGACTTTCCTAGCTCACAGCCTCGCTAGCCATGAAGGAGCAGGCTGAGGGAGTGTGTCAGACATGACTCAGCACTTTCCTGGGCTTGCCTGTGGTTTCGCCTTTCCACTCCAACTGGGCCCCGGGACTCCTTGCAGAGGAGGAGGAGCCCGGTTGTCTCCAAACTTCCTAGGGCTAGAGTAGAGCAGGGAGAACTCTGTCAGCTGGAAGGGAAGAGCAGAAGGGTAGATGGGGCAGAGGTTGCCTGGCCGCTCTGGTGAAGCAACGCCCAGGGAGAAACAGGCACCATGGGCCTCCAGGCAGGGGATGCGAGATCCCAGCCAGAGTGCTTCTGCGTCTCAGCCGAGAAGCTTCCTGAGAGTTTGAGGTTGCCTGCAGCTCTCCAGAGGAGCAAAGACATGTGGGGTGTGTTTGGCCTTTCCCTGGGAGGGTGGTGCCCTTGCGGCAGCCCCAGGCCCAGGAGCAACGGCCCCAGAGGAAAGACCGTTCCCACTGAGATTCGCTGAGGCTGAGAAGCAGATTTCGCAGGAAGCGGGAGGAGAGAGCTTCCTTCGCCAATGCAGAGGCAGCCTAGCGGCCTGCGTCTGCACAGCTGGATTTGGCAGAGAGGCGTTCGCTTTGCCCCTGGGAGACGCTGAGATTGGCTCCAAGCACCGAGATTTCCGGGTGCGCGGCCTGCATCTCTCTTGCACTCTCCGAGCTTGAGAAGGCTTTCCTAGCTCCCAGCGTTGCTTCCCTGAAAGGAGCAGGCTGAGGAAGTGTGTCCGACGTGACTCAGCCCCTTCCTAGGCTTCCCCGTGCTATTGCCTTTCAGTGCAATCGAAGGCGCAGGACTCCTTGGAAAGGAGGCTGGGCTCGGTTGTCTCCCCACTTCAGAGGTCTAGAGCAGAGCACTGAGACGTCTGTCAGGCGGAAGGGAAGCGCTGTTGTGCCCATGGTGAAGACGTTGCTTGGCCGCACTGTGGAAGCAACGCCCAGAGAGAAACAGGCACCGTGGGCCTCCAGGCAGGGGCTGCGGGATCACAGCCAGAATGCCCCTGCGTCTCCGCTGAGAAGCGACCTCCCAGTTGGAGGCTCCATGCCGCCCTCCAGAGGAGCAAAGACGTGTGGAGTGTGTCTGGCCTTTCCTTGGGAGTGTGGTGCCCTTCCCTCTTCCCCAGGCACAGGAGCAACTGCCCCTGAGCAAAGACCTCTCCAAGGGCTTTTCCCTCAGGCTGAAGCAGATTTCGCAGGAAGCGGGCCTAGAGAGCTTCCTTCGTGGATGCAGAGGCAACAGAGCGGCCTGCGTGTGCACAGCTGCATTTGGCAGAGAGGAGCTCGCTTTGGCACTGGGAGGCTGTGAGACCTGCTCCAAGCACCGGGATTGCTGGGTTGGGGCCTGCATCTCGCTGCCACTTGCTGAGCTTCCAAAGACTTTCCTAGCTCACAGCCTCGCTAGCCATGAAGGAGCAGGCTGAGGGAGTGTGTCAGACATGACTCAGCACTTTCCTGGGCTTGCCTGTGGTTTCGCCTTTCCACTCCAACTGGGCCCCGGGACTCCCTGCAGAGGAGGAGGAGCCCGGTTGTCTCCAAACTTCCTAGGGCTAGAGTAGAGCAGGGAGAACTCTGTCAGCTGGAAGGGAAGAGCAGAAGGGTAGATGGGGCAGAGGTTGCCTGGCCGCTCTGGTGAAGCAACGCCCAGGGAGAAACAGGCACCATGGGCCTCCAGGCAGGGGATGCGAGATCCCAGCCAGAGTGCTTCTGCGTCTCAGCCGAGAAGCTTCCTGAGAGTTTGAGGTTGCCTGCAGCTCTCCAGAGGAGCAAAGACATGTGGGGTGTGTTTGGCCTTTCCCTGGGAGGGTGGTGCCCTTGCGGCAGCCCCAGGCCCAGGAGCAACGGCCCCAGAGGAAAGACCGTTCCCACTGAGATTCGCTGAGGCTGAGAAGCAGATTTCGCAGGAAGCGGGAGGAGAGAGCTTCCTTCGCCAATGCAGAGGCAGCCTAGCGGCCTGCGTCTGCACAGCTGGATTTGGCAGAGAGGCGTTCGCTTTGCCCCTGGGAGACGCTGAGATTGGCTCCAAGCACCGAGATTTCCGGGTGCGCGGCCTGCATCTCTCTTGCACTCTCCGAGCTTGAGAAGGCTTTCCTAGCTCCCAGCGTTGCTTCACTGAAAGGAGCAGGCTGAGGAAGTGTGTCCGACGTGACTCAGCCCCTTCCTAGGCTTCCCCGTGCTATTGCCTTTCAGTGCAATCGAAGGCGCAGGACTCCTTGGAAAGGAGGCTGGGCTCGGTTGTCTCCCCACTTCAGAGGTCTAGAGCAGAGCACTGAGACGTCTGTCAGGCGGAAGGGAAGCGCTGTTGTGCCCATGGTGAAGACGTTGCTTGGCCGCACTGTGGAAGCAACGCCCAGAGAGAAACAGGCACCGTGGGCCTCCAGGCAGGGGCTGCGGGATCACAGCCAGAATGCCCCTGCGTCTCCGCTGAGAAGCGACCTCCCAGTTGGAGGCTCCATGCCGCCCTCCAGAGGAGCAAAGACGTGTGGAGTGTGTCTGGCCTTTCCTTGGGAGTGTGGTGCCCTTCCCTCTTCCCCAGGCACAGGAGCAACTGCCCCTGAGCAAAGACCTCTCCAAGGGCTTTTCCCTCAGGCTGAAGCAGATTTCGCAGGAAGCGGGCCTAGAGAGCTTCCTTCGTGGATGCAGAGGCAACAGAGCGGCCTGCGTGTGCACAGCTGCATTTGGCAGAGAGGAGCTCGCTTTGGCACTGGGAGGCTGTGAGACCTGCTCCAAGCACCGGGATTGCTGGGTTGGGGCCTGCATCTCGCTGCCACTTGCTGAGCTTCCAAAGACTTTCCTAGCTCACAGCCTCGCTAGCCATGAAGGAGCAGGCTGAGGGAGTGTGTCAGACATGACTCAGCACTTTCCTGGGCTTGCCTGTGGTTTCGCCTTTCCACTCCAACTGGGCCCCGGGACTCCCTGCAGAGGAGGAGGAGCCCGGTTGTCTCCAAACTTCCTAGGGCTAGAGTAGAGCAGGGAGAACTCTGTCAGCTGGAAGGGAAGAGCAGAAGGGTAGATGGGGCAGAGGTTGCCTGGCCGCTCTGGTGAAGCAACGCCCAGGGAGAAACAGGCACCATGGGCCTCCAGGCAGGGGATGCGAGATCCCAGCCAGAGTGCTTCTGCGTCTCAGCCGAGAAGCTTCCTGAGAGTTTGAGGTTGCCTGCAGCTCTCCAGAGGAGCAAAGACATGTGGGGTGTGTTTGGCCTTTCCCTGGGAGGGTGGTGCCCTTGCGGCAGCCCCAGGCCCAGGAGCAACGGCCCCAGAGGAAAGACCGTTCCCACTGAGATTCGCTGAGGCTGAGAAGCAGATTTCGCAGGAAGCGGGAGGAGAGAGCTTCCTTCGCCAATGCAGAGGCAGCCTAGCGGCCTGCGTCTGCACAGCTGGATTTGGCAGAGAGGCGTTCGCTTTGCCCCTGGGAGACGCTGAGATTGGCTCCAAGCACCGAGATTTCCGGGTGCGCGGCCTGCATCTCTCTTGCACTCTCCGAGCTTGAGAAGGCTTTCCTAGCTCCCAGCGTTGCTTCCCTGAAAGGAGCAGGCTGAGGAAGTGTGTCCGACGTGACTCAGCCCCTTCCTAGGCTTCCCCGTGCTATTGCCTTTCAGTGCAATGGAAGGCGCAGGACTCCTTGGAAAGGAGGCTGGGCTCGGTTGTCTCCCCACTTCAGAGGTCTAGAGCAGAGCACTGAGACGTCTGTCAGGCGGAAGGGAAGCGCTGTTGTGCCCATGGTGAAGACGTTGCTTGGCCGCACTGTGGAAGCAACGCCCAGAGAGAAACAGGCACCGTGGGCCTCCAGGCAGGGGCTGCGGGATCACAGCCAGAATGCCCCTGCGTCTCCGCTGAGAAGCGACCTCCCAGTTGGAGGCTCCATGCCGCCCTCCAGAGGAGCAAAGACGTGTGGAGTGTGTCTGGCCTTTCCTTGGGAGTGTGGTGCCCTTCCCTCTTCCCCAGGCACAGGAGCAACTGCCCCTGAGCAAAGACCTCTCCAAGGGCTTTTCCCTCAGGCTGAAGCAGATTTCGCAGGAAGCGGGCCTAGAGAGCTTCCTTCGTGGATGCAGAGGCAGCAGAGCGGCCTGCGTGTGCACAGCTGCATTTGGCAGAGAGGAGCTCGCTTTGGCACTGGGAGGCTGGGAGACCTGCTCCAAGCACCGGGATTGCTGGGTTGGGGCCTGCATCTCGCTGCCACTTGCTGAGCTTCCAAAGACTTTCCTAGCTCACAGCCTCGCTAGCCATGAAGGAGCAGGCTGAGGGAGTGTGTCAGACATGACTCAGCACTTTCCTGGGCTTGCCTGTGGTTTCGCCTTTCCACTCCAACTGGGCCCCGGGACTCCTTGCAGAGGAGGAGGAGCCCGGTTGTCTCCAAACTTCCTAGGGCTAGAGTAGAGCAGGGAGAACTCTGTCAGCTGGAAGGGAAGAGCAGAAGGGTAGATGGGGCAGAGGTTGCCTGGCCGCTCTGGTGAAGCAACGCCCAGGGAGAAACAGGCACCATGGGCCTCCAGGCAGGGGATGCGAGATCCCAGCCAGAGTGCTTCTGCGTCTCAGCCGAGAAGCTTCCTGAGAGTTTGAGGTTGCCTGCAGCTCTCCAGAGGAGCAAAGACATGTGGGGTGTGTTTGGCCTTTCCCTGGGAGGGTGGTGCCCTTGCGGCAGCCCCAGGCCCAGGAGCAACGGCCCCAGAGGAAAGACCGTTCCCACTGAGATTCGCTGAGGCTGAGAAGCAGATTTCGCAGGAAGCGGGAGGAGAGAGCTTCCTTCGCCAATGCAGAGGCAGCCTAGCGGCCTGCGTCTGCACAGCTGGATTTGGCAGAGAGGCGTTCGCTTTGCCCCTGGGAGACGCTGAGATTGGCTCCAAGCACCGAGATTTCCGGGTGCGCGGCCTGCATCTCTCTTGCACTCTCCGAGCTTGAGAAGGCTTTCCTAGCTCCCAGCGTTGCTTCCCTGAAAGGAGCAGGCTGAGGAAGTGTGTCCGACGTGACTCAGCCCCTTCCTAGGCTTCCCCGTGCTATTGCCTTTCAGTGCAATCGAAGGCGCAGGACTCCTTGGAAAGGAGGCTGGGCTCGGTTGTCTCCCCACTTCAGAGGTCTAGAGCAGAGCACTGAGACGTCTGTCAGGCGGAAGGGAAGCGCTGTTGTGCCCATGGTGAAGACGTTGCTTGGCCGCACTGTGGAAGCAACGCCCAGAGAGAAACAGGCACCGTGGGCCTCCAGGCAGGGGCTGCGGGATCACAGCCAGAATGCCCCTGCGTCTCCGCTGAGAAGCGACCTCCCAGTTGGAGGCTCCATGCCGCCCTCCAGAGGAGCAAAGACGTGTGGAGTGTGTCTGGCCTTTCCTTGGGAGTGTGGTGCCCTTCCCTCTTCCCCAGGCACAGGAGCAACTGCCCCTGAGCAAAGAGCTCTCCAAGGGCTTTTCCCTCAGGCTGAAGCAGATTTCGCAGGAAGCGGGCCTAGAGAGCTTCCTTCGTGGATGCAGAGGCAGCAGAGCGGCCTGCGTGTGCAAAGCTGCATTTGGCAGAGAGGAGCTCGCTTTGGCACTGGGAGGCTGGGAGACCTGCTCCAAGCACCGGGATTGCTGGGTTGGGGCCTGCATCTCGCTGCCACTTGCTGAGCTTCCAAAGACTTTCCTAGCTCACAGCCTCGCTAGCCATGAAGGAGCAGGCTGAGGGAGTGTGTCAGACATGACTCAGCACTTTCCTGGGCTTGCCTGTGGTTTCGCCTTTCCACTCCAACTGGGCCCCGGGACTCCTTGCAGAGGAGGAGGAGCCCGGTTGTCTCCAAACTTCCTAGGGCTAGAGTAGAGCAGGGAGAACTCTGTCAGCTGGAAGGGAAGAGCAGAAGGGTAGATGGGGCAGAGGTTGCCTGGCCGCTCTGGTGAAGCAACGCCCAGGGAGAAACAGGCACCATGGGCCTCCAGGCAGGGGATGCGAGATCCCAGCCAGAGTGCTTCTGCGTCTCAGCCGAGAAGCTTCCTGAGAGTTTGAGGTTGCCTGCAGCTCTCCAGAGGAGCAAAGACATGTGGGGTGTGTTTGGCCTTTCCCTGGGAGGGTGGTGCCCTTGCGGCAGCCCCAGGCCCAGGAGCAACGGCCCCAGAGGAAAGACCGTTCCCACTGAGATTCGCTGAGGCTGAGAAGCAGATTTCGCAGGAAGCGGGAGGAGAGAGCTTCCTTCGCCAATGCAGAGGCAGCCTAGCGGCCTGCGTCTGCACAGCTGGATTTGGCAGAGAGGCGTTCGCTTTGCCCCTGGGAGACGCTGAGATTGGCTCCAAGCACCGAGATTTCCGGGTGCGCGGCCTGCATCTCTCTTGCACTCTCCGAGCTTGAGAAGGCTTTCCTAGCTCCCAGCGTTGCTTCCCTGAAAGGAGCAGGCTGAGGAAGTGTGTCCGACGTGACTCAGCCCCTTCCTAGGCTTCCCCGTGCTATTGCCTTTCAGTGCAATCGAAGGCGCAGGACTCCTTGGAAAGGAGGCTGGGCTCGGTTGTCTCCCCACTTCAGAGGTCTAGAGCAGAGCACTGAGACGTCTGTCAGGCGGAAGGGAAGCGCTGTTGTGCCCATGGTGAAGACGTTGCTTGGCCGCACTGTGGAAGCAACGCCCAGAGAGAAACAGGCACCGTGGGCCTCCAGGCAGGGGCTGCGGGATCACAGCCAGAATGCCCCTGCGTCTCCGCTGAGAAGCGACCTCCCAGTTGGAGGCTCCATGCCGCCCTCCAGAGGAGCAAAGACGTGTGGAGTGTGTCTGGCCTTTCCTTGGGAGTGTGGTGCCCTTCCCTCTTCCCCAGGCACAGGAGCAACTGCCCCTGAGCAAAGAGCTCTCCAAGGGCTTTTCCCTCAGGCTGAAGCAGATTTCGCAGGAAGCGGGCCTAGAGAGCTTCCTTCGTGGATGCAGAGGCAGCAGAGCGGCCTGCGTGTGCAAAGCTGCATTTGGCAGAGAGGAGCTCGCTTTGGCACTGGGAGGCTGGGAGACCTGCTCCAAGCACCGGGATTGCTGGGTTGGGGCCTGCATCTCGCTGCCACTTGCTGAGCTTCCAAAGACTTTCCTAGCTCACAGCCTCGCTAGCCATGAAGGAGCAGGCTGAGGGAGTGTGTCAGACATGACTCAGCACTTTCCTGGGCTTGCCTGTGGTTTCGCCTTTCCACTCCAACTGGGCCCCGGGACTCCTTGCAGAGGAGGAGGAGCCCGGTTGTCTCCAAACTTCCTAGGGCTAGAGTAGAGCAGGGAGAACTCTGTCAGCTGGAAGGGAAGAGCAGAAGGGTAGATGGGGCAGAGGTTGCCTGGCCGCTCTGGTGAAGCAACGCCCAGGGAGAAACAGGCACCATGGGCCTCCAGGCAGGGGATGCGAGATCCCAGCCAGAGTGCTTCTGCGTCTCAGCCGAGAAGCTTCCTGAGAGTTTGAGGTTGCCTGCAGCTCTCCAGAGGAGCAAAGACATGTGGGGTGTGTTTGGCCTTTCCCTGGGAGGGTGGTGCCCTTGCGGCAGCCCCAGACCCAGGAGCAACGGCCCCAGAGGAAAGACCGTTCCCACTGAGATTCGCTGAGGCTGAGAAGCAGATTTCGCAGGAAGCGGGAGGAGAGAGCTTCCTTCGCCAATGCAGAGGCAGCCTAGCGGCCTGCGTCTGCACAGCTGGATTTGGCAGAGAGGCGTTCGCTTTGCCCCTGGGAGACGCTGAGATTGGCTCCAAGCACCGAGATTTCCGGGTGCGCGGCCTGCATCTCTCTTGCACTCTCCGAGCTTGAGAAGGCTTTCCTAGCTCCCAGCGTTGCTTCCCTGAAAGGAGCAGGCTGAGGAAGTGTGTCCGACGTGACTCAGCCCCTTCCTAGGCTTCCCCGTGCTATTGCCTTTCAGTGCAATGGAAGGCGCAGGACTCCTTGGAAAGGAGGCTGGGCTCGGTTGTCTCCCCACTTCAGAGGTCTAGAGCAGAGCACTGAGACGTCTGTCAGGCGGAAGGGAAGCGCTGTTGTGCCCATGGTGAAGACGTTGCTTGGCCGCACTGTGGAAGCAACGCCCAGAGAGAAACAGGCACCGTGGGCCTCCAGGCAGGGGCTGCGGGATCACAGCCAGAATGCCCCTGCGTCTCCGCTGAGAAGCGACCTCCCAGTTGGAGGCTCCATGCCGCCCTCCAGAGGAGCAAAGACGTGTGGAGTGTGTCTGGCCTTTCCTTGGGAGTGTGGTGCCCTTCCCTCTTCCCCAGGCACAGGAGCAACTGCCCCTGAGCAAAGAGCTCTCCAAGGGCTTTTCCCTCAGGCTGAAGCAGATTTCGCAGGAAGCGGGCCTAGAGAGCTTCCTTCGTGGATGCAGAGGCAGCAGAGCGGCCTGCGTGTGCAAAGCTGCATTTGGCAGAGAGGAGCTCGCTTTGGCACTGGGAGGCTGTGAGACCTGCTCCAAGCACCGGGATTGCTGGGTTGGGGCCTGCATCTCGCTGCCACTTGCTGAGCTTCCAAAGACTTTCCTAGCTCACAGCCTCGCTAGCCATGAAGGAGCAGGCTGAGGGAGTGTGTCAGACATGACTCAGCACTTTCATGGGCTTGCCTGTGGTTTCGCCTTTCCACTCCAACTGGGCCCCGGGACTCCCTGCAGAGGAGGAGGAGCCCGGTTGTCTCCAAACTTCCTAGGGCTAGAGTAGAGCAGGGAGAACTCTGTCAGCTGGAAGGGAAGAGCAGAAGGGTAGATGGGGCAGAGGTTGCCTGGCCGCTCTGGTGAAGCAACGCCCAGGGAGAAACAGGCACCATGGGCCTCCAGGCAGGGGATGCGAGATCCCAGCCAGAGTGCTTCTGCGTCTCAGCCGAGAAGCTTCCTGAGAGTTTGAGGTTGCCTGCAGCTCTCCAGAGGAGCAAAGACATGTGGGGTGTGTTTGGCCTTTCCCTGGGAGGGTGGTGCCCTTGCGGCAGCCCCAGGCCCAGGAGCAACGGCCCCAGAGGAAAGACCGTTCCCACTGAGATTCGCTGAGGCTGAGAAGCAGATTTCGCAGGAAGCGGGAGGAGAGAGCTTCCTTCGCCAATGCAGAGGCAGCCTAGCGGCCTGCGTCTGCACAGCTGGATTTGGCAGAGAGGCGTTCGCTTTGCCCCTGGGAGACGCTGAGATTGGCTCCAAGCACCGAGATTTCCGGGTGCGCGGCCTGCATCTCTCTTGCACTCTCCGAGCTTGAGAAGGCTTTCCTAGCTCCCAGCGTTGCTTCCCTGAAAGGAGCAGGCTGAGGAAGTGTGTCCGACGTGACTCAGCCCCTTCCTAGGCTTCCCCGTGCTATTGCCTTTCAGTGCAATGGAAGGCGCAGGACTCCTTGGAAAGGAGGCTGGGCTCGGTTGTCTCCCCACTTCAGAGGTCTAGAGCAGAGCACTGAGACGTCTGTCAGGCGGAAGGGAAGCGCTGTTGTGCCCATGGTGAAGACGTTGCTTGGCCGCACTGTGGAAGCAACGCCCAGAGAGAAACAGGCACCGTGGGCCTCCAGGCAGGGGCTGCGGGATCACAGCCAGAATGCCCCTGCGTCTCCGCTGAGAAGCGACCTCCCAGTTGGAGGCTCCATGCCGCCCTCCAGAGGAGCAAAGACGTGTGGAGTGTGTCTGGCCTTTCCTTGGGAGTGTGGTGCCCTTCCCTCTTCCCCAGGCACAGGAGCAACTGCCCCTGAGCAAAGAGCTCTCCAAGGGCTTTTCCCTCAGGCTGAAGCAGATTTCGCAGGAAGCGGGCCTAGAGAGCTTCCTTCGTGGATGCAGAGGCAGCAGAGCGGCCTGCGTGTGCAAAGCTGCATTTGGCAGAGAGGAGCTCGCTTTGGCACTGGGAGGCTGGGAGACCTGCTCCAAGCACCGGGATTGCTGGGTTGGGGCCTGCATCTCGCTGCCACTTGCTGAGCTTCCAAAGACTTTCCTAGCTCACAGCCTCGCTAGCCATGAAGGAGCAGGCTGAGGGAGTGTGTCAGACATGACTCAGCACTTTCCTGGGCTTGCCTGTGGTTTCGCCTTTCCACTCCAACTGGGCCCCGGGACTCCTTGCAGAGGAGGAGGAGCCCGGTTGTCTCCAAACTTCCTAGGGCTAGAGTAGAGCAGGGAGAACTCTGTCAGCTGGAAGGGAAGAGCAGAAGGGTAGATGGGGCAGAGGTTGCCTGGCCGCTCTGGTGAAGCAACGCCCAGGGAGAAACAGGCACCATGGGCCTCCAGGCAGGGGATGCGAGATCCCAGCCAGAGTGCTTCTGCGTCTCAGCCGAGAAGCTTCCTGAGAGTTTGAGGTTGCCTGCAGCTCTCCAGAGGAGCAAAGACATGTGGGGTGTGTTTGGCCTTTCCCTGGGAGGGTGGTGCCCTTGCGGCAGCCCCAGGCCCAGGAGCAACGGCCCCAGAGGAAAGACCGTTCCCACTGAGATTCGCTGAGGCTGAGAAGCAGATTTCGCAGGAAGCGGGAGGAGAGAGCTTCCTTCGCCAATGCAGAGGCAGCCTAGCGGCCTGCGTCTGCACAGCTGGATTTGGCAGAGAGGCGTTCGCTTTGCCCCTGGGAGACGCTGAGATTGGCTCCAAGCACCGAGATTTCCGGGTGCGCGGCCTGCATCTCTCTTGCACTCTCCGAGCTTGAGAAGGCTTTCCTAGCTCCCAGCGTTGCTTCCCTGAAAGGAGCAGGCTGAGGAAGTGTGTCCGACGTGACTCAGCCCCTTCCTAGGCTTCCCCGTGCTATTGCCTTTCAGTGCAATGGAAGGCGCAGGACTCCTTGGAAAGGAGGCTGGGCTCGGTTGTCTCCCCACTTCAGAGGTCTAGAGCAGAGCACTGAGACGTCTGTCAGGCGGAAGGGAAGCGCTGTTGTGCCCATGGTGAAGACGTTGCTTGGCCGCACTGTGGAAGCAACGCCCAGAGAGAAACAGGCACCGTGGGCCTCCAGGCAGGGGCTGCGGGATCACAGCCAGAATGCCCCTGCGTCTCCGCTGAGAAGCGACCTCCCAGTTGGAGGCTCCATGCCGCCCTCCAGAGGAGCAAAGACGTGTGGAGTGTGTCTGGCCTTTCCTTGGGAGTGTGGTGCCCTTCCCTCTTCCCCAGGCACAGGAGCAACTGCCCCTGAGCAAAGAGCTCTCCAAGGGCTTTTCCCTCAGGCTGAAGCAGATTTCGCAGGAAGCGGGCCTAGAGAGCTTCCTTCGTGGATGCAGAGGCAGCAGAGCGGCCTGCGTGTGCAAAGCTGCATTTGGCAGAGAGGAGCTCGCTTTGGCACTGGGAGGCTGTGAGACCTGCTCCAAGCACCGGGATTGCTGGGTTGGGGCCTGCATCTCGCTGCCACTTGCTGAGCTTCCAAAGACTTTCCTAGCTCACAGCCTCGCTAGCCATGAAGGAGCAGGCTGAGGGAGTGTGTCAGACATGACTCAGCACTTTCATGGGCTTGCCTGTGGTTTCGCCTTTCCACTCCAACTGGGCCCCGGGACTCCCTGCAGAGGAGGAGGAGCCCGGTTGTCTCCAAACTTCCTAGGGCTAGAGTAGAGCAGGGAGAACTCTGTCAGCTGGAAGGGAAGAGCAGAAGGGTAGATGGGGCAGAGGTTGCCTGGCCGCTCTGGTGAAGCAACGCCCAGGGAGAAACAGGCACCATGGGCCTCCAGGCAGGGGATGCGAGATCCCAGCCAGAGTGCTTCTGCGTCTCAGCCGAGAAGCTTCCTGAGAGTTTGAGGTTGCCTGCAGCTCTCCAGAGGAGCAAAGACATGTGGGGTGTGTTTGGCCTTTCCCTGGGAGGGTGGTGCCCTTGCGGCAGCCCCAGGCCCAGGAGCAACGGCCCCAGAGGAAAGACCGTTCCCACTGAGATTCGCTGAGGCTGAGAAGCAGATTTCGCAGGAAGCGGGAGGAGAGAGCTTCCTTCGCCAATGCAGAGGCAGCCTAGCGGCCTGCGTCTGCACAGCTGGATTTGGCAGAGAGGCGTTCGCTTTGCCCCTGGGAGACGCTGAGATTGGCTCCAAGCACCGAGATTTCCGGGTGCGCGGCCTGCATCTCTCTTGCACTCTCCGAGCTTGAGAAGGCTTTCCTAGCTCCCAGCGTTGCTTCCCTGAAAGGAGCAGGCTGAGGAAGTGTGTCCGACGTGACTCAGCCCCTTCCTAGGCTTCCCCGTGCTATTGCCTTTCAGTGCAATGGAAGGCGCAGGACTCCTTGGAAAGGAGGCTGGGCTCGGTTGTCTCCCCACTTCAGAGGTCTAGAGCAGAGCACTGAGACGTCTGTCAGGCGGAAGGGAAGCGCTGTTGTGCCCATGGTGAAGACGTTGCTTGGCCGCACTGTGGAAGCAACGCCCAGAGAGAAACAGGCACCGTGGGCCTCCAGGCAGGGGCTGCGGGATCACAGCCAGAATGCCCCTGCGTCTCCGCTGAGAAGCGACCTCCCAGTTGGAGGCTCCATGCCGCCCTCCAGAGGAGCAAAGACGTGTGGAGTGTGTCTGGCCTTTCCTTGGGAGTGTGGTGCCCTTCCCTCTTCCCCAGGCACAGGAGCAACTGCCCCTGAGCAAAGAGCTCTCCAAGGGCTTTTCCCTCAGGCTGAAGCAGATTTCGCAGGAAGCGGGCCTAGAGAGCTTCCTTCGTGGATGCAGAGGCAGCAGAGCGGCCTGCGTGTGCAAAGCTGCATTTGGCAGAGAGGAGCTCGCTTTGGCACTGGGAGGCTGGGAGACCTGCTCCAAGCACCGGGATTGCTGGGTTGGGGCCTGCATCTCGCTGCCACTTGCTGAGCTTCCAAAGACTTTCCTAGCTCACAGCCTCGCTAGCCATGAAGGAGCAGGCTGAGGGAGTGTGTCAGACATGACTCAGCACTTTCCTGGGCTTGCCTGTGGTTTCGCCTTTCCACTCCAACTGGGCCCCGGGACTCCTTGCAGAGGAGGAGGAGCCCGGTTGTCTCCAAACTTCCTAGGGCTAGAGTAGAGCAGGGAGAACTCTGTCAGCTGGAAGGGAAGAGCAGAAGGGTAGATGGGGCAGAGGTTGCCTGGCCGCTCTGGTGAAGCAACGCCCAGGGAGAAACAGGCACCATGGGCCTCCAGGCAGGGGATGCGAGATCCCAGCCAGAGTGCTTCTGCGTCTCAGCCGAGAAGCTTCCTGAGAGTTTGAGGTTGCCTGCAGCTCTCCAGAGGAGCAAAGACATGTGGGGTGTGTTTGGCCTTTCCCTGGGAGGGTGGTGCCCTTGCGGCAGCCCCAGGCCCAGGAGCAACGGCCCCAGAGGAAAGACCGTTCCCACTGAGATTCGCTGAGGCTGAGAAGCAGATTTCGCAGGAAGCGGGAGGAGAGAGCTTCCTTCGCCAATGCAGAGGCAGCCTAGCGGCCTGCGTCTGCACAGCTGGATTTGGCAGAGAGGCGTTCGCTTTGCCCCTGGGAGACGCTGAGATTGGCTCCAAGCACCGAGATTTCCGGGTGCGCGGCCTGCATCTCTCTTGCACTCTCCGAGCTTGAGAAGGCTTTCCTAGCTCCCAGCGTTGCTTCCCTGAAAGGAGCAGGCTGAGGAAGTGTGTCCGACGTGACTCAGCCCCTTCCTAGGCTTCCCCGTGCTATTGCCTTTCAGTGCAATCGAAGGCGCAGGACTCCTTGGAAAGGAGGCTGGGCTCGGTTGTCTCCCCACTTCAGAGGTCTAGAGCAGAGCACTGAGACGTCTGTCAGGCGGAAGGGAAGCGCTGTTGTGCCCATGGTGAAGACGTTGCTTGGCCGCACTGTGGAAGCAACGCCCAGAGAGAAACAGGCACCGTGGGCCTCCAGGCAGGGGCTGCGGGATCACAGCCAGAATGCCCCTGCGTCTCCGCTGAGAAGCGACCTCCCAGTTGGAGGCTCCATGCCGCCCTCCAGAGGAGCAAAGACGTGTGGAGTGTGTCTGGCCTTTCCTTGGGAGTGTGGTGCCCTTCCCTCTTCCCCAGGCACAGGAGCAACTGCCCCTGAGCAAAGACCTCTCCAAGGGCTTTTCCCTCAGGCTGAAGCAGATTTCGCAGGAAGCGGGCCTAGAGAGCTTCCTTCGTGGATGCAGAGGCAGCAGAGCGGCCTGCGTGTGCAAAGCTGCATTTGGCAGAGAGGAGCTCGCTTTGGCACTGGGAGGCTGGGAGACCTGCTCCAAGCACCGGGATTGCTGGGTTGGGGCCTGCATCTCGCTGCCACTTGCTGAGCTTCCAAAGACTTTCCTAGCTCACAGCCTCGCTAGCCATGAAGGAGCAGGCTGAGGGAGTGTGTCAGACATGACTCAGCACTTTCCTGGGCTTGCCTGTGGTTTCGCCTTTCCACTCCAACTGGGCCCCGGGACTCCCTGCAGAGGAGGAGGAGCCCGGTTGTCTCCAAACTTCCTAGGGCTAGAGTAGAGCAGGGAGAACTCTGTCAGCTGGAAGGGAAGAGCAGAAGGGTAGATGGGGCAGAGGTTGCCTGGCCGCTCTGGTGAAGCAACGCCCAGGGAGAAACAGGCACCATGGGCCTCCAGGCAGGGGATGCGAGATCCCAGCCAGAGTGCTTCTGCGTCTCAGCCGAGAAGCTTCCTGAGAGTTTGAGGTTGCCTGCAGCTCTCCAGAGGAGCAAAGACATGTGGGGTGTGTTTGGCCTTTCCCTGGGAGGGTGGTGCCCTTGCGGCAGCCCCAGGCCCAGGAGCAACGGCCCCAGAGGAAAGACCGTTCCCACTGAGATTCGCTGAGGCTGAGAAGCAGATTTCGCAGGAAGCGGGAGGAGAGAGCTTCCTTCGCCAATGCAGAGGCAGCCTAGCGGCCTGCGTCTGCACAGCTGGATTTGGCAGAGAGGCGTTCGCTTTGCCCCTGGGAGACGCTGAGATTGGCTCCAAGCACCGAGATTTCCGGGTGCGCGGCCTGCATCTCTCTTGCACTCTCCGAGCTTGAGAAGGCTTTCCTAGCTCCCAGCGTTGCTTCCCTGAAAGGAGCAGGCTGAGGAAGTGTGTCCGACGTGACTCAGCCCCTTCCTAGGCTTCCCCGTGCTATTGCCTTTCAGTGCAATCGAAGGCGCAGGACTCCTTGGAAAGGAGGCTGGGCTCGGTTGTCTCCCCACTTCAGAGGTCTAGAGCAGAGCACTGAGACGTCTGTCAGGCGGAAGGGAAGCGCTGTTGTGCCCATGGTGAAGACGTTGCTTGGCCGCACTGTGGAAGCAACGCCCAGAGAGAAACAGGCACCGTGGGCCTCCAGGCAGGGGCTGCGGGATCACAGCCAGAATGCCCCTGCGTCTCCGCTGAGAAGCGACCTCCCAGTTGGAGGCTCCATGCCGCCCTCCAGAGGAGCAAAGACGTGTGGAGTGTGTCTGGCCTTTCCTTGGGAGTGTGGTGCCCTTCCCTCTTCCCCAGGCACAGGAGCAACTGCCCCTGAGCAAAGACCTCTCCAAGGGCTTTTCCCTCAGGCTGAAGCAGATTTCGCAGGAAGCGGGCCTAGAGAGCTTCCTTCGTGGATGCAGAGGCAGCAGAGCGGCCTGCGTGTGCACAGCTGCATTTGGCAGAGAGGAGCTCGCTTTGGCACTGGGAGGCTGTGAGACCTGCTCCAAGCACCGGGATTGCTGGGTTGGGGCCTGCATCTCGCTGCCACTTTCTGAGCTTCCAAAGACTTTCCTAGCTCACAGCCTCGCTAGCCATGAAGGAGCAGGCTGAGGGAGTGTGTCAGACATGACTCAGCACTTTCCTGGGCTTGCCTGTGGTTTCGCCTTTCCACTCCAACTGGGCCCCGGGACTCCTTGCAGAGGAGGAGGAGCCCGGTTGTCTCCAAACTTCCTAGGGCTAGAGTAGAGCAGGGAGAACTCTGTCAGCTGGAAGGGAAGAGCAGAAGGGTAGATGGGGCAGAGGTTGCCTGGCCGCTCTGGTGAAGCAACGCCCAGGGAGAAACAGGCACCATGGGCCTCCAGGCAGGGGATGCGAGATCCCAGCCAGAGTGCTTCTGCGTCTCAGCCGAGAAGCTTCCTGAGAGTTTGAGGTTGCCTGCAGCTCTCCAGAGGAGCAAAGACATGTGGGGTGTGTTTGGCCTTTCCCTGGGAGGGTGGTGCCCTTGCGGCAGCCCCAGGCCCAGGAGCAACGGCCCCAGAGGAAAGACCGTTCCCACTGAGATTCGCTGAGGCTGAGAAGCAGATTTCGCAGGAAGCGGGAGGAGAGAGCTTCCTTCGCCAATGCAGAGGCAGCCTAGCGGCCTGCGTCTGCACAGCTGGATTTGGCAGAGAGGCGTTCGCTTTGCCCCTGGGAGACGCTGAGATGGGCTCCAAGCACCGAGATTTCCGGGTGCGCGGCCTGCATCTCTCTTGCACTCTCCGAGCTTGAGAAGGCTTTCCTAGCTCCCAGCGTTGCTTCCCTGAAAGGAGCAGGCTGAGGAAGTGTGTCCGACGTGACTCAGCCCCTTCCTAGGCTTCCCCGTGCTATTGCCTTTCAGTGCAATCGAAGGCGCAGGACTCCTTGGAAAGGAGGCTGGGCTCGGTTGTCTCCCCACTTCAGAGGTCTAGAGCAGAGCACTGAGACGTCTGTCAGGCGGAAGGGAAGCGCTGTTGTGCCCATGGTGAAGACGTTGCTTGGCCGCACTGTGGAAGCAACGCCCAGAGAGAAACAGGCACCGTGGGCCTCCAGGCAGGGGCTGCGGGATCACAGCCAGAATGCCCCTGCGTCTCCGCTGAGAAGCGACCTCCCAGTTGGAGGCTCCATGCCGCCCTCCAGAGGAGCAAAGACGTGTGGAGTGTGTCTGGCCTTTCCTTGGGAGTGTGGTGCCCTTCCCTCTTCCCCAGGCACAGGAGCAACTGCCCCTGAGCAAAGACCTCTCCAAGGGCTTTTCCCTCAGGCTGAAGCAGATTTCGCAGGAAGCGGGCCTAGAGAGCTTCCTTCGTGGATGCAGAGGCAGCAGAGCGGCCTGCGTGTGCAAAGCTGCATTTGGCAGAGAGGAGCTCGCTTTGGCACTGGGAGGCTGGGAGACCTGCTCCAAGCACCGGGATTGCTGGGTTGGGGCCTGCATCTCGCTGCCACTTGCTGAGCTTCCAAAGACTTTCCTAGCTCACAGCCTCGCTAGCCATGAAGGAGCAGGCTGAGGGAGTGTGTCAGACATGACTCAGCACTTTCCTGGGCTTGCCTGTGGTTTCGCCTTTCCACTCCAACTGGGCCCCGGGACTCCCTGCAGAGGAGGAGGAGCCCGGTTGTCTCCAAACTTCCTAGGGCTAGAGTAGAGCAGGGAGAACTCTGTCAGCTGGAAGGGAAGAGCAGAAGGGTAGATGGGGCAGAGGTTGCCTGGCCGCTCTGGTGAAGCAACGCCCAGGGAGAAACAGGCACCATGGGCCTCCAGGCAGGGGATGCGAGATCCCAGCCAGAGTGCTTCTGCGTCTCAGCCGAGAAGCTTCCTGAGAGTTTGAGGTTGCCTGCAGCTCTCCAGAGGAGCAAAGACATGTGGGGTGTGTTTGGCCTTTCCCTGGGAGGGTGGTGCCCTTGCGGCAGCCCCAGGCCCAGGAGCAACGGCCCCAGAGGAAAGACCGTTCCCACTGAGATTCGCTGAGGCTGAGAAGCAGATTTCGCAGGAAGCGGGAGGAGAGAGCTTCCTTCGCCAATGCAGAGGCAGCCTAGCGGCCTGCGTCTGCACAGCTGGATTTGGCAGAGAGGCGTTCGCTTTGCCCCTGGGAGACGCTGAGATTGGCTCCAAGCACCGAGATTTCCGGGTGCGCGGCCTGCATCTCTCTTGCACTCTCCGAGCTTGAGAAGGCTTTCCTAGCTCCCAGCGTTGCTTCCCTGAAAGGAGCAGGCTGAGGAAGTGTGTCCGACGTGACTCAGCCCCTTCCTAGGCTTCCCCGTGCTATTGCCTTTCAGTGCAATGGAAGGCGCAGGACTCCTTGGAAAGGAGGCTGGGCTCGGTTGTCTCCCCACTTCAGAGGTCTAGAGCAGAGCACTGAGACGTCTGTCAGGCGGAAGGGAAGCGCTGTTGTGCCCATGGTGAAGACGTTGCTTGGCCGCACTGTGGAAGCAACGCCCAGAGAGAAACAGGCACCGTGGGCCTCCAGGCAGGGGCTGCGGGATCACAGCCAGAATGCCCCTGCGTCTCCGCTGAGAAGCGACCTCCCAGTTGGAGGCTCCATGCCGCCCTCCAGAGGAGCAAAGACGTGTGGAGTGTGTCTGGCCTTTCCTTGGGAGTGTGGTGCCCTTCCCTCTTCCCCAGGCACAGGAGCAACTGCCCCTGAGCAAAGAGTTCTCCAAGGGCTTTTCCCTCAGGCTGAAGCAGATTTCGCAGGAAGCGGGCCTAGAGAGCTTCCTTCGTGGATGCAGAGGCAGCAGAGCGGCCTGCGTGTGCAAAGCTGCATTTGGCAGAGAGGAGCTCGCTTTGGCACTGGGAGGCTGGGAGACCTGCTCCAAGCACCGGGATTGCTGGGTTGGGGCCTGCATCTCGCTGCCACTTGCTGAGCTTCCAAAGACTTTCCTAGCTCACAGCCTCGCTAGCCATGAAGGAGCAGGCTGAGGGAGTGTGTCAGACATGACTCAGCACTTTCCTGGGCTTGCCTGTGGTTTCGCCTTTCCACTCCAACTGGGCCCCGGGACTCCTTGCAGAGGAGGAGGAGCCCGGTTGTCTCCAAACTTCCTAGGGCTAGAGTAGAGCAGGGAGAACTCTGTCAGCTGGAAGGGAAGAGCAGAAGGGTAGATGGGGCAGAGGTTGCCTGGCCGCTCTGGTGAAGCAACGCCCAGGGAGAAACAGGCACCATGGGCCTCCAGGCAGGGGATGCGAGATCCCAGCCAGAGTGCTTCTGCGTCTCAGCCGAGAAGCTTCCTGAGAGTTTGAGGTTGCCTGCAGCTCTCCAGAGGAGCAAAGACATGTGGGGTGTGTTTGGCCTTTCCCTGGGAGGGTGGTGCCCTTGCGGCAGCCCCAGGCCCAGGAGCAACGGCCCCAGAGGAAAGACCGTTCCCACTGAGATTCGCTGAGGCTGAGAAGCAGATTTCGCAGGAAGCGGGAGGAGAGAGCTTCCTTCGCCAATGCAGAGGCAGCCTAGCGGCCTGCGTCTGCACAGCTGGATTTGGCAGAGAGGCGTTCGCTTTGCCCCTGGGAGACGCTGAGATTGGCTCCAAGCACCGAGATTTCCGGGTGCGCGGCCTGCATCTCTCTTGCACTCTCCGAGCTTGAGAAGGCTTTCCTAGCTCCCAGCGTTGCTTCCCTGAAAGGAGCAGGCTGAGGAAGTGTGTCCGACGTGACTCAGCCCCTTCCTAGGCTTCCCCGTGCTATTGCCTTTCAGTGCAATCGAAGGCGCAGGACTCCTTGGAAAGGAGGCTGGGCTCGGTTGTCTCCCCACTTCAGAGGTCTAGAGCAGAGCACTGAGACGTCTGTCAGGCGGAAGGGAAGCGCTGTTGTGCCCATGGTGAAGACGTTGCTTGGCCGCACTGTGGAAGCAACGCCCAGAGAGAAACAGGCACCGTGGGCCTCCAGGCAGGGGCTGCGGGATCACAGCCAGAATGCCCCTGCGTCTCCGCTGAGAAGCGACCTCCCAGTTGGAGGCTCCATGCCGCCCTCCAGAGGAGCAAAGACGTGTGGAGTGTGTCTGGCCTTTCCTTGGGAGTGTGGTGCCCTTCCCTCTTCCCCAGGCACAGGAGCAACTGCCCCTGAGCAAAGACCTCTCCAAGGGCTTTTCCCTCAGGCTGAAGCAGATTTCGCAGGAAGCGGGCCTAGAGAGCTTCCTTCGTGGATGCAGAGGCAGCAGAGCGGCCTGCGTGTGCACAGCTGCATTTGGCAGAGAGGAGCTCGCTTTGGCACTGGGAGGCTGTGAGACCTGCTCCAAGCACCGGGATTGCTGGGTTGGGGCCTGCATCTCGCTGCCACTTTCTGAGCTTCCAAAGACTTTCCTAGCTCACAGCCTCGCTAGCCATGAAGGAGCAGGCTGAGGGAGTGTGTCAGACATGACTCAGCACTTTCCTGGGCTTGCCTGTGGTTTCGCCTTTCCACTCCAACTGGGCCCCGGGACTCCTTGCAGAGGAGGAGGAGCCCGGTTGTCTCCAAACTTCCTAGGGCTAGAGTAGAGCAGGGAGAACTCTGTCAGCTGGAAGGGAAGAGCAGAAGGGTAGATGGGGCAGAGGTTGCCTGGCCGCTCTGGTGAAGCAACGCCCAGGGAGAAACAGGCACCATGGGCCTCCAGGCAGGGGATGCGAGATCCCAGCCAGAGTGCTTCTGCGTCTCAGCCGAGAAGCTTCCTGAGAGTTTGAGGTTGCCTGCAGCTCTCCAGAGGAGCAAAGACATGTGGGGTGTGTTTGGCCTTTCCCTGGGAGGGTGGTGCCCTTGCGGCAGCCCCAGGCCCAGGAGCAACGGCCCCAGAGGAAAGACCGTTCCCACTGAGATTCGCTGAGGCTGAGAAGCAGATTTCGCAGGAAGCGGGAGGAGAGAGCTTCCTTCGCCAATGCAGAGGCAGCCTAGCGGCCTGCGTCTGCACAGCTGGATTTGGCAGAGAGGCGTTCGCTTTGCCCCTGGGAGACGCTGAGATTGGCTCCAAGCACCGAGATTTCCGGGTGCGCGGCCTGCATCTCTCTTGCACTCTCCGAGCTTGAGAAGGCTTTCCTAGCTCCCAGCGTTGCTTCCCTGAAAGGAGCAGGCTGAGGAAGTGTGTCCGACGTGACTCAGCCCCTTCCTAGGCTTCCCCGTGCTATTGCCTTTCAGTGCAATGGAAGGCGCAGGACTCCTTGGAAAGGAGGCTGGGCTCGGTTGTCTCCCCACTTCAGAGGTCTAGAGCAGAGCACTGAGACGTCTGTCAGGCGGAAGGGAAGCGCTGTTGTGCCCATGGTGAAGACGTTGCTTGGCCGCACTGTGGAAGCAACGCCCAGAGAGAAACAGGCACCGTGGGCCTCCAGGCAGGGGCTGCGGGATCACAGCCAGAATGCCCCTGCGTCTCCGCTGAGAAGCGACCTCCCAGTTGGAGGCTCCATGCCGCCCTCCAGAGGAGCAAAGACGTGTGGAGTGTGTCTGGCCTTTCCTTGGGAGTGTGGTGCCCTTCCCTCTTCCCCAGGCACAGGAGCAACTGCCCCTGAGCAAAGACCTCTCCAAGGGCTTTTCCCTCAGGCTGAAGCAGATTTCGCAGGAAGCGGGCCTAGAGAGCTTCCTTCGTGGATGCAGAGGCAGCAGAGCGGCCTGCGTGTGCAAAGCTGCATTTGGCAGAGAGGAGCTCGCTTTGGCACTGGGAGGCTGGGAGACCTGCTCCAAGCACCGGGATTGCTGGGTTGGGGCCTGCATCTCGCTGCCACTTGCTGAGCTTCCAAAGACTTTCCTAGCTCACAGCCTCGCTAGCCATGAAGGAGCAGGCTGAGGGAGTGTGTCAGACATGACTCAGCACTTTCCTGGGCTTGCCTGTGGTTTCGCCTTTCCACTCCAACTGGGCCCCGGGACTCCCTGCAGAGGAGGAGGAGCCCGGTTGTCTCCAAACTTCCTAGGGCTAGAGTAGAGCAGGGAGAACTCTGTCAGCTGGAAGGGAAGAGCAGAAGGGTAGATGGGGCAGAGGTTGCCTGGCCGCTCTGGTGAAGCAACGCCCAGGGAGAAACAGGCACCATGGGCCTCCAGGCAGGGGATGCGAGATCCCAGCCAGAGTGCTTCTGCGTCTCAGCCGAGAAGCTTCCTGAGAGTTTGAGGTTGCCTGCAGCTCTCCAGAGGAGCAAAGACATGTGGGGTGTGTTTGGCCTTTCCCTGGGAGGGTGGTGCCCTTGCGGCAGCCCCAGGCCCAGGAGCAACGGCCCCAGAGGAAAGACCGTTCCCACTGAGATTCGCTGAGGCTGAGAAGCAGATTTCGCAGGAAGCGGGAGGAGAGAGCTTCCTTCGCCAATGCAGAGGCAGCCTAGCGGCCTGCGTCTGCACAGCTGGATTTGGCAGAGAGGCGTTCGCTTTGCCCCTGGGAGACGCTGAGATTGGCTCCAAGCACCGAGATTTCCGGGTGCGCGGCCTGCATCTCTCTTGCACTCTCCGAGCTTGAGAAGGCTTTCCTAGCTCCCAGCGTTGCTTCCCTGAAAGGAGCAGGCTGAGGAAGTGTGTCCGACGTGACTCAGCCCCTTCCTAGGCTTCCCCGTGCTATTGCCTTTCAGTGCAATGGAAGGCGCAGGACTCCTTGGAAAGGAGGCTGGGCTCGGTTGTCTCCCCACTTCAGAGGTCTAGAGCAGAGCACTGAGACGTCTGTCAGGCGGAAGGGAAGCGCTGTTGTGCCCATGGTGAAGACGTTGCTTGGCCGCACTGTGGAAGCAACGCCCAGAGAGAAACAGGCACCGTGGGCCTCCAGGCAGGGGCTGCGGGATCACAGCCAGAATGCCCCTGCGTCTCCGCTGAGAAGCGACCTCCCAGTTGGAGGCTCCATGCCGCCCTCCAGAGGAGCAAAGACGTGTGGAGTGTGTCTGGCCTTTCCTTGGGAGTGTGGTGCCCTTCCCTCTTCCCCAGGCACAGGAGCAACTGCCCCTGAACAAAGAGCTCTCCAAGGGCTTTTCCCTCAGGCTGAAGCAGATTTCGCAGGAAGCGGGCCTAGAGAGCTTCCTTCGTGGATGCAGAGGCAGCAGAGCGGCCTGCGTGTGCAAAGCTGCATTTGGCAGAGAGGAGCTCGCTTTGGCACTGGGAGGCTGTGAGACCTGCTCCAAGCACCGGGATTGCTGGGTTGGGGCCTGCATCTCGCTGCCACTTGCTGAGCTTCCAAAGACTTTCCTAGCTCACAGCCTCGCTAGCCATGAAGGAGCAGGCTGAGGGAGTGTGTCAGACATGACTCAGCACTTTCCTGGGCTTGCCTGTGGTTTCGCCTTTCCACTCCAACTGGGCCCCGGGACTCCTTGCAGAGGAGGAGGAGCCCGGTTGTCTCCAAACTTCCTAGGGCTAGAGTAGAGCAGGGAGAACTCTGTCAGCTGGAAGGGAAGAGCAGAAGGGTAGATGGGGCAGAGGTTGCCTGGCCGCTCTGGTGAAGCAACGCCCAGGGAGAAACAGGCACCATGGGCCTCCAGGCAGGGGATGCGAGATCCCAGCCAGAGTGCTTCTGCGTCTCAGCCGAGAAGCTTCCTGAGAGTTTGAGGTTGCCTGCAGCTCTCCAGAGGAGCAAAGACATGTGGGGTGTGTTTGGCCTTTCCCTGGGAGGGTGGTGCCCTTGCGGCAGCCCCAGGCCCAGGAGCAACGGCCCCAGAGGAAAGACCGTTCCCACTGAGATTCGCTGAGGCTGAGAAGCAGATTTCGCAGGAAGCGGGAGGAGAGAGCTTCCTTCGCCAATGCAGAGGCAGCCTAGCGGCCTGCGTCTGCACAGCTGGATTTGGCAGAGAGGCGTTCGCTTTGCCCCTGGGAGACGCTGAGATTGGCTCCAAGCACCGAGATTTCCGGGTGCGCGGCCTGCATCTCTCTTGCACTCTCCGAGCTTGAGAAGGCTTTCCTAGCTCCCAGCGTTGCTTCCCTGAAAGGAGCAGGCTGAGGAAGTGTGTCCGACGTGACTCAGCCCCTTCCTAGGCTTCCCCGTGCTATTGCCTTTCAGTGCAATGGAAGGCGCAGGACTCCTTGGAAAGGAGGCTGGGCTCGGTTGTCTCCCCACTTCAGAGGTCTAGAGCAGAGCACTGAGACGTCTGTCAGGCGGAAGGGAAGCGCTGTTGTGCCCATGGTGAAGACGTTGCTTGGCCGCACTGTGGAAGCAACGCCCAGAGAGAAACAGGCACCGTGGGCCTCCAGGAAGGGGCTGCGGGATCACAGCCAGAATGCCCCTGCGTCTCCGCTGAGAAGCGACCTCCCAGTTGGAGGCTCCATGCCGCCCTCCAGAGGAGCAAAGACGTGTGGAGTGTGTCTGGCCTTTCCTTGGGAGTGTGGTGCCCTTCCCTCTTCCCCAGGCACAGGAGCAACTGCCCCTGAGCAAAGAGCTCTCCAAGGGCTTTTCCCTCAGGCTGAAGCAGATTTCGCAGGAAGCCGGCCTAGAGAGCTTCCTTCGTGGATGCAGAGGCAGCAGAGCGGCCTGCGTGTGCAAAGCTGCATTTGGCAGAGAGGAGCTCGCTTTGGCACTGGGAGGCTGGGAGACCTGCTCCAAGCACCGGGATTGCTGGGTTGGGGCCTGCATCTCGCTGCCACTTTCTGAGCTTCCAAAGACTTTCCTAGCTCACAGCCTCGCTAGCCATGAAGGAGCAGGCTGAGGGAGTGTGTCAGACATGACTCAGCACTTTCCTGGGCTTGCCTGTGGTTTCGCCTTTCCACTCCAACTGGGCCCCGGGACTCCTTGCAGAGGAGGAGGAGCCCGGTTGTCTCCAAACTTCCTAGGGCTAGAGTAGAGCAGGGAGAACTCTGTCAGCTGGAAGGGAAGAGCAGAAGGGTAGATGGGGCAGAGGTTGCCTGGCCGCTCTGGTGAAGCAACGCCCAGGGAGAAACAGGCACCATGGGCCTCCAGGCAGGGGATGCGAGATCCCAGCCAGAGTGCTTCTGCGTCTCAGCCGAGAAGCTTCCTGAGAGTTTGAGGTTGCCTGCAGCTCTCCAGAGGAGCAAAGACATGTGGGGTGTGTTTGGCCTTTCCCTGGGAGGGTGGTGCCCTTGCGGCAGCCCCAGGCCCAGGAGCAACGGCCCCAGAGGAAAGACCGTTCCCACTGAGATTCGCTGAGGCTGAGAAGCAGATTTCGCAGGAAGCGGGAGGAGAGAGCTTCCTTCGCCAATGCAGAGGCAGCCTAGCGGCCTGCGTCTGCACAGCTGGATTTGGCAGAGAGGCGTTCGCTTTGCCCCTGGGAGACGCTGAGATTGGCTCCAAGCACCGAGATTTCCGGGTGCGCGGCCTGCATCTCTCTTGCACTCTCCGAGCTTGAGAAGGCTTTCCTAGCTCCCAGCGTTGCTTCCCTGAAAGGAGCAGGCTGAGGAAGTGTGTCCGACGTGACTCAGCCCCTTCCTAGGCTTCCCCGTGCTATTGCCTTTCAGTGCAATCGAAGGCGCAGGACTCCTTGGAAAGGAGGCTGGGCTCGGTTGTCTCCCCACTTCAGAGGTCTAGAGCAGAGCACTGAGACGTCTGTCAGGCGGAAGGGAAGCGCTGTTGTGCCCATGGTGAAGACGTTGCTTGGCCGCACTGTGGAAGCAACGCCCAGAGAGAAACAGGCACCGTGGGCCTCCAGGCAGGGGCTGCGGGATCACAGCCAGAATGCCCCTGCGTCTCCGCTGAGAAGCGACCTCCCAGTTGGAGGCTCCATGCCGCCCTCCAGAGGAGCAAAGACGTGTGGAGTGTGTCTGGCCTTTCCTTGGGAGTGTGGTGCCCTTCCCTCTTCCCCAGGCACAGGAGCAACTGCCCCTGAGCAAAGACCTCTCCAAGGGCTTTTCCCTCAGGCTGAAGCAGATTTCGCAGGAAGCGGGCCTAGAGAGCTTCCTTCGTGGATGCAGAGGCAGCAGAGCGGCCTGCGTGTGCAAAGCTGCATTTGGCAGAGAGGAGCTCGCTTTGGCACTGGGAGGCTGGGAGACCTGCTCCAAGCACCGGGATTGCTGGGTTGGGGCCTGCATCTCGCTGCCACTTGCTGAGCTTCCAAAGACTTTCCTAGCTCACAGCCTCGCTAGCCATGAAGGAGCAGGCTGAGGGAGTGTGTCAGACATGACTCAGCACTTTCCTGGGCTTGCCTGTGGTTTCGCCTTTCCACTCCAACTGGGCCCCGGGACTCCTTGCAGAGGAGGAGGAGCCCGGTTGTCTCCAAACTTCCTAGGGCTAGAGTAGAGCAGGGAGAACTCTGTCAGCTGGAAGGGAAGAGCAGAAGGGTAGATGGGGCAGAGGTTGCCTGGCCGCTCTGGTGAAGCAACGCCCAGGGAGAAACAGGCACCATGGGCCTCCAGGCAGGGGATGCGAGATCCCAGCCAGAGTGCTTCTGCGTCTCAGCCGAGAAGCTTCCTGAGAGTTTGAGGTTGCCTGCAGCTCTCCAGAGGAGCAAAGACATGTGGGGTGTGTTTGGCCTTTCCCTGGGAGGGTGGTGCCCTTGCGGCAGCCCCAGGCCCAGGAGCAACGGCCCCAGAGGAAAGACCGTTCCCACTGAGATTCGCTGAGGCTGAGAAGCAGATTTCGCAGGAAGCGGGAGGAGAGAGCTTCCTTCGCCAATGCAGAGGCAGCCTAGCGGCCTGCGTCTGCACAGCTGGATTTGGCAGAGAGGCGTTCGCTTTGCCCCTGGGAGACGCTGAGATTGGCTCCAAGCACCGAGATTTCCGGGTGCGCGGCCTGCATCTCTCTTGCACTCTCCGAGCTTGAGAAGGCTTTCCTAGCTCCCAGCGTTGCTTCCCTGAAAGGAGCAGGCTGAGGAAGTGTGTCCGACGTGACTCAGCCCCTTCCTAGGCTTCCCCGTGCTATTGCCTTTCAGTGCAATCGAAGGCGCAGGACTCCTTGGAAAGGAGGCTGGGCTCGGTTGTCTCCCCACTTCAGAGGTCTAGAGCAGAGCACTGAGACGTCTGTCAGGCGGAAGGGAAGCGCTGTTGTGCCCATGGTGAAGACGTTGCTTGGCCGCACTGTGGAAGCAACGCCCAGAGAGAAACAGGCACCGTGGGCCTCCAGGCAGGGGCTGCGGGATCACAGCCAGAATGCCCCTGCGTCTCCGCTGAGAAGCGACCTCCCAGTTGGAGGCTCCATGCCGCCCTCCAGAGGAGCAAAGACGTGTGGAGTGTGTCTGGCCTTTCCTTGGGAGTGTGGTGCCCTTCCCTCTTCCCCAGGCACAGGAGCAACTGCCCCTGAGCAAAGAGCTCTCCAAGGGCTTTTCCCTCAGGCTGAAGCAGATTTCGCAGGAAGCGGGCCTAGAGAGCTTCCTTCGTGGATGCAGAGGCAGCAGAGCGGCCTGCGTGTGCAAAGCTGCATTTGGCAGAGAGGAGCTCGCTTTGGCACTGGGAGGCTGGGAGACCTGCTCCAAGCACCGGGATTGCTGGGTTGGGGCCTGCATCTCGCTGCCACTTGCTGAGCTTCCAAAGACTTTCCTAGCTCACAGCCTCGCTAGCCATGAAGGAGCAGGCTGAGGGAGTGTGTCAGACATGACTCAGCACTTTCCTGGGCTTGCCTGTGGTTTCGCCTTTCCACTCCAACTGGGCCCCGGGACTCCTTGCAGAGGAGGAGGAGCCCGGTTGTCTCCAAACTTCCTAGGGCTAGAGTAGAGCAGGGAGAACTCTGTCAGCTGGAAGGGAAGAGCAGAAGGGTAGATGGGGCAGAGGTTGCCTGGCCGCTCTGGTGAAGCAACGCCCAGGGAGAAACAGGCACCATGGGCCTCCAGGCAGGGGATGCGAGATCCCAGCCAGAGTGCTTCTGCGTCTCAGCCGAGAAGCTTCCTGAGAGTTTGAGGTTGCCTGCAGCTCTCCAGAGGAGCAAAGACATGTGGGGTGTGTTTGGCCTTTCCCTGGGAGGGTGGTGCCCTTGCGGCAGCCCCAGGCCCAGGAGCAACGGCCCCAGAGGAAAGACCGTTCCCACTGAGATTCGCTGAGGCTGAGAAGCAGATTTCGCAGGAAGCGGGAGGAGAGAGCTTCCTTCGCCAATGCAGAGGCAGCCTAGCGGCCTGCGTCTGCACAGCTGGATTTGGCAGAGAGGCGTTCGCTTTGCCCCTGGGAGACGCTGAGATTGGCTCCAAGCACCGAGATTTCCGGGTGCGCGGCCTGCATCTCTCTTGCACTCTCCGAGCTTGAGAAGGCTTTCCTAGCTCCCAGCGTTGCTTCCCTGAAAGGAGCAGGCTGAGGAAGTGTGTCCGACGTGACTCAGCCCCTTCCTAGGCTTCCCCGTGCTATTGCCTTTCAGTGCAATCGAAGGCGCAGGACTCCTTGGAAAGGAGGCTGGGCTCGGTTGTCTCCCCACTTCAGAGGTCTAGAGCAGAGCACTGAGACGTCTGTCAGGCGGAAGGGAAGCGCTGTTGTGCCCATGGTGAAGACGTTGCTTGGCCGCACTGTGGAAGCAACGCCCAGAGAGAAACAGGCACCGTGGGCCTCCAGGCAGGGGCTGCGGGATCACAGCCAGAATGCCCCTGCGTCTCCGCTGAGAAGCGACCTCCCAGTTGGAGGCTCCATGCCGCCCTCCAGAGGAGCAAAGACGTGTGGAGTGTGTCTGGCCTTTCCTTGGGAGTGTGGTGCCCTTCCCTCTTCCCCAGGCACAGGAGCAACTGCCCCTGAGCAAAGACCTCTCCAAGGGCTTTTCCCTCAGGCTGAAGCAGATTTCGCAGGAAGCGGGCCTAGAGAGCTTCCTTCGTGGATGCAGAGGCAGCAGAGCGGCCTGCGTGTGCAAAGCTGCATTTGGCAGAGAGGAGCTCGCTTTGGCACTGGGAGGCTGGGAGACCTGCTCCAAGCACCGGGATTGCTGGGTTGGGGCCTGCATCTCGCTGCCACTTGCTGAGCTTCCAAAGACTTTCCTAGCTCACAGCCTCGCTAGCCATGAAGGAGCAGGCTGAGGGAGTGTGTCAGACATGACTCAGCACTTTCCTGGGCTTGCCTGTGGTTTCGCCTTTCCACTCCAACTGGGCCCCGGGACTCCTTGCAGAGGAGGAGGAGCCCGGTTGTCTCCAAACTTCCTAGGGCTAGAGTAGAGCAGGGAGAACTCTGTCAGCTGGAAGGGAAGAGCAGAAGGGTAGATGGGGCAGATGTTGCCTGGCCGCTCTGGTGAAGCAACGCCCAGGGAGAAACAGGCACCATGGGCCTCCAGGCAGGGGATGCGAGATCCCAGCCAGAGTGCTTCTGCGTCTCAGCCCAGAAGCTTCCTGAGAGTTTGAGGTTGCCTGCAGCTCTCCAGAGGAGCAAAGACATGTGGGGTGTGTTTGGCCTTTCCCTGGGAGGGTGGTGCCCTTGCGGCAGCCCCAGGCCCAGGAGCAACGGCCCCAGAGGAAAGACCGTTCCCACTGAGATTCGCTGAGGCTGAGAAGCAGATTTCGCAGGAAGCGGGAGGAGAGAGCTTCCTTCGCCAATGCAGAGGCAGCCTAGCGGCCTGCGTCTGCACAGCTGGATTTGGCAGAGAGGCGTTCGCTTTGCCCCTGGGAGACGCTGAGATTGGCTCCAAGCACCGAGATTTCCGGGTGCGCGGCCTGCATCTCTCTTGCACTCTCCGAGCTTGAGAAGGCTTTCCTAGCTCCCAGCGTTGCTTCCCTGAAAGGAGCAGGCTGAGGAAGTGTGTCCGACGTGACTCAGCCCCTTCCTAGGCTTCCCCGTGCTATTGCCTTTCAGTGCAATCGAAGGCGCAGGACTCCTTGGAAAGGAGGCTGGGCTCGGTTGTCTCCCCACTTCAGAGGTCTAGAGCAGAGCACTGAGACGTCTGTCAGGCGGAAGGGAAGCGCTGTTGTGCCCATGGTGAAGACGTTGCTTGGCCGCACTGTGGAAGCAACGCCCAGAGAGAAACAGGCACCGTGGGCCTCCAGGCAGGGGCTGCGGGATCACAGCCAGAATGCCCCTGCGTCTCCGCTGAGAAGCGACCTCCCAGTTGGAGGCTCCATGCCGCCCTCCAGAGGAGCAAAGACGTGTGGAGTGTGTCTGGCCTTTCCTTGGGAGTGTGGTGCCCTTCCCTCTTCCCCAGGCACAGGAGCAACTGCCCCTGAGCAAAGAGCTCTCCAAGGGCTTTTCCCTCAGGCTGAAGCAGATTTCGCAGGAAGCGGGCCTAGAGAGCTTCCTTCGTGGATGCAGAGGCAGCAGAGCGGCCTGCGTGTGCAAAGCTGCATTTGGCAGAGAGGAGCTCGCTTTGGCACTGGGAGGCTGGGAGACCTGCTCCAAGCACCGGGATTGCTGGGTTGGGGCCTGCATCTCGCTGCCACTTGCTGAGCTTCCAAAGACTTTCCTAGCTCACAGCCTCGCTAGCCATGAAGGAGCAGGCTGAGGGAGTGTGTCAGACATGACTCAGCACTTTCCTGGGCTTGCCTGTGGTTTCGCCTTTCCACTCCAACTGGGCCCCGGGACTCCTTGCAGAGGAGGAGGAGCCCGGTTGTCTCCAAACTTCCTAGGGCTAGAGTAGAGCAGGGAGAACTCTGTCAGCTGGAAGGGAAGAGCAGAAGGGTAGATGGGGCAGAGGTTGCCTGGCCGCTCTGGTGAAGCAACGCCCAGGGAGAAACAGGCACCATGGGCCTCCAGGCAGGGGATGCGAGATCCCAGCCAGAGTGCTTCTGCGTCTCAGCCGAGAAGCTTCCTGAGAGTTTGAGGTTGCCTGCAGCTCTCCAGAGGAGCAAAGACATGTGGGGTGTGTTTGGCCTTTCCCTGGGAGGGTGGTGCCCTTGCGGCAGCCCCAGGCCCAGGAGCAACGGCCCCAGAGGAAAGACCGTTCCCACTGAGATTCGCTGAGGCTGAGAAGCAGATTTCGCAGGAAGCGGGAGGAGAGAGCTTCCTTCGCCAATGCAGAGGCAGCCTAGCGGCCTGCGTCTGCACAGCTGGATTTGGCAGAGAGGCGTTCGCTTTGCCCCTGGGAGACGCTGAGATTGGCTCCAAGCACCGAGATTTCCGGGTGCGCGGCCTGCATCTCTCTTGCACTCTCCGAGCTTGAGAAGGCTTTCCTAGCTCCCAGCGTTGCTTCCCTGAAAGGAGCAGGCTGAGGAAGTGTGTCCGACGTGACTCAGCCCCTTCCTAGGCTTCCCCGTGCTATTGCCTTTCAGTGCAATCGAAGGCGCAGGACTCCTTGGAAAGGAGGCTGGGCTCGGTTGTCTCCCCACTTCAGAGGTCTAGAGCAGAGCACTGAGACGTCTGTCAGGCGGAAGGGAAGCGCTGTTGTGCCCATGGTGAAGACGTTGCTTGGCCGCACTGTGGAAGCAACGCCCAGAGAGAAACAGGCACCGTGGGCCTCCAGGCAGGGGCTGCGGGATCACAGCCAGAATGCCCCTGCGTCTCCGCTGAGAAGCGACCTCCCAGTTGGAGGCTCCATGCCGCCCTCCAGAGGAGCAAAGACGTGTGGAGTGTGTCTGGCCTTTCCTTGGGAGTGTGGTGCCCTTCCCTCTTCCCCAGGCACAGGAGCAACTGCCCCTGAGCAAAGACCTCTCCAAGGGCTTTTCCCTCAGGCTGAAGCAGATTTCGCAGGAAGCGGGCCTAGAGAGCTTCCTTCGTAGATGCAGAGGCAGCAGAGCGGCCTGCGTGTGCAAAGCTGCATTTGGCAGAGAGGAGCTCGCTTTGGCACTGGGAGGCTGGGAGACCTGCTCCAAGCACCGGGATTGCTGGGTTGGGGCCTGCATCTCGCTGCCACTTGCTGAGCTTCCAAAGACTTTCCTAGCTCACAGCCTCGCTAGCCATGAAGGAGCAGGCTGAGGGAGTGTGTCAGACATGACTCAGCACTTTCCTGGGCTTGCCTGTGGTTTCGCCTTTCCACTCCAACTGGGCCCCGGGACTCCTTGCAGAGGAGGAGGAGCCCGGTTGTCTCCAAACTTCCTAGGGCTAGAGTAGAGCAGGGAGAACTCTGTCAGCTGGAAGGGAAGAGCAGAAGGGTAGATGGGGCAGAGGTTGCCTGGCCGCTCTGGTGAAGCAACGCCCAGGGAGAAACAGGCACCATGGGCCTCCAGGCAGGGGATGCGAGATCCCAGCCAGAGTGCTTCTGCGTCTCAGCCGAGAAGCTTCCTGAGAGTTTGAGGTTGCCTGCAGCTCTCCAGAGGAGCAAAGACATGTGGGGTGTGTTTGGCCTTTCCCTGGGAGGGTGGTGCCCTTGCGGCAGCCCCAGGCCCAGGAGCAACGGCCCCAGAGGAAAGACCGTTCCCACTGAGATTCGCTGAGGCTGAGAAGCAGATTTCGCAGGAAGCGGGAGGAGAGAGCTTCCTTCGCCAATGCAGAGGCAGCCTAGCGGCCTGCGTCTGCACAGCTGGATTTGGCAGAGAGGCGTTCGCTTTGCCCCTGGGAGACGCTGAGATTGGCTCCAAGCACCGAGATTTCCGGGTGCGCGGCCTGCATCTCTCTTGCACTCTCCGAGCTTGAGAAGGCTTTCCTAGCTCCCAGCGTTGCTTCCCTGAAAGGAGCAGGCTGAGGAAGTGTGTCCGACGTGACTCAGCCCCTTCCTAGGCTTCCCCGTGCTATTGCCTTTCAGTGCAATGGAAGGCGCAGGACTCCTTGGAAAGGAGGCTGGGCTCGGTTGTCTCCCCACTTCAGAGGTCTAGAGCAGAGCACTGAGACGTCTGTCAGGCGGAAGGGAAGCGCTGTTGTGCCCATGGTGAAGACGTTGCTTGGCCGCACTGTGGAAGCAACGCCCAGAGAGAAACAGGCACCGTGGGCCTCCAGGCAGGGGCTGCGGGATCACAGCCAGAATGCCCCTGCGTCTCCGCTGAGAAGCGACCTCCCAGTTGGAGGCTCCATGCCGCCCTCCAGAGGAGCAAAGACGTGTGGAGTGTGTCTGGCCTTTCCTTGGGAGTGTGGTGCCCTTCCCTCTTCCCCAGGCACAGGAGCAACTGCCCCTGAGCAAAGACCTCTCCAAGGGCTTTTCCCTCAGGCTGAAGCAGATTTCGCAGGAAGCGGGCCTAGAGAGCTTCCTTCGTGGATGCAGAGGCAGCAGAGCGGCCTGCGTGTGCACAGCTGCATTTGGCAGAGAGGAGCTCGCTTTGGCACTGGGAGGCTGGGAGACCTGCTCCAAGCACCGGGATTGCTGGGTTGGGGCCTGCATCTCGCTGCCACTTGCTGAGCTTCCAAAGACTTTCCTAGCTCACAGCCTCGCTAGCCATGAAGGAGCAGGCTGAGGGAGTGTGTCAGACATGACTCAGCACTTTCCTGGGCTTGCCTGTGGTTTCGCCTTTCCACTCCAACTGGGCCCCGGGACTCCCTGCAGAGGAGGAGGAGCCCGGTTGTCTCCAAACTTCCTAGGGCTAGAGTAGAGCAGGGAGAACTCTGTCAGCTGGAAGGGAAGAGCAGAAGGGTAGATGGGGCAGAGGTTGCCTGGCCGCTCTGGTGAAGCAACGCCCAGGGAGAAACAGGCACCATGGGCCTCCAGGCAGGGGATGCGAGATCCCAGCCAGAGTGCTTCTGCGTCTCAGCCGAGAAGCTTCCTGAGAGTTTGAGGTTGCCTGCAGCTCTCCAGAGGAGCAAAGACATGTGGGGTGTGTTTGGCCTTTCCCTGGGAGGGTGGTGCCCTTGCGGCAGCCCCAGGCCCAGGAGCAACGGCCCCAGAGGAAAGACCGTTCCCACTGAGATTCGCTGAGGCTGAGAAGCAGATTTCGCAGGAAGCGGGAGGAGAGAGCTTCCTTCGCCAATGCAGAGGCAGCCTAGCGGCCTGCGTCTGCACAGCTGGATTTGGCAGAGAGGCGTTCGCTTTGCCCCTGGGAGACGCTGAGATTGGCTCCAAGCACCGAGATTTCCGGGTGCGCGGCCTGCATCTCTCTTGCACTCTCCGAGCTTGAGAAGGCTTTCCTAGCTCCCAGCGTTGCTTCCCTGAAAGGAGCAGGCTGAGGAAGTGTGTCCGACGTGACTCAGCCCCTTCCTAGGCTTCCCCGTGCTATTGCCTTTCAGTGCAATGGAAGGCGCAGGACTCCTTGGAAAGGAGGCTGGGCTCGGTTGTCTCCCCACTTCAGAGGTCTAGAGCAGAGCACTGAGACGTCTGTCAGGCGGAAGGGAAGCGCTGTTGTGCCCATGGTGAAGACGTTGCTTGGCCGCACTGTGGAAGCAACGCCCAGAGAGAAACAGGCACCGTGGGCCTCCAGGCAGGGGCTGCGGGATCACAGCCAGAATGCCCCTGCGTCTCCGCTGAGAAGCGACCTCCCAGTTGGAGGCTCCATGCCGCCCTCCAGAGGAGCAAAGACGTGTGGAGTGTGTCTGGCCTTTCCTTGGGAGTGTGGTGCCCTTCCCTCTTCCCCAGGCACAGGAGCAACTGCCCCTGAGCAAAGACCTCTCCAAGGGCTTTTCCCTCAGGCTGAAGCAGATTTCGCAGGAAGCGGGCCTAGAGAGCTTCCTTCGTGGATGCAGAGGCAGCAGAGCGGCCTGCGTGTGCAAAGCTGCATTTGGCAGAGAGGAGCTCGCTTTGGCACTGGGAGGCTGGGAGACCTGCTCCAAGCACCGGGATTGCTGGGTTGGGGCCTGCATCTCGCTGCCACTTGCTGAGCTTCCAAAGACTTTCCTAGCTCACAGCCTCGCTAGCCATGAAGGAGCAGGCTGAGGGAGTGTGTCAGACATGACTCAGCACTTTCCTGGGCTTGCCTGTGGTTTCGCCTTTCCACTCCAACTGGGCCCCGGGACTCCTTGCAGAGGAGGAGGAGCCCGGTTGTCTCCAAACTTCCTAGGGCTAGAGTAGAGCAGGGAGAACTCTGTCAGCTGGAAGGGAAGAGCAGAAGGGTAGATGGGGCAGAGGTTGCCTGGCCGCTCTGGTGAAGCAACGCCCAGGGAGAAACAGGCACCATGGGCCTCCAGGCAGGGGATGCGAGATCCCAGCCAGAGTGCTTCTGCGTCTCAGCCGAGAAGCTTCCTGAGAGTTTGAGGTTGCCTGCAGCTCTCCAGAGGAGCAAAGACATGTGGGGTGTGTTTGGCCTTTCCCTGGGAGGGTGGTGCCCTTGCGGCAGCCCCAGGCCCAGGAGCAACGGCCCCAGAGGAAAGACCGTTCCCACTGAGATTCGCTGAGGCTGAGAAGCAGATTTCGCAGGAAGCGGGAGGAGAGAGCTTCCTTCGCCAATGCAGAGGCAGCCTAGCGGCCTGCGTCTGCACCGCTGGATTTGGCAGAGAGGCGTTCGCTTTGCCCCTGGGAGACGCTGAGATTGGCTCCAAGCACCGAGATTTCCAGGTGCGCGGCCTGCATCTCTCTTGCACTCTTCGAGCTTGAGAAGGCTTTCCTAGCTCCCAGCGTTGCTTCCCTGAAAGGAGCAGGCTGAGGAAGTGTGTCCGACGTGACTCAGCCCCTTCCTAGGCTTCCCCGTGCTATTGCCTTTCAGTGCAATCGAAGGCGCAGGACTCCTTGGAAAGGAGGCTGGGCTCGGTTGTCTCCCCACTTCAGAGGTCTGGAGCAGAGCACTGAGACGTCTGTCAGGCGGAAGGGAAGCGCTGTTGTGCCCATGGTGAAGACGTTTCTTGGCCGCACTGTGGAAGCAACGCCCAGAGAGAAACAGGCACCGTGGGCCTCCAGGCAGGGGCTGCGGGATCACAGCCAGAATGCCCCTGCGTCTCCGCTGAGAAGCCACCTCCCAGTTGGAGGCTCCATGCCGCCCTCCAGAGGAGCAAAGACGTGTGGAGTGTGTCTGGCCTTTCCTTGGGAGTGTGGTGCCCTTCCCTCTTCCCCAGGCACAGGAGCAACTGCCCCTGAGCAAAGAGCTCTCCAAGGGCTTTTCCCTCAGGCTGAAGCAGATTTCGCAGGAAGCGGGCCTAGAGAGCTTCCTTCGTGGATGCAGAGGCAGCAGAGCGGCCTGCGTGTGCAAAGCTGCATTTGGCAGAGAGGAGCTCGCTTTGGCACTGGGAGGCTGGGAGACCTGCTCCAAGCACCGGGATTGCTGGGTTGGGGCCTGCATCTCGCTGCCACTTGCTGAGCTTCCAAAGACTTTCCTAGCTCACAGCCTCGCTAGCCATGAAGGAGCAGGCTGAGGGAGTGTGTCAGACATGACTCAGCACTTTCCTGGGCTTGCCTGTGGTTTCGCCTTTCCACTCCAACTGGGCCCCGGGACTCCCTGCAGAGGAGGAGGAGCCCGGTTGTCTCCAAACTTCCTAGGGCTAGAGTAGAGCAGGGAGAACTCTGTCAGCTGGAAGGGAAGAGCAGAAGGGTAGATGGGGCAGAGGTTGCCTGGCCGCTCTGGTGAAGCAACGCCCAGGGAGAAACAGGCACCATGGGCCTCCAGGCAGGGGATGCGAGATCCCAGCCAGAGTGCTTCTGCGTCTCAGCCGAGAAGCTTCCTGAGAGTTTGAGGTTGCCTGCAGCTCTCCAGAGGAGCAAAGACATGTGGGGTGTGTTTGGCCTTTCCCTGGGAGGGTGGTGCCCTTGCGGCAGCCCCAGGCCCAGGAGCAACGGCCCCAGAGGAAAGACCGTTCCCACTGAGATTCGCTGAGGCTGAGAAGCAGATTTCGCAGGAAGCGGGAGGAGAGAGCTTCCTTCGCCAATGCAGAGGCAGCCTAGCGGCCTGCGTCTGCACAGCTGGATTTGGCAGAGAGGCGTTCGCTTTGCCCCTGGGAGACGCTGAGATTGGCTCCAAGCACCGAGATTTCCGGGTGCGCGGCCTGCATCTCTCTTGCACTCTCCGAGCTTGAGAAGGCTTTCCTAGCTCCCAGCGTTGCTTCCCTGAAAGGAGCAGGCTGAGGAAGTGTGTCCGACGTGACTCAGCCCCTTCCTAGGCTTCCCCGTGCTATTGCCTTTCAGTGCAATGGAAGGCGCAGGACTCCTTGGAAAGGAGGCTGGGCTCGGTTGTCTCCCCACTTCAGAGGTCTAGAGCAGAGCACTGAGACGTCTGTCAGGCGGAAGGGAAGCGCTGTTGTGCCCATGGTGAAGACGTTGCTTGGCCGCACTGTGGAAGCAATGCCCAGAGAGAAACAGGCACCGTGGGCCTCCAGGCAGGGGCTGCGGGATCACAGCCAGAATGCCCCTGCGTCTCCGCTGAGAAGCGACCTCCCAGTTGGAGGCTCCATGCCGCCCTCCAGAGGAGCAAAGACGTGTGGAGTGTGTCTGGCCTTTCCTTGGGAGTGTGGTGCCCTTCCCTCTTCCCCAGGCACAGGAGCAACTGCCCCTGAGCAAAGACCTCTCCAAGGGCTTTTCCCTCAGGCTGAAGCAGATTTCGCAGGAAGCGGGCCTAGAGAGCTTCCTTCGTGGATGCAGAGGCAGCAGAGCGGCCTGCGTGTGCAAAGCTGCATTTGGCAGAGAGGAGCTCGCTTTGGCACTGGGAGGCTGGGAGACCTGCTCCAAGCACCGGGATTGCTGGGTTGGGGCCTGCATCTCGCTGCCACTTGCTGAGCTTCCAAAGACTTTCCTAGCTCACAGCCTCGCTAGCCATGAAGGAGCAGGCTGAGGGAGTGTGTCAGACATGACTCAGCACTTTCCTGGGCTTGCCTGTGGTTTCGCCTTTCCACTCCAACTGGGCCCCGGGACTCCTTGCAGAGGAGGAGGAGCCCGGTTGTCTCCAAACTTCCTAGGGCTAGAGTAGAGCAGGGAGAACTCTGTCAGCTGGAAGGGAAGAGCAGAAGGGTAGATGGGGCAGAGGTTGCCTGGCCGCTCTGGTGAAGCAACGCCCAGGGAGAAACAGGCACCATGGGCCTCCAGGCAGGGGATGCGAGATCCCAGCCAGAGTGCTTCTGCGTCTCAGCCGAGAAGCTTCCTGAGAGTTTGAGGTTGCCTGCAGCTCTCCAGAGGAGCAAAGACATGTGGGGTGTGTTTGGCCTTTCCCTGGGAGGGTGGTGCCCTTGCGGCAGCCCCAGGCCCAGGAGCAACGGCCCCAGAGGAAAGACCGTTCCCACTGAGATTCGCTGAGGCTGAGAAGCAGATTTCGCAGGAAGCGGGAGGAGAGAGCTTCCTTCGCCAATGCAGAGGCAGCCTAGCGGCCTGCGTCTGCACCGCTGGATTTGGCAGAGAGGCGTTCGCTTTGCCCCTGGGAGACGCTGAGATTGGCTCCAAGCACCGAGATTTCCAGGTGCGCGGCCTGCATCTCTCTTGCACTCTTCGAGCTTGAGAAGGCTTTCCTAGCTCCCAGCGTTGCTTCCCTGAAAGGAGCAGGCTGAGGAAGTGTGTCCGACGTGACTCAGCCCCTTCCTAGGCTTCCCCGTGCTATTGCCTTTCAGTGCAATCGAAGGCGCAGGACTCCTTGGAAAGGAGGCTGGGCTCGGTTGTCTCCCCACTTCAGAGGTCTAGAGCAGAGCACTGAGACGTCTGTCAGGCGGAAGGGAAGCGCTGTTGTGCCCATGGTGAAGACGTTTCTTGGCCGCACTGTGGAAGCAACGCCCAGAGAGAAACAGGCACCGTGGGCCTCCAGGCAGGGGCTGCGGGATCACAGCCAGAATGCCCCTGCGTCTCCGCTGAGAAGCGACCTCCCAGTTGGAGGCTCCATGCCGCCCTCCAGAGGAGCAAAGACGTGTGGAGTGTGTCTGGCCTTTCCTTGGGAGTGTGGTGCCCTTCCCTCTTCCCCAGGCACAGGAGCAACTGCCCCTGAGCAAAGAGCTCTCCAAGGGCTTTTCCCTCAGGCTGAAGCAGATTTCGCAGGAAGCGGGCCTAGAGAGCTTCCTTCGTGGATGCAGAGGCAGCAGAGCGGCCTGCGTGTGCAAAGCTGCATTTGGCAGAGAGGAGCTCGCTTTGGCACTGGGAGGCTGGGAGACCTGCTCCAAGCACCGGGATTGCTGGGTTGGGGCCTGCATCTCGCTGCCACTTGCTGAGCTTCCAAAGACTTTCCTAGCTCACAGCCTCGCTAGCCATGAAGGAGCAGGCTGAGGGAGTGTGTCAGACATGACTCAGCACTTTCCTGGGCTTGCCTGTGGTTTCGCCTTTCCACTCCAACTGGGCCCCGGGACTCCCTGCAGAGGAGGAGGAGCCCGGTTGTCTCCAAACTTCCTAGGGCTAGAGTAGAGCAGGGAGAACTCTGTCAGCTGGAAGGGAAGAGCAGAAGGGTAGATGGGGCAGAGGTTGCCTGGCCGCTCTGGTGAAGCAACGCCCAGGGAGAAACAGGCACCATGGGCCTCCAGGCAGGGGATGCGAGATCCCAGCCAGAGTGCTTCTGCGTCTCAGCCGAGAAGCTTCCTGAGAGTTTGAGGTTGCCTGCAGCTCTCCAGAGGAGCAAAGACATGTGGGGTGTGTTTGGCCTTTCCCTGGGAGGGTGGTGCCCTTGCGGCAGCCCCAGGCCCAGGAGCAACGGCCCCAGAGGAAAGACCGTTCCCACTGAGATTCGCTGAGGCTGAGAAGCAGATTTCGCAGGAAGCGGGAGGAGAGAGCTTCCTTCGCCAATGCAGAGGCAGCCTAGCGGCCTGCGTCTGCACAGCTGGATTTGGCAGAGAGGCGTTCGCTTTGCCCCTGGGAGACGCTGAGATTGGCTCCAAGCACCGAGATTTCCGGGTGCGCGGCCTGCATCTCTCTTGCACTCTCCGAGCTTGAGAAGGCTTTCCTAGCTCCCAGCGTTGCTTCCCTGAAAGGAGCAGGCTGAGGAAGTGTGTCCGACGTGACTCAGCCCCTTCCTAGGCTTCCCCGTGCTATTGCCTTTCAGTGCAATGGAAGGCGCAGGACTCCTTGGAAAGGAGGCTGGGCTCGGTTGTCTCCCCACTTCAGAGGTCTAGAGCAGAGCACTGAGACGTCTGTCAGGCGGAAGGGAAGCGCTGTTGTGCCCATGGTGAAGACGTTGCTTGGCCGCACTGTGGAAGCAACGCCCAGAGAGAAACAGGCACCGTGGGCCTCCAGGCAGGGGCTGCGGGATCACAGCCAGAATGCCCCTGCGTCTCCGCTGAGAAGCGACCTCCCAGTTGGAGGCTCCATGCCGCCCTCCAGAGGAGCAAAGACGTGTGGAGTGTGTCTGGCCTTTCCTTGGGAGTGTGGTGCCCTTCCCTCTTCCCCAGGCACAGGAGCAACTGCCCCTGAGCAAAGACCTCTCCAAGGGCTTTTCCCTCAGGCTGAAGCAGATTTCGCAGGAAGCGGGCCTAGAGAGCTTCCTTCGTGGATGCAGAGGCAGCAGAGCGGCCTGCGTGTGCACAGCTGCATTTGGCAGAGAGGAGCTCGCTTTGGCACTGGGAGGCTGGGAGACCTGCTCCAAGCACCGGGATTGCTGGGTTGGGGCCTGCATCTCGCTGCCACTTGCTGAGCTTCCAAAGACTTTCCTAGCTCACAGCCTCGCTAGCCATGAAGGAGCAGGCTGAGGGAGTGTGTCAGACATGACTCAGCACTTTCCTGGGCTTGCCTGTGGTTTCGCCTTTCCACTCCAACTGGGCCCCGGGACTCCTTGCAGAGGAGGAGGAGCCCGGTTGTCTCCAAACTTCCTAGGGCTAGAGTAGAGCAGGGAGAACTCTGTCAGCTGGAAGGGAAGAGCAGAAGGGTAGATGGGGCAGAGGTTGCCTGGCCGCTCTGGTGAAGCAACGCCCAGGGAGAAACAGGCACCATGGGCCTCCAGGCAGGGGATGCGAGATCCCAGCCAGAGTGCTTCTGCGTCTCAGCCGAGAAGCTTCCTGAGAGTTTGAGGTTGCCTGCAGCTCTCCAGAGGAGCAAAGACATGTGGGGTGTGTTTGGCCTTTCCCTGGGAGGGTGGTGCCCTTGCGGCAGCCCCAGGCCCAGGAGCAACGGCCCCAGAGGAAAGACCGTTCCCACTGAGATTCGCTGAGGCTGAGAAGCAGATTTCGCAGGAAGCGGGAGGAGAGAGCTTCCTTCGCCAATGCAGAGGCAGCCTAGCGGCCTGCGTCTGCACAGCTGGATTTGGCAGAGAGGCGTTCGCTTTGCCCCTGGGAGACGCTGAGATTGGCTCCAAGCACCGAGATTTCCGGGTGCGCGGCCTGCATCTCTCTTGCACTCTCCGAGCTTGAGAAGGCTTTCCTAGCTCCCAGCGTTGCTTCCCTGAAAGGAGCAGGCTGAGGAAGTGTGTCCGACGTGACTCAGCCCCTTCCTAGGCTTCCCCGTGCTATTGCCTTTCAGTGCAATGGAAGGCGCAGGACTCCTTGGAAAGGAGGCTGGGCTCGGTTGTCTCCCCACTTCAGAGGTCTAGAGCAGAGCACTGAGACGTCTGTCAGGCGGAAGGGAAGCGCTGTTGTGCCCATGGTGAAGACGTTGCTTGGCCGCACTGTGGAAGCAACGCCCAGAGAGAAACAGGCACCGTGGGCCTCCAGGCAGGGGCTGCGGGATCACAGCCAGAATGCCCCTGCGTCTCCGCTGAGAAGCGACCTCCCAGTTGGAGGCTCCATGCCGCCCTCCAGAGGAGCAAAGACGTGTGGAGTGTGTCTGGCCTTTCCTTGGGAGTGTGGTGCCCTTCCCTCTTCCCCAGGCACAGGAGCAACTGCCCCTGAGCAAAGACCTCTCCAAGGGCTTTTCCCTCAGGCTGAAGCAGATTTCGCAGGAAGCGGGCCTAGAGAGCTTCCTTCGTGGATGCAGAGGCAGCAGAGCGGCCTGCGTGTGCAAAGCTGCATTTGGCAGAGAGGAGCTCGCTTTGGCACTGGGAGGCTGGGAGACCTGCTCCAAGCACCGGGATTGCTGGGTTGGGGCCTGCATCTCGCTGCCACTTTCTGAGCTTCCAAAGACTTTCCTAGCTCACAGCCTCGCTAGCCATGAAGGAGCAGGCTGAGGGAGTGTGTCAGACATGACTCAGCACTTTCCTGGGCTTGCCTGTGGTTTCGCCTTTCCACTCCAACTGGGCCCCGGGACTCCCTGCAGAGGAGGAGGAGCCCGGTTGTCTCCAAACTTCCTAGGGCTAGAGTAGAGCAGGGAGAACTCTGTCAGCTGGAAGGGAAGAGCAGAAGGGTAGATGGGGCAGAGGTTGCCTGGCCGCTCTGGTGAAGCAACGCCCAGGGAGAAACAGGCACCATGGGCCTCCAGGCAGGGGATGCGAGATCCCAGCCAGAGTGCTTCTGCGTCTCAGCCGAGAAGCTTCCTGAGAGTTTGAGGTTGCCTGCAGCTCTCCAGAGGAGCAAAGACATGTGGGGTGTGTTTGGCCTTTCCCTGGGAGGGTGGTGCCCTTGCGGCAGCCCCAGGCCCAGGAGCAACGGCCCCAGAGGAAAGACCGTTCCCACTGAGATTCGCTGAGGCTGAGAAGCAGATTTCGCAGGAAGCGGGAGGAGAGAGCTTCCTTCGCCAATGCAGAGGCAGCCTAGCGGCCTGCGTCTGCACAGCTGGATTTGGCAGAGAGGCGTTCGCTTTGCCCCTGGGAGACGCTGAGATTGGCTCCAAGCACCGAGATTTCCGGGTGCGCGGCCTGCATCTCTCTTGCACTCTCCGAGCTTGAGAAGGCTTTCCTAGCTCCCAGCGTTGCTTCCCTGAAAGGAGCAGGCTGAGGAAGTGTGTCCGACGTGACTCAGCCCCTTCCTAGGCTTCCCCGTGCTATTGCCTTTCAGTGCAATGGAAGGCGCAGGACTCCTTGGAAAGGAGGCTGGGCTCGGTTGTCTCCCCACTTCAGAGGTCTAGAGCAGAGCACTGAGACGTCTGTCAGGCGGAAGGGAAGCGCTGTTGTGCCCATGGTGAAGACGTTGCTTGGCCGCACTGTGGAAGCAACGCCCAGAGAGAAACAGGCACCGTGGGCCTCCAGGCAGGGGCTGCGGGATCACAGCCAGAATGCCCCTGCGTCTCCGCTGAGAAGCGACCTCCCAGTTGGAGGCTCCATGCCGCCCTCCAGAGGAGCAAAGACGTGTGGAGTGTGTCTGGCCTTTCCTTGGGAGTGTGGTGCCCTTCCCTCTTCCCCAGGCACAGGAGCAACTGCCCCTGAGCAAAGACCTCTCCAAGGGCTTTTCCCTCAGGCTGAAGCAGATTTCGCAGGAAGCGGGCCTAGAGAGCTTCCTTCGTGGATGCAGAGGCAGCAGAGCGGCCTGCGTGTGCACAGCTGCATTTGGCAGAGAGGAGCTCGCTTTGGCACTGGGAGGCTGGGAGACCTGCTCCAAGCACCGGGATTGCTGGGTTGGGGCCTGCATCTCGCTGCCACTTGCTGAGCTTCCAAAGACTTTCCTAGCTCACAGCCTCGCTAGCCATGAAGGAGCAGGCTGAGGGAGTGTGTCAGACATGACTCAGCACTTTCCTGGGCTTGCCTGTGGTTTCGCCTTTCCACTCCAACTGGGCCCCGGGACTCCTTGCAGAGGAGGAGGAGCCCGGTTGTCTCCAAACTTCCTAGGGCTAGAGTAGAGCAGGGAGAACTCTGTCAGCTGGAAGGGAAGAGCAGAAGGGTAGATGGGGCAGAGGTTGCCTGGCCGCTCTGGTGAAGCAACGCCCAGGGAGAAACAGGCACCATGGGCCTCCAGGCAGGGGATGCGAGATCCCAGCCAGAGTGCTTCTGCGTCTCAGCCGAGAAGCTTCCTGAGAGTTTGAGGTTGCCTGCAGCTCTCCAGAGGAGCAAAGACATGTGGGGTGTGTTTGGCCTTTCCCTGGGAGGGTGGTGCCCTTGCGGCAGCCCCAGGCCCAGGAGCAACGGCCCCAGAGGAAAGACCGTTCCCACTGAGATTCGCTGAGGCTGAGAAGCAGATTTCGCAGGAAGCGGGAGGAGAGAGCTTCCTTCGCCAATGCAGAGGCAGCCTAGCGGCCTGCGTCTGCACAGCTGGATTTGGCAGAGAGGCGTTCGCTTTGCCCCTGGGAGACGCTGAGATTGGCTCCAAGCACCGAGATTTCCGGGTGCGCGGCCTGCATCTCTCTTGCACTCTCCGAGCTTGAGAAGGCTTTCCTAGCTCCCAGCGTTGCTTCCCTGAAAGGAGCAGGCTGAGGAAGTGTGTCCGACGTGACTCAGCCCCTTCCTAGGCTTCCCCGTGCTATTGCCTTTCAGTGCAATGGAAGGCGCAGGACTCCTTGGAAAGGAGGCTGGGCTCGGTTGTCTCCCCACTTCAGAGGTCTAGAGCAGAGCACTGAGACGTCTGTCAGGCGGAAGGGAAGCGCTGTTGTGCCCATGGTGAAGACGTTGCTTGGCCGCACTGTGGAAGCAACGCCCAGAGAGAAACAGGCACCGTGGGCCTCCAGGCAGGGGCTGCGGGATCACAGCCAGAATGCCCCTGCGTCTCCGCTGAGAAGCGACCTCCCAGTTGGAGGCTCCATGCCGCCCTCCAGAGGAGCAAAGACGTGTGGAGTGTGTCTGGCCTTTCCTTGGGAGTGTGGTGCCCTTCCCTCTTCCCCAGGCACAGGAGCAACTGCCCCTGAGCAAAGACCTCTCCAAGGGCTTTTCCCTCAGGCTGAAGCAGATTTCGCAGGAAGCGGGCCTAGAGAGCTTCCTTCGTGGATGCAGAGGCAGCAGAGCGGCCTGCGTGTGCAAAGCTGCATTTGGCAGAGAGGAGCTCGCTTTGGCACTGGGAGGCTGGGAGACCTGCTCCAAGCACCGGGATTGCTGGGTTGGGGCCTGCATCTCGCTGCCACTTTCTGAGCTTCCAAAGACTTTCCTAGCTCACAGCCTCGCTAGCCATGAAGGAGCAGGCTGAGGGAGTGTGTCAGACATGACTCAGCACTTTCCTGGGCTTGCCTGTGGTTTCGCCTTTCCACTCCAACTGGGCCCCGGGACTCCCTGCAGAGGAGGAGGAGCCCGGTTGTCTCCAAACTTCCTAGGGCTAGAGTAGAGCAGGGAGAACTCTGTCAGCTGGAAGGGAAGAGCAGAAGGGTAGATGGGGCAGAGGTTGCCTGGCCGCTCTGGTGAAGCAACGCCCAGGGAGAAACAGGCACCATGGGCCTCCAGGCAGGGGATGCGAGATCCCAGCCAGAGTGCTTCTGCGTCTCAGCCGAGAAGCTTCCTGAGAGTTTGAGGTTGCCTGCAGCTCTCCAGAGGAGCAAAGACATGTGGGGTGTGTTTGGCCTTTCCCTGGGAGGGTGGTGCCCTTGCGGCAGCCCCAGGCCCAGGAGCAACGGCCCCAGAGGAAAGACCGTTCCCACTGAGATTCGCTGAGGCTGAGAAGCAGATTTCGCAGGAAGCGGGAGGAGAGAGCTTCCTTCGCCAATGCAGAGGCAGCCTAGCGGCCTGCGTCTGCACAGCTGGATTTGGCAGAGAGGCGTTCGCTTTGCCCCTGGGAGACGCTGAGATTGGCTCCAAGCACCGAGATTTCCGGGTGCGCGGCCTGCATCTCTCTTGCACTCTCCGAGCTTGAGAAGGCTTTCCTAGCTCCCAGCGTTGCTTCCCTGAAAGGAGCAGGCTGAGGAAGTGTGTCCGACGTGACTCAGCCCCTTCCTGGGCTTCCCCGTGCTATTGCCTTTCAGTGCAATGGAAGGCGCAGGACTCCTTGGAAAGGAGGCTGGGCTCGGTTGTCTCCCCACTTCAGAGGTCTAGAGCAGAGCACTGAGACGTCTGTCAGGCGGAAGGGAAGCGCTGTTGTGCCCATGGTGAAGACGTTGCTTGGCCGCACTGTGGAAGCAACGCCCAGAGAGAAACAGGCACCGTGGGCCTCAAGGCAGGGGCTGCGGGATCACAGCCAGAATGCCCCTGCGTCTCCGCTGAGAAGCGACCTCCCAGTTGGAGGCTCCATGCCGCCCTCCAGAGGAGCAAAGACGTGTGGAGTGTGTCTGGCCTTTCCTTGGGAGTGTGGTGCCCTTCCCTCTTCCCCAGGCACAGGAGCAACTGCCCCTGAGCAAAGACCTCTCCAAGGGCTTTTCCCTCAGGCTGAACCAGATTTCGCAGGAAGCGGGCCTAGAGAGCTTCCTTCGTGGATGCAGAGGCAGCAGAGCGGCCTGCGTGTGCACAGCTGCATTTGGCAGAGAGGAGCTCGCTTTGGCACTGGGAGGCTGGGAGACCTGCTCCAAGCACCGGGATTGCTGGGTTGGGGCCTGCATCTCGCTGCCACTTGCTGAGCTTCCAAAGACTTTCCTAGCTCACAGCCTCGCTAGCCATGAAGGAGCAGGCTGAGGGAGTGTGTCAGACATGACTCAGCACTTTCCTGGGCTTGCCTGTGGTTTCGCCTTTCCACTCCAACTGGGCCCCGGGACTCCTTGCAGAGGAGGAGGAGCCCGGTTGTCTCCAAACTTCCTAGGGCTAGAGTAGAGCAGGGAGAACTCTGTCAGCTGGAAGGGAAGAGCAGAAGGGTAGATGGGGCAGAGGTTGCCTGGCCGCTCTGGTGAAGCAACGCCCAGGGAGAAACAGGCACCATGGGCCTCCAGGCAGGGGATGCGAGATCCCAGCCAGAGTGCTTCTGCGTCTCAGCCGAGAAGCTTCCTGAGAGTTTGAGGTTGCCTGCAGCTCTCCAGAGGAGCAAAGACATGTGGGGTGTGTTTGGCCTTTCCCTGGGAGGGTGGTGCCCTTGCGGCAGCCCCAGGCCCAGGAGCAACGGCCCCAGAGGAAAGACCGTTCCAACTGAGATTCGCTGAGGCTGAGAAGCAGATTTCACAGGAAGCGGGAGGAGAGAGCTTCCTTCGCCAATGCAGAGGCAGCCTAGCGGCCTGCGTCTGCACAGCTGGATTTGGCAGAGAGGCGTTCGCTTTGCCCCTGGGAGACGCTGAGATTGGCTCCAAGCACCGAGATTTCCGGGTGCGCGGCCTGCATCTCTCTTGCACTCTCCGAGCTTGAGAAGGCTTTCCTAGCTCCCAGCGTTGCTTCCCTGAAAGGAGCAGGCTGAGGAAGTGTGTCCGACGTGACTCAGCCCCTTCCTAGGCTTCCCCGTGCTATTGCCTTTCAGTGCAATGGAAGGCGCAGGACTCCTTGGAAAGGAGGCTGGGCTCGGTTGTCTCCCCACTTCAGAGGTCTAGAGCAGAGCACTGAGACGTCTGTCAGGCGGAAGGGAAGCGCTGTTGTGCCCATGGTGAAGACGTTGCTTGGCCGCACTGTGGAAGCAACGCCCAGAGAGAAACAGGCACCGTGGGCCTCCAGGCAGGGGCTGCGGGATCACAGCCAGAATGCCCCTGCGTCTCCGCTGAGAAGCGACCTCCCAGTTGGAGGCTCCATGCCGCCCTCCAGAGGAGCAAAGACGTGTGGAGTGTGTCTGGCCTTTCCTTGGGAGTGTGGTGCCCTTCCCTCTTCCCCAGGCACAGGAGCAACTGCCCCTGAGCAAAGAGCTCTCCAAGGGCTTTTCCCTCAGGCTGAAGCAGATTTCGCAGGAAGCGGGCCTAGAGAGCTTCCTTCGTGGATGCAGAGGCAGCAGAGCGGCCTGCGTGTGCAAAGCTGCATTTGGCAGAGAGGAGCTCGCTTTGGCACTGGGAGGCTGGGAGACCTGCTCCAAGCACCGGGATTGCTGGGTTGGGGCCTGCATCTCGCTGCCACTTGCTGAGCTTCCAAAGACTTTCCTAGCTCACAGCCTCGCTAGCCATGAAGGAGCAGGCTGAGGGAGTGTGTCAGACATGACTCAGCACTTTCCTGGGCTTGCCTGTGGTTTCGCCTTTCCACTCCAACTGGGCCCCGGGACTCCTTGCAGAGGAGGAGGAGCCCGGTTGTCTCCAAACTTCCTAGGGCTAGAGTAGAGCAGGGAGAACTCTGTCAGCTGGAAGGGAAGAGCAGAAGGGTAGATGGGGCAGAGGTTGCCTGGCCGCTCTGGTGAAGCAACGCCTAGGGAGAAACAGGCACCATGGGCCTCCAGGCAGGGGATGCGAGATCCCAGCCAGAGTGCTTCTGCGTCTCAGCCGAGAAGCTTCCTGAGAGTTTGAGGTTGCCTGCAGCTCTCCAGAGGAGCAAAGACATGTGGGGTGTGTTTGGCCTTTCCCTGGGAGGGTGGTGCCCTTGCGGCAGCCCCAGGCCCAGGAGCAACGGCCCCAGAGGAAAGACCGTTCCCACTGAGATTCGCTGAGGCTGAGAAGCAGATTTCGCAGGAAGCGGGAGGAGAGAGCTTCCTTCGCCAATGCAGAGGCAGCCTAGCGGCCTGCGTCTGCACAGCTGGATTTGGCAGAGAGGCGTTCGCTTTGCCCCTGGGAGACGCTGAGATTGGCTCCAAGCACCGAGATTTCCGGGTGCGCGGCCTGCATCTCTCTTGCACTCTCCGAGCTTGAGAAGGCTTTCCTAGCTCCCAGCGTTGCTTCCCTGAAAGGAGCAGGCTGAGGAAGTGTGTCCGACGTGACTCAGCCCCTTCCTAGGCTTCCCCGTGCTATTGCCTTTCAGTGCAATGGAAGGCGCAGGACTCCTTGGAAAGGAGGCTGGGCTCGGTTGTCTCCCCACTTCAGAGGTCTAGAGCAGAGCACTGAGACGTCTGTCAGGCGGAAGGGAAGCGCTGTTGTGCCCATGGTGAAGACGTTGCTTGGCCGCACTGTGGAAGCAACGCCCAGAGAGAAACAGGCACCGTGGGCCTCCAGGCAGGGGCTGCGGGATCACAGCCAGAATGCCCCTGCGTCTCCGCTGAGAAGCGACCTCCCAGTTGGAGGCTCCATGCCGCCCTCCAGAGGAGCAAAGACGTGTGGAGTGTGTCTGGCCTTTCCTTGGGAGTGTGGTGCCCTTCCCTCTTCCCCAGGCACAGGAGCAACTGCCCCTGAGCAAAGACCTCTCCAAGGGCTTTTCCCTCAGGCTGAAGCAGATTTCGCAGGAAGCGGGCCTAGAGAGCTTCCTTCGTGGATGCAGAGGCAGCAGAGCGGCCTGCGTGTGCACAGCTGCATTTGGCAGAGAGGAGCTCGCTTTGGCACTGGGAGGCTGGGAGACCTGCTCCAAGCACCGGGATTGCTGGGTTGGGGCCTGCATCTCGCTGCCACTTGCTGAGCTTCCAAAGACTTTCCTAGCTCACAGCCTCGCTAGCCATGAAGGAGCAGGCTGAGGGAGTGTGTCAGACATGACTCAGCACTTTCCTGGGCTTGCCTGTGGTTTCGCCTTTCCACTCCAACTGGGCCCCGGGACTCCCTGCAGAGGAGGAGGAGCCCGGTTGTCTCCAAACTTCCTAGGGCTAGAGTAGAGCAGGGAGAACTCTGTCAGCTGGAAGGGAAGAGCAGAAGGGTAGATGGGGCAGAGGTTGCCTGGCCGCTCTGGTGAAGCAACGCCCAGGGAGAAACAGGCACCATGGGCCTCCAGGCAGGGGATGCGAGATCCCAGCCAGAGTGCTTCTGCGTCTCAGCCGAGAAGCTTCCTGAGAGTTTGAGGTTGCCTGCAGCTCTCCAGAGGAGCAAAGACATGTGGGGTGTGTTTGGCCTTTCCCTGGGAGGGTGGTGCCCTTGCGGCAGCCCCAGGCCCAGGAGCAACGGCCCCAGAGGAAAGACCGTTCCCACTGAGATTCGCTGAGGCTGAGAAGCAGATTTCGCAGGAAGCGGGAGGAGAGAGCTTCCTTCGCCAATGCAGAGGCAGCCTAGCGGCCTGCGTCTGCACAGCTGGATTTGGCAGAGAGGCGTTCGCTTTGCCCCTGGGAGACGCTGAGATTGGCTCCAAGCACCGAGATTTCCGGGTGCGCGGCCTGCATCTCTCTTGCACTCTCCGAGCTTGAGAAGGCTTTCCTAGCTCCCAGCGTTGCTTCCCTGAAAGGAGCAGGCTGAGGAAGTGTGTCCGACGTGACTCAGCCCCTTCCTAGGCTTCCCCGTGCTATTGCCTTTCAGTGCAATCGAAGGCGCAGGACTCCTTGGAAAGGAGGCTGGGCTCGGTTGTCTCCCCACTTCAGAGGTCTAGAGCAGAGCACTGAGACGTCTGTCAGGCGGAAGGGAAGCGCTGTTGTGCCCATGGTGAAGACGTTGCTTGGCCGCACTGTGGAAGCAACGCCCAGAGAGAAACAGGCACCGTGGGCCTCCAGGCAGGGGCTGCGGGATCACAGCCAGAATGCCCCTGCGTCTCCGCTGAGAAGCGACCTCCCAGTTGGAGGCTCCATGCCGCCCTCCAGAGGAGCAAAGACGTGTGGAGTGTGTCTGGCCTTTCCTTGGGAGTGTGGTGCCCTTCCCTCTTCCCCAGGCACAGGAGCAACTGCCCCTGAGCAAAGACCTCTCCAAGGGCTTTTCCCTCAGGCTGAAGCAGATTTCGCAGGAAGCGGGCCTAGAGAGCTTCCTTCGTGGATGCAGAGGCAGCAGAGCGGCCTGCGTGTGCACAGCTGCATTTGGCAGAGAGGAGCTCGCTTTGGCACTGGGAGGCTGGGAGACCTGCTCCAAGCACCGGGATTGCTGGGTTGGGGCCTGCATCTCGCTGCCACTTGCTGAGCTTCCAAAGACTTTCCTAGCTCACAGCCTCGCTAGCCATGAAGGAGCAGGCTGAGGGAGTGTGTCAGACATGACTCAGCACTTTCCTGGGCTTGCCTGTGGTTTCGCCTTTCCACTCCAACTGGGCCCCGGGACTCCTTGCAGAGGAGGAGGAGCCCGGTTGTCTCCAAACTTCCTAGGGCTAGAGTAGAGCAGGGAGAACTCTGTCAGCTGGAAGGGAAGAGCAGAAGGGTAGATGGGGCAGAGGTTGCCTGGCCGCTCTGGTGAAGCAACGCCCAGGGAGAAACAGGCACCATGGGCCTCCAGGCAGGGGATGCGAGATCCCAGCCAGAGTGCTTCTGCGTCTCAGCCGAGAAGCTTCCTGAGAGTTTGAGGTTGCCTGCAGCTCTCCAGAGGAGCAAAGACATGTGGGGTGTGTTTGGCCTTTCCCTGGGAGGGTGGTGCCCTTGCGGCAGCCCCAGGCCCAGGAGCAACGGCCCCAGAGGAAAGACCGTTCCCACTGAGATTCGCTGAGGCTGAGAAGCAGATTTCGCAGGAAGCGGGAGGAGAGAGCTTCCTTCGCCAATGCAGAGGCAGCCTAGCGGCCTGCGTCTGCACAGCTGGATTTGGCAGAGAGGCGTTCGCTTTGCCCCTGGGAGACGCTGAGATTGGCTCCAAGCACCGAGATTTCCGGGTGCGCGGCCTGCATCTCTCTTGCACTCTCCGAGCTTGAGAAGGCTTTCCTAGCTCCCAGCGTTGCTTCCCTGAAAGGAGCAGGCTGAGGAAGTGTGTCCGACGTGACTCAGCCCCTTCCTAGGCTTCCCCGTGCTATTGCCTTTCAGTGCAATCGAAGGCGCAGGACTCCTTGGAAAGGAGGCTGGGCTCGGTTGTCTCCCCACTTCAGAGGTCTAGAGCAGAGCACTGAGACGTCTGTCAGGCGGAAGGGAAGCGCTGTTGTGCCCATGGTGAAGACGTTGCTTGGCCGCACTGTGGAAGCAACGCCCAGAGAGAAACAGGCACCGTGGGCCTCCAGGCAGGGGCTGCGGGATCACAGCCAGAATGCCCCTGCGTCTCCGCTGAGAAGCGACCTCCCAGTTGGAGGCTCCATGCCGCCCTCCAGAGGAGCAAAGACGTGTGGAGTGTGTCTGGCCTTTCCTTGGGAGTGTGGTGCCCTTCCCTCTTCCCCAGGCACAGGAGCAACTGCCCCTGAGCAAAGAGCTCTCCAAGGGCTTTTCCCTCAGGCTGAAGCAGATTTCGCAGGAAGCGGGCCTAGAGAGCTTCCTTCGTGGATGCAGAGGCAGCAGAGCGGCCTGCGTGTGCAAAGCTGCATTTGGCAGAGAGGAGCTCGCTTTGGCACTGGGAGGCTGGGAGACCTGCTCCAAGCACCGGGATTGCTGGGTTGGGGCCTGCATCTCGCTGCCACTTGCTGAGCTTCCAAAGACTTTCCTAGCTCACAGCCTCGCTAGCCATGAAGGAGCAGGCTGAGGGAGTGTGTCAGACATGACTCAGCACTTTCCTGGGCTTGCCTGTGGTTTCGCCTTTCCACTCCAACTGGGCCCCCGGGACTCCTTGCAGAGGAGGAGGAGCCCGGTTGTCTCCAAACTTCCTAGGGCTAGAGTAGAGCAGGGAGAACTCTGTCAGCTGGAAGGGAAGAGCAGAAGGGTAGATGGGGCAGAGGTTGCCTGGCCGCTCTGGTGAAGCAACGCCCAGGGAGAAACAGGCACCATGGGCCTCCAGGCAGGGGATGCGAGATCCCAGCCAGAGTGCTTCTGCGTCTCAGCCGAGAAGCTTCCTGAGAGTTTGAGGTTGCCTGCAGCTCTCCAGAGGAGCAAAGACATGTGGGTGTGTTTGGCCTTTCCTGGGAGGGTGGTGCCCTTGCGGCAGCCCCAGGCCCAGGAGCAACGGCCCCAGAGGAAAGACCGTTCCCACTGAGATTCGCTGAGGCTGAGAAGCAGATTTCGCAGGAAGCGGGAGGAGAGAGCTTCCTTCGCCAATGCAGAGGCAGCCTAGCGGCCTGCGTCTGCACAGCTGGATTTGGCAGAGAGGCGTTCGCTTGCCCCTGGGAGACGCTGAGATTGGCTCCAAGCACCGAGATTTCCGGGTGCGCGGCCTGCATCTCTCTTGCACTCTCCGAGCTTGAGAAGGCTTTCCTAGCTCCCAGCGTTGCTTCCCTGAAAGGAGCAGGCTGAGGAAGTGTGTCCGACGTGACTCAGCCCCTTCCTAGGCTTCCCCGTGCTATTGCCTTTCAGTGCAATGGAAGGCGCAGGACTCCTTGGAAAGGAGGCTGGGCTCGGTTGTCTCCCCACTTCAGAGGTCTAGAGCAGAGCACTGAGACGTCTGTCAGGCGGAAGGGAAGCGCTGTTGTGCCCATGGTGAAGACGTTGCTTGGCCGCACTGTGGAAGCAACGCCCAGAGAGAAACAGGCACCGTGGCCTCCAGGCAGGGGCTGCGGGATCACAGCCAGAATGCCCCTGCGTCTCCGCTGAGAAGCGACCTCCCAGTTGGAGGCTCCATGCCGCCCTCCAGAGGAGCAAAGACGTGTGGAGTGTGTCTGGCCTTTCCTTGGGAGTGTGGTGCCCTTCCCTCTTCCCCAGGCACAGGAGCAACTGCCCCTGAGCAAAGAGCTCTCCAAGGGCTTTTCCCTCAGGCTGAAGCAGATTTCGCAGGAAGCGGGCCTAGAGAGCTTCCTTCGTGGATGCAGAGGCAGCAGAGCGGCCTGCGTGTGCAAAGCTGCATTTGGCAGAGAGGAGCTCGCTTTGGCACTGGGAGGCTGTGAGACCTGCTCCAAGCACCGGGATTGCTGGGTTGGGGCCTGCATCTCGCTGCCACTTGCTGAGCTTCCAAAGACTTTCCTAGCTCACAGCCTCGCTAGCCATGAAGGAGCAGGCTGAGGGAGTGTGTCAGACATGACTCAGCACTTTCATGGGCTTGCCTGTGGTTTCGCCTTTCCACTCCAACTGGGCCCCGGGACTCCCTGCAGAGGAGGAGGAGCCCGGTTGTCTCCAAACTTCCTAGGGCTAGAGTAGAGCAGGGAGAACTCTGTCAGCTGGAAGGGAAGAGCAGAAGGGTAGATGGGGCAGAGGTTGCCTGGCCGCTCTGGTGAAGCAACGCCCAGGGAGAAACAGGCACCATGGGCCTCCAGGCAGGGGATGCGAGATCCCAGCCAGAGTGCTTCTGCGTCTCAGCCGAGAAGCTTCCTGAGAGTTTGAGGTTGCCTGCAGCTCTCCAGAGGAGCAAAGACATGTGGGGTGTGTTTGGCCTTTCCCTGGGAGGGTGGTGCCCTTGCGGCAGCCCCAGGCCCAGGAGCAACGGCCCCAGAGGAAAGACCGTTCCCACTGAGATTCGCTGAGGCTGAGAAGCAGATTTCGCAGGAAGCGGGAGGAGAGAGCTTCCTTCGCCAATGCAGAGGCAGCCTAGCGGCCTGCGTCTGCACAGCTGGATTTGGCAGAGAGGCGTTCGCTTTGCCCCTGGGAGACGCTGAGATTGGCTCCAAGCACCGAGATTTCCGGGTGCGCGGCCTGCATCTCTCTTGCACTCTCCGAGCTTGAGAAGGCTTTCCTAGCTCCCAGCGTTGCTTCCCTGAAAGGAGCAGGCTGAGGAAGTGTGTCCGACGTGACTCAGCCCCTTCCTAGGCTTCCCCGTGCTATTGCCTTTCAGTGCAATGGAAGGCGCAGGACTCCTTGGAAAGGAGGCTGGGCTCGGTTGTCTCCCCACTTCAGAGGTCTAGAGCAGAGCACTGAGACGTCTGTCAGGCGGAAGGGAAGCGCTGTTGTGCCCATGGTGAAGACGTTGCTTGGCCGCACTGTGGAAGCAACGCCCAGAGAGAAACAGGCACCGTGGGCCTCCAGGCAGGGGCTGCGGGATCACAGCCAGAATGCCCCTGCGTCTCCGCTGAGAAGCGACCTCCCAGTTGGAGGCTCCATGCCGCCCTCCAGAGGAGCAAAGACGTGTGGAGTGTGTCTGGCCTTTCCTTGGGAGTGTGGTGCCCTTCCCTCTTCCCCAGGCACAGGAGCAACTGCCCCTGAGCAAAGACCTCTCCAAGGGCTTTTCCCTCAGGCTGAAGCAGATTTCGCAGGAAGCGGGCCTAGAGAGCTTCCTTCGTGGATGCAGAGGCAGCAGAGCGGCCTGCGTGTGCACAGCTGCATTTGGCAGAGAGGAGCTCGCTTTGGCACTGGGAGGCTGGGAGACCTGCTCCAAGCACCGGGATTGCTGGGTTGGGGCCTGCATCTCGCTGCCACTTGCTGAGCTTCCAAAGACTTTCCTAGCTCACAGCCTCGCTAGCCATGAAGGAGCAGGCTGAGGGAGTGTGTCAGACATGACTCAGCACTTTCCTGGGCTTGCCTGTGGTTTCGCCTTTCCACTCCAACTGGGCCCCGGGACTCCCTGCAGAGGAGGAGGAGCCCGGTTGTCTCCAAACTTCCTAGGGCTAGAGTAGAGCAGGGAGAACTCTGTCAGCTGGAAGGGAAGAGCAGAAGGGTAGATGGGGCAGAGGTTGCCTGGCCGCTCTGGTGAAGCAACGCCCAGGGAGAAACAGGCACCATGGGCCTCCAGGCAGGGGATGCGAGATCCCAGCCAGAGTGCTTCTGCGTCTCAGCCGAGAAGCTTCCTGAGAGTTTGAGGTTGCCTGCAGCTCTCCAGAGGAGCAAAGACATGTGGGGTGTGTTTGGCCTTTCCCTGGGAGGGTGGTGCCCTTGCGGCAGCCCCAGGCCCAGGAGCAACGGCCCCAGAGGAAAGACCGTTCCCACTGAGATTCGCTGAGGCTGAGAAGCAGATTTCGCAGGAAGCGGGAGGAGAGAGCTTCCTTCGCCAATGCAGAGGCAGCCTAGCGGCCTGCGTCTGCACAGCTGGATTTGGCAGAGAGGCGTTCGCTTTGCCCCTGGGAGACGCTGAGATTGGCTCCAAGCACCGAGATTTCCGGGTGCGCGGCCTGCATCTCTCTTGCACTCTCCGAGCTTGAGAAGGCTTTCCTAGCTCCCAGCGTTGCTTCCCTGAAAGGAGCAGGCTGAGGAAGTGTGTCCGACGTGACTCAGCCCCTTCCTAGGCTTCCCCGTGCTATTGCCTTTCAGTGCAATGGAAGGCGCAGGACTCCTTGGAAAGGAGGCTGGGCTCGGTTGTCTCCCCACTTCAGAGGTCTAGAGCAGAGCACTGAGACGTCTGTCAGGCGGAAGGGAAGCGCTGTTGTGCCCATGGTGAAGACGTTGCTTGGCCGCACTGTGGAAGCAACGCCCAGAGAGAAACAGGCACCGTGGGCCTCAAGGCAGGGGCTGCGGGATCACAGCCAGAATGCCCCTGCGTCTCCGCTGAGAAGCGACCTCCCAGTTGGAGGCTCCATGCCGCCCTCCAGAGGAGCAAAGACGTGTGGAGTGTGTCTGGCCTTTCCTTGGGAGTGTGGTGCCCTTCCCTCTTCCCCAGGCACAGGAGCAACTGCCCCTGAGCAAAGACCTCTCCAAGGGCTTTTCCCTCAGGCTGAACCAGATTTCGCAGGAAGCGGGCCTAGAGAGCTTCCTTCGTGGATGCAGAGGCAGCAGAGCGGCCTGCGTGTGCACAGCTGCATTTGGCAGAGAGGAGCTCGCTTTGGCACTGGGAGGCTGGGAGACCTGCTCCAAGCACCGGGATTGCTGGGTTGGGGCCTGCATCTCGCTGCCACTTGCTGAGCTTCCAAAGACTTTCCTAGCTCACAGCCTCGCTAGCCATGAAGGAGCAGGCTGAGGGAGTGTGTCAGACATGACTCAGCACTTTCCTGGGCTTGCCTGTGGTTTCGCCTTTCCACTCCAACTGGGCCCCGGGACTCCTTGCAGAGGAGGAGGAGCCCGGTTGTCTCCAAACTTCCTAGGGCTAGAGTAGAGCAGGGAGAACTCTGTCAGCTGGAAGGGAAGAGCAGAAGGGTAGATGGGGCAGAGGTTGCCTGGCCGCTCTGGTGAAGCAACGCCCAGGGAGAAACAGGCACCATGGGCCTCCAGGCAGGGGATGCGAGATCCCAGCCAGAGTGCTTCTGCGTCTCAGCCGAGAAGCTTCCTGAGAGTTTGAGGTTGCCTGCAGCTCTCCAGAGGAGCAAAGACATGTGGGTGTGTTTGGCCTTTCCCTGGGAGGGTGGTGCCCTTGCGGCAGCCCCAGGCCCAGGAGCAACGGCCCCAGAGGAAAGACCGTTCCAACTGAGATTCGCTGAGGCTGAGAAGCAGATTTCACAGGAAGCGGGAGGAGAGAGCTTCCTTCGCCAATGCAGAGGCAGCCTAGCGGCCTGCGTCTGCACAGCTGGATTTGGCAGAGAGGCGTTCGCTTTGCCCCTGGGAGACGCTGAGATTGGCTCCAAGCACCGAGATTTCCGGGTGCGCGGCCTGCATCTCTCTTGCACTCTCCGAGCTTGAGAAGGCTTTCCTAGCTCCCAGCGTTGCTTCCCTGAAAGGAGCAGGCTGAGGAAGTGTGTCCGACGTGACTCAGCCCCTTCCTAGGCTTCCCCGTGCTATTGCCTTTCAGTGCAATGGAAGGCGCAGGACTCCTTGGAAAGGAGGCTGGGCTCGGTTGTCTCCCCACTTCAGAGGTCTAGAGCAGAGCACTGAGACGTCTGTCAGGCGGAAGGGAAGCGCTGTTGTGCCCATGGTGAAGACGTTGCTTGGCCGCACTGTGGAAGCAACGCCCAGAGAGAAACAGGCACCGTGGGCCTCCAGGCAGGGGCTGCGGGATCACAGCCAGAATGCCCCTGCGTCTCCGCTGAGAAGCGACCTCCCAGTTGGAGGCTCCATGCCGCCCTCCAGAGGAGCAAAGACGTGTGGAGTGTGTCTGGCCTTTCCTTGGGAGTGTGGTGCCCTTCCCTCTTCCCCAGGCACAGGAGCAACTGCCCCTGAGCAAAGAGCTCTCCAAGGGCTTTTCCCTCAGGCTGAAGCAGATTTCGCAGGAAGCGGGCCTAGAGAGCTTCCTTCGTGGATGCAGAGGCAGCAGAGCGGCCTGCGTGTGCAAAGCTGCATTTGGCAGAGAGGAGCTCGCTTTGGCACTGGGAGGCTGGGAGACCTGCTCCAAGCACCGGGATTGCTGGGTTGGGGCCTGCATCTCGCTGCCACTTGCTGAGCTTCCAAAGACTTTCCTAGCTCACAGCCTCGCTAGCCATGAAGGAGCAGGCTGAGGGAGTGTGTCAGACATGACTCAGCACTTTCCTGGGCTTGCCTGTGGTTTCGCCTTTCACTCCAACTGGGCCCCGGGACTCCTTGCAGAGGAGGAGGAGCCCGGTTGTCTCCAAACTTCCTAGGGCTAGAGTAGAGCAGGGAGAACTCTGTCAGCTGGAAGGGAAGAGCAGAAGGGTAGATGGGGCAGAGGTTGCCTGGCCGCTCTGGTGAAGCAACGCCTAGGGAGAAACAGGCACCATGGGCCTCCAGGCAGGGGATGCGAGATCCCAGCCAGAGTGCTTCTGCGTCTCAGCCGAGAAGCTTCCTGAGAGTTTGAGGTTGCCTGCAGCTCTCCAGAGGAGCAAAGACATGTGGGGTGTGTTTGGCCTTTCCCTGGGAGGGTGGTGCCCTTGCGGCAGCCCCAGGCCCAGGAGCAACGGCCCCAGAGGAAAGACCGTTCCCACTGAGATTCGCTGAGGCTGAGAAGCAGATTTCGCAGGAAGCGGGAGGAGAGAGCTTCCTTCGCCAATGCAGAGGCAGCCTAGCGGCCTGCGTCTGCACAGCTGGATTTGGCAGAGAGGCGTTCGCTTTGCCCCTGGGAGACGCTGAGATTGGCTCCAAGCACCGAGATTTCCGGGTGCGCGGCCTGCATCTCTCTTGCACTCTCCGAGCTTGAGAAGGCTTTCCTAGCTCCCAGCGTTGCTTCCCTGAAAGGAGCAGGCTGAGGAAATGTGTCCGACGTGACTCAGCCCCTTCCTAGGCTTCCCCGTGCTATTGCCTTTCAGTGCAATGGAAGGCGCAGGACTCCTTGGAAAGGAGGCTGGGCTCGGTTGTCTCCCCACTTCAGAGGTCTAGAGCAGAGCACTGAGACGTCTGTCAGGCGGAAGGGAAGCGCTGTTGTGCCCATGGTGAAGACGTTGCTTGGCCGCACTGTGGAAGCAACGCCCAGAGAGAAACAGGCACCGTGGGCCTCCAGGCAGGGGCTGCGGGATCACAGCCAGAATGCCCCTGCGTCTCCGCTGAGAAGCGACCTCCCAGTTGGAGGCTCCATGCCGCCCTCCAGAGGAGCAAAGACGTGTGGAGTGTGTCTAGCCTTTCCTTGGGAGTGTGGTGCCCTTCCCTCTTCCCCAGGCACAGGAGTAACTGCCCCTGAGCAAAGACCTCTCCAAGGGCTTTTCCCTCAGGCTGAAGCAGATTTCGCAGGAAGCGGGCCTAGAGAGCTTCCTTCGTGGATGCAGAGGCAGCAGAGCGGCCTGCGTGTGCACAGCTGCATTTGGCAGAGAGGAGCTCGCTTTGGCACTGGGAGGCTGGGAGACCTGCTCCAAGCACCGGGATTGCTGGGTTGGGGCCTGCATCTCGCTGCCACTTGCTGAGCTTCCAAAGACTTTCCTAGCTCACAGCCTCGCTAGCCATGAAGGAGCAGGCTGAGGGAGTGTGTCAGACATGACTCAGCACTTTCCTGGGCTTGCCTGTGGTTTCGCCTTTCCACTCCAACTGGGCCCCGGGACTCCCTGCAGAGGAGGAGGAGCCCGGTTGTCTCCAAACTTCCTAGGGCTAGAGTAGAGCAGGGAGAACTCTGTCAGCTGGAAGGGAAGAGCAGAAGGGTAGATGGGGCAGAGGTTGCCTGGCCGCTCTGGTGAAGCAACGCCCAGGGAGAAACAGGCACCATGGGCCTCCAGGCAGGGGATGCGAGATCCCAGCCAGAGTGCTTCTGCGTCTCAGCCGAGAAGCTTCCTGAGAGTTTGAGGTTGCCTGCAGCTCTCCAGAGGAGCAAAGACATGTGGGGTGTGTTTGGCCTTTCCCTGGGAGGGTGGTGCCCTTGCGGCAGCCCCAGGCCCAGGAGCAACGGCCCCAGAGGAAAGACCGTTCCCACTGAGATTCGCTGAGGCTGAGAAGCAGATTTCGCAGGAAGCGGGAGGAGAGAGCTTCCTTCGCCAATGCAGAGGCAGCCTAGCGGCCTGCGTCTGCACAGCTGGATTTGGCAGAGAGGCGTTCGCTTTGCCCCTGGGAGACGCTGAGATTGGCTCCAAGCACCGAGATTTCCGGGTGCGCGGCCTGCATCTCTCTTGCACTCTCCGAGCTTGAGAAGGCTTTCCTAGCTCCCAGCGTTGCTTCCCTGAAAGGAGCAGGCTGAGGAAGTGTGTCCGACGTGACTCAGCCCCTTCCTAGGCTTCCCCGTGCTATTGCCTTTCAGTGCAATGGAAGGCGCAGGACTCCTTGGAAAGGAGGCTGGGCTCGGTTGTCTCCCCACTTCAGAGGTCTAGAGCAGAGCACTGAGACGTCTGTCAGGCGGAAGGGAAGCGCTGTTGTGCCCATGGTGAAGACGTTGCTTGGCCGCACTGTGGAAGCAACGCCCAGAGAGAAACAGGCACCGTGGGCCTCCAGGCAGGGGCTGCGGGATCACAGCCAGAATGCCCCTGCGTCTCCGCTGAGAAGCGACCTCCCAGTTGGAGGCTCCATGCCGCCCTCCAGAGGAGCAAAGACGTGTGGAGTGTGTCTGGCCTTTCCTTGGGAGTGTGGTGCCCTTCCCTCTTCCCCAGGCACAGGAGCAACTGCCCCTGAGCAAAGACCTCTCCAAGGGCTTTTCCCTCAGGCTGAAGCAGATTTCGCAGGAAGCGGGCCTAGAGAGCTTCCTTCGTGGATGCAGAGGCAGCAGAGCGGCCTGCGTGTGCACAGCTGCATTTGGCAGAGAGGAGCTCGCTTTGGCACTGGGAGGCTGGGAGACCTGCTCCAAGCACCGGGATTGCTGGGTTGGGGCCTGCATCTCGCTGCCACTTGCTGAGCTTCCAAAGACTTTCCTAGCTCACAGCCTCGCTAGCCATGAAGGAGCAGGCTGAGGGAGTGTGTCAGACATGACTCAGCACTTTCCTGGGCTTGCCTGTGGTTTCGCCTTTCCACTCCAACTGGGCCCCGGGACTCCCTGCAGAGGAGGAGGAGCCCGGTTGTCTCCAAACTTCCTAGGGCTAGAGTAGAGCAGGGAGAACTCTGTCAGCTGGAAGGGAAGAGCAGAAGGGTAGATGGGGCAGAGGTTGCCTGGCCGCTCTGGTGAAGCAACGCCCAGGGAGAAACAGGCACCATGGGCCTCCAGGCAGGGGATGCGAGATCCCAGCCAGAGTGCTTCTGCGTCTCAGCCGAGAAGCTTCCTGAGAGTTTGAGGTTGCCTGCAGCTCTCCAGAGGAGCAAAGACATGTGGGGTGTGTTTGGCCTTTCCCTGGGAGGGTGGTGCCCTTGCGGCAGCCCCAGGCCCAGGAGCAACGGCCCCAGAGGAAAGACCGTTCCCACTGAGATTCGCTGAGGCTGAGAAGCAGATTTCGCAGGAAGCGGGAGGAGAGAGCTTCCTTCGCCAATGCAGAGGCAGCCTAGCGGCCTGCGTCTGCACAGCTGGATTTGGCAGAGAGGCGTTCGCTTTGCCCCTGGGAGACGCTGAGATTGGCTCCAAGCACCGAGATTTCCGGGTGCGCGGCCTGCATCTCTCTTGCACTCTCCGAGCTTGAGAAGGCTTTCCTAGCTCCCAGCGTTGCTTCCCTGAAAGGAGCAGGCTGAGGAAGTGTGTCCGACGTGACTCAGCCCCTTCCTAGGCTTCCCCGTGCTATTGCCTTTCAGTGCAATCGAAGGCGCAGGACTCCTTGGAAAGGAGGCTGGGCTCGGTTGTCTCCCACTTCAGAGGTCTAGAGCAGAGCACTGAGACGTCTGTCAGGCGGAAGGGAAGCGCTGTTGTGCCCATGGTGAAGACGTTGCTTGGCCGCACTGTGGAAGCAACGCCCAGAGAGAAACAGGCACCGTGGGCCTCCAGGCAGGGGCTGCGGATCACAGCCAGAATGCCCCTGCGTCTCCGCTGAGAAGCGACCACCCAGTTGGAGGCTCCATGCCGCCCTCCAGAGGAGCAAAGACGTGTGGAGTGTGTCTGGCCTTTCCTTGGGAGTGTGGTGCCCTTCCCTCTTCCCCAGGCACAGGAGCAACTGCCCCTGAGCAAAGAGCTCTCCAAGGGCTTTTCCCTCAGGCTGAAGCAGATTTCGCAGGAAGCGGGCCTAGAGAGCTTCCTTCGTGGATGCAGAGGCAGCAGAGCGGCCTGCGTGTGCACAGCTGCATTTGGCAGAGAGGAGCTCGCTTTGGCACTGGGAGGCTGGGAGACCTGCTCCAAGCACCGGGATTGCTGGGTTGGGGCCTGCATCTCGCTGCCACTTGCTGAGCTTCCAAAGACTTTCCTAGCTCACAGCCTCGCTAGCCATGAAGGAGCAGGCTGAGGGAGTGTGTCAGACATGACTCAGCACTTTCCTGGGCTTGCCTGTGGTTTCGCCTTTCCACTCCAACTGGGCCCCGGGACTCCTTGCAGAGGAGGAGGAGCCCGGTTGTCTCCAAACTTCCTAGGGCTAGAGTAGAGCAGGGAGAACTCTGTCAGCTGGAAGGGAAGAGCAGAAGGGTAGATGGGGCAGAGGTTGCCTGGCCGCTCTGGTGAAGCAACGCCCAGGGAGAAACAGGCACCATGGGCCTCCAGGCAGGGGATGCGAGATCCCAGCCAGAGTGCTTCTGCGTCTCAGCCGAGAAGCTTCCTGAGAGTTTGAGGTTGCCTGCAGCTCTCCAGAGGAGCAAAGACATGTGGGGTGTGTTTGGCCTTTCCCTGGGAGGGTGGTGCCCTTGCGGCAGCCCCAGGCCCAGAAGCAACGGCCCCAGAGGAAAGACCGTTCCCACTGAGATTCGCTGAGGCTGAGAAGCAGATTTCGCAGGAAGCGGGAGGAGAGAACTTCCTTCGCCAATGCAGAGGCAGCCTAGCGGCCTGCGTCTGCACAGCTGGATTTGGCAGAGAGGCGTTCGCTTTGCCCCTGGGAGACGCTGAGATTGGCTCCAAGCACCGAGATTTCCGGGTGCGCGGCCTGCATCTCTCTTGCACTCTCCGAGCTTGAGAAGGCTTTCCTAGCTCCCAGCGTTGCTTCCCTGAAAGGAGCAGGCTGAGGAAGTGTGTCCGACGTGACTCAGCCCCTTCCTAGGCTTCCCCGTGCTATTGCCTTTCAGTGCAATCGAAGGCGCAGGACTCCTTGGAAAGGAGGCTGGGCTCGGTTGTCTCCCCACTTCAGAGGTCTAGAGCAGAGCACTGAGACGTCTGTCAGGCGGAAGGGAAGCGCTGTTGTGCCCATGGTGAAGACGTTGCTTGGCCGCACTGTGGAAGCAACGCCCAGAGAGAAACAGGCACCGTGGGCCTCCAGGCAGGGGCTGCGGGATCACAGCCAGAATGCCCCTGCGTCTCCGCTGAGAAGCGACCTCCCAGTTGGAGGCTCCATGCCGCCCTCCAGAGGAGCAAAGACGTGTGGAGTGTGTCTGGCCTTTCCTTGGGAGTGTGGTGCCCTTCCCTCTTCCCCAGGCACAGGAGCAACTGCCCCTGAGCAAAGAGCTCTCCAAGGGCTTTTCCCTCAGGCTGAAGCAGATTTCGCAGGAAGCGGGCCTAGAGAGCTTCCTTCGTGGATGCAGAGGCAGCAGAGCGGCCTGCGTGTGCAAAGCTGCATTTGGCAGAGAGGAGCTCGCTTTGGCACTGGGAGGCTGGGAGACCTGCTCCAAGCACCGGGATTGCTGGGTTGGGGCCTGCATCTCGCTGCCACTTGCTGAGCTTCCAAAGACTTTCCTAGCTCACAGCCTCGCTAGCCATGAAGGAGCAGGCTGAGGGAGTGTGTCAGACATGACTCAGCACTTTCCTGGGCTTGCCTGTGGTTTCGCCTTTCCACTCCAACTGGGCCCCGGGACTCCCTGCAGAGGAGGAGGAGCCCGGTTGTCTCCAAACTTCCTAGGGCTAGAGTAGAGCAGGGAGAACTCTGTCAGCTGGAAGGGAAGAGCAGAAGGGTAGATGGGGCAGAGGTTGCCTGGCCGCTCTGGTGAAGCAACGCCCAGGGAGAAACAGGCACCATGGGCCTCCAGGCAGGCGATGCGAGATCCCAGCCAGAGTGCTTCTGCGTCTCAGCCGAGAAGCTTCCTGAGAGTTTGAGGTTGCCTGCAGCTCTCCAGAGGACCAAAGACATGTGGGGTGTGTTTGGCCTTTCCCTGGGAGGGTGGTGCCCTTGCGGCAGCCCCAGGCCCAGGAGCAAAGGCCCCAGAGGAAAGACCGTTCCCACTGAGATTCGCTGAGGCTGAGAAGCAGATTTCGCAGGAAGCGGGAGGAGAGAGCTTCCTTCGCCAATGCAGAGGCAGCCTAGCGGCCTGCGTCTGCACAGCTGGATTTGGCAGAGAGGCGTTCGCTTTGCCCCTGGGAGACGCTGAGATTGGCTCCAAGCACCGAGATTTCCGGGTGCGCGGCCTGCATCTCTCTTGCACTCTCCGAGCTTGAGAAGGCTTTCCTAGCTCCCAGCGTTGCTTCCCTGAAAGGAGCAGGCTGAGGAAGTGTGTCCGACGTGACTCAGCCCCTTCCTAGGCTTCCCCGTGCTATTGCCTTTCAGTGCAATGGAAGGCGCAGGACTCCTTGGAAAGGAGGCTGGGCTCGGTTGTCTCCCCACTTCAGAGGTCTAGAGCAGAGCACTGAGACGTCTGTCAGGCGGAAGGGAAGCGCTGTTGTGCCCATGGTGAAGACGTTGCTTGGCCGCACTGTGGAAGCAACGCCCAGAGAGAAACAGGCACCGTGGGCCTCCAGGCAGGGGCTGCGGGATCACAGCCAGAATGCCCCTGCGTCTCCGCTGAGAAGCGACCACCCAGTTGGAGGCTCCATGCCGCCCTCCAGAGGAGCAAAGACGTGTGGAGTGTGTCTGGCCTTTCCTTGGGAGTGTGGTGCCCTTCCCTCTTCCCCAGGCACAGGAGCAACTGCCCCTGAGCAAAGAGCTCTCCAAGGGCTTTTCCCTCAGGCTGAAGCAGATTTCGCAGGAAGCGGGCCTAGAGAGCTTCCTTCGTGGATGCAGAGGCAGCAGAGCGGCCTGCGTGTGCACAGCTGCATTTGGCAGAGAGGAGCTCGCTTTGGCACTGGGAGGCTGGGAGACCTGCTCCAAGCACCGGGATTGCTGGGTTGGGGCCTGCATCTCGCTGCCACTTGCTGAGCTTCCAAAGACTTTCCTAGCTCACAGCCTCGCTAGCCATGAAGGAGCAGGCTGAGGGAGTGTGTCAGACATGACTCAGCACTTTCCTGGGCTTGCCTGTGGTTTCGCCTTTCCACTCCAACTGGGCCCCGGGACTCCTTGCAGAGGAGGAGGAGCCCGGTTGTCTCCAAACTTCCTAGGGCTAGAGTAGAGCAGGGAGAACTCTGTCAGCTGGAAGGGAAGAGCAGAAGGGTAGATGGGGCAGAGGTTGCCTGGCCGCTCTGGTGAAGCAACGCCCAGGGAGAAACAGGCACCATGGGCCTCCAGGCAGGGGATGCGAGATCCCAGCCAGAGTGCTTCTGCATCTCAGCCGAGAAGCTTCCTGAGAGTTTGAGGTTGCCTGCAGCTCTCCAGAGGAGCAAAGACATGTGGGGTGTGTTTGGCCTTTCCCTGGGAGGGTGGTGCCCTTGCGGCAGCCCCAGGCCCAGAAGCAACGGCCCCAGAGGAAAGACCGTTCCCACTGAGATTCGCTGAGGCTGAGAAGCAGATTTCGCAGGAAGCGGGAGGAGAGAACTTCCTTCGCCAATGCAGAGGCAGCCTAGCGGCCTGCGTCTGCACAGCTGGATTTGGCAGAGAGGCGTTCGCTTTGCCCCTGGGAGACGCTGAGATTGGCTCCAAGCACCGAGATTTCCGGGTGCGCGGCCTGCATCTCTCTTGCACTCTCCGAGCTTGAGAAGGCTTTCCTAGCTCCCAGCGTTGCTTCCCTGAAAGGAGCAGGCTGAGGAAGTGTGTCCGACGTGACTCAGCCCCTTCCTAGGCTTCCCCGTGCTATTGCCTTTCAGTGCAATCGAAGGCGCAGGACTCCTTGGAAAGGAGGCTGGGCTCGGTTGTCTCCCCACTTCAGAGGTCTAGAGCAGAGCACTGAGACGTCTGTCAGGCGGAAGGGAAGCGCTGTTGTGCCCATGGTGAAGACGTTGCTTGGCCGCACTGTGGAAGCAACGCCCAGAGAGAAACAGGCACCGTGGGCCTCCAGGCAGGGGCTGCGGGATCACAGCCAGAATGCCCCTGCGTCTCCGCTGAGAAGCGACCTCCCAGTTGGAGGCTCCATGCCGCCCTCCAGAGGAGCAAAGACGTGTGGAGTGTGTCTGGCCTTTCCTTGGGAGTGTGGTGCCCTTCCCTCTTCCCCAGGCACAGGAGCAACTGCCCCTGAGCAAAGACCTCTCCAAGGGCTTTTCCCTCAGGCTGAAGCAGATTTCGCAGGAAGCGGGCCTAGAGAGCTTCCTTCGTGGATGCAGAGGCAGCAGAGCGGCCTGCGTGTGCACAGCTGCATTTGGCAGAGAGGAGCTCGCTTTGGCACTGGGAGGCTGTGAGACCTGCTCCAAGCACCGGGATTGCTGGGTTGGGGCCTGCATCTCGCTGCCACTTTCTGAGCTTCCAAAGACTTTCCTAGCTCACAGCCTCGCTAGCCATGAAGGAGCAGGCTGAGGGAGTGTGTCAGACATGACTCAGCACTTTCCTGGGCTTGCCTGTGGTTTCGCCTTTCCACTCCAACTGGGCCCCGGGACTCCTTGCAGAGGAGGAGGAGCCCGGTTGTCTCCAAACTTCCTAGGGCTAGAGTAGAGCAGGGAGAACTCTGTCAGCTGGAAGGGAAGAGCAGAAGGGTAGATGGGGCAGAGGTTGCCTGGCCGCTCTGGTGAAGCAACGCCCAGGGAGAAACAGGCACCATGGGCCTCCAGGCAGGGGATGCGAGATCCCAGCCAGAGTGCTTCTGCGTCTCAGCCGAGAAGCTTCCTGAGAGTTTGAGGTTGCCTGCAGCTCTCCAGAGGAGCAAAGACATGTGGGGTGTGTTTGGCCTTTCCCTGGGAGGGTGGTGCCCTTGCGGCAGCCCCAGGCCCAGGAGCAACGGCCCCAGAGGAAAGACCGTTCCCACTGAGATTCGCTGAGGCTGAGAAGCAGATTTCGCAGGAAGCGGGAGGAGAGAGCTTCCTTCGCCAATGCAGAGGCAGCCTAGCGGCCTGCGTCTGCACAGCTGGATTTGGCAGAGAGGCGTTCGCTTTGCCCCTGGGAGACGCTGAGATTGGCTCCAAGCACCGAGATTTCCGGGTGCGCGGCCTGCATCTCTCTTGCACTCTCCGAGCTTGAGAAGGCTTTCCTAGCTCCCAGCGTTGCTTCCCTGAAAGGAGCAGGCTGAGGAAGTGTGTCCGACGTGACTCAGCCCCTTCCTAGGCTTCCCCGTGCTATTGCCTTTCAGTGCAATCGAAGGCGCAGGACTCCTTGGAAAGGAGGCTGGGCTCGGTTGTCTCCCCACTTCAGAGGTCTAGAGCAGAGCACTGAGACGTCTGTCAGGCGGAAGGGAAGCGCTGTTGTGCCCATGGTGAAGACGTTGCTTGGCCGCACTGTGGAAGCAACGCCCAGAGAGAAACAGGCACCGTGGGCCTCCAGGCAGGGGCTGCGGGATCACAGCCAGAATGCCCCTGCGTCTCCGCTGAGAAGCGACCTCCCAGTTGGAGGCTCCATGCCGCCCTCCAGAGGAGCAAAGACGTGTGGAGTGTGTCTGGCCTTTCCTTGGGAGTGTGGTGCCCTTCCCTCTTCCCCAGGCACAGGAGCAACTGCCCCTGAGCAAAGACCTCTCCAAGGGCTTTTCCCTCAGGCTGAAGCAGATTTCGCAGGAAGCGGGCCTAGAGAGCTTCCTTCGTGGATGCAGAGGCAGCAGAGCGGCCTGCGTGTGCAAAGCTGCATTTGGCAGAGAGGAGCTCGCTTTGGCACTGGGAGGCTGGGAGACCTGCTCCAAGCACCGGGATTGCTGGGTTGGGGCCTGCATCTCGCTGCCACTTGCTGAGCTTCCAAAGACTTTCCTAGCTCACAGCCTCGCTAGCCATGAAGGAGCAGGCTGAGGGAGTGTGTCAGACATGACTCAGCACTTTCCTGGGCTTGCCTGTGGTTTCGCCTTTCCACTCCAACTGGGCCCCGGGACTCCTTGCAGAGGAGGAGGAGCCCGGTTGTCTCCAAACTTCCTAGGGCTAGAGTAGAGCAGGGAGAACTCTGTCAGCTGGAAGGGAAGAGCAGAAGGGTAGATGGGGCAGAGGTTGCCTGGCCGCTCTGGTGAAGCAACGCCCAGGGAGAAACAGGCACCATGGGCCTCCAGGCAGGGGATGCGAGATCCCAGCCAGAGTGCTTCTGCGTCTCAGCCGAGAAGCTTCCTGAGAGTTTGAGGTTGCCTGCAGCTCTCCAGAGGACCAAAGACATGTGGGGTGTGTTTGGCCTTTCCCTGGGAGGGTGGTGCCCTTGCGGCAGCCCCAGGCCCAGGAGCAAAGGCCCCAGAGGAAAGACCGTTCCCACTGAGATTCGCTGAGGCTGAGAAGCAGATTTCGCAGGAAGCGGGAGGAGAGAGCTTCCTTCGCCAATGCAGAGGCAGCCTAGCGGCCTGCGTCTGCACAGCTGGATTTGGCAGAGAGGCGTTCGCTTTGCCCCTGGGAGACGCTGAGATTGGCTCCAAGCACCGAGATTTCCGGGTGCGCGGCCTGCATCTCTCTTGCACTCTCCGAGCTTGAGAAGGCTTTCCTAGCTCCCAGCGTTGCTTCCCTGAAAGGAGCAGGCTGAGGAAGTGTGTCCGACGTGACTCAGCCCCTTCCTAGGCTTCCCCGTGCTATTGCCTTTCAGTGCAATCGAAGGCGCAGGACTCCTTGGAAAGGAGGCTGGGCTCGGTTGTCTCCCCACTTCAGAGGTCTAGAGCAGAGCACTGAGACGTCTGTCAGGCGGAAGGGAAGCGCTGTTGTGCCCATGGTGAAGACGTTGCTTGGCCGCACTGTGGAAGCAACGCCCAGAGAGAAACAGGCACCGTGGGCCTCCAGGCAGGGGCTGCGGGATCACAGCCAGAATGCCCCTGCGTCTCCGCTGAGAAGCGACCTCCCAGTTGGAGGCTCCATGCCGCCCTCCAGAGGAGCAAAGACGTGTGGAGTGTGTCTGGCCTTTCCTTGGGAGTGTGGTGCCCTTCCCTCTTCCCCAGGCACAGGAGCAACTGCCCCTGAGCAAAGACCTCTCCAAGGGCTTTTCCCTCAGGCTGAAGCAGATTTCGCAGGAAGCGGGCCTAGAGAGCTTCCTTCGTGGATGCAGAGGCAGCAGAGCGGCCTGCGTGTGCACAGCTGCATTTGGCAGAGAGGAGCTCGCTTTGGCACTGGGAGGCTGGGAGACCTGCTCCAAGCACCGGGATTGCTGGGTTGGGGCCTGCATCTCGCTGCCACTTGCTGAGCTTCCAAAGACTTTCCTAGCTCACAGCCTCGCTAGCCATGAAGGAGCAGGCTGAGGGAGTGTGTCAGACATGACTCAGCACTTTCCTGGGCTTGCCTGTGGTTTCGCCTTTCCACTCCAACTGGGCCCCGGGACTCCTTGCAGAGGAGGAGGAGCCCGGTTGTCTCCAAACTTCCTAGGGCTAGAGTAGAGCAGGGAGAACTCTGTCAGCTGGAAGGGAAGAGCAGAAGGGTAGATGGGGCAGAGGTTGCCTGGCCGCTCTGGTGAAGCAACGCCCAGGGAGAAACAGGCACCATGGGCCTCCAGGCAGGGGATGCGAGATCCCAGCCAGAGTGCTTCTGCATCTCAGCCGAGAAGCTTCCTGAGAGTTTGAGGTTGCCTGCAGCTCTCCAGAGGAGCAAAGACATGTGGGGTGTGTTTGGCCTTTCCCTGGGAGGGTGGTGCCCTTGCGGCAGCCCCAGGCCCAGAAGCAACGGCCCCAGAGGAAAGACCGTTCCCACTGAGATTCGCTGAGGCTGAGAAGCAGATTTCGCAGGAAGCGGGAGGAGAGAACTTCCTTCGCCAATGCAGAGGCAGCCTAGCGGCCTGCGTCTGCACAGCTGGATTTGGCAGAGAGGCGTTCGCTTTGCCCCTGGGAGACGCTGAGATTGGCTCCAAGCACCGAGATTTCCGGGTGCGCGGCCTGCATCTCTCTTGCACTCTCCGAGCTTGAGAAGGCTTTCCTAGCTCCCAGCGTTGCTTCCCTGAAAGGAGCAGGCTGAGGAAGTGTGTCCGACGTGACTCAGCCCCTTCCTAGGCTTCCCCGTGCTATTGCCTTTCAGTGCAATCGAAGGCGCAGGACTCCTTGGAAAGGAGGCTGGGCTCGGTTGTCTCCCCACTTCAGAGGTCTAGAGCAGAGCACTGAGACGTCTGTCAGGCGGAAGGGAAGCGCTGTTGTGCCCATGGTGAAGACGTTGCTTGGCCGCACTGTGGAAGCAACGCCCAGAGAGAAACAGGCACCGTGGGCCTCCAGGCAGGGGCTGCGGGATCACAGCCAGAATGCCCCTGCGTCTCCGCTGAGAAGCGACCTCCCAGTTGGAGGCTCCATGCCGCCCTCCAGAGGAGCAAAGACGTGTGGAGTGTGTCTGGCCTTTCCTTGGGAGTGTGGTGCCCTTCCCTCTTCCCCAGGCACAGGAGCAACTGCCCCTGAGCAAAGACCTCTCCAAGGGCTTTTCCCTCAGGCTGAAGCAGATTTCGCAGGAAGCGGGCCTAGAGAGCTTCCTTCGTGGATGCAGAGGCAGCAGAGCGGCCTGCGTGTGCACAGCTGCATTTGGCAGAGAGGAGCTCGCTTTGGCACTGGGAGGCTGTGAGACCTGCTCCAAGCACCGGGATTGCTGGGTTGGGGCCTGCATCTCGCTGCCACTTGCTGAGCTTCCAAAGACTTTCCTAGCTCACAGCCTCGCTAGCCATGAAGGAGCAGGCTGAGGGAGTGTGTCAGACATGACTCAGCACTTTCCTGGGCTTGCCTGTGGTTTCGCCTTTCCACTCCAACTGGGCCCCGGGACTACTTGCAGAGGAGGAGGAGCCCGGTTGTCTCCAAACTTCCTAGGGCTAGAGTAGAGCAGGGAGAACTCTGTCAGCTGGAAGGGAAGAGCAGAAGGGTAGATGGGGCAGAGGTTGCCTGGCCGCTCTGGTGAAGCAACGCCCAGGGAGAAACAGGCACCAAGGGCCTCCAGGCAGGGGATGCGAGATCCCAGCCAGAGTGCTTCTGCATCTCAGCCGAGAAGCTTCCTGAGAGTTTGAGGTTGCCTGCAGCTCTCCAGAGGAGCAAAGACATGTGGGGTGTGTTTGGCCTTTCCCTGGGAGGGTGGTGCCCTTGCGGCAGCCCCAGGCACAGGAGCAACGGCCCCAGAGGAAAGACCGTTCCCACTGAGATTCGCTGAGGCTGAGAAGCAGATTTCGCAGGAAGCGGGAGGAGAGAGCTTCCTTCGCCAATGCAGAGGCAGCCTAGCGGCCTGCGTCTGCACAGCTGGATTTGGCAGAGAGGCATTCGCTTTGCCCCTGGGAGACGCTGAGATTGGCTTCAAGCACCGAGATTTCCGGGTGCGCGGCCTGCATCTCTCTTGCACTCTCCGAGCTTGAGAAGGCTTTCCTAGCTCCCAGCGTTGCTTCCCTGAAAGGAGCAGGCTGAGGAAGTGTGTCCGACGTGACTCAGCCCCTTCCTAGGCTTCCCCGTGCTATTGCCTTTCAGTGCAATCGAAGGCGCAGGACTCCTTGGAAAGGAGGCTGGGCTCGGTTGTCTCCCCACTTCAGAGGTCTAGAGCAGAGCACTGAGACGTCTGTCAGACGGAAGGGAAGCGCTGTTGTGCCCATGGTGAAGACGTTGCTTGGCCGCACTGTGGAAGCAACGCCCAGAGAGAAACAGGCACCGTGGGCCTCCAGGCAGGGGCTGCGGGATCACAGCCAGAATGCCCCTGCGTCTCCGCTGAGAAGCGACCTCCCAGTTGGAGGCTCCATGCCGCCCTCCAGAGGAGCAAAGACATGTGGAGTGTGTCTGGCCTTTCCTTGGGAGTGTGGTGCCCTTCCCTCTTCCCCAGGCACAGGAGCAACTGCCCCTGAGCAAAGACCTCTCCAAGGGCTTTTCCCTCAGGCTGAAGCAGATTTCGCAGGAAGCGGGCCTAGAGAGCTTCCTTCGTGGATGCAGAGGCAGCAGAGCGGCCTGCGTGTGCACAGCTGCATTTGGCAGAGAGGAGCTCGCTTTGGCACTGGGAGGCTGTGAGACCTGCTCCAAGCACCGGGATTGCTGGGTTGGGGCCTGCATCTCGCTGCCACTTTCTGAGCTTCCAAAGACTTTCCTAGCTCACAGCCTCGCTAGCCATGAAGGAGCAGGCTGAGGGAGTGTGTCAGACATGACTCAGCACTTTCCTGGGCTTGCCTGTGGTTTCGCCTTTCCACTCCAACTGGGCCCCGGGACTCCTTGCACAGGAGGAGGAGCCCGGTTGTCTCCAAACTTCCTAGGGCTAGAGTAGAGCAGGGAGAACTCTGTCAGCTGGAAGGGAAGAGCAGAAGGGTAGATGGGGCAGAGGTTGCCTGGCCGCTCTGGTGAAGCAACGCCCAGGGAGAAACAGGCACCATGGGCCTCCAGGCAGGGGATGCGAGATCCCAGCCAGAGTGCTTCTGCGTCTCAGCCGAGAAGCTTCCTGAGAGTTTGAGGTTGCCTGCAGCTCTCCAGAGGAGCAAAGACATGTGGGGTGTGTTTGGCCTTTCCCTGGGAGGGTGGTGCCCTTGCGGCAGCCCCAGGCCCAGGAGCAACGGCCCCAGAGGAAAGACCGTTCCCACTGAGATTCGCTGAGGCTGAGAAGCAGATTTCGCAGGAAGCGGGAGGAGAGAGCTTCCTTCGCCAATGCAGAGGCAGCCTAGCGGCCTGCGTCTGCACAGCTGGATTTGGCAGAGAGGCGTTCGCTTTGCCCCTGGGAGACGCTGAGATTGGCTCCAAGCACCGAGATTTCCGGGTGCGCGGCCTGCATCTCTCTTGCACTCTCCGAGCTTGAGAAGGCTTTCCTAGCTCCCAGCGTTGCTTCCCTGAAAGGAGCAGGCTGAGGAAGTGTGTCCGACGTGACTCAGCCCCTTCCTAGGCTTCCCCGTGCTATTGCCTTTCAGTGCAATCGAAGGCGCAGGACTCCTTGGAAAGGAGGCTGGGCTCGGTTGTCTCCCCACTTCAGAGGTCTAGAGCAGAGCACTGAGACGTCTGTCAGACGGAAGGGAAGCGCTGTTGTGCCCATGGTGAAGACGTTGCTTGGCCGCACTGTGGAAGCAACGCCCAGAGAGAAACAGGCACCGTGGGCCTCCAGGCAGGGGCTGCGGGATCACAGCCAGAATGCCCCTGCGTCTCCGCTGAGAAGCGACCTCCCAGTTGGAGGCTCCATGCCGCCCTCCAGAGGAGCAAAGACGTGTGGAGTGTGTCTGGCCTTTCCTTGGGAGTGTGGTGCCCTTCCCTCTTCCCCAGGCACAGGAGCAACTGCCCCTGAGCAAAGACCTCTCCAAGGGCTTTTCCCTCAGGCTGAAGCAGATTTCGCAGGAAGCGGGCCTAGAGAGCTTCCGTCGTGGATGCAGAGGCAGCAGAGCGGCCTGCGTGTGCACAGCTGCATTTGGCAGAGAGGAGCTCGCTTTGGCACTGGGAGGCTGTGAGACCTGCTCCAAGCACCGGGATTGCTGGGTTGGGGCCTGCATCTCGCTGCCACTTGCTGAGCTTCCAAAGACTTTCCTAGCTCACAGCCTCGCTAGCCATGAAGGAGCAGGCTGAGGGAGTGTGTCAGACATGACTCAGCACTTTCCTGGGCTTGCCTGTGGTTTCGCCTTTCCACTCCAACTGGGCCCCGGGACTCCTTGCACAGGAGGAGGAGCCCGGTTGTCTCCAAACTTCCTAGGGCTAGAGTAGAGCAGGGAGAACTCTGTCAGCTGGAAGGGAAGAGCAGAAGGGTAGATGGGGCAGAGGTTGCCTGGCCGCTCTGGTGAAGCAACGCCCAGGGAGAAACAGGCACCATGGGCCTCCAGGCAGGGGATGCGAGATCCCAGCCAGAGTGCTTCTGCGTCTCAGCCGAGAAGCTTCCTGAGAGTTTGAGGTTGCCTGCAGCTCTCCAGAGGAGCAAAGACATGTGGGGTGTGTTTGGCCTTTCCCTGGGAGGGTGGTGCCCTTGCGGCAGCCCCAGGCCCAGGAGCAACGGCCCCAGAGGAAAGACCGTTCCCACTGAGATTCGCTGAGGCTGAGAAGCAGATTTCGCAGGAAGCGGGAGGAGAGAGCTTCCTTCGCCAATGCAGAGGCAGCCTAGCGGCCTGCGTCTGCACAGCTGGATTTGGCAGAGAGGCGTTCGCTTTGCCCCTGGGAGACGCTGAGATTGGCTCCAAGCACCGAGATTTCCGGGTGCGCGGCCTGCATCTCTCTTGCACTCTCCGAGCTTGAGAAGGCTTTCCTAGCTCCCAGCGTTGCTTCCCTGAAAGGAGCAGGCTGAGGAAGTGTGTCCGACGTGACTCAGCCCCTTCCTAGGCTTCCCCGTGCTATTGCCTTTCAGTGCAATCGAAGGCGCAGGACTCCTTGGAAAGGAGGCTGGGCTCGGTTGTCTCCCCACTTCAGAGGTCTAGAGCAGAGCACTGAGACGTCTGTCAGACGGAAGGGAAGCGCTGTTGTGCCCATGGTGAAGACGTTGCTTGGCCGCACTGTGGAAGCAACGCCCAGAGAGAAACAGGCACCGTGGGCCTCCAGGCAGGGGCTGCGGGATCACAGCCAGAATGCCCCTGCGTCTCCGCTGAGAAGCGACCTCCCAGTTGGAGGCTCCATGCCGCCCTCCAGAGGAGCAAAGACGTGTGGAGTGTGTCTGGCCTTTCCTTGGGAGTGTGGTGCCCTTCCCTCTTCCCCAGGCACAGGAGCAACTGCCCCTGAGCAAAGACCTCTCCAAGGGCTTTTCCCTCAGGCTGAAGCAGATTTCGCAGGAAGCGGGCCTAGAGAGCTTCCTTCGTGGATGCAGAGGCAGCAGAGCGGCCTGCGTGTGCACAGCTGCATTTGGCAGAGAGGAGCTCGCTTTGGCACTGGGAGGCTGTGAGACCTGCTCCAAGCACCGGGATTGCTGGGTTGGGGCCTGCATCTCGCTGCCACTTGCTGAGCTTCCAAAGACTTTCCTAGCTCACAGCCTCGCTAGCCATGAAGGAGCAGGCTGAGGGAGTGTGTCAGACATGACTCAGCACTTTCCTGGGCTTGCCTGTGGTTTCGCCTTTCCACTCCAACTGGGCCCCGGGACTCCTTGCAGAGGAGGAGGAGCCCGGTTGTCTCCAAACTTCCTAGGGCTAGAGTAGAGCAGGGAGAACTCTGTCAGCTGGAAGGGAAGAGCAGAAGGGTAGATGGGGCAGAGGTTGCCTGGCCGCTCTGGTGAAGCAACGCCCAGGGAGAAACAGGCACCATGGGCCTCCAGGCAGGGGATGCGAGATCCCAGCCAGAGTGCTTCTGCGTCTCAGCCGAGAAGCTTCCTGAGAGTTTGAGGTTGCCTGCAGCTCTCCAGAGGAGCAAAGACATGTGGGGTGTGTTTGGCCTTTCCCTGGGAGGGTGGTGCCCTTGCGGCAGCCCCAGGCCCAGGAGCAACGGCCCCAGAGGAAAGACCGTTCCCACTGAGATTCGCTGAGGCTGAGAAGCAGATTTCGCAGGAAGCGGGAGGAGAGAGCTTCCTTCGCCAAAGCAGAGGCAGCCTAGCGGCCTGCGTCTGCACAGCTGGATTTGGCAGAGAGGCGTTCGCTTTGCCCCTGGGAGACGCTGAGATTGGCTCCAAGCACCGAGATTTCCGGGTGCGCGGCCTGCATCTCTCTTGCACTCTCCGAGCTTGAGAAGGCTTTCCTAGCTCCCAGCGTTGCTTCCCTGAAAGGAGCAGGCTGAGGAAGTGTGTCCGACGTGACTCAGCCCCTTCCTAGGCTTCCCCGTGCTATTGCCTTTCAGTGCAATCGAAGGCGCAGGACTCCTTGGAAAGGAGGCTGGGCTCGGTTGTCTCCCCACTTCAGAGGTCTAGAGCAGAGCACTGAGACGTCTGTCAGACGGAAGGGAAGCGCTGTTGTGCCCATGGTGAAGACGTTGCTTGGCCGCACTGTGGAAGCAACGCCCAGAGAGAAACAGGCACCGTGGGCCTCCAGGCAGGGGCTGCGGGATCACAGCCAGAATGCCCCTGCGTCTCCGCTGAGAAGCGACCTCCCAGTTGGAGGCTCCATGCCGCCCTCCAGAGGAGCAAAGACGTGTGGAGTGTGTCTGGCCTTTCCTTGGGAGTGTGGTGCCCTTCCCTCTTCCCCAGGCACAGGAGCAACTGCCCCTGAGCAAAGACCTCTCCAAGGGCTTTTCCCTCAGGCTGAAGCAGATTTCGCAGGAAGCGGGCCTAGAGAGCTTCCGTCGTGGATGCAGAGGCAGCAGAGCGGCCTGCGTGTGCACAGCTGCATTTGGCAGAGAGGAGCTCGCTTTGGCACTGGGAGGCTGTGAGACCTGCTCCAAGCACCGGGATTGCTGGGTTGGGGCCTGCATCTCGCTGCCACTTTCTGAGCTTCCAAAGACTTTCCTAGCTCACAGCCTCGCTAGCCATGAAGGAGCAGGCTGAGGGAGTGTGTCAGACATGACTCAGCACTTTCCTGGGCTTGCCTGTGGTTTCGACTTTCCACTCCAACTGGGCCCCGGGACTCCTTGCAGAGGAGGAGGAGCCCGGTTGTCTCCAAACTTCCTAGGGCTAGAGTAGAGCAGGGAGAACTCTGTCAGCTGGAAGGGAAGAGCAGAAGGGTAGATGGGGCAGAGGTTGCCTGGCCGCTCTGGTGAAGCAACGCCCAGGGAGAAACAGGCACCATGGGCCTCCAGGCAGGGGATGCGAGATCCCAGCCAGAGTGCTTCTGCGTCTCAGCCGAGAAGCTTCCTGAGAGTTTGAGGTTGCCTGCAGCTCTCCAGAGGACCAAAGACATGTGGGGTGTGTTTGGCCTTTCCCTGGGAGGGTGGTGCCCTTGCGGCAGCCCCAGGCCCAGGAGCAACGGCCCCAGAGGAAAGACCGTTCCCACTGAGATTCGCTGAGGCTGAGAAGCAGATTTCGCAGGAAGCGGGAGGAGAGAGCTTCCTTCGCCAATGCAGAGGCAGCCTAGCGGCCTGCGTCTGCACAGCTGGATTTGGCAGAGAGGCGTTCGCTTTGCCCCTGGGAGACGCTGAGATTGGCTCCAAGCACCGAGATTTCCGGGTGCGCGGCCTGCATCTCTCTTGCACTCTCCGAGCCTGAGAAGGCTTTCCTAGCTCCTAGCGTTGCTTCCCTGAAAGGAGCAGGCTGAGGAAGTGTGTCCGACGTGACTCAGCCCCTTCCTAGGCTTCCCCGTGCTATTGCCTTTCAGTGCAATCGAAGGCGCAGGACTCCTTGGAAAGGAGGCTGGGCTCGGTTGTCTCCCCACTTCAGAGGTCTAGATCAGAGCACTGAGACGTCTGTCAGACGGAAGGGAAGCGCTGTTGTGCCCATGGTGAAGACGTTGCTTGGCCGCACTGTGGAAGCAACGCCCAGAGAGAAACAGGCACCGTGGACCTCCAGGCAGGGGCTGCGGGATCACAGCCAGAATGCCCCTGCGTCTCCGCTGAGAAGCGACCTCCCAGTTGGAGGCTCCATGCCGCCCTCCAGAGGAGCAAAGACGTGTGGAGTGTGTCTGGCCTTTCCTTGGGAGTGTGGTGCCCTTCCCTCTTCCCCAGGCACAGGAGCAACTGCCCCTGAGCAAAGACCTCTCCAAGGGCTTTTCCCTCAGGCTGAAGCAGATTTCGCAGGAAGCGGGCCTAGAGAGCTTCCGTCGTGGATGCAGAGGCAGCAGAGCGGCCTGCGTGTGCAAAGCTGCATTTGGCAGAGAGGAGCTCGCTTTGGCACTGGGAGGCTGTGAGACCTGCTCCAAGCACCGGGATTGCTGGGTTGGGGCCTGCATCTCGCTGCCACTTTCTGAGCTTCCAAAGACTTTCCTAGCTCACAGCCTCGCTAGCCATGAAGGAGCAGGCTGAGGGAGTGTGTCAGACATGACTCAGCACTTTCCTGGGCTTGCCTGTGGTTTCGCCTTTCCACTCCAACTGGGCCCCGGGACTCCTTGCACAGGAGGAGGAGCCCGGTTGTCTCCAAACTTCCTAGGGCTAGAGTAGAGCAGGGAGAACTCTGTCAGCTGGAAGGGAAGAGCAGAAGGGTAGATGGGGCAGAGGTTGCCTGGCCGCTCTGGTGAAGCAACGCCCAGGGAGAAACAGGCACCATGGGCCTCCAGGCAGGGGATGCGAGATCCCAGCCAGAGTGCTTCTGCGTCTCAGCCGAGAAGCTTCCTGAGAGTTTGAGGTTGCCTGCAGCTCTCCAGAGGAGCAAAGACATGTGGGGTGTGTTTGGCCTTTCCCTGGGAGGGTGGTGCCCTTGCGGCAGCCCCAGGCCCAGGAGCAACGGCCCCAGAGGAAAGACCGTTCCCACTGAGATTCGCTGAGGCTGAGAAGCAGATTTCGCAGGAAGCGGGAGGAGAGAGCTTCCTTCGCCAATGCAGAGGCAGCCTAGCGGCCTGCGTCTGCACAGCTGGATTTGGCAGAGAGGCGTTCGCTTTGCCCCTGGGAGACGCTGAGATTGGCTCCAAGCACCGAGATTTCCGGGTGCGCGGCCTGCATCTCTCTTGCACTCTCCGAGCCTGAGAAGGCTTTCCTAGCTCCTAGCGTTGCTTCCCTGAAAGGAGCAGGCTGAGGAAGTGTGTCCGACGTGACTCAGCCCCTTCCTAGGCTTCCCCGTGCTATTGCCTTTCAGTGCAATCGAAGGCGCAGGACTCCTTGGAAAGGAGGCTGGGCTCGGTTGTCTCCCCACTTCAGAGGTCTAGAGCAGAGCACTGAGACGTCTGTCAGACGGAAGGGAAGCGCTGTTGTGCCCATGGTGAAGACGTTGCTTGGCCGCACTGTGGAAGCAACGCCCAGAGAGAAACAGGCACCGTGGGCCTCCAGGCAGGGGCTGCGGGATCACAGCCAGAATGCCCCTGCGTCTCCGCTGAGAAGCGACCTCCCAGTTGGAGGCTCCATGCCGCCCTCCAGAGGAGCAAAGACGTGTGGAGTGTGTCTGGCCTTTCCTTGGGAGTGTGGTGCCCTTCCCTCTTCCCCAGGCACAGGAGCAACTGCCCCTGAGCAAAGACCTCTCCAAGGGCTTTTCCCTCAGGCTGAAGCAGATTTCGCAGGAAGCGGGCCTAGAGAGCTTCCGTCGTGGATGCAGAGGCAGCAGAGCGGCCTGCGTGTGCACAGCTGCATTTGGCAGAGAGGAGCTCGCTTTGGCACTGGGAGGCTGTGAGACCTGCTCCAAGCACCGGGATTGCTGGGTTGGGGCCTGCATCTCGCTGCCACTTGCTGAGCTTCCAAAGACTTTCCTAGCTCACAGCCTCGCTAGCCATGAAGGAGCAGGCTGAGGGAGTGTGTCAGACATGACTCAGCACTTTCCTGGGCTTGCCTGTGGTTTCGCCTTTCCACTCCAACTGGGCCCCGGGACTCCTTGCAGAGGAGGAGGAGCCCGGTTGTCTCCAAACTTCCTAGGGCTAGAGTAGAGCAGGGAGAACTCTGTCAGCTGGAAGGGAAGAGCAGAAGGGTAGATGGGGCAGAGGTTGCCTGGCCGCTCTGGTGAAGCAACGCACAGGGAGAAACAGGCACCATGGGCCTCCAGGCAGGGGATGCGAGATCCCAGCCAGAGTGCTTCTGCGTCTCAGCCGAGAAGCTTCCTGAGAGTTTGAGGTTGCCTGCAGCTCTCCAGAGGAGCCAAGTCATGTGGGGTGTGTTTGGCCTTTCCCTGGGAGGGTGGTGCCCTTGCGGCAGCCCCAGGCCCAGGAGCAACGGCCCCAGAGGAAAGACCGTTCCCACTGAGATTCGCTGAGGCTGAGAAGCAGATTTCGCAGGAAGCGGGAGGAGAGAGCTTCCTTCGCCAATGCAGAGGCAGCCTAGCGGCCTGCGTCTGCACAGCTGGATTTGGCAGAGAGGCGTTCGCTTTGCCCCTGGGAGACGCTGAGATTGGCTCCAAGCACCGAGATTTCCGGGTGCGCGGCCTGCATCTCTCTTGCACTCTCCGAGCCTGAGAAGGCTTTCCTAGCTCCCAGCGTTGCTTCCCTGAAAGGAGCAGGCTGAGGAAGTGTGTCCGACGTGACTCAGCCCCTTCCTAGGCTTCCCCGTGCTATTGCCTTTCAGTGCAATCGAAGGCGCAGGACTCCTTGGAAAGGAGGCTGGGCTCGGTTGTCTCCCCACTTCAGAGGTCTAGAGCAGAGCACTGAGACGTCTGTCAGACGGAAGGGAAGCGCTGTTGTGCCCATGGTGAAGACGTTGCTTGGCCGCACTGTGGAAGCAACGCCCAGAGAGAAACAGGCACCGTGGGCCTCCAGGCAGGGGCTGCGGGATCACAGCCAGAATGCCCCTGCGTCTCCGCTGAGAAGCGACCTCCCAGTTGGAGGCTCCATGCCGCCCTCCAGAGGAGCAAAGACGTGTGGAGTGTGTCTGGCCTTTCCTTGGGAGTGTGGTGCCCTTCCCTCTTCCCCAGGCACAGGAGCAACTGCCCCTGAGCAAAGACCTCTCCAAGGGCTTTTCCCTCAGGCTGAAGCAGATTTCGCAGGAAGCGGGCCTAGAGAGCTTCCTTCGTGGATGCAGAGGCAGCAGAGCGGCCTGCGTGTGCACAGCTGCATTTGGCAGAGAGGAGCTCGCTTTGGCACTGGGAGGCTGTGAGACCTGCTCCAAGCACCGGGATTGCTGGGTTGGGGCCTGCATCTCGCTGCCACTTGCTGAGCTTCCAAAGACTTTCCTAGCTCACAGCCTCGCTAGCCATGAAGGAGCAGGCTGAGGGAGTGTGTCAGACATGACTCAGCACTTTCCTGGGCTTGCCTGTGGTTTCGCCTTTCCACTCCAACTGGGCCCCGGGACTCCTTGCAGAGGAGGAGGAGCCCGGTTGTCTCCAAACTTCCTAGGGCTAGAGTAGAGCAGGGAGAACTCTGTCAGCTGGAAGGGAAGAGCAGAAGGGTAGATGGGGCAGAGGTTGCCTGGCCGCTCTGGTGAAGCAACGCCCAGGGAGAAACAGGCACCATGGGCCTCCAGGCAGGGGATGCGAGATCCCAGCCAGAGTGCTTCTGCGTCTCAGCCGAGAAGCTTCCTGAGAGTTTGAGGTTGCCTGCAGCTCTCCAGAGGAGCAAAGACATGTGGGGTGTGTTTGGCCTTTCCCTGGGAGGGTGGTGCCCTTGCGGCAGCCCCAGGCCCAGGAGCAACGGCCCCAGAGGAAAGACCGTTCCCACTGAGATTCGCTGAGGCTGAGAAGCAGATTTCGCAGGAAGCGGGAGGAGAGAGCTTCCTTCGCCAATGCAGAGGCAGCCTAGCGGCCTGCGTCTGCACAGCTGGATTTGGCAGAGAGGCGTTCGCTTTGCCCCTGGGAGACGCTGAGATTGGCTCCAAGCACCGAGATTTCCGGGTGCGCGGCCTGCATCTCTCTTGCACTCTCCGAGCCTGAGAAGGCTTTCCTAGCTCCCAGCGTTGCTTCCCTGAAAGGAGCAGGCTGAGGAAGTGTGTCCGACGTGACTCAGCCCCTTCCTAGGCTTCCCCGTGCTATTGCCTTTCAGTGCAATCGAAGGCGCAGGACTCCTTGGAAAGGAGGCTGGGCTCGGTTGTCTCCCCACTTCAGAGGTCTAGAGCAGAGCACTGAGACGTCTGTCAGACGGAAGGGAAGCGCTGTTGTGCCCATGGTGAAGACGTTGCTTGGCCGCACTGTGGAAGCAACGCCCAGAGAGAAACAGGCACCGTGGGCCTCCAGGCAGGGGCTGCGGGATCACAGCCAGAATGCCCCTGCGTCTCCGCTGAGAAGCGACCTCCCAGTTGGAGGCTCCATGCCGCCCTCCAGAGGAGCAAAGACGTGTGGAGTGTGTCTGGCCTTTCCTTGGGAGTGTGGTGCCCTTCCCTCTTCCCCAGGCACAGGAGCAACTGCCCCTGAGCAAAGACCTCTCCAAGGGCTTTTCCCTCAGGCTGAAGCAGATTTCGCAGGAAGCGGGCCTAGAGAGCTTCCGTCGTGGATGCAGAGGCAGCAGAGCGGCCTGCGTGTGCACAGCTGCATTTGGCAGAGAGGAGCTCGCTTTGGCACTGGGAGGCTGTGAGACCTGCTCCAAGCACCGGGATTGCTGGGTTGGAGCCTGCATCTCGCTGCCACTTTCTGAGCTTCCAAAGACTTTCCTAGCTCACAGCCTCGCTAGCCATGAAGGAGCAGGCTGAGGGAGTGTGTCAGACATGACTCAGCACTTTCCTGGGCTTGCCTGTGGTTTCGCCTTTCCACTCCAACTGGGCCCCGGGACTCCTTGCAGAGGAGGAGGAGCCCGGTTGTCTCCAAACTTCCTAGGGCTAGAGTAGAGCAGGGAGAACTCTGTCAGCTGGAAGGGAAGAGCAGAAGGGTAGATGGGGCAGAGGTTGCCTGGCCGCTCTGGTGAAGCAACGCCCAGGGAGAAACAGGCACCATGGGCCTCCAGGCAGGGGATGCGAGATCCCAGCCAGAGTGCTTCTGCGTCTCAGCCGAGAAGCTTCCTGAGAGTTTGAGGTTGCCTGCAGCTCTCCAGAGGAGCAAAGACATGTGGGGTGTGTTTGGCCTTTCCCTGGGAGGGTGGTGCCCTTGCGGCAGCCCCAGGCCCAGGAGCAACGGCCCCAGAGGAAAGACCGTTCCCACTGAGATTCGCTGAGGCTGAGAAGCAGATTTCGCAGGAAGCGGGAGGAGAGAGCTTCCTTCGCCAATGCAGAGGCAGCCTAGCGGCCTGCGTCTGCACAGCTGGATTTGGCAGAGAGGCGTTCGCTTTGCCCCTGGGAGACGCTGAGATTGGCTCCAAGCACCGAGATTTCCGGGTGCGCGGCCTGCATCTCTCTTGCACTCTCCGAGCCTGAGAAGGCTTTCCTAGCTCCCAGCGTTGCTTCCCTGAAAGGAGCAGGCTGAGGAAGTGTGTCCGACGTGACTCAGCCCCTTCCTAGGCTTCCCCGTGCTATTGCCTTTCAGTGCAATCGAAGGCGCAGGACTCCTTGGAAAGGAGGCTGGGCTCGGTTGTCTCCCCACTTCAGAGGTCTAGAGCAGAGCACTGAGACGTCTGTCAGACGGAAGGGAAGCGCTGTTGTGCCCATGGTGAAGACGTTGCTTGGCCGCACTGTGGAAGCAACGCCCAGAGAGAAACAGGCACCGTGGGCCTCCAGGCAGGGGCTGCGGGATCACAGCCAGAATGCCCCTGCGTCTCCGCTGAGAAGCGACCTCCCAGTTGGAGGCTCCATGCCGCCCTCCAGAGGAGCAAAGACGTGTGGAGTGTGTCTGGCCTTTCCTTGGGAGTGTGGTGCCCTTCCCTCTTCCCCAGGCACAGGAGCAACTGCCCCTGAGCAAAGACCTCTCCAAGGGCTTTTCCCTCAGGCTGAAGCAGATTTCGCAGGAAGCGGGCCTAGAGAGCTTCCGTCGTGGATGCAGAGGCAGCAGAGCGGCCTGCGTGTGCACAGCTGCATTTGGCAGAGAGGAGCTCGCTTTGGCACTGGGAGGCTGTGAGACCTGCTCCAAGCACCGGGATTGCTGGGTTGGAGCCTGCATCTCGCTGCCACTTTCTGAGCTTCCAAAGACTTTCCTAGCTCACAGCCTCGCTAGCCATGAAGGAGCAGGCTGAGGGAGTGTGTCAGACATGACTCAGCACTTTCCTGGGCTTGCCTGTGGTTTCGCCTTTCCACTCCAACTGGGCCCCGGGACTCCTTGCACAGGAGGAGGAGCCCGGTTGTCTCCAAACTTCCTAGGGCTAGAGTAGAGCAGGGAGAACTCTGTCAGCTGGAAGGGAAGAGCAGAAGGGTAGATGGGGCAGAGGTTGCCTGGCCGCTCTGGTGAAGCAACGCCCAGGGAGAAACAGGCACCATGGGCCTCCAGGCAGGGGATGCGAGATCCCAGCCAGAGTGCTTCTGCGTCTCAGCCGAGAAGCTTCCTGAGAGTTTGAGGTTGCCTGCAGCTCTCCAGAGGAGCAAAGACATGTGGGGTGTGTTTGGCCTTTCCCTGGGAGGGTGGTGCCCTTGCGGCAGCCCCAGGCCCAGGAGCAACGGCCCCAGAGGAAAGACCGTTCCCACTGAGATTCGCTGAGGCTGAGAAGCAGATTTCGCAGGAAGCGGGAGGAGAGAGCTTCCTTCGCCAATGCAGAGGCAGCCTAGCGGCCTGCGTCTGCACAGCTGGATTTGGCAGAGAGGCGTTCGCTTTGCCCCTGGGAGACGCTGAGATTGGCTCCAAGCACCGAGATTTCCGGGTGCGCGGCCTGCATCTCTCTTGCACTCTCCGAGCCTGAGAAGGCTTTCCTAGCTCCCAGCGTTGCTTCCCTGAAAGGAGCAGGCTGAGGAAGTGTGTCCGACGTGACTCAGCCCCTTCCTAGGCTTCCCCGTGCTATTGCCTTTCAGTGCAATCGAAGGCGCAGGACTCCTTGGAAAGGAGGCTGGGCTCGGTTGTCTCCCCAATTCAGAGGTCTAGAGCAGAGCACTGAGACGTCTGTCAGACGGAAGGGAAGCGCTGTTGTGCCCATGGTGAAGACGTTGCTTGGCCGCACTGTGGAAGCAACGCCCAGAGAGAAACAGGCACCGTGGGCCTCCAGGCAGGGGCTGCGGGATCACAGCCAGAATGCCCCTGCGTCTCCACTGAGAAGCGACCTCCCAGTTGGAGGCTCCATGCCGCCCTCCAGAGGAGCAAAGACGTGTGGAGTGTGTCTGGCCTTTCCTTGGGAGTGTGGTGCCCTTCCCTCTTCCCCAGGCACAGGAGCAACTGCCCCTGAGCAAAGACCTCTCCAAGGGCTTTTCCCTCAGGCTGAAGCAGATTTCGCAGGAAGCGGGCCTAGAGAGCTTCCGTCGTGGATGCAGAGGCAGCAGAGCGGCCTGCGTGTGCACAGCTGCATTTGGCAGAGAGGAGCTCGCTTTGGCACTGGGAGGCTGTGAGACCTGCTCCAAGCACCGGGATTGCTGGGTTGGGGCCTGCATCTCGCTGCCACTTTCTGAGCTTCCAAAGACTTTCCTAGCTCACAGCCTCGCTAGCCATGAAGGAGCAGGCTGAGGGAGTGTGTCAGACATGACTCAGCACTTTCCTGGGCTTGCCTGTGGTTTCGCCTTTCCACTCCAACTGGGCCCCGGGACTCCTTGCAGAGGAGGAGGAGCCCGGTTGTCTCCAAACTTCCTAGGGCTAGAGTAGAGCAGGGAGAACTCTGTCAGCTGGAAGGGAAGAGCAGAAGGGTAGATGGGGCAGAGGTTGCCTGGCCGCTCTGGTGAAGCAACGCCCAGGGAGAAACAGGCACCATGGGCCTCCAGGCAGGGGATGCGAGATCCCAGCCAGAGTGCTTCTGCGTCTCAGCCGAGAAGCTTCCTGAGAGTTTGAGGTTGCCTGCAGCTCTCCAGAGGAGCAAAGACATGTGGGGTGTGTTTGGCCTTTCCCTGGGAGGGTGGTGCCCTTGCGGCAGCCCCAGGCCCAGGAGCAACGGCCCCAGAGGAAAGACCGTTCCCACTGAGATTCGCTGAGGCTGAGAAGCAGATTTCGCAGGAAGCGGGAGGAGAGAGCTTCCTTCGCCAATGCAGAGGCAGCCTAGCGGCCTGCGTCTGCACAGCTGGATTTGGCAGAGAGGCGTTCGCTTTGCCCCTGGGAGACGCTGAGATTGGCTCCAAGCACCGAGATTTCCGGGTGCGCGGCCTGCATCTCTCTTGCACTCTCCGAGCCTGAGAAGGCTTTCCTAGCTCCCAGCGTTGCTTCCCTGAAAGGAGCAGGCTGATGAAGTGTGTCCGACGTGACTCAGCCCCTTCCTAGGCTTCCCCGTGCTATTGCCTTTCAGTGCAATCGAAGGCGCAGGACTCCTTGGAAAGGAGGCTGGGCTCGGTTGTCTCCCCACTTCAGAGGTCTAGAGCAGAGCACTGAGACGTCTGTCAGACGGAAGGGAAGCGCTGTTGTGCCCATGGTGAAGACGTTGCTTGGCCGCACTGTGGAAGCAACGCCCAGAGAGAAACAGGCACCGTGGGCCTCCAGGCAGGGGCTGCGGGATCACAGCCAGAATGCCCCTGCGTCTCCGCTGAGAAGCAACCTCCCAGTTGGAGGCTCCATGCCGCCCTCCAGAGGAGCAAAGACGTGTGGAGTGTGTCTGGCCTTTCCTTGGGAGTGTGGTGCCCTTCCCTCTTCCCCAGGCACAGGAGCAACTGCCCCTGAGCAAAGACCTCTCCAAGGGCTTTTCCCTCAGGCTGAAGCAGATTTCGCAGGAAGCGGGCCTAGAGAGCTTCCTTCGTGGATGCAGAGGCAGCAGAGCGGCCTGCGTGTGCACAGCTGCATTTGGCAGAGAGGAGCTCGCTTTGGCACTGGGAGGCTGTGAGACCTGCTCCAAGCACCGGGATTGCTGGGTTGGGGACTGCATCTCGCTGCCACTTTCTGAGCTTCCAAAGACTTTCCTAGCTCACAGCCTCGCTAGCCATGAAGGAGCAGGCTGAGGGAGTGTGTCAGACATGACTCAGCACTTTCCTGGGCTTGCCTGTGGTTTCGCCTTTCCACTCCAACTGGGCCCCGGGACTCCTTGCACAGGAGGAGGAGCCCGGTTGTCTCCAAACTTCCTAGGGCTAGAGTAGAGCAGGGAGAACTCTGTCAGCTGGAAGGGAAGAGCAGAAGGGTAGATGGGGCAGAGGTTGCCTGGCCGCTCTGGTGAAGCAACGCCCAGGGAGAAACAGGCACCATGGGCCTCCAGGCAGGGGATGCGAGATCCCAGCCAGAGTGCTTCTGCGTCTCAGCCGAGAAGCTTCCTGAGAGTTTGAGGTTGCCTGCAGCTCTCCAGAGGAGCAAAGACATGTGGGGTGTGTTTGGCCTTTCCCTGGGAGGGTGGTGCCCTTGCGGCAGCCCCAGGCCCAGGAGCAACGGCCCCAGAGGAAAGACCGTTCCCACTGAGATTCGCTGAGGCTGAGAAGCAGATTTCGCAGGAAGCGGGAGGAGAGAGCTTCCTTCGCCAATGCAGAGGCAGCCTAGCGGCCTGCGTCTGCACAGCTGGATTTGGCAGAGAGGCGTTCGCTTTGCCCCTGGGAGACGCTGAGATTGGCTCCAAGCACCGAGATTTCCGGGTGCGCGGCCTGCATCTCTCTTGCACTCTCCGAGCCTGAGAAGGCTTTCCTAGCTCCCAGCGTTGCTTCCCTGAAAGGAGCAGGCTGAGGAAGTGTGTCCGACGTGACTCAGCCCCTTCCTAGGCTTCCCCGTGCTATTGCCTTTCAGTGCAATCGAAGGCGCAGGACTCCTTGGAAAGGAGGCTGGGCTCGGTTGTCTCCCCACTTCAGAGGTCTAGAGCAGAGCACTGAGACGTCTGTCAGACGGAAGGGAAGCGCTGTTGTGCCCATGGTGAAGACGTTGCTTGGCCGCACTGTGGAAGCAACGCCCAGAGAGAAACAGGCACCGTGGGCCTCCAGGCAGGGGCTGCGGGATCACAGCCAGAATGCCCCTGCGTCTCCGCTGAGAAGCGACCTCCCAGTTGGAGGCTCCATGCCGCCCTCCAGAGGAGCAAAGACGTGTGGAGTGTGTCTGGCCTTTCCTTGGGAGTGTGGTGCCCTTCCCTCTTCCCCAGGCACAGGAGCAACTGCCCCTGAGCAAAGACCTCTCCAAGGGCTTTTCCCTCAGGCTGAAGCAGATTTCGCAGGAAGCGGGCCTAGAGAGCTTCCGTCGTGGATGCAGAGGCAGCAGAGCGGCCTGCGTGTGCACAGCTGCATTTGGCAGAGAGGAGCTCGCTTTGGCACTGGGAGGCTGTGAGACCTGCTCCAAGCACCGGGATTGCTGGGTTGGAGCCTGCATCTCGCTGCCACTTTCTGAGCTTCCAAAGACTTTCCTAGCTCACAGCCTCGCTAGCCATGAAGGAGCAGGCTGAGGGAGTGTGTCAGACATGACTCAGCACTTTCCTGGGCTTGCCTGTGGTTTCGCCTTTCCACTCCAACTGGGCCCCGGGACTCCTTGCACAGGAGGAGGAGCCCGGTTGTCTCCAAACTTCCTAGGGCTAGAGTAGAGCAGGGAGAACTCTGTCAGCTGGAAGGGAAGAGCAGAAGGGTAGATGGGGCAGAGGTTGCCTGGCCGCTCTGGTGAAGCAACGCCCAGGGAGAAACAGGCACCATGGGCCTCCAGGCAGGGGATGCGAGATCCCAGCCAGAGTGCTTCTGCGTCTCAGCCGAGAAGCTTCCTGAGAGTTTGAGGTTGCCTGCAGCTCTCCAGAGGAGCAAAGACATGTGGGGTGTGTTTGGCCTTTCCCTGGGAGGGTGGTGCCCTTGCGGCAGCCCCAGGCCCAGGAGCAACGGCCCCAGAGGAAAGACCGTTCCCACTGAGATTCGCTGAGGCTGAGAAGCAGATTTCGCAGGAAGCGGGAGGAGAGAGCTTCCTTCGCCAATGCAGAGGCAGCCTAGCGGCCTGCGTCTGCACAGCTGGATTTGGCAGAGAGGCGTTCGCTTTGCCCCTGGGAGACGCTGAGATTGGCTCCAAGCACCGAGATTTCCGGGTGCGCGGCCTGCATCTCTCTTGCACTCTCCGAGCCTGAGAAGGCTTTCCTAGCTCCCAGCGTTGCTTCCCTGAAAGGAGCAGGCTGAGGAAGTGTGTCCGACGTGACTCAGCCCCTTCCTAGGCTTCCCCGTGCTATTGCCTTTCAGTGCAATCGAAGGCGCAGGACTCCTTGGAAAGGAGGCTGGGCTCGGTTGTCTCCCCACTTCAGAGGTCTAGAGCAGAGCACTGAGACGTCTGTCAGACGGAAGGGAAGCGCTGTTGTGCCCATGGTGAAGACGTTGCTTGGCCGCACTGTGGAAGCAACGCCCAGAGAGAAACAGGCACCGTGGGCCTCCAGGCAGGGGCTGCGGGATCACAGCCAGAATGCCCCTGCGTCTCCACTGAGAAGCGACCTCCCAGTTGGAGGCTCCATGCCGCCCTCCAGAGGAGCAAAGACGTGTGGAGTGTGTCTGGCCTTTCCTTGGGAGTGTGGTGCCCTTCCCTCTTCCCCAGGCACAGGAGCAACTGCCCCTGAGCAAAGACCTCTCCAAGGGCTTTTCCCTCAGGCTGAAGCAGATTTCGCAGGAAGCGGGCCTAGAGAGCTTCCTTCGTGGATGCAGAGGCAGCAGAGCGGCCTGCGTGTGCACAGCTGCATTTGGCAGAGAGGAGCTCGCTTTGGCACTGGGAGGCTGTGAGACCTGCTCCAAGCACCGGGATTGCTGGGTTGGGGCCTGCATCTCGCTGCCACTTTCTGAGCTTCCAAAGACTTTCCTAGCTCACAGCCTCGCTAGCCATGAAGGAGCAGGCTGAGGGAGTGTGTCAGACATGACTCAGCACTTTCCTGGGCTTGCCTGTGGTTTCGCCTTTCCACTCCAACTGGGCCCCGGGACTCCTTGCAGAGGAGGAGGAGCCCGGTTGTCTCCAAACTTCCTAGGGCTAGAGTAGAGCAGGGAGAACTCTGTCAGCTGGAAGGGAAGAGCAGAAGGGTAGATGGGGCAGAGGTTGCCTGGCCGCTCTGGTGAAGCAACGCCCAGGGAGAAACAGGCACCATGGGCCTCCAGGCAGGGGATGCGAGATCCCAGCCAGAGTGCTTCTGCGTCTCAGCCGAGAAGCTTCCTGAGAGTTTGAGGTTGCCTGCAGCTCTCCAGAGGAGCAAAGACATGTGGGGTGTGTTTGGCCTTTCCCTGGGAGGGTGGTGCCCTTGCGGCAGCCCCAGGCCCAGGAGCAACGGCCCCAGAGGAAAGACCGTTCCCACTGAGATTCGCTGAGGCTGAGAAGCAGATTTCGCAGGAAGCGGGAGGAGAGAGCTTCCTTCGCCAATGCAGAGGCAGCCTAGCGGCCTGCGTCTGCACAGCTGGATTTGGCAGAGAGGCGTTCGCTTTGCCCCTGGGAGACGCTGAGATTGGCTCCAAGCACCGAGATTTCCGGGTGCGCGGCCTGCATCTCTCTTGCACTCTCCGAGCCTGAGAAGGCTTTCCTAGCTCCCAGCGTTGCTTCCCTGAAAGGAGCAGGCTGAGGAAGTGTGTCCGACGTGACTCAGCCCCTTCCTAGGCTTCCCCGTGCTATTGCCTTTCAGTGCAATCGAAGGCGCAGGACTCCTTGGAAAGGAGGCTGGGCTCGGTTGTCTCCCCACTTCAGAGGTCTAGAGCAGAGCACTGAGACGTCTGTCAGACGGAAGGGAAGCGCTGTTGTGCCCATGGTGAAGACGTTGCTTGGCCGCACTGTGGAAGCAACGCCCAGAGAGAAACAGGCACCGTGGGCCTCCAGGCAGGGGCTGCGGGATCACAGCCAGAATGCCCCTGCGTCTCCGCTGAGAAGCGACCTCCCAGTTGGAGGCTCCATGCCGCCCTCCAGAGGAGCAAAGACGTGTGGAGTGTGTCTGGCCTTTCCTTGGGAGTGTGGTGCCCTTCCCTCTTCCCCAGGCACAGGAGCAACTGCCCCTGAGCAAAGACCTCTCCAAGGGCTTTTCCCTCAGGCTGAAGCAGATTTCGCAGGAAGCGGGCCTAGAGAGCTTCCTTCGTGGATGCAGAGGCAGCAGAGCGGCCTGCGTGTGCACAGCTGCATTTGGCAGAGAGGAGCTCGCTTTGGCACTGGGAGGCTGTGAGACCTGCTCCAAGCACCGGGATTGCTGGGTTGGGGACTGCATCTCGCTGCCACTTTCTGAGCTTCCAAAGACTTTCCTAGCTCACAGCCTCGCTAGCCATGAAGGAGCAGGCTGAGGGAGTGTGTCAGACATGACTCAGCACTTTCCTGGGCTTGCCTGTGGTTTCGCCTTTCCACTCCAACTGGGCCCCGGGACTCCTTGCACAGGAGGAGGAGCCCGGTTGTCTCCAAACTTCCTAGGGCTAGAGTAGAGCAGGGAGAACTCTGTCAGCTGGAAGGGAAGAGCAGAAGGGTAGATGGGGCAGAGGTTGCCTGGCCGCTCTGGTGAAGCAACGCCCAGGGAGAAACAGGCACCATGGGCCTCCAGGCAGGGGATGCGAGATCCCAGCCAGAGTGCTTCTGCGTCTCAGCCGAGAAGCTTCCTGAGAGTTTGAGGTTGCCTGCAGCTCTCCAGAGGAGCAAAGACATGTGGGGTGTGTTTGGCCTTTCCCTGGGAGGGTGGTGCCCTTGCGGCAGCCCCAGGCCCAGGAGCAACGGCCCCAGAGGAAAGACCGTTCCCACTGAGATTCGCTGAGGCTGAGAAGCAGATTTCGCAGGAAGCGGGAGGAGAGAGCTTCCTTCGCCAATGCAGAGGCAGCCTAGCGGCCTGCGTCTGCACAGCTGGATTTGGCAGAGAGGCGTTCGCTTTGCCCCTGGGAGACGCTGAGATTGGCTCCAAGCACCGAGATTTCCGGGTGCGCGGCCTGCATCTCTCTTGCACTCTCCGAGCCTGAGAAGGCTTTCCTAGCTCCCAGCGTTGCTTCCCTGAAAGGAGCAGGCTGAGGAAGTGTGTCCGACGTGACTCAGCCCCTTCCTAGGCTTCCCCGTGCTATTGCCTTTCAGTGCAATCGAAGGCGCAGGACTCCTTGGAAAGGAGGCTGGGCTCGGTTGTCTCCCCACTTCAGAGGTCTAGAGCAGAGCACTGAGACGTCTGTCAGACGGAAGGGAAGCGCTGTTGTGCCCATGGTGAAGACGTTGCTTGGCCGCACTGTGGAAGCAACGCCCAGAGAGAAACAGGCACCGTGGGCCTCCAGGCAGGGGCTGCGGGATCACAGCCAGAATGCCCCTGCGTCTCCGCTGAGAAGCGACCTCCCAGTTGGAGGCTCCATGCCGCCCTCCAGAGGAGCAAAGACGTGTGGAGTGTGTCTGGCCTTTCCTTGGGAGTGTGGTGCCCTTCCCTCTTCCCCAGGCACAGGAGCAACTGCCCCTGAGCAAAGACCTCTCCAAGGGCTTTTCCCTCAGGCTGAAGCAGATTTCGCAGGAAGCGGGCCTAGAGAGCTTCCGTCGTGGATGCAGAGGCAGCAGAGCGGCCTGCGTGTGCACAGCTGCATTTGGCAGAGAGGAGCTCGCTTTGGCACTGGGAGGCTGTGAGACCTGCTCCAAGCACCGGGATTGCTGGGTTGGAGCCTGCATCTCGCTGCCACTTTCTGAGCTTCCAAAGACTTTCCTAGCTCACAGCCTCGCTAGCCATGAAGGAGCAGGCTGAGGGAGTGTGTCAGACATGACTCAGCACTTTCCTGGGCTTGCCTGTGGTTTCGCCTTTCCACTCCAACTGGGCCCCGGGACTCCTTGCACAGGAGGAGGAGCCCGGTTGTCTCCAAACTTCCTAGGGCTAGAGTAGAGCAGGGAGAACTCTGTCAGCTGGAAGGGAAGAGCAGAAGGGTAGATGGGGCAGAGGTTGCCTGGCCGCTCTGGTGAAGCAACGCCCAGGGAGAAACAGGCACCATGGGCCTCCAGGCAGGGGATGCGAGATCCCAGCCAGAGTGCTTCTGCGTCTCAGCCGAGAAGCTTCCTGAGAGTTTGAGGTTGCCTGCAGCTCTCCAGAGGAGCAAAGACATGTGGGGTGTGTTTGGCCTTTCCCTGGGAGGGTGGTGCCCTTGCGGCAGCCCCAGGCCCAGGAGCAACGGCCCCAGAGGAAAGACCGTTCCCACTGAGATTCGCTGAGGCTGAGAAGCAGATTTCGCAGGAAGCGGGAGGAGAGAGCTTCCTTCGCCAATGCAGAGGCAGCCTAGCGGCCTGCGTCTGCACAGCTGGATTTGGCAGAGAGGCGTTCGCTTTGCCCCTGGGAGACGCTGAGATTGGCTCCAAGCACCGAGATTTCCGGGTGCGCGGCCTGCATCTCTCTTGCACTCTCCGAGCTTGAGAAGGCTTTCCTAGCTCCCAGCGTTGCTTCCCTGAAAGGAGCAGGCTGAGGAAGTGTGTCCGACGTGACTCAGCCCCTTCCTAGGCTTCCCCGTGCTATTGCCTTTCAGTGCAATCGAAGGCGCAGGACTCCTTGGAAAGGAGGCTGGGCTCGGTTGTCTCCCCACTTCAGAGGTCTAGAGCAGAGCACTGAGACGTCTGTCAGACGGAAGGGAAGCGCTGTTGTGCCCATGGTGAAGACGTTGCTTGGCCGCACTGTGGAAGCAACGCCCAGAGAGAAACAGGCACCGTGGGCCTCCAGGCAGGGGCTGCGGGATCACAGCCAGAATGCCCCTGCGTCTCCGCTGAGAAGCGACCTCCCAGTTGGAGGCTCCATGCCGCCCTCCAGAGGAGCAAAGACGTGTGGAGTGTGTCTGGCCTTTCCTTGGGAGTGTGGTGCCCTTCCCTCTTCCCCAGGCACAGGAGCAACTGCCCCTGAGCAAAGACCTCTCCAAGGGCTTTTCCCTCAGGCTGAAGCAGATTTCGCAGGAAGCGGGCCTAGAGAGCTTCCTTCGTGGATGCAGAGGCAGCAGAGCGGCCTGCGTGTGCACAGCTGCATTTGGCAGAGAGGAGCTCGCTTTGGCACTGGGAGGCTGTGAGACCTGCTCCAAGCACCGGGATTGCTGGGTTGGGGCCTGCATCTCGCTGCCACTTTCTGAGCTTCCAAAGACTTTCCTAGCTCACAGCCTCGCTAGCCATGAAGGAGCAGGCTGAGGGAGTGTGTCAGACATGACTCAGCACTTTCCTGGGCTTGCCTGTGGTTTCGCCTTTCCACTCCAACTGGGCCCCGGGACTCCTTGCAGAGGAGGAGGAGCCCGGTTGTCTCCAAACTTCCTAGGGCTAGAGTAGAGCAGGGAGAACTCTGTCAGCTGGAAGGGAAGAGCAGAAGGGTAGATGGGGCAGAGGTTGCCTGGCCGCTCTGGTGAAGCAACGCCCAGGGAGAAACAGGCACCATGGGCCTCCAGGCAGGGGATGCGAGATCCCAGCCAGAGTGCTTCTGCGTCTCAGCCGAGAAGCTTCCTGAGAGTTTGAGGTTGCCTGCAGCTCTCCAGAGGAGCAAAGACATGTGGGGTGTGTTTGGCCTTTCCCTGGGAGGGTGGTGCCCTTGCGGCAGCCCCAGGCCCAGGAGCAACGGCCCCAGAGGAAAGACCGTTCCCACTGAGATTCGCTGAGGCTGAGAAGCAGATTTCGCAGGAAGCGGGAGGAGAGAGCTTCCTTCGCCAATGCAGAGGCAGCCTAGCGGCCTGCGTCTGCACAGCTGGATTTGGCAGAGAGGCGTTCGCTTTGCCCCTGGGAGACGCTGAGATTGGCTCCAAGCACCGAGATTTCCGGGTGCGCGGCCTGCATCTCTCTTGCACTCTCCGAGCCTGAGAAGGCTTTCCTAGCTCCCAGCGTTGCTTCCCTGAAAGGAGCAGGCTGAGGAAGTGTGTCCGACGTGACTCAGCCCCTTCCTAGGCTTCCCCGTGCTATTGCCTTTCAGTGCAATCGAAGGCGCAGGACTCCTTGGAAAGGAGGCTGGGCTCGGTTGTCTCCCCACTTCAGAGGTCTAGAGCAGAGCACTGAGACGTCTGTCAGACGGAAGGGAAGCGCTGTTGTGCCCATGGTGAAGACGTTGCTTGGCCGCACTGTGGAAGCAACGCCCAGAGAGAAACAGGCACCGTGGGCCTCCAGGCAGGGGCTGCGGGATCACAGCCAGAATGCCCCTGCGTCTCCGCTGAGAAGCGACCTCCCAGTTGGAGGCTCCATGCCGCCCTCCAGAGGAGCAAAGACGTGTGGAGTGTGTCTGGCCTTTCCTTGGGAGTGTGGTGCCCTTCCCTCTTCCCCAGGCACAGGAGCAACTGCCCCTGAGCAAAGACCTCTCCAAGGGCTTTTCCCTCAGGCTGAAGCAGATTTCGCAGGAAGCGGGCCTAGAGAGCTTCCGTCGTGGATGCAGAGGCAGCAGAGCGGCCTGCGTGTGCACAGCTGCATTTGGCAGAGAGGAGCTCGCTTTGGCACTGGGAGGCTGTGAGACCTGCTCCAAGCACCGGGATTGCTGGGTTGGGGCCTGCATCTCGCTGCCACTTTCTGAGCTTCCAAAGACTTTCCTAGCTCACAGCCTCGCTAGCCATGAAGGAGCAGGCTGAGGGAGTGTGTCAGACATGACTCAGCACTTTCCTGGGCTTGCCTGTGGTTTCGCCTTTCCACTCCAACTGGGCCCCGGGACTCCTTGCAGAGGAGGAGGAGCCCGGTTGTCTCCAAACTTCCTAGGGCTAGAGTAGAGCAGGGAGAACTCTGTCAGCTGGAAGGGAAGAGCAGAAGGGTAGATGGGGCAGAGGTTGCCTGGCCGCTCTGGTGAAGCAACGCCCAGGGAGAAACAGGCACCATGGGCCTCCAGGCAGGGGATGCGAGATCCCAGCCAGAGTGCTTCTGCGTCTCAGCCGAGAAGCTTCCTGAGAGTTTGAGGTTGCCTGCAGCTCTCCAGAGGAGCAAAGACATGTGGGGTGTGTTTGGCCTTTCCCTGGGAGGGTGGTGCCCTTGCGGCAGCCCCAGGCCCAGGAGCAACGGCCCCAGAGGAAAGACCGTTCCCACTGAGATTCGCTGAGGCTGAGAAGCAGATTTCGCAGGAAGCGGGAGGAGAGAGCTTCCTTCGCCAATGCAGAGGCAGCCTAGCGGCCTGCGTCTGCACAGCTGGATTTGGCAGAGAGGCGTTCGCTTTGCCCCTGGGAGACGCTGAGATTGGCTCCAAGCACCGAGATTTCCGGGTGCGCGGCCTGCATCTCTCTTGCACTCTCCGAGCCTGAGAAGGCTTTCCTAGCTCCCAGCGTTGCTTCCCTGAAAGGAGCAGGCTGAGGAAGTGTGTCCGACGTGACTCAGCCCCTTCCTAGGCTTCCCCGTGCTATTGCCTTTCAGTGCAATCGAAGGCGCAGGACTCCTTGGAAAGGAGGCTGGGCTCGGTTGTCTCCCCACTTCAGAGGTCTAGAGCAGAGCACTGAGACGTCTGTCAGACGGAAGGGAAGCGCTGTTGTGCCCATGGTGAAGACGTTGCTTGGCCGCACTGTGGAAGCAACGCCCAGAGAGAAACAGGCACCGTGGGCCTCCAGGCAGGGGCTGCGGGATCACAGCCAGAATGCCCCTGCGTCTCCGCTGAGAAGCGACCTCCCAGTTGGAGGCTCCATGCCGCCCTCCAGAGGAGCAAAGACGTGTGGAGTGTGTCTGGCCTTTCCTTGGGAGTGTGGTGCCCTTCCCTCTTCCCCAGGCACAGGAGCAACTGCCCCTGAGCAAAGACCTCTCCAAGGGCTTTTCCCTCAGGCTGAAGCAGATTTCGCAGGAAGCGGGCCTAGAGAGCTTCCTTCGTGGATGCAGAGGCAGCAGAGCGGCCTGCGTGTGCACAGCTGCATTTGGCAGAGAGGAGCTCGCTTTGGCACTGGGAGGCTGTGAGACCTGCTCCAAGCACCGGGATTGCTGGGTTGGGGCCTGCATCTCGCTGCCACTTTCTGAGCTTCCAAAGACTTTCCTAGCTCACAGCCTCGCTAGCCATGAAGGAGCAGGCTGAGGGAGTGTGTCAGACATGACTCAGCACTTTCCTGGGCTTGCCTGTGGTTTCGCCTTTCCACTCCAACTGGGCCCCGGGACTCCTTGCAGAGGAGGAGGAGCCCGGTTGTCTCCAAACTTCCTAGGGCTAGAGTAGAGCAGGGAGAACTCTGTCAGCTGGAAGGGAAGAGCAGAAGGGTAGATGGGGCAGAGGTTGCCTGGCCGCTCTGGTGAAGCAACGCCCAGGGAGAAACAGGCACCATGGGCCTCCAGGCAGGGGATGCGAGATCCCAGCCAGAGTGCTTCTGCGTCTCAGCCGAGAAGCTTCCTGAGAGTTTGAGGTTGCCTGCAGCTCTCCAGAGGAGCAAAGACATGTGGGGTGTGTTTGGCCTTTCCCTGGGAGGGTGGTGCCCTTGCGGCAGCCCCAGGCCCAGGAGCAACGGCCCCAGAGGAAAGACCGTTCCCACTGAGATTCGCTGAGGCTGAGAAGCAGATTTCGCAGGAAGCGGGAGGAGAGAGCTTCCTTCGCCAATGCAGAGGCAGCCTAGCGGCCTGCGTCTGCACAGCTGGATTTGGCAGAGAGGCGTTCGCTTTGCCCCTGGGAGACGCTGAGATTGGCTCCAAGCACCGAGATTTCCGGGTGCGCGGCCTGCATCTCTCTTGCACTCTCCGAGCCTGAGAAGGCTTTCCTAGCTCCCAGCGTTGCTTCCCTGAAAGGAGCAGGCTGAGGAAGTGTGTCCGACGTGACTCAGCCCCTTCCTAGGCTTCCCCGTGCTATTGCCTTTCAGTGCAATCGAAGGCGCAGGACTCCTTGGAAAGGAGGCTGGGCTCGGTTGTCTCCCCACTTCAGAGGTCTAGAGCAGAGCACTGAGACGTCTGTCAGACGGAAGGGAAGCGCTGTTGTGCCCATGGTGAAGACGTTGCTTGGCCGCACTGTGGAAGCAACGCCCAGAGAGAAACAGGCACCGTGGGCCTCCAGGCAGGGGCTGCGGGATCACAGCCAGAATGCCCCTGCGTCTCCGCTGAGAAGCGACCTCCCAGTTGGAGGCTCCATGCCGCCCTCCAGAGGAGCAAAGACGTGTGGAGTGTGTCTGGCCTTTCCTTGGGAGTGTGGTGCCCTTCCCTCTTCCCCAGGCACAGGAGCAACTGCCCCTGAGCAAAGACCTCTCCAAGGGCTTTTCCCTCAGGCTGAAGCAGATTTCGCAGGAAGCGGGCCTAGAGAGCTTTCTTCGTGGATGCAGAGGCAGCAGAGCGGCCTGCGTGTGCACAGCTGCATTTGGCAGAGAGGAGCTCGCTTTGGCACTGGGAGGCTGTGAGACCTGCTCCAAGCACCGGGATTGCTGGGTTGGGGCCTGCATCTCGCTGCCACTTTCTGAGCTTCCAAAGACTTTCCTAGCTCACAGCCTCGCTAGCCATGAAGGAGCAGGCTGAGGGAGTGTGTCAGACATGACTCAGCACTTTCCTGGGCTTGCCTGTGGTTTCGCCTTTCCACTCCAACTGGGCCCCGGGACTCCTTGCAGAGGAGGAGGAGCCCGGTTGTCTCCAAACTTCCTAGGGCTAGAGTAGAGCAGGGAGAACTCTGTCAGCTGGAAGGGAAGAGCAGAAGGGTAGATGGGGCAGAGGTTGCCTGGCCGCTCTGGTGAAGCAACGCCCAGGGAGAAACAGGCACCATGGGCCTCCAGGCAGGGGATGCGAGATCCCAGCCAGAGTGCTTCTGCGTCTCAGCCGAGAAGCTTCCTGAGAGTTTGAGGTTGCCTGCAGCTCTCCAGAGGAGCAAAGACATGTGGGGTGTGTTTGGCCTTTCCCTGGGAGGGTGGTGCCCTTGCGGCAGCCCCAGGCCCAGGAGCAACGGCCCCAGAGGAAAGACCGTTCCCACTGAGATTCGCTGAGGCTGAGAAGCAGATTTCGCAGGAAGCGGGAGGAGAGAGCTTCCTTCGCCAATGCAGAGGCAGCCTAGCGGCCTGCGTCTGCACAGCTGGATTTGGCAGAGAGGCGTTCGCTTTGCCCCTGGGAGACGCTGAGATTGGCTCCAAGCACCGAGATTTCCGGGTGCGCGGCCTGCATCTCTCTTGCACTCTCCGAGCCTGAGAAGGCTTTCCTAGCTCCCAGCGTTGCTTCCCTGAAAGGAGCAGGCTGAGGAAGTGTGTCCGACGTGACTCAGCCCCTTCCTAGGCTTCCCCGTGCTATTGCCTTTCAGTGCAATCGAAGGCGCAGGACTCCTTGGAAAGGAGGCTGGGCTCGGTTGTCTCCCCACTTCAGAGGTCTAGAGCAGAGCACTGAGACGTCTGTCAGACGGAAGGGAAGCGCTGTTGTGCCCATGGTGAAGACGTTGCTTGGCCGCACTGTGGAAGCAACGCCCAGAGAGAAACAGGCACCGTGGGCCTCCAGGCAGGGGCTGCGGGATCACAGCCAGAATGCCCCTGCGTCTCGGCTGAGAAGCGACCTCCCAGTTGGAGGCTCCATGCCGCCCTCCAGAGGAGCAAAGACGTGTGGAGTGTGTCTGGCCTTTCCTTGGGAGTGTGGTGCCCTTCCCTCTTCCCCAGGCACAGGAGCAACTGCCCCTGAGCAAAGACCTCTCCAAGGGCTTTTCCCTCAGGCTGAAGCAGATTTCGCAGGAAGCGGGCCTAGAGAGCTTCCTTCGTGGATGCAGAGGCAGCAGAGCGGCCTGCGTGTGCACAGCTGCATTTGGCAGAGAGGAGCTCGCTTTGGCACTGGGAGGCTGTGAGACCTGCTCCAAGCACCGGGATTGCTGGGTTGGGGCCTGCATCTCGCTGCCACTTGCTGAGCTTCCAAAGACTTTCCTAGCTCACAGCCTCGCTAGCCATGAAGGAGCAGGCTGAGGGAGTGTGTCAGACATGACTCAGCACTTTCCTGGGCTTGCCTGTGGTTTCGCCTTTCCACTCCAACTGGGCCCCGGGACTCCTTGCAGAGGAGGAGGAGCCCGGTTGTCTCCAAACTTCCTAGGGCTAGAGTAGAGCAGGGAGAACTCTGTCAGCTGGAAGGGAAGAGCAGAAGGGTAGATGGGGCAGAGGTTGCCTGGCCGCTCTGGTGAAGCAACGCCCAGGGAGAAACAGGCACCATGGGCCTCCAGGCAGGGGATGCGAGATCCCAGCCAGAGTGCTTCTGCGTCTCAGCCGAGAAGCTTCCTGAGAGTTTGAGGTTGCCTGCAGCTCTCCAGAGGAGCAAAGACATGTGGGGTGTGTTTGGCCTTTCCCTGGGAGGGTGGTGCCCTTGCGGCAGCCCCAGGTCCAGGAGCAACGGCCCCAGAGGAAAGACCGTTCCCACTGAGATTCGCTGAGGCTGAGAAGCAGATTTCGCAGGAAGCGGGAGGAGAGAGCTTCCTTCGCCAATGCAGAGGCAGCCTAGCGGCCTGCGTCTGCACAGCTGGATTTGGCAGAGAGGCGTTCGCTTTGCCCCTGGGAGACGCTGAGATTGGCTCCAAGCACCGAGATTTCCGGGTGCGCGGCCTGCATCTCTCTTGCACTCTCCGAGCCTGAGAAGGCTTTCCTAGCTCCCAGCGTTGCTTCCCTGAAAGGAGCAGGCTGAGGAAGTGTGTCCGACGTGACTCAGCCCCTTCCTAGGCTTCCCCGTGCTATTGCCTTTCAGTGCAATCGAAGGCGCAGGACTCCTTGGAAAGGAGGCTGGGCTCGGTTGTCTCCCCACTTCAGAGGTCTAGAGCAGAGCACTGAGACGTCTGTCAGACGGAAGGGAAGCGCTGTTGTGCCCATGGTGAAGACGTTGCTTGGCCGCACTGTGGAAGCAACGCCCAGAGAGAAACAGGCACCGTGGGCCTCCAGGCAGGGGCTGCGGGATCACAGCCAGAATGCCCCTGCGTCTCCGCTGAGAAGCGACCTCCCAGTTGGAGGCTCCATGCCGCCCTCCAGAGGAGCAAAGACGTGTGGAGTGTGTCTGGCCTTTCCTTGGGAGTGTGGTGCCCTTCCCTCTTCCCCAGGCACAGGAGCAACTGCCCCTGAGCAAAGACCTCTCCAAGGGCTTTTCCCTCAGGCTGAAGCAGATTTCGCAGGAAGCGGGCCTAGAGAGCTTCCTTCGTGGATGCAGAGGCAGCAGAGCGGCCTGCGTGTGCACAGCTGCATTTGGCAGAGAGGAGCTCGCTTTGGCACTGGGAGGCTGTGAGACCTGCTCCAAGCACCGGGATTGCTGGGTTGGGGCCTGCATCTCGCTGCCACTTTCTGAGCTTCCAAAGACTTTCCTAGCTCACAGCCTCGCTAGCCATGAAGGAGCAGGCTGAGGGAGTGTGTCAGACATGACTCAGCACTTTCCTGGGCTTGCCTGTGGTTTCGCCTTTCCACTCCAACTGGGCCCCGGGACTCCTTGCAGAGGAGGAGGAGCCCGGTTGTCTCCAAACTTCCTAGGGCTAGAGTAGAGCAGGGAGAACTCTGTCAGCTGGAAGGGAAGAGCAGAAGGGTAGATGGGGCAGAGGTTGCCTGGCCGCTCTGGTGAAGCAACGCCCAGGGAGAAACAGGCACCATGGGCCTCCAGGCAGGGGATGCGAGATCCCAGCCAGAGTGCTTCTGCGTCTCAGCCGAGAAGCTTCCTGAGAGTTTGAGGTTGCCTGCAGCTCTCCAGAGGAGCAAAGACATGTGGGGTGTGTTTGGCCTTTCCCTGGGAGGGTGGTGCCCTTGCGGCAGCCCCAGGCCCAGGAGCAACGGCCCCAGAGGAAAGACCGTTCCCACTGAGATTCGCTGAGGCTGAGAAGCAGATTTCGCAGGAAGCGGGAGGAGAGAGCTTCCTTCGCCAATGCAGAGGCAGCCTAGCGGCCTGCGTCTGCACAGCTGGATTTGGCAGAGAGGCGTTCGCTTTGCCCCTGGGAGACGCTGAGATTGGCTCCAAGCACCGAGATTTCCGGGTGCGCGGCCTGCATCTCTCTTGCACTCTCCGAGCTTGAGAAGGCTTTCCTAGCTCCCAGCGTTGCTTCCCTGAAAGGAGCAGGCTGAGGAAGTGTGTCCGACGTGACTCAGCCCCTTCCTAGGCTTCCCCGTGCTATTGCCTTTCAGTGCAATCGAAGGCGCAGGACTCCTTGGAAAGGAGGCTGGGCTCGGTTGTCTCCCCACTTCAGAGGTCTAGAGCAGAGCACTGAGACGTCTGTCAGACGGAAGGGCAGCGCTGTTGTGCCCATGGTGAAGACGTTGCTTGGCCGCACTGTGGAAGCAACGCCCAGAGAGAAACAGGCACCGTGGGCCTCCAGGCAGGGGCTGCGGGATCACAGCCAGAATGCCCCTGCGTCTCCGCTGAGAAGCGACCTCCCAGTTGGAGGCTCCATGCCGCCCTCCAGAGGAGCAAAGACGTGTGGAGTGTGTCTGGCCTTTCCTTGGGAGTGTGGTGCCCTTCCCTCTTCCCCAGGCACAGGAGCAACTGCCCCTGAGCAAAGACCTCTCCAAGGGCTTTTCCCTCAGGCTGAAGCAGATTTCGCAGGAAGCGGGCCTAGAGAGCTTCCTTCGTGGATGCAGAGGCAGCAGAGCGGCCTGCGTGTGCACAGCTGCATTTGGCAGAGAGGAGCTCGCTTTGGCACTGGGAGGCTGTGAGACCTGCTCCAAGCACTGGGATTGCTGGGTTGGGGCCTGCATCTCGCTGCCACTTTCTGAGCTTCCAAAGACTTTCCTAGCTCACAGCCTCGCTAGCCATGAAGGAGCAGGCTGAGGGAGTGTGTCAGACATGACTCAGCACTTTCCTGGGCTTGCCTGTGGTTTCGCCTTTCCACTCCAACTGGGCCCCGGGACTCCTTGCACAGGAGGAGGAGCCCGGTTGTCTCCAAACTTCCTAGGGCTAGAGTAGAGCAGGGAGAACTCTGTCAGCTGGAAGGGAAGAGCAGAAGGGTAGATGGGGCAGAGGTTGCCTGGCCGCTCTGGTGAAGCAACGCCCAGGGAGAAACAGGCACCATGGGCCTCCAGGCAGGGGATGCGAGATCCCAGCCAGAGTGCTTCTGCGTCTCAGCCGAGAAGCTTCCTGAGAGTTTGAGGTTGCCTGCAGCTCTCCAGAGGAGCAAAGACATGTGGGGTGTGTTTGGCCTTTCCCTGGGAGGGTGGTGCCCTTGCGGCAGCCCCAGGCCCAGGAGCAACGGCCCCAGAGGAAAGACCGTTCCCACTGAGATTCGCTGAGGCTGAGAAGCAGATTTCGCAGGAAGCGGGAGGAGAGAGCTTCCTTCGCCAATGCAGAGGCAGCCTAGCGGCCTGCGTCTGCACAGCTGGATTTGGCAGAGAGGCGTTCGCTTTGCCCCTGGGAGACGCTGAGATTGGCTCCAAGCACCGAGATTTCCGGGTGCGCGGCCTGCATCTCTCTTGCACTCTCCGAGCTTGAGAAGGCTTTCCTAGCTCCCAGCGTTGCTTCCCTGAAAGGAGCAGGCTGAGGAAGTGTGTCCGACGTGACTCAGCCCCTTCCTAGGCTTCCCCGTGCTATTGCCTTTCAGTGCAATCGAAGGCGCAGGACTCCTTGGAAAGGAGGCTGGGCTCGGTTGTCTCCCCACTTCAGAGGTCTAGAGCAGAGCACTGAGACGTCTGTCAGACGGAAGGGCAGCGCTGTTGTGCCCATGGTGAAGACGTTGCTTGGCCGCACTGTGGAAGCAACGCCCAGAGAGAAACAGGCACCGTGGGCCTCCAGGCAGGGGCTGCGGGATCACAGCCAGAATGCCCCTGCGTCTCCGCTGAGAAGCGACCTCCCAGTTGGAGGCTCCATGCCGCCCTCCAGAGGAGCAAAGACGTGTGGAGTGTGTCTGGCCTTTCCTTGGGAGTGTGGTGCCCTTCCCTCTTCCCCAGGCACAGGAGCAACTGCCCCTGAGCAAAGACCTCTCCAAGGGCTTTTCCCTCAGGCTGAAGCAGATTTCGCAGGAAGCGGGCCTAGAGAGCTTCCTTCGTGGATGCAGAGGCAGCAGAGCGGCCTGCGTGTGCACAGCTGCATTTGGCAGAGAGGAGCTCGCTTTGGCACTGGGAGGCTGTGAGACCTGCTCCAAGCACCGGGATTGCTGGGTTGGGGCCTGCATCTCGCTGCCACTTTCTGAGCTTCCAAAGACTTTCCTAGCTCACAGCCTCGCTAGCCATGAAGGAGCAGGCTGAGGGAGTGTGTCAGACATGACTCAGCACTTTCCTGGGCTTGCCTGTGGTTTCGCCTTTCCACTCCAACTGGGCCCCGGGACTCCTTGCACAGGAAGAGGAGCCCGGTTGTCTCCAAACTTCCTAGGGCTAGAGTAGAGCAGGGAGAACTCTGTCAGCTGGAAGGGAAGAGCAGAAGGGTAGATGGGGCAGAGGTTGCCTGGCCGCTCTGGTGAAGCAACGCCCAGGGAGAAACAGGCACCATGGGCCTCCAGGCAGGGGATGCGAGATCCCAGCCAGAGTGCTTCTGCGTCTCAGCCGAGAAGCTTCCTGAGAGTTTGAGGTTGCCTGCAGCTCTCCAGAGGAGCAAAGACATGTGGGGTGTGTTTGGCCTTTCCCTGGGAGGGTGGTGCCCTTGCGGCAGCCCCAGGCCCAGGAGCAACGGCCCCAGAGGAAAGACCGTTCCCACTGAGATTCGCTGAGGCTGAGAAGCAGATTTCGCAGGAAGCGGGAGGAGAGAGCTTCCTTCGCCAATGCAGAGGCAGCCTAGCGGCCTGCGTCTGCACAGCTGGATTTGGCAGAGAGGCGTTCGCTTTGCCCCTGGGAGACGCTGAGATTGGCTCCAAGCACCGAGATTTCCGGGTGCGCGGCCTGCATCTCTCTTGCACTCTCCGAGCCTGAGAAGGCTTTCCTAGCTCCCAGCGTTGCTTCCCTGAAAGGAGCAGGCTGAGGAAGTGTGTCCGACGTGACTCAGCCCCTTCCTAGGCTTCCCCGTGCTATTGCCTTTCAGTGCAATCGAAGGCGCAGGACTCCTTGGAAAGGAGGCTGGGCTCGGTTGTCTCCCCACTTCAGAGGTCTAGAGCAGAGCACTGAGACGTCTGTCAGACGGAAGGGAAGCGCTGTTGTGCCCATGGTGAAGACGTTGCTTGGCCGCACTGTGGAAGCAACGCCCAGAGAGAAACAGGCACCGTGGGCCTCCAGGCAGGGGCTGCGGGATCACAGCCAGAATGCCCCTGCGTCTCCGCTGAGAAGCGACCTCCCAGTTGGAGGCTCCATGCCGCCCTCCAGAGGAGCAAAGACGTGTGGAGTGTGTCTGGCCTTTCCTTGGGAGTGTGGTGCCCTTCCCTCTTCCCCAGGCACAGGAGCAACTGCCCCTGAGCAAAGACCTCTCCAAGGGCTTTTCCCTCAGGCTGAAGCAGATTTCGCAGGAAGCGGGCCTAGAGAGCTTCCGTCGTGGATGCAGAGGCAGCAGAGCGGCCTGCGTGTGCACAGCTGCATTTGGCAGAGAGGAGCTCGCTTTGGCACTGGGAGGCTGTGAGACCTGCTCCAAGCACCGGGATTGCTGGGTTGGGGCCTGCATCTCGCTGCCACTTGCTGAGCTTCCAAAGACTTTCCTAGCTCACAGCCTCGCTAGCCATGAAGGAGCAGGCTGAGGGAGTGTGTCAGACATGACTCAGCACTTTCCTGGGCTTGCCTGTGGTTTCGCCTTTCCACTCCAACTGGGCCCCGGGACTCCTTGCACAGGAGGAGGAGCCCGGTTGTCTCCAAACTTCCTAGGGCTAGAGTAGAGCAGGGAGAACTCTGTCAGCTGGAAGGGAAGAGCAGAAGGGTAGATGGGGCAGAGGTTGCCTGGCCGCTCTGGTGAAGCAACGCCCAGGGAGAAACAGGCACCATGGGCCTCCAGGCAGGGGATGCGAGATCCCAGCCAGAGTGCTTCTGCGTCTCAGCCGAGAAGCTTCCTGAGAGTTTGAGGTTGCCTGCAGCTCTCTAGAGGACCAAAGACATGTGGGGTGTGTTTGGCCTTTCCCTGGGAGGGTGGTGCCCTTGCGGCAGCCCCAGGCCCAGGAGCAACGGCCCCAGAGGAAAGACCGTTCCCACTGAGATTCGCTGAGGCTGAGAAGCAGATTTCGCAGGAAGCGGGAGGAGAGAGCTTCCTTCGCCAATGCAGAGGCAGCCTAGCGGCCTGCGTCTGCACAGCTGGATTTGGCAGAGAGGCGTTCGCTTTGCCCCTGGGAGACGCTGAGATTGGCTCCAAGCACCGAGATTTCTGGGTGCGCGGCCTGCATCTCTCTTGCACTCTCCGAGCCTGAGAAGGCTTTCCTAGCTCCTAGCGTTGCTTCCCTGAAAGGAGCAGGCTGAGGAAGTGTGTCCGACGTGACTCAGCCCCTTCCTAGGCTTCCCCGTGCTATTGCCTTTCAGTGCAATCGAAGGCGCAGGACTCCTTGGAAAGGAGGCTGGGCTCGGTTGTCTCCCCACTTCAGAGGTCTAGAGCAGAGCACTGAGACGTCTGTCAGACGGAAGGGAAGCGCTGTTGTGCCCATGGTGAAGACGTTGCTTGGCCGCACTGTGGAAGCAACGCCCAGAGAGAAACAGGCACCGTGGACCTCCAGGCAGGGGCTGCGGGATCACAGCCAGAATGCCCCTGCGTCTCCGCTGAGAAGCGACCTCCCAGTTGGAGGCTCCATGCCGCCCTCCAGAGGAGCAAAGACGTGTGGAGTGTGTCTGGCCTTTCCTTGGGAGTGTGGTGCCCTTCCCTCTTCCCCAGGCACAGGAGCAACTGCCCCTGAGCAAAGACCTCTCCAAGGGCTTTTCCCTAAGGCTGAAGCAGATTTCGCAGGAAGCGGGCCTAGAGAGCTTCCGTCGTGGATGCAGAGGCAGTAGAGCGGCCTGCGTGTGCAAAGCTGCATTTGGCAGAGAGGAGCTCGCTTTGGCACTGGGAGGCTGTGAGACCTGCTCCAAGCACCGGGATTGCTGGGTTGGGGCCTGCATCTCGCTGCCACTTTCTGAGCTTCCAAAGACTTTCCTAGCTCACAGCCTCGCTAGCCATGAAGGAGCAGGCTGAGGGAGTGTGTCAGACATGACTCAGCACTTTCCTGGGCTTGCCTGTGGTTTCGCCTTTCCACTCCAACTGGGCCCCGGGACTCCTTGCAGAGGAGGAGGAGCCCGGTTGTCTCCAAACTTCCTAGGGCTAGAGTAGAGCAGGGAGAACTCTGTCAGCTGGAAGGGAAGAGCAGAAGGGTAGATGGGGCAGAGGTTGCCTGGCCGCTCTGGTGAAGCAACGCCCAGGGAGAAACAGGCACCATGGGCCTCCAGGCAGGGGATGCGAGATCCCAGCCAGAGTGCTTCTGCGTCTCAGCCGAGAAGCTTCCTGAGAGTTTGAGGTTGCCTGCAGCTCTCCAGAGGAGCAAAGACATGTGGGGTGTGTTTGGCCTTTCCCTGGGAGGGTGGTGCCCTTGCGGCAGCCCCAGGCCCAGGAGCAACGGCCCCAGAGGAAAGACCGTTCCCACTGAGATTCGCTGAGGCTGAGAAGCAGATTTCGCAGGAAGCGGGAGGAGAGAGCTTCCTTCGCCAATGCAGAGGCAGCCTAGCGGCCTGCGTCTGCACAGCTGGATTTGGCAGAGAGGCGTTCGCTTTGCCCCTGGGAGACGCTGAGATTGGCTCCAAGCACCGAGATTTCCGGGTGCGCGGCCTGCATCTCTCTTGCACTCTCCGAGCCTGAGAAGGCTTTCCTAGCTCCCAGCGTTGCTTCCCTGAAAGGAGCAGGCTGAGGAAGTGTGTCCGACGTGACTCAGCCCCTTCCTAGGCTTCCCCGTGCTATTGCCTTTCAGTGCAATCGAAGGCGCAGGACTCCTTGGAAAGGAGGCTGGGCTCGGTTGTCTCCCCACTTCAGAGGTCTAGAGCAGAGCACTGAGACGTCTGTCAGACGGAAGGGAAGCGCTGTTGTGCCCATGGTGAAGACGTTGCTTGGCCGCACTGTGGAAGCAACGCCCAGAGAGAAACAGGCACCGTGGGCCTCCAGGCAGGGGCTGCGGGATCACAGCCAGAATGCCCCTGCGTCTCCGCTGAGAAGCGACCTCCCAGTTGGAGGCTCCATGCCGCCCTCCAGAGGAGCAAAGACGTGTGGAGTGTGTCTGGCCTTTCCTTGGGAGTGTGGTGCCCTTCCCTCTTCCCCAGGCACAGGAGCAACTGCCCCTGAGCAAAGACCTCTCCAAGGGCTTTTCCCTCAGGCTGAAGCAGATTTCGCAGGAAGCGGGCCTAGAGAGCTTCCTTCGTGGATGCAGAGGCAGCAGAGCGGCCTGCGTGTGCACAGCTGCATTTGGCAGAGAGGAGCTCGCTTTGGCACTGGGAGGCTGTGAGACCTGCTCCAAGCACCGGGATTGCTGGGTTGGGGCCTGCATCTCGCTGCCACTTTCTGAGCTTCCAAAGACTTTCCTAGCTCACAGCCTCGCTAGCCATGAAGGAGCAGGCTGAGGGAGTGTGTCAGACATGACTCAGCACTTTCCTGGGCTTGCCTGTGGTTTCGCCTTTCCACTCCAACTGGGCCCCGGGACTCCTTGCAGAGGAGGAGGAGCCCGGTTGTCTCCAAACTTCCTAGGGCTAGAGTAGAGCAGGGAGAACTCTGTCAGCTGGAAGGGAAGAGCAGAAGGGTAGATGGGGCAGAGGTTGCCTGGCCGCTCTGGTGAAGCAACGCCCAGGGAGAAACAGGCACCATGGGCCTCCAGGCAGGGGATGCGAGATCCCAGCCAGAGTGCTTCTGCGTCTCAGCCGAGAAGCTTCCTGAGAGTTTGAGGTTGCCTGCAGCTCTCCAGAGGAGCAAAGACATGTGGGGTGTGTTTGGCCTTTCCCTGGGAGGGTGGTGCCCTTGCGGCAGCCCCAGGTCCAGGAGCAACGGCCCCAGAGGAAAGACCGTTCCCACTGAGATTCGCTGAGGCTGAGAAGCAGATTTCGCAGGAAGCGGGAGGAGAGAGCTTCCTTCGCCAATGCAGAGGCAGCCTAGCGGCCTGCGTCTGCACAGCTGGATTTGGCAGAGAGGCGTTCGCTTTGCCCCTGGGAGACGCTGAGATTGGCTCCAAGCACCGAGATTTCCGGGTGCGCGGCCTGCATCTCTCTTGCACTCTCCGAGCCTGAGAAGGCTTTCCTAGCTCCCAGCGTTGCTTCCCTGAAAGGAGCAGGCTGAGGAAGTGTGTCCGACGTGACTCAGCCCCTTCCTAGGCTTCCCCGTGCTATTGCCTTTCAGTGCAATCGAAGGCGCAGGACTCCTTGGAAAGGAGGCTGGGCTCGGTTGTCTCCCCACTTCAGAGGTCTAGAGCAGAGCACTGAGACGTCTGTCAGACGGAAGGGAAGCGCTGTTGTGCCCATGGTGAAGACGTTGCTTGGCCGCACTGTGGAAGCAACGCCCAGAGAGAAACAGGCACCGTGGGCCTCCAGGCAGGGGCTGCGGGATCACAGCCAGAATGCCCCTGCGTCTCCGCTGAGAAGCGACCTCCCAGTTGGAGGCTCCATGCCGCCCTCCAGAGGAGCAAAGACGTGTGGAGTGTGTCTGGCCTTTCCTTGGGAGTGTGGTGCCCTTCCCTCTTCCCCAGGCACAGGAGCAACTGCCCCTGAGCAAAGACCTCTCCAAGGGCTTTTCCCTCAGGCTGAAGCAGATTTCGCAGGAAGCGGGCCTAGAGAGCTTCCTTCGTGGATGCAGAGGCAGCAGAGCGGCCTGCGTGTGCACAGCTGCATTTGGCAGAGAGGAGCTCGCTTTGGCACTGGGAGGCTGTGAGACCTGCTCCAAGCACCGGGATTGCTGGGTTGGGGCCTGCATCTCGCTGCCACTTTCTGAGCTTCCAAAGACTTTCCTAGCTCACAGCCTCGCTAGCCATGAAGGAGCAGGCTGAGGGAGTGTGTCAGACATGACTCAGCACTTTCCTGGGCTTGCCTGTGGTTTCGCCTTTCCACTCCAACTGGGCCCCGGGACTCCTTGCACAGGAGGAGGAGCCCGGTTGTCTCCAAACTTCCTAGGGCTAGAGTAGAGCAGGGAGAACTCTGTCAGCTGGAAGGGAAGAGCAGAAGGGTAGATGGGGCAGAGGTTGCCTGGCCGCTCTGGTGAAGCAACGCCCAGGGAGAAACAGGCACCATGGGCCTCCAGGCAGGGGATGCGAGATCCCAGCCAGAGTGCTTCTGCGTCTCAGCCGAGAAGCTTCCTGAGAGTTTGAGGTTGCCTGCAGCTCTCCAGAGGAGCAAAGACATGTGGGGTGTGTTTGGCCTTTCCCTGGGAGGGTGGTGCCCTTGCGGCAGCCCCAGGCCCAGGAGCAACGGCCCCAGAGGAAAGACCGTTCCCACTGAGATTCGCTGAGGCTGAGAAGCAGATTTCGCAGGAAGCGGGAGGAGAGAGCTTCCTTCGCCAATGCAGAGGCAGCCTAGCGGCCTGCGTCTGCACAGCTGGATTTGGCAGAGAGGCGTTCGCTTTGCCCCTGGGAGACGCTGAGATTGGCTCCAAGCACCGAGATTTCCGGGTGCGCGGCCTGCATCTCTCTTGCACTCTCCGAGCTTGAGAAGGCTTTCCTAGCTCCCAGCGTTGCTTCCCTGAAAGGAGCAGGCTGAGGAAGTGTGTCCGACGTGACTCAGCCCCTTCCTAGGCTTCCCCGTGCTATTGCCTTTCAGTGCAATCGAAGGCGCAGGACTCCTTGGAAAGGAGGCTGGGCTCGGTTGTCTCCCCACTTCAGAGGTCTAGAGCAGAGCACTGAGACGTCTGTCAGACGGAAGGGCAGCGCTGTTGTGCCCATGGTGAAGACGTTGCTTGGCCGCACTGTGGAAGCAACGCCCAGAGAGAAACAGGCACCGTGGGCCTCCAGGCAGGGGCTGCGGGATCACAGCCAGAATGCCCCTGCGTCTCCGCTGAGAAGCGACCTCCCAGTTGGAGGCTCCATGCCGCCCTCCAGAGGAGCAAAGACGTGTGGAGTGTGTCTGGCCTTTCCTTGGGAGTGTGGTGCCCTTCCCTCTTCCCCAGGCACAGGAGCAACTGCCCCTGAGCAAAGACCTCTCCAAGGGCTTTTCCCTCAGGCTGAAGCAGATTTCGCAGGAAGCGGGCCTAGAGAGCTTCCTTCGTGGATGCAGAGGCAGCAGAGCGGCCTGCGTGTGCACAGCTGCATTTGGCAGAGAGGAGCTCGCTTTGGCACTGGGAGGCTGTGAGACCTGCTCCAAGCACCGGGATTGCTGGGTTGGGGCCTGCATCTCGCTGCCACTTTCTGAGCTTCCAAAGACTTTCCTAGCTCACAGCCTCGCTAGCCATGAAGGAGCAGGCTGAGGGAGTGTGTCAGACATGACTCAGCACTTTCCTGGGCTTGCCTGTGGTTTCGCCTTTCCACTCCAACTGGGCCCCGGGACTCCTTGCAGAGGAGGAGGAGCCCGGTTGTCTCCAAACTTCCTAGGGCTAGAGTAGAGCAGGGAGAACTCTGTCAGCTGGAAGGGAAGAGCAGAAGGGTAGATGGGGCAGAGGTTGCCTGGCCGCTCTGGTGAAGCAACGCCCAGGGAGAAACAGGCACCATGGGCCTCCAGGCAGGGGATGCGAGATCCCAGCCAGAGTGCTTCTGCGTCTCAGCCGAGAAGCTTCCTGAGAGTTTGAGGTTGCCTGCAGCTCTCCAGAGGAGCAAAGACATGTGGGGTGTGTTTGGCCTTTCCCTGGGAGGGTGGTGCCCTTGCGGCAGCCCCAGGCCCAGGAGCAACGGCCCCAGAGGAAAGACCGTTCCCACTGAGATTCGCTGAGGCTGAGAAGCAGATTTCGCAGGAAGCGGGAGGAGAGAGCTTCCTTCGCCAATGCAGAGGCAGCCTAGCGGCCTGCGTCTGCACAGCTGGATTTGGCAGAGAGGCGTTCGCTTTGCCCCTGGGAGACGCTGAGATTGGCTCCAAGCACCGAGATTTCCGGGTGCGCGGCCTGCATCTCTCTTGCACTCTCCGAGCCTGAGAAGGCTTTCCTAGCTCCCAGCGTTGCTTCCCTGAAAGGAGCAGGCTGAGGAAGTGTGTCCGACGTGACTCAGCCCCTTCCTAGGCTTCCCCGTGCTATTGCCTTTCAGTGCAATCGAAGGCGCAGGACTCCTTGGAAAGGAGGCTGGGCTCGGTTGTCTCCCCACTTCAGAGGTCTAGAGCAGAGCACTGAGACGTCTGTCAGACGGAAGGGAAGCGCTGTTGTGCCCATGGTGAAGACGTTGCTTGGCCGCACTGTGGAAGCAACGCCCAGAGAGAAACAGGCACCGTGGGCCTCCAGGCAGGGGCTGCGGGATCACAGCCAGAATGCCCCTGCGTCTCCGCTGAGAAGCGACCTCCCAGTTGGAGGCTCCATGCCGCCCTCCAGAGGAGCAAAGACGTGTGGAGTGTGTCTGGCCTTTCCTTGGGAGTGTGGTGCCCTTCCCTCTTCCCCAGGCACAGGAGCAACTGCCCCTGAGCAAAGACCTCTCCAAGGGCTTTTCCCTCAGGCTGAAGCAGATTTCGCAGGAAGCGGGCCTAGAGAGCTTCCGTCGTGGATGCAGAGGCAGCAGAGCGGCCTGCGTGTGCACAGCTGCATTTGGCAGAGAGGAGCTCGCTTTGGCACTGGGAGGCTGTGAGACCTGCTCCAAGCACCGGGATTGCTGGGTTGGGGCCTGCATCTCGCTGCCACTTGCTGAGCTTCCAAAGACTTTCCTAGCTCACAGCCTCGCTAGCCATGAAGGAGCAGGCTGAGGGAGTGTGTCAGACATGACTCAGCACTTTCCTGGGCTTGCCTGTGGTTTCGCCTTTCCACTCCAACTGGGCCCCGGGACTCCTTGCACAGGAGGAGGAGCCCGGTTGTCTCCAAACTTCCTAGGGCTAGAGTAGAGCAGGGAGAACTCTGTCAGCTGGAAGGGAAGAGCAGAAGGGTAGATGGGGCAGAGGTTGCCTGGCCGCTCTGGTGAAGCAACGCCCAGGGAGAAACAGGCACCATGGGCCTCCAGGCAGGGGATGCGAGATCCCAGCCAGAGTGCTTCTGCGTCTCAGCCGAGAAGCTTCCTGAGAGTTTGAGGTTGCCTGCAGCTCTCTAGAGGACCAAAGACATGTGGGGTGTGTTTGGCCTTTCCCTGGGAGGGTGGTGCCCTTGCGGCAGCCCCAGGCCCAGGAGCAACGGCCCCAGAGGAAAGACCGTTCCCACTGAGATTCGCTGAGGCTGAGAAGCAGATTTCGCAGGAAGCGGGAGGAGAGAGCTTCCTTCGCCAATGCAGAGGCAGCCTAGCGGCCTGCGTCTGCACAGCTGGATTTGGCAGAGAGGCGTTGGCTTTGCCCCTGGGAGACGCTGAGATTGGCTCCAAGCACCGAGATTTCTGGGTGCGCGGCCTGCATCTCTCTTGCACTCTCCGAGCCTGAGAAGGCTTTCCTAGCTCCTAGCGTTGCTTCCCTGAAAGGAGCAGGCTGAGGAAGTGTGTCCGACGTGACTCAGCCCCTTCCTAGGCTTCCCCGTGCTATTGCCTTTCAGTGCAATCGAAGGCGCAGGACTCCTTGGAAAGGAGGCTGGGCTCGGTTGTCTCCCCACTTCAGAGGTCTAGAGCAGAGCACTGAGACGTCTGTCAGACGGAAGGGAAGCGCTGTTGTGCCCATGGTGAAGACGTTGCTTGGCCGCACTGTGGAAGCAACGCCCAGAGAGAAACAGGCACCGTGGACCTCCAGGCAGGGGCTGCGGGATCACAGCCAGAATGCCCCTGCGTCTCCGCTGAGAAGCGACCTCCCAGTTGGAGGCTCCATGCCGCCCTCCAGAGGAGCAAAGACGTGTGGAGTGTGTCTGGCCTTTCCTTGGGAGTGTGGTGCCCTTCCCTCTTCCCCAGGCACAGGAGCAACTGCCCCTGAGCAAAGACCTCTCCAAGGGCTTTTCCCTAAGGCTGAAGCAGATTTCGCAGGAAGCGGGCCTAGAGAGCTTCCGTCGTGGATGCAGAGGCAGTAGAGCGGCCTGCGTGTGCAAAGCTGCATTTGGCAGAGAGGAGCTCGCTTTGGCACTGGGAGGCTGTGAGACCTGCTCCAAGCACCGGGATTGCTGGGTTGGGGCCTGCATCTCGCTGCCACTTTCTGAGCTTCCAAAGACTTTCCTAGCTCACAGCCTCGCTAGCCATGAAGGAGCAGGCTGAGGGAGTGTGTCAGACATGACTCAGCACTTTCCTGGGCTTGCCTGTGGTTTCGCCTTTCCACTCCAACTGGGCCCCGGGACTCCTTGCAGAGGAGGAGGAGCCCGGTTGTCTCCAAACTTCCTAGGGCTAGAGTAGAGCAGGGAGAACTCTGTCAGCTGGAAGGGAAGAGCAGAAGGGTAGATGGGGCAGAGGTTGCCTGGCCGCTCTGGTGAAGCAACGCCCAGGGAGAAACAGGCACCATGGGCCTCCAGGCAGGGGATGCGAGATCCCAGCCAGAGTGCTTCTGCGTCTCAGCCGAGAAGCTTCCTGAGAGTTTGAGGTTGCCTGCAGCTCTCCAGAGGAGCAAAGACATGTGGGGTGTGTTTGGCCTTTCCCTGGGAGGGTGGTGCCCTTGCGGCAGCCCCAGGCCCAGGAGCAACGGCCCCAGAGGAAAGACCGTTCCCACTGAGATTCGCTGAGGCTGAGAAGCAGATTTCGCAGGAAGCGGGAGGAGAGAGCTTCCTTCGCCAATGCAGAGGCAGCCTAGCGGCCTGCGTCTGCACAGCTGGATTTGGCAGAGAGGCGTTCGCTTTGCCCCTGGGAGACGCTGAGATTGGCTCCAAGCACCGAGATTTCCGGGTGCGCGGCCTGCATCTCTCTTGCACTCTCCGAGCCTGAGAAGGCTTTCCTAGCTCCCAGCGTTGCTTCCCTGAAAGGAGCAGGCTGAGGAAGTGTGTCCGACGTGACTCAGCCCCTTCCTAGGCTTCCCCGTGCTATTGCCTTTCAGTGCAATCGAAGGCGCAGGACTCCTTGGAAAGGAGGCTGGGCTCGGTTGTCTCCCCACTTCAGAGGTCTAGAGCAGAGCACTGAGACGTCTGTCAGACGGAAGGGAAGCGCTGTTGTGCCCATGGTGAAGACGTTGCTTGGCCGCACTGTGGAAGCAACGCCCAGAGAGAAACAGGCACCGTGGGCCTCCAGGCAGGGGCTGCGGGATCACAGCCAGAATGCCCCTGCGTCTCCGCTGAGAAGCGACCTCCCAGTTGGAGGCTCCATGCCGCCCTCCAGAGGAGCAAAGACGTGTGGAGTGTGTCTGGCCTTTCCTTGGGAGTGTGGTGCCCTTCCCTCTTCCCCAGGCACAGGAGCAACTGCCCCTGAGCAAAGACCTCTCCAAGGGCTTTTCCCTCAGGCTGAAGCAGATTTCGCAGGAAGCGGGCCTAGAGAGCTTCCGTCGTGGATGCAGAGGCAGCAGAGCGGCCTGCGTGTGCACAGCTGCATTTGGCAGAGAGGAGCTCGCTTTGGCACTGGGAGGCTGTGAGACCTGCTCCAAGCACCGGGATTGCTGGGTTGGGGCCTGCATCTCGCTGCCACTTGCTGAGCTTCCAAAGACTTTCCTAGCTCACAGCCTCGCTAGCCATGAAGGAGCAGGCTGAGGGAGTGTGTCAGACATGACTCAGCACTTTCCTGGGCTTGCCTGTGGTTTCGCCTTTCCACTCCAACTGGGCCCCGGGACTCCTTGCACAGGAGGAGGAGCCCGGTTGTCTCCAAACTTCCTAGGGCTAGAGTAGAGCAGGGAGAACGCTGTCAGCTGGAAGGGAAGAGCAGAAGGGTAGATGGGGCAGAGGTTGCCTGGCCGCTCTGGTGAAGCAACGCCCAGGGAGAAACAGGCACCATGGGCCTCCAGGCAGGGGATGCGAGATCCCAGCCAGAGTGCTTCTGCGTCTCAGCCGAGAAGCTTCCTGAGAGTTTGAGGTTGCCTGCAGCTCTCCAGAGGAGCAAAGACATGTGGGGTGTGTTTGGCCTTTCCCTGGGAGGGTGGTGCCCTTGCGGCAGCCCCAGGCCCAGGAGCAACGGCCCCAGAGGAAAGACCGTTCCCACTGAGATTCGCTGAGGCTGAGAAGCAGATTTCGCAGGAAGCGGGAGGAGAGAGCTTCCTTCGCCAATGCAGAGGCAGCCTAGCGGCCTGCGTCTGCACAGCTGGATTTGGCAGAGAGGCGTTCGCTTTGCCCCTGGGAGACGCTGAGATTGGCTCCAAGCACCGAGATTTCCGGGTGCGCGGCCTGCATCTCTCTTGCACTCTCCGAGCTTGAGAAGGCTTTCCTAGCTCCCAGCGTTGCTTCCCTGAAAGGAGCAGGCTGAGGAAGTGTGTCCGACGTGACTCAGCCCCTTCCTAGGCTTCCCCGTGCTATTGCCTTTCAGTGCAATCGAAGGCGCAGGACTCCTTGGAAAGGAGGCTGGGCTCGGTTGTCTCCCCACTTCAGAGGTCTAGAGCAGAGCACTGAGACGTCTGTCAGACGGAAGGGAAGCGCTGTTGTGCCCATGGTGAAGACGTTGCTTGGCCGCACTGTGGAAGCAACGCCCAGAGAGAAACAGGCACCGTGGGCCTCCAGGCAGGGGCTGCGGGATCACAGCCAGAATGCCCCTGCGTCTCCGCTGAGAAGCGACCTCCCAGTTGGAGGCTCCATGCCGCCCTCCAGAGGAGCAAAGACGTGTGGAGTGTGTCTGGCCTTTCCTTGGGAGTGTGGTGCCCTTCCCTCTTCCCCAGGCACAGGAGCAACTGCCCCTGAGCAAAGACCTCTCCAAGGGCTTTTCCCTCAGGCTGAAGCAGATTTCGCAGGAAGCGGGCCTAGAGAGCTTCCTTCGTGGATGCAGAGGCAGCAGAGCGGCCTGCGTGTGCACAGCTGCATTTGGCAGAGAGGAGCTCGCTTTGGCACTGGGAGGCTGTGAGACCTGCTCCAAGCACCGGGATTGCTGGGTTGGGGCCTGCATCTCGCTGCCACTTTCTGAGCTTCCAAAGACTTTCCTAGCTCACAGCCTCGCTAGCCATGAAGGAGCAGGCTGAGGGAGTGTGTCAGACATGACTCAGCACTTTCCTGGGCTTGCCTGTGGTTTCGCCTTTCCACTCCAACTGGGCCCCGGGACTCCTTGCAGAGGAGGAGGAGCCCGGTTGTCTCCAAACTTCCTAGGGCTAGAGTAGAGCAGGGAGAACTCTGTCAGCTGGAAGGGAAGAGCAGAAGGGTAGATGGGGCAGAGGTTGCCTGGCCGCTCTGGTGAAGCAACGCCCAGGGAGAAACAGGCACCATGGGCCTCCAGGCAGGGGATGCGAGATCCCAGCCAGAGTGCTTCTGCGTCTCAGCCGAGAAGCTTCCTGAGAGTTTGAGGTTGCCTGCAGCTCTCCAGAGGAGCAAAGACATGTGGGGTGTGTTTGGCCTTTCCCTGGGAGGGTGGTGCCCTTGCGGCAGCCCCAGGCCCAGGAGCAACGGCCCCAGAGGAAAGACCGTTCCCACTGAGATTCGCTGAGGCTGAGAAGCAGACTTCGCAGGAAGCGGGAGGAGAGAGCTTCCTTCGCCAATGCAGAGGCAGCCTAGCGGCCTGCGTCTGCACAGCTGGATTTGGCAGAGAGGCGTTCGCTTTGCCCCTGGGAGACGCTGAGATTGGCTCCAAGCACCGAGATTTCCGGGTGCGCGGCCTGCATCTCTCTTGCACTCTCCGAGCCTGAGAAGGCTTTCCTAGCTCCCAGCGTTGCTTCCCTGAAAGGAGCAGGCTGAGGAAGTGTGTCCGACGTGACTCAGCCCCTTCCTAGGCTTCCCCGTGCTATTGCCTTTCAGTGCAATCGAAGGCGCAGGACTCCTTGGAAAGGAGGCTGGGCTCGGTTGTCTCCCCACTTCAGAGGTCTAGAGCAGAGCACTGAGACGTCTGTCAGACGGAAGGGAAGCGCTGTTGTGCCCATGGTGAAGACGTTGCTTGGCCGCACTGTGGAAGCAACGCCCAGAGAGAAACAGGCACCGTGGGCCTCCAGGCAGGGGCTGCGGGATCCCAGCCAGAATGCCCCTGCGTCTCCGCTGAGAAGCGACCTCCCAGTTGGAGGCTCCATGCCGCCCTCCAGAGGAGCAAAGACGTGTGGAGTGTGTCTGGCCTTTCCTTGGGAGTGTGGTGCCCTTCCCTCTTCCCCAGGCACAGGAGCAACTGCCCCTGAGCAAAGACCTCTCCAAGGGCTTTTCCCTCAGGCTGAAGCAGATTTCGCAGGAAGCGGGCCTAGAGAGCTTCCTTCGTGGATGCAGAGGCAGCAGAGCGGCCTGCGTGTGCACAGCTGCATTTGGCAGAGAGGAGCTCGCTTTGGCACTGGGAGGCTGTGAGACCTGCTCCAAGCACCGGGATTGCTGGGTTGGGGCCTGCATCTCGCTGCCACTTGCTGAGCTTCCAAAGAATTTCCTAGCTCACAGCCTCGCTAGCCATGAAGGAGCAGGCTGAGGGAGTGTGTCAGACATGACTCAGCACTTTCCTGGGCTTGCCTGTGGTTTCGCCTTTCCACTCCAACTGGGCCCCGGGACTCCTTGCAGAGGAGGAGGAGCCCGGTTGTCTCCAAACTTCCTAGGGCTAGAGTAGAGCAGGGAGAACTCTGTCAGCTGGAAGGGAAGAGCAGAAGGGTAGATGGGGCAGAGGTTGCCTGGCCGCTCTGGTGAAGCAACGCCCAGGGAGAAACAGGCACCATGGGCCTCCAGGCAGGGGATGCGAGATCCCAGCCAGAGTGCTTCTGCGTCTCAGCCGAGAAGCTTCCTGAGAGTTTGAGGTTGCCTGCAGCTCTCCAGAGGAGCAAAGACATGTGGGGTGTGTTTGGCCTTTCCCTGGGAGGGTGGTGCCCTTGCGGCAGCCCCAGGCCCAGGAGCAACGGCCCCAGAGGAAAGACCGTTCCCACTGAGATTCGCTGAGGCTGAGAAGCAGATTTCGCAGGAAGCGGGAGGAGAGAGCTTCCTTCGCCAATGCAGAGGCAGCCTAGCGGCCTGCGTCTGCACAGCTGGATTTGGCAGAGAGGCGTTCGCTTTGCCCCTGGGAGACGCTGAGATTGGCTCCAAGCACCGAGATTTCCGGGTGCGCGGCCTGCATCTCTCTTGCACTCTCCGAGCCTGAGAAGGCTTTCCTAGCTCCCAGCGTTGCTTCCCTGAAAGGAGCAGGCTGAGGAAGTGTGTCCGACGTGACTCAGCCCCTTCCTAGGCTTCCCCGTGCTATTGCCTTTCAGTGCAATCGAAGGCGCAGGACTCCTTGGAAAGGAGGCTGGGCTCGGTTGTCTCCCCACTTCAGAGGTCTAGAGCAGAGCACTGAGACGTCTGTCAGACGGAAGGGAAGCGCTGTTGTGCCCATGGTGAAGACGTTGCTTGGCCGCACTGTGGAAGCAACGCCCAGAGAGAAACAGGCACCGTGGGCCTCCAGGCAGGGGCTGCGGGATCACAGCCAGAATGCCCCTGCGTCTCCGCTGAGAAGCGACCTCCCAGTTGGAGGCTCCATGCCGCCCTCCAGAGGAGCAAAGACGTGTGGAGTGTGTCTGGCCTTTCCTTGGGAGTGTGGTGCCCTTCCCTCTTCCCCAGGCACAGGAGCAACTGCCCCTGAGCAAAGACCTCTCCAAGGGCTTTTCCCTCAGGCTGAAGCAGATTTCGCAGGAAGCGGGCCTAGAGAGCTTCCTTCGTGGATGCAGAGGCAGCAGAGCGGCCTGCGTGTGCACAGCTGCATTTGGCAGAGAGGAGCTCGCTTTGGCACTGGGAGGGTGTGAGACCTGCTCCAAGCACCGGGATTGCTGGGTTGGGGCCTGCATCTCGCTGCCACTTTCTGAGCTTCCAAAGACTTTCCTAGCTCACAGCCTCGCTAGCCATGAAGGAGCAGGCTGAGGGAGTGTGTCAGACATGACTCAGCACTTTCCTGGGCTTGCCTGTGGTTTCGCCTTTCCACTCCAACTGGGCCCCGGGACTCCTTGCAGAGGAGGAGGAGCCCGGTTGTCTCCAAACTTCCTAGGGCTAGAGTAGAGCAGGGAGAACTCTGTCAGCTGGAAGGGAAGAGCAGAAGGGTAGATGGGGCAGAGGTTGCCTGGCCGCTCTGGTGAAGCAACGCCCAGGGAGAAACAGGCACCATGGGCCTCCAGGCAGGGGATGCGAGATCCCAGCCAGAGTGCTTCTGCGTCTCAGCCGAGAAGCTTCCTGAGAGTTTGAGGTTGCCTGCAGCTCTCCAGAGGAGCAAAGACATGTGGGGTGTGTTTGGCCTTTCCCTGGGAGGGTGGTGCCCTTGCGGCAGCCCCAGGCCCAGGAGCAACGGCCCCAGAGGAAAGACCGTTCCCACTGAGATTCGCTGAGGCTGAGAAGCAGATTTCGCAGGAAGCGGGAGGAGAGAGCTTCCTTCGCCAATGCAGAGGCAGCCTAGCGGCCTGCGTCTGCACAGCTGGATTTGGCAGAGAGGCGTTCGCTTTGCCCCTGGGAGACGCTGAGATTGGCTCCAAGCACCGAGATTTCCGGGTGCGCGGCCTGCATCTCTCTTGCACTCTCCGAGCTTGAGAAGGCTTTCCTAGCTCCCAGCGTTGCTTCCCTGAAAGGAGCAGGCTGAGGAAGTGTGTCCGACGTGACTCAGCCCCTTCCTAGGCTTCCCCGTGCTATTGCCTTTCAGTGCAATCGAAGGCACAGGACTCCTTGGAAAGGAGGCTGGGCTCGGTTGTCTCCCCACTTCAGAGGTCTAGAGCAGAGCACTGAGACGTCTGTCAGACGGAAGGGAAGCGCTGTTGTGCCCATGGTGAAGACGTTGCTTGGCCGCACTGTGGAAGCAACGCCCAGAGAGAAACAGGCACCGTGGGCCTCCAGGCAGGGGCTGCGGGATCACAGCCAGAATGCCCCTGCGTCTCCGCTGAGAAGCGACCTCCCAGTTGGAGGCTCCATGCCGCCCTCCAGAGGAGCAAAGACGTGTGGAGTGTGTCTGGCCTTTCCTTGGGAGTGTGGTGCCCTTCCCTCTTCCCCAGGCACAGGAGCAACTGCCCCTGAGCAAAGACCTCTCCAAGGGCTTTTCCCTCAGGCTGAAGCAGATTTCGCAGGAAGCGGGCCTAGAGAGCTTCCTTCGTGGATGCAGAGGCAGCAGAGCGGCCTGCGTGTGCACAGCTGCATTTGGCAGAGAGGAGCTCGCTTTGGCACTGGGAGGGTGTGAGACCTGCTCCAAGCACCGGGATTGCTGGGTTGGGGCCTGCATCTCGCTGCCACTTTCTGAGCTTCCAAAGACTTTCCTAGCTCACAGCCTCGCTAGCCATGAAGGAGCAGGCTGAGGGAGTGTGTCAGACATGACTCAGCACTTTCCTGGGCTTGCCTGTGGTTTCGCCTTTCCACTCCAACTGGGCCCCGGGACTCCTTGCAGAGGAGGAGGAGCCCGGTTGTCTCCAAACTTCCTAGGGCTAGAGTAGAGCAGGGAGAACTCTGTCAGCTGGAAGGGAAGAGCAGAAGGGTAGATGGGGCAGAGGTTGCCTGGCCGCTCTGGTGAAGCAACGCCCAGGGAGAAACAGGCACCATGGGCCTCCAGGCAGGGGATGCGAGATCCCAGCCAGAGTGCTTCTGCGTCTCAGCCGAGAAGCTTCCTGAGAGTTTGAGGTTGCCTGCAGCTCTCCAGAGGAGCAAAGACATGTGGGGTGTGTTTGGCCTTTCCCTGGGAGGGTGGTGCCCTTGCGGCAGCCCCAGGCCCAGGAGCAACGGCCCCAGAGGAAAGACCGTTCCCACTGAGATTCGCTGAGGCTGAGAAGCAGATTTCGCAGGAAGCGGGAGGAGAGAGCTTCCTTCGCCAATGCAGAGGCAGCCTAGCGGCCTGCGTCTGCACAGCTGGATTTGGCAGAGAGGCGTTCGCTTTGCCCCTGGGAGACGCTGAGATTGGCTCCAAGCACCGAGATTTCCGGGTGCGCGGCCTGCATCTCTCTTGCACTCTCCGAGCTTGAGAAGGCTTTCCTAGCTCCCAGCGTTGCTTCCCTGAAAGGAGCAGGCTGAGGAAGTGTGTCCGACGTGACTCAGCCCCTTCCTAGGCTTCCCCGTGCTATTGCCTTTCAGTGCAATCGAAGGCGCAGGACTCCTTGGAAAGGAGGCTGGGCTCGGTTGTCTCCCCACTTCAGAGGTCTAGAGCAGAGCACTGAGACGTCTGTCAGACGGAAGGGAAGCGCTGTTGTGCCCATGGTGAAGACGTTGCTTGGCCGCACTGTGGAAGCAACGCCCAGAGAGAAACAGGCACCGTGGGCCTCCAGGCAGGGGCTGCGGGATCACAGCCAGAATGCCCCTGCGTCTCCGCTGAGAAGCGACCTCCCAGTTGGAGGCTCCATGCCGCCCTCCAGAGGAGCAAAGACGTGTGGAGTGTGTCTGGCCTTTCCTTGGGAGTGTGGTGCCCTTCCCTCTTCCCCAGGCACAGGAGCAACTGCCCCTGAGCAAAGACCTCTCCAAGGGCTTTTCCCTCAGGCTGAAGCAGATTTCGCAGGAAGCGGGCCTAGAGAGCTTCCTTCGTGGATGCAGAGGCAGCAGAGCGGCCTGCGTGTGCACAGCTGCATTTGGCAGAGAGGAGCTCGCTTTGGCACTGGGAGGCTGTGAGACCTGCTCCAAGCACCGGGATTGCTGGGTTGGGGCCTGCATCTCGCTGCCACTTGCTGAGCTTCCAAAGACTTTCCTAGCTCACAGCCTCGCTAGCCATGAAGGAGCAGGCTGAGGGAGTGTGTCAGACATGACAGCACTTTCCTGGGCTTGCCTGTGGTTTCGCCTTTCCACTCCAACTGGGCCCCGGGACTCCTTGCAGAGGAGGAGGAGCCCGGTTGTCTCCAAACTTCCTAGGGCTAGAGTAGAGCAGGGAGAACTCTGTCAGCTGGAAGGGAAGAGCAGAAGGGTAGATGGGGCAGAGGTTGCCTGGCCGCTCTGGTGAAGCAACGCCCAGGGAGAAACAGGCACCATGGGCCTCCAGGCAGGGGATGCGAGATCCCAGCCAGAGTGCTTCTGCGTCTCAGCCGAGAAGCTTCCTGAGAGTTTGAGGTTGCCTGCAGCTCTCCAGAGGAGCAAAGACATGTGGGGTGTGTTTGGCCTTTCCCTGGGAGGGTGGTGCCCTTGCGGCAGCCCCAGGCCCAGGAGCAACGGCCCCAGAGGAAAGACCGTTCCCACTGAGATTCGCTGAGGCTGAGAAGCAGATTTCGCAGGAAGCGGGAGGAGAGAGCTTCCTTCGCCAATGCAGAGGCAGCCTAGCGGCCTGCGTCTGCACAGCTGGATTTGGCAGAGAGGCGTTCGCTTTGCCCCTGGGAGACGCTGAGATTGGCTCCAAGCACCGAGATTTCCGGGTGCGCGGCCTGCATCTCTCTTGCACTCTCCGAGCTTGAGAAGGCTTTCCTAGCTCCCAGCGTTGCTTCCCTGAAAGGAGCAGGCTGAGGAAGTGTGTCCGACGTGACTCAGCCCCTTCCTAGGCTTCCCCGTGCTATTGCCTTTCAGTGCAATCGAAGGCGCAGGACTCCTTGGAAAGGAGGCTGGGCTCGGTTGTCTCCCCACTTCAGAGGTCTAGAGCAGAGCACTGAGACGTCTGTCAGACGGAAGGGAAGCGCTGTTGTGCCCATGGTGAAGACGTTGCTTGGCCGCACTGTGGAAGCAACGCCCAGAGAGAAACAGGCACCGTGGGCCTCCAGGCAGGGGCTGCGGGATCACAGCCAGAATGCCCCTGCGTCTCCGCTGAGAAGCGACCTCCCAGTTGGAGGCTCCATGCCGCCCTCCAGAGGAGCAAAGACGTGTGGAGTGTGTCTGGCCTTTCCTTGGGAGTGTGGTGCCCTTCCCTCTTCCCCAGGCACAGGAGCAACTGCCCCTGAGCAAAGACCTCTCCAAGGGCTTTTCCCTCAGGCTGAAGCAGATTTCGCAGGAAGCGGGCCTAGAGAGCTTCCTTCGTGGATGCAGAGGCAGCAGAGCGGCCTGCGTGTGCACAGCTGCATTTGGCAGAGAGGAGCTCGCTTTGGCACTGGGAGGCTGTGAGACCTGCTCCAAGCACCGGGATTGCTGGGTTGGGGCCTGCATCTCGCTGCCACTTTCTGAGCTTCCAAAGACTTTCCTAGCTCACAGCCTCGCTAGCCATGAAGGAGCAGGCTGAGGGAGTGTGTCAGACATGACTCAGCACTTTCCTGGGCTTGCCTGTGGTTTCGCCTTTCCACTCCAACTGGGCCCCGGGACTCCTTGCAGAGGAGGAGGAGCCCGGTTGTCTCCAAACTTCCTAGGGCTAGAGTAGAGCAGGGAGAACTCTGTCAGCTGGAAGGGAAGAGCAGAAGGGTAGATGGGGCAGAGGTTGCCTGGCCGCTCTGGTGAAGCAACGCCCAGGGAGAAACAGGCACCATGGGCCTCCAGGCAGGGGATGCGAGATCCCAGCCAGAGTGCTTCTGCGTCTCAGCCGAGAAGCTTCCTGAGAGTTTGAGGTTGCCTGCAGCTCTCCAGAGGAGCAAAGACATGTGGGGTGTGTTTGGCCTTTCCCTGGGAGGGTGGTGCCCTTGCGGCAGCCCCAGGCCCAGGAGCAACGGCCCCAGAGGAAAGACCGTTCCCACTGAGATTCGCTGAGGCTGAGAAGCAGATTTCGCAGGAAGCGGGAGGAGAGAGCTTCCTTCGCCAATGCAGAGGCAGCCTAGCGGCCTGCGTCTGCACAGCTGGATTTGGCAGAGAGGCGTTCGCTTTGCCCCTGGGAGACGCTGAGATTGGCTCCAAGCACCGAGATTTCCGGGTGCGCGGCCTGCATCTCTCTTGCACTCTCCGAGCTTGAGAAGGCTTTCCTAGCTCCCAGCGTTGCTTCCCTGAAAGGAGCAGGCTGAGGAAGTGTGTCCGACGTGACTCAGCCCCTTCCTAGGCTTCCCCGTGCTATTGCCTTTCAGTGCAATCGAAGGCGCAGGACTCCTTGGAAAGGAGGCTGGGCTCGGTTGTCTCCCCACTTCAGAGGTCTAGAGCAGAGCACTGAGACGTCTGTCAGACGGAAGGGAAGCGCTGTTGTGCCCATGGTGAAGACGTTGCTTGGCCGCACTGTGGAAGCAACGCCCAGAGAGAAACAGGCACCGTGGGCCTCCAGGCAGGGGCTGCGGGATCACAGCCAGAATGCCCCTGCGTCTCCGCTGAGAAGCGACCTCCCAGTTGGAGGCTCCATGCCGCCCTCCAGAGGAGCAAAGACGTGTGGAGTGTGTCTGGCCTTTCCTTGGGAGTGTGGTGCCCTTCCCTCTTCCCCAGGCACAGGAGCAACTGCCCCTGAGCAAAGACCTCTCCAAGGGCTTTTCCCTCAGGCTGAAGCAGATTTCGCAGGAAGCGGGCCTAGAGAGCTTCCGTCGTGGATGCAGAGGCAGCAGAGCGGCCTGCGTGTGCACAGCTGCATTTGGCAGAGAGGAGCTCGCTTTGGCACTGGGAGGCTGTGAGACCTGCTCCAAGCACCGGGATTGCTGGGTTGGGGCCTGCATCTCGCTGCCACTTTCTGAGCTTCCAAAGACTTTCCTAGCTCACAGCCTCGCTAGCCATGAAGGAGCAGGCTGAGGGAGTGTGTCAGACATGACTCAGCACTTTCCTGGGCTTGCCTGTGGTTTCGCCTTTCCACTCCAACTGGGCCCCGGGACTCCTTGCACAGGAGGAGGAGCCCGGTTGTCTCCAAACTTCCTAGGGCTAGAGTAGAGCAGGGAGAACTCTGTCAGCTGGAAGGGAAGAGCAGAAGGGTAGATGGGGCAGAGGTTGCCTGGCCGCTCTGGTGAAGCAACGCCCAGGGAGAAACAGGCACCATGGGCCTCCAGGCAGGGGATGCGAGATCCCAGCCAGAGTGCTTCTGCGTCTCAGCCGAGAAGCTTCCTGAGAGTTTGAGGTTGCCTGCAGCTCTCCAGAGGAGCAAAGACATGTGGGGTGTGTTTGGCCTTTCCCTGGGAGGGTGGTGCCCTTGCGGCAGCCCCAGGCCCAGGAGCAACGGCCCCAGAGGAAAGACCGTTCCCACTGAGATTCGCTGAGGCTGAGAAGCAGATTTCGCAGGAAGCGGGAGGAGAGAGCTTCCTTCGCCAATGCAGAGGCAGCCTAGCGGCCTGCGTCTGCACAGCTGGATTTGGCAGAGAGGCGTTCGCTTTGCCCCTGGGAGACGCTGAGATTGGCTCCAAGCACCGAGATTTCCGGGTGCGCGGCCTGCATCTCTCTTGCACTCTCCGAGCCTGAGAAGGCTTTCCTAGCTCCTAGCGTTGCTTCCCTGAAAGGAGCAGGCTGAGGAAGTGTGTCCGACGTGACTCAGCCCCTTCCTAGGCTTCCCCGTGCTATTGCCTTTCAGTGCAATCGAAGGCGCAGGACTCCTTGGAAAGGAGGCTGGGCTCGGTTGTCTCCCCACTTCAGAGGTCTAGAGCAGAGCACTGAGACGTCTGTCAGACGGAAGGGAAGCGCTGTTGTGCCCATGGTGAAGACGTTGCTTGGCCGCACTGTGGAAGCAACGCCCAGAGAGAAACAGGCACCGTGGACCTCCAGGCAGGGGCTGCGGGATCACAGCCAGAATGCCCCTGCGTCTCCGCTGAGAAGCGACCTCCCAGTTGGAGGCTCCATGCCGCCCTCCAGAGGAGCAAAGACGTGTGGAGTGTGTCTGGCCTTTCCTTGGGAGTGTGGTGCCCTTCCCTCTTCCCCAGGCACAGGAGCAACTGCCCCTGAGCAAAGACCTCTCCAAGGGCTTTTCCCTCAGGCTGAAGCAGATTTCGCAGGAAGCGGGCCTAGAGAGCTTCCGTCGTGGATGCAGAGGCAGCAGAGCGGCCTGCGTGTGCAAAGCTGCATTTGGCAGAGAGGAGCTCGCTTTGGCACTGGGAGGCTGTGAGACCTGCTCCAAGCACCGGGATTGCTGGGTTGGGGCCTGCATCTCGCTGCCACTTGCTGAGCTTCCAAAGACTTTCCTAGCTCACAGCCTCGCTAGCCATGAAGGAGCAGGCTGAGGGAGTGTGTCAGACATGACTCAGCACTTTCCTGGGCTTGCCTGTGGTTTCGCCTTTCCACTCCAACTGGGCCCCGGGACTCCTTGCACAGGAGGAGGAGCCCGGTTGTCTCCAAACTTCCTAGGGCTAGAGTAGAGCAGGGAGAACTCTGTCAGCTGGAAGGGAAGAGCAGAAGGGTAGATGGGGCAGAGGTTGCCTGGCCGCTCTGGTGAAGCAACGCCCAGGGAGAAACAGGCACCATGGGCCTCCAGGCAGGGGATGCGAGATCCCAGCCAGAGTGCTTCTGCGTCTCAGCCGAGAAGCTTCCTGAGAGTTTGAGGTTGCCTGCAGCTCTCCAGAGGAGCAAAGACATGTGGGGTGTGTTTGGCCTTTCCCTGGGAGGGTGGTGCCCTTGCGGCAGCCCCAGGCCCAGGAGCAACGGCCCCAGAGGAAAGACCATTCCCACTGAGATTCGCTGAGGCTGAGAAGCAGATTTCGCAGGAAGCGGGAGGAGAGAGCTTCCTTCGCCAATGCAGAGGCAGCCTAGCGGCCTGCGTCTGCACAGCTGGATTTGGCAGAGAGGCGTTCGCTTTGCCCCTGGGAGACGCTGAGATTGGCTCCAAGCACCGAGATTTCCGGGTGCGCGGCCTGCATCTCTCTTGCACTCTCCGAGCCTGAGAAGGCTTTCCTAGCTCCCAGCGTTGCTTCCCTGAAAGGAGCAGGCTGAGGAAGTGTGTCCGACGTGACTCAGCCCCTTCCTAGGCTTCCCCGTGCTATTGCCTTTCAGTGCAATCGAAGGCGCAGGACTCCTTGGAAAGGAGGCTGGGCTCGGTTGTCTCCCCACTTCAGAGGTCTAGAGCAGAGCACTGAGACGTCTGTCAGACGGAAGGGAAGCGCTGTTGTGCCCATGGTGAAGACGTTGCTTGGCCGCACTGTGGAAGCAACGCCCAGAGAGAAACAGGCACCGTGGGCCTCCAGGCAGGGGCTGCGGGATCACAGCCAGAATGCCCCTGCGTCTCCGCTGAGAAGCGACCTCCCAGTTGGAGGCTCCATGCCGCCCTCCAGAGGAGCAAAGACGTGTGGAGTGTGTCTGGCCTTTCCTTGGGAGTGTGGTGCCCTTCCCTCTTCCCCAGGCACAGGAGCAACTGCCCCTGAGCAAAGACCTCTCCAAGGGCTTTTCCCTCAGGCTGAAGCAGATTTCGCAGGAAGCGGGCCTAGAGAGCTTCCGTTGTGGATGCAGAGGCAGCAGAGCGGCCTGCGTGTGCACAGCTGCATTTGGCAGAGAGGAGCTCGCTTTGGCACTGGGAGGCTGTGAGACCTGCTCCAAGCACCGGGATTGCTGGGTTGGGGCCTGCATCTCGCTGCCACTTGCTGAGCTTCCAAAGACTTTCCTAGCTCACAGCCTCGCTAGCCATGAAGGAGCAGGCTGAGGGAGTGTGTCAGACATGACTCAGCACTTTCCTGGGCTTGCCTGTGGTTTCGCCTTTCCACTCCAACTGGGCCCCGGGACTCCTTGCAGAGGAGGAGGAGCCCGGTTGTCTCCAAACTTCCTAGGGCTAGAGTAGAGCAGGGAGAACTCTGTCAGCTGGAAGGGAAGAGCAGAAGGGTAGATGGGGCAGAGGTTGCCTGGCCGCTCTGGTGAAGCAACGCCCAGGGAGAAACAGGCACCATGGGCCTCCAGGCAGGGGATGCGAGATCCCAGCCAGAGTGCTTCTGCGTCTCAGCCGAGAAGCTTCCTGAGAGTTTGAGGTTGCCTGCAGCTCTCCAGAGGAGCCAAGTCATGTGGGGTGTGTTTGGCCTTTCCCTGGGAGGGTGGTGCCCTTGCGGCAGCCCCAGGCCCAGGAGCAACGGCCCCAGAGGAAAGACCGTTCCCACTGAGATTCGCTGAGGCTGAGAAGCAGATTTCGCAGGAAGCGGGAGGAGAGAGCTTCCTTCGCCAATGCAGAGGCAGCCTAGCGGCCTGCGTCTGCACAGCTGGATTTGGCAGAGAGGCGTTCGCTTTGCCCCTGGGAGACGCTGAGATTGGCTCCAAGCACCGAGATTTCCGGGTGCGCGGCCTGCATCTCTCTTGCACTCTCCGAGCCTGAGAAGGCTTTCCTAGCTCCCAGCGTTGCTTCCCTGAAAGGAGCAGGCTGAGGAAGTGTGTCCGACGTGACTCAGCCCCTTCCTAGGCTTCCCCGTGCTATTGCCTTTCAGTGCAATCGAAGGCGCAGGACTCCTTGGAAAGGAGGCTGGGCTCGGTTGTCTCCCCACTTCAGAGGTCTAGAGCAGAGCACTGAGACGTCTGTCAGACGGAAGGGAAGCGCTGTTGTGCCCATGGTGAAGACGTTGCTTGGCCGCACTGTGGAAGCAACGCCCAGAGAGAAACAGGCACCGTGGGCCTCCAGGCAGGGGCTGCGGGATCACAGCCAGAATGCCCCTGCGTCTCCGCTGAGAAGCGACCTCCCAGTTGGAGGCTCCATGCCGCCCTCCAGAGGAGCAAAGACGTGTGGAGTGTGTCTGGCCTTTCCTTGGGAGTGTGGTGCCCTTTCCTCTTCCCCAGGCACAGGAGCAACTGCCCGTGAGCAAAGACCTCTCCAAGGGCTTTTCCCTCAGGCTGAAGCAGATTTCGCAGGAAGCGGGCCTAGAGAGCTTCCTTCGTGGATGCAGAGGCAGCAGAGCGGCCTGCGTGTGCACAGCTGCATTTGGCAGAGAGGAGCTCGCTTTGGCACTGGGAGGCTGTGAGACCTGCTCCAAGCACCGGGATTGCTGGGTTGGGGACTGCATCTTGCTACCACTTTCTGAGCTTCCAAAGACTTTCCTAGCTCACAGCCTCGCTAGCCATGAAGGAGCAGGCTGAGGGAGTGTGTCAGACATGACTCAGCACTTTCCTGGGCTTGCCTGTGGTTTCGCCTTTCCACTCCAACTGGGCCCCGGGACTCCTTGCACAGGAGGAGGAGCCCGGTTGTCTCCAAACTTCCTAGGGCTAGAGTAGAGCAGGGAGAACTCTGTCAGCTGGAAGGGAAGAGCAGAAGGGTAGATGGGGCAGAGGTTGCCTGGCCGCTCTGGTGAAGCAACGCCCAGGGAGAAACAGGCACCATGGGCCTCCAGGCAGGGGATGCGAGATCCCAGCCAGAGTGCTTCTGCGTCTCAGCCGAGAAGCTTCCTGAGAGTTTGAGGTTGCCTGCAGCTCTCCAGAGGAGCAAAGACATGTGGGGTGTGTTTGGCCTTTCCCTGGGAGGGTGGTGCCCTTGCGGCAGCCCCAGGCCCAGGAGCAACGGCCCCAGAGGAAAGACCGTTCCCACTGAGATTCGCTGAGGCTGAGAAGCAGATTTCGCAGGAAGCGGGAGGAGAGAGCTTCCTTCGCCAATGCAGAGGCAGCCTAGCGGCCTGCGTCTGCACAGCTGGATTTGGCAGAGAGGCGTTCGCTTTGCCCCTGGGAGACGCTGAGATTGGCTCCAAGCACCGAGATTTCCGGGTGCGCGGCCTGCATCTCTCTTGCACTCTCCGAGCTTGAGAAGGCTTTCCTAGCTCCCAGCGTTGCTTCCCTGAAAGGAGCAGGCTGAGGAAGTGTGTCCGACGTGACTCAGCCCCTTCCTAGGCTTCCCCGTGCTATTGCCTTTCAGTGCAATCGAAGGCGCAGGACTCCTTGGAAAGGAGGCTGGGCTCGGTTGTCTCCCCACTTCAGAGGTCTAGAGCAGAGCACTGAGACGTCTGTCAGACGGAAGGGAAGCGCTGTTGTGCCCATGGTGAAGACGTTGCTTGGCCGCACTGTGGAAGCAACGCCCAGAGAGAAACAGGCACCGTGGGCCTCCAGGCAGGGGCTGCGGGATCACAGCCAGAATGCCCCTGCGTCTCCGCTGAGAAGCGACCTCCCAGTTGGAGGCTCCATGCCGCCCTCCAGAGGAGCAAAGACGTGTGGAGTGTGTCTGGCCTTTCCTTGGGAGTGTGGTGCCCTTCCCTCTTCCCCAGGCACAGGAGCAACTGCCCCTGAGCAAAGACCTCTCCAAGGGCTTTTCCCTCAGGCTGAAGCAGATTTCGCAGGAAGCGGGCCTAGAGAGCTTCCGTCGTGGATGCAGAGGCAGCAGAGCGGCCTGCGTGTGCACAGCTGCATTTGGCAGAGAGGAGCTCGCTTTGGCACTGGGAGGCTGTGAGACCTGCTCCAAGCACCGGGATTGCTGGGTTGGGGCCTGCATCTCGCTGCCACTTTCTGAGCTTCCAAAGACTTTCCTAGCTCACAGCCTCGCTAGCCATGAAGGAGCAGGCTGAGGGAGTGTGTCAGACATGACTCAGCACTTTCCTGGGCTTGCCTGTGGTTTCGCCTTTCCACTCCAACTGGGCCCCGGGACTCCTTGCACAGGAGGAGGAGCCCGGTTGTCTCCAAACTTCCTAGGGCTAGAGTAGAGCAGGGAGAACTCTGTCAGCTGGAAGGGAAGAGCAGAAGGGTAGATGGGGCAGAGGTTGCCTGGCCGCTCTGGTGAAGCAACGCCCAGGGAGAAACAGGCACCATGGGCCTCCAGGCAGGGGATGCGAGATCCCAGCCAGAGTGCTTCTGCGTCTCAGCCGAGAAGCTTCCTGAGAGTTTGAGGTTGCCTGCAGCTCTCCAGAGGAGCAAAGACATGTGGGGTGTGTTTGGCCTTTCCCTGGGAGGGTGGTGCCCTTGCGGCAGCCCCAGGCCCAGGAGCAACGGCCCCAGAGGAAAGACCGTTCCCACTGAGATTCGCTGAGGCTGAGAAGCAGATTTCGCAGGAAGCGGGAGGAGAGAGCTTCCTTCGCCAATGCAGAGGCAGCCTAGCGGCCTGCGTCTGCACAGCTGGATTTGGCAGAGAGGCGTTCGCTTTGCCCCTGGGAGACGCTGAGATTGGCTCCAAGCACCGAGATTTCCGGGTGCGCGGCCTGCATCTCTCTTGCACTCTCCGAGCCTGAGAAGGCTTTCCTAGCTCCCAGCGTTGCTTCCCTGAAAGGAGCAGGCTGAGGAAGTGTGTCCGACGTGACTCAGCCCCTTCCTAGGCTTCCCCGTGCTATTGCCTTTCAGTGCAATCGAAGGCGCAGGACTCCTTGGAAAGGAGGCTGGGCTCGGTTGTCTCCCCACTTCAGAGGTCTAGAGCAGAGCACTGAGACGTCTGTCAGACGGAAGGGAAGCGCTGTTGTGCCCATGGTGAAGACGTTGCTTGGCCGCACTGTGGAAGCAACGCCCAGAGAGAAACAGGCACCGTGGGCCTCCAGGCAGGGGCTGCGGGATCACAGCCAGAATGCCCCTGCGTCTCCGCTGAGAAGCGACCTCCCAGTTGGAGGCTCCATGCCGCCCTCCAGAGGAGCAAAGACGTGTGGAGTGTGTCTGGCCTTTCCTTGGGAGTGTGGTGCCCTTCCCTCTTCCCCAGGCACAGGAGCAACTGCCCCTGAGCAAAGACCTCTCCAAGGGCTTTTCCCTCAGGCTGAAGCAGATTTCGCAGGAAGCGGGCCTAGAGAGCTTCCTTCGTGGATGCAGAGGCAGCAGAGCGGCCTGCGTGTGCACAGCTGCATTTGGCAGAGAGGAGCTCGCTTTGGCACTGGGAGGCTGTGAGACCTGCTCCAAGCACCGGGATTGCTGGGTTGGGGCCTGCATCTCGCTGCCACTTTCTGAGCTTCCAAAGACTTTCCTAGCTCACAGCCTCGCTAGCCATGAAGGAGCAGGCTGAGGGAGTGTGTCAGACATGACTCAGCACTTTCCTGGGCTTGCCTGTGGTTTCGCCTTTCCACTCCAACTGGGCCCCGGGACTCCTTGCACAGGAGGAGGAGCCCGGTTGTCTCCAAACTTCCTAGGGCTAGAGTAGAGCAGGGAGAACTCTGTCAGCTGGAAGGGAAGAGCAGAAGGGTAGATGGGGCAGAGGTTGCCTGGCCGCTCTGGTGAAGCAACGCCCAGGGAGAAACAGGCACCATGGGCCTCCAGGCAGGGGATGCGAGATCCCAGCCAGAGTGCTTCTGCGTCTCAGCCGAGAAGCTTCCTGAGAGTTTGAGGTTGCCTGCAGCTCTCCAGAGGAGCAAAGACATGTGGGGTGTGTTTGGCCTTTCCCTGGGAGGGTGGTGCCCTTGCGGCAGCCCCAGGCCCAGGAGCAACGGCCCCAGAGGAAAGACCGTTCCCACTGAGATTCGCTGAGGCTGAGAAGCAGATTTCGCAGGAAGCGGGAGGAGAGAGCTTCCTTCGCCAATGCAGAGGCAGCCTAGCGGCCTGCGTCTGCACAGCTGGATTTGGCAGAGAGGCGTTCGCTTTGCCCCTGGGAGACGCTGAGATTGGCTCCAAGCACCGAGATTTCCGGGTGCGCGGCCTGCATCTCTCTTGCACTCTCCGAGCCTGAGAAGGCTTTCCTAGCTCCCAGCGTTGCTTCCCTGAAAGGAGCAGGCTGAGGAAGTGTGTCCGACGTGACTCAGCCCCTTCCTAGGCTTCCCCGTGCTATTGCCTTTCAGTGCAATCGAAGGCGCAGGACTCCTTGGAAAGGAGGCTGGGCTCGGTTGTCTCCCCACTTCAGAGGTCTAGAGCAGAGCACTGAGACGTCTGTCAGACGGAAGGGAAGCGCTGTTGTGCCCATGGTGAAGACGTTGCTTGGCCGCACTGTGGAAGCAACGCCCAGAGAGAAACAGGCACCGTGGGCCTCCAGGCAGGGGCTGCGGGATCACAGCCAGAATGCCCCTGCGTCTCCGCTGAGAAGCGACCTCCCAGTTGGAGGCTCCATGCCGCCCTCCAGAGGAGCAAAGACGTGTGGAGTGTGTCTGGCCTTTCCTTGGGAGTGTGGTGCCCTTCCCTCTTCCCCAGGCACAGGAGCAACTGCCCCTGAGCAAAGACCTCTCCAAGGGCTTTTCCCTCAGGCTGAAGCAGATTTCGCAGGAAGCGGGCCTAGAGAGCTTCCGTCGTGGATGCAGAGGCAGCAGAGCGGCCTGCGTGTGCACAGCTGCATTTGGCAGAGAGGAGCTCGCTTTGGCACTGGGAGGCTGTGAGACCTGCTCCAAGCACCGGGATTGCTGGGTTGGGGCCTGCATCTCGCTGCCACTTTCTGAGCTTCCAAAGACTTTCCTAGCTCACAGCCTCGCTAGCCATGAAGGAGCAGGCTGAGGGAGTGTGTCAGACATGACTCAGCACTTTCCTGGGCTTGCCTGTGGTTTCGCCTTTCCACTCCAACTGGGCCCCGGGACTCCTTGCAGAGGAGGAGGAGCCCGGTTGTCTCCAAACTTCCTAGGGCTAGAGTAGAGCAGGGAGAACTCTGTCAGCTGGAAGGGAAGAGCAGAAGGGTAGATGGGGCAGAGGTTGCCTGGCCGCTCTGGTGAAGCAACGCCCAGGGAGAAACAGGCACCATGGGCCTCCAGGCAGGGGATGCGAGATCCCAGCCAGAGTGCTTCTGCGTCTCAGCCGAGAAGCTTCCTGAGAGTTTGAGGTTGCCTGCAGCTCTCCAGAGGAGCAAAGACATGTGGGGTGTGTTTGGCCTTTCCCTGGGAGGGTGGTGCCCTTGCGGCAGCCCCAGGCCCAGGAGCAACGGCCCCAGAGGAAAGACCGTTCCCACTGAGATTCGCTGAGGCTGAGAAGCAGATTTCGCAGGAAGCGGGAGGAGAGAGCTTCCTTCGCCAATGCAGAGGCAGCCTAGCGGCCTGCGTCTGCACAGCTGGATTTGGCAGAGAGGCGTTCGCTTTGCCCCTGGGAGACGCTGAGATTGGCTCCAAGCACCGAGATTTCCGGGTGCGCGGCCTGCATCTCTCTTGCACTCTCCGAGCCTGAGAAGGCTTTCCTAGCTCCCAGCGTTGCTTCCCTGAAAGGAGCAGGCTGAGGAAGTGTGTCCGACGTGACTCAGCCCCTTCCTAGGCTTCCCCGTGCTATTGCCTTTCAGTGCAATCGAAGGCGCAGGACTCCTTGGAAAGGAGGCTGGGCTCGGTTGTCTCCCCACTTCAGAGGTCTAGAGCAGAGCACTGAGACGTCTGTCAGACGGAAGGGAAGCGCTGTTGTGCCCATGGTGAAGACGTTGCTTGGCCGCACTGTGGAAGCAACGCCCAGAGAGAAACAGGCACCGTGGGCCTCCAGGCAGGGGCTGCGGGATCACAGCCAGAATGCCCCTGCGTCTCCGCTGAGAAGCGACCTCCCAGTTGGAGGCTCCATGCCGCCCTCCAGAGGAGCAAAGACGTGTGGAGTGTGTCTGGCCTTTCCTTGGGAGTGTGGTGCCCTTCCCTCTTCCCCAGGCACAGGAGCAACTGCCCCTGAGCAAAGACCTCTCCAAGGGCTTTTCCCTCAGGCTGAAGCAGATTTCGCAGGAAGCGGGCCTAGAGAGCTTTCGTCGTGGATGCAGAGGCAGCAGAGCGGCCTGCGTGTGCACAGCTGCATTTGGCAGAGAGGAGCTCGCTTTGGCACTGGGAGGCTGTGAGACCTGCTCCAAGCACCGGGATTGCTGGGTTGGGGCCTGCATCTCGCTGCCACTTTCTGAGCTTCCAAAGACTTTCCTAGCTCACAGCCTCGCTAGCCATGAAGGAGCAGGCTGAGGGAGTGTGTCAGACATGACTCAGCACTTTCCTGGGCTTGCCTGTGGTTTCGCCTTTCCACTCCAACTGGGCCCCGGGACTCCTTGCAGAGGAGGAGGAGCCCGGTTGTCTCCAAACTTCCTAGGGCTAGAGTAGAGCAGGGAGAACTCTGTCAGCTGGAAGGGAAGAGCAGAAGGGTAGATGGGGCAGAGGTTGCCTGGCCGCTCTGGTGAAGCAACGCCCAGGGAGAAACAGGCACCATGGGCCTCCAGGCAGGGGATGCGAGATCCCAGCCAGAGTGCTTCTGCGTCTCAGCCGAGAAGCTTCCTGAGAGTTTGAGGTTGCCTGCAGCTCTCCAGAGGAGCAAAGACATGTGGGGTGTGTTTGGCCTTTCCCTGGGAGGGTGGTGCCCTTGCGGCAGCCCCAGGCCCAGGAGCAACGGCCCCAGAGGAAAGACCGTTCCCACTGAGATTCGCTGAGGCTGAGAAGCAGATTTCGCAGGAAGCGGGAGGAGAGAGCTTCCTTCGCCAATGCAGAGGCAGCCTAGCGGCCTGCGTCTGCACAGCTGGATTTGGCAGAGAGGCGTTCGCTTTGCCCCTGGGAGACGCTGAGATTGGCTCCAAGCACCGAGATTTCCGGGTGCGCGGCCTGCATCTCTCTTGCACTCTCCGAGCTTGAGAAGGCTTTCCTAGCTCCCAGCGTTGCTTCCCTGAAAGGAGCAGGCTGAGGAAGTGTGTCCGACGTGACTCAGCCCCTTCCTAGGCTTCCCCGTGCTATTGCCTTTCAGTGCAATCGAAGGCGCAGGACTCCTTGGAAAGGAGGCTGGGCTCGGTTGTCTCCCCACTTCAGAGGTCTAGAGCAGAGCACTGAGACGTCTGTCAGACGGAAGGGAAGCGCTGTTGTGCCCATGGTGAAGACGTTGCTTGGCCGCACTGTGGAAGCAACGCCCAGAGAGAAACAGGCACCGTGGGCCTCCAGGCAGGGGCTGCGGGATCACAGCCAGAATGCCCCTGCGTCTCCGCTGAGAAGCGACCTCCCAGTTGGAGGCTCCATGCCGCCCTCCAGAGGAGCAAAGACGTGTGGAGTGTGTCTGGCCTTTCCTTGGGAGTGTGGTGCCCTTCCCTCTTCCCCAGGCACAGGAGCAACTGCCCCTGAGCAAAGACCTCTCCAAGGGCTTTTCCCTCAGGCTGAAGCAGATTTCGCAGGAAGCGGGCCTAGAGAGCTTCCTTCGTGGATGCAGAGGCAGCAGAGCGGCCTGCGTGTGCACAGCTGCATTTGGCAGAGAGGAGCTCGCTTTGGCACTGGGAGGCTGTGAGACCTGCTCCAAGCACCGGGATTGCTGGGTTGGGGCCTGCATCTCGCTGCCACTTGCTGAGCTTCCAAAGACTTTCCTAGCTCACAGCCTCGCTAGCCATGAAGGAGCAGGCTGAGGGAGTGTGTCAGACATGACTCAGCACTTTCCTGGGCTTGCCTGTGGTTTCGCCTTTCCACTCCAACTGGGCCCCGGGACTCCTTGCAGAGGAGGAGGAGCCCGGTTGTCTCCAAACTTCCTAGGGCTAGAGTAGAGCAGGGAGAACTCTGTCAGCTGGAAGGGAAGAGCAGAAGGGTAGATGGGGCAGAGGTTGCCTGGCCGCTCTGGTGAAGCAACGCCCAGGGAGAAACAGGCACCATGGGCCTCCAGGCAGGGGATGCGAGATCCCAGCCAGAGTGCTTCTGCGTCTCAGCCGAGAAGCTTCCTGAGAGTTTGAGGTTGCCTGCAGCTCTCCAGAGGAGCAAAGACATGTGGGGTGTGTTTGGCCTTTCCCTGGGAGGGTGGTGCCCTTGCGGCAGCCCCAGGCCCAGGAGCAACGGCCCCAGAGGAAAGACCGTTCCCACTGAGATTCGCTGAGGCTGAGAAGCAGACTTCGCAGGAAGCGGGAGGAGAGAGCTTCCTTCGCCAATGCAGAGGCAGCCTAGCGGCCTGCGTCTGCACAGCTGGATTTGGCAGAGAGGCGTTCGCTTTGCCCCTGGGAGACGCTGAGATTGGCTCCAAGCACCGAGATTTCCGGGTGCGCGGCCTGCATCTCTCTTGCACTCTCCGAGCCTGAGAAGGCTTTCCTAGCTCCCAGCGTTGCTTCCCTGAAAGGAGCAGGCTGAGGAAGTGTGTCCGACGTGACTCAGCCCCTTCCTAGGCTTCCCCGTGCTATTGCCTTTCAGTGCAATCGAAGGCGCAGGACTCCTTGGAAAGGAGGCTGGGCTCGGTTGTCTCCCCACTTCAGAGGTCTAGAGCAGAGCACTGAGACGTCTGTCAGACGGAAGGGAAGCGCTGTTGTGCCCATGGTGAAGACGTTGCTTGGCCGCACTGTGGAAGCAACGCCCAGAGAGAAACAGGCACCGTGGGCCTCCAGGCAGGGGCTGCGGGATCACAGCCAGAATGCCCCTGCGTCTCCGCTGAGAAGCGACCTCCCAGTTGGAGGCTCCATGCCGCCCTCCAGAGGAGCAAAGACGTGTGGAGTGTGTCTGGCCTTTCCTTGGGAGTGTGGTGCCCTTCCCTCTTCCCCAGGCACAGGAGCAACTGCCCCTGAGCAAAGACCTCTCCAAGGGCTTTTCCCTCAGGCTGAAGCAGATTTCGCAGGAAGCGGGCCTAGAGAGCTTCCTTCGTGGATGCAGAGGCAGCAGAGCGGCCTGCGTGTGCACAGCTGCATTTGGCAGAGAGGAGCTCGCTTTGGCACTGGGAGGCTGTGAGACCTGCTCCAAGCACCGGGATTGCTGGGTTGGGGCCTGCATCTCGCTGCCACTTGCTGAGCTTCCAAAGACTTTCCTAGCTCACAGCCTCGCTAGCCATGAAGGAGCAGGCTGAGGGAGTGTGTCAGACATGACTCAGCACTTTCCTGGGCTTGCCTGTGGTTTCGCCTTTCCACTCCAACTGGGCCCCGGGACTCCTTGCACAGGAGGAGGAGCCCGGTTGTCTCCAAACTTCCTAGGGCTAGAGTAGAGCAGGGAGAACTCTGTCAGCTGGAAGGGAAGAGCAGAAGGGTAGATGGGGCAGAGGTTGCCTGGCCGCTCTGGTGAAGCAACGCCCAGGGAGAAACAGGCACCATGGGCCTCCAGGCAGGGGATGCGAGATCCCAGCCAGAGTGCTTCTGCGTCTCAGCCGAGAAGCTTCCTGAGAGTTTGAGGTTGCCTGCAGCTCTCCAGAGGAGCAAAGACATGTGGGGTGTGTTTGGCCTTTCCCTGGGAGGGTGGTGCCCTTGCGGCAGCCCCAGGCCCAGGAGCAACGGCCCCAGAGGAAAGACCGTTCCCACTGAGATTCGCTGAGGCTGAGAAGCAGACTTCGCAGGAAGCGGGAGGAGAGAGCTTCCTTCGCCAATGCAGAGGCAGCCTAGCGGCCTGCGTCTGCACAGCTGGATTTGGCAGAGAGGCGTTCGCTTTGCCCCTGGGAGACGCTGAGATTGGCTCCAAGCACCGAGATTTCCGGGTGCGCGGCCTGCATCTCTCTTGCACTCTCCGAGCCTGAGAAGGCTTTCCTAGCTCCCAGCGTTGCTTCCCTGAAAGGAGCAGGCTGAGGAAGTGTGTCCGACGTGACTCAGCCCCTTCCTAGGCTTCCCCGTGCTATTGCCTTTCAGTGCAATCGAAGGCGCAGGACTCCTTGGAAAGGAGGCTGGGCTCGGTTGTCTCCCCACTTCAGAGGTCTAGAGCAGAGCACTGAGACGTCTGTCAGACGGAAGGGAAGCGCTGTTGTGCCCATGGTGAAGACGTTGCTTGGCCGCACTGTGGAAGCAACGCCCAGAGAGAAACAGGCACCGTGGGCCTCCAGGCAGGGGCTGCGGGATCACAGCCAGAATGCCCCTGCGTCTCCGCTGAGAAGCGACCTCCCAGTTGGAGGCTCCATGCCGCCCTCCAGAGGAGCAAAGACGTGTGGAGTGTGTCTGGCCTTTCCTTGGGAGTGTGGTGCCCTTCCCTCTTCCCCAGGCACAGGAGCAACTGCCCCTGAGCAAAGACCTCTCCAAGGGCTTTTCCCTCAGGCTGAAGCAGATTTCGCAGGAAGCGGGCCTAGAGAGCTTCCTTCGTGGATGCAGAGGCAGCAGAGCGGCCTGCGTGTGCACAGCTGCATTTGGCAGAGAGGAGCTCGCTTTGGCACTGGGAGGCTGTGAGACCTGCTCCAAGCACCGGGATTGCTGGGTTGGGGCCTGCATCTCGCTGCCACTTGCTGAGCTTCCAAAGACTTTCCTAGCTCACAGCCTCGCTAGCCATGAAGGAGCAGGCTGAGGGAGTGTGTCAGACATGACTCAGCACTTTCCTGGGCTTGCCTGTGGTTTCGCCTTTCCACTCCAACTGGGCCCCGGGACTCCTTGCAGAGGAGGAGGAGCCCGGTTGTCTCCAAACTTCCTAGGGCTAGAGTAGAGCAGGGAGAACTCTGTCAGCTGGAAGGGAAGAGCAGAAGGGTAGATGGGGCAGAGGTTGCCTGGCCGCTCTGGTGAAGCAACGCCCAGGGAGAAACAGGCACCATGGGCCTCCAGGCAGGGGATGCGAGATCCCAGCCAGAGTGCTTCTGCGTCTCAGCCGAGAAGCTTCCTGAGAGTTTGAGGTTGCCTGCAGCTCTCCAGAGGAGCAAAGACATGTGGGGTGTGTTTGGCCTTTCCCTGGGAGGGTGGTGCCCTTGCGGCAGCCCCAGGCCCAGGAGCAACGGCCCCAGAGGAAAGACCGTTCCCACTGAGATTCGCTGAGGCTGAGAAGCAGATTTCGCAGGAAGCGGGAGGAGAGAGCTTCCTTCGCCAATGCAGAGGCAGCCTAGCGGCCTGCGTCTGCACAGCTGGATTTGGCAGAGAGGCGTTCGCTTTGCCCCTGGGAGACGCTGAGATTGGCTCCAAGCACCGAGATTTCCGGGTGCGCGGCCTGCATCTCTCTTGCACTCTCCGAGCCTGAGAAGGCTTTCCTAGCTCCCAGCGTTGCTTCCCTGAAAGGAGCAGGCTGAGGAAGTGTGTCCGACGTGACTCAGCCCCTTCCTAGGCTTCCCCGTGCTATTGCCTTTCAGTGCAATCGAAGGCGCAGGACTCCTTGGAAAGGAGGCTGGGCTCGGTTGTCTCCCCACTTCAGAGGTCTAGAGCAGAGCACTGAGACGTCTGTCAGACGGAAGGGAAGCGCTGTTGTGCCCATGGTGAAGACGTTGCTTGGCCGCACTGTGGAAGCAACGCCCAGAGAGAAACAGGCACCGTGGGCCTCCAGGCAGGGGCTGCGGGATCACAGCCAGAATGCCCCTGCGTCTCCGCTGAGAAGCGACCTCCCAGTTGGAGGCTCCATGCCGCCCTCCAGAGGAGCAAAGACGTGTGGAGTGTGTCTGGCCTTTCCTTGGGAGTGTGGTGCCCTTCCCTCTTCCCCAGGCACAGGAGCAACTGCCCCTGAGCAAAGACCTCTCCAAGGGCTTTTCCCTCAGGCTGAAGCAGATTTCGCAGGAAGCGGGCCTAGAGAGCTTCCTTCGTGGATGCAGAGGCAGCAGAGCGGCCTGCGTGTGCACAGCTGCATTTGGCAGAGAGGAGCTCGCTTTGGCACTGGGAGGCTGTGAGACCTGCTCCAAGCACCGGGATTGCTGGGTTGGGGCCTGCATCTCGCTGCCACTTGCTGAGCTTCCAAAGACTTTCCTAGCTCACAGCCTCGCTAGCCATGAAGGAGCAGGCTGAGGGAGTGTGTCAGACATGACTCAGCACTTTCCTGGGCTTGCCTGTGGTTTCGCCTTTCCACTCCAACTGGGCCCCGGGACTCCTTGCACAGGAGGAGGAGCCCGGTTGTCTCCAAACTTCCTAGGGCTAGAGTAGAGCAGGGAGAACTCTGTCAGCTGGAAGGGAAGAGCAGAAGGGTAGATGGGGCAGAGGTTGCCTGGCCGCTCTGGTGAAGCAACGCCCAGGGAGAAACAGGCACCATGGGCCTCCAGGCAGGGGATGCGAGATCCCAGCCAGAGTGCTTCTGCGTCTCAGCCGAGAAGCTTCCTGAGAGTTTGAGGTTGCCTGCAGCTCTCCAGAGGAGCAAAGACATGTGGGGTGTGTTTGGCCTTTCCCTGGGAGGGTGGTGCCCTTGCGGCAGCCCCAGGCCCAGGAGCAACGGCCCCAGAGGAAAGACCGTTCCCACTGAGATTCGCTGAGGCTGAGAAGCAGATTTCGCAGGAAGCGGGAGGAGAGAGCTTCCTTCGCCAATGCAGAGGCAGCCTAGCGGCCTGCGTCTGCACAGCTGGATTTGGCAGAGAGGCGTTCGCTTTGCCCCTGGGAGACGCTGAGATTGGCTCCAAGCACCGAGATTTCCGGGTGCGCGGCCTGCATCTCTCTTGCACTCTCCGAGCTTGAGAAGGCTTTCCTAGCTCCCAGCGTTGCTTCCCTGAAAGGAGCAGGCTGAGGAAGTGTGTCCGACGTGACTCAGCCCCTTCCTAGGCTTCCCCGTGCTATTGCCTTTCAGTGCAATCGAAGGCACAGGACTCCTTGGAAAGGAGGCTGGGCTCGGTTGTCTCCCCACTTCAGAGGTCTAGAGCAGAGCACTGAGACGTCTGTCAGACGGAAGGGAAGCGCTGTTGTGCCCATGGTGAAGACGTTGCTTGGCCGCACTGTGGAAGCAACGCCCAGAGAGAAACAGGCACCGTGGGCCTCCAGGCAGGGGCTGCGGGATCACAGCCAGAATGCCCCTGCGTCTCCGCTGAGAAGCGACCTCCCAGTTGGAGGCTCCATGCCGCCCTCCAGAGGAGCAAAGACGTGTGGAGTGTGTCTGGCCTTTCCTTGGGAGTGTGGTGCCCTTCCCTCTTCCCCAGGCACAGGAGCAACTGCCCCTGAGCAAAGACCTCTCCAAGGGCTTTTCCCTCAGGCTGAAGCAGATTTCGCAGGAAGCGGGCCTAGAGAGCTTCCTTCGTGGATGCAGAGGCAGCAGAGCGGCCTGCGTGTGCACAGCTGCATTTGGCAGAGAGGAGCTCGCTTTGGCACTGGGAGGCTGTGAGACCTGCTCCAAGCACCGGGATTGCTGGGTTGGGGCCTGCATCTCGCTGCCACTTTCTGAGCTTCCAAAGACTTTCCTAGCTCACAGCCTCGCTAGCCATGAAGGAGCAGGCTGAGGGAGTGTGTCAGACATGACTCAGCACTTTCCTGGGCTTGCCTGTGGTTTCGCCTTTCCACTCCAACTGGGCCCCGGGACTCCTTGCACAGGAGGAGGAGCCCGGTTGTCTCCAAACTTCCTAGGGCTAGAGTAGAGCAGGGAGAACTCTGTCAGCTGGAAGGGAAGAGCAGAAGGGTAGATGGGGCAGAGGTTGCCTGGCCGCTCTGGTGAAGCAACGCCCAGGGAGAAACAGGCACCATGGGCCTCCAGGCAGGGGATGCGAGATCCCAGCCAGAGTGCTTCTGCGTCTCAGCCGAGAAGCTTCCTGAGAGTTTGAGGTTGCCTGCAGCTCTCCAGAGGAGCAAAGACATGTGGGGTGTGTTTGGCCTTTCCCTGGGAGGGTGGTGCCCTTGCGGCAGCCCCAGGCCCAGGAGCAACGGCCCCAGAGGAAAGACCGTTCCCACTGAGATTCGCTGAGGCTGAGAAGCAGATTTCGCAGGAAGCGGGAGGAGAGAGCTTCCTTCGCCAATGCAGAGGCAGCCTAGCGGCCTGCGTCTGCACAGCTGGATTTGGCAGAGAGGCGTTCGCTTTGCCCCTGGGAGACGCTGAGATTGGCTCCAAGCACCGAGATTTCCGGGTGCGCGGCCTGCATCTCTCTTGCACTCTCCGAGCTTGAGAAGGCTTTCCTAGCTCCCAGCGTTGCTTCCCTGAAAGGAGCAGGCTGAGGAAGTGTGTCCGACGTGACTCAGCCCCTTCCTAGGCTTCCCCGTGCTATTGCCTTTCAGTGCAATCGAAGGCGCAGGACTCCTTGGAAAGGAGGCTGGGCTCGGTTGTCTCCCCACTTCAGAGGTCTAGAGCAGAGCACTGAGACGTCTGTCAGACGGAAGGGAAGCGCTGTTGTGCCCATGGTGAAGACGTTGCTTGGCCGCACTGTGGAAGCAACGCCCAGAGAGAAACAGGCACCGTGGGCCTCCAGGCAGGGGCTGCGGGATCACAGCCAGAATGCCCCTGCGTCTCCGCTGAGAAGCGACCTCCCAGTTGGAGGCTCCATGCCGCCCTCCAGAGGAGCAAAGACGTGTGGAGTGTGTCTGGCCTTTCCTTGGGAGTGTGGTGCCCTTCCCTCTTCCCCAGGCACAGGAGCAACTGCCCCTGAGCAAAGACCTCTCCAAGGGCTTTTCCCTCAGGCTGAAGCAGATTTCGCAGGAAGCGGGCCTAGAGAGCTTCCTTCGTGGATGCAGAGGCAGCAGAGCGGCCTGCGTGTGCACAGCTGCATTTGGCAGAGAGGAGCTCGCTTTGGCACTGGGAGGCTGTGAGACCTGCTCCAAGCACCGGGATTGCTGGGTTGGGGCCTGCATCTCGCTGCCACTTGCTGAGCTTCCAAAGACTTTCCTAGCTCACAGCCTCGCTAGCCATGAAGGAGCAGGCTGAGGGAGTGTGTCAGACATGACTCAGCACTTTCCTGGGCTTGCCTGTGGTTTCGCCTTTCCACTCCAACTGGGCCCCGGGACTCCTTGCAGAGGAGGAGGAGCCCGGTTGTCTCCAAACTTCCTAGGGCTAGAGTAGAGCAGGGAGAACTCTGTCAGCTGGAAGGGAAGAGCAGAAGGGTAGATGGGGCAGAGGTTGCCTGGCCGCTCTGGTGAAGCAACGCCCAGGGAGAAACAGGCACCAAGGGCCTCCAGGCAGGGGATGCGAGATCCCAGCCAGAGTGCTTCTGCATCTCAGCCGAGAAGCTTCCTGAGAGTTTGAGGTTGCCTGCAGCTCTCCAGAGGAGCAAAGACATGTGGGGTGTGTTTGGCCTTTCCCTGGGAGGGTGGTGCCCTTGCGGCAGCCCCAGGCACAGGAGCAACGGCCCCAGAGGAAAGACCGTTCCCACTGAGATTCGCTGAGGCTGAGAAGCAGATTTCGCAGGAAGCGGGAGGAGAGAGCTTCCTTCGCCAATGCAGAGGCAGCCTAGCGGCCTGCGTCTGCACAGCTGGATTTGGCAGAGAGGCGTTCGCTTTGCCCCTGGGAGACGCTGAGATTGGCTCCAAGCACCGAGATTTCCGGGTGCGCGGCCTGCATCTCTCTTGCACTCTCCGAGCTTGAGAAGGCTTTCCTAGCTCCCAGCGTTGCTTCCCTGAAAGGAGCAGGCTGAGGAAGTGTGTCCGACGTGACTCAGCCCCTTCCTAGGCTTCCCCGTGCTATTGCCTTTCAGTGCAATCGAAGGCGCAGGACTCCTTGGAAAGGAGGCTGGGCTCGGTTGTCTCCCCACTTCAGAGGTCTAGAGCAGAGCACTGAGACGTCTGTCAGACGGAAGGGAAGCGCTGTTGTGCCCATGGTGAAGACGTTGCTTGGCCGCACTGTGGAAGCAACGCCCAGAGAGAAACAGGCACCGTGGGCCTCCAGGCAGGGGCTGCGGGATCACAGCCAGAATGCCCCTGCGTCTCCGCTGAGAAGCGACCTCCCAGTTGGAGGCTCCATGCCGCCCTCCAGAGGAGCAAAGACGTGTGGAGTGTGTCTGGCCTTTCCTTGGGAGTGTGGTGCCCTTCCCTCTTCCCCAGGCACAGGAGCAACTGCCCCTGAGCAAAGACCTCTCCAAGGGCTTTTCCCTCAGGCTGAAGCAGATTTCGCAGGAAGCGGGCCTAGAGAGCTTCCTTCGTGGATGCAGAGGCAGCAGAGCGGCCTGCGTGTGCACAGCTGCATTTGGCAGAGAGGAGCTCGCTTTGGCACTGGGAGGCTGTGAGACCTGCTCCAAGCACCGGGATTGCTGGGTTGGGGCCTGCATCTCGCTGCCACTTGCTGAGCTTCCAAAGACTTTCCTAGCTCACAGCCTCGCTAGCCATGAAGGAGCAGGCTGAGGGAGTGTGTCAGACATGACTCAGCACTTTCCTGGGCTTGCCTGTGGTTTCGCCTTTCCACTCCAACTGGGCCCCGGGACTCCTTGCACAGGAGGAGGAGCCCGGTTGTCTCCAAACTTCCTAGGGCTAGAGTAGAGCAGGGAGAACTCTGTCAGCTGGAAGGGAAGAGCAGAAGGGTAGATGGGGCAGAGGTTGCCTGGCCGCTCTGGTGAAGCAACGCCCAGGGAGAAACAGGCACCATGGGCCTCCAGGCAGGGGATGCGAGATCCCAGCCAGAGTGCTTCTGCGTCTCAGCCGAGAAGCTTCCTGAGAGTTTGAGGTTGCCTGCAGCTCTCCAGAGGAGCAAAGACATGTGGGGTGTGTTTGGCCTTTCCCTGGGAGGGTGGTGCCCTTGCGGCAGCCCCAGGCCCAGGAGCAACGGCCCCAGAGGAAAGACCGTTCCCACTGAGATTCGCTGAGGCTGAGAAGCAGATTTCGCAGGAAGCGGGAGGAGAGAGCTTCCTTCGCCAATGCAGAGGCAGCCTAGCGGCCTGCGTCTGCACAGCTGGATTTGGCAGAGAGGCGTTCGCTTTGCCCCTGGGAGACGCTGAGATTGGCTCCAAGCACCGAGATTTCCGGGTGCGCGGCCTGCATCTCTCTTGCACTCTCCGAGCTTGAGAAGGCTTTCCTAGCTCCCAGCGTTGCTTCCCTGAAAGGAGCAGGCTGAGGAAGTGTGTCCGACGTGACTCAGCCCCTTCCTAGGCTTCCCCGTGCTATTGCCTTTCAGTGCAATCGAAGGCGCAGGACTCCTTGGAAAGGAGGCTGGGCTCGGTTGTCTCCCCACTTCAGAGGTCTAGAGCAGAGCACTGAGACGTCTGTCAGACGGAAGGGAAGCGCTGTTGTGCCCATGGTGAAGACGTTGCTTGGCCGCACTGTGGAAGCAACGCCCAGAGAGAAACAGGCACCGTGGGCCTCCAGGCAGGGGCTGCGGGATCACAGCCAGAATGCCCCTGCGTCTCCGCTGAGAAGCGACCTCCCAGTTGGAGGCTCCATGCCGCCCTCCAGAGGAGCAAAGACGTGTGGAGTGTGTCTGGCCTTTCCTTGGGAGTGTGGTGCCCTTCCCTCTTCCCCAGGCACAGGAGCAACTGCCCCTGAGCAAAGACCTCTCCAAGGGCTTTTCCCTCAGGCTGAAGCAGATTTCGCAGGAAGCGGGCCTAGAGAGCTTCCTTCGTGGATGCAGAGGCAGCAGAGCGGCCTGCGTGTGCACAGCTGCATTTGGCAGAGAGGAGCTCGCTTTGGCACTGGGAGGCTGTGAGACCTGCTCCAAGCACCGGGATTGCTGGGTTGGGGCCTGCATCTCGCTGCCACTTGCTGAGCTTCCAAAGACTTTCCTAGCTCACAGCCTCGCTAGCCATGAAGGAGCAGGCTGAGGGAGTGTGTCAGACATGACTCAGCACTTTCCTGGGCTTGCCTGTGGTTTCGCCTTTCCACTCCAACTGGGCCCCGGGACTCCTTGCAGAGGAGGAGGAGCCCGGTTGTCTCCAAACTTCCTAGGGCTAGAGTAGAGCAGGGAGAACTCTGTCAGCTGGAAGGGAAGAGCAGAAGGGTAGATGGGGCAGAGGTTGCCTGGCCGCTCTGGTGAAGCAACGCACAGGGAGAAACAGGCACCATGGGCCTCCAGGCAGGGGATGCGAGATCCCAGCCAGAGTGCTTCTGCGTCTCAGCCGAGAAGCTTCCTGAGAGTTTGAGGTTGCCTGCAGCTCTCCAGAGGAGTCAAGTCATGTGGGGTGTGTTTGGCCTTTCCCTGGGAGGGTGGTGCCCTTGCGGCAGCCCCAGGCCCAGGAGCAACGGCCCCAGAGGAAAGACCGTTCCCACTGAGATTCGCTGAGGCTGAGAAGCAGATTTCGCAGGAAGCGGGAGGAGAGAGCTTCCTTCGCCAATGCAGAGGCAGCCTAGCGGCCTGCGTCTGCACAGCTGGATTTGGCAGAGAGGCGTTCGCTTTGCCCCTGGGAGACGCTGAGATTGGCTCCAAGCACCGAGATTTCCGGGTGCGCGGCCTGCATCTCTCTTGCACTCTCCGAGCCTGAGAAGGCTTTCCTAGCTCCCAGCGTTGCTTCCCTGAAAGGAGCAGGCTGAGGAAGTGTGTCCGACGTGACTCAGCCCCTTCCTAGGCTTCCCCGTGCTATTGCCTTTCAGTGCAATCGAAGGCGCAGGACTCCTTGGAAAGGAGGCTGGGCTCGGTTGTCTCCCCACTTCAGAGGTCTAGAGCAGAGCACTGAGACGTCTGTCAGACGGAAGGGAAGCGCTGTTGTGCCCATGGTGAAGACGTTGCTTGGCCGCACTGTGGAAGCAACGCCCAGAGATAAACAGGCACCGTGGGCCTCCAGGCAGGGGCTGCGGGATCACAGCCAGAATGCCCCTGCGTCTCCGCTGAGAAGCGACCTCCCAGTTGGAGGCTCCATGCCGCCCTCCAGAGGAGCAAAGACGTGTGGAGTGTGTCTGGCCTTTCCTTGGGAGTGTGGTGCCCTTCCCTCTTCCCCAGGCACAGGAGCAACTGCCCGTGAGCAAAGACCTCTCCAAGGGCTTTTCCCTCAGGCTGAAGCAGATTTCGCAGGAAGCGGGCCTAGAGAGCTTCCTTCGTGGATGCAGAGGCAGCAGAGCGGCCTGCGTGTGCACAGCTGCATTTGGCAGAGAGGAGCTCGCTTTGGCACTGGGAGGCTGTGAGACCTGCTCCAAGCACCGGGATTGCTGGGTTGGGGACTGCATCTTGCTACCACTTTCTGAGCTTCCAAAGACTTTCCTAGCTCACAGCCTCGCTAGCCATGAAGGAGCAGGCTGAGGGAGTGTGTCAGACATGACTCAGCACTTTCCTGGGCTTGCCTGTGGTTTCGCCTTTCCACTCCAACTGGGCCCCGGGACTCCTTGCACAGGAGGAGGAGCCCGGTTGTCTCCAAACTTCCTAGGGCTAGAGTAGAGCAGGGAGAACTCTGTCAGCTGGAAGGGAAGAGCAGAAGGGTAGATGGGGCAGAGGTTGCCTGGCCGCTCTGGTGAAGCAACGCCCAGGGAGAAACAGGCACCATGGGCCTCCAGGCAGGGGATGCGAGATCCCAGCCAGAGTGCTTCTGCGTCTCAGCCGAGAAGCTTCCTGAGAGTTTGAGGTTGCCTGCAGCTCTCCAGAGGAGCAAAGACATGTGGGGTGTGTTTGGCCTTTCCCTGGGAGGGTGGTGCCCTTGCGGCAGCCCCAGGCCCAGGAGCAACGGCCCCAGAGGAAAGACCGTTCCCACTGAGATTCGCTGAGGCTGAGAAGCAGATTTCGCAGGAAGCGGGAGGAGAGAGCTTCCTTCGCCAATGCAGAGGCAGCCTAGCGGCCTGCGTCTGCACAGCTGGATTTGGCAGAGAGGCGTTCGCTTTGCCCCTGGGAGACGCTGAGATTGGCTCCAAGCACCGAGATTTCCGGGTGCGCGGCCTGCATCTCTCTTGCACTCTCCGAGCCTGAGAAGGCTTTCCTAGCTCCCAGCGTTGCTTCCCTGAAAGGAGCAGGCTGAGGAAGTGTGTCCGACGTGACTCAGCCCCTTCCTAGGCTTCCCCGTGCTATTGCCTTTCAGTGCAATCGAAGGCGCAGGACTCCTTGGAAAGGAGGCTGGGCTCGGTTGTCTCCCCACTTCAGAGGTCTAGAGCAGAGCACTGAGACGTCTGTCAGACGGAAGGGAAGCGCTGTTGTGCCCATGGTGAAGACGTTGCTTGGCCGCACTGTGGAAGCAACGCCCAGAGAGAAACAGGCACCGTGGGCCTCCAGGCAGGGGCTGCGGGATCACAGCCAGAATGCCCCTGCGTCTCCGCTGAGAAGCGACCTCCCAGTTGGAGGCTCCATGCCGCCCTCCAGAGGAGCAAAGACGTGTGGAGTGTGTCTGGCCTTTCCTTGGGAGTGTGGTGCCCTTCCCTCTTCCCCAGGCACAGGAGCAACTGCCCCTGAGCAAAGACCTCTCCAAGGGCTTTTCCCTCAGGCTGAAGCAGATTTCGCAGGAAGCGGGCCTAGAGAGCTTCCGTCGTGGATGCAGAGGCAGCAGAGCGGCCTGCGTGTGCACAGCTGCATTTGGCAGAGAGGAGCTCGCTTTGGCACTGGGAGGCTGTGAGACCTGCTCCAAGCACCGGGATTGCTGGGTTGGGGCCTGCATCTCGCTGCCACTTGCTGAGCTTCCAAAGACTTTCCTAGCTCACAGCCTCGCTAGCCATGAAGGAGCAGGCTGAGGGAGTGTGTCAGACATGACTCAGCACTTTCCTGGGCTTGCCTGTGGTTTCGCCTTTCCACTCCAACTGGGCCCCGGGACTCCTTGCAGAGGAGGAGGAGCCCGGTTGTCTCCAAACTTCCTAGGGCTAGAGTAGAGCAGGGAGAACTCTGTCAGCTGGAAGGGAAGAGCAGAAGGGTAGATGGGGCAGAGGTTGCCTGGCCGCTCTGGTGAAGCAACGCACAGGGAGAAACAGGCACCATGGGCCTCCAGGCAGGGGATGCGAGATCCCAGCCAGAGTGCTTCTGCGTCTCAGCCGAGAAGCTTCCTGAGAGTTTGAGGTTGCCTGCAGCTCTCCAGAGGAGCCAAGTCATGTGGGGTGTGTTTGGCCTTTCCCTGGGAGGGTGGTGCCCTTGCGGCAGCCCCAGGCCCAGGAGCAACGGCCCCAGAGGAAAGACCGTTCCCACTGAGATTCGCTGAGGCTGAGAAGCAGATTTCGCAGGAAGCGGGAGGAGAGAGCTTCCTTCGCCAATGCAGAGGCAGCCTAGCGGCCTGCGTCTGCACAGCTGGATTTGGCAGAGAGGCGTTCGCTTTGCCCCTGGGAGACGCTGAGATTGGCTCCAAGCACCGAGATTTCCGGGTGCGCGGCCTGCATCTCTCTTGCACTCTCCGAGCCTGAGAAGGCTTTCCTAGCTCCCAGCGTTGCTTCCCTGAAAGGAGCAGGCTGAGGAAGTGTGTCCGACGTGACTCAGCCCCTTCCTAGGCTTCCCCGTGCTATTGCCTTTCAGTGCAATCGAAGGCGCAGGACTCCTTGGAAAGGAGGCTGGGCTCGGTTGTCTCCCCACTTCAGAGGTCTAGAGCAGAGCACTGAGACGTCTGTCAGACGGAAGGGAAGCGCTGTTGTGCCCATGGTGAAGACGTTGCTTGGCCGCACTGTGGAAGCAACGCCCAGAGAGAAACAGGCACCGTGGGCCTCCAGGCAGGGGCTGCGGGATCACAGCCAGAATGCCCCTGCGTCTCCGCTGAGAAGCGACCTCCCAGTTGGAGGCTCCATGCCGCCCTCCAGAGGAGCAAAGACGTGTGGAGTGTGTCTGGCCTTTCCTTGGGAGTGTGGTGCCCTTCCCTCTTCCCCAGGCACAGGAGCAACTGCCCCTGAGCAAAGACCTCTCCAAGGGCTTTTCCCTCAGGCTGAAGCAGATTTCGCAGGAAGCGGGCCTAGAGAGCTTCCTTCGTGGATGCAGAGGCAGCAGAGCGGCCTGCGTGTGCACAGCTGCATTTGGCAGAGAGGAGCTCGCTTTGGCACTGGGAGGCTGTGAGACCTGCTCCAAGCACCGGGATTGCTGGGTTGGAGCCTGCATCTCGCTGCCACTTTCTGAGCTTCCAAAGACTTTCCTAGCTCACAGCCTCGCTAGCCATGAAGGAGCAGGCTGAGGGAGTGTGTCAGACATGACTCAGCACTTTCCTGGGCTTGCCTGTGGTTTCGCCTTTCCACTCCAACTGGGCCCCGGGACTCCTTGCACAGGAGGAGGAGCCCGGTTGTCTCCAAACTTCCTAGGGCTAGAGTAGAGCAGGGAGAACTCTGTCAGCTGGAAGGGAAGAGCAGAAGGGTAGATGGGGCAGAGGTTGCCTGGCCGCTCTGGTGAAGCAACGCCCAGGGAGAAACAGGCACCATGGGCCTCCAGGCAGGGGATGCGAGATCCCAGCCAGAGTGCTTCTGCGTCTCAGCCGAGAAGCTTCCTGAGAGTTTGAGGTTGCCTGCAGCTCTCCAGAGGAGCAAAGACATGTGGGGTGTGTTTGGCCTTTCCCTGGGAGGGTGGTGCCCTTGCGGCAGCCCCAGGCCCAGGAGCAACGGCCCCAGAGGAAAGACCGTTCCCACTGAGATTCGCTGAGGCTGAGAAGCAGATTTCGCAGGAAGCGGGAGGAGAGAGCTTCCTTCGCCAATGCAGAGGCAGCCTAGCGGCCTGCGTCTGCACAGCTGGATTTGGCAGAGAGGCGTTCGCTTTGCCCCTGGGAGACGCTGAGATTGGCTCCAAGCACCGAGATTTCCGGGTGCGCGGCCTGCATCTCTCTTGCACTCTCCGAGCTTGAGAAGGCTTTCCTAGCTCCCAGCGTTGCTTCCCTGAAAGGAGCAGGCTGAGGAAGTGTGTCCGACGTGACTCAGCCCCTTCCTAGGCTTCCCCGTGCTATTGCCTTTCAGTGCAATCGAAGGCGCAGGACTCCTTGGAAAGGAGGCTGGGCTCGGTTGTCTCCCCACTTCAGAGGTCTAGAGCAGAGCACTGAGACGTCTGTCAGACGGAAGGGAAGCGCTGTTGTGCCCATGGTGAAGACGTTGCTTGGCCGCACTGTGGAAGCAACGCCCAGAGAGAAACAGGCACCGTGGGCCTCCAGGCAGGGGCTGCGGGATCACAGCCAGAATGCCCCTGCGTCTCCGCTGAGAAGCGACCTCCCAGTTGGAGGCTCCATGCCGCCCTCCAGAGGAGCAAAGACGTGTGGAGTGTGTCTGGCCTTTCCTTGGGAGTGTGGTGCCCTTCCCTCTTCCCCAGGCACAGGAGCAACTGCCCCTGAGCAAAGACCTCTCCAAGGGCTTTTCCCTCAGGCTGAAGCAGATTTCGCAGGAAGCGGGCCTAGAGAGCTTCCTTCGTGGATGCAGAGGCAGCAGAGCGGCCTGCGTGTGCACAGCTGCATTTGGCAGAGAGGAGCTCGCTTTGGCACTGGGAGGCTGTGAGACCTGCTCCAAGCACCGGGATTGCTGGGTTGGGGCCTGCATCTCGCTGCCACTTTCTGAGCTTCCAAAGACTTTCCTAGCTCACAGCCTCGCTAGCCATGAAGGAGCAGGCTGAGGGAGTGTGTCAGACATGACTCAGCACTTTCCTGGGCTTGCCTGTGGTTTCGCCTTTCCACTCCAACTGGGCCCCGGGACTCCTTGCAGAGGAGGAGGAGCCCGGTTGTCTCCAAACTTCCTAGGGCTAGAGTAGAGCAGGGAGAACTCTGTCAGCTGGAAGGGAAGAGCAGAAGGGTAGATGGGGCAGAGGTTGCCTGGCCGCTCTGGTGAAGCAACGCCCAGGGAGAAACAGGCACCATGGGCCTCCAGGCAGGGGATGCGAGATCCCAGCCAGAGTGCTTCTGCGTCTCAGCCGAGAAGCTTCCTGAGAGTTTGAGGTTGCCTGCAGCTCTCCAGAGGAGCAAAGACATGTGGGGTGTGTTTGGCCTTTCCCTGGGAGGGTGGTGCCCTTGCGGCAGCCCCAGGCCCAGGAGCAACGGCCCCAGAGGAAAGACCGTTCCCACTGAGATTCGCTGAGGCTGAGAAGCAGATTTCGCAGGAAGCGGGAGGAGAGAGCTTCCTTCGCCAATGCAGAGGCAGCCTAGCGGCCTGCGTCTGCACAGCTGGATTTGGCAGAGAGGCGTTCGCTTTGCCCCTGGGAGACGCTGAGATTGGCTCCAAGCACCGAGATTTCCGGGTGCGCGGCCTGCATCTCTCTTGCACTCTCCGAGCCTGAGAAGGCTTTCCTAGCTCCCAGCGTTGCTTCCCTGAAAGGAGCAGGCTGAGGAAGTGTGTCCGACGTGACTCAGCCCCTTCCTAGGCTTCCCCGTGCTATTGCCTTTCAGTGCAATCGAAGGCGCAGGACTCCTTGGAAAGGAGGCTGGGCTCGGTTGTCTCCCCACTTCAGAGGTCTAGAGCAGAGCACTGAGACGTCTGTCAGACGGAAGGGAAGCGCTGTTGTGCCCATGGTGAAGACGTTGCTTGGCCGCACTGTGGAAGCAACGCCCAGAGAGAAACAGGCACCGTGGGCCTCCAGGCAGGGGCTGCGGGATCACAGCCAGAATGCCCCTGCGTCTCCGCTGAGAAGCGACCTCCCAGTTGGAGGCTCCATGCCGCCCTCCAGAGGAGCAAAGACGTGTGGAGTGTGTCTGGCCTTTCCTTGGGAGTGTGGTGCCCTTCCCTCTTCCCCAGGCACAGGAGCAACTGCCCCTGAGCAAAGACCTCTCCAAGGGCTTTACCCTCAGGCTGAAGCAGATTTCGCAGGAAGCGGGCCTAGAGAGCTTCCTTCGTGGATGCAGAGGCAGCAGAGCGGCCTGCGTGTGCACAGCTGCATTTGGCAGAGAGGAGCTCGCTTTGGCACTGGGAGGCTGTGAGACCTGCTCCAAGCACCGGGATTGCTGGGTTGGGGCCTGCATCTCGCTGCCACTTTCTGAGCTTCCAAAGACTTTCCTAGCTCACAGCCTCGCTAGCCATGAAGGAGCAGGCTGAGGGAGTGTGTCAGACATGACTCAGCACTTTCCTGGGCTTGCCTGTGGTTTCGCCTTTCCACTCCAACTGGGCCCCGGGACTCCTTGCACAGGAGGAGGAGCCCGGTTGTCTCCAAACTTCCTAGGGCTAGAGTAGAGCAGGGAGAACTCTGTCAGCTGGAAGGGAAGAGCAGAAGGGTAGATGGGGCAGAGGTTGCCTGGCCGCTCTGGTGAAGCAACGCCCAGGGAGAAACAGGCACCATGGGCCTCCAGGCAGGGGATGCGAGATCCCAGCCAGAGTGCTTCTGCGTCTCAGCCGAGAAGCTTCCTGAGAGTTTGAGGTTGCCTGCAGCTCTCCAGAGGAGCAAAGACATGTGGGGTGTGTTTGGCCTTTCCCTGGGAGGGTGGTGCCCTTGCGGCAGCCCCAGGCCCAGGAGCAACGGCCCCAGAGGAAAGACCGTTCCCACTGAGATTCGCTGAGGCTGAGAAGCAGATTTCGCAGGAAGCGGGAGGAGAGAGCTTCCTTCGCCAATGCAGAGGCAGCCTAGCGGCCTGCGTCTGCACAGCTGGATTTGGCAGAGAGGCGTTCGCTTTGCCCCTGGGAGACGCTGAGATTGGCTCCAAGCACCGAGATTTCCGGGTGCGCGGCCTGCATCTCTCTTGCACTCTCCGAGCCTGAGAAGGCTTTCCTAGCTCCCAGCGTTGCTTCCCTGAAAGGAGCAGGCTGAGGAAGTGTGTCCGACGTGACTCAGCCCCTTCCTAGGCTTCCCCGTGCTATTGCCTTTCAGTGCAATCGAAGGCGCAGGACTCCTTGGAAAGGAGGCTGGGCTCGGTTGTCTCCCCACTTCAGAGGTCTAGAGCAGAGCACTGAGACGTCTGTCAGACGGAAGGGAAGCGCTGTTGTGCCCATGGTGAAGACGTTGCTTGGCCGCACTGTGGAAGCAACGCCCAGAGAGAAACAGGCACCGTGGGCCTCCAGGCAGGGGCTGCGGGATCACAGCCAGAATGCCCCTGCGTCTCCGCTGAGAAGCGACCTCCCAGTTGGAGGCTCCATGCCGCCCTCCAGAGGAGCAAAGACGTGTGGAGTGTGTCTGGCCTTTCCTTGGGAGTGTGGTGCCCTTCCCTCTTCCCCAGGCACAGGAGCAACTGCCCCTGAGCAAAGACCTCTCCAAGGGCTTTTCCCTCAGGCTGAAGCAGATTTCGCAGGAAGCGGGCCTAGAGAGCTTCCGTCGTGGATGCAGAGGCAGCAGAGCGGCCTGCGTGTGCACAGCTGCATTTGGCAGAGAGGAGCTCGCTTTGGCACTGGGAGGCTGTGAGACCTGCTCCAAGCACCGGGATTGCTGGGTTGGGGCCTGCATCTCGCTGCCACTTTCTGAGCTTCCAAAGACTTTCCTAGCTCACAGCCTCGCTAGCCATGAAGGAGCAGGCTGAGGGAGTGTGTCAGACATGACTCAGCACTTTCCTGGGCTTGCCTGTGGTTTCGCCTTTCCACTCCAACTGGGCCCCGGGACTCCTTGCAGAGGAGGAGGAGCCCGGTTGTCTCCAAACTTCCTAGGGCTAGAGTAGAGCAGGGAGAACTCTGTCAGCTGGAAGGGAAGAGCAGAAGGGTAGATGGGGCAGAGGTTGCCTGGCCGCTCTGGTGAAGCAACGCCCAGGGAGAAACAGGCACCATGGGCCTCCAGGCAGGGGATGCGAGATCCCAGCCAGAGTGCTTCTGCGTCTCAGCCGAGAAGCTTCCTGAGAGTTTGAGGTTGCCTGCAGCTCTCCAGAGGAGCCAAGACATGTGGGGTGTGTTTGGCCTTTCCCTGGGAGGGTGGTGCCCTTGCGGCAGCCCCAGGCCCAGGAGCAACGGCCCCAGAGGAAAGACCGTTCCCACTGAGATTCGCTGAGGCTGAGAAGCAGATTTCGCAGGAAGCGGGAGGAGAGAGCTTCCTTCGCCAATGCAGAGGCAGCCTAGCGGCCTGCGTCTGCACAGCTGGATTTGGCAGAGAGGCGTTCGCTTTGCCCCTGGGAGACGCTGAGATTGGCTCCAAGCACCGAGATTTCCGGGTGCGCGGCCTGCATCTCTCTTGCACTCTCCGAGCCTGAGAAGGCTTTCCTAGCTCCCAGCGTTGCTTCCCTGAAAGGAGCAGGCTGAGGAAGTGTGTCCGACGTGACTCAGCCCCTTCCTAGGCTTCCCCGTGCTATTGCCTTTCAGTGCAATCAAAGGCGCAGGACTCCTTGGAAAGGAGGCTGGGCTCGGTTGTCTCCCCACTTCAGAGGTCTAGAGCAGAGCACTGAGACGTCTGTCAGACGGAAGGGAAGCGCTGTTGTGCCCATGGTGAAGACGTTGCTTGGCCGCACTGTGGAAGCAACGCCCAGAGAGAAACAGGCACCGTGGGCCTCCAGGCAGGGGCTGCGGGATCACAGCCAGAATGCCCCTGCGTCTCCGCTGAGAAGCGACCTCCCAGTTGGAGGCTCCATGCCGCCCTCCAGAGGAGCAAAGACGTGTGGAGTGTGTCTGGCCTTTCCTTGGGAGTGTGGTGCCCTTCCCTCTTCCCCAGGCACAGGAGCAACTGCCCCTGAGCAAAGACCTCTCCAAGGGCTTTTCCCTCAGGCTGAAGCAGATTTCGCAGGAAGCGGGCCTAGAGAGCTTTCTTCGTGGATGCAGAGGCAGCAGAGCGGCCTGCGTGTGCACAGCTGCATTTGGCAGAGAGGAGCTCGCTTTGGCACTGGGAGGCTGTGAGACCTGCTCCAAGCACCGGGATTGCTGGGTTGGGGCCTGCATCTCGCTGCCACTTTCTGAGCTTCCAAAGACTTTCCTAGCTCACAGCCTCGCTAGCCATGAAGGAGCAGGCTGAGGGAGTGTGTCAGACATGACTCAGCACTTTCCTGGGCTTGCCTGTGGTTTCGCCTTTCCACTCCAACTGGGCCCCGGGACTCCTTGCAGAGGAGGAGGAGCCCGGTTGTCTCCAAACTTCCTAGGGCTAGAGTAGAGCAGGGAGAACTCTGTCAGCTGGAAGGGAAGAGCAGAAGGGTAGATGGGGCAGAGGTTGCCTGGCCGCTCTGGTGAAGCAACGCCCAGGGAGAAACAGGCACCATGGGCCTCCAGGCAGGGGATGCGAGATCCCAGCCAGAGTGCTTCTGCGTCTCAGCCGAGAAGCTTCCTGAGAGTTTGAGGTTGCCTGCAGCTCTCCAGAGGAGCAAAGACATGTGGGGTGTGTTTGGCCTTTCCCTGGGAGGGTGGTGCCCTTGCGGCAGCCCCAGGCCCAGGAGCAACGGCCCCAGAGGAAAGACCGTTCCCACTGAGATTCGCTGAGGCTGAGAAGCAGATTTCGCAGGAAGCGGGAGGAGAGAGCTTCCTTCGCCAATGCAGAGGCAGCCTAGCGGCCTGCGTCTGCACAGCTGGATTTGGCAGAGAGGCGTTCGCTTTGCCCCTGGGAGACGCTGAGATTGGCTCCAAGCACCGAGATTTCCGGGTGCGCGGCCTGCATCTCTCTTGCACTCTCCGAGCTTGAGAAGGCTTTCCTAGCTCCCAGCGTTGCTTCCCTGAAAGGAGCAGGCTGAGGAAGTGTGTCCGACGTGACTCAGCCCCTTCCTAGGCTTCCCCGTGCTATTGCCTTTCAGTGCAATCGAAGGCGCAGGACTCCTTGGAAAGGAGGCTGGGCTCGGTTGTCTCCCCACTTCAGAGGTCTAGAGCAGAGCACTGAGACGTCTGTCAGACGGAAGGGAAGCGCTGTTGTGCCCATGGTGAAGACGTTGCTTGGCCGCACTGTGGAAGCAACGCCCAGAGAGAAACAGGCACCGTGGGCCTCCAGGCAGGGGCTGCGGGATCACAGCCAGAATGCCCCTGCGTCTCCGCTGAGAAGCGACCTCCCAGTTGGAGGCTCCATGCCGCCCTCCAGAGGAGCAAAGACGTGTGGAGTGTGTCTGGCCTTTCCTTGGGAGTGTGGTGCCCTTCCCTCTTCCCCAGGCACAGGAGCAACTGCCCCTGAGCAAAGACCTCTCCAAGGGCTTTTCCCTCAGGCTGAAGCAGATTTCGCAGGAAGCGGGCCTAGAGAGCTTCCTTCGTGGATGCAGAGGCAGCAGAGCGGCCTGCGTGTGCACAGCTGCATTTGGCAGAGAGGAGCTCGCTTTGGCACTGGGAGGCTGTGAGACCTGCTCCAAGCACCGGGATTGCTGGGTTGGGGCCTGCATCTCGCTGCCACTTGCTGAGCTTCCAAAGACTTTCCTAGCTCACAGCCTCGCTAGCCATGAAGGAGCAGGCTGAGGGAGTGTGTCAGACATGACTCAGCACTTTCCTGGGCTTGCCTGTGGTTTCGCCTTTCCACTCCAACTGGGCCCCGGGACTCCTTGCAGAGGAGGAGGAGCCCGGTTGTCTCCAAACTTCCTAGGGCTAGAGTAGAGCAGGGAGAACTCTGTCAGCTGGAAGGGAAGAGCAGAAGGGTAGATGGGGCAGAGGTTGCCTGGCCGCTCTGGTGAAGCAACGCCCAGGGAGAAACAGGCACCATGGGCCTCCAGGCAGGGGATGCGAGATCCCAGCCAGAGTGCTTCTGCGTCTCAGCCGAGAAGCTTCCTGAGAGTTTGAGGTTGCCTGCAGCTCTCCAGAGGAGCAAAGACATGTGGGGTGTGTTTGGCCTTTCCCTGGGAGGGTGGTGCCCTTGCGGCAGCCCCAGGCCCAGGAGCAACGGCCCCAGAGGAAAGACCGTTCCCACTGAGATTCGCTGAGGCTGAGAAGCAGATTTCGCAGGAAGCGGGAGGAGAGAGCTTCCTTCGCCAATGCAGAGGCAGCCTAGCGGCCTGCGTCTGCACAGCTGGATTTGGCAGAGAGGCGTTCGCTTTGCCCCTGGGAGACGCTGAGATTGGCTCCAAGCACCGAGATTTCCGGGTGCGCGGCCTGCATCTCTCTTGCACTCTCCGAGCCTGAGAAGGCTTTCCTAGCTCCCAGCGTTGCTTCCCTGAAAGGAGCAGGCTGAGGAAGTGTGTCCGACGTGACTCAGCCCCTTCCTAGGCTTCCCCGTGCTATTGCCTTTCAGTGCAATCGAAGGCGCAGGACTCCTTGGAAAGGAGGCTGGGCTCGGTTGTCTCCCCACTTCAGAGGTCTAGAGCAGAGCACTGAGACGTCTGTCAGACGGAAGGGAAGCGCTGTTGTGCCCATGGTGAAGACGTTGCTTGGCCGCACTGTGGAAGCAACGCCCAGAGAGAAACAGGCACCGTGGGCCTCCAGGCAGGGGCTGCGGGATCACAGCCAGAATGCCCCTGCGTCTCCGCTGAGAAGCGACCTCCCAGTTGGAGGCTCCATGCCGCCCTCCAGAGGAGCAAAGACGTGTGGAGTGTGTCTGGCCTTTCCTTGGGAGTGTGGTGCCCTTCCCTCTTCCCCAGGCACAGGAGCAACTGCCCCTGAGCAAAGACCTCTCCAAGGGCTTTTCCCTCAGGCTGAAGCAGATTTCGCAGGAAGCGGGCCTAGAGAGCTTCCTTCGTGGATGCAGAGGCAGCAGAGCGGCCTGCGTGTGCACAGCTGCATTTGGCAGAGAGGAGCTCGCTTTGGCACTGGGAGGCTGTGAGACCTGCTCCAAGCACTGGGATTGCTGGGTTGGGGCCTGCATCTCGCTGCCACTTTCTGAGCTTCCAAAGACTTTCCTAGCTCACAGCCTCGCTAGCCATGAAGGAGCAGGCTGAGGGAGTGTGTCAGACATGACTCAGCACTTTCCTGGGCTTGCCTGTGGTTTCGCCTTTCCACTCCAACTGGGCCCCGGGACTCCTTGCACAGGAGGAGGAGCCCGGTTGTCTCCAAACTTCCTAGGGCTAGAGTAGAGCAGGGAGAACTCTGTCAGCTGGAAGGGAAGAGCAGAAGGGTAGATGGGGCAGAGGTTGCCTGGCCGCTCTGGTGAAGCAACGCCCAGGGAGAAACAGGCACCATGGGCCTCCAGGCAGGGGATGCGAGATCCCAGCCAGAGTGCTTCTGCGTCTCAGCCGAGAAGCTTCCTGAGAGTTTGAGGTTGCCTGCAGCTCTCCAGAGGAGCAAAGACATGTGGGGTGTGTTTGGCCTTTCCCTGGGAGGGTGGTGCCCTTGCGGCAGCCCCAGGCCCAGGAGCAACGGCCCCAGAGGAAAGACCGTTCCCACTGAGATTCGCTGAGGCTGAGAAGCAGATTTCGCAGGAAGCGGGAGGAGAGAGCTTCCTTCGCCAATGCAGAGGCAGCCTAGCGGCCTGCGTCTGCACAGCTGGATTTGGCAGAGAGGCGTTCGCTTTGCCCCTGGGAGACGCTGAGATTGGCTCCAAGCACCGAGATTTCCGGGTGCGCGGCCTGCATCTCTCTTGCACTCTCCGAGCTTGAGAAGGCTTTCCTAGCTCCCAGCGTTGCTTCCCTGAAAGGAGCAGGCTGAGGAAGTGTGTCCGACGTGACTCAGCCCCTTCCTAGGCTTCCCCGTGCTATTGCCTTTCAGTGCAATCGAAGGCGCAGGACTCCTTGGAAAGGAGGCTGGGCTCGGTTGTCTCCCCACTTCAGAGGTCTAGAGCAGAGCACTGAGACGTCTGTCAGACGGAAGGGCAGCGCTGTTGTGCCCATGGTGAAGACGTTGCTTGGCCGCACTGTGGAAGCAACGCCCAGAGAGAAACAGGCACCGTGGGCCTCCAGGCAGGGGCTGCGGGATCACAGCCAGAATGCCCCTGCGTCTCCGCTGAGAAGCGACCTCCCAGTTGGAGGCTCCATGCCGCCCTCCAGAGGAGCAAAGACGTGTGGAGTGTGTCTGGCCTTTCCTTGGGAGTGTGGTGCCCTTCCCTCTTCCCCAGGCACAGGAGGAACTGCCCCTGAGCAAAGACCTCTCCAAGGGCTTTTCCCTCAGGCTGAAGCAGATTTCGCAGGAAGCGGGCCTAGAGAGCTTCCTTCGTGGATGCAGAGGCAGCAGAGCGGCCTGCGTGTGCAAAGCTGCATTTGGCAGAGAGGAGCTCGCTTTGGCACTGGGAGGCTGTGAGACCTGCTCCAAGCACCGGGATTGCTGGGTTGGGGCCTGCATCTCGCTGCCACTTTCTGAGCTTCCAAAGACTTTCCTAGCTCACAGCCTCGCTAGCCATGAAGGAGCAGGCTGAGGGAGTGTGTCAGACATGACTCAGCACTTTCCTGGGCTTGCCTGTGGTTTCGCCTTTCCACTCCAACTGGGCCCCGGGACTCCTTGCACAGGAGGAGGAGCCCGGTTGTCTCCAAACTTCCTAGGGCTAGAGTAGAGCAGGGAGAACTCTGTCAGCTGGAAGGGAAGAGCAGAAGGGTAGATGGGGCAGAGGTTGCCTGGCCGCTCTGGTGAAGCAACGCCCAGGGAGAAACAGGCACCATGGGCCTCCAGGCAGGGGATGCGAGATCCCAGCCAGAGTGCTTCTGCGTCTCAGCCGAGAAGCTTCCTGAGAGTTTGAGGTTGCCTGCAGCTCTCCAGAGGAGCAAAGACATGTGGGGTGTGTTTGGCCTTTCCCTGGGAGGGTGGTGCCCTTGCGGCAGCCCCAGGCCCAGGAGCAACGGCCCCAGAGGAAAGACCGTTCCCACTGAGATTCGCTGAGGCTGAGAAGCAGATTTCGCAGGAAGCGGGAGGAGAGAGCTTCCTTCGCCAATGCAGAGGCAGCCTAGCGGCCTGCGTCTGCACAGCTGGATTTGGCAGAGAGGCGTTCGCTTTGCCCCTGGGAGACGCTGAGATTGGCTCCAAGCACCGAGATTTCCGGGTGCGCGGCCTGCATCTCTCTTGCACTCTCCGAGCTTGAGAAGGCTTTCCTAGCTCCCAGCGTTGCTTCCCTGAAAGGAGCAGGCTGAGGAAGTGTGTCCGACGTGACTCAGCCCCTTCCTAGGCTTCCCCGTGCTATTGCCTTTCAGTGCAATCGAAGGCGCAGGACTCCTTGGAAAGGAGGCTGGGCTCGGTTGTCTCCCCACTTCAGAGGTCTAGAGCAGAGCACTGAGACGTCTGTCAGACGGAAGGGCAGCGCTGTTGTGCCCATGGTGAAGACGTTGCTTGGCCGCACTGTGGAAGCAACGCCCAGAGAGAAACAGGCACCGTGGGCCTCCAGGCAGGGGCTGCGGGATCACAGCCAGAATGCCCCTGCGTCTCCGCTGAGAAGCGACCTCCCAGTTGGAGGCTCCATGCCGCCCTCCAGAGGAGCAAAGACGTGTGGAGTGTGTCTGGCCTTTCCTTGGGAGTGTGGTGCCCTTCCCTCTTCCCCAGGCACAGGAGCAACTGCCCCTGAGCAAAGACCTCTCCAAGGGCTTTTCCCTCAGGCTGAAGCAGATTTCGCAGGAAGCGGGCCTAGAGAGCTTCCGTCCTGGATGCAGAGGCAGCAGAGCGGCCTGCGTGTGCACAGCTGCATTTGGCAGAGAGGAGCTCGCTTTGGCACTGGGAGGCTGTGAGACCTGCTCCAAGCACCGGGATTGCTGGGTTGGGGCCTGCATCTCGCTGCCACTTTCTGAGCTTCCAAAGACTTTCCTAGCTCACAGCCTCGCTAGCCATGAAGGAGCAGGCTGAGGGAGTGTGTCAGACATGACTCAGCACTTTCCTGGGCTTGCCTGTGGTTTCGCCTTTCCACTCCAACTGGGCCCCGGGACTCCTTGCACAGGAGGAGGAGCCCGGTTGTCTCCAAACTTCCTAGGGCTAGAGTAGAGCAGGGAGAACTCTGTCAGCTGGAAGGGAAGAGCAGAAGGGTAGATGGGGCAGAGGTTGCCTGGCCGCTCTGGTGAAGCAACGCCCAGGGAGAAACAGGCACCATGGGCCTCCAGGCAGGGGATGCGAGATCCCAGCCAGAGTGCTTCTGCGTCTCAGCCGAGAAGCTTCCTGAGAGTTTGAGGTTGCCTGCAGCTCTCCAGAGGAGCAAAGACATGTGGGGTGTGTTTGGCCTTTCCCTGGGAGGGTGGTGCCCTTGCGGCAGCCCCAGGCCCAGGAGCAACGGCCCCAGAGGAAAGACCGTTCCCACTGAGATTCGCTGAGGCTGAGAAGCAGATTTCGCAGGAAGCGGGAGGAGAGAGCTTCCTTCGCCAATGCAGAGGCAGCCTAGCGGCCTGCGTCTGCACAGCTGGATTTGGCAGAGAGGCGTTCGCTTTGCCCCTGGGAGACGCTGAGATTGGCTCCAAGCACCGAGATTTCCGGGTGCGCGGCCTGCATCTCTCTTGCACTCTCCGAGCTTGAGAAGGCTTTCCTAGCTCCCAGCGTTGCTTCCCTGAAAGGAGCAGGCTGAGGAAGTGTGTCCGACGTGACTCAGCCCCTTCCTAGGCTTCCCCGTGCTATTGCCTTTCAGTGCAATCGAAGGCGCAGGACTCCTTGGAAAGGAGGCTGGGCTCGGTTGTCTCCCCACTTCAGAGGTCTAGAGCAGAGCACTGAGACGTCTGTCAGACGGAAGGGAAGCGCTGTTGTGCCCATGGTGAAGACGTTGCTTGGCCGCACTGTGGAAGCAACGCCCAGAGAGAAACAGGCACCGTGGGCCTCCAGGCAGGGGCTGCGGGATCACAGCCAGAATGCCCCTGCGTCTCCGCTGAGAAGCGACCTCCCAGTTGGAGGCTCCATGCCGCCCTCCAGAGGAGCAAAGACGTGTGGAGTGTGTCTGGCCTTTCCTTGGGAGTGTGGTGCCCTTCCCTCTTCCCCAGGCACAGGAGCAACTGCCCCTGAGCAAAGACCTCTCCAAGGGCTTTTCCCTCAGGCTGAAGCAGATTTCGCAGGAAGCGGGCCTAGAGAGCTTCCTTCGTGGATGCAGAGGCAGCCTAGCGGCCTGCGTCTGCAGAGCTGGATTTGGCAGAGAGGCGTTCGCTTTGCCCCTGGGAGACGCTGAGATTGGCTCCAAGCACCGAGATTTCCGGGTGCGCGGCCTGCATCTCTCTTGCACTCTCCGAGCTTGAGAAGGCTTTCCTAGCTCCCAGCGTTGCTTCCCTGAAAGGAGCAGGCTGAGGAAGTGTGTCCTACGTGACTCAGCCCCTTCCTAGGCTTCCCCGTGCTATTGCCTTTCAGTGCAATCGAAGGCGCAGGACTCCTTGGAAAGGAGGCTGGGCTCGGTTTTCTCCCCACTTCAGAGGTCTAGAGCAGAGCACTGAGACGTCTGTCAGACGGAAGGGAAGCGCTGTTGTGCCCATGGTGAAGACGTTGCTTGGCCGCACTGTGGAAGCAACGCCCAGAGAGAAACAGGCACCGTGGGCCTCCAGGCAGGGGCTGCGGGATCACAGCCAGAATGCCCCTGCGTCTCCGCTGAGAAGCGACCTCCCAGTTGGAGGCTCCATGCCGCCCTCCAGAGGAGCAAAGACGTGTGGAGTGTGTCTGGCCTTTCCTTGGGAGTGTGGTGCCCTTCCCTCTTCCCCAGGCACAGGAGCAACTGCCCCTGAGCAAAGACCTCTCCAAGGGCTTTTCCCTCAGGCTGAAGCAGATTTCGCAGGAAGCGGGCCTAGAGAGCTTCCTTCGTGGATGCAGAGGCAGCAGAGCGGCCTGCGTGTGCACAGCTGCATTTGGCAAAGAGGAGCTCGCTTTGGCACTAGGAGGCTGTGAGACCTGCTCCAAGCACCGGGATTGCTGGGTTGGGGCCTGCATCTCGCTGCCACTTTCTGAGCTTCCAAAGACTTTCCTAGCTCACAGCCTCGCTAGCCATGAAGGAGCAGGCTGAGGGAGTGTGTCAGACATGACTCAGCACTTTCCTGGGCTTGCCTGTGGTTTCGCCTTTCCACTCCAACTGGGCCCCGGGACTCCTTGCACAGGAGGAGGAGCCCGGTTGTCTCCAAACTTCCTAGGGCTAGAGTAGAGCAGGGAGAACTCTGTCAGCTGGAAGGGAAGAGCAGAAGGGTAGATGGGGCAGAGGTTGCCTGGCCGCTCTGGTGAAGCAACGCCCAGGGAGAAACAGGCACCATGGGCCTCCAGGCAGGGGATGCGAGATCCCAGCCAGAGTGCTTCTGCGTCTCAGCCGAGAAGCTTCCTGAGAGTTTGAGGTTGCCTGCAGCTCTCCAGAGGAGCAAAGACATGTGGGGTGTGTTTGGCCTTTCCCTGGGAGGGTGGTGCCCTTGCGGCAGCCCCAGGCCCAGGAGCAACGGCCCCAGAGGAAAGACCGTTCCCACTGAGATTCGCTGAGGCTGAGAAGCAGATTTCGCAGGAAGCGGGAGGAGAGAGCTTCCTTCGCCAATGCAGAGGCAGCCTAGCGGCCTGCGTCTGCACAGCTGGATTTGGCAGAGAGGCGTTCGCTTTGCCCCTGGGAGACGCTGAGATTGGCTCCAAGCACCGAGATTTCCGGGTGCGCGGCCTGCATCTCTCTTGCACTCTCCGAGCTTGAGAAGGCTTTCCTAGCTCCCAGCGTTGCTTCCCTGAAAGGAGCAGGCTGAGGAAGTGTGTCCGACGTGACTCAGCCCCTTCCTAGGCTTCCCCGTGCTATTGCCTTTCAGTGCAATCGAAGGCGCAGGACTCCTTGGAAAGGAGGCTGGGCTCGGTTGTCTCCCCACTTCAGAGGTCTAGAGCAGAGCACTGAGAGGTCTGTCAGACGGAAGGGAAGCGCTGTTGTGCCCATGGTGAAGACGTTGCTTGGCCGCACTGTGGAAGCAACGCCCAGAGAGAAACAGGCACCGTGGGCCTCCAGGCAGGGGCTGCGGGATCACAGCCAGAATGCCCCTGCGTCTCCGCTGAGAAGCGACCTCCCAGTTGGAGGCTCCATGCCGCCCTCCAGAGGAGCAAAGACGTGTGGAGTGTGTCTGGCCTTTCCTTGGGAGTGTGGTGCCCTTCCCTCTTCCCCACGCACAGGAGCAACTGCCCCTGAGCAAAGACCTCTCCAAGGGTTTTTCCCTCAGGCTGAAGCAGATTTCGCAGGAAGCGGGCCTAGAGAGCTTCCTTCGTGGATGCAGAGGCAGCAGAGCGGCCTGCGTGTGCACAGCTGCATTTGGCAGAGAGGAGCTCGCTTTGGCACTGGGAGGCTGTGAGACCTGCTCCAAGCACCGGGATTGCTGGGTTGGGGCCTGCATCTCGCTGCCACTTTCTGAGCTTCCAAAGACTTTCCTAGCTCACAGCCTCGCTAGCCATGAAGGAGCAGGCTGAGGGAGTGTGTCAGACATGACTCAGCACTTTCCTGGGCTTGCCTGTGGTTTCGCCTTTCCACTCCAACTGGGCCCCGGGACTCCTTGCACAGGAGGAGGAGCCCGGTTGTCTCCAAACTTCCTAGGGCTAGAGTAGAGCAGGGAGAACTCTGTCAGCTGGAAGGGAAGAGCAGAAGGGTAGATGGGGCAGAGGTTGCCTGGCCGCTCTGGTGAAGCAACGCCCAGGGAGAAACAGGCACCATGGGCCTCCAGGCAGGGGATGCGAGATCCCAGCCAGAGTGCTTCTGCGTCTCAGCCGAGAAGCTTCCTGAGAGTTTGAGGTTGCCTGCAGCTCTCCAGAGGAGCAAAGACATGTGGGGTGTGTTTGGCCTTTCCCTGTGAGGGTGGTGCCCTTGCGGCAGCCCCAGGCCCAGGAGCAACGGCCCCAGAGGAAAGACCGTTCCCACTGAGATTCGCTGAGGCTGAGAAGCAGATTTCGCAGGAAGCGGGAGGAGAGAGCTTCCTTCGCCAATGCAGAGGCAGCCTAGCGGCCTGCGTCTGCACAGCTGGATTTGGCAGAGAGGCGTTCGCTTTGCCCCTGGGAGACGCTGAGATTGGCTCCAAGCACCGAGATTTCCGGGTGCGCGGCCTGCATCTCTCTTGCACTCTCCGAGCTTGAGAAGGCTTTCCTAGCTCCCAGCGTTGCTTCCCTGAAAGGAGCAGGCTGAGGAAGTGTGTCCGACGTGACTCAGCCCCTTCCTAGGCTTCCCCGTGCTATTGCCTTTCAGTGCAATCGAAGGCGCAGGACTCCTTGGAAAGGAGGCTGGGCTCGGTTGTCTCCCCACTTCAGAGGTCTAGAGCAGAGCACTGAGAGGTCTGTCAGACGGAAGGGAAGCGCTGTTGTGCCCATGGTGAAGACGTTGCTTGGCCGCACTGTGGAAGCAACGCCCAGAGAGAAACAGGCACCGTGGGCCTCCAGGCAGGGGCTGCGGGATCACAGCCAGAATGCCCCTGCGTCTCCGCTGAGAAGCGACCTCCCAGTTGGAGGCTCCATGCCGCCCTCCAGAGGAGCAAAGACGTGTGGAGTGTGTCTGGCCTTTCCTTGGGAGTGTGGTGCCCTTCCCTCTTCCCCAGGCACAGGAGCAACTGCCCCTGAGCAAAGACCTCTCCAAGGGTTTTTCCCTCAGGCTGAAGCAGATTTCGCAGGAAGCGGGCCTAGAGAGCTTCCTTCGTGGATGCAGAGGCAGCAGAGCGGCCTGCGTGTGCACAGCTGCATTTGGCAGAGAGGAGCTCGCTTTGGCACTGGGAGGCTGTGAGACCTGCTCCAAGCACCGGGATTGCTGGGTTGGGGCCTGCATCTCGCTGCCACTTTCTGAGCTTCCAAAGACTTTCCTAGCTCACAGCCTCGCTAGCCATGAAGGAGCAGGCTGAGGGAGTGTGTCAGACATGACTCAGCGCTTTCCTGGGCTTGCCTGTGGTTTCGCCTTTCCACTCCAACTGGGCCCCAGGACTCCTTGCAGAGGAGGAGGAGCCCGGTTGTCTCCAAACTTCCTAGGGCTAGAGTAGAGCAGGGAGAACTCTGTCAGCTGGAAGGGAAGAGCAGAAGGGTAGATGGGGCAGAGGTTGCCTGGCCGCTCTGGTGAAGCAACGCCCAGGGAGAAACAGGCACCATGGGCCTCCAGGCAGGGGATGCGAGATCCCAGCCAGAGTGCTTCTGCGTCTCAGCCGAGAAGCTTCCTGAGAGTTTGAGGTTGCCTGCAGCTCTCCAGAGGAGCAAAGACATGTGGGGTGTGTTTGGCCTTTCCCTGGGAGGGTGGTGCCCTTGCGGCAGCCCCAGGCCCAGGAGCAACGGCCCCAGAGGAAAGACCGTTCCCACTGAGATTCGCTGAGGCTGAGAAGCAGATTTCGCAGGAAGCGGGAGGAGAGAGCTTCCTTCGCCAATGCAGAGGCAGCCTAGCGGCCTGCGTCTGCACAGCTGGATTTGGCAGAGAGGCGTTCGCTTTGCCCCTGGGAGACGCTGAGATTGGCTCCAAGCACCAAGATTTCCGGGTGCGCGGCCTGCATCTCTCTTGCACTCTCCGAGCCTGAGAAGGCTTTCCTAGCTCCCAGCGTTGCTTCCCTGAAAGGAGCAGGCTGAGGAAGTGTGTCCGACGTGACTCAGCCCCTTCCTAGGCTTCCCCGTGCTATTGCCTTTCAGTGCAATCGAAGGCGCAGGACTCCTTGGAAAGGAGGCTGGGCTCGGTTGTCTCCCCACTTCAGAGGTCTAGAGCAGAGCACTGAGACGTCTGTCAGACGGAAGGGAAGCGCTGTTGTGCCCATGGTGAAGACGTTGCTTGGCCGCACTGTGGAAGCAACGCCCAGAGAGAAACAGGCACCGTGGGCCTCCAGGCAGGGGCTGCGGGATCACAGCCAGAATGCCCCTGCGTCTCCGCTGAGAAGCGACCTCCCAGTTGGAGGCTCCATGCCGCCCTCCAGAGGAGCAAAGACGTGTGGAGTGTGTCTGGCCTTTCCTTGGGAGTGTGGTGCCCTTCCCTCTTCCCCACGCACAGGAGCAACTGCCCCTGAGCAAAGACCTCTCCAAGGGCTTTTCCCTCAGGCTGAAGCAGATTTCGCAGGAAGCGGGCCTAGAGAGCTTCCTTCGTGGATGCAGAGGCAGCAGAGCGGCCTGCGTGTGCAAAGCTGCATTTGGCAGAGAGGAGCTCGCTTTGGCACTGGGAGGCTGTGAGACCTGCTCCAAGCACCGGGATTGCTGGGTTGGGGCCTGCATCTCGCTGCCACTTTCTGAGCTTCCAAAGACTTTCCTAGCTCACAGCCTCGCTAGCCATGAAGGAGCAGGCTGAGGGAGTGTGTCAGACATGACTCAGCACTTTCCTGGGCTTGCCTGTGGTTTCGCCTTTCCACTCCAACTGGGCCCCGGGACTCCTTGCACAGGAGGAGGAGCCCGGTTGTCTCCAAACTTCCTAGGGCTAGAGTAGAGCAGGGAGAACTCTGTCAGCTGGAAGGGAAGAGCAGAAGGGTAGATGGGGCAGAGGTTGCCTGGCCGCTCTGGTGAAGCAACGCCCAGGGAGAAACAGGCACCATGGGCCTCCAGGCAGGGGATGCGAGATCCCAGCCAGAGTGCTTCTGCGTCTCAGCCGAGAAGCTTCCTGAGAGTTTGAGGTTGCCTGCAGCTCTCCAGAGGAGCAAAGACATGTGGGGTGTGTTTGGCCTTTCCCTGGGAGGGTGGTGCCCTTGCGGCAGCCCCAGGCCCAGGAGCAACGGCCCCAGAGGAAAGACCGTTCCCACTGAGATTCGCTGAGGCTGAGAAGCAGATTTCGCAGGAAGCGGGAGGAGAGAGCTTCCTTCGCCAATGCAGAGGCAGCCTAGCGGCCTGCGTCTGCACAGCTGGATTTGGCAGAGAGGCGTTCGCTTTGCCCCTGGGAGACGCTGAGATTGGCTCCAAGCACCGAGATTTCCGGGTGCGCGGCCTGCATCTCTCTTGCACTCTCCGAGCTTGAGAAGGCTTTCCTAGCTCCCAGCGTTGCTTCCCTGAAAGGAGCAGGCTGAGGAAGTGTGTCCGACGTGACTCAGCCCCTTCCTAGGCTTCCCCGTGCTATTGCCTTTCAGTGCAATCGAAGGCGCAGGACTCCTTGGAAAGGAGGCTGGGCTCGGTTGTCTCCCCACTTCAGAGGTCTAGAGCAGAGCACTGAGACGTCTGTCAGACGGAAGGGAAGCGCTGTTGTGCCCATGGTGAAGACGTTGCTTGGCCGCACTGTGGAAGCAACGCCCAGAGAGAAACAGGCACCGTGGGCCTCCAGGCAGGGGCTGCGGGATCACAGCCAGAATGCCCCTGCGTCTCCGCTGAGAAGCGACCTCCCAGTTGGAGGCTCCATGCCGCCCTCCAGAGGAGCAAAGACGTGTGGAGTGTGTCTGGCCTTTCCTTGGGAGTGTGGTGCCCTTCCCTCTTCCCCAGGCACAGGAGCAACTGCCCCTGAGCAAAGACCTCTCCAAGGGCTTTTCCCTCAGGCTGAAGCAGATTTCGCAGGAAGCGGGCCTAGAGAGCTTCCTTCGTGGATGCAGAGGCAGCAGAGCGGCCTGCGTGTGCACAGCTGCATTTGGCAGAGAGGAGCTCGCTTTGGCACTGGGAGGCTGTGAGACCTGCTCCAAGCACCGGGATTGCTGGGTTGGGGCCTGCATCTCGCTGCCACTTGCTGAGCTTCCAAAGACTTTCCTAGCTCACAGCCTCGCTAGCCATGAAGGAGCAGGCTGAGGGAGTGTGTCAGACATGACTCAGCACTTTCCTGGGCTTGCCTGTGGTTTCGCCTTTCCACTCCAACTGGGCCCCGGGACTCCTTGCAGAGGAGGAGGAGCCCGGTTGTCTCCAAACTTCCTAGGGCTAGAGTAGAGCAGGGAGAACTCTGTCAGCTGGAAGGGAAGAGCAGAAGGGTAGATGGGGCAGAGGTTGCCTGGCCGCTCTGGTGAAGCAACGCCCAGGGAGAAACAGGCACCATGGGCCTCCAGGCAGGGGATGCGAGATCCCAGCCAGAGTGCTTCTGCGTCTCAGGCGAGAAGCTTCCTGAGAGTTTGAGGTTGCCTGCAGCTCTCCAGAGGAGCAAAGACATGTGGGGTGTGTTTGGCCTTTCCCTGGGAGGGTGGTGCCCTTGCGGCAGCCCCAGGCCCAGGAGCAACGGCCCCAGAGGAAAGACCGTTCCCACTGAGATTCGCTGAGGCTGAGAAGCAGATTTCGCAGGAAGCGGGAGGAGAGAGCTTCCTTCGCCAATGCAGAGGCAGCCTAGCGGCCTGCGTCTGCACAGCTGGATTTGGCAGAGAGGCGTTCGCTTTGCCCCTGGGAGACGCTGAGATTGGCTCCAAGCACCGAGATTTCCGGGTGCACGGCCTGCATCTCTCTTGCACTCTCCGAGCTTGAGAAGGCTTTCCTAGCTCCCAGCGTTGCTTCCCTGAAAGGAGCAGGCTGAGGAAGTGTGTCCGACGTGACTCAGCCCCTTCCTAGGCTTCCCCGTGCTATTGCCTTTCAGTGCAATCGAAGGCGCAGGACTCCTTGGAAAGGAGGCTGGGCTCGGTTGTCTCCCCACTTCAGAGGTCTAGAGCAGAGCACTGAGACGTCTGTCAGACGGAAGGGAAGCGCTGTTGTGCCCATGGTGAAGACGTTGCTTGGCCGCACTGTGGAAGCAACGCCCAGAGAGAAACAGGCACCGTGGGCCTCCAGGCAGGGGCTGCGGGATCACAGCCAGAATGCCCCTGCGTCTCCCCTGAGAAGCGACCTCCCAGTTGGAGGCTCCATGCCGCCCTCCAGAGGAGCAAAGACGTGTGGAGTGTGTCTGGCCTTTCCTTGGGAGTGTGGTGCCCTTCCCTCTTCCCCAGGCACAGGAGCAACTGCCCCTGAGCAAAGACCTCTCCAAGGGCTTTTCCCTCAGGCTGAAGCAGATTTCGCAGGAAGCGGGCCTAGAGAGCTTCCTTCGTGGATGCAGAGGCAGCAGAGCGGCCTGCGTGTGCACAGCTGCATTTGGCAGAGAGGAGCTCGCTTTGGCACTGGGAGGCTGTGAGACCTGCTCCAAGCACCGGGATTGCTGGGTTGGGGCCTGCATCTCGCTGCCACTTGCTGAGCTTCCAAAGACTTTCCTAGCTCACAGCCTCGCTAGCCATGAAGGAGCAGGCTGAGGGAGTGTGTCAGACATGACTCAGCACTTTCCTGGGCTTGCCTGTGGTTTCGCCTTTCCACTCCAACTGGGCCCCGGGACTCCTTGCACAGGAGGAGGAGCCCGGTTGTCTCCAAACTTCCTAGGGCTAGAGTAGAGCAGGGAGAACTCTGTCAGCTGGAAGGGAAGAGCAGAAGGGTAGATGGGGCAGAGGTTGCCTGGCCGCTCTGGTGAAGCAACGCCCAGGGAGAAACAGGCACCATGGGCCTCCAGGCAGGGGATGCGAGATCCCAGCCAGAGTGCTTCTGCGTCTCAGCCGAGAAGCTTCCTGAGAGTTTGAGGTTGCCTGCAGCTCTCCAGAGGAGCAAAGACATGTGGGGTGTGTTTGGCCTTTCCCTGGGAGGGTGGTGCCCTTGCGGCAGCCCCAGGCCCAGGAGCAACGGCCCCAGAGGAAAGACCGTTCCCACTGAGATTCGCTGAGGCTGAGAAGCAGATTTCGCAGGAAGCGGGAGGAGAGAGCTTCCTTCGCCAATGCAGAGGCAGCCTAGCGGCCTGCGTCTGCACAGCTGGATTTGGCAGAGAGGCGTTCGCTTTGCCCCTGGGAGACGCTGAGATTGGCTCCAAGCACCGAGATTTCCGGGTGCGCGGCCTGCATCTCTCTTGCACTCTCCGAGCTTGAGAAGGCTTTCCTAGCTCCCAGCGTTGCTTCCCTGAAAGGAGCAGGCTGAGGAAGTGTGTCCGACGTGACTCAGCCCCTTCCTAGGCTTCCCCGTGCTATTGCCTTTCAGTGCAATCGAAGGCGCAGGACTCCTTGGAAAGGAGGCTGGGCTCGGTTGTCTCCCCACTTCAGAGGTCTAGAGCAGAGCACTGAGACGTCTGTCAGACGGAAGGGAAGCGCTGTTGTGCCCATGGTGAAGACGTTGCTTGGCCGCACTGTGGAAGCAACGCCCAGAGAGAAACAGGCACCGTGGGCCTCCAGGCAGGGGCTGCGGGATCACAGCCAGAATGCCCCTGCGTCTCCGCTGAGAAGCGACCTCCCAGTTGGAGGCTCCATGCCGCCCTCCAGAGGAGCAAAGACGTGTGGAGTGTGTCTGGCCTTTCCTTGGGAGTGTGGTGCCCTTCCCTCTTCCCCAGGCACAGGAGCAACTGCCCCTGAGCAAAGACCTCTCCAAGGGCTTTTCCCTCAGGCTGAAGCAGATTTCGCAGGAAGCGGGCCTAGAGAGCTTCCGTCGTGGATGCAGAGGCAGCAGAGCGGCCTGCGTGTGCACAGCTGCATTTGGCAGAGAGGAGCTCGCTTTGGCACTGGGAGGCTGTGAGACCTGCTCCAAGCACCGGGATTGCTGGGTTGGGGCCTGCATCTCGCTGCCACTTTCTGAGCTTCCAAAGACTTTCCTAGCTCACAGCCTCGCTAGCCATGAAGGAGCAGGCTGAGGGAGTGTGTCAGACATGACTCAGCACTTTCCTGGGCTTGCCTGTGGTTTCGCCTTTCCACTCCAACTGGGCCCCGGGACTCCTTGCACAGGAGGAGGAGCCCGGTTGTCTCCAAACTTCCTAGGGCTAGAGTAGAGCAGGGAGAACTCTGTCAGCTGGAAGGGAAGAGCAGAAGGGTAGATGGGGCAGAGGTTGCCTGGCCGCTCTGGTGAAGCAACGCCCAGGGAGAAACAGGCACCATGGGCCTCCAGGCAGGGGATGCGAGATCCCAGCCAGAGTGCTTCTGCGTCTCAGCCGAGAAGCTTCCTGAGAGTTTGAGGTTGCCTGCAGCTCTCCAGAGGAGCAAAGACATGTGGGGTGTGTTTGGCCTTTCCCTGGGAGGGTGGTGCCCTTGCGGCAGCCCCAGGCCCAGGAGCAACGGCCCCAGAGGAAAGACCGTTCCCACTGAGATTCGCTGAGGCTGAGAAGCAGATTTCGCAGGAAGCGGGAGGAGAGAGCTTCCTTCGCCAATGCAGAGGCAGCCTAGCGGCCTGCGTCTGCACAGCTGGATTTGGCAGAGAGGCGTTCGCTTTGCCCCTGGGAGACGCTGAGATTGGCTCCAAGCACTGAGATTTCCGGGTGCGCGGCCTGCATCTCTCTTGCACTCTCCGAGCCTGAGAAGGCTTTCCTAGCTCCCAGCGTTGCTTCCCTGAAAGGAGCAGGCTGAGGAAGTGTGTCCGACGTGACTCAGCCCCTTCCTAGGCTTCCCCGTGCTATTGCCTTTCAGTGCAATCGAAGGCGCAGGACTCCTTGGAAAGGAGGCTGGGCTCGGTTGTCTCCCCACTTCAGAGGTCTAGAGCAGAGCACTGAGACGTCTGTCAGACGGAAGGGAAGCGCTGTTGTGCCCATGGTGAAGACGTTGCTTGGCCGCACTGTGGAAGCAACGCCCAGAGAGAAACAGGCACCGTGGGCCTCCAGGCAGGGGCTGCGGGATCACAGCCAGAATGCCCCTGCGTCTCCGCTGAGAAGCGACCTCCCAGTTGGAGGCTCCATGCCGCCCTCCAGAGGAGCAAAGACGTGTGGAGTGTGTCTGGCCTTTCCTTGGGAGTGTGGTGCCCTTCCCTCTTCCCCACGCACAGGAGCAACTGCCCCTGAGCAAAGACCTCTCCAAGGGTTTTTCCCTCAGGCTGAAGCAGATTTCGCAGGAAGCGGGCCTAGAGAGCTTCCTTCGTGGATGCAGAGGCAGCAGAGCGGCCTGCGTGTGCACAGCTGCATTTGGCAGAGAGGAGCTCGCTTTGGCACTGGGAGGCTGTGAGACCTGCTCCAAGCACCGGGATTGCTGGGTTGGGGCCTGCATCTCGCTGCCACTTTCTGAGCTTCCAAAGACTTTCCTAGCTCACAGCCTCGCTAGCCATGAAGGAGCAGGCTGAGGGAGTGTGTCAGACATGACTCAGCACTTTCCTGGGCTTGCCTGTGGTTTCGCCTTTCCACTCCAACTGGGCCCCGGGACTCCTTGCACAGGAGGAGGAGCCCGGTTGTCTCCAAACTTCCTAGGGCTAGAGTAGAGCAGGGAGAACTCTGTCAGCTGGAAGGGAAGAGCAGAAGGGTAGATGGGGCAGAGGTTGCCTGGCCGCTCTGGTGAAGCAACGCCCAGGGAGAAACAGGCACCATGGGCCTCCAGGCAGGGGATGCGAGATCCCAGCCAGAGTGCTTCTGCGTCTCAGCCGAGAAGCTTCCTGAGAGTTTGAGGTTGCCTGCAGCTCTCCAGAGGAGCAAAGACATGTGGGGTGTGTTTGGCCTTTCCCTGTGAGGGTGGTGCCCTTGCGGCAGCCCCAGGCCCAGGAGCAACGGCCCCAGAGGAAAGACCGTTCCCACTGAGATTCGCTGAGGCTGAGAAGCAGATTTCGCAGGAAGCGGGAGGAGAGAGCTTCCTTCGCCAATGCAGAGGCAGCCTAGCGGCCTGCGTCTGCACAGCTGGATTTGGCAGAGAGGCGTTCGCTTTGCCCCTGGGAGACGCTGAGATTGGCTCCAAGCACCGAGATTTCCGGGTGCGCGGCCTGCATCTCTCTTGCACTCTCCGAGCTTGAGAAGGCTTTCCTAGCTCCCAGCGTTGCTTCCCTGAAAGGAGCAGGCTGAGGAAGTGTGTCCGACGTGACTCAGCCCCTTCCTAGGCTTCCCCGTGCTATTGCCTTTCAGTGCAATCGAAGGCGCAGGACTCCTTGGAAAGGAGGCTGGGCTCGGTTGTCTCCCCACTTCAGAGGTCTAGAGCAGAGCACTGAGAGGTCTGTCAGACGGAAGGGAAGCGCTGTTGTGCCCATGGTGAAGACGTTGCTTGGCCGCACTGTGGAAGCAACGCCCAGAGAGAAACAGGCACCGTGGGCCTCCAGGCAGGGGCTGCGGGATCACAGCCAGAATGCCCCTGCGTCTCCGCTGAGAAGCGACCTCCCAGTTGGAGGCTCCATGCCGCCCTACAGAGGAGCAAAGACGTGTGGAGTGTGTCTGGCCTTTCCTTGGGAGTGTGGTGCCCTTCCCTCTTCCCCAGGCACAGGAGCAACTGCCCCTGAGCAAAGACCTCTCCAAGGGTTTTTCCCTCAGGCTGAAGCAGATTTCGCAGGAAGCGGGCCTAGAGAGCTTCCTTCGTGGATGCAGAGGCAGCAGAGCGGCCTGCGTGTGCACAGCTGCATTTGGCAGAGAGGAGCTCGCTTTGGCACTGGGAGGCTGTGAGACCTGCTCCAAGCACCGGGATTGCTGGGTTGGGGCCTGCATCTCGCTGCCACTTTCTGAGCTTCCAAAGACTTTCCTAGCTCACAGCCTCGCTAGCCATGAAGGAGCAGGCTGAGGGAGTGTGTCAGACATGACTCAGCGCTTTCCTGGGCTTGCCTGTGGTTTCGCCTTTCCACTCCAACTGGGCCCCAGGACTCCTTGCAGAGGAGGAGGAGCCCGGTTGTCTCCAAACTTCCTAGGGCTAGAGTAGAGCAGGGAGAACTCTGTCAGCTGGAAGGGAAGAGCAGAAGGGTAGATGGGGCAGAGGTTGCCTGGCCGCTCTGGTGAAGCAACGCCCAGGGAGAAACAGGCACCATGGGCCTCCAGGCAGGGGATGCGAGATCCCAGCCAGAGTGCTTCTGCGTCTCAGCCGAGAAGCTTCCTGAGAGTTTGAGGTTGCCTGCAGCTCTCCAGAGGAGCAAAGACATGTGGGGTGTGTTTGGCCTTTCCCTGGGAGGGTGGTGCCCTTGCGGCAGCCCCAGGCCCAGGAGCAACGGCCCCAGAGGAAAGACCGTTCCCACTGAGATTCGCTGAGGCTGAGAAGCAGATTTCGCAGGAAGCGGGAGGAGAGAGCTTCCTTCGCCAATGCAGAGGCAGCCTAGCGGCCTGCGTCTGCACAGCTGGATTTGGCAGAGAGGCGTTCGCTTTGCCCCTGGGAGACGCTGAGATTGGCTCCAAGCACCAAGATTTCCGGGTGCGCGGCCTGCATCTCTCTTGCACTCTCCGAGCCTGAGAAGGCTTTCCTAGCTCCCAGCGTTGCTTCCCTGAAAGGAGCAGGCTGAGGAAGTGTGTCCGACGTGACTCAGCCCCTTCCTAGGCTTCCCCGTGCTATTGCCTTTCAGTGCAATCGAAGGCGCAGGACTCCTTGGAAAGGAGGCTGGGCTCGGTTGTCTCCCCACTTCAGAGGTCTAGAGCAGAGCACTGAGACGTCTGTCAGACGGAAGGGAAGCGCTGTTGTGCCCATGGTGAAGACGTTGCTTGGCCGCACTGTGGAAGCAACGCCCAGAGAGAAACAGGCACCGTGGGCCTCCAGGCAGGGGCTGCGGGATCACAGCCAGAATGCCCCTGCGTCTCCGCTGAGAAGCGACCTCCCAGTTGGAGGCTCCATGCCGCCCTCCAGAGGAGCAAAGACGTGTGGAGTGTGTCTGGCCTTTCCTTGGGAGTGTGGTGCCCTTCCCTCTTCCCCACGCACAGGAGCAACTGCCCCTGAGCAAAGACCTCTCCAAGGGCTTTTCCCTCAGGCTGAAGCAGATTTCGCAGGAAGCGGGCCTAGAGAGCTTCCTTCGTGGATGCAGAGGCAGCAGAGCGGCCTGCGTGTGCAAAGCTGCATTTGGCAGAGAGGAGCTCGCTTTGGCACTGGGAGGCTGTGAGACCTGCTCCAAGCACCGGGATTGCTGGGTTGGGGCCTGCATCTCGCTGCCACTTTCTGAGCTTCCAAAGACTTTCCTAGCTCACAGCCTCGCTAGCCATGAAGGAGCAGGCTGAGGGAGTGTGTCAGACATGACTCAGCACTTTCCTGGGCTTGCCTGTGGTTTCGCCTTTCCACTCCAACTGGGCCCCGGGACTCCTTGCACAGGAGGAGGAGCCCGGTTGTCTCCAAACTTCCTAGGGCTAGAGTAGAGCAGGGAGAACTCTGTCAGCTGGAAGGGAAGAGCAGAAGGGTAGATGGGGCAGAGGTTGCCTGGCCGCTCTGGTGAAGCAACGCCCAGGGAGAAACAGGCACCATGGGCCTCCAGGCAGGGGATGCGAGATCCCAGCCAGAGTGCTTCTGCGTCTCAGCCGAGAAGCTTCCTGAGAGTTTGAGGTTGCCTGCAGCTCTCCAGAGGAGCAAAGACATGTGGGGTGTGTTTGGCCTTTCCCTGGGAGGGTGGTGCCCTTGCGGCAGCCCCAGGCCCAGGAGCAACGGCCCAGAGGAAAGACCGTTCCCACTGAGATTCGCTGAGGCTGAGAAGCAGATTTCGCAGGAAGCGGGAGGAGAGAGCTTCCTTCGCCAATGCAGAGGCAGCCTAGCGGCCTGCGTCTGCACAGCTGGATTTGGCAGAGAGGCGTTCGCTTTGCCCCTGGGAGACGCTGAGATTGGCTCCAAGCACCGAGATTTCCGGGTGCGCGGCCTGCATCTCTCTTGCACTCTCCGAGCTTGAGAAGGCTTTCCTAGCTCCCAGCGTTGCTTCCCTGAAAGGAGCAGGCTGAGGAAGTGTGTCCGACGTGACTCAGCCCCTTCCTAGGCTTCCCCGTGCTATTGCCTTTCAGTGCAATCGAAGGCGCAGGACTCCTTGGAAAGGAGGCTGGGCTCGGTTGTCTCCCCACTTCAGAGGTCTAGAGCAGAGCACTGAGACGTCTGTCAGACGGAAGGGAAGCGCTGTTGTGCCCATGGTGAAGACGTTGCTTGGCCGCACTGTGGAAGCAACGCCCAGAGAGAAACAGGCACCGTGGGCCTCCAGGCAGGGGCTGCGGGATCACAGCCAGAATGCCCCTGCGTCTCCGCTGAGAAGCGACCTCCCAGTTGGAGGCTCCATGCCGCCCTCCAGAGGAGCAAAGACGTGTGGAGTGTGTCTGGCCTTTCCTTGGGAGTGTGGTGCCCTTCCCTCTTCCCCAGGCACAGGAGCAACTGCCCCTGAGCAAAGACCTCTCCAAGGGCTTTTCCCTCAGGCTGAAGCAGATTTCGCAGGAAGCGGGCCTAGAGAGCTTCCTTCGTGGATGCAGAGGCAGCAGAGCGGCCTGCGTGTGCACAGCTGCATTTGGCAGAGAGGAGCTCGCTTTGGCACTGGGAGGCTGTGAGACCTGCTCCAAGCACCGGGATTGCTGGGTTGGGGCCTGCATCTCGCTGCCACTTGCTGAGCTTCCAAAGACTTTCCTAGCTCACAGCCTCGCTAGCCATGAAGGAGCAGGCTGAGGGAGTGTGTCAGACATGACTCAGCACTTTCCTGGGCTTGCCTGTGGTTTCGCCTTTCCACTCCAACTGGGCCCCGGGACTCCTTGCAGAGGAGGAGGAGCCCGGTTGTCTCCAAACTTCCTAGGGCTAGAGTAGAGCAGGGAGAACTCTGTCAGCTGGAAGGGAAGAGCAGAAGGGTAGATGGGGCAGAGGTTGCCTGGCCGCTCTGGTGAAGCAACGCCCAGGGAGAAACAGGCACCATGGGCCTCCAGGCAGGGGATGCGAGATCCCAGCCAGAGTGCTTCTGCGTCTCAGGCGAGAAGCTTCCTGAGAGTTTGAGGTTGCCTGCAGCTCTCCAGAGGAGCAAAGACATGTGGGGTGTGTTTGGCCTTTCCCTGGGAGGGTGGTGCCCTTGCGGCAGCCCCAGGCCCAGGAGCAACGGCCCCAGAGGAAAGACCGTTCCCACTGAGATTCGCTGAGGCTGAGAAGCAGATTTCGCAGGAAGCGGGAGGAGAGAGCTTCCTTCGCCAATGCAGAGGCAGCCTAGCGGCCTGCGTCTGCACAGCTGGATTTGGCAGAGAGGCGTTCGCTTTGCCCCTGGGAGACGCTGAGATTGGCTCCAAGCACCGAGATTTCCGGGTGCACGGCCTGCATCTCTCTTGCACTCTCCGAGCTTGAGAAGGCTTTCCTAGCTCCCAGCGTTGCTTCCCTGAAAGGAGCAGGCTGAGGAAGTGTGTCCGACGTGACTCAGCCCCTTCCTAGGCTTCCCCGTGCTATTGCCTTTCAGTGCAATCGAAGGCGCAGGACTCCTTGGAAAGGAGGCTGGGCTCGGTTGTCTCCCCACTTCAGAGGTCTAGAGCAGAGCACTGAGACGTCTGTCAGACGGAAGGGAAGCGCTGTTGTGCCCATGGTGAAGACGTTGCTTGGCCGCACTGTGGAAGCAACGCCCAGAGAGAAACAGGCACCGTGGGCCTCCAGGCAGGGGCTGCGGGATCACAGCCAGAATGCCCCTGCGTCTCCCCTGAGAAGCGACCTCCCAGTTGGAGGCTCCATGCCGCCCTCCAGAGGAGCAAAGACGTGTGGAGTGTGTCTGGCCTTTCCTTGGGAGTGTGGTGCCCTTCCCTCTTCCCCAGGCACAGGAGCAACTGCCCCTGAGCAAAGACCTCTCCAAGGGCTTTTCCCTCAGGCTGAAGCAGATTTCGCAGGAAGCGGGCCTAGAGAGCTTCCTTCGTGGATGCAGAGGCAGCAGAGCGGCCTGCGTGTGCACAGCTGCATTTGGCAGAGAGGAGCTCGCTTTGGCACTGGGAGGCTGTGAGACCTGCTCCAAGCACCGGGATTGCTGGGTTGGGGCCTGCATCTCGCTGCCACTTGCTGAGCTTCCAAAGACTTTCCTAGCTCACAGCCTCGCTAGCCATGAAGGAGCAGGCTGAGGGAGTGTGTCAGACATGACTCAGCACTTTCCTGGGCTTGCCTGTGGTTTCGCCTTTCCACTCCAACTGGGCCCCGGGACTCCTTGCACAGGAGGAGGAGCCCGGTTGTCTCCAAACTTCCTAGGGCTAGAGTAGAGCAGGGAGAACTCTGTCAGCTGGAAGGGAAGAGCAGAAGGGTAGATGGGGCAGAGGTTGCCTGGCCGCTCTGGTGAAGCAACGCCCAGGGAGAAACAGGCACCATGGGCCTCCAGGCAGGGGATGCGAGATCCCAGCCAGAGTGCTTCTGCGTCTCAGCCGAGAAGCTTCCTGAGAGTTTGAGGTTGCCTGCAGCTCTCCAGAGGAGCAAAGACATGTGGGGTGTGTTTGGCCTTTCCCTGGGAGGGTGGTGCCCTTGCGGCAGCCCCAGGCCCAGGAGCAACGGCCCCAGAGGAAAGACCGTTCCCACTGAGATTCGCTGAGGCTGAGAAGCAGATTTCGCAGGAAGCGGGAGGAGAGAGCTTCCTTCGCCAATGCAGAGGCAGCCTAGCGGCCTGCGTCTGCACAGCTGGATTTGGCAGAGAGGCGTTCGCTTTGCCCCTGGGAGACGCTGAGATTGGCTCCAAGCACCGAGATTTCCGGGTGCGCGGCCTGCATCTCTCTTGCACTCTCCGAGCTTGAGAAGGCTTTCCTAGCTCCCAGCGTTGCTTCCCTGAAAGGAGCAGGCTGAGGAAGTGTGTCCGACGTGACTCAGCCCCTTCCTAGGCTTCCCCGTGCTATTGCCTTTCAGTGCAATCGAAGGCGCAGGACTCCTTGGAAAGGAGGCTGGGCTCGGTTGTCTCCCCACTTCAGAGGTCTAGAGCAGAGCACTGAGACGTCTGTCAGACGGAAGGGAAGCGCTGTTGTGCCCATGGTGAAGACGTTGCTTGGCCGCACTGTGGAAGCAACGCCCAGAGAGAAACAGGCACCGTGGGCCTCCAGGCAGGGGCTGCGGGATCACAGCCAGAATGCCCCTGCGTCTCCGCTGAGAAGCGACCTCCCAGTTGGAGGCTCCATGCCGCCCTCCAGAGGAGCAAAGACGTGTGGAGTGTGTCTGGCCTTTCCTTGGGAGTGTGGTGCCCTTCCCTCTTCCCCAGGCACAGGAGCAACTGCCCCTGAGCAAAGACCTCTCCAAGGGCTTTTCCCTCAGGCTGAAGCAGATTTCGCAGGAAGCGGGCCTAGAGAGCTTCCGTCGTGGATGCAGAGGCAGCAGAGCGGCCTGCGTGTGCACAGCTGCATTTGGCAGAGAGGAGCTCGCTTTGGCACTGGGAGGCTGTGAGACCTGCTCCAAGCACCGGGATTGCTGGGTTGGGGCCTGCATCTCGCTGCCACTTTCTGAGCTTCCAAAGACTTTCCTAGCTCACAGCCTCGCTAGCCATGAAGGAGCAGGCTGAGGGAGTGTGTCAGACATGACTCAGCACTTTCCTGGGCTTGCCTGTGGTTTCGCCTTTCCACTCCAACTGGGCCCCGGGACTCCTTGCACAGGAGGAGGAGCCCGGTTGTCTCCAAACTTCCTAGGGCTAGAGTAGAGCAGGGAGAACTCTGTCAGCTGGAAGGGAAGAGCAGAAGGGTAGATGGGGCAGAGGTTGCCTGGCCGCTCTGGTGAAGCAACGCCCAGGGAGAAACAGGCACCATGGGCCTCCAGGCAGGGGATGCGAGATCCCAGCCAGAGTGCTTCTGCGTCTCAGCCGAGAAGCTTCCTGAGAGTTTGAGGTTGCCTGCAGCTCTCCAGAGGAGCAAAGACATGTGGGGTGTGTTTGGCCTTTCCCTGGGAGGGTGGTGCCCTTGCGGCAGCCCCAGGCCCAGGAGCAACGGCCCCAGAGGAAAGACCGTTCCCACTGAGATTCGCTGAGGCTGAGAAGCAGATTTCGCAGGAAGCGGGAGGAGAGAGCTTCCTTCGCCAATGCAGAGGCAGCCTAGCGGCCTGCGTCTGCACAGCTGGATTTGGCAGAGAGGCGTTCGCTTTGCCCCTGGGAGACGCTGAGATTGGCTCCAAGCACTGAGATTTCCGGGTGCGCGGCCTGCATCTCTCTTGCACTCTCCGAGCCTGAGAAGGCTTTCCTAGCTCCCAGCGTTGCTTCCCTGAAAGGAGCAGGCTGAGGAAGTGTGTCCGACGTGACTCAGCCCCTTCCTAGGCTTCCCCGTGCTATTGCCTTTCAGTGCAATCGAAGGCGCAGGACTCCTTGGAAAGGAGGCTGGGCTCGGTTGTCTCCCCACTTCAGAGGTCTAGAGCAGAGCACTGAGACGTCTGTCAGACGGAAGGGAAGCGCTGTTGTGCCCATGGTGAAGACGTTGCTTGGCCGCACTGTGGAAGCAACGCCCAGAGAGAAACAGGCACCGTGGGCCTCCAGGCAGGGGCTGCGGGATCACAGCCAGAATGCCCCTGCGTCTCCGCTGAGAAGCGACCTCCCAGTTGGAGGCTCCATGCCGCCCTCCAGAGGAGCAAAGACGTGTGGAGTGTGTCTGGCCTTTCCTTGGGAGTGTGGTGCCCTTCCCTCTTCCCCAGGCACAGGAGCAACTGCCCCTGAGCAAAGACCTCTCCAAGGGCTTTTCCCTCAGGCTGAAGCAGATTTCGCAGGAAGCGGGCCTAGAGAGCTTCCTTCGTGGATGCAGAGGCAGCAGAGCGGCCTGCGTGTGCACAGCTGCATTTGGCAGAGAGGAGCTCGCTTTGGCACTGGGAGGCTGTGAGACCTGCTCCAAGCACCGGGATTGCTGGGTTGGGGCCTGCATCTCGCTGCCACTTTCTGAGCTTCCAAAGACTTTCCTAGCTCACAGCCTCGCTAGCCATGAAGGAGCAGGCTGAGGGAGTGTGTCAGACATGACTCAGCACTTTCCTGGGCTTGCCTGTGGTTTCGCCTTTCCACTCCAACTGGGCCCCGGGACTCCTTGCAGAGGAGGAGGAGCCCGGTTGTCTCCAAACTTCCTAGGGCTAGAGTAGAGCAGGGAGAACTCTGTCAGCTGGAAGGGAAGAGCAGAAGGGTAGATGGGGCAGAGGTTGCCTGGCCGCTCTGGTGAAGCAACGCCCAGGGAGAAACAGGCACCATGGGCCTCCAGGCAGGGGATGCGAGATCCCAGCCAGAGTGCTTCTGCGTCTCAGCCGAGAAGCTTCCTGAGAGTTTGAGGTTGCCTGCAGCTCTCCAGAGGAGCAAAGACATGTGGGGTGTGTTTGGCCTTTCCCTGGGAGGGTGGTGCCCTTGCGGCAGCCCCAGGCCCAGGAGCAACGGCCCCAGAGGAAAGACCGTTCCCACTGAGATTCGCTGAGGCTGAGAAGCAGATTTCGCAGGAAGCGGGAGGAGAGAGCTTCCTTCGCCAATGCAGAGGCAGCCTAGCGGCCTGCGTCTGCACAGCTGGATTTGGCAGAGAGGCGTTCGCTTTGCCCCTGGGAGACGCTGAGATTGGCTCCAAGCACCGAGATTTCCGGGTGCGCGGCCTGCATCTCTCTTGCACTCTCCGAGCTTGAGAAGGCTTTCCTAGCTCCCAGCGTTGCTTCCCTGAAAGGAGCAGGCTGAGGAAGTGTGTCCGACGTGACTCAGCCCCTTCCTAGGCTTCCCCGTGCTATTGCCTTTCAGTGCAATCGAAGGCGCAGGACTCCTTGGAAAGGAGGCTGGGCTCGGTTGTCTCCCCACTTCAGAGGTCTAGAGCAGAGCACTGAGACGTCTGTCAGACGGAAGGGAAGCGCTGTTGTGCCCATGGTGAAGACGTTGCTTGGCCGCACTGTGGAAGCAACGCCCAGAGAGAAACAGGCACCGTGGGCCTCCAGGCAGGGGCTGCGGGATCACAGCCAGAATGCCCCTGCGTCTCCGCTGAGAAGCGACCTCCCAGTTGGAGGCTCCATGACGCCCTCCAGAGGAGCAAAGACGTGTGGAGTGTGTCTGGCCTTTCCTTGGGAGTGTGGTGCCCTTCCCTCTTCCCCAGGCACAGGAGCAACTGCCCCTGAGCAAAGACCTCTCCAAGGGCTTTTCCCTCAGGCTGAAGCAGATTTCGCAGGAAGCGGGCCTAGAGAGCTTCCTTCGTGGATGCAGAGGCAGCCTAGCGGCCTGCGTCTGCACAGCTGGATTTGGCAGAGAGGCATTCGCTTTGCCCCTGGGAGACGCTGAGATTGGCTCCAAGCACCGAGATTTCCGGGTGCGCGGCCTGCATCTCTCTTGCACTCTCCGAGCTTGAGAAGGCTTTCCTAGCTCCCAGCGTTGCTTCCCTGAAAGGAGCAGGCTGAGGAAGTGTGTCCGACGTGACTCAGCCCCTTCCTAGGATTCCCCGTGCTATTGCCTTTCAGTGCAATCGAAGGCGCAGGACTCCTTGGAAAGGAGGCTGGGCTCGGTTGTCTCCCCACTTCAGAGGTCTAGAGCAGAGCACTGAGACGTCTGTCAGACGGAAGGGAAGCGCTGTTGTGCCCATGGTGAAGACGTTGCTTGGCCGCACTGTGGAAGCAACGCCCAGAGAGAAACAGGCACCGTGGGCCTCCAGGCAGGGGCTGCGGGATCACAGCCAGAATGCCCCTGCGTCTCCGCTGAGAAGCGACCTCCCAGTTGGAGGCTCCATGCCGCCCTCCAGAGGAGCAAAGACGTGTGGAGTGTGTCTGGCCTTTCCTTGGGAGTGTGGTGCCCTTCCCTCTTCCCCAGGCACAGGAGCAACTGCCCCTGAGCAAAGACCTCTCCAAGGGCTTTTCCCTCAGGCTGAAGCAGATTTCGCAGGAAGCGGGCCTAGAGAGCTTCCTTCGTGGATGCAGAGGCAGCCTAGCGGCCTGCGTCTGCACAGCTGGATTTGGCAGAGAGGCGTTCGCTTTGCCCCTGGGAGACGCTGAGATTGGCTCCAAGCACCGAGATTTCCGGGTGCGCGGCCTGCATCTCTCTTGCACTCTCCGAGCTTGAGAAGGCTTTCCTAGCTCCCAGCGTTGCTTCCCTGAAAGGAGCAGGCTGAGGAAGTGTGTCCGACGTGACTCAGCCCCTTCCTAGGCTTCCCCGTGCTATTGCCTTTCAGTGCAATCGAAGGCGCAGGACTCCTTGGAAAGGAGGCTGGGCTCGGTTGTCTCCCCACTTCAGAGGTCTAGAGCAGAGCACTGAGACGTCTGTCAGACGGAAGGGAAGCGCTGTTGTGCCCATGGTGAAGACGTTGCTTGGCCGCACTGTGGAAGCAACGCCCAGAGAGAAACAGGCACCGTGGGCCTCCAGGCAGGGGCTGCGGGATCACAGCCAGAATGCCCCTGCGTCTCCGCTGAGAAGCGACCTCCCAGTTGGAGGCTCCATGCCGCCCTCCAGAGGAGCAAAGACGTGTGGAGTGTGTCTGGCCTTTCCTTGGGAGTGTGGTGCCCTTCCCTCTTCCCCAGGCACAGGAGCAACTGCCCCTGAGCAAAGACCTCTCCAAGGGCTTTTCCCTCAGGCTGAAGCAGATTTCGCAGGAAGCGGGCCTAGAGAGCTTCCGTCGTGGATGCAGAGGCAGCAGAGCGGCCTGCGTGTGCACAGCTGCATTTGGCAGAGAGGAGCTCGCTTTGGCACTGGGAGGCTGTGAGACCTGCTCCAAGCACCGGGATTGCTGGGTTGGGGCCTGCATCTCGCTGCCACTTGCTGAGCTTCCAAAGACTTTCCTAGCTCACAGCCTCGCTAGCCATGAAGGAGCAGGCTGAGGGAGTGTGTCAGACATGACTCAGCACTTTCCTGGGCTTGCCTGTGGTTTCGCCTTTCCACTCCAACTGGGCCCCGGGACTCCTTGCACAGGAGGAGGAGCCCGGTTGTCTCCAAACTTCCTAGGGCTAGAGTAGAGCAGGGAGAACTCTGTCAGCTGGAAGGGAAGAGCAGAAGGGTAGATGGGGCAGAGGTTGCCTGGCCGCTCTGGTGAAGCAACGCCCAGGGAGAAACAGGCACCATGGGCCTCCAGGCAGGGGATGCGAGATCCCAGCCAGAGTGCTTCTGCGTCTCAGCCGAGAAGCTTCCTGAGAGTTTGAGGTTGCCTGCAGCTCTCCAGAGGAGCAAAGACATGTGGGGTGTGTTTGGCCTTTCCCTGGGAGGGTGGTGCCCTTGCGGCAGCCCCAGGCCCAGGAGCAACGGCCCCAGAGGAAAGACCGTTCCCAAGGAGATTCGCTGAGGCTGAGAAGCAGATTTCGCAGGAAGCGGGAGGAGAGAGCTTCCTTCGCCAATGCAGAGGCAGCCTAGCGGCCTGCGTCTGCACAGCTGGATTTGGCAGAGAGGCGTTCGCTTTGCCCCTGGGAGACGCTGAGATTGGCTCCAAGCACCGAGATTTCCGGGTGCGCGCCCTGCATCTCTCTTGCACTCTCCGAGCCTGAGAAGGCTTTCCTAGCTCCCAGCGTTGCTTCCCTGAAAGGAGCAGGCTGAGGAAGTGTGTCCGACGTGACTCAGCCCCTTCCTAGGCTTCCCCGTGCTATTGCCTTTCAGTGCAATCGAAGGCGCAGGACTCCTTGGAAAGGAGGCTGGGCTCGGTTGTCTCCCCACTTCAGAGGTCTAGAGCAGAGCACTGAGACGTCTGTCAGACGGAAGGGAAGCGCTGTTGTGCCCATGGTGAAGACGTTGCTTGGCCGCACTGTGGAAGCAACGCCCAGAGAGAAACAGGCACCGTGGGCCTCCAGGCAGGGGCTGCGGGATCACAGCCAGAATGCCCCTGCGTCTCCGCTGAGAAGCGACCTCCCAGTTGGAGGCTCCATGCCGCCCTCCAGAGGAGCAAAGACGTGTGGAGTGTGTCTGGCCTTTCCTTGGGAGTGTGGTGCCCTTCCCTCTTCCCCAGGCACAGGAGCAACTGCCCCTGAGCAAAGACCTCTCCAAGGGCTTTTCCCTCAGGCTGAAGCAGATTTCGCAGGAAGCGGGCCTAGAGAGCTTCCTTCGTGGATGCAGAGGCAGCAGAGCGGCCTGCGTGTGCAAAGCTGCATTTGGCAGAGAGGAGCTCGCTTTGGCACTGGGAGGCTGTGAGACCTGCTCCAAGCACCGGGATTGCTGGGTTGGGGCCTGCATCTCGCTGCCACTTTCTGAGCTTCCAAAGACTTTCCTAGCTCACAGCCTCGCTAGCCATGAAGGAGCAGGCTGAGGGAGTGTGTCAGACATGACTCAGCACTTTCCTGGGCTTGCCTGTGGTTTCGCCTTTCCACTCCAACTGGGCCCCGGGACTCCTTGCACAGGAGGAGGAGCCCGGTTGTCTCCAAACTTCCTAGGGCTAGAGTAGAGCAGGGAGAACTCTGTCAGCTGGAAGGGAAGAGCAGAAGGGTAGATGGGGCAGAGGTTGCCTGGCCGCTCTGGTGAAGCAACGCCCAGGGAGAAACAGGCACCATGGGCCTCCAGGCAGGGGATGCGAGATCCCAGCCAGAGTGCTTCTGCGTCTCAGCCGAGAAGCTTCCTGAGAGTTTGAGGTTGCCTGCAGCTCTCCAGAGGAGCAAAGACATGTGGGGTGTGTTTGGCCTTTCCCTGGGAGGGTGGTGCCCTTGCGGCAGCCCCAGGCCCAGGAGCAACGGCCCCAGAGGAAAGACCGTTCCCACTGAGATTCGCTGAGGCTGAGAAGCAGATTTCGCAGGAAGCGGGAGGAGAGAGCTTCCTTCGCCAATGCAGAGGCAGCCTAGCGGCCTGCGTCTGCACAGCTGGATTTGGCAGAGAGGCGTTCGCTTTGCCCCTGGGAGACGCTGAGATTGGCTCCAAGCACCGAGATTTCCGGGTGCGCGGCCTGCATCTCTCTTGCACTCTCCGAGCTTGAGAAGGCTTTCCTAGCTCCCAGCGTTGCTTCCCTGAAAGGAGCAGGCTGAGGAAGTGTGTCCGACGTGACTCAGCCCCTTCCTAGGCTTCCCCGTGCTATTGCCTTTCAGTGCAATCGAAGGCGCAGGACTCCTTGGAAAGGAGGCTGGGCTCGGTTGTCTCCCCACTTCAGAGGTCTAGAGCAGAGCACTGAGACGTCTGTCAGACGGAAGGGAAGCGCTGTTGTGCCCATGGTGAAGACGTTGCTTGGCCGCACTGTGGAAGCAACGCCCAGAGAGAAACAGGCACCGTGGGCCTCCAGGCAGGGGCTGCGGGATCACAGCCAGAATGCCCCTGCGTCTCCGCTGAGAAGCGACCTCCCAGTTGGAGGCTCCATGCCGCCCTCCAGAGGAGCAAAGACGTGTGGAGTGTGTCTGGCCTTTCCTTGGGAGTGTGGTGCCCTTCCCTCTTCCCCAGGCACAGGAGCAACTGCCCCTGAGCAAAGACCTCTCCAAGGGCTTTTCCCTCAGGCTGAAGCAGATTTCGCAGGAAGCGGGCCTAGAGAGCTTCCTTCGTGGATGCAGAGGCAGCAGAGCGGCCTGCGTGTGCAAAGCTGCATTTGGCAGAGAGGAGCTCGCTTTGGCACTGGGAGGCTGTGAGACCTGCTCCAAGCACCGGGATTGCTGGGTTGGGGCCTGCATCTCGCTGCCACTTTCTGAGCTTCCAAAGACTTTCCTAGCTCACAGCCTCGCTAGCCATGAAGGAGCAGGCTGAGGGAGTGTGTCAGACATGACTCAGCACTTTCCTGGGCTTGCCTGTGGTTTCGCCTTTCCACTCCAACTGGGCCCCGGGACTCCTTGCACAGGAGGAGGAGCCCGGTTGTCTCCAAACTTCCTAGGGCTAGAGTAGAGCAGGGAGAACTCTGTCAGCTGGAAGGGAAGAGCAGAAGGGTAGATGGGGCAGAGGTTGCCTGGCCGCTCTGGTGAAGCAACGCCCAGGGAGAAACAGGCACCATGGGCCTCCAGGCAGGGGATGCGAGATCCCAGCCAGAGTGCTTCTGCGTCTCAGGCGAGAAGCTTCCTGAGAGTTTGAGGTTGCCTGCAGCTCTCCAGAGGAGCAAAGACATGTGGGGTGTGTTTGGCCTTTCCCTGGGAGGGTGGTGCCCTTGCGGCAGCCCCAGGCCCAGGAGCAACGGCCCCAGAGGAAAGACCGTTCCCACTGAGATTCGCTGAGGCTGAGAAGCAGATTTCGCAGGAAGCGGGAGGAGAGAGCTTCCTTCGCCAATGCAGAGGCAGCCTAGCGGCCTGCGTCTGCACAGCTGGATTTGGCAGAGAGGCGTTCGCTTTGCCCCTGGGAGACGCTGAGATTGGCTCCAAGCACCGAGATTTCCGGGTGCGCGGCCTGCATCTCTCTTGCACTCTCCGAGCTTGAGAAGGCTTTCCTAGCTCCCAGCGTTGCTTCCCTGAAAGGAGCAGGCTGAGGAAGTGTGTCCGACGTGACTCAGCCCCTTCCTAGGCTTCCCCGTGCTATTGCCTTTCAGTGCAATCGAAGGCGCAGGACTCCTTGGAAAGGAGGCTGGGCTCGGTTGTCTCCCCACTTCAGAGGTCTAGAGCAGAGCACTGAGACGTCTGTCAGACGGAAGGGAAGCGCTGTTGTGCCCATGGTGAAGACGTTGCTTGGCCGCACTGTGGAAGCAACGCCCAGAGAGAAACAGGCACCGTGGGCCTCCAGGCAGGGGCTGCGGGATCACAGCCAGAATGCCCCTGCGTCTCCGCTGAGAAGCGACCTCCCAGTTGGAGGCTCCATGCCGCCCTCCAGAGGAGCAAAGACGTGTGGAGTGTGTCTGGCCTTTCCTTGGGAGTGTGGTGCCCTTCCATCTTCCCCAGGCACAGGAGCAACTGCCCCTGAGCAAAGACCTCTCCAAGGGCTTTTCCCTCAGGCTGAAGCAGATTTCGCAGGAAGCGGGCCTAGAGAGCTTCCTTCGTGGATGCAGAGGCAGCAGAGCGGCCTGCATGTGCACAGCTGCATTTGGCAGAGAGGAGCTCGCTTTGGCACTGGGAGGCTGTGAGACCTGCTCCAAGCACCGGGATTGCTGGGTTGGGGCCTGCATCTCGCTGCCACTTGCTGAGCTTCCAAAGACTTTCCTAGCTCACAGCCTCGCTAGCCATGAAGGAGCAGGCTGAGGGAGTGTGTCAGACATGACTCAGCACTTTCCTGGGCTTGCCTGTGGTTTCGCCTTTCCACTCCAACTGGGCCCCGGGACTCCTTGCACAGGAGGAGGAGCCCGGTTGTCTCCAAACTTCCTAGGGCTAGAGTAGAGCAGGGAGAACTCTGTCAGCTGGAAGGGAAGAGCAGAAGGGTAGATGGGGCAGAGGTTGCCTGGCCGCTCTGGTGAAGCAACGCCCAGGGAGAAACAGGCACCATGGGCCTCCAGGCAGGGGATGCGAGATCCCAGCCAGAGTGCTTCTGCGTCTCAGCCGAGAAGCTTCCTGAGAGTTTGAGGTTGCCTGCAGCTCTCCAGAGGAGCAAAGACATGTGGGGTGTGTTTGGCCTTTCCCTGGGAGGGTGGTGCCCTTGCGGCAGCCCCAGGCCCAGGAGCAACGGCCCCAGAGGAAAGACCGTTCCCACTGAGATTCGCTGAGGCTGAGAAGCAGATTTCGCAGGAAGCGGGAGGAGAGAGCTTCCTTCGCCAATGCAGAGGCAGCCTAGCGGCCTGCGTCTGCACAGCTGGATTTGGCAGAGAGGCGTTCGCTTTGCCCCTGGGAGACGCTGAGATTGGCTCCAAGCACCGAGATTTCCGGGTGCGCGGCCTGCATCTCTCTTGCACTCTCCGAGCTTGAGAAGGCTTTCCTAGCTCCCAGCGTTGCTTCCCTGAAAGGAGCAGGCTGAGGAAGTGTGTCCGACGTGACTCAGCCCCTTCCTAGGATTCCCCGTGCTATTGCCTTTCAGTGCAATCGAAGGCGCAGGACTCCTTGGAAAGGAGGCTGGGCTCGGTTGTCTCCCCACTTCAGAGGTCTAGAGCAGAGCACTGAGACGTCTGTCAGACGGAAGGGAAGCGCTGTTGTGCCCATGGTGAAGACGTTGCTTGGCCGCACTGTGGAAGCAACGCCCAGAGAGAAACAGGCACCGTGGGCCTCCAGGCAGGGGCTGCGGGATCACAGCCAGAATGCCCCTGCGTCTCCGCTGAGAAGAGACCTCCCAGTTGGAGGCTCCATGCCGCCCTCCAGAGGAGCAAAGACGTGTGGAGTGTGTCTGGCCTTTCCTTGGGAGTGTGGTGCCCTTCCCTCTTCCCCAGGCACAGGAGCAACTGCCCCTGAGCAAAGACCTCTCCAAGGGCTTTTCCCTCAGGCTGAAGCAGATTTCGCAGGAAGCGGGCCTAGAGAGCTTCCTTCGTGGATGCAGAGGCAGCAGAGCGGCCTGCGTGTGCACAGCTGCATTTGGCAGAGAGGAGCTCGCTTTGGCACTGGGAGGCTGTGAGACCTGCTCCAAGCACCGGGATTGCTGGGTTGGGGCCTGCATCTCGCTGCCACTTTCTGAGCTTCCAAAGACTTTCCTAGCTCACAGCCTCGCTAGCCATGAAGGAGCAGGCTGAGGGAGTGTGTCAGACATGACTCAGCACTTTCCTGGGCTTGCCTGTGGTTTCGCCTTTCCACTCCAACTGGGCCCCGGGACTCCTTGCACAGGAGGAGGAGCCCGGTTGTCTCCAAACTTCCTAGGGCTAGAGTAGAGCAGGGAGAACTCTGTCAGCTGGAAGGGAAGAGCAGAAGGGTAGATGGGGCAGAGGTTGCCTGGCCGCTCTGGTGAAGCAACGCCCAGGGAGAAACAGGCACCATGGGCCTCCAGGCAGGGGATGCGAGATCCCAGCCAGAGTGCTTCTGCGTCTCAGCCGAGAAGCTTCCTGAGAGTTTGAGGTTGCCTGCAGCTCTCCAGAGGAGCAAAGACATGTGGGGTGTGTTTGGCCTTTCCCTGGGAGGGTGGTGCCCTTGCGGCAGCCCCAGGCCCAGGAGCAACGGCCCCAGAGGAAAGACCGTTCCCACTGAGATTCGCTGAGGCTGAGAAGCAGATTTCGCAGGAAGCGGGAGGAGAGAGCTTCCTTCGCCAATGCAGAGGCAGCCTAGCGGCCTGCGTCTGCACAGCTGGATTTGGCAGAGAGGCGTTCGCTTTGCCCCTGGGAGACGCTGAGATTGGCTCCAAGCACCGAGATTTCCGGGTGCGCGGCCTGCATCTCTCTTGCACTCTCCGAGCTTGAGAAGGCTTTCCTAGCTCCCAGCGTTGCTTCCCTGAAAGGAGCAGGCTGAGGAAGTGTGTCCGACGTGACTCAGCCCCTTCCTAGGCTTCCCCGTGCTATGGCCTTTCAGTGCAATCGAAGGCGCAGGACTCCTTGGAAAGGAGGCTGGGCTCGGTTGTCTCCCCACTTCAGAGGTCTAGAGCAGAGCACTGAGACGTCTGTCAGACGGAAGGGAAGCGCTGTTGTGCCCATGGTGAAGACGTTGCTTGGCCGCACTGTGGAAGCAACGCCCAGAGAGAAACAGGCACCGTGGGCCTCCAGGCAGGGGCTGCGGGATCACAGCCAGAATGCCCCTGCGTCTCCGCTGAGAAGCGACCTCCCAGTTGGAGGCTCCATGCCGCCCTCCAGAGGAGCAAAGACGTGTGGAGTGTGTCTGGCCTTTCCTTGGGAGTGTGGTGCCCTTCCCTCTTCCCCAGGCACAGGAGCAACTGCCCCTGAGCAAAGACCTCTCCAAGGGCTTTTCCCTCAGGCTGAAGCAGATTTCGCAGGAAGCGGGCCTAGAGAGCTTCCTTCGTGGATGCAGAGGCAGCCTAGCGGCCTGCGTCTGCACAGCTGGATTTGGCAGAGAGGCGTTCGCTTTGCCCCTGGGAGACGCTGAGATTGGCTCCAAGCACCGAGATTTCCGGGTGCGCGCCCTGCATCTCTCTTGCACTCTCCGAGTCTGAGAAGGCTTTCCTAGCTCCCAGCGTTGCTTCCCTGAAAGGAGCAGGCTGAGGAAGTGTGTCCGACGTGACTCAGCCCCTTCCTAGGCTTCCCCGTGCTATTGCCTTTCAGTGCAATCGAAGGCGCAGGACTCCTTGGAAAGGAGGCTGGGCTCGGTTGTCTCCCCACTTCAGAGGTCTAGAGCAGAGCACTGAGACGTCTGTCAGACGGAAGGGAAGCGCTGTTGTGCCCATGGTGAAGACGTTGCTTGGCCGCACTGTGGAAGCAACGCCCAGAGAGAAACAGGCACCGTGGGCCTCCAGGCAGGGGCTGCGGGATCACAGCCAGAATGCCCCTGCGTCTCCGCTGAGAAGCGACCTCCCAGTTGGAGGCTCCATGCCGCCCTCCAGAGGAGCAAAGACGTGTGGAGTGTGTCTGGCCTTTCCTTGGGAGTGTGGTGCCCTTCCCTCTTCCCCAGGCACAGGAGCAACTGCCCCTGAGCAAAGACCTCTCCAAGGGCTTTTCCCTCAGGCTGAAGCAGATTTCGCAGGAAGCGGGCCTAGAGAGCTTCCTTCGTGGATGCAGAGGCAGCAGAGCGGCCTGCGTGTGCAAAGCTGCATTTGGCAGAGAGGAGCTCGCTTTGGCACTGGGAGGCTGTGAGACCTGCTCCAAGCACCGGGATTGCTGGGTTGGGGCCTGCATCTCGCTGCCACTTTCTGAGCTTCCAAAGACTTTCCTAGCTCACAGCCTAGCTAGCCATGAAGGAGCAGGCTGAGGGAGTGTGACAGACATGACTCAGCACTTTCCTGGGCTTGCCTGTGGTTTCGCCTTTCCACTCCAACTGGGCCCCGGGACTCCTTGCACAGGAGGAGGAGCCCGGTTGTCTCCAAACTTCCTAGGGCTAGAGTAGAGCAGGGAGAACTCTGTCAGCTGGAAGGGAAGAGCAGAAGGGTAGATGGGGCAGAGGTTGCCTGGCCGCTCTGGTGAAGCAACGCCCAGGGAGAAACAGGCACCATGGGCCTCCAGGCAGGGGATGCGAGATCCCAGCCAGAGTGCTTCTGCATCTCAGCCGAGAAGCTTCCTGAGAGTTTGAGGTTGCCTGCAGCTCTCCAGAGGAGCAAAGACATGTGGGGTGTGTTTGGCCTTTCCCTGGGAGGGTGGTGCCCTTGCGGCAGCCCCAGGCCCAGGAGCAACGGCCCCAGAGGAAAGACCGTTCCCACTGAGATTCGCTGAGGCTGAGAAGCAGATTTCGCAGGAAGCGGGAGGAGAGAGCTTCCTTCGCCAATGCAGAGGCAGCCTAGCGGCCTGCGTCTGCACAGCTGGATTTGGCAGAGAGGCGTTCGCTTTGCCCCTGGGAGACGCTGAGATTGGCTCCAAGCACCGAGATTTCCGGGTGCGCGGCCTGCATCTCTCTTGCACTCTCCGAGCTTGAGAAGGCTTTCCTAGCTCCCAGCGTTGCTTCCCTGAAAGGAGCAGGCTGAGGAAGTGTGTCCGACGTGACTCAGCCCCTTCCTAGGCTTCCCCGTGCTATTGCCTTTCAGTGCAATCGAAGGCGCAGGACTCCTTGGAAAGGAGGCTGGGCTCGGTTGTCTCCCCACTTCAGAGGTCTAGAGCAGAGCACTGAGACGTCTGTCAGACGGAAGGGAAGCGCTGTTGTGCCCATGGTGAAGACGTTGCTTGGCCGCACTGTGGAAGCAACGCCCAGAGAGAAACAGGCACCGTGGGCCTCCAGGCAGGGGCTGCGGGATCCCAGCCAGAATGCCCCTGCGTCTCCGCTGAGAAGCGACCTCCCAGTTGGAGGCTCCATGCCGCCCTCCAGAGGAGCAAAGACGTGTGGAGTGTGTTTGGCCTTTCCTTGGGAGTGTGGTGCCCTTCCCTCTTCCCCAGGCACAGGAGCAACTGCCCCTGAGCAAAGACCTCTCCAAGGGCTTTTCCCTCAGGCTGAAGCAGATTTCGCAGGAAGCGGGCCTAGAGAGCTTCCGTCGTGGATGCAGAGGCAGCAGAGCGGCCTGCGTGTGCAAAGCTGCATTTGGCAGAGAGGAGCTCGCTTTGGCACTGGGAGGCTGTGAGACCTGCTCCAAGCACCGGGATTGCTGGGTTGGGGCCTGCATCTCGCTGCCACTTTCTGAGCTTCCAAAGACTTTCCTAGCTCACAGCCTCGCTAGCCATGAAGGAGCAGGCTGAGGGAGTGTGTCAGACATGACTCAGCACTTTCCTGGGCTTGCCTGTGGTTTCGCCTTTCCACTCCAACTGGGCCCCGGGACTCCTTGCACAGGAGGAGGAGCCCGGTTGTCTCCAAACTTCCTAGGGCTAGAGTAGAGCAGGGAGAACTCTGTCAGCTGGAAGGGAAGAGCAGAAGGGTAGATGGGGCAGAGGTTGCCTGGCCGCTCTGGTGAAGCAACGCCCAGGGAGAAACAGGCACCATGGGCCTCCAGGCAGGGGATGCGAGATCCCAGCCAGAGTGCTTCTGCGTCTCAGGCGAGAAGCTTCCTGAGAGTTTGAGGTTGCCTGCAGCTCTCCAGAGGAGCAAAGACATGTGGGGTGTGTTTGGCCTTTCCCTGGGAGGGTGGTGCCCTTGCGGCAGCCCCAGGCCCAGGAGCAACGGCCCCAGAGGAAAGACCGTTCCCACTGAGATTCGCTGAGGCTGAGAAGCAGATTTCGCAGGAAGCGGGAGGAGAGAGCTTCCTTCGCCAATGCAGAGGCAGCCTAGCGGCCTGCGTCTGCACAGCTGGATTTGGCAGAGAGGCGTTCGCTTTGCCCCTGGGAGACGCTGAGATTGGCTCCAAGCACCGAGATTTCCGGGTGCGCGGCCTGCATCTCTCTTGCACTCTCCGAGCTTGAGAAGGCTTTCCTAGCTCCCAGCGTTGCTTCCCTGAAAGGAGCACGCTGAGGAAGTGTGTCCGACGTGACTCAGCCCCTTCCTAGGCTTCCCCGTGCTATTGCCTTTCAGTGCAATCGAAGGCGCAGGACTCCTTGGAAAGGAGGCTGGGCTCGGTTGTCTCCCCACTTCAGAGGTCTAGAGCAGAGCACTGAGACGTCTGTCAGACGGAAGGGAAGCGCTGTTGTGCCCATGGTGAAGACGTTGCTTGGCCGCACTGTGGAAGCAACGCCCAGAGAGAAACAGGCACCGTGGGCCTCCAGGCAGGGGCTGCGGGATCACAGCCAGAATGCCCCTGCGTCTCCGCTGAGAAGCGACCTCCCAGTTGGAGGCTCCATGCCGCCCTCCAGAGGAGCAAAGACGTGTGGAGTGTGTCTGGCCTTTCCTTGGGAGTGTGGTGCCCTTCCCTCTTCCCCAGGCACAGGAGCAACTGCCCCTGAGCAAAGACCTCTCCAAGGGCTTTTCCCTCAGGCTGAAGCAGATTTCGCAGGAAGCGGGCCTAGAGAGCTTCCTTCGTGGATGCAGAGGCAGCCTAGCGGCCTGCGTCTGCACAGCTGGATTTGGCAGAGAGGCGTTCGCTTTGCCCCTGGGAGACGCTGAGATTGGCTCCAAGCACCGAGATTTCCGGGTGCGCGGCCTGCATCTCTCTTGCACTCTCCGAGCTTGAGAAGGCTTTCCTAGCTCCCAGCGTTGCTTCCCTGAAAGGAGCAGGCTGAGGAAGTGTGTCCGACGTGACTCAGCCCCTTCCTAGGCTTCCCCGTGCTATTGCCTTTCAGTGCAATCGAAGGCGCAGGACTCCTTGGAAAGGAGGCTGGGCTCGGTTGTCTCCCCACTTCAGAGGTCTAGAGCAGAGCACTGAGACGTCTGTCAGACGGAAGGGAAGCGCTGTTGTGCCCATGGTGAAGACGTTGCTTGGCCGCACTGTGGAAGCAACGCCCAGAGAGAAACAGGCACCGTGGGCCTCCAGGCAGGGGCTGCGGGATCACAGCCAGAATGCCCCTGCGTCTCCGCTGAGAAGCGACCTCCCAGTTGGAGGCTCCATGCCGCCCTCCAGAGGAGCAAAGACGTGTGGAGTGTGTCTGGCCTTTCCTTGGGAGTGTGGTGCCCTTCCCTCTTCCCCAGGCACAGGAGCAACTGCCCCTGAGCAAAGACCTCTCCAAGGGCTTTTCCCTCAGGCTGAAGCAGATTTCGCAGGAAGCGGGCCTAGAGAGCTTCCGTCGTGGATGCAGAGGCAGCAGAGCGGCCTGCGTGTGCACAGCTGCATTTGGCAGAGAGGAGCTCGCTTTGGCACTGGGAGGCTGTGAGACCTGCTCCAAGCACCGGGATTGCTGGGTTGGGGCCTGCATCTCGCTGCCACTTTCTGAGCTTCCAAAGACTTTCCTAGCTCACAGCCTCGCTAGCCATGAAGGAGCAGGCTGAGGGAGTGTGTCAGACATGACTCAGCACTTTCCTGGGCTTGCCTGTGGTTTCGCCTTTCCACTCCAACTGGGCCCCGGGACTCCTTGCACAGGAGGAGGAGCCCGGTTGTCTCCAAACTTCCTAGGGCTAGAGTAGAGCAGGGAGAACTCTGTCAGCTGGAAGGGAAGAGCAGAAGGGTAGATGGGGCAGAGGTTGCCTGGCCGCTCTGGTGAAGCAACGCCCAGGGAGAAACAGGCACCATGGGCCTCCAGGCAGGGGATGCGAGATCCCAGCCAGAGTGCTTCTGCGTCTCAGCCGAGAAGCTTCCTGAGAGTTTGAGTTTGCCTGCAGCTCTCCAGAGGAGCAAAGACATGTGGGGTGTGTTTGGCCTTTCCCTGGGAGGGTGGTGCCCTTGCGGCAGCCCCAGGCCCAGGAGCAACGGCCCCAGAGGAAAGACCGTTCCCACTGAGATTCGCTGAGGCTGAGAAGCAGATTTCGCAGGAAGCGGGAGGAGAGAGTTTCCTTCGCCAATGCAGAGGCAGCCTAGCGGCCTGCGTCTGCACAGCTGGATTTGGCAGAGAGGCGTTCGCTTTGCCCCTGGGAGACGCTGAGATTGGCTCCAAGCACCGAGATTTCTGGGTGCGCGGCCTGCATCTCTCTTGCACTCTCCGAGCTTGAGAAGGCTTTCCTAGCTCCCAGCGTTGCTTCCCTGAAAGGAGCAGGCTGAGGAAGTGTGTCCGACGTGACTCAGCCCCTTCCTAGGCTTCCCCGTGCTATTGCCTTTCAGTGCAATCAAAGGCGCAGGACTCCTTGGAAAGGAGGCTGGGCTCGGTTGTCTCCCCACTTCAGAGGTCTAGAGCAGAGCACTGAGACGTCTGTCAGACGGAAGGGAAGCGCTGTTGTGCCCATGGTGAAGACGTTGCTTGGCCGCACTGTGGAAGCAACGCCCAGAGAGAAACAGGCACCGTGGGCCTCCAGGCAGGGGCTGCGGGATCACAGCCAGAATGCCCCTGCGTCTCCGCTGAGAAGCGACCTCCCAGTTGGAGGCTCCATGCCGCCCTCCAGAGGAGCAAAGACGTGTGGAGTGTGTCTGGCCTTTCCTTGGGAGTGTGGTGCCCTTCCCTCTTCCCCAGGCACAGGAGCAACTGCCCCTGAGCAAAGACCTCTCCAAGGGCTTTTCCCTCAGGCTGAAGCAGATTTCGCAGGAAGCGGGCCTAGAGAGCTTCCTTCGTGGATGCAGAGGCAGCAGAGCGGCCTGCGTGTGCACAGCTGCATTTGGCAGAGAGGAGCTCGCTTTGGCACTGGGAGGCTGTGAGACCTGCTCCAAGCACCGGGATTGCTGGGTTGGGGCCTGCATCTCGCTGCCACTTGCTGAGCTTCCAAAGACTTTCCTAGCTCACAGCCTCGCTAGCCATGAAGGAGCAGGCTGAGGGAGTGTGTCAGACATGACTCAGCACTTTCCTGGGCTTGCCTGTGGTTTCGCCTTTCCACTCCAACTGGGCCCCGGGACTCCTTGCACAGGAGGAGGAGCCCGGTTGTCTCCAAACTTCCTAGGGCTAGAGTAGCGCAGGGAGAACTCTGTCAGCTGGAAGGGAAGAGCAGAAGGGTAGATGGGGCAGAGGTTGCCTGGCCGCTCTGGTGAAGCAACGCCCAGGGAGAAACAGGCACCATGGGCCTCCAGGCAGGGGATGCGAGATCCCAGCCAGAGTGCTTCTGCGTCTCAGCCGAGAAGCTTCCTGAGAGTTTGAGGTTGCCTGCAGCTCTCCAGAGGAGCAAAGACATGTGGGGTGTGTTTGGCCTTTCCCTGGGAGGGTGGTGCCCTTGCGGCAGCCCCAGGCCCAGGAGCAACGGCCCCAGAGGAAAGACCGTTCCCACTGAGATTCGCTGAGGCTGAGAAGCAGATTTCGCAGGAAGCGGGAGGAGAGAGCTTCCTTCGCCAATGCAGAGGCAGCCTAGCGGCCTGCGTCTGCACAGCTGGATTTGGCAGAGAGGCGTTCGCTTTGCCCCTGGGAGACGCTGAGATTGGCTCCAAGCACCGAGATTTCCGGGTGCGCGGCCTGCATCTCTCTTGCACTCTCCGAGCTTGAGAAGGCTTTCCTAGCTCCCAGCGTTGCTTCCCTGAAAGGAGCAGGCTGAGGAAGTGTGTCCGACGTGACTCAGCCCCTTCCTAGGCTTCCCCGTGCTATTGCCTTTCAGTGCAATCGAAGGCGCAGGACTCCTTGGAAAGGAGGCTGGGCTCGGTTGTCTCCCCACTTCAGAGGTCTAGAGCAGAGCACTGAGACGTCTGTCAGACGGAAGGGAAGCGCTGTTGTGCCCATGGTGAAGACGTTGCTTGGCCGCACTGTGGAAGCAACGCCCAGAGAGAAACAGGCACCGTGGGCCTCCAGGCAGGGGCTGCGGGATCACAGCCAGAATGCCCCTGCGTCTCCGCTGAGAAGCGACCTCCCAGTTGGAGGCTCCATGCCGCCCTCCAGAGGAGCAAAGACGTGTGGAGTGTGTCTGGCCTTTCCTTGGGAGTGTGGTGCCCTTCCCTCTTCCCCAGGCACAGGAGCAACTGCCCCTGAGCAAAGACCTCTCCAAGGGCTTTTCCCTCAGGCTGAAGCAGATTTCGCAGGAAGCGGGCCTAGAGAGCTTCCTTCGTGGATGCAGAGGCAGCCTAGCGGCCTGCGTCTGCACAGCTGGATTTGGCAGAGAGGCGTTCGCTTTGCCCCTGGGAGACGCTGAGATTGGCTCCAAGCACCGAGATTTCCGGGTGCGCGGCCTGCATCTCTCTTGCACTCTCCGAGCTTGAGAAGGCTTTCCTAGCTCCCAGCGTTGCTTCCCGGAAAGGAGCAGGCTGAGGAAGTGTGTCCGACCTGACTCAGCCCCTTCCTAGGCTTCCCCGTGCTATTGCCTTTCAGTGCAATCGAAGGCGCAGGACTCCTTGGAAAGGAGGCTGGGCTCGGTTGTCTCCCCACTTCAGAGGTCTAGAGCAGAGCACTGAGACGTCTGTCAGACGGAAGGGAAGCGCTGTTGTGCCCATGGTGAAGACGTTGCTTGGCCGCACTGTGGAAGCAACGCCCAGAGAGAAACAGGCACCGTGGGCCTCCAGGCAGGGGCTGCGGGATCACAGCCAGAATGCCCCTGCGTCTCCGCTGAGAAGCGACCTCCCAGTTGGAGGCTCCATGCCGCCCTCCAGAGGAGCAAAGACGTGTGGAGTGTGTCTGGCCTTTCCTTGGGAGTGTGGTGCCCTTCCCTCTTCCCCAGGCACAGGAGCAACTGCCCCTGAGCAAAGACCTCTCCAAGGGCTTTTCCCTCAGGCTGAAGCAGATTTCGCAGGAAGCGGGCCTAGAGAGCTTCCGTCCTGGATGCAGAGGCAGCAGAGCGGCCTGCGTGTGCACAGCTGCATTTGGCAGAGAGGAGCTCGCTTTGGCACTGGGAGGCTGTGAGACCTGCTCCAAGCACCGGGATTGCTGGGTTGGGGCCTCCATCTCGCTGCCACTTGCTGAGCTTCCAAAGACTTTCCTAGCTCACAGCCTCGCTAGCCATGAAGGAGCAGGCTGAGGGAGTGTGTCAGACATGACTCAGCACTTTCCTGGGCTTGCCTGTGGTTTCGCCTTTCCACTCCAACTGGGCTTCGGGACTCCTTGCAGAGGAGGAGGAGCCCGGTTGTCTCCAAACTTCCTAGGGCTAGAGTAGAGCAGGGAGAACTCTGTCAGCTGGAAGGGAAGAGCAGAAGGGTAGATGGGGCAGAGGTTGCCTGGCCGCTCTGGTGAAGCAACGCCCAGGGAGAAACAGGCACCATGGGCCTCCAGGCAGGGGATGCGAGATCCCAGCCAGAGTGCTTCTGCGTCTCAGCCGAGAAGCTTCCTGAGAGTTTGAGGTTGCCTGCAGCTCTCCAGAGGAGCAAAGACATGTGGGGTGTGTTTGGCCTTTCCCTGGGAGGGTGGTGCCCTTGCGGCAGCCCCAGGCCCAGGAGCAACGGCCCCAGAGGAAAGACCGTTCCCACTGAGATTCGCTGAGGCTGAGAAGCAGATTTCGCAGGAAGCGGGAGGAGAGAGCTTCCTTCGCCAATGCAGAGGCAGCCTAGCGGCCTGCGTCTGCACAGCTGGATTTGGCAGAGAGGCGTTCGCTTTGCCCCTGGGAGACGCTGAGATTGGCTCCAAGCACCGAGATTTCCGGGTGCGCGGCCTGCATCTCTCTTGCACTCTCCGAGCTTGAGAAGGCTTTCCTAGCTCCCAGCGTTGCTTCCCTGAAAGGAGCAGGCTGAGGAAGTGTGTCCGACGTGACTCAGCCCCTTCCTAGGCTTCCCCGTGCTATTGCCTTTCAGTGCAATCGAAGGCGCAGGACTCCTTGGAAAGGAGGCTGGGCTCGGTTGTCTCCCCACTTCAGAGGTCTAGAGCAGAGCACTGAGACGTCTGTCAGACGGAAGGGAAGCGCTGTTGTGCCCATGGTGAAGACGTTGCTTGGCCGCACTGTGGAAGCAACGCCCAGAGAGAAACAGGCACCGTGGGCCTCCAGGCAGGGGCTGCGGGATCACAGCCAGAATGCCCCTGCGTCTCCGCTGAGAAGCGACCTCCCAGTTGGAGGCTCCATGCCGCCCTCCAGAGGAGCAAAGACGTGTGGAGTGTGTCTGGCCTTTCCTTGGGAGTGTGGTGCCCTTCCCTCTTCCCCAGGCACAGGAGCAACTGCCCCTGAGCAAAGACCTCTCCAAGGGCTTTTCCCTCAGGCTGAAGCAGATTTCGCAGGAAGCGGGCCTAGAGAGCTTCCTTCGTGGATGCAGAGGCAGCAGAGCGGCCTGCGTGTGCACAGCTGCATTTGGCAGAGAGGAGCTCGCTTTGGCACTGGGAGGCTGTGAGACCTGCTCCAAGCACCGGGATTGCTGGGTTGGGGCCTGCATCTCGCTGCCACTTTCTGAGCTTCCAAAGACTTTCCTAGCTCACAGCCTCGCTAGCCATGAAGGAGCAGGCTGAGGGAGTGTGTCAGACATGACTCAGCACTTTCCTGGGCTTGCCTGTGGTTTCGCCTTTCCACTCCAACTGGGCCCCGGGACTCCTTGCACAGGAGGAGGAGCCCGGTTGTCTCCAAACTTCCTAGGGCTAGAGTAGAGCAGGGAGAACTCTGTCAGCTGGAAGGGAAGAGCAGAGGGTAGATGGGGCAGAGGTTGCCTGGCCGCTCTGGTGAAGCAACGCCCAGGGAGAAACAGGCACCATGGGCCTCCAGGCAGGGGATGCGAGATCCCAGCCAGAGTGCTTCTGCGTCTCAGCCGAGAAGCTTCCTGAGAGTTTGAGGTTGCCTGCAGCTCTCCAGAGGAGCAAAGACATGTGGGGTGTGTTTGGCCTTTCCCTGGGAGGGTGGTGCCCTTGCGGCAGCCCCAGGCCCAGGAGCAACGGCCCCAGAGGAAAGACCGTTCCCACTGAGATTCGCTGAGGCTGAGAAGCAGATTTCGCAGGAAGCGGGAGGAGAGAGCTTCCTTCGCCAATGCAGAGGCAGCCTAGCGGCCTGCGTCTGCACAGCTGGATTTGGCAGAGAGGCGTTCGCTTTGCCCCTGGGAGACGCTGAGATTGGCTCCAAGCACCGAGATTTCCGGGTGCGCGGCCTGCATCTCTCTTGCACTCTCCGAGCTTGAGAAGGCTTTCCTAGCTCCCAGCGTTGCTTCCCTGAAAGGAGCAGGCTGAGGAAGTGTGTCCGACGTGACTCAGCCCCTTCCTAGGCTTCCCCGTGCTATTGCCTTTCAGTGCAATCGAAGGCGCAGGACTCCTTGGAAAGGAGGCTGGGCTCGGTTGTCTCCCCACTTCAGAGGTCTAGAGCAGAGCACTGAGACGTCTGTCAGACGGAAGGGAAGCGCTGTTGTGCCCATGGTGAAGACGTTGCTTGGCCGCACTGTGGAAGCAACGCCCAGAGAGAAACAGGCACCGTGGGCCTCCAGGCAGGGGCTGCGGGATCACAGCCAGAATGCCCCTGCGTCTCCGCTGAGAAGCGACCTCCCAGTTGGAGGCTCCATGCCGCCCTCCAGAGGAGCAAAGACGTGTGGAGTGTGTCTGGCCTTTCCTTGGGAGTGTGGTGCCCTTCCCTCTTCCCCAGGCACAGGAGCAACTGCCCCTGAGCAAAGACCTCTCCAAGGGCTTTTCCCTCAGGCTGAAGCAGATTTCGCAGGAAGCGGGCCTAGAGAGCTTCCTTCGTGGATGCAGAGGCAGCCTAGCGGCCTGCGTCTGCACAGCTGGATTTGGCAGAGAGGCGTTCGCTTTGCCCCTGGGAGACGCTGAGATTGGCTCCAAGCACCGAGATTTCCGGGTGCGCGGCCTGCATCTCTCTTGCACTCTCCGAGCTTGAGAAGGCTTTCCTAGCTCCCAGCGTTGCTTCCCGGAAAGGAGCAGGCTGAGGAAGTGTGTCCGACGTGACTCAGCCCCTTCCTAGGCTTCCCCGTGCTATTGCCTTTCAGTGCAATCAAAGGCGCAGGACTCCTTGGAAAGGAGGCTGGGCTCGGTTGTCTCCCCACTTCAGAGGTCTAGAGCAGAGCACTGAGACGTCTGTCAGACGGAAGGGAAGCGCTGTTGTGCCCATGGTGAAGACGTTGCTTGGCCGCACTGTGGAAGCAACGCCCAGAGAGAAACAGGCACCGTGGGCCTCCAGGCAGGGGCTGCGGGATCACAGCCAGAATGCCCCTGCGTCTCCGCTGAGAAGCGACCTCCCAGTTGGAGGCTCCATGCCGCCCTCCAGAGGAGCAAAGACGTGTGGAGTGTGTCTGGCCTTTCCTTGGGAGTGTGGTGCCCTTCCCTCTTCCCCAGGCACAGGAGCAACTGCCCCTGAGCAAAGACCTCTCCAAGGGCTTTTCCCTCAGGCTGAAGCAGATTTCGCAGGAAGCGGGCCTAGAGAGCTTCCGTCGTGGATGCAGAGGCAGCAGAGCGGCCTGCGTGTGCACAGCTGCATTTGGCAGAGAGGAGCTCGCTTTGGCACTGGGAGGCTGTGAGACCTGCTCCAAGCACCGGGATTGCTGGGTTGGGGCCTGCATCTCGCTGCCACTTTCTGAGCTTCCAAAGACTTTCCTAGCTCACAGCCTCGCTAGCCATGAAGGAGCAGGCTGAGGGAGTGTGTCAGACATGACTCAGCACTTTCCTGGGCTTGCCTGTGGTTTCGCCTTTCCACTCCAACTGGGCCCCGGGACTCCTTGCAGAGGAGGAGGAGCCCGGTTGTCTCCAAACTTCCTAGGGCTAGAGTAGAGCAGGGAGAACTCTGTCAGCTGGAAGGGAAGAGCAGAAGGGTAGATGGGGCAGAGGTTGCCTGGCCGCTCTGGTGAAGCAACGCCCAGGGAGAAACAGGCACCATGGGCCTCCAGGCAGGGGATGCGAGATCCCAGCCAGAGTGCTTCTGCGTCTCAGCCGAGAAGCTTCCTGAGAGTTTGAGGTTGCCTGCAGCTCTCCAGAGGAGCAAAGACATGTGGGGTGTGTTTGGCCTTTCCCTGGGAGGGTGGTGCCCTTGCGGCAGCCCCAGGCCCAGGAGCAACGGCCCCAGAGGAAAGACCGTTCCCACTGAGATTCGCTGAGGCTGAGAAGCAGATTTCGCAGGAAGCGGGAGGAGAGAGCTTCCTTCGCCAATGCAGAGGCAGCCTAGCGGCCTGCGTCTGCACAGCTGGATTTGGCAGAGAGGCGTTCGCTTTGCCCCTGGGAGACGCTGAGATTGGCTCCAAGCACCGAGATTTCCGGGTGCGCGGCCTGCATCTCTCTTGCACTCTCCGAGCTTGAGAAGGCTTTCCTAGCTCCCAGCGTTGCTTCCCTGAAAGGAGCAGGCTGAGGAAGTGTGTCCGACGTGACTCAGCCCCTTCCTAGGCTTCCCCGTGCTATTGCCTTTCAGTGCAATCGAAGGCGCAGGACTCCTTGGAAAGGAGGCTGGGCTCGGTTGTCTCCCCACTTCAGAGGTCTAGAGCAGAGCACTGAGACGTCTGTCAGACGGAAGGGAAGCGCTGTTGTGCCCATGGTGAAGACGTTGCTTGGCCGCACTGTGGAAGCAACGCCCAGAGAGAAACAGGCACCGTGGGCCTCCAGGCAGGGGCTGCGGGATCACAGCCAGAATGCCCCTGCGTCTCCGCTGAGAAGCGACCTCCCAGTTGGAGGCTCCATGCCGCCCTCCAGAGGAGCAAAGACGTGTGGAGTGTGTCTGGCCTTTCCTTGGGAGTGTGGTGCCCTTCCCTCTTCCCCAGGCACAGGAGCAACTGCCCCTGAGCAAAGACCTCTCCAAGGGCTTTTCCCTCAGGCTGAAGCAGATTTCGCAGGAAGCGGGCCTAGAGAGCTTCCTTCGTGGATGCAGAGGCAGCAGAGCGGCCTGCGTGTGCAAAGCTGCATTTGGCAGAGAGGAGCTCGCTTTGGCACTGGGAGGCTGTGAGACCTGCTCCAAGCACCGGGATTGCTGGGTTGGGGCCTGCATCTCGCTGCCACTTTCTGAGCTTCCAAAGACTTTCCTAGCTCACAGCCTCGCTAGCCATGAAGGAGCAGGCTGAGGGAGTGTGTCAGACATGACTCAGCACTTTCCTGGGCTTGCCTGTGGTTTCGCCTTTCCACTCCAACTGGGCCCCGGGACTCCTTGCACAGGAGGAGGAGCCCGGTTGTCTCCAAACTTCCTAGGGCTAGAGTAGAGCAGGGAGAACTCTGTCAGCTGGAAGGGAAGAGCAGAAGGGTAGATGGGGCAGAGGTTGCCTGGCCGCTCTGGTGAAGAAACGCCCAGGGAGAAACAGGCACCATGGGCCTCCAGGCAGGGGATGCGAGATCCCAGCCAGAGTGCTTCTGCGTCTCAGCCGAGAAGCTTCCTGAGAGTTTGAGGTTGCCTGCAGCTCTCCAGAGGAGCAAAGACATGTGGGGTGTGTTTGGCCTTTCCCTGGGAGGGTGGTGCCCTTGCGGCAGCCCCAGGCCCAGGAGCAACGGCCCCAGAGCAAAGACCGTTCCCACTGAGATTCGCTGAGGCTGAGAAGCAGATTTCGCAGGAAGCGGGAGGAGAGAGCTTCCTTCGCCAATGCAGAGGCAGCCTAGCGGCCTGCGTCTGCACAGCTGGATTTGGCAGAGAGGCGTTCGCTTTGCCCCTGGGAGACGCTGAGATTGGCTCCAAGCACCAAGATTTCCGGGTGCGCGGCCTGCATCTCTCTTGCACTCTCCGAGCTTGAGAAGGCTTTCCTAGCTCCCAGCGTTGCTTCCCTGAAAGGAGCAGGCTGAGGAAGTGTGTCCGACGTGACTCAGCCCCTTCCTAGGCTTCCCCGTGCTATTGCCTTTCAGTGCAATCGAAGGCGCAGGACTCCTTGGAAAGGAGGCTGGGCTCGGTTGTCTCCCCACTTCAGAGGTCTAGAGCAGAGCACTGAGACGTCTGTCAGACGGAAGGGAAGCGCTGTTGTGCCCATGGTGAAGACGTTGCTTGGCCGCACTGTGGAAGCAACGCCCAGAGAGAAACAGGCACCGTGGGCCTCCAGGCAGGGGCTGCGGGATCCCAGCCAGAATGCCCCTGCGTCTCCGCTGAGAAGCGACCTCCCAGTTGGAGGCTCCATGCCGCCCTCCAGAGGAGCAAAGACGTGTGGAGTGTGTCTGGCCTTTCCTTGGGAGTGTGGTGCCCTTCCCTCTTCCCCAGGCACAGGAGCAACTGCCCCTGAGCAAAGACCTCTCCAAGGGCTTTTCCCTCAGGCTGAAGCAGATTTCGCAGGAAGCGGGCCTAGAGAGCTTCCTTCGTGGATGCAGAGGCAGCAGAGCGGCCTGCGTGTGCAAAGCTGCATTTGGCAGAGAGGAGCTCGCTTTGGCACTGGGAGGCTGTGAGACCTGCTCCAAGCACCGGGATTGCTGGGTTGGGGCCTGCATCTCGCTGCCACTTTCTGAGCTTCCAAAGACTTTCCTAGCTCACAGCCTCGCTAGCCATGAAGGAGCAGGCTGAGGGAGTGTGTCAGACATGACTCAGCACTCTCCTGGGCTTGCCTGTGGTTTTGCCTTTCCACTCCAACTGGGCCCCGGGACTCCTTGCACAGGAGGAGGAGCCCGGTTGTCTCCAAACTTCCTAGGGCTAGAGTAGAGCAGGGAGAACGCTGTCAGCTGGAAGGGAAGAGCCGATGGGTAGATGGCGCAGATGTTGCCTGGCCGCTCTGGTGAAGCAACGCACAGGGAGAAACAGGCACCATGGGCCTCAAGGCAGGGGATGCGAGATCTCAGCCAGAGTGCTGCTGCGTCTCAGCCGAGAAGCTTCCTGAGAGTTTGAGGCTGCCTGCAGCTCTCCAGAGGAGCAAAGACATGTGGGGTGTGTTTGGCCTTTCCCTGTGAGGGTGGTGCCCTTGCGGCAGCCCCAGGCACAGGAGCAACGGCCCCAGAGGAAAGACCGTTCCCACTGAGATTCGCTCAGGCTGAGAAGCAGACTTCGCAGGAAGCGGCAGGAGAGAGCTTCCTTCGCCAATGCAGAGGCAGCCTAGCGGCCTGCGTCTGCAAAGCTGGATTTGGCAGAGAGGCGTTCGCTTTGCCCCTGGGAGACGCTGAGATTGGCTCCAAGCACCGAGATTTCCGGGTGCGCGGCCTGCATCTCTGTGGCACTTTCCGAGCTTGAGAAGGCTTTCCTAGCTCCCAGCGTTGCTTCCCTGAAAGGAGCAGGCTGAGGAAGTGTGTCCGACATGCCTCAGCCCCTTCCTAGGCTTCCCCGTGCTATTGCCTTTCAGTGCAATCGAAGGCGCAGGACTCCTTGGAAAGGAGGCTGGGCTCGGTTGTCTCCCCACTTCAGAGGTCTAGGGCAGAGCACTGAGAAGTCTGTCAGATGGAAGGGAAGCGCTGTTGTGCCCATGGTGAAGATGTTGCCTGGCCGCACTGTGGAAGCAACGCCCAGAGAGAAACAGGCACCGTGGGCCTCCAGGCAGGGGCTGCGGGATCCCAGCCAGAATGCCCCAGCGTCTCAGCTGATAAGCTACCTCCCCGGTGGAGGCTCCATGCCGCCCTCCAGAAGAGCAAAGACGTGTGGAGTGTGCCTGGCCTTTCCTTGGGAGTGTGGTGCCCTTCCCTCTTCCCCAGGCACAGGAGAAACTGCCCCTGAGCCAAGACCTCTCCAAGGGCTTTTCCCTCAGGCGGAAGCAGATTTCGCAGGAAGCGGGCCTAGAGAGCTTCCTTCGTGGATGCAGAGGCAGCAGAGCGGCCTGCGTGTGCAAAGCTGCATTGGGCAGAGAGGAGCTCGCTTTGGCACTGGGAGGCTGAGAGGCCGGCTCCAAGCACCGGGATTGCTGGGTTGGGGCCTGCATCTCGCTTCCACTTGCTGAGCTCCCAAAGACTTTCCTAGCTCACAGCCTCGCTAGCCATGAAGGAGCAGGCTGAGGGAGTGTGTCAGACATGACTCAGCACTCTCCTGGGCTTGCCTGTGGTTTTGCCTTTGCTCTCGAAATGGACCCCAGGACTCCTTGCACAGGAGGAGGAGCCCGGTTGTCTCCAAACTTCCTAGGGCTAGAGTAGAGCAGGGAGAACGCTGTCAGCTGGAAGGGAAGAGCCAAAGGGAAGATGGGGCAGATGTTGCCTGGACGCTCTGGTGAAGCAACGCACAGGGAGAAACAGGCACCATGGGCCTCCAGGCAGGGGATGCGAGATCCCAGCCAGAGTGCTGCTGCGTCTCAGCCGAGAAGCTTCCTGAGAGTTTGAGGCTGCCTGCAGCTCTCCAGAGGAGCAAAGACATGTGGGGTGTGTTTGGCCTTTCCCTGTGAGGGTGGTGCCCTTGCGGCAGCCCCAGGCCCAGGAGCAACGGCCCCAGAGGAAAGACTGTTCCCACTGAGATTCGCTCAGGCTGAGAAGCAGACTTCACAGGAAGCGGGAGGAGAGAGCTTCCTTCGCCAATGCAGAGGCAGCCTAGCGGCCTGCGTCTGCAAAGCTGGATTTGGCAGAGAGGCGTTCGCTTTGCCCCTGGGAGACGCTGAGATTGGCTCCAAGCACCGAGATTTCCGGGTGCGCGGCCTGCATCTCTCTGGCACTTTCCGAGCTTGAGAAGGCTTTCCTAGCTCCCAGCGTTGCTTCCCTGAAAGGAGCAGGCTGAGGAAGTGTGTCCGACATGCCTCAGGCCCTTCCTAGGCTTCCCCGTGCTATTGCCTTTCAGTGCAATCGAAGGCGCAGGACTCCTTGGAAAGGAGGCCGGGCTCGGTTGTCTCCCCACTTCAGAGGTCTAGGGCAGAGCACTGAGAAGTCTGTCAGATGGAAGGGAAGCGCTGTTGTGCCCATGGTGAAGATGTTGCTTGGCCGCACTGTGGAAGCAACGCCCAGAGAGAAACAGGCACCGTGGGCCTCCAGGCAGGGGCTGCGGGATCCCAGCCAGAATGCCCCTGCGTCTCAGCTGAGAAGCTACCTCCCCGGTGGAGGCTCCATGCCGCCCTCCAGAAGAGCAAAGACGTGTGGAGTGTGTCTGGCCTTTCCTTGGGGGTGTGGTGCCCTTCACTCTTCCCCAGGCACAGGAGAAACTGCCCCTGAGCAAAGACCGCTCCAAGGGCTTTTCCCTCAGGCGGAAGCAGATTTCGCAGGAAGCGGGCCTAGAGAGCTTCCTTCGTGGATGCAGAGGCAGCAGAGCGGCCTGCGTGTGCAAAGCTGCATTTGGCAGAGAGGAGCTCGCTTTGGCACTGCGAGGCTGGGAGGCCTGCTCCAAGCACCGGGATTGCTGGGTTGGGGCCTGCATCTCGCTTCCACTTGCTGAGCTCCCAAAGACTTTCCTAGCTCACAGCCTCGCTAGCCATGAAGGAGCATGCTGAGGGAGTGTGTCAGACATGACTCAGCACTCTCCTGGGCTTGCCTGGGGTTTTGCCTTTCCACTCCAACTGGGCCCCAGGACTCCTTGCACAGGAGGAGGAGCCCGGTTGTCTCCAACTTCCTAGGGCTAGAGTAGAGCAGGGAGAACGCTGTCAGCTGGAAGGGAAGAGCCGAAGGGTAGATGGCGCAGATGTTGCCTGGCCGCTCTGGTGAAGCAACGCACAGGGAGAAACAGGCACCATGGGCCTCCAGGCAGGGGATGCGAGATCCCAGCCAGAGTGCTGCTGCGTCTCAGCCGAGAAGCTTCCTGAGAGTTTGAGGCTGCCTGCAGCTCTCCAGAGGAGCAAAGACATGTGGGGTGTGTTTGGCCTTTCCCTGTGAGGGTGGTGCCCTTGCGGCAGCCCCAGGCACAGGAGCAACGGCCCCAGAGGAAAGACCGTTCCCACTGAGATTCGCTCAGGCTGAGAAGCAGATTTCGCAGGAAGCGGGAGGAGAGAGCTTCCTTCGCCAATGCAGAGGCAGCCTAGCGGCCTGCGTCTGCAAAGCTGGATTTGGCAGAGAGGCGTTCGCTTTGCCCCTGGGAGACGCTGAGATTGGCTCCAAGCACCGAGATTTCCGGGTGCGCGGCCTGCATCTCTCTGGCACTTTCCGAGCTTGAGAAGGCTTTCCTAGCTCCCAGCGTTGCTTCCCTGAAAGGAGCAGGCTGAGGAAGTGTGTCCGACATGCCTCAGCCCCTTCCTAGGCTTCCCCGTGCTATTGCCTTTCAGTGCAATCGAAAGCGCAGGACTCCTTGGAAAGGAGGCCGTGCTCGGTTGTCTCCCCACTTCAGAGGTCTAGGGCAGAGCACTGAGAAGTCTGTCAGATGGAAGGGAAGCGCTGTTGTGCCCATGGTGAAGATGTTGCTTGGCCGCACTGTGGAAGCAACGCCCAGAGAGAAACAGGCACCGTGGGCCTCCAGGCAGGGGCTGTGGGATCCCAGCTAGAATGCCCCTGCGTCTCAGCTGAGAAGCTACCTCCCCGGTCGAGGCTACATGCCGCCCTCCAGAAGAGCAAAGACGTGTGGAGTGTGTCTGGCCTTCCTTGGGGGTGTGGTGCCCTTCCCTCTTCCCCAGGCACAGGAGAAACTGCCCCTGAGCAAAGACCTCTCCAAGGGCTTTTCCCTCAGGCGGAAGCAGATTTCGCAGGAAGCGGGCCTAGAGAGCTTCCTTCGTGGATGCAGAGGCAGCAGAGCGGCCTGCGTGTGCAAAGCTGCATTGGGCAGAGAGGAGCTCGCTTTGGCACTGGGAGGCTGGGAGGCCTGCTCCAAGCCCCGGGATTGCTGGGTTGGGGCCTGCATCTCGCTTCCACTTGCTGAGTTCCCAAAGACTTTCCTAGCTCACAGCCTCGCTAGCCATGAAGGAGCAGGCTGAGGGAGTGTGTCAGACATGACTCAGCACTCTCCTGGGCTTGCCTGTGGTTTTGCCTTTCCACTCCAACTGGGCCCCGGGACTCCTTGCAGAGGAGGAGGAGCCCGGTTGTCTCCAAACTTCCTAGGGCTAGAGTAGAGCAGGGAGAACGCTGTCAGCTGGAAGGGAAGAGCCGATGGGTAGATGGCGCAGATGTTGCCTGGCCGCTCTGGTGAAGCAACGCACAGGGAGAAACAGGCACCATGGGCCTCAAGGCAGGGGATGCGAGATCTCAGCCAGAGTGCTGCTGCGTCTCAGCCGAGAAGCTTCCTGAGAGTTTGAGGCTGCCTGCAGCTCTCCAGAGGAGCAAAGACATGTGGGGTGTGTTTGGCCTTTCCCTGTGAGGGTGGTGCCCTTGCGGCAGCCCCAGGCACAGGAGCAACGGCCCCAGAGGAAAGACCGTTCCCACTGAGATTCGCTCAGGCTGAGAAGCAGACTTCGCAGGAAGCGGCAGGAGAGAGCTTCCTTCGCCAATGCAGAGGCAGCCTAGCGGCCTGCGTCTGCAAAGCTGGATTTGGCAGAGAGGCGTTCGCTTTGCCCCTGGGAGACGCTGAGATTGGCTCCAAGCACCGAGATTTCCGGGTGCGCGGCCTGCATCTCTCTGGCACTTTCCGAGCTTGAGAAGGCTTTCCTAGCTCCCAGCGTTGCTTCCCTGAAAGGAGCAGGCTGAGGAAGTGTGTCCGACATGCCTCAGCCCCTTCCTAGGCTTCCCCGTGCTATTGCCTTTCAGTGCAATCGAAGGCGCAGGACTCCTTGGAAAGGAGGCTGGGCTCGGTTCTCTCCCCACTTCAGAGGCCTAGGGCAGAGCACTGAGAAGTCTGTTAGATGGAAGGGAAGCGCTGTTGTGCCCATGGTGAAGATGTTGCTTGGCCGCACTGTGGAAGCAACGCCCAGAGAGAAACAGGCACCGTGGGCCTCCAGGCAGGGCCTGCGGGATCCCAGCCAGAATGCCCCTGCGTCTCAGCTGAGAAGCTACCTCCCCGGTGGAGGCTCCATGCCGCCCTCCAGAAGAGCAAAGACGTATCGAGTGTGTCTGGCCTTTCCTTGGGGGTGTGGTGCCCTTCCCTCTTCCCCAGGCACAGGAGAAACTGCCCCTGAGCCAAGACCTCTCCAAGGGATTTCCCCTCAGGCGGAAGCAGATTTCGCAGGAAGCGGGCCTAGAGAGCTTCCTTCGTGGATGCAGAGGCAGCAGAGCGGCCTGCGTGTGCAAAGCTGCATTTGGCAGAGAGGAGCTCGCTTTGGCACTGGGAGGCTAGGAGGCCTGCTCCAAGCACCGGGATTGCTGGGTTGGGGCCTGCATCTCGCTTCCCCTTGCTGAGCTCCCAAAGACTTTCCTAGCTCACAGCCTCGCTAGCCATGAAGGAGCAGGCTGAGGGAGTGTGTCAGACATGACTCAGCACTCTCCTGGGCTTGCCTGTGGTTTTGCCTTTCCTCTCCAACTGGGCCCCAGGACTCCTTGCACAGGAGGAGGAGCCCGGTTGTCTCCAAACTTCCTAGGGCTAGAGTAGAGCAGGGAGAACGCTGTCAGCTGGAAGGGAAGAGCCGAAGGGTAGATGGGGCAGATGTTGCCTGGCCGCTCTGGTGAAGCAACGCACAGGGAGAAACAGGCACCATGGGCCTCCAGGCAGGGGATGCGAGATCCCAGCCAGAGTGCTTCTGCGTCTCAGCCGAGAAGCTTCCTGAGAGTTTGAGGCTGCCTGCAGCTCTCCAGAGGAGCAAAGACATGTGGGGTGTGTTTGGCCTTTCCCTGTGAGGGTGGTGCCCTTGCGGCAGCCCCAGGCACAGGAGCAACGGCCCCAGAGGAAAGACCGTTCCCACTGAGATTCGCTCAGGCTGAGAAGCAGACTTCGCAGGAAGCGGCAGGAGAGAGCTTCCTTCGCCAATGCAGAGGCAGCCTAGCGGCCTGCGTCTGCAAAGCTGGATTTGGCAGAGAGGCGTTCGCTTTGCCCCTGGGAGACGCTGAGATTGGCTTCAAGCACCGAGATTTCCGGGTGCGCGGCCTGCATCTCTCTGGCACTTTCCGAGCTTGAGAAGGCTTTCCTAGCTCCCAGCGTTGCTTCCCTGAAAGGAGCAGGCTGAGGAAGTGTGTCCGACATGCCTCAGCCCCTTCCTAGGCTTCCCCGTGCTATTGCCTTTCAGTGCAATCGAAGGCGCAGGACTCCTTGGAAAGGAGGCTGGGCTCGGTTGTCTCCCCACTTCAGAGGTCTAGGGCAGAGCACTGAGAAGTCTGTCAGATGGAAGGGAAGCGCTGTTGTGCCCATGGTGAAGATGTTGCCTGGCCGCACTGTGGAAGCAACGCCCAGAGAGAAACAGGCACCGTAGGCCTCCAGGCAGGGGCTGCGGGATCCCAGCCAGAATGCCCCTGCGTCTCAGCTGAAAAGCTACCTCCCCGGTGGAGGCTCCATGCCGCCCTCCAGAAGAGCAAAGACGTGTGGAGTGTGTCTGGCCTTTCCTTGGGGGTGTGGTGCCCTTCCCTCTTCCCCAGGCACAGGAGCAACTGCCCCTGAGCCAAGACCTCTCCAAGGGCTTTTCCCTCAGGCGGAAGCAGATTTCGCAGGAAGAGGGCCTAGAGAGCTTCCTTCGTGGATGCAGAGGCAGCAGAGCGGCCTGCGTGTGCCAAGCTGCATTGGGCAGAGAGGAGCTCGCTTTGGCACTGGGAGGCTGGGAGGCCGGCTCCAAGCACCGGGATTGCTGGGTTGGGGCCTGCATCTCGCTTCCACTTGCTGAGCTCCCAAAGACTTTCCTAGCTCACAGCCTCGCTAGCCATGAAGGAGCAGGCTGAGGGAGTGTGTCAGACATGACTCAGCACTCTCCTGGGCTTGCCTGTGGTTTTGCCTTTCCTCTCGAAATGGACCCCAGGACTCCTTGCACAGGAGGAGGAGCCCGGTTGTCTCCAAACTTCCTAGGGCTAGAGTAGAGCAGGGAGATCGCTGTCAGCTGGAAGGGAAGAGCAGAAGGGTAGATGGGGCAGATGTTGCCTGGCCGCTCTGGTGAAGCAACGCACAGGGAGAAACAGGCACCATGGGCCTCCAGGCAGGGGATGCGAGATCCCAGCCAGAGTGCTTCTGCGTCTCAGCCGAGAAGCTTCCTGAGAGTTTGAGGCTGCCTGCAGCTCTCCAGAGGAGCAAAGACATGTGGGGTGTGTTTGGCCTTTCCCTGTGAGGGTGGTGCCCTTGCGGCAGGCCCAGGCACAGGAGCAACGGCCCCAGAGGAAAGACCGTTCCCACTGAGATTCGCTCAGGCTGAGAAGCAGACTTCGCAGGAAGCGGCAGGAGAGAGCTTCCTTCGCCAATGCAGAGGCAGCCTAGCGGCCTGCGTCTGCAAAGCTGGATTTGGCAGAGAGGCGTTCGCTTTGCCCCTGGGAGACGCTGAGATTGGCTCCAAGCACCGAGATTTCCGGGTGCGCGGCCTGCATCTCTGTGGCACTTTCCGAGCTTGAGAAGGCTTTCCTAGCTCCCAGCGTTGCTTCCCTGAAAGGAGCAGGCTGAGGAAGTGTGTCCGACATGCCTCAGCCCCTTCCTAGGCTTCCCCGTGCTATTGCCTTTCAGTGCAATCGAAGGCGCAGGACTCCTTGGAAAGGAGGCTGGGCTCGGTTGTCTCCCCACTTCAGAGGTCTAGGGCAGAGCACTGAGAAGTCTGTCAGATGGAAGGGAAGCGCTGTTGTGCCCATGGTGAAGATGTTGGTTGGGCGCACAGTGGAAGCAACGCCCAGAGAGAAACAGGCACCGTGGGCCTCCAGGCAGGGGCTGCGGGATCCCAGCCAGAATGCCCCTGCGTCTCAGCTGAGAAGCTACCTCCCCGGTGGAGGCTCCATGCCGCCCTCCAGAAGAGCAAAGACGTGTGGAGTGTGTCTGTCCTTTCCTTGGGGGTGTGGTGCCCTTCCCTCTTCGCTAGGCACAGGAGAAACTGCCCCTGAGCCAAGACCTCTCCAAGGGCTTTTCCCTCAGGCGGAAGCAGATTTCGCAGGAAGCGGGCCTAGAGAGCTTCCTTCGTGGATGCAGAGGCAGCAGAGCGGCCTGCGTGTGCAAAGCTGCATTTGGCAGAGAGGAGCTCGCTTTGGCACTGGGAGGCTGGGAGGCCTGCTCCAAGCACCGGGATTGCTGGGTTGGGGCCTGCATCTCGCTTCCACGTGCTGAGCTCCCAAAGACTTTCCTAGCTCACAGCCTCGCTAGCCATGAAGGAGCAGGCTGAGGGAGTGTGTCAGACATGACTCAACACTCTCCTGGGCTTGCCTGTGGTTTTGCCTTTCCACTCCAACTGGGCCCCAGGACTCCTTGCACAGGAGGAGGAGCCCGGTTGTCTCCAAACTTCCTATGGCTAGAGTAGAGCAGGGAGAACGCTGTCAGCTGGAAGGGAAGAGCAGAAGGGTAGATGGGGCAGATGTTGCCTGGCCGCTCTGGTGAAGCAACGCACAGGGAGAAACAGGCACCATGGGCCTCCAGGCAGGGGATGCGAGATCCCAGCCAGAGTGCTGCTGCGTCTCAGCCGAGAAGCTTCCTGAGAGTTTGAGGCTGCCTGCAGCTCTCCAGAGGAGCAAAGACATGTGGGGTGTGTTTGGCCTTTCCCTGTGAGGGTGGTGCCCTTGCGGCAGCCCCAGGCACAGGAGCAACGGCCCCAGAGGAAAGACCGTTCCCACTGAGATTCGCTCAGGCTGAGAAGCAGAATTCGCAGGAAGCGGGAGGAGAGAGCTTCCTTCGCCAATGCAGAGGCCGCCTAGCGGCCTGCGTCTGCAAAGCTGGATTTGGCAGAGAGGCGTTCGCTTTGCCCCTGGGAGACGCTGAGATTGGCTCCAAGCACCGAGATTTCCGGGTGCGCGGCCTGCATCTCTCTGGCACTTTCCGAGCTTGAGAAGGCTTTCCTAGCTCCCAGCGTTGCTTCCCTGAAAGGAGCAGGCTGAGGAAGTGTGTCCGACATGCCTCAGCCCCTTCCTAGGCTTCCCCGTGCTATTGCCTTTCAGTGCAATCGAAGGCGCAGGACTCCGTGGAAAGGAGGCTGGGCTCGGTTGTCTCCCCACTTCAGAGGTCTAGGGCAGAGCACTGAGAAGTCTGTCAGATGGAAGGGAAGCGCTGTTGTGCCCATGGTGAAGATGTTGCTTGGCCGCACTGTGGAAGCAACGCCCAGAGAGACACAGGCACCGTGGGCCTCCAGGCAGGGGCTGCGGGATCCCAGCCAGAATGCCCCTGCGTCTCAGCTGAGAAGCTACCTCCCCGGTGGAGGCTCCATGCCGCCCTCCAGAAGAGCAAAGACGTGTGGAGTGTGTCTGGCCTTTCCTTGGGAGTGTGGTGCCCTGCCCTCTTCCCCAGGCACAGGAGAAACTGCCCCTGAGCAAAGACCTCTCCAAGGGCCTTTCCCTCAGGCGGAAGCAGATTTCGCAGGAAGCGGGCCTAGAGAGCTTCTTTCGTGGATGCAGAGGCAGCAGAGCGGCCTGCGTGTGCAAAGCTGCATTGGGCAGAGAGGAGCTCGCTTTGGCACTGGGAGGCTGGGAGGCCTGCTCCAAGCACCGGGATTGCTGGGTTGGGGCCTGCATCTCGCTTCCACGTGCTGAGCTTCCAAAGACTTTCCTAGCTCACAGCCTCGCTAGCCATGAAGGAGCAGGCTGAGGGAGTGTGTCAGACATGACTCAGCACTCTCCTGGGCTTGCCTGGGGTTTTGCCTTTCCACTCCAACTGGGCCCCAGGACTCCTTGCACAGGAGGAGGAGCCCGGTTGTCTCCAAACTTCCTAGGGCTAGAGTAGAGCAGGGAGAACGCTGTCAGCTGGAAGGGAAGAGCAGAAGGGTAGATGGGGCAGATGTTGCCTGGCCGCTCTGGTGAAGCAACGCACAGGGAGAAACAGGCACCATGGGCCTCCAGGCAGGGGATGCGAGACCCCCAGCCAGAGTGCTGCTGCGTCTCAGCCGAGAAGCTTCCTGAGAGTTTGAGGCTGCCTGCAGCTCTCCAGAGGAGCAAAGACATGTGGGGTGTGTTTGGCCTTTCCCTGTGAGGGTGGTGCCCTTGCGGCAGCCCCAGGCACAGGAGCAACGGCCCCAGAGGAAAGGCCGTTCCCACTGAGACTCGCTCAGGATGAGAAGCAGATTTCGCAGGAAGCGGGAGGAGAGAGCTTCCTTCGCCAATGCAGAGGCAGCCGAGCGGCCTGCGTCTGCACAGCTGGATTTGGCAGAGAGGCGTTCGCTTTGCCCCTGGGAGACGCTGAGATTGGCTCCAAGCACCGAGATTTCCGGGTGAGCGGCCTGCATCTCTCTTGCACTTTCCGAGCTGGCGAAGGCTTTCCTGGCTCCCAGCGTTGCTTCCCTGAAAGGAGCAGGCTGAGGAAGTGTGTCCGACATGCCTCAGCCCCTTCCTAGGCTTCCCCGTGCTATTGCCTTTCAGTGCAATCGAAGGCGCAGGACTCCTTGGAAAGGAGGCCGGGCTCGGGTGTCTCCCCACTTCAGAGGTCTAGGGCAGAGCACTGAGAAGTCTGTCAGATGGAAGGGAAGGGCTGTTGTGCCCATGGTGAAGATGTTGCTTGGCCGCACTGTGGAAGCAACGCCTAGAGAGACATAGGCAGCGTGGGCCTCCAGGCAGGGGCTGCGGGATCCCAGCCAGAATGCCCCTGCGTCTCAGCTGAGAAGCTACCTCCCAGGTGGAGGCTCCATGCCGCCCTCCAGAAGAGCAAAGACGTGTGGAGTGTGATTGGCCTTTCCTTGGGAGTGTGGTGCCCTGCCCTCTTCCCCAGGCACAGGAGAAACTGCCCCTGAGCCAAGACCTCTCCAAGGGCCTTTCCCTCAGGTGGAAGCAGATTTCGCAGGAAGCGGGCCTAGAGAGCTTCCTTCGTGGATGCAGAGGCAGCAGAGCGGCCTGCGTGTGCAAAGCTGCATTGGGCAGAGAGGAGCTCGCTTTGGCACTGGGAGGCTGGGAGGCCTGCTCCAAGCACCGGGATTGCTGGGTTGGGGCCTGCATCTCGCTTCCACGTGCTGAGCTTCCAAAGACTTTCCTAGCTCACAGCCTCGCTAGCCATGAAGGAGCAGGCTGAGGGAGTGTGTCAGACATGACTCAGCACTCTCCTGGGCTTGCCTGGGGTTTTGCCTTTCCACTCCAACTGGGCCCCAGGACTCCTTGCACAGGAGGAGGAGCCCGGTTGTCTCCAAACTTCCTAGGGCTAGAGTAGAGCAGGGAGAACGCTGTCAGCTGGAAGGGAAGAGCAGAAGGGTAGATGGGGCAGATGTTGCCTGGCCGCTCTGGTGAAGCAACGCACAGGGAGAAACAGGCACCATGGGCCTCCAGGCAGGGGATGCGAGACCCCCAGCCAGAGTGCTTCTGCGTCTCAGCCGAGAAGCTTCCTGAGAGTTTGAGGCTGCCTGCAGCTCTCCAGAGGAGCAAAGACATGTGGGGTGTGTTTGGCCTTTCCCTGTGAGGGTGGTGCCCTTACGGCAGCCCCAGGCACAGGAGCAACGGCCCCAGAGGAAAGGCCGTTCCCACTGAGACTCGCTCAGGCTGAGAAGCAGATTTTGCAGGAAGCGGGAGGAGAGAGCTTCCTTCGCCAATGCAGAGGCAGCCGAGCGGCCTGCGTCTGCACAGCTGGATTTGGCAGAGAGGCGTTCGCTTTGCCCCTGGGAGACGCTGAGATTGGCTCCAAGCACCGAGATTTCCGGGTGCGCGGCCTGCATCTCTCTTGCACTTTCCGAGCTGGAGAAGGCTTTCCTGGCTCCCAGCGTTGCTTCCCTGAAAGGAGCAGGCTGAGGAAGTGTGTCCGACATGCCTCAGCCCCTTCCTAGGCTTCCCCGTGCTATTGCCTTTCAGTGCAATCGAAGGCGCAGGACTCCTTGGAAAGGAGGCCGGGCTCGGTTGTCTCCCCACTTCAGAGGTCTAGGGCAGAGCACTGAGAAGTCTGTCAGATGGAAGGGAAGCGCTGTTGTGCCCATGGTGAAGATGTTGCTTGGCCGCACTGTGGAAGCAACGCCCAGAGAGACACAGGCAGCGTGGGCCTCCAGGCAGGGGCTGCGGGATCCCAGCCAGAATGACCCTGCGTCTCAGCTGAGAAGCTACCTCCCAGGTGAGGCTCCATGCCGCCCTCCAGAAGAGCAAAGACGTGTGGAGTGTGTCTGGCCTTTCCTTGGGAGTGTGGTGCCCTGCCCTCTTCCCCAGGCACAGGAGAAACTGCCCCTGAGCCAAGACCTCTCCAAGGGCCTTTCCCTCAGGCGGAAGCAGATTTCGCAGGAAGCGGGCCTAGAGAGCTTCCTTCGTGGATGCAGAGGCAGCAGAGCGGCCTGCGTGTGCAAAGCTGCATTGGGCAGAGAGGAGCTCGCTTTGGCACTGGGAGGCTGGGAGGCCTGCTCCAAGCACCGGGATTGCTGGGTTGGGGCCTGCATCTCGCTTCCACGTGCTGAGCTTCCAAAGACTTTCCTAGCTCACAGCCTCGCTAGCCATGAAGGAGCAGGCTGAGGGAGTGTGTCAGACATGACTCAGCACTCTCCTGGGCTTGCCTGGGGTTTTGCCTTTCCACTCCAACTGGGCCCCAGGACTCCTTGCACAGGAGGAGGAGCCCGGTGGTCTCCAAACTTCCTAGGGCTAGAGTAGAGCAGGGAGAACGCTGTCAGCTGGAAGGGAAGAGCAGAAGGGTAGATGGGCAGATGTTGCCTGGCCGCTCTGGTGAAGCAACGCACAGGGAGAAACAGGCACCATGGGCCTCCAGGCAGGGGATGCGAGACCCCCAGCCAGAGTGCTTCTGCGTCTCAGCCGAGAAGCTTCCTGAGAGTTTGAGGCTGCCTGCAGCTCTCCAGAAAAGCAAAGACATGTGGGGTGTGTTTGGCCTTTCCCTGTGAGGGTGGTGCCCTTGCGGCAGCCCCAGGCACAGGAGCAACGGCCCCAGAGGAAAGACTGTTCCCACTGAGATTCGCTCAGGCTGAGAAGCAGACTTCACAGGAAGCGGGAGGAGAGAGCTTCCTTCGCCAATGCAGAGGCAGCCTAGCGGCCTGCGTCTGCAAAGCTGGATTTGGCAGAGAGGCGTTCGCTTTGCCCCTGGGAGACGCTGAGATTGGCTCCAAGCACCGAGATTTCCGGGTGCGCGGCCTGCATCTCTCTGGCACTTTCCGAGCTTGAGAAGGCTTTCCTAGCTCCCAGCGTTGCTTCCCTGAAAGGAGCAGGCTGAGGAAGTGTGTTCGACATGCCTCAGGCCCTTCCTAGGCTTCCCCGTGCTATTGCCTTTCAGTGCAATCGAAGGCGCAGGACTCCTTGGAAAGGAGGCCGGGCTCGGTTGTCTCCCCACTTCAGAGGTCTAGGGCAGAGCACTGAGAAGTCTGTCAGATGGAAGGGAAGCGCTGTTGTGCCCATGGTGAAGATGTTGCTTGGCCGCACTGTGGAAGCAACGCCCAGAGAGAAACAGGCACCGTGGGCCTCCAGGCAGGGGCTGAGGGATCCCAGCCAGAATGCCCCTGCGTCTCAGCTGAGAAGCTACCTCCCCGGTGGAGGCTCCATGCCGCCCTCCAGAAGAGCAAAGACGTGTGGAGTGTGTCTGGCCTTTCCTTGGGGGTGTGGTGCCCTTCACTCTTCCCCAGGCACAGGAGAAACTGCCCCTGAGTCAAGACCGCTCCAAGGGTTTTTCCCTCAGGCGGAAGCAGATTTCGCAGGAAGCGGGCCTAGAGAGCTTCCTTCGTGGATGCAGAGGCAGCAGAGCGGCCTGCGTGTGCAAAGCTGCATTTGGCAGAGAGGAGCTCGCTTTGGCACTGCGAGGCTGGGAGGCCTGCTCCAAGCACCGGGATTGCTGGGTTGGGGCCTGCATCTCGCTTCCACTTGCTGAGCTCCCAAAGACTTTCCTAGCTCACAGCCTCGCTAGCCATGAAGGAGCATGCTGAGGGAGTGTGTCAGACATGACTCAGCACTCTCCTGGGCTTGCCTGTGGTTTTGCCTTTCCACTCCAACTGGGCCCCAGGACTCCTTGCACAGGAGGAGGAGCCCGGTTGTCTCCAAACTTCCTAGGGCTAGAGTAGAGCAGGGAGAACGCTGTCAGCTGGAAGGGAAGAGCCGAAGGGTAGATGGCGCAGATGTTGCCTGGCCGCTCTGGTGAAGCAACGCACAGGGAGAAACAGGCACCATGGGCCTCCAGGCAGGGGATGCGAGATCCCAGCCAGAGTGCTGCTGCGTCTCAGCCGAGAAGCTTCCTGAGAGTTTGAGGCTGCCTGCAGCTCTCCAGAGGAGCAAAGACATGTGGGGTGTGTTTGGCCTTTCCCTGTGAGGGTGGTGCCCTTGCGGCAGCCCCAGGCACAGGAGCAACGGCCCCAGAGGAAAGACCGTTCCCACTGAGATTCGCTCAGGCTGAGAAGCAGACTTCGCAGGAAGCGGGAGGAGAGAGCTTCCTTCGCCAATGCAGAGGCAGCCTAGCGGCCTGCGTCTGCAAAGCTGGATTTGGCAGAGAGGCGTTCGCTTTGCCCCTGGGAGACGCTGAGATTGGCTCCAAGCACCGAGATTTCCGGGTGCGCGGCCTGCATCTCTCTGGCACTTTCCGAGCTTGAGAAGGCTTTCCTAGCTCCCAGCGTTGCTTCCCTGAAAGGAGCAGGCTGAGGAAGTGTGTCCGACATGCCTCAGCCCCTTCCTAGGCTTCCCCGTGCTATTGCCTTTCAGTGCAATCGAAAGCGCAGGACTCCTTGGAAAGGAGGCCGTGCTCGGTTGTCTCCCCACTTCAGAGGTCTAGGGCAGAGCACTGAGAAGTCTGTCAGATGGAAGGGAAGCGCTGTTGTGCCCATGGTGAAGATGTTGCTTGGCCGCACTGTGGAAGCAACGCCCAGAGAGAAACAGGCACCGTGGGCCTCCAGGCAGGGGCTGCGGGATCCCAGCTAGAATGCCCCTGCGTCTCAGCTGAGAAGCTACCTCCCCGGTGGAGGCTCCATGCCGCCCTCCAGAAGAGCAAAGACGTGTGGAGTGTGTCTGGCCTTCCTTGGGGGTGTGGTGCCCTTCCCTCTTCCCCAGGCACAGGAGAAACTGCCCCTGAGCAAAGACCTCTCCAAGGGCTTTTCCCTCAGGCGGAAGCAGATTTCGCAGGAAGCGGGCCTAGAGAGCTTCCTTCGTGGATGCAGAGGCAGCAGAGCGGCCTGCGTGTGCAAAGCTGCATTGGGCAGAGAGGAGCTCGCTTTGGCACTGGGAGGCTGGGAGGCCTGCTCCAAGCCCCGGGATTGCTGGGTTGGGGCCTGCATCTCGCTTCCACTTGCTGAGTTCCCAAAGACTTTCCTAGCTCACAGCCTCGCTAGCCATGAAGGAGCAGGCTGAGGGAGTGTGTCAGACATGACTCAGCACTCTCCTGGGCTTGCCTGTGGTTTTGCCTTTCCACTCCAACTGGGCCCCGGGACTCCTTGCACAGGAGGAGGAGCCCGGTTGTCTCCAAACTTCCTAGGGCTAGAGTAGAGCAGGGAGAACGCTGTCAGCTGGAAGGGAAGAGCCGATGGGTAGATGGCGCAGATGTTGCCTGGCCGCTCTGGTGAAGCAACGCACAGGGAGAAACAGGCACCATGGGCCTCAAGGCAGGGGATGCGAGATCTCAGCCAGAGTGCTGCTGCGTCTCAGCCGAGAAGCTTCCTGAGAGTTTGAGGCTGCCTGCAGCTCTCCAGAGGAGCAAAGACATGTGGGGTGTGTTTGGCCTTTCCCTGTGAGGGTGGTGCCCTTGCGGCAGCCCCAGGCACAGGAGCAACGGCCCCAGAGGAAAGACCGTTCCCACTGAGATTCGCTCAGGCTGAGAAGCAGACTTCGCAGGAAGCGGCAGGAGAGAGCTTCCTTCGCCAATGCAGAGGCAGCCTAGCGGCCTGCGTCTGCAAAGCTGGATTTGGCAGAGAGGCGTTCGCTTTGCCCCTGGGAGACGCTGAGATTGGCTCCAAGCACCGAGATTTCCGGGTGCGCGGCCTGCATCTCTGAGGCACTTTCCGAGCTTGAGAAGGCTTTCCTAGCTCCCAGCGTTGCTTCCCTGAAAGGAGCAGGCTGAGGAAGTGTGTCCGACATGCCTCAGCCCCTTCCTAGGCTTCCCCGTGCTATTGCCTTTCAGTGCAATCGAAGGCGCAGGACTCCTTGGAAAGGAGGCTGGGCTCGGTTGTCTCCCCACTTCAGAGGTCTAGGGCAGAGCACTGAGAAGACTGTCAGATGGAAGGGAAGCGCTGTTGTGCCCATGGTGAAGATGTTGCCTGGCCGCACTGTGGAAGCAACGCCCAGAGAGAAACAGGCACCGTGGGCCTCCAGGCAGGGGCTGCGGGATCCCAGCCAGAATGCCCCTGCGTCTCCGCTGAAAAGCTACCTCCCCGGTGGAGGCTCCATGCCGCCCTCCAGAAGAGCAAAGACGTGTGGAGTGTGTCTGGCCTTTCCTTGGGGGTGTGGTGCCCTTCCCTCTTCCCCAGGCACAGGAGAAACTGCCCCTGAGCCAAGACCTCTCCAAGGGCTTTTCCCTCAGGCGGAAGCAGATTTCGCAGGAAGCGGGCCTAGAGAGCTTCCTTCGTGGATGCAGAGGCAGCAGAGCGGCCTGCGTGTGCAAAGCTGCATTGGGCAGAGAGGAGCTCGCTTTGGCACTGGGAGGCTGGGAGGCCGGCTCCAAGCACCGGGATTGCTGGGTTGGGGCCTGCATCTCGCTTCCACTTGCTGAGCTCCCAAAGACTTTCCTAGCTCACAGCCTCGCTAGCCATGAAGGAGCAGGCTGAGGGAGTGTGTCAGACATGACTCAGCACTCTCCTGGGCTTACCTGTGGTTTTGCCTTTCCTCTCGATATGGACCCCAGGACTCCTTGCACAGGAGGAGGAGCCCGGTTGTCTCCAAACTTCCTAGGGCTAGAGTAGAGCAGGGAGAACGCTGTCAGCTGGAAGGGAAGAGCCAAAGGGTAGATGGGGCAGATGTTGCCTGGCCGCTCTGGTGAAGCAACGCACAGGGAGAAACAGGCACCATGGGCCTCAAGGCAGGGGATGCGAGATCCCAGCCAGAGTGCTTCTGCGTCTCAGCCGAGAAGCTTCCTGAGAGTTTGAGGCTGCCTGCAGCTCTCCAGAGGAGCAAAGACATGTGGGGTGTGTTTGGCCTTTCCCTGTGAGGGTGGTGCCCTTGCGGCAGGCCCAGGCACAGGAGCAACGGCCCCAGAGGAAAGACCGTTCCCACTGAGATTCGCTCAGGCTGAGAAGCAGACTTCGCAGGAAGCGGCAGGAGAGAGCTTCCTTCGCCAATGCAGAGGCAGCCTAGCGGCCTGCGTCTGCAAAGCTGGATTTGGCAGAGAGGCGTTCGCTTTGCCCCTGGGAGACGCTGAGATTGGCTCCAAGCACCGAGATTTCCGGGTGCGCGGCCTGCATCTCTCTGGCACTTTCCGAGCTTGAGAAGGCTTTCCTAGCTCCCAGCGTTGCTTCCCTGAAACGAGCAGGCTGAGCAAGTGTGTCCGACATGCCTCAGCCCCTTCCTAGGCTTCCCCGTGCTATTGCCTTTAAGTGCAATCGAAGGCGCAGGACTCCTTGGAAAGGAGGCTGGGCTCGGTTGTCTCCCCACTTCAGAGGTCTAGGGCAGAGCACTGAGAAGTCTGTCAGATGGAAGGGAAGCGCTGTTGTGCCCATGGTGAAGATGTTGGTTGGCCGCACTGTGGAAGCAACGCCCAGAGAGAAACAGGCACCGTGGGCCTCCAGGCAGGGGCTGCGGGATCCCAGCCAGAATGCCCATGCGTCTCAGCTGAGAAGCTACCTCCCCGGTGGAGGCTCCATGCCGCCCTCCAGAAGAGCAAAGACGTGTGGAGTGTGTCTGTCCTTTCCTTGGGGGTGTGGTGCCCTTCCCTCTTCGCTAGGCACAGGAGAAACTGCCCCTGAGCCAAGACCTCTCCAAGGGCTTTTCCCTCAGGCGGAAGCAGATTTCGCAGGAAGCGGGCCTAGAGAGCTTCCTTCGTGGATGCAGAGGCAGCAGAGCGGCCTGCGTGTGCAAAGCTGCATTTGGCAGAGAGGAGCTCGCTTTGGCACTGGGAGGCTGGGAGGCCTGCTCCAAGCACCGGGATTGCTGGGTTGGGGCCTGCATCTCGCTTCCACGTGCTGAGCTCCCAAAGACTTTCTTAGCTCACAGCCTCGCTAGCCATGAAGGAGCAGGCTGAGGGAGTGTGTCAGACATGACTCAACACTCTCCTGGGCTTGCCTGTGGTTTTGCCTTTCCACTCCAACTGGGCCCCAGGACTCCTTGCAAGGGAGAAGGAGCCCGGTTGTCTCCAAACTTCCTAGGGCTAGAGTAGAGCAGGGAGAACGCTGTCAGCTGGAAGGGAAGAGCAGAAGGGTAGATGTGGCAGATGTTGCCCTGCCGCTCTGGTGAAGCAACGCACAGGGAGAAACAGGCACCATGGGGCTCCAGGCAGGGGATGCGAAACCCCAGCCAGAGTGCTTCTGCGTTTCAGCCGAGAAGCTTCCTGAGAGTTTGAGGCTGCCTGCAGCTCTCCAGAGGAGCAAAGACATGTGGGGTGTGTTTGGCCTTTCCCTGTGAGGGTGGTGCCCTTGCGGCAGCCCCAGGCACAGGAGCAACGGCCCCAGAGGAAAGACCGTTCCCACTGAGACTCGCTCAGGATGAGAAGCAGATTTCGCAGGAAGCGGGAGGAGAGAGCTTCCTTCGCCAATGCAGAGGCAGCCTAGCGGCCTGCGTCTGCACAGCTGGATTTGGCAGAGAGGCGTTCGCTTTGACCCTGGGAGACGCTGAGATTGGCTCCAAGCACCGAGATTTCCCGGTGCGCGGCCTGCATCTCTCTCGCACTTTCCGAGCTGGAGAAGGCTTTCCTGGCTCCCAGCGTTGCTTCCCTGAAAGGAGCAGGCTGAGGAAGTGTGTCCGACATGCCTCAGCCCCTTCCTAGGCTTCCCCGTGTTATTGCCTTTCAGTGCAATCGAAGGCGCAGTACTCCTTGGAAAGGAGGCCGGGCTCGGTTGTCTCCCCACTTCAGAGGTCTAGGGCAGAGCACTGAGAAGTCTGTCAGATGGAAGGGAAGCGCTGTTGTGCCCATGGTGAAGATGTTGCTTGGCCGCACTGTGGAAGCAACGCCCAGAGAGACACAGGCACCGTGGGCCTCCAGGCAGGGGCTGCGGGATCCCAGCCAGAATGCCCCTGCGTCTCAGCTGAGAAGCTACCTCCCAGGTGGAGGCTCCATGCCGCCCTCCAGAAGAGCAAAGACGTGTGGAGTGTGTCTGGCCTTTACTTGGGAGTGTGGTGCCCTGCCCTCTTCCCCAGGCACAGGAGAAACTGCCCCTGAGCCAAGACCTCTCCAAGGGCCTTTCCCTCAGGCGGAAGCAGATTTCGCAGGAAGCGGCCTAGAGAGCTTCCTTCGTGGATGCAGAGGCAGCAGAGCGGCCTGCGTGTGCAAAGCTGCATTGGGCAGAGAGGAGCTCGCTTTGGCACTGGGAGGCTGGGAGGCCTGCTCCAAGCACCGGGATTGCTGGGTTGGGGCCTGCATCTCGCTTCCACGTGCTGAGCTTCCAAAGACTTTCCTAGCTCACAGCCTCGCTAGCCATGAAGGAGCAGGCTGAGGGAGTGTGTCAGACATGACTCAGCACTCTCCTGGGCTTGCCTGTGGTTTTGCCTTTCCACTCCAACTGGGCCCCAGGACTCCTTGCACAGGAGGAGGAGCCCGGTTGTCTCCAAACTTCCTAGGGCTAGAATAGAGCAGGGAGAACGCTGTCAGCTGGAAGGGAAGAGCCGAAGGGTAGATGGGGCAGATGTTGCCTGGCCGCTCTGGTGAAACAACGCACAGGGAGAAACAGGCACCATGGGCCTGCAGGCAGGGGATTCGAGACCCACAGCCAGAGTGTTTCTGCGTGTCAGCCGAGAAGCTTCCTGAGAGTTTGAGGCTGCCTGCAGCTCTCCAGAGGAGCAAAGACATGTGGAGTGTGTTTGGCCTTTCCCTGTGAGGGTGGTGCCCTTGCGGCAGCCCCAGGCACAGGAGCAACGGCCCCAGAGGAAAGACCGTTCCCACTGAGCTTCGCTCAGTCTGAGAAGCAGACTTCGCAGGAAGCGGGAGGAAAGAGCTTCCTTCGCCAATGCAGAGGCAGCCTAGCGGCCTTCGTCTGCAAAGCTGGATTTGGCAGAGAGGAGTTCGCTTTGCCCTTGGGAGACGCTGAGATTGGCTCCAAGCACCGAGATTTCCGGGCGCGCGGCCTACATCTCTCTGGCACTTTCCGAGCTTGAGAAGGCTTTCCTAGCTCCCAGCGTTGCTTCCCTGAAAGGAGCAGGCTGAGGAACTGTGTCCGACATGACTCAGCCCTTTCCTAGGCTTCCCCGTGCTATTGCCTTTCAGTGCAATCGAAGGCGCAGGACTCCTTGGAAAGGAGGCTGGGCTCGGTTGCCTCCCCACTTCAGAGGTCTAGGGCAGAGCACTGAGAAGTCTGTCAGATGGAAGGGAAGCGCTGTTGTGCCCATGGTGAAGATGTTGCTTGGCCGCACTGTGGAAGCAACGCCCAGAGAGACACAGGCAGCGTGGGCCTCCAGGCAGGGGCTGCGGGATCCCAGCCAGAATGCCCCTGCGTCTCAGCTGAGAAGCTACCTCCCCGGTGGAGGCTCCATGCCGCCCTCCAGAAGAGCAAAGACGTGTGGAGTGTGTCTGGCCTTTCCTTGGGGGTGTGGTGCCCTTCCCTCTTCCCCAGGCACAGGAGAAACTGCCCCTGAGCAAAGACCTCTCCAAGGGCTTTTCCCTCAGGCGGAAGCAGATTTCGCAGGAAGCGGGCCTAGAGAGCTTCCTTCGTGGATGCAGAGGCAGCAGAGCGGCCTGCGTGTGCAAAGCTGCATTTGGCAGAGAGGAGCTCGCTTTGGCACTGGGAGGCTGGGAGGCCTGCTCCAAGCACCGGGATTGCTGGGTTGGGGCCTGCATCTCGCTTCCACTTGCTGAGCTCCCAAAGACTTTCCTAGCTCACAGCCTCGCTAGCCATGAAGGAGCAGGCTGAGGGAGTGTGTCAGACATGACTCAGCACTCTCCTGGGCTTGCCTGTGGTTTTGCCTTTCCTCTCCAACTGGGCCCCAGGACTCCTTGCACAGGAGGAGGAGCCCGGTTGTCTCCAAACTTCCTAGGGCTAGAGTAGAGCAGGGAGAACGCTTTCAACTGGAAGGGAAGAGCAGAAGGGTAGATGGGGCAGATGTTGCCTGGCCGCTCTGGTGGAGCAACGCACAGGGAGAAACAGGCACCATGGGCCTCCAGGCAGGGGATGCGAGATCCCAGCCAGAGTGCTGCTGCGTCTCAGCCGAGAAGCTTCCTGAGAGTTTGAGGCTGCCTGCAGCTCTCCAGAGGAGCAAAGACATGTGGGGTGTGTTTGGCCTTTCCCTGTGAGGGTGGTGCCATTGCGGCAGCCCCAGGCACAGGAGCAACGGCCCCAGAGGAAAGACCGTTCCCACTGAGATTCGCTCAGGCTGAGAAGCAGACTTCGCAGGAAGCGGGAGGAGAGAGCTTCCTTCGCCAATGCAGAGGCAGCCTAGCGGCCTGCGTCTGCAAAGCTGGATTTGGCAGAGAGGCGTTCGCTTTGCCCCTGGGAGACGCTGAGATTGGCTCCAAGCACCGAGATTTCCCGGTGCGCGGCCTGCATCTCTCTTGCACTTTCCGAGCTGGAGAAGGCTTTCCTGGCTCCCAGCGTTGCTTCCCTGAAAGGAGCAGGCTGAGGAAGTGTGTCCGACATGCCTCAGCCCCTTCCTAGGCTTCCCCGTGTTATTGCCTTTCAGTGCAATCGAAGGCGCAGTACTCCTTGGAAAGGAGGCCGGGCTCGGTTGTCTCCCCACTTCAGAGGTCTAGGGCAGAGCACTGAGAAGTCTGTCAGATGGAAGGGAAGCGCTGTTGTGCCCATGGTGAAGATGTTGCTTGGCCGCACTGTGGAAGCAACGCCCAGAGAGACACAGGCACCGTGGGCCTCCAGGCAGGGGCTGCGGGATCCCAGCCAGAATGCCCCTGCGTCTCAGCTGAGAAGCTACCTCCCAGGTGGAGGCTGAATGCCGCCCTCCAGAAGAGCAAAGACGTGTGGAGTGTGTCTGGCCTTTCCTTGGGAGTGTGGTGCCCTTCCCTCTTCCCCAGGCACAGGAGAAACTGCCCCTGAGCCAAGACCTCTCCAAGGGCCTTTCCCTCAGGCGGAAGCAGATTTCGCAGGAAGCGGGCCTAGAGAGCTTCCTTCGTGGATGCAGAGGCAGCAGAGCGGCCTGCGTGTGCAAAGCTGCATTGGGCAGAGAGGAGCTCGCTTTGGCACTGGGAGGCTGGGAGGCCTGCTCCAAGCACCGGGATTGCTGGGTTGGGGCCTGCATCTCGCTTCCACGTGCTGAGCTTCCAAAGACTTTCCTAGCTCACAGCCTCGCTAGCCATGAAGGAGCAGGCTGAGGGAGTGTGTCAGACATGACTCAGCACTCTCCTGGGCTTGCCTGTGGTTTTGCCTTTCCTCTCCAACTGGGCCCCAGGACTCCTTGCACAGGAGGAGGAGCCCGGTTGTCTCCAAACTTCCTAGGGCTAGAGTAGAGCAGGGAGAACGCTTTCAACTGGAAGGGAAGAGCAGAAGGGTAGATGGGGCAGATGTTGCCTGGCCGCTCTGGTGGAGCAACGCACAGGGAGAAACAGGCACCATGGGCCTCCAGGCAGGGGATGCGAGATCCCAGCCAGAGTGCTGCTGCGTCTCAGCCGAGAAGCTTCCTGAGAGTTTGAGGCTGCCTGCAGCTCTCCAGAGGAGCAAAGACATGTGGGGTGTGTTTGGCCTTTCCCTGTGAGGGTGGTGCCCTTGCGGCAGCCCCAGGCACAGGAGCAACGGCCCCAGAGGAAAGACCGTTCCCACTGAGATTCGCTCAGGCTGAGAAGCAGACTTCGCAGGAAGCGGGAGGAGAGAGCTTCCTTCGCCAATGCAGAGGCAGCCTAGCGGCCTGCGTCTGCAAAGCTGGATTTGGCAGAGAGGCGTTCGCTTTGCCCCTGGGTGACGCTGAGATTGGCTCCAAGCACCGAGATTTCCGGGCGCGCGGCCTGCATCTCTCTGGCACTTTCCGAGATTGAGAAGGCTTTCCTGGCTCCCAGCGTTGCTTCCCTGAAAGGAGCAGGCTGAGGAAGTGTGTCCGACATGCCTCAGCCCGTTCCTAGGCTTCCCCGTGCTATTGCCTTTCAGTGCAATCGAAGGCGCAGGACTCCTTGGAAAGGAGGCCGGGCTCGGTTGTCTCCCCACTTCAGAGGTCTAGGGCAGAGCACTGAGAAGTCTGTCAGATGGAAGGGAAGCGCTGTTGTGCCCATGGTGAAGATGTTGCTTGGCCGCACTGTGGAAGCAACGCCCAGAGAGACACAGGCAGCGTGGCCTCCAGGCAGGGGCTGCGGGATCACAGCCTGAATGCCCCTGCGTCTCAGCTGAGAAGCTACCTCCCAGGTGGAGGCTCCATGCCGCCCTCCAGAAGAGCAAAGACGTGTGGAGTGTGTCTGGCATTTCCTTGGGAGTGTGGTGCCCTGCCCTCTTCCCCAGGCACAGGAGAAACTGCCCCTGAGCCAAGACCTCTCCAAGGGCCTTTCCCTCAGGCGGAAGCAGATTTCGCAGGAAGCGGGCCTAGAGAGCTTCCTTCGTGGATGCAGAGGCAGCAGAGCGGCCTGCGTGTGCAAAGCTGCATTGGGCAGAGAGGAGCTCGCTTTGGCACTGGGAGGCTGGGAGGCCTGCTCCAAGGCCCGGGATTGCTGGGTTGGGGCCTGCATCTCGCTTCCACGTGCTGAGCTTCCAAAGACTTTCCTAGCTCACAGCCTCGCCAGCCATGAAGGAGCAGGCTGAGGGAGTGTGTCAGGCATGACTCAGCACTCTCCTGGGCTTGCCTGTGGTTTTGCCTTTCCACTCAAACTGGGCCCCAGGACTCCTTGCACAGGAGGAGGAGCCCGGTTGTTTCCAAACTTCCTAGGGCTAGAGTAGAGCAGGGAGAACGCTGTCAGCTGGAAGGGAAGAGCAGAAGGGTAGATGGGGCAGATGTTGCCTGGCCGCTCTGGTGAAGCAACGCACAGGGAGAAACAGGCACCATGGGCCTTCAGGCAGGGGATACGAGACCCCCGCCAGAGTGCTTCTGCGTCTCAGCCGAGAAGCTTCCTGAGAGTTTGAGGCTGCCTGCAGCTCTCCAGAGGAGCAAAGACATGTGGGGTGTGTTTGGCCTTTCCCTGTGACGGTGGTGCCCTTGCGGCAGCCCCAGGCACAAGAGCAACGGCCCCAGAGGAAAGACCGTTCCCACTGAGATTCGCTCAGGCTGAGAAGCAGACTTCGCAGGAAGCGGCAGGAGAGAGCTTCCTTCGCCAATGCAGAGGCAGCCTAGCGGCCTGCGTCTGCAAAGCTGGATTTGGCAGAGAGGCGTTCGCTTTGCCCCTGGGAGACGCTGAGATTGGCTCCAAGCACCGAGATTTTCGGGTGCGCGGCCTGCATCTCTCTGGCACTTTCCGAGCTTGAGATGGCTTTCCTAGCTCCCAGCGTTGCTTCCCTGAAAGGAGCAGGCTGAGGAAGTGTGTCCGACATGCCTCAGCCCCTTCCTAGGCTTCCCCGTGCTATTGCCTTTCAGTGCAATCGAAGGCGCAGTACTCCTTGGAAAGGAGGCCGGGCTCGGTTGTCTCCCCACTTCAGAGGTCTAGGGCAGAGCACTGAGAAGTCTGTCAGATGGAAGGGAAGCGCTGTTGTGCCCATGGTGAAGATGTTGCTTGGCCGCACTGTGGAAGCAACGCCCAGAGAGACACAGGCACCGTGGGCCTCCAGGCAGGGGCTGCGGGATCCCAGCCAGAATGCCCCTGCGTCTCAGCTGAGAAGCTACCTCCCAGGTGGAGGCTCCATGCCGCCCTCCAGAAGAGCAAAGACGTGTGGAGTGTGTCTGGCCTTTACTTGGGAGTGTGGTGCCCTGCCCTCTTCCCCAGGCACAGGAGAAACTGCCCCTGAGCCAAGACCTCTCCAAGGGCCTTTCCCTCAGGCGGAAGCAGATTTCGCAGGAAGCGGCCTAGAGAGCTTCCTTCGTGGATGCAGAGGCAGCAGAGCGGCCTGCGTGTGCAAAGCTGCATTGGGCAGAGAGGAGCTCGCTTTGGCACTGGGAGGCTGGGAGGCCTGCTCCAAGCACCGGGATTGCTGGGTTGGGGCCTGCATCTCGCTTCCACGTGCTGAGCTTCCAAAGACTTTCCTAGCTCACAGCCTCGCTAGCCATGAAGGAGCAGGCTGAGGGAGTGTGTCAGACATGACTCAGCACTCTCCTGGGCTTGCCTGTGGTTTTGCCTTTCCACTCCAACTGGGCCCCAGGACTCCTTGCACAGGAGGAGGAGCCCGGTTGTCTCCAAACTTCCTAGGGCTAGAGTAGAGCAGGGAGAACGCTGTCAGCTGGAAGGGAAGAGCCGAAGGGTAGATGGGGCAGATGTTGCCTGGCCGCTCTGATGAAACAACGCACAGGGAGAAACAGGCACCATGGGCCTGCAGGCAGGGGATTCGAGACCCACAGCCAGAGTGTTTCTGCGTGTCAGCCGAGAAGCTTCCTGAGAGTTTGAGGCTGCCTGCAGCTCTCCAGAGGAGCAAAGACATGTGGAGTGTGTTTGGCCTTTCCCTGTGAGGGTGGTGCCCTTGCGGCAGCCCCAGGCACAGGAGCAACGGCCCCAGAGGAAAGACCGTTCCCACTGAGCTTCGCTCAGTCTGAGAAGCAGACTTCGCAGGAAGCGGGAGGAAAGAGCTTCCTTCGCCAATGCAGAGGCAGCCTAGCGGCCTGCGTCTGCAAAGCTGGATTTGGCAGAGAGGAGTTCGCTTTGCCCTTGGGAGACGCTGAGATTGGCTCCAAGCACCGAGATTTCCGGGCGCGCGGCCTACATCTCTCTGGCACTTTCCGAGCTTGAGAAGGCTTTCCTAGCTCCCAGCGTTGCTTCCCTGAAAGGAGCAGGCTGAGGAACTGTGTCCGACATGACTCAGCCCTTTCCTAGGCTTCCCCGTGCTATTGCCTTTCAGTGCAATCGAAGGCGCAGGACTCCTTGGAAAGGAGGCTGGGCTCGGTTGTCTCCCCACTTCAGAGGTCTAGGGCAGAGCACTGAGAAGTCTGTCAGATGGAAGGGAAGCGCTGTTGTGCCCATGGTGAAGATGTTGCTTGGCCGCACTGTGGAAGCAACGCCCAGAGAGACACAGGCAGCGTGGACCTCCAGGCAGGGGCTGCGGGATCCCAGCCAGAATGCCCCTGCGTCTCAGCTGAGAAGCTACCTCCCCGGTGGAGGCTCCATGCCGCCCTCCAGAAGAGCAAAGACGTGTGGAGTGTGTCTGGCCTTTCCTTGGGGGTGTGGTGCCCTTCCCTCTTCCCCAGGCACAGGAGAAACTGCCCCTGAGCAAAGACCTCTCCAAGGGCTTTTCCCTCAGGCGGAAGCAGATTTCGCAGGAAGCGGGCCTAGGGAGCTTCCTTCGTGGATGCAGAGGCAGCAGAGCGGCCTGCGTGTGCAAAGCTGCATTGGGCAGAGAGGAGCTCGCTTTGGCACTGGGAGGCTGGGAGGCCTGCTCCAAGCACCGGGATTGCTGGGTTGGGGCCTGCATCTCGCTTCCACTTGCTGAGCTCCCAAAGACTTTCCTAGCTCACAGCCTCGCTAGCCATGAAGGAGCAGGCTGAGGGAGTGTGTCAGACATGACTCAGCACTCTCCTGGGCTTGCCTGTGGTTTTGCCTTTCCTCTCCAACTGGGCCCCAGGACTCCTTGCACAGGAGGAGGAGCCCGGTTGTCTCCAAACTTCCTAGGGCTAGAGTAGAGCAGGGAGAACGCTGTCAGCTGGAAGGGAAGAGCAGAAGGGGAGATGGGGCAGATGTTGCCTGGCCGCTCTGGTGAAGCAACGCACAGGGAGAAACAGGCACCATGGGCCTCCAGGCAGGGGATGCGAGATCCCAGCCAGAGTGCTGCTGCGTCTCAGCCGAGAAGCTTCCTGAGAGTTTGAGGCTGCCTGCAGCTCTCCAAAGGAGCAAAGACATGTGGGGTGTGTTTGGCCTTTCCCTGTGAGGGTGGTGCCCTTGCGGCAGCCCCAGGCACAGGAGCAACGGCCCCAGAGGAAAGACCGTTCCCACTGAGATTCGCTCAGGCTGAGAAGCAGACTTCGCAGGAAGCGGCAGGAGAGAGCTTCCTTCGCCAATGCAGAGGCCGCCTAGCGGCCTGCGTCTGCAAAGCTGGATTTGGCAGAGAGGCGTTCGCTTTGCCCCTGGGAGACGCTGAGATTGGCTCCAAGCACCGAGATTTCCGGGTGCGCGGCCTGCATCTCTCTGGCACTTTCCGAGCTTGAGAAGGCTTTCCTAGCTCCCAGCGTTGCTTCCCTGAAAGGAGCAGGCTGAGGAAGTGTGTCCGACATGCCTCAGCCCCTTCCTAGGCTTCCCCGTGCTATTGCCTTTCAGTGCAATCGAAGGCGCAGGACTCCTTGGAAAGGAGGCTGGGCTCGGTTGTCTCCCCACTTCAGAGGTCTAGGGCAGAGCACTGAGAAGTCTGTCAGATGGAAGGGAAGCGCTGTTGTGCCCATGGTGAAGATGTTGCTTGGCCGCACTGTGGAAGCAACGCCCAGAGAGAAACAGGCACCGTGGGCCTCCAGGCAGGGGCTGCGGGATCCCAGCCAGAATGCCCCTGCGTCTCAGCTGAGAAGCTACCTCCCCGGTGGAGGCTCCATGCCGCCCTCCAGAAGAGCAAAGACGTGTGGAGTGTGTCTGGCCTTTCCTTGGGGGTGTGGTGCCCTTCCCTCTTCGCTAGGCAAAGGAGAAACTGCCCCTGAGCCAAGACCTCTCCAAGGGCTTTTCCCTCAGGCGGAAGCAGATTTCGCAGGAAGCGGGCCTAGAGAGCTTCCTTCGTGGATGCAGAGGCAGCAGAGCGGCCTGCGTGTGCAAAGCTGCATTTGGCAGAGAGGAGCTCGCTTTGGCACTGGGAGGCTGGGAGGCCTGCTCCAAGCACCGGGATTGCTGGGTTGGGGCCTGCATCTCGCTTCCACTTGCTGAGCTCCCAAGGACTTTCCTAGCTCACAGCCTCGCTAGCCATGAAGGAGCAGGCTGAGGGAGTGTGTCAGACATGACTCAGCACTCTCCTGGGCTTGCCTGTGGTTTTGCCTTTCCACTCCAACTGGGGCCCAGGACTCCTTGCACAGGAGAAGGAGCCCGGTTGTCTCCAAACTTCCTAGGGCTAGAGTAGAGCAGGGAGAACGCTGTCAGCTGGAAGGGAAGAGCAGAAGGGTAGATGGGGCAGATGTTGCCTGGCCGCTCTGGTGAAGCAACGCACAGGGAGAAACAGGCACCATGGGGCTCCAGGCAGGGGATGCGAAACCCCAGCCAGAGTGCTTCTGCGTCTCAGCCGAGAAGCTTCCTGAGAGTTTGAGGCTGCCTGCAGCTCTCCAGAGGAGCAAAGACATGTGGGGTGTGTTTGGCCTTTCCCTGTGAGGGTGGTGCCCTTGCGGCAGCCCCAGGCACAGGAGCAACTGCCCCAGAGGAAAGACCGTTCCCACTGAGACTCGCTCAGGATGAGAAGCAGATTTCGCAGGAAGCGGGAGGAGAGAGCTTCCTTCGCCAATGCAGAGGCAGCCTAGCGGCCTGCGTCTGCACAGCTGGATTTGGCAGAGAGGCGTTCGCTTTGCCCCTGGGAGACGCTGAGATTGGCTCCAAGCACCGAGATTTCCGGGTGCGCGGCCTGCATCTCTCTTGCACTTTCCGAGCTGGAGAAGGCTTTCCTGGCTCCCAGCGTTGCTTCCCTGAAAGGAGCAGGCTGAGGAAGTGTGTCCGACATGCCTCAGCCCCTTCCTAGGCTTCCCCGTGCTATTGCCTTTCAGTGCAATCGAAGGCGCAGGACTCCTTGGAAAGGAGGCCGGGCTCGGTTGTCTCCCCACTTCAGAGGTCTAGGGCAGAGCACTGAGAAGTCTGTCAGATGGAAGGGAAGCGCTGTTGTGCCCATGGTGAAGATGTTGCTTGGCCGCACTGTGGAAGCAACGCCCAGAGAGACACAGGCACCGTGGGCCTCCAGGCAGGGGCTGCGGGATCCCAGCCAGAATGCCCCTGCGTCTCAGCTGAGAAGCTACCTCCCAGGTGGAGGCTCCATGCCGCCCTCCAGAAGAGAAAAGACGTGTGGAGTGTGTCTGGCCTTTCCTTGGGAGTGTGGTGCCCTGCCCTCTTCCCCAGGCACAGGAGAAACTGCCCCTGAGCCAAGACCTCTCCAAGGGCCTTTCCCTCAGGCGGAAGCAGATTTCGCAGGAAGCGGGCCTAGAGAGCTTCCTTCGTGGATGCAGAGGCAGCAGAGCGGCCTGCGTGTGCAAAGCTGCATTGGGCAGAGAGGAGCTCGCTTTGGCACTGGGAGGCTGGGAGGCCTGCTCCAAGCACCGGGATTGCTGGGTCGGGGCCTGCATCTCGCTTCCACGTGCTGAGCTTCCAAAGACTTTCCTAGCTCACAGCCTCGCTAGCCATGAAGGAGCAGGCTGAGGGAGTGTGTCAGACATGACTCAGCACTCTCCTGGGCTTGCCTGGGGTTTTGCGTTTCCACTCCAACTGGGCCCGAGGACTCCTTGCACAGGAGGAAGAGCCCGGTTGTCTCCAAACTTCCTAGGGCTAGAGTAGAGCAGGGAGAACGCTGTCAGCTGGAAGGGAAGAGCAGAAGGGTAGATGGGGCAGATGTTGCCTGGCCGCTCTGGTGAAGCAACGCACAGGGAGAAACAGGCACCATGGGCCTCCAGGCAGGGGATGCGAGACCCCCAGCCAGAGTGCTTCTGCGTCTCAGCCGAGAAGCTTCCTGAGAGTTTGAGGCTGCCGGCAGCTCTCCAGAGGAGCAAAGACATGTGGGGTGTGTTTGGCCTTTCCCTGTGAGGCTGGTGCCCTTGCGGCAGCCCCAGGCACAGGAGCAACGGCCCCAGAGGAAAGGCCGTTCCCACTGAGACTCGCTCAGGCTGAGAAGCAGATTTCGCAGGAAGCGGGAGGAGAGAGCTTCCTTCGCCAATGCAGAGGCAGCCTAGCGGCCTGCGTCTGCACAGCTGGATTTGGCAGAGAGGCGTTCGCTTTGCCCCTGGGAGACGCTGAGATTGGCTCCAAGCACCGAGATTTCCGGGTGCGCGGCCTGCATCTCTCTTGCACTTTCCGAGCTGGAGAAGGCTTTCCTGGCTCCCAGCGTTTCTACCCTGAAAGGAGCAGGCTGAGGAAGTGTGTCCGACATGCCTCAGCCCCTTCCTAGGCTTCCCCGTGCTATTGCCTTTCAGTGCAATCGAAGGCGCAGGACTCCTTGGAAAGGAGGCCGGGCTCGGTTGTCTCCCCACTTCAGAGGTCTAGGGCAGAGCACTGAGAAGTCTGTCAGATGGAAGGGAAGCGCTGTTGTGCCCATGGTGAAGATGTTGCTTGGCCGCACTGTGGAAGCAACGCCCAGAGAGACACAGGCACCGTGGGCCTCCAGGCAGGGGCTGCGGGATCCCAGCCAGAATGCCCCTGCGTCTCAGCTGAGAAGCTACCTCCCCGGTGGAGGCTCCATGCCGCCCTCCAGAAGAGCAAAGACGTGTGGAGTGTGTCTGGCCTTTCCTTGGGGGTGTGGTGCCCTTCCCTCTTCCCCAGGCACAGGAGAAACTGCCCCTGAGCAAAGACCTCTCCAAGGGCTTTTCCTTCAGGCGGAAGCAGATTTCGCAGGAAGCGGGCCTAGAGAGCTTCCTTCGTGGATGCAGAGGCAGCAGAGCGGCCTGCGTGTGCAAAGCTGCATTTGGCAGAGAGGAGCTCGCTTTGGCACTGGGAGGCTGGGAGGCCTGCTCCAAGCACCGGGATTGCTGGGTTGGGGCCTGCATCTCGCTTCCACTTGCTGAGCTCCCAAAGAATTTCCTAGCTCACAGCCTCGCTAGCCATGAAAGAGCAGGCTGAGGGAGTGTGTCAGACATGACTCAGCACTCTCCTGGGCTTGCCTGTGGTTTTGCCTTTCCTCTCCAACTGGGCCCCAGGACTCCTTGCACAGGAGGAGGAGCCCGGTTGTCTCCAAACTTCCTAGGGCTAGAGTAGAGCAGGGAGAACGCTGTCAGCTGGAAGGGAAGAGCAGAAGGGTAGATGGGGCAGATGTTGCCTGGCCGCTCTGGTGAAGCAACGCACAGGGAGAAACAGGCACCATGGGCCTCCAGGCAGGGGATGCGAGATCCCAGCAAGAGTGCTGCTGCGTCTCAGCCGAGAAGCTTCCTGAGAGTTTGAGGCTGCCTGCAGCTCTCCAGAGGAGCAAAGACATGTGGGGTGTGTTTGGCCTTTCCCTGTGAGGGTGGTGCCCTTGCGGCAGCCCCAGGCACAGGAGCAACGGCCCCAGAGGAAAGACCGTTCCCACTGAGATTCGCTCAGGCTGAGAAGCAGACTTCGCAGGAAGCGGGAGGAGAGAGCTTCCTTCGCCAATGCAGAGGCAGCCTAGCGGCCTGCGTCTGCAAAGCTGGATTTGGCAGAGAGGCGTTCGCTTTGCCCCTGGGAGACGCTGAGATTGGCTCCAAGCACCGAGATTTCCGGGTGCGCGGCCTGCATCTCTCTGGCACTTTCCGAGCTTGAGAAGGCTTTCCTAGCTCCCAGCGTTGCTTCCCTGAAAGGAGCAGGCTGAGGAAATGTGTCCGACATGCCTCAGCCCCTTCCTAGGCTTCCCCGTGCTATTGCCTTTCAGTGCAATCGAAGGCGCAGGACTCCTTGTAAAGGAGGCTGGGCTCGGTTGTCTCCCCAATTCAGAGGTCTAGGGCAGAGCACTGAGAAGTCTGTCAGATGGAAGGGAAGCACTGTGGTGCCCATGGTGAAGATGTTGCTTGGCCGCACTGTGGAAGCAACGCCCAGAGAGAAACAGGCACCGTGGGCCTCCAGGCAGGGGCTGCGGGATCCCAGCCAGAATGCCCCTGCGTCTCAGCTGAGAAGCTACCTCCCCATTGGAGGCTCCATGCAGCCCTCCAGAAGAGCAAAGACGTGTGGAGTGTGTCTGGCCTTTCCTCGGGGGTGTGGTGCCCTTCCCTCTTCCCCAGGCACAGGAGAAACTGCCCCTGAGCCAAGACCTCTCCAAGGGCCTTTCCCTCAGGCGGAAGCAGATTTCGCAGGAAGCGGGACTAGAGAGCTTCCTTCGTGGATGCAGAGGCAGCAGAGCGGCCTGCGTGTGCAAAGCTGCATTGGGCAGAGAGGAGCTCGCTTTGGCACTGGGAGGCTGGGAGGCCTGCTCCAAGCACCGGGATTGCTGGGTTGGGGCCTGCATCTCGCTTCCACTTGCTGAGCTCCCAAAGACTTTCCTAGCTCACAGCCTCGCTAGCCATGAAGGAGCAGGCTGAGGGAGTGTGTCAGACATGACTCAGCACTCTCCTGGGCTTGCCTGTGGTTTGGCCTTTCCTCTCCAACTGGGCCCCAGGACTCCTTGCACAGGAGGAGGAGCCCGGTTGTCTCCAAACTTCCTAGGGCTAGAGTAGAGCAGGGAGAACGCTGTCAGCTGGAAGGGAAGAGCCGAAGGGTAGATGGGGCAGATGTTGCCTGGCGGCTCTGGTGAAGCAAAGCACAGGGAGAAACAGGCACCATGGGCCTCAAGGCAGGGGATGCGAGACCCCAGCCAGAGTGCTGCTGCGTCTCAGCCGAGAAGCTTCCTGAGAGTTTGAGGCTGCCTGCAGCTCTCCAGAGGAGCAAAGACATGTGGGGTGTGTTTGGCCTTTCCCTGTGAGGGTGGTGCCCTTGCGGCAGCCCCAGGCACAGGAGCAACGGCCCCAGAGGAAAGACCGTTCCCACTGAGATTCGCTCAGGCTGAGAAGCAGACTTCGCAGGAAGCGGGAGGAGAGAGCTTCCTTCGCCAATGCAGAGGCAGCCGAGCGGCCTGCGTCTGCAAAGCTGGATTTGGCAGAGAGGCGTTCGCTTTGCCCCTGGGAGACGCTGAGATTGGCTCCAAGCACCGAGATTTCCGGGTGCGCGGCCTGCATCTCTCTGGCACTTTCCGAGCTTGAGAAGGCTTTCCTAGCTCCCAGCGTTGCTTCCCTGAAAGGAGGAGGCTGAGGAAGTGTGTCCGACATGCCTCAGCCCCTTCCTAGGCTTCCCCGTGCTATTGCCTTTCAGTGCAATCGAAGGCGCAGGACTCCTTGGAAAGGAGGCTGGGCTCGGTTGTCTCCCCACTTCAGAGGTCTAGGGCAGAGCACTGAGAAGTCTGTCAGATGGAAGGGAAGCGCTGTTGTGCCCATGGTGAAGATGTTGCTTGGCCGCACTGTGGAAGCAACGCCCAGAGAGAAACAGGCACCGTGGGCCTCCAGGCAGGGGCTGCGGGATCCCAGCCAGAATGCCCCTGCGTCTCAGCTGAGAAGCTACCTCCCCGGTGGAGGCTCCATGCCGCCCTCCAGAAGAGCAAAGACGTGTGGAGTGTGTCTGGCCTTTCCTTGGGGGTGTGGTGCCCTTCCCTCTTCCCCAGGCACAGGAGAAACTGCCCCTGAGCAAAGACCGCTCCAAGGGCTTTTCCCTCAGGCGGAAGCAGATTTCGCAGGAAGCGGGCCTAGAGAGCTTCCTTCGTGGATGCAGAGGCAGCAGAGCGGCCTGCGTGTGCAAAGCTGCATTTGGCAGAGAGGAGCTCGCTTTGGCACTGGGAGGCTGGGAGGCCTGCTCCAAGCACCAGGATTGCTGGGTTGGGGCCTGCATCTCGCTTCCACTTGCTGAGCTCCCAAAGACTTTCCTAGCTCACAGCCTCGCTAGGCATGAAGGAGCAGGCTGAGGGAGTGTGTCAGACATGACTCAGCACTCTCCTGGGCTTGCCTGTGGTTTGGCCTTACCTCTCCAACTGGGCCCCAGGACTCCTTGCACAGGAGGAGGAGCCCGGTTGTCTCCAAACTTCCCAGGGCTAGAGTAGAGCAGGGAGAACGCTGTCAGCTGGAAGGGAAGAGCAGAAGAGTAGATGGGGCAGATGTTGCCTGGCCGCTCTGGTGAAGCAACGCACAGGGAGAAACAGGCACCATGGGCCTCCAGGCAGGGGATGCGAGATCCCAGCAAGAGTGCTGCTGCGTCTCAGCCAAGAAGCTTCCTGAGAGTTTGAGGCTGCCTGCAGCTCTCCAGAGGAGCAAAGACATGTGGGGTGTGTTTGGCCTTTCCCTGTGAGGGTGGTGCCCTTGCGGCAGCCCCAGGCACAGGAGCAACGGCCCCAGAGGAAAGACCGTTCCCACTGAGATTCGCTCAGGCTGAGAAGCAGACTTCGCAGGAAGCGGGAGGAGAGAGCTTCCTTCGCCAATGCAGAGGCAGCCTAGCGGCCTGCGTCTGCAAAGCTGGATTTGGCAGAGAGGCGTTCGCTTTGCCCCTGGGAGACGCTGAGATTGGCTCCAAGCACCGAGAATTCCGGGTGCGCGGCCTGCATCTCTCTGGCACTTTCCGAGCTTGAGAAGGCTTTCCTAGCTCCCAGCGTTGCTTCCCTGAAAGGAGCAGGCTGAGGAAGTGTGTCCGACATGCCTCAGCCCCTTCCTAGGCTTCCCCGTGCTATTGCCTTTCAGTGCAATCGAAGGCGCGGGACTCCTTGGAAAGGAGGCTGGGCTCGGTTGTCTCCCCACTTCAGAGGTCTAGGGCAGAGCACTGAGAAGTCTGTCAGATGGAAGGGAAGCGCTGTTGTGCCCATGGTGAAGATGTTGCTTGGCCGCACTGTGGAAGCAACGCCCAGAGAGAAACAGGCAGCGTGGGCCTCCAGGGAGGGGCTGCGGGATCCCAGCCAGAATGCCCCTGCGTCTCAGCTGAGAAGCTACCTCCCAGGTGGAGGCTCCATGCCGCCCTCCAGAAGAGCAAAGACGTGTGGAGTGTGTCTGGCCTTTCCTTGGTGGTGTGGTGCCCTTCCCTCTTCGCTAGGCAAAGGAGAAACTGCCCCTGAGCCAAGACCTCTCCAAGGGCCTTTCCCTCAGGCGGAAGCAGATTTCGCAGGAAGCGGGCCTAGAGAGCTTCCTTCGTGGATGCAGAGGCAGCAGAGCGGCCTGCGTGTGCAAAGCTGCATTGGGCAGAGAGGAGCTCGCTTTGGCACTGGGAGGCTGGGAGGCCTGCTCCAAGCACCGGGATTGCTGGGTTGGGGCCTGCATCTCGCTTCCACGTGCTGAGCTCCCAAAGACTTTCCTAGCTCACAGCCTCGCTAGCCATGAAGGAGTAGGCTGAGGGAGTGTGTCAGACATGACTCAGCACTCTCCTGGGCTTGCCTGTGGTTTTGCCTTTCCACTCCAACTGGGCCCCAGGACTCCTTGCACAGGAGAAGGAGCCCGGTTGTCTCCAAACTTCCTAGGGCTAGAGTAGAGCAGGGAGAACGCTGTCAGCTGGAAGGGAAGAGCAGAAGGGTAGATGGGGCAGATGTTGCCTGGCCGCTCTGGTGAAGCAACGCACAGGGAGAAACAGGCACCATGGGGCTCCAGGCAGGGGATGCGAAACCCCAGCCAGAGTGCTTCTGCGTCTCAGCCGAGAAGCTTCCTGAGAGTTTGAGGCTGCCTGCAGCTCTCCAGAGGAGCAAAGACATGTGGGGTGTGTTTGGCCTTTCCCTGTGAGGGTGGTGCCCTTGCGGCAGCCCCAGGCACAGGAGCAACGGCCCCAGAGGAAAGGCCGTTCCCACTGAGACTCGCTCAGGATGAGAAGCAGATTTCGCAGGAAGCGGGAGGAGAGAGCTTCCTTCGCCAATGCAGAGGCAGCCTAGCGGCCTGCGTCTGCACAGCTGGATTTGGCAGAGAGGCGTTCGCTTTGCCCCTGGGAGACGCTGAGATTGGCTCCAAGCACCGAGATTTCCGGGTGCGCGGCCTGCATCTCTCTTGCACTTTCCGAGCTGGAGAAGGCTTTCCTGGCTCCCAGCGTTGCTTCCCTGAAAGGAGCAGGCTGAGGAAGTGTGTCCGACATGCCTCAGCCCCTTCCTAGGCTTCCCCGTGCTATTGCCTTTCAGTGCAATCGAAGGCGCAGGACTCCTTGGAAAGGAGGCCGGGCTCGGTTGTCTCCCCACTTCAGAGGTCTAGGGCAGAGCACTGAGAAGTCTGTCAGATGGAAGGGAAGGGCTGTTGTGCCCATGGTGAAGATGTTGCTTGGCCGCACTGTGGAAGCAACGCCCAGAGAGACACAGGCAGCGTGGGCCTACAGGCAGGGGCTGCGGGATCCCAGCCAGAATGCCCCTGCGTCTCAGCTGAGAAGCTACCTCCCAGGTGGAGGCTCCATGCCGCCCTCCAGAAGAGCAAAGACGTGTGGAGTGTGTCTGGCCTTTCCTTGGGAGTGTGGTGCCCTGCCCTCTTCCCCAGGCACAGGAGAAACTGCCCCTGAGCCAAGACCTCTCCAAGGGCCTTTCCCTCAGGCGGAAGCAGATTTCGCAGGAAGCGGGCCTAGAGAGCTTCCTTCGTGGATGCAGAGGCAGCAGAGCGGCCTGCGTGTGCAAAGCTGCATTGGGCAGAGAGGAGCTCGCTTTGGCACTGGGAGGCTGGGAGGCCTGCTCCAAGCACCGGGATTGCTGGGTTGGGGCCTGCATCTCGCTTCCACGTGCTGAGCTTCCAAAGACTTTCCTAGCTCACAGCCTCGCTAGCCATGAAGGAGCAGGCTGAGGGAGTGTGTCAGACATGACTCAGCACTCTCCTGGGCTTGCCTGGGGTTTTGCCTTTCCACTCCAACTGGGCCCCAGGACTCCTTGCACAGGAGGAGGAGCCCGGTTGTCTCCAAACTTCCTAGGGCTAGAGTAGAGCAGGGAGAACGCTGTCAGCTGGAAGGGAAGAGCCGAAGGGTAGATGGGGCAGATGTTGCCTGGCCGCTCTGGTGAAGCAACGCACAGGGAGAAACAGGCACCATGGGCCTCCAGGCAGGGGATGCGAGACCCCCAGCCAGAGTTCTGCTGAGTCTCAGCCGAAAAGCTTCCTGAGAGTTTGAGGCTGCCTGCAGCTCTCCAGAGGAGCAAAGACATGTGGGGTGTGTTTGGCCTTTCCCTGTGAGGGTGGTGCCCTTGCGGCAGCCCCAGGCACAGGAGCAACGGCCCCAGAGGAAAGGCCGTTCCCACTGAGACTCGCTCAGGCTGAGAAGCAGATTTCGCAGGAAGCGGGAGGAGAGAGCTTCCTTCGCCAATGCAGAGGCAGCCGAGCGGCCTGCGTCTGCACAGCTGGATTTGGCAGAGAAGCGTTCGCTTTGCCCCTGGGAGACGCTGAGATTGGCTCCAAGCACCGAGATTTCCGGGTGCGCGGCCTGCATCTCTCTTGCACTTTCCGAGCTGGAGAAGGCTTTCCTGGCTCCCAGCGTTGCTTCCCTGAAAGGAGCAGGCTAAGGAAGTGTGTCCGACATGCCTCAGCCCCTTCCTAGGCTTCCCCGTGCTATTGCCTTTCAGTGCAATCGAAGGCGCAGGACTCCTTGGAAAGGAGGCCGGGCTCGGTTGTCTCCCCACTTCAGAGGTCTAGGGCAGAGCACTGAGAAGTCTGTCAGATGGAAGGGAAGCGCTGTTGTGCCCATGGTGAAGATGTTGCTTGGCCGCACTGTGGAAGCAACGCCCAGAGAGACACAGGCAGCGTGGGCCTCCAGGCAGGGGCTGCGGGATCCCAGCCAGAATGCCCCTGCGTCTCAGCTGAGAAGCTACCTCCCAGGTGGAGGCTCCATGCCGCCCTCCAGAAGAGCAAAGACGTGTGGAGTGTGTCTGGCCTTTCCTTGGGAGTGTGGTGCCCTGCCCTCTTCCCCAGGCACAGGAGAAACTGCCCCTGAGCCAAGACCTCTCCAAGGGCCTTTCCCTCAGGCGGAAGCAGATTTTGCAGGAAGCGGGCCTAGAGAGCTTCCTTCGTGGATGCAGAGGCAGCAGAGCGGCCTGCGTGTGCAAAGCTGCATTGGGCAGAGAGGAGCTCGCTTTGGCACTGGGAGGCTGGGAGGCCTGCTCCAAGCACCGGGATTGCTGGGGTAGGGGCCTGCATCTCGCTTCCACGTGCTGAGCTTCCAAAGACTTTCCTAGCTCACAGCCTCGCTAGCCATGAAGGAGCAGGCTGAGGGAGTGTGTCAGACATGACTCAGCACTCTCCTGGGCTTGCCTGGGGTTTTGCCTTTCCACTCCAACTGGGCCCCAGGACTCCTTGCACAGGAGGAGGAGCCCGGTGGTCTCCAAACTTCCTAGGGCTAGAGTAGAGCAGGGAGAACGCTGTCAGCTGGAAGGGAAGAGCAGAAGGGTAGATGGGCAGATGTTGCCTGGCCGCTCTGGTGAAGCAACGCACAGGGAGAAACAGGCACCATGGGCCTCCAGGCAGGGGATGCGAGACCCCCAGCCAGAGTGCTTCTGCGTCTCAGCCGAGAAGCTTCCTGAGAGTTTGAGGCTGCCTGCAGCTCTCCAGAGGAGCAAAGACATGTGGGGTGTGTTTGGCCTTTCCCTGTGAGGGTGGTGCCCTTGCGGCAGCCCCAGGCACATGAGCAACGGCCCCAGAGGAAAGGCCGTTCCCACTGAGACTCGCTCAGGCTGAGAAGCAGATTTCGCAGGAAGCGGGAGGAGAGAGCTTCCTTCGCCAATGCAGAGGCAGCCGAGCGGCCTGCGTCTGCACAGCTGGATTTGGCAGAGAGGCGTTCGCTTTGCCCCTGGGAGACGCTGAGATTGGCTCCAAGCACCGAGATTTCCGGGTGCGCGGCCTGCATCTCTCTTGCACTTTCCGAGCTGGAGAAGGCTTTCCTGACTCCCAGCGTTGCTTCCGTGAAAGGAGCAGGCTGAGGAAGTGTGTCCGACATGACTCAGCCCCTTCCTAGGCTTCCCCGTGCTATTGCCTTTCAATGCAATCGAAGGCGCAGGACTCCTTGGAAAGGAGGCCGGGCTCGGGTGTCTCCCCACTTCAGAGGTCTAGGGCAGAGCACTGAGAAGTCTGTCAGATGGAAGGGAAGCGCTGTTGTGCCCATGGTGAAGATGTTGCTTGGCCGCACTGTGGAAGCAATGCCCAGAGAGACACAGGCAGCGTGGGCCTCCAGGCAGGGGCTGCGGGATCCCAGCCAGAATGCCCCTGCGTCTCAGCTGAGAAGCTACCTCCCAGGTGGAGGCTCCATGCCGCCCTCCAGAAGAGCAAAGACGTGTGGAGTGTGTCTGGCCTTTCCTTGGGAGTGTGGTGCCCTGCCCTCTTCCCCAGGCACAGGAGAAACTGCCCCTGAGCCAAGACCTCTCCAAGGGCCTTTCCCTCAGGCGGAAGCAGATTTCGCAGGAAGCGGGCCTAGAGAGCTTCCTTCGTGGATGCAGAGGCAGAAGAGCGGCCTGCGTGTGCAAAGCTGCATTGGGCAGAGAGGAGCTCGCTTTGGCACTGGGAGGCTGGGAGGCCTGCTCCAAGCACCGGGATTGCTGGGTTGGGGCCTGCATCTCGCTTCCACGTGCTGAGCTTCCAAAGACTTTCCTAGCTCACAGCCTCGCTAGCCATGAAGGAGCAGGCTGAGGGAGCGTGTCAGACATGACTCAGCACTCTCCTGGGCTTGCCTGGGGTTTTGCCTTTCCACTCCAACTGGGCCCCAGGACTCCTTGCACAGGAGGAGGAGCCCGGTTGTCTCCAAACTTCCTAGGGCTAGAGTAGAGCAGGGAGAACGCTGTCAGCTGGAAGGGAAGAGCAGAAGGGTAGATGGGGCAGATGTTGCCTGGCCGCTCTGGTGAAGCATCGCACAGGGAGAAACAGGCACCATGGGCCTCCAGGCAGGGGATGCGAGACCCCCAGCCAGAGTGCTTCTGCGTCTCAGCCGAGAAGCTTCCTGAGAGTTTGAGGCTGCCTGCAGCTCTCCAGAGGAGCAAAGACATGTGGGGTGTGTTTGGCCTTTCCCTGTGAGGGTGGTGCCCTTGCGGCAGCCCCAGGCACAGGAGCAACGGCCCCAGAGGAAAGGCCGTTCCCACTGAGACTCGCTCAGGCTGAGAAGCAGATTTCGCAGGAAGCGGGAGGAGAGAGCTTCCTTCGCCAATGCAGAGGCAGCCGAGCGGCCTGCGTCTGCACAGCTGGATTTGGCAGAGAGGCGTTCGCTTTGCCCCTGGGAGACGCTGAGATTGGCTCCAAGCACCGAGATTTCCGGGTGCGCGGCCTGCATCTCTCTTGCACTTTCCGAGCTGGAGAAAGCTTTCCTGGCTCCCAGCGTTGCTTCCCTGAAAGGAGCAGGCTGAGGAAGTGTGTCCGACATGCCTCAGCCCCTTCCCAGGCTTTCCCGTGCTATTGCCTTTCAGTGCAATCGAAGGCGCAGGACTCCTTGGAAAGGAGGCCGGGCTCGGGTGTGTCCCCACTTCAGAGGTCTAGGGCAGAGCACTGAGAAGTCTGTCAGATGGAAGGGAAGCGCTGTTGTGCCCATGGTGAAGATGTTGCTTGGCCGCACTGTGGAAGCAACGCCCAGAGAGACACAGGCAGCGTGGGCCTCCAGGCAGGGGCTGCGGGATCCCAGCCAGAATGCCCCTGCGTCTCAGCTGAGAAGCTACCTCCCAGGTGGAGGCTCCATGCCGCCCTCCAGAAGAGCAAAGACGTGTGGAGTGTGTCTGGCCCTTCCTTGGGAGTGTGGTGCCCTGCCCTCTTCCCCAGGCACAGGAGAAACTGCCCCTGAGCCAAGACCTCTCCAAGGGCCTTTCCCTCAGGCCGAAGCAGATTTCGCAGGAAGCGGGCCTAGAGAGCTTCCTTCGTGGATGCAGAGGCAGCAGAGCGGCCTGCGTGTGCAAAGCTGCATTGGGCAGAGAGGAGCTCGCTTTGGCACTGGGAGGCTGGGAGGCCTGCTCCAAGCACCGGGATTGCTGGGTTGGGGCCTGCATCTCGCTTCCACGTGCTGAGCTTCCAAAGACTTTCCTAGCTCACAGCCTCGCTAGCCATGAAGGAGCAGGCTGAGGGAGTGTGTCAGACATGACTCAGCACTCTCCTGGGCTTGCCTGGGGTTTTGCCTTTCCACTCCAACTGGGCCCCAGGACTCCTTGCACAGGAGGAGGAGCCCGGTTGTCTCCAAACTTCCTAGGGCTAGAGTAGAGCAGGGAGAATGCTGTCAGCTGGAAGGGAAGAGCAGAAGGGTAGATGGGGCAGATGTTGCCTGGCCGCTCTGGTGAAGCAACGCACAGGGAGAAACAGGCACCATGGGCCTCCAGGCAGGGGATGCGAGACCCCCAGCCAGAGTGCTGCTGCGTCTCAGCCGAGAAGCTTCCTTAGAGTTTGAGGCTGCCTGCAGCTCTCCAGAGGAGCAAAGACATGTGGGGTGTGTTTGGCCTTTCCCTGTGAGGGTGGTGCCCTTGCGGCAGCCCCAGGCACAGGAGCAACGGCCCCAGAGGAAAGGCCGTTCCCACTGAGACTCGCTCAGGCTGAGAAGCAGATTTCGCAGGAAGCGGGAGGAGAGAGCTTCCTTCGCCAATAGAGAGGCAGCCGAGCGGCCTGCCTCTGCACAGCTGGATTTGGCAGAGAGGCGTTCGCTTTGCCCCTGGGAGACGCTGAGATTGGCTCCAAGCACCGAGATTTCCGGGTGCGCGGCCTGCATCTCTCTTGCACTTTCCGAGCTGGAGAAGGCTTTCCTGGCTCCCAGCGTTGCTTCCCTGAAAGGAGCAGGCTGAGGAAGTGTGTCCGACATGCCTCAGCCCCTTCCTAGGCTTCCCCGTGCTATTGCCTTTCAGTGCAATCGAAGGCGCAGGACTCTTTGGAAAGGAGGCCGGGCTCGGGTGTCTCCCCACTTCAGAGGTCTAGGGCAGAGCACTGAGAAGTCTGTCAGATGGAAGGGAAGCGCTGTTGTGCCCATGGTGAAGATGTTGCTTGGCCGCACTGTGGAAGCAACGCCCAGAGAGACACAGGCAGCGTGGGCCTCCAGGCAGGGGCTGCGGGATCCCAGCCAGAATGCCCCTGCGTCTCAGCTGAGAAGCTACCTCCCAGGTGGAGGCTCCATGCCGCCCTCCAGAAGAGCAAAGACGTGTGGAGTGTGTCTGGCCTTTCCTTGGGAGTGTGGTGCCCTGCCCTCTTCCCCAGACTCAGGAGAAACTGCCCCTGAGCCAAGACCTCTCCAAGGGCCTTTCCCTCAGGCGGAAGCAGATTTCGCAGGAAGCGGGCCTAGAGAGCTTCCTTCGTGGATGCAGAGGCAGCAGAGCGGCCTGCGTGTGCAAAGCTTCATTGGGCAGAGAGGAGCTCGCTTTGGCACTGGGAGGCTGGGAGGCCTGCTCCAAGCACCGGGATTGCTGGGTTGGGGCCTGCATCTTGCTTCCACGTGCTGAGCTTCCAAAGACTTTCCTAGCTCACAGCCTCGCTAGCCATGAAGGAGCAGGCTGAGGGAGTGTGTCAGACATGACTCAGCACTCTCCTGGGCTTGCCTGTGGTTTTGCCTTTCCACTCCACCTGGGCCCCAGGACTCCCTGCACAGGAGGAGGAGCCCGGTTGTCTCCAAACTTCCTAGGGCTAGAGTAGAGCAGGGAGAACGCTGTCAGCTGGAAGGGAAGAGCAGAAGGGTAGATGGGGCAGATGTTGCCTGGCCGCTCTGGTGAAGCAACGCCCAGGGAGAAACAGGCACCATGGGCCTCCAGGCAGGGGATGCGAGACCCCAGCCAGAGTGCTTCTGCGTCTCAGCCGAGAAGCTTCCTGAGAGTTTGAGGCTGCCTGCAGCTCTCCAGAGGAGCAAAGACATGTGGGGTGTGTTTGGCCTTTCCCTGTGAGGGTGGTGCCCTTGCGGCAGCCCCAGGCACAGGAGCAACATCCCCAGAGGAAAGGCCGTTCCCACTGAGACTCGCTCAGGCTGAGAAGCAGACTTCGCAGGAAGCGGGAGGAGAGAGCTTCCTTCGCCAATGCAGAGGCAGCCTAGCGGCCTGCGTCTGCACAGCTGGATTTGGCAGAGAGGCGTTCGCTTTGCACCTGGGAGACGCTGAGATTGGCTCCAAGCACCGAGATTTCCGGGTGCGCGGCCTGCATCTCTCTTGCACTTTCCGAGCTGGAGAAGGCTTTCCTAGCTCCCAGCGCTGCTTCCCTGAAAGGAGCAGGCTGAGGAAGTGTGTCCGACATGCCTCAGCCCCTTCCTAGGCTTCCCCGTGCTATTGCCTTTCAGTGCAATCGAAGGCTCAGGACTCCTTGGAAAGGAGGCTGGGCTCGGTGGTCTCCCCACTTCAGAGGTCTACGGCAGAGCACTGAGAAGTCTGTCAGATGGAAGGGAAGCGCTGTTGTGCCCATGGTGAAGATGTTTCTTGGCCGCACTGTGGAAGCAACGCCCAAGAGAGACACAGGCACCGTGGGCCTCCAGGCAGGGGCTGCGGGATCCCAGCCAGAATGCCCCTGCGTCTCAGCTGAGAAGCTACCTCCCAGGTGGAGGCTCCATGCCGCCCTCCAGAAGAGCAAAGACGTGTGGAGTGTGTCTGGCCTTCCCTTGGGAGTGTGGTGCCCTGCCCTCTTCCCCAGGCACAGGAGAAACTGCCCCTGCGCCAAGACCTCTCCAAGGGCCTTTCCCTCAGGCGGAAGCAGATTTCGCAGGAAGCGGGCCTAGAGAGCTTCCTTCGTGGATGCAGAGGCAGCAGAGCGGCCTGCCTGTGCAAAGCTGCATTGGGCAGAGAGGAGCTCGCTTTGGCACTGGGAGGCTGGGAGGCCTGCTCCAAGCACCGGGATTGCTGGGTTGGGCCCTGCATCTCGCTTCCACGTGCTGAGCTTCCAAAGACTTTCCTAGCTCACAGCCTCGCTAGCCATGAAGGAGCAGGCTGAGGGAGTGTGTCAGACATGACTCAGCACTCTCCTGGGCTTGCCTGCGGTTTTGCCTTTCCACTCCAACTGGGCCCCAGGACTCCCTGCACAGGAGGAGGAGCCCGGTTGTCTCCAAACTTCCTAGGGCTAGAGTAGAGCAGGGAGAACGCTGTCAGCTGGAAGGGAAGAGCAGAAGGGTAGATGGGGCAGATGTTGCCTGGCCGCTCTGGTGAAGCAACGCCCAGGGAGAAACAGGTACCATGGGCCTCCAGGCAGGGGATGCGAGACCCCAGCCAGAGTGCTTCTGCGTCTCAGCCGAGAAGCTTCCTGAGAGTTTGAGGCTGCCTGCAGCTCTCCAGAGGAGCAAAGACATGTGGGGTGTGTTTGGCCTTTCCCTGTGAGGGTGGTGCCCTTGCGGCAGCCCCAGGCACAGGAGCAACGGCCCCAGAGGAAAGGCCGTTCCCACTGAGACTCGCTCAGGCTGAGAAGCAGACTTCGCAGGAAGCGGGAGGAGAGAGCTTCCTTCGCCAATGCAGAGGCAGCCTAGCGGCCTGCGTCTGCACAGCTGGATTTGGCAGAGAGGCGTTCGCTTTGCCCCTGGGAGACGCTGAGATTGGCTCCAAGCACCGAGATTTCCGGGTGCGCGGCCTGCATCTCTCTTGCACTTTCCGAGGTGGAGAAGGGTTTCCTAGCTCCCAGCGTTGCTTCCCTGAAAGGAGCAGGCTGAGGAAGTGTGTCCGACATGCCTCAGCCCCTTCCTAGGCTTCCCCGTGCTATTGCCTTTCAGTGCAATCGAAGGCGCAGGACTCCTTGGAAAGGAGGCTGGGCTCGGTGGTCTCCCCCTTCAGAGGTCTAGGGCAGAGCACTGAGAAGTCTGTCAGATGGAAGGGAAGCGCTGTTGTGCCCATGGTGAAGATGTTGCTTGGCCTCACTGTGGAAGCAACGCCCAAGAGAGACACAGGCACCGTGGGCCTCCAGGCAGGGGCTGCGGGATCCCAGCCAGAATGCCCCTGCGTCTCAGCTGAGAAGCTACCTCCCCGGTGGAGGCTCCATGCCGCCCTCCAGAAGAGCAAAGACGTGTGGAGTGTGTCTGGCCTTCCCTTGGGAGTGTGGTGCCCTTCCCTCTTCCCCAGGCACAGGAGAAAGTGCCCCTGAGCCAAGACCTCTCCAAGGGCCTTTCCCTCAGGCGGAAGCAGATTTCGCAGGAAGCGGGCCTAGAGAGCTTCCTTCGTGGATGCAGAGGCAGCAGAGCGGCCTGCCTGTGCAAAGCTGCATTGGGCAGAGAGGAGCTCGCTTTGGCACTGGGAGGCTGGGAGGCCTGCTCCAAGCACCGGGATTGCTGGGTTGGGGCCTGCATCTCGCTTCCACGTGCTGAGCTTCCAAAGAATTTCCTAGCTCACAGCCTCGCTAGCCATGAAGGAGCAGGCTGAGGGAGTGTGTCAGACATGACTCAGCACTCTCCTGGGCTTGCCTGTGGTTTTGCCTTTCCACTCCAACTGGGCCCCAGGACTCCCTGCACAGGAGGAGGAGCCCGGTGGTCTCCAAACTTCCTAGGGCTAGAGTAGAGCAGGGAGAACGCTGTCAGCTGGAAGGGAAGAGCAGAAGGGTAGATGGGGCAGATGTTGCCTGGCCGCTCAGGTGAAGCAACGCCCAGGGAGAAACAGGCACCATGGGCGTCCAGGCAGGGGATGCGAGACCCCAGCCAGAGTGCTTCTGCGTCTCAGCCGAGAAGCTTCCTGAGAGTTTGAGGCTGCCTGCAGCTCTCCAGAGGAGCAAAGACATGTGGGGTGTGTTTGGCCTTTCCCTGTGAGGGTGGTGCCCTTGCGGCAGCCCTAGGCACAGGAGCAACGGCCCCAGAGGAAAGGCCGTTCCCACTGAGACCCGCTCAGGCTGAGAAGCAGATTTCGCAGGAAGCGGGAGGAGAGAGCTTCCTTCGCCAATGCAGAGGCAGCCTAGCGGCCTGCGTCTGCACAGCTGGATTTGGCAGAGAGGCGTTCGCTTTGCCCCTGGGAGACGCTGAGATTGGCTCCAAGCACCGAGATTTCCGGGTGCGTGGCCTGCATCTCTCTGGCACTTTCCTAGCTGGAGAAGGCTTTCCTAGCTCCCAGCGTTGCTTCCCTGAAAGGAGCAGGCTGAGGAAGTGTGTCCGACATGCCTCAGCCCCTTCCTAGGCTTCCCCGTGCTATTGCCTTTCAGTGCAATCGAAGGCGCAGGACTCCTTGGAAAGGAGGCTGGGCTCGGTGGTCTCCCCACTTCAGAGGTCTAGGGCAGAGCACTGAGAAGTCTGTCAGATGGAAGGGAAGCGCTGTTGTGCCCATGGTGAAGATGTTGCTTGGCCACACTGTGGAAGCAACGCCCAGAGAGACACAGGCACCGTGGGCCTCCAGGCAGGGGCTGCGGGATCACAACCAGAATGCCCCTGCGTCTCAGCTGAGAAGCTACCTCCCAGGTGGAGGCTCCATGCCGCCCTCCAGAAGAGCAAAGACGTGTGGAGTGTGTCTGGCCTTCCCTTGGGAGTGTGGTGCCCTGCCCTCTTCCCCAGGCACAGGAGAAATTGCCCCTGAGCCAAGACCTCTCCAAGGGCCTTTCCCTCAGGCGGAAGCAGATTTCGCAGGAAGCGGGCCTAGAGAGCTTCCTTCGTGGATGCAGAGGCAGCAGAGCGGCCTGCGTGTGCAAAGCTTCATTGGGCAGAGAGGAGCTCGCTTTGGCACTGGGAGGCTGGGAGGCCTGCTCCAAGCACCGGGATTGCTGGGTTGGGGCCTGCATCTTGCTTCCACGTGCTGAGCTTCCAAAGACTTTCCTAGCTCACAGCCTCGCTAGCCATGAAGGAGCAGGCTGAGGGAGTGTGTCAGACATGACTCAGCACTCTCCTGGGTTTGCCTGTGGTTTTGCCTTTCCACTCCAACTGGGCCCCAGGACTCCCTGCACAGGAGGAGGAGCCCGGTTGTCTCCAAACTTCCTAGGGCTAGAGTAGAGCAGGGAGAACGCTGTCAGCTGGAAGGGAAGAGCAGAAGGGTAGATGGGGCAGATGTTGCCTGGCCGCTCTGGTGAAGCAACGCCCAGGGAGAAACAGGCACCATGGGCCTCCAGGCAGGGGATGCGAGACCCCAGCCAGAGTGCTTCTGCGTCTCAGCCGAGAAGCTTCCTGAGAGTTTCAGGCTGCCTGCAGCTCTCCAGAGGAGCAAAGACATGTGGGGTGTGTTTGGCCTTTCCCTGTGAGGGTGGTGCCCTTGCGGCAGCCCCAGGCACAGGAGCAACGGCCCCAGAGGAAAGGCCGTTCCCACTGAGACTCGCTCAGGCTGAGAAGCAGACTTCGCAGGAAGCGGGAGGAGAGAGCTTCCTTCGCCAATGCAGAGGCAGCCTAGCGGCCTGCGTCTGCACAGCTGGATTTGGCAGAGAGGCGTTCGCTTTGCCCCTGGGAGACGCTGAGATTGGCTCCAAGCACCGAGATTTCCGGGTGCGCGGCCTGCATCTCTCTTGCACTTTCCGAGCTGGAGAAGGCTTTCCTAGCTCCCAGCGTTTCTTCCCTGAAAGGAGCAGGCTGAGGAAGTGTGTCCGACATGCCTCAGCCCCTTCCTAGGCTTCCCCGTGCTATTGCCTTTCAGTGCAATCGAAGGCGCAGGACTCCTTGGAAAGGAGGCTGGGCTCGGAGGTCTCCCCACTTCAGAGGTCTAGGGCAGAGCACTGAGAAGTCTGTCAGATGGAAGGGAAGGGCTGTTGTGCCCATGGTGAAGATGTTGCTTGGCCGCACTGTGGAAGCAACGCCCAGAGAGACACAGGCACCGTGGGCCTCCAGGCAGGGGCTGCGGGATCACAGCCAGAATGCCCCTGCGTCTCAGCTGAGAAGCTACCTCCCAGGTGGAGGCTCCATGCCGCCCTCCAGAAGAGCAAAGACGTGTGGAGTGTGTCTGGCCTTCCCTTGGGAGTGTGGTGCCCTTCCCTCTTCCCCAGGCACAGGAGAAACTGCCCCTGAGCCAAGACCTCTCCAAGGGCCTTTCCCTCAGGCGGAAGCAGATTTCGCAGGAAGCGGGCCTAGAGAGCTTCCTTCGTGGATGCAGAGGCAGCAGAGCGGCCTGCCTGTGCAAAGCTGCATTGGGCAGAGAGGAGCTCGCTTTGGCACTGGGAGGCTGGGAGGCCTGCTCCAAGCCCCGGGATTGCTGGGTTGGGGCCTGCATCTCGCTTCCACGTGCTGAGCTTGCAAAGACTTTCCTAGCTCACAGCCTCGCTAGCCATGTAGGAGCAGGCTGAGGGAGTGTGTCAGACATGACTCAGCACTCTCCTGGGCTTGCCTGTGGTTTTGCCTTTCTACTCCAACTGGGCCCCAGGACTCCCTGCACAGGAGGAGGAGCCCGGTTGTCTCCAAACTTCCTAGGGCTAGAGTAGAGCAGGGAGAACGCTGTCAGCTGGAAGGGAAGAGCAGAAGGGTAGATGGGGCAGATGTTGCCTGGCCGCTCTGGTGAAGCAACGTTCAGGGAGAAACAGGCACCATGGGCCTCCAGGCAGGGGATGCGAGACCCCAGCCAGAGTGCTTCTGCGTCTCAGCCGTGAAGCTTCCTGAGGGTTTGAGGCTGCCTGCAGCTCTCCAGAGGAGCAAAGACATGTGGGGTGTGTTTGGCCTTTCCCTGTGAGGGTGGTGCCCTTGCGGCAGCCCCAGGCACAGGAGCAACGGCCCCAGAGGAAAGGCCGTTCCCACTGAGACTCGCTCAGGCTGAGAAGCAGATTTTGCAGGAAGCGGGAGGAGAGAGCTTCCTTCGCCAATGCAGAGGCAGCCTAGCGGCCTGCGTCTGCACAGCTGGATTTGGCAGAGAGGCGTTCGCTTTGCCCCTGGGAGACGCTGAGATTGGCTCCAAGCACCGAGATTTCCGGGTGCGCGGCCTGCATCTCTCTTGCACTTTCCGAGCTGGAGAAGGCTTTCCTAGCTCCCAGCGTTGCTTCCCTGAAAGGAGCAGGCTGAGGAAGTGTGTCCGACATGCCTCAGCCCCTTCCTAAGCTTCCCCGTGCTATTGCCTTTCAGTGCAATCGAAGGCGCAGGACTCCTTGGAAAGGAGGCTGGGCTCGGTGGTCTCCCCACTTCAGAGGTCTAGGGCAGAGCACTGAGAAGTCTGTCAGATGGAAGGGAAGCGCTGTTGTGCCCATGGTGAAGATGGTGCTTGGCCGCACTGTGGAAGCAACGCCCAGAGAGACACAGGCACCGTGGGCCTCCAGGCAGGGGCTGCGGGATCACAGCCAGAATGCCCCTGCGTCTCAGCTGAGAAGCTACCTCCCAGGTGGAGGCTCCATGCCGCCCTCCAGAAGAGCAAAGACGTGTGGATTGTGTCTGGCCTTCCCTTGGGAGTGTGGTGCCCTGCCCTCTTCCCCAGGCACAGGAGAAACTGCCCCTGAGCCAAGACCTCTCCAAGGGCATTTCCCTCAGGCGGAAGCAGATTTCGCAGGAAGCGGGCCTAGAGAGCTTCCTTCGTGGATGCAGAGGCAGCAGAGCGGCCTGCCTGTGCAAAGCTGCATTGGGCAGAGAGGAGCTCGCTTTGGCACTGGGTGGCTGGGAGGCCTGCTCCAAGCCCCGGGATTGCTGGGTTGGGGCCTGCATCTCGCTTCCACGTGCTGAGCTTCCAAAGACTTTCCTAGCTCACAGCCTCGCTAGCCATGAAGGAGCAGGCTGAGGGAGTGTGTCAGACATGACTCAGCACTCTCCTGGGCTTGCCTGTGGTTTTGCCTTTCCACTCCAACTGGGCCCCAGGACTCCCTGCACAGGAGGAGGAGCCCGGTTGTCTCCAAACTTCCTAGGGCTAGAGTAGAGCAGGGAGAACGCTGTCAGCTGGAAGGGAAGAGCAGAAGGGTAGATGGGGCAGATGTTGCCTGGCCGCTCTGGTGAAGCAACGCCCAGGGAGAAACAGGCACCATGGGCCTCCAGGCAGGGGATGCGAGACCCCAGCCAGAGTGCTTCTGCGTCTCAGCCGAGAAGCTTCCTGAGAGTTTGAGGCTGCCTGCAGCTCTCCAGAGGAGCAAAGACATGTGGGGTGTGTTTGGCCTTTCCCTGTGAGGGTGGTGCCCTTGCGGCAGCCCCAGGCACAGGAGCAACGGCCCCAGAGGAAAGGCCGTTCCCACTGAGACTCGCTCAGGCTGAGAAGCAGACTTCGCAGGAAGCGGGAGGAGAGAGCTTCCTTCGCCAATGCAGAGGCAGCCGAGCGGCCTGCGTCTGCACAGCTGGATTTGGCAGAGAGGCGTTCGCTTTGCCCCTGGGAGACGCTGAGATTGGCTCCAAGCACCGAGATTTCCGGGTGCGCGGCCTGCATCTCTCTTGCACTTTCCGAGCTGGAGAAGGCTTTCCTAGCTCCCAGCGTTGCTTCCCTGAAAGGAGCAGGCTGAGGAAGTGTGTCCGACATGCCTCAGCCCCTTCCTAGGCTTCCCCGTGATATTGCCTTTCAGTGCAATCGAAGGCGCAGGACTCCTTGGAAAGGAGGCTGGGCTCGGTGGTCTCCCCACTTCAGAGGTCTAGGGCAGAGCACTGAGAAGTCTGTCAGATGGAAGGGAAGCGCTGTTGTGCCCATGGTGAAGATGTTGCTTGGCCGCACTGTGGAAGCAACGCCCAGAGAGACACAGGCACCGTGGGCCTCCAGGCAGGGGCTGCGGGATCACAGCCAGAATGCCCCTGCGTCTCAGCTGAGAAGCTACCTCCCAGGTGGAGGCTCCATGCCGCCCTCCAGAAGAGCAAAGACGTGTGGAGTGTGTCTGGCCTTCCCTTGGGAGTGTGGTGCCCTGCCCTCTTCCCCAGGCACAGGAGAAACTGCCCCTGAGCCAAGACCTCTCCAAGGGCCTTTCCCTCAGGCGGAAGCAGATTTCGCAGGAAGCGGGCCTAGAGAGCTTCCTTCGTGGATGCAGAGGCAGCAGAGCGGCCTGCCTGTGCAAAGCTGCATTGGGCAGAGAGGAGCTCGCTTTGGCACTGGGAGGCTGGGAGGCCTGCTCCAAGCCCCGGGATTGCTGGGTTGGGGCCTGCATCTCGCTTCCACGTGCTGAGCATCCAAAGACTTTCCTAGCTCACAGCCTCGCTAGCCATGAAGGAGCAGGCTGAGGGAGTGTGTCAGACATGACTCAGCACTCTCCTGGGCTTGCCTGTGGTTTTGCCTTTCCACTCCAACTGGGCCCCAGGACTCCCTGCACAGGAGGAGGAGCCCGGTTGTCTCCAAACTTCCTAGGGCCAGAGTAGAGCAGGGAGAACGCTGTCAGCTGGAAGGGAAGAGCAGAAGGGTAGATGGGGCAGATGTTGCCTGGCCGCTCTGGTGAAGCAACGCCGAGGGAGAAACAGGCACCATGGGCCTCCAGGCAGGGGATGCGAGACCCCAGCCAGAGTGCTTCTGCGTCTCAGCCGAGAAGCTTCCTGAGAGTTTGAGGCTGCCTGCAGCTCTCCAGAGGAGCAAAGACATGTGGGGTGTGTTTGGCCTTTCCCTGTGAGGGTGGTGCCCTTGCGGCAGCCCCAGGCACAGGAGCAACGGCCCCAGAGGAAAGACCGTTCCCACTGAGACTCGCTCAGGCTGAGAAGCAGACTTCGCAGGAAGCGGGAGGAGAGAGCTTCCTTCGCCAATGCAGAGGCAGCCTAGCGGCCTGCGTCTGCACAGATGGATTTGGCAGAGAGGCGTTCGCTTTGCCCCTGGGAGACGCTGCGATTGGCTCCAAGCACCGAGATTTCCGGGTGCGCGGCCTGCATCTCTCTTGCACTTTCCGAGCTGGAGAAGGCTTTCCTAGCTCCCAGCATTGCTTCCCTGAAAGGAGCAGGCTGAGGAAGTGTGTCCGACATGCCTCAGCCCCTTCCTAGGCTTCCCCGTGCTATTGCCTTTCAGTGCAATCGAAGGCGCAGGACTCCTTGGAAAGGAGGCTGGGCTCGGTTGTCTCCCCACTTCAGAGGTCTAGGGCAGAGCACTGAGAAGTCTGTCAGATGGAAGGGAAGCGCTGTTGTGCCCATGGTGAAGATGTTGCTTGGCCGCACTGTGGAAGCAACGCCCAGAGAGACACAGGCACCGTGGGCCTCCAGGCAGGGACTGCGGGATCACAGCCAGAATGCCCCTGCGTCTCAGCTGAGAAGCTACCTCCCAGGTGGAGGCTCCATGCCGCCCTCCAGAAGAGCAAAGACGTGTGGAGTGTGTCTGGCCTTTCCTTGGGAGTGTGGTGCCCTGCCCTCTTCCCCAGGCACAGGAGAAACTGCCCCTGAGACAAGACCTCTCCAAGGGCCTTTCCCTCAGGCGGAAGCAGATTTCGCAGGAAGCGGGCCTAGAGAGCTTCCTTCGTGGATGCAGAGGCAGCAGAGGGGCCTGCCTGTGCAAAGCTGCATTGGGCAGAGAGGAGCTCGCTTTGGCACTGGGAGGCTGGGAGGCCTGCTCCAAGCACCGGGATTGCTGGGTTGGGGCCTGCATCTCGCTTCCACGTACTGAGCTTCCAAAGACTTTCCTAGCTCACAGCCTCGCTAGCCATGAAGGAGTAGGCTGAGGGAGTGTGTCAGACATGACTCAGCACTCTCCTGGGCTTGCCTGTGGTTTTGCCTTTCCTCTCCAACTGGGCCCCAGGACTCCTTGCACAGGAGGAGGAGCCCGGTTGTCTCCAAACTTCCTAGGGCTAGAGTAGAGCAGGGAGAACGCTGTCAGCTGGAAGGGAAGAGCAGAAGGGTAGATGGGGCAGATGTTGCCTGGCCGCTCTGGTGAAGCAACGCACAGGGAGAAACAGGCACCATGGGCCTCCAGGCAGGGGATGCGAGATCCCAGCCAGAGTGCTGCTGCGTCTCAGCCGAGAAGCTTCCTGAGAGTTTGAGGCTGCCTGCAGCTCTCCAGAGGAGCAAAGACATGTGGGGTGTGTTTGGCCTTTCCCTGTGAGGGTGGTGCCCTTGCGGCAGCCCCAGGCACAGGAGCAACGGCCCCAGAGGAAAGACCGTTCCCACTGAGATTCGCTCAGGCTGAGAAGCAGACTTCGCAGGAAGCGGCAGGAGAGAGCTTCCTTCGCCAATGCAGAGTCAGCCGAGCGGCCTGCGTCTGCAAAGCTGGATTTGGCAGAGAGGCGTTCGCTTTGCCCCTGGGAGACGCTGAGATTGGCTCCAAGCACCGAGATTTACGGGTGCTCGGCCTGCATCTCTCTGGCACTTTCCGAGCTTGAGAAGGCTTTCCTAGCTCCCATCGTTGCTTCCCTGAAAGGAGCAGGCTGACGAAGTGTGTCCGACATGCCTCAGTCCTTTCCTAGGCTTCCCCGTGCTATTGCCTTTCAGTGCAATCAAAGGCGAAGGACTCCTTGGAAAGGAGGCTGGGCTCGGTTTTCTCCCCACTTCAAAGGTCTAGGGCAGAGCACTGAGAAGTCTGTCAGATGTAAGGGAAGCGCTGTTGTGCCCATGGTGAAGATGTTGCTTGGCCGCACTGTGGAAGCAACGCCCAGAGAGAAACAGGCACCGTGGGCCTCCAGGCAGGGGCTGCGGGATCCCAGCCAGAATGCCCCTGCGTCTCAGCTGAGAAGCTACCTCCCCGGTGGAGGCTCCATGCCGCCCTCCAGAAGAGCAAAGACGTGTGGAGTGTGTCTGGCCTTTCCTTGGGGGTGTGGTGCCCTTCCAACTTCCCCAGGCACAGGAGAAACTGCCCCTGAGCCAAGACCTCTCCAAGGTCTTTTCCCTCAGGCGGAAGCAGATTTCGCAGGAAGCGGGCCTAGAGAGCTTCCTTCGTGGATGCAGAGGCAGCAGAGCGTCCTGCGTGTGCAAAGCTGCATTGGGCAGAGAGGAGCTCGCTTTGGCACTGGGAGGCTGGGAGGCCTGCTCCAAGCACCGGGATTGCTGGGTTGGGGCCTGCATCTCGCTTCCACTTGCTGAGCTCCCAAAGACGTTCCTAGCTCACAGCCTCGCTAGCCATGAAGGAGCAGGCTGAGGGAGTGTGTCAGACATGACTCAGCACTCTCCTGGGCTTGCCTGTGGTTTTTCCTTTCCTCTCCAACTGGGCCCCAGGCCTCCTTGCACAGGAGGAGGAGCCCGGTTGTCTCCAAACTTCCTAGGGCTAGAGTAGAGCAGGGAGAACGCTGTCAGCTGGAAGGGAAGAGTAGAAGGGGAGATGGGGCAGATGTTGCCTGGCCGCTCTGGTGAAGCAACGCACAGGGAGAAACAGGCACCATGGGCCTCCAGGCAGGGGATGCGAGCCCCAGCCAGAGTGCTTCTGCGTCTCAGCCGAGAAGCTTCCTGAGAGTTTGAGGCTGCCTGCAGCTCTCCAAAGGAGCAAAGACATGTGGGGTGTGTTTGGCCTTTCCCTGTGAGGGTGGTGCCCTTGCGGCAGCCCCAGGCACAGGAGCAACGGCCCCAGAGGAAAGGCCGTTCCCACTGAGACTCGCTCAGGCTGAGAAGCTGATTTCGCAGGAAGCGGGAGGAGAGAGCTTCCTTCGCCAATGCAGAGGCAGCCTAGAGACCTGCGTCTGCACAGCTGGATTTGGCAGAGAGGCGTTCGCTTTGCCCCTGGGAGACGCTGAGATTGGCTCCAAGCACCGAGATTTCCGGGTGCGCGGCCTGCATCTCTCTTGCACTTTCCGAGCTGGAGAAGGCTTTCCTGGCTCCCAGCGTTGCTTCCCTGAAAGGAGCAGGCTGAGGAAGTGTGTCCGACATGCCTCAGCCCCTTCCTAGGCTTCCCCGTGCTATTGTCTTTCAGTGCAATCGAAGGCGCAGGACTCCTTGGAAAGGAGGCCGGGCTCGGTTGTCTCCCCACTTCAGAGGTCTAGGGCAGAGCACTGAGAAGTCTGTCAGATGGAAGGGAAGAGCTGTTGTGCCCATGGTGAAGATGTTGCTTGGCCGCACTGTGGAAGCATCGCCCAGAGAGACACAGGCAACGTGGGCCTCCAGGCAGGGGCTGCGGGATCCCAGCCAGAATGCCCCTGCGTCTCAGCTGAGAAGCTACCTCCCAGGTGGAGGCTCCATGCCGCCCTCCAGAAGAGCAAAGACGTGTGGAGTGTGTCTGGCCTTTCCTTGGGAGTGTGGTGCCCTGCCCTCTTCCCCAGGCTCAGGAGAAACTGCCCCTGAGCCAAGACCTCTCCAAGGGCCTTTCCCTCAGGCGGAAGCAGATTTCGCAGGAAGCGGGCCTAGAGAGCTTCCTTCGTGGATGCAGAGGCAGCAGAGCGGCCTGCGTGTGCAAAGCTGCATTGGGCAGAGAGGAGCTCGCTTTGGCACTGGGAGGCTGGGAGGCCTGCTCCAACACCGGGATTGCTGGGTTGGGGCCTGCATCTCGCTTCCACGTGCTGAGCTTCCAAAGACTTTCCTAGCTCACAGCCTCACTAGCCATGAAGGAGCAGGCTGAGGGAGTGTGTCAGGCATGACTCAGCACTCTCCTGGGCTTGCCTGTGGTTTTGCCTTTCCACTCCAACTGGGCCCCAGGACTCCTTGCACAGGAGGAGGAGCCCGGTTGTCTCCAAACTTCCTAGGGCTAGAGTAGAGCAGGGAGAACGCTGTCAGCTGGAAGGGAAGAGCAGAAGGGTAGATGGGGCAGATGTTGCCTGGCCGCTCTGGTGAAGCAACGCACAGGGAGAAACAGGCACCATGGGCCTCCAGGCAGGGGATGCGAGACCCCAGCCAGAGTGCTTCTGCGTCTCAGCCGAGAAGCTTCCTGAGAGTTTGAGGCTGCCTGCAGCTCTCCAGAGGAGCAAAGACATGTGGGGTGTGTTTGGCCTTTCCCTGTGAGGGTGGTGCCCTTGCGGCAGCCCCAGGCACAGGAGCAACGGCCCCAGAGGAAAGGCCGTTCCCACTGAGACTCGCTCAGGCTGAGAAGCAGATTTCGCAGGAAGCGGGAGGAGAGAGCTTCCTTCGCCAATGCAGAGGCAGCCGAGCGGCCTGCGTCTGCACAGCTGGATTTGGCAGAGAGGCGTTCGCTTTGCCCCTGGGAGACGCTGAGATTGGCTCCAAGCACCGAGATTTCCGGGTGCGCGGCCAGCATCTCTCTTGCACTTTCCGAGCTGGAGAAGGCTTTCCTGGCTCCCAGCGTTGCTTCCCTGAAAGGAGCAGGCTGAGGAAGTGTGTCCGACATGCCTCAGCCCCTTCCTAGGCTTCCCCGTGCTATTCCTTTCAGTGCAATCGAAGGCGCAGGACTCCTTGGAAAGGAGGCCGGGCTCGGTTGTCTCCCCACTTCAGAGGTCTAGGGCAGAGCACTGAGAAGTCTGTCAGATGGAAGGGAAGCGCTGTTGTGCCCACGGTGAAGATGTTGCTTGGCCGCACTGTGGAAGCAACGCCCAGAGAGACACAGGCACCGTGGGCCTTCAGGCAGGGGCTGCGGGATCCCAGCCAGAATGCCCCTGCGTCTCAGCTGAGAAGCTACCTCCCCGGTGGAGGCTCCATGCCGCCCTCCAGAAGAACAAAGACGTGTGGAGTGTGTCTGGCCTTTCCTTGGGAGTGTGGTGCCCTGCCCTCTTCCCCAGGCACAGGAGAAACTGCCCCTGAGCCAAGACCTCTCCAAGGGCCTTTCCCTCAGGCGGAAACAGATTTCGCAGGAAGCGGGCCTAGAGAGCTTCCTTCGTGGATGCAGAGGCAGCAGAGCGGCCTGCGTGTGCAAAGCTGCATTGGGCAGAGAGGAGCTCGCTTTGGCACTGGGAGGCTGGGATGCCTGCTCCAACACCGGGATTGCTGGGTTGGGGCCTGCAACTCGCTTCCACGTGCTGAGCTTCCAAAGACTTTCCTAGCTCACAGCCTCGCTAGCCATGAAGGAGCAGGCTGAGGGAGTGTGTCAGGCATGACTCAGCACTCTCCTGGGCTTGCCTGTGGTTTTGCCTTTCCACTCCAACTGGGCCCCAGGACTCCTTGCACAGGAGGAGCAGCCCGGTGGTCTCCAAACTTCCTAGGGCTAGAGTAGAGCAGGGAGAACGCTGTCAGCTGGAAGGGAAGAGCAGAAGGGTAGATGGGGCAGATGTTGCCTGGCCGCTCTGGTGAAGCAACGCACAGGGAGAAACAGGCACCATGGGCCTCCAGGCAGGGGATGCGAGACCCCAGCCAGAGTGCTTCTGCGTCTCAGCCGAGAAGCTTCCTGAGAGTTTGAGGCTGCCTGCAGCTCTCCAGAGGAGCAAAGACATGTGGGGTGTGTTTGGCCTTTCCCTGTGAGGGTGGTGCCCTTGCGGCAGCCCCAGGCACAGGAGCAACGGCCCCAGAGGAAAGGCCGTTCCCACTGAGACTCGCTCAGGCTGAGAAGCAGATTTCGCAGGAAGCGGGAGGAGAGAGCTTCCTTCGCCAATGCAGAGGCAGCCGAGCGGCCTGCGTCTGCACAGCTGGATTTGGCAGAGAGGCGTTCGCTTTGCCCCTGGGAGACGCTGAGATTGGCTCCAAGCACCGAGATTTCCGGGTGCGCGGCCTGCATCTCTCTTGCACTTTCCGAGCTGGAGAAGGCTTTCCTGGCTCCCAGCGTTGCTTCCCTGAAAGGAGCAGGCTGAGGAAGTGTGTCCGACATGCCTCAGCCCCTTCCTAGGCTTACCCGTGCTATTGCCTTTCAGTGCAATCGAAGGCGCAGGACTCCTTGGAAAGGAGGCCGGGCTCGGTTGTCTCCCCACTTCAGAGGTCTAGGGCAGAGCACTGAGAAGTCTGTCAGATGGAAGGGAAGCGCTGTTGTGCCCACGGTGAAGATGTTGCTTGGCCGCACTGTGGAAGCAACGCCCAGAGAGACACAGGCACCGTGGGCCTTCAGGCAGGGGCTGCGGGATCCCAGCCAGAATGCCCCTGCGTCTCAGCTGAGAAGCTACCTCCCCGGTGGAGGCTCCATGCCGCCCTCCAGAAGAACAAAGACGTGTGGAGTGTGTCTGGCCTTTCCTTGGGAGTGTGGTGCCCTGCCCTCTTCCCCAGGCACAGGAGAAACTGCCCCTGAGCCAAGACCTCTCCAAGGGCCTTTCCCTCAGGCGGAAACAGATTTCGCAGGAAGCGGGCCTAGAGAGCTTCCTTCGTGGATGCAGAGGCAGCAGAGCGGCCTGCGTGTGCAAAGCTGCATTGGGCAGAGAGGAGCTCGCTTTGGCACTGGGAGGCTGGGAGGCCTGCTCCAACACCGGGATTGCTGGGTTGGGGCCTGCATCTCGCTTCCACGTGCTGAGCTTCCAAAGACTTTCCTAGCTCACAGCCTCGCTAGCCATGAAGGAGCAGGCTGAGGGAGTGTGTCAGACATGACTCAGCACTCTCCTGGGCTTGCCTGTGGTTTTGCCTTTCCACTCCAACTGGGCCCCAGGACTCCTTGCACAGGAGGAGCAGCCCGGTGGTCTCCAAACTTCCTAGGGCTAGAGTAGAGCAGGGAGAACGCTGTCAGCTGGAAGGGAAGAGCAGAAGGGTAGATGGGGCAGATGTTGCCTGGCCGCTCTGGTGAAGCAACGCACAGGGAGAAACAGGCACCATGGGCCTCCAGGCAGGGGATGCGAGACCCCAGCCAGAGTGCTTCTGCGTCTCAGCCGAGAAGCTTCCTGAGAGTTTGAGGCTGCCTGCAGCTCTCCAGAGGAGCAAAGACATGTGGGGTGTGTTTGGCCTTTCCCTGTGAGGGTGGTGCCCTTGCGGCAGCCCCAGGCACAGGAGCAACGGCCCCAGAGGAAAGGCCGTTCCCACTGAGACTCGCTCAGGCTGAGAAGCAGATTTCGCAGGAAGCGGGAGGAGAGAGCTTCCTTCGCCAATGCAGAGGCAGCCGAGCGGCCTGCGTCTGCACAGCTGGATTTGGCAGAGAGGCGTTCGCTTTGCCCCTGGGAGACGCTGAGATTGGCTCCAAGCACCGAGATTTCCGGGTGCGCGGCCTGCATCTCTCTTGCACTTTCCGAGCTGGAGAAGGCTTTCCTAGCTCCCAGCGTTGCTTCCCTGAAAGGAGCAGGCTGAGGAAGTGTGTCCGACATGCCTCAGCCCCTTCCTAGGCTTCCCCGTGCTATTGCCTTTCAGTGCAATCGAAGGCGCAGGACTCCTTGGAAAGGAGGCCGGGCTCGGTTGTCTCCACACTTCAGAGGTCTAGGGCAGAGCACTGAGAAGTCTATCAGATGGAAGGGAAGCGCTGTTGTGCCCACGGTGAAGATGTTGCTTGGCCGCACTGTGGAAGCAACGCCCAGAGAGACACAGGCACCGTGGGCCTTCAGGCAGGGGCTGCGGGATCCCAGCCAGAATGCCCCTGCGTCTCAGCTGAGAAGCTACCTCCCAGGTGGAGGCTCCATGCCGCCCTCCAGAAGAGCAAAGACGTGTGGAGTGTGTCTGGCCTTTCCTTGGGAGTGTGGTGCCCTGCCCTCTTCCCCAGGCACAGGAGAAACTGCCCCTGAGCCAAGACCTCTCCAAGGGCCTTTCCCTCAGGCGGAAGCAGATTTCGCAGGAAGCGGGCCTAGAGAGCTTCCTTCGTGGATGCAGAGGCAGCAGAGCGGCCTGCGTGTGCAAAGCTGCATTGGGCAGAGAGGAGCTCGCTTTGGCACTGGGAGGCTGGGAGGCCTGCTCCGACACCGGGATTGCTGGGTTTGGGCCTGCATCTCGCTTCCACGTGCTGAGCTTCCAAAGAGTTTCCTAGCTCACAGCCTCGCTAGCCATGAAGGAGCAGGCTGAGGGAGTGTGTCAGGCATGACTCAGCACTCTCCTGGGCTTGCCTGTGGTTTTGCCTTTCCACTCCAAATGGGCCCCAGGACTCCTTGCACAGGAGGAGGAGCCCGGTTGTCTCCAAACTTCCTAGGGCTAGAGTAGAGCAGGGAGAACGCTGTCAGCTGGAAGGGAAGAGTAGAAGGGTAGATGGGGCAGATGTTGCCTGGCCGCTCTGGTGAAGCAACGCACAGGGAGAAACAGGCACCATGGGCCTCCAGGCAGGGGATGCGAGCCCCAGCCAGAGTGCTTCTGCGTCTCAGCCGAGAAGCTTCCTGAGAGTTTGAGGCTGCCTGCAGCTCTCCAGAGGAGCAAAGACATGTGGGGTGTGTTTGGCCTTTCCCTGTGAGGGTGGTGCCCTTGCGGAAGCCCCAGGCACAGGAGCAACGGCCCCAGAGGAAAGGCCGTTCCCACTGAGACTCGCTCAGGCTGAGAAGCTGATTTCGCAGGAAGCGGGAGGAGAGAGCTTCCTTCGGCAATGCAGAGGCAGCCTAGCGGCCTGCGTCTGCAAAGCTGGATTTGGCAGAGAGGCGTTCGCTTTGCCCCTGGGAGACGCTGAGTTTGGCTCCAAGCACCGAGATTTCCGGGTGCGCGGCCTGCATCTCTCTGGCACTTTCAGAGCTGGAGAAGGCTTTCCTAGCTCCCAGCGTTGCTTCCCTGAAAGGAGCAGGCTGAGGAAGTGTGTCCGACATGACTCAGCCCTTTCCTAGGCTTCCCCGTGCTATTGCCTTTCAGTGCAATCGAAGGCGCAGGACTCCTTGGAAAGGAGGCTGGGCTCGGTTGTCTCCCCACTTCAGAGGTCTAGGGCAGAGCACTGAGAAGTCTGTCAGATGGAAGGGAAGCGCTGTTGTGCCCATGGTGAAGATGTTGCTTGGCCGCACTGTGGAAGCAACGCCCAGAGAGACACAGGCACCGTGGGCCTCCAGGCAGGGGCTGCGGGATCCCAGCCAGAATGCCCCTGCGTCTCAGCTGAGAAGCTGTCTCCCAGGTGGAGGCTCCATGCCGCCCTCCAGAAGAGCAAAGACGTGTGGAGTGTGTCTGGCCTTTCCTTGGGAGTGTGGTGCCCTGCCCTCTTCCCCAGGCACAGGAGAAACTGCCCCTGAGCCAAGACCTCTCCAAGGGCCTTTCCCTCAGGCGGAAGCAGATTTCGCAGGAAGCGGGCCTAGAGAGCTTCCTTCGTGGATGCAGAGGCAGCAGAGCGGCCTGCGTGTGCAAAGCTGCATTGGGCAGAGAGGAGCTCGCTTTGGCACTGGGAGGCTGGGAGGCCTGCTCCAACACCGGGATTGCTGGGTTGGGGCCTGCATCTCGCTTCCACGTGCTGAGCTTCCAAAGACTTTCCTAGCTCACAGCCTCGCTAGCCATGAAGGAGCAGGCTGAGGGAGTGTGTCAGGCATGACTCAGCACTCTCCTGGGCTTGCCTGTGGTTTTGCCTTTCCACTCCAACTGGGCCCCAGGACTCCTTGCACAGGAGGAGGAGCGCGGTTGTCTCCAAACTTCCTAGGGCTAGAGTAGAGCAGGGAGAACGCTGTCAGCTGGAAGGGAAGAGTAGAAGGGTAGATGGGGCAGATGTTGCCTGGCCGCTCTGGTGAAGCAACGCACAGGGAGAAACAGGCACCATGGGCCTCCAGGCAGGGGATGCGAGCCCCAGCCAGAGTGCTTCTGCGTCTCAGCCGAGAAGCTTCCTGAGAGTTTGAGGCTGCCTGCAGCTCTCCAGAGGAGCAAAGACATGTGGGGTGTGTTTGGCCTTTCCCTGTGAGGGTGGTGCCCTTGCGGAAGCCCCAGGCACAGGAGCAACGGCCCCAGAGGAAAGGCCGTTCCCACTGAGACTCGCTCAGGCTGAGAAGCTGATTTCGCAGGAAGCGGGAGGAGAGAGCTTCCTTCGCCAATGCAGAGGCAGCCTAGCGGCCTGCGTCTGCAAAGCTGGATTTGGCAGAGAGGCGTTCGATTTGCCCCTGGGAGACGCTGAGATTGGCTCCAAGCACCGAGATTTCCGGGTGCGCGGCCTGCATCTCTCTGGCACTTTCCGAGCTGGAGAAGGCTTTCCTAGCTCCCAGCGTTGCTTCCCTGAAAGGAGCAGGCTGAGGATGTGTGTCCGACATGACTCAGCCCTTTCCTAGGCTTCCCCGTGCTATTGCCTTTCAGTGCAATCGAAGGCGCAGGACTCCTTGGAAAGGAGGCTGGGCTCGGTTGTCTCCCCACTTCAGAGGTCTAGGGCAGAGCACTGAGAAGTCTGTCAGATGGAAGGGAAGCGCTGTTGTGCCCATGGTGAAGATGTTGCTTGGCCGCACTGTGGAAGCAACGCCCAGAGAGACACAGGCACCGTGGGCCTCCAGGCAGGGGCTGCGGGATCCCAGCCAGAATGCCCCTGCGTCTCAGCTGAGAAGCTGCCTCCCAGGTGGAGGTTCCATGCCGCCCTCCAGAAGAGCAAAGACGTATGGTGTGTGTCTGGCCTTTCCTTGAGAGTGTGGTGCTCTGCCCTCTTCCCCAGGCACAGGAGAAACTGCCCCTGAGCCAAGACCTTTCCAAGGGCCTTTCCCTCAGGCGGAAGCAGATTTCGCAGGAAGCGGGCCTAGAGAGCTTCCTTCGTGGATGCAGAGGCAGCAGAGCGGCCTGCGTGTGCAAAGCTGCATTGGGCAGAGAGGAGCTCGCTTTGGCACTGGGAGGCTGGGAGGCCTGCTCCAAGCACCGGGATTGCTGGGTTGGGGCCTGCATCTCGCTTCCACGTGCTGAGCTTCCAAAGAATTTTTAGCTCACAGCCTCGCTAGCCATGAAGGAGCAGGCTGAGGGAGTGTGTCAGACATGACTCAGCACTCTCCTGGGCTTGCCTGTGGTTTTGCCTTTCGACTCCAACTGGGACCCAGGACTCCTTGCACAGGAGGAGGAGCCCGGTTGTCTCCAAAATTCCTAGGGCTAGAGTAGAGCAGGGAGAACGCTGTCAGCTGGAAGGGAAGAGCAGAAGGTTAGATGGGGCAGATGTTGCCTGGCCGCTCTGGTGAAGCAACGCACAGGGAGAAACAGGCACCATGGGCTTCCAGGCAGGGGATGCGAGACCCCAGCCAGAGTGCTTCTGCGTCTCAGCCGAGAAGCTTCCTGAGAGTTTGAGGCTGCCTGCAGCTCTCCAGAGGAGCAAAGACATGTGGGGTGTGTTTGGCCTTTCCCTGTGAGGGTGGTGCCCTTGCGGCAGCCCCAGGCACAGGAGCAACGGCCCCAGAGGAAAGGCCGTTCCCACTGAGACTCGCTCAGGCTGAGAAGCAGATTTCGCAGGAAGCGGGAGGAGAGAGCTTCCTTCGCCAATGCAGAGGCAGCCGAGCGGCCTGCGTCTGCACAGCTGGATTTGGCAGAGAGGCGTTCGCTTTGCCCCTGGGAGACGCTGAGATTGGCTCCAAGCACCGAGATTTCCGGGTGCGCGGCCTGCATCTCTCTTGCACTTTCCGAGCTGGAGAAGGCTTTCCTAGCTCCCAGCGTTGCTTCCCTGAAAGGAGCAGGCTGAGGAAGTGTGTCCGACATGCCTCAGCCCCTTCCTAGGCTTCCCCGTGCTATTGCCTTTCAGTGCAATCGAAGGCGCAGGACTCCTTGGAAAGGAGGCCGGGCTCGGTTGTCTCCCCACTTCAGAGGTCTAGGGCAGAGCACTGAGAAGTCTGTCAGATGGAAGGGAAGCGCTGTTGTGCCCACGGTGAAGATGTTGCTTGGCCGCACTGTGGAAGCAACGCCCAGAGAGACACAGGCACCGTGGGCCTTCAGGCAGGGGCTGCGGGATCCCAGCCAGAATGCCCCTGCTTCTCAGCTGAGAAGCTACCTCCCAGGTGGAGGCTCCATGCCGCCCTCCAGAAGAGCAAAGACGTGTGGAGTGTGTCTGGCCTTTCCTTGGGAGTGTGGTGCCCTGCCCTCTTCCCCAGGCACAGGAGAAACTGCCCCAGAGCCAAGACCTCTCCAAGGGCCTTTCCCTCAGGCGGAAGCAGATTTCGCAGGAAGCGGGCCTAGAGAGCTTCCTTCGTGGATGCAGAGGCAGCAGAGCGGCCTGCGTGTACAAAGCTACATTGGGCAGAGAGGAGCTCGCTTTGGCACTGGGAGGCTGGGAGGCCTGTTCCAAGCACCGGGATTGCTGGGTTGGGGCCTGCATCTCGCTTCCACGTGCTGAGCTTCCAAAGACTTTCCTAGCTCACAGCCTCGCTAGCCATGAAGGAGCAGGCTGAGGGAGTGTGTCAGGCATGACTCAGCACTCTCCTGGGCTTGCCTGTGGTTTTGCCTTTCCACTCCAACTGGGCCCCAGGACTCCTGGCACAGGAGGAGGAGCCCGGTTGTCTCCAAACTTCCTAGGGCTAGAGTAGAGCAGGGAGAACGCTGTCAGCTGGAAGGGAAGAGCAGAAGGGTAGATGGGGCAGATGTTGCCTGGCCGCTCTGGTGAAGCAACGCACAGGGAGAAACAGGCACCATGGGCCTCCAGGCAGGGGATGCGAGACCCCAGCCAGAGTGCTTCTGCGTCTCAGCCGAGAAGCTTCCTGAGAGTTTGAGGCTGCCTGCAGCTCTCCAGAGGAGCAAAGACATGTGGGGTGTGTTTGGCCTTTCCCTGTGAGGGTGGTGCCCTTGCGGCAGCCCCAGGCACAGGAGCAACGGCCCCAGAGGAAAGGCCGTTCCCACTGAGACTCGCTCAGGCTGAGAAGCAGATTTCGCAGGAAGCGGGAGGAGAGAGCTTCCTTCGCCAATGCAGAGGCAGCCTAGCGGCCTGCGTCTGCACAGCTGGATTTGGCAGAGAGGCGTTCGCTTTGCCCCTGGGAGACGCTGAGATTGGCTCCAAGCACCGAGATTTCCGGGTGCGCGGCCTGCATCTCTCTTGCACTTTCCGAGCTGGAGAAGGCTTTCCTGGCTCCCAGCGTTGCTTCCCTGAAAGGAGCAGGCTGAGGAAGTGTGTCCGACATGCCTCAGCCCCTTCCTAGGCTTCCCCGAGCTATTGCCTTTCAGTGCAATCGAAGGCGCAGGACTCCTTGGAAAGGAGGCTGGGCTCGGTTGTCTCCCCACTTCAGAGGTCTAGGGCAGAGCACTGAGAAGTCTGTCAGATGGAAGGGAAGCGCTGTTGTGCCCATGGTGAAGATGTTGCTTGGCCGCACTGTGGAAGCAATGCCCAGAGAGACACAGGCACCGTGGGCCTCCAGGCAGGGGCTGCGGGATCCCAGCCAGAATGCCCCTGCGTCTCAGCTGAGAAGCTACCTCCCAGGTGGAGGCTCCATGCCGCCCTCCAGAAGAGCAAAGACGTGTGAAGTGTGTCTGGCCTTTCCTTGGGAGTGTGGTGCCCTGCCCTCTTCCCCAGGCACAGGAGAAACTGCCCTTGAGCCAAGACCTCTCCAAGGGCCTTTCCCTCAGGCGGAAGCAGATTTCGCAGGAAGCGGGCCTAGAGAGCCTCCTTCGTGGATGCAGAGTCAGCAGAGCGGCCTGCGTGTGCAAAGCTGCATTGGGCAGAGAGGAGATCGCTTTGGCACTGGGAGGCTGGGAGGCCTGCTCCAAGCACCGGGATTGCTGGGTTGGGGCCTGCATCTCGCTTCCACGTGCTGAGCTTCCAAAGACTTTCCTAGCTCACAGCCTCGCTAGCCATGAAGGAGCAGGCTGAGGGAGTGTGTCAGACATGACTCAGCACTCTCCTGGGCTTGCCTGTGGTTTTGCCTTTCCACTCCAACTGGGCCCCAGGACTCCTTGCACAGGAGGAGGAGCCCGGTTGTCTCCAAACTTCCTAGGGCTAGAGTAGAGCAGGGAGAACGCTGTCAGCTGGAAGGGAAGAGCAGAAGGATAGATGGGGCAAATGTTGCCTGGCCGTTCTGGTGAAGCAACGCACAGGGAGAAACAGGCACCATGGGGCTCCAGGCAGGGGATGCGAGACCCCAGCCAGAGTGCTTCTACGTCTCAGCCGAGAAGCTTCCTGAGAGTTTGAGGCTGCCTGCAGCTCTCCAGAGGAGCAAAGACATGTGTGGTGTGTTTGGCCTTTCCCTGGGAGGGTGGTGCCCTTGCGGCAGCCCCAGGCACAGGAGCAACTGCCCCAGAGGAAAGGCCGTTCCCACTGAGACTCGCTCAGGCTGAGAAGCAGATTTCGCAGGAAGCGGGAGGAGAGAGCTTCCTTCGCCAATGCAGAGGCAGCCTAGCGGCCTGCGTCTGCACAGCTGGATTTGGCAGAGAGGCGTTCGCTTTGCCCCTGGGAGACGCTGAGATTGGCTCCAAGCACCGAGATTTCCGGGTGCGCGGCCTGCATCTCTCTTGCACTTTCCGAGCTGGAGAAGGCTTTCCTGGCTCCCAGCGTTGCTTCCCTGAAAGGAGCAGGCTGAGGAAGTGTGTCCGACATGCCTCAGCCCCTTCCTAGGCTTCCCCGAGCTATTGCCTTTCAGTGCAATCGAAGGCGCAGGACTCCTTGGAAAGGAGGCTGGGCTCGGTTGTCTCCCCACTTCAGAGGTCTAGGGCAGAGCACTGAGAAGTCTGTCAGATGGAAGGGAAGCGCTGTTGTGCCCAGGGTGAAGATGTTGCTTGGCCGCACTGTGGAAGCAATGCCCAGAGAGACACAGGCACCGTGGGCCTCCAGGCAGGGGCTGCGGGATCCCAGCCAGAATGCCCCTGCGTCTCAGCTGAGAAGCTACCTCCCAGGTGGAGGCTCCATGCCGCCCTCCAGAAGAGCAAAGACGTGTGAAGTGTGTCTGGCCTTTCCTTGGGAGTGTGGTGCCCTGCCCTCTTCCCCAGGCACAGGAGAAACTGCCCCTGAGCCAAGACCTCTCCAAGGGCCTTTCCCTCAGGCGGAAGCAGATTTCGCAGGAAGCGGGCCTAGAGAGCCTCCTTCGTGGATGCAGAGGCAGCAGAGCGGCCTGCGTGTGCAAAGCTGCATTGGGCAGAGAGGAGCTCGCTTTGGCACTGGGAGGCTGGGAGGCCTGCTCCAAGCACCGGGATTGCTGGGTTGGGGCCTGCATCTCGCTTCCACGTGCTGAGCTTCCAAAGACTTTCCTAGCTCACAGCCTCGCTAGCCATGAAGGAGCAGGCTGAGGGAGTGTGTCAGACATGACTCAGCGCTCTCCTGGGCTTGCCTGGGGTTTTGCCTTTCCACTCCAACTGGGCCCCAGGACTCCTTGCACAGGAGGAGGAGCCCGGTTGTCTCCAAACTTCCTAGGGCTAGAGTAGAGCAGGGAGAACGCTGTCAGCTGGAAGGGAAGAGCAGAAGGGTAGATGGGGCAGATGTTGCCTGGCCGCTCTGGTGAAGCAACGCACAGGGAGAAACAGGCACCATGGGCCTCCAGGCAGGGGATGCGAGACCCCAGCCAGAGTGCTTCTGCGTCTCAGCCGAGAAGCTTCCTGAGAGTTTGAGGCTGCCTGCAGCTCTCCAGAGGAGCAAAGACATGTGGGGTGTGTTTGGCCTTTCCCTGGGAGGGTGGTGCCCTTGCGGCAGCCCCAGGCACAGGAGCAACGGCCCCAGAGGAAAGGCCGTTCCCACTGAGACTCGCTCAGGCTGAGAAGCAGATTTCGCAGGAAGCGGGAGGAGAGAGCTTCCTTCGCCAATGCAGAGGCAGCCTAGCGGCCTGCGTCTGCACAGCTGGATTTGGCAGAGAGGCGTTCGCTTTGCCCCTGGGAGACGCTGAGATTGGCTCCAAGCACCGAGATTTCCGGGTGCGCGGCCTGCATCTCTCTTGCACTTTCCGAGCTGGAGAAGGCTTTCCTGGCTCCCAGCGTTGCTTCCCTGAAAGGAGCAGGCTGAGGAAGTGTGTCCGACATGCCTCAGCCCCTTCCTAGGCTTCCCCGTGCTATTGCCTTTCAGTGCAATCGAAGGCGCAGGACTCCTTGGAAAGGAGGCCGGGCTCGGTTGTCTCCCCACTTCAGAGGTCTAGGGCAGAGCACTGAGAAGTTTTCAGATGGAAGGGAAGCGCTGTTGTGCCCATGGTGAAGATGTTGCTTGGCCGCACTGTGGAAGCAACGCCCAGAGAGACACAGGCACCGTGGGCCTCCAGGCAGGGGCTGCGGGATCCCAGCCAGAATGCCCCTGCGTCTCAGCTGAGAAGCTACCTCCCAGGTGGAGGCTCCATGCCGCCCTCCAGAAGAGCAAAGACGTGTGGAGTGTGTCTGGCCTATCCTTGGGAGTGTGGTACCCTGCCCTCTTCCCCAGGCACAGGAGAAACTGCCCCTGAGCCAAGACCTCTCCAAGGGCCTTTCCCTCAGGCGGAAGCAGATTTCGCAGGAAGCGGGCCTAGAGAGCTTCCTTCGTGGATGCAGAGGCAGCAGAGCGGCCTGCGTGTGCAAAGCTGCATTTGGCAGAGAGGAGCTTGCTTTGGCACTGGGAGGCTGGGAGGCCTGTTCCAAGCACCGGGATTGCTGGGTTGGGGCCTGCATCTCGCTTCCACGTGCTGAGCTTCCAAAGACTTTCCTAGCTCACAGCCTCGCTAGCCATGAAGGAGCAGGCTGAGGGAGTGTGTCAGGCATGACTCAGCACTCTCCTGGGCTTGCCTGTGGTTTTGCCTTTCCAATCCAACTGGGCCCCAGGACTCCTTGCACAGGAGGAGGAGCCCGGTTGTCTCCAAACTTCCTAGGGCTAGAGTAGAGCAGGGAGAACGCTGTCAGCTGGAAGGGAAGAGCAGAAGGGTAGATGGGGCAGATGTTGCCTGGCCGCTCTGGTGAAGCAACGCACAGGGAGAAACAGGCACCATGGGACTCCAGGCAGGGGATGCGAGACCCCAGCCAGAGTGCTTCTGAGTCTCAGCCGAGAAGCTTCCTGAGAGTTTGAGGCTGCCTGCAGCTCTCCAGAGGAGCAAAGACATGTGGGGTGTGTTTGGCCTTTCCCTGTGAGGGTGGTGCCCTTGCGGCAGCCCCAGGCACAGGAGCAACGGCCCCAGAGGAAAGGCCGTTCCCACTGAGACTCGCTCAGGCTGAGAAGCAGATTTCGCAGGAAGCGGGAGGAGAGAGCTTCCTTCGCCAATGCAGAGGCAGCCTAGCGGCCTGCGTCTGCACAGCTGGATTTGGCAGAGAGGCGTTCGATTTGCCCCTGGGAGACGCTGAGATTGGCTCCAAGCACCGAGATTTCCGGGTGCGCGGCCTGTATCTCTCTTGCACTTTCCGAGCTGGAGAAGGCTTTCCTGGCTCCCAGCGTTGCTTCCCTGAAAGGAGTAGGCTGAGGAAGTGTGTCCGACATGCCTCAGCCCCTTCCTAGGCTTCCCCGTGCTATTGCCTTTCAGTGCAATCGAAGGCGCAGGACTCCTTGGAAAGGAGGCCGGGCTCGGTTGTCTCCCCACTTCAGAGGTCTAGGGCAGAGCACTGAGAAGTCTGTCAGATGGAAGAGAAGCGCTGTTGTGCCCATGGTGAAGATGTTGCTTGGCCGCACTGTGGAAGCAACGCCCAGAGAGACACAGGCAACGTGGGCCTCCAGGCAGGGGCTGCGGGATCCCAGCCAGAATGCCCCTGCGTCTCAGCTGAGAAGCTACCTCCCAGGTGGAGGCTCCATGCCGCCCTCCAGAAGAGCAAAGACGTGTGGAGTGTGTCTGGCCTTTCCTTGGGAGTGTGGTACCCTGCCCTCTTCCCCAGGCACAGGAGAAACTGCCCCTGAGCCAAGACCTCTCCAAGGGCCTTTCCCTCAGGCGGAAGCAGATTTCGCAGGAAGCGGGCCTAGAGAGCTTCCTTCGTGGATGCAGAGGCAGCAGAGCGGCCTGCGTGTGCAAAGCTGCATTTGGCAGAGAGGAGCTTGCTTTGGCACTGGGAGGCTGGGAGGCCTGTTCCAAGCACCGGGATTGCTGGGTTGGGGCCTGCATCTCGCTTCCACGTGCTGAGCTTCCAAAGACTTTCCTAGCTCACAGCCTCGCTAGCCATGAAGGAGCAGGCTGAGGGAGTGTGTCAGGCATGACTCAGCACTCTCCTGGGCTTGCCTGTGGTTTTGCCTTTCCACTCCAACTGGGCCCCAGGACTCCTTGCACAGGAGGAGGAGCCCGGATGTCTCCAAACTTCCTAGGGCTAGAGTAGAGCAGGGAGAACGCTGTCAGCTGGAAGGGAAGAGCAGAAGGGTAGATGGGGCAGATGTTGCCTGGCCGCTCTGGTGAAGCAACGCACAGGGAGAAACAGGCACCATGGGCCTCCAGGCAGGGGATGCGAGACCCCAGCCAGAGTGCTTCTGCGTCTCAGCCGAGAAGCTTCCTGAGAGTTTGAGGCTGCCTGCAGCTCTCCAGAGGAGCAAAGACATGTGTTGTGTGTTTGGCCTTTCCCTGTGAGGGTGGTGCCCTTGCGGCAGCCCCAGGCACAGGAGCAACGGCCCCAGAGGAAAGGCCGTTCCCACTGAGACTCACTCAGGCTGAGAAGCAGATTTCGCAGGAAGCGGGAGGAGAGAGCTTCCTTCGCCAATGCAGAGGCAGCCTAGCGGCCTGCGTCTGCACAGCTGGATTTGGCAGAGAGGCGTTCGATTTGCCCCTGGGCGACGCTGAGATTGGCTCCAAGCACCGAGATTTCCGGGTGCGTGGCCTGTATCTCTCTTGCACTTTCCGAGCTGGAGAAGGCTTTCCTGGCTCCCAGCGTTGCTTCCCTGAAAGGAGTAGGCTGAGGAAGTGTGTCCGACATGCCTCAGCCCCTTCCTAGGCTTCCCCGTGCTATTGCCTTTCAGTGCAATCGAAGGCGCAGGACTCCTTGGAAAGGAGGCCGGGCTCGGTTGTCTCCCCACTTCAGAGGTCTACGGCAGAGCACTGAGAAGTCTGTCAGATGGAAGGGAAGCGCTGTTGTGCCCATGGTGAAGATGTTGCTTGGCCGCACTGTGGAAGCAACGCCCAGAGAGACACAGGCAGCGTGAGCCTCCAGGCAGGGGCTGCGGGATCCCAGCCAGAATGCCCCTGCGTCTCAGCTGAGAAGCTACCTCCCAGGTGGAGGCTCCATGCCGCCCTCCAGAAGAGCAAAGACGTGTGGCGTGTGTCTGGCCTTTCCTTGGGAGTGTGGTGCCCTGCCCTCTTCCCCAGGCACAGGAGAAACTGCCCCTGAGCCAAGACCTCTCCAAGGGCCTTTCCCTCAGGCGGAAGCAGATTTCGCAGGAAGAGGGCCTAGAGAGCCTCCTTCGTGGATGCAGAGGCAGCAGAGCGGCCTGCGTGTGCAAAGCTGCATTGGGCAGAGAGGAGCTCGCTTTGGCACTGGGAGGCTGGGAGGCCTGCTCCAAGCACCGGGATTGCTGGGTTGGGGCCTGCATCTCGCTTCCACGTGCTGAGCTTCCAAAGACTTTCCTAGCTCACAGCCTCGCTAGCCATGAAGGAGCAGGCTGAGGGAGTGTGTCAGACATGACTCAGCACTCTCCTGGGCTTGCCTGGGGTTTTGCCTTTCCACTCCAACTGGGCCCCAGGACTCCTTGCACAGGAGGAAGAGCCCGGTGTTCTCCAAACTTCCTAGGGCTAGAGTAGAGCAGGGAGAACGCTGTCAGCTGGAAGGGAAGAGTAGAAGGGTAGATGGGGCAGATGTTGCCTGGCCGCTCTGGTGAAGCAACGCACAGGGAGAAACAGGCACCATGGGCCTCCAGGCAGGGGATGCGAGCCCCAGCCAGAGTGCTTCTGCGTCTCAGCCGAGAAGCTTCCTGAGAGTTTGAGGCTGCCTGCAGCTCTCCAGAGGAGCAAAGACATGTGGGGTGTGTTTGGCCTTTCTCTGTGAGGGTGGTGCCCTTGCGGCAGCCCCAGGCACAGGAGCAACGGCCCCAGAGGAAAGGCCGTTCCCACTGAGACTTGCTCAGGCTGAGAAGCAGATTTCGCAGGAAGCGGGAGGAGAGAGCTTCCTTCGCCAATGCAGAGGCAGCCTAGAGGCCTGCGTCTGCACAGCTGGATTTGGCAGAGAGGCGTTCGCTTTGCCCCTGGGAGACGCTGAGATTGGCTCCAAGCACCGAGATTTCCGGGTGCGCGGCCTGCATCTCTCTTGCACTTTCCGAGGTGGAGAAGGCTTTCCTGGCTCCCAGCGTTGCTTCCCTGAAAGGAGCAGGCTGAGGAAATGTTTCCGACATGCCTCAGCCCCTTCCTAGGCTTCCCCGTGCTATTGCCTTTCAGTGCAATCGAAGGCGCAGGACTCCTTGGAAAGGAGGCCGGGCTCGGTTGTCTCCCCACTTCAGAGGTCTAGGGCAGAGCACTGAGAAGTCTGTCAGATGGAAGGGAAGCGCTGTTGTGCCCATGGTGAAGATGTTGCTTGGCCGCACTGTGGAAGCAACGCCCAGAGAGACACAGGCACCGTGGGCCTCCAGGCAGGGGCTGCGGGATCCCAGCCAGAATGCCCCTGCATCTCAGCTGAGAAGCTACCTCCCCGGTGGAGGCTCCATGCCGCCCTCCAGAAGAACAAAGAGGTGTGGAGTGTGTCTGGCCTTTCCTTGGGAGTGTGGTGCCCTGCCCTCTTCCCCAGGCACAGGAGAAACTGCCCCTGAGCAAAGACCTCTCCAAGGGCCTTTCCCTCAGGCGGAAGCAGATTTCGCAGGAAGCGGGCCTAGAGAGCTTCCTTCGTGGATGCAGAGGCAGCAGAGCGGCCTGCGTGTGCAAAGCTGCATTGGGCAAAGAGGAGCTCGCTTTGGCACTGGGAGGCTGGGAGGCCTGCTCCAACACCGGGATTGCTGGGTTGGGGCCTGCATCTCGCTTCCACGTGCTGAGCTTCCAAAGACTTTCCTAGCTCACAGCCTCGCTAGCCATGAAGGAGCAGGCTGAGGGAGCGTGTCAGACATGACTCAGCACTCTCCTGGGCTTGCCTGTGGTTTTGCCTTTCCACTCCAACTGGGCCCCAGGACTCCTTGCACAGGAGGAGGAGCCCGGTTGTCTCCAAACTTCCTAGGGCTAGAGTAGAGCAGGGAGAACGCTGTCAGCTGGAAGGGAAGAGCAGAAGGGTAAATGGGGCAGATGTTGCCTGGCCGCTCTGGTGAAGCAACGCACAGGGAGAAACAGGCACCATGGGCCTCCAGGCAGGGGATGCGAGACCCCAGCCAGAGTGCTTCTGCGTCTCAGCCGAGAAGCTTCCTGAGAGTTTGAGGCTGCCTGCAGCTCTCCAGAGGAGCAAAGACATGTGGGGTGTGTTTGGCCTTTCCCTGTGAGGGTGGTGCCCTTGCGGCAGCCCCAGGCACAGGAGCAACGGCCCCAGAGGAAAGGCCGTTCCCACTGAGACTCGCTCAGGCTGAGAAGCAGACTTCGCAGGAAGCGGGAGGAGAGATCTTCCTTCGCCAATGCAGAGGCAGCCGAGCGGCCTGCGTCTGCACAGCTGGATTTGGCAGAGAGGCGTTCGCTTTGCCCCTGGGAGACGCTGAGATTGGCTCCAAGCACCGAGATTTCCGGGTGCGCGGCCTGCATCTCTCTTGCACTTTCCGAGCTGGAGAAGGCTTTCCTGGCTCCCAGCGTTGCTTCCCTGAAACGAGCAGGCTGAGGAAGTGTGTCCGACATGCCTCAGCCCCTTCCTAGGCTTCCCCGTGCTATTGCCTTTCAGTGCAATCGAAGGCGCAGGACTCCTTGGAAAGGAGGCCGGGCTCGGTTGTCTCCCCACTTCAGAGGTCTAGGGCAGAGCACTGAGAAGTCTGTCAGATGGAAGGGAAGCGCTGTTGTGCCCATGGTGAAGATGTTGCTTGGACGCACTGTGGAAGCAACGCCCAGAGAGACACAGGCACCGTGGGCCTCCAGGCAGGGGCTGCGGGATCCCAGCCAGAATGCCCCGGGTCTCAGCTGAGAAGCTACCTCACAGGTGGAGGCTCCATGCCGCCCTCCAGAAGAGCAAAGACGTGTGGCGTGTGTCTGGCCTTTCCTTGGGAGTGTGGTGCCCTGCCCTCTTCCCCAGGCACAGGAGAAACTGCCCCTGAGCCAAGACCTCTCCAAGGGCCTTTCCCTCAGGCGGAAGCAGATTTCGCAGGAAGCGGGCCTAGAGAGCTTCCTTCGTGGATGCAGAGGCAGCAGAGCGGCCTGCGTGTGCAAAGCTGCATTGGGCAGAGAGGAGCTCGCTTTGGCACTGGGAGGCTGGGAGGCCTGCTCCAAGCACCGGGATTGCTGGGTTGGGGCCTGCATCTCGCTTCCACGTGCTGAGCTTCCAAAGACTTTCCTAGCTCACAGCCTCGCTAGCCATGAAGGAGCAGGCTGAGGGAGCGTGTCAGACATGACTCAGCACTCTCCTGGGCTTGCCTGGGGTTTTGCCTTTCCACTCCAACTGGGCCCCAGGACTCCTTGCACAGGAGGAGGAGCCCGGTTGTCTCCAAACTTCCTAGGGCTAGAGTAGAGCAGGGAGAACGCTGTCAGCTGGAAGGGAAGAGCAGAAGGGTAGATGGGGCAGATGTTGCCTGGCCGCTCTGGTGAAGCAACGCACAGGGAGAAACAGGCACCATGGGGCTCCAGGCAGGGGATGCGAGACCCCCAGCCAGAGTGCTTCTGCGTCTCAGCCGAGAAGCTTCCTGAGAGTTTGAGGCTGCCTGCAGCTCTCCAGAGGAGCAAAGACATGTGGGGTGTGTTTGGCATTTCCCTGTGAGGGTGGTGCCCTTGCGGCAGCCCCAGGCACAGGAGCAACGGCCCCAGAGGAAAGGCCGTTCCCACTGAGACTCGCTCAGGCTGAGAAGCAGATTTCGCAGGAAGCGGGAGGAGAGAGCTTCCTTCGCCAATGCAGAGGCAGCCGAGCGGCCTGCGTCTGCACAGCTGGATTTGGCAGAGAGGCGTTCGCTTTGCCCCTGGGAGACGCTGAGATTGGCTCCAAGCACCGAGATTTCCGGGTGCGCGGCCTGCATCTCTCTTGCACTTTCCGAGCTGGAGAAGGCTTTCCTGGCTCCCAGCGTTGCTTCCCTGAAAGGAGCAGGCTGAGGAAGTGTGTCCGACATTCCTCAGCCCCTTCCTAGGCTTCCCCGTGCTGTTGCCTTTCAGTGCAATCGAAGGCGCAGGACTCCTTGGAAAGGAGGCCGGGCTCGGTTGTCTCCCCACTTCAGAGGTCTAGGGCAGAGCACTGAGAAGTCTGTCAGATGGAAGGGAAGCGCTGTTGTGCCCATGGTGAAGATGTTGCTTGGCCGCACTGTGGAAGCAACGCCCAGAGAGACACAGGCAGCGTGGGCCTCCAGGCAGGGGCTGCGGGATCCCAGCCAGAATGCCCCGGGTCTCAGCTGAGAAGCTACCTCACAGGTGGAGGCTCCATGCCGCCCTCCAGAAGAGCAAAGACGTGTGGCGTGTGTCTGGCCTTTCCTTGGGAGTGTGGTGCCCTGCCCTCTTCCCCAGGCACAGGAGAAACTGCCCCTGAGCCAAGACCTCTCCAAGGGCCTTTCCCTCAGGCGGAAGCAGATTTCGCAGGAAGCGGGCCTAGAGAGCCTCCTTCGTGGATGCAGAGGCAGCAGAGCGGCCTGCGTGTGCAAAGCTGCATTGGGCAGAGAGGAGCTCGCTTTGGCACTGGGAGGCTGGGAGGCCTGCTCCAAGCACCGGGATTGCTGAGTTGGGGCCTGCATCTCGCTTCTACGTGCTGAGCTTCCAAAGACTTTCCTAGCTCACAGCCTCGCTAGCCATGAAGGAGCAGGCTGAGGGAGCGTGTCAGACATGACTCAGCACTCTCCTGGGCTTGCCTGTGGTTTTGCCTTTCCACTCCAACTGGGCCCCAGGACTCCTTGCACAGGAGGAGGAGCCCGGTTGTCTCCAAACTTCCTAGGGCTAGAGTAGAGCAGGGAGAACGCTGTCAGCTGGAAGGGAAGAGCAGAAGGGTAGATGGGGCAGATGTTGCCTGGCCGCTCTGGTGAAGCAACGCACAGGGAGAAACAGGCACCATGGGCCTCCAGGCAGGGGATGCGAGACCCCAGCCAGAGTGCTTCTGCGTCTCAGCCGAGAAGCTTCCTGAGAGTTTGAGGCTGCCTGCAGCTCTCCAGAGGAGCAAAGACATGTGGGGTGTGTTTGGCCTTTCCCTGTGAGGGTGGTGCCCTTGCGGCAGCCCCAGGCACAGGAGCAACGGCCCCAGAGGAAAGGCCGTTCCCACTGAGACTCGCTCAGGCTGAGAAGCAGACTTCGCAGGAAGCGGGAGGAGAGAGCTTCCTTCGCCAATGCAGAGGCAGCCGAGCGGCCTGCGTCTGCACAGCTGGATTTGGCAGAGAGGCGTTCGCTTTGCCCCTGGGAGACGCTGAGATTGGCTCCAAGCACCGAGATTTCCGGGTGCGCGGCCTGCATCTCTCTTGCACTTTCCGAGCTGGAGAAGGCTTTCCTGGCTCCCAGCGTTGCTTCCCTGAAACGAGCAGGCTGAGGAAGTGTGTCCGACATGCCTCAGCCCCTTCCTAGGCTTCCCCGTGCTATTGCCTTTCAGTGCAATCGAAGGCGCAGGACTCCTTGGAAAGGAGGCCGGGCTCGGTTGTCTCCCCACTTCAGAGGTCTAGGGCAGAGCACTGAGAAGTCTGTCAGATGGAAGGGAAGCGCTGTTGTGCCCATGGTGAAGATGTTGCTTGGACGCACTGTGGAAGCAACGCCCAGAGAGACACAGGCACCGTGGGCCTCCAGGCAGGGGCTGCGGGATCCCAGCCAGAATGCCCCGGGTCTCAGCTGAGAAGCTACCTCCCAGGTGGAGGCTCCATGCCGCCCTCCAGAAGAGCAAAGACGTGTGGAGTGTGTCTGGCCTTTCCTTGGGAGTGTGGTGCCCTGCCCTCTTCCCCAGGCACAGGAGAAACTGCCCCTGAGCCAAGACCTCTCCAAGGGCCTTTCCCTCAGGCGGAAGCAGATTTCGCAGGAAGCGGGCCTAGAGAGCTTCCTTCGTGGATGCAGAGGCAGCAGAGCGGCCTGCGTGTGCAAAGCTGCATTGGGCAGAGAGGAGCTCGCTTTGGCACTGGGAGGCTGGGAGGCCTGCTCCAAGCACCGGGATTGCTGGGTTGGGGCCTGCATCTCGCTTCCACGTGCTGAGCTTCCAAAGACTTTCCTAGCTCACAGCCTCGCTAGCCATGAAGGAGCAGGCTGAGGGAGTGTGTCAGACATGACTCAGCACTCTCCTGGGCTTGCCTGGGGTTTTGCCTTTCCACTCCAACTGGGCCCCAGGACTCCTTGCACAGGAGGAGGAGCCCGGTTGTCTCCAAACTTCCTAGGGCTAGAGTAGAGCAGGGAGAACGCTGTCAGCTGGAAGGGAAGAGAAGAAGTGTAGATGGGGCAGATGTTGCCTGGCCGCTCTGGTGAAGCAACGCACAGGGAGAAACAGGCACCATGGGGCTCCAGGCAGGGGATGAGAGACCCCAGCCAGAGTGCTTCTGCGTCTCAGCCGAGAAGCTTTCTGAGAGTTTGAGGCTGCCTGCAGCTCTCCAGAGGAGCAAAGACATGTGGGGTGTGTTTGGCCTTTCCCTGTGAGGGTGGTGCCCTTGCGGCAGCCCCAGGCACAGGAGCAACGGCCCCAGAGGAAAGGCCGTTCCCACTGAGACTCGCTCAGGCTGAGAAGCAGATTTCGCAGGAAGCGGGAGGAGAGAGCTTCCTTCGCCAATGCAGAGGCAGCCGAGCGGCCTGCGTCTGCACAGCTGGATTTGGCAGAGAGGCGTTCGCTTTGCCCCTGGGAGACGCTGAGATTGGCTCCAAGCACCGAGATATCCGGGTGCGCGGCCTGCATCTCTCTTGCACTTTCCGAGCTGGAGAAGGCTTTCCTGGCTCCCAGCGTTGCTTCCCTGAAAGGAGCAGGCTGAGGAAGTGTGTCCGACATTCCTCAGCCCCTTCCTAGGCTTCCCCGTGCTGTTGCCTTTCAGTGCAATCGAAGGCGCAGGACTCCTTGGAAAGGAGGCCGGGCTCGGTTGTCTCCCCACTTCAGAGGTCTAGGGCAGAGCACTGAGAAGTCTGTCAGATGGAAGGGAAGCGCTGTTGTGCCCATGGTGAAGATGTTGCTTGGCCGCACTGTGGAAGCAACGCCCAGAGAGACACAGGCACCGTGGGCTTCCAGGCAGGGGCTGCGGGATCCCAGCCAGAATGCCCCTGCGTCTCAGCTGAGAAGCTACCTCCCAGGTGGAGGCTCCATGCCGCCCTCCAGAAGAGCAAAGACGTGTGGAGTGTGTCTGGTCTTTCCTTGGGAGTGTGGTACCCTGACATCTTCCCCAGGCACAGGAGAAACTGCCCCTGAGCCAAGACCTCTCCAAGGGCCTTTCCCTCAGGCGGAAGCAGATTTCCAAGGAAGCGGGCCTAGAGAGCTTCCTTCGTGGATGCAGAGGCAGCAGAGCGGCCTGCGTGTGCAAAGCTGCATTGGGCAGAGAGGAGCTTGCTTTGGCACTGGGAGGCTGGGAGGCCTGCTCCAACACCGGGATTGCTGGGTTGGGGCCTGCATCTCGCTTCCACGTGCTGAGCTTCCAAAGACTTTCCTAGCTCACAGCCTCGCTAGCCATGAAGGAGCAGGCTGAGGGAGTGTGTCAGGCATGACTCAGCACTCCCCTGGGCTTGCCTGTGGTTTTGCCATTCCACTCCAACTGGGCCCCAGGACTCCTTGCACAGGAGGAGGAGCCCGGTTGTCTCCAAACTTCCTAGGGCTAGAGTAGAGCAGGGAGAACGCTGTCAGCTGGAAGGGAAGAGCAGAAGGGTAGATGGGGCAGATGTTGCCTGGCCGCTCTGGTGAAGCAACGCACAGGGAGAAACAGGCACCATGGGCCTCCAGGCAGGGGATGCGAGACCCCAGCCAGAGTGCTTCTGCGTCTCAGCCGAGAAGCTTCCTGAGAGTTTGAGGCTGCCTGCAGCTCTCCAGAGGAGCAAAGACATGTGGGGTGTGTTTGGCCTTTCCCTGTGAGGGTGGTGCCCTTGCGGCAGCCCCAGGCACAGGAGCAACGGCCCCAGAGGAAAGGCCGTTCCCACTGAGACTCGCTCAGGCTGAGAAGCAGATTTCGCAGGAAGCGGGAGGAGAGAGCTTCCTTCGCCAATGCAGAGGCAGCCTAGGGGCCTGTGTCTGCACAGCTGGATTTGGCAGAGAGGCGTTCGCTTTGCCCCTGGGAGACGCTGAGATTGGCTCCAAGCACCGAGATTTCCGGGTGCGCGGCCTGCATCTCTCTTGCACTTTCCGAGCTGGAAAAGGCTTTCCTGGCTCCCAGCGTTGCTTCCCTGAAAGGAGCAGGCTGAGGAAGTGTGTCCGACATGCCTCAGCCCCTTCCTAGGCTTCCCCGTGCTATTGCCTTTCAGTGCAATCGAAGGCGCAGGACTCCTTGGAAAGGAGGCCGGGCTCGGTTGTCTCCCCACTTCAGAGGTCTAGGGCAGAGCACTGAGAAGTTTGTCAGATGGAAGGGAAGCGCTGTTGTGCCCATGGTGAAGATGTTGCTTGGCCGCACTGTGGAAGCAACGCCCAGAGAGACACAGGCACCGTGGGCCTCCAGGCAGGGGCTGCGGGATCCCAGCCAGAATGCCCCTGCGTCTCAGCTGAGAAGCTACCTCCCAGGTGGAGGCTCCATGCCGCCCTCCAGAAGAGCAAAGACGTGTGGAGTGTGTCTGGTCTTTCCTTGGGAGTGTGGTACCCTGCCCTCTTCCCCAGGCACAGGAGAAACTGCCCCTGAGCCAAGACCTCTCCAAGGGCCTTTCCCTCAGGCGGAAGCAGATTTCGCAGGAAGCGGGCCTAGAGAGCTTCCTTCGTGGATGCAGAGGCAGCAGAGCGGCCTGCGTGTGCAAAGCTGCATTGGGCAGAGAGGAGCTCGCTTTGGCACTGGGAGGCTGGGAGGCCTGATCCAAGCACCGGGATTGCTGGGTTGGGGCCTGCATCTCGCTTCCACGTGCTGAGCTAGCTCACAGCCTCGCTAGCCATGAAGGAGCAGGCTGAGGGAGTGTGTCAGACATGACTCAGCACTCTCCTGGGCTTGCCTGTGGTTTTGCCTTTCCACTCCAACTGGGCCCCAGGACTCCTTGCACAGGAGGAGGAGCCCGGTTGTCTCCAAACTTCCCAGGGCTAAAGTAGAGCAAAGAGAACGCTGTCAGCTTTAAGGGAAGACCAGAAGGGTAGATGGGGCAGATGTTGCCTGGCCGCTCTGGTGAAGCAACGCACAGGGAGGAACAGGCACCATGGGCCTCCAGGCAGGGGATGCGAGACCCCCAGCCAGAGTGCTTCTGCGTCTCAGCCGAGAAGCTTCCTGAGAGTTTGAGGCTGCCTGCAGCTCTCCAGAGGAACAAAGACATGTGGGGTGTGTTTGGCCTTTCCCTGTGAGGGTGGTGCCCTTGCGGCAGCCCCAGGCACAGGAGCAACGGCCCCAGAGGAAAGGCCGTTCCCACTGAGACTCGCTCAGGCTGAGAAGCAGATTTCGCAGGAAGCGGGAGGAGAGAGCTTCCTTCGCCAATGCAGAGGCAGCCGAGCGGCCTGCGTCTGCACAGCTGGATTTGGCAGAGAGGCGTTCGCTTTGCCCCTGGGAGACGCTGAGATTGGCTCCAAGCACCGAGATTTCCGGGTGCGCGGCCTGCATCTCTCTTGCACTTTCCGAGCTGGAGAAGGCTTTCCTGGCTCCCAGCGTTGCTTCCCTGAAAGGAGCAGGCTGAGGAAGTGTGTCCGACATGCCTCAGCCCCTTCCTAGGCTTCCCCGTGCTATTGCCTTTCAGTGCAATCGAAGGCGCAGGACTCCTTGGAAAGGAGGCTGGGCTCGGTTGTTTCCCCACTTCAGAGGTCTAGGGCAGAGCACTGAGAAGTCTGTCAGAAGGAAGGGAAGCGCTGTTGTGCCAATGGTGAAGATGTTGCTTGGCCGCACTGTGGAAGCAATGCCCAGAGAGACACAGGCAGCGTGGGCCTCCAGGCAGGGGCTGCGGGATCCCAGCCAGAATGCCCCTGCGTCTCAGCTGAGAAGCTACCTCCCAGGTGGAGGCTCCATGCCGCCCTCCAGAAGAGCAAAGACGTGTGGAGTGTGTCTGGCCTTTCCTTGGGAGTGTGGTGCCCTGCCCTCTTCGCCAGGCACAGGAGAAACTGCCCCTGAGCCAAGACCTCTCCAAGGGCCTTTCCCTCAGGCGGAAGCAGATTTCGCAGGAAGCGGGCCTAGAGAGCCTCCTTCGTGGATGCAGAGGCAGCAGAGCGGCCTGCGTGTGCAAAGCTGCATTGGGCAGAGAGGAGCTTGCTTTGGCACTGGGAGGCTGGGAGGCCTGTTCCAAGCACCGGGATTGCTGGGTTGGGGCCTGCATCTCGCTTCCACGTGCTGAACTTCCAAAGACTTTCCTAGCTCACAGCCTCGCTAGCCATTAAGGAGCAGGCTGAGGGAGTGTGTCAGACATAACTCAGCACTGTCCTGGGCTTACCTGTGGTTTTGCCTTTCCACTCCAACTGGGCCCCAGGACTCCTTGCACAGGAGGATGAGCCCGGTTGTCTCCAAACTTCCTAGGGCTAGAGTAGACCAGGGAGAACGCTGTCAGCTGGAAGGGAAGAGCAGAAGCGTAGATGGGACAGATGTTGCCTGGCCGCTCTGGTGAAGCAACGCACAGGGAGAAACAGGCACCATGGGCCTCCAGGCAGGGGATGCGAGACCCCAGCCAGAGTGCTTCTGCGTTTCAGCCGGGAAGCTTCCTGAGAGTTTGAGGCTGCCTGCAGCTCTCCAGAGGAGCAAAGACATGTGGGGTGTGTTTGGCCTTTCCCTGTGAGGGTGGTGCCCTTGCGGCAGCCCCAGGCACAGGAGCAACGGCCCCAGAGGAAAGGCCGTTCCCACTGAGACTCGCTCAGGCTGAGAAGCAGATTTCGCAGGAAGCGGGAGGAGAGAGCTTCCTTCGCCAATGCAGAGGGAGCCTAGCGGTCTGCGTCTGCACAGCTGGATTTGGCAGAGAGGCGTTCGCTTTGCCCCGGGGAGACGCTGAGGTTGGCTCCAAGCACCGAGATTTCCGGGTGCGCGGCCTGCATCTCTCTTGCACTTTCCGAGCTGGAGAAGGCTTTCCTGGCTCCCAGCGTTGCTTCCCTGAAAGGAGCAGGCTGAGGAAGTGTGTCCGACATGCCTCAGCCCCTTCCTAGGCTTCCCCGAGCTATTGCCTTTCAGTGCAATCGAAGGCGCAGGACTCCTTGGAAAGGAGGCTGGGCTCGGTTGTCTCCCCACTTCAGAGGTCTAGGGCAGAGCACTGAGAAGTCTGTCAGATGGAAGGGAAGCGCTGTTGTGCCCATGGTGAAGATGTTGCTTGGCCGCACTGTGGAAGCAATGCCCAGAGAGACACAGGCACCGTGGGCCTCCAGGCAGGCGCTGCGGGATCCCAGCCAGAATGCCCCTGCGTCTCAGCTGAGAAGCTACCTCCCAGGTGGAGGCTCCATGCCGCCCTCCAGAAGAGCAAAGACGTGTGGAATGTGTCTGGCCTTTCCTTGGGAGTGTGGTGCCCTGCCCTCTTCCCCAGGCACAGGAGAAACTGCCCCTGAGCCAAGACCTCTCCAAGGGACTTTCCCTCAGGCGGAAGCAGATTTCGCAGGAAGCGGGCCTAGAGAGCCTCCTTCGTGGATGCAGAGGCAGCAGAGCGGCCTGCGTGTGCAAAGCTGCATTGGGCAGAGAGGAGCTCGCTTTGGCACTGGGAGGCTCGGAGGCCTGCTCCAAGCACCGGGATTGCTGGGTTGGGGCCTGCATCTCGCTTCCACGTGCTGAGCTTCCAAAGACTTTCCTAGCTCACAGCCTCGCTAGCCATTAAGGAGCAGGCTGAGGGAGTGTGTCAGACATGACTCAGCACTCTCCTGGGCTTACCTGTGGTTTTGCCTTTCCACTCCAACTGGGCCCCAGGACTCCTTGCACAGGAGGAGGAGCCCGGTTGTCTCCAAACTTCCTAGGGCTAGAGTAGACCAGGGAGAACGCTGTCAGCTGGAAGGGAAGAGCAGAAGCGTAGATGGGACAGATGTTGCCTGGCCGCTCTGGTGAATCAACGCCCAGGGAGAAACAGGCACCATGGGCCCCCAGGCAGGGGATGCGAGACCCCAGCCAGAGTGCTTCTGCGTCTCAGCCGAGAAGCTTCCTGAGAGTTTGAGGCTGCCTGCAGCTCTCCAGAGGAGCAAAGACATGTGGGGTGTGTTTGGCCTTTCCCTGTGAGGGTGGTGCCCTTGAGGCAGCCCCAGGCACAGGAGCAACGGCCCCAGAGGAAAGGCCGTTCCCACTGAGACTCGCTCAGGCTGAGAAGCAGATTTCGCAGGAAGCGGGAGGAGAGAGCTTCCTTCGCCAATGCAGAGGGAGCCTAGCGGTCTGCGTCTGCACAGCTGGATTTGGCAGAGAGGCGTTCGCTTTACCCCTGGGAGACGCTGAGATTGGCTCCAAGCACCGAGATTTCCGGGTGCGCGGCCTGCATCTCTCTGGCACTTTCCGAGCTGGAGAAGGCTTTCCTGGCTCCCAGCGTTGCTTCCCTGAAAGGAGCAGGCTGAGGAAGTGTGTCCGACATGCCTCAGCCCCTTCCTAGGCTTCCCCGTGCTATTGCCTTTCAGTGCAATCGAAGGCGCAGGACTCCTTGGAAAGGAGGCCGGGCTCGGGTGTCTCCCCACTTCAGAGGTCTAGGGCAGAGCACTGAGAAGTCTGTCAGATGGAAGGGAAGCGCTGTTGTGCCCATGGTGAAGATGTTGCTTGGCCGCACTGTGGAAGCAACGCCCAGAGAGACACAGGCACCGTGGGCCTCCAGGCAGGCGCTGCGGGATCCCAGCCAGAATGCCCCTGCGTCTCAGCTGAGAAGCTACCTCCCAGGTGGAGGCTCCATGCCGCCCTCCAGAAGAGCAAAGACGTGTGGAGAGTGTCTGGTCTTTCCTTGGGAGTGTGGTGCCCTGCCCTCTTCCCCAGGCACAGGAGAAACTGCCCCTGAGCCAAGACCTCTCCAAGGGCCTTTCCCTCAGGCGGAAGCAGATTTCGCAGGAAGCGGGCCTAGAGAGCTTCCTTCGTGGATGCAGAGGCAGCAGAGCGGCCTGCGTGTGCAAAGCTGCATTGGGCAGAGAGGAGCTCGCTTTGGCACTGGGAGGCTGGGAGGCCTGCTCCAAGCACCGGGATTGCTGGGTTGGGCCCTGCATCTCGCTTCCACGTGCTGAGCTTCCAAAGACTTTCCTAGCTCACAGCCTCGCTAGCCATGAAGGAGCAGGCTGAGGGAGTGTTTCAGACATGACTCAGCACTCTCCTGGGCTTGCCTGTGGTTTTGCCTTTCCACTCCAACTGGGCCCCAGGACTCCTTGCACAGGAGGAGGAGCCCGGTTGTCTCCAAACTTCCTAGGGTTAGAGTAGAGCAGGGAGAACGGTGTCAGCTGGAAGGGAAGAGCAGAAGGGTAGATGGGGCAGATGTTGCCTGGCCGCTCTGGTGAAGCAACGCACAGGGAGAAACAGGCACCATGGGCCTCCAGGCAGGGGATGCGAGACCCCAGCCAGAGTGCTTCTGCGTCTCAGCCAAGAAGCTTCCTGAGAGTTTGAGGCTGCCTGCAGCTCTCCAGAGGAGCAAAGACATGTGGGGTGTGTTTGGCCTTTCCCTGTGAGGGTGGTGCCCTTGCGGCAGCCCCAGGCACAGGAGCAACGGCCCCAGAGGAAAGGCCGTTCCCACTGAGACTCGCTCAGGCTGAGAAGCAGATTTCGCAGGAAGCGGGAGGAGAGAGCTTCCTTCGCCAATGCAGAGGCAGCCGAGCGGCCTGCGTCTGCACAGCTGGATTTGGCAGAGAGGCGTTCGCTTTGCCCCTGGGAGACGCTGAGATTGGCTCCAAGCACCGAGATTTCCGGGTGCGCGGCCTGTATCTCTCTTGCACTTTCCGAGCTGGAGAAGGCTTTCCTGGCTCCCAGCGTTGCTTCCCTGAAAGGAGTAGGCTGAGGAAGTGTGTCCGACATGCCTCAGCCCCTTCCTAGGCTTCCCCGTGCTATTGCCTTTCAGTGCAATCGAAGGCGCAGGACTCCTTGGAAAGGAGGCCGGGCTCGGTTGTCTCCCCACTTCAGAGGTCTAGCGCAGAGCACTGAGAAGTCTGTCAGATGGAAGGGAAGCGCTGTTGTGCCCACGGTGAAGATGTTGCTTGGCCGCACTGTGGAAGCAACGCCCAGAGAGACACAGGCACCTTGGGCCTCCAGGCAGGCGCTGCGGGATCCCAGCCAGAATGCCCCTGCGTCTCAGCTGAGAAGCTACCTCCCAGGTGGAGGCTCCATGCCGCCCTCCAGAAGAGCAAAGACGTGTGGAGTGTGTCTGGCCTTTCCTTGGGAGTGTGGTGCCCTTCCCTCTTCCCCAGGCACAGGAGAAACTGCCCCTGAGCCAAGACCTCTCCAAGGGCCTTTCCCTCAGGCGGAAGCAGATTTCGCAGGAAGCGGTCCTAGAGAGCCTCCTTCGTGGATGCAGAGGCAGCAGAGCGGCCTGCGTGTGCAAAGCTGCATTGGGCAGAGAGGAGCTCGCTTTGGCACTGGGAGGCTGGGAGGCCTGCTCCAAGCACCGGGATTGCTGGGTTGTGGCCTGCATCTCGCTTCCACGTGCTGAGCTTCCAAAGACTTTCCTAGCTCACAGCCTCGCTAGCCATGAAGGAGCAGGCTGAGGGAGCGTGTCAGACATGACTCAGCACTCTCCTGGGCTTGCCTGTGGTTTTGCCTTTCCACTCCAACTGGGCCCCAGGACTCCTTGCACAGGAGGAGGAGCCCGGTTGTTTCCAAACTTCCTAGGGCTAGAGTAGAGCAGGGAGAACGCTGTCAGCTGGAAGGGAAGAGCAGAAGGGTAGATGGGGCAGATGTTGCCTGGCCGCTCTGGTGAAGCAACGCACAGGGAGAAACAGGCACCATGGGGCTCCAGGCAGGGGATGCGAGACCCCAGCCAGAGTGCTTCTGCGTCTCAGCCGAGACGCTTCCTGAGAGTTTGAGGCTGCCTGCAGCTCTCCAGAGGAGCAAAGACATGTGGGGTGTGTTTGGCCTTTCCCTGTGAGGGTTGTGCCCCTGCGGCAGCCCCAGGCACAGGAGCAACGGCCCCAGAGGAAAGGCCGTTCCCACTGAGACTCGCTCAGGCTGAGAAGCAGACTTCGCAGGAAGCGGGAGGAGAGAGCTTCCTTCGCCAATGCAGAGGCAGCCGAGCGGCCTGCGTCTGCACAGCTGGATTTGGCAGAGAGGCGTTCGCTTTGCCCCTGGGAGACGCTGAGATTGGCTCCAAGCACCGAGATTTCCGGGTGCGCGGCCTGCATCTCTCTTGCACTTTCCGAGCTGGAGAAGGCTTTCCTGGCTCCCAGCGTTGCTTCCCTGAAAGGAGCAGGCTGAGGAAGTGTGTCCGACATGCCTCAGCCCCTTCCTAGGCTTCCCCGAGCTATTGCCTTTCAGTGCAATCGAAGGCGCAGGACTCCTTGGAAAGGAGGCTGGGCTCGGTTGTCTCCCCACTTCAGAGGTCTAGGGCAGAGCACTGAGAAGTCTGTCAGATGGAAGGGAAGCGCTGTTGTGCCCATGGTGAAGATGTTGCTTGGCCGCACTGTGGAAGCAATGCCCAGAGAGACACAGGCACCGTGGGCCTCCAGGCAGGCGCTGCGGGATCCCAGCCAGAATGCCCCTGTGTCTCAGCTGAGAAGCTACCTCCCAGGTGGAGGCTCCATGCCGCCCTCCAGAAGAGCAAAGACGTGTGGAGTGTGTCTGGCCTTTCCTTGGGAGTGTGGTGCCCTGCCCTCTTCCCCAGGCACAGGAGAAACTGCCCCTGAGCCAAGACCTCTCCAAGGGACTTTCCCTCAGGCGGAAGCAGATTTCGCAGGAAGCGGGCCTAGAGAGCCTCCTTCGTGGATGCAGAGGCAGCAGAGCGGCCTGCGTGTGCAAAGCTGCATTGGGCAGAGAGGAGCTCGCTTTGGCACTGGGAGGCTGGGAGGCCTGCTCCAAGCACCGGGATTGCTGGGTTGGGGCCTGCATCTCGCTTCCACGTGCTGAGCTTCCAAAGACTTTCCTAGCTCACAGCCTCGCTAGCCATTAAGGAGCAGGCTGAGGGAGTGTGTCAGACATGACTCAGCACTCTCCTGGGCTTACCTGTGGTTTTGCCTTTCCACTCCAACTGGGCCCCAGGACTCCTTGCACAGGAGGAGGAGCCCGGTTGTCTCCAAACTTCCTAGGGCTAGAGTAGACCAGGGAGAACGCTGTCAGCTGGAAGGGAAGAGCAGAAGCGTAGATGGGACAGATGTTGCCTGGCCGCTCTGGTGAATCAACGCCCAGGGAGAAACAGGCACCATGGGCCTCCAGGCAGGGGATGCGAGACCCCAGCCAGAGTGCTTCTGCGTCTCAGCCGAGAAGCTTCCTGAGAGTTTGAGGCTGCCTGCAGCTCTCCAGAGGAGCAAAGACATGTGGGGTGTGTTTGGCCTTTCCCTGTGAGGGTGGTGCCCTTGCGGCAGCCCCAGGCACAGGAGCAACGGCCCCAGAGGAAAGGCCGTTCCCACTGAGACTCGCTCAGGCTGAGAAGCAGATTTCGCAGGAAGCGGGAGGAGAGAGCTTCCTTCGCCAATGCAGAGGGAGCCTAGCGGTCTGCGTCTGCACAGCTGGATTTGGCAAAGAGGCGTTCGCTTTGCCCCTGGGAGACGCTGAGATTGGCTCCAAGCACCGAGATTTCCGAGTGCGCGGCCTGCATCTCTCTGGCACTTTCCGAGCTGGAGAAGGCTTTCCTGGCTCCCAGCGTTGCTTCCCTGAAAGGAGAAGGCTGAGGAAGTGTGTCCGACATGCCTCAGCCCCTTCCTAGGCTTCCCCGTGCTATTGCCTTTCAGTGCAATCGAAGGCGCAGGACTTCTTGGAAAAGAGGCCGGGCTCGGGTGTCTCCCCACTTCAGAGGTCTAGGGCAGAGCACTGAGAAGTCTGTCAGATGGAAGGGAAGCGCTGTTGTGCCCATGGTGAAGATGTTGCTTGGCCGCACTGTGGAAGCAACGCCCAGAGAGACACAGGCAGCGTGGGCCTCCAGGCAGGCGCTGCGGGATCCCAGCCAGAATGCCCCTGCGTCTCAGCTGAGAAGCTACCTCCCAGGTGGAGGCTCCATGCCGCCCTCCAGAAGAGCAAAGACCTGTCGAGAGTGTCTGGCCTTTCCTTGGGAGTGTGGTGCCCTGCCCTCTTCCCCAGGCACAGGAGAAACTGCCCCTGAGCCAAGACCTCTCCAAGGGCCTTTCCCTCAGGCGGAAGCAGATTTCGCAGGAAGCGGGCCTAGAGAGCTTCCTTCGTGGATGCAGAGGCAGCAGAGCGGCCTGCGTGTGCAAAGCTGCATTGGGCAGAGAGGACCTCGCTTTGGCACTGGGAGGCTGGGAGGCCTGCTCCAAGCACCGGGATTGCTGGGTTGGGGCCTGCATCTCGCTTCCACGTGCTGAGCTTCCAAAGACTTTCCTAGCTCACAGCCTCGCTAGCCATGAAGGAGCAGGCTGAGGGAGCGTGTCAGACATGACTCAACACTCTCCTGGGCTTGCCTGGGGTTTTGCCTTTCCACTCCAACTGGGCCCCAGGACTCCTTGCACTGGAGGAGGAGCCCGGTGGTCTCCAAACTTCCTAGGGCTATAGTAGAGCAGGGAGAACGCTGTCAGCTGGAAGGGAAGAGCAGAAGGGTAGATGGGGCAGATGTTGCCTGGCCGCTCTGGTGAAGCAACGCACAGGGAGAAACAGGCACCATGGGCCTCCAGGCAGGGGATGCGAGACCCCCAGCCAGAGTGCTTCTGCGTCTCAGCTGAGAAGCTTCCTGAGAGTTTGAGGCTGCCTGTAGCTCTCCAGAGGAGCAAAGACATGTGGGGTGTGTTTGGCCTTTCCCTGTGAGGGTGGTGCCCTTGCGGCAGCCCCAGGCACAGGAGCAACGGCCCCAGAGGAAAGGCCGATCCCACTGAGACTCGCTCAGGCTGAGAAGCAGATTTCGCAGGAAGCGGGAGGAGAGAGCTTCCTTCGCCAATGCAGAGGCAGCCGAGCGGCCTGCGTCTGCACAGCTGGATTTGGAGGAGAGGCATTCGCTTTGCCCCTGGGAGACGCTGAGATTGGCTCCAAGCACCGAGATTTTCGGGTGCGCGGCCTGCATCTCTCTTGCACTTTCCGAGCTGGAGAAGGCTTTCCTGGCTCCCAGCGTTGCTTCCCTGAAAGGAGCAGGCTGAGGAAGTGTGTCCGACATGCCTCAGCCCCTTCCTAGGCTTCCCCGTGTTATTGCCTTTCAGTGCAATCGAAGGCGCAGGACTCCTTGGAAAGGAGGCCGGGCTCTGGTGTCTCCCCACTTCAGAGGTCTAGGGCAGAGCACTGAGAAGTCTGTCAGATGGAAGGGAAGCGCTGTTGTGCCCATGGTGAAGATGTTGCTTGGCCGCACTGTGGAAGCAACGCCCAGAGAGACACAGGCAGCGTGGGCCTCCAGGCAGGGGCTGCGGGATCCCAGCCAGAATGCCCCTGCGTCTCAGCTGAGAAGCTACCTCCCAGGTGGAGGCTCCATGCCGCCCTCCAGAAGAGCAAAGACGTGTGGAGTGTGTCTGGCCTTTCCTTGGGAGTGTGGTGCCCTGCCCTCTTCCCCAGGCACAGGAGAAACTGCCCCTGAGCCAAGACCTCTCCAAGGACCTTTCCCTCAGGCCGAAGCAGATTTTGCAGGAAGCGGGCCTAGAGAGCTTCCTTCGTGGATGCAGAGGCAGCAGAGCGGCCTGCGTGTGCAAAGCTGCATTGGGCAGAGAGGAGCTCGCTTTGGCACTGGGAGGCTGGGAGGCCTGCTCCAAGCACCGGGATTGCTGGGTTGGGGCCTGGATCTCGCTTCCACGTGCTGAGCTTCCAAAGACTTTCCTAGCTCACAGCCTCGCTAGCCATGAAGGAGCAGGCTGAGGGAGTGTGTCAGACATGACTCAGCACTCTCCTGGGCTTGCCTGGGGTTTTGCCTTTCCACTCCAACTGGGCCCCAGGACTCCTTGCACAGGAGGAGGAGCCCGGTGGTCTCCAAACTTCCTAGGGCTAGAGTAGAGCAGGGAGAACGCTGTCAGCTGGAAGGGAAGAGCAGAAGGGTAGATGGGGCAGATGTTGCCTGGCCGCTCTGGTGAAGCAACGCACAGGGAGAAACAGGCACCATGGGCCTCCAGGCAGGGGATGCGAGACCCCCAGCCAGAGTGCTTCTGCGTCTCAGCCGAGAAGCTTCCTGAGAGTTTGAGGCTGCCTGCAGCTCTCCAGAGGAGCAAAGACATGTGGGGTGTGTTTGGCCTTTCCCTGTGAGGGTGGTGCCCTTGCGGCAGCCCCAGGCACAGGAGCAACGGCCCCAGAGGAAAGGCCGTTCCCACTGAGACTCGCTCAGGCTGAGAAGCAGATTTCGCAGGAAGCGGGAGGAGAGAGCTTCCTTCGCCAATGCAGAGGCAGCCGAGCGGCATGCGTCTGCACAGCTGGATTTGGCAGAGAGGCGTTCGCTTTGCCCCTGGGAGACGCTGAGATTGGCTCCAAGCACCGAGATTTCCGGGTGCGCGGCCTGCACCTCTCTTGCACTTTCCGAGCTGGAGAAGGCTTTCCTGGCTCCCAGCGTTGCTTCCCTGAAAGGAGCAGGCTGAGGAAGTGTGTCCGACATGCCTCAGCCCCTTCCTAGGCTTCCCCGTGCTATTGCCTTTCAGTGCAATCGAAGGCGCAGGACTCCTTGGAAAGGAGGCCGGGCTCGGGTGTCTCCCCACTTCAGAGGTCTAGGGCAGAGCACTGAGAAGTCTGTCAGATGGAAGGGAAGCGCTGTTGTGCCCATGGTGAAGATGTTGCTTGGCAGCACTGTGGAAGCAACGCCCAGAGAGACACAGGCAGCGTGGGCCTCCAGGCAGGGGCTGCGGGATCCCAGCCAGAATGCCCCTGCGTCTCAGCTGAGAAGCTACCTCCCAGGTGGAGGCTCCATGCCGCCCTCCAGAAGAGCAAAGACGTGTGGAGTGTGTCTGGCCTTTCCTTGGGAGTGTGGTGCCCTGCCCTCTTCCCCAGGCACAGGAGAAACTGCCCCTGAGCCAAGACCTCTCCAAGGGCCTTTCCCTCAGGCGGAAGCAGATTTCGCATGAAGCGGGCCTAGAGAGCTTCCTTCGTGGATGCAGAGGCAGCAGAGCGGCCTGCGTGTGCAAAGCTGCATTGGGCAGAGAGGAGCTCGCTTTGGCACTGGGAGGCTGGGAGGCCTGGTCCAAGCACCGGGATTGCTGGGTTGGGGCCTGCATCTCGCTTCCACGTGCTGAGCTTCCAAAGACTTTCCTAGCTCACAGCCTCGCTAGCCATGAAGGAGCAGGCTGAGGGAGTGTGTCAGACATGACTCAGCACTCTCCTGGGCTTGCCTGGGGTTTTGCCTTTCCACTCCAACTGGGCCCCAGGACTCCTTGCACAGGAGGAGGAGCCCGGTGGTCTCCAAACTTCCTAGGGCTAGAGTAGAGCAGGGAGAACGCTGTCAGCTGGAAGGGAAGAGCAGAAGGGTAGATGGGGCAGATGTTGCCTGGCCGCTCTGGTGAAGCAACGCACAGGGAGAAACAGGCACCATGGGCCTCCAGGCAGGGGATGCGAGACCCCCAGCCAGAGTGCTTCTGCGTCTCAGCCGAGAAGCTTCCTGAGAGTTTGAGGCTGCCTGCAGCTCTCCAGAGGAGCAAAGACATGTGGGGTGTGTTTGGCCTTTCCCTGTGAGGGTGGTGCCCTTGCGGCAGCCCCAGGCACAGGAGCAACGGCCCCAGAGGAAAGGCCGTTCCCACTGAGACTCGCTCAGGCTGAGAAGCAGATTTCGCAGGAAGCGGGAGGAGAGAGCTTCCTTCGCCAATGCAGAGGCAGCCGAGCGGCCTGCGTCTGCACAGCTGGATTTGGCAGAGAGGCGTTCGCTTTGCCCCTGGGAGACGCTGAGATTGGCTCCAAGCACCGAGATTTCCGGGTGCGCGGCCTGCATCTCTCTTGCACTTTCCGAGCTGGAGAAGGCTTTCCTGGCTCCCAGCGTTGCTTCCCTGAAAGGAGCAGGCTGAGGAAGTGTGTCCGACATGCCTCAGCCCCTTCCTAGGCTTCCCCGTGCTATTGCCTTTCAGTGCAATCGAAGGCGCAGGACTCCTTGGAAAGGAGGCCGGGCTCGGGTGTCTCCCCACTTCAGAGGTCTAGGGCAGAGCACTGAGAAGTCTGTCAGATGGAAGGGAAGCGCTGTTGTGCCCATGGTGAAGATGTTGCTTGGCCGCACTGTGGAAGCAACGCCCAGAGAGACACAGGCAGCGTGGGCCTCCAGGCAGGGGCTGCGGGATCCCAGCCAGAATGCCCCTGCGTCTCAGCTGAGAAGCTACCTCCCAGGTGGAGGCTCCATGCCGCCCTCCAGAAGAGCAAAGACGTGTGGAGTGTGTCTGGCCTTTCCTTGGGAGTGTGGTGCCCTGCCCTCTTCCCCAGGCACAGGAGAAACTGCCCCTGAGCCAAGACCTCTCCAAGGGCCTTTCCCTCAGGCGGAAGCAGATTTCGCAGGAAGCGGGCCTAGAGAGCTTCCTACGTGGATGCAGATGCAGTAGAGCGGCCTGCGTGTGCAAAGCTGCATTGGGTAGAGAGGAGCTCGCTTTGGCACTGGGAGGCTGGGAGGCCTGCTCCAAGCACCGGGATTGCTGGGTTGGGGCCTGCATCTCGCTTCCACGTGCTGAGCTTCCAAAGACTTTCCTAGCTCACAGCCTCGCTAGCCATGAAGGAGCAGGCTGAGGGAGTGTGTCAGACATGACTCAGCACTCTCCTGGGCTTGCCTGGGGTTTTGCCTTTTCACTCCAACTGGGCCCCAGGACTCCTTGCACAGGAGGAGGAGCCCGGTGGTCTCCAAACTTCCTAGGGCTAGAGTAGAGCAGGGAGAACGCTGTCAGCTGGAAGGGAAGAGCAGAAGGGTAGATGGGGCAGATGTTGCCTGGCCGCTCTGGTGAAGCAACGCACAGGGAGAAACAGGCACCATGGGCCTCCAGGCAGGGGATGCAGAACCCCAGCCAGAGTGCTTCTGCGTCTCAGCCGAGAAGCTTCCTGAGAGTTTGAGGCTGCCTGCAGCTCTCCAGAGGAGCAAAGACATGTGGGGTGTGTTTGGCCTTTCCCTGTGAGGGTGGTGCCCTTGCGGCAGCCCCAGGCACAGGAGCAACGGCCCCAGAGGAAAGGCCGTTCCCACTGAGACTCGCTCAGGCTGAGAAGCAGATTTCGCAGGAAGCGGGAGGAGAGAGCTTCCTTCGCTAATGCAGAGGCAGCCGAGCGGCCTGCGTCTGCACAGCTGGATTTGGCAGAGAGGCGTTCGCTTTGCCCCTGGGAGACGCTGAGATTGGCTCCAAGCACCGAGATTTCCGGGTGCGCGGCCTGCATCTCTCTTGCACTTTCCGAGCTGGAGAAGGCTTTCCTGGCTCCCAGCGTTGCTTCCCTGAAAGGAGCAGGCTGAGGAAGTGTGTCCGACATGCCTCAGCCCCTTCCTAGGCTTCCCCGTGCTATTGCCTTTCAGTGCAATCGAAGGCGCAGGACTCCTTGGAAAGGAGGCCGGGCTCGGTTGTCTCCCCACTTCAGAGGTCTAGGGCAGAGCACTGAGAAGTCTGTCAGATGGAAGGGAAGCGCTGTTGTGCCCATGGTGAAGATGTTGCTTGGCCGCACTGTGGAAGCAACGCCCAGAGAGACACAGGCAGCGTGGGCCTCCAGGCAGGGGCTGCGGGATCCCAGCCAGAATGCCCCTGCGTCTCAGCTGAGAAGCTACCTCCCAGGTGGAGGCTCCATGCCGCCCTCCAGAAGAGCAAAGACGTGTGCAGTGTGTGTGGCCTTTCCTTGGGAGTGTGGTGCCCTGCCCTCTTCCCCAGGCACAGGAGAAACTGCCCCTGAGCCAAGACCTCTCCAAGGGCCTTTCCCTCAGGCGGAAGCAGATTTCGCAGGAAGCGGGCCTAGAGAGCTTCCTTCGTGGATGCAGAGGCAGCAGAGCGGCCTGCGTGTGCAAAGCTGCATTGGGCAGAGAGGAGCTCGCTTTGGCACTGGGAGGCTGGGAGGCCTGCTCCAAGCACCGGGATTGCTGGGTTGGGGCCTGCATCTCGCTTCCACGTGCTGAGCTTCCAAAGACTTTCCTAGCTCACAGCCTCGCTAGCCATGAAGGAGCAGGCTGAGGGAGTGTGTCAGACATGACTCAGCACTCTCCTGGGCTTGCCTGGGGTTTTGCCTTTCCACTCCAACTGGGCCCCAGGACTCCTTGCACAGGAGGAGGAGCCCGGTTGTCTCCAAACTTCCTAGGGCTAGAGTAGAGCAGGGAGAACGCTGTCAGCTGGAAGGGAAGAGCAGAAGGGTAGATGGGGCAGATGTTGCCTGGCCGCTCTGGTGAAGCAACGCACAGGGAGAAACAGGCACCATGGGCCTCCAGGCAGGGGATGCGAGACCCCCAGCCAGATTGCTGCTGCGTCTCAGCCGAGAAGCTTCCTGAGAGTTTGAGGCTGCCTGCAGCTCTCCAGAGGAGCAAAGACATGTGGGGTGTGTTTGGCCTTTCCCTGTGAGGGTGGTGCCCTTGCGGCAGCCCCAGGCACAGGAGCAAAGGCCCCAGAGGAAAGGCCGTTCCCACTGAGACTCGCTCAGGCTGAGAAGCAGATTTCGCAGGAAGCGGGAGGAGAGAGCTTCCTTCGCCAATGCAGAGGCAGCCTAGCGGCCTGCGTCTGCACAGCTGGATTTGGCAGAGAGGCGTTCGCTTTGCCCCTGGGAGACGCTGAGATTGGCTCCAAGCACCGAGATTTCCGGGTGCGCGGCCTGCATCTCTCTTGCACTTTCCGAGCTGGAGAAGGCTTTCCTGGCTCCCAGCGTTGCTTCCCTGAAAGGAGCAGGCTGAGGAAGTGTGTCCGACATGCCTCAGCCCCTTCCTAGGCTTCCCCGTGCTATTGCCTTTCAGTGCAATCGAAGGCGCAGGACTCCTTGGAAAGGAGGCCGGGCTCGGGTGTCTCCCCACTTCAGAGGTTTAGGGCAGAGCACTGAGAAGTCTGTCAGATGGAAGGGAAGCGCTGTTGTGCCCATGGTGAAGATGTTGCTTGGCCGCACTGTGGAAGCAACGCCCAGAGAGACACAGGCAGCGTGGGCCTCCAGGCAGGGGCTGCGGGATCCCAGCCAGAATGCCCCTGCGTCTCAGCTGAGAAGCTACCTCCCAGGTGGAGGCTCCATGCCGCCCTCCAGAAGAGCAAAGACGTGTGGAGTGTGTCTGGCCTTTCCTTGGGAGTGTGGTGCCCTGCCCTCTTCCCCAGGCACAGGAGAAACTGCCCCTGAGACAAGATCTCTCCAAGGGCCTTTCCCTCAGGCGGAAGCAGATTTCGCAGGAAGCGGGCCTAGAGAGCTTCCTTCGTGGATGCAGAGGCAGCAGAGCGGCCTGCGTGTGCAAAGCTGCATTGGGCAGAGAGGAGCTCGCTTTGGCACTGGGAGGCTGGGAGGCCTGCTCCAAGCACCGGGATTGCTGGGTTGGGGCCTGCATCTCGCTTCCACGTGCTGAGCTTCCAAAGACTTTCCTAGCTCACAGCCTCGCTAGCCATGAAGGAGCAGGCCGAGGGAGCGTGTCAGACATGACTCAGCACTCTCCTGGGCTTGCCTGGGGTTTTGCCTTTCCACTCCAACTGGGCCCCAGGACTCCTTGCACAGGAGGAGGAGCCCGGTTGTCTCCAAACTTCCTAGGGCTAGAGTAGAGCAGGGAGAACGCTGTCAGCTGGAAGGGAAGAGCAGAAGGGTAGATGGGGCAGATGTTGCCTGGCCGCTCTGGTGAAGCAACGCACAGGGAGGAACAGGCACCATGGGCCTCCAGGCAGGGGATGCGAGACCCCCAGCCAGAGTGCTTCTGCGTCTCAGCCGAGAAGCTTCCTGAGAGTTTGAGGCTGCCTGCAGCTCTCCAGAGGAGCAAAGACATGTGGGGTGTGTTTGGCCTTTCCCTGTGAGGGTGGTGCCCTTGCGGCAGCCCCAGGCACAGGAGCAACGGCCCCAGAGGAAAGGCCGTTCCCACTGAGACTCGCTCAGGCTGAGAAGCAGATTTCGCAGGAAGCGGGAGGAGAGAGCTTCCTTCGCCAATGCAGAGGCAGCCGAGCGGCCTGCGTCTGCACAGCTGGATTTGGCAGAGAGGCGTTCGCTTTGCCCATGGGAGACGCTGAGATTGGCTCCAAGCACCGAGATTTCCGGGTGCGCGGCCTGCATCTCTCTTGCACTTTCCGAGCTGGAGAAGGCTTTCCTGGCTCCCAGCGTTGCTTCCCTGAAAGGAGCAGGCTGAGGAAGTGTGTCCGACATGCCTCAGCCCCTTCCTAGGCTTCCCCGTGCTATTGCCTTTCAGTGCAATCGAAGGCGCAGGACTCCTTGGAAAGGAGGCCGGGCTCGGTTGTCTCCCCACTTCAGAGGTCTAGGGCAGAGCACTGAGAAGTCTGTCAGATGGAAGGGAAGCGCTGTTGTGCCCATGGTGAAGATGATGCTTGGCCGCACTGTGGAAGCAACGCCCAGAGAGACACAGGCAGCGTGGGCCTCCAGGCAGGGGCTGCGGGATCCCAGCCAGAATGCCCCTGCGTCTCAGCTGAGAAGCTACCTCCCAGGTGGAGGCTCCATGCCGCCCTCCAGAAGAGCAAAGACGTGTGGAGTGTGTCTGGCCTTTCCTTGGGAGTGTGGTGCCCTGCCCTCTTCCCCAGGCACAGGAGAAACTGCCCCTGAGCCAAGACCTCTCCAAGGGCCTTTCCCTCAGGCGGAGGCAGATTTCGCAGGAAGCGGGCCTAGAGAGCTTCCTTCGTGGATGCAGAGGCAGCAGAGCGGCCTGCGTGTGCAAAGCTGCATTGGGCAGAGAGGAGCTCGCTTTGGCACTGGGAGGCTGGGAGGCCTGCTCCAAGCACCGGGATTGCTGGGTTGGGGCCTGCATCTCGCTTCCACGTGCTGAGCTTCCAAAGACTTTCCTAGCTCACAGCCTCGCTAGCCATGAAGGAGCATGCCGAGGGAGCGTGTCAGACATGACTCAGCACTCTCCTGGGCTTGCCTGGGGTTTTGCCTTTCCACTCCAACTGGGCCCCAGGACTCCTTGCACAGGAGGAGGAGCCCGGTTGTCTCCAAACTTCCTAGGGCTAGAGTAGAGCAGGGAGAACGCTGTCAGCTGGAAGGGAAGAGCAGAAGGGTAGATGGGGCAGATGTTGCCTGGCCGCTCTGGTGAAGCAACGCACAGGGAGAAACAGGCACCATGGGCCTCCAGGCAGGGGATGCGAGACCCCCAGCCAGAGTGCTTCTGCGTCTCAGCCGAGAAGCTTCCTGAGAGTTTGAGGCTGCCTGCAGCTCTCCAGAGGAGCAAAGACATGTGGGGTGTGTTTGGCCTTTCCCTGTGAGGGTGGTGCCCTTGCGGCAGCCCCAGGCACAGGAGCAACGACCCCAGAGGAAAGGCCGTTCCCACTGAGACTCGCTCAGGCTGAGAAGCAGATTTCGCAGGAAGCGGGAGGAGAGAGCTTCCTTCGCCAATGCAGAGGCAGCCGAGCGGCCTGCGTCTGCACAGCTGGATTTGGCAGAGAGGCGTTCGCTTTGCCCCTGGGAGACGCTGAGATTGGCTCCAAGCACCGAGATTTCCGGGTGCGCGGCCTGCATCTCTCTTGCACTTTCCGAGCTGGAGAAGGCTTTCCTGGCTCCCAGCGTTGCTTCCCTGAAAGGAGCAGGCTGAGGAAGTGTGTCCGACATGCCTCAGCCCCTTCCTAGGCTTCCCCGTGCTATTGCCTTTCAGTGCAATCGAAGGCGCAGGACTCCTTGGAAAGGAGGCCGGGCTCGGTTGTCTCCCCACTTCAGAGGTCTAGGGCAGAGCACTGAGATGTCTGTCAGATGGAAGGGAAACTCTGTTGTGCCCATGGTGAAGATGATGCTTGGCCGCACTGTGGAAGCAACGCCCAGAGAGACACAGGCAGCGTGGGCCTCCAGGCAGGGGCTGCGGGATCCCAGCCAGAATGCCCCTGCGTCTCAGCTGAGAAGCTACCTCCCAGGTGGAGGCTCCATGCCGCCCTCCAGAAGAGCAAAGACGTGTGGAGTGTGTCTGGCCTTTCCTTGGGAGTGTGGTGCCCTGCCCTCTTCCCCAGGCACAGGAGAAACTGCCCCTGAGCCAAGACCTCTCCAAGGGCCTTTCCCTCAGGCGGAAGCAGATTTCGCAGGAAGCGGGCCTAGAGAGCTTCCTTCGTGGATGCAGAGGCAGCAGAGCGGCCTGCGTGTGCAAAGCTGCATTGGGCAGAGAGGAGCTCGCTTTGGCACTGGGAGGCTGGGAGGCCTGCTCCAAGCACTGGGATTGCTGGGTTGGGGCCTGCATCTCGCTTCCACGTGCTGAGCTTCCAAAGACTTTCCTAGCTCACAGCCTCGCTAGCCATGAAGGAGCAGGCTGAGGGAGCGTGTCAGACATGACTCAGCACTCTCCTGGGCTTGCCTGGGGTTTTGCCTTTCCACTCCAACTGGGCCCCAGGACTCCTTGCACAGGAGGAGGAGCCCGGTTGTCTCCAAACTTCCTAGGGCTAGAGTAGAGCAGGGAGAACGCTGTCAGCTGGAAGGGAAGAGCAGAAGGGTAGATGGGGCAGATGTTGCCTGGCCGCTCTGGTGAAGCAACGCACAGGGAGAAACAGGCACCATGGGCCTCCAGGCAGGGGATGCGAGACCCCCAGCCAGAGTGCTTCTGCGTCTCAGCCGAGAAGCTTCCTGAGAGTTTGAGGCTGCCTGCAGCTCTCCAGAGGAGCAAAGACATGTGGGGTGTGTTTGGCCTTTCCCTGTGAGGGTGGTGCCCTTGCGGCAGCCCCAGGCACAGGAGCAACGGCCCCAGAGGAAAGGCCGTTCCCACTGAGACTCGCTCAGGCTGAGAAGCAGATTTCGCAGGAAGCGGGAGGAGAGAGCTTCCTTCGCCAATGCAGAGCCAGCCGAGCGGCCTGCGTCTGCACAGCTGGATTTGGCAGAGAGGCGTTCGCTTTGCCCCTGGGAGACGCTGAGATTGGCTCCAAGCACCGAGATTTCCGGGTGCGCGGCCTGCATCTCTCTTGCACTTTCCGAGCTGGAGAAGGCTTTCCTGGCTCCCAGCGTTGCTTCCCTGAAAGGAGCAGGCTGAGGAAGTGTGTCCGACATGCCTCAGCCCCTTCCTAGGCTTCCCCGTGCTATTGCCTTTCAGTGCAATCGAAGGCGCAGGACTCCTTGGAAAGGAGGCCGGGCTCGGTTGTCTCCCCACTTCAGAGGTCTAGGGCAGAGCACTGAGAAGTCTGTCAGATGGAAGGGAAACGCTGTTGTGCCCATGGTGAAGATGTTGCTTGGCCGCACTGTGGAAGCAACGCCCAGAGAGACACAGGCAGCGTGGGCCTCCAGGCAGGGGCTGCGGGATCCCAGCCAGAATGCCCCTGCGTCTCAGCTGAGAAGCTACCTCCCAGGTGGAGGCTCCATGCCGCCCTCCAGAAGAGCAAAGACGTGTGGAGTGTGTCTGGCCTTTCCTTGGGAGTGTGGTGCCCTGCCCTCTTCCCCAGGCACAGGAGAAACTGCCCCTGAGCCAAGACCTCTCCAAGGGCCTTTCCCTCAGGCGGAAGCAGATTTCGCAGGAAGCGGGCCTAGAGAGCTTCCTTCGTGGATGCAGAGGCAGCAGAGCGGCCTGCGTGTGAAAAGCTGCATTGGGCAGAGAGGAGCTCGCTTTGGCACTGGGAGGCTGGGAGGCCTGCTCCAAGCACCGGGATTGCTGGGTTGGGGCCTGCATCTCGCTTCCACGTGCTGAGCTTCCAAAGACTTTCCTAGCTCACAGCCTCGCTAGCCATGAAGGAGCAGGCTGAGGGAGCGTGTCAGACGTGACTCAGCACTCTCCTGGTCTTGCCTGGGGTTTTGCCTTTCCACTCCAACTGGGCCCCAGGACTCCTTGCACAGGAGGAGCCCGGTGGTCTCCAAACTTCCTAGGGCTAGAGTAGAGCAGGGAGAACACTGTCAGCTGGAAGGGAAGAGCAGAAGGGTAGATGGGGCAGATGTGGCCTGGCCGCTCTGGTGAAGCAACGCACAGGGAGAAACAGGCACCATGGGCCTCCAGGCAGGGGATGCGAGACCCCCAGCCAGAGTGCTTCTGCGTCTCAGCCGAGAAGCTTCCTGAGAGTTTGAGGCTGCCTGCAGGTCTCCAGAGGAGCAAAGACATGTGGGGTGTGTTTGGCCTTTCCCTGTGAGGGTGGTGCCCTTGCGGCAGCCCCAGGCACAGGAGCAACGGCCCCAGAGGAAAGGCCGTTCCCACTGAGACTCGCTCAGGCTGAGAAGCAGATTTCGCAGGAAGCGGGAGGAGAGAGCTTCCTTCGCCAATGCAGAGGCAGCCGAGCGGCCTGCGTCTGCACAGCTGGATTTGGCAGAGAGGCGTTCGCTTTGCCCCTGGGAGACGCTGAGATTGGCTCCAAGCACCGAGATTTCCGGGTGCGCGGCCTGCATCTCTCTTGCACTTTCCGAGCTGGAGAAGGCTTTCCTGGCTCCCAGCGTTGCTTCCCTGAAAGGAGCAGGCTGAGGAAGTGTGTCCGACATGCCTCAGCCCCTTCCTAGGCTTCCCCGTGCTATTGCCTTTCAGTGCAATCGAAGGCGCAGGACTCCTTGGAAAGGAGGCCGGGCTCGGTTGTCTCCCCACTTCAGAGGTCTAGGGCAGAGCACTGAGAAGTCTGTCAGATGGAAGGGAAACGCTGTTGTGCCCATGGTGAAGATGATGCTTGGCCGCACTGTGGAAGCAACGCCCAGAGAGACACAGGCAGCGTGGGCCTCCAGGCAGGGGCTGCGGGATCCCAGCCAGAATGCCCCTGCGTCTCAGCTGAGAAGCTACCTCCCAGGTGGAGGCTCCATGCCGCCCTCCAGAAGAGCAAAGACGTGTGGAGTGTGTCTGGCCTTTCCTTGGGAGTGTGGTGCCCTGCCCTCTTCCCCAGGCACAGGAGAAACTGCCCCTGAGCCAAGACCTCTCCAAGGGCCTTTCCCTCAGGCGGAAGCAGATTTCGCAGGAAGCGGGCCTAGAGAGCTTCCTTCGTGGATGCAGAGGCAGCAGAGCGGCCTGCGTGTGCAAAGCTGCATTGGGCAGAGAGGAGCTCGCTTTGGCACTGGGAGGCTGGGAGGCCTGCTCCAAGCACCGGGATTGCTGGGTTGGGGCCTGCATCTCGCTTCCACGTGCTGAGCTTCCAAAGACTTTCCTAGCTCACAGCCTCGCTAGCCATGAAGGAGCAGGCTGAGGGAGCGTGTCAGACATGACTCAGCACTCTCCTGGGCTTGCCTGGGGTTTTGCCTTTCCACTCCAACTGGGCCCCAGGACTCCTTGCACAGGAGGAGGAGCCCGGTTGTCTCCAAACTTCCTAGGGCTAGAGTAGAGCAGGGAGAACGCTGTCAGCTGGAAGGGAAGAGCAGAAGGGTAGATGGGGCAGATGTTGCCTGGCCGCTCTGGTGAAGCAAGGCACAGGGAGAAACAGGCACCATGGGCCTCCTGGCAGGGGATGCGAGACCCCCAGCCAGAGTGCTTCTGCGTCTCAGCCGAGAAGCTTCCTGAGAGTTTGAGGCTGCCTGCAGCTCTCCAGAGGAGCAAAGACATGTGGGGTGTGTTTGGCCTTTCCCTGTGAGGGTGGTGCCCTTGCGGCAGCCCCAGGCACAGGAGCAACGGCCCCAGAGGAAAGGCCGTTCCCACTGAGACTCGCTCAGGCTGAGAAGCAGATTTCGCAGGAAGCGGGAGGAGAGAGCTTCCTTCGCCAATGCAGAGGCAGCCGAGCGCCCTGCGTCTGCACAGCTGGATTTGGCAGAGAGGCGTTCGCTTTGCCCCTGGGAGACGCTGAGATTGGCTCCAAGCACCGAGATTTCCGGGTGCGCGGCCTGCATCTCTCTGGCACTTTCCGAGCTGGAGAAGGCTTTCCTGGCTCCCAGCGTTGCTTCCCTGAAAGGAGCAGGCTGAGGAAGTGTGTCCGACATGCCTCAGCCCCTTCCTAGGCTTCCCCGTGCTATTGCCTTTCAGTGCAATCGAAGGCGCAGGACTCCTTGGAAAGGAGGCCGGGCTCGGTTGTCTCCCCAATTCAGAGGTCTAGGGCAGAGCACTGAGAAGTCTGTCAGATGGAAGGGAAACGCTGTTGTGCCCATGGTGAAGATGTTGCTTGGCCGCACTGTGGAAGCAACGCCCAGAGAGACACAGGCAGCGTGGGCCTCCAGGCAGGGGCTGCGGGATCCCAGCCAGAATGCCCCTGCGTCTCAGCTGAGAAGCTACCTCCCAGGTGGAGGCTCCATGCCGCCCTCCAGAAGAGCAAAGACGTGTGGAGTGTGTCTGGCCTTTCCTTGGGAGTGTGGTGCCCTGCCCTCTTCCCCAGGCACAGGAGAAACTGCCCCTGAGCCAAGACCTCTCCAAGGGCCTTTCCCTCAGGCGGAGGCAGATTTCGCAGGAAGCGGGCCTAGAGAGCTTCCTTCGTGGATGCAGAGGCAGCAGAGCGGCCTGCGTGTGCAAAGCTGCATTGGGCAGAGAGGAGCTCGCTTTGGCACTGGGAGGCTGGGAGGCCTGCTCCAAGCACCGGGATTGCTGGGTTGGGGCCTGCATCTCGCTTCCACGTGCTGAGCTTCCAAAGACTTTCCTAGCTCACAGCCTCGCTAGCCATGAAGGAGCAGGCCGAGGGAGCGTGTCAGACGTGACTCAGCACTCTCCTGGGCTTGCCTGGGGTTTTGCCTTTCCACTCCAACTGGGCCCCAGGACTCCTTGCACAGGAGGAGCCCGGTGGTCTCCAAACTTCCTAGGGCTAGAGTAGAGCAGGGAGAACGCTGTCAGCTGGAAGGGAAGAGCAGAAGGGTAGATGGGGCAGATGTTGCCTGGCCGCTCTGGTGAAGCAACGCACAGGGAGAAACAGGCACCATGGGCCTCCAGGCAGGGGATGCGAGACCCCCAGCCAGAGTGCTTCTGCGTCTCAGCCGAGAAGCTTCCTGAGAGTTTGAGGCTGCCTGCAGGTCTCCAGAGGAGCAAAGACATGTGGGGTGTGTTTGGCCTTTCCCTGTGAGGGTGGTGCCCTTGCGGCAGCCCCAGGCACAGGAGCAACGGCCCCAGAGGAAAGGCCGTTCCCACTGAGACTCGCTCAGGCTGAGAAGCAGATTTCGCAGGAAGCGGGAGGAGAGAGCTTCCTTCGCCAATGCAGAGGCAGCCGAGCGGCCTGCGTCTGCACAGCTGGATTTGGCAGAGAGGCGTTCGCTTTGCCCCTGGGAGACGCTGAGATTGGCTCCAAGCACCGAGATTTCCGGGTGCGCGGCCTGCATCTCTCTTGCACTTTCCGAGCTGGAGAAGGCTTTCCTGGCTCCCAGCGTTGCTTCCCTGAAAGGAGCAGGCTGAGGAAGTGTGTCCGACATGCCTCAGCCCCTTCCTAGGCTTCCCCGTGCTATTGCCTTTCAGTGCAATCGAAGGCGCAGGACTCCTTGGAAAGGAGGCCGGGCTCGGGTGTCTCCCCACTATAGAGGTCTAGGGCAGAGCACTGAGAAGTCTGTCAGATGGAAGGGAAGCGCTGTTGTGCCCATGGTGAAGATGTTGCTTGGCCGCACTGTGGAAGCAACGCCCAGAGAGACACAGGCAGCGTGGGCCTCCAGGCAGGGGCTGCGGGATCCCAGCCAGAATGCCCCTGCGTCTCAGCTGAGAAGCTACCTCCCAGGTGGAGGCTCCATGCCGCCCTCCAGAAGAGCAAAGACGTGTGGAGTGTGTCTGGCCTTTCCTTGGGAGTGTGGTGCCCTGCCCTCTTCCCCAGGCACAGGAGAAACTGCCCCTGAGCCAAGACCTCTCCAAGGGCCTTTCCCTCAGGCGGAGGCAGATTTCGCAGGAAGCGGGCCTAAAGAGCTTCCTTCGTGGATGCAGAGGCAGCAGAGCGGCCTGCGTGTGCAAAGCTGCATTGGGCAGAGAGGAGCTCGCTTTGGCACTGGGAGGCTGGGAGGCCTGCTCCAAGCACCGGGATTGCTGGGTTGGGGCCTGCATCTCGCTTCCACGTGCTGAGCTTCCAAAGACTTTCCTAGCTCACAGCCTCGCTAGCCATGAAGGAGCAGGCCGAGGGAGCGTGTCAGACATGACTCAGCACTCTCCTGGGCTTGCCTGGGGTTTTGCCTTTCCACTCCAACTGGGCCCCAGGACTCCTTGCACAGGAGGAGGAGCCCGGTTGTCTCCAAACTTCCTAGGGCTAGAGTAGAGCAGGGAGAACGCTGTCAGCTGGAAGGGAAGAGCAGAAGGGTAGATGGGGCAGATGTGGCCAGGCCGCTCTGGTGAAGCAACGCACAGGGAGAAACAGGCACCATGGGCCTCCAGGCAGGGGATGCGAGACCCCCAGCCAGAGTGCTTCTGCGTCTCAGCCGAGAAGCTTCCTGAGAGTTTGAGGCTGCCTGCAGCTCTCCAGAGGAGCAAAGACATGTGGGGTGTGTTTGGCCTTTCCCTGTGAGGGTGGTGCCCTTGCGGCAGCCCCAGGCACAGGAGCAACGGCCCCAGAGGAAAGGCCGTTCCCACTGAGACTCGCTCAGGCTGAGAAGCAGATTTCGCAGGAAGCGGGAGGAGAGAGCTTCCTTCGCCAATGCAGAGGCAGCCGAGCGGCCTGCGTCTGCACAGCTGGATTTGGCAGAGAGGCGTTCGCTTTGCCCCTGGGAGACGCTGAGATTGGCTCCAAGCACCGAGATTTCCGGGTGCGCGGCCTGCATCTCTCTTGCACTTTCCGAGCTGGAGAAGGCTTTCCTGGCTCCCAGCGTTGCTTCCCTGAAAGGAGCAGGCTGAGGAAGTGTGTCCGACATGCCTCAGCCCCTTCCTAGGCTTCCCCGTGCTATTGCCTTTCAGTGCAATCGAAGGCGCAGGACTCCTTGGAAAGGAGGCCGGGATCGGGTGTCTCCCCACTTCAGAGGTCTAGGGCAGAGCACTGAGAAGTCTGTCAGATGGAAGGGAAGCGCTGTTGTGCCCATGGTGAAGATGTTGCTTGGCCGCACTGTGGAAGCAACGCCCAGAGAGACACAGGCAGCGTGGGCCTCCAGGCAGGGGCTGCGGGATCCCAGCCAGAATGCCCCTGCGTCTCAGCTGAGAAGCTACCTCCCAGGTGGAGGCTCCATGCCGCCCTCCAGAAGAGCAAAGACGTGTGGAGTGTGTCTGGCCTTTCCTTGGGAGTGTGGTGCCCTGCCCTCTTCCCCAGGCACAGGAGAAACTGCCCCTGAGCCAAGACCTCTCCAAGGGCCTTTCCCTCAGGCGGAGGCAGATTTCGCAGGAAGCGGGCCTAGAGAGCTTCCTTCGTGGATGCAGAGGCAGCAGAGCGGCCTGCGTGTGCAAAGCTGCATTGGGCAGAGAGGAGCTCGCTTTGGCACTGGGAGGCTGGGAGGCCTGCTCCAAGCACCGGGATTGCTGGGTTGGGGCCTGCATCTCGCTTCCACGTGCTGAGCTTCCAAAGACTTTCCTAGCTCACAGCCTCGCTAGCCATGAAGGAGCAGGCCGAGGGAGCGTGTCAGACATGACTCAGCACTCTCCTGGGCTTGCCTGGGGTTTTGCCTTTCCACTCCAACTGGGCCCCATGACTCCTTGCACAGGAGGAGGAGCCCGGTTGTCTCCAAACTTCCTAGGGCTAGAGTAGAGCAGGGAGAACGCTGTCAGCTGGAAGGGAAGAGCAGAAGGGTAGATGGGGCAGATGTTGCCTGGCCGCTCTGGTGAAGCAACGCACAGGGAGAAACAGGCACCATGGGCCTCCAGGCAGGGGATGCGAGACCCCCAGCCAGAGTGCTTCTGCGTCTCAGCCGAGAAGCTTCCTGAGAGTTTGAGGCTGCCTGCAGCTCTCCAGAGGAGCAAAGACATGTGGGGTGTGTTTGGCCTTTCCCTGTGAGGGTGGTGCCCTTGCGGCAGCCCCAGGCACAGGAGCAACGGCCCCAGAGGAAAGGCCGTTCCCACTGAGACTCGCTCAGGCTGAGAAGCAGATTTCGCAGGAAGCGGGAGGAGAGAGCTTCCTTCGCCAATGCAGAGGCAGCCGAGCGGCCTGCGTCTGCACAGCTGGATTTGGCAGAGAGGCGTTCGCTTTGCCCCTGGGAGACGCTGAGATTGGCTCCAAGCACCGAGATTTCCGGGTGCGCGGCCTGCATCTCTCTTGCACTTTCCGAGCTGGAGAAGGCTTTCCTGGCTCCCAGCGTTGCTTCCCTGAAAGGAGCAGGCTGAGGAAGTGTGTCCGACATGCCTCAGCCCCTTCCTAGGCTTCCCCGTGCTATTGCCTTTCAGTGCAATCGAAGGCGCAGGACTCCTTGGAAAGGAGGCCGGGCTCGGGTGTCTCCCCACTTCAGAGGTCTAGGGCAGAGCACTGAGAAGTCTGTCAGATGGAAGGGAAGCGCTGTTGTGCCCATGGTGAAGATGTTGCTTGGCCGCACTGTGGAAGCAACGCCCAGAGAGACACAGGCAGCGTGGGCCTCCAGGCAGGGGCTGCGGGATCCCAGCCAGAATGGCCCTGCGTCTCAGCTGAGAAGCTACCTCCCAGGTGGAGGCTCCATGCCGCCCTCCAGAAGAGCAAAGACGTGTGGAGTGTGTCTGGCCTTTCCTTGGGAGTGTGGTGCCCTGCCCTCTTCCCCAGGCACAGGAGAAACTGCCCCTGAGCCAAGACCTCTCCAAGGACCTTTCCCTCAGGCCGAAGCAGATTTCGCAGGAAGCGGGCCTAGAGAGCTTCCTTCGTGGATGCAGAGGCAGCAGAGCGGCCTGCGTGTGCAAAGCTGCATTGGGCAGAGAGGAGCTCGCTTTGGCACTGGGAGGCTGGGAGGCCTGCTCCAAGCACCGGGATTGCTGGGTTGGGGCCTGCATCTCGCTTCCACGTGCTGAGCTTCCAAAGACTTTCCTAGCTCACAGCCTCGCTAGCCATGAAGGAGCAGGCTGAGGGAGCGTGTCAGACATGACTCAGCACTCTCCTGGGCTTGCCTGGGGTTTTGCCTTTCCACTCCAACTGGGCCCCAGGACTCCTTGCACAGGAGGAGGAGCCCGGTGGTCTCCAAACTTCCTAGGGCTAGAGTAGAGCAGGGAGAACGCTGTCAGCTGGAAGGGAAGAGCAGAAGGGTAGATGGGGCAGATGTTGCCTGGCTGCTCTGGTGAAGCAACGCACAGGGAGAAACAGGCACCATGGGCCTCCAGGCAGGGGATGCGAGACCCCCAGCCAGAGTGCTTCTGCGTCTCAGCCGAGAAGCTTCCTGAGAGTTTGAGGCTGCCTGCAGCTCTCCAGAGGAGCAAAGACATGTGGGGTGTGTTTGGCCTTTCCCTGTGAGGGTGGTGCCCTTGCGGCAGCCCCAGGCACAGGAGCAACGGCCCCAGAGGAAAGGCCGTTCCCACTGAGACTCGCTCAGTCTGAGAAGCAGATTTCGCAGGAAGCGGGAGGAGAGAGCTTCCTTCGCCAATGCAGAGGCAGCCGAGCGGCCTGCGTCTGCACAGCTGGATTTGGCAGAGAGGCGTTCGCTTTGCCCCTGGGAGACGCTGAGATTGGCTCCAAGCACCGAGATTTCCGGGTGCGCGGCCTGCATCTCTCTTGCACTTTCCGAGCTGGAGAAGGCTTTCCTGGCTCCCAGCGTTGCTTCCCTGAAAGGAGCAGGCTGAGGAAGTGTGTCAGACATGCCTCAGCCCCTTCCTAGGCTTCCCCGTGCTATTGCCTTTCAGTGCAATCGAAGGCGCAGGACTCCTTGGAAAGGAGGCCGGGCTCGGGTGTCTCCCCACTTCAGAGGTCTAGGGCAGAGCACTGAGAAGTCTGTCAGATGGAAGGGAAGCGCTGTTGTGCCCATGGTGAAGATGTTGCTTGGCCGCACTGTGGAAGCAACGCCCAGAGAGACACAGGCAGCGTGGGCCTCCAGGCAGGGGCTGCGGGATCCCAGCCAGAATGGCCCTGCGTCTCAGCTGAGAAGCTACCTCCCAGGTGGAGGCTCCATGCCGCCCTCCAGAAGAGCAAAGACGTGTGGAGTGTGTCTGGCCTTTCCTTGGGAGTGTGGTGCCCTGCCCTCTTCCCCAGGCACAGGAGAAACTGCCCCTGAGCCAAGATCTCTCCAAGGGCCTTTCCCTCAGGCGGAAGCAGATTTCGCAGGAAGCGGGCCTAGAGAGCTTCCTTCGTGGATGCAGAGGCAGCAGAGCGGCCTGCGTGTGCAAAGCTGCATTGGGCAGAGAGGAGCTCGCTTTGGCACTGGGAGGCTGGGAGGCCTGCTCCAAGCACCGGGATTGCTGGGTTGGGGCCTGCATCTCGCTTCCACGTGCTGAGCTTCCAAAGACTTTCCTAGCTCACAGCCTCGCTAGCCATGAAGGAGCAGGCTGAGGGAGCGTGTCAGACATGACTCAGCACTCTCCTGGGCTTGCCTGGGGTTTTGCCTTTCCACTCCAACTGGGCCCCAGGACTCCTTGCACAGGAGGAGGAGCCCTTTGGTCTCCAAACTTCCTAGGGCTAGAGTAGAGCAGGGAGAACGCTGTCAGCTGGAAGGGAAGAGCAGAAGGGTAGATGGGGCAGATGTTGCCTGGCCGCTCTGGTGAAGCAACGCACAGGGAGAAACAGGCACCATGGGCCTCCAGGCAGGGGATGCGAGACCCCCAGCCAGAGTGCTTCTGCGTCTCAGCCGAGAAGCTTCCTGAGAGTTTGAGGCTGCCTGCAGCTCTCCAGAGGAGCAAAGACATGTGGGGTGTGTTTGGCCTTTCCCTGTGAGGGTGGTGCCCTTGCGGCAGCCCCAGGCACAGGAGCAACGGCCCCAGAGGAAAGGCCGTTCCCACTGAGACTCGCTCAGGCTGAGAAGCAGATTTCGCAGGAAGCGGGAGGAGAGAGCTTCCTTCGCCAATGCAGAGGCAGCCGAGCGGCCTGCGTCTGCACAGCTGGATTTGGCAGAGAGGCGTTCGCTTGCCCCTGGGAGACGCTGAGATTGGCTCCAAGCACCGAGATTTCCGGGTGCGCGGCCTGCATCTCTCTGGCACTTTCCGAGCTGGAGAAGGCTTTCCTGGCTCCCTGCGTTGCTTCCCTGAAAGGAGCAGGCTGAGGAAGTGTGTCCGACATGCCTCAGCCCCTTCCTAGGCTTCCCCGTGCTATTGCCTTTCAGTGCAATCGAAGGCGCAGGACTCCTTGGAAAGGAGGCCGGGCTCGGTTGTCTCCCCACTTCAGAGGTCTAGGGCAGAGAACTGAGAAGTCTGTCAGATGGAAGGGAAGCGCTGTTGTGCCCATGGTGAAGATGTTGCTTGGCCGCACTGTGGAAGCAACGCCCAGAGAGACACAGGCAGCGTGGGCCTCCAGGCAGGGGCTGCGGGATCCCAGCCAGAATGCCCCTGCGTCTCAGCTGAGAAGCTACCTCCCAGGTGGAGGCTCCATGCCGCCCTCCAGAAGAGCAAAGACGTGTGGAGTGTGTCTGGCCTTTCCTTGGGAGTGTGGTGCCCTGCCCTCTTCCCCAGGCACAGGAGAAACTGCCCCTGAGCCAAGACCTCTCCAAGGACCTTTCCCTCAGGCCGAAGCAGATTTCGCAGGAAGCGGGCCTAGAGAGCTTCCTTCGTGGATGCAGAGGCAGCAGAGCGGCCTGCGTGTGCAAAGCTGCATTGGGCAGAGAGGAGCTCGCTTTGGCACTGGGAGGCTGGGAGGCCTGCTCCAAGCACCGGGATTGCTGGGTTGGGGCCTGCATCTCGCTTCCACGTGCTGAGCTTCCAAAGACTTTCCTAGCTCACAGCCTCGCTAGCCATGAAGGAGCAGGCTGAGGGAGCGTGTCAGACATGACTCAGCACTCTCCTGGGCTTGCCTGGGGTTTTGCCTTTCCACTCCAACTGGGCCCCAGGACTCCTTGCACAGGAGGAGGAGCCCGGTGGTCTCCAAACTTCCTAGGGCTAGAGTAGAGCAGGGAGAACGCTGTCAGCTGGAAGGGAAGAGCAGAAGGGTAGATGGGGCAGATGTTGCCTGGCCGCTCTGGTGAAGCAACGCACAGGGAGAAACAGGCACCATGGGCCTCCAGGCAGGGGATGCGAGACCCCCAGCCAGAGTGCTTCTGCGTCTCAGCCGAGAAGCTTCCTGAGAGTTTGAGGCTGCCTGCAGCTCTCCAGAGGAGCAAAGACATGTGGGGTGTGTTTGGCCTTTCCCTGTGAGGGTGGTGCCCTTGCGGCAGCCCCAGGCACAGGAGCAACGGCCCCAGAGGAAAGGCCGTTCCCACTGAGACTCGCTCAGGCTGAGAAGCAGATTTCGCAGGAAGCGGGAGGAGAGAGCTTCCTTCGCCAATGCAGAGGCAGCCGAGCGGCCTGCGTCTGCACAGCTGGATTTGGCAGAGAGGCGTTCGCTTTGCCCCTGGGAGACGCTGAGATTGGCTCCAAGCACCGAGATTTCCGGGTGCGCGGCCTGCATCTCTCTGGCACTTTCCGAGCTGGAGAAGGCTTTCCTGGCTCCCAGCGTTGCTTCCCTGAAAGGAGCAGGCTGAGGAAGTGTGTCCGACATGCCTCAGCCCCTTCCTAGGCTTCCCCGTGCTATTGCCTTTCAGTGCAATCGAAGGCGCAGGACTCCTTGGAAAGGAGGCCGGGCTCGGGTGTCTCCCCACTTCAGAGGTCTAGGGCAGAGCACTGAGAAGTCTGTCAGATGGAAGGGAAGCGCTGTTGTGCCCATGGTGAAGATGTTGCTTGGCCGCACTGTGGAAGCAACGCCCAGAGAGACACAGGCAGCGTGGGCCTCCAGGCAGGGGCTGCGGGATCCCAGCCAGAATGCCCCTGCGTCTCAGCTGAGAAGCTACCTCCCAGGTGGAGGCTCCATGCCGCCCTCCAGAAGAGCAAAGACGTGTGGAGTGTGTCTGGCCTTTCCTTGGGAGTGTGGTGCCCTGCCCTCTTCCCCAGGCACAGGAGAAACTGCCCCTGAGCCAAGACCTCTCCAAGGGCCTTTCCCTCAGGCGGAAGCAGATTTCGCAGGAAGCGGGCCTAGAGAGCTTCCTTCGTGGATGCAGAGGCAGCAGAGCGGCCTGCGTGTGCAAAGCTGCATTGGGCAGAGAGGAGCTCGCTTTGGCACTGGGAGGCTGGGAGGCCTGCTCCAAGCACCGGGATTGCTGGGTTGGGGCCTGCATCTCGCTTCCACGTGCTGAGCTTCCAAAGACTTTCCTAGCTCACAGCCTCGCTAGCCATGAAGGAGCAGGCTGAGGGAGCGTGTCAGACATGACTCAGCACTCTCCTGGGCTTGCCTGGGGTTTTGCCTTTCCACTCCAACTGGGCCCCAGGACTCCTTGCACAGGAGGAGGAGCCCGGTGGTCTCCAAACTTCCTAGGGCTAGAGTAGAGCAGGGAGAACGCTGTCAGCTGGAAGGGAAGAGCAGAAGGGTAGATGGGGCAGATGTTGCCTGGCCGCTCTGGTGAAGCAACGCACAGGGAGAAACAGGCACCATGGGCCTCCAGGCAGGGGATGCGAGACCCCCAGCCAGAGTGCTTCTGCGTCTCAGCCGAGAAGCTTCCTGAGAGTTTGAGGCTGCCTGCAGCTCTCCAGAGGAGCAAAGACATGTGGGGTGTGTTTGGCCTTTCCCTGTGAGGGTGGTGCCCTTGCGGCAGCCCCAGGCACAGGAGCAACGGCCCCAGAGGAAAGGCCGTTCCCACTGAGACTCGCTCAGGCTGAGAAGCAGATTTCACAAGAAGCGGGAGGAGAGAGCTTCCTTCGCCAATGCAGAGGCAGCCGAGCGGCCTGCGTCTGCACAGCTGGATTTGGCAGAGAGGCGTTCGCTTTGCCCCTGGGAGACGCTGAGATTGGCTCCAAGCACCGAGATTTCCGGGTGCGCGGCCTGCATCTCTCTGGCACTTTCCGAGCTGGAGAAGGCTTTCCTGGCTCCCAGCGTTGCTTCCCTGAAAGGAGCAGGCTGAGGAAGTGTGTCCGACATGCCTCAGCCCCTTCCTAGGCTTCCCCGTGCTATTGCCTTTCAGTGCAATCGAAGGCGCAGGACTCCTTGGAAAGGAGGCCGGGCTCGGGTGTCTCCCCACTTCAGAGGTCTAGGGCAGAGCACTGAGAAGTCTGTCAGATGGAAGGGAAGCGCTGTTGTGCCCATGGTGAAGATGTTGCTTGGCCGCACTGTGGAAGCAACGCCCAGAGAGACACAGGCAGCGTGGGCCTCCAGGCAGGGGCTGCGGGATCCCAGCCAGAATGCCCCTGCGTCTCAGCTGAGAAGCTACCTCCCAGGTGGAGGCTCCATGCCGCCCTCCAGAAGAGCAAAGACGTGTGGAGTGTGTCTGGCCTTTCCTTGGGAGTGTGGTGCCCTGCCCTCTTCCCCAGGCACAGGAGAAACTGCCCCTGAGCCAAGACCTCTCCAAGGGCCTTTCCCTCAGGCGGAAGCAGATTTCGCAGGAAGCGGGCCTAGAGAGCTTCCTTCGTGGATGCAGAGGCAGCAGAGCGGCCTGCGTGTGCAAAGCTGCATTGGGCAGAGAGGAGCTCGCTTTGGCACTGGGAGGCTGGGAGGCCTGCTCCAAGCACCGGGATTGCTGGGTTGGGGCCTGCATCTCGCTTCCACGTGCTGAGCTTCCAAAGACTTTCCTAGCTCACAGCCTCGCTAGCCATGAAGGAGCAGGCTGAGGGAGCGTGTCAGACATGACTCAGCACTCTCCTGGTCTTGCCTGTGGTTTAGCCTTTCCACTCCAACTGGGCCCCAGGACTCCTTGCACAGGAGGAGGAGCCCGGTTGTCTCCAAACTTCCTAGGGCTAGAGTAGAGCAGGGAGAACGTTGTCAGCTGGAAGGGAAGAGCAGAAGGGTAGATGGGGAAGATGTTGCCTGGCCGCTCTGGTGAAGCAACGCACAGGGAAAAACAGGCACCATGGGCCTCCAGGCAGGGGATGCGAGACCCCCAGCCAGAGTGCTTCTAGGTCACAGCCGAGAAGCTTCCTGAGAGTTTGAGGCTGCCTGCAGCTCTCCAGAGGAGCAAAGACATGTGGGGTGTGTTTGGCCTTTCCCTGTGAGGGTGGTGCCCTTGCGGCAACCCCAGGCACAGGAGCAACGGCCCCAGAGGAAAGGCCGTTCCCACTGAGACTCGCTCAGGCTGAGAAGCAGATTTCGCAGGAAGCGGGAGGAGAGAGCTTCCTTCGCCAATGCAGAGGCAGCCGAGCGGCCTGCGTCTGCACAGCTGGATTTGGCAGAGAGGCGTTCGCTTTGCCCCTGGGAGACGCTGAGATTGGCTCCAAGCACCGAGATTTCCGGGTGCGCGGCCTGCATCTCTCTGGCACTTTCCGAGCTGGAGAAGGCTTTCCTGGCTCCCAGCGTTGCTTCCCTGAAAGGAGCAGGCTGAGGAAGTGTGTCCGACATGCCTCAGCCCCTTCCTAGGCTTCCCCGTGCTATTGCCTTTCAGTGCAATCGAAGGCGCAGGACTCCTTGGAAAGGAGGCCGGGCTCGGGTGTCTCCCCACTTCAGAGGTCTAGGGCAGAGCACTGAGAAGTCTGTCAGATGGAAGGGAAGCGCTGTTGTGCCCATGGTGAAGATGTTGCTTGGCCGCACTGTGGAAGCAACGCCCAGAGAGACACAGGCAGCGTGGGCCTCCAGGCAGGGGCTGCGGGATCCCAGCCAGAATGCCCCTGCGTCTCAGCTGAGAAGCTACCTCCCAGGTGGAGGCTCCATGCCGCCCTCCAGAAGAGCAAAGACGTGTGGAGTGTGTCTGGCCTTTCCTTGGGAGTGTGGTGCCCTGCCCTCTTCCCCAGGCACAGGAGAAACTGCCCCTGAGCCAAGACCTCTCCAAGGGCCTTTCCCTCAGGCGGAAGCAGATTTCGCAGGAAGCGGGCCTAGAGAGCTTCCTTCGTGGATGCAGAGGCAGCAGAGCGGCCTGCGTGTGCAAAGCTGCATTGGGCAGAGAGGAGCTCGCTTTGGCACTGGGAGGCTGGGAGGCCTGCTCCAAGCACCGGGATTGCTGGGTTGGGGCCTGCATCTCGCTTCCACGTGCTGAGCTTCCAAAGACTTTCCTAGCTCACAGCCTCGCTAGCCATGAAGGAGCAGGCTGAGGGAGCGTGTCAGACATGACTCAGCACTCTCCTGGGCTTGCCTGGGGTTTTGCCTTTCCACTCCAACTGGGCCCCAGGACTCCTTGCACAGGAGGAGGAGCCCGGTGGTCTCCAAACTTCCTAGGGCTAGAGTAGAGCAGGGAGAACGCTGTCAGCTGGAAGGGAAGAGCAGAAGGGTAGATGGGGCAGATGTTGCCTGGCCGCTCTGGTGAAGCAACGCACAGGGAGAAACAGGCACCATGGGCCTCCAGGCAGGGGATGCGAGACCCCCAGCCAGAGTGCTTCTGCGTCTCAGCCGAGAAGCTTCCTGAGAGTTTGAGGCTGCCTGCAGCTCTCCAGAGGAGCAAAGACATGTGGGGTGTGTTTGGCCTTTCCCTGTGAGGGTGGTGCCCTTGCGGCAGCCCCAGGCACAGGAGCAACGGCCCCAGAGGAAAGGCCGTTCCCACTGAGACTCGCTCAGGCTGAGAAGCAGATTTCACAAGAAGCGGGAGGAGAGAGCTTCCTTCGCCAATGCAGAGGCAGCCGAGCGGCCTGCGTCTGCACAGCTGGATTTGGCAGAGAGGCGTTCGCTTTGCCCCTGGGAGACGCTGAGATTGGCTCCAAGCACCGAGATTTCCGGGTGCGCGGCCTGCATCTCTCTGGCACTTTCCGAGCTGGAGAAGGCTTTCCTGGCTCCCAGCGTTGCTTCCCTGAAAGGAGCAGGCTGAGGAAGTGTGTCCGACATGCCTCAGCCCCTTCCTAGGCTTCCCCGTGCTATTGCCTTTCAGTGCAATCGAAGGCGCAGGACTCCTTGGAAAGGAGGCCGGGCTCGGGTGTCTCCCCACTTCAGAGGTCTAGGGCAGAGCACTGAGAAGTCTGTCAGATGGAAGGGAAGCGCTGTTGTGCCCATGGTGAAGATGTTGCTTGGCCGCACTGTGGAAGCAACGCCCAGAGAGACACAGGCAGCGTGGGCCTCCAGGCAGGGGCTGCGGGATCCCAGCCAGAATGCCCCTGCGTCTCAGCTGAGAAGCTACCTCCCAGGTGGAGGCTCCATGCCGCCCTCCAGAAGAGCAAAGACGTGTGGAGTGTGTCTGGCCTTTCCTTGGGAGTGTGGTGCCCTGCCCTCTTCCCCAGGCACAGGAGAAACTGCCCCTGAGCCAAGACCTCTCCAAGGGCCTTTCCCTCAGGCGGAAGCAGATTTCGCAGGAAGCGGGCCTAGAGAGCTTCCTTCGTGGATGCAGAGGCAGCAGAGCGGCCTGCGTGTGCAAAGCTGCATTGGGCAGAGAGGAGCTCGCTTTGGCACTGGGAGGCTGGGAGGCCTGCTCCAAGCACCGGGATTGCTGGGTTGGGGCCTGCATCTCGCTTCCACGTGCTGAGCTTCCAAAGACTTTCCTAGCTCACAGCCTCGCTAGCCATGAAGGAGCAGGCTGAGGGAGCGTGTCAGACATGACTCAGCACTCTCCTGGTCTTGCCTGTGGTTTAGCCTTTCCACTCCAACTGGGCCCCAGGACTCCTTGCACAGGAGGAGGAGCCCGGTTGTCTCCAAACTTCCTAGGGCTAGAGTAGAGCAGGGAGAACGTTGTCAGCTGGAAGGGAAGAGCAGAAGGGTAGATGGGGAAGATGTTGCCTGGCCGCTCTGGTGAAGCAACGCACAGGGAAAAACAGGCACCATGGGCCTCCAGGCAGGGGATGCGAGACCCCCAGCCAGAGTGCTTCTAGGTCACAGCCGAGAAGCTTCCTGAGAGTTTGAGGCTGCCTGCAGCTCTCCAGAGGAGCAAAGACATGTGGGGTGTGTTTGGCCTTTCCCTGTGAGGGTGGTGCCCTTGCGGCAACCCCAGGCACAGGAGCAACGGCCCCAGAGGAAAGGCCGTTCCCACTGAGACTCGCTCAGGCTGAGAAGCAGATTTCGCAGGAAGCGGGAGGAGAGAGCTTCCTTCGCCAATGCAGAGGCAGCCGAGCGGCCTGCGTCTGCACAGCTGGATTTGGCAGAGAGGCATTCGCTTTGCCCCTGGGAGACGCTGAGATTGGCTCCAAGCACCGAGATTTCCGGGTGCGCGGCCTGCATCTCTCTTGCACTTTCCGAGCTGGAGAAGGCTTTCCTGGCTCCCAGCGTTGCTTCCCTGAAAGGAGCAGGCTGAGGAAGTGTGTCCGACATGCCTCAGCACCTTCCTAGGCTTCCCCGTGCTATTGCCTTTCAGTGCAATCGAAGGCGCAGGACTCCTTGGAAAGGAGGCCGGGCTCGGTTGTCTCCCCACTTCAGAGGTCTAGGGCAGAGCACTGAGAAGTCTGTCAGATGGAAGGGAAGCGCTGTTGTGCCCATGGTGAAGATGTTGCTTGGCCGCACTGTGGAAGCAACGCCCAGAGAGACACAGGCAGCGTGGGCCTCCAGGCAGGGGCTGCGGGATCCCAGCCAGAATGGCCCTGCGTCTCAGCTGAGAAGCTACCTCCCAGGTGGAGGCTCCATGCCGCCCTCCAGAAGAGCAAAGACGTGTGGAGTGTGTCTGGCCTTTCCTTGGGAGTGTGGTGCCCTGCCCTCTTCCCCAGGCACAGGAGAAACTGCCCCTGAGCCAAGACCTCTCCAAGGGCCTTTCCCTCAGGCGGAAGCAGATTTCGCAGGAAGCGGGCCTAGAGAGCTTCCTTCGTGGATGCAGAGGCAGCAGAGCGGCCTGCGTGTGCAAAGCTGCATTGGGCAGAGAGGAGCTCGCTTTGGCACTGGGAGGCTGGGAGGCCTGCTCCAAGCACCGGGATTGCTGGGTTGGGGCCTGCATCTCACTTCCACGTGCTGAGCTTCCAAAGACTTTCCTAGCTCACAGCCTCGCTAGCCATGAAGGAGCAGGCTGAGGGAGCGTGTCAGACATGACTCAGCACTCTCCTGGGCTTGCCTGTGGTTTTGCCTTTCCACTCCAACTGGGCCCCAGGACTTCTTGCACAGGAGGAGGAGCCCGGTGGTCTCCAAACTTCCTAGGGCTAGAGTAGAGCAGGGAGAACGCTGTCAGCTGGAAGGGAAGAGCAGAAGTGTAGATGGGGCAGATGTTGCCTGGCCGCTCTGGTGAAGCAACGCACAGGGAGAAACAGGCACCATGGGCCTCCAGGCAGGGGATGCGAGACCCCCAGCCAGAGTGCTTCTGCGTCTCAGCCGAGAAGCTTCCTGAGAGTTTGAGGCTGCCTGCAGCTCTCCAGAGGAGCAAAGACATGTGGGGTGTGTTTGGCCTTTCCCTGTGAGGGTGGTGCCCTTGCGGCAGCCCCAGGCACAGGAGCAACGGCCCCAGAGGAAAGGCCGTTCCCACTGAGACTCGCTCAGGCTGAGAAGCAGATTTCGCAGGAAGCGGGAGGAAAGAGCTTCCTTCGCCAATGCAGAGGCAGCCGAGCGGCCTGCGTCTGCACAGCTGGATTTGGCAGAGAGGCGTTCGCTTTGCCCCTGGGAGACGCTGAGATTGGCTCCAAGCACCGAGATTTCCGGGTGCGCGGCCTGCATCTCTCTGGCACTTTCCGAGCTGGAGAAGGCTTTCCTGGCTCCCAGCGTTGCTTCCCTGAAAGGAGCAGGCTGAGGAAGTGTGTCCGACATGCCTCAGCCCCTTCCTAGGCTTCCCCGTGCTATTGCCTTTCAGTGCAATCGAAGGCGCAGGACTCCTTGGAAAGGAGGCCGGGCTCGGTTGTCTCCCCACTTCAGAGGTCTAGGGCAGAGCACTGAGAAGTCTGTCAGATGGAAGGGAAGCGCTGTTGTGCCCATGGTGAAGATGTTGCTTGGCCGCACTGTGGAAGCAACGCCCAGAGAGACACAGGCAGCGTGGGCCTCCAGGCAGGGCCTGCGGGATCCCAGCCAGAATGGCCCTGCGTCTCAGCTGAGAAGCTACCTCCCAGGTGGAGGCTCCATGCCGCCCTCCAGAAGAGCAAAGACGTGTGGAGTGTGTCTGGCCTTTCCTTGGGAGTGTGGTGCCCTGCCCTCTTCCCCAGGCACAGGAGAAACTGCCCCTGAGCCAAGACCTCTCCAAGGGCCTTTCCCTCAGGCGGAAGCAGATTTCGCAGGAAGCGGGCCTAGAGAGCTTCCTTCGTGGATGCAGAGGCAGCAGAGCGGCCTGCGTGTGCAAAGCTGCATTGGGCAGAGAGGAGCTCGCTTTGGCACTGGGAGGCTGGGAGGCCTGCTCCAAGCACCGGGATTGCTGGGTTGGGGCCTGCATCTCGCTTCCACGTGCTGAGCTTCCAAAGACTTTCCTAGCTCACAGCCTCGCTAGCCATGAAGGAGCAGGCTGAGGGAGCGTGTCAGACATGACTCAGCACTCTCCTGGGCTTGCCTGTGGTTTAGCATTTCCACTCCAACTGGGCCCCAGGACTCCTTGCACAGGAGGAGGAGCCCGGTTGTCTCCAAACTTCCTAGGGCTAGAGTAGAGCAGGGAGAACGCTGTCAGCTGGAAGGGAAGAGCAGAAGGGTAGATGGGGAAGATGTTGCCTGGCCGCTCTGGTGAAGCAACGCACAGGGAGAAACAGGCATAATGGGCCTCCAGGCAGGGGATGCGAGACCCCCAGCCAGAGTGCTTCTGCGTCTCAGCCGAGAAGCTTCCTGAGAGTTTGAGGCTGCCTGCAGCTCTCCAGAGGAGCAAAGACATGTGGGGTGTGTTTGGCCTTTCCCTGTGAGGGTGGTGCCCTGCGGCAGCCCCAGGCACAGGAGCAACGGCCCCAAAGGAAAGGCCGTTCCCACTGAGACTCGCTCAGGCTGAGAAGCAGATTTCGCAGGAAGCGGGAGGAGAGAGCTTCCTTCGCCAATGCAGAGGCAGCCGAGCGGCCTGCGTCTGCACAGCTGGATTTGGCAGAGAGGCATTCGCTTTGCCCCTGGGAGACGCTGAGATTGGCTCCAAGCACCGAGATTTCCGGGTGCGCGGCCTGCATCTCTCTTGCACTTTCCGAGCTGGAGAAGGCTTTCCTGGCTCCCAGCGTTGCTTCCCTGAAAGGAGCAGGCTGAGGAAGTGTGTCCGACATGCCTCAGCCCCTTCCTAGGCTTCCCCGTGCTATTGCCTTTCAGTGCAATCGAAGGCGCAGGACTCCTTGGAAAGGAGGCCGGGCTCGGTTGTCTCCCCACTTCAGAGGTCTAGGGCAGAGCACTGAGAAGTCTGTCAGATGGAAGGGAAGCGCTGTTGTGCCCATGGTGAAGATGTTGCTTGGCCGCACTGTGGAAGCAACGCCCAGAGAGACACAGGCAGCGTGGGCCTCCAGGCAGGGGCTGCGGGATCCCAGCCAGAATGGCCCTGCGTCTCAGCTGAGAAGCTACCTCCCAGGTGGAGGCTCCATGCCGCCCTCCAGAAGAGCAAAGACGTGTGGAGTGTGTCTGGCCTTTCCTTGGGAGTGTGGTGCCCTGCCCTCTTCCCCAGGCACAGGAGAAACTTCCCCTGAGCCAAGACCTCTCCAAGGGCCTTTCCCTCGGGCGGAAGCAGATTTCGCAGGAAGCGGGCCTAGAGAGCTTCCTTCGTGGATGCAGAGGCAGCAGAGCGGCCTGCGTGTGCAAAGCTGCATTGGGCAGAGAGGAGCTCGCTTTGGCACTGGGAGGCTGGGAGGCCTGCTCCAAGCACCGGGATTGCTGGGTTGGGGCCTGCATCTCGCTTCCACGTGCTGAGCTTCCAAAGACTTTCCTAGCTCACAGCCTCGCTAGCCATGAAGGAGCAGGCTGAGGGAGCGTGTCAGACATGACTCAGCACTCTCCTGGGCTTGCCTGGGGTTTTGCCTTTCCACTCCAACTGGGCCCCAGGACTCCTTGCACAGGAGGAGGAGCCCGGTGGTCTCCAAACTTCCTAGGGCTAGAGTAGAGCAGGGAGAACGCTGTCAGCTGGAAGGGAAGAGCAGAAGGGTAGATGGGGCAGATGTTGCCTGGCCGCTCTGGTGAAGCAACGCACAGGGAGAAACAGGCACCATGGGCCTCCAGGCAGGGGATGCGAGACCCCCAGCCAGAGTGCTTCTGCGTCTCAGCCGAGAAGCTTCCTGAGAGTTTGAGGCTGCCTGCAGCTCTCCAGAGGAGCAAAGACATGTGGGGTGTGTTTGGCCTTTCCCTGTGAGGGTGGTGCCCTTGCGGCAGCCCCAGGCACAGGAGCAACGGCCCCAGAGGAAAGGCCGTTCCCACTGAGACTCGCTCAGGCTGAGAAGCAGATTTCGCAGGAAGCGGGAGGAGAGAGCTTCCTTCACCAATGCAGAGGCAGCCGAGCGGCCTGCGTCTGCACAGCTGGATTTGGCAGAGAGGCGTTCGCTTTGCCCCTGGGAGACGCTGAGATTGGCTCCAAGCACCGAGATTTCCGGGTGCGCGGCCTGCATCTCTCTGGCACTTTCCGAGCTGGAGAAGGCTTTCCTGGCTCCCAGCGTTGCTTCCCTGAAAGGAGCAGGCTGAGGAAGTGTGTCCGACATGCCTCAGCCCCTTCCTAGGCTTCCCCGTGCTATTGCCTTTCAGTGCAATCGAAGGCGCAGGACTCCTTGGAAGGGAGGCCGGGCTCGGTTGTCTCCCCACTTCAGAGGTCTAGGGCAGAGCACTGAGAAGTCTGTCAGATGGAAGGGAAGCGCTGTTGTGCCCATGGTGAAGATGTTGCTTGGCCGCACTGTGGAAGCAACGCCCAGAGAGACACAGGCAGCGTGGGCCTCCAGGCAGGGGCTGCGGGATCCCAGCCAGAATGCCCCTGCGTCTCAGCTGAGAAGCTACCTCCCAGGTGGAGGCTCCATGCCGCCCTCCAGAAGAGCAAAGACGTGTGGAGTGTGTCTGGCCTTTCCTTGGGAGTGTGGTGCCCTGCCCTCTTCCCCAGGCACAGGAGAAACTGCCCCTGAGCCAAGACCTCTCCAAGGGCCTTTCCCTCAGGCCGAAGCAGATTTCGCAGGAAGCGGGCCTAGAGAGCTTCCTTCGTGGATGCAGAGGCAGCAGAGCGGCCTGCGTGTGCAAAGCTGCATTGGGCAGAGAGGAGCTCGCTTTGGCACTGGGAGGCTGGGAGGCCTGCTCCAAGCACCGGGATTGCTGGGTTGGGGCCTGCATCTCGATTCCACGTGCTGAGCTTCCAAAGACTTTCCTAGCTCACAGCCTCGCTAGCCATGAAGGAGCAGGCTGAGGGAGCGTGTCAGACATGACTCAGCACTCTCCTGGGCTTGCCTGGGGTTTTGCCTTTCCACTCCAACTGGGCCCCAGGACTCCTTGCACAGGAGGAGGAGCCCGGTGGTCTCCAAACTTCCTAGGGCTAGAGTAGAGCAGGGAGAACGCTGTCAGCTGGAAGGGAAGAGCAGAAGGGTAGATGGGGCAGATGTTGCCTGGCCGCTCTGGTGAAGCAACGCACAGGGAGAAACAGGCACCATGGGCCTCCCGGCAGGGGATGCGAGACCCCCAGCCAGAGTGCTTCTGCGTCTCAGCCGAGAAGCTTCCTGAGAGTTTGAGGCTGCCTGCAGCTCTCCAGAGGAGCAAAGACATGTGGGGTGTGTTTGGCCTTTCCCTGTGAGGGTGGTGCCCTTGCGGCAGCCCCAGGCACAGGAGCAACGGCCCCAGAGGAAAGGCCGTTCCCACTAAGACTCGCTCAGGCTGAGAAGCAGATTTCGCAGGAAGCGGGAGGAGAGAGCTTCCTTCGCCAATGCAGAGGCAGCCGAGCGGCCTGCGTCTGCACAGCTGGATTTGGCAGAGAGGCGTTCGCTTTGCCCCTGGCAGACGCTGAGATTGGCTCCAAGCACCGAGATTTCCGGGTGCGCGGCCTGCATCTCTCTTGCACTTTCCGAGCTGGAGAAGGCTTTCCTGGCTCCCAGCGTTGCTTCCCTGAAAGGAGCAGGCTGAGGAAGTGTGTCCGACATGCCTCAGCCCCTTCCTAGGCTTCCCCGTGCTATTGCCTTTCAGTGCAATCGAAGGCGCAGGACTCCTTGGAAAGGAGGCCGGGCTCGGTTGTCTCCCCACTTCAGAGGTCTAGGGCAGAGCACTGAGAAGTCTGTCAGATGGAAGGGAAGCGCTGTTGTGCCCATGGTGAAGATGTTGCTTGGCCGCACTGTGGAAGCAACGCCCAGAGAGACACAGGCAGCGTGGGCCTCCAGGCAGGGGCTGCGGGATCCCAGCCAGAATGCCCCTGCGTCTCAGCTGAGAAGCTACCTCCCAGGTGGAGGCTCCATGCCGCCCTCCAGAAGAGCAAAGACGTGTGGAGTGTGTCTGGCCTTTCCTTGGGAGTGTGGTGCCCTGCCCTCTTCCCCAGGCACAGGAGAAACTGCCCCTGAGCCAAGACCTCTCCAAGGGCCTTTCCCTCAGGCGGAAGCAGATTTCGCAGGAAGCGGGCCTAGAGAGCTTCCTTCGTGGATGCAGAGGCAGCAGAGCGGCCTGCGTGTGCAAAGCTGCATTGGGCAGAGAGGAGCTCGCTTTGGCACTGGGAGGCTGGGAGGCCTGCTCCAAGCACCGGGATTGCTGGGTTGGGGCCTGCATCTCGCTTCCACGTGCTGAGCTTCCAAAGACTTTCCTAGCTCACAGCCTCGCTAGCCATGAAGGACCAGGCTGAGGGAGCGTGTCAGACATGACTCAGCACTCTCCTGGGCTTGCCTGGGGTTTTGCCTTTCCACTCCAACTGGGCCCCAGGACTCCTTGCACAGGAGGAGGAGCCCGGTGGTCTCCAAACTTCCTAGGGCTAGAGTAGAGCAGGGAGAACGCTGTCAGCTGGAAGGGAAGAGCAGAAGGGTAGATGGGGCAGATGTTGCCTGGCCGCTCTGGTGAAGCAACGCACAGGGAGAAACAGGCACCATGGGCCTCCAGGCAGGGGATGCGAGACCCCCAGCCAGAGTGCTTCTGCGTCTCAGCCGAGAAGCTTCCTGAGAGTTTGAGGCTGCCTGCAGCTCTCCAGAGGAGCAAAGACATGTGGGGTGTGTTTGGCCTTTCCCTGTGAGGGTGGTGCCCTTGCGGCAGCCCCAGGCACAGGAGCAACGGCCCCAGAGGAAAGGCCGTTCCCACTGAGACTCGCTCAGGCTGAGAAGCAGATTTCGCAGGAAGCGGGAGGAGAGAGCTTCCTTCGCCAATGCAGAGGCAGCCGAGCGGCTTGCGTCTGCACAGCTGGATTTGGCAGAGAGGCGTTCGCTTTGCCCCTGGGAGACGCTGAGATTGGCTCCAAGCACCGAGATTTCCGGGTGCGCGGCCTGCATCTCTCTTGCACTTTCCGAGCTGGAGAAGGCTTTCCTGGCTCCCAGCGTTGCTTCCCTGAAAGGAGCAGGCTGAGGAAGTGTGTCCGACATGCCTCAGCCCCTTCCTAGGCTTCCCCGTGCTATTGCCTTTCAGTGCAATCGAAGGCGCAGGACTCCTTGGAAAGGAGGCCGGGCTCGGTTGTCTCCCCACTTCAGAGGTCTAGGGCAGAGCACTGAGAAGTCTGTCAGATGGAAGGGAAGCGCTGTTGTGCCCATGGTGAAGATGTTGCTTGGCCGCACTGTGGAAGCAACGCCCAGAGAGACACAGGCAGCGTGGGCCTCCAGGCAGGGGCTGCGGGATCCCAGCCAGAATGCCCCTGCGTCTCAGCTGAGAAGCTACCTCCCAGGTGGAGGCTCCATGCCGCCCTCCAGAAGAGCAAAGACGTGTGGAGTGTGTCTGGCCTTTCCTTGGGAGTGTGGTGCCCTGCCCTCTTCCCCAGGCACAGGAGAAACTGCCCCTGAGCCAAGACCTCTCCAAGGGCCTTTCCCTCAGGCGGAAGCAGATTTCGCAGGAAGCGGGCCTAGAGAGCTTCCTTCGTGGATGCAGAGGCAGCAGAGCGGCCTGCGTGTGCAAAGCTGCATTGGGCAGAGAGGAGCTCGCTTTGGCACTGGGAGGCTGGGAGGCCTGCTCCAAGCACCGGGATTGCTGGGTTGGGGCCTGCATCTCGCTTCCACGTGCTGAGCTTCCAAAGACTTTCCTAGCTCACAGCCTCGCTAGCCATGAAGGAGCAGGCTGAGGGAGTGTGTCAGACATGACTCAGCACTCTCCTGGGCTTGCCTGGGGTTTTGCCTTTCCACTCCAACTGGGCCCCAGGACTCCTTGCACAGGAGGAGGAGCCCGGTTGTCTCCAAACTTCCTAGGGCTAGAGTAGAGCAGGGAGAACGCTGTCAGCTGGAAGGGAAGAGCAGAAGGGTAGATGGGGCAGATGTTGCCTGGCCGCTCTGGTGAAGCAACGCACAGGGAGAAACAGGCACCATGGGCCTCCAGGCAGGGGATACGAGACCCCCAGCCAGAGTGCTTCTGCGTCTCAGCCGAGAAGCTTCCTGAGAGTTTGAGGCTGCCTGCAGCTCTCCAGAGGAGCAAAGACATGTGGGGTGTGTTTGGCCTTTCCCTGTGAGGGTGGTGCCCTTGCGGCAGCCCCAGGCACAGGAGCAACGGCCCCAGAGGAAAGGCCGTTCCCACTGAGACTCGCTCAGGCTGAGAAGCAGATTTCGCAGGAAGCGGGAGGAGAGAGCTTCCTTCGCCAATGCAGAGGCAGCCGAGCGGCCTGCGTCTGCACAGCTGGATTTGGCAGAGAGGCGTTCGCTTTGCCCCTGGGAGACGCTGAGATTGGCTCCAAGCACCGAGATTTCCGGGTGCGCGGCCTGCATCTCTCTTGCACTTTCCGAGCTGGAGAAGGCTTTCCTGGCTCCCAGCGTTGCTTCCCTGAAAGGAGCAGGCTGAGGAAGTGTGTCCGACATGCCTCAGCCCCTTCCTAGGCTTCCCCGTGCTATTGCCTTTCAGTGCAATCGAAGGCGCAGGACTCCTTGGAAAGGAGGCCGGGCTCGGGTGTCTCCCCACTTCAGAGGTCTAGGGCAGAGCACTGAGAAGTCTGTCAGATGGAAGGGAAGCGCTGTTGTGCCCATGGTGAAGATGTTGCTTGGCCGCACTGTGGAAGCAACGCCCAGAGAGACACAGGCAGCGTGGGCCTGCAGGCAGGGGCTGCGGGATCCCAGCCAGAATGCCCCTGCGTCTCAGCTGAGAAGCTACCTCCCAGGTGGAGGCTCCATGCCGCCCTCCAGAAGAGCAAAGACGTGTGGAGTGTGTCTGGCCTTTCCTTGGGAGTGTGGTGCCCTGCCCTCTTCCCCAGGCACAGGAGAAACTGCCCCTGAGCCAAGACCTCTCCAAGGGCCTTTCCCTCAGGCCGAAGCAGATTTCGCAGGAAGCGGGCCTAGAGAGCTTCCTTCGTGGATGCAGAGGCAGCAGAGCGGCCTGCGTGTGCAAAGCTGCATTGGGCAGAGAGGAGCTCGCTTTGGCACTGGGAGGCTGGCAGGCCTGCTCCAAGCACCGGGATTGCTGGGTTGGGTCCTGCATCTCGCTTCCACGTCCTGAGCTTCCAAAGACTTTCCTAGCTCACAGCCTCGCTAGCCATGAAGGAGCAGGCTGAGGGAGTGTGTCAGACATGACTCAGCACTCTCCTGGGCTTGCCTGGGGTTTTGCCTTTCCACTCCAACTGGGCCCCAGGACTCCTTGCACAGGAGGAGGAGCCCGGTGGTCTCCAAACTTCCTAGGGCTAGAGTAGAGCAGGGAGAACGCTGTCAGCTGGAAGGGAAGAGCAGAAGGGTAGATGGGGCAGATGTTGCCTGGCCGCTCTGGTGAAGCAACGCACAGGGAGAAACAGGCACCATGGGCCTCCAGGCAGGGGATGCGAGACCCCCAGCCAGAGTGCTTCTGCGTCTCAGCCGAGAAGCTTCCTGAGAGTTTGAGGCTGCCTGCAGCTCTCCAGAGGAGCAAAGACATGTGGGGTGTGTTTGGCCTTTCCCTGTGAGGGTGGTGCCCTTGCGGCAGCCCCAGGCACAGGAGCAACGGCCCCAGAGGAAAGGCCGTTCCCCCTGAGACTCGCTCAGGCTGAGAAGCAGATTTCGCAGGAAGCGGGAGGAGAGAGCTTCCTTCGCCAATGCAGAGGCAGCCGAGCGGCCTGCGTCTGCACAGCTGGATTTGGCAGAGAGGCGTTCGCTTTGCCCCTGGGAGACGCTGAGATTGGCTCCAAGCACCGAGATTTCCGGGTGCGCGGCCTGCATCTCTCTGGCACTTTCCGAGCTGGAGAAGGCTTTCCTGGCTCCCAGCGTTGCTTCCCTGAAAGGAGCAGGCTGAGGAAGTGTGTCCGACATGCCTCAGCCCCTTCCTAGGCTTCCCCGTGCTATTGCCTTTCAGTGCAATCGAAGGCGCAGGACTCCTTGGAAAGGAGGCCGGGCTCGGGTGTCTCCCCACTTCAGAGGTCTAGGGCAGAGCACTGAGAAGTCTGTCAGATGGAAGGGAAGCGCTGTTGTGCCCATGGTGAAGATGTTGCTTGGCTGCACTGTGGAAGCAACGCCCAGAGAGACACAGGCAGCGTGGGCCTCCAGGCAGGGGCTGCGGGATCCCAGCCAGAATGCCCCTGCGTCTCAGCTGAGAAGCTACCTCCCAGGTTGAGGCTCCATGCCGCCCTCCAGAAGAGCAAAGACGTGTGGAGTGTGTCTGGCCTTTCCTTGGGAGTGTGGTGCCCTGCCCTCTTCCCCAGGCACAGGAGAAACTGCCCCTGAGCCAAGACCTCTCCAAGGGCCTTTCCCTCAGGCGGAAGCAGATTTCGCAGGAAGCGGGCCTAGAGAGCTTCCTTCGTGGATGCAGAGGCAGCAGAGCGGCCTGCGTGTGCAAAGCTGCATTGGGCAGAGAGGAGCTCGCTTTGGCACTGGGAGGCTGGGAGGCCTGCTCCAAGCACCGGGATTGCTGGGTTGGGGCCTGCATCTCGATTCCACGTGCTGAGCTTCCAAAGACTTTCCTAGCTCACAGCCTCGCTAGCCATGAAGGAGCAGGCTGAGGGAGTGTGTCAGACATGACTCAGCACTCTCCTGGGCTTGCCTGGGGTTTTGCCTTTCCACTCCAACTGGGCCCCAGGACTCCTTGCACAGGAGGAGGAGCCCGGTTGTCTCCAAACTTCCTAGGGCTAGAGTAGAGCAGGGAGAACGCTGTCAGCTGGAAGGGAAGAGCAGAAGGGTAGATGGGGCAGATGTTGCCTGGCCGCTCTGGTGAAGCAACGCACAGGGAGAAACAGGCACCATGGGCCTCCAGGCAGGGGATACGAGACCCCCAGCCAGAGTGCTTCTGCGTCTCAGCCGAGAAGCTTCCTGAGAGTTTGAGGCTGCCTGCAGCTCTCCAGAGGAGCAAAGACATGTGGGGTGTGTTTGGCCTTTCCCTGTGAGGGTGGTGCCCTTGCGGCAGCCCCAGGCACAGGAGCAACGGCCCCAGAGGAAAGGCCGTTCCCACTGAGACTCGCTCAGGCTGAGAAGCAGATTTCGCAGGAAGCGGGAGGAGAGAGCTTCCTTCGCCAATGCAGAGGCAGCCGAGCGGCCTGCGTCTGCACAGCTGGATTTGGCAGAGAGGCGTTCGCTTTGCCCCTGGGAGACGCTGAGATTGGCTCCAAGCACCGAGATTTCCGGGTGCGCGGCCTGCATCTCTCTTGCACTTTCCGAGCTGGAGAAGGCTTTCCTGGCTCCCAGCGTTGCTTCCCTGAAAGGAGCAGGCTGAGGAAGTGTGTCCGACATGCCTCAGCCCCTTCCTAGGCTTCCCCGTGCTATTGCCTTTCAGTGCAATCGAAGGCGCAGGACTCCTTGGAAAGGAGGCCGGGCTCGGGTGTCTCCCCACTTCAGAGGTCTAGGGCAGAGCACTGAGAAGTCTGTCAGATGGAAGGGAAGCGCTGTTGTGCCCATGGTGAAGATGTTGCTTGGCCGCACTGTGGAAGCAACGCCCAGAGAGACACAGGCAGCGTGGGCCTGCAGGCAGGGGCTGCGGGATCCCAGCCAGAATGCCCCTGCGTCTCAGCTGAGAAGCTACCTCCCAGGTGGAGGCTCCATGCCGCCCTCCAGAAGAGCAAAGACGTGTGGAGTGTGTCTGGCCTTTCCTTGGGAGTGTGGTGCCCTGCCCTCTTCCCCAGGCACAGGAGAAACTGCCCCTGAGCCAAGACCTCTCCAAGGGCCTTTCCCTCAGGCGGAAGCAGATTTCGCAGGAAGCGGGCCTAGAGAAGTTCCTTCGTGGATGCAGAGGCAGCAGAGCGGCCTGCGTATGCAAAGCTGCATTGGGCAGAGAGGAGCTCGCTTTGGCACTGGGAGGCTGGGAGGCCTGCTCCAAGCACCGGGATTGCTGGGTTGGGGCCTGCATCTCGCTTCCACGTGCTGAGCTTCCAAAGACTTTCCTAGCTCACAGCCTCGCTAGCCATGAAGGAGCAGGCTGAGGGAGCGTGTCAGACATGACTCAGCACTCTCCTGGGCTTGCCTGGGGTTTTGCCTTTCCACTCCAACTGGGCCCCAGGACTCCTTGCACAGGAGGAGGAGCCCGGTGGTCTCCAAACTTCCTAGGGCTAGAGTAGAGCAGGGAGAACGCTGTCAGCTGGAAGGGAAGAGCAGAAGGGTAGATGGGGCAGATGTTGCCTGGCCGCTCTGGTGAAGCAACGCACAGGGAGAAACAGGCACCATGGGCCTCCAGGCAGGGGATGCGAGACCCCCAGCCAGAGTGCTTCTGCGTCTCAGCCGAGAAGCTTCCTGAGAGTTTGAGGCTGCCTGCAGCTCTCCAGAGGAGCAAAGACATGTGGGGTGTGTTTGGCCTTTCCCTGTGAGGGTGGTGCCCTTGCGGCAGCCCCAGGCACAGGAGCAACGGCCCCAGAGGAAAGGCCGTTCCCACTGAGACTCGCTCAGGCTGAGAAGCAGATTTCGCAGGAAGCGGGAGGAGAGAGCTTCCTTCGCCAATGCAGAGGCAGCCGAGCGGCCTGCGTCTGCACAGCTGGATTTGGCAGAGAGGCGTTCGCTTTGCCCCTGGGAGACGCTGAGATTGGCTCCAAGCACCGAGATTTCCGGGTGCGCGCCCTGCATCTCTCTGGCACTTTCCGAGCTGGAGAAGGCTTTCCTGGCTCCCAGCGTTGCTTCCCTGAAAGGAGCAGGCTGAGGAAGTGTGTCCGACATGCCTCAGCCCCTTCCTAGGCTTCCCCGTGCTATTGCCTTTCAGTGCAATCGAAGGCGCAGGACTCCTTGGAAAGGAAGCCGGGCTCGGGTGTCTCCCCACTTCAGAGGTCTAGGGCAGAGCACTGAGAAGTCTGTCAGATGGAAGGGAAGCGCTGTTGTGCCCATGGTGAAGATGTTGCTTGGCCGCACTGTGGAAGCAACGCCCAGAGAGACACAGGCAGCGTGGGCCTCCAGGCAGGGGCTGCGGGATCCCAGCCAGAATGCCCCTGCGTCTCAGCTGAGAAGCTACCTCCCAGGTGGAGGCTCCATGCCGCCCTCCAGAAGAGCAAAGACGTGTGGAGTGTGTCTGGCCTTTCCTTGGGAGTGTGGTGCCCTGCCCTCTTCCCCAGGCACAGGAGAAACTGCCCCTGAGCCAAGACCTCTCCAAGGGCCTTTCCCTCAGGCGGAAGCAGATTTCGCAGGAAGCGGGCCTAGAGAGCTTCCTTCGTGGATGCAGAGGCAGCAGAGCGGCCTGCGTGTGCAAAGCTGCATTGGGCAGAGAGGAGCTCGCTTTGGCACTGGGAGGCTGGGAGGCCTGCTCCAAGCACCGGGATTGCTGGGTTGGGGCCTGCATCTCGCTTCCACGTGCTGAGCTTCCAAAGAATTTCCTAGCTCACAGCCTCGCTAGCCATGAAGGAGCAGGCTGAGGGAGCGTGTCAGACATGACTCAGCACTCTCCTGGGCTTGCCTGGGGTTTTGCCTTTCCACTCCAAATGGGCCCCAGGACTCCTTGCACAGGAGGAGGAGCCCGGTGGTCTCCAAACTTCCTAGGGCTAGAGTAGAGCAGGGAGAACGCTGTCAGCTGGAAGGGAAGAGCAGAAGGGTAGATGGGGCAGATGTTGCCTGGCCGCTCTGGTGAAGCAACGCACAGGGAGAAACAGGCACCATGGGCCTCCAGGCAGGGGATGCGAGACCCCCAGCCAGAGTGCTTCTGCGTCTCAGCCGAGAAGCTTCCTGAGAGTTTGAGGCTGCCTGCAGCTCTCCAGAGGAGCAAAGACATGTGGGGTGTGTTTGGCCTTTCCCTGTGAGGGTGGTGCCCTTGCGGCAGCCCCAGGCACAGGAGCAACGGCCCCAGAGGAAAGGCCGTTCCCACTGAGACTCGCTCAGGCTGAGAAGCAGATTTCGCAGGAAGCGGGAGGAGAGAGCTTCCTTCGCCAATGCAGAGGCAGCCGAGCGGCCTGCGTCTGCACAGCTGGATTTGGCAGAGAGGCGTTCGCTTTGCCCCTGGGAGACGCTGAGATTGGCTCCAAGCACCGAGATTTCCGGGTGCGCGGCCTGCATCTCTCTTGCACTTTCCGAGCTGGAGAAGGCTTTCCTGGCTCCCAGCGTTGCTTCCCTGAAAGGAGCAGGCTGAGGAAGTGTGTCCGACATGCCTCAGCCCCTTCCTAGGCTTCCCCGTGCTATTGCCTTTCAGTGCAATCGAAGGCGCAGGACTCCTTGGAAAGGAGGCCGGGCTCGGTTGTCTCCCCACTTCAGAGGTCTAGGGCAGAGCACTGAGAAGTCTGTCAGATGGAAGGGAAGCGCTGTTGTGCCCATGGTGAAGATGTTGCTTGGCCGCACTGTGGAAGCAACGCCCAGAGAGACACAGGCAGCGTGGGCCTCCAGGCAGGGGCTGCGGGATCCCAGCCAGAATGCCCCTGCGTCTCAGCTGAGAAGCTACCTCCCAGGTGGAGGCTCCATGCCGCCCTCCAGAAGAGCAAAGACGTGTGGAGTGTGTCTGGCCTTTCCTTGGGAGTGTGGTGCCCTGCCCTCTTCCCCAGGCACAGGAGAAACTGCCCCTGAGCCAAGACCTCTCCAAGGGCCTTTCCCTCAGGCGGAAGCAGATTTCGCAGGAAGCGGGCCTAGAGAGCTTCCTTCGTGGATGCAGAGGCAGCAGAGCGGCCTGCGTGTGCAAAGCTGCATTGGGCAGAGAGGAGCTCGCTTTGGCACTGGGAGGCTGGGAGGCCTGCTCCAAGCACCGGGATTGCTGGGTTGGGGCCTGCATCTCGCTTCCACGTGCTGAGCTTCCAAAGACTTTCCTAGCTCACAGCCTCGCTAGCCATGAAGGAGCAGGCTGAGGGAGCGTGTCAGACATGACTCAGCACTCTCCTGGGCTTGCCTGGGGTTTTGCCTTTCCACTCCAACTGGGCCCCAGGACTCCTTGCACAGGAGGAGGAGCCCGGTGGTCTCCAAACTTCCTAGGGCTAGAGTAGAGCAGGGAGAACGCTGTCAGCTGGAAGGGAAGAGCAGAAGGGTAGATGGGGCAGATGTTGCCTGGCCGCTCTGGTGAAGCAACGCACAGGGAGAAACAGGCACCATGGGCCTCCCGGCAGGGGATGCGAGACCCCCAGCCAGAGTGCTTCTGCGTCTCAGCCGAGAAGCTTCCTGAGAGTTTGAGGCTGCCTGCAGCTCTCCAGAGGAGCAAAGACATGTGGGGTGTGTTTGGCCTTTCCCTGTGAGGGTGGTGCCCTTGCGGCAGCCCCAGGCACAGGAGCAACGGCCCCAGAGGAAAGGCCGTTCCCACTGAGACTCGCTCAGGCTGAGAAGCAGATTTCGCAGGAAGCGGGAGGAGAGAGCTTCCTTCGCCAATGCAGAGGCAGCCGAGCGGCCTGCGTCTGCACAGCTGGATTTGGCAGAGAGGCGTTCGCTTTGCCCCTGGGAGACGCTGAGATTGGCTCCAAGCACCGAGATTTCCGGGTGCGCGGCCTGCATCTCTCTTGCACTTTCCGAGCTGGAGAAGGCTTTCCTGGCTCCCAGCGTTGCTTCCCTGAAAGGAGCAGGCTGAGGAAGTGTGTCCGACATGCCTCAGCCCCTTCCTAGGCTTCCCCGTGCTATTGCCTTTCAGTGCAATCGAAGGCGCAGGACTCCTTGGAAAGGAGGCCGGGCTCGGGTGTCTCCCCACTTCAGAGGTCTAGGGCAGAGCACTGAGAAGTCTGTCAGATGGAAGGGAAGCGCTGTTGTGCCCATGGTGAAGATGTTGCTTGGCCGCACTGTGGAAGCAACGCCCAGAGAGACACAGGCAGCGTGGGCCTCCAGGCAGGGGCTGCGGGATCCCAGCCAGAATGCCCCTGCGTCTCAGCTGAGAAGCTACCTCCCAGGTGGAGGCTCCATGCCGCCCTCCAGAAGAGCAAAGACGTGTGGAGTGTGTCTGGCCTTTCCTTGGGAGTGTGGTGCCCTGCCCTCTTCCCCAGGCACAGGAGAAACTGCCCCTGAGCCAAGACCTCTCCAAGGCCCTTTCCCGCAGGCGGAAACAGATTTCGCAGGAAGCGGGCCTAGAGAGCTTCCTTCGTGGATGCAGAGGCAGCAGAGCGGCCTGCGTGTGCAAAGCTGCATTGGGCAGAGAGGAGCTCGCTTTGGCACTGGGAGGCTGGGAGGCCTGCTCCAAGCACCGGGATTGCTGGGTTGGGGCCTGCATCTCGCTTCCACGTGCTGAGCTTCCAAAGACTTTCCTAGCTCACAGCCTCGCTAGCCATGAAGGAGCAGGCTGAGGGAGTGTGTCAGACATGACTCAGCACTCTCCTGGGCTTGCCTGGGGTTTTGCCTTTTCACTCCAACTGGGCCGCAGGACTCCTTGCACAGGAGGAGGAGCCCGGTTGTCTCCAAAATTCCTAGGGCTAGAGTAGAGCAGGGAGAACGCTGTCAGCTGGAAGGGAAGAGCCGAAGGGTAGATGGGGCAGTTGTTGCCTGGCCGCTCTGGTGAAGCAACACACAGGGAGAAACAGGCACCATGGGCCTCCAGGCAAGGGATGCTAGACCCCCAGCCAGAGTGCTTGTGCGTCTCAGCCGAGAAGCTTCCTGAGAGTTTGAGGCTGCCTGCAGCTCTCCAGAGGAGCAAAGACATGTGGGGTGTGTTTGGCCTTTCCTTGTGAGGGTGGTGCCCTTGCGGAAGCCCCAGGCACAGGAGCAACGGCCCCAGAGGAAAGGCCGTTCCCACTGAGACTCGCTCAGGCTGAGAAGCAGATTTCGCAGGAAGCGGGAGGAGAGAGCTTCCTTCGCCAATGCAGAGGCAGCCTAGCGGCCTGCGTCTGCACAGCTGGATTTGGCAGAGAGGCGTTCGCTTTGCCCCTGGGAGACGCTGAGATTGGCTCCAATCACCGAGATTTCCGTGTGCGCGGCCTGCATCTCTCTTGCACTTTCCGAGCTGGAGAAGGCTTTCCTGGCTCCCAGCGTTGCTTCCCTGAAAGGAGCAGGCTGAGGAAGTGTGTCCGACATGCCTCAGCCCCTTCCTAGGCTGCCCCGTGCTATTGCCTTTCAGTGCAATCGAAAGCGCAGGACTCCTTGTAAAGGAGGCCGGGCTCGGGTGTCTCCCCACTTCAGAGGTCTAGGGCAGAGCACTGAGAAGTCTGTCAGATGGAAGGGAAGCGCTGTTGTGCCCATGGTGAAGATGTTGCTTGGCCGCACTGTGGAAGCAACGCCCAGAGAGACACAGGCAGCGTGGGCCTCCAGGCAGGGGCTGCGGGATCACAGCCAGAATGCCCCTGCGTCTCAGCTGAGAAGCTACCTCCCAGGTGGAGGCTCCATGCCGCCCTCCAGAAGAGCAAAGACGTGTGGAGTGTGTCTGGTCTTTCCTTGGGAGTGTGGTGCCCTGCCCTCTTCCCCAGGCACAGGAGAAACTGCCCCTGAGCCAAGACCTCTCCAAGGGCCTTTCCCTCAGGCGGAAGCAGATTTCGCAGGAAGCGGGCCTAGAGAGCTTCCTTCGTGGATGCAGAGGCAGCAGAGCGGCCTTCGTGTGCAAAGCTGCATTGGGCAGAGAGGAGCTCGCTTTGGCACTGGGAGGCTGGGAGGCCTGCTCCAAGCACCGGGATTGCTGGGTTGGGGCCTGCATCTCGCTTCCACGTGCTGAGCTTCCAAAGACTTTCCTAGCTCACAGCCTCGCTAGCCATGAAGGAGCAGGCTGAGGGAGTGTGTCAGACATGACTCAGCACTCTCCTGGGCTTGCCTGGGGTTTTGCCTTTCCACTCCAACTGGGCCCCAGGACTCCTTGCACAGGAGGAGGAGCCCGGTTGTCTCCAAACTTCCTAGGGCTAGAGTAGAGCAGGGAGAACGCTGTCAGCTGGAAGGGAAGAGCAGAAGGGTAGATGGGGCAGATGTTGCCTGGCCGCTCTGGTGAAGCAACGCACAGGGAGAAACAGGCACCATGGGCCTCCAGGCAGGGGATGCGAGACCCCCAGCCAGAGTGCTTCTGCGTCTCAGCCGAGAAGCTTCCTGAGAGTTTGAGGCTGCCTGCAGCTCTCCAGAGGAGCAAAGACATGTGGGGTGTGTTTGGCCTTTCCCTGTGAGGGTGGTGCCCTTATGGCAGCCCCAGGCACAGGAGCAACGGCCCCAGAGGAAAGGCCGTTCCCACTGAGACTCGCTCAGGCTGAGAAGCAGATTTCGCAGGAAGCGGGAGGAGAGAGCTTCCTTCGCCAATGCAGAGGCAGCCGAGCGGGCTGCGTCTGCACAGCTGGATTTGGCATAGAGGCGTTCGCTTTGCCCCTGGGAGACGCTGAGATTGGCTCCAAGCCCCGAGATTTCCGGGTGCGCGGCCTGCATCTCTCTTGCACTTTCCGAGCTGGAGAAGGCTTTCCTAGCTCCCAGCGTTGCTTCCCTGAAAGGAGCAGGCTGAGGAAGTGTGTCCGACATGCCTCAGCCCCTTCCTAGGCTTCCCCGTGCTATTGCCTTTCAGTGCAATCGAAGGCGCAGGACTCCTTGGAAAGGAGGCCGGGCTCGGTTGTCTCCCCACTTCAGAGGTCTAGGGCAGAGCACTGAGAAGTCTGTCAGATGGAAGGGAAGCGCTGTTGTGCCCATGGTGAAGATGTTGCTTGGCCGCACTTTGGAAGCAACGCCCAGAGAGACACAGGCAGCGTGGGCCTCCAGGCAGGGGCTGCGGGATCCCAGCCAGAATGCCCCTGCGTCTCAGCTGAAAAGCTACCTCCCAGGTGGAGGCTCCATGCCGCCCTCCAGAAGAGCAAAGACGTGTGGAGTGTGTCTGGCCTTTCCTTGGGAGTGTGGTGCCCTGCCCTCTTCCCCAGGCACAGGAGAAACTGCCCCTGAGCCAAGACCTCTCCAAGGGCCTTTCCCTCAGGCGGAAGCAGATTTCGCAGGAAGCGGGCCTAGAGAGCTTCCTTCGTGGATGCAGAGGCAGCAGAGCGGCCTGCGTGTGCAAAGCTGCATTGGGCAGAGAGGAGCTCGCTTTGGCACTGGGAGGCTGGGAGGCCTGCTCCAAGCACCGGGATTGCTGGGTTGGGGCTGCAACTCGCTTCCACGTGCTGAGCTTCCAAAGACTTTCCTAGCTCACAGCCTCGCTAGCCATGAAGGAGCAGGCTGAGGGAGTGTGTCAGACATGACTCAGGACTCTCCTGGGCTTGCCTGGGGTTTTGCCTTTCCACTGCAACTGGGCCCCAGGACTCCTTGCACAGGAGGAGGAGCCCGGTGGTCTCCAAACTTCCTAGGGCTAGAGTAGAGCAGGGAGAACGCTGTCAGCTGGAAGGGAAGAGCAGAAGGGTAGATGGGGCAGATGTTGCCTGGCCGCTCTGGTGAAGCAACGCACAGGGAGAAACAGGCACCATGGGCCTCCAGGCAGGGGATGCGAGACCCCCAGCCAGAGTGCTTCTGCGTCTCAGCCGAGAAGCTTCCTGAGAGTTTGAGGCTGCCTGCAGCTCTCCAGAGGAGCAAAGACATGTGGGGTGTGTTTGGCCTTTCCCTGTGAGGGTGGTGCCCTTGCGGCAGCCCCAGGCACAGGAGCAACGGCCCCAGAGGAAAGGCCGTTCCCACTGAGACTCGCTCAGGCTGAGAAGCAGATTTCGCAGGAAGCGGGAGGAGAGAGCTTCCTTCGCCAATGCAGAGGCAGCCGAGCGGCCTGCGTCTGCACAGCTGGATTTGGCAGAGAGGCGTTCGCTTTGCCCCTGGGAGACGCTGAGATTGGCTCCAAGCACCGAGATTTCCGGGTGCGCGGCCTGCATCTCTCTTGCACTTTCCGAGCTGGAGAAGGCTTTCCTGGCTCCCAGCGTTGCTTCCCTGAAAGGAGCAGGCTGAGGAAGTGTGTCCGACATGCCTCAGCCCCTTCCTAGGCTTCCCCGTGCTATTGCCTTTCAGTGCAATCGAAGGCGCAGGACTCCTTGGAAAGGAGGCCGGGCTCGGTTGTCTCCCCACTTCAGAGGTCTAGGGCAGAGCACTGAGAAGTCTGTCAGATGGAAGGGAAGCGCTGTTGTGCCCATGGTGAAGATGTTGCTTGGCCGCACTGTGGAAGCAACGGCCAGAGAGACACAGGCAGCGTGGGCCTCCAGGCAGGGGCTGCGGGATCCCAGCCAGAATGCCCCTGCGTCTCAGCTGAGAAGCTACCTCCCAGGTGGAGGCTCCATGCCGCCCTCCAGAAGAGCAAAGACGTGTGGAGTGTGTCTGGCCTTTCCTTGGGAGTGTGGTGCCCTGCCCTCTTCCACAGGCACAGGAGAAACTGCCCCTGAGCCAAGACCTCTCCAAGGGCCTTTCCCTCAGGCGGAAGCAGATTTCGCAGGAAGCGGGCCTAGAGAGCTTCCTTCGTGGATGCAGAGGCAGCAGAGCGGCCTGCGTGTGCAAAGCTGCATTGGGCAGAGAGGAGCTCGCTTTGGCACTGGGAGGCTGGGAGGCCTGCTCCAAGCACCGGGATTGCTGGGTTGGGGCTGCAACTCGCTTCCACGTGCTGAGCTTCCAAAGACTTTCCTAGCTCACAGCCTCGCTAGCCATGAAGGAGCAGGCTGAGGGAGTGTGTCAGACATGACTCAGCACTCTCCTGGGCTTGCCTGGGGTTTTGCCTTTCCACTCCAACTGGGCCCCAGGACTCCTTGCACAGGAGGAGGAGCCCGGTGGTCTCCAAACTTCCTAGGGCTAGAGTAGAGCAGGGAGAACGCTGTCAGCTGGAAGGGAAGAGCAGAAGGGTAGATGGGGCAGATGTTGCCTGGCCGCTCTGGTGAAGCAACGCACAGGGAGAAACAGGCACCATGGGCCTCCAGGCAGGGGATGCGAGACCCCCAGCCAGAGTGCTTCTGCGTCTCAGCCGAGAAGCTTCCTGAGAGTTTGAGGCTGCCTGCAGCTCTCCAGAGGAGCAAAGACATGTGGGGTGTGTTTGGCCTTTCCCTGTGAGGGTGGTGCCCTTGCGGCAGCCCCAGGCACAGGAGCAACGGCCCCAGAGGAAAGGCCGTTCCCACTGAGACTCGCTCAGGCTGAGAAGCAGATTTCGCAGGAAGCGGGAGGAGAGAGCTTCCTTCGCCAATGCAGAGGCAGCCTAGCGGCCTGCGGCTGCACAGCTGGATTTGGCAGAGAGGCGTTCGCTTTGCCCCTGGGAGACGCTGAGATTGGCTCCAAGCACCGAGATTTCCGGGTGCGCGGCCTGCATCTCTCTTGCACTTTCCGAGCTGGAGAAGGCTTTCCTGGCTCCCAGCGTTGCTTCCCTGAAAGGAGCAGGCTGAGGAAGTGTGTCCGACATGCCTCAGCCCCTTCCTAGGCTTCCCCGTGCTATTGCCTTTCAGTGCAATCGAAGGCGCAGGACTCCTTGGAAAGGAGGCCGGGCTCGGTTGTCTCCCCACTTCAGAGGTCTAGGGCAGAGCACTGAGAAGTCTGTCAGATGGAAGGGAAGCGCTGTTGTGCCCATGGTGAAGATGTTGCTTGGCCGCACTGTGGAAGCAACGGCCAGAGAGACACAGGCAGCGTGGGCCTCCAGGCAGGGGCTGCGGGATCCCAGCCAGAATGCCCCTGCGTCTCAGCTGAGAAGCTACCTCCCAGGTGGAGGCTCCATGCCGCCCTCCAGAAGAGCAAAGACGTGTGGAGTGTGTCTGGCCTTTCCTTGGGAGTGTGGTGCCCTGCCCTCTTCCCCAGGCACAGGAGAAACTGCCCCTGAGCCAAGACCTCTCCAAGGGCCTTTCCCTCAGGCGGAAGCAGATTTCGCAGGAAGCGGGCCTAGAGAGCTTCCTTCGTGGATGCAGAGGCAGCAGAGCGGCCTGCGTGTGCAAAGCTGCATTGGGCAGAGAGGAGCTCGCTTTGGCACTGGGAGGCTGGGAGGCCTGCTCCAAGCACCGGGATTGCTGGGTTGGGGCCTGCATCACGCTTCCACGTGCTGAGCTTCCAAAGACTTTCCTAGCTCACAGCCTCGCTAGCCATGAAGGAGCAGGCTGAGGGAGCGTGTCAGACATGACTCAGCACTCTCCTGGGCTTGCCTGTGGTTTAGCCTTTCCACTCCAACTGGGCCCCAGGACTCCTTGCACAGGAGGAGGAGCCCGGTGGTCTCCAAACTTCCTAGGGCTAGAGTAGAGCAGGGAGAACGCTGTCAGCTGGAAGGGAAGAGCAGAAGGGTAGATGGGGCAGATGTTGCCTGGCCGCTCTGGTGAAGCAACGCACAGGGAGAAACAGGCACCATGGGCCTCCAGGCAGGGGATGCGAGACCCCCAGCCAGAGTGCTTCTGCGTCTCAGCCGAGAAGCTTCCTGAGAGTTTGAGGCTGCCTGCAGCTCTCCAGAGGAGCAAAGACATGTGGGGTGTGTTTGGCCTTTCCCTGTGAGGGTGGTGCCCTTATGGCAGCCCCAGGCACAGGAGCAACGGCCCCAGAGGAAAGGCCGTTCCCACTGAGACTCGCTCAGGCTGAGAAGCAGATTTCGCAGGAAGCGGGAGGAGAGAGCTTCCTTCGCCAATGCAGAGGCAGCCTAGCGGCCTGCGTCTGCACAGCTGGATTTGGCAGAGAGGCGTTCGCTTTGCCCCTGGGAGACGCTGAGATTGGCTCCAAGCCCCGAGATTTCCGGGTGCGCGGCCTGCATCTCTCTTGCACTTTCCGAGCTGGAGAAGGCTTTCCTAGCTCCCAGCGTTGCTTCCCTGAAAGGAGCAGGCTGAGGAAGTGTGTCCGACATGCCTCAGCCCCTTCCTAGGCTTCCCCGTGCTATTGCCTTTCAGTGCAATCGAAGGCGCAGGACTCCTTGGAAAGGAGGCCGGGCTCGGTTGTCTCCCCACTTCAGAGGTCTAGGGCAGAGCACTGAGAAGTCTGTCAGATGGAAGGGAAGCGCTGTTGTGCCCATGGTGAAGATGTTGCTTGGCCGCACTTTGGAAGCAACGCCCAGAGAGACATAGGCACCGTGGGCCTCCAGGCAGGGGCTGCGGGATCCCAGCCAGAATGCCCCTGCGTCTCAGCTGAAAAGCTACCTCCCAGGTGGAGGCTCCATGCCGCCCTCCAGAAGAGCAAAGACGTGTGGAGTGTGTCTGGCCTTTCCTTGGGAGTGTGGTGCCCTGCCCTCTTCCCCAGGCACAGGAGAAACTGCCCCTGAGCCAAGACCTCTCCAAGGGCCTTTCCCTCAGGCGGAAGCAGATTTCGCAGGAAGCGGGCCTAGAGAGCTTCCTTCGTGGATGCAGAGGCAGCAGAGCGGCCTGCGTGTGCAAAGCTGCATTGGGCAGAGAGGAGCTCGCTTTGGCACTGGGAGGCTGGGAGGCCTGCTCCAAGCACCGGGATTGCTGGGTTGGGGCTGCAACTCGCTTCCACGTGCTGAGCTTCCAAAGACTTTCCTAGCTCACAGCCTCGCTAGCCATGAAGGAGCAGGCTGAGGGAGTGTGTCAGACAAGACTCAGCACTCTCCTGGGCTTGCCTGGGGTTTTGCCTTTCCACTCCAACTGGGCCCCAGGACTCCTTGCACAGGAGGAGGAGCCCGGTGGTCTCCAAACTTCCTAGGGCTAGAGTAGAGCAGGGAGAACGCTGTCAGCTGGAAGGGAAGAGCAGAAGGGTAGATGGGGCAGATGTTGCCTGGCCGCTCTGGTGAAGCAACGCACAGGGAGAAACAGGCACCATGGGCCTCCAGGCAGGGGATGCGAGACCCCCAGCCAGAGTGCTTCTGCGTCTCAGCCGAGAAGCTTCCTGAGAGTTTGAGGCTGCCTGCAGCTCTCCAGAGGAGCAAAGACATGTGGGGTGTGTTTGGCCTTTCCCTGTGAGGGTGGTGCCCTTGCGGCAGCCCCAGGCACAGGAGCAACGGCCCCAGAGGAAAGGCCGTTCCCACTGAGACTCGCTCAGGCTGAGAAGCAGATTTCGCAGGAAGCGGGAGGAGAGAGCTTCCTTCGCCAATGCAGAGGCAGCCTAGCGGCCTGCGGCTGCACAGCTGGATTTGGCAGAGAGGCGTTCGCTTTGCCCCTGGGAGACGCTGAGATTGGCTCCAAGCACCGAGATTTCCGGGTGCGCGGCCTGCATCTCTCTTGCACTTTCCGAGCTGGAGAAGGCTTTCCTGGCTCCCAGCGTTGCTTCCCTGAAAGGAGCAGGCTGAGGAAGTGTGTCCGACATGCCTCAGCCCCTTCCTAGGCTTCCCCGTGCTATTGCCTTTCAGTGCAATCGAAGGCGCAGGACTCCTTGGAAAGGAGGCCGGGCTCGGTTGTCTCCCCACTTCAGAGGTCTAGGGCAGAGCACTGAGAAGTCTGTCAGATGGAAGGGAAGCGCTGTTGTGCCCATGGTGAAGATGTTGCTTGGCCGCAGTGTGGAAGCAACGGCCAGAGAGACACAGGCAGCGTGGGCCTCCAGGCAGGGGCTGCGGGATCCCAGCCAGAATGCCCCTGCGTCTCAGCTGAGAAGCTACCTCCCAGGTGGAGGCTCCATGCCGCCCTCCAGAAGAGCAAAGACGTGTGGAGTGTGTCTGGCCTTTCCTTGGGAGTGTGGTGCCCTGCCCTCTTCCCCAGGCACAGGAGAAACTGCCCCTGAGCCAAGACCTCTCCAAGGGCCTTTCCCTCAGGCGGAAGCAGATTTCGCAGGAAGCGGGCCTAGAGAGCTTCCTTCGTGGATGCAGAGGCAGCAGAGCGGCCTGCGTGTGCAAAGCTGCATTGGGCAGAGAGGAGCTCGCTTTGGCACTGGGAGGCTGGGAGGCCTGCTCCAAGCACCGGGATTGCTGGGTTGGGGCTGCAACTCGCTTCCACGTGCTGAGCTTCCAAAGACTTTCCTAGCTCACAGCCTCGCTAGCCATGAAGGAGCAGGCTGAGGGAGTGTGTCAGACATGACTCAGCACTCTCCTGGGCTTGCATGGGGTTTTGCCTTTCCACTCCAACTGGGCCCCAGGACTCCTTGCACAGGAGGAGGAGCCCGGTTGTCTCCAAACTTCCTAGGGCTAGAGTAGAGCAGGGAGAACGCTGTCAGCTGGAAGGGAAGAGCAGAAGGGTAGATGGGGCAGATGTTGCCTGGCCGCTCTGGTGAAGCAACGCACAGGGAGAAACAGGCACCATGGGCCTCCAGGCAGGGGATGCGAGACCCCCAGCCAGAGTGCTTCTGCGTCTCAGCCGAGAAGCTTCCTGAGAGTTTGAGGCTGCCTGCAGCTCTCCAGAGGAGCAAAGACATGTGGGGTGTGTTTGGCCTTTCCCTGTGAGGGTGGTGCCCTTGCGGCAGCCCCAGGCACAGGAGCAACGGCCCCAGAGGAAAGGCCATTCCCACTGAGACTCGCTCAGGCTGAGAAGCAGATTTCGCAGGAAGCGGGAGGAGAGAGCTTCCTTCGCCAATGTAGAGGCAGCCGAGCGGCCTGCGTCTGCACAGCTGGATTTGGCAGAGAGGCGTTCGCTTTGCCCCTGGGAGACGCTGAGATTGGCTCCAAGCACCGAGATTTCCGGGTGCGCGGCCTGCATCTCTCTTGCACTTTCCGAGCTGGAGAAGGCTTTCCTGGCTCCCAGCGTTGCTTCGCTGAAAGGAGCAGGCTGAGGAAGTGTGTCCGTCATGCCTCAGCCCCTTCCTAGGCTTCCCCGTGCTATTGCCTTTCAGTGCAATCGAAGGCGCAGGACTCCTTGGAAAGGAGGCCGGGCTCGGTTGTCTCCCCTCTTCAGAGGTCTAGGGCAGAGCACTGAGAAGTCTGTCAGATGGAAGGGAAGTGCTGTTGTGCCCATGGTGAAGATGTTGCTTGGCCGCACTGTGGAAGCAACGCCCAGAGAGACACAGGCAGCGTGGGCCTCCAGGCAGGGGCTGCGGGATCCCAGCCAGAATGCCCCTGCGTCTCAGCTGAGAAGCTACCTCCCAGGTGGAGGCTCCATGCCGCCCTCCAGAAGAGCAAAGACGTGTGGAGTGTGTCTGGCCTTTCCTTGGGAGTGTGGTGCCCTGCCCTCTTCCCCAGGCACAGGAGAAACTGCCCCTGAGCCAAGACCTCTCCAAGGGCCTTTCCCTCAGGCGGAAGCAGATTTCGCAGGAAGCGGGCCTAGAGAGCTTCCTTCGTGGATGCAGAGGCAGCAGAGCGGCCTGCGTGTGCAAAGCTGCATTGGGCAGAGAGGAGCTCGCTTTGGCACTGGGAGGCTGGGAGGCCTGCTCCAAGCACCGGGATTGCTGGGTTGGGGCCTGCATCTCGCTTCCACGTGCTGAGCTTCCAAAGACTTTCCTAGCTCACAGCCTCGCTAGCCATGAAGGAGCAGGCTGAGGGTGTGTGTCAGACATGACTCAGCACTCTCCTGGGCTTGCCTGGGGTTTTGCCTTTCCACTCCAACTGGGCCCCAGGACTCCTTGCACAGGAGGAGGAGCCCGGTTGTCTCCAAACTTCCTAGGGCTAGAGTAGAGCAGGGAGAACGCTGTCAGCTGGAAGGGAAGAGCAGAAGGGTAGATGGGGCAGATGTTGCCTGGCCGCTCTGGTGAAGCAACGCACAGGGAGAAACAGGCACCATGGGCCTCCAGGCAGGGGATGCGAGACCCCCAGCCAGAGTGCTTCTGCGTCTCAGCCGAGAAGCTTCCTGAGAGTTTGAGGCTGCCTGCAGCTCTCCAGAGGAGCAAAGACATGTGGGGTGTGTTTGGCCTTTCCCTGTGAGGGTGGTGCCCTTGCGGCAGCCCCAGGCACAGGAGCAACGGCCCCAGAGGAAAGGCCGTTCCCACTGAGACTCGCTCAGGCTGAGAAGCAGATTTCGCAGGAATCGGGAGGAGAGAGCTTCCTTCGCCAATGCAGAGGCAGCCTAGCGGCCTGCGTCTGCACAGCTGGATTTGGCAGAGAGGCGTTCGCTTTGCCCCTGGGAGACGCTGAGATTGGCTCCAAGCATCGAGATTTCCGGGTGCGCGGCCTGCATCTCTCTTGCACTTTCCGAGCTGGAGAAGGCTTTCCTGGCTCCCAGCGTTGCTTCCCTGAAAGGAGCAGGCTGAGGAAGTGTGTCCGACATGCCTCAGCCCCTTCCTAGGCTTCCCCGTGCTATTGCCTTTCAGTGCAATCGAAGGCGCAGGACTCCTTGGAAAGGAGGCCGGGCTCGGTTGTCTCCCCACTTCAGAGGTCTAGGGCAGAGCACTGAGAAGTCTGTCAGATGGAAGGGAAGCGCTGTTGTGCCCATGGTGAAGATGTTGCTTGGCCGCACTGTGGAAGCAACGCCCAGAGAGACACAGGCAGCGTGGGCCTCCAGGCAGGGGCTGCGGGATCCCAGCCAGAATGGCCCTGCGTCTCAGCTGAGAAGCTACCTCCCAGGTGGAGGCTCCATGCCGCCCTCCAGAAGAGCAAAGACGTGTGGAGTGTGTCTGGCCTTTCCTTGGGAGTGTGGTGCCCTGCCCTCTTCCCCAGGCACAGGAGAAACTGCCCCTGAGCCAAGACCTCTCCAAGGGCCTTTCCCTCAGGCGGAAGCAGATTTCGCAGGAAGCGGGCCTAGAGAGCTTCCTTCGTGGATGCAGAGGCAGCAGAGCGGCCTGCGTGTGCAAAGCTGCATTGGGCAGAGAGGAGCTCGCTTTGGCACTGGGAGGCTGGGAGGCCTGCTCCAAGCACCGGGATTGCTGGGTTGGGGCCTGCATCTCGCTTCCACGTGCTGAGCTTCCAAAGACTTTCCTAGCTCACAGCCTCGCTAGCCATGAAGGAGCAGGCTGAGGGAGTGTGTCAGACATGACTCAGCACTCTCCTGGGCTTGCCTGGGGTTTTGCCTTTCCACTCCAACTGGGCCCCAGGACTCCTTGCACAGGAGGAGGAGCCCGGTGGTCTCCAAACTTCCTAGGGCTAGAGTAGAGCAGGGAGAACGCTGTCAGCTGGAAGGGAAGAGCAGAAGGGTAGATGGGGCAGATGTTGCCTGGCCGCTCTGGTGAAGCAACGCACAGGGAGAAACAGGCACCATGGGCCTCCAGGCAGGGGATGCGAGACCCCCAGCCAGAGTGCTTCTGCGTCTCAGCCGAGAAGCTTCCTGAGAGTTTGAGGCTGCCTGCAGCTCTCCAGAGGTGCAAAGACATGTGGGGTGTGTTTGGCCTTTCCCTGTGAGGGTGGTGCCCTTGCGGCAGCCCCAGGCACAGGAGCAACGGCCCCAGAGGAAAGGCCGTTCCCACTGAGACTCGCTCAGGCTGAGAAGCAGATTTCGCAGGAAGCGGGAGGAGAGAGCTTCCTTCGCCAATGCAGAGGCAGCCGAGCGGCCTGCGTCTGCACAGCTGGATTTGGCAGAGAGGCGTTCGCTTTGCCCCTGGGAGACGCTGAGATTGGCTCCAAGCACCGAGATTTCCGGGTGCGCGGCCTGCATCTCTCTTGCACTTTCCGAGCTGGAGAAGGCTTTCCTGGCTCCCAGCATTGCTTCCCTGAAAGGAGCAGGCTGAGGAAGTGTGTCCGACATGCCTCAGCCCCTTCCTAGGCTTCCCCGTGCTATTGCCTTTCAGTGCAATCGAAGGCGCAGGACTCCTTGGAAAGGAGGCCGGGCTCGGTTGTCTCCCCACTTCAGAGGTCTAGGGCAGAGCACTGAGAAGTCTGTCAGATGGAAGGGAAGCGCTGTTGTGCCCATGGTGAAGATGTTGCTTGGCCGCACTGTGGAAGCAACGGCCAGAGAGACACAGGCAGCGTGGGCCTCCAGGCAGGGGCTGCGGGATCCCAGCCAGAATGCCCCTGCGTCTCAGCTGAGAAGCTACCTCCCAGGTGGAGGCTCCATGCCGCCCTCCAGAAGAGCAAAGACGTGTGGAGTGTGTCTGGCCTTTCCTTGGGAGTGTGGTGCCCTGCCCTCTTCCCCAGGCACAGGAGAAACTGCCCCTGAGCCAAGACCTCTCCAAGGGCCTTTCCCTCAGGCGGAAGCAGATTTCGCAGGAAGCGGGCCTAGAGAGCTTCCTTCGTGGATGCAGAGGCAGCAGAGCGGCCTGCGTGTGCAAAGCTGCATTGGGCAGAGAGGAGCTCGCTTTGGCACTGGGAGGCTGGGAGGCCTGCTCCAAGCACCGGGATTGCTGGGTTGGGGCCTGCATCTCGCTTCCACGTGCTGAGCTTCCAAAGACTTTCCTAGCTCACAGCCTCGCTAGCCATGAAGGAGCAGGCTGAGGGAATGTGTCAGACATGACTCAGCACTCTCCTGGGCTTGCCTGGGGTTTTGCCTTTCCACTCCAACTGGGCCCCAGGACTCCTTGCACAGGAGGAGGAGCCCGGTTGTCTCCAAACTTCCTAGGGCTAGAGTAGAGCAGGGAGAACGCTGTCAGCTGGAAGGGAAGAGCAGAAGGGTAGATGGGGCAGATGTTGCCTGGCCGCTCTGGTGAAGCAACGCACAGGGAGAAACAGGTACCATGGGCCTCCAGGCAGGGCATGCGAGACCCCCAGCCAGAGTGCTGCTGCATCTCAGCCGAGAAGCTTCCTGAGAATTTGAGGCTGCCTGCAGCTCTCCAGAGGAGCAAAGACATGTGGGGTGTGTTTGGCCTTTCCCTGTGAGGGTGGTGCCCTTGCGGCAGCCCCAGGCACAGGAGCAACGGCCCCAGAGGAAAGGCCGTTCCCACTGAGACTCGCTCAGGCTGAGAAGCAGATATCGCAGGAAGCGGGAGGAGAGAGCTTCCTTCGCCAATGCAGAGGCAGCCAAGCGGCCTGCGTCTGCACAGCTGGATTTGGCAGAGAGGCGTTCGCTTTGCCCCTGGGAGACGCTGAGATTGGCTCCAAGCACCGAGATTTCCGGGTGCGCGGCCTGCATCTCTCTTGCACTTTCCGAGCTGGAGAAGGCTTTCCTGGCTCCCAGCGTTGCTTCCCTGAAAGGAGCAGGCTGAGGAAGTGTGTCCGACATGCCTCAGCCCCTTCCTAGGCTTCCCCGTGCTATTGCCTTTCAGTGCAATCGAAGGCGCAGGACTCCTTGGAAAGGAGGCCGGGCTCGGTTGTCTCCCCACTTCAGAGGTCTAGGGCAGAGCACTGAGAAGTCTGTCAGATGGAAGGGAAGCGCTGTTGTGCCCATGGTGAAGATGTTGCTTGGCCGCACTGTGGAAGCAACGGCCAGAGAGACACAGGCAGCGTGGGCCTCCAGGCAGGGGCTGCGGGATCCCAGCCAGAATGCCCCTGCGTCTCAGCTGAGAAGCTACCTCCCAGGTGGAGGCTCCATGCCGCCCTCCAGAAGAGCAAAGACGTGTGGAGTGTGTCTGGCCTTTCCTTGGGAGTGTGGTGCCCTGCCCTCTTCCCCAGGCACAGGAGAAACTGCCCCTGAGCCAAGACCTCTCCAAGGGCCTTTCCCTCAGGCGGAAGCAGATTTCGCAGGAAGCGGGCCTAGAGAGCTTCCTTCGTGGATGCAGAGGCAGCAGAGCGGCCTGCGTGTGCAAAGCTGCATTGGGCAGAGAGGAGCTCGCTTTGGCACTGGGAGGCTGGGAGGCCTGCTCCAAGCACCGGGATTGCTGGGTTGGGGCCTGCATCTCGCTTCCACGTGCTGAGCTTCCAAAGACTTTCCTAGCTCACAGCCTCGCTAGCCATGAAGGAGCACGCTGAGGGAGCGTGTCAGACATGACTCAGCACTCTCCTGGGCTTGCCTGGGGTTTTGCCTTTCCACTCCAACTGGGCCCCAGGACTCCTTGCACAGGAGGAGGAGCCCGGTGGTCTCCAAACTTCCTAGGGCTAGAGTAGAGCAGGGAGAACGCTGTCAGCTGGAAGGGAAGAGCAGAAGGGTAGATGGGGCAGATGTTGCCTGGCCGCTCTGGTGAAGCAACGCACAGGGAGAAACAGGCACCATGGGCCTCCAGGCAGGGGATGCGAGACCCCCAGCCAGAGTGCTTCTGCGTCTCAGCCGAGAAGCTTCCTGAGAGTTTGAGGCTGCCTGCAGCTCTCCAGAGGAGCAAAGACATGTGGGGTGTGTTTGGCCTTTCCCTGTGAGGGTGGTGCCCTTGCGGCAGCCCCAGGCACAGGAGCAACGGCCCCAGAGGAAAGGCCGTTCCCACTGAGACTCGCTCAGGCTGAGAAGCAGATTTCGCAGGAAGCGGGAGGAGAGAGCTTCCTTCGCCAATGCAGAGGCAGCCGAGCGGCCTGCGTCTGCACAGCTGGATTTGGCAGAGAGGCGTTCGCTTTGCCCCTGGGAGACGCTGAGATTGGCTCCAAGCACCGAGATTTCCGGGTGCGCGGCCTGCATCTCTCTGGCACTTTCCGAGCTGGAGAAGGCTTTCCTGGCTCCCAGCGTTGCTTCCCTGAAAGGAGCAGGCTGAGGAAGTGTGTCCGACATGCCTCAGCCCCTTCCTAGGCTTCCCCGTGCTATTGCCTTTCAGTGCAATCGAAGGCGCAGGACTCCTTGGAAAGGAGGCCGGGCTCGGTTGTCTCCCCACTTCAGAGGTCTAGGGCAGAGCACTGAGAAGTCTGTCAGATGGAAGGGAAGCGCTGTTGTGCCCATGGTGAAGATGTTGCTTGGCCGCACTGTGGAAGCAACGCCCAGAGAGACACAGGCAGCGTGGGCCTCCAGGCAGGGGCTGCGGGATCCCAGCCAGAATGCCCCTGCGTCTCAGCTGAGAAGCTACCTCCCAGGTGGAGGCTCCATGCCGCCCTCCAGAAGAGCAAAGACGTGTGGAGTGTGTCTGGCCTTTCCTTGGGAGTGTGGTGCCCTGCCCTCTTCCCCAGGCACAGGAGAAACTGCCCCTGAGCCAAGACCTCTCCAAGGGCCTTTCCCTCAGGCGGAAGCAGATTTCGCAGGAAGCGGGCCTAGAGAGCTTCCTTCGTGGATGCAGAGGCAGCAGAGCGGCCTGCGTGTGCAAAGCTGCATTGGGCAGAGAGGAGCTCGCTTTGGCACTGGGAGGCTGGGAGGCCTGCTCCAAGCACCGGGATTGCTGGGTTGGGGCCTGCATCTCGCTTCCACGTGCTGAGCTTCCAAAGACTTTCCTAGCTCACAGCCTCGCTAGCCATGAAGGAGCAGGCTGAGGGAGTGTGTCAGACATGACTCAGCACTCTCCTGGGCTTGCCTGGGGTTTTGCCTTTCCACTCCAACTGGGCCCCAGGACTCCTTGCACAGGAGGAGGAGCCCGGTTGTCTCCAAACTTCCTAGGGCTAGAGTAGAGCAGGGAGAACGCTGTCAGCTGGAAGGGAAGAGCAGAAGGGTAGATGGGGCAGATGTTGCCTGGCCGCTCTGGTGAAGCAACGCACAGGGAGAAACAGGCACCATGGGCCTCCAGGCAGGGGATGCGAGACCCCCAGCCAGAGTGCTTCTGCGTCTCAGCCGAGAAGCTTCCTGAGAGTTTGAGGCTGCCTGCAGCTCTCCAGAGGAGCAAAGACATGTGGGGTGTGTTTGGCTTTTCCCTGTGAGGGTGGTGCCCTTGCGGCAGCCCCAGGCACAGGAGCAACGGCCCCAGAGGAAAGGCCGTTCCCACTGAGACTCGCTCAGGCTGAGAAGCAGATTTCGCAGGAAGCGGGAGGAGAGAGCTTCCTTCGCCAATGCAGAGGCAGCCGAGCGGCCTGCGTCTGCACAGCTGGATTTGGCAGAGAGGCGTTCGCTTTGCCCCTGGGAGACGCTGAGATTGGCTCCAAGCACCGAGATTTCCGGGTGCGCGGCCTGCATCTCTCTTGCACTTTCCGAGCTGGAGAAGGCTTTCCTGGCTCCCAGCGTTGCTTCCCTGAAAGGAGCAGGCTGAGGAAGTGTGTCCGACATGCCTCAGCCCCTTCCTAGGCTTCCCCGTGCTATTGCCTTTCAGTGCAATCGAAGGCGCAGGACTCCTTGGAAAGGAGGCCGGGCTCGGGTGTCTCCCCACTTCAGAGGTCTAGGGCAGAGCACTGAGAAGTCTGTCAGATGGAAGGGAAGCGCTGTTGTGCCCATGGTGAAGATGTTGCTTGGCCGCACTGTGGAAGCAACGCCCAGAGAGACACAGGCAGCGTGGGCCTCCAGGCAGGGGCTGCGGGATCCCAGCCAGAATGCCCCTGCGTCTCAGCTGAGAAGCTACCTCCCAGGTGGAGGCTCCATGCCGCCCTCCAGAAGAGCAAAGACGTGTGGAGTGTGTCTGGCCTTTCCTTGGGAGTGTGGTGCCCTGCCCTCTTCCCCAGGCACAGGAGAAACTGCCCCTGAGCCAAGACCTCTCCAAGGGCCTTTCCCTCAGGCGGAAGCAGATTTCGCAGGAAGCGGGCCTAGAGAGCTTCCTTCGTGGATGCAGAGGCAGCAGAGCGGCCTGCGTGTGCAAAGCTGCATTGGGCAGAGAGGAGCTCGCTTTGGCACTGGGAGGCTGGGAGGCCTGCTCCAAGCACCGGGATTGCTGGGTTGGGGCCTGCATCTCGCTTCCACGTGCTGAGCTTCCAAAGACTTTCCTAGCTCACAGCCTCGCTAGCCATGAAGGAGCAGGCTGAGGGAGTGTGTCAGACATGACTCAGCACTCTCCTGGGCTTGCCTGGGGTTTTGCCTTTCCACTCCAACTGGGCCCCAGGACTCCTTGCACAGGAGGAGGAGCCCGGTGGTCTCCAAACTTCCTAGGGCTAGAGTAGAGCAGGGAGAACGCTGTCAGCTGGAAGGGAAGAGCAGAAGGGTAGATGGGGCAGATGTTGCCTGGCCGCTCTGGTGAAGCAACGCACAGGGAGAAACAGGCACCATGGGCCTCCAGGCAGGGGATGCGAGACCCCCAGCCAGAGTGCTTCTGCGTCTCAGCCGAGAAGCTTCCTGAGAGTTTGAGGCTGCCTGCAGCTCTCCAGAGGAGCAAAGACATGTGGGGTGTGTTTGGCCTTTCCCTGTGAGGGTGGTGCCCTTGCGGCAGCCCCAGGCACAGGAGCAACGGCCCCAGAGGAAAGGCCGTTCCCACTGAGACTCGCTCAGGCTGAGAAGCAGATTTCGCAGGAAGCGGGAGGAGAGAGCTTCCTTCGCCAATGCAGAGGCAGCCGAGCGGCCTGCGTCTGCACAGCTGGATTTGGCAGAGAGGCGTTCGCTTTGCCCCTGGGAGACGCTGAGATTGGCTCCAAGCACCGAGATTTCCGGGTGCGCGGCCTGCATCTCTCTTGCACTTTCCGAGCTGTAGAAGGCTTTCCTGGCTCCCAGCATTGCTTCCCTGAAAGGAGCAGGCTGAGGAAGTGTGTCCGACATGCCTCAGCCCCTTCCTAGGCTTCCCCGTGCTATTGCCTTTCAGTGCAATCGAAGGCGCAGGACTCCTTGGAAAGGAGGCCGGGCTCGGTTGTCTCCCCACTTCAGAGGTCTAGGGCAGAGCACTGAGAAGTCTGTCAGATGGAAGGGAAGCGCTGTTGTGCCCATGGTGAAGATGTTGCTTGGCCGCACTGTGGAAGCAACGCCCAGAGAGACACAGGCAGCGTGGGCCTCCAGGCAGGGGCTGCGGGATCCCAGCCAGAATGGCCCTGCGTCTCAGCTAAGAAGCTACCTCCCAGGTGGAGGCTCCATGCCGCCCTCCAGAAGAGCAAAGACGTGTGGAGTGTGTCTGGCCTTTCCTTGGGAGTGTGGTGCCCTGCCCTCTTCCCCAGGCACAGGAGAAACTGCCCCTGAGCCAAGACCTCTCCAAGGGCCTTTCCCTCAGGCGGAACCAGATTTCGCAGGAAGCGGGCCTAGAGAGCTTCCTTCGTGGATGCAGAGGCAGCAGAGCGGCCTGCGTGTGCAAAGCTGCATTGGGCAGAGAGGAGCTCGCTTTGGCACTGGGAGGCTGGGAGGCCTGCTCCAAGCACCGGGATTGCTGGGTTGGGGCCTGCATCTCGCTTCCACGTGCTGAGCTTCCAAAGACTTTCCTAGCTCACAGCCTCGCTAGCCATGAAGGAGCAGGCTGAGGGAGTGTGTCAGACATGACTCCGCACTCTCCTGGGCTTGCCTGGGGTTTTGCCTTTCCACTCCAACTGGGCCCCAGGACTCCTTGCACAGGAGGAGGAGCCCGGTTGTCTCCAAACTTCCTAGGGCTAGAGTAGAGCAGGGAGAACGCTGTCAGCTGGAAGGGAAGAGCAGAAGGGTAGATGGGGCAGATGTTGCCTGGCCGCTCTGGTGAAGCAACGCACAGGAAGAAACAGGCACCATGGGCCTCCAGGCAGGGGATGCGAGACCCCCAGCCAGAGTGCTTCTGCGTCTCAGCCGAGAAGCTTCCTGAGAGTTTGAGGCTGCCTGCAGCTCTCCAGAGGAGCAAAGACATGTGGGGTGTGTTTGGCCTTTCCCTGTGAGGGTGGTGCCCTTGCGGCAGCCCCAGGCACAGGAGCAACGGCCCCAGAGGAAAGGCCGTTCCCACTGAGACTCGCTCAGGCTGAGAAGCAGATTTCGCAGGAAGCGGGAGGAGAGAGCTTCCTTCGCCAATGCAGAGGCAGCCGAGCGGCCTGCGGCTGCACAGCTGGATTTGGCAGAGAGGCGTTCGCTTTGCCCCTGGGAGACGCTGAGATTGGCTCCAAGCACCGAGATTTCCGGGTGCGCGGCCTGCATCTCTCTTGCACTTTCCGAGCTGTAGAAGGCTTTCCTGGCTCCCAGCATTGCTTCCCTGAAAGGAGCAGGCTGAGGAAGTGTGTCCGACATGCCTCAGCCCCTTCCGAGGCTTCCCCGTGCTATTGCCTTTCAGTGCAATCGAAGGCGCAGGACTCCTTGGAAAGGAGGCCGGGCTCGGTTGTCTCCCCACTTCAGAGGTCTAGGGCAGAGCACTGAGAAGTCTGTCAGATGGAAGGGAAGCGCTGTTGTGCCCATGGTGAAGATGTTGCTTGGCCGCACTGTGGAAGCAACGCCCAGAGAGACACAGGCAGCGTGGGCCTCCAGGCAGGGGCTGCGGGATCCCAGCCAGAATGCCCCTGCGTCTCAGCTGAGAAGCTACCTCCCAGGTGGAGGCTCCATGCCGCCCTCCAGAAGAGCAAAGACGTGTGGAGTGTGTCTGGCCTTTCCTTGGGAGTGTGGTGCCCTGCCCTCTTCCCCAGGCACAGGAGAAACTGCCCCTGAGCCAAGACCTCTCCAAGGGCCTTTCCCTCAGGCGGAAGCAGATTTCGCAGGAAGCGGGCCTAGAGAGCTTCCTTCGTGGATGCAGAGGCAGCAGAGCGGCCTGCGTGTGCAAAGCTGCATTGGGCAGAGAGGAGCTCGCTTTGGCACTGGGAGGCTGGGAGGCCTGCTCCAAGCACCGGGATTGCTGGGTTGGGGCCTGCATCTCGCTTCCACGTGCTGAGCTTCCAAAGACTTCCCTAGCTCACAGCCTCGCTAGCCATGAAGGAGCAGGCTGAGGGAGTGTGTCAGACATGACTCAGCACTCTCCTGGGCTTGCCTGGGGTTTTGCCTTTCCACTCCAACTGGGCCACAGGACTCCTTGCACAGGAGGAGGAGCCCGGTTGTCTCCAAACTTCCTAGGGCTAGAGTAGAGCAGGGAGAACGCTGTCAGCTGGAAGGGAAGAGCAGAAGTGTAGATGGGGCAGATGTTGCCTGGCCGCTCTGGTGAAGCAACGCACAGGGAGAAACAGGCACCATGGGCCTCCAGGCAGGGGATGCGAGACCCCCAGCCAGAGTGCTTCTGCGTCTCAGCCGAGAAGCTTCCTGAGAGTTTGAGGCTGCCTGCAGCTCTCCAGAGGAGCAAAGACATGTGGGGTGTGTTTGGCCTTTCCCTGTGAGGGTGGTGCCCTTGCGGCAGCCCCAGGCACAGGAGCAACGGCCCCAGAGGAAAGGCCGTTCCCACTGAGACTCGCTCAGGCTGAGAAGCAGATTTCGCAGGAAGCGGGTGGAGAGAGCTTCCTTCGCCAATGCAGAGGCAGCCGAGCGGCCTGCGTCTGCACAGCTGGATTTGGCAGAGAGGCGTTCGCTTTGCCCCTGGGAGACGCTGAGATTGGCTCCAAGCACCGAGATTTCCGGGTGCGCGGCCTGCATCTCTCTTGCACTTTCCGAGCTGGAGAAGGCTTTCCTGGCTCCCAGCGTTGCTTCCCTGAAAGGAGCAGGCTGAGGAAGTGTGTCCGACATGCCTCAGCCCCTTCCTAGGCTTCCCCGTGCTATTGCCTTTCAGTGCAATCGAAGGCGCAGGACTCCTTGGAAAGGAGGCCGGGCTCGGGTGTCTCCCCACTTCAGAGGTCTAGGGCAGAGCACTGAGAAGTCTGTCAGATGGAAGGGAAGCGCTGTTGTGCCCATGGTGAAGATGTTGCTTGGCCGCACTGTGGAAGCAACGCCCAGAGAGACACAGGCAGCGTGGGCCTCCAGGCAGGGGCTGCGGGATCCCAGCCAGAATGCCCCTGCGTCTCAGCTGAGAAGCTACCTCCCAGGTGGAGGCTCCATGCCGCCCTCCAGAAGAGCAAAGACGTGTGGAGTGTGTCTGGCCTTTCCTTGGGAGTGTGGTGCCCTGCCCTCTTCCCCAGGCACAGGAGAAACTGCCCCTGAGCCAAGACCTCTCCAAGGGCCTTTCCCTCAGGCGGAAGCAGATTTCGCAGGAAGCGGGCCTAGAGAGCTTCCTTCGTGGATGCAGAGGCAGCAGAGCGGCCTGCGTGTGCAAAGCTGCATTGGGCAGAGAGGAGCTCGCTTTGGCACTGGGAGGCTGGGAGGCCTGCTCCAAGCACCGGGATTGCTGGGTTGGGGCCTGCATCTCGCTTCCACGTGCTGAGCTTCCAAAGACTTTCCTAGCTCACAGCCTCGCTAGCCATGAAGGAGCAGGCTGAGGGAGCGTGTCAGACATGACTCAGCACTCTCCTGGGCTTGCCTGGGGTTTTGCCTTTCCACTCCAACTGGGCCCCAGGACTCCTTGCACAGGAGGAGGAGCCCGGTGGTCTCCAAACTTCCTAGGGCTAGAGTAGAGCAGGGAGAACGCTGTCAGCTGGAAGGGAAGAGCAGAAGGGTAGATGGGGCAGATGTTGCCTGGCCGCTCTGGTGAAGCAACGCACAGGGAGAAACAGGCACCATGGGCCTCCAGGCAGGGGATGCGAGACCCCCAGCCAGAGTGCTTCTGCGTCTCAGCCGAGAAGCTTCCTGAGAGTTTGAGGCTGCCTGCAGCTCTCCAGAGGAGCAAAGACATGTGGGGTGTGTTTGGCCTTTCCCTGTGAGGGTGGTGCCCTTGCGGCAGCCCCAGGCACAGGAGCAACGGCCCCAGAGGAAAGGCCGTTCCCACTGAGACTCGCTCAGGCTGAGAAGCAGATTTCGCAGGAAGCGGGAGGAGAGAGCTTCCTTCGCCAATGCAGAGGCAGCCGAGCGGCCTGCGTCTGCACAGCTGGATTTGGCAGAGAGGCGTTCGCTTTGCCCCTGGGAGACGCTGAGATTGGCTCCAAGCACCGAGATTTCCGGGTGCGCGGCCTGCATCTCTCTTGCACTTTCCGAGCTGGAGAAGGCTTTCCTGGCTCCCAGCGTTGCTTCCCTGAAAGGAGCAGGCTGAGGAAGTGTGTCCGACATGCCTCAGCCCCTTCCTAGGCTTCCCCGTGCTATTGCCTTTCAGTGCAATCGAAGGCGCAGGACTCCTTGGAAAGGAGGCCGGGCTCGGTTGTCTCCCCACTTCAGAGGTCTAGGGCAGAGCACTGAGAAGTCTGTCAGATGGAAGGGAAGCGCTGTTGTGCCCATGGTGAAGATGTTGCTTGGCCGCACTGTGGAAGCAACGCCCAGAGAGACACAGGCAGCGTGGGCCTCCAGGCAGGGGCTGCGGGATCCCAGCCAGAATGCCCCTGCGTCTCAGCTGAGAAGCTACCTCCCAGGTGGAGGCTCCATGCCGCCCTCCAGAAGAGCAAAGACGTGTGGAGTGTGTCTGGCCTTTCCTTGGGAGTGTGGTGCCCTGCCCTCTTCCCCAGGCACAGGAGAAACTGCCCCTGAGCCAAGACCTCTCCAAGGGCCTTTCCCTCAGGCGGAAGCAGATTTCGCAGGAAGCGGGCCTAGAGAGCTTCCTTCGTGGATGCAGAGGCAGCAGAGCGGCCTGCGTGTGCAAAGCTGCATTGGGCAGAGAGGAGCTCGCTTTGGCACTGGGAGGCTGGGAGGCCTGCTCCAAACACCGGGATTGCTGGGTTGGGGCCTGCATCTCGCTTCCACGTGCTGAGCTTCCAAAGACTTTCCTAGCTCACAGCCTCGCTAGCCATGAAGGAGCAGGCTGAGGGAGCGTGTCAGACATGACTCAGCACTCTCCTGGGCTTGCCTGGGGTTTTGCCTTTCCACTCCAACTGGGCCCCAGGACTCCTTGCACAGGAGGAGGAGCCCGGTTGTCTCCAAACTTTCTAGGGCTAGAGTAGAGCAGGGAGAACGCTGTCAGCTGGAAGGGAAGAGCAGAAGGGTAGATGGGGCAGATGTTGCCTGGCCGCTCTGGTGAAGCAACGCACAGGGAGAAACAGGCACCATGGGCCTCCAGGCAGGGGATGCGAGACCCCCAGCCAGAGTGCTTCTGCGTCTCAGCCGAGAAGCTTCCTGAGAGTTTGAGGCTGCCTGCAGCTCTCCAGAGGAGCAAAGACATGTGGGGTGTGTTTGGCCTTTCCCTGTGAGGGTGGTGCCCTTGCGGCAGCCCCAGGCACAGGAGCAACGGCCCCAGAGGAAAGGCCGTTCCCACTGAGACTCGCTCAGGCTGAGAAGCAGATTTCGCAGGAAGCGGGAGGAGAGAGCTTCCTTCGCCAATGCAGAGGCAGCCGAGCGGCCTGCGTCTGCACAGCTGGATTTGGCAGAGAGGCGTTCGCTTTGCCCCTGGGAGACGCTGAGATTGGCTCCAAGCACCGAGATTTCTGGGTGCGCGGCCTGCATCTCTCTTGCACTTTCCGAGCTGGAGAAGGCTTTCCTGGCTACCAGCGTTGCTTCCCTGAAAGGAGCAGGCTGAGGAAGTGTGTCCGACATGCCTCAGCCCCTTCCTAGGCTTCCCCGTGCTATTGCCTTTCAGTGCAATCGAAGGCGCAGGACTCCTTGGAAAGGAGGCCGGGCTCGGTTGTCTCCCCACTTCAGAGGTCTAGGGCAGAGAACTGAGAAGTCTGTCAGATGGAAGGGAAGCGCTGTTGTGCCCATGGTGAAGATGTTGCTTGGCCGCACTGTGGAAGCAACGCCCAGAGAGACACAGGCAGCGTGGGCCTCCAGGCAGGGGCTGCGGGATCCCAGCCAGAATGCCCCTGCGTCTCAGCTGAGAAGCTACCTCCCAGGTGGAGGCTCCATGCCGCCCTCCAGAAGAGCAAAGACGTGTGGAGTGTGTCTGGCCTTTCCTTGGGAGTGTGGTGCCCTGCCCTCTTCCCCAGGCACAGGAGAAACTGCCCCTGAGCCAAGACCTCTCCAAGGGCCTTTCCCTCAGGCGGAAGCAGATTTCGCAGGAAGCGGGCCTAGAGAGCTTCCTTCGTGGATGCAGGGGCAGCAGAGCGGCCTGCGTGTGCAAAGCTGCATTGGGCAGAGAGGAGCTCGCTTTGGCACTGGGAGGCTGGGAGGCCTGCTCCAAGCACCGGGAATGCTGGGTTGGGGCCTGCATCTCGCTTCCACGTGCTGAGCTTCCAAAGACTTTCCTAGCTCACAGCCTCGCTAGCCATGAAGGAGCAGGCTGAGGGAGCTTGTCAGACATGACTCAGCACTCTCCTGGGCTTGCCTGTGGTTTTGCCTTTCCACTCCAACTGGGCCCCAGGACTCCTTGCACAGGAGGAGGAGCCCGGTTGTCTCCAAACTTCCTAGGGCTAGAGTAGAGCAGGGAGAACGCTGTCAGCTGGAAGGGAAGAACAGAAGGGTAGATGGGGCAGATGTTGCCTGGCCGCTCTGGTGAAGCAACGCACAGGGAGAAACAGGCACCATGGGCCTCCAGGCAGGGGATGCGAGACCCCCAGCCAGAGTGCTTCTGCGTCTCAGCCGAGAAGCTTCCTGAGAGTTTGAGGCTGCCTGCAGCTCTCCAGAGGAGCAAAGACATGTGGGGTGTGTTTGGCCTTTCCCTGTGAGGGTGGTGCCCTTGCCGCAGCCCCAGGCACAGGAGCAACGGCCCCAGAGGAAAGGCCGTTCCCACTGAGACTCGCTCAGGCTGAGAAGCAGATTTCGCAGGAAGCGGGAGGAGAGAGCTTCCTTCGCCAATGCAGAGGCAGCCGAGCGGCCTGCGTCTGCACAGCTGGATTTGGCAGAGAGGCGTTCGCTTTGCCCCTGGGAGACGCTGAGATTGGCTCCAAGCACCGAGATTTCCGGGTGCGCGGCCTGCATCTCTCTTGCACTTTCCGAGCTGTAGAAGGCTTTCCTGGCTCTCAGCGTTGCTTCCCTGAAAGGAGCAGGCTGAGGAAGTGTGTCCGACATGCCTCAGCCCCTTCCTAGGCTTCCCCGTGCTATTGCCTTTCAGTGCAATCGAAGGCGCAGGACTCCTTGGAAAGGAGGCCGGGCTCGGTTGTCTCCCCACTTCAGAGGTCTAGGGCAGAGCACTGAGAAGTCTGTCAGATGGAAGGGAAGCGCTGTTGTGCCCATGGTGAAGATGTTGCTTGGCCGCACTGTGGAAGCAACGGCCAGAGAGACACAGGCAGCGTGGGCCTCCAGGCAGGGGCTGCGGGATCCCAGCCAGAATGCCCCTGCGTCTCAGCTGAGAAGCTACCTCCCAGGTGGAGGCTCCATGCCGCCCTCCAGAAGAGCAAAGACGTGTGGAGTGTGTCTGGCCTTTCCTTGGGAGTGTGGTGCCCTGCCCTCTTCCCCAGGCACAGGAGAAACTGCCCCTGAGCCAAGACCTCTCCAAGGGCCTTTCCCTCAGGCGGAAGCAGATTTCGCAGGAAGCGGGCCTAGAGAGCTTCCTTCGTGGATGCAGAGGCAGCAGAGCGGCCTGCGTGTGCAAAGCTGCATTGGGCAGAGAGGAGCTCGCTTTGGCACTGGGAGGCTGGGAGGCCTGCTCCAAGCACCGGGATTGCTGGGTTGGGGCCTGCATCTCGCTTCCACGTGCTGAGCTTCCAAAGACTTTCCTAGCTCACAGCCTCGCTAGCCATGAAGGAGCAGGCTGAGGGAGTGTGTCAGACATGACTCAGCACTCTCCTGGGCTTGCCTGGGGTTTTGCCTTTCCACTCCAACTGGGCCCCAGGACTCCTTGAACAGGAGGAGGAGCCCGGTTGTCTCCAAACTTCCTAGGGCTAGAGTAGAGCAGGGAGAACGCTGTCAGCTGGAAGGGAAGAGCAGAAGGGTAGATGGGGCAGATGTTGCCTGGCCGCTCTGGTGAAGCAACGCACAGGGAGAAACAGGCACCATGGGCCTCCAGGCAGGGGATGCGAGACCCCCAGCCAGAGTGCTTCTGCGTCTCAGCCGAGAAGCTTCCTGAGAGTTTGAGGCTGCCTGCAGCTCTCCAGAGGAGCAAAGACATGTGGGGTGTGTTTGGCCTTTCCCTGTGAGGGTGGTGCCCTTGCGGCAGCCCCAGGCACAGGAGCAACGGCCCCAGAGGAAAGGCCGTTCCCACTGAGACTCGCTCAGGCTGAGAAGCAGATTTCGCAGGAAGCGGGAGGAGAGAGCTTCCTTCGCCAATGCAGAGGCAGCCGAGCGGCCTGCGTCTGCACAGCTGGATTTGGCAGAGAGGCGTTCGCTTTGCCCCTGGCAGACGCTGAGATTGGCTCCAAGCACCGAGATTTCCGGGTGCGCGGCCTGCATCTCTCTTGCACTTTCCGAGCTGGAGAAGGCTTTCCTGGCTCCCAGCGTTGCTTCCCTGAAAGGAACAGGCTGAGGAAGTGTGTCCGACATGCCTCAGCCCCTTCCTAGGCTTCCCCGTGCTATTGCCTTTCAGTGCAATCGAAGGCGCAGGACTCCTTGGAAAGGAGGCCGGGCTCGGGTGTCTCCCCACTTCAGAGGTCTAGGGCAGAGCACTGAGAAGTCTGTCAGATGGAAGGGAAGCGCTGTTGTGCCCATGGTGAAGATGTTGCTTGGCCGCACTGTGGAAGCAACGCCCAGAGAGACACAGGCAGCGTGGGCCTCCAGGCAGGGGCTGCGGGATCCCAGCCAGAATGCCCCTGCGTCTCAGCTGAGAAGCTACCTCCCAGGTGGAGGCTCCATGCCGCCCTCCAGAAGAGCAAAGACGTGTGGAGTGTGTCTGGCCTTTCCTTGGGAGTGTGGTGCCCTGCCCTCTTCCCCAGGCACAGGAGAAACTGCCCCTGAGCCAAGACCTCTCCAAGGGCCTTTCCCTCAGGCGGAACCAGATTTCGCAGGAAGCGGGCCTAGGGATCTTCCTTCGTGGATGCAGAGGCAGCAGAGCGGCCTGCGTGTGCAAAGCTGCATTGGGCAGAGAGGAGCTCGCTTTGGCACTGGGAGGATGGGAGGCCTGCACCAAGCACCGGGATTGCTGGGTTGGGGCCTGCATCTCGCTTCCACGTGCTGAGCTTCCAAAGACTTTCCTAGCTCACAGCCTCGCTAGCCATGAAGGAGCAGGCTGAGGGAGTGTGTCAGACATGACTCAGCACTCTCCTGGGCTTGCCTGGGGTTTTGCCTTTCCACTCCAACTGGGCCCCAGGACTCCTTGCACAGGAGGAGGAGCCCGGTGGTCTCCAAACTTCCTAGGGCTAGAGTAGAGCAGGGAGAACGCTGTCAGCTGGAAGGGAAGAGCAGAAGGGTAGATGGGGCAGATGTTGCCTGGCCGCTCTGGTGAAGCAACGCACAGGGAGAAACAGGCACCATGGGCCTCAGGGAAGGGGATGCGAGACCCCCAGCCAGAGTGCTTTTGCGTCTCAGCCGAGAAGCTTCCTGAGAGTTTGAGGCTGCCTGCAGCTCTCCAGAGGAGCAAAGACATGTGGGGTGTGTTTGGCCTTTCCCTGTGAGGGTGGTGCCCTTGCGGCAGCCCCAGGAACAGGAGCAACGGCCCCAGAGGAAAGGCCGTTCCCACTGAGACTCGCTCAGGCTGAGAAGCAGATTTCGCAGGAAGCGGGAGGAGAGAGCTTCCTTCGCCAATGCAGAGGCAGCCGAGCGGCCTGCGTCTGCACAGCTGGATTTGGCAGAGAGGCGTTCGCTTTGCCCCTGGGAGACGCTGAGATTGGCTCCAAGCACCGAGATTTCCGGGTGCGCGGCCTGCATCTCTCTTGCACTTTCCGAGCTGGAGAAGGCTTTCCTGGCTCCCAGCGTTGCTTCCCTGAAAGGAGCAGGCTGAGGAAGTGTGTCCGACATGCCTCAGCCCCTTCCTAGGCTTCCCCGTGCTATTGCCTTTCAGTGCAATCGAAGGCGCAGGACTCCTTGGAAAGGAGGCCGGGCTCGGGTGTCTCCCCACTTCAGAGGTCTAGGGCAGAGCACTGAGAAGTCTGTCAGATGGAAGGGAAGCGCTGTTGTGCCCATGGTGAAGATGTTGCTTGGCCGCACTGTGGAAGCAACGGCCAGAGAGACACAGGCAGCGTGGGCCTCCAGGCAGGGGCTGCGGGATCCCAGCCAGAATGCCCCTGCGTCTCAGTTGAGAAGCTACCTCCCAGGTGGAGGCTCCATGCCGCCCTCCAGAAGAGCAAAGACGTGTGGAGTGTGTCTGGCCTTTCCTTGGGAGTGTGGTGCCCTGCCCTCTTCCCCAGGCACAGGAGAAACTGCCCCTGAGCCAAGACCTCTCCAAGGGCCTTTTCCTCAGGCGGAAGCAGATTTCGCAGGAAGCGGGCCTAGAGAGCTTCCTTCGTGGATGCAGAGGCAGCAGAGCGGCCTGCGTGTGCAAAGCTGCATTGGGCAGAGAGGAGCTCGCTTTGGCACTGGGAGGCTGGGAGGCCTGCTCCAAGCACCGGGATTGCTGGGTTGGGGCCTGCATCTCGCTTCCACGTGCTGAGCTTCCAAAGACTTTCCTAGCTCACAGCCTCGCTAGCCATGAAGGAGCAGGCTGAGGGAGTGTGTCAGACATGACTCAGCACTCTCCTGGGCTTGCCTGGGGTTTTGCCTTTCCACTCCAACAGGGCCCCAGGACTCCTTGCACAGGAGGAGGAGCCCGGTGGTCTCCAAACTGCCTAGGGCTAGAGTAGAGCAGGGAGAACGCTGTCAGCTGGAAGGGAAGAGCAGAAGGGTAGATGGGGCAGATGTTGCCTGGCCGCTCTGGTGAAGCAACGCACAGGGAGAAACAGGAACCATGGGCCTCCAGGCAGGGGATGCGAGACCCCCAGCCAGAGTGCTTCTGCGTCTCAGCCGAGAAGCTTCCTGAGAGTTTGAGGCTGCCTGCAGCTCTCCAGAGGAGCAAAGACATGTGGGGTGTGTTTGGCCTTTCCCTGTGAGGGTGGTGCCCTTGCGGCAGCCCCAGGCACAGGAGCAACGGCCCCAGAGGAAAGGCCGTTCCCACTGAGACTCGCTCAGGCTGAGAAGCAGATTTCGCAGGAAGCGGGAGGAGAGAGCTTCCTTCGCCAATGCAGAGGCAGCCGAGCGGCCTGCGTCTGCACAGCTGGATTTGGCAGAGAGGCGTTTGCTTTGCCCCTGGGAGACGCTGAGATTGGCTCCAAGCACCGAGATTTCCGGGTGCGCGGCCTGCATCTCTCTTGCACTTTCCGAGCTGGAGAAGGCTTTCCTGGCTCCCAGCGTTGCTTCCCTGAAAGGAGCAGGCTGAGGAAGTGTGTCCGACATGCCTCAGCCCCTTCCTAGGCTTCCCCGTGCTATTGCCTTTCAGTGCAATCGAAGGCGCAGGACTCCTTGGAAAGGAGGCCGGGCTCGGTTGTCTCCCCACTTCAGAGGTCTAGGGCAGAGCACTGAGAAGTCTGTCAGATGGAAGGGAAGCGCTGTTGTGCCCATGGTGAAGATGTTGCTTGGCCGCTCTGTGGAAGCAACGCCCAGAGAGACACTGGCAGCGTGGGCCTCCAGGCAGGGGCTGCGGGATCCCAGCCAGAATGCCCCTGCGTCTCAGCTGAGAAGCTACCTCCCAGGTGGAGGCTCCATGCCGCCCTCCAGAAGAGCAAAGACGTGTGGAGTGTGTCTGGCCTTTCCTTGGGAGTGTGGTGCCCTGCCCTCTTCCCCAGGCACAGGAGAAACTGCCCCTGAGCCAAGACCTCTCCAAGGGCCTTTCCCTCAGGCGGAAGCAGATTTCGCAGGAAGCGGGCCTAGAGAGCTTCCTTCGTGGATGCAGAGGCAGCAGAGCGGCCTGCGTGTGCAAAGCTGCATTGGGCAGAGAGGAGCTCGCTTTGGCACTGGGAGGCTGGGAGGCCTGCTCCAAGCACCGGGATTGCTGGGTTGGGGCCTGCATCTCGCTTCCACGTGCTGAGCTTCCAAAGACTTTCCTAGCTCACAGCCTCGCTAGCCATGAAGGAGCAGGCTGAGGGAGTGTGTCAGACATGACTCAGCACTCTCCTGGGCTTGCCTGGGGTTTTGCCTTTCCACTCCAACTGGGCCCCAGGACTCCTTGCACAGGAGGAGGAGCCCGGTGGTCTCCAAACTTCCTAGGGCTAGAGTAGAGCAGGGAGAACGCTGTCAGCTGGAAGGGAAGAGCAGAAGGGTAGATGGGGCAGATGTTGCCTGGCCGCTCTGGTGAAGCAACGCACAGGGAGAAACAGGCACCATGGGCCTCCAGGCAGGGGTTGCGAGACCCCCAGCCAGAGTGCTTCTGCGTCTCAGCCGAGAAGCTTCCTGAGAGTTTGAGGCTGCCTGCAGCTCTCCAGAGGAGCAAAGACATGTGGGGTGTGTTTGGCCTTTCCCTGTGAGGGTGGTGCCCTTGCGGCAGCCCCAGGCACAGGAGCAACGGCCCCAGAGGAAAGGCCGTTCCCACTGAGACTCGCTCAGGCTGAGAAGCAGATTTCGCAGGAAGCGGGAGGAGAGAGCTTCCTTCGCTAATGCAGAGGCAGCCGAGCGGCCCGCGTCTGCACAGCTGGATTTGGCAGAGAGGTGTTCGCTTTGCCCCTGGGAGACGCTGAGATTGGCTCCAAGCACCGAGATTTCCGGGTGCGCGGCCTGCATCTCTCTTGCACTTTCCGAGCTGTAGAAGGCTTTCCTGGCTCCCAGCGTTGCTTCCCTGAAAGGAGCAGGCTGAGGAAGTGTGTCCGACATGCCTCAGCCCCTTCCTAGGCTTCCCCGTGCTATTGCCTTTCAGTGCAATCGAAGGCGCAGGACTCCTTGGAAAGGAGGCCGGGCTCGGTTGTCTCCCCACTTCAGAGGTCTAGGGCAGAGCACTGAGAAGTCTGTCAGATGGAAGGGAAGCGCTGTTGTGCCCATGGTGAAGATGTTGCTTGGCCGCACTGTGGAAGCAACGCCCAGAGAGACACAGGCAGCGTGGGCCTCCAGGCAGGGGCTGCGGGATCCCAGCCAGAATGCCCCTGCGTCTCAGCTGAGAAGCTACCTCCCAGGTGGAGGCTCCATGCCGCCCTCCAGAAGAGCAAAGACGTGTGGAGTGTGTCTGGCCTTTCCTTGGGAGTGTGGTGCCCTGCCCTCTTCCCCAGGCACAGGAGAAACTGCCCCTGAGCCAAGACCTCTCCAAGGGCCTTTCCCTCAGGCGGAAGCAGATTTCGCAGGAAGCGGGCCTAGAGAGCTTCCTTCGTGGATGCAGAGGCAGCAGAGCGGCCTGCGTGTGCAAAGCTGCATTGGGCAGAGAGGAGCTCGCTTTGGCACTGGGAGGCTGGGAGGCCTGCTCCAAGCACCGGGATTGCTGGGTTGGGGCCTGCATCTCGCTTCCACGTGCTGAGCTTCCAAAGACTTTCCTAGCTCACAGCCTCGCTAGCCATGAAGGAGCAGGCTGAGGGAGTGTGTCAGACATGACTCAGCACTCTCCTGGGCTTGCCTGGGGTTTTGCCTTTCCACTCCAACTGGGCCCCAGGACTCCTTGCACAGGAGGAGGAGCCCGGTTGTATCCAAACTTCCTAGGGCTAGAGTAGAGCAGGGAGAACGCTGTCAGCTGGAAGGGAAGAGAAGAAGGGTAGATGGGGCAGATGTTGCCTGGCCGCTCTGGTGAAGCAACGCACAGGGAGAAACAGGCACCATGGGCCTCCAGGCAGGGGTTGCGAGACCCCCAGCCAGAGTGCTTCTGCGTCTCAGCCGAGAAGCTTCCTGAGAGTTTGAGGCTGCCTGCAGCTCTCCAGAGGAGCAAAGACATGTGGGGTGTGTTTCGCCTTTCCCTGTGAGGGTGGTGCCCTTGCGGCAGCCCCAGGCACAGGAGCAACGGCCCCAGAGGAAAGGCCGTTCCCACTGAGACTCGCTCAGGCTGAGAAGCAGATTTCGCAGGAAGCGGGAGGAGAGAGCTTCCTTCGCCAATGCAGAGGCAGCCGAGCGGCCCGCGTCTGCACAGCTGGATTTGGCAGAGAGGTGTTCGCTTTGCCCCTGGGAGACGCTGAGATTGGCTCCAAGCACCGAGATTTCCGGGTGCGCGGCCTGCATCTCTCTTGCACTTTCCGAGCTGGAGAAGGCTTTCCTGGCTCCCAGCGTTGCTTCCCTGAAAGGAGCAGGCTGAGGAAGTGTGTCCGACATGCCTCAGCCCCTTCCTAGGCTTCCCCGTGCTATTGCCTTTCAGTGCAATCGAAGGCGCAGGACTCCTTGGAAAGGAGGCCGGGCTCGGTTGTCTCCCCACTTCAGAGGTCTAGGGCAGAGCACTGAGAAGTTTGTCAGATGGAAGGGAAGCGCTGTTGTGCCCATGGTGAAGATGTTGCTTGGCCGCACTGTGGAAGCAACGCCCAGAGAGACACAGGCAGCGTGGGCCTCCAGGCAGGGGCTGCGGGATCCCAGCCAGAATGCCCCTGCGTCTCAGCTGAGAAGCTACCTCCCAGGTGGAGGCTCCATGCCGCCCTCCAGAAGAGCAAAGACGTGTGGAGTGTGTCTGGCCTTTCCTTGGGAGTGTGGTGCCCTGCCCTCTTCCCCAGGCACAGGAGAAACTGCCCCTGAGCCAAGACCTCTCCAAGGGCCTTTCCTTCAGGCGGAACCAGATTTCGCAGGAAGCGGGCCTAGAGAGCTTCCTTCGTGGATGCAGGGGCAGCAGAGCGGCCTGCGTGTGCAAAGCTGCATTGGGCAGAGAGGAGCTCGCTTTGGCACTGGGAGGCTGGGAGGCCTGCTCCAAGCACCGGGATTGCTGGGTGGGGGCCTGCATCTCGCTTCCACGTGCTGAGCTTCCAAAGACTTTCCTAACTCACAGCCTCGCTAGCCATGAAGGAGCAGGCTGAGGGAGCGTGTCAGACATGACTCAGCACTCTCCTGGGCTTGCCTGTTGTTTTGTCTTTCCACTCCAACTGGGCCCCAGGACTCCTTGCACAGGAGGAGGAGCCCGGTTGTCTCCAAACTTCCTAGGGCTAGAGTAGAGCAGGGAGAACGCTGTCAGCTGGAAGGGAAGAGCAGAAGGGTAGATGGGGCAGATGTTGCCTGGCCGCTCTGGTGAAGCAACGCACAGGGAGGAACAGGCACCATGGGCCTCCAGGCAGGGGATGCGAGACCCCCAGCCAGAGTGCTTCTGCGTCTCAGCCGAGAAGCTTCCTGAGAGTTTGAGGCTGCCTGCAGCTCTCCAGAGGAGCAAAGACATGTGGGGTGTGTTTGGCCTTTCCCTGTGAGGGTGGTGCCCTTGCGGCAGCCCCAGGCACAGGAGCAACGGCCCCAGAGGAAAGGCCGTTCCCACTGAGACTCGCTCAGGCTGAGAAGCAGATTTCGCAGGAAGCGGGAGGAGAGAGCTTCCTTCGCCAATGCAGAGGCAGCCGAGCGGCCCGCGTCTGCACAGCTGGATTTGGCAGAGAGGTGTTCGCTTTGCCCCTGGGAGACGCTGAGATTGGCTCCAAGCACCGAGATTTCCGGGTGCGCGGCCTGCATCTCTCTTGCACTTTCCGAGCTGGAGAAGGCTTTCCTGGCTCCCAGCGTTGCTTCCCTGAAAGGAGCAGGCTGAGGAAGTGTGTCCGACATGCCTCAGCCCCTTCCTAGGCTTCCCCGTGCTATTGCCTTTCAGTGCAATCGAAGGCGCAGGACTCCTTGGAAAGGAGGCCGGGCTCGGTTGTCTCCCCACTTCAGAGGTCTAGGGCAGAGCACTGAGAAGTCTGTCAGATGGAAGGGAAGCGCTGTTGTGCCCATGGTGAAGATGTTGCTTGGCCGCACTGTGGAAACAACGCCCAGAGAGAAACAGGCAGCGTGGGCCTCCAGGCAGGGGCTGCGGGATCCCAGCCAGAATGCCCCTGCGTCTCAGCTGAGAAGCTACCTCCCAGGTGGAGGCTCCATGCCGCCCTCCAGAAGAGCAAAGACGTGTGGAGTGTGTCTGGCCTTTCCTTGGGAGTGTGGTGCCCTGCCCTCTTCCCCAGGCACAGGAGAAACTGCCCCTGAGCCAAGACCTCTCCAAGGGCCTTTCCCTCAGGCCGAAGCAGATTTCGCAGGAAGCGGGCCTAGAGAGCTTCCTTCGTGGATGCAGGGGCAGCAGAGCGGCCTGCGTGTGCAAAGCTGCATTGGGCAGAGAGGAGCTCGCTTTGGCACTGGGAGGCTGGGAGGCCTGCTCCAAGCACCGGGATTGCTGGGTGGGGGCCTGCATCTCGCTTCCACGTGCTGAGCTTCCAAAGAATTTCCTAGCTCACAGCCTCGCTAGCCATGAAGGAGCAGGCTGAGGGAGTGTGTCAGACATGACTCAGCACTCTCCTGGGCTTGCCTGGGGTTTTGACTTTCCACTCCAACTGGGCCCCAGGACTCCTTGCACAGGAGGAGGAGCCCGGTTGTCTCCAAACTTCCTAGGGCTAGAGTAGAGCAGGGAGAACGCTGTCAGCTGGAAGGGAAGAGCAGAAGGGTAGATGGGGCAGATGTTGCCTGGCCGCTCTGGTGAAGCAACGCACAGGGAGGAACAGGCACCATGGGCCTCCAGGCAGGGGATGCGAGACCCCCAGCCAGAGTGCTTCTGCGTCTCAGCCGAGAAGCTTCCTGAGAGTTTGAGGCTGCCTGCAGCTCTCCAGAGGAGCAAAGACATGTGGGGTGTGTTTGGCCTTTCCCTGTGAGGGTGGTGCCCTTGCGGCAGCCCCAGGCACAGGAGCAACGGCCCCAGAGGAAAGGCCGTTCCCACTGAGACTCGCTCAGGCTGAGAAGCAGATTTCGCAGGAAGCGGGAGGAGAGAGCTTCCTTCGCCAATGCAGAGTCAGCCGAGCGGCCTGCGTCTGCACAGCTGGATTTGGCAGAGAGGCGTTCGCTTTGCCCCTGGGAGACGCTGAGATTGGCTCCAAGCACCGAGATTTCCGGGTGCGCGGCCTGCATCTCTCTTGCACTTTCCGAGCTGGAGAAGGCTTTCCTGGCTCCCAGCGTTGCTTCCCTGAAAGGAGCAGGCTGAGGAAGTGTGTCCGACATGCCTCAGCCCCTTCCTAGGCTTCCCCGTGCTATTGCCTTTCAGTGCAATCGAAGGCGCAGGACTCCTTGGAAAGGAGGCCGGGCTCGGTTGTCTGCCCACTTCAGAGGTCTAGGGCAGAGCACTGAGAAGTCTGTCAGATGGAAGGGAAGCGCTGTTGTGCCCATGGTGAAGATGTTGCTTGGCCGCACTGTGGAAGCAACGCCCAGAGAGACACAGGCAGCGTGGGCCTCCAGGCAGGGGCTGCGGGATCCCAGCCAGAATGCCCCTGCGTCTCAGCTGAGAAGCTACCTCCCAGGTGGAGGCTCCATGCCGCCCTCCAGAAGAGCAAAGACGTGTGGAGTGTGTCTGGCCTTTCCTTGGGAGTGTGGTGCCCTGCCCTCTTCCCCAGGCACAGGAGAAACTGCCCCTGAGCCAAGACCTCTCCAAGGGCCTTTCCCTCAGGCGGAACCAGATTTCGCAGGAAGCGGGCCTAGAGAGCTTCCTTCGTGGATGCAGAGGCAGCAGAGCGGCCTGCGTGTGCAAAGCTGCATTGGGCAGAGAGGAGCTCGCTTTGGCACTGGGAGGCTGGGAGGCCTGCTCCAAGCACCGGGATTGCTGGGTTGGGGCCTGCATCTCGCTTCCACGTGCTGAGCTTCCAAAGACTTTCCTAGCTCACAGCCTCGCTAGCCATGAAGGAGCAGGCTGAGGGAGTGTGTCAGACATGACTCAGCACTCTCCTGGGGTTGCCTGGGGTTTTGCCTTTCCACTCCAACTGGGCCCCAGGACTCCTTGCACAGGAGGAGGAGCCCGGTGGTCTCCAAACTTCCTAGGGCTAGAGTAGAGCAGGGAGAACGCTGTCAGCTGGAAGGGAAGAGCAGAAGGGTAGATGGGGCAGATGTTGCCTGGCCGCTCTGGTGAAGCAACGCACAGGGAGGAACAGGCACCATGGGCCTCCAGGCAGGGGATGCGAGACCCCCAGCCAGAGTGCTTCTGCGTCTCAGCCGAGAAGCTTCCTGAGAGTTTGAGGCTGCCTGCAGCTCTCCAGAGGAGCAAAGACATGTGGGGTGTGTTTGGCCTTTCCCTGTGAGGGTGGTGCCCTTGCGGCAGCCCCAGGCACAGGAGCAACGGCCCCAGAGGAAAGGCCGTTCCCACTGAGACTCGCTCAGGCTGAGAAGCAGATTTCGCAGGAAGCGGGAGGAGAGAGCTTCCTTCGCCAATGCAGAGGCAGCCAAGCGGCCTGCGTCTGCACAGCTGGATTTGGCAGAGAGGCGTTCGCTTTGCCCCTGGGAGACGCTGAGATTGGCTCCAAGCACCGAGATTTCCGGGTGCGCGGCCTGCATCTCTCTTGCACTTTCCGAGCTGGAGAAGGCTTTCCTGGCTCCCAGCGTTGCTTCCCTGAAAGGAGCAGGCTGAGGAAGTGTGTCCGACATGCCTCAGCCCCTTCCTAGGCTTCCCCGTGCTATTGCCTTTCAGTGCAATCGAAGGCGCAGGACTCCTTGGAAAGGAGGCCGGGCTCGGGTGTCTCCCCACTTCAGAGGTCTAGGGCAGAGCACTGAGAAGTCTGTCAGATGGAAGGGAAGCGCTGTTGTGCCCATGGTGAAGATGTTGCTTGGCCGCACTGTGGAAGCAACGCCCAGAGAGACACAGGCAGCGTGGGCCTCCAGGCAGGGGCTGCGGGATCCCAGCCAGAATGCCCCTGCGTCTCAGCTGAGAAGCTACCTCCCAGGTGGAGGCTCCATGCCGCCCTCCAGAAGAGCAAAGACGGGTGGAGTGTGTCTGGCCTTTCCTTGGGAGTGTGGTGCCCTGCCCTCTTCCCCAGGCACAGGAGAAACTGCCCCTGAGCCAAGACCTCTCCAAGGGCCTTTCCCTCAGGCGGAAGCAGATTTCGCAGGAAGCGGGCCTAGAGAGCTTCCTTCGTGGATGCAGAGGCAGCAGAGCGGCCTGCGTGTGCAAAGCTGCATTGGGCAGAGAGGAGCTCGCTTTGGCACTGGGAGGCTGGGAGGCCTGCTCCAAGCACCGGGATTGCTGGGTTGGGGCCTCTATCTCGCTTCCACGTGCTGAGCTTCCAAAGACTTTCCTAGCTCACAGCCTCGCTAGCCATGAAGGAGCAGGCTGAGGGAGTGTGTCAGACATGACTCAGCACTCTCCTGGGCTTGCCTGTGGTTTTGCCTTTCCACTCCAACTGGGCCCCAGGACTCCTTGCACAGGAGGAGGAGCCCGGTTGTCTCCAAACTTCCTAAGGCTAGAGTAGAGCAGGGAGAACGCTGTCAGCTGGAAGGGAAGAGCAGAAGGGTAGATGGGGCAGATGTTGCCTGGCCACTCTGGTGAAGCAACGCACAGGGAGAAACAGGCACCATGGGCCTCCAGGCAGGGGATGCGAGACCCCCAGCCAGAGTGCTTCTGCGTCTCAGCCGAGAAGCTTCCTGAGAGTTTGAGGCTGCCTGCAGCTCTCCAGAGGAGCAAAGACATGTGGGGTGTGTTTGGCCTTTCCCTGTGAGGGTGGTGCCCTTGCGGCAGCCCCAGGCACAGGAGCAACGGCCCCAGAGGAAAGGCCGTTCCCACTGAGACTCGCTCAGGCTGAGAAGCAGATTTCGCAGGAAGCGGGAGGAGAGAGCTTCCTTCGCCAATGCAGAGGCAGCCTAACGGCCCGCGTCTGCACAGCTGGATTTGGCAGAGAGGCGTTCGCTTTGCCCCTGGGAGACGCTGAGATTGGCTCCAAGCACCGAGATTTCCGGGTGCGCGGCCTGCATCTCTTTTGCACTTTCCGAGCTGGAGAAGGCTTTCCTGGCTCCCAGCGTTGCTTCCCTGAAAGGAGCAGGCTGAGGAAGTGTGTCCGACATGCCTCAGCCCCTTCCTAGGCTTCCCCGTGCTATTGCCTTTCAGTGCAATCGAAGGCGCAGGACTCCTTGGAAAGGAGGCCGGGCTCGGTTGTCTCCCCACTTCAGAGGTCTAGGGCAGAGCACTGAGAAGTCTGTCAGATGGAAGGGAAGCGCTGTTGTGCCCATGGTGAAGATGTTGCTTGGCCGCACTGTGGAAGCAACGCCCAGAGAGACACAGGCAGCGTGGGCCTCCAGGCAGGGGCTGCGGGATCCCAGCCAGAATGCCCCTGCGTCTCAGCTGAGAAGCTACCTCCCAGGTGGAGGCTCCATGCCGCCCTCCAGAAGAGCAAAGACGTGTGGAGTGTGTCTGGCCTTTCCTTGGGAGTGTGGTGCCCTGCCCTCTTCCCCAGGCACAGGAGAAACTGCCCCTGAGCAAAGACCTCTCCAAGGGCCTTTCCCTCAGGCGGAACCAGATTTCGCAGGAAGCGGGCCTAGAGAGCTTCCTTCGTGGATGCAGAGGCAGCAGAGCGGCCTGCGTGTGCAAAGCTGCATTGGGCAGAGAGGAGCTCGCTTTGGCACTGGGAGGCTGGGAGGCCTGCTCCAAGCACCGGGTTGCTGGGTTGGGGCCTGCATCTCGCTTCCACGTGCTGAGCTTCCAAAGACTTTCCTAGCTCACAGCCTCGCTAGCCATGAAGGAGCAGGCTGAGGGAGCGTGTCAGACATGACTCAGCACTCTCCTGGGCTTGCCTGGGGTTTTGCCTTTCCACTCCAACTGGGCCCCAGGACTCCTTGCACAGGAGGAGGAGCCCGGTGGTCTCCAAACTTCCTAGGGCTAGAGTAGAGCAGGGAGAACGCTGTCAGCTGGAAGGGAAGAGCAGAAGGGTAGATGGGGCAGATGTTGCCTGGCCGCTCTGGTGAAGCAACGCACAGGGAGAAACAGGCACCATGGGCCTCCAGGCAGGGGATGCGAGACCCCCAGCCAGAGTGCTTCTGCGTCTCAGCCGAGAAGCTTCCTGAGAGTTTGAGGCTGCCTGCAGCTCTCCAGAGGAGCAAAGACATGTGGGGTGTGTTTGGCCTTTCCCTGTGAGGGTGGTGCCCTTGCGGCAGCCCCAGGCACAGGAGCAACGGCCCCAGAGGAAAGGCCGTTCCCACTGAGACTCGCTCAGGCTGAGAAGCAGATTTCGCAGGAAGCGGGAGGAGAGAGCTTCCTTCGCCAATGCAGAGGCAGCCGAGCGGCCTGCGTCTGCACAGCTGGATTTGGCAGAGACGCGTTCGCTTTGCCCCTGGGAGACGCTGAGATTGGCTCCAAGCACCGAGATTTCCGGGTGCGCGGCCTGCATCTCTCTTGCACTTTCCGAGCTGGAGAAGGCTTTCCTGGCTCCCAGCGTTGCTTCCCTGAAAGGAGCAGGCTGAGGAAGTGTGTCCGACATGCCTCAGCCCCTTCCTAGGCTTCCCCGTGCTATTGCCTTTCAGTGCAATCGAAGGCGCAGGACTCCTTGGAAAGGAGGCCGGGCTCGGTTGTCTCCCCACTTCAGAGGTCTAGGGCAGAGCACTGAGAAGTCTGTCAGATGGAAGGGAAGCGCTGTTGTGCCCATGGTGAAGATGTTGCTTGGCCGCACTGTGGAAGCAACGCCCAGAGAGACACAGGCAGCGTGGGCCTCCAGGCAGGGGCTGCGGGATCCCAGCCAGAATGCCCCTGCGTCTCAGCTGAGAAGCTACCTCCCAGGTGGAGGCTCCATGCCGCCCTCCAGAAGAGCAAAGACGTGTGGAGTGTGTCTGGCCTTTCCTTGGGAGTGTGGTGCCCTGCCCTCTTCCCCAGGCACAGGAGAAACTGCCCCTGAGCCAAGACCTCTCCAAGGGCCTTTCCCTCAGGCGGAAGCAGATTTCGCAGGAAGCGGGCCTAGAGAGCTTCCTTCGTGGATGCAGAGGCAGCAGAGCGGCCTGCGTGTGCAAAGCTGCATTGGGCAGAGAGGAGCTCGCTTTGGCACTGGGAGGCTGGGAGGCCTGCTCCAAGCACCGGGATTGCTGGGTTGGGGCCTGCATCTCGCTTCCACGTGCTGAGCTTCCAAAGACTTTCCTAGCTCACAGCCTCGCTAGCCATGAAGGAGCAGGCTGAGGGAGTGTGTCAGACATGACTCAGCACTCTCCTGGGCTTGCCTGGGGTTTTGCCTTTCCACTCCAACTGGGCCCCAGGACTCCTTGCACAGGAGGAGGAGCCCGGTGGTCTCCAAACTTCCTAGGGCTAGAGTAGAGCAGGGAGAACGCTGTCAGCTGGAAGGGAAGAGCAGAAGGGTAGATGGGGCAGATGTTGCCTGGCCGCTCTGGTGAAGCAACGCACAGGGAGAAACAGGCACCATGGGCCTCCAGGCAGGGGATGCGAGACCCCCAGCCAGAGTGCTTCTGCGTCTCAGCCGAGAAGCTTCCTGAGAGTTTGAGGCTGCCTGCAGCTCTCCAGAGGAGCAAAGACATGTGGGGTGTGTTTGGCCTTTCCCTGTGAGGGTGGTGCCCTTGCGGCAGCCCCAGGCACAGGAGCAACGGCCCCAGAGGAAAGGCCGTTCCCACTGAGACTCGCTCAGGCTGAGAAGCAGATTTCGCAGGAAGCGGGAGGAGAGAGCTTCCTTCGCCAATGCAGAGGCAGCCGAGCGGCCTGCGTCTGCACAGCTGGATTTGGCAGAGAGGCGTTCGCTTTGCCCCTGGGAGACGCTGAGATTGGCTCCAAGCACCGAGATTTCCGGGTGCGCGGCCTGCATCTCTCTTGCACTTTCCGAGCTGGAGAAGGCTTTCCTGGCTCCCAGCGTTGCTTCCCTGAAAGGAGCAGGCTGAGGAAGTGTGTCCGACATGCCTCAGCCCCTTCCTAGGCTTCCCCGTGCTATTGCCTTTCAGTGCAATCGAAGACGCAGGACTCCTTGGAAAGGAGGCCGGGCTCGGGTGTCTCCCCACTTCAGAGGTCTAGGGCAGAGCACTGAGAAGTCTGTCAGATGGAAGGGAAGCGCTGTTGTGCCCATGGTGAAGATGTTGCTTGGCCGCACTGTGGAAGCAACGCCCAGAGAGACACAGGCAGCGTGGGCCTCCAGGCAGGGGCTGCGGGATCCAGCCAGAATGCCCCTGCGTCTCAGCTGAGAAGCTACCTCCCAGGTGGAGGCTCCATGCCGCCCTCCAGAAGAGCAAAGACGTGTGGAGTGTGTCTGGCCTTTCCTTGGGAGTGTGGTGCCCTGCCCTCTTCCCCAGGCACAGGAGAAACTGCCCCTGAGCCAAGACCTCTCCAAGGGCCTTTCCCTCAGGCGGAAGCAGATTTCGCAGGAAGCGGGCCTAGAGAGCTTCCTTCGTGGATGCAGAGGCAGCAGAGCGGCCTGCGTGTGCAAAGCTGCATTGGGCAGAGAGGAGCTCGCTTTGGCACTGGGAGGCTGGGAGGCCTGCTCCAAGCACCGGGATTGCTGGGTTGGGGCCTGCATCTCGCTTCCACGTGCTGAGCTTCCAAAGACTTTCCTAGCTCACAGCCTCGCTAGCCATGAAGGAGCAGGCTGAGGGAGTGTGTCAGACATGACTCAGCACTCTCCTGGGCTTGCCTGGGGTTTTGCCTTTCCACTCCAACTGGGCCCCAGGACTCCTTGCACAGGAGGAGGAGCCCGGTTGTCTCCAAACTTCCTAGGGCTAGAGTAGAGCAGGGAGAACGCTGTCAGCTAGAAGGGAAGAGCAGAAGGGTAGATGGGGCAGATGTTGCCTGGCCGCTCTGGTGAAGCAACGCACAGGGAGAAACAGGCACCATGGGCCTCCAGGCAGGGGATGCGAGACCCCCAGCCAGAGTGCTTCTGCGTCTCAGCCGAGAAGCTTCCTGAGAGTTTGAGGCTGCCTGCAGCTCTCCAGAGGAGCAAAGACATGTGGGGTGTGTTTGGCCTTTCCCTGTGAGGGTGGTGCCCTTGCGGCAGCCCCAGGCACAGGAGCAACGGCCCCAGAGGAAAGGCCGTTCCCACTGAGACTCGCTCAGGCTGAGAAGCAGATTTCGCAGGAAGCGGGAGGAGAGAGCTTCCTTCGCCAATGCAGAGGCAGCCGAGCGGCCTGCGTCTGCACAGCTGGATTTGGCAGAGAGGCGTTCGCTTTGCCCCTGGGAGACGCTGAGATTGGCTCCAAGCACCGAGATTTCCGGGTGCGCGGCCTGCATCTCTCTTGCACTTTCCGAGCTGGAGAAGGCTTTCCTGGCTCCCAGCGTTGCTTCCCTGAAAGGAGCAGGCTGAGGAAGTGTGTCCGACATGCCTCAGCCCCTTCCTAGGCTTCCCAGTGCTATTGCCTTTCAGTGCAATCGAAGGCGCAGGACTCCTTGGAAAGGAGGCCGGGCTCGGTTGTCTCCCCACTTCAGAGGTCTAGGGCAGAGCACTGAGAAGTCTGTCAGATGGAAGGGAAGCGCTGTTGTGCCCATGGTGAAGATGTTGCTTGGCCGCACTGTGGAAGCAATGCCCAGAGAGACACAGGCAGCGTGGGCCTCCAGGCAGGGGCTGCGGGATCCCAGCCAGAATGCCCCTGCGTCTCAGCTGAGAAGCTACCTCCCAGGTGGAGGCTCCATGCCGCCCTCCAGAAGAGCAAAGACGTGTGGAGTGTGTCTGGCCTTTCCTTGGGAGTGTGGTGCCCTGCCCTCTTCCCCAGGCACAGGAGAAACTGCCCCTGAGCCAAGACCTCTCCAAGGGCCTTTCCCTCAGGCGGAAGCAGATTTCGCAGGAAGCGGGCCTAGAGAGCTTCCTTCGTGGATGCAGAGGCAGCAGAGCGGCCTGCGTGTGCAAAGCTGCATTGGGCAGAGAGGAGCTCGCTTTGGCACTGGGAGGTTGGGAGGCCTGCTCCAAGCACCGGGATTGCTGGGTTGGGGCCTGCATCTCGCTTCCACGTGCTGAGCTTCCAAAGACTTTCCTAGCTCACAGCCTCGCTAGCCATGAAGGAGCAGGCTGAGGGAGCGTGTCAGACATGACTCAGCACTCTCCTGGGCTTGCCTGGGGTTTTGCCTTTCCACTCCAACTGGGCCCCAGGACTCCTTGCACAGGAGGAGGAGCAAGGTGGTCTCCAAACTTCCTAGGGCTAGAGTAGAGCAGGGAGAACGCTATCAGCTGGAAGGGAAGAGCAGAAGTGTAGATGGGGCAGATGTTGCCTGGCCGCTCTGGTGAAGCAACGCACAGGGAGGAACAGGCACCATGGGCCTCCAGGCAGGGGATGCGAGACCCCCAGCCAGAGTGCTTCTGCGTCTCAGCCGAGAAGCTTCCTGAGAGTTTGAGGCTGCCTGCAGCTCTCCAGAGGAGCAAAGACATGTGGGGTGTGTTTGGCCTTTCCCTGTGAGGGTGGTGCCCTTGCGGCAGCCCCAGGCACAGGAGCAACGGCCCCAGAGGAAAGGCCGTTCCCACTGAGACTCGCTCAGGCTGAGAAGCAGATTTCGCAGGAAGCGGGAGGAGAGAGCTTCCTTCGCCAATGCAGAGGCAGCCGAGCGGCCTGCGTCTGCACAGCTGGATTTGGCAGAGAGGCGTTCGCTTTGCCCCTGGGAGACGCTGAGATTGGCTCCAAGCACCGAGATTTCCGGGTGCGCGGCCTGCATCTCTCTTGCACTTTCCGAGCTGGAGAAGGCTTTCCTGGCTCCCAGCGTTGCTTCCCTGAAAGGAGCAGGCTGAGGAAGTGTGTCCGACATGCCTCAGCCCCTTCCTAGGCTTCCCCGTGCTATTGCCTTTCAGTGCAATCGAAGGCGCCGGACTCCTTGGAAAGGAGGCCGGGCTCGGGTGTCTCCCCATTTCAGAGGTCTAGGGCAGAGCACTGAGAAGTCTGTCAGATGGAAGGGAAGCGCTGTTGTGCCCATGGTGAAGATGTTGCTTGGCCGCACTGTGGAAGCAACGCCCAGAGAGACACAGGCAGCGTGGGCCTCCAGGCAGGGGCTGCGGGATCCCAGCCAGAATGCCCCTGCGTCTCAGCTGAGAAGCTACCTCCCAGGTGGAGGCTCCATGCCGCCCTCCAGAAGAGCAAAGACGTGTGGAGTGTGTCTGGCCTTTCCTTGGGAGTGTGGTGCCCTGCCCTCTTCCCCAGGCACAGGAGAAACTGCCCCTGAGCCAAGACCTCTCCAAGGGCCTTTCCCTCAGGCGGAAGCAGATTTCGCAGGAAGCGGGCCTAGAGAGCTTCCTTCGTGGATGCAGAGGCAGCAGAGCGGCCTGCGTGTGCAAAGCTGCATTGGGCAGAGAGGAGCTCGCTTTGGCACTGGGAGGCTGGGAGGCCTGCTCCAAGCACCGGGATTGCTGGGTTGGGGCCTGCATCTCGCTTCCACGTGCTGAGCTTCCAAAGACTTTCCTAGCTCACAGCCTCGCTAGCCATGAAGGAGCAGGCTGAGGGAGCGTGTCAGACATGACTCAGCACTCTCCTGGGCTTGCCTGGGGTTTTGCCTTTCCACTCCAACTGGGCCCCAGGACTCCTTGCACAGGAGGAGGAGCCCGGTTGTCTCCAAACTTCCTAGGGCTAGAGTAGAGCAGGGAGAACGCTGTCAGCTGGAAGGGAAGAGCAGAAGGGTAGATGGGGCAGATGTTGCCTGGCCGCTCTGGTGAAGCAACGCACAGGGAGGAACAGGCACCATGGGCCTCCAGGCAGGGGATGCGAGACCCCCAGCCAGAGTGCTTCTGCGTCTCAGCCGAGAAGCTTCCTGAGAGTTTGAGGCTGCCTGCAGCTCTCCAGAGGAGCAAAGACATGTGGGGTGTGTTTGGCCTTTCCCTGTGAGGGTGGTGCCCTTGCGGCAGCCCCAGGCACAGGAGCAACGGCCCCAGAGGAAAGGCCGTTCCCACTGAGACTCGCTCAGGCTGAGAAGCAGATTTCGCAGGAAGCGGGAGGAGAGAGCTTCCTTCGCCAATGCAGAGGCAGCCGAGCGGCCTGCGTCTGCACAGCTGGATTTGGCAGAGAGGCGTTCGCTTTGCCCCTGGGAGACGCTGAGTTTGGCTCCAAGCACCGAGATTTCCGGGTGCGCGGCCTGCATCTCTCTTGCACTTTCCGAGCTGGAGAAGGCTTTCCTGGCTCCCAGCGTTGCTTCCCTGAAAGGAGCAGGCTGAGGAAGTGTGTCCGACATGCCTCAGCCCCTTCCTAGGCTTCCCCGTGCTATTGCCTTTCAGTGCAATCGAAGGCGCAGGACTCCTTGGAAAGGAGGCCGGGCTCGGTTGTCTCCCCACTTCAGAGGTCTAGGGCAGAGCACTGAGAAGTCTGTCAGATGGAAGGGAAGCGCTGTTGTGCCCATGGTGAAGATGTTGCTTGGCCGCACTGTGGAAGCAACGCCCAGAGAGACACAGGCAGCGTGGGCCTCCAGGCAGGGGCTGCGGGATCCCAGCCAGAATGGCCCTGCGTCTCAGCTGAGAAGCTACCTCCCAGGTGGAGGCTGCATGCCGCCCTCCAGAAGAGCAAAGACGTGTGGAGTGTGTCTGGCCTTTCCTTGGGAGTGTGGTGCCCTGCCCTCTTCCCCAGGCACAGGAGAAACTGCCCCTGAGCCAAGACCTCTCCAAGGGCCTTTCCCTCAGGCGGAAGCAGATTTCGCAGGAAGCGGGCCTAGAGAGCTTCCTTCGTGGATGCAGAGGCAGCAGAGCGGCCTTTGTGTGGAAAGCTGCATTGGGCAGAGAGGAGCTCGCTTTGGCACTGGGAGGCTGGGAGGCCTGCTCCAAGCACCGGGATTGCTGGGTTGGGGCCTGCATCTCGCTTCCACGTGCTGAGCTTCCAAAGACTTTCCTAGCTCACAGCCTCGCTAGCCATGAAGGAGCAGGCTGAGGGAGCGTGTCAGACATGACTCAGCACTCTCCTGGGCTTGCCTGGGGTTTTGCCTTTCCACTGCAACTGGGCCCCAGGACTCCTTGCACAGGAGGAGGAGCCCGGTTGTCTCCAAACTTCCTAGGGCTAGAGTAGAGCAGGGAGAACGCTATCAGCTGGAAGGGAAGAGCAGAAGTGTAGATGGGGCAGATGTTGCCTGGCCGCTCTGGTGAAGCAACGCACAGGGAGGAACAGGCACCATGGGCCTCCAGGCAGGGGATGCGAGACCCCCAGCCAGAGTGCTTCTGCGTCTCAGCCGAGAAGCTTCCTGAGAGTTTGAGGCTGCCTGCAGCTCTCCAGAGGAGCAAAGACATGTGGGGTGTGTTTGGCCTTTCCCTGTGAGGGTGGTGCCCTTGCGGCAGCCCCAGGCACAGGAGCAACGGCCCCAGAGGAAAGGCCGTTCCCACTGAGACTCGCTCAGGCTGAGAAGCAGATTTCGCAGGAAGCGGGAGGAGAGAGCTTCCTTCGCCAATGCAGAGGCAGCCGAGCGGCCTGCGTCTGCACAGCTGGATTTGGCAGAGAGGCGTTCGCTTTGCCCCTGGGAGACGCTGAGTTTGGCTCCAAGCACCGAGATTTCCGGGTGCGCGGCCTGCATCTCTCTTGCACTTTCCGAGCTGGAGAAGGCTTTCCTGGCTCCCAGCGTTGCTTCCCTGAAAGGAGCAGGCTGAGGAAGTGTGTCCGACATGCCTCAGCCCCTTCCTAGGCTTCCCCGTGCTATTGCCTTTCAGTGCAATCGAAGGCGCAGGACTCCTTGGAAAGGAGGCCGGGCTCGGTTGTCTGCCCACTTCAGAGGTCTAGGGCAGAGCACTGAGAAGTCTGTCAGATGGAAGGGAAGCGCTGTTGTGCCCATGGTGAAGATGTTGCTTGGCCGCACTGTAGAAGCAACGCCCAGAGAGACACAGGCAGCGTGGGCCTCCAGGCAGGGGCTGCGGGATCACAGCCAGAATGCCCCTGCGTCTCAGCTGAGAAGCTACCTCCCAGGTGGAGGCTCCATGCCGCCCTCCAGAAGAGCAAAGAAGTGTGGCGTGTGTCTGGTCTTTCCTTGGGAGTGTGGTGCCCTGCCCTCTTCCCCAGGCACAGGAGAAACTGCCCCTGAGCCAAGACCTCTCCAAGGGCCTTTCCCTCAGGCTGAAGCAGATTTCGCAGGAAGTGGGTCTAGAGAGCTTCCTTCGTGGATGCAGAGGCAGCAGAGCGGCCTGCGTGTGCAAAGCTGCATTGGGCAGAGAGGAGCTCGCTTTGGCACTGGGAGGCTGGGAGGCCTGGTCCAAGCACCGGGATTGCTGGGTTGGGGCCTGCATCTCGCTTCCACGTGCTGAGCTTCCAAAGACTTTCCTAGCTCACAGCCTTGCTAGCCATGAAGGAGCAGGCTGAGGGAGTGTGTCAGGCATGACTCAGCACTCTCCTGGGCTTGCCTGTGGTTTTGCCTTTCCACTCCAACTGGGCCCCAGGACTCCTTGCACAGGAGGAGGAGCCCGGTTGTCTCCAAACTTCCTAGGGCTAGAGTAGAGCAGGGAGAACGCTGTCAGCTGGAAGGGAAGAGCAGAAGGGTAGATGGGGCAGATGTTGCCTGGCTGCTCTGGTGAAGCAACGCACAGGGAGAAACAGGCACCATGGGGCTCCAGGCAGGGGATGCGAGACCCCAGCCAGAGTGCTTCTGCGTCTCAGCCGAGAAGCTTCCTGAGAGTTTGAGGCTGCCTGCAGCTCTCCAGAGGAGCAAAGACATGTGGGGTGTGTTTTGCCTTTCCCTGTGAGGGTGGTGCCCTTGCGGCAGCCCCAGGCACAGGAGCAACGGCCCCAGAGGAAAGGCCGTTCCCACTGAGACTCGCTCAGGCTGAGAAGCAGATTTCGCAGGAAGCGGGAGGAGAGAGCTTCCTTCGCCAATGCAGAGGCAGCCGAGCGGCCTGCGTCTGCACAGCTGGATTTGGCAGAGAGGCGTTCGCTTTGCCCCTGGGAGACGCTGAGATTGGCTCCAAGCACCGAGATTTCCGGGTTCGCGGCCTGCATCTCTCTTGCACTTTCCGAGCTGGAGAAGGCTTTCCTAGCTCCCAGCGTTGCTTCCCTGAAAGGAGCAGGCTGAGGAAGTGTGTCCGACATGACTCAGCCCCTTCCTAGGCTTCCCCGTGCTTTTGCCTTTCAGTGCAATGGAAGGCGCAGGACTCCTTGGAAAGGAGGCTGGGCTCGGTTGTCTCCCCACTTCAGAGGTCTAGAGCAGAGCACTGAGACGTCTGTCAGATGGAAGGGAAGCGCTGTTGTGCCCATGGTGAAGATGTTGCTTGGCCGCACTGTGGAAGCAACGCCCAGAGAGAAACAGGCACCGTGGGCCTCCAGGCAGTGGCTGCGGGATCACAGCCAGAATGCCCCTGCGTCTCTGCTGAGACGCGACCTCCCAGTTGGAGGCTCCTTGCCGCCCTCCAGAGGAGCAAAGACGTGTGGAGTGTGTCTGGCCTTTCCTTGGAAGTGTGGTGCCCTTCCCTCTTCCCCAGGCACAGGAGCAACTGCCCCTGAGCAAAGACCTGTCCAAGGGATTTTCCCTCAGGCTGAAGCAGATTTCGCAGGAAGTGGGTCTAGAGAGCTTCCTTCGTGGATGCAGAGGCAGCAGAGCGGCCTGCGTGTGCAAAGCTGCATTTGGCGGAGAGGAGCTCGCTTTGGCACTGGGAGGCTGTGAGACCTGTTCCAAGCACCGGGATTGCTGGGTTGGGGCCTGCATCTCGCTGCCACTTGCTGAGCTTCCAAAGACTTTCCTAGCTCACAGCCTCGCTAGCCATGAAGGAGCAGGCTGAGGGAGTGTGTCAGACATGACTCAGCACTTTCCTGGGCTTGCCTGTGGTTTTGCCTTTCCACTCCAACTGGGCCCCGGGACTCCTTGCACAGGAGGAGGAGCCCGGTTGTCTCCAAACTTCCTAGGGCTAGAGTAGGGCAGGGAGAACTCTGTCAGCTGGAAGGGAAGAGCAGAAGGGTAGATGGGGCAGATGTTGCCTGGCTGCTCTGGTGAAGCAACGCACAGGGAGAAACAGGCACCATGGGCCTCCAGGCAGGGGATGCGAGATCCCAGCAAGAGTGCTTCTGCGTCTCAGCCGAGAAGCTTCCTGAGGGTTTGAGTTTGCCTGTAGCTCTCCAGAGGAGCAAAGACATGTGGGGTGTGTTTGGCCTTTCCCTGTGAGGGTGGTGCCCTTGCAGCAGCCCCAGGCACAGGAGCAACGGCCCCAGAGGAAAGACCGTTCCCACTGAGATTCGCTCAGGCTGAGAAGCAGATTTCGCAGGAAGCGGGAGGAGAGAGCTTCCTTCGCCAATGCAGAGGCAGCCTAGCGGCCTGCGTCTGCAAAGCTGGATTTGGCAGAGAGGCGTTCGCTTTGCCCCTGGGAGACGCTGAGTTTGGCTCCAAGCATGGAGATTTCCGGGTGCGCGGCCTGCATCTCTCTTGCACTCTCCGAGCTTGAGAAGGCTTTCCTAGCTCCCAGCGTTGCTTCCCTGAAAGGAGCAGGCTGAGGAAGTGTGTCCGACATGACTCAGCCCCTTCCTAGGCTTCCCCGTGCTATTGCCTTTCAGTGCAATGGAAGGCGCAGGACTCCTTGGAAAGGAGGCTGGGCTCGGTTGTCTCCCCACTTCAGAGGTCTAGAGCAGAGCACTGAGACGTCTGTCAGACGGAAGGGAAGCGCTGTTGTGCCCATGGTGAAGATGTTGCTTGGCCGCACTGTGGAAGCAACGCCCAGAGAGAAACAGGCACCGTGGGCCTCCAGGCAGGGGCCGCGGGATCACAGCCAGAATGCCCCTGCGTCTCCGCTGAGAAGCGACCTCCCAGTTGGAGGCTCCATGCCGCCCTCCAGAGGAGCAAAGACGTGTGGAGTGTGTCTGGCCTTTCCTTGGGAGTGTGGTGCCCTTCCCTCTTCTCCAGGCACAGGAGCAACTGCCCCTGAGCAAAGACCTCTCCAAGGGCTTTTCCCTCAGGCGGAAGCAGATTTCGCAGGAAGCGGGCCTAGAGAGCTTCCTTCGTGCATGCAGAGGCAGCAGAGCGGCCTGCGTGTGCAAAGCTGCATTTGGCGGAGACGAGCTCGCTTTGGCACTGGGAGGCTGTGAGACCTGCTCCAAGCACCGGGATTGCTGGGTTGGGGCCTGCATCTCGCTGCCACTTGCTGAGCTTCCAGAGACTTTCCTAGCTCACAGCCTCGCTAGCCATGAAGGAGCAGGCTGAGGGAGTGTGTCAGACATGACTCAGCACTTTCCTGGGCTTGCCTGTGGTTTTGCCTTTCCACTCCACCTGGGCCCCGGGACTCCTTGCACAGGAGGAGGAGCCCAGTTGTCTCCAAACTTCCTAGGGCTAGAGTAGAGCAGGGAGAACTCTGTCAGCTGGAAGGGAAGAGCAGAAGGGTAGATGGGGCAGATGTTGCCTGGCCGCTCTGGTGAAGCAACGCCCAGAGAGAAACAGGCACCATGGGCCTCCAGGCAGGGGATGCGAGACCCCAGCCAGAGTGCTTCTGCGTCTCAGCCGAGAAGCTTCCTGAGCGTTTGAGGTTGCCTGCCGCTCTCCAGAGGAGCAAAGACATGTGGGGTGTGTTTGGCCTTTCCCTGTGAGGGTGGTGCCCTTGCGGCAGCACCAGGCCCAGGAGCAACGGCCCCAGAGGAAAGACCGTTCCCACTGAGATTCGCTCAGGCTGAGAAGCAGATTTCGCAGGAAGCGGGAGGAGAGAGCTTCCTTCGCCAATGCAGAGGCAGCCTAGCGGCCTTCGTCTGCAAAGCTGGTTTTGCAGAGAGGCGTTCGCTTTGCCCCTGGGAGACGCTGAGATTGGCTCCAAGCACCTAGATTTCCGGGTGCGCGGCCTGCATCTCTCTTGCACTTTCCGAGCTTGAGAAGGCTTTCCTAGCTCCCAGCGTTGCTTCCCTGAAAGGAGCAGGCTGAGGAAGTGTGTCCGACATGACTCAGCTCCTTCCTAGGCTTCCCCGTGCTATTGCCTTTCAGTGCAATGGAAGGCGCAGGACTCCTTGAAAAGGAGGCTGGGCTCGGTTGTCTCCCCACTTCAGAGGTCTAGAGCAGAGCACTAAGACGTCTGTCAGACGGAAGGGAAGCGCTGTTGTGCCCATGGTGAAGATGTTGCTTGGCCGCACTGTGGAAGCAACGCCCAGAGAGACACAGGCAGCGTGGGCCTCCAGGCAGGGGCTGCGGGATCCCAGCCAGAATGCCCCTGCGTCTCAGCTGAAAAGCTACCTCCCAGATGGAGGCTCCATGCCGCCCTCCAGAAGAGCAAAGACGTGTGGAGTGTGTCTGGCCTTTCCTTGGGAGTGTGGTGCCCTTCCCTCTTCCCCAGGCACAGGAGAAACTGCCCCTGAGCCAAGACCTCTCCAAAGGCTTTTCCCTCACGCTGAAGCAGATTTCGCAGGAAGCGGGCCTCGAGAGCTTCCTTCGTGGATGCAGAGGCAGCAGAGCGGCCTGCCTTTGCAAAGCTGTATTTGGAAGAGAGGAGCTCGCTTTGGCACTGGGAGGCTGTGAGATCTGCTCCAGGCACCGAGATTGCTGGGTTGGGGCCTGCATCTCGCTTCCACTTCCTGAGCTACCAAAGACTTTGCTAGCTCACAGCCTCGCTCGCCATGAAGGAGCAGGCTGAGGGAGTGTGTCATACATGACTCAGCACTTTCCTGGGCTCTCCTGTGTTTTTGCCTTCCACTCCAACTAGGCCCCAGGACTCCTTGCACAGGAGGATTAGCCCGGTTTTCTCCAAACTTCCTAGGGCTAGAGTAGAGCAGGGAGAACTCTGTCAGATGGAAGGGAAGAGCAGAAGGGTAGATGGGGCAGATGTTGCATGGCCGCTCTGGTGAAGCCACGCACAGGGAGAAACAGGCACCATGGGCCTCCAGGCAGGGGATGCGAGATCCCAGCCAGAGTGCTTCTGCGTCTAAGCCGAGAAGCTTCCTGAGCGTTTGAGGTTGCCTGCAGCTCTCCAGAGGAGCAAATACATGTGGGGTGTGTTTGGCCTTTCCCTGTGAGGGTGGTGCCCTTGCGGCAGCCCCAGGCCCAGGAGCAACGGCCCCAGAGGAAAGACCGTTCCCACTGAGATTCACTCAGGCTGAGAAGCAGATTTCGCAGGAAGCGGGATGAGAGAGCTTCCTTCGCCAATGCAGAGGCAGCCTAGCGGCCTGCGTCTGCACAGCTGGATTTGGCGGAGAGGCGTTCGTTTTGGCACTGGGAGTCGCTGAGATGGGCTCCAAGCACCGAGATTTCCGGGTGCGCGGCCTGCATCACTCTTGCACTTTCCGTGCTTGGGAAGGCTTTCCGAGCTCACAGCATTGCTTCCCTGAAAGGAGCAGGCTGAGGAAGTGTGTCCGACGTGACTCAGCCCCTTCCTAGGCGTCCCTGTGCTATTTCCTTTCAGTGCAATGGAAGGCGCAGGACTCCTTGGAAAGGAGGCTGAGCTCGGTTGTCTCCCCACTTCAGAGGTCTAGAGCAGAGCACTGAGAAGTCTGTCAGATGGAAGGGAAGCGCTGTCGTGCCCAATGTGAAGACGTTGCTTGGCCGCACTGTTGAAGCAACGCCCAGAGAGAAAAAGGCAAGGTGGGCCTCCTGGTAGGGGCTGCGGGATCACAGCCAGAATGCCCCTGCGTCTCAGCTGAGAAGCTACCTCCCAGTTGGAGGCTCCATGCCGCCCTCCAGAAGAGCAAAGACGTGTGGAGTGTGTCTGGATTTTCCTTGGGAGTGTGGTGCCCTTCCCTCTTCCCCAGGCACAGGAGAAACTGCCCCTGAGCCAAGACCTCTCCAAAGGCTTTTCCCTCACGCTGAAGCAGATTTCGCAGGAAGCGGGCCTCGAGAGCTTCCTTCGTGGATGCAGAGGCAGCAGAGCGGCCTGCCTTTGCAAAGCTGTATTTGGAAGAGAGGAGCTCGCTTTGGCACTGGGAGGCTGTGAGATCTGCTATAGGCACCGAGATTGCTGGGTTGGGGCCTGCATCTCGCTTCCACTTCCTGAGCTACCAAAGACTTTGCTAGCTCACAGCCTCGCTCGCCATGAAGGAGCAGGCTGAGGGAGTGTGTCAGACATGACTCAGCACTTTCCTGGGCTCTCCTGTGTTTTTGCCTTTCCACTCCAACTAGGCCCCAGGACTCCTTGCACAGGAGGATTAGCCCGGTTGTCTCCAAACTTCCTAGGGCTAGAGTAGAGCAGGGAGAACTCTGTCAGATGGAAGGGAAGAGCAGAAGGGTAGATGGGGCAGATGTTGCATGGCCGCTCTGGTGAAGCCACGCACAGGGAGAAACAGGCACCATGGGCCTCCAGGCAGGGGATGCGAGATCCCAGCCAGAGTGCTTCTGCGTCTCAGCCGAGAAGCTTCCTGAGCGTTTGAGGTTGCCTGCAGCTCTCCAGAGGAGCAAAGACATGTGGGGTGTGTTTGGCCTTTCCCTGTGAGGGTGGTGCCCTTGCGGCAGCCCGAGGCCCAGGAGCAACGGCCCGAGAGGACAGACCGTTCCCACTGAGATTCACTCAGGCTGAGAAGCAGATTTCGCAGGAAGCAGGATGAGAGAGCTTCCTTCGCCAATGCAGAGGCAGCCTAGCGGCCTGCGTCTGCACAGCTGAATTTGGCAGAGAGGCGTTCGCTTTGCCACTGGGAGACGCTGAGATGGGCTCCAAGCACCAAGATTTCCGGGTGCGCGGCCTGCATCACTCTTGCACTTTCCGAGCTTGGGAAGGGTTTCCGAGCTCACAGCATTGCTTCCCTGAAAGGAGCAGGCTGAGGAAGTGTGTCCGACGTGACTCAGCCCCTTCCTAGGCGTCCCTGTGCTATTTCCTTTCAGTGCAATGGAAGGCGCAGGACTCCTTGGAAAGGAGGCTGGGCTCGGTTGTCTCCCCACTTCAGAGGTCTAGAGCAGAGCACTGAGAAGTCTGTCAGATGGAAGGGAAGCGCTGTCGTGCCCATGGTGAAGACGTTGCTTGGCCGCACTGTTGAGGCAACGCCCAGAGAGAAACAGGCAAGGTGGGCCTCCTGGTAGGGGCTGCGGGATCACAGCCAGAATGCCCCTGCGTCTCAGCTGAGAAGCTACCTCCCAGTTGGAGGCTCCATGCCGCCCTCCAGAAGAGCAAAGACGTGTGGAGTGTGTCTGGATTTTCCTTGGGAGTGTGGTGCCCTTCCCTCTTCCCCAGGCACAGGAGAAACTGCCCCTGAGCCAAGACCTCTCCAAAGGCTTTTCCCTCACGCTGAAGCAGATTTCGCAGGAAGCGGGCCTCGAGAGCTTCCTTCGTGGATGCAGAGGCAGCAGAGCGGCCTGCCTTTGCAAAGCTGTATTTGGAAGAGAGGAGCTCGCTTTGGCACTGGGAGGCTGTGAGATCTGCTATAGGCACCGAGATTGCTGGGTTGGGGCCTGCATCTCGCTTCCACTTCCTGAGCTACCAAAGACTTTGCTAGCTCACAGCCTCGCTCGCCATGAAGGAGCAGGCTGAGGGAGTGTGTCAGACATGACTCAGCACTTTCCTGGGCTCTCCTGTGTTTTTGCCTTTCCACTCCAACTAGGCCCCAGGACTCCTTGCACAGGAGGATTAGCCCGGTTGTCTCCAAACTTCCTAGGGCTAGAGTAGAGCAGGGAGAACTCTGTCAGATGGAAGGGAAGAGCAGAAGGGTAGATGGGGCAGATGTTGCATGGCCGCTCTGGTGAAGCCACGCACAGGGAGAAACAGGCACCATGGGCCTCCAGGCAGGGGATGCGAGATCCCAGCCAGAGTGCTTCTGCGTCTCAGCCGAGAAGCTTCCTGAGCGTTTGAGGTTGCCTGCAGCTCTCCAGAGGAGCAAAGACATGTGGGGTGTGTTTGGCCTTTCCCTGTGAGGGTGGTGCCCTTGCGGCAGCCCGAGGCCCAGGAGCAACGGCCCGAGAGGACAGACCGTTCCCACTGAGATTCACTCAGGCTGAGAAGCAGATTTCGCAGGAAGCAGGATGAGAGAGCTTCCTTCGCCAATGCAGAGGCAGCCTAGCGGCCTGCGTCTGCACAGCTGAATTTGGCAGAGAGGCGTTCGCTTTGCCACTGGGAGACGCTGAGATGGGCTCCAAGCACCAAGATTTCCGGGTGCGCGGCCTGCATCACTCTTGCACTTTCCGAGCTTGGGAAGGGTTTCCGAGCTCACAGCATTGCTTCCCTGAAAGGAGCAGGCTGAGGAAGTGTGTCCGACGTGACTCAGCCCCTTCCTAGGCGTCCCTGTGCTATTTCCTTTCAGTGCAATGGAAGGCGCAGGACTCCTTGGAAAGGAGGCTGGGCTCGGTTGTCTCCCCACTTCAGAGGTCTAGAGCAGAGCACTGAGAAGTCTGTCAGATGGAAGGGAAGCGCTGTCGTGCCCATGGTGAAGACGTTGCTTGGCCGCACTGTTGAGGCAACGCCCAGAGAGAAACAGGCAAGGTGGGCCTCCTGGTAGGGGCTGCGGGATCACAGCCAGAATGCCCCTGCGTCTCAGCTGAGAAGCTACCTCCCAGTTGGAGGCTCCATGCCGCCCTCCAGAAGAGCAAAGACGTGTGGAGTGTGTCTGGATTTTCCTTGGGAGTGTGGTGCCCTTCCCTCTTCCCCAGGCACAGGAGAAACTGCCCCTGAGCCAAGACCTCTCCAAAGGCTTTTCCCTCAGGCTGAAGCAGATTTCGCAGGAAGCGGGCCTCGAGAGCTTCCTTCGTGGATGCAGAGGCAGCAGAGCGGCCGGCCTTTGCAAAGCTGTATTTGGAAGAGAGGAGCTCGCTTTGGCACTGGGAGGCTGTGAGATCTGCTCCAGGCACCGAGATTGCTGGGTTGGGGCCTGCATCTCGCTTCCACTTCCTGAGCTACCAAAGACTTTGCTAGCTCACAGCCTCGCTCGCCATGAAGGAGCAGGCTGAGGGAGTGTGTCATACATGACTCAGCACTTTCCTGGGCTCTCCTGTGTTTTTGCCTTTCCACTCCAACTAGGCCCCAGGACTCCTTGCACAGGAGGATTAGCCCGGTTGTCTCCAAACTTCCTAGGGCTAGAGTAGAGCAGGGAGAACTCTGTCAGATGGAAGGGAAGAGCAGAAGGGTAGATGGGCCAGATGTTGCCTGGCCGCTCTGGTGAAGCAACGCACAGGGAGAAACAGGCACCATGGGCCTCCAGGCAGGGGATGCGAGATCCCAGCCAGAGTGCTTCTGCGTCTCAGCCGAGAAGCTTCCTGAGCGTTTGAGGTTGCCTGCAGCTCTCCAGAGGAGCAAAGACATGTGGGGTGTGTTTGGCCTTTCCCTGTGAGGGTGGTGCCCTTGCGGCAGCCCCAGGCCCAGGAGCAACGGCCCCAGAGGAAAGACCGTTCCCACTGAGATTCACTCAGGCTGAGAAGCAGATTTCGCAGGAAGCGGGATGAGAGAGCTTCCTTCGCCAATGCAGAGGCAGCCTAGCGGCCTGCGTCTGCACAGCTGGATTTGGCGGAGAGGCGTTCGCTTTGCCACTGGGAGACGCTGAGATGGGCTCCAAGCACCGAGATTTCCGGGTGCGCGGCCTGCATCAATCTTGCACTTTCCGAGCTTGGGAAGGCTTTCCGAGCTCACAGCGTTGCTTCCCTGAAAGGAGCAGGCTGAGGAAGTGTGTCCGACGTGACTCAGCCCCTTCCTAGGCGTCCCTGTGCTATTTCCTTTCAGTGCAATGGAAGGCGCAGGACTCCTTGGAAAGGAGGCTGGGCTCGGTTGTCTCCCCACTTCAGAGGTCTAGAGCAGAGCACTGAGAAGTCTGTCAGATGGAAGGGAAGCGCTGTCGTGCCCATGGTGAAGACGTTGCTTGGCCGCACTGTTGAAGCAACGCCCAGAGAGAAACAGGCAAGGTGGGCCTCCTGGTAGGGGCTGCGGGATCACAGCCAGAATGCCCCTGCGTCTCAGCTGAGAAGCTACCTCCCAGTTGGAGGCTCCATGCCGCCCTCCAGAAGAGCAAAGACGTGTGGAGTGTGTCTGGATTTTCCTTGGGAGTGTGGTGCCCTTCCCTCTTCCCCAGGCACAGGAGAAACTGCCCCTGAGCCAAGACCTCTCCAAGGGCTTTTCCCTCAGGCTGAAGCAGATTTCGCATGAAGCGGGCCTCGAGAGCTTCCTTCGTGGATGCAGAGGCAGCAGAGCGGCCTGCCTTTGCAAAGCTGCATTTGGCAGAGAGGAGCTCGCTTTGGCACTGGGAGGCTGTGAGATCTGCTCCAGGCACCGGGATTGCTGGGTTGGGGCCTGCATCTCGCTTCCACTTCCTGAGCTGCCAAAGAATTTCCTGGCTCACAGCCTCGCTCGCCATTAAGGAGCAGGCTGAGGGAGTGTGTCAGATATGACTCAGCACTTTCCGGGGCTTGCCTGTGGTTTTGCCTTTCCACTCCAACTAGGCCCCAGGACTCCTTGCACAGGAGGAGGAGCCCGGTTGTCTCCAAACTTCCTAGGGCTAGAGTAGAGCAGGGAGAACTCTGTCAGATGGAAGGGAAGAGCAGAAGGGTAGATGGGGCAGATGTTGCCTGGCCGCTCTGGTGAAGCCACGCACAGGGAGAAACAGGCACCATGGGCCTCCAGGCAGGGGATGCGAGATCCCAGCCAGAGTGCTTCTGCGTCTCAGCCGAGAAGCTTCCTGAGCGTTTGAGGTTGCCTGCAGCTCTCCAGAGGAGCAAAGACATGTGGGGTGTGTTTGGACTTTCCCTGTGAGGGTGGTGCCCTTGCGGCAGCCCCAGGCCCAGGAGCAACGGCCCCAGAGGAAAGACCGTTCCCACTGAGATTCACTCAGGCTGAGAAGCAGATTTCGCAGGAAGCGGGATGAGAGAGCTTCCTTCGCCAATGCAGAGGCAGCCTAGAGGCCTGCGTCTGTACAGCTGGATTTGGCAGAGAGGCGTTCGCTTTGCCACTGGGAGACGCTGAGATGGGCTCCAAGCACCGAGATTTCCGGGTGCGCGGCCTGCATCTCTCTTGCACTTTCCGAGCTTGGGAAGGCTTTCCTAGCTCACAGCGTTGCTTCCCTGAAAGGAGCAGGCTGAGGAAATGTGTCCGACATGACTCAGCCCCTTCCTAGGTTTCGCTGTGCTATTGCCTTTCAGTGCAGTCGAAGGCGCAGGACTCCTTGGAAAGGAGGCTGGGCTCGATTGTCTACCAACTTCAGAGGTCTAGAGAGGAGCACTGAGAAGTCTGTCAGATGGAAGGGAAGCGCTGTTGTGCCCATGGTGAAGATGTTGCTTGGCCGGACTGTTGAAGCAACGCCCAGAGATAAACAGGCACCGTGGGCCTCCAGGCAGGGGCTACGGGACACAGGCAGAATTCCCCTGCGTCTCAGCTGAGAAGCTACCGTCCAGTTGGAGGCTCCATGCCGCCCTCCAGAAGAGCAAAGACGTGTGGAGTGTGTCTGGCCTTTCCTTGGGACTGTGGTGCCCTTCCATCTTCCGCAGGCACAGGAGAAACTGCCCCTGAGCAAAGACCTCTCCAAGGGCTTTTCCCTCAAGCTGAAGCAGATTTCGCAGGAAGCGGGCCTAGAGAGCTTCCTTCGTGGATGCAGAGGCAGCAGAGCGGCCTGCGTGTGCAAAGCTGCATTTGGCAGAGAGTAGCTCGCTTGGCACTGGGAGGCTGTGAGATCTGCTCCAAGCACCGGTATTGCTGGGTTGGGGCCTGCAACTCGCTTCCAGTTCTGTGCTTCAAAGTCTTTCCTAGCTCACAGCCTTGCTAGCCATGAAGGAGCAGGCTGAGGGAGTGTGTCAGACATGACTCAGCACTTTCCTGGGCTTGCCTGTGGTTTTGCCTTTCCACTCAAACCAGGCCCCAGGACTCCTTGCACAGGAGGAGGAGAACGGTTGTCTCCAAACTTCCTAGGGCTAGAGTAGAGCATTGAGATCTCTGTCAGCTGGAAGGGAAGAGCAGAAGGGTAGATGGGGAAGATGTTGCCTGGCAGCTCTGGTGAAGCAACGCACAGGGAGAAACAGGCACCATGGGCCTCCAGGCAGGGGATGCGAGACCCCAGCCAGAGTGCTTCTGGGTCTCAGCCGAGAAGCTTCCTGAGCGTTTGAGGTTGCCTGCAGCTCTCCAGAGGAGCAAAGACATGTGGGGTGTGTTTGGCCTTTCCCTGTCAGGTTGGTGCCCTTGCGGCAGCCCAGGCACAGGAGCAACGGCCCCAGAGGAAAGACCGTTCCCACTGAGATTCACTCAGGCTGAGAAGCAGTATTCGCGCGAAGAGGGATTAGAGAGCTTCCTTCGCCAATGCAGAGGCACCCTAGCGGCCTGCGTCTGCAAAGCTGTATTTGGCAGAGAGGCGTTCGCTTTGCCAATGGGAGACGCTGAGATTGGCTCCAAGCACCGAGATTTCCGGGTACGCGGCCTGCATCTCTCTTGCACTTTCCGAGCTTGAGAAGGCTTTCCTAGTTCACAGCGTTGCTTCCCTGAAAAAGGAGCAGGCTGAGGAAGTGTGTCCGACATGACTCAGCCCCTTCCGAGGCTTCCATGTGCTATTGCCTTTTAGTGCAATCGAAGGCACAGGACTCCTTGGAAAGGAGGCTGGGCTCGATTGTCTACCAACTTCAGAGGTCTAGAGAGGAGCACTGAGAAGTCTGTCAGATGGAAGGGAAGCGCTGTTGTGCCCATGGTGAAGATGTTGCTTGGCCGCACTGTTGAAGCAATGCCCAGAGAGAAACAGGCACCGTGGGCCTCCAGTCAGGGGCTGCGGGACACAGCCAGAATACCCCTGTGTCTCAGCTGAGAAGCTACCTCCCAGGTGGAGGCTCCATGCCGCCCTCCAGAAGAGCAAATACGTGTGGAGTGTGTCTGGCCTTTCATTGGGGGTGTGGTGCCCTTCCCTCTTCCCCAGGCACAGGAGAAACTGCCCCTGAGCCAAGACCTCTCCAAGGGCTTTTCACTCAAGCTGAAGCAGATTTCTCAGGAAGCCGGCCTAGAGAGCTTCCTTCGTCAATGCATAGGCAGCAGAGCGGCCTGCCTTTGCAAAGCTGTATTTGGAAGAGAAGAGCTCGCTTTGGCACTGGGAGGCTGGGAGTTCTGCTTAAAGCACCAATATTGCTGGGTTGGGGCCTATATCTCGCTTTAACTTTCAGAGCTGCCAAAGAATTTCCTAGCTCACAGGGTTGCTACCCACGAATGAGCAGGCTGCGGGAGTGTGTCAAACATGAGTCAGCCCTTTTATGTGCTTGCCTGTGGTTTGCCTTTCCACTCAAACTAGGCCCCAGGACTACTTGCACAGGAGGAGGAGCCCGGTTGTCTCCAAACGTCCTAGATGTAGAGTAGAGCAGTGAGAACTCTGTCAGATTGAATGGAAGAGCAGAAGGGTAGATGGGGCAGATGTTGCCTGGCCACTCTGTTGAAGCAACGCACAGGGAGAAACAGGCACCATGGGCCTTCAGGCAGGGGATGTGAGATCCCAGCCAGAGTGCTTCTGCATCTCAGCCGAGAAGCTTCCTGAGAGTTTGAGGTTGCCTGCAGCTCTCAAGAGGAGCAAAGACATGTGGGGTGTGTTTGGCCTTTCCCTGTGAGTGTGGTGCCTTTCCGTCAGCCCCAGGCACAGGAGAAACTGCACCAGAAGAAAGACCGTTCCCACTGATAATCACTCAGGCTGAGAAGCAGATTTCGCAGGAAGCGGGATTAGAGAGCTTCCTTCGCAAATGCAGAGGCAGCCTACCGACCTGCATTGGAAATCTCTATTCGGAGTAAAGGAGTTCGCTTTGACACTTTGAGATGCTGAGATTTGCTCAAAGCACCGATATTTCCGGGTCCGAGGCCTGCATCTCTCGTACACTTTCCGAGCTTGAAAAGGTTTTCCTAGCTCACAGCGTTGCTTACCTTAAAGGAGCAGGCTTAGGAAGTGTGTCCGACGTGACTCAGCCCTTTCCTAGACTGCCCTATGGTATTGCCATTCAATGCAATCTAAGCCTCAGGACTCCTTGGAAAGCAGGGTCGGCTCGGTTGTCTCCAAACTTATGAGGTCTAGAGTAGAACATTGAGGACTCTGTCAGATGGAAGGGAAGCCCTTTTGTGTATATGGTGAAGACTTTGCTTGGCCGCACTGTTTAAGCAACGTACATAGAGAAACAGGCACCATGGGCCTCCAGGCAGGGGATGCGGTATCACAGCCAGAATGCTCCTGCGTATCAGCTGAGAATCTACATCACAGTTTTAGGCTCCCTGCTGCTCTCAAGAAGAGCAAAGACATGTGGAGAGTGTCTGACCTTTTATTGTGAGTGTGGTGCCTTTCCCTCTTCCCCAGGCACAGGAGAAACTGTCCCTGAGGAAAGACCTATCCAAGGTCTTTTCACTCAAGCTGTAGCAGATTTCGCAGGAAGCGGGAGTAGAGAGTTTCCTTCATGGATTCATAAGTAGCAGACCGGTCTGCATTTGGAAAGCTGTATTTGGCAGAGAGGAGCTCGCTTTGGCACTGGGAGGCTGTGAGATCTGCTAAAGTACCGAAATTTCTGGGTTAGGGCCTGCCTCTCTCTTACACTTTCTGAGCTTCCCAAGACTTTCCTAGCTCACAGCCTTGCTACCCATGAAGGAGCAGGCTGAGGGAGTGTGTCAGACATGACTCAGCACTTTCCTGGGCTTTCCTGTGGTTTTTCCCTTATACTCAAACTATGCCCCATAACTACTTGCACAGGAGGAGCAGCCCGGTTGTCTCCAGAATTCCTATGTCTAGAGTAGAGCAATGAGAACTCTGTCATTTGGAAGGTAAGAGCAGAAGGGTAGATGGCGAAGTTGTGGCCTGGCCAAAATGTTGAAGCAATGCACAGAGAGAAATAGGCACCATGGGCCTCCTAGCACGGAATGCAAGATCACATCCAAAATGCTCCTGCGTATCAGCTGAGAAGCTAGCTCACAATTTTTGGCTCCCTGCCACCCTCAGGAAAAGCAAAGACATGTGGAGTGTGTCTGGCCTTTCCTTGGGAGTGTGGTGCCCTTCCCTCTTCCCCAGGCACAGGAGAAACTGCCCCTGAGGAAAGACCTCTCCAAGGGCGTTTCTCTCACGTTGAAGCAGCTTTCGCAGGAAGCGGGAATAGAGAGCTTCCTTCATGGATGCATAGGCAGCAGAGTGGCTTGCATTTTCAAAGCTGTATTTGACAGAGAGGAGCTCGCTTTGGCACTGGGAGGCTGTGAGATCTGCTCAAAGCACCAATATTGCTGGGTGGGGGCTTGCATTTCTCTTACACTTTCTGAGCTTCCAAAGACTTTCCTAGCTCACAGCGTTGCTAGCCATGAAGGAGCAGGCTGAGGGAGTGTGTCAGACATGACTCAGCAAAACTTCCTAGGTCTAGAGTAGAGCAGTGAGAACTCTGTCAGATGGAAGGGAAGAGCAGAACGGTAGATGGGGAAGGTGTTGCCTGGCCGCTCTCTTGTAGCAGTGTACAGAGAGAAACAGGCACCATGGGCCTCCAGGCAGAGAATGCAAGATCCCAGCCAGAGTGCTTCTTCCTCTAAGCCGAGTAGCTTCCTGAGAGTTTGAGGTTGCCTGCAGCTCTCAAGAGGAGCAAAGACATGTGGGGTGTGTTTGGCCTATTCCTGTGAGTGTGGTGCCCTTCCGGCAGCCCCAGGCACAGGAGAAACTGCCCCAGAGGAAAGACCGTACCCACTGATAGTCACTCAGCCTGAGAAGCAGATTTCGCAGGAACCGGGATTAGAGAGCTTCCTTCGCAAATGCAGAGGCAGCCGACCCACCTGCATTGGAAATCTCTATTCGGCAGAAAGGAGTTCGCTTTGACACTGTGAGATGCTGAGATTTGCTCAAAGCACCGATATTTCCGGGTCCAAGGCCTGCATCTCTCATACACTTTCCGAGCTTGAAAAGGTTTTCCTAGCTCACAGCGTTGCTTCCCTTAAAGGAGCAAGCTGAGGAAGTGTGTCCGACATGACTCAGCCCTTTCCTAGGCTTCCCTGTGGTATTGCCATTCAATGCAATCTAAGCCTCAGGACTCCTTGGAAAGGAGGTTCGGCTCGGTTGTCTCCAAACTTATGATTTATAGAGCAGAATATTGAGGACTGTGTCAGATGGAAGGGAAGCGCTTTTGTGTATATGGTGAAGACGTTGCTTGGCCGCACTGTTTAAGTGACGCACAGATAGAAACAGGCACCATGGGGCTCGAGGCACGGGATGCGGGATCACATCCAGAATGCGCCTGCGTATCAGCTGAGAAGCTAGCTCATAATTTTTGGCTCCCTGCCACCCTCAGGAAAAGCAAAGACATGTGGAGTGTGTCTGGCCTTTCCTTGGGAGTGTGGTGCCCTTCCCTCTTCCCCAGGCACAGGAGAATCTGCCCCTGAGGAAAGACCTCTCCAAGGACTTTTCACTCAGGTTGAAGCAGATTTCGCAGGAAGCGGGATTAGAGAGCTTCCTTCGCAGATGCAGAGGCAGCCTATGGGCCTGCGTTGGAAAGCTCTGTTTGGCAAAGAGGAGTTCACTTTAACACTGGGAGACGCTGAGATTTGCTCAAAGCACCCATATTTCCGGGTCCGAGGCCTGCATGTCCCTTTCACTTTCCGAGGCTTAAAACACTTTCCTAGCTCACAGCGTAGGTTCCCTTGAAGGATCAGGCTGAGGAAGTGTTTCAGACATAACTCTGCCCCTTCCTAGGCTTACCTGTGGCATTGCCTTTTAATGCAATCTAAGCCGCAGGGCTACTTGGAAAGATGTGAACTCTGTTGTCTCCAGACTTAACAGGTCTTGAGTAGAGCACTGAGAACTCTGTCAGATATATGTGAATAACTTTTGTGTACATGGTGCATATGTTGCTTGACAGCACTGTTTAAGCAATGCGCAAAGAGAAACAGGCACAATGTGGCCTACAATCATGGGATGCGGGATCACACCCAGAATGCTACTGCTTGTCAGCTGAGATGATACCTCACAGTTTTAGTATCCCTACCGCCCTCAAGAAGATCAAAGAAATGTGATGACATATGTTAAAATATGATAGGTGATAATATACGATAACACAATTTATACAATAACATACAATATATGATAACATACAATAACATGACATCATATGATAACAGTCGATAACACATATTAACATGTGATAACATGCGATAAAATGCGATAACAAACAATAACATGTAATAACATACAGTGACATATGATAACATATGGTAACAAATGATAATACACGATAAAACACGATGACATACAATAACACACCATAACATACAAGAACACACGATAGCATGTAATAAAATGGAGAAACTTGTGATAAGATACAATAGCATGCGATGATTCATGATAACACATGACAACATGCAACAACATAGGATAACATACGATAATATGTGACAACATGCAATAGTATGCGATAACATACGTTAAATCCAATAACATACATGTAATAACATAGAGAATATATAAAAATGTGATAACATAAGATAACATACAATAAAACAGGATAACATGTGACAACATGCAATAACATGTGATAACACACAATAACATACGATAACACTCAATAACATATGATAACATGTGATAAAACATGATAACACGCCATAACATATGATAGCATGTGATAACACACGATAACATGCCATAACATATGAGAGCATGTGCTAACATATGATAACATATGATAGCATGTGATAACATACAATAATATGGGAGAATAATAACATATTTCAACATACAATAACCTGCAATAGCATATGAAAATATACGATAACATATGACAACATGCGGTAACATATGATAGCATACGTAACATACGATAACATGTGAAACATACTATATCATGTGAAACTCACAGTAACGTGATAACATATGATAACATACGATAACAAGTGATAAAATATGAAACCATGTGAAACATACGATAACACGTGATAACACGTGATAATATGTGGTAACAGACGATAACATATGATAACAGACGATTACATGTGATAACAGACGATAACATGTAATAACATGTTATAACGTGATAACACACGATAACATGTGATAATTTAGGATAACACCAGATGTCTTGATGCCCAGCATGGCAGGGGATCCCCATAGATCCCCAGGAACTTCGAGGCGTGTCCAGCAGTTTCTGGCTATGTGTGACAGGGGTTAAACTACCGAAGGGGTCAAGTACACAGGAAGGACTTTGAACTACCAGAGTCTCCCCCATCATTCCAGAACAGATGCATCCCGGCGACCATGGTCAGAGGCCAACCAGCATACTGGGGCCAGATTCCTGACTACTCCAGGGTGCAAGCCTCAGCTAACCCACACTGCCACACAACCAGAAAGACACCAGGGCCTTCAGGTTCCTCATGCTCAGTCCTGGGGTGATCTTTTCCATTCACCCTTCCACCCTCTTGTTGTTCATCCTGTGTCTGTGCCACCACCATCAAGCAGTCTTTGTGTACACTTGAGGTCAGCTTGGAATTCAGGTCCTGTTCCAGGGTTTTGAGCCCCTGGTCCTCGAAGAGTAGATATGCCCCCAGATGATGACTGCAGGCAAAGCAGTTATGCCCTGCCGTCTAGGCACAGGAGGACAGGGAGAGAGGAGTTTCTGTTTGTCCTATCAGATGCCCCTGGCAGAGAACAGGTCAGGGCTAGAGCCCTGCAGCACAGCAGGTGGTAAAGGTCACCCCTTTCCTCTCCTGGAGCCACAGCCTTCTCTGTTAAACTGTACTGCAGCAGAGTTGGTACCCTGCATCCTTGCCAAGGTTGTGCAAGTCTTAAGTCAACACAGAGCTGGCAATTTCTCCCAGGGGTTCCAGGAAGCCCTAAGGAGACCTGGCTCTTTGAGGGAATATTTGGAAACTCCAATTTCCATTCACCTAGCAAAAGGAAGCAGCTGCTGTATAGGGTTTTTTTTGATCCACTTTAAAGATGAATCCATGTTACTCTGAACACTAGCCATTCCTTAGGATCTTAGGGTCACCATTTTATTCTTGAATACTCTAAGCCCGCATATTCTGTTGCCTGTTATATTACCAACTTCTGTGCTTTGTTTTATCCACCTATCCCTATTATCCGACCTTCTGTCTTCTCCATCCCTCATCCTTGGTGGTCTGGACATGTAGCCCACTGGTCTTGGTCCTGACAACATCATTCAGGTTAACCCACCTGCCCAGACTGTCGGCCTTCCCTCAGCTCCCAAACCAGCGGCTAGAACGTGAGGCTGCCAACATAACATTTACCCTTCAGAACAGATGGGATTCAGGCAAACTAATACACCTTCCTGTCCTCAGCAGCACAGCCATTACTGCCACTTGCTAAGTCGCTGCTGTAAACCCTCAGAGTCAGCTGAACTATTTTAGGGCCAAACATATTGTTTTTGTAAAGTATTTTTCATTAATAAATCTATAAGATAGTTCTCTTAAACATGCGAAACACACGATGACATGTGATAACATACGATGACATGTGATAACATACGACAACATTTGACAACATGTGATCACATGCGACTACATGTGGTAACATACAAAACACACGATAACATGTTATTACATACGATTACATGTGATAACATATCATAACATACGGAAACATGTGAGTAATTGTGAAACAGACCATAACATGTGATTACATGCGATAACATAAGATAACATAAGATAGCATATGGTAAAATGTGATTGCATTATGATAACATATGATAACACGTGATCACATGCGATTACATGTGATTACATACGATAACATGTGATTACATACGATAACATATGGTTGCATGCGATAACACAGGATAACACACGGAAACACGTGATAACACAGGATAACATGTGATTATATACGATAACATGCGACTACATATGAAAGCATGTGATTACATACGATAACACGTGACTACATACGATAACATGATTACACGCGATAACAGAGGATAACACGCGATAACACAGGATAACACGCGATAACATATGATAATATGCGATAATATACAATGAGATGCAATCACATTCGATTACACACTATAATATGTGATAACATAGAATACAACACGATAACATGAGACTACATATGATAACATGAGATTACAGGTGATAACATACGATAAAACGTGATTACATACGATAACATATGATTGCATGCGATAACATGCGATAACATACAAAAACACGTGATAATAAACGACGAATGTGATAACAAAAGATAACATGCAATAACACACGATAGCACGTGATAACACGTGGTTACATGTGATTACATAAGGTAACATGGAATTACAGACGATAACATGCGATCACAAATGATAACACGTGATAACAAAGGATAACACGTTATTACGCATGATAACATGTGATAACATATGATAACATGTGATTACACAGGATAACACGTGATAACATGAGATAACATACTATTAGATGCGATAATATGAGATGACATACGATAACATGCGATTAAACACGATTACATGTGATAGCATAGGATAACACGGGATCATACACGATAACATGGGATCACACAAGATAAAATGTGATCACATACGATAACGTGTTTACATGTGGTAACATACGATAACATGTGATTACATACGATAACATAACATATAATTACATGCGATAACATGATAAAACGTGATAAAACACGATAATATGTGATTACATGATAACAAACGATAACGTGATTACACACGATAACATGTGATAACATGCGATAACATGTAATGACAAATGGCAACATGCGATTACATATGGTTTCATGTGATTACATAGGATAACATGTGATAACAGGCGATAAAATACAATAACATGTGATTACATACAATAGCATGCGACTACACATGATAAACTGTGATTATATATGATAACATGTGATTACACACGATAACACGTGATTGCACACTATAACAAGTGATAACATACGAGAACATGTGATCACACACGATAAACATGTAATCACATGTGATTCCTGTGATAACATACGATAACATAAGAATATGATAACATGTAATGACATACGGTAACATGCGATTACATATGGTAACATGTGCTTGCATACGATATCATGTGATTACATACGATAACATGATAACATGTGATTACATGTGATATCATACGGTAACATGTGATATCAAACGAAAATATGTGATCATATAACAGTTGATCATACACGATAACATGCGAACACTGGCGATAACATACTGTAACAGGTGAAAACATATGTTAACATGCGATACCATGCTATAACATATGACAAAATTTGTTAATAGGTGATTACATGTGATAACACATGATTATATATGATAGCATATGATAAAATGTGATTATATACGATAACACGTCATTAAGTGTGATAATATACGATAACACGTGATTACAGGTCGAAACATGCGATAACATGTGACCATGTGTGATAACATACGATAAAATGTAACTACATGTGACAAAAGACGATAACATGTGATAATATGCGACTACACACGATAACGTGATAACACATGATTACACACGACAACATACGATAAAACAGAATCACATGTGATAACATACGATAACATGTGATTACATAGGATAAAATGCGATAATATACGGTTACGTGATTGCACACGAAAACATTTGATTACACACGATAACACGTGATCACATGCGATAACATGCAATAACATGTGATTACATGAGATTACATGTTATAATATAGGATAACAGACGATAACACACGATTACATGTGATAGCATAGAATAACACGTGATAAAATACGATAACATGTGATTACATACGATAACATGTGATTACACGTGATAACATGCGACTACATACTATAACATATTCTTACATGCGATAACATAGGATAACATGTTATAACATACGATAACTGATAACATGATATTACACACGATAACATGTGATATCCTGTGATAACATATGATTACATGTGATAACAAACGATAACATGCCACTACATAAGATAACATGTGATTACAGGTGATAACATAGGATAACACGTGATTACATACAATAACATAATTGCATACGATAACATACGATAACACGTGATAACACAAGATAACATGTGGTTACATGTGATTACATACGGTAACCTGAGCTTACGCACGGTAACATGCGATCACAAACGATAACAGGTGATCAAAAAGGAGAACACGTGATTACATATCATAACGTGATTACACACGATAACCCGTTATTACACTCAATAATATATGATAACATGTGATTACATGTGATGACATACGATAACATGTGATCACAGGCGATAAAATACGATAACCTGTGATTACATACGATAGCATGTGATTACAGACGATAATATGTGATTACATATGATAACATTTGATTACACACGATAACATGTGGTAACATATGGTGACATGTGAAAACACATGATAACATACGATAATATGTTTTAAATGCGATAACATGTGAGCACATACGATAACATAGGATCACATGCGATCACACACGATTACAGTTGATAACACGCGATTAAATATGATAACATGAGAAACATATGATAAGATATGATTGAAAGGGAAAACACGTCATAAAACACGATAACATGTGATTACATAGGATAATATGTGATAACATGCGATAATATAAATGACAAATGTTAACATACATGTTAATATGTGGTAACATGTTATAAAATACAATAACACACGATAACATGTGATTTCATGCGATAAAATACGATAACACTTGATGACATATAAAAACACGTGCTTAAACACGATAACATGTGATAACATATGATAACATGTGATTACAGGTGGTAAAATAAAATAACACGTGATGAAATATGATAACGTATGATAACGTATGATTACATGCGATAACAAATGATAACACGTGATTACACACGGTAACATGTGATAACATACGATAACATGCGATAATATAAGATGACAAATGAGAACATATATGTTAATATGTGATAACATGGGATAACATACAATAACACACAATAACATGTGACCTCATGCGATAACATGCGATAACATGTGATTACATATGATATCATATGGTAACATGTGATTACATATGGTAACATGTGATTACACACGGAAACATGTTATCACAAATAAGACGTGATAACAAACGATAATACTCGATTAGACACAATAACATGTGATAACATACGATAACATATGAATACATGTGATCATATACGATAATATAGGATCACATGCGATCACACAAGATAACATGCAATAGATAACATGGGTTTACATGTGGTAACATACGATAACAGGTGATTACGAACGACATTTGATTGCACGTGATAACATCCGATGACACGCGATTACATACGATAACATATGATTGCATTGGATAACCACGATAACATATGAAACCTTGTTGTAACACATGATAACATGTGATTACACGTGATAACATAAGATAACATGAGACTATATATGATAACAGGTGATTACAGGTGATAACATACGATAACACGTGATAACACACGATAATATGCGATAACATGCGATCATATAAGATGACAAACGATAGCATACATGTTAACATGTGATAACATACAATAAGACACGACAACATGTGATTTTTTGCGATAACATGCGATAACACTTGATGATATATGAAAACACGTGCAAACACACGAAAACATGTGGTAACATACGATAACATGTGATTAGAGGTGATAATATACAATAGAACGTGTTGACATACGATAACATATGATTACATGCGATTACATGTCATAACAAATGATAACACGCGATTACACACGGTAACATGTGATAACATGCGATAATAAAAGATGACATGTGATTACATGTGATATCATAAGGTAACATGTGATTACATACGGTAACATGTGATTACACACGAAAACATGTGATTACAAATGACAACACGTGATAACCAACGATAATACGTGAATAAACACAATAACATATGATAACGTACGATAACATGTGAATACATGTGATCATATACGATAATATAGGATCAAATGAGATTACACACGATAACATGCGATAGATAACTTGTGATTACATGTGGTAACATACGATAACATGTGATTACGAATGATAACATGTGATTGCACGTGATAACATACGATGACACGCGATTACATACGATAACATATGATTGCATGGGATAACACACGTTATCCTGTGGCCACTGCTGAGTTTTCCAAATCTGCTGGCATATTGAGTGCAGCACTTTCACAGTATCATCTTTCAAGACTTGAAATAGCTCAACTGGAATTCCATCACCTCCACTAGCTTTGTTAGTAGTGATGCTTTCTAAGGCTCCCTTGACTTCACATTCCAAGATGTCTGGCTCTAGGTCAGTGATCACATTATCGTGACTATCTTGGTCGTGAAGATCTTTTCTGTACAGTTCTTCTGTGTATTCCTGCCACCTCTTCTTAATATCTTCTGCTTCTGTTAGGACCATAGCATTTCTGTCCTTTATCGAGCCCATCTTTGCATGAAATGTTCCCTTGGAATCTCTAATTTTCTTGAAGAGGTCTCTTGTTTTTCCTATTCTGTTGTTTTCCTCTATTTCTTTGCATTGATCACTGAGGAAGTCTTTCTTATCTCTCCTTGCTATTCTTTGGAACTCTGCATTCAGATGCTTATATCTTTCCTTTTCTCCTTCGCTTTTCGCCTCTCTTCTTTTCACAGCTATTTGTAAGGCCTCCTCAGACAGCTATTTCACTCTTTTGCATTTCTTTTCCATGGGGATGGTCTTGGTCCCTGTCTCCTGTACAATGTCAAGAACCTCCGTCCAGAGTTCATCAGGCACTCTATCAATCAGATCTAGTCCCTTAAATCTATTTCTCACTTCCACTGTATAATCATAAGGGATTTGATTGAGGTCATATCTGAATGGTCTAGTGGTTTTCCCTACTTTCTTCAATTTAAGTCTGAACTTCGCAATAAGGAGTTCATGATCTGAGCCACAGTCAGCTCCTGGTCTTGTTTTCGCTAACTGTATACAGCTTCTCCGTCATTGGTTGCAAAGAATATAATCAATCTGATTTAGGTGTTGACCATCTGGTGATGTCCATGTGTAGAGTCTTCTCTTGTGTTGTTGGAAGAGGGTGTTTGCTATGACCAGTGCATTCTCTTGACAAAACTCTATTAGCCTTTGCCCTGCTTCATTCCGTGCACCAAGGCCAAATTTGCCTCTTACTCCAGGTGTTGCTTGACTTCCTACTTTTGCATTCCAGTCCCCTATAATGAAAAGGATATCTTTTTTGGGTGTAAGTTCTAAAAGGTCTTGTAGGTCTTCATAGAACCGATTAACTTCGGCTTTTTCACCATTACTGGTTGGGGCATAGGCCTGGATTACTGTAATATTGAATGGTTTGCCTTGGAAACGAACAGAAATCATCCTGTCATTTTTAAGATTGCAACCAAGTACTGCATTTCGGAATCTTTTGTTGACCATGATGGCTACTCCATTTCTTCTAAGGAATTCCTGTCCACAGTAGTAGATATAATGGTCATCCGAGTTAAAAGGTACTTGACACCATTTATTCGACTCAGAAAGTTCCCTCACACAGCCGTCCCCTTTGGAGAGGAGAACACACTTTATGGACTCAATTCGAGATGAGACCCTGTGCAAATTTAAGGGCTCGAGGGGAAACCGGAAGTTCCCCTTCCAACCCCAAAGGGGACCTGACTTCCCTGAAGCAACCCCAGCGAGTTCCTGAGGTCCCCGTCGCAACTCGAGAAGCACCCCCAGCTTCCCGCCGCAACTCGAGAAACACCCGAAAATTATCCCTCCATGCAAGATGAGGAAATTTTGCGATGCAGCATCTCAAGAGAAATACCACATTCCCTCTTGAAAGGCAAAAAGCTAATTGACAGCCTTTATTCAACTCAAAAAGTTCCCTCACACAGCCGTCCCCTTTAGTGAGGAGAACACACTTTATGGACTCAATTCGAGATGAACCATTGTGCACATAAGGGCTGGAGAGGAAACCGGAGTTCCCCTTCGAACACCAGTGCGGACCTGACTTACCTGAAGCAACACCAGCGAGTTCCTGAAGTCCCCGTCGCAACTCTAAACCCACCCAAAAATTATCCCCTCAATGTGAGATGAGGAAATTTTGAGATGCAGCATCTCAAGAGAAATACCACATTCCCTCTTGAAAGGCAAAAAGGTACTTGACACCATTTATTCGACTCAGAAAGTTCCCTCACACAGCCGTCCCCTTTGGAGAGGAGAACACATTTTATGGACTCAATTCGTGATGAGCCCCTGTGCACATTTAAGGGCTCGAGAGGAAACAGGAAGTTCGCCTTCAAACAAAAAAGGGGACCTGACTTTCCTGAAGCAACCCCAGCGAGTTACTGAGGTCCAAGTCGCAACTCAAAAAGCACCCCCATCTTCCCGCGGCAACTCGAAAAACACCCAAAAATTATCCCCTCAGTGCGAGATGGGGAAATTTTGCCATGCAGCATCTCCAGAGAAATATCACATTCCCTCTTGAAAGGGAAAAAGGTACTTGACACCCTTTATTCGACTCAGAAAGTTCCCTCACACAGCCGTCCCCTTTGGAGAGGAGAACACACTTTATGGACTCAATTCGAGATGAGCCCCTGTGCATATTTAAGGTCTCGAGAGGCAACTGAAAGTTCCCCTTCCAACACCAAAGGGGACCTGACTTCCCTGAAGCAACCCCAGGGAGTTCCTGAGGTCCCCGTTGCAACTCGCGAAGCAACCCCAGCTTCCCGCCGCAACTAGAGAAACAGCCCAAAATTATCACCACCATGAGAGATGAGGAAATTTTGCGATGCAGCATCTCAAGAGAAATACCACATTCCCTCTGGCAAGGCAAAAAGGTACTTGACACCCTTTATTAGACTCAGAAAGTTCCCTCACACAGCCGTCCACTTTGGAGACGAGAACACACTTTATGTACTCAATTCGAGATGAGCCCCTGTGCACATTTAAGGGCTCGAGAGGCAACTGAAAGTTCCCCTTCCAACACCAAAGGGGACCTGACTTCCCTGAAGCAATCCCAGCGAGTTTCTGAGGTCCCCGTCGCAACTCGCGAAGCACCCCCAGGTTCCCGCCGCAACTCGAGAAACACCCCAAAATTATCCCCTCAATGCAAGATGAGGAAATTTTGCGATGCACCATCTACAGAGAAATACCACATTCCGTTTTGAAAGGCAGAAAGCTACTTGATACCCAATATTCAACTCAGAAAGTTTCCTCACACAGCCGTCCCCTTTGGAGAGGAGAACACACTTTATGGACTCAATTCCAGATGAGCCCCTGTGCACATTTATCGGCTCGAGAGGAAACCGGAAGTTCCCCTTCCAACACCAAAGGGGACCTGACTTCCCTGAAGCAACCCCAGCGAGTTTCTGAGGTCCACGTCGCAACTCGAGAAGCACCCCAGCTTCCCGCCGCAACTCAAGAAACACCCCAAAATTATCCCCTCCAAGCGAGATGAGGATATTTTGCGATGCAGCATCTCAAGAGAGATACCACATTCCGTTTTGAAAGGCAAAAAGTTACTTGACACCCTTTATTCGACACAGAAAGTTCCCTCACACAGCCGTCCCCTTTGGAGAGGAGAACACACTTTATGGACTCAATTCGAGATGAACCCCTGTGGACATTTAAGGGCTCGTGAGGCAACCAAAAGTTCCCCTTCCAACACAAAAGGAAACCTGACTTCCCTGAAGCAACCCCAGCGAGTTCCTGATGTCCCCGTCACAACTCGAGAGGCACCCCCAGCTTCCCGCCGCAACTAGAGAAACACGCCAAAATTATCCCCTCCATGCGAGATGAGGAAATTTGGCGATGCAGCATCTCAAGAGAAATACCACATTCCCTCTGGAAAGGCAAAAAGGTACTTGACACCCTTTATTCGACTAAGAAAGATCCCTCACACAGCCGTCCCCTTTGGAGAGGAGAACACACTTTTCGGACTCAATTCGAGAGGAGCCCCTGTGCACATAGAAGGGCTCGAGAGGAAACCGGAAGTTCCCCTTCCAACACCAAAGGGGAACTGAGTTCCCTGAAGCAACCCCAGCGAGTTCCTGAGGTCCCCGTTGCACTCCTGAAGCACCCCCAGCTTCACGCCGCAACTCGACTAACACCCCCAAAATTATCCCCTCCATGCGAGTTGAGGAAATTTGGCGATGCAGCATCTCAAGAGAAATACCACATTCTCTCTGGAAAAGAAAAAAGGTACTTGACACCCTTTATTCGACTCAGAAAGTTCCGTCAAAAACCGTCCCCTTTGAGAGGAGAACAGACTTTACGGACTCAATTCGAGAGGAGCCCCAGTGGACATTGAAGCGCTCGAGAGGAAACCGGAAGTTCCCCTTCCAACACCAAAGGGGACCTGACTTCCCTGAAGCAACCGCAGCGAGGTCCTGACGTCCCCGTCGCAACTCGAGAAGCACCCCCAGCTTCCCGCCGCAACTTGATAAACACCACAAAATTATACCCTATATACGAGATGAGGAAATTTGGCGATGCAGCATCTCACGAGAAATACCACATTCCCTCTGGAAAGGCAAAAAGGTACTTGACACCCTTTATTCGACTCAGAAAGTTCGCTGACACAGCCGTCCACTTTGGGGAGGAGAACACACTTTACGGACTCAATTCGAGAGGAGCCCTTGTGCACATTGAAGGGCTCGAGAGGAAACCGGAAGTTCCCCTTCCAACACCAAAGGGGACCTGACTTCCCTGAAGCAACCCCAGCGAGTTCCTGAGGTCCCCGTCGCAACTCGAGAAGCACCCCCAGCTTCCCGCCGCAACTCGAGAAACACAACCAAAATTATCTCCTCCATGCGAGATGAGGAAATTTGGCGATGCAACATCTCAAGAGAAATACCACATTCCCTCTGGAATGGCAGAAAGGTACTTGACACCCTTTATTCGACTGAGAAAGTTCCCTCACACAGACGTCCCCTTTGGAGAGGAGAACACACTTTACAGAGTCAATTCGAGAGGAGCCCCTGTGCATATTGAAGGGCTCGAGAGGAAACCGGAAGTTCCCCTTCCAACACCAAAGGGGACCTGACTTCACTGAAGCAACCCCAGCGAGTTCCTGAGGTCCCCGTCGCAACTCGAGAAGCACCCCCAGCTTCCCGCCGCAACTCGAGAAACACCCCAAAATTATCCCCGCCATGCGAGATGAGGAAATTTGGCGATGCAGCATCTCAAGAGAAATACCACATTCCCTCTGGAAAGGAAAAAAGGTACTTGACACCCTTTATTCGACTCAGAAAGTTCCCTCACCCAGCCGTCCCCTTTGGAGAGGAGAAAACACTTTACGGACTCATTTCGAGAGGAGCCCTTGTGCACATTGAAGGGCTCGAGAGGAAACCGGAAGTTCTCCTTCCAACACCAAAGGGGACCGGATTTCCCTGAAGCAAGCCCAGCGAGTTCCTGAGGTCCCCGTCGCAACTCGAGAAGCACCCCCAGCTTCCCGCCGCAACTCGAGAAACACCCCAAAATTATCCCCTCCATGCGAGATGAGGTAATTTGGCGATGCAGCATCTCAAGAGAAATATCACATTCCCTCCGGAAAGGCAAAAAGGTACCTGACACCCTTTATTCGACTCAGAAAGTTCCCTCACACAGCCGTCCCCTTTGAGAGGAGAAGAGACTTTACCGACTCAATTCGAGAGGAGCCCCTGTGCACATTGAAGGGCTCGAGAGGAAACCGGAAGTTCCCCTTCCAACACCAAAGGGGACCTGACTTCCCTGAAGCAACGCCAGAGAGTTCCTGAGGTCCCCGTCGCAACTCGAGATGAACCCCCAGCTTCCCGCCGCAACTCGAGAAAATCCCAAAATTCTCCCCTCCATGCGAGATGAGGAAATTTTGCGATGCAGCCTCTCAAGAGAAATACCACATTCCCTCTGGAAAGGCAAAAAGGTACTTGACACCCTTTATTCGACTCAGAAAGTTCCCTCACACAGCCGTCCCCTTTGGAGAGGAGAACACACTTTACGGACTCAATTCGAGAGGAGCCCCTGTGCACATTGAAGGGCTCGAGAGGAAACCGGAAGTTCCCTTTCCATCACCAAAGGGGACCTGACTTCCCTGAAGCAAACCCAGCGAGTTCCTGAGGTCCCCGTCGCAACTCGGGAAGCACCCCCAGCTTCCCGCCGCAACTCGAGAAACACCACAAAATTATCCTCTTTATGCGAGATGAGGAAATCGCGAGGCAGCATCTCACGAGAAATACCACATTCCCTCTGGAAAGACAAAAAGGTACTTGACACCCTTTATTCGACTCAGAAAGTTCCCTCACACAGCCGTCCCCTTTGGAGAGGCGAACACACTTTTCGCACTCAATTCGAGAGGAGCCCCTGTGCCCATTGAAGGGTTCGAGAGGAAACCGGAAGTTCCCCTTCCAACACCAAAAGGGGACCTGAATTCCCTGCAGCAACCCCAGCGAGTTCCTGAGGTCCCCGTCGCAACTCGAGAAGCACCCCCAGCTTCCCGCCGCAACTCGAGAAACACCCCAAAATTATCCCCTCCATGCGAGATGAGGAAATTTGGCGATGCAGCATCTCTAGAGAAATACCACATTCCCTCTGGAAAGGCAAAAAGGTACTTGACACCCTTTATTCGACTAAGAAAGATCCCTCACACAGCCGTCCCCTTTGGAGAGGAGAACACACTTTTCGGACTCAATTCGAGAGGAGCCCCTGTGCACATAGAAGGGCTCGAGAGGAAACCGGAAGTTCCCCTTCCAACACCAAAGGGGAACTGAGTTCCCTGAAGCAACCCCAGCGAGTTCCTGAGGTCCCCGTTGCACTCCTGAAGCACCCCCAGCTTCACGCCGCAACTCGACTAACACCCCCAAAATTATCCCCTCCATGCGAGTTGAGGAAATTTGGCGATGCAGCATCTCAAGAGAAATACCACATTCTCTCTGGAAAAGAAAAAAGGTACTTGACACCCTTTATTCGACTCAGAAAGTTCCGTCAAAAACCGTCCCCTTTGAGAGGAGAACAGACTTTACGGACTCAATTCGAGAGGAGCCCCAGTGGACATTGAAGCGCTCGAGAGGAAACCGGAAGTTCCCCTTCCAACACCAAAGGGGACCTGACTTCCCTGAAGCAACCGCAGCAAGGTCCTGACGTCCCCGTCGCAACTCGAGAAGCACCCCCAGCTTCCCGCCGCAACTTGATAAACACCACAAAATTATACCCTATATACGAGATGAGGAAATTTGGCGATGCAGCATCTCACGAGAAATACCACATTCCCTCTGGAAAGGCAAAAAGGTACTTGACACCCTTTATTCGACTCAGAAAGTTCGCTGACACAGCCGTCCACTTTGGGGAGGAGAACACACTTTACGGACTCAATTCGAGAGGAGCCCTTGTGCACATTGAAGGGCTCGAGAGGAAACCGGAAGTTCCCCTTCCAACACCAAAGGGGACCTGACTTCCCTGAAGCAACCCCAGCGAGTTCCTGAGGTCCCCGTCGCAACTCGAGAAGCACCCCCAGCTTCCCGCCGCAACTCGAGAAACACAACCAAAATTATCTCCTCCAAGCGAGATGAGGAAATTTGGCGATGAAACATCTCAAGAGAAATACCACATTCCCTCTGGAATGGCAGAAAGGTACTTGACACCCTTTATTCGACTGAGAAAGTTCCCTCACACAGACGTCCCCTTTGGAGAGGAGAACACACTTTACAGAGTCAATTCGAGAGGAGCCCCTGTGCATATTGAAGGGCTCGAGAGGAAACCGGAAGTTCCCCTTCCAACACCAAAGGGGACCTGACTTCACTGAAGCAACCCCAGCGAGTTCCTGAGGTCCCCGTCGCAACTCGAGAAGCACCCCCAGCTTCCCGCCGCAACTCGAGAAACACCCCAAAATTATCCCCGCCATGCGAGATGAGGAAATTTGGCGATGCAGCATCTCAAGAGAAATACCACATTCCCTCTGGAAAGGAAAAAAGGTACTTGACACCCTTTATTCGACTCAGAAAGTTCCCTCACCCAGCCGTCCCCTTTGGAGAGGAGAAAACACTTTACGGACTCATTTCGAGAGGAGCCCTTGTGCACATTGAAGGGCTCGAGAGGAAACCGGAAGTTCTCCTTCCAACACCAAAGGGGACCGGATTTCCCTGAAGCAAGCCCAGCGAGTTCCTGAGGTCCCCGTCGCAACTCGAGAAGCACCCCCAGCTTCCCGCCGCAACTCGAGAAACACCCCAAAATTATCCCCTCCATGCGAGATGAGGTAATTTGGCGATGCAGCATCTCAAGAGAAATATCACATTCCCTCCGGAAAGGCAAAAAGGTACCTGACACCCTTTATTCGACTCAGAAAGTTCCCTCACACAGCCGTCCCCTTTGAGAGGAGAAGAGACTTTACCGACTCAATTCGAGAGGAGCCCCTGTGCACATTGAAGGGCTCGAGAGGAAACCGGAAGTTCCCCTTCCAACACCAAAGGGGACCTGACTTCCCTGAAGCAACGCCAGAGAGTTCCTGAGGTCCCCGTCGCAACTCGAGATGAACCCCCAGCTTCCCGCCGCAACTCGAGAAAATCCCAAAATTCTCCCCTCCATGCGAGATGAGGAAATTTTGCGATGCAGCCTCTCAAGAGAAATACCACATTCCCTCTGGAAAGGCAAAAAGGTACTTGACACCCTTTATTCGACTCAGAAAGTTCCCTCACACAGCCGTCCCCTTTGGAGAGGAGAACACACTTTACGGACTCAATTCGAGAGGAGCCCCTGTGCACATTGAAGGGCTCGAGAGGAAACCGGAAGTTCCCTTTCCATCACCAAAGGGGACCTGACTTCCCTGAAGCAAACCCAGCGAGTTCCTGAGGTCCCCGTCGCAACTCGGGAAGCACCCCCAGCTTCCCGCCGCAACTCGAGAAACACCACAAAATTATCCTCTTTATGCGAGATGAGGAAATCGCGAGGCAGCATCTCACGAGAAATACCACATTCCCTCTGGAAAGACAAAAAGGTACTTGACACCCTTTATTCGACTCAGAAAGTTCCCTCACACAGCCGTCCCCTTTGGAGAGGCGAACACACTTTTCGCACTCAATTCGAGAGGAGCCCCTGTGCCCATTGAAGGGTTCGAGAGGAAACCGGAAGTTCCCCTTCCAACACCAAAAGGGGACCTGAATTCCCTGCAGCAACCCCAGCGAGTTCCTGAGGTCCCCGTCACAACTCGAGAAGCACCCCCAGCTTCCCGCCGCAACTCGAGAAACACCCCAAAATTATCCCCTCCATGCGAGATGAGGAAATTTGGCGATGCAGCATCTCTAGAGAAATACCACATTCCCTCTGGAAAGGCAAAAAGGTACTTGACACCCTTTATTCGACGCACAAAGTTCCCTCACACAGCCGTCCCCTTTGGAGAGGAGAACACAATTTATAGACTCAATTCCAGAGGAGCCCCTGTGCACATTGAAGGGCTCTAGAGGAAACCGGAAGTTCCCCTTCCAACACCAAAGGAAACCTGATTTCCCTGAAGCAACCCCAGCGAGTTCCTGAGGTCCCCGTCGCAACTCGAGAAGCACCCCCAGCTTCCGCCAAAACTCGAGAAACACCACAAAATTATCCCCTCCATGGGAGATGAGGAAATTTGGCACTTTAGCAGTTCAAGAGAAATACCACATTTCCTCTGGAAAGGCAAAAAGGTACTTGACACCCTTTATTCGACTCAGAAAGTTCCCTCAAAAACCGTCCCCTTTGAGAGGAGAACAGACTTTACGGACTCAATTCGAGAGGAGCCCCAGTGCACATTGAAGCGCTCGAGAGGAAACCGTAAGTTCCCCTTCCAACACCAAAGGGGACCTGACTTCCCTGAAGCAACCGCAGCGAGTTCCTGACGTCCCCGTCGCAACTCGAGAAGCACCCCCAGCTTTTCGCCGCATCCAGAGAAACACCCCAAAATTATCCCCTCCAAGCGAGATGAGGAAATTTGCGATGCAGCATCTCACGAGAAATAACACATTCCCTCTGGAAAGGCAAAAAGGTACTGGACACCCTTTATTCGACTCAGAAAGTTCCCTCACACAGCCTCCCCTTTGGAGAGGAGAAAACACTTTATGGACTCAATTCGAGAGGAGTCCCTGTGCACATTGAAGGGCTAGAGAGGAAACCGGAAGTTCCCCTTCCAACACCAAAGGGGACCTGACTTCCCTGAAGCAACCCCAGCGAGTTCCTGAGGTCCCCGTCGCAACTCGAGAAGCACCCCCAGCTTCCCCCCGCAACTTGATAAACACCACAAAATTATCCCCTATATGCGAGATGAGGAAATTTGGCGATGCAGCATCTCACGAGAAATACCACATTCCCTCTGGAAAGGCAAAAAGGTACTTGACACCCTTTATTCGACTCAGAAAGTTCGCTGACACAGCCGTCCACTTTGGGGAGGAGAACACACTTTACGGACTCAATTCGAGAGGAGCCCTTGTGCACATTGAAGGGCTCGAGAGGAAACCGGAAGTTCCCCAACACCAAAGGGCACCTGACTTCCCTGAAGCAACCCCAGCGAGTTCCTGAGGTCCCCGTCGCAACTCGAGAAGCACCCCCAGCTTCCCGCCGCAACTCGAGAGACACCCCAAAATTATCCCCTTCATGCGAGATGAGCAAATTTGGCGATGCAGCATCTCAAGAGAAATACCACATTGTCTCTGGAAAGGCAAAAAGGTACTTGACACCCTTTATTCGACTGAGAAAGTTCCCTCACACAGACGTCCCCTTTGGAGAGGAGAACACACTTTACAGAGTCAATTCGAGAGGAGCCCCTGTGCATACTGAAGGGCTCGAGAGGAAACCGGAAGTTCCCCTTCCAACACCAAAGGGGACCTGACTTCACTGAAGCAACCCCAGCGAGTTCCTGAGGTCCCCGTCGCAACTCGAGAAGCACCCCCAGCTTCCCGCCGCAACTCGAGAAACACCCCAAAATTATCCCCGCCATGCGAGATGAGGAAATTTGGCGATGCAGCATCTCAAGAGAAATACCACATTCCCTCTGGAAAGGAAAAAAGGTACTTGACACCCTTTATTCGACTCAGAAAGTTCCCTCACCCAGCCGTCCCATTTGGAGAGGAGAAAACACTTTACGGACTCATTTCGAGAGGAGCCCTTGTGCACATTGAAGGGCTCGAGAGGAAACCGGAAGTTCTCCTTCCAACACCAAAGGGGACCGGATTTCCCTGAAGCAAGCCCAGCGAGTTCCTGAGGTCCCCGTCGCAACTCGAGAAGCACCCCCAGCTTCCCGCCGCAACTCGAGAAACACCCCAAAATTATCCCCTCCATGCGAGATGAGGTAATTTGGCGATGCAGCATCTCAAGAGAAATATCACATTCCCTCCGGAAAGGCAAAAAGGTACCTGACACCCTTTATTCGACTCAGAAAGTTCCCTCACACAGCCGTCCCCTTTGAGAGGAGAAGAGACTTTACCGACTCAATTCGAGAGGAGCCCCTGTGCACATTGAAGGGCTCGAGAGGAAACCGGAAGTTCCCCTTCCAACACCAAAGGGGACCTGACTTCCCTGAAGCAACGCCAGAGAGTTCCTGAGGTCCCCGTCGCAACTCGAGATGAACCCCCAGCTTCCCGCCGCAACTCGAGAAAATCCCAAAATTCTCCCCTCCATGCGAGATGAGGAAATTTTGCGATGCAGCCTCTCAAGAGAAATACCACATTCCCTCTGGAAAGGCAAAAAGGTACTTGACACCCTTTATTCGACTCAGAAAGTTCCCTCACACAGCCGTCCCCTTTGGAGAGGAGAACACACTTTACGGACTCAATTCGAGAGGAGCCCCTGTGCACATTGAAGGGCTCGAGAGGAAACCGGAAGTTCCCTTTCCATCACCAAAGGGGACCTGACTTCCCTGAAGCAAACCCAGCGAGTTCCTGAGGTCCCCGTCGCAACTCGGGAAGCACCCCCAGCTTCCCGCCGCAACTCGAGAAACACCACAAAATTATCCTCTTTATGCGAGATGAGGAAATCGCGAGGCAGCATCTCACGAGAAATACCACATTCCCTCTGGAAAGACAAAAAGGTACTTGACACCCTTTATTCGACTCAGAAAGTTCCCTCACACAGCCGTCCCCTTTGGAGAGGCGAACACACTTTTCGCACTCAATTCGAGAGGAGCCCCTGTGCCCATTGAAGGGTTCGAGAGGAAACCGGAAGTTCCCCTTCCAACACCAAAAGGGGACCTGAATTCCCTGCAGCAACCCCAGCGAGTTCCTGAGGTCCCCGTCGCAACTCGAGAAGCACCCCCAGCTTCCCGCCGCAACTCGAGAAACACCCCAAAATTATCCCCTCCATGCGAGATGAGGAAATTTGGCGATGCAGCATCTCTAGAGAAATACCACATTCCCTCTGGAAAGGCAAAAAGGTACTTGACACCCTTTATTCGACGCACAAAGTTCCCTCACACAGCCGTCCCCTTTGGAGAGGAGAACACAATTTATAGACTCAATTCCAGAGGAGCCCCTGTGCACATTGAAGGGCTCTAGAGGAAACCGGAAGTTCCCCTTCCAACACCAAAGGAAACCTGATTTCCCTGAAGCAACCCCAGCGAGTTCCTGAGGTCCCCGTCGCAACTCGAGAAGCACCCCCAGCTTCCGCCAAAACTCGAGAAACACCACAAAATTATCCCCTCCATGGGAGATGAGGAAATTTGGCACTTTAGCAGTTCAAGAGAAATACCACATTTCCTCTGGAAAGGCAAAAAGGTACTTGACACCCTTTATTCGACTCAGAAAGTTCCCTCAAAAACCGTCCCCTTTGAGAGGAGAACAGACTTTACGGACTCAATTCGAGAGGAGCCCCAGTGCACATTGAAGCGCTCGAGAGGAAACCGTAAGTTCCCCTTCCAACACCAAAGGGGACCTGACTTCCCTGAAGCAACCGCAGCGAGTTCCTGACGTCCCCGTCGCAACTCGAGAAGCACCCCCAGCTTTTCGCCGCATCCAGAGAAACACCCCAAAATTATCCCCTCCAAGCGAGATGAGGAAATTTGCGATGCAGCATCTCACGAGAAATAACACATTCCCTCTGGAAAGGCAAAAAGGTACTGGACACCCTTTATTCGACTCAGAAAGTTCCCTCACACAGCCTCCCCTTTGGAGAGGAGAAAACACTTTATGGACTCAATTCGAGAGGAGTCCCTGTGCACATTGAAGGGCTAGAGAGGAAACCGGAAGTTCCCCTTCCAACACCAAAGGGGACCTGACTTCCCTGAAGCAACCCCAGCGAGTTCCTGAGGTCCCCGTCGCAACTCGAGAAGCACCCCCAGCTTCCCCCCGCAACTTGATAAACACCACAAAATTATCCCCTATATGCGAGATGAGGAAATTTGGCGATGCAGCATCTCACGAGAAATACCACATTCCCTCTGGAAAGGCAAAAAGGTACTTGACACCCTTTATTCGACTCAGAAAGTTCGCTGACACAGCCGTCCACTTTGGGGAGGAGAACACACTTTACGGACTCAATTCGAGAGGAGCCCTTGTGCACATTGAAGGGCTCGAGAGGAAACCGGAAGTTCCCCAACACCAAAGGGCACCTGACTTCCCTGAAGCAACCCCAGCGAGTTCCTGAGGTCCCCGTCGCAACTCGAGAAGCACCCCCAGCTTCCCGCCGCAACTCGAGAGACACCCCAAAATTATCCCCTTCATGCGAGATGAGCAAATTTGGCGATGCAGCATCTCAAGAGAAATACCACATTGTCTCTGGAAAGGCAAAAAGGTACTTGACACCCTTTATTCGACTGAGAAAGTTCCCTCACACAGACGTCCCCTTTGGAGAGGAGAACACACTTTACAGAGTCAATTCGAGAGGAGCCCCTGTGCATACTGAAGGGCTCGAGAGGAAACCGGAAGTTCCCCTTCCAACACCAAAGGGGACCTGACTTCACTGAAGCAACCCCAGCGAGTTCCTGAGGTCCCCGTCGCAACTCGAGAAGCACCCCCAGCTTCCCGCCGCAACTCGAGAAACACCCCAAAATTATCCCCGCCATGCGAGATGAGGAAATTTGGCGATGCAGCATCTCAAGAGAAATACCACATTCCCTCTGGAAAGGAAAAAAGGTACTTGACACCCTTTATTCGACTCAGAAAGTTCCCTCACCCAGCCGTCCCCTTTGGAGAGGAGAAAACACTTTACGGACTCATTTCGAGAGGAGCCCTTGTGCACATTGAAGGGCTCGAGAGGAAACCGGAAGTTCTCCTTCCAACACCAAAGGGGACCGGATTTCCCTGAAGCAAGCCCAGCGAGTTCCTGAGGTCCCCGTCGCAACTCGAGAAGCACCCCCAGCTTCCCGCCGCAACTCGAGAAACACCCCAAAATTATCCCCTCCATGCGAGATGAGGTAATTTGGCGATGCAGCATCTCAAGAGAAATATCACATTCCCTCCGGAAAGGCAAAAAGGTACCTGACACCCTTTATTCGACTCAGAAAGTTCCCTCACACAGCCGTCCCCTTTGAGAGGAGAAGAGACTTTACCGACTCAATTCGAGAGGAGCCCCTCTGAACTATGAAGGGCTCGAGAGGAAACCGGAAGTTCCCCTTCCAACACCAAAGGTGACCTGACTTCCCTGAAGCAACCCCATCGAGTTCCTGAGGTCCCTGTCCCAACTCGAGAAGCACCCCCAGCTTCCCGCCGCAACTCGAGAAACACCCCAAAATTATCCCCTCCATTTGAGATGAGGAAATTTGGGGATGCAGCATCACAAGGGAAATACCACATTCCCTCTGGAAAGGCAAAAAGGTACTTGACACCCTTTATTCGACTCAGAAAGTTCCCTCACACAGCCGTCCCCTTTGGAGAGGAGAACACACTATACGGACTCAATTCCAGAGGAGCCCCTGTGCACATTGAAGGGCTCGAGAGGAAACCGGAAGTTCCCGTTCCAACACCAAAGGGGACCTGACATCCCTGAAGCAACCCCAGCGAGTTCCTGAGGTCCCCGTCGCAACTCGAGAAGCTCCCCCAGCTTCCCGCCGCAACTCGAGAAACACCCCAAAATTATCCCCTCCATGCGAAATGAGGAAATTTGGCGATGCAGCATCTCAAGAGAAATAGCACATTCCCTCTGGAAAGGCAAAAAGGTACTTGACACCCTTTATTCGACTCAGAAAGGTCCCTCACACAGACGTCCCCTTTGGAGAGGAGAACACACTTTACGGACTCAATTCGAGAGGAGCCCCTGTGCACATTGAAGGGCTTGAGATGAAACCGGAAGTTCCCCTTCCAACACCAAAGGGGACCTGACTTCCCTGAAGCAACCCCAGCGAGTTCCTGAGGTCCCCGTCGCAACTCGAGAAGCACCCCCAGCTTCCCGCCGCAACTCGAGAAACACCCCAAAATTATCCCCTCCATGCGAGATGAGGAAATTTGGCGATGCAGCATCTCAAGAGAAATACCACGTTCCCTCTGGAAAGGCAAAAAGGTACTTGACACCCTTTATTCGACTCAGATAGTTCCCTCACACAGCCGTCCCCTTTGGAGAGGAAAACACACTTTACGGACTCAATTCGAGAGGAGCCCCTGTGCACATTGAAGGGCTCGAGAGGAACCCGGAAGTTCCCCTTCCAACACCAAAGGGGACCTGACTTCCCTGAAGCAACCCCAGCGAGTTCCTGAGGTCCCCGTCGCAACTCGAGAAGCACCCCCAGCTTCCCGCCGCAACTCAAGAAACACCCCAAAATTATCCCCTCCATGCAAGATGAGGAAATTTGGCGATGCAGCATCTCAAGAGAAATAGCACATTCCCTCTGGAAAGGCAAAAAGGTACTTGACACCCTTTATTCGCCTCGGAAAGTTCCCTCACACAGCCGTCCCCTTTGGAGAGGAGAACACACTTTACGGACTCAATTCGAGAGGAGCCCCTGTGCACATTGAAGAGATCGAGAGGAAACCGGAAGTTCCCCTTCCAACAACAAAGGGGACCTGACTTCCCGGAAGCAACCCCAGCGAGTTCCTGAGGTCCCCGTCGCAACTCGAGAAGCACCCCCAGCTTCCCGCCACAACTCAAAAAACACCCCAAAATTATCCCCTCCATGCGAGATGAGGAAATTTGGCGATGCACCATCTCAAGAGAAATACCTCATTCCCTATGGAAAGGCAAAAAGGTACTTGACACCGTTTATTCGACTCAGAAAGTTCCCTCACACAGCCGTCCCCTTTGGAGAGGAGAACACACTTGACGGACTCAATTCGAGAGGAGCCCATGTGCACATTGAAGGGCTCGAGAGGAAACCGGAAGTTCCCCTTCCAACACCAAAGGGGACCTGACTTCCCTGAAGCAACCCCAGCGAGTTCCTGAGGTCCCCGTCGCAACTCGAGAAGCACCCCCAGCTTCCCGCCGCAACTCGAGAAACACCCCAAAATTATCCCCTCCATGCGAGATGAGGAAATTTGGCGTTGCAGCATCTCAAGAGAAATAGCACATTCCCTCTGGAAAGGCAAAAAGGTACTTGACACCCTTTATTCGACTCAGAAAGTTCCCTCACACAGCCGTCCCCTTTGGAGAGGAGAACACACTTTACGGACTCAATTCGAGAGGAACCCCTGTGCACATTGAAGGGCTCGAAAGGAAACTGGAAGTTCCCCTTCCAACACCAAAGGGGACCTGACTTCCCTGAAGCAACACCAGCGAGTTCCTGAGGTCCCCGTCGCAACTCGAGAAGCACCCCCAGGTTCCCGCTAAACTCGAGAAACACCCCAAAATTATCCCCTCCATGCGAGATGAGGAAATTTGGCGATGCAGCATCTCAAGAGAAATACCACATTCCCTCTGGAAAGGCAAAAAGGTACTTGACACCCTTTATTCGACTCCGAAAGTTCCCTCACACAGCCGTCCCCTTTGGAGAGGAGAACACACTTTACGGACTCAATTCGAGAGGAGCCCCTGTGCACATTGAAGGGCTCGAGAGAAAGCCGGAAGTTGCCCTTACAACACCAAAGGGGACCTGACTTCCCTGAAGCAACCCCAGCGAGTTCCTGAGGTCCCCGTCGCAACTCGAGAAGCACCCCCAGCTTCCCACCGCAACTCGAGAAACACCCCAAAATTATCCCCTCCATGCGAGATGAGGAAATTTGGCGATGCAGCATCTCAAGGGAAATAGCAAATTCCCTCTGGAAAGGCAAAAAGGTACTTGACACCCTTTATTCGACTCAGAAAGTTCCCTCACACAGCCGTCCCCTTTGGAGAGGAGAACACACTTTACGGACTCAATTCGAGAGGAGCCCCTGTGCACATTGAAGGGCTCGAGAGGAAACCGGAAGTTCCCCTTCCAACACCAAAGGGGACCTGACTTCCCTGAAGCAACCCCAGCGAGTTCCTGAGGTCCCCGTCGCAACTCGAGAAGCACCCCCAGCTTCCCACCGCAACTCGGGAAACACCCCAAAATTATCCCCTCCATGCGAGATGATGAAATTTGGCAATGCACCATCTCACGAGAAATGCCACCTTCCCTCTGGAAAGGCAAAAAGTACTTGACACCCTTTATTCGACTCAGAAAGTTCCCTCACACAGCCGTCCCCTTTGGGCAGGAGAACACACTTTACGGATTCAATTCGAGAGGAGCCCCTGTGCACATTGAAGGGCTCGAGAGGAAACCGGAAGTTCACCTTCCAACACCAAAGGGGACCTGACTTCCCTGAAGCAACCACAGCGAATTCCTGAGGTTCCCGTCGCAACTCGAGAAGCACCCCCAGCTTCCCGCCGCAACTCGAGAAACACCCCATAATTATCCCCTCCATGTGAGATGAGGAAATATTGCGATGCAGCATCTCAAGAGAAATACCTCATTCCCTCTGGAAAGGCAAAAAGGTACTTGACACCCTTTATTCGACTCAGAAAGTTCCCTCACACAGCCGTCCCCTTTGGAGAGGAGAACACACTTTACGGACTCAATTCGAGAGGAGCCCCTGTGCACATTGAAGGGCTCGAGAGGAAACCGGAAGTTCCCCTTCCAACACCAAAGGGGACCTGACTTCCCTGAAGCAACCCCAGCGAGTTCCTGAGGTCCCCGTCGCAACTCGAGAAGCACCCCCAGCTTCCCGCCGCAACTCGAGAAACACCCCAAAATATCCCCTCCATGCGAGATGAGGAAATTTGGCGATGCAGCATCTCAAGAGATATAGCACATTCCCTCTGGAAAGGCAAAAATGTACTTGACACCCTTTATTCGACTCAGAAAGTTCCCTCACACAGCCGTCCCCTTTGGAGAGGAGAACACACTTTACGGACTCAATTCGAGAGGAGCCCCTGTGCACATTGAAGGGCTCGAGAGGAAACCGGAAGTTCCCCTTCCAACACCAAAGGGAACCTGACTTCCCTGAAGCAACCCCAGTGAGTTCCTGAGGTCCCCGTCGCAACTCGAGAAGCACCCCCAGCTTCCCGCCGCTACTCGAGAAACACCCCAAAATTATCCCCTCCATGCGAGATGAGGAAATTTGGCGATGCAGCATCTCAAGAGAAATACCACATTCCCTCTGGAAAGGCAAAAAGGTACTTGACACCCTTTATTCGACTCAGAAAGTTCCCTCACCCAGCCGTCCCCTTTGGAGAGGAGAACACACTTTACGGACTCAATTCGAGAGGAGCCCCTGTGCACATTGAAGTGCTCGAGAGGAAACCGGAAGTTCCCCTTCCAACACCAAAGGGGACCTGACTTCCCTGAAGCAACCCCAGCGAGTTCCTGAGGTCCCCGTCGCAACTCGAGAAGCACCCCCAGCTTCCCGCCCCAACTCGAGAAACACCCCAAAATTATCCCCTCCATGCGAGATGAGGAAATTTGGCGATGCAGCATCTCAAGAGAAATACCACATTCCTTCTGGAAAGGGAAAAATGTACTTGAAACCCTTTATTCGACTCAGAAAGCTCCCTCACACAGCCGTCCCCTTTGGAAAGGAGAACACACTTTACGGACTCAATTCGAGAGGAGCCCCTGTGCACATTGAAGGGCTCGAGAGGAAACCGGAAGTTCCCCTTCCAACACCAAAGGGGACCTGACTTCCCTGAAGCAACCCCAGCGAGTTCCTGAGGTCCCCGTCGCAACTCGAGAAGCACCCCCAGCTTCCCGCCGCAACTCGAGAAACACGCCAAAATTATCCCGTCCATGCGAGATGAGGAAATTTGGCGATGCAGCATCTCAAGAGAAATACCACATTCCCTCTGGAAAGGCGAAAAGTTACTTGACACCCTTTATTCGACTCGGAAAGTTACCTCACAGAGCCGTCCCCTTTGGAGAGGAGAACACACTTTACGGACTCAATTCGAGAGGAGCCCCTGTGCACATTGAAAGGCTCGAGAGGAAACCGGAAGTTCCCCTTCCCTCACCAAAGGGGACCTGACTTCCCTGAAGCAACCCCAGCGAGTTCCTGAGGTCCACGTCGCAACTCGAGAAGCACCCCGAGATTCCCGCCGCCACTCGAGAAACACGCCAAAATTATCCCCTCCATGCGAGATGAGGAAATTTGGCGATGCAGCATCTCAAGAGAAATACCAGATTCCCTCTGGAAAGGGAAAAAGGTACTTGACACCCTTTATTCGACTCAGAAAGTTCCCTCACACAGCCGTCCCCTTTGGAGAGGAGAACACACTTTACGGACTCAATTCGAGAGGAGCCCCTGTGCACATTGAACGGCTCGAGAGGAAACCGGACGTTCCCCTTCCAACACCAAAGGGGACCTGACTTCCCTGAAGCAACCCCAGCGAGTTCCTGAGGTCCCCGTCGCAACTCGAGAAACACCCCCAGCTTCCCGCCGCAACTCGAGAAACACCCCAAAATTATCCCCTCCGTGCGAGATGAGGAAATTTGGCGATGCAGCATCTCAAGAGAAATACCACATTCCCTCTGGAAAGGCAAAAAGTTACTTGACACCCTTTATTCGACTCAGAATGTTCCATCACATAGCCGTCCCCTTTGGAGAGGAGAACACACTTTACGGACTCAATTCGAGAGGAGCCACTGTGCACATTGAAGGGCTCGAGAGGAAACCGGAAGTTCCCCTTCCAACACCAAAGGGGACCTGACTTCCCTGAAGCAACACCAGCGAGTTCCTTAGGTCCCCGGCGCAACTCGAGAAGCACCCCCAGCTTCCCGCCGCAACTCGAGAAACACCCCAAAATTACCCTCTCCATGCGAAATGAGGAAATTTGGCGATGGAGCATCTCAAGAGAAATACCATATTCCCGCTGGAAAGGCAAAAAGGTACTTGACACCCTTTATTCGACTCAGAAAGTTCCATCACACAGCCGTCCCCTTTGGAGAGGAGAACACACTTTACGGACTCAATTCGAGAGGAGCCCCTGTGCACATTGAAGGGCTCGAGAGGAAACCGGAAGTTCCCCTCCAACACCAAAGGGGACCTGACTTCCCTGAAGCAACCCCAGCGAGTTCCTGAGGTCCCCGTCGCAACTCGAGAAGCACCCCCAGCTTCCCGCCGCAACTCGAGAAACACCCCATAATTATCCCCTCCATGTGAGATGAGGAAATATTGCGATGCAGCATCTCAAGAGAAATACCTCATTCCCTCTGGAAAGGCAAAAAGGTACTTGACACCGTTTATTCGACTCAGAAAGTTCCCTCACACAGCCGTCCCCTTTGGAGAGGAGAACACACTTGACGGACTCAATTCGAGAGGAGCCCATGTGCACATTGAAGGGCTCGAGAGGAAACCGGAAGTTCCCCTTCCAACACCAAAGGGGACCTGACTTCCCTGAAGCAACAGCAGCGAGTTCCTGAGGTCCCCGTCGCAACTCGAGAAGCACCCCCAGCTTCCCGCCGCAACTCGAGAAACACCCCAAAATTATCCCCTCCATGCGAGATGAGGAAATTTGGCGTTGCAGCATCTCAAGAGAAATAGCACATTCCCTCTGGAAAGGCAAAAAGGTACTTGACACCCTTTATTCGACTCAGAAAGTTCCCTCACACAGCCGTCCCCTTTGGAGAGGAGAACACACTTTACGGACTCAATTCGAGAGGAACCCCTGTGCACATTGAAGGGCTCGAAAGGAAACTGGAAGTTCCCCTTCCAACACCAAAGGGGACCTGACTTCCCTGAAGCAACACCAGCGAGTTCCTGAGGTCCCCGTCGCAACTCGAGAAGCACCCCCAGGTTCCCGCTAGACTCGAGAAACACCCCAAAATTATCCCCTCCATGCGAGATGAGGAAATTTGGCGATGCAGCATCTCAAGAGAAATACCACATTCCCTCTGGAAAGGCAAAAAGGTACTTGACACCCTTTATTCGACTCCGAAAGTTCCCTCACACAGCCGTCCCCTTTGGAGAGGAGAACACACTTTACGGACTCAATTCGAGAGGAGCCCCTGTGCACATTGAAGGGCTCGAGAGAAAGCCGGAAGTTGCCCTTACAACACCAAAGGGGACCTGACTTCCCTGAAGCAACCCCAGCGAGTTCCTGAGGTCCCCGTCGCAACTCGAGAAGCACCCCCAGCTTCCCACCGCAACTCGAGAAACACCCCAAAATTATCCCCTCCATGCGAGATGAGGAAATTTGGCGATGCAGCATCTCAAGGGAAATAGCAAATTCCCTCTGGAAAGGCAAAAAGGTACTTGACACCCTTTATTCGACTCAGAAAGTTCCCTCACACAGCCGTCCCCTTTGGAGAGGAGAACACACTTTACGGACTCAATTCGAGAGGAGCCCCTGTGCACATTGAAGGGCTCGAGAGGAAACCGGAAGTTCCCCTTCCAACACCAAAGGGGACCTGACTTCCCTGAAGCAACCCCAGCGAGTTCCTGAGGTCCCCGTCGCAACTCGAGAAGCACCCCCAGCTTCCCACCGCAACTCGGGAAACACCCCAAAATTATCCCCTCCATGCGAGTTGATGAAATTTGGCAATGCACCATCTCACGAGAAATGCCACCTTCCCTCTGGAAAGGCAAAAAGTACTTGACACCCTTTATTCGACTCAGAAAGTTCCCTCACACAGCCGTCCCCTTTGGGCAGGAGAACACACTTTACGGATTCAATTCGAGAGGAGCCCCTGTGCACATTGAAGGGCTCGAGAGGAAACCGGAAGTTCACCTTCCAACACCAAAGGGGACCTGACTTCCCTGAAGCAACCACAGCGAATTCCTGAGGTTCCCGTCGCAACTCGAGAAGCACCCCCAGCTTCCCGCCGCAACTCGAGAAACACCCCATAATTATCCCCTCCATGTGAGATGAGGAAATATTGCGATGCAGCATCTCAAGAGAAATACCTCATTCCCTCTGGAAAGGCAAAAAGGTACTTGACACCCTTTATTCGACTCAGAAAGTTCCCTCACACAGCCGTCCCCTTTGGAGAGGAGAACACACTTTACGGACTCAATTCGAGAGGAGCCCCTGTGCACATTGAAGGGCTCGAGAGGAAACCGGAAGTTCCCCTTCCAACACCAAAGGGGACCTGACTTCCCTGAAGCAACCCCAGCGAGTTCCTGAGGTCCCCGTCGCAACTCGAGAAGCACCCCCAGCTTCCCGCCGCAACTCGAGAAACACCCCAAAATATCCCCTCCATGCGAGATGAGGAAATTTGGCGATGCAGCATCTCAAGAGATATAGCACATTCCCTCTGGAAAGGCAAAAATGTACTTGACACCCTTTATTCGACTCAGAAAGTTCCCTCACACAGCCGTCCCCTTTGGAGAGGAGAACACACTTTACGGACTCAATTCGAGAGGAGCCCCTGTGCACATTGAAGGGCTCGAGAGGAAACCGGAAGTTCCCCTTCCAACACCAAAGGGAACCTGACTTCCCTGAAGCAACCCCAGTGAGTTCCTGAGGTCCCCGTCGCAACTCGAGAAGCACCCCCAGCTTCCCGCCGCTACTCGAGAAACACCCCAAAATTATCCCCTCCATGCGAGATATGGAAATTTGGCGATGCAGCATCTCAAGAGAAATACCACATTCCCTCTGGAAAGGCAAAAAGGTACTTGACACCCTTTATTCGACTCAGAAAGTTCCCTCACCCAGCCGTCCCCTTTGGAGAGGAGAACACACTTTACGGACTCAATTCGAGAGGAGCCCCTGTGCACATTGAAGTGCTCGAGAGGAAACCGGAAGTTCCCCTTCCAACACCAAAGGGGACCTGACTTCCCTGAAGCAACCCCAGCGAGTTCCTGAGGTCCCCGTCGCAACTCGAGAAGCACCCCCAGCTTCCCGCCGCAACTCGAGAAACACCCCAAAATTATCCCCTCCATGCGAGATGAGGAAATTTGGCGTTGCAGCATCTCAAGAGAAATAGCACATTCCCTCTGGAAAGGCAAAAAGGTACTTGACACCCTTTATTCGACTCAGAAAGTTCCCTCACACAGCCGTCCCCTTTGGAGAGGAGAACACACTTTACGGACTCAATTCGAGAGGAACCCCTGTGCACATTGAAGGGCTCGAAAGGAAACTGGAAGTTCCCCTTCCAACACCAAAGGGGACCTGACTTCCCTGAAGCAACACCAGCGAGTTCCTGAGGTCCCCGTCGCAACTCGAGAAGCACCCCCAGGTTCCCGCTAAACTCGAGAAACACCCCAAAATTATCCCCTCCATGCGAGATGAGGAAATTTGGCGATGCAGCCTCTCAAGAGAAATACCACATTCCCTCTGGAAAGGCAAAAAGGTACTTGACACCCTTTTTTCGACTCCGAAAGTTCCCTCACACAGCCGTCCCCTTTGGAGAGGAGAACACACTTTACGGACTCAATTCGAGAGGAGCCCCTGTGCACATTGAAGGGCTCGAGAGGAAGCCGGAAGTTGCCCTTACAACACCAAAGGGGACCTGACTTCCCTGAAGCAACCCCAGCGAGTTCCTGAGGTCCCCGTCGCAACTCGAGAAGCACCCCCAGCTTCCCACCGCAACTCGAGAAACACCCCAAAATTATCCCCTCCATGCGAGATGAGGAAATTTGGCGATGCAGCATCTCAAGGGAAATAGCAAATTCCCTCTGGAAAGGCAAAAAGGTACTTGACACCCTTTATTCGACTCAGAAAGTTCCCTCACACAGCCGTCCCCTTTGGAGAGGAGAACACACTTTACGGACTCAATTCGAGAGGAGCCCCTGTGCACATTGAAGGGCTCGAGAGGAAACCGGAAGTTCCCCTTCCAACACCAAAGGGGACCTGACTTCCCTGAAGCAACCCCAGCGAGTTCCTGAGGTCCCCGTCGCAACTCGAGAAGCACCCCCAGCTTCCCACCGCAACTCGGGAAACACCCCAAAATTATCCCCTCCATGCGAGATGATGAAATTTGGCAATGCACCATCTCACGAGAAATGCCACCTTCCCTCTGGAAAGGCAAAAAGTACTTGACACCCTTTATTCGACTCAGAAAGTTCCCTCACACAGCCGTCCCCTTTGGGCAGGAGAACACACTTTACGGATTCAATTCGAGAGGAGCCCCTGTGCACATTGAAGGGCTCGAGAGGAAACCGGAAGTTCACCTTCCAACACCAAAGGGGACCTGACTTCCCTGAAGCAACCACAGCGAATTCCTGAGGTTCCCGTCGTAACTCGAGAAGCACCCCCAGCTTCCCGCCGCAACTCGAGAAACACCCCATAATTATCCCCTCCATGTGAGATGAGGAAATATTGCGATGCAGCATCTCAAGAGAAATACCTCATTCCCTCTGGAAAGGCAAAAAGGTACTTGACACCCTTTATTCGACTCAGAAAGTTCCCTCACACAGCCGTCCCCTTTGGAGAGGAGAACACACTTTACGGACTCAATTCGAGAGGAGCCCCTGTGCACATTGAAGGGCTCGAGAGGAAACCGGAAGTTCCCCTTCCAACACCAAAGGGGACCTGACTTCCCTGAAGCAACCCCAGCGAGTTCCTGAGGTCCCCGTCGCAACTCGAGAAGCACCCCCAGCTTCCCGCCGCAACTCGAGAAACACCCCAAAATATCCCCTCCATGCGAGATGAGGAAATTTGGCGATGCAGCATCTCAAGAGATATAGCACATTCCCTCTGGAAAGGCAAAAATGTACTTGACACCCTTTATTCGACTCAGAAAGTTCCCTCACACAGCCGTCCCCTTTGGAGAGGAGAACACACTTTACGGACTCAATTCGAGAGGAGCCCCTGTGCACATTGAAGGGCTCGAGAGGAAACCGGAAGTTCCCCTTCCAACACCAAAGGGAACCTGACTTCCCTGAAGCAACCCCAGCGAGTTCCTGAGGTCCCCGTCGCAACTCGAGAAGCACCCCCAGCTTCCCGCCGCTACTCGAGAAACACCCCAAAATTATCCCCTCCATGCGAGATGAGGAAATTTGGCGATGCAGCATCTCAAGAGAAATACCACATTCCCTCTGGAAAGGCAAAAAGGTACTTGACACCCTTTATTCGACTCAGAAAGTTCCCTCACACAGCCGTCCCCTTTGGAGAGGAGAACACACTTTACGGACTCAATTCGAGAGGAGCCCCTGTGCACATTGAAGTGCTCGAGAGGAAACCGGAAGTTCCCCTTCCAACACCAAAGGGGACCTGACTTCCCTGAAGCAACCCCAGCGAGTTCCTGAGGTCCCCGTCGCAACTCGAGAAGCACCCCCAGCTTCCCGCCCCAACTCGAGAAACACCCCAAAATTATCCCCTCCATGCGAGATGAGGAAATTTGGCGATGCAGCATCTCAAGAGAAATACCACATTCCTTCTGGAAAGGGAAAAATGTACTTGACACCCTTTATTCGACTCAGAAAGCTCCCTCACACAGCCGTCCCCTTTGGAAAGGAGAACACACTTTACGGACTCAATTCGAGAGGAGCCCCTGTGCACATTGAAGGGCTCGAGAGGAAACCGGAAGTTCCCCTTCCAACACTTAAGGGGACCTGACTTCCCTGAAGCAACCCCAGCGAGTTCCTGAGGTCCCCGTCGCAACTCGAGAAGCACCCCCAGCTTCCCGCCGCAACTCGAGAAACACGCCAAAATTATCCCGTCCATGCGAGATGAGGAAATTTGGCGATGCAGCATCTCAAGAGAAATACCACATTCCCTCTGGAAAGGCGAAAAGTTACTTGACACCCTTTATTCGACTCGGAAAGTTACCTCACAGAGCCGTCCCCTTTGGAGAGGAGAACACACTTTACGGACTCAATTCGAGAGGAGCCCCTGTGCACATTGAAGGGCTCGAGAGGAAACCGGAAGTTCCCCTTTCCTCACCAAAGGGGACCTGACTTCCCTGAAGCAACCCCAGCGAGTTCCTGAGGTCCACGTCGCAACTCGAGAAGCACCCCGAGATTCCCGCCGCCACTCGAGAAACACGCCAAAATTATCCCCTCCATGCGAGATGAGGAAATTTGGCGATGCAGCATCTCAAGAGAAATACCAGATTCCCTCTGGAAAGGCAAAAAGGTACTTGACACCCTTTATTCGACTCAGAAAGTTCCCTCACACAGCCGTCCCCTTTGGAGAGGAGAACACACTTTACGGACTCAATTCGAGAGGAGCCCCTGTGCACATTGAACGGCTCGAGAGGAAACCGGACGTTCCCCTTCCAACACCAAAGGGGACCTGACTTCCCTGAAGCAACCCCAGCGAGTTCCTGAGGTCCCCGTCGCAACTCGAGAAGCACCCCCAGCTTCCCGCCGCAACTCGAGAAACACCCCAAAATTATCCCCTCCATGCGAGATGAGGAAATTTGGCGATGCAGCATCTCAAGAGAAATACCACATTCCCTCTGGAAAGGCAAAAAGGTACTTGACACCCTTTATTCGACTCAGAAAGTTCCCTCACACAGCCGTCACCTTTGGAGAGGAGAACACACTTTACGGACTCAATTCGAGAAGAGCCCCTGTGCACATTGAAGGGCTCGAGAGGAAACCGGAAGTTCCCCTTCCAACACCAAAGGGGACCTGACTTCCCTGAAGCAACCCCAGCGAGTTCCTGAGGTCCCCGTCGCAACTCGAGAAGCACCCCCAGCTTCCCGCCGCAACTCGAGAAACACCCCAAAATTATCCTCTCCATGCAAAATGACGAAATTTGGCGATGGAGCATCTCAAGAGAATACCACATTCCCTCTGGAAAGGCAAAAAGGTACTTGACACCCTTTATTCGACTCAGAAAGTTCCCTCACACAGCCGTCACCTTTGGAGAGGAGAACACACTTTACGGACTCAATTCGAGAGGAGCCCCTGTGCACATTGAAGGGCTCGAGAGGAAACCGGAAGTTCCCCTCCAACACCAAAGGGGACCTGACTTCCCTGAAGCAACCCCAGCGAGTTCCTGAGGTCCCCGTCGCAACTCGAGAAGCACCCCCAGCTTCCCGCCGCAAATCGAGAAACACCCCAAAATTATCCCCTCCATGCGAGATGAGGAAATTTGGCGATGCAGCATCTCAAGAGAAATACATCATTCCCTCTGGAAAGGCAAAAAGGTACTTGACACCCTTTATTCGACTCAGAAAGTTTCCTCACACAGCCGTCCCCTTTGGAGAGGAGAACACACTTTACGGACTCAATTCGAGAGGAGCCTCTGTGCACATTGAAGGTCTCGAGAGGAAACCGGAAGTTCCCCTTCCAACACCAAAGGGGACCTGACTTCCCTGAAGCAACCCCAGCGAGTTCCTGAGGTCCCCGTCGCAACTCGAGAAGCACCCCCAGCTTCCCGCCCCAACTCGAGAAACACCCCAAAATTATCCCCTCCATGCGAGATGAGGAAATTTGGCGATGCAGCATCTCAAGAGAAATACCACATTCCCTCTGGAAAGGCAAAAAGGTACTTGACACCCTTTATTCGACTCAAAAGTTCCCTCAAATAGCCGTCCCCTTTATAGAGGAGAACACATTTTACGGACTCAATTCGAGAGGAGCCCCTGTGCACATTGAAGGGCTCGAGAGGAAACCGGAAGTTCCCCTTCCAACACCAAAGGAGACCTGACTTCCCTGAAGCAACCCCAGCGAGTTCCTGAGGTCCCCGTCGCAACTCGAGAAGCACCCCCAGCTTCCCGCCGCAACTCGAGAAACACCGCAAAATTATCCCCTCCATGCGAGATGAGGAAATTTTTCGATGCAGCATCTCAAGAGAAATACATCATTCCCTCTGGAAAGGCAAAAAGGTACTTGACACCCTTTATTCGACTCAGAAAGTTCCCTCACACAGCCGTCCCCTTTGGAGAGGAGAACACAATATACGGACTCAATTCGAGAGGAGTCCCTGTGCACATTGAAGGGCTCGAGAGGAAACCGGAAGTTCCCCTCCAACACCAAAGGGGACCTGACTTCCCTGAAGCAACCCCAGCGAGTTCCTGAGGTCCCCGTCGCAACTCGAGAAGCACCCCCAGCTTCCCGCCGCAACTCGAGAAACACCCCAAAATTATCCCCTCCATGCGAGATGAGGAAATTTGGCGATGCAGCATCTCAAGAGAAATACATCATTCCCTCTGGAAAGGCAAAAAGGTACTTGACACCCTTTATTCGACTCAGAAAGTTCCCTCACACAGCCGTCCCCTTTGGAGAGGAGAACACACTTTACGGACTCAATTCGAGAGGAGCCTCTGTGCACATTGAAGGGCTCGAGAGGAAACCGGAAGTTCCCCTTCCAACACCAAAGGGGACCTGACTTCCCTGAAGCAACCCCAGCGAGTTCCTGAGGTCCCCGTCGCAACTCGAGAAGCACCCCCAGCTTCCCGCCGCAACTCGAGAAACACCCCAAAATTATCCCCTCCATGCGAGATGAGGAAATTTGGCGATGCAGCATCTCAAGAGAAATACCACATTCCCTCTGGAAAGGCAAAAAGGTACTTGACACCCTTTATTCGACTCAAAAGTTCCCTCAAATAGCCGTCCCCTTTATAGAGGAGAACACATTTTACGGACTCAATTCGAGAGGAGCCCCTGTGCACATTGAAGGGCTCGAGAGGAAACCGGAAGTTCCCCTTCCAACACCAAAGGAGACCTGACTTCCCTGAAGCAACCCCAGCGAGTTCCTGAGGTCCCCGTCGCAACTCGAGAAGCACCCCCAGCTTCCCGCCGCAACTCGAGAAACACCGCAAAATTATCCCCTCCATGCGAGATGAGGAAATTTGGCGATGCAGCATCTCAAGAGAAATACATCATTCCCTCTGGAAAGGCAAAAAGGTACTTGACACCCTTTATTCGACTCAGAAAGTTCTCTCACACAGCCGTCCCCTTTGGAGAGGAGAACACAATATACGGACTCAATTCGAGAGGAGTCCCTGTGCACATTGAAGGGCTCGAGAGGAAACCGGAAGTTCCCCTTCCAACACCAAAGGGGACCTGACTTCCCTGAAGCAACCCCAGCGAGTTCCTGAGGTCCCAGTCGCAACTCGAGAAGCACCCCCAGCTTCCCGCCGCAACTCGAGAAACACCCCAAAATTATCCCCTCCATGCGAGATGAGGAAATTTTGCGATGCAGCATCTCAAGAGAAATACCACATTCCCTCTGGAAAGGCAAAAAGTTACTTGACACCCTTTATTCGACTCAGAAAGTTCCCTCACACAGCCGTCCCCTTTGGAGAGGAGAACACACTTTACGGACTCAATTCGAGAGGAGTCCCTGTGCACATTGAAGGGCTCGAGAGGAAACCGGAAGTTCCCCTTTCAACACCAAAGGGGACCTGACTTCCCTGAAGCAACCCCAGCGAGTTCCTGAGGTTCCCGTCGCAACTCGAGAAGCACCCCCAGCTTCCCGCCGCAACTCGAGAAACACCCCAAAATTATCCTCTCCATGCGAAATGAGGAAATTTGGCGATGGAGCATCTCAAGAGAAATACCACATTCCCTCTGGAAAGGCAAAAAGGTACTTGACACCCTTTATTCGACTCAGAAAGTTCCCTCACACAGCCGTCCCCTTTGGAGAGGAGAACACACTTTACGGACTCAATTCGAGAGGAGCCCCTGTGCACATTGAAGGGCTCGAGAGGAAACCGGAAGTTCCCCTTCCAACACCAAAGGGGACCTGACTTCCCTGAAGCAACCCCAGCGAGTTCCTGAGGTCCCCGTCGCAACTCGAGAAGCACCCCCAGCTTCCCGCCGCAACTCGAGAAACACCCCAAAATTATCCTCTCCATGCAAAATGACGAAATTTGGCGATGGAGCATCTCAAGAGAAATACCACATTCCCTCTGGAAAGGCAAAAAGGTACTTGACACCCTTTATTCGACTCAGAAAGTTCCCTCACACAGCCGTCCCCTTTGGAGAGGAGAACACACTTTACGGACTCAATTCGAGAGGAGCCCCTGTGCACATTGAAGGGCTCGAGAGGAAACCGGAAGTTCCCCTCCAACACCAAAGGGGACCTGACTTCCCTGAAGCAACCCCAGCGAGTTCCTGAGGTCCCCGTCGCAACTCGAGAAGCACCCCCACGTTCCCGCTAAACTCGAGAAACACCGCAAAATTATCCCCTCCATGCGAGATGAGGAAATTTGGCGATGCAGCATCTCAAGAGAAATACATCATTCCCTCTGGAAAGGCAAAAAGGTACTTGACACCCTTTATTCGACTCAGAAAGTTCCCTCACACAGCCGTCCCCTTTGGAGAGGAGAACACAATATACGGACTCAATTCGAGAGGAGTCCCTGTGCACATTGAAGGGCTCGAGAGGAAACCGGAAGTTCCCCTTCCAACACCAAAGGGGACCTGACTTCCCTGAAGCAACCCCAGCGAGTTCCTGAGGTCCCAGTCGCAACTCGAGAAGCACCCCCAGCTTTCCGCCGCAACTCGAGAAACACCCCAAAATTATCCCCTCCATGCGAGATGAGGAAATTTTGCGATGCAGCATCTCAAGAGAAATACCACATTCCCTCTGGAAAGGCAAAAAGTTACTTGACACCCTTTATTCGACTCAGAAAGTTCCCTCACACAGCTGTCCCCTTTGGAGAGGAGAACACACTTTACGGACTCAATTCGAGAGGAGTCCCTGTGCACATTGAAGGGCTCGAGTGGAAACCGGAAGTTCCCCTTTCAACACCAAAGGGGACCTGACTTCCCTGAAGCAACCCCAGCGAGTTCCTGAGGTTCCCGTCGCAACTCGAGAAGCACCCCCAGCTTCCCGCCGCAACTCGAGAAACACCCCAAAATTATCCCCTCCATGCGAGATGAGGAAATTTGGCGATGCAGCATCTCAAGAGAAATACCACATTCCCTCTGGAAAGGCAAAAAGGTAATTGACACCCTTTATTCGACTCAGAAAGTTCCCTCACACAGCCGTCCCCTTTGGAGAGGAGAACACACTTTACGGACTCAATTCGAGAGGAGCCCCTGTGCACATTGAAGGACTCGAGAGGAAACCGGAAGTTCCCCTTCCAACACCAAAGGGGACCTGACTTCCCTGAAGCAACCCCAGCGAGTTCCTGAGGTCCCCGTCGCAACTCGAGAAGCACCCCCAGCTTCCCGCCGCAACTCGAGAAACACCCCAAAATTATCCTGTCCATGCGAAAAGACGAAATTTGGCGATGGAGCATCTCAAGAGAAATACCACATTCCCTCTGGAAAGGCAAAAAGGTACTTGACACCCTTTATTCGACTCAGAAAGTTCCCTCACACAGCCGTCCCCTTTGGAGAGGAGAACACACTTTACGGACTCAATTCGAGAGGAGCCCCTGTGCACATTGAAGGGCTCGAGAGGAAACCGGAAGTTCCCCTCCAACACCAAAGGGGACCTGACTTCCCTGAAGCAACCCCAGCGAGTTCCTGAGGTCCCCGTCGCAACTCGAGAAGCACCCCCAGCTTCCCGCCGCAACTCGAGAAACACCCCAAAATTATCCCCTCCATGCGAGATGAGGAAATTTGGCGATGCAGCATCTCAAGAGAAATACCACATTCCCTCTGGAAAGGCAAAAAGTTACTTGACACCCTTTATTCGACTCAGAAAGTTCCCTCACATAGCCGTCCCCTTTGGAGAGGAGAACACACTTTACGGACTCAATTCGAGAGGAGCCACTGTGCACATTGAAGGGCTCGAGAGGAAACCGGAAGTTCCCCTTCCAACACCAAAGGGGACCTGACTTCCCTGAAGCAACACCAGCGAGTTCCTTAGGTCCCCGGCGCAACTCGAGAAGCACCCCCAGCTTCCCGCCGCAACTCGAGAAACACCCCAAAATTACCCTCTCCATGCGAAATGAGGAAATTTGGCGATGGAGCATCTCAAGAGAAATACCATATTCCCGCTGGAAAGGCAAAAAGGTACTTGACACCCTTTATTCGACTCAGAAAGTTCCATCACACAGCCGTCCCCTTTGGAGAGGAGAACACACTTTACGGACTCAATTCGAGAGGAGCCCCTGTGCACATTGAAGGGCTCGTGAGGAAACCGGAAGTTCCCCTTCCAACACCAAAGGGGACCTGACTTCCCTGAAGCAACCCCAGCGAGTTCCTGAGGTCCCCGTCGCAACTCGAGAAGCACCCCCAGCTTCCCGCCGCAACTCGAGAAACACCCCAAAATTATCCCCTCCATGCGAGATGAGGAAATTTGGCGCTTCAGCATCTCAAGGGAAATTCCACATTCCCTCTGGAAAGGCAAAAAGGTACTTGACACCCTTTATTCGACTCAGAAAGTTCCCTCACACAGCCGTCCCCTTTGGAGAGGAGAACACACTTTACGGACTCAATTCGAGAGGAGCCCCTGTGCACATTGAAGGGCTCGAGAGGAAACCGGAAGTTCCCTTCCAACACCAAAGGGGACCTGACTTCCCTGAAGCAACCCCAGCGAGTTCCTGAGGTCCCCGTCGCAACTCGAGAAGCACCCCCAGCTTCCCGCCGCAACTCGAGAAACACCGCAAAATTATCCCCTCCATGCGAGATGAGGAAATTTGGCGATGCAGCATCTCAAGAGAAATACATCATTCCCTCTGGAAAGGCAAAAAGGTACTTGACACCCTTTATTCGACTCAGAAAGTTCCCTCACACAGCCGTCCCCTTTGGAGAGGAGAACACAGTATACGGACTCAATTCGAGAGGAGTCCCTGTGCACATTGAAGGGCTCGAGAGGAAACCGGAAGTTCCCCTTCCAACACCAAAGGGGACCTGACTTCCCTGAAGCAACCCCAGCGAGTTCCTGAGGTCCCAGTCGCAACTCGAGAAGCACCCCCAGCTTTCCGCCGCAACTCGAGAAACCCCCCAAAATTATCCCCTCCATGCGAGATGAGGAAATTTTGCGATGCAGCATCTCAAGAGAAATACCACATTCCCTCTGGAAAGGCAAAAAGTTACTTGACACCCTTTATTCGACTCAGAAAGTTCCCTCACACAGCTGTCCCCTTTGGAGAGGAGAACACACTTTACGGACTCAATTCGAGAGGAGTCCCTGTGCACATTGAAGGGCTCGAGAGGAAACCGGAAGTTCCCCTTTCAACACCAAAGGGGACCTGACTTCCCTGAAGCAACACCAGCGAGTTCCTGAGGTTCCCTTCGCAACTCGAGAAGCACCCTCAGCTTCCCGCCGCAACGCGAGAAACACCCCAAAATTATCCTCTCCATGCGAAATGAGGAAATTTGGCGATGGAGCATCTGAAGAGAAATACCACATTCCCTCTGGAAAGGCAAAAAGGTAATTGACACCCTTTATTCGACTCAGAAAGTTCCCTCACACAGCCGTCCCCTTTGGAGAGGAGAACACACTTTACGGACTCAATTCGAGAGGAGCCCCTGTGCACATTGAAGGACTCGAGAGGAAACCGGAAGTTCCCCTTCCAACACCAAAGGGGACCTGACTTCTCTGAAGCAACCCCAGCGAGTTCCTGTGGTCCCCGTCGCAACTCGAGAAGCACCCCCAGCTTCCCGCCGCAACTTGAGAAACACCCCAAAATTATCCTCTCCATGCAAAAAGACGAAATTTGGCGATGGAGCATCTCAAGAGAAATACCACATTCCCTCTGGAAAGGCAAAAAGGTACTTGACACCCTTTATTCGACTCAGAAAGTTCCCTCACACAGCCGTCCCCTTTGGAGAGGAGAACACACTTTATGGACTCAATTCGAGAGGAGCCCCTGTGCACATTGAAGGGCTCGAGAGGAAACCGGAAGTTCCCCTCCAACACCAAAGGGGACCTGACTTCCCTGAAGCAACCCCAGCGAGTTCCTGAGGTCCCCGTCGCAACTCGAGAAGCACCCCCACGTTCCCGCTAAACTCGAGAAACACCGCAAAATTATCCCCTCCATGCGAGATGAGGAAATTTGGCGATGCAGCATCTCAAGAGAAATACATCATTCCCTCTGGAAAGGCAAAAAGTTACTTGACACCCTTTATTCGACTCAGAAAGTTCCCTCACACAGCCGTCCCCTTTGGAGAGGAGAACACAATATACGGACTCAATTCGAGAGGAGTCCCTGTGCACATTGAAGGGCTCGAGAGGAAACCGGAAGTTCCCCTTCCAACACCAAAGGGGACCTGACTTCCCTGAAGCAACCCCAGCGAGTTCCTGAGGTCCCAGTCGCAACTCGAGAAGCACCCCCAGCTTTCCGCCGCAACTCGAGAAACACCCCAAAATTATCCCCTCCATGCGAGATGAGGAAATTTTGCGATGCAGCATCTCAAGAGAAATACCACATTCCCTCTGGAAAGGCAAAAAGTTACTTGACACCCTTTATTCGACTCAGAAAGTTCCCTCACACAGCTGTCCCCTTTGGAGAGGAGAACACACTTTACGGACTCAATTCGAGAGGAGTCCCTGTGCACATTGAAGGGCTCGAGTGGAAACCGGAAGTTCCCCTTTCAACACCAAAGGGGACCTGACTTCCCTGAAGCAACCCCAGCGAGTTCCTGAGGTTCCCGTCGCAACTCGAGAAGCACCCCCAGCTTCCCGCCGCAACTCGAGAAACACCCCAAAATTATCCTCTCCATGCGAAATGAGGAAATTTGGCGATGGAGCATCTCAAGAGAAATACCACATTCCCTCTGGAAAGGCAAAAAGGTAATTGACACCCTTTATTCGACTCAGAAAGTTCCCTCACACAGCCGTCCCCTTTGGAGAGGAGAACACACTTTACGGACTCAATTCGAGAGGAGCCCCTGTGCACATTGAAGGACTCGAGAGGAAACCGGAAGTTCCCCTTCCAACACCAAAGGGGACCTGACTTCCCTGAAGCAACCCCAGCGAGTTCCTGAGGTCCCCGTCGCAACTCGAGAAGCACCCCCAGCTTCCCGCCGCAACTCGAGAAACACCCCAAAATTATCCTCTCCATGCGAAAAGACGAAATTTGGCGATGGAGCATCTCAAGAGAAATACCACATTCCCTCTGGAAAGGCAAAAAGGTACTTGACACCCTTTATTCGACTCAGAAAGTTCCCTCACACAGCCGTCCCCTTTGGAGAGGAGAACACACTTTACGGACTCAATTCGAGAGGAGCCCCTGTGCACATTGAAGGGCTCGAGAGGAAACCGGAAGTTCCCCTCCAACACCAAAGGGGACCTGACTTCCCTGAAGCAACCCCAGCGAGTTCCTGAGGTCCCCGTCGCAACTCGAGAAGCACCCCCAGCTTCCCGCCGCAACTCGAGAAACACCCCAAAATTATCCCCTCCATGCGAGATGAGGAAATTTGGCGATGCAGCATCTCAAGAGAAATACATCATTCCCTCTGGAAAGGCAAAAAGGTACTTGACACCCTTTATTCGACTCAGAAAGTTTCCTGACACAGCCGTCCCCTATGGAGAGGAGAACACACTTTACGGACTCAATTCGAGAGGAACCCCTGTGCACATTGAAGGGCTCGAAAGGAAACTGGAAGTTCCCCTTCCAACACCAAAGGGGACCTGACTTCCCTGAAGCAACAGCAGCGAGTTCCTGAGGTCCCCGTCGCAACTCGAGAAGCACCCCCACGTTCCCGCTAAACTCGAGAAACACCCCAAAATTATCCCCTCCATGCGAGATGAGGAAATTTGGCGATGCAGCATCTCAAGAGAAATACCACATTCCCTCTGGAAAGGCAAAAAGGTACTTGACACCCTTTATTCGACTCCGAAAGTTCCCTCACACAGCCGTCCCCTTTGGAGAGGAGAACACACTTTACGGACTCAGTTCGAGAGGAGCCCCTGTGCACATTGAAGGGCTCGAGACGAAGCCGGAAGTTCCCCTTACAACACCAAAGGGGACCTGACTTCCCTGAAGCAACCCCAGCGAGTTCCTGAGGTCCCCGTCGCAACTCGAGAAGCACCCCCACGTTCCCGCTAAACTCGAGAAACACCCCAAAATTATCCCCTCCATGCGAGATGAGGAAATTTGGCGATGCAGCATCTCAAGAGAAATACCACATTCCCTCTGGAAAGGCAAAAAGGTACTTGACACCCTTTATTCGACTCCGAAAGTTCCCTCACACAGCCGTCCCCTTTGGAGAGGAGAACACACTTTACGGACTCAATTCGAGAGGAGCCCCTGTGCACATTGAAGGGCTCGAGACGAAGCCGGAAGTTCCCCTTACAACACCAAAGGGGACCTGACTTCCCTGAAGCAAACCCAGCGAGTTCCTGAGGTCCCTGTCGCAACTCGAGAAGCACCCCCAGCTTCCCACCGCAACTCGAGAAACACCCCAAAATTATCCCCTCCATGCGAGATGAGGAAATTTGGCGATGCAGCATCTCAAGGGAAATAGCAAATTCCCTCTGGAAAGGCAAAAAGGTACTTGACACCCTTTATTCGACTCAGAAAGTTCCCTCACACAGCCGTCCCCTTTGGAGAGGAGAACACACTTTACGGACTCAATTCGAGAGGAGCCCCTGTGCACATTGAAGGGCTCGAGAGGAAACCGGAAGTTCCCCTTCCAACACCAAAGGGGACCTGACTTCCCTGAAGCAACCCCAGCGAGTTCCTGAGGTCTCCGTCGCAACTCGAGAAGCACCCCCAGCTTCCCGCCGCAACTCGAGAAACACCCCAAAATTATCCCCTCCATGCGAGATGAGGAAATTTGGCGATGCAGCATCTCAAGGGAAATAGCAAATTCCCTCTGGAAAGGCAAAAAGGTACTTGACACCCTTTATTCGACTCAGAAAGTTCCCTCACACAGCCGTCCCCTTTGGAGAGGAGAACACACTTTACGGACTCAATTCGAGAGGAGCCCCTGTGCACATTGAAGGGCACGAGAGGAAACCGGAAGTTCCCCTTCCAACACCAAAGGGGACCTGACTTCCCTGAAGCAACCCCAGCGAGTTCCTGAGGTCTCCGTCGCAACTCGAGAAGCACCCCCAGCTTCCCGCCGCAACTCGAGAAACACCCCAAAATTATCCCCTCCATGCGAGATGAGGAAATTTGTCGATGCAGCATCTCAAGAGAAATACCACATTCCCTCTGGAAAGGCAAAAAGGTACTTGACACCCTTTATTCGACTCAGAAAGTTCCCTCACACAGCCGTCCCCTTTGGAGAGGAGAACACACTTTACGGACTCAATTCGAGAGGAGCCCCTGTGCACATTGAAGTGCTCGAGAGGAAACCGGAAGTTCCCCTTCCAACACCAAAGGGGACCTGACTTCCCTGAAGCAACCCCAGCGAGTTCCTGAGGTCCCAGTCGCAACTCGAGAAGCACCCCCAGCTTCCCGCCCCAACTCGAGAAACACCCCAAAATTATCCCCTCCATGCGAGATGAGGAAATTTGGCGATGCAGCATCTCAAAAGAAATACCACATTCCCTCTGGAAAGGCGAAAAGGTACTTGACACCCTTTATTCGACTCAGAAAGCTCCCTCACACAGCCGTCCCCTTTGGAAAGGAGAACACACTTTACGGACTCAATTCGAGAGGAGCCCCTGTGCATATTGAAGGGCTCGAGAGGAAACCGGAAGTTCCCCTTCCAACACCAAAGGGGAGCTGACTTCCCTGAAGAAACCCCAGCGAGTTCCTGAGGTCCCCGTCACAACTCGAGAAGCACCCCCAGGTTCCCGCCGCAACTCGAGAAACACACCAAAATTATCCCCTCCATGCGAGATGAGGAAATTTGGCGCTTCAGCAACTCAAGAGAAATACCACATTCCCTCTGGAAAGGCAAAAAGGTACTTGACACCCTTTATTCGAGTCAGAAAGTTCCCTCACACAGCCGTCCCCTTTGGAGAGAAGAACACACTTTACGGACTCAATTCGAGAGGAGCCCCTGTGCACATTGAAGGGCTCGAGAGGAAACCAGAAGCTCCCCTTGCAACACCAAAGGGAAACTGACTTCCCTGAAGCAACCCCAGCGAGTTCCTGAGGTCCCCGTCGCAACTCGAGAAGCACCCCCATCTTCCCGCCGCAACTCGAGAAACACCCCAAAATTATCCCCTTCATGCGAGTTGAGGAAATTTGGCGATGCAGCATCTCAAAAGAAATACCACATTCCCTCTGGAAAGGCGAAAAGGTACTTGACACCCTTTATTCGACTCAGAAATTTCCCTCACACAGCCGTCCCTTTTGGAGAGGAGGACACACTTTACGGACTCAATTCGAGAGGAGCCCCTGTGCACATTGAAGGGCTCGAGAGGAAACCGGAAGTTCCCCTTCCCTCACCAAAGGGGACCTGACTTCCCTGAAGCAACCCCAGCGAGTTCCTGAGGTCCACGTCGCAACTCGAGAAGCACCCCGAGATTCCCGCCGCCACTCGAGAAACACGCCAAAATTATCCCCTCCATGCGAGATGAGGAAATTTGGCGATGCAGCATCTCAAAAGAAATACCAGATTCCCTCTGGAAAGGCAAAAAGGTACTTGACACCCTTTATTCGACTCAGAAAGTTCCCTCACACAGCCGTCCCCTTTGGAGAGGAGAACACACTTTACGGACTCAATTCGAGAGGAGCCCCTGTGCACATTGAAGGGCTCGAGAGGAAACCGGAAGTTCCCCTTCCAACACCAAAGGGGACCTGACTTCCCTGAAGCAACCCCAGCGAGTTCCTGAGGTCCCCGTCGCAACTCGAGAAGCACCCCCAGCTTCCCGCCGCAACTCGAGAAACACCCCAAAATTATCCTGTCCATGCGAAAAGACGAAATTTGGCGATGGAGCATCTCAAGAGAAATACCACATTCCCTCTGGAAAGGCAAAAAGGTACTTGACACCCTTTATTCGAATCAGAAAGTTCCCTCACACAGCCGTCCCCTTTGGAGAGGAGAACACACTTTACGGACTCAATTCGAGAGGAGCCCCTGTGCACATTGAAGGGCTCGAAGGGAAACCGGAAGTTCCCCTCCAACACCAAAGGGGACCTGACTTCCCTGAAGCAACCCCAGCGAGTTCCTGAGGTCCCCGTCGCAACTCGAGAAGCACCCCCAGCTTACCTCCGCAACTCGAGAAACACCCCAAAATTATCCCCTCCATGCGAGATGAGGAAATTTGGCGATGCAGCATCTCAAGAGAAATACATCATTCCCTCTGGAAAGGCAAAAAGGTACTTGACACCCTTTATTCGACTCAGAAAGTTTCCTCACACAGCCGGCCCCTTTGGAGAGGAGAACACACTTTACGGACTCAATTCGAGAGGAACCCCTGTGCACATTGAAGGGCTCGAAAGGAAACCGGAAGTTCCCCTTCCAACACCAAAGGTTACCTGACTTCCCTGAAGCAACACCAGCGAGTTCCTGAGGTCCCCGTCGTAACTCGAGAAGCACCCCCACGTTCCCGCTAAACTCGAGAAACACCCCAAAATTATCCCCTCCATGCGAGATGAGGAAATTTGGCGATGCAGCATCTCAAGGGAAATAGCAAATTCCCTCTGGAAAGGCAAAAAGTTACTTGACACCCTTTATTCGACTCCGAAAGTTCCCTCACACAGCCGTCCCCTTTAGAGAGGAGAACACACTTTACGGACTCAATTCGAGAGCAGCCCCTGTGCACATTGAAGGGCTCGAGAGGAAGCCGGAAGTTCCCCTTACAACACCAAAGGGGACCTGACTTCCCTGAAGCAACCCCAGCGAGTTCCTGAGGTCCCCGTCGCAACTCGAGAAGCACCCCCAGCTTCCCACCGCAACTCGAGAAACACCCCAAAATTATCCCCTCCATGCGAGATGAGGAAATTTGGCGATGCACCATCTCACGAGAAATGCCACCTTCCCTCTGGAAAGGCAAAAAGTACTTGACACCCTTTATTCGACTCAGAAAGTTCCCTCACACAGCCGTCCCCTTTGGACAGGAGAACACACTTTACGGATTCAATTCGAGAGGAGCCCCTGTGCACATTGAAGGGCTCGAGAGGAAGCCGGAAGTTCCCCTTCCAACACCAAAGGGGAGCTGACTTCCCTGAAGCAACCCCAGCGAGTTCCTGAGGTCCCCGTCACAACTCGAGAAGCACCCCCAGGTTCCCGCCGCAACTCGAGAAACACACCAAAATTATCCCCTCCATGCGAGATGAGGAAATTTGGCGCTTCAGCAACTCAAGAGAAATACCACATTCCCTCTGGAAAGGCAAAAAGGTACTTGACACCCTTTATTCGACTCAGAAAGTTCCCTCACACAGCCGTCCCCTTTGGAGAGGAGAACACACTTTACGGACTCAATTCGAGAAGAGCCCCTGTGCACATTGAAGGACTCGAGAGGAAACCGGAAGTTCCCCTTCCAACACCAAAGGGGACCTGACTTCCCTGAAGCAACCCCAGCGAGTTCCTGAGGTCCCCGTCGCAACTCGAGAAGCACCCCCAGCTTCCCGCCGCAACTCGAGAAACACCCCAAAATTATCCTCTCCATGCAAAATGACGAAATTTGGCGATGGAGCATCTCAAGAGAAATACCACATTCCCTCTGGAAAGGCAAAAAGGTACTTGACACCCTTTATTCGACTCAGAAAGTTCCCTCACACAGCCGTCCCCTTTGGAGAGGAGAACACACTTTACGGACTCAATTCGAGAGGAGCCCCTGTGCACATTGAAGGGCTCGAGAGGAAACCGGAAGTTCCCCTCCAACACCAAAGGGGACCTGACTTCCCTGAAGCAACCCCAGCGAGTTCCTGAGGTCCCCGTCGCAACTCGAGAAGCACCCCCAGCTTCCCGCCGCAACTCGAGAAACACCCCAAAATTATCCCCTCCATGCGAGATGAGGAAATTTGGCGATGCAGCATCTCAAGAGAAATACATCATTCCCTCTGGAAAGGCAAAAAGGTACTTGACACCCTTTATTCGACTCAGAAAGTTTCCTCACACAGCCGTCCCCTTTGGAGAGGAGAACACACTTTACGGACTCAATTCGAGAGGAGCCTCTGTGCACATTGAAGGGCTCGAGAGGAAACCGGAAGTTCCCCTTCCAACACCAAAGGGGACCTGACTTCCCTGAAGCAACCCCAGCGAGTTCCTGAGGTCCCCGTCGCAACTCGAGAAGCACCCCCAGCTTCCCGCCCCAACTCGAGAAACACCCCAAAATTATCCCCTCAATGCGAGATGAGGAAATTTGGCGATGCAGCATCTCAAGAGAAATACCACATTCCCTCTGGAAAGGCAAAAAGGTACTTGACACCCTTTATTCGACTCAAAAGTTCCCTCAAATAGCCGTCCCCTTTATAGAGGAGAACACATTTTACGGACTCAATTCGAGAGGAGCCCCTGTGCACATTGAAGGGCTCGAGAGGAAACCGGAAGTTCCCCTTCCAACACCAAAGGAGACCTGACTTCCCTGAAGCAACCCCAGCGAGTTCCTGAGGTCCCCGTCGCAACTCGAGAAGCACCCCCAGCTTCCCGCCGCAACTCGAGAAACACCGCAAAATTATCCCCTCCATGCGAGATGAGGAAATTTGGCGATGCAGCATCTCAAGAGAAATACATCATTCCCTCTGGAAAGGCAAAAAGGTACTTGACACCCTTTATTCGACTCAGAAAGTTCCCTCACACAGCCGTCCCCTTTGGAGAGGAGAACACAATATACGGACTCAATTCGAGAGGAGTCCCTGTGCACATTGAAGGGCTCGAGAGGAAACCGGAAGTTCCCCTCCAACACCAAAGGGGACCTGACTTCCCTGAAGCAACCCCAGCGAGTTCCTGAGGTCCCCGTCGCAACTCGAGAAGCACCCCCAGCTTCCCGCCGCAACTCGAGAAACACCCCAAAATTATCCCCTCCATGCGAGATGAGGAAATTTGGCGATGCAGCATCTCAAGAGAAATACATCATTCCCTCTGTTAAGGCAAAAAGGTACTTGACACCCTTTATTCGACTCAGAAAGTTTCCTCACACAGCCGTCCCCTTTGGAGAGGAGAACACACTTTACGGACTCAATTCGAGAGGAGCCTCTGTGCACATTGAAGGGCTCGAGAGGAAACCGGAAGTTCCCCTTCCAACACCAAAGGGGACCTGACTTCCCTGAAGCAACCCCAGCGAGTTCCTGAGGTCCCCGTCGCAACTCGAGAAGCACCCCCAGCTTCCCGCCGCAACTCGAGAAACACCCCAAAATTATCCCCTCCATGCGAGATGAGGAAATTTGGCGATGCAGCATCTCAAGAGAAATACCACATTCCCTCTGGAAAGGCAAAAAGGTACTTGACACCCTTTATTCGACTCAAAAGTTCCCTCAAATAGCCGTCCCCTTTATAGAGGAGAACACATTTTACGGACTCAATTCGAGAGGAGCCCCTGTGCACATTGAAGGGCTCGAGAGGAAACCGGAAGTTCCCCTTCCAACACCAAAGGAGACCTGACTTCCCTGAAGCAACCCCAGCGAGTTCCTGAGGTCCCCGTCGCAACTCGAGAAGCACCCCCAGCTTCCCGTCGCAACTCGATAAGCACCCCCAGCTTCCCGCCGCAACTCGAGAAACACCGCAAAATTATCCCCTCCATGCGAGATGAGGAAATTTGGCGATGCAGCATCTCAAGAGAAATACATCATTCCCTCTGGAAAGGCAAAAAGGTACTTGACACCCTTTATTCGACTCAGAAAGTTCCCTCACACAGCCGTCCCCTTTGGAGAGGAGAACACAATATACGGACTCAATTCGAGAGGAGTCCCTGTGCACATTGAAGGGCTCGAGAGGAAACCGGAAGTTCCCCTTCCAACACCAAAGGGGACCTGACTTCCCTGAAGCAACCCCAGCGAGTTCCTGAGGTCCCAGTCGCAACTCGAGAAGCACCCCCAGCTTCCCGCCGCAACTCGAGAAACACCCCAAAATTATCCCCTCCATGCGAGATGAGGAAATTTTGCGATGCAGCATCTCAAGAGAAATACCACATTCCCTCTGGAAAGGCAAAAAGTTACTTGACACCCTTTATTCGACTCAGAAAGTTCCCTCACACAGCCGTCCCCTTTGGAGAGGAGAACACACTTTACGGACTCAATTCGAGAGGAGTCCCTGTGCACATTGAAGGGCTCGAGAGGAAACCGGAAGTTCCCCTTTCAACACCAAAGGGGACCTGACTTCCCTGAAGCAACCGCAGCGAGTTCCTGACGTCCCCGTCGCAACTCGAGAAGCACCCCCAGCTTCCCGCCGCAACTCGAGAAACACCTCAAAATTATCCTCTCCATGCAAAATGACGAAATTTGGCGATGGAGCATCTCAAGAGAAATACCACATTCCCTCTGGAAAGGCAAAAAGGTACTTGACACCCTTTATTCGACTCAGAAAGTTCCCTCACACAGCCGTCCCCTTTGGAGAGGAGAACACACTTTACGGACTCAATTCGAGAGGAGCCCCTGTGCACATTGAAGGGCTCGAGAGGAAACCGGAAGTTCCCCTCCAACACCAAAGGGGACCTGACTTCCCTGAAGCAACCCCAGCGAGTTCCTGAGGTCCCCGTCGCAACTCGAGAAGCACCCCCAGCTTCCCGCCGCAACTCGAGAAACACCCCAAAATTATCCCCTCCATGCGAGATGAGGAAATTTGGCGATGCAGCATCTCAAGAGAAATACATCATTCCCTCTGGAAAGGCAAAAAGGTACTTGACACCCTTTATTCGACTCAGAAAGTTTCCTCACACAGCCGTCCCCTTTGGAGAGGAGAACACACTTTACGGACTCAATTCGAGAGGAGCCTCTGTGCACATTGAAGGGCTCGAGAGGAAACCGGAAGTTCCCCTTCCAACACCAAAGGGGACCTGACTTCCCTGAAGCAACCCCAGCGAGTTCCTGAGGTCCCCGTCGCAACTCGAGAAGCACCCCCAGCTTCCCGCCCCAACTCGAGAAACACCCCAAAATTATCCCCTCCATGCGAGATGAGGAAATTTGGCGATGCAGCATCTCAAGAGAAATACCACATTCCCTCTGGAAAGGCAAAAAGGTACTTGACACCCTTTATTCGACTCAAAAGTTCCCTCAAATAGCCGTCCCCTTTATAGAGGAGAACACATTTTACGGACTCAATTCGAGAGGAGCCCCTGTGCACATTGAAGGGCTCGAGAGGAAACCGGAAGTTCCCCTTCCAACACCAAAGGAGACCTGACTTCCCTGAAGCAACCCCAGCGAGTTCCTGAGGTCCCCGTCGCAACTCGAGAAGCACCCCCAGCTTCCCGCCGCAACTCGAGAAACACGCCAAAATTAACCCGTCCATGCGAGATGAGGAAATTTGGCGATGCAGCATCTCAAGAGAAATACCACATTCCCTCTGGAAAGGCGAAAAGTTACTTGACACCCTTTATTCGACTCAGAAAGTTCCCTCACACAGCCGTCCCCTTTGGAGAGGAGAACACACTTTACGGATTCAATTCGAGAGGAGCCCCTGTGCACGTTGAAGGGCTCGAGAGGAAACCGGAAGTTCCCCTTCCCTCACCAAAGGGGACCTGACTTCCCTGAAGCAACCCCAGCGAGTTCCTTAGGTCCCCGTCGAAACTCGAGAAGCACCCCCAGCTTCCAGCCGCAACTCGAGAAACACCCCAAAATTACCCTCTCCATGCGAAATGAGGAAATTTGGCGATGGAGCATGTCAAGAGAAATACCATATTCCCGCTGGAAAGGCAAAAAGGTACTTGACACCCTTTATTCGACTCAGAAAGTTCCCTCACACAGCCGTCCCCTTTGGAGAGGAGAACACACTTTACGGACTCAATTCGAGAGGAGCCCCTGTGCACATTGAAGGGCTCGAGAGGAAACCGGAAGTTCCCCTTCCAACACCAAAGGGGACCTGACTTCCCTGAAGCAACCCCAGCGAGTTCCTGAGGTCCCCGTCGCAACTCGAGAAGCACCCCCAGCTTCCCGCCCCAACTCGAGAAACACCCCAAAATTATCCCCTCCATGCGAGATGAGGAAATTTGGCGATGCAGCATCTCAAGAGAAATACCACATTCCCTCTGGAAAGGCAAAAAGGTACTTGACACCCTTTATTCGACTCAGAAAGTTCCCTCACACAGCCGTCCCCTTTGGAGAGGAGAACACACTTTACGGACTCAATTCGAGAGGAGCCCCTGTGCACATTGAAGGGCTCGAGAGGAAACCGGAAGTTCCCTTCCAACACCAAAGGGGACCTGACTTCCCTGAAGCAACCCCAGCGAGTTCCTGAGGTCCCCGTCGCAACTCGAGAAGCACCCCCAGCTTCCCGCCGCAACTCGAGAAACACCGCAAAATTATCCCCTCCATGCGAGATGAGGAAATTTGGCGATGCAGCATCTCAAGAGAAATACATCATTCCCTCTGGAAAGGCAAAAAGGTACTTGACACCCTTTATTCGACTCAGAAAGTTCCCTCACACAGCCGTCCCCTTTGGAGAGGAGAACACAATATACGGACTCAATTCGAGAGGAGTCCCTGTGCACATTGAAGGGCTCGAGAGGAAACCGGAAGTTCCCCTTCCAACACCAAAGGGGACCTGACTTCCCTGAAGCAACCCCAGCGAGTTCCTGAGGTCCCAGTCGCAACTCGAGAAGCACCCCCAGCTTCCCGCCGCAACTCGAGAAACACCCCAAAATTATCCCCTCCATGCGAGATGAGGAAATTTTGCGATGCAGCATCTCAAGAGAAGTACCACATTCCCTCTGGAAAGGCAAAAAGTTACTTGACACCCTTTATTCGACTCAGAAAGTTCCCTCACACAGCCGTCCCCTTTGGAGAGGAGAACACACTTTACGGACTCAATTCGAGAGGAACCCCTGTGCACATTGAAGGGCTCGAGAGGAAACCGGACGTTCCCCTTCCAACAGCAAAGGGGACCTGACTTCCCTGAAGCAACCCCAGGGAGTTACTGAGGTCCCCGTCGCAACTCAAGAAGCACCCCCAGCTTCCCGCTGAAACTCGAGAAACACCCCAAAATTATCCCCTCCATGCGAGATGAGGAAATTTGGCGATGCAGCATCTCAAGAGAAATACCACATTCCCTCTGGAAAGGCAAAAAGGTACTTGACACCCTTTATTCGACTCAGAAAGTTCCCTCACACAGCCGTCCCCTTTGGAGAGGAGAACACACTTTACGGACTGAATTCGAGAGGAGCCACTGTGCACATTGAAGGGCTCGAGAGGAAACCGGAAGTTCCCCTTACAACACCAAAGGGGACCTAACTTCCCTGAAGCAACCCCAGCGAGTTCCTGAGGTCCCCGTCGCAACTCGAGAAGCACCCCCAGCTTCCCGCCGCAACTCGAGAAACACCCCAAAATTATCCCCTCCATGCGAGATGAGGAAATTTGGCGATGCAGCATCTCAAGAGAAATACATCATTCCCTCTGGAAAGGCAAAAAGGTACTTGACACCCTTTATTCGACTCAGAAAGTTCCCTCACACAGCCGTCCCCTTTGGAGAGGAGAACACACTTGACGGACTCAATTCGAGAGGAGCCCATGTGCACATTGAAGGGCTCGAGAGGAAACCGGAAGTTCCCCTTCCAACACCAAAGGGGACCTGACTTCCCTGAAGCAACCCCAGCGAGTTCCTGAGGTCCCCGTCGCAACTCGAGAAGCACCCCCAGCTTCCCGCCGCAACTCGAGAAACACCCCAAAATTATCCCCTCCATGCGAGATGAGGAAATTTGGCGTTGCAGCATCTCAAGAGAAATAGCACATTCCCTCAGGAAAGGCAAAAAGGTACTTGACACCCTTTATTCGACTCAGAAAGTTCCCTCACACAGCCGTCCCCTTTGGAGAGGAGAACACACTTTACGGACTCAATTCGAGAGGAGCCCCTGTGCACATTGAAGGGCTCGAAAGGAAGCTGGAAGTTCCCCTTCCAACACCAAAGGGGACCTGACTTCCCTGAAGCAACACCAGCGAGTTCCTGAGGTCCCCGTCGCAACTCGAGAAGCACCCCCAGGTTCCCGCTAAACTCGAGAAACACCCCAAAATTATCCCCTCCATGCGAGATGAGGAAATTTGGCGATGCAGCATCTCAAGAGAAATACCACATTCCCTCTGGAAAGGCAAAAAGGTACTTGACACCCTTTATTCGACTCCGAAAGTTCCCTCACACAGCCGTCCCCTTTAGAGAGTAGAACACACTTTACGGACTCAATTCGAGAGGAGCCCCTGTGCACATTGAAGGGCTCGAGAGGAAGCCGGAAGTTCCCCTTACAACACCAAAGGGGACCTGACTTCCCTGAAGCAACCCCAGCGAGTTCCTGAGGTCCCCGTCGCAACTCGAGAAGCACCCCCAGCTTCCCACCGCAACTCGAGAAACACCCCAAAATTATCCCCTCCATGCGAGATGAGGAAATTTGGCGATGCACCATCTCACGAGAAATGCCACCTTCCCTCTGGAAAGGCAAAAAGTACTTGACACCCTTTATTCGACTCAGAAAGTTCCCTCACACAGCCGTCCCCTTTGGACAGGAGAACACACTTTACGGATTCAATTCGAGAGGAGCCCCTGTGCACATTGAAGGGCTCGAGAGGAAACCGGAAGTTCACCTTCCAACACCAAAGGGGACCTGACTTCCCTGAAGCAACCACAGCGATTTCCTGAGGTCCCCGTCGCAACTCGAGAAGCACCCCCAGCTTCCCGCCGCAACTCGAGAAACACCCCATAATTATCCCCTCCATGCGAGATGAGGAAATTTTGCGATGCAGCATCTCAAGAGAAATACCTCATTCCCTCTGGAAAGGCAAAAAGGTACTTGACACCCTTTATTCGACTCAGAAAGTTCCCTCACACAGCCGTCCCCTTTGGAGAGGAGAACACACTTTACGGACTCAATTCGAGAGGAGCCCCTGTGCACATTGAAGGGCTCGAGAGGAAACCGGAAGTTCCCCTTCCAACACCAAAGGGGACCTGACTTCCCTGAAGCAACCCCAGCGAGTTCCTGAGGTCTCCGTCGCAACTCGAGAAGCACCCCCAGCTTCCCGCCGCAACTCGAGAAACACCCCAAAATTATCCCCTCCATGCGAGATGAGGAAATTTGTCGATGCAGCATCTCAAGAGAAATACCACATTCCCTCTGGAAAGGCAAAAAGGTACTTGACACCCTTTATTCGACTCAGAAAGTTCCCTCACACAGCCGTCCCCTTTGGAGAGGAGAACACACTTTACGGACTCAATTCGAGAGGAGCCCCTGTGCACATTGAAGTGCTCGAGAGGAAACCGGAAGTTCCCCTTCCAACACCAAAGGGGACCTGACTTCCCTGAAGCAACCCCAGCGAGTTCCTGAGGTCCCCGTCGCAACTCGAGAAGCACCCCCAGCTTCCCGCCCCAACTCGAGAAACACCCCAAAATTATCCCCTCCATGCGAGATGAGGAAATTTGGCGATGCAGCATCTCAAGAGAAATACCACATTCCTTCTGGAAAGGGAAAAATGTACTTGACACCCTTTATTCGACTCAGAAAGCTCCCTCACACAGCCGTCCCCTTTGGAAAGGAGAACACACTTTACGGACTCAATTCGAGAGGAGCCCCTGTGCACATTGAAGGGCTCGAGAGGAAACCGGAAGTTCCCCTTCCAACACCAAAGGGGACCTGACTTCCCTGAAGCAACCCCAGCGAGTTCCTGAGGTCCCCGTCGCAACTCGAGAAGCACCCCCAGCTTCCCGCCCCAACTCGAGAAACACCCCAAAATTATCCCCTCCATGCGAGATGAGGAAATTTGGCGATGCAGCATCTCAAGAGAAATACCACATTCCTTCTGGAAAGGGAAAAATGTACTTGACACCCTTTATTCGACTCAGAAAGCTCCCTCACACAGCCGTCCCCTTTGGAAAGGAGAACACACTTTACGGACTCAATTCGAGAGGAGCCCCTGTGCACATTGAAGGGCTCGAGAGGAAACCGGAAGTTCCCCTTCCAACACCAAAGGTGAGCTGACATCCCTGAAGCAACCCCAGCGAGTTCCTGAGGTCCCCGTCACAACTCGAGAAGCACCCCCAGGTTCCCGCCGCACTCGAGAAACACACCAAAATTATCCCCTCCATGCGAGATGAGGAAATTTGGCGCTTCAGCAACTCAAGAGAAATACCACATTCCCTCTGGAAAGGCAAAAAGGTACTTGACACCCTTTATTCGACTCAGAAAGTTCCCTCACACAGCCGTCCCCTTTGGAGAGAAGAACACACTTTACGGACTCAATTCGAGAGGAGCCCCTGTGCACATTGAAGGCCTCGAGAGGAAACCAGAAGCTCCCCTTCCAACACCAAAGGGGAACTGACTTCCCTGAAGCAACCCCAGCGAGTTCCTGAGGTCCCCGTCGCAACTCGAGAAGCACCCCCAGCTTCCCGCCGCAACTCGAGAAACACGCTAAAATTATCCCGTCCATGCGAGATGAGGAAATTTGGCGATGCAGCATCTCAAGAGAAATACCACATTCCCTGTGGAAAGGCGAAAAGTTACTTGACACCCTTTATTCGACTCAGAAAGTTACCTCACACAGCCGTCCCCTTTGGAGAGGAGAACACACTTTACGGACTCAATTCGAGAGGAGCCCCTGTGCACATTGAAGGGCTCGAGAGGAAACCGGAAGTTCCCCTTCCAACACCAAAGGGGACCTGACTTCCCTGAAGCAACCCCAGCGAGTTCCTGAGGTCCCCGTCGCAACTCGAGAAGCACGCCCAGCTTCCGGCCGCAACTCGAGAAACACCCCAAAATTATCCCCTCCATGCGAGATGAGGAAATTTGGCGATGCAGCATCTCAAGGGAAATACATCATTCCCTCTGGAAAGGCAAAAAGGTACTTGACACCCTTTATTCGACTCAGAAAGTTCCCTCACACAGCCGTCCCCTTTGGAGAGGAGAACACAATATACGGACTCAATTCGAGAGGAGTCCCTGTGCACATTGAAGGGCTCGAGAGGAAACCGGAAGTTCCCCTTCCAACACCAAAGGGGACCTGACTTCCCTGAAGCAACCCCAGCGAGTTCCTGAGGTCCCCGTCGCAACTCGAGAAGCAACCCCAGCTTCCGGCCGCAACTCGAGAAACACCCCAAAATTATCCCCTCCATGCGAGATGAGGAAATTTTGCGATGCAGCATCTCAAGAGAAATACCACATTCCTTCTGGAAAGGCAAAAAGTTACTTGACACCCTTTATTCGACTCAGAAAGTTCCCTCACACAGCTGTCACCTTTGGAGAGGAGAACACACTTTACGGACTCGATTCGAGAAGAGTCCCTGTGCACATTGAAGGGCTCGAGAGGAAACCGGAAGTTCCCCTTCCAACACCAAAGGGGACTTGACTTCCCTGAAGCAACCCAAGCGAGTTCCTGAGGTTCCCGTCGCAACTCGAGAAGCACCTCCAGCTTCCCGCCGCAACTCGAGAAACACCCCAAAATTATCCTCTCCATGCGAAATGAGGAAATTTGGCGATGGAGCATCTCAAGAGAAATACCACATTCCCTCTGGAAAGGCAAAAATGTACTTGACACCCTTTATTGGACTCAGAAAGTTCCCTCACACAGCCGTCCCCTTTGGAGAGGAAAACACACTTTACGGACTCAATTCGAGAGGAGCCCCTGTGCACATTGAAGGACTCGAGAGGAAACCGGAAGTTCCCCTTCCAACACCAAAGGGGACCTGACTTCCCTGAAGCAACCCCAGCGAGTTCCTGAGGTCCCCGTCGCAACTCGAGAAGCACCCCCAGCTTCCCGCCGCAACTCGAGAAACACCCCAAAATTATCCTCTCCATGCGAAATGAGGAAATTTGACTATGGAGCATCTCAAGAGAAATACCACATTCCCTCTGGAAAGGCAAAAAGGTACTTGACACCCTTTATTCGACTCAGAAAGTTCCCTCACACAGCCGTCCCCTTTGGAGAGGAGAACACACTTTACGGACTCAATTCGAGAGGAGCCCCTGTGCACATTGAAGGGCTCGAGAGGAAACCGGAAGTTCCCCTTCCAACACCAAAGGGGACCTGATTTCCCTGAAGCAACCCCAGCGAGTTCCTGAGGTCCCCGTCGCAACTCGAGAAGCACCCCCAGCTTCCCGGCGCAACTCGAGAAACACCCCAAAATTATCCCCTCCATGCGAGATGAGGAAATTTGGCGATGCAGCATCTCAAGAGAAATACATCATTCCCTCTGGAAAGGCAAAAAGGTACTTGACACCCTTTATTCGACTCAGAAAGTTTCCTCACACAGCCGTCCCCTTTGGAGAGGAGAACACACTTTACGGACTCAATTCGAGAGGAGCCCCTGTGTACATTGAAGGGCTCGAGAGGAAACCGGAAGTTCCCCTTCCAACAAAAAAGGGGAGCGGACTTCCCTGAAGCAACCCCAGCGAGTTCCTGAGGTCCCAGTCGCAACTCGAGAAGCACCCCCAGCTTCCCGCCGCAACTCGAGAAACACCCAAAATTATCCCCTCCATGCGAGAAGAGGAAATTTGGCGATGCAGCATCTCAGGAGAAATACCACATTACCTCTGGAAAGGCAAAAAGGTACTTGACACCCTTTATTCGACTCAGAAAGTTCCCTCACACAGCCGTCCCCTTTGGAGAGGAGAACACACTTTACGGACTCAATTCGAGAGGAGCCCCTGTGCACATTGAAGGGCTCGAGAGGAAACCGGAAGTTCGCCTTCCAACACCAAAGGGGACCTGACTTCCCTGAAGCAACCCCAGCGAGTTCCTGAGGTCCCCGTCGCAACTCGAGAAGCACCCCCAGCTTCCCGCCGCAACTCGAGAAACACCCCAAAATTATCCCCTCCATGCGAGATGAGGAAATTTGGCGATTCAGCATCTCAAGAGAAATAGCACATTCCCTCTGGAAAGGCAAAAAGGTACTTGACACCCTTTATTCGACTCAGAAAGTTCCCTCACACAGCCGTCCCCTTTGGAGAGGAGAACACACTTTACGGACTCAATTCGAGAGGAGCCCCTGTGCACATTGAAGGGCTCGAGAGGAAACCGGAAGTTCCTCTTCCAACACAAAAGGGGAGCGGACTTCCCTGAAGCAACCCCAGCGAGTTCCTGAGGTCGCTGTCGCAACTCGAGAAGCACCCCCAGCTTCCCGACGCAACTCGAGAAACACCCCAAAATTATCCCCTCCACGCGAGATGAGGAAATTTGGCGATGCAGCATCTCAAGAGAAATACCACATTCCCTCTGGAAAGGCAAAAAGGTACTTGACACCCTTTATTCGACTCAGAAAGTTCCCTCACACAGCCGTCCCCTTTGGAGAGGAGCACACACTTTACGGACTGAATTCGAGAGGAGCCCCTGTGCACATTGAAGGGCTCAAGAGGAAACCGGAAGTTCCCCTTCCAACACCAAAGGGGACCTGACTTCCGTGAAGTAACCCCAGTGAGTTCCTGAGGTACCCGTCGCAACTCGAGAAGCACCCCCAGCTTCCCGCCGCAGCTCGAGAAACACCCCAAAATTATCCCCTCCATGCGAGATGAGGAAATTTGGCGATGCAGCATCTCAAGAGAAATAGCACATTCCCTCTGGAAACGCAAAAAGGTACTTGACACCCTTTATTCGACTCAGAAAGTTCCCTCACACAGCCGTCCCATTTGGATAGGAGAACACACTTTACGGACTCAATTCGAGAGGAGCCCCTGTGCACATTGAAGGGCTCGAGAGGAAACCGGAAGTTCCCCTTCCAACACCAAAGGGGACCTGACTTCCCTGAAGCAACCCCAGCGAGTTCCTGAGGTCCCCGTCGCAACTCGAGAGGCACCCCCAGCTTCCCTCCGCAACTCGAGAAACACCCCCAAATTATCCCCTCCATGCGAGATGAGGAAATTTGGCGATGCAGCATCTCAAGAGAAATACCACATTCCCTCTTGAAAGGCAAAAAGGTACTTGACACCCTTTATTCGACTCAGAAAGTTCCCTCACACAGCCGTCCCCTTTGGAGAGGAGAACACACTTTACGGACTCAATTCGAGAGGAGCCCCTGTGCACATTGAAGGGCTCGAGAGGAAACCGGAAGTTCCCCTTCCAACACCAAAGGGGACCTGACTTCCCTGAAGCAACCCAAGCGAGTTCCTGAGGTCCCCGTCGCAACTCGAGAAGCACCCCCAGCTTCCCGCCGCAACTCGAGAAACACCCCAAAATTATCCCCTCCATGTGAGATGAGGAAATTTGGCGATGCAGCATCTCAAGGGAAATACCACATTCCCTCTGGAAAGGAAAAAAGGTACTTGACCCCCTTTATTCGCCTTAGAAAGTTCCCTCACACAGCCGTCCCCTTTGGAAGGGAGAAAACACTTTACGGACTCAATTTGAGAGGAACCCCTGTGCACATTGAGGGGCTCGAGGGGAACTCAGAAGTTCCCCTCCAACACCAAAGGGACCTGACTTCACTGAAGCAACCACAGCGAGTTCCTGATGTCCCCGTCGCAACTCGAGAAGCACCCCCAGCTTACCGCCGCAACTCGCGAAACACCCCAAAATTCTCCCCTCCATGCGAGATGAGGAAATTTGGCGATGCAGCATCGCACAAGAAATACCACATTCCCTATGGAAAGGCAAAAAAGTTGCTTGACACCCTTTATTCGACACAGAAAGTTCCCTCACACAGCCGTCCCCTTTGGAGAGGAGAACACACTTTACGAACTCAATTCGAGGGGAGCCCCTGTGCACATTGAAGGGCTCGAGAGGAAACCGAAAGTTCCCCTTCCAACACCAAAGGGGACCTGACTTCCCTGAGGCAACCCCAGCGAGTTCCTGAGGTCCCCGTCGCAACTCGAGAAGCAGCCCCAGCTTCCCGCTGCAACTCGAGAAACACACGAAAATTCTGCCCTCCATGGGAGATGAGGAAATTTGGCGATGCAGCATCTCAAGGGAAATACCACATTTCCTCTGGAAAGGAAAAAAGGTACTTGACCCCCTTTATTCGCCTCACAAAATTCCCTCAGACAGCCGTCCCCTTTGGAAGGGAGAAAACACTTTACGGACTCAATTCGAGAGGAACCCCTGTGCACATTGAAGGGCTCGAGGGGAACTCGGAAGTTCCCCTCCAACACCAAAGGGACCTGACTTCCCTGAAGCAACCGCAGAAAGTTCCTGAGGTCCCCGTCGCAACTCGAGAAGCACACCCAGCTTACCGCCGCAACTCGAGAAACACCCCAAAATTCTCCCCTCCATGCGAGATGAGGTAATTTGGCGATGCAGCATCGCACGAGAAATACCACATTCCCTATGGAAAGGCAAAAAAGGTACTTGACACCCTTTATTCGACACAGAAAGTTGCTTCACACAGCCGTCCCCTTTGGAGAGGAGAACACACTTTACGGACTCAATTCGAGGGGAGCCCCTGTGCACATTGAAGGGCTCGAGAGGAAACCGGAAGTTCCCTTTCCAACAAAAAAAGGGGACCTGACTTCCCTGAAGCAACCCCAGAGAGTTCCTGTGGTCCCCGTCGCAACTCGAGGAGCAGCCCCAGCTTCCCGCTGCAACTCGAGAAACACACGAAAATTCTCCCCTCCAAGCGAGATGAGGAAATTTGGCGATGCAACTTCTCAAGAGAAATACCACATTCACCTGGAAAGGCAAAAAGGTACTTGACACCCTTTATTCGACTCAGAAAGTTCCCTCACACAGCTGTCCCCTTTGGAAAGAAGAACACACTTTACGGACTCAATTCGAGGGGAGCCCCTGTGCACATTGAATGGCTCGAGGGGAACCCAGAAGTTCCCCTTCCAACACCAAAGGGGACCTGACTTCCCTGAAGCAACCCCAGCGAGCTCCTGAGGTCCCCGTCGCAACTCGAGAAGCACCCCCAGCTTCCCGCCGCAACTTGAGAAACACCCCAAAATTCTCCACTCCATGCGAGATGAGGAAATTTGGCGATGCAGCATCTCACGAGAAATACCACATTCCCTCTGGAAAGGCAAAAAGGTACTTGACACCCTTTATTCGACTCAGAATGTTCCCTCACACAACCGTCCCCTTTAGAGAGGAGAACACACTTTACGGACTCAATTCGAGGGGAGCCCCTGTGCACATTGAAGTGCTCGAGGGGAACCCGGAAGTTCCCCTTCCAACACCAAAGGGGACCTGACTTCCCTGAAGTAACCCCAGCGAGTTCCTGAGGTCCCCGTCGCAACTCAAGAACCACCCCCAGCTTCCCGCCGCAGCTCGAGAAATACCCCAAAATTATCCCCTCCATGCGAGATGAGGAAATTTGGCGATGCAACTTCTCAAGAGAAATACCACATTCACCTGGAAAGGCAAAAAGGTACTTGACACCCTTTATTCGACTCAGAAAGTTCCCTCACACAGCCGTCCCCTTTGGAAAGAAGAACACACTTTACGGACTCAATTCGAGAGGAGCCCCTGTGCACATTGAAGGGCTCGAGAGGAAACCGGAAGTTCCCCTTCCAACAGCAAAGGGGACCTGAATTCCCTGAAGCAACCCCAGCGAGTTCCTGAGGTCCCCGTCGCAACTCGAGAAGCACCCCCAGCTTGCCGCCGGAACTCGAGAAACACCGCAAAATTCTCCCCTCCATGCGAGATGAGGAAATTTGGCGATGCAGCATCTCACGATAAATACCACATTCCCTCTGGAAAGGCAAAAAGTTACTTGACACCCTTTATTCGACTCAGAAAGTTCCCTCACACAACCGTCCCCTTTGGAGAGGAGAACACACTTTAGGGACTCATTTCGAGAGGACCTCCTGTGCACATTGAAGGGTCGAGAGGAAACCGGAAGTTCCCATCCAACACCAAAGGGGACCTGACTTCCCTGAAGCAACCCCAGTGAGTTCCTGAGGTCCCAGTCGCAACTCGAGAAGCACCCCCAGCTTCCCGCCGCAACTCGAGAAACACCCCAAAATTCTCCCCTCCATGGGAGATGAGGAAATTTGGCGATGCAGCATCTCAAGGGAAATACCACATTCCCTCTGGAAAGGAAAAAAGGTACTTGAACCCCTTTATTCGCCTCAGAAAGTTCCCTCACACAGCCGTCCCCTTTGGAAGGAAGTAAACACTTTACGGACTCAATTCGAGAGGAACCCCTGTGCACATTGAAGGGCTCGAGGGGAACTCGGAAGTTCCCCTCCAACACCAAAGGGACCTGACTTCCCTGAAGCAACCCCAGCGAGTTCCTGAGGTCCCCGTCGCAACTCGAAAAGCACCCCCAGCTTACCGCCGCAACTCGAGAAACACCCCAAAATTCTCCCCTCCATGCGAGATGAGGAAATTTGGCGATGCAGCATCGCACGAGAAATACCACATTCCCTATGGAAAGGCAAAAAAGGTATTTGACACCCTTTATTCGACACAGAAAGTTCCCTCACACAGCCTTCCCCTTTGGAGAGGAGAACACACTTTACGGACTCAATTCGAGGGGAGCCCCTGTGCACATTGAAGAGCTTGAGATTAAATCGGACGTTCCCCTTCCAACACCAAAGGGGACCTGACTTCCCTGAAGTAACCCCAGCGAGTTCCTGAGGTCCCCGTCGCAACTCGAGAAGCACCCCCAGCTTTCCGCCGCAACTCGACAAACACACCAAAATTATCCCCTCCATGCGAGATGAGGAAATTTGGCGATGCAGCATCTCAAGAGAAATACCACATTACCTCTGGAAAGGCAAAAAGGTACTTGACACCCTTTATTCGACACAGAAAGTTCCCTTACACAGCCGTCCCCTTTGGAGAGGAGAACACACTTTACGGACTCAATTCGAGGAGAGCCCCTGTGCACATTGATGGGCTCGAGAGGAAACCGGAAGTTCCCCTTCCAACACCAAAGGGGACCTGACTTCCCTGAAGCAACCCCAACGAGTTCCTGAGGTCCCCGTCGCAACTCGAGAAGCACCGCAGCTTCCCGCCGCAACTCGAGAAACAGCCCAAAAATTTCCTCTCCACATGAGATGAGGAAATTTGGCGATGCAGCATCTCACGAGAAATACCACATTCCCTCTGCAAAGGCAAAAAGGTACTTGACACCCTTTATTCGACTCAGAAAGTTCCCTCACACAGTCGTCCCCTTTGGAGAGGAGAACACACTTTAGGGACTCATTTCGAGAGGACCTCCTGTGCACATTGAAGGGCTCGAGAGGAAACCGGAAGTTCCCCTTCCAACACCAAAGGGGACCTGACTTCCCTGACAACCCCAGCGAGATCCTGAGGTCCCCGTCGCAACTCGAGAAGCACCCCAGCTTCCCGCCGCAACTCGAGAAACACCACAAAATTATCCCCTCCATGCGAGATGAGGGAATTTGGCGATGCAGCATCTCACGAGAAATACCACAATCCCTCTGGAATGGCAAAAAGGTACTTGACAGCCTTTATTCGACTCAGAAAGTTCCCTCACACAGCCGTCCCCTTTGCAGAGGAAAACACACTTTACGGACTCAATTCGAGAGGAGCCCCTGTGCACATTGAAGGTCTCGAGAGGAAACCGGAAGTTCCCATTCCGACACCAAAGGGGACCTGACTTCCCTGAAGCAACCCCAGCGAGTTCCTGAGGTCCCCGTCGCAACTCAAGAAGCACCCCAGCTTCCCGCCCCAACTCGAGAAACACCCCAAAATTCTCCCCTCCATGCGAGATGAGGAAATTTGGCGATGCTGCATCACAGGAGAAATACCACATTCCCTCTGGAAAGGCAAAAATGTACTTGACACCCTTTATTGGACTCAGAAAGTTCCCTCACACAGCCGTCCCCTTTGGAGAGGAGAACTCACTTTACGGACTCAATTCGAGAGGAGCCCCTGTGCACATTGAAGGGTCGAGAGGAAACCGGAAGTTCCCCATCCAACACCAAAGGGGACCTGACTTCCCTGAAGCAACCCCAGTGAGTTCCTGAGGTCCCAGTCGCAACTCGAGAAGCACCCCCAGTTTCTCGCCGCAACTCGAGAAACACCCCAAAATTCTCCCCTCCATGTGAGATGAGGAAATTTGGCGATGCAGCATCTCAAGGGAAATACCACATTCCCTCTGGAAAGGAAAAAAGGTAATTGACCCCCTTTATTCGCCTCAGAAAGTTCGCTCACACAGCCGTCCCCTTTGGAAGGGAGAAAACACTTTACGGACTCAATTCGAGAGGAACCCCTGTGCACATTTAAGGGCTCGAGAAGAACCCGGTAGTTCGCCTTCCAACACCAAAGGGGAGCTGACTTCCGTGAAGGAACCCCAGCGAGATCCTGAGATAACCGTCGCAACACTTGAAGCCCCCCCATCTTCCCGCCGGAACTCGAGAAACACCCCAAAATTATCCCCTCAATGCGAGATGAGGAAATTTTGCGATGCAGCATCTCAAGAGAAATACTAAATTCCCTCTTGAAAGGCAAAAAGTTAAATGACACCCTTTATTCGACTCAGAAAGTTCCCTCACACAGCCGTCCCCTTTGGAGAGGAGAACACACTTAATGGACTCAATTCGAGATGAGCTCCTCTTCACATTTAAGGGCTCGAGAGGAAACCGTAAGTTCCCCTTAAAACACCAAAGGGGACCTGACTTCCCTGAAGCAAACCAGCTAGTTCCTGAGGTACCATTCGCAACTTGAGAAGCACCCCAATCTTCCCGCCGCAACTCTAGAAACACCCCAAAATTATCCCCTCATTGCGAAGTGAGGAAATTTTGCAATGCAGCATCTCAAGAGAATTACCACATTCCCTCTTGCAAGGCAAAAGTGTACTTGAACCGTTTATTCGACTCAGTAAGTTCCCTCACACTGCCTTCCCCTTTGGAGTGGAGAACACACTGTATGGACTCAATTAGAGATGAGCCCCTGTGCACATTAAGGGCTCTAGAGGAAACCGGAAGTTCCCCTTCCAACACCAAGTTTCCCTTCCAACACCAAAGGCAACCCCAGCGAGTGCCTGAGGTACCCGTCGCAACTCGAGAAGCACCCCCAGCTTCCGACGCAACTCGAGAAACACCTCAAAATTATCCCTTCCATGCGAGATGAGGAAATTTTGTGTTGCAGTATCTCAAGAGTATTACCACATTACCTCTTGAAAGGCAAAAAGGTAATTGACACCCTTTATTCGACTCAGAAAGTTCCCTCACACAGCCGTCCCCTATGGAGAGGAGAACACACTTTACGGACTCAATTCGAGAGGAGCCCCTGTGCACATTGAAGGGCTCGAGAGGAAACCGGAAGTTCCCCTTCCAACACCAAAGGGGACCTGACTTCCCTGAAGCAACCACAGCGAGTTCCTGAGGTCCCCGTCGCATCTCGAGGTGCAATCCCAGCTTCCCGCCTCAACTGGAGAAACAACCCCAAATTATCCTCTCAAGGCGAGATGAGGAAATTTTGCGATGCAGCATCTCAAGAGAAATTCCACATTCCCTCGTGAAAGGCAAAAGGGTACTTGACACCCTTTATTCGACTCAGAAATTTCCCTCACTCAGCCGTCTCCTTTGGAGAGGAGAACACACTTTATGGACTCAATTCGAGATGAGCCCGTGTGCACATTTTAGGGCTCGAGAGGAACACGGAGGTTCCCCTTCCAAAAACAATGGGGACCTGACATCCCTGAAGCAAGCCCAGCGACTTCCTTAGGTACCCGTCACAACTCGAGAAGCACCCCCAACTTCCCGCCGCAACTCCAGAAACACCCCAAAATTATCCCCTCAATGCGAGATGAGGAAATTTTGCGATGCAGCAGCTCAAGAGAAATACCACATTCCCTCTTGAAAGGCAAAAAGTTACTTGACACCCTTTATTCGAGTCAGAAATTTCCCTCACACCGCCATTCTCTTTCAGAGTAGAAGACACTCTATGGACTCTGTTCGATATGAGCCGCTGTTCACATTTCAGGGCTGGAGTGGAAACCGGAAGTTCCCCTTCCAACACCAAAGGCAACCTGACTTCCCTGAAGCAACCCCCGTGAGTTCCTGTGGTCCACGTCACAACTCGAGAAGCACCCCCATCTTCCCGCCTCAACTCGAGAAACTCCACAAAATTATCCCCTCAATGGGAGATGAGCAAATTTTGCGCTGTATAATCACAAGAGAAATCCCACATTCCCGCTTGAAAGGCAGAAGGCTACTTGACTCCCTTTAGGCGACTCAGAATGTTCCCTAACATCCATCCTCAGTGGAGAGGAGAACATATTTTATGGACTTAAATTGAGAGGAGGCAATATTCCCTTTTAATGTCTGGACAGTAATCCGGAAGTTCCCCTTCCAACACAAAAGGCGACTTGACTTCCCTGAAGCAACCCGAGCGAGTTCCTGAGGTCCCCGCCATCGCTAGAGAATTGCCCCCTGCTTCCCACCACAACTGGAGAAACACCACAAAATTATCACCTCAGTTCGAGATGAGGAAATTTTGCACTGCAGAATCTCAAAAAAAAATCCACATTACCATTGAAATGCAAAAGCTTACTTGACACACTTTATGCCACTCAGAAAGTTCCCTAAGCTCCGTCTCCACTGGAGAGGAAATCGCACTTTAGGGACTCAACTGGAGAAGAGGCCCTATTCCCATTACAGGGCTCAAAATTATTCCGGAAGTTCCCCTTCCAGCACAAATGGCACCTGATTCCCTGAAGTAACTCGGGTAAGTTTCTGAGGTATTCGCAACTCGAGAAACACCACAAAATTATCCCCACAATGTGAGATAAGGAAATTTTGTGCTGCAGAATCTCAAGTGAAATCCCACATTTTCGCTTGAAAGGCAAAAGGTTACTTGACTCCCTTTAGGCGACTCAGAATGTTCCCTAACATCCTTCCTCAGTGGAGAGGAAAACACACTTTATGGACTCAAATCGAGAAGAGGCATTATTCACTTTTAACAGCTCGAGAGTCATCCGGAAGTTCCCCTTCCAACACAAAAGGGAACTTGACTTCCTGAAGCAACCCAAGCGAGTTCCTGAGGTCCCCGCCGCAACTCGAGACATACCCCCTCTTCCAGATGCAACTGGAGAAATACCACAAAATTATACCCTCAATGCGAGAAGAGGAAAATTTTCGCTGCAGAATATCAAGAGAAATCCCACATTCCTGCTTAAAAGGCAAAAGGGTACTTGACTCCCTTTATGCGACTCAGAATGTTCCCTAACATCCATTCTCAATGGAGAGGAGAACACTCTTCATACACTCAAATCAAGAAGAGGAAATATTCCCATTTTAAGGCTGAAGAGTAATCAAGAAGTTCCCCGTCCAACACAAAAGGGAACTTGACTTCCCTGGAGCAAACCGAGAGAGTTCCTTAGGTTCCAGTTTCAACTCCAGAAGTATCCCCTGCTTACCACCACAACTCGAAAAACAACACAGTATTATCCCCTCAATGAGACATGAGGTAATTTTGCAATTCAGAATCTCAAGGGAAATCCCACATTCCCGCTTGAAAGGCAAAAGTGAACTTGGCATACTTTATGCCCCTTAGAAAGTTCCCTAAAATCCGTCCCCATTGCAGAGGCGTACTCAATTTATGGACTCAACTCCAGAAGAGCCCCTATTCCCATTAAAGGGCTCGAGAGTAATCCGGAAGTTCCCCGTCCAGCACAATGGGTGAACTGACTTCCCTGAAGTAACTCCAGTGAGTTCCTGAGGTCCCCGTTGAAACTCGAGAAGTACCCCAAGGTTCCCGCCGAAATTCAGGAAACACCACAAAATTATCCCCTCAATGCGAGAGGAGGAAATTTTGAGATGCAGAATCTGAAGAGAAATACCACATTTTCTCTTGAAAGGCAAAAAGGAACTTGACACCCTTTATTCAACTCAGAAAGATCCCTCACACCCATCCACATTGGAGAGGAGAACACACTGTATGGACTCAATTCGAGATGAGACCCTGTTCACATTTCAGGTCTCGAGAGAAAACCGGAAGTTTCCCTTCAAACACCAAAGGGGACCTGAATTCCCTGAAGCAACCACAGCGAGTTCCTGAGGTCCCCGTCGAAACTCGAGAAGCACCCCCAGCTTCCCGCCGCAACTAGAGAAACACCCCAAAATTATTCACTCAATGCGCGATAAGGAAATTTTGCGATGCAGAATCTCAAGAGAAGTAACACATTCCCTCTTGAAAGGCAAAAAGTATTTGATACCCTTTATTCGACTCCGAAAGTTCCCTCACGAAGCCGTCCCCTCTGAGAGGAAAACACACTTTATGGACTCAATTCGAGATGAGACCCTGTTCACATTTAAAGGCTCGAGAGGAAACCGGAAATTCCCCTTTCAACACCAAACGGGACCTGACTTCCCTGAAGCAACACCAGCGAGTTCGTGAGGACCCGTCGCAACTCGAGATCACACCCAGCTTCCCGCCGTAACTTGAGAAACACCCCCAAAATTATCCCCTCAATGTGAGATGAGGAAATTTTGCGATGCAGAATCTCAAGAGAATTTCCACATTCCCTATTGAAAGGCAAAAAGGTACTTGACACACTTTATTCGACTCAGAAATTTCCCTCACACACCCGTAGAGGAGAACACATTTTATGGACTCAATTCGAGATGAGCCCCTGTGCACATGTAAGGGCTCGAGAGGAAACCGGAAGTTCCCCTTCCAACAGCAAAGGGGACCTGACTTTCCTGAAGTAACCCCAGCAAGTTCTTGAGGCCCCCGTCGCAACTTGAGAAGCACCCCCAGCTTCCCGGCGCAACGAGAGAAACACCCTAAAATTATCCCCTCAATGCGAGATGAGGAAATTTTGCGCTGCATATTCTCAAGAGAAATACCGCATTCCCTCTTGAAAAGCAAAACGGTACTTGACACCCTTTATTCGACTCAGAATGTTCCCTCACCCAGCCGTAGAGGAGAGCACACTTTATGGACTCAATTCGAGATGCACCCCTGTGCACATTTAAGGGCTCGAGAGGAAACCGAAAGTTCCCCTTCCAAGAACAAAGGGGACCTGACTTCTCTGAAGCAACCCTAGCGAGTTCCTGAGGTCCCCGTCGTAACTCGAGAAGCACACCCAGCTTCCCGCCACAAAAAGAGAAACAAACCAAAATTATCCCCTCAATGCAAGATGAGGAAATTTTGCGATGCAGCATCTAAAGAGAAATACCACATTCCGGCCTGAAAGGCAAAAAGGTACTTGACACCCTTTATTCGACACAGAAAGTTCCCTCACATAGCCGTCCCCTTTTTGAGGAGAACACACTTAATGGATTCAAATCGAGATGAGCCCCTGTGCACATTTAAGGGCTCGAGAGGAACTCGGAAGTTCCCCTTCCAACAGCAAAGGGGACCTGACATCCCTGAAGGAACCCCAGCGAGTTCCTGAGGTCCCGGTCGCAACTCGAGAAGCACCTCCAGCTTCCCGCCGCAACTCGAGAAACACCCCCAAATTATTGCCTCAATGCGAGATGAGGAAATTTTGCGATGCAGCATCTCAAGAAAAATACCACATTCCCACTTGAAAGGCAAAAAGGTACTTGACACCCTTTATACGACTCAGAAAGTTTACTCACACAGCCATCCCTTTGGAGATAACACACTTTATGGACTCAATTCGAGATGAGACGCTGTGCACATTTCAGGGCTCCAGAGAAACCCAAAAGTTCCCCTTCCAATAGCAAAGGGGACATGACTTCCCTGAAGCAACGCCAGCGAGTTCCTGAAGTCCCCGTCGCAACTCGAGAAGCACCCCCAGCTTCCCGTCGCAACTCGGGAAACACCCCAAAATTATTCCCTCAATGCGAGATACGGAAATTTTGCGATGCAGCATCTCAAGAGAAATACCACATTCCCTCTTTAAGGCAAAAAGGTACTTGACACCCTTTATTCGACTCAGAAAGTTCCCTCAGACCGCCGTCCCCTTTTAGAGGAGAACACACTTTATGGACTCAATTCGAGATGAGCCCCTGTTCACATTGAAGGGCTCGAGAGTAAACCGGAATTTCCCCTTCCACACCAAAGGGAACCTGACTTCCCGGAAGCAACCCCAGCGAGTTCCTGAGGTCCCCGTCACAACTCGAGAAGCACCCCAAGCTTACTGTCGCAACTCGAGAAACACCCCAAAATTATCCCCTCCATGCGACATGAGGAAATTTTGCGATGCAGCATCTCAAGAGAAATACCACATTCCCTCTTAAAAGGCAAAAAGTTACTTGACACCCTTTTTCGACTCAGAAATTTCCCTCACACAGCCGTCCCCTTTTAGAGGAGAACACACTTAATGGACTCAATTCGAGATGAGCTCCTTTGCACATTTAAGGGCTCGAGAGGTACCCGGAAGTTCCCCTTCAAACAGCAAAGGGGACCTGACTTCCCTGAAGCAACCCCACCGCATTAATGAGGTCCCCGTGGCAACTCGAGAAGAACCCCTAGCTTCCCGCTGCAATTAGGGAAACACTCCATAATTATCCCCTCATTGTGAGATGAGGAAATTTGGCGATCCAGAATTGCAAGAGGAATACGACATTTCCTCTTGAAAGGCAAAAAGATATTTGACACGCTTTATTCGACTCCGAAAGTTCCCTCACATAGCCTTCCCCTTTGGAGAGGAGAACACACTTTATAGACTCAATTCGAGATGAGGCCCTGTTCACTTTTAAGGGCTCGAGAGCTAACCGGAAGTTCCCTCTCCAAAACCAAAGGGGATCTGACTTCCCTGAAGCAACCCCAGCGAGTTCCTGAGGTCCCTGTTGCAACTCTAGAAGCACCCCAGGCTTCCGGCCGCAACTGGAGAAACACTCCAAAATTATCCTCTCAATGAGAGATGAGGAAATTTTGCGATGCAGAATCTCAGGAGAAATACCACATTTCCTCTTGAAAGGCAAAAAGTTTCTTGACACCCTTTATTCGACTCAGAAATTTCCCTCACAGAGCCGTCCCCTTTGGAAAGGAGAACACACTTTATGGACTCAATTCCAGATGAGCCCCTGTTCACATTTAAGGCCTCGAGAGGAACCGGATGTTCCCCTTCCAACACAAAAAAGGACTTGACTTCCCTGAAGCAACCCGAGCGAGTTCCTGAGGTCCCCGTCGCAACTCGAGAAGCACCCCCAACTTCCCGCCGCAAAGCGAGCAACACCCCAAAATTATTCCCTCCATGCTAGATGAGGAAATTTTGCGATGCAGAATCTCAAGAGAAATACCACGTTCCCTTTTGTGAGGGAAAAAGTTACTTGACACCCTTTATTCGACACAGAAATTTAAGTCAAACAGCCGTCACAATTGGAGACGAGAACACACTATATTCACTCAATACGTGATGACCCCCTGTTCACATTTAAGGGCTCGAGAGGAAACCGGAAGTTCCACTTCCAGCACCAAAGGGGACCTGACTTTTCTGAAGCAACTCCAGAGAGTTCCTTAGGTCCCCGTCACAACTTGAAGAGCACACCCAGCTTCCCACCGCACCGCGAGCAACACTACAAAATTATCCACTCAATGCAAGATGAGGAAATTTTGCGATGCAGAATCTCAAGAGAAATACCACATTCCCTCTTGAATGGCAAAAAGGTACTTGACACCCTTTATTCAACTTAGAAATTTCCCTCACACAGCCGTCCCCATTGGAGAGGAGAACACACTTCATGGACTCAAATCGAGATGAGCCCCTGTTCACATTTAAGGGCTCGAGAGGAAACCGGAAGTTCCCCTTCCAACACCAAAGGAGAACTGACTTGCCTTAAGCAACCCGAGTGAGCTCCTGAGGTCCCCATCGCAACTCGAGAAGAACCCACAGCTTCCCACTGCCACTTGAGAAACACACCTAAATTATCCCCTGCATGCGACATGAGGAAATTTTGCGATGTTGAATCTCAAAAGAAATACCATATTCCCTCTTGAAAGGCAAAAAGGTACTTGACACCATTTATTCGACACAGAAAGTTCCCTCACACAGCCGTCCCCATTGGACATCGAACACACTTTATGGACTCAATTCGAGATGCGACCATGTTCACATTTGAGTTCTGGAGAGGAAACCGGAAGTTCCCCTTCCAACAACAAAGGGGACCTGACTTTACTTAAGCAACACAAGAGAGTTCCTGAGGTCCCCGTCGCAACTCGAGAAGCACCCCCAGCTTCCAGCCGCAACTCGAGAAACACACCAAAATTATCCCGTCTATGAGAGAGGAGTAAATATTGCGAAGCAGATTCTATAGAGAAATACCACTTTCCCTCTAGAAAGGCAAAAAGATACATGACACCCTTTATTCGACTGAGAAAGTTCCCTCAGCCAGCCGTCCCTTTGGAGACGAGTACTCACTTTATGGCCTCAAATCGAGATGAGCCCCAGTGCACATTTAAGGACTCGAGCGGAAACCGGAAGTTCCCCTTCCAACTACAAAGGGGACCTGACTTTAATTAAGAAACCCAAGCAAATTCCTGAGGTCCCCGTCGCAACTAGAGAAGCACCCCCAGCTTCCCGCTACAACTCGAGAAACACCCCAAAATTATCCCCTCAATGCGAGATGAGGAAATTTTGCGATGCAGCATCTCAAGAGAAATACCACCTTCCCTCTTGAAAGGAAAAAAGGTACTTTACACCGTTTCTTCGACTCAGAAAGATCCCTCACACAGCCGTCCCCTTTGGAGAGGAGAACACAATTTATGGACTCAATTCGAGATGAACCCCTGTTCATATTTAAGGGCTCGAAGGGAAACCGGAAGTTCCCCTTCCAACAACAAAGGGGACGTGATTTCCATGAAGCAACTCGGGCGAGTTCCTGAGGTCCCCGTCGCTACTCGAGAAACACACCCAGCTTCCCGTGGCAACTCCTGAAACAACCCAAAATTGACCCCTCATTTCGAGATGAGAAAATTTTCTCATGCAGAATCTCCAGATAAAAACCAAGTGCTATCTTAAAATGCAAAAAGTTACTTGACACCCTTTTTTCGATTCAGAAAGTTCCCTCAAACAGCCGTCCCTTTGGAGAGGAGAACACACTTTATGGACTCAATTCAAGATGACACCTGTTCACATTTAAGTGCTCGAGAGGAAACCAGAAGTACCCTTCCAACACCAAAGGGGACGTGATTTCCCTGAAGCAACGCGAGAGAGTTCCTGAGGTCCCCAAGGCAACTCGAGAAGAACACCAAGCTTCCCGCCGCAACTCGAGAAACACACAAAATTAACCCCTCAATTCGAGATGAGGAAATTTTGCGATGCGGAATCTCAAGAGAAATACCACGTGCCCTCATGAAAGGCAAAAAGGTACTTGACACCCTTTATTCGACTCAGAAATTTCCCTCACACAGCCGTCCCTTTTGGAGAGCAAAACACAATTTATGGACTCAATTCGAGATTAGACCCTGTTCACATTTAAGGGCTCGAGAGGAAACCAGAAATTCCCCTTCAACACCAAAGGGGACCTGACTTCCCTGAAGCAACCACAGCGAGTTCCTGAGGTCCCCGTCGCAACTCGAGAAGCATACCCAGCTTCCGGCCGCAACTCGAGAAAAACCCCAAAATTATCCCCTCAATGCGAGATGAGGAAATTTTGCGATGCACCATCTCAAGTGAAACACCACATTCCCTATTGAAAGGCAAAAAGTTACTTGACACCGTTTATTCGACTCAGAAAGTTCCCTCACACAGCCGTCCCCTTTTAGAGGAGAACACACTTTATGGACTCAATTCGAGATGAGCCCCTGTGCACATTTAAGGGCTCGAGAGGAACCCGGAAGTTCCCATTCCAAACCAAAGGGGACCTGACTTCCCGAAAGCAACCCCAGCGAGTTCCTGGGGTCCCCGTTGCAACTCGAGAAGCACCCCCAGCTTCCCGCCGCAACTCGGGAAACACCCCAAATATAACCCCTCAATGCGAGATGAGGAAATATGGCGATGCAGCATCTCAAGGGAAATACCACATTCCCTCTGGAAAGGCAAAAAGGTACTTGACACCCTTTATTCGACTCAGAAAGTTCCCTCATATAGCCATCCCCTTTTAGAGGAGAACACACTTTATGGACTCAATTCAGGATGAGCTCCTGTGTACATTAAGGACTCTAGAGGAACCCGGAAGTTCCCTTTCGAAAAGCAAAGGGGAGCTGACTTCCCTGAAGCAACCCCAGCGACTTCCTGAGGTCCCCGTTGCAACTCTTGAATAACCCCCAGCTTTCCGCCGCAACTCGAGAAACACCCCAAAATTATCCCCTCAGTGCGACATGAGGAAATATTGCGATGCATCATCTCTAGAGAAACACCACATTCCCTCCTGAAAGGCAAAAAGGTACTTGAAACCCTTTATTCGACTCAGAATGTTCCCTCACACACCCGTCCCCTTTGGAGAGGAGAACACAACTTATGGACTGAATTCGAGATGAGCCCCTGTGCATATTTAAGGGCTCGAGAGGAAACCGGAAGTTCCCTTTCAACACCAAAGGGGACCTGACTACCCTGAAGCAACACCAGCGAGTTTCTGAGGTCCCCGTCGCAACTCGAGAAGCACCCCCAGCTGCCCGCCGCAACTCGAGAAACACCCCAAAATTATCCCCTCCATGCGAGATGAGGAAATTTGGCGATGCAGCAACTCAAGAGAAATACCAAATTCCCTCTTGAAAGGAAAAAAGATACTTGACACCCTTTATTCAACTCAGAAAGTTCCCTCACACAGCCGTCCCCTTTGGAGAGGAGAACACACTTTATGGGCTCAATTCGAGATGAGCCCCTGTGCACATTTAAGGGCTCCAGAGGAAACCGGAAGTTCCCCTTCCAACACCAAAGGGGACCTGACTTCCCTGAAGCAACCCCAGTGAGTTCCTTAGGTCTCGTCGCAACTCGAGAAGCATACCCAGCTTCCGCCGTAACTCGAGAAACACCCCGAAATTATCCCCTCCATGCGAGATGAGGAAATATTGCGATGCAGAATCTCAAGAGAAATCCCGCATTCCGGCTTGAAAGGCAAAAGGGTACTGACTCCGTTAATGCGACTCAGAATGTTCCCTAACATCCTTCCTCAGTGGAGAGGAAAACACACTTTATGGACTGAAATCGAAAAGAGGCATTTTTCCCATTTAACAGCTCGAGAGTAATCCGGAAGTTCCCCTTCCAACACAAAAAAGGACTTGACTTCCCTGAAGCAACCCGAGCGAGTTCCTGAGGTCCCCGCTGCAAATCGAGAAGTACCCCCAGCTTCCCGCCGCAACTCGAGAAACACCACAAAATTATCCCCTCAATGGGAGATGAGGAAATTTTGCGCTGCAGAATCTCAAGAGCAATCCCACATTCCCGCTTGAAAGGAAAAAGGGTACTTGACTCACTTTAGGCGACTCAGAATGTTCCCTAACATCCATCCTCAGTAGAGGAGAACATAATTTATGGACTTAAATGGAAAGGAGGCAATACTCCCTTTTAACGTCTTCACAGTAAGCCGGAAGTTCCCCTTCCAACACAAAAGGCGACTTGACTTCCCTGAAGCAACACGAGCGAGTTCCTGAGGTGCCCGCCATAGCTAGAGAAGTGCCCCCTGCTTCCCACCACAACTGGAGAAACACCACAAAATTATCCCCTCAATGGGAGATGAGGAAATTTTGCGCTGCAGAATCTCAAGAGAAATCCCACATTCCCGCTTGAAAGGAAAAAGGGTACTTGACTCACTTTAGGCGACTCAGAATGTTCCCTAACATCCATCGTCAGTAGAGGAGAACATAATTTATGGACTTAAATGGAGAGGAGGCAATATTCCCTTTTAACGTCTTGACAGTAAGCCGGAAGTTCCCCTTCCAACACAAAAGGCGAATTGACTTCCCCGAAGCAACCCGAGCGAGTTCCTGAAGTGCCCGCCATAGCTAGAGAAGTGCCCCCTGCTTCCCACCACAACTGGAGAAACACCACAAAATTATCACCTCAATGCGAGATGAGGAAATTTTGCGCTGCTGAATCTCAAAAGAAAATCCTCATTACCATTGAAAGGCAAAAGCTTACTTGACACACTTTATGCCACTCAGAAAGTTCCCTAAGCTCCATCTCCACTGGAGCGGAAATCACACTTTAGGGACTCAACTGGAGAAGAGGCCCTATTCCCATTACAGGGCTCAAAAGTATTCCGGAAGATCCCCTTCCAGCACAAATGGCACCTGATTCCCTGAAGTAACTCGGGTAAGTTTCTGAGGTATTCGCAACTCGAGAAACACCACAAAATTATCCCCACAATGTGAGATGAGGAAATTTTGCGCTGCAGAATCTCAAGTGAAATCCCACATTTTCGCTTGAAAGGCAAAAGGTTACTTGACTCCCTTTAGGCGACTCAGAATGTTCCCTAACATCCTTCCTCATTGGAGAGGAAAACACACTTCATGGACTCAAATCGAAAAGAGGCTATATTCCCATTTAAAGGCTCGAGAGTAATCAAGAAGTTCCCCTTCCAACACAAAAGAAGTACTTGACTTCCCTGAAGCAACCTGAGCGAGTTCCAGAGGGTCCCGTCTCAACTCCAGAAGTATCCCCTGCTTCCGGCCCCAACTCGAGAAACGACACAATATTATCCCCTCAGTGCGAGATGAGGTAATTTTCTGCTGTAGAATCTCAAGAGAAATCCCGCCTTCCCGCTTGAAAGCAAAAGGGAACTTGACACACTTTATGCCACTCAGAATGTTCCCTAACATCCGTCCCCATTGGAGAGGTAGACACACTTTATGGACTCAACTCCAGAAGAGGCCCTATTCCCATTAAAGGGCTCGAGACTAATCCGGAAGTTCCCCTTCCAGCACAAAAGGGGACCTGACTTCCCTGAAGAAACTCGAGTGAGTTCCTGAGGTCGCCATCTAAACTCAAGAAGTACCCCAGCGTCCCGCCGCAATTCGAGAAACACCACAAAATATTCCCCTCAATGAGAGATGAGGTTTTTTGCGCTGTAGAATCTCAAGAGAAATCCTACATTCCGGCTTGAAAGGCAAAAGGGTACTGACTCCATTTATGCGACTCAGAATGTTCCCTAACATCCTTCCTCATTTGAGAGGAAAACACACTTTATGGACTCAAATCGAGAAGAGGCATTTTTCCCATTTAACAGCTCGAGAGTAAACCGGAAGTTCCCCTTCCAACACAAAAAAGGACTTGACTTCCCTGAAGCAACCCGAGCGAGTTCCTGAGGTCCCCGTCGCAACTCGAGAAGCACCCCCAGCTTCCTGCCGCAACTGGAGAAACACATCTAAATTATCCCCTCAATGCGAGACGAGGAAATTTTGCGCTGCAGAATCTCAAGAGAAATACCACATTCCCTCTTGAAACGCAAAAAGTACTTGACACCGATAATTCGACTCAGAAAGTTCCCTCACACAGCTGTCCCCTTTTGAGCAGAACACACTTTATGGACTCAATTCGAGATGAGCCCCTGTGCACATTTAAGGGCTCGAGAGGAACCCGGAAGTTCCCCTTCCAACAGTAAAGGGGACCTGACTTCCCTGAAGCAACCCCAGCGAGTTCCTGAGGTCCCCATCGCAACTCGAGAAGCACCCCCAGCTTCCTGCCGCAACTGGAGAAACACATCTAAATTATCCCCTCAATGCGAGATGAGGAAATTTTGCGATGCAGCATCTCAAGAGAAATACCACATTCCTTCTTGAAAGGCAAAAAGGTACTTGACACCCTTTATTCGACACAGAAAGTTTCTTCACACAGCTGTCCCCTTTTAGAGGAGAACACACTTTATGGACTCAATTCGAGATGAGCCCCTGTGCACATTTAGGGGCTGGAGAGTAACGCGAAAGTTCCCCTTCCAACACCAAAGGGGACCTGACTTCCCTGAAGCAACCCCAGCGAGTTCCTGAGGTCCCCGTCGCAACTCCAGAAGCACCCCCAGCTTCCCGCCGCAACTCGAGAGACACCCCAAAATTATCCCCTCAATGGGAGATGAGGAAATTTTGCGCTGCAGAATCTCAAGAGAAATCCCACATTCCCGCTTGAAAGTCCCTTTAGGCGACTCAGAATGTTCCCTACATCCATCCTCAGTGGAGAGGAGAACATATTTTATGGACTCAAATGGAGAGGAGGAAATATTCCCTTTTAACATCTCGACAGTAATCCGGAAGTTCTCCTTCCAAAACAAAAGTCGACTTGACTTCCCTGAAGCAACCCGAACGAGTTCCTGAGGTCCCCGCCATAGCTAGAGAAGTGCCCCCTGCTTCCCACCACAACTGGAGAAACACCACAAAATTATCCCCTCAATGTGAGATGAGGTTATTTTGCGCTGCGGAATCTCAAGTGATAACATACATTCCCGCTTGAAAGGCAAAAGAGTACTTGACACACTTTATGCCACTCAGAAAGTTCAAAAATATCCGTCTCCATTGGAGAGAATAACACACTTTATGGACTAAACTACAAAAGAGGCCCTATTCCCATTAAAGGGCTCGAGAGTAATCTGGAAGTTCCCCTTCCAGCACAAATGGGACCCGATTCTCTGAAGTAACTGGAGTAAGTTTCTGAGGTCCCCATCGCAACTCGAGAAACACCACATAATTATCCCCACAATGTGAGATGAGGAAATTTTGCGCTGCAGAATCTCAAGAGAAATCCCACATTCCCGCTTGAAAGGTAAAAGGGTATTTGACACCGTTTAGGCGATTCAGAATGGTCCCTAACATCCGTCCACAGTGGAGAGGAGAACACATTTTATGGACTGAAATCGAGAAGAGCTAATATTCCCATTTAACGGCTCGAGAGAAATACGGAAGTTCTCCTTCCAAAACCAAAGGGGACTTGACTTCACTGAATCAAGTGAGTGAGTTCCTGAGGTCCCCGTCGCAACTCGAGAAGTAATCACTGCTTCCGCCGGCAACATGACCAACACCACAAAATTATCCCCTCAATGCGAGATGAGGAAATTTTGCTATGGAGAATCTCAAGAGAAACCCCACATTCCCTCTTGAAAGGCAAAAAGGTACTTGACACCCTTTTTTCGACTCAGAATGTTCACTCAAACAGCCGTGCCCTTTGGAGAGGAGACCACACTTTATGGACTCACTTCGAGATGAACCCCTGTTCACATTTAAGGGCTCGAGAGGAAACCGGAAGTTCCCCTTCCAACACCAAAGGGGACCTGACTTCCCTTAACCAACCCCAGCGATTGCCTGAGGTCCCCGTCGCAACTCGAAGAGCACCCCCAGCTTCCCGCCACAACTCGAGAAATACCCCAAAATTATCCCCTCCATGCGAGAGGACGAAATTTTGCGATGCAGCATCTCAAGAGAAATACCACATTCCCTCTTGAAAGGCAAAAAGTTACTTGACACCCTTTATTCGACTCAGAAAGTTCCCTCACACAGCAGTCCCCTTTGGAGAGGAGAACACACTTTATGGACTCAATATGGGATGAGCCCCTGTGCACATTTAAGGGCTCGAGAGGAACCCGGAAGTTCCCCTTCCAACACCAAAGGGGACCTGTCTTCCCTGAAGCAACCCCATCGAGTTCCTTAGGTCCCCGTCGCAACTCGAGAAGCACCCCCAGCTTCCCGCCGCAACTCTAAAAACACCCCAAAATTAACCCTTCAATGTGAGATGAGGAAATTGTGCGATGCAGCAAATCAAGAGAAATACCCCATGCCCTCTTAAAATGCAAATAGGTATTTGACACCCTTTATTCGACTCAGAAAGTTCCCTGACACAACCGTCCAATTTGGAGAGGAGAAGACAATTTATGGACTGAATTCGAGATGAGCCCCTGTACACATTTAAGGACTCGAGAGGAAACCGGAAGTTCCCCTTCCAACAGCAAAGGAGACCTGACTTCCCTGAAGCAACACCAGCGAGTTCCTGAGGTCCCCGTCGCAACTCGAGAAGCACCCCAAGCTTCCCGCCGCAATTCAAGAAACACACCAAAATTCTCCCCTCCATGCGAGATGAGGAAATTTTCCGATCAGCATCTCAAGAGAAATACCACATTCCCTCTTGAAAGGCAAAAAGGTACTTGACACCCTTTATTCGACTCAGAAAGTTCCCTCACACAGCCGTCCCCTTTGGAGAGGAGAACACACTTTATGGACTCAATTCTAGATGAGCCCCGGTTCACATTTAAGGGCTCGAGAGGAACCCGGAAGTTCCCCTTCCAACACAAAAGAAGACCCAACTTCCCTGAAGCAACCCCAGCGAATTCCTGAGGTCCCCGTCGCAACTCTTGAAGCACTCCCAGCTTCAAGAGATACTTGCCCTGCCGTATCTCAAGAGAAATCCCACTTTCCCGCTTGAAAGGCATAATGGTACCTGACTCCCTTTCCCCGACTCAGAATGTTCCCTAACATCCTTCCTCATTGGAGAGGAAAACACACTTCATGGACTCAAATCGAAAAGAGGCTATATTCTCATTTAAAGGCTCGAGAGTAATCAAGAAGTTTCCCTTCCAACACAAAAAAGTACTTGACTTCCCTGAAGCAACCTGAGCGAGTTCCAGAGGGTCCCGTCTCAACTCCAGAAGTGTCCCCTGCTTCCGGCCCCAACTCGAGAAACGACACAATATTATCCCCTCAGTGCGAGATGAGGTAATTTTCTGCTCTAGAATCTCAAGAGAAATCCCGCATTCCCGCTTGAAAGCAAAAGGGAACTTGACACACTTTATGCCACTCAGAATGTTCCCTAATATCCGCCCCCATTGGAGAGACATACACACTTTATGGACTCAACTCCAGAAGAGGCCCTATTCCCATTAAAGGGCTCGAGACTAATCCGGAAGTTCCCCTTCCAGCAAAAAAGGGGACCTGACTTCCCTGAAGAAACTCGAGTGAGTACCTGAGGTCGCCATCTAAACTCAAGAAGTACCCCCAGCGTCCCGCCGCAATTCGAGAAACACCACAAAATATTCCCCTCAATGAGAGATGAGGAAATTTTGCACTGCAGAATCTCAAGAGAAATCGTACATTCCGGCTTCAAAGGCAAAAGGGTACTGACTCCGTTTATGCGACTCAGAATGTTCCCTAACATCCTTCCTCAGTGGAGAGGAAAGCAAACCTCATGGACTCAAATCGAAAAGAGGCACTATTCCCATTTAAAGACTCAAGAGTAATCAAGAAGTTCCCCTTCCAACACAAAAGGGAACGTGACTTCCTTGGAGCAAACCGAGAGAGTTCCTTAGGTTCCCATTTCAACTCCAGAAGTATCCCCTACTTCCCACCACAACTCGAGAAACAACACAATATTATCCCCTCAATGCGACATGAGGTAATTTTGCAATGCAGAATCTCAAGGGAAATCCCACATTCCCGCTTGAAAGGCAATAGGGAACTGGGCATACTTTATGCTCCTCAGAAAGTTCCCTGAAATCCATCCCCATTGCAGAGGCATACACAATTTATGGACTCAAATCCAGAAGAGCCCCTATTCCCTTAAGGGCCTCGAGAGTAATCCGGAAGTTCCCCGTCCAGCACTAAAGGGGAACTGACTTCCCTAAAGTAACTCCAGTGAGTTCCTGAGGTCCCCGTTGAAACTCGAGAAGTACCCCCAGCTTCCCGCCGAAATTCGGGAAACACCACAAAATTATCCCCTCAATGCGAGATGAGGAAACTTTGCGCTGAAGAATCTGAAGAGAAATCCAACATTCCCAATTGAAAGGCAAAAGCGTACTTGACTCCCTTTATGTCACTCAGAAAGATCCCTAAATCCTTCCCCATTGGAGAGGAGAACACACTTTATGGACTCAACTCCAGAAGAGGCCCTATTCCCATTAAAGGGCTCGAGACTAATCCGGAAGTTCCCCTTCCAGCACAAAAGGGGACCTGTCTTCCCTGAGGAAACTCGAGTGACTTCCTGAGGTCCCCATCTAAACTCAAGAAGTACCCCCAGCGTCCCGCCGCAATTCGAGAAACACCACAAAATATTACCCTCACTGCGAGATGAGGAAATTTTGCGCTGAGAATCTCAAGAGAAATCCCACATTCCGGCTTGAAAGGCAAAAGGGTACTGACTTCGTTTATGCGACTCAGAATGTTCCCTAACATTCTTCCTCAGTGGAGAGGAAAACACACTTTATGGACTCAAATCGAGAAGAGGCATTTTTCCCATTTAACAGCTCGAGAGTAATCCAGAAGTTCCCCTTCCAACACAAAGAAGGACTTGACTTCCCTAAGAAACCCGAGCGAGTTCCTGAGGTCCCGGACGCACCTCGACAAGTACCCCCAGCTTCCCACCGCAATTCGAGAAACACCACAAAATTATCCCCTCAATGGGAGATGAGGAAATTTTGCGCTGCAGAATCTCAAGAGAAATCCCACATTCCTGCTTGAAAGGCAGAAGGGTACTTGACTCCCTTTAGGCGACTCAGAATGTTCCCTAACATCCATCCTCCGTAGAGGAGAACATAATTTATGGACTTAAATGGAGAGGAGGCAATACTCCCTTTTAACGTCTTCACAGTAAGCCGGAAGTTGCCCTTCCAACACAAAAGGCGACTTGACTTCCCTGAAGCAACCCGAGCGAGTTCCTGAGGTGCCCGCCATAGCTAGAGAAGTGCCCCCTGCTTCCCACCACAACTGGAGAAACACCACAAAATTATCACCTCAATGCGAGATGAGGAAATTTTGCGCTGCAGAATCTCAAAAGAAAATCCACATTACCATTGAAAGGCAAAAGCTTACTTGACACACTTTATGCCCCTCAGAAAGTTCCCTAAGCTCCGTCTCCACTGGAGAGGAAATCACACTTTAGGGACTCAACTGGAGAAGAGGCCCTATTCCCATTACAGGGCTCAAAAGTATTCCGGAAGATCCCCTTCCAGCACAAATGGCACCTGATTCCCTGAAGTAACTCGGGTAAGTTTCTGAGGTATTCGCAACTCGAGAAACACCACAAAATTATCCCCACAATGTGAGATGAGGAAATTTTGCGCTGCAGAATCTCAAGTGAAATCCCACATTTTCGCTTGAAAGGCAAAAGGTTACTTGACTCCCTTTAGGCGACTCAGAATGGTCCCTAACAATTGTCCTCAGTGGAGAGGAAAACACACTTTATGGACTCAACTCCAGAAGAGGCCATATTCCCATTAAAGGGCTCAAGAGTAAGCCGGAAGTTCTCCTTCCAGGAAAAAAGGGGCCTGATTTCCTGAAGTAACTCGGGTAAGTTTCTGAGGTCCCCTTCGCAACTCAAGAAACACAACAAAATTATTTCCTCAATGCGAGATGAGGAAATTTTGCGCTGCAGAATCTCAAGAGAAATCCCACATTCCTGCTTGAAGGGCAAAAGGGTACTTGACTCCCTTTAGGCGACTCAGAATGTTCCCTAACAACCTTCCTCAGTGGAGAGGAAAACACACTTTATGGACTCAAATGGAGAAGAGGCATTATTCACATTTAACAGCTCGAGAGTCATCCGGAAGATGCCCTTCCAACACAAAAGGGGACTTGACTTCCCTGAAGCAACCCGAGCGAATTCCTGAGGTCCCCACTGGAACTAGAGAAGTACTCCCTGCTTCCTGCCACAACTCGAGAAACACCACAAAATTATCCCTTCAATGTGAGATGAGGAAATCTTGCGTTGCAGAATCTCAAAAGAAATCCCACATTCCAGCTTGAAAGTCATAAGGGTACCTGACTCCTTTTAGGCGACTCAGAATGTTCCCTAACATCCTTCCTCATTGGAGAGGAAAACACACTTCATGGACTCAAATCGAAAAGAGGCTATATTCCCATTTAAAGGCTCGAGAGTAATCAAGAAGTTCCCCTTCCAACACAAAAGAAGTACTTGACTTCCCTGAAGCAACCTGAGCGGGTTCCAGAGGGTCCCGTCTCAACTCCAGAAGTATCCCCTGCTTCCGGCCCCAACTCGAGAAACGACACAATATTATCCCCTCAGTGCGAGATGAGGTAATTTTCTGCTGCAGAATCTCAAGAGAAATCCCGCCTTCCCGCTTGAAAGCAAAAGGGAACTTGACACACTTTATGCCACTCAGAATGTTCCCTAATATCCGTCCCCATTGGAGAGACATACACACTTTATGGACTCAACTCCAGAAGAGGCCCTATTCCCATTAAAGGGCTCGAGACTAATCCGGAAGTTCCCCTTCCAGCAAAAAAGGGGACCTGACTTCCCTGAAGAAATTCGAGTGAGTTCCTGAGGTCGCCATCTAAACTCAAGAATAACCCCCAGCGTCCCGCCGCAATTCGAGAAACACCACAAAATATTCCCCTCACTGCGAGATGAGGAAATTTTGTGCTGCAGAATCTCAAGAGAAATCCTACATTCCGGCTTGAAAGGCAAAAGGGTACTGACTCCGTTTATGCGACTCAGAATGTTCCCTAACATCCTTCCTCAGTGGAGAGGAAAACACACCTCATGGACTCAAATCGAAAAGAGGCAATATTCCCATTTAAAGGCTCAAGAGTAATCAAGAAGTACCACTTCCAACACAAAAGGGAACGTGACTCCCTTGGAGCAAACCGAGAGAGTTCCTTAGGTTTCCGTTTCAACTCCAGAAGTATCCCTTACTTCCCACCACAACTCGAGAAACAACACAATATTATCCCCTCAATGCGACATGAGGTAATTTTGCACTGCAGAATCTCAAGGGAAATCCCACATTCCCGCTTGAAAGGCAAAAGGGAACTTGGCATACTTTATGCCCCTCAGAAAGTTCCCTAAAATCCGTCCCCATTGCAGAGGCGTACTCAATTTATGGAATCAATTCCAGACGAGCCCCTATTCCCATTAAAGGGCTTCAGAGTAATCCGGAAGTTCCCCGTCCAGCACAATGGGGGAACTGACTTCCCTGAACTAACTCCAGTGAGTTCCTGAGGTCCCCGTTGAAACTCGAGAAGTACCCCCAGCTTCCCGCCGAAATTAGGGAAACACCACAAAATTATCCCCTCAATGCGAGAGGAGGAAACTTTGCGCTGAAGAATCTGAAGAGAAATCCCACATTCCCAATTGAAAGGCAAAAGCTTACTTGACTCCCTTTATGTCACTCAGAAAGTTCCCTAACATCCTTCCCCATTGGAGAGGAGAACACACTTTGTGGACTCAACTCCAGAAGAGGCCCTATTCCATTTAAAGGGCTCCAGAGTAATCCGCAAGCTCCCCTTCAAGAACAAAAGGGGTCCTGACTTCCCTGAAGTAACTGGAGTAAGTTCCTGAGGTCCCCGTCGCAACTCCAGAATTACCCCCATCTTCACGCCTCAATTCGAGAAACACCACAAAATTATCCCCTGAATGCGAGATGAGGAAAATTTGCGCTGAGAATCTCAAGAGAAATCCCACATTCCCGCTTGAAAGGCAAAAGGGTACTTGACTCCCTTTATGCGATTCAGAATATTCCCTAACATCCATCCTCAGTGGAGAGGAGAACATATTTTATGGACTCAAATGGAGAAGAGGCAATATTCCCTTTTAATGGCTCGAGAGTATTCCGGAAGTTCCCCTTCCGACACAAATGTGGACTTGACTTCCCTGAAGCAACCCGAGCGAGTTCCTGAGGTCCCCGCCGCAACTCGAGAAGTACCCCCAGCTTCCCGCCGCAATTCGAGAAACACCACAAAATTATCCCCTCAATGAGAGATGAGGTTTTTTGCGCTGCAGAATCTCAAGAGAAATCCCACATTCCCGCTTGAAAGGCAAAAGCGTACTTGACACACTTTATGCCACTCAGAAAGTTCAATAATATCCGTCCCATTGGAGAAGATAACACACTTTAGGGACTCAACTGGAGAAGAGGCCCTATTCCCATTAAAGGGCTCAAAAGTATTCCGGAAGTTCCCCTTCCAGCACAAATGGTACCTGATTCCCTGAAGTAACTCGAGTAAGTTTCTGAGGTCCCCATCGCAACTGGAGAAACACCACAAAATTTTCCCCACCTTGTGAGATGAGGAAAATTTACGCTGCAGAATCTCAAGTGAAATCCCAGATATCCGCTTGAAAGGCAAAAGGGTACTTGACTCCCTTTAGCCGACTCAGAATGGTCCCTAACATTCGTCCTCAGTGGAGAGGATAACACACTTTATGGACTCAACTCCAGAAGAGGCCCTATTCCCATTAAAGGGCTCAAGAGTAATCCGGAAGTTCTCCTGCCAGGAAAAAAAGGGCCTGATTCCCTGAAGTAACTCGAGAAAGTTCCTGACGTCCCCTTCACAACTCGAGAAGCACAACAAAATTATCCCCTCAATGAGGAAATGTTGCGCTGCAGAGTCTCAAGGGATATCCCACATTCCCGCTTGAAAGGCATAATGGTACCTGACTCCCTTTAGGCGACTCAGAATGTTCCCTAACATCCGTCCTCAGTGGAGAGGAAAACACACTTCATGGACTCAAATCGAAAAGAGGCTATATTCCCATTTAAAGGCTCGAGAGTAATCAAGAAGTTCCGCTTCAAACACAAAAAAGGACTTGACTTCCCTGAAGCAACCTGAGCGAGTTCCTGAGGGTCCCGTCTCAACTCCAGAAGTACCCCCTGCTTCCCGCCCCAACTCGAGAAACGACACAAGTGCGAGATGAGGTAATTTTCTGCTGCAGAATCTCAAGAGAAATCCCGCCTTCCCGCTTGAAAGCAAAAGGGAACGTGACACACTTTATGCCACTCAGAATGTTCCCTAATATCCGTCCCCATTGGAGAGACATACACACTTTATGGACTCAACTCCAGAAGAGGCCCTATTCCCATTAAAGGGCTCGAGACAAATCCGGAAGTTCCCCTTCCAGCACAAAAGGGGACCTGACTTCCCTGAAGAAACTCGAGTGAGTTCCTGAGGTCGCCATCAAAACTGAAGAAGTACCCCCAGCGTCCCGCCGCAATTCGAGAAACACCACAAAATATTACCCTCAATGAGAGATGAGGGTTTTTGCGCTGCAGAATCTCAAGAGAAATCGTACATTCCGGCTTCAAAGGCAAAAGGGTACTGACACCGTTTATGCGACTCAGAATGTTCCCTAACATCTTTCCTCAGTGGAGAGGAAAACACACTTTATGGACTCAAATCGAGAAGAGGCATTTTTCCCATTTAACAGCTCGAGAATAATCCGGAAGTTCCCCTTCCAACACAAAAAAGGACTTGACTTCCCTGAAGCGACCCGAGCGAGTTCCTGAGGTCCCGGACGCACCTCGAGAAGTACCCCCCGCTTCCCGCCGCAATTCGAGAAACACCACAAAATTATCCCCTCAATGGGAGATGAGGAAATTTTGCGCTGCAGAATCTCAAGAGAAATCCCACATTCCCGCTTGAAAGTCAAAAGAGTACTTGACTCTCTTTAGGCGACTCAGGATGTTCCCTAACATCCATCCTCAGTGGAGAGGAGAACATATTTTATGGACTCAAATGGAGAGGAGGCAATATTCCCTTTTAACATCTCGACAGTAATCCGGAATTTCCCCTTCCAAAACAAAAGTCGACTTGACTTCCCTGAAGCAACCCGAGCGAGTTCCTGAGGTCCCCGCCATAGCTAGAGAAGTGCCCCCTGCTTCCCACCACAACTGGAGAAACACCACATAATTATCCCCTCAATGTGAGATGAGGTTATTTTGCGCTGCGGAATCTCAAGAGATAATATACATTCCCGCTTGAAAGGCAAAAGGGTACTTGACACACTTTATGCCACTCAGAAAGTTCAAAAATATCCGTCTCCATTGGAGAGAATAACACACTTTATGGACTAAACTACAAAAGAGGCCGTATTCCCATTAAAGGGCTCGAGAGTAATCCGGAAGTTCCCCTTCCAGCACAAATGGGACCCGATTCTCTGAAGTAACTGGAGTAAGTTTCTGAGGTCCCCATCGCAACTCGAGAAACACCACATAATTATTCCCACAATGTGAGATGAGGAAATGTTGCGCAGCAGAATCTCAAGAGAAATCCCACATTCCCGCTTGAAAGGTAAAAGAGTATTTGACACCCTTTAGGTGATTCAGAATGGTCCCTAACATCCATCCTCAGTGGAGAGGAGAACACACTTTATGGACTGAAATCGAGAAGAGCTAATATTCCCATTTAACAGCTCGAGAGTAATACGCAAGTTCTCCTTCCAAAACCAAAGGGGACTTGACTTCACTGAATCAAGTGAGTGAGTTCCTGCCGTCCCCGTCGCAACTCGAGAAGTAATCACTGCTTCCGCCGGCAACATGACCAACACCACAAAATTATCCCCTCAATGCGAGATGAGGAAATTTTGCTATGGAGAATCTCAAGAGAAAGCCCACATTCCCTCGTGAAAGGCAAAAAGGTACTTGACACCCTTTATTCGACTCAGAATGTTCACTCACACAGCCGTGCCCTTTGGAGAGGAGACCACACTTTATGGACTCAATTCGAGATGAGCCCCTGTTCACATTTAAGGGCTCGAGAGGAAACCGGAAGATCCTTTTCCAACAACAAAGGGGAACTCACTTCCCTTAACCAACCCCAGCGATTGCCTGAGGTCCCCGTCGCAACTCGAGAAGCACACCCAGCTTCCCGCCACAACTCGAGAAATACCCCAAAATTATCCCCTCCATGCGAGAGGAGGAAATTTTGCGATGCAGAACCTCAAGAGAAATACCACATTCCCGCTACAAAGGTAAAAAGGTACTTGACACACTTTATTCGACTCACAAAGTTCTCTCACACAGCCGTCCACTTTGGAGAGGAGAACACACTTTATGGACTCAATTCGAGATGAGCCCCTGTTCACATTTGAGGGCTCGAGAGGAAAACAGAAGTTCCCCTCCCAACACCTAAAGGGACCTGACTTCCCTGAAGCAACCCCAGCGAGTTCCTGAGGTCCATGGCGCAACTCGAGAGGAACCACAAGGTTCCCGCCGCAACTCGATAAACACCCCAAAATTATCCCCTAAATGCGACATGAGGATATTTTTCGATGCAGAATCTCAAAAGAAATACCACATTCCCTCATGAAAGGCAAAAAGTACTTGACACCCATAATTCGACTCAGAAAGTTCCCTCATACAGCCGTCCCCTTTGGATAGGAGAACACACTTTATGAACTCAATTCGAGATAAGCCCCTGTTCACATTTGAGGGCTCGAGAGGAAACCGGCAGTTCCCCTTCCAACACCAAAGGGGACCTAACAACACTGAAGCAACCCCAGCGAGTTCCTGAGGTTCACGTCGCAACTCGAGAAGCACACCCAGCTTCCTGCCGGAACTCGAGAAACATCCCAAAATTATCCCCTCATTGCGAGATGAGGAAATTTTGCGATGCAGCATCTCCAGAGAAATATCACATTCCCTCTTGAAAGGCAAAAGGTACTTGACACCCTTTATTCAACTCAGAACGTTCCCTCACACAGCCGTCCCATTTTAGAGGAGAACACTCTTTATGGACTCAATTCGAAATGAGCCAGTGTGCACATTTAAGGGCTCGAGAGGAACCCGGAAGTTCCCCTTCCAACAGCAAAGGGGACCTGACTTCCCTGAAGCAACCCCAGCGAGTTCCTGAGGTCCCCGTGTCAAATCTTGAAGCACCCCCAGCTTCCCGCTGCAACTCGAGAAACACCCCAAATTATTCCCTAAATGCTAGATGAGGAAATTTTGCGATGCAGTATCTCAAGAGAAATACAACATTCCCTCTTGAAAGGAAAAAAGGTAGTTGACACCCTTTATTCGACTCAGAAAGTTCCCTCACACAGCCGTCCCCTGTTAGAGGAGAACACACTTTATGGACTCAATTCGACATGAGCCCCTGTGCACATTTAAGGGCTCCAGAGGAACCCGGAAGTTCCCCTTCCAACACCAAAGGGGACCTGACTTCCCTGAAGTAACCCCTGCGAGTTCCTGAGATCCCCGTCGCAACTCGAGAAACACTCCCTGCGTTCCGCCGCAACTCGAGAAACACAGCAAAATTATCCCCTCAATGCGAGATGAGGAAATTTTGCCATGCAACATCTCTAGAGAAATACCACATTCCCTCTTGAAAGGCAAAAAGTTACTTGACACCCTTTATTCGACTCAGAAAGTTCCCTCACACAGCCGTCCCCTTTTAGAGGAGAACACACTTTATGGACTCAATTCGAGATGAGCCCCTGTGCACATTTAAGGCCTCGAGAGGAACCCAGAAGTTCCCCTTCCAACACCAAAGGGGAACTTACTTCCCTGAAGCAACCCCAGCGAGTTCCTTGGGTCCCCGTCGCAACTCGAGAAGCACCCCCAGCTTCCCGCCGCAACTCGAGAAACACCCCAAAATTCTCCCCTCCATGCGACATGAGGAAATTTTGCGATGCAGCATCTCAAGAGAAATACCACATTCCCTCTTGAAAGGCAAAAAGTTACTTGACACCCTTTATTCGACTCAGAAAGTTCGCTCACAGAGCCGTCCTCTTTTAGAGGAGAACACACTTTATGGACTCAATTCCAAATGAGCCCCTGTGCACATTTAAGGGCTCCAGAGGAACCCGGAAGTTCCCCTTGCAACACCAAAGAGGACCTGACTTCCCTGAAACAACCCCAGCGAGTTCCTGAGGTTCCCGTCGCAACTCGAGAAGCACCCCCAGCTTCCCGCCGCAACTCGAGAAACACCCCAAAATTATCCCCTCAATGCGAGATGAAGAAATTTTGCGCTGCAGAATCTCAAGAGAAATACCACATTTCCTCATAAAAGGCAAAAGGGTACTAAACACCCTTTATGCAACTCAGAAAGTTCCCTCACACAGCTGTCCCCATTGCGAGGAAAACACACTTTATGGACTCGATTCGAGAAGAGGCCCTATTCACATTAAAGGGTTCGAGAATAATACGGAAGTTCCCCTTCAAGCACAAAATGGTACCAGACTTCCCTGAAGTAACTCGAGTGTGGTCCAGAGGTACTCGTCGGAACTGCAGAAATACCCCCAGCTTCCCAACCCAATTCGTGAAACACCAATAAATTATCCCCTCCATGCTAAATGAGGAAATTTTGCGCTGCAGAATCTCAAGAGAAATCCCACATTCCCGCTTGAGAGGCAACAGTTTACTTGACTCCCTTTAGGCGACTCAGAATGTTCCCTAACATCTGTCCTCAGTGCAGAGGAGAACACACTCTCTTGACTGAAATCGAGAAGAGGCAATATTCCCATTTAATGGCTCGAGATTAATCTGGAAGTTCCGCTTCCAACACAAAAGGGGACTTGACTTCGCTGAAGCAACCCAAGCGAGTTCCTGAGGTCCCCGTTGCAAGTCGAGAAGTATCCCCTGCTTCCCTCTGCAACTCGAGAAATACCACAAAATTATCCCCTCAATGCGAGATGAGGTAATTTTACGCTGCAGAATCTCAAGAGAAATCCCAAATTCCCGCTTTAAAGGCAAAAGCGTACTTGACTCCCTTTAGGTGAATCAGAATGATCCCTAACATCCGTCCTCAGTGGAGAGGAGAACACACTTTAAGGACTCAAATCGAGAAGAGGCAATATTCCCATTTAATGGCTCGAGAGTAATCTGGAAGTTCCCCTTCCAGCACAATCGGGGACCTGACTTCCTTGAAGTAACTCGAGTGAGTTCCTGAGGTCCCCTTCGCACCTCGAGGAATACCCAGAGCTTCCCGCCGCAATTCGAGAAACACCACAAAATTATCCCCTCAATGCGAGATGAAGAAATTTTGCGCTGCAGAATTTCAAGAGAAATCCCACATTTCCGCCTGCAAGGGAAAAGGGTATTTGACACACTTTATTCAGTTCAGTTCAGTTCAGTCGCTCAGTCGTGTCCGACTCTCCGCGACCCCATGATTCCCTGTACGCTAGGCCTCCCTGTCCTACAACAACTCCCGGAGTTCACTCAAACTCATGGCCACAGAGTCGGTGATGCTATCCAGCCATCTCATTGTCTGTCGTCCCCTTCTCCTCCAGCCCCCAACCTCTCCTAGCATCAGAATCTTTTCCAGTGAGTCAACTCATCGCATGAGGTGGCCGAAGTATTGCAGTTTCAGCTTTAGCATCAGTCCTTCCAATGAACACCGACGATTGATCTCCCTTAGAATGGACTGGTTGGATCTTCTTGCAGTCCAAGGGACTCTCAAGAGTCTTCTCCAATACCACAGTTCGAAAGCATCAGTTCTTCGGCGATCAGCTTTCTTCACAGTCCAACTCTCACATCCATACATGACCACGGGAAAAACCATAGCTTTGACTAGATGGAGCTTGTTTGGCAAAGTGATGTCTCTGCTTTTTAATATACTATCAAGGTTGATCATAACTTTCCTTCCAAGGAGTAAGCGACTTTTAATTTCATGGCTTCAATCAGCATCTGCAGTGATTTTGGAGCCCCCAAAAATAAAGTGTGACACTGTTTCCACTGTTTTTCCATCTATTTCCCGTGAAGTGTTGGGACCAGATTCCATCACCTTTGTTTTCTGAATGTTGAGCTTCAAGCCAACCTTTTCACTCTCCTCTTTCACTTTCATCAAGATGCTTTTGGGTTCCTCCTCACTTTCTGCCCTAAAGGTGGTGTCATCTGCATATCTGAGGTTATTGATATTTCTCCCAGCAATCTTGATTCCAGTTGTTCTTCTTCCAGCCCAGCATTTCTCATGATGCATTCTGCATATAAGTTAAATAAGCAAGATTACAATATACAGCCTTGACGTACTCCTTTTCCTATTTGGAACCAGTCTGTTGTTCCATGCACAGTTCTGACTGTTGCTTCATGACCTGCATACAGGTTTCTCAAGAGGCAGGTCAGGTGGTCTGGTATTCCCATCTCTTTCAGAATCTTCCACAGTTTATTGTGATCCACACAGTCAAAGGCTTTGGCATAGTCAATGAAGCAGAAATAGATGTTTTTCTGGAACTCTCTCGCTTTCTCCATGATCCAGCGGATGTTGGCAATTTGATCTCTGGTGCCTCTGCCTTTTCTAAAACCTGCTTGAACATCTAGGAGTTCACGGATCACATATTGCTGAAGCCTGGCTTGGAGAATTTTGAGCATGACCGTCTAGCGTGTGAGATGAGTGCAATTGTGCGGTAGCTTGAGCATTCTTTGGCATTGCCTTTCTTTGGGATTAGAATGAAGACTGACCTTTTCCAGTCCTGTGGCCACTGCTGAGTTTTCCAAATTTGTTGGCATATTGAGTGCAGCACTTTCACAGCATCATCTTTCAAGATTTGAAATAGCTCAACTGGAATTCCATCATTTCCACTAGCTTTGTTCGTAGTGTTGCTTTCTAAGGCACACTTGAATTCACATTCCAAGATGTCTGGGTCTAGGCCAGTGATCACATTTTCGTGACTATCCTGGTCGTGAAGATCTTTTTTGTACAGTTCTTCTGTGTATTCTTGCCACCTCTTCTTAATATCTTCTGCTTCCGTTAGGTCCATACCATTTCTGTCCTTTATCGAGCCCATCTTTGCATGAAATGTTCCCTTGGAATCTCTAATGTTCTTGAAGAGATCTCTTGTTTTTCCTATTCTGTTGTTTTCCTCTATTTCTTTGCATTGATCACTGAGGAAGGCTTTCTTATCTCTCCTTGCTATTCTTTGGAACTCTGCATTCTAATGCTTATATCTTTCCCTTTCTCCTTTGCTTTTCGCTTCTCTGCTTTTCACAGCTATTTGTAAGGCCACCTCAGACAGCCATTTTGCTTTCTTTTGCATTTCTTTTCCATGGGAATGCTCTTGGTCTCTGTCTCCTGTACAATGTCACGAACCTCCATCCAGAGTTCATCAGGCACTCTATCTATCAGATCTAGTGCCTTAAATCTATTTCTCACTTCCACTGTATAATCATAAGGGATTTGATTGAGGTCGTATCTCAATGGTCTAGGGGTTTTCCCTACTTTCTTCAATTTAAGTCTGAATTTGGCAATAAGGAGTTCATGATCTGAGCCACAGTCAGCTCCTGGTCTTGTTTTTGCTAACTGTATACAGCTTCTCCATCTTTGGCTGCAAAGAATATAATCAATCTGATTTCGGTGTGGACCATCTGGTGATGTCCACGTGTAGAGTCTTCTCTTGTGTTGTTGGAAGAGGGAGTTTGCTATGACCAGTGCGTTCTCTTGACAAAACTCTATTAGACTTGGCCCTGCTTCATTCCGTGCTCCAAGGCCAAATTTGCCTGTTACTCCAGGTGTTTCTTGACTTCCTACTTTTGCATTCCAGTCCCCTAGAATGAAAAGGACATCTTTTGGGTGTTAGTTCTAAAAGGTCTTGTAGGTCTTCATAGAACCGTTCAACTTCGGCTTCTTCAGCGTTAGTGGTTGGGGCATAGGCCTGGATTACTGTAATGTTGAATGGTTTGCGTTGGAAACGAACAGAAATCATTCTGTCGTTTTTAAGTTTGCATCCAAGTACTGCATTTCGGAGTCTCTTGTTGACCATGATGGCTACTCCATTTCTTCTAAGGGATTTCTGCCCACAGTAGTATATATATAATGGTCATCTGAGTTAAATTCACACATTCCAGTCCATTTTAATTCACTGATTCCTAGAATGTCTATGTTCACTCTTGCCATCTCCTCTTTGACCACTTCCAATTTGCCTTGATTCCTGGACCTTACATTCCAGGTTCCTATGCAATATTGCTCTTTACAGCACCAGACCTTGCTTCTATCACCGGTCACATCCACAACTGGGTACTGGTTTTGCTTTTGCTCCATCCCTTCATTCCTTCTAGAGTTATTTCTCCACTGACCTCCAGTAGCATACTGGGCACCTACAGACCTGGGGAATTCCTCATTCAGTATCCTGTCATTTTGCCCTTTGATACTGTTCATGGGGTTCTCACTGCAAATATACTGAAGTGGTTTGCCATTCCCTTCTCCAGTGGACCACATTCGGCTGTGGTGCATGTGATCAGATCGAGTAGATTCCTGTGATGATGATTTCAGTGTGTCTGCCATCTGAAGCCCCCTCGCAATACCTACCATATGATTTGAGTTTCTCTTACCTTGGGTGTGGGATATCTCTTCACAGCTGCTCCAAGAAAGCACAGCTTCTGCACCTTACCTTGAATGAGGGGTATGTCCTCAAGGCCGCCCCTCCTGACCTTGAACGTGAGTACCTCCTCTCGGCTCTCCCACACAGCCACCGCCTATTGGAGGTGGGGTACCTCCTCTCGGCCGCCTGCCCTGGCCTCAGGCATGGGGTAGCTCCTCACCGCTGCGCATCTCTGCATGGTCGGTTGCGCCAGGGCCGGCTTCTCTCGAGTCTGCGCGGGCGGGGCCTGTGTATCCCGCGTCTGGTGGGCGGGGCTGGGGTCTCTCCCATCTGGGCGGGCGGGGCAAGGGTCTCTCGCATCTGCGCGGGCGGGGCAAGGGTCTCTGGCATCTGCGCAGGCGGGGCCGGCTTCTCTTGCATCTGCGCGGGCGGCACCAGCAACAATAGCGTCTGAGCGGCCGGGGCCGAGGTCTCTCGAGTCTGCGCGGGCGGGGCCGGGTTCTCTCCCTTCTGCGCGGGTGGGGAAGGCCTCTCTCGCGTCTGCGCCGGCAAGGCCCGTGTCTCTGGCGTCTCAGCCGCCTGGGCCGGCATCTCTCGTGTCTGCGCGGGTGGGGCTAGTATTTCTCCCGTTTGCACAGCCGGGTGAGACTCAAAAAATTCCCTCAAACAGTCGTCCCCATTGGAGAGGAGAACACACTTTATGGACTTAACTCGAGAAGAGGCCCTATTCCCATTTAAAGGCTCAACAGTAATCCCGAAATTCCCCTTCCAACACAAAAGTGTTCCTGATTTCCCTGAAGCAGCCAGAGAGAATTCCTGAGGTCCTGTTCGCTACCTGAGAAGTTCAACCAGGTTCCCGCCGCAACTCTAGAAACACCACAAAATTATCCCCTCAATGCAAGATCAGGAAAATATTCCGCTGCACAATTCAAGAGAAATCCCACGTTACGCTGGAAAGGCAAAACTGTATTTGACACCCTTTATGCGACTCAGAAAATTCCCTCACACAGCCATCCCCATTGGAGAGGAGAACACACTTTATGGACTCAACTTGGGAAGAGGCCCTATTCCCATTTAACGGCTCGAGAGTATTCCCGAAATTCCCGTTCCAGTAGAAAAGGGTGACTAATTTCCCTGAAGCAACACAAGCGAGTTCCTGAGGTCCCCATCGCAACTCGAGAAGTACCCCCAGCTTCCCGCCTCAAAAGGGGAAACACCAAAAAATTATCCGCTCAATGTGAGATGAGGAAATTTTGCACTGCACAATTAAATAGAAATCCCACATTCCCGCTTGAAAGGCAAAAGGGAACTTGACACACTTTATGCGATTCAGATAGTTTCCTAACACCCGTACTTATTGGAGCGGAGAACACACTTCATGGACTCAAATCTAGAAGAGGACCTATTCCCATTTAAGGGCTCGAGAGTAATCTGGAAGTCCACTTCCAAAAAAAGGGGACCTGACTTCCCTGAAGCAACACGAACGAGTTCCTGAGGTCCACGCTGCAACTCGAGAAGTACCCCCAGATCCAAGCCGAAACCCGAGACACAACAAAATTATCCCCACAATGCGAGATGAGGAAATTTTGCTCTCCGAAATCTCAAGAGAAGTCCCACATACCCGCTTGAAAGGCAAAAGGTCACTTGACACACTTTATGTGACCCAGAAAGTTCGCTCACAGAGCCATACCCATTGGAGAGGAAAAAACACCTTTTAGACTCAACTCCTGATGAATCCCTATTCCCAATGAACGGCTCGAAAGTAAACTGGAAGTTCCCGTTCCAACACAAAAGGGGACCTGACTTCCCTGAAGCAACCCGAGCCTCTTCCTGAGGTCCCCGTTGCAACTCGAGAAGCACCCCCAGCATCCCGCCGCAACTTGACAAACACCACAGAATTATCCCCTCAATGCGAGATGAGGAAATTGTGTGCTGCAGAATCTCAAGAGAAATACCACATTCCCGCTTGAAAGGCAAAAGGGTACTTGACACCCTTTATGCGACTCAGAAAGTACCCTCACACAGCCGTCCCCATTGGAGAGGAGAACACACTTTATGAACTCAATTCGAGATGAATCCCTATTCCCATTTAATGGCTGGAGAGTAAACAGGAAGTGCCCTTTCCAACACACAAGGGGACCTGCCTTACCTGAAGAAACCCAAGCAAGTTCTTGAGGTCCACATGGCAACCCGAGAAGTACCCCAAGCTTCCTGCCGCAACTAGAGAAACACCACAAAATTATCCCCTCAATGCGAGAAGAGGAAATTTTGGGCTGCAGAATCTCAAGAGAAATACCACTATTTCCTCTTGAAAGGCAAAAAGTACTTCATACCGTTTATGCGACTCAGAAATTTCACTAATATCATTCCCCATAGGAGAGGAGAACACACTTTATGGACTCAACTTGAGATGAGGCCCTAATCCCATTTAACGGCTCCAGACTAAACCGGAAGTTCCCCTTCCAACACAAAAGGGGACCTGACTTTCCAGAAGCAACTCGAGCAAATTCCTGAGGTCTCGTCGCAACACAAGAAGAAATCCAAAATTCCCGCCACAACTTGACATACACCACAAAATTATCTCCTCAATGCGAGATGAGGATATTTTGCGCTGTAGAATCTCAAGAGAAATACCACATTCCCTCTTGAAATGGAAAAGGGTACTTGACATCCTTTATGCGACTCAGAAATTTCACTAACATCAGTCCCCATTGGAGAGGTGAACGAACTTTATGTACTCAATTCAAAATGAGGCACTATTGCCAATTAACTGCTCGAGAGTAAATCGGAAGTTCGCCTTCCAACAAAAAGGGGACCTGCCTTACCTGAAGAAACCCGAGTGAGTTCCTGAGGTACGAATAGCAACTAGAGAAGTACCCCCAGCTTCCTGCCGCAACTCGAGAAACACCACAAAATATCCCCTCAATGCAAGAATAGGAAATTTTGCGTTACAGAATCTCAAGAGAAATACCACATTCCCTCTTGAAAGGCAAAACGGTTCTTGAAACCCTTTATGCGACTCAGAAAGTTCCCTCACACAGCCGTCCTCATTGGACAGGAGAACACACTTTAGGGACTCAAATCAAGATGAGGCCCTATTCCCAATAAACGCCTCGAGAGTAAACCGGAAGTTCCCCTTCCAACACCAAAGGGGACCTGACTTCCCTGAAGCAACCCCAGCGAGTTCCTGAGGTCCCTGTCGCAACTAGAGAAATACCCTATCCTCCAGCCGCAACTCGAGAAACCACAAAATTATCCCCTCAGTGCGAGATGAGGAAATTTTGCGCTGCAGAATCTCAAGAGAAATACCACATTCCCTCTTGAAAGGCAAAAGGACTCTTAACACCCTTTATGCGATTCAGAAAGTTCCCTCACACAGCAGTGCCCATTGGAGAGGAGAACACACTTTATGGACTCAATTCGAGATGAGGACCGATTCCCACTTAACGGCTCGATAGTGAACCGGAAGTTCCCCTTCAAACACTAAACGGGACCTGCCTCACCTGAAGAAATCCGAGCGAGTTCCTGATGTCCCCATCGCAACTCGAGAAGTACCCCCAGCTTCCCGCCGCAACTGGACATACACCACAAAATTATCACCTCAATGCGAGATGAAGAAATATTGCTCTGCAGAATCTCAAGAGAAATATCCCATTCCCTCTTGAAAGGCAAAAGGATTCTTGACTCCCTTTATGAGAATCAGAATGTTCCCTAACATCCATCCTCAATGGAGAGGAGAACACTCTTCATGCAGTCAAATCGAGAAGAGGCAATATTCCCATTTAAAAGCTCAAGAGTAATCAAGAAGTTCCCCTTCCAACACAAAAGGGGACTTGACTTCCCTGGAGTAACCTGAGAGAGTTCCTGAGGTTCCCGTTTCAACTCCAGAAGTATCCCCTACTTCCAAACACAACTCGAGAAACAACACAGTATTATCCCCGCAATGCGACATGAGGTAATTTTGCGCTGCAGAATCTCAAGAGAAATCCCACATTCCCGCTTGAAAGGCAAAAGGGAACTTGGCATACTTTATGCTCCTCAGAAAGTTCCCTAAAATCCATCCCCATTGCAGAGGCATACACAATTTATCGACTCAACTCCAGAAGTGCCCCTATTCCCTTAAAGGCCTCGAGAGTAATCCGGAAGTTCCCCGTCCAGCACTAAAGGGGAACTGACTTCCCTAAAGAAACTCCAGTGAGTTACTGAGGTCCCCATTGAAACTCGAGAAGTACCCCCAGCTTCCCGCCGAAATTCGGGAAACACCACAAAATTATCCCCTCAATGCGAGATGAGGAAACTTTGCGCTGCAGAATCTGAAGAGAAATCCCACATTCCCAATTGAAAGGCAAAAACGTACTTGACTCCATTTATGTCACTCAGAAAGTTCCCTAACATCCTTTCCCATTGGAGAGGAGAACACACTTTATGGACTCAACTCCAGAAGAGGCCCTATTCCCATTAAAGGGCTCGAGACTATTCCGGAAGTTCCCCTTCCAGCACAAAAGGGGACCTCACTTCCCTGAAGAACCTCGAGTGAGTTCCTGAGGTCTCCATCTAAACTCTGAAGTACCCGCAGCGTCCCGCCGCAATTCAAGAAACACCACAAAATATTCCCCTCACTGCGAGATGAGGAAATTTTGCACTGAGAATCTCAAGAGAAATCCCACATTCCGGCTTGAAAGGAAAAAGGTTACTGACTCCGTTTATGAGACTCAGAATGTTCCCTAACATCCTTCCTCAGTGGAGAGGAAAACACACTTTATGGACTCAAATTGAGAAGAGGCATTTTTCCCATTTAACAGCTCGAGAGTAATCCGGAAGTTCCCCTTCCAACTCAAAAAAAGACTTGACTTCCCTGAAGCAACCCGAGCGAGTTCCTGAGGTCCCCGCTAGAGCTATAAAAGTGCCCCCTGCTTCACACCACAACTGGAAAAACACCATAAAATTATCACCTCAATGCGAGATGAGGAAATTTTGCGCTGCAGAATCTCAAAAGAAAATCCACATTACCATTGAAAGGCAAAAGCTTACTTGACACACTTTATGCCACTCAGAAAGTTCCCTACGCTCCGTCTCCATTGGACAGGAAATCACACTTTAGGGACTCACCTGGAGAAGAGGCCCTATTCCCATTACAGGGCTCAAAAGTATTCCGGAAGTTCCCCTTCCAGCACAAATGCCACCTGATTCCCTGAAGTAACTCGGGTAAGTTTCTGAGGTATTCGCAACTCGAGAAACACCCCAAAATTATCCCCACAATGTGAGATGAGGAAATTTTGCGCTGCAGAATCGCAAGTGAAATCCCACATTTCCGCTTGAAAGGCAAAAGGTTACTTGACTCCATTTAGGCGACTCAGAATGGTCCCTAACATTTGTCCTCAGTGGAGAGGAAAACACACTTTATGGACTCAACTCCAGAAGAGGCCATATTCCCATTAAAGGGCTCAAGAGTAATCCGGAAGTTCTCCTTCCAGGAAAAAAGGGGGCTGATTCCCTGAAGTAACTCGAGAAATTTCCTGAGGACCCATCACAACTCGAGAAACACAACAAAATTATCCCCTCAATGTGAGATGAGGAAATTTTGCGCTGCAGAATCTCCAGAGAAATCCCACATTCCTGCTTGAAGGGCAAAAGGGTACTTGACTCCCTTTAGGCGACTCAAAATGTTCCCTAACATCCTTCCTCAGTGGAGAGGAAAACACACTTTATGGACTCAAATGGAGAAGAGGCATTATTCACATTTAACAGCTTGAGAGTCATCCGGAAGTTCCCCTTCCAACACAAAAGGGAACTTGACTTCCCTGGAGCAAACTGAGAGAGTTCCTTAGGTTCCCGTTTCAACTCCAGAAGTATCCCCTACTTCCCACCACAACTCGAGAAACAAGACAATATTATACCCTCAATGTGACATGTGGTAATTTTGCGCTGCAGAATCTCAAGGGAAATCCCGCATTCTCGCTTGAAAGGCAAAAGGGAACTTGGCATACTTTATGCCACTCAGAAAGTTCCCTAAAATCCGTCCCCATTGCAGAGGCGTACTCAATTTATGGACTCAACTCCAGAAGAGCCCCTATTCCCACTACAGGGCTCGAGAGTAATCCGGAAGTTCCCCGTCCAGCACAATGGGGGAACTGACTTCCCTGAAGTAACTCCAGGTTGTTCCTGAGGTCCCCGTTGAAACTCGAGAAGTACCCCCAGCTTCCCGCCGAAATTAGGGAAACACCACAAAATTATCCCCTCAATGCGAGAGGAGGAAACTTTGCGCTGCAGAATCTGAAGAGAAATCCCACATTCCCAATTGAAAGGCAAAAGCATACTTGACTCCCTTTATGTCACTCAGAAAGTTCCCTAACATCCTTCCCCATTGGAGAGGAGAACACACTGTATGGACTCAATTCGAGATGAGCCCCTGTACACATTTGAGGGCTAGAGAGGAAACCGGAAGTTCCCCTTCCAACACCAAAGGGGACCTGACTTCCCTGAAGCAACCCCAGCGAGTTCCTGAGGTGCCCGTTGCAACTCGAGAAGCACCTCCAGCTTCCCGCCGCAACTCGAGAAACACCCCAAAATTATCCCATCAATGCGAGATGAGGAAATTTTGCGATGCAGCTTCTCAAGAAAAATACATCATTCCCTCTTGAAAGGCCAAAAGTTACTTGAAACCCTTTATTCGACTCAGAAAGTTCCCTCACACAGTAGTCCACTTTGGAGAGGAGTGCACACTTTATGGACTCAATTCGTGATGATCCCCTGTGCACATTTAAGGGCTCGAGAGGAAACCGGAAGTTCCCCTTCCAACACCAAAGGGTACCTGACTTCCCTGAAGCAACCCCAGCGAGTTCCTGAGGTCCCCGTCGCAACTCGAGAAGCACCCCCAGCTTCCCGCCGATCTCGAGAAACACCCCAAAATTATCCCCTCAATGCGAGATTAAGAAGTTTTGCGGTGCAGAATTTCAAGAGAAATACCACATTCCCTCTTTAAAGGCAAAAAGGTACTTGACAACCTTTATTCGACTCAGAAAATTCCCTCACGCAGCCATCCCCATTTGAGAGGAGAACATACTTTAAGGACTCAATTCGAGATAAGCTCCTGTTCATATTTAAGGGCTCGAGAGGAAATCGGAAGTACCCCTTCCAACAACAAAGGGGACCTGAATTCCCTGAAGCAACCCCAGCGAGTTCCTGGGTCCCCCTTTCAACTCGAGAAGCACCCCCTGCTTCCCGTCGCAATTAGAGAAACAACACAAAATTGTCGCCTCAATGCGAGATGAGGAAATTTTGCGATGCAAAATCTCAAGAGAAATACCACATTCCCTCTTGAAAGGCAAAAGGGTACTTGACACATTTTATGCCACTCAGAAAGTTCCCTGACATCCGTCCCCATTGGAGAGGAGAACACAATTTATGGACTCAAATCGAGAGGAGGCCCTATTCCCATTAAAGGGCTCGAGAACAATCTGGAAGTTCCCCTTCCAGCACAAAAGGGGACCTGACATCCCTGAAGTAATCCGAGTGTGTTCCAGAGGTCCTCGTCATAACTGGAGAATCACCCCCAGCTTCCCAACTCAATTCGTGTAACAGCACATAATTATCCCCTCCAAGCAACATGAGGAAATTTTGCACTGCAGAATCTCAAGAGAAAGCCAACATTCCCGCTTGAAAGGCAAAAGGGTACTTGACTCCCTTTAGGCGAATCAGAATGGTCCCTAACATCCGTCCTCAGTGGAGAGGAGAACACACTTTACGGACTCAAAACGAGAAGAGGCAATATTCCCATTTAACGGCTCGAGAGTACTCCGGAAGTTCTCCTTTCAGCACAAACGGGGACCTGACTTCCCTGAAGTAGCTCGAGTGAGTTCCTGAGGTCACCTTCGCACCTCGAGGAATACCCAGAGCTTCCCGCCGCAATTCGAGAAACACCACAAAATTATCCCCTCAATGCGAGATGAAGAAATTTAGCGCTGCAGAGTTTCAAGAAAAATCCCACATTCCCGCCTGAAAGGGAAAAGGGTATTTGACACACTTTATTCAGTTCAGTTCAGTTCAGTCGCTCAGTCGTGTCCGACTCTCCGCGACCCCATGAATCCCTGTACGCCAGGCTTCCCTGTCCTACAACAACTCCGGGAGTTCACTCAAACTCATGGCCACAGAGTCGGTGATGCTATCCAGCCATCTCATTCTCTGTCGTCCCCTTCTCCTCCAGCCCCCAACCTCTCCTAGCATCAGAATCTTTTCCAGTGAGTCAACTCATCGCATGAGGTGGCCGAAGTATTGCAGTTTCAGCTTTAGCATCAGTCCTTCCAATGAACACCGACGATTGATCTCCCTTAGAATGGACTGGTTGGATCTTCTTGCAGTCCAAGGGACTCTCAAGAGTCTTCTCTAATACCACAGTTCGAAAGCATCAGTTCTTCGGCGATCAGCTTTCTTCACAGTCCAACTCTCACATCCATACATGACCACGGGAAAAACCATAGCTTTGACTAGATGGAGCTTTTTTGGCAAAGTGATGTCTCTGCTTTTTCATATACTATCAAGGTTGATCAAAACTTTCCTTCCAAGGAGTAAGCGCCTTTTAATTTCATGGCTTCAATCAGCATCTGCAGTGATTTTGGAGCCCCCAAAAATAAAGTGTGACACTGTTTCCACTGTTTTTCCATCTATTTCCCGTGAAGTGTTGGGACCAGATTCCATCACCTTTGTTTTCTGAATGTTGAGCTTCAAGCCAACCTTTTCACTCTCCTCTTTCACTTTCATCAAGAGGCTTTTGAGTACCTCCTCACTTTCTGCCCTAAAGGTGGTGTCATCTGCATATCTGAGGTTATTGATATTTCTCCCAGCAATCTTGATTCCAGTTGTTCTTCTTCCAGCCCAGCATTTCTCATGATGCACTCTGCATATAAGTTAAATAAGCAAGATTACAATATACAGCCTTGACGTACTCCTTTTCCTATTTGGAACCAGTCTGTTGTTCCATGCACAGTTCTGACTGTTGCTTCATGACCTGCATACAGGTTTCTCAAGAGGCAGGTCAGGTGGTCTGGTATTCCCATCTCTTTCAGAATCTTCCACAGTTTATTGTGATCCACACAGTCAAAGTCTTTGGCATAGTCAATGAAGCAGAAATAGATGTTTTTCTGGAACTCTCTCGCTTTCTCCATGATCCAGCGGATGTTGGCAATTTGATCTCTGGTGCCTCTGCCTTTTCTAAAACCTGCTTGAACATCTGGGAGTTCACAGATCACATATTGCTGAAGCCTGGCTTGGAGAATTTTGAGCATGACTGTACTAGCGTGTGAGATGAGTGCAATTGTGCGGTAGCTTGAGCATTCTTTGGCATTGCCTTTCTTTGGGATTAGAATGAAGACTATCCTTTTCCAGTCCTGTGGCCACTGCTGAGTTTTCCAAATTTGTTGGCATATTGAGTGCAGCACTTTCACAGCATCATCTTTCAAGATTTGAAATAGCTCAACTGGAATTCCATCACTTCCACTAGCTTTGTTCGTAGTGTTGCTTTCTAAGGCACACTTGAATTCACATTCCAAGATGTCTGGGTCTAGGCCAGTGATCACATTTTCGTGACTATCCTGGTCGTGAAGATCTTTTTTGTACAGTTCTTCTGTGTATTCTTGCCACCTCTTCTTAATATCTTCTGCTTCCGTTAGGTCCATACCATTTCTGTCCTTTATCGAGCCCATCTTTGCATGAAATGTTCCCTTGGAATCTCTAATGTTCTTGAAGAGATCTCTTGTTTTTCCTATTCTGTTGTTTTCCTCTATTTCTTTGCATTGATCACTGAGGAAGGCTTTCTTATCTCTCCTTGCTATTCTTTGGAACTCTGCATTCTAATGCTTATATCTTTCCCTTTCTCCTTTGCTTTTCGCTTCTCTGCTTTTCACAGCTATTTGTAAGGCCACCTCAGACAGCCATTTTGCTTTTTTTTGCATTTCTTTTCCATGGGGATGCTCTTGGTCCCTGTCTCCTGTACAATGTCACGAGCCTCCATCCAGAGCTCATCAGGCACTCTATCTATCAGATCTAGTGCCTTAAATCTATTTCTCACTTCCACTGTATAATCATAAGGGATTTGATTGAGGTCATATCTCAATGGTCTAGGGGTTTTCCCTACTTTCTTCAATTTAAGTCTGAATTTGGCAATAAGGAGTTCATGATCTGAGCCACAGTCAGCTCCTGGTCTTGTTTTTGCTAACTGTATACAGCTTCTCCATCTTTGACTGCAAAGAATATAATCAATCTGATTTCGGTGTTGACCATCTGGTGATGTCCACGTGTAGAGTCTTCTCTTGTGTTGTTGGAAGAGGGAGTTTGCTATGACCAGTGCGTTCTCTTGACAAAACTCTATTAGCCTTGGCCCTGCTTCATTCCGTGCTCCAAGGCCAAATTTGCCTGTTACTCCAGGTGTTTCTTGACTTCCTCCTTTTGCATTCCAGTCCCCTAGAATGAAAAGGACATCTTTTTTGGGTGTTAGTTCTAAAAGGTCTTGTAGGTCTTCATAGAACCGATCAATTTCGGCTTCTTCAGCGTTAGTGGTTGGGGCATAGGCCTGGATTACTGTAATGTTGAATGGTTTGCCTTGGAAACGAACAGAAATCATTCTGTCGTTTGTAAGATTGCATCCAAGTACTGCATTTCGGACTCTTTTGATGACCATGATGGCTACTCCATTTCTTCTAAGGAATTTCTGCACACAGTAGTATATATATATAATGGTCATCTGAGTTAAATTCACACATTCCAGTCCATTTTAATTCACTGATTCCTAGAATGTCTATGTTCACTCTTGCCATCACCTGTTTGACACTTCCAATTTGCCTTGATTCCTAGACCTTACATTCCAGGTTCCTATGCAATATTGCTCTTTACAGCATCAGACCTTGCTTCTATCACCAGTCACATCCACAACTGGGAACTGGTTTTGCTTTTGCTCCATCCCTTCATTCCTTCTATAGTTATTTCTCCACTGATCTTTAGTAGCATAGTGGGCACCTACAGACCTGGGGAATTCCTCATTCAGTATCCTATCATTTTGCCCTTTGATACTGTTCATGGGGTTCTCACTGCAAATATACTGAAGTGGCTTGCCATTCCCTTCTCCAGTGGACCACATTCGGCTGTGGTCCATGTGATCAGATCGAGTAGATTCCTGTGATGATGATTTCAGTGTGTCTGCCATCTGAAGCCCCCTCGCAATACCTACCATCTGATTTGAGTTTCTCTTACCTTGGGTGTGGGATATCTCTTCACAGCTGCTCCAAGAAAGCACAGCTGCTGCACCTTACCTTGGATGAGGGGTATGTCCTCAAGGCCGCCCCTCCTGACCATGAACGTGTGTACCTCCTCTCGGCCCTCCCCCGCACAGCCACCGCCTATTGGAGGTGGGGTACCTCCTCTCGGCCACCTGCCCTGGCCTCAGGCATGGGGTAGCTCCTCACTGCTGCGCATCTTTGCATGGTTGGTTGCTCTAGGGCCGGCTTCTCTCCAGTCTGCGTGGGCGGGGCCTGCGTATTCCGCGTCTGGTGGGGGGGGCCGGGTTCTCTTCCATCTGGGCGGGCCGGGCCGGGGACTCTCGCGTCTGCGCGGGCGGGGCAAGTGTCTCTCGCATCTGCAGAGGCAGGACTGGCTTCTCTTGCGTCTGTGCGGGCGGCGCCAGCAACAATAGCGTCTGAGTGGGCGGGGCTGAGGTCTCTCGAGTCTGAGCGGGCAGGGCCGGGGTCTCTAGAGTCTGCGCGGGCAGGGCCGGGTTCTCTCTCGTCTGGGCGGGTGGGGAAGGCCTCTCTCGCGTCTGCGTCGGCAAGGCCCGTGTCTCTGTCGTCTCAGCCGCCTGGGCCGGCATCTCTCGTGTCTGCGCGGGTGGGGCTGGTATTTCTCCCGTTTGCACAGCCGGGTGAGACTCAAAAAATTCCCTGAAACAGTCGTCCCCATTGGAGAGGAGAACACACTTTACGGACTTAACTCGAGAAGAGGCCCTATTCCCATTTAAAGGCTCAACAGTAATCCCGAAATTCCCCTTCCAACACAAAAGGATTCCTGACTTCCCTGAAGCAGCCAGAGAGAATTCCTGAGGTCCTCTTCGCTCCCTGAGAAGTTCAACCAGGTTCCCGCCGCAACTCTAGAAACACCACAAAATTATCCCCTCAATGCGAGATCAGGAAAATATTCCGCTGCACAATTCAAAAGAAAACCCACGTTCCGCTGGAAAGGCAAAACTGTATTTGACACCCTTTATGCGATTCAGAAAATTCCCTCACACAGCCATCCCCATTGGAGAGGAGAACACAATTTATGGACTCAACTTGGGAAGAGGCCCTATTCCCATTTAACGGCTCGAGAGTATTCCCGAAATTCCCGTTCCAGTAGAAAAGGGTGACTAACTTCCCTGAAGCAACACAAGCGAGTTCCTGAGGTCCCCGTCGCAACTCGAGAAGTACCCCCAGCTTCCCGCCTCAAAAGGGGAAACACCAAAAAATTATCCACTCAATGTGAGATGAGGAAATTTTGCACTGCAAAATTAAATAGAAATCCCACATTCCCGCTTGAAAGGCAAAGGGGCACTTGACACACTTTATGCGATTCAGATAGTTTCCTAACACCTGCACTTATTGGAGTGGAGAACACATTTTTTGGACTCAAATCTAGAAGAGGCCCTATTCCCATTTAAGGGCTCGAGAGTAATCCAGAAGTTCCACTTCCAAGAAAAGGGGACTTGACTTCCCTGAAGCAACACGAACGATTTCCTGAGATTCAGGCTGCAACTCGAGAAGTACCCCCAGATCCAAGCCGAAACTCGAAACACTACAAAATTATCCCCAAAATGCGAGATGAGGAAATTTTGCGCTCCGAAATCTCAAGAGAAGTCCCCCATACCCGCTTGAAAGGCAAAAGGTCACTTGACACACTTTATGTGACCCAGAAAGTTCGCTCACAGAGCCGTACCCATTGGAGAGGAAAAAACACCTTTTGGACTCAACTCCAGATGAATCCCTATTCCCAATGAACGGCTCGAAAGTAAACCGGAAGTTCCTGTTCCAACACAAAAGGGGACCTGACTTCCCTGAAGCAACCCGAGCCACTTCCTGAGGTCCCCGTTGCAACTTGAGATGCACCCCCAGCATCCTGCCGCATCTCGAGAAACACCACAGAATTATCCCCTCAATGCGAGATGAGGAAATTGTGCGCTGCAGAATCTCAAGAGAAATACCACATTCCCGCTTGAAAGGCAAAAGGGTACTTGACACCCTTTATGCGACTCAGAAAGTACCCTCACACAGCCATCCCCTTTGGAGAGGAGAACACACTTTATGGACTCAATTTGAGATGAGGCCCTATTCCCATTTAATGGCTGGAGAGTAAACCGGAAGTGCCCTTTCCAACACAAAATGGGACCTGCCTTACCTGAAGAAACCCAAGCAAGTTCTTGAGGTCCCCATGGCAACTCGAGAAGTACCCCAAGCTTCCTGTCGCAACTAGAGAAACACCACAAAATTATCCCCTCAATGCGAGAAGAGGAAATTTTGCGCTGCTGAATATCAAGAGAAATACCACTATTCCCTCTTGAAAGGCAAAAAGTACTTGATACCCTTTATGCGACTCAGAAATTTCACTAATATCAGTCCCCATAGGAGAGGAGAACACACTTTATGGACTCAATTCGAGATGAGGCCCTATTCCCATTTAACGGCTCCAGACTAAACCGGAAGTTCCCCTTCCAACACAAAACGAGACCTGACTTTCCAGAAGCAACTCGAGCAAATTCCTGAGGTCCCCGTCGCAACATGAGAAGTAATCCAAAATTTCCGCCACAACATGACATACACCACAAAATTATCTCCTCAATGCGAGATGAGGATATTTTGTGCTGCAGAATCTCAAGAGAAATACCACATTCTCTCTTGAAATGGAAAAGGGTACTTGACATCCTTTATGCGACTCAGAAATTTCACTAACAACAGTCCCCATCAGAAAGGTGAACGAAATTCATGTACTCAATTCAAAAGGAGGCACTATTGCCAATTAAATGCTCGAGAGTAAATCGGAAGTTACCCTTCCAACAAAAAGGGGACCTGCTTACCTGAAGAAACCCGAGTGAGTTCCTGAGGTACTCATAGCAACTTGAGAAGTACCCCCAGCTTCCCGCCGCAACTCGAGAAACACCACAAAATTATCCCGTCAATGCAAGAATAGGAAATTTTGTGTTACAGCATCTCAAGAGAAATACCACACTCCCTCTTGAAAGGTAAAACGGTTCTTGAAACCCTTTATGCGACTCAGAAAGTTCCCTCACACAGCCGTCCCCATTGGACTGGAGAACACACTTTATGGACTCAAATCAAGATGAGCCCCTATTCCCAATAAACGGCTCGAGAGTAAACCGGAAGTTCCCCTTCCAACACCAAAGAGGACCTGAATTCCCTGAAGCAACCCCAGCGAGTTCCTGAGGTCCCCGTCGCAATTCGAGAAATAGCCTAGCCTCCAGCCGCAACTCGAGAAACACTACAAAATTATCCCCTCAGTGCGAGATGAGGAAATTTTGCACTGCAGAATCTCAAGAGAAATACCACGTTCTTTCTTGAAAGGCAAAAGGACTCTTAACACCCTTTATGCGATTCAGAAAGTTCCCTCACACAGCAGTGCCCATTGGAGAGGAGAACACACTTTACAGACTCAATTCGAGAAGAGGACCGATTCCCACTTAACGGCTCGATAGTGAACCGGAAGTTCCCCTTCAAACACAAAACGGGACCTGCCTTACCTGAAGAAACCCGAGCGAGCTCCTGATGTCCCCAACGCAACTCGAGAAGTACCCCCAGCTTCCCGCCGCAACTGGACATACACCCCAAAATTATCCCCTCCATGCGAGATGAAGAAATATTGCTCTGCAGAATCTCAAGAGAAATATCACATTCCCTCTGGAAAGGCAAAAAGGTACTTGACACCCTGTATTCGACTCAGAAAGTTCCCTCACACAGCCGTCTCCTTTGGAGAGGAGAACACACTTTATGGACTCAATTCGAGATGATCCCCTGTGCACATTGAAGGGCTCGAGAGGAAACCGGAAGTTCCCCTTCCAACACCAAAGGGGACCTGACTTCCCTGAAGCAACCCTGCGAGTTCCTGAGGTCCCCGTCGCAAATCGTGAAGCACCCTCAGCTGCCCGCCTCAACTCGAGAAACAACCCAAAATTATCCCCTCCATGCGAGATGAGGAAATTTGGCGATGCAGCATCTCAAGAGAAATACCACATTACCTCTGGAAAGGCAAAAAGGTACTTGACACCCTTTATTCGACTCAGAAAGTTCCCTCACACAGCCGTCCCCTTTGGAGAGGAGAACACACTTTACGGACTCCATTCGAGAGGAGCCCCTGTGCACCTTGAAGGCCTCGAGAAGAAACCGGAAGATCCCCTTGGAACACCATAGGGGACCTGACTTCCCTGAAGCAACCCCAGCGAGTTCCTGAGGTCCCCTTCAGAACTCGAGAATTACCCCCAACTTCCCACCGCAACTCGAGAAACATCCCAAAATTATCCACTCCATGCGAGATGAGGAAATTTGGCGATGCAGAATCTCAAGAGAAAAACCACATTCCCTCTGGAAAGGCAAAAAGGTACTTGACAACATTTATTCGACTCAGAAAGTTCCCTCAATCAGCCGTCCCCTTTGGAGAGGAGAACACACTTTACGGACTCAATTCGAGAGAAGCCCCTGTGCACATTGAAGGGCTCGAGAGGAAACTGGAAGTTCCCCTTCCAACCCCAAAGGGGACCTGACTTCCCTGACGCAACCCCAGCGAGTTCGTGAGGTCCCCGTCGTAACTCGAGAAGCACCCCAGCTTCGCGCCGCAACTCGAGAAACACCCCTAAATTACCCCGTCCATGCGAGATCAGGAAATTTGGCGATGCAGCATCTGAAGAGAAGTACCACATTCCCTCTGGAAAGGCAAAAAGGTACTTGACACCCTTTATTCGACTCAGAAAGTTCCCTCGCACAGTCGTCCCCTTTGGAGAGTAGAAAACACTCTACGCACTCAATTCGAGAGGAGCTCCTGTGCACATAGAAGGGCTCCAGAGCAAACCGGAAGTTCCCCTTCCAACACCAAAGGGGACCTGACTTCCCTGAAGCAACCCCAGCGAGTTCCTGAGGTCCCCGTCGCAACTCGAGAAGCACGCCCAGCTTCCCGCCGTAACTCGAGAAACACGCCAAAATTATCCCCTCCATGCGAGATGAGGAAATTTGGCGATGCAGCATCTCAAGAGAAATACCACATTCCCTCTGGAAAGGCAAAAATGTACTTTACACCCTTTATTCGACTCAGAAAGTTTCCTCACACAGCCGTCCCCTTTGGAGAGGAGAACACATTTTACGGACTCAATTCGAGAGGAGCCCCTGTGCACATTGAAGGGCTCGAGAGGAAACCGGAAGTTCCCCTTCCAACACCAAAGGGGACCTGACTTCCCTGAAGCAACACCAGCGAGTTCCTGAAGTCCCCATCGCAACTCGAGAAGCACCGCCAGCTTCCCGCCGCAACTCGAGAAACACACCAAAATTATCCCCTCCAAGCGAGATGAGGAAATTTGCCGATGCAGCATCTCAAGAGAAATATCATATTCCCTCTGGAAAGGCAAAAAGGTACTTGACACCCTTTATTCGACTCAGAAAGTTCCCTCACAGAGCCGTCCCATTTGGAGCGGAGAACCCACTTTACGGACTCAGTTCGAGAGGAGCCCCTGTGCACATTGAAGGGCTCGAGAGGAAACCGGAAGTTCCCCTTCCAACACCAAAGGGGACCTGACTTCCCTGAAGCAAACGCAGCGAGTTCCTTAGGTCCCCTCGCAACTCGAGAAGCACCCTCAGCTTCCCGCCGAAACTCGAAAACACCCCAAAATTATCCCCTCCATGCGAGATGAGGAAATTTGGCGAGGCAGCCTCTCAAGAGAAATAACACATTCCCTCTGGAAAGGCAAAAAGGTACCTGAAACCCTTTATTCGACTCACACAGTTCCCTCACACAGCCGTCCCCTTTGGAGAGAAGAACACACTTTATGGACTCAATTCGAGAGGAGAACCTGTGCTCACTGAAGGGCTCGAGAGGAAACCGGAAATTCCCCTTCCAACACCAAAGGGGACCTGACTTCCCTGAAGCAACCCCAGCGGGTTCCTGAGGTCCCCGTCGCAACTCGGGAAGCACCCCCAGCTTCCCGCCGCAACTCGAGAAACAACCCAAAATTACCCCTCCATGCGAGATGAGGACATTTGTCGATGCAGCATCTCAAGAGAAATACCACATTCCCTCTGGAAGGGCAAAAAGTTACTTGACATCCTTTATTCGATACAGAAAGTTCCCTCAACAGGCGTCCCCTTTGGAGAGGAGAACACACTTTATGGACTCAATTCGAGAGGAGCCCCTGTGCACATTGGAGGGCTCGAGAGGAAACAGGAAGTTCCCCTTCCAACACCAAAGGGGACCTGACTTCCCTGAAGCAACCCCAGCGAGTGCCTGAGGTTCAAGTCGCAACTCGAGAAGCACCCCCAACTTACCGCCGCAACTCTAGAAACACCCCAAAATTATCCCCTCCATGCGACATGAGGAAATTTGGCGATGCAGCTTCTCAAGTGAAATAGCACATTCCCTCTGGAAAGGCAAAAAGATACTTGACACCCTTTATTCGACTCAGAAAGTTCCCTCACACAGCCGTCCCCTTTGGAGAGGAGTACAAACTTTATGGACTCTATTCGAGAGGAGCCCCTGTGCATATTGAAGGGCTTGCGAGGAAACCGGAAGTTCCCCTTCCAACAACAAATGGGACCTGACTTCCCTGAAGAAACCCCAGCGGGTTCCTGAGTTCCCTGTCGCAACTCGAGAAGCACCCCCAGCTTCCCGCCGCAACTCGAGAAACACCCCAAAATTATCCCCTCCAAGCGAGATGAGGAAATTTGGCGCTTCAGCATCTCAAGAGAAATACCACATTCCCTCTGGAAAGGCAAAAAGGTACTTGACACCCTTTATTCGACTCAGAAAGTTCCTTCACAGAGCCGTCCCCTTTGGAGAGGAGTACACACTTTACGGACTCTATTCGAGAGGAGCCCCTGTGCACATTGAAGGGCTTGAGAGGAAACCGGAAGTTCCTCTTCCAACACCAAAGGGGACCTGACTTCCCTGAAGTAACCCCAGCGGGTTCCTGAGGTCCCCGTCGCAACTCGAGAAGCACCCCCAGCTTCCCGTCGCAACTCGAGAAACAACACAAAATTATCCCCTCCATGCGAGATTAGCAAATTTGGCGATGCAGCATCTCGAGAGAAATACCACATTCCCTCTGGAAAGGCAAAAAGGTACTTGACACCCTTTATTCGACTCAGAAAGTTCCCTCACACAGCCGTTCCCTTTGGAGAGGAGAACACACTTTTCAGATTCAATTCGAGAGGAGCCCCTGTGCACATTGAAGGGCTCGAGAGGAAACCGGAAGTTCCCCTTCCAACACCAAAGGGGACCTGACTTCCCTGAAGCAACCCCAGCGAGTTCCTGAGGTCGCCGTCGCAACGCGGGAAGCACCCCCAGCTTACAGTCACAACTTGAGAAGCACCCCTAGCTTCCCGACGCAACTCGAGAAACACCCCAAAATTTTCCCCTGCATGTGAGAAGAGGAAATTTGGCGATGCAGCATCTCACGAGCAATACCACATTCCCTCTGGAAAGGCAAAAAGGTACTTGACACCCTTTATTCGACTCAGAAAGTTCCCTCACACAGCCGTCCCCTTTGAAAGGGAGAACACACTTTACGGACTCAATTCTAGAGGAACCCCTGTGCACATGGAAGGGCTCGAGAGGAAGCCGAAAGTTCCCCGTCCAAAACAAAAGGGTACCTGACTTCCCTGAAGCAACCCCAGCGAGTTCCTGTGGTCCCCGTCGCAACTCGAGAAGCACCCCCAGCTTCCCGCCGCAACTCGAGAAACACCCCAAAATTATCCCCTCCATGCGAGATGAGGAAATTTGGCGATTCAGCATCTCAAGAGAAATAATACATTCCCTCTGGAAAGGCAAAATGGTACTTGACACCCTTTATTCGACTCAGAAATTTCCCTCACACAGCCGTCCCCATTGGAGAGAGCATACTTTACGGACTCAATTCGAGAGGAGCCCCTGTGCACATTGAAGGGCTCGAAAGGAAACCGGAAGTTCCCCTTCCAACACCAAAGGGGACCTAACTTACCTGAAGCAACCCCAGCGAGTTCCTCTGGTCCCCGTCGTAACTAGAGAAGCACCCCAGCCTCCTGCCCCAACCCGAGAAACACCCCAAAATTATCGCCTCCATGCGAGATGCGGAAATTTGGCGATGCAGCATCTCAAGAGAAATACCACATTCCCTCTGGAAAGGCAAAAAGGTACTTGACACCCTTTATTCGACTCAGAAAGTTCCCTCACACAGCCGTCCCCTTTGGAGAGGAGAACACACTTTACGGACTCAATTCGAGAGGAGCCCCTGTGCACATTGAAGGGCTCGAGAGGAAACCGGATGTTCCCCTTTCAACACCAAAGGGGACCTGACTTCCCTGAAGCAACGCCAGCGAGTTCCTGAGGTCCCCGTCGCAACTCGAGAAGTACCCCCAGCGTCCGCCGCAACTCGAGATACACCCCAAAATTATCCCCTCCATGCGAGATGAGGACATTTGGCGATGCAGCATCCAAGGAAATAGCACATTCCCTCTGGAAAGGCAAAAAGGTACTTGACACCATTTATTCGACTCAGAAAGTTCCCTCACACAGCCGTTCCCTTTGGAGAGGAGAACACACTTTACAGATTCAAATCGAGAGGAGCCCCTGTGTACATTGAAGGGCTCGAGAGAAAACCGGAAGTTCCCCTTCCAACACCAAAGGGGACCTGACTTCCCTGAAGCAACCCCAGCGAGTTCCTGAGGTCCCCGTCGCAACTCGAGAAGCACCCCCAGCTTCCAGCCGCAACTCAAGAAACACCCCAAAATGATCCCCTCCTTGCGAGATGAGGAAATTTGGCGATGCAGCATCAAGAGAAATACCACATTCCCTCTGGAAAGGCAAAAAGGTACTTGACACCATTTATTCGACTCAGAAAGTTCCCTAACACAGCCGTTCCCTTTGGAGAGGAGAACACACTTTACAGACTCAATTCGAGAGGAGCCCCTGTGCACATTGAAGGGCTCGAGAGGAAACCGGAAGTTCCCCTTCCAACACCAAAGGGGACCTGACTTCTCTGAAGCAACCCCAGTGAGTTCCTGAGGTCCCCGTCGCAACTCGAGAAGCACCCCCAGTTTCCTGTCGCAACTCGAGAAACACCCCAAAATTATTCCCTCCATGCGAGATGAGGAAATTTGGCGATGCAGCATCTCAAGAGAAATACCACATTCCCTCTGGAAAGGCAAAAAGGTACTTGAAACCCTTTATTCGACTCAGAAAGTTCCCTCACACAGCCGTCCCCTATGGAGAGGAGAACACACTTTACGGACTCAATTCGAGAGGAGGCCCTGTGCACATTGAAGGGCTCGAGAGGAAACCGGAAGTTCCGCATCCAACACCAAATGGAACTGACTTCCCTGAAGCAACCGCAGCGAGTTCCTGAGGTCCACGTCGCAACTCGAGAAGCAACCCCAGCTTCCCGCCGCAACTCGAGAAACACCCCAAAATTATCCCCTGCATGCGAGAAGAGGAAATTTGGCGATACAGCATCTCACGAGCAATACCACATTCCCTCTGGAAAGGCAAAAAGTTACTTGACACCCTTTATTCGACTCAGAAAGTTCCCTCAAACAGCCGTCCCCTTTGAAAGGGAGAACACACTTTATGGACTCAATTCGAGAGAAGCCCCTGTGCACATTGAAGGGCTGGAGCGGAAACCGGAAGTTCCCCTTCCAACACCAAAGGGGACCTGACTTACCTGAAGCAACCCCAGCGAGTTCCTCTGGTCCCCGTCGTAACTAGAGAAGCACCCCAGCCTACTGCCCCAACCCGAGAAACACCCCAAAATTATCGCCTCCATGCGAGATGAGGAAATTTGACGATGCAGCATCTCAAGAGAACTAATACATTCCCTCTGGTAAGGCAAAAAGGTATTTGACACCATTTATTCGACTCAGAAAGTTCCCTCACACAGCCGTCCCCTCTGGAGAGGAGAACACACTTTACGGACTCAATTCGAGAGGAGTCCCTGTGCACACTGAAGGGCTCGAGAGGAAACCGGAAGTTCCCCGTCCAACACCAAAGGGGACCTGATTTCCCTGAAGCAACCCCAGCGAGTTCCTGAGGTCCCCGTCGCAACACTTTACGGACTCAATTCGAGAGGAGCCCCTGTGCACATTGAAGGGCTCGAGAGGAAACCGGAAGTTCCCCTTTCAAAATCAAAGGGGACCTGACTTCCCTGAAGCAACCCCTGCGAGTTCCTGAGGTCCCCGTCGCAACTCGAGAAGCACCCCCAGCTTCCCGCCGCAAGTCGAAAAACAATCCAAAATTCTCCCCTCCTTGCGAGATGAGGAAATTTGACGATGCAGCATCTCACGAGAAATACCAGATTCCCTCTGGAAAGGCAAAAAGGTACTTGACACCCTTTATTCGACTCAGAAAGTTCCCTCAAACAGCCGTTCCGTTTGGAGAGGAGAACACATTTTACGGACTCTATTCGAGAGGAGCCCCTGTGCACATTGAAAGGCTCGAGAGGAAACCGGAAGTTTCCCTTCCAACACCAAAGGGGACCTGAGTTTCCTGAAGCAACCCCAGCGAGTTCCTGTGGTCCCCGTCGTAACTCGAGAAGTACACCCATCTTCCCGCCGCAACACGAGAAACACCCCAAAATTATCGCCTCCATGCGAGATGAGGAAATTTGGCGATGCAGCATCTCAAGAGAAATAATACATTCCCTCTGGAAAGGAAAAAAGGTACCTGACACCCTTTATTCGACTCAGAAAGTTCCCTCACACAGCCGTCCCCTTTGGAGAGAACATACTTTACGGACTCAATTTGAGAGGAGCCCCTGTGCACACTGAAGGGCTCGAGAGGAAACCGGAAGTTCCCCTTTCAACATCAATGGGGACCTGACTTCCCTGAAGCAACCCCTGCGAGTTACTGAGGTCCCCGTCTCAACTCGAGAAGCACCCCCAGCTTCCCGCCGCAACGCAAGAAAAACCCCAAAATTGTCCCCTCCATGCGAGATGAGGAAATTTGGCGATGAAGCATCTCAAGAGAAATACCACATTCCTCTGGAAAGGCAAAAAGGTACTTGACACCCTTTATTCGACTCAGAGAGTTCCCTCACACAGCCGTCCCCTTTGGAGAGGAGAACACACTTTACGGAATCTGTTCGAGAGGAGACCTTGAGCACATTTAAGGGCTCGAGAGGAAACCGGAAGTTCCCCTTCCAACACCAAAGGGGACCTGACTTCCCTGAAGCAACCCCATCAAGTACCTCTGGTCCCCGTCGTAACTAGAGAAGCACCCCAGCCTCCTGCCCCAACCCGAGAAACACCCCAAAATTATCGCCTCCATGCGTGATGAGGAAATTTGATGATGCAGCATCTCAAGAGAACTAATACATTCCCTCTGGTAAGGCAAAAAGTTACTTGACACCCTTTATTCGACTCAGAAAGTTCCCTCACACAACCGTCCCCTCTGGAGAGGAGAACACACTTTACGGACTCAATTCGAGAGGAACCCTGTGCACATTGAAGGGCTCGAGAGGAAACCGGAAGTTCCCCTTCAAACACCAAAGGGGACCTGACTTCCCTGAAGCAACCCCAGCGAGTTCCTGAGGCCTCCGTCGCAACTCGAGAAACACCCCAAAATTATCCCCTCCATGTGAGATGAGGAAATTTGGCGATGCAGCATCTCAAGAGAAATACCAGATTCCCTCTGGAAAGGCAAAAAGGTACTTGACACCCTTTATTCGACTCAGAAAGTTCCCTCAAACAGCCGTCCCCTTTGGAGAGGAGAACACACTTTACGGACTCAATTCGAGAGGAACCCCTGTGCACATTGAAGGACTCGAGAGGAAAATGGAAGTTCCCCTTCCAACACCAAAGGGGACCTGACTTCCCTGAAGCAACCCCAGCGAGTTCCTGAGGTCCCCGTCGCAACTCGAGAAGCACCACATCTTCCCGTCCCAACTCGAGAAACAGCACAAAATTATCCCCTCCATGCGAGATGAGGAAACTTGGCGATGCAGCTTCTCAAGAGAAATACCACATTCCCTCTGGAAAGGCAAAAAAGTACTTGACACCCTTTATCCGACTCAGAATGTTCCCTCACACAGCCGTCCCCTTTGGAGAGGAGAACACACTTTACGGACTCAATTCGAGAGGAGCCCCTGTGCATATTGAAGGGCTCGAGAGGAAACCGGAAGTTCCCCTTCCAACACCAAAGGGGACCTGACTTCCCTGAAGCAAACCCAGCAAGTTTGGAGGCCCCGTCGCAACTCGAGAAGCACTCCCAGCTTCCCGCCGGAACTCGAGAAACACACCAAATTTAGCCACTCCATGCGAGATGAGGAAATTTGGCGATGCTACATCTCAAGAAAAATACCACATTCCCTCTGGAAAGGCAAAAATGTACTTGACACCCTTTATTCGACTCAGAAAGTTCCCTCACACAGCCGTCCCCTTTGGAGAGGAAAACACACTTTTCGGAGTCAAGTCGAGAGGAGCCTCTGGGCACATTGAAGGGCTCGAGAGGAAACCGGAAGTTCCGCTTCCAAAAACAAAGGGGACCTGACATCCCTGAAGCAACCCGAGCGAGTACCTGAGGTCCCCGTCGCAACTAGAGTAGCACCACCAGCTTCCTGCCGCAACTTGAGAAACACCCCAAAATTATCCCCTCCATGCGAGATGAGGAAATTTGGCGATGCAGCATCTCACGAGAAATACCACATTCCGTCTGGAAATTCAAAAGGGTACTTGGCACCGTTTATTCGACTCAGTAAGTTCCCTCACACAGCCGTCCCCTTTGGAGAGGAGAACACACTTTATGGACTCAATTCGAGAGGATCCCCTGTGCACATTGAAGGGCTCGAGAGGAAACCGGAAATTCCCATTCAACACCAAAGGGGAACTGACTTCCCTGAAACCACCCCAGCGAGTTCCTGAGGTCCCGGTCGCAACTAGAGTAGCACCCCCAGCTTTCCGCCGCAACTCGTGAAACACTCCAAAATTATCCCCTCCATGGGAGATGAGGAAATTTGCCGATGCAGCATCTAACGAGAAATACCACATTCCTTCTGGAAAGGCACAAAGGTTCTTGACACCCTTTATTCGACTCAGAAAGTTCCCTCACACAGCCGTCCCCTTTGGAGAGGAGAACACACTTTACGGACTCAATTCGAGAGGAGCCCCTGTGCACATTGAAGGGCTGGAGAGGAAGCGGGAAGTTCCTCTTCCAACACCAAAGAGGACCTGACTTCCCTGAAGCAACCCCAGCGAGTTCCTGAGGTCCCCGTCGCAACTCGAGAAGCACCCCCAGCTTCCCACAGCAACTCGAGTAACACCCCAAATTCTCCCCTCCATGCGAGATGAGGATATTTGGCGATGAAGCATCTCACGAGAAATACCACATTCCCTCTGGAAAGGCAAAAAGGTACTTGACACGCTGTATTCGACTCAGAAAGTTCCCTCACGCAGCCGTCCCCTTTGGAGAGGAGAACACACATTGCGGACTCAATTCGAGGGGAGCCCCTGTGCAAATTGAAGGGCTCGAGAGGAAACAGGAAGTTCCCCTTCCAACACCAAAGGGGACCTGACTTTCCTGAAGCAACCCCATCGAGTTCATGTGGTGCCGGTCGCAACTCGAGAAGCACCCCCCAGCTTCCCGCCGAAACACGAGAAATACCCCAAAATTCTCCCCTCCATGCGAGATGAGGAAATTTGGCGATGCAGCATCTCACGAGAAATACCACATTCCCTCTGGAAAGGCAAAAAGGTACTTGACACCCTTTATTCGACTCAGAAATTTCCCTCACACAGCCGTCCCCTTTGGGGAGGGGAACACACTTTACGGACTCAATTCGAGAGGAACCCCTGTGCACATTGAAGGGCTCGAGAGGAAACCGGAAGTTCCCCTTCCAACACCAAGGGGAGCTGACTTCCCTGAAGCAACCCCAGCGAGTTCCTGAGGTCCCCGTCGCAACTCGAGAAGCACCCCCAGCTTCCCGCCGCAACTCGAGAAACACCCCAAAATTATCCCCTCCATGCGAGATGAGGAAATTTGGCAATGCAGCATCTCACGAGAAATACCACATTCCCTCTGGAAAGGCAAAAAGGTACTTGACACCCTTTATTCGACTCAGAAAGAACCCTCACACAGCCGTCCCCTTTGGAGAGGAGAACACACTTTAGGGACTCAATTCGAGAGGAGCCCATGTGCACATTGAGGGGCTCGAGGGAAAACCAGAAGTTCCCCTTCCAAGACCAAAGTGGACCTAATTTCCCTGAAGCAAACCCAGCGAGTGCCTTAGGTCCCCGTCGCCACTCGAAAAGCACCACAAAATTATCTCCTCCATGCGAGATGAGGAATATTTGCGATGCCGAATCTCAAGAGCAATACCACATTCCCTCTTGAAGGCAAAAAGGTACTTTACACTTTTTATTCGACTCAGAATGTTCCCTCACACAGCCGTCCCCTTTGGAGAGGAGAACACACTTTACGGACTCAATTCGAGAGGAGCCCCTGTGCACACTGAAGGGCTCGAGAGGAAACCGGAAGCTCCCCTTCCAACACCAAAGGGGACCTGACTTCCCTGAAGCAACTCGAGCGAGTTCCTGAGGTCCCCGTCGCAACTCGAGAAGCACCCCCAGCTTCCGTCGCAACTCGAGAAACACCCCAAAATTATCCCCTCCATGCGAGATGAGGAAATTTGGCGATGCAGCATCTCAAGAGAAAAACCACTTTCCCTCTGGAAAGGCAAAAAGGTACTTGACACCCTTTATTCGACTCAGAAAGTTCCCTCACACAGCCGTCCCCTTTAGAGAGGAGAACACACTTTACGGACTCAATTCGAGAGGAGCCCCTGTGCACACTGAAGGGCTCGAGAGGAAACCGGAAGTTCCCCTTCCAACACCAAAGGGGACCTTACTTCCCTTGAGCAACCCCAGAGAGTTCCTGAGGTCCCCGTCGCAACTCCAGAAGCACCCCCAGCTTCCCGCCGCAACTCGAGAAACACCCCAAAATTCTCCCCTCCATGCGAGATGAGGAAATTTTGCGATGCAGCATCTCAAGAGATATAGCACATTCCCTCTGGAAAGGCAAAAAGGTACTTGACACCCTTTATTCGACTCAGAAAGTTCCCTCACACAGCCGTCCCATTTGAGAGGAGAACACACTTAACGGACTAAATTCGAGAGGACCCCTGTGCACATTGAAGGGCTCGAGAGGAAACCGGAAGTTCCCCTTCCAACACCAAAGGGAACCTGACTTCCCTGAAGCAACCCCAGCGAGTTCCTGAGGTCCCCGTCGCAACTCGAGAAGCAGCCCCAGCTTCCCGCCGCAACTCGAGAAACACCCCAAAATTATCCCCTCCATGGGAGATGAGGAAATTTGGCGACGCAGCATCTCAAGAGAAATACCACATTCCCTCTGGAAAGGCAAAAAGGTACTTGACACCCTTTATTCGACTCAGAAAGTTCCCTCACACAGCCGTCCCCTTTGGAGAGCAGAACACACTTTACGGACTCAATTCGAGAGGAGCTCCTGTGCACAATGAAGGGCTCGAGAGGAACCCGGAAGTTCCCCTTTCAACACCAAAGGGGACCTGACTTCCCTGAAGCAAGCCCAGCCAGTTCCTGAGGTCCCCGTCGCAACTCGAGAAGCACCCCCAGCTTCCCGCCCCAACTCGAGAAACATCACAAAATTATCCCCTCCATGCGAGATGAGGAAATTTGGGGATGCAGCATCTCACGAGATATACCACATTCCCTCTGGAAAGGCAAAAAGGTACTTGACACCCTTTATTCGACTCAGAAAGTTCCCTCACACAGCCGTCCCCTTTGGAGAGGAAAACACAATTTACGGACTCAATTCGAGGGGAGCCCCTGTGCACATTGAAGGGCACGAGAGGATACCGGAAGTTCCCCTTCCAACAACAAAGGGGACGTGACTTCCCTGAAGCAACCCCAGCGAGTTCCTCAGGTCCCCGTCGCAACTCGAGAAGCACCCCCAGCTTCCCGCCGCGACTCGAGAAACACCACAAAATTATCCCCTCCATACGAGATGAGGAAATTTGGCGATGCAGCATCTCAAGAGAAATACCATTTTCCCTCTGGAAAGGCAAAAAGGTACTTGACACCCTTTATTCGACTCAGAAAGTTCCCTCACACAGCCGTCCCATTTGGAGAGGAGAACACACTTTACGGACTCAATTCGAGAGGAGCCCCTGTGTACATTGAAGGGCTCGAGAGGAAACCGGTAGTTCCCCTTCCAGCACCAAAGGGGACCTGAATTACCTGAAGCAACCCCAGCGAGTTCCTGAGGTCCCCGTTGCAACTAGAAAAGCACCCCCAGCTTCCGGCCGCAACTCGAGAAACACCCCAAAATTCTCCCCTCCATGCGAGATGAGGAATTTTGGCGACGCAGCATCTCAAGAGAAATACCACATTCCCTCTGAAAAGGCAAAAAGTTACTTGATACCCTTTAATCGACTCAGAAAGTAACCTCACACAGCCGTCCCCTTTGGAGAGGAGAACACACTTTACGGACTCAATTCGAGAGGAGCCCCTGTGCACATTGAAGGGCTCGAGAGGAAACCGGAAGTTCCCCTTCCAACACCAAAAGGGACCTGACTTCCCTGAAGCAACCCCAGCGAGTTCCTGAGGTCCCCGTCGCAACTCGAGAAGCACCCCCAGCTTCCCGCCGCAACTCGAGAAACACCCCAAAATTATCCCCTCCATGCAAGATGAGGAAATTTGGCGCTTCAGCATCTCAAGGGAAATACCACATTCCCTCTGGAAAGGCAAAAAGGTACTTGACATCCTTTATTCGTCTCAGAAATTTTCTCACACAGCCGTCCCCATTGGAGAGGCGAACACACTTCACAGACTCAATTCGAGAGGAGAACCTGTGCACATTGAAGGGCTCGAGAGGAACCCGGAAGTTCCCCTTCCAACACCAAAGGGGACCTGACTTCCCTGAAGCAACCCCAGCGAATTCCTGAGGTCCCAATCGCAACTCGAGAAGCACCCCCAGCTTCCCGCTGCAACTGTAGAAACACACCAAAATTATCCCCTCCATGCGAGATGAGGAATTTTGGCGATGCAGCATCTCAAGAGAAATACCACATTCCCTCTGGAAAGGCAAAAGGGTACTTGACACCCTTTATTCGACTCAGAAAGTTCCCTCACACAGCCGTACCCTTTGGAGAGGAGAACACAATTTACGGACTCAATTCGAGAGGAGCACCTGTGCACATTGAAGGGCTCGAGCGGAAACCGGAAGTTCCCCTTCCCTCACCAAAGGGGACCTGACTTCCCTCAAGCAACCCCAGCGACTTCCTGAGGTCCCCGTCGCAACTCGGGAAGCACCCCCAGCTTCCCGCCGCAACTCGAGAAACACCCCAAAATTATCCCCTCCATGCGAGATGAGGAAATTTTGCGACGCAGCATCTCAAGAGAAATACCGCATTCCCTCTTGAAAGGCAAGACGGTACTTGACACCATTTATTCGACTCAGAAAGTTCCCTCACACAGCCTTCCCCTTTGGAGAGGAGAACACACTTTACGGACTCAATTCGAGAGGAGCCCCTGTGCACATTGAAGGGCTAGAGAGGAAACCGGAAGTTCCCCTTCCAACACCAAAGGGGACCTGACTTCCATGAAGCAACACCAGCCAGGTCCTGAGGTCCCCGTCGCAACTCAAGAAGCACCCCCAGCTTCCCGCCGCAACTCGAGAAACACCCCAAAATTATCCCCTCCATGAGAGATGAGGAAATTTGGTGATGCAGCATCTCAAGAGAAATACCACATTCCCTCTGGAAAGGCAAAAAGGTACTTGACACCCTTTATTCGACTCAGAAAGTTCCCTCACACAGCCCTCCCCTTTGGAGTGGAGAACACACTTCACCGACTCAATTCGGGAGGAGCCCCAGTGCACATTGAAGGGATCGAGAGGAAACTGGAAGTTCCCCTTCCTACACCAAAGGGGACCTGAATTACCTGAAGCAACCCCAGCGAGTTCCTGAGGTCCCCGTCGCAACTAGAGAAGCACCCCCAGCTTCCGGCCGCAACTCGAGAAACACCCCAAAATTCTCCCCTGCATGCGAGATGAGGAAATTTGGCGACGCAGCATCTTAAGAGAAATACCACATTCCCTCTGGAAAGGCAAAAAGTTACTTGATACCCTTTAATCGACTCAGAAAGTAACCTCACACAGCCGTCCCCTTTGGAGAGGAGAACACACTTTACGGACTCAATTCGAGAGGAGCCCCTGTGCACATTGAAGGGCTCGAGAGGAAACCGGAAGTTCCCCTTCCAACACCAAAAGGGACCTGACTTCCCTGAAGCAACCCCAGCGAGTTCCTGAGGTCCCCGTCGCAACTCGAGAAGCACCCCCAGCTTCGCGCCGCAACTCGAGAAACACCCCAAAATTATCCCCTCCATGCAAGATGAGGAAATTTGGCGCTTCAGCATCTCAAGGGAAATACCACATTCCCTCTGGAAAGGCAAAAAGGTACTTGACATCCTTTATTCGTCTCAGAAATTTTCTCACACAGCCGTCCCCATTGGAGAGGCGAACACACTTAACGGACTCAATTCGAGAGGAGAACCTGTGCACATTGAAGGGCTCGAGAGGAACCCGGAAGTTCCTCTTCCAACACCAAAGGGGACCTGACTTCCCTGAAGCAACCCCAGCGAGTTCCTGAGGTCCCAGTCGCAACTCGAGAAGCACCCCCAGCTTCCCGCTGCAACGGTAGAAACACACCAAAATTATCCCCTCCATGCGAGATGAGGAATTTTGGCGATGCAGCATCTCAGGAGAAATACCACATTCCCTCTGGAAAAGCAAAAGGGTACTTGACACCCTTTATTCGACTCAGAAAGTTCCCTCACACAGCCGTCCCCTTTGGAGAGGAGAACACACTTTACTGATTCAATTCGAGAGGAGCCCCTGTGCACATTGAAGGGCTCGAGAGGAAACTGGAAGTTCCCCTTCAACACCAAAGGAGACCTGACTTCCCTGAAGCAACCCCAGCGAGTTCCTCAGGTCCCCGTTGCAACTCGAAAAGCACCCCCAGCTTCCCGCCGCAACTCGAGAAACACCGCAAAATTATCCCCTTCATGCGAGATGAGGAAATTTGGCGATGCAGCATCTCAAGAGAAACACCACATTCCCTCTGGAAAGGCAAAAAGGTACTTGACACCCTTTATTCGACTCAGAAAGTTCCCTCACACAGCCGTCCCCTTTGGAGAGGAGAACACACTTTACGGACTCAATTCGAGAGGAGCCCTGTGCACATTGAAGGGCTCGAGAGGAAACCGGAAGTTCCCCGTCCAACACCAAACGGGACCTGACTTCCCTGAAGCAACCCAGCGAGTTCCTGAGGTCCCCGTCGCAACTCGATAAGCACCCCCAGCTTCCCGCCGCAACTCGAGAAACACCCCAAAATTATCCCCTCCATGCGAGATGAGGAAATTTGGCGATGCAGCATCTCACGAGAAATACCACATTCCCTCTGGAAAGGCAAAAAGTTACTTGACACCTTTTATTCGACTCAGAAAGTTCCTTCACACAGCCGTCCCCTTAGGAGAGGAGAACACACTTCACGGACTCAATTCCAGAGGAGCCCCTGTGCACATTGAAGGGCTCGAGAGGAAACCGGACGTTCCCCTTCCAACTACAAAGGGGACCTGACTTCTCTGAAGCAACCCCAGCGAGTTCCTGAGATCCCCGTAACAACTCGTGAAGCACCCCCAGCTTCCCGCCGCAACTCGAGAAACACCCCAAAATTATCCCCTCCATGCGAGATGAGCAAATTTGTAGATGCAGCATCTCAAGAGAAATACCACATTCCCTCTGAAAAGGCAAAAAGGTACTTGACACCCTTTATTCGACTCAGAAAGTTCCCTCACACAGCCGTCCCCTTTGGAGAGGAGAACACACTTTACGGAATCAATTCGAGAGGAGCCCCTGTGCACATTGAAGGGCTCGAGAGGAAACCGAAAGTTCCCCTCCAACAGCAAAGGGGACCTGACTTCCCTGAAGCAACCCCAGCGAGTTCCTGTGGTCCCAGTCGCAACTCGAGAAGCACCCCCAGCTTCCCGCCGCAACTCGAGAAACACCCCAAAATTATCCCCTCCATGCGAGATGAGGAAATTTGGCGATGCAGCATCTCAAGAGAAATACCTCATTCCCTCTGGAAAGGCAAAAAGGTACTTGACACCCTTTATTCGACTCAGAAATTTCCCTCACACAGCCGTCCCCTTTGGAGAGGAGAACACACTTTACGGATTCAATTCGAAAGGAGCCCCTGTGCACATTGAAGGACTCGAGAGGAAACTGTCAGTTCCCCTTCTAAAACCAAGGGGACCTGACTTCCCTTGAGAAACCCCAGCGAGTTTCTGAGGTCCCCGTCGCAACTCGAGAAGCACCCCAAAATTATCCCCTCCATGCGAGATGAGGAAATTTGGCGATGCAGCATCTCAAGAGAAATACCACATTCCCTCTGGAAAGGCAAAAAGGTACTTGACACCCTTTATTCGACTCAGAAAGTTCCCTCACACAGGCGTCCCCTTTGAGAGGGGAACACACTTCACGGACTCAATTCGAGAGGACTCCTGTGCACATTGAAGGGCTCGAGAGGAAACCGGAAGTTCCCCTTCCAACAACAAAGGGGACGTGACTTCCCTGAAGCAACCCCAGCGAGTTCCTGAGGTCCCCGTCGCAACTCGAGAAGCACCCCCAGCTTCCCGCGGCAACTCGAGAAACACCCCAAAATTATCCCCTCCATGCGAGATGAGGAAATTTGTCGATGCAGCATCTCAAGAGAAATTCCACATTCCCTCTGGAAAGGCAAAAAGGTACTTGACACCCTTTATTCGACTCCGGAAGTTCCCTCACACAGCCGTCCCCTTTGGAGAGGAGAACACACTTTACGGACTCAATTCGAGAGGAGCCCCTGTGCACACTGAAGGGCTCGAGAGGAAACCGAAAGTTCCCCTTCCAACACCAAAGGGGACCTGACTTCCTGAAGCAACCCCAGCGAGTTCCTGAGGTCCCCGTCGCAACTCGAGAAGCACCCCCAGCTTCCCGCCGCAACTCGAGAAACACCCCAAAATTATCCCCTCCATGCGAGATGTGGAAATTTTGCGATGCAGCATCTCAAGAGAAATAGCACATTCCCTCTGGAAAGGCAAAAAGGTACTTGACACCCTTTATTCGACTCAGAAAGTTCCCTCACACAGCCGTCCCCTTTGGAGAGCAGAACACACTTTATGGATTCAAATCGAGAAGAGCCCCTGAGCACATTGAAGGGCTCGAGAGGAAACCGGAAGTTACCCATCCAACACCAAAGGGGACCTGACTTCCCTGAAGCAACCCCAGCGAGTTCCTGAGGTCCCCGTCGCAACTCGAGAAGCACCCCCAGCTTCCCGCCGCAACTCGAGAAACAGCCCGAAATTCTCCCCTCCTTGCGAAATGAGGAAATTTTGCGATGAAGAGTCTGAAGAGAAATACCACATTCCCTCTGGAAAAGCTAAAAGATACTTGACACCCTTTATTCGACACAGAAAGTTCCTTAACACAGCCGTCCCCTTTGGAGAGGAGAACACACTTTACGGACTCAATTCGAGAGGAGCCCCTGTGCACATTGAAGGGCTCGAGTGGAAACCGGAAGTTCCCCTTCCAACACAAAAGGGGACCTGACTTCCCTGAAGCTAAACCAGCGAGTTCCTGAGGTCCCCTTCGCAACTCGAGATGCACCCCCAGCTTCCCGCCGCAACTCGAGAAACAGGCCAAAATTCTCCCCTCCATGCGAGATGAGGAAATTTGGCGATGCAGCATCTCACGAGAAATACCACATTCCCTCTGGAAAGGCAAAAAGGTACTTGACACCCTTTATTCGACTCAGAAAGTTCCCTCACACAGCCGTCCCCTTTGGAGAGGAAAACACACTTCACGGACTCAATTCGAGAGGAGACCCTGTGCCCATTGAAGGGCTCGAGAGGAACCGGAAGTTCCCCTTCCAACACCAAAGGGGACCTGACTTCCCTGAAGCAACCCCAGCGAGGTCCTGAGGTCCCCGTCGCAACTCGAGAAGCACCCCCAGCTTCCCCCCGCAACTCGAGAAACACCCCAAAATTATCCCCTCCATGCGAGATGAGGAAATTTGGCGATGCAGCATCGCACGAGAAATACCACATTCCGTCTGGATAGGCAAAAAGGTACTTGACACCATTTATTCGACTCAGAATGTTCCCTCACACAGCCGTCCGCTTTGGAGAGGAGAACACAGTTTACGGATTCAATTCGAGAGGAGCCGCTGTGCACAATAAAGAGCTCTAGAGGAAACCAGAAGTTCCCTTCGAGCATCCAAGGGGACCTGACTTCCCTGAAGCAACCCCAGCGAGTTCCTGAGGTCCCCGTCGCAACTCGAGAAGCCTCCCCAGCTTCCCGGCACAACTCGAGAAACACCCCAAAATTCTCCCCTCCATGCGAGATGAGGAAATTTGGCGATGCAGCACCTCACGAGAAATACCACATTCCCTCTGGAAAGGCAAAAAGGTACTTGACCCCTTTATTCGACTCTGAAAGTTCCCTCACACAGCCGTCCCCTTTGGAGAGGAGAACACACTTCAGGGACTCAAATCGAGAGGAGACCCTGTGCCCATTGAAGGGCTCGAGAGGAACCGGAAGTTACCCTTCCACAGCATAGAGGACCTGACTTCCCTGAAGCAACCCCAGCGAGTTCATGAGGTCCCCGTCGCAACTCGAGAAGCACCCCTAGCTTCCCGCCGCAACGCGAGAAACACCCCAAAATTATCCCCGAAATGCGAGATAAGAAATTTGGCGATGCAGCATCCCAAGAGAAATACCAAATTCCCTCTGGAAAGGCAAAAAGGTACTTGATACCCTTAATTCGACTCAGAAAGTTCCCTCACACAGCCGTACCCTTTGGAGAGGAGAACACACTTTACGGACTAAATTCGAGAGGATCCCCTCTGCACATTAAAGGGCTCGAGAGGAAACCGGAAGTTCCCCTTCCAACACCAAAGGGGACCTGACTTCCCTGAAGCAACCCCAGCGAGTTCCTGAGGTCCCCGTCGCAACTCGAGAAACCTCCCCAGCTTCCCGGCGCAACTCGAGAAACACCCCAAAATTCTCCCATCCATGCGAGATTAGGAAATTTGGCGATGCAGCATCTCACGAGAAATACCACATTCCCTCTGGAAAGGCAAAAAGGTACTTGACCCCTTTATTCGACTCTGAAAGTTCCCTCACACAGCCGTCCCCATTGGAGAGGAGAACACACTTTACGGACTCAATTCGAGAGGAGCCCCTGTGCCCATTGAAGGGCTCGAGAGGAAACCGGAAGTTAACCATCCAAAACCAAAGGGGACCTGACTTCCCTGAAGCAACCCCAGCGAGTTCCTGAGGTCCCCGTCGCAACTCGAGAAGCACCCCCAGCTTCCCCCCGCAACTCGAGAAACAGCCCAAAATTCTCCCCTCCTTGCGAAATGAGGAAATTTGGCGATGCAGAGTCTGAAGAGAAATACCACATTCCCTCTGGAAAAGCTAAAAGATACTTGACACCCTTTATTCGACACAAAAGTTCCTTAACACAGACGTCCCCTTTGGAGAGGAGAACACACTTTACGGACTCAATTCGAGAGGAGCCCCTGTGCACATTGAAGGGCCTGAGAGGAAACCGGAAGTTCCCCTTCCAACACAAAAGGGGACCTGACTTCCCTGAAGTAAAACCAGCGAGTTCCTGAGGTCCCCGTCGCAACTCGAGATGCACCCCTGATTCCCGCCGCAACTCGAGAAACAGGCCAAAATTCTCCCCTCCATGCGAGATGTGGAAATTTGGCGATGCAGCATCTCACGAGAAATACCACATTCCCTCTGGAAAGGCAAAAAGGTACTTGACACCCTTTATTCGACTCAGAAAGTTCCCTCACACAGCCGTCCACTTTGGAGAGGAAAACACACTTCACGGACTCAATTCGAGAGGAGACCCTGTGCCATTGAAGGGCTCGAGAGGAACCGGAAGTTCCCCTTCCAACACCAAAGGGGACCTGACTTCCCTGAAGCAACCCCAGCGAGTTCTTGACGTCCCCGTCGCAACTCGAGAAGCACCTCCAGCTTCCCGCCGCAACTCGAGAAACACCCCAAAATTCTCCCCTCCATGCGAGATGAGGAAATTTGGCGATGCAGCATCTCACGAGAAATACCACATTCCCTCTGTAAAGGCAAAAAGGTACTTGACACCCTTTATTCTACTCAGAATGTTCCCTCACACACCCGTCCCCTTTGGAGAGGAGAACACACTTTACGGACTCAATTAGAGAGGAGCCCCTGTGCCCATTGAAGTGCTCGAGAGGAAAACGGAAGTTCCCCTTCCAACACCAAAGGGAACATGATTTCCTGAAGCAACCCCAGCGAGTTCCTGAGGTCCCCGTCGCAACTCGAGAAGCACCCCCAGCTTCCCGCCGCAACTCGAGAAACAACCCAAAATTCTCCCCTCCATGCGAGATGAGGAAATTTGGTGATGCAGCATCTCACGAGAAATACCACATTCCCTGTGGAAAGGCAAAAAGGTACTTGACACGCTTTATTCGCCTCAGAAAGTTCCCTCACACAGCCGTCCCCTTTGAGAAGAGAAAACACTTTACGGACTCAATTCGAGAGGAGCCCCTGTGCACATTGAAGGGCTCGAGAGGAAACCGGAATTTCCCCTTCCAACACAAAAGGGGACCTGATTTCCATGAAGCAACCCCAGCGGGTCCCTGAGGTCCCCGTCGCAACTCGAGAAGCACCCCCAGCTTCCCACCGCAACTCGCGAAACACCACAAAATTATCCCCTCCATGCGAGATGAGGAAATTTGGCGATGCAGCATCTCACGAGAAATACCACATTCCCTCTGGAAAGGCAAAAAGGTACTTGACACCCTTTATTCGACTCAGAAAGTTCCTTCACACAGCCGTCCTATTTGGAGAGGAGAACACATTATACGGACTCAATTCGAGAGGAGCCCCTGTGCACATTGAAGGGCTCGAGAGGAAACCGAAAGTTCCCCTTCCAACAAAAAAGGGGACCTGACTTCCCTGAAGCAACCCCAGCGAGTTCCCGAGGTCCCAGTCGCAACTCGAGAAGCACCCCCTGCTTCCAGCCGGCAACTCGAGAAACACCCCAAAATTATTCCCTTCATGAGAGATGAGGAAATTTGCCGATGCAGCATCTCAAGTGAAATACCACATTCCCTCTGGAAAAGCAAAAAGGTACTTGACACCCTTTATTCGACTCAGAAAGTTCCCTCACACAGCCGTCCCCTTTGGAGAGGAGAACACACTTTACGGAGTCAATTCGAGAGGAGCCCCTCTGCACATTGAAGGGCTCGAGAGGAAACCGGTAGTTCCCCTTTCAACACCAAAGATGACCTGACTTCCCTGAAGCAACCCCATCTAGTTCCTGAGCTCTCCGTCGAAACTCGAGAAGCAACCCCAGCTTCCCGCCGCAACTCGAGAAACACCCCAAAATTATCCCCTCTATGTGAGATTAGGAAATATGGCGATGCAGCATCTCAAGAGAAATACCACATTCCCTCTGGAAAGGTAAAAAGGAACTCGACACCCATTATTCAACTCAGAAAGTTCCCTCACACAGCCGTTTCCTTTGGAGAGGAGAACACATTTTACAGACTCAATTAGACAGGAGCCCCTGTGCACATTGAAGGGCTCGAGAGGAAAACGGAAGTTCCCTTTTGAACAACAAAGGTTACCTGAATTCCCTGAAGCAACCCCAGCGAATTCCTGAGGCCCCCGTCGAAACTCGAGAAGCACCCCCAGCTTCTCGCCGCAACTGGAGAAACACCACAAAATTATCCCCTCCATGTGAGATGAGGAAATTTGGAGATGCAGCATCTCAAGAGAAATACCACATTCCCTCTGGAAAGGCAAAAAGGTTCTTGACACCCTTTATTCGACTCAGCAAGTTCCCTCACACAGCCGTCCCCTTTGGAGAGGAGAACACACTTTACGGGCTCAATTTGCGAGAAGCCCCGGTGCACATTGAAGGGCTCGAGAGGAAACCGGAAGTTCCCCTTCCAACACCAAAGGGAACCTGACTTCTCTGAAGCAACCCCAGCGAGTTCCTGAGGTCCCCGTTGCAACTCGAGAAGCACACCCAGCTTCCCGCCGCAACTCGAGAAACACCCCAAAATTAACCTCTCCATGCGAGATGAGGAAATTTGGCGATGCAGCATTTCACGAAAAATACCACATTCCCTCTGGAAAGGCAAAAAGGTACTTGACACCATTTATTCGACTCAGAAAGTTCCCTTCCACAGCCGTTCCCTTTGGAGAGGAGAACTCACTTTACGGATTCAATTCGAGAGGAGACCCTGTGCACATTTAAGGACTCGAGAGGAAACCGGAAGTTCCACTTCCAACACCAAAGGGGACCTGACTTCCCGGAAAAAACCCCAGCGACTTCCTGAGGTCCCCGTCGCAACTAGAGAAGCACCCCCAGTCCCCCGCCGCAACTCGAGAAACACCCCAAATTATCCACTCCATGCGAGATGAGGAAATTTTGCCATGCAGCATCTCAATAGAAATACTACATTCCCTCTGGAAAGGCAAAAAGATACTTGACACCCTTTATTCGACTCAGAAAGTTCCCTCACAGAGCCGTCCCCTTTGGCGAGGAGAAAACACTTTACGGACTCAATTCGAGAGGAGCCCCTGTGCACATTGAAGGGCTCGAGAGGAAACCGGAAGTTCCCCTTCCAACACAATAGGGGACCTGAATTCCCTGAAGCAACCCCAGCGAGTTCCTGAGGTCCCCGTCGCAACTCGAGAAGCACCCCCAGCTTCCCGCCCGAACTGGAGAAACACCCCAAAATTCCCTACTCCATGCGAGATGAGGAAATTTGGCGATGCAGCATACGAGAAATAGCACATTCCCGCTGGAAAGGCAAAAAGGTACTTAACACCCTTTATTCCACTCAGAAAGTTCCCTCACACAGCCGTCCCCTTTGGAGAGGAGAACACATTTTACGGACTCAATTCAAGGGGAGACCCTGTGCACATTGAAGGGCTTGAGACGAAACCGGATGTACCCCTTAAAACACCAAAGGGACCTCACTTTCCTGAAGCAACCCCAGCGAATTCCTGAGGTCCCCGACGCAACTCGAGAAGCACCCCCAGCTTCCCACCGCAACTCGAGAAACAACCGAAAATTATCCCCTCCATGCGAGATGAGGAAATTTGGCGATGCAGCATCTCACAAGAAATACCACGTTCCCTCTGGAAAGGCAAAAAGGTACTTGACACCCTTTATTCTACTCACAAAGTTCCCTCACACAGCCGTCCCCTTTGGAGAGGAGAACACACTTGACGGACTCAATTCGAGAGGAGCCCCTGTGCACATTGAAGGGCTGGAGAGGAAACCGGAAGTTTCCCTTCCAACACCAAAGGGGACATGACTTCCCTGAAGCACCCCCAGCGAGTTCCTGAGGTCCCCGTCGCAACTCGAGAAGCACCCCCAGCTTCCCTCCGCAACTCGAGAAACACCCCAAAATGATCCCCTCCATGCGAGATGAGGAAATTTGGCGATGCAGCATCTCAAGAGATATAGCATATTCCCTGTGGAAAGGCAAAAAGTTACTTGACACCCTTTATTCGAATCAGAAAGTTCCCTCACACAGCCGTCCTCTTTGGAAAGGAGAACACACTTTTCGGACTCAATTCGAGAGGAGCCCCTGTGCACATTGAAGGGCTCGAGAGGAAACCGGAAGTTCCCCTTCCAACACCAAAGGGGACCTGACTTCCATGAAGCAACCCCAGCAAGTTCCTGAGGTCCCCGTCGCAACTCGAGAAGCACCCCCAGCTTCCCGCCGCAACTCGAGAAATACCCCAAAATTCTCCCCTCCTTGCGAGATGAGGAAATTTGGCGATGCAGCATCTCAAGAGAAATACCACATTCCCTCTGGAAAGGCAAAAAGTTACTTGACACCCTTTATTCGACTCAGAAAGTTCCCTCACACAGCCGTCCCATTTGAGAGGAGAACACACTTTACGGACTCAATTCGAGAGGACCCCTGTGCACATTGAAGGGCTCGAGAGGAAACCGGAAGTTCCCCTTCCAACATCAAAGGGGACCTGACTTCCCTGAAGCAACCCCAGCGAGTTCCTGAGGTCCCCGTCGCAACTCGAGAAGCACCCCCAGCTTCCCGCCGCAACTCGAGAAACACCCCAATATTATCCCCTCCGTGCGACATGAGGAAATTTGGCGATGCAGCATCTCAAGAGAAATACCACATTCCCTCTGGAAAGGCAAAAAGGTACTTGACACCCTTTATTCGACTCCGAAAGTTCCCTCAGACCGCTGTCCCCTTTGGAGAGGAGAACACACTTTACGGACTCAATTCGAGAGGAGCCCCTGTGCACATTGAAGGGCTCGAGAGGAAACCGGAAGTTCCCCTTCCAACATCAAAGGGGACCTTACTTCCCTTGAGCAACACCAGAGAGTTCCTGAGGTCTCTGTCGCAACTCGAGAAGCACCCCCAGCTTCCCGCCGCAACTCGAGAAACACCCCAAAATTATCCCCTCCTTGGGAGATGAGGAAATTTGGCGACGCAGCATCTCAAGAGAAATACCACATTCCCTCTGGAAAGACAAAAAGGTACTTGACACCCTTTATTCGACTCAGAAAGTTCCCTCACACAGCCGTCCCCTTTGGAGAGCAGAACACACTTTACGGACTCAATTCGAGAGGAGCCCCTGTGCACATTGAAGGGCTCGAGAGGAAACCGGAAGTTCCCCTTCCAACACCAAAGGGGACCTGACTTCCCTGAACCAACACCCGCGAGTTCCTGAGGTACCCGTCGAAACTCGAGAAGCACCCCAAAATTATCCCCTCCAATCGAGATGAGGAAATTTGGCGATGCAGCATCTCAAGAGAAATACCACATTCCCTCTGGAAAGGCAAAAAGGTACTTGACACCCTTTATTTGACTCAGAAAGTTCCCTCACACAGCCGTCCCCTTTGGAGAGGAGAACACACTTTACGGACTCAATTCGAGAGGAGCCCCTGTGCACATTGAAGGGCTCGAGAGGAAACCGGAAGTTCCCCTTCCAACACCAAAGGGGACCTGAATTCCCTGAAGCAACCCCAGCGAGTACTTGAGGTCACCGTCGCAACTCGAGAAGCAACCCCATCTTCCCGCCGCAACTCGAGAAACACCCCAAAATTATCCCCTCCATGCGAGATGAGGAAATTTGGCGATGCAGCATCTCAAGAGAAATAGCACATTTCCTCTGGAAAGGCAAAAAGGTACTTGACACCCTATATTCGACTCAGAAAGTTCCCTCACACAGCCGTCCCCTTTGGAGAGGAGAACACACTTTACGGACTCAATTCGAGAGTAGCCCCTGTGCACATTGTCGGGCTCGAGAGGCAACCGGAAGTTCCCCTTCCAACACCAAAGGGGACCTGACTTCCCTGAAGCAACCCCAGCGAGTTCCTGAGGTCCCCGTCGCAACTCGAGAAGCACCCCAGCTTCCCGCCGCAACTAGAGAAACATCCCAAATTCTCCCCTCCATGCGACATGAGGACATTTGGCGATGCAGCATCTCAAGGGAAATACCACATTCCCTCTGGAAAGGCAAAAAGGTACTTCACACCCTTTATTCGACTCAGAAAGTTCCCTCACACAGCCGTCCCCTTTGGAGAGGAGAACACACTTTACGGACTCAATTCGAGAGGAGCCCCTGTGCACATTGAAGGGCTCGAGAGGAAACCGGAAGTTCCCCTTCCAACACCAAAGGGGACCGGACTTCCCTGAAGCAACCCCAGCCAGTTCCTGAGGTCCCCGTCGCAAATCGAGTAGCACCCCCAGCTTCCCGCCACAACTCGAGAAACACCACAAAATTATCCCCTCCATGCGAGATGAGGAAATTTGGCGATGCAGCATCTCAAGAGAAATACCACATTCCCTCTGGAAAGGCAAAAAGGTACTTGACACCCTTTATTCGACTCAGAAAGTTCCCTCACACAGCCGTCCCCTTTGGAGAGGAGAACACACTTTATGGACTCAATTGGAGAGGAGCCCCTGTGCACATTGAAGGGCTCGAGAGGAAACCGGAAGTTCCCTTTCCAACAACAAAGGGGACCTGACTTCCCTGTAGCAACCCCAGCGAGTTCCTGAGGTCTCCGTCGCAACTCGAGAAACACCCCAAAATTATCCCCTCCATGCGAGATGAGGAAATTTGGCGATGCAGAATCTCACGAGAAATACCACATTCCCTCTGTAAAGGTAAAAAGGTACTTGACACCCTTTATTCGACTCAGAAAGTTCCCTAACAGAGCCGTCCCCTTTGGAGAGGAGAACACACTTTACAGACTCAATTCGAGAGGAGCCCCTGTGCACATTGAAGGGCTCGAGAGGAAACCGGAAGTTCCCCTTCCAACACCAAAGGGGACCTGAATTCCCTGAAGCAACCCCTGCGAGTTCCTGAGGTCCCCGTCGCAATTCGAGAAGCACCCCCAGCTTCCCGCCGCAACTCGAGAAACACCCCAAAATTCTCCCCTCCATGCGAGATGAGGAAATTTGGCGATGCATCATCTCACGAGAAATACCACATTCCCTCTGGAAAGGCAAAAAGGTACTTGACACCCTTTATTCGACTCAGAAAGTTCCCTCACACAGCCGTCCCCTTTGGAGAGGAGAACACACTTTACGGACTCAATTCGAGAGGAGCCCCTGTGCACATTGAAGGGCACGAGAGGATACCGGAAGTTCCCCTTCCAACACCAAAGGGGACGTGACTTCCCTGAAGCAACCCCAGCGAGTTCCTGAGGTCCCCGTCGCAACTCGAGAAGCACCCCCAGCTTCCCGCCGCAACGCGGGAAACACCACAAAATTATCCCCTCCATGCGAGATGAGGAAATTTGGCGATGCAGCATCTCAAGAGAAATACCATTTTCCCTCTGGAAAAGCAAAAAGGTACTTGACACCCTTTATTCGACTCAGAAAGTCCCCTCACACAGCCGTCCCCTTTGGAGAGGAGAACACACTTTATGGATTCAATTCGAGAGGAGCCCCTGTGCACATTGAAGGGCTCGAGAGGAAACCGGAAGTTCCCCTTCCAACACCAAAGGGGACCTGACTTCCCTGAAGCAACCCCAGCGAGTTCCTGAGGTCCCCGTCGAAACTCGAGAAAAACCCCCAGCTTCCCGCCGCAACTCGAGAAACACCACAAAATTATCCCCTCCATGCGAGATGAGGAAATTTGGCGATGAAGCATCTCAAGAGAAATACCACATTCCCTCTGGAAAGGCAAAAAGGTACTTGACACCCTTTATTCGACTCAGAAAGTTCCCTCACACAGCCGTCCCCTTTGGAGAGGAGAACACACTTTACGGACTCAATTCGAGAGGAGCCCCTGTGCACATTGTCTGGCTCGAGAGGCAACCGGAAGTTCCCCTTCCAACACCAAAGGGGACCTGACTTCCCTGAAGCAACCCCAGCGAGTTCCTGAGGTACCCGTCAAAACTCGAGAAGCACCCCAAAATTATCCCCTCCAATCGAGATGAGGAAATTTGGCGATTCAGCATCTCAAGAGAAATACCACCTTCCCTCTGGAAAGGCAAAAAGGTACTTGACACCCTTTATTTGACTCAGAAAGTTCCCTCACACAGCCGTTCCCTTTGGAGAGGAGAACACACTTTACGGACTCAATTCGAGAGGAGCCCCTGTGCACATTGTCTGGCTCGAGAGGCAACCGGAAGTTCCCCTTCCAACACCAAAGGGGACCTGACTTCCCTGAAGCAACCCCAGCGAGTTCCTGAGGTCCCCGTCGCAACTCGAGAAGCACCCCCAGCTTCCCGCCGCAACTAGTGAAACATCCCAAATTCTCCCCTCCATGCGACATGAGGAAATTTGGCGATGCAGCATCTCAAGAGAAATACCACATTCCCTCTGGAAAGGCAAAAAGGTACTTGACACCCTTTATTCGACTCAAAAAGTTCCCTCACACAGCCGTCCCCTTTGGAGAGGAGAACACACTTTACGGACTCAATTCGAGAGGAGCCCCTGTGCACATTGAAGGGCTCGAGACGAAACCGGAAGTTCCCCTTCCAACACCAAACGGGACCTGACTTCCCTGAAGCAACCCCAGCGAGTTCCTGAGGTCCCCGTCGCAAATCGAGTAGCACCCCCATCTTCCCGCCGAAACTCGAAAAATACCACAAAATTCTCCCCTCCATGCGAGATGAGGAAATTTGGCGATGCAGCATCTCAAGAGAAATAGCACATTCCCTCTGGAAAGGCAAAAAGGTACTTGACAGCCTTTATTCGACTCAGAAAGTTCCCTCACTCAGCCGTCCCCTTTGGAGAGGAGGACACACTTTACGGACTCAATTCGAGAGGAGCCACTGTGCACATTGAGGGGCTCGAGAGGAAACTGGAAGTTCCCGTTCCAATACGAAAGGGGACCTGAATTCCCTGAAGCAACCCCAGCGAGTTCCTGAGGTCCCCGTCGCAACTCGAGAAGCACCCCCAGCTTCCCGTGGCAACTCGAGAAACACACCAAAATTCTCCCCTCCATGCGAGATGAGGAAATTTGGCGATGCAGCATCGCACGAGAAATACCACATTCCATCTGGAAAGGCAAAAAGGTACTTGACACCCTTTATTCGACTCAGAAAGTTCCCTCACACAGCCGTCCCCTTTGGAGAGGAGAACACACTTTATGGACTGAATTCGAGAGGAGCCCCTGTGCACATTGAAGGGCTCGAGAGGAAACCGGAAGTTCCCCTTCCAACACCAAAGGGGACCTGACTTCCCTGAAGCAACGCAGCGAGTTCCTGAGGTCCCCGTCGCAACTCGAGAAAACCCCCCAGGTTCCCGCCGCAACTCGAGAAACACCACAAAATTATCCCCTCCATGCGAGATGAGGAATTTTGGCGATGAAGCATCTCAAGAGAAATACCACATTCCCTCTGGAAAGGCAAAAAGGTACTTGACACCCTTTATTCGACTCAGAAAGTTCCCTCACACAGCCGTCCCCTTTGGAGAGGAGAACACACTTGACGGACTCAATTCGAGAGGAGCCCCTGTGCACATTGAAGGGCTCGAGAGGAAACCGGAAGTTCCGCGTCCAACACCAAACGGGAACTGACTTCCATGAAGCAACCCAGAGAGTTCCTGAGGTCCCCGTCGCAACTCGATAAGCACCCCAAGCTTCCCGCCGCAACTCGAGAAACACCCCATAATTATCCCCTCCATGCGAGATGAGGAAATTTGGCGATGCAGCATCTCACGAGAAATACCACATTCCCTCTGGAAAGGCAAAAAGTTACTTGACACCTTTTATTCGACTCAGAAAGTTCCTTCACACAGCCGTCCCCTTAGGAGAGGAGAACACACTTTACGGACTCAATTCGAGAGGAGCCCCTGTGCACATTGAAGGGCTCGAAAGGAAACAGGAAGTTCCCCTTCCAACACCAAAGGGGACCTTACTTCCCTGAAGCAACCCCAGCGAGTTCCTGAGGTCCTCGTCGCAACTCGAGTGGCACCCCCAGCTTCCCGCCGCAACTCGAGAAACGCACGAAAATTATCCCCTACATGCGAGATGAGGAAATTTGGCGATGCAGCTTCTCAAGAGAAATACCACATCCCTCTGGAAAGGCAAAAGGTACTTGACACCCTTTATTCGACTCAGAAAGTTCCCTCACACAGCCGTCCCCTTTGGAGACGAGAACACACTTTACGGATTCAATTCGAGAGGAGCCCCTGTGCACATTGAAGGGCTCGAGAGGAAACCGGAAGTTCCCCTTCCAACACCAAAGGGGACCTGACTTCCCTGAAGCAACCCCAGCGAGTTCCTGAGGTCCCCGTCGCAACTCGAGAAGCACCCCCAGCTTCCCGCCGCAACTCGAGAAACACCCCAAAATTATCCCCTCCATGCGAGATGAGGAAATTTGGCGATGCAGCATCTCACGAGAAATACCACATTCCCTCTGGAAAGGCAAAAAGTTACTTGACACCTTTTATTCGACTCAGAAAGTTCCTTCACACAGCCGTCCCCTTAGGAGAGGAGAACACACTTTACGGACTCAATTCGAGAGGAGCCCCTGTGCACATTGAAGGGCTCGAAAGGAAACAGGAAGTTCCCCTTCCAACACCAAAGGGGACCTTACTTCCCTGAAGCAACCCCAGCGAGTACCTGAGGTCCCCGTCGCAACTCGAGAAGCACCCCCAGCTTCCCGCCGCAACTCGAGAAACACCCCAAAATTATCCCCTCCATGCGAGATGAGGAAATTTGGCGATGCAGCATCTCAAGAGAAATAGCACATTCCCTCTGGAAAGGCAAAAAGGTACTTGACACCCTTTATTCGACTCAGAAAGTTCCCTCACACAGCCGTCCCCTTTGGAGAGTAGAACACACTTTACGGACTCAATTCCAGAGGAGCCCCTGTGCACATTGAAGGGCTCGAGAGGAAACCGGAAGTTCCCCTTCCAACACCAAAGGCGACCTGACTTCCCTGAACCAACACCCGCGAGTTCCTGAGGTACCCGTCGAAACTCGAGAAACACCCCAAAATTATCCCCTCCATGCGAGATGAGGAAATTTGGCGATGCAGCATCTCAAGAGAAATAGCACATTCCCTCTGGAAAGGCAAAAAGGTACTTGACACCCTTTATTCGACTCAGAAAGTTCCCTCACACAGCCGTCCCCTTTGGAGATGAGAACACATTTTACGGACTCAATTCGAGAGGAGCCCCTGTGCACATTGAAGGGCTCGAGAGGAAAACGGAAGTTCCCCTTCCAACACCAAAGGGGACCTGACTTCCCTGAACCAACACCCGCGAGTTCCTGAGGTACCCGTCGAAACTCGAGAAGCACCCCAAAATTATCCCCTCCAATCGAGATGAGGAAATTTGGCGATGCAGCATCTCAAGAGAAATACCACATTCCCTCTGGAAAGGCAAAAAGGTACTTGACACCCTTTATTTGACTCAGAAAGTTCCCTCACACAGCCGTCCCCTTTGGAGAGGAGAACACACTTTACGGACTCAATTCGAGAGAAGCCCCTGTGCATATTGAAGATCTCGAGAGGAAACCGGAAGTTCCCCTTCCAACACCAAAGGGGACCTGAATTCCCTGAAGCAACCCCAGCGAGTACCTGAGGTCACCGTCGCAACTCGAGAAGCAACCCCATCTTCCCGCCGCAACTCGAGAAACACCCCAAAATTATCCCCTCCATGCGAGATGAGGAAATTTGGCGATGCAGCATCTCAAGAGAAATAGCACATTTCCTCTAGAAAGGCAAAAAGGTACTTGAAACCCTATATTCGACTCAGAAAGTTCCCTCACACAGCCGTCCCCTTTGGAGAGGAGAACACACTTTACGGACTCAATTCGAGAGTAGCCCCTGTGCACATTGTCGGGCTCGAGAGGCAACCGGAAGTTCCCCTTCCAACACCAAAGGGGACCTGACTTCCCTGAAGCAACCCCAGCGAGTTCCTGAGGTCCCCGTTGTAACTCGAGAAGAACCCCCAGCTTCCCGCCGCAACTAGAGAAACATCCCAAATTCTCCCCTCCATGCGACATGAGGAAATTTGGCGATGCAGCATCTCAAGGGAAATACCACATTCCCTCTGGAAAGGCAAAAAGGTACTTCACACCCTTTATTCGACTCAGAAAGTTCCCTCACACAGCCGTCCCCTTTGGAGAGGAGAACACACTTTACGGACTCAATTCGAGAGGAGCCCCTGTGCACATTGAAGGGCTCGAGAGGAAACCGGAAGTTCCCCTTCCAACACCAAAGGGGACCTGACTTCCGTGAAGCAACCCCAGCCCGTTCCTGAGGTCCCCGTCGCAACTCCAGAAGCACCCCCAGCTTCCCGCCGCAACTCGAGAAACACCCCAAAATTATCTCCTCCATGCGAGATGAGTAAATTTGGCGATGCAGCATTTCAAGAGAAATACCACATTCCCTCTGGAAAGGCAAAAAGGTACTTGACACCCTTTATTCGACTCAGAAAGTTCCCTCACACATCCGTCCCCTTTGGAGAGGAGAACACACTTTACGGACTGAATTCGAGAGGAGCCCCTGTGCACATTGAAGGGCTCGAGAGGAAACCGGAAGTTCCCCTTCCAACACCAAAGGGGACCTGACTTCCCTGAAGCAACCCCAGCGAGTTCCTGAGGTCCCCATCGAAACTCGCGAAGCACCCCCAGCTTCCCGCCGCAACTCGAGAAACACCACAAAATTATCCCTTCCATGCGAATTGAGGAAATTTGGCGATGCAGCATCTCAAGAGAAATACCACATTCCCTCTGGAAAGGCAAAAGGTACTTGGCACCCTTTATTCGACTCAGAAAGTTCCCTCACACAGCCGTCCCCTTTGGAGACGAGAACACACTTTACGGACTCAATTCGAGAGGAGCCCCTGTGCACATTGAAGGGCTCGAGAGGAAACCGGAAGTTCCCCTTCCAACACCAAAGGGGACCTGACTTCCCTGAAGCAACCCCAGCGAGTTCCTGAGGTCCCCGTCGCAACTCGAGAAGCACCCCCAGCTTCCCGCCGCAACTCGAGAAACACCCCAGAATTCTCCCCTCCATGCGAGATGAGGAAATTTGGCGATGAAGCATCTCAAGAGAAATAGCACATTCCCTCTGGAAAGGCAAAAAGGTACTTGACACCATTTATTCGACTCAGAAAGTTCCCTCACACAGCCGTCCCCTTTGGAGAGGAGAACACACTTAAGGACTCAATTCGAGAGGAGCCCCTGTGCACATTGAAGGGCTCGAGAGGAAACCGGAAGTTCCCCTTCCAACACCAAAGGGGACCTGACTTCCCTGAAGCAACCCCAGCGAGTTCCTGAGGTCCCCGTCGCAACTCGAGAAGCACTCCCAGCTTCCCGCCGCAACACGAGAAACACCCCAAAATTCTCCCCTCCATGCGAGATGAGGAAATTTGGCGATGCAGCATCTCACGAGAAATACCACATTCCTTCTGGAAAGGCAAAAAGGTACTTGACACCCTTTATTCGACTCAGAAAGTTCCCAGCACAGCCGTCCCCTCTGGAGAGGAGAACACACTTTACGGACTCAATTCGAGAGGCGCCCCTGTGCACATTGAAGGGCTCGAGAGGAAACCGGAAATTCCCCTTCCAACACCAAAGGGGACCTGACTTCTCTGAAGCAACCCCAGCGAGTTCCTGAGGTCCCCGTCGCAACTCGAGAAGCACCCCCTGCTTCCCGCCGCAACTCGAGAAACACCCTAAAATTCTGCCCTCCATGCGAGATGAGGAAATTTGGCGATGAAGCATCTCAAGAGAAATACCACATTCCCTCTGGAAAGGCAAAAAGTTACTTGACACCCTTTATTCAACTCAGAAAGTTCCCTCACACAACCGTCCCCTTTGGAGAGGAGAACACACTTTAAGGACTCAATTCGAGAGGAGCCCCTGTGCACATTGAAGGGCTCGAGAGGAACCCGGAAGTTCCCCTTCCAACACCAAAGGGGAACTGACTTCCCTGAAGCAAACCCAGCGCGTTCCTGAGGTCCCCGTCGCAACTCGAGAAGCACCCCCAGCTTCCCGCCGCAACACGAGAAACACCCCAGAATTCTCCCCTGCATGCGAGATGAGGAAATTTGGCGATGAAGCTTCTCAAGAGAAATAGCACATTCCCTCTGGAAAGGCAAAAAGGTACTTGACACCATTTATTCGACTGAGAAAGTTCCCTCACAGAGCCGTCCCCTTTGGAGAGGAGAACACACTTTACGGACTCAATTCTAGAGGAGCCCCTGTGCACATTGAAGGGCTCGAGAGGAAACCGGAAGTTCCCCTTCCAACACCAAAGGGGACCTGACTTCCCTGATGCAACCCCAGCGAGTTCCTGAGGTCCCCGTGGCAACTCAAGAAGCACCCCCAGCTTCCCGCCGCAACTCGAGAAACACCCCAAAATTATCCCCTCCATGCAAGATGAGGAAATTTGGCGCTTCAGCATCTCAAGGGAAATACCACATTCCCTCTGGAAAGGCAAAAAGGTACTTGACATCCTTTATACGTCTCAGAAATTTTCTCACACAGCCGTCCCCATTGGAGATGCGAACACACTTCACGGACTCAATTCGAGAGGAGAACCTGTGCACATTGAAGGGCTCGAGAGGAACCCGGAAGTTCCCCTTCCAACACCAAAGGGGACCTGACTTCCCTGAGGAAACCCCAGCGAGTTCCTGAGGTCCCAGTCGCAACTCGAGAAGCTCCCCCAGCTTCCCGCCGCAACTGTAGAAATACACCAAAATTATCCCCTCCATGCGAGATGAGGAAATTTGGCGATGCAGCATATCACGAGAAATACCACATTCCCTCTGGAAAGGCAAAAAGGTACTTGACACCCTTCATTCGACTCAGAAAGTTCCCTCACACAGCCGTCCCCTTTGGAGAGGAGAACACACTACGGACTCAATTCGAGAGGATCCCCTGTGCACATTGAAGGGCTCGAGAGGAAACCGGAAGTTCCCCTTCCAACACCAAAGGGGACCTGACTTCCCTGAAGCAACCCCAGCGAGTTCCTGAGGTCCCCGTCGCAACTCGAGAAGCACCCCCAGCTTCCCGCCACAACTCGAGAAACACCCCAGAATTCTCCCCTCCATGCGAGATGAGGAAATTTGGCGATGAAGCATCTCAAGAGAAATAGCACATTCCCTCTGGAAAGGCATAAAGGTACTTGACACCATTTATTCGACTCAGAAAGTTCCCTCACACAGCCGTCCCCTTTGGAGAGGAGAACACACTTTACGGACTCAATTCGAGAGGAGCCCCTGTGCACATTGAAGGGCTCGAGAGGAAACCGGAAGTTCCCCTTCCAACACCAAAGGGGACCTGACTTCCCTGAAGCAACCCCAGCGAGTTCCTGAGGTCCCCGTCGCAACTCGAGAAGCACCCCCAGCTTCCCGCCGCAACTCGAGAAACACCCCAAAATTATCCCCTCCATGCGAGATGAGGAAATTTGGCGATGAAGCATCTCACGAGAATTACCACATTCCCTCTGGAAAGGCAAAAAGGTACTTGACACCCTTTATTCGACTCAGAAAGTTCCCTCACACAGCCGTCCCCTTTGGAGAGGAGAACACACTTTACGGACTCAATTCGAGAGGAGCCCCTGTGCACATTGAAGGGCTCGAGAGGAAACCGGAAGTTCCCCTTCCAACACCAAAGGGGACCTGACTTCCCTGAAGCAACCCCAGCGAGTTCCTGAGGTCCCCGTCGCAACTCGAGAAGCACCCCAGCTTCCCGCCGCAACACGAAAAACACCCCAAAATTTTCCCCTCCATGCGAGATGAGGAAATTTGGCGATGCAGCATCTCACGAGAAATACCACATTCCCTCTGGAAAGGCAAAAAGGCACTAGACACCCTTTATTCGACTCAGAAAGTTCCCAACACAGCCGTCCCCTTTGGAGAGGAGAACACACTTTACGGACTCAATTCGAGAGGAGCCCCTGTGCACATTGAAGGGCTCGAGAGGAAACCGGAAGTTCCCCTTCCAAAACCAAAGGGGACCTAACTTCCCTGAAGCAACCCCAGCGAGTTCCTGAGGTCCCCGTCTCAACTCGAGAAGCACTCCCAGCTTCCCGCCGCAACTCGAGAAACACCCCAAAATTATCCCCTCCATGCAAGATGAGGAAATTTGGAGCTTCAGCATCTCAAGGGAAATACCACATTCCCTCTGGAAAGGCAAAAAGGTACTTGACATCCTTTATTCATCTCAGAAAATTTCTCACACAGCCGTCCCCATTGGAGAGGCGAACACACTTCACGGACTCAGTTCGAGAGGAGAACCTGTGCACATTGAAGGGCTCGAGAGGAACCCGGAAGTTCCCCTTTCAACACCAAAGGGGACCTGACTTCCCTGAAGCAACCCCAGCGAGTTCCTGAGGTCCCCGTCGCAACTCGAGAAGTACCCCCAGCTTCCCGCCGCAACTCGAGAAACACCCCAAAATTATCCTCTCCATGCGAGATGAGGAAATTTGGCGATGCAGCATCTCAAGAGAAATTCCACATTCCCTCTGGAAAGGCAAAAAGGTACTTGACACCCTTTATTCGACTCAGAAAGTTCCCTCACACAGCCGTCCCCTTTGGAGAGGAGAACACACTTTACGGACTCAGTTCGAGAGGAGCCCCTGTGCACACTGAAGGGCTCGAGAGGAAAACGAAAGTTCCCCTTCCAACACCAAAGGGGACCTGACTTCCTGAAGTAACCCCAGGGAGTTCCTGAGGTCCCCGTCGCAACTCGAGAAGCACCCCCAGCTTCCCGCCGCAACTCGAGAAACACCCCAAAATTATCCCCTCCATGAGAGATGAGGAAATTTGGCGATGCAGCATCTCAAGAGAAATACCACATTCCCTCTGGAAAGGCAAAAAGGTACTTGACACCCTTTATTCGACTCAGAAAGTTCCCTCACACAGCCGTCCACTTTGGAAGGAGAACACACTTTACGGACTCAACTCGAGAGGAGCCCCTGTGCACATTGAAGGGCTCGAGAGGAAACCAAAAGTTCCCCTCCAACAGCAAGGGGGACCTGACTTCCCTGAAGCAACCCCATCGAGTTCCTGAGGTCCCCGTCGCAACTCGAGAAGCACCCCCAGCTTCCCGCCGCAACACGAGAAACAGCCTAAAATTCTTCCCTCCATGCGAGATGAGGAAATTTGGCGATGCAGCATCTCCAGAGAAATACCACATTCCCTCTGGAAAGGCAAAAAGGTACTTGACACCCTTTATTGGACTCAGAAAGTTCAGTCACACAGCCGTATCCTTTGGAGAGGAGAACACATTTTACGGACTCAATTCGAGAGGAGTCACTGTGCACATTGAAGGGCTTGAGAGGAAACCGGAAGTTCCCCTTCCAACACCAAAGGGGACCTGACTTCAATGAAGCAACCCTAGCGAGTTCCTGGGGTCCCCTTCGCAACTAGAGAAGCACCTCCAGCTTCCCGCCGCAACTCGAGAAATACCCCAAAATTCTCCCCTCCATGCGAGATGAGGAAATTTGGCGATGCAGCATCTCAAGAGAAATACCACATTCCCTCTGTAAAGGCAAAAAGGTACTTGACACCCTTTCTTCGACTCAGAAATTTCCCTCACACAGCCGTCCCCTTTGGAGAGGAGAACACACTTTACGGACTCAATTCGAGAGGAGCCCCTGTGCACACTGAAGTGCTAGAGGGGAAACAGGAAGTTCCCCTTCCAACACCAACGGGGACATGACTTCCCTGAAGCAACCCCAGCGAGTTCCTGAGGTCCCCGACGCAACTCGAGAAGCAAAACCAGCTTCCCGCCGCAAGTCGAGATACACCCCAAAATTGTCCCCTCCACGCGAGATGAGGAAATTTGGCGATGCAGCATCTCAAGAGAAATACCACATTCCCTCTGGAAAGGCAAAAAGGTACTTGACACCCTTTATTCGACTCCGAAAGTTCCCTCACACAGCCGTCCCCTTTGGAGAGGAGAACACACTTTACGGACTCAATTCGAGAGAAGCCCCTGTGCATATTGAAGGGCTCGAGAGGAAACCGGAAGTTCCCCTTCCAACACCAAAGGGGACCTGTCTTCCCTGAAGCAACCGAAGCGAGTTCCTGTGGTCCCGTCGCAACTCGAGAAGCACCCCCAGCTTCCCGCCGCAACTCGAGAAACACCCCAAATTTTCCCCTCCATGCGAGATGAGGAAATTTGGCGATGCAGCATCTCAGGAGAAATACGACATTCCCTCTGGAAAGGTAAAAAGGTACTTGAAACCCTTTATTCGACTCAGAAAGTTCCCTCACACAGCCGTCCCCTTTGGAGAGGAGAACACACTTTACGGACTCAATTCGAGAGGAGCCCCTGTGCACATTGAAGGGCTCGAGAGGAAACCGGAAGTTCCTTTTTGAATACCAAAGGGGACCTGACTTCCCTGAAGCAACCCCAGAGAGTTCATGAGGTCCCCGTCGCAACTCGTGAAGCACCCCCAGCTTCCTGCCGCAACTCGAGAAATAGCCCAAAATTCTACCCACCAGGCGAGATGAGGAAATTTGGCGATGCAGCATCTCACGAGACATACCACATTCCCTCTGTAAAGGCAAAAAGGTACTTGACACCCTTTATTCGACTCAGAAAGTTCCCTCAAACACCCATCCCCTTCGGAGAGGAGAACACACTTTACGGACTCAATTCGAGAGGAGCCCCTGTGCACATTCAAGGGCTCGACAGGGAACCGGAAGTTCCCCTTCCAACAACAAAGGGGACCTGACTTCCCTGAAGCAACCCCAGCGAGTTCCTGAGGTCCCCGTCGCAACTAGATTAGCACCCCCAGCTTCCCGCCGCAACTCGAGAAACACGATAAAATTATCCCCTCCATGCGAGATGAGGAAATTTGGCGATGCCGCATCTCAAGAGAAATACCACATTCCTTCTGGAAAGGCAAAAAGGTACTTGACACCCTATATTCGACTGAGAAAGTTCCCTCACACAGCCGTCCCCTTTGGAGAAGTGAACACTCTTTACGGACTCAATTCGAGAGGAGCCCCTGTGCACATTGAAGGGCTCGAGAGTAAACCGGAAGTTCCCCTTCCAACACCAAAGGGGACCTGACTTCCTTGAAGCAACCCCAGCGAGTTCCTGAGGTCCCCGTCGCAACTCGAGAAGCACTCCCAGCTTCCCGCCGCAACTCGTGAAACACCCCAAAATTCTCCCATCCATGCGAGATGAGGAAATTTGGCGAAGAAGCATCTCACGAGAAATACCACATTCCCTCTGGAAAGGCGAAAAAGTACTTGACATCCTTTATTCGACTCAGAAAGTTCCCTCACACCGACGTCCCCTTTGGAGAGGAGAACACACTTTACGGACTCAATTCGAGAGGAGCCCCTGTGCACATTGAAGGGCTGGAGAGGAGAACGGAAGTTCCCCTTCCAACACCAAAGGGGAACTGACTTCACTGAAGCAACCCCAGCGAGTTCCTGAGGTCCCCGTCGCAACTCGAGAAGCACCCCCAGCTTCCCGCCGCAACTCGAGAAACACCCCAAAATTATCCCCTCCATGCGAGATGAGGAAATTTGGCGATGCTGCATCTCACGAGAAATACCACATTCCCTCTGGAAAGGCAAAAAGGTACTTGACACCCTTTATTCGACTCAGAAATTTCCCTCACACTGCTGTCCCTTTTGGAGAGTAGAACACACTTTACGGACTCAATTTGAGAGGAGCCCCTGTGCACATTGAAGGGCTCGAGAGAAACCGGAAGATCCCCTTCCAACACCAAATGGGACCTGACTTAACTGACGCAACCGCAGCGAATTCCTGAGGTCCCCGTCGCAACTCGAGAAGCACCCCAGCTTCCCGCCGCAACTCGAGAAACAGCCCAAAATTCTTCCCCCCATGCGAGATGAGGTAATTTGGCGATGCAGCATCTCACGGGAAATTGCACATTCCCTCTGAAAAGGCAAAAAGGTACTTGACACCCTTTATTCGACTCAGAAAGTTCCCTCACACAGCCGTCCCCTTTGGAGAGGAGAACACACTTTACGGACTCAATTCGAGAGGAGACCCTGTGCACATTGAAGGGCTCGAGAGGAAACCGGAAGTTCCCCTTCCAACACCAAAGGGGACCTGACTTCCCTGAAGTAACCCCAGCGAGTACCTGAGGTCCCCGTCGCAACTCGAGAAGCACCCCCAGCTTCCCGCCGCAACTAGAGAAACACACCAAAATTATCCCCTCCATGCGAGATGAGGAAATTTGGCGAGGCAGCATCTCACGAGAAATACCACATTCCCTCTGGAAAGGCAAAAAGGTACTTGACACCCTTTATTCGACTCAGAAAGTTCCCTCACACAGCCGTCCCCTTTGGAAAGGAGAACACACTTTACGGACTCAATTCGAGAGGAGCCCCTGTTCTCATTGAAGGGATCGAGAGGAAACCGGAAGTTCCCCTTCCAACAACAAAGGGGACGTGACTTCGCTGAAGCAACCCCAGCGAGTTCCTGAGGTCCCTGTCGCAACTCGAAAAGCACCCCCAGCTTCCCGCCGCAACTCGAGAAACACCCCAAAATTATACCCTCCATGCGAGATGAGGAAATTTGGCGATGCACCATCTCAAGAAAAATACCACATTCCCTCTGGAAAGGCAAAAAGGTACTTGACACCCTTTATTCGACTCAGAAAGTTCCCTCACACAGACGTCCCCTTTGGAGAGGAAAACACACTTTATGAACTCAATTCGAGAGGAAGCCCTGTGCACATTGAAGGGCTCGAGAGGAAACCGGAAGTTCCTCTTCCAACACCAAAGGGGACCTGACTTCCCTGAAACTACCCCAGCGAGTTCCTGAGGGCCCCGTCGCAACTCGAGAAGCAACCCCATCTTCCCGCCGCAACTCGAGAAACACCCCAAAATTATCCCCTCCATGCGAGATGAGGAAATTTGGCGATGCAGCATCTCAAGAGAAATACCACATTTCCTCTGGAAAGGCAAAAGGGTACTTGACACCCTTTATTCGACTCAGAAAGTTCCCTCACACAGCCGTCCCCTTTGGAGAGGAGAACACACTTTACGGACTCAATTCGAGAGGAGCCCCTGTGCACATTGAAGGGCTCGAGAGGAAACCGGAAGTTCCCCTTCCAACACCAAAGGGGACCTGAATTCCCTGAAGGAACTCCAGCGAGTTCCTGAGGCCCCCGTCGCAACTCGAGAAGCAACCCAGCTTTCCGCCGCAACTCGAGAACCACCACAAAATTATCCCCTCAATGCGAGATGAGGAAATTTGGCGATGAAGCATCTCACGAGAAATACCACATTCCCTCTGGAAAGGCAAAATGTACTTGACACCCTTTATTCGACTCAGAAAGTTCGCTCACACAGCCGTCCCCTTTGGAGAGGAGAACACATTTTACGGACTCAATTCGAGAGGAGGCCCTGTGCTCATTGAAGGGCTCGAGAGGAAACCGGAAGTTGCCCTTCCAGCAACAAAGGGGACCTGACTTCCCTGAAGCAACCCCAGCGAGATCCTGAGTTCCCCGTCGCAACTCGAGAAGCACCTCCAGCTTCCCGCCGCAAATCGAGAAACACCCCAAAATTATCACTTCCATGCGAGATGAGGAAATCTGGCGATGCAGCATCACAAGAGAAACACCAAATTCACTCTGGAAAGCCAAAAACGTACTTGACACCCTTTATTCAACTCAGAAAGTTCCCTCACACACTCGTCCCCTTTGGAGGGGAGAACACGCTTTACGGACTCAATTCCTGAGGAGCCCCTGTGCACATTGAAAGGCTCGAGATTAAAGCGGAAGTTCCCCTTCCAACCCCAAAGGGGACCTGACTTCACTGAAGCAACCCCAGCGAGTTCCTGAGGTCCCCGTCGCAACTCGAGAAGCACCCCCAGCTTCCCGCAGCAACTCGAGAAACAGCCCAAAATTATCCAGTCCATGCGAGATGAGGAAATTTGGCGATGCAGCATCTCAAGAGTAATACCACATTCCCTCTGGAAAGGCAAAAAGGTACTTGACACGGTGTATTCAACTCAGAAAGTACCCTCACACTGCCGTCCCCTTTGGAGAGGAGAACACACTTTACGGACTCAATTCGAGAGGAGCCCCTGTGCACATTGAAGGGCTCGAGAGGAAACCGGAAGTTCCCCTTCCAACATCAAACGGGACCTGAATTCCCTGAAGAAACCCCAGCGAGTTCCTGAGGTCCCCGTCGCAACTCGAGAAGCACACCCAGCTTTCAGCAGCTTGAGAAACACCCCAAAATTATCCCCTCCATGCGAGATGAGGAAATTTAGCGATGCAGCATCTCAAGAAAAATACCACATTCACTCTGGAAAGGCAAAAAGGTACTTGACACCCTTTATTCGGCTCAGAAAGTTCCCTCACGCAGCCGTCCCCTTTGGAGAGGAAAACACACTTTATGAACTCAAATCGAGAGGAGCCCCTGTGCACATTGAAGGGGTCGAGAGGAAACCGGAAGTTCCCTTTCCAACACCAAAGGGGACCTGACTTCCCTGAAACATCCCCAGCGAGTTCCTGAGGGCCCCGTAGCAACTCGAGAAGCACCCCCATCTTCCCGCCGCAAGTCGAGAAACACCCCAAAATTATCCCCTCCATGCGAGATGAGGAAATTTGGCGATGCAGCATCTCAAGGGAAATACCACATTACCTCTGGAAAGGCAAAAAGGTACTTGACACCCTTTATTCGACTCAAAAAGTTCGCTCACACAGCCGTCTCATTTGGAGAGGAGAACACACTTTACGGACTCAATTAGAGAGGACACCCTGTGCACATTGAAGGGCTCGAGAAGAAACCGGATGTTACCCTTCCAACACCAAAGGGGACCTGACTTCCGTGAAGAAACCCCAGCGAGTTCCTGTGGCCCCTGTCGCAACTCGAGAAGCACTCCCAGCTTCCTGCCGCAACTCGAGAAACACCCCAAAATTATCCCCTCCATGCGAGATGAGGAAATTTGGCGATGCAGCATCTCAAGAGAAATTCCACTTTCCCTCTGGAAAGGCAAAAAGGTACTTGACACCCTTTATTTGACTCAGAAAGTTCCCTCACACAGCCGTCCCCTTTGGAGAGGAAAACACACTTTACGGACTCAATTCTAGAGGAGCCCTTCTGCACATTGAAGTGCTCGAGAGGAAACCGGAAGTTCCCCTTCCAACACCAAAGAGGACCTGACTTCCCTGAAGCAACCCCAACGAGTTCCTGAGGTCCCCGTCCAACTCGAGAAGCACCCCCAGGTTCCAGCCGCAACTCGAGAAACACCAAAAAATTATCCCCTCCATGCGAGATGAGGAAATTTGGCGATGCAGCATCTCAAGAGAAATATCACTTTCCCTCTGGAAAGGCAAAAAGTTACTTGACACCCTTTATTCGACTCAGAAAGTTCCCTCACACAGCCGTCCCCTTTGGAGAGGAGAACACACTTTACGGACTCAATTCGAGAGGAGCCCCTGTGCACATTGAAGGGCTCGAGAGGAAATCAGAAGTTCCCCTTCCACAACCAAAGCGGACCTGACTTCCCTGAAGCAACACCAGCGAGTTCCTGAGGTCCCCGTCGCAACTCGAGAAGCACTCCCAGCTTTTTGCCGCAACTGGAGAAACACCAAAAAATTATCCCCTCCATGCGAGAGGAGGAAATTTGGCGATGCAGCATCTCAAGAGAAATACCACATTCCTTCTGGAAAGGCAAAAAGTTTCTTAACACCCTTTATTCGACTCAGAAATTTCCCGCACACAGCCGTCCCCTTTGGAGAGGAGAACACACTTTACGGACTCAATTCGAGAGGAGCCCCTGTGCACATTGAAGGGCTCGAGAGGAAACCGGAAGTTCCCCTTCCAACACCAAAGGGGACCTGACTTCCCTGAAGCAACCCCAGCGAGTTCCTGAGGTCCCCGTCGCAACTCGAGAAGCAATCCCAGCTTCCCGCCGAAACTCGAGAAACACACCAAAATTATCCACTCCATGCGAGATGAGGAAATTTGGCGAAGCAGCGTCTCAAGAGAAATACCACATTTCCTCTGGAAAGGAAAAAGGGTACTTGACACCCTTTATTCGAGTCAGAAAGTTCCCTCACACAGCCGTCCCCTTTGGAGAGGAGAACACACTTTACGGACTCAATTCGAGAGGAGCCCCTGTTCTCTTTGGAGGGCTGGAGAGGAAACCGGAAGTTCCACTTCCAATACCAAAGGGGACCTGACTTCCCTGAAGCAACCCCAGCGAGTTCCTGAGGTCCCCGTCGCAACTCGAGAAGCACCTCCAGCTTCCCGCCGCAACTCGATTAACACCCAAAAATTATCCCCTCCATGCGAGATGAGGAAATCTGGCGACGGAGCATCTCAAGAGAAATACCAAATTCACTCTGGAAAGGCAAAAAGGTACTTGACACCCTTTATTCGACTCCGAAAGTTCCCTCACACAGCCGTCCCCTTTGGAGTGGAGAACACGCTTTACGGACTCAATTCCTGAGGAGCCCCTGTGCACATTGAAGGGCTCGAGAGGAAACCGGAAGTTCCCCTTCCAACACCAAAGGGGACCTGACTTCCCTGAAGCAACCCCAGCGAGTTCCTGAGGTCCCCGTCACAACTCGAGAAGCACCCCCAGCTTCCCGCCGCAACACGAGAAACAGCCCAAAATTCTCCCCGGCATGCGAGATGAGGGAATTTGGCGATGCAGCATCTCAAGAGAAATACCACATTAATTCTGGAAAGGCAAAAAGGTACTTGACACCCTTTATTCGACTCAGCAAGTTCCCTCACACTGCCGTCCCCTTTGGAGAGGAGAACACACTTTACGGACTCAAATCGAGAGGAGCCCCTGTGCACATTGAAAGGCTTGAGAGGAAACCGGAATTTCCCCTTCCAACACCAAAGGGGACCTGACTTCCCTGAAGCAATCCCAGCGAGTTCCTGAGGCCCCCGTCGCAACTCGAGAAGCACCCCCAGCTTCCCGCCGCAACTCGAGAAACAGTCCAAAATTATCCCCTCCATGCGAGATGAGGAAATTTGGCGATGAAGCATCTGAAGAGAAACACCACATTCCCTCTGGAAAGGCAAAAGAGTACTTGACACCATTTATTCGACTCAGAAAGTTCCCTCATACAGCCGTCCCCTTAGAGGGGAGAACACACTTTACGGACTCAATTCGAGAGGAGACCCTCTGCAAATTGAAGGGCTCGACCGGAATCCGGAAGTTCCCCTTCCAAGACCAAAGTGGACCTGATTTCCCTGAAGCAACCCCAGCGAGTTACTGAGGCCCCCGTCGCAACTCGAGAAAAACCCCCAGCTTCCCGCCGCAACTAGAGAAACACCACAAAATTATCCCCTCCATGCGAGATGAGGAAATTTGGCGATGAAGCATCTCAAGAGAAATACCACATTCCCTCTGGAAAGGCAAAAAGGTACTTGACACCCTTTATTCGACTCAGAAAGTTCCCTCACACAGCCGTCCCCTTTGGAGAGGAGAACACACTTGACGGACTCAATTCGAGAGGAGCCCCTGTGCACATTGAAGGGCTCGAGAGGAAACCGGAAGTTCCCCGTCCAACACCAAACGGGACCTGACTTCCCTCAAGCAACCCAGAGAGTTCCTGAGGTCCCCGTCGCAACTCGATAAGCACCCCAAGCTTCCCGCCGCAACTCGAGAAACACCCCAAAATTATCCCCTCCATGCGAGATGAGGAAATTTGGCGATGCAGCATCTCACGAGAAATACCACATTCCCTCTGGAAAGGCAAAATGTTACTTGACACCTTTTATTCGACTCAGAAAGTTCCTTCACACAGCCGTCCCCTTAGGAGAGGAGAACACACTTTACGGACTCAATTCGAGAGGAGCCCCTGTGCACATTGCAGGGCTCGAGAGGAAACAGGAAGTTCTCCTTCCAACACCAAAGGGGACCTTACTTCCCTGAAGCAACCCCAGCGAGTTCCTGAGGTCCTCGTCGCAACTCGAGTAGCACCCCCAGCTTCCCGCCGCAAGTCGAGAAACGCACGAAAATTATCCCCTCCATTCGAGATGAGGAAATTTGGCGATGCAGCTTCTCAAGAGAAATACCACATCCCTCTGGAAAGGCAAAAGGTACTTGACACCCTTTATTCGACTCAGAAATTTCCCTCCCACAGCCGTCCCCTTTGGAGAGGAGAACACACTTTACGGACTCAATTCGAGAGGAGCCCCTGTGCACATTGAAGGGCTCGAGAGGAAACCGGAAGTTCCCCTTCCAACACCAAAGGGGACCTGACTTCCCTGAAGCAACCCCAGCGAGTTCCTGAGGTCCCCGTCGCAACTCGAGAAGCACCCCCAGCTTCCCGCCGCAACTCGAGAAACACCCCAAAATTATCCCCTCCATGCGAGATGAGGAAATTTGGCGATGCAGCATCTCACGAGAAATACCACATTCCCTCTGGAAAGGCAAAATGTTACTTGACACCTTTTATTCGACTCAGAAAGTTCCTTCACACAGCCGTCCCCTTAGGAGAGGAGAACACACTTTACGGACTCAATTCGAGAGGAGCCCCTGTGCACATTGCAGGGCTCGAGAGGAAACAGGAAGTTCTCCTTCCAACACCAAAGGGGACCTTACTTCCCTGAAGCAACCCCAGCGAGTTCCTGAGGTCCTCGTCGCAACTCGAGTAGCACCCCCAGCTTCCCGCCGCAAGTCGAGAAACGCACGAAAATTATCCCCTCCATTCGAGATGAGGAAATTTGGCGATGCAGCTTCTCAAGAGAAATACCACATCCCTCTGGAAAGGCAAAAGGTACTTGACACCCTTTATTCGACTCAGAAATTTCCCTCCCACAGCCGTCCCCTTTGGAGAGGAGAACACACTTTACGGACTCAATTCGAGAGGAGCCCCTGTGCACATTGAAGGGCTCGAGAGGAAACCGGAAGTTCCCCTTCCAACACCAAAGGGGACCTGACTTCCCTGAAGCAACCCCAGCGAGTTCCTGAGGTCCCCGTCGCAACTCGAGAAGCACCCCCAGCTTCCCGCCGCAACTCGAGAAACACCCCAAAATTATCCCCTCCATGCGAGATGAGGAAATTTGGCGATGCAGCATCTCACGAGAAATACCACATTCCCTCTGGAAAGGCAAAAAGGTACTTGACACCCTTCATTCGACTCAGAAAGTTCCCTCACACAGCCGTCCCCTTTGGAGAGGAGAACACACTTGACGGACTCAATTCGAGAGGAGCCCCTGTGCACATTGAAGGGCTCGAGAGGAAACCGAAAGTTCCCCTTCCAACACCAAAGGGGACCTGACTTCCCTGAAGCAACCCCTGCGAGTTCCTGAGGTTCCCGTCACAACTCGAAAAGCACCCCCAGCTTCCCGCCGCAACTCGAGAAACACCCCAAAATTATCCCCTCCATGCGAGATGAGGAAATTTGGCGATGCAGCATCTCAAGAGAAATAGCACATTCCCTCTGGAAAGGCAAAAAGTTACTTGACACCCTTTATTCGACTCAGAAAGTTCCCTCACACAGCCGTCCCCTTTGGAGAGTAGAACACACTTTACGGACTCAATTCCAGAGGAGCCCCTGTGCACATTGAAGGGCTCGAGAGGAAACCGGAAGTTCCCCTTCCAACACCAAAGGGGACCTGACTTCCCTGAACCAACACCCGCGAGTTCCTGAGGTACCCGTCGAAACTCGAGAAACACCCCAAAATTATCCCCTCCATGCGAGATGAGGAAATTTGGCGATGCAGCATCTCAAGAGAAATACCACATTCCCTCTGGAAAGGCAAAAAGGTACTTGACACCCTTTATTCGACTCAGAAAGTTCCCTCACACAGCCGTCCCCTTTGGAGATGAGAACACATTTTACGGACTCAATTCGAGAGGAGCCCCTGTGCACATTGAAGGGCTCGAGAGGAAACCGGAAGTTCCCCTTCCAACACCAAAGGGGACCTGACTTCCCTGAACCAACACCCGCGAGTTCCTGAGGTACCCGTCGAAACTCGAGAAGAACCCCAAAATTATCCCCTCCATGCGAGATGAGGAAATTTGGCGATGCAGCATCTCAAGAGAAATACCACATTCCCTCTGGAAAGGCAAAAAGGTACTTGACACCCTTTATTTGACTCCGAAAGTTCCCTCACACAGCCGTCCCCTTTGGAGAGGAGAACACACTTTACGGACTCAATTCGAGAGGAGCCCCTGTGCACATTGAAGGGCTCGAGAGGAAACCGGAAGTTCCCCTTCCAACACCAAAGGGGACCTGACTTCCCTGAAGCAACCCCAGCGAGTTCCTGAGGTCCCCGTCGCAACTCGAGAAGCACCCCCAGGTTCCCGCCGCAACTAGAGAAACATCCCAAATTCTCCCCTCCATGCGACATGAGGAAATTTGGCGATGCAGCATCTCAAGGGAAATACCACATTCCCTCTGAAAGGCAAAAAGGTACTTCACACCCTTTATTCGACTCCGAAAGTTCCCTCACACAGCCGTCCCCTTTGGAGAGGAGAACACACTTTGCGGACTCAATTCGAGAGGAGCCCCTGTGCACATTGAAGGGCTCGAGAGGAAACCGGAAGTTCCCCTTCCAACACCAAAGGGGACCTGACTTCCCTGAAGCAACCCCAGCCAGTTCCTGAGGTCCCCGTCGCAACTCCAGAAGCACCCCCAGCTTCCCGCCGCAACTCGAGAAACACCCAAAAATTATCCCCTCCATGCGAGATGAGGAAATTTGGCGATGCAGCATCTCACGAGAAATACCACATTCCCTCTGGACAGGCAAAAAGGTACTTGACACCCTTTATTCGACTCAGAAAGTTCCCTCACACAGCCGTCCCCTTTGGAGAGGAGAACACACTTTACGGACTCAATTCGAGAGGAGCCCCTGTGCACATTGAAGGGCTCGAGAGGAAACCGGAAGTTCCCCTTCCAACACCAAAGGGGAACTTACTTCCCTTGAGCAACAGCAGCGAGTTCCTGAGGTCTCCGTCGCAACTCGAGAAGCACCCCCAGCTTCCCGCCGCAACTCAAGAAACACTCCAAAATTATCCCCTCCATGCGAGATGAGGAAATTTGGCGATGCAGCATCTCAAGAGAAATACCACATTCCCTCTGGAAAGACAAAAAGGTACTTGACACCCTTTATTCGACTCAGAAACTTCCCTCACACAGCCGTCCCCTTTGGAGAGGAGAACACACTTTTCGGACTCAATTCGAGAGGAGCCCCTGTGCACATTGAAGGGCTCGAGAGGAAACCGGAAGTTCCCCTTCCAACACCAAAGGGGACCTGACTTCCCTGAAGCAACCTCAGCGTGTTCCTGAGGTCCCCGTCGCAACTCGAGAAGCACCCCCAGCTTCCCGCCGCAAGTCGAGAAACACTCCAATATTATCCCCTAAATGCGAGATGAGGAAATTTGGCGATGCAGCATCTCGAGAGAAATACCACATTCCCTCTGGAAAGGCAAAAAGGTACTTGACACCCTTTATTTGACTCAGAAAGCTCCCTCACACAGCCGTCCCGTTTGGAGAGGAGAACACACTTTACGGACTGAATTCGACAGGAGACCCTGTGCACATTGAAGGGCTCGAGAGGAAATCGAAAGTTCCCCTTTCAACACCAAAGGCGACCTGACTTCCCTGAAGCAACTGTAACGAGTTCCTGACGTCCCCGTCGCAACTCCAGAAGCACCCCCAGCTTCCGGTCGCAACTCGAGAAACACACCAAAATTATCCCCTCCATGCGAGATGAGGAAATTTGGCGAATGCAGCATCTAAAGTGAAATACCACTTTCCCTCTGGAAAGGCAAAAATGTACTTGACACCCTTTATTCGACTCAGAAAGTTACCTCACACAGCCGTCCCCTTTGGAGAGGAGAACACACTTTAAGGACTCAATTCGAGAGAAGCCCCGGTGCACATTGAAGGGCTCGAGAGGAAACCGGAAGTTCCCCTTCCAACACCAAAGGGGACCTGATTTCCCTGAAGCAACCCCAGCGAGTTCCTGATGTCCCTATTGCAACTCGAGAAGCACCCCGAGGGTCCCGCCGCAACTCGAGAAACACCCCAAAATTATCTCCTCCATGCGAGATGAGGAAATTTTTGATGCAGCATCTGAAGAGAGATACCACATTCCCTCTTGAAAGGCAAAAGGTACTTGACACCCTTTTTTCTTCTCAGAAAGGTCCCTCACACAGCCGTCCCCTTTGGAGAGGAGAACACACTTTATGGACTCAATTCGAGATGACCCCTGTGCACATTGAAGGGCTCGAAAGGAAACCGGAATTTCCCCTTCCAACACGAAAGGGGACCTGACTTCCCTGAAGTAACCCCAGTGAGTTCCTGAGGTCCCTGTTGCAACTCGAGAAGCACCCCGAGGGTCCCGCCGCAACTCGAGAAACACACCAAAAATATCCCCTCAATGCGAGATGAGGAAATTTTGCGATGCAGCATCTCAAGTGAAATAGCACATTCCCTCTTGAAAGGCAAAGGTACTTGACACCTTTTTTTCTTCTCAGAAAGTTCACTGACAGAGCCGTCCGCTTTGGAGAGGAGAACACACTTTATGGACTCAATTCGAGAGGAGCCCCTGTGCACATTTAAGGGCTCGAGAGGAAACAGGAAGTTCCCCTTTCAACACCAAAGGGGACCTAACTTCCCTGAATTAACCCCAGCGAGTGCCTGAGTTCCCCGTCGCAACTCGAGAGGCACCCCCAGCTTCCCGGGGCAACTCGAGAAACACCCCAATATTATCCCCTCCATGTGAGATGAGGAAATTTTGCGATGCAGCATCTCAAGAGAAATACCACATTCCCTCTGGAAAGGCAAAAAGGTACTTGACACCCTTTATTCGACTCAGAAAGTTCCCTCACACAGCCGTCCCCTTTGGAGAGGAGAACACACTTTACGGACTCAATTTGAGAGGAGCCCCTGTGCACATTGAAGGGCTCGAGAGGAACCCGGAAGTTCCCCTTCAAACACCAAAGGGGGCCTGACTTCCCTGAAGCAACCCCAGCGAGTTCCTGAGGTCCCCGACGAAACTCGAGAAGCACCCCCAGCTTCCAGCCGCAACTCGAGAAACACCCCAAAATTATCTCCTCCATGCGAGATGACTAAATTTGGCGACGCAGCATCTCAAGAGAAATTCCACATTCCCTCTGGAAAGGCAAAAAGGTACTTGACACCCTTTATTCGACTCAGAAAGTTCCCTCACACAGCCGTCCCCTTTTGAGAGTAGAACACACTTTACGGACTCAATTCGAGAGGAGCCCGTGTGCACATTGAAGGGCTCGAGAGGAAACCGGAAGTTCCCCTTCCAACACCAAAAAGGACCTGACTTCCCTGAAGCTACCCAAGCGAGTTCCTGAGGTCCCCGTCGCAACTCGAGAAGCACCCCCAGCTTCCCGCCCCAACTCGAGAAATACCCCAAGATTATCCCCTCAATGCGAGATGAGGAAATTTTGCGATGCAGCATCTCAAGAGAAATATCACATTCCCTCTTGAAAGGGAAAAGGTACTTGACACGTTTATTCGACTCAGAAAGTGAACTCACACAACCGTCACCTTTGGAGAGAACACACCTTATGGACTCAATTCGAGAGGAGCCCCTGTGCACATTGAAGGGCTCGAGAGGAAACCGGAAGTTCCCCTTCCAACACCAAAGGGGACCTGACTTCCCTATAGCAACCCCAGCGAGTTCCTGAGGTCCCCGTCGCAACTCGAGAACCACCGCCAGCTTCCCGCCGCAACTCGAGAAACACCCCAAAATTATCCCCTCAATGCGAGATGAGGAAATTTTGTGATGCAGCATCTCAAGAGAAATACCACATTCCCTCTTGAAAGGCAAAAAGTTACTTGACACCCTTTATTCGACTCAGAAAGTTCCCTCACAAAGCTGTCCCCTTTTAGAGGAGAACACATTTTATGGACTCAATTCGAGATGAGCCCCTGTGCACAATTAAGGGCTCGAGAGAAACCAGGAATTTCCCCTTCCAACAGCTAAGGGGACCTGACTTCTCTGAAGCAACCGCAGCGAGTTCCTGAGGTCCACGTCCCAACTCCAGAAGAACCCTCTGCTTCCCGCCGCAACTCGAGAAACACCCCAAAATTTTCCCCTCAATGCGAGATGAGGAAATTTTGCGATGCAGCATCTCAAGAGAAATACCACATTCCCTCTTGAAAGGGAAAAAGGTACTTGACACCCTTTACTCGACTTAGATAATTCCATCACAGAGCCGTCCCCTTTGGAGAGGAGAACACACTTTATGGACTCAATTCGAGATGAGCCCCTGTCCACATTTAAGGGCTCGAGAGGTAAACTGAATTTCCCCTTCGAACACCAAAGGGGACCTGACTTCCCTGAAGCAACCCCAGCGAGTTCCTGAGGTCCCCGTCGCAACTCGAGAAGCACCCACAGCTTCCCGCCCCAACTCGAGAAATACCCCAAAATAATCCCCTGAATGCGAGATGAGGAAATTTGGCGATGCAGCATCTCAAGAGAAATATCACATTCCCTCTTGAAAGGGAAAAGGTACTTGACACCCTTTATTCGACTCAGAAAGTGAACTCACACAACCGTCACCTTTGGAGAGAACACACTTTATGGACTCAATTCCAGATGAGTCCCTGTGCACATTTAAGGCCTCGAGAGGAACCCGGCAATTCCCCTTCCAACAGCAAAGGGGACCTGACTTCCCTGAAGCAACCCCAGCGCGTTCCTGAGGTCCCCGTCGCAACTCGAGAAGCACCGCCAGCTTCCCGCCGCAACTCGAGAAACACCCCAAAATTATCCACTCAATGCGGGATGAGGAAATTTTGCGATGCAGCATCTCAAGAGAAATACCACATTCCCTCTTGAAAGGCAAAAAGGTACTTGACACCGTTTATTCGACTCAGAAAGTTCACTCACAAAACCGTCCCCTTTGGAGAGAACACACCTTATGGACTCAATTCGAGAGGAGCCCCTGTGCACATTGAAGGGCTCGAGAGATACCCGGAAGTTCCCCTTCCAACAGCAAAGGGGACCTGACTCCCTGAAGCAACCCCAGCGAGTTCCTGAGGTTCCCGTCACAACTCGAGAAGCACCCCCAGGTTCCCGCCACTTGAGAAACACCCCAAAATTATCCCCTCAATGCGAGATGAGGAAATTTTGCGATGCAGCATCTCAAGAGAAATACCACATTCCCTCTTGAAAGGCAAAAAGGTACTTGACACCCTTTATTCGACTCAGAAAGTTCCCTCACAAAGCTGTCCCCTTTTAGAGGAGAACACACTTTATAGACTCAATTCGAGAGGAGTCCCTGTGCACATTTAAGGGCTCGAGAGGTACTTGGAAGTTCCCCTTCCAACAACAAAGGGGACCTGATTCCCTGAAGCAACCCTATCTGGTTCCTGAGGTCCCCGTCGCTACTCTTGAAGCACCCCCAGCTTCCCGCCGCAACTCGAGAAACACTCCAAAATTATCTCCTCAATGCGAGGTGAGGAAATTTTGCGATGTAGCATCTCAATAGAAATACCACATTCCCTCTTGAAAGGCAAAAGGTTACTTGACACCCTTTATTCGACTCAGAAAATTCCCTCACACAGCCGTCCCCTTTTAGAGGAGAACACACTTTATGGACTCAATTCGAGATGAGCCCCTGTGCACTTTTAAGGGCTCGAGAGGAACCCGGAAGTTCCCCTTCCAACAGCAAAGGGGACCTGAACTCCCTGAAGCAAACACAGCGAGTTCCTGAGGTCCCGGTCGCAACCCGAGAAGCACCCCCAGCTTCCCGCCGCAACTCGAGAAACACCCTAAAATTATCGCCTCAATGCGAGATGAGGAAATTTTGCAATGCAGCATCACAAGAGAAATACCACATTCCCTCTTGAAAGGCAAAAAGTTACTTGACACCTTTATTCGACTCAGAAAGTTCCCTCACACGGCCGTCCCCTTTGGAGAGAACACACTTTACTGACTCAATTCGAGATGAGCCCCTGTGCACATTTAAGGGCTCGAGAGGAACCCTGAAGTTCCCCTTCCAACAGCAAAGTGGACCTGATTTCCCTGCAGCAACACCAACGAGTTCCTGAGGTCCCCGTCGCAACTCGAGAAGCACCCCCAGCTTCCCGCCGCAACTCGAGAAACACCCCAAAATTATCCCCTCAATGCGAGATGAGGAAATTTTGCCATGCAGCATCTCAAGAGAAAAAGTACATTCCCTCTTGAAAGGCAAAAATGTACTTGACACACTTTATTCGACTCAGAATGTTCCCTCACACAGCCGTCCCCTTGGAGAGAACACACTTTATGAACTCAATTCGATATGAGCCCCTGTGCACATTCAAGGGCTCGAGAGGAACCCGGAAGTTCCCCTTCCAACAGCAAAGGGGACCTGACTTCCCTGAAGCAATCCCAGCGAGTTCCTGAGGTCCCCGTCTGAACTCAAGAAGCACCCCCAGCTTCCTGCCGGAACTCGTGAAACACCCCAAAATTATCCCCTCAATGCGAGATGAGGAAATTTTGTGGTGCAGCATCTCAAGAGAAATACCACATTCCCTCTTGAAAGGCAAAAAGGTACTTGACACCCTTTATTCGACTCAGAAAGTTCCCTCACACAGCCATCCCCTTTGGACAGGAGAACACACTTTATGGACTCAATTCGAGATGAGCCCTTGTTCACATTGAAGGGCTTGAGAGGAAACCGGAAGTTCCCCTTCCATCACCAAAGGGGACCTGACTTCCCTGAAGCAACCCCAGCGAGTTCCTGAAGTTCCTGTCGCAACTCGAGAAGCACCCCCAGCTTCCCGCCGCGACTCGAGAAACACCCCAAAATTATCCCCTCAATGCGAGATGAGGAAATTCTTCGATGCAGCATCTCAAGAGAAATACCACATTCCCTCTTGAAAGGCAGAAAGATACTTGACACCCTTTATTCGACTCAGAAATTTCCCTCACACAGCCGTCCCTTTTGAGAGGAGAAAACACTTTATGGACTCAATTCCAGATGAGTCCCTGTTCACATTTAATGGCTCGAGAGGAAACCGGAAGTTCCCCTTCCAACAACAAACGGACCTAATTTCCCTGAAGAAATCCCAGCGAGTTCCTGAGGTCCCCGTCGCAACTCGAGAAGCACCCCAGTTTCGCACCGCAACTCGAGAAACACCCCCAAATTATCCCCTCTATGCGAGATGAGGAAATTTTGCCATGGAGAATCTCACCAGAAATACCACATTCCCCCTTGAAAGGCAAAAAGGTACTTGACACCCTTTATTTGACTCTGAAAGTTCCCTCAACCGCAGTCCCCTTTGGAGAGGAGAACACGCATTATGGACTCAATTCGAGATCAGCCCATGTTCACATTGAAGGGCTCGAGAGGAGACCTTTAGTTCCCCTTCCAAAACCAAAGGGGACCTTACTTCCCTGAAGCGACCGGAGCGAGTTCCTGAGGTCCCCGTAGCAAATTGAGATGTACCCCCAATTTCCTGCCGCAACTCTGCAAACACTAAAAAATTATCCCCTCAATGAGAGATGAGGAAATTTTGCGCTGCATAATCTCAAGAGAAATACCATCTTCCCTCTTGAAAGGCAAAGGTTTCTTGACACCCTTTTTTGGACGGAGAAATTTCACTATCATCCTTCCCCATTGGAGAGGAAAATAAACTTTACGAGCTCAATTCGAGATGAGCCCCTGTTCCCACTTAACGACTCTAGAGTAAACCTAAATTTTCCCTTCCAACAAAAGGGTACCTGGCTTCCCTGAAGCAACCCGGGCAAGGACCTGAGGTCCCCATCGTACCTCGAGAATTACCCCCATATTCCCGCCGCAACTCGAGAAACACCACAAAACTATTCCCTCAATGCGAGATGAAGAAATTTTGCGCTGCAGAATTTCAAGAGAAATACCACATTCCTTCTTGCAAGGCAAAAGGGTACAGGACACCCTTTTTCGACTCAGAATAATCCCTCACACAGCCGTCCCCTTTGGAGAGGAGAACACACTTTAAGGACTCAATAGAAGATGAGCCCCTATTCCCATTTAATGGCTGGAGAGTAAACCGGAAGTTCCCCTTCCAACTCCAATGGGGACCTGACTGCCCTAAAGCAACCAGAGCGACTTCCTGGGGTCCCCGTCTCAACTCGAGCAGTTACCCCAGATTCCCGCCGCAACAAGAGAAAAACCACAAAATTTTCCCCGCAATGCGAGGTGAGGACATTTCGTGCTGCATCTCAAGAGAAATATCACATTCTCTCTTGAAAGGCAAAAGGGTACTTGACACCCTTTATGCGAGTCAAAAAGTTCCCTCACACAGCCGTCCCCATTGGAGAGGAGAACACACTTTAAGGACTCAATTCCAGAGGAGGCCCTATTCCCTTTTAACGGCTCCAGAGTAACGAAAGGGGACCTGACTTCCCTGAATAAACCCGAGCGAGTTCCTGAAGTCCCCGACGCACTTCGAGAAGTACCCCCAGCTTCTCCCCGCAACTATAGAAACACCACAATATTATAGACTCAATGCGAGATGAGGAAATTTTGCGCTGCAGAATCTCAAGTGAAACACCACATTCCCGCTTGAAAGGCAATGGGTACTTGACACCCTTTATTCGACTCAGAAATTTCACTAACATCAGTCCCCATTGGAGAGGAGAACACATTTTATGGACTCAATTCAATATGAGCCCCTATTCCCATTAACGGCTCGAGAGTAAACCGGAGGTTCCCCTTCCAAGAAAAAAGGGGTCCTGACTTCCGTGAAGCAACCCGAGCGAGTTCCTGAAATCCCCGTCTCAACCTGAGAAGCACCCCCAGCTTCCCACCGCAAATCGAGAAACACCACAAAATTATCCCCTCAATGTGAGAGGAGGAAATTTTGCGATGCAGAATCTCAAGAGAAATACCACATTTCCTTTTGAAAAGGCAAAATTTTATTTGACACCCTTTATTCGACTCAGAAAGTTCCCTCACACAGCCATCCCCTTTAGAGAGGAGAACACACTTTATGGACTCATTTCGAGATGAGACCCTGTTCACATTTAAGGGCTCGAGAGGAAACAGGAAGTTCCCCTTCCAATATCAAAGGGGACCTGACTTCCCTGAAGCAACCCCAGCGAGTTCCTGAGGTCCCCGTCGCAACTCTATAAGCACCCCCAGCTTCCCGCCGCAACTCGAGAAAAACCCCAAAATTATCCCCTCAATGCGAGATGAGGAAATTTTGCGATGCAGAATCTCAAGAGAAATATCACATTTCCTCATAAAAGGCAAAAGGGTACTAAACACCCTTTATGCAACTCAGAAAGTTCCCTCACACTGCCGTCCCCATTGGGAGGAGAACACACTTTATGGACTCTATTCGAGAAGAGGCCCTATTCACATTAAAGGGCTCGAGAGTAATATGGAAGTTCCCCTTCCAGCACAAAATGGGACCAGACTTCCCTGAAGTAACTCGAGTGTGGTCCAGAGGTACTCGTCGGAACTGCAAAAATACCCCCAGCATCCCAACCCAATTCGTGAAACACCAAAAAATTATCCCTTCCATGCGAGATGAGGAAATTTTGCGCTGCAGAATCTCAAGAGAAATCCCACATTCCCGCTTGAAAGGCAACAGTGTACTTGACTCCCTTTAGGCGACTCAGAATGTTCCCTAAAATCCGTCCTCAGTGCAGAGGAGAACACACTCTCTGGACTCAAATCGAGAAGAGGCAATGTTCCCATTTAACGGCTCGAGAGTAATCTTGAAGTTCCCCTTCCAACACAAAAGGGGACTTGACTTCGCTGAAGCAACCCGAGCGAGTTCCTGAGGTCCCCGTTGCAACTCGAGAATTACCCTCTGCTTCCCTCTGCAACTCGAGAAATACCACAAAATTTTCCCCTCAATGAGAGATGAGGTAATTTTTCGCTGCAGAATCTCAAGAGAAATCCCACATTACCGCTTGAAAGGCAAAAGGGTACTTGACACACTTTATGCCACTCAGAAATTTCCCTAACATCCGTCCCCATTGGAGAGGAGAACACAATTTATGGACTGAAATCTACAGGAAGCCCTATTCCCATTAAAGGGCTCGAGAACAATCCGGAAGTTCCCCTTCCAGCACAAAAGGGGACCTGACTTCCCTGGAGTAATCCGAGTGTGTTCCAGAGGTCCTCGTCGCAACTGGAGAATCACCCTCCCAGCTTCCCAGCCCAATTCGTGTAACAGCACATAATTATCCCCTCCATGCGAGATGAGGAAATTTTGCACTGCAGAATCTCAAGAGCAATCCCACATTCCCGCTTGAAAGGCAAAAGGGTACTTGACTCCCTTTAGGCGAATCAGAATGGTCTCTAACATCCGTCCTCAGTGGAAAGGAGAACACACTTTAAGGACTCAAATCGAGAAGAGGCAATATTCCCATTTAACGTCTCGAGAGTAATCCGGAAGTTCCCCTTCCAGCACAATCGGGGACCTGACTTCCCTGAAGTAACTCGAGTGAGTTCCTGAGGTCCCCTTCGCACCTCGAGGAATACCCCAAGCTTCCCGCCGTAATTCGAGAAACACCACAAAATTATCCCCTCAATGCGAGATGAAGAAATTTTGCGCTGCAGAATTTCAAGAGAAATCCCACATTCCCGCCTGAAAGGGAAAACGGTATTTGACACACTTTATTCAGTTCAGTTCAGTTCAGTCGCTCAGTCGTGTCCGACTCTCCGCGACCCCATGAATCACTGTACGCTAGGCCTCCCTGTCCTACACCAACTCTCGGAGTTCACTCAAACTCATGGCCACAGAGCCGGTGATGCTATCCAGCCATCTCATTCTCTGTCGTCCCCTTCTCCTCCAGCCCCCAACCTCTCTTAGGATCAGAATCTTTTCCAGTGAGTCAACTCATTGCATGAGGTGGCCGAAGTATTGCAATTTCAGCTTTAGCATCAGTCCTTCCAATGAACACCGACGATTGATCTCCCTTAGAATGGACAGGTTGGATCTTCTTGCAGTCCAAGGGACTCTCAAGACTCTTCTGCAATACCACAGTTCGAAAGCATCAGTTCTTCGGCGATCAGCTTTCTTCACAGTCCAACTCTCACATCCATACATGACCACGGGAAAAACCGTAGCTTTGACTAGATGGAGCTTTTTTGGCAAAGTAATGTCTCTGTTTTTTAATATACTATCAAGGTTGATCATAACTTTCCTTCCAAGGAGTAAGCGCCTTTTAATTTCATGGCTTCAATCAGCATCTGCAGTGATTTTGGAGCCCCCAAAAATAAAGTGTGACACTGTTTCCACTGTTTTTCCATCTATTTCCCGTGACGTGCTGGGACCAGATTCCATCACCTTTGTTTTCTGAATGTTGAGCTTCAAGCCAACCTTTTCACTCTCCTCTTTCACTTTCATCAAGAGTCTTTTGAGTGCCTCCTCAATTTCTGCCCTAAAGGTGGTGTCATCGGCATATCTGAGGTTATTGATATTTCTCCCAGCAATCTTGATTCCAGTTGTTCTTCTTCCAGCCCAGCATTTCTCATGATGCACTCTGCATAGAAGTTAAATAAGCAAGATTACAATATACAGCCTTGACGTACTCCTTTTCCTATTTGGAACCAGTCTTTTGTTCCATGCACAGTTCTGACTGTTGCTTCCTGACCTGCATACAGGTTTCTAAAGAGGCAGGTCAGGTGGTCTCGTATTCCCATCTCTTTCAGAATCTTCCACAGTTTATTGTGATCCACACAGTCAAAGGCTTTGGCATAGTCAATGAAGCAGAAATAGATGTTTTTCTGGAACTCTCTCGCTTTCTCCATGATCCAGCGGATGTTGGCAATTTGATCTCTGGTGCCTCTGCCTTTTCTAAAACCTGCTTGAACATCTGGGAGTTCACGGATCACATATTGCTGAAGCCTGGCTTGGAGAATTTTGAGCATGACTGTACTAGCGTGTGAGATGAGTGCAATTATGCGGTAGCTTGAGCATTCTTTGACATTGCCTTTCTTTGGGATTAGAATGAAGACTGACCTTTTCCAGTCCTGTGGCCACTGCTGAGTTTTCCAAATTTGTTGGCATATTGAGTGCAGCACTTTCACAGCATCATCTTTCAAGATTTGAAATAGCTCAACTGGAATTCCATCACTTCCACTAGCTTTGTTCGTAGTGTTGCTTTCTAAGGCACACTTGAATTCACATTCCATGATATCTGGCTCTAGGCCAGTGATCACATTTTCGTGACTATCCTGGTCGTGAAGATCTTTTTTGTACAGTTCTTCTGTGTATTCTTGCCACCTCTTCTTAATATCTTCTGCTTCCGTTAGGTCCATACCATTTCTGTCCTTTATCGAGCCCATCTTTGCATGAAATGTTCCCTTGGAATCTCTAATGTTCTTGAAGAGATCTCTTGTTTTTCCTATTCTGTTGTTTTCCTCTATTTCTTTGCATTGATCACTGAGGAAGGCTTTCTTATCTCTCCTTGCTATTCTTTGGAACTCTGCATTCTAATGCTTCTATCTTTCCCTTTCTCCTTTGCTTTTCGCTTCTCTTCTTTTCACAGCTATTTGTAAAGCCACCTCAGACAGCCATTTTGCTTTTTTTTTTGCATTTCTTTTCCATGGGGATGCTCTTGGTCCCTGTCTCCTGTACAATGTCACGAACCTCCATCCAGAGTTCATCAGGCACTCTATCTATCAGATCTAGTGCCTTAAATCTATTTCTCACTTCCACTATATAATCCTAAGGGATTTGATTGAGGTCATATCTGAATGGTCTAGGGGTTTTCCCTACTTTCCTCAATTTCAGTCTGAATTTGGCAATAAGGAGTTCATGATCTGAGCCACAGTCAGCTCCTGGTCTTGTTTTTGTTAACTGTATACAGCTTCTCCATCTTTGGCTGCAAAGAATATAATCAATCTGATTCCGGTGTTGACCATCAGGTGATGTCCACGTGTAGAGTCTTCTCTTGTGTTGTTGGAAGAGGGAGTTTGCTATGACCAGTGCGTTCTCTTGACAAAACTCTATTAGACTTGGCCCTGCTTCATTCCGTGCTCCAAGGCCAAATTTGCCTGTTACTGCAGGTGTTTCTTGACTTCCTACTTTTGCATTCCAGTCCCCTATAATGAAAAGGACATCTTTTTGGGTGTTAGTTCTAAAAGGTCTTGTAGGTCTTCATAGAACCGTTCAACTTCGACTTCTTCAGCGTTAGTGGTTGGGGCATAGGCCTGGATTACTGTAATGTTGAATGGTTTGCCTTGGAAACGAACAGAAATCATTCTGTCGTTTTTAAGATTGCATCCAAGTACTGCATTTCGGAGTCTCTTGTTGACCATGATGGCTACTCCATTTCTTCTAAGGGATTTCTGCCCACAGTAGTATATATATAATGGTCATCTGAGTTAAATTCACACATTCCAGTCCATTTTAATTCACTGATTCCTAGAATGTCTATGTTCACTCTTGCCATCTCCTGTTTGACCACTTCCTATTTGCCTTGATTCCTGGAGCTTACATTCCAGGTTCCTATGCAATATTGCTCTTTACAGCACCAGACCTTGCTTCTATCACTGGTCACATCCACAACTGGGTACTGGTTTTGCTTTTGCTCCATCCCTTCATTCCTTCTAGAGTTATTTCTCCACTGATCTCCAGTAGCATACTGGGCACCTACAGACCTGGGGAATTCCTCATTCAGTATCCTGTCATTTTGCCCTTTGATACTGTTCATGGGGTTCTCAATGCAAATATACTGAAGTGGTTTGCCATTCCCTTCTCCAGTGGACCACATTCGGCTGTGGTCCATGTGATCAGATCAAGTAGATTCCTGTGATTATGATTTCAGTGTGTCTGCCATCTGAAGCCCCCTCGCAATACCTACCATCTGATTTGAGTTTCTCTTACCTTGGGTGTGGGATATCTCTTCACAGCTGCTCCAAGAAAGCACAGCTGCTGCACCTTACCTTGGATTAGGGGTATGTCCTCAAGGCCGCCCCTCCTGACCTTGAACGTGAGTACCTCCTCTTGGCCCCAGCTCCGCACAGCCACCGCCTATTGGAGGTGGGGTACCTCCTCTCGGCCGCCTGCCCTGGCCTCAGGCATGGGGTAGCTCCTCACCGCTGCGCATCTCTGCATGGTCGGTTGCACCAGGGCCGGCTTCTCTGGAGTCTGGGCGGGCGGGGACTGCGTATCCCGCGTCTGGTGGGCGGGGCCGGGCTCTCTCCCATCTGGGCGGGCGGGGCCGGGGTCTCTCGCGTCTGCGCGGGCGGGGCAAGGGTCTCTCCAATCTGCGCAGGCAGGGCCAGCTTCTCTTGCATCTGCGCGGGCGGCGCCAGCAACAATAGCGTCTGAGCGGGCGGGGCCGGGGTCTCTCGAGTCTGCGCGGGCGGGGCCGGGTTCTCTCCAGTCTGCGCGGGTGGGGAAGGCCTCTCTCGCGTCTGCGCCGGCAAGGCCCGTGTCTCTGGCATCTCAGCCACCTGGGCCGGCATCTCTCGTGTCTGCACGTGTGGGGCTGGTATTTCTCCCGTTTGCACAGCCGGGTGAGACTCAAAAAATTCCCTCAAACAGTCGTCCCCATTGGAGAGGAGAACACACTTTACGGACTTAACTCGAGAAGAGGCCCTATTCCCATTTAAAGCCTCAATAGTAATCCCGAAATTCCCCTTCCAACACAAAAGGGTTCCTGACTTCCCTGAAGCAGCCAGAGAGAATTCCTGAGGTCCTCTTCGCTACCTGAGAAGTTCAACCGCTGCAACTCTAGAAACACCACAAAATTATCCCCTCAATGCGAGATCAGGAAAATATTCCGCTGCACAATTCAAGAGAAATCCCACGTTCCGCTGGAAAGGCAAAACTGTATTTGACACCCTTTATGCGACTCAGAAAATTCCCTCACACAGCCATCCCCATTGGAGAGGAGAACACAATTTATGGACTCAACATGGGAAGAGGCCCTATTCCCATTTAACGGCTCGAGAGTAATCTCGAAATTCCCGTTCCAGTAGAAAAGGGTGACTAACTTCCCTGAAGCAACACAAGCGAGTTCCTGAGGTCCCCGTTGCAACTCGAGAAGTACCCCCAGCTTCCCGCCTCAAAAGGGGAAACACCAAAAAATTATCCGCTCAATGTGAGATGAGGAAATTTTGCACTGCACAATTAAATAGAAATCCCACATTCCCGCTTGAAAGGCAAAAGGGCACTTGACACACTTTATGCAATTCAGATAGTTTCCTAACACCCGTACTTATTGGAGCGGAGAACACACTTCATGGACTCAAATCTAGAAGAGGACCTATTCCCATTTAATGGCTCGAGAGTAATCTGGAAGTTCCACTTCCAAAAAAAGGGGACCTGACTTCCCTGAAGCAACACGAACGAGTTCCTGAGGTCCACGCTGCAACTCGAGAAGTACCCCCAGATCCAAGCCGAAACTCGAGACACAACAAAATTATCACCACAATGCGAGATGAGGAAATTTTGTGCTCCGAAATCTCAAGAGAAGTCCCACAGACCCGCTGGAAAGGAAAAAGGTCACTTGACACACTTTATGTGACCCAGAAAGTCGCTCACAAAGCCGTACCCATTGGAGAGGAAAAAACACCTTTTGGACTCAACTCCAGATAAATCCCTATTCCCAATGATCGCCTAGAAAGTAAACCGGAAGTTCCCGTTCCAACACAAAAGGGGACCTGACTTCACTGAAGCAACCCGAGCCACTTCCTGAGGTCCCCGTTGCAACTAGAGAAGCACCCCCAGCATCCTGCCGCAACTCGACAAACACCACAGAATTATCCCCTCAATGTGAGATGAGGAAATTGTGCACTGCAGAATCTCAAGAGAAATACCACATCCCATCTGGAAAGGCAAAAAGGTACTTGACACCCTTTATTCGACTCAGAAAGTTCCCTCACACAGCCGTCCCCTTTGGAGAGGAGAACACACTTTACGGACTCAATTCGAGAGGAGCCCCTGTGCACATTGAAGGGCTCGAGAGGAAACCGGAAGTTCCCCTTCCAACACCAAAAGGGACCTGACTTCCCTGAAGCAAGCCCATCGAGTTCCTGAGGTCCCCGTCGCAACTCGAGAAGCACCCCCAGCTTCCCGCCTCAACTCGGGAAACACCCCAAAATTCTCCCCTCCATGCGAGATGAGGAAATTTGGCGCTGCAGCATCTCAAGAGAAATACCACATTCCCTCTGGAAAGGCAAAAAGGTACTTGACACCCTTTATTCGACACAGAAAGTTCTCTCACACAACCGTCCCCTTTGGAGAGGAGAACACACTTTATGGACTCAATTCGAGAGGAGCCCCTGTGCACATTGAAGGGCTCGAGAGGAAACCGGAAGTTCCCCTTCCAACACCAAAGGGGACCTGACTTCCCTGAAGCAACCCCAGCGAGTTCCTGAGGTCCCCGTCGCAACTGGAGAAGCACCCCCAGCTTCCCGCCGCAACTCGAGAAACACCCCAAAATTATCCCCTTCATGCCAGATGAGGAAATTTGGCGATGCAGCATCTCAAGAGAAATACCACATTCCCTCTGGAAAGGCAAAAAGGTACTTGACACCCTTTATTCGACTCAGAAAGTTCCCTCACACAGCCGTCCCCTTTGGAGAGGAGAACACACTTTACGGACTCAAGTCGAGAGGAGCCCCTGTGCACATTGAAGGGCTCGAGAGGAAACCGGAAGTTCCCCTTCCAACACCAAAGGGGACCTGACTTCCCTGAAGCAACCCCAGCGAGTTCCTGAGGTCCCCGTCGCAACTCGAGAAGCACCCCCAGCTTCCCGCCGCAACTTGAGAAACACCCCAAAATTATCCCCTCCATGCGAGATGAGGAAATTTGGCGATGCAGCATCTCAAGAGAAATACCACATTCCCTCTGGAAAGGCAAAAAGGTACTTGACACCCTTTATTCGACTCACAAAGTTCCCTCACACAGCCGTCCCCTTTCGAGAGGAGAACACACTTTACGGACTCAATTCGAGAGGAGCCCCTGTTCACTTTGAAGGGCTCGAGAAGAAACCGGAAGTTCCCCTTCCAACACCAAAGGGGACCTGACTTCCCTGAAGCAAAACCAGCGAGTCCTGAGGTCCCCGTCGCAACTCGAGAAGCACCGCCAGCTTCCCGCCGCAACTCGAGAAACACCCCAAAATTATCCCCTCCATGCGAGATGAGGAAATTTGGCGATGCAGCATCTCAAGAGAAATACCACATTCCCTCTGGAAAGGCAAAAAGGTACTTGACACCCTTTATCGACTCAGAAAGTTCCCTCACACAGCCGTCCCCTTTGGAGAGGAGAACACACTTTAAGGACTCAATTCGAGAGGAGCCCCTGTGCACATTGAAGGGCTCGAGAGGAAACCGGAAGTTTCCCTTCCAACACAAAAGGGGACCTGACTTCCCTGAAGAAACCCTAGCGAGTTCCTGAGGTCCCCGTCGCAACTCGAGAAGCACCCCCAGCTTCCCGCCGCAACTCGAGAAACACCCCAAAATTATCCCCTCCATGCGAGACGAGGAAATTTGGCGATGCAGCATCTCAAGAGAAATAGCACATTCCCTCTGGAAAGGCAAAAAGGTACTTGACACCCTTTATTCGACTCAGAAAGTTCCCTGACACAGCCGTCCCCTTTGGAGAGGAGAATACACTTCACGGACTCAATTCGAGAGGAGCCCCTTTGCACATTGAAGGGCTCGAGAGGAACCCGGAAGTTCCCATTCCAAACCCAAAGGGGACCTGAGTTCCCTGAAGCAACCCCAGCGAGTTCCTGAGGTCCCCGTCGCAACTCGAGAAGCACCCCCAGCTTCCCGCCGCAACTCGAGAAACACCCCAAAATTATCCCCTCCATGCGAGATGAGGAAATTTGGCGATGTAGCATCTCAAGAGAAATACCACATTCCCTCCGGAAAGGCAAAAAGGTACTTGACACCCTTTATTCGACTCAGAAAGTTCCCTCACACAGCCGTCCCCTTTGGAGAGGAGAACACACTTTACGCACTCAATTCGAGAGGATCCAATGTTCACATAAAAGGGCTCGGGAGGAAACCGGAAGTTCCCCTTCCAACATCAAAGGGGACCTGACTTCCCTGAAGCAACCCCTGCGGGTTCCTGAGGTCCCCGTCCCAACTCGAGAAGCACCCCCAGCGGGCTCCTGAGGTCCCCGTTGCAGCTTGAGAAACACCCCCATCTTCCCGCCGCAACTCGAGAAACACCCCAAAATTATCCACTCCATGCGAGATGAGGAAATTTGGCGATGCAGCATCTCACGAGAAATATCACATTCCCTCTGGAAAGGCAAAAAGGTACTTGACACCCTTTATTCGACTCAGAATGTTCCCTAACACAGCCGTTCCCTTTGGAGAGGAGAACACACGTTACGGACTCAATTCTAGAGCAGCCCCTGTGCTTATTGAAGGGCTCGAGAGGAAACCGGAAGTTCCCCTTCCACACCACAGGTGACCTACTTCCCTGGAGCAACCCCAGCGAGTTCCTGAGGTCCCCGTCGCAACTCGAGAAGCACCCCCAGCTTCCCGCCGCAATTCGAGAAACACCCCAAAATTATCCCCTCCATGCGAGATGAGGAAATTTGGCGATGCAGAATCTCACGAGATATACCACATTCCCTCTGGAAAGGAAAAAAGGTACTTGACACCCGTTATTCGCCTCAGAAAGTTCCCTCACACAGCCGCCCCCTTTGGAAAAGAGAACACACTTTACGGACTCAATTCGAGATGAGTTCCTGTGCACATTAAAGGGCTCGAGAGGAAACCGGAAGTTCACCTTCCAACAACAAAGGGGACCTGACTTCCCTGAAGCAACCCCAGCGAGTTCCTGAGGTCCCCGTCACAACTCGAGAAGCACACCCAGCTTCCCGCCGCAACTCGTGGAACACCCCAAAATTCTCCCCTCCATGCGAGATGAGGAAATTTGGCGATGCAGCATCTCAAGGGAAATGCCACATTCCCTCTGGAAAGGCAAAAAGGTACTTGACACCCTTTATTCGACTCAGAAAGTTCCCTCACACAGCCATCCCCTTTGGAGAGGAGAACACACATTACGGACTCAATTCGAGGGGAGCCCCTGTGCACATTGAAGGGCTCGAGAGGAAACCGGAAGTTCCCCTTCCAACACCAAAGGGGAGCTGACTTCCCTGAAGCAACCCCAGCGAGTTCCTGAGGTCCCCGTCGAAACTCGAGAAGCACACCCAGCTTCCCGCCGCAACTCGAGAAACACCCCAAAATTATCCCCTCCATGCGAGATGAGGAAATTTGGCGATGCAGCATCTCAAGAGAAATACCACATTCCCTCTGGAAAGGCAAAAAGTACTTGACACCCTTTATTCGACTCAGAAAGTTCCCTCACACAGCCGTTCTCTTTGGAGAGGAGAACACACTTTTCGGACTCAATTCGAGAGGAGCCCCTGTGCACATTGAAGGGCTCGAGAGGAAACCGGAAGTTCCCCTTCCAACACCAAAGGGGACCTGACTTCCCTGAAGCAACCCCAGCGAGTTCCTGAGATCCCCGTTGCAACCCCAGAAGCACCCCCAGCTTCCCGCCGCAACTCGAGAAACACCCCGAAATTATCCCCTCCATGCGAGATGAGGAAATTTTGCGATGCAGCATCTCAAGAGAAATACCACATTGCCTCTGGAAAGGCAAAAATATACTTGACACCCTTTATTCGACTCAGAAAGTTCCCTCACACAGCCGTCCACTTTAGAGAGGAGAACACACTTTACGGACTTAATTCGAGAGTAGCCCCTGTGCACATTGAAGGGCTCGAGAGGAAACCGGAAGTTCCCATTCCAACACCAAAGGGGACCTGACTTCCCTGAAGCAACCCCAGGAGTTCCTGAGGTCCCCGTCGCAACTCGAGAAGCACCCCCAGCTTCCGTCGCAACTCGAGAAACACCCCAAAATTATCCCCTCCATGTGAGATGAGGAAATTTGGCGTTGCAGCATCTCAAGAGAAATACCACATTCCCTCTGGAAAGGCAAAAAGGTACTTGACATGATTTATTCGACTCAGAAAGTTCCCTCACACAGCCGTCCCCTTTGGAGAGGAGAACACACTTTTCGGACTCAATTCGAGAGGAACCCCTGTGCACATTGAAAGGCTCGAGAGAAAACCGGAAGTGCCCCTTCCAACACCAAAGGGGACCTGACTTCCCTGAAGCAATCCCAGCGAGTTCCTTAGGTCCCCGTCGCAACTCGAGAAGCACCCCAGCTTCCCGCCGCAACTCGAGAAAGACCCCAAAATTATCCCCTCCATTCGAGATGAGGAAATTTTGCGATGAAGCATCTCAAGAGAAATACCACATTGCCTCTGGAAAGGCAAAAAGGTACTTGACACCCTTTATTCGATTCAGAAAGTTCCCTCACACAGTCGTCCCCTTTGGAGAGGAGAACACACTTTATGGACTCAATTAGAGGGGAGCCCCTGTGCACATTGAAGGGCTCAAGAGGAACCGGGAAGTTCCCCTTCCAACACCAAAGGGGACCTGACTTCCCTGAAGCAACCCCAGCGAGTTCCTGAGGTCCCCGTCGTAACTCGAGAAGCACCTCCTGCTTCCCGCCGAACGTCGAGAAACACCCGAAAATTATCCACTCCATGCGAGATGAGGAAATTTGGCGATGCAGCATCTCAGGAGAAATACCACATTCCCTCTGGAAAGGAAAAAGGTACTTGACACCCTTTATTCGACTCAGAAAGTTCCCTCACACAGCCGTCCCCTTTGGAGAGGAGAACAGACTTTATGGACTCAATTCGAGAAGAGCCCCTGTGCACATTGAAGGGCTCGAGAGGAAACCGGAAGTTCCCCTTCCAATACCAAAGGGGACCTGACTTCCCTGAAGCAACACCAGCGACTACCTGAGGTCCCAGTCGCAAGTCTAGAAGCACCCCCAGCTTCCCGCCGCAACTCGAGAAACACCCCAAAATTATCCCCTCCATGCGAGATGAGGAAATTTGGCGATGCAGCATCTCAAGAGAAATACCACATTCCCTCTGGAAAGGCAAAAAGGTACTTGACACCCTTTATTCGACTCAGAAAGTTCCCTCACACAGCCGTCCCCTTTGGAGAGGAGAACACACTTTACGGACTCAATTCGAAAGGAGCCCCTGTGCACATTGAAGGGCTCGAGAGGAAACCGGAAGTTCCCCTTCCAACACCAAAGGGGACCTGAGTTCCCTGAAGCAACCCCAGCGAGTTCCTATGATCCCCGTCGTAACTCGAGAAGCACCACCAGCTTCCAGCCTCAACTCGAGAAACACACGAAAATTATCCCCTCCATGCGAGATGAGGAAATTTGGCGATGCAGCATCTCAAGAGAAATACCACCTTCCCTCTGGAAAGGGAAAAAGGTACTAGACACCCTTTATTCGACTCAGAAAGTTCCGTCACACAGCCGTCCCCTATGGAGAGGAGAACACACATTACGGACTCAATTCGAGAGGAGGCCCTGTGCACATTGAATGGCTCAAAAGGAAACTGGAAGTTCCCCTTCCAACACCAAAGGGGACCTGACTTGCCTGAAGCAACCCCAGCGAGTTCCTGAGGTCCCCGTCGCAACTCGAGAAGCACCTCCAGCTTCCCGCCGCAGCTCGAGAAACACCCCAAAATTATACCCTCCATGCGAGATGAGGAAATTTGGCGATGCAGCATCTCAAGAGAAATACCACATTCCCTCTGGAAAGGCAAAAAGGTACTTGACACCCTTTATTCGACTCAGAAAGTTCCCTCACACAGCCGTCCCCTTTGGAGAGGAGAACACACTTTACGGATTCAATTCGAGAAGAGCCCCTGTGCACCTTGAAGGGCTCGAGAGGAAACCGAAAGTTCCCCTTCCAACACCAAAGGGGACCTGACTTCCCTGAAGCAACCCCAGGGAGTTCCTGAGGTCCCCGACGCAACTCCAGAAGCACCCCTAGCTTCCCGCCAAAACTCGAGAAACACCCCAAAATTTTCCCCTCCATACGACATGAGGAATTTTGGCGATGCAGCATCTCACGAGAAATACCACATTCCCTCTGGAAAGGCAAAAAGGTACTTGACACCCTTTATTCGACTCATTAAGTTCCCTCACACAGCCGTCCCCTTTGGAGAGGAGAACACACTTTACGGACTCAATTCGAGAGGAGCCCCTGTGCACATTGAAGGGCTCGAGAGGAAACCGGAAATCCCCTTCCAACAGCAAAGGGGACCTGACTTCCCTGAAGCAACCGCGGCGAGTTCTTGAGGTCCCCGTCGCAACTCGAGAAGCACCCCCAGCTTCCCGCCGCAACTCGAGAAACACCCCAAAATTATCCCCTCCATGCGAGATGAGGAAATTTGGCGATGCAGCATCTCAAGACAAATACCACATTCCCTCTGGAAAGGAAAAAGGTACTTGACACCCTTTATTCGACTCAGAAAGTTCCCTCACACAGCCGTCCCCTTTGGAGAGGAGAACACACGCTATGGACTCAATTCGGGAGGAGCCCCTGTGCACATTGAAGGTCTCGAGGGGAAACCGGAAGTTCCCCTTCCAACACCAAAGGGGACCTGACTTCCCTGAAGCAACCCCAGCGAGTTCCTGAGGTCCCCGTCGCAGCTCGAAAAGCACCCCCAGCTACCCGCCGCAACTGGAGAAACACCCCAAAATTATGCCCTCCATGCGAGTTGAGGAAATTTGGCGATGCAGCATCTCATGAGAAATACCACATTCCCTCTGGAAAGGCAAAAAGGTACTTGACACCCTTTATTCGACTCAGAAAGTTCCCTCACACAGCCGTCCCCTTTGGAGAGGAGAAGACACTTTACGGACTCAGTTTGGGAGGAGCCCCTGTGCACATTGAAGGGCTCGAGAGGAAACCGGAAGTTCCCCTTCCAACACCAAAGGGGACCTGACTTCCCTGAAGCAACCCCAGCGAGTTCCAGAGCTCCCGGTAGCAAAACGAGAAGCACCCCCAGCTTCCTGCCGCAACTCGAGAAACACCCCAAAATTATCGCCTCCATGCGAGATGAGGAAGTTTTGCGATGCAGCATCTTAAGAGAAATACCACATTCCCTCTTGAAAGGCAAAGAGGTACTTGACACCCTTTATTCGACTCAGAAAGTTCCCTCACACAGCCGTCACATTTTAGAGGAGAACACACTTTTTGGACTCATTTCGAGATCAGCCCCTGTTCACATTTAAGGGCTCGGGAGGAAACGGGAAGTTCCCCTTCCAACAGGAAAGGGGACTTGACTTCCCTGAAGGAAGCCCAGCGAGTTCCTATGGTCCCCGTCGTAACTCGAGAAGCACCACCAGCTTCCAGCCTCAACTCGAGAAACACACGAAAATTATCCCCTCCATGCGAGATGAGGAAATTTGGCGATGCAGCATCTCAAGAGAAATACCACATTCCCTCTGGAAAGGGAAAAAGGTACTAGACACCCTTTATTCGACTCAGAAATTTCCGTCACACAGCCGTCCCCTATGGAGAGGAGAACACACTTTACGGACTCAATTCGAGAGGAGCCCCTGTGCACATTGAATGGCTCAAAAGGAAACTGGAAGTTCCCCTTCCAACACCAAAGGGGACCTGACTTGCCTGAAGCAACCCCAGCGAGTTCCTGAGGTCCCCGTCGCAACTCGAGAAGCACCTCCAGCTTCCCGCCGCAACTCGAGAAACACCCCAAAATTATCCCCTCCATGCGAGATGAGGAAATTTGGCGATGCAGCATCTCAAGAGAAATACCACATTCCCTCTGGAAAGGCAAAAAGGTACTTGACACCCTTTATTCGACTCAGAAAGTTCCCTCACACAGCCGTCCCCTTTGGAGAGGAGAACACACTTTACGGATTCAATTCGAGAAGAGCCCCTGTGCACCTTGAAGGGCTCGAGAGGAAACCGGAAGTTCCCCTTCCAACACCAAAGGGGACCTGAATTCCCTGAAGAAACCCCAGGGAGTTCCTGAGGTCCCCGTCGCAACTCCAGAAGCACCCCTAGCTTCCCGCCGCAACTCGAGAAACACCCCAAAATTTTCCCCTCCATGCCAGATGAGGAAATTTGGGGATGCAGCATCTCAAGAGAAATACCACATTCCCCCTGGAAAGGCAAAAGGGTACTTGACACCCTTTTTCGACTCAGAAAGTTCCCTCACACAGCCGTCCCCTTTGGAGAGGAGAACACACTTTATGGACTCAATTCGAGAGGGGCCCCTGTGCACATTGAAGGGCTCGAGAGGAACCCGGAAGTTCCCCTTCCAACACCAAAGGGGACCAGACTTCCCTGAAGCAACCCCAGCGAGTTCCTATGGTCATCATCGTAACTCGACATGCACCTCCTGCTTCCCGCCGCAATTCGAGAAACACCCGAAAATTATCCCCTCCATGCGAGATGAGGAAATTTGGCGATGCAGCATCTCAAGAGAAATACCACATTCCCTCTGGAAAGGCAAAAAGGTACTTGACACCCTTTATTCGACTCAGAACGTTCCCTCACACAGCCGTCCCCTATGGAGAGGAGAACACACTTTACGGACTCAATTCGAGAGGAGCCCCTGTGAACATTGAAGGGCTCCAAAGGAAACCGGAAGTTCCCCTTCCAACACCAAGGGGAACTGACTTCCCTAGAGCAACCCCAGCGAGTTCCTGAGGTCCCCGTCGCAACTCAAGAAGCAAACCCTGCTTCCCGCCGCAACTCGAGAAACACCCCAAAATTATCCCCTCCATGCGATATGAGGAAATTTGGCAATGCAGCATCTCACGAGAAATACCACATTCCCTCTGGAAAGGAAAAAAGGTACTTGACACCCTTTATTCGACTCAGAAAGTTCCCTCACACAGTCGTCCCCTTTGCAGAGGAGAAGGGGAGCCGCTGTGCACATTGAAGGGCTCGAGAGGAAAGCGGAAGTTCCCCTTCCAACACCAAAGGGGACCTGACTTCCCTAAAGCAACCCCAGCGAGTTCCTGAGGTCCCCGTCGCAACTCGAGAAGCACCCCCAGTTTCCTGCCGCAACTCGAGTAACACCCCAAAATTATCCCCTCCATGCGATATGAGGAAATTTGGCGATGCAGCATCTCACGAGAAATACCACATTCCCTCTGGAAAGGAAAAAAGGTACTTGACACCCTTTATTCGACTCAGAAAGTTCCCTCACACAGCCGACCCCTTTGGAGAGGAGAACACACTTTACGGACTCAATTCGAGAGGAGCCCCTGTAAACATTGAAGGGCTCGAGAGGAAACCGGAAGTTCCCATTCCAACACCAAAGGGGACCTGACTTCCCTGAAACAACCCCAGCGAGTTCCTGAGGTCCCCGTCGCAGCTCGAAAAGCACCCCCAGCTACCCGCCGCAACTGGAGAAACACCCCAAAATTATCCCCTCCATGCGAGTTGAGGGAATTTGGCGATGCAGCATCTCATGAGAAATACCACATTCCCTCTGGAAAGGCAAAAAGTACTTGACACCCTTTATTCGACTCAGAAAGTTCCCTCACACAGCCATCCCCTTTGGAGAGGAGAACACACATTACGGACTCAATTCGAGGGGAGCCCCTGTGCACATTGAAGGGCTCGAGAGGAAACCGGAAGTTCCCCTTCCAACACCAAAGGGGAGCTGACTTCCCTGAAGCAACCCCAGCGAGTTCCTGAGGTCCCCGTCGAAACTCGAGAAGCACACCCAGCTTCCCGCCGCAACTCGAGAAACACCCCAAAATTATCCCCTCCATGCGAGATGAGGAAATTTGGCGATGCAGCATCTCAAGAGAAATACCACATTCCCTCTGGAAAGGCAAAAAGTACTTGACACCCTTTATTCGACTCAGAAAGTTCCCTCACACAGCCGTTCTCTTTGGAGAGGAGAACACACTTTTCGGACTCAATTCGAGAGGAGCCCTTGTGCACATTGAAGGGCTCGATAGGAAACCGGAAGTTCCCCTTCCAACACCAAAGGGGACCTGACTTCCCTGAAGCAACCCCAGCGAGTTCCTGAGATCCCCGTTGCAACCCCAGAAGCACCCCCAGCTTCCCGCCGCAACTCGAGAAACACCCCGAAATTATCCCCTCCATGCGAGATGAGGAAATTTTGCGATGCAGCATCTCAAGAGAAATACCACATTGCCTCTGGAAAGGCAAAAATATACTTGACACCCTTTATTCGACTCAGAAAGTTCCCTCACACAGCCGTCCACTTTAGAGAGGAGAACACACTTTACGGACTTAATTCGAGAGTAGCCCCTGTGCACATTGAAGGGCTCGAGAGGAAACCGGAAGTTCCCATTCCAACACCAAAGGGGACCTGACTTCCCTGAAGCAACCCCAGGAGTTCCTGAGGTCCCCGTCGCAACTCGAGAAGCACCCCCAGCTTCCGTCGCAACTCGAGAAACACCCCAAAATTATCCCCTCCATGTGAGATGAGGAAATTTGGCGTTGCAGCATCTCAAGAGAAATACCACATTCCCTCTGGAAAGGCAAAAAGGTACTTGACATGATTTATTCGACTCAGAAAGTTCCCTCACACAGCCGTCCCCTTTGGAGAGGAGAACACACTTTACGGACTCAATTCGAGAGGAACCCCTGTGCACATTGAAAGGCTCGAGAGAAAACCGGAAGTGCCCCTTCCAACACCAAAGGGGACCTGACTTCGCTGAAGCAATCCCAGCGAGTTCCTTAGGTCCCCGTCGCAACTCGAGAAGCACCCCAGCTTCCCGCCGAAACTCGAGAAACACCCCAAAATTATCCCCCCCATTCGAGATGAGGAAATTTTGCGATGAAGCATCTCAAGAGAAATACCACATTGCCTCTGGAAAGGCAAAAAGGTACTTGACACCCTTTATTCGATTCAGAAAGTTCCCTCACACAGTCGTCCCCTTTGGAGAGGAGAACACACTTTACGGACTCAATTAGAGGGGAGCCCCTGTGCACATTGAAGGGCTCAAGAGGAACCGGGAAGTTCCCCTTCCAACACCAAAGGGGACCTGACTTCCCTGAAGCAACCCCAGCGAGTTCCTGAGGTCCCCGTCGTAACTCGAAAAGCACCTCCTGCTTCCCGCCGAACGTCGAGAAACACCCGAAAATTATCCACTACATGCGAGATGAGGAAATTTGGCGATGCAGCATCTCAGGAGAAATACCACATTCCCTCTGGAAAGGAAAAAGGTACTTGACACCCTTTATTCGACTCAGAAAGTTCCCTCACACAGCCGTCCCCTTTGGAGAGGAGAACAGACTTTATGGACTCAATTCGAGAAGATCCCCTGAGCACATTGAAGGGCTCGAGAGGAAACCGGAAGTTCCCCTTCCAACACCAAAGGGGACCTGACTTCCCTGAAGCAACACCAGCGACTACCTGAGGTCCCAGTCGCAAGTCTAGAAGCACCCCCAGCTTCCCGCCGCAACTCGAGAAACACCCCAAAATTATCCCCTCCATGCGAGATGAGGAAATTTGGCGATGCAGCATCTCAAGAGAAATACCACATTCCCTCTGGAAAGGCAAAAAGGTACTTGACACCCTTTATTCGACTCAGAAAGTTCCCTCACACAGCCGTCCCCTTTGGAGAGGAGAACACACTTTACGGACTCAATTCGAAAGGAGCCCGTGTGCACATTGAAGGGCTCGAGAGGAAACCGGAAGTTCCCCTTCCAACACCAAAGGGGACCTGAGTTCCCTGAAGCAACCCCAGCGAGTTCCTATGGTCTCCGTCGTAACTCGAGAAGCACCACCAGCTTCCATCCTCAACTCGAGAAACACACGAAAATTATCCCCTCCATGCGAGATGAGGAAATTTGGCGATGCAGCATCTCAAGAGAAATACCACCTTCCCTCTGGAAAGGGAAAAAGGTACTAGACACCCTTTATTTGACTCAGAAAGTTCCGTCACACAGCCGTCCCCTATGGAGAGGAGAACACACTTTACGGACTCAATTCGAGAGGAGCCCCTGTGCACATTGAATGGCTCAAAAGGAAACTGGAAGTTCCCCTTCCAACACCAAAGGGGACCTGACTTGCCTGAAGCAACCCCAGCGAGTTCCTGAGGTAACCGTCGCAACTCGAGAAGCACCTCCAGCTTCCCGCCGCAACTCGAGAAACACCCCAAAATTATCCCCTCCATGCGAGATGAGGAAATTTGGCGATGCAGCATCTCAAGAGAAATACCACATTCCCTCTGGAAAGGCAAAAAGGTACTTGACACCCTTTATTCGACTCAGAAAGTTCCCTCACACAGCCGTCCCCTTTGGAGAGGAGAACACACTTTACGGATTCAATTCGAGAAGAGCCCCTGTGCACCTTGAAGGGCTCGAGAGGAAACCGAAAGTTCCCCTTCCAACACCAAAGGGGACCTGACTTCCCTGAAGCAACCCCAGGGAGTTCCTGAGGTCCCCGACGCAACTCCAGAAGCACCCCTAGCTTCCCGCCGCAACTCGAGAAACACCCCAAAATTTTCCCCTCCATGCGACATGAGGAATTTTGGCGATGCAGCATCTCACGAGAAATACCACATTCCCTCTGGAAAGGCAAAAAGGTACTTGACACCCTTTATTCGACTCATTAAGTTCCCTCACACAGCCGTCCCCTTTGGAGAGGAGAACACACTTTACGGACTCAATTCGAGAGGAGCCCCTGTGCACATTGAAGGGCTCGAGAGGAAACCGGAAATCCCCTTCCAACACCAAAGGGGACCTGACTTCCCTGAAGCAACCGCAGCGAGTTCCTGAGGTCCCCGTCGCAACTCGAGAAGCACCCCCAGCTTCCCGCCGCAACTCGAGAAACACCCCAAAATTATCCCCTCCATGCGAGATGAGGAAATTTGGCGATGCAGCATCTCAAGACAAATACCACATTCCCTCTGGAAAGGAAAAAGGTACTTGACACCCTTTATTCGACTCAGAAAGTTCCCTCACACAGCCGTCACCTTTTAGAGGAGAACACACGCTATGGACTCAATTCGGGAGGAGCCCCTGTGCACATTGAAGGTCTCGAGGGGAAACCGGAAGTTCCCCTTCCAACACCAAATGGACCTGACTTCCCTGAAGCAACCCTAGCGAGTTCCTGAGGTCCCCGTCGCAGCTCGAAAAGCACCCCCAGCTACCCGCCGCAACTGGAGAAACACCCCAAAATTATCCCCTCCATGCGAGTTGAGGAAATTTGGCGATGCAGCATCTCATGAGAAATACCACATTCCCTCTGGAAAGGCAAAAAGAAACTTGACACCCTTTATTCGACTCAGAAAGTTCCCTCACACAGCCGTCCCCTTTGGAGAGGAGAAGACACTTTACGGACTCAGTTTGGGAGGAGCCCCTGTGCACATTGAAGGGCTCGAGAGGAAACCGGAAGTTCCCCTTCCAACACCAAAGGGGACCTGACTTCCCTGAAGCAACCCCAGCGAGTTCCAGAGCCCCCGGTAGCAAAACGAGAAGCACCCCCAGCTTCCTGCCGCAACTCGAGAAACACCCCAAAATTATCCCCTCCATGCGAGATGAGGAAATTTTGCGATGCAGCATCTCAAGAGAAATACCACATTCCCTCTTGAAAGGCAAAGAGGTACTTGACACCCTTTATTCGACTCAGAAAGTTCCCTCACACAGCCGTCACCTTTTAGAGGAGAACACACTTTTTGGACTCATTTCGAGATCAGCCCCTGTTCACATTTAAGGGCTCGGGAGGAAACGGGAAGTTCCCCTTCCAACAGGAAAGGGGACTTGACTTCCCTGAAGGAAGCCCAGCGAGTTCCTATGGTCCCCGTCGTAACTCGAGAAGCACCACCAGCTTCCAGCCTCAACTCGAGAAACACACGAAAATTATCCCCTCCATGCGAGATGAGGAAATTTGGCGATGCAGCATCTCAAGAGAAATACCACATTCCCTCTGGAAAGGGAAAAAGGTACCAGACACCCTTTATTCGACTCAGAAAGTTCCGTCACACAGCCGTCCCCTATGGAGAGGAGAACACACTTTACGGACTCAATTCGAGAGGAGCCCCTGTGCACATTGAATGGCTCAAAAGGAAACTGGAAGTTCCCCTTCCAACACCAAAGGGGACCTGACTTGCCTGAAGCAACCCCAGCGAGTTCCTGAGGTCCCCGTCGCAACTCGAGAAGCACCTCCAACTTCCCGCCGCAACTCGAGAAACACCCCAAAATTATCCCCTCCATGCGAGATGAGGAAATTTGGCGATGCAGCATCTCAAGAGAAATACCACATTCCCTCTGGAAAGGCAAAAAGGTACTTGACACCCTTTATTCGACTCAGAAAGTTCCCTCACACAGCCGTCCCCTTTGGAGAGGAGAACACACTTTACGGATTCAATTCGAGAAGAGCCCCTGTGCACCTTGAAGGGCTCGAGAGGAAACCGGAAGTTCCCCTTCCAACACCAAAGGGGACCTGAATTCCCTGAAGAAACCCCAGGGAGTTCCTGAGGTCCCCGTCGCAACTCCAGAAGCACCCCTAGCTTCCCGCCGCAACTCGAGAAACACCCCAAAATTTTCCCCTCCATGCCAGATGAGGAAATTTGGGGATGTAGCATCTCAAGAGAAATACCACATTCCCCCTGGAAAGGCAAAAGGGTACTTGACACCCTTTTTCGACTCAGAAAGTTCCCTCACACAGCCGTCCCCTTTGGAGAGGAGAACACACTTTATGGACTCAATTCGAGAGGGGCCCCTGTGCACATTGAAGGGCTCGAGAGGAACCCGGAAGTTCCCCTTCCAACACCAAAGGTGACCGGACTTCCCTGAAGCAACCCCAGCGAGTTCCTATGGTCATCATCGTAACTCGACAAGCACCTCCTGCTTCCCGCCGCAATTCGAGAAACACCCGAAAATTATCCCCTCCATGCGAGATGAGGAAATTTGGCGATGCAGCATCTCAAGAGAAATACCACATTCCCTCTGGAAAGGCAAAAAGGTACTTGACACCCTTTATTCGACTCAGAAAGTTCCCTCACACAGCCGTCCCCTTTGGAGAGGAGAACACACTTTACGGATTCAATTCGAGAAGAGCCCCTGTGCACCTTGAAGGGCTCGAGAGGAAACCGAAAGTTCCCCTTCCAACACCAAAGGGGACCTGACTTCCCTGAAGCAACCCCAGGGAGTTCCTGAGGTCCCCGTCGCAACTCCAGAAGCACCCCTAGCTTCCCGCCGCAACTCGAGAAACACCCCAAAATTTTCCCCTCCATGCGACATGAGGAATTTTGGCGATGCAGCATCTCACGAGAAATACCACATTCCCTCTGGAAAGGCAAAAAGGTACTTGACACCCTTTATTCGACTCATTAAGTTCCCTCACACAGCCGTCCCCTTTGGAGAGGAGAACACACTTTACGGACTCAATTCGAGAGGAGCCCCTGTGCACATTGAAGGGCTCGAGAGGAAACCGGAAATCCCCTTCCAACACCAAAGGGGACCTGACTTCCCTGAAGCAACCGCAGCGAGTTCCTGAGGTCCCCGTCGCAACTCGAGAAGCACCCCCAGCTTCCCGCCGCAACTCGAGAAACACCCCAAAATTATCCCCTCCATGCGAGATGAGGAAATTTGGCGATGCAGCATCTCAAGACAAATACCACATTCCCTCTGGAAAGGAAAAAGGTACTTGACACCCTTTATTCGACTCAGAAAGTTCCCTCACACAGCCGTCCCCTTTGGAGAGGAGAACACACGCTATGGACTCAATTCGGGAGGAGCCCCTGTGCACATTGAAGGTCTCGAGGGGAAACCGGAAGTTCCCCTTCCAACACCAAAGGGGACCTGACTTCCCTGAAGCAACCCTAGCGAGTTCCTGAGGTCCCCGTCGCAGCTCGAAAAGCACCCCCAGCTACCCGCCGCAACTGGAGAAACACCCCAAAATTATCCCCTCCATGCGAGTTGAGGAAATTTGGCGATGCAGCATCTCATGAGAAATACCACATTCCCTCTGGAAAGGCAAAAAGAAACTTGACACCCTTTATTCGACTCAGAAAGTTCCCTCACACAGCCGTCCCCTTTGGAGAGGAGAAGACACTTTACGGACTCAGTTTGGGAGGAGCCCCTGTGCACATTGAAGGGCTCGAGAGGAAACCGGAAGTTCCCCTTCCAACACCAAAGGGGACCTGACTTCCCTGAAGCAACCCCAGCGAGTTCCAGAGCCCCCGGTAGCAAAACGAGAAGCACCCCCAGCTTCCTGCCGCAACTCGAGAAACACCCCAAAATTATCCCCTCCATGCGAGATGAGGAAATTTTGCGATGCAGCATCTCAAGAGAAATACCACATTCCCTCTTGAAAGGCAAAGAGGTACTTGACACCCTTTATTCGACTCAGAAAGTTCCCTCACACAGCCGTCACCTTTTAGAGGAGAACACACTTTTTGGACTCATTTCGAGATCAGCCCCTGTTCACATTTAAGGGCTCGGGAGGAAACGGGAAGTTCCCCTTCCAACAGGAAAGGGGACTTGACTTCCCTGAAGGAAGCCCAGCGAGTTCCTATGGTCCCCGTCGTAACTCGAGAAGCACCACCAGCTTCCAGCCTCAACTCGAGAAACACACGAAAATTATCCCCTCCATGCGAGATGAGGAAATTTGGCGATGCAGCATCTCAAGAGAAATACCACATTCCCTCTGGAAAGGGAAAAAGGTACCAGACACCCTTTATTCGACTCAGAAAGTTCCGTCACACAGCCGTCCCCTATGGAGAGGAGAACACACTTTACGGACTCAATTCGAGAGGAGCCCCTGTGCACATTGAATGGCTCAAAAGGAAACTGGAAGTTCCCCTTCCAACACCAAAGGGGACCTGACTTGCCTGAAGCAACCCCAGCGAGTTCCTGAGGTCCCCGTCGCAACTCGAGAAGCACCTCCAACTTCCCGCCGCAACTCGAGAAACACCCCAAAATTATCCCCTCCATGCGAGATGAGGAAATTTGGCGATGCAGCATCTCAAGAGAAATACCACATTCCCTCTGGAAAGGCAAAAAGGTACTTGACACCCTTTATTCGACTCAGAAAGTTCCCTCACACAGCCGTCCCCTTTGGAGAGGAGAAGACACTTTACGGACTCAGTTTGGGAGGAGCCCCTGTGCACATTGAAGGGCTCGAGAGGAAACCGGAAGTTCCCCTTCCAACACCAAAGGGGACTTGACTTCCCTGAAGCAACCCCTGCGAGTTCCAGAGCTCCCGGTAGCAAAACGAGAAGCACCCCCAGCTTCCTGCCGCAACTCGAGAAACACCCCAAAATTATCCCCTCCATGCGAGATGAGGAAATTTGGCGATGCAGCATCTCAAGAGAAATACCACATTCCCCCTGGAAAGGCAAAAAGGTACTTGACACCCTTTATTCGACTCAGAAAGTTCCCTCACACAGCCGTCCCCTTTGGAGAGGAGAGCACACTTTACCGACTCAATTCGAGAGGAGCCCCTGTGCACATTGAAGAGCTCCAGAGGAAACCGGAAGTTCCCTTTCCAACATCAAAGGGGACCTGACTTCCCTGAAGTAACCCCAGCGAGTTCCTGAGGTCCCTGTCGCAACTCGAGAAGCACCCCTAGCTTCCCGCCGCAACTGGAGAAACACCAAAAAATTATCCCCTCAATGCGAGATGAGGAAATTTTGCGATGCAGCATCTCAAGAGAAATACCACATTCCCTCTTGAAAGGCAAAGAGGTACTTGACACCCTTTATTCGACTCAGAAAGTTCCCTCACACAGCCGTCACCTTTTAGAGGAGAACACACTTTTTGGACTCATTTCGAGATCAGCCCCTGTTCACATTTAAGGGCTCGGGAGGAAACGGGAAGTTCCCCTTCCAACAGGAAAGGGGACTTGACTTCCCTGAAGGAAGCCCAGCGAGTTCCTCAGGTCCCCGTCGCAACTCGAGTAGCACCCCCAGCTTCTCGCCGCAACTCGAGAAACACCCCAAAATTATCCCCTCCATGCGAGATGAGGAAATTTGTCGATACAACATCTCAAGAGAAATACCACATTCACTCTGAAAAGGCAAAAAGGTACTTGTCACCCTTTATTCGACTCAGACATTTCCCTCACACAGCCGTCCCCTTTGGAGTTTAGAACACACTTTACGGACTCAATTCGAGAGGAGCCCCTGTGCACATTGAAGGTCTCGAGAGGAAACCGGAAGTTCCCCTTCCAACACCAATGGGGACCTGACTTCCCTGAGGCAACCCCAGCGAGTTCCTGAAGTCCCCGTCGCAATTCGGGAAGCACCCCCAGCTTCCCGCCGTAACTCGAGAAACATCCCAAAATTATACCCTCCATGCTAGATGAGGAAATTTGGCGATGCAGCATCCCTAAAAAATACCACATTCACTCTGGAAAGGCAAAATTGAACTTGACACCCTTTATTCGACTCAGAAAGTTCCCTCACACAGTTGTCCCCTTTGGAGAGGAGAACACACTTTATGGATTCAATTCGAGAGGAGCCGCTGTGCACATTGAAGGGTTGGAGAGGAAACCGGAAGTTCCCCTTCCACACCAAAGGGGACCTGACTTCCCTGAAGCAACCGCAGCGAGTTCCTGAGGTCCCCGTCGCAACTCGAGAAGCACCCCCAGCTTCCCGCCGTAACTCGAGAAACAACCCAAAATTATCCCCTCCATGCGAGATGAGGAAATGTGGCGATGCAGCATCTCACGAGAAATACCACATTCCCTCTGAAAGGCAAAAAGGTACTTGACACCCTTTATTCGACTCAGAAGTTCCCTCACCCAGCCGTCCCCTTTGGAGAGGAGAACACACTTTCCGGACTCAATTCGAGAGGAGCCCCTGTGCATATTGAGGGGCTCAAGAGTAAACCGGAAGTTCCCCTTCCAACACCAAACGGACCTGACTACCCTGAAGCAACACCAGCGAGTTCCTGAGTCCCCGTCGCAACTCGAGAAGCACCCCCCGCTTCCCGCCGCAACTCGAGAAACACCCCAAAATTATCCCCTCCATGCGAGATGAAAAAATTTGGCGATGCAGCATCTCAGAGAAAAACCACATTCCCTCTCGAAAGGCAAAAAGGTACTTGACACCCTTTATTCGACTGAGAAAGTTCCCTCACACAGCGTTCCCCTTTGTAGAAGAGAACACACTTTACGGACTCAATTCGAGAGGAGCCCCTGTGCACATTGAAGGGCTCGAGATGAAACCGGAAGTTCACCTTCCAACACCAAAGGGGACCTGACTTCCCTGAGGCAACACCAGCGAGTTCCTGAGGTCCCCGTCGCAACTCGAGTAGCAACCCCAGGTTCCCGCCGCAACTCGAGCAACACCCCAAAATTATCCTCTCCATGCGAGATGAGGATGTTTGGCGATGCAGCATCTCAAGAGAAATACCACATTCCCTCTGGAAATTCAAAATGGTACTTGACAACCTTTATTCCCCACAGAAAGTTCCGTCACACAGCCGTCCCCTTTGGAGAGGAGAACACACTTGATGGACTCAATTCGAGATGAGCCCCTGTGCACATTTGAGGGCTCCAGAAGAAAACGAAAGTTCCCCTTCCAACACCAAAGGGGACCTGACTTCCCTGAACCAACCCCAGCGAGTTCCTGAGGTCCCCGTCGCAACTCGAGAAGAACCCCCAGCTTCCAGCCGCAACTCGAGAAACACCCCAAAATTATCCCCTCCATGCGAGATGAGGAAATTTTGGGATGCAGCATCTCAAGAGAAATACCACATTCTCTCTTAAAAGGCAAAAAGGTACTTGACACCCTTTATTCGACTCAGAAAGTTCCCTCACACATCCATCCCCTTTGGAGAGGAGAACACACTTAACGGTCTCAATTCGGGAGTAGCCCCTGTGCACATTGAAGGGCTCGAGAGGAAACCGGAACTTCCCCTTCCAACACCAAAGGGGACCTGACTTCCCTGAAGCAACCCCAGCGAGTTCCTGAGGTCTCCGTCGCAACTCGGGAAGCACCCCCAGCTTCCCGCCGCAACTCGAGAAACACCCCAAAATTATGCCCTCAATGCGAGATGAGGAAATTTTGCGATGCCGCATCTCAAGAGAAATACCACATTCCCTCTTGAAAGGCAAAAAGGTACTTGACACCCTTTTTTCGACTCGGAAAGTTCCCTCACACAGCCGTGCCCTTTGGAGAGGAGAATACACTTTTTGGACTCAATTCGAGATGATTCCCTGTTCATACTTAAGGGCTCGAGAGGAAGCCGGAAGTTCCCCTTTCAACACCAAAGGGGACCTGACATCGTAAAACAAGCCGAGCGAGTTCCTTAGGTCCGCGTCACAACTCGAGAAGCACCCCCAGCTTCGAGCCGCAACTCGACAAACACCTCGAAATTATCCCCTCAATGCGAGATGAGGAAATTTTGCCATGCAGCATCTCAAGAGAAATACCAAATTCCCTCTTGAAAGGCAAAAAGTTACTTGACAGCCTTTATTCGACTCGGAAAGTTCCCTCACACTGCCGTCCCCTTTGGAGAGTAGAACACATTTTATGGACTCAATTCGAGATGAGCCCCTGTGCACATTGAAGGGCTCGAGAGGAAATCGGAAGTTCCCCTTCCAACACCAAAGGGGGCCTGACTTCCCTGAAGTAACCCCAGCGAGTTCCTGAGGTTCCCGTCGCAACTCGAGAAGCACCCCCGGCTTCGCGCCGCAACTCGAGAAACACCCCAAAATTATCCCCTCAATGCAAATGAGGAAATTATGCGATGCAGGATCTCAAGAGAAAGACCACATTCCCTCTTGAAGGTCAAAAGGGTACAGGACATCCTTTTTGCGACTCAGAAAGTTCCCTAACACAGCTGTCCCCTTTGGAGAGGAGAACACACTTGATGGACTCAATACGAGATGAGCCCCTATTCCCATTTAATGGCTCGAGGGTAAATCGGACGTTCCGCTTCCAACTCCAATGAGGACCTGACTGCCCTGAAGCAACCAGAGGGACTTCCTGGGGTCCCCGTCGCATCTCGAGCAGTTACCCCAGCTTCCCGCCGCAACAAGAGAAAAACCAAAAATTTTCCCCGCAATGCGAGGTGAGGAAATTTTGTGCTGCATCTCAAGAGAAATATCACATTCTCTCTTGAAAGGCAAAACGGTACTTGACACCCTTTATGCGACTCAAAAAGTTCCCTCACACAGCCGTCCCCATTGGAGAGAACAATCTTTAAGGACTCAATTCCAAAGGAGGCCCTATTCCCTTTTAACGGCTCTAGAGTAAACCTAAATTTTCTCTTCCAACAGAAAGGGGACCTGACTTCCCTGAAGAACCCCGAGCAAGGTCCTGAGGTCCCCATCGTACCTCGAGAAGTAACCCCAGATTCCCGCCGCAACTCGAGAAACACCACAAAATTATTCCCTCAATGCGAGATGAAGAAATTTTGCGCTGCAGAATCCCAAGAGAAATACCACATTCCCTTTTGAAAAGGCAAAAACGTACTTGACACCCTTTATTCGACTCAGAAATTTCCCTCAAACAGCTGTCCCCTTTGGAGAGGAGAACACACTTTATGGACTCAATTCAAGATGAGCCCCTGTTCACATTTAAGGGCTCGAGAGTAAACCGGAAGTTCCCCTTCCAACACCAAAGGGGAGCTGACTTCCCTGAAGCAACCCCAGCGAGTTCCTGAGGTCCCCGTCGCTACTCGAGAAGCACCCCCAGCTTCCCGCCGCAACTCGGGAAACAGCCGAAAATTATCCCCTCCATGCGAGATGAGGAAATTTTGCGATGCAGCATCTCAAGAGAAATACCACATTCCCTCTTTAAGGCAAAAAGGTACTTGACACCCTTTATTCGACTGAGAAAGTTCCCTCACACAGCCGTCCCCTTTGGAGAGGAGAACACACTTTATGGACTCATTTGGAGATGAGCCCCTGTTCACATTTAAGGGCTCGAGAAGAAACCGGAGGTTCCCCTTCCAACATCAAAGGGGACCTGACTTCCCTGAAGCAACCCCAGTGAGTTCCTGAGGTCCCCGTCGCAACTCTAGAAGCACCCCCAGCTTCCCGCCGCAACTCGAGAAACTCCCCAAAATTATCCCCTCAATGCGAGATGAGGAAATTTTGCGCTGCAGAATCTCAAGAGAAATACCACATTTCCTCATAAAAGGCAAAAGGGTACTAAACTCCCTTCATGCAACTCAGAAACTTCCCTCACACAGCCGTCCCCATTGGGAGGAGAACACACTTTATGGACTCTCTTCGAGAAGAGGCCCTATTCACATTAAAGGGTTCGAGAGTAATACGGAAGTTCCCCTTCCAGCACAAAATGGGACCAGACTTCCCTGAAGTAACTCGAGTGTGGTCCAGAGGTACTCGTTGGAACTGCAGAAGTACCCCCAGCTTCCCAACCCAATTCGTGAAACACCAAAAAATTATCCCTTTCATGTGAGATGAGGAAATTTTGCGCTGCAGAATCTCAAGAGAAATCCCACATTCTCAGTTGAAAGGCAATAGTGTACATGACTCCCTTTAGGCGACTCAGAATGTTCCCTAACATCCGTCCTCAGTGCAGAGGAGAACACACTCTCTGGACTCAAATCGAGAAGAGGCAATGTTCCCATTTAACGGCTGGAGAGTAATCTGAAAGTTCCCCTTCCAACACAGAAGGGGACTTGACTTCACTGAAGCAACCCGAGCGAGTTCCTGATGTCCCCGTTGCAAGTCGAGAAGTATCCCCTGCCTCCCTCTGCAACTCGAGAAATACCACAAAATTATCCCCTCAATGCGAGATGAGGTAATTTTGCGCTGCAGAATCTCAAGAGAAATCCCACATTCCCGCTTGAAAGGCAAAAGGGTACTTGACACACTTTATGCCACTCAGAAAGTTCCCTAACATCCGTCCCCATTGGAGAGGAGAACACAATTTATGGACTCAAATCGAGAGGAGGCCCTATTCCCATTAAAGGGCTCGAGAACAATCCGGAAGTTCCCCTTCCAGCACAAAAGGGGACCTGACTTCCCTGAAGTAATCTGAGTGTGTTCCAGAGGTCCTCGTCGCAACTGGAGAATCACCCCCAGCTTCCCAGCCCAATTCGTGTAACAGCACATAATTATCCCCTCCATGCGAGATGAGGAAATTTTGCACTGCAGAATCTCAAGAGAAATCCCACATTCCTGCTTGAAAGGCAAAAGCGAACTTGACTCCCTTTAGGCGAATCAGAATGGTCCCTAACATCCGTCCTCATTGGAGAGGAGAACACACTTTAAGGACTCAAATCGAGAAGAGGCAATATTCCCATTTAACGGCTCGAGAGTAATCCGGAAGTTCCCCTTCCAGCACAATCGGGGACCTGACTTTCCTGAAGTAACTCGAGTGAGTTCCTGAGGCCCCCTTCGCACCTCGAGGAATACTCCCAGCTTCCCGCCGCAATTCGAGAAGCACCACAAAATTATCCCCTCAATGCGAGATGAAGAAATTTTGCGCTGCAGAATTTCAAGAGAAATCCCACATTCCTGCCTGAAAGGGAAAAGGGTATTTGACACACTTTATTCAGTTCAGTTCAGTCGCTCAGTCGTGTCCGACTCTCCGCGACTCTCCGCTAGGCCTCCCTGTCCTATACCAACTCCCGGAGTTCACTCAAACTCATGGCCACAGAGCCGGTGATGCTATCCAGCCATCTCATTCTCTGTCGTCCCCTTCTCCTCCAGCCCCCAACCTCTCCTAGCATCAGAATCTTTTCCAGTGAGTCAACTCATCGCATGAGGTGGCCGAAGTATTGCAATTTCAGCTTTAGCATCAGTCCTTCCAATGAACACCGACGATTGATCTCCCTTAGAATGGACTGGTTGGATCTTCTTGCAGTCCAAGGGACTCTCAAGAGTCTTCTCCAATACCACAGTTCGAAAGCATCAGTTCTTTGGCGATCAGCTTTCTTCACAGTCCAACTCTCACATCCATACATGACCACGGGAAAAGCCATAGCTTTGACTAGATGGAGCTTTTTTGGCAAAGTGATGTCTCTGCTTTTTAATATACTATCAAGGTTGATCATAACTTTCCTTCCAAGGAGTAAGCGCCTTTTAATTTCATGGCTTCAATCAGCATCTGCAGTGATTTTGGAGCCCCCAAAAATAAAGTGTGACACTGTTTCCACTGTTTTTCCATCTATTTCCCGTGAAGTGTTGGGACCAGATTCCATCACCTTTGTTTTCTGAATGTTGAGCTTCAAGCCAACCTTTTCACTCTCCTCTTTCACTTTCATCAAGAGGCTTTTGAGTTCCTCCTCACTTTCTGCCCTAAAGGTGGTGTCATCTGCATATCTGAGGTTATTGATATTTCTCCCAGCAATCTTGATTCCAGTTGTTCTTCTTCCAGCCCAGCATTTCTCATGATGCACTCTGCATATAAGTTAAATAAGCAAGATTACAATATACAGCCTTGACGTACTCCTTTTCCTATTTGGAACCAGTCTGTTGTTCCATGCACAGTTCTGACTGTTGCTTCCTGACCTGCATACAGGTTTCTAAAGAGGCAGGTCAGGTGGTCTCGTATTCCCATCTCTTTCAGAATCTTCCACAGTTTATTGAGATCCACACAGTCAAAGGCTTTGGCATATTCAATGAAGCAGAAATAGATATTTTTCTGGAACTCTCTCGCTTTCTCCATGATCCAGCGGATGTTGGCAATTTGATCTCTGGTGCCTCTGCCTTTTCTAAAACCTGCTTGAACATCTGGGAGTTCACGGATCACATATTGCTGAAGCCTGGCTTGGAGAATTTTGAGCATGACTGTACTAGCGTGTGAGATGAGTGCAATTGTGCGGTAGCTTGAGCATTCTTTGGCATTGCCTTTCTTTGGGATTAGAATGAAGACTGACCTTTTCCAGTCCTGTGGCCACTGCTGAGTTTTCCAAATTTGTTGGCATATTGAGTGCAGCACTTTCACAGCATCATCTTTCAAGATTTGAAATAGCTCAACTGGAATTCCATCACTTCCACTAGCTTTGTTCGTAGTGTTGCTTTCTAAGGCACACTTGAATTCACATTCCAAGATGTCTGGCTCTAGGCCAGTGATCACATTTTCGTGACTATCCTGGTCGTGAAGATATTTTTTGTACAGTTCTTCTGTGTATTCTTGCCACCTCTTCTTAACATCTTCTGCTTCCGTTAGGTCCATACCATTTCTGTCCTTTATCGAGCCCATCTTTGCATGAAATGTTCCCTTGGAATCTCTAATGTTCTTGAAGAGATCTCTTGTTTTTCCTATTCTGTTGTTTTCCTCTATTTCTTTGCATTGATCACTGAGGAAGGCTTTCTTATCTCTCCTTGCTATTCTTTGGAACTCTGCATTCTAATGCTTATATCTTTCCCTTTCTCCTTTGCTTTTCGCTTCTCTTCTTTTCACAGCTATTTGTAAGGCCACCTCAGACAGCCATTTTGCTTTTTTTTGCATTTCTTTTCCATGGGGATGCTCTTGGTCCCTGTCTCCTGTACAATGTCACGAACCTCCATCCAGAGTTCATCAGGCACTCTATCTATCAGATCTAGTGCCTTAAATCTATTTCTCACTTCCACTGTATAATCATAAGGGATTTGATTGAGGTCATATCTGAATGGTCTAGGGGTTTTCCCTACTTTCTTCAATTTAAGTCTGAATTTGGCAATAAGGAGTTCGTGATCTGAGCCACAGTCAGCTCCTGGTCTTGTTTTTGCTAACTGTATACAGCTTCTCCATCTTTGGCTGCAAAGAATATAATCAATCTGATTTCGGTGTTGACCATCTGGTGATGTCCACGTGTAGAGTCTTCTCTTGTGTTGTTGGAAGAGGGAGTTTGCTATGACCAGTGCGTTCTCTTTACAAAACTCTATGAGACTTGGCCCTGCTTCATTCCGTGCTCCAAGGCCAAATTTGCCTGTTACTCCAGGTGTTTCTTGACTTCCTCCTTTTGCATTCCAGTCCCCTAGAATGAAAAGGACATCTTTTTGGGTGTTAGTTCTAAAAGGTCTTGTAGGTCTTCATAGAACCGTTCAACTTCGGCTTCTTCAGCGTTAGTGGTTGGGGCATAGGCCTGGATTACTGTAATGTTGAATGGTTTGCCTTGGAAACGAACAGAAATCATCCTGTCGTTTTTAAGATTGCATCCAAGTACTGCATTTCGGAGTCTCTTGTTGACCATGATGGCTACTCCATTTCTTCTAAGGGATTTCTGCCCACAGTAGTATATATATAATGGTCATCTGAGTTAAATTCACACATTCCAGTCCATTTTAATTCACTGATTCCTAGAATGTCTATGTTCACTCTTGCCATCTCCTGTTTGACCACTTCCAATTTGCCTTGATTCCTGGACCTTACATTCCAGGTTCCTATGCAATATTGCTCTTTACAGCACCAGACCTTGCTTCTATCACCGGTCACATCCACAACTGGGTACTGGTTTTGCTTTTGCTCCATCCCTTCATTCCTTCTAGAGTTATTTCTCCACTGATCTCCAGTAGCATACTGGGCACCTACAGACCTGGGGAATTCCTCATTCAGTATCCTGTCATTTTGCCCTTTGATACTGTTCATGGGGTTCTCAATGCAAATATACTGAAGTGGTTTGCCATTCCCTTCTCCAGTGGACCACATTCGGCTGTGGTCCATGTGATCAGATCGAGTAGATTCCTGTGATTATGATTTCAGTGTGTCTGCCATCTGAAGCCCCCTCACAATACCTACCATCTGATTTGAGTTTCTCTTACCTTGGGTGTGGGATATCTCTTCACAGCTGCTCCAAGAAAGCACAGCTGCTGCACCTTACCTTGGATGAGGGGTATGTCCTCAAGGCCGCCCCTCCTGACCTTGAACGTGAGTACCTCCTCTCGGCCCTCCACCGCACAGCCACCGCCTATTGGAGGTGGGGTACCTCCTCTCGGCCGGCTGCCCTGGCCTCAGGCATGGGGTAGCTCCTCACCGCTGCGCATCTCTGCATGGTCGGTTGTGCCAGGGCCGGCTTCTCTCCAGTCTGCGCAGGCGGGGCCTGCGTATCCCGCATCTGGTGGGCGGGGCCGGGGTCTCTCCCATCTGGGCGGGCGGGCCCGGGGTCTCTCGCATCTGCGCAGGCGGGGCCGGCTTCTCTTGCCTCTGCGCGGGCGGCGCCAGCAACAATAGCATCTGAGCCAGCGGGGCCGAGGTCTCTCGCGTCTGAGCGGGCGGGGCCGGGGTCTCTCGAGTCTGCGCGGGTGGGGCCGGGTTCTCTCCCGTCTGCGCGGGTGGGGAAGGCCTCTCTCGCGTCTGCGCCGGCAAGGCCCGTGTCTCTGGCGTCTCAGCCGCCTGGGCCGGCATCTCTCCTGTCTGCGTGGGTGGGGCTGGTATTTCTCCCGTTTGCACAGCCGGGTGAGACTCAAAAAATTCCCTCAAACAGTCGTCCCCATTGGAGAGGAGAACACACTTGACGGACTTAACTCGAGAAGAGGCCCTATTCCCATTTAAAGGCTCAACAGTAATCCTGAAATTCCCCTTCCAACACAAAAGGGTTCCTGACTTCCCTGAAGCAGCCAGAGAGAATTCCTGAGGTCCTGTTCGCTACCTGAGAAGTTCAACCAGGTTCCCGCCGCAACTCTAGACACACCACAAAATTATCCCCTCAATGCGAGATCAGGAAAGTATTCCGCTGCACAATTCAAGAGAAATCCCACGTTCCGCTGGAAAGGCAAAACTGTATTTGACACCCTTTATGCGACTCAGAAAATTCCCTCACACAGCCATCCCCATTGGAGAGGAGAACACAATTTATGGACTCAACTTGGGAAGAGGCCCTATTCCCATTTAAAGGCTTGAGAGTAATCCTGAAATTCCCGTTACAGTAGAAAAGGGTGACTAACTTCCCTGAAGCAACACAAGCGAGTTCCTGAGGTCCCCGTCGCAACTCGAGAAGTACCCCCAGCTTCCCGCCTCAAAAGGGGAAACACCAAAAAATTATGCGCTCAATGTGAGATGAGGAAATTTTGCACTGCACAATTAAATAGAAATCCCACATTCCCGTTTGAAAGGCAAAAGGGCACTTGACACACTTTATGCGATTCAGATAGTTTCCTAACACCCGTACTTATTGGAGCGGAGAACACACTTCATGGACTCAAATCTAGAAGAGGACCTATTCCCATTTAAGGGCTCGAGAGTAATCTGGAAGTTCCACATCCAAAAAAAGGGGACCTGACTTCCCTGAAGCAACACGAACGAGTTCCTGAGGTCCACGCTATAACTCGAGAAGTACCCCCAGATCCAAGCCGAAACTCGAGACACAACAAAATTATCCCCACAATGCGAGATGAGGAAATTTTGCGCTCCGAAATCTCAAGAAAAGTCTCACATACCCGCTTGAAAGGCAAAAGGTCACTTGACACACTTTATGTGACCCAGAAAGTTCGCTCACAGAGCCGTACCCATTGGAGAGGAAAAAACACCTTTTGGACTCAACTCCAGATGAATCCCTATTCCCAATGAACAGCTCGAACGTAAACCGGAAGTTCCCGTTCCCACACAAAAGGGGACCTGACTTCCCTGAAGAAACCCGAGCCACTTCCTGAGGTTCCTGTTGCAACTCGAGAAGCACCCCCAGCATCCCGCCGCAACTCGACAAACACCACAGAATTATCCCCTCAATGCGAGATGAGGAAATTGTGCGCTGCAGAATCTCAAGAGAAATACCACATTCCCGCTTGAAAGGCAAAAGGGTACTTGACACCCTTTATGCGACTCAGAAAGTACCCTCACACAGCCGTCACCATTGGAGAGGAGAACACACTTTATGGACTCAATGCGAGATGAAGCCCTATTCCCATTTAATGGCTGGAGAGTAAACAGGAAGTGCCCTTTCCAACACAAAAGGGGACCTACCTTACCTGAAGAAACCCAAGCAAGTTCTTGAGGTCCACATGGCAACTCGAGAAGTACCCCAAGCTTCCTGCCGCAACTAGAGAAACACCACAAAATTATCCCCTCAATGCGAGAAGAGGAAATTTTGGGCTGCAGAATCTCAAGAGAAATACCACTATTCGCTCTTGAAAGGCAAAAAGTACTTGATACTGTTTATGCGACTCAGAAATTTCACTAATATCATTCCCCATAGGAGAGGAGAACACACTTTATGGACTCAATTCGAGATGAGGCCCTATTCCCATTTAACAGCTCCAGACTAAACAGGAAGTTCCCCTTCCAACACAAAAGGGGACCTGACTTTCCAGAAGCAACTCGAGCAAATTCCTGAGGTCCCCGTCGCAACATGAGAAGTAATCCAAAATTCCCGCCACAACTTGACATACACCACAAAATTATCTCCTCAATGCGAGATGAGGATATAGTGCGCTGCAGAATCTCAAGAGAAATACCACATTCCCTCTTGAAATGCAAAAGGGTACTTGACATCCTTTATGCGACTCAGAAATTTCACTAACATCAGTCCCCATTGGAGAGGTGAACGAACTTTATGTACTCAATTCAAAATGAGGCACTATTGCCAATTAACTGCTCGAGAGTAAATCGGAAGTTCCCCTTCCAAGAAAAAGGGGACCTGCCTTACCTGAAGAAACCCGAGTGAGTTCCTGAGGTATGAATAGCAACTTGAGAAGTACCCCCAGCTTCCCGCCGCAACTCAAGAAACACCACAAAATATCCCCTCAATGCGAGATGAGGAAATTTGGCGATGCAGCATCTCAAGAGAAATACCACATTCCCTCTGGAAAGGCAAAAAGGGACTCGACACCCTTTATTCGACTCAGAAAGTTCCCTCACACAGCCGTCCCCTTTGGAGAGGAGAACACACTTTTCAGACTCAATTCGAGAGGAACTTCTGTGCACATTGAAGGGCTCCAGAGGAAACCGGAAGTTCCCCTTCCAACACCAAAAGGGACCTGACTTCCCTGAAACAACCCAGCGAGTTCCTGAGGTCCCCGTCGCAACTCGAGAAGCACCCCCAGCTTCTCGCCGCTACTCGAGAAGCACCCCATAATTATCCCCTCAATGCAAGATGAGGAATTTTTCCGATGCAGCATCTCAAGAGAAATACCACATTCCCTCTTGATAGGCAAAAAGGTACTTGACACCCTTTATTCGACTCAGAAACTTCCCTCACACAGCCGTCCCCTTTGGAGAGAACACACTTTATGGACTCAATTTGACATGAGTCCCTGAGCACATTTAAGGGCTCGAGACGAACCCGGAAGTTCCCCTTCCAACAGCAAAGGAGAGCTGCCTTCCCTGAAGCAACCCCAGCGAGTTCCTGAGGTCCCCGTCACAACTCGAGAAGCTCCCCCAGCTTCCTTCCGGAACTCGAGAAACACCCCAAAATTATCCCCTCAATGCGAGATGAGGAAATTTTGAGATGCAGCATCTCAAGAGAAATACCACATTCCCTCTTGAAAGGCAAAAAGGTACTTGACACCCTTTATTCGTCTCAGAAACTTCCCTCACACAGCAGTACCCTTTGGAGAGAACACACTTTATGGACGCAATTCGAGATGAGCCCTGTGCACATTAAAGGGCTCGAAAGGAACCCGGAAATTCCCCTTCCAACAGCAAAGGGGACCTGACTTAGCTGAAGAAACCCCAGCGAGTTCCTGAGGTCCCCGTCGCAACTTGAGAAGCACCCCCAGCTTCCCGCCACATCTCGAGAAACACACCAAAATTATTCCCTCCTTGCGAGATGAGGAAATTTGGCGATGCAGCATCTCAAGATAAATTCCACATTCCCTCTGGAAAGGCAAAAAGGTACTTGACACTCTTTATTCGACTCAGAAAGTTCCCTCACACAGCCGTCCCCTTTGGAGAGGAGAACACACTTTACGGACTCAACTCGAGAGGAGCCCCTGTGCAAATTGAAGGGCTCGAGAGGAAACCGGAAGTTCCCCTTCCAACACCAAAGGGGACCTGACTTCCCTGAAGCGACCCCAGCGAGTTCCTGACGTCCCCGTCGCAACTCGGGAAGCACCCACAGCTTCCCGCCACAACTCGAGAAACACACCAAAATTATCCCCTCCATGCGAGATGAGGAAATTTTGGATGCAGCATCTCAAGAGAAATAACACCTTCCCTCTTGGAAGGTAAAAAGGTACTTGACACCCTTTATTCGACTCAGAAAGTTCCCTCACACAGCCGTCCCATTTTAAAGGAGAACACATTTTATGGACTCAATTCGAGATGAGCCCCTGTGCACATTTAAGGGCTGGAGAGGGATTCGGAAGTTCCCCTTCCAACAGCAAAGGGGACCTTACTTTCTTGAAGCTACCCCAGTGAGTTCCTGAGGTCCCGTCGCAACTCGAGCAGCACTCCCAGCTTATCGCCGCAACTCGAGAAACACCCCAAAATTATCCCCTCCATGCGAGATGAGGTAATTTTGCGATGCAGCATCTCAAGAGAAATACCACATTCCCTCTTGAAAGGCAAAAAGGTACTTGACACCCTTTATTCGACTCAGAAAGTTTCCTCACACAGCCGTCCCCTTTGGAGAGAACACACTTTATGGACTCAATACGAGATGAGCCCCTGTGCACATTTAAGGGCTCGAGAGGAACGCGGAAGTTCCTCTTCCAACAGCAAACGGGAACTGACATTCCTGAAGCTACCCCAGGGAGTTCCTGAGGTCCTCGTCGCAACTCGAGAAACACCCCCAGGTTCCCGCCGCAACTCGAGAAACACCCCAAAATTATCCCCTCAATGCAAGATGAGGAAATTTTGCGATGCAGCATCTCAAGAGAAATACCACGTTCCCTCTTGATAGGCAAAAAGATACTTCTCACCCTTTATTCGACTCAGAAATTTCCCTCACACAGCCGTCCCCATTGGAGAGAACACACTTTATGGACTCAATTCGAGATGAGCCCCTGTGCACATTTAAGGGCTCGAGAGGAACCCGGAAATTCCCCTTCCAACAGCAAAGAAGACTTGACTTCCCTGAAGCAACCCCAGCGATGTCCTGAGGTCCCCGTCGTTACTCGAGAAGCACCCCCAGCTTTGCGCCTCAACTCGAGAAACACCCCAAAATTATACCCTCCATGCGAGATGAGGAAATTTTGCGATGAATCATTTCAAGAGAAATACCACATTCCCTCTTGATAGGCAAAAAGATACTTGAAACCCTTTATTCGACTCAGAAAGTTCCCTCACACAGCCGTCCCCTTTGGAGAGAACACACTTTATGGACTCAATTTGACATGAGTCCCTGAGCACATTTATGGCCTAGAGAGGAACCCGGAAGTTCCCCTTCCAACAGCAAATGGGAGCTGACTTCCCTGAAGCAACCCCAGCGAGTTCCTGTGGTCCCCATCACAACTCGAGAAACAACCCAGATTCCCGCCGCAACTTCAGTAACACCCCAAAATTATCCCCTCCATGCGAGATGAGGAAATTTGGCGATGTAGCATCTCAAGAGAAATTCCACATTCCCTCTTGAAAGGCAAAAATATACTTGACACCCTTTATTTGACTCAGAAAGTTCCCTCACACAACCGTCCCCTTTGGAGAGGAGAACACACTTTACGGACTCAATTCGAGAGGAGCCCCTGTGCACATTGAAGGGCTCGAGAGTAAACCGGAAGTTCCACTTCCAACACCAAAGGGGACCTAACTTCCCTGAAGAAACCCCAGCGAGTTCCTGAGGTCCCCGTCGCAACTCGAGAAACAACCCAGCTTCCCGCCGCAACTAGAGAAACACCCCAAAATTATCCCCTCCATGAGAGATGAGGAAATTCTGCGATGCAGCATCTCAAGAGAAAAACCACATTCCTTCTTGAAAGGCCAAAAGGTACTTGACACCCTTTATTCGACTCAGAAAGTTACCTCACACAGCCGTCCCCGTTGGAGAGGAGAACACACTTTACGAACTGAATTCGAGAGGAGTCCCTGTGCACATTGAAGGGCTCGAGAGGAAACCGGAAGTTCCCCTTCCAACACCAAAGGGGACCTGACTTCCCTGAAGCAACCCCAGCGAGTTCCTGAGGTCCACGTCCAACTCGAGAAGCACACCCAGCTTCTCGCCGCATCGCGAGAAACACCCCAAAATTATCCCTTCCATGGAGATGATGAAATTTGGCGATGCAGCATCTCAAGGGAAATTCCACATTCCCTCTGTAAAGGCAAAAAGGTACTTGATACCCTTTATTCGACTCAGAAAGTTCCCTCCCACAGCAGTCCCCTTTGGAGAGGAGAACACACTTTACGGACTCAATTTGAGAGGAGCCCCTGTGCACATTGAAGGGCTCGAGAGGAAACCGGAAGTTCCCCTTCCAACACCAAAGGGGACCTGACTTCCCTGAAGCAACCCCAGCGAGTTCCTGAGGTCCCCGTCGCATCTCGAGAAGCACCCCCAGCTTCCCGCCGCAACTCGAGAAACACCACAAAATTATCCCCTCCATGCGAGATGAGGAAATTTTGCGATGCAGCATCTCAAGAGAAATACCACATTCCCTCTTGAAAGGCAGAAAGGTACTTGATACCCTTTATTCGACTCGGAGGGTCCCTCAGACAGCCGTCCCCTTTGGAGAGGAGAACACACTTTATGGACTCAATTCGAGATGAGCCCCTGTGCACTTTAATGGCTCGAGAGGAACCCGGAAGTTCCCCTTCCAAGAACAAAGTGGACCTGACTTTTCTGAAGCAACCCCAGCGAGTTCCCGAGGTCCCAGCCGCAACTCGAGAAGCACCCCCAGCTACCCGCCGCAACTCGAGAAACACCCTCCATGCGAAAGGAGGAAATTTTGCGATGCAGCATCTCAAGAGAAATCCCACATTCACTCTTGAAAGGCAAAAAGCTACTTGACACCCTTTATTCGACTCAGAATGTTCCCTCACACAGCCTTCCCCTTTGGAGAGGAGAAAACACTTTACGTACTCAATTCGAGGGGAGATCCTGTGCACATTGAAGGGCTCGAGAGGAAACCGGAAGTTCCCCTTCCAACACCAAAGGGGACCGGACTTCCCTGAACAACCAATGCGAGTTCCTGAGGTCCCCGCCGCAACTCGAGAAGCACCCCCAGCTTCCCGCCTCAACTCGAGAAACACCCCAAAATTATCCCCTCCATGCGAAATGAGGAAATTTGCCAATGCAGCATCTAAAGAGAAATACCACATTCCCTCTGGAAATGCAAAAAGGTACTTGACACCCTTTAACGACTCAGAAAGTTCCCTCACACAGCCGTCCCCTTTGGAGAGGAGAACACACTTTACGGACTCAATTTGAGAGGAGTCCCTGTGCACATTGAAGGGCTCGAGAGGAAACCGCATGTTCCCCTTCCAACACCAAAGGGGACCTGACTTAAGTGAAGCAACGCCAGCGAGTTCCTGATTTCCCCGTCGCAACTCGAGAAGCACCCCCAGCTTCCCGCCGCAACTCGAGAAGCACCCGCAAATTATCCCCTCCATGCGAGATGAAGAAATTTGGCGATGCAGCATCTCAAGAGAAATACCACATTCTTTCTTGAAAGGCAAAAAGATACTTGACACCCTTTATTCGACTCAGAAAGTTCCGTCACAGAGCCGTCCCTTTGGAGAGGAGAACACACTTTACACACTCAATTCGAGAGGAGACCCTGTGCACATTTAAGGGATCGAGAGGAAACCGGAAATTCCCCTTCCAACACCAAAGGCGACCTGACTTCCCTGACGCAACCCCAGCGAGTTCCTGAGGTCCCCTCGCAACTCAAGAAGCACTCCCAGCTTCCCGCCGCATCTCGAGAAGCACCCCAAAATTATCCCCTCCATGTGAGATGAGGAAATTTTGCGATGCAGCATCTCAAGAGAAATACCACATTCCCTCTTGAAAGGCAAAAAGGTACTTGACACCCTTTATGGGACACAGAAAGTTCCCTCAAACAGCCTTCCCCTTTGGAGAGGAAACACACTTTACGGACTCAATTCGAGTGGAACCCCTGTGCACATTGAAGGGCTCGAGAGGAATCCGGAAGTTCCCCTTCCAACTCCAAATGGGACCTGACTTCCCCAAGCAACCCCAGCGAGTTACTGAAGTGCCACCGCGAAGCACCCCCAACTTCCCGTTTCAACTCGAGAAACACCACAAAATTATCCCCTCTAAGCGAGATGAGGAAATTTTTACCATGCAGAATTTCAAGAGAAATACCACATTCCCTCCTGAAAGGCAAAAAGGTACTTGACACCCTTTATTCGACCTAGAAAGTTTTCTCACTGCCATCCACGTTAGAGAGGAGAACACACTTTATGGACTCCATTCGAGATGAGACCCTGTAAACATTTAAGGGCTCGAGAGGAAACCGCAAGATCCCCTTCCAACACCAAAGGGGACCTGACTTCCCTGAAGAAACCCCAGCGAGTTCCTGAGGTCCCCGTCGCAACTCAAGAAGTACCCCCAGCATCCCGCCGCAACTTGAGAAACACCACAAAATTATCCCCTCAATGAGAGATGAGGAAATTTTGTGATGCAGAATTTCAAGAGAAATACCACATTCCCTCTTGAAATACTTAAAGGTACTTGACACCCTTTATTGGACACAGAAAGTTTCCTCACACAGCCGTCCCCATTGGAGAGGAGAACACACTTTATGGACTCAATTCGAGATGAGCCCCAGCTCACAATTAAGGGCTAGGAAGTAAACCGGAAGTTCCCCTTCCGACAACAAAGGGGACCTTTCTTCTGTGAGGCAACCCGAGCGACTTTTTGAGGTCCCCGTCGCAACTCGAGAAGCACCCGCATCTTCCGACGGCAACTCGAGAAACACTCCAATATTATCCCCTCAATGCAAGATGAAGAAATTCTGCGCTGCAGTATTTCAAGAGAAATACCACATTCCTTCTTGCAAGGCAAAAGGGTACAGGACACCCTTTTTGCGACTCAGAAATTTCCCTCACAGAGCCGTCCGCGTTGGATAGGAGAACACACTTTATGCACTCAATACGAGATGAGCCCCTATTCCCATTTAACGGCTCGAGAGTAAACCGGAAGTTCCCTTTCCAACTCCAATGGGGACCTGACTTCCCTGAAGCAACTAGAGTGACTTCCTGGGGTCCCCGTCGCAACTCGAGCAGTTACCCCAGCTTCCCGCCGCAACACGAGAAAAACCACAAAATTTTCCCCGCAATGCGAGGTGAGGAAATTTTGTGCTGCATCTCAAGAGAAATACCACATTCCCTCTTGAAAGCAAAAGGGTACTTGACACCCTTTATGCGACTCAAAATGTTCCCTCACACAGCCGTCCCCATTGGAAAGGAGAACACACTTTAAGGACTCAATTCCAGAGGAGGCCCTATTCCCATTTAACGGCTCCAGAGTAAACCAGTCGTTCCTATTCCAAAAGGATAGGGGTCCTCACTTCCCTGAATCAACCTGAGCGAGTTCCTGAGGTCCCCGACGCACTTCGAGAAATACCCCCAGCTTCTCCCCCCAACTATAGAAACACCACAATATTATAGACTCAATGCGAGATGAGGAAATTTTGCGCTTCAGAATCTCAAGTGAAATACCACATTCCCTATTGAAAGGCAATGGGTACTTGACACCCTTTATTCGACTCAGAAATTTCAGTAATATGAGTCCCCATTGTAGAGGAGAACACATTTTATGGACTCAATTCAAGATGAGCCCCTATTCCCATTAACGGCTCGACAGTAAACCGGAGGTGCCCCTTCCATCAAAATAGGGGTCCTGACTTCCGTGAAGCAACCCGAGCGAGTTACTGAAGTCCCCGTCGCAACCTGAGAAGCACCCCCAGCTTCCCGCAGCAACTCGAGAAACAACCCAAAATTATCCCCTCAATGTGAGAGGAGGAAATTTTGCGATGCAGAATCTCAAGAGAAATATCACATTCCCTCTTGAAAGCAAAAAGGTACTTGACACCCTTTATTCGACTCAGAAACTTCCCTCAAACAGCCTTCCCCTCTGGAGAGGAGAACACACTTTATGGACTCAATTCAAGATGAGCCCCTGTTCAAATTTAAGGCCTCGAGAGGAAACCGGAAGTTCCCCTTCCTACATGAAAGGGGAACTGACTTCCCTGAAGCAACCCCAGCGAGTTTCTGTGGTCCCCGTCGCAACTCGAGAAACACCCCCAGCTTCCCGCCGCAACTCGAGAAACACCCCAAAATTATCCCCTCCATGTGAGATGAGGAAATTTGGCGATGCAGCATCTCACGAGAAATACCACATTCCCTCTGGAAAGGCAAAAAGGTACTTGAAACCCTTTATTCGACTCAGAAAGTTCCCTCACACAACCGTTCCCTTTGGAGAGGAGAACACACTTTACGGACTCAAGTCGAGAGGAGCCCCTGTGCATATTGAAGGGCTCGAGAGGAAACCGGAAGTTCCCCTTCCAACACCAAAGGGGACCTGACTTCCCGAAAGCAACCCCAGCGAGATGCTGAGGTCCCCGTCGCAACTCGAGAAGCACCCCAAGCTTCCCGCCGCAACTCGAGAAACACCCCAAAATTATCCCCTCCATGCGAGATGAGGAAATATGGCGATGCATCATCTCACGAGAAATACCACATTCCCTCTGGAAAGGCAAAAAGGTACTTGAAACCCTTTATTCGACTCAGAAAGTTCCCTCACACAGCCGTCCCCTTTGGAGAGTAGAACACACTTTACGGACTCAATTCGAGAGGAGCCCCTGTGTACGTTGAAGGGCTCGAGAGGAAACCGGAAGTTCCCCTTCCACACCAAAGGTGAACTGACATCCCTGAAGCAACCCCAGCGAGTTCCTGAGGTCCCCGTCGCTACTCGAGTAGCATACCCAGCTTCCCGCCGCAACTCGAGAAATACCCCAAAATTATCCCCTCCATGCGAGATGAGGAAATTTGGCGATGGAGCAACTCAAGAGAAATACCAAATTACCTCTTGAAAGGCAAAAAGGTACTTGACACCCTTTATTCGACTCAGAAATTCCCCACACAGCCGTACCCTTTGGAGAGGAGAAGACACTATACGGACTCAAATCGAGAGGAGCCCCTGTGCACACTGAAGGGCTCGAAGGGAAACCGGAGGTTCCCCTTCCAACACCAAAGGGGACCTGACTTCCCTGAAGCAACCCCATCGAGTTCCTCAGGTCCCCGTCGCAACTCGCCAGCATCCACAGCTTCCCGCCGCAACTCGATAAACACCCCAAAATTAGCCCCTCCATGCGAGTTGAAGAAATTTGGCGATGCAGCATCTCAAGAGAAATACCACATTCCCTTTGGAAAGGCAAAAAGGTACTTGACACCATCTATTCGACTCAGAAAGTTCCCTCACACATCCGTCCCCTTTGGAGAGGAGAACACACTTTACGGACTCAATTCGAGAGGAGCCACTGTGCACATTGAAGGGCTCAAGAGGAAACCAGAATTTCCCCTTCCAAAACCAAAGGGGCACTGACTTCCCTGAAGCAACCCCAGCGAGTTCCTGAGGTGCCCGTCGCAACTCGAGAACCACCCCAAGCTTCCCGACGCAACTCTAGATACAACCCAATATTATCCCCTCCATGCGAGATGAGGAAATTTGGCGATGCAGCATCTCAAGAGAAATAACACATTCCCTCTGGAAAGGCAAAAAGGTACTTGACACCCTTTATTCGACTCAGAAAGTTCCCTCACACAGCCGTACCCTTTGGAGAGGAGAAGACACTTTACGGACTCAAATCGAGAGGAGCCCCTGTGCACACTGAAGGGCTCCAGAGGAAACCGGAATTTCCCCTTCCAACCTCAAAGGGGACCTGACTTCTCTGAAGCAACCCCAGCGAGTTCCTGAGGTCCCCGTCGCAACTCGAGAGGCACCCCCAGCTTCCCGACGCAACTCGAGATACAACCCAAAATTTTCCCCTCCATGCGAGATGAGGAAATTTGGCGATGCAGCATCTCAAGAGAAATACCACATTCCCTCTGGAAAGGCAAAAAGGTACTTGACACCTTTTATGCGACTCAGAAAGTTCCCTCACACAGCCGTCAACTTTGGAGAGGAGAACACACTTTATGGACTCAATTCGAGAGGAGCTCCTGTGCACTTTGAAGGGCTCGAGAGGAAACCGGAAGTTCCCCTTCCAACATCAAAGGGGACCTGACTTCCCTCAAGCAAACCCAGCGAGTTCCTGAGGTCCCCGTCTCAACTCGAGAAGCACCCCCAGCTTCCCTCGGCAACTCGAGAAACACCCCAAATTATCCCCTCCATGCAAGATCAGGAAATTTGGCGATGCAGCATCTCAAGAGAAATACCACATTCCCTCTGGAAAGGCAAAAAGGTACTTGACACCCTTTATTCGACTCAGAAAGTTCCCTCACACAGCCGTCCCCTTTGGAGAGGAGAACACACTTTACGGACTCAATTCGAGAGGAGCCCCTGTGCACATTGAAGGGCTAGAAGGGAAACCGGAAGTTCTCCTTCCAACAACAAAGGGGACCTGACTTCCCTGAAGCAACCCCAGCGAGTTCCTCAGGTCCCCGTCGCAAATCGAGAAGCACCCCCAGCTTCCCGCTGCAACTCGAGGAACACACCAAAATTCTCCCCTCCATGCGAGATGAGGAAATTTTGCGATGCAGCATCTCAAGAGAAATACCACATTCCCTCTGGAAAGGCAAAAAGGTACTTGACACCCTTTATTCCACTCAGAAAGTTCCCTCACACAGCCGTCCCCTTTGGAGAGGAGAACACACTTTTCGGACTCAATTTGAGACGAGCACCTGTGCACATTGAAGGCCTCAGAGGAAACCGGAAGTTCCATTTCCAACACCAAAGGGGACCTGACTTCCCTGAAGCAACCCCAGCGAGTACCTGAGGTCCCCGTCGCAACTCGAGAAGCACCCCAAGCTTCCCACCGCAACTCCGAAACACCCCAAAATTATCCCCTCCAAGCGAGATGAAGAAATTTGGCGATGCAGCATCTCAAGAGAAATACCACATTCCCTCTGGAAAGGCAAAAAGGTACTTGACACCCTTTATTCGACTCAGAAAGTTCCCTCACACAGCCGTCCCCTTTGGAGAGAAGAACACATTTACGGACTCAAATCGGGAGGAGACCCTGTGCACATTGAGGGGCTTGAGAGGAAACCGGCAGTTCCCCTTCCAACACAAAAGGGGACCTGACTTCCCTGAACAACCCCAGCGAGTTCCTGAGGTCCCCGTCGCAACTTGAGAAGCACCCCCAGCTTCCTGCCTCAACTCGAGAAACACACCAAAATTATCCCCTCCATGCGAGAGGAGGAAATTTGGTGATGCGGCATCTCAAGAGAAATACCACATTCCCTCTGGAAAGGCAAAAATCTAGTTGACACCCTTCATTCCACTCAGAAAGTTCCCTCACACAGCCGTCCCCTTTGGAGAGGAGAACACACTTTACGGACTCAATTCGGGAAGAGCCCCTGTGCACATTGAAGGGCTCGAGAGGAACCCGGAAGTTCCCCTTCCAACACCAAAGGGGACCTCACTTCCCTGAAGCAAACCCAGCGAGCTCCTGAGGTCCCCGTCGCAATTCGGGAAGCACCCCCAGCTTCCCGCAGCAACTCGAGAAACAGCCGAAAATTATCCCCTCCATGCGAGAGGAGGAAATTTGGAGATGCAGCATCTCAAGAGAAATAACACATTCCCTCTGGAAAGGCAAAAAGCTACTTGACACCCTTTATTCGAATCAGAAAGTTCCCTCACACAGCCGTCCCCTTTGGAGAGGAGAACACATTTACGGACTGAATTCGAGAGGAGCCCCTGTGCACATTGAAGGGCTCGAGAGGAAAACGGAAGTGCCCTTTCCAACACCAAAGGGGACCTGACTTCCCTGAAGCAACCCCAGAGGTTTCCTGAGGTCCCCGTCGCAACTTGAGAAGCACCACAAAATTATCCACTACATGCGAGATGAGAAATTTGGCGATGCATCATCTCAAGAGAAAAACCACATTCCCTCTGGAAAGGCAAAAAGGTACTTGACACCCTTTATTCGACTCAGAAAGTTCCCTCACACAGCAGTCCACTTTGGAGACGAGAACACACTTTACGGACTCTATTCGAGAGGAGCTCCTGTGCACATTGAAGGGCTCGAGAGGAAACCGGAAGTTCACCTTCCAACAACAAAGTGGACTGGACTGCCCTGAAGCAACCCCAGCGAGTTCCTGAGGTCCCCGTCGCAACTCGAGAAGCACCACCAGCTTCCCCCGCAACTCGAGAAACACCCCAAAATTATCCCCTCCATGCGAGATGAGGAAATTTGGCGATGCAGCATCTCAAGAGAAATACCACATTCCCTCTGGAAAGGCAAAAAGGAACTTGACACCCTTTATTCGACTCAGAAAGTTCCCTCACACAGCCGTGCTCTTTGGAGAGGAGAACACACTTTAGGAACTCAATTCGAGAGGAGCCCCTGTGCACATTGAAGGGCTCGAGAGGCAAACGGAAGTTCCCCTTCCAACATCAAAGTGGACCTGACTTCCCTGAAGCAACCCCAGCGAGTTTCTGAGGTCCCCGTCGCAACTGGAGAAGCACCCCCAGCTTTCTGCCGCAACTTGAGAAACACCACAAAATTATCCACGGCATGCGAGATGAGGAAATTTGGCGATACAGCATCTCTAGAGAAATACCACATTACCTCTGGAAAGGCAAAAATGTACTTGACACCCTTTTTGGGAATCAGAAAGTTCCCTCACACATTCGTCCCCTTTGGAGAGGAGAACACACTTTACGGGCTAAATTCGGGAGGAGCCCCTTAGCACATTGAAGGGCTCCAGAGGAAACCGGAAGTTCCCCTTCCAACACCAAAGGGGAACTGACTTCCCAGAAACAACCCCAGCGAGTTCCTGAGGTCCCCGTCGCAACTCGAGAAGCACCTCCAGCTTCACGCAGCAACTCGAGAAACACCCGAAAATTATCCCCTCCATTCGATATGAGGAAATTTGGCGATGCAGCATGTCAAGAGAAATACCACATTCCCTCTGGAAAGGAAAAAATTAATTGACACCCTTTATTCGACTCAGAAATTTCCCTCACACAGACGTCCTCTTTGGAGAGGAGAACAAACTTTAGGGACTCAATTCGAGAGGAGCCCCTGTGCACATTGAAGGGCTCCAGAGGAAACCGGAAGTTCCCCTTCCAACACCAAAGGGGACCTGACTTCCGTAAAGCAACCCCAGCGAGTTCCTGAGGTCCCTGTCGCAACTCGAGAAGCACCCCCAGCTTCCCGCCGCAACTCGAGAAACACCCCAAAATTATCCCCTTCATGCGACATGATGAAATTTGGCGATGCAGCATCTCAAGAGAAATACCACATTCCCTCAGGAAAGGCAAGAAGGTACTTGACACCCTTTATTCGACTCAGAAAGTCCCCTCACACAGCCGTCCCCTTTGGAGAGGAGAACACACTTTACGGACTCAGTTCAGGTGGAGCCCCTGTGCACATGAAGGGCTCGAGAGGAAACAGGAAGTTCCCCTTCCGACACGAAAGGGGACCTGAATTCCCTGAAGCAAACCCAGCGAGTTTTTGAGGCCCCGACGCAACTCGAGAAGCACCCATAGCTTCCCGCCGCAACTCGAGAAACACCCCAAAATTACCCCTCCATGCGAGATGAGGAAATTTGGCGATGCAGCATCTCAAGAGAAATACCACATTCCCTCTGGAAAGGCAAAAAGGTACTTGACACCCTTTATTCGACTCAGAAAGTTCCGTCACACAGCCGTCCCCTTTGGAGAGGAGAACACACTTTATGGACTCATTTCGAGAGGAGCCCCTGTGCACATTGAAGGGCTCGAGAAGAAACCGCAAGTTCCCCTTCCCACACCAAAGGGGACCTGACATCCCTGAAGCAACCCCAGCGAGTTCCTGAGGTCCCCGTCGCAAATCGAGAAGCACCCCCAGCTTCCCGCCGCAACTCGAGAAACACCCCAAAATTATCCCCTCCATGCGAGATGAGGGAATTTGGCGATGCAGCATCTCAAGAGAAATACCACATTCCCTCTGGAAAGGCTAAAAGGTACTTGACACCCTTTTTTCGACTCAGAAAGTTCCCTCACACAGCGGTCCCATTTGGAGAAGAGAACACACTTTACGGACTCAATTCGAGAGGAGCCCATTGCATATTGAAGGGCTCGAGAGGAAAACGGAATATCCCCTTCCCAAACCAAAGGGGACCTGACTACCCTGAAGCAACCACAGCGAATTCCTGAGGTCCCCGCTGCAATTCGAGAAACACCACAAAATTATCCCCTACATGCGAGATGAGGAAATTTGGCGATGCAGCATCTCACGAGAAATACCACATTCCCTCTGGAAAGGCAAAAATGTACTTGACAACCTTTATTCGACCCAGAAACTTCCCTCACACATCCGTCCCCTTTGGAGAAGAGAACACACTTTACGGACTCAATTCGAGAGGAGCCCCTGTGCACATTGAAGGGCTCGAGAGGAAACCGGAAGTTCCCCTTCCAACACCAAAGGGGACCTGACTTCCCTGAAGCAACCCCAGCGAGTTCCTGAGGTCCCCTTCGCAACTCGAGAAGCACCCCCAGCTTCCCGCCGCAACTCGAGAAACACAACAAAATTATCCCCTCCATGCGAGATGAGGAAATTTGGCGATGCAGCATCTCACGGGAAATACCACATTCCCTCTGGAAAGGCAAAAAGGTACTTGACACACTTTATTCGACTCAGAAAGTTCCCTCACACAGCCGTCCCCTTTGGAGAGGAGAACACATTTACGGACTCAAATCGGGAGTAGACCCTGTGCACATTGAAGGGCTCGAGAGGAAACCGGCAGTTCCCCTTCCAACACCAAAGGGGACCTGACTTCCCTGAAGCAACCCCAGCGAGCTCCTGAGGTCCCCGTCGCAACTCGGGAAGCACCCCCAGCTTCCCGCCGCATCTCGAGAAACACCCGAAAATTATCCCCTCCATGCGAGAGGAGGAAATTTTGCGATGCAGCATCTCAAGAGAAATACCACATTCCCTCTGGAAAGGCAAAAAGCTACTTGACACCCTTTATTCGACTCAGAAAGTTCCCTCACACAGCCGTCCCCTTTGGAGAGGAGAACACGCTTTACGGACTCAGTTCGGGAGGAGCCCCTGTGCACATTGAAGGGCTCGAGAGGAAACAGGAAGTTCCCCTTCCGACACCAAAGAGGACCTGACTTCCCTGAAGCAACCCCAGCGAGTTTTTGAGGCCCCGACGCAACTCGAGAATCACCCATAGCTTCCCGCCGCAATTCGAGAAACACCCCAAAATTACCCATCCATGCGAGATGAGGAAATTTGGCGATGCAGCATCTCAAGAGAAATACCACATTCCCTCTGGAAAGGCAAAAAGGTACTTGACACCCTTTATTCGACTCAGAAAGTTCCGTCACACAGCCGTCACCTTTGGAGAGGAGAACACACTTTATGGACTCATTTCGAGCGAAGCCCCTGTGCACATTGAAGGTCTCGAGAAGAAAGCGCAAGTTCCCCTTCCCACACCAAAGGGGACCTGACATCCTTGAAGCAACCCCAGCGAGTTCCTGAGGTCCCCATCGCATATCGAGAAGCACACCCAGCTTCCCGCCGCAACTCGAGAAACACCCCAAAATTATCCCCTCCATGCGAGATGAGGGAATTTGGCGATGCAGCATCTCAAGAGAAAAACCACATTCCCTCTGGAAAGGCTAAAAGGTACTTGACACCCTTTTTTCGACTCAGAAAGTTCCCTCACACTGCGGTCCCATTTGGAGAGGAGAACACACTTTACAGACTCAATTCGAGAGGAGCCCATTGCATATTGAAGGGCTCGAGAGGAAAACGGAATATCCCCTTCCCAAACCAAAGGGGACCTGACTACCCTGAAGCAACCACAGCGAATTCCTGAGGTCCCCGCTGCAATTCGAGAAACACCACAAAATTATCCCCTACATGCGAGATGAGGAAATTTGGCGATGCAGCATCTCACGAGAAATACCACATTCCCTCTGGAAAGGCAAAAATGTACTTGACACCCTTTATTCGACCCAGAAACTTCCCTCACACATCCGTCCCCTTTGGAGAGGAGAACACACTTCACGGACTCAATTCGAGAGGAGCCCCTGTGCACATTGAAGGGCTCGAGAGGAAACCGGAAGTTCCCGTTCCGACACAAAAGGGGACCTGACTTCCCTGAAGCAACCCCGGCGAGTTCCTGAGGTCCCATTCGCAACTCGAGAAGCACCCCCAGCTTCCCGCCGCAACTCGAGAAACACCCCAAAATTATCTCCTCCATGCGAGATGAGGAAATTTTGCGATGCAGCATCTCACGAGAAGTACCACATTCCCTCTGGAAAGGGGAAAAGGTACTTGACACCCTTTATTCGACTCAGAAAGTTCCCTCACACAGCCGTCCCCTTTGGAGAGAAGAAAACACTTTACGGACTCAATTCGAGAGGAGCCCCTGTGCACATTGAGGGGCTCGAGAGGAAACCGGAAGTTCCCCTTCCAACAGCAAAAAGGACCTGACTTCCCTGAAGAAACCCCAGCGAGTTCCTGAGGTCCCCGTCGCAACTCGAGAAGCACCCCCAGCTTCCCGCCGCAACTCGAGATACACCCCAAAATTTTACCCTCCATGCGAGATGAGGAAATTGGGCGATGCAGCATCTCAAAAGAAATACCACATTCCCTCTGCAAAGGCAAAACGGTGCTTGACACCCTTTTTTCGACTCAGAAAATTCCCTCACACAGCCGTCCCCTTTGGAGAGGAGAACACCCTTTACGGAATAAATTTGAGAGGAGCCCCTGTGCACATTGAAGGCCTCGAGAGGAAACCGGAAGTTCCTGTTCCAACACCAAAGGGGACCTGACTTCCCTGAAGCAACTCCAGCGAATTCCTGAGGTCCCCGTCGCAACTCGAGAAACACACCAAAATTATCCCCTCCATGCGAGAGGAGGAAATTTGGTGATGCAGCATCTCCCGAGAAATACCACATTCCCTCTGGAAAGGCAAAAAGGTACTTGACACACTTTATTCGACTCAGAAAGTTCCCTCACACAGCCGTCCCCTTTGGAGAGGAGAACACATTTACGGACTCAAATCGGGAGTAGACCCTGTGCACATTGAAGGGCTCGAGAGGAAACCGGCAGTTCCCCTTCCAACACCAAAGGGGACCTGACTTCCCTGAAGCAACCCCAGCGAGCTCCTGAGGTCCCCGTCGCAACTCGGGAAGCACCCCCAGCTTCCCGCCGCATCTCGAGAAACACCCGAAAATTATCCCCTCCATGCGAGAGGAGGAAATTTTGCGATGCAGCATCTCAAGAGAAATACCACATTCCCTCTGGAAAGGCAAAAAGCTACTTGACACCCTTTATTCGACTCAGAAAGTTCCCTCACACAGCCGTCCCCTTAGGAGAGGAGAACACATTTACGGACTGAATTCGAGAGGAGCCCCTGTGCACATTGAGGGGCTCGAGAGGAAACCGGAAGTTCCCTTTCCGACACCAAAGGGGACCTGACTTCCCTAAAGCAACCCCAGAAAGTTCCTGAGGTCCCCGTCCCAACTTGAGAAGCACCACAAAATTATCCACTCCATGCGAGATGAGAAATTTGGCGATGCATCATCTCAAGAGAAATACCACATTCCCTCTGGAAAGGCAAAAAGGTACTTGACACCCTTTATTCGACTCAGAAAGTTCCCTCACACAGCAGTCCGCTTTGGAGACGAGAACACACTTTACGGACTCAATTCGAGAGGAGCTCCTGTGCACATTGAAGGGCTCAAGAGGAAACCGGAAGTTCCCCTTCCAACAACAAAGGGGACCTGACTGCTCTGAAGCAACCCCAGCGAGTTCCTGAGGTCCCCGTCTCAACTCGAAAAGCACCCCAAGCTTCCCCCGCAACTCGAGAAACACCCCAAAATTATCCCCTCCATGCGACATGAGGAAATTTGGCGATGCAGCATCTCAAGAGAAATACCACATTCCCTCTGGAAAGGCAAAAAGGTACTTGACACCCTTTATTCGACTCAGAAAGTTCCTTCACACAGCCGTCTCCTTTGGAGAGGAGAACACACTTTACGGACTCAATTCGAGAGGAGCCCCTGTGCACTTTGAAGGGCTCGAAAGGAAACCGGAAGTTCCCCTTCCAACACCAAAGGGGACCTGACTTCCCTGAAGCAACCCCAGCGAGTTCCTGAGGTCCCCGTCCCAACACGAGACGCACTACCAGCTTCCCACCGCAACTCGAGAAACACCCCAAAATTATCCCCTCCATGGGAGAGGAGAAAATTTGGCGGTGCAGCATCTCAAAAGAAATACTACATTCCCTCTGGAAAGGCAAAAAGGTACTTGACACCCTTTATTCGACTCAGAAAGTTCCCTCACACAGCCGTCCCCTTTAGAGAGGAGAACACACTTTATGGACTCAATTCGAGACGAGTCCCTGTGCACATTGATGGCCTCCAGAGGAAACCGGAAGTTCCATTTCCAACACCAAAGGGGACCTGGCTTCCCTGAAGCAACCCCAGCGAGTTCCTGAGGTTCACTGCGCAACTCGAGAAGCACCCCCAGCTTCCCGCCGCAACTCGAGAAACACCCCAATATTATCCCCTCCTTGCGAGTTGAGGAACTTTGGCGATGCAGCCTCTCAACAGAAATACAACATTCACTCTGGAAAGGCAAAAAGGTACTTGACACCCTTTATTCGACTGAGAAAGTTCCCACACACAGCCGTCCCCTTTGGAGAGGAGAACACACTTTACGGACTCAATTAGACAGGAGCCCCTTTGGACATTGAAGGGCTGGAGAGGAAACCGGAAGTTCCCCTTCCAACACCAAAGGGGACCTGAATTCCCTGAAGCAACCCCAGCGAGTTCCTGAGGTCCCCGTCGCAACTCGAGAAGCACCCCCAGCTTCCCACCGCAACTCGAGAAACACCCCAAAGTTATCCCCTCCATGCGCGATGAGGAAATTTGGCGATGCAGCATCTCAAGAGAAATACCACATTTCCTCTGCAAAGGCAAAAAGGTACTTGACACCCTTTATTCGACTCAGAAAGTTCCCTCACACAGCCGTCCCCTTTGGAGAGGAGAACACACTTTACTGACTCAATTCGAGAGGACCCCTGTGCACAGTGAAGGGCTCGAGAGGAAACCGGAAGTTCCCCGTCCAACACCAAAGGGGACGTGACTTCCCTGAAGCAACCCCAGCGAGTTCCTGAGGTCCCCAGCGCAACTCGAGAAGCACCCCCAGCTTCCTGCCGCAACTCGAGAAACACCCCAAAATTATCCCTTCCTTGCGAGATGAGGAAATTTGGCGATGCAGCATCTCACGAGAAGTACCACATTCCCTCTGAAAGGGCAAAAAGGTACTTCACACCCTTTATTCGACTCAGAAAATTCTCTCACACAGCCGTCCCCTTTGGAGAGGGGAACACACTTTATGGACTCAATTCGAGAGGAGCCCCTGTGCACATTGAAGGGTTCGAGAGGAAACCGAAAGTTCCCCTTCCAACACCAAGGGGGAACTGACTTCCCTGAAGCAACCCCAGCGATTTCCTGAGTTCCCCGTCGCAACTCGAGAAGCACCCCCAGCTTCCTGCCGCAACTCGAGAAACACCCCCAAATAATCCCCTCCATGCGAGATGAGGAAATTTGTCGATGCAGCATCTCACGAGAAGTACCATATTCCCTCTGGAAAGGGTAAATGGTACTTGATACCCTTTATTCGACGCAGAAAGTTCCCTCACACAGTCGTCCCCTTTGGAGAGGAGAACACAATTTATGGACTCAATTCGAGATTAGGCCCTGTGCACATTGAAGGTCTCGAGAGGAAACCGGAATTTCCCCTTCCAACACCAAAGGGGAACTGACTTCCCTGAGGCAACCCCAGCGTGTTCTTGAGGTCCCCATCGCAACTCGTGAAGCACACCCAGCTTCCCACCGCAACTCGAGAAACACCCCAATATTATCCCCTCCATTCGAGATGAGGAAATTTGGCGATGCAGCATCTCAAGAGTAATACCACATTCCCTCTGGAAAGGCAAAAAGGTACTTGACACCCTCATTCGACTCAGAAAGTTCCCTCACACAGCCGTCCACTTTGGAGAGGAGAAGACACTTTACGGACTCAATTCGAGAGGAGCCCCTGTGCACATAGAAGTGCTCGAGAGGAAACGGGAAGTTCCCCTTCCACAATCAAAGGGGACCTGACTTCCCTGAAGCAACCCCAGCGAGTTCCTGAGGTCCCCGTCGCAACTAGAGAAACACTCCCAGCTTCCCGCCCAAATCGAGAAACACCCAAAAATTATCCCCTCCATGCGAGATGAGGAAATTTTGCGATGCAGCATCTCACGAGAAGTACCACATTCCCTCTGGAAAGGGAAAAAGGTACTTGACACCCTTTATTCGACTCAGAAAGTTCCCTCACACAGAAGACCCCTTTGGAGAGAAGAACACACTTTACGGACTCAATTCGAGAGGAGCCCCTGTGCACATTGAAGGGCTCGAGAGGAACACGGAAGTTCCCCTTCCAACACCAAAGGGGACCTGACTTCCCTGAAGCAACCCCAGCGAGTTCCTGAGGTCCCATTCGCAACTCGAGAAGCAACCCAGCTTCCCGCCGCAACTCGAGAAACACCTCAAAATTATCGCCTCCATGGGAGACGAGTAAACTTGGCGATGCAGCATCTCAAGAGAAATACCACATTCCCTCTTGAAAGGCAAAAAGGTACTTGACACCCTTATTCGACTCAGAAAGTTCCCTCACACAGCCGTTCCCTTTGGAGAGGAGAACACACTTTACGGACTCAATTCGTGAGGAGCCCCTATGCACATTGAAGGGCTCGAGAGGAAACCGGAAGTTCCCCTTCCAACACCAAAGGGGACCTGACTTCCCTGAAGCAACCACGGCTAGTTCCTGAGGACCCCTTAGCAACTCGAGGAGCACCCCCAGCTTCCCGCCGCAACTCGAGAAACACACCAAAACTATCCACTCCGTGCGTGATGAGGAAATTTGGCGATACAGCATCTCAAGAGAAATACCACATTCCCTCTGGAAAGGCCTAAAAGGTACTTGACACCCTTTATTCGACTCAGAAAGTTCCCTCACACAGCCGTCCCCTTTGGAGAGGAGAACACACTCTACGGACACAATTCGAGAGGAGCCCCTGTGCACATTGAAGGGCTCGAGAGGAAACCGGAAGTTCCCCTTCCAACACCAAAGGGGACCTGACTTCCCTGAAGCAACCCCAGCGAGTTCCTGAGGTCCCAGTCGCAACTCGAGAAGCAACCCAGCTTCCCGCCGCAACTCGAGAAACACCCCAAAATTATCCCCTCCATGCGAGATGAGAAAATTTGGCGATGCAGCATCTCAAGAGAAATACCACATTCTCTCTTGAAAGGCAAAAACGTACTTGACACACTTTATTCGACTCAGAAAGTTCCGTCACACAGCGGTCCCCTTTGGAGAGGAGAACACACTTTACGGACTCAATTCGAGAGGAGCCCCTGTGCACATTGAAGGGCTCGAGAGGAAACCGGAAGTTCCCGTTCCAACACCAAAGGGGACCTGACTTCCCTGAAGCAACCACGGCTAGTTCCTGAGGACCCCGTAGCAACTCGAAGAGCACCCCCAGCTTCCCGCCGCAACTCGAGAAACACACCAAAACTATCCCCTCCGTGCGAGATGAGGAAATTTGTCGATGCAGCATCTCAAGAGAAATACCACATTCCCTCTGGAAAGGCAAAAAGGTATTTGACACCCTTTATTCGACTCAGAAAGTTCCCTCACACAGCAGTCCCCTTTTGAGACGAGAACACACTTTACGGACTCAATTCGAGAGGAGCCCCTGTGCACATTTAACGGCTCGAGAGGATACCGGAAATTCCCCTTCCAACACCAAAGGGGACCTGACTTCCCTGCAGCAACCCCAGTGAGTTCCTGAGGTCCCCGTCGCAAGTCGAGAAGCAGCCCCAGCTTCCCGCCGCAACTCGAGAAACACCCCAAAATTATCCACTCCATGCGAGATGAAGAAATTTGGCGATGTTTCATCTCAAGAGAAATACCACATTCCCTCTGGAAATCAAAAAGTTACTAGACACACTTTATTCGACTCAGAAAGTTCCCTCACGCAGCCGTCGCCTTTGGAGAGGAGAACACACTTTACGGACTCAATTCGAGAGGAGCCCCTGTGCACATTGAAGAGCTCGAGAGAAAACCGGAATTTCCTCTTTCAACATCAAAGTGGAACTGAATTCCGTGAAGCAACCCCGGCGATTTCTTGAGGTCCCCGTCCCAACTCGAGGAGCACACCCAGCTTCCCGCCGCAACTCGAGAAACACCCCAAAATTATCCCCTCCATGCGAGATGAGGAAATTTTCCGATGCAGCATCTCAAGCGAAATACCACATTCCCTCTGGAAAGGCAAGAAGGTACTTGACACTCTTTTTAAGTGCCCTCACACAGCCGTCCATTTTGGAGAGGAGAACACACTTCACGGACTCAATTCGAGAGGAGCCCCTGTGCACATAGTAGGGCTCGAGAGGAAACCGGAAGTTCCCCTTCCAAACCAAAGGGGACCTGACTTCCCTGAAGCAACCCCAGGGAGTTCCTGAGGTCCCCGTCGCAACTTGAGAAGCACCCCCAGCTTCCCGCCGCAACTCGAGAAACACCGCAAATTATCTCCTCCTTGCGAGATGACGAAATTTGGCGATGCAGCATCTCAAGAGAAATACCACATTCCCTCTTGAAAGGCTAAAAGGGACTTGACGCACTTTATTCGACTCAGAAAGTTCCCTCACACAGCCGTCCCCTTTGGAGAGGAGAACACACTTTACGGACTCAATTCGAGAGGAGCCCCTGTGCACATTTAACGGCTCGAGAGGATACCGGAAATTCCCCTTCCAACACCAAAGGGGACCTGACTTCCCTGCAGCAACCCCAGTGAGTTCCTGAGGTCCCCGTCGCAAGTCGAGAAGCAGCCCCAGCTTCCCGCCGCAACTCGAGAAACACCCCAAGATTATCCACTCCATGCAAGATGAAGAAATTTGGCGATGCAGCATCTCAAGAGAAATACCACATTCCCTCTGATAAGGCCTACAAGGTACTTGACACCCTTTATTCGACTCAGAAAATTCCCTCACACAGCCGTCCCCTTTAGAGAGTAGAACACACTTTACGGACTCAATTTGAGAGGAGCCCCTGTGCACATTGAAGGGCTCGAGAGGAAACCGGAAGTTCCCCTTCCAACACCAAAGGGGACATGACTTCCCTGAAGCAACCCCAGCGAGTTCCTGAGGTCCCCGACGCAACTCGAGAAGCACCCCCAGCTTCCTGCCGCAACTCGAGAAACACCCCAAAATTATCTCCTCCAGGCGAGATGAGGAAAGTTGGCGATGTTTCATCTCAAGAGAAATACCACATACCCTCTGGAAATCAAAAAGTTACTAGACACACTTTATTTGACTCAGAAAGTTCCCTCACGCAGCCGTCGCCTTTGGAGAGGAGAACACACTTTACGGACTCAATTCGAGAGGAGCCCCTGTGCACATTGAAGAGCTCGAGAGAAAACCGGAATTTCCTCTTTCAACATCAAAGTGGAACTGACTTCCGTGAAGCAACCCCGGCGATTTCTTGAGGTCCCCGTCCCAACTCGAGGAGCACACCCAGCTTCCCGCCGCAACTCGAGAAACACCCCAAAATTATCCCCTCCATGCGAGATGAGGAAATTTTCCGATGCAGCATCTCAAGCGAAATACCACATTCCCTCTGGAAAGGCAAGAAGGTACTTGACACTCTTTTTAAGTAACCTCACACAGCCGTCCATTTTGGAGAGGAGAACACACTTCACGGACTCAATTCGAGAGGAGGCCCTGTGCACATAGTAGGGCTCGAGAGGAAACCGGAAGTTCCCCTTCCAAACCAAAGGGGAACTGACTTCCCTGAAGCAACCCCAGCGAGTTCCTGAGGTCCCCGTCGCAACTTGAGAAGCACCCCCAGCTTCCCGCCGCAACTCGAGAAATACCGCAAATTATCTCCTCCTTGCGAGATGACGAAATTTGGCGATGCAGCATCTCAAGAGAAAAACCACATTCCCTCTTGAAAGGCTAAAAGGGACTTGACACACTTTATTCGACTCAGAAAGTTCCCTCACACAGCCGTCCCTTTTGGAGAGGAGAACACACTTTACGGAGTCAATTCGAGAGGAGCCCCTGTGCACATTGAAGGGCTCGAGAGGAAACCGGAAGTTCCCCTTCCAACAAAAAAGGGGACCTGACTTCCCTGAAGCAACCGCAGGAGTTCCTGAGTTCCCCGTCGCAACTCGAAATGCAGAGCCAGCTTATCGCCGCAACTAGAGAAACACCCCAAAATTATCCCCTCCTTGCAGATGAGGAAATGTGGCGATGCAGCATCTCAAGAGAAATACCACCTGCCCTCTGGAAAGGCAAAATGGTACTTGACACCCTTTATTCGACTCAGAAAGTTCCCTCAAACAGCCGTCCCCTTTGCAGAGGAGAACACACTTTACGGACTCAATTCAAGAGGAGCCCTTGTGCACATTGAAGGGCTCGAGAGGAAACCGGAAGTTCCCCTTCCAAGACCAAAGTGGACCTGACTTCCCTGAAGTAACCCCAGCGAGTTCCTGAGGTCCCCGTCGCAACTCGAGAAACAGCCTCAGCTTCCCGCCGCAACTCGAGAAACACCCCAAAATTATCACCTCCATGCGAGATGAGGAAATTTTGGGATGCAGCATCTCAAAAGAAATACCACATTCCCTCTTGAAAGGCAAAAAGGTACTTGACACACTTTATTCGACTCAGAAAGTTCGCTCACACAGCCGTCCCCTTTGGAGAGGAGAACACACTTTACGGACTCAATTCGAGAGGAGCCCCTGTGCACATTGAAGGTCTCGAGAGGAATCCGTAGTTGCCCTTCCAACACCAAAGGGGACCTGACTTCCCTGAAGCAACCCCAGCGAGTTCCTGAGGTCCCCGTCGCAACTCGAGAAGCACCCCCAGCTTCCCGCCGCAACTCGAGAAACACCCCAAAATTATCCCCTCCAGGCTAAATGAGGAAATTTGGCGATGCAGTATCTCAAGAGAAATACCACATTCCCTCTGGAAAGACAAAAACGAACTTGACACCCTTTATTCGACACAGAAAGTTCCCTCACACAGCCGTCCCCTTTGGAGAGGAGAAAACACTTCACTGACTCAATTCGAGAGGAGCCCCTGTGCACATTGAAGGGCTCGGGAAGAAACCAGAAGTTCCCCTTCCAACAACAAAGGGGACCTGACTTCCCTGAAGCAACCCCAGCGAGTTCCTGAGGTCCCCGTCGCAACTCGAGAAGCACCCCCAGCTTCCCGCCGCAACTCGGGAAACACCCCAAAATTATCTCTTCCATGCGAGATGAGGAAATTTTGCGATGCAGCATCTCAAGAGAAATACCACATTCCCTCTGGAAAGGCAAAAAGGTACTTGACACCCTTTATTTCACTCAGAAACTTCCCTCACACAGCCGTTTCCTTTGGAGAGGAGAACACACTTCACGGACTAAATACGAGAGGAGCCCCTGTGCACATTGAAGGGCTCGAGAGGAAACCGGAAGTTCCCCTTGCAACAGCAAAGGGGACCTGACTTCCCTGAAGCAACCCCATCGAGTTCCTGAGGTCCCCGTTGCAACTCGAGAAGCACCCCCAGCTTCCCGCCGAACTCGAGAAACAACCCAAAATTATCCCCTTCATGCGAGATGAGGAAATTTTGCGATGCAGCATCTCAAGAGAAATACCACATTCCCTCTGGAAAGGCAAAAAGGTACTTGACACGCTTTATTCGACTCACAAAGTTCCCTCACACAGCCGTCCCCTTTCGAGAGGAGAACACACTTTACGGACTCAATTCGAGAGGAGCCCCTGAGCACATTGAAGGGCTCGAGAGGAAACCGGAAGTTCCCTTCCAACACCAAAGGGGACCTGACTTCCCTGAAGCCACCCCAGCGAGTTCCTGAGGTCCCCGTCGCAACTCGAGAAGCACCCCCAGCATCCCGCCGCAACTCGAGAAACACCCCAAAATTATCCCCTCCATGCGAGATGAGGAAATTTGGCGATGCAGCATCTCAAGATAAATACCACATTCCCTCTGGAAAGGCATAAACGAAGTTGACACCCTTTATTCGACACAGAAATTTCCCTCACAAAGCCGTCCCCTTTGGAGAGGAGAAAACACTTCACTGACTCAATTCGAGAGGCGCCCCTGTGCACATTGAAGAGCTCGAGAGGAAACCAGAAGTTCCCCTTCCAACATCAAAGGGGACCTGACTTCCCTGAAGCAACCCCAGCGAGTTCCTAAGGTCCCCGTCTCAACTCGAGAAGCACCCCCCAGCTTCCCTCCGCAGCTCCAGAACACCCCAAAATAATCCCCTCCATGCGAGATGAGGAAATTTTGCTATGCAGCATCTCAAGAAAAATACCACATTCCCTCTTGAAAGGCAAAAAGGTACTTGACACCCTTTATTCGACTCAGAAAGTTCCGTCACACAGCCGTCCCCATTAGAGAGGAGAACACACTTGATGGACTCAATTCGAAATGAGCCCCTGTGCACATTGAAGGGCTCGAGAGGAAACCGGAAGTTCCCCTTCCAACAGCAAAGGGGACCTAACTTCCCTGAAGCAACCCCAGCGAGTTCTGAGGTCCCCGTCGCAACTCGAGAAGCACCCCCAGCTGCCCGCCGCAACTCGAGAAACACTACAAAATTATCCCCTCAATGCGAAATGAGGAAATTTTGCTATGCAGCATCTCAAGAGAAATACCACATTCCCTCTTGAAAGGTAAGACAGTACTTGACACCCTTTACTCGACATATAGAATTACCTCACACAGCCATCCTCTTTGGAGAAGAGAACACACTTTATGGACTCAATTCGAGATGAACCCCTGTGCACTTTTAAGGGCTCGAGAGGAACCCGGATATTTCCCTTCCAACACCAAAGGGGACCTGTCTTCCCTGAAGCAACCCCAGCGAGTTCCTGAGCTCCCCGTCGCAACACGGGAAGCACCCCCAGCTGCCCGCCGCAACTCGAGAAAGACCCCAAAATTATCCCCTCCATGCGAGATGAGGAAATTTGGCGATGCAGCATCTCAAGAGAAATACCACATTCTCTCTTGAAAGGCAAAAAGGTACGTGACACCATTTATTCGACTCAGAAAGTTCCCCCACAGAGCCGTACCCTTTTAGAAGAGATCACACTTTATGGACTCAATTCGAGATGAGCCCCTGTGCACATTTAACAGCTCGAGTGGAACCTGGAAGTACCCCTTCCAACACCAAAAGGGACCTGATATCTTTGAAGCAACCCCAGCGAGTTCCTGAGGTCCCCGTGGCAACTCGAGAAACACCCCCAGCTTCCAGCCGCAACTCGAAAAACACCCCAAAATTATCCACTCAATGCGAGATGAGGAAATTTTGGGATGCAGCATCTCAAGAGAAATACCACATTCCCTCTTGAAAGTCAAAAAGTTACTTGACACCCTTTATTCGACTCAGAAAGTTCCCTCACACAGCCGACACCTTTTAGAAGAGGACACACTTTATGGACTGAAGTCGAGATGAGCCCTTGCGCATTTTCAGGGCTCCAGAGGAACCCAGAAGTTCGCCTTCCAACACAAACGGGGACGAAGCTTCTCCGAAGCAACCCCAGCGAGTTCCTGAGGTCCGCGTCGCAACTCGAGAAACACCCCCAACTTCCCGCCGCAACTCGTAAAACACCCCAAAATTATCCCCTCAATGCGAGATGAGGAAATTTTGCGATGCAGCATCTCAAGAGAAATACCACATCCCCTCTTGAACGGCAAAAAGCTACTTGACACCCTTTATTCGACTCAGAAAATTCCCTCACACAGCCGTCCCCTTTGGAGAGAACACACTTTATGGACTCAATTCGAAATGAGCCCCTGTGCACATTTAAGGCCTCCAAAGGAACCCGGAATTTCCCCTTCCAACACCAAAGGGGACCTGACTTCCCTGAAGCAACCCCAGCGAGTTCCTGAGGTCCCCGTCGCAACTCGAGAAGCCCCTCAAGCTTCCCGCCGCAACCCGAGAAACACCCCAAAATTATTCCCTTAATGCGAGATGAGGAAATTTTGCGATGCAGCATCTCAAGAGAAATACCACATTCCTTCTTGAACGGCAAAAAGCTACTAGACACCCTTTATTCAACTCAGAAAGTTCCCTCACAGAGCCGTCCCCTTGGAGAGAACACACTTTATGGACTCATTTCGAGATGAGACCCTGTGCACTTTTCAGGGCTCGAGAGGAACCCAGAAGTTCCCCTTCCAACACCAAAGGGGACCTGACTTCCCCGAAGCAACCCCAGTGAGTTTCTGAGGTCCCCGTCGCAACTCGAGAAGCACCCCCAGCTTCCCGCCGGAACTCGAGAAACACCCCATAATTATCCCCTCAATGCGAGATGTGGAAATTTTGCGATGCAGCATCTCAAGACAAATACCACATTCCCTCTTGAACGGCAAAAAGTACTTGACACCCTTTATTCCACTCAGAAAGTTCCCTCACACAGCCGTCCCCTTTTAGAGGAGAACACACTGTATGGACTCAATTCTAGATTAGCCCCTGTGCACATTTTGGGCTCCAAAGGAACACGGAAGTTCCCCTTTCAACGCCAATGAGGACCTGACTTCCCTGAAGCAACCCCAGCGAGTTCCTGAGGTCCCTGTCGCAACTCGAGAAGCACCCCCAGCTTCCCGCCGCAACTCGTGAAACACCCCAAAATTATCCCCTCCATGCGAGATGAGGAAATTTTGCGATGCAGCATCTCAAGAGAAATACCACATTCCCTCTCGAAAGGCAAAATGGTACTTGACACCCTTTATTCGACTCAGAAAGTGCCCTCACAAAACCGTCCCCTTTGGAGAGGAGAACACACGTCATGGACTCAATTCGAGATGAGCCCCTGTTCACGTTTAAGGGCTCGAGAGGAAACCGGAAGTTCCCCTTCCAACTCCAAATGGGACCTGACTTCCCTGAAGCAACCCCAGCGAGTTCCTGAAGTCCCCTCTCAACTCGCGAAGCACCCCCAGCTTCCCGTTTCAACTCGAGAAACAGCACAAAATTATCCCCTCTAAGCGAAATGAGGAAATTTTGCGATGCAGAATTTCAAGAGAAATACCACATTCCCTCTTGTAAGTCAAAAATGTACTTGACACCCTTTATTCGACTCAGAAAGTTTTCTCACTGCCATCCACATTAGAGAGGAGAACACACTTTATGGACTCCTTTCGAGATGAGCCCCTGTTCACATTTAAGGGCTCGAGAGGAAACCGCAAGATTCCCTTCCAACACGAAATGGGACCTGACTTCCCTGAAGAAGCCCGAGCGAGTTCCTGAGGTCCCCGTCGCAACTCGAGAAGTACCCCCAGCATCCCGCCGCAACTCGAGAAACACCACAAAATTATCCCCTCAATGAGAGATGAGGAAATTTTGTGATGCAGAATTTCAAGAGAAATACCACATTCCCTCTTGAAAGACAAAAACGTACTTGACACCCTTTATTGGACTCAGAAAGTTTCCTCACACAGCATTCCCCATTGGAGAGGAGAACACACTTTATGGACTCAATTCGAGATGAGCCCCAGCTCACAATTAAGGGCTAGGAAGTAAACCGGAAGTTCTCCTTCCGACAACAAAGGGGACCTTTCTTCTGTGAGGCAACCCGTGCGAGTTTGTGAGGTCCCCGTCGCAACTCGAGAAGCACCCGCATTTTCCGGCCGCAACTCGAGAAACACCCCAATATTATCCCCTCAATGCGAGATGAAGAAATTTTGCGCTGCAGAATTTCAAGAGAAATACCACATTCCTTCTTGCAAGGCAAAAGGTTACAGGACACCCTTTTCGCGACTCAGAAATTTCCCTCACACAGCCGTCCGCGTTGGATAGGAGAACACACTTTATGCACTCAATACGAGATGAGCCCCTATTCCCATTTAACGGCTCGAGAGTAAACCGGAAGTTCCCCTTCCAACTCCAATGGGGACCTGACTTTCCTGAAGCAACCAGAGCGACTTCCTGGGGTCCCCGTCGCAACTCGAGCAGTTACCCCAGCTTCCCGCCGCAACACGAGAAAAACCACAAAATTTTCCCCGCAATGCGAGGTGGGGAAATTTTGTGCTGCATCTCAAGAGAAATATCACATTCCCTCTTGAAAGGCAAAAGGGTACTTGACACCCTTTATGCGACTCAAACTGTTCCCTCACACAGCCGTCCCCATTGGAGAGGAGAACACACTTTAAGGACTCAATTCCAGAGGAGGCCCTATTCCCATTTAACGGCTCCAGAGTCAACCGGTCGTTCCTATTCCAAAACGAAAGGGGACCTGACTTCCCTGAATCAACCCGAGCGAGTTCCTGAGGTCCCCGACGCACTTCGGGAAGTACCCCCAGCTTCTCCCCGCAACTATAGAAACAGTACAATATTATAGACTCAATGCGAGATGAGGAAATTTTGCGCTGCAGAATCTCAAGTGAAATACCACATTCCCTCTTGAAAGGCAATGGGTACTTGACACCCTATATTCGACTCAGAAATTTCAGTAATATGAGTCCCCATTGGAGAGGAGAACACATTTTATGGACTCAATTCAAGATGAGCCCCTATTCCCATTAACGGCTCGAGAGTAAACCGGAGGTTCCCCTTCCAACAAAATAGGGGTCCTGACTTCCGTGAAGCAACCCGAGCGAGTTGCTGAAGTCCCCGTCGCAACCTGAGAAGCACCCCCAGCTTCCCGCAGCAACTCAAGAAACACCCCAAAATTATCCCCTCAATGTGAGAGGAGGAAATTTTGCGATGCAGAATCTCAAGAGAAATACCAGATTCCCTCTTGAAAGGCAAAAATGTACTTGACACCCTTCATTCGACTCAGAAAGTTCCCTCACACTGCCGTCCCCTTTGGAGAGGAGAACACACTTTATGGTCTCAATTCGAGATGAGCCCCTGTTCACATTTAAGGCCTCGAGAGGAAACCGGAAGTTCCCCTTCCTACATCAAAGGGGACCTGACTTCCCTGACGCAACCCCAGCGAGTTCCTGAGGTCCCCATCGCAACTCTAGAAGCACCCCCAGCTTCCCGCCGCAACTCGAGAAACACCCCAATATTATCCACTCAATGGGAGATGAGGAAATTTTGCGCTGCAGAATCTCAAGAGAAATACCACATTTCCTCATAAAAGGCAAAAGGGTACTAAACACCCTTTATGCAACTATGAAAGTTCCCTCACACAGCCGTCCCCATTGGGAGGAGAACACACTTTATGGACTCTATTCCAGAAGAGGCCCTATTCACATTAAAGGGTTCGAGAGTAATAGGGAAATTCCCCTTCCAGCACAAAATGGGACCAGACTTCTCTGAAGTAACTCGAGTGTGGTCCAGAGGTACTCGTCGGAACTGGAGAAGTACCCCCAGCTTCCCAACCCAATTCGTGAAACACCAAAAAATTATCCCCTTCATGAGAGATGAGGAAATTTTGCGCTGCAGAATCTCAAGAGAAATCCCACATTCCCGCTTGAAAGGCAACAGTGTACTTGACTCCCTTTAGGCGACTCAGAGTGTTCCCTAACATCCGTCCTCAGTGCAGAGGAGAACACACTCTCTGGACTCAAATCGAGAAGAGGCAATGTTCCCATTTAATGGCTCGAGAGTAATCTGGAAGTTCCCCTTGCAACACAAAAGGGGACTTGACTTCGCTGAAGCAACCCGAGCGAGTCCTGAGGTCCCCGTTGCAAGTCGAGAAGTATCCCCTGCTTCCCTCTGCAACTCGAGAAATACCACAAAATTATCCCCTCAATGCGAGATGAGGTAATTTTGCGCTGCAGAATCTCAAGAAAAATCCCACATTCCCGCTTGAAAGGCAAAAGGGTACTTGACACACTTTATGCCACTCAGAAATTTCCCTAACATCCGTCCCCATTGGAGAGGAGAACACAATTTATGGACTCAAATCGAGAGGAGGCCCTATTCCCATTAAAGGGCTTGAGAACAACCCGGAAGTTCCCTTTCCAGCACAAAAGGGGACCTGACTTCCCTGAAGTAATCCGAGTGTGTTCCAGAGGTCCTCGTCGCACCTGGAGAATCACCCCCAGCTTCCCAGCCCAATTCGTGTAACAGCACATAATTATCCCCTCCATACGAGATGAGGAAATTTTGCACTGCAGAATCTCAAGAGAAATCCCACATTCCCACTTGAAAGGCAAAAGGGAACTGGACTCCCTTAAGGCGAATCAGAATGGTCCCTAACATCCGTCCTCAGTGGAGAGGAGAACACACTTTAAGGACTCAAATCGAGAAGAGGCAATATTCCCATTTAACGGCTCGAGAGTAATCCGGAAGTTCCCCTTCCAGCACAATCGGGGACCTGACTTCCCTGAAGTAACTCGAGTGAGTTCCTGAGGTCCCCTTCGCACCTCGAGGAATACCCCCAGCTTCCCGCCGCAATTCGAGAAACACCACAAAATTATCCCCTCAATGCGAGATGAAGAAATTTTGCGCTGCAGAATTTCAAGAGAAATCCCACATTCCCGCCTGAAAGGGAAAAGGGTATTTGACACACTTTATTCAGTTCAGTTCAGTTCAGTCGCTCAGTCGTGTCCGACTCTCCGCGACCCCATGAATCACTGTACGCTAGGCCTCCCTGTCCTACACCAACTCCCGGAGTTCACTCAAACTCATGGCCACAGAGCCGGTGATGCTATCCAGCCATCTCATTCTCTGTCGTCCCCTTCTCCTCCAGCCCCCAACCTCTCCTAGCATCAGAATCTTTTACAGTGAGTCAACTCATCGCATGAGGTGGCCGAAGTATTGCAATTTCAGCTTTAGCATCAGTCCTTCCAATGAACACCGACGATTGATCTCCCTTAGAATGGACTGGTTGGATCTTCTTGCAGTCCAAGGGACTCTCAAGAGTCTTCTCCAATACCACAGTTCGAAAGCATCAGTTCTTTGGCGATCAGCTTTCTTCACAGTCCAACTCTCACATCCATACATGACCACGGGAAAAGCCATAGCTTTGACTAGATGGAGCTTTTTTGGCAAAGTGATGTCTCTGCTTTTTAATATACTATCAAGGTTGATCATAACTTTCCTTCCAAGGAGTAAGCGCCTTTTAATTTCATGGCTTCAATCAGCATCTGCAGTGATTTTGGAGCCCCCAAAAATAAAGTGTGATACTGTTTCCACTGTTTTTCCATCTATTTCCCGTGACGTGTTGGGACCAGATTCCATCACCTTTGTTTTCTGAATGTTGAGCTTCAAGCCAACCTTTTCACTCTCCTCTTTCACTTTCATCAAGAGGCTTTTGAGTTCCTCCTCACTTTCTGCCCTAAAGGTGGTGTCATCTGCATATCTGAGGTTATTGATATTTCTCCCAGCAATCTTGATTCCAGTTGTTCTTCTTCCAGCCCAGCATTTCTCATGATGCACTCTGCATATAAGTTAAATAAGCAAGATTACAATATACAGCCTTGACGTACTCCTTTTCCTATTTGGAACCAGTCTGTTGTTCCATGCACAGTTCTGACTGTTGCTTCCTGACCTGCATACAGGTTTCTAAAGAGGCAGGTCAGGTGGTCTGGTATTCCCATCTCTTTCAGAATCTTCCACAGTTTATTGTGATCCACACAGTCAAAGGCTTTGGCATAGTCAATGAAGCAGAAATAGATGTTTTTCTGGAACTCTCTCGCTTTCTCCATGATCCAGCGGATGTCGGCAATTTGATCTCTGGTGCCTCTGCCTTTTCTAAAACCTGCTTGAACATCTGGGAGTTCACGGATCACATATTGCTGAAGCCTTGCTTGGAGAATTTTGAGCATGACTGTACTAGCGTGTGAGATGAGTGCAATTGTGCGGTAGCTTGACCATTCTTTGGCATTGCCTTTCTTTGGGATTAGAATGAAGACTGACGTTTTACAGTCCTGTGGCCACTGCTGAGTTTTCCAAATTTGTTGGCATATTGAGTGCAGCACTTTCACAGCATCATCTTTCAAGATTTGAAATAGCTCAACTGGAATTCCATCACTTCCACTAGCGCTTTGTTCATAGTGTTGCTTTCTAAGGCACACTTGAATTCACATTCCAAGATGTCTCGCTCTAGGCCAGTGATCACATTTTCGTGACTATCCTGGTCTTGAAGATCTATTTTGTACAGTTCTTCTGTGTATTCTTGCCACCTCTTCTTAATATCTTCTGCTTCCGTTAGGTCCATACCATTTCTGTCCTTTATCGAGCCCATCTTTGCATGAAATGTTCCCTTGGAATCTCTAATGTTCTTGAAGAGATCTCTTGTTTTTCCTATTCTGTTGTTTTCCTCTATTTTTTGCATTGATCACTGAGGAAGGCTTTCTTATCTCTCCTTGCTATTCTTTGGAACTCTGCATTCTAATGCTTATATCTTTCCCTTTCTCCTTTGCTTTTCGCTTCTCTTCTTTTCACAGCTATTTGTAAGGCCACCTCAGACAGCCATTTTGCTTTTTTTTGCATTTCTTTTCCATGGGGATGCTCTTGGTCCCTGTCTCCTGTACAATGTCACGAACCTCCATCCAGAGTTCATCAGGCACTCTATCTATCAGATCTAGTGCCTTAAATCTATTTCTCACTTCCACTGTATAATCATAAGGGATTTGATTGAGGTCATATCTGAAGGGTCTAGGGGTTTTCCCTACTTTCTTCAATTTAAGTCTGAATTTGGCAATAAGGAGTTCATGATCTGAGCCACAGTCAGCTCCTGGTCTTGTTTTTGCTAACTGTTTACAGCTTCTCCATCTTTGGCTGCAAAGAATATAATCAATCTGATTTCGGTGTTGACCATCTGGTGATGTCCACGTGTAGAGTCTTCTCTTGTGTTGTTGGAAGAGGGAGTTTGCTATGACCAGTGCGTTCTCTTGACAAAACTCTATTAGACTTGGCCCTGATTCATTCCGTGCTCCAAGGCCAAATTTGCCTGTTACTCCAGGTGTTTCTTGACTTCCTCCTTTTGCATTCCAGTCCCCTAGAATGAAAAGGACATCTTTTTGGGTGTTAGTTCTAAAAGGTCTTGTAGGTCTTCATAGAACCGTTCAACTTCGGCTTCTTCAGCGTTAGTGGTTGGGGCATAGGCCTGGATTACTGTAATGTTGAATGGTTTGCCTTGGAAACGAACAGAAATCATCCTGTCGTTTTTAAGATTGCATCCAAGTACTGCATTTAGGAGTCTCTTGTTGACCATGATGGCTACTCCATTTCTTCTAAGGGATTTCTGCCCACAGTAGTATATATATAATGGTCATCTGAGTTAAATTCACACATTCCAGTCCATTTTAATTCACTGATTCCTAGAATGTCTATGTTCACTCTTGCCATCTCCTGTTTGACCACTTCCAATTTGCCTTGATTCCTGGACCTTACATTCCAGGTTCCTATGCAATATTGCTCTTTACAGCACCAGACCTTGCTTCTATCACCGGTCACATCCACAACTGGGTACTGGTTTTGCTTTTGCTCCATCCCTTCATTCCTTCTAGAGTTATTTCTCCACTGATCTCCAGTAGCATACTGGGCACCTACAGACCTGGGGAATTCCTCATTCAGTATCCTGTCATTTTGCCCTTTGATACTGTTCATGGGGTTCTCAATGCAAATATACTGAAGTGGTTTGCCATTCCCTTCTCCAGTGGACCACATTCGGCTGTGGTCCTGTGATCAGATCGAGTAGATTCCTGTGATTATGATTTCAGTGTGTCTGCCATCTGAAGCCCCCTCACAATACCTACCATCTGATTTGAGTTTCTCTTACCTTGGGTGTGGGATATCTCTTCACAGCTGCTCCAAGAAAGCACAGCTGCTGCACCTTACCTTGGATGAGGGGTATGTCCTCAAGGCCGCCCCTCCTGACCTTGAACGTGAGTACCTCCTCTCGGCCCTCCCCCGCACAGCCACCGCCTATTGGAGGTGGGGTACCTCCTCTCGGCCGGCTGCCCTGGCCTCAGGCATGGGGTAGCTCCTCACCGCTGCGCATCTCTGCATGGTCAGTTGTGCCAGGGCCGGCTTCTCTCCAGTCTGCGCAGGCGGGGCCTGCGTATCCCGCATCTGGTGGGCGGGGCTGGGGTCTCTCCCATCTGGGCGGGCGGGCCCGGGGTCTCTCGCATCTGCGCAGGCGGGGCCGGCTTCTCTTGCCTCTGCGCGGGCGGCGCCAGCAACAATAGCATCTGAGCCAGCGGGGCCGAGGTCTCTCGCGTCTGAGCGGGCGGGGCCGGGGTCTCTCGAGTCTGCGCGGGTGGGGCCGGGTTCTCTCCCGTCTGCGCGGGTGGGGAAGGCCTCTCTCGCGTCTGCGCCGGCAAGGCCCGTGTCTCTGGCGTCTCAGCCGCCTGGGCCGGCATCTCTCCTGTCTGCGCGGGTGGGGCTGGTATTTCTCCCGTTTGCACAGCCGGGTGAGACTCAAAAAATTCCCTCAAACAGTCGTCCCCATTGGAGAGGAGAACACACTTGACGGACTTAACTCGAGAAGAGGCCCTATTCCCATTTAAAGGCTCAACAGTAATCCTGAAATTCCCCTTCCAACACAAAAGGATTCCTGACTTCCCTGAAGCACCCAGAGAGAATTCCTGAGGTCCTGTTCGCTACCTGAAAAGTTCAACCAGGTTCCCGCCGTAACTCTAGACACACCACAAAATTATCCCCTCAATGCGAGATTAGGAAAATATTCCGCTGCACAATTCAAGCGAAATCCCACGTTCCGCTGGAAAGGCAAAACTGTATTTGACACCCTTTATGCGACTCAGAAAATTCCCTCACACAGCCATCCCCATTGGAGAGGAGAACACAATTTATGGACTCAACTTGGGAAGAGGCCCTATTCCCATTTAACGGCTCGAGAGTAATCCCGAACTTCCCGTTCCAGTAGAAAAGGGTGACTAACTTCCCTGAAGCAACACAAGCGAGTTCCTGAGGTCCCCGTCGCAACTCGAGAAGTACCCCCAGCTTCCCGCCTCAAAAGGGGAAACACCAAAAAATTATCCGCTCAATGTGAGATGAGGAAATTTTGCACTGCACAATTAAATAGAAATCCCACATTCCCGCTTGAAAGGCAAAAGGGCACTTGACACACTTTATGCGATTCAGATAGTTTCCTAACACCCGTACTTATTGGAGCGGAGAACACACTTCATGGACTCAAATCTAGAAGAGGACCTATTCCCATTTAAGGGCTCGAGAGTAATCTGGAAGTTCCACATCCAAAAAAAGGGGACCTGACTTCCCTGAGGCAACATGAACGAGTTCCTGAGGTCCACGCTGCAACTCGAGAAGTACCCCCAGATCCAAGCAGAAACTCGAGACACAACAAAATTATCCCCACAATGCGAGATGAGGAAATTTTGCGCTCCGAAATCTCAAGAGAATTCCCACATACCCGCTTGAAAGGCAAAAGGTCACTTGACACACTTTATGTGACCCAGAAAGTTCGCTCACAGAGCCGTACCCATTGGAGAGGAAAATACACCTTTTGGACTCAACTCCAGATGAATCCGTATTCCCAATGAACTGCTCGAAAGTAAACCGGAAGTTCCCGTTCCAACACAAAAGGGGACCTGACTTCCCTGAAGCAACCCGAGCCACTTCCTGAGGTCCCCGTTGCAACTCGAGAAGCACCCCCAGCATCCCGCCGCAACTCGACAAACACCACAGAATTATCCCCTCATTGCGAGATGAGGAAATTGTGCGTTGCAGAATCTCAAGAGAAATACCACATTCCCGCTTGAAAGGCAAAAAGGTACTTGACGCCCTTTATGCGACTCAGAAAGTACCCTCACACAGCCGTCCCCATTGGAGAGGAGAACACACTTTATGGACTCAATTCGAGATGAAGCCCTATTCCCATTTAATGGCTGGAGAGTAAACAGGAAGTGCCCTTTCCAACACAAAAGGGGACCTGCCTTACCTGAAGAAACCCAAGCAAGTTCTTGAGGTCCACATGGCAACTCGAGAAGTACCCCAAGCTTCCTGCCGCAACTAGAGAAACACCACAAAATTATCCCCTCAATGCGAGAAGAGGAAATTTTGGGCTGCAGAATCTCAAGAAAAATACCACTATTCCCTCTTGAAAGGCAAAAAGTACTTGATACCGTTTATGCGACTCAGAAATTTCACTAATATCATTCCCCATAGGAGAGGAGAACACACTTTATGGACTCAATTCGAGATGAGGCCCTATTCCCATTTAACGGCTCCAGACTAAACCGGAAGTTCCCCTTCCAACACAAAAGGGGACCTGACTTTCAGAAGCAACTCGAGCAAATTCCTGAGGTCCTTGTCGCAACACAAGAAGTAATCCAAAATTCCCGCCACAACTTGACATACACCACAAAATTATCTCCTCAATGCGAGATGAGGATACTTTGCGCTGCAGAATCTCAAGAGAAATACCATATTCTCTCTTGAAAGGCAAAAGGGTACTTGACATCCTTTATGCGACTCAAGAAATTTCACTAACATCAGTCCCCATTGGAGAGGTGAACGAACTTTATGTCCTCAATTCAAAATGAGGCACTATTGCCAATTAACTGCTCGAAAGTAAATCGGAAGTTCCCCTTCCAACAAAAAGGGGACCTGCCTTACCTGAAGAAACCCGGGTGAGTTCCTGTGGTACGCATAGCAACTTGAGAAGTACCCCCAGCTTCCCGCCGCAACTCGAGAAACACCACAAAATTGTCCCCTCAATGCAAGAATAGGAAATTTTGCGTTACAGAATCTCAAGAGAAATACCACATTCCCTCTTGAAAGGCAAAACGGTTCTTGAAACCCTTTATGCGACTCAGAAAGTTCCCTCAACAGCCGTCCTCATTGGACAGGAGAACACACTTTACGGACTCAAATCAAGATGAGGCCCTATTCCCAATAAACGGCTCGAGAGTAAACCGGAAGTTCCCCTTCCAACACCAAAGGGGACCTGACTTCCCTGAAGCAACCCAAGCGAGTTCCTGAGGTCCCCGTCGCAACTCGAGAAATACCCTAGCCTCCAGCCGCAACTCGAGAAACAGCACAAAATTATCCCCTCAGTGTGAGATGAGGAAATTTTGCGCTGCAGAATTTCAAGAGAAATACCACATTCCCTCTTGAAAGGCAAAAGGACTCTTAACACCCTTTATGCGATTCAGAAAGTTCCCTCACACAGCAGTGCCCATTGGAGAGGAGAACACACTTTATGGACTCAATTCGAGATGAGGACCGATTCACACTTAACGGCTCGATAGTGAACCGGAAGTTCCCCTTCAAACACAAAACGGGACCTGCCTTACCTGAAGAAACCCGAGCGAGTTCCTGATGTCCCCATCGCAACTCGAGAAGTACCCCCAGCTTCCCGCCGCAACTGGACATACACCACAAAATTATCACCTCAATGCGAGATGAAGAAATATTGCTCTGCAGAATCTCAAGAGAAATATCACATTACCTCTTGAAAGGCAAAAGGGTTCTTGACTCCCTTTATGCGACTCAGAATGTTCCCTAACCTCCATCCTCAGTGCAGAGGAGAACACTCTTCATGCAGTCAAATCGAGAAGAGGCAATATTCCCATTTAAAAGCTCAAGAGTAATCAAGAAGTTCCCCTTCCAACACAAAAGGGGACTTGACTTCCCTGGAGCAACCTGAGAGAGTTCCTGAGGTTCCCGTTTCAACTCCAGAAGTATCCCCTACTTCCAACCACAACTCGAGAAACAACACAGTATTATCCCCGCAATGCGACATGAGGTAATTTTGCGCTGCAGAATCTGAAGAGAAATCCCACATTCCCGCTTGAAAGGCAAAAGGGAACTTGGCATACTTTATGCCCCTCAGAAAGTTCCCTAAAATCCATCCCCATTGCAGAGGCATAAACAATTTATGGACTCAACTCCAGAAGAGCCCCTATTCCCTTAAAGGCCTCGAGAGTAATCCGGAAGTTCCCCGTCCAGCACTAAAGGGGACCTGACTTCCCTAAAGTAACTCCAGTGAGTTCCTGAGGTCCCCGTTGAAACAAGACAAGTACCCCCAGCTTCCCGCTGAAATTCGGGAAACACCACAAAATTATCCCCTCAATGCAAGATGAGGAAACTTTGCGCTGCAGAATCTGAAGAGAAATCCCACATTCCCAATTGAAAGGCAAAAGCATACTTGACTCCCTTTATGTCACTCAGAAAGTTCCCTAACATCCTTCCCCATTGGAGAGGTATACACACTTTATGGACTCAACTCCAGAAGAGGCCCTATTCCCATTAAAGGGCTCGAGACTAATCCGGAAGTTCCCCTTCCAGCACAAAAGGGGACCTGACTTCCCTGAAGAAACTCGAGTGAGTTCCTGAGGTCCCCATCTAAACTCAAGAAGTACCCCCAGCGTCCCGCCGCAATTTGAGAAACACCACAAAATATTCCCCTCACTGCGAGATGAGGAAATTTTGTGCTGCAGAATCTCAAGAGAAATCCCACGTTCCGGCTTGATAGGCAAAAGGGTACTGACTCCGTTTATGCGACTCAGAATATTCCCTAACATCCTTCCTCAGTGGAGAGGAAAACACACTTTATGGACTCAAATCGAGAAGAGGCATTTTTCCCATTTAACAGCTCGAGAGTAATTCGGAAGTTCCCCTTCCAACACAAAAAAGGACTTGACTTCCCTGAAGCAACCCGAACGAGTTCCTGAGGTCCCCGCTGCAACTCGAGAAGTACCCCAGCTTCCCGCCACAACTCGAGAAACACGACAAAATTATCCCCTCAATTGGAGATGAGGAAATTTTGCGCTGCAGAATCTCAAGAGAAATCCCACATTCCCGCTTGAAAGGCAGAAGGGTACTTGACTCCCTTTAGGCGACTCAGAATGTTCCCTAACATCCATCCTCAGTGGAGAGGAGAACATAATTTATGGACTTAAATGGAGAGGAGGCAATATTCCCTTTTAACGTCTTGACAGTAATCCGGAAGTTCCCCTTCCAACACAGAAGGCGACTTGACTTCCCTGAATCAACCCGAGCGAGTTCCTGAGGTGCCCGCCATAGCTAGAGAAGTGCCCCCTGCTTCCCACCACAACTGGAGAAACACCACAAAATTATCACCTCAATGCGAGATGAGGAAATTTTGCGCTGCAGAATCTCAAAAGAAATCCACATTACCATTGAAAGGCAAAAGCTTACTTGACACACTTTATGCCACTCAGAAAGTTCCCTAAGCTCCGTCTCCACTGGAGAGGATATCACACTTTAGGGACTCAACTGGAGAAGACGCCCTATTCCCATTACAGGGCTCAAAAGTATTCCGGAAGTTCCCCTTCCAGCACAAATGGCACCTGATTCCCTGAAGTAACTCGGGTAAGTTTCTGAGGTATTCGCAACTCGAGAAACACCACAAAATTATCCCCACAATGTGAGATGAGGAAATTTTGCGCTGCAGAATCTCAAGTGAAATCCCACATTTCCGCTTGAAAGGCAAAAAGTTACTTGACTCCCTTTAGGCGACTCAGAATGGTCACTAACATTTGTCCTCAGTGGAGAGGAAAACACACTTTATGGACTCAACTCCAGAAGAGGCCATATTCCCATTAAAGGGCTCAAGAGTAATCCGGAAGTTCTCCTTCCAGGAAAAAAGGGGCCTGATTTCCTGAAGTAACTCGGGTAAGTTTCTGAGGTCCCCTTCGCAACTCGAGAAACACCACAAAATATTCCCCTCACTGCGAGATGAGGAAATTTTGCGCTGCAGAATCTCAAGAGAAATCCTACATTCCGGCTTGAAAGGCAAAATGGTACTGACTCCGCTTATGCGACTCAGAATGTTCCCTAACATCCTTCCTCAGTGGAGAGGAAAACACACCTCATGGACTCAAATCGAAAAGAGGTAATATTCTCATTTAAAGGCTCAAGAGTAATCAAGAAGTTCCCCTTCCAACACAAAAGGGAACTTGACTTCCCTGGAGCAAACCGAGAGAGTTCCTTAGGTTCCCGTTTCAACTGCAGAAGTATCCCCTACTTCCCACCACAACTCGAGAAGCAACACAATATTATCCCCTCAATGCGACATGAGGTAATTTTGCGCTGCAGAATCTCAAGGGAAATCCCACATTCCCGCTTGAAAGGCAAAAGGGAACTTGGCATACTTTATGCCCCTCAGAAAGTTCCCTAAAATCCGTCCCCATTGCAGAGGCGTACTCAATTTATGGACTCAACTCCAGAAGAGCCCCTATTCCCATTAAAGGGCTCCAGAGTAATCCGGAAGTTCCCCGTCCAGCACAATGGGGGAACTGACTTCCCTGAAGCAACCCGAGCGAGTTCCTGAGGTCCCCGCCGCAACTCGAGAAGTACCCCAGCTTCCCACCGCAATTCGAGAAACACCACAAAATTATCCCCTCAATGGAAGATGAGGATTTTGCGCTGCAGCATCTCAAGAGAAATCCCACATTCCCGCTTGAAAGGCAAAAGCGTACTTGACAAACTTTATGCCACTCAGAGTGTTCAATAATATCTGTCCCATTGGAGAAGATAACACACTTTAGGGACTCAACTGGAGAAGAGGCCCTATTCCCATTAAAGGGCTCAAAAGTATTCCGGAACTTCCGCTTCCAGCACAAATGGTACCTGATTCGCTGAAGTAACTCGAGTAAGTTTCTGAGGTCCCCATCGCAACTGGAGAAACACCACAAAATTTTCCCCACAATGTGAGATGAGGAAAATTTGCGCTGCAGAATCTCAAGTGAAATCCCAGATATCCGCTTGAAAGGCAAAACGGTACTTGACTCCCTTTAGGCGACTCAGAATGGCCCCTAACATTCGTCCTCACTGTAGAGGATAACACACTTTATGGACTCAACTCCACAAGAGGCCCTATTCCCATTAAAGGGCTCAAGAGTAATCCGGAAGTTCTCCTTCCAGGAAAAAAAGGGCCTGATTCCCTGAAGTAACTCAAGAAAGTTCCTGAGGTCCCCGACGCAACTCAGAAGCAACCCCAGCTTCCCGCCGTGACTTGAGAAACACCCCAAAATTATCCCCTCAATGCGAGATGAGGAAATTTTGCGATGCAGGATCTCAAGAGAAATACCACATTCCCTCTTGAAAGGCAAAAAGATACTTTACACCCTTTATTCGACTCAGAATGTTCCCTCACACAGCCGTCCCCTTTGGAGAGGAGAACACACTTTATGGACTCAATTCGAGAGGAGCCCCTGTGCACATTGAAGGGCTCGGAGGAAACCGGAATTTCCCCTTCCAACACAAAAGGGGACCTAACTTCCCTGAAGCAAACCCAGCGAGTTCCTGAGGTCCCCGTCGCAACTCGAGAAGCACACCCAGCTTCCCGCCGCAACTCGAGAAACACCCCAAAATTATCCCCTCCATGCGAGATGAGGAAATTTTGCGATGCAGCATCTCAAGAGAAATACCACATTCCCTCTTGAAAGGCAAAAAGGTACTTGACACCCTTTATTCGACTCAGAAAGTTCCCTCACACAGCCGACCCCTTTTAGAGGACAACACCCTTTATGGACTCAATTCGAGATGAGCCCCTGTGCACATTTAGGGCTCGAGAGGAAACCGGAAGTTCCCCTTCCAAAAACAAAGGGGGCTGACTTCCCTGAAACAACCCCAGCGAGTACCTGAGGTCTCCGTCGCAACTCGAAAAGCACCCCCAGCTTCCCGCCGCAACTTGAGAAACACACAAAAATTATCCCCTCAATGCGAGATGAGGAAATTTTGCGTAGCAGCATCTCAAGAGAAATACCACATTCCCTCTTGAAAGGCAAAATGTACTTGACACCCTTTATTTGACTCAGAAAGTTCCCTCACACAGCCGTTTACTAGGGAGAGAACACACTTTATGGACTCAATTCCAGATGGGCCTCTGTGCACATTTAAGGGCTCGAGAGGAAGCCGGAAGTTCCCCTTCCAACAACAAAGGGGAACTGACTTCCCTGAAGCAACCACAGCGAGTTCCTGAGGGCCCCGTCGCAACTCGAGAAGGACCCCCAGCTTCCCGTCGCGACTCGAGAAACACCCCCAGCTTCCCGCCGCGACTTGAGAAACACACCAAAATTGTCCCCTCAATGCGATGTGAGGAAATTTTGCGATGCAGCATCTCAAGAGAAATACCACATTCCCTCTGGAAAGGCAAAATGGAACTTGACACCCTTTATTTGTCTGAGAAAGTTCCCTCACACAGTCGTCCCCTTTGGAGAGTACACAGCTTATGGACTCAATTCGAGATGAGCCCCTGTGCACATTTAAGGGATCGAGAGGAACCCGGAAGTTCCCCTTCCAATACCAGAGTGGACCTGACTTCCCTGAAGCAACCCCAGCGAGTTCCTGAGGTCCCCGTCGCAACTCGAGAAGCACCGCCTGCTTCCCTCCGCAACTCGAGATAGAACCCAAAACTATCCCCTCAATGCTAGATGAGGAAATTTTGCGATGCAGCATCTCAAGAGAAATACCACATTCCCTCTTGAAAGGCAAAAAGTTACTTGAAACCCTTTATTCGACTCAGAAAGTTCCCTCACACAGCCGTCCCCTTTGGAGAGAACACACTTTATGGACTCAATTCGAGATGAATCCCTGTGCACGTTTAAGGGCTCGAGAGGAACTCGGAAGTTCCCCTTCCAACAGCAAAGGGGACCTGACTTCCCTGAAGCAACCCCAGCGAGTTCCTGAGGTCCCCGTCGCAACTCGAGAAGCACCCCAAGCTTCCCGCCGAAACTCGAAAAACACCCCAACATTATCCCCTCAATGCGAGATGAGGAAATTTTGCGATGCAGCATCTCAAGAGAAATAACACATTCCCTCTTGAAAGGCAAAATGTACTTAACACCCTTTATTTGACTCAGAAAGTTCCCTCACACAGCCGTCCCTTTTGGAGAGAACACACTTTATGGACGCAATTCGAGATGGGCCTCTGTGCACATTTAAGGGCTCGAGAGGAAGCCGGAAGTTCCCCTTCCAACAACAAAGGGGACCTGACTTCCCTGAAGCAACCCCAGCGAGTTCCTGAGGTCCCCGTCGCAAGTCTTGAAGAACCATCAGCTTCCCGCCGCAACTCGAGAAACACCCCAAAATAATTCCCTCAATGCAAGATGAGGAAATATTGCGATGCAGCATCTCAAGAGAAATACCACATTCCCTCTTTAAAGGCAAAAATGTACTTGACACCCTTTCTTCGACTCAGAAAGCTCCCTCACACAGCCGTCCCCTTTTAGAGGAGAACACACTTTATGGACTCAATTCGAGATGAGCTCCTGTGCACATTTAAGGGCTCTAGAGGAAACCGGAATTTCCCCTTCCAACACCAATGGGGACCTGACTTCCCTGAAGCAACCCCAGCGAGTTCCTGAGGTCCCCGTCTCAACTCTTGAAGCACCCCCAGCTTCCCGTCGCAACACGAGAAACACCCCAAAATTATCCCCTCAATGCGAGATGAGGAAATTTTGCGCTCCGAAATCTCAAGAGAAGTCCCACATACCCGCTTGAAAGGCCAGAGGTCACTTGACACACTTTATGTGACTCAGAAAGTTCGCTCACAGAGCCGTACCCATTGGAGAGGAAAAAACACCTTTTGGACTCAACTCCAGATGAATCCCTATTCCCAATGAACGGCTTGAATGTAAACCGGAAGTTCCCGTTCCAACACAAAAGGGGACCTGACTTCCCTGAAGCAACCCGAGCCACTTCCTGAGGTCCCCGTTGCAACTCGAGAAGCACCCCCAGCATCCCGCAGCAACTCGACAAACATCACAGAATTATCCCCTCAATGCGAGATGAGGAAATTGTGTGCTGCAGAATCTCAAGAGAAATACCACATTCCCTCTGGAAAGGCAAAAGTGTACTTGACACCCTGTATGCGACTCAGAAAGTACCCTCACACAGCCGTCCCCATTGGAGAGGAGAACACACTTTATGGACTCAATTCGAGATGAAGCCCTATTCCCATTTAATGGCTGGAGAGTAAACAGGAAGTGCCCTTTCCAACACAAAAGGGGACCTGCCTTACCTGAAGAAACCCAAGCAAGTTCTTGAGGTCCACATGGCAACTCGAGAAGTACCCCAAGCTTCCTGCCGCAACTAGAGAAACACCACAAAATTATCCCCTCAATGCGAGAAGAGGAAATTTTGGGCTGCAGAATCTCAAGAGAAATACCAGTATTCCCTCTTGAAAGGCAAAAAGTACTTGATACCGTTTATGCGACTCAGAAATTTCACTAATATCATTCCCCATAGGAGAGGAGAACACACTTTATGGACTCAATTCGAGATGAGGCCCTATTCCCATTTAACGGCTCCAGACTAAACCGGAAGTTCCCCTTCCAACACAAAAGGGGACCTGACTTTCCAGAAGCAACTCGAGCAAATTCCTGAGGTCCCCGTCGCAACACGAGAAGTAATCCAAAATTCCCGCCACAACTTGACATACACCACAAAATTATCTCCTCAATGCGAGATGAGGATATTTTGCGCTGCAGAATCTCAAGAGAAATACCACATTCCCTCTTGAAATGCAAAAGGGTACTTGACATCCTTTATGCGACTCAGAAATTTCACTAACATCAGTCCCCATTGGAGAGGTGAACGAACTTTATGTACTCAATTCAAAATGAGGCACTATTGACAATTAACTGCTCGAGAGTAAATCAGAAGTTCCCCTTCCAACAAAAAGGGGACCTGCCTTACCTGAAGAAACCCGAGTGAGTTACTGAGGTACGAATAGCAACTTGAGAAGTACCACCAGCTTCCCGCCCCAACTCGAGAAACACCACAAAATATCCCGTCAATGCAAGAATAGGAAATTTTGCATTACAGAATCTCAAGAGAAATACCACATTCCCTCTTGAAAGGCAAAACGGTTCTTGAAACCCTTTATGCGACTGAGAAAGTTCCCTCACACAGCCGTCCTCATTGGACAGGAGAACACACTTTACGGACTCAAATCAAGATGAGGCCCTATTCCCATTAAACGGCTCGAGAGTAAACCGGAAGTTCCCCTTCCAACACCAAAGGGGACCTGACTTCCCTGAAGCAACCCAAGCGAGTTCCTGAGGTCCCCGTCGCAACTCGAGAAATACCCTAGCCTCCAGACGCAACTCGAGAAACACCACAAAATTATCCCCTCAGTGCGAGATGAGGAAATTTTGAGATGCAGAATCTCAAGAGAAATACCACATTCCCTCTTGAAAGGCAAAAGGACTCTTAACACCCTTTATGCGATTCAGAAAGTTCCCTCACAGAGCAGTGCCCATTGGAGAGGAGAACACACTTTATGGACTCAATTCGAGATGAGGACCGATTCCCACTTAACGGCTCGATAGTGAACCGGAAGTTCCCCTTCAAACACAAAACGGGACCTGCCTTACCTGAAGAAACCCGAGCGAGTTCCTGATGTCCCCATCCCAACTCGAGAAGTACCCCCAGCTTCCCGCCGCAACTGGACATACTCCACAAAATTATCACCTCAATGCGAGATGAAGAAATATTGCTCTGCAGAATCTCAAGAGAAATATCACATTCCCTCTTGAAAGGCTAAAGGGTTTTTGACTCCCTTTATGAGAATCAGAATGTTCCCTAACATCCATCCTCAGTGGAGAGGAGAACACTCTTCATGCAGTCAAATCGAGAAGAGGCAATATTCCCATTTAAAAGCTCAAGAGTAATCAAGAAGTTCCCCTTCCAACACAAAAGGGGACTTGACTTCCCTGGAGCAACCTGAGAGAGTTCCTGAGGTTCCCGTTTCAACTCCAGAAGTATCCCCTACTTCCAACCACAACTCGAGAAACAACAGAGTATTATCCCCGCAATGCGACATGAGGTAATTTTGCGCTGCAGAATCTCAAGAGAAATCCCACATTCCCGCTTGAAAGGCAAAAGGGAACTTGGCATACTTTATGCCCCTCAGAAAGTTCCCTAAAATCCATCCCCATTGCAGAGGCATACACAAATTATGGACACAACTCCAGAAGAGCCCCTATTCCCTTAAAGGCCTCGAGAGTAATCCGGAAGTTCCCCGTCCAGCACTAAAGGGGAACTGACTTCCCTAAAGTAACTCCAGTGAGTTCCTGAGGTCCCCGTTGAAACTCGAGAAGTACCCCCAGCTTCCCGCCTAAATTCGGGAAACACCACAAAATTATCCCCTCAATGGGAGATGAGGAAAGTTTGCGCTGCAGAATCTGAAGAGAAATCCCACATTCCCAATTGAAAGGCAAAAGCGTAATTGACACAATTTATTCGACTCAGAAAATTCCCTCACACAGCCGTCCCCTTTGGAGAGGAGAGCACACTTTACGGACTCAATTCGAGAGGAGCCCCTGTGCACATTGAAGGGCTCGAGAGGAAACCGGAAGCTCCCCTTCCAACACCAACGGGGACCTGACTTCCCTGAAGCAACCCCAGCGAGTTCCTGAGGTCCCCGTCGCAACTCGAGAAGCACCCCCAGCTTCCCGCCGCAACTCGAGAAACACCCCAAAATTATCCGTTCCATGCGAGATGAGGAAATTTGGCGATGCAGCATCTCAAGAGAAATACCACATTCCCTCCTGAAAGGCAAAAAGGTTCTTGACACCCTTTATTCGACTCAGAAAGTTCCCTCACACAGCCGTCCCCTTTGGAGAGGAGAACACACTTTCTGGACTCAATTCGAGAGGAGCCCCTGTGCACATTGAAGGGCTCGAGAGGAAACCGGATGTTCCCCTTCCAACACCAAAGGGGACCTGACTTCCCTGAAGCAACCCCAGCGAGTTCCTGAGGTCCCCGTCGCAACTCGAGAAGCACCGCCAGCTTCTCGCCGCAACTCGAGAAGCACCGCAAAATTATCCCCTCCATGCGAGATGAGGAAATTTGGAGATGCAGCATCTCAAGAGAAATACCAAATTCCCTCTGGAAAGGCAAAAAGGTACTTGACACCATTTATTCGACTCAGAAAGTTCCCTGACACAGCCGTCCCCTTTGGAGAGGAGAACACACTTTACGGACTCAATTCGAGAGGAGCCCCTGTGCACTTTGAAGGGCTCGAGAGGAAACCGGAAGTTCCCATTCCAACACCAAAGGGGACCTGACTTCCCTGAGGCAATCTCAGCGAGTTCCGGAGGTCCCCGTCGCAACTCGAGAAGCACCCCCAGCTTCCCGCAGCAACTCGAGAAACACCCCAAAATTTTCCCCTCCATGCGAGATGACGAAATTTGGCGATGCAGCATCTCAAGAAAAATACCACATTCCCTCTTGAAAGGCAAAAAGGTTCTTGACACCCTTTATACGACTCAGAAAGTTCCCTCACACAGACGTCCCCTTTGGAGAGGAGAACAAACTTTACGGACTCAATTCGAGAGGAGGCCCTGTGTACATTGAACGGCTCGAGAGGAAACGGGAAGTTCCCCTTCCAACACCAAAGGGGACCTGACTTCCCTGAAGCAACCCCAGCGAGTTCCTGAGGTCCCCGTCGCAACTCGAGAAGCACCCCCAGCTTCCTGCCGCAGCTCGAGAAACACCCCAAAATTATCCCCTCCATGCGAGATGAGGAAATTTGGCGATGCAGCATCTGAAGAGAAATACCACATTCTCTCTTGAAAGGCAAAAAGTTACTTGACACCCTTTATTCCACTCACAAAGTTCCCTCACACAGCCGTCCCCTTTGGAGAGGAGAACACACTTTACGGACTCAATTCGAGAGGAGCCCCTGTGCACATTGAAGGGCTCGAGAGGAAACCGGAAGTTCCCCTTCCAACACCAAAGGGGACCTGACTTCCCTGAAGCAACCCCAGCGAGTTCCTGAGGTCCCCGTCGCAACTCGAGAAGCACCCCCAGCTTCCTGCCGCAGCTCGAGAAACACCCCAAAATTATCCCCTCCATGCGAGATGAGGAAATTTGGCGATGCAGCATCTGAAGAGAAATACCACATTCTCTCTTGAAAGGCAAAAAGTTACTTGACACCCTTTATTCCACTCAGAAAGTTCCCTCACACAGCCGTCCCCTTTGGAGAGGAGAACACACTTTACGGACTCAATTCGAGAGGAGCCCCTGTGCACATTGAAGGGCTCGAGAGGAAACCGGAAGTTCCCCTTCCAACACCAAAGGGGACCTGACTTCCCTGAAGCAACCCCAGCGAGTTCCTGAGGTCCCCGTCGCAACTCGAGAAGCACCCCAGCTTCCCGCCAGAACTCGAGAAACACACCAAAATTATCTCCTCCATGCGAGATAGGGAAATTTGTCGATGCAGCATCTCAAGAGAAATACCACATTCCCTCTGGAAAGGCAAAAAGTTACTTGACACCCTTTATTCGACTCAGAAAGTTTCCTCACACAGCCGTCCCCTTTGGAGAGGAGAACACACTTTACGGACTCAATTCGAGAGGAGCCCCTGTGCACATTGAAGGGCTCGAGAGGAAACCGGAAGTTGTTCCCCTTCAAACAGCAAAGGGGACCTGACTTCCATGAAGAAACCTCAGCGAGTTTCTGAGGTCCCCGTCGCAACTCGAGAAGCACTCCCAGCTTCCCGCCACAACTCGAGAAACACCCCAAATTTATCCCCTCCATGCGAGATGAGGAAATTTTGCGATTCAGCATCTCAAGAGAAATACCACATTCCCTCTGGAAAGGCATAAAGTTACTTGACACCCTTTATTCCACTCAGAAAGTTCCCCCACCCAGCCGTCCCCTTTGGAGAGTAGAACACATTTTACGGACTCAATTCGAGAGGAGCCCCTGTGCACATTGAAGGGCTCGAGAGGAAACCGGAAGTTCCCCTTCCAACACCAAAGGGGACCTAACTTCCCTGAAGCAACCCCAACGAGTTGCTGAGGTCCCCGTCGCAACTCAAGTAGCACCCCAAGTTTCCCGCCACAACTCGAAAACACCACAAAATTATCCCCTCGATGCGAGATGAGGAAATTTTGCGATGCAGCATCTCAAGAGAAATACCACATTCCCTCTGGAAAGGCAAAAATGTACTTGACACCCTTTATTCGACTCAGAAAGTTCCCTCACACAGCCGTCCCTTTGGAGAGGAGAACACACTTTACGGGCTCAATTCGACAGGAGCCCCTGTGCACACTCAAGGGCTCGAGAGGAAACCGGAAGTTCCCCTTCCAACACCAAAGGGGAACTGACTTCCCTGAAGCAATCCCAGCGAGTTCCAGAGGTCCCCGTCGCAACTCGAGTAGCACCCCCAGCTTCCAGGCGCAACTCGAGAAACACCCCAAAATTATCTCCTCATTGCGAGATGAGGAAATTTTACGATGCAGCAACTCAAGAGAAATACCACATTCTCTCTTGAAAGGCAAAAAGGTACTTGACACCCTTTACTCGACTACGAAAGTTCCCTCACACAACCGTCCCTTTTGGAGAGGAGAACACACTTTATGGACTCAATTCGAGATTAGCCCCTGTGCACATTTAAGGGCTCGAGAGCAAACCGGAATTTCCCCTTCCAACACCAAAGTGGACCTGACTTCCCTGAAGCAACCCCAGCGAGTTCCTGAGGTCCCCGTCGTAACTCGAGATGCACCCCCAGACCCCGCCGCAACTCGCGAAACACCCCCAAAATTATCCCCTCAATGCGAGAGGAGGAAATTTTGCAATGCAGAATCTCAAGAGAAATACCACATTCCCTCTTCAAAGGCAAAACGATACTTAACAGCCTTTATTCGACTCAGAAAGTTCCCTCACACAGCCGTCCCCTTTGTAGAGGAGAACACACTTTATGGAATCAGTTCGAGATGAGCCCCTATGCACATTTAAGGGCTCGAGAGGCAAACAGATGTTCCCCTTCCAACACCAAAGGGGACATGACTTCCCTGAAACAACCCCAGTGAATTCCTGTAGTCCCAGTCACACATAGAGAAGCACCACCAGCTTCGCGCCGCAACTCGTGAAACACCCGAAAATTATTCCCTCAATTTCGAGATGAGGAAATTTTGCGATGCAGCATCTCAAGAGAAATACCACATTCTCTCTTGAAAGGCAAAAAGGTACTTGACACCCTTTATTCGACTCTGAATGTTCCCTCACACAGCCGTCCACTTTTCAGAGGAGAACACACTTTATGGGATCAATTCGAGATGAGCCCCTATGCACATTTAAGGGCTCCATAGGCAACCGGAACTTCCCCTTCCAACACCAAAGTGGACCTAACTTCCTTAAAGCTACCCCAGCGAGTTCCTGAGCTCCCCGTCGCAACTCGAGAAGCACCCCCAGCTTCCCGCCGAAACTCGAGAAACACCCCAAAATTATCCCCTCAATGCGAGATGAGGAAATGTGGCGATGCAGCATCTCAAGAGAAATACCACATTCCCTCTTGAAAGGCAAAACGGTACTTGACACTCTTTATTCGACTGAGAAAGTTCCCTCACACAGCCGTCCCTTTGGGGAGGAGAAAACCCTTTATGGATTCAATTCGAGATGAGCCCCTTTGCACATTTAAGCTCTCGAGAGGAAACCGGAAGTTCCCCTTCTAACAACAAAGGGGACCTGACTTCCCTGAAGGAACATCAGCGAGTTCCTGAGATCCCCTTCGCAAGTCCAGAAGCACCCCCAGCTTCCCGCCGTAACTCGTGTAACACCCCAAAGGTATCCCCTCCATGCGAGATGAGGAAAATTTGCGATGCAACATCTCAAGAGAAATACCACATTCCCTCTTGAAAGGCAAAAAGGTACTTGACACGCTTTATTCGATTCAGAAACTTCCCTCACACAGCCGTCCCCTTTTAGAGGAGAACACACTTTATTGACACAATTCGAGAAGAGCCCCTGTGCACATTGAAGGGCTCCAGAGGAAACCGGAAGTTCCCCTTCCAACAGCAAAGGGGATCTGACTTCCCAGAAGCAACCCCAGCGGGTAACTGGGGTCCCCGTCGCAACTCGAAAAGCACCCCCAGCTTCCCGCTGCAACTCGAGAATCACCCCAAAATTATCTCCTCAAAGCGAGATGAGGAAATTTTGCGACGCAGCATCTCAAGAGAAATACCACATTCCCTCTTGAAAGGCAAAAAGATATTTGACACCCTTTATTCGTCTCAGAAATTTCCCTCACACAGCCTTCCCCTTTGGAGAGGAGAAAACACTTTATGGACTCAATTCGAGATGAGCCCCTGTGCACATTTAAGGGCTCGAGAGGAAACAGGAAATTCCCCTTCCAACACCAAAGGGGACCTGACTTCCCTGAAGCAACCCCAGTGAATTCCTGTAGTAGCAGTCAAAATAGAGAAGCACCCCCAGCTTCGCGCCGCAACTCGTGAAACACCCGAAAATTATTCCCTCAATTTCGACATGAGGAAATTTTGCGATGCAGCATCTCAAGAGAAATACCACATTCCCTCTTGAATGGCAAAAATGTACTTGACACCCTTTATTCGACTCAGAATGTTCCCTCACACAGCCGTCCCCTTTTGAGAGGAGAACACACTTTATGGAATCAATTCGAGATGAGCCCCTATGCACATTTAAGGGCTCCAGAGGCAACCGGAATTTCCCCTTCCAACACCGAAGGGGACCTGACTTCCCTGAAGCAACCCCAGAGAGTTGCTGAGGTCCCCGTCTCAACTCAAGTAGCACCCCTAGTTTCCCACCACAACTCGAGAAACACCCCAAATTTATCCCCTCCATGCGAGATGAGGAAATTTTGCGATGCAGCACCTCAAGAGAAATACCACATTCCCTCCTGAAAGGCAAAACGGTACTTGACACTCTTTATTCGACTGAGAAAGTTCCCTCACACAGCCGTCCCTTTGGGGAGGAGAAAACCCTTTATGGATTCAATTCGAGATGAGCCCCTGTGCACATTTAAGCTCTCGAGAGGAAACCGGAAGTTCCCCTTCTAACAACAAAGGGGACCTGACTTCCCTGAAGGAACATCAGCGAGTTCCTGAGATCCCCTTCGCAAGTCCAGAAGCACCCCCAGCTTCCCGCCGTAACTCGTGTAACTCCCCAAAGGTATCCCCTCCATGCGAGATGAGGAAATTTTGCGATGCAACATCTCAAGAGAAATACCACATTCCCTCTTGAAAGGCAAAAAGGTACTTGACACGCTTTATTCGATTCAGAAACTTCCCTCACACAGCCGTCCCCTTTTAGAGGAGAACACACTTTATTGACACAATTCGAGATGAGCCCCTGTGCACATTGAAGGGCTCCAGAGGAAACCGGAAGTTCCCCTTCCAACAGCAAAGGGGATCTGACTTCCCAGAAGCAACCCCAGCGGGTAACTGAGGTCCCCATCGCAACTCGAGAAGCACCCCCAGCTTCCCGCCGCAACTAGAGAAACACCGCAAAATTCTCCCCTCCTTGCGAGATGAGGAAATTTTCCGATGCAGCATCTCAAGAGAAATACCACATTCCCTCTTCAAAGGCAAAACGATACTTAACATCCTTTATTCGACTCAGAAAGTTCCCTCACACAGCCGTCCCCTTTGGAGAGGAGAACACACTTTATGGAATCAGTTCCAGATGAGCCCCTATGCACATTTAAGGGCTCGAGAGGCAAACGGATGTTCCCTTCCAACACCAAAGGGGACATGACTTCCCTGAAGTAACATCAGCGAGTTCCTGAGGTCCCCGTCGCAACTCGAAAAGCACCCACAGCTTCCCGCTGCAACTCGAGAATCACCCCAAAATTATCCCCTCAATGCGAGATGAGGAAATTTTGCGACGCAGCATCTCAAGAGAAATACCACATTCCCTCTTGAAAGGCAAAAAGATATTTGACACCCTTTATTCGTCTCAGAAAGTTCCCTCACACAGCCTTCCCCTTTGGAGAGGAGAAAACACTTTATGGACTCAATTCGAGATGAGCCCCTGTGCACATTTAAGGGCTCGAGAGGAAACCGGAAGTTCCCCTTCCAACACCAAAGGGGACCTGACTTCCCTGAAGCAACCCCAGTGAATTCCTGTAGTACCAGTCAAAATAGAGAAGCACCCCCAGCTTCGCGCCGCAACTCGTGAAACACCCGAAAATTATTCCCTCAATTTCGAGTGAGGAAATTTTGCGATGCAGCATCTCAAGAGAAATACCACATTCCCTCTTGAATGGCAAAAATGTACTTGACACCCTTTATTCGACTCAGAATGTTCCCTCACACAGCCGTCCCCTTTTGAGAGGAGAACACACTTTATGGAATCAATTCGAGATGAGCCCCTATGCACATTTAAGGGCTCCAGAGGCAACTGGAATTTCCCCTTCCAACCCCAAAGTGGACCTGACTTCCCTGAAGCTACCAAAGCGAGTTCCTGAGGTCCCCGTCGCAACTCGAGAAGCACTCCCAGCTTCCCGCCGCAACTCGAGTAACACCCCAAAATTATCCCCTCAATGCGAGATGAGGAAATTTTGCGATGAAGCATCTCAAGAGAAATACCACATTCCCTCTTGAAAGGCAAAAAGGTACTTGACACCCTTTGTTAGACTCAGAAAGTTCCCTCACACAGCCTTCCCCTTTGGAGAGGAGAAAACACTTTATGGACTCAATTCGAGAAGAGCCCCTGTGCACATTTAAGGGCTCGAGAGGAAACCGGAAGTTCCCCTTCCAACACCAAAGGGGACCTGACTTCCCTGAAGCAACCCCAGTGAATTCCTGTAGTCCCAGTCACAAATAGAGAAGCACCCCCAGCTTCGCGCCAGAACTCGTGAAACACCCGAAAATTATTCCCTCAATTTCGAAATGAGGAAATTTTGCGATGCAGCATCTCAAGAGAAATACCACATTCCCTCTTGAAAGGCAAAAAGGGGAATTGAGACGCAGGAGACGCCCGGCTCCGGCGGCGCAGGCGCAGGCTCGGGAGACGCCCGGCTCCGGTGGCGCAGGCGCGGGAGACGCCCGGCTCCGGCGCAACCGACCACGTGCAGAATCGTGGCTGAGATGAGCTACTCCGCGCCCAGGGTTGGGGCGGTGGCCGAGAGGAGCTGTACCACGTCCAGGAGGCGGTGGCTGCTTGGGCACTGGAGGGCCGAGAGGAGCTGATCCACATTCAAAGCAGGAGAGGCGGCCTTGAGGAGATACCCCTCGTCCAAGGTAAGGTACAGCGGCTGCACCTTGCTGGAGCAGCTGGGAAGAGATACTCCACGACCAAGTGGAATATAAGAATCCAGTGTTCTGGGGAGGAAGGAACAAGATGGCGGAGGGATAAGATGGCAAGACCACTTTCTCCCCCACAAATTCATCAAAAGAACATTTGAACGCGGAGTAAAGTCCACAGAACAACTTATGAATACTGGCAGAGGACATCAGGCTCCCAGAAAAGCAGCCCGTTGTCTTCTAAAGGAGAGAGAAGAAATCCAGCTGTACCCACCAGAACACCGACACATGCTTCCCTAACCAGGGAACCCGGACAAGTCACCCGTCCAACCCCACACACAGCGAAGAAACTACATAATAAAGAGAACTCCACAAACTGCATGAAGAGGGAAAGGCCACCCCAAGCAAAGCAATATAAGCAAGATGAAGAGGCAGAGAAATATCCAGCAAGTAAAGGAACAAGATAATTGCCCACCAACACAAACAAAAGAAGAAGATATAGGGAATTTACCTGATAAAGAATTTCAAATTTTGATGGTGAAAATGATTCAAAATCTTGAAAGCAAAATGGAGTTACAGATAAATAACCTGGAGAAAAGGACTGAGAAGATGGAAGAAAGATTTAATAATGACTTAGAAGAAATAAAAAAGAGTCAATATACAATGAATAATGCAATAGATGAGATCAGAAACACTCTGGAGGGAACAAACAGTAGAATAACAGAGGCAGAAGACAGGATAAGAAATCTAGAAGATAGAATTGTAGAAATAAATGAAACAGAGAGGAAAAAAGAAAAACGAATTAAAAGAAATGAGGACAATATTAGAGACCTCTGGGACAATGTTAAACGCTCCAACATTCGAATCATAGGAGTCCCAGAAGAAGAAGACAAAAAGAAAGACCATGAGAGAATACTTGAGGAGATAATAGTTGAAAACTTCCCTAAAATGGAGAAAGAAATAATCACCCAAGTCCAAGAAACCCAGAGAGTCCCCAACAGGATAAACCCAAGGCGAAATACTCCAAGACACATATTAATCAAATTAACAAAGATCAAACACAAAGAACAAATATTAAAAGCAGCAAGGGAAAAGCAGCAAATAACACAAAAGGGGATTCCCATAAGGATAACAGCTGATCTTTCAACAGAAACTCTTCAGGCCAGAAGGGAGTGGCAAGACATACTTAAAGTGATGAAAGAAAATACCCTACAGCCCAGATTACTATACCCAGCAAGGATATCATTCAAATATGAAGGAGAAATCAAAAAAAAGCTTTACAGACAAGCAAAAGCTGAGGGAATTCAGCATCACCAAACCAGCTCTCCAACAAATGCTAAAGGATCTTCTATAGATAGGAAACACAGAAAAAGTGTATAAACTTGAACCCAAAGCAATAAAGAAAATGGCTACGGGATCGTACTTATCAATAATTACCTTAAACGTAAATGGGTTGAAATTTTCAAAAAGGCTAGGAAACAATTCTCATAGCCATCAATAGTTCAGTGTTGAGTTCATGAATAGTTTTTAAAGTTTGGGACAAACTGTAGTATTTGCTATTTGAAGTATTATTTGTAATTGGCATATTACAATGTAACATTGGTCTTCATTTCCAACTTAAAATGCCTAAAAATGCCTAACAGGTTTTTAGAATTGTGAATTTTAGTTGAAATGTATTTTACGATGTTACTAAACCTGCAGAAATATTGAAATATTTCAGAGAACTTATTCACTGTACATTTAATTTATTTTATTTATTAAAGTTATGAACTGTAGGAAGTTTTACTTGTTGGGTCAAATGCTTGTTGCTTCAAATGCTTGTTGCATTTGAAGTGCTAGTTACAAGAAAATCACATACCTTCAATGTATAAATGCTATTAAGTTTTTAAAGGACTCTGGAGTATAAGTAAGTTTGTTTAAAGAAATTTAGTCTGTTCAACTTGAAAAAAAAATAAATAAAATTGGATTATTTGATTTAAAAAAAATAAAAAATAAACAGCACAGTCTTTTATATATTGTTAAAAGTTTAAAAAAAAATTCATTACAGCAAGGTTAGTTAGACACATGATGGATGCAGATTTAATCCTGCCATATATTATTACAGTTAAAATGTAAATGATGAAAAATATTTTGTGCTTATCATCATTTATGTGGAAATGTGTTTTACAGTGATATATGGTGTTATATTTCTATTATTGTGATGAAAAAGAAAACAATACAAAAAGACGAAGTGTTTATTAAAACATGAAAAAAGAAAAAGAAATAAATGGTTTTGCAGCACTGAAGAGATTATAGAAAGTAAATAAGCTAGATCAGACCTGTTTTATGTAGTAATTTTATAGTTTATTTTAATTATTTCAGTTGTAAAATATTGTTATACTGTTAATTAGTTCTGATTGTTCATATTAAACTATTGTAATGCAAATAAATAAATAAATAAGGAAAAAAAAGAAAATTAAAAAAAAAAAAGAATAGATCAGGGCACAGAGAGCTACAGAGGGAAGACCATCTGAAAACACAGCAATAAGGAGCTGAAAGCTTAGAGGGTCTCAGAAAATAACAACCCTGCTGCACCTAGATATTGGAATTCTAATCATCAGTATTTTAAGAAAATAAATTTATGTTGTTTAATCCAAAAAAAAAAGAAAGGCAAAAAGGAACTTGACACCCTTTATTCGACTCAGAATGTTCCATCACACAGCCGTCCCCTTTTGAGCGGAGAACACACTTCATGGAATCAATTCGAGATGAGCCCCTATGCACATTTAAGGGCTCCAGAGGAAACCGGAACTTCCCCTTCCAACACCAAAGGGGACCTGACTTCCCTAAAGCTACCCCAGCGAGTTCCTGAGGTCCCCGTCGCAACTCGAGAAGCACCCCCAGCTTCCCGCCGCAACGCGAGAAACACCCCAAAATTATCGCCTCAATGCGAGATGAGGAAATTTTGCGATGCAGCATCTCAAGAGAAATACCACATTCCCTCTTGAAAGGCAAAAAGGTACTTGACACCCTTTATTAGACTCAGAAAGTTCCCTCACACAGCCGTCCCCTTTGGAGATAAAACAGATTTATGGACTCAATTCGAGATGAGCCCCTGTGCACATTTAAGTGCTCGAGAGGAACCCGGAAGTTCCCCTTCCAACATTAAAGAGGAACTGACTTACCTGAAGCAACTCCAGCGAGTTCCTGAGGTCCCCGTCACAACTCGAGAAGCACCCCCAGCTTCCCGCCGCAACTCGAAAAACACCCCAAAATTATCCCCTCAATGTGAGATGAGGAAATTATGCGATGCAGCATCTCAAGAGAAATACCACATTCCCTCTTCAAAGGCAAAAAGTACTTGACACCCTTTATTCCACTCAGAAAGTTCCCTCACAAAGCCGTCACCTTTGGAGAGAACACAGTTTATGGAATCAATTCGAGATGAGCCCCTGTGCACATTTAAGGGCTTGAGAGGAACCCGGAAGTTCCCCTTCCAACACCAAAGGGGACATGACTTCTCTGAAGCAACCACAGCGAGTTCCTGAGGTCCCCGTCGCAACTCGAGAAGGACCCCGAGCTTCCTGCCGCAAGTCGAGAAACACCCCAAAATTATCCCCTCAATGCGAGATGAGGAAATTTTTCGTTGCAGCATCTAAAGAGAAATACCACATTCCCTCTTGAAAGGCAAAATGGTACTTGACACCCTTTATTTGACTCAGAAAGTTACCTCACACAGCCGTCCCCTTTTAGAGGAGAACACAGTTTATCTGCTCATTTCGAGATAAGCCCCTGTACACATTTAAGGGCTCCAGAGGAACCCGGAAATTCCCCTTCTAACACCAAAGGGGACCTGACTTCCCTGAAGCAACCCCAGCGACTTCCTGAGGTTCCAGACGCAACTCGAGGAGCAACCCCAGCTTCCCGCCGCAACTCGTGAAACAGCCCAAAATTATCCCCTCAATGCGAGATGAGGAAATTTTGCGATGCAGCATCTCAAGAGAAATACCACATTCCCTCTTGAAAGGCAAAAAGGTACTTGACACCCTTTATTTGACTCATAAAGTTCCCTCACACAGCCGTCCCCTTTTAGAAGAGAACAAACTTTATGGACTCAATTCGAGATGAGCCCCTGTGCATATTTAAGGGCTCGAGAGGAACCCAGAAGTACCCCTTCCAACACCAAAGAGGACCTGACTTCCCTGAAGCACCCCCAGCGAGTCCCTGAGGTCCCCGTCTCAACTCTTGAAGCACCCCCAGCTTCCCGAGGCAACTCGAGAAACAACCCAAAATTATTCCCTCAATGCGAGATGAGGAATTTTTGCGATGCAGCATCTCAAGAGAAATACCACATTCCCTCTTGAAAGGCAAAAAGGTACTTGACACCCTTTATTCCACTCATAAAGTTCCCTCACACAGCCGTCCCCTTTTAGTGGAGAACACACTTTATGGACTCAATTCAAGATGAGCCCCTGTGCACATTAAAGGGCTCCAGATGAACCCGGAAATTCCACTTCCAACACCAAAGGGGACCTGACTTCCCTGAAGCAACACCAGCAGGTTCCTGAGGTCCCCTTCTCAACTCGAGAAGCACCCCCAACTTCCAGCCGCAACTCGAAAAACACCCAAAAATTATCCCCTCAATGCGAGATGAGGAAATTTTGCGATGCAGCATCTCAAGAGAAATACCACATTCCCTCTTGAAAGGCAAAAGGTACTTGACACCCTTTATTCGACTCAGAAAGTTCCCTCACACACCGTCCCCTTTTAGAGGAGAACACACTTTATGGACTCAATTCCAGATGAGTCCCTGTGCACATTTAAGGTCTCAAGAGTTACCCGGAAGTTCCCCTTCCAACACCAAAGTGGACCTGACTTCCCTGAAGCAACCCCAGTGAGTTCCTGAGGTCCTGTCGCAACTCGAATAGCACACCCTTCTTCCCGCCCCAACTCGAGAAACACCCCAGAATTATCCCCTCAATGCGAGATGAGGAAATTTTTCTATGCAGAATCTCAAGTGAAATACCACATTCCCTCTTGAAAGGCAAAAAGGTACTTGACACTTTTTATGCGACTCAGAAAGTTCCCTCACACAGCCGTCCCCTTTGAGAGGAGAACACACTTTATGTTCTCAATTCGTGATGAGCCCCTGTTCAAATTTAAGGGCTTGAGAGGAAACCAGAAGGTCCCCTTCCAACACGAAAGGGAACCTGACTTCCCTGAAGCAACCCCAGCGAATTCCTGACGTCTCCGTCGCAACTAAAGAAGGACCCCCAGCTTCCCGCCGCAACTCGAGGAACACCCCAAAATTATCCCCTCAATGCGAGATGAGGAAATTTTGCGATGCAGCTTCTCAAGAGAAATACCACATTCCCTCTTGAAAGGCAAAAAGTTACTTGACACCCTTTATTCGACTCATAAAAATCCCTCACACAGCTGTCCCCTTTGGAGAGGAGAACACACTTTATGGACTCAATTCGAGATGAGCCCCTGTTCACATTTAAGGGCTCGAGAGGAAACCGGAAGTTCCCCTTCCAACACCAAAGGGAACCTGACTTCCCTGAATCGACCCGAGCAAGTTCCTGAGGTCCCCGTAGCAAATTGAGATGTACCCCCAGCTTCCTTCTGCAACTCGGGAAACACCAAAAAATTATCCCCTCAATGCGAGATGAGGAAATTTTGCGATGCAGCATCTCAAGAGAAATAACACATTCCCTCTTGAAAGGCAAAAAGGTACTTGACACCCTTTATAAGACTGAGAATGTTCCCTCACATAGCCGTCCCTTTTGGAGAGAACACACTTTATGGACTCAATTAGAGATGAGCCCCTGTGCACATTTAATGTCTCGAGAGGAACCTGGAAGTTCCCCTTCGAACAATAAAGGGGAACTGACTTCCCCGAAGTAACCCCAGAGAGTTCATGAGGTCCCCGTCGCAACTCGAGAAGCACCCCCAGCTTCCCACCGCAACTCGAGAAATATCCCAAAATTAGCCCCTCCATGCGAGATGAGGAAATTTTGCCTTGCAGCATCTCAAGAGAAATACCACATTCCCTCTTGAGAGGAAAATGTACTTGACACCCTTTATTTGACTCAGAAAGTTCCCTCACAGAGCCGTCCCCTTTGGAGAGGAGAACACAGTTTATGGACTCAATTCGAGATGAGCCCCTGTGCACATTTAAGGGCTGGAGAGGAAACCGGAAGTTCCCCTTCCAACAGCAAAGGGGAACTGACTTCCCTGAAGCAACCCTAGCGAGTTCCTGAGGTCCCCGTCACAACTCGAGAAGCACACCCAGCTTCCCGCCGCAACTCGAGAAACACACCAATATTATCCCCTCCATGCAAGATGAGGAAATTTTGCGATGCAGCATCTCAAGAAAAATACCACATTCCCTCTTGATAGGCAAAAAGATACTTGACACCGTTTCTTCGACTCAGAAAGTTCCCTCACACAGCCGTCCCCTTTGGAGAGAACACACTTTATGGACTCAATTCGAGATGAGTCCCTGAGCACATTTAAGGGCTCGAGAGGAACCCGGAAGTTCCCCTTCCAACAGCAAAGGGGACCTGACTTAACTGAAGCAACCCCAGCGAGTTCCTGAGGTCCCCGTCACAACTCGAGAAGCACCCCCAGCTTCCTTCCGGAACTCGAGAAACACCCCAAAATTATCCCCTCAATGCGAGATGAGGAAATTTTCAGATGCAGCATCTCAAGAGAAATGCCACATTCCCTCTTGAAAGGCAAAAAGGTACTTGACACCCTTTATTCGACTCAGAAAATTCCCTCACACAGCAGTCCCCTTTGGAGAGAACACACTTTATGGACTCAATTCGAGATGAGCCCCTGTGCACATTTAAATTCTTGAGAGGAAACCGGAAGTACCCCTTCCAACATCAAAGGGGACCTGACTTCCCTGAAGCAACCCCAGCGAGTTCCTGAGGTCCCCGTCGCAACTCGAGAAGCACCTCCAGCTTCCCGCCGCAACTCGAGAAACACGCCAAAATTATCCCCTCCATGCGAAATGAGGAAACTTTGCGATGCAGCATCTCAAGAGAAATACCACATTCCCTCTTGAATGGCAAAAAGGTACTTGACACCCTTTATTCGACTCAGAAAGTTCCCTTACACAGCTGTCTTTTTTGGAGAGGAGAACACACTTTATGGACTCAATTTGAGATGAGCCCCTGTGCACATTTAACGGCTCGAGAGGAAACCGGAAGTTCCCCTTCCAACACCAAAGGGGAACTGATTTCGCTGAAGCAACCCCAGCGAGTTTCTGAGGTCCACGTCGCAACTCGAGAAGCACCCCCAGCTTCCCGCCACAACTCGCGAAACACCCGAAAATTATCCCCACCATGCGTGATGAGGAAATTTTGCGATGCAGCATCTCAAGAGAAATACCACATTCCGTCTTGAAAGGAAAAAAGGTTCTTGACACTCTTTATTCGACTCAGAAATTCCCCTCACACAGCCGTCCCCTTTGGAGAGGAGAACACACTTTATGGGCTCAATCCGAGATGAACCCCTGTGCACATTTAAGGGCTGGAGAGGAAACCTGAAGTTCCCCTTCCAACACCAAAGGGGACCTGACTTCACTGAAGCAACCACAGTGAGTTCCTGTGGTCCTGGTCGCAACTCGAGAAGCACCCCATTTTCCCTCTGCAACTCGAGAAACACCACCAAAATTATTCCCTGAATGCGAGATGAGGAAATTTTGCGATGCAGCATCTCAAGAGAAATACCACATTTCCTCTTGAAAGGCAAAAAGGTACTTGACACTCTTTATTCGACTCAGAAAGTTCCCTCACACAGCCGTCCCCTTTTAGAGGAGAACACACTTTATGAACTCAATTCGAGATGAGCCCCTGTGCACATTTAACGGCTCGAGAAGAACCCGGAAGTTCCCCTTACATCACTAAAGAGGACCTGAGTTCCCTGAAGCAACCCCAGCGAGTACCTGAGGTCCCCGTCGCAACTTCAGAAGCACCCCCAGCTTCCCGCCGCAACTCGAGAAACACCCAAAAATTATCCCCTCCATGCGAGATGAGGAAATTTGGCGATGCAGCATTTCAAGAGAAACACCACATTCCCTCTTGAACGGCAAAAAGGTCCTTGGCACCCTTTATTCGACTCAGAAAGTTCCCTCACACAGCCGTCCCCTTTGGATAGGAGAACACACTTTATGGACTCAATTCGAGATGAGCCCCTGTGCACATTTAAGGGCTGGAGAGGAAACCGGAATTTCCCCTTCCAACACCAAAGGGGACCTGACTTCACTGAAGCAACCACAGTGAGTTCCTGTGGTCCCGGTCGCAACTCGAGAAGCACCCCATTTTCCCGCTGCAACTCGAGAAACACACCAAAATTATTCCCTGAATGCGAGATGAGGAAATTTTGCGATGCAGCATCTCAAGATAAATACCACATTTCATCTTGAAAGGCAAAAAGGTACTTGACACTCTTTATTCGACTCAGAAAGTTCCCTCACACAGCCGTCCCTTTTTAGAGGAGAACACACTTTATGAACTCAATTCGAGATGAGACCCTGTGCACATTTAACGGCTCGAGAAGAACCCGGAAGTTCCCCTTCCATCACCAAAGAGGACCTGAGTTCCCTGAAGCAACCCCAGCGAGTTCCTGAGGTCCCCGTCGCAACTCGAGAAGCACCCCCAGCTTCTCGCCGCAACTCGAGAAGCACCCCATAATTATCCCCTCAATGCAAGATGAGGAATTTTTCCGATGCAGCATCTCAAGAGAAATACCACATTCCTTCTTGATAGGCAAAAAGGTACTTGAGACCCTTTATTCTACTCAGAAATTGCCTTCAAAAAGCCCTCCCGTTTGGAGAGAACTCACTTTATGGACTCAATTCGAGATGAGCCCCTGTGCACATTTAAGGGCTCGAGAGGAACCCAGAAGTTCCCCTTCCAACAGCAAAGGGGACCTGACTTACCAGAAGCAACCCCAGCGAGTTCCTGAGGTCCCTGTCGCAACTCGAGAAGCACCCCCAGCTTCCCGCCGCAACTCGAGAAAAACCCCTAAATTATCCCCTCAATGCGAGATGAGGAAATTTTGTGATGCAGCATCTCAAGAGAAATACCACATTCGCTCTTGAAAGGCAAAAAGGTACTTGACACCCTTTATTCGACTCAGAAAGTTCCCTCACACAGCTGTCCCCTTTGGAGAGAACACACTTTATGGACTCAATTCGAGATGAGCCCCTGTGCACATTTAAGGGCTCGAGAGGAACCCGGAAGTGCCGCTTCCAACAGCAAAGGGGACCTGACTTCCCTGAAGCAACCCCAGCGAGTTCCTGAGGTCCCCGTCACAACTCGAGAAGCACCCCCAGCTTCCTACCGGAACTGGAGAAACACACCAAAATTATCCCCTCAATGCGAGATGAGGAAATTTTGAGATGCAGCATCTCAAGAGAAATACCACATTCCCTCTTGAAAGGCAAAAAGGTACTTGACACCCTTTATTCGACTCAGAAACTTCCCTCACACAGCATTCCCCTTTGGAGAGAACACACTTTATGGACGTAATTCGAGATGAACCCCTGTGCACTTTTAAAGGCTCGAGAGGAAACCGGAAGTTCCCCTTCCAACACCAAAAGGGACCTGACTTCCCTGAAGCAACCCCAGCGAGTTCCTGAGGTCCCCGTAGCAACTCGAGAAGCACACCCAGCTTCCCGCCGCAACTCGAGAAACACGCCAAAATTATCCCCTCCATGCGAAATGAGGAAACTTTGCGATGCAGCATCTCAAGAGAAATACCACATTCCCACTTGAAAGTCAAAAAGGTACTGGAAACCCTTTATTCGACTCAGAAAGTTCCCTCACACAGCCGTCCCGTTTGGAGAGGAGAACACACTTTATGGACTCAATTCGAGATGTGCCCCTGTGCATATTTAAGGGCTCGAGAGGAAAACGGAATTTCCCCTTCCAACACCGAAGAAGACTTGACTTCCCTGAAGCAACCCCAGCGATGTCCTGAGGTCCCCTTCGAAACTCGAGAAGCACCCCCAGCTTTCCGCCGTAACTCGGGAAACACCACAAAATTATAACCTCCATGCGAGATGAGGAAATTGTACGATGAAGCATCTCAAGAGAAATACCACATTCCCTCTTGAGGGGGCAAAAAGATACTTGACACCCTTTATTCGACTCAGAAAGTTCCCTCACACAGCCGTCCCCTTTGGGGAGAACACACTTTATGGACTCAATTTGACATGAGTCCCTGAGCACATTTAAGGGCTCGAGAGGAACCCGGAAGTTCCCCTTCCAACAGCAAAGGAGAGCTGCCTTCCCTGAAGCAACCCCAGCGAGTTGCTGAGGTCCCCGTCACAACTCGAGAAGCTCCCCCAGCTTCCTTCCGGAACTCGAGAAACACCCTAAATTTATCCCCTCAATGCGAGATGAGGAAATTTTCAGATGAAGCAACTCAAGAGAAATACCACATTCCCTCTTGAAAGGCAAAAAGATACTTGACACCCTTTATTCGACTCAGAAACTTCCCTCGCACAGCAGTACCCTTTGGAGAGAACACACTTTATGGACTCAATTCGAGATGAGCCCTGTGCACATTAAAGGGCTCGAAAGGAACCCGGAAATTCCCCTTCCAACAGCAAAGGGGACCTGACTTAGCTGAAGAAACGCCAGCGAGTTCCTGAGGTCCCCGTCGCAACTCGAGAAGCACTCCCAGCTTCCCGCCGCAACTCGAGAAATACCCCAAAATTATCCGCTCAATGCGAGATGAGGAAATTTTGCGATGCAGCATCTCAAGAGAAATACCACGTTCCCTCTTGAAAGGCAAAAAGGTGCTTGACACCCTTTATTCGATTCAGAAAATTCCCTCACACAACCGTGCCATTTGAGGGGACTATACACTTCATTGACTCAATTCGAGATGAGCCCCTGTGCACATTGAAGGGCTCGAGAGGAACCCGGAATTTGCCCTTCCAACAGCAAAGGGGACCTGACTTCCCTGAAGCAACCCAGGCCAGTTCCTGAGATCCACGTCGCAACCCGAGAAGGACCCCCAGCTTCCCGCCGCAACTCCAGATACACCCCAAAATTATCCCCTCAATGCGAGATGAGGAAATTTTGAATGCAGCATCTCAAGAGAAATAACACCTTCCCTCTTGAAAGGTAAAAAGGTACTTGACACCCTTTATTTGACTGAGAAAGTTCCCTCACACAGCCGTCCCCTTTTAGAGGAGAACACATTTTATGGACTCAATTCGAGATGAGCCCCTGTGCATATTTAAGTGCTGAGGAGGGATTCAGAAGTTCCCCTTCCAACAGCAAAGGGGACCTGACTTTCTTGAAGCTCCCCCAGAGAGTTCCTGAGGTTCCGTCCCAACTCGAGCAGCACCCCCAGCTTATCACCGCAACTCGAGAAACACCCCAAAATTATCCCCTCCATGCGAGATGAGGAAATTTTGCGATGCAGCATCTCAAGAGAAACACCACATTCCCTCTGGAAAGGCAAAAAGGTACTTGACACCCTTTATTCGACTCAGAAAGTTCCCTCACACAGCCGTCCCCTTTGGAGAGGAGAACACACTTTACAGAATCAATTCGAGAGGAGCCCCTGTGCACATTGAAGGGCTCGAGTGGAAACCGGAAGTTCCCCTTTCAACACCAAAGGGGACCTGACTTCCTGAATCAACCCCAGCGAGTTCCTGAGGTCCCCGTCACAACTTGAGAAGCACCCCCAGCTTCCCGCCGCAACTCGAGAAAAACCCCTAAATTATCCCCTCAATGCGAGATGAGGAAATTTTGTGATGCAGCATCTCAAGAGAAATACCACATTGGCTCTTGAAAGGCAAAAAGGTACTTGACACCCTTTATTCGAGTCAGAAATTTCCCTCACACAGCCGTCCCCTTTGGAGAGAATACACTTTATGGACTCAATTTGACATGAGTCCCTGAGCACATTTAAGGGCTCGAGAGGAACCCGGAAGTTCCCCTTCCAACAGCAAAGGAGAGCTGCCTTCCCTGAAGCAACACCAGCGAGTTCCTGAGGTCCCCGTCACAACTCGAGAAGCTCCCCCAGCTTTCTTCCGGAACTCGAGAAACACCCTAAAATTATCCCCTCAATGCGAGATGAGGAAATTTTGAGATGCAGCATCTCAAGAAAAATACCACATTCCCTCTTGAAAGGCAAAAAGGTACTTGACACCCTTTATTCGACTCAGAAACTTCCCTCACACAGCAGTACCCTTTGGAGAGAACACACTTTATGGACTCAATTCGAGATGAGCCCTGTGCACATTAAAGGGCTCGAAAGGAACCCGGAAATTCCCCTTCCAACAGCAAAGGGGACCTGACTTAGCTGAAGAAACGCCAGCGAGTTCCTGAGGTCCCCGTCGCAACTCGAGAAGCACTCCCAGCTTCCCGCCGCAACTCGAGAAATACCCCAAAATTATCCGCTCAATGCGAGATGAGGAAATTTTGCGATGCAGCATCTCAAGAGAAATACCACGTTCCCTCTTGAAAGGCAAAAAGGTGCTTGACACCCTTTATTCGATTCAGAAAATTCCCTCACACAACCGTGCCATTTGAGAGGACTATACACTTCATTGACTCAATTCGAGATGAGCCCCTGTGCACATTGAAGGGCTCGAGAGGAACCCGGAATTTGCCCTTCCAACAGCAAAGGGGACCTGACTTCCCTGAAGCAACCCAGGCCAGTTCCTGAGATCCACGTCGCAACCCGAGAAGGACCCCCAGCTTCCCGCCGCAACTCCAGATACACCCCAAAATTATCCCCTCAATGCGAGATGAGGAAATTTTGGATGCAGCATCTCAAGAGAAATAACACCTTCCCTCTTGAAAGGTAAAAAGGTACTTGACACCCTTTATTTGACTGAGAAAGTTCCCTCACACAGCCGTCCCCTTTTAGAGGAGAACACATTTTATGGACTCAATTCGAGATGAGCCCCTGTGCATATTTAAGTGCTGAGGAGGGATTCAGAAGTTCCGCTTCCAACAGCAAAGGGGACCTGACTTTCTTGAAGCTCCCCCAGAGAGTTCCTGAGGTTCCGTCCCAACTCGAGCAGCACCCCCAGCTTATCACCGCAACTCGAGAAACACCCCAAAATTATACCCTCAATGCGAGATGAGGTAATTTTGCGATGCAGCATCTCAAGAGAAACACCACATTCCCTCTTGAAAGGCAAAAAGGTACTTGACACCCTTTATTCGACTCAGAAAGTTCCCTCACACAGCCGTCCCCTTTGGAGAGAACACACTTTATGGACGCAATTTGAGATGAGCCCCTGTGCACATTTAAGGGCTCGAGAGGAACCCGGAAGTTCCCCTTCCAACAGCAAAGGGGACCTGATTTCCCTGAAGCAACCCCAGCGAGTTCCTGAGGTCCCCGTCACAACTCGAGAAGCACCCCCAGCTTCCTTCCGGAACTCGAGAAACACCCCAAAATTATCCCCTACATGCGAGATGAGGAAATTTTCAGATGCAGCATCTCAAGAGAAATACCACATTCCCTCTTAAAAGGGAAAAAGGTACTTGACACCCTTTATTCGACTCAGAAAATTCCCTCACACAGCAGTCCCCGTTGGAGTGAACACACTTTATGGACGCAATTTGAGATGAGCCCCTGTGCACATTTAAAGGCTCGAGAGGAAACCGGAATTTCCCCTTCCAACACCAAAGGGGACCTGACTTCCCTGAAGCAACCCCAGCGAGTTCCTGAGGTCCCCGTCGCAACCCGAGAAGCACCCCCAGCTTTCCACCGCAACTCGAGAAACACCACAAAATTATACCCTCCATGCGATATGAGGAAATTTTGCGATGAAGCATCTCAAGAGAAATACCACATTCCCTCTTGATAGGCAAAAAGATACTTGACACCCTTTATTCGACTCAGAAAGTTCCCTCACACACCGTCCCCTTTGGAGAGAACACACTTTATGGACTCAATTTGAGATGAGTCCCTGAGCACATTTAAGGGTTCGAGAGGAACCCGGAAGTTCCCCTTCCAACAGCAAAGGGGAGCTGACATCCCTGAAGTAACCCCAGCGAGTTCCTGAGGTCCCCGTCACAACTCGAGAAGCACCCCCAGCTTCCTTCCGGAACTCGAGAAACACCCCAAAATTATCCCCTCAATGCGAGATGAGGAAATTTTCAGATGCAGCATCTCAAGAGAAATACCACATTCCTTCTTGAAAGGCAAAAAGATACTTGACACCCTTTATTCGACTCAGAAACTTCCCTCACACAGCAGTACCCTTTGGAGAGAACACACTTTATGGACTCAATTCGAGATGAGCCCTGTGCACATTAAAGGGCTCGAAAGGAACCCGGAAATTCCCCTTCCAACAGCAAAGGGGACCTGACTTAGCTGAAGAAACGCCAGCGAGTTCCTGAGGTCCCCGTCGCAACTCGAGAAGCACTCCCAGCTTCCCGCCGCAACTCGAGAAATACCCCAAAATTATCCGCTCAATGCGAGATGAGGAAATTTTGCGATGCAGCATCTCAAGAGAAATACCACGTTCCCTCTTGAAAGGCAAAAAGGTGCTTGACACCCTTTATTCGATTCAGAAAATTCCCTCACACAACCGTGCCATTTGAGGGGACTATACACTTCATTGACTCAATTCGAGATGAGCCCCTGTGCACATTGAAGGGCTCGAGAGGAACCCGGAATTTGCCCTTCCAACAGCAAAGGGGACCTGACTTCCCTGAAGCAACCCAGGCCAGTTCCTGAGATCCACGTCGCAACCCGAGAAGGACCCCCAGCTTCCCGCCGCAACTCCAGATACACCCCAAAATTATCCCCTCAATGCGAGATGAGGAAATTTTGAATGCAGCATCTCAAGAGAAATAACACCTTCCCTCTTGAAAGGTAAAAAGGTACTTGACACCCTTTATTTGACTGAGAAAGTTCCCTCACACAGCCGTCCCCTTTTAGAGGAGAACACATTTTATGGACTCAATTCGAGATGAGCCCCTGTGCATATTTAAGTGCTGAGGAGGGATTCAGAAGTTCCCCTTCCAACAGCAAAGGGGACCTGACTTTCTTGAAGCTCCCCCAGAGAGTTCCTGAGGTTCCGTCCCAACTCGAGCAGCACCCCCAGCTTATCACCGCAACTCGAGAAACACCCCAAAATTATCCCCTCCATGCGAGATGAGGAAATTTTGCGATGCAGCATCTCAAGAGAAACACCACATTCCCTCTGGAAAGGCAAAAAGGTACTTGACACCCTTTATTCGACTCAGAAAGTTCCCTCACACAGCCGTCCCCTTTGGAGAGGAGAACACACTTTACAGAATCAATTCGAGAGGAGCCCCTGTGCACATTGAAGGGCTCGAGTGGAAACCGGAAGTTCCCCTTTCAACACCAAAGGGGACCTGACTTCCTGAATCAACCCCAGCGAGTTCCTGAGGTCCCCGTCACAACTTGAGAAGCACCCCCAGCTTCCCGCCGCAACTCGAGAAAAACCCCTAAATTATCCCCTCAATGCGAGATGAGGAAATTTTGTGATGCAGCATCTCAAGAGAAATACCACATTGGCTCTTGAAAGGCAAAAAGGTACTTGACACCCTTTATTCGAGTCAGAAATTTCCCTCACACAGCCGTCCCCTTTGGAGAGAATACACTTTATGGACTCAATTTGACATGAGTCCCTGAGCACATTTAAGGGCTCGAGAGGAACCCGGAAGTTCCCCTTCCAACAGCAAAGGAGAGCTGCCTTCCCTGAAGCAACACCAGCGAGTTCCTGAGGTCCCCGTCACAACTCGAGAAGCTCCCCCAGCTTTCTTCCGGAACTCGAGAAACACCCTAAAATTATCCCCTCAATGCGAGATGAGGAAATTTTGAGATGCAGCATCTCAAGAAAAATACCACATTCCCTCTTGAAAGGCAAAAAGGTACTTGACACCCTTTATTCGACTCAGAAACTTCCCTCACACAGCAGTACCCTTTGGAGAGAACACACTTTATGGACTCAATTCGAGATGAGCCCTGTGCACATTAAAGGGCTCGAAAGGAACCCGGAAATTCCCCTTCCAACAGCAAAGGGGACCTGACTTAGCTGAAGAAACGCCAGCGAGTTCCTGAGGTCCCCGTCGCAACTCGAGAAGCACTCCCAGCTTCCCGCCGCAACTCGAGAAATACCCCAAAATTATCCGCTCAATGCGAGATGAGGAAATTTTGCGATGCAGCATCTCAAGAGAAATACCACGTTCCCTCTTGAAAGGCAAAAAGGTGCTTGACACCCTTTATTCGATTCAGAAAATTCCCTCACACAACCGTGCCATTTGAGAGGACTATACACTTCATTGACTCAATTCGAGATGAGCCCCTGTGCACATTGAAGGGCTCGAGAGGAACCCGGAATTTGCCCTTCCAACAGCAAAGGGGACCTGACTTCCCTGAAGCAACCCAGGCCAGTTCCTGAGATCCACGTCGCAACCCGAGAAGGACCCCCAGCTTCCCGCCGCAACTCCAGATACACCCCAAAATTATCCCCTCAATGCGAGATGAGGAAATTTTGGATGCAGCATCTCAAGAGAAATAACACCTTCCCTCTTGAAAGGTAAAAAGGTACTTGACACCCTTTATTTGACTGAGAAAGTTCCCTCACACAGCCGTCCCCTTTTAGAGGAGAACACATTTTATGGACTCAATTCGAGATGAGCCCCTGTGCATATTTAAGTGCTGAGGAGGGATTCAGAAGTTCCGCTTCCAACAGCAAAGGGGACCTGACTTTCTTGAAGCTCCCCCAGAGAGTTCCTGAGGTTCCGTCCCAACTCGAGCAGCACCCCCAGCTTATCACCGCAACTCGAGAAACACCCCAAAATTATACCCTCAATGCGAGATGAGGTAATTTTGCGATGCAGCATCTCAAGAGAAACACCACATTCCCTCTTGAAAGGCAAAAAGGTACTTGACACCCTTTATTCGACTCAGAAAGTTCCCTCACACAGCCGTCCCCTTTGGAGAGAACACACTTTATGGACGCAATTTGAGATGAGCCCCTGTGCACATTTAAGGGCTCGAGAGGAACCCGGAAGTTCCCCTTCCAACAGCAAAGGGGACCTGATTTCCCTGAAGCAACCCCAGCGAGTTCCTGAGGTCCCCGTCACAACTCGAGAAGCACCCCCAGCTTCCTTCCGGAACTCGAGAAACACCCCAAAATTATCCCCTACATGCGAGATGAGGAAATTTTCAGATGCAGCATCTCAAGAGAAATACCACATTCCCTCTTAAAAGGGAAAAAGGTACTTGACACCCTTTATTCGACTCAGAAAATTCCCTCACACAGCAGTCCCCGTTGGAGTGAACACACTTTATGGACGCAATTTGAGATGAGCCCCTGTGCACATTTAAAGGCTCGAGAGGAAACCGGAATTTCCCCTTCCAACACCAAAGGGGACCTGACTTCCCTGAAGCAACCCCAGCGAGTTCCTGAGGTCCCCGTCGCAACCCGAGAAGCACCCCCAGCTTTCCACCGCAACTCGAGAAACACCACAAAATTATACCCTCCATGCGATATGAGGAAATTTTGCGATGAAGCATCTCAAGAGAAATACCACATTCCCTCTTGATAGGCAAAAAGATACTTGACACCCTTTATTCGACTCAGAAAGTTCCCTCACACACCGTCCCCTTTGGAGAGAACACACTTTATGGACTCAATTTGAGATGAGTCCCTGAGCACATTTAAGGGTTCGAGAGGAACCCGGAAGTTCCCCTTCCAACAGCAAAGGGGAGCTGACATCCCTGAAGTAACCCCAGCGAGTTCCTGAGGTCCCCGTCACAACTCGAGAAGCACCCCCAGCTTCCTTCCGGAACTCGAGAAACACCCCAAAATTATCCCCTCAATGCGAGATGAGGAAATTTTCAGATGCAGCATCTCAAGAGAAATACCACATTCCTTCTTGAAAGGCAAAAAGATACTTGACACCCTTTATTCGACTCAGAAACTTCCCTCACACAGCAGTACCCTTTGGAGAGAACACACTTTATGGACTCAATTCGAGATGAGCCCTGTGCACATTAAAGGGCTCGAGAGGAACCCGGAAGTTCCCCTTCCAACAGCAAAGGGGACCTGACTTAGCTGAAGAAACCCCAGCGAGTTCCTGACTTCCCCGTCGCAACTCGAGAAGCACTCCCAGCTTCCCGCCGCAACTCGAGAAATACCCCAAAATTATCCGCTCAATGCGAGATGAGGAAATTTTGCGATGCAGCATCTCAAGAGAAATACCACGTTCCCTCTTGAAAGACAAAAAGGTACTTGACACCCTTTATTCGATTCAGAAAATTCCTTCACACAACCGTGCCATTTGAGAGGACTATACACTTCATTGTCTCAATTTGAGATGAGCCCCTGTGCACATTTAAGGGCCCGACAGGAACCCGGAATTTGACTTTCCAACAGCAAAGGGGACGTGACTTCCTTGAAGCAACCCAGGCCAGTTCCTGAGATCCACGTCACAACCTGAGAAGGACACCCAGCTTCCCGCCGCAACTCGAGATACACCCCAAAATTATCCCCTCAATGCGAGATGAGGAAATGTTGGATGCAGCATCTCTAGAGAAATAACACCTTCCCTCTTGGAAGGTAAAAACGTACTTGACACCCTTTATTCGACTCAGAAAGTTCCCTCACACAGCCGTCCCCTTTTAGAGGAGAACACATTTTATGGACTCAATTCGAGATGAGCCCCTGTGCACATTTAAGGGCTGGAGAGGGATTCGGAAGTTCCCCTTCCAACAGCAAAGGGGAACTTACTTTCTTGAAGCTACCCCAGTGAGTTCCTGAGGTCGCGTCGCAACTCGAGCAGCACCCCCAGCTTATCGCCGCAACTCGAGAAACACCCCAAAATTATCCCCTCAATGCGAGATGAGGTAATTTTGCGATGCAGCATCTCAAGAGAAATACCACATTCCCTCTTGAAAGGCAAAAAGGTACTTGACACCCTTTATTCGACTCAGAAACTTTCCTCACACAGCCGTCCCATTTGGAGAGAACACACTTTATGGACTCAATACGAGATGAGCCCCTGTGCACATTTAAGGGCTCGAGAGGAACCCGGAATTTCCTCTTCCAACAGCAAACGGGACCTGACATTCCTGAAGCTACCCCAGCGAGTTCCTGAGGTCCCCGTCGCAACTCGAGAAGCACCCCCAGGTTCCCGCCGCAACTCGAGAAACACCCCAAAATTATCCCCTCAATGCAAGATGAGGAAATTTTGCGATGCAGCATCTCAAGAGAAATACCACGTTCCCTCTTGATAGGCAAAAAGATACTTCTCACCCTTTATTCGACTAAGAAAGTTCCCTCACACAGCCGTCCCCTTTGGAGAGAACACACTTTATGGACTCAATTCGAGATGAGCCCCTGTGCACATTTAAGGGCTCGAGAGGAACCCGGAAGTTCCCCTTCCAACAGCAAAGGGGACCTGACTTCCCTGAAGCAACCACAGCGAGTTCCTGAGGTCCCCGTCACAACTCGAGAAGCACCCCCAGCTTCCTTCCTGAACTCGAGAAACACGCCAAAATTATCCCCTCCATGCGAAATGAGGAAACTTTGCGATGCAGCATCTGAAGAGAAATACCACATTCCCACTTGAAAGGCAAAAAGATACTGGCAACCCTTTATTCAACTCAGAAAGTTCCCTCACACAGGCGTCCCGTTTGGAGAGGAGAACACACTTTATGGACTCAATTCGAGATGAGCCCTAGTGCACATTTAAGGGCTCGAGAGGAAAACGGAAGTTCCCCTTCCAACACCAAAGAAGACTTGACTTCCCTGAAGCAACCCCAGCTATGTCCTGAGGTCCCCGTCGCAACTCGAGAAGTACCCCCAGGTTCCCGCCGCAACTCGAGAAACACCCCAAAATTATCCCCTCAATGCAAGATGAGGAAATTTTGCGATGAAGAATCTCAAGAGAAATACCACGTTCCCTCTTGATAGGCAAAAAGATACTTGACACCCTTTATTCGACTCAGAAAGTTCCCTCACACAGCCGTCCCCTTTGGAGAGAACACACTTTATGGACTCAATTTGAGATGAGTCCCTGAGCACATTTAAGGGCTCGAGAGGAACCCGGAAGATCCCCTTCCAACAGCAAAGGGGAGTTGACTTCCCTGAAGCAACCCCAGCGAGTTCCTGAGGTCCCCGTCACAACTCGAGAAGCACCCCCAGCTTCCTTCCGGAACTCGAGAAACACCCCAAAATTATCCCCTCAATGCGAGATGAGGAAATTTTGAGATGCAGCATCTCAAGAGAAATACCACATTCCCTCTTGAAAGGCAAAAAGATACTTGACACCCTTTATTCGACTCAGAAACTTCCCTCACACAGCAGTACCCTTTGGAGAGAACACACTTTATGGACTCAATTCGAGATGAGCCCTGTGCACATTAAAGGGCTCGAGAGGAACTCGGAAGTTCCCCTTCCAACAGCAAAGGGGACCTGACTTAGCTGAAGAAACCCCAGCGAGTTCCTGAGGTCCCCGTCGCAACTCGAGAAGCACTCCCAGCTTCCTGCCGCAACTCGAGAAATACCCCAAAATTATCCCCTCAATGCGAGATGAGGAAATTTTGCGATGCAGCATCTCAAGAGAAATGCCACGTTCCCTCTTGAAAGGCAAAAAGGTGCTTGACACCCTTTATTCGATTCAGAAAATTCCCTCACACAACCGTGCCATTTGAGAGGACTATACACTTCATTGACTCAATTCAAGATGAGCCCCTGGGCACATTGTAGGGCTCGAGAGGAACCCGGAATTTGCCCTTCCAACAGCAAAGGGGACCTGACTTCCCTGAAGCAACCCCAGCGAGTTCCTGAGGTCCCCGTCGCAACTCCAGAAGCACCCCCAGCTTCCCGCCGCAACTCGAGAAACACCCCAAAATTATCCCCTCCATGCGAGATGAGGAAATTTGGCGATGCAGCATCTCAAGACAAATACCACATTCCCTCTGGAAAGGCAAAAAGGTACTTGACACCCTTTATTCGACTCAGAAAGTTCCCTCACACAGCCGTCCCCTTTGGAGAGGAGAACACACTTTACAGAATCAATTCGAGAGGAGCCCCTGTGCACATTGTAGGGCTCGAGTGGAAACCGGAAGTTCCCCTTTCAACACCAAAGGGGACCTGACTTCCTGAATCAACCCCAGCGAGTTCCTGAGGTCCCCGTCACAACTTGAGAAGCACCCCCAGCTTCCCGCCGCAACTCGAGAAAAACCCCTAAATTATCCCCTCAATGCGAGATGAGGAAATTTTGTGATGCAGCATCTCAAGAGAAATACCACATTGGCTCTTGAAAGGCAAAAAGGTACTTGACACCCTTTATTCGAGTCAGAAATTTCCCTCACACAGCCGTCCCCTTTGGAGAGAATACACTTTATGGACTCAATTTGACATGAGTCCCTGAGCACATTTAAGGGCTCGAGAGGAACCCGGAAGTTCCCCTTCCAACAGCAAAGGGGACCTGATTTCCCTGAAGCAACCCCAGCGAGTTCCTGAGGTCCCCGTCACAACTCGAGAAGCACCCCCAGCTTCCTTCCGGAACTCGAGAAACACCCCAAAATTATCCCCTACATGCGAGATGAGGAAATTTTCAGATGCAGCATCTCAAGAGAAATACCACATTCCCTCTTAAAAGGGAAAAAGGTACTTGACACCCTTTATTCGACTCAGAAAATTCCCTCACACAGCAGTCCCCGTTGGAGTGAACACACTTTATGGACGCAATTTGAGATGAGCCCCTGTGCACATTTAAAGGCTCGAGAGGAAACCGGAATTTCCCCTTCCAACACCAAAGGGGACCTGACTTCCCTGAAGCAACCCCAGCGAGTTCCTGAGGTCCCCGTCGCAACCCGAGAAGCACCCCCAGCTTTCCACCGCAACTCGAGAAACACCACAAAATTATACCCTCCATGCGATATGAGGAAATTTTGCGATGAAGCACCTCAAGAGAAATACCACATTCCCTCTTGATAGGCAAAAAGATACTTGACACCCTTTATTCGACTCAGAAAGTTCCCTCACACACCGTCCCCTTTGGAGAGAACACACTTTATGGACTCAATTTGAGATGAGTCCCTGAGCACATTTAAGGGTTCGAGAGGAACCCGGAAGTTCCCCTTCCAACAGCAAAGGGGAGCTGACATCCCTGAAGTAACCCCAGCGAGTTCCTGAGGTCCCCGTCACAACTCGAGAAGCACCCCCAGCTTCCTTCCGGAACTCGAGAAACACCCCAAAATTATCCCCTCAATGCGAGATGAGGAAATTTTCAGATGCAGCATCTCAAGAGAAATACCACATTCCTTCTTGAAAGGCAAAAAGATACTTGACACCCTTTATTCGACTCAGAAACTTCCCTCACACAGCAGTACCCTTTGGAGAGAACACACTTTATGGACTCAATTCGAGATGAGCCCTGTGCACATTAAAGGGCTCGAGAGGAACCCGGAAGTTCCCCTTCCAACAGCAAAGGGGACCTGACTTAGCTGAAGAAACCCCAGCGAGTTCCTGACTTCCCCGTCGCAACTCGAGAAGCACTCCCAGCTTCCCGCCGCAACTCGAGAAATACCCCAAAATTATCCGCTCAATGCGAGATGAGGAAATTTTGCGATGCAGCATCTCAAGAGAAATACCACGTTCCCTCTTGAAAGACAAAAAGGTACTTGACACCCTTTATTCGATTCAGAAAATTCCTTCACACAACCGTGCCATTTGAGAGGACTATACACTTCATTGTCTCAATTTGAGATGAGCCCCTGTGCACATTTAAGGGCCCGACAGGAACCCGGAATTTGACTTTCCAACAGCAAAGGGGACGTGACTTCCTTGAAGCAACCCAGGCCAGTTCCTGAGATCCACGTCACAACCTGAGAAGGACACCCAGCTTCCCGCCGCAACTCGAGATACACCCCAAAATTATCCCCTCAATGCGAGATGAGGAAATGTTGGATGCAGCATCTCTAGAGAAATAACACCTTCCCTCTTGGAAGGTAAAAACGTACTTGACACCCTTTATTCGACTCAGAAAGTTCCCTCACACAGCCGTCCCCTTTTAGAGGAGAACACATTTTATGGACTCAATTCGAGATGAGCCCCTGTGCACATTTAAGGGCTGGAGAGGGATTCGGAAGTTCCCCTTCCAACAGCAAAGGGGAACTTACTTTCTTGAAGCTACCCCAGTGAGTTCCTGAGGTCGCGTCGCAACTCGAGCAGCACCCCCAGCTTATCGCCGCAACTCGAGAAACACCCCAAAATTATCCCCTCAATGCGAGATGAGGTAATTTTGCGATGCAGCATCTCAAGAGAAATACCACATTCCCTCTTGAAAGGCAAAAAGGTACTTGACACCCTTTATTCGACTCAGAAACTTTCCTCACACAGCCGTCCCATTTGGAGAGAACACACTTTATGGACTCAATACGAGATGAGCCCCTGTGCACATTTAAGGGCTCGAGAGGAACCCGGAATTTCCTCTTCCAACAGCAAACGGGACCTGACATTCCTGAAGCTACCCCAGCGAGTTCCTGAGGTCCCCGTCGCAACTCGAGAAGCACCCCCAGGTTCCCGCCGCAACTCGAGAAACACCCCAAAATTATCCCCTCAATGCAAGATGAGGAAATTTTGCGATGCAGCATCTCAAGAGAAATACCACGTTCCCTCTTGATAGGCAAAAAGATACTTCTCACCCTTTATTCGACTAAGAAAGTTCCCTCACACAGCCGTCCCCTTTGGAGAGAACACACTTTATGGACTCAATTCGAGATGAGCCCCTGTGCACATTTAAGGGCTCGAGAGGAACCCGGAAGTTCCCCTTCCAACAGCAAAGGGGACCTGACTTCCCTGAAGCAACCACAGCGAGTTCCTGAGGTCCCCGTCACAACTCGAGAAGCACCCCCAGCTTCCTTCCTGAACTCGAGAAACACGCCAAAATTATCCCCTCCATGCGAAATGAGGAAACTTTGCGATGCAGCATCTGAAGAGAAATACCACATTCCCACTTGAAAGGCAAAAAGATACTGGCAACCCTTTATTCAACTCAGAAAGTTCCCTCACACAGGCGTCCCGTTTGGAGAGGAGAACACACTTTATGGACTCAATTCGAGATGAGCCCTAGTGCACATTTAAGGGCTCGAGAGGAAAACGGAAGTTCCCCTTCCAACACCAAAGAAGACTTGACTTCCCTGAAGCAACCCCAGCTATGTCCTGAGGTCCCCGTCGCAACTCGAGAAGTACCCCCAGGTTCCCGCCGCAACTCGAGAAACACCCCAAAATTATCCCCTCAATGCAAGATGAGGAAATTTTGCGATGAAGAATCTCAAGAGAAATACCACGTTCCCTCTTGATAGGCAAAAAGATACTTGACACCCTTTATTCGACTCAGAAAGTTCCCTCACACAGCCGTCCCCTTTGGAGAGAACACACTTTATGGACTCAATTTGAGATGAGTCCCTGAGCACATTTAAGGGCTCGAGAGGAACCCGGAAGATCCCCTTCCAACAGCAAAGGGGAGTTGACTTCCCTGAAGCAACCCCAGCGAGTTCCTGAGGTCCCCGTCACAACTCGAGAAGCACCCCCAGCTTCCTTCCGGAACTCGAGAAACACCCCAAAATTATCCCCTCAATGCGAGATGAGGAAATTTTGAGATGCAGCATCTCAAGAGAAATACCACATTCCCTCTTGAAAGGCAAAAAGATACTTGACACCCTTTATTCGACTCAGAAACTTCCCTCACACAGCAGTACCCTTTGGAGAGAACACACTTTATGGACTCAATTCGAGATGAGCCCTGTGCACATTAAAGGGCTCGAGAGGAACTCGGAAGTTCCCCTTCCAACAGCAAAGGGGACCTGACTTAGCTGAAGAAACCCCAGCGAGTTCCTGAGGTCCCCGTCGCAACTCGAGAAGCACTCCCAGCTTCCTGCCGCAACTCGAGAAATACCCCAAAATTATCCCCTCAATGCGAGATGAGGAAATTTTGCGATGCAGCATCTCAAGAGAAATGCCACGTTCCCTCTTGAAAGGCAAAAAGGTGCTTGACACCCTTTATTCGATTCAGAAAATTCCCTCACACAACCGTGCCATTTGAGAGGACTATACACTTCATTGACTCAATTCAAGATGAGCCCCTGGGCACATTGTAGGGCTCGAGAGGAACCCGGAATTTGCCCTTCCAACAGCAAAGGGGACCTGACTTCCCTGAAGCAACCCCAGCGAGTTCCTGAGGTCCCCGTCGCAACTCCAGAAGCACCCCCAGCTTCCCGCCGCAACTCGAGAAACACCCCAAAATTATCCCCTCCATGCGAGATGAGGAAATTTGGCGATGCAGCATCTCAAGACAAATACCACATTCCCTCTGGAAAGGCAAAAAGGTACTTGACACCCTTTATTCGACTCAGAAAGTTCCCTCACACAGCCGTCCCCTTTGGAGAGGAGAACACACTTTACAGAATCAATTCGAGAGGAGCCCCTGTGCACATTGTAGGGCTCGAGTGGAAACCGGAAGTTCCCCTTTCAACACCAAAGGGGACCTGACTTCCTGAATCAACCCCAGCGAGTTCCTGAGGTCCCCGTCACAACTTGAGAAGCACCCCCAGCTTCCCGCCGCAACTCGAGAAAAACCCCTAAATTATCCCCTCAATGCGAGATGAGGAAATTTTGTGATGCAGCATCTCAAGAGAAATACCACATTGGCTCTTGAAAGGCAAAAAGGTACTTGACACCCTTTATTCGAGTCAGAAATTTCCCTCACACAGCCGTCCCCTTTGGAGAGAATACACTTTATGGACTCAATTTGACATGAGTCCCTGAGCACATTTAAGGGCTCGAGAGGAACCCGGAAGTTCCCCTTCCAACAGCAAAGGAGAGCTGCCTTCCCTGAAGCAACACCAGCGAGTTCCTGAGGTCCCCGTCACAACTCGAGAAGCACCCCCAGCTTTCTTCCGGAACTCGAGAAACACCCTAAAATTATCCCCTCAATGCGAGATGAGGAAATTTTGAGATGCAGCATCTCAAGAAAAATACCACATTCCCTCTTGAAAGGCAAAAAGGTACTTGACACCCTTTATTCGACTCAGAAACTTCCCTCACACAGCAGTACCCTTTGGAGAGAACACACTTTATGGACTCAATTCGAGATGAGCCCTGTGCACATTAAAGGGCTCGAAAGGAACCCGGAAATTCCCCTTCCAACAGCAAAGGGGACCTGACTTAGCTGAAGAAACGCCAGCGAGTTCCTGAGGTCCCCGTCGCAACTCGAGAAGCACTCCCAGCTTCCCGCCGCAACTCGAGAAATACCCCAAAATTATCCGCTCAATGCGAGATGAGGAAATTTTGCGATGCAGCATCTCAAGAGAAATACCACGTTCCCTCTTGAAAGGCAAAAAGGTGCTTGACACCCTTTATTCGATTCAGAAAATTCCCTCACACAACCGTGCCATTTGAGAGGACTATACACTTCATTGACTCAATTCGAGATGAGCCCCTGTGCACATTGAAGGGCTCGAGAGGAACCCGGAATTTGCCCTTCCAACAGCAAAGGGGACCTGACTTCCCTGAAGCAACCCAGGCCAGTTCCTGAGATCCACGTCGCAACCCGAGAAGGACCCCCAGCTTCCCGCCGCAATTCGAGATACACCCCAAAATTATCCCTTCAATGCGAGATGAGGAAATTTTGGATGCAGCATCTCAAGAGAAATAACACCTTCCCTCTTGAAAGGTAAAAAGGTACTTGACACCCTTTATTTGACTGAGAAAGTTCCCTCACACAGCCGTCCCCTTTTAGAGGAGAACACATTTTATGGACTCAATTCGAGATGAGCCCCTGTGCATATTTAAGTGCTGAGGAGGGATTCAGAAGTTCCCCTTCCAACAGCAAAGGGGACCTGACTTTCTTGAAGCTCCCCCAGAGAGTTCCTGAGGTTCCGTCCCAACTCGAGCAGCACCCCCAGCTTATCACCGCAACTCGAGAAACACCCAAAAATTATCCCCTCCATGCGAGATGAGGAAATTTTCAGTAGCAGCATCTCAAGAGAAATACCACTTTCCCTCTTAAAAGGGAAAAAGGTACTTGACACCCTTGATTCGACTCAGAAAATTCCCTCACACAGCAGTCCCCATTGGAGAGAACACACTTTATGGACTCAATTCGAGATGAGCCCCTGTGCACATTTAAAGGCTCGAGAGGAAACCGGAATTTCCCCTTCCAACACCAAAGGGGACCTGACTTCCCTGAAGCAACCCCAGCGAGTTCCTGAGGTCCCCGTGGCAACTCGAGAAGGACCCCCAGCTTCCCACCGCAACTCGAGAAACACGCAAAAATTATCCCCTCCATGCGAAATGAGGAAATTTTGCGATGCAGCATCTCAAGAGAAATACCACATTCCCACTTGAAAGGCAAAAATGTACTGGCAACCCTTTATTCGACTCAGAAAGTTCCCTCACACAGCCGTCCCGTTTGGAGAGGAGAACACACTTTATGGACTCAATTCGAGATGAGACCTTGTGCACATTTAAGGGCTCGAGAGGAACCCGGAAGTTCCCCTTCCAACAGCAAAGGGGACCTGATTTCCCTGAAGCAACCCCAGCGAGTTCCTGAGGTACCCGCACAACTCGAGATGCACCCCCAGCTTCCAGCCGCAACTCGAGAAACACCCCAAAATTATCCCCTCCATGCGAGATGAGGAAATTTTCAGATGCAGCATCTCAAGAGAAATACCACATTCCCTCTTAATAGGGAAAAAGGTACTTGACACCCTTGATTCGACTCAGAAAATTCCCTCACACAGCAGTCCCCTTTGGAGAGAACACACTTTATGGACTCAATTCGAGATGAGCCCCTGTGCACATTTAAAGGCTCGAGAGGAAACCGGAATTTCCCCTTCCAACACCAAAGGGGACCTGACTTCCCTGAAGCAACCCCAGCGAGTTCCTGAGGTCCCCGTCGCAACTCGAGAAGCACCCCCAGCTTCCCGCCGCAACTCGAGAAACACGCCAAAATTATCCCCTCCATGCGAAATGAGGAAATTTTCAGATGCAGCATCTCAAGAGAAATACCACATTCCCACTTGAAAGGCAAAAAGGTACTGGCAACCCTTTATTCGACTCAGAAAGTTCCCTCACACAGCCATCCCGTTTGGAGAGGAGAACACACTTTATGGACTCAATTCGAGATGAGCCCCTGTGCACATGTAAGGGCTACAGAGGAAAACGGAAGTTCCCCTTCCAACAACAAAGAAGTATTGACTTCCCTGAAGCAACCCCAGCGATGTCCTGAGGTCCCCGTCGCAACTCGAGAAGCACGCCCAGCTTTCCGCCGCTACTCGAGAAACACCACAAAATTACTCCCTCCATGCAAGATGAGGAAATTTTGCGATGCAGCATCTCAAGAGATATACCACATTCACTCTTGATAGGCAAAAAGATAATTGACACCCTTTATTCGACTCAGAAAGTTCCCTCACACAGCCGTCCCCTTTGGAGAGAACACAATTTATGGACTCAATTCGAGATGAGCCCCTGTGCCCATTTAAGGGCTCGAGAGGAACCCGGAAGTTCCCCTTCCAACAGCAAAGGGGACCTGATTTCCCTGAAGCAACCCCAGCGAGTTCCTGAGTTCCCCGTCACAACTCGAGATGCACCCCCAACTTCCTTCCGGAACTCGAGAAACACCCCAAAATTATCCCCTCCATGCGAGATGGGGAAATTTTCAGATGCAGCATCTCAAGAGAAATACCACATTCCCTCTTAAAAGGGAAAAAGGTACTTGACACCCTTTATTTGATTCAGAAAATTCCCTCACACAGCAGTCCCCTTTGGAGAGAACACACTTTATGGACTCAATTCGAGAGGAGCCCCTGTGCACTTTGAAGGGCTCGAGAGGAAACGGAAGTTCCCCTTCCAACACGAAAGGTGACCTGACTTCCCTGAAGCAACCCCAGCGAGTTCCTGAGGTCCCCGTCGCAACTCGAGAAGCACCCCCAGCTTCCCACCGCAAATCGAGAAACACGCCAAAATTATCCCCTCCATGCGAAATGAGGAAACTTTGCGATGCAGCATCTCAAGAGAAATACCACATTCCCACTTGAAAGGCAAAAAGGTACTGGCAACCCTTTATTCGACTCAGAAAGTTCCCTCACACAGCCGTCCCGTTTGGAGAGGAGAACACACTTTATGGACTCAATTCGAGATGAGACCCTGTGCACATTTAAGGGCTCCAGAGGAAAACGGAAGTTCCCCTTCCAACAACAAAGAAGAATTGACTTCCCTGAAGCAACCCCAGCGATGTCCTGAGGTCCCCGTCGTTACTCGAGAAGCACCCCCAGCTTTCCGCCGCAACTCGAGAAACACCACAAAATTATACCCTCCATGCGAGATGAGGAAATTTTGCGATGAAGCTTCTCAAGACAAATACCACATTCCCTCTTGATAGGCAAAAAGATACATGACACCCTTTATTCGACTCAGAAAGTTCCCTCACACAGCCGTCCCCTTTGGAGAGAACACACTTTATGGACTCAATTTGACATGAGTCCCTGAGCACATTTATGGGCTCGAGAGGAACCCGGAAGTTCCCCTTCCAACAGCAAAGGGGAGCTGACTTCCCTGAAGCAACCCCAGCGAGTTCCTGAGGTCCCCGTCACAACTCGAGAAGCACCCCCAGCTTCCTTCCGGAACTCGAGAAACACCCCAAAATTATCCCCTCAATGCGAGATGAGGAAATTTTGAGATGCAGCATCTCAAGAGAAATACCACATTCCTTCTTGAAAGGCAAAAAGATACTTGACACCCTTTATTCGACTCAGAAACTTCCCTCACACAGCAGTACCCTTTGGAGAGAACACACTTTATGGACTCAATTCGAGATGAGCCCTGTGTACATTAAAGGGCTCGAGAGGAACCCGGAAGTTCCCCTTCCAACAGCAAAGGGGACCTGACTTAGCTGAAGAAACCCCAGCGAGTTCCTGAGGTCCCCGTCGCAACTCGAGAAGCACTCCCAGGTTCCTGCCGCAACTCGAGAAATACCCCAAAATTATCCACTCAATGCGAGATGAGGACATTTTGCGATGCAGCATCTCAAGAAAAATACCACGTTCCCTCTTGAAAGGAAAAAAGGTACTTGACACCCCTTATTCGATTCAGAAAATTCCCTCACACAACCGTGCCATTTGAGAGGACTATACACTTCATTGACTCAATTCGAGATGAGCCCCTGTGCACATTGTAGGGCTCGAGAGGAACCCGGAATTTGCCCTTCCAACAGCAAAGGGGAGCTCACTTCCCTGAAGCAACACAGCGAGTTCCTGAGGTGCCCGTCGCAACTCGAGAAGCACGCCCAGCTTCCCGCCGCAACTCGAGAAACACCCCAAAATTATCCCCTCCATGCGAGATGAGGAAATTTGGCGATGCAGCCTCTCAAGAGAAATACCACATTCCCTCTGGAAAGGCAAAAAGGGACTTGACACCCTATATTCGACTGAGAAAGTTCCCTTACACAGCCGTCCCCTTTGGAGAGGAGAACACACGTCATGGACTCAATTCGAGATGTAACCCTGTGCACACTTAAGGGCTTGAGAGAAAACCGGAAGTTCCGCTTCCAACACCAAAGGGGACCTGACTTCCCTGAAGCAACACCAGCGAGTTCTTGAGGTCCCCGTCGCAACTCGAGAAGCACCCCCAGCTTCCTGCCGCCACTCGCGAAACACACCAAAATTATCCCCTCCATGTGAGATGAGGAAATTTTGCGATGCAGCATCTCAAGAGAAATACCACATCCCTCTTGAAAGGCAAAAAGGGAATTTACACCCTTTATTCGACTCAGAAAGTTCCCTCAACAGCCGTCCCCTTTGGAGAGGGGAACACACTTTAAGGAATCAATTAGAGATGATCCCCTGGGCACATTTAAGGGCTCGAGAGGAAACCGGAATTTCCCCTTGCAACACCGAAGGGGAACTGACTTCCCTGAAGCAACACCAGCGAGTTCCTAAGGTCCCCGTCGCAACTCGAGAAGCACCCCAAGCTTCCCGCCGCAACTCGAGAAACACCCCAAAATGATCCCCTCCATGCGAGGTGAGGAAAGTTGGCGATGCAGCATCTCCAGAAAAATACCACATTCGCTCTGGAAAGGCAAAAAGGTACTTGACACCCTTTATTCGACTCAGAAAGTTCCCTCACACAGCCATCCCCTTTGGAGAGGAGAACACACATTCCGGACTCAATTCGAGAGGAGACCCTGTGTACATTGAAGGGCTCGACAGGAAACCGGAAGTTCCCCTTCCAACACCAAAGGGGACCTGACTTGCCTGAAGCAACCCCAGCCTGTTCCTGAGGTCCCCGTCGCAACTCGAGAAACAACCCAGCCTCCCGCCACAACTCGAGTAACACCCCAAAATTATCCCCTCCATGCGAGTTGAGGAAATTTGGCGATGTAGCATCTCAAGAGAAATTCCACATTCCCTCTTGAAAGGCAAAAAGGTACTTGACACCCTTTATTTGACTCAGAAAGTTCCCTCACACAACCGTCCCCTTTGGAGAGGAGAACACACTTTTCGGACTCAATTCGAAAGGAGCCCCTGTGCACATTGAAGGGCTCGAGAGGAAACCGGAAGTTCCCCTTCTAACACCAAAGGGGACCTGACTTCCCTGAAGAAACCTCAGCGAGTTCCTGAGGTCCCCGTCGCAACTCGAGAAACAACCCTGCTTCCCGCGGCAACTCGAGAAACACCCCAAAATTATCCCCTCCATGCGAGATGAGGAAATTCTGCGATGCAGCATCTCAAGAGAAAAACCACATTCCCTCTTGAAAGGCCAAAAGGTACTTGACACCCTTTATTCGACTCAGAAAGTTCCCTCACACAGCCGTCCCCATTGGAGAGGAGAACACACTTTACGAACTGAATTCGAGAGGAGTCCCTGTGCACATTGAAGGGCTCGAGAGGAAACCGGAAGTTCCCCTTCCAACACCAAAGGGGACCTGACTTCCCTGAAGCAACCCCAGCGAGGTCCTGATGTCCCCGTCGCAACTCGAGAAGCATCCCCAGCTTACAGCCGCAACTCGAGAAACACCCCAAAATTATCCCCTTCATGCGAGAGGAGGAAATTTGGCGATGCAGCATCTCAAGTGAAATACCACATTTCCTCTTGAAAGGTCAAAAGGTACTTGACACCCTTTCTTCGACTCAGAAAGTTCCCTCACACAGACGTCCCCTTTCGAGAGGAGAACACACTTCATGGACTCAATTCCAGATGAGTCCCTGTGCACATTTAAAGGCTCGAGAGAAAACCGGAAGTTCCCCTTCCAACAACAAAGGGGACCCTACTTCCCTGAAGCAACCCCAGTCAGTTCCTGAGGACCCCGTCGCAACTCAAGAAGCACCTCAGCTTCCCGCCGCAACTCGAGAAACACCCCAAAATTAACCCCTCCTTGCCAGATGAGGAAATTTTTCGATACAGCATCTCAAGAGAAATACCACATTCCCTCTTGAAAGGAAAAAAGGTAATTGACACCCTTTCTTCGACTCAGAAAGTTCCCTCACACAGCCATCCCCTTTGGAGAGGAGATCACACTTCATGGACACAATTCGAGATGAACCCCTGTGCACATTTAAGGGCTCGAGAAGAAACCGGAAGTTCCCCATCCAACACCAAAGGAGAACTGACTTCCCTGAAGCAACCCCAGCGAGTTTCTGAGGTCCTGGTCGCAACTCGCGAAGCAGCCCCAACTTCCACTGCCAACTCAAGAAACACCCGTAAATTAATCCCTCAATGCGAGATGAGGAAATTTTGCTATGCAGCATCTCAATAGAAATACCACATTCCATCTTGAAAGGCAAAAAGGTACTTGACACCCTTTATTCGACTCAGAAAGTTTCCTCACACAGCCGTCGCCTTTGAGAGGAGAATACACTTTATGGACTCAATTCGAGATGAACCCCTTTGCTCATTTAAGAGCTCGAGAGGAACCCGGAAGTTCCCCTTCCAACAGCAAAGGGGACCTGACTTCCCTGAAGCAACCCCAGGGAGTTCCTGAGTTCCCCGTCGCAACTTGACAAGCACCCCCAGCTTCCCACCGCAACTCGAGAAACACCCCAAAATTAACCCCTCCATTCGAGATGAGGATATTTTGCGATGCAGCATCTCAAGAGAAATACCACATTCACTCATGAAAGGCAAAATGGTACTGGACACCCTTTATTCGACTCAGAAAGTTCCCTCACACAGCCGTCCCCTCTGGAGAGGAGAACACACTTTATGGACTCTATTCGAGATGAGCCCCTGTGCACATTGAAGGGCTCGAGAGGAAACCGGAAGTTCCCCTTCCAACAGCAAAGGGGACCTGACTTCCCTGAAGCAACCCCAGCGAGTTCCTGAGGTCCCCGTCGCAACTCGAGTAGCAACCCCAGCTTCCCGCTGCAACTCGAGAAACACCCCAAAATTATCCCCTCCATGCGAGATGAGGAAATTTTGCGATGCAGCATCTCAAGAGAAATACCACATTCCCTCTTGAAAGGCTAAATGGTACTTGACACCCTTCATTCGACTCAGTATGTTCCCTCACACAGACGTCCCCTTTGGAGAGAACACACTTTATGGACTCAATTCCAGATGAGCCCCTGTGCACATTGAAGGGCTCGAGAGGAACCCGGAAGTTACCCATCCAACACCAAAGGGGACCTGACTTCCCTGAAGCAACCCCAGCGTTTTCCTGAGGTCCCCGTGGCAACTCGAGAAGCACCCCCAGGTTCCCACCGCAACTCGAGAAACACCCCAAAATTATCCCCTCCATGCGAGTTGTGGAAATTTGGCGATGAAGCATCTCAAGAGAAATACCACTTTCCCTCTTCAAAGGCAAAAAGGTACTTGACACCCTTTATTCGACTCAGAAAGTTCCCTCACACAGCCGTCCCCTGTGGAGAGGAGAACACACTTTACAGACTCAAATCGAGATGAGCCCCTGTGCACATTGAAGTGCTCGAGAAGAACCCGGAAGTTACCCATCCAACAGCAAAGGGGACCTGACTTCCCTGAAGCAAACCCAGCGAGTTCCTTAGTTCCCCGTCGCAACTCGAGAAGCACCCCCAGTTTCCCGCCGCAACTCGAGAAACACACAAAAATTATCCCCTCCATGCGAGATGAGGAAATTTGGAGATGCATCATCTCAAGAGAAATACCACATTCTCTCTTGGAAGCCAAAAAGGTCCTTGACACCTTTTATTCGACTCCGAAAGTTCCCTCACACAGCCGTCCCCTTTGGAGAGGAGAACACCCTTTATGGACTCAATTCGAGATGAGCCCCTGTGCATATTTAAGGGTCGAGAGGAAACCGGAAGTTCCCCTTCCAACACCAAAGGGGACCTGACTTCCCTGAAGCAACCACAGCGAGTTCCTGCGTTCCCCGTCGCAACCCGAGAAGCAACCTAAAATTATCCCCTCAATTCCAGATGAGGAAATCTTGCGATGCAGCATCTGAAGAGAAATACCACATTCCCTCTTCAAAGGCTAAAAGGTACTTGACACCCTTTATTCGACTCGGCGGGTCCCTCAGACAGCCGTCCCCTTTGGAGAGGAGAACACACTTTATGGACTCAATTCGAGATGAGCCCCTGTGCACCTTTAATGGCTCGAGAGGAACCCGGAAGTTCCCCTTCCAACACCAAAGTGGACCTGACTTTTCTGAAGCAACCCCAGCGAGTTTCCGAGGTCCCAGCCGCAACTCGAGAAGCACCCCCAGCTACCCGCCGCAACTCGAGAAACAACCTCCATGCGAGAGGAGGAAATTTTGCGATGCAGCATCTCAAGAGAAATACCACATTTCCTCTTGAAAGGAAATAAGGTACTTGAAACCCTTTATTCGTCTCTCAAAGTTCCCTCACACAGCCGTCCACTTTGGCGAGGAGAATACACTTTACGGACTCAATTCGAGATGAGACCCTGTGTACATTTAAGGGCTTGAGAGCAAACCGGAAGTTCCCCTTCCAACACCAAAGGGGATCTGACTTCCCTGAAGCAACATCAGCGAGTTCCTGAGGTCCCCGTCGCAACTCGAGAAGCAACCCCAGCTTCCCGCCGCAACTCGAGAAACACCCCAAAATTAACCACTCCATGCGAGATGAGGAAATTTTGCGATGCAGCATCACAAGAGAAATACCACATTCCCTCTTGAAAGGCAAAAAGGTATTTGACACCCTTTATTCGACTCAGAAAGTTCCCTCACACAGCCGTCCACTTTCGAGAGGAGAACAAACTTCATGGACTCAATTCGAGATGAGCCCCTGTGCACATTGAAGGGCTTAAGAGGAAACCGGAAGTTCCCCTTCCAACATCAAAGGGACCCTACTTCCATGAAGCAACCCCAGCGAGTTCCTGAGGTCCCCGTCGCAACTCGAGAAGCACCCCCAGCTTCCCACCGCAACTCGAGAAACACCCCAAAATTATCCCCTCCATGCGAGATGAGGAAATTTGGCGATGCACCATCTCACGAGAAATACCACATTCCCTCTGGAAAGGCAAAAAGTACTTGACACCCTTCGTTCGACTCAGGAAGTTCCCTCACACAGCCATCTCCTTTGGAGAGGAGAACACACTTTACGGACTCAATTCGACAGGAGCCCCTGTGCACATTGAAGGGCTCGAGAGTAAACCGGAATTTCCCCTTCCAACAACAAAGGGGACCTGACTTACCTGAAGCAACCCCAGCGAGTTCCTGAGGTCCCAGTCGCAACTCGAGAAGCACCCCCAGCTTCCAACCGCAACTAGAGAAACACCCCAAAATGTCCCCTCCATGCGAGATGAGGAAATTTGGCGATGCAGCATCTCACGAGAAATACCACATTCCTTCTGGAAAGGCAAAAAGGTACTTGACACCCTTTATGGGACTCAGAAAGTTCCCTCAAACAGCCGTCCCCTTTGGAGAGGAAACACACTTTACGGACTCAATTCGAGAGGAGCCCCTGTGCACATTGAAGGGCTCGAGAGGAAACCGGAAGTTCCCCTTCCAACTCCAAATGGGACCTGACTTCCCTGAAGCAACCCCAGCGAGTTACTGAAGTCCCGACGCAACTCGCGAAGCACCCCCAGCTTCCCGTTTCAACTCGAGAAACACCACAATATTATCCCCTCTAAGCGAGATGAGGAAATTTTTACGATGCAAAATTTCAAGAGAAATACCACATTCCCTCTTGAAAGGCAAAAAGCTACTTGACACCCTTTATTCGACTCAGAAAGTTTTCTCACTGCCATCCACGTTAGAGAGGAGAACACACTTTATGGACTCCATTCGAGATGAGCCCCTGTTCACATTTAAGGACTCGAGAGGAAACCGCAAGATCCCCTTCCAACACCAAAGGAGACCTGACTTCCCTGAATAAACCCCAGCGAGTTCCTGAGGTCCCCGTCGCAACTCGAGAAGCACCCCAGCATCCCGCCGCAACTTGAGAAACACCACAAAAGTATCCCCTCAATGAGAGATGAGGAAATTTTGTGATGCAGAATTTCAAGAGAAATACCACATTCCCTCTTGAAATACTTAAAGTTTCTTGACACCCTTTATTGGACTCAGAAAGTTTCCTCACACAGCCGTCCCCATTGGAGAGGAGAACACACTTTATGGACTCAGTTCGAGATGAGCCCCAGCTCACAATTAAGGGCTAGGAAGTAAACCGGAAGTTCCCCTTCCAACAACAAAGGGGACCTTTCTTCTGTGAGGCAACCCGAGCGACTTTTTGAGGTCCCCGTCGCAACTCGAGAAGCACCCGCATCTTCCAGCCGCAACTCGAGAAACACCCCAATATTATCCCCTCAATGCGAGATGAAGAAATTTTGCACTGCAGAATTTCAAGAGAAATACCACATTCCTTCTTGCAAGGCAAAAGGGTACAGGACACCCTTTTTGCGACTCAGAAATTTCCCTCACAGAGCCATCCGCGTTGGATAGGATAACACACTTTATGCACTCAATACGAGATGAGCCCCTATACCCATTTAACGGCTCGAGAGTAAACCGGAAGTTCCCTTTCCAACTCCAATGGGGACCTGACTTCCCTGAAGCAACCAGAGCGACTTCCTGGGGTCCCCGTCGCAACTGGAGCAGTTACCCCAGCTTCCCGCTGCAACACGAGAAAAACCACAAAATTTTCCCCGCAATGCGAGGTGAGGAAATTTTGTGCTGCATCTCAAGAGAATTACCACATTCCCTCTTGAAAGGCAAAAGGGTACTTGACACCCTTTATGCGACTCAAAATGTTCCCTCACACAGCCGTCCCAATTAGAGAGGAGAACACACTTTAAGGACTCAGTTCCAGAGGAGGCCCTATTCCCATTTAACGGCTCCAGAGTAAACCAGTCGTTCCTATTCCAAAACGAAAGGGGACCTGACTTCCCTGAATCAACCCGAGCGAGTTCCTGAGGTCCCCGACGCACTTCGAGAAGTACCCCCAGCTTCTCGCCGCAACTATAGAAACACCACAATATTAGAGACTCAATGCGAGATGAGGAAATTTTGCGCTTCAGAATCTCAAGTGAAATACCACATTCCCTCTTGAAAGGAAATGGGTACTTGACACCCTTTATTCGACTCAGAAATTTCAGTAATATGAGTCCCCATTGGAGAGGAGAACACATTTTATGGACTCAATTCAAGATGAGCCCCTATCCCATTAACGGCTCAAGAGTAAACCGGAGGTTCCCCTTCCAACAAAATAGGGGTCCTGACTTCCGTGAAGCAACCCGAGCGAGTTGCTGAAGTCCCCGTCGCAACCTGAGAAGCACCCCCAGCTTCCCGCAGCAACTCGGGAAACACCCAAAAATTATCCCCTCAATGTGAGAGGAGGAAATTTTGCGATGCAGAATCTCAAGAGAAATACCACATTCCCTCTTGAAAGCAAAAAGGTACTTGACACCCTTTATTCGACTCAGAAAGTTCCCTCACACAGCCGTCCCCTTTGGAGAGGAAAACACACTTTATGGACTCAATTCGAGATGAGCCCCTGTTCACATTTAAGGCCTCGAGAGGAAACCGGAGTTCCCCTTCCTACATCAAAGGGGACCTGACTTCCCTGAAGCAACCGCAGCGAGTTCCTGAGGTCCCCATCGCAACTCTAGAAGCACCCCCAGCTTCCCGTCGCAACTCGAGAAACACCCCAAAATTATCCCCTCAATGCGAGATGAGGAAATTCTGCGCTACAGAATCTCAAGAGAAATACCACATTTCCTCATAAAAGGCAAAAGGGTACAAAACACCCTTTATGCAACTCTGAAATTTCCCTCACACAACCGTCCCCATTGGGAGGAGTACACACTTTATGGACTCTATTCGAGAAGAGGCCCTATTCACATTAAAGGGTTCGAGAGTAATAGGGAAGTTCCCCTTCCAGCACAAAATGGGACCAGACTTCTCTGAAGTAACTCGAGTGTAGTCCAGAGGTACTCGTCGGAACTGCAGAAGTACCCCCAGCTTCCCAACCCAATTCGTGAAACACCAAAAAATTATCCCCTCCATGCGAGATGAAGAAATTTTGCGCTGCAGAATCTCAAGAGAAATCCCACATTCCCGCTTGAAAGGCAACAGTGTACTTGACTCCCTTTAGGCGACTCAGAGTGTTCCTTAACATCCGTCCTCAGTGCAGAGGAGAACACACTCTCTGGACTCAAATCGAGAAGAGGCAATGTTCCCATTTAACGGCTCGAGAGTAATCTGGAAGTTCCCCTTCCAACACAGAAGGGGACTTGACTTCACTGAAGAAACCCGAGCGAGTTCCTGAGGTCCCCGTTGCAAGTCGAGAAGTATCCCCTGCTTCCCTCTGCAACTCGAGACATACCACAAAATTATCCCCTCAATGCGAGATGAGGTAATTTTGCGCTGCAGAATCTCAAGAGAAATCCCACATTCCCGCTTGAAAGGCAAAAGTGTACTTGACACACTTTATGCCACTCAGAAATTTCCCTAACATCCGTACCCATTGGAGAGGAGAACACAATTTATGGACTCAAATCGAGAGGAGGCCCTATTCCCATTAAAGGGCTCGAGAACAATCCGGAAGTTCCCCTTCCAGCACAAAACGGGACCTGACTTCCCTGAAGCAACCCCAGCGAGATCCTGAGGTCCCCGTCGCAACTCGAGAAGCACCCCCTGCTTCCCGCCGCAACTGGAGAAACACCCCAAAATTATCCCCTCAATGTGAGATGAGGAAATTTTGCAATGCAGCATCTCAAGAGAAATACCACATTCCCTCTGGAAAGGCAAAAAGTTACTTGACACCCTTTATTCGACTCAGAAAGTTCACTCACACAGCCTTCCCCTTTGGAGAGGAGAACACACTTTATGGACTCAATTCGACAGGAGCCCCTGTGCACATTGAAGGGCTCGAGAGGAAACCGGACGTTCCCCTTCCAACTCCATTGGGACCTGACTTCCCTGAAGTAACACCAGCGAGTTACTGAAGTCCCGCCGCAACTCGCGAAGCACCCCCAGCTTCCCGTTTCAACTCGAGAAACACCACAAAATTATCCCCTCTAAGCGAGATGAGGAAATTTTTACGATGCAGAATTTCAAGAGTAATACCACATTCCCTCTTGAAAGGCAAAAAGGTACTTGACACCCTTTATTCGACTCAGAAAGTTTTCTCACTGCCATCCACGTTAGAGAGGAGAACACACTTTATGGACTCCATTCGAGATGAGACCCTGTTCACATTTAAGGGCTCGAGAGGAAACCGCAAGATCCTCTTCCAACACCAAAGGGGACCTGACTTCCCTGAAGAAACCCCAGCGAGTTCCTGAGGTCCCCGTCGCAACTCGAGAAGCACCCCCAATTTCCTGCCGCAACTCGAGAAACACCCCAAAATTATCCCCTCCATGCGAGATGAGGAAATTTGGCGATGCAGCATCTCAAGAGAAATACCACATTCCCTCTAGAAAGGCAAAAAGGTACTTGACACCCTTTATTCGACTCAGAAAGTTGCCTCACACAGCCGTCCCCTTTGGAGAGGAGAACACACTTTACGGACTCAATTCGGGAGGAGACCCTGTGCACATTGAAGGGCTCGAGAGGAAACCGGAAGTTCCCCTTCCAACACCAAAGGGGACCTGACTTCCCTGAAGCAACCCCAGCGAGTTCCTGAGGTCCCCATCACAACTCTAGAAGCACCCCCAGCTTCCCAGCCCAATTCGTGTAACAGCACATAATTATCCCCTCCATGCGAGATGAGGAAATTTTGCACTGCAGAATCTCAAGAGATAGCCCACATTCCCGCTTGAAAGGCAAAAGGGAACTTGACTCCCTTTAGGCGAATCAGACGGGTCCCTAACATCCGTCCTCAGTGGAGAGGAGAACACACTTTAAGGACTCAAATCGAGAAGAGGCAATATTCCCATTTAACGGCTCGAGAGTAATCCGGAAGTTCCCCTTCCAGCACAATCGGGGACCTGACTTCCCTGAAGTAACTCGAGTGAGTTCCTGAGGTCCCCTTCGCATCTCGAGGAATACCCCCTGCTTCCCGCCGCAAGTCGAGAATCACCCCAAAATTATCCCCTCAATGCGAGATGAAGAAATTTTGCGCTGCAGAATTTCAAGAGAAATCCCACATTCCCGCCTGAAAGGGAAAAGGGTATTTGACACACTTTATTCAGTTCAGTTCAGTTCAGTCGCTCAGTCGTGTCCGACTCTCCGCGACCCCATGAATCACTGTACGCTAGGCCTCCCTGTCCTACACCAACTCCCGGAGTTCACTCAAACTCATGGCCACAGAGTCGGTGATGCTATCCAGCCATCTCATTCTCTGTCGTCCCCTTCTCCTTCAGCCCCCAACCTCTCCTAGCATCAGAATCTTTTCCAGTGAGTCAACTCATCGCATGAGGTGGCCGAAGTATTGCAATTTCAGCTTTAGCATCAGTCCTTCCAATGAACACCGACGATTGATCTCCCTTAGAATGGACTGGTTGGATCTTCTTGCAGTCCAAGGGACTCTCAAGAGTCTTCTCCAATACCACAGTTCGAAAGCATCAGTTCTTTGGCGATCAGCTTTCTTCACAGTCCAACTCTCACATCCATACATGACCACGGGAAAAGCCATAGCTTTGACTAGATGGAGCTTTTTTGGCAAAGTGATGTCTCTGCTTTTTAATGTACTATCAAGGTTGATCATAACTTTCCTTCCAAGGAGTAAGCGCCTTTTAATTTCATGGCTTCAATCAGCATCTGCAGTGATTTTGGAGCCCCAAAAACTAAAGTGTGACACTGTTTCCACTGTTTTTCCATCTATTTCCCGTGAAGTGTTGGGACCAGATTCCATCACCTTTGTTTTCTGAATGTTGAGCTTCAAGCCAACCTTTTCACTCTCCTCTTTCACTTTCATCAAGAGGCTTTTGAGTTCCTCCTCACTTTCTGCCCTAAAGGTGGTGTCATCTGCATATCTGAGGTTATTGATATTTCTCCCAGCAATCTTGATTCCAGTTGTTCTTCTTCCAGCCCAGCATTTCTCATGATGCACTCTGCATATAAGTTAAATAAGCAAGATTACAATATACAGCCTTGACGTACTCCTTTTCCTATTTGGAACCAGTCTGTTGTTCCATGCACAGTTCTGACTGTTGCTTCCTGACCTGCATACAGGTTTCTAAAGAGGCAGGTCAGGTGGTCTCGTATTCCCATCTCTTTCAGAATCTTCCACAGTTTATTGTGATCCACACAGTCAAAGGCTTTGGCATAGTCAATGAAGAAGAAATAGATGTTTTTCTGGAACTCTCTCGCTTTCTCCATGATCCAGCGGATGTTGGCAATTTGATCTCTGGTGCCTCTGCCTTTTCTAAAACCTGCTTGAACATCTGGGAGTTCACGGATCACATATTGCTGAAGCCTGGCTTGGAGAATTTTGAGCATGACTGTACTAGCGTGTGAGATGAGTGCAATTGTGCGGTAGCTTAAGCATTCTTTGGCATTGCCTTTCTTTGGGATTAGAATGAAGACTGACCTTTTCCAGTCCCGTGGCCACTGCTGAGTTTTCCAAATTTGCTGGCATATTGAGTGCAGCACTTTCACAGCATCCTCTTTCAAAATTTGAAATAGCTCAACTGGGATTCCATCACTTCCACTAGCTTTGTTCGTAGGGTTGCTTTCTAAGGCACACTTGAATTCACATTCCAAGATGTCTGGCTCTAGGCCAGTGATCACATTTTCGTGACTATCCTGGTCGTGAAGATCTTTTTTGTACAGTTCTTCTGTGTATTCTTGCCACCTCTTCTTAATATCTTCTGCTTCCGTTAGGTCCATACCATTTCTGTCCTTTATCGAGCCCATCTTTGCATGAAATGTTCCCTTGGAATCTCTAATGTTCTTGAAGAGATCTCTTGATTTTCCTATTCTGTTGTTTTCCTCTATTTCTTTGCATTGATCACTGAGGAAGGCTTTCTTATCTCTCCTTGCTATTCTTTGGAACTCTGCATTCTAATGCTTATATCTTTCCCTTTCTCCTTTGCTTTTCGCTTCTCTTCTTTTCACAGCTATTTGTAAGGCCACCTCAGACAGCCATTTTGCTTTTTTTGCATTTCTTTTCCGTGGGGATGCTCTTGGTCCCTGTCTCCTGTACAATGTCACAAACCTCCATCCAGAGTTCATCAGGCACTCTATCTATCAGATCTAGTGCCTTAAATCTATTTCTCACTTCCACTATATAATCATAAGGGATTTGATTGAGGTCATATCTGAATGGTCTAGGGGTTTTCCCTACTTTCTTCAATTTAAGTCTGAATTTGGCAATAAGGAGTTCATGATCTGAGCCACAGTCAGCTCCTGGTCTTGTTTTTGCTAACTGTATACAGCTTCTCCATCTTTGGCTGCAAAGAATATAATCAATCTGATTTCGGTGTGGACCATCTGGTGATGTCCACGTGTAGAGTCTTCTCTTGTGTTGTTGGAAGAGGGAGTTTGCTATGACCAGTGCGTTCTCTTGACAAAACTCTATTAGACTTGGCCCTGCTTCATTCCGTGCTCCAAGGCCAAATTTGCCTGTTACTCCAGGTGTTTCTTGACTTCCTCCTTTTGCATTCCAGTCCCCTAGAATGAAAAGGACATCTTTTTGGGTGTTAGTTCTAAAAGGTCTTGTAGGTCTTCATAGAACCGTTCAACTTCGGCTTCTTCAGCGTTAGTGGTTGGGGCATAGGCCGGGATTACTGTAATGTTGAATGGTTTGCCTTGGAAACGAACAGAAATCATTCTGTCGTTTTTAAGATTGCATCCAAGTACTGCCTTTCGGAGTCTCTTGTTGACCATGATGGCTACTCCATTTCTTCTAAGGGATTTCTGCCCACAGTAGTATATATATAATGGTCATCTGAGTTAAATTCACACATTCCAGTCCATTTTAATTCACTGATTCCTAGAATGTCTATGTTCACTCTTGCCATCTCCTGTTTGACCACTTCCAATTTGCCTTGATTCCTGGACCTTACATTCCAGGTTCCTATGCAATATTGCTCTTTACAGCACCAGACCTTGCTTCTATCACCAGTCACATCCACAACTGGGTACTGGTTTTGCTTTTGCTCCATCCCTTCATTCCTTCTAGAGTTATTTCTCCACTGATCTCCAGTAGCATACTGGGCACCTACAGACCTGGGGAATTCCTCATTCAGTATCCTGTCATTTTGCCCTTTGATACTGTTCATGGGGTTCTCAATGCAAAAATACTGAAGTGGTTTGCCATTCCCTTCTCCAGTGGACCACATTCGGCTGTGGTCCATGTGATCAGATCGAGTAGATTCCTGTGATGATGATTTCAGTGTGTCTGCCATCTGAAGCCCCCTCGCAATACCTACCATCTGATTTGAGTTTCTCTTACCTTGGGTGTGTGATATCTCTTCACAGCTGCTCCAAGAAAGCACAGCTGCTGCACCTTACCTTGGATGAGGGGTATGTCCTCAAGGCCGCCCCTCCTGACCTTGAACGTGAGTACCTCCTCTCGGCCCTCCCCCGCACAGCCACCGCCTATTGGAGGTGGGGTACCTCCTCTCGGCCGCCTGCCCTGGCCTCAGGCATGGGGTAGCTCCTCACTGCTGCGCATCTCTGCATGGTTGGTTGTGCCAGGGCCGGCTTCTCTCCAGTCTGCGCAGGCGGGGCCTGTGTATCCCGCGTCTGGTGGGCGGGGCCGGGGTCTCTCCCATCTGGGCGGGCGGGGCCGGGGTCTCTCGCGCCTGCGCGGGTGGGGCAAGGGTCTCTCGCATCTGCACAGGCCAGGCGGGGCTGGCTTCTCTTGCGTCTGCGCCGGCGGCGCCAGCAACAATAGCATCTGAGCCAGCGGGGCCGAGGTCTCTCGCGTCTGAGCGGGCGGGGCCGGGGTCTCTCGAGTCTGCGCGGGTGGGGCCGGGTTCTCTCCCGTCTGCGCGGGTGGGGAAGGCCTCTCTCGCGTCTGCGCCGGCAAGGCCCGTGTCTCTGGCGTCTCAGCCGCCTGGGTCGGCATCTCTTATGTCTGCGCGGGTGGGGCTGGTATTTCTCCCGTTTGCACAGCCGGGTGAGACTCAAAAAATTCCCTCAAACAGTCATCCCCATTGGAGAGGAGAACACACTTTACGGACTTAACTCGAGAAGAGGCCCTATTCCCATTTAAAGGCTCAACAGTAATCCCGAAATTCCCCTTCCAACACAAAACAGTTCCTGACTTCCCTGAATCAGCCAGAGAGAATTCCTGAGGTCCTGTTCGCTACCTGAGAAGTTCAACCAGGTTCCCGCTGCAACTCTAGAAACACCACAAAATTATCCCCTCAATGCGAGATCAGGAAAATATTCCGCTGCACAATTCAAGCGAAATCCCACGTTCCGCTGGAAAGGCAAAACTGCATTTGACACCCTTTATGCGACTCAGAAAATTCCCTCACACAACCATCCCCATTGGAGAGGAGAACACAATTTATGGACTCAACTTGGGAAGAGGCCCTATTCCCATTTAACGGCTCGAGAGTAATCCCGAACTTCCTGTTCCAGTAGAAAAGGGTGACTAACTTCCCTGAAGCAACACAAGCGAGTTCCTGAGGTCCCCGTCGCAACTCGAGAAGTACCTCCAGCTTCCCGCCTCAAAAGGGGAAACACCAAAAAATTATCCGCTCAATGTGAGATGAGGAAATTTTGCACTGCACAATTAAATAGAAATCCCACATTCCCGCTTGAAAGGCAAAAGGGCACTTGACACACTTTATGCGATTCAGATAGTTTCCTAACACCCGTACTTATTGGAGCGGAGAACACACTTCATGGACTCAAATCTAGAAGAGGACCTATTCCCATTTAAGGGCTCGAGAGTAATCTGGAAGTTCCACTTCCAAAATAAGGGGACCTGACTTCCCTGAAGCAACACGAACGAGTTCCTGAGGTCCACTCTGCAACTCGAGAAGTACCCCCAGATCCAAGCCGAAACTCGAGACACAACAAAATTATCCCCACAATGCGAGATGAGGAAATTTTGCGCTCCAAAATCTCAAGAGAATTCCCACATACCCGCTTGAGAGGCAAAAGGTGACTTGACACACTTTATGTGACCCAGAAAGTTCGCTCACAGAGCCGTACCCATTGGAGAGGAAAAAACACCTTTTGGACTCAACTCCAGATGAATCCCTATTCCCAATGAACGGCTCGAAAGTAAACCGGAAGTTCCCGTTCCAACACAAAAGGGGACCTGACTTCCCTGAAGCAACCCGAGCCACTTCCTGAGGTCCCCGTTGCAACTCGAGAAGCACCCCAGCATCCCGCCGCAACTCGACAAACACCACAGAATTATCCCCTCAATGCGAGATGAGGAAATTGTGCGCTGCAGAATCTCAAGAGAAATACCACATTCCCGCTTGAAAGGCAAAAAGGTACTTGACACCCTTTATGCGACTCAGAAAGTACCCTCACACAGCCGTCCCCATTGGAGAGGAGAACACACTTTATGGACTCAATTCGAGATGAAGCCCTATTCCCATTTAATGGCTGGAGAGTAAACAGGAAGTGCCCTTTCCAACACAAAAGGGGACCTGCGTTACCTGAAGAAACCCAAGCAAGTTCTTGAGGTCCACATGGCAACTCGAGAAGTACCCCAAGCTTCCTGCCGCAACTAGAGAAACACCACAAAATTATCCCCTCAATGCGAAAAGAGGAAATTTTGCACTGCAGAATCTCAAGAGAAATACCACTATTCCCTCTTGAAAGGCAAAAAGTACTTCACACCGTTTATGCGACTCAGAAATTTCACTAATATCATTCCCCATAGGAGAGGAGAACACACTTTATGGACTCAATTCGAGATGAGGCCCTATTCCCATTTAACGGCTCCAGACTAAACCGGAAGTTCCCCTTCCAACACAAAAGGGGACCTGACTTTCAGAAGCAACTCGAGCAAATTCCTGAGGTCCTCATCGCAACACGAGAAGTAATCCAAAATTCCCGCCACAACTTGACATAAACCACAAAATTATCTCCAATGCGTGATGAGGATATTTTGCACTGCAGAATCTCAAGAGAAATACCACATTCTCTCTTGAAAGGCAAAAGGGTACTTGACATCCTTTATGCGACTCAGAAATTTCACTAACATCAATCCCCATTGGAGAGGTGAACGAACTTTATGTACTCCATTCAAAATGAGGCACTATTGTCAATTAACTGCTCGAGAGTAAATCAGAAGTTCCCCTTCCAACAAAAAGGGGACCTGCCTTACCTGAAGAAACCCGAGTGAGTTCCTGAGGTACGCATAGCAACTTGAGAAGTACCCCCAGCTTCCCGCCGCAACTCGAGAAACCACAAAATTATCCCCTCAATTCAAGAATAGGAAATTTTGCGTTACAGAATCTCAAGAGAAATACCACATTCCCTCTTGAAAGGCAAAACGGTTCTTGAAACACTTTATGCGACTCAGAAAGTTCCCTCACACAGCCGTCCTCATTGGACAGGAGAACACACTTTACGGACTCAAATCAAGATGAGGCCCTATTCCCAATAAACGGCTCGAGAGTAAACCGGAAGTTCCCCTTCCAACACCAAAAGGGACCTGACTTCCCTGAAGCAACCCAAGCGAGTTCCTGAGGTCCCCGTCGCAACTTGAGAAATACCCTAGCCTCCAGCCGCAACTCGAGAAACACCACAAAATTACCCCCTCATTGTGAGATGAGGAAATTTTGCGCTGCAGAATCTCAAGAGAAATACCACATTCCCTCTTGAAAGGTAAAAGGACTCTTAACACCCTTTATGCGATTCAGAAAGTTCCCTCACACAGCAGTGCCCATTGGAGAGGAGAACACACTTTATGGACTCAATTCGAGATGAGGACCGATTCCCACTTAACGGCTCGATAGTGAACCGGAAGTTCCCCTTCAAACACAAAACGGGACCTGCCTTACCTGAAGAAACCCGAGCGAGTTCCTGATGTCCCCATCGCAACTCAAGAAGTACCCCCAGCTTCCCGCCGCAACTGGACATACACCACAAAATTATCACCTCAATGCGAGATGAAGAAATATTGCTCTGCAGAATCTCAAGAGAAATATCACATTACCTCTTGAAAGGCAAAAGGGTTCTTGACTCCCTTTATGCGACTCAGAATGTTCCCTAACATCCATCCTCAGTGTAGAGGAGAACACTCTTCATGCAGTCAAATCGAGAAGAGGCAATATTCCCATTTAAAAGCTCAAGAGTAATCAAGAAGTTCCCCTTCCAACACAAAAGGGGTCTTGACTTCCCTGGAGCAACCTGAGAGAGTTCCTGAGGTTCCCATTTCAACTCCAGAAGTATCCCCTACTTCCAACCACAACTCGAGAAACAACAGAGTATTATCCCCGCAATGCGACATGAGGTAATTTTGCGCTGCAGAATCTGAAGAGAAATCCCACATTCCCGCTTGAAAGGCAAAAGGGAACTTGGCATACTTTATGCTCCTCAGAAAGTTCCCTAAAATCCATCCCCATTGCTGAGGCATAAACAATTTATGGACTCAACTCCAGAAGAGCCCCTATTCCCTTCAAGGCCTCGAGAGTAATCCGGAAGTTCCCCGTCCAGCACTAAAGGGGACCTGACTTCCCTAAAGTAACTCCAGTGAGTTCCTGAGGTCCCCGTTGAAACTCGAGAAGTACCCCCAGCTTCCCGCTGAAATTCGGGAAACACCACAAAATTATCCCCTCAATGCAAGATGAGGAAACTTTGTGCTGCAGAATCTGAAGAGAAATCCCACATTCCCAATTGAAAGGCAAAAGCATACTTGACTCCCTTTATGTCACTCAGAAAGTTCCCTAACATCCTTCCCCATTGGAGAGGAGAACACACTTTATGGACTCAACTCCAGAAGAGGCCCTATTCCCATTAAAGGGCTCAAGACTAATCCGGAAGTTCCCCTTCCAGCACAAAAGGGGACCTGACTTCCCTGAAGAAACTCGAGTGAGTTCCTGAGGTCCCCATCTAAACTCAAGAAGTACCCCCAGCGTCCCGCCGCAATTTGAGAAACACCACAAAATATTCCCCTCACTGCGAGATGAGGAAATTTTGTGCTGCAGAATCTCAAGAGAAATCCCACATTCCGGCTTGAAAGGCAAAAGGGTACTGACTCCGTTTATGCGACTCAGAATGTTCCCTAACATCCTTCCTCAGTGGAGAGGAAAACACACTTTATGGACTCAAATCGAGAAGAGGCATTTTTCCCATTTAACAGCTCGAGAGTAATCCGGAAGTTCCCCTTCCAACACAAAAAAGGACTTGACTTCCCTGAAGCAACCCGAGCGAGTTCCTGAGGTCCCCGCTGCAACTCGAGAAGTACCCCCAGCTTCCCGCCGCAACTCGAGAAACACCACAAAATTATCCCCTCAATGGGAGATGAGGAAATTTTGCGCTGCAGAATCTCAAGAGAAATCCCACATTCCGGCTTGAAAGGCAGAAGGGTACTTGACTCCCTTTAGGCGACTCAGAATGTTCCCTAACATCCATCCTCAGTGGAGAGGAGAACATAATTTATGGACTTAAATGGAGAGGAGGCAATATTCCCTTTTAACGTCTTGACAGTAATCCGGAAGTTCCCCTTCCAACACAAAAGGCGACTTGACTTCCCAGAAGCAACCCGAGCGAGTTCCTGAGGTGCCCGCCATAGCTAGAGAAGTGCCCCCTGCTTCCCACCACAACTGGAGAAACACCACAAAATTATCACCTCAATGCGAGATGAGGAAATTTTGCGCTGCAGAATCTCAAAAGAAATCCACATTACCATTGAAAGGCAAAAGCTTCCTTGACACACTTTATGCCACTCAGAAAGTTCCCTAAGCTCCGTCTCCACTGGAGAGGATATCACACTTTAGAGACTCAACTGGAGAAGAGGCCCTATTCCCATTACAGGGCTCAAAAGTATTCCGGAAGTTCCCCTTCCAGCACCAATGGCACCTGATTCCCTGAAGTAACTCGGGTAAGTTTCTGAGGTATTCACAACTCGAGAAACACCACAAAATTATCCCCACAATGTGAGATGAGGAAATTTTGCGCTGCAGAATCTCAAGTGAAATCCCACATTTCCGCTTGAAAGGCAAGAGGTTACTTGACTCCCTTTAGGCGACTCAGAATGGTCACTAACATTTGTCCTCAGTGGAGAGGAAAACACACTTTATGGACTCAACTCCAGAAGAGGCCATATTCCCATTAAAGGGCTCAAGAGTAATCCGGAAGTTCTCCTTCCAGGAAAAAAGGGGCCTGATTTCCTGAAGTAACTCGGGTAAGTTTCTGAGGTCCCCTTCGCAACTCGAGAAACACCACAAAATATTCCCCTCACTGCGAGATGAGGAAATTTTGCGCTGCAGAATCTCAAGAGAAATCCTACATTCCGGCTTGAAAGGCAAAAGGGTACTGACTCCGTTTATGCGACTCAGAATGTTCCCTAACATCCTTCCTCAGTGGAGAGGAAACACACCTCATGGACTCCAATCGAAAAGAGGCAATATTCCCATTTAAAGGCTCAAGAGTAATCAAGAAGTTCCCCTTCCAACACAAAAGGGAACTTGACTTCCCTGGAGCAAACCGAGAGAGTTCCTTAGGTTCCCGTTTCAACTCCAGAAGTATCCCCTACTTCCCACCACAACTCGAGAAACAACACAATATTATCCCCTCAATGCGACATGAGGTAATTCTGCGCTGCAGAATCTCAAGGGAAATCCCACATTTCCGCTTGAAAGGCAAAAGGGAACTTGGCATACTTTATGCCCCTCAGAAAGTTCCCTAAAATCCGTCCCCATTGCAGAGGCGTACTCAATTTATGGACTCAACTCCAGAAGAGCCCCTATTACCATTAAAGGGCTAGAGAGTAATCCAGAAGTTCCCCGTCCAGCACAATGGGGGAACTGACTTCCCTAAAGTAACTCCAGTGAGTTCCGGAGGTCCCCGTTGAAACTCGAGAAGTACCCCCAGCTTCCCGCCGAAATTCGGGAAACACAACAAAATTATCCCCTCAATGCGAGAGGAGGAAACTTTGCGCTGCAGAATCTGAAGAGAAATCCCACATTCCCAATTGAAAGGCAACAGCTTACTTAACTCCCTTTATGGCACTCAGAAAGTTCCCTAACATCCTTCCCCATTAGAGAGGAGAACACACTTTGTGGACTCAAATCCAGAAGAGGCCCTATTCCATTTAAAGGGCTCCAGAGTAATCCGGAAGCTCCCCTTCAAGAACAAAAGGGGTCTTAACTTCCCTGAAGTAACTGGAGTGAGTTCCTGAGGTCCCAGTCGCAACTCCAGAAGTACCCACATCTTCCCGCCTCAATTCGAGAAACACCACAAAACACCCTCAATGCGAGATGAGGAAAATTTGCGCTGCAGAATCTCAAGGGAAATCCCACATTCCCGCTTGAAAGGCAAAAGGGTACTTGACTCTCTTTATGCGATTCAGAATATTCGCTAACATCCATCCTCAGTGGAGAGGAGAACATATTTTATGGACTCAAATGGAGAAGAGGCAATATTACCTTTTAATGGCTCGAGAGTATTCCGGAATTTCCCCTTCCAACACAAAAGTGGACTTGACTTCCCTGAAGCAAACCACAGCGAGTTCCTAAGGTCCCCATCGCAACTCGAGAAGAACCCCCAGCTTCCCACCGGAACTCGAGAAACACACCAAAATTATCCCCTCCATGCGAGATGAGGAAATTTGGCGATGCAGCATCACAAGAGAAAGACCACATTCCCTCTGGAAAGGCAAAAAGGTACTTGACACCCTTTATTCGACTCAGAAAGTTCCCTCACACAGCCGTCCCCTTTGGAGAGGAGAACACACTTTACAGACTCAATTCTAGAGGAGCCCCTGTGCACATTGAAGGGCTCGAGAGGAAACCAGAAGTTCCCCATCCAACACAAAAAGGGACCTGACTTCCCTGAATCAACCCCAGCGAGTTCCTGTGGTCCCCGTCGCAACTGGAGAAGCACACCCAGCTTCCCGCCACAACTCGAGAAACACCCCAAAATTATCCCCTCCATGCGAGATGAGGAAATTTGGCGATGCAGCATCTCACGAGAAATACCACATTCCCTCTGGAAAGGCAAAAAGTTACTTGACACCCTTTATGGGACTCAGAAAGTTCCCTCAAACAGCCGTCCCCTTTGGAGAGGAAACACACTTTACGGACTCAATTCGAGAGGAGCCCCTGTGCACATTGAAGGGCTCGAGAGGAAACCGCAAGATCCCCTTCCAACACCAAAGGGGACCTGACTTCCCTGAATAAACCCCAGCGAGTTCCTGAGGTCCCCGTCGCAATTCGAGAAGCACCCCAGCATCCCGCCGCAACTTGAGAAACACCACAAAATTATCCCCTCAATGAGAGATGAGGAAATTTTGTGATGCAGAATTTCAAGAGAAATACCACATTCCCTCTTGAAATACTTAAAGATACTTGACACCCTTTATTGGACTCAGAAAGTTTCCTCACACAGCCGTCCCCATTGGAGAGGAGAACACACTTTACGGACTCAGTTCGAGATGAGCCCCAGCTCATAATTAAGGGCTAGGAAGTAAACCAGAAGTTCCCCTTCCGACAACAAAGGGGACCTTTCTTCTGTGAGGCAATCCGAGCGAATTTTGAGGTCCCCGTCGCAACTCGAGAAGCACCCGCATCTTCCGGCCGCAACTCGAGAAACACCCCAATATTATCCCCTCAATGCGAGATGAAGAAATTTTGCACTGCAGAATTTCAAGAGAAATACCACATTCCCTCTGGAAAGGCAAAAATGAACTTGACACCCTTTATTCGACTCAGAAAGTTCCCTCACACAGCCGTCCCCTTTGGAGAGGAGAACACACTTTACGGACTCAATTCGAGAAAAGCCCCTGTGCACATTGAAGGGTTCGAGAGGAAACCGAAAGTTCCCCTTCGAACACCAAAGGGGACCTGACTTCCCTGAAGCAACCCCAGCGAGTTCCTGAGGTCCCCGTCGCAACTCGAGAAGCACCCCCAGCTTCCCGCCGCAACTCGAGAAACACCCCAAAATTATCCTCTCCATGCGAGATGAGGAAATTTGGCGATGCAGCATCTCAAGAGAAATACCACATTCCTTTTTGAAAGGCAAAAAGGTACTTGACACCCTTTATTAGACTCAGAAAGTTCCCTCACACAGCCGCCCCCTTTGGAGAGGAGAACACACTTTACGGACTCAATCCGAGAGGAGACCCTGTGAACATTGAAGGGCTCGAGAGGAAACCGGAAGTTCCCCTTCCAACACGAAAGGGGACCTGACTTCCCTTAAGCAAAACCACCGAGTTCCTGAGGTACCCGTCTCACTAGAGAAGCACCACGAGCTTCCCGCCTCAACTCGAGAAACACCCCAAATTTAACCCCTCCATGCGAGAGGAGGAAATTTTGCGATGGAGCATCTCAAGAGAAATACCACATTCCCTCTGGAAAGGAAAAAAGGTACTTGACACCCTTTATTCGACTCAGAAAGTTCCCTCACACAGCCGTCCCCTTTGGAGAGGAGAACACACTTTACGGACTCAATTCGAGAGGAGCCCCTGTGCACACTGAAGGGCTCGAGAGGAAACCAGAAGTTCCCCTTCCAACACCAAAGGGGACCTGACTTCCCTGAAGCAACCCCAGCGAGTTCCTGAGGTCCCCGTCGCAACTCGAGAAGCACCCCCAGCTTCCCGACGCAACTCGAGAAACACCCCAAAATTCTCCCCTGCATGCGAGATGAGGAAATTTGGCGATGCAGCATCTCACGAGAAATACCACATTCCCTCTGGAAAGGCAAAAAGGTACTTGACACCCTTTATTCGATTCAGAAATTTCCCTCACAGAGCCGTCCCCTTTGCAGAGGAGAACACACTTTACGGACTCATTTCGAGAGGAGCCCCTGTGCACATTGAAGGGCTCGAGAGTAAACTGGAAGTTCCGCTTCCAACACCAAAGGGGCCCTGACTTCCCTGAAGCAACCCCAGCGAGTTCCTGAGGTCCCCGTCGCAACTCGAGAAGCACCCCAGCTTCCCGCCCCAACTCGAGAATCACCCCACAATTATCGCGTCCATGCGAGATGAGGAAATTTGTCGATGCAGCATCTCACGAGAAATACCACATTCCCTCTGGAAAGGCAAAAAGGTACATGACACCCTTTATTCGACTCAGAAAGTTCCCTCACACAGCCGTCCCCTTTGGAGAGGAGAACACACTTTACGGACTCAATTCGAGAGGAGCCCCTGTGCACATTGAAGGGCTCGAGAGGAAACCGGAAGTTCCCCTTCCAACACCAAAGGGGACCTTAATTCCCTGAAGCAACCCCAGCGAGTTCCTGAGGTCCCCGTCGCAACTCGAGAAGCACCACCAGCTTACCGCCGCAACTCGGGAAACACCCCAAAATTATCCCCTCCATGCGAGATGAGGAAATTTGGCGATGCAGCATCTCACGAGAAATACCACATTCCCTCTGGAAAGGCAAAAAGGTACTTGACACCCTTTATTCGACTCAGAAAGTTCCCTCACACAGCCGTCCCCTTTGGAGAGGAGAACACACTTTACGGACTCAATACGAGAGGAGCCCCTGTGCACATTGAAGGGCTCGAGAGGAAACCGGAAGTTCCGCTTCCAACACCAAAGGGGACCTGACTTCCCTGAAGCAACCCCACCGAGTTCCTGAGGTCCCCGTCGCAACTCGAGAAGCACCCCCAGCTTCCCGCCGCAACTCGAGAATCACCCCACAATTATCGCGTCCATGCGAGATGAGGAAATTTGTCGATGCAGCATCTCACGAGAAATACCACATTCCCTCTGGAAAGGCAAAAAGGTACTTGAAACCCTTTATTCGACTCAGAAAGTTCCCTCACACAGCCGTCCCCTTTGGAGAGGAGAACACACTTTACGGACTCAATTCGAGAGGAGCCCCTGTGCACATTGAAGGGCTCGAGAGGAAACCGGAAGTTCCCCTTCCAACACCAAAGGGGACCTGAATTCCCTGAAGCAACCCCAGCGAGTTCCTGAGGTCCCCGTCGCAACTCGAGAAGCACCACCAGCTTCCCGCCGCAACTCGGGAAACACCACAAAATTATCCCCTCCATGCGAGATGAGGAAATTTGGCGATGCAGCATCTCACGAGAAATACCACATTCCCTCTGGAAAGGCAAAAAGGTACTTGACACCCTTTATTCGACTCAGAAAGTTCCCTCACACAGCCGTGCCCTTTGGAGAGGAGAACACATTTTACGGACTCAATTCGAGAGGAGCCCCTGTGCACATTGAAGGCCTCGAGAGGAAACCGGAAGTTCCCCTTCCAACACCAAAGGGGACTTGACTTCCCTGAAGCAACCCCAGCGAGTTCCTGAGGTCCCTGTGGCAACTCGAGAAGCACCCCCAGCTTCCCGCCGCAACTCGAGAAACACCCAAAAATTATCCCCTCCATGCGAGATGAGGAAATTTGGCGATGCAGCATCTCAAGAGAAATACCACTTTCCCTCTGGACAAGCAAAAAGGTACTTGACACCCTTTATTCGACTCAGAAATTTCCCTCACAAAGACGTCCCCTTTGGAGAGGAGAACACACTTTACGGACTCAATTCGAGAGGAGCCCCTGTGCACATTGAAGGGCTCGAGAGGAAACCGGAAGTTCCGCTTCCAACACCAAAGGGGCCCTGACTTCCCTGAAGCAACCCCAGCGAGTTCCTGAGGTCCCCGTCGCAACTCGAGAAGCAGCCCCAGCTTCCCGCCCCAACTCGAGAATCACCCCACAATTATCGCGTCCATGCGAGATGAGGAAATTTGGCGATGGAGCATCACACGAGAAATACCACATTCCCTCTGGAAAGGAAAAAAGGTACTTGACACCCTTTATTCGACTCAGAAAGTTCCCTCACACAGCCTTCCCCTTTGGAGAGGAGAACACACTTTACGGACTCAATTCGAGAGGAGCCCCTGTGCACATTGAAGGGCTCGAGAGGAAACCGGAAGTTCCCCTTCCAACACCAAAGGGGACCTGACTTCCCTGAAGCAACCGCAGCGAGTTCCTGAGGTCCCCGTCGCAACTCGAGAAGCACACCCAACTTCCCGCCCCAACTCGAGAATCACCCCACAATTATCGCGTCCATGCGAGATGAGGAAATTTGGCGATGCAGCATCTCACGAGAAATACCACATTCCCTCTGGAAAGGCAAAAAGGTACTTGACACCCTTTATTCGACTCAGAAAGTTCCCTCACACAGCCGTCCCCTTTGGAGAGGAGAACACACTTTACGGACTCAATTAGAGAGGAGCCCCTGTGCACATTGAAGGGCTCGAGAGGAACCCGGAAGTTCCCCTTCCAACACCAAAGAAGACCTGACTTCCCTGAAGCACCCCAGCGAGTTCCTGAGGTCCCTGTCGCAACTCGAGAAGCACCCCCAGCTTCCCGCGGCAACTCGAGAAACACCCAAAAATTATCCCCTCCATGCGAGATGAGGAAATTTGGCGATGCAGCATCTCAAGAGAAATACCACTTTCCCTCTGGACAAGCAAAAAGGTACTTGACACCCTTTATTCGACTCAGAAAGTTCCCTCACAAAGACGTCCCCTTTGGAGAGGAGAACACACTTTACGGACTCAATTCGAGAGGAGCCCCTGTGCACATTGAAGGGCTCGAGAGGAAACCGGAAGTTCCGCTTCCAACACCAAAGGGGCCCTGACTTCCCTGAAGCAACCCCAGGGAGTTCCTGACGTCCCCGTCGCAACTCGAGAAGCAGCCCCAGCTTCCCGCCCCAACACGAGAAACACCCCACAATTATCGCGTCCATGCGAGATGAGGAAATTTGGCGATGCAGCATCTCACGAGAAATACCACATTCCCTCTGGAAAGGCAAAAAGGTACTTGACACCCTTTATTCGACTCAGAAAGTTCCCTCACACAGCCGTCCCCTTTGGAGAGGAGAACACACTTTACGGACTCAATTCGAGAGGAGCCCCTGTGCACATTGAAGGGCTCGAGAGGAAACCGGAAGTTCGCCTTCCAACACCAAAGGGGACCTGACTTCCCTGAAGCAACCGCAGCGAGTTCCTGAGGTCCCCGTCGCAACTCGAGAAGCACCCCCAACTTCCCGCCCCAACTCGAGAATCACCCCACAATTATCGCGTCCATGTGAGATGAGGAAATTTGGCGATGCAGCATCTCACGAGAAATACCACATTCCCTCTGGAAAGGCAAAAAGGTACTTGACACCCTTTATTCGACTCAGAAAGTTCCCTCACACAGCCGTCCCCTTTGGAGAGGAGAACACACTTAACGGACTCAATTCGAGAGGAGCCCCTGTGCACATTGAAGGGCTCCAGAGGAACCCGGAAGTTCCCCTTCCAACACCAAAGAAGACCTGACTTCCCTGAAGCAACCCCAGCGAGTTCCTGAGGTCCCAGTCGCAACTCGAGAAGCACCCCCAGCTTCCCGCCGCAACTCGAGAAACACCCCAAAATTCTCCCCTCCATGCGAGATGAGGAAATTTGGCGATGCAGCATCTCACGAGAAATACCACTTTCCCTCTGGACAAGCAAAAAGGTACTTGACACCCTTTATTCGACTCAGAAAGTTCCCTCACACAGCCGTCCCCTTTGGAGAGGAGAACACACTTTACGGACTCAATTCGAGAGGAGCCCCTGTGCACATTGAAGGGCTCGAGAGGAAACCGGAAGTTCCGCTTCCAACACCAAAGGGGCCCTGACTTCCCTGAAGCAACCGCAGCGAGTTCCTGAGGTCCCCGTCGCAACTGGAGAAGCAGCCCCAGCTTCCCGGGGCAACTCGAGAAACACCCCAAAATTCTCCCCTCCATGCGAGATGAGGAAATTTGGCGATGCAGCATCTCAAGAGAAATACCACATTCCCTCTGGAAAGGCAAAAAGGTACTTGACACCCTTTATTCGACTCAGAAAGTTCCCTCACAAAGACGTCCCCTTTGGAGAGGAGAACACACTTTACGGACTCAATTCGAGAGGAGCCCCTGTGCACATTGAAGGGCTCGAGAGGAAACCGGAAGCTCCGCTTCCAACACCAAAGGGGCCCTGAGTTCCCTGAAGCAACCCCAGCGAGTTCCTGAGGTCCCCGTCGCAACTCGAGAAGCACCCCCAGCTTCCCGCCCCAACTCGAGAATCACCCCACAATTATCGCGTCAATGCGAGATGAGGAAATTTGGCGATGCAGCATCTCACGAGAAATACCACATTCCCTCTGGAAAGGCAAAAAGGTACTTGACACCCTTTATTCGACTCAGAATGTTTCCTCACACAGCCGTCCCCTTTGGAGAGGAGAACACACTTAACGGACTGAATTCGAGAGGAGCCCCTGTGCCCTTTGAAAGGCTCGAGAGGAAACCGGAAGTTCCCCTTCCAACACCAAAGGGGACCTGACTTCCCTGAAGCAACCCCAGCGAGTTCCTGAGGTCCCCGTCGCAACTCGAGAAGCACCCCCAGCTTCCCGCCGCAACTCGAGAAACAGCCCAACATTCTCCCCTCCATGCGAGATGAGGAAATTTGGCGATGCAGCATCTCACGAGAAATACCACATTCCCTCTGGAAAGGCAAAAAGGTACTTGACACCCTTTATTCGACTCAGAAAGTTCCCTCACACAGCCGTCCCCTTTGGAGAGGAGAACACACTTTACGGACTCAATTCGAGAGGAGCCCCTGTGGACATTGAAAGGCTCGAGAGGAAACCGGAAGTTCCCCTTCCAACACCAAAGGGGACCTGACTTCCCTGAAGCAACCCCAGCGAGTTTGAGGTCCCGGTCGAAACTCGAGAAGCACCCCCAGCTTCCCGCCGCAACTCGAGAAACACCCAAAAATTATCCCCTCCATGCGAGATGAGGAAATTTGGCGATGCAGCATCTCAAGAGAAATACCACATTCCCTGTGGAAAGGCAAAAAGGTACTTGACACCCTTTATTCGACTCAGAAAGTTCCCTCACAAAGACGTCCCCTTTGGAGAGGAGAACACACTTCACGGCCTCAATTCGAGAGGAGCCCCTGTGCACATTGAAGGGCTTGAGAGGAAACCGGAAGTTCCCCTTCCAACACCAAAGGGGACCTGACTTCCCTGAAGCAACCCCAGCGAGTTCCTGAGGTCCCGGTCGCAACTCGAGAAGCACCCCCAGCTTCCCGCGGCAACTCGAGAAACACCCAAAAATTATCCCCTCCATGCGAGATGAGGAAATGTGGCGATGCAGCATCTCAAGAGAAATACCACATTCCCTCTGGAAAGGCAAAAAGGTACTTGACACCCTTTATTCGACTCAGAAAGTTCCCTCACAAAGACGTCCCCTTTGGAGAGGAGAACACACTTTACGGCCTCAATTCGAGAGGAGCCCCTGTGCACATTGAAGTTCTTGAGAGGAAACCGGAAGTTCCCCTTCCAACACCAAAGGTGACCTGACTTCCCTGAAGCAACCCCAGCGAGTTCCTGAGGTCCCCGTCGCAACTCGAGAAGCACCGCCAGCTTCCCGCCGCAACTCGAGAAACACCCCATAATTATCCGCTCCATGCGAGATGAGGAAATTTGGCGATGCAGCATCTCACGAAAAATACCACATTCCCTCTGGAAAGGCAAATAGGTACTTGACACCCTTTATTCAACTCAGCAAGTTCCCTCACACAGCCGTCCCCTTTGGAGAGGAGAACACACTTTACGGACTCAATTCAAGAGGAGCCCCTGTGCACATTGAAGGGCTCGAGAGGAAACCAGAATTTCCCCTTCTAACACCAAAGGGGACCTGACTTCCCTGAAGCAACCCCAGCGAGTTCCTGAGGTCCCCACCGCAACTCGAGAAGCACCCCCAGCTTCCCGCCGAAATTCGAGAAACATCCCAAAATTATCCCCTCCATGTGAGATGAGGAAATTTGGCGATGCAGCATCTCACGAGAAATACCACCTTCCCCCTGGAAAGGCAAAAAGGTACTTGACACCCTTTATTCGACTCAGAAAGTTCCCTCACACAGCCGTCCCCTTTGGAGAGGAGAACACACTTTACGGACTCAATTCGAGAGCAGCCCCTGTGCACATTGAAGGGCTCGAGAGGAAACCGGAAGTTCCCCTTCCGACACCAAAGGGGACCTGATATCCCTGAAGCATCCCCAGCGAGTACCTGAGGTCCCCGTCGCAACTCGAGAAGCACCCCCAGCTTCCCGCCGCAACTCGAGAAACAGCCCAACATTCTCCCCTCCATGCGAGATGAGGAAATTTGGCGATACAGAAGCTCAAGAGAAATCAAACATTCCCACTTGAAAGCCATAATGGTACTTGACTCCCTTCAGGCGACCCAGAATGGTCCCTAACATCCATCCTCAGTGGAGAGGAGAACACACTTTACGGACTCAAATCGAGTAGACGCAATATTCCTATTTATCGGCTCGAGAGTAATCCGGAAGTTGCCATTCCAACACAAAAGGGGATGTGACTTCCCTGAAGCAAACCGAGCGAGGTCGTGAGGTACCCATCGGAACCCCAGAAGCACCCCTTGTTTCCCGCCGCAACTCGAGAAACACCACCAAATTATCCCCTCAATGCGAGATGAGGTAATTTTGCGCTGCAGCATCTCAAGAGAAATCCCACATTCCCGCTTGAAAGGCAAAAGGGTACTTCACACACTTTATGCCCCTCAGAAAGTTCCCTAACATCCGTCCCCATTGGAGAGGAGAACACACTTTATCGACTCAACTCGAGAAGAGTTCCTATTCCCATTAAAGGGCTCGAGAGTAATATGGACGTTTCTCCTCTGGCACAAAATGGGACCTGACTTCCCTGAAGTAACTCGAGTAAGTTCCTGAGGTCTTCGTCGCAACTCGAGAAACCCCCCCAGCTTCCAACCGCAATTCGAAAAACACCGCAAAATTATCCCCTCAATGCGAGATGAGGAAATTTTGCACTGCAGAATCTCAAGAGAAATCCCACATTCCGGCTTGAAAGGCAAAAGGGTACTTGACTCCCTTGAGGCGATTCAGAATGTTCCCTAACATCCGTCCTCATTGGATTGGAGAACTCAATTAATGGAGTCAAAAGAGTAGAGGCAATATTCCTATTTAATGTCTCGAGAATAATCCGGAAGTTCCCCTTTAAACACAAAACGGGATTTGACTTCACTGAAGCAACTCGAACGAGTTCCTAAGGTCCCCGTCGCAAGTCAAGAATTACATCCTGCTTCCCCCCGCAATTCGAGAAAAGCCACCAAATTATCCCCTCAATGCGAGATGAGGAAATTTTGCGCTGCAGAATCTCAAGAGAAATCCCACATTCCCGATTGAAAGGCAAAAAAGTACTTGAGTCCCTTTAGGCGACTCACAATGGTCCCTAACATCCCTCTTCAGAGGAGAGGAGAACACACTTGTGGACTCAAATCGAGAAGAGGCAATATTCCCATTTAACGGCTGAAGAGTAATCCGGAAGTTCCCCTTCCAACACAAAAGGGTACTTGACTTACCTGAAGAAACCAGAGAGAGTTCCTGAGGTCCCCATTGCAATTCAAGAGTACCCCCTGCTTCCTTCCGCAACTCAAAAACTCCACAAAATTACCCTTCAATGCAAGATGAGGAAATTTTGCGCTACAGAATCTCAAGAGAAATCCCACATCCCGCTTGATAGGCAAAAGGGTACCTTACTCCAAATAGGCGACTCAGAATGTTCTCTAACACCCGTCCTCAGTGGAGAGGAGAACACACTTTATGGACTCAAATGGAGAAGAGGCAATATTCCTGTTTAACGGCTCGAGAGTAATCCGGAAGTTCCCCTTCCAGCACAAAATGGGACCTGACTTCCCTGAAGTAACTCGAGTGAGTTCCTGAAGTCCACCTCGGAACTCGAAAAGGACACCATTATCGCGCCGCAATTCGTGAAACACCACAAAATTATCCCCTCAATGTGAGATGAGGTAATTTTTCGCTGCAGAATTTCAAGAGAAATCCACATTCCGGCCTGAAAGGCAAAAGTGTACTTGACGCACTTTATACCACTCTGAAATTTCCCTAACATCCATCCCCATTGGAGAGGATAACACACTTTATGGACTCAACTCGAGAAGAGGCCCTATTCCCATTAAAGGACTCGATTGTAATCCGGAAGTCCCCCTGCCAGCAAAAAGGGGACCTGACTTCTCTGAAGTAACTCCAGTAAGTTCCTGAGGTCCTCGACGCAACTCGAGAAATCCCCCCAGCTCCCAACCGCAATACGAGAAACACCACAAAATTATCCACTCAATGCGAGATGAGGAAATTTTGCGCTGCAGAAGCTCAAGAGAAATCCCACATTCCTGCTTGAAAGGCAAAATGGTACTTGACTCCCTTCAGGCGACTCAGAATGGTCCCTAACTTCCGTCCTCAGTGGAGAGGAGAACACACTTTATGGACTCAAATCGAGTAGACGCAATATTCCCATTTATCAGCTCGAGAGTAATCCGGAAGTTGCCATTCCAACACAAAAGGCGATGTGACTTTCCTGAATCAACCCGAGTGAGGTCCTGAGGTCAACATCGGAACTCCAGAAGTACCCCCTGCTTCCCGCCGCAACAAGAGAAACACCACAAAATTATCCCCTCAATGCTAGATGAGGTAATTTTGCGCTGCAGCATCTCAAGAGAAATCCCACATTCCCGCTTGAAAGGCAAAAGGGTACTTGACACACTTTATGCCCCTCAGAAAGTTCCCTAACATCCGTCCCCATTGGAGAGGAGAACAATCTTTATGGACTCAACTTGAGAAGAGGTCCTATTCCCATTAAAGGGCTTGAGAGTAATCCGGAAGTTTCTCCTCTGGCACAAAATGACACCTGACTTCACTGAAGTAACTCGAGTGAGTTCCTGAGGTCCTCGTCGCAACTCGAGAAACCCCCTCAGCTTCCAACCGCAATTCGAGAAACAGCACAAAATTATCCCCTCAATGCGACATGAGGTAATTTTGCACTGCAGAATCTCTAGAGAAATCCCACATTCCCGATTGAAAGGCAAAAGGGGACTTGAGTCACTTTAGGCGACTCAGAATGGTCCCTAACATCCCTCTGCAGAGGAGAGGAGAACAAACTTGTCGACTAAAATCGACAAGAGGCAATATTCCCATTTAACGGCTGGAGAGTAATCCGGAAGTTCCCCTTCCAACACACAAGGGGACTTGACTTACCTGAAGAAACCAGAGCGAGTTCTTGAGGTCCACGCTGCAATTCAAGAGTACCCCCTGCTTCCTTCCGCAACTCGAGAAACTCCACAAAATTACCCCTCAAAGCGAGATGAGGAAATTTTGCGCTGCAAAATCTGAAGAGAAATCCCACATTCCCGCTAGAAAGGCAAAAGGTTACTTGACTCCCATTAGCCGACTCAGAATGGTCCCTAACATCGGTCCTCAGTGGAGAGGAGAACACACTTTATGGACTCAAATCGAGAAGAGGCAATATTCCTGTTTAACGGCTCCAGAGTAATCCGGAAGTTCCTCTTCCAACACAAAAGGGGACGTGACTTCCTTGCAGCAAACCGAGAGAGTTCCTGAAGTCCCCATCCCAACTCGAGAATTACCCCCTGCTTCCCGCCGCAATAGGAGAAACACCACAAAACTATCCCCTCAATATGAGATGAGGAAATTTTGCGCTGCAGAATCTCAAAAGAAATCCCACGTTCCCTCTTGAAAGGCAAAAGGGTACTTTACACAATTTATGCCACTCAGGAATTTCCCTAACATCCGTCTCCACTGGAGAGGAGAACACACTTTATGGACTCCACTCGAGAAGAGGCCCTATTCCCATTAAAGGGTTCTAGAGTAATCCGGAAGATGCCCTTCCAAAAAAAAAGGGGACCTGCCTTCCTTAAAGTAACTCGAGTGAGTTGCTGAGCTCCCCGTCGCTTCTCCAGAAGTTTCCCCAGCTTCCCACCGCAACTCGAGAAACACCCGAAAATTATCCGCTCAGTGCAAGATGAGGAAACTTTGCCATGCAGAATCTCAAGAGAAATACCACATTTCCTCTGGAAAGGCAAAAAGGTACTTGACACGCTTTATTCGACTCAGAAAGTTCCCTCACACAGCCGTCCCCATTGGAGAGGAGAACACACTTTAAGGTCTCAATTGGAGATGAGACCCTTAAGGGCTCCAGAGGAAAGCGGAAGTTCCCCTTCCAACAGCAAAGGGGACCTGACGTCCTTGAAGCAACCCCAGCGAGTTCCTGAGGTCCCCGTCGCAACTCGACAAGCACCCCCAGCTTCCCGCCGCAACTCGAGAAACACCCCAAAATTATCCCCTCAATGCGAGATTAGGAAATTTTGCGATGCAGCATCTCAAGAGAAATACCACATTCCGTCTTGAAAGGCAAAAAGGTAATTGACACCCTTTATTCGACTCAGAAAGTTCCCTCACACAGCTGTCACCTTTGGAGAGGAGAACACACTTTAAGGACTCAATTCGAGATGAGCCCCTGTGCACCTTTAAGGGCTCGAGAGGAACCCGGAAGTTCCCCTTCCAACAGCAAAGGGGACCTGACTTTCCTGCTGCAACTCCAGGGAGTTCCTGAGGTCCCCGTCGCAACTAGAGAAGCACCCACAGCTTACCGCCGCAAGTCGAGAAACACCCCAAAATTATCTCCTCAATGCGAGATGAGGAAATTATGCGATGCAGCATCTCAAGAGAAATACCACATTCCCTCTTGAAAGGCAAAAAGGTACTTGACACCCTTTAATCCACTCAGAAAGTTCCCTCACACAGCCGTCCCATTTTAGAGGAGAACACACTTTAGGGACTCAATTCCAGATGAGCCCCTGTGCATATGTAAGGGCTCGAGAGGAACCCGGATGTTCCCCTTCCAACACCAAAGGGGACCTGACTTCCCTGAAGCAACCCCAGCGAGTTCCTGAGGTCCCCGTCGCAACTCAAGAAGCACCCCCATCTTACCGCCGCAACTCGAAATACACCCCAACATTATCCCCTCAATACGAGATGAGGAAATTTTGCGTTGCAGCATTTCAAGAGAAATACCACATTACCTGTTGAAAGGCAAAAAGGTACTTGAAACCCTTTATTTCACTCAGAAAGTTCGCTCACACAGCCGTCACCTTTGGAGAGAACACACTCTATGGACTCAATTCGAAATGAGCCCCTTTACACATATAAGGGCTGGAGAGGAACCCGGGAGTTCCCCTTCCAACAGCAAAGGGGAACTGACTTCCCTGAAGCAACCCCAGCGAGTTGCTCAGGTTCCGGCGCAACTCTTGAAGCACCCCCTGCTTCCCGCCGCAACTCGAGAAACACACCAAAATTATCCCCTCAATGCGAGATGAGGAAATTTTCGATGCAGCATCTCAAGAGAAATACCACATTCCCTCTTGAAAGGCAAAAAGGTACTTGACACCCTTTATTCGACTCAGAAAGTTCCCTCACACAGCCGACTTCTTTGGAGAGAACACACTTTATGGACTCAATACGAGATGACCCCTCTGCACATTTAAAGGCCCGAGAGGAACCCAAATGATCCCTGTCCAACACCAAAGGGGACCTGACTTCCCTGAAGCAACCCCAGCGAGTTCCTGAGGTCCCCGTCGCAACTCGAGAAGCACACAAAAATTATCCCCTCAATACGAGATGAGGAAATTTTGCGATGCAGCATTTCAAGAGAAATAACACATTCCCTCTTGAAAGGCAAAAAGGTACTTGACACCCATTATTCGACTCAGAAAGTTCCCTCACACAGCCGTCCCCTTTGGGGAGTACACACTTTATGGACTTAATTCGAGATGAGCCCCTGTGCACATTTAAGGGCTCGAGAGGAACACGGAAGTTCCCCTTCCAACAGCAAAGGAGACCTGACTTCCCTGAAGCAACCCCAGCGAGTTCCTGAGGTCCCCGTCGCAACTCGAGAAGCACCCTAAAATTATCCCCTCAATGCGAGATGAGGAAATTTTGTGATGCAGCATCTCAAGAGAAATACCACACTCCCTTTTGAAAGGCAAAAAGGTACTTGACACCTTTTATTCGACTGAGAAAGTTCCCTCACAGAGTAGTCACCTTTTAGAGGAGAACACACTTTATGGACTCAATTCGAGATGAGCCCCTGTGCACATTTAAGGGCTGGAGAGGAACCCGGATGTTCCCCTTCTAACACCAAAGGGGACCTGACTTACCTGAATCAACCCCAGCGATTTCCTGAGGTCCCTGTCGCAACTCTTCAAGCATCCCCAGCTTCTCCCCGCACCTCGAGAAACAAATCAAAATTATTCCCTCAATGCGAGATGAGGAAATTTTGCGATGTAGCATCTCAAGAGAAATACCACATTCCCTCTTGAAAGAGAAAAAGTTACTTGACACTCGTTATTCGACTCAGAAAGTTCCCTCACACACCCGCCCCTTTTAGAGAAGAACAGACTTTATGGACTCTATTCGAGATGAGCCTCTGTGCACATTAAAGGGCTGAAGAGGAATCTGGAAGATCCCCTTCCAATACCAAAGGGGAGCTGACTTTCCAGAAGCAACCCCAGCGAGTTCCTGAGGTCCCCGTCGCAACTCTTCAAGCACCCCCAGCTTCCCGCCGCAACTCGAGAAACACCCCAAAATTATTCCGTAAATGCGAGATGAGGAAATTTTGCTAGGCAGCATCTCAAGAGAAATACCACATTCCCTCTTGAAAGGCAAAAAGGTACTTGACACCCTTTATTCGACTCAGAAAGTTCCCTCACACAGACGTCCGCTTTTAGAGGAGAACACACTTTATGGACTCAATTCGAGATGAGCCCCTGTGCACATTTAAGGGCTCGAGAACAACCCGGAAGTTTGCCTGCCAACAACAAAGGGGACCTGACTTACCTGAAGCAACCCCAGCGAGTTCCTGAGGTCCCCGTCGCAACTCGCGAAGCACCCCCAGCTTCCCGCTGCAACTCGAGAAACACCCCAAAATTATCCCCTCAATGCGAGATGAGGAAATTTTGCGATGCAGCATCTCAAGATAAATACCACATTCCCTCTTGAAAGCAAAAAGATACTTGACACCCTTTATTCGACTCAGAAAGTTCCCTCACACAGCCGTCCCCTTTGGAGAGGAGAACACACTTTATGGACTCAATTCGAGATGAGTCCCTGTGCACATTTAAGTGCTCGAGAGGAACACGGAAGGTCCCCTTCCAACACCAAAGGGGACCTGACTTCCCATTAAGCAACCCCAGCGAGTTCCTGAGGTCCCCGTCGCAACACGAGAAACACCCCCAGCTTCCCGCCGCAACTCTAAAAACACACCAAAATTATCCCCTCAATGCGAGATGAGGAAATTTTGCGATGCAGCATCTCAAGAAAAATACCACATTCCCACTTGAAAGGCAAAAATGTATTTGACACTTTTATTCGACTCAGAAAGTTCCCTCACATAGCCGTCCCCTTTTAGAGGAGAACACACTTTATGGACTCAATTCGAGATGAGCCCCTGTGCACATTTAAGGGCTGGAGAGGAACCCGGAAGTTCCCCTTCTAACACCAAAGGGGACCTGACTTACCTGAATCAACCCCAGCGATTTCCTGAGGTCCCTGTCGCAACTCTTCAAGCATCCCCAGCTTCTCCCCGCACCTCGAGAAACAAATCAAAATTATTCCCTCAATGCGAGATGAGGAAATTTTGCGATGTAGCATCTCAAGAGAAATACCACATTCCCTCTTGAAAGAGAAAAAGTTACTTGACACTCGTTATTCGATTCAGAAAGTTCCCTCACACACCCATCCCCTTTTAGAGAAGAACACACTTTATGGACTCAATTCGAGATGAGCCCATGTGCACATTAAAGGGCTGAAGAGGAATCTGGAAGATCCCCTTCCAATACCAAAGGGGAGCTGACTTCACTGAAGCAACTCCAGCGAGTTCCTGAGGTCCCCGTCGCAACTCGCGAAGCACCCCCAGCGTCCCGCCGCAACTCGAGAAACACCCTAAAATTATCCACTCAATGCGAGATGAGGAAATTTTGCGATGCAGCATCTCAACAGAAATACCACATTCCCTCTTGAAAGGCAAAAAGGTACTTGACACCCCCTATTCGACTCAGAAAGTTCCCTCACAGGGCCGTCCCCTTTGGAGAGAACACACTTTATGGACTCAAATTGAGATGAGCCCCTGTGCACATTTAAGGGCTCCAGAGGAAGCCGGAATTTCCTCTTCCAACAACAAAGGGGAACTGACTTCCCTGTAGCAACCCCAGCGAGTTTCTGAAGTCCCCGTCGCAACTGGAGAAGCACCCCCAGCTTCCCGCCGCAACTCGAGAAACACCCAAAATTATCCCCTCAATGCGAGATGATCAAATTTTGCGAAGCAGCATCTCAAGAGAAATACCACATTCCCTCTTGAAAGGCAAAAAGGTACTTGAAACCATTTATTTCACTCAGAAAGTTCGCTCACACAGCCGTCACCTTTGGAGAGAACACACTTTATGGACTCAATTCGAGATGAGCCACTTTTCACATTTAAGGGCTCGAAAGGAACACGGAAGTTCCCCTTCCAACAGCAAAGGGGAACTGACTTCCCTGAAGCAACCCCAGCGAGTTGCTCAGGTTCCCGCGCAAGTCTTGAAGCACCCCCTGCTTCCCGCCGCAACTCGAGAAACACCCCAAAATTATCCCCTCAATGCGAGATGAGGAAATTTTGCGATGCAGCATCTCAAGAGAAATAGCACATTTACGCTTGAAAGGCAAAAAGGTACTTGACACCCTTTATTCGACTCAGAAAGTTCCCTCACACAGCCATCCTCTTTGGAGAGAACACACCTTATGGACTCAATACGAGATGACCTCTCTGCACATTTAAAGGCTCGAGAGAAACCCAAATGATCCCTGTCCAACACCAAAGGGGACCTGACTTCCCTGAAGCAACCCCAGCGAGTTCCTGAGGTCCCCGTCGCAACTCGAGAAGCACCCCCAGCTTCCCGCCGCAACTCGAGAAACACGCCAAAATTATCCCCTCAATGCGAGATGAGGAAATTTTGCGAGGCAGGATCATAAGAGAAATACCATATTCGCGCTTGAAAGGCAAAAAGGTACTTGACACCCTTGATTCGACTCAGAAAGTTCCCTCACACAGCGGTCCCCATTGGAGAGAACACACGTTATGGACTCATTTCGAGATGAGCCCCTGTGCACATTTAAGGGCTCGAGAGGAACCCGCAAGTTCCCCTTCCAACATCAAAAGGGACCAGACTGCCCTGAAGCAACCCCAGCGAGTTCCTGAGGTCCCTGTCGCAACTCAAGAAGCACCCGCAGCTTCCGGCCGCAACTCCAGAAACACCCCAAAATTATCCCCTCAGTGCGAGATGAGGAAATTTTGCGATGCAGCATCTCAAGAGAAATACCACATTCCCTCTTGAAAGGCAAAAAGGTACTTGACACCCCCTATTCGACTCAGGAAGTTCCCTCACAGGGCCGTCCGCTTTGGAGAGAACACACTTTATGGACTCAGTTCTAAATGAGCCCCTGTGCACATTTAAGGGCTCGAGAGGAACCCGGAATTTCCCCTTCCAACAGCAAAGGGGAGCTAACTTCCCTGAAGCAACCCCAGCGAGTTCCTGAGTTCCCAATCGCAACTCGAGAAGCACCCCCAGCTTCCCGCCGCAACTCGAGAAACACCCCAAAATTATCCCCTCAATGCGAGATGAGGAAATTTTGCGTTGCAACATCTCAAGAGAAATATCACATTCCGTCTTGGAAGGCAAAAAGGTACTTGACACCCTTTATTCGACTCAGAAAGTTCCCTCACACAGACATCCCCTTTGGAGAGGAGAACACACTTTATGGACTCAATTCGAGATGAGCCCCTGTGCACATTTAAGGGCTCGAGAGGAACCCGGAAGTTCCCCTTCCAACAGCAAAGGGGACCTGACTTCCCATTAAGCAACCCCAGCGAGTTCCTGAGGTCCACGTCGCAACTCGAGAAGCACCCCTAGCTTCCCGCCGCAACTCTAAAAACACACCAAAATTATCCCCTCAATGCGAGATGAGGAAATTTTGCGATGCAGCATCTCAAGAAAAATACCACATTCCCTCTTGAAAGGCAAAAAGGTATTTGACACCCTTTATTCGACTCAGAAAGTTCCCTAACATTGCCGTTCCCTTTTAGAGGAGAACACACTTTATGGACTCAATTCGAGATGAGCCCCTGTGCACATTTAAGTGCTGGAGAGGAACCCGGAAGTTCCCCTTCTAACACCAAAGGGGACCTGACTTACCTGAATCAACCCCAGCGATTTCCTGAGGTCCCTGTCGCAACTCTTCAAGCATCCCCTGCTTCTCCCCGCACCTCGAGAAACAAATCAAAATTATTCCCTCAATGCGAGATGAGGAAATTTTGCGATGTAGCATCTCAAGAGAAATACCACATTCCCTCTTGAAAGAGAAAAAGTTACTTGACACTCGTTATTCGACTCAGAAAGTTCCCTCACACACCCGTCCCCATTTAGAGAAGAACACACTTTATGGACTCAATTCGAGATGAGCCCCTGTGCACATTAAAGGGCTGAAGAGGAATCTGGAAGATCCCCTTCCAATACCAAAGGGGAGCTGACTTCCCTGAAGCAACCCCAGCGAGTTCCTGAGGTCCCCGTCGCAACTCTTGAAGCACCCCCAGCTTCACGCCGCAACTCGAGAAACACCCCAAAATTATCCCCTAAATGCGAGATGAGGAAATTTTGCGATGCAGCGTCTCAAGAGAAATACCACATTCCCTCTTGAAAGGCAAAAAGGTACTTGACACACTTTATTCGACTCAGAAATTTCCGCACACAGCCGTCCCCTTTTAGAGGAGAACACACTTTATGGACTCAATTCGAGATGAGCCCCTGTGCACATTTAAGGGCTCGAGAACAACCGGGAAGTTTGCCTGCCAACAACAAAGGGGACTTGTCTTCCCTGAAGCAACCCCAGCGAGTTCCTGAGGTCCCTGTCGCAACTCGCGAAGCACCCCCAGCTTCCCGCCGCAACTCGAGAAACAGCCTAAAATTATCCACTCAATGCAAGATGAGGAAATTTTGCGATGCAGCATCTCAAAAGAAATACCACATTCCCTCTTGAAAGGCAAAAAAGTACTTGACACCATTTATTCGACTCAGAAAGTTCCCTCACACAACGGTGCCATTTGAGAGGATGATACACTTCATTGAGTCAATTCGAAATGAGCCCCTGTGCACATTTAACGGCTGGAGAGGTACCCGGAAGTTCTCCTTCCAACACCAAAGCGGACCTGACTTCCCTGAAGCAACCCCAGCGAGTTCCTGAGTTCCCCGTCGCAACTGGAGAAGCACCCCCAGCTTCCCGCCGCAACTCGAGAAACACTCCAAAATTATCCCCTCAATGCGAGACGATCAAATTTTGCGATGCAGCATCTCAAGAGAAATACCACATTCCCTCTTGAAAGGCAAAAAGGTACTTGAAACCCTTTATTTCACTCAGAAAGTTCGGTCACAGAGCCGTCACCTTTGGAGAGAACACACTTTATGGACTCAATTCGAGATGAGCCCCTTTTCACATTTAAGGGCTCGAGAGGAACCCGGAAGTTCCCCTTCCAACAGCAAAGGGGAACTGACTTCCCTGAATCAACCCCAGCGAGTTGCTCAGGTTCCGGCGCAAGTCTTGAAGCACCCCCTGCTTCCCGCCGCAACTCTAGAAACACCCTAAAATTATCCCCTCAATGCGAGATGAGGAAATTTTGCGATGCAGCATCTCAAGAGAAATAGCACATTCCCTCTTGAAATGCAAAAATATACTTGACACCCTTTATTTGACTCAGAAAGTTCCCTCACACAGCCGTCCTCTATGGAGAGAACACACTTTATGGACTCAATACGAGATGAGCCCCTCTGCAAATTTAAAGTCTCGAGAGGAACCCAAATGATCCCTGTCTAACAACAAAGGGGACCTGACTTCCCTGAAGCAACCACAGCGAGTTCCTGAGGTCCCCGTCGAAACTCGAAAAGCACCCCCACCTTCCCGCCGCAACTCGAGAAACACCCCAAAATTATCCCGTCAATGCGAGATGAGGAAATTTAAGGATGCAGCATCTCAAGAGAAATACCACATTCCCTCTTGAAAGGCAAATAGGTACGTAACACCCTTTATTCGACTCAGATAGTTCCCTCACACAGCAATCCCCTTTGGAGAGGAGAACACACTTTATGTACTCAATTCGAGATGAGCACCTGTGCACATTTAAGGGCTCGAGAGGAACAGGAATATCCCCTTCCAACAGCAAAGGTGACCTGACTTCCCTGAAGTCACCCCAGCGAGTTCCTGAGGTCCCCGTCGCAACTCGAGAAACACCCCCAGCTTCCCGCCGCAATACGAGAAAAACCACAAAATTAACCCCACAATGAGAGATGAGGAAATTTTGCGATGCGGCATTTCAAGAGAAATACCACATTCCCTCTTGAAAGGCAAAAAGGCACTTAACACTCTTTATTCGACTCAGAAAGTTCCCTCACACAGCCGTCCCCTTTTAGAGGAGTACTCATTTATGGACTCAATTCCAGATGAGACCCTGTGCACATTTAAAAGCTCCAGAGGAACCCGGAATTTCCCCTTCCAACAGCAAAGGGGTCCTGACTTCCATGAAGCAAACCCAGCGAGTTCCTGAGGTCCCAGTCGCAACTCGAGAAGCACCCCGAGCTTCCCGCCGCAACTCGAGAAACACCCCAAAATTATCCCCTCAATGCGAGATGAGGAAATTTTGCGATGCAGCATCTCAAGAGAAATACCACATTCACTCTTGAAAGGCAAAAATGTACTTGACACCCTTTATTCGACTCAGAAAGTTCCCTAACACAGCCGTCCCCTTTTAGAGGAGAACACACTTTATGGACTCAATTCGAGATGAGCCCCTGTGCACATTTAAGGGATCGAGAGGAACCCGGAAGTTCCCCTTCCAACACCAAAGGGGACCTGACTTCCCTGAAGCAACCCCAGCGAGTTCCTGAGGTCCCCGTCGCAACTCGAGAAACACCCCCAGCTTCCCGCCGCAATACGAGAAAAACCCCAAAATTAACCCCACAATGAGAGATGAGGAAATTTTGCGATGCAGCATCTCAAGTGAAATACCACATTCCCTCTTGAAAGGCAAAAATGTACTTGACACCCTTTATTGGACTCAGAAAGTTCCCTCACACAGCCGTCCCCTTTGGAGAGAACACATTTTATGGACTCAATTCGAGATGAACCCCTGTGCACATTTAAGGGCTCGAGCGGAACCCGGAAGTTCTCCTTCCAACAGCAAAGGAGATCTGACTTCCCTGAAACAACACCAGTGATTTCCTGAGGTCCCCGTCGCAACTCGAGAAGCACCCCCAGCCTCCCGCGGCAACTCGAGAAACACCCCAAAATTATCCCCTCAATGCGAGATGAGGAAATTTTGCGATGTAGCATCTCAAAAGAAATACCACATTCCCTCTTGAAAGGCATAAAGGTACTTGACACCCTTTATTCCACTCAGAAAGTTCCCTCACACAGCCGTCCCATTTTAGAGTAGAACACACTTTATGGACTCAATTCGAGATGAGCCCCTGTGCACATTTAAGTCCTCGAGAGGAACCCGGATGTTCCCCTTCCAACACAAAAGGGGACCTGACTTACCTGAAGCAACCCCAGCGAGTTCCTTAGGTCCCCTTCGCAACTCTTGAAGCTCCCCCAGCTTCCCGCTGCAACTCGAGAGACATCCCAAAATTATCCCCTCAATGCGAGATGAGGAAATTTTGCGATGCAGCATCTCAAGAGAAATACCACATTCCCTCTGGAAAGGCAATAAGGTACTTGACACCCTTTATTCGACTCAGAAAATTCCCTCACACAACCGTCCCCTTGGAGAGGAGAACACACTTTATGGACGCAATTTGAGATGAGCCCCTGTTCACAATGAAGGGCTCGAGAGGAACCCGGAAGTTCGCCTTCCAAAACCAAAGGGGAACTGACTTCCATGAAGCAACCCCACCGAGTTCCTAAGGTCCCCGTCGCAACTCGAGAAGCACCCCCAGGTTCCTACCGCAACTCGAGAAACACGCCAAAACTATCCCCTCCATGCGAGATGAGGATTTTTGCGATGCAGCATCTAAAGAGAAATACCACATTCCCTCTTGAAAGGCAAAAAGTTACTTGACACCCTTTATTCGACTCAGAAAGTTCCATCACACAGCCGTCCCCTTTGGAGATAAAACAGATTTATGGACTCAATTCGAGATGAGCCCCTGTGCACATTTAAGTGCTTGAGAGGAACCCGGAAGTTCCCCTTCCAACATTAAAGAGGAACTGACTTACCTGAAGCAACTCCAGCGAGTTCCTGAGGTCCCCGTCACAACTCGAGAAGCACCCCCAGCTTCCCGCCGCAACTCGAAAAACACCCCAAAATTATCCCCTCAATGCGAAATGAGGAAACTTTGCGATGCAGGATCTGAAGAGAAATACCACATTCCCACTTGAAAGGCAAAAAGATACTGGCAACCCTTTATTCAACTCAGAAAGTTCCCTCACACAGGCGTCCCCTTTGGAGAGGAGAAGACACTTTATGGACTCAATTGGAGATGAGCCCCTGTGCACATTTTAGGGCGCGAGAGGAAACCGGAAATTTCCCTTCCAACAGCAAAGGGGACCTGACTTCCCTGAAGCAACCCCAGCGAGTTCCTGAGGTCCCCGTCGCAACTCGAGAAGCACCCCCAGCTACACGCCGCAAGTCGAGAAACACCCCAAAATTATCCCCTCAATGCGAGATGAGGAAATTTTGCGATGCAGCATCTCAAGGGAAATACCACATTCCCTCTTGAAAGGCAAAAAGGTACTTGACACCCTTTATTCGACTCAGAAAATTCCCTCACACAGCCGTCCCCTTTGGAGAGGAGAAGACACTTTTTGGATTCAATTCGTGATGCGCCCCTGTTCACAATGAAGGGCTCGAGAGGAAACGGAATTTCCCCTTCCAACCACAATGGGGACCTGACTTCCCTGAAGCAACCCAAGCGAGTTCCTGAGGTCCCCGTTGCAACTCCATAAGCACCCCCAGCTTCCCGCCACAACTCGAGAAACACCCCAAAATTATCCCCTCAATTCGAGATGAGGAAATTTTGCGATGCAGCATCTCAAGAGAAATACCACATTCCCTCTTGAAAGGCAAAAAGGTACTTGACACCCTTTATTCGACACAGAAAGTTCCCTCACAAATCCGTCCCCTTTGGAGAGGAGAACACACTTTATGGACTCCATTCGAGATGAGCCCTTGTTCATATTTGAGGGCTCTAGAGCAAACCGGAAGTTCCCCTTCCAACACCAAAGAGGACCTGACTTACCTGAAGCAACCCGAGCGAGTTCCTGAGGTCCCCGTTGCAAGTCAAGAAGTATCCCCTGCCTCCCTCTGCAACTCGAGAAATACCACATAATTATCCCCTTAATGCGAGATGAGGTAATTTTACGCTGCAGAATCTTAAGAGAAATCCCACATTCCCGCTTGAAAGGCAAAAGGGTACACTTTATGCCACTCAGAAAGTTCCCTAACATCTATCCCCATTGGAGAGGAGAACACAATTTATGGACTCAAATCGAGAGGAGGCCCTATTCCCATTGAAGGTCTCGAGAACAATCTGGAAGTTCCCCTTCCAGCACAAAAGGGGACCTGACTTCCCTGAAGTAACTCGAGTGAGTTCCTGAGGTCCCCTTCGCACCTCTTGGAATATCCCCAACTTCCCGCCGCAATTCGAGAAACACCACAAAATTATCCCCTCAATGCGAGATCAAGAAATTTTGCGCTGCAGAATTTCAAGAGAAATCCCACATTCCTGCCTGAAAGGGAAAACGGTATTTGACACAGTTTATTCAGTTCAGTTCAGTCGCTCAGTCGTGTCCGACTCTCCGCAACCCCATGAATCACTGTAAGCTATGCCTCCCTGTCCTATACCAACTCCCGGAGTTCACTAAAACTCATGGCCACAGAGCCGGTGATGCTATCCAGCCATCTCATTCTCTGTCGTCCTCTTCTCCTCCAGCCCCCAACCTCTCCTAGCATCAGAATCTTTTCCAGTGAGTCAACTCATCGCATGAGGTGGCCGAAGTATTGCAATTTCAGCTTTAGCATCAGTCCTTCCAATGAACACCCACGATTGATCTCCCTTAGAATGGACTGGTTGGATCTTCTTGCAGTCCAAGGGACTCTCAAGAGTCTTCTCCAATACCACAGTTCGAAAGCATCAGTTCTTCGGCGATCAGCTTTCTTCACAGTCCAACTCTCACATCCATACATGACCACGGGAAAAACCATAGCTTTGACTAGATGGAGCTTTTTTGGCAAAGTGATGTCTCTGCTTTTTAATATACTATCAAGGTTGATCATAACTTTCCTTCCAAGGAGTAAGCGCCTTTTAATTTCATGGCTTCAATCAGCATCTGCAGTGATTTTGGAGCCCCCCAAAATAAAGTGTGACACTGTTTCCACTGTTTTTCCGTCTATTTCCCGTGAAGTGTTGGGACCAGATTCCATCACCTTTGTTTTCTGAATGTTGAGCTTCAAGCCAACCTTTTCACTCTCCTCTTTCACTTTCATCAAGAGGCTTTTGAGTTCCTCCTCACTTTCTGCCCTAAAGGTGGTGTCATCTGCATATCTGAGGTTATTGATATTTCTCCCAGCAATCTTGATTCCAGTTGTTCTTCTTCCAGCCCAGCATTTCTCATGATGCACTCTGCATATAAGTTAAATAAGCAAGATTACAATATACAGCCTCGACGTACTCCTTTTCCTATTTGGAACCAGTCTGTTGTTCCATGCACAGTTCTGACTGTTGCTTCCTGACCTGCATACAGGTTTCTAAAGAGGCAGGTCAGGTGGTCTCGTATTCCCATCTCTTTCAGTATCTTCCACAGTTTATTGAGATCCACACAGTCTAAGGCTTTGGCATAGTCAATGAAGCAGAAATAGATGTTTTTCTGGAACTCTCTTGCTTTCTCCATGATCCAGCGGATGTTGGCAATTTGATCTCTGGTGCCTCTGCCTTTTCTAAAACCTGCTTGAACATCTGGGAGTTCACGGATCACATATTGCTGAAGCCTGGCTGGGAGAATTTTGAGCATGAGTGTACTAGCGTGTGAGATGAGTGCAATTGTGCGGTAGCTTGAGCATTCTTTGGAATTGCCTTTCTTTGGGATTAGAATGAAGACTGACCTTTTCCAGTCCTGTGGCCACTGCTGAGTTTTCCAAATTTGTTGGCATATTGAGTGTAGCACTTTCACAGCATCATCTTTCAAGATTTGAAATAGCTCAACTGGAATTCCATCACTTCCACTAGCTTTGTTCGTAGTGTTGCTTTCTAAGGCACACTTGAATTCACATTCCAAGATGTCTGGCTCTAGGCCAGTGATCACATTTTCGTGACTATCCTGGTCGTGAAGATCTTTTTTGTACAGTTCTTCTGTGTATTCTTGCCACCTCTTCTTAATATCTTCTGCTTCCGTTAGTTCCATACCATTTCTGTCCTTTATCGAGCCCATCTTTGCATGAAATGTTCCCTTGGAATCTCTAATGTTCTTGAAGAGATCTCTTGTTTTTCCTATTCTGTTGTTTTCCTCTATTTCTTTGGATTGATCACTGAGGAAGGCTTTCTTATCTCTCCTTGCTATTCTTTGGAACTCTGCATTCTAATGCTTATATCTTTCACTTTCTCCTTTGCTTTTCGCTTCTCTTCTTTTCACAGCTATTTGTAAGGCCACCTCAGACAGCCATTTTCCTTTTCTTTGCATTTCTTTTCCATGGGGATGCTCTTGGTCCCTGTCTCCTGTACAATGTCACAAACCTCCATCCAGAGTTCATCAGGCACTCTATCTATCAGATCTAGTGCCTTAAATCTATTTCTCACTTCCACTGTATAATCATAAGGGATTTGATTGAGGTCATATCTGAATGGTCTAGGGGTTTTCCCTACTTTCTTTAATTTACGTCTGAACTTGGCAATAAGGAGTTCATGATCTGAGCCACAGTCAGCTCCTGGTCTTGTTTTTGCTAACTGTATACAGCTTCTCCATCTTTGGCTGCAAAGAATAGAATCAATCTGATTTCGGTGTTGACCATCTGGTGATGTCCACGTGTAGAGTCTTCTCTTGTGTTGTTGGAAGAGGGAGTTTGCTATGACCAATCCGTTCTCTTGACAAAACTCTATTAGACTTGGCCCTGCTTCATTCCGTGCTCCAAGGCCAAATTTGCCTGTTACTCCACGTGTTTCTTGACTTCCTACTTTTGCATTCCAGTCCCCTATAATGAAAAGGACATCTTTTTGGGTGTTAGTTCTAAAAGGTCTTGTAGTTTTCATAGAACCGTTCAACTTCGGCTTCTTCAGCGTTAGTGGTTGGGGCATAGGCCTGGATTACTGTAATGTTGAATGGTTTGCCTTGGAAACGAACAGAAATCATTCTGTCGTTTTTAAGATTGCATCCAAGTACTGCATTTCGGAGTCTCTTGTTGACCATGATGGCTACTCCATTTCTTCTAAGGGATCTCTGCCCACAGTAGTATATATATAATGGTCAACTGATTTAAATTCACACATTCCAGTCCATTTTAATTCACTGATTCCTAGAATGTCTATGTTCACTCTTGCCATCTCCTGCTTGACCACTTCCAATTTGCCTTGATTCCTGGAACTTACATTCCAGGTTCCTATGCAATATTGCTCTTTACAGCACCAGACCTTGCTTCTATCACCGGTCACATCCACAACTGGGTACCGGTTTTGCTTTTGCTCCATCCCTTCATTCCTTCTAGAGTTATTTCTCCACTGATCTCCAGTAGCATACTGGGCACCTACAGACCTGGGGAATTCCTCATTCAGTATCCTGTCATTTTGCCCTTTGATACTGTTCATGGGGTTCTCAATGCAAATATACTGAAGTGGTTTGCCATTCCCTTCTCCAGTGGACCACATTCGGCTGTGGTCCATGTGATCAGATCGAGTAGATTCCTGTGATGATGATTTCAGTGTGTCTGCCATCTGAAGCCCCCTCGCAATACCTACCATCTGATTTGAGTTTCTCTTACCTTGGGTGTGGGATATCTCTTCACAGCTGCTCCAAGAAAGCACAGCTGCTGCACCTTACCTTGGATGAGGGGTATGTCCTCAAGGCCGCCCCTCCTGACCTTGAACGTGAGTACCTCCTCTCGGCCCTCCCCCGCACAGCCACCGCCTATTGGAGGTGGGGTACCTCCTCTCAGCCACCTGCCCTGGCCTCAGTCATGGGGTAGCTCCTCACCGCTGCGCATCTCTGCATGGTTGGTTGTGCCAGGGCCGGCTTCTCTGGAGTCTGCGCGGGCAGGGCCTGCGTTTCCTGCGTCTGGTGGGCGGGGCCGTGGTCTCTCCCATCTGGGCGGGCGGGGCCGAGGTCTCTCGCGTCTGCGCCGGCGGGGCAAGGGTCTCTTGCATCTGCGCAGGCAGGGCCGGCTTCTCTTGCATCTGCGCGGGCGGCTCCAGCAACAATAGCGTCTGAGCGGGCGGGGCCGAGGTCTCTTGCGTCTGAGCGGGCGAGACCGGGGTCTCTCGAGTCTGCGCGGGTGGGGCCGGGTTCTCTCCCTTCTGTGCGGGTGGGGAAGGCCTCTCTCGCGTCTGCGCCGGCAAGGCCCGTGTCTGTGGCATCTTAGCCGCCTGGGCCGGCATCTCTCGTGTCTGCGCGGGTGGGGCTGGTATTTCTCCCGTTTGCACAGCCGGGTGAGACTCAAAAAATTCCCTCACACCGTCGTCCCCATTGGAGAGGAGAACACACTTTACGGACTTAACTCGAGAAGAGGCCCTATTCCCATTTAAAGGCTCAACAGTAATCCCGAAATTCCCCTTCCAACACAAAAGGGTTCCTGACTTCCCTGAAGCAGCCAGAGAGGATTCCTGAGGTCCTGTTCGCTACCTGAGAAGTTCAACCAGGTTCCCGCTGCAACTCTAGAAACACCACAAAATTATCCCCTCAATGCGAGATCAGGAAAATATTCCGCTGCACAATTCAAGAGAAATCCCACGTTCCGCTGGAAAGGCAAACTGTATTTGACACCCTTTATGCGACTCAGAAAATTCCCTCACACAGCCATCCCCATTGGAGAGGAGAACACAATTTATGGACTCAACTTGGGAAGAGGCCCTATTCCCATTTAAAGGCTTGAGAGTAATCCTGAAATTCCCGTTACAGTAGAAAAGGGTGACTAACTTCCCTGAAGCAACACAAGCGAGTTCCTGAGGTCCCCGTCGCAACTCGAGAAGTACTCCCAGCTTCCCGCCTCAAAAGGGGAAACACCAAAAAATTATCCGCTCAATGTGAGATGAGGAAATTTTGCACTGCACAATTAAATAGAAATCCCACATTCCCGCTTGAAAGGCAAAAGGGCACTTGACACACTTTATGCGATTCAGATAGTTTCTTAACACCCGTACTTATTGGAGCGGAGAACACACTTCATGGACTCAAATCTAGAAGAGGACCTATTCCCATTTAAGGGCTCGAGAGTAATCTGGAAGTTCCACTTCCAAAATAAGGGGACCTGACTTCCCTGAAGCAACATGAACGAGTTCCTGAGGTCCACGCTGCAACTCGAGAAGCACCCCCAGATCCAAGCCGAAACTCGAGACACAACAAAATTATCCCAACAATGCGAGATGAGGAAATTGTGCGCTCCGAAATCTCAAGAAAAGTCCCACATACCCGCTGGAAAGGCAAAAGGTCACTTGACACACTTTATGTGACCCAGAAAGTTCGCTCACAGAGCCGTACCCATTGGAGAGGAAAAAACACCTTTTGGACTCAACTCCAGATGAATCCCTATTCCCAATGAACGGCTCGAAAGTAAACCGAAAGTTCCCGTTCCAACACAAAAGGGGACCTGACTTCCCTGAAGCAACCCGAGCCACTTCCTGAGGTCCCCGTTGCAACTCGAGAAGCACCCCCAGCATCTCGCCGCAACTCGACAAACACCACAGAATTATCCCCTCAATGCGACATGAGGAAATGGTGCGCTGCAGAATCTCAAGAGAAATACCACATTCCCGCTTGAAAGGCAAAAGGGTACTTGACACCCTTCTGCGACTCAGAAAGTACCCTCACACAGCCGTCCCCATTGGAGAAGGGAACACACTTTATGGACTCAATTCGAGATGAAGCCCTATTCCCATTTAATGGCTGGAGAGTAAACAGGAAGTGCCCTTTCCAACACAAAAGGGGACCTGTCTTACCTGAAGAAACCCAAGCAAGTTCTTGAGGTCCACATGGCAACTCGAGAAGTACCCCAAGCTTCCCCCCGCAACTAGAGAAACACCACAAAATTATCCCCTCAATGCGAGAAGAGGAAATTTTGGGCTGCAGAATCTCAAGAGAAATACCAGTATTCCCTCTTGAAAGGCAAAAAGTACTTGATACCGTTTATGCGACTCAGAAATTTCACTAATATCATTCCCCATAGGAGAGGAGAACACACTTTATGGACTCAATTCGAGATGAGGCCCTATTCCCATTTAACGGCTCCAGACTAAACCGGAAGTTCCCCTTCCAACACAAAAGGGGACCTGACTTTCCAGAAGCAACTCGAGCAAATTCCTGAGGTCCCCATTGCAACATGAGAAGTAATCCAAAATTCCCTCCACAACTTGACATACACCACAAAATGATCTCCTCAATGCGAGATGAGGATATTTTGCGCTGCAGAATCTCAAGAGAAATACCACATTCCCTCTTGAAATGCAAAAGGGTACTTGACATCCTTTATGCGACTCAGAAATTTCACTAACATCAGTCCCCATTGGAGAGGTGAACGAACTTTATGTACTCCATTCAAAATGAGGCACTATTGTCAATTAACTGCTCGAGAGTAAATCGGAAGTTCCCCTTCCAACAAAAAGGGGACCTGCCTTACCTGAAGAAACCCGAGTGAGTTCCTGAGGTACGAATAGCAAGTTGAGAAGTACCCCCAGCTTCCCGCCGCAACTCGAGAAACACCACAAAATACCCCTCAATGCAAGAATAGGAAATTTTGCGTTACAGAATCTCAAGAGAAATACCACATTCCCTCTTGAAAGGCAAAACGGTTCTTGAAACCCTTTATGCGACTCAGAAAGTTCCCTCACACAGCCGTCCTCATTGGAAAGGAGAACACATTTTACGGACTCAAATCAAGATGAGGCCCTATTCCCAATAAACGGCTCGAGAGTAAACCGGAAGTTCCCCTTCCAACACCAAAGGGGACCTGACTTCCCTGAAGCAACCCAAGCGAGTTCCTGAGATCCCCGTCGTAACTCGAGAAATACCCTAGCCTTCAGCCGCAACTCGAGAAACACCACAAAATTATCCCCTCAGTGTGAGATGAGGAAATTTTGCGCTGCAGAATCTCAAGAGAAATACCACATTCCCTCTTGAAAAGCAAAAGGACTCTTAACACCCTTTATGCGATTCAGGAAGTTCCCTCACAGAGCAGTGCCCATTGGAGAGGAGAACACACTTTATGGACTCAATTCGAGATGAGGACCGATTCCCACTTAACGGCTCCATAGTGAACCGGAAGTTCCCCTTCAAACACAAAACGGGACCTGCCTTACCTGAAGAAACCCGAGCGAGTTCCTGATGTCCCCATCGCAACTCGAGAAGTACCCCCAGCTTCCCGTTGCAACTGGACGTACACCACAAAATTATCACCTCAATGCGAGATGAAGAAATATTGCTCTGCAGAATCTCAAGAGAAATATCACATTCCCTCTTGAAAGGCAAAAGGGTTCTTGACTCCCTTTATGAGAATCAGAATGTTCCCTAACATCCTTCCTCAGTGGAGAGGAGAACACTCTTCATGCAGTCAAATCGAGAAGAGGCAATATTCCCATTTAAAAGCTCAAGAGTAATCAAGAAGTTCCCCTTCCAACACAAAAGGGGACTTGACTTCCCTGGAGCAACCTGAGAGAGTTCCTGAGGTTCCCGTTTCAACTAGAGAAGTATCCCCTACTTCAAACCACAACTCCAGAAACAACACAGTATTATCCCCGCAATGCGACATGAGGTAATTTTGCGCTGCAGAATCTGAAGAGAAATCCCACATTCCCGCTTGAAAGGCAAAAGGGAACTTGGCATAGTTTATGCTCCTCAGAAAGTTCCCTAAAATCCATCCCCATTGCAGAGGCATACACAATTTATGGACTCAACTCCAGAAGAGCCCCTATTCCCTTAAAGGCCTCGAGAGTAATCCGGAAGTTCCCCGTCCAGCATTAAAGCGGAACTGACTTCCCTAAAGTAACTCCACGGAGTTAGTGAGGTCCCCGTTGAAACTCGAGAAGTACCCCCAGCTTCCCGCCGAAATTCGGGAAACACCACAAAATTATCCCCTCAATGCGAGAGGAGGAAACTTTGCGCAGCAGAATCTGAAGAGAAATCCCACATTCCCAATTGAAAGGCAAAAGCTTACTTGACTCACTTTATGTCACTCAGAAAGTTCCCTAACATCCTTCCCCATTGGAGAGGAGAACACACCTTATGGACTCAACTCCAGAAGAGGCCCTATTCCCATTAAAGGGCTTGAGACTAATCCGGAAGTTCCCCTTCCAGCACAAAAGCGGACCTGACTTCCCTGAAGAAACTCGAGTGAGTTCCTGAGGTCGCCGTCTAAACTCAAGAAGTACCCCCAGCGTCCCGCCGCAATTCGAGAAACACCACAAAATTATCCCCACAATGTGAGATGAGGATACTTTGCGCTGCAGAATCTCAAGTGAAATCCCACATTTTCGCTTGAAAGGCAAAAGGTTACTTGACTCCCTTTAGGCGACTCAGAATGGTCCCTAACATTTGTCCTCAGTGGAGAGGAAAACACACTTTATGGACTCAACTCCAGAAGAGGCCATATTCCCAATAAAGGGCTCAAGAGTAATCCGGAAGTTCTCCTTCCAGGAAAAAAGGTGCCTGATTTCCTGAAGTAACTCGGGTAAGTTTCTGAGGTCCCCTTCGCAACTCGAGAAACACAACAAAATGATTCCCTCAATGCGAGATGAGGAAATTTTGCGCTGCAGAATCTCAAGAGAAATCCCACATTCCCGCTTGAAGTGCAAAAGGGTACTTGACTCCCTTTAGGCGACTCAGAATGTTCCCTAACAACCGTCCTCACTGGAGAGGAAAACACACTTTATGGACTCAAATCGAGAAGAGGCATTATTCACATTTAACAGCTTGAGAGTCATCCGGAAGTTCCCCTTCCAACACAAAAGGGGACTTGACTTCCCTGAAGCAACCCGAGCGAATTCCTGAGGTCCCCGCTGGAACCAGAGAATTACTCCCTGCTTCCTGCCACAACACGAGAAACACCACAAAATTATCCCCTCAATGTGAAATGAGGAAATCTTGCGCTGCAGAATCTCAAAAGAAATCCCACATTCCAGCTTGAAAGGCATAAGGGTACCTGACTCCCTTTAGGCGACTCAGAATGTTCCCTAACATCCGTCCTCCGTGGAGAGGAAAACACACTTCATGGACTCAAATCGAAAAGAGGCTATATTCCCATTTAAAGGCTGGAGAGTAATCAAGAAGTTCCCCTTCCAACACAAAAAAAGTACTTGACTTCCCTGAAGCAACCTGAGCGAGTTCCAGAGGGTCCCGTCTCAACTCCAGAAGTATCCCCTGCTTCCGGCCCCAACTCGAGAAACGACACAATATTATCCCCTCAGTGCGAGATGAGGTAATTTTCTGCTGCAGAATCTCAAGAGAAATCCCACCTTCCCGCTTGAAAGCAAAAGGGAACTTGACACACTTTATGCCACTCAGAATGTTCCCTAATATCCGTCCCCATTGGAGAGACATACACACTTTATGGACTCAACTCCAGAAGAGGCCCTATTCCCATTAAAGGGCTCGAGACTAATCCGGAAGTTCCCCTTCCAGCACAAAAGGGGACCTGACTTCCCTGAAGAAACTCCAGTGAGTTCCTGAGGTCGCCATCTAAACTCAAGAAGTAACCCCAGCGTCCCGCCACAATTCGAGAAACACCACAAAATATTCCCCTCACTGCGAGATGAGGAAATTTTGCGCTGCAGAATCTCAAGAGAAATCCTACATTCCGGCTTAAAAGGCAAAAGGGTACTGACTCCGTTTATGCGACTCAGAATGTTCCCTAACATCCTTCCTCAGTGGAGAGGAAAACACACTTTATGGACTCAAATCGAGAAGAGGCATTTTTCCCATTTAACAGCTCGAGAGTAATCCGGAAGTTCCCCTTCCAGCACAAATGGGACCTGATTCCCTGAAGTAACTCGAGTAAGTTTCTGAGGTCCCCATCGCAACTCGAGAAACACCCCAAAATTAACCCTCAATGCGACATGAGGAAATTTTGCGATGCAGAATCTTAAGAGAAATACGACATTCCCTCTTGAAAGGCAAAAAGTACTTGACACCCATAATTCGACTCAGAAAGTTCCATCACACAGCTGTCCCCTTTGGAGAGGAGAACACACTTTATGAACTCAATTCGAGATAAGCCCCTGTTCACATTTGAGGGCTCGAGAGGAAACTGGAAGTTCCAATTCCAACACCAAAGGGGACCTGACTTCCCTGAAGCAACCCCAGCGAGTTCCTGAGGTCGCAATCGCACCTCGAGAAGCACCCCCAGCTTCCCGCCGCAACTCGAGAAACACCCCAAAATTATCCCCTCCATGCGAGATGAGGAAATTTTGCGATGCAGCATCTCAAGAGAAATACCACATTCCCTCTGAAAAGGCAAAAAGGTACTTGAAACCTTTTATTCGACTCAGAAAGTTTCCTCACACAGCCGTCCCCTTTGGAGAGGAGAACACACTTTACGGACTCAATTCGAGAGGAGCCCCTGTGCACATTGAAGGGCTCGAGAGGAAACCGGAAGTTCCCCTTCCAACACCAAAGGGGACTTGACTTCCCTGAAGCAACCCCAGCGAGTTCCTGGGGTCCCCGTCGCAACTCGAGAAGCACCCCCAGCTTCCGGACCCAACTTGTGAAATACACCAAAATTATCCCCTCCATGCGAGATGAGGAAATTTGGCGATGCAGCATCTCAAGGGAAATACCACATTCCCTCTGGAAAGGCAAAAAGGTACTTGACACCCTTTATTCGACTCAGAAAGTTCCCTCACACAGCCGTCCCCTTTGGAGAGGAGAACACACTTTACGGACTCAATTCGAGAGGAGCCCCTGTGAACACTAAAGGGCTCGAGAGGAACCCGGAAGTTCCCCTTCCAACACCAAAGGGGACCTGACTTCCCTGAAGCAACCCCAGCGAGTTCCTGAGGTGACCGTCTCAACTCGAGAAGCACCCCCAGCTTACCAACGCAACTCGAGAAACACCCCAAAATTATCCCCTCCATGCGAGATGAGGAAATTTCTCGATGCACCATCTCAAGAGAAATACCACATTCCCTCTGGAAAGGCAAAAAGGTACTTGACACCCTTTAATCGTCTCAGAAAGTTCCCTCACACAGCCGTCCCCTTTGAGAGGAGAACACACTTCACGGACTCAATTCGAGAGGAGCCCCTGTGCACATTTAAAGGCTCGAGAGGAAACCGGAAGTTCCCCTTCGAACATCAAAAGGGACCTGACTTCCCTGAAGCAACCCCAGCGAGTTCCTGAGGTCCCCGTCGCAACTCGAGAAGAACCCCCCGCTTCCCGCCGCAACTCGAGAAACGCCCCTAAATTCTCCCCTCCATGCGAGAGGAGGAAATTTGGCGATGCAGCATCTCAAGAGAAATACCACATTCCCTCTGGAAAGGCAAAAAGGTACTTGACACCCTTTATTCGACTCAGAAAGTTCTCTCACACAGCCGTCCCTTTTGGAGAGGAGAACACACTTTACGGACTCAATTCGTGAGGAGCCCCTGTGCACATTGAAGGGCTCGAGAGGAAACCGGAAGTTCCCCTTCCAACACCATAGAGGACCTGACTTCCCTGAAGCAACCACAGCGAGTTCCTGAGGTCCCCGTCTCAACTCGAGAAGCACCCCCAGCTTCCCGCCGCAACTCGAGAAACACCCCAAAATTATGCCCTCCATGCGAGATGAGGAAATTTGGCGATGCAGCATCTCAAGAGAAATACCCCATTCCCTCTGGAAAGGCAAAAAGGTACTTGACACCCTTTATTCGACTCAGAAAGTTCTCTCACACAGCCGACCCCTTTGGAGAGGAGAACACACTTTACGGACTCAATTCGAGAGGAGCCCCTGTGCACATTGAAGGGCTCGAGATGAAACCGGAAGTTCCCCTTCCAACACCAAAAGTGACCTGACTTCCCTGAAGCAACCCCAGCGAGTTCCTGAGGTCCCCTTCGCAACGCGAGAAGCACCCCCAGCTTCCCGCCGCAACTCGAGAAACACCCCAAAATTATCCCCTCCATGCGAGATGAGGAAATTTGGCGATGCAGCATCTCAAGAGAAATAGCACATTCCCTTTGGAAAGGCAAAAAGGTACTTGACACCCTTTATTCGACAGAGAAAGTTCCCTCACACAACCGTCCCCTTTGGAGAGGAGAACACACTTTACGGACTCAATTCGAGAGGAGCCCCTGTGCACATTGAAGGGCTCGAGAGGAAACCGGAAATTCCCCTTCCAACACCAAAGGGGACCTGACTTCCCTGAAGCAAACCCAGCGAGTTCCTGAGGTCCTCGTCGCAACTCGAGAAGCACCCCCAGCTTCCTGCCGCAACTCAAGAAACACGCCAAAATTATCCCCTCCATGCGAGATGAGGAAATTTGGCGATGCAGCATCTCAAGAGAAATAGCACATTTCCTCTGGAAACGCAAAAAGGTACTTGACACCCTTTATTCGACTCAGAATGTTCCCTCACACAGCCGTCCCCTTTGGAGAGGAGAACACACTATACGGACTCAATTCGAGAGGAGTCCCTGTGCACATTGAAGGTCTTAAGAGGAAACCGGAAGTTTCCCTTCCAACACCAAAATTGACCTGACTTCCCTGAAGCAACCACAGCGAGTTCCTGAGTTGCCCGTCGCAACTCGAGAAGCACCCCGAGCTTCCCGCCGCAACTCGAGAAACATCCCAAAATTATCCCCTCCATGCGAGATGAGGAAATTTGGCGATGCAGCATCTCAAAAGAAATACCACATTCCCTCAGGAAAGGCAAAAAGGTACTTGACACCCTTTATTCGACTCAGAAAGTTCCCTCACACAGCCGTCCCCTTTGGAGAGGAGAACACACTTTACGGACTCAATTCGAGAGGAGACCCTGTGCACATTGAAGGGCCCGAGAGTAAACCGGAAGTTCCCCTTCCAACACCAAAGGGGACCTGACTTCAATGAAGCAACCCCAGCGAGTTCCTGAAGTCCCCGTCGCAACTCGAGAAACACACCCAGCTTCCCGCCGCAACTGGAGAATCACGGCAAAATTATTCCCTCCATGCGAGATGAGGAAATTTGGCGATGCAGCATCTCATGAGAAATAGCACATTCCCTCTGGAAAGGCAAAAAGGTACTTGACACCCTTTATTCGACTCAGAAAGTTCCCTCACACAGCCGTCCGCTTTGGATAGGAGAACACACTTTATGGACTCAATTCGTGAGGAGCCCCTGTGCACATTGAAGGGCTCGAGAGGAAACCGGAAGTTCCCCTTCCAACACCAAAGGGGACCTGACTTCCCTGAAGCAACCACAGCGAGTTCCTGAGGTCCCCGTCGCAACTCGAGAAGCACCCCCAGCTTCCCGCCGCAACTCGAGAAACACCCCAAAATTATGCCCTCCTTGCGAGATGAGGAAATTTGGCGATGCAGCATCTGAAGAGAAATAGCACATTCCCTCTGGAAAGGCAAAAAGGTACTTGACACCCTTTATTCGACTCAGAAAGTTCCCTCACACAGCCGTCCCCTTTGGAGAGGAGAACACACTTTACGGACTCAATTCGAGAGGAGTCCCTGTGCACATTGAAGGTCTCAAGAGGAAACCGGAAGTTCCCCTTCCAACACCAAAAGTGACCTGACTTCCCTGAAGCAACCGCAGCGAGTTCCTGAGTTCCCCGTCGCAACTCGAGAAGCACCCCGAGCTTCCCGCCGCAACTCGAGAAACACCCCAAAATTATCCCCTCCATGCAAGATGAGGAAATTTGGCGATGCAGCATCTCAAGAGCAATACCACATGCCCTCTGGAAAGGCAAAAAGGTACTTGACAGCCTTATTCGACTCGGAAGTTCCCTCACACAGCCGTCCCCTTTGGAGAGGAGAACACACTTTACGGACTCAATTCGAGAGGAGCCCCTGTGCACATTGAAGGGCTCGAGAGGAAACCGGAAGTTCCCCTTCCAACACCAAAGGGGACCTGACTTACCTGAAGCAACCACAGCGAGTTCCTGAGGTCCCCGTCGCAACTCGAGAAGCACCCCCAGCTTCCCGCCGCAACTGGAGAAACACCCCAAAATTATCCCCTCCATGCGAGATGACGAAATTTGGCGATGCAGCATCTCAAGAGAAATACCACATTCCCTCTGGAAAGGCAAAAAGGTACTTGACACCCTTTATTCGACTCAGAAAGTTCCCTCACACAGCCGTCCCCTTTGGAGAGGAGAACACACTTTACGGACTCAATTCGTGAGGAGACCCTGTGCACATTGAAGGGCTCGATAAGAAACCGGAAGTTCCCCTTCCAACACCAAAGGGGAACTGACTTACCTGAAGCAACCACAGCGAGTTCCTGAGGTCCCCGTCGCAACTCGAGAAGCACCCCCAGCTTCCCGCCGCAACTCGAGAAACACCCCAAAATTATGCCCTCCATGCGAGATGAGGAAATTTGGCGATGCAGCATCTCAAGAGAAATACCACATTCCCTCTGGAAAGGCAAAAAGGTACTTGACACCCTTTTTTCGACTCAGAAAGTTCCGTCACACAGCCATCCCCTTTGAGAGGAGAACACACTTTACAGACTCAATTCGAGAGGAGCCCCTGTGCACATTGAAGGGCTCGAGAGGAAACCGGAAGTTCCCCTTCCAACACCAAAGGGGACCTGACTTCCCTGAAGCAACCCCAGCGAATTCCTGAGGTCCCCGTCGCAACTCGAGAAGCACTCCCAGCTTCCCGGCGCAACTCGAGAAACACCCCAAAATTATCCCCTCCATGCGAGATGAGGAAATTTGGCGATGCAGCATCTCAAGAGAAATACCACATTCCCTCTGTAAAGGCAAAAAGGTACTTGACACCCTTTATTCGACTCTGAAAGTTCCTTCACAGAGCCGTCCCCTTTGGAGAGGAGAACACACTTTATGGACTCAATTCGAGAGGAGCCCCTGTGCACATTGAAGGGCTCGAGAGGAAACCGGAAGTTCCCCTTCCAACACCAAAGGGGACCTGACTTCCCTGAACCAACCCCAGCGAGTTCCTGAGGTCCCCGTCGCAACTCGAGAAGCACCCCCAGCTTCCCGCCGCAACTCGAGAAACACCCCAAAATTATCCCCTCCATGCGAGAAGAGGAAATTTGGGGATGCAGCATTTCAAGAGAAATACCACATTCCCTCTGGAAAGGCAAAAAGGTACTTGACACCCTTTATTCGTCTCAGAAAGTTCCCTCACACAGCCGTCCCCTTTGGAGAGGCGAACCCATTTTACGGACTCAATTCGAGAGGAGCCCCTGTGCACATTGAAGGCCTCTAGAGGAAACCTGAAGTTCCCCTTCCAACACCAAAGGGGACCTGACTTACCTGAAGCAACCCCAGCGAGTTCCTGAGGTCTCCGTCGCAACTAGAGAAGCACCTCCAGCTTACCGCCGCAACTAGAGAAACACCCCAAAATTATCCGCTCCATGCGAGATGAGGAAATTTGGCGATGCAGCATCTCAAGAGAAATACCACATTCCCTCTGGAAAGGCAAAAAGGTACTTGACACCCTTTATTCGACTCAGAAAGTTCCCTCACACAGCCGTCCCCTTTGGAGAGGAGAACACACTTTACGGACTCAATTCGAGAGGAGCCCCTGTGCACATTGAAGGGCTCGAGAGGAAACCGGAAGTTCCCTTCCAACAACAAAGGGGACCTTACTTCCCTGAAGCAACCCCAGCGAGTTCCTGAGGTCCCCGTCGCAACTCGAGAAGCACCGCCAGCTTCCCGCCGCAACTCGAGAAACACCAAAAATTACCCGTCCATGCGAGATGAGGAAATTTGGGGATGCAGCATCTCAAGAGAAATACCACATTCCCTCTGGAAAGGCAAAAAGGTACTTGACACCCTTTATTCGCCTCAGAAATTTCCCTCACACAGCCGTCCCCTTTGGAGAGGAGAACACACTTTACGGACTCAATTCGAGAGGAGCCCCTGTGCACATTGAAGGGCTCGAGAGGAAACCGGAAGTTCCCCTTCCAACACCAAAGGGAACCTGGCTTCCCTGAAGCAAACCCAGCGAGTCCTGAGGTCCCCGTCGCAACCCGAGTAGCACCCCAGCTTCCCGCCGCAACTCGAGAAACACCCCAAAATTATCCCCTCCATGCGAGATGAGGAAATTTGGCGATGCAGCCTCTCAAGAGAAATACCACATTCCCTCTGGAAAGGCAAAAAGGTACTTGACACCCTTTATTCGACTCAGAAAGTTCCCTCACACAGCCGTCCCCTTTGGAGAGGAGAAGACACTTTACGGACTCAATTCGAGAGGAGCCCCTGTGCACATTGAAGGGCTCGAGAGGAGACCGGAAGTTCCCCTTCCAACACCAAAGGGGACCTGACTTCCCAGAAGCAACCCCAGGGAGTTCCTGAGGTCCCCGTCGCAACTCGAGAAGCACCCCCAGCTACCCGCCGCAACTCGAGAAACACAGAAAAATTATTCCCTCCATGCGAGATGAGGAAATTTGGCGATGCAGCATCTCAAGAGAAATACCACATTCCCTCTGGAAAGGCAAAATGGTACTTTACAGCCTTTATTCGACTCAGAAAGTTCCCTCACACAGCCGTCCCCTTTGGAGAGGAGAACACACTTTACGGACTCAATTCGAGAGGAGCCCCTGTGCACATTGAAGGGCTCGAGAGGAAACCGGAAGTTCCCCTTCCAACACCAAAGGGGACCTGACTTCCCTGAAGCAACCCCAGCGAGTTCCTGAGGTCCCCGTCGCAACTCGAGAAGCACCCCGAGCTTTCCGCCGCAACTCGAGAAACACCCCAAAATTATCCCCTCCATGCGAGATGAGGAAATTTGGCGATGCAGCATCTCAAGAGAAATACCACATTCCCTCTGGAAAGGCAAAAAGGTACTTGACACCCTTTATTCGACTCAGAAAGTTCCCTCACACAGCCGTCCCCTTTGGAGAGGCGAACACACTTTACGGACTCAATTCGAGAGGAGCCCGTGTGCACATTTAAGGGCTCGAAAGGAAACCGGAAATTCCCCTTCCAACTCCAAAGGGGACCTGACATCCCTGAAGCAACACCAGCGAGTTCCTGAGGTCCCCGTCGCAACTCTAGAAGCACCCCCAGCTTCCCGCCGCAACACGAGAAACACCCCAAAATTCTCCCTTCCATGCGAGATTGGGAAATTTGGCGATGCAGCATCTCAAGAGAAATAGCACATTCCCTCTGGAAAGGCAAAAAGGTACTTGACACCCTTTATTCGACTCAGAAATTTCCCTCACACAGCCGTCCTCTTTGGAGAGGAGAACACACTTTACGGACTCAATTCGAGAGGAGCCCCTGTGCACATTGAAGGGCTCGAGAGGAAACCGGAAGTTCCCCTTCCAACACCAAAGTGGACCTGACTTCACTGAAGCAACCCCAGCGAGTTCCTGAGGTCCCCATCTCAACTCGAGAAGCACACCCAGCTTCCCGCCGCAACTCGAGAAACACCCCAAAATTATCCCCTCCATGCGAGATGAGGAAATTTGGCGATGCAGCATCTCAAGAGAAATACCACATTCCCTCTGGAAAGGCAAAAGGGTACTTGACACCCTTTATTTGACTCAGAAAGTTCCCTCATACAGCCGTCCCCTTTGGAGAGGAGAACACACTTTACGGACTCAATTCGAGAGGAGCCCCTGTGCACATTGAAGGGCTCGAGAGGAAACCGGAAGTTCGCCTCCAACAGCAAAGCGGAACTGACTTCCCCGACACAACCTCAGCGAGTTACTGAGGGCCCCGTCGCAACTCGAGAAGCACCCCCAGCTTCCCGCCCCAACTCGAGAAACACCACAAAATTATCCCCTCCATGCGAGATGAGGAAATTTGGCGATGCAGCATCTCAAGAGAAATACCACATTCCCTCTGGAAAGGCAAAAAGGTACATGACACCCTTTATTCGACTCAGAATGTTTCCTCACACAGCCGTCTCCTTTGGAGAGGAGAACACACTTTACGGACTCAATTCGAGAGGAGCCCCTGTGCACATTGAAGGGCTCGAGAGGAAACCGGAAGTTCATCTTCCAAAACAAAAGGGGACCTGACTTCCCTGAAGCAACCCCAGCGAGTTCCTGACGTCCCCGTCACAACTCGAGAAGCACACCCAGCTGCCCGCCGCAACTCGTGAAAGTCCCCAAAATTATCCCCTCCATGCGAGATGAGGAAATTTGGCGATGCAGCATCTCAAGAGAAATAGCACATTCCCTCTGGAAAGGCAAAAAGGTACTTGACACCCTTTATTCGACTCAGAAAGTTCCCTCACACAGCCGTCCCCTTTGGAGAGGAGAACACACTTTACGGACTCAGTACGAGAGGAGCCCCTGTGCACATTGAAGGGCTCGAGAGGAAACCGGAAGTTCCCCTTCTAACACCAAAGGGGACCTGACTTCCCTGAAGCAACCCCAGCGAGTTCCTGAGGTCCCCGTCGCAACTCGAGAAGCACCCCCAGCTTCCCGCCGCAATTCGAGAAACACCCCAAAATTATCCCCTCCATGCGAGATGAGGAATTTTGGCGATGCAGCCTCTCAAGAGAAATAGCACATTCCTTCTTGAAAGGCAAAAAGGTACTTGACACCCTTTATTCGACACAGAAAGTTCCCTCACACAGCCGTCCCCTTTGGAGAGGAGAACACACTCTACGGACTCAATTCGAGAGGAGCCCCTGTGCACATTGAAGGGCTCGAGAGGAAACCGGAAGTTCGCCTCCAACAGCAAAGCGGACCAGACTTCCCCGACGCAACCTCAGCGAGTTCCTGAGGGCCCCGTCGCAACTCGAGAAGCACCCCCATCTTCCCGCCCCAACTCGAGAAACACCACAAAATTATCCCCTCCATGCGAGATGAGGAAATTTGGCGATGCAGCATCTCAAGAGAAATACCACATTCCCTCTGGAAAGGCAAAAAGGTACATGACACCCTTTATTCGACTCAGAATGTTTCCTCACACAGCCGTCTCCTTTGGAGAGGAGAACACACTTTACGGACTCAATTCGAGAGGAGGCCCTGTGCACATTGAAGGGCTCGAGAGGAAACCGGAAGTTCCCCTTCCCAAACAAAAGGGGACCTGACTTCCCTGAAGCAACCCCAGCGAGTTCCTGACGTCCCCGTCACAACTCGAGAAGCACACCCAGCTGCCCGCCGCAACTCGAGAAACTCCCCAAAATTATCCCCTCCATGCGAGATGAGGAAATTTGGCGATGCAGCATCTCAAGAGAAATAGCACATTCCCTCTGGAAAGGCAAAAAGTTACTTGACACCCTTTATTCGACTCAGAAAGTTCCCTCACACAACCGTCCCCTTTGGAGACGAGAAGACACGTTACGGACTCAATTCGAGAGGAGTACCTGTGCACATTGAAGGGCTCGAGAGGAAACCGGAAGTTCCCCTTCCAACACCAAAGGGGACCTGACTTCCCTGAAGCAACCCCAGCGAGATCCTGAGGTCCACGTCGCAACTCGAGAAGCACCCCCAGCTTCTCGCCGCAACTCGAGAAACACCCCAAAATTATTCCCTCCAAGCGAGATGAGGAAATTTGGCCATGCAGCATCTCAAGAGAAATAGCACATTCCCTCTGGAAAGGCAAAAAGGTACTTGACACCCTTTATTCGACTCAGAAAGTTCCCTAACACAGCCGTCCTCTTTGGAGAGGAGAACACACTTCACGGACTCAAATCGATAGGAGCCCCTGTGCACATTGAAGGCCTCGAGAGGAAATCGGAAGTTCCCCTTCCAACACCAAAGGGGACCTGACTTCCCTGAAGCAACCCCAGCGAGTTCCTGAGGTCCCCGTCGCTACTCGAGAAGCACCCCCAGCTTCCCGCCGCAACTTGAGAAACACCCCAATATTATCCCCTCCATGCGAGATGAGGAAATTTGGCGATGCGGCATCTCAAGGGAAATACCACATTCCCTCTGGAAAGGCAAAAAGTTACTTGACAACCTTTATTCGACTCAGAAAGTTCCTTCACACAGCCGTCCCCTTTGGAGAGGAGAACACACATTTCGGACTCAATTCGAGAGGAGCCCCTGTGCACATTGACGGGCTCGAGAGGAAACCGGAAGTTCCCCTTCCAACACCAAAGGGGACCTGACTTCCCTGAAGCAAACCCAGCGAGTTCCTGAGGTCCCCGTCGCAACTCGAGAAGCACCCCCAGGTTCACGCCGCAACTCGAGAAACACCCCAAAATTATCCCCTCCATGCGAGATGAGGAAATTTGGCGATGCAGCATCTCAAGAGAAATAGCACATTCCCTCTGGAAAGGCAAAAAGGTACTTGACACCCTTTATTCGACTCAGAAAGTTCCCTCACACAGCCGTCCCCTTTGGAGAGCAGAACACCCTTTACGGACTCAATTCGCGAGGAGCCCCTGTGCACATTGAAGGGCTCGAGAGAAAACCGGAAGTTCCCCTTCCAACACCAAAGGGGACCTGACTTACCTGAAGCAACCCCAGCGAGTTCCTGATGTCCCCGTCGCAACTCGAGAAGCACCACCAGCTTCCCGCCGCAACTCGAGAACACACCAAAAATATCCCCTCCATGCGAGATGAGGAAATTTGGCGATGCAGCATCTCAAGAGAAATAGCACATTCCCTCTGGAAAGGCAAAAAGGTACTTGACACCCTTTATTCGACTCAGAAAGTTCCCTCACACAGCCGTCCCCTTTGGAGAGGAGAACACACTTTACGGACTCAATTCGAGAGGAGCCTCTGTGCACATTGAAGGGCTCGAGAGGAAACCGGAAGTTCCCCTTCCAAAACCAAAGGGGACCTGACTTCCCTGAAGCAACCCCAGCGAGTTCCTGAGGTCCCCGTCGCAACTGGAGAAGCACCACCAGCTTCCCGCCGCAACTCGAGAAACACGCCAAAATTCTCCCCTCCATGCGAGATGAGGAAATTTGGCGATGCAGCATCTCAAGAGAAATACCACATTCCCTCTGGAAAGGCAAAAAGGTACTTGACACCCTTTATTCGACTCAGAAAGTTCCCTCAAAAAGCCGTCCCCTTTGAGAGGAGAACACACTTCACTGACTCAATTAGAGAGGAGCCCCTGTGCACATTGAAGGGCTGGAGAGGAAACCGGAAGTTCCCCTTCCAACAGCAAAGGGGACTTGACTTCCCTGAAGCAACCCCAGCGAGTTCCTGAGGTCCCAGTCGCAACTCGAGAAACACACCCAGCTTCCCGCCGCAACTCGAGAAACACCCCAAAATTATCCCCTCCATGCGAGATGAGGAAATTTGGCGATGCAGCATCTCAAGAGAAATACCACATTCCCTCTGGAAAGGCAAAAACGTACTTGACACCCTTTATTCGACTCAGAAAGTTCCCTCACACAGCAGTCCCCTTTGAGAGGAGAACACACGTCATGGACACAATTCGAGAGGAGCCCCTGTGCACATTGAAGGGCTCGAGAGGAAACCGGAAGTTCCCCTTCCAACACCAAAGGGGACCTGACTTCCCTGAAGCAACCCCAAGGAGTTCCTGAGGTCCCCGTCGCAACTCAAGAAGCACACCCAGCTTCCCGCCGCAACTCGAGAAACACCCTAAAATTATCCACTCCATGCGAGATGAGGAAATTTGGCGATGCAGCATCTCAAGACAAATAGCACATTCCCTCTGGAAAGGCAAAAAGGTACTTGACACCCTTTATTCGACTCAGAAAGTTCCCTCACACAGCCGTCCCCTTTGTAGAGGAGAACACACTTTACTGACTCAATTCGAGAGGAGCCCCTGTGCACATTGAAGGGCTCGAGAGGAAACCGAAAGTTCCCCTTCCAAAACCAAAGGTGAACTGACTTCCGTGAAGCAACCCCAGCGAGTTCCTGAGGTCCCCGTTGCAACTCGAGAAGCACCCCAGCTTCCCGCCGCAACTCGAGAAACACCCTAAAATTTTCCCCTCCATGCAAGATGAGGAAATTTGGCGATGCAGCATCTCAAGAGAAATACCACATTCCCTCTGGAAAGGCAAAAAGGTACTTGACACCCTTTATTCGACTCAGAAAGTTCCCTCACAGAGCCGTCCCCTTTGGAGAGGAGAACACACTTTACGGACTCAATTCGAGAGGAGCCCCTGTGCACATTGATGGGCTCGAGAGGAAACCGGAAGTTCCCCTTCCAACATCAAAGGGGACCTGACTTCCCTGAAGCAACCCCCGCGAGTTCCTGAGGTCCCCGTCGCAACTCGAGAAACACACCCAGCTTCCCGCCGCAACTCGAGAAACACCCCAAAATTATCCCCTCCATGCGAGATGAGGAAATTCGGCGATGCAACATCTCAAGAGAAATACCACATTCCCTCTGGAAAGGTAAAAAGGTACTTGACACCCTTTATTCGACTCAGAAAGTTCCCTCACACAGCCGTCCCCTTTGGAGAGGAGAACACACTTTACGGACTCAATTCTAGAGGAGCCCCTGTGCACATTGAAGGGCTCGAGAGGAAACCGGAAGTTCCCCTTCCAACACCAAAGGGGACCTGACTTCCCTGATGCAACCCCAGCGAGATCCTGAGGTCCCCGTGGCAACTCGAGAAGCACCCCCAGCTTCCCGCCGCAACTCGAGAAACACCCCAAAATTACCCCCTCCATGCGAGATGACGGAATATGGCAATGCAGCATCTCAAGAGAAATACCACATTCCCTCTGGAAAGGCTAAAAGGTACTTGACACCCTTTATTCGACTCAGAAAGTTCCCTCACACAGCCGTCCCCTTTGGAGAGGAGAACACACTTTACGGACTCAATTCGAGAGGAGCCCCTGTGCACATTGAAGGGCTCGAGAGGAAACCGGAAGTTCCCCTTCCAACAACAAAGGGGACCTGACTTCCCTGAAGCAACCCCAGCGAGTTCCTGAGGTCCCCGTCGCAACTCGAGAAGCACCCCCAGCTTCCCGCCGCAACTCGAGAAACACCCCAAAATTATCCCCTCCATGCGAGATGAGGAAATTTGGCGATGCAGCATCTCAAGAGAAATACCACATTCCCTCTGGAAAGGCGAAAAGATACTTGACACCCTTTATTCGACTCAGAAAGTTCCCTCATACAGACGTCCCCTTTGGAGAGGAGAACACACTTTACGGACTCAATTCGAGAGGAGCCCCTGTGAACATTGAAAGGCTCGAGAGGAAACCCGAAGTTCCCCTTCCAACACCAAAGGGGACCTGACTTCCCTGAAGCAACCCCAGCGAGATCCTGAGGTCCCCGTCGCAACTGGAGAAGCACCCCCAGCTTCCCGCCGCAACTCGAGAAACACCGAAAATTATCCCCTCCATGCGAGATGAGGAAATTTGGCGATGCAGCATCTCAAGAGAAATACCACATTCCCTCTGGAAAGGCAAAAAGGTACTTGACACCCTTTATTCGACTCAGAATGTTCGCTCACACAGCCGTCCCCTTTGGAGAGGAGAACACACTTTATGGACTCAATTCGAGAGGAGCCCCTGTGCACATTGAAGGGCTCGAGAGGAAACCGGAAGTTCCCCTTCCAACACCAAAGGGGACCTGACTTCCCTGAAGCAACCCCAGCGAGTTCCTGAGGTCCCCGTCGCAACTCGAGAAACACACCCAGCTTCCCGCCGCAACTCGAGAAACACCCCAAAATTATCCCCTCCATGCGAGATGAGGAAATTTGGCGATGCAGCATCTCAAGAGAAATACCACATTCCCTCTGGAAAGGCAAAAACGTACTTGACACCCTTTATTCGACTCAGAAAGTTCCCTCACACAGCAGTCCCCTTTGAGAGGAGAACACACGTCATGGACACAATTCGAGAGGAGCCCCTGTGCACATTGAAGGGCTCGAGAGGAAACCGGAAGTTCCCCTTCCAACACCAAAGGGGACCTGACTTCCCTGAAGCAACCCCAAGGAGTTCCTGAGGTCCCCGTCGCAACTCGAGAAGCACACCCAGCTTCCCGCCGCAACTCGAGAAACACCCTAAAATTATCCACTCCATGCGAGATGAGGAAATTTGGCGATGCAGCATCTCAAGAGAAATACCACATTCCCTCTGGAAAGGCAAAAAGGTACTTGACACCCTTTATTCGACTCAGAAAGTTCCCTCACAGAGCCGTCCCCTTTGGAGAGGAGAACACACTTTACGGACTCAATTCGAGAGGAGCCCCTGTGCACATTGATGGGCTCGAGAGGAAACCGGAAGTTCCCCTTCCAACATCAAAGGGGACCTGACTTCCCTGAAGCAACCACAGCGAGTTCCTGAGGTCCCCGTCGCAACTCGAGAAGCACCCCCAGCTTCCCGCCGCAACTCGAGAAACACCCCAAAATTATCCCCTCCATGCGAGATGAGGAAATTTGGCGATGCAGCATCTCAAGAGAAATACCACATTCCCTCTGGAAAGGCGAAAAGATACTTGACACCCTTTATTCGACTCAGAAAGTTCCCTCACACAGACGTCCCCTTTGGAGAGGAGAACACACTTTACGGACTCAATTCGAGAGGAGCCCCTGTGCACATTGAAAGGCTCGAGAGGAAACCCGAAGTTCCCCTTCCAACACCAAAGGGGACCTGACTTCCATGAAGCAACCCCAGCGAGATCCTGAGGTCCCCGTCGCAACTGGAGAAGCACCCCCAGCTTCCCGCCGCAACTCGAGAAACACCGAAAATTATCCCCTCCATGCGAGATGAGGAAATTTGGCGATGCAGCATCTCAAGAGAAATACCACATTCCCTCTGGAAAGGCAAAAAGGTACTTGACACCCTTTATTCGACTCAGAAAGTTCCCTCACACAGCCGTCCCCTTTGGAGAGGAGAACACACTTTACGGACTCAATTCGAGTGGAGCCCCTGTGCACATTGAAGGGCTCGAGAGGAAACCGGAAGTTCCCCTTCCAACACCAAAGGGGACCTGACTTCCCTGAAGCAACCCCAGCGAGTTCCTGAGGTCCCCGTCGCAACTCGAGAAGCACCCCCAGCTTCCCGCCGCAACTGGAGAAACACCCCAAAATTATCACCTCCATGCGAGATGAGGAAATTTGGCGATGCAGCATCTCAAGAGAAATACCACATTCCCTCTGGAAAGGAAAAAAGTTACTTGACACCCTTTATTCGACTCAGAAAGTTCCCTCACACAGCCGTCCCTTTTGGAGAGGAGAACACACTTTACGGACTCAATTCGAGAGGAGCCCCTGTGCACATTGAAGGCCTCGAGAGGAAATCGGAAGTTCCCCTTCCAACACCAAAGGGGACCTGACTTCCCTGAAGCAACCCCAGCGAGTTCCTGAGGTCCCCGTCGCTACTCGAGAAGCACCCCCAGCTTCCCGCCGCAACTTGAGAAACACCCCAATATTATCCCCTCCATGCGAGATGAGGAAATTTGGCGATGCGGCATCTCAAGGGAAATACCACATTCCCTCTGGAAAGGCAAAAAGTTACTTGACAACCTTTATTCGACTCAGAAAGTTCCTTCACACAGCCGTCCCCTTTGGAGAGGAGAACACACATTTCGGACTCAATTCGAGAGGAGCCCCTGTGCACATTGACGGGCTCGAGAGGAAACCGGAAGTTCCCCTTCCAACACCAAAGGGGACCTGACTTCCCTGAAGCAAACCCAGCGAGTTCCTGAGGTCCCCGTCGCAACTCGAGAAGCACCCCCAGGTTCACGCCGGAACTCGAGAAACACCCCAAAATTATCCCCTCCATGCGAGATGAGGAAATTTGGCGATGCAGCATCTCAAGAGAAATAGCACATTCCCTCTGGAAAGGCAAAAAGGTACTTGACACCCTTTATTCGACTCAGAAAGTTCCCTCACACAGCCGTCCCCTTTGGAGAGGAGAACACCCTTTACGGACTCAATTCGCGAGGAGCCCCTGTGCACATTGAAGGGCTCGAGAGAAAACCGGAAGTTCCCCTTCCAACACCAAAGGGGACCTGACTTCCCTGAAGCAACCCCAGCGAGTTCCTGAGGTCCCCGTCGCAACTCGAGAAGCACACCCAGCTTCCCACCGCAACTCGAGAAACACCCCTAAATTATCCCCTCCATGCGAGATGAGGAAATTTGGCGATGCAGCATCTCAAGAGAAATACCACCTTCCCTCTGGAAACGCAAAAAGGTACTTTAACCCTTTATTCGACTCAGAAAGTTCCCTCACACAACCGTCCCCTTTGGAGAGGAGAACACACTTTACGGACTCAATTCGAGAGGAGCCCCTGTGCACATTGAAGGGCTCGAGAGGAAACCGGAAGTTCCCCTTCCAACACCAAAGGGGACCTGACTTCCCTGAAGCAACCACAGCGAGATCCTGAGGTCCCCGTCGCAAGTAGAGAAGCACCCCCAGCTTCCCGCGGCAATTCGAGAAACACCCCAAAATTATCCCCTCCATTCGAGATGAGGAAATTTGGCGATGCAGCATTTCAAGAGAAATACCACATTCCCTCTGGAAAGGCAAAAAGGTACTTGACAGCCTTTATTCGACTCAGAAAGTTCCCTCACACAGCCGTCCCCTTTGGAGAGGAGAACACACTTTACGGACTCAATTCGAGAGGAGCCCCTGTGCACATTGAAGGGCCCGAGAGGAAACCGGAAGTTCCCCTTCCAACACCAAAGGGGACCTGACTTCCCTGAAGCAACCCCAGCGAGTTCCTGAGGTCCCCGTCGCAACTCGAGAAGCACCCCCAGCTTCCCGCCGCAACTCGAGAAAACCCCAAAATTATCCCCTGCATGCGAGATGAGGAAATTTGGGGATGCAGCATCTAACGTGAAATACCACATTCCATCTGGAAAGGCAAAAAGGTACTTGACACCCTTTATTCGACTCAGAAAGTTCCGTCACACAGCCGTCCCCTTTGGAGAGGAGAACACACTTTATGGACTCAATTCGAGAGGAGCCCCTGTGCACATTGAAGGGCTCGAGAGGAAACCGGAAGTTCCCCTTCCAACACCAAAGGGGACCTGACTTCCCTGAAGCAACCACAGCGAGGTCCTGATGTCCCCGTCGCAACTCGAGAAGCACCCCCAGCTTCCCGCCGCAACTCGAGAAACACCCCAAAATTATCCCCTCCATTGGAGATGAGGAAATTTGGCGATGCAGCATCTCAAGAGAAATACCACATTCCCTCTGGAAAGGCAAAAAGGTACTTGACACCCTTTATTCGACTCACAAAGTTCCCTCACACAGCAGTCCTCTTTGAGAGGAGAAGACACTTCACGGACTCAATTCGAGAGGAGCCCCTGTGCCCATTGAAGGGCTCGAGAGGAAACCGGAAGTTCCCCTTCCAACAGCAAACGGGACCTGACTTCCCTGAAGCAACCCCAGCGAGTTAATGAGGTCCCCGTTGCAACTCGAGAAGCACCCCCAGCTTCCCGCCGCAACTCGAGAAACACCGCAAAATTATCCCCTCCATGCGAGATGAGGAAATTTGGCGATGCAGCATCTCAAGAGAAATACCACATTCCCTCAGGAAAGGCAAAAAGGTACTTGACACCCTTTATTCGACTCAGAAAGTTCCCTCACACAGCCGTCCCCTTTGGAGAGGAGAACACACTTTACAGACTCAATTCGAGAGGAGCCCCTGTGCACATGGAAGGGCTCGAGAGGAAACCAGAAGTTCCCCTTCCAACACCAAAGGTGACCTGACTTCCCTGAAGGAACATCAGCGAGTTCCTGAGGTCCCCGTCGCAACTCGAGAACCACCCCCAGCTTCCCGCCGCAACTCGAGAAACACCCCAAAATTATCCCTTCCATGCGAGATGAGGAAATTTGGCGATGCATCATCTCAAGAGAAATACCACATTCCCTCTGGAAAGGCAAAAAGGTACTTGACACCCTTTATTCGACTCAGAAAGTTCCCTCACACAGCCGTCCCCTTTGGAGAGGGGAAAACACTTTACGGACTCAATTCGAGAGGAGCCCCTGTGAACATTGAAGGGCTCGAGAGGAAACCGGAGGTTCCCCTTCCAACAGCAAAGAGGACCTGACTTCCCTGAAGCAACCCCAGCGAGTTCCTGAGGTACCCGTCGCAAATCGAGACGCACCTCCAGCTTCCCGCCGCAACTCGAGAAACACCCGAAAATTATTCGCTCCATGCGAGATGAGGAAATTTGGCGATGCAGCATCTCAAGAGAAATACCACTTTCCCTCTGGAAAGGCAAAAAGTTACCTGACACCCTTCATTCGACTAAGAAAGTTCCCTCACACAGCCGTCCCCTTTGGAGAGGAGAACACACTTTACGGACTCAATTCGAGAAGAGCCCCTGTGCACGTTGAAGGGCTCGAGAGGAAACCGGAAGTTCCCCTTCCAACACCAAAGGGGACCTGACTTCCCTGAAGCAACCCCAGCGAGTTCCTGAGGTCCCCGTCGCAACTCGAGAAGCACCCCCAGCTTCCCGCCGCAACTGGAGAAACACCCCCAAATTATCCCCTCCATGCGAGATGAGGAAATTTGGCGATGCAGCATCTCAAGAGAAATACCTCATTCCCTCTGGAAAGGCAAAAAGGTACTTGACACCCTTTATTCGACTCAGAAAGTTCCCTCACACAGCCGTCCCCTTTGCCGAGGAGAACACACTTTACGGACTCAATTCGAGAGGAGCCCCTGTGCACATAGAAGGGCTCGAGAGGAAACCGGAAGTTCCCCTTCCAACACCAAAGTGGACCTGACTTCCCTGAAGCAACCCCAGCGAGTTCCTGAAGTCCCCGTCGCAACTCGAGAAGCAACCCCAGCTTCCCGCCGCAACTCGAGAAACACCCCAAAATTATCCCCTCCATGCGAGATAAGGAAATTTGGCGATGCAGCATCTCAAGAGAAAGCACATTTCCACTGGAAAGGCAAAAAGTACTTGACACCCTTTATTCGACTCAGAAAGTTCCCTCACACAGCCGTCCCCTTTGGAGAGGAGAACACACTTTACGGACTCAATTCGAGAGGAGCCCCTGTGCACATTGAAGGGCTCGAGAGGAAACCGGAAGTTCCCCTTCCAAGACCAAAGGGGACCTGACTTCCCTGAAGCAACCCCAGCGAGTTCCTGAGGTCCCCGTCGCAACTCGAGAAGCACCCCCAGCTTCCCGCCGCAACTCGAGAAACACCCCAAAATTATCCCCTCCATGCGAGATGAGGAAATTTGGCGATGCAGCATCTCAAGAGAAATACCACATTTCCTCTGGAAAGGCAAAAAGGTACTTGACACCCTTTATTCGACTCAAAAAGTTCCCTCACACAGCCGTCCCCTTTGGAGAGGAGAACACACTTTACGGACTCAATTCGAGAGGAGCCCCTGTGCACATGGAAGGGCTCGAGAGGAAACCGGAAGTTCCCCTTCCAACACCAAAGGGGACCTGACTTCCCTGAAGCAACCCCAGCGAGTTCCTGAGGTCCCCGTCGCAACTCGAGAAGCACTCCCAGCTTCCCGCCGCAACTCGAGAAACACCCCAAAATAATCCCCTCCATGCGAGATGAGGAAATTTGGCGATGCAGCATCTCAAGAGAAATACCACATTCCCTCTGGAAAGGCAAAAAGGTACTTGACACCCTTTATTCGACTCAGAAAGTTCCCTCACACAGCCGTCCCCTTTGGAGAGGAGAAAACACTTTACGGAATCAATTCGAGAGGAGCCCCTGTGCACACTGAAGGGCTCGAGAGGAAACCGGAAGTTCCCCTTCCAACACCAAAGCGGACCTGACTTCCCTGAAGCAACCCCAGCGAGTTCCTGAGGTCCCCATCGAAACTCGAGAAGCAACTCCAGCTTCCCGCCGCAACTCGAGAAACACCCCAAAATTATCCCCTCCATGCGAGATGAGGAAATTTGGCGATGCAGCAGCTCAAGAGAAAGCACATTTCCTCTGGAAAGGCAAAAAGTACTTGACACCCTTTATTCGACTCAGAAAGTTCCCTCACACAGCCGTCCCCTTTGGAGAGGAGAACACACTTTACAGACTCAATTCGAGAGGAGCCCCTGTGCACATTGAAGGGCTCGAGAGGAAACCGGAAGTTCCCCTTCCAACACCAAAGGGGACCTGACTTCCCTGAAGCAACCCCAGCGAGTTCCTGAGGTCCCCGTCGCAACTCGAGAAGCACCCCCAGCTTCCCTCCGCAACTCGACAAACACCCCAAAATTATCCCCTCCATGCGAGATGAGGAAATTTGGCGATGCAGCATCTCAAGAGAAATACCACATTCCCTCTGGAAAGGCAAAAAGGTACTTGACACCCTTTATTCGACTCAGAAAGTTCCCTCACACAGCCGTCCCCTTTGGAGAGGAGAAAACACTTTACGGACTCAATTCGAGAGGAGCCCCTGTGCACACTGAAAGGCTCGAGAGGAAACCGGAAGTTCCCCTTCCAACACCAAAGGGGACCTGACTTCCCTGAAGCAACCCCAGCGAGTTCCTGAGGTCCCCGTGGCAACTCGAGAAGCACCCCCAGCTTCCCGCGGCAACTCGAGAAACACCCCAAAATTATCCCATCCATGCGAGATGAGGAAATTTGGCGATGCAGCATCTCAAGAGAAATACCACATTCCCTCTGGAAAGGCAAAAAGGTACTTGACACCCTTTATTCGACTCAGAAAGTTCACTCACACAGACCTACCCTTTGGAGAGGAGAACACACTTTACGGACTCAATTCGAGAGGAGCCCCTGTGCACATTGAAGGGCTCGAGAGGAAACCGGAAGTTCCCCTTCCAACACCAAAGGGGACCTGACTTCCCTGAAGCAACCCCAGCGAGTTCCTGAGGTCCCCGTCGCAACTCGAGAAGCACCCCCAGATTCCCGCCGCAACTCGAGAAACACCCCAAAATTATCCCCTCCATGCGAGATGAGGAAATTTGGCGATGCAGCATCTCAAGAGAAATACCACATTCCCTCTGGAAAGGCAAAAAGGTACTTGACACCCTTTATTCGACTCAGAAATTTCCCTCACACAGCCCTACTCTTTGGAGAGGAGAACACAGTTTACGGACTCAATTCGAGAGGAGTCCCTGTGCACATTGAAGGGCTTGAGAGGAAACCGGAAGTTCCCCTTCCAACACCAAAGGGGACCTGACTTCCCTGAAGCAACCCCAGCGAGTTCCTGAGGTACCCGTCGCAACTCGAGAAGCACCCCCAGCTTCCCGCCGCAACTCGAGAAACACAAGAAAATTATCCCCTCCATGCGAGATGAGGAAATTTGGCGATGCAGTATCTCAAGAGAAATACCACATTCCCTCTGGAAAGGCCAAAAGGTACTTGACACCCTTTATTCGACTCAGAAAGTTCCCTCACACAGCCCTACCGTTTGGAGAGGAGAACACACTTTACGGACTCAATTCGAGAGGAGCCCCTGTGCACATTGAAGGGCTCGAGAGGAAACCGGAAGTTCCCCTTCCAACCCCAAATGGGACCTGACTTCCCTGAAGCAACCTCAGCGCGTTGCTGAGGTCCCCGTCGCAACTCGAGCAGCACCCCCAGCTTCCCGCCGCAACTCGAGAAACACCCCAAAATTATCCCCTCCATGCGAGATGAGGAAATTTGGCGATGCAGCATCTCAAGAGAAATACCACATTCCCTCTGGAAAGGCAAAAAGGTACTTGACACCCTTTATTCGACTCAGAAAGTTCCCTCACACAGCCGTCCCCTTTGGAGAGGAGAACACACTTTACGGACTCAATTCGAGAGGAGCCCCTGTGCACATGGAAGGGCTCGAGAGGAAACCGGAAGTTCCCCTTCCAACACCAAAGGGGACCTGACTTCCCTGAAGCAACCCCAGCGAGTTCCTGAGGTCCCCGTCGCAACTCGAGAAGCACCCCCAGGTTCCCGCCGCAACTCGAGAAACACACGAAAATTATCCCCTCCATGCGAGATCAGGAAATTTGGCGATGCAGCAACTCAAGAGAAATACCACATTCCCTCTGGAAAGGCAAAAAGGTACTTGACACCCTTTATTCGACTCAGAAAGTTCCCTCACACAGCCGTCCCCTTTGGAGAGGAGAACACACTTTACGGACTCAATTCGAGAGGATCCGCTGTGCACATTGAAGGGCTCGAGAGGAAACCGGAAGTTCCCCTTCCAACACCAAAGGGGACCTGACTTCCCTGAAGGAACCCCAGCGAGTTAATGAGGTCCCCGTCGCAACTCGAGAAGCAACCCCAGCTTCCCGCCGCAACTCGAGAAACACCCCAAAATTTTCCCCTCCATGCGAGATGAGGAAATTTGGCGATGCAGCCTCTCAAGAGAAAGCACATTTCCTCTGGAAAGGCAAAAAGTACTTGACACCCTTTATTCGACTCAGAAAGTTCCCTCACACAGCCGTCCCCTTTGGAGAGGAGAACACACTTTACAGACTCAATTCGAGAGGAGCCCCAGTGCACATGGAAGGGCTCGAGAGGAAACCGGAAGTTCCCCTTCCAACCCCAAAGGGGACCTGACTTCCCTGAAGCAACCCCAGCGAGTTCCTGACGTCCCCGTCGCAACTCGAGAAGCCCCCCAGCTTCCCGGCGCAACTCGAGAAACACCCCAAAATTATCCCCTTCATGCGATTGAGGAAATTTGGCGATGCAGCATCTCAAGAGAAATAGCACATTCCCTCTGGAAAGGCAAAAAGGTACTTGACACCCTTTATTCGACTCAGAAAGTTCCCTCACACAGCCGTCCCCTTTGGAGAGGAGAAAACACTTTACGGACTCATTTCGAGTGGAGCCCCTGTGAACATTGAAGGGCTCGAGAGGAAAATGGAAGTTCCCCTTCCAACCCCAAAGAGGACCTGACTTCCCTGAAGCAAACCCAGCGAGTTCCTGAGGTCCCTGTCGCAAATCGAGACGCACCCCCAGCTTCCCGCCGCAACTCGAGAAACACCCGAAAATTATTCGCTCCATGCGAGATGAGGAAATTTGGCGATGCAGCATCTCAAGAGAAATACCACATTCCCTCTGGAAAGGCAAAAAGTTACCTGACACCCTTTATTCGACTCAGAAAGTTCCCTCACACAGCCGTCCCCTTTGAAGAGGAGAACACACTTTACGGACTCAATTCGAGAGGAGCCCCTGTGCACGTTGAAGGGCTCGAGAGGAAACCGGAAGTTCCCCTTCCAACACCAAAGGGGACCTGACTTCCCTGAAGCAACCCCATCGAGTTCCTGAGGTCCCCGTCGCAACTCGAGAAGCACCCCAGCTTCCCGCCGCAACTCGAGAAACACTCCAAAATTATCCCCTCCATGCGAGATGAGGAAATTTGGCGATGCAGCATCTCAAGAGAAATACCTCATTCCCTCTGGAAAGGCAAAAAGGTACTTGATACCCTTTATTCGACTCAGAAAGTTCCCTCACACAGCCGTCCCCTTTGGCGAGGAGAACACACTTTACGGACTCAATTCGAGAGGAGCCCCTGTGCACATTGAAGGGCTCGAGAGGAAACCGGAAGTTCCCCTTCCAACACCAAAGGGGACCTGACTTCACTGAAGCAACCCCAGCGAGTTCCTGCTCTCCCCGTCGCAACTCGAGGAGCACCCCCAGCTTCCCGCCGCATCTCGAGAAACACCACACAATTATCCACTCCGTGCGAAATGAGGAAATTTGGCGATGCAGCATCTCACGAGAAATACCACATTCCCTCTGGAAAGGCAAAAAGATACTTGACACCCTTTATTCGACTCAGAAAGTTCCTTCACACAGCCGTCCCCTTTGGAGAGGAGAACACACTTTACGGACTCAATTCGAGAGGAGCCCCTGTGCACATTGAAAGGCTTGAGAGGAAACCGGAAGTTCCCCTTCCAACACCAAAGGGGACCTGACTTCCCTGAAGCAACCCCAGCGAGTTCCTGAGGTCCCCGTCTCAACTCGAGAAGCACCCCCAGCTTCCCGCCGAACTCTAGAAACACCCCAAAATTATCCTCTCCATGCGAGATGAGGAAATTTGGCGATGCAGCATCTCAAGAGAAATACCACATTCCCTCTGGAAAGGCAAAAAGGTACTTGACACCCTTTATTCGACTCAGAAAGTTCCCTAACACAGCCATCCCCTTTGCAGAGGAGAACACACTTTAAGGACTCAATTCGAGAGGAGCCCCTGTGCACATTCAAGGGCTCGAGAGGAAACCGGAAGTTCCCCTTCCAACACCAAAGGGGACCTGACTTCCCTGAAGCAACCCCAGCGAGTTCCTGAGGTCCCCGTCGCAACTCGAGAAGCACCCCCAGCTACCCGCCGCAACTCGAGAATTAGCCCAAAATTATCCCCTCCATGCGAGATGAGGAAATTTGGCGATGCAGCATCTCAAGTGAAATACCACATTCCCTCTGGAAAGGCAAAAAGGTACTTGACACCCTTTATTCGACTCAGAAAGTTACCTCACACAGCCGTCCCCTTTGGAGAGGAGAACACACTTAACGGACTCAATTCGAGAGGAGGCCCTGTGCACATGGAAGGGCTCGAGAGGAAACCGGAAGTTCCCCTTCCAACACCAAAGGAGACCTGACTTCCCTGAAGCAACCCCAGCGAGTTCCTGAGGTCCCCGTCGCAACTCGAGAAGCACCCCCAGCTTCCCGCCGCAACTCGAGAAACACACGAAAATTATCCCCTCCATGCGAGATGAGGAAATTTGGCGATGCAGCAACTCAAGAGAAATACCACATTCTCTCTGGAAAGGCAAAAAGGTACTTGACACCCTTTATTCGACTCAGAAAGTTCCCTCACACAGCCGTCCCCTTTGGAGAGGAGAACACACTTTACGGACTCAATTCGAGAGGAGCCGCTGTGCACATTGAAGGGCTCGAGAGGAAACCGGAAGTTCCTCTTCCAACCCCAAAGGGGACCTGACTTCCCTGAAGCAACACCAGCGAGTTCCTGAGGTCCCCGTCGCAAAACGAGAAGCACTCCCAGCTTCCCGCCGCAACTCGAGAAACACCCCAAAATTATCCCCTCCATGCGAGATGAGGAAATTTGGCGATGCAGCATCTCAAGAGAAATACCACATTCCCTCTGGAAAGGCAAAAAGGTACTTGACACCCTTTATTCGACTCAGAAAGTTCCCTCACACAGCCCTACCAATTGGAGAGGAGAACACACTTTACGGACTCAATTCGAGAGGAGCCCCTGTGCATATTGACAGGCTCGAGAGGAAACCGGAAGTTCCCCTTCCAACACCAAAGGGGACCTGACTTCCCTGAAGCAACCCCAGCGAGTTCCTGAGGTCCCCGTCGCAACTCGAGAAGCACCCCCAGATTCCCGCCGCAACTCGAGAAACACCCCAAAATTATCCCCTCCATGCGAGATGAGGAAATTTGGCGATGCAGCATCTCAAGAGAAATACCACATTCCCTCTGGAAAGGCAAAAAGGTACTTGACACCCTTTATTCGACTCAGAAATTTCCCTCACACAGCCCTACTCTTTGGAGAGGAGAACACAGTTTACGGACTCAATTCGAGAGGAGTCCCTGTGCACATTGAAGGGCTTGAGAGGAAACCGGAAGTTCCCCTTCCAACACCAAAGGGGACCTGACTTCCCTGAAGCAACCCCAGCGAGTTCCTGAGGTACCCGTCGCAACTCGAGAAGCACCCCCAGCTTCCCGCCGCAACTCGAGAAACACAAGAAAATTATCCCCTCCATGCGAGATGAGGAAATTTGGCGATGCAGTATCTCAAGAGAAATACCACATTCCCTCTGGAAAGGCCAAAAGGTACTTGACACCCTTTATTCGACTCAGAAAGTTCCCTCACACAGCCCTACCGTTTGGAGAGGAGAACACACTTTACGGACTCAATTCGAGAGGAGCCCCTGTGCACATTGAAGGGCTCGAGAGGAAACCGGAAGTTCCCCTTCCAACCCCAAATGGGACCTGACTTCCCTGAAGCAACCTCAGCGCGTTGCTGAGGTCCCCGTCGCAACTCGAGCAGCACCCCCAGCTTCCCGCCGCAACTCGAGAAACACCCCAAAATTATCCCCTCCATGCGAGATGAGGAAATTTGGCGATGCAGCATCTCAAGAGAAATACCACATTCCCTCTGGAAAGGCAAAAAGGTACTTGACACCCTTTATTCGACTCAGAAAGTTCCCTCACACAGCCGTCCCCTTTGGAGAGGAGAACACACTTTACGGACTCAATTCGAGAGGAGCCCCTGTGCACATGGAAGGGCTCGAGAGGAAACCGGAAGTTCCCCTTCCAACACCAAAGGGGACCTGACTTCCCTGAAGCAACCCCAGCGAGTTCCTGAGGTCCCCGTCGCAACTCGAGAAGCACCCCCAGGTTCCCGCCGCAACTCGAGAAACACACGAAAATTATCCCCTCCATGCGAGATCAGGAAATTTGGCGATGCAGCAACTCAAGAGAAATACCACATTCCCTCTGGAAAGGCAAAAAGGTACTTGACACCCTTTATTCGACTCAGAAAGTTCCCTCACACAGCCGTCCCCTTTGGAGAGGAGAACACACTTTACGGACTCAATTCGAGAGGATCCGCTGTGCACATTGAAGGGCTCGAGAGGAAACCGGAAGTTCCCCTTCCAACACCAAAGGGGACCTGACTTCCCTGAAGGAACCCCAGCGAGTTAATGAGGTCCCCGTCGCAACTCGAGAAGCAACCCCAGCTTCCCGCCGCAACTCGAGAAACACCCCAAAATTTTCCCCTCCATGCGAGATGAGGAAATTTGGCGATGCAGCCTCTCAAGAGAAAGCACATTTCCTCTGGAAAGGCAAAAAGTACTTGACACCCTTTATTCGACTCAGAAAGTTCCCTCACACAGCCGTCCCCTTTGGAGAGGAGAACACACTTTACAGACTCAATTCGAGAGGAGCCCCAGTGCACATGGAAGGGCTCGAGAGGAAACCGGAAGTTCCCCTTCCAACCCCAAAGGGGACCTGACTTCCCTGAAGCAACCCCAGCGAGTTCCTGACGTCCCCGTCGCAACTCGAGAAGCCCCCCAGCTTCCCGGCGCAACTCGAGAAACACCCCAAAATTATCCCCTTCATGCGATTGAGGAAATTTGGCGATGCAGCATCTCAAGAGAAATAGCACATTCCCTCTGGAAAGGCAAAAAGGTACTTGACACCCTTTATTCGACTCAGAAAGTTCCCTCACACAGCCGTCCCCTTTGGAGAGGAGAAAACACTTTACGGACTCATTTCGAGTGGAGCCCCTGTGAACATTGAAGGGCTCGAGAGGAAAATGGAAGTTCCCCTTCCAACCCCAAAGAGGACCTGACTTCCCTGAAGCAAACCCAGCGAGTTCCTGAGGTCCCTGTCGCAAATCGAGACGCACCCCCAGCTTCCCGCCGCAACTCGAGAAACACCCGAAAATTATTCGCTCCATGCGAGATGAGGAAATTTGGCGATGCAGCATCTCAAGAGAAATACCACATTCCCTCTGGAAAGGCAAAAAGTTACCTGACACCCTTTATTCGACTCAGAAAGTTCCCTCACACAGCCGTCCCCTTTGAAGAGGAGAACACACTTTACGGACTCAATTCGAGAGGAGCCCCTGTGCACGTTGAAGGGCTCGAGAGGAAACCGGAAGTTCCCCTTCCAACACCAAAGGGGACCTGACTTCCCTGAAGCAACCCCATCGAGTTCCTGAGGTCCCCGTCGCAACTCGAGAAGCACCCCAGCTTCCCGCCGCAACTCGAGAAACACTCCAAAATTATCCCCTCCATGCGAGATGAGGAAATTTGGCGATGCAGCATCTCAAGAGAAATACCTCATTCCCTCTGGAAAGGCAAAAAGGTACTTGATACCCTTTATTCGACTCAGAAAGTTCCCTCACACAGCCGTCCCCTTTGGCGAGGAGAACACACTTTACGGACTCAATTCGAGAGGAGCCCCTGTGCACATTGAAGGGCTCGAGAGGAAACCGGAAGTTCCCCTTCCAACACCAAAGGGGACCTGACTTCACTGAAGCAACCCCAGCGAGTTCCTGCTCTCCCCGTCGCAACTCGAGGAGCACCCCCAGCTTCCCGCCGCATCTCGAGAAACACCACACAATTATCCACTCCGTGCGAAATGAGGAAATTTGGCGATGCAGCATCTCACGAGAAATACCACATTCCCTCTGGAAAGGCAAAAAGATACTTGACACCCTTTATTCGACTCAGAAAGTTCCTTCACACAGCCGTCCCCTTTGGAGAGGAGAACACACTTTACGGACTCAATTCGAGAGGAGCCCCTGTGCACATTGAAAGGCTTGAGAGGAAACCGGAAGTTCCCCTTCCAACACCAAAGGGGACCTGACTTCCCTGAAGCAACCCCAGCGAGTTCCTGAGGTCCCCGTCTCAACTCGAGAAGCACCCCCAGCTTCCCGCCGAACTCTAGAAACACCCCAAAATTATCCTCTCCATGCGAGATGAGGAAATTTGGCGATGCAGCATCTCAAGAGAAATACCACATTCCCTCTGGAAAGGCAAAAAGGTACTTGACACCCTTTATTCGACTCAGAAAGTTCCCTAACACAGCCATCCCCTTTGCAGAGGAGAACACACTTTAAGGACTCAATTCGAGAGGAGCCCCTGTGCACATTCAAGGGCTCGAGAGGAAACCGGAAGTTCCCCTTCCAACACCAAAGGGGACCTGACTTCCCTGAAGCAACCCCAGCGAGTTCCTGAGGTCCCCGTCGCAACTCGAGAAGCACCCCCAGCTACCCGCCGCAACTCGAGAATTAGCCCAAAATTATCCCCTCCATGCGAGATGAGGAAATTTGGCGATGCAGCATCTCAAGTGAAATACCACATTCCCTCTGGAAAGGCAAAAAGGTACTTGACACCCTTTATTCGACTCAGAAAGTTACCTCACACAGCCGTCCCCTTTGGAGAGGAGAACACACTTAACGGACTCAATTCGAGAGGAGGCCCTGTGCACATGGAAGGGCTCGAGAGGAAACCGGAAGTTCCCCTTCCAACACCAAAGGAGACCTGACTTCCCTGAAGCAACCCCAGCGAGTTCCTGAGGTCCCCGTCGCAACTCGAGAAGCACCCCCAGCTTCCCGCCGCAACTCGAGAAACACACGAAAATTATCCCCTCCATGCGAGATGAGGAAATTTGGCGATGCAGCAACTCAAGAGAAATACCACATTCTCTCTGGAAAGGCAAAAAGGTACTTGACACCCTTTATTCGACTCAGAAAGTTCCCTCACACAGCCGTCCCCTTTGGAGAGGAGAACACACTTTACGGACTCAATTCGAGAGGAGCCGCTGTGCACATTGAAGGGCTCGAGAGGAAACCGGAAGTTCCTCTTCCAACCCCAAAGGGGACCTGACTTCCCTGAAGCAACACCAGCGAGTTCCTGAGGTCCCCGTCGCAAAACGAGAAGCACTCCCAGCTTCCCGCCGCAACTCGAGAAACACCCCAAAATTATCCCCTCCATGCGAGATGAGGAAATTTGGCGATGCAGCATCTCAAGAGAAATACCACATTCCCTCTGGAAAGGCAAAAAGGTACTTGACACCCTTTATTCGACTCAGAAAGTTCCCTCACACAGCCCTACCAATTGGAGAGGAGAACACACTTTACGGACTCAATTCGAGAGGAGCCCCTGTGCATATTGACAGGCTCGAGAGGAAACCGGAAGTTCCCCTTCCAACACCAAAGGGGACCTGACTTCCCTGAAGCAACCCCAGCGAGTTCCTGAGGTCCCCGTCGCAACTCGAGAAGCACCCCCAGCTTCCCGCCGCAACTCGAGAAACACCCCAAAATTATCCCCTCCATGCGAGATGAGGAAATTTTGCGATACAGCATCTGAAGCAAATACCACATTCCCTCTGGAAAGGCAAAAACGTAGTTGACACCCTTTATTCGACTCAGATGGTTCCCTCATACAGCCGTCCCCTTTGGAGACGAGAACACACTTTATGGACTCAGTTCGAGAGGAGCCCCTGTGCACATTGAAGGGCTCGAGAGGAAACCGGAAGTTGCCCTTCCAACACCAAAGGGGACCTGACTTCCATGAAGCAACCCCAGCGAGTTCCTGAGGTCCCCGTCGCAACTCGAGAAGCACCCCCAGCTTCCCGCCGCAACTAGAGAAACACAACAAAATTATCCCCTCCATGCGAGATGAGGAAATTTGGCGATGCAGCATCTCAAGAGAAATACCACATTCCCTCTGGAAAGGCAAAAAGGTACTTGACACCCTGTATTCGACTCAGAAAGTTCCCTCACACAGCCGTCCCCTTTGGAGAGGAGAACACACTTTACGGACTCAATTCGAGAGGAGCCCCTGTGCACATTTAAGGGCTCGAGAGGAAACCGGAATTTCCCCTTCCAACACCAAAGGGGACCTGACTTCCCTGAAGCAACCCCAGCGAGTTCCTGAGGTCCCCGTCGCAACTCGAGAAGCACCCCCAGCTTCCCGCCGCAAGTCGAGAAACACCCCAAAGTTATCCCCACCATGCGAGATGAGGAAATTTTGCGATGCAGCATCTCAAGGGAAATACCACATTTCCTCTGGAAAGGCAAAAAGGTACTTGACACCCTTTACTTGACTCAGAAAGTTCCCTCACACAGCCGTCCCCTTTGGAGAGGAGAACACACTTTACGGACTCAAGTCGAGAGGAGGCCCTGTGCACATTGACATGCTCGAGAGAAAACCGGAAGTTCCCCTTCCAACACCAAAGGGGACCTGACTTCCCTGAAGCAACCCCAGCGAGTTCCTGAGGTCCCCGTCGCAACTCGAGAAGCACCCCCAGCTTCCCGCCGCAAGTCGAGAAACACCCCAAAGTTATCCCCACCATGCGAGATGAGGAAATTTGGCGATGCAGCATCTCAAGAGAAATACCGCATTCCCTCTTGAAAGGCAAAAAGGTACATGACACCCTTTATTCGACTCAGAAAGTTCCCTCACACAGCCGTCCCCTTTGGAGAGGAGAACACACTTTATGGACTCAATTCGTGATGAGCCCCTATACACATTTAAGGGCTCGAGAGGAAACCAGAATATCCCCTTCCAACACCAAAGGGGACCTGACTTCCATGAAGCCACCCCAGCGAGTTCCTGAGGTCCCCGTCGCAACTCGAGAAGCACCCCCAGCTCTCCGCCGCAACTCGAGAAACACCCCAAAATCATCCCCTCCATGCGAGACGAGGAAATTTTGCGATGCAGCATCTCAAGAGAAATCCCACATTCCCGCTTGAAAGTCAAAAGGGTACCTGACTCCGTTTATGCGACTCAGAATGTTCCCTAACATTAGTCCTCAGTGCAGAGGAGTACACATTTCATTGACTAAAATCGAGAAAAGGCAATATTCCCATTTAAAGCCTAGTGAGTAATCAAGAAGTTCCCCTACAAACACAGAAGAGGACTTAACTTTCCTGAAATAACCCGAGCGAGTTCCTGAGGACCTGGCCGCAACTGGAGGAGTACCCCCAGCTTCACGCCAAAATTCGAGAAACACCACAAAATTATCCCCTCAATGCGAGATGAGGAAATTTTGCCCTGCAGAATCTCTAGAGAAATCCCACATTCCCAATTGAAAGGCAAAAGGGAACTTGACACACTTTATGGCCCTCAGAGAGTTCCCTAACATCCTTCCCCATTGGAGAGGCATACAAAGTTAATGGACTCAACTCGTGAAGAGGCCCTATTCCCATTAAAGGGCTCGAGACTAATCCGGAAGTTCCCCTCCCAGCACAAAAGGGGACCAGACTTCCCTGAAGTAACTCGAGTGAGTTCCTGAGGTCCCCATTTAAACTCAAGAAGTACCGCCAGCGTCCCGCCGAAATTCGAGAAACAGCACAAAATATTCCCCTCAATGCGAGATGAGGAAATTTTGCGCAGCAGAATCTCAAGAGAAATCCCACATTCTGACTTGAAAGGCAAAAGGGTCCGGGCTCCGTTTATGCGACTCAGAATGTTCCCTAACATCCTTCCTCAGTGGAGAGGAAAACACACTTTATGGACTCAAATCGAGAAGAGGCAATATTCCCATTTAACGGCTCAAGAGTAACCCGGAAATTCCCCTTCCAGCACAAAAGGGGACCTGACTTCCCTGAAAAAACTCGAGTGAGTTCCTGAAGTCCCCGTGGCACCTCGAGATGTACCCCCAGCTTCGCGCTGCAATTCAAGAAACACCACAAAATTATCCCCTCAATGCGAGATGAGGAAATTTTGCGCTGCAGAATTTCAAGAGAAATCCCACATTCCCACTTGAAAGGAAAAAGTGTACTTGGCTCCCTTGAGGCGACTCCGAATGGTCCCTAACATACCTCCTCAGTGGAGAGGAGAACGCACTTTATGGACTCAAATCGAGAAGAGGCAATATTCCCATTTAACAGCTCGAGAGTAATGCCGAAGTTCCCCTTCCAACACAAAAGGGGACTTGACTACCCTGAAGAAACCCGACCAGTCCTGAGTTCCCCGTCGAAACTCCAGAAGTAAACCCTGCTTCCCGCAGCAACTCGAGAAACACCACAGAATTATGCTCTCAATGCGAGATGAGGTAAATTTCTGCTGCAGAATCTCAAGAGAAAACCCACATTCCCGTTTGAAAGGCACAAGGGTACTTGACTCCCTTTTGGCGACTCAGAATGGCCCCTAAAACCGTCCTCATTGGAGAGGAGAACACACTTTATGGACTCAAGTCGAGAAGAGGCAATATTCCTATTTAATGGCTCCAGAGTAATCCTGAAGTTCCCCTTTCAACACAAAAGGGGACTTGACTTCCCTGAAGCAACCCGAGCGAGTTCCTGAGGTCCCCGTCACAACTCGAGAAGCACCCCCAGCTTCTCGCCGCAACTCGAGGAACACCCCAAAATTATCCACTCCATGCACGATGTGGAAATTTGGCGATGCAGCATCTCAAGAGAAATACCACATTCCCTCTGGAAAGGCAAAAAGGTACTTGACACCCTTTATTCGACTCAGAAAGTTCCCTCACACAGCCGTGCCTTTGGAGAGGAGAACACACTTTACGGACTCAATTCGAGAGGAACTCCTGTGCACATTTAAGAGCTCGAGAGGAAACCGGAAGTTCCCCTTCCAACACAAAAGGGGACCTGACTTCCCTGAAGCAATCCCAGCGAGTTCCTGAGGTCCCCGTCGCATCTCGAGAAGCACCCACAGCATCCCGCCGCAACTCGAGAAACACCCCAAAATTATCCCCTCCATGCGAGATGAGGAAATTTTGCGATGCAGCATCTCAAGAGAAATACCACATTGCCTCTGGAAAGGCAAAAAGGTACTTGACACCCTTTATTCGACTCAGAAAGTTCCCTCACACAGCCGTCCCCTTTGGAGAGGAGAACACACTTTACGGACTCAATTAGAGAGGAGCCCCTGTGCACACTGAAAGGATCAAGAGGAACCCGGAAGTTCCACTTCCAACACCAAAGGGGACCTGACTTCCCTGATGCAACCCCAGCGAGTTCCTGAGGTCCCCGTCGCAACTCAAGAAGCACCCGCAGCTTCCCGCCACAACTCGAGAAACACCCCAAAATTATCACTTCATGCGAGATGAGGAAATTTGGCGATGCAGCATCTCAAGAGAAATACCACATTCCCTCTGGAAAGGCAAAAAGGTACTTGACACCCTTTATTCGAATCAGAAAGTTCCCTCACACAGCCTTCCCCTTTGGAGAGGAGAACACACTTTACGGACTCAATTCCAGAGGAACCCCTGTGCACATTTAAGGGCTCGAGAGGAAACCGGAAGTTCCCCTTCCAACACCAAAGGGGACCTGACTTCCCTGAAGCAACACCAGCGAGTTCCTGAGGTCCCCGTCGCAACTCGAGAAGCACACCCAGCTTCCCGCCGCAACTCGAGAAACACCCCAAAATTATCCCCTCCATGCGAGATGAGGAAATTTGGCGATGCAGCATCTCAAGAGAAATACCACATTCCCTCTGGAAAGGCAAAAAGGTACTTGACACCCTTTATTCGACTCAGAAAGTTCCCTCACACAGCCGTCCCCTTTGGAGAGGAGAACACACTTTACGGACTCAATTCGAGAGGAGCCCCTGTGCACATTGAAGGGCTCGAGAGGAAACCGGAAGTTCCCCTTCCAACACCAAAGTGCACCCGACTTCCCTGAAGCAACCCCAGCTTCCCGCCGCAACTCGAGAAACACCCTAAAATTATCCCCTCCATGCGAGATGAGGAAATTTGGCGCTGCAGCATCTCAAGGGAAATACCACATTCTCTCTGGAAAGGCAAAAAGGTACTTGACACCCTTTATTCGACTCAGAAAGTTCCCTCACACAGCCCACGCCTTTGGAGAGGAGAACACACCTTACGGACTCAATTCGAGAGGAGCCCCTGTGCACATTGAAGGGCTCGAGAGGAAACCGGAAGTTCCCCTTCCAACACCAAAGTGCACCTGACTTCCCTGAAGCAACCCCAGCTTCCCGCCGCAACTCGAGAAACACCCTATAATTATCCCCTCCATGCGAGATGAGGAAATTTGGCGCTGCAGCATCTCAAGAGAAATACCACATTCCCTCTGGAAAGGCAAAAAGGTACTTGACACCCTTTATTCGACTCAGAAAGTTCCCTCACACAGCCGTCCCCTTTGGAGAGGAAAACACACTTTACGGACTCAATTCGAGAGGAGCTCCTGGGCACATTGAAGGGCTCGAGAGGAAACCGGAAGTTCCCCTTCCAACACCAAAGGGGACCTGACTTCCCTGAAGGAACCCCAGCGAGTTCCTGAGGTCCCCGTCGCAACTCGAGAATCACCCCCAGCATCCCGCCGCAACTCGAGAAACACCCCAAAATTTTCCCCTCCATGCGAGATGAGGAAATTTGGCGATGCAGCATCTCAAGAGAAAAACCACATTCCCTCTGGAAAGGCAAAAAGTTACTTGACACCCTTTATTCGACTCAGAAATTTCCCTCACACAGCCGTCCCCTTTGGAGAGGAGAACACACTTTACGGACTCAATTAGAGAGGAGCCCCTTTGCACACTGAAGGGCTCGAGAGGAAACCGGAAGTTCCCCATCCAACACAAGAGGGGACCTGACTTCCCTTAAGCAACCCCAGCGAGTTCCTGAGGTCCTCGACTCAACTCGAGAAGCACCCCCAGCTTCCAGCCGCAACTCGAGAAACACCCCAAAATTATCCCCTCCATGCGAGATGAGGAAATTTGGCAATGCAGCTTCTCAAGGGAAATGCCACATTCCCTCTGGAAAGGCAAAAAGGTACTTGACACCCTTTATTCGACTCAGAAAGTTCCCTCACACAGCCGTCCCCTTAGGAGAGGAGAACACACTTTATGGATTCAATTCGAGAAGAGCCCCTGTGCACATTGAAGGGCTCGAGGGGAAACCAGAACTTCCCCTGCCAACACCAAAGGGGACCTTACTTCCCTGAAGCAACCCCAGCGAGTTCCTGAGGTCCCCGTCGCAACTCGAGAAGCACCCCCAGCTTCCCGCCGCAACTCGAGAAACACCCCAAAATTCTCCCCTCCATGCGAGATTCGGAAATTTGGCGATGCAGCATCTCACGAGAAATACCACATTCCCTCTGGAAAGGCAAAAAGGTACTTGACACCCTTTATTCGACACAGAAGGTTCCCTCACACAGCCGTCTTCTTTGGAGAGGAGAACAAACTTTACGGACTCAATTCGAAAAGATCCCCTTTGCACATTGAAGGGCTCGAAGGGAAACCGGAAGTTCCCCTTCCAACACCAAAGGGGACCTGACTTCCCTGAAGCAACCCCAGCGAGTTCCTGAGGTCCCCTTCGCAACTCGAGAAGCACCCCCAGCTCCCGCCGCAACTCGAGAAACACCCCAAAATTCTCCCCTGCATGAGAGATGAGGAAATTTGGCGATGCAGCATCTAAAGGTAAATACCACATTCCATCTGGAAACGCAAAAAGGTACTTGACACCCTTTATTCGACTCAGAAAGTTCCCTCACACAGCCGTCCCCTTTGGAAAGGGGAACACACTTTACGGACTCAATTCGAGGGGAGCCCCTGTGCACAGTGAAGGGCTCGAGAGGAAACCGGAAGTTCCCCTTCCAACACCAAACGGGACCTGACTTCCCTGAATCAACCCCAGCGAGTTCCTGAGGTCCCCGTCGCAACTCGAGAAGCACCCCCAGCTTCCCGCCGCAACTCGAGGAACACCCCAAAATTCACCCCTCCTTGCGAAATGAGGAAATTTGGCGATGCAGCTTCTCACGAGAAATACGACATTCCCTCTGGAAAGGCAAAAAGGTACTTGACACCCTTTATTCGACTCAAAAAGTTCCCTCACACAGCCTTCCCCTTTGGCGAGGAGAACACACTTTACGGACTCAATTCGAGAGTAGCCCTGTGAACATTGAGAGGCTCGAGAGGAAACCGGAAGTTCCCCTTCCAACACCAAAGGGGACCTGACTTCCCTGAAGCAACCCCAGCGAGTTACTGAGGTCCCCGTCGCAACTCGAGAAGCACGCCCAGCTTCCCGCCGCAATTCGAGAAACACCCCAAAATTATCCCCTCTATGCGAGATGAGGAAATTTGGCGATGCAGCATCTCAAGAGAAATACCACATTCCCTCTGGAAAGGCAAAAAGGTACTTGACACCCTTTATTCGACTCAGAAAGTTCCCTCACACAGCCGTCCCCTTTGGAGAGGAGAACACACTTTACGGACTCAATTCGAGAGGAGCCCCTGTGCACATTGAAGGGCTCGAGAGGAAATCGGAAGTTCCCCTTCCAACACCAAAGGGGACCTGACTTCCCTGAAGCAACCCCAGAGAGTTCCTGAGGTCCCCGTCGCAACTCGAGAAGCAGCCCCAGCTTCCCGCCGCAACTCGAGAAACACCCCAAAATTATCCCCTCCATGCAAGATGAGGAAATTTGGCGATGCAGCATCTCAAGAGAAATATCACATTCCCTCTGGAAAGGCAAAAAGGTACTTGACACCCTTTATTCAACTCAGAAAGTTCCCTCACACAGCCGTCCCCTTTGGAGAGGAGAACACACTTTACGGACTCAATTCGAGAGGAGCCCCTGTGCACATTGAAGGGTTCCAGAGGAAACCGGAAGTTCCCCTTCCAACAACTAAGGGGACCTGAATTCCCTGAAGCAACCCCTGCGACTTCCTGCGGTCCTCGTCGCAATTCGAGAAGCACCCCCAGCTTCCCGCCGCAACTCGAGAAACACACCAAAATTATCCCCTCCATTCGAGATTCGGAAATTTGGCGATGCAGCATCTCACGAGAAATACCACATTAACTCTGGAAAGGCAAAAAGGTACTTGACACCCTTTATTCGACACAGAAGGTTCCCTCACACAGCCGTCCTCTTTGGAGAGGAGAACACACTTTACAGACTCAATTCGAGAGGAGCCCCTGTGTACATTGAAGGGCTCGAGAGGAAACCGGAAGTTCCCCTTCCAACACCAAAGGGGACCTGACTTCTCTGAAGCAACCCAAACAAGTTCCTGAGGTCCCCGTCGCAGCTCGAGAAGCACCCCAGCTTCCAGCCGCAACTCGAGAAACATCCCAAAATTCTCCCCTCAATGCGAGATGAGGAAATTTGACGATGCAGCATCTCACGAGAAATACCACATTCCCTCTGGAAAGGCAAAAAGGTACTTGACACCCTTTATTCGACTCAGAAAGTTCCCTCACACAGCTGTCCCCTTTGGAGAGGAGAACACACTTTACGGACTCAATTCGAGAGGATCCCCTGTAAACACTGAAGGGCTCGAGAGGAAACTTAAGTTCCCCTTCCAACACCAAAGGGGACCTGACTTCTCTAAAGCAACCCCAGCGAGTTCCTGAGGTCCCCGTCGCAACTAGAGTAGCAACACCAGCTTTCCGCCACAACTCGAGAAAAACTCCAAAATTATCCCCTCCATGCGAAATGAGGAAATTTGGCGATGCAGCATCTCACGAGAAATACCACATTCCCTCTGGAAAGGCAAAAATGTTCTTGACACCCTTTATTCGACTCAGAAAGTTCCCTCACAAGGCCGTCCCCTTTGGAGAGGAGAACATTTTTAACGGACTCAATTCGAGGGGAGCCCCTGTGCACATTGAAGGGCTCAAGAGGAAACCGGACATTCCCCTTCCAACAACAAAGGGGACCTGACTTCCCTGAAGCAACCCCAGCGAGTTCCTGAGGTCCCCGTCGCAACTCGAGAAGCACCCCCAGCTTCCCGCCGCAACTCGAGAAACACCCCAAAATTATCCCCTCCATGCGAGATGAGGAAATTTGGCGATGCAGCATCTCAAGAGAAATGCCACATTCCCTCTGGAAAGGCAAAAAGTACTTGACACCCTTTATTCGACTCAGAAAGTTCCCTCACACAGCCGTCCCCTTTGGAGAGGAGAACACACTTTACGGACTCAATTCGAGAGGAGGCCCTATGCACATTGAAGGGCTCGAGAGGAAACCGGAAGTTCCCCTTCCAACATCAAAGGGGACCTGACTTCCCTGAAGCAACCCCAGCGAGTTCCTGAGGTCCCCGTCGCAACTCCAGAAGCACTCCCAGCTTCCAGGCGCAACTCGAGATACACCCTAAAATTCACCCCTCCATTCGAGATGAGGAAATTTTGCGATGCAGCATCTCAAGAGAAATACCACATTGCTTCTGGAAAGGCAAAACGGTACTTGACACCCTTTATTCGACTCAGAAAGTTCCCTCACACAGCCGTACCCTTTGGAGAGGAGAACACACTTTACGGACTCATTTCGAGAGTAGCCCCTGTGCACATTGAAGGGCTCGAGAGGAAACCGGAAGTTCCCCTTCCAACACAAAAGGGGACCTGACTTCCCTGAAGCAACCCCAGCGAGTTCCTGAGATCCCCGTTGCAACCCCAGAAGCACCCCCAGCTTCCCGCCGCAACTCGAGAAACACCCCAAAATTATCCCCTCCATGCGAGATGAGGAAATTTGGCGATGCAGCATCTCAAAAGTAATACCACATTCCCTCTGGAAAGGCAAAACGGTACTTGACACCCTTTATTCGACTCAGAAAGTTCCCTCACACAGCCGTCCCCTTTGGAGAGGAGAACACACTTTACGGACTCAATTCGAGAGGAACCCCTGTGCACATTGAAGGGCTCGAGAGGAAACCGGAAGTTCCCCTTCCAACACAAAAGGGGACCTGACTTCCCTGAAGCAACCCCAGCGAGTCCCTGAGGTCCCCGTCGCAACTCGAGAAGCACCCCCAGCTTCCCGCCGCAACTCGAGAAACACCCCAAAAATTTCCCCTCCATGCGAGATGAGGGAATTTGGTGATGCAGCATCTCACGAGAAATACCACATTAACTCTGGAAAGGCAAAAATATACTTGACACCCTTTATTCGATTCAGAAAGTTCCTCAGACAGCCGTCCCCTTTGGAGAGGAGAACACACGTTACGGACTCAATTCGAGAGGAGCCCCTGTGCACATTGAAGGGCTCGAGAGGAAACCGGAAGTTCCCCTTCCAACACCAAAGAGGACCTGACTTCCCTGAAGCAACCCCAGCGATGTCCTTAGGTCCCCGTCGCAACTCGAGAAGCACCCCCAGCTTCCCGCCGCAACTCGAGAAACACCACAAAATTCTCCCGTCTATGAGAGATGAGGAAATTTGGCGATGCAGCATCTCACGAGAAATACCACATTCCCTCTGGAAAGGCAAAAAGGTACTTGACACCCTTTATTCGACTCAGAATGTTCCCTAACACAGCCGTCCAATTTGGAGAGGAGAACACACGTTACGGACTCAATTCGAGAGCAGCCCCTGTGCATATTGAAGGGCTCGAGAGGAAACCGGACGTTCCCCTTCCACACCACAGGGGACCTACTTCCCTGGAGCAACCCCAGCGAGTTCCTGAGGTCCCCGTCGCAACTCGAGAAGCACCCCCAGCTTCCCGCCGCAATTCGAGAAACACCCCAAAATTCTCCCCTCCATGCGAGATGAGGAAATTTGGCGATGCAGAATCTCACGAGATATACCACATTCCCTCTGGAAAGGAAAAAAGGTACTTGACACCCGTTATTCGCCTCAGAAAGTTCCCTCACACAGCCGCCCCCTTTCGAAACGAGAACACACTTTACGGACTCAATTCGAGATGAGCTCCTGTGCACATTAAAGGGCTCGAGAGGAAACCGGAAGTTCCCCTTCCAACACCAAAGGGGACCTGACTTCCCTGAAGCAACCCCAGCGAGTTCCTGAGGTCCCCGTCACAACTCGAGAAGCACACCCAGCTTCCCGCCGCAACTCGTGGAACACCCCAAAATTCTCCCCTCCATGCGAGATGAGGAAATTTGACGATGCAGCATCTCACGAGAAATACCACATTCCCTCTGGAAAGGCAAAAAGGTACTTGACACCCTTTATTCGACTCAGAAAGTTCCCTCACACAGCCGTCCCCTTTGGAGAGGAGAACACACTTTACGGACTCAATTCGAGAGGATACCCTGTAAACACTGAAGGGCTCGAGAGGAAACCGGAAGTTCCCCTTCCAACACCAAAGGGGACCTGACTTCTCTGAAGCAACCCCAGCGAGTTCCTGAGGTCCCCGTCGCAACTAGAGTAGCAACCCCAGCTTTCCGCCACAACTCGAGAAAAACTCCAAAATTATCCCCTCCATGCGAAATGAGGAAATTTGGCGATGCAGCATCTCACGAGAAATACCACATTCCCTCTGGAAAGGCAAAAATGTTCTTGACACCCTTTATTCGACTCAGAAAGTTCCCTCACAAGGCCGTCCCCTTTGGAGAGGAGAACATATTTAACGGACTCAATTCGAAGGGAGCCCCTGTGCACATTGAAGGGCTCAAGAGGAAACCGGACATTCCCCTTCCAACAACAAAGGGGACCTGACTTCCCTGAAGCAACCCCAGCGAGTTCCTGAGGTCCCCGTCGCAACTCGAGAAGCACCCCCAGCTTCCCGCCGCAACTCGAGAAACACCCCAAAATTATCCCCTCCATGCGAGATGAGGAAATTTGGCGATGCAGCATCTCAAGAGAAATGCCACATTCCCTCTGGAAAGGCATAAAGTACTTGACACCCTTTATTCGACTCAGAAAGTTCCCTCACACAGCCGTCCCCTTTGGAGAGGAGAACACACTTTACGGACTCAATTCGAGAGGAGGCCCTATGCACATTGAAGGGCTCGAGAGGAAACCGGAAGTTCCCCTTCCAACATCAAAGGGGACCTGACTTCCCTGAAGCAACCCCAGCGAGTTCCTGAGGTCCCCGTCGCAACTCCAGAAGCACTCCCAGCTTCCCGGCACAACTCGAGATACACCCTAAAATTCACCCCTCCGTTCGAGATGAGGAAATTTTGCGATGCAGCATCTCAAGAGAAATACCACATTGCCTCTGGAAAGGCAAAACGGTACTTGACACCCTTTATTCGACTCAGAAAGTTCCCTCACACAGCCGTACCCTTTGGAGAGGAGAACACACTTTACCGACTCAATTCGAGAGTAGCCCCTGTGCACATTGAAGGGCTCGAGAGGAAACCGGAAGTTCCCCTTCCAACACCAAAGGGGACCTAACTTCCCTGAAGCAACCCCAGCGAGTTCCTGAGATCCCCGTTGCAACCCCAGAAGCACCCCCAGCTTCCCGCCGCAACTCGAGAAACACCCCAATATTATCCCCTCCATGCGAGATGAGGAAATTTGGCGATGCAGCATCTCAAAAGTAATACCACATTCCCTCTGGAAAGGCAAAACGGTACTTGACACCCTTTATTCGACTCAGAAAGTTCCCTCACACAGCCGTCCCCTTTGGAGAGGAGAACACACTTTACGGACTCAATTCGAGAGGAACCCCTGTGCACATTGAAGGGCTCGAGAGGAAACCGGAAGTTCCCCTTCCAACACAAAAGGGGACCTGACTTCCCTGAAGCAACCCCAGCGAGTCCCTGAGGTCCCCGTCGCAACTCGAGAAGCACCCCTAGCTTCCCGCCGCAACTCGAGAAACACCCCAAAATTTTCCCCTCCATGCGAGATGAGGGAATTTGGTGATGCAGCATCTCACGAGAAATACCACATTAACTCTGGAAAGGCAAAAATATACTTGACACCCTTTATTAGATTCAGAAAGTTCCTCAGACAGCCGTCCCCTTTGGAGAGGAGAACACACGTTACGGACTCAATTCGAGAGGAGCCCCTGTGCACATTGAAGGGCTCGAGAGGAAACCGGAAGTTCCCCTTCCAACACCAAAGAGGACCTGACTTCCCTGAAGCAACCCCAGCGATGTCCTTAGGTCCCCGTCGCAACTCGAGAAGCACCCCCAGCTTCCCGCCGCAACTCGAGAAACACCACAAAATTCTCCCGTCTATGAGAGATGAGGAAATTTGGCGATGCAGCATCTCACGAGAAATACCACATTCCCTCTGGAAAGGCAAAAAGGTACTTGACACCCTTTATTCGACTCAGAATGTTCCCTAACACAGCCGTCCACTTTGGAGAGGAGAACACACGTTACGGACTCAATTCGAGAGCAGCCCCTGTGCATATTGAAGGGCTCGAGAGGAAACCGGACGTTCCCCTTCCACACCACAGGGGACCTACTTCCCTGGAGCAACCCCAGCGAGTTCCTGAGGTCCCCGTCGCAACTCGAGAAGCACCCCCAGCTTCCCGCCGCAATTCGAGAAACACCCCAAAATTCTCCCCTCCATGCGAGATGAGGAAATTTGGCGATGCAGAATCTCACGAGATATACCACATTCCCTCTGGAAAGGAAAAAAGGTACTTGACACCCGTTATTCGCCTCAGAAAGTTCCCTCACACAGCCGCCCCCTTTGGAAAAGAGAACACACTTTACGGACTCAATTCGAGATGAGCTCTGTGCACATTAAAGGGCTCGAGAGGAAACCGGAAGTTCCCCTTCCAACACCAAAGGGGACCTGACTTCCCTGAAGCAACCCCAGCGAGTTCCTGAGGTCCCCGTCACAACTCGAGAAGCACACCCAGCTTCCCGCCGCAACTCGAGAAACACCCCGAAATTATCCGCTCCATGCGAGATGAGGAAATTTTGCGATGCAGCATCTCAAGAGAAATACCACATTGCCTCTGGAAAGGCAAAAATATACTTGACACCCTTTATTCGACTCAGAAAGTTCCCTCACACAGCCGTCCACTTTAGAGAGGAGAACACACTTTTCGGACTCAATTCGAGAGTAGCCCCTGTGCACATTGAAGGGCTGGAGAGGAAACCGGAAGTTCCCCTTCCAACACCAAAGGGGACCTGACTTCCCTGAAGCAACCCCAGGAGTTCCTGACGTCCCCGTCGCGACTCGAGAAGCACCCCCAGCTTCCGTCGGAACTCGAGAAACACCCCAAAATTATCCCCTCCATGTGAGATGAGGAAATTTGGCGTTGCAGCATCTCAAGAGAAATACCACATTCGCTCTGGAAAGGCAAAAAGGTACTTGACATGCTTTATTCGACTCAGAAAGTTCCATCACACAGCCGTCCCCTTTGGAGAGGAGAACACACTTTACGGACTCAATTCGAGAGGAACCCCTGTGCACATTGAAAGGCTCGAGGGAAAACCGGAATTTCCCCTTCCAACACCAAAGGGGACCTGACTTCCCTGAAGCAACCCCAGCGAGTTCCTGAAGTCCACGTCGCAACTCGAGAATCCCCCCCAGCTTACTGCCGCAACTCGAGAAACACCCCAAAATTATCCCCTCCATGCGAGATTAGGAAATTTGGGGATGCAGCATCTCAGAGAAATACCACATTCACTCTGGAAAGGCAAAAAGGTACTTGACACCCTGTATTCGACTCAGAAAGTTCCCTCACACAGCCGACCCCTTTGGAGAGGAGAACACACTTTACGGACTCAATTCGAGAGGAGCCCCTGTGCACATTGAAGGGCTCGAGAGGAAACCGGAATTTCCCCTTCCAACACCAAAGGGGACCTGACTTCCCTGAAGCAACCCCAGCGAGTTACTGAGGTCCCCGTCGCAACTCGAGAAGCACCCCCAGCTTCCCGCCGCAACTCGAGAATCACCCCAAAATTATCCCCTACATGCGAGATGAGGAAATTTGGCGATGCAGCATCTCACGAGAAATAGCATATTCCTTCTGGAAAGGCAAAAATGTACTTGACACCCTTTATTCGACTCAGAAAGTTCCCTCACACAGCCGTCACCTTTGGAGAGGAGAACACATTTTACGGACTCAATTCGAGAGGAGCCCCTTTGCACACTGAAGGGCTCGAGAGGAACCTGTAAGTTCCCCTTCCAACACCAAAGGGGACCTGACTTCCCTGAAGCAACCCCAGCGAGTTCCTGACGTCCCCGTCGCAACTCGAGAAGCACCCCCAGCTTCCCGCCGCAACTCGAGAAACACCCCAAAATTATCCCCTCCATGCGAGATGAGGAAATTTTTTGATGCAGCATCTCACGGGAAATACCACATTCCCTCTGGAAAGGCAAAAAGGTACTTGACACCCTTTATTCCACTCAGAAACTTTCCTCACACAGCCGTCCCCTTTGGAGAGGAGAACACACTTTACGGACTCAATTAGAGGGTAGCCCCTGTGCACATTTAAGCCTCAAGAGGAACCCGGAATTTCCCCTTCCAACACAAGACGGGACCTGACTTCCCTGAAGCAACCCCAGCGAGTTCCTGACGTCCCCGTCGCAACTCGAGAAGCACCCCCAGCTTCCATTCTCAACTCGAGAAACACCCCAAAATTATCCCCTCCATGCGAGATGAGGAAATTTCGCGAATTAGCTTCTCAAGGGAAATACCACATTCCCTCTGGAAAGGCAAAAAGGTACTTGACACCCTTTATTCGACTCAGAAAGTTCCCTCACACAGCCGTCCCCTTTGGAGAGGAGAACACACTTTATGAATTCAATTCGAGAAGAGCCCCTGTGCACACTGAAGGGCTCGAGAGGAAACCGGAAGTTCCTCTACCAACACCAAAGGGGACCTGACTTCCGTGAAGCAATCCCAGCGAGTTCCTTAGGTCCCCGTCGCAACTCGAGAAGCACCCCAGCTTCCCGCCGCAACTCGAGAAACACCCCAAAATTATCCCCTCCATTCGAGATGAGGAAATTTTGCGATGAAGCATCTCAAGAGAAATACCACCTTGCCTCTGGAAAGGCAAAAAGGTACTTGACACCCTTTATTCGATTCAGAAAGTTCCCTCACACAGTCGTCCCCTTTGGAGAGGAGAACACACTTTACGGACTCAATTAGAGGGGAGCCCCTGTGCACATTGAAGGGCTCAAGAGGAACCGGGAAGTTCCCCTTCCAACACCAAAGGGGACCTGACTTCCCTGAAGCAACCCCAGCGAGTTCCTGAGGTCCCCGTCGTAACTCGAGAAGCACCTTCTGCTTCCCGCCGAACGTCGAGAAACACCCGAAAATTATCCACTCCATGCGAGATGAGGAAATTTGGCGATGCAGCATCTCAGGAGAAATACCACATTCCCTCTGGAAAGGCAAAAAGGTACTTGACACCCTTTATTCGACTCAGAAAGTTCCCTCACACAGCCGTCCCCTTTGGAGAGGAGAACACACTTTATGGACTCAATTCGAGAAGAGCCCCTGTGCACATTGAAGGGCTCGAGAGGAAACCGGAAGTTCCCCTTCCAATACCAAAGGGGACCTGACTTCCCTGAAGCAACCCCAGCGAGTTCCTGAGGTCCCCGTCGCAACTCGAGAAGCACCCCCAGCTTCCCGCCGCAATTCGAGAAACACCCCAAAATTATCCCCTCCATGCGAGATGAGGAAATTTGGCAATGCAGCATCTCAAGAGAAATACCACATTCACTCTGGAAAGGAAAAAGGTACTTGACACCCTTTATTCGACTCAGAAAGTTCCCTCACACAGCCGTCCCCTTTGGAGAGGAGAACACACGCTATGGACTCAATTCGGGAGGAGCCCCTGTGCACATTGAAGGTCTCGAGGGGAAACCGGAAGTTCCCCTTCCAACACCAAAGGGGACCGGACTTCCCTGAAGCAACCCCAGCGAGTTCCTATGGTCATCATCGTAACTCGACAAGCACCTCCTGCTTCCCACCGCAATTCGAGAAACACCCGAAAATTATCCCCTCCATGCGAGATGAGGAAATTTGGCGATGCAGCATCTCAAGAGAAATACCACATTCCCTCTGGAAAGGCAAAAAGGTACTTGACACCCTTTATTCGACTCAGAACGTTCCCTCACACAGCCGTCCCCTATGGAGAGGAGAACACACTTTACGGACTCAATTCGAGAGGAGCCCCTGTGAACACTGAAGGGCTCCAAAGGAAACCGGAAGTTCCCCTTCCAACACCAAGTGGAACTTACTTCCCTAGAGCAACCCCAGCGAGTTCCTGAGGTCCCCGTCGCAACTCAAGAAGCAACCCCTGCTTCCCGCCGCAACTCGAGAAACACCCCAAAATTATCCCCTCCATGGGAGATGAGGAAATTTGGCAATGCAGCATCTCACGAGAAATACCACATTCCCTCTGGAAAGGAAAAAAGGTACTTGACACCCTTTATTCGACTCAGAAATTTCCCTCACACAGTCGTCCCCTTTGCAGAGGAGAAGGGGAGCCGCTGTGCACATTGAAGGGCTCGAGAGGAAAGCGGAAGTTCCCCTTCCAACACCAAAGGGGACCTGACTTCCCTAAAGCAACCCCAGCGAGTTCCTGAGGTCCCCGTCGCAACTCAAGAAGCAACCCCAGTTTCCTGCCGCAACTCGAGTAACACCCCAAAATTATCCCCTCCATGCGATATGAGGAAATTTGGCGATGCAGCATCTCACGAGAAATACCACATTCCCTCTGGAAAGGAAAAAAGGTACTTGACACCCTTTATTCGATTCAGAAAGTTCCCTCACACAGCCGACCCCTTTGGAGAGGAGAACACACTTTACGGACTCAATTCGAGAGGAGCCCCTGTAAACATTGAAGGGCTCGAGAGGAAACCGGAAGTTCCCATTCCAACACCAAAGGTGACCTGACTTCCCTGAAGCAACCCCAGCCAGTTCCAGAGGTCCTCGTCGCAACTAGATTAGCACCCCCAGCTTCCCGCCGCAACTCGAGAAACACTCCAAAATTATCCCCTCCATGCGAAATGAGGAATTTTGGCGATGCAGCATCTCACGAGAAATACCACATTCCCTCTGGAAAGGCAAAAAGGTACTTGACACCCTTTATTCGACTCATTAAGTTCCCTCACACAGCCGTCCCCTTTGGAGAGGAGAACACACTTTACGGACTCAATTCGAGAGGAGCCCCTGTGCACATTGAAGGGCTCGAGAGGAAACCGGAAATCCCCTTCCAACACCAAGGGGACCTGACTTCCCTGAAGCAACCGCAGCGAGTTCCTGAGGTCCCCGTCGCAACTCGAGAAGCACCCCCAGCTTCCCGCCGCAACTCGAGAAACACCCCAAAATTATCCCCTCCATGCGAGATGAGGAAATTTGGCGATGCAGCATCTCAAGAGAAATAACACATTCCCTCTGGAAAGGAAAAAGGTACTTGACACCCTTTATTCGACTCAGAAAGTTCCCTCACACAGCCGTCCCCTTTGGAGAGGAGAACACACGCTATGGACTCAATTCGGGAGGAGCCCCTGTGCACATTGAAGGTCTCGAGGGGAAACCGGAAGTTCCCCTTCCAACACCAAAGGGGACCTGACTTCCCTGAAGCAACCCCAGCGAGTTCCTGAGGTCCCCGTCGCAGCTCGAAAAGCACCCCCAGCTACCCGCCGCAACTGGAGAAACACCCCAAAATTATCCCCTCCATGCGAGTTGAGGAAATTTGGCGATGCAGCATCTCATGAGAAATACCACATTCCCTCTGGAAAGGCAAAAAGGTACTTGACACCCTTTATTCGACTCAGAAAGTTCCCTCACACAGCCGTCCCCTTTGGAGAGGAGACGACACTTTACGGACTCAGTTTGGGAGGAGCCCCTGTGCACATTGAAGGGCTCGAGAGGAAACCGAAAGTTCCCCTTCCAACACCAAAGGGGACTTGACTTCCCTGAAGCAACCCCAGCGAGTTCCAGAGCTCCCGGTAGCAAAACGAGAAGCACCCCCAGCTTCCCGCCGCAACTCGAGAAACACCCCAAAATTATCCCCTCCATGCGAGATGAGGAAATTTGGCGATGCAGCATCTCAAGAGAAATACCACATTCCCCCTGGAAAGGCAAAAAGGTACTTGACACCCTTTATTCGACTCAGAAAGTTCCCTCACACAGCCGTCCCCTTTGGAGAGGAGAGCACACTTTACCGACTCAATTCGAGAGGAGCCCCTTTGCACATTGAAGAGCTCCAGAGGAAACCGGAAGTTCCCTTTCCAACATCAAAGGGGACCTGACTTCCCTGAAGCAACCCCAGCGAGTTCCTGAGGTCCCTGTCGCAACTCGAGAAGCACCCCTAGCTTCCCGCCGCAACTGGAGAAACACCAAAAAATTATCCCCTCAATGCGAGATGAGGAAATTTTGCGATGCAGCATCTCAAGAGAAATACCACATTCCCTCTTGAAAGGCAAAGAGGTACTTGACACCCTTTATTCGACTCAGAAAGTTCCCTCACACAGCCGTCACCTTTTAGAGGAGAACACACTTTTTGGACTCATTTCGAGATCAGCCCCTGTTCACATTTAAGGGCTCGGGAGGAAATGGGAAGTTCCCCTTCCAACAGGAAAGGGGACTTGACTTCCCTGAAGGAAGCCCAGCGAGTTCCTGAGGTCCCCGTCGCAACTCGAGAAGCACCCCCAGCTTCTCGCCGCAACTCGAGAAACACCCCAAAATTATCCCCTCCATGCGAGATGAGGAAATTTGTCGATACAACATCTCAAGAGAAATACCACATTCACTCTGAAAAGGCAAAAAGGTACTTGACACCCTTTATTCGACTCAGACATTTCCCTCACACAGCCGTCCCCTTTGGAGTGGAAAACACACTTTACGGACTCAATTCGAGAGGAGCCCCTGTGCACATTGAAGGTCTCGAGAGGAAACCGGAAGTTCCCCTTCCAACACCAATGGGGACCTGACTTCCCTGAGGCAACCCCAGCGAGTTCCTGAAGTCCCCGTCGCAATTCGGGAAGCACCCCCAGCTTCCCGCCGTAACTCGAGAAACATCCCAAAATTATACCCTCCATGCTAGATGAGGAAATTTGGCGATGCAGCATCCCTAAAAAATACCACATTCACTCTGGAAAGGCAAAATGGAACTTGACACCCTTTATTCGACTCAGAAAGTTCCCTCACACAGTTGTCCCCTTTGGAGAGGAGAACACACTTTATGGATTCAATTCGAGAGGAGCCGCTGTGCACATTGAAGGGTTGGAGAGGAAACCGGAAGTTCCCCTTCCAACACCAAAGGGGACCTGACTTCCCTGAAGCAACCGCAGCGAGTTCCTGAGGTCCCCGTCGCAACTCGAGAAGCACCCCCAGCTTCCCGCCGTAACTCGAGAAACACCCCAAAATTATCCCCTCCATGCGAGATGAGGAAATGTGGCGATGCAGCATCTCACGAGAAATACCACATTCCCTCTGAAAGGCAAAAAGGTACTTGACACCCTTTATTCGACTCAGAAGTTCCCTCACCCAGCCGTCCCCTTTGGAGAGGAGAACACACTTTCCGGACTCAATTCGAGAGGAGCCCCTGTGCATATTGAGGGGCTCAAGAGTAAACCGGAAGTTCCCCTTCCAACACCAAACGGACCTGACTACCCTGAAGCAACACCAGCGAGTTCCTGAGTCCCCGTCGCAACTCGAGAAGCACCCCCCGCTTCCCGCCGCAACTCGAGAAACACCCCAAAATTATCCCCTCCATGCGAGATGAAAAAATTTGGCGATGCAGCATCTCAAGAGAAAAACCACATTCCCTCTCGAAAGGCAAAAAGGTACTTGACACCCTTTATTCGACTGAGAAAGTTCCCTCACACAGCGTTCCCCTTTGTAGAAGAGAACACACTTTACGGACTCAATTCGAGAGGAGCCCCTGTGCACATTGAAGGGCTCGAGAGGAAACCGGAAGTTCACCTTCCAACACCAAAGGGGACCTGACTTCCCTGAGGCAACACCAGCGAGTTCCTGAGGTCCCCGTCGGAACTCGAGTAGCAACCCCAGGTTCCCGCCGCAACTCGAGCAACACCCTAAAATTATCCTCTCCATGCGAGATGAGGATGTTTGGCGATGCAGCATCTCAAGAGAAATACCACATTCCCTCTGGAAATTCAAAATGGTACTTGACAACCTTTATTCCCCACAGAAAGTTCCGTCACACAGCCGTCCCCTTTGGAGAGGAGAACACACTTGTTGGACTCAATTCGAGATGAGCCCCTGTGCACATTTGAGGGCTCCAGAGGAAAACGAAAGTTCCCCTTCCAACACCAAAGGGGACCTGACTTCCCTGAACCAACCCCAGCGAGTTCCTGAGGTCCCCGTCGCAACTCGAGAAGAACCCCCAGCTTCCAGCCGCAACTCGAGAAACACCCCAAAATTATCCCCTCCCTGCGAGATGAGGAAATTTTGGGATGCAGCATCTCAAGAGAAATACCACATTCTCTCTTAAAAGGCAAAAAGGTACTTGACACCCTTTATTCGACTCAGAAAGTTCCCTCACACATCCATCCCCTTTGGAGAGGAGAACACACTTAACGGTCTCAATTCGGGAGTAGCCCCTGTGCACATTGAAGGGCTCGAGAGGAAACCGGAACTTCCCCTTCCAACACCAAAGGGGACCTGACTTCCCTGAAGCAACCCCAGCGAGTTCCTGAGGTCCCCGTCGCAACTCGAGAAGCACCCCCAGCTTCCCGCCGCAATTCGAGAAACACCCCAAAATTATCCCCTCCATGCGAGATGAGGAAATTTGGCGATGCAGCATCTCAAGAGAAATACCACATTCACTCTGGAAAGGAAAAAGGTACTTGACACCCTTTATTCGACTCAGAAAGTTCCCTCACACAGCCGTCCCCTTTGGAGAGGAGAACACACGCTATGGACTCAATTCGGGAGGAGCCCCTGTGCACATTGAAGGTCTCGAGGGGAAACCGGAAGTTCCCCTTCCAACACCAAAGGGGACCGGACTTCCCTGAAGCAACCCCAGCGAGTTCCTATGGTCATCATCGTAACTCGACAAGCACCTCCTGCTTCCCGCCGCAATTCGAGAAACACCCGAAAATTATCCCCTCCATGCGAGATGAGGAAATTTGGCGATGCAGCATCTCAAGAGAAATACCACATTCCCTCTGGAAAGGCAAAAAGGTACTTGACACCCTTTATTCGACTCAGAACGTTCCCTCACACAGCCGTCCCCTATGGAGAGGAGAACACACTTTACGGACTCAATTCGAGAGGAGCCCCTGTGAACACTGAAGGGCTCCAAAGGAAACCGGAAGTTCCCCTTCCAACACCAAGTGGAACTTACTTCCCTAGAGCAACCCCAGCGAGTTCCTGAGGTCCCCGTCGCAACTCAAGAAGCAACCCCTGCTTCCCGCCGCAACTCGAGAAACACCCCAAAATTATCCCCTCCATGCGAGATGAGGAAATTTGGCAATGCAGCATCTCACGAGAAATACCACATTCCCTCTGGAAAGGAAAAAAGGTACTTGACACCCTTTATTCGACTCAGAAATTTCCCTCACACAGTCGTCCCCTTTGCAGAGGAGAAGGGGAGCCGCTGTGCACATTGAAGGGCTCGAGAGGAAAGCGGAAGTTCCCCTTCCAACACCAAAGGGGACCTGACTTCCCTAAAGCAACCCCAGCGAGTTCCTGAGGTCCCCGTCGCAACTCAAGAAGCAACCCCAGTTTCCTGCCGCAACTCGAGTAACACCCCAAAATTATCCCCTCCATGCGATATGAGGAAATTTGGCGATGCAGCATCTCACGAGAAATACCACATTCCCTCTGGAAAGGAAAAAAGGTACTTGACACCCTTTATTCGACTCAGAAAGTTCCCTCACACAGCCGACCCCTTTGGAGAGGAGAACACACTTTACGGACTCAATTCGAGAGGAGCCCCTGTAAACATTGAAGGGCTCGAGAGGAAACCGGAAGTTCCCATTCCAACACCAAAGGTGACCTGACTTCCCTGAAGCAACCCCAGCCAGTTCCAGAGGTCCTCGTCGCAACTAGATTAGCACCCCCAGCTTCCCGCCGCAACTCGAGAAACACTCCAAAATTATCCCCTCCATGCGAAATGAGGAATTTTGGCGATGCAGCATCTCACGAGAAATACCACATTCCCTCTGGAAAGGCAAAAAGGTACTTGACACCCTTTATTCGACTCATTAAGTTCCTCACACAGCCGTCCCCTTTGGAGAGGAGAACACACTTTACGGACTCAATTCGAGAGGAGCCCCTGTGCACATTGAAGGTCTCGAGGGGAAACCGGAAGTTCCCCTTCCAACAACAAAGGGGACCTGACTTCCCTGAAGCAACCCCAGCGAGTTCCTGAGGTCCCCGTCGCAGCTCGAAAAGCACCCCCAGCTACCCGCCGCAACTGGAGAAACACCCCAAAATTATCCCCTCCATGCGAGTTGAGGAAATTTGGCGATGCAGCATCTCATGAGAAATACCACATTCCCTCTGGAAAGGCAAAAAGGTACTTGACACCCTTTATTCGACTCAGAAAGTTCCCTCACACAGCCGTCCCCTTTGGAGAGGAGAACACACTTTACGGACTCAATTCGAGAGGAGCCCCTGTGCACATTGAAGGTCTCGAGGGGAAACCGGAAGTTCCCCTTCCAACACCAAAGGGGACCTGACTTCCCTGAAGCAACCCCAGCGAGTTCCTGAGGTCCCCGTCGCAGCTCGAAAAGCACCCCCAGCTACCCGCCGCAACTGGAGAAACACCCCAAAATTATCCCCTCCATGCGAGTTGAGGAAATTTGGCGATGCAGCATCTCATGAGAAATACCACATTCCCTCTGGAAAGGCAAAAAGGTACTTGACACCCTTTATTCGACTAAGAAAGTTCCCTCACACAGCCGTCCCCTTTGGAGAGGAGACGACACTTTACGGACTCAGTTTGGGAGGAGCCCCTGTGCACATTGAAGGGCTCGAGAGGAAACCGAAAGTTCCCCTTCCAACACCAAAGGGGACTTGACTTCCCTGAAGCAACCCCAGCGAGTTCCAGAGCTCCCGGTAGCAAAACGAGAAGCACCCCCAGCTTCCCGCCGCAACTCGAGAAACACCCCAAAATTATCCCCTCCATGCGAGATGAGGAAATTTGGCGATGCAGCATCTCAAGAGAAATACCACATTCCCCCTGGAAAGGCAAAAAGGTACTTGACACCCTTTATTCGACTCAGAAAGTTCCCTCACACAGCCGTCCCCTTTGGAGAGGAGAGCACACTTTACCGACTCAATTCGAGAGGAGCCCCTGTGCACATTGAAGAGCTCCAGAGGAAACCGGAAGTTCCCTTTCGAACATCAAAGGGGACCTGACTTCCCTGAAGCAACCCCAGCGAGTTCCTGAGGCCCCTGTCGCAACTCGAGAAGCACCCCTAGCTTCCCGCCGCAACTGGAGAAACACCAAAAAATTATCCCCTCAATGCGAGATGAGGAAATTTTGCGATGCAGCATCTCAAGAGAAATACCACATTCCCTCTTGAAAGGCAAAGAGGTACTTGACACCCTTTATTCGACTCAGAAAGTTCCCTCACACAGCCGTCACCTTTTAGAGGAGAACACACTTTTTGGACTCATTTCGAGATCAGCCCCTGTTCACATTTAAGGGCTCGGGAGGAAATGGGAAGTTCCCCTTCCAACAGGAAAGGGGACTTGACTTCCCTGAAGGAAGCCCAGCGAGTTCCTGAGGTCCCCGTCGCAACTCGAGAAGCACCCCCAGCTTCTCGCCGCAACTCGAGAAACACCCCAAAATTATCCCCTCCATGCGAGATGAGGAAATTTGTCGATACAACATCTCAAGAGAAATACCACATTCACTCTGAAAAGGCAAAAAGGTACTTGACACCCTTTATTCGACTCAGACATTTCCCTCACACAGCCGTCCCCTTTGGAGTGGAAAACACACTTTACGGACTCAATTCGAGAGGAGCCCCTGTGCACATTGAAGGTCTCGAGAGGAAACCGGAAGTTCCCCTTCCAACACCAATGGGGACCTGACTTCCCTGAGGCAACCCCAGCGAGTTCCTGAAGTCCCCGTCGCAATTCGGGAAGCACCCCCAGCTTCCCGCCGTAACTCGAGAAACATCCCAAAATTATACCCTCCATGCTAGATGAGGAAATTTGGCGATGCAGCATCCCTAAAAAATACCACATTCACTCTGGAAAGGCAAAATGGAACTTGACACCCTTTATTCGACTCAGAAAGTTCCCTCACACAGTTGTCCCCTTTGGAGAGGAGAACACACTTTATGGATTCAATTCGAGAGGAGCCGCTGTGCATATTGAAGGGTTGGAGAGGAAACCGGAAGTTCCCCTTCCAACACCAAAGGGGACCTGACTTCCCTGAAGCAACCGCAGCGAGTTCCTGAGGTCCCCGTCGCAACTCGAGAAGCACCCCCAGCTTCCCGCCGTAACTCGAGAAACACCCCAAAATTATCCCCTCCATGCGAGATGAGGAAATGTGGCGATGCAGCATCTCACGAGAAATACCACATTCCCTCTGAAAGGCAAAAAGGTACTTGACACCCTTTATTCGACTCAGAAGTTCCCTCACCCAGCCGTCCCCTTTGGAGAGGAGAACACACTTTCCGGACTCAATTCGAGAGGAGCCCCTGTGCATATTGAGGGGCTCAAGAGTAAACCGGAAGTTCCCCTTCCAACACCAAACGGACCTGACTACCCTGAAGCAACACCAGCGAGTTCCTGAGTCCCCGTCGCAACTCGAGAAGCACCCCCCGCTTCCCGCCGCAACTCGAGAAACACCCCAAAATTATCCCCTCCATGCGAGATGAAAAAATTTGGCGATGCAGCATCTCAAGAGAAAAACCACATTCCCTCTCGAAAGGCAAAAAGGTACTTGACACCCTTTATTCGACTGAGAAAGTTCCCTCACACAGCGTTCCCCTTTGTAGAAGAGAACACACTTTACGGACTCAATTCGAGAGGAGCCCCTGTGCACATTGAAGGGCTCGAGAGGAAACCGGAAGTTCACCTTCCAACACCAAAGGGGACCTGACTTCCCTGAGGCAACACCAGCGGGTTCCTGAGGTCCCCGTCGGAACTCGAGTAGCAACCCCAGGTTCCCGCCGCAACTCGAGCAACACCCCAAAATTATCCTCTCCATGCGAGATGAGGATGTTTGGCGATGCAGCATCTCAAGAGAAATACCACATTCCCTCTGGAAATTCAAAATGGTACTTGACAACCTTTATTCCCCACAGAAAGTTCCGTCACACAGCCGTCCCCTTTGGAGAGGAGAACACACTTGTTGGACTCAATTCGAGATGAGCCCCTGTGCACATTTGAGGGCTCCAGAGGAAAACGAAAGTTCCCCTTCCAACACCAAAGGGGACCTGACTTCCCTGAACCAACCCCAGCGAGTTCCTGAGGTCCCCGTCGCAACTCGAGAAGAACCCCCAGCTTCCAGCCGCAACTCGAGAAACACCCCAAAATTATCCCCTCCATGCGAGATGAGGAAATTTTGGGATGCAGCATCTCAAGAGAAATACCACATTCTCTCTTAAAAGGCAAAAAGGTACTTGACACCCTTTATTCGACTCAGAAAGTTCCCTCACACATCCATCCCCTTTGGAGAGGAGAACACACTTAACGGTCTCAATTCGGGAGTAGCCCCTGTGCACATTGAAGGGCTCGAGAGGAAACCGGAACTTCCCCTTCCAACACCAAAGGGGACCTGACTTCCCTGAAGCAACCCCAGCGAGTTCCTGAGGTCCCCGTCGCAACTCGAGAAGCACCCCCAGCTTCCCGCCGCAATTCGAGAAACACCCCAAAATTATCCCCTCCATGCGAGATGAGGAAATTTGGCGATGCAGCATCTCAAGAGAAATACCACATTCACTCTGGAAAGGAAAAAGGTACTTGACACCCTTTATTCACCTCAGAAAGTTCCCTCACACAGCCGTCCCCTTTGGAGAGGAGAACACACGCTATGGACTCAATTCGGGAGGAGCCCCTGTGCACATTGAAGGTCTCGAGGGGAAACCGGAAGTTCCCCTTCCAACACCAAAGGGGACCGGACTTCCCTGAAGCAACCCCAGGGAGTTCCTATGGTCATCATCGTAACTCGACAAGCACCTCCTGCTTCCCGCCGCAATTCGAGAAACACCCGAAAATTATCCCCTCCATGCGAGATGAGGAAATTTGGCGATGCAGCATCTCAAGAGAAATACCACATTCCCTCTGGAAAGGCAAAAAGGTACTTGATACCCTTTATTCGACTCAGAACGTTCCCTCACACAGCCGTCCCCTATGGAGAGGAGAACACACTTTACGGACTCAATTCGAGAGGAGCCCCTGTGAACACTGAAGGGCTCCAAAGGAAACCGGAAGTTCCCCTTCCAACACCAAGTGGAACTTACTTCCCTAGAGCAACCCCAGCGAGTTCCTGAGGTCCCCGTCGCAACTCAAGAAGCAACCCCTGCTTCCCGCCGCAACTCGAGAAACACCCCAAAATTATCCCCTCCATGCGAGATGAGGAAATTTGGCAATGCAGCATCTCACGAGAAATACCACATTCCCTCTGGAAAGGAAAAAAGGTACTTGACACCCTTTATTCGACTCAGAAATTTCCCTCACACAGTCGTCCCCTTTGCAGAGGAGAAGGGGAGCCGCTGTGCACATTGAAGGGCTCGAGAGGAAAGCGGAAGTTCCCCTTCCAACACCAAAGGGGACCTGACTTCCCTAAAGCAACCCCCGCGAGTTCCTGAGGTCCCCGTCGCAACTCAAGAAGCAACCCCAGTTTCCTGCCGCAACTCGAGTAACACCCCAAAATTATCCCCTCCATGCGATATGAGGAAATTTGGCGATGCAGCATCTCACGAGAAATACCACATTCCCTCTGGAAAGGAAAAAAGGTACTTGACACCCTTTATTCGACTCAGAAAGTTCCCTCACACAGCCGACCCCTTTGGAGAGGAGAACACACTTAACGGTCTCAATTCGGGAGTAGCCCCTGTGCACATTGAAGGGCTCGAGAGGAAACCGGAAGTTCCCCTTCCAACACCAAAGGGGACCTGACTTCCCTGAAGCAACCCCAGCGAGTTCCTGAGGTCTCCGTCGCAACTCGGGAAGCACCCCCAGCTTCCCGCCGCAACTCGAGAAACACCCCAAAATTATGCCCTCAATGCGAGATGAGGAAATTTTGCGATGCCGCATCTCAAGAGAAATACCACATTCCCTCTTGAAAGGCAAAAAGGTACTTGACACCCTTTTTTCGACTCGGAAAGTTCCCTCACACAGCCGTGCCCTTTGGAGAGGAGAATACACTTTTTGGACTCAATTCGAGATGATTCCCTGTTCATACTTAAGGGCTCGAGAGGAAGCCGGAAGTTCCCCTTTCAACACCAAAGGGGACCTGACATCGTAAAACAAGCCGAGCGAGTTCCTTAGGTCCGCGTCACAACTCGAGAAGCACCCCCAGCTTCGAGCCGCAACTCGACAAACACCTCGAAATTATCCCCTCAATGCGAGATGAGGAAATTTTGCCATGCAGCATCTCAAGAGAAATACCAAATTCCCTCTTGAAAGGCAAAAAGTTACTTGACAGCCTTTATTCGACTCGGAAAGTTCCCTCACACTGCCGTCCCCTTTGGAGAGTAGAACACATTTTATGGACTCAATTCGAGATGAGCCCCTGTGCACATTTAAGGGCTCGAGAGGAAATCGGAAGTTCCCCTTCCAACACCAAAGGGGGCCTGACTTCCCTGAAGTAACCCCAGCGAGTTCCTGAGGTTCCCGTCGCAACTCGAGAAGCACCCCCAGCTTCGCGCCGCAACTCGAGAAACACCCCAAAATTATCCCCTCAATGCAAATGAGGAAATTATGCGATGCAGGATCTCAAGAGAAAGACCACATTCCCTCTTGAAAGTCAAAAGGGTACAGGACAACCTTTTTGCGACTCAGAAAGTTCCCTAACACAGCTGTCCCCTTTGGAGAGGAGAACACACTTGATGGACTCAATACGAGATGAGCCCCTATTCCCATTTAATGGCTCGAGGGTAAATCGGACGTTCCGCTTCCAACTCCAATGAGGACCTGACTGCCCTGAAGCAACCAGAGGGACTTCCTGGGGTCCCCGTCGCATCTCGAGCAGTTACCCCAGCTTCCCGCCGCAACAAGAGAAAAACCACAAAATTTTCCCCGCAATGCGAGGTGAGGAAATTTTGTGCTGCATCTCAAGAGAAATATCACATTCTCTCTTGAAAGGCAAAACGGTACTTGACACCCTTTATGCGACTCAAAATGTTCCCTCACACAGCCGTCCCCATTGGAGAGAACAATCTTTAAGGACTCAATTCCAAAGGAGGCCCTATTCCCTTTTAACGGCTCCAGAGTAAACCGGACGTTCCTATTCCAAAACGAAAGGGGACCTGACTTCGCTGAATCAACCCGAGCGAGTTCCTGAGTTCTCCCACGCACTTCGAGAAGTACCCCCAGCTTCTCCCCAAAACTATGGAAACACCACAATATTATAGACTCAATGCGAGATGAGGAAATTTTGCGCTGCAGAATCTCAAGTGAAATACCACATTCCCGCTTGAAAGGCAATGGGTACTAGACACCCTTTATTCGACTCAGAAATTTCACTAACATCACTCCCCATTGGAGAGGAGAACACATTTTATGGAATCAATTCAAGATGAGCCCCTATTCCCATTAACAGCTCGAGAGTAAACCGGAGGTTCCCCTTCCAACAAAAAAGGGGTCCTGACTTCCGTGAAAAAACCCGAGCGAGTTCCTGAAGTCCCCGTCTCAACCTGAGAAGCACCCCCAGATTCCCGCCGCAAGTCGAGAAACACCACAAAATTATCCCCTCAATGTGAGAGGAGGAAATTTTGCGATGCAGAATCTCAAGAGAAATACCACATTCCCTCTGGAAAGGCAAAAACGTACTTGACACCCTTTATTCGACTCAGAACGTTCCCTCACAAAGCCGTCCCCTTTGAGAGGAGAACACCCTTTATGGACTCAATTCGAGATGAGCCCCTGTTCACATTTAAGGGCTTGAGAGGAAACCGGAATTTCCCCTTGCAACACCAAAGGGGACCTGACTTCCCTGAAGCAACCCCAGCGAGTTCCTGAGGTCCCCGTCGCTACTCGAGAAGCACCCCCAGCTTCCCGCCTCAACTCGAGAAACATCCCAAAATTATCCCCTCAATGCGAGATGAGGCAATTTTGCGATGCAGCATCTCAAGAGAAATACCACATTCCCTCTTGAAAGGCAAAAAGGTACTTGACACCGTTTATTTGACTCAGAATGTTCCCTCATACAGCCGTGCCCTTTGGAGAGGAGAACACACTTTATGGACTCAATTCGAGATGAGCCCCTGTGCACATTGAAGGGCTCGAGAGGAAACCGGAAGTTCTGCTTCCAACACCTAAGGGAACCTGACTTCCCTGAAGCAACCCCAGCGAGCTCCTGAGGTCCCCATCGCTACTCGAGAAGCAGCCCCAGCTTCCCGCCGCAACTCGAGAAACACCCCAAAATTATACTCTCAATGCGAGATGAGGAAATTTTGCAATGCAAGATCTCAAGAGAAATACCACATTTCCTCTTGAAAGGCAAAAAGGTACTTGACACGCTTTATTCGACTCAATAAGTTCCCTCACTGCCATCCACATTGGAGAGGAGAACACACTTTATGGACTCCATTCGAGATGAGCCCTTGTTCATATTTGAGGGCTCTAGAGTAAACCGGAAGTTCCCCTGCCAACACCAAAGAGGACCTCACTTACCTGAAGCAACCGGAGTGATTTGCTGAAGTCCTCGTCTCAACTCGAGGAGCACCCCTAGCTTCCCACCGCAACTGGAGAAACCACAAAATTATCCCTTAAATGCGAGATGAGGAAAACTTGCGAGGCAGAATCTCAAGGAAATACCACATTCCCTCTTGAAAGGCAAAAAGGTACTTGACACGCTTTATTCGTCTCAATAAGTTCCCTCACTGCCATCCACATTGGAGAGGAGAACACACTTTATGGACTCCATTCGAGATGAGCCCTTGTTCATATTTGAGGGCTCTAGAGTAAACCGGAAGGTCCCCTTCCAACACCAAAGGGGACCTGACTTCCCTGAAGAAACCCCAGGGAGTTCCTGAGGTCCCCGTCGCAACTCCAGAAGCACCCCTAGCTTCCCGCCGCAACTCGAGAAACACCCCAAAATTTTCCCCTCCATGCCAGATGAGGAAATTTTGGGATGCAGCATCTCAAGAGAAATACCACATTCCCCCTGGAAAGGCAAAAGGGTACTTGACACCCTTTTTCGACTCAGAAAGTTCCCTCACACAGCCGTCCCCTTTGGAGAGGAGAACACACTTTATGGACTCAATTCGAGAGGAGCCCCTGTGCACATTGAAGGGCTCGAGAGGAACCCGGAAGTTCCCCTTCCAACACCAAAGGGGACCGGACTTCCCTGAAGCAACCCCAGCGAGTTCCTATGGTCATCATCGTAACTCGACAAGCACCTCCTGCTTCCCGCCGCAATTCGAGAAACACCCGAAAATTATCCCCTCCATGCGAGATGAGGAAATTTGGCGATGCAGCATCTCAAGAGAAATACCACATTCCCTCTGGAAAGGCAAAAAGGTACTTGACACCCTTTATTCGACTCAGAACGTTCCCTCACACAGCCGTCCCCTATGGAGAGGAGAACACACTTTACGGACTCAATTCGAGAGGAGCCCCTGTGAACATTGAAGGGCTCCAAAGGAAACCGGAAGTTCCCCTTCCAACACCAAGGGGAACTGACTTCCCTAGAGCAACCCCAGCGAGTTCCTGAGGTCCCCGTCGCAACTCAAGAAGCAACCCCTGCTTCCCGCCGCAACTCGAGAATCACCCCAAAATTATCCCCTCCATGCGATATGAGGAAATTTGGCAATGCAGCATCTCACGAGAAATACCACATTCCCTCTGGAAAGGAAAAAAGGTACTTGACACCCTTTATTCGACTCAGAAAGTTCCCTCACACAGTCGTCCCCTTTGCAGAGGAGAAGGGGAGCCGCTGTGCACATTGAAGGGCTCGAGAGGAAAGCGGAAGTTCCCCTTCCAACACCAAAGGGGACCTGACTTCCCTAAAGCAACCCCAGCGAGTTTCTGAGGTCCCCGTCGCAACTCGAGAAGCACCACCAGTTTCCTGCCGCAACTCGAGTAACACCCCAAAATTATCCCCTCCATGCGATATGAGGAAATTTGGCGATGCAGCATCTCACGAGAAATACCACATTCCCTCTGGAAAGGAAAAAAGGTACTTGACACCCTTTATTCGACTCAGAAAGTTCCCTCACACAGCCGACCCCTTTGGAGAGGAGAACACACTTTACGGACTCAATTCGAGAGGAGCCCCTGTAAACATTGAAGGGCTCGAGAGGAAACCGGAAGTTCCCATTCCAACAACAAAGGTGACCTGACTTCCCTGAAGCAACCCCAGCCAGTTCCAGAGGTCCTCGTCGCAACTAGATTAGCACCCCCAGCTTCGCGCCGCAACTCGAGAAACACTCCAAAATTATCCCCTCCATGCGAAATGAGGAATTTTGGCGATGCAGCATCTCACGAGAAATACCACATTCCCTCTTGAAAGGCAAAAAGGTACTTGACACCCTTTATTCGACTCATTAAGTTCCCTCACACAGCCGTCCCCTTTGGAGAGGAGAACACAATTTACGGACTCAATTCGAGAGGAGCCCCTGTGCACATTGAAGGGCTCGAGAGGAAACCGGAAATCCCCTTCCAACACCAAGGGGACCTGACTTCCCTGAAGCAACCGCAGCGAGTTCCTGAGGTCCCCGTCGCAACTCGAGAAGCACCCCCAGCTTCCCGCCGCAACTCGAGAAACACCCCAAAATTATCCCCTCCATGCGAGATGAGGAAATTTGGCGATGCAGCATCTCAAGAGAAATAACACATTCCCTCTGGAAAGGAAAAAGGTACTTGACACCCTTTATTCGACTCAGAAAGTTCCCTCACACAGCCGTCCCCTTTGGAGAGGAGAACACACGCTATGGACTCAATTCGGGAGGAGCCCCTGTGCACATTGAAGGTCTCGAGGGGAAACCGGAAGTTCCCCTTCCAACACCAAAGGGGACCTGACTTCCCTGAAGCAACCCCAGCGAGTTCCTGAGGTCCCCGTCGCAGCTCAAAAAGCACCCCCAGCTACCCGCCGCAACTGGAGAAACACCCCAAAATTATCCCCTCCATGCGAGTTGAGGAAATTTGGCGATGCAGCATCTCATGAGAAATACCACATTCCCTCTGGAAAGGCAAAAAGGTACTTGACACCCTTTATTCGACTCAGAAAGTTCCCTCACACAGCCGTCCCCTTTGGAGAGGAGAAGACACTTTACGGACTCAGTTTGGGAGGAGCCCCTGTGCACATTGAAGGGCTCGAGAGGAAACCGGAAGTTCCCCTTCCAACACCAAAGGGGACTTGACTTCCCTGAAGCAACCCCAGCGAGTTCCAGAGCTCCCGGTAGCAAAACGAGAAGCACCCCCAGCTTCCTGCCGCAACTCGAGAAACACCCCAAAATTATCCCCTCCATGCGAGATGAGGAAATTTGGCGATGCAGCATCTCAAGAGAAATACCACATTCCCCCTGGAAAGGCAAAAAGGTACTTGACACCCTTTATTCGACTCAGAAAGTTCCCTCACACAGCCGTCCCCTTTGGAGAGGAGAGCACACTTTACCGACTCAATTCGAGAGGAGCCCCTGTGCACATTGAAGAGCTCCAGAGGAAACCGGAAGTTCCCTTTCCAACATCAAAGGGGACCTGACTTCCCTGAAGCAACCCCAGCGAGTTCCTGAGGTCCCTGTCGCAACTCGAGAAGCACCCCTAGCTTCCCGCCGCAACTGGAGAAACACCAAAAAATTATCCCCTCAATGCGAGATGAGGAAATTTTGCGATGCAGCATCTCAAGAGAAATACCACATTCCCTCTTGAAAGGCAAAGAGGTACTTGACACCCTTTATTCGACTCAGAAAGTTCCCTCACACAGCCGTCACCTTTTAGAGGAGAACACACTTTTTGGACTCATTTCGAGATCACCCCCTGTTCACATTTAAGGGCTCGGGAGGAAACGGGAAGTTCCCCTTCCAACAGGAAAGGGGACTTGACTTCCCTGAAGGAAGCCCAGCGAGTTCCTGAGGTCCCCGTCGCAACTCGAGAAGCACCCCCAGCTTCTCGCCGCAACTCGAGAAACACCCGAAAATTATCCCCTCCATGCGAGATGAGGAAATTTGTCGATACAACATCTCAAGAGAAATACCACATTCACTCTGAAAAGGCAAAAAGGTACTTGACACCCTTTATTCGACTCAGACATTTCCCTCACACAGCCGTCCCCTTTGGAGTGGAAAACACACTTTACGGACTCAATTCGAGAGGAGCCCCTGTGCACATTGAAGGTCTCGAGAGGAAACCGGAAGTTCCCCTTCCAACACCAATGGGGACCTGACTTCCCTGAGGCAACCCCAGCGAGTTCCTGAAGTCCCCGTCACAATTCGGGAAGCACCCCCAGCTTCCCGCCGTAACTCGAGAAACATCCCAAAATTATCCCCTCCATGCGAGATGAGGAAATTTGGCGATGCAGCATGTCAAAAGAAATACCATCTTCCCTCTGGAAAATCAAAAAGCTACTTGACACCCTTTATTCGACTCAGAAAGTTCCCTCACACAGTTGTCCCCTTTGGAGAGGAGAACACACTTTATGGATTCAATTCGAGAGGAGCCGCTGTGCACATTGAAGGGTTGGAGAGGAAACCGGAAGTTCCCCTTCCAACACCAAAGGGGACCTGACTTCCCTGAAGCAACCGCAGCGAGTTCCTGAGGTCCCCGTCGCAACTCGAGAAGCACCCCCAGCTTCCCGCCGTAACTCGAGAAACACCCCAAAATTATCCCCTCCATGCGAGATGAGGAAATGTGGCGATGCAGCATCTCACGAGAAATACCACATTCCCTCTGAAAGGCAAAAAGGTACTTGACACCCTTTATTCGACTCAGAAGTTCCCTCACCCAGCCGTCCCCTTTGGAGAGGAGAACACACTTTCCGGACTCAATTCGAGAGGAGCCCCTGTGCATATTGAGGGGCTCAAGAGTAAACCGGAATTTCCCCTTCCAACACCAAACGGACCTGACTACCCTGAAGCAACACCAGCGAGTTCCTGATTCCCCGTCGCAACTCGAGAAGCACCGCCCGCTTCCCGCCGCAACTCGAGAAACACCCCAAAATTATCCCCTCCATGCGAGATGAAAAAATTTGGCGATGCAGCATCTCAAGAGAAAAACCACATTCCCTCTCGAAAGGCAAAAAGGTACTTGACACCCTTTATTCGACTGAGAAAGTTCCCTCACACAGCGTTCCCCTTTGTAGAAGAGAACACACTTTACGGACTCAATTCGAGAGGAGCCCGTGTGCACATTGAAGGGCTCGAGAGGAAACCGGAAGTTCACCTTCCAACACCAAAGGGGACCTGACTTCCCTGAGGCAACACCAGCGAGTTCCTGAGGTCCCCGTCGCAACTCGAGTAGCAACCCCTAGTTCCCGCCGCAACTCGAGCAACACCCCAAAATTATCCTCTCCATGCGAGATGAGGATGTTTGGCGATGCAGCATCTCAAGAGAAATACCACATTCCCTCTGGAAATTCAAAATGGTACTTGACAACCTTTATTCCCCACAGAAAGTTCCGTCACACAGCCGTCCCCTTTGGAGAGGAGAACACACTTGATGGACTCAATTCGAGATGAGCCCCTGTGCACATTTGAGGGCTCCAGAGGAAAACGAAAGTTCCCCTTCCAACACCAAAGGGGACCTGACTTCCCTGAACCAACCCCAGCGAGTTCCTGAGGTCCCCGTCGCAACTCGAGAAGAACCCCCAGCTTCCAGCCGCAACTCGAGAAACACCCCAAAATTATCCCCTCCATGCGAGATGAGGAAATTTTGGGATGCAGCATCTCAAGAGAAATACCACATTCTCTCTTAAAAGGCAAAAAGGTACTTGACACCCTTTATTCGACTCAGAAAGTTCCCTCACACATCCATCCCCTTTGGAGAGGAGAACACACTTAACGGTCTCAATTCGGGAGTAGCCCCTGTGCACATTGAAGGGCTCGAGAGGAAACCGGAAGTTCCCCTTCCAACACCAAAGGGGACCTGACTTCCCTGAAGCAACCCCAGCGAGTTCCTGAGGTCTCCGTCGCAACTCGGGAAGCACCCCCAGCTTCCCGCCGCAACTCGAGAAACACCCCAAAATTATGCCCTCAATGCGAGATGAGGAAATTTTGCGATGCCGCATCTCAAGAGAAATACCACATTCCCTCTTGAAAGGCAAAAAGGTACTTGACACCCTTTTTTCGACTCGGAAAGTTCCCTCACACAGCCGTGCCCTTTGGAGAGGAGAATACACTTTTTGGACTCAATTCGAGATGATTCCCTGTTCATACTTAAGGGCTCGAGAGGAAGCCGGAAGTTCCCCTTTCAACACCAAAGGGGACCTGACATCGTAAAACAAGCCGAGCGAGTTCCTTAGGTCCGCGTCACAACTCGAGAAGCACCCCCAGCTTCGAGCCGCAACTCGACAAACACCTCGAAATTATCCCCTCAATGCGAGATGAGGAAATTTTGCCATGCAGCATCTCAAGAGAAATACCAAATTCCCTCTTGAAAGGCAAAAAGTTACTTGACAGCCTTTATTCGACTCGGAAAGTTCCCTCACACTGCCGTCCCCTTTGGAGAGTAGAACACATTTTATGGACTCAATTCGAGATGAGCCCCTGTGCACATTTAAGGGCTCGAGAGGAAATCGGAAGTTCCCCTTCCAACACCAAAGGGGGCCTGACTTCCCTGAAGTAACCCCAGCGAGTTCCTGAGGTTCCCGTCGCAACTCGAGAAGCACCCCCAGCTTCGCGCCGCAACTCGAGAAACACCCCAAAATTATCCCCTCAATGCAAATGAGGAAATTATGCGATGCAGGATCTCAAGAGAAAGACCACATTCCCTCTTGAAAGTCAAAAGGGTACAGGACAACCTTTTTGCGACTCAGAAAGTTCCCTAACACAGCTGTCCCCTTTGGAGAGGAGAACACACTTGATGGACTCAATACGAGATGAGCCCCTATTCCCATTTAAGGGCTCGAGGGTAAATCGGACGTTCCGCTTCCAACTCCAATGAGGACCTGACTGCCCTGAAGCAACCAGAGGGACTTCCTGGGGTCCCCGTCGCATCTCGAGCAGTTACCCCAGCTTCCCGCCGCAACAAGAGAAAAACCACAAAATTTTCCCCGCAATGCGAGGTGAGGAAATTTTGTGCTGCATCTCAAGAGAAATATCACATTCTCTCTTGAAAGGCAAAACGGTACTTGACACCCTTTATGCGACTCAAAATGTTCCCTCACACAGCCGTCCCCATTGGAGAGAACAATCTTTAAGGACTCAATTCCAAAGGAGGCCCTATTCCCTTTTAACGGCTCCAGAGTAAACCGGACGTTCCTATTCCAAAACGAAAGGGGACCTGACTTCGCTGAATCAACCCGAGCGAGTTCCTGAGTTCTCCCACGCACTTCGAGAAGTACCCCCAGCTTCTCCCCAAAGCTATGGAAACACCACAATATTATAGACTCAATGCGAGATGAGGAAATTTTGCGCTGCAGAATCTCAAGTGAAATACCACATTCCCGCTTGAAAGGCAATGGGTACTTGACACCCTTTATTCGACTCAGAAATTTCACTAACATCACTCCCCATTGGAGAGGAGAACACATTTTATGGAATCAATTCAAGATGAGCCCCTATTCCCATTAACGGCTCGAGAGTAAACCGGAGGTTCCCCTTCCAACAAAAAAGGGGTCCTGACTTCCGTGAAAAAACCCGAGCGAGTTCCTGAAGTCCCCGTCTCAACCTGAGAAGCACCCCCAGATTCCCGCCGCAAGTCGAGAAACACCACAAAATTATCCCCTCAATGTGAGAGGAGGAAATTTTGCGATGCAGAATCTCAAGAGAAATACCACATTCCCTCTGGAAAGGCAAAAACGTACTTGACACCCTTTATTCGACTCAGAACGTTCCCTCACACAGCCGTCCCCTTTGAGAGGAGAACACCCTTTATGGACTCAATTCGAGATGAGCCCCTGTTCACATTTAAGGGCTTGAGAGGAAACCGGAATTTCCCCTTGCAACACCAAAGGGGACCTGACTTCCCTGAAGCAACCCCAGCGAGTTCCTGAGGTCCCCGTCGCTACTCGAGAAGCACCCCCAGCTTCCCGCCTCAACTCGAGAAACATCCCAAAATTATCCCCTCAATGCGAGATGAGGCAATTTTGCGATGCAGCATCTCAAGAGAAATACCACATTCCCTCTTGAAAGGCAAAAAGGTACTTGACACCGTTTATTTGACTCAGAATGTTCCCTCATACAGCCGTGCCCTTTGGAGAGGAGAACACACTTTATGGACTCAATTCGAGATGAGCCCCTGTGCACATTGAAGGGCTCGAGAGGAAACCGGAAGTTCCGCTTCCAACACCTAAGGGAACCTGACTTCCCTGAAGCAACCCCAGCGAGCTCCTGAGGTCCCCATCGCTACTCGAGAAGCAGCCCCAGCTTCCCGCCGCAACTCGAGAAACACCCCAAAATTATACTCTCAATGCGAGATGAGGAAATTTTGCAATGCAGGATCTCAAGAGAAATACCACATTTCCTCTTGAAAGGCAAAAAGGTACTTGACACGCTTTATTCGACTCAATAAGTTCCCTCACTGCCATCCACATTGGAGAGGAGAACACACTTTATGGACTCCATTCGAGATGAGCCCTTGTTCATATTTGAGGGCTCTAGAGTAAACCGGAAGTTCCCCTGCCAACACCAAAGAGGACCTCACTTACCTGAAGCAACCGGAGTGATTTGCTGAAGTCCTCGTCTCAACTCGAGGAGCACCCCTAGCTTCCCACCGCAACTGGAGAAACCACAAAATTATCCCTTAAATGCGAGATGAGGAAAACTTCCGATGCAGAATCTCAAGGAAATACCACATTCCCTCTTGAAAGGCAAAAAGGTACTTGACACGCTTTATTCGTCTCAATAAGTTCCCTCACTGCCATCCACATTGGAGAGGAGAACACACTTTATGGACTCCATTCGAGATGAGCCCTTGTTCATATTTGAGGGCTCTAGAGTAAACCGGAAATTCCCCTGCCAACACCAAAGAGGACCTGACTTACCTGAAGCAACCCGAGCGATTTGCTGAAGTCCTCGTCTCAACTCGAGAAGCACCCCTAGCTTCCCACCGCAACTGGAGAAACCACAAAATTATCCCTTAAGTGCGAAATGAGGAAAACTTGCGATGCAGAATCTCAAGAGAAATACCACATTCCCTCTTGAAAGGCAAAAAGGTACTTGACACCCTTTATTTGACTCAGAAAGTTCCCTCACATAGCCGTCCCCTTTGGAGAGGAGAACACACTTTATGGACTCAATTCGAGATGAGCCCTTGTTCACATTTAAGGGCTCGAGAGGAACCCGGAAGTTCCCCTTCCAACACCAAAGGGGACCGGACTTCCCTGAAGCAACCCCAGCGAGTTCCTATGGTCATCATCGTAACTCGACAAGCACCTCCTGCTTCCCGCCGCAATTCGAGAAACACCCGAAAATTATCCCCTCCATGCGAGATGAGGAAATTTGGCGATGCAGCATCTCAAGAGAAATACCACATTCCCTCTGGAAAGGCAAAAAGGTACTTGACACCCTTTATTCGACTCAGAACGTTCCCTCACACAGCCGTCCCCTATGGAGAGGAGAACACACTTTACGGACTCAATTCGAGAGGAGCCCCTGTGAACATTGAAGGGCTCCAAAGGAAACCGGAAGTTCCCCTTCCAACACCAAGGGGAACTGACTTCCCTAGAGCAACCCCAGCGAGTTCCTGAGGTCCCCGTCGCAACTCAAGAAGCAACCCCTGCTTCCCGCCGCAACTCGAGAATCACCCCAAAATTATCCCCTCCATGCGATATGAGGAAATTTGGCAATGCAGCATCTCACGAGAAATACCACATTCCCTCTGGAAAGGAAAAAAGGTACTTGACACCCTTTATTCGACTCAGAAAGTTCCCTCACACAGTCGTCCCCTTTGCAGAGGAGAAGGGGAGCCGCTGTGCACATTGAAGGGCTCGAGAGGAAAGCGGAAGTTCCCCTTCCAACACCAAAGGGGACCTGACTTCCCTAAAGCAACCCCAGCGAGTTTCTGAGGTCCCCGTCGCAACTCGAGAAGCACCACCAGTTTCCTGCCGCAACTCGAGTAACACCCCAAAATTATCCCCTCCATGCGATATGAGGAAATTTGGCGATGCAGCATCTCACGAGAAATACCACATTCCCTCTGGAAAGGAAAAAAGGTACTTGATACCCTTTATTCGACTCAGAAAGTTCCCTCACACAGCCGACCACTTTGGAGAGGAGAACACACTTTACGGACTCAATTCGAGAGGAGCCCCTGTAAACATTGAAGGGCTCGAGAGGAAACCGGAAGTTCCCATTCCAACAACAAAGGTGACCTGACTTCCCTGAAGCAACCCCAGCCAGTTCCAGAGGTCCTCGTCGCAACTAGATTAGCACCCCCAGCTTCGCGCCGCAACTCGAGAAACACTCCAAAATTATCCCCTCCATGCGAAATGAGGAATTTTGGCGATGCAGCATCTCACGAGAAATACCACATTCCCTCTGGAAAGGCAAAAAGGTACTTGACACCCTTTATTCGACTCATTAAGTTCCCTCACACAGCCGTCGCTTTGGAGAGGAGAACACAATTTACGGACTCAATTCGAGAGGAGCCCCTGTGCACATTGAAGGGCTCGAGAGGAAACCGGAAATCCCCTTCCAACACCAAGGGGACCTGACTTCCCTGAAGCAACCGCAGCGAGTTCCTGAGGTCCCCGTCGCAACTCGAGAAGCACCCCCAGCTTCCCGCCGCAACTCGAGAAACACCCCAAAATTATCCCCTCCATGCGAGATGAGGAAATTTGGCGATGCAGCATCTCAAGAGAAATAACACATTCCCTCTGGAAAGGAAAAAGGTACTTGACACCCTTTATTCGACTCAGAAAGTTCCCTCACACAGCCGTCCCCTTTGGAGAGGAGAACACACGCTATGGACTCAATTCGGGAGGAGCCCCTGTGCACATTGAAGGTCTCGAGGGGAAACCGGAAGTTCCCCTTCCAACACCAAAGGGGACCTGACTTCCCTGAAGCAACCCCAGCGAGTTCCTGAGGTCCCCGTCGCAGCTCAAAAAGCACCCCCAGCTACCCGCCGCAACTGGAGAAACACCCCAAAATTATCCCCTCCATGCGAGTTGAGGAAATTTGGCGATGCAGCATCTCATGAGAAATACCACATTCCCTCTGGAAAGGCAAAAAGGTACTTGACACCCTTTATTCGACTCAGAAAGTTCCCTCACACAGCCGTCCCCTTTGGAGAGGAGAAGACACTTTACGGACTCAGTTTGGGAGGAGCCCCTGTGCACATTGAAGGGCTCGAGAGGAAACCGGAAGTTCCCCTTCCAACACCAAAGGGGACTTGACTTCCCTGAAGCAACCCCAGCGAGTTCCAGAGCTCCCGGTAGCAAAACGAGAAGCACCCCCAGCTTCCTGCCGCAACTCGAGAAACACCCCAAAATTATCCCCTCCATGCGAGATGAGGAAATTTGGCGATGCAGCATCTCAAGAGAAATACCACATTCCCCCTGGAAAGGCAAAAAGGTACTTGACACCCTTTATTCGACTCAGAAAGTTCCCTCACACAGCCGTCCCCTTTGGAGAGGAGAGCACACTTTACCGACTCAATTCGAGAGGAGCCCCTGTGCACATTGAAGAGCTCCAGAGGAAACCGGAAGTTCCCTTTCCAACATCAAAGGGGACCTGACTTCCCTGAAGCAACCCCAGCGAGTTCCTGAGGTCCCTGTCGCAACTCGAGAAGCACCCCTAGCTTCCCGCCGCAACTGGAGAAACACCAAAAAATTATCCCCTCAATGCGAGATGAGGAAATTTTGCGATGCAGCATCTCAAGAGAAATACCACATTCCCTCTTGAAAGGCAAAGAGGTACTTGACACCCTTTATTCGACTCAGAAAGTTCCCTCACACAGCCGTCACCTTTTAGAGGAGAACACACTTTTTGGACTCATTTCGAGATCACCCCCTGTTCACATTTAAGGGCTCGGGAGGAAACGGGAAGTTCCCCTTCCAACAGGAAAGGGGACTTGACTTCCCTGAAGGAAGCCCAGCGAGTTCCTGAGGTCCCCGTCGCAACTCGAGAAGCACCCCCAGCTTCTCGCCGCAACTCGAGAAACACCCGAAAATTATCCCCTCCATGCGAGATGAGGAAATTTGTCGATACAACATCTCAAGAGAAATACCACATTCACTCTGAAAAGGCAAAAAGGTACTTGACACCCTTTATTCGACTCAGACATTTCCCTCACACAGCCGTCCCCTTTGGAGTGGAAAACACACTTTACGGACTCAATTCGAGAGGAGCCCCTGTGCACATTGAAGGTCTCGAGAGGAAACCGGAAGTTCCCCTTCCAACACCAATGGGGACCTGACTTCCCTGAGGCAACCCCAGCGAGTTCCTGAAGTCCCCGTCACAATTCGGGAAGCACCCCCAGCTTCCCGCCGTAACTCGAGAAACATCCCAAAATTATACCCTCCATGCTAGATGAGGAAATTTGGCGATGCAGCATCCCTAAAAAATACCACATTCACTCTGGAAAGGCAAAATGGAACTTGACACCCTTTATTCGACTCAGAAAGTTCCCTCACACAGTTGTCCCCTTTGGAGAGGAGAACACACTTTATGGATTCAATTCGAGAGGAGCCGCTGTGCACATTGAAGGGTTGGAGAGGAAACCGGAAGTTCCCCTTCCAACACCAAAGGGGACCTGACTTCCCTGAAGCAACCGCAGCGAGTTCCTGAGGTCCCCGTCGCAACTCGAGAAGCACCCCCAGCTTCCCGCCGTAACTCGAGAAACACCCCAAAATTATCCCCTCCATGCGAGATGAGGAAATGTGGCGATGCAGCATCTCACGAGAAATACCACATTCCCTCTGAAAGGCAAAAAGGTACTTGACACCCTTTATTCGACTCAGAAGTTCCCTCACCCAGCCGTCCCCTTTGGAGAGGAGAACACACTTTCCGGACTCAATTCGAGAGGAGCCCCTGTGCATATTGAGGGGCTCAAGAGTAAACCGGAATTTCCCCTTCCAACACCAAACGGACCTGACTACCCTGAAGCAACACCAGCGAGTTCCTGATTCCCCGTCGCAACTCGAGAAGCACCGCCCGCTTCCCGCCGCAACTCGAGAAACACCCCAAAATTATCCCCTCCATGCGAGATGAAAAAATTTGGCGATGCAGCATCTCAAGAGAAAAACCACATTCCCTCTCGAAAGGCAAAAAGGTACTTGACACCCTTTATTCGACTGAGAAAGTTCCCTCACACAGCGTTCCCCTTTGTAGAAGAGAACACACTTTACGGACTCAATTCGAGAGGAGCCCGTGTGCACATTGAAGGGCTCGAGAGGAAACCGGAAGTTCACCTTCCAACACCAAAGGGGACCTGACTTCCCTGAGGCAACACCAGCGAGTTCCTGAGGTCCCCGTCGCAACTCGAGTAGCAACCCCTAGTTCCCGCCGCAACTCGAGCAACACCCCAAAATTATCCTCTCCATGCGAGATGAGGATGTTTGGCGATGCAGCATCTCAAGAGAAATACCACATTCCCTCTGGAAATTCAAAATGGTACTTGACAACCTTTATTCCCCACAGAAAGTTCCGTCACACAGCCGTCCCCTTTGGAGAGGAGAACACACTTGATGGACTCAATTCGAGATGAGCCCCTGTGCACATTTGAGGGCTCCAGAGGAAAACGAAAGTTCCCCTTCCAACACCAAAGGGGACCTGACTTCCCTGAACCAACCCCAGCGAGTTCCTGAGGTCCCCGTCGCAACTCGAGAAGAACCCCCAGCTTCCAGCCGCAACTCGAGAAACACCCCAAAATTATCCCCTCCATGCGAGATGAGGAAATTTTGGGATGCAGCATCTCAAGAGAAATACCACATTCTCTCTTAAAAGGCAAAAAGGTACTTGACACCCTTTATTCGACTCAGAAAGTTCCCTCACACATCCATCCCCTTTGGAGAGGAGAACACACTTAACGGTCTCAATTCGGGAGTAGCCCCTGTGCACATTGAAGGGCTCGAGAGGAAACCGGAAGTTCCCCTTCCAACACCAAAGGGGACCTGACTTCCCTGAAGCAACCCCAGCGAGTTCCTGAGGTCTCCGTCGCAACTCGGGAAGCACCCCCAGCTTCCCGCCGCAACTCGAGAAACACCCCAAAATTATGCCCTCAATGCGAGATGAGGAAATTTTGCGATGCCGCATCTCAAGAGAAATACCACATTCCCTCTTGAAAGGCAAAAAGGTACTTGACACCCTTTTTTCGACTCGGAAAGTTCCCTCACACAGCCGTGCCCTTTGGAGAGGAGAATACACTTTTTGGACTCAATTCGAGATGATTCCCTGTTCATACTTAAGGGCTCGAGAGGAAGCCGGAAGTTCCCCTTTCAACACCAAAGGGGACCTGACATCGTAAAACAAGCCGAGCGAGTTCCTTAGGTCCGCGTCACAACTCGAGAAGCACCCCCAGCTTCGAGCCGCAACTCGACAAACACCTCGAAATTATCCCCTCAATGCGAGATGAGGAAATTTTGCCATGCAGCATCTCAAGAGAAATACCAAATTCCCTCTTGAAAGGCAAAAAGTTACTTGACAGCCTTTATTCGACTCGGAAAGTTCCCTCACACTGCCGTCCCCTTTGGAGAGTAGAACACATTTTATGGACTCAATTCGAGATGAGCCCCTGTGCACATTTAAGGGCTCGAGAGGAAATCGGAAGTTCCCCTTCCAACACCAAAGGGGGCCTGACTTCCCTGAAGTAACCCCAGCGAGTTCCTGAGGTTCCCGTCGCAACTCGAGAAGCACCCCCAGCTTCGCGCCGCAACTCGAGAAACACCCCAAAATTATCCCCTCAATGCAAATGAGGAAATTATGCGATGCAGGATCTCAAGAGAAAGACCACATTCCCTCTTGAAAGTCAAAAGGGTACAGGACAACCTTTTTGCGACTCAGAAAGTTCCCTAACACAGCTGTCCCCTTTGGAGAGGAGAACACACTTGATGGACTCAATACGAGATGAGCCCCTATTCCCATTTAATGGCTCGAGGGTAAATCGGACGTTCCGCTTCCAACTCCAATGAGGACCTGACTGCCCTGAAGCAACCAGAGGGACTTCCTGGGGTCCCCGTCGCATCTCGAGCAGTTACCCCAGCTTCCCGCCGCAACAAGAGAAAAACCACAAAATTTTCCCCGCAATGCGAGGTGAGGAAATTTTGTGCTGCATCTCAAGAGAAATATCACATTCTCTCTTGAAAGGCAAAACGGTACTTGACACCCTTTATGCGACTCAAAATGTTCCCTCACACAGCCGTCCCCATTGGAGAGAACAATCTTTAAGGACTCAATTCCAAAGGAGGCCCTATTCCCTTTTAACGGCTCCAGAGTAAACCGGACGTTCCTATTCCAAAACGAAAGGGGACCTGACTTCGCTGAATCAACCCGAGCGAGTTCCTGAGTTCTCCCACGCACTTCGAGAAGTACCCCCAGCTTCTCCCCAAAGCTATGGAAACACCACAATATTATAGACTCAATGCGAGATGAGGAAATTTTGCGCTGCAGAATCTCAAGTGAAATACCACATTCCCGCTTGAAAGGCAATGGGTACTTGACACCCTTTATTCGACTCAGAAATTTCACTAACATCACTCCCCATTGGAGAGGAGAACACATTTTATGGAATCAATTCAAGATGAGCCCCTATTCCCATTAACGGCTCGAGAGTAAACCGGAGGTTCCCCTTCCAACAAAAAAGGGGTCCTGACTTCCGTGAAAAAACCCGAGCGAGTTCCTGAAGTCCCCGTCTCAACCTGAGAAGCACCCCCAGATTCCCGCCGCAAGTCGAGAAACACCACAAAATTATCCCCTCAATGTGAGAGGAGGAAATTTTGCGATGCAGAATCTCAAGAGAAATACCACATTCCCTCTGGAAAGGCAAAAACGTACTTGACACCCTTTATTCGACTCAGAACGTTCCCTCACAAAGCCGTCCCCTTTGAGAGGAGAACACCCTTTATGGACTCAATTCGAGATGAGCCCCTGTTCACATTTAAGGGCTTGAGAGGAAACCGGAATTTCCCCTTGCAACACCAAAGGGGACCTGACTTCCCTGAAGCAACCCCAGCGAGTTCCTGAGGTCCCCGTCGCTACTCGAGAAGCACCCCCAGCTTCCCGCCTCAACTCGAGAAACATCCCAAAATTATCCCCTCAATGCGAGATGAGGCAATTTTGCGATGCAGCATCTCAAGAGAAATACCACATTCCCTCTTGAAAGGCAAAAAGGTACTTGACACCGTTTATTTGACTCAGAATGTTCCCTCATACAGCCGTGCCCTTTGGAGAGGAGAACACACTTTATGGACTCAATTCGAGATGAGCCCCTGTGCACATTGAAGGGCTCGAGAGGAAACCGGAAGTTCCGCTTCCAACACCTAAGGGAACCTGACTTCCCTGAAGCAACCCCAGCGAGCTCCTGAGGTCCCCATCGCTACTCGAGAAGCAGCCCCAGCTTCCCGCCGCAACTCGAGAAACACCCCAAAATTATACTCTCAATGCGAGATGAGGAAATTTTGCAATGCAGGATCTCAAGAGAAATACCACATTTCCTCTTGAAAGGCAAAAAGGTACTTGACACGCTTTATTCGACTCAATAAGTTCCCTCACTGCCATCCACATTGGAGAGGAGAACACACTTTATGGACTCCATTCGAGATGAGCCCTTGTTCATATTTGAGGGCTCTAGAGTAAACCGGAAGTTCCCCTGCCAACACCAAAGAGGACCTCACTTACCTGAAGCAACCGGAGTGATTTGCTGAAGTCCTCGTCTCAACTCGAGGAGCACCCCTAGCTTCCCACCGCAACTGGAGAAACCACAAAATTATCCCTTAAATGCGAGATGAGGAAAACTTCCGATGCAGAATCTCAAGGAAATACCACATTCCCTCTTGAAAGGCAAAAAGGTACTTGACACGCTTTATTCGTCTCAATAAGTTCCCTCACTGCCATCCACATTGGAGAGGAGAACACACTTTATGGACTCCATTCGAGATGAGCCCTTGTTCATATTTGAGGGCTCTAGAGTAAACCGGAAATTCCCCTGCCAACACCAAAGAGGACCTGACTTACCTGAAGCAACCCGAGCGATTTGCTGAAGTCCTCGTCTCAACTCGAGAAGCACCCCTAGCTTCCCACCGCAACTGGAGAAACCACAAAATTATCCCTTAAGTGCGAAATGAGGAAAACTTGCGATGCAGAATCTCAAGAGAAATACCACATTCCCTCTTGAAAGGCAAAAAGGTACTTGACACCCTTTATTTGACTCAGAAAGTTCCCTCACATAGCCGTCCCCTTTGGAGAGGAGAACACACTTTATGGACTCAATTCGAGATGAGCCCTTGTTCACATTTAAGGGCTCGAGAGGAACCCGGAAGTTCCCCTTCCAACACCAAAGGGGACCGGACTTCCCTGAAGCAACCCCAGCGAGTTCCTATGGTCATCATCGTAACTCGACAAGCACCTCCTGCTTCCCGCCGCAATTCGAGAAACACCCGAAAATTATCCCCTCCATGCGAGATGAGGAAATTTGGCGATGCAGCATCTCAAGAGAAATACCACATTCCCTCTGGAAAGGCAAAAAGGTACTTGACACCCTTTATTCGACTCAGAACGTTCCCTCACACAGCCGTCCCCTATGGAGAGGAGAACACACTTTACGGACTCAATTCGAGAGGAGCCCCTGTGAACATTGAAGGGCTCCAAAGGAAACCGGAAGTTCCCCTTCCAACACCAAGGGGAACTGACTTCCCTAGAGCAACCCCAGCGAGTTCCTGAGGTCCCCGTCGCAACTCAAGAAGCAACCCCTGCTTCCCGCCGCAACTCGAGAATCACCCCAAAATTATCCCCTCCATGCGATATGAGGAAATTTGGCAATGCAGCATCTCACGAGAAATACCACATTCCCTCTGGAAAGGAAAAAAGGTACTTGACACCCTTTATTCGACTCAGAAAGTTCCCTCACACAGTCGTCCCCTTTGCAGAGGAGAAGGGGAGCCGCTGTGCACATTGAAGGGCTCGAGAGGAAAGCGGAAGTTCCCCTTCCAACACCAAAGGGGACCTGACTTCCCTAAAGCAACCCCAGCGAGTTTCTGAGGTCCCCGTCGCAACTCGAGAAGCACCACCAGTTTCCTGCCGCAACTCGAGTAACACCCCAAAATTATCCCCTCCATGCGATATGAGGAAATTTGGCGATGCAGCATCTCACGAGAAATACCACATTCCCTCTGGAAAGGAAAAAAGGTACTTGATACCCTTTATTCGACTCAGAAAGTTCCCTCACACAGCCGACCACTTTGGAGAGGAGAACACACTTTACGGACTCAATTCGAGAGGAGCCCCTGTAAACATTGAAGGGCTCGAGAGGAAACCGGAAGTTCCCATTCCAACAACAAAGGTGACCTGACTTCCCTGAAGCAACCCCAGCCAGTTCCAGAGGTCCTCGTCGCAACTAGATTAGCACCCCCAGCTTCGCGCCGCAACTCGAGAAACACTCCAAAATTATCCCCTCCATGCGAAATGAGGAATTTTGGCGATGCAGCATCTCACGAGAAATACCACATTCCCTCTGGAAAGGCAAAAAGGTACTTGACACCCTTTATTCGACTCATTAAGTTCCCTCACACAGCCGTCGCTTTGGAGAGGAGAACACAATTTACGGACTCAATTCGAGAGGAGCCCCTGTGCACATTGAAGGGCTCGAGAGGAAACCGGAAATCCCCTTCCAACACCAAGGGGACCTGACTTCCCTGAAGCAACCGCAGCGAGTTCCTGAGGTCCCCGTCGCAACTCGAGAAGCACCCCCAGCTTCCCGCCGCAACTCGAGAAACACCCCAAAATTATCCCCTCCATGCGAGATGAGGAAATTTGGCGATGCAGCATCTCAAGAGAAATAACACATTCCCTCTGGAAAGGAAAAAGGTACTTGACACCCTATATTCGACTCAGAAAGTTCCCTCACACAGCCGTCCCCTTTGGAGAGGAGAACACACGCTATGGACTCAATTCGGGAGGAGCCCCTGTGCACATTGAAGGTCTCGAGGGGAAACCGGAAGTTCCCCTTCCAACACCAAAGGGGACCTGACTTCCCTGAAGCAACCCCAGCGAGTTCCTGAGGTCCCCGTCGCAGCTCAAAAAGCACCCCCAGCTACCCGCCGCAACTGGAGAAACACCCCAAAATTATCCACTCCATGCGAGTTGAGGAAATTTGGCGATGCAGCATCTCATGAGAAATACCACATTCCCTCTGGAAAGGCAAAAAGGTACTTGACACCCTTTATTCGACTCAGAAAGTTCCCTCACACAGCCGTCCCCTTTGGAGAGGAGAAGACACTTTACGGACTCAGTTTGGGAGGAGCCCCTGTGCACATTGAAGGGCTCGAGAGGAAACCGGAAGTTCCCCTTCCAACACCAAAGGGGACTTGACTTCCCTGAAGCAACCCCAGCGAGTTCCAGAGCTCCCGGTAGCAAAACGAGAAGCACCCCCAGCTTCCTGCCGCAACTCGAGAAACACCCCAAAATTATCCCCTCCATGCGAGATGAGGAAATTTGGCGATGCAGCATCTCAAGAGAAATACCACATTCCCCCTGGAAAGGCAAAAAGGTACTTGACACCCTTTATTCGACTCAGAAAGTTCCCTCACACAGCCGTCCCCTTTGGAGAGGAGAGCACACTTTACCGACTCAATTCGAGAGGAGCCCCTGTGCACATTGAAGAGCTCCAGAGGAAACCGGAAGTTCCCTTGCCAACATCAAAGGGGACCTGACTTCCCTGAAGCAACCCCAGCGAGTTCCTGAGGTCCCTGTCGCAACTCGAGAAGCACCCCTAGCTTCCCGCCGCAACTGGAGAAACACCAAAAAATTATCCCCTCAATGCGAGATGAGGAAATTTTGCGATGCAGCATCTCAAGAGAAATACCACATTCCCTCTTGAAAGGCAAAGAGGTACTTGACACCCTTTATTCGACTCAGAAAGTTCCCTCACACAGCCGTCACCTTTTAGAGGAGAACACACTTTTTGGACTCATTTCGAGATCACCCCCTGTTCACATTTAAGGGCTCGGGAGGAAACGGGAAGTTCCCCTTCCAACAGGAAAGGGGACTTGACTTCCCTGAAGGAAGCCCAGCGAGTTCCTGAGGTCCCCGTCGCAACTCGAGAAGCACCCCCAGCTTCTCGCCGCAACTCGAGAAACACCCGAAAATTATCCCCTCCATGCGAGATGAGGAAATTTGTCGATACAACATCTCAAGAGAAATACCACATTCACTCTGAAAAGGCAAAAAGGTACTTGACACCCTTTATTCGACTCAGACATTTCCCTCACACAGCCGTCCCCTTTGGAGTGGAAAACACACTTTACGGACTCAATTCGAGAGGAGCCCCTGTGCACATTGAAGGTCTCGAGAGGAAACCGGAAGTTCCCCTTCCAACACCAATGGGGACCTGACTTCCCTGAGGCAACCCCAGCGAGTTCCTGAAGTCCCCGTCACAATTCGGGAAGCACCCCCAGCTTCCCGCCGTAACTCGAGAAACATCCCAAAATTATCCCCTCCATGCGAGATGAGGAAATTTGGCGATGCAGCATGTCAAAAGAAATACCATCTTCCCTCTGGAAAATCAAAAAGCTACTTGACACCCTTTATTCGACTCAGAAAGTTCCCTCACACAGCCGTCCCATTTGGAGAGGAGAACACACTTTACGGACTCAATTCGAGAGGAGCCCCTGTGCACATTGAAGGGCTCGAGAGGAAACCGGAAGTTCCCCTTCCAACACCAAAGGGGACCTGACTTCCTTGAAGTAACCCCAGCGAGTTCCTGAGGTCCACGTCGCAACTAGAGTAGCACCCCCAGCTTCCCGCCGCAACTCGAGAAACACCCCAAAATTCTCCCCTCCATGCGAGATGAGGAAATTTGGCGATGCAGCATCTCACGAGAAATACCACATTTCCGCTAGAAAGGCAAAAAGGTACTACACACCCTTTATTCGACTCAGAAAGTTCCCTCATACAGCCGTCCCCGTTAGAGAGTAGAAAACACTTTACAGACTCAATTCGAGAGGAGGCCCGGTGCACATTAAAGGGCTCGAGAGGAAACCGGAATTTCCCCTTTCAACACCAAAGTCGAACTTACTTCCCTGAAGCAACCCAGCGAGTTCATGACGTCCACGTCGCAACTCGAGAAGCACGCCCAGCTTCAGGTCGCAACTCGAGAAACACCCCAAAAATATCCCCTCAATGCGAGATGAGGAAATTTTGCCATGAAGCATCTCAAGAGAAATACCACATTCCCACTGGAAAGGAAAAAAGGTACTTGACACCCTTTATTCGACTCAGAAAGTTCCCTCACACAGCCGTCCCCTTTGGAGAGGAGAACTCACTTTACATACTCAATTAAAGAGGAGCCCCTGTGCACATTGAAGGGCTCGAGAGGAAACCGGAAGTTCCGCTTCCAACACCAAAGGGGACCTAACTTCCCTGAAGCAACCCTAGCGAGTTTTTGAGGTCCCCGTCGCAACTCGAGAAGCACTCCTAGCTTCCCGCCGCAACTCGAGAAACAGCCCAAAATTATCCCCTCCATGCGAGATGAGGAAATTTGGCGATGCAGCATCTCAAGAGAAATACCACATTCCCTCTGGAAAGGCAAAAAGGTACTTGACACCCTTTATTCGATTCAGAAAGTTCCCTCACACAGCCGTCCCCATTGGAGAGGAGAACTCACTTTATGGATTCTATTCGAGAGGAACCCCTGTGCACATTGAAGGGCTGGATAGGAAACCGGAAGTTCCCCTTCCAACATCAAAGGGGACCTGACTTCCCTGAAGCAACCCCAGCGAGTTGCTGAGGTCCCCGTCGCAACTCGAGAAGCACCCTCAGCTTCCCGCCGCAACTCGAGAAACACCCCAAAATTCTCCCCTCCATGCGAGATGAGGAAATTTGGCGATGCAGCATCTCAAGAGAAATACCATATTCCCTCTGGAAAGGCAAAAAGGTACTTGACACCCTTTATTGGACTCAGAAAGTTCACTCACACAGCCGTCCCCTTTGGAGAGTAGAACAATCTTTACGGACTCAATTCGAGAGGAGCCTCTGTGCACATTGAAGGGCTCGATAGGAACCCGGAAGTTCCCCTTCCAACACCAAATGGGACCTGACTTCCCTGAAGAAACCCGAGTGAGTTCCTGAGGTCCCCGCCGCAACTCGAGAAACAACCCAAAATTCTCCCCTCCATGCGAGATGAGGAAATTTGGCGATGCAGCATCTCAAAAGAAATACAATCTTCCCTCTGGAAAGGCAAAAAGGTACTTGACACCCTTTATTCGACTCAGAAATTTCCCTCACACAGCCGTCCCCTTTGGAGAGGAGAACAAATTTTACGGGCTCAATTCGAGAGGAGACCCTGTGCACATTGAAGGGCTCGAGAGGAAACAGGAAGATGCCCTTCCAACACCAAAGGGGACCTGACTTCCCTGAAGCAACCCCAGCGAGTTCCTGAGGTCCCCGTCGCATCTCGGGAAGCACCCCCAGCTTCCCGCCGCATCTCGAGAAACACCCCTAAATTATCCCCTCCATGCGAGAATAGTAAATGTTGCGATGCAGCATCTCAAGAGAAATAACACATTCCCTCTGGAAAGGCAAAAAGATACTTGACACCCTTTATTCGACTCAGAAAGTTCCCTCACACAGCCGTCCCATTTGGAGAGGAGAACACACTTTACGGACTCAATTCGAGAGGAGCCCCTGTGCACATTGAAGGGATCGAGAGGAAACCGGAAGTTCCGCTTCCAACACCAAAGGGGACCTGATTTCCCTGAAGTAACCCCAGCGAGTTCCTGAGGTCCCCGTCGGAACTAGAGTAGCACCCCCAGCTTCCCTCCGCAACTCGAAAAACATCCCAAAATTATCCCTTCCGTGCGAGATGAGGAAATTTGGCGATGCAGCATCTCACGAGAAATACCACATTCCCTCAGGAAAGGGAAAAAGGTACTTGACACCCTTTATTCGACTCAGTAAGTTCCCTCACACAGCCGTCCACTGTGGAGAGGAGAACACACTTTACGGACTCAATTCGAGAGGAGCCCCTGTGCACATTGAAGGGCTCGAGAGGAAACCGGAGTTTCCCCTTTCAACACCAAAGTCGAACTTACTTCCCTGAAGCAACCCCATCGAGTTCCTGACGTCCACGTCGCAACTCGAGAAGCACGCCCTGCTTCAGGCCGCAACTCGAGAAACACCCCAAATATATTCCCTCCATGCGAGATGAGGAAATTTTGCCATGAAGCATCTCAAGAGAAATACCACATTCCCTCTGGAAAGGCAAAAAGGTACTTGACACCCTTTATTCGACTCAGAAAGTTCCCTCACACGGCCGTCCTCTTTGGAGAGGAGTACACACTTTACATACTCAATTAAAGAGGAGCCCCTGTGCACATTGAAGGGCTCGAGAGGAAACCGGAAGTTCCCCTTCCAACACCAAAAGGGACCTCACTTCCCTGAAGCAACCCTAGCGAGTTTTTGAGGTCCCCGTCGCAACTCGAGAAGCACTCACAGCTTCCCGCCGCAACTCGGGAAACACTCCAAAATTCTCCCCTCCATGCGAGATGAGGAAATTTGGCGATGCAGCATCTCACGAGAAATACCACATTCCCTCTTGACAGGCAAAAAGGTACTTCACACCCTTTATTCGACTCAGAACGTTCCCTCACACAGCCGTCCCCTTTGGAGAGGAGAACTCACTTTATGGATTCTATTCGAGAGGAACCCCTGTGCACATTGAAGGGCTGGATAGGACACCGGAAGTTCCCCTTCCAACATCAAAGGAGACCTGACTTCCCTGAAGCAACCCCAGCGATTTCCTGAGGTCCCCGTCGGAACTCGAGAAGCACGCTCAGCTTCCCGCCGCAACTCGAGAAACACCCCAAAATTCTCCCCTCCATGCGAGATGAGGAAATTTGGCGATGCAGCATCTCAAGAGAAATACCATATTCCCTCTGGAAAGGCAAAAAGGTACTTGACACTCTTTTCGACTCAGAAAGTTCCCTCACAAAGCAGTCCCCTTTGGAGAGGAGAACACACTTTACGGACTCAATTCGAGAGGAGCCCCTGTGCACATTGAAGGGCTCGAGAGGAAACCGGAAGTTCCTCTTCCAAAACCAAAGGGGAGATGACTTCCCTGAAGCAACCCCAGCGAGTTCCTGAGGTCCCCGTCGCAACTCGAGAAGCACCCCCAGATTCCCGCCGCAACTCGAGAAACACCCCAAAATTATCCCCTCCATGCGAGATGAGGAATTTTGGCGATGCAGCATCTCAAGAGAGATACCACATTCACTCTGGAAAGGCAAAATGTACTTGACACCCTTTATTCGACTCAGAAAGTTCCCTCACACAGCCGTCCCCTTTGGAGAGGAGAACACATTTTACGGACTCTGTTTGAGAGGAGCCCCTTTGCACATTGAAGGGCTTGAGAGGAAACCGGAAGTTCCCCTTCCAACACCAAAGGGGACCTGAATTCCCTGAAGCAACTACAGCGAGTTCCTGAGGTCCCAGTCGCAACTCGAGAAGCACCCCCAGCTTCCCGCCGCAACTCGAGAAACACCACAAAATTATCCCCTCCATGCGAGATGAGGAAATTTGGCGATTCAGAATCTCAAGAGAAATAATCCATTCCCTCTGGAAAGGCAAAAAGGTACTTGACACCCTTTATTCGACTCAAAATGTTCCCTCACACAGCCGTCCCCTTTGGAGAGAACATACTTTACGGACTCAATTCAAGAGGAGCCCCTGTGCACATTGAAGGGCTCATGAGGAAACCGGAAGTTCCCCTTACAACAACAAAGGGGACCTGAGTTATCTGAGGCAACACAAGCGAGTTCCTGAGGTCCCCGTCGCAACTCGAGAAGCACCCCCAGCTTCCCGCCGCAACTCGAGAAACACCCCAAAATTATCCCCTCCATGCGAGATGAGGAAATTTGGCGATTCAGCATCTCAAGAGAAATAATACATTCCCTGTGGAAAGGCAAAAAGGTACTTGACACCCTTTATTCGACTCAAAATGTTCCCTCACACAGCCGTCCCCTTCGGATAGAACATACTTTACGGACTCAATTCGAGAGGAGACCCTTTGCACATTGAAGGCCTCGAGAGGAAACCGGAAGTTCCCCTTCCAACACCAAAGGGGACCTGACTTCCCTGAGGCAACCCCACCGAGTTCCTGATGTCCCCGTCGCAACTCGAGAAACACCCCCAGCTTCCCGTCGCAACTCGAGAAACATCCCAAAATTATCCCCTCCATGCGAGATGAGGAAATTTGTCCATGCAGCATCTCAAGAGAAATACCACATTCCCTCTCGAAAGGCAAAAAGTTACTTGACACCCTTTATTCGACTCAGAAAGTTCCCTCACACAGCCGTCCCCTTTGGAGAGGAGAACACACTTTATGGACTCAATTCGAGAGGAGCCCCTGTGCACATTGAAGGGCTCGAAAGGAAACCGGAAGTTCCCCTTCCAACACCAAAGGGGACGTGACTTCCCTGAGGCAACACAAGAGAGTTCCGGAGGTCCCCGTTGCAACTCGAGAAGCAGCCCCAGCTTCCCGCCGCAACTAGAGAAGCACCCTAAATTTATCCCCTCCATGCGAGATGAGGAAATTTGGCGATGCAGCATCTCAAGAGAAATACCCCATTCCCTCTGGAAAGGCAAAAAGGTACTTGACACCCTTTATTCGACTCAGAAAGTTCCCTCACACAGCCGTCCCGTTTGGAGAGGAGAACACACATTAAGGACTCAATACAAGAGGAGCCCCTGTGCACATTGAAGGGCTCGAGAGGAAACCGGAAGTTTCCCTTCCAACACCAAAGGGGATCTGACTTCCCTGAGGTAACCCCAGCGAGTTCCTGAGGTACCCGTCGCAACTCGAGAAGCGCCCCCAGCGTCCCGACGCAACTCGAGAAACACCTCAAAATTTTCCCCTGCATGCGAGAAGAGGAAATTTGGCGATGCAGCATCTCAAGAGAAATACTACATTCCCTCTGGAAAGGCAAAAAGGTACTTGACACCCTTTATTCGACTCAGAAAGTTCCCTCACACAGCCGTCCCCTTTGGAGAGGAGAACACACTTTACGGACTCAATTCGAGAGGAGCCCCTGTGCACATTGAAGGGCTTGAGAGGAAACCGGAAGTTCCCCTTCCAAAACCAAAGGGGACCTGACTTCCCTGAAGCAACCCCAGCGAGTTCCTGAGGTCCCCGCCGCAACTCGAGAAGCACCCCCACCTTCCCGTCGCAACTCGAGAAACACCCCAAAATTATCATCTCAATGCGAGATGAGGAAATTTGGCGATGCAGCATCTCAAGAGAAATACCACATTCCCTCTGCAAATGCAAAAAGGTACTTGACACCCTTTATTCGACTCAGAAAGTTCCCTCACACAGCCGTCCCCTTTGGAGAGGAGAACACACATTAAGGACTCAATACAAGAGGAGCCCCTGTGCACATTAAAGGGCTCGAGAGGAAACCGGAAGTTCCCCTTCCAACACCAAAGGGGAGCTGACTTCCCTGAAGCAACCCCAGCGAGTTCCTGAGGTCCCCGGCGCAACTCGAGAAGCACCCCCAGATTCCCGCCGCAACTCGAGAAACACCCCAAAATTATCCCCTTCATGCGAGATGAGGAAATTTGGCAATGCAGCATCTCAAGAGAAATAATACACTCCCTCTGGAAAGGCAAAAAGGTACTTGACACCCTTTATTCCACTCAAAATGTTCCCTCACACAGCCGTCCCCTTTGGAGAGAACATACTTTACGGACTCAATTCGAGAGGAGCCCCTGTGCACATTGAATGGCTCGAGAGGAAAACGGAAGTTCCCCTTCCAACACCAAAGGGGACCTGACTTCCCTGAGGCAACACAAACGAGTTCCTGAGGTCCCCGTCGCAACTCGAGAGGCACCCCCAGGTTCCCGCCGCAACTCGAGAAACACCCCAGAATTATCCCCTCCTTGCTAGATGAGTAAATTTGGCGATGCAGCATCTCAAAGAAATAATACATTCCCTCTGGAAAGGCAAAAAGGTACTTGACACCCTTTATTCGACTCAAAATGATCCCTCACACAGCCGTCCCCTTTGGAGAGAACATACTTTACGGACTCAATTCGAGAGGAGCCCCTGTGCACACTGAAGGGCTCGAGAGGAAACCTGAAGTTCCCCTTCCAACACCAAGGGGACCTGACTTCAATGAAGCAACCCCAGCGAGTTCCTGAGGTCCCCGTCGCAACCCTAGAAGCACCCCCAGCTTCCCGCCGGAACTCGAGAAACACCCCAAAATTATCCCCTCCATGCGAGATGAGGAAATTTGGCGATGCAGCATCTCAAGAGAAATACCATATTCCCTCTGGAAAGGCAAAAAGGTACTTGACACTCTTTTCGACTCAGAAAGTTCCCTCACACAGCAGTCCCCTTTGGAGAGGAGAACACACTTTATGGACTCAATTCGAGAGGAGCCCCTGTGCACATTGAAGGGCTCTAGAGGAAACCGGAAGTTCCCCTTCCAACACCAAAGGGGAGCTGACTTCCCTGAAGCAACCCCAGCGAGTTCCTGAGGTCCCCGGCGCAACTCGAGAAGCACCCCCAGATTCCCGCCGCAACTCGAGAAACACTCCAAAATTATCCCCTCCATGCGAGATGAGGAAATTTGGCGATGCAGCATCTCAAGAGAAATAATACATTCCCTCTGGAAAGGCAAAAAGGTACTTGACACCCTTTATTCGACTCAAAATGTTCCCTCACACAGCCGTCCCCTTTGGAGAGAACATACTTTACGGACTCAATTCGAGAGGAGCCCCTGTGCACATTGAAGGGCTCGAGAGGAAAACGGAAGTTCCCCTTCCAACACCAAAGGGGACCTGACTTCCCTGAGGCAACCCCACCGAGTTCTTGAGAACCCGTCGCAACTCGAGAAACACCCCCAGCTTCCAGCCGCAACTCGAGAAACACCCCAAAATTATCCCCTCCATGCGAGATGAGGAAATTTGGCGATGCAGCATCTCAAGAGAAATACCACATTCCCTCTGGAAAGGCAAAAAGTTACTTAACACCCTTTATTCGACTCAGAAAGTTCCCTCACACAGCCGTCCCCTTTGGAGAGGAGAACACACTTTACGGACTCAATTCGAGAGGAGCCCCTGTGCACATTGAAGGGCTTGAGAGGAAACCGGAAGTTCCCCTTCCAAAACCAAAGGGGACCTGACTTCCCTGAAGCAACCCCAGCGAGTTCCTGAGGTCCCCGCCGCAACTCGAGAAGGACCCCCACCTTCCCGTCGCAACTCGAGAAACACCCCAAAATTATCATCTCAATGCGAGATGAGGAAATTTGGCGATGCAGCATCTCAAGAGAAATACCACATTCCCTCTGCAAATGCAAAAAGGTACTTGACACCCTTTATTCGACTCAGAAAGTTCCCTCACACAGCCGTCCCCTTTGGAGAGGAGAACACACATTAAGGACTCAATACAAGAGGAGCCCCTGTGCACATTAAAGGGCTCGAGAGGAAACCGGAAGTTCCCCTTCCAACACCAAAGGGGAGCTGACTTCCCTGAAGCAACCCCAGCGAGTTCCTGAGGTCCCCGGCGCAACTCGAGAAGCACCCCCAGATTCCCGCCGCAACTCGAGAAACACCCCAAAATTATCCCCTTCATGCGAGATGAGGAAATTTGGCAATGCAGCATCTCAAGAGAAATAATACACTCCCTCTGGAAAGGCAAAAAGGTACTTGACACCCTTTATTCGACTCAGAAAGTTCCCTCACACAGCCGTCCCGTTTGGAGAGGAGAACACACATTAAGGACTCAATACAAGAGGAGCCCCTGTGCACATTGAAGGGCTCGAGAGGAACCGGAAGTTCCCCTTCCAACACCAAAGGGGATCTGACTTCCCTGAGGCAACCCCAGCGAGTTCCTGAGGTACCCGTCGCAACTCGAGAAGCGCCCCCAGCGTCCCGATGCAACTCGAGAAACACCTCAAAATTATCCCCTCCATGCGAGAAGAGGAAATTTGGCGATGCAGCATCTCAAGAGAAATACTTCATTCCCTGTGGAAAGGCAAAATGTACTTGACACCCTTTATTCGACTCAGAAAGTTCCCTCACACAGCCGTCCTGTTTGGAGAGGAGAACACATTTTACGGACTCTATTTGAGAGGAGCCCCTGTGCACATTGAAGGGCTCGAGAGGAAACCGGAAGTTCCCCTTCCAACAACAAAGGGGACCTGACTTCCCTGAGGCAACACAAGCCAGTTCCTGAGGTCCCCGTCGCAACTCAAGAGGCACCCACAGGTTCCTGCCGCAACTCGAGAAACACCCCAGAATTATCCCCTCCTTGCTAGATGAGTAAATTTGGCGATGCAGCATCTCAAAGAAATAATACATTCCCTCTGGAAAGGCAAAAAGGTACTTGACACCCTTTATTCGACTCAAAATGTTCCCTCACACAGCCGTCCCCTTTGGAGAGAACATACTTTACGGACTCAATTCGAGAGGAGCCCCTGTGCACTCTGAAGGGCTCGAGAGGAAACCTGAAGTTCCCCTTCCAACACCAAGGGGACCTGACTTCAATGAAGCAACCCCAGCGAGTTCCTGAGGTCCACGTCGCAACTCTAGAAGCACCACCAGCTTCCCGCCCCTACTCGAGAAACACCCCAAAATTATCCCCTCCATGCGAGATGAGGAAATTTGGCGATGCAGCATCTCAAGAGAAATACCATATTCCCTCTGGAAAGGCAAAAAGGTACTTGACACTCTTTTCGACTCAGAAAGTTCCCTCACACAGCAGTCCCCTTTGGAGAGGAGAACACACTTTACGGACTCAATTCGAGAGGAGCCCCTGTGCACATTGAAGGGCTCTAGAGGAAACCGGAAGTTCCCCTTCCAACACCAAAGGGGAGCTGACTTCCCTGAAGCAACCCCAGCGAGTTCCTGAGGTCCCCGTCGCAACTCGAGAAGCACCCCCAGATTCCCGCCGCAACTCGAGAAACACCCCAAAATTATCCCCTCCATGCGAGATGAGGAAATTTGGCGATTCAGCATCTCAAGAGAAATACCACATTCACTCTGGAAAGGCAAAATGTACTTGACAGCCTTTATTCGACTCAGAAAGTTCCCTCACACAGCCGTCCCGTTTGGAGAGGAGAACACATTTTACGGACTCTATTTGAGAGGAGCCCCTGTGCACATTGAAGGGCTCGAGAGGAAACCGGAAGTTCCCCTTCCAACAACAAAGGGGACCTGACTTCCCTGAGGCAAGACAAACGAGTTCCTGAGGTCCCCGTCGCAACTCGAGAGGCACCCACAGGTTCCTGCCGCAACTCGAGAAACACCCCAGAATTATCCCCTCCTTGCTAGATGAGTAAATATGGCGATGCAGCATCTCAAAGAAATAATACATTCCCTCTGGAAAGGCAAAAAGGTACTTTACACCCTTTATTCGACTCAAAATGTTCCCTCACACAGCCGTCCCCTTTGGAGAGAACATACTTTACGGACTCAATTCGAGAGGAGCCCCTGTGCACACTGAAGGGCTCGAGAGGAAACCTGAAGTTCCCCTTCCAACACCAAGCGGACCTGACTTCAATGAAGCAACCCCAGCGAGTTCCTGAGGTCCACGTCGCAACTCTAGAAGCACCCCCAGCTTCCCGCCCCTACTCGAGAAACACCCCAAAATTATCCCCTCCATGCGAGATGAGGAAATTGGCGATGCAGCATCTCAAGAGAAATACCATATTCCCTCTGGAAAGGCAAAAAGGTACTTGACACTCTTTTCGACTCAGAAAGTTCCCTCACACAGCAGTCCCCTTTGGAGAGGAGAACACACTTTACGGACTCAATTCGAGAGGAGCCCCTGTGCACATTGAAGGGCTCTAGAGGAAACCGGAAGTTCCCCTTCCAACACCAAAGGGGAGCTGACTTCCCTGAAGCAACCCCAGCGAGTTCCTGAGGTCCCCGTCGCAACTCGAGAAGCACCCCCAGATTCCCGCCGCAACTCGAGAAACACCCCAAAATTATCCCCTCCATGCGAGATGAGGAAATTTGGCGATTCAGCATCTCAAGAGAAATACCACATTCACTCTGGAAAGGCAAAATGTACTTGACAGCCTTTATTCGACTCAGAAAGTTCCCTCACACAGCCGTCCCGTTTGGAGAGGAGAACACATTTTACGGACTCTGTTTGAGAGGAGCCCCTGTGCACATTGAAGGGCTCGAGAGGAAACCGGAAGTTCCCCTTCCAACACCAAAGGGGAACTGACTTCCCTGAAGCAACTACAGCGAGTTCCTGATGTCCCCGTCGCAACTCGAGAAGCACCGCCAGCTTCCCGCCGCAACTCGAGAAAAACCACAAAATTATCCCCTCCATGCGAGATGAGGAAATTTGGCGATTCAGAATCTCAAGAGAAATAATATATTCCCTCTGGAAAGGCAAAAAGGTACTTGACACCCTTTATTTGACTCAAAATGTTCCCTCACACAGCCGTCCCCTTTGGAGAGAACATACTTTACGGACTCAATTCGAGAGGAGCCCCTGTGCACATTGAAGGGCTCAAGAGGAAACCGGAAGTTCCCCTTCCAACACCAAAGGGGACCTGACTTATCTGAGGCAACACAAGCGAGTTCCTGAGGTCCCCGTCGCAACTCGAGAAGCACCCCCAGCTTCCCGCCGCAACTCGAGAAACACCCCAAAATTATACCCTCCATGCGAGATGAGGAAATTTGGCGATGCAGCATCTCAAGAGAAATAATACATTCCCTGTGGAAAGGCAAAAAGGTACTTGACACCCTTTATTCGACTCAAAATGTTCCCTCACACAGCCGTCCCCTTTGGAGAGAACATACTTTACGGACTCAATTCGAGAGGAGACCCTGTGCACATTGAAGGGCTCGAGAGGAAACCGGAAGTTCCCCTTCCAACACCAAAGGGGACCTGACTTCCCTGAGGCAACCCCACCGAGTTCCTGAGGTCCCCGTCGCAACTCGAGTAACACCCCCAGCTTCCCGCCGCAACTCGAGAAACACCCCAAAATTATCCCCTCCATGCGAGATGAGGAAATTTGTCGATGCAGCATCTCAAGAGAAATACCACATTCCCTCTGGAAAGGCAAAAAGTTACTTGACACCCTTTATTCGACTCAGAAAGTTCCCTCACACAGCCGTCCCCTTTGGAGAGGAGAACACACTTTACGGACTCAATTCGAGAGGAGCCCCTGTGCACATTGAAGGGCTCGATAGGAAACCGGAAGTTTCCCTTCCAAAACCAAAGGGGACCTGACTTCCCTGAAGCAACCCCAGCGAGTTCCTGAGGTCCCCGTCGAAACTCGAGAAGCAGCCCCAGCTTCCCGTCGCAACTCGAGAAACACCCCAAAATTATCCTCTCAATGCGAGATGAGGAAATTTGGCGATGCAGCATCTCAAGAGAAATACCACATTCCCTCTGCAAATGCAAAAAGGTACTTGAAACCCTTTATTCGACTCAGAAAGTTCCCTCACACAGCCGTCCCCTTTGGAGAGGAGAACACACTTTACGGACTCAATTCGAGAGGAGCCCCTGTGCACATTGAAGGGCTCGAAAGGAAACCGGAAGTTCCCCTTCCAACACCAAAGGGGACCTGACTTCCCTGAGGCAACACAAGAGAGTTCCGGAGGTCCCCGTCGCAACTCGAGAAGCAGCCCCAGCTTCCCGCCGCAACTAGAGAAGCACCCTAAAATTATCCCCTCCATGCGAGATGAGGAAATTTGGCGATGCAGCATCTCAAGAGAAATACCCCATTCCCTCTGGAAAGGCAAAAAGGTACTTGACACCCTTTATTCGACTCAGAAAGTTCCCTCACACAGCCGTCCCGTTTGGAGAGGAGAACACATATTAAGGATTCAATACAAGAGGAGCCCCTGTGCACATTGAAGGGCTCGAGAGGAAACCGGAAGTTCCCCTTCCAACACCTAAGGGGAACTGACTTCCCTGAAGCAACCCCAGCGAGTTCCTGAGGTCCCCGTCGCAACTCGAGAAGCACCCCCAGATTCCCGCCGCAACTCGAGAAACAGCCCTAAATTATCCCCTCCATGCGAGATGAGGAAATTTGGCTATGCAGCATCTCAAGAGAAATACCACATTCCCTCTGGAAAGGGAAAAAGATACTTGACACCCTTTATTCGACTTAGAAAGTTCGCTCACACAGCCGTCCCCTTTGGAGAGGAGAACACACATTAGGACTCAGTACAAGAGGTGCCCCTGTGCAAATTGAAGGGCTCGAGAGGAAACCGGAAGTTCCCCTTCCAACACCAAAGGGGACCTGACTTCCCTCAGGCAACCCCAGCGAGTTCCTGAGGTACCTGTCGCAACTCGAGTAGCGCCCCCAGCTTCCCGCCGCAACTCGAGAAACACACCAAAATTATCCCCACCATTCGAGATGAGGAAAGTTTGCGATGCAGCATCTCAAGACAAATACCACATTCCCTCTGGAAAGGCAAAAAGGTGCTTGACACCTTTATTCGACTCAGAAAGTTCCCTCACACAGCCGTCCCCTTTGGAGAGGAGAACACACTTTACGGATTCAATTCGAGAAGAGCCCCTGTCCACAATGTAAACCTCGAGAGGAAACCGGAAGTCCCTCTTCCAACACGAAAGGGGACCTGATTTCCCTGAAGCAACCCCAGGGAGTTCCAGAGGTCCTCGTCGCAACTCGAGAAGCACCCCTAGCTTCCCGCCGCAACTGGAGAAATACCCCAAAATTATCCCCTCCATGCGAGATTAGGAATTTTTGCCATGCAGCATCTCAAGAGAAATACCACATTGCCTCTGGAAAGGCAAAAATGTACTTGACACCCTTTTTTCGACTCAGAAAGTTCTCTCACACAGCCGTCCCCTTTGGAGAGGAGAACACACTTTACAGACTCAATTCGAGGGGAGCCACTGTGCACATTGAAAGACTCGAGAGGAAACTGGAAGTTCCCCTTCCAACAACAAAGGGGACCTGACTTCCCTGAAGCAACCCCATGGAGTTTCTGAGGTCCCAGTTGCAACTCGAGAAGCACCCCCAGCTTCCCGCCGCAACTCGAGAAACACCCCAAATTTATCCCCTCCATGCGAGATGAGGAAATTTGGCGATGCAGCATCTCAAGAGAAATACCACATTCCCTCAGGCAAGGCAAAAAGGTACTTGACACCCTTTATTCGACTCAGAAAATTCCCTCACACAGACGTCCCCTTTGGAGAGGAGAACACACTTTACGGACTCAATTCGAGAGGAGCCCCTGTGCACATTGAAGGGCTCGAGAGGAATCCGGATGTTGCCCTTCCAACACCAAAGGGGACCTGACTTCCCTGAAGAAACCCCAGCGAGTTCCTGAGGTCCCCTTCGCAACTAGAGTAGCAAACCCAGCTTCCCGTCGCAAGTTGAGAAACACCCCAAAATTATCCCCTCCAATGGAGATGAGGAAATTTGGCGATGCAGCGTCTCAAGAGAAATACCATATTCCCTCCGGCAAGGCAAAAAGGTACTTGACACCCTTTATTCGACTCAGAAAGTTCCCTCACACAGCCGTCCCCTTTGGAGATGAGAACACACTTTACGGACTCAATTCGAGGGGAGCCCCTGTGCACATTGAAAGACTCGAGAGGAAACCGGAATTTCCCCTTCCATCACCAAAGGGGACCTGACTTCCCTGAAGCAAACCCAGCGAGTTCCTGAGGTCCCCGTCGCATTCGAGAAGCAACCCCAGCTTCCCGCCGCACCTCGAGAACCAGCCCAAAATTCTCCCCTCCATGCGAGATGAGGAAATTTGGCGATGCAGCATCTCAAGAGAAATACCACATTCCCTCTGGAAAGGCAAAAAGGTACTTGACACCCTTTATTCGACTCAGAAAGTTCCCTCACACAGCCATCCCCTTTGGAGAGGCGAACACACTTTTCGGACTCAATTCGAGAGGAGCCCCTGTGCACATTGAAGGGCCCGAGAGGAAATCGGAAGTTCCCCTTCCAACACCAAAGGGGACCTGACTTCCCTGAAGCAACCCCAGCGAGTTCCTGTGGTCCCCGTCGCAACTCGAGAAGCACCCCCAGCTTCCCGCCGCAACTCGAGAAACACCCCAAAATGCTCCCCTACAAGCGAGATGAGGAAATTTGGCGATGCAGCATCTCAAGAGAATTACCACATTCCCTCTGGAAAGGCAAAATGTACTTGACACCCTTTATTCGACTCAGAAAGTTCCCTCACACAGCCGTCCCGTTTAGAGAGGAGAACATATTTTACGGACTCTATTTGAGAAGAGCCCCTGTGCACAAAGAAGGGCTCGAGAGGAAACCGGAAGTTCCCCTTCCATCATCAAATGGGACCTGACTTCCCTGAAGCAACCCCAGCGAGTTCCTGAGGTCCCCGTCGCATTGGAGAAGCACCCCCAGGTTCCCGCCGCAACTCGAGAAACACCCCAAAATTCTCCCCTCCATGCGAGATGAGGATATTTGACGATGCAGCATCTCAAGAGAAATACCACATTCCCTCTGGAAAGGCAAAAAGGTACTTGACACCCTTTATTCGACTCAGAAAGTTCCCTCACACAGCCGTCCCCTTTGGAGAGGAGAACACACTTTACGGACTCAGTTCGAGGGGAGCCCCTGTTCACATTGAAAGACTCGAGAGGAAACTGGAAGTTCCCCTTCCAACAACAAAGGGGACCTGACTTCTCTGAAGCAACCCCATGGAGTTTCTGAGGTCCCCGTTGCAACTCGAGAAGAACCCCCAGCTTCCTGCCGCAACTCAAGAAACACCCCAAATTTATCCCCTCCATGCGAGATGAGGAAATTTGGCGATGCAGCATCTCACGAGAAATACCACATTCCCTCTGGAAAGGCAACAAGGAACTTGACACCCTTTATTCGACTCAGAAAGTTCCCTCACACAGCCGTCCCCTTAGGAGAGGAGAACACACTTTACGGACTCAATTCGAGAGGAGCGCCTGTGCACATTAAAGGGCTCGAGCGGAAAATGGAAATTCCCCTTCCAACACCAAAGGGGACCTGACTTCCCTGAAGCAACCACAGCGAGTTCCTGAGGTCCCTGTCGCAACTCGAGAAGCACCCCCAGCTTCCAGCTGCAACTAGAGAAATACCCCAAAATTCTCCCCTCCATGCGAGATGGGGAAATTTGGCGATGCAGCATCTCAAAAGAAATACCACATTCCCTCTGGAAAGGCAAAAAGTTACTTGACACCCTTTATTCGACTCAGAAAGTTCCCTCAAACAGTCGTCCACTTTGGAGAGGAGAACACACTTTACGGACTCAATTCGAGAGGAGCCCCTGTGCACAGTGAAGGGCTCGAGAGGAAACCGGAAGTTCCCCTTCCAACACCAAAGGGGACCTGACTTCCCTGAAGCAACCCCAGCGAGTTCCTGAGGTCCCCGTCGCAACTCGAGAAGCACCCCCAGGTTCCCGTCGCAACTCGAGAAACACCCCAAAATTATCCCTTCCATGCGAGATGAGGAAATTTGGCGATGCAGCATCTCACTAGAAATATCACATTCCCTCTGGAAAGGCAAAAAGATACTTGACACCCTTTATTCGACTCAGAAAGTTCCCTCACACAGCTGTCCCCTTTGGAAAGGAGAATACACTTCACGGACTCATTTCGAGAGGAGGCCTTGTCCACATTGAAGTGCTCGAGAGGAAACCGTAAGTTCTCCTTCCAACACCAAAGGGGACCTGACTTCCCTGAAGCAACCCCAGCGAGTTCCTGAGGTCCCGGTCGCAACTCGAGAAGCACCACCAGCTTCCCGCCACAGCTAGAGAAACACACCAAAATTATCCCCTCCATGCGAGATGAGGAAATTTTGCGATGCAGCATCTCAAGAGAAATACCACATTCCCTCTGAAAACGCAAAAAGGTACTTGACACCCTTTATTCGACTCAGAAAGTTCCCTCACACAGCCGTCCCCTTTGGAGAGGAGAACACACTTTACGGACTCAATTCGAGAGGAGCCCCTGTGCACATTGAAGGGCTCGAGAGGAAACCGGAAGTTCCCCTTCCAACACCAAAGGGGACCTGACTTCCCTGAAGCAACCCCAGCGTCTTCCTGAGGTCCCCGTTGCAACTCGAGAAACACCCCAAAATTATCCCCTCAATGCAAGATGAGGAAATTTTGCGATGCAGCATCTCAAGAGAAATACCACATTCATTCTTGAAAGGCAAAAAGGTACTTGACACCCTTTATTCGACTCAGAACGTTCCCTCACACAACAGTCCCCATGGGGAGGAGAACACACTTTATGGACTCAATTCGAGATGAGCCCCTGTTCACATTAAACGTTTCGATAGTAATACCCAAGTTTCCCTTCCAACACCAAAGGGAACCAGACCTCCCTGAAGTAATTCGAGTGTGTTCCAGAGGTACTCGTCGGAACTGCATAAGTACCCCCAGCTTCCCAACCCAATTCGTGAAACACCAAAAAATTATTCCCTCCATGCGAGATGAGTAAATTTTGCGCTGCAGAATCTCAAGAGAAATCCCACATTCCCGCTTGAAAGGCAACAGTGTCCTTGACTCCCTTTAGGCGACTCAGAATGTTCCCTAACATCCATCCTCAGTGCAGAGGAGAACACACTCTCCCGACTCAAATCGAGAAGAGGCAATGTTCCCATTTAACGGCTGGATAGTAATCTGGAAGTTCCCCTTCCAGCACAAAAGGGGACCTGACTTCCCTGAAGTAATCCGAGTGTGTTTCAGAGGTCCTCGTCGCAAATGGAGAATCACCCCCAGCTTCCCAACCCAATTCGTGTAACAGCACATAATTATCTCCTCCATTCGAGATGAGGAAATTTTGCACAGCACAATCTCAAGAGAAATCCCACATTCCCGCTTGAAAGGCAAAAGGGTACTTGACTCCCTTTACGCGAATCAGAATGGTCCCTAACATCCGTCCTCAGTGGAGAGGAGAACACACTTTACCGACTCAAATCGAGAAGAGGCAATATTCCCATTTAACGGCTAGAGAGTAATCCGGAAGTTTCCCTTCCAGCACAAAAGGGGACCTGACTTCCCTGAAGTAACTCGAGTGAGTTCCTGAGGTCCCCTTCGCACCTCGAGGAATACCCCCAGCTTCCCACTGCAATTCGAGAGACACCACAAAATTATCCCCTCAATGCGAGATGAAGAAATTTTGCGCTGCAGAATTTCAAGAGAAATCCCACATTCCCGCCTGAAAGGGAAAAGGGCATTTGACACGCTTTATTCAGTTCAGATCAGTTCCGTCGCTTAGTCCTGTCCGACTCTCCGCGACCCCATGAATCACTGTACGCTAGGCCTCCCTGTCCTACACCAACTCCCGGAGTTCACTCAAACTCATGGCCACAGAGTCGGTGATGCTATCCAGCCATCTCATTCTCTGTCGTCCCCTTCTCCTCCAGCCCCCAACCTCTCCTAGCATCAGAATCTTTTCCAGTGAGTCAACTCATCGCATGAGGTGGCCGAAGTACTGCAGTTTCAGCTTTAGCATCAGTCCTTCCAAAGAACACCGACGATTGATCTCCCTTAGAATGGACTGGTTGCATCTTCTTGCAGTCCAAGGGACTCTCAAGAGTCTTCTCCAATACCACAGTTCGAAAGCATCAGTTCTTCGGCGATCAGCTTTCTTCACAGTCCAACTCTCACATCCATACATGACCACGGGAAAAGCCATAGCTTTGACTAGATGGAGCTTTTTTGGCAAAGTGATGTCTCTGCTTTTTAATATACTATCAAGGTTGATCATAACTTTCCTTCCAAGGAGTAAGCGCCTTTTAATTTCATGGCTTCAATCAGCATCTGCAGTGATTTTGGAGCCCCCCAAAATAAAGTGTGACACTGTTTCCACTGTTTTTCCATCTATTTCCCATGAAAGGTTGGGACCAGATTCCATCACCTTTGTTTTCTGAATGTTGAGCTTCAAGCCAACCTTTTCACTCTCCTCTTTCACTTTCATCAAGAGGCTTTTGAGTTCCTCCTCACTTTCTGCCCTAAAGGTGGTGTCATCTGCATATCTGAGGTTATTGATATTTCTCCCAGCAATCTTGATTCCAGTTGTTTTTCTTCCAGCCGAGCTTTTCTCATCATGCACTCTGCATATAAGTTAATTAAGCAAGATTACAATATACAGCCTTGACGTACTGCTTTTCCTATTTGGAACCAGTGTGTTGTTCCATGCAGAGTTCTGACTGTTGCTTCCTGACCTGCATACAGGTTTCTAAAGAGGCAGGTCAGGTGGTCTGGTATTCCCATCTCCTTCAGAATCTTCCACAGTTTATTGTGATCCACACAGTCAAAAGCTTTGGCATAGTCAATGAAGCAGAAATAGATGTCTTTCTGGAACTCTCTCGCTTTCTCCATGATCCAGCGGATGTTGGCAATTTGATCTCTGGTGCTCTGCCTTTTCTAAAACCTGCTTGAACATGTGGGAGTTCACGGATCACATATTGCTGAAGCCTGGCTTGGAGAATTTTGAGCATGACTGTACTAGCGTGTGAGATGAGTGCAATTGTGCGGTAGCTTGAGCATTCTTTGGCATTGCCTTTCTTTGGAATTAGAATGAAGACTGATCTTTTCCAGTCCTGTGGCCACTGCTGAGTTTTCCAAATTTGCTGGCATATTGAGTGCAGCACTTTCACAACATCATCTTTCAAGATTTGAAATAGCTCAACTGGAATTCCATCACTTCCACTAGCTTTCTTCGTAGTGTTGCTTTCTAAGGCACACTTGAATTCACATTCCAAGATGTCTGGCTCTAGGCCAGTGATCACATTTTCGTGACTATCCTGGTCGTGAAGACCTTTTTTGTACAGTTCTTCTGTGTATTCTTGCCACCTCTTCTTAATATCTTCTTCTTCTGTTAGGTCCATACCATTTCTGTCATTTATCGAGCCCATCTTTGCATGAAATGTTCCCTTAGAATCTCTAATGTTCTTGAAGAGATCTCTTGTTTTTCCTATTCTGTTGTTTTCCTCTATTTCTTTGCATTGATCATTGAGGAAGGCTTTCTTATCTCTCCTTGCTATTCTTTGGAACTCTGCATTCTAATGCTTATATCTTTCCCATTCGCCTTTGCTTTTCGCTTCTCTTCTATTCACAGCTATTTGTAAGGCCACCTCAGACAGCCATTTTGCTTTTTTTTTGCATTTCTTTTCCATGGGGATGCTCTTGGTCCCTGTCTCCTGTACAATGTCACGAACCTCCATCCAGAGTTCATCAGGCACTCTATCTATCAGCTCTAGTCCCTTAAATCTATTTCTCACTTCCACTGTATAATCATAAGGGATTTGATTGAGGTCATATCTGAATGGTCTAGGGGTTTTCCCTACTTTCTTCAATTTAAGTCTGAATTTGGCAATAAGGAGTTCATGATCTGAGCCACAGTCAGCTCCTGGTCTTGTTTTTGCTAACTGTATACAGCTTCTCCATCTTTGGCTGCAAAGAATATAATCAATCTGATTTTGGTGTTGACCATCTGGTGATGTCCACGTGTAGAGTCTTCTCTTGTGTTGTTTGAAGAGGGGGTTTGCTATGACCAGTGCATTCTCTTGACAAAACTCTATTAGCTTTGGCCCTGCTTCATTCCGTGCTCCAAGGCCAAATTTGCCTGTTACTCCAGGTGTTTCTTGACTTCCTACTTTTGCATTCCAGTCCCCTAGAATGAAAAGGACATCTTTTTTGGGTGTTAGTTCTAAAAGGTCTTGTAGGTCTTCATAGAACCGTTCAAATTTGGTTTCTTCAGGGTTAGTGGCTGGGGCATAGGCCTGGATTACTGTAATGTTGAATGGTTTGCCTTGGAAACGAACAGAAATAATTCTGTTCTTTTAAAGATTGCATCCAAGTACTGCATTTCGGAGTCACTTGTTGACCATGATGGCTACTCCATTTCTTCTAAGGGATTTCTGCCCACAGAAATATATATATATATAATGGTCATCTGAGTTAAATTCACACATTCCAGTCCATTTTAATTCACTGATTCCTAGAATGTCTATGTTCACTCTTGCCATCTCCTGTTTGACCACTTCCAATTTGCCTTGACTCCTGGACCTCACATTCCAGGTTCCTATGCAATATTGCTCTTTACAGCACCAGACCTTTCTTCTATCACCGGTCAAATCCACAGCTGGGTACTGGTTTTGCTTTTGCTCCATTCCTTCATTCCTTCTAGAGTTATTTCTCCACTGATCTCCAGTAGCATACTGGGCACCTACAGACCTGGGGAATTCCTCATTCAGTATCCTGTCATTTTGCCCTTTGATACTGTTCATGGGGTTCTCAATGCAAATATACTGACGTGGTTTGCCATTCCCTTCTCCAGTGGACCACATTCAGCTGTGGTGCATGTGATCAGATGGAGTAGATTCCTGTGATTATGATTTCAGTGTGTCTGCCATCTGAAGCCCCCTCGCAATACCTACCATCTGATTTGAGTTTCTCTTACCTTGGGTGTGGGATATCTCTTCACAGCTGCTCCAAGAAAGCACAGCTGCTGCACCTTACCTTGGATGAGGGGTATGTCCTCAAGGCCGCCCCTCCTGACCTTGAACGTGAGTACCTCCTCTCGACCCTCCCCCGCACAGCCACCACCTATTGGAGGTGGGGTACCTCCTCTCGGCTGCCTGCCCTGGCCTCAGGCATGGGGTAGCTCCTCACCGCTGCGCATCTTTGCATGGTCGGTTGCGCCAGGGCCGGCTTCTCTGGAGTCTGTGCCGGCGGGGCCTGCGTATCCGGAGTCTGGTGGGCGGGGCCGGGGTCTCTCCCATCTGGGCGGGCGGGGCCGGGGTCTCTTGCATCTGCGCAGGCAGGGGACGGCTTCTCTTGCCTCTGTGCGGGCGGCGCCAGCAACAATAGCGTCTGAGCGGGCGGGGCCGAGGTCTCTCGAGTCTGCGCGGGCGGGGTCGGGTTCTCTCCCATCTGCGCGGGTGGGGAAGCCCTCTCTCGCGTCTGCACAGGCAAGGCCTGTGTCTCTGGCGTCTCAGCCGCCTGGGCCGGCAAAACTCGTGTCTGCGCGGGTGGGGCTGGTATTTCTCCCGTTTGCACAGCCGGGTGAGACTCAAAAAATTCCCTCAAACAGTCGTCCCCATTGGAGAGGAGAACACACTTCATGGACTTAACTCGAGAAGAGGCCCTATTCCCATTTAAAGGCTCAACAGTAATCCCGAAATTCCCCTTCCAACACAAAAGGGTTCCTGACTTCCCTGAAGCAGCCAGAGAGAATTCCTGAGGTCCTCTTCGCTACCTGAGAACTTCAACCAGGTTCCCGCCGCAACTCTAGAAACACCACAAAATTATCCCCTCAATGCGAGATCAGGAAAATATTCCGCTGTACAATTCAAGAGAAATCCCACGTTCCGCTGGAAAGGCAAAACTGTATTTGACACCCTTTATGCGACTCAGAAAATTCCCTCACACAGCCATCCCCATTGGAGAGGAGAACACAATTTATGGACTCACCTTGGGAAGAGGCCCTATTCCCATTTAACGGCTCGAGAGTAATTCCGAAATTCCCGTTCCAGTAGAAAAGGGTGACTAATTTCCCTGAATCAACCCCAGTGAGTTCCTGAGGTCCCCGTGGCAACTCGAGAAGTACCCCCAGCATCCCGCCTCAAAAGTGGAAACACCAAAAAAGTATCCGCTCAATGTGAGATGAGGAAATTTTGCACTGCACAATTAAATAGAAATCCCACATTCCCGCTTGAAAGGCAAAAGGGCGCTTGACACACTTTATGCGATTCAGATAGTTTCCTAAAACCTGTACTTATTGGAGCGGAGAACACACTTTATGGACTGAAATCTAGAAGAGGACCTATTCCCATTTAAGGGCTCAAGAGTAATCCGGAAGTTCCACTTCCAAAAAAAGGGGACTTGACTTCACTGAAGCAACACGAACGAGTTCCTGAGGTCCACGCTGCAACTTGAGAAGTATCCCCAGATCCAAGCCGAAACTCGAGACACAACAAAATTATCCCCTCAATGCGAGATGAGGAAATTTTGCGATGCAGAATCTCAAGAGAAATACCACCTTCCCTCTTGTAAGGCAAAATTTTATTGACACCCTTTTTGGGGACGCAGAAATTTCACTATCATCCATCCCCATTGGAGAGGAAAATAAACTTTACGAACTCAATTCGAGTTGAGCCCCTCTTCTCATTTAACGGCTCTAGAGTAAACCTAAATTTTCCCTTCCAAGAAAAAGGGGACCTGACTTCCCTGAAGAAACCCGAGCAAGGTCCTGAGGTCCCCATCGTACCTCGAGAAGTACCCCCAGATTCCCGCCGCAACTCGAGAAACACCACAAAATTATTCCCTCAATGCGAGATGAAGAAATTTTGCGCTGCAGAATTTCAAGAGAAATACCACATTCCTTCTTGCAAGGCAAAAGTGTACAGGACACCCTTTTTGCGACTCAGAAAGTTCCCTCACACAGCCGTCCCCTTTGGAGAGGAGAACACACTTTATGGACTCAATACGAGATGAGTCCCTATTCCCATTTAATGGCTGGAGAGTAAACCGGAAGTTCCCCTTCCAACTCCAATGGGGACCTGACTGCCCTGAAGCAACCAGAGCGACTTCCTGGGGTCCCCGTCGCAACTCGAGCAGTAACCCCAGCTTCCCGCCGCAACAAGAGAAAAACCACAAAATTTTCCCCGCAATGCGAGGTGAGGAAATTTTGTGCTGCATCTCGAGAAAATATCACATTCTCTCTTGAAAGGCAAAAGGGTACTTGACACCTTTTATGCGACTCAAAAAGTTCCCTCACACAGCCGTCCCCATTGGAGAGGAGAACACACTTTAAGGACACAATTTCAGAGGAGGCCCTATTCCCTTTTAACGGCTCCAGAGTAAACCGGACGTTCCTATTCCAAAACGAAAGGGGACCTGACTTCCCTGAATCAACCCGAGCGAGTTCCTGAGGTCTCCGACGCACTTCGAGAAGTACCCCCAGCTTCTCCCCGCAACTATAGAAACACCACAATATTATAGACTCAATGTGAGATGAGGAAATTTTGCGCTGCAGAATCTCAAGTGAAATACCACATTCCCGCTTGAAAGGCAATGGGTACTTGACACCCTTTATTCGACTCAAAATTTCACTAACATCAGTCCCCATTGGAGAGGAGAACACATTTTATGGACTCAATTCAAGATGAGCCCCTATTCCCATTAACGGCTCGAGAGTAAACCGGAGGTTCCCCTTCCAACAAAAAAGGGGTCCTGACTTCCGTGAAGCAACCCGAGCGAGTTCCTGAAGTCCCCATCTCAACCTGAGAAGCACCCCCAGCTTCCCGCCGCAAATCGAGAAACACCACAAAATTATCTCCTCAATGTGAGAGGAGGAAATTTTGTGATGCAGAATCTCAAGAGAAATACCACATTCCCTTTTGAAAAGGCAAAAATTTATTTGACACCCTTTATTCGACTCAGAAAGTTCCCTCACACAGCCTTCCTCATTGGACAGGAGAACACACTTTACGGACTCAAATCAAGATGAGGCCCTATTCCCAATAAACGGCTCGAGAGTAAACCAGAAGTTCCCCTTCCAACACCAAAGGGGACCTGACTTCCCTGAAGCAACCCCAGCGAGTTCCTGAGGTCCCCGTCGCAACGCGAGAAATACCCTAGCCTCCAGCCGCAACTCGAGAAACACCACAAAATTATCCCCTCAGTGCGAGATGAGGAAAATTTGCGATGCAGAATCTCAAGAGAAATACCACATTCCCTCTTGAAAGGCAAAAGGAGTCTTAACACCCTTTATGCGATTCAGAAAGTTCCCTCACAGAGCAGTGCCCATTGGAGAGGAGAACACACTTTATGGACTCAATTCGAGATGAGGACCGATTTCCACTTAACGGCTCTATAGTGAACCGGAAGTTCCCCTTCAAACACAAAACGGGACCTGCCTTACCTGAAGAAACCCGAGCGAGTTCCTGATGTCCCCATCGCAACTCGAGAAGTACCCCCAGCTTCCCGCCGCAACTGGACATTCACCACAAAATTATCACCTCAATTCGAGATGAAGAAATATTGCTCTGCAGAATCTCAAGAGAAATATCACATTCCCTCTTGAAAGGCAAAAGGGTTCTTGACTCCCTTTATGAGAATCAGAATGTTCCCTAACATCCATCCTCAGTGGAGAGGAGAACACTCTTCATGCAGTCAAATCGAGAAGAGGCAATATTCCCATTTAAAAGCTCAAGAGTAATCAAGAAGTTCCCCTTCCAACACAAAAGGGGACTTGACTTCCCTGGAGCAACCTGAGAGAGTTCCTGAGGTTCCCGTTTCAACTACAGAAGTATCCCCTACTTCAAACCACAACTCGAGACACAACACAGTATTATCCCCGCAATGCGACATGAGGTAAATTTGCGCTGCAGAATCTCAAGAGAAATCCCACATTCCCACTTGAAAGGCAAAAGGGACTTGGCATACTTTATGCTCCTCAGAAAGTTCCCTAAAATACATCCCCATTGCAGAGGCATAAACAATTTATGGACTCAACTCCAGAAGATCCCCTATTCCCTTAAAGGCCTCGAGAGTAATCCGGAAGTTCCCCGTCCAGCACTAAAGGGGAACTGACTTCCCTAAAGTAACTCCAGTGAGTTACTGAGGTCCCCGTTGAAACTCGAGAAGTACCCCCAGCTTCCCGCCGAAATTCGGGAAACACCACAAAATTATCCCCTCAATGCGAGATGAGGAAACTTTGCGCTGCAGAATCTGAAGAGAAATCCAACATTCCCAATTGAAAGGCATAAGCGTACTTGACTCCCTTTATGTCACTCAGAAAGATCCCTAATATCCTTCCCCATTGGAGAGGAGAACACACTTTATGGACTCCACTCCAGAAGAGGCCCTATTCCCATTAAAGGGCTCGACACTAATCCAGAAGTTCCCCTTCCAGCACAAAAGGGGACCTGACTTCCCTGAAGAAACTCGAGTGAGTTCCTGAGGTAGCCATCTAAACTCAAGAAGTACCCCAGCGTCCCGCCGCAATTCGAGAAACACCACAAAATATTCCCCTCACTGCGAGATGAGGAAATTTTGCGCTGAGAATCTCAAGAGAAATCCCACATGCCGGCTTGAAAGGCAAAAGGGTACTGACTCCGTTTATGCGACTCAGAATGTTCCCTAACATCCTTCCTCAGTGGAGAGGAAAACACACTTTATGGACTCAAATCGAGAAGAGGCATTTTTCCCATTTAACAGCTCGAGAGTAATCCGGAAGTTCTCCTTCCAACACAAAAAAGGACTTGACTTCCCTGAAGCAACCCAAGCGAGTTCCTGAGGTCCCCGACGCACCTCGAGAAGTACCCCCAGCTTCCTGCCGCAACTCGAGAAACACCACAAAATTATCCCCTCAATGTGAGATGAGGAAACTTTGCGCTGCAGAATCTCAAGAGAAATCCCACATTCCCGCTTGAAAGGCAGAAGGGTACTTGACTCCCTTTAGGCGACTCACAATGTTCCCTAACATCCATCCTCAGTAGAGGAGAACATAATTTATGGACTCAAATCGAGAAGAGGCAATATTCCCATTTAACGGCTGGAGAGTAATCCGGAAGTTCCCCTTCCAGCACAATCGGGGACCTGACTTCCCTGAAGTAACTCGAGTGAGTTCCTGAGGTCCCCTTCACACCTCGAGGAATACCCCCAGCTTCCCGCCGCAATTCGAGAAACACCACAATATTATCCCCTCAATGCGAGATGAAGAAATTTTGCGCTGCAGAATTTCAAGAGAAATCCCACATTCCCGCCTGAAAGGGAAAAGGATATTTGACACACTTTATTCAGTTCAGTTCAGTTCAGTCGCTCAGTCGTGTCCGACTCTCCGCGACCCCATGAATCACTGTACGCTAGGCCTCCCTGTCCTACACCAACTCCCGGAGTTCACTCAATCTCACGGCCACAGAGTCGGTGATGCTATCCAGCAATCTCATTCTCTGTCGTCCCCTTCTCCTCCAGCCCCCAACCTCTCCTAGCATCAGAATCTTTTCCAGTGAGTCAACTCATTGCATGAGGTGGCCGAAGTATTGCAATTTCAGCTTTAGCATCAGTCTTTCCAATGAACACCCAGGATTGATCTCCCTTAGAATGGACTGGTTGGATCTTCTTGCAGTCCAAGGGACTCTCAAGAGTCTTCTCCAATACCACAGTTCGAAAGCATCAGTTCTTCGGCGATCAGCTTTCTTCACAGTCCAACTCTCACATCCATACATGACCACGGGAAAAGCCATAGCTTTGACTAGATGGAGCTTTTTTGGCAAAGTGATGTCTCTGCTTTTTAATATACTATCAAGGTTGATCATAACTTTCCTTCCAAGGAGTAAGCGCCTTTTAATTTCATGGCTTCAATCAGCATCTACAGTGATTTTGGAGCCCCCAAAAATAAAGTGTGACACTGTTTCCACTGTTTTTCCATCTATTTTCCGTGAAGTGTTGGGACCAGATTCCACCATCTTTGTTTTCTGAATGTTGAGCTTCAAGCCACCCTTTTCACTCTCCTCTTTCACTTTCATCAAGAGGCTTTTGAGTTCCTCCTCACTTTCTGCCCTAAAGGTGGTGTCATCTGCATATCTGAGGTTATTGATATTTCTCCCAGCAATCTTGATTCCAGTTGTTCTTCTTCCAGCCCAGCATTTCTCATGATGCACTCTGCATATAAGTTAAATAAGCTAGATTAGAATATACAGCCTTGACGTACTACTTTTCCTATTTGGAACCAGTCTGTTGTTCCACGCACAGTTCTGACTGTTGCTTCCTGACCTGCATACAGGTTTCTATAGAGGCAGGTCAGGTGGTCTCGTATTCCCATCTCTTTCAGAATCTTCTACAGTTTATTGGGATCCACACAGTCAAAGGCTTTGGCATAATCAATGAAGAAGAAATAGATGTTTTTCTGGAACTCTCTCGATTTTTCCATGATCCAGCGGATGTTGGCAATTTGATCTCTAGTGCCTCTGCCTTTTCTAAAACCTGTTTGACCATCTAGGAGTTCACGGATCACATATTGTTGAAGCCTGGCTTGGAGAATTTTGAGCATGACTGTACTAGCGTGTGAGATGAGTGCAATTGTGCGGTAGCTTGAGCATTCTTTGGCATTGCCTTTCTTTGGGATTAGAAGGAAGACAGACTTTTCCAGTCCTGTGCCCACTGCTGAGTTTTCCAAATTTGTTGGCATATTGAGTGCAGCACTTTCACAGCATCCTCTTTCAAGATTTGCAATAGCTCAACTGGAATTCCATCACTTCCACTAGCTTTGTTCGTAGTGTTGCTTTCTAAGGCACACTTGAATTCACATTCCAAGATGTCTGGATCTAGGCCAGTGATCACATTTTCGTGACTATCCTGGTCGTGAAGATCTTTTTTGTACAGTTCTTCTGTGTATTCTTGCCACCTCTTCTTAATATCCTCTGCTTCCGTTAGGTCCATACCATTTCTGTCCTTTATCGAGCCCATCTTTGCATGAAATGTTCCCTTGGAATCTCTAATGTTCTTGAAGAGATCTCTTGTTTTTCCTATTCTGTTGTTTTCCTCTATTTCGTTGCATTGATCACTGAGGAAGGCTTTCTTATCTCTCCTTGCTATTCTTTGGAACTCTGCATTCTAATGCTTATATCTTTCCCTTTCTCCTTTGCTTTTCGCTTCTCTTCTTTTCACAGCTATTTGTAAGGCCACATCAGACAGCCATTTTGCTTTTTTTGCATTTTTTTTCCATGGGGATGCTCTTGGTTTCTGTCTCCTGTACAATGTCACGAACCTCCATCCAGAGTTCATCAGGCACTCTATCTATCAGATCTAGTGCCTTAAATCTATTTCTCACTTCCACTGTATAATCCTAAGGGATTTGATTGAGGTCATATCTGAATGGTCTAGGGGTTTTCCCTACTTTATTCAATTTAAGTCTGAATTTGGCAATAAGGAGTTCATGATCTGAGCCACAGTCAGCTCCTGGTCTTGTTTTTGCTAACTGTATACAGCTTCTCCATCTTTGGCTGCAAAGAATATAATCAATCTGATTTCGGTGTTGACCATCTGGTGATGTCCACGTGTAGAGTCTTCTCTTGTGTTGTTGGAAGAGGGAGTTTGCTATGAGCAGTGCGTTCTCTTGACAAAACTCTATTAGACTTGGCCCTGATTCATTCCGTACTCCAAGGCCAAATTTGCCTGTTACTCCAGGTGTTTCTTGACTTCCTCCTTTTTCATTCCAGTCCCCTATAATGAAAAGGACATCTTTTTGGGTGTTAGTTCTAAAAGGTCTTGTAGGTCTTCATAGAACCGTTCAACTTCGGCTTCTTCAGCGTTAGTGGTGGGGGCATAGGCATGGATTACTTTAATGTTGAATGGTTTGCCTTGGAAACGAAAATAAATCATTCTGCCGTTTTTAAGATTGCATTCAAGTATTGCATTTCAGAGTCTCTTGTTGACCATGATGGCTACTCCATTTCTTCTAAGGGATTTCTGCCCACAGTAGTATATATATAATGGTCATCTGAGTTAAATTCACACATTCCAGTCCATTTTAATTCACTGATTCCTAGAATGTCTATGTTCACTTTTGCCATCTCCTGTTTGACCACTTCCAATTTGCCTTGATTCCTGGACCTTACATTCCAGGTTCCTATGCAATATTGCTCTTTACAGCACCAGACCTTGCTTCTATCACCGGTCACATCCACAACTGGGTACTGGTTTTGCTTTTGCTCCATCCCTTCATTCCTTCTAGAGTTATTTCTCCACTGATCTCCAGTAGCATACTGGGCACCTACAGACCTGGGGAATTCCTCATTCAGTATCCTGTCATTTTGCCCTTTGATACTGTTCATGGGGTTCTCAATGCAAATATACTGAAGTGGTTTGCCATTCCCTTCTCCAGTGGACCACATTCGGCTGTGGTCCATGTGATCAGATCGAGTAGATTCCCGTGATTACGATTTCAGTGTGTCTGCCATCTGAAGCCCCCTCGCAATACCTACCATCTGATTTGAGGTTCTCTACCTTGGGTGTGGGATATCTCTTCACAGCTGCTCCAAGAAAGCACAGCTGCTGCACCTTACCTTGGATGAGGGGTATGTTCTCAAGGCCGCCCCTCCTGACCTTGAACGTGAGTACCTCCTCTCGGCTCTCCTGCACAGCCACCGCCTATTGGAGGTGGGGTACCTCCTCTCGGCCGCCTGCCCTGGCCTCAGGCATGGGGTAGCTCCTCACCGCTGGGCATCTCTGCATGGTCGTTTGTGCCAGGGCTGGCTTCTCTCCAGTCTGCGCGGGCGGGGCCTGCATATCCTGCGTCTGGTGGGCGGGGCCGGGGTCTCTCCCATCTGGGCGGGCGGGGCCGACTTCTCTTGCCTCTGCGCGGGCGGCGCCAGCAACAATAGCATCTGAGCGGGCGGGGCCGAGGTCTCTGGCCTCTGAGCGGGCGGGGCCGGGGTCTCTCGAGTCTGCGCGGGCGGTGCCGGGTTCTCTCCCGTCTGCGCGGGTGGGGAAGGCCTCTCTCGCGTCTGCCTCGGCAAGGCCCGTGTCTCTGGCATCTCAGCCGCCTGGGTCGGCATCTCTCCTGTCTGCGCGGGTGGGGCTGGTATTTCTCCCGTTTGCACAGCCGGGTGAGACTCAAAAAATTCCCTCAAACAGTCGTCCCCATTGGAGAGGAGAACACACTTTAGGAACTTAACTCGAGAAGAGGCCCTATCCCCATTTAAAGACTCAACAGAAATCCCAAAATTCCCCTTCCAACACAAAACGGTTCCTGACTTCCCTGAAGCAGCCAGAGAGAATTCCTGAGGTCCTGTTCGCTACCTGAGAATTCAACCAGGGTCCCGCCGCAACTCTAGAAACACCACAAAATTATCCCCTCAATGCGAGATCAGGAAAATATTCCGCTGCACAATTCAAGAGAAATCCCACGTTCCGCTGGAAAGGCAAAACTGTATTTGACACCCTTTATGTGACTCAGAAAATTCCCTCACACAGCCATCCCCATTGGAGAGGAGAAAACAGTTTATGGACTCAAGTTGGGAAGAGGCCCTATTCCCATTTAACGGCTCGAGAGTAATCCCGAAATTCCCGTTCCAGTAGAAAAGGGTGACTAACTTCCCTGAAGCAACCCCAGCGAGTTCATGAGGTCCCCGTCGCAACTCGAGAAGTACCCCCAGCTTCCCGCCTCAAAAGGGGAAACACCAAAAAATTATCCGCTCAATGTGAGATGAGGAAATTTTGCACTGCACAATTAAATAGAAATCCCACATTCCCGCTTGAAAGGCAAAAGGGCACTTGACACACTTTATGCGATTCAGATAGTTTCCTAACACCCGTACTTATTGGAGCGGAGAACACACTTCATGGACTCAAATCTAGAAGAGGACCTATTCCCATTTAAGGCCTCGAGAGTAATCAAGAAGTCCACTTCCAAAAAAAGGGGACCTGACTTCCCTGAAGCAACACGAACGAGTTCCTGAGGTCAACGCTGCAACTCGAGAAGTACCCCCAGATCCAAGCCTAAACTCGAGACACAAGAAAATTATCCCCACAATGCGAGATGAGGAAATTTTGCACTCCGAAATCTCAAGAGAAGTTCCACATACCCGCGTGAAAGGCAAAAGGTCACTTCACACACTTTATGTGACACAGAAAGTTCGCTCACAGAGCCGTACCCATTGGAGAGGAAAAAACACCTTTTGGACTCAACTCCAGGTGAATCCGTATTCCCAATTAACGGCTCGAAAGTAAACCGGAAGTTCCCGTTCCAACACAAAAGGGGACCTGACTTCCCTGAAGCAACCCGAGCCACTTTCTGAGGTCCCCGTTGCAACTCTAGAAGCACCCCCAGCATCCCGCCTCAACTCGACAAACACCACAGAATTATCCCCTCAATGCGAGATGAGGAAATTGTGCGCTGCAGAATCTCAAGAGAAATACCACATTCCCGCTTGAAAGGCAAAAAGGTACTTGACACCCTTTATGCGACTCAGAAAGTACCCTCACACAGCCGTCCCCATTGGAGAGGAGAACTAACTTTATGGACTCAATTCGAGATGAGCCCCTGTGCACATTTAAGGGCTCGAGAGGAAACCGGAAGTTCCCCTTCCAACACCAAAGGGGACCTGACTTCCCTGAAGCAACCCCAGCGAGTTCCTGAAGTCCCCGTTGCATCTCGAGAAGCACCCCCAGCATCCCGCCGCAACACGAGAAACACCCCAAAATTATCCCCTCCATGCGAGATGAGGAAATTTTGCGATGCAGCATCTCAAGAGAAATAACACATTCCCTCTTGAAAGGCAAAAAGGTACTTGACACCCTTTATTCGACTCACAGAGTTCCCTCACACAGCCGTCCCCTTTGGAGAGGAGAACACACTTGATGGACTCAATTCGAGATGAGACCCTGTGCACAATTTTAAGGCTCGAGAGGAAACCTGAAGTTCCCCTTCAAACACCAAAGGGGACATGACTTCCCTGAAGCAACCCCAGCGAGTTCCTGAGGTCCCCGTCGCAACTCGAGAAGCACCACCAGCTTCCCGCCGCAACTCGATAAACACACCAAAATTATCCCCTCCATGCGAGATGAGGAAATTTGGCGATGCAGCATGTCAAGAGAAATACCACATTCCCTCTTGAAAGGCAAAAAGGTATTTGACACACTTTATTCCACTCAGAAAGTTCTCTCACACAGCCGTCCCCTTTGGAGAGGAGAACACACTTGATGGACTCAATTCGAGATGAGCCCCTGTGCATATTTAAGGGCTCGAGAAGAACCCGGAAGTTCCCCTTCCAACACCAAAGGGGACCTGACTTAACAGAAGCAACCCCAGCGGGTGCCTGAGGTCCCCGTCGCAACTCGAGAAGCACTCCCAGCTTCCCGCCGCAACTCGAGAAACACCCCAAAATTATCCCCTCCATGCGAGATGAGGAAATTTTGCAATGCAGCATCTCAAGAGAAATACCACATTCCCTCTTGAAAGGCAAAAAGGTACTTGACACCATTTATTCGACTCAGAAAGTTCCCTCACACAGCCGTCGCCTTTGGAGAGGAGAACACATTTTATGGACTCAATTCGAGGTGAGCCCCTGTGGACATTTAAGGACTCCAGAGGAAACCGGAAGTTCCCCTTCCAACACCAAAGGGGACCTGACTTCACCGAGGCAGCCCCAGCGAGTTCCTGAGCTCCCCTTCGGAACTTCAGAAGCACCCCCATCATCCCGCCCCAACTCGAGAAATACCCCAAAATTATCCCCTCCATGCGATGAGGAAATTTGGCGATGCAGCATCTCAAGAGAAATACCACATTCCCTCTTGAAAGGCAAGAAGGCACTTGACACCCTTTATTCGACTCAGAAAGTTCCCTCACACAGCCGGCCCCTTTGGAGAGGAGAACACACTTTATATACTCAATTCGAGATGGGCCCCTGTGCACATTTAAGGGCTCGAGAGAAACCGGAAGTTTCCCTTCCAACACCAAAGGGGACCTGATTTCCCTGAAGCAACCCCAGCGAGTTCCTGAGGTCCCCGTCGCACCTCGAGAAGCACACCCATCTTCCCGCCGCAACTCCAAAGACATCCCAAAATTATCCCCTCCATGCGAAGAGGAAATTTGGTGATGCAACATCTCAAGAGAAATACCACATTCCCTCTTGAAAGGAAAAAAGGTACTTGACACAATTTATTCGACTCAGAAAGTTCCCTCACAAAGCCGTCCCCTTTGGAGAGGAGAACACACTTTACGGACTCAAGTCTAGAGGAGCCCCTGTGCACATTGAAGGGCTCGAGAGAAAACCGGAAGTTCCCCTTCCAACTCCAAAGGGGACCTGACTTCCCTGAAGCAACCCCAGCGAGTTCCTGAGGTCCCCGTCGCAACTCGAGAAGCACCCCCAGCTTCCCGCCTCAACTCGAGAAACACCCCAAAATAATCCCCTCTATTGGAGATGAGGAAATTTTTCGATGCAGCATATCAAGAGAAATACCTCATTCCTTCTTGAAAGGTAAAAAGGTACTTGACACCCTTTATTCGACTCAGAAAGTTCCCTCACAACGCCGTCCCCTTTGGAGAGGAGAACACAATTTATGGACTCAATTCGAGATGAGCCCCTAAGCACATTTAAGGGCACGAGAGGAAACCGGAAGTTCCCCTTCCAACAAAGAAGGGGACCAGACTTCCCTGAAGCAACCCCAGCAAGTTCCTAAGGTCTCCGTCGCAACTCGAGTAGCACCCCCAGCTTCCCGCCGCAACTCTAGAAACACCCCAAAATTATACCCTCCATGCGAGATGAGGAAATTTGGCGATGCAGCATCTCAAGAGAAATACCACATTCCCTCTGGAAAGGCAAAAATGTATTTGACACCCTTTATTCGACTCTGAAAGTTCCTCACACAGCCGTCCTCTTTGGAGAGGAGAACACACTTGATGGACTCAATTCGAGATGAGCCCCTGTGCACATTGAAGGGCTCGAGAGGAAACCGGAAGTTCCCCTTCCAACAACAAAGGGGACCTGACTTCACTGAGGCAACCCCAGCGAGTTCCTGAGTTCCCCGTCGCAACTCGAGAAGCACCCCCAGCTTCCTGCCGCAACTCGAGAAACACCGCAAAAATATCCCCTCCATGTGACATGAGGAAATTTGGCGATGCAGCATCTCAAGAGAAATACCACATTCCCTCTTGAAAGGCAAAAAGGTACTTGACACCCTTATTCGACACAGAAAGTTCCCTCACAACGCCGTCCCCTTTGGAAAGGAAAACACACTTGAAGGACTCAATTCGAGATGAGCCCCTGTGCACATTTAAGGGCTCGAGAGGAAACCGGAAGTTCCCCTTCCAACAGAGAACGAGACCAGACTTCCTTGAATCAACCCCAACGAGTTCCTGAAGTCCCCTTAGCAACTCGAGGAACATTCCCAGCTTCCCGCCGCAACTCGAGAAACACCCCAAAATTATCCCCTCCAAGCGAGTTGAGGAAATTTTGCGACGCAGCATCTCAAGAGAAATACCACATTCCCTCTTGAAAGGCAAAAAGGTACTTGACACCCTTTATTCGACTCATAGTTCCCTCACACAGCCATCCCCTTTGGAGAGGAGAACACACTTTATGGACTCAATTCGAGATGAACCCCTGTGCACATTTAAGGGCTGGAGAGGAGACCGGAAGTTCCCCTTCCAACACCAAAGGTGACCTGATTCAATGAAGCAACCGCAGCGAGTTTCTGAGGTCCCCGGCGCAACTCGAGAAGCACCCCAGCTTCCCGCCGCAACTGGAGAAACACCCCTAAATTATCCCCTCCATGCGAGATGAGGAATTTGGCGATGCAGCATCTCAAGAGAAATACCACATTCCCTCTTAAAATGTAAAAAGATACTTGAAACCCTTTATTCGACTCAGAGCTCCGTCAAACAGCCGTTCCCTTTGGAGAGGAGAGCAGACTTTATGCACACAATTCGAGATGAGATTCTGTGCACTTTTAAGGGCTCGAGAGGAAACTGGAAGTTCCCCTTCCAACACCAAAGGGGACCTGACTTCCCTGAAGCTACCCGAGCGAGTTTTTGAGGTCACCGTCAGAACTTGAGATGCACACCAAGCTTCCAGCCTGAACTCGAGAAACACCCCAAAATTATCCCCTCAATGCGAGATGAGGAAATTTTCCGATGCAGAATCTCAAGAGAAATACGACATTCCCTCTTGAAACCAAAAAGTTACTTGACACCCTTTATTCAACTCAGAAAGTTCACTCACACAGCCGTCCCCTCTGAAGAGGAGAGCACACTTTAAGGACTCAATTAGAGATGAGCCCCTTTTCACATTTAAGGGCTCGAGAGGAAACCGGAATTTCCCCTTCCAACACCAAAGGGGACCTGACTTTCCTGAAGCAACCCCAGCGAGTTCCTGAGGTCCCCGTCGCAACTCAAGAAGCACCCCCAGCTTCCCGCCGCAACTCGAGAAACACCCCAAAATTATCCCCTCAATGCGAGAGGAGAGAATTTTGTGATGCAGAATCTCAAGAGAATTACCACATTCCGTCTTTAAAGGCAAAAAGGTACTTGACACGTTTATTCGACTCAGGAAGTTCCCTCACACAGCCATCCACTTTGGAGAGGAGAACACACTTTATGGACTCACTGCGAGATGAGCCCCTTTTCACATTTATGGGCTCGAGGGGAAACTGAAAGTTCCCCTTTCAACACCAAACCGGACCTGACTTCCCTGAAGCAACACCAGGGAGTTCCTGAGGTCCCCGTCGCAACTCGTGAAGCGCCCCCAGGTTCCCGCCGCAACACGAGAAACACCGTAAAAACATCCCTTCATGCGCCATGAGGAAATTTTGCGATACAGAGTCTCAATAGTAATACCACATTCCCTCTTGAAAGGCAAAAAGGTTCTTGACATCCTTTATTTGACTCAGAAAGTTCCCTCAAACTGCTGTCCCCTTTGGACAGGAGAACACACTTTATGGACTCAATTCGAGATGAGCCCCTGTGCATATTTAATGGCTCGAGAGGAAACATTATCCCCTCAATGAGAGATGAGGAAATTTTGTGATGCAGAATTTCAAGAGGAATACCACATTCCCTCTTGAAAGACAACAAGGGAGTTGACACCCTTTATTGGAGTCAGAAATTTTCCTCACACAGCCGTCCCCATTGGAGATGAGAACACACTTTATGGACTCAATTCGAAATGAGCCCCAGTTCACTTTTAAGGGCTAGAGATTAACCCGAAGTTCCCCTTCCGACAACAAAGGGGATCTTTCTTCTGTGAGGCAACCCGAGCGAGTTTGAGGTCGCCATCGCAATTCGAGAAGCACCCCCAGCTTCCCGCCACAACTCGAGTAAACCCCAAAATTATCCCCTCAATGCGAGATGAAGAAATTTTGCGATGCAGAATCTCAAGAGAAATACCACATTCGCTCTTGAAAGGCAAATCGATACTTGACACACTTTATTCGACTCAGAAATTTCCCTCACAGCCATCGCCATTGGAGAGGAGAACAGACTTTATGGACTGCATTCGAGATGAGCCCCTGTTCACATTTGAGGTCTCTAACGTAAACCGGCAATTCCACTTCAAACACCAAAGGTGACCTGACTACCCTGAAGAAACCCCAGCGAGTTCCTGAGGTCCCCGTCGCAACTCAAAAAGCATCCCCAGCTTCCCGCCGCAACACGCGAAACACCACAAAATTATCCCCTCAATGCGAGGTGAATAAATTTTTCGCTGCAGAATTTCAAGAGAAATCCCACATTCCCGCCTGAAAGGGAAAAGGGTATTTGACACACTTTATTCAGTTCAGTTCAGTTCAGTCGCTCAGTCGTGTCCGACTCTCCGCGACCCCATGAATCACTGTACGCTAGGCTTCCCTGTCCTACACCAACTCCCGGATTTCACTCACACTCATGGCCACAGAGTTGGTGATGCTATCCAGCCATCTCATTCTCTGTCGTCCCCTTCTCCTCCAGCCCCCAACCTCTCCTAGCATCAGAATCTTTTCCAGTGAGTCAACTCATCGCATGAGGTGGCCGAAGTATTGCAATTTCAGCTTTAGCATCAGTCTTTCCAATGAACATGGACGATTGATCTCCCTTAGAATGGACTGGTTGGATCTTCTTGCAGTCCAAGGGACTCTCAAGAGTCTTCTCCAATACCACAGTTCGAAAGCATCAGTTCTTCGGCGATCAGCTTTCTTCACAGTCCAACTCTCACATCCATACATGACCACGGGAAAAGCCATAGCTTTGACTAGATGGAGCTTTTTTGGCAAAGTGATGTCTCTGCTTTTTAATATACTATCAAGGTTGATCATAACTTTCCTTCCAAGGAGTAAGCGCCTTTTAATTTCATGGCTTCAATCAGCATCTGCAGTGATTTTGGAGCCCCCAAAAATAAAGTGTGACACTGTTTCCACTGTTTTTCCATCTATTTTCCGTGAAGTGTTGGGACCAGATTCCATCACCTTTGTTTTCTGAATGTTGAGCTTCAAGCCAACCTTTTCACTCTCCTCTTTCACTTTCATCAAGAGGCTTTTGAGTTCCTCCTCACTTTCTGCCCTAAAGGTGGTGTCATCTGCATATCTGAGGTTATTGATATTTCTCCCAGCAATCTTGATTCCAGTTGTTCTTCTTCCAGCCCAACATTTCTCATGATGCACTCTGCATATAAGTTAAATAAGCAAGATTACAATATACAGCCTTGACGTACTCCTTTTCCTATTTGGAACCAGTCTGTTGTTCCATGCACAGTTCTGACTGTTGCTTCCTGACCTGCATACAGGTTTCTCAAGAGGCAGGTCAGGTGGTCTCGTATTCCCATCTCTTTCAGAATCTTCCACAGTTTATTGTGATCCACACAGTCAAAGGCTTTGGCATAGTCAATGAAGCAGAAATAGATGTTTTTCTGGAACTCTCTCGCTTTCTCCATGATCCAGCGGATGTTGGCAATTTGATCTCTGGTGCCTCTGCCTTTTCTAAAACCTGCTTGAACATCTGGGAGTTCGTGGATCACATATTGCTGAAGCCTGGCTTGGAGAATTTTGAGCATGACTGTACTAGTGTGTGAGATGAGTGCAATTGTGCGGTAGCTTGAGCATTCTTTGGCATTGCCTTTCTTTGGGATTAGAATGAAGACTGACCTTTTCCAGTCCTGTGGCCACTGCTGAGTTTTCCAAATTTGCTGGCATATTGAGTGCAGCACTTTCACAGCATCCTCTTTCAAGATTTGAAATAGCTCAACTGGAATTCCATCACTTCCACTAGCTTTGTTCGTAGTGTTGCTTTCTAAGGCCCACTTGACTTCACATTCCAAGATGTCTGGCTGTAGGCCAGTGATCACATTTTCGTGACTATCCTGGTCGTGAAGATCTTTTTTGTACAGTTCTTCTGTGTATTCTTGCCACCTCTTCTTAATATCTTCTGCTTCCGTTAGGTCCATACCATTTCTGTCCTTTATCGAGCCCATCTTTGCATGAAATGTTCCCTTGGAATCTCTAATGTTCTTGAAGAGATCTCTTGTTTTTCCTATTCTGTTGTTTTCCTCTATTTCGTTGCATTGATCACTGAGGAAGGCTTTCTTATCTCTCCTTGCTATTCTTTGGAACTCTGCATTCTAATGCTTATATCTTTCCCTTTCTCCTTTGCTTTTCGCTTCTCTTCTTTTCACAGCTATTTGTAAGGCCACCTCAGACAGCCATTTTGCTTTTTTTGCATTTTTTTTCCATGGGGATGCTCTTGGTCTCTGTCTCCTGTACAATGTCACGAACCTCCATCCAGAGTTCATCAGGCACTCTGTCTATCAGATCTAGTGCCTTAAATCTATTTCTCACTTCCACTGTATAATCCTAAGGGATTTGATTGAGGTCATATCTGCATGGTCTAGGGGTTTTCCCTACTTTCTTCAATTTAAGTCTGAATTTGGCAATAAGGAGTTCATGATCTGAGCCACAGTCAGCTCCTGGTCTTGTTTTTGCTAACTGTATACAGCTTCTCCATCTTTGGCTGCAAAGAATATAATCAATCTGATTTCGGTGTTGACCATCTGGTGATGTCCACGTGTAGAGTCTTCTCTTGTGTTGTTGGAAGAGGGAGTTTGCTATGACCAGTGCGTTCTCTTGACAAAACTCTATGAGACTTGGCCCTGCTTCATTCCGTGCTCCAAGGCCAAATTTGCCTGTTACTCCAGGTGTTTCTTGACTTCCTACTTTTGCATTCCAGTCCCCTATAATGAAAAGGACATCTTTTTGGGTGTTAGTTCTAAAAGGTCTTGTAGGTCTTCATAGAACCGTTCAACTTCGGCTTCTTCAGCGTTAGTGCTTGGGGCATAGGCCTGGATTACTGTAATGTTGAATGGTTTGCCTTGGAAACGAACAGAAATCATTCTGTCGTTTTTAAGATTGCATCCAAGTACTGCATTTCGGAGTCTCTTGTTGACCATGATGGCTACTCCATTTCTTCCTAGGGATTTCTGCCCACAGTAGTATATATATAATGGTCATCTGAGTTAAATTCACACATTCCAGTCCATTTTAATTCACTGATTCCTAGAATGTCTGTGTTCACTCTTGCCATCTCCTGTTTGACCACTTCCAATTTGCCTTGATTCCTGGACCTTACATTCCAGGTTCCTATGCAATATTGCTCTTTACAGCACCAGACCTTGCTTCTATCACCGGTCACATCCACAACTGGGTACTGGTTTTGCTTTTGCTCCATCCCTTCATTCCTTCTAGAGTTATTTCTCCACTGATCTCCAGTAGCATACTGGGCACCTACAGACCTGGGGAATTCCTCATTCAGTATCCTGTCATTTTGCCCTTTGATACTGTTCATGGGGTTCTCAATGCAAATATACTGAAGTGGTTTGCCATTCCCTTCTCCAGTGGACCACATTCGGCTGTGGTCCATGTGATCAGATGGAGTAGATTCCTGTGATTATGATTTCAGTGTGTCTGCCATCTGAAGCCCCCTCGCAATACCTACCATCTGATTTGAGTTTCTCTTACCTTGGGTGTGGGATATCTCTTCACAGCTGCTCCAAGGAAGCACAGCTGCTGCACCTTACCTTGGATGAGGGGTATGTCCTCAAGGCCGCCCCTCCTGACCTTGAACGTGAGTACCTCCTCTCGGCCCTCCCCCGCACAACCACCGTCTATTGGAGGTGGGGTACCTCCTCTCGGCCGCCTGCCCTGGCCTCAGGCATGGGGTAGCTCCTCACTGCTGCACATCTCTGCATGGTCGGTTGCGCCAGGGCCGGCTTCTCCCCAGTCTGCTCAAGCGGGGCCTGCGTATCCCGCGTCTGGTGGGCGGGGCCGGGGTCTCTCCCATCTGTGCGGGCGTGGCCGGGGTCTCTCGTGTCTGCGCGGGCGGGGCAAGTGTCTCTCGCATCTGCGCAGGCGGGGCTGGCTTCTCTTGCATCTGCGCGGGCGGCGCCAGCAACAATAGCATCTGAGCGGGCGGGGCCGAGGTCTCTGGCGTCTGAGCGGGCGGGGCCGGGGTCTCTGGAGTCTGCGCTGGTTGGGCCGGGTTCTCTCCCGTCTGCGCGGGTGGGGAAGGCCTCTCTCGCGTCTGCGCCGGCAAGGCCCGTGTCTCTGGCGTCTCAGCCGCCTGGGCCGGCATCTCTCGTGTCTGCGTGGGTGGGGCTGGTATTTCTCCCATTTGCACAGCCGGGTGAGACTCAAAAAATTCCCTCAAACAGTCGTCCCCATTGGAGAGGAGAACACACTTTACGGACTTATCTCGAGAAGAGGCCCTATTCCCATTTAAAGGCTCAACAGTAATCCCGAAATTCCCCTTCCAACACAAAAGGGTTCCTGACTTCCCTGAAGCAGCCAGAGAGAATTCCTGAGGTCCTGTTCGCTACCTGAGAAGTACAACCAGGTTCCCGCCGCAACTCTAGAAACACCACAAAATTATCCCCTCAATGCGAGATCAGGAAAATATTCCGCTGCACAATTCAAGAGAAATCCCACGTTCCGCTGGAAAGGCAAAACTGTATTTGACACCCTTTATGCAACTCAGAAAATTCCCTCACACAGCCATCCCCATTGGAGAGGAGAACACAATTTATGGACTCAATTTGGGAAGAGGCCCTATTCCCATTTAACGGCTCGAGAGTAATCCCGAAATTCCCATTCCAGGAGAAAAGGGTGACTAACAACCCTGAAGCAACACAAGCGAGTTCCTGAGGTCCCCGTCGCAACTCGAGAAGTACCCCCAGCTTCCCGCCTCAAAAGGGGAAACACCAAAAAATTATCCGCTCAATATGAGATGAGGAAATTTTGCACTGCACAATTAAATAGAAATCCCACATTCCCGCTTGAAAGGCAAAAGGGCACTTGACACACTTTATGCGATTCAGATAGTTTCCTAACACCCGTACTTATTGGAGCGGAGAACACACTTCATGGACTCAAATCTAGAAGAGGACCTATTCCCATTTAAGGGCTCGAGAGTAATCTGGAAGTTCCACTTCCAAAAAAAGGGGACCTGACTTCCCTGAAGCAACACGAACGAGTTCCTGAGGTCCACGCTGCAACTCGAGAAGTACCCCCAGATCCAAGCCGAAACTCGAGACACAACAAAATGATCCCCACAATGCGAGATGAGGAAATTTTGTGCTCCGAAATCCCAAGAGAAGTCCCACATACCCGCTTGAAAGGCAAAAGGTCACTTGACACACTTTATGTGACCCAGAAAGTCGCTCACAGAGCCATACCCATTGGAGAGGAAAAAACACCTTTTGGACTCAACTCCAGATGAATCCGTATTCCCAATTAACGGCTCGAAAGTAAACCGGAAGTTCCGGTTCCAACACAAAAGGGGACCTGACTTCCCTGAAGCAACCCGAGCCACTTTCTGAGGTCCCCGTTGCAACTCTAGAAGCACCCCCAGCATCCCGCCTCAACTCGACAAACACCACAGAATTATCCCCTCAATGCGAGATGAGGAAATTGTGCGCTGCAGAATCTCAAGAGAAATACCACATTCCCGCTTGAAAGGCAAAAAGGTACTTGACACCCTTTATGCGACTCAGAAAGTACCCTCACACAGCCGTCCCCATTGGAGAGGAGAACTAACTTTATGGACTCAATTCGAGATGAAGCCCTATTCCCATTTAATGGCTGGAGAGTATACAGGAAGTGCCCTTTCCAACACAAAAGGGGACCTGCCTTACCTGAAGAAACCCAAGCAAGTTCTTCAGGTCCACATGGCAACTCGAGAAGTACCCCAAGATTCCTGCCGCAACTAGAGAAACACCACAAAATTATCCCCTCAATGCGAGAAGAGGAAATTTTGCGCTGCAGAATCTCAAGAGAAATACCACTATTCCCTCTTGAAAGGCAAAAAGTACTTCATACCGTTTATGCGACTCAGAAATTTCACTAATATCATTCCCCATAGGAGAGGAGAACACACTTTATGGACTCAATTCGAGATGAGGCCCTATTCCCATTTAACAGCTCCAGCCTAAACCGGAAGCTACCATTCCAACACAAAAGGGGATCTGACTTTCCAGAAGCAACTCGAGGAAATTCCTGAGGTCCTCGTCGCAAAACGAGAAGTAATCCAAAATTCCCGCCACAACTTGACATACACCACAAAATTATCTCCAATGCGAGATGAGGATATTTTGCGCTGCAGAATCTCAAGAGAAATACCACATTCCCTCTTGAAATGCAAAAGGGTACTTGACATCCTTTATGCAACTCAGAAATTTCACTAACATCAGTCCCCATTGGAGAGGTAAACGAACTTTATGTGCTCAATTCAAAATGAGGCACTATTGCCAATAACTGCTAGAGAGTAAATCGGAAGTTCCCCTTCCAACAAAAAGGGGCCCTGCCTTACCTGAAGAAACCCGAGTGAGTTCCTGAAGTAGGCATAGAAACTTGAGAAGTACCCCCAGCTTCCCGCCGCAACTCGAGAAACACCACAAAATTATCCCCTCAAAGCAAGAATAGGAAATATTGCGTTACAGAATCTCAAGAGAAATACCACATTCCCTCTTGAAAGGCAAAACGGTTCTTGAAACCCTTTATGGGACTCAGAAAGTTCCCTCACACAGCCGTCCTCATTGGACAGGAGAACACACTTTACGGACTCAAATCAGGATGAGGCCCTATTCCCAATAAACGGCTCGAGAGTAAACCGGAAGTTCCCCTTCCAACACCAAAGGGGACCTGACTTCCCTGAAGCAACCCAAGCGAGTTCCTGAGGTCCCCGTCGCAACTCGAGAAATACCCTAGCCTCCAGCTGCAACTCGAGAAACACCACAAAATTATCCCCTCAGTGTGAGATGAGGAATTTTTGCGCTGCAGAATCTCTAGAGAAATACCACATTCCCTCTTGAAAGGCAAACGTCTCTTAACACCCTTTATGCGATTCAGAAAGTTCCCTCACACAGCAGTGCCCATTGGAGAGGAGAACACACTTTATGGACTCAATTGGAGATGAGGACCGATTCCCACTTAACGGCTCGATAGTGAACCGGAAGTTCCCCTTCAAACACAAAACGGGACCTGCCTTACCTGAAGAAACCCGAGCGAGTTCCTGATGTCCCCATCGCAACTCGAGAAGTACCCCCAGCTTCCCGCCGCAACTGGACATACACCATAAAATTATCACCTCAATGCGAGATGAAGAAATATTGCTCTGCAGAATCTCAAGTAAAATATCACATTACCTCTTGAAAGGCAAAAGGGTTCTTGACTCCCTTTATGCGACTCAGAATGTTCCCTAACATCCATCCTCAGTGGAGAGGAGAACAAACTTTATGGACTCAACTCCAGAAGAGGCCCTATTCCCATTAAAGGGCTCGAGACTAATCCGGAAGTTCCCCTTCCAGCAAAAAAGGGGACCTGATTTCCCTGAAGAAACTCGAGTGAGTTCCTGAGGTCCCCATCTAAACTCAAGAAGTACCACCAGCGTCCCGCCGCAATTTCAGAAACACCACAAAATATTCCACTCAATGCGAGATGAGGAAATTTTGCGCTGCAGAATCTCAAGAGAAATCCCACATTCCGGCTTGAAAGGAAAAAGGGTACTGACTCCATTTATGCGACTCAGAATGTTCCCTAACATCCTTCCTCAGTCGAGAGGAAAACACACTTTATGGACTCAAATCGAGAAGAGGCATTTTTCCCATTTAACAGCTCGAGAGTAATCCGGAAGTTCCCCTTCCAACACAAAAAAGGACTTGACTTCCCTGAAGCAACCCGAGCGAGTTCCTGAGGTCCCTGCTGCAACTCGAAAAGTACCCCCAGCTTCCCGCCGCAACTCGAGAAACACCACAAAATTATCCCCTCAATGGGAGATGAGGAAATTTTGCGCTGCAGAATCTCAAGAGAAATCCCACATTCCCGCTTGAAAGGCAGAAGGGTACTTGACTCCCTTTAGGCGACTCAGAATGTTCCCTAACATCCATCCTCAGTGGAGAGGAGAACATAATTTATGGACTTAAATGGAGAGGAGGCAATATTCCCTTTTAACGTCTTGACAGTAATCCGGAAGTTCGCCTTCCAACACAAAAGGCGACTTGACTTCCCTGAAGCAACCCGAGCGAGTTCCTGAGGTGCCCGCCATAGCTAGAGAAGTGCCCCCTAATTCCCACCACAACTGGAGAAACACCACAAAATTATCACCTCAATGCGAGATGAGGAAATTTTGCGCTGCAGAATCTCAAAAGAAATCCACATTACCATTGAAAGGCAAAAGCTTACTTGACACACTTTATGCCACTCAGAAAGTTCCCTAATCTCCGTCTCCACTGGAGAGGATATCACACTTTAGAGACTCAACTGGAGAAGAGGCCCAATTCCCATTACAGGGCTCAAAAGTATTCCGGAAGTTCCCCTTCCAGCACAAATGGCACCTGATTCCCTGATGTAACTCGGATAAGTTTCTGAGGTATTCGCAACTCGAGAAACACCACAAAATTATCCCCACAATGTGAGATGAGGAAATTTTGCGCTGCAGAATCTCAAGTGAAATCCCACATTTCCGCTTGAAAGGCAAAAGGTTACTTGACTCCCTTTAGGCGACTCAGAATGGTCACTAACATTTGCCCTCAGTGGAGAGGAAAACACACTTTATGGACTCAACTCCAGAAGAGGCCATATTCCCATTAAAGGGCTCAAGAGTAATCCGGAAGTTCTCCTTCCAGGATAAAAGGGGCCTGATTTCCTGAAGTAACTCGGGTAAGTTTCTGAGGTCCCCTTCGCAACTCGAGAAACACCACAAAATATTCCCCTCACTGCGAGATGAGGAAATTTTGCGCTGCAGAATCTCAAGAGAAATCCTACATTCCGGCTTGAAAGACGAAAGGGTACTGACTCCGTTTATGCGACTCAGAATGTTCCCTAACATCCTTCCTCAGTGGAGAGGAAAACACACCTCATGGACTCAAATCGAAAAGAGGCAATATTCCTATTTATTGACTCAAGAGTAATCAAGAAGTTCCCCTTCCAACACAAAAGGGAACTTGACTTCCCTGGAGCAAACCGAGAGAGTTCCTTAGGTTCCCGTTTCAACTCCAGAAGTATCCCCTACTTCCCACCACAACTCGAGAAACAACACAATATCATCCCCTCAATGCGACATGAGGTAATTTTGCGCTGCAGAATCTCAAGGGAAATCCCACATTCCCGCTTGAAAGGCAAAAGGGAACTTGGCATACTTTATGCCCCTCAGAAAGTTCCCTAAAATCCGTCCCCATTGCAGAGGCGTACTCAATTTATGGACTCAACTCCAGAAGAGCCCCTATTCCCATTAAAGGGCTCCAGAGTAATCCGGAAGTTCCCCGTCCAGCACAATGGGGGAACTGACTTCCCTGAAGTAACTCCAGTGAGTTCCTGAGGTCCCCGTTGAAACTCGAGAAGTACCCCCAGCTTCCCGCCGAAATTCGGGAAACACAACAAAATTATCCCCTCAATGCGAGAGGAGGAAACTTTGCGCTGCAGAATCTGAAGAGAAATCCCACATTCCCAATTGAAAGGCAAAAGCTTACTTGATTCCCTTTATGTCACTCAGAAAGTTCCCTAACATCCCTCCCCATTGGAGAGGAGAACACACTTTGTGGACTCAACTCCAGAAGAGGCCCTATTCCATTTAAAGGGCTCCAGAGTAATCCGGAAGCTCCCCTTCAAGAACAAAAGGGGTCTTGACTTCCCTGAAGTAACTGGAGTGAGTTCCTGAGGTCCCCATCGCAACTCCAGGAGTACCCCCATCTTCCCGCCTCAATTCGAGAAACACCACAAAATTATCCCCTCAATGCGAGATGAGGAAAATTTTCGCTGCAGAATCTCAAGAGAAATCCCACATTCCCGCTTGAAAGGCAGAAGGGTACTTGACTCCCTTTAGGCGACTCACAGAGTTCCCTCACACAGCCGTCCCCTTTGGAGAGGAGAACACACTTGATGGACTCAATTCGAAATGAGACCCTGTGCACAATTTTAAGGCTCGAGAGGAAACCTGAAGTTCCCCTTCAAACACCAAAGGGGACATGACTTCCCTGAAGCAACCCCAGCGAGTTCCTGAGGTCCCCGTCGCAACTCGAGAAGCACCACCAACTTCCCGCCGCAACTCGATAAACACACCAAAATTATCCCCTCCATGCGAGATGAGGAAATTTGGCGATGCAGCATCTCAAGAGAAATACCACATTCCCTCTTGAAAGGCAAAAAGGTATTTGACACACTTTATTCGACTCACAGAGTTCCCTCACACAGCCGTCCCCTTTGGAGAGGAGAACACACTTGATGGACTCAATTCGAAATGAGACCCTGTGCACAATTTTAAGGCTCGAGAGGAAACCTGAAGTTCCCCTTCAAACACCAAAGGGGACATGACTTCCCTGAAGCAACCCCAGCGAGTTCCTGAGGTCCCCGTCGCAACTCGAGAAGCACCACCAGCTTCCCGCCGCAACTCGATAAACACACCAAAATTATTCCCTCCATGCGAGATGAGGAAATTTGGCGATGCAGCATCTCAAGAGAAATACCACATTCCCTCTTGAAAGGCAAAAAGGTATTTGACACACTTTATTCCACTCAGAAAGTTCTCTCACACAGCCGTCCCCTTTGGAGAGGAGAACACACTTGATGGACTCAATTCGAGATGAGCCCCTGTGCATATTTAAGGGCTCGAGAAGAACCCGGAAGTTCCCCTTCCAACACCAAAGGGGACCTGACTTAACAGAAGCAACACCAGCGGGTGCCTGAGGTCCCCGTCGCAACTCGAGAAGCACCCCCAGCTTCCCGCCGCAACTCGAGAAACACCCCAAAATTATCCCCTCCATGCGAGATGAGGAAATTTTGCAATGCAGCATCTCAAGAGAAATACCACATTCCCTCTTGAAAGGCAAAAAGGTACTTGACACCATTTATTCGACTCAGAAAGTTCCCTCACACAGCCGTCGCCTTTGGAGAGGAGAACACATTTTATGGACTCAATTCGAGGTGAGCCCCTGTGGACATTTAAGGACTCCAGAGGAAACCGGAAGTTCCCCTTCCAACACCAAAGGGGACCTGACTTCACCGAGGCAGCCCCAGCGAGTTCCTGAGCTCCCCTTCGGAACTTCAGAAGCACCCCCATCTTCCCGCCCCAACTCGAGAAATACCCCAAAATTATCCCCTCCATGCGATGAGGAAATTTGGCGATGCAGCATCTCAAGAGAAATACCACATTCCCTCTTGAAAGGCAAGAAGGCACTTGACACCCTTTATTCGACTCAGAAAGTTCCCTCACACAGCCGGCCCCTTTGGAGAGGAGAACACACTTTATATACTCAATTCGAGATGGGCCCCTGTGCACATTTAAGGGCTCGAGAGAAACCGGAAGTTTCCCTTCCAACACCAAAGGGGACCTGATTTCCCTGAAGCAACCCCAGAGAGTTCCTGAGGTCCCCGTCGCACCTCGAGAAGCACACCCATCTTCCCGCAGCAATTCCAAAGACATCCCAAAATTATCCCCTCCATGCGAAGAGGAAATTTGGTGATGCAACATCTCAAGAGAAATACCACATTCCCTCTTGAAAGGAAAAAAGGTACTTGACACAATTTATTCGACTCAGAAAGTTCCCTCACACAGCCGTCCCCTTTGGAGAGGAGAACACACTTTACGGATTCAAGTCTAGAGGAGCCCCTGTGCACATTGAAGGGCTCGAGAGAAAACCGGAAGTTCCCCTTCCAACTCCAAAGGGGACCTGACTTCCCTGAAGCAACCCCAGCGAGTTCCTGAGGTCCCCGTCGCAACTCGAGAAGCACCCCCAGCTTCCCGCCTCAACTCGAGAAACACACCAAAATTATCCCCTCCATGGGAGATGAGGAAATTTGGCGATGCAGCATCTCAAGAGAAATACTACATTCCCTCTTGAAAGGCAAGAAGGTACTTGACACCCTTTATTCGACTCAGAAAGTTCCCTCACACAGCCGTCCCCTTTGGAGAGGAGAACACTTTATGGACTCAATTCGAGATGAGCCCTGTGCACATTGAAGGGCTCGAGAGGAAACCAGAAGTTCCCCTTCCAACACCAAAGGGGACCTGACTTCCCTGAAGCAACCCTAGCGAGTTCCTGAGGTCCCCGTTGCAACTCGAGAAGCACCCCCAGCTTCCCGCCGCAACTCGAGAAACACACCAAAATTATCCCCTCCATGCGAGATGAGGATATTTTGCGATGCAGCATCTCAAGAGAAAAACCACTTTCGCTCTTGAAAGGCAAAAAGTTACTTGACACCCTTTATTCGACTCTGAAAGTTCCCTCAAACAGCCGTCCCCTTTGCAGAGGAGAACACACTTTATGGACTCAATTCGAGATGAGCCCCTGTGCACATTTAAGGGCTCGAGAGGAAACGGGAAGTTCCCCTTCCAACACCAAAGGGGACCTGACTTCCCTGAAGCAACCCCAGCGAGTTCCTGAGGTCCCCGTCGAAATTCGAGAAGCATCCTCAGCTTCCATCCGCAAATCGAGAAACACGCCAAAATTATAACCTCCATGCGAGATGAGGAAATTTGGCGATGCAGCATCTCACGAGAAATACCACATTCCCTCTGGATAGGCAAAAAGGTACTTAACACCCTTTATACGACTCAGAATGTTTCCTCACACAACCGTCCCCTTTGGAGAGGGAAAACACTTTACGGACTCAATTTTAGAGGAGCCCCTGTGCACATTGAAGGGCTCGAGAGAAAACCGGAAGTTCACCTTCCAACAACAAAGGGGACCTGACTTCCCTGAAGCAACCCCAGCGAGTTCCTGAGGTCCGCGTCGCAACTGGAGAAGCACCACCAGCTTCCCGCCGCATCTCGAGAAACACACCAAAATTATCCCCTACATGCGAGATGAGGAAATACTGTGATGCAGAATCTCACGAGAAATACCACATTCCCTCTGGAAAGGCAAGAACGTACTTGACACCCTTTATTCAACTCAGAAAGTTCCCTCACAAGGCCGTCCCCTTTGGAGACGAGAACACACTTTACGGACTCAATTCGAGAGGAGCCCCTGTGCACATTGAAGGGCTCGAGAGGAACCCGGAAGTTCCCCTTCCAACACCAAAGGGGACCTGACTTCCCTGAAGCAACCCCAGTGAGTTCCTGAGTTCCCCGTCGCAATTCGAGAAGCACCCCCAGCTTCCCGCCGCAACTCGAGAAACACCCAAAATTATCCCCTCCATGAGAGATGAGGAAATTTGGCGATGCAGCATCTAAAGAGAAATACCACATTCCCTCTAGAAAGGCAAAAAGGTACTTGACACCCTTTATTCGACTCAAAGAGTTCCCTCACACAGCCGTCCCCTTTGGAGAGGAGAACACACTTTAGGGACTCAGTTCGAGAGGAGCCCCTGTGCACATTGAAAGGCTCGAGAGGAGACCGGAAGTTCCCCTTCCAACAGCAAAGTGGACCTGACTTCCCTGAAGCAACCCCAGCGAGTTCCTGAGGTCCCCGTCGCAACTCGAGAAGCACCCCCAGCTTCCCGCCGCATCTCGACAAACACCCCAAAATTATCCCCTACATGCGAGATGAGGAAATATTGTGATGCAGCATGTCACGAGAAATACCACATTCCCTACGGAAAGGCAAAAAGGTACTTGACACCCTTTATTCGACTCAGAATTTTCCCTCACACAGTCGTCCCCTTTGGAGAGGAGAACACACTTTACGGACTCAATTCGAGAGGAGCCCCTGTGCACATTGAAGGGCTCGAGAGGAAACCGGAAGATCCCCTTCCAACACCAAAGGGGACCTGACATCTCTGAAGGAACCACTGCCGGTTCCTGAGGTCCCCGTAGCAACTCGAGAAGCACCCCCAGCTACCCGCCGCAACTCGAGAAACACACCAAAATAATCCCCTCCATGCGAGATGAGGAAATTTGGCGATGCAGCCTCTCAAGAGAAATACTACATTACCTCTGGAAATGCAAAAAGGTACTTGACACCCTTTATTCGACTCAGAAAGTCCCTCACACAGCCGTCCCCTTTGGAGAGGAGAACACACTTTACGGACTCAATTCGAGAGGATCCCCGGTGCACATTGAAGTGTTCGAAAGGAAACCGGAAGTTCCCCTTCCAACACCAAAGGGGACCTGACTTCCCTGAAGCAACCCCAGCGAGTTCCTGAGGTCCCCGAGGCAAATCGAGAAGCACCCCCAGCTTCCCGCCGCAACTCGCGAAACACCCCAAAATTATCCCCTCCATGCGAGATGAGGAATTTTGCCGATGCAGCATCTCAGGAGAAATACCACATTCCCTCTGGAAAGGCAAAAAGTTACTTGACACCCTTTATTCGACTCAGAAAGTTCCCTCACAAGGACGTCCCCTTTGGAGAGGAGAACACACTTTACGGACTCAATTCGAGAGGAGCCCCTGTGCACATTGAAGGGCTCGAGAGGAACCCGGAAGTTCCCCTTCAGACAACAAAGGGGACCTGATTTCCCTGAAGCAAACCCAGCCGGTTGCAGAGGTCCCCGTCGCAACTCGAGAAGCACACCCAGCTTCCACCGCAAATCGAGAAACACCCCAAAATTATCCCCTCCATGCGAGATGAGGAAATTTGGCGATGCAGCATCTCAGGAAAAATACCACATTCCCTCTGGAAAGGCAAAAAGGTACTTGACACCCTTTATTCCACTCAGAAAGTTCCCTCACACAGCCGTCCCCTTTGGAGAGGAGAACACACTTTACGGACTCAATTCGAGAGGAGCCCCTGTGCACATTGAAGGGCTCGAGAGGAAACCGGAAGTTCCCCTTCCAACAACAAAGGGGACCTGACTTCCCTGAAGCAACCGAAGCGAGTTCCTGAGGTCCCGGTCGTAACTCGAGAAGCACCCCCAGCTTCTTGCCGCACCTCGAGAAGCACCCCAAAATTATCCCCTCCATGAGAGATGAGGAAATTTGGCGAAGCAGCATCTCACGAGAAATACCACATTCCCTCTGGAAAGGCAAAAAGGTACTTGACACCCTTAATTCGACTCAGAAAGTTCCCTCACACAGCCGTCCCCTTTGAAAGAGTAGAACACCCTTTACGGACTCAATTCGAGAGGAGCCCCTGTGCACAATGAAGGGCTCGATAGGAACCCAGAAGTTCCCCTTCCAACACCAAAGGGGACCTGACTTCCCTGAAGCAACCCCAGCGAGTTCCTGAGGTCCCCGTCGCAACTCGAGAAGCACCCCCAGCTTCTCGCCGCAACTGGAGAAACACCCCAAAATTATCCGCTCCATGCGAGATGAGGAAATTTGGCGATGCAGCATATCAAGAGAAATACCACATTCCCTCTGGAAAGGCAATAAGGTACTTGACACTCTTTATTCGACTCAGAAAGTTCCCTCACACAGCCGTCCCCTTTGGAGAGGAGAACACACTTTACGGACGCAATTCGAGAGGAGCCCCTGTGCACATTGAAGTGCTCTAGAGGAAACGGGAAGTTCCTTTTCCAACACCAAATGGGACCTGACTTCCCTGAAGCAACCCCAGCGAGTTCCTGAGGTCCCAGTCGCAACTCGAGAAGCACCCTCAGCTTCCCGCCGCAACTCGAGAAACACCCCAAAATTATCCCCTCCTTGCGAGATGAAGAAATTTGGCGATGCAGCATCTCCAGAGAAATACCACATTCCCTCCTGAAAGGTAAAAAGGTACTTGACACCCTTTATTCGACTCAGAAAGTTCCCTCACACAGCCGTCCCCTTTGGAGAGGAGAACACACTTTACGGACGCAATTCAAGAGGAGCCCCTGTGCACATTGAAGGTCTCTAGAGGAAACGGGAAGTTCCTTTTCCAACACCGAAGGGGACCTGACTTCCCTGAAGCAACCCCAGCGAGTTCCTGAGGTCCCCGTCGCAATTCGAGAAGCATCTTCAGCTTCCATCCGCAAATCGACAAACACCCCAAAATTATAACCTCCTGCGAGATGAGGAAATTTGGCGATGCAGCATCTCAAGAGAAATACCACATTCCATCTTGAAAGGCAAAAAGGTACTTGACACCCTTTATTCGACTCGGAAAGTTCCCTCACACAGCCGTCCCCTTTGGAGAGGGGAAACACTTTACGGACTCAAGTCCAGAGGAGCCCCTGTGCACATTTAAGGGCTCGAGAGGTAACCGGAAGTTCCCCTTCCAACACAAAAGGGGAGCTGACTTTCCTGAAGCAACCCCAGCGAGTTCGTGAAGTCCCCGTCGCAACTCGAGAAGCACCCCCAGCTTCCCGCCGCAACTCGAGAAACACCCCAAAATTATCCCCTCCTTGGGAGATGAGGAAATTTGGCGATGCAGCATCTCAAGAGAAATACCACATTCACTCATGAAAGGCAAAAAGGTACTTGAAACCCTTTATTCGACTCAGAAAGTTCCTTCAAACAGCCGTCCCCTTTCGAGCGGAGAACACACTTTAAGGACTCAAGTCCAGAGGAGCCCCTGTGCACATTGAAGGGCTCGAGAGGTAACCGAAAGTTCCCCTTCCAACACCAAAGGGGAGCTGACTTTCCTGAAGCAACCCCAGCGAGTTCCTGAGGTCCCCTTGGCAACTCGAGAAGCACCCCCAGCTTCCCGCCGCAACTCGAGAAACACCCAAAAATTATCCCCTCCATGGGAGATGAGGAAATTTGGCGATGCAGCATCTCAGGAGAAATACCACATTCACTCTTGAAAGGCAAAAAGTTACTTGACATCCTTTACTCGACTCAGAAAGTTCCTTCACACAGCCATCCCCTTTGGAGTGGAGAACACACTTTACGGACTCAATTCGAGAGGGGCCACTGTGCACATTGAAGGGCTCGAGGGGAAACCGGAAATTCCCCTTCCAACACCAAAGGGTACCTGACTTCCCTGAAGCAAACCCAGCGAGTTGCTGAGGTCCCCGTCGCAACTCGAGAAGCATCCTAAGCTTCCCTCCGCAATGGAGTAACACCCCAAAATTATACCCTCCATGCGAGATGAGGAAATTTGGCGATGCAGCATCTCAAGAGAAATACCCCATTCCCTCTTGAAAGGCACAAAGGTACTTGACACCCTTTATTCGACTCAGAAAGTTCCCTCACACAGCCGTCCCCTTTTGAGAGGAGAACACACTTTACGGACTCAAGTCGACAGGTGCCCCCGTGCACTTTGAAGGGCTCTAGAGGAAACCGAAAATTCCCCTTCCAACACCAAAGGGGACCTGACTTCCCTAATGCAACCCCAGCGAGTTCCTGAGGTCCCCGTCGCAACTCGAGAAGCACCCTCAGCTTCCCGCCGCAACTCGAGAAACACAGCAAAATTATCCCCTCCATGCGAGATGAGGAAATTTGGCGATGCAGCATCTCAAGAGAAATACCACATTCCCTTGGAAAGGCAAAAAGGTACTTGACACTCTTTATTCGACTCAGAAGTTTCCCTCACACAGCCGTCCCCTTCGGAGAGGAGGAAACACTTTACGGACGCAATTCGAGAGGAGCCCCTGTGCACTTTGAAGGGCTCTAGAGGAAACGGGAAGTTCCTTTTCCAACAACAAAGGGGACCTGACTTCCCTGAAGCAACCCCAGCGAGTTCCTGAGGTCCCCGTCCCAATTCGAGAAGCATCCTCAGCTTCCATCCGCAAATCGAGAAACACCCCAAAATTATACCCTCCATGCGAGATGAGGAAATTTGGCGATGCAGCATCTCACGAGAAATACCACATTCCCTCTTGAAAGGCAAAAAGTTACTTGACACCCTTTATTCGACTCAGAAAGTTTCCTCACACAGCCGACCCCTTTGGAGAGGAGAACACACATTACGGACTCAATTCGACAGGGGCCCTTGTGCACATTGAAGGGCTCGAGGGGAAACCGGAAGTTCCCCTTCCAACACCAAAGGGGACCTGACTTCCCTGAAGCAACCCTAGCGAGTTCCTGAGGTCCCCGTCGCAACTCGAGAAACACCCCAAAATTATCCCCTCCGTGCGAGATGAGGAAATTTGGCGATGAAGCATCTCAAGAGAAATACCACATTCCCTCTGGAAAGGCAAAAAGGTACTTGACACCCTTTATTTTACTCAGAAAGTTCCCTCACACAGCCGTCCCCATTTTAGAGGAGAATACACTTTACGGACTCAAATCGAGAGGAGCCCCTGTGCATATTGAATGGCTTGAGAGGAAACCGGAAGTTCCCCTTCCAACACCAAAGAGGACCTGAATTCAATGAAGCAACCGCTGCGAGTTCCTGTGGTCCCCACGGAACTCGAGAAGCACCTCGAGCTTCCCGCCGCAACTTGAAAAAAACCCCAAAATTATCCCCTCCATGCGAGATGAGGAAATTTAGCGATGCAGCATCTCAAGAGAAATACCACATTCACTCTGGAAAGGCAAAAAGGTACTTGACACCCTTTATTCGACTCAGATAGTTCCCTCACACAGCCGTCCCCTTTGGAGAGGAGAACACACTTTACGGACTCAATTCGAGAGGAGCCCCTGTGCACATTGAAGGGCTGTATTTGAAACCGGAAATTCTTCTTCCAACACCAAAGGGGACCTGACTTTCCTGAAGTAACCCCAGCGAGTTTCTGAGGTCCCCGCCGCAACTCGAGAAACACCCCAAAATTATCCCCTCCGTGCGAGATGATCAAATTTGGCGATGCAGCATCTCAGGAGAAATACCACATTCCCTCTTGAAAGGCAAAAAGGTACTAGACACCCTTTATTCAACTCAGAAAGTTCCCTCACACAGCCGTCCCCTTTGGAGAGTAGAACACACTTTATGGTTTCATTTGGAGAGGAGCCCCTTTGCATATTGAAAGGCTCGAGAGTAAATCGGAAGTTCCCCTTCCAACACCAAAGGGGACCTGAGTTCCCTGAAGCAACCCCAGCGAGTTCCTGAGGTCCAGGTCGCAACTCGAGAAGCACCCCCAGCTTCCCGACGCAACTCGAGAAACACCCCAAATTTATCCCCTTCGTGCGAGATGAGGAAATTTGGCGATGCAGTATCTCAAGAGAAATACCACATTCCCTCGAGAAAGGCAAAAACGTACTAGACACCCTTTATTTGACTCAGAAAGTTCCCTCACACAGCCGTCCCCTTTGGAGAGGAGAACACACTTTACAGACTCAATTCCAGAGGAGCCCCTGTGCACATTGAAGGGCTCGAGAGGAAACCTTAAGTTCTCCTTCCAACACCAAAGGGGACCTGACTTCCCTGAAGCAACACCAGCGAGTTCCTGAGTTCCCCGTCGCAACTCGAGAAACACCCCCAGCTTCCCGCCGCACTCGAGAAACACCCCAAAATTATTCCCTCCATTCGAGATGAGGAAATTTGGCGATGCAGAATCTCAAGAGAAATACCACATTCCCTCTTGAAACGCAAAAAGGTACTTGACACCCTTTATTCGACTCAGAAAGTTCCCTCACACAGCCGTCCCCTTTGGAGAGAACACACTTTACGACTCAATTCGAGAGGAGCCCCTGTGCAAATTGAAGGGCTCGAGAGGAAACCGGAAGTTCCCCTTCCAACACCAAAGGAGACCTGACTTCCCTGAAGCAACCCCAGCGAGTTCCTGAGGTCCAGGTCGCAACTCGAGAAGCACCCCCAGCTTCCCGCCGCAACTCGAGAAACACCCCAAAATTATCCCCTCCGTGCGAGTGAGGAAATTTGGCGATGCAGCATCTCAAGAGAAATACCACATTGCCTCTGGAAAGGCAAACAGGTACTTGACACCCTTTATTCGACTCAGAAATTTCCCTCACACAGCCGTCCCCTTTGGAGAGGATAACACACTTTACGGACTCAATTCGAGAGGAGGCCCTGTGCACATTGAAGGGCTCGAGAGGAAACCAGAAGTTCCCCTTCCAACACCAAAGGGGACCTGACTTCCCGAAAGCAACCCCAGCGAGTTCCTGAGGTCCCCGTCGCAACTCGAGAAGCACCCCCAGCTTACCGCCGCAACTCGAGAAACACCAAAAAATTATCCCCTCCATGCGAGATGAGGAAATTTGGCGATGCAGCATCTCAAGAGAAATACCACATTCCCTCTGGAAAGGGAAAAAGGTACTTGACACTCTTTATTCGACTCAGAAAGTTCCCTCACACAGCCGTCCCCTTCGGAGAGGAGAACACACTTTACGGACGCAATTCGAGAGGAGCCCCTGTGCACATTGAAGGGCTCTAGAGGAAACGGGAAGTTCCTTTTCCAACAACAAAGGGGACCTGACTTCCCTGAAGCAACCCCAGCGAGTTCCTGAGGTCCCCGTCGCAATTCGAGAAGCATCGTCAGCTTCCATCCGCAAATCGAGAAACACTCCAAAATTATACCCTCCATGCGAGATGAGGAAATTTGGCGATGCAGCATCTCAAGAGAAATACCACATTCCCTCTTGAAAGGCAAAAAGGTACTTGACACACTTTATTCGACTCAGAAAGTTCCCTCACACAGCCATCCCATTTGGAGAGGAGAACACACATTACGGACTCAATTCGACAGGAGCCCTTGTGCACATTGAAGGGCTCGAGGGGAAACCGGAAGTTCCCCTTCCAACACCAAAGGGGACCTGACTTCCCTGAAGCAACCCCAGCGAGTTCCTGAGGTCCCCGTCGCAACTGGAGAAACACCCCAAAATTATCCCCTCCGTGTGAGATGTGGAAATTTGGCGATGAAGCATCTCAAGAGAAATACCACATTCCCTCTGGAAAGGCAAAAAGGTACTTGACACCCTTTATTTTACTCAGAAAGTTCCCTCACACAGCCGTCCCCATTTTAGAGGAGAATACACTTTACGGACTCAAATCGAGAGGAGCCCCTGTGCACATTGAATGGCTCGAGAGGAAACCGGAAGTTCCCCTTCCAACACCAAAGAGGACCTGACTTCAATGAAGCAACCGCTGCGAGTTCCTGTGGTCCCCACGGAACTCGAGAAGCACCTCGAGCTTCTCGCCGCAACTTGAAAAATACCCCAAAATTATCCCCTCCATGGGAGATGAGGAAATTTGGCGATGCAGCATCTCAAGAGCAATACCACATTCACTCTGGAAAGGCAAAAAGGTACTTGACACCCTTTATTCGACTCAGAAATTTCCCTCACACAGCCGTCCCCTTTGGAGAGGAGAACACACTTTACGGACTCAATTCGAGAGGAGCCCCTGTGCACATTGAAGGGCTGTAATTGAAACCGGAAATTCTCTTCCAACACCAAAGGGGACCTGACTTTCCTGCAGTAACACCAGCGAGTTTCTGAGGTCCCCGCCGCAACTCGAGAAACACCCCAAAATTATCCCCTGCGTGCGAGATGATCAAATTTGGCGATGCAGCATCTCAGGAGAAATACCACATTCCCTCTTGAAAGGCAAAAAGGTACTAGACACCCTTTATTCAACTCAGAAAGTTCCCTCACACAGCCGTCCCCTTTGGAGAATAGAACACACTTTATGGTTTCAATTGGAGAGGAGCCCCTGTGCACATTGAAGACTCGAGAGGAAACCGAAAGTTCCCATTCCAACAACAAAGGGGAAATTACTTCGCTGAATCAACCCCAGCGAGTTCCTGAGGTCCCCGTCGCAACTCGAGAAACACCTCCACCTTCCAGCCGCAACTCGAGAAACACCCCAAAATTATCCCCTCCGTGCGAGATGAGGTAATTTGGCGATGAAGCATCTCAAGAGAAATACCACATTCCCTGTTGAAAAGCAAAAAGATACTAGAAACCCTTTATTCGACTCAGAACGTTCCCTCACACAGCCGTCCCCTTTGGAGAGGAGAACACACTTTACGGACTCAATTCGAGAGAAGCCCCTGTGCACATTGAAGGGCTCGAGAGGAAACCGGAAGTTCCCTTTCCAACATCAAGGGGACCTGACTTCCCTGAAGCAACCCCAGCGAGTTCCTGAGGTCCCCGTCGCAACTCGAGAAGCACTCCCAGCTTCCCGACTCAACTCGAAAAACAACCCAAAATTATCCCCTCCATGAGAGATGAGGAAATTTGGCGATGCAGCATCTCCAGAGTAATACCACATTCCCTCTGGAAAGGCAAAAAGGTACTTGACACCCTTTATTCGACTCAGAAAGTTCCCTCACACAGCCGTCCCCTTTGGAGAGGAGAACACACTTTACGGACTCAATTCGAGAGAGGCCCCGGTGAACATTGAAGGGCTCGAGAGGAAACCGGAAGTTCCCCTTCCAACACCAAAGGGGACCTGACTTTCCTGAAGCAACCGCAGAGAGTTCCTGAGGTCCCCTTCGCAACTCGAGAAGAACCCCCAACGTCCCGACGCAACTCGAGAAACACCCCAAAATTATCCCCTCCATGCGAGATGAGGAAATATGGCGATGCAGCATCTCAGGAGAAATACCACATTCCCTCTGGAAAGGCAAAAAGTTACTTGACACCCTTTATTCGACTCAGAAAGTTCCCTCACACAGCCGTCCCCTTTGGAGAGGAGAACACACTTTACGGACTCAATTCGAGAGGAGCCCCTGTGCACATTGAAGGGCTCGAGAGGAAACCGGAAGTTCCCCTTCCAACACCAAAGGGGACCTCACTTCCCAGAAGCAACCCCAGCGAGTTCCTGAGGTCCCCGTCGCAACTCGAGAAGCACCCCCAGTTTCCCGCCGAAACTCAAGAAACACCGCAAAATTATCCCTTCCATGCGAGATGGGGAAATTTGGCGATGCAGCATCTCACGAGAAATACGACATTCCTTCTGGAAAGGCAAAAAGGTACTTGACACCCTTTATTCGACTCAGAAAGTTCCCTCACACAGCCGTCCCTTTTGGAGAGGAGAACACACTTTACGGACTCAATTCGAGAGGAGCCCCTGTGCACATTGAAGGTCTCCAGAGGAAACCGGAAGTTCCCCTTCCAACACCAAAGGGGACCTGACTTCCCTGAAGCAACCCCAGCGAGTTCCTGAGGTCCCCGTCGCAACTGGAGAAGCACCCCCAGCTTCCCGCCGCAAGATGAGAAACACATGAGAATTATCCCCTCCATGCGAGATGAGGAAATTTGGCGATGCAGCATCTCAAGAGAAATACCACATTCCCTCTGGAAAGGCAAAAAGGTACTTGACACCCTTTATTCGACTCATAAACTTCCCTCACACAGCAGTCCCCTTTGGAGAGGAGAACACACTTTACGGACTCAATTGGAGAGGAGCCTCTGTGCACATTGAAGGGCTCGAGAGGAAACCGGAATTTCCCCTTCCAACAGCAAAGGGGACCTGACTTTCCTGAAGCAACCCCAGCGAGTTCCTGAGCTCCCCGTCGCAACCCGAGAAGCACCCCCAGCTTCCCGCCGCAACTCGAGTAACACACCAAAATTCTCCCCTCCATGCGAGATGAGGAAATTTGGCGATGCAGCATCTCACGAGAAATACCACATTCCCTCTGGAAAGGCAAAAAGGTACTTGACACCCTTTATTCGACTCAGAAAGTTCCCTCACACAGCCGTCCCCTTTGGAGAGGTGAACACACTTTACGGACTCAATTCGAGAGGAGCCCCTGTGCACATTGTAGGGCTCGAGAGGAAATCGGAAGTTCCCCTTCCTACAACAAAGGGGACCTGACTTCCCTGAAGCAACCCCAGCGAGTTCCTGAGATCCCCGTCGCAACTCGAGAAGCACCCCCATCTTCCCGCCGCAACTCGAGATTCACCACAAAATTATCCCCTCCATGCGAGATGTGGAAATTTGGCGATGCAGCCTCTCAATAGAAATACCACATTCCCTCTGGTAAGGAAAAAGTACTTGACACCCTGTATTTGACTCAGAATGTTCCCTCACACAGTCGTCCCCTTTGGAGAGAACACACTTTACGGACTCAATTCGAAAGGAGCCCCTGTGCACATTGAAGGGCTGGAGAGGAAACCGGAAGTTCCCCTTCCAACAGCAAAGGGGACCTGACTTCCCGGAAGCAACCCCAGCGAGTTCCTGAGGTCCACGTCGCAACTAGAGAAGCACCCCCAGCTTCACGCCGCAACTCGAGAAATACCCCAAAATTATCCCCTCCTTGCGAGGTGAGGAAATTTGGCGATGCAGCATCTAAAGAGAAATACCACATTCCCTCTGGAAAGGCAAAAAGGTACTTGACACCCTTTATTCGACTCACAAAGTTCCCTCACACAGCCGTCCCCTTTGCAGAGGAGAACATATTTTACGGACTCAATTCGAGAGGAGCGCCTGTGCACATTGAAGGGCTCGACAGGAAACCGGAAGTTCCCCTTCCAACACCAAAGGGGACCTGACTTGCCTGAAGCAACCCCAGTGAGTTCCCGAGGTCCCCGTCGAAACTCGAGAAGCACCCCCAGCTTCCCGCCGCAACTCGAGAAACACCCCCAAATTATCCCCTCCATGCGAGATGAGGAATTTGGCAATGCAGCTTCTCCAGAGAACGACCACATTCCCTCTGGAAAGTCAAAAAGGTACTTGACACCCTTTTTCGACTCAGAAAGTTCCCTCATACAGCCGTCCTCTTTGGAGAGGAGAACACACTTTCCGGACTCAATTCGAGAGGAGCCCCTGTGCACATTGAAGGGCTCGAGAGGAAACCGGAATTTCCCCTTCCAACACCAAAGGGGACCTGACTTCCCTGAAGCAAACCCAGCGAGTTCCTGAGGTCCCCGTCGCAACTCGAGAAGCACCCCCAGCTTCCCGCCGCAACTCGAGAAACACCCCAAAATTATCCTGTCCATGCGAGATGAGGAAATTTGGCGATGCAGCATCTCAAGAGAAATACCACATTCCCTCTCGAAAGGCAAAAAGGTACTTGACACCTTTTATTCGACTCAGAAAGTTCCCTCACACAGCCGTCCCCTTTGGAGAGGAGAACACACTTTACGGACTCAATTCGAGAGGAGACCCTGTGCACATTGAAGGGCTCGAGAGGAAACCGGAAGTTCCCCTTCCAACACCAAAGGGGACCTGACATCCCTGAAGCAACCCCAGCGAGTTCCTGAGGTCCCCGTCCCAACTCGAGAAGCACCACCAGCTTCCAGCCGCAACTCGAGAAACACCCCAAAATAATCCCCTCCATGCGAGATGAGGAAATTTGGCGTTGCAGCATCTCAAGAGAAATACCACATTCCCTCTGGAAAGGCAAAAAGGTACTTGACACCCTTTATTCGACTCAGAAAGTGCCCTCGCACAGCCGTCCGCTTTGGAGAGGAGAACACACTTTAGGGACTCAATTCGAGAGGAGCCCCTGTGCACATTGAAGGGCTCGAGAGGAAACCGGAAGTTCCCCTTCGAACACCAAAGGGGACCTGACTTCCCTGAAACAACGCCAGCGAGTTCCTGAGGTCCCCGTCGAAACTCGAGAAGCACCCCAGCTTCCTGCCGCAACTCGAGAAACACCCCAAAATTATCCCCTCCATGCGAGATGAGGAAATTTGGCGATGCAGCATCTCAAGAGTAATACCACATTCCCTTGGAACGGCAAAAAGGTACTTGACACCCTTTATTCGACTCAGAAAGTTCCCTCACACAGCCGTCCCCTTTGGAAAGGAGAACACAATTTACCCACTCAATTCGAGAGGAGCCCCTGTGCACATTGAAGGGCTCGAGAGGAAACCGGAAGTTCCCCTTCCAACACCAAAGGGGACCTGACTTCCCTGAGGCAACCCCTGCGAGTTCCTGAGGTCACCGTCGCAACTCGAGAAGCACGCCCAGCTTCCCGCCGCAACTCGAGAAACACCCCCAAATTATCCCCTCCATTCGAGATGAGGAAATTTGACGATGCAGCATCTCTAGAGAAATACCACATTCCCTCTGGAAAGGCAAAAATGTTCTTGACACCCTTTATTCGACTCAGAAAGTGCCCTCACACAGCCGTCCCCTTTGGAGAGGAGAACACACTTTAGGGACTCAATTCGAGAGGAGGCCCTGTGCACATTGAAGGGCTCAAGAGGAAAGCGGAAGTTCCCCTTCGAACACCAAACGGGACCTGACTTCCCTGAAGCAAACCCAGCGAGTTCCTGAGGTCCCCGTCGCAACTCGAGAAGCACCCCCCAGCTTCCCGCCGCAACTCGAGAAACACCCCGAAATATTCCCCTCCATGCGAGATGAAATTTTGCGATTCAGCATATCAAGAGAAATACCACATTCCCTCTGGAAAGGCAAAAAGGTATTTGACACCCTTTATTCGACTCAGATAGTTCCCTCACACAGCCGTCCCCTTTGGAGAGGAGAACACACTTTACGGAGTCAATTCGAGAGGAGCCCCTGTGCACATTGAAGGGCTCGAGAGGAAACCGGAATTCCCCTTCCAGCACCAAAGGGGCACTGACTTCCCTGAGGCAACACAAGAGAGAACCTGAGGTCCCCGTCGCAACTCGAGAAGCACCCCCAGCTTCCCGCCACAACTCGAGAAACACACCAAAATTATCCCCTCCATGCGAGATGAGGAAATTTGGCGATGCAGCATCTCAAGAGAAATAACACATTCCCTCTGGAAAGGCAAAAAGGTACTTGACACCCTTTATTCTAATCAGAAGTTTGCCTCACACAGCCGTCCCCTTTGGAGAGGAGAACATACTTTACGGACTCAATTCGAGAGGAGCCCCTGTGCACATTGAAGGGTTCGAGAGGAAACCGGAAGTTCCCCTTCCAACAACAAAGGGGACCTGACTTCCCTGAGGCAACCCCAGCGAGTTCCTGAGGTCCCCGTCGCAACTCGAGAAGCACCCCTAGCTTCCCGCCCCAACTCGAGAAACACCCCAAAATTCACCCCTCCATGCGAGATGAGGAAATTTGGCGATGCAGCATCTCAAGACAAATACCACATTCCCTCTGGAAAGGCAAAAAGGTACTTGACACCCTTTATTCGACTCATAAACTTCCCTCACACAGCCGTCCCCATTGGAGAGGAGAACACACTTTACGGACTCAATTCGAGAGGAGCCCCTGTGCACATTGAACGGCTCGAGAGGAAACCGGAATTTCCCCTTCCAACAGCAAAGGGGACCTGAATTTCCTGAAGCAACCCCAGCGAGTTCCTGAGCTCCCCGTCTCAACCCGAGAAGCACCCCCAGCTTCCCGCCGCAACTCGAGTAACACACCAAAATTCTCCCCTCCATGCGAGATGAGGAAATTTGGCGATGCAGCATCTCACGAGAAATACCACATTCCCTCTGGAAAGGCAAAAAGGTACTTGACACCCTTTATTCGACTCAGAAAGTTCCCTCACACAGCCGTCCCTTTTGGAGAGGTGAACACGCTTTACGGACTCAATTCGAGAGGAGCCCCTGTGCACATTGTAGGGCTCGAGAGGTAATCGGAAGTTCCCCTTCCTACAACAAAGGGGACCTGACTTCCCTGAAGCAACCCCAGCGAGTTCCTGAGGTCCCCGTCGCAACTCGAGAAGCACCCCCATCTTCCCGCCGCAACTCGAGATTCACCACAAAATTATCCCCTCCATGCGAGATGTGGAAATTTGGCGATGCAGCCTCTCAATAGAAATACCACATTCCCTCTGGAAAGGCAAAAATGTACTTGACAGCCTTTTTCGACTCAGAAAGTTCCCTCACACTGCCGACCCCTGTGGAGAGGAGAACACACGTTACGGACTCAATTCAAGAGGAGCCCCTGTGCACATTGAAGGGCTCGAGAGGAAATCGGAAGTCCCCCTTTCAACAGCAAAGGGGACCTGACTTCCCGGTAGCAACCCCAGCGAGTTCCTGAGGTCCCTGTCGCAACTCGGGAAGCAACCCCAGCTTCCCGCCGCAACTCGAGAAACACACCAAAATTATCCCCTCCATGCGAGATGAGGAAATTTGCGATGCAGAATCTCAAGAGAAATACCACATTCCCTCTGGAAAGGAAAAAAGGTACTTGACACCTTTTATTCGACTCAGAATGTTCCCTCAAACAGCCGTCCCCGATGGAGAGGAGAACACACTTTACGGACTCAATTCCAGAGGAGCCCCTGTGCACATTGAAAGTCTCAAGAGGAATCCGGAAGGTCCCCATCCAACACCAAAGGGGACCTGACTTCCCTGAAGCAACCCCAGCGAGTTCCTGAGGTCCCCGGCGTAACTCGAGAAGCACCCCCAGCTTTCAACCGCAACTCGAGAAACACCCCAAAATATCAGCTGCATGCGAGATGAGGAAATTTGGCGATGCAGCATCTCACGAGAATACCACATTCCATCTGGTAAGGAAAAAGTACTTGACACCCTGTATTTGACTCAGAATGTTCCCTCACACAGTCGTCCCCTTTGGAGAGAACACACTTTACGGACTCAATTCGAGAGGGGCCCCTGTGCACATTGAAGGGCTCGAGAGGAAACCGGAAGTTCCCCTTCCAACACCAAACGGGACCTGACTTCCCTGAAGCAACCCCAGTGAGTTCCTGAGGTCCCCGTCGCAACACGAGAAGCACCCCCAGCTTCCCGCCGCAACTCCAGAAAAACCCCAAAATTATCCCCTCCATGCGAGATGAGGAAATTTGGCGACGCAGCATCTCAAGAGAAATACAACATTCCCTCTGGAAAGGCAAAAAGGTACTTGACACCCTTTATTCGACTCAGAAAGTTCCCTCACACAGCAGTCCCCTTTGGAGAGGAGAACACACTTTACGGACTCAATTCGAGAGGAGCCCCTGTGCACACTGAAGGGCTCGAGAGGAAACTGGAAGTTCCCCTTCCAACACCAGAGGGGACCTGACTTCCCTGAAGCAACCCCAGTGAGTTCCTGAGGTCCCCGTCGCAACTCGAGAAGCAGCCCCAGCTTCCCGCCGCAACTCGAGAAACACCCCAAAATTATCCCCTCCATGCGAGATGAGGAAATTTGGCGATGCAGCATCTCAAGAGAAATACCACATTCCCTCTGGAAAGGCAAAAAGGTACTTGACACCCTTTATTCGACTCAGAAAGTTCCCTCACACAGCCGTCCCCTTTGGAGAGGAGAACACACTTTACGGACTCAATTCGAGAGGAGCCCCTGTGCACATTGAAGGGCTCGAGAGGAAACCGGAAGTTCCCCTTCCAACACCAAAGGGGACCTGACTTCCCTGAAGCAACCCCAGCGAGTTCCTGACGTCCCCGTCGCAACTCGAGGAGCACCCCCTTCTTCCCGCCGCAACTCGAGAAACAGCCCAAAATTATCCCCTCCATGCGAGATGAGGAAATTTGGCGATGCAGCATCTCAAGAGAAATACCACATTCCCTCTGGAAAGGCAAAAAGGTATTTGACACCCTTTATTCGACTCAGAAAGTTCCCTCACACAGCCGTCCCCTTTGGAGAGGAGAACACACTTTATGGACTCAATTCGAGAGGAGCCCCTGTGCACATTGAGGGGCTCGAGAGGATATCGGAAGTTCCCCTTTCAACACCAAAGGGGAACTGACTTCCCTGAATCAACCCCAGCGAGATCCTGAGGTCCCCGTGGCAACTCGAGAAGCACCCCCAGCTTCCCGCCGCAACTCGAGAAACACCCCAAAATTCTCCCCTCCATGCGAGATGAGGAAATTTGGCGACGCAGCATCTCAAGAGAAATACCACATTCCCTCTGGAAAGGCAAAAAGGTACTTGACACCCTTTATTCGACTCAGAAAGTTCCCTCACACAGCCGTCCCCTTTGGAGAGGAGAACACACTTTACGGACTCAATTCGAGAGGAGCCCCTGTGCACATTGAAGGGCTCGAGAGGAAACCGGAAGTTCACCTTCCAACACCAAAGGGGACCTGACTTCCCTGAAGCAACCCCAGCGAGTTCCTGAGGTCCCCGTCGCAACTCTAGAAGCACCCCCAGCTTCCCGCCGCAACTCGAGAAACACCCCGAAATTATCCACTCCATGCGAGATGAGGAAATTTGGCGATGCAGCATCTCAAGAGAAATACCACATTCCCTCTGGAAAGGCAAAAAGGTACTTGACACCCTTTATTCCACTCAGAAAGTTCCCTCACACAGCCGTCCCCTTTAGAGAGGAGAACACACTTTACGGACTCAATTCGAGAGGAGACCCTGTGCACATTGAAGGGCTCGAGAGGAAACCGGAAGTTCCCCTTCAAACACCAAAGGGGACCTGACTTCCCTGAAGCAACCCCTGCGAGTTCCTGAGGTCCCCGTCGCAACTCGAGGAGCACCCCCAGCTTCCCGCCGCAACTCGAGAAACAGCCCAAAATTATCCCCTCCATGCGAGATGAGGAAATTTGGCGATGCAGCATCTCAAGAGAAATACCACATTCCCTCTGGAAAGGCAAAAAGGTACTTGACACCCTTTATTCGACTCATAAAGTTCCCTCACACAGCCGTCCCCTTTGGAGAGGAGAACACACTTTACGGACTCAATTCGAGAGGAGCCCCTGTGCACATTGAAGGGCTCGAGAGGAAACCGGAAGTTCCCCTTCCAACACCAAAGGGGACCTGACTTTCCTGAAGAAACCCCAGCGAGTTCCTGAGGTCCCCGTCACAATTCGAGAAGCACCCCCAGCTTCCCGCCGCAAGTTGAGAAACACACCAGAATTATCCCCTCCATGCGAGATGAGGAAATTTGGCGATGCAGCATCTCAGGAGAAATACCACATTCCCTCTGGAAAGGCAAAAAGGTACTTGACACCCTTTATTCGACTCAGAAAGTTCCCTCACACAGCCGTCCCCTTTGGAGAGGAGAACCCACTTTACGGACTCAATTCGAGAGGAGCCCCTGTGCACATTGAAGGGCTCAAGAGGAAACTGGAAGTTCCCTTTCCAACATCAAGGGGACCTGACTTCCCTGAAGCAACCCCAGCGAGTTCCTGAGGTCCCCGTCGCAACTCCAGAAGCACTCCCAGCTTCCCGACTCAACTCGGAAAACAACCCAAAATTATCCCCTCCATGAGAGATGAGGAAATTTGGCGATGCAGCATCTCCAGAGAAATACCACATTCCCTCTGGAAAGGCAAAAAGGTACTTGACACCCTTTATTCGACTCAGAAAGTTCCCTCACACAGCCGTCCCCTTTGGAGAGGAGAACACACTTTACGGACTCAATTCGAGAGAGGCCCCGGTGCACATTGAAGGGCTCGAGAGGAAACCGGAAGTTCCCCTTCCAACAGCAAAGGGGACCTGACTTTCCTGAAGCAACCCCAGCGAGTTCCTGAGCTCCCCGTCGCAACCCGAGAAGCACCCCCAGCTTCCCGCCGCAACTCGAGTAACACACCAAAATTCTCCCCTCCATGCGAGATGAGGAAATTTGGCGATGCAGCATCTCACGAGAAATACCACATTCCCTCTGGAAAGGCAAAAAGGTACTTGACACCCTTTATTCGACTCAGAAAGTTCCCTCACACAGCCGTCCCTTTTGGAGAGGTGAACACGCTTTACGGACTCAATTCGAGAGGAGCCCCTGTGCACATTGTAGGGCTCGAGAGGTAATCGGAAGTTCCCCTTCCTACAACAAAGGGGACCTGACTTCCCTGAAGCAACCCCAGCGAGTTCCTGAGGTCCCCGTCGCAACTCGAGAAGCACCCCCATCTTCCCGCCACAACTCGAGATTCACCACAAAATTATCCCCTCCATGCGAGATGTGGAAATTTGGCGATGCAGCCTCTCAATAGAAATACCACATTCCCTCTGGAAAGGCAAAAATGTACTTGACAGCCTTTTTCGACTCAGAAAGTTCCCTCACACTGCCGACCCCTTTGGAGAGGAGAACACACGTTACGGACTCAATTCAAGAGGAGCCCCTGTGCACATTGAAGGGCTCGAGAGGAAATCGGAAGTCCCCCTTTCAACAGCAAAGGGGACCTGACTTCCCGGAAGCAACCCCAGCGAGTTCCTGAGGTCCCTGTCGCAACTCGGGAAGCAACCCCAGCTTCCCGCCGCAACTCGAGAAACACACCAAAATTATCCCCTCCATGCGAGATGAGGAAATTAGCGATGCAGAATCTCAAGAGAAATACCACATTCCCTCTGGAAAGGAAAAAAGGTACTTGACACCTTTTATTCGACTCAGAATGTTCCCTCAAACAGCCGTCCCCGATGGAGAGGAGAACACACTTTACGGACTCAATTCCAGAGGAGCCCCTGTGCACATTGAAAGTCTCAAGAGGAATCCGGAAGGTCCCCATCCAACACCAAAGGGGACCTGACTTCCCTGAAGCAACCCCAGCGAGTTCCTGAGGTCCCCGGCGTAACTCGAGAAGCACCCCCAGCTTTCAACCGCAACTCGAGAAACACCCCAAATTATCAGCTGCATGCGAGATGAGGAAATTTGGCGATGCAGCATCTCACGAGAATACCACATTCCATCTGGTAAGGAAAAAGTACTTGACACCCTGTATTTGACTCAGAATGTTCCCTCACACAGTCGTCCCCTTTGGAGAGAACACACTTTACGGACTCAATTCGAGAGGAGCCCCTGTGCACATTGAAGGGCTCGAGAGGAAACCGGAAGTTCCCCTTCCAACACCAAACAGGACCTGACTTCCCTGAAGCAACCCCAGTGAGTTCCTGAGGACCCGTCGCAACACGAGAAGCACCCCCAGCTTCCCGCCGCAACTCCAGAAAAACCCCAAAATTATCCCCTCCATGCGAGATGAGGAAATTTGGCGACGCAGCATCTCAAGAGAAATACAACATTCCCTCTGGAAAGGCAAAAAGGTACTTGACACCCTTTATTCGACTCAGAAAGTTCCCTCACACAGCAGTCCCCTTTGGAGAGGAGAACACACTTTACGGACTCAATTCGAGAGGAGCCCCTGTGCACAATGAAGGGCTCGAGAGGAAACTGGAAGTTCCCCTTCCAACACCAGAGGGGACCTGACTTCCCTGAAGCAACCCCAGTGAGTTCCTGAGGTCCCCGTCGCAACTCGAGAAGCAGCCCCAGCTTCCCGCCGCAACTCGAGAAACACCCCAAAATTATCCCCTCCATGCGAGATGAGGAAATTTGGCGATGCAGCATCTCAAGAGAAATACCACATTCCCTCTGGAAAGGCAAAAAGGTACTTGACACCCTTTATTCGACTCAGAAAGTTCCCTCACACAGCCGTCCCCTTTGGAGAGGAGAACACACTTTACGGACTCAATTCGAGAGGAGCCCCTGTGCACATTGAAGGGCTCGAGAGGAAACCGGAAGTTCCCCTTCCAACACCAAAGGGGACCTGACTTCCCTGAAGCAACCCCAGCGAGTTCCTGAGGTCCCCGTCGCAACTCTAGAAGCACCCCCAGCTTCCCGCCGCAACTCGAGAAACACCCCGAAATTATCCACTCCATGCGAGATGAGGAAATTTGGCGATGCAGCATCTCAAGATAAATACCACATTCCCTCTGGAAAGGCAAAAAGGTATTTGACACCCTTTATTCCACTCAGAAAGTTCCCTCACTCAGCCGTCCCCTTTGGAGAGGAGAACACACTTTACGGACTCAATTCGAGAGGAGACCCTGTGCACATTGAAAGGCTCGAGAGGAAACCGGAATTTCCCCTTCCAACATCAAAGGGGAACTGACTTCCCTGAAGTAACCCCAGAGAGTTCCTGAAGTCCCCGTCTCAACTCGAGTAGCACCCCCAGCTTCCCGCCGCAACTCGAGAAACAGCCCAAAATTCTCCCCTCCATGCGAGATGAGGAAATTTGGCGATGCAGCATCTCAAGAGAAATACCACATTCCCTCTGGAAAGGCAAAAAGGTACTTGACACCCTTTATTCGACTCAGAAAGTTCCCTCACACAGCCGTCCCCTTTGGAGAGGAGAACACACTTTACGGACTCAATTCGAGAGGAGCCCCTGTGCACATTGAAGGGCTCGAGAGGAAACCGGAAGTTCCCCTTCCAACACCAAAGGGGACCTGACTTCCCTGAAGCAACCCCAGCGAGTTCCAGAGGTCCCCGTCGCAACTCTAGAAGCACCCCCAGCTTTCCGCCGCAACTCGAGAAACACCCCGAAATTATCCACTCCATGCGAGATGAGGAAATTTGGCAATGCAGCATCTCAAGAGAAATACCACATTCCCTCTGGAAAGGCAAAAAGGTACTTGACACCCTTTATTCCACTCAGAAAGTTCCCTCACACAGCCGTCCCCTTTGGAGAGGAGAACACACTTTACGGACTCAATTCGAGAGGAGACCCTGTGCACATTGAAGGGCTCGAGAGGAAACCGGAAGTTCCCCTTCCAACACCAAAGGGGACCTGACTTCCCTGAAGCAACCCCTGCGAGTTCCTGAGGTCCCCGTCGCCACTCGAGGAGCACCCCCAGCTTCCCGCCGCAACTCGAGAAACAGCCCAAAATTATCCCCTCCATGCGAGATGAGGAAATTTGGCGATGCAGCATCTCACGAGAAATACCACATTCCCTCTGGAAAGGCAAAAAGGTACTTGACACCCTTTATTCGACTCATAAAGTTCCCTCACACAGCCGTCCCCTTTGGAGAGGAGAACACACTTTACGGACTCAATTCGAGAGGAGCCCCTGTGCACATTGAAGGGCTCGAGAGGAAACCGGAAGTTCCCCTTCCAACACCAAAGGGGACCTGACTTCCCTGAAGCACCTCCAGCGAGTTCCTGAGGTCCCCGTCGCAACTTGAGAAGCACCCCCAGCTTCCTGCCGCAAGTCGAGAAACACCCCAAAATTCTCCCCTCCATGCAAGATGAGGAAATTTGGCGATGCAGCATCTCAAGAGAAATACCACATTCCCTCTGGAAAGGCAAAAAGGTACTTGACACCCTTTATTCTACTCAGAAAGTTCCCTCACACAGCCGTCCCCTTTGGAGAGGAGAACACACTTTACGGACTCAATTCGAGAGGAGCCCCTGTGCACATTGAAGGGCTCGAGTGGAAACCGGAAGTTCCCCTTCCAACACCAAAGGGGACCTGACTTCCCTGAAGCAACCCCAGCGAGTTCCTGAGGTCCCCGTCGCAACTCGAGGAGCACCCCCAGCTTCCCGCCGCAACTCGAGAAACAGCCCAAAATTATCCCCTCCATGCGAGATGCGGAAATTTGGCGATGCAGCATCTCAAGAGAAATACCACATTCCCTCTGGAAAGGCAAAAAGTTACTTGACACCCTTTATTCGACTCAGAAAGTTCCCTCACACAGCCGTCCCCTTTGGAGAGGAGAACACACTTTACGGACTCAATTCGAGAGGAGCCCCTGTGCACATTGAAGGGCTCGAGAGGAAACCGGAAGTTCCCCTTCCAACACCAAAGGGGACCTGACTTCCCTGAAGCACCTCCAGCGAGTTCCTGAGGTCCCCGTCGCAACTTGAGAAGCACCCCCAGCTTCCTGCCGCAAGTCGAGAAACACCCCAAAATTCTCCCCTCCATGCGAGATGAGGAATTTTGGCGATGCAGCATCTCAAGAGAAATACCACATTCCCTCTGGAAAGGCAAAAAGGTACTTGACACCCTTTATTCGACTCAGAAAGTTCCCTCACACAGCCGTCCCCTTTGGAGAGGAGAACACACAATACGGACTCAATTCGAGAGGAGCCCCTGTGCACATTGAAGGGCTCGAGAGGAAACCGGAAGATCCCCTTCCAACACCAAAGGGGAACTGACTTCCCTGAAGCAAACCCAGCGAGTTCCTGAAGTCCCCGTCTCAACTCGAGAAGCACCCCCAGCTTCCCGCCGCACCTTGAGAAACAGCCCAAAATTGTCCCCTCCATGCGAGATGAGGAAATTTGGCGATGCAGCATCTCAAGAGAAATACCACATTCCCTCTGGAAAGGAAAAAAGGTACTTGACACCGTTTATTCGACAAAGAAAGTTCCCTCACACAGCCGTCCCTTTGGAGAGGAGAACACACTTTACGGACTCAATTCGGGAGGAGCCCCTGTGCACATTGAAGGGCTCGAGTGGAAACCGGAAGTTCCCCTTCCAACACCAAAGGGGAAATGACTTCCCTGAAGTAACCCCAGCGAGTTCCTGAGGTACCAGTCGCAACTCGAGTAGCACCCCCAGCTTCCCACCGCAAGTCGAGAAACAGCCCAATATTCTGCCCTCCATGCGAGATGAGGAAATTTGGCGATGCAGCCTCTCAAGAGAAATACCACATTCCCTCTGGAAATGCAAAAAGGTACTTGACACCCTTTATTCGACTCAGAAAGTTCCCTCACACAGCCGTCCCCTTTGGAGAGGAGAACACACTTTACGGACTCAATTCGCGAGGAGCCCCTGTGCACATTGAAGGGCTCGAGAGGAAACCGGAAGTTCCCCTTCCAACACCAAAGGGGACCTGACTTCCCTGAATCAACCCCAGCGAGTTCCTGAGGTACCCGTCGCAGCTAAAGAAACTCACCCAGCTTCCCGCCGCAACTCGAGAAACACCCCAAAATTATCCCCTCCATGCGAGATGAGGAAATTTGGCGATGCAGCATCTCAAGAGATATACCACCTTCCCTCTGGAAAGGCAAATAGGTACTTGACACCCTTTATTCGACTCATAAAGTTCCCTCACACAGCCGTCCCCTTTGGAGAGGAGAACACACTTTAGGGACTCAATTCGAGAGGAGCCCCTGTGCACATTGAAGAGCTCGAGAGGAAACCGGAAGTTCCCCTTCCAACACCAAAGGGGACCTGACTTCCCTGAAGCAACCCCAGCGAGTTCCTGAGGTCCCCGTCGCTACTCGAGAAGCACCCCCAGCTTCCCACTGCAACTCGAGAAACACCCCAAAATTATCCCCTCCATGCGAGATGAGGAAATTTGGCGATGCAGCATCTCAAGAGAAATACCACATTCCCTCTGGAAAGGCAAAAAGGTACTTGACACCCTTTATTCGACTCAGAAAGTTCCCTCACACAGCCGTCCCCTTTGGAGAGGAGAACACACTTTACGGACTCAATTCGAGAGGAGCCCCTGTGCACATTGAAGGGCTCGAGAGGGACCCGGAAGTTCCCTTTCCAACACCAAAGGGGACCTGACTTCCCTAAAGCAACCCCTGCGAATTCCTCAGGTCCCCGTCGCAACTCGAGTAGCACCCCCGGCTTCCCGCCGCAACTCGAGAAACACCAAAAAATTATCCCCTTAATGCGAAATGAGTAAATTTTGCACTGCAGAATCTCAAGAGAAATACCACCTTCCCTCTTGAAAGGCAAAGGTTTCTTGACACCCTTTATTGGGACGCAGAAATTTCACTATCATCCATCCCCTTTGGAGAGGAAAATAAACTTTATGAACTCAATTCGAGATGAGCCCCTATTCCCATTTAACGGCTCTAGAGTAAACCTAAATTTTCCCTTCCAACAAAAAGGGGACCTGACTTCCCTGAAGAAACCCGAGCAAGGTCCTGAGGTCCCCATCGTACCTCGAGAAGTACCCCCAGATTCCCGCTGCAACTCAAGAAACACCACAAAATTATTCCCTCAATGCGAGATGATGAAATTTTGCGCTGCAGACTTTCAAGAGAATACCACATTCCTTCTTGCAAGGCAAAAGTGTACAGGACAACCTTTTTGCGACTCAGAAAGTTCCCTCACACAGCCGTCCCCTTTGGAGAGGAGAACACACTTTATGGACTCAATAGGAGATGAGACCCTATTCCCATTCAATGGCTCGAGAGTAAACCGGAAGTTCCGCTTACAACTCCAATGGGGACCTGACTGCCCTGAAGCAACCAGAGCGTTTTCCTGGGGTCCCCGTCGCAACTCGAGCAGATACCCCAGCTTCCCGCCGCAACAAGAGAAAAACCACAAAATTTTCCCCGCAATGCGAGGTGTGGAAATTTTGTGCTGCATCTCAAGAGAAATATCACATTCTCTCTTGAAAGGCAAATGGGTACTTGACACCCTTTATGCGACTCAAAATTTTCCCTCACACAGCCGTCCCCATTGGAGAGGAGAACACACCTTAAGGACTCAATTCCAGAGGAGGCCCTATTCCCTTTTAACGGCTCCAGAGTAAACCGGACGTTCCTATTCCAAAACGAAAGGGGACCTGACTTCGCTGAATCAACCCGAGCGAGTTCCTGAGGTCTCCGACGCACTTCGAGAAGTACTCCCAGCTTCTCCCCAAAACTATAGAAACACCACAGTATTATAGACTCAATGCGAGATGAGGAAATTTTGCGCTGCAGAATCTCAAGTGAAATACCACATTCCCACCTGAAAGGCAATGGGTACTTAACACCCTTTATTCGACTCAGAAATTTCACTAACATCAGTCCCCATTGGAGAGAAGAACACATTTTATGGACTCAATTCAAGATGAGCCCCTATTCCCATTAACGGCTCGAGAGTCAACCGGCGGTTCCCCTTCCAACAAAAAAGGGGTCCTGTCTTCCGTGAAGCAACCCGAGCGAGTTCCTGAAGTCCCCGTGTCAACCTGAGAAGCACCCCCAGCTTCCTGCCGCAAATCGAGAAACACCACAAAATTATCCCCTCAATGTGAGAGGAGGAAATTTTGCGATGCAGAATCTCAAGAGAAATACCACATTCCCTCTGGAAAGGCAAAAACGTACTTGACACAGTTTATTCGACTCAGAAAGTTCACTCACAAAGCCGTGCCCTTTGAGAGGAGAACACCCTTTATGGACTCAATTCGAGATGAGCCCCTGTTCACATTTAAGGGCTCGAGAGGAAACCGGAAGTTCCCCTTGCAACACCAAAGGGGACCTGACTTCCCTGAAGCAACCCCAGCGAGTTCCTGATGTCCCCGTTGCAAGTCGAGAAGTATCCCCTGCCTCCCTCTGCAACTCGAGAAATACCACAAAATTATCCCCTCAATGCGAGATGAGGTAATTTTACGCTGCAGAAACTCAAGAGAAATCCCACATTCCCGCTTGAAAGGAAAAGGGTACTTGACACACTTTATGCCCCTCAGAAAGTTCCCTAACATCCGTCCCCATTGGAGAGGAGAACACAATTTATGGACTCAAATCGAGAGGAGGCCCTATTCCCATTAAAGGGCTCGAGAACAATCCGGAAGTTCCCCTTCCAGCACAAAAGGGGACCTGACTTCCCTGAAGTAACCCGAGTGTGTTCCAGAGGTCCTCATCGCAACTGGAGAATCACCCCCAGCTTCCCAGCCCAATTCGTGTAACAGCACATAATTATCCCCTCCATGCGAGATGAGGAAATTTTGCACTGCAGAATCTCAAGAGAAATCCCACATTCCCGCTTGAAAGGCAAAAGGGTACTTGACTCCCTTTAGGCGAATCAGAATGGTCCCTAACATCCTTCCTCAGTGGAGAGGAGAACACACTTTATGGACTCAAATCGAGAAGAGGCAATATTCCCATTTAACGGCTCGAGAGTAATCCGGAAGTTCCCCTTCCAGCACAATCGGGGACCTGACTTCCCTGAAGTCACTCGAGTGAGTTCCTGAGGTCCCCTTCGCACCTCGAGGAATACCCCCAGCTTCCCGCCGCAATTCGAGAAACACCACAAAATTATCCCCTCAATGCGAGATGAAGAAATTTTGCGCTGCAGAATTTCAAGAGAAATCCCACATTCCTGCCTGAAAGGGAAAAGGGTATTTGACACACTTTATTCAGTTCAGTTCAGTTCAGTCACTCAGTCGTGTCCGAATCTCCGCGACCCCATGAATCACTGTCCGCTAGGCCTCCCTGTCCTATACCAACTCCCGGAATTCACTCAAACTCATGGCCACAGAGTCGGTGATGCTATCCAGCCATCTCATTCTCTGTCGTCCCCTTCTCCTCCAGCCCCCAACCTCTCCTAGCATCAGAATCTTTTCCAGTGAGTCAACTCATCGCATGAGGTGGCCGAAGTATTGCAATTTCAGCTTTAGCATCAGTCCTTCCAATGAACACCGACGATTGATCTCCCTTAGAATGGACTGGTTGGATCTTCTTTCAGTCCAAGGGACTCTCAAGAGTCTTCTCCAATACCACAGTTCGAAAGCATCAGTTCTTCGGCGATCAGCTTTCTTCACAGTCCAACTCTCACATCCATACATGACCACAGGAAAAACCATAGCTTTGACTAGATGGAGCTTTTTTGGCAAAGTGATGTCTCTGCTTTTTAATATACTATCAAGGTTGATCATAACTTTCCTTCCAAGGAGTAAGCGCCTTTTAATTTCATGGCTTCAATCAGCATCTGCAGTGATTTTGGAGCCCCCCAAAATAAAGTGTGACACTGTTTCCACTGTTTTTCCATCTATTTCCCGTGAAGTGTTGGGACCAGATTCCATCACCTTTGTTTTCTGAATGTTGAGCTTCAAGCCAACCTTTTCACTATCCTCTTTCACTTTCATCAAGAGGCTTTTGAGTTCCTCCTCACTTTCTGCCCTAAAGGTGGTGTCATCTGCATATCTGAGGTTATTGATATTTCTCCCAGCAATCTTGATTCCAGTTGTTCTTCTTCCAGCCCAGCATTTCTCATGATGCACTCTGCATATAAGTTAAATAAGCAAGATTACAATATACAGCCTTGACGTACTCCTTTTCCTATTTGGAACCAGTCTGTTGTTCCATGCACAGTTCTGACTGCTGCTTCCTGACCTGCATACAGGTTTCTAAAGAGGCAGGTCAGGTGGTCTGGTATTCCCATCTCCTTCAGAATCTTCCACAGTTTATTGTGATCCACACAGTCAAAAGCTTTGGCATAGTCAATGAAGCAGAAATAGATGTTTTTCTGGAACTCTCTCGCTTTCTCCATGATCCAGCGGATGTTGGCAATTTGATCTCTGGTGCTCTGCCTTTTCTAAAACCTGCTTGAACATCTGGGAATTCATGGATCACATATTGCTGAAGCCTGGCTTGGAGAATTTTGAGCATGACTGTACTAGCGTGTGAGATGAGTGCAATTGTGCGGTAGCTTGAGCCTTCTTTGGCATTGCCTTTCTTTGGGATTGGAATGAAGACTGACCTTTTCCAGTCCTGTGGCCACTGCTGAGTTTTCCAAATTTGTTGGCATATTGAGTGCAGCACTTTCACAGCATCATCTTTCAAGATTTGAAATAGCTCAACTGGAATTCCATCACTTCCACTAGCTTTCTTCGTAGTGTTGCTTTCTAAGGCACACTTGAATTCACATTCCAAATGTCTATCTCTAGGCCAGTGATCACATTTTCGTGACTATCCTGGTCGTGAAGATCTTTTTTGTACAGTTCTTCTGTGTATTCTTGCCACCTCTTCTTAATATCTTCTGCTTCCGTTAGGTCCATACCATTTCTGTCCTTTATCGAGCCCATCTTTGCATGAAATGTTCCCTTGGAATCTCTAATGTTCTTGAAGAGATCTCTTGTTTTTCCTATTCTGTTGTTTTCCTCTATTTCTTTGCATTGATCACTGAGGAAGTCTTTCTTATCTCTCCTTGCTATTCTTTGGAACTCTGCATTCTAATGCTTATATCTTTCCCTTTCTCCGTTGCTTTTCGCTTCTCTTCTTTTCACAGCTATTTGTAAGGCCACCTCAGACAGCCATTTTGCTTTTTTTTGCATTTCTTTTCCATGGGGATGCTCTTGGTCCCTGTCTCCTGTACAATGTCACGAACCTCCATCCAGAGTTCATCAGGCACTCTATCTATCAGATCTAGTGCCTTAAATCTATTTCTCACTTCCATTGTATAATCATAAGGGATTTGATTGAGGTCATATCTGAGTGGTCTAGGGGTTTTCCCTACTTTCTTCAATTTAAGTCTGAATTTGGCAATAAGGAGTTCATGATCTGAGCCACAGTCAGCTCCTGGTCTTGTTTTTGCTAACTGTATGCAGCTTCTCCATCTTTGGCTGCAAAGAATATAATCAATCTGATTTCGGTGTGGACCATCTGGTGATGTCCACGTGTAGAGTCTTCTCTTGTGTTGTTGGAAGAGGGAGCTTGCTATGACCAGTGCGTTCTCTTGACAAAACTCTATTAGACTTGTCCCTGCTTCATTCCGTGCTCCAAGGCCAAATTTGCCTGTTACTCCAGGTGTTTCTTGACTTCCTCCATTTGCATTCCAGTCCCCTATAATGAAAAGGACATCTTTTTGGGTGTTAGTTCTAAAAGGTCTTGTAGGTCTTCATAGAACCGTTCAACTTCGGCTTCTTCAGCGTTAGTGGTTGGGGCATAGGCCTGGATTACTGTAATGTTGAATGGTTTGCCTTGGAAACGAACAGAAATCATTCTGTCGTTTTTAAGATTGCATCCAAGTACTGCATTTCGGAGTCTCTTGTTGACCATGATGGCTACTCCATTTCTTCTAAGGGATTCCTGCCCACAGTAGTATATATATAATGGTCATCTGAGTTAAATTCACACATTCCAGTCCATTTTAATTCACTGATTCCTAGCATGTCTATGTTCACTTTTGCCATCTCCTGTTTGACCACTTCCAATTTGCCTTGATTCCTGGACCTTACATTCCAGGTTCCTATGCAGTATTGCTCTTTACAGCACCAGACCTTGCTTCTATCACCGGTCACATCCACAACTGGGTACTGGTTTTGCTTTTGCTCCATCCCTTCATTCCTTCTAGAGTTATTTCTCCACTGATCTCCAGTAGCATCCTGGGCACCTACAGACCTGGGGAATTCCTCATTCAGTATCCTTTCATTTTGCCCTTTGATACTGTTCATGGGGTTCTCAATGCAAATATACTGAAGTGGTTTGCCATTCCCTTCTCCAGTGGACCACATTCGGCTGTGGTCCATGTGATCAGATGGAGTAGATTCCTGTGATTATGATTTCAGTGTGTCTGCCATCTGAAGCCCCCTCGCAATACCTACCATCTGATTTGAGTTTCTCTTACCTTGGGTGTGGGGTATCTCTTCACAGCTGCTCCAAGAAAGCACAGCTGCTGCACCTTACCTTGGATGAGGGGTATGTCCTCAAGGCCGCCCCTCCTGACCTTGAACGTGAGTACCTCCTCTCGGCTCTCCCGCACAGCCACCGCCTATTGGAGGTGGAGTACCTCTTCTCAGCCGCCTGCCTAGGCCTCAGGCATGGGGTAGCTCCTCAATGCTGTGAATCTCTGCATGGTCAGTTCCGCCAGGGCCGGCTTCTCTGGAGTCTGCGCGGGCGGGGCCTGCGTATCCTGCGTCTGGTGGGCGGGGCCGGGGTCTCTCCCATCTGGGCGGGCAGGGCCGGGGTCTCTCGCGTCTGCGCAGGCGGGGCAAGGGTCTCTGGCATCTGCGCAGGCGGGGCAGGCTTCTCTTGCATCTGCGCGTGCGGGCGGCGCCAGCAACAATAGAATCTGAGCGGCCAGGGCCGAGGTCTCTCGCGTCTGAGCGGGCGGGGCCGGGGTCTCTCGAGTCTTCGCGGGCGGGGCCGGGTTCTCTCCCTTCTGCGCGGGTGGGGAAGGCCTCTCTCGCGTCTGCGCCTGCAAGGCCCGTGTCTCTGGCGTCTCAGCCGCCTGGGCCGGCATCTCTCATGTCTGCGCGGGTGGGGCTGGTATTTCTCCCGTTTGCACAGCCGGGTGAGACTCAAAAAATTCCCTCAAACAGTCGTCCCCATTGGAGAGGAGAACACACTTTACGGACTTAACTCGAGAAGAGGCCCTATTCCCATTTAAAGGCTCAACAGTAATCCCGAAATTCACCTTCCAACACAAAAGGGTTCCTGACTTCCCTGAAGCAGCCAGAGCGAATTCCTGAGGTCCTGTTCGCTACCTGAGAAGTTCAACCAGGTTCCCGCCGCAACTCTAGAAACACCACAAAATTATCCCCTCAATGCGAGATCAGGAAAATATTCCGCTGCACAATTCAAGAGAAATCCCACGTTCCGCTGGAAAGGCAAAACTGTATTTGACACCCTTTATGGGACTCAGAAAATTCCCTCACACAGCCATCCCCATTGGAGAGGAGAACACAGTTTATGGACTCAACTTGGGAAGAGGCCCTATTGCCATTTAACGGCTCGAGAGTAATCCCAAAATTCCCGTTCCAGTAGAAAAGGGTGACTAACTTCCCTGAAGCAACACAAGCGAGTTCCTGAGGTCCCCGTCGCAACTCGAGAAGTACCCCCAGCTTCCCGCCTCAAAAGGGGAAACACCAAAAAATTATCCGCTCAATGTGAGATGAGGAAATTTTGCACTGCACAATTAAATAGAAATCCCACATTCCCGCTTGAAAGGCAAAAGGGCACTTGACACACTTTATGCGATTCAGATAGTTTCCTAACACCCGTTCTTATTGGAGCGGAGAACACACTTCATGGACTCAAATCTAGAAGAGGACCTATTCCATTTAAGGGCTCGAGAGTAATCTGGAAGTCCACTTCCAAAAAAAGGGGACCTGACTTCCCTGAAGCAACACGAGCGAGTTCCTGAGGTCCACGCTGCAACTCGAGAAGTACCCCCAGATCCAAGCCGAAACCCGAGACACAACAAAATTATCCCCACAATGCGAGATGAGGAAATTTTGCGCTCCGAAATCTCAAGAGAAGTCCCACATACCCGCTTGAAAGGCAAAAGGTCACTTGACACACTTTATGTGACCCAGAAAGTTCGCTCACAGAGCCGTACCCATTGGAGAGGAAAAAACACCTTTTGGATTCAACTCCAGATGAATCCCTATTCCCAATGAACGGCTCGAAAGTAAACCGGAAGTTCCTGTTCCAACAAAAAAGGGGACCTGACTTCCCTGAAGCAACCCGAGCCACTCCTTGAGGACCCCGTTGCAACTGGAGAAGCACCCCCAGCATCCCGCCGCAACTCGACAAACACCACAAATTATCCCCTCAATGCGAGATGAGGAAATTGTGTGCTGCAGAATCTCAAGAGAAATACCACATTCCCTCTTGAAAGGCAAAAAGATACTTGACACCCTTTATTCGACTCAGAAAGTTCCCTCACACAGCCGTCCTCTTTGGAGAGGAGAACACACTTTACGGACTCAATTGGAGAGGAGCCCTTGTGCACACTGAAGGGCTCGAGAGGAAACCGGAAGTTCCCCTTCCAACACTAAAGGGGACCTGACTTCCCTGAAGCAACCCCAGTGAGTTCCTGAGGTCCCCGTCGTATATCGAGAAGCACTCCCAGCTTCCCGCCGCAACTCGAGAAACACCGCAAAATTATCCCCTCCATTGGAGATGAGGAAATTTGGCGATGCAGCATCTCAAGAGAAATACCACATTCCCTCTGAAAAGGCAAAAAGGTACTTGACACCCTTTTTCGACTCAGAAAGTTCCCTCACACAGCCGTCCCCTTTGGAGAGGAGAACACACTTTACGGACTCAATTTGAGAGGAGCCCCTGTGCACATTGAAGGCCTCGAGAGGAAACCGGAAGTTCCCCTTCCAACACCAAAGGAGACCTGACTTCCCTGAAGCAACCCCAGCGAGTTCCCTAGGTCCCCGTCGCAACTCGAGAAGCACCCCCAGCTTCCCGCCGCAACTCGAGAGTTCAGTTCAGTTCAGTTCAGTCGCTCAGTCGTGTCCGACTCTACGGGACCCCATGAATCACAGCACGCCAGGCCTCCCTGTCCATCACCAACTCCTGGAGTACACTCAAATTCATGTCCACAGAGTCGGTGATGCCATCCAGCCATCTCATTCTCCGTCGTCCCCTTCTCCTCCCGCCCCCAACCTTTCCCAGCATCAGAGTCTTTTCCAGTGAGTCAACTCGTCGCATGAGGTGGCCAAAGTATTGGAGTTTCAGCTTTAGCATCAGTCCCTCCAATGAACATCCAGGATTGATCTCCTTTAGAATGGACTGGTTGGATCTCCTTGCAGTATAAGGGACTCTCAAGAGTCTTCTCCAACACCAGAGTTCAAAAGCATCGATTCTTCAGCGATCAGCCTTCTTCACAGTCCAACTCTCACATCCATACATGACCACGGGAAAAACCATTGCCTTGACTAGACGGACCTTGGTTGGCAAAGTAATGTCTCTGCTTTTTAATATACTATCAAGGTTGGTCATAACTTTCCTTCCAAGGAGCAAGCGTCTTTTAATTTCATGGCTGCAATCAGCATCTGCAGTGATTTTGGAGCCCTAAGAAACAAAGTCTGACACTGTTTCCACTGTTTTTCCATCTATTTCCCATGAAGTGATGGGACCAGATGCCATGATCTTTGTTTTCTGAATGTTGAGCTTCAAACCAACCTTTTCACTCTCCTCTTTCACTTTCATCAAGAGGCTTTTGAGTTCCTCTTCACTTTCTGCCATAAGGGTAGTGTCATCTGCATATCTGAGCCTTGAGGGGATACCCCTCGTCCAAGGTAAGGTACAGCAGCTGCACTTTGCTGGAGCGGCTGTGAAGAGATTTTCCACGACCAAGGTAAGAGAAACCCAAATAAGACAGTAGGTATTGCTAGGGGGCACCAGAGGGCAGACAAACTGAAATCATAATCACAGGAAACTAGCCGATCTGATCACATGGACCACAGCCGAATGTGGTCCACTGGAGAAGGGAATGGCAAACCACTTCAGTATACTTGCCTTGAGAACCCCATGAACAGTGACAATGGGCAAAATGATAGGATAATGAATGAGGAATTCCCCAGGTCGGTAGGTGCCCAGTATGCTACTGGAGCTCAGTGGAGAAATAACTATAGAAAGAATAAAGGGATGGAGCAAAAGCAAAACCAATACCCAGTTGTGGATGTGACCAGTGATAGAAGCAAGGTCCGGTGCTGTAAAGAGCAATATTGCATAGGAACCTGGAATGTTAGGTCCATGAATCAAGGCAAATTGGAAGTGGTCAAACAGGAGATGGCAAGAGTGAACGTCGACATTCTAGGAATCAGTGAATTAAAATGGACTGGAATGGGTGAATTTAACTCAGATGACCATTATATCTACTACTGTGGGCAGGAATCCCTTAGAAGAAATGGAGTAGCCATCATGGTCAACAAAAGAGTCCGAAATGCAGTACTTGGATGCAATCTTAAAAATGACAGGATGATTTCTGTTCGTTTCCAAGGCAAACCATTCAATATTACAGTAATCCAGGCCTATGCCCCAACCAGTAATGCTGAAGAAGCTGAAGTTAATCGGTTCTATGAAGACCTACAAGACCTTTTAGAACTAACACCCAAAAAAGATGTCCTTTTCATTATCGGGGACTGGAATGCAAAAGTAGGAAGTCAAGAAACACCTGGAGTAACAGGCAAATTTGGCCTTGGAGCACGGAATGAAGCAGGGCAAAGGCTAATAGAGTTTTGTCAAGAGAATTCACTGGTCATAGCAAACACCCTCTTCCAACAACACAAGAGAAGACTCTACACATGGACATCACCAGATGGTCAACACCGAAATCAGATTGATTATATTCTTTGCAGCCAAAGATGGAGAAACTCTATACAGTTAGCAAAAACAAGACCAGGAGCTGACTGTGGCTCAGATCATGAACTCCTTATTGCGAAGATCAGACTTAAATTGAAGAAAGTAGGGAAAACCACTAGACCATTCAGATATGACCTCAATCAAATCCCTTATGATTATACAGTGGAAGTGAGAAATAGATTTAAGGGACTAGATCTGATAGATAGAGTGCCTGATGAACTCTGGACGGAGGTTCGTGACATTGTACAGGAGACAGGGACCAAGAGCATCCCCATGGAAAAGAAATGCAAAAGAGCGAAATGGCTGTCTGAGGAGGCCTTACAAATAGCTGTGAAAAGAAGAGAAGCGAAAAGCAAAGGAGAAAAGGAAAGATATAAGCATCTGAATGCAGAGTTCCAAAGAATAGCAAAGAGAGATAAGAAAGCCTTCCTCAGTGATCAATGCAAAGAAATAGAGGAAAACAACAGAATAGGAAAAACAAGAGACCTCTTCAAGAACATTAGAGATTCCAAGGGAACATTTCATGCAAAGATGGGCTCGATAAAGGACAGAAATGGTATGGACCTAACAGAAGCAGAAGATATTAAGAAGAGGTGGCAAGAATACACAGAAGAACTGTACAAAAAAGATCTTCCCGACCAAGATAGTCACGATAACGTGATCACTGAACTAGAGCCAGACATCTTGGAATGTGAAGTCAGGTGGGCCTTAGAAAGCATCACTACTAACAAAGCTAGTGGAGGTGATGGAATTCCAGTTGAGCTATTTCAAATCCTGAAAGATGATGCTGTGAAAGTGCTGCACTCAATATGCCAGCAGATTTGGAAAACTCAGCAGTGGCCACAGGACTGGAAGAGGTCAGTCTTCATTCCAATCCCAAAGAAAGGCAATGCCAAAGAATGATCAAACTACCGGACAATTGCCCTCATCTCACACGCTAGCAAAGTCATGCTCAAAATTCTCCAAGCCAGCCTTCAGCAATATGTAAACCGTGAACTCCCAGATGTTCAAGCAGGTTTTAGAAAAGGCAGAGGCACCAGAGATCAAATTGCCAACATCCGCTGGATCATGGAGAAAGCAAGAGAGTTTCAGAAAAACATCTATTTCTGCTTCATTGACTATGCCAAAGCCTTTGACTGTGTGGATCACAATAAACTGTGGAACATTCTGAAAGAGATGGGAATCCCAGACCACCTGAACTGCCTCTTGAGAAACCTGTATGCAGGTCAGGAAGCAACAGTTAGAACTGGACATGGAACAGCAGACTGGTTCCAAATAGGAAAAGGTGTACGTCAAGGTTGTATATTGTCACCTTGCTTATTTCAATTATATGCAGAGTACATCATGAGGAACGCTGGGCTGGAAGAAGCACAGGCTGGAATCAAGATTGCTGGGAGAAATATCAATAACCTCAGATATGCAACTCGAGAAACACCCCAAAATTATCCCCTCCATGCGAGATGAGGAAATTTGGCGATGCAGCATCTCAAGAGAAATACCACATTCCCTCTGGAAAGGCAAAAAGGTACTTGACACCCTTTATTCGACTCAGAAAGTTCCCTCACACAGCCGTCCCCTTTGGAGAGGAGAACACACTTTAAGGAAGCAATTCGAGAGGAGCCCCTGTGCACATTGAAGGGCTCCAGAGGAAACCGGAAGTTCCACTTCCAACACCAAAGGGGATCTGACTTCCCTGAAGCAACCCCAGCGAGTTCCTGAGGTCCCCGTCGCAACTTGAGAAGCACCCTCAGCTTCCCTGCGCAACTCGAGAAACACCCCAAAATTATCCCCTCCATGCGAGATGAGGAAATTCTGCGATGCAGCATCTCAAGAGAAATACCACATTCCCCCTTGAAAGGCAAAAAGGTACTTGGCACCCTTTATTCGACTCAGAAAGTTCCCTCACACAGCCGTCCCCATTGGAGAGGAGATCACAGTTTATGGACTCAATTTGAGATGAGCCCCTGTGCACATTTAAGAACTCGAGAGGAACCCGGAAGTTCCCCTTCCAACACCAAAGGGGACCTGACTTCCTGAAGCAACCACAGCGAGTTCCTGAGGTCCCCGTCACAACTCGAGAAGCACCCCCGTTTCCCGCCGCAACTCAAAAACACCCCAAAATTATCCCCTCCATGCGAGATGAGGAAATTTTGCGATGCAGCATCTCAAGAGAAATACCACATTCCCTCTTGAAAGGCAAAAAGGTACTTGACACCCTTTATTCGACTCAGAAAGTTCCCTCACACAACCGTCCCATTTGAGAGGAGTATACACTTCATTGACTCAATTCGAGATGAGCCCTTGTGCACATTAAAGGGCTCGAGAGGATCCCGGGGTTCCCCTTCCAACAGCAAAGGGGACCTGACTTCCCTGAAGCAACCACAGAGAGTTCCTGAGGTCCCCGTCGCAACTCGAGAAGCATCACCAGCTCCCGCCGCAACTCGAGAAACAGCCCAAAATTAACCCCTCATTGCGAGATGAGTAAATTTTGCGATGCAGCCTCTCAAGAGAAATACCACATTCCCTCTTTAAAGGCAAAAAGGTACTTGACACCCTTTATTCAACTCAGAAAGTTCCCTCACACAGCCGTCCCCTTTGGAGAGAACACACTTTATGGACTCAATTCGAAATGAGCCCCTGTCCACATTTAAGGGCTCGAGAGGAACCTGGAAGTTCCCCTTCCAACAGCAAAGGGCACCTGACTTCCCTGAAGCAACCCCAGCGTGTTCCTGAGGTCCCCGTCTCAACTCTGGAATGACCCCCAGCTTCCCGCCGCAACTCGAAAAACACCCCTAAATTATCCCCTCAATGCGAGGTGAGGAAATTTTCCGATGCAGCATCTCAAGAGAAATAACACATTCCCTCTTGAAAGATAAAAAGGTATTTGACACCCTTTATTCGACTCAGAAAGATCCCTCACACAGCCGTCCCCTTTGCAGAGAACACACTTTATGGACTCAATTCGAGATGAGCCCCTGTGCACATTTAAGGGCTCGAGAGGAACCCGGAAGTTCCCCTTCCAACACCATGGGAACCTGACTTCCCTGAAGCAATCCCAGCGAGTTCCTGAGGTCCCCGTCGCAACTCTTTAAGCACCCCCACCGTCCTGCCGCAACTCGAGAAACAACCCAAAATTTTTCCCTCAATGCGAGATGAGGAAATTTTGCCATGCAGCATCTGAAGAGAAATATCACATTCCCTCTTGAAGGGCAAAAATATACTTGACACCCTATATTCGACTCAGACAGTTCCCTCACACAGCCGTCCCCTTTTGAGGAGAACACACTTTGTGGACTCAATTCGAGATGAGCCCCTGTGCACATTGAAGGGCTCGAGAGGAAACCGGAAGTTCCCCTTCCAACACCAAAGGCGACCTGACTTCCCTGAAGCAACCCCAGCGAGTTCCTGAGGTCCCCGTCGCAACTCGAGAAGCACCCCCAGCTTCCCGCCGCAACTCTAAAAACACCTCAAAATTATCACCTCAATGCGATATGAGGAAATTTTGCGATGCAGCATCTCAAGAGAAATAACACATTCCCTCTTGAAAAGAAAATAGATACTTGATACCCTTTAATTGACTCAGAAAGTTCCCTCACACAGCCGTCCCCTTTGGAGAGAACACACTTTATGGACTCAATTCGAGATTAGCCCCTGAGCATATTTAAGGGCTATGGAGGAACCCGGAATTTCCCCTTCCAACACCAAAGGGGACCTGACTTCCCAGAAGAAACCGCAGCGAGTTCCTGAGTTCCCCGTCGCAACTCGAGAAGCACCACCAGCTTCCCGCCGCAACTCGAAAAATACCCCAAAATTATCCCCTCAATGCGAGATGAGGAAATTTTGCGATGCAGCATCTCAAGAGAAATACCATATTCCCTCTTGAAAGGCAAAAAGGTACTTGACACACTTTATTCGACTCACAAAGTTCCTTCACAAAGCCGTCCCCTTTGGAGAGGACACACTTTATGGACTCAATTCGAGATGAGCCCCTGTGCACATTTAAGGGCTCGAGAGGAACCCGGAAGTTCCCCTTCCAACACCAAAGGGGACCTGACTTTCCTGAAGCAACCCCAGCGAGTTCCTGCGATCCCTGTCACAACTCGAGATGTACACCCATCTTCCCGCCGCAACTCGAGAAACAGGCCAAAATTATTCCCTCAATGTGAGATGAGGAAATTTTGCGATGCAGCATCTCAAGAGAAATACCACATTCCCTCTTGAAAGGCAAAAAGTTACTTGACACCCTTTATTCGACTCAGAAAGTTCCAACACACAACCGTCCCATTTGAGAGGAGTATACACTTCATTGACTCAAATCGAGATGAGACCCTGTGCACATTTAAGGGCTCGAGAGGTACCCGGAAGTTCCCCTTAAAACAGCATAGGGGAGCTGACTTGCCTGAAGCAACCCCAGCGACTTCCTGAGGTCCCCGTCGCAACTCGAGAAGCACCCCCAGCTTCCCGCCGCAACTCGAGAAACACCCCAAAATTATCCCTTCAAAGCGAGATGAGGAAATTTTGTGATGCAGCATCTCAAGAGAAATACCACATTCCGTCTTGAAAGGCAAAAAGGTACTTGACACCCTTTATTCGACTCAGAATGTTCACTCACACAGCCGTCCCCTTAGGAGAGGAAAACACACTTTATGGACACAATTCGAGAAGAGTCCCTGTGCACATTTAAGGGCTTGACAGGAACCGGAAGTTCCCCTTCCAACCGCAAAGGAAACCTGACTTCCCTGAAGCAACCCCAGCGAGTTCCTGAGGTCCCCGTCGGAAATCTTGAAGCACTCCCAGCTTCCGGCCGCAACTCGAGAAAGAGCCCAAATTATCACCTCAATGCGAGATGAGGATATTTTGCGATGCAGCATCTCAAGAGAAATACCACATTCCCTCTTGAAAAACAAAAAGATACTTGACACCCTTTATTCAACTCAGAAAGTTCCCTCACACAGCCGTCCCCTTTGGAGAGATCACGCATTATGGACTCAATTCGAGATGAGACCCTGTGAACATTTAAGGCCTCGAGAGGAACCCGGAAGTTCCCCTTCCAACAGCAAAGGGGATCTGACTACCCTGAAGCAACCCCATCGAGTTCCTGAGGTCCCCGTCGCAACACGAGAAGCACCCCCAACTTCCCGCCGCAATTCGACAAACACCACAAAATTATCCCCTCAATGGGAGATGAGGAAATTTTGCGATGCAGCATCTCAAGAGAAATACCACATTCCCTCTTGAAAGGCAAAAAGTTACTTGACACCCTTTATTCGACTCAGAAAGTTCCCTCACACAACCGTCCCATTTGAGAGGAGTATAGACTTCATTGGCTCAATTCGAGATGAGCCCCTAGGCACTTTTAAGGGCTCGAGAGGAAGCCGGAAGTTCTCCTTCCAACAGCAAAGGGGACCTGACTTCCCTGAAGCAACCCCAGCGAGTTCCTGAGTTCCTTGTCGCAACTCGAGAAGCACCCCCAGCTTCCCGCTGCAACTCGAGAAACACCACAAAATTATCCGCTCAATGCGAGACTAGAAAATTTTGCGATGCAGCATCTCAAGAGAAATACCACATTCCCTCTTGAAAGGCAAAAAGGTACTTGACACACTTTATTCGACTCAGAAAGTTCCCTCACACAGCCTTCCCCTTTTAGAGGAGAACACACTTTATGGACTCAATTCGAGATGAGTCCCTGTGCACATTTAAGGGCTAGAGAGAAACCCGGAAGTTCACCTTCCAACACCAAAGGGGACCTGACTTCCCTGAAACAACCACAGCGAGTTCTTGAGGTCTCCGTCGCAACTCGAGAAGCACCCCCAGCTTCCCGCTGCAACTCGAGAAACACACCAAAATTATCCCCTCAATGCGAGATGAGGAAATTTTGCGATGCAGCATCTCAAGAGAAATACCACATTCCCTCTTGACAGGCAAAAAGGTACTTGACACCCTTTATTCGACTCAGAATGTTCACTCACACAGCCGTCCCCTTAGGAGAGGAAAACACATTTTATGGACTCAATTCGAGATTATCCCCTGTGCACATTTAAGGGCTCGAGAGGTACCCGGAAGTTCCCCTTCCAAAAGCAAAGGAGACCTGACTTCCCTGAAGCAACCCCAGCGAGTTCCTGAGGTCCCCGTCGCAACTCTTGAAGCACCCCCAGCTTCCCGCCGCAACTCGAGAAACACGCCAAAATTATCCAATCAATGTGAGATGATGAAATTTTGCGATGCAGCATCTCAAGAGAAATTCCACATTCCCTCTTGAAAGGCAAAAAGGTACTTGACACCCTTTATTCGACTCAGAAAGTTCCAACACACAACCGTCCCATTTGAGAGGAGTATAAAATTCATTGACTCAATTCGAGATGAGCCGCTGTGAACATTTAAGGGGTCGAGAGGAACCCGGAAGTTCCCCTTCCAACAGCAAAGGGGACCTGACTTGGCTGAAGCAACCCCAGAGAGTTCCTGAGGTCCCCGTCGCAACTCGAGAAGCACCCCCAGCTTCCCGCCGCAACTCGAGAAACACCCCAAAACTATCCCTTCAAAGCGATATGAGGAAATTTTTCAATGCAGCATCTCAAGAGAAATACCACATTCCCTCTTGAAAGGCAAAAATTTACTTGACACCCTTGACTCAAAGGTTCCCTCACAGGGCCGTCCCCTTTGGAGAGAACACACATTATGGACTCAATTCGAGATGAATCCCTGTGCACATTTAAGGGCTCGAAAGGAACCCGGAAGTTCACCTTCCAACACCAATGGGGACCTGACTTCCCTGAAACAACCACAGCGAGTTCTTGAGGTCACCGTCGCAACTCGTGAAGGACCCCCAGCTTCACTCCGCAACTCGAGAATCACACCAAAATTATCCCCTCAATGCGAGATGAGGAAATTTTGCGATGCAGCATCTCAAGAGAAATACCACATTCCCTCTTGACAGGCAAAATGGTACTTGACACCCTTTATTCGACTCAGAATGTTCACTCACACAGCCGTCCCCTTAGGAGAGGAAAACACATTTTATGGACTCAATTCGAGATGATCCCCTGTGCACATTTAAGGGCTCGAGAGGAACCCGGAAGTTCCCCTTCCAACAGCAAAGTAGACCTGACTTCCCTGAAGCAACCACAGCGAGTTCCTGAGGTCCCCGTCGCAACTCTTGAAGCACTCCCAGCTTCCGGCCGCAACTCGAGAAACAGCCCAAAATTATCCCCTCAATGCGAGATGAGGAAATTTTGCGATGCAGCATCTCAAGAGAAATACCACATTCCCTCTTGAAAAGCAAAAAGGTACTTGACACCCTTTATTCGACTCAGAAAGTTCCCTCATACAGCCGTCCCCTTTGAGAGGAGAACACACTTTATGGACTCAATTCGAGATGAGACCCTGTGCACATTTAAGGGCTCAAGAGGAACCCGGAAATTCCCCTTCCAACAGCAAAGGTGACCAGACTCCCTGAAGCAACCCCAGCGAGTTCCTGAAGTCCGTGTCGGAACTTTTGATGCACACCCAGCTTCACGCTGCAACTCGAGAAACACCGCAAAATTAGTCCCTCAATGCGAGATGAGGAAATTTTGCGATGCAGCATCTCAAGAGAAATACCACATTCCCTCTTGAAAGGCAAAAAGGTACTTGACACCCTTTATTCGACTCAGAAAGTTCCCTCACACAGCCGTCCGCTTTGCAGAGAAGACATTTTATGGACTCAATTCGAGATGAGGCCCTGTGCACATTTAAGGGCTCGAGAGGAACCCGAAATTTCCCCTTCCAACAGCAAAGGGGACCTGACTTCCCTGAAGCAATTCCAGCGAGGTCCTGAGTCCCCGTCTCAACTCGAGAAGCACCCCCAGCTTCCCGCCGCAACTCGAGAAACACACCAAAATTATACCCTCAATGCAAGATGAGGAGATTTTGCGATGCAGCATCTCAAGAGAAATACCACATTCCCTCTTGAAAGGCAAAAAGGTACTTGACACCCTTTATTCGACTCAAAAGTTCCCTCATACAGCCGTCCCCTTTGGAGAGAACACGCTTTATGGACTCAATTCGAGATGAGTCCCTGTGCACATTTGAGGGCTCGAGAGGAACCCGGAAGTTCCCCTTCCAACACCAAAGGGGACCTGACTTCCCTGAATCAACCCCAGCGAGTTCCTGAGGTCCCCGTCACAACTCGAGAAGCACACCCATCTTCCCGCAGCAACTCGAGAAACACCCCAAAATTGTCCCCTCAATGTGAGATGAGGAAATTTTGTGATGCAGCATCTCTAGAGAAATACCACATTCCCTCTTGAAAGGCAAAAATGTACTTGACACCCTTTATTCGACTCAGAAAGTTCCCTCACACAGCCGTCCCCTTGGAGAGAACACACTTTATGGACTCAATTCGAGATTAGCCCCTGAGCATATTTAAGGGCTATGGAGGAACCCGGAATTTCCCCTTCCAACACCAAAGGGGACCTGACGTCCGAGAAGAAACCGCAGCTAGTTCCTGAGTTCCCCGTCGCAACTCGAGAAGCACCACCAGCTTCCCCCCGCAACTCGATAAACACCCTAAAATTATCCCTCATGCGAGATGAGAAAATTTTGCAATGCAGAATCTCAAGAGAAATCCCACATTCCCGCTTGAAAGGCAACAGTGTACTTGACTCCCTTTAGGCGACTCAGAATGTTCCCTAACATCCGTCCTCAGTGCAGAGGAGAACACACTCTCTGGACTCAAATCGAGAAGAGGCAATGTTCCCATTTAATGGCTCGAGAGTAATCTGGAAATTCCCCTTCCAACACAAAAGGGGACTTGACTTCGCTGAAGCAACCCGAGCGAGTTCCTGAGGTCCCCGTTGCAAGTCGAGAAGTATCCCCTGCTTCTCTCTGGAACTCGAGAAATACCACAAAATTATCCCCTCAATGCGAGATGAGGTAATTTTGCGCTGCAGAATCTGAAGAGAAACCCCACATTCCCACTTGAAAGGCAAAAGGGTACTTGACACACTTTATGCCACTCAGAAATTTCCCTAACATCCGTCCCCATTGGAGAGAAGAACACAATTTATGGACTCAATTCGAGAGGAGGCCCTATTCCAATTAAAGTGCTCGAGAACAATCCGGAAGTTCCCCTTCCAGCACAAAAGGGGACCTAACTTCCCTGAAGTAATCCGAGTGTGTTCCAGAGGTCCTCGTCGCAACTGGAGAATCACCCCCAGCTTCCCAGCCCAATTCGTGTAACAGCACATAATTATCCCCTCCATGCGAGATGAGGAAATTTTGCACTGCAGAATCTCAAGAGAAATTCAACATTCCCGCTTGAAAGGCAAAAGGGTACTTGACTCCCTTTAGGCGAATCAGAATGGTCCCTAACATCAGTCCTCAGTGGAGAGGAGAACACACTTTAAGGATTCAAATCGAGAAGAGGCAATTTTCCCATTTAACGGCTCGAGAGTAATCCGGAAGTTCCCCTTCCAGCACAATCGGGGACCTGACTTCCCTGAAGTAACTCGAGTGAGTTCCTGAGGTCCCCTTCGCACCTCGAGGAATACCCCCAGCTTCCCGCCGCAATTCGAGAAACACCACAAAATTATCCCCTCAATGCGAGATGAAGAAATTTTGCGCTGCAGAATTTCAAGAGAAATCCCACATTCCCGCCTGAAAGGGAAAAGGGTATTTGACACACTTTATTCAGTTCAGTTCAGTTCAGTCACTCAGTCGTGTCCGACTCTCCGCGACCCCATGAATCACTGTACGCTAGGCCTCCCTGTCCTATACCAACTCCCGGATTTCACTCAAACTCATGGCCACAGAGCCGGTGATGCTATCCAGCCATCTCATTCTCTGTCGTCCCCTTCTCCTCCAGCCCCCAACCTCTCCTAGCATCAGAATCTTTTCCAGTGAATCAACTCATCGCATGAGGTGGCCGAAGTATTGCAATTTCAGCTTTAGCATCAGTCCTTCCAATGAACACCGACGATTGATCTCCCTTAGAATGGACTGGTTGGATCTTCTTGCAGTCCAAGGGACTCTCAAGAGTCTTCTCCAATACCAGAGTTCGAAAGCATCAGTTCTTCGGCGATCAGCTTTCTTCACAGTCCAAATCTCACATCCATACATGACCACGGGAAAAGCCATAGCTTTGACTAGATGGAGCTTTTTTGGCAAAGTGATGTCTCTGCTTTTTAATATACTATCAAGGTTGATCATAACTTTCCTTCTAAGGAGTAAGCGCCTTTTAATTTCATGGCTTCAATCACACTGTTTCCACTGTTTTTCCATCTATTTCCCGTGAAGTTTTGGGACCAGATTCCATCACCTTTGTTTTCTGAATGTTGAGCTTCAAGCCAACCTTGTCACTCTCCTCTTTCACTTTCATCAAGAGGCTTTTGAGTTCCTCCTCACTTTCTGCCCTAAAGGTGGTGCCATCTGCATATCTGAGGTTATTGATATTTCTCCCAGCAATCTTCATTCCAGTTGTTCTTCTTCCAGCCCAGCATTTCTCATGATGCACTCTGCATATAAGTTAAATAAGCAAGATTACAATATACAGCCTTGACGTACTCCTTTTCCTATTTGGAACCAGTCTGTTGTTCCATGCACAGTTCTGACTGTTGCTTCCTGACCTGCATACAGGTTTCTAAAGAGGCAGGTCAGGTGGTCTCGTATTCCCATCTCTTTCAGAATGTTCCACAGTTTATTGTGATCCACACAGTCAAAGGCTTTGGCATAGTCAATGAAGCAGAAATTGATGTTTTTCTGGAACTCTCTCGCTTTCTCCATGATCCAGCGGATGTTGGCAATTTGATCTCTGGTGCCTCTGCCTTTTCTAAAACCTGCTTGAACATCTGGGAGTTCACGGATCACATATTGCTGAAGCCTGGCTTCGAGAATTTTGAGCATGACCGTACTAGCGTGTGAGATGAGTGCAATTGTGCGGTAGCTTGAGCATTCTTTGGCATTGCCTTTCTTTGGGATTAGAATGAAGACTGACCTTTTCCAGTCCTGTGGCCACTGCTGAGTTTTCCAAATTTGTTGGCATATTGAGTGCAGCACTTTCACAGCATCATCTTTCAAGATTTGCAATAGCTCAACTGGAATTCCATCACTTCCACTAGCTTTGTTCGTAGTGTTGCTTTCTAAGGCACACTTGAATTCACATTCCATGATATCTGGCTCTAGGCCAGTGATCACATTTTCGTGAGTATCCTGGTCGTGAAGATCTTTTTTGTACAGTTCTTCTGTGTATTCTTGCCACCTCTTCTTAATATCTTCTGCTTCCGTTAGGTCCATACCATTTCTGTCCTTTATCGAGCCCATCTTTGCATGAAATGTTCCCTTGGAATCTCTAATGTTCTTGAAGAGATCTCTTGTTTTTCCTATTCTGTTGTTTTCCTCTATTTCTTTGCATTGATCACTGAGGAAGGCTTTCTTATCTCTCCTTGCTATTCTTTGGAACTCTGCATTCTAATGCTTATATCTTTCCCTTTCTCCTTTGCTTTTCGCTTCTCTTCTTTTCACAGCTATTTGTAAGGCCACCTCAGACAGCCATTTTGCTTTTTTTTGCATTTCTTTTCCATGGGGATGCTCTTGGTCCCTGTCTCCTGTACAATGTCACGAACCTCCATCCAGAGTTCATCAGGCACTCTATCTATCAGATCTAGTGCCTTAAATCTATTTCTCACTTCCACTGTATAATCCTAAGGGATTTGATTGAGGTCATATCTGAATGGTCTAGGGGTTTTCCCTACTTTCTTCAATTTAAGTCTGAATTTGGCAATAAGGAGTTCATGATCTGAGCCACAGTCAGCTCCTGGTCTTGTTTTTGCTAACTGTATACGCTTCTCCATTTTTTGGCTGCAAAGAATATAATCAATCTGATTTCGTGTGGACCATCTGGTGATGTCCACGTGTAGAGTCTTCTCTTGTGTTGTTGGAAGAGGGAGTTTGCTATGACCAGTGCGTTCTCTTGACAAGACTCTATTAGACTTGGCCCTGCTTCATTCCGTGCTCCAAGGCCAAATTTGCCTGTTACTCCAGGTGTTTCTTGACTTCCTACTTTTGCATTCCAGTCCCCTATAATGAAAAGGACATCTTTTTGGGTGTTAGTTCTAAAAGGTCTTGTAGGTCTTCATAGAACCGTTCAACTTCGGCTTCTACAGCGTTAGTGGTTGGGGCATAGGCCTGGATTACTGTAATGTTGAATGGTTTGCCTTGGAAATGAACAGAAATCATTCTGTCGTTTTTAAGATTGCATTCAAGTACTGCATTTCGGGGTCTCTTGTTGACCATGATGGCTACTCCATTTCTTCTAAGGGATTTCTGCCCACAGTAGTATATATATAATGGTCATCTGAGTTCAATTCACACATTCCAGTCCATTTTAATTCACTGATTCCTAGAATGTCTATGTTCACTCTTGCCATCTCCTGTTTGACCACTTCCAATTTGCCTTGATTCCTGGACCTTACATTCCAGGTTCCTATGCAATATTGCTCTTTACAGCACCAGACCTTGCTTCTATCTCCGGTCACATCCACAACTGGGTACTGGTTTTGCTTTTGTTCCATCCCTTCATTCCTTCTAGAGTGATTTCTCCACTGATCTCCAGTAGCATACTGGGCACCTACAGACCTGGGGAATTCCTCATTCAGTATCCTTTCATTTTGCCCTTTGATACTGTTCATGGGGTTCTCAATGCAAATATACTGAAGTGGTTTGCCATTCCCTTCTCCAGTGGACCACATTCGGCTGTGGTCCATGTGATCAGATGGAGTAGATTCCTGTGATTATGATTTCAGTGTGTCTGCCATCTGAAGCCCCCTCGCAATACCTACCATCTGATTTGAGTTTCTCTTACCTTGGGTGTGGGCTATCTCTTCACAGCTGCTCCAAGAAAGCACAGCTGCTGCACCTTACCTTGGATGAGGGGTATGTCCTCAAGGCCTCCCCTCCTGACCTTGAACGTGAGTACATCCTGTCGGCCCTCCCCCGCACAGCCACCGCCAATTGGAGGTGGGGTACCTCCTCTTGGCCGCCTGCCCTGGCCTCAGTCATGGGGTAGCTCCTCACCGCTGAGCAACTCTGCATGGTCGGTTGTGCCAGGTCCGGCTTCTCTCGAGTCTGCGTGGGCGGGGCCTGCGTATCCTGCGTCTGGTGGGCGGGGCCGGGGTCTCTCCCATCTGGGCGGGCGGGGCCGGGGTCTCTCGCGTCTGCGCGGGCGGGGCAAGGGTCTCTCGCATCTGCGCAGGCGGGGCCGGCTTCTCTTGCTTCTGCGCGGTCGGCGCCAGCAACACTAGAGTCTGAGCGGCCAGGGCCGAGGTCTCTCGCGTCTGCGCGGGCGGGGCAAGGGTCTCTCGCATCTGCGCAGGCGGGGCCGGCTTCTCTTGCTTCTGCGCGGTCGGCGCCAGCAACACTAGAGTCTGAGCGGCCAGGGCCGAGGTCTCTCGCGTCTGAGCGGGCGGGGTCGGGTTCTCTCCCGTCTGCGCGGGTGGGGAAGGCCTCTCTCGCGTCTGCGCCGGCAAGGCCCGTGTCTCTGGCGTCTTAGCCGCCTGGGCCGGCATCTCTCGTGTCTGCGCGGGTGGGGCTGGTATTTCTCCCGTTTCCACAGCCGGGTGAGACTCAAAAAATTCCCTCAAACAGTCGTCCCCATTGGAGAGGAGAACACACTTTACGGACTTAACTCGAGAAGAGGCCCTATTCCCATTTAACGGCTCAACAGTAATCCCGAAATTCCCCTTCCAACACAAAAGGGTTCCTGACTTCCCTAGAGCAGCCAGAGAGAATTCCTGAGGTCCTGTTCGCTACCTGAGAAGTTCAACCAGGTTCCCGCTGCAACTCTAGAAACACCACAAAATTATCCCCTCAATGCGAGATCAGGAAAATATTCCGCTGCACAATTCAAGAGAAATCCCACGTTCCGCTGGAAAGGCAAAACTGTATTTGACACCCTTTATGCGACTCAGAAAATTCCCTCACACAGCCATCCCCATTGGAGAGGAGAACACAATTTATGGACTCAACTTGGGAAGAGGCCCTATTTCCATTTAAAGGCTTGAGAGTAATCCCGAAATTCCCGTTCCAGTAGAAAAGGGTGACTAACTTCCCTGAAGCAACACAAGCGAGTTCCTGAGGTCCCCGTCGCAACTCGAGAAGTACCCCCAGCTTCCCGCCTCAAAAGGGGAAACACCAAAAAATTATCCGCTCAATGTTAGATGAGGAAATTTTGCACTGCACAATTAAATAGAAATCCCACATTCCCGCTTGAAAGGCAAAAGGGCACTTGACACACTTTATGCGATTCAGATAGTTTCCTAACACCCGTACTTATTGGAGCGGAGAACACACTTCATGGACTCAAATCTAGAAGAGGACCTATTCCCATTTAAGGGCTCGAGAGTAATCTGGAAGTTCCACTTCCAAAAAAAGGGGACCTGACTTCCCTGAAGCAACACGAACGAGTTCCTGAGGTCCACGCTCCAACTCAAGAAGTACCCCCAGATCCAACCCGAAACTCGAGACACAACAAAATTATCCCCACAATGCGAGATGAGGAACTTTTGCGCTCCGAAATCTCAAGAGAAGTCCCACATACCCGCTTGAAAGGCAAAAGGTCACTTGACACACTTTATGTGACCCAGAAAGTTCGCTCACAGAGCCGTACCCATTGGAGAGGAAAAAACATCTTTGGACTCAACTCCAGATGAATCCCTATTCCCAATGAACGGCTCAAAAGTAAACTGGAAGTTCCGGTTCCAACACAAAAGGGGACCTGACTTCCCTGAAGACACCCGAGCCACTTCATGAGGTCCCCGTTGCAACTCGAGAAGCACCCCCAGCATCCCGCCGCAACTCGACAAACACCACAGAATTATCCCCTCAGTGCGAGATGAGGAAATTGTGCGCTGCAGAATCTCAAGAGAAATACCACAATCCCGCTTGAAAGGCAAAAGGGTACTTGACACCCTTTATGCGACTCAGAAAGTACCCTCACACAGCCGTCCCCATTGGAGAGGAGAACACACTTTATGGACTCAATTCGAGATGAAGCCCTATTCCCATTTAATGGCTGGAGAGTAAACCGGAAGTGCCCTTTCCAACACAAAAGGGGACCTGCCTTACCTGAAGAAACCCAAGCAAGTTCTTGAGGTCCACATGGCAACTAGAGAAGTACCCCAAGCTTCCGGCCGCAACTAGAGAAACACCACAAAATTATCCCCTCAATGCGAGAAGAGGAAATTTTGGGCTGCAGAATCTCAAGAAAAATACGACTATTCCCTCTTGAAAGGCAAAAAGTACTTGATACCGTTTATGCGACTCAGAAATTTCACTAATATCATTCCCCATAGGAGAGGAGAACACACTTTATGGACTCAATTCGAGATGAGGCCCTATTCCCATTTAACGGCTCCAGACTAAACCGGAAGTTCCCCTTCCAACACAAAAGGGGACCTGACTTTCCAGAAGCAACTCGAGCAAATTCCTGAGGTCCCCGTCGCAACACGAGAAGAAATCCAAAATTCCCGCCACAACTTGACATACACCACAAAATTATCTCCTCAATGCGAAATGAGGATATTTTGCGCTGCAGAATCTCAAGAGAAATACCACATTCCCTCTTGAAATGCAAAAGGGTACTTGACATCCTTTATGCGACTCAGAAATTTCACTAACATCAGTCCCCATTGGAGAGGTGAACGAACTTTATGTACTCAATTCAAAATGAGGCACTATTGCCAATTAACTGCTCGAGAGTAAATCGGAAGTTCCCCTTCCAACAAAAAGGGGACCTGCCTTACCTGAAGAAACCCGAGTGAGTTCCTGAGGTACGAATAGCAACTTGAGAAGTACCCCCAGCTTCCCGCCGCAACTCGAGAAACACCACAAAATATCCCGTCAATGCAAGAATAGGAAATTTTGCGTTACAGAATCTCAAGAGAAATACCACATTCCCTCTTGAAAGGCAAAACGGTTCTTGAAACCCTTTATGCGACTCAGAAAGTTCCCTCACACAGCCGTCCTCATTGGACAGGAGAACACACTTTACGGACTCAAATCAAGATGAGGCCCTATTCTCAATAAACGGCTCGACAGTAAACCGGAAGTTCCCCTTCCAGCACCAAAGGGGACCTGACTTCCCTGAAGCAACCCAAGCGAGTTCCTGAGGTCCCCGACCAACTCGAGAAATAACCTAGCCTCCAGCCGCAACTCGAGAAACACCACAAAATTATCCCCTCAGTGCGAGATGAGGAAATTTTGCGATGCAGAATCTCAGGAGAAATACCACATTCCCTTTTGAAAGGCAAAAGGACTCTTAACACCCTTTATGCGATTCAGAAAGTTCCCTCACAGAGCAGTGCCCATTGGAGAGGAGAACACACTTTATGGACTCAATTCGAGATGAGGACCGATTCCCACTTATCGGCTTGATAGTGAACCGGAAGTTCCCCTTCAAACACTAAACGGGACCTGCCTTACCTGAAGAAACCCTGGAGAGTTCCTGATATCCCCATCGCAACTCGAGAAGTACCCCCAGCTTCCCGCCGCAACTGGACATACACCACAAAATTATCACCTCAATGCGAGATGAAGAAATATTGCTCTGCAGAATCTCAAGAGAAATATCAAATAAATGTGATATTTAGCCCTCTTGAAAGGCTAAAGGGTTTTTGACTCCCTTTATGAGAATCAGAATGTTCCCTAACATCCATCCTCAGTGGAGAGGAGTACACTATTCATGCAGTCAAATCGAGAAGAGGCAATATTCCCATTTAAAAGCTCAAGAGTAATCAAGAAGTTCCCCTTCCAACACAAAAGGGGACTTGACTTCCCTGGAGCAACCTGAGAGAGTTCCTGAGGTTCCCGTTTCAACTACAGAAGTATCCCCTACTTCAAACCACAACTCGAGAAACAACAGAGTATTATCCCCGCAATGCGACATGAGGTAATTTTGCGCTGCAGAATCTCAAGAGAAAGCCCACATTCCCGCTTGAAAGGCAAAAGGGAACTTGGCATACTTTATGCTCCTCAGAAAGTTCCCTAAAATCCATCCCCATAGCAGAGGCATACACAATTTATGGACTCAACTCCAGAAGAGCCCCTATTCCCTTAAAGGCCTCGAGAGTAATCCGGAAGTTCCCCGTCCAGCACTAAAGGGGAACTGACTTCCCTAAAGTAACTCCAGTGAGTTACTGAGGTCCCCGTTGAAACTCGAGAAGTACCCCCAGCTTCCCGCCGAAATTCGGGAAACACCACAAAATTATCCCCTCAATGCGAGATGAGGAAACTTTGCGAGGCAGAATCTGAAGAGAAATCCAACATTCCCAATTGAAAGGCAAAAGCGTACTTGACTCCCTTTATGTCACTCAGAAAGATCCCTAACATCCTTCCCCAATGGAGAGGAGAACACACTTTATGGACTCAACTCCAGAAGAGGTCCTATTCCCATTAAAGGGCTCGAGACTAATCCGGAAGTTCCCCTTCCAGCACAAAAGGGGACCTGACTTCCCTGAAGAAACTCGAGTTAGTTCCTGAGGTCCCCATCTAAACTCAAGAAGTACCCCCAGCGTCCCGCCGCAATTCGAGAAACACCACAAAATATTCCCCTCAATGCGAGATGAGGAAAATTTGCGCTGAGAATCTCAAGAGAAATCCTCCATTCCGGCTTGAAAGGCAAAAGTGTACTGACTCCGTTTATGCGACTCAGAATGTTCCCTAACATCCTTCCTCAGTGGAGAGGAAAACACACTTTATGGACTCAAATCGAGAAGAGGCATTTTTCCCATTTAACAGCTCGAGAGTAATCCAAAAGTTCCCCTTCCAACACAAAAAAGGACTTGACTTCCCTGAAGCAACCCGAGCGAGTTCCTGAGGTCCCCGCTGCAACTCGAGAAGTACCCCCAGCTTCCCGCCGCAACTCGAGAAACACCACAAAATTATCCCCTCAATGGGAGATGAGGAAATTTTGCGCTGCAGAATCTCAAGAGAAATCCCACATTCCCACTTGAAAGGCAGAAGGGTACCTGACTCCCTTTAGGCGACTCAGAATGTTCCCCAACATCCATCCTCAGTAGAGGAGAACATAATTTATGGACTTAAATGGAGAGGAGGCAATATTCCCTTTTAACGTCTTGACAGTAATCCGGAAGTTCCCCTTCCAACACAAAAGGCGACTTGACTTCCCTGAAGCAACCCGAGCGAGTTCCTGAGGTCCCCGCCATAGCTAGAGAAGTGCCCCTGCTTCCCACCACAACTGGAGAAACACCACAAAATTATCACCTCAATGCGAGATGAGGAAGTTTTGCGCTGCAGAATCTCAAAAGAAAATCCACATTACCATTGAAAGGCAAAAGCTTACTTGACACACTTTATGCCCCTCAGAAAGTTCCCTAAGCTCCGTCTCCACTGGAGAGGAAATCACACTTTAGGGACTCAACTGGAGAAGAGGCCCTATTCCCATTACAGGGCTCAAAAGTATTCCGGAAGATCCCCTTCCAGCACAAATGGCACCTGATTCCCTGAAGTAACTCGGGTAAGTTTCTGAGGTATTCGCAACTAGAGAAACACCACAAAATTATCCCCACAATGTGAGATGAGGAAATTTTGCGCTGCAGAATCTCAAGTGAAATCCCACATTTTCGCTTGAAAGGCAAAAGGTTACTTGACTCCCTTTAGGCGACTCAGAATGGTCCCTAACATTTGTCCTCAGTGGAGAGGAAAACACACTTTATGGACTCAACTCCAGAAGAGGCCCTATTCCCATTAAAGGGCTCAAGAGTAATCCGGAAGTTCTCCTTCCAGGAAAAAAAGGGCCAGATTTCCTGAAGTAACTCGGGTAAGTTTCTGAGGTCCCCTTCGCAACTCGAAAAACACAACAAAATTATTCCCTCAATGCGAGATGATGAAATTTTGCAATGCAGAATCTCAAGAGAAATCCCACATTCCCGCTTGAAGGGCAAAAGGGTACTTGACTCCCTTTAGGCGACTCAGAATGGTCCCTAACAACCTTCCTCAGTGGAGAGGAAAACACACTTTATGGACTCAAATCGAGAAGAGGCATTATTCACATTTAACAGCTCGAGAGTCATCCGGAAGTTCCCCTTCCAACACAAAAGGGGACTTGACTTACCTGAAGCAACCCGAGCGAATTCCTGAGGTCCCCGCTGGAACTAGAGAAGTACTCCCTGCTTCCTGCCACAACTCGAGAAACACCACAAAATTATCCCCTCAATGTGAGATGAGGAAATCTTGCGCTGCAGAATCTCAAAAGAAATCCCACATTCCAGCTTGAAAGGCATAAGGGTACCTGACTCCCTTTAGGAGACTCAGAATGTTCCCTAACATCGTTCCTCATTGGAGAGGAAAACACACTTCATGGACTCAAATCGAAAAGAGGCTATATTCCCATTTAAAGGCTCGAGAGTAATCAAGAAGTTCCCCTTCCAACACAAAAAAGTACTTGACTTCCCTGAAGCACCCTGAGCGAGTTCCAGAGGGTCCTGTCTCAACTCCAGAAGTATCCCCTGCTTCCGGCCCCAACTCGAGAAACGACACAATATTATCCCCTCAGTGCGAGATGAGGTAATTTTCTGCTGCAGAATCTCAAGAGAAATCCCGCCTTCCCGCTTGAAAGCAAAAGGGAACTTGACACACTTTATGCCACTCAGAATGTTCCCTAATATCCGTCCCCATTGGAGAGACATACACACTTTATGGACTCAACTCCAGAAGAGGCCCTATTCCCATTAAAGAGCTCGAGACTAATCCGGAAGTTCCCCTTCCAGCACAAAAGGGGACCTGACTTCCCTGAAGAAACTCGAGTGAGTTCCTGAGGTCGCCATCTAAACTCAAGAAGTACCCCCAGCGTCCCGCCGCAATTCGAGAAACACCACAAAATATTCCCCTCACTGCGAGATGAGGAAATTTGGCGCTGCAGAATCTCAAGAGAAATCCTCCATTCCGGCTTGAAAGGCAAAAGGGTACTGACTCCGTTTATGCGACTCAGAATGTTCCCTAACATCCTTCCTCAGTGGAGAGGAAAACACACCTCATGGACTCAAATCGAAAAGAGGCAATATTCCCATTTAAAGGCTCAAGAGTATTCAAGAAGTTCCCCTTCCAACACAAAAGGGAACTTGACTTCCCTGGAGCAAACCGAGAGAGTTCCTTAGGTTCCCGTTTCAATTCCAGAAGTATTCCCTACTTCCCACCACAACTCGAGAAACAACACAATATCATCCCCTCAATGCGACATGAGGTAATTTTGCGCTGCAGAATCTCAAGGGAAATCCCACATTCCCGCTTGAAAGGCAAAAGGGAACTTGGCATACTTTATGCCCCTCAGAAAGTTCCCTAAAATCCGTCCCCATTGCAGAGGCGTACTCAATTAATGGACTCAACTCCAGAAGAGCCCCTATTCCCATTAAAGGGCTCGAGAGTAATCCGGAAGTTCCCCGTCCAGCACAATGGAGGAACTGACTTCCCTGAAGTAACTCCAGTGAGTTCCTGAGGTCCCCGTTGAAACTCGAGAAGTACCCCCAGCTTCCCGCCGAAATTCGGGAAACACCACAAAATTATCCCTTCAATGCGAGATGAGGAAACTTTGCGCTGCAGAATCTGAAGAGAAATCCCACATTCCCAATTGAAAGGCAAAAGCTTACTTGACTCCCTTTATGTCACTCAGAAAGTTCCCTAACATCCTTCCCCATTGGAGAGGAGAACACACTTTGTGGACTCAACTCCAGAAGAGGCCCTATTCCCATTAAAGGGCTCCAGAGTAATCCGGAAGCTCCCCTTCAAGAACAAAAGGGGTCCTGACTTCCCTGAAGTAACTGGAGTGAGTTCCTGAGGTCCCCGTCGCAACTCCAGAAGTACCCCCATCTTCCCGCCTCAATTCGAGAAACACCACAAAATTATCCGCTCAATGCGAGATGAGGAAAATTTGCGCTGCAGAATCTCAAGAGAAATTCCACATTCCCTCTTGAAAGGAAAAAGGGTACTTGACTCCCTTTATGCGATTCAGAATATTCCCTAACATCCATCCTCAGTGGAGTGAGAACATATTTTATGGACTCAAATGGAGAAGAGGCAATATTCCCTTTTAGTGGCTCGAGAGTATTCCGGAAGTTCCCCTTCCAACACAAAAGGGGACTTGACTTCCCTGAAGCAACCCGAGCGAGTTCCTGAGGTCCCCGTCGCAACTCAAGAAGTACCCCCAGCTTCCCGCCGCAATTCGAGAAACACCACAAAATTATCCCCTCAATGAGAGATGAGGTTTTTTGCGCTGCAGAATCTCAAGAGAAATCCCACATTCCCGCTTGAAAGGCAAAAGCGTACTGGACACACTTTATACCACTCAGAAAGTTCAATAATATCCATCCCTTTGGAGAAGATAACACACTTTAGGGACTCAACTGGAGAAGAGGCCCTATTCCCATTAAAGGGCTCAAAAGTATTCCGGAAGTTCCCCTTCCAGCACAAATGGTACCTGATTCCCTGAAGTAACTCGAGTAAGTTTCTGAGGTCCCCATCGCAACTGGAGAGACACCACAAAATTTTCCACACAATGTGAGATGAGGAAAATTTGCGCTGCAGAATCTCAAGTGAAATCCCAGATATCCGCTTGAAAGGCAAAAGGGTACTTGACTCCCTTTAGGCGACTCAGAATGGTCCCTAACATTCGTCCTCAGTGGAGAGGATAACACACTTTATGGACTCAACTCCAGAAGAGGCCCTATTCCCATTAAAGGGCTCAAGAGTAATCCGGAAGTTCTCCTTCCAGGAAAAAAAGGGCCTGATTCCCTGAAGTAACTCGAGAAAGTTCCTGAGGTCCCCTTCGCAACTCGAGAAGCACAACAAAATTATCCCCTCCATGAGGAAATTTTGCGCTGCAGAGTCTCAAGTGATATCCCACATTCCCGCTTGAAAGGCATAATGGTACCTGACTCCCTTTAGGCGACTCAGAATGTTCCCTAACATCCGTCCTGAGTGGAGAGGAAAACACACTTCATGGACTCAAATCGAAAAGAGGCTATATTCCCATTTAAAGGCTCGAGAGTAATCAAGAAGTTCCGCTTCCAACACAAAAAAGGACTTGACTTCTCTGAAGCAACCTGAGCGAGTTCCTGAGGGTCCCGTCTCAACTCCAGAAGTACCCCCTGCTTCCAGCCCCAACTTGAGAAACGACACAAGTGCGAGATGAGGTAATTTTCTGCTGCAGAATCTCAAGAGAAATCCCGCCTTCCCGCTTGAAAGCAAAAGGGAACTTGACACACTTTATGCCCCTCAGAATGTTCCCTAACATCAGTCCCCATTGGAGAGGTATACACACTTTATGGACTCAACTCCAGAAGAGGCCCTATTCCCATTAAAGGGCTCGAGACTAATCCGGAAGTTCCCCTTCCAGCACAAAAGGGGACCTGACTTCCCTGAAGAAACTCGAGTGAGTTCCTGAGGTCGCCATCTAAACTCAAGAAGTACCCCCAGCGTCCCACCGCAATTCGAGAAACACCACAAAATATTCCCCTCACTGCGAGATGAGGAAATTTGGCGCTGCAGAATCTCAAGAGAAATCCTCCATTCCGGCTTGAAAGGCAAAAGGGTACTGACTCCGTTTATGCGACTCAGAATGTTCCCTAACATCCTTCCTCAGTGGAGAGGAAAACACACTTTATGGACTCAAATCAAGAAGAGGCATTTTTCCCATTTAACAGCTCGAGAGTAATCCGGAAGTTCCCCTTCCAACACAAAAAAGGACTTGACTTCCCGGAAGCAACCCGAGCGAGTTCCTGAGGTCCCCGACGCACCTCGAGAAGTACCCCCAGCTTCCCGCCGCAACTCGAGAAACACCACAAAATTATCCCCTCAATGGGAGATGAGGAAATTTTGCGCTGCAGAATCTCAAGAGAAATCCCACATTCCCACTTGAAAGTCAAAAGAGTACTTGACTCTCTTTAGGCGACTCAGAATGTTCCCTAACCTCCATCCTCAGTGGAGAGGAGAACATATTTTATGGACTCAAATGGAGAGGAGGCAATATTCCCTTTTAACATCTCGACAGTAATCCGGAATTTCCCCTTCCAAAACAAAAGTCGACTTGACTTCCCTGAAGCAACCCGAGCGAGTTCCTGAGGTCCCCGCCATAGCTAGAGAACTGCCCCCTGCTTCCCACCACAACTGGAGAAACACCACAAAATTATCCCCTCAATGTGAGATGAGGTTATTTTGGGCTGCGGAATCTCAAGAGATAACATACATTCCCGCTTCAAAGGCAAAAGGGTACTTGACACACTTTATGCCACTCAGAAAGTTCAAAAATATCCGTCTCCATTGGAGAGAATAACACACTTTATGGACTAAACTACAAAAGAGGCCCTATTCCCATTAAAGGGCTCGAGAGTAATCCGGAAGTTCCCCTTACAGCACAAATGGGACCCGATTCTCTGAAGTAACTCGAGTAAGTTTCTGAGGTCCCCATCGCAACTCGAGAAACACCACATAATTATCCCCACAATGTGAGATGAGGAAATTTTGCGCAGCAGAATCTCAAGAGAAATCCCAAATTCCCGCTTGAAAGGTAAAATGGTATTTGACACCGTTTAGGTGATTCAGAATGGTCCCTAACATCCGTCCTCAGTGGAGAGGAGAACACACTTTATGGACTGAAATCGAGAAGAGCTAATATTCCCATTTAACGGCTCGAGAGTAATACGGATGTTCTCCTTCCAAAACCAAAGGGGACTTGACTTCACTGAACCAAGTGAGTGAGTTCTTGAGGTCCCCGTCGCAACTCGAGAAGTAATCACTGCTTCCGCTGGCAACATGACCAACATCACAAAATTATCCCCTCAATGGGAGATGAGGAAATTTTGCTATGCAGCATCTCAAGAGAAACCCCACATTCCCTCTTGAAAGGCAAAAAGGTACTTGACACCCTTTATTCGAATCAGAATGTTCACTCACACAGCCGTGCCCTTTGGAGAGGAGACCACAATTTATGGACTCAATACGAGATGAGCCCCTGTTCACATTTAAGGGATCGAGAGGAAACCGGAAGTTCCCCTTCCAACAGCAAAGGGGACCTGAATTCCCTAAACCAACCCCAGCGATTGCCTGAGGTCCCCATCGCAACTCGAGAAGCACACCCAGATTCCCGCAACAACTCGAGAAATACCCCAAAATTATCCCCTCAATGCGAGATGAGGAAAATTTGCGATGCAGCATCTCAAGAGAAATACCACATTCCCTCTTGAAAGGCAAAAAGGTACTTGACACCCTTTATTCGACTCAGAAAGTTCACTCACTCTGCCTTCCCCTTTGTAGAGAACACACTTTGTGGACTCAATTTGAGATGAGACCCTGCGCACAATTAAGGGCTCGAGAGGAACCCGGAAGTTCCCCTTCCAACACCAAAGGGGACCTGACTTCCCTGAACCAACCCCAGCGAGTTCCTGAGGTTCCCGTCGCAACTCTTGAAGCACTCCCAGCTTCCCGCCGCAACTCGAGAAACACCCCAAAATTATTCCCTCAATGCGAGATGAGGAAATTTTGCGATGCAGCCTCTCAAGAGAAATGCCACATTCCCTCTTGAAAGACAAAAATGTACTTGACACCCTTTATTCGACTCAGAAAGTTCCCTCACACAGCTGTCCCCTTTGAGAGGAGAACACACTTTATGGACTTAATTCGAAATGAGCCGCTGTGCACATTTAAGGGCTCAAGAGGAAACCGGAAGTTCCCATTCCAACAGCAAAGGGGACCTGACTTCCCTGAAGCAACCCCCAGGAGTTCCTGAGGTCACCGTTGCAACTCTTGAAGCACCCCCAGCTTCCCGCCGTAACTATAGAAACACCCCAAAATTATCCCCTCAATGCGAGATGAGGAAATTTTGCGATGCAGCATCTCAAGAGAAATATCTCATTCCCTCTTGAAAGGCAAAAAGGTACTTGACACCCGTTATTCGACTCAGAAAGTTCCCTCACACAGCCGTTTCCTTTGGAGAGAACACACTTTATGGACTAAATTTGAGATGAGCCCCTGCGCACATTTAAGGGCTCGAGAGGACCCCGGAAGTTCCCCTTCCAAATTCGAAGGGGACATGACTTCCCTGAACCAACCCCAGCGAGTTCCTGAGGTCACCGTCGAAACTTTTGAAGCACCTCCAGCTTCCCGCCGCAACTCGAGAAACACCCCAAAATTATTCCCTCAATGCGAGATGTGAAATTTTTCGATGCAGATTCTAAAGAGAAATTCCACATTCCCTCTGGAAAGGCAAAAAGTACTTGACACCCTTTATTCGACTCAGAAAGTTCCCTCACACAGCATTCCCCTTTGGAGAGAACACACTTTATGGACTCAATTTGAGATGAGCCCCTTTGCACATTTAAGGGTTCGAGAGGAACTCGCAAGTTCCCCTTCCAACACCAAAGGGGACCTGACTTCCCTGAAGCAACCCCAGCGAGTTCCTGAGGTCTCTGTCGCAACTCGAGAAGAACCCCCAGCTTCCCGCCGCAAATCGAAAAACACCGCAAAATTATCCCCTCAATGCGAGATGAGGTACTTTTGCGATGCAGCATCTCTAGAGTAATACCACATTCCCTCTTGAAAGGCAAAAATGTACTTGACACCCTTTATTCGACTCTGAAAGTTCCCTCACACAGCCTTCCCCTTTGCAGAGAACACGCTTTATGGACACAATTTGAGATGAGCCCCTACGCACATTTAAGGGCTCGAGAGAAACCCGGAAGTTCCCCTTCCAACACCAAAGGGGACCTGACTTCCCTGAACCAATCCCAGCGAGTTCCTGAGGTCACCGTCTGAACTCTTGAAGCACCCCCAGCTTCACGCCGCAACTCGAGAAACACCCCAAAATTATTCCCTCAATGCGAGATGAGGAAATTTTGCGATGCAGCATCTCAAGAGAAATGCCACATTCACTATTGAAAGACAAAAATGTACTTGACACCCTTTATTCGACTCAGAAAGTTCCCTCACACATCTGTCCCCTTTGACAGGAGAACACACTTTATGGACTTAATTCGAGATGAGCCGCTGTGCACATTTATGGGCTCAAGAGGAAACCGGAAGTTCCCATTCCAACACCAAAGGGGACCTGACTTCCCTGAAGCAACCCCAGGGAGTTCCTGAGGTCACCGTCGCAACTCTTGAAGCACCCCCAGCCTCGGCCGCAACTCTAGAAACACCCCAAAATTATCCCCTCAATGCGAGATGAGGAAATTTTGCGATGCAGCATCTCAAGAGAAATACCTCATTCACTCTTGAAAGGCAAAAATGTACTTGACACGCTTTATTCGACTCAGAAAGGTCTCTCACACAGCCGACCCTTTTAGAGGAGAACACACTTTATGGACTCAATTAGAGATGAGCCCCTGTGCACATTTAAGGGCTCGAGAGGAACCCGGAAGTTCCCCTTCCACCAGCAAAGGGGAACTGAATTCCCTGAAGCAACCACAGAGAGTTCCTGAGGTCTCCGTCACAACTCGAGAAGTACCCCCAGGTTCCCGCCGCAACTCGAAAAACACACCAAAATTATCCCCTCAATGCGAGATGAGGTAATTTTGCGATGCAGCATCTCAAGAGAAATGCCACATTCCCTCTTGAAAGGCAAAAATGTACTTGACACCCTTTATTTGACTCAGAAAATTCCCTCACACAGTTGTCCCCTTTTAGAGAAGAACACACTTTTTGGACTCAATTAGAGATGAGCCCATGTGCACATTTAAGGGCTCCAGAGGAACCCGGAAGTTCCCCTTCCAACACCAAAGGGGACCTGACTTCCCTGAAGCAACCCCAGCGACTTCCTGAGGTCACCGTCTGAACTCTTGAAGCACCCCCAGCTTCACGCCGCAACTCGAGAAACACCCCAAAATTATTCCCGCAATGCGAGATGTGAAATTTTGCGATGCAGCATCTCAAGAGAAATACCACATTCCCTCTTGAAAGGCAAAAAGTACTTGAAACCTTTATTCGACTCAGAAATTTCCCTCACACCGCCTTCCCCTTTGGAGAGAACACAATTTATGAACTCAATTTGAGATAAGCCCCTGTGCAAATTTAAGGGCTCCAGAGGAACCCAGAAGTTCCCCTTCCAACACCAAAGGGGACCTGACTTCCCTGAAGCAACCCCAGCGAATTCCTGAGGTCCCCGTCTCAACTGTTGAAGCAACCCCAGCTCGCCGCCGCAACTCGAGAAACACCCCAAAATTATTCCCTCAATGCGAGATGTGAAATTTTGCGATGCAGCATTTCAAGAGAAATACCACATTCTCTCTTGAAAGGCAAAATGGTACTTGACACTCTTTATTCGACTCAGAAAGTTTCCTCACACAGCGGTCCCCTTTTAGAGGAGAACACACTTTATGGACTCAATTCGAGATGAGCCGCTGTGCACATTTAAGGGCTCGAGAGGAACCCGGAAGTTCCCCTTCCAACAGCAAAGGGGACCTGACTTCCCTGAAGCAACCCCAGCGAGTTCCTGAGGTCCCCGTCGCCACTGGAGAAGAACCCCCAGCTTCCCGCCGCAACTCGAGAAACACCCCAAAATTATCCCTCAATGCGAGATGAGGAGATTTTGCGATGCAGCATCTCCAGAGAAATACCACATTCCTTCTTGAAAGGCAAAAAGGTACTTGACACCCATTATTCGACTAAGAAAGTTCTCTCACACAGCCGTCCCCTTTGGAGAGGAGAACACACTTTACGGACTCAATTCGAGAGGAGCCCCTGTGCACATTGAAGGGCTCGAGAGGAAAACGGACGTTCCCCTTCCAACAACAAAGGGGACCTGACACCCCTGAAGCAACCACAGCAGGTTCCTGAGGTCCCCGCCCCAACTCGAGAAACACCCCAAAATTATCCCCTCCATGCGAGATGAGGAAATTTTGCGATGCAGGATCTCAAGAGAAATACTACATTCCCTCTGGAAAGGCAAAAAGGTACTTGACACCCTTTATTCGACTCAGAAAGCTCCCTCACACAGCCGTCCCCTTTGGAGAGGAGAACACACTTTACGGACTCAATTCGAGAGGAGCCCCTGTGCACATTGAAGGGCTCGAGAGAAACCGGAAGTTCCCCTTCCAACACCAAAGGGGACATGACTTCCCTGAAGCAACCCAGCGAGTTCCTGAGGTCCCCGTCGCAACTCGAGAAGCACTCCCAGGTGCCCGCCGAAACTCGAGAAACACCCCAAAATTATCCCCTCCATGTGAGATGATGAAATTTTTTTATGCAGCATCTCAAGAGAAATACCACATTCCCTCTGGAAAGGCAAAAAGATACTTGACACCCTTTATTCGACTCAGAAAGTTCTCTCACACCGCCGTCCCCTTTGGAGCGGAGAACACACTTTACGGACTCAATTCGAGAGAAGCCCCTGTGCACATTGAAGGGCTCGAGAGGAAATCGGACGATCCCCTTCCAACACCAAAGGGGACCTGACTCCCCTGAAGCAACCACAGCGAGTTCCTGAGGTCCCCGTGCCAACTCGGGAAGCACCCCCAGCTTCACGCCGCAACTCGAGAAACACCCCAAAATTATCCCCTCCATGCGAGATGAGGAAATTTTGCGATGCAGCATCTCAAGAGAAATACCACATTCCCTCTGGAAAGGGAAAAAGGTACTTGACACCCTTTATTCGACTCAGAAAGCTCCCTCACACAGCCGTCCCCTTTGGAGAGGAGAACACACTTTACGGAGTCAATTCGAGAGGAGCCCCTGTGCACATTGAAGGGCTCGAGAGGAAACCGGAAGTTCCCCTTCCAACACCAAAGGGGACCTGACTTCCCTGAAGCAACCCCAGCGAGTTCCTGAGGTCCCCGTCACAACTCGAGAAGCACCCCCAGCTTCCCGCCTCAACTCGAGATACACCCCAAAATTATCCCCTACACGCGAGATGAGGAAATTTGGCGATGCAGCATCTCAAGAGAAAAACCACATTCCCTCTGGAAAGGCAAAAAGGTACTTGACACCCTTTATTCGACTCAGAAAGTTCCCTCACACAGCCGTCCCCTTTGGAGAGGAGAACACACAATACGGACTCAATTCGAGAGGAGCCCCTGTGCACATTGAAGGGCTCGAGAGGAAACCGGAAGTTCCCTATCCAACAACAAAGGGGAACTGACTTCCCTGAAGCAACCCCAGCGAGTTACTGAGGTCCCCATCGCAACACGAGAAGCACTCCCAGCTTGCCACCGCAACTCGAGAAACACCCCAAAATTATCCCCTCCATGCGAAATGAGGAAATTTGGCGATGCAGCATCAGAGGAGAAATACCACATTCCCTCTGGAAAGGCAAAAAGGTACTTGACAATCTTTATTCGACACAGAAAGTTCCCTCAAACAGCCGTCCCCTTTGGAGAGGAGAACAAACTTCACGGACTCAATTGGAGAGGAGCCCCTGTGCACATTGAGGGGCTCGAGAGGAAACCGGAAGTTCCCCTTCCAACACCAAAGGGGATCTGACTTCCCTGAAGCAACCCCAGTGAGTTCCTGAGGTCCCGGTTGCAACTCGAGAAGCACCCCCAGCTTCCCGCCGCAACTCGAGAAACAGCCCAACATTATCCCCTCCATGCGAGATGAGGAAATTTGGCGATGCAGCATCTCAAGAGAAATACCACATTCCCTATGGAAAGGCAAAAGTGTATTGACACCCTTTATTCGACTCAGAAAGTTCTCTCACACAGCCGTCCCCTTTGGAGAGGAGAACACACTTTACGGACTCAATTCGAGAGGAGGCCCTGTGCACATTGAAGGGCTCGAGACGAACCCGGAAGTTCCCCTTCCAACACCAAAGGGGACCTGACTTCCCTGACGCAACCGCAGCGAGTTCCTGAGGTCCCCGTCGCAACTCGAGTAGCACCCACAGCTTCCCGCCGCAACTCGAGAAACACCCCAAAATTATCCCCTCCATGCGAGATGAGGAAATTTGGCGATGAAGCATCTCAAGAGAAATACCAAATTCACTCTGGATAGGCAAAAAGGTACTTGATACTCTTTATTCGACTCAGAAAGTTCCCTCACACAGCCGTCCCCTTTGGAGAGGAGAACACACTTTACGGACTCAATTCGAGAGGAGCCCCTGTGCACATTGAAGGGCTCGAGAGGAAACCGGAAGTTCCCCTTCCAACACCAAAGGGGACCTGACTTCCCTGAAGCAACCCCAGCGAGTTCCTGAGGTCCCCGTCGCAACTCGAGTAGCAACCCCAGCTTCCCGCCGCAACTCGAGAAACACACCAAAATTATCCCCTTCATGCGAGATGAGGAAAGTTGGCGATGCAGCAACTCAAGAGAAATAACACATTCCCTCTGGAAAGGCAAAAAGGTACTTGACACCCTTTATTCGACTCAGAAATTTCCCTCACACAGCCGTCCCCTTTGGAGAAAAGAACACACTTTACGGACTCAATTCGAGTGGAGGCCTTGTGCACATTGAAGGGCTCGAGAGGAAACCGGAAGTTCCCCTTCCAAAACCAAAGGGGACCTGACTTCCCTGAAGCAACCCAAGCGAGTTCCTGAGGTCCCAGTTGCAACTCGAGAAGCACCCCAGCTTCCCGCCGCAACTAGAGAAACACCCCAAAATTATCCCCTCCATGAGAGATGAGGAAATTTGGCGATGCAGCATCTCAAGAGAAATACCACATTCCCCCAAGAAAGGCTAAAAGGAACTTGACACCCTTTATTCGACTCAGAAAGTTCCCTCACACAGCCGTCCCCTTTGGAGAGGAGAACACACTTTATGGACTCAATTCGAGAGGAGCCCCTGTGCACATTGAAGGGCTCGAGAGGAAACCGGAAGTTCCCCTTCCAACACCAAAGGGGAACTGACTTCCCTGAGGCAACCCCAGCGAGTTCCTGAGGTCCCTGTCGCAACTCGAGAAGCAAAACCAGCTTCCCGCCGCTACTCGAGAAACACCCCAAAATTATCCCCTCCATGCGAGAGGAGTAAATTTGGCTATGAAGCATCTCAAGAGAAATACCACATTCCCTCTGGAAAGGCTAAAATGTACTTGACACCCTTTATTCGACTCAGAAAGTTCCCTCACACAGCCGTCCCCTTTGGAGAGGAAAACCCACTTTACGGACTCAATTCGAGAGGAGCCCCTGTGCACATTAAAGGGCTCGAGAGAAACCGGAAGTTCCCCTTCCAACAGCAAAGGGGACCTGACTTCCCTGAAGCAACCGCAGCGAGTTCCTGAGGTCCCCGTCGCATCTCGAGAAGCACCCCCAGCTTCGCGCCGCAACTCGAGAAACACCCCAAAATTATCCCCTCCATGCGATATGAGGAAATTTGGCGATGCAGCATCTCAAGAGAAATACCACAATCCCTCTGGAAAGGCAAAAAGGTACTTGACACCCTTTATTCGACTCAGAAAGTTCCCTCACACTGCCGTCCCATTTGGAGAGGAGAACACACTTTACGGACTCAATTCGAGAGGAGCCCCTGTGCACATTGAAGGGCTCGAGAGGAAACCGGAAGTTCCGCTTCCAACACCATAGGGGACCTGACTTCCCTGAAGCAACCCCAGCGAGTTCCTGAGTTTCCGTCGCAACTCGAGAAGCACCCCCATCTTCGCGCCGCAAATAGAGAAACAGCCCAAAATTATCCCCTCCATGTGAGAGGAGGAAATTTGGCGATGCAGCATCTCAAGAGAAATACCACATTCCCTCCGGAAAGGCAAAAAGGTACTTGACACCCTTTATTCGACTCACAAAGTTCCCTCACACAGCTGTCCCCTTTAGAGAGGAGAACACACTTTACGGACTCAATTCGAGAGGAGCCCCTGTGCACATTGAAGGGCTCGAGAGGAAACCGGAAGTTCCCCTTCCAACACCAAAGGGGACCTGCCTTCCCTGAAGCAACCCCAGCGAGTTCCTGAGGTCCCCGTCGCATCTCGAGAAGCATCCCCAGCTTCGCGCCGCAACTCGAGAAACACCCCAAAATTATCCCCTCCATGCGAGAGGAGGAAATTTGGCGATGCAGCATCTCAAAGAAATACCACATTCCCTCCGGAAAGGCAAAAAGGTACTTGACACCCTTTATTCGACTCAGAAAGTTCCCTCACACAGCCGTCCCCTTTGGAGAGGAGAACACATTTACGGACTCAATTCGAGAGGAGCCCCTGTGCACATTGAAGGGCTCGAGAGGAAACCGGAAGTTCCACTTCCAACACCAAAGGGGACCTGACTTCCCTGAAGCAACCCCAGCGAGTTCCTGAGTTCCCGTCGCAACTCGAGAAGCTCCCCCATCTTCGCGCCGCAACTCGAGAAACACCCCAAAATTATCCCCTCCATGCGAGAGGAGGAAATTTGGCGATGCAGCATCTCAAGAGAAATACCACATTCCCTCTGGAAAGGCAAAAAGGTACTTGACACCCTTTATTCGACTCAGAAAGTTCCCTCACACAGCCGTCCCCTTTGGAGAGGAGAACATACTTTACGGACTCAATTCGAGAGGAGCCCCTGTGCACATTGAACGGCTCGAGAGGAAACCGGAAGTTCCCCTTCCAACACCAAAGGGGACCTGACTTCCCTGAAGCAACCCTAGCGGTTCCTGAGGTCCCCGTCGCAACTCGAGAAGCACCCCCAGCTTCCCGCCGCTACTCGAGAAACACCACAAAATTATCCCCTCCATGCGAGAGGATTAAATTTGTCAATGCAGCATCTCAAGAGAAATACCACATTCCCTCTGGAAAGGCTAAAATGTACTTGACACCCTTTATTCGACTCAGAAAGTTCCCTCACACAGCCGTCCCCTTTGGAGAGGAAAACACACTTTACGGACTCAATTCGAGAGGAGCCCCTGTGCACATTAAAGGGCGACAGAGGAAACCGGAAGTTCCCCTTCCTACACCAAAGGGGACCTGACTTCCCTGAAGCAACCCCAGCGAGTTCCTGAGGTCCCCATCGCATCTCGAGAAGCACCCCAGCTTCGCGCCGCAACTCGAGAAACACCCCAAAATTATCCCCTCCATGCGATATGAGGAAATTTGGCGATGCAGCATCTCAAGAGAAATACCACAATCCCTCTGGAAAGGCAAAAAGGTACTTGACACCCTTTATTCGACTCAGAAAGTTCCCTCACACTGCCGTCCCATTTGGAGAGAAGAAAACACTTTACGGACTCAATTCGAGAGGAGCCCCTGTGCACATTGAAGGGCTCGAGAGGAAACCGGAAGTTCCGATTCCAACACCAAAGGGGACCTGACTTCCCTGAAGCAACCCCAGCGAGTTCCTGAGTTCCCGTCGCAACTCGAGAAGCACCCCAATCTCGCGCCGCAACTCGAGAAACACCCCAAAAATATCCCCTCCATGCGAGAGGATGAAATTTGGCGATGCAGCATCTCAAAAGAAATACCACATTCCCTCCGGAAAGGCAAAAAGGTACTTGACACCCTTATTCGACTCAGAAAGTTCCCTCACACAGCCGTCCCCTTTGGAGAGGAGAACACACTATACGGACTCAATTCCAGAGGAGCCCCTGTGCACATTGAAGGGCTTGAGAGGAAACCGGAAGTTCCCCTTCCAACACCAAAGGGGACCGGACTTCCCTGAAGCAACCCCAGCGAGTACCTGAGGTCACCGTCGCAACTCGAGAAGCACCCCCAGCTTCCCGCCGCAACTCGTGAAACAACCCAAACTTCTCCCCTCCATGCGAGATGAGGAAATTTGGCGATGCAGCATCTCACGAGAAATAGCACATTCCCTCTGGAAAGGCAAAAAGTTACTTGACACACTTTATTCGACTCAGAAAGTTCCCTCACACAGCCGTCCCCTTTGGAGAGGAGAACACACTTTACGGACTCAATTCGAGAGGAGCCCCTGTGCACTTTGAAGTGCTCCAGAGGAAAACGGAAGTTCCCCTTCCAACACCAAAGGGGACCTGACTTCCCTGAAGCAAGCCCAGCGAGTTCCTGAGGTCCCCGTCGCAACTCGAGAAGCACCCCCAGCTTCCCGCCGAAACTCGAGAAACACCGCAAAATTATCCCCTCCATGCGAGGTGAGGAAATTTGGCGATGCAGCATCTCAAGAGAAATACCACATTCCCTCTGGAAAGGCAAAAAGGTACACGACACCCTTTATTCGACTCAGAAAGTTCCCTCACACAGTCGTCCCCTTTGGAGAGGAGAACACGCTTTATGGACTCAATTTGAGAGGAGCCCCTGTGCACATTGAAGGGTTCGAGAAGAAACAGGAAGTTCCCCTTCCAACACCAAAGGGAACCTGACTTCCCTGAAGCAACCAGAGCGAGTTCCTGAGGTCCCCGTCGCAACTCGAGAAGCACCCCCAGCTTCCCGCCGCAACTCGAGAAACACCCCAAAATTATCCCCTCCATGCGAGGTGAGGAAATTTGGAGATGCAGCATCTCAAGAGAAATACCACATTCCTTCTTGAAAGGCAAAATGGTACTTGACACCCTTTATTCGACTCAGAAAGTTCTCTCACACAGCCGTCCCTTTGGAGAAGAGAACACACTTTACGGACTCAATTCGAGAGGAGCCCCTGTGCACATTGAAGGGCTCGAGAGGAAACCGGAAGTTCCCCTTCCAACACCATAGGGGACCTGATTTCCCTGAAGCAACCCCAGCCAGTTCCTGAAGTCCCCGTCGGAACTCGAGAAGCACCCCCAGCGCCCCGCCGCAACTCGAGAAACACCCCAAAATTATCCCCTCCATGCGAGATGAGGAAATTTTGCGTTGCAGCATCTCAAGAGAAATACCACATTGCCTCTGGAAAGGCAAAAAGGTACTTGACACTCTTTATTCGACTCAAAAAGTTCCCTCACACAGTCTTCCCCTTTGGAGAGGAGAACACACTTTACGGACTCAATTCGACAGGAGCCCCTGTGCACATTGAAGGACTCGAGAGGAAACCGGAAGTTCCCCTTCCAACACCAAAGGGGACCTGACTTCCCTGAAGCAAACCGAGCGAGTTCCTGAGGTCCCCGTCGGAAGTCAAGAAGCACAACCAGCTTCCCGCCGCAACTCGAGAAACATCACAAAATTATGCACTCCATGCGAGGTGAGGAAATTTGGCGATGAAGCATCTCAAGAGAAATACCACATTCCCTCTGGAAAGGCAAAAAGGTACACGACACCCTTTATTCGACTCAGAAAGTTCCCTCACACAGCCGTCCCCTTTGGAGAAGAGAACACGCTTTACGGACTCAATTCGAGAGGAGCCCCTGAGCACATTGAAGGGCTCGAGAAGAAACAGGTAGTTCCCCTTCCAACACCAAAGGGGACCTGACTTCACTGAAGCAACCCCAGTGAGTTCCTGAGGTCCCCGTCGCAACTCGAGAAGCACCCCCAGCTTCCCGCCGCAACTCGAGAAACACCCAAAATTATCCCCTCCATGCGAGATGAGGAAATTTGGCGATGCAGCATCTCAAGTGAAATACCACATTCCCTCTGGAAAGGCAAAAAGTACTTGACACCCTGTATTCGACTCAGAAAGTTCCCTCACACAGCCGTCCCCTTTGGGGAGGATAACACACTTTATGGACTCAATTCGAGATGAGTCCCTGTGCACATTTAAGGGCTCCAGAGGAACCCGGAATTTTCCCTTACAACAACAAATTGGACCTGACTTCGCTGAAGCAAATCCAGTGAGTTCATGAGGTGCCTGTCGCAACTCGAGTATCACCCCCAGCTTCCTGCCGCAACTCGAGAAACACCCAAAAATTATCCCCTCAATGCGAGATGAAGAAATTTTGCAATGCAGCATCTCAAGAGAAATACCACATTCCCTCTTGAAAGGCAAAAAGTTTGACACCCTTTATTCGACCCAGAACGTTCCCTCACACAGTCGTCCCCTTTTAGAGGAGAACACACTTAATGGACTCAATTCGAGATGAGCCCCTGTGCACATTTAAAAGCTTGAGAGGAGACCGGAATTTCTCCTTCCAACACCAAAGGGGACCTGACTTCCCGGAAGAAAGCCCAGCGAGTTCCTGAGGTCCCCGTCTCAACTCGAGAAGCACTCCCAGATTTCCGCAGCAACTCGAGAAACACCCCCAAATTATTCCCTCAATGCGAGATGAGGAAATTTTGCGATGCAGCATCTCAAGAGAAAAACCACATTCCCTCTTGAAAGGCAAAAAGGTACTTGACACCCTTTATTCGACTCAGAAATTTCCCTCACACAGCCATCCACTTTGGAGAGAACACACTTTATGGACTCAATTCGCGATGAGCCTCTGTGCACATTGAAGGGCTCGAGAGGAACCCGGAAGTTCCCCTCCAACTACAAAAGGGACCTGACTTCCTTGAAGCAACCCCAGCGAGTTCCTGAGATCCCCGTCGCAACTCTTGAAGCACACCCAGCTTCACGCCGCAACTAGAGAAAATCCCAAAATTATCCCCTCAATGCGAGATGAGGAAATTTTGCGATGCAGCATCTCAAGAGAAATACCACATTCCGTTTTGAAAGGCAAAAGTGTACTTGACACCCTTTATTCGACTCAGAAAGTTCCCTCACACAGTCGTCCCTTTAAGAGGAGAACACACTTTATGGACTCAATTTGAGATGAGACCCTGTGCACATTTAAGGGCTCGCAGGAACCCGGAAGTTCCCCTTCCAACACTAAAGGGGAATTGACTTCCCTGAAGCAACCCCAGCGAGTTCCTGAGGTCACCATCGCAACTCTTGAAGAACCCCCAGCTTCCTACCGCAACTCGAAAAAACACCCCAAAATTATCCGCTCATTGCGAGGTCAGGAAATTTTGCAATGCAGCATCTCAAGAGAAATACCACAATCCCTCTTGAAAGGCAAAAAGGTACCTGACACCCTTTATGCGACTCAGAAAGTTCTCCCAAACAGCCGTACCCTTTTAGAGGAGAACACACTTTATGGACTCAAATCGAGATGAGCCCCTGTGCACATTTAAGGGCTCCAGAGGAACACCGAAGTTACCTTTCCAACACTAAAGGGGACCTGACTTTCCTGAAGCAACCCCAGCGATTTCCTGAGGTCCCCGTCGAAACTCGAGAAGCACCCCCAGCTTCCCGACGCAACTCGAGAAACACACCAAAATTATCCCCTCAATGCGAGATGAGGAAATTTTACGATGAGGCATCTCAAGAGGAATACCACATTCCCTCTTGAAAGGCAAAATGTTACTTGACAGCCTTTATTCGACTCAGAAAGTTACCTCACACAGCCGTCCCCTTTGGAGAGGAGAACACAATTATGGACTCAAGTCGAGATGAGCCCCTGTTCACATTTAAGGGCTTGAGATGCAACCGGACATTCCCCTTACAACACCAAAGGGGACCTGATTTTCCTGAAGCAACCACAGCGATTTCCAGAGGTCCCCATCGCAACTCGAGTAGCAGACCCAGCTTACCACCGCAACTTGAGAAACACCCCAAAATTATCCCCTCAATGCGAGATTAGGAAAATTTCCGATGCAAAATCTCAAGAGAAAAACGTCAATCCCTCTTGAAAGGCAAAAAGGTACTTGACACCCTTTATTCGACTCAGAAAGTTCCCTCACACATCCGTCCACTTTGGAGAGGAGAACACACTTTATGGACTCAATTCGAGATGAGCCCCTGTGCACATTTAAGGGCTCGAGAGGAAACGGGAAGTTCCCCTTCCAACACCAAAGGGGTACTGACTTCCCTGAAGCATGCCCAGCGATTTCCTGAGGTCCCCATCGCAACTCGAAAAGAAGCACCAGCTTCCCGCCGCAACTCGAGTAACACCCCAAAATTATCCCCTCCATGCGAGATGAGGAAATTTTGCGATGCAGATTCTCAAGAGAAATTCAACTTTCCCTCTTGAATGAGAAAAAGGTACTTGACACCCTTTATTTGACTCAGAACGTTCCCTCACACAGTGGAGAGAACACACTTTATGGACTCAATTCGAGATGAGCCCCTGTGCACATTTAAGGGCGCGTGAGGAAACCGGAAGTTCACCTTGCAACAAATAAGGGGACCTGACTTTCTTGAAGCAACCCCAGCGAGTTCCTGAGGTTCCCGTCGCAGATCGAGAAGCACCCCCAGCTTCATGCCACAGCTCGAGAAACACCCCAAAATTATCCCCTCAATACGAGAGGCGGAAATTTTGTGATGCAGAATCCCAAGAGAAATACCACATTCCCTCTTGAAAGGCAAAAAGGTACTTGACACCCTTTTTTAACCCAGAAAGTACCCTCATACAGCCTTCCCCTTTGGAGAGGAGAAGTCACTTTATGCACTCAATTCGAGATGAGCTCCTCTTTACAATTAAGGGCTGGGGAGGAGCCCGGAAGTTGCCCTTACAACACCAAAGGGGACCTGACATCCGTGAAGCATCACCAGCGAGTTCCTGAGGTCCCTGTCGCTAACGGAGAAGCACCCCAAAATTATCCCCTCAATGCGAGATGAGGAAATTTTCGATGCAGAATCGCAAGAGAAATACCACATTCCCTCTTGAAAGGCAAACAGGTACTTGACACCCTTTATTCGACTCAGAAAGTTCCCTCACACAGCCGACCCCTTTGGAGAGGAGAAAACACTTTATGGACTCAATTCGAGATGAGCCCCTGTTCACATTTAAGGGCTCGAGAGGAAACCGGAAGTTCATCTTCCAACACCAAAGGGGAACTGACTTCCCTGAAGTAACCACAGCGAGTTTCTGAGGTCGCCGTGGGAACTCCAGAAGCACCCCCAGCTTCCCGCCGCAACTCAAGAAACCACGGAAAATTATCCCCTCAATGCGAGAGTAGGAAATTTTGCGATGCAGAATCTCAAGAGAAATACCACATTTCCTCTTGAAAGGCAAAAAGGTACTTGACACCCTTTATTCGACTCAGAAAGTTCCCTCACACAGCCGTCCCCTTTGGAGAGGAGAACACACTTTATGGACTCAATTCGAGAAGAGGCCCTATTCATATTAAAGCGTTCGAGAGTAATACGGAAGTTTTCGTTCCAGCACAAAATGGGACCAGACTTCCCTTAAGTAATTCGAGTGTGTTCCAGAGGTACTCGTCGGAACTGCAGAATTACCCCCAGCTTCCCAACCCAATTCTTGAATCACCAAAAAATTATCCCCTCCATGCGTGATGAGGAAATTTTACGCTGCAGAATTTCAAGAGGAATCCCACATTCCCGCTTGAAAGGCAACAGTGTACTTGACTCCCTTTAGGCGACTCAGAATGGTCCCTAACATCCGTCCTCAGTGCAGAGGAGAACACACTCTCCGGACTCAAATCGAGAAGAGGCAATGTTCCCATTTAATGGCTCGAGAGTATTCTGGAAGTTCCCCTTTCAACACAAAAGGGGACTTGACTTCGCTGAAGCAACCGGAGTGAGTTCCTGAGGTCCCTGTTGCAACTCGAGAATTTCCACCTGCTTCCCTCTGCAACTCGAGAAATAACACAAAATTATCCCCTCAATGCGAGATGAGGTAATTTTGCGCTGCAGAATCTCAAGAGAAATCCCACATTTCCGCTTTATAGGCAAAAGGGTACTTGACACACTTTATGCCACTCAGAAAGTTCCCTAACATCCGTCCCCATTGGAGAGGAGAACACAATTTATGGACTCAAATCGAGAGGAGGCCCTCTTCCCATTAAAGGGCTCGTGAACAATCCGGAAGTTCCCCTTCCAGCACAAAAGGGGACCTGACTTCCCTGAAGTAATCCGAGTGTGTTCCAGAGGTCCTAGTCGCAACTGGAGAATCACTCCCAGCTTCCAAACCCAATTCGTGTAACAGCACATAATTATCCCCTCCATGCGAGATGAGGAAATTTTGCACTGCAGAATCTCAAGAGAAATCTCACATTCCCGCTTGAAAGGCAAAAGGGTACTTGACTCCCTTTAGGCGAATCAGAATGGTCTCTAACATCCGTCCTCAGTGGAGAGGAGAACACACTTTATGGACTCAAATCGAGAAGAGGCAATATTCCCATTTAACGGCTCGAGAGTAATCCGGAAGTTCCCCTTCCAGCATAAACGGGGACCTGACTTCCCTGAAGTAACTCGAGTGAGTTCCTGAGGTCCCCTTCGCACCTCGAGGAATACCCCCAGCTTCCCGCCACAATTGGAGAAACACCACAAAATTATCCCCTCAATGTGAGATGAAGAAATTTTGCGCTGCAGAATTTCAAGAGAAATCCCACATTCCCGCCTGAAAGGGAAAAGGGTATTTGACACACTTTATTCAGTTTAGTTCAGTTCAGTCGCTCAGTCGTGTCCGACTCTCCTCGACCCCATGAATCACTGTACACTAGGCCTCCCTGTCCTACACCAACTCTCAGAGTTCACTCAAACTCATGGCCACAGAGTCGGTGATGCTATCCAGCAATCTCATTCTCTGTCGTCCCCTTCTCCTCCAGCCCCCAACCTCTCCTAGCATCAGAATATTTTCCAGTGAGTCAACTCATCTTATGAGGTGGCCGAAGTTTTGCAGTTTCAGCTTGAGCATCAGTCCTTCCAATGAACTCCGACGATTGATCTCCCTTAGAATGGACTGGTTGGATCTTCTTGCAGTCCAAGGGACTCTCAAGAGTCTTCTCCAATACCACAGTTTAAAAGCATCAGTTCTTCGGCGATCAGCTTTCTTCACAGTCCAACTCTCACATCCATACATGACCACGGGAAAAACCATAGCTTTGACTAGATGGAGCTTTTTTGGCAACGTGATGTCTCTGCTTTTTAATATACTATCAAGGTTGATCATAACTTTCCTTCCAAGGAGTAAGCGCCTTTTAATTTCATGGCTTCAATCAGCATCTGCAGTGATTTTGGAGCCCCCCAAAATAAAGTGTGACACCGTTTCCACTGTTTTTCCATCTATTTCCCGTGAAGTGTTGGGACCAGATTCCATCACCTTTGTTTTCTTAATGTTGAGCTTCAAGCCAACCTTGTCACTCTCCTCTTTCACTTTCATCAAGTTGCTTTTGAGTTCCTCCTCACTTTCTGCCCTAAAGGTGGTGTCATCTGCATATCTGAGGTTATTGATATTTCTCCCAGCAATGTTCATTCCAGTTGTTCTTCTTCCAGCCCAGCATTTCTCATGATGCACTCTGCATATAAGTTAAATATGCAAGATTACAATATACAGCCTTGACGTACTCCTTTTCCTATTTGGAACCAGTCTGTTGTTCCATGCACAGTTCTGACTGTTGTTTCCTGACCTGCATACAGGTTTCTAAAGAGGCAGGTCAGGTGGTCTCGTATTCCCATCTCTTTCAGAATCTTCCACAGTTTATTGTGATCCACACAGTCAAAGGCTTTGGCATAGTCAATGAAGCAGAAATAGATGTTTTTCTGGAACTCTCGCTTTCTCCATGATCCAGCGGATGTTGGCAATTTGATCTCTGGTGCATCTGCCTTTTCTAAAACCTGCTTGAACATCTGGGAGTTCACGGATCACATATTGCTGAAGCCTGGCTTGGAGAATGTTGAGAATGACTGTACTAGCTTGTGAGATGAGTGCAATTGTGCGGTAGCTTGAGCATTTTTGGCATTGCCTTTCTTTGGGATTAGAATGAAGACTGACCTTTTCCATTCCTGTGGCTACTGCTGAGTTTTCCAAATTTGTTGGCATATTGAGTGCAGCACTTTCACAGCATCATCTTTCAAGATTTGAAATAGCTCAACTGGAATTCCATCACTTCTACTAGCTTTGTTCGTAGTGTTGCTTTCTAAGGCACACTTGAATTCACATTCCAAGATGTCTGGCTCTAGGCCAGTGATCGCATTTTTGTGACTATCCTGGTCGTGAAGATCTTTTTTGTACAGTTCTTCTGTATATTCTTGCCACCTCTTCTTAATATCTTCTGCTTCTGTTAGGTCCATATCATTTCTGTCCTTTATCGAGCCCATCTTTGCATGAAATGTTCCCTTGGAATCTCTAATGTTCTTGAAGAGATCTCTTGTTTTTCCTATTCTGTTGTTTTCCTCTATTTCTTTGCATTGATCACTGAGGAAGGCTTTCTTATCTCTCCTTGCTATTCTTTGGAACTCTGCATTCTAATGCTTATATCTTTCCCTTTCTCCTTTGCTTTTCGCTTCTCTTCTTTTCACAGCTATTTGTAAGGCCACCTCAGACAGCCATTTTGCTTTTTTTGCGTTTCTTTTCCATGGGGATGCTCTTGGTCTCCTCTACAATGTCACGAACCTCCATCCAGAGTTCATCAGGCACTCTATCTATCAGATCTAGTGCCTTAAATCTATTTCTCACTTCCACTGTATAATCATAAGGAATTTGATTGAGGTCATATCTGAATGATCTAGGGGTTTTCCCTACTTTCTTCAATTTAAGTCTGAATTTGTCAATAAGGAGTTCATGATCTGAGCCACAGTCAGCTCCTGGTCTTGTTTTTGCTAACTGTATACAGCTTCTCCATCTTTGGCTGCAAAGAATATAATCAATCTGATTTCGGTGTTGACCATCTGGTCATGTCCACGTGTAGAGTCTTCTCTTGTGTTGTTGGAAGAGGGAGTTTGCTATGACCAGTGCGTTCTCTTGACAAAACTCTATTAGACTTGGCCCTGCTTCATTCCGTGCTCCAAGGCCAAATTTGCCTGTTACTCCAGGTGTTTCTTGATTTCCTCCTTTTGCATTCCAGTCGCCTATAATGAAAAGGACATCTTTTTGGGTGTTAGTTCTAAAAGGTCTTGTAGGTCTTCATAGAACCGTTCAACTTTGGCTTCTTCAGCGTTAGTGGTTGGGGCATAGGCCTGGATTACTGTAATGTTGAATGGTTTGCCTTGGAAACGAACAGAAATCATTCTGTCGTTTTTAAGATTGCATCCAAGTACTGCATTTCGGAGTCTCTTGTTGACCATGATGGCTACTCCATTTCTTCTAAGGGATTTCTGCCCACAGTAGTATATATATAATGGTCATCTGAGCTAAATTCACACATTCCAGTCCATTTTAATTCACTGATTCCTAGAATGTCTATGTTCACTCTTGCCATCTCCTGCTTGACCTCTTCCAATTTGCCTTGATTCCTGGACCTTACATTCCAGGTTCCTATGCAATATTGCTCTTTACAGCACCAGACCTTGCTTCTATCACCGGTCACATCCACAACTGGGTACTGGTTTTGCTTTTGCTCCATCCCTTCATTCCTTCTAGAGTTATTTCTCCACTGATCTCCAGTAGCATACTGGGCACCTACAGACCTGGGGAATTCCTCATTCAGTATCCTGTCATTTTGCCCTTTGATACTGTTCATGGGGTTCTCAATGCAAATATACTGAAGTGGTTTGCCATTCCCTTCTCCAGTGGACCACATTCGGCTGTGGTCCATGTGATCAGATGGAGTAGATTCCTGTGATTATGATTTCAGTGTGTCTGCCATCTGAAGCCCCCTCGCAATACCTACCATCTGATTTGAGTTTCTCTTACCTTGGGTGTGGGATATCTCTTCACAGCTGCTCCAAGGAAGCACAGCTGCTGCACCTTACCTTGGATGAGGGGTATGTCCTCAAGGCCGCCCCTCCTGACCTTGAACGTGAGTACCTCCTCTAGGCCCTCCCCCGCACATCCATCGCATATTGTAGGTGGGGTACCTCGCTTCGGCCGCCTGCCCTTGTCTCAGGCATGGGGTAGCTCCTCACTGCTGCGCATCTTTGCATGGTCGGTTGTGCCAGGGCCGGCTTCCCTGGAGTCTGCGCGGGCGGGGTCTTCGTATCCCGCATCTGGTGGGCGGGGCCGGGGTCTCTCCCATCTGGGCGGGCGGGGCCGGGGTCTCTCGCGTCTGCGCGGGAGGGGCAAGCGTCTCTCGCATCTGAGCAGGCGGGGCCGGCTTCTCTTGCGTCTGCGCGGGCAGCGCCAGCAACAATAGCGTCTGAGCGGGCGGGGCCTGTGTCTCTTGAGTCTGCGCGGGCGGGGAAGTCCTCTCTCGCGTCTGCACCGGCAAGGCCCCTGTCTCTGGCGTCTCAGCCGCCTGGGCAGGCATCTCTCGTGTCTGTGCGGGTGGGGCTGGTATTTCTCCCGTTTGCACAGCCCGGTGAGACTCAAAAAATTCCCTCAAACAGTCGTCCCCATTGGAGAGGAGAACACACTTTACGGACTTAACTCGAGAAGAGGCCCTATTCCCATTTAACGGCTCAACAGAAATCCCGAAATTCCCCTTCCAACACAAAAGGGTTCCTGACTTCCCTGAAGCAGCCAGAGAGAATTCCTGAGGTCCTCTTTACTACCTGAGAAATTCAACCAGGTTCCCGCTGCAACTCTAGAAACACCACAAAATTATCCCCTCAATGCGAGATCAGGAAAATATTCCGCTGCACAATTCAAGAGAAATCCCACGTTCCGCTGGAAAGGCAAAACTGTATTTGACACCCTTTATGCGACTCAGAAAATTCCCTCACACAGCCATCCCCATTGGAGAGGAGAACACAATTTATGGACTCAAGTTGGGAAGAGGCCCTATTCCCATTTAACGGCTCGAGAGTAATCCCGACATTCCCGTTCCAGGAGAAAAGGGTGACTAACTTCCCTGAAGCAAGACAAGCGAGTTCCTGAGGTCCCCATCGCAACTCGAGAAGTACCCCCAGCTTCCCGCCTCAAAAGGGGAAACACCAAAAAATTATCCGCTCAATGTGAGATGAGGAAATTTTGCACTGCACAATTAAATAGAAATCCCACATTCCCGCTTGAAAGGCAAAAGGGCACTTGACACACTTTATGCGATTCAGATAGTTTCCTAACACCCGTACTTATTGGAGCGGAGAACACACTTTATGGACTCAAATCTAGAAGAGCATCTATTCCCATTTAAGGGCTCGAGAGTAATCTGGAAGTTCCACTTCCAAAAAAAGGGGACCTGACTTCCCTGAAGCAACATGAACGAGTTCCTGAGGTCCACGCTGAAACTCGAGAAGTATCCCCAGATCCAAGCCGAAACACGAGACACAACAAAATTATCCCCTCAATGCAAGATGAGGAAATTTTGCGATGCAGCATCTCAAGAGAAATACCACATTCCCTCTTGAAAGGCAAAAAGGTACTTGACACCCTTTATTCGACTCAGAAAGTTCCCTCACACAGCCATCCCCATTGGAGAGGAGAACACAATTTATGGACTCAACTTGGGAAGAGGCCCTATTCCCACTTAACGGCTCGAGAGTATTCCCGAAATTCCCGTTCCAGTAGAAAAGGGTGACTAACTTCCCTGAAGCAACAGAAGCGAGTTCCTGAGGTCCCCGTTGCAACTCGAGAAGTACACACAGCTTCCTGCCACAAAAGGGGAAACACCAAAAATTTTCCGCTCAATGTGAGATGAGGAAATTTTGCACTGCACAATTAAATAGAAATCCCACATTCCCGCTTGAAAGGCAAAAGGGCACTTGACACACTTTATGTGATTCAGATAGTTTCCAAACACCCGTACTTATTGGAGCGGAGAACACACTTTATGGACTCAAATCTAGAAGAGGCCCTATTCCCATTTAAGGGCTCGAGAGTAATCCGGAAGTTCCACTTCCAAAAAAAGGGAACCTGACTTCCCTGAAGCAACACGAACGAGTTCCTGAGGTCCACGCTGCAACTCGAGAAGTACCCCCAGATCCAAGCCGAAACTCGAGACACAACAAAATTATCCCCTCAATGCGAGATGAGGAAATTTTGCTCACCGAAATCTCAAGAGAAGTCCCACATACCCTCTTGAAAGGCAAAAGGTCACTTGACACACTTTATGTGACCCAGAAAGTTCGCTCACAGAGCCGTACCCATTGGAGAGGAAAAAACACCTTTTGGACTCAACTCCCGATGAATCTCTATTCCCAATGGTCTGCTCGAAAGTAAACCGGAAGTTCCCGTACCAACACAAAAGGGGACCTGACTTCCCTGAAGCAACCCGAGCCACTTCCTGAGGTCCCCGTTGCAACTCAAGAAGCACCCCCAGCATCCCGCCGCAACTCGACAAACACCACAGAATTATCCCCTCAATGCGAGATGAGGAAATTTTGCGCTGCAGAATCTCAAGAGAAATACCACATTCCCGCTTGAAAGGCAAAAGGGTACTTGACACCCTTTATGCGACTCAGAAAGTACCCTCACACAGCCGTCCCCATTGGAGAGGAGAACACACTTTATGGACTCAATTCGAGATGAAGCCCTATTCCCATTTAATGGATGGAGAGTACACCGGAAGTGCCCTTTCCAACACAAAAGGGGACCTGCCTTACCTGAAGAAACCCAAGCAAGTTCTTGAGGTCCACATGGCAACTCAAGAAGTACCCCAAGCTTCCTGCTGCAACTAGTGAAACACCACAAAATTATCCCCTCAATGCGAGAAGAGGAAATTGTGTGCTGCAGAATCTCAAGAGAAATACCACTATTCCCTCTTGAAAGGCAAAAAGTACTTGATACCCTTTATGCGACTCAGAAATTTCACTAACATCAGTCCCCATTGGAGAGGTGAACGAACTTTATGTACTCAATTCAAAATGAGGCACTATTGCCAATTAACTGCTCGAGAATAAATCGGAAGTTCCCCTTCCAACACAAAAGGGGACCTGACTTTCTAGAAGCAACTCGAGCAAATTCCTGAGGTCCCCGTCGCAACACGAGAAGTATTCCAAAATTCCCGCCGCAACTTGACATACACCACAAAATTATATCCTCAATGCGAGATGAGGATATTTTCCCCTGCAGAATATCAAGAGAAATACCACATTCCCTCTTGAAATGCAAAAGTGTACTTGACATCCTTTATGCGACTCAGAAATTTCACTAACATCAGTCCCCATTGGAGAGGTGAACGAACTTCATGTACTCAATTCAAAATGAGGCACTATTGCCAATTATCGGCTCTAGAGTAAATCGGAAGTTCCCCTTCCAACAAAAAGGGGACCTGCCTTCCCTAAAGTAACTCCAGTGAGTTCCTGAGGTCCCCGTTGAAACTGGAGAAGTACCCCCAGCTTCCCGCCGAAATTCGGGAAACACCACAAAATATTCCCCTCAATGCGAGATGAGGAAACTTTGCGCTGCAGAATCTGAAGAGAAATCCCACATTCCCAATTGAAAGGCAAAAGCGTACTTGACTCCCTTTATGTCACTCAGAAAGTGCCCTAACATCCTTCCCCATTGGAGAGGAGAACACACTTTATGGACTCAACTCCAGAAGAGGCCCTATTCCCATTAAAGGGCTTGAGACTAATCCGGAAGTTCCCCTTCCAGCACAAAAGGGGACCTGACTTCCCTGAAGTAACTGGAGTGAGTTCCTGAGGTCCCCGTCGCAACTCCAGAAGTACCCCCACCTTCCCGCCTCAATTCGAGACACACCACAAAATTATATCCTCACTGCGAGATGAGGAAAATTTGCGCTGCAGAATCTCAAGAGAAATCCCACATATCCGCTTGAAAGGCAAAATGGTACTTGACTCCCTTTATGCGATTCAGAATATTCCCTAACATCCATCCTCAGTGGAGAGGAGAACATATTTTATGGACTCAAATGGAGAAGAGGCAATATTCCCTTTTAATGGCTCGAGAGTATTCCGGAAGTTCCCCTTCCAACACAAAAGGGGACTTGACTTCCCTGAAGCAACCCGAGCAAGTTCTTGAGGTCCCCGCCGCAACTCGAGTAGTACCCCCAGCTTCCCGCCGCAATTCGAGAAACACCACAACATTATCCCCTCAATGAGTGATGAGGTTTTTTGCGCTGCAGAATCTCAAGAGAAATCCCACATTCCCGCTTGAAAGGCAAAAGCGTACTTGACACACTTTATGCCACTCAGAAAGTTCAATAATATCCGTCCCCATTGGAGAATATAACACACTTTAGGGACTCAACTGGAAAAGAGGCCCTATTCCCATTACAGGGCTCAAAAGTATTCCGGAAGTTCCCCTTCCAGCACAAATGGTACCTGATTCCCTGAAGTAACTCGAGTAAGTTTCTGAGGTCCCCATCGCAACTGGAGAAACACCACAAAATTTTCCCCACAATGTGAGATGAGGAAATTTTGCGCTGCAGAATCTCAAGTGAAATCCCAGATATCCGCTTGAAAGGCAAAAGGGTACTTGACTCCCTTTAGCCGACTCAGAATGGTCCCTAACATTCGTCCTCAGTGGAGAGGATAACACACTTTATGCACTCAACTCCAGAAAAGGCCCTATTCCCATTAAAGGGCTCAAGAGTAATCCGGAAGTTCTCCTTCGAGGAAAAAAGGGGCCAGATTCCCTGAAGTAACTCGAGAAAGTTCCTGAGGTCCCCTTCGCAACTCGAGAAACACAACAAAATTATCCCCTCAATGCGACATGAGGAAATTTTGCGCTGCAGAATCTCAGGAGATATCCCACATTCCCACTTGAAAGGCATAATGGTACCTGACTCCCTTTAGGCGACTCAGAATGTTCCCTAACATCCGTCCTCAGTGGAGAGGAAAAGACACTTCATGGACTCAAATCGAAAAGAGGCTATATTCCCATTTAAAGGCTCGAGAGTAATCAAGAAGTTCCGCTTCCAACACAAAAAAGGACTTGACTTCCCTGCAGCAACCTGAGCGAGTTCCTGAGGGTCCCGTCTCAACTCCAGAAGTAGCCCCTGCTTCCCGCCCCAACTCGAGAAACGACACAATAGTTTCCCCTCAGTGCGAGATGAGGTAATTTTCTGCTGCAGAATCTCAAGAGAAATCCCGCATTCCCGCTTGAAAGGCAAAAGGGAACTTGACACACGTTATGCCACTCAGAATGTTCCCTAACATCCGTCCCCATTGGAGAGGCATACGCACTTTATGGACTCAACTCCAGAAGGGGCCCTATTCCCATTAAAGGGCTCGAGACTAATCCGGAAGTTCCCCTTCCAGCACAAAAGGGGACCTGACTTCCCTGAAGAAACTCGAGTGAGTTCCTGAGGTCGCCATCTAAACTCAAGAAGTACCCCCAGCGTCCCGCCGCAATTCGAGAAACACCACAAAATATTCCCCTCACTGCGAGATGAGGAAATTTTGCGCTGCAGAATCTCAAGAGAAATCCTACATTCCGGCTTGAAAGGCAAAAGGGTACTGACTCCGTTTATGCGACTCAGAATGTTCCCTAACATCCTTCCTCAGTGGAGAGGAAAACACACTTTATGGACTCAAATCGAGAAGAGGCATTTTTCCCATTTAACAGCTCGAGAGTAATCCGGAAGTTCCCCTTCCAACACAAAAAAGGATTTGACTTCCCAGAAGCAACCCAAGCGAGTTCCTGAGGTCCCCGCCGCACCTGGAGAAGTACCCCCAGCTTCCCGCCGCAACTCGAGAAACACCACAAAATTATCCCCTCAATGGGAGATGAGGAAATTTTGCGCTGCAGAATCTCAAGAGAAATCCCACATTCCGGCTTGAAAGTCAAAAGGGTACTTGACTCCCTTTAGGCGACTCAGAATGTTCCCTAACATCCATCCTCAGTGGAGAGGAGAACATATTTTATGGACTCAAATGGAGAGGAGGCAATATTCCCTTTTAACGTCTCCACAGTAATCCGTAAGTTCCCGTTCCAAAACAAAAGGCGACTTGACTTCCCTGAAGCAACCCGAGCGAGTTCCTGAGGTCCCCGCCATAGCTAGAGAAGTGCCCCCTGCTTCCCACCAAAACTGGAGAAACACCACAAAATTACCCCTCAATGTGAGATGAGGTTATTTTGCGCTGCGGAATCTCAAGAGATATCCCACATTCCCGCTTGAAAGGCAAAAGCGTACTTGACACACTTTATGCCACTCAGAAAGTTCAATAATTTCCGCCCCCATTGGAGAGAATAACACACTTTATGGACTCAACTACAAAAGAGGCCCTATTCCCATTAAAAGGGTCGAGAGTTATCCGGAAGTTCCCCTTCCAGCACAAATGGGACCCGATTCCCTGAAGTAACTCGAGGAAGTTTCTGAGGTCCCCAACGAAACTCGAGAAACACCACATAATTATCCCCACAATGTGAGAGGAGGAAATTTTGCGCTGCAGAATCTCAAGTTAAATCCCACATTCCCGCTTGAAAGGTAAAAGAGTATTTGACACCGTTTAGGCGACTCAGAATGGTCCCTAACATCCGTCCTCAGTGGAGAGGAGAAAACACTTTATGGACTGAAATAAAGAAGAGCTAATATTCCCATTTAACGGCTCCAGAGTAATCCGAAAGTTCCCCTTCCAAAACCAAAGGGAACTTGACTTCAGTGAAGCAAGTGTTGAGTTCCTGAGGTCCCCCTCTCAACTCGAGAAGTAATCAATGCTTTCGCCGGCAACTTGACCAACACCACAAAATTATTCCGTCAATTCAAATTGAGGTCATTTTGCGCTGCAGATCTGAAGAGAATTCCCACATTCCAACTTGAAAGGCAAAAGGGTACTTGACACTCTTTATGCGACTCAGAAAGTTTCCTCACACAGCCGTCCCCATTGGAGAGGAGAACACACTTTATGGACTCAATTCGAGTTGAGGCCCTATTCCCATTGAACGGCTCGAGAGTAAACCGGGAGTTCCGTTCCAACAAAAAATGGGACCTGCCTTCCCTGAAGAAACCCGAGAGATTTCCTGAGGTAACCGTCGCAACTTGAGAAACAACACAAAATTATCCGCTCAATGCGAGACCAGGAAATTTTACGTTGCAGAATAGCAAGAGAAATACCACATTACCTCTAGAAAGGCAAAAGGGTACTTGACACCCTTTATTCGACTCAGAAATTTCCCTCACACATCCGTCCCCATTGGAGAGGAGAACACACTTTATGGACTCAATTCGAGATGAGACCTTGTTCACATTTAAGGGCTCAAAGGGAAACCGGAAGTTCCCCTTCAAACACAAAAGGGGACTTGACTTGCCTTAAGCAACCCAAGTGAGTTCCTGAGGTCCCCGTCGCAACTCGAGAAGCACCCCCAGCTTCCCACCGCCACTTGAGAAACACACCAAAATTATCCCCTCAATGGGAGATGATAAAATTTTGCGATGCAGCATCTCAAGAGAAATACCACATTCCCTCTTGAAAGGCAAAAAGGTACTTGACACCCTTTATTCGAGTCACAAAGTTCCCTCACACAGCCGTCCCCATTGGAGAGGAGAACACATTTTATGGACTGAATTCGAGATGAGACTCTGTTCACATTTAAAGGCTCGAGAGGAAACGGGAAGTTCCCCTTCCAACATCAAAGGGGACCTGACTTTACTTAAGCAACCCGAGCGAATTCCTGCGGTGCCCGACGCAACTCGAGAAGCACCCAAGCTTCCCGCCGCAACTCGAGAAACACTCCAAAATTATCCCCTCAATGCGAGATGAGGAAATTTTGCGATGCAGAATCTCAAGAGAAATACCACGTTCCCTCTTGTGAGGCAAAATGTTACTTGACACCCTTTATTCGCCTCAGAAATTTAAGTCAAACAGCCATCCCCATTGGAGAGGAGAACACACTTTATGGACTCAATTCGAGATGAGCCCCTGTTCACATTTAAGGGCTCGAGAGGTAACCAGAAGTTCCCCTTCGAACACCAAAGGGGACTTGACTTCCCTGAAGCAACTCCAGCGAGTTCCTGAGGTCCCCGGCGCAACTCGAGAAGCACCCCCAGCTACCCGCCGCAACTCGAGAAACACCCCAAAATTATCCCCTCCATGCGAGATTAGGAAATTTTGCAATGCAGCATCTCAAGAGAAATAACACATTCCCTCCTGAAAGGCAAAAAGGTACTTAACACCCTTTATTCGGTCAGAAAGTTCCCTCACACAGCCGTCCCCTTTGAAGAGGAGAACAAACTTTATGGACTCAATTCGAGATGAGCCCCTGTGCACATTTAAGGGTTCGAGAAGAAACCGGAAGTTCCCCTTCCAACACCAAAGGGGACCTGACTTCCCTGAAGCCACTCCAGCGAGTTCATGAAGTCCCCGTCGCAACTCGAGAAGCACCTCCAGCTTCCCGACGTAACTCGAGAAACACCCCAAAATTATCCCCTCAATGCGAGATGAGGAAATTTTGCGATGCAGAATCTCAAGAGAAATACCACGTTCCCTCTTGAAAGGAAAAAAGGTACTTGACACACTTTATTCGACTCAGAAAGTTCCCTCACACAGCCGTACCCTTTGGAGAGGAGAACACATGTTATGGACTCAATTCGAGATGAGCCCCTGTTCACAATTAAGGGCTCGAGAGGAACCCGGAAGTTGACCTTCCAACCCCAAAGGGGACCTGACTTATCTGAAGCAACCCCGGCGTGTTCCTGAGGTTTCCGTTGCAACTCGAGAAGCACCCCCAGCTGCCCGCCGCAACTCGAGAAACACACCAAAATTATCCCCTCAATGCGAGATGAGGAAAATTAGCGATGCAGAATCTCAAGAGAAATACCACATTCCCTCTTGAAGGCAAAAAGGTACTTGACACCCTTTATTCGATTCAGAAATTTCCCTCACAATGCCGTCCGCTTTGAGAGGAGAAGACACTTTATGGACTCAATTCGAAATGAGACCCTGTTCACATTTAAGGGCTAGAGAGGAAACCGGAAGTTCCCCTTCCAACACCAAAGGGGACCTGATTTCACTGAAGCAACCCCAGGAATTTCTTGAAGTCCCCGTCGCAACTCGAGAAGCAACCCCAGCTTCCCACCGCAACTCGAGAAACACCCCAAAATTATCCCCTCAATGCGAGATGAGGAAATTTTGCGATGCAGCATCTCAAGAGAAATACCACATTCCCTCTTGAAGGCAAAAAGGTACTTGACACCCTTTATTCGACTCAGAACGTTCCCTCAAACAGCCGTCCCCATTGAAGAGGAGAACACACTCTATATACTCAGTTCGAGATGAGCCCCTATTCACATTTAAGGGCTGGAGAGGAAACCGGAAGCTCCCCTTCCAACACCAAAGGGGACTTGACTTCCTTGAAGCAACCCCAGCGAGTTCCTGAGGTCCACGTCGCAACTGGAGTTACACACCCAGCTTCCCGCCGCAACTCGAGAAACAACGCAAAATTATCCCCTCAGTGCGAGAGGAGGAAATTTTGCGATCCAGAATTTGAAGAGAAATACCACATTCCCTCTTGAAAAGCTAAAAGGTACTTGAAACCCTTTATTCGACTCAGAAAGTTCCCTCACACAGCCGTCCCCTTCGGAGAGGAGAACACATTTTATGGACTCAATTCGAGATGAGCCCCTGTTCACCGGAAGTTCCTATTCCAACACCAAAGGGGCCCTGATTCCCTGAAGCACCTGCAGCGAGTTCCTGAGGTCCCCGTCGCAACTCGAGAATCACCCCCAGCTTCCCGCCGCAACTCGAGAAACACCGCAAAATTCTCCCCTCAATGCGAGAGGAGGAGACTTTGCAATCCAGAATTTGAAGAGAAATACCACATTCCCTGTTGAAAAGCTAAAAGTTACTTGACACCCTTTATTCGACTCAGAAAGTTCCCTCACACTGCCGTCCGCTTTGGAGAGGAGAACACAATTTATGGACTCAATTCGAGATGAGCCCCTGTGCACATTTAAGGGCTCAAGAGGAAACCGGAAGTTCCCCTTCCAACACCAAATGGGACCTGACTTCCCTGAAGCAACCCCAGCGAGTTACTGAGGTCCCCATCGCAACTCGAGAAGCACCACCAGCTTCCCGCCGCAACTCGAGAAGCACCGCAAAATTATCCCCTCAATGCGAGAAGAGGAAATTTTGCTATGCAGAATCTCAAGAGAAATACCACATTCCCTCGTGAAAGGCAAAAAGGTACTTGACACCCTTTATTAGACTCAGAAATTTCCCTCACACAGCCGTCCACTTGGAGAGAAGAAAACTCTTTATGGACTCAAATAGAGATGAGCCCCTTTTCATATTTAAGGGCTCGAGAGCAAAGCGGAATTTCCCCTTCCCACACCAAAGGGGACCTGAGTTCCCTGAAGCAACCCGAGCAAGTTCCTGAGGTCCCCGTCGCAACTCATAAAGTACCCCTAGCTTACCGCCGTAACTCGAGAAACAGCAAAAATTATCCCCTCAATGCGAGAGGAGGAAATTTTGCGATGCAGAATCTCAAGAGAAATACCACATTCCCTCTTGAAAGGCAAAAAGTACTTGACGCCCTTTATTCGACACAGAAATTTCCCTCACACAGCCCTACTCATTGGAGATAAGAACATTCTTTATAGACTCAATTCGAGAAGAGGCCCTGTTCACATTTAAGGGCTCGAGAGCAAGGCGGAAGTTCACCTTCCATCAGCAAAGGGGACCTGACTTCCCTGAAGCAACCAGAGGGACTTCCTAAGGTCCCCGTGGCAACTCGAAAAGTAGCCCCAGCTTCCCGCTGCAACTCGAGAAACACCACAAAATTACCCCTCATTGCGAGCCGAGGAAATTTTTCGATGCAGAATCTCAAGAGAAATACCACATTCCGTCTTGAAATGCAAAAATGTACTTGACACCCTTTATTCGACTCAGAAAGTTCCCTCACACAGCCGTCCCCTTTGGAGAGGAGAACACACTTTATGGACTCAATTCGAGATGAGCCCCTTTTCCCATTTAAGGGCTCTAGAGTAAACCTAAATTTTCCCTTCCAACACAAAAGGGGACCTACTTCCCTGGAGCAACCCCAGCGAGTTCCTGAGGTCCCCGTCGCAACTCGAGAAACACCCCCAGCTTCCCGCCGCAACTCGAGGAACACCACAAAATTATCCCCTCAATGCGAGATGAGGAAATTTTGCGATGCAGGTTCTCAAGAGAAACACCACATTTCCTCATAAAAGGCAAAAGGGTACTAAACACCCTTTATGCAACTCAGAAATTTCCCTCACTCAGCTGTCCCCATTGGGAGGAGAACACACTTTATGTACTCTATTCGAGAAGAGGCCCTATTCATATTAAAGGGTTCGAGAGTAATACGGAAGTTCCCCTTCCAGCACAAAATGGGACCTGACTTCCCTGAAGTAACTCGAGTGTCTTCAGAGGTACTCGTCGGAACTGCAGAAGTACCCCCAGCTTCCCAACCCAATTCGTGAAACACCAAAAAATTATCCCCTCCCTGGGAGATTAGGAAATTTTGCACTGCAAAATCTCAAGAGAAATCCCACATTACCGCTTGAAAGGCAACAGTGTACTTGATTCCCTTTAGGCGACTCAGAATGGTCCCTAACATCTGTCCCCAGTGCAGAGGAGAACACACTCTCCGGACTCAAATCGAAAAGAGGCAATATTCCCATTTAATGGCTCGAGAGTAATCTTGAAGTTCCCCTTCCAACACAAAAGTGGACTTGACTTCGCTGAAGCAACCCCAGCGAGTTCCTGAGGTCCCCGTTGTCACTCGAGAATTACCCCCTGCTTCCCTTTGCAACTCGAGAAATACCACAAAATTATCCCCTCAATGCGAGATGAGGTAATTTTGCGCTGCAGAATTTCAAGAGAAATCCCACATTCCCGCTTGAAAGGCAAAATATTACTTGACACACTTACTACCACTCAGAAAGTTCCATAACATCCGTTCCCATTGGAGAGAACAACAGATATTATGGACTCAACTCGAGAAGAGGCCCTATTCCGATTAAAGGGCTCCAAAGTAATCCGGAAGTTCCCCTTCCAGCAGAAAAGGGGACCGGACTTCCCTGAAGTAACTCGAGTGAGTTCCTGAGGTCCCAGTCGTAACTCCAGAAGTAACCGCAGCTTCCCGCTGCAATTCGAAAAACACCACAAAATTATCCCGTATTCGAGATGAGGAAATTTTGCGCTACAGAATCTCAAGAGAAATCCCACATTCCCATTTGAAAGGCAAAAGGGTACTTGACTCCCTTAATACGACTCAGAATATTTCATAACATCCATCCTCAGTGGAGAGGAGAACCTATTTTATCTACTCAAATGGAGAAGAGGCAATATTCCCTTTTAAGGGCTCGAGAGTAATCCGGAAGTTCCCCTTCCAGCACAAAAGGGGACTTGAGTTTCCTGAAGCAACCCGAGCGAGTTCCTGAGGTCCCCGCGACAACTCTAGAATTACCCCCTGCTTCCCACCGCAACTCGAGAAACACCACAAATTATCCCCTCAATGCGAGATGAGGAAAATTTTCGCTGCAGAATCTCAAGAGAAATCCCACATTCCCGCTTGAAAGGCAAAAGGGTACTTGACTCCGTTTATGCGACTCAGAATGTTCCCTAACATTAGTCCTCAGTGGAGAGGAGTACACATTTCATGGACTAAAATCGAGAAGAGGCAATATTCCCATTTAAAGCCTAGTGAGTAATCAAGAAGTTCCCCTTCAAACACAAAAGAGGACTTGACTTCCCTGAAGCAACCCGAGCGAGTTCCTGAGGACCTCGCCGCAACTGGAGGAGTACCCCCAGCTTCCCGCCAAAATTCGAGAAACACCACAAAATTATCCCCTCAATGCGAGATGAGGAAATTTTGCGCTGCAGAATCTCAAGAGAATTCCCACATTCCCAATTGAAAGGCAAAAGGGAACTTGACACACTTTATGCCCCTCAGAGAGTTCCCTAACATCCGTCCCCATTGGAGAGGCATACAAAGTTTATGGACTCAACTCCAGAAGAGGCCCTATTCCCATTAAAGGGCTCCAGACTAATCCGGAAGTTCCCCTTCCAGCACAAAAGGGGACCAGAGTTCCCTGAAGTAACTCGAGTCAGTTCCTGAGGTCCCCATTTAAACTCAAGAAGTACCGCCAGCGTCCCGCCGCAATTCGAGAAACACCACAAAATATTCCCCTCAATGCGAGATGAGGAAATTTTGCGCAGCAGAATCTCAAGAGAAATCCCACATTCCGGCTTGAAAGGCAACAGGGTACGGGCTCCGTTTATGCGACTCAGAATGTTCCCTAACATCCTTCCTCAGTGGAGAGGAAAACACACTTTATGGACTCAAATCGAGAAGAGGCATTTTTCCCATTTAACAGCTCGAGAGTAATCCGGACGTTCCCCTTCCAACACAAAGGTGGACTTGACTTCCCTGAAGCAACACGAGCGAGTTCCTGAGGTCCCTGCTGCAGCATGAGAATTACCCCCAGCTTCCCGCCGCAACTCGAGAAACACCACAAAATTATCCCCTCAATGCGAGATGAGGAAATTTTGCGCTGCAGAATCTCAAGAGAAATCCCACATTCCCGCTTGAAAGGCAAAAGGGTACTTGACTCCCTTTTAGCGATTCAGAATGTTCCCTAACATCCATCCTCAGTGGAGAGGAGAACATATTTTATGGATTCAAATGGAGAGGAGACAATATTCCCTTTTAACGACTCGACAGTAATCCGGAAGTTCCCCTTCCAAAAAAAAAAGGTGACTTGACTTCCCTGAAGCAACCCGAGTGAATTCCTGAGGTCCCCTCCATAGCTAGAAAAGTGCCCCCTGCTGCCCACCACAACTGGAGAAACACCACAAAATCATCCCCTCAATGCGAGATGAGGAAATTTTGCGCTGCAGAATCTCAAGAGAAATCCCACATTCCCGTTTGAAAGGCAAAAGGGTTCTAGACTCCCTTTATGCGACTCAGAATGTTCCCTAACATCCTTCCTCAGTGGAGAGGAAAACACACTTCATGGAGTCAAATCGAAAAGAGGCAATATTCCCATTTAAAGGCTAGAGAGTAATCAAGAAATTCCCCTTCCAACACAAAAAGCACTTGACTTCCCTGAAGCAAACCGAGCGAGTTCCTGAGGTTCCCGGCTCAACTGGAGAAGTACCCCTTGCTTCCCGCCGCAACTCGAGAAACAACACAATATTATCCCCTCAATGTGAGATGAGCAGATTTTACACTGCAGAATCTCAAGAGAAATCCCACAATTCCGCTTGAAAGGCAAAAGGGTACTTGACTCCCTTTAGGCGACTCAGAATGTTCCCTAACATCCTTCCTTAGTGGAGAGGAAAACAAACTTATGGACTCAAATCGAGAAGATGTATTATTCACATTTAACAGCACGAGAGTAACCCGGAAGTTCCCCTTCCAGAACAAAAGGTGAACTGACTTCCCTGAAGTAACTCCAGTGAATTCCTGAGGTTCCCGTCGCAACTCCAGAAGTACCCCCAAGCTTCCCGCCGCATTTCGAGAAACAACACAAAATTATCCCCTCAATGCAAGATGATGAAATTTTACGCTGCAGAATCTCAAGAGAAATCCCACATTCCCGCTTGAAAGGCAAAAGGGAACTTGACACACTTTATGCCCCTCAGAAAGTTCCCTAACATCCCTCCCCATTGGAAAGGCATACACACTTTATGGACTCAACTCCAGAAGAGCCCCTATTCCCATTAAAGGGCTCGAGGGTAATTCGGAAGTTCCCCTTCCAGCACAAAACGGGACCTGACTTCCCTGAGGTAACTCGATTGAGTTCCTGAGGTCCCGGCCGCAACTCTAGAAGTACCCCCTGCTTCCTGCCACAATTCGATAAACACCACAAAATTATCCTGTCAATGCGAGATGAGGAAATTTTGCGCTGCAGAATCTTAAGAGAAATGCCACATTCCCGCTTGAAAGGCAAAAGGGTACTTGACTGCCTTTAGGCGACTCAGAATGTTCCCTAACATCCGTCCCCATTGGAGAGGAAACCACACTTTATGGACTCGAATGGAGAAGAGGCATTATTTCCATTTAACAGCTGGAGAGTAATCCGGAACTTCTCCTTCCAACACAAAAGGGGACTTGACTTCCCTGAAGCAACCCGAGCGAGTTCCTGAGGTCCCCATCGCAACTAGAGAAGTAGCCCCTGGTTCCCGCCACAACTCCAGAAACACCACAAAATTATCGCCTCAATGCGAGATGAGGAAATTTTGTGCTGCAGAATCTCAAGAGAAATCCCACATTCGCGCTTGAAAGGCAAAAGCGTACTTGACACAATTTATGCCACTCAAAAAGTTCCCTAACATCCGTCCCCATTCCAGAGGAGAACACACTTTATGGACTCAACTCGAGAAGAGGCCCTATTCCCATCAAAGAGCTCGAGAGTAAACCGGAATTTCCCCTTCCAGCACAAAAGGGGACCTGACTTCCCTGAAGTAATTCGAGTGAGTCCTTGTGCTTCCCGTGGCAACTTCAGAAGTACCCCCAGCTACCCGTCAAATTCGAGAAACATCACAAAATTATCCCCTCAAATCGTGGAGGAAATTTTGCACTGCAGAATATCAAGAGATATCCCACATTCCCGCTTGAAAGGCAAAAAGGTACTTGACTCCCTTTATGCGACTCAGAATGTTCCCTAACATCCATCCTCAGTGGAGAGGAAAACACATTTCATGGAGTCAAATCGAGAAGAGGCAATATTCCCATTGAATGGCTCAAGAGTAACCCGGAAATTCCCCTTCCAGCACAAAAGGGGACCTGACTTCCCTGAAAAAACTCGAGTGAGTTCCTGAAGTCCCCGTGGCACCTCGAGATGTACCCCCAGCTTCGCGCTGCAATTCAAGAAACACCACAAAATTATCCCCTCAATGCGAGATGAGGAAATTTTGCGCTGCAGAATTTCAAGAGAAATCCCACATTCCCACTTGAAAGGAAAAAGTGTACTTGGCTCCCTTGAGGCGACTCCGAAGGGTCCCTAACATACCTCCTCAGAGGAGAGGAGAACACACTTTATGGACTCAAATCGAGAAGAGGCAATACTCCCATTTAACAGCTCGAGAGTAATGCGGAAGTTCCCCTTCCAACACAAAAGGGGACTTGACTTCCCTGAAGAAACCCGAGCGAGTCCTGAGTTCCCCGTCGAAACTCCAGAAGTAAACCCTGCTTCCCTCAGCAACTCGAGAAACACCACAGAATTATGCTCTCAATGCGAGATGAGGTAAATTTTCGCTGCAGAATCTCAAGAGAAATCCCACATTCCCGTCTGAAAGGCACAAGGGTACTTGACTCCCTTTTGGCGACTCAGAATGGCCCTAAAACCGTCCTCATTGGAGAGGAGAACACAGTTTATGGACTCAAGTCGAGAAGAGGCAATATTCGTATTTAATGGCTCCAGAGTAATCCGGAAGTTCCCCTTTCAACACAAAAGGGGACTTGACTTCCCTGAAGCAACCCGAGCGAGTTCCTGAGGACCTCGTGGCAACTGGAGGAGTACTCCCAGCTTCCCGCCAAAATTCGAGAAACACCACAAAATTATCCCCTCAATGCGAGATGAGGAAATTTTGCGCTGCAGAATCTCAAGAGAATTCCGACATTCCCAATTGAAAGGCAAAAGGGAACTTGACACACTTTATGCCCCTCAGAGAGTTCCCTAACATCCGTCCCCATTGGAGAGGCATACAAAGTTTATGGATTCAACTCCAGAAGAGGCCCTATTCCCATTAAAGGGCTCGAGACTAATCCGGAAGTTCCCCTTCCAGCACAAAAGGGGACCAGACTTCCCTGAAGTAACTCGAGTGAGTTCCTGAGGTCCCCATTTAAACTCAAGAAGTACCGCCAGCGACCCGCCGCAATTCGAGAAACACCACAAAATATTCCCCTCAATGCGAGATGAGGAAATTTTGCGCAGCAGAATCTCAAGAGAAATCCCACATTCCGGCTTGAAAGGCAACAGGGTACGGGCTCCGTTTATGCGACTCAGAATGTTCCCTAACATCCTTCCTCAGTGGAGAGGAAAACACACTTTATGGACTCAAATCGAGAAGAGGCATTTTTCCCATTTAACAGCTCGAGAGTAATCCGGACTTTCCCCTTCCAACACAAAGGTGGACTTGACTTCCCTGAAGCAACGCGAGCGAGTTCCTGAGGTCCCCGCTGCAGCATGAGAATTACCCCCAGCTTCCCGCCGCAACTCGAGAAACACCACAAAATTATCCCCTCAATGCGAGATGAGGAAATTTTGCGCTGCAGAATCTCAAGAGAAATCCCACATTCCCGCTTGAAAGGCAAAAGGGTACTTGACTCCCTTTTAGCGATTCAGAATGTTCCCTAACATCCATCCTCAGTGGAGAGGAGAACATATTTTATGGATTCAAATGGAGAGGAGACAATATTCCCTTTTAACGACTCGACAGTAATCCGGAAGTTCCCCTTCCAAAAAAAAAAAAAAAGTTGAAATACCACATTCCCTCTTGAAAGGCAAAAAGGTACTTGACACCGTTTATTCGACTCAGAAAGTTCCCTCACACAGCCGTCCCATTTCGAGAGGAGAACACACTTTATGGACTCAATTCGAGTTGAGGCCCTGTTCACACTTAAGGGCTCGAGAGGAAAACGGATGTTCCCCTTCCAACACCAAAGGTGAACTGAATTCCCTGAAGCAACCCCAGCGAGTTCCTGAGGTCCCCGTCGCAACTCGAGAAGCACCCCCAGGTTCCTGTTGCAACTCGAGAAACACCCCAAAATTATCCCCTCAATGCGAGATGAGGAAATTTTGCGATGCATCATCTCCAGAGAAATACCACATACCCTCTTGAAAGGCAAAAAGTTTCTTGACACCCTTTCTTCGACTCGGAATGTTCCCTCACACAGCCATCCCCTTTGAAGAGGAGAACACACTTTATGGACTCAATTCGAGATGAGCCCCTGTTCACATTTAAGGGCTCGAGAGCAAACCGGAAGTTCCCCTTCCAACACCAAAGGGGCCCTGACTTCCCTGAAGCAATCCCAGCGAGTTCCTGAGGTCCCCGTCGCAACTCGAGCAGCACCCCCAACTTCCGGACGAAACTCGAGAAACACCGCAAAATTATCCCCTCCAAGCGAGATGAGGAAATTTTGTGATGCAGCATCTCCAGAGATATACCACATTCCCTCTTGCAAGGCAAAAAGGTACTTGACACCCTTTATTCGACTCAGAAAGTTCCCTCACACAGCCGTCCCCTTTGGAGAGGAGAACACACTTTATGGACTCAATTCGAGATGAGCCCCTGTGCACTTTTAAGGGCTCGAGAGGAAAACGGAAGTTCCCCTTCCAACACCAAAGGGGACCTGATTTCCCTGAAGCAACACCAGGGAGTTCCTGAGGTAAGCGTCGCAACTCGAGAAGCACACCCAGCTTCCCGCCGCAACTCGAGAAACACCCAAAATTATCCACTCCATGCGAGATGTGGAAATTTTGCGATGCAGCATCTCAAGAGAAATACCACATTCCCTCTTGAAAGGCAAAAAGGTACTTGACACCCTTTATTCGACTCAGAAAGTTGCCTCACACAGCCGTCCCCTTTGGAGAGGAGAACACACTTTATGGACTCAATTCGAGATGAGCCCCTGTGCACATTTAAGGGCTCGGGAGGAAACCGGAAGTTCCCCTTCCAACACCAAAGGTGACCTGACTTCCCTGAAGCAACCCCAGCGTGTTCCTGAGGTAACCGTCGCAACTCGAGATGCACCCCTGGCTTCCGGCCGGAACTCGAGAAACACACCAAAATTATCCCCTCCATGCGAGATGAGGAAATTTTGCGATGCAGCATCGCAAGAGAAATACCACATTCCCTCTGGAAAGGGAAAAAGATACTTGACACCCTTTATTCCACTCAGAAAGTTCCCTCACACAGCCGTCCCCTTTCAAGAGGAGAACACACTTTATGGACTCAATTCGAGATGAGCCCCTGTTCACATTTAAGGGCTCGAGAAGAAACCGGAAGTTCCCCTTCCAGGACCAAAGTTGAGCTCACTTCCCTGAAGCAACCCCTGCGAGTTCCTAAGGTCCCCGTCGCAACTCGAGAAGCACCGCCAGCTTCCCGCAGCAATTCGAGAAACACCCCAAAATTATCCACTCAATGCGAGATGAGGAAATTTTGCAATGCAGAATCTCAAGAGAAATACCACATTCCCTCTTGAAAGGCAAAAAGGTACTTGACACCCTTTATTCGACTCAGAAAGTTCCCTCATTCAGCCGTCCCCTTTGGAGAGGAGAACACACTTTATTGACTCAATTTGAGATGAGCCCCTGTTCACATTTAAGGGCTCGAGAGGAACCCGGAAGTTCCCCTTCCAACACCAAAGGGGACCTGACTTAATTGAAGCAACGACAGTGAGAACCTGAGGTCCCCGTCGCAACTCGAGAAGCACCCCCAGCTTCCCGCCGCAACTCGAGAAACACCCAAAATTATCCACTCCATGCGAGATGTGGAAATTTTGCGATGCAGCATCTCAAGAGAAATACCACATTCCCTCTTGAAAGGCAAAAAGGTACTTGACACCCTTTATTCGACTCAGAAAGTTGCCTCACACAGCTGTCCCCTTTGGAGAGGAGAACACACTTTATGGACTCAATTCGAGATGAGCCCCTGTGCACATTTAAGGGCTCGGGAGGAAACCGGAAGTTCCCCTTCCAACACCAAAGGTGACCTGACTTCCCTGAAGCAACCCCAGCGTGTTCCTGAGGTAACTGTCGCAACTCGAGATGCACCCCTAGCTTCCGGCCGGAACTCGAGAAACACACCAAAATTATCCCCTCCATGCGAGATGAGGAAATTTTGCGATGCAGCATCGCAAGAGAAATACCACATTCCCTCTGGAAAGGCAAAAAGATACTTGACACCCTTTATTCCACTCAGAAAGTTCCCTCACACAGCCGTCCCCTTTGGAGAGGAGAACACACTTTATGGACTCAATTCGAGATGAGCCCCTGTTCACATTTAAGGGCTCGAGAAGAAACCGGAAGTTCCCCTTCCAGGACCAAAGTTGAGCTCACTTCCCTGAAGCAACCCCTGCGAGTTCCTAAGGTCCCCGTCGCAACTCGAGAAGCACCGCCAGCTTCCCGCAGCAATTCGAGAAACACCCCAAAATTATCCACTCAATGCGAGATGAGGAAATTTTGCAATGCAGAATCTCAAGAGAAATACCACATTCCCTCTTGAAAGGCAAAAAGGTACTTGACACCCTTTATTCGACTCAGAAAGTTCCCTCATTCAGCCGTCCCCTTTGGAGAGGAGAACACACTTTATTGACTCAATTTGAGATGAGCCCCTGTTCACATTTAAGGGCTCGAGAGGAACCCGGAAGTTACCCTTCCAACACCAAAGGGGACCTGACTTAATTGAAGCAACGACAGTGAGAACCTGAGGTCCCCGTCGCAACTCGAGAAACACCCCCAGCTTCCTCCGCTACTCGAGAAACACGCCAAAATTATCCCTTCAATGCGAGATGAGGAAATTTTGCGATGCAGAATCTCAAGAGAAATACCACATTCCCTTTTGAAAGGCAAAAAGTTACTTGACCCCCTTTATTCGACTCAGAAAGTTCCCTCACACAGACGTACCATTTGGAGAGGAGAACACACTTTATGGACTCAATTCGAGATGAGCCCCTGTGCACATTTAAGGGCTCGAGAGGAAACCGGAAGTTCCCCTTCCAAAAGCAAAGGGGACCTGACTTCCCTGAAGCAGCCAGAGAGAATTCCTGAGGTCCTCTTTACTACCTGAGAAGTTCAACCAGGTTCCCGCTGCAACTCTAGAAACACCACAAAATTATCCCCTCAATGCGAGATCAGGAAAATATTCCGCTGCACAATTCAAGAGAAATCCCACGTTCCGCTGGAAAGGCAAAACTGTATTTGACACCCTTTATGCAACTCAGAAAATTCCCTCACACAGCCATCCCCATTGGAGAGGAGAACACAATTTATGGACTCAACTTGGGAAGAGGCCGTATTCCCATTTAAAGGCTTGAGAGTAATCCTGAAATTCCCGTTCCAGTAGAAAAGGATGACTAACTTCCCTGAAGCAACACAAGCGAGTTCCTGAGGTCCCCGTCGCAACTCGAGAAGTACCCCCAGCTTCCCGCCTCAAAAGGGGAAACACCAAAAAATTATCCGATCAATGTGAGATGAGGAAATTTTGCACTGCACAATTAAATAGAAATCCCACATTCCCGCTTGAAAGGCGAAAGGGCACTTGACACACTTTATGCGATTCAGATAGTTTCCTAACACCCGTACTTATTGGAGCGGTGAACACACTTCATGGACTCAAATCTAGAAGAGGACCTATTCCCATTTAAGGGCTCGAGAGTAATCTGGAATTTCCACTTCCAAAAAAAGGGGACCTGACTTCCCTGAAGCAACACGAACGAGTTCCTGAGGTCCACGCTGCAACTCGAGAAGTACCCCCAGATCCAAGCCGAAACTCGAGACACAACAAAATTATCCCCACAATGCGAGATGAGGAAATTTTGAGCTCCGAAATCTCAAGAGAAGTCCCACATACCCGCTTGAAAGGCAAAAGGTCACTTGACACACTTTATGTGACCCAGAAAGTTCGCTCACAGAGCCGTACCCATTGGAGAGGAAAAAACACCTTTTGGACACAACTCCAGATGAATCCCTATTCCCAATGAACGGCTCGAAAGTAAACCGGAAGTTCCCGTTCCAACACAAAAGGGGACTTGAATTCCCTGAAGCAACCCGAGCCACTTCCTGAGGTCCCCGTTGCAACTCGAGAAGCACCCCCAGCATCCCGCCACAACTCGACAAACACCACAAAATATCCCCTCAATGCAAGAATAGGAAATTTTGCGTTACAGAATCTCAAGAGAAATACCACGTTCCCTCTTGAAAGGCAAAACGGTTCTTGAAACCCTTTATGCAACTAGAAAGTTCCCTCACACAGCCGTCCTCATTGGACAGGAGAACACACTTTTCGGACTCAAATCAAGATGAGGCCCTACTCCCAATAAACGGCTCGAGAGTAAACCGGAAGTTCCCCTTCCAACACCAAAGGGGACCTGACTTCCCTGAAGCAACCCAAGCGAGTTCCTGAGGTCCCCGTCGCAACTCGAGAAATACCCTAGCCTCCAGCCGCAACTCGAGAAACACCACAAAATTATCCCCTCAGTGCGAGATGAGGAAATTTTGCGCTGCAGAATCTCAAGAGAAATACCACATTCCCTCTTGAAAGGCAAAAGGACTCTTAACACCCTTTATGCGATTCAGAAAGTTCCCTCACAGAGCAGTGCCCATTGGAGAGGAGAACACACTTTATGGACTCAATTCGAGATGAGGACCGATTCCCACTTAACGGCTCGATAGTGAACCGGAAGTTCTCCTTCAAACACAAAACGGGACCTGCCTTACCTGAAGAAACCCGAGCGAGTTCCTGATGTCCACATCGCAACTCGAGAAGTTCCCCTAGCCTCCCGCCGCAACTGGACATACACCACAAAATTATCACCTCAATGCGAGATGAAGAAATATTGCTCTGCAGAATCTCAAGAGAAATATCACTTTCCCTCTTGAAAGGCAAAAGGGTTCTTGACTCCCTTTATGAGAATCAGAATGTTCCCTAAAATCGATCCTCAGTGGAGAGGAGAACACTCTTCATGCAGTCAAATCGAGAAGAGGCAATATTCCCATTTAAAGGCTCAAGAGTAATCAAGAAGTTCCCCTTCCAATACAAAAGGGGACTTGACTTCCCTGGAGCAACCTGAGAGAGTTCCTGAGGTTCCCGTTTCAACTACAGAAGTATCCCCTACTTCCAACCACAACTCGAGAAACAACATAGTATTATCCCCGCAATGCGACATGAGGAAGTTTTGCGCTGCAGAATCTCAAGAGAAATCCCACATTCCCGCTTGAAAGGCAAAAGGGAACTTGGCATACTTTATGCTCCTCAGAAAGTTCCCTAAAATCCATCCCCATAGCAGAGGCATACACAATTTATGGAATCAACTCCAGAAGAACCCCTATTCCCTTAAAGGCCTCGAGAGTAATCCGGAAGTTCCCCGTCCATCACTAAAGAGGAACTGACTTCCCTAAAGTAACTCCAGTGAGTTACTGAGGTCCCCGTTGAAACTCGAGAAGTACCCAGAGCTTCCCGCCGAAATTCGGGAAACACCACAAAATTATCCCCTCAATGCGAGATGAGGAAACTTTGCGCTGCAGAATCTGAAGAGAAATCCAACATTCACAATTGAAAGGCAAAAACGTACTTGACTCCCTTTATGTCACTCAGAAAGATCCCTAAAATCCTTCCCCATTGGAGAGGAGAACATACTTTATGGACTCAACTCCAGAAGAGGCCCTATTCCCATTAAAGGGCTTGAGACTTATCTGGAAGTTCCCCTTCCAGCACAAAAGGGGACCTGACTTCCCTGAAGAAACTCGAGTGAGTTCCTGAGGTCCCCATCTAAACTCAAGAAGTACCCCCAGCGTCCCGCCGCAATTTGAGAAACACCGCAAAATATTCCCCTCACTGCGAGATGAGGAAATTTTGCGCTGAGAATCTCAAGAGAAATCCCACATTCCGGCTTGAAAGGCAAAAGGGTACTGACTCCGTTTATGCGACTCAGAATGTTCCCTAACATCGTTCCTCAGTGGAGAGGAAAACAAACTTTATGGAATCAAATCGAGAAGAGGCATTTTTCCCATTTAACAGCTCGAGAGTAATCCGGAAGTTCCCCTTCCAACAAAAAAAAAGGACTTGACTTTCCTGAAGCAACCCGAGCGAGTTCCTGAGGTCCCCGCCCTAACTCGAGAAATACGCCCAGCTTCCCGCCGCAACTCGAGAAACACCACAAAATTATCCCCTCAATGGGAGATGAGGAAATTTTGCGCTGCAGAATCGCAAGAGAAATCCCACATTCCCGCTTGAAAGGCAGAAGTGTACTTGACTCCCTTTAGACGACTCAGAATGTTCCCTAACATCCATCCTCAGTAGAGGAGAACATAATTTATGGACTTAAATGGAGAGGAGGCAATATTCCCTTTTAATGTCTTGACAGTAAACCGGAAGTTACCCTTCCAACACAAAAGGCGACTTGACTTCCCTGAAGGAACCCGAGCGAGTTCCTGAGGTGCCTGCCATAGCTAGAAAAGTGCCCCCTGCTTCCCATCACAACTGGAGAAACACCACAAAATTATCACCTCAATGCGAGATGAGGAAATTTTGCGCTGCAGAATCTCAAAAGAAAATCCACATTACCATTGAAAGGCAAAAGCTTACTTGACACACTTTATGCCACTCAGAAAGTTTCCTAAGCTCCGTCTCCACTGGAGAGGAAATCACACTTTAGGGACTCAGCTGGAGAAGAGGCCCTATTCCCATTACAGGGCTCAAAAGTATTCCGGAAGATCCCCTTCCAGCACAAATGGCACCTGATTCCCTGAAGTAACTCGGGTAAGTTTCTGAGGTATTCGCAACTCGAGAAACACCACAAAATTATCCCCACAATGTGAGATGAGGAAATTTTGCGCTGCAGAATCTCAAGTGAAATCCCACATTTCCGCTTGAAAGGCAAAAGGTTACTTGACTCCCTTTAGGCGACTCAGAATGGTCCCTAACATTTGTCCTCAGTGGAGAGGAAAACACACTTTATGGACTCAACTCCAGAAGAGGCCATATTCCCATTAAAGGGCTCAAGAGTAATCCGGAAGTTCTCCTTCCAGGAAAAAAGGGGCCTGATTTCCTGAAGTAACTCGGGTAAGTTTCTGAGGACCCTTCGCAACTCGAGAAACACAACAAAATTATTCCCTCAATGCCAGATGAGGAAATTTTGCGCTGCAGAATCTCAAGAGAAATCCCACATTCCCGCTTGAAGGGCAAAAGGGTACTTGACTCCCTTTAGGCGACTCAGAATGTTCCCTAACAACCTTCCTCAGTGGAGAGGAAAACACACTTTATGGACTCAAATCGAGAAGAGGCATTATTCATATTTAACAGCTCGAGAGTCATCCGGAAGTTCCCCTTCCAACACAAAAGGGGACTTGACTTCCCTGAAGCAACCCGAGCGAATTCCTGAGGTCCCCGCTGGAACTAGAGAAGTACTCCCTGCTTCCTGCCACAACTCGAGAAACACCACAAAATTATCCCCTCAATGTGAGATGAGGAAATCTTGCACTGCAGAATCTCAAGAGAAATCCTACATTCCGGCTTGAAAGGCAAAAGGGTACTGACTCCATTTAGGCGACTCAGAATGTTCCCTAACATCCTTCCTCAGTGGAGAGGAAAACACACCTCATGGACTCAAATCGAAAAGAGGCAATATTCCCATTTAAAGGCTCAAGAGTAATCAAGAAGTTCCCCTTCCAACACAAAAGGGTACTTGACTTCCCTGGAGCAAACCGAGAGAGTTCCTTAGGTTCCCGTTTCAACTCCAGAAGTATCCCCTACTTCCCACCACAACTCGAGAAACAACACAATATTATCCCCTCAATGCGACATGAGGTAATTTTGCGCTGCAGAATCTCAAGGGAAATCCCACATTCCCGCTTGAAAGGCAAAAGGGAACTTGGCATACTTTATGCCCCTCAGAATGTTCCCTAAAATCCATCCCCATTGCAGAGGCGTACTCAATTATTGGACTCAACTCCAGAAGAGCCCCTATTCCCATTAAAGGGCTCCAGAGTAATCCGGAAGTTCCCCGTCCAGGACAATGGGGGAACTGACTTCCCTGAAGTAACTCCAGTGAGTTCCTGAGGTCCCTGTTGAAACTCGAGAAGTACCCCCAGCTTCCCGCCGAAATTCGGGAAACACCACAAAATTATCCCCTCAATGCGAGAGGAGGAAACTTTGAGCTGCAGAATCTGAAGAGAAATCCCACATTCCCAATTGAAAGGCAAAAGCTTACTTGACTCCCTTTATGTCACTCAGAAAGTTCCCTAACATCCTTCCCCATTGGAGAGGAGAACACACTTTGTGGACTCAACTCCAGAAGAGGCCCTATTCCATTTAAAGGGCTCCAGAGTAATCCGGAAGCTCCCCTTCAAGAACAAAAGGAGTCCTGACTTCCCTGAAGTACCTGGAGTGAGTTCCTGAGGTCCCCGTCGCAACTCCAGAAGTACCCCCATCTTCCCGCCTCAATTCGAGAAACACCACAAAATTATCCCCTCAATCAGAGATGCGGTTTTTTGCGCTGCAGAATCTCAAGAGAAATCCCACATTCCCGCTTGAAAGGCAAAAGCGTACTTGACACACTTTATGCCACTCAGAAAGTTCAATAATATCCGTCCCATTGGAGAAGATAACACACTTTAGGGACTCAACTGGAGAAGAGGCCCTATTCCCATTAAAGGGCTCAAAAGTATTCCGGAAGTTCCCCTTCCAGCACAAATGGTTCCTGATTCCCTGAAATAACTCGAGTAAGTTTCTGAGGTCCCCATCGCAACTGGAGAAACACCACAAAATTTTACCCACACTGTGAGATGAGGAAAATTTGCGCTGCAGAATCTCAAGTGAAATCCAAGATATCTGCTTGAAAGGCAAAAGAGTACTTGACTCCCTTTAGCCGACTCAGAATGGTCCCTTACATTCGTCCTCAGTGGAGAGGATAACACACTTTATGGACTCAACTCCAGAAGAGGCCCTATTCCCATTAAAGGGCTCAAGAGTAATCCGGAAGTTCTCCTTCCAGGAAAAATGGGCCTGATTCCCTGAAGTAACTCGAGAAAGTTCCTGAGGTCCCCTTCGCAACTCGAGAAGCACAACAAAAATTATCCCCTCAATGAGGAAATTTTGCGCTGCAGAGTCTCAAGTGATATCCCACGTTCCCGCTTGAAAGGCATAATGGTACCTGACTCCATTTAGGCGACTCAGAATGTTCCCTAATAACCGTCCTCAGTGGAGAGGAAAACACACTTCATGGACTCAAATCGAAAAGAGGCTATATTCCCATTTAAAGGCTCGAGAGTAATCAAGAAGTTCCACTTCAAACACAAAAAAGTACTTGACTTCCCTGAAGCAACCTGAGCGAGTTCCTGAGGGTCCCGTCTCAACTCCAGAAGTACCCCCTGCTTCCCGCCCCAACTCGAGAAACGACACAAGTGCGAGATGAGGTAATTTTCTGCTGCAGAATCTCAAGAGAAATCCCGCCTTTCCGCTTGAAAGCAAAAGGGAAGTTGACACACTTTATGCCACTCAGAATGTTCCCTAACATCCGTCCCCATTGGAGAGGTATACACACTTTATGGACGCAACTCTAGAAGAGGCCCTATTCCCATTAAAGAGCTCGAGACTAATCCGGAAGTTCCCCTTCCAGCACAAAAGGGGACCTGACTTCCCTGAAGAAACTCGAGTGAGTTCCTGAGGTCGCCATCTAAACTCAAGAAGTACCCCCAGCATCCCGCCGCAATCCGAGAAACACCACAAAATATTCCCCTCAATGAGAGATGAGGATTTTGCGCTGCAGAATCTCAAGAGAAATCCTACATTCCGGCTTGAAAGGCAAAAGGGTACTGACTCCGTTTATGCGACTCAGAATGTTTCCTAACATCCTTCCTCATTGGAGAGGAAAACACACTTTATGGGCTCAAATCGAGAAGAGGCATTTTTCCCATTTAACAGCTCGAGAGTAATCCGGAAGTTCCCCTTCCAACACAAAAAAGGACTTGACTTCCCTGAAGCAACCCAAGCGAGTCCTTGAGGTCCCCACCGTACCTCGAGAAGTACCCCCAGCTTCCCGCCGCAACTCGAGAAACACCTCAAAATTATCCCCTCAATGCGAGATGAGGAAATATTGCGATGCAGCATCTCAAGAGAAATACCACATTCTCTCTTGAAAGGCAAAAAGGCACCTGACACCGTTTATTAGACTCAGAAAGTTCCCTCACACAGCCGTCCCCTTTGGAGAGAACCCCCCTTATGGACTCAAACCGAGATGAGCCCCTGTGCACATTTAAGTGCTCGAGAGGAACCCGGAAGTTCCCCTTCCAACACCAAAATGCGGACCTGACTTCCCTGAAGCAACCCAGCGAGTTCCTGAGGTCCCCGTCTTAACTCGAGAAGCACCCCCAGCTTCCTGCCGCAACTCCAAAAACACCCCAAAATTATCCCCTCAATGCGAGAGGAGAAAATTTTGCGATGCAGCATCTCAAGAGAAAAACCACATTCCCTCTTGAAAGGCAAAAAGGTACTTGACACCCTTTATTCGACTCAGAAATTTCCCTCACAGAGCCGTCTCCTTTGGAGAGAACACACTTTATGGACTCAATTAAAGATGAGCCCCTGTGCACATTTAAGGGCTCGAGTGGAACCCGGAGGTTCCCCTTCCAACAGCAAAGTGGAACTGACTTCCCTGAAGCAACCACAGCGAGTTCCTGAATTCCCCTTCGCAACTCGAGAAGCACCCCCAGCTGCCCGCCGGAACTCAAGAAACACCCCAAAATTATCCCCTCAATTTTGCGATGCAGCATCTCAAGAGAAATACCACATTCCCTCTGGAAAGGAAAAAAGGTACTTGACACCCTTTATTCGACTCAGAGTGTTCCCTCACACAGACGTCCCCTTTGGAGAGAACACACTTTATGGACTGAAATCGAGTAGAGCCCCTGTGCACATTTATGGGCTCAAGAGTAACCCGGAAGTTCCCTTCCAACACCAAAGGGAACCTGACTTCCCTGAAGCAACACCAGCGAGATCCTGACGTCCCCGTCGCAACTCCAGAAGCACCCCCAGCTTCACGCCGCAACTCGAGAAACACCTCAAAATTATCCCCTCAATGCAAGATGAGGAAATATTGCGATGCAGCATCTCAAGAGAAATACCACATTCTCTCTTGAAAGGCAAAAAGGCACCTGACACCGTTTATTCGACTCAGAAAGTTCCCTCACACAGCCGTCCCTTTTGGAGAGGAGAACACACTTAACGGACTCAGTTCGAGAGGAGCCCCTGTGCACATTGAAGTGCTCGAGAGGAACCCGGAAGTTCCCCTTCCAACACCAAAATGCGGACCTGACTTCCCTGAAGCATCCCCAGCGAGTTCCTGAGGTACCCGTCGGAACTCGAGAAGCACCCCCAGCTTCCCGCCGCAACTCCAGAAACACCCCAAAATTATTCCCTCAATGCGAGAGGAGAAAATTTTGCGATGCAGCATCTCAAGAGAAATACCACATTCCCTCTTGAAAGGCAAAAAGGTACTTGACACCCTGTATTCGACTCAGAAACTTCCCTCACAGCGCCGTCCACTTTGGAGAGAACACATTTTATGGACTCAATTCAAGATGAGCCCCTGTGCACATTTAAGGGCTCGAGAGGAACCCGGAAGTTCCCCTTCCAAAATCAAAGGGGACCTGACTTCCCTGAAGCAACCCAAGCGATTTCCTGAGGTCCCCTTCGCAACTCGAGAAGCACCCCCAGCTTCACGCCGCAACTCCAGAAACACCCCAAAATTATCCCCTCAATGCGAGATGAGGAAATTTTGCGATGCAGCATCTCAACAGAAATACCACATTCCCCCTTGAAAGGCAAAAAGGTACTTGAAACCCTTTATTCTTCTAAGAAAGTTCCCTCAAGAGCTGTCCCCTTTGAGAGAACACACTTTATGGACTAAATTCGAGATGATCCCCTGTGCATATTTATGGGCTCGAGAGGAACCCGGAAGTTCCCCTTCCAAAATCAAAAAGGACTTGACTTCCCTGAAGCAACCCCAGCGAGTTCCTGAGATCCCCGTCGCAACTTGTGAAGAACCCCCAGCTTCCGGCCTCAACTCCAGAAACACCCCAAAATTATCCCCTCAAAGCGAGATGAGGAAATTTTGCGATGCAGGATCTCAAGAGAAATACCATATTCCCTCTTGAATGGCAAAATGGTACTTGACACCCTTTATTCGACTCAGAAAGTTCCCTCATCCAGCTGTCCCCTTTGGAGAGGAGAACACACTTTATGGACTGAATTTCAGATGACCCCTGTTCACATTAAAACGCTCGAGAGGAAACCGGAGGTTTCCCTTCCAACACCAAAGGGGACCTGACTTCCCTGAAGCAACCACAGCGAGTTCCTGAGGTCCCCTTCGCAACTCGAGAAGCACCCAAAGCTTCCCACCACAACTCGAGAAACGCCACAAAATTATCCACTCCATGCGAGTTGAGGAAATTTTGCTATGCAGCATCTCAAGAGAAATACCACATTCCCTCTTGAAAGGCAAAAAGGTACTTGACACCCTTTATTCGACTCAGAAAGTTCCCACACTCAGCAGTCCCATTTGGAGAGGAGAACACACTTGATGGACTCAATTCGAGATGAGCCCCTGTGCACATTTAAGGGCTCGAGAGGAAATCGGAAGTTCGCCTTCCAACACCAAAGGGGACCTGACTTCCCTGAAGCAACCCCAGCGAGTTCCTGAGGTCCCCGTAGGAACTCCAGAAGCAACCCCAGCTTCCCGCAGCAATTCGAGAAACACCCCAAAATTATCCCCTCCATGCGAGATGAGGAAATTTGGCGATGCAGCATCTCAAGAGAAATACTACATTCCCTCTTGAAAGGCAAAAAGGTACTTGACACCCTTTATTCGACTCAGAAAGTTCCCTCACACAGCCGTCCCCTTTGGAGAGAACACACTTTATGGACTCAATTCGAGATGAGACCCTGTGCACATTTAAGGGCTCGAGAGGAACCCGGAAGTTCCCCTTCCAACAGCAATGGGGACCTGACTTCCCTGAACCAACCCCAGCTAGTTCTTCAGGTCCCCGTTGCAACTCGAGAAGCACTCCCAGCTTCCCACCGCAACTCGAGAAACAACCCAAAATTATCCCCTCAATGCGAGATGAGGAAACATTGCGATGCAGCATCTCAATAGAAATGCCACATTCCCTCTTGAAAGGCATAGAGGTACTTGACACCCTTTATTCGACGCAGAAAGTTCCCTCACACAGCCGTCCCCTTTGGAGGGGAGAACACACCTTATGGACTCAATTCGAGATGAGCCCCTGTGCACATTGAAGGGTTCGAGAGGAACCCGGAAGTTCCCCTTCCCACAGCAAAGGGGACTTGACTTCCCTGAAGCAACCACAACGAGTTCCTGAGGTCCACGTCGCAACTCGAGATGCACCCCCAGCTTCCTGCCGCTACTCGAGAAACACCCCAAAATTATCCCCTCAATGCGAGATGAGGAAATTTTGGGACGCAGCTTCTGAAGTGAAATACCACATTCCCTCTTGAAAGGCAAAAAGGTACTTGACACCCTTTATTCGACTCAGAAAGTTCCCTCACACAGCCGTCCCCTTTGGAGAGGAGAACACACTTTACGGACTCAATTCGAGAGGAGCCCCTGTGCACATTGAAGGGCTCGAGAGGAAACCGGAAGTTCCCCTTCCAACACCAAAGGGGACCTGACTTCCCTGAAGCAACCCCAGCGAGTTCCTGAGGTCCCCGTGGCAACTCGAGAAGCTCCCCCAGCTTCCCGCCGCAACTCGAGAATCACCCCAAAATTATCCCCTCCATGCGAGATGAGGAAATTTGTCGATGCAGCATCTCAAGAGAAATACCACGTTCCCTCTTGAAAGGCAAAAAGTTACTTGACACCCTTTATTCGACTCAGAAAGTTCACTCACACAGTGTTCCCCTTTGGAGAGGAGAGCACACTTTACGGACTCAACTCGAGAGGAGCCCCTGTGCACATTGAAGGGCTCGAGAGGAAACGGGACGTTCCCCTTCCAACACCAAAGGGGACCTGACTTCGCTCAAGCAACACCAGCGAGTTCCTGAGGTCCCCGTCGCAACTCGAGAAGCACCCCCAGCTTCCCGCCGCAACTCGAGAAACAACCCAAAATTATCCCCTCCACGCGAGATGAGGAAATTTTTCGATGCAGCATCTCAAGAGAAATACCACATTCCCTCTTGAAAGGCAAAAAGGTACTTGACACCCTTTATTCGACTCAGAAAGTTCCCTCACACAGCCGTCCGCTTTGGAGAGGAGAACACACTTTATGGACTCAATTCGAGCGGAGCCCCTGTGCACATTGAAGGGCTCGAGAGGAACCGGAAGTTCCCCTTCCAACACCAAAGGGGACCTGACTTCCCTGAAGGAACCCCAGCGAGTTCCTGAGGTCCCCGTCGCAACTCGAGAAGCACCCCAGCTTCCCGGCGCAACTCGAGAATCACCCCAAAATTATCCCCTCCATGCGAGATGAGGAAATTTGGCGATGTTGCATCTCAAGAGAAATACCACATTCCCTCTGGAAAGGGAAAAAGGTACTTGGCACCCTTTATTCGACTCAGAAAGTCCCTCACACAGCCGTCCCCTTTGGAGACGAGAACACACTTTACGGACTCAATTCGAGAGGAGCCCCTGTGGACATTGAAGGGCTCGAGAGGAAACCGGAATTTCCCCTTCCAACACCAAAGGGGACCTGACTTCCCAAAGTAAGCCCAGCGAGTTCCTGAGGTCCCTGTCGCAAATCGAGAAGCACCCCCAGCTTCCCGCCGCAACTCGAGAAACACCCCAAAATTATCCCCTCCATGGGAGATGAGGAAATTTGGCGATGTAGCATCTCAAGAGAAATACCACATTCCCTCTGGAAAGGGAAAAAGGTACTTGACACCCTTTATTCGACTCAGAAAGTTCCCTCACACAGCCGTCCCTTTTGGAGAGGAGAAACCACTTTACGGACTCAAGTCGAGAGGAGCCCCTGTGCACAGTGAAGGGCTCCAGAGGAAACTGGAAGTTTCCCTTCCAACACCAAAGGGGACCTGACTTCGCTCAAGCAACACTAGCGAGTTCCTGAGGTCCCAGTCGCAACTCGAGAAGCACCCCCAGCTTCCCGCCGCAACTAGAGAAACACCCCAAAATTTTCCCCTCCATGCGAGATGAGGAAATTTCGCTATTCAGCATCTCAAGAGAAATACCACATTCCCTATGGAAAAGCAAAAAGGTACTTCACACCCTTTATTCGACTCAGAAAGTTCCCTCATACAGCAGTCCCATTTGGAGAGGAGAAGACACTTTACGGACTCAATTCGGGAGGAGCCCCTGTGCACATTGAAGGGCTCGAGAGGAAACCGAAAGTTCCCCTTCCAACACCAAAGGGGACCTGACTTCCCTGAAGCAACCCCAGCGAGTTCCTGAGGTCCCCGTCGCAACTCGAGAAGCACCCCCAGCTTCCCGCCGCAACTCGAGGAACACACCAAAATTATCCCCTCCATGCGAGATGAGGAAATTTGGCGAGGCAGCATCTCAAGAGAAATACCCCATTCCCTCTTGAAAGGCAAAAAGGTACTTGACACCCTTTATTCGACTCAGAAAGTTCCCTCACACAGCCGTCCACTTTGGAGAGGAGAACACACTTTACGGACGCAATTCGAGAGGAGCCCCTGTGCACAGTGAAGGTCTCGAGAGGAAATCGGAAGTTCCCCTTCCAACACCATAGGGGACCTGACTTCCCTGAAGCAACCCCAGCGAGTTCCTGAGGTCCCTGTCGCAACTAGATAAGCACCCCCAGCTGCCCGCCGCAACTCGAGAAACACGCCAAAATTATCCCCTCCATTCTGGTTGAGGAAATTTTGAGATACAGCATCTCAAGAGAAATACCACATTCCCTCTTGAAAGGCAGAAAGGTACTTGACAACCTTTATTCGACTCAGAAGTTCCCTCACACAGCCGTCCCCTTTGGAGAGGAGAACACACATTACGGACTCAACTCAAGAGGAGACTCTGTGCACATTGAAGGGCTCCAGAGGAAACTGGAAGTTTCCCTTCCAACACGAAGGGGACCTGACTTCGCTCAAGCAACACCAGCGAGTTCCTGAGGTCCCCGTCGCAACTCTAGAAGCACTCCCAGCTGCCCGCCGCAACTCGAGAAACACCCCAAAATTATCCCCTCATGCGAGATGAGGAAATTTTTCGATGCAGCATCTCAAGAGAAATACCACATTCCCTCTTGAAAGGCAAAAAGGTACTTGACACCCTTTATTCGACTCCGAAAGTTCCCTCACACAGCTGTCCCATTTGGAGAGGAGAACACACTTTACGGACTCAATTCGAGAGGAGCCCCTGTGCACATTGAAGGGCTCGAGAGGAAACCGGAATTTCCCTTTCTAACACCAAAGGAGACCTGACTTCCCTGAAGCAACCCCAGCGAGTTCCTGAGGTCCCCGTCGCAATACGAGAAGCACCCCCAGCTTCCCGCCGCAACTCGAGAAACACCCCAAAATTATCCCCTCCATGCGAGTGGAGGAAATTTTGAGATGCAGCATCTAAAGATAAATACCACATTCCCTCTTGAAAGGCAAAAAGGTACTTGAAACCCTTTATTCGACTCAGAAAGCTCAGTCACACAGCCGTCCCCTTTGGAGAGGAGATCACTCTTTAAGGACTCAATTCCAGAGGAGCCCCTGTACACATTGAAGGGATGGAGAGGAAACGGGAAGTTCCCCTTCCAACACCAAAGGGGACCTGACTTCCCTGAAGCAACTCCAGCGAGTTCCTGAGTTCCCCGTCGCAACTCGAGAAGCACCCCCAGCTTCCCGCCGCAACTCGAGAAGCACCCACAGCTTCCCGCCGCAACTCGAGAAACCCCCTAAAATTATCCCCTCCATGCGAGATGAGAAAATTTTACGATGAAGCATCTCAAGAGAACTACCACATTCCCTCTTGAAAGGCAAAAAGGTACTTGACACCCTTTATTCGACTCAGAAATTTCCCTCACACAGCCGTCCCCTTTGGAGAGGAGAACACACTTTACGGACTCAATTAGAGAGGAGCCCCTGTGCACATTGAAGGGCTGGAGAGGAAACCGGACGTTCCGATTCCAACACCAAAGGGGACCTGACTTCCCTGAAGCAACCCCAGCGAGTTCCTGAGGTCCCATTCGCAAGTCGAGAAGCACCCCCAGCTTCCCGCCGCAACTCTAGAAACACCCCAAAATTATCACCTCCATGCGAGATGAGGAAATTTGTCGATGCAGCATCTGAAGAGAAATAGCACATTCCCTCTTGAAAGGCAAAAAGGTACTTGACGCCCTTTATTCGACTCAGTAAGTTCCCTCACACAGCCGTCCCCTTTGGAGAGGAGAACACACTTTACGGACTCAAATCGAGAGGAGCCCCTGTGCACAATGAAGGGCTCGAGAGGAAACCGGAAGTTCCACTTCCAACACCAAAGGGGACCTGACTTCCCTGAAGCAACCCCAGCGAGTTCCTAAGGTTCCCATCGCAACTCGAGAAGCACCCCCAGCTTCCCACCGCAACTCGAGAAACACCCCAAAATTATCCCCTCCATGCGAGATGAGGAAATTTGTCGATGTAGCATCTCAAGAGAAATACCACATTCCCTCTTGAAAGGCGAAAAGGTACTTGACACCCTTTATTCCACTCAGAAAGTTCCCTCACACAGCCCTCCCCTTTGGAAAGGAGAACACACTTTACGGACCCAAGTCGAGAGGAACCCCTGTGCACATTTAAGGGCTAGAGAGGAAACCGGAAGTTCCCCTTCCAACACCAAAGGCGAACTGACTTCCCTGAAGCAACCCCAGCGAGTTCCTGAGGTCCCCGTCGCAACTCGAGAAGCACCCCCAGCTTCCCGCCGCAACTCGAGAAACACCCCAAAAATTATCCCCTCAATGCGAGATGAGGAATTTTTGCGATGCAGCATCTCAAGAGAAATACCACATTCCCTCTTGAAAGGCAAAAAGGTACTTGACACCCTTTATTCGACTCAGAAAGTTCCCTAACACAGCCGTCCCCTTTGGAGAGGAGAACACACTTGATGGACTGAATTCGAGATGAGCCCCTGTGCACATTTAAGGGCTCGAGAGGAAACCGGAAGTTCCCCTTCCAACACCAAAGGGGACCTGACTTCCCTGAAGCAACCCCAGCGAGTTCCTGAGGTCCCCGTCGCAACTCGAGAAGCACACCCAGCTTCCCGCCGCAACTCGAGAAACACCCCAAAATTATCCCCTCAATGAGAGATGAGCAAACCTTGCGAGGCAGCATCTCATAAGAAAAACCACATTCCTTCTTGAAAGTCAAAAAGGTACTTGAAACCCTTTATTCGACTCAGAACGTTCCCTCACACAGCCCTCCCCTTTTAGAGGAGAACACACTTTATGGACTCTTTTCGAGATGAGCCCCTGTTCACATTTAAGGGCTCGAGAGGAATCCGGAAGTTCCCCTTCCAACACCATAGGGGACCTGACTTCCCTGAAGCAACCCTAGCGAGTTCCTGAGATCCCCGTCGCAGCTCGAGAGGCACCCCCAGCTTCCCGCCGCAACTTGTGAAATACCCCAAAATTATCCCCTCAATGCGAGATGAGGAAATTTTGCCATGCCGAATCTCAAAAGAAATACCACATTGCCTCATAAAAGATAAAGGGTACTAAACACCCTTTATGCAACTCAGAAAGTTCCCTCACACAGCCGTCCCCATTGGGAGGAGAACACACTTTATGGACTCTATTCGAGAAGAGGCCCTATTCATATTAATGGGTTCGAGAGTAATACGGAAGTTCCCCTTCCAGCACAAAATGGGACCAGACTTCCTTGAAGTAACTCGAGTGTGGTCCAGAGGTACTCGTCGGAACTGCAGAAATACCCCCAGCTTCCCAACCCAATTCGTCAAACACCAAAAAATTATCCCTTCCATGCGAGATGAGGAAAGTTTGCGCTGCAGAATCTCAAGAGAAATCCCACATTCCCGCTTGAAAGGCAACAGTGTACTTGACTCCCTTTAGGCGACTCAGAATGTTCCCTAACATCAGTCCTCAGTGCAGAGGACAACACACTCTCTGGACTCAAATCGAGAAGAGGCAATGTTCCCATTTAACGGCTCGAGAGTAATCTGGAAGTTCCCCTTCCAACACAAAAGGGGACTTGACTTTGCCGAAGCAACCCTAGCGAGTTCCTGAGGTCCCCGTTGCAAGTCGAGAAGTATCCCCTGCTTCCATCTGCAACTCGAGAAATACCACAAAATTTTCCCCTCAATGCGAGATTAGGTAATTTTACGCTGCAGTATCTCAAGAGAAATCCCACATTCCCGCTTGAAAGGCAAAACGGTACTTGACACACTTTATGCCACTCAGAAAGTTCCCTAACATCCGTCCCCATTGGAGAGGAGAACACAATTTATGGACTCAAATCGAGAGGAAGCCCTATTCCCATTAAAGGGCTCGATAACAATCCGGAAGTTCCCCTTCCAGCACAAAAGGGGACCTGACTTCCCTGAAGTAATCCGAGTGTGTTCCAGAGGTCCTCGTCGCAACTGGAGAATCACCCCCAGGTTCCCAGCGCAATTCGTGTAACAGCACATAATTATCCCCTCCATGCGTGATGAGGAAATTTTGCACTGCAGAATCTCAAGAGAAATCCCACATTCCCGCTTGAAAGGCAAAAGGGTACTTGACTCCCTTTAGGCAAATCAGAATGGTCCCTAACATCCGTCCTCAGTGGAGAGGAGAACACACTTTAAGGACTCAAATCGAGAAGAGGCAATATTCCCATTTAACGGCTCGAGAGTAATCTGGAAGTTCCCCTTCCAGCACAATCGGGGACCTGACTTCCCTGAAGTAACTCGAGTGAGTTCCTGAGGTCCCCTTCGCACCTCGAGGAATACCCCCAGCTTCCCGCCGCAATTCGAGAAACACCACAAAATTATCCCCTCAATGCGAGATGAAGAAATTTTGCGCTGCAGAATTTCAAGAGAAATCCCACATTCCCGCCTGAAAGGGAAAAGGGTATTTGACACACTTTATTCAGTTCAGGTCAGTTTAGTCGCTCAGTCGTGTCCGACTCTCCGCGACCCCATGAATCACTGTACGCTAGGCCTCCCTGTCCTACACCAACTCCCGGAGTTCACTCAAACTCATGGCCACAGAGCCGGTGATGCTATCCAGCCATCTCATTCTCTGTCGTCCCCTTCTCCTCCAGCCCCCAACCTCTCCTAGCATCAGAATCTTTTCCAGTGAGTCAACTCATCCCATGAGGTGGCCAAAGTATTGCAATTTCAGCTTTAGCATCAGTCCTTCCAATGAACACTGACGATTGATCTCCCTTAGAATGGACTGGTTGGATCTTCTTGCAGTCCAAGGGACTCTCAAGAGTCTTCTCCAATACCACAGTTCGAAAGCATCAGTTCTTCGGCGATCAGCTTTCTTCACAGTCCAACTCTCACATCCATACATGACCACGGGAAAAACCATAGCTTTGACTAGATGGAGCTTTTTTGGCAAAGTGATGTCTCTGCCTTTTAATATACTATCAAGGTTGATCATAACTTTCCTTCCAAGGAGTAAGCGCCTTTTAATTTCATGGCTTCAATCAGCATCTGCAGTGATTTTGGAGCCCCCAAAAATAAAGTGTGACACTGTTTCCACTGTTTTTCCATCTATTTCCCGTGAAGTGTTGGGACCAGATTCCATCACCTTTGTTTTCTGAATGTTGAGCTTCAAGCCGACCTTTTCACTCTCCTCTTTCACTTTCATCAAGAGGCTTTTGAGTTCCTCCTCACTTTCTGCCCTAAAGGTGGTGTCATCTGCATATCTGAGGTTATTGATATTTCTCCCAGCAATCTTGATTCCAGTTGTTCTTCTTCCAGCCCAGCATTTCTCATGATGCACTCTGCATATAAGTTAAATAAGCAAGATTACAATATACAGCCTTGACGTACTCCTTTTCCTATTTGGAACCAGTCTGTTGTTCCATGCACAGTTCTGACTGTTGCTTCCTGACCTGCATACAGGTTTCTAAAGAGGCAGGTCAGGTGGTCTCGTATTCCCATCTCGTTCATAATCTTCCACAGTTTATTGTGATCCACACAGTCAAAGGCTTTGGCATAGTCAATGAAGCAGAAATTGATGTTTTTCTGGAACTCTCTCGCTTTCTCCATGATCCAGCGGATGTTGGCAATTTGATCTCTGGTGCCTCTGCCTTACCGTCTTATTTGGGTTTCTCTTACCTTGGTCGTGGAAAATCTCTTCACAGCCGCTCCAGCAAAGTGCAGCTGCTGTACCTTACCTTGGACGAGGGGTATCTCCTCAAGGCCGCCCCTTCTGACCTTGAACGCGGAGTAGCTCCTCTCGGCCCTCCTGCGCCCGCGCAGCCACCGCCTGTTGGACGTGGGGTAACTCCTCTCGGCCGCCGGCCCTGGCCTCAGGCGTGGGGTAGCTCCTCACGGCCGCACCTCTTTGTGTGGTTCGTTGCGCCGGGGCCGGTGTCTCTCGCGTCGCGTCTGCGCCGCCGGGGCCGGCGTCTCTCGCGTCGCGGCTGCGCCGACGGGGCCGGCATCTCTCGCGTCGCGTCTGCGCCGCCGGGGTAGGTATTGCTAGGGGGCACCAGAGGGCAGACAAACTGAAATCATAATCACAGGAAACTAGCCGATCTGATCACATGGACCACAGCCGAATGTGGTCCACTGGAGAAGGGAATGGCAAACCACTTCAGTATACTTGCCTTGAGAAACCCATGAACAGTGACAAAGGGCAAAATGATAGGATAATGAATGAGGAATTCCCCAGGTCGGTAGGTGCCCAGTATGCTACTGGAGCTTAGTGGAGAAATAACTATAGAAGGAATAAAGGGATGGAGCAAAAGCAAAACCAATACCCAGTTGTGGATGTGACCAGTGATAGAAGCAAGTTCCGGTGCTGTAAAGAGCAATATTGCATAGGAACCTGGAATGTTAGGTCCATGAATCAAGGCAAATTGGAAGTGGTCAAACAGGAGATGGCAAGAGTGAACATAGACATTCTAGGAATCAGTGAATTAAAATGGACTGGAATGGGTGAATTTAACTCAGATGACCATTATATCTACTACTGTGGGCAGGAATCCCTTAGAAGAAATGGAGTAGCCATCATGGTCAACAAAAGAGTCCGAAATGCAGTACATGGATGCAATCTTAAAAATGACAGGATGATTTCTGTTCGTTTCCAAGGCAAACCATTCAACATTACAGTAATCCAGGCCTATGCCCCAACCAGTAATGCTGAAGAAGCTGAAGTTAATCAGTTCTATGTAGACCTACAAGACATTTTAGAACTAACACCCAAAAAAGAGGTCCTTTTCATTATCGGGGACTGGAATGCAAAAGTAGGAAGTCAAGAAACACCTGGAGTAACTGGCAAATTTGGCCTTGGAGCACGGAATGAAGCAGGGCAAAGGCTAATAGAGTTTTGTCAAGAGAATTCACTGGTCATAGCAAACACCCTCTTCCAACAACACAAGAGAAGACTCTACACATGGACATCACCAGATGGTCAACACCGAAATCAGATTGATTATATTCTTTGCAGCCAAAGATGGAGAAGCTGTATACAGTTAGCAAAAACAAGACCAGGAGCTGACTGTGGCTCAGATCATGAACTCCTTATTGCGAAGTTCAGACTTAAATTGAAGAAGGTAGGGAAAACCACTAGACCATTCAGATATGACCTCAATCAAATCCCTTATGATTATACAGTGGAAGTGAGAAATAGATTTAAGGGACTAGATCTGATAGATAGAGTGCCTGATGAACTCTGGACGGAGGTTCGTGACATTGTACAGGAGACAGGGACCAAGACCATCGCCATGGAAAAGAAATGCAAAAGAGCGAAATGGCTGTCTGAGGAGGCCTTACAAATAGCTGTGAAAAGAAGAGAAGCGAAAAGCAAAGGAGAAAAAGAGAGATATAAGCATCTGAATGCAGAGTTCCAAAGAATAGCAAGGAGAGATAAGAAAGCCTTCCTCAGTGATCAATGCAAAGAAATACAGGAAAACAACAGAATAGGAAAAACAAGAGACCTCTTCAAGAAAATTAGAGATTCCAAGGGAACATTTCATGCAAAGATGGGCTCGATAATGGACAGAAATGGTATGGACCTAACAGAAGCAGAAGATATTAAGAAGAGGTGGCAAGAATACACAGAAGAACTGTACAAAAAAGATCTTCCCGACCAAGATAGTCACGATAACGTGATCACTGACCTAGAGCCAGACATCTTGGAATGTGAAGTCAGGTGGGCCTTAGAAAGCATCACTACTAACAAAGCTAGTGGAGGTGATGGAATTCCAGTTGAGCTATTACAAGTCTTGAAAGATGATGCTGTGAAAGTGCTGCACTCAATATGCCAGCAGATTTGGAAAACTCAGCAGTGGCCACAGGACTGGAAGAGGTCAGTCTTCATTCCAATCCCAAAGAAAGGCAATGCCAAAGAATGCTCAAACTACCGGACAATTGCCCTCATCTCACACGCTAGCAAAGTCATGCTCAAAATTCTCCAAGCCAGGCTTCAACAACATGTAAACCGTGAACTCCAGATGTTCAAGCAGGTTTTAGAAAAGGCAGAGGCACCAGAGATCAAATTGCCAACATCCGCTGGATCATGGAGAAAGCAAGAGAGTTTCAGAAAAACATCTATTTCTGCTTCATTGACTATGCCAAAGCCTTTGACTGTGTGGATCACAATAAACTGTGGAACATTCTGAAAGAGATGGGAATCCCAGACCACCTGACCTGCCTCTTGAGAAACCTGTATGCAGGTCAGGAAGCAACAGTTAGAACTGGACATTGAACAACAGACTGGTTCCAAATAGGAAAAGGTGTACGTCAAGGTTGTATATTGTCACCTTGCTTATTTAACTTATATGCAGAGGACATCATGAGGAACGCTGGGCTGGAAGAAGCACAAGCTGGAATCAAGATTGCTGGGAGAAATATCAATAACCTCAGATATGCAGATGACACTACCCTTATGGCAGAAAGTGAAGAGGAACTCAAAAGCCTCTTGATGAAAGTGAAAGAGGAGAGTGAAAAGGTTGGCTTGAAGCTCAACATTCAGAAAACAAAGATCATGGCATCTGGTCCCATCACTTCATGGGAAATAGATGGAAAAACAGTGGAAACAGTGTCAGACTTTGTTTTTTTGGGCTCCAAAATCACTGCAGATGCTGATTGCAGCCATGAAATTAAAAGACGCTTGCTCCTTGGAAGGAAAGTTATGACCAACCTTGATAGTATATTAAAAAGCAGAGACATTACTTTGCCAACCAAGGTCCGTCTAGTCAAGGCAATGGTTTTTCCCGTGGTCATGTATGGATGTGAGAGTTGGACTGTGAAGAAGGCTGATCGCCGAAGAATCGATGCTTTTGAACTGTGGTGCTGGAGAAGACTCTTGAGAGTCCCTTATACTGCAAGGAGATCCAACCAGTCCATTCTAAAGGAGGTCAATCCTGGATGTTCATTGGAGGGACTGATGCTAAAGCTGAAACTGCAATACTTTGGCCACCTCATGCGACGAGTTGACTCACTGGAAAAGACTCTGATGCTGGGAAAGGTTGGGGGCGGGAGGAGAAGGGGACGACGGAGAATGAGATGGCTGGATGGCATCACCGACTCTGTGGACATGAGTTTGAGTGTACTCCGGGAGTTGGTGATGGACAGGGAGGCCTGGCGTGCTGTGATTCATGGGGTCGCGGAGAGTCGGACACGAATGAGCGACTGAACTGACTGACTGAACTGCCTCTGCGTTTTCTAAAACCTGCTTGAACATCTGGGAGTTCACGGATCACATATTGCTGAAGCCTGGCTTGGAGAATTTTGAGCAAGACTGTACAAGCGTGTGAGATGAGTGCAATTGTGCGGTAGCTTGAGCATTCTTTGGCATAGCCTTTCTTTGGGATTAGAATGAAGACTGACCTTTTCCAGTCCTGTGGCCACTGCTGAGGTTTCCAAATTTGTTGGCATATTGAGTGCAGCACTTTCACAGCATCATCTTTCAAGATTTGAAAGAACTCAACTGGAATTCCATCACTTCCACTAGCTTTGTTCGTAGTGTTGCTTTCTAAGACACACTTGAATTCACATTCCATGATATCTGGCTCTAGGCCAGTGATCACATTTTCGTGACTATCCTGGTTGTGAGGATCTTTTTTGTACAGTTCTTCTGTGTATTCTTGCCACCTCTTCTTAATATCTTCTGCTTCCGTTAGGTCCATACCATTTCTGTCCTTTATCGAGCCCATCTTTGCATGAAATGTTCCCTTGGAATCTCTAATGTTCTTGAAGAGATCTCTTGTTTTTCCTATTCTGTTGTTTTCCTCTATTTCTTTGCATTGATCACTGAGGAAGGCTTTCTTATCTCTTCTTGCTATTCTTTGGAACTCTGCATTCTAATGCTTATATCTTTCCCTTTCTCCTTTGCTTTTCGCTTCTCTTCTTTTCACAGCTATTTGTAAGGCCACCTCAGACAGCCATTTTGCTTTTTTTTTGCATTTTTTTTCCATGGGGATGCTCTTGGTTCCTGTCTCCTGTACAATGTCACGAACCTCCATCCAGAGTTCATCAGGCACTCTATCTATCAGATCCAGTGCCTTAAATCTATTTCTCACTTCCACTGTATAATCATAAGGGATTTGATTGAGGTCATATCCTAATGGTCTAGGGGTTTTCCCTCAGTTCAGTTCAGTTCAGTTCATTCGCTCAGTCGTGTCCGACTCTCCGCGACCCCATGAATCACAGCACGCCAGGCCTCCCTGTCCATCACCAACTCCCGGAGTTCACTCAAACTCATGTCCACAGAGTCGGTGATGCCATCCAGCCATCTCATTCTCCGTCGTCCCCTTCTCCTCCCGCCCCCAACCTTTCCCAGCATCAGAGTCTTTTCCAGTGAGTCAACTCGTCGCATGAGGTGGCCAAAGTATTGTAGTTTCAGCTTCAGCATCAGTCCCTCCAATGAACATCCAGGATTGATCTCCTCTAGAATGGACTGGTTGGATCTCCTTGCAGTATAAGGGACTCTCAAGAGTCTTCTCCAACACCACAGTTCAAAAGCATCGATTCTTCGGCAGTCAGCCTTCTTCACAGTCCAACTCTCATATCCATACATGACCACGGGAAAAAACATTGCCTTGACTAGACGGACCTTGGTTGGCAAAGTAATGTCTCTGCTTTTTAATATACTATCAAAGTTGGTCATAACTTTCCTTCCAAGGAGCAAGCGTCTTTTAATTTCATGGCTGCAATCAGCATCTGCAGTGATTTTGGAGCCCAAAAAAACAAAGTCTGACACTGTTTCCACTGTTTTTCCATCTATTTCCCATGAAGTGATGGGACCAGATGCCATGATCTTTGTTTTCTGAATGTTGAGCTTCAAGCCAACCTTTTCACTCTCCTCTTTCACTTTCATCAAGAGGCTTTTGAGTTCCTCTTCACTTTCTGCCATAAGGGTAGTGTCATCTGCATATCTGAGGTTATTGTTATTTCTCCCGGCAATCTTGATTCCAGCTTGTGCTTCTTCCAGCCCAGCGTTCCTCATGATGTAATCTGCATATAAGTTAAATAAGCAAGGTGACAATATACAACCTTGACGTACACCTTTTCCTATTTGGAACCAGTCTGTTGTTCAATGTCCAGTTCTAACTGTTGCTTCCTGACCTGCATACAGGTTTCTCAAGAGGCAGGTCAGGTGGTCTGGGATTCCCATCTCTGTCAGAATGTTCCACAGTTTATTGTGATCGACACAGTCAAAGGCTTTGGCATAGTCAATAAAGCAGATATAGATGTTTTTCTGAAACTCTCTTGCTTTCTCAATGATCCAGCGGATGTTGGCAATTTGATCTCTGGTGCCTCTGCCTTTTCTAAAACCTGCTTGAACATCTGGGAGTTCACGGTTTATATACTGCTGAAGCCTGGCTTGCAGAATTTTGAGCATGACTTTACTAGCGTGTGAGATGAGTGCAATTGTGCGGTAGTTTGAGCATTCTTTGGCATTGCCTTTCTTTGGGATTGGAATGAAGACTGACCTCTTCCAGTCCTGTGGCCACTGCTGAGTTTTCCAAATCTGCTGGCATATTGAGTGCAGCACTTTTACAGCATCATCTTTCAAGACTTGAAATAGCTCAACTGGAATTCCATCACCTTCAATAGCTTTGTTCGTAGTGATGCTTTCTAAGGCCCACTTGACTTCACATTCCAAGATGTCTGGCTCTAGGTCAGTGATCACGTTATCGTGACTATCTTGGTCGTGAATATCTTTTTTGTACAGTTCTTCTGTGTATTCCTGCCACCTCTTTTTAATATCTTCTGCTTCTGTTAGGTCCATACCATTTCTGTCCTTTATCGAGCCCATCTTTGCATGAAATGTTCCCTTGGAATCTCTAATTTTCTTGAAGAGCTCTCTTGTTTTACCTATTCTGTTGTTTTCCTGTATTTCTTTGCATTGATCACTGAGGAAGGCTTTCTTATCTCTCCTTGCTATTCTTTGGAACTCTGCATTTAGATGCTTGTATCTTTCCTTTTCCCTACTTTCTTCAATTTAAGTCTGAATTTGGCAATAAGGAGTTCATGATCTGAGCCACAGTCAGCTCCTGGTCTTGTTTTGCTAACTGTGTACAGCTTCTCCATCTTTGGCTGCAAAGAATATAATCAATCTGATTTCGGTGTTGACCATCTGGTGATGTCCACGTGTAGAGTCGTCTCTTGTGTTGTTGGAAGAGGGAGTTTGCTATGACCAGTGCGTTCTCTTGACAAAACTCTATTAGACTTGGCCCTGCTTCATTCCGTGCTCCAAGGCCAAATTTGCCTGTTACTCCAGGTGTTTCTTGACTTCCTACTTTTGCATTCCAGTCCCCTATAATGAAAAGGACATCTTTTTTGGGGTGTTAGTTCTAAAAGGTCTTGTAGGTCTTCATAGAACCGTTCAACTTCGGCTTCTTCAGCGTTAGTGGTTGGGGCATAGGCCTGGATTACTGTAATGTTGAATGGTTTGCCTTGGAAACGAACAGAAATCATTCTGTCGTTTTTAAGATTGCATCCAAGTACTGCATTTCGGAGTCTCTTGTTGACCATCATGGCTACTCCATTTCTTCTAAGGGATTTCTGCCCACAGTAGTATATATATAATGGTCATCTGAATTAAATTCACACAATCCAGTCCATTTTAATTCACTGATTCCTAGAATGTCTATGTTCACTCTTGCCGTCTCCTGTTTGACCACTTCCAATTTGCCTTGATTCCTGGACCTTACATTCCAGGTTCCTATGCAATATTGCTCTTTACAGCACCAGACCTTGCTTCTATCACCGGTCACATTCACAACTGAGTACTGGTTTTGCTTTTGCTCCATCCCTTCATTCCTTCTAGAGTTATTTCTCCACTGATCTCCAGTAGCATACTGGGCACCTACAGACCTGGGGAATTCCTCATTCAGTATCCTGTCATTTTGCCCTTTGATTGTTCATGGGGTTCTCAATGCAAATATACTGAAGTGGTTTGCCATTCCCTTCTCCAGTGGACCACATTCGGCTGTGGTCCATGTGATCAGATGGAGTAGATTCCTGTGATTATGATTTCAGTGTGTCTGCCATCTGAAGCCCCCTCGCAATACCTACCATCTGATTTGAGTTTCTCTTACCTTGGGTGTGGGATATCTCTTCACAGCTGCTCCAAGGAAGCACAGCTGCTGCACCTTACCTTGGATGAGGGGTATGTCCTCAAGGCCGCCCCTGCTGACCTTGAACGTGAGTACCTCCTCTCGGCCCTCCCCCGCACAGCCACCGCCTATTGGAGGTGGGGTACTTCCTCTCGGCCGCCTGCCCTGCCTCAGGCATGGGGTAGCTCCTCACCGCTGCGCATCTCTGCATGGTCGGTTGTGCCAGGGCCGGCTTCTCTCGAGTCTGCGCGGGCGGGTCCTGCGTATCCCGCGTCTGGTGGGCGGGGCCGGCGTCTCTCCCATCTGGGTGGGCGGGGCCGGGGTCTCTCACGTCTGGTCTGCGCAGGCGGGGCAACGGTCTCTCGCATCTGCGCAGGCGGGGCTGGCTTCTCTTGCGTCTGCGCGAGCGGCGCCAGCAACAATAGCGTCTGAGCCACGGGGCCGAGGTCTCTCGCGTCTGAGCGGGCGGGGCCAGGGTCTCTCGAGTCTGCGCAGGCGGGGCCGGGTTCTCTCCTGTCTGCGCGGGTGGGGAAGGCCTCTCTCGCGTCTGCACCGGCAAGGCCCGTGTCTCTGGGGTCTCAGCGGCCTGGGCCGGCATCTCTCGTGTCTGCGTGGGTGGGGCTGATATTTCTCCCGTTTGCACAGCCGGGTGAGACTCAAAAAATGCCCTCAAACAGTCGACCCCATTGGAGAGGAGAACACACTTTATGGACTTAACTCGAGAAGAGGCCCTATTCCCATTTAAAGGCTCAACAGTAATCCCGAAATTTCCCTTCCAACACAAAAGGGTTCCTGACTTCCCTGAAGCAGCCAGAGAGAATTCCTGAGGTCCTGTTCGCTACCTGAGAAGTTCAACCAGGTTCCCGCTGCAACTCTAGAAACACCACAAAATTATCCCCTCAATGCGAGATCAGGAAAATATTCCGCTGCACAATTCAAGAGAAATCCCACGTTCCGCTGGAAAGGCAAAACTGTATTTGACACCCTTTATGCGACTCAGAGAATTTCCTCACACAGCCATCCCCATTGGAGAGGAGAACACAATTTATGGACTCAACTTGGGAAGAGGCCCTATTCCCATTTAAAGGCTTGAGAGTAATCCTGAAATTCCCGTTCCAGTAGAAAAGGGTGACTAACTTCCCTGAAGCAACACAAGCGAGTTCCTGAGGTCCCCGTCGCAACTCGAGAAGTACCCCCAGCTTCCCGCCTCAAAAGGGGAAACACCAAAAAATTATCCGCTCAATGTGAGATGAGGAAATTTTGCACTGCACAATTAAATAGAAATCCCACATTCCCGCTTGAAAGGCGAAAGGGCACTTGACACACTTTATGTGATTCAGATAGTTTCCTAACACCCGTACTTATTGGAGCGGTGAACACAATTCATGGACTCAAATCTAGAAGAGGACCTATTCCCATTTAAGGGCTCGAGAGTAATCTGGAAGTTCCACTTCCAAAAAAAGGGGACCTGACTTCCCTGAAGCAACACGAACGAGTTCCTGAGGTCCACGCTGCAACTCGAGAAGTACCCCCAGATCCAAGCTGAAACTCGAGACACAACAAAATTATCCCCACAATGCGAGATGAGGAAATTTTGCGCTCCGAAATCTCAAGAGAAGTCCCACATACCCACTTGAAAGGCAAAAGGTCACTTGACACACTTTATGTGACCCAGAAAGTTCGCTCACAGAGCCGTACCCATTGGAGAGGAAAAAACACATTTGGACTCAACTCCCGATGAATCCCTATTCCCAATGAACGGCTCGAAAGTAAACCGGAAGTTCCCATTCCAACACAAAAGGGGACATGACTTCCCTGAAGCAACCCGAGCCACTTCCTGAGGTCCCCGTTGCAACTCCAGAAGCACCCCCAGCATCCCGACGCAACTCGACAAACACCACAGAATTATCCCCTCAATGCGAGATGAGGAAATTTTGCGATGCAGAATCTCAAGAGAAATACCACATTCCCGCTTGAAAGGCAAAAGGGTACTTGACACCCTTTATGCGACTCAGAAAGTACCCTCACACAGCCGTCCCCATTGGAGAGGAGAACACACCTTATGGACTCAATTCGAGATGAAGCCCTATTCCCATTTAATGGCTGGAGAGTAAACAGGAAGTGCCCTTTCCAACACAAAAGGGGACCTGCCTTACCTGAAGAAACCCAAGCAAGTTCTTGAGGTCCACATGGCAACTCGAGAAGTACCCCATGCTTCCTGCCGCAACTAGAGAAACACCACAAAATTATCCCCTCAATGCGAGAAGAGGAAATTTTGCGCTGCAGAATCTCAAGAGAAATACCACTATTCCCTCTTGAACGGCAAAAAGTACTTGATACCGTTTATGCGACTCAGAAATTTCACTAATATCATTCCCCATAGGAGAGGAGAACACACTTTATGGACTCAATTCGAGATGAGGCCCTATTCCCATTTAACGGCTCCAGACTAAAGCGGAAGTTCCCCTTCCAACACAAAAGGGGACCTGACTTTCCAGAAGCAACTCGAGCAAATGCCTGAGGTCCCCGTCACAACACGAGAAGTAATCCAAAATTCCCACCACAAGTTGACATACACCACAAAATTATCTCCTCAATGCGAGATGAGGATATTTTGCGCTGCAGAATCTCAAGAGAAATACCACATTCCCTCTTGAAATGCAAAAGGGTACTTGACATCCTTTATGCGACTCAGAAATTTCACTAATATCAGTCCCCATTGGAGAGGTGAACGAACTTTATGTACTCAGCTCAAAATGAGGCAATATTGCCAATTACCTGCTCGAGAGTAAATCGGAAGTTCCCCTTCCAACAAAAAGGGGACCTGCCTTACCTGAAAAAACCCGAGTGAGTTCCTGAGGTACCCATAGCAACTTGAGAAGTACCCCCAGCTTCCCGCCACAACTCGAGAAACACCACAAAATATCCCCTCAATGCAAGAATAAGAAACTTTGCGTTACAGAATCTCAAGAGAAATACCACATTCCCTCTTGAAAGGCAAAACGGTTTTTGAAACCCTTTATGCGACTCAGAAAGTTCCCTCACACAGACGTCCTCATTGGACAGGAGAACACACTTTACGGACTCAAATCAAGATGAGGCCCTATTCCCAATAAACGGCTCGAGAGTAAACCGGAAGTTCCCCTTCCAACACCAAAGGGGACCTGACTTCCCTGAAGCAACCCAAGCGAGTTCCTGAGGTCCCCGTCGCACCTCGAGAAATACCCTAGCCTCCAGCCGCAACTCGAGATACACCACAAAATTATCCCCTCAGTGTGAGATGAGGAAATTTTGCGATGCAGAATCTCAAGAGAAATACCACATTCCCTCTTGAAAGGCAAAAGGACTCTTAACACCCTTTATGCGATTCAGAAAGTTCCCTCACAGAGCAGTGCCCATTGGAGAGGAGAACACACTTTATGGACTCAATTCGAGATGAGGACCGATTCCCACTTAACGGCTCGATAGTGAACCGGAAGTTCCCCTTCAAACACAAAACGGGACCTGCCTTACCTGAAGAAACCCGAGCGAGTTCCTGATGTCCCCATCGCAACTCGAGAAGTACCCCCAGCTTCCCGCCGCAACTGGACATACACCACAAAATTATCACCTCAATGCGAGATGAAGAAATATTGATCTGCAGAATCTCAAGAGAAATATCACATTCCCTCTTGAAAGGCAAAAGGGTTCTTGACTCCCTTTATGAGAATCAGAATGTTCCCTAACATCCATCCTCAGTGGAGAGGAGAACACTCTTCATGCAGTCAAATCGAGAAGAGGCAATATTCCCATTTAAAAGCTCAAGAGTAATCAAGAAGTTCCCCTTCCAACACAAAAAGGGACTTGACTTCCCTGGAGCAACCTGAGAGAGTTCCTGAGGTTCCCGTTTCAACTACAGAAGTATCCCCTACTTCAAACCACAACTCGAGAACAACACAGTATTATCCCCGCAATGCGACATGAGGTAATTTTGCGCTGCAGAATCTAAAGAGAAATCCCACATTCCCGCTTGAAAGGCAAAAGGGAACTTGGCATACTTTATGCTCCTCAGAAAGTTCCCTAAAATCCATCCCCATTGCAGAGGCATACACAATTTATGGACTCAACACCAGAAGAGCCCCTATTCCCTTAAAGGCCTCGAGAGTAATCCAGAAGTTCCCCGTCCAGCACGAAAGGGGAACTGACTTCCCTGAAGTAACTCCAGTGAGTTCCTGAGGTCCCCGTTGAAACTCGAGAAGTACCCCCAGCTTCCCGCCGAAATTCGGGAAACACCACAAAATTATCCCCTCAATGCGAGATGAGGAATCTTTGCGCTGCAGAATCTGAAGGGAAATCCCACATTCCCAATTGAAAGGCAAAAGCGTACTTGACTCCCTTTATGTCACTCAGAAAGTTCCCTAACATCCTTCCCTATTGGAGAGGAGAACACACTTTATGGACTCAATTCCAGAAGAGGCCCTATTCCCATTAAAGGGCTCGAGACTAATCCGGAAGTTCCCCTTCCAGCACAAAAGGGGACCTGACTTCCCTGAAGAAACTCGAGTGAGTTCCTGAGGTCGCCATCTAAACTCAAGAAGTACCCCCAGTGTCCCGCCGCAATTCGAGAAACACCACAAAATATTCCCCTCACTGCGAGATGAGGAAATTTTGCGCTGAGAATCTCAAGAGAAATCCCACATTCCGGCTTGAAAGGCAGAAGGGTACTGACTCCGTTTATGCGACTCAGAATGTTCCCTAACATCCTTCCTCAGTGGAGAGGAAAACACACTTTATGGACTCAAATCGAGAAGAGGCATTTTTCCCATTTAACAGCTTGAGAGTAACCCGGAAGTTTCCCTTCCAACACAAAAAAGGACTTGACTTCCCTGAAGCAACCCAAGCGAGTTCCTGAGGTACCCGCTGCAACTGGAGAAGTACCCCCAGCTTCCCGCCGCAACTCGAGAAACACCACAAAATTATCCCCTCAATGGGAGATGAGGAAATTTTGCGCTTCAGAATCTCAAGAGAAATCCCACATTCCCGCTTGAAAGGCAGAAGGGTACTTGACTCCCTTTAGGCTACTCAGAATGTTCCCTAACATCCATCCTCAGTAGAGGAGAACATAATTTATGGACTTAAATTGCGAGGAGGCAATATTCCCTTTTAACGTCTTGACAGTAATCCGGAAGTTCCCCTTCCAACACAAAAGGCGACTTGACTTCCCTGAAGCAACCCGAGCGAGTTCCTGAGGTGCCCGCCATAGCTAGAGAAGTGCCCCCTGCTTCCCACCACACCTGGAGAAACACCACAAAATTATCACCTCAATGCGAGATGAGGAAATTTTCGCTGCAGAATCTCAAAAGAAAATCCACATTACCATTGAAATGCAAAAGCTTACTTGACACACTTTATGCCACTCAGAAAGTTACCTAAGCTCCGTCTTCACTGGAGAGGAAATCACACTTTAGGGACTCAACTGGAGAAGAGGCCCTATTCCCATTACAGGGCTCAAAAGTAATCCGGAAGATCCCCTTCCAACACAAATGGCAGCTGATTCCCTGAAGTAACTCAGGTAAGTTTCTGAGGTATTCGCAACTCGAGAAACACCACAAAATTATCCCCACAATGTGAGATGAGGAAATTTTGCGCTGCAGAATCTCAAGTGAAATCCCACATTTTCGCTTGAGAGGCAAAAGGCTACTTGACTCCCTTTAGGCGACACAGAATGGTCCCTAACATTTGTCCTCAGTGGAGAGGAAAACACACTTTATGGACTCAACTCCAGAAGAGGCCATATTCCCATTAAAGGGCTCAAGAGTAATCCGGAAGTTCTCCTTTCAGTTAAAAAGGGGCCTGATTTCCTGAAGTAACTCGGGTAAGTTTCTAGAGTCCCCTTCGCAACTCGAGAAACACAACAAAATTATTCACTCAATGCGAGATGAGGAAATTTTGTGCTGCAGAATCTCAAGAGAAATCCCACATTCCCGCTTGAAGGGCAAAAGGGTACTTGACTCCCTTTAGGCGACTCAGAATGTTCCCTAACAACCTTCCTCAGTGGAGAGGAAAACACACTTTATGGACTCAAATCGAGAAGAGGCATTATTCACACTTAACAGCTCGAGAGTAATCAAGAAGTTCCCCTTCCATCACAAAAGGGGACTTGACTTCCCTAAAGCAACCTGAGCGAATTCCTGAGGTCCCCACTGGAACTAGAGAAGTACTCCCTGCTTCCTGCCACAACTCGAGAAACACCACAAAATTATCCCCTCAATGGGAGATGAGGAAAACTTGGGCTGCGGAATCTCAAAAGAAATCCCTCATTCCAGCTTGAAAGGCATAAGGGTACCTGACTCCCTTTAGGCGACTCAGAATGTTCCCTAACATCCGTCCTCAGTGGAGAGGAAAACACACTTCATGGACTCAAATCGAAAAGAGGCAATATTCCCATTTAAAGGCTCGAGAGTAATCAAGAAGTTCCCCTTCCAACACAAAAAAGTTCTTGACTTTCCTGAAGCAACCTGAGCGAGTTCCAGAGGGTCCCGTCTCAACTCCAGAAGTATCCCCTGCTTCCGGCCCCAACTCGAGAAACGACACAGTATTATCCCCTCAGTGCGAGATGAGGTAATTTTCTGCTGTAGAATCTCAAGAGAAATCCCGCCTTCCCGCTTGAAAGCAAAAGGGAACTTGACACACTTTATGCCACTCAGAATGTTCCCTAACATCCGTCCCCATTGGAGAGACATACACACTTTATGGACTCAACTCCAGAAGAGGCCCTATTCCCATTAAAGGGCTCGAGACTAATCCGAGAGTTCCCCTTCCAGCACAAAAGGGGACCTGACTTCCCTGAAGAAACTCGAGTGAGTTCCTGAGGTCGCCATCTAAACTCAAGAAGTACCCCCAGCGTCCCGCCGCAATTCGAGAAACACCACAAAATATTCCCCTCACTGCGAGATGAGGAAATTTTGCGCTGCAGAATCTCAAGAGAAATCCTACATTCCGGCTTGAAAGGCAAAAGGGTACTGACTCCGTTTATGCGACTCAGAATGTTCCCTAACATCCTTCCTCAGTGGAGAGGAAAACACACCTCATGGACTCAAATCGAAAAGAGGCAATATTCCCATTTAAAGGCTCAAGAATAATCAAGAAGTTCCCCTTCCAACACAAAAGGGAACTTGACTTCCCTGGAGCAAACCGAGAGAGTTCCTTAGGTTCCCGTTTCAACTACAGAAGTATCCCCTACTTCCCACCACAACTGGAGAAACAACACAATATTATCCCCTCAATGCGACATGAGGTAATTTTGCGCTGCAGAATCTCAAGGGAAATCCCACATTCCCGCTTGAAAGGCAAAAGGGAACTTGGCATACTTTATGCCCCTCAGAAAGTTTCCTAAAATCTGTCCCCATTGCAGAGGCTCACTCAATTTATGGACTCAACTCCAGAAGAGCCCCTATTCCCATTAAAGGGCTCGAGAGTAATCCGGAAGTTCCCCGTCCAGCACAATGGGGGAACTAACTTCCCTGAATAACTCCAGTGAGTTCCTGAGGTCCCCGTTGAAACTCGAGAAGTACCCCCAGCTTCCCGCCGAAATTCGGGAAACACCACAAAATTATCCCCTCAATGCGAGAGGAGGAAACTTTGCGCTGCAGAATCTGAAGAGAAATCCCACATTCCCAATTGAAAGGCAAAAGCTTACTTGACTCCCTTTATGTCACTCAGAAAGTTCCCTAACATCCTTCCCCATTGGAGAGGAGAACACACTTTGTGGACTCAACTCCAGAAGAGGCCCTATTCCATTTAAAGGGCTCCAGAGTAATCCGGAAGCTCCCCTTCAAGAACAAAAGGGGTCCTGACTTCCCTGAAGTAACTGGAGTGAGTTCCTGAGGTCCCCGTCGCAACTCCAGAAGTACCCCCATCTTCCCACCTCAATTCGAGAAACACCACAAAATTATCCCCTCAATGCGAGATGAGGAAAATTTGCGCTGCAGAATCTCATGAGAAATCCCACATTCCCGCTTGAAAGGCAAAAGGGTACTTGACTCCCTTTATGCGATTCAGAATATTCCCTAACATCCATCCTCAGTGGAGAGGAGAACATATTTTATGGACTCAAATGGAGAAGAGGCAATATTCCCTTTTAATGGCTTGAGAGTATTCCGTAAGTTCCCCTTCCCACAAAATAGTGGACTTGACTTCCCTGAAGCAACCCGAGCGAGTTCCTGAGGTCCCCGCGGCAACTCGAGTAGTACCCCCAGCTTCCCGCCGCAATTCGAGAAATAACACAAAATTATCCCCTCAATCAAAGATGAGGTTTTTTGCGCTGCAGAATCTCAAGAGAAATTCCACATTCCCGCTTGAAAGGCAAAAGCGTACTTGACACACTTTATGCCACTCAGAAAGTTCAATAATATCCGTCCCATTGGAGAAGATAACACACTTTAGGGACTCAACGAGAGAAGAGGCCCTTTTCCCATTAAAGGGCTCAAAAGTATTCCTGAAGTTCCCCTTCCAGCACAAATGGTACCTGATTCCCTGAAGTAACTCGAGTAAGTTTCTGAGGTCCCCATTGCAACTGGAGAAACACCACAAAATTTTCCCCACAATGTGAGATGAGGAAAATTTGCGCTGCAGAATCTCAAGTGAAATCCCAAATATCCGCTTGAAAGGCAAAAGGGTACTTGACTCCCTTTAGCCGACTCAGAATGGTCCCTAACATTCGTCCTCAGTGGAGAGGATAACACACTTTATGGACTCAACTCCAGAAGAGGCCCTATTCCCATTAAAGGGCTCAAGAGTAATCCGGAAGTTCTCCTTCCAGGAAAAAAAGGGCCTGGTTCCCTGAAGTAACTCGAGAAAGTTCCTGAGGTCCCCTTCGCAACTCGAGAAGCACAACAAAATTATCCCCTCAATGAGGAAATTTTGCGCTGCAGAGTCTCAAGTGTTATCCCACATTCCCGCTTGAAAGGCATAATGGTACCTGACTCCCCTTAGGCGACTCAGAATGTTCCCTAACATCCTTCCTCAGTGGAGAGGAAAACACACTTCATGGACTCAAATCGAAAAGAGGCTATATTCCCATTTAAAGGCTCGAGAGTAATCAAGAAGTTCCGCTTCAAACACAAAAAGTACTTGACTTCCCTCAAGCAACCTGAGCGAGTTCCTGAGGGTCCCGTCTCAACTCCAGAAGTACCCCCTGCTTCCCGTCCCAACTCGAGAAACGACACAAGTGCGAGATGAGGTAATTTTCTGCTGCAGAATCTCAAGAGAAATCCCGCCTTCCCGCTTGAAAGCAAAAGGGAAGTTGACACACTTTATGCCACTCAGAATGTTGCCTAACATCCGTCCCCATTGGAGAGGCATACACACTTTATGGACTCAACTCCAGAAGAGGCCCTATTCCCATTAAAGGGCTCGAGACTAATCCGGAAGTTCCCTTTCCAGCACAAAAGGGGACCTGACTTCCGTGAAGACTCTAGTGAGTTCCTGAGGTCGCCATCTAAACTCAAGAAGTACCCCCAGCGTCCCGCCGCAAATCGAGAAACACCACAAAATATTCCCCTCAATGAAAGATGAGGTTTTTTGCGCTGCAGAATCTCAAGAGAAATCCTACATTCCGGCTTGAAAGGCAAAAGGGTACTGACTCCGTTTATGCGACTCAGAATGTTCCCTAACATCCTTCCTCAGTGGAGAGGAAAACACACTTTATGGACTCAAATCGAGAAGAGGCATTTTTCCCATTTAACAGCTCGAGAGTAATCCGGAAGTTCCCCTTCCAACACAAAAAAGGACTTGACTTCCCTGAAGCAACCTAAGCGAGTTCCTGAGATCCCCGACGCACCTCGAGAAGTACCCCCAGCTTCCCGCCGCAACTCGAGAAACACCACAAAATTATCCCCTCAGTGGGAGATGAGGAAATTTTGCGCTGCAGAATCTCAAGAGAAATCCCACATTCCCACTTGAAAGTCAAAAGAGTACTTGACTCCCTTTAGGCGACTCAGAATGTTCCCTAACATCCATCCTCAGTGGAGAGGAGAACATATTTTATGGACTCAAATGGAGAGGAGGCAATATTCACTTTTAACATCTCGACAGTAATCTGGAAGTTCCCCTTCCAAAACAAAAGGCGACTTGACTTCCCTGAAGCAACCCGAGCGAGTTCCTGAGGTGCCCGCCATAGCTACAGAAGTGCCCCCTGCTTCCCACCACAACTGGAGAAACACCACAAAATTATCCCCTCAATGTGAGATGAGGTTATTTTGGGCTGCGGAATCTCAAGAGATATCCCACATTCCCGCTTGAAAGGCAAAAGGGTACTTGAAACACTTTATGCCACTCAGAAAGTTCAAAAATATCCGTCCCCATTGGACAGAATAACACACTTATGGACTAAACTACAAAAGAGGCCCTATTCCCATTAAAGGACTCGAGAGTAATCCGGAAGATCCCCTTCCAGCACAAATGGGACCCCATTCCCTGAAGTAACTCGAGTAAGTTTCTGAGCTCCCCATCACAACTCGAGAAACACCACATAATTATCCCCACAATGTGAGATGAGGAAATTTTGCGCTGCAGAATCACAAGAGAAATCCTACATTCCCGCTTGAAAGGTAAAAGGGTATTTGACACCGTTTAGGCGACTCAGAATGGTCCCTAACATCCGTCCTCAGTGGATAGGAGAACACACTTTATGGACTGAAATCGAGAAGAGTTATATTCCCATTTAACGGCTCGAGAGTAATCCGGAAGTTCCCCTTCCAAAAGCAAAGGGGACTTGACTTCACTGAAGCAAGTGAGTGAGTTCCTGAGGTCCCCGTCGCAACTCGAGAAGTAATCACTTCTTCCGCCGGCAACATGACCAACAGCACAAAATTATCCCCTCAATGCGAGATGAGGAAATTATGCTATGCAGAATGTCAAGAGAAAACCACATTCCCTCTTTAAAGGAAAAAAGGTACTTGACACCCTTTATGCGACTCAGAATGTTCACTCACACAGCCGTGCCCTTTGGAGAGGAGACGACACTTTATGGACTCAATTCGAGATGAGACATTGTTCACATTTAAGGGCTCGAGAGGAAACCGGAAGTTCCACTTGCAACAGCAAAGGGGACCTGACTTCCCTGAAGCAACCCCAGTGAGTTCCTGAGGTCCCCGTCGCAACTCTTGAAGCACCACCAGCTTCGTGCCGCAACTCGAGAAACACCCCAAAATAATCCACTCAATGCGAGAGAAGGAAATTTTGCGATGCAGCATCTCAAGAGAAATACCACATTACTTCTTGAAAGGCAGAAAGGTACTTGACACACTTTATTCGACTCAGAAAGTTCCCTCACACAGCCGTCCCTTTTGGAGAGAACACACTTTATGGACTCAATTCGAGATGAGCCCCTGTGTACATTTAAGGGCTCGAGAGGAAACCAGAAGTTCCCCTTCCAACAGCAAAGGGGACCTGACTTCCCTGAATCAACTCCAGCGAGTTCCTGAGGTCCCCGTCGCAACTCGAGAAGCACCCCAGCTTCCCGCCGCAACTCGAGAAACACCTAAAATTATCCCCTCAATGCGAGATGAGTAAATTTTGCGATGTAGCATCTCAAGAGAAATACCACATTCCCTCTTGAATGGCAAAAACGTTCTTGACACCCTTTATTCGACACAGAAAGTTCCCTCACACAGCCGTCCCATTTTAGAGGAGAACACACTTTAAGGACTCAATTCGAGATGAGCCCCTCTGCATATTTAAGGGCTCGAGAGGAACCTGGAATTTCCCCTTCCAACACCAAAGGGGACCTGATTTCCCTGAAGCAAACACAGCGATTTCTTGACGTCCCTGTCGCAACTCGAGAAGCACCCTCAGCTTCCCGCCGCAACTCAAAAAACACCCGAAAACTATCCCTTCAATGTGAGATCAGGAAATATTGCGATGCAGCATCTCAAGAGAAATACCACATTCCCTCTTGACAGGCAAAAAGGTATTTGACACCCTTTATTCGACTCAGAAAGTTCCCTCACACAGCCGTTCCCTTTGGAGAGAAAAATTTTATGGACTCAATTCGAGATGAGCCCCTGTGCACATTTAAGGGCTCGAGAGGAAACCGGAAGTTCCCCTTCCAATACCAAAGGGGACCTGACTTCCCTGAAGCAACCCCAGCGAGTTCCTGAGGTCCCCGTCGCAACTCGAGAAGCACCCCCAGCTGCCAGCCGCAGCTCGAGAAACACCCCAATATTATCCCCTCCATGCGATATGAGGAAATTTTGCGATGCAGCATCTCAAGAGAAATACCACATTCCCTCTTGAAAGGCAAAAGGTACTTGACACCCTTTATTCGACTCAGAAAGTTCCCTCACACAGCAGTCCCCTTTGGAGGAGAGAACACACTTTATGGACTCAATTCGAGATGAGCCCCTGTGCATATTTAAGGGCTCAGGAGGAAACCGGAAGTTCCCCTTCCAACACCAAACGGTACCTGACTTCCCTGAAGCAACCTCAGCGAGTTCCTGAGGTTGCCGTCCCAACTCAAGAAGCACCCCCAGCTTCCCGCCGCAACTCGAGATACACCCCAAAATTATCCCCTCAATTGGACATGAGGAAATTTTGCGATGCACCATCTCAAGAGAAATACCACATTCCTCTAAAAGGCAGAAAGGTACTTAACACACTTTATTCGACTCAGAAAGTTCCCTCACATAGCGGTCCCCTTTGGAGAGGAGAATCCACTTTATGGACTCAATTCGAGATGAGCTCCTGTGCACATTTAAAGGCTCGAGAGGAAACCAGAAGTTCGTCTTCCAACACCAAAGGAGACCTGATTCCCTGAAGCAACCCCAGCTGGTCACTGAGGTCCCCGTCGCAACTCGAGAAACACCCCAGCTTCCCGTCGCAACTCGAGAAACACCCCGAAATTATCCCCTCCATGCAAGATGAGGAAATTTTCGATGTAGCATCTCAAGAGGAATTCCACATTCCCTCTTGAAAGGCAAGAAGGTACTTGATACCGTTTATTCGATTCAGAAAGTTCCCTTACACAGCCGTCCCCTTGGGAGAGGAGAATATACTTTATGGACTCAATTCGAGATGAGACCCTGTTCACATTTAAAGGCTCGAGAGCAAACCGGAAGTTCCCCTTAAAACACCAAAGGGGACCTGACTCCCCTGATGTAACCCCAGCGAGTTCCTGAGGTCCCCGTGGCAACTCGAGAAGCACCCCCAGCTTCCCGCCGCAACTCGAGAAACACCCCAAAATTATCCCCTCAATGCGAGTTGAGGAAATTTTGCCATGCAGCATCTCAAGAGAAATACCATATCCCTCTTGAAAGGCAAAAAGGTACTTGACACCCTTTATTCGACTCAGAAAGTTCCCTGACACAGCCGTCCCCTTTGGAGAGGAGAATTCACTTCATGGACTCAATTCGAGATGAGCCCCTGTGCACATTGAAGGGCTCGAGAGGAAACTGGAAGTTCCCCTTAAAACAACAACGGGGACCTGACTTCCCTGAAGCAACCCCAGCGAGTTGCTCTGGTCCCCGTCACAACTCGAGAAGCACCCCCAGCTTCCCGCCGCAACTCGAGAAACACCCCAAAATTATGCCCTCCATGCGAGATGAGGAAATTTTCGATGAGTCATCTCAAGAGAAATTCCACATTCCCTCATGAAAGGCAAAAAGGTACTTGACACCCTTCATTCGTCTCAGAAAGTTACCTCACACAGCTGTACCATTTGGAGAGGAGAACACACTTTATGGACTCAATTCGAGATAAGATCCTGGGCACATTTAAGGGCTCAAAAGAAACCGGAAGTTCCCCTTCCAACACCAAAGGGGAACTGACTTGCCTGAAGCAACCCCAGCGTCTTCCAGAGGTCCCGGTCGCAACTCGAGAAGCACCCCCAGCTTCCGCCGCAACTCGAGAATCAGCCCAATATTATCCCCTCCATGCGAGATGAGGAAATTTTGCGATGCAGCATCTCAAGAGAAATACCACATTCCCACTTTAAAGGCAAAAATGTATTGACACCCTTTATTCGACTCAGAAAGTTCCCTCACACAGCCGTCCCCTTTTAGAGGAGAACACACTTTAAGGACTCAATTCGAGATAAGCCCCTGTGCACGCTTAAGGGCTGGAGAGGAACCCGGAAGTTCCCCTTCCAACAGCAAAGGGGACCTGACTTCCCTGAAGTGTCCAAGCGAGATCCTGAGTTCCCCGTCGCAACTCCAAAAGCACTACCAGCTTCCCGCCGCAACTCGAGAAACACCCCAAAATTATCCCCTCAATGCGAGATGAGGAAATTTTGCGATGCAGCATCTCTAGTGAAATCCCACATTCCCACTTGAAAGGCAAAAAGTTTCTTGACACCCTTTATTCGATTCTGAAAGTTCCCTCACACAGCCGTCCCCTTTGGAGAGACCACACTTCATGGACTCAATTCGAGATGAGCCCCTGTGCACATTGAAGGGCTCGAGAGTAACCCGGAAGTTCCCCTTCGAACAGCAAAGGGGACCTGACTTCCCTGAAGCAAACCCAGCGAGTTCCTGAGGTCTCCGTCGCAACACTTGAAGCACCCCCAGTTTCCCGTCACAACTTGAGCAACACCCCAAAATTAACCCCTCAATGCGAGATGAGGAAATTTTGCGATGCAGCATCTCAAGAGAAATACCACATTCCCTCTTGAAAGGCAAAAAGCTACTTGACACCCTTTATTCGACTCAGAAAGTTCCCTCACACAGCCGTCCCCTTTTAGAGGAGAACACACTTTATGGACTTAATTCGAGATGAGCCCCTGTGCACATTTAAGGGCTCAAGAGGAACCCGGAAGTTCCCCTTCCAACAGCAAAGGGGACCTGACTTCGCTGAAGCAACCCCAACGAGTTCCTGAGGTCCCCGACGCAACTCGAGAAGCACCCCCAGCTTCCCGTCGTAACTCTAAAAGCACCCCAAAATTATGCCCTCAATGCGAGATGAGGAAATTTTGCGATGCAGCATCTCAAGAGAAATCCCACATTCCCGCCTGAAAGGGAAAAGGGTATTTGACACACTTTATTCAGTTCCGTTCAGTTCAGTCGCTCAGTCGTGTCCGACTTTCTGCCACCCCATGAATCACTGTACGCTAGGCTTCCCTGTCCTACACCAACTCCCGGAGTTCACTCATACTCATGGCCACAGAGTCGGTGATGCTATCCAGCCATCTCATTCTCTGTCGTCCCCTTCTCCTCCAGTCCCCAACCTCTCCTAGCATCAGAATCTTTTCCAGTGAGTCAACTCATCGCATGAGGTGGCCAAAATATTGCAGTTTCAGCTTTAGCATCAGTCCTTCCAATGAACACCGACGACTGATCTCCCTTAGAATGGACTGGTTGGATCTTCTTGCAGTCCAAGGGACTCTCAAGAGTCTTCTCCAATACCACAGTTCAAAAGCATCAGTTCTTCGGCGATCAGCTTTCTTCACAGTCCAACTCTCACATCCATATATGACCATGGGAAAAACCATAGCTTTGACTAGATGGAGCTTTTTTGGCAAAGTGATGTCTCTGCTTTTTAATATACTATCAAGTTTGATCATAACTTTCCTTCCAAGGAGTAAGCGCCTTTTAATTTCATGGCTTCAATCAGCATCTGCAGTGATTTTGGAGCCCCCAAAAATAAAGTGTGACACTGTTTCCACTGTTTTTCCATCTATTTCCCCTGAAGTGTTGGGACCAGATTCCATCACCTTTGTTTTCTGAATGTTGAGCTTCAAGCCAACCTTTTCACTCTCCTCTTTCACTTTCATCAAGAGGCTTTTGAGTTCCTCCTCACTTTCTGCCCTAAAGGTGGTGTCATCTGCATATCTGAGGTTATTGATATTTCTCCCAGCAATCTTGATTCCAGTTGTTCTTCTTCCAGCCCACCATTTCTCATGATGCACTCTGCATATAAGTTAAATAAGCAAGATTACAATATACAGCCTTGACGTACTCCTTTTCCTATTTGGAACCAGTCTGTTGTTCCATGCACAGTTCCGACTATTGCTTCCTGACCTGCATACAGGTTTCTAAGGAGGCCGGTCAGGTGGTCTGGTATTCCCATTTCTTTCAGAATCTTCCACAGTTTATTGTGATCCACACAGTCAAAGGCTTTGGCATAGTCAATGAAGCAGAAATTGATGTTTTTCTGGAACTCTCTCGCTTTCTCCATGATCCAGCAGATGTTGGCAATTTGATCTCTGGTGCCTCTGCCTTTTCCAAAACCTGCTTGAACATCTGGGAGTTCGTGGATCACATATTGCTGAAGCCTGGCTTGGAGAATTTTGAGCATGACTGTACGAGCGTGTGAGATGAGTGCAATTTTGTGGTAGCTTGAGCATTCTTTGGCATTGCCTTTCTTTGGGATTAGAATGAAGACTGACCTTTTCCAGTCCTGTGGCCACTGCTGAGTTTTCCAAATTTGTTGGCATATTGAGTGCAGCACTTTCACAGCATCATCTTTCAAGATTTGAAATAGCTCAACTGGAATCCCATCACTTCCACTAGGTTTGTTCGTAGTGTTGCTTTCTAAGGCACACTTGAATTCACATTCCAAGATGTCTGGTCTAGGACAGTGATCACATTTTCGTGACTATCCTGGTCGTGTAGAACTTTTTTGTACAGTTCTTCTGTGTATTCTTGCCACCTCTTCCCAATATCTCCTGCTTCTGTTAGGTCCATACCATTTCTGTCCTTTATCGAGCCCATCTTTGCATGAAATGTTCCCTTGGAATCACTAATGTTCTTGAAGAGATCTCGTTTTTCCTATTCTGTTGTTTTCCTCTATTTCTTTGCATTGATCACTGAGGAAGGCTTTCTTATCTCTCCTTGCTATTCTTTGGAACTCTGCATTCTAATGCTTATATCTTTCCCTTTCTCCTTTGCTTTTCGCTTCTCTTCTTTTCACAGCTATTTGTAAGGCCACCTCAGACAGCCATTTTGCTTTTTTTGCATTTCTTTTCCATGGGAATGCTCTTGGTCCCTGTCTCCTGTACAATGTCATGAACCTCTATCCAGAGTTCTTCAGACACTCTATCTATCAGATCTAGTCCCTTAAACCTATTTCTCACTTCTACTGTATAATCCTAAGGGATTTGATTGAGGTCATATCTGAATGGTCTAGGGGTTTTCCCTACTTTCTTCAATTTAAATCTGAATTTGGCAATAAGGAGTTCATGATCTGAGCCACAGTCAGCTCCTGGTCTTGTTTTTGCTAACTGTATACAGCTTCTCCATCTTTGGCTGCAAAGAATATAATCAATCTGATTTCGGTGTTGACCATCTGGTGATGTCCACGTGTAGAGTCTTCTCTTGTGTTGTTGGAAGAGGGAGTTTGCTATGACCAGTGTGTTCTCTTGACAAAACTCTATTAGCCTTGGCCCTGCTTCATTCCGTGCTCCAAGGCCAAATTTGCCTGTTACTCCAGGTGTTTCTTGACTTCTTACTTTTGCATTCCCGTCCCCTATAATGAAAAGGACATCTTTTTTTGGGTGTTAGTTCTAAAAGGTCTTGTAGGTCTTCATAGAACCGTTCAACTTCGGCTTCTTCAGCGTTAGTGGTTGGGGCATAGGCCTGGATTACTGTAATTTTGAATGGTTTGCCTTGGAAACGAACAGAAATCATTCTGTCGTTTTTAAGATTGCATCCAAGTACTGCATTTCGGAGTCTCTTGTTGACCATGATGGCTACTCCATTTTTTCTAAGGGATTTCTGCCCACATTAGTATATATATAATGGTCATCTGAGTTAAATTCACACATTCCAGTCCATTTTAGTTCACTGATTCCTAGAATGTCTATGTTCACTCTTGCCATCTCCTGCTTGACCTCTTCCAATTTGCCTTGATTCCTGGACCTTACATTCCAGGTTCCTATGCAATATTGCTCTTTACAGCACCAGACCTTTCTTCTATCACCGGTCACATCCACAACTGGGTACTGGTTTTGCTTTTGCTCCATCCCTTCATTCCTTCTAGATTTATTTCTCCAGTGATCTCCAGTAGCATACTGGGCACCTAGAGACCTGGGGAATTCCTCATTCAGTATCCTGTCATTTTGCCCTTTGATACTGTTCATGGGGTTCTCGGTGCAAATATACTGAAGTGGTTTGCCATTCCCTTCTCCAGTGGACCACATTCGGCTGTGGTCCATGTGATCAGATGGAGTAGATTCCTGTGATTATGATTTTAGTGTGTCTGCCATCTGAAGCCCCCTCGCAATACCTACCATCTGATTTGAGTTTCTCTTACCTTGGGTGTGGAATATCTCTTCACAGCTGCTCCAAGAGAGCACAGCTGCTGCACCTTACCTTGGATGAGGGGTATGTCCTCAAGGCCGCCCCTCCTGACCTTGAACGTGAGTACCTCCTCTCGGCCCTCCCCCGCACAGCCATTGCCTATTGGAGGTGGGGTACCTCCTCTCGGCCACCTGCCCTGGCCTCAGGCATGGGGTATCTCCTCACTGCTGTGCATCTTTGCATGGTCGGTTGGAACAGGGCCGGCTTCTCTCCAGTCTGAGCAGGCGGGGCCTGCGTATCCCGCGTCTGGTGGACGGGGCCGTGGTCTCTCCCATCTGGGCGGGTGGGGCCGGGGTCTCTCGGATCTGCGTGAGCGGGGCAAGGGTCTCTCGAATCTGCGCAGGCGGGGCCAGCTTCTCTTGTGTCTGTCCGGGCGGCGCCAGGAATAATAGCGTCTGAGCGGGCGGGGCCGAGGTCTCTCGAGTCTGAGTGGGCGGGGTCTGGGTCGCTCGCGTCTGCGCGGGCAGCGCCGCGTTCTCTCCCATCTGCTCGGGTGGGGAAGGCCTCTCCCGCGTCTGCGCCGGCAAGGCCCGTGTCTCTGGCGTCTCAGCCGCCTGGGCCGGCATCTCTTGTGTCTGCGCGGTTGGGGCTGGTATTTCTCCCTTTTGCACAGCCGGGTGAGACTCAAAAAATTCCTTCAAACAGTCGTCCGCATTGGAGAGGAGAACACACTTTACGGACTTAACTCGAGAAGAGGCCCTATTCCCATTTAAAGGCTCAACAGTAATGCCGAAATTCCCCTTCCAATAAAAAAGGGTTCCTGACTTCCCTGAAGCAGCCAGAGAGAATTCCTGAGATCCTGTTCGCTACCTGAGAAGTTCAACCAGGTTCCCGCTGCAACTCTAGAAACACCACAAATTATCCCCTCAATGCGAGATCAGGAAAATATTCCGCTGCACAATTCAAGAGAAATCCCACGTTCCGCTGGAAAGGCAAAACTGTATTTGATACCCTTTATGCGACTCAGAAAATACCCTTACAACAGCCATCCCCATTGGCGAGGAAAACACAATTTATGGACTCAGCTTGGGAAGAGGCCCTATTCCCATTTAATGGCTCTAGAGTAATCCCAAAATTCCCGTTCCAGTAGCAAAAGGTGACTAACTTCCCTGAAGCAACACAAGCGAGTTCCTGAGGTACCCGTCGCAACTCGAGAAGTACCCCCAGCTTTCCGCCTCAAAAGTGAAACACCAAAAAATTATTCGCTCAATGTCATATGAGGAAATTTTGCACTGCAGAATTAAATAGAAATCCCACATTCCCGCTTGAAAGGCAAAAGGGCACTTGACACACTTTATGCGATTCAGATAGTTTCGTAACACCCGTACTTATTGGAGCGGAGAACACACTTTATGGACTCAAATCTAGAAGAGGACCTATTCCCATTTAAGGCCTCGAGAGTAATCTGGAAGTTCCATTTCCCAAAAAAAGGGGACCTGACTTCCCTGAAGCAACACGAACGAGTTGCTGAGGTCCAAGCTGCAACTCGAGAAGTATCCCCAGATCCAACCCGAAACTCGAGACACAACAAAATTATCCCCTCAATGTGAGATGAGGAAATTTTGCGATGCAGAATCTCAAGAGAAATACCACATTCCCACTTGAAAGGCAAAAAGGTACTTGACACCCTTTATTCGACTCAGAAAGTTCCCTCACACAGCCATCCCCATTGGAGAGGAGAACACAATTTATGGACTCAACTTGGGAAGAGGCCTATTCCCATTTAACGGCTCTAGAGTAATCCCGAAATTCCCGTTCCAGTAGAAAAGGGTGACTAACTTCCCTGAAGCAACCCCAGCGAGTTCCTGCGGTCCCCGTCACAACTCGAGAAGTACCCCCAGATTCCCGCCTCAAAAGGGGAAACACCAAAAAATTATCCGCTCAATGTGAGATGAGATGAGGAAATTTTGCACCGCACAATTAAATAGAAATCCCACATTCCTGCTTGAAAGGCAAAAGGGCACTTGACACACTTTATGCGATTCAGATAGTTTCCTAACACCCATACTTATTGGAGCGGAGAACACACTTTATGGACTCAAATCTAGAAGAGGTCCTATTCCCATTTAAGGGCTCGAGAGTAATCCGGAAGTTCCACTTTCAAAAAAAGGGGACCTGACTTCCCTGAAGCAACACGAACGAGTTCCTGAGGTCCACGCTGCAACTCGAGAAGTACCCCCAGATCCACGCCGAAACTCGAGACACAACAAAATTATCGCCTCAATGCGAGATGAGGAAATTTTGCGCTCCGAAATCTCAAGAGAAGTCCCACATACCCGCTTGAAAGGCAAAAGGTCACTTGACACACTTTATGTGACCCAGAAAGTTCCCTCACAGAGCCGTACCCATTGGAGAGGAAAAAACACCTTTTGAACTCAACTCCAGATGAATCCCTAAGGGTACTTGAAAGGCAAAAGGGTACTTGACACCCTTTATGCGACTCAGAAAGTACCCTCACACAGCCGTTCCCATTGGAGAGGAGAACACACTTTATGGACTCAATTAGAGATGAGGCCTTATTCCCATTTAATGGCTGGAGAGTAAACAGGAAGTGCCCTTTTCAACACAAAAGGGGACCTGCGTTTCCTGAAGAAACCCAAGCAAGTTCTTGAGGTCCACAAGGAAACTCGAGAAGTACCCCAAGCTTCCTGCCGCAACTAGAGAAACACCACAAAATTATCCCCTCAATGCGAGAAGAGGAAATTTTGCGCTGCAGAATCTCAAGAGAAATACCACTATTCCCTCTTGAAAGGCAAAAAGTACTTGATACACTTTATGCGACTCAGAAATTTCACTAATATCAGTCCCCATTGGAGAGGAGAACACACTTTATGGACTCAATTCGAGATGAGGCCCTATTCCCATTTAACGGCTCCAGACTAAAGCGGAAGTTCCCCTTCCAACACAAAAGGGGACCTGACTTTCCAGAAGCAACTCGAGCAAATTCCTCAGGTCCCCGTCGCAACACGAGAAGTAATCCAAAATTCCCGCCGCAACTTGACATACAACACAAAATTATCCACTCAATGCGAGAAGAGGAAATTGTGCGCTGCAGAATCTCAAGAGAAATACCACTATTCCCTCTTGAAAGGCAAAAAGTACTTGATAGCCTTTATGCGACTCAGAAATTTCACTAATATCAGTCCCCATAGGAGAGGAGAACACATTTTATGGACTCAATTCGAGATGAGGCCCTATTCCCATTTAACGGATCCAGACTAAACCGGAAGTTCCCCTTCCAACACAAAAGGGGACCTGACTTTCCAGAAGCAACTCAAGCAAATTCCTGAGGTCCCCGTCGCAACACGAGATGTAATCCAAAATTCCGGCTGCAACTTGACCTACACCACAAAATTATCTCCTCAATGCGAGATGAGGATATTTTGCGCTGCAGAATCTCAAGAGAAATACCACATTCCCTCTTGAAATGCAAAAGGGTACTTGACATCCTTTATGCGACTCAGAAATTTCACTAACATCAGTCCCCATTGGAGAGGTGAACGAACTTTATGTACTCAATTCAAAATGAGGCACTATTGCCAATTAACTGCTCGAGAGTAAATCGGAAGTTCCCCTTCCAACAAAAAGGGGACCTGCCTTACCTGAAGAAACCCGAGTGAGTTCCTGAGGTACCCATAGCAACTTGAGAAGTACCCCCAGCTTCCCGCCGCAACTCAGGAAACACCACAAAATTATCCCCTCAATGCAAGAATAGGAAATTTTTCGTTACAGAATCTCAAGAGAAATACCACATTCCCTCTTGAAAGGCAAAACGGTTCTTGAAACCCTTTATGCGACTCAGAAAGTTCCCTCACACAGCTGTCCCCATTGGACAGGAGAACACACTTTATGGACTCAAATCAAAATGAGGTCCTATTCCCAATAAACGGCTCGAGAGTAAACCGGAAGTTCCCCTTACAACACCAAAGGGGACCTGACTTCCCTGAAGTAACCCAAGCGAGTTCCTGAGGTCCCCGTTGCAACTCGAGAAATACCCTAGCCTCCAGCCGCAACTTGAGAAACACCACAAACTTATGCCCTCAGTGCGAGATGAGGAAATTTTGCACTGCAGAATCTCAGGAGAAATACCACATTCCCTCTTGAAAGGCAAAAGGACTCTTAACACCCTTTATGCGATTCAGAAAGTTCCCTCACACAGCAGTGCCCATTGGAGAGGAGAGCACACTTTATGGACTCAATTCGAGATGAGGACCGATTCCCACTTAAGGGCTCGATAGTGAACCGGAAGTTCCCCTTCAAACACAAATCTTGACCTGCCTTACCTGAATAAACCCGAGCGAGTTCCTGATGTCCCCGTCACAACTCGAGAAGTACCCCCAGCTTCCCGCCGCAACTGGACATACACCACAAAATTATCCCCTCAATGTGAGATGAAGAAATATTGCTCTGCAGAATCTCAAGAGATATATCACATTCCCTCTTGAAAGGCAAAAGTGTTCTTGACTCCCTTTATGCGACTCAGAATGTTCCCTAACATCCATCCTCAGTGGAGAGGAGAACACTCTTCATGCAGTCAAATCGAGAAGAGGCAATATTCCCATTTAAAGGCTCAAGAGTAATCAAGAAGTTCCCCTTTCAAAACAAAAGGGGACTTGACTTCCCTGGAGCAACCCGAGAGAGTTCCTGAGGTTCCCGTTTCAACTCCAGAAGTATCCCCTATTTCACACCACAACTCGAGAAACAGCACAGTATTATCCCCGCAATGCGACATGAGGTAATTTTGCGCTGCAGAATCTCAAGAGAAATCCCACATTAACGCTTGAACCGCAAAAGGGAACTTGGCATACTTTATGCTCCTCAGAAAGTTCCCTAAAATCAATCCCCATTGCAGAGGCATACACAATTTATGGACTCAACTCCAGAAGAGCCCCTATTCCCTTAAAGGCCTCGAGAGTAATCTGGAAGTTCCCCGTCCAGCCCTAAAGGGGACCTGACTTCCCTAATGTAACTTCAGTGAGTTCCTGAGGTCCCCGTTGAAACTCGAGAAGTACCCCCCGCTTCCCGCCGAAATTCGGGAAACACCACAAAATTATCCCCTCAATGCGAGAGGAGGAAACTTTGCGCTGCAGAATCTGAAGGGAAATCCCACATTCCCAATTGAAAGGCAAAAGCGTACTTGACTCCCTTTATGTCACTCAGAAAGTTCCCTAACATCCTTCCCCATTGGAGAGGAGAACACACTTTTTGGACTCAATTCGAGGTGAGCCCCTGTTCACATTTAAGGGCTCGTGAGGAAACCGGAAGTTCCCCTTCCAACACCAAAGGGAACCTGACTCCCCTGAAGCAACCCCAGCGAGTTCCCTAGTTCCCCGTCGCAACTCGAGAAGCACCCCTATCTTCCCGCCCCAACTCGAGAAACACCCCAAAATTATCCCCTCAATGCGAGATGAGGAATTTTGCCATGCAGAATCTCAAGAGAAATACCACATTCTCTCTTGAAAGGCAAAAAGGTACTTGACACCCTTTATTCGACTCAGAAATTTCCCTCACACAGCCGTCCCCTTTGGAGAGGAGAACACACTTTATGGACTCAATTCGAGATGAGCCCCTGTTCACTTTTAAGGGCTCGAGAGGAAACCGGAAGTTCCCCTTGCAACACCAAAAGGGAACTGACTTTCCTGAAGCAACCCCAGCGAGTTCCTGAGGTCCCATTCGCAACTCGAGAAGCACCCCCAGCTTCCCGCCGCAACACGAGAAACACCCCAAAAAAATCCCCTCAATGTGAGATGAGGAAATTTTGCAATGCAGAATCTCAAGAAAAATACCACATTCCATCTTAAAAGGCAAAATGTACTTGACACCTTTTATTCGACTCAGAAAGTTCGCTCACACAGCCGTCCCCTTTGGAGAGGTGAACACACTTTATGGACTCAATTCGAGATGAGCCCCTCTTCACATTTAAGAGCTCGAGAGGAAACCGGAATTTCCCCTTCCAACAGCAAAGGGGACCTGACTTCTCTGAAGCAACCTGAGCGAGTTCCTGAGGTCCCTGTAGCAATTCGAGAAGTACCCCTATCTTCCCGCCACAACTCGAGAAACACCACAAAATTAGCGCCTCAATGCGAGATGAAGAAATTTTTTCTGAAGAATCTCAAGAGAAATACCACATTCCCTCTTGAAAGGTAAACGTGTACTTGAAACCCTTTATGCGACTCAGGAACTTTACTATCATCAGTCCCCATTGGAGAAGAGAACACACTTTATGGACTTAATTCGAGATCAGCCGCTGTTCACTTTTAAGGGCTTGAGTGTAAACAGGAAGTTCCCTTCTAAAACAAAAGGGGACCTGACTTCCATGAGCAACCCGAGCGAGTTCCTGAGGTTCCCGTCGCAACTGGAGAAGCACCCCAGCTTCCCGCCACAACTCGAGAAACACCCCAAAATTATCCCCTCAATGCGAGAGGAGGAAATTTTGCGATGCAGAATCTCAAGAGAAATAACATATTTCCTCATAAAAGGCAAAAGCGTACTAAACACCCTTTATGCAACTCAGAAACTTCCCTCACACAGACGTCCCCATTGGGAGGAGAACACACTTTATGGACTCTATTAGAGAAGAGGCCCTATTCACATTAAAGGGTTCGAGAGTAATACGGAAATTACCCTTCCAGCACAAAATGGGACCAGACTTCCCTGAAGTAACTCCAGTGTGTTCCAGAGGTGCTCGTCGGACTGCAGAAGTACCCCCAACTTCCCAACCCAATTCGTGAAACACCAAAAAAATATCCCTTCCATGCGAGATGAGGAAATTTTGCGCTGAAGAATCTCAAGAGAAATCCCACATTCCCGCTTGAAAGGCAGAAGGGTACTTGACTCCCTTTAGGCCACTCAGAATGTTCCCTAACATCCATCCTCAGTGGAGAGGAGAACATAATTTATGGACTTAAATGGAGAGGAGGCAATATTCCCTTTTAACGTCTGGACAGTAATCCGGAAGTTCCCCTTCCAACACAAAAGGCGACTTTACTTCCCTGAAGGAACCCGAGCGAGTTCCTGAGGTTCCCGCCATAGCTAGAGAACTGCCCCCTGCTTCCCACCACAACTGGAGAAACACCACAAAATTATCACCTCAATGTGAGATGAGGAAAGTTTGCACTGCAGAATCTCGAAAGAAAATCCACATTACCATTGAAAGGCAAAAGCTTACTTGACACACTTTATGCCACTCAAAAAGTTCCCTAAGCTCTGTCTCCATTGGAGAGGAAATCACACTTTAGGGACTCAACTGGAAAAGAGGCCCTATTCCCATTACAGGGCTCAAAAGTATTCCGGAAGTTCCCCTTCCAGCACAAATGACACCTGATTCCCTGAAGTAACTCGGGTAAGTTTCGGAGGTATTCGCAACTCGAGAAACACCACAAAATTATCCCCACAATGTGAGATGAGGAAATTTTGCGCTGCAGAATCTCAAGAGAAATTCCACATTAACGCTTGAAAGGCAAAAGTTTACTTGACTCCCTTTAGGCGACTCAGTATGGTCCCTAGCATTTGTCCTCAGTGGAGAGGAAAACACACTTTATGGACTCAACTCCAGAAGAGGCCACATTCCCATTAAAGGGCTCAAGAGTAATCCGGAAGTTCTCCTTCCAAGAAAAAAAGGGCCTGATTCCCTGAAGTAACTCGAGAAATTTCCTGAGGTCCCCATCGCAACTCGAGAAACACAACAAAAGTATCCCCTCAATGCGAGATGAGGAAATTTTGCGCTGCAGAATCTCAAGAGAAATCCCAGATTCCCGCTTGAAGGGCAAAAGGGTACTTGACTCCCTTTAGGCGACTCAGAATGGTCCCTAACATCCTTCCTCAGTGGAGAGGAAAACACACTTTATGGACTCAAATCGAGAAGAGGCATTATTCACATTTAACAGCTCCAGAGTCATCCGAAAGTTCCCCTTCCAACACAAAAGGGGACTTGACTTCCCTGAACCAACCTGAGCGAATTCCTGAGGTCCCCGCTGGAACTAGAGAAGTACTCCCTGCTTCCTGCCACAACTCGATAAACACCACTAAATTATCCCCTCAATGTGAGATGAGGAAATCTTGCCCGGCAGAATCTCAAGAGAAATCCCACATTCCAGCTTGAAAGGCATAAGGGTACCTGACTCCCTTTAGGCGACTCAGAATGTTCCCTAAAATCCTTCCTAATTGGAGAGGAAAACACACTTCACGGACTCAAATCGAAAAGAGGCAATATTCCCATTTAAAGGCTCGAGAGTAATCAAGAAGTTCCCCTTCCAACACAAAAAAGTACTTGACTTCCCTGAAGCAACCTGAGCGAGTTCCTGAGGGTCCCGTCTCAAATCCAGAAGAATCCCCTGCTTCCGGCCCCAACTCGAGAAACGACACAATATTATCCCCTCAGTGCGAGATGAGGTAATTTTCTGCTGCAGAATCTCAAGAGAAATCCCGCATTCCCGCTTGAAAGCAAAAGGGAACTTGACACACTTTATGCCACTCAGAATGTTCCCTAACATCCGTCCCCATTGGAGAGGCATACAAACTTTATGGACTCAACTCCAGAAGAGGCCCTATTCCCATTAAAGGGCTCGAGACTAATCCGGAAGTTCCCCTTCCAGCACAAAAGGGGACCTGACTTCCCTGAAGAAACTCGAGTGAGTTCCTGAGGTGGCCATCTAAACTCAAGAAGTACCCCCAGCGTCCGGCCGCATTTCGAGAAACACCACAAAATATTCCCCTCACTGCGAGATGAGGAAATTTTGCTTTGCAGAATCTCAAGAGAAATCCGACATTCCGGCTTGAAAGGCAAAAGGGTACTGACTCCGTTTATGCGACTCAGAATGTTCCCTAACATCCTTCCTCAGTGGAGAGGAAAACACACTTTATGGACTCAAATCGAGAAGAGGCATTTTTCGCATTTAACAGCTCGAGAGTAATCCGGAAGTTCCCCTTCCAAAATAAAAAAGGACTTGACTTCCCTGAAGCAACCCAAGCGAGTTCCTGAGGTCCCCGCCGCACCTCAAGAAGTACCCCCAGCTTCCAGCCGCAACTCGAGAAACACCACAAAATTATCCCCTCAGTGGGAGATGAGGAAATTTTGCAATGCAGAATCTCAAGAGAAATCACACATTTCCGCTTGAAAGTCAAAAGGGTACTTGACTCCCTTTAGGCGACTCAAAATGTTCCCTAACATCCATCCTCAGTTGAGAGGAGAACATATTTTATGGACTCAAATGGAGAGGAGGCAACATTCCCTTTTAACGTCTCGACAGTAATCCGGAAGTTCCCCTTCCAAATCAAATGGCGACTTGACTTCCCTGAAGCAACCCAAGCGAGTTCCTGAGGTCCCCGCCATAGCTAGAGAAGTGCCCCCTGCTTCCCACCACAACTGGATAAACACCACAAAATTACCCCTCAATGTGAGATGAGGTTATTTTGCAATGCGGAATCTCAAGAGAAATCCCACATTCCCGCTTGAAAGGCAAAACCGTACTTGACACACTTTACGCCACTCAGAAAGTTCAATAATATCCGTCCCCATTAGAGAGAATAACACACTTTATGGACTCAACTACAAAAGAGGCCCTATTCCCATTAAAGGGCTCGAGAGTAATCCGGAAGTTCCCCTTCCAGCACAAATGGGACCCGATTCCCTGAAGTAACTCGAGTAAGTTTCTGAGGTCCCCATCGCAACTCGAGAAACACCACATAATTATCCCCACAATGTGAGATGAGGAAATTTTGCGCTGCAGAATCTCAAGAGAAATTCCACATTCCCGCTTGAAAGGTAAAAGGGTATTTGACACTGTTTAGGCGACTCAGAATGGTCCCTAACATCGGTCCTCAGTGGAGAGGAGAACACACTTTATGGACTGAAATAGAGAAGAGCTAATATTCCCATTTAACGGCTGGAGAGTAATCTGGAAGTTCCCCTTCCAACACCAAAGGGGACATGACTTCACTGAAGCAAGTGAGTGAGTTCCTGAGGTCCCTGTGGCAACTCGAGAAGTAATCACTGCTTCCGCCGGCAACTTGACCAACACCACAAAATTATCCCCTCAATTCGAGATGAGGTCATTTTGCGCTGCAGATCTGAAGAGAATTCCCACATTCCCGCTTGAAAGGCAAAAGGGTACTTGACACTCTTTATGCGACTCAGAAAGTTTCCTCACACCGCCGTCCCCATTGGAGAGGAGAACACACTTTATGGACTCAATTCGAATTGAGGCCCTATTCCCATTTAACGGCTCGAGAGTAAACTGGGAGTTCCGTTCCAACAAAAAAGGGGACCTGCCTTCCCTGAAGAAACCCGAGAAATTTCCTGAGGTCCCTGTCACAACTCGAGAAACACCAAAAATTATCCCCTCAATGCGAGATGAGGAAATTTTCCGTTGCAGAATCTCAAGAGAAATACCACATTACCTCTTGAAAGGCAAAAGGGTACTTGACACCCTTTATACGACTCAGAAATTTCACTAACATCAGTCCCCATTGGAGAGGAGAACACACTTTCTGGACTCAGTTCGAGATGAGACCGTATTCCCATTTAAAGGCTCGAGAGTAAACTGGAAGTTCCCATTCCAACACCAAAGGGGACCTGACTTCCCTGATGAAACCCAAGCGAGTTCCCGAGGTCCCCGTCGAAACTTGAGAAGTACCCACATCTTCACTTCGCAACTGAGAAACACTAAAAATTATGCCCTAATGCGAGATGAGGAAAATATACGCTGCAGAATCTCAAGAGAAATAGCACATTCACTCTTGAAAGGCAAAAGGGTACTTGACTCCCTTTATGTGACTCAGAAATTTCACTAATGTCAGTTCCCATTGGAGAGGAGAACACACTTTATGGACTTAATTTGAGATGAGGTCCTATCCCCAAAAAACGGCTCGAGAGTAAATGGGAAGCTCCCTTTCCAACTCAAAAGGGGACCTGCCCTCCCTGAATCATCCTGAACGAGTTTCTGAGGTCCCCGTCTCAACTCGAGAAGTACACCCTGCTTCTCGCCGAAACTCGAGAAACACCACAAAATTATCCCCTCAATGCGAGATGAGGTAATTTTGCGCTACAGAATCTTAAGACAATTCCCGCATTCCCGCTTGAAAGGCAAAAGGGTACTTGACACACTTTATGCCACTCAGAAAGTTCCCTAACATCTGTCCCCATTGGAGAGGAGAACACACTTTTTGGACTCAAATAAAGAATAGGCCTTATTCCCGTTTAAGGGCTCGAGAGTAATCCGGAAGTTCCCCTTCAAGCAAAAAAGGGGACCTGACTTCCCTGAAGCAACTCGCGTGAGTTCCTGAGGTCCCCTCCAAACTGGAGAAGTACCCCCAGCTTCACACTGCAATTCGAGATACAGCATAAAATTATCCACTCAATGCGAGATGAAATTTTGTGTTACAGAATCTAAAGAGAAATCCCACATTCCCGCTTGAAAGGCAAAAGGGTACTTGACTCCCCTTAGGCGACTCAGGATGGTCCCTAAAAACCGCCCTTATTGGAGAGGAGAACACATTTTATGGACTCGAGAAGAGGCCCTATTCCCACTAAAGTGCTCGAGAGTAATCCGGAAGTTCCCTTACAGCAAAAAAGGGGACCTGACTTCCCTGAAGTAACTCGAGTGAGTTCCTGAGGTTCCGCGCAACTGGAGAAGTACCCCCAGGTTCCCACCGCAATTCCAGAAACACCACAAAATTATCCCCTCAATGCGAGTTGAGGAAATTTTGTCCTGCAGAATCCCACGAGAAATCCCACATTCCCGCTTGAAAGGCAAAAGGGTACTTGACTCTCTTTAGACGACTAAGAATGGCCCCTAAAACCGTCCTCATTTGAGAGGAGAACACACTTTATGGACTCAAATCGAGAAGAGGCAATATTCCTATTTCACGGCTCGGGAGATGTCCGGAAGTTCCCCTATCAACAAAAAAGGGGACTTGACTTCCCTGAAGAAACCGGAGCGAGTTCCTGAGGTCCCCGTCGCAACTTGAGAAGCACCCCCAGCTTCCCGCCACAACCCGAGAAACACAACAAAATTATCCCCTCAATGCGAGATGAGGAAATTTTGCGATGCAGAATCTCAAGGGAAATATCACATTCCCTCTTGAAAGGCAAAAAGGTACTTGACACCCTTGATTCGACTCAGAAAGTTCCCTCACACATCCATCCCCTTTGGAGAGGAGAACACACTTTATTTACTCAATACGAGATTAGCCCCTGTTCACATTTAAGGGCACGAGAGGAAGCTGGAAGTTCCCCTTCCAACACCAAAGAGACTTAACTTCCCTGAAGCAACCCCAGCGAGTTCCTGAGGTTCCCCTCGCAACTCGAGAAGCACCCCAAGCTTTCCGCCGCAACTATAGAAACACCACAAAATTATCTCCTCAATGCGAGATGAGGAAATTTTGCGATGCAGAATCTCAAAAAAAAATACCACATTCCCTCTTGAAAGGCAAAAAGGTACTTGACACCCTTTATTCGACTCAGAAAGTTCCCTCACACAGCCGTCCCCTTTGAAGAGGAGAACACATTTTATGGACTCAATTCGAGATGAGCATCTGTCACATTTAAGGGCTCAAAGAGGAAACCGTAAGTTTCCCTTCCAACACCAAAGGGGACATGAATTCCTGAAGCAAAACCAGCGAGTTCCTGATGTACCCGTCGCAACTCGAGAAGCACGCACTGCTTCCCGCGGCAACTAGATAAGGACCACAGAATAATCCAGTTAATGTGAGATGAGGAAATTTTGCGAGGCAGAATCTCAAGAGAAATATCACATTCCCCCTTGAAAGGCAAAAAGGTACTTAACACCCTTTATTCGACTCAGAAAGTTCCCTCACACAGCCGCCCAAATTGGAGAGGAGAACACACTTTATGTACTCAATTCGAGATAAGTCCCTGTTCATATTTAAGGGCTCCAGAGGAAACCGGAAGTTCCCATTCCAAAACAAAAGGGGACCTCACATTCCTTAAGCAACTCCAGCGAGTTCCTGAGGTCCCCGTCGCAAATCGACAAGCACCCCCAGCTTCCCGCCCCAACTCGAGAAACACCCCAGAATTCCCCTCAATGCGAGATGAGGAAATCTTGCCATGGAGAATCTCAAGAGAAATACCACATTCCCTCTTGAAAGGCAAAAAGTTACTTGACACCCTTTTTTCGGCTCAGAAATTTCCCTCACACAGCCGTCCCTTTTGGAGATGAGAGCTCACTTTATGGACTCAATTGAAGATGAGCCCCTGTTGACATTTAAAGGCTCGAGAGGAAACCGGAAGTTCCCCTTCCAACTCCAAATGGGACCTGACTTCCCTGAAGCAACCCAGGCGCGTTCCTGAGGTCCCCGTCGCAACTCGAGAAGCACGTCCACCTTCCCGCCGAACTTGAGAAACACCCTAAAATTATCCCCTCAATGCGAGATGAGGAAATTTTGCGATGCAGAATCTCAAGAGAAATACCACATTCCCTCTTGAAAGGCAAAAAGGTACTTGACCACCTTTATTCCATTCAGAAATTTCCCTCACACAGCCGTCCACTTTGGAGAGAACACACTTTTATGGACTCAATTCGAGATGAAACCCTGTGCACATTTAAGGGCTCGAGAGGAAACCGGAAGTTCCCCTTCCAACACCAAAGGGGACCTGACTTCCCTGAAGCCACCCCAGCGAGTACCTGAGGTTCCCGACGCAACTCGAGATGCTCCCCCAGCTTCCTGCCGCAACTCGAGAAACACCCGAAAATTATCCCCTCCATGCGAGATGAGGAAATTTTGCGATGCAGCATCTCCAGAGAAATACCACATTCCCTCTTAAAAGGCAAAACACAGCCGTCCCCTTTGGAGAGGAGAACACACTTTACGGACTCAATTAGAGATGAGCCCCTGTGCACATTTAAGGGCTCGAGAGGAAACCGGAAGTTCCCCTTGCAACACCAAAGGAGACCTGACTTCCCTGAAGGAACCACAGCGAGTTCCTGAGGTCCCCGTCGCAACTCGAGAAACACCCCAGCTTCCCGCCGCAACTCGAGAAACACCCCCAGCTTCCCGCCACAACTCGAGAAACACCCCAAAATTGTCCCCTCCATGCGAGATGAGGAAATTTTGCGATGAATCTCCAGAGAAATACCACATTCCCTCTTGAAAGGCAAAAAGGTACTTGACACCTTTTATTCGACTCAGAAAGTTCCCTCACACAGCCGTCCCCTTTGGAGAGAAGAACACACTTTATGGACTCAATTCGAGATGAGCGCCTGTGCACATATAAGGGCTCGAGAGGAAACCGGAAGTTCCCCTTCCAACACCAAAGGGGACCTGACTTCCCTGAAACAACCCGAGCGAATTCCTGAGGTCCCCGTCGCAACTCGAGAAGAACACCCAGCTTCCCGCCGCAACTCGAGAAACACTCCAAAATTATCCCCTCCATGCGAGATGAGGAAATTTTGCGATGCAGCATCTCAAGGGAAATACCAAATTCCTCTTGAAAGGAAAAAAGGTACTCGACACCCTTTATTCGACTCAGAATGATCCCGCACACAGCTGTCCCCTTTGGAGAGGAGAACACACTTTATGGACTCAATTCGAGATGAGCCCCTGTGCATATTTAAGGGCTCGAGCAGAAACTGGAATTTCTCCTTCCAAAAACAAAGGGGACCTGACTTGCCTGAAGCAACCCCAGAGAGTTCCTGAGGTCCCCGTCGCAACTCGAGAATCACCCCCAGCTTCCGCTGCAACTCGAGAAGAACCCATAAATTATCCCCTAATGCGAGAGGAGGAAATTTTGCGATGCAGCATCTCAAGAGAAATACCACATTCCCTCTTGAAAGGCAAAAAGGTACTTGACACCCTTTATTCGACTCAGAAATTTCCCTCAAACTGCCGACCCTTTGGATAGGAGAACACACTTTATAGACTCAATTCGAGATGAGCCCCTGTGCACATTTAAGGGCTCGAGAGGAACACGGAAGTGCCCCTTCCAAACCAAAGGGGACCTGAGTTCCCTGAAGCAACCGCAGCGAGTTCCTGAGGTCCCCGTCGCAACTCGAGAAGCACCTCCAGCTTCCAGCCGCAACTCGAGAAACACACCAAAATTATCCCCTCAATGCGAGATGAGGAAATTTTGCGATGCAGCATCTCAAGAGAAATACCACATTCCCTCTTGAAAGGCAAAAAGGAACTTGACATTCTTTATTCTACTCAGAAAGTTCCCTCCACAGCCGTCCCCTTTGGAAAGGAGAACACACTTTATGGACTCAATTCGAGATGAGCCCCTGTGCACATTTCAGGGCTCGAGCGGAAATCGGAAGTTCCCCTTCCGACACCAAAGGGGACCTGATTCCCTGAAGAAACCCCAGCGAGTTCCTGAGGTCCCCGTCGCAACTTGAGAAGCACCCCCAGCTTCCCGCCGCAACTCGAGAATCACCCCAAAATTGTCCCCTCCATGCGAGATGAGGAAATTTTGCGATGAATCTCCAGAGAAATACCACATTCCCTCTTGAAAGGCAAAACTGTACTTGACACCCTTTATTTGACTCAGAAAGTTCCCGCACACAGCCGTCCCCTTTGGAGAGGATAGCACACTTTATGGACTCAATTCGTGATGAGTCCCTGTGCATATTTAACGGCTGGAGAGGAAACTGAAATTTCTCCTTCCAACACCAAAGGGGACCTGACTTCACTGAAGTAACCCCAGGGAGTTCCTGAGATCCCCGTCGCAACTCGAGAAGCACCCCCAGCTTTCTGCCGCAACTCGAGAAACAGCCGAAAATTATCCCTTCCATGCGAGATGAGGAAATTTTGCGATGCAGCATCTCAAGAGAAATACCACATTCCATCTTGAAAGGCAAAAAGGTACTTGACACCCTTTATTCAACTCAGAAAGTTCCCTCACACAGCCGTCCCCTTTGGAGAGGAGAACACACTTTATGGACTCAATTCGAGATGACCCCTGTGCATATTTAAGGGCTCGAGAGGAAACTGGAATTTCTCCTTCCAACACCAAAGGGGACCTGACATCCTTGAAGCAACCCCAGAGAGTTCCTGAGGTCCCCGTCGCAAATCGAGAATCACCCCCAGCTTCCCGCTGCAAATCGAGAAGCACCCCTAAATTATCCCCTCAATGCGAGATGAGGAAATTTTGCGCTGCAGAATTTCAAGAGAAATACCACATTCCCTCTTGAAATGCAAAAGGGTACTTGACATCCTTTATGCGACTCAGAAATTTCACTGACATCAGTCCCCATTGGAGAAGTGAACGAACTTTATGTACTCAATTTAAAAAGAGGCACTATTGCCAATTAACTGCTCGAGAGTAAATCGGAAATTCCCCTTCCAACAAAAAGTGGACCTGCCTTACCTGAAGAAACCCGAGTGAGTTCCTGAGGTACCAATAGAAACTTGAGAAGTACCCCCAGCTTCCCGCCGCAACTCGAGAAACACCACAAAATTATGCCTTCAATGGGAGTTGAGGAAATTTTGCGCTGCAGAATCTCAAGAGAAATCCCACATTCCCGATTGAAAGGCAGAAGGGTACTTGACTCCCTTTAGGCGACTCAGAATGTTCCCTAACATCCATCCTCAGTGGAGAGGAGAACATATTTTATGGACTTAAGTGGAGAGGAGGCAATATTCCCTTTTAACGTCTGGACAGTAATCCGGAAGTTCCCCTTCCAACACAAAAGGCGACTTGACTTCCCTGAAGCAACCCGAGTGAGTTCCTGAGGTCCCCGCCATAAATAGAGAAGTGCATCCTGCTTCCCACCACAACTGGAGAAACACCACAAAATTATCACCTCAATGCGAGACGAGGAAATTATGCGCTGCAGAATCTCAAAAGAAAATCCACATTAGCATTGAAAGGCAAAAGCTTACTTGACACACTTTATGGAAGTCAGAAACTTCCCTAAGCTCCGTCTCCATTGGAGAGGAAATCACACTTTAGGGACTCAACTCCAGAAGAGGCCATATTCCCATTAAAGGGCTCAAGAGTAATCCGGAAGTTCTCCTTCCAGGAAAAAAGGGGCCTGATTCCCTGAAGTAACTCAAGAATTTTCCTGAGGTCCCCATCGCACCTCGAGAAACACAACAAAAGTATCCCCTCAATGCGAGATGAGGAAATTTTGCGCTGCAGAATCCCAAGAGAAATCCCACATTCCCGCTTGAAAGGCAACAGTGTACTTGACTCCCTTTAGGCGACTTAGAATGGTCCCTAACATCTGTCCTCAGTGCAGAGGAGAACAACTCTCCGGACTCAAATCGAGAAGAGGCAATGTTCCCATTTAACGGCTCAAGAGTAATCTGGAAGTTCCCCTTCCAACACAAAAGGGGACTTGACTTCGCTGAATCAACCCGAGCAAGTTCCTGAGGTCCCCGTTGCAACTCGAGAAATACCACAAAATTATCCCCTCAATGCGAGAAGAGGTAATTTTCCGCTGCAGTATCTCATGAGAAATCCCACATTCCCGCTTGAAAGGCAAAAGGGTACTTGACACACTTTATGCCACTCAGAACGTTCCCTAACACATCCCCATTGGAGAGGAGAACACAATTTATGGACTCAAATCGAGAGGAGGCCCTATTCCCATTAAAGGGCTCGTGAACAATCTGGAAGTTCCCCTTCCAGCACAAAAGGGGACCTGACTTCCCTGAAGTAATCCGAGTGTGTTCCAGAGGTCCTCGTCGCAACTGGAGAATCACCCCCAGCTTCCCAACCCAATTCATGTAACAGCACATAATTATCCCCTCCATGCGAGATGAGGAAAATTTGCGCTGCAGAATCTCAAGAGAAATCCCACATTCCTGCTTGAAAGGCAAAATGGTACTTGACTCCCTTTAGGCGAATCAGAAAGGTCCCTAACATCCGTCCTCAGTGGAGAGGAGAACACACTTAACGGACTCAAATCGAGAAGAGGCAATATTCCCATTTAATGGCTCAAGAGTAATCCGGAAGTTCCCATTCCAGCACAAACGGGGACCTGACTTCCCTGAAGTAACTCGAGTGAGTTCCTGAGGTCCCCTTCGCACCTCGAGGAATACCCCCAGCTTCCCGCCGCAATTCGAGAAACACCACAAAATTATCCCCTCAATGCGAGATGAAGAAATTTTGCGCTGCAGAATTTCAAGAGAAATCCCACATTCCCGCCTAAAGGGAAAAGGTATTTGACACACTGTATTCAGTTCAGTTCAGTTCAGTCGCTCAGTCGTGTCCGACTCTCCGCGACCCCATGAATCACTGTACGCTAGGCCTCCCTGTCCTACACCAACTCCCGGAGTTCACTCAAACTCATGGCCACAGAGTCGGTGATGCTATCCAGCCATCTCATTCTCTGTCCTCCCCTTCTCCTCCAGCCCCCAACCTCTCCTAGCATCAGAATCTTTTCCAGTGAGTCAACTCATCGCATGAGGTGGCCGAAGTATTGCAGTTTCAGCTTTAGCATCAGTCCTTCCAATGAACACCGACGATTGATCTCCCTTAGAATGGACTGGTTGGATCTTCTTGCAGTCCAAGGGACTCTCAAGAGTCTTCTCCAATACCACAGTTCAAAAGCATCAGTTCTTTGGCGATCAGCTTTCTTCACAGTCCAACTCTCACATTCATACATGACCACGGGAAAAACCATAGCTTTGACTAGATGGAGCTTTTTTGGCAAAGTGATGTCTCTGCCTTTTAATATACTATCAAGGTTGATCATAACTTTCCTTCCAAGGAGTAAGGGCCTTTTAATTTCATGGCTTCAATCAGCATCTGCAGTGACTTTGGAGCCCCCAAAAATAAAGTGTGACAGTGTTTCCACTGTTTTTCCATCTATTTCCCGTGAAGTGTTGGGACCAGATTCCATCACCTTTGTTTTCTGAAAGTTGAGCTTCAAGCCAACCTTTTCACTCTCCTATTTCACTTTCATCAAAAAGCTTTTGAGTTCCTCCTCACTTTCTGCCCTAAAGGTGGTGTCATCTGCATATCTGAGGTTATTGATATTTCTCCCAGCAATCTTGATTCCAGTTGTTCTTCTTCCAGCATTTCTCCTGATGCACTCTGCATATAAGTTAAATAAGCAAGATTATAATATACAGCCTTGGCGTACTCCTTTTCCTATTTTGAACCAGTCTGTTGTTGCATGCACAGTTCTGACTGTTGCTTACTGACCTGCATACAGGTTTCTAAAGAGGCAGGCCAGGTGGTGTGGTATTCCCATCTCTTTCTAAATCTTTCACAGTTTATTGTGATCCACACAGTCAAAGGCTTTGGCATAGTTAATGAAGCAGAAATAGATGTTTTTCTGGAACTCTCTCGCTTTCTCCATGATCCAGCGGATGTTGGCAATTTGATCTCTGGTGCCTCTGCCTTTTCTAAAACCTGTTTGAACATCTGGGAGTTCACGGAGCCTGGCTTGGAGACTTTTGAGCATGACTGTACTAGCGTGTGAGATGAGTGCAATTGTGCGGTAGTTTGAGCATTCTTTGGCATTGCCTTTCTTTGGGATTGGAATGTAGACTGACCTTTTCCAGTCCTGTGGCCACTGCTGAGTTTTCCAAATGTGTTGGCATATTGAGTGCAGCACTTTCACAGCATCATCTTTCAAGATTTGAAATAGCTCAACTGGAATCCCATCACTTCCACTAGCTTTGTTCGTAGTGTTGCTTTCTAAGGCACACTTGAATTCACATTCCAAGATGTCTGGCTCTAGGACAGTGATCACATTTTCGTGACTATCCTGGTCGTGAAGATCTTTTTTGTACAGTTCGTCTGTGTATTCTTGCCACCTCTTCTTAATATCTACTGCTTCTGTTAGGTCCATACCATTTCTGTCCTTTATCGAGCCCATCTTTGCATGAAATATTCCCTTGGAATCTCTAATGTTCTTGAAGAGATCTCGTTTTTCCTATTCTGTTGTTTTCCTCTATTTCTTTGCATTGATCACTGAGGAAGGCTTTCTTATCTCTCCTTGCTATTCTTTGGAACTCTGCATTCTAATGCTTATATCTTTCCCTTTCTCCTTTGCTTTTCGCTTCTCTTCTTTTCACAGCTATTTGTAAGGCCACCTCAGACAGCCATTTTGCTTTTTTTGCATTTCTTTTCCATGGGGATGCTCTTGGTCCCTGTCTCCTGTACAATGTCACGAACCTCCATCCAGAGTTCATCAGGCACTCTATCTATAAGATCTAGTCTCTTCTATCTATTTCTCACTTCCACTGTATAATCCTAAGGGATTTGATTGAGGTCATATCTGAATGCTCTAGGGGTTTTCCCTACTTTCCTCAATTTAAGTCTAAATTTGACAATAAGGAGTTCATAATCTGAGCCACAGTCATCTCCTGGTCTTGGTTTTGCTAACTATATACAGCTTCTCCATCTTTGGTTGCAAAGAATATAATCAATCTGATTTCGGTGTTGACCATCTGGTGATGTCCACGTGTAGAGTCTTCTCTTGTGTTGTTGGAAGAGGGAGTTTGCTATGACCAGTGCGTTCTCTTGTCAAAACTCTATTAGACTTGACCCTGCTTCATTCCGTGCTCCAAGGCCAAACTTGCCTGTTACTCCAGGTGTTTCTTGACTTCCTACTTTTGCATTCCAGTCCCCTACAATGAAAAGGACATCTTTTTTGGGTGTTAGTTCTAAAAGGTCTTGTAGGTCTTCATAGAACCGTTCAACTTCAGCTTCTTCAGTGTTAGTGGTTGGGGAATAGGCCTGGATTACTGTAATGTTGAATGGTTTGCCTTGGAAACGAACAGAAATCATTCTGTCGTTTTTAAGATTGCATCCAAGTACTGCATTTCGGAGTCTCTTGTTGACCATGATGGCTACTCCATTTCTTCTAAGGGATTTCTGCCCTCAGTAGTATATATATAATGGTCATCTGAGTTAAATTCACACATTCCAGTCCATTTTAATTCACTGATTCCTAGAATGTCTATGTTCACTCTTGCCATCTCCTGCTTGACCTCTTCCAATTTGCCTTGATTCCTGGACCTTACATTCCAGGTTCCTATGCAATATTGCTCTTTACAGCACCAGACCTTGCTTCTATCACTGGTCACATCCACAACTGGGTACTGGTTTTGCTTTTGCTCCATCCCTTCATTCCTTCTAGAGTTATTTCTCCACTGATCTCCAGTAGCATACTGGGCACCCAGAGACCTGGGTAATTCCTCATTCAGTATCCTGTCATTTTGCCCTTTGATACTGTTCATGGGGTTCTCAGTGCAAATATACTGAAGTGGTTTGCCATTCCCTTCTCCAGTGGACCACATTCGGCTGTGGTCCATGTGATCAGATGGAGTAGATTCCTGTGATTATGATTTCAGTGTGTCTGCCATCTGAACCCCCTCGCAATACCTACCATCTGATTTGAGTTTCTCTTACCTTGGGTGTGGGATATCTCTTCACAGCTGCTCCAAGAAAGCACAGCTGCTGCAACTTACCTTGGATGAGGGGTATGTTCTCAAGGCCGCCCCTCCTGACCTTGAACGTGAGTAGCTCCTCTCGGCCCTCCTCCGCATAGCCACCGCCTATTGGAGGTGGGGTACCTCCTCTGGGCCGCCTGCCCTGGCCTCAGGCATGGGGTAGCTCCTCACCGCTGAGCATCTCTGCATGGTCGGTTGGAACAGGGCCGGCTTCACTCCAGTCTGAGCGGGCGGGGCCTGCGTATCCCGCGTCTGGTGGGCGGGGCGGGGGTCTCTCCCATCTGGGCGGGCGGGGCCGGGGTCTCTCGTGTCTGCATGGGCGGGGCAAGTGTCTCTTGCATCTGCGCAGGCATGGCCGGCTTCTCTTGCATCTGCGTGGGTGGCGCCAGCAACAATAGCGTCTGAGCAGGCGGGCCGATGTCTCTTGAGTTTGAGCAGGCGGGGCCGGGGTCTCTCGAATCTGCGCGGGGGGGCCGGGTTCTCTCCCGTCTGCGCGGGTGGGGAAGGCCTCTCTCACGTCTGCGCCGGCAAGGCCCGTGTCTCTGGCGTCTCAGCCGCCTGGGCCGGCATCTCTCATGTCTGCAAGGGTGGGGCTGGTATTTCTCCCATTTGCACAGCCGGGTGAGACTCAAAAAATTCCTTCAAACAGTCGTCCCCATTGGAGAGGAGAACACACTTTACGGACTTAGCTCGAGAAGAGGCCCTATTCCCATTTAAAGGCTCAACAGTAATCCCGAAATTCCCCTTCCAATACAAAGGGTTCCTGACTTCCCTGAAGCAGCCAGAGAGAATTCCTGAGGTCCTGTTCGCTACCTGAGAAGTTCAACCAGGTTCCCGCCGCAACTCTAGAAACAGCACAAAATTATCCCCTCAATGCGAGATCAGGAAAATACTCCGCTGCACAATTCAAGAGAAATCCCACGTTCCGCTGGAAAGGCAAAACTGTATTTGACACCCTTTATGCGACTCAGAAAATTCCCTCACACAGCCATCCCCATTGGAGAGGAGAACACAATTTATGGACTCACCTTGGGAAGAGGCCCTATTCCCAGTTAACCGCTCGAGAGTAATCCCGAAATTCCCGATCCGGTAGAAAAGGGTGACTAACTTCCCTGAAGCAACACAAGCGAGTTCCTGAGGTCCCCGTCACAACTCGAGAAGTACCCCCAGCTTCCCGCCTCAAAAGGGGAAACACCAAAAAATTATCCGCTCAATGTGAGATGAGGAAATTTTGCACTGCACAATTCTGCCTCTTGAGAAACCTGTATGCAGGTCAGGAAGCAACAGTTCGAACCGGTCATGGAACAACAGACTGGTTCCAAATAGGAAAAGGAGTACGTCAAGGCTGTATATTGTCACCTTGCTTATTTAACTTCTATGCAGAGTACATCATGAGGAACGCTGGGCTGGAAGAAGCACAAGCTGGAATCAAGATTGCTGGGAGAAATATCAATAACCTCAGATATGCAGATGACACTACCCTTATGGCAGAAAGTGAAGAGGAACTCAAAAGCCTCTTGATGAAAGTTAAAGAGGAGAGTGAAAAGGTTGGCTTGAAGCTCAACATTCAGAAAACAAAGATCATGGCATCTGGTCCCATCACTTCATGGGAAATAGATGGAAAAACAGTGGAAACAGTGTCAGACTTTGTTTTTTTGGGCTCCAAAATCACTGCAGATGCTGATTGCAGCCATGAAATTAAAAGACGCTTGCTCCTTGGAAGGAAAGTTATGACCAACCTTGATAGTATATTAAAAAGCAGAGACAATACTTTGCCGACCAAGGTCCGTCTAGTCAAGGCAATGGTTTTTCCCGTGGTCATGTATGGATGTGAGAGTTGGACTGTGAAGAAAGCTGATCGCCGAAGAATCGATGCTTTTGAACTGTGGTGTTGGAGAAGACTCTTGAGAGTCCCTTATACTGCAAGGATATCCAACCAGTCCATTCTAGAGGAGATCAATCCTGGATGTTCATTGGAGGGACTGATGCTAAAGCTGAAACTCCAATACTTTGGCCACCTCATGAGACGAGTTGACTCACTGGAAAAGACTCTGATGCTGGGAAAGGTTGGGGGCGGGAGGAGAAGGGGACGACGGAGAATGAGATGGCTGGATGGCATCACCGACTCTGTGGACATGAGTTTGAGTGTACTCCGGGAGTTGGTGATGGACAGGGAGGCCTTGCGTGCTGTGATTCATGGGGTCGCGGAGAGTCGGACACGACTGAGCGACTGAACTGAACTGAATTAAATAGAAATCCCACATTCCCGCTTGAAAGGCAAAAGGGCACTTGACACACTTTATGCGATTCAGGTAGTTTCCTAACACCCGTACTTACTGGAGCGGAGAAAACATTTTATGGACTCAAATCTAAAAGAGGACCTATTCCCATTTAAGGGCTCGAGAGTAATCCGGAAGTTCCCCTTCTAATACCAAAGGGGACCTGACTTCCCTGAAGCAACCCCAGCGAGTTCCTGAGGTCCCCGTAGCAACTCGTGAAGCACCCCCAGCTTCCGGCCGCAACTCGAGAAACACACCAAAATTATCAGCTCAATACGAGATGAGGAAATTTTGCGATGCAGAATCTCAAGAGAAATACCACGTTCCCATTGAAAGGCAAAAAGGTTCTTGATACCCTTTATTCGACTCAGAAAGTTCCCTCACACAGCCGTCCCCTTTGGAGAGGAGAACACACTTTATGGACTCAATTCGAGACGAGCCCCTGTTCACATTTAAGGGCTCGAGAGGAAACCGGAAGTTCCCCTTCCAACACCAAAGGGGACCTGACTTCCCTGAAGCAACCCCAGCGAGTTCCTGAGGTCCCCGTCGCAACTCGAGAAGCACCCCCAGCTTCCCGCTTCACCTCGAGAAACACCCCAAAATGATCCCCTCAATGCGAGATGAGGAAATTTTGCGATGCAGAATCTCAAGAGAAATACCACATTCCCTCTGGAAAGGCAAAAAGGTACTTGACACCCTTTATGCGACTCAGAATGTTCCCTCACACAGCCGTCCCCTTTGGAGAGGAGAACACACTTTATGGACTCAATTCGAGATGAGCCCCTGTGGACTTTTAAGGGCTCGAGAGGAACCCGGAAGTTCCCCTTCCAACACCAAAGGGGACCTGACTTCCCTGAAGCAACCCCAGCGAGTTCCTGAGGTCCCCGTTCCAACTCGAGAAGCGCCCCCAGCTTCCTGCCTCACCTCGAGAAACACCCCGAAATTATCCCCTCAATGCGAGATCAGGAAATTTTGCGATGCATAATCTCAAGAGAAATACCACATTCCCTCTTGAAAGGCAAAAAGGTACTTGACACCCTTTATGCGACTCAGAAAATTCCCTCACACAGCCATCCCCAAGGAGAGGAGAACACAATTTATGGACTCAACTTGGGAAGAGGCCCTATTCCCATTTAACGGCTCGAGAGTAATCCCGAAATTCCCGTTCCAGTAGAAAAGGGTGACTAACTTCCCTGAAGCAACACAAGCGAGTTCCTGAGGTCCCCGTCGCAACTCGAGAATTACCCCCAGCTTCCCGCCTCAAAAGGGGAAACACCAAAAAATTATCCGCTCAATGTGAGATGTGGAAATTTTGCACTGCACAATTAAATAGAAATCCCACATTCCCGCTTGAAAGGCAAAAGGGCACTTGACACACTTTATGCGATTCAGGTAGTTTCCTAACACCCGTACTCTTTGGAGCGGAGAACACACTTTATGGACTCAAATCTAGAAGAGGCCCTATTCCCATTTAAGGGCTCGAGAGTAATCCGGAAGTTCCACTTCCAGAAAAAGGGGACCTAACTTCCCTGAAGCAACACGAACGAGTTCCTGAGGTCCACTCTGCAACTCGAGAAATATCCGCAGATCGAAGCCGAAACTCGAGACATTAAAAAATTATCCCCTCAATGCGAGATGAGGAAATTTTGCGATGCAGAATCTCAAGAGAAATACCACATTCCCTCTTGAAATGCAAAAGGGTACTTGACATCCTTTATGCGACTCAGAATTTTCAGTAACATCAGTCTCCATTGTAGAGGCGTACGAACTTTATGTACTCAATTCAAAATGAGGCACTATTGCCAATTAACTGCTCGAGAGTAAATCGGAAGTTCCCCTTCCAACAAAGAGGGGACCTGCCTTAACTGAAGAAACCCGAGTGAGTTCCTGAGGTACCCATAGCAACTGGAGAAGTACCCCCAGCTTCCTGCCGCAACTCGAGAAACACCACAAAATTATCCCCTCAATGCAAGAATAGGAAATTTTGCGTTACAGAATCTCAAGAGAAATATCACATTCCCTCTTGAAAGGTAAAACGGTTCTTGAAACCCTTTATGCGACTCAGACAGTTCCCTCACACAGCCGTCCCCATTGGACAGGAGAACACACTTTATGGACTCAAATCAAGATGAGGCCCTATTCCCAATAAACGGCTGGAGAGGAAACCGGAAGTTCCCCTTCCAACACCAAAGGGAACCTGACTTCCCTGAAGCAACCCAAGTGAGTTCCTGAGGTCCCCGTCGCAACTCGAGAAATACCCTAGCCTCCAGCCGCAACTCGAGAAACACGACAAAATTATCCCCTCAGTGCGAGATGAGGAAACTTTGCGCTGCAGAGTCTCAAGAGAAATACCACATTCCCTCTTGAAAGGCAAAAGGACTCTTAACACCCTTTATGTGATTCAGAAAGTCAGAAAGAAAAACACCAATACAGTATACTAACACATATATATGGAATTTAGAAAGATGCAAATGATAACCCTGTATACGAGACAGCAAAAGAGACGCAGATGTATAGAACAGTCTTTGGGTCTCTATGGGAGAGGGTGAGGGTGGGATGATTTGGGAGAATGGTATTGAAACACGTATGTTGTCATATGTGAAATGAATCACTAGTTCAGGTTCAATGCATGTTATAGGATGCTCGGGGCTGGCATGCGGGGATGAACCAGAGGGAGGATAAAGGGAAGAGGGAGGTGGGAGGGGGGTTCAGGAGGGGGAACTTATGTAAACCCGGGGCAAATTCCTATCAATGTATGGCAAAACCAACCAACATAATATTGTAAAATAATTTGCCTCCAACTAAAATAAATTAATTACCAAAAAAAAGGAAAAAAAAAAAAGAAAGTTCCCTCACACAGGAGTGCCCATTGGAGAGGAGACCACACTTTATGGACTCAATTCGAGATGAGGACTGATTCCCACTTAACGGCTCGATAGTGAACCGGAAGTTCCCCTTCCAACACAAAAAAGGACTTGACTTCCCTGAAGCAACCCAAGCGAGTTCCTGAGGTCCCCGCTGCAACTCGAGAAGTACCCCCAGCTCCCCGCCGCAACTCGAGAAACACCACAAAATTATCCCCTCAATGGGAGATGAGGAAATTTTGCGCTGCAGAATCTCGAGAAATCCCACATTCCCGCTTGAAAGGCGGAAGGGTACTTGACTCCCTTTAGCCAACTCAGAATGTTCCCTAACATCCATCCTCAGTGGAGAGGAGAACATAATTTATGGACTTAAATGGAGAGGAGGCAATATTCCCTTTTAATATCTGGACAGTAATCCGGAAGTTCACCTCCCAGCACAAAAGGCGACTTGACTTCCCTGAAGCAACCCGAGCGAGTTCCTGAGTTCCCCACCATAGCTAGAGATCTGCCCCCTGCTTCCCACCAACACTGGAGAAACACCACAACATTATCACCTCAATGCGAGACGAGGAAATTATGCGCTGCAGAATCTCAAAAGAAAATCCACATTACCATTGAAAGGCAAAAGCTTACTTGACAAGCTTTTTGGCACTCAGAAAGTTCCCTAAGCTCCGTCTCCATTGGAGAGGAAATCACAGTTTAGGAACTCAACTGGAGAAGAGGCCCTATTCCCATTACAGGCCTCAAAAGTATTCCGGAAGTTCCCCTTCCAGCACAAATGTCACCTGATTCCCTGAAGTAACTCGGGTTAGTTTCTGAGGTATTCGCAACTCGAGAAACACCACAAAATTATCCCCACAATGTGAGATGAGGAAATTTTGCGCTGCAGAATCTCAAGTGAAATCCCACATTTCTGCTTGTAAGGCAAAAGTTTACTTGACTCCCTTTAGGCGACTCAGAATGGTCCCTAACATTTGTCCTCAGTGGAGAGGAAAACACACTTTATGGACTCAACTCCAGAAGAGGTCATATTCCCATTAAAGGGCTCAATAGTAATCCGGTAGTTATCCTTCCAGGAAAAACAGGGCCTGATTCCCTGAAGTAACTGGAGAAATTCCTGAGGTCCCCATCGCAACTCGAGAAACACAACAAAATTATCCCCTCAATGCGAGATGAGGAAATTTTGCGCTGCAGAATCTCAACAGAAATCCCACATTCCCGCTTGAAGGGCAAAAGGGTACTTGACTCCCTTTAGGCGACTCAGAATGTTCCCTAACATCCTTCCTCAGTGGAGAGGAAAACACACTTTATGGACTCAAATCGAGAAGAGGCATTTTTCCCATTTAACAGCTTGAGAGTAATCCGGAATTCCCCTTCCAACACAAAAAAGGACTTGACTTCCCTGAAGCAACCCGAGCGAATTCCTGAGGTCCCCCCTGGAACTAGAGAAGTACTCCCTGCTTCCTGCCACAATCGAGAAACACCACAAAATTATCCCCTCAATGTGAGATGAGGATATCTTGCGCTGCAGAATCTCAAGAGAAATCCCACATTCCAGCCTGAAAGGCATAAGGGTACCTCACTCCCTTTAGGCGACTCAGAATGTTCCCTAACATCCTTCCTCAGTGGAGAGGAAACACACTTCATGGACTCAAATCGAAAAGAGGCAATATTCCCATTTAAAGGCTCGAGAGTAATCAAGAAGTTCCCCTTCCAACACAAAAGAGTACTTGACTTCCCGGAAGCAACCTGAGTGAGTTCCTGAGGGTCCCGTCTCAACTCCAGAAGTATCCCCTGCTTCCGGCCCCAACTCGAGAAACGACACAGTATTATTCCCTCAGTGCGAGATGAGGTAATTTTCTGCTGCAGAATCTCAAGAGAAATCCCGCATTCCCGCTTGAAAACAAAAGGGAACTTGACACACTTTATGCCACTCAGAATGTTCCCTAATATCCGTCCCCATTGGAGAAGCATACACACTTTATGGACTCAACTCCAAAAGAGGCCCTATTCCCATTAAAGGGCTCGAGACTAATCCGGAAGTTCCCCTTCCAGCACAAAAGGGGACCTGACTTCCCTGATGAAACTCGAGTGAGTTCCTGAGGTCCACATCTAAACTCAAGAAGTACCCCCAGCGTCCCGCCGCATTTCGAGAAACACCACAAAATATTCCCCTAATGCGAGATGAGGAAATTTTGCGCTGCAGAATCTCAAGAGAAATCGCACATTTCAGCTTGAAAGGCAAAAGGGTACTGACTCCATTTATGCGACTCAGAGTGTTCCCTAACATCCTTCCTCAGTGGAGAGGAAAACACACTTTATGGACTCAAATCGAGAAGAGGCATTTTTCCCATTTAACAGCTTGAGAGTAATCCGGAAGTTCCCCTTCCAACACAAAAAAGAACTTGATTTCCCTGAAGCAACCCGAGCGAGTTCTTGACGTCCCCGCTGCAACTCGAGAAGTACCCCGAGCTTCCCGCCGCAACTCGAGAAACACCACAAAATTATCCCCTCAATTGGAGATGAGGAAATTTTGCGCTGCAGAATCTCAAGAGAAATCCCACATTCCCGCTTGAAAGGCAGAAGGGTACTTGACTCCCTTTAGCCAACTCAGAATGTTCCCTAACATCCATCCTCAGTGGAGAGGAGAACATATTTTATGGACTTAAATGGAGAGGAGGCAAAATTCCCTTTTAACGTATGGACAGTAATCCGGAAGTTCCCCTTCCAACACAAAAGGCGTCTTGACTTCCCTGAAGCAACCCGAGCGAGTTTCTGAGGTCCCCGCCATAGCTAGAGAACTGCCCCGTGCTTCCCACGACAACTGGAGAAACACCACAAAATTATCACCTCAACGCGAGATGAGGAAATTTTGCGCTGCAGAATCTCAAAAGAAAATCCACATTACCATTGAAGGCAAAAGCTTTCTTGACATACTTTATGGCACCCAGAAAGTTCCCTAAGCTCCGTCTCCATTGGAGAGGAAATCACACTTTAGGGACTCAACTGGAGAAGAGGCCCTATTCCGATTACAGGGCTCAAAAGTATTCCGGAAGTTCCCCTTCCAGCACAAATGGCACCTGATTCCCTGAAGTAACTCGGGTAAGTTTCTGAGGTATTCGCAACTTGAGAAACACCACAAAATTATCCCCACAATGTGAGATGAGGAAATTTTGCGCTGCAGAAACTCAAGTGAAATCCCACATTTCCGCTTGAAAGGCAAAAGGTTCCTTGACTACTTTTAGGCGACTCCGAATGGTCCCTAACATTTGTCCTCAGTGGAGAGGATAACACATTTTATGGACTCAACTCCAGAAGAGGCCATATTCCCAATAAAGGTCTCAAGAGTAATCCGGAAGTTCTCCTTCCAGGAAAAAAGGGGCCTGATTCCCTGAAGTAATTCGAGAAAGTTCCTGAGGTCCCCATCGCAACTCGAGAAACACAACAAAATTATCCCCTCAATGCGAGATGAGGAAATTTTGCGCTGCAGAATCTCAAGTGAAATCCCACATTCACGCTTGAAGGGCAAAAGGGCACTTGACTCCCTTTAGGCGACTCAGAATGTTCCCTAACATCCTTCCTCAGTGGAGAGGAAAACACACTTTATGGACTCAAATCGAGAAGAGGCATTATTCACATTTAACAGCTCGAGAGTCATCCGGAAGTTCCCCTTCCAAAACAAAAGGGGACTTGACTTCCCTGAAGCAACCCGCGATAATTCCTGAGGTCCCCGCTGGAACTAGAGAAGTACTCCCTGCTTCCTGACACAACTCGAGAAACACCACAAAATTATCCCCTCAATGTGAGCTGAGGATATCTTGCCCGGCAGAATCTCAAGAGAAATCCCACTTTCCAGCTTGAAAGGCAAAAGGGTACTTGACCCCCATTATACGACTAAGAATGTTCCCTAACATCTGTCCTCAGTGGAGAGGAGACCACATTTTATGGACTCAAATGGAGAGGAGGCAATATTCCCTTTTAACGTCTCGAGAGTAATCCGGAAGTTCCCCTTCCAACACAAAAGGGGACTTGACTTCCCTGAAGCAACCCTAGCGAGTTCCTGAGGTCCCGCCGCAACTCGAGACATACCCCCTCTTCCGGACGAAACTGGAGAAACACCACAAAATTATACCCTCAATGAGAGAAAAGAAAAATTTTCGCTGCAGAATCTCAAGAGAAATCCCACATTCCTGCTTGAAAGGCAAAAGGGTACTTGACTCCCTTTATGCAACTCAGAATGTTCCCTAACATCCATCCTCAATGGAGAGGAGAACACTCTTCATACACTCAAATCGAGAAGAGGAAATATTCCCATTTAAAGGCTCAAGAGTAATCAAGAAGTTCCCCTTCCAACACAAAAGGGAACTTGACTTCCCTGGAGCAAACCGAGAGAGTTCCTTAGCTTCCCGTTTCAACTCCAGAAGTATCCCCTACTTCCAACCACAACTCGAGAAACAACACAATATTATCCCCTCAATGCGACATGAGGTAATTTTGCGCTTCAGAATCTCAGGGGAAATCCCACATTCCCGCTTGAAAGGCAAAAGGGAAATTGGCATACTTTATGCCCCTCAGAAAGTTCCCTAAAATCCGTCCCCATTGCAGAGGCGTACACAATTTATGGTCTCAACTCCAGAAGAGCCCCCATTCCCATTAAAGGGCTCGAGAGTAATCCGGAAGTTCCCCGTCCAGCACAATGGTGGAACTGACTTCCCTGAAGTAACTCCAGTGAGTTCCTGAGGTCCCCGTTGAAACTCGAGAAGTACCCTCAGCTTCCAGACGAAATTCGGAAAACACCACAAAATTATCCCCTCAATGCGAGAGGAGGAAACTTTGCGCTGCAGAATCTGAAGAGAAATCCCACATTCCCAATTGAAAGGCAAAAGAGTACTTGACTTCCTTTATGTCACTCAGAAAGTTCCCTAACATCCTTCCCCTTTGGAGAGGAGAACACACTTTATGGACTCAACTCCAGAAGAAGCCCTATTCTATTTAAAGGGCTCCAGAGTAATCCGGAAGCTCCCCTTCAAGAAGAAACGGGGAACTGACTTCCCTGAAGTAACGGGAGTGAGTTCCTGAGGTCCCCGTCGCAACTCCAGAAGTACCCCCATCTTCCCGCCTCAATTCGAGACACAACACAAAATTATCCCCTCAATGCGAGATGAGGAAAATTTTCGCTGCAGAATCTCAAGAGAAATCCCACATTCCCGCTTGAAAGGCAAAAGGGTACTTGACTCCCTTTATGCGATTCAGAATATTCCCTAACATCCATCCTCAGTGGAGACAACATATTTTATGGACTCAAATGGAGAAGAGGCAATATTCCCTTTTAATGGCTCGAGAGTATTCCGGAAGTTCCCCTTCCAACACAAAAGGGGACTTGACTTCCCTGAAGCAACCCGAGCGAGTTCCTGAGGTCCCCGTTGCAACTCGAGAAGTACCCCCAGCTTCCCGCCGCAATTCGAGAAACACCACAAAATTATCCCCTCAATGAGAGATGAGATTTTTGCGCTTCAGAATCTCTAGAGAAATCCCACATTCCCGCTTGAAAGGCAAAAGCGTACTTGACACACTTTATGCCACTCAGAAAGTGAAATAATATCCGTCCCCATTGGAGAAGATAACACACTTTAGGGACTCAACTGGAGAAGTGGCCCTATTCCCATTACAGGGCTCAAAAGTACTCCGGAAGTTCCCCTTCCAGCACAAATGGGACCTGATTCCCTGAAGTAACTCGAGTAAGTTTCTGAGGTACCCATCGCAACTGGAGAAACACCACAAAATTTTCCCCACAATGTGAGATGAGGAAAATTTGCGCTGCAGAATCTCAAGTGAAATCCCAGATATCCGCTTGAAAGGCAAAAGGGTACTTGACTCCCTTTAGCCGACTCAGAATGGTCCCTAACATTCGTCCTCAGTGGAGAGGAGAACACACTTTATGGACTCAACTCCAGAAGAGGCCCTATTCCCATTTAACGGCTCCAGACTAAACCGGAAGTTCCCCTTCCAACACAAAAGGGGACCTGACTTTCCAGAAGCAACTCGAGCAAATTCCTGAGGTCCCTGTCGCAACACAGAAGTAATCCAAATTTCCGGCCGCAACTTGACATACACCACAAAATAATCTCCTCAATGCGAGATGAGGATATTTTGCGCTGCAGAATCTCAAGAGAAATACCACATTCCTTCTTGAAATGCAAAAGGGTACTTTACATCCTTTATGCGACTCAGAAATTTCACTAACATCAGTCCCCATTGGAGAGGTGAACGAACTTTATGTATCAATTCAAAATGAGGCACTATTGCCAATTAACTGCTCGAGAGTAAATCAGAAATTTCCCTTCCAACAAAAAGGGGACCTTCCTTACCTGAAGAAACCCGAGTGAATTCCTGAGGTACCCATAGCAACTTGAGAAGTACCCCCCAGCTTCCCGCCGCAACTCGAGAAACACCACAAAATTATCCCCTCAATGCAAGAATAAGAAATTTTGTGTTACAGAATCTCAAGAGAAATACCACATTCCCTCTTGAAAGGCAAAACGGTTCTTGAAACCCTTTATGCGACTCAGAAAGTTCCCTCACACAGCCGTCCCCATTGGAGAGGAGAACACACTTTATGGACTCAAATCAAGATGAGGCCCTATTCCCAATAAACGGCTCGAGAGGAAACCGGAAGTTCCCCTTCCAACACCAAAGGGGACCTGACTTCCCTGAAGCAACCCAAGCGAGTTCCTGAGGTCCCCGTCGCAACTCGAGAAACACCACAAAGTTATCCTCTCAGTGCTAGATGTCGGAAATTTTGCGATGCAGAAACCAAGAGAAATACCACATTCCCTCTTGAAAGGCAAAAGGACTCTTAACACCCTTTGTGCGATTCAGAAAGTTCCCTCAGACAGCAGTGCTCATTGGTGAGGAGAACAAACTTTACGGACTCAATTCGAAATGAGGACCGATTCCCACTTAACGGCTCGATTGTGAACCGGAATTTCCCCTTCAAACACAAAACGGGACCTGCCTTACCGGAAGAACCCCGAGCGAGTTCCTGATGTCCCCATCGCAACTGGAGAAGTACCCCCAGCTTCCCGCCGCAACTGGACATACACCACAAAATTATCACCTCAATGCAAGATGAAGAAATATTGCTCTGCAGAATCTCAAGAGAAATATCACATTCCCTCTTGAAAGGCAAAAGGGTTCTTGACTCCGTTTATGCGACTCAGAAGGTTCCCTAACATCCTTCCTCAGTGGAAAGGAAAACACACTTTATGGACTCAAATCGAGAAGAGGCATTTTTCCCATTTAACAGCTCGAGAGTAATCCGGAAGTTCCCCTTCCAATACAAAAGGCGACTTGACTTCCCTGAAGCAACCCGAGCGAGTTCCTGAGGTCCCCGCCATAGCTAGAGAACTGCCCCCTGCTTCCCACCACAACTGGAGAAAAACCACAAAATTATCACCTCAATGCGAGATGAGGAAATTTTGCGCTGCAGAATCTCAAAAGAAAATCCACATTACCATTGAAAGGCAAAAGCTTACTTGACACACTTTATGCCACTCAGAAAGTTCCCTAAGCTCCGTCTCCATTGGAGAGGAAATCACACTTTAGGGACTCAACTGGAGAAGAGGTCCTATTCCCATTACAGGGCTCAAAAGTATTCCGGAAGTACCCCTTCCAGCACAAATGGGACCTGATTCCCTGAAGTAACTCGGGTAAGTTTCTGAGGTATTCGCAACTTGAGAAACACCACAAAATTATCCCCACAATGTGAGATGAGGAAATATTGCACTGCAGAATCTCAAGTGAAATCCCACATTTCCGCTTGAAAGGCATAAGGGTACCTGACTCCCTTTAGGCGACTCAGAATGTTCCCTAACATCCTTCCTCAATGGAGAGGAAAACACACTTCATGGACTAAAATAGAAAAGAGGCAATATTCCCATTTAAAGGCTGGAGAGTAATCAAGAAATTCCACTTCCAACACAAAAAAGTACTTGACTTCCCTGAAGCAACCTGAACGAGTTCCTGAGGGTTCCGGCTCAACTCCAGAAGTATCCCCTGCTTCCGGCCCCAACTCGAGAAACGACACAATATTATCCCCTCAGTGCGAGATGAGGTAAATTTCTGCTGTAGAATCTCAAGAGAAATCCCGCATTCCCGCTTGAAAGCAAAAGGGAATTTGACACACTTTATGCCACTCAGAATGTTCCCTAATATCCGTCCCCATTGGAGTGGCATGCACACTTTATGGACTCAACTCCAGAAGAGGCCCTAGTCCCATTAAACGGATCAAGCCTAATTCGAAATTTCCCCTTCCAGCACAAAAGGGGACCTGACTTCCCTGAAGAAATCGAGTGAGTTCTTGAGGTCGCCATCTAAACTCAAGAAGTACCCCCAGCGTCCCGCCACAATTCAAGAAACACCACAAAATATTCCCCTAATGCGAGATGAGGAAATTTTGTGCTGCAGAATCTCAAGAGAAATCCTACATTCCGGCTTGAAAGGCAAAAGGGTACTGACTCCGTTTATGCGACTCAGAATGTTCCCTAACATCCTTCCTCAGTGGAGAGGAAAACACACCTCATGGACTCAAATCGAAAAGAGGCAATATTCCCATTTAAAGGCTCAAGAGTAATCAAGAAGTTCCCCTTCCAACACAAAAAAGGACTTGACTTCCCTGAAACAACCCGAGCGAGTTTCTGAGGTTCCCAGTTCAACTAGAGACGTACCCCATGCTTCCAGCCGCAACTCGAGAAACAACACAATATTATCCCCTCAATGCGAGATGAGGAAATTTAACGCTGCAGAATCTCAAGAGAAATCCCACATTCCCGCTTGAAAGGGAAAAGGGTACTTGAACCCCTTTATGCAACTCAGAATGTTCCCTAACATCTGTCCTCAGTGGCGAGGAGAACACATTTTATGGACTCAAATGGAGAGGAGGCAATATTCCCTTTTAACGTCTCGAGAGTAATCCGGAAGTTCCCCTTCCAACACAAAAGGGGACTTGACTTCCCTGAAGCAACCCTAGCGAGTTCCTGAGGTCCCCGCCGCAACTCGAGACATACACCCTCTTCTCGACGCAACGGAGAAACACCACAAAATTATACCCTCAATGCGAGAAGGGGAAAATTTTCGCTGCAGAATCTCAAGAGAAATCCCGCATTCCTGCTTGAAAGGCAAAAGGGTACTTGACTCCCTTTATGCAACTCAGAATGTTCCCTAACATCCATCCTCAATGGAGAGGAGAACACTCTTCACACACTCAAATCGAGAAGAGGAAATATTCCCATTTAAAGGCTCAAGAGTAATCAAGAAGTACCCCTTCCAACACAAAAGGGAACTTGACTTCCCTGGAGCAACCTGAGCGAGTTCCTGAGGGTCCCGTCGCAACTCCAGAAGTATCCCCATCTTCCCGCCTCAATTCGAGACACACCACAAAATTATCCCCTCAATGCGAGATGAGGAAAATTTGCGCTGCAGAATCTCAAGGGAAATCCCACATTCCCGCTTGAAAGGCAAAAGGGTACTTGACTCCCTTTATGCGATTCAGAACATTCCCTAACATCCATCCTCATTGGAAAAGAGAACATATTTTATGGACTCAAATGGAGAAGAGGCAATATTCCCTTTATTGGCTCGAGAGTATTCCGGTAGTTCCCCTTCCAACACAAAAGGTGACTTGACTTCCCTGAAGCAACCCGAGCGAGTTCCTGAGGTCCCCGTTGCAACTGGAGAAGTACCCCCTGCTTCCCTCTGCAACTCGAGAAATACCACAAAATTATCCCCTCAATGCGAGATGAGGTAATTTTGCGCTGCAGAATCTCAAGAGAAATCCCACATTCCCGCTTGAAAGGCAAAAGGGTACTTGACACACTTTATGCCACTCAGAAAGTTCCCTAACATCCGTCCCCATTGGAGAGGAGAACACAATTTATGGACTCAAATCGAGAGGAAGCCCTATTCCCATTAAAGGGCTCGTGAACAATCCGGAAGTTCCCCTTCCAGCACAAAAGGGGACCTGACTTCCCTGAAGTAATCCGAGTGTGTTCCAGAGGTCCTCGTCGCAACTGGAGAATCACCCCCAGCTTCCCAACCCAATTCGTGTGACAGCACATAATTATCCCCTCCATGCGAGATGAGGAAATTTTGCACTGCAGAATCTCAAGAGAAATCCCACATTCCCGCTTGAAAGGCAAAAGGGTACTTGACTCCCTTTAGGCGAATCAGAATGGTCCCTAACATCCGCCCTCAGTGGAGAGGAGAACACACTTTAAGGACTCAAATCGAGAAGAGGCAATATTCCCATTGAACGGCTCGAGAGTAATCCGGAAGTTCCCATTCCAGCACAAACGGGGACCTGACTTCCCTGAAGTAACTCGAGTGTGTTCCTGAGGTTCCCTTCGCACCTCGAGGAATACCCCCAGCTTCCCGCCGCAATTCGAGAAACACCACAAAATTATCCCCTCAATGCAAGATGAAGCAATTTTGCGCTGCAGAATTTCAAGAAAAATCCCACATTCCCTCCTGAAAGGGAAAAGGGTATTTGACACTCTTTATTCAGTTCAGTTCAGTTCAGTTCAGTCGCTCAGTCGTGTCCGACTCTCCTCGACCCCATGAATCACTGTACGCTAAGCCTCCCTGTCCAACTCCCGGAGTTCACTCAAACTCATGGCCACAGAGTCGGTGATGCTATCCAGCCATCTCATTCTCTGTCGTCCCCTTCTCCTCCAGCCCCCAACCTCTCCTAGCATCAGAATCTTTTCCAGTGAGTCAACTCATCGCATGAGGTGGCCGAAGTATTGCAGTTTCAGCTTTAGCATCAGTCCTTCCAATGAACACCGACGATTGATCTCCCTTAGAATGGACTGGTTGGATCTTCTTGCAGTCCAAGGGACTCTCAAGAGTCTTCTCCAATACCACAGTTCAAAAGCATCAGTTCTTCGGCGATCAGCTTTCTTCACAGTCCAACTCTCACATCCATACATGACCACGGGAAAAACCATAGCTTTGACTAGATGGAGCTTTTTTGGCAAAGTGATGTCTCTGCTTTTTAATATACTATCAAGGTTGATCATAACTTTCCTTCCAAGGAGTAAGCGCCTTTTAATTTCATGGCTTCAATCAGCATCTGCAGTGATTTTGGAGCCCCAAAAAATAAAGTGTGACACTGTTTCCACTGTTTTTCCGTCTATTTCCCGTGAAGTGTTGGGACCAGATTCCATCACCTTTGTTTTCTGAAAGTTGAGCTTCAAGCCAACCTTTTCACTCTCCTCTTTCACTTTCATCAAGAGGTTTTTGAGTTTCTCCTCACTTTCTGCCCTAAAGGTGGTGTCATGTGCATATCTGAGGTTATTGATATTTCTCCCAGCAATCTTAATTCCAGTTGTTCTTCTTCCAGCCCAGCATTTCTCATGATGCACTCTGCATAGAAGTTAAATAAGCAAGATTACAATATACAGCCTTGACGTACTCCTTTTCCTATTTGGAACCAGTCTGTTGTTCCATGTACAGTTCTGACTACTGCTTCCTGAGCTGCATACAGGTTTCTAAAGAGGCAGGTCGGGTGGTCTGGTATTTCCATCTCTTTCAGAATCTTCCACAGTTTATTGTGATCCACACAGTCAAAGGCTTTGGCATAGTCAATGAAGCAGAAATAGATTTTTTTCTGGAACTCTCTCGCTTTCTCCATGATCCAGCGGATGTTGGCAATTTGATCTCTGGTGCCTCTGCCTTTTCTAAAACCTGCTTGAACATCTGGGAGTTCACAGATCACATATTGCAGAAGCCTGGCTTGGAGAATTTTGAGCATGACTGTACTAGCGTGTGAGATGAGTGCAATTGTGCGGTAGTTTGAGCATTCTTTGGCATTGCCTTTCTTTGGGATTGGAATGAAGACTGAACTTTTCCAGTCCTGTGGCCCCTGCTGAGTTTTCCAAATGTGTTGGCATATTGAGTGCAGCACTTTCACAGCATCATCTTTCAAGATTTGAAATAGCTCAAGTGGAATTTCATCACTTCCACTAGCTTTGTTCGTAGTGTTGCTTTCTAAGGCACACTTGAATTCACATTCCAAGATGACTGGCTCTAGGCCAGTGATCACATTTTCGTGACTATCCTGGTCGTGAAGATCTTTTTTGTACAGTTCTTCTGTGTATTCTTGCCACCTCTTCTTAATATCTTCTGCTTCTGTTAGGTCCATACCTTTTCTGTCCTTTATCGAGCCCATCTTTGCATGAAATGTTCCCTTGGAATCTCTAATGTTCTTGAAGAGATCTCCTGTTTTTCCTATTCTGTTGTTTTCCTCTATTTCTTTGCATTGATCACTGAGGAAGGCTTTCTTATCTCTCCTTGCCATTCTTTGGAACTCTGCATTCTAATGCTTATATCTTTCCCTTTCTCCTTTCCTTTTCGCTTCTCTTCTTTTCTCAACTATTTGTAAGGCCACCTCAGACAGCCATTTTGCTTTTTTTGCATTTCTTTTCCATGGGGATGCTCTTGGTCCCTGTCTCCTGTACAATGTCACGAACCTCCATCCAGAGTTCATCAGGCACTCTATCTATCAGATCTAGTCCCTTAAATCTATTTCTCACTTCCACTGTATAATCATAAGGGATTTGATTGAGGTCATATCTGAATGGTCTAGGGGTTTTCCCTACTTTCTTCAATTTAAGTCTGAACTTGGCAATAAGGAGTTCATGATCTGAACCACAGTCAGCTCCTGGTCTTGTTTTTGCTAACTGTATACAGCTTCTCCATCTTTGGCTGCAAAGAATATAATCAGTCTGATTTCGGTGTTGACCATCTGGTGATGTCCACGTGTAGAGTCTTCTCTTGTGTTGTTGGAAGAGGGAGTTTGCTATGACCAGTGCGTTCTCTTGACAAAACTCTATTAGACTTGGCCCTGCTTCCTTCCGTGCTCCAAGGCCAAATTTGCCTGTTACTCCAGGTGTTTCTTGACTTCCTACTTTTGCATTCCAGTCCCCTAGAATGAAAAGGACATCTTTTTTGGGTGTTAGTTCTAAAAGATCTTGTAGGTCTTCATAGAACCATTCAACTTAGGCTTCTTCAGCGTTAGTGGTTGGCGCATAAGCCTGGATTACTGTAATGTTGAATGGTTTTCCTTGGAAACGAACAGAAATCATTCTGTCGTTTTTAAGATTGCATCCAAGTACTGCATTTCGGACTCTCTTGTTGACCATGATGGCTACTCCATTTCTTCTAAGGGATTTCTGCCCAAAGTAGTATAAATATAATGGTCATCTGAGTTAGATTCACACATTCCAGTCCATTTTAATTCACTGATTCCTAGAATGTCTATGTTCACTCTTGCCATCTCCTGCTTGACCTCTTCCATTTGCCTTGATTCCTGGACCTTACATCCCAGGTTCCTATGCAATGTTGCTCTTTACAACACCAGACCTTGCTTCTATCACCGGTCACATCCACAACTGGGTACTGGTTTTGCTTTTGCTCCATCCCTTCATTCCTTCTAGAGTTATTTCTCCACTGATCTCCAGAAGCATACTGGGCACCTAGAGACCTGGGGAATTCCTCATTCAGTATCCTGTCATTTTGCCCTTTGATACTGTTCATGGGGTTCTCAATGCAAATATACTGAAGTGGTTTGCCATTCCCTTCTCCAGTAGACCCCATTCAGTTGTGGTCCATGTGATCAGATGGAGTAGATTCCTGTGATTATGATTTCAGTGTGTCTGCCATCTGAAGCCCCCTCGCAATACCTACCAACTTATTTGAGTTTCTCTTACCTTGGGTGTGGGATATCTCTTCACAGCTGCTCCAAGAAAGCCCAGCTGCTGCACCTTACCTTGGATGAGGGGTATGTCCTCAAGGCAGCCCCTCCTGACATTGAACGTGAGTACCTCCTCTCGGCCCTCCCCCGCACAGCCACCGCCTATTGGAGGTGGGGTACCTCCTCTTGGCCGCCTGCCCTGGCCTCAGGCATGTGGTAGCTCCTCACCGCTGTGCATCTTTGCATGGTCGGTTGTGCCAGGGCCGGCTTCTCTCGAGTCTGTGCGGGATGGGCCTGCGTATCCTGCGTCTGGTGGGCGGGGCGGGGGTCTCTCCCTTCTGGGCGGGCGGGGCCAGGGTCTCTCGCGTCTGCGCGGGCGGGGCAAGGATTTCTCGCATCTGCGCAGGCAGGGCCGGCTTCTCTTGTGTCTGCGCGGGCGGCTCCAGCAACAATAGCGTCTGAGCTATTTGACACCCTTTATGCGACTCAGAAAATTCCCTCACACAGCCATCCCCATTGGAGAGGAGAACACAATTTATGGACTCAACTTGGGAAAAGGCCCTATTCCCATTTAACGGCTCGAGAGTAATCCCAAAATTCCCGTTCCAGTAGAAAAGGGTGACTAACTTCCCTGAAGCAACCCCAGCGAGTTCCTGAGGTCCCCGTCGCAACTCGAGGAGTACCCCCAGCTTCCCGCCTCAAATGGGGAAACACCAAAAAATTATCCGCTCAATGTGAGATGAGGAAATTTTGCACTGCACTTTTAAATAGAAATCCCACATTCCCGCTTGAAAGGCAAAAGGGCACTTGACACACTTTATGCGATTCAGATAGTTTCCTAACACCCGTACTTATTGGAGCGGAGAACACACTTTATGGACTCAAATCTAGAAGAGGACCTATTCCCATTTAAGGGCTCGAGAGTAATCCGGAAGTTCCACTTCCAAAAAAAGGGGACATGACTTCCCTGAAGCAACACGAACGAGTTCCTGAGGTCCACGCTGCAACTTGAGAAGTATCCCCAGATCCACGCCGAAACTCGAGACACAACGAAATTATCCCCTCAATGTGAGATGAGGAAATTTTGCACTGCACAATTAAATAGAAATCCCACATACCCGCTTGAAAGGCAAAAGGTCACTTGACACACTTTATGTGACCCAGAAAGTTCGCTCACAGAGCCGTACCCATTGGAGAGGAAAAAACACCTTTTGGACTCAACTCCAGATGAATCCTTATTCCCAATTAATGGCTCGAAAGTTAACCGGAAGTTCCCGTTCGAACATAAAAGGGGACCTGACTTCCCTGAAGCAACCCGAGCCACTTCCTGAGGTCCCCGTTGCAACTCGAGAAGCACCCCCAGCTTCCCGCTGCAACTTGAAAAACACCACAGAATTATCCCCTCAATGCAAGATGAGGAAATTGTGCGCTGCAGATTCTCAAGAGAAATACCACCTTCCCGCTAGAAAGGAAAAAAGGGTACTTGACACCCTTTATGCGACTCCGAAAGTACCCTCACACAGCCTTCCGCATTGGAGAGGAGAACACACTTTATGGACTCAATTCGAGATGAGGCCCTATTCCCATTTAATGGCTGGAGAGTAAACCGTAAAGTGCCCTTTCCAACACAAAAGGGGACCTGCCTTACCTGAAGAAACCCAAGCAAGTTCTTGAGGTCCCCATGGCAACTCGAGAAGTACCCCAAGCTTCCTGCCTCAACTAGAGAAACACCACAAAATTATCCCCTCAATGCGAAAAGAGGAAGTTTGCGCTGCAGAATCTCAAGAGAAATACTACTATTCCCTCTTGAAAGGCAAAAAGTACTTGATAACCTTTATGCGACTCAGAAATTTCACTAATATCAGTCCCCATAGGAGAGGAGAACACACTTTATGGACTCAATTCGAGATGAGGCCCTATTCCCATTTAACGGCTCCAGACTAAACCGGAAGTTCCCCTTCCAACACAAAAGGGGACCTGACTTTCCAGAAGCAACTCGAGGAAATTCCTGAGGTCCCCATCACAACACGAGAAGTAATCCAAAATTCCCGCCACAACTTGACATACACCACAAAATTATCTCCTCAATGCGAGATGAGGATATTTTGCGCTGCAGAATCTCAAGAGAAATACCACATTCCCTCTTGAAATGCAAAAGGGTACTTGACATCCTTTATGCGACTCAGAAATTTCACTAACATCAGTCCCCATTGGAGAGGTGAACGAACTTTATGTACTCAATTCAAAATGAGGCACTATTGCCAATTAACTGCTCGAGAGTAAATCGGAAGTTCCCCTTCCAACAAAAAGGGGACCTGCCTTACCTGAAGAAACCCGAGTGAGTTCCTGAGGTACCCATAGCAACTTGAGAAGTACCCCCAGCTTCCCGCCGCAACTCGAGAAACACCACAAAATTATCCCCTCAATGCAAGAATAGGAAATTTTGTGTTACAGAATCTCAAGAGAAATACCACATTCCCTCTTGAAAGGCAAAACGGTTCTTGAAAGCCTTTATGCGACTCAGAAAGTTCTCTCACACAGCCGTCCCCATTGGACAGGAGAACACACTTTATGGATTCAAATGAAGATGAGGCCCTATTCCCAATAAACGGCTAGAAAGTAAACCGGAAGTTCCCCTTCCAACACCAAAGAGGACCTGACTTCCCTGAAGCAACCCAAGCGAGTTCCTGAGGTCCCCATCGCAACTCGAGAAATACCCTAGCCTCCAGCCGCAACTCGAGAAACACAACAAAATTATCCCCTCAGTGCGAGATGAGGAAATTTTGCGCTGCAGAATCTCAAGAGAAATACCACATTCCCTCTTGAAAGGCAAAAGGACTCTTAACACCCTTTATGTGATTCAGAAAGTTCCCTCACAGAGCAGTGCCCATTGGAGAGGAGAACACACTTTATGGACTCAATTCGAGATGAGGACCGATTCCCACTTAACGGCTCGATAGAGAACCGGAAGTTCCAATTCAAACACAAAACGGCACCTGCCTTACATGAAGAAACCCGAGGGAGTTCCTGATGTCCCCATCGCAACTCGAGAAGTACCCCCATATTCCCGCCGCAACTGGACATACAACCCAAAATTGTCCTCTCAATGCGAGATGAGGAAATATTGCTCTGCAGAATCTCAAGAGAAATATCACATTCCCTCTTGAAAGACAAAAGGGTTCTTGACTCCCTTTATGTGACTAATAATGTTCCCAACATCCATCCTCAGTGGAGAGGAGAACACTCTTCATGCACTCAAATCAAGAAGAGGCAATATTCCCATTTAAAGGCTCAAGAGTTATCAAGAAGTTCCCCTTCCAACACAAAAGGGGACTTGACTTCCCTGGAGCAAACCGAGAGAGTTCCTGAGGTTCCCGTTTCAACTCCAGAAGTATCCCCTATTTCCAACCACAACTCGAGAAACAACACAGTATTATCCCCTCAATGCGACATGAAGTAATTTTCCGCTGCATAATCTCAAGAGAAATCCCATATTAACGCTTGAAAGGGAAAAGGGAACTTGGCATACTTTATGCTCCTCAGAAAGTTCCCTAAAATCCGTCCCCATTGCAGAGGCATACACAATTTATGGACTCAACTTCAGAAGAGCCCCTATTCCCTTAAAGGCCTCGAGAGTAATCCGGAAGTTCCCCGTCCAGCACTAAAGGGGACCTGACTTCCCTAAAGTAACTCCAGTGAGTTCCTGAAGTCCCCGTTGAAACTCGAGAAGTACCCCCAGCTTCCAGACGAAATTCGGGAAACACCACAAAATTATCCCCTCAATGCGAGAGGAGGAAACTTTGCGCTGCAGAATCTGAAGAGAAATCCCACATTCCCAATTAAAAGGCAAAAGCGTACTTGACTCCCTTTATGTCACTCAGGAAGTTCCCTAACATCCTTCCCTATTGGAGAGGAGAACACACTTTATGGACTCAACTTCAGAAGAGGCCCTATTCCCATTAAAGGGCTCGAGACTAATCCGGAAGTTCCCCTTCCAGTACAAAAGGGGACTTGACTTCCCTGAAGAAACTCGAGTGAGTTCCTGAGGTCCACATCTAAACTCAAGAAGTACCCCCAGCGTCCCACCGCAATTCGAGAAACACCACAAAATATTCCCCTCACTGCGAGATGAGGAAATTTTGCGCTGCAGAATCTCAAGAGAAATCCCACATTCCGACTTGAAAGGCAAAAGGGTACTGACTCCGTTTATGCGACTCAGAAGGTTCCCTAACATCCTTCCTCAGTGGAGCGGAAAACACACTTTATGGACTCAAATAAAGAAGAGGCATTTTTCCCATTTAACAGCTCGAGAGTAATCCGGAGGTTCCCCTTCCAACACAAAAGGGGACTTGACTTCCCTGAAGCAACCCGAGCGAGTTCCTGAGGCCCCCGCTGCAACTCGAAAAGTACCCCCAGCTTCCCGCCGCAACTCGAGAAACACCACAAAATTATCCCCTCAATGGGAGATGAGGAAATTTTGCGCTTCAGAGTCTCAAGAGAAATCCCACATTCCCGCTTGAAAGGCAGAAGGGTACTTGATTCCCTTTAGGCGACTCAGAATGTTCCCCAACATCCATCCTCAGTGGAGAGGAGAACATATTTTATGGACTTAAATGGAGAGGAGGCAATATCCCCTTTTAATGTCTGGACAGTAATCCTAAAGTTCCCCTTCCAACACAAAAGGGGACTTGACTTCCCTGAAGCAACCCGTGCGAGTTCCTGAGGTCCCCGCCATAGCTAGAGAAGTGCCCCCTGCTTCCCACCACAACTGGAGAAACAACACAAAATTATCACCTCAGTGCGAGATGAGGAAAAATTGCGCTGCAGAATATCAAAAGAAAATCTACATTACCATTGAAAGGCAAAAGCTTACTTGACACACTTTATGCCACTCAGAAAGCTCCCTAAGCTCCGTCTCCATTGGAGAGGAAATCACACTTTAGGGACTCAACTGGAGAAGAGGCCCTATTCCCATTACAGGGCTCAAAAGTATTCCGGAAGTTCCCCTTCCAGCACAAATGACACCTGATTCCCTGAAGTAACTCGGGTAAGTTTCTGAGGTATTCGCAACTCGAGAAACACCACAAAATTATCCCCACAATGTGAGATGAGGAAATTTTGCGCTGCAGAATCTCAAGTGAAATCCCACATTTCCGGTTGAAAGGCAAAAGGTTACTTGACTCCCTTTAGGCGACTCCGAATGGTCCCTAACATTTGTCCTCAGTGGAGAGGAAAACACACTTTATGGACTCAACTTCAGAAGAGGCCATATTCCCATTAAAGGGCTCAAGAGTAATCCGGAAGTTCTCCTTCCAGGATAAAAGGGGCCTGATTCACTGAAGTAACTCGAGAAAGTTCCCGAGGTCCCCTTCGCAACTCGAGAAACGCAACAAAATTATCCCCTCAATGCGAGATGAGGAAATTTTGCGCTGCAGAATCTCAAGAGATATCCCACATTGGCGCTTGAAAGGTATAATTGTACCTGACTCCCTTTAGGCGACTCAGAATGTTCCCTAACATCCGTCCTCAGTGGAGAGGAAAACACACCTCATGGACTCAAATCGAAAAGAGGCAATATTCCCATTTAAAGGCTAGAGAGCAATCAAGAATCTCCCCTTCCACCACAAAAAAGGACTTGACTTCCCTGAAGCAACCCGAGCGAGTTCCTGAGGTTCCCAACTCAACTCGAGAAGTACCCCATGCTTCCAGCCGCAACTCGAGAAACAACACATTATTATCCCCTCAATGCGAGATGAGGAAATTTTGCCATGCAGAATCTCAAGAGAAATCCCACTTTCCAGCTTGAAAGGCAAAAGGGTACTTGACTCCCTTTATACGACTCAGAATGTTCCCTAACATCTGTCCTTAGTGGAGAGGAAAACACATTTTATGGACTCAAATGGAGAGGAGGCAATATTCCCTTTTCAGGTCTCGAGAGTAATCCGGAAGTTCCCCTTCCAACACAAAAGGGGACTTGACTTCCCTGAAGCAACCCGAGCGAGTTCCTGAGGTCCCCGCCGCAACTCGAGACATACCCCCTCTTCCCTACGCAACTGGAGAAACACCACAAAATTATACCCTCAATGCGAGAAGAGGAAAATTTTCGCTGCAGAATCTCAAGAGAAATCCCACATTCCTGCTTGAAAGGCAAAAGGGTACTTGACTCCCTTTATGCGACTCAGAATGTTCCCTAACATCCTTCCTCAGTGGAGAGGAGAACACTCTTCATACACTCAAATCGAGAAGAGGAAATATTCCCATTTAAAGGCTCAAGAGTAATCAAGAAGTTCCCCTTCCAACACAAAAGGGAACTTGACTTCCCTGGAGGAAACCGAGAGAGTTCCTTAGGTTCCCGTTTCAACTCCAGAAGTATCCCCTACTTCCCACCACAACTCGAGAAACAACACAATATTATCCCCTCAATGCGACATGAGGTAATTTTGCGCTGCAGAATCTCAAAGGAAATCCCACATTCCCGCTTGAAAGGCAAAAGGGAACTTGGCATACTTTATGCCCCTCAGAAAGTTCTCTAAAATCCGTCCCCATTGCAGAGGCGTACTCAATTTATGGACTCAACTCCAGAAGAGCCCCTATTCCCATTAAAGGGCTCGAGAGTAATCCGGAGGTTCCCGTCCAGCACAATGGGGGAACTGACTTCCCTGAAGTAACTCCAGTGAGTTCCTGAGGTCCCCGTTGAAACTCGAGAAGTACCCCCAGCTTCCCGCCGAAATTCGGGAAACACCTCAAAATTATCCCCTCAATGCGAGAGGAGGAAACTTTGCGCTGCAGAATCTGAAGACAAATCCCACATTCCCAATTGAAAGGCAAAGGCGTACTGACTCCCTTTATGTCCCTCAGAAAGTTGCCTAACATCCTTCCCCATTGGAGAGGAGAACACACGTTATGGACTCAACTCCAGAAGAGGCCCTATTCCATTTAAAGGGCTCCAGAGTAATCCAGAAGCTCCCCTTCAAGAACAAAAGAGGACCTGACTGTCCTGAAGTAACTGGAGTGAGTTCCTGAGGTCCCCGTCTCAACTCTAGAAGTACCCCCATCTTCCCGCCTCAATTCGAGAAACACTACAAAATTATCCCCTCAATGCGAGATGAGGAAATTTTGCGCTGCAGAATCTCAAGAGAAATCCCACATTCCCGCTTGAAAGGCAAAAGGGTACTTGACTCCCTTTAGGTGATTCAGAATATTCCCTAACATCCATCCTCAGTGGAGAGGAGAACATATTTTATGGACTCAAATGGAGAAGAGGCAATATTCCCTTGTAATGGCTCGAGAGTATTCCGGAAGTTCCCCTTCCACACAAAAGGGGCTTGACTTCCCTGAAGCAACCCGAGTGAGTTCCTGAGGTCCCCGCCGCAACTCGAGAAGTACCCCCAACTTCCCGCCGCAATTTGAGAAACACCACAGAATTATCCATTCAATGACAGATGAGGTTTTTTGCGCTGCAGAATCTCAAGAGATATCCCACATTCCCTCTTGAAAGGCAAAAGCGTACTTGACACACTTTATGCCACTCAGAAATTTCAATAATATCCCTCCCCATTGGAGAAGATAACACACTTTAGGGACTCAACTGGAGAAGAGGACCTATTCCCATTAAAGGGCTCAAAAGTATTCCGGAAGTTGCCCTTCCAGCACAAATGGGACCTGATTCCCTGCAGTAACTCGAGTAAGTTTCTGAGGTCCCCATCGCAACTGGAGAAACACCACAAAATTTTCCCCACAATGGGAGATGAGGAAATTTTGCGCTGCAGAATGTCAAGTGAAATCCCAGATATCCGCTTGAAAGGCCATAGGGCACTTGACTCCCTTTAGCCGACTCAGAATGGTCCCTAACATTCGCCCTCAGTGGAGAGGATAACACACTTTATGGACTCAACTCCAGAAGAGGCCATATTCCCATTAAAGGGCTCAAGAGTAATCCGGAAGTTCTCCTTCCAGGATAAAAGGGGCCTGATTCCCTGAAGTAACTAGAGAAAGTTCCTGAGGTTCCCTTCGCAACTCGAGAAACACAACAAAATTATCCCCTCAATGCGAGATGAGGAAATTTTGCGCTGCAGAATCTCAAGAGATATCCCACATTGCTGCTTGAAAGGCATAATGGTACCTGACTCCGTTTAGGCGACTCAGAATGTTCCCTAACATCCGTCCTCAGTGGAGAGGAAAACAAACCTCATGGACTCAAATCGAAAGGAGTCTATATTCCCATTTAAAGGCTAGAGAGCAATCAAGAAGTTCCCCTTCCACCACAAAAAAGGACTTGACTTCCCTGAAGCAACCCGAGCGAGTTCCTGAGGTTCCCAGCTCAACTTGAGAAGTACCCCATGCTTCCAGCCGCAACTCGAGAAACAACACAATATTATCCCCTCAATGCGAGATGAGGAAATTTTGCCATGCAGAATCTCAAGAGAAATCCCACATTCCCGCTTGAAAGGCAAAAGGGTACTTGACCCCCTTTATACGACTCAGAATGTTCCCTAACATCTGTCCTCAGTGGAGAGGAGAACACATTTTATGGACTCAAATGGAGAGGAGGCAATATTCCCTTTTCAGGTCTCGAGAGTAATCCGGAAGTTCCCCTTCCAACACAAAAGGGGACTTGACTTCCCTGAAGCAACCCGAGCGAGTTCCTGAGGTCCCCGCCGCAACTCGAGACATACCCCTCTTCCCCACGCAACTGGAGAAACACCACAAAATTATACCCTCAGTGGGAGAAGAGGAAAATTTTCGCTGCAGAATCTCAAGAGAAATCCCACATTCCTGCTTGAAAGGCAAAAGGGGACTTGACTCCCTTTATTCGACTCAGAATGTTCCCTCACACAGCCGTCCCCTTTGGAGAGGAGAACACACTTTATGGACTCAATTCGAGATGAGCCCCTGTTCACATTTAATGTCTCGAGAGTAATCCGGAAGTTCCCTTCCAGCACAAATGGGACCCGATTCCCTAAGTAACTCGAGTAAGTTTCTGAGGTCCCCATTGCAATTCAAGAAACACCACAAAATTTTCCCCACAGTGTGAGATGAGGAAATTTGGCGCCTCAGAATCTCAAGAGAAATCCCACATTCCCGCTTGAAAGGTAAAAGGGTATTTGACACCGTTTAGGCGACTCAGAATGGTCCCTAACATCCGTCCTCAGTGGAGAGGAGAACACACTTTATGGACTGAAATCGAGAAGAGCTAATATTCCCATTTAACAGCTTGAGAGTAATCCGGAAGTTTCCCTTCCAACACCAAAGGGGACCTGACTTCCCTGATGAAACCCAAGCGAGTTCCTGAAGTCCCCGTCGAAACTTGAGAAGTACCCACATCTTCACTTCGCAACTGAGAAACACTAAAAATTATCCCCTAATGCGAGATGAGGAAAATATACGCTGCAGAATCTCAAGAGAAATACCACATTCTCTCTTGAAAGGCAAAAGGGTACTTGACTCCCTTTATGTGACTCAGAAATTTCACTAATGTCAGTTCCCACTGGAGAGGAGAACACACCTTATGGACTCAATTTGAGATGAGGTCCTATCCCCAACTAACGGCTTGAGAGTAAACAGGAAGTTCCCCTTCCAACTCAAAAGGGGACCTGCCTCCCTGAATCATCCTGAACGAGTTTCTGAGGTCCCAGTCGCAACTCGAGAAGTACCCCCTGCTTCCCGCCGAAACTCGAGAAACACCACAAAATTATCCCCTCAATGCGAGATGAGGTAATTTTGCGCTACAGAATCTTAAGACAATTCCCGCATTCCCGCTTGAAAGGCAAAAGGGTACTTGACACACTTTATGCCACTCAGAAAGTTCCCTAACATCTGTCCCCATTGGAGAGGAGAACACACCTTATGGACTCAAATAGAGAATAGGCCCTATTCCCGTTAAAGGGCTCGAGAGTAATCCGGAAGTTCCCCTTCAAGCACAAAAGGGGACCGGACTTCCCTGAAGCAACTCGAGTGAGTTCCTGAGGTCCCCTCGCAATTGGAGAAGTACCCCCAGCTTCCCGCCGCAATTCTAGATACAGCATAAAATTATCCACTCAATGCGAGATGAAATTTTGTGCTACAGAATCTAAAGAGAAATCCCACATTCCCGCTTGAAAGGCAAAAGTGTACTTGACTCCCCTTAGGCGACTCAGGTTGGTCCCTAAAAACCGTCCTTATTGGAGAGAAGAACACATTTTATGGACTCGAGAAGAGGCCCTATTCCCACTAAAGTGCTCGAGAGTAATCCGGAAGTTCCCTTACAGCAAAAAAGGGGACCTGACTTCCCTGAAGTAACTCGAGTGAGTTCCTGAGGTTCCGTCGCAACTGGAGAAGTACCCCCAGGTTCCCACCGCAATTCCAGAAACACCACAAAATTATCCCCTCAATGCGAGTTGAGGAAATTTTGTCCTGCAGAATCCCACGAGAAATCCCACATTCCCGCTTGAAAGGCAAAAGGGTACTTGACTCTCTTTAGACGACTAAGAATGGCCCCTAAAACCGTCCTCATTTGAGAGGAGAACACACTTTATGGACTCAAATCGAGAAGAGGCAATATTCCTATTTAACGGCTCGAGAGATATCCGGAAGTTACCCTATCAACAAAAAAGGGGACTTGACTTCCCTGAAGAAACCGGAGCGAGTTCCTGAGGTCCCCGTCGCAACTCGAAATGTACCCCCTGCTTCCCACCGCAACTCAAGAAACACCACAAAATTATCCCGTCAATGAGAGATGAGGTAATTTTGCGCTGCAGAATCTCAAGACAAATCGCCCATTCCCGCTTGAAAGGCAAAAGTGTACTTGACAAACTTTATGCCACTCAGAAATTTCCCTAATACCCGTCCCCAATGGAGAGGAGAACACAATTTATGGACTCAATTCGAGAAGAGGCCCTATTCCCATTAAAGGGTTCGAGAGTAATCCAGAAGTTCCCCTTCCAGCACAAAAGGGGACCTGGCTTCCTTGCAGTAACACGAATGATTTCCTGAGGTCCCCTTCGCAACTCGAGAAGTACCCCTAGCTTCCCTCCGCAATACGAGAAACACCACAATATTATCCCCTCAATGAGACATGAGGAAATTTTGCGCTGCATAATCTCAAGAGAAATCCCACATTCCCTCTTGAAACGCAAAAGGGTACTTGACTCCCTTTAGGCAACTCAGAATGATCCCTAACATCCATTCTCAGTGGAGAGGATAACACAATATATGGACTTAAATCGAGAAGAGGCAATATTCCCATTAACAGCTCGTGAGTAATCCGGAAATTCCCCTTCCAACAAAAAGGGGACTTGACTCCCCTGAAGCAACCCGAGGGAGTTCCTGAGTTCCCCGTCACAACTCGAGACGTACAACCTGCTTCCTGCCTCAACTCGAGAAACACCACAAAATTATGCTCTCAATGTGAGATGAGGTAATTTTGCTCTGCAGAATCTCAAGAGAAATCCCACATTCCCGCTTGAAAGGCAAAAGGGTACTTGACTCCCTTTATACGACTCAGAATGTTCCCTAATATCTGTCCTCAGTGGAGAGGAGAATACACTTTATGGACTCAAATCGAGAAGAGGCAATATTGCCATTTAATGGCTCCAGAGTAACCCGGAAATTGCCATCCAGCACAAAAGCAGACCTGACTTCCCTTAAGTAACTCGAGTGAATTCCTGAGGTACTCGTCGCAACTTGAGAAGCACCCCAGCTTTCCACAGCAACTCGAGAAACACCTCAAAATTATCCTCACCATGCAGGATGAGGAAATTTTGCGATGCAGAATCTCAAGAGAAATACCACATTCCCTCGTGAAAGGCAAAAAGGTACTTGACACCCTTTATTCAACTCAGAAATTTCCCTCACACAGCCCTCTCCATTGGAGAGGAGAACACACTTTATGGACTCAATTCGAGATGAGGCCCTGTCACATTTAAGGGCTAGAGAGGAAACCGGAAGTTCCCCTTCCAACACCAAAGGGGACCTGACTTCCCTGAAGCAACCCCAGCGAGTTCCTGAGGTTCCCGTCCCAACTCGTGAAGCAACCCCAGCATCCCGCCGCATCTCGAGAAACACCACAAAATTATCCTCTCAATGCGAGATGAGGAAACTTTGCGATGGAGAATCTCAAGAGAAATACCACTATTCCCTCTTGAAAGGCAAAAAGTACTTGATACCCTTTATGCGACTCAGAAATTTCAGTAATATCAGTCCCCATAAGAGAGGAGAACACACTTTATGGATTCAATTCGAAATGAGGCCCTATTCCCATTTAACGGCTCCAGACTAAACCGGAAGTTCCCCTTCCAAAACAAAAGGGGAACTGACTTTCCAGAAGCAACTCGAGCAAATTCCTGAGGTCCCCGTCGCAACACGAGAAGTAATCCAAAATTCCCGCCCCAACTTGACATACACCACAAAATTATCTCCTAAATGTGAGATGAGGATATTTTGCGCTGCAGAATCTCAAGAGAAATACCGCATTCCCTCTTGAAATGCAAAAGGGTACTTGACATCCATTATGCGACTCAGAAATTTCACTAACATCAGTCCCCATTGGAGAGGTGAACGAACTTTATGTACTCAATTCAAAATGAGGCACTATTGCCAATTAACTGCTCGAGAGTAAATCGGAAGTTCCCCTTCCAACAAAAAGGGGACCTGCCTTACCTGAAGAAACCCGAGTGAGTTCCTGAGGTACCCATAGCAACGTGAGAAGTACCCCCAGCTTCCCGCCGCAACTCGAGTAACACACCAAAATTATCCCCTCAATGCAAGAGTAGGAAATTTTGCGATGCAGAATCTCAAGAGAAATACCACATTCCCTCTTGAAAGGCAAAACGGTTCTTGAAACCCTTTATGCGACTCAGAAAGTACCCTCACACAGCCGTCCCCTTTGGAGAGGAGAACACACTTTATGGACTCAATTCGAGATGAGCCCCTGTTCACATTTTAGGGCTCGAGAGGAACCCGGAAGTTCCCCTTCCAACAACAAAGGGGACCTGACTTCCCTGAACCAACCCAAGCGAGTACCTGAGGTCCCCATCTAAACTCAAGAAGTACCCACAACATCCCGCCGCAATTCGAGAAACACCACAAAATATTCCCCTCACTGCGAGATGAGGAAATTTTGCGCTGCAGTATCTCATGAGAAATCCCACATTCCGGCTTGAAAGGCAAAGTGGTACTGCCTCCGTTTATGTGACTCAGAATGTTCCCTAACATCCTTCCTCAGTGGAGAGGAAAACACATTTTATGGACTCAAATCAAGAAGAGGCATTTTTCCCATTTAACAGCTCGAGAGTAATCCGGAAGTTCCCCTTCCACCACAAAAAAGGACTTGACTTCCCTGAAGCAACCCGAGCGAGTTCCTGAGGTCTCCGTCGGAAATCGAGAAGTACGCCCAACTTCCGGCCGCACCTCGAGAAACACCACAAAATTATCCCCTCAATGGGAGATGAGGAAATTTTGCGCTGCAGAATCTCAAGAGACATCCCACATTCCCGCTTAAAGGCAGAAGGGTACTTGACTCCCTTTAGGCAACTCAGAATGTTCCCTAACATCCATCCTCAGTGGAGAGGAGAACATATTTTACGGACTTAAATGGAGAGGAGGCAAAATTCCCTTTTAACGTCTGGACAGTAATCCGGAAGTTCCCCTTCCAACACAAAAGGCGACTTGACTTCCCTGAAGCAACCCGAGCGAGTTCCTGAGGTCCCCGCCATAGCTAGAGAAGTGCCCCCTGCTTCCCACCACAACTGGAGAATCACCACAAAATTATCACCTCAATGCGAGATGAGGAAATTTTGCACTGCAGAATCTCAAAGAAAATCCACATTACCATTGAAAGGCAAAAGCTTACTTGACACACTTTATGCCACTCAGAAAGTTCCCTAAGCTCCGTCTCCATTGGAGAGGAAATCACACTTTAGGGACTCAACTGGAGAAGAGGCCTTATTCCCATTACAGGGCTCAAAAGTATTCCGGAAGTTCCCCTTCCAGCACAAATGACACCTGATTCCCTGAAGTAACTCGGGTAAGTTTCTGAGGTATTCGCAACTCGAGAAACACCACAAAATTATCCCCACAATGTGAAATGAGGAAATTTTGCTCTGCAGAATCTCAAGTGAAATCCCACATTTCTGCTTGAAAGGCAAAAGGTTACTTGACTCCCTTTAGGCGACTCAGAATGTTCCCTAACATTTGTCCTCAGTAGAGAGGAAAATACACTTTGTGGACTCAACTCCAGAAGAGGCCATATTCCCATTAAAGGGCTCAAGAGTAATCCGGAAGTTCTCCTTCCAGGAAAAAAGGGGCCTGACTCCCTAAATAACTCGAGAAAGTTCCTGAGGTCCCCATCGCAACTCGAGAAACACAACAAAATTATCCCCTCAATGCGAGATGAGGAAATTTTGCGCTGCAGAATCTCAAGAGAAATCCCACATTCCCGCTTGAAGGGCAAAAGGGTACTTGACTCCCTTTAGGCGACTCAGAATGTTCGCTAACATCCTTCCTCACTGGAGAGGAAAACACACCTCATGGACTCAAATCGAAAAGAGGCAATATTCCCATTTAAAGGCTAGAGAGCAATCAAGAAGTTCCCCTTCCACCACAAAAAAGGACTTGACTTCCCGGAAGCAACCCGAGCGAGTTCCTGAGGTTCCCAGCTCAACTCGAGAAGTACCCCATGCTTCCAGCCGCAACTCGAGAAACAACACAATATTATCCCCTCAATGCGAGATGAGGAAATTTAACGCTGCAGAATCTCAAGAGAAATCCCACATTCCCGCTTGAAAGGCAAAAGGGTACTTGACCCGTTTTATACGACTCAGAATGTTCCCTAACATCTGTCCTCAGTGAAGAGGAGAACACATTTTATGGACACAAATGGAGAGGAGGCAATATTCCCTTTTCAGGTCTCGAGAGTAATCCGTAAGTTCCCCTTCCAACACAAAAGGGGACTTTACTTCCCTGAAGCAACCCGAGCGAGTTCCTGAGGTCCCCGCCGCAACTCGAGACATACCCCCTCTTCCTGACGCAACTGGAGAAACACCACAAAATTATACCCTCATTGTGAGATGAGGAAATTTTACGCTGCAGAATCTCAAGTGAAATCCCAGATATTAGCTTGAAAGGCAAAAGGGTACTTGACTCCCTTTAGCCGACTCAGAATTGTCCCTAACATTCGTCCTCAGTGGAGAGGATAACACACTTTATGGACTCTACTCCAGAAGAGGCCCTATTCCTATTAAGGGGCTCAAGAGTAATCCGGAAGTACTCCTTCCAGGAAAACAGGGGCCTGATTCCCTGAAGTAACTCGAGAAAGTTCCTGAGGTCCCCTTCTCAACTCGAGAAACACAACAAAATTATCCCCTCATTGCCAGATGAGGAAATTTTGCGCTGCAGAATCTCAAGAGGTATCCCACATTGCCACTTGAAAGGTATAATGGTACCTCACTCCCTTTAGGCGACTCAGAATGTTCCCTAACATCCGTCCTCAGTGGAGAGGAAAACACACTTCATGGACTCAAATCGAAAAGAGGCTATATTCCCATAAAGGCTTGAGAGTAATCAAGAAGTTCCGCTTCCAACACAAAAAAAGACTTGACTTCCCTGAAGCAACCCGAGCGAGTTCCTGAGGTCCCCGCCATAGCTAGAGAAGTGCCCCCTGCTTCCCACCACAACTGAAGAGACAGCACAAAATTATCCCCTCAGTGTGAGATGATTTTATTTTGCGCTGCGGAATCTCAAGAGATATCCCACATTCCCGCTTGAAAGGCAAAAGCTTACTTGACACACTTTATGCCACTCAGAAAGTTCAAAAATATCCGTCCCCATTGGAGAGAATAACACACTTTATGGACTCAACTACAAAAGAGGCCCTATTCCCATTAAAGGGCTCGAGAGTAATCCGGAAGTTCCCCTTCTAGCACAAATGGGACCCGATTCCCTAAGTAACTCGAGTAAGTTTCTGAGGTCCCCATCGCAACTCGAGAAACACCACATAATTATCCCCACAATGTGAGATGAGCAAATTTTGCGCCTCAGAATCTCAAGAGAAATCCCACATTCCCGCTTGAACGGTAAAAGGGTATTTGACACCGTTTAGGCGACTCAGAATGGTCCCTAACATCCGTCCTCAGTGGAGAGGAAAACACACTTTATTGACTGAAATCGAGAAGAGCTAATATTCCCATTTAACGGCTTGAGAGTAATCCGGAAGTTCCCCTTCCAACACCAAAGGGGACTTGACTTCACTGAAACAAATGAGTGAGTTCCTGAGGTCCCTGTCGCAACTCGAGAAGTAATCACTGCTTCCGCCAGCAACTTGACCAACACAACAAAATTATCCCCTCAATTCGAGATGAGGTCATTTTGCGCTGAAGATCTGAAGAGAATTCCCACATTCCCGCTTGAAAGGCAAAAGGGTACTTGACACTCTTTATGCGACTCAGAGTTTCCTCACACAGCCGTCCCCATTGGAGAGGAGAACACACTTTATGGACTCAATTCGAGTTGAGGCCCTATTCCCATTTAACGGATCGAGAGTAAACCTGGAGTTCCGTTCCAACAAAAAAGGGGATTTGCCTTCCCTGAAGAAACCCGAGATATTTCCTGAGGTCCCCATCGCAACTCTAGAAACACCACAAAATTATCCCCTCAATGCGAGATGAGGAAATTTTCCGTTGCAGAATCTCAAGAGAAATACCACATTCCCTCTTGAAAGGCAAAAGGGTACTTGACAACCTTTATACGACACAGAAATTTCACTAACTTCAGTCCCCATTGGAGAGGAGAACACACTTTCTGGACTCAGTTCGAGATGAGACCCTATTCCCATTAAACGGCTCGAGAGTAAACTGGAGTTCCCAATTAACACCAAAGGGGTCCTGACTTCCCTGATGAAACCCAAGCGAGTTCCTGAGGTCCCCGTCGAAACTTGAGAAGTACCCACATGTTCACTTCGCAACTGAGAAACACTAAAAATTATCCCCAAATGCAAGATGAGGAAAATAGACGCTGCAGAATCTCAAGAGAAATACCACATTCACTCTTGAAAGGCAAAATGGTATTTGACTCCCTATATGTGACTCAGAAATTTCACTAATGTCAGTTCCCATTGGAGAGTAGAACACACTTTATGGACACAAATCGAGAAGAGGCAATATTGCCATCTAATGGCTCCAGAGTAACCGGGAAATTCCCCTTAAAACACAAAGGCTGACCTGACTTCCGTGAAGTAACTCGAGTGAATTCCTGAGGTCCCCGTCGCAACTCGAGAAGCATCCCCGGCTTTCAACCGCAACTCGAGAAACACCCCAAAATTATACCCCTCATGCCAGATGAGGAAATTTTGCGATGCAGAATCTCAAGAGAAATACCACATTCCCTCTTGAAAGGCAAAAATGTACTTGACACCCTTTATTCGAATCAAAAAGTTCCCTCACACAGCCGTCCCCATTGGAGAGGAGAACACACTTTAAGGACTCATTTCGAGATGAGCCCCTGTTCACATTGAAGGGCTCCAGAGGAAACCGGAAGTTCCCATTCCAACACAAAAGGTCACCTGACATCCCTGAAGCAACATGAGCAAATTCCTGAGGTCCTCGTTGCAAATCAAGAAGCACAACCATCTTCCCGCCGCAACTCAAGAAACAGCACAAAATTATCCTCTCAATGCGAGATGAGGAAATATTGCGATGCAGATTCTCAAGAGAAATACGACATTCCCTCTTGAAAGGCAAAAAGGTACTTGACACCCTTTATTCAACTCAGAAAGTTCCCTCACACAGCCGTCCCCATTGGAGAGGAGAACACACTTTATGGACTCACTTTGAGATGAGCCCCTGTTCATATTTAAGGGCTCGAGTGGAAACCGGAAGTTCCCCTTCCAACACCAAAGGGGACCTGACTTTCCTGAAGCAACCCCAGCGAGTTCCTGAGGTCCCAGTCGCAACTCGGGAAGCACCCACAGCTTTCCGCCGCAACTAGAGAAACACAACAAAACGATCCCCTCAATGCGAGAGGAGCAAATTTTGCGATGCAGAATCTCAAGAGAAATACCACATTCCCTCTTGAAAGGCAAAAAGGTACTTGACACCCTTTATTCGACTCAGAAAGTTCCCTCACACAGCCGTCCCCATTGGAGAGGAAAACACACTTTATGGACTCAATTCGAGTTGAGCCCCTGATCACATTTAAGGTCTCGAGAGTAAACCGGAAATTCCCCATCAAACACCAAAGGGGAACTGACTTCCCTGAAGCAACCAGAGCGATGTCTGAGGTCTCCGTCGCAACTCGAGAAGCACCCCCATCTTCCCGGCGCAACTCGAGAAACACAACAAAATTATCCCCTTAATGCGAGAGGAGGAAATTTTGCAATGCAGAATCTAAGAGAAATCCCACATTCCCTATTGAAAGGCAAAAAGGTACTTGACACCCTTTATTCGACTCAGAAAGTTCCCTCACACAGCCGTCCCCTTTGGAGAGGAGAACACACTTTATGGACTCAATGCGAGATGAGCCCCTGTTACATTTAAGGACTTGAGAGGAAACCGGAAGTTCCCCTTCCAACACCAAAGGGAACCTGACTTCCCTGAAGCAACCCCAGCGAGTTCCTGAGGTCCCCGTCACCACTCGAGAAGCACCCCCAGCTTCCCGCCGCAACTCGAGAAACACCACCAAATTATCCCCTCATTGCGAGATGAGGAAATTTTGCGATGCAGAATCTCAAGAGAAATACCACATTCCCTCTTGAAAGTCAAAAAGGTACTTGACACACTTTATTCGACTCAGAAAGTTCCCTCACACAGCCGTCCCCATTGGAAAGGAGAACAAACTTTAAGGGCTCAATTCGAGATGCGAACCTGTTGACTTTTAAGGGCTCTAGAGTAAACCGGAAGTTCCCTTTCCAACAGCAAAGGGGACTGACTCTCCTGAAGAACCCGAGCGAGTTTCTGAGATCCCTGTCGCAACTCCAGAAGTCCCCCCAGCTTCCTGGCTCAACTCGAGAAACACCACAAAATTACACCTCAATGCCAGAGGAGGAAATTGTGTGATGCCGAATCTCACGAGAAATACCATATTAACTCATGAAAGGCCAAAAGATCCTTGACACCATTTATCCGTCTCAGACAGTTCCCTCACAGAGCCGTCCCCATTGGAAAGAGAACACACTTTATGGACTCAATTCGAGATGAGCCCCTGTTCACATTTAAGGGCTCGAGACTAAACTGGAAATTCCCTTCTAACAACAAAGGAGAACTGACTTCCTTGAAGCAACCCGAGCGAGTTCCTGAGGTCCCCGTCGCAACTCGAGAAGTACCCCCAGCTTCTCGCCGCAACTCGAGAAACAACACAAAATTATCCCCTGAATACGAGAAGAGAAAATTTTGCGATGCAGAATCTCAAGAGAAATACCACATTCCCTCGGGAAAGGCAAATAGGTCCTTGACACCCTTTATTCGACTCAGAAAGTTCCCTCAAACCGCCGTCCCCATTGGAGAGGAGAACACACTGTATGGACTCAATTCGAGATGAGCCCCTGTTCACATTTAAGGGCTCGAGAGTAAACTGGAAGTTCCCCTCCAACATCAAAGGGGACCTGACTTCCCTGAAGCAACTCGAGTCAGTTCCTGAAGTCCCCGTCGCAACTCAAGAAGTACCACCAGCTTCCCGCCGAAACTCGAAAAACAGCACAAAATTATCCCCTTAATAAGAGAGGAGGAAATTTTGCGATGCAGAATCTCAAGAGATATACCACATTCCCTTTTGAAAGGCAAAAAGGTCCTTGACACCCTTTATTGGACTCAGAAAGTTCCCTCACACAGCCGTCCCCTTTGGAGAGGAGAACACACTTTATGGACTCAATTCGAGATGAGCCCCTGTGGACATTTAAGGGCTTGAGAGGGAACCGGAAGTTGCCCTTCCAACACCAAAGTGGATCTGACTTCCCTGAAGCAACCCGAGCGAGTTACTGTGGTCCCCGTCGCAACTCGAGAAGTACTCCTAGCTTCCCGCTGCAACTCGAGCAAGAACACAAAATTTTCCCCTCAATGTGAGAGGAGGAAATTCTTCGATGCAGAATCTCAAGAGAAATACCACATTCCCTCTTGAAAGGCAAAAAGGTACTTGACACCCTTTATTTGACTCAGAAAATTTCCTCACACAGCCGTCGCCATTGGAGGGGAGAACACAGTTTATGGACTCAATTTGAGATGAGTCCCTGTTCACATTTAAGGGCTCGAGAGGAAACCGGAGTTGCCCTTCCAACACCAAAGGGGACCTGACTTCCCTGAAGCAACCCCAGCGAGTTCCTGAGGTCCCCGTCGCAACTCGAGATGTACCCCCAGCTTCCCGCCGCAACTCGAGTAACACCACAAAATTATCCCCTCAATGCGAGATGAGGAAATTTTGTGATGCAGAATCTCAAGAGAAATACCACATTCCCTCTTAAAAGGCACAAAGTACTTGACACCCTTTATTCGAGACAGAAAGTTCCCTCACACAGCCGTCCCCATTGGAGAGGAGAACACACTTTATGGAATCAATTCCAGATGAGCCCCTGTTCCCATTTAAGGGCTCGAGAGAAAACCGGATGTTCCCTTTCAACACCAAAGGGGACCTGACTTCCCTGAAGCAACCCGAGCGAGTTCCTGAGGTCCTTGTTGCAACTCGAGAAGTATACCCAGCTTCCCGCCGCAACTCGACAAACACCGCAAAATTATCCCCTCAATGCGAGATGAGGAAATTTTGGACTGCACAATCTCAAGAGAAATACCACATTCCCTCTTGAAAGGCAAAGGGGTACTTGACACCCTTTATGCAAATCAGAAAGTTCCCTCACATAGCCGTCCTCATTGGAGAGGAGAACACACTTTATGGACTCATTTCGGATGAGCCCCTATTCCCATTGAACAGCTAGAGAGTAAGCCGGAAGTTCCCCTTTCAAAACCAAAGGGTCCTGACTTCCCTGAAGCAACATGAGTGAGTTCCTGAGGGCCCCGTTGCAACTGGAGAAGTAACCCCAGCTTCCCTCTGCAACTCGAGAAACACCACCAAATTATCCCCTCAATGCGAGATGAGGAAATTTTGCCCAGCAGAATCTCAAGAGAAATACCACATTCCCTCTTGAAAGGCAAAAGGGTATTTGACACCCTATATGCGACTCAGAAATTTCACTAACATCAGTCCGCATTGGAGAGGAGAGCACACTTTATGGACTCAATTCGAGATGAGCCTCAATTCCTATTTAAAGGCTCGAGAGTAAACTGGAATTTCCCTTTCCAACAAAAAAGTGGGCCTGACTTGCCTGAAGCAACCCGAGCGAGTTCCTTAGGTCCCTGTCGCAACTCGAGAAGTACCCCCAGCTTCTCGCCGCAACTCGAGAAACACAACAATATTATCCCTTCAATGAGAGATGAGGAAATTTTGCACTGCAGAATCTCAAGAAAAATTCCACATTCCCTATTAAAGGCAAAGGCCTCCTTTACACCCATTTTGCGATTCAGAAAATTCCCTCACACAGCCGTCCCCATTGGACTGGAGAATACACTTTATGGACTCAATTCGAGAGGAGAACCTATTCCCATTTAACGGCTCCAGAATAAACCGGAAGTTCCCCTTCCATCACCAAAGGGGACCTGACATCACTGAAGCAACCCGAGCGAGTTCCTGAGGCCCCCGCCTCACCGCGAGAAGTACCCCCAGCTTCCCGCTGCAACTCCAGAAACACCACAAATTTATCCCCTCAATGCGAGATGAGGAAATTTTGCGCTGCAGAATCTCAAGAGAAATTCCACATTCCCTATTGAAAGGCAAACGGTACTTGACACCATTTATGCTACTCAGAAATTTCACTAACATCAGTCTGCATTGGAGAGGAGAGCACACTTTATGGACTCAATTCGAGATGAGCCTCAATTCCCATTTAACGGCTTGAGAGTAACCCGGAATTTCCCTTACAACACAAAAGGGGACCTGACTTCCCTAAAGCAACAGGAGCCAGGTCCTGAGGTCCCCATCGGAACTCGAGAAGTAGACCCAGCTTCCTGCCGCAACTCGAGTAACACCACAAAATTATCCTCTCAATGCGAGATGAGGAAATTTTGCACTGCAGAATCTCAAGAGAAATTCCATATTCCCTCTTGAAAGTCAAAAGGTTACTTGACACCCTTTATGAGACTCAGAAATTTCACTAACATCACTCCGCATTGGAGAAGAGAGCATACTTTATGGACTCAATTCGAGATGAGCCCCTATTCCTTTTTAACGCCTCGAGAGTAAACCGGGAGTTCCCCTTCCAACACCAAAGGGGATCTGACTTTCCTGAAGCAACCCGAGCGAATTCCTGAGGTCCCTGTCGCAACTCGAGAATTACCCCCAGCTTCTCGCCGCAACTCGAGAGACACCACAAAATTATCCCCTCAATGCGAGATGAGGAAATTTTGCGCTGCAGAATCTCAAGAAAAATTCCACATTCCCTATTGAAAGGCAAAGGCGTACTTGACACCCTTTATGCAACTCAGAAAGGTCCCTCATACAGCCGTCCACATTGGAGAGGAGAACACACTTTATGGACTCAATTTGAGATGAGTTCCTATTCCCATTTAACGGCCCGAGAGTAAACCAGAAGTTCCCCTTCCAACACAAAAGGGGACCTGACTTCCCTGAAGCAACCCAAATGAATTCCTGAGGTCCCCGTCGCAAATTGAGAAGTACACCAGGCTTACCGCTGCAACTCGAGAAACACCACAAATTTATCCCCTCAATGCTAGATGAGGAAATTTTGCACCGCAGAATCTCAAGAGAAATACCACATTCCCACTTGAAAGGCAAAATTGTACTTGACAACCTTTATGCGACACAGAAAGTTTCCTCAAACAGCCGTCCCCATTGGAGAGGAGAGCACACTTTATGGACTTAATTCGAGATGAGCCCCTATTCCTTTTTAACGGCTGGAGAGTAACCCGGAAGTTCCCCTTCCAATACCAAAGGGGATCTGACTTCCCTGAAGCAACCCGAGCGAGTTACAGAGGTCCCCGGCGCTACTCGAGAAGTACCCCCAGGTTCCCGCCGCAACTCGAGAAACACCACAAAATGATCCCCTGAATGCGAGATGAGGAAATTTAAGCGCTGCATATTTTCTACAGAAATAGCACATTCCTTCTTGAAAGGCAAAGGATACTTGACACCCTTGATGTGACTCAGATATTTCACTAACATCAGTCCGCATTGGAGAGGAGAGCACACTTTATGGACTCAATTCGAGATGACCCCCTATTTCCATTTAACGGCTCAAGAGTAAACCGGAAGTTCCCCTTCCAACACCAAAGGGGACCTGACTTCCCTGGAGCAACCCGAGCAAGTTCCTGAGTTCCCCGTCGCAACTCGAGAAGTAACCCCAGCTTCCCCCCGCAACTCGAGAAACACTACAAAATTAACCCTTCAATGCAAGATGAGGAAATTTTGTGCTGCAAAATCTCAAGAGAAATTCCACATTCCCTCTTGAAAGGCAAAAAGGTACTTGACACACTTAATGCGAATCAGAAATTTCACTAACATCAGTCCCCATTGGAGAGGAGAACACACTTTATGGACTCAATTCGAGATGAGCCCCTGTTCCCATTTCAGGGCTCGAGAGGAAACCGGAAGTTCCCCTTCCAACACCAAAGGGGAACTGACTTCCCTGAAGCAACCCGAGCGAGTTCCTGAGGTCCCCGTCGCAACTCGAGTAGTACCCCCAGCTTCCGGCCGAAACTCAAGAAACACCACCAAATTATCCCCTCAATGCGAGATGAGGAAATTTTGCATTGCAGAATCTCAGGAGAAATTCCACATTCCCTATTGAATAGCAAACGGTACTTGACACCCTTTATGCGACTCAGAAATTTAACTAACATCAGTCCGCATTAGAGAGGAGAGCACACCTTATGGACTCAATTCGAGATGAGCCTCAATTCCTATTTAACGGCTCGAGAGTAATCTGGAATTTCCCTTACAACACAAAAGTGGACCTGACTTCTCTAAATCTACAGGAGCCAGGTCCTGAGGTCACCATCGGATCTCGAATCGTACCCCCAGCTTTCCGCCGCAACTCGAGAAACGCCAAAAAATTATCCGCTGAATTCGAGATGAGGAAATTTTGCGCTGCAGAATCTCAAGAGAAATACCACATTCCCTCTTCAGAGACAAAAGTGTACTTGACACCCTTTATGCGACTCAGAACGTTCCCTCACAGAGCCTTTCCCATTGGACAGGAGAACACGTTTTATGGACTCAATTCGAGATGAGTCCCAATTCCCATTTAATGGCTCGAGATTAAAGCGGAAGTTGCCTTTCCAACACAAAAGGGGACCTGACTTCTCTGAAGCAACTCTAGTGACTTCCTGAAATCCACGTCGTAAATCAAGAAGTACCCCCAGCTTACCGCTGCAACTTCAGAAACACCACAAAATTATCGGCTCAATGCGAGATTAGGAAATTTTGCACTGCAGAATCTCAAGAAAATACCACATTTCCTCCTGTTAGGCAAAAGGGTTCTTGACACCCTTTATGCGACTCAGAATGTTCCTTCACACAGCCGTTCCCAGTTGACAGGAGAAAACACTTTATGGACTCAATTCGAGATGAGCCCCTATTCCCAGTTAATGGCTCGAGAGAAAACCGGAATTTCCCCTTTCAGCAACAAAGGGGACCTGAGTTCCCTGAAGTAACACGAGTGAGATCCTGAGGTCCCCGTCGCAATCCAAGAAGTAACCCCAGCTTCCCACCACAATTCAAGAAACACCACAACATTATCCCCTCAATGTGACATGAGGAAATTTTGCGCTGCAGAATCTCAAGAGAAATCCCACATTCCCGCTTGAAAGGCAAAAGTGTACTTGACACACTTTATGCCATTCAGAAAGTTCACTAACATCCGTCCCCATTGGAGAGGAGAACACATTTTATGGACTCAACTCGAGTAGAGGCCCTATTCCCATTAAAGGGCTCGAGAGTAATCCAAAAGTTTCCCTTTCAGCACCAAAGAGGACCGACTTCCCCGAAGTAACATGAGTGAGTTCCTGAGGTCCCCGTCATAACTCGAGAAGTACCCCCTACTCCCGCCATAATTCGAGAAACAGCACAAAATTATCCCCTCAATGCGAGATGAGGAAATTTTGCACTGCAGAATCTCAAGAGAAATCCCACATTTACGGTTGAAAGGCAAAAGGGTACTTGACTCCCTTGAGGCGATTCAGAATGTTCCCTAATATCCGTCCTCATTGGAGAGGAGAACACACTTAATGGAGTCAAATCGAGAAGAGGCAATATTCCCATTTAACACCTCGAGAGTAATACGGAAGTTCCCCTTTCAACAAAAAAGGGAACTTGACTTCACTGAAGAAACCCGAATGAATACCTGAGGTCCCCGTCGCAACTCAAGAATTACACCCTGCTTCCTGCCGCAACTCGAGAAAAACCACCAAATTATCCCCTCAATGCGAGATGAGGCAATTTTGCACTGCAGAATCTCAAGAGAAATCCCACATTCCCGCTTGAAAGGCAAAAGTGTACTAGACACCCTTTATACCACTCAGAAAGTTCCCTAACTTCCATCCCCATTGGAGAGGAGAACACACTTTATGGACACAACTCGAGAAGGGGACCTATTCCCATTAAAGGGTTCAAGAGGAATCCGGAAGTTCCCCTTGCAACACAAAAGGGGACTTAACTTCCTCAAGCAACCCGAGCGATTTCCTGAAGTCTCCGTCGCAACTCGTGAAGTACCCTCAGGTTCCTGCTGCAAATCGAGAAACACCAAAAAATTATCCCCTCAATGCGAGATGAGGAAATTTTGCGCTGCAGAAGTTCAAGAGAAATCCAAGATTCCCGCTTGAAAGGCAAAAGGGTACTTGACTCCCTTGAGGCGACTCAGAATGATCCCTAACATCCATCCTCTGTGGAGAGGAGAACACACTTTATGGACTCAAATCGAGTAGACGCAATATTCCCATTTATCGCCTTGTGAGTAATCCGGAAGTTGCCCTTCCACCACAAAAGGGGATGTGATTTCCCTGAAGCAACCTGAGCGAGGACCTGAGGTCCCCATCGGAACTCCAGAAGTACCCCTGCTTCCCACCGCAACTAGAGAAACACCACAAAATTATCCCCTCAATGCGAAAGGCGGAAAATTTGCCCTGCCAAATCTCAAGAGCAATCCCACATTCCCGCTTGAAAGGGAAAATGGTACTTGACTCCCTATATGCGACTCACAATGTTCCCTAATATCCGTCCTCATTGGAGAGAAGAACAAACTTTAATGACTCAACTCGAGAAGAGATCCTATTCCCATTAAAGTGCTCGAGAGTAATCCGGAAGTTTCTCCTCTGGGACAAAAGGGGACCTTACTTTCCTGAAGTAACTCGAGTGATTTCCTGAGGTCCTCGTTGCAACTCGAGAAACCCCCCCAGCTTCCAACCGCAATTCGAGAAACAGCACAAAATTATCCCCTCAATGCGAGATGAGGAAATTTTGCCCTGCAGAATCTCAAGAGAAATATCACATTCCCGATTGAAATGCAAAAGGGTACCTGAGTCCCTTTAGGCGACTCAGAATGGTCCCTAACATCCCTCTTCAGAGGAGAGGAGAACACACTTGAGGACTCATATCGAGAAGAGGCAATATCCCAATTTAACGGCTGGAGAGTAATCCAGAAGTTCCCCTTCCAACACAAAAGGGGACTTGACTTACCTGAAAAAACAGGAGCGAGTACCTGAGGTCCCCGTTGCAATTCAAGAGTAACCCCTGCTTCCTTCCGCAACTCGAGAAACTTCACAAAATTACCCCTCAATGCGAGATGAGGAAATTTTGCGCTGCATAATCTAAAGAGAAATCCCACATTCCAGCTTGAAAGGCAAAAGGGTACTTGACTCCCTTTAGGCGACTCAGAATGGTCCCTAACATCCGTCCTCAGTGGAGAGGAGAACACATTTTATGGACTCAAATCGAGAAGAGGCAATATTCCTGTTTAACGGTTCTAGAGTAATCCGGAAGTTCCCCTTGCAGCACAAAATGGGACCTGACTTCCCTGAAGTAACTCGAGTGAGTTCCTGAAGTCCACCTCGCAACTCGAGAAGTACCCCCATAATCCCGCTGCAATTCGTGAAACACCACAAAATTATCAATATGAGATGAGGAAATTTTTCGCTGCAGAATTTCAAGAGAAATCCCACATTACCGCTTGAAAAGCAAAAGGGTCCTTGACACACTTTATGCCAATCAGAAAGTTCCCTAACATCCATCCCCATTGGAGAGGAGAACACACTTTATGGACTCAACTCGAGAAGAGACTCTATTCCCATTAAAGGACTCGAGAGTAATGCTGAAGTTCCCCTTCCAGGACAAAAGGGGACCTGACTTCCCTGAAGTAATTCGAGTGAGCTCCTGAGGTCCCCGTCGCAACCCAAGAATACCCCCAGCTTCCCGCCAAAATTCGAGAAACACTACAATATTATCCCCTCAATGCGACATGAGGAAATTTTGTGCTGCAGAATCTCAAGAGAAATTCCACATTCCAGCTTGAAAGGCAAAAGGATACTTTAAACACTTTATGCGAATCCGAACGTTCCCTAACATCCGTCCTCAGTGCAGAGGAGAATAACTTTATGGACTCAAATCGAGAATAGGAAGTATTCCCATTAAAGGCTGGAGAGAAATCCGGAATTTCCCCTTCCATCACAAAAGGGGACCTGCCTTCCTTGAAATAACTCGAGTGAGTTCCTGAGGTCCCCGTCGCTTCTCCAGAAGTACCCCCAGCTTCCCACCGCAAATAGAGAAACAACACACACTTATCCCCAAACTGCGAGATGAGAAAATTTTGCGCTGCTGAATCTCAAGAGAAATCCCACATTCCCGCTTGAAAGGCCAAAGGGTACTTGACTTTCTATATGCGACTCACAATGTTCCCTAACATCCATTCTCATTGGAGAGGAGAACACACTTTAATGACTCAAGTCGAGAAGAGACAATATTCCCATTTAACAGCTTGAGTGTAATCAGGAAGTTCCCCTTCCAACACCAAAGGGGACTTGACTTCCCTGAAGAAACCCCAGCAAGTTCCTGAGGTTCCCGTCGCAACTCAAGAAGTACCCACTGCTTCCCGCCGCAACTCGAGAAACTCCACAAAATTATCCCCTCAATGTGAAATGAGGAAATTTTGCACTGCAGAATCTCAAGAGAAATCCCACATCCCGATTGAAAGGCAAAAAGGGTACTTGACTCCCTTGAGGCGACTCAGAATGTTCCCTAACATCCGTCCTCATTGGAGAGGAGAACACACTGAATGGAGTCAAATCGAGAAGAGGCAATATTCCCATTTAACGGCTCGAGAGTAATCCGGAAGTTCCCCTTTCAACACAAAAGGGGACTTGACTTTACTGAAGCAACCCGAACAAGTTCCTGAGGTCCCGGTCGCAACTCAAGAATTACACCCTGCTTCCTGCCGCAACTCGAGAAAAACAACCAAATTATCCCCTCAATGCGAGATGAGGTAATTTTGCGCTGCAAAATCACAAAAGACATCCCACATTCCCGCTTGAAAGGCAAAAGTGTACTTGACACCCTTTATACCACTCAGAAAGTTCCCTAACTTCCATCCCCATTGGAGAGGAGAAGACAATTTATGGACGCAACTCGAGAAGAGGCCTTATTCCCATTAAAGGGCTCGAGAGGAATCCGGAAGTTCCCCTTGCAACACAAAAGGGGACTTGACTTCCTTAAGCAACCCGAGCGATTTCCTGAAGTCCCCGTCGCAACTCCAGAAGTACCCTCAGGTTCCTGCCGCAATTCGAGAAACAGCAAAAAATTATCCCCTCAATGCGAGATGAGGAAATTTTGCGCTGCAGAAGCTCAAGAGAAATCCCATATTCCTGCTTGAAAGGCAAAATGGTACTTGACTCCCTTCAGGCGACTCAGAATGGTCCGTAACATCCGTCCTCAGTGGAGAGGAGAACACACTTAATGGAGTCAATTCGAGTAGACGCAATATTCCCATTTATCGGCTCTAGAGTAATCCGGAAGTTGCCCTTCCAACACAAAAGGGGACGTGACTTCCCTGAAGCAATCAGTGCGAGGTCCTGAGATCCCCATCAGAACTCCAGAAGTACCCCTGCTTCCCGCCGCAACTAGAGAAACACCACAAAATTATCCCCTCAATGCGAGATGAGGTAATTTTACACTGCAAAATACAAGAGAAAACCCACATTCCCGCTTGAAAGGCAAAAGGGTACTTGACATACTTTATGCCACTCAGCAAGTTCTCTAACGTCCGTCCACATTGGAGACGAGAACACACTTTATGGCCTCAACTCGAGAAGAGGTCCTATTCCCATTAAAGGCCTCGAGAGTAATCCGGAAGTTTCTCCTTGGGCACAAAAGGGGACCTGACTTCCCTGAAGTAACTCGAGTGAGCTCCTGAGGTCCCTGTCGCAACCCGAGAAATACTCCCAGCTTCCTGCCCCAATTTGAAAAACACCACAATATTATCCCCTCAATGCGACATGAGAAAATTTTGCGCTGCAGAATCTCAAGAGAAATTCAATATTCCAGCTTGAAAGGCAAAAGGGTACTTTAAACACTTTATGCGACTCCGAACGTTCCCTAACATCCGTCCTCAGTGCAGAGGAGAACAACTTTATGGACTCAAATCGAGAATAGGAAGTATTCCCATTAAAGGCTGGAGAGAAATCCGGAATTTCCCCTTCCAACAGAAAAGGAGACCTGCCTTCCTTGAAATAACTCGAGTGATTTCCTGAGGTCCCCGTCACTTTTCCAGAAGTACCCCCAGCTTCCCGCCGCAAATAGAGAAACACCACAAAGTTATCCCCAAAATTCGAGATGAGGAAATTTTGCGCTGCCGAATCTCAAGAGAAATCCCACATTCCCGCTTGAAAGGCAAAAGGGTACTTGACTCCCTATATGCGACTCACAATGTTCCCTAACATCCGTCCTCATTGGAGAGGAGAACACACTTTAATGACTCAAATCGAGAAGAGACAATATTCCCATTTAACAGCTTGAGTGTAATCCGGAAGTTCCCTTCCAACACCAAAGGGGACTTGACTTCCCTGAAGAAACCCCAGCGAGATCCTGAGGTTCCCGTCGCAACTCAAGAAGTACCCACTGCTTCCCGCCGCAACTCTAGAAACTCCACAAAATTATCCCCTCAATGTGAGATGAGGTAATTTTGCGCTGCAGAATATCAAGAGAAATCCCACATTCCCGCTTGAAAGGCAAAAGGGTACTTGACACAATTTATGCCACTCAGAAAGTTCCCTAACATCCATCCCCTTTGGAGAGGAGGACACAGTTTATTCACTCAACTCGGGAAGTGGCCCTATTCCCTTTAGAGGGCTATAAAGTAATCCGGAAGTTCCCCTTCCAGCACAAATGGGGACCTGACTTCCCTCAAGTAACTCGAGTGCGTTCCTTGGGTCCCCGTCCCAACTCGACAAGTACCCCCAGCTTCCCACCGCAATTTGAGAAACACCACAAAATAGTCCACTTAAGACGAGAGGAGGAAGTATTTCGCTGCAGAATCTCCAGAGAAGTCTCTCATTCCAGCTTGAAAGGCTAAAGGGTACTTGACTCCCTTTATGAGACTCATAATGTTCCCTAACATCCATCCTCTTTGGAGAGGAGAAAAACTTATGGACTCAAATCGAGAAGAGACATTATTCCCTTTTAAAGGCTCCAGAGCAATCCGGAAGTTCCCCTTCCAACACAAAAGGGGTCTTGACTTCCCACAGCAACCAGAGCGTTCCTGATGTCCCCATTGCAATTCGAGAAGTACCCACAGGTTTCGGCCGCAACTCGAGAAACACCACAAAATTATCCCCTCAATGCGAAATGAGGAAATTTTGCACTGCAGAATCTCAAGAGAAATCCCACATCCCGATTGAAAGGCAAAAGGGTACTTGACTCCCTTGAGGCGACTCAGAATGTTCCCTAACGTCCGTCCTCATTGGAGAGGAGTACACACTGAATGGAGTCAAATCGAGAAGAGGCAATATTTCCAGTTAACGGCTCGAGAGTAATCCGGAAGTTCCCCTTTCAACACAAAAGTGGACTTGACTTCACTGAAGCAACCCGAAAGAATTCCTGAGGTCCCCGTCGCAACTGGAGAATTACACCCAGCTTCCCGCCGCAACTCGAGAAAAACAACCAAATTATCCCCTCAATGCGAGATGAGGTAATTTTGCGCTGCAAAATCACAAGAGAAATCCCACATTCCCGCTTGAAAGGCAAAAGTGTACTTGACACCCTTTATACCACTCAGAAAGTTCCCTAACTTCCATCCCCATTGGAGAGGAGATCACACTTTATGGAGGCAACTCGAGAAGAGGCCCTATTCCCATTAAAGGGCTCGAGAGGAATCCGGAAGTTCCCCTTGCAACACAAAAGGGGACTTGACTTCCTTAAGCAACCCGAGTGATTTCCTGAAGTCCCCGTCGCAACTCCAGAAGTACCCTCAGGTTCCTGCCGCAATTCGAGAAACACCAAAAAATTATCCCCTCAATGAGAGATGAGGAAATTTTGCGCTGAAGAAGCTCAAGAGAAATCCCATATTCCTGCTTGAAAGGCAAAATGGTACTTGACTCCCTTCAGGCGACTCAGAATGGTCCCTAACATCCGTCCTCAGTGGAGAGGAGAACACACTATATGGACTCAAATAAAGAAGAGGCAATATTCCTGTTTAAGGCTAGAGAGTAATCCGGAAGTTCCCCTTGCAGCACAAAATGGGACCTGACTTCCCTGAAGTAACTCGAGTGAGTTCCTGATGTCCACCTCGCAACTCGAGAAGTATCCCCCAGTATCCCGAGCAATTCGTGAAACACTGCAAAATTATCCCCTCAATGTGAGATGAGGAAATATTTCCCTGCAGAATTTCAAGAGAAAGACCACATTCCCTCTTGAAAAGCAAAAGGGTACTTGACACACTTTATGCCTTTCAGAAAGTTCCCTAACATACGTCCCCATTGGAGAGGAGAACACACTTTATGGACTCAACTCGAGAAGAGGCCCAATTCCCATTAAAGGACTCGATTGTAATCCGGAAGTCCCCCTTTCAGCACAAAAGGGGACCTGACATCCCTGAAGTAACTCGAGTGAGTTCCTGAAGTCCACCTCGCAACTCGAGAAGTACCCCTAGTATCCCACCAAAATTCGTGAAACACCACAAAATTATCCCGTCAGTGTGAGATGAGGATATTTTTTGCTGCAGAATTTCAAGAGAAATCCCACATTCCCACTTGAAAAGCAAAAGGGTACTTGACACATTTTATGCCACTCAGAAAGTTCCCTAACATCCGTCCCCATTGGAGAGGAGAACACACTTTATGGACTCAACTGGAGAAGAGACCCTATTCCCATTAAAGTACTCGATTGTAATCCAGAAGTCCCCCTTCCAGCACAAAAGGGGACCTGACTTCCCTGAAGTAACTCAAGTAAGTTCCTGAGGTCCTCGTCGCAACTCGAGAAATCCCCCCAGCTTCCAACCGCAATTCAAAAAACACCACAAAATTATCCCCTCAATGCGAGATGTGGTAATTTTGCGCTGCAGAATCTCAAGAGAAATCCCAAATTTCCGCTTGAAAGGCAAAAGTTTACTTTACACACTTTATGCGACTCCGAATGTTCCCTAACATCCGTCCTCAGTGCAAAGGAGAACAACTTTATGGACTCAAATCGAGAATAGGAAATATTCCCATTAAAGGCTGGAGAGCAATCCGGAAGTTCCCCTTCCATCACAAAAGGGGACCTGCCTTCCTTGAAGTAACTCGAGTGAGTTCCTGAGGTCCCCGTCGCTTCTCCAGAAGTACCCTCAGCTTCCCGCCGCAAATAGAGAAACACCACAAAGTTATCCCCAAAATTCGAGATGAGGAAATTTTGCGCTGCAAAATCTCAAGAGAAATCCCACATTCCCGCTTGAAAGCAAAAGGGTACTTGACTCCATATATGCGACTCACAATATTCCCTAACATCCGTCCTCATTGGAGAGGAGAACACACTTTAATGACTCAAGTCGAGAAGAGACAATATTTCCATTTAACAGTTTGAGAGTAATTCGGAAGTTCCCCTTCCAACACCAAAGGGGACTTGTCTTCCCTGAAGAAACCCCAGCGAGTTCCTCAGGTTCCCGTCGCAACTCAAGAAGTACCCACTGCTTCCCGCCGCAACTCTAGAAACTCCACAAAATTATCCCCTCAATGCTAGATGAGGTAATTTTGCACTGCAGAATATCAAGAGAAATCCCACATTCCCGCTTGAAAGGCAAAAGGGTACTTGACACAATTTATGCCACTCAGAAAGTTCCCTAACATCCGTCCCCATTGGATAGGAGTACACACTTTATGGACTCAACTCGAGAAGAGGCCCTATTCTCTTTAGAGGGCTCTGGAGTAATCCGGAAGTTCCCCTTCCAGCACAAATGGGGACCTGTCTTCCCTCACGTAACTCGAGTGAGTTCCTGGGGTCCCCGTCCCAACTCGACAAGTACCCCCAGCTTCCCACCGCAATTTGAAAAACACCACAAAATTGTCCCCTCAATGCGAGAGGAGGAAATTTTGCGCTGCAGAATCTCCAGAGAAGTCTCACATTCCAGCTTGAAAGGCAAAAGGGTACTTGACTCCCTTTATGCGACTCATAATGTTCGTAACATCCGTCCTCTTTAGAGAGGGGAACAACTTATGGACTCAAATCGAGAAGAGGCATTATTCCCATTTAAATGCTCCAGAGCAATCCGGAAGTTCCCCTTCCAACACAAAAGGGGACTTGACTTCCCTGAAGCAACCTGAGAGAGTTCCTGATGTCCCCATTGCAACTCGAGAAGTACCCCCAGCTTTCGGCCGCAACTCGAGAAACACCACAAAATTATTACCTGAATGCGAGATGAGGAAATTTTGGAGTGCAGATTTTGAAGGGAAAATCCACATTCCCACTTGAAAGGCAAAAGGGTACTTGACTCCGTTTATGCGATTCAGAAACTTCCCTCAAACAGACGTCTCCATTGGTGAGGAGAACACATTTATAGGCTCAACTCGAGAAGCGGCCCTATTCCCTTTTAATGGCTCGAGAGTAATCCAGAATATCCCTTTCCAACATAAAGAGGGACGTGACTTCCCTGAAGGGACCCGAGCAAGTACCTGAGGTCCCCGTCGCAACTAGAATAGTACCCCCAACTTCCCGCTGCAACTCGAGAAACACCACAAAATTATCCCCTCAATGTGAGATGAGGAAATTTTGCGCTGCAAAATCTAAAGAGAAAACTGACATTCCCGCTTTAAAGGCAAAAGGATATACTTGACACCCTTTATGTGACTCAGATTGTTCCCTCATACAGCAGTTCCCATTGGACAGGAGAACACACTGTATGGACTCAATTCGAGATGAGCCCCTGTTCCCATTTAACGGCTCGAGAATAAACAGGAAGATCCCCTTCCAACACCTAAGGGGACCTGACTTCCCTGAGGTAACTCGAGTAAGTTCCTGAGGTCCACGTCACAACTCGAGAAATCCCCCAGCTTCCCGCCGCAACTCGAGAAACACCACAAAATTATCCCCTCAATGCGAGATGAGGAAATTTTGCGCTGCAGAATCTAAAGTGAAATCCCACATTCCCGCTTGAAAGGAAAAAGGGTACTTGACACATTTTATGCCATTTAGAAAGTTCCCTAACATCTGTTCCCATTGGAGAGGTGAACACACTTTATGGACTCAACTCGAGAAGAGGCTCTATTCCCATTAAAGGCCTCGAGAGTAATCCGGAAGTTCCCCTTCCAGCACAAAAGGAGACCTGACATCCCTGAAGTAACTCGAGTGAGTTCCTGAGGTACCCTTCACAACTAGAGAAGTACCCCCAGCTTCCCGCCGCAATTTGAGAAACAACACCAGATTATACCCTCAAAGTGACATGAGGAAATTTTGTACTGCAGAATCTCAAGAGAATTCCCACATTCGCGCTTGAAAGGCAAAACAGTACTTGACACACTTTTTGCCACACAGAAAGTTCCCTAACATCCATCCCCATTGGAGAGGAGAACACACTTTATGGACTCAGTTCCAGAAGAGGCCCTATTCCTAATAAAGGGCTCGAGAGTAATCCGGAAGTTCCCCTTCCAGCACAAAATGCGACCTGAGTTCCCCGAAGTAACGCGAGTGAGTTACTGAGATCCCCGTCGTAACTCGAGAAGTACCCCCAACTTCCCGCCGCAATTCGAGAAACACCATAAAATTATCCCCTCAATGCGAGATGAGGAAATTTTGCACTGCAGAAGCTCAAGAGAAATCCCACATTCCCTCTTGAAAGGCAAAGGGAACTTGACTCCCTTTAGGCGATTCAGAATGGTCCCTAACATCCGTCCTCAGTGGAGAGGAGAACACACTTTATGGACTCAAGTCGAGAAGAGGCAATATTCCTGTTTAACGGCTCGAGAGTAATCCGGAAGTTCCCCTTCCAGCACAAAATAGGACCTGACTTCCCTCAAGTAACTCGAGTGCGTTCATGAAGTCCACCGCGCAACTCGAGAAGTACCACCAGTATCCCACGGCAATTCGTGAAACACCACAAAATTATCCCCTCAATGTGAGATGAGGAAATTTTTTGCTGCAGAATTTCAAGAGAAATCCCACATTCCCGCTTGAAAAGCAAAAGCGTACTTGACACATTTTATGCCATTCAGAAAGTTCCCTAACATCCGTCCCCATTGGAGAGGAGAACACACGTTATGGACTCAACTGGAGAGGAGGCCCTATTCCGGTTAAAGGACTCGATTGTAATCCGGAAGTCTCGCTTCCAGCACAAAAGGGGACCTGACTTCCCTGAGGTAACTCGAGTAAGTTCCTGAGGTCCACGTCACAACTCGAGAAATCCCCCAGCTTCCAACCGCAATTCGAGAAACAGCACAAAATTATCCCCTCAATGCGAGATGAGGAAATTTTGCGCTGCAGAATCTCAAGAGAAATCCCACATTCCAGCTTGAAAGGCAAAAGGGTACTTTAAACACATTATGCGACACCGAATGTTCCCTAACATCCGTCCTCAGTGCAGAGGAGAACAACTTTATGGACTCAAATCGAGAATAGGAAATATTCCCATTAAAGGCTGGAGAGCAATCCGGAAGTTGTCCTTCCAACACAAAAGGGGACCTGCCTTCCTTGAAGTAATTCGAGTGAGTTCCTGAGGTCCCCGACGCTTCACCAGAAGTACCCCCAGCTTCCCGCCGCAAATAGAGAAACACCACAAAATTATCCCCAAAATGCGAGATGAGGAAATTTTGCGCTGCCGAATCTCAAGAAAAATCCCACATTCCCGCTTGAAAGGCAAAAGGGTACTTGACTCCCTATATGCGAATCACAATGTTCCCTAACATCCGTCCCATGACTCAAATCGAGAAGAGGCAATATTCCCATTTAACGGCTCGAGAGTAATCTGGAAGTTCCCCTTCCAACACCAAAGGTGACTTAACTTTGCTGAAGAAACCCCAGCGAGTTCCTCAGGTTCCCGTCGCAACTCAAAAAGTACCCACTGCTTCCCGCCGCAACTAGAGAAACTCCACAAAATTATCCCCTCAATGCGTGATGAGGTAATTTTTCCCTGCAGAATCTCAAGTGAAATCCCACATTCCCGCTTGAAAGTCAAAAGGGTACTTGACACAATTTATGCCACTCAGAAAGTTCCCTAACATCCGTTCCCATTAGAGAGGAGTACACACTTTATGGACTCAACTCGAGAAGAGGCCCTATTCCCTTTAATGGCTCTAGAGTAATCCAGAAGTTCCCCTTCCAGCACAAATGGGGACCTGACTTCCCTCACGTAACTCGAGTGAGTTCCTGGGCTCCCCATCCCAACTCGACAAGTACCCCCAGCTTCCCGCCGCAATTTGAGAAACACCACAAAATTGTCCCCTTAATGCGAGAGGAGGAAATTTTGCACTGAAGAATCTCCAGAGAAGTCTCACATTCCAGCTGGAAAGGCAAAAGGTACTTGACTCCCTTTATGCGACTCATAATGTTCCCTAACATCCGTCCTCCTTAGAGAGGAGAACAACTTATGGACTCAAATAGAGAAGAGGCATTATTCCCATTTAAAGTCTCCAGAGCAATCCGGAAGTTCCCCTTCCAACACAAAAGGGGACTTGACTTCCCTGAATCAACCTGAGAGAGTTCCTGATGTCCCCATTGCAACTCGAGAAATATCCCCAGCTTTCGGTCGCAACTCACGAAACACCACAAAATTATCCCCTCAATGCGAGATGAAGTAATTTGGCGCTGCAGAATATCAAGAGAAATCCCACATTCCCTCTTCAAAGGCAAAAGGGAACTTGACTCCCTTGAGGCGACTCAGAACGGACCCAACATCTGTCCTCATTAGAGAGGAGAACACACTTAATGGAGTCAAATCGAGAAGAGGCAATATTCCCATTTAACGGCTCGAGAGTAATCCGAAAGTTCCCCTTTCAACAGAAAAGGGTACTTGACTTCGCTGAAGCAACCCGAGCGAGTTCCTGAGGTCCCCTTCGCAACTCAAGAATTACACCCTGCTTCCCGCCGCAACTCGAGAAACACCACCAAATAATCCCCTCAATGCGAGATGAAGTAAATTTGTGCTGCAAAATCTCAAGACAAATTCCACATTCCGGCTTGAAATGCGAAAGGCTACTTGACACACTTTATATGACTTACACAGATCCCTACCATCTGTCTCCATTGGTGTGGAGAACCCTCTTTATGGACTCAAATCGAGAAGAGGCTCTATTCCCATTTAAGGGCTCGAGAGTTAACCGGAATTTCCCTTCCATCAAAAAAGGGGACCTGACTTACATGAAGCAACCTGAGCGAGTAACTGAAGTCCCAGTTGCAACTCGAGAAGTACCACCATCTACCCGCCTCAACAGGAGAAAAACCACAAAATTATCTCCTCAGTGCAAGATGAGGGAATTTTGGGCTGCAGAATCTCAAGGAAATCCCACATTCCCGCTTGAAAGGCAAAAGGTAGTTCACACCCTTTATGCGACTCAGAAAGTGCCCTCACACAGCTTTATGAACTGGAGAATACACTTTATGAATACAGGAGAATACACTTTATGAACTCAATTCGAGATGAGGCCCTAAGCCCATTTAATGGCTCGAGAATAAACCGGAAGTTGCCCTTCCAACACATAAGGGGAACTGACGTTCCTGAAGCAACCCCAGCGAGTTCCTGAGGTCCCCGTCGCAACTCGAGAACTATCCCCAGCTTCCCGATGCAACTCGAGAATCACCACAAAATTATCCCCTCAATGTGAGATGAGGAAATTTTCGCTGCATAATCTCAAGAGTAATCCCACATTCCCTCTTGAAAGGTAAAAGGGAACTTGACACCCTTTATGCGACTCAGAAAGTTCCCTCACACAGCTGTTCCCATTGCAGAGAACACACTTTATGGACTCAATTCGAGATGAGGCCCTATTCCCAATTTACGGCCAAAAGTAAACCGGCAGTTCCCCTTCCAACACAAAAGATGACCTTCCTTCCCTGAAGAAACCCGAGCAAGGACCTAAGGTCCCGGTCGCAACTCGAGAAATACCCCTAGGTTACCGCCGTAAATCAGGAAACTACACAAAATTATCCCCTCAGTGCTAGATGAGGAAATATTACCCTGCAGAATCTCAAGAGAAATACCACATTCCTTCTTGAAAGGCAAAAGGATACTTCACACACTTTATGCGACTCAGAAAATTGACTAACATCAGTTCCCATTGGAGACGAGAACACACTTTATGGACTCAATTCGAGATGAGGCCCTATTCGCATTTAACGGCTTGAGAGTAAACTGGAAGGTCTCCTTCCAACACAAAAGGGGACCTGATTTCCCTGAAGCAACCGGAGCGAATTTCTGAGGTCCCAGAAGCACCTCGAGAAGTACACCCATCTTCCCGCCACAAATCGAGAAACAACAAAAAATTATCCCCTCAATTTGAGATGAGGAAATTTTGCACTGCAGAATCTCAAGAGAAATACCACATTCCCTCTTGAAAGGCAAAAGGGTACTTGACACCACTTATGCGACTCAGAATTTACCCTGACACAGCCGTCCCCATTGGAGAGGAGAAAACACTTTATGAACCCAATTCGAGATGAGGCCCTATTTCCATTTAAAAGCTCGAGAGTGAAACGGGAGTTCTCCTTCCAACACAAAAGGGAACCTGACTTCCCTGAAGCAACCCGAGCGAGTTCCTGAGGTCTCGGTCACAACTGGAGAAGTAGCCCCTGCTTCCGGTCGCAACTCGAGGAACACCACATAAGTATCCTCTCAAACGAGATGAGGTAATTTTGCGCTGCAGAATCTCAAGAGAAATCGCACATTCCCTCTTGAAAGGCAAAAGGGTACTTGACACCCTTTATGCGACTCAGAAAGTTCCTCACACAGCCGTCCCCATTGGAGAGGTGAACACACTTTTTGGACTCAATACGAGATGAGTCCATATTTCCATTTAACGGCTCGAGAGTAAACCGGAAGTTCCCCTTCAACACAAATGGGGACCTGACTTCCCTGAAGCAATCCGAGTGAGTTCCTGAGGTCCCCGTCACAACTCGAGAAGTACCCCCAACTTCTCGCCGCAACTCGAGAAACACCAGAGAAATATGCCTTCAATGCGAGATGAGGAAATTTTATGCTGCAGAATCTCAACAGAAATACCACATTCCCTCTTGAATGGCAAAAGAGTACTTGACACCCTTTATGCGACTCAGAAAGTTCCATCACACAGCCGTCCCCATTGGACAGGAGAACACACTTTATGGACTCAGTTCGAGTTGAGGACCTATTCCCATTTAACGGCTCGAGAGTAAACAGGAAGTTCCCCTTCCAAAACAAAAGGGGACCTGCCTTCCCTGAAGCAACCTGAGCGAGTTCGAGAGGTCCTTGTCGCAACTCCCAAAGTACCCCTAGCTTCCCACCGCAACTCGTGAAACACCACAAAATTATCCCCTCAATGCGAGATGAGGAAATTTTGCGCTGCATAATCTCAAGAGTAATCCAACATTCCCTCTTGATAGGCAAAAGGGTACTTGACACCCTTGATGCGACTCTGAATGTTCCCTTACACAGTCCTCCCCATTGGACAGGAGAACACAATTTTGCACTCAATACGAGATGAAGCCCTATTAGCATTTAACTGTTCGGGAGTAAACCGGAATTTCCCCTTCCAACACATAAGGGGACCTGAATTCACTAAAGCACCCCAAGCGAGTTCCTGAGGTCCCCGTCGCAACTTAAAAACTACCCCCAGCTTTCCACCGCAACACGAGAAACACCACAAAATTATCACTTAAATGCGACATGAGGAAATTTTCGATGCATAATCCCAAGAGTAATCCCACATTCCCTCTTGAAAGGCAAAAAGGTACTTGACACCCTTTATGCGACTCAGAAAGTTCCCTCACACAGCTGTACCCATTGGAGAGGAGAACACACGTTATGGACCCAATTCGAGATGAGGCCCTATTGCCATTTAACCGCTTGAGAGTAACAGGAAGTTCCCCTCCCAACAAAAAAGGGGACCTGATTAACCTGAAGCGAGCCGAGCGAGTTACTGAGGTGCCCGACATAACTTGAGAAGTACCCCCGGCTTCCCGCCGCAACTCGAGGAATACCGCAAAATTATCCCTCAATGCGACATGAGGAAATTATCGCGGCATAATCTCAAGAGTAATACAACATTCCCTCCTGAAAGTCAAAAGGGTTCTTGACACCCTTTTTGCGACTCTATTAGTTCCCTGACACAGCCTTCCCAATTGGACAGGAGAACACACTTTATGGACTCAATTCGAGATGAAGCCCTATTCCCATATAACGCCTAGAGAGCAAACTGAAAGTTCCCCTTCCAACAAAAAAGGGGACCTGACTTCCCTAAAGCAACCAGAGCGAGTTCCTGAGGTCCTTGTCGCAACTCGAGAAGTACGCCCAGCTCCCCACCGCAACTCGAGAAACACCACAAAATTAACCCCTAATGCGAGATGTGGAAATTCTCTGCTGCAGTATCTCAAGAGAATTACCACAATAACTCTTGTAAGACAATAGGGAACTTGACACCCTTTATGCCACTCAGAAATTTCACTAACATGAGTCCACATTGGAGAGGAGAACACACTATATGGACTCATTTCAAGATGAGGCCCTATTCCAATTTAACGGCTCCAGAGTAAACCGGAAGTTCCCCATCCAACACAAAAGGGCAACTCACTTCCCTGAAACAATCCGAGCGAATTCCTGAGGTGCCCGTCGCAACTCAAGAAGTAACCCCAGCTTCCCGCCGGAACTCGAGAAACACCAAAAATTATCCCCTAATGCGAGATGAGGAAATTTTGCGCTGCAAAATCTAAAGAGAAAACCGACATTCCCGCTTTAAAGGCAAAAGGATACTTGACACCCTTTATGTGACTCAGATTGTTCCCTCATGCAGCCGTTCCCATTGGAGAGGAGAACACACTTTATGGACTGAATTCGAGATGAGCTCCTATTCCCATTTAACGGCTCAAGAGTAAACCGGAAGTTCCCAATCCAACACAAAAGGGGACCTGACTTCCCTGAAGCAACACGAGCGAGTTCCTGAGGTCCCCGTCACAACTCGAGAAGTATCCCCTGCTTCAAGCCGCAACTCGAGAAACACCGCAAAATTATCCCATCAATGCGAGATGAGGTAATTTTGCGGTGCAGAATCTCAAGAGAAATCCCACATTCCCGCTTGAAAGGCAAAAAGGTACTTGACTCCCTTTAGGCGACTCAGAATGGTCATTAACATCCGTCCTCACTGGAGAGGAGAACACACATTATGGACTCAAATCGAGAAGAGGCAATATTCCCTTTTAAAGGCTCGAGAGTAATCCGGAGGTTTCCCTTCCAACACAAAACGGGACTTGACTTCCCCGAAGCAACCAGAGCGAGGTGCTGAGATCCCCATCGCAACTCGAGAAGTACCCCCTACTTCCCGCCGCAACTGAAAAAAACAGCACAAAATTTTCCCCTCAATGCGAGATGAGGTAATTTTGCGCCACAGAATCTCAAGAGAAATCCCACATTCCCGCCTGGAAGGCAAAAGTGCAATTGACACAATTTATGCCACTAAGAAAGATCCTTAATATCCGTCCTTATTGAAGAGCAAAACACACTTTATCGACTCAATCGAGAAGAGGCCCTATTCCCATTAAAAGGCTTGAGATTAATGCGGAAGTTCCCCTTCCAGCACAAAAGAGGACCTGACATCCCTGAAGTAACTCGAGTGAATTCCCGAGGTTCCCGTCGCAACTCGAGGAGATCACCCCGCTTCACACCACAATTCGAGAAACACCACAAAATTATCCCCGCAATGCGAGATGAGGAAATTTGCGCGGCAGAATCTCAAGAGAAATCCCACATTCCCGCTTGAAAGGCAAAAGGGTACTTGTCTCCCTTTAGGTGACTCAGAATGGTCCCTATCATCCATCCTCAGTGGAGAGGAGAACACACTTTATGGACTCAAAACGAGAAGAGGCAATATTCCCATTTAAGGGCTCGAGAGTAATCCGGAAGTTCCCCTTCCAACACAAAAGGGGACTTGACTTCCCTGAAGCAACCTGAACGAGTTCCTGAGGTCCCCATCGCAACTCGAGAAGTACCCCCAGCTTCCCGCCGCAATTCGAGAAACAACACAAAATTATCCCCTCAATGCGAGATGCGGAAATTTTGCGCTGCAGAATCTCAAGAGAAAATCCACATTCCCGCTTGAAAGGCAAAAGTGTACTTGACAACCTTTATGCGCCTCAGAAAATTCTCTCAAACTGCTGTCCCCATTGGAGAGGAGAACACACTTTAAGGACTCAACTCGAGAAGAGGCCCTATTCCCATTTAAGGGATCAAGATTAAATACGGCGTTCCCCTTCGGATACTAAAGGGGACCGGACTTCCCTGAAGCGACCCGAGCGATTTCCTGTGGTTCAAGTCACAACTCGAGAAGTACCCCCATTTTCCCGCCGCATCTCGAAAAACAGCACAAGATTATACCTTCAATGTGAGATGAGGAAAATTTGCGCTGCAGAATCTCAAGTGAAATCCCACATTCACACTTCAAAGGCAAAAGGGTCCTTTACACACTTTATGCGACTCAGAAAATTCACTCACACAACCGTACACATTGCAGAAGAGAACACATTTTATGGACTCAATTCGAAAAGAGGGCCTATATGCATTTAACGTCTCGAGAGTAATCCGGATATTTCCCTTCCATCACAATAGGGGACCTGAGTTCCCTGAAGCAACTGTAGAGAGTTCCTGAAGTCCACGTCCCAACTCGAGATGAACCCCCAGCTCCCCGCAGAAACTCGAGAAACACCACAAAATTATCACCTCACTGCAGATGAGATCATTTTGCACTGCAGAATCTCAAGAGAAAACCTAAATTCCCGCTTGAAAGGCAAAATTGTACTTGACACCCTTTATTTGACTCAGATATTTCCCTCAAACAACCGTCCCCATTGGAGAGGAGGACACACTTTATCGACTCAATTCGAGATGAGGCCCTAAGCCCATTTAACGGCTCGAGAATAAAACGGAAGTTGCCCTTCGAACACATAAGGGGAACTGACTTTCCTGAAGCAACCCCAACGAGTTCCTGAGGTCCCCGTCGCAACTCGAGAAGTCCCCCCAGCTTCCTGACGCAACTCGAAAAACACCACAAAATTATCCCCTCAATGCGAGATGAGGAATTTTTCGCTGCATAATCTCAAGAGTAATCCCACATTCCCTCTTGAAAGGCAAAAGGGAACTTGACACCCTTTATGTGACTCAGATATTTCCCTCAAACAACCGTCCCCATTGGAGAGGAGGACACACTTTATGGACTCAACTCAAGAAAACGCCCTATTCCCATTTAAGGGCACGAGAGTCATCCGCAAGTTCCCAGTCCAACACAAAAGGGGACCTGACCTCCCTGAAGCAACCCGAGGGATTTACTGAGATCCCCTTCGCAACTCGAGAAGTACACCCAGCTTCCCACCGCAACTCGAGAAACACCACAAAATTATCCCCTCAATGCGAGATGAGGAAATTTTGAGCTACAGAATCTCAAGAGAAATCCCTCATTCCCTCTTCAAAGGCAAAAGGATACTTGACACCCTTTATACGACTCAGAAAGTTCCCTCACACAGCCGTCCCAATTGGAGAGGAAAACACATTTTTTGGACTCAAAACTAGATGAGGTCCTATTCCAATTTAACGGCTCGAGACTAATCCAGAAATTCCCCTTCCAACACAACAGGTGACCTGACATCCCTGAAGCAACAAGAGCGAGTTCCTGACGTCCCTGTCTCAACTCGAGAAATACCCCCAGCTTCAAGCCGCAACTCGGGAAACACCAAAAATTATCCCCTCAATCTGAGATGAGGAAATTTTGCGCTGCAACTTCTCAAGACAAATTCCACATTGCCGCTTGAAATGCGAAAGGCTACTTGACACACTTTATGCGACTTACAAAGATCCCTAACATCTGTCTCCATTGGAGTGGAGAACCCTCTTTATGGACTAAAATCGAGAAGAGGCTCTATTCCCATTTAAGGGCTCGAGAGTTAACCGGAATTTCCCTTCCATCACAAAAGGGGACCTGACTTACATGAAGCAACACGAGCAGGTTACTGAAGTCCCAGTTGCAACTCGAGATGTACCACCAGCTACCCGCTGAAACACGAGAAACACCAAGAAATTATCTCCTCAGTGCGAGATGAGGAAATTTTGTGCTGCAGAATCTCAAGGAAATCCCACATTCCCGCTTGAAAGGCAAAAGTTAGTTGATACCCTTTATGCAACTCAGAAAGTTCCCTCACACAGCCGTCCCCATTGGACAGGAGAATATACTTTATGGACTCAATTCGAGATGAGGCCCTAAGCCCATTTAACGGCTCGAGAATAAACCGGAAGTTGCCCTTCTAACTCATAAGGGGAACTGACTTTCCTGAAGCAACCCCAACGAGTTCCTGAGGTCCCCGTCGCAACTCGAGAAGTACACCCAGCTTCCCGCCACAACTCGAGAAACACCAGAAAAGTATCCCCTCAATGTGACATGAGGAAACTTTTTGCTGCAGAATCTCAAGAGAAATACCACATTCCCTCTTGAAAGAAAAAAGGGTACTTGACACCCTTTATGCGACTCAGAAAGTTTTCTCAAACAGCCGTGCCCAATGGACAGGAGAACACACTTTATAGACTCAATTCAAGATGAGGCCCTATATCCATTTAACGTTTCGAGAGTAATCCCGAAGTTCCCCTTCCAACATAAAAGGGGAATTTACTTCGCTGAAGCAACCCGAGCGAGTTCCTGAGGTCTCCGTTGCAACTCGAGAAGTACACCCTGCTTCCCGCCGCAACAGGAGAAACATCACAAAATTATCCCCACAATGCGAGATGAGGTAATTTTCCGCTGCAGTATCTCAAGAGAAATCCCACATTACCGCTTGAAAGGCAAAAGTTGCTTGACACAATTTACGCCACTCAGAAAGTTCCCTAACATCCATCCCCATTGGAGAGGAGAACACATTTTACGGAGTCAAATCTAGAAGAGGCCCTATTCCCATTAAAGGGCTCGAGAGTAATCCAAAATTACACTTCAGCACAAAAGGGGACCTGACTTTCTTGAAGTAACTCGAGTGAGTTCCTGAGGTCCCCGTCGAAACTCGAGAAGTACACTCAGCTTCTCGCCGCAATTCGAGAAACAACACAAAATTATCCCCTCAATGCGAGATGAGGAAATTTTATGCTGCAGAATCCCAAGAGAAATCCCACATTCCCGCTTGAAAGGCAAAAGGGTACTGGACACCCTTTATGCGACTCAGAAAGTTTCCTCACTCAGCTGTCCCCATTGGAGAGGAGAACACACTTTATGAATTCAACTCGAGAAGAGGCCAATTCCCATTTAACGACTCGAGAGTAATCCCGAAGTTCCCCTTCAAACACAAAAAGGGACCTGACTTCCCTGTAGCAACCCGAGCGCATACCTGAGGTCCCCATCGCAATTCATGAAGAACCCGCAGTTTCCGGCTGCAACTCGAGAAACACTTCAAAATTATCCTTCAATGGGAGATGGGGAAATTTTTCACTGCAGAATCTCAAGAGAAATCCCACATTCCCGCTTGATAGGAAAAACGTTACTTGACACCCTTTATGCGACTCACAATGTTACCTGACATAGCCGTCTCCATTGGAGAGGAGAACACACTTTTTGGACTCAACTTGAGAAGAGGCCTTATTCCCATTTAATGGCTGGAGAGTAATCCGGAAGTTCCCCTTCCAACACAAAAGTGAACTTGACTTCCCTGAAGCAACCCGAGCGAATTCCTGAGGTCCCCGTCGCAACTGGAGAATTACACCCAACTTCCCGCCGCATCTCGAGAAACACCACAAAATTATCCCCTCAAGGCGAGATGACGAAATTTTGCACTGCACAATCAAGAGAAATTCCACATATCCGCCTGAAAGGCAAAAGGGTACTTGACAAACTTTATTCAGTTTAGTTCAGTCGCTCAGTCGTGTCCGACTCTCCGCACCCCAATAGATCACTGTGCGCCAGGCCTCCCTGTCCATCACCCACTCCCAGAATTCACTCAAACTCATGTCCACAGAGTCGGTGATGCTATCCAGCCATCTCATTCTCTGTCGTCCCCTTCTCCTCCCGCCCCCAACGTTTCCTAGGATCAGAATATTTTCCAGTGAGTCAACTCGTCTCATGAGTTGGCCAAAGTATTGCACTTTCAGCTTTAGAATCAGTCCTTCCAATGAACACACAGGATTGATCTCCCTTAGAATGGAGTGGTTGGAACTTCTTGCAGTACAAGGGACTCTCAAGAGTCTTCTCCAACACCACAGTTCAAAAGCATCAATTCTTCGGCGATCAGCTTTCTTCACAGTCCAACTCTCATATCCTTACATGACCACGGGAAAAACCATAGCCTTGACTAGACGGACCTTTACTGGCAAAGTAATGTCTCTGTTTTTTAATATACTATCAAGGTTGGTCATGACTTTCCTTCCAAGGAGTAAGCGCCTTTTAATTTCATGACTGGAATCAGCATCTGAAGTGATTTTGGAGCCCCCCAAAATAAAGTCTGAAACCGTTTCCACTTTTTCCATCTATTTCCAGTGAAGTGATGGGACCAGTTTCCATGATATATGTTTTCTGAATGTTGAGCTTCAAGCCAAATTTTCACTCTCCTCTTTCACTTTCATCAAGAGGCTTTTGAGTTCCTCTTCACTTTCTGCCCTAAGTGTGGTGTCATCTGCATATCTGAGGTATTGATATTTCTCCCAGCAATCTTGATTCCAGCTTGTTCTTGTTCCAGCCCAGCATTTCTCATGAAGTACTGTGCATATAAGTCAAATTAGCAAGGTGACAATATACAGCCTTGACGTAATCCTTTTCCTATTTGGAACCAGTCTGTTGTTGCATGTACAGTTCTGAGTGTTGCTTCCTGACCTGCATACAGGTTTCTCAAGAGGCAGCTCAGGTGGTCTGATATTCGCATCTCTTTCAGAATCTTCCACAGTTTATTGTGTTCCACACAGTCAAAGGCTTTGGCATAGTCAATGAAGCAGAAATAGATGATTTTCTGGAACTCTCTTGCTTTCTCCAAGATCCAGCGGATGTTGGCAATTTGATCTCTGGTGCCTCTGCCTTTTCTAAAACCCGCTTGAACATCTGGGAGTTCACAGATCACATATTGCTAAATCCTGGCTTGGAGCATTTTGAGCATGACTTTAGTAGCGATTGAGATGAGTGCAATTGTGCGGTCGTTTGAGCATTCTTTGGCATTGCCTTTCTTTGGGATTGGAATGAAGACTGACCTTTTCCAGTCCTGTGGCCACTGCTGAGTTTTCCAAATGTGTTGGCATATTGAGTGCAGCACTTTCACAGCATCATCTTTCAAGATTTGAAATAGCTCAACTGGAATTCCATCACTTCCACTAGCTTTTCTCGTAGTGATGCTTTCTAAGGCCCACTTGACTTCACATTCCAAGATGTCTGGCTCTAGGTCAGTGATCACATTTTCGTGACTATCCTGGTCATGAAGACCTTTTTTGTACAGTTCTGTGTATTCTTGCCACCTCTTCTTAATATCTTCTGCTTCTGTTAGGTCCAATCCATTTCTGTCCTTTATCGAGCCCATCTTTGCATGAAATGTTCCCTTGGAATCTCTAATGTTCTTGAAGAGATCTCTTGTTTTTCCTATTCTGTTGTTTTCCTCTATTTCTTTGCATAGATCAGTGAGGAAGGCTTTCTTATCTCTCCTTGTTATTCTTTGGAACTCTGCATTCTAATGCTTATATCTTTCCCTTTCTCCTTTGCTTTTCGCTTCTCTTCTTTTCACAGCTATTTGTAAGGCCACCTCAGACAGCCATTTCCTTTTTTTGCATTTCTTTTCCATGGGGATACTCTTGGTCCCTGTCTCCTGTACAATGTCACGAACCTCCGTCCAGAGGTCATCAGGCACTCTATCAGATCTAGTCCCTTAAATCTATTTCTCACTTCCACTGTATAATCATAAGGGATTTGATTTAGGTCATATCTGAATGGTCTAGGGGTTTTCCCTACTTTCTTCAATTTAAGTCTAAATTTGGCAATTAGGAGTTCATGATCTGAGCCACAGTCAGCTCCTTGTCTTGTTTTTACTAACTGTATACAGTTTCTCCATCTTTGGCTGCAAAGAATATAATCAATCTGATTTCGGTGTTGACCATCTAGTGATGTCCACGTGTAGAGTCTTTTCTTGTGTTGTTGGAAGAGGGTGTTTGCTATGACCAGTGCGTTCTCTTGACAAAACTCTATTAGACTTGGCCTTGCTTCATTCCGTGCTCCAAGGGCAAATTTGCCTGTTACTCCAGGTGTTTCTTGACTTCCTACTTTTGCATTCCAGTCCCCTAGAATGAAAAGGACATCTTTTGTGGGTGTTAGTTCTAAAAGGTCTTGTAGGTCTTCATAGAACCGTTCAAGTTCGGCTTCTTCAGTGTTACTGGTTGGGGCATAGGCCTGGATTACTGTAATGTTGATTGGTTTGCCTTGGAAACGAAAAGAAATCATTCTGTCGTTTTTAAGATTGCATCCAAGTACTGCATTTCGGACTGTTTTGTTGACCATGATGGCTACTCCATTTCTTCTAAGGGATTCCTGCCCATAGTAGTAGATATAATGGTCATCTGAGTTAAATTCACCCATTCGAGTCCATTTTAATTCACTGATTCCTAGAATGTCTACGTTCACTCTTGCCATCTCCTGTTTGACCACTTCCAATTTGCCTTGATTCATGGACCTAACATTCCAGGTTCCTATGCAATATTGTTCTTTACAGCACTGGACCTTGCTTCTATCACTGGTCACATCCACAACTAGGTACTGGTTTTGCTTTTGCTCCATCCCTTCATTCCTTCTAGAGTTATTTCTCCACTGATCTCCAGTAGCATACTGGGCACCTACCGACCTGGGGAATTCCTCATTCAGTATCCTGTCATTTTGCCCTTTGATACTGTTCATGGGGTTCTCAAAGCAAGTATACTGAAGTGGTTTGCCATTCCGTTCTCCAGTGGACCACATTCGGCTGTGGTCCATGTGATCAGATCGACTAGATTCTTGTGATTATGACTTCAGTGTGTCTGCCCTCTGATGCCCCCTCGCAATACCTACCATCTTATTTAGTTTCTCTTACCTAGGGTGTGGGATATCTCTTCACAGCTGCTCCAAGAATGCGCAGCTGCTGCACCTTACCTTGGATGAGGGGTGTGTCCTCAAGGCTGCCCCTCCTGACCTTGAACGTGAGTAGATCCTCTCGGCCCTTCCTCTCACAGCCACCGCCTATTGGACGTGGGGTACCTCCTCTCGGCTGCTTGCCCTGGCCTCAGGCGTGGGGTAGCTCCTCTTGGCCGCGCATCTTTGCATGGTCAGTTGCTCCGGGGCCGGCATCTCTCGCATCTGCACGGGCAGGGCCGGGGTCTCTCGGGTCTGCGCCAACGGGTGAGTCTCAGAAAATTCCCTCACACAGTCGTCCCCATTGGAGAGGAGAACACAATTTATGGACTCAACTCGAGAAGAGGCCCTATTCCCATTTAACGGCTCGAGAGTAATCCCGAAGTTCCCCTTCCAACACAAAAGGGGACCTGACTTTCCTGAAGCAACCTGAGTGAGTTCCTGAGGTCCTCTTTGCTACTCTAGAATTACCCCCAGCTTCCCGCCGCAACACGAGAAACACCACAAAATTATCCCCTCAATGCTAGATCAGGAAATTTTGTACTGCACAATTCAAAAGAAATCCCACGTTCCCGCTGGAAAGGCAAAAGTGTACTTTACACCCTTTATGTGACTCAGAAATTTCCCTCACACTGCTTTCCCCATTGGAGAGGAGAACACACTTAATGGACTCAACTCGAAAAGAGGCCCTATTCCCATGTAATGGCTCGAGAGTATTCCCGAAATTCCCCTTCCTTCACAAAAGGGGAATTGACTTCCCTAAAGCAACATGAGCGAGTAGCTGAGGTCCCCGTGGCAACTGGAGAAGTACACCCAGCTACCCCCAACTCGAGAACCACCACAAAATTATCTTGGGCTGAAGATCTCAAGAAAAGTCCCACATTCCCGCTTGAAAGGCAAAAGGCTACTTGACAAACTTTGTGTGACTCAGGAAGTTCCCTCAAACAGCTGCCCCATTGGAGAGGAAATCACACTTTTTGGACTAAACTCGAGAAGAGGTCCTATACCCATTTAACAGCTCGAGAGTAATCCGGAAGTTTCCATTCCAACAAAAAAGGTGACCTTATTCCCTGAAGCAACCCGAGCGAGTTCCTGAGGTCCCTGTTGCAACTCGAGAAGTGCCTCCAGCTTCCCACCGCAACTCGAGAAACACCACAAAATTATCCCCTCAAAGCGAAATGAGGAAACTTTGGGCTGCAGAATTTCAAGAGAATTCCCACATTCCCACTTGAAAGGCATAAGTGTACTTGACACCCCTTATGCGACTCAGAAAATTCCCTCAAACAGCATTCCCGATTGGAGAGTAGAACTCACCTTATGGACTAAACTCGAGAAGAGGCTCTATTCCCATTTAATGCCTCTGGAGTAACCTGGAAGTTCCTCTTCCAACACAAAAGGGGAACTGACTTTCCTGAAGCAACCCGAGCGAATTCATGATGTCCTCGTCTCAACTCGAGAAGTACCCCAAGATTCCCGTAGACACTAGAGAAAAACAACAAAATTATCCCCTCAATTGGAGATGAGGAAATTGTGCGCTGCAGAATCTCGAGAGAAATCCCACATTCCCTGTTGAAAGGCAAAAGGATACTTGACATCCTTAATGGGACTCAGAAAGTTCCCTCACACAGCCGTCCCCATTTGAGAGGAGAACACACTTTATGGCCTCACCTCGAGAAGAGGCCCTTTTCCCATTTAACGTCGTGAAAGTAATGTCGAATTTCCACTTGCTTCACAAAAGGGGACTTGACTTCCCTAAAGCAACCGGAATGAGTTCCCGAGGTCGTTGTTGTACCTCGAACATTACTGCCAGCTTCCCGCCGCTTCTCGGGAAACACCACATATTTATCCCCTCAGTACGAGATGAGGTAATTTTGTGCTGCAGGATCTCAAGAGAAAAGCCACATTCCCGATTGAATGAGAAAATGATAGTAACACCCTTTATGTGACTCAGAAAGTTCCCTCACACATATGTCCCGATTGGAGAGGAAAAAACACTTTATGGACTCAACACGAGAAGAGGCCCTACTCCGATTTAATGGCTCGAGAGTAACCCGGAAGTTCCCCTTCCAACACAAAAGGGGACCTGACTTCCCTGAAGCAACCCGAGCGAGTTCCTGAGGTCCCCGTCTCAACTCAAGATGTACCCCCAGCTTCCCGCCAAATCTCCAGAAACACCACAAAAATATGGCCTCAATGCGACATGAGGAAATTTTGCGTGGCAGTATCTCAAGAGAAATTCCACATTCCCACTTGAAAGGCAAAAGGGTAAGGGTACTTGACACCCTTTATGTGAATAAGAAATTTCCCTCACACAGCTGCCCCCATTGTAGAGGAGAACACACTTTATGGACTCTATTCGAGATGAGGCCCTATTCCCATTAAATGGCCCGAAAGTAATCCAGAAGTTCCCCTTTCAACACAAAATGGAGACCTGACTTCCCTGAAGCAACCCGATCTAGTTCCTGTAGTCCCCATTGCAACTCTAGAAGTATCCCCAGCTTCCCGCCGTAACTTGAGAAACACCACAAAGTATGGCCTCAATGCGAAATGAGGAAATTTTGCGTGGCAGTATCTCAAGAGAAAGCCCACATTCCCACTTGAAAGGCAAAATGGTATTTGACACCCTTTATGCGACTCAGAAATTTCCCTCACACAGCCGTCCCCATTGGAGAGGAAAACACACTTTTTGGACTCAACCTGAGTGAAGGACCTATTCCCATTTAACGCCTGGAGAGTGATCCGGAAGTTCCCCTTCCAACACAAAAGGAGAGCTGACTTTCCTGAAGCAACCCGAGTGAGTTCCTGAGGTCCCCGTCGCAACTAGAGAAATACCCACAGCTTCCCATCGAAACTCTAGAAACACCACAAAAATATGGCCTCAATACGAGATGAGGAAATTTTGGGCAGCAGAATCTCAAGAGAAATCCCACATTACCGCTTGAAAGGAGAATGGGAACTTGACACCCTTTATGCGACTGAGAAATTTCCCTAACACAGCGGTCCCCATTGGAGAGGAGAACACAATTTACGGACTCAACTCGAGAAGAGTCCCTATTCCCATTGAACGGCTTGAGAGTAATCCCGAAGTTCCCCTTCCAACACAAAGGGAAACTGACTTCTCAGAAGCAACACGGGGGATTACCTGAGGTCCCCGTCGCAAATCGAGAGGAAGCCGAAGCTTCCCGCCGACACTCAAGAAAAACAACAAGATTGTGCCCTCAAGGCGAGATGAACAACATTTCCGTTTCAGATTCGGTAAGAGAAATTCCACATTACCACTTGAAACTCGACAGGTTACATAACATCCTTTTCGCGACTAAAAGCTAAACCGACATACACAGCCCCAATCCCTAGGAACACCGAGTTTCTTGCCACTCTGACAAAATGCCCCGTTTTCCACTTCTCTTTTACAGATGAGAGTTGATTCCTCTGCTTTCTCTGGAATGGAATCCAGACGTTCCGGTCGCACAGGACGTGTAGGCAGGTACAACCTTGAAACTCGGGAGGATAACCGGTTTTCAAAACACAAGTGGAAAAAGTACGGATGTCACCACCCAATCGAGATATTGTCTGATTCTACTGCACAGGTTCAAATGTTTCCTCGAGTATCAACTCACAGGAAGAATGGAGTCCTGACTCCACGAGCATACTCTATACAATCTCCAGGTACAAATGCAACTCTAAAGTGGCCCATCAACCGTATTACAACTCCAGAAGAAAGCGAAGTTCCAGGCCTGAACAAGAGACGAGGCCTGAATACCCTGGAAAATATTGAGAACAACCGCGCAATACCTGTCTCCACTGGAGAAGAACAAACAGTTGACTGACAGAACGCTAGATGCGGCTCTATACCTCTGCTGCTCCTTATACAGGAATCTCAAGGTTCCCCTTCAAAAACGATAGAAGACCTGACTTCCCTGGGGCAACACGAGCGAGTTCCTGAGGTCCCCGTCGCAACTCGAGAGGAACCCCGAGCTTCCCGCCAAAAGTAGAGAAACACCACAAAATTATCCCCTCAAGGCGAGATGAGGAAGTTTTCAGCTGCAGAATCTCAAGAGAAATCCCACATTCCCGCTTGAAAGGCGAACAGGTACTTGACACCCTTTATGCGACTCAGAAAGTTCCCTAACACAGCCGTCCCCATTGGAGAGGAGAACACAATTTATGGACTGAACTCTTGAAGAGGCCTGACTCCCATTTAACAGCTTGAGAGTAATCCCGAAGTTCTCCTTCCAACACAAAAGGGGACCTGAGTTCCCTGAAGCATCACGAGCGAGTTCCTGAGGTCCCCATCACAAGTCGAGATAAACCCCAAGCTTCCCGCTGCAACTCGAGAAACACCACAAAATTTTCCCCTCAATGCGAGATGAGGAAATTTTCCACTGCAGAATCTCAAGAGAAATCCCACATTACCGTTTGAAAGGAGAATGGGAACTTGACACCCTTTATGCGACTGAGAAAGTTCCCTAATACAGCGGTCCCCATTGCAGAGAACAAAATTTACGGACTCACTCGAGAAGAGGCCCTATTCCCATTGAACGGCTCGAGAGTAATCCCGAAGTTCCCCTTTCAACACAAAGGGAAACTGACTTCTCAGAAGCAACACGGGGGATTACCTGTTGTCCCCGTCACAAATCGAGAGGGAGCCGAAGCTTCGAGCCGACACTTAAGAAAAACCACAAGATTGTGCCCTCAAGGAGAGATGAACAACATTTCCGTTTCAGATTCGGTAAGAGAAATTCCACATTCCCTTTTGAAACTCGACAGGTTACTTAACATCCTTTATGCGACTAAAAACTAAACCGACATACACAGCCCCAATCCCTAGGAACACCGAGTTTCTTGCCACACTGACAAAATGCCCCGTTTTCCACTTCTCTTTTACAGATGAGAGTTGATTCCTCTGCTTTCTCTGGAATGGAGTCCAGACGTTCCGGTCGCACAGGACGTGTAGGCAGGTACAACCTTGAAACTCGGGAGGATAACCAGTTTTCAAAACACAAGTGGAAAAGGTACGGATGTCACCACCCAATCGAGATATTGTCTGATTCTACTGCACAGGTTCAAATGTTTCCTCGAGTATCAACTCACAGGACGAATGGAGTCCTGACTCCACGAGCATACTCTATACAATCTCCAGGTACAAATGCAACTCTAAAGTGGCCCATCAACGGTATTACAACTCGAGAAGAAAGCGCAGTTCCAGGCCTGAATAAGAGACGAGGCCTGAATACCCTGGAGAATTTTGAGAGCAACCGTGCAATCCGTCTCTCCACTGGAGAAGAACAAACAGTTGTCCGACTCAATGCTCGATGCGGCCCTATTTCTCTGCTTCTCCTTATAGAGGAATCCCGAGGTTCCCCTTTCGACAGAATAGGAGACCTGAGGTCCCTGGGGCAACACGAGCGAGTTCCTGACATCCCCATCGCAACTCGAGAGGAATCCCCAGCTTCCCAACACAAGCCAAGAAACAACACAAAATTATCCCTTCAATGCGAGATGAGGACTTCTTTCGGCAGCAGAGTCTCAAGAGAAATGCCACATTCCCTCTTGAAAGGCGATTGGGTACTTGTCACCATTTATGCGACCCAAATACTTCCCTGACATAGCCGTCCACATTGAAGCGAAGCACACAATTTATGTACACAACACTACATGTGGCCCTATTCGTATCCTGAGCCTAGACATGAATCCTGAGGTTTCCCTTCCAACAGCAAATGATTTTGAACATCTTGGGACAACGAGAGTGGGTTCCAGAGGTCTCCGTTGCAACTCAAGAACCACACCAAGCTTTCCCCCGCAACACGAGAAAAACGACAATGGTACCCCATCAATGCGAGATGAGGAAATATTCTGCTGCAGAATCTCAATAGAAATCCCATATTCCCACTTGAAACTCGAACGGTACTTGACAGCCATTATGTGCCTCAAAAAGTTCCCTACCATACCTGTCCTCCTGAAGAGGAGCACACAATTTACGGACTGAACTTGAGATGAGGCCCCATTCCCATTTAAGGTCTCGAGAGTAAACCCGAAGTTCCCCGTACCACTCAAAAGAGGACCTGACTTCCCTGAAGCAACACTAGCTACGACATGCGGTCCCCCTCGCAACTCGAGAAGAACCCCAAACTTTCCAGTGCAATGTGAGAAATACCACAAAATTTTCCCCTCAATGTGAGATGAGGAACATTTCCACTGCAGAGTTTCAAGAGGAATCTCACATTCCCGCTTGAAACTCAAAAGGCCACTTGAAACCATTTATTCGACTCAAAAAGTTCCCTAACAAACATCCCCACTGGAGACGTGCACACAGTTTACAGACTTAAATTGAGATGAGGCCCTATTCCCATTTAACAGCTCGAGAGTAATCCCGAAGTTCCTCTTCCAACAAAAAAATGGAACTAACTTCTCTGAAGCAACAAGGGGATTTCCTGAGTTCCCCATCACAACTCGAGGGGTAACCCAAGCTTCCCGCCACAAGAAAAACCACAAGATTCTTCCCTCAAGGCGAGATGAAGAACATTTCCATTTCAGTTTCGCAAGAGAAATTCAAATGTAACCTCAAGTATCAACTCACAGGACGAGTGGAGACCTGACTGCACGAGCATACTCTATACAATCTCCAGGTACAAATTCAACTCTAATGTGGCCTAACACTCGTATTACAACTCAAGAAGAAAGCTCAGTTCCAGGTCAGAACAAGAGAGGAGAACTGAATCCCCTGGAGAATATTGAGAGCAACCGGAGATCCCTATCTCCACTGGAGAAGAACAAACAGTTGCCTGACTCAATGCTCGATGCGCCCCTATTCCTCTGCTTCTCCTTATAGAGGAATCCTGAGTTTCCCCTTTCAACACTATAGGATACCTGACTTCCCTGGGTCAACATGAGCGAGTTCCTGACATCCCCGTCGCAACTCAAGATGAACCCCAACTTCCCGCCGCAACTCAAGAAACACCACAAAATTATCCCCTCAATGTGAGATGAGGAATTTTTTCCATGTCAGTGTCTCAAGAGAAATCCCACATTCTAGCTTGAAAGGCAAACGGGTCCTTGACACACTTTATGTGACTCAGAAAGTTCCCTACCATAGCCATCCCCACTCGAGAAGAGCACACAATTTATATTCTTAACTTGAGATGAGGCCCTATTATCATTTAACGACTCGAGAGTAATCCAGAAATTCCCCTTCCAACAAAAAATGGACCTGACTTCTCTGAAGAGACACGGGGATTTCCTGAGGTCCCCATCGGAACTCAAGAAGGAGCCCAGGCCTCCTGCCGCAACTCGAGAAACACCACAAAATTATCCCCTCAATGAGAGATGAGGAATTTTTTCTGCGGCAGAGTCTCAAGAGAAATCCCACTATCCCACTTGAAACTCGAATGGGAACTTGATACCCTTTAAGTGAACCAAATGCTTCCCCCACGTAGCTGTCCACATTGAAGCGGAGCACACAATTTACGTACACAACACTAGATGCGGCCCTGTTCGTCTCCTGCGACTAGACATGAATCCTGAGGTCCCCTTCAAACAGCAAACGATTTCAACCTTCTTGGGACAACGTGATCGAGTTCCTGGGGTCACCGTCACAACTCGAGAGGAACCCCAAGATTTCCGCCGCAACTCAAGATAAACAAAAACGTTCCCCCATCAATGCGAGCTGAGGAAATTTTCTGCAGCAGAATCTCAAGAGAAATCCCACATTTCCGTTTGAATATCGAACGGGAACTTGACACCCTTTATGCGACCAAAAACTTCACCGAGATAGCCATCCACATTTGAAGCGGAGAACACAATATATCTACACAGCACTAGATGCGACCATATTACTCTGCCATGCCTCAAGAGGAATTCCGATGTTCCCCTTCCAACGCGCAAGGAGACCCAACTTCCCTGGGACATAGCGATCTAGGTCCTGAGGTCCCCTTTGCAACTCGAGAGTAACATGAAGCTTCCTGCTGCAAGTCGAGAAACAACACAAAATTATCCCCTTAATGTGAGATGAGGAAATTTTCTGCTGCAGAATCTCAAGAGAAATCCCACATTCCCACTTGAAATGTGAACGGGAACTTGACACACTTTATGCGACTCAGAAAGTTCCCTAACAGAGCCGTCCCCATTGGAGAGAACACAATTCACGGACTCAACTCGAGAAGAGGCCCTATTCTGATTTAACGGCTTGAGAGAAATCCCGAAGTTCCACTTCCAACACAAAAGGGGACCTGACTTCCCTGGGGGAACACGAGCGAGTTCCTGAGGTCCCCGTCGCACGTCGAGAAAAACCCCAAGCTTTCTGCCACAACTCGAGAAACACCACAAAATTTTCCCCTCAATGCGAGATGAGGATATTTTCCGCTGCAGATTCTCAAGAGAAATCACACATTACTGCTTGAAACTCGAACTGGTACTTGACATCCTTTATGTGACTCCAAAACATCCCCAAGATAGTGGTCCACATTGAAGCAGAGAACACAAATTATCTACACAGCACTAGATTCGACCCTATTGTCTGATTCTACTGCACAGTTTCAAATGTAGCCTCGAGTATCAAATCACAGGACAAATGGTGACCTGACTCCATGAGCATACTCTATACAATCTCAAGGTACAAATGCAAAAAAGCAAAATGGCTGTCTGAGGAGGCCTTCCAAATAGCTGTGAAAAGAAGAGAAGCGAAAAGTAAAGGAGAAAAGGATAGATATAAGCATCTGAATGCAGAGTTCCAAAGAAGAGCAAGGAGAGATAAGAAAGCCTTCCTCAGCGATCAATGCAAAGAAATAGAGGAAAACAACAGAATAGGAAAAACAAGAGATCTTTTCAAGAAAATTAGAGATATCAAGGGAATATTTCATGCAAAAATGGGCTTGATAAAGGACAGAACTGGTATGGACCTAATAGAAGCAGAAGATATTAAGAGAAGGTGGCAAGAATACACAGAAGAACTGTACAAAAAAGGTCTTCACGATGAAGATAATCAGGATGGCGTGATCACTCACCTGGAAACAGACATCTTGGAATGTGAAGGCAAGTGGGCCTTAGAGAGCATCACGACGAACAAAGCTAGTGGAGGTGATGGAATTTCAATTGAGCTATTTCAAATCCTAAAAGATGATGCTGTGAAAGTGCTGCACTCAATATGCCAGCAAATTTTTAAAACTCAGCACTGGTCACAGTACTGGAAAAGGTCAGTCTTCATTCCAATCCCAAAGAAAGGGAATGCCAAAGAATGCTCAAACTACCACACAATTGCATTCATCTCAGACGCTAGTAAAGTCATGCTCAAAATTCTCCAAGCTGGGCTTCAGCAATATGTGAATCATGAACTTCCAGATGTTCAAGCAGGTTTAAGAAAAGGCAGAGGAACCAGAGATCAAATTGCCAACATCCACTGGATTATGGAGAAAGCAAGAGAGTTCCAGAAAAACATCTATTTCAGCTTCATTGACTATGCCAAGGCCTTTGACTGTGTGGATCACAATAAACTGTGGAACATTCTGAAAGAGATGGGAATCCCAGACCACCTGACCTGCCTCTGGAGAAACCTGTATGCAGGTCAGGAAGCAACAGTTAGAACTGGACATGAAACAACAGACTGTTTCCAAATAGGAAAAGTAGTACGTCAAGGTTGTATATTGTCAACCTGCTTATTTAACTTCTATGCAGAGTATATCATGAGGAACTCTGGGCTGGAAGAAGCACAAGCTGGAATCAAGATTGCCAGAAGAAATATCAATAACCTCAGATATGCAGATGAGACCACCCTTATGGCAGAAAGTGAAGAGGAACTCAAAGGTCTCTTGATGAAAGCAAAAGAGGAGAGTGAAAAGGTTGGCTTGAAGCTCAATATTCAGAAAACGAAGATCATCGCATCTGGTCCTATCACTTCTTGGGAAATAGATGGGGAAACAGTCGAAACCGTGTAAGACTTTATTTTTGGGGGCTCGAAAATCATTGCAGATGCTGAATGCAGCCATGAAATTAAAAGACGCTTACTCCTTGGAAGGAAAGTTATGACCAGCCTAGATAGCATATTAAAAAGCAGAGACATTACTTGACCAACCAAGTTCTGTCTAGTCAAGACTATGGTTTTTCCAGTGGTCATGTATGGATGTGAGAGTTGGACTGTGAAGAAAGCTGATCGCCGAAGAATTGATGCTTTTGAACTGTGGTGCTGGAGAAGACTCTTGAGAGTCCCTTGGACTGCAAGGAGATCCAACCAGTCCATTCTAGAGGAGATAAATCCTGGGTGTTCATTGGAAGGACTTATGCTAAAGCTGAAACTCCAATACTTTGGCCACCTCATGCGATGAGATGACTCACTGGAAAAGACTCTGATGCTGGGAGCGATTGGGGTACAAAGAGACGGGGACGAGAGAGAATGAGGTTGCTGGATGGCATCACTGACTCGATGGACATTAGTTTGAGTGAACGTCGGGAGTTGGTGATGGACAGGGAGGCCTTTCGTGTTGTGGTTCAGGAGTCACTAAGAGTCGGACACGACTGAGCGACTGAATCGAACTGAACTGAAAGTGGCCTATCACCCGTATTACAACTCGAGAAGAAAGCGCACTTCCAGGTCTGAACAAGAGACGGGGCCTGAATCCCCTGGAGAATTTTGAGAGCAACCGTGAGATCCCTGTCTCCACTGGAGAAGAACAAACAGTTGACTGACTCAACGCTAAATGCGGCCCTATTCCTCTGCTGCTCTTTATAGAGGAATCTTGAGGTTCCCCTTCCAAAAAGATAGGAGACCTGACTTCCCTGGGGCAACACGAACGAGTTCCTGGGGTCCCCGTCGCAACTCGAGGGGAACCCCAAGCTTCCAGCCGCAAAACGGGAAACACCACAAATTATCCCCTCAATGCGAGATGAGGACATTTTCCACTGCAGAATCTCAAGAGAAATCCCACATTTCCACTTGAAAGGCGAAAGGGAACTTGACATCCTTTATGCGACTCAGTAAGTTCCCTAACACAGCCGTCCCCATTGGAGAGGAGAACACAATTTACGGACTCAGGTCAAGAAGAGGCCCTGTTCACATTTAACAGGTCGACAGTAATCCTGAAGTTCCCCTTCCAACACAAAAGGGGACCTGCCTTCCCTGAAGCAACACGAGCGAGTTCCTGAGGTCCCCGTTGCAAGTCGAAAAAAACACCAAGTTTTACGCCGCAACTCGAGAAACACCACAAAATTTCCCCCTCAATGCGAGATGAGGATAATTTCCGCTGCAGAGTCTCAAGAGAAATCGCACATTACCGCTTGAAACCCGAAAGGAACTTGACACACTTTATGTGACTCAGTAAGTTCCCTAACACAGCTGTCCCCATTGGAGAGGAGAACACAATTTACGAACTCAACTCGAGAAGAGGCCCTATTCCCATTGAACGGCACGAGCGTAATCCCGAAGTTCCCCTTTGAACACAAAAAGGGACCTGCCTTCTCTGAAACAACACGGGGGATTTCCTGAGGTCCCCGTCCCAAATCGAGAGGGGGACCAAGCTTCCCGCCGCAACTCGAAAAACATCTCAATATTTTCCCCTCAATGCGAGATGAGGATATTTTCCGCTGCAGAGACTCAAGAGAAATCGCACATTACCATTTGAAACTCGAACGGGTACTTGACACCATTTATGCGACCCAAAAACTTCCCCAAGAAAGCCGTCCACATTGAAGCGGAGAACACAATTTTCTATACAACACTAGATGTGATACTGTTATTCTATTGTGTCTCGAGAGGAATCACCATGTTCCCCTTCTAACACGCAATGAGACCCAACTTCCCTGGGACATCGCGATCAAGGTCCTGAGGTCCCCGTCACAACACGACAGAAACATCTAGCTTCCTGCCGCAAGTCAAGAAACACCACAATATTACCCCTCAATGAGAGATGAGGAAAATTTCCACTGCAGATCTCTAGAAAAATCCCACATTGCCGCTTGAAACGCGAACGTTAACTTGACAACATTTATGCGACTCAGAAAGTTCTCTAACACAGCAGTCCCCATTGAAGAGGAGTGCACATTTCACGGACTCAACTCGAGAAGAGGCCCTATTCCCATTTATTGGCTTGAGAGTAATCCCGAAGTTTTCCTTCCAACACAAAAGGGGAACTGACTTCTCTGAAGCAACATGGAGGATGTCCTGATGTCCCCTTGGCAAATCGAGAGAGAGCCCAAGCTTCCCGCCGCAACTCAAGAAAAACCACAAGATTCTGCCCTCAAGGCGAGATGAAGAACATTTGCATTTTAGATTCGCAAGAGAAATTCCACATTCCCGCTTGAAACTCGACAGTTTACTTAACATCCTTAATGAGACTAAAAACTAAACCTACATACACAGCGCCAATCCAGAGGAACACCGAGTTTCTTGCGACACTGACAAAATGCCCCGTTTTCCACTCCTCTTTTCCAGATGAGAGTTGATTCCTCTGCTTCCTCTGGAATGGATATCAGACGTTCCAATCCCACAGGACGAGCAGGCAGGTACCACCTTAAAACTCGGGAGGATAATCGGTTTTCAAAACACAAATGGAAAAGGTACGGATGTCACCACCCACTCGAGAAATTGTCTGATTCTACTGCACAGATTCAGATGTATCCTCGAGTATCAACTCAGAAGACGATAGGAGACCTGACTCCACGAGCATACTCTATACAATCTCCAGGTAATAATGGAAAACTAAAGTGGCCTATTACCCGTATTACAACTCGAGAAAAAAGCGCAGTTCCAGGTCTGAACAAGAGATGAGGCCTGAATCCCCTGGAGAATTTTGAGAGCAACCAAAATTTCTCTGTCTCCACTGGAAAAGAACAAACAGTGGATCAACTGAATGCTAGATAAGGTCCTATTCCTCTGCTGCTCCTTATAGAGGAATCTCGAGGTTCCCCTTCGAAAATGATAGGAGACCTGACTTTCCCTGTGGCAACACGAGCGAGTTCCTGGGGTCCCCGTCGCAACTCGAGAGGAACGCCAAGCTTCCCGCTGCAAGTTGAGAAACACAACAAAATTATCCCTTCAGTGCAAAATGAGGAAATTTTTCACTGCAGAATCTCAAGAGAAATCCCACACTCCTGCTTGAAAGGCGAACGGGTACTTGACATCCTTTATGTGAATCAGAAAGTTCTCTCACACTGCCGTCCCCATTGGAGAGGAGAACACAATTTACGGACTCAGGTCGAGAAGAGGCCCTGTTCATATTTAACGTGTCGACAGTAATCCTGAAGTTCCCCTTCCAACACAAAAGGGGACCTGACTTCCCTGAAGCAACACGAGCGAGTTCCTGAGGTCCCCATCGCAAGTCGAAAAAAATACCAAGCTTTAGGCCACAACTCGAGAAACACCACAAAATTTTCCACTCAATGCGAGATGAGGATAATTTCCTCTGCAGAGTCTCAAGAGAAATTGCACATTACCACTTGAAACCCTAACGGAACTTGACACACTTTATGTGACCCAAAAATTTCCCCCAGGTAGCCGTCCACATTGAAGCAGAGAACATAATTTATCTACACAGCACTAGATGCGACCCTATTACTCTCCCGTGCCTCGAGAGGAATGGCGATGTTCCTCTTCCAACAGGCAAGGAGACCTAACTGCCCTGGGACATCGAGATCGAGGTACTGAGGTCCCCATCGTAACTCGATAGGAACTCAATTCTTACCTCCGCAAGTCGAGAAACACCACAAAATTATCCCCTCAATGCGAGATGAGGACATTTTCCACTGCAGCATATAAAGAGAAATCCCACATTCCCGCTTGAAAGGTGAACGGGTACTTGACACCCTTTATGCGACTCAGAAAGTTCCCTCACAGAGCCGTCCCCTTTGGAGAGGAGAACACAATTTAGGACTCAACTCGGTAAGAGGCCCTATTTCCATTCTAAGCCTCGAGAGTAATCCCGATGTGACTACCAAAACGAAAGAAGATCTGACTTCCCAGGAACTACAGGAGGGAGGTCCTGAGATCCCTTTCCCCTTTCGAGAAGAACCCCAAGCTTCCCACGGCAACTCGAGAAAAACCACAAGATTCTTCACTCTAAGTGAGATGAGGAAAATTTGCCTTGCAGAGTCTCAAGGGATATCCCATATTCCCGCTTGAAACCAGAACGGGTACTTGACACTTTTTATGAGACTCAAAATATTCCATGACATAGCTATCCCCACTTGAGAGAACACAATTTATGGACTCAACTTTAGATGAGGCCCTATTCCCATTCCACGCCTCTAGAGTAATCCCGATGTTCCCCTACCAAAACGAAAGGAAACCTGACGTTCCAGGGACTACACAAGCGAGTTCCTGAGGTGTCTGTCGCATCTCGAGAAGGACATTAAGATTCCTGTGGCTACTCGTGAAAAACCACAAGATTCTTCACTCAAAGTGAGATGAGGAAAATTTCCCCTGCAGAGTCACAAGAGAAATCATACATTCCCGCTTGAAACGCGAACGGGTACTTGACACCCTTTATGAGACTCAAGATATTCCCTGACATAGCTGTCCCCACTTGAGAGGAGAACACTATTTATAGACTCAACAATAGATGAGGCCTTATTCCCATTCCACGCCTCGAGAGTAATCCCGATGTACCCCTACCAAAACGAAAGGAGACCTGTCTTCCCAGGGACTAAACAAGCGAGTTCCTGAGGTCCCCATCGCAACTGGAGAAGGACCCCAAGCTTCCCGACGCAAATTGAGAAAAACTACAAGATTCTGCACTCAGGGTGAGATGAGGAAATTTTACCCTGCAGAGTCTCAAGAAAAATCCCACATTCCCGCTTGAAACGCAAACGGGTACTTGACACCCTTTATGAGACTCAAGACATTCCCTGACATAGCTGTCCCCACTTGAGATTAGAACAAAATTTATTGAATCAACTTTAGATGAGGCCCTATTCCCATTCCATGCCTCGACAGTAATCCCAAGGTTCCCCTACCAAAATGAAAGGAGACGTGACTTCCCAGGGACTACACGAGCGAGTTCCTGAAGTCCATGTCACAACTCGAGAGACACCCCAAGCTTCCCGCCGCAACTCGAGAAAAACCACGGGATTCTGCACTCAAGGTGAGATGAGAAAAATTCCCCTGCTGAGTCTCAAGAGAAATCCCACATTCCGGCTTGAAATGCGAACAAGTATTGTCAACCTTTATGCGACTCAAGACATTCCCTGACATAGCTGAACTCACTTGAGAGGAGAACACAATTTATGGACTCAACAATAGATGAGGCCCTGTTCCCATTCCACATCTTGAGAGTAATCCCGAGGTTCCCCTACCAAAACGAAAGCAAAACTGACTTCCCAGGGACTACAAGAGCGAGTTCCTGAGGTCCATGTCACAACTCGAGAAGGATCCCAAGCTTTCCGCCGCAACTCGAGAAAAACCACAAGATTCTGCACTCAAGGTGAGATGAGGAAAATTTCCCCTGCAGAGTCTCAAGAGAAATCCTACATTCCCCCTTGAAACGTGAATGGGAACTTGACACCCTTTAGGCAAATCAAGACATTCCCTGACATAGCTGTCCCCACGTGAGAGGAGAACACAATCTATGGAATGAACTTGAGATTAGGCCCTATTCCCATTCCACGCCTTGAGCGTAATCCCAATGTTCCCATACCAAAACGAAAGGAGACCTGACTTCCCTGGGAATACACGAGGGAGTTGCTGAGGTACTTTTCGCAAATCGAGAAGGACCCCAAGCTTCCCACCGCAACTCGAGAAAAACAACAAGATTCTGCACTCAAGGTGAGATGAGGAAAGTTTCCCCTGCAGAATCTCAAAAGAAATCCCTCATTCCCGCTGGAAACGTGAACGGGTACTTGACACAATTTATGTGACTCAAGACTTTCCCTGACATAGCTCTCCGCAGTTGAGAGGAGAAAACAATTTATAGACTCAACTTGAGATAAAGCCCTGTTCAGATTCCACGCCTTGAGAGTAATCCCGAGGTTCCCCTACATCACGAAAGAGACCTGACTTCCCAGGGAATACAGGAACGAGTTCCTGAGGTACCTGTCGCAATTCGAGTAGGACCCCAAGCTTCCTACCACAACTCGAGAAAAACCACAAGATTCTGCACTCAAGGTGACATGAGGAAAATTTCCCCTGCACAGTCTCAAGAGAATTCCCACATTCCCGCTTGAAACGCGAACGGGTACTTGACACCCTTTATGCGACACAAGACATTCCCTGACATAGCTGTCCCCACTTGAGAAGAGAACACATTTTATGGACTCATATTTAAAAGAGGCCCTATTCCCATTCCACGCCTCGAGAGTAATCCCGATGTTCCCCTACCAAGGCGAAAAGAGACCTGACTTCCCAGGGAGTACACGAGCGAATTCCAGCAAAGGAAACTCTAAGCAAGGTGAGAAGACAGCCTTCAGAATGGGAGAAAATAATAGCAAATGAAGCAACTGATAAAGGATTAATCTCCAAATTATACAAGCAGCTCCTGCAGCTTAATTCCAGAAAACTAAGTGACCCAATCAAAAAATGGGCCAAAGAACTAAACAGACATTTCTCCAAAGAAGACATAAAGATGGCTAATAAACACATGAAAAAATGCTCAACATCCCTCATCATCAGAGAAATGCAAATCAAAACCACAATGAGATACCATTTCACACCAGTCAGAATGGCTGCTATCCAAAAGTCTACATGCAATAAGTGCTGGAGAGGGTGTGGAGAGAAGGGAACCCTCTTACACTGTTGGTGGGAATGCAAACTAGTACAGCCACTATGGAGAACAGTGTGGAGATTCCTCAGAAAACTGGAAATAGAACTGCCATATGATCCAGCGATCGCACTCCTGGGCATACACACCGAGGAAACCAGAATTGAAAGAGACACATGTACTCCAATGTTCATTGCAGCACTGTTTATAATAGCCCGGACATGGAAGCAACCTAGATGTCCATCTGCAGATGAATGGATAAGAAAGCTTTGGTACATATACACAATGGAGTATTTCTCAGCCATCAAAAAGAATGCATTTGAATCAGTTTTAATGAGGTGGATGAAATTGGAGCCAATTATACAGAGTGAAGTAAGCCAGAAAGAAGAACATCAATACTGTATATTAACGCATATATATGGAATTTAGAAAAATGGTAACCTGAACCCTGTATAAGAGACTGCAAAAGAGACATAGGCATTTAGAACAGTCTTTGGGACTCTGTGGGAGAGGGTGAAGGTGGAATGATTGGGGAGAATGGAATTGTAGCATGTATATTATCATAAGTGACCAGTCCAGATTCGACGCATAGATTATCCTCTGTTCAAAAAAAAAAAAAATAAAAGAGGCCCTATTCCCATTCCAAGCCTCGAGAGTAATCCCGATGTTCCCCTACCAAGGCGAAAGGAGACCTGACTTCCCAGGGAGTACACGAGCGAATTCCTGAGGTCCCTGTCGCAACTCGAGAAGGACCCTAAGCTTTCCGCCGCAACTCGAGAAAAACCACAAGATCCTGCACTCAATGTGAGATGAGGAAAATTTACCCTGCAGAGTCTCAAAGGAAATCCCATATTCCCGCTTGAAACGCAAACGAATTCTTGACACCCTTTATGCGACTCAAGACATTCCCTGAAATAGCTGACCCCACTAGAGAGGAGAACCCAATTAATGGACTCAATTTTATGAGGCCCTATTCCCATTCCACGCTCCAGATTAATCCTTATGTTCCCCTTCCAAAACGAAATGAGACCTGACTTCCCAGGTACTACACAAGCGAGTTCCTGAGGCCTCTGTTGCAACTCGAGAAGGACCGCAAGTTTCCGCCACAACTCGAGCAAAACCACAAGATTCTGCAGTCAAGGTGAGATGAGGAAAATTTCCCCTAGAGGGTCACAAAAGTTATCCCACATTACCGCTTGAAACTCGAACGGGTACTTGACACCCTTTTGCAAATCAGAACATTCCCTGGGATAGCTGTCTCCACTTGAGAGGAGAACACAATTTATGGACTCAACTTGAGATGATGCCCTACTCCCATTCCACCCCTCGAGAGTAATCCCGATGTTCTCCTACCAAAACCAAAGCAGAATTGACTTTCCAGGGACTACACGAGCGAGTTCCTGAGGTCCCTGTCCCAACTCGAGAAGGACCCCAATCTTCCCGCCGCAACTCGAGAAAAACCGCAAGATTGTTCACTCATGGTGAGATGAGGAAAATTTCCCCTACAGAGTCTCAAGAGAAATCCCACATTCCCTTTTAAACTCAAACGGGCTCTTGAAACTATTTCTGCGACACAAAAAGGACCCTTATAAGCTGTCCCCACTGGAGAGGAGCACACAATTAACGGACTGTTCTCTAGATGAGGCCCAATTCACATTCGACGCCTCGAGAGAAATCCCGAAGTAGCCTTTCCAACAGGAAAGGAGACCTGACTTCCCTGGGGCAACAAGACCGATTTCTTGAGATCCCCGTCGCAACCTGAAAGGGACCCCAAGCTTCCAGCCGCAACTCGAGAAAAACCACAAGATTCTCCCCTCAATGCGAGATGAGGAATATTTCTGCAGCAGAGTCTCAAGAGAAATCACACATTCCACCTTGAAACTCAAAAGGGTACTTTAAACCCGTTCTTTGACACACAAAGATCCCTGACTAATCCGTCCCACTGGAGAGGAACACACACTTAAACGACTCAACACAAGATGATGACCAAATCACAGTCCACGCCACGATTGGAATCCCGAGGTTCCCCTTCCAACACGATTGGAGACCTGACGTTCCTGGGGCAAAAGCAGGGAATTGCTGAGGTCCCTGAAGCAATCGAGAAGGAGCCAAAGTTTCCCCCCGCAACTCGAGAAAAACCATAAGATTCTGCACTCAAGGTGAGATGAGGAAAATATCCCATGCAGAGTCCCAAGAGAAATCCCACATTCCCGCTTGAAACTCGAAAAGGTACATGACACCCTTTATGAGACTCAAGACATTCCATGACATAGCTGTCGCCACATGAGAGGAGAACAAAATTTATGGACTGAACTTTAGATGAGGCAGTATTCCCATTCCATGCTCGAGAGTAATCCCGAAATCCCCTACCAAAACCAAAGGAGACCTGCCTTCCCAGGGACTACAAGAGCGAGTTCCTGATATCACCTCGCAACCCGAAAGGCACCCCAAGCTTCAAACCGCAACACGAGAAAAACCACAAGATTCTCCCCTCAATGCGAGAGGAGAAACATTTCTGCTGCAAAGTCTCAAGAGAAATCACACATTACTGCTTGAAACTCGATAGGGTACCTGAAACCCTTACTGTTCTGCAAGACAAAAAGATCCCGGACTAAGCAGTCCCCTCTGGAGAGGAGCACACAATTATCAGACTCAACACAAAATGAGAAGCAAATCACATTCCACGCCACGATTGGAATCCTGAGGTTCCCCTTCCAACACGATTGGAGACCTGCCATCACTGGATAACATGAGAGAGTTTCTGAGGTCCCCATCGCAACTCGAGAAGGCCCCCAAGCTTCCTGCCATAACTCGAGACAAACCACAAGATTGTGCACTCAATGTGTGATGAGGAACATTTTCCCATGCTAAGTCTGAAGAGAAATCCGACATTCCCGCTTGAAACTCGAACCAGTACTTAACACACTATTTGCAACCCAAGACATTCCTTGACACAGCTGTCCCCAATGGAGAGAAGAACACACTTTATGGACTCAATTTTAGATGAGGCCTTATTCCCATTCTACACCTCGAGTGTAATCGCGAAGCTCGCCTTGCAAAAAGAAGTGACCTGACCTCCCTGAAGTAAAAAGAGCTAGGTTCTGACGTCACTGTCTCAACTCGAGAGCGATTACAAACTACTCGCCGCAACTCGATAAAAACCATGAGATTCCCCCATCATTGCAAGGTGAGGAATTTTCTGCTGCAGAGTCTCAATAAAGAAACTACATTACCGCTTGAAATTCGAATGGGTACTTGACACCCTTTCTGCAACAATAAAGTTCCCTGAATAAGCCATCCCTACTGGAGAGGAGCACATAATTTAAGGACTCATCTCTAGATGACTTCCAATTGTCACTCCACGCCTAGAGAATAATCCTGAAGTTTCCCTCCAACAGGCAAGGAGACCTGACTTCCCTGGGGCATGACCAGCGAGTAACTGAGGTCCCCGTCGCAACTCGAGAGGGACCCAAAGTTTCCCGCTGCAGCTCGAGAAAAACCACAAGATTCTGCACTCAAGGCAAGATGAGGAAAATTTTTCCTGCAGAGTCTCAAGAGAAATCACATATTCCCACTTGAAACTTGAACGGATACTTGACACCCTTTATGCGACTCAAGACATTACCTTACATAGCTGTCCCCACTTGAGAGGATAACACAATTTCTGGACTCAAATTTAGAGGCCCTATTCCATTTCCACGCCTCAAGAGTAATCCCGAAGTTCCCCTACCAGAGGAAACGAGACCTGACTTCCCAGGGACAACACGAACGTGTCCCTGAGGTGCCCGTTGAAAGTAGAAATGGAACCCAAGCTTCCTCCGCAACTCGAGAAAAACCACAAGATTCTTCAGTCAAGGTGAGGTGAGGAAAATTTCCCCTACAGAATCTCAAGAGAAATCCCACATTCCCTTTTAAACTCGAACGGGCACTTGACACTATTTCTGCGACACAAAAAGGACCCTTACTAAGCCGTCCCCACTGGAGAGGAGCACACAATTAATGGACTCATCTCTAGATGAGACCCATTTCACATTCGACGCCTCGAGAGAAATCCTGAAGTACACTTTCCAACACGAAAGGAGACGTGACTTCCCTGGGGCAACACCTGCGATTTCTTGAGATACCCATAACAACCTGAAAGAGACCCCAAGCTTCCAGCTGCAACTCGAGAAAAACCACAAGATTCTCCCCTCAATGCGAGATGAGGAATATTTCTGCTGCAGAGTCTCAAGAGAAATCACACATTCCCCCTTGAAACTCGAAAGGGTACTTTAAACCCTTTCTTTGACACACAAAAATCCCTGACTAATCCGTCCCACTGGAGAGGAGCACACGATTAACCAACTCAACACAAGATGATGCCCAAATCACTGTCCACGCCACGATTGGAATCCCGAGGTTCCCCTTCCAACACGATTGGAGACCTGAGGTCCCAGAGGCAACACGAGCGAATTCCTGAGTTCCCCGTAGCAATCCAGAAGGAACCAAAGTTTCCCGCCTCAACTCGAGAAAAGCCATAAGATTCTGCACTCAAGGTGAGATGAGGAAAATATCCCATTTAGAGTCCCAAGAGAAATCCCACATTCCCGATGTAAACTCGAAAGGGTACATGACACCCTTTATGAGACTCATGACATTCCATGGCATAGCTGTCGCCACATGAGAGAAGAACACAATTTATGGACTCAACTTTAGATGAGGCCGTATTCCTATTCCATGCCTCGAGAGTAGTACCGAAGATCCCCTACCAAAAGGAAAGGAGACCTGACTTCCCAGGGACTACACAAGCGAGTTCCTGATATCACCGTCAAAAACGGAAAGGGACGCCAAACTTCAAGCTGTAACTTGAGAAAAACCACAAGATTCTCGCTCCAATGCGAGTTGAGGAACATTTCTGCTGCAGAGTCTCAAGTGAAATCACACATTCCTCACTTGAAACCCGAACGGATACTTGACACCCTTTATGTGCCTCAAGACATGTCTTGACATACCTGTCCCCACTTGAGAGGAGAACACAACTTATGGACTCAAATTTAGATAAGGCCCTATTCTCATTCCACGCCTCAAGAGTAATCCCAAAGTTCCCCTACCAGAGGAAAGGAGACCTGATTCCCAGGGACAACTCGAGCGTGTCCCTGGGGTGCACGTTGTAAGTCGAAAAGGACCCCAAGTTTCCACCGCAACTCGAGAAAAACCACAAGATTCTTCACTCAAGGTGAGATGAGGAAAATTTCCCCTGCAGAGTCTCAAGAGAGATCCCACATACCCTTTTAAACTCTAACGGGCACTTGACACTATTTCTGTGACACAAAAAGGACCCTTACTAAGCCGTCCCCACTGGAGAGGAGCAAACATTTAACAGACTCATCTCTGGATGAGGCTCAATTCACATACGATGCCTAGAGTGAAATCCCGAAGTACCCTTTCCAACTGGAAAGAAGACTTGACTTCCCTGGGGCAACACGAGCGATTTCCTGAGATCCCCGTCGCAACCCGAAAGGGACCCCAAGGATCCAGCCGCAACTCGAGAAAAACCACAAGATTCTCCCCTCAATACGAGATGAGAACTATTTCTAAGGCAGAGTCTCAAGAGAAATCACACATTTACCCTTGAAACTCGAAAGGGTACTTTAAACCATTTCTTTGACACAAAAAGATCCCTGACTAATCCGACCCAACTGGAGAGGAACACACAATTAACGGACGCAACACAGAAGATGCCCAAGTCACATTCCATGCCACGAGCGGTATCCCGAGGTTCCTCTTCCAACACCATTGGTGACCGGATGTCCCTGGGGCAACATGAGAGAATTCCTGAGATACCGTCACAATCCAGAAGGAGCCAAAGCATCCCGCCGCAACTCGAGAACAACCACAAGATTCTGCACTCAAGGTGAGATGAGGAAAATTTCCCATGGAGAGTCCCAAGAGAAATCTCACATTCCCGCTTGAAACTCGAAAGGGTCCATGACACCCTTTATGTGACTCAAGACATTCCCTGACATAGCTGTCGCCACATGAGAGGAGAACAAAATTTATGGACTGAACTTTAGATGAGGCCGTATTCCCATTCCATGCTCGAGAGTAATCCCTAAATCCCCTACCAAAACGAAAGGAGACATGACTTCCCAGGGACTACATGATCGAGTTCCTGATATCACCGTCACAACCCGAAAGAGACCCCAAGCTTCAAGCCACAACACGAGAAAAACCACAAGATTCTCCCCTCAATGCGAGAGGAGGAACATTTCTGCTGCAGAGTCTCAAGAGAAATCACACATCCCTGCTTGAAACTAGAGAGGCTACTTGAAACCCTTTCTGAAACACAAAAAGATCCCGGACTAAGCCGTCCCCACTGGAGAGGAGCACACAATTATCGGACTCAACACGAGAATCAAATCACATTCCACGCCACGATTGGAATCCCGATGTTCCCCTTCCAATATGATCGGAGACCTGCCATCCCTGGGATAACAAGAGCGAGTTTCTGAGGTCCCCGTCGCAACTCGAGAAGGCCCCCAAGCTTCCTGTGCCGCAACTCGAGACAAACCACAAGATTGGGCACTCAAGGTGTGATGAGGAAAATTTTCCCATGCTAAGTCTGAAGAGAAATCCCACATTCCTGCTTGAAACTCGAAAGGGTACATGACACCCTTTATGCGACTCAAGACATTCCCTGACATAGCTGTCGCCACATGTCACGAGAAAAAATTTATGGACTCAAATTTAGATGAGGCCATATTCCCATTCCATGCCTCGAGAGTAATCCCGAAATCCCCTACCAAAACCAAAGGAGACCTGACTTCCCAGGGACTACACGAGCGAATTCCTGATATCACTGTGGCAACCCAAAAGGGACCCCAAGCTTCAAGCTGCAACATATTTCTGCTGCAGAGTCTCAAGAGAAATCACACATTCCTGCTTGAAACTCGATAGGGTACTTGAAACCCTTTCTGAAACACAAAAAGATCCCGGATTAAGCCGTCCCCACTAGAGAGGAGCACACAATTATCGGACTCAACACAAAATGAGAATCAAATCACATTCCACGCCACGATTGGAATCCCGAGGTTCCCCTTACAACACGATTGGAGACCTGCCGTCCCTGGGATAACACGAGCGAGTTTCTGCAGTCCCCGTTGCAACTCGAGAAGGACCCCAAGCTTCCCGCCGCAACTCGAGACAAACCACAAGATTGTGGACTCAAGGTGTAATGAGGAAAATTTTCCTGTGCAGAGTCTGAAGAGAAATCCCACATTCCCGCTTGAAACTCAAACCAGGACTTGACACACTATATGAGACCCAAAACATACCTTGACATAGCTGTCCCCACTGGAGAGAAGAACACAATTAATGGACTCAATTTTAGATGAGGCTGTATTCCCATTCAACACCTTGAGAATAATCCCGAGGTTTCCCTTCCAAAACTCAAGGAGACCTGACTTCCCTGGGGCATGACCAGCGAGTAATTGAGGTCCCCGTCGCAACTCGAGAAGGACCCCAAGCTTCCCGCTGCAACTCGAGAATAACCACAAGATTCTTCACTCAAGGTGAGATGAGGAAAATTTCCCCTGCAGAGTCTCAAGAGAAATCCTACATTCGCGCTTGAAATTCGAACGGACACTTGATACCCTTTATGCGAATCAAGACATTCCCTGACATAGCTTTCCCCACTTGAGAAGAGAACACAATTTCTGGACTCAACTTTAGCTGAGGCCTTTTTCCCATTCCACGCTTCAAGAGTAATCCCGAAGTCCCCTACCAGAGGAAAGGAGACCTGACTTCCCAGGGACAACACGAGCGTGTCCCTTAGGTGCCCGTTGTAAGTCGAAGAGGACCCCAAGCTTCCGACGCAACTCGAGACAAACCACAAGACTGTGCACTCAAGGTGTGATGAGGAAAATTTTCCCATTGTGAGTCTCAAGAGAAATCCCACATTCCCGCTTGAAACTCGAACCAGGACTTGACACACTATATGCGACCCAAGACATTCCTTGACACAGCTGTCCCCACTGGAGAGAAGAACACAATTTATGGACTCAATTTTAGATGAGGCCCTATTCCCATTCTAGACCTCGAGTGTAATCCCGAAGCTCTCCTTGCAAAAAGAAAAGTGACCTGACCTCCCTGAAATAAACAGAGCTAGGTTCTGAGGGGACTGTCTCAACTTGAGTGGGACTACAAGCTTCCCGCATCAACTTGATAAAAACCACGAGATTCCCACATCAATGCGAGATGAGGAATATTCTGCTGCAGAGTCTCAAGGGAAAACCCACATTACCGCTTGAAATTCGAACGGGTACTTGACACCCTTTCTGCACCCATAAAAGTTCCCTGACTAAGCCGTCCCTACTGGAGAGGAGCACACAATTTAAGGACTCATTTCTAGATGACTTCCATTTGCCATTCCACGCCTGGAGAATTATCCCGAAGTTTCCCTTCCAACACGTAAGGAGACCTGACTTCCCTGGGGCAGGACCAGTGAGTAACTGCGGTCCCCGTCACAACTCGAGAAGGACCCAAAGCTTCCCGCCGCAACTAGAGAAAAACCACAAGATTCTGCACTCAAGGCAAGATGAGGAAAATTTCCCATAAAGAGTCTCAAGAGAAATCCCACATTCCCTCTTGAAACTCGAACGGATACTTGACACCCTTTATGCGACTCAAGACATTCCCTGACATAGCTGTCCCCACTTGAGAGGAGAACACAATTTCTGGACTCAACTTTACATGAGGCCCTATTCCCATTCCACGTCTCCAGAGTAATCCCAAAGTTCCCCTACCAGAGGCAAGGAGACCTGACTTCCCAGGGATAACAGGAGCGTGTTCCTTGGGTGCCCGCTGTAAGTCGAAAAGGACCCCAAGCTTCCGCCTCAACTCGAGAAAAAACACAAGATTCTGCACTCAAGGTGAGATGAGGAAAATTTTCCCTGCAGAATCTCAAGAGAAATCCCACATACCCTTTTAAACTCTAACGGGCACTTGACATTATTCCTGCGACACCAAAAGGACCCTTACTAAGCCGTACCCACTGGAGAGGAGCACAAAATTAACAGACTCATCATTAGATGAGGCCCAATTCACATTCGACGCCTCGAGTGAAATCCGAAAGTACCCTTTCCAACAGCAAATGAGACCTGACTTCCCTGGGGCAACATGAGCGCTTTCCTGAGGTCTCCATCGCAACCCAAAAGGGACCCCAAGCATCCAGCCGTAACTCAGGAAAAACCAGAAGATTCTCCCCTCAATGCGAGATGAGGAATATTTCTGCTGCAGAGTCTCAAGAGAAATCATATATTCCCGCTTGAAACTCGAAGGGTACTTTAAACCCTTTCTTTGACACAAAATAGATCCCTGACTAATCCGTCCCCACTGGAGAGGAACACACATTTAACGGACTCAACAAAAGATGATGCCCAAATCACATTCCACGCCACGAGTGGAATCCCGAGGTTCCTCTTCCAAAATAATCTGAGACCGGACGTCCATGGGGCAACATGAGCGAATTCCTGAGGTACCGTCGCATTCAAGAAGGAGCTAAAGCACCCCGAAGCAACTCGAGAAAAACCGTAAGATTCTGCACTCAAGGTGAGCTGAGGAAAATTTCCCATGGAGAGTCCCAAGAGAAATCCCACATACCCGCTTGAAACTCGAAAGGGTCCATGACACCCTTTATGTGACTCAAGACATTCCCTGACATAGCTGTCGCCACATGAGAGGAGAAAAATTTATGGACTCAACTTTAGATGAGGCCGTATTCCCATTCCATGCCTCGATGGCAATCTTGAAATCCCCTACCAAAACCAAAGGAGACCTGACTTCCCAGGGACTACATGATCGAGTTCCTGATATCACCGTTGCAACCTGAAAGGGACTCCAAGCTTCAAGCGGCAACATGAGAAAAACCACAAGATTCTACCCTCAATGCGAGAGGAGGAACATTTCTGCTACAGAGTCTCAAGGGAAATCACACATTCCTGCTTGAAACTCGATAGGGTATTGAAACCCTTTCTGAAACACAAAAAGAACACAGACTAAGCCGTCCCCACTGGAGAGGAGCACACAATTATCGGACTCAGCACAAAATGAGAAGCAAATCACATTCCATGCCATGATTGGAATCCCGAGGTTCCCCTTCCAACACGATGGAAGACCTGCCGTCCCTGGGATAACACCAGCGAGTTTCTGAGGTCCCTGTCGCAACTTGAGAAGGACCATAAGCTTCACGCCGCAACTCGAAACAAACCACAAGATTGTGCACTCAAGGTGTGATGAGGAAAATTTTCCCATGCTTAGACTGAAGAGAAATCCTACATTCCCGCTTGAAACTCGAACCAGGACTTGACACACTATATGCGACCCAAGACATTCCTTGACACAGCTGTCCCCACTTGAGAGAAGAACACAATTAATGGACTCAATTTTAGATGAGGCTGTATTCCCATTCTACTCCTTGAGTGTAATCCCGAAGATCTCCTTGCAAAAAGAAAAGTGACCTGACCTCCCTGAAGTAAAAGGAGCTAGGTTCTGAGGTCACTGTGTCAACTTGAGAGGGACTACAAGCTTCCCGCAGCAACTCGATAAAAACCACGAGAAATCCACATCAATGCGGGATGAGGAATATTCTGCTGCAGAGTTTCAAGGGAAAACCCACATTACCACTTGAAATTCGAATGGGTACTTGACACCCTTTCTGCACCCATAAAAATTCCCTGACTAAGCCGTCCCTACTGGAGAGGAGCACACAATTTATCGACTCATCTCTAGATGACTTCCAAATGCCATTCCACGCCTGGAGAATTATCCCGAAGTTTCCTTCCAACACGTAAGGAGACCTGACTTCCCTGGGGCATGACCAGCGAGTAACTGCGGTCCCCGTCGCAACTCGAGAAGGACCAAAAGCTTCCCGCTTCAGCTCGACAAAAACCACAAGATTCTGCACTCAAGGCACGATGAGGAAAATTTCCCCTGCAGAGTCTCAAGAGAAATCACCCATTCCCGCTTGAAACTTGAACGGATGGATAATTGACACTCTTTATGCTACTCAAGACTTTTCCTGACATAACTGTCCCAACTTGAGTGGAGAACACAATTTATGGACTCAACTTTAGATGAGGCTCTATACCCATTTCACGCCTCGAGTGTAATGCTGATGTTCCCCTACCAAAATGAAAGGAGACCTGACTTCCCAGGGACTACACGAGCGAGTTGCTGAGGTCCCTGTCACAACTAAAGATGGACCCCAAGCTTCCCGCCGCAACTCGAGAAAAACCACAAGATTCTGCACTCAAGGTTAGATGAGGAAAATTTCCCCTGCAGAGCCTCAAGAGAAATCCCATATTCCCGCTTGAAACACGAATGGGTACTTGACGCCCTTTATGGGATTCAAGACATTCCCTCACATAGCTGTCCCCACTTGAGAGGAGAACACAATTTATGGACTCTCTTTAGATGATCCCCTATTCCCATTCCACGTCTCGAGAGTAATCCCAATGTTCCCTACCTCAACAAAAGGAGACCTGACTTCCCAGGGACTACAAGAGCGAGCTCCTGAGGCCCCTGTCACAACTCGAGAAGGACCCCAAGCTTCCCGTGGAAACTCGAGAAAAACCACAAAATTTTGCACTCAATGTGAGATGAGGAAAATTTCCCCTTTGAATCTCAAGAAAAATTGCACATTCCCGTTGAAACTTGAACTGATATTTGACACCCTTTATACGACTCAAGACATTCCCTGACATAGCTGTCCCCACTTGAGAGGAGAACACAATTTATGGCCTCTACTTTAGATGAAGCCCTATTCCCATTCCACGCCTCAAGAGTAATCCCGATATTCCCCTACCAAAATGAAAGGAAACCTGAATTACCAGGGACTGCATAAACAAACTGTGAGTTCACTGTCCCAAATAGAGAAGGACCCCAAGTTTCCCGATGCAACTCGAGAAAAATCACAAGATTCTCCACTCAAGTTGAGATGAGGAAAATTCCCCCTGCAGAGTCTCAAGAGAAATCCTACATTCCCACTTGAAACGAGAATGGGTAATTGACACCGCTTATGCGACGCAAGACATTCCCTGACATAGCAGTCCCCACTTTATAGGAGACCACAATTTATGGACTCAACTTGAGATGAGGCCCTATTCCCATTCCATGCCTCGAGAATAATCTCAATGTTCCCCTACCAAACGAAAGGAGACCTGACTTCCCAGAGACTACACGACCGAGTTACTGAGGTCCGTGACGCAACTCAAGAAGGACCCCAAGCTTCCCACCACAACTCGAGAAAAAACACAAGATCTGCACTCAAGGTGAGATGAGGAAAATTTCCACTGCAGAATCTCAAGAGAAATCCCACCATCCCGCTAGAAACACGAACGTGTATTGACACCGTTTATGTGACTGAAGACATTCCCTGACATAGCTGTCCCCACTTGAGAGGAGAACACAATTTATGGACTCAAATTTAGATGAGGCCCTATTAACATTCCAAGCCTAGAGAGTATCCCAATGTTCCCCTAGCAAAACTAACGGAGATCTGAGTTCCCAGGGACTACACGAGCGAGTTTCTGAGGTCTCTGTCGCCACTCGAGAAGGACACCATGCTTCCCCCGCAACTCGAGAAAAAACACAAGATTCTGCACTCAAAGGTGGATGAGGAAAATTCCCCCTGCAGAGTCTTAATAGAAATCCCACATTCCCGCTTGAAAATTGAAACGGTATTTGAAACCCTTCATGCGACTCAAAACATTCCCTGACATAGCTGCCCCCACTTGAGAGGAGAACACAATTTATGGACTGAACTTTAGATGAGGACCTATTCCCATTTCACGCCTCAAGAGTAATCCCGATGTTCCCCTACCAAACGAAAGGAGACATTACGTTCCAGGGACTGCACGAGAGAGTTCCTGAGGTCCCTGTTGCAACTCGAGAAGGACTCCAATCTTCCCGCCGCAACTCAAGAAGAACCACAAGATCCTGCACTCAAAGTGAGATGAGGAAAATTTCCCCTTTGAATCTCAAGAGAAATAGCACATTTCTGCTTGAAACTTGAACGGGTACTTGACACCCTTTATGCGACTCAAGACATTCCCTGATAGCTGTCCCCACTTGAGAGGAGAACACAATTTATGGACAAACGTGAGATGAGGCCCGACTCGCATTCCTCACCTCGTTAGTAATACCGATGTTCCCCTCCCAAAACGAAATGAGTCATGACTTCCCAGGGAATACACCAGCGAGTTCCTGAGGTCCCTGTAGCAACTTGAGAAGGACCCCTAGCTTCCCGCCTAAACTCGAGAAAAACCACAATATTCTGCACTCAAGGTGAGATGTGGAAAATTTCCCCTGCAGAATATCCAGAGGAATCCCACATTCCCGCTTGAAATGCGAAAAGTTTCTTGACACCTTTTAAGCGACTCAAGACGTTTTCTGACATAGCTGTCCCCACTTGAGGGGAAAACACAATTCATCGACTCAACTTTACATGAGGCATTATTCCCATTCCACACCTCGAGAGGAATCCCGATGTTCCACTACCATAAGGAAAGGGGACCTGAATTCCCAGGGTCTACACGAGTGAGTTGCTGAGGTCTGTGTCACGACTCGAGAAAGACCCCAAGCTTCCCTCCACAGCTCGGAGAAAAACCAAAGATTCTGAACTCAAGGTGAGATGAGGAAAATTCCCATGGCAGAGTCAAGAGATATCCAACATTCCCGCTTGAAACGCCAACAAGTAATTGACACACTTTATGCGTCTCAAGACATTCCTTGACATAGCTGTCCCAATTTCAGAGGACACCACAATTTACTGACTCATCTTTAGATGAGGCCCTATTCCCATTCCACGGCTCGATAGAAATCCTGATGTTCCCCTACCAAAACGAAAGGAGACTTGACTTCCCAGGGACTACAAGAGGGTGTACTTGAGGTCCCTTTCGTAACTCGAGAAGGACACCAAGCTTCCAGCCACAACTCTAGAGACTTCATAAGATTCTGCACTCGAGGTGAAAAGAGGAAATTTAACCCTGCAGAGTCTCAAAAGAAACCGCATATATCCGCTTGATACTCAAACAGGTACTTGACTCCATTTATGCGACTCAAGAGATTCCCCGACATAGCTTCCCCACTTGAAAGGAGAACACAATTTATGGACTCAAATTAGATGAGGCCCTATTCCCATTACACACCATGAGATTAACCCCGATGTTCCTCTACAAAAACGAAAGGAGACCTGATTCCAGGAACTACAAGAGCGAGTTCCTGGGGTCCCTGTTGCAAATCGAGAAGGGCACCAAGTTTGCCGCAGCAACAGAAGAAAAACCACAAGATTCTGCACTCAAGGTGACATGAGGAAAATTTCCCATGTATCGTCTAAGTGAAATCCCACATTCCCACTTGACACGGGAAAGGGGAATTGACACCCTTTATGCGACCCAAGACAATCCCTGACATCGCTGTCCCTACTTGAGACGAGGACACAATTTATGGACTCAAATTGAGAAGAGACCTATTTCCATTCCACTCCTCAAGAGTAATCCCGATGTTCCCATACCAAAACGAAAGTAGACCTGACTTCCCAGGGACGACACTAGCGAGTTTCTGAAGTCCCTGTCGCAAATTGAGAAGGGCCAAAAGCTTCTCGCCACAACACGAAAAAACCCACAAGATTCTGCACTCAAGGTGAGATGAGGAAAATCTCCCCTGCAGAGTCTCAAGAGAAATCCCACATTCCCGCTGGAAAGGCGAACGGGTCCTTGACACCCTTTATGCGACTCAAGACATTCCCTGACATAGCTGTCCGTACTTGAGAGTAGAAAACAATTTATGCACTCAACATTAATGAGGTCCTATTTCCCTACCACGCATCGCTAGGAATCCCAATGTTCCCCTACGGAAACGAAAGAAGACCTGACTTCCCTGGGACTCCACGAGCGAGTTCCTGAGGTCCCTGTCGCAACTCGAGGAGGACCCCAAGCTTCCCAAAGCAACTCGAGAAAAACCACACGATTCTGCACTCAGGTGAGATGAGGAAAATTTCCAATGCAGAGTCGCAGGAGAAATCCCACATTCCCTGTTAAAACACGAAAGGGAACCGGACACCCTTTATGCGACTCAAGACATTCCCTGACATAGCTGTCCCCACTTGAGAGGAGAACACAATTTATGGACTCAACATTAGATGAAACCCTATTCCCATTCCACACCACGAGAGTAATCCCGATGTTTCCCTACCAAAAGGAAAGGAGACCTGATATACCAGGGAATACCCGAGCAAGTTCCTCAGGTCCCTGCAACAACTTGAGAAGGACCCCAAACTTCCCGCCGCAACTCGAGAAAAACCACAACATTCTGCATTCAATGTGAGGTGAGGAAAATTTCCCCTGCAGAATCTCAAGAGAAATGCCACATTCAGGTTTGAAACACGAACGGTTACTTGACACCCTTTATGTGACTCAAGACATTCCCTGACATAGCTGTCCCCACTTGAGAAGAGAACACAATTTATGGACTCAACTTTAGATGAGGCCCTATTGCCTTTCCACGGCTCAAGAGTAATCCCGATGTTCCCCTACCAAAATGAAAGGACACCTGACTTCCCAGGGACTATACGAGCGAGTTCCTGAGGTCCATGTCGTAACTCGAGAAGGACCCCAATTTTCCCGCAGCCTCTCGAGAAAAACCACAAGATTTTGCACTCAACGTGAGATGAGGAAATTTCACCTGCAGAATCTCAAGAGAAATCTCACATTCCCACTTGAAGTGAAATGGGTACTTGACACCCTTTATGCAATTCAAGACATTCCCTGACATAGCTGTCCCCACTTGAGAGGAGAAAATATTTTATGGAATCAATTTTAGATGAGGCACTATTCCCGTTAAACGCCTCGAGCGTAATCCTGATGTTCCCCTACCAAAACGAAAGGAGACGTGACTTCCCCGGGACTACACGATCGAGTTCCTGAGGTCCAGGTTGCAACTCGAGAGGGACCCAACCTTCCCGCTGCAACACGAAAAAACCACAATATCTGCACTCAAGGTGAGTTGAGGAAAATTTCCCCTGCAGAGTCTCCAGAGAAATCCCACATTCCCGCATGAAACGCCAACTGCTACTTGACAACCTTTATGCGACTCAAGACATTCCCTAACATAGCTGTCCCAATTTGAGAGGAGAACACAATTTAGGGATTCAACTTTAGATGAGGCAGTATTCCATTTCCATGCCCCGAGAGTGATTCCGATGTTCCCCTACCAAAACGAAAGGAGACCTGACTGCCAAGGGACTACTTGAGCGAGTTCCTGAGGTCCCTGTTGCAACTCGAGAAAGGACCGAAGCTTCCTGCTGAAACAAGAAAAAAACCACAAGTTTCTGCACTCAAGATGAGATGATGAAAATTTCCCCTGCAGAGTCTCAAGAGAAATCCAACATTCCCGCGAATGGGTACTTGACACCCTTTATGCCACTCAAGACATTCCCTGACATAGCTGTCCATACTGGAGAGGAGAAAACAATTTTTGGACTCAAATTTAGATGAGGCCCTATTCCCATTCCACGCCTCGAGAGCATTCCCGATGTTCCCCTACCAAAAAGAAAGGAGACCTGACTTCCCAGGGACTACTTGAGCGAGTTCCGGAGGTCGCTGTCACATTCGAGAAGGGCCCCAAGCTTCCCGCCGCAACAAAAGGGAAACCACAAGATTCTGCACTCAAGGTGACATGAGGAAAATCTCCCCTGCAGAGTCTCAAGAGAAATCCCACATTCTCGCTTGAAACACGAACAGGTAATTGACACTTTTTATGTGACGCAAGACATTCCCTGATATAGCTGTCCGTAATTGAGAGGAGAACACAATTGATGGACTCAATTTTAATGAGGCCCTATTCCCCTTCCACGCCTCTCTTGTATCCCCATGTTCCCCTACCAATTCGAAAGGAGACCTGACTTCCCAGGGACTACACGAGCGAGTTCCTGAGGTCCCTGTCGCAGCTCGAGAAGGACACCAAGCTTGACGCCGCAACTGGAGAAAACCACAAGATTCTTCACTAAAGGTGAGATGAGGAAAATTGCCCCCGCAGTGTCTAAAGAGAAATCCCACATTCCAGCTTGAAATGCGAACAGATACTTGACACCCTTTATGCGACTCAAGACATTCCCTGACATAGCTGTCCACACTTGAGAGGAGAGCACAATTTATGGACTCAACTTTAGATGAGGCCCTATTCCCATTCCACGTTTCGAGAGTAGTCCCGATGTTCCCCTATCAAAACAAAAGGAGACCTGACTTCCCAGGGACTACACGAGCGTGTTCTTGAGCTCCCTTTCCCAACTCGAAAAGGAACTCATGCTTTGCGCTGCAACTGGAGAAAAACCACAAGATTCTGCACTTAAGTTGAGATCAGGAAAATCTCCCCTGCAGAGTCTCAAGAGAAATCCCACATTCCTGCTTGAAACGCGCTCAGGTACTGGACACCCATTATGCGACTCAAGACATTCCCTGACATAGCTGTCCCCACATGAGAGGAGAACACAATTTATGGACTCAACATTAATGAAGCGCTATTGCCCTTCCACGCCTTGAGAGTAATGCCGATATTCCCCTACCAAAACGAAAGGAGACCTGACTTCCCAGGGACTACAGAGCAAGGTACTGAGGTCCCTGTCGCAACTCAAGAAGGGACCCAAGCTTCCCCCAGCAACTTGAGAAAAACCACAAGATTCTGCACTCAAGGTGAGGTGAGGAAAATTTCCCCTGCAGAGTGTCAAGAGAAATCCCACATATTTGCTTGAAACACGAACGGGTACGTGACACCCTTTATGCGACTAAAGACATTCCCTGTCATAACTATCCCCACTTAAGAGGAGAACATAATTTATTGACTCAAGCATAGATGAGGCCCTATTCCCATTCCACACCTCGAGTGTAATCCCGATGTTCCCCTACCAAAATGAAAGGAGACCTGAATTCCCAGGGACTACACCAGCGAGTTCCTGAGGTCCCTGTCGGAACTCCAGAAAGACCCCAATATTCCCTCCCCAACTCGATAAAAATCACAAGATTCGGCAGTAAGCTGTGATGAGGAAAATTTCCCATGCAGAATCTCAAGAGTAATCCAACATTCCCGCTTGAAACGCGAATCATCACTTGACACCCATTATGCGACTCAAGACTTTCCCTGACATAGCTCTTGCCACTTGAGAGGAGAACACAGTTTATGGACTCCACTCTAGATGAGGCCCTATTCCCTTTCCAAGCCTCAAGAGTAATCCTGATGTTCCTCTAATTAAAAAAAGGAGAACTGACTTCCCAGTGACAACACGAGCGAGTTCCTGAGGTCCTGTCGCAACTCGAGAAAGACCCCAAGCTTCCCACCGCAACTCGAGAAAAACCACAAAATTCTGCACTCAAGGTGAGATGAGGAAAAGTTCCCCTGCAGAGTCTCAAGAGAAATCCCACATTCCCTCTTGAAACGCGAACGGGTTTTTGACACCCTTTATGAGACTCAAAATATTCCCTGACATACCTGTCCCCACTTGAGAGGAGAACACAGTTTATGGACTCAACTTTCATGAGGCCCTATTCTCATTCCACGCCTCGAGAGTAATCCTGATGTTCTCTTAACAAAACGAAGGAAGAGCAGAGTTCAGAGGAACACACGAGGGAGTTCCTGAGGTCCGTTTCGCAACTCGAGAAGGACACCAAGATTCCCACAAAAACTCGAAGAGAAACACAATATTCTCTACTCAAGATGAGGTGAGGAAAATTTCCCCTGCAGCGTCTCAAGAGCAATCCCACATTCCTGATTGAAATCCAGTCGGGCACTTGACACCCTTTATGCGACTCAAGACATTCCCTGACATAGCTGTCCGCATTTGAGAGGAGAACACACTTTTTGGACGCAAATTTAGTTGAGGCCCTATTCCCTTTCCACGCCTTGAGAGTAATTCCGATGTTCCCCTACCTAAAGAAAAGGAGATCTGACTTCCCAGGGCCTACACCATCGACTTCCTGAGGTCCCTGTCGCAACTCCAGAAAGACCCTAAGCTTCCCGCCGCAACTCGAGAAAAAACACAAGATTCGGCAGTAATGGAGAGATGAGGAAATTTTCCAATGCATAGTATCAAGAGTAATCCAACATACCCGCTTGAAACGTGAACCGGTTCTTGATACCGTTTATGCCACTCAAGAATTTCTCTGACTTAACTGTCGCCACTTGAGAGGAGAACACATATTATGGACTCAAATTTAGTTGAAGCCCTATTTCCATTGCACGCCTCGAGAATAATCCCTATGTTCCCCTACCAAAACGAAAGGAGACCTGACTTCCCAGGGACTATACGAGAGAGATCCTGAGGTCCCTGTCGCAACTCGAGAAGGACCCCAAGCTTCCCGCCGCAACTCGAGAAAAACCTCAATATTCTCTACTCAAGGTGAGATGAGGAAAATTTCCCCTGCAGTCACAAGAGAAATCCCACATTCCCGATTGAAGTGCGATTGGGCACTTGACACCCTTTATGCGACCCAAGACATTCCCTGACATAGCTGACCCCACTTGAGAGGAGAACACAATTTATGGACTCAACTTTAGATGAGGCCCTATTCCCATTCCACGCCTCAAGAGTAATCCCAACGTTCCCCTACCAAAACGAAAGGAGACCTGATTTCCCAGGGGCTACACGAGTGAGATCCTGAGTTCCCTGTCCCAACTCCAGAAGGAACCCAAGCTTCCCGCCTCAACTTGAGAGAAACCACAAGATTTTGCACTCAAGGTGAGATGAGGAAAATTTCCCCTGTACAGTCTCAAGAGAAATCCCACATTCGTGCTACAAACGCAAACGGGTACTTGACACACTTTAGGCGACTCAAGAAATTCCCTGACAAAGCTGTCCATACTTGCGAGGAGAACACAGTTTATGGACTCAACTTTAGATGAGGCCCTATTCCCATTCCATGGCTCGATAGTAATCCCGATGTTCCTCTACCAAAACGAAAGGAGACTTGAATTCCTATTGACTACAAGAGCGTGTTTTTGAGGTCCCTTTCGTAACTCGAGAAGGACCCCAAGCTTCCCGCCGCAACAAGAGAAAAACCACAAGATTCTGCACTCAAAGTGACATGAGGAAAATCTCCCCTGAAGAGTCTCAAGAGAAATCTCTCATTCCCGCTTGAAATGCGAACGGGTACTTGACACCCTTTATGCGACTCAAGACATTATCTGACATAGCAGTCCCCATTTGAGAGGAGAACATAATTTATGAACTCAACAGTAATGAAGGCCTATTTCCCTTCCAGGCCTCACTAGTAATCCCGAATTCCCCTACCAAAACGAAAGGAGACCTGACTTCCCAGGGACTACAGAGCGAGGTACTGAGGTCCCTGTCGCAACTCGAGAAGGGCCCCAAGCTTCCCTCCGCAATGTGAGGAAAACCACAAGATTCTGCACTCAAGGTGAGATGAGGAAAATTTCCCCTGCAGAGTCTGAAGAGAAATCCCACATTCCCGCTTGACACACGAAAGAGGAACTGATACCCTTTATGCGACTCAAGACAATCATGATATCGCTGTCCCTACTTCAGAGGACAACAGAATTTATGGACTCAAATTTCGCTGATCCCTATTTTCATTCACGCCTCGAGAGTAATCTCGATGTTCCCCTACGAAAACAAAAGTAGACCTGACTTCCCAGGGACTACACTCGCGAGTTTCTGAAGTCCCTGTCGGAAATCGAGTAGGGCCAAAAGCTTCCCGCCACAAAACAAGAAAAAACACAAGATTCTGCACTCAAGGTGAGAGGAGGAAAATTTCCCATGCAGAGTCTCAAGAGAAATCCCACATTCACGCATGAAACCATAATGGGTACTTGACACCATTTCTGCGACATAAATAGGACCCTTACTAAGCAGTCCCCACTGGAGAGGAGCGCACAATTAATGGACTCATCTCTACATGTGTCCCAATTCACATTCAATGCCTCGAGAGAAATCCCGAAGTACCCTTTCCAACAGGAAAGGAGACCTGACTTCCCTGGGTCTACACGAGCTACTTCCTGAGATCCCCGTCTCAACCCGAAAGGGACCCCAAGCTTTCAGCTGCAACTCGAGAAAAACCACAAGCTTCTCTCCTCAATGCGAGATGAGGAACATTTCTGCTGCAGAGTCTCAAGGGAAATCACCTTCCCGCTTGAAATTGGAACGGGTACTTGACACCTTTTCTGCAACCATAAAAGTTCCCTGACTAAGCTGTCCTTACTGGAGAGGAGCACACAATTTACAGACTCATATCTAGATGACTTCCAATTCCCATTCCACGCCTCAAGAATAATCGCGAAGTTTCCCTTCCAACACGAAATGAGACGTGACTTCCCTGGGGCAACACGAGCGAGTTACTGAGGTCCCCGTCAAAACTAGAGAAGGACCCCTAGTTTCCCCCCGCATCTCGTGAAAAACCACAAGATTGTGCACTCAACGTGAGATGAGGAAAATTTCCCTTGCCGAGTTTCAAGAGAAATCCCACATTCTCCCTTTAAACTCCAACGTGAACTTGACACCCTTTATGAGATTCAAGTCATTCCCTGATATCGCTTTCCCCACTTGAGAGGAGGACACAATTTTTGGACTCAACTTTAGATGAGGCCCTATTCCGTTTCCACGCTTTAAGAGAAATCCCAATATTCCCCTACCAATACGAAAGGAGACCTGACTTCCCAGCGAGTACACGAGCAAGTCCCTGAGTTCCCTGTTGCAACTCGAGAAGGAACGCAAGCTTCCCGCCGCAACTCGAGAAAAAACACGAGATTCTGCACTCACGGCCTGATGAGGAAAATTTCCCCTGCAGAGTCTCAAAAGAAATCCCACATTACCACTTAAACTCGAACGGGTACTTGACACCATTTCTGTGACATAAATAGCACCCGTACTAAGCAGTCCACACTGGAGAGGAGCACGCAATTAACGGACTCATCTCTAGATGTGTCCCAATTCATATTCCATGCCTCAAGAGAAATCCTGAAGTACCCTTTCCAACAGGAAAGGAGACCTGACTTACCTGGGGCTACACGAGTGAGTTCCTGAGATCCCCGTCACAACCCGAAAGGGACCCCAAGCTTTCAGCTGCAACTCGAGAAAAACCACAAGCTTCTCTCCTCAATGCGAGATGAGGAACATTTCTGCTGCAGAGTCTCAAGCGAAATCACACATTCCCGCTTGAAACTCGAAAGAGTACTTGAAACCCTTTCTGCAACACAAAAAGTTACCTGACTATGCCGTCCCCACTGGAGAAGAGCACACAATTAACGGACTCAACGCAAGATGAGACCCAAATCACATTCCACGGCTTGAGCGGAATAACGAGGTTCCCCTACCAGTACAGTTGGAGACCTGACGTCCCTCGGACAGCACGAGCGAATTCCTGAGTTCCCCGTCGCAATTGAGAAGGAGCTGAAGCTTCCGGCCTCATCTTGAAAAAAACCACAAGATTGTGCACTCAAGGTGAGATTAGGAAAATTTCCCCTGCAGAGATTCAAGAGAAATCTCACATTCCCACATGAAACTCGAATGGGTACATGACAAGCTTTATGCGACTCAAGATATTCCTGACACAGCTTTCCCCACTTGAGAGGAGAACACAATATATGGACTCAACTTTAGTTGAGGCCCTATTCCCATTTCTTTCCTCGAGAGTTATCCCGAAGTTCCCCTACCAAAACAAAAGGAGACCTGACTTCTCAGGGACTACACGAGAGAGTTCCTGAGATTCCCGTCGCAACCCAAAAGGGACCCCAAGCTTCCAGCCACAACTCGAGTAAAACCAAAAGATTCTCCCCTTAATGCGAGATGAGGAATATTTTTGCTGCAGAGTCTCAAGAGAAATCACACATTCCTGCTTGAAACTTGAAAGGGTACTTGAAACCCTTTCTGTGACGCAAAAAGATCCCTGACTAAGCCGTCCCCACTGGAGAGGAGCACACAATTAACGGACTCAACACAAGATGAGACCGAAATCACTTTCGATGCCACGAACGGAATCCCGAGCTTACCCTTCCACACGATAGGTGACCTGATGTCCCTGGGAAAACACTAGCCAGTTCGTGAGGGTCGTGTCGCAACTTGAGAAGGACCCCAAGCTTCCCGCCACAACTCGAGAAAAACCACAAATTCTGCACTCAAGGTGAGAATAGGAAATAGGAATATTTCCCCTGCAGAGTCTCAAGAGAAATCCCACATCCCCGCTTGAAACGTGAACGGGTACTTGACACCCTTTATGCGACTCAAGACATTCCCTGACATAGCTGTCCCCACTGGAGAGGAGAAAACAATTTATGGACTCCATTTTAGATGGGGCCCTATTCCCATTCTACTCCTCGAGTGAAATCCCGAGGCTCTCCTTGTAACAAGAAAAGTGACCTGACCTCTCTGAAGTAAAAAAAGTTAGGTTCTGAGGCCACTGTCCCAACTCGAGAGGGACTACAAGCGTGTCGCCACAACTCGATAAAACCACGAGATTTCCCCATCAAAGCGAGATGAGGAATTTTCTTCTGCAGAGTCTCAAGGGAAATCCCACATTCCCAATTGAAATTGGAACGGGTACTTTTCGCCATTTCTGCAACCATAAAAGTTTCCTGACTAAGCTGTCCCTACTGGAGAGGAGCACACAATTTATGGAGTCATCTCTAGATGACTTCCAATTCCCATTGCACGCCTCGAGAATAATCCCAAAGTTTCCCTTCCAACACGAAATGAGACCTGACTTCCCTGAGCCAACACGAGCGAGTTACTGAGGTCCCCGTCAAAACTCGAGAAGGACCCCTAGCTTCACCACATCTAGTGAAAAACCACAAGATTGTGCACTCAACATGAGGTGAGGAAAATTTCCCTTGCAGAGTTTCAAGAGAAATCCCACATTCCCGCTTTAAACTCCAACGTGTACTTGACACCCTTTATGCGACTCAAGACATTCCCTGATATAGCTGTCCCCACTTGAGAGGAGAACACAGTATATGGACTCATATTTAGATGAGGTGGTATTCCCATTCTATGCCTCGAGTGTAATCCTGAAGCTCTCCTTGCAACAAGATGGGTGACCTGACATCCCTGAAGTGAAAAGAGCTAGGATCTGAAGTCATTGTCCCAACTCGAGAAGGACTACAAGCTTCCCGCCGCAACTCAATAAAAACCACGAGATTACCCCATCAATGCGAGATGAGGAATTTTCTGCTGCAGAGTCTCAAGGGAATTCCCACATTCCCGATTAAATTCAAACGGGTACTTGACACCGTTTTTGCAACCTTAAAAGCTCCCTTACTAAGCCGTCCCCACTGCAGAGGAGCACACAATTAACAGACTCATCTCTAGATGAGTCCAAATTCACATTCCATGCCCCGAGATAAATCCCGAAGTACCCTTTACAACAGGAAATGAGACCTGACTTCCCTGGGTCTACAGGAGCGATTTTCTGAGATCCCCGTCTTAACCCGAAAGGGAACCCAAGCTTTCAGCTGCAACTCGAGAAGAACCACAAGATTCTCCCCTCAATGCGAGATGCAGAATATTTCTGCTGCAGAGTCTAAACAGAAATCACACATTTCCGTTTGAAACTCGAATGGGTACTTGACACGCTTTATGCGACTCCAGACATTCGCTGACATAGTTGTCCCCACTGGAGAGGAGAACACAATTTATGGACTCAATTTTAGATGAGGCCATATTCCCATTCTACGCCTCGCGTGTAATCCCGAAGCTCCCCTTGCAAAAAGAACAGTGACCTGACCTCCTTGAAGTAAAAAGAGCTAGGTTCTGAGGTCACTGTCGCAACTCGAGAGGGTCTACAAGCTTCCCGCCGCAACTCGATAAAAATCACGAGATTCCCCCAGCAATGCGAGAAGAGGAATTTTCTGTTGCAGAGTCTCAAGGGAAAACCCACATTCCCGCTTGAAATTCGAACGAGAAGTTGACACCCTTTCGGCAACCATAAAAGTTCCCTGACTAAGCCGTCCCTACTGGAGAGGAGCACACAATTTAAGGACTCATTTCTAGATGACTTCCATTTGCCATTCCACGCCTCCAGAAAAATCCCGAAGTTTCCCTTCCAACACCCAAGGAGACTTGACTTCCCTGGGGCATGACCAGCGAATATCTGAGGGCCCCGTCACAACTCGAGAAGGACCCCAAGCTTCATGCCACACCACAGAAAAACCACAAGATTCTGCACTCAAGGTGAGATGAGGAAAATTTCCCCTGCAGAGTCTCAAGAGAAATCCCACATTCCCGCTTGAAACTCAAATGGATACATGACACCCTTTATGCGACTCAAGACATTCCCTGACATAGCTCTCCCCACCTAAGAGGAGAGCACAGTTTATGGACTCAAATTTAGATGATGCCCTATTCCCATTCCACCCCTAAAGAGTAATCTCGAAGTTCCCCTATCAGAAGAAAGGAGACCTGACTTCCCTTGGACACTAGCCAGTTCCTGAGATCCCCGTCTCAACCTGAAAGGGACCCCAAGCTTTCAGCTGCAACTCGAGAAAAACCACAAGATTCTCTCCTCAATGCGAGATGAGGAACATTTCTCTTGCAGAGTCTCAAGATAAATCACACATTCCCACTTGAAACTCGAAAGGGTAATTGAAACACTTTCTGGGACACAAAAATTTCCCTGACTATGCTGTCCCCACTGGAGAGGAGCACACAATTTACGGACTCAACATTTGATGAGACCCTATTCCCATTCCACGCTTTGAGAATAATCCCGAAGCTCTTCTTGCAAAAAGAAAGGAGACATGACTTCGCTGAAGCAACAAAAGCGAATTCCTGAGGTCCCCGGTGCAACTTGAGAGGGTCCCCAAGCTTCCTGCCACAACTTGAGAAAAACTACAAGATTCTACCTTAAGTGTGAGATGAGAAATTTTCCGCTGCAGAGTCTCAAGAGAAATCCCACATTTCCACGTGAAACTCTTACGGATACTTGACACCCTTTATGCGACTCAAAATGTTCCATGATAAAGCTGCCCACATGGAGAGGAGAACATAATTTACAGACTCATTCTTAGATGAGGCCCTATTCTCATTCCATGCCTCCAGAGTAATCCAGAAGCTCTCTTGCAACACAAAAGAAGACCTGACCTCCCTGAAGCAACACGAGCGAGTTCCTGAGGTCCCCGACGTAACTCGAGAGAGACCACATGCTTCCCGCTGCAAAGCGAGAAAAATCAAAAGATTCCCCATCAATGCGAGATGAGGAATATTTCTGCTGCAGAGTCTCAAGAGAAACCCCACTTTCCCGGTTTAAATTCGAATGGATAGTTGACACCCTTTCTGCGACACAAAAAGCTCCCTGATTAAGCCGTCCCCACAGGAGAGGAGCACACAATTAACGGAGTCATCTCTAGATGAAGCCCAATTCCCATTCCACGCCTTGACAGGAATCTCTAAGTTGCCCTTCCAACACGAAAGGAGACCTGACTTTCCAGGGTCCATGGGAGCGAGTTCCTGAGGTCTCTGTCCCAATTCGAGAGGGACTCCAAGGTTCCCGCCACAACTAAAGAAAAACCACAACATTCTGCCCTCAAGGCATGATGAGGGACTTTTCTGCTGCAGAGTCTCAAGAGAAATCCCACATTTCCTCTTGAAACTCGTACGGGTACTTGACACCCTTTATGCGACCCAAAACATTCCCTGACATAGCTGTCCCCAGTACTGAGGAGCACACAATTTCCGGACTCAAACTTAGGTCATGCCCTATTCCCATTCCACTCCTCGACAGTAATCCCAAAGCTGTCCTTGCAACACGAAAGGAGAACTGATGTCCCTGAAGACCACGAGTGAGTTCGTGAGGTCCCCGTCGCAACTCGAGAGGGACCACAAGCTTCCCGCCACAACTCGAGAAAAACCAAAAGATTCAGCCCTCAAGGCGAGATGAGGAACTTTTCCAATGCAGAGTCTCATTAAAATTCCACATTCCCGCTTGAAACTTGAAAGGGTACTTGACACCCTTTATGCGACTCAAAACTTCCCCAACATAACCGGCCCCACTGAGGAAGAGCACACAATTTACCTACACAACGCTAGATTCGGCCCTATTCCTCTGGTGCGCAACGGGAAGAATACTGTGGTTTCCGTTCCAACAGGAAAGCAGGCCAGACTTCCCTGGGACAACACCGGCAATATCCTGAGATCCCTGTCGCAACTCAAGAGAAACTACAAGCTACCAGCCTCAGCTGGACAAAAACCAAAAAATTCGCCCATCAATGCGAGATGAGGAAATTTTCTGCTGCAGAGTCTCAAAAGAAATCCCACATTCCCACTTGAAACTCGTTGGGGTACTTGACACCCTTTATGTGACACAAAAATTCCCTGACATAGCAGTCCCCACAGGAGAGGAGAACACAATATACAGACTCATTCTTAGATGAGGCCCTATTCCCATTCCACACCTCGAGGGTAATCCCAAAGCTTTCCTTGCAACACGAAAGGAGACCTGACTTCTAAGAAGCAAAACTAGCGAGTTCCTGAGGTCCCTGTCATAACTCGAGAGAGACTACAAGCTACCCGCTGCTATGAGTTCCCCTCCAAGGGAGGTAGGTCCTGAGGATCTAGCGAAGCTCCAAGGTAAAACCTACTATGACATCACAACAGGACAGGATACCTGACACCCATGATGAGGCTATAGAAAAAGCCCTAATGAACGGCCTGATCACGACATGAGGACAGATTCCTCTTTTATAACTAGAAAAGAAAGCAGAATTCCATGCCTCAAATCGAAACGAAACCTGACCCCCCAGTAAAACCTTCGTAGCAACTCCGAGATCCCTGTCGCCACTGGAGAGGAACACACAGTTGACCGACTTCAACGCTAGATGCGGCCCTATTCCTCTGCTGTGCCTAGAGAGGAATCCCGAGGTTTCCCTTCCAACATGATAGGAGACCTGACTTCCATGGCACAACACGAGAGAGTTCCTGAGGTCTCCGTCACAACTCGAGAAGAACCCCAAGCTTCCAGCCGCAACTCGAGAAAAACCACAAGATTATCCCTTCAATGCCAGATGAGGAAATTTTTCATTGCAGAGTCTCAAGAGAAATCCCACATTCCCGCTTGAAATTCGAACGGGTACTTGACACCCTTAATGCGACTCAAAATCTACCCAACATAGCTGTCCCCACTGGAGAGGAGCACACGTTTTTCCGACTCAACAGCAGAGGAGGCCCTATTCCCATTCCACGTCTCAAGAGTAATCCCGAAATACCCCTTCCAAGATGACAGGAGACCTGAATTCCCTGAAGCAACATGAGCGATTTCCTAGGTTCCCTTCGCAACTGGAGAGAGATACCAAGCTTCCCTCCGCAACTCGAGAGAAACAGCAAGATTTTGCCCTAAAGGCGAGATAAGGAGCATTTCTGTTGCAGATTCTCAAGGGCAGTCCCACGTTCCCGTTGGAAACTCCAGAAGGTTCTTAACATCCTTTATGTGACTGAAAAATTACACCGACCTACCCCATCCCAATCAAGAAGAACACCGAGTTTCCTGCCACAACTGACAAAGTGCCCTGTTTCCAGTTCTCTTTTCCAGATGACAGTCGATCCCACTGCTATGTCTGGAATGGAATCCGGACATTCCCGTGGCACAGTACAAGGAGGCCAGTACCACCTTGAAACTCGGGAATATCCACAGGGTTTCAAAACACAATTGGAAAAGGTACCGGTGTCCCCACCCACTCGAGATATTGTCTGATTCCACTGAACAGATTCAAATGTATCCTCGAGGATCAACTCACAAGACGAGTGGAGACCTGACTCCCCGAGCATTCTCAATACAATCTCCAGGTACAAATTCAACTCGACTGTGGCCTAACACCCCTTTTACAAATCAAGAAGGAAGCGGAGTTCCAAGTCTGAAAACGAGAGGAGGCCTGACTCCCTAGGTGAAATTTGAGAGCCATCCTAAGAACTCTGTTGCTACTGGAGAGGAATGCTGAGTTAAACCGACGCGAATCTAGATGCAGACCTCTTTCTTTGCAGCAACGCCAAGGAATCCTAAGTTTCCTCTTACAAATGCAAAAGAATTCTGACTTCCCAGAGACAACACGGGAGGCTCCCTGATATTCCCGTCGTTACTCGAGTGGATCACCAAATTTCCCATAGCAACTCGAGCAAAACCTCGAGATTCCTCTTTCAAAGCAAGATGAGGTAATCTTTTTTTCCTGAAACACATAGACAGAAGTCCCGAGTTCCTTTTCCAAATTCGATATGAGGATTGACTTCCTTGATGCAACTTAAGGGTCGCCCAGAGATACCCATCCCGATGAGAGAAGAAAACTGAATTTCCCCACCACAATTTAAGAGAAGGCCTGTGATCACACCTCAGCTGAAGATAATGGGACATTCCACTTTCAAATGAAGAGGAATCCCAACTTCCACTCACACCACTTGATGAGTCCTGTCACATCTACTGACACTCGAGGGCAACCCAATAGATACTGCAGCAAGGTCAAAGGACTCCGAGTTCACACTCAAGTAGAGATGAGTCATGTTGTGTTTGCAGCAGCTCCAGTGGAACACGGAGTATCAACTCCTAACGTGATCAGAGGCATTAATCCCCCGCTGAGCCTCTCGAAAAAGCCCAAATTTCCCGCTCAAACAGATAGCGGGCCTGATAATCCTTTTACAACTTGGGGGGAAATCTTAGTTCCCTCCTCAAAGAAGACTAGGCCTGACTCCCCAGGGGAACTTTCATAGCAACCCCAAGATCCCTGTGGCCACTGGAGAGGAAAACTGAGTTTACCCTCGCAAGTCTAAATGTGGCCCTCATGCCCTGCAATGACTCAAAGGGAATCACGAAGTTCCACTTACAACACGACAGGAGACCTGACTTCCATGAGGCAAAACTAGCGAGTCACAGTGGTTCCCGTCGTAACTCGAGAAGACCTCCAAGCTTCAAGCCTCAATTGGAGAAAAACCATGAAATTCTGCACTCCACGTACAGGTCGCCCCTATCCGCTAATTAAACTTTCTGGATGTTCCCGACGAACAATAGCCAATCAGACTTTCTCTGTTTCCAGTGAAAAGGGACTCGGGTGCAGCCTCCCTTTCAGCACCGATCCCCAGGTCGGGTTGACAGGGTTCTGATCTTCCATCTGTGAGCCGCAGACCACAGGTATCCTCGTTTGGCCTTGGCTGTGTGAGCAGCTGAAGGGAGTTTAGTCTCGGCAGGCGCCCAGCAGGCCTGTGGCTTCGGACCGCCAGAGGTGAGCATCTCAGCAGACAGAAACAACCGTGCCAGAAGTGGAGTGGGATCCACCTTGAGGGTGGGCACTGATCGCCAAGAGATGCTCCTGTGGGACTTTGCTGGGTCCTGCACACTCTTCTCCCAGAGAGCGAGAGAGATGTCTATGGGCTCTGCTAGGCCCTCGGCTCCCTCTTGTGGTCCCGAAGACTGGTTGTCACCATCTGGGGCACCTAGCTCTGAGATGATGACCACTGCCACCTGCACTGTGTTTCCCTTTGCCCGCATGTCCATGCGAAGTGTCAGGCCATCTCTGACCTACACGAGACATGTGCATTTCCTCTCATTGGACCTGCATATGTTTCTTCTCTTTCCTTCCTGATCACTGATTTTCTCGAGGATATGGGGGCCAAAAGGATGGTGGGTCTTTCTCTGGCTTTGTGCTCTGAGAAACACTTCTCCCTTTGTTGGTGTGGGTTTATCTTTCCATTTCTCCTGCCTGGTTTATTGTTGTGAGTTTGTTTGAGCCGGGAGAAGAACTCAGCATTTCCCTTGTGCCTGAGGAGTCCCAATTACCACAGCACTGCCTACCTGGAGATTTTGAGCACATTTGCCAAGAGGCTTCGTTCGGCAGATGACATCTTGAAAGGACCTACACTGTCCTTTCAGATACCCAAAGGCTACTTCAAATGACATAGAAACGAGAATTCTAAAGTTTGGTCTTCCAATATGTGGGGAGTCAGAAACTCCCCTGGAGAAGGGAAAAGCTACCCACTCCAGGATTCTGCTCTAGAGAATTCCACGGACTGTAGAATTCATGGGGATGCCAAGAATCTAACAATACTGAGAGACTGCAACTTTAAACTTCAGTCAGAGGAAAATCCAGTTTCCTTTCATTTCAGTGATTGGCATTGACTGTGGCCTCAAAAGGATGGGAAGAAATGCAGAGAAAAGTAGACTCAATGTTGTCAGGAGGGGGAGAGAGGAACGGGGAGTGCTTGCCATGAATCTAGGCTTTGCTGGGAAGTGGGGGGAATAGAATGAGGGTGTCTGAATGTAGACAGTGGTGATGCTTACAGAGCATTGTGAAGGCCTCCATATTCCCAGATGGCTTCAAGGAAGGAAAATTTATTGATACACACTTATGAGCAAAATATACATAAAGCCACAAAAAACATAAAAGATGAGAAGAAAGATGCCTAGGAGCCTGATGAAAATCAGCTCAGGGGAAGGGAATTCAATCTCCCCTGGGTGGGGAGAGAGTGGATGGAGTCCACGGGGAACACACAGGGATGGAGGCTGCAGAGCCAACCGCACCCTTGGACCAGGTATTTGCCAAAAGTGCTCTGAGTCTATGTCCAGAACTGGGGCCTGTTCTCCCTGCAGGGGAGGGACAGAAATGGTGTGCGTCTGAGTCCTTGGCAGGAGCCAGGGCAGGCTGCCCCTGCCCAGGTGGTCACTCAGGCCCTGACTAGGGTTCTGCCGCCAAAGCCCAAGCAGGTGCAAGTGCACGTAGAGGTGGAGGTTCTGGAAGGTGGGGTAGGACATCAGGGCCTGGGGCTGGGGGTCCTGCAGGCACAGCGATTCAATGTGCTGAGGGTGCTGGCCAGTACCCGGCTTGCCCCGTGTCTTTGGGTGGGGACGTCTCAGGTCTCGATCTCCCCTCATTGGATCACTGGGTCCTGCACCTGGAGCTCCCACCTCTGTAGGGACAGGTCTTGTTCGTGGAGGCTGGATGAGTTTGACGGCCAGAGCTAGAGCTTGGGGAAAAGAAGAGTTTGCCACAGGCCAGCCTTGCTATGTGCCTAAGTGGGCATGAAAGCTTTCTAGAGATGCGCTAAGAAGGCCCAGCATTGGTGTCTTCTCTGCAGTCTCCAAGATGGGTGGTTTGAGTCCAGCCTTTGGTCCAGGCCCAGCCTCAGCTCTTGCGGACTCATCCCTGTGTGGCTCAGCACCGCCTCCCCACACTCACATGCAGCATCCCCAGTTGCCTCACCTCTGTGCTCTGCTGTGTTGGGTTCCAGGTCCTCCTGCTGCCTCCGAGGCAGGGCTTCTCAGCGCTCTGGTTTAGAGCTGGCTGTGCTGAGCTCAGTGGCAGCCTGAGACTGGGTACCCGGGTGTGTGCTGGGTGGTGTCTGAGCAGCAGGCCTTGCCCGCTTCCTCTTCATCGCCAGTTCGCCTGAGCCCTCCGTGGTCACGCTCACCTGGTGCCTGCACTGGGCCTCCAGGGCAGGGGGTGGTGCTCTGAAACCTCCCTCTTGGAGGTTGATGGGGTGTGCACCTCAGGGGCCACCTCGGGTGGGACGCTATGCAATGATAGTGACCACCAGCCAGCCCTACTTCAATATTTCTGAGCTGAGCCTGGACAAGAGGTCTAAAGTTTCTGCCCGTCTGCCCTTCTGCTCCCAAAAAGAACAGATACGGGTGTCTGCTCAGTACCCACCGGGTAGGACGGAGACCCCTCATGAGGGTGTGAGGTCAGCCTGGGCACACGGCTCAGCCCGGATGCTCCCCATGCCACCCAGCATGCTCTCCCCTGGGGTGTGGACACAAGCGATCCACGGGCTCCTGACCCACATGCGGCTGGGCTTGCCTGAGGCAGAACCACCCTTAGAAACCCCCATCCACACACAAGGAAAGGCCTCAGGTTTCCCCATATGGGACGGGAGAGGTGGCCTGACCTGGCCTGGGTCTCCCCTGTTACCTTTCGGTTCCTTAGGGAAAAGGATCAGAGGCCTCTCTGGGGGCCCTGAGCCAGCGTTGACCACGTTCCCAAACACTCTGCCTGTGAGCTTGCCTGAGGCCCTGGCCTCTGGGCAGGGGCAAACAGCAGAACATCTTGAAAGCAAGCGATCTGGCTGGGGGCTCCTTTCTGCTGGGGAGGCCTGGAAACCCGGGTTTCGGGTTCTGTTGGGTTCTGTTTCCAGGAAGTGATATCATTTCCTGCTTTCGTGGCCAAGGTCCATTCCACAAAGTTCCCCAAGGGAACCTCTGTGTTTCTGGTTGTTCCCCCATGCCCTCAGGACACGTGCAGGCAAATTGACACCCACACAGCACAACCCACAGCCTTGAGGAGACCAGGGTGCACCCAGGGCCTGAGCTCTGAGGACACAGCTGCTTTCAGCCCAGGCTCCTTCTTCTCAGAAGTGATGTGGCCCTGGGCAAGCCATGTGCCCCGCAGGGTTTCCACAGTCTCTCCATCTGCAGAGTGGGGATCACTTTCCCATTTCCTGCCTAGGTCTGTCAACCTACGAACAGCTCCAGTGCCTGTTCAAACTTTGGGCCGCTCTCACGTGGAGCTAGGACACTGAGACTTCCCAATGGATGGATTCCACACAGGGCTGACCCAGCATAGAATGGGGCAGAATCAGGCCTAGATGGGCTCTGGGACCTTCGAAGGTGAAGTCCACTTCCTGCCTATTTCTTGACCCCAGCATTGGGAGGACCGGAAGGTAATATTCAGACATCGCCGCCTCTGATATCAACATTCCTCGTCCTAATCAAATGTCGAACTCTGCCTCGACGGGGGGTGGAGCCTGCCCCAACAGTGGCTCCCCGCATACTTGTTTTTGAGTCTCATCATCTTGGGTCATTTTCTCCCTTTCAGGGGGAATTGGCACTGTTACTTTTCCCAAACTCAAGTGAGATTCATGCAAATACTGTGAAATCGATTAATTTACTCTCTCCATTTTTCAGTCTCTCTCCCTCGTTCCCTCTCTTTCTTGACCTTTCCAAATTCAGTCTGTCTCTTCCTCTCTGTGTTTCTCCTCTGGATGCTTGCATGCCTGAGAAATGCATGTACGCATGTATATTGTTGAACTTCAGTTCAGTTCAGTCGCTTATTCGTATCCGACTCTTAGTAACCCCATGAAACACAGCACTGCAGGCCTCCCTGTCCATCACCAACTCCCGGAGTTCACTCAAACTCATGTCCATCGAGTCGGTAATGCCATCCAGCCACCTCATTCTCTCTTGTCCCCGTCTCCTCCTACCCCCAATCGCTCCCAGCATCAGAGTCTTTTCCAGTGAGTCAACTCGTCACATGAGGTGGCCAAAGTGTTGGAGTTTCAGCTTTAGCATAAGTCCTTCCAATGAACACCCAGGATTGATCTCCTCTAGAATGGACTGGTTGGATCTCCCTACAGTCCAAGGGACTCTCCAGAGTCTTCTCCAGCACCACAGTTCAAAAGCATCAATTCTTGGGCGATCAGCTTTCTTCACAGTCCAACTCTCACATCCATACATGACCACGGGAAAAACCATAGCCTTGACTAGACGGACCTTGGTTGGCAAAGTAATGTCTCTGCTTTTTAATATGCTATCTAGGCTGGTCATAACTCTCCTTCCAAGGAGTAAGCGTCTTTTAATTTCATGGCTGCAATCAGCATCCACAGTGATTTTGGAGCCCAAAAAATTAAGTCTGACACTGTTTTGACTGTTTCTCCTTCTATTTCCCAAGAAGTGATGGGACCAGATGCCATGATCTTCGTTTTCTGAATGTTAAGCTTCAAGACAACCTTTTCACTCTCCTCTTTCTCTTTCATCAATAGGCCTTTGAGTTTCTCTTCACTTTCTGCCATAAGGGTGGTGTCGTCTGCATATCTGAGGTTATTGATATTTCTCCCAGCAATCTTGATTCCAGCTTGTGCTTCTTCCAGCCCAGCGTTCCTCATGATGTACTCTGCATAGAAGTTAAATAAGCAGGGTGACAATATACAACATTGACGTACTCCTTTTCCTATTTGGAACCAGTCTGTTGTTCCATGTCCAGTTCTAACTGTTGCTTCCTGACCTGCATACAGGTTTCTCCAGAGGCAGGTCAGGTGGTCTGGGATTCCCATCTCTTTCAGAATGTTCCACAGTTTATTGTGATCCACACAGTCAAAGGCCTTGGCATAGTCAATGAAGTAGAAATAGATGTTTTTCTGGAACTCTCTTGCTTTCTCCATGATCCAGCGGATGTTGGCAATTTGATCTCTGGTTCCTCTGCCTTTTCTAAAACCTGCTTGAACATCTGGAAGTTCTTGATTCACATATTGCTGAAGCGTAGCTTGGAGAATTTTGAGCATGACTTTACTAGTGTGTGAGATGAGTGCAATTGTGCTGTAGTTTGAGCATTCTTTGGCATTGCCTTTCTTTGTGATTGGAATGAAGACTGATCTTTTCCAGTCCTGTGCCCATTACTGAGTTTTCCAAATTTGCTGGCATATTGAGTGCAGCACTTTCACAGCATCATCTTTTAGGATTTGAAATAGCTCAATTGGAATTCCATCACCTCCACTAGCTTTGTTTGTAGTGATGCTCTCTAAGGCCCACTTGACTTCACATTCCAAGATGTCTCGCTCCAGGTGAATGATCACGCCATTGTGATTATCTTGGCCTTGAAGATCTTTTTTGTACAGTTCTTCTGTGTATTCTTGCTACCTCTTCTTAATATCTTCTGCTTCTGTTAGGTCCATACCATTTTTGTCCTTTATCGAGCCCATCTTTGCATGAAATTTTCCCTTGATATCTCTAATTTTCTTGAAACGATCTCTTGTTTTTCCTATTCTGTTCTTTTCCTCTATTTCTTTGCATTGATCGCTGGGGAATTGTTGACCTAGGGTGAGGCTTTAGGGTTTCCTTTAAAGTGAGGTAAAGGTTTTGGGTTGAAGTTTGTGTTAGGGGAAAGGATATGTCTGGGGTTTGTTCTGGGAGAATTAGTGGTGTGAGTTCTCAGTCTGTTTTATGAAGGAACCCCTTCTCCGATATTCTGCTTGCAAATATTTTTTTGTGTTCAGATTGTTACCATTTTGATAAGTGAATGCTTAGCTTTTCTGATGCAAAGCTGTTCAGTGGATGGAAGCAAGTTGGTGTCTTTTGGTTTCCTGTTTCCTTGACTTGAAGAGACCCAATTTTCTTCCCCTCCCACACACGTGTTGAGAAGTCCCTGACATTAAGGAGCCAATGGCCCTTGTTTCTTTCCAGGAGTTTCATCACTTCAGGTTTGTATTGACGTGTTTCCCTAAATCTGAAATGTTATGAGAACAATAGCTAATGTGATTGTTCAGATGGAACCATCACCAATTCCCACGGCCTTTCGTTGCAGAGGCTCTAGTTCCCATTCGTATCGCCTCCCCTCCTTTGGCATTGAGGAATTGACCGTTGATGCTTGGGTTTATTTCTGGACCCTCAATTCCATTCCATGTATCTGGTTCTGCGTGTTTGATTTCTTCCCAGTACCATGCTGTCCTGATGATCCTAGTGTGATACTCTAATTGGCTATCAGGCAGCCTGCTATGTCCATTTCAGGGCTTTGTGGCAGATTGCATTGACTATTTTGACTCCTTTGTTTTTCCATAGATATTCTGGAATTCTTTGGTTATAATGACCTGAGAACACCCGTTGGTATTTTGAGAGGAATAGCGTGGAAACTCTGGATTGCCCCACAGTGGGGTTTGGGGGGAGGGGGAAGTGACATCATCTTACCAGGAGGAATTCCTCTGATCCGTGAGCATAGCTTATTTTCCATTGGATTGTTGGGCTTCACCTTCTTTCATCCATCTCTTGCAGTTCTCTGAGAAGAAGGGCTTCCCTCCTTGGTTAGATGGACTCCTAGCTATTGCCTTTCCGGGAATGTCACTGTCGGTGGGGTTGATAATTGCCTTCTTCTAAGCGTTTGCTGGAAGTGTTAGAAATGCCAAGGATTTTTCTTCCCCTTCCTCTCTGTCCATTTCTCTGAGCCTCCAGGTAGAACAGGCTTATTCCAGGGTCCCACGGGGCTCGGGGAATGCAGCTAGACCGTATTTCTCAGGCCTCAGTGCTGGGCATCATCCGGTGTACTCTCCCTGTCCCTTCCTTCTCCTGGTGTCTCCTTCAGGCCCATTTGTGTTCATGTCATTCGTCTATGAAGAACCAAATCCTGCCTAAGCTCTATGTATGCAAACAGTTGTCTCCCAGCTTTGGATGTGTCATTTGTGCTTTTCAGATGGTTTTTCCCAGAGTCCAAATCTTGGATTTGACAAAGTTCACTGTGTTCCCTTGTTACTCTTTGTGTAGTGCCTTTCTGTATTGTGTGTGAAGACACAGAACTCATGCTAATCTCTGGTCCATTTCCTTCTTGATTTGTGAACTGTTTTGCATGGAACATATGTCTAGGAATCATTTCAAGTGCATTTGTTGAGAGGTGTCAAGTTTCCATGGACATGCATGTCATCCCCTCTGGTTTCCAAATGTGTTGCTCCTAAACTCTTTTGGATATCTTCTTGGAAAGATGGGTGTTTTTCAGCTTGCATTTCCACAGAAGAATGGATTCAGCAGTTCTAGCTCAGGGACGCTGTGTCCAGTGAAAAGGGAGTTGGGTGCGGCCTCCCTTTCAGCACCAATCCCAAGTTCAGGTTGACAGGGCTCTGAACTTCCATCTGTGATCCAGATTCCACACTCATCCTTGTGTGCCCTTGGCTGTGTGAGCAGCTGAAGGGAGTTTCGTCTCTGAAGGCGCCCAGCAGGCCTGCAGCTTCAGACCGCCAGAGGTGAGCATCTCAGAGTACAGGAGCCACCGTGCCAGAAGTGGAGTGGGATCCACCCTGAGGTTGGACACTGATTGTCAAGTGATGTTCCTGTGGGACTATGATGGGTCCGCCACACTCTTCTCCCAGATAGCGAGAGAGATGTCTATGGGATCTGCTAGGCCCTCCACTCCCTCTTGTGGTCCCGAAGGCTGGTTGTCACCATCCTGAGCACCTAGCTCTGAGATGATGGCCACCTCCACCTACAATGTATATCCCTTTTCCCATGTGTCCATGCAAAGTGTCAGGCCATCTCTGAGCTACACTAGCCATGTGCTTCGCCTGTCATTGGACCTGCACAAGTTTCTTCTGTTTCCTTCCTGATAACTGATTTTCTCGAGCATGTGGGTGCCACAAGGATGGTTTGTCTTTCTCTGGCCTTGTGTTCTGAGGAACACTTCTCCCTTTGTTGGTGTTGGTTTATCTTTCCATTTATCCTGCATGGTTTATTGTTGTGAGCTTGTTTGTATCGGCGGAAGAACTCAGCCTTTCACTTGTGCCTGATGCGTCCCAATTGCAACAGGACGACCTACCTGGAGATTCTGAGCACATTTGCCGTGACAACTTCATTTGGCAGATGATATCTTGAAAGGACCTACACAGTCCATTCAGATTTCCAAAGTTTCCTTCAAATGACACAGAAACCAGAATTCTCCAGTTTGGTCTTCCAATATGCGGGGAGTCAGAACAATCCCCTGGAGAAGGGAAAACCTACCAACTCCAGGATTCTGGCCTAGAGAATTCCATGGACTGTAGAATTCATGGGGATGCCAAGACTCTAACAATACTGAGAGACTATAACTTTCACCTTCAGTCAGACCAAAATCCAGTTTCCTCTCATTTTAGTGATTGGCATTGATTGGGGACCCCGAAACGATGGGAAGAAATGCAGAGAGAAGTAGACTCAATGTTTTCAGGTGGGGGAGAGAGGAACGGGGAGTGCTTGCCATGAATCCAGGCTTTGCTGGGAAATGGGAGGGGGATAGAATGAGTGTTTCAGAATGTAGACAGGGGTGATGCTTACACAGCATTGTGAAGGCCTCCATCTTCCCAAATGGCATCAAAGAAGGAAAATTTATTGACACACACTTGTGAGCAAAATATACAAAAAGCCATAAAAGACATAAAAGATGAGAAGAAAGATGCCTAGAAGACTGATGAAAATCAGCTCAGGGGAAGGGAAGTCAATCTCCCCTGGGTGGGGAGGGAGTGGACGGCGTCCACGGGGAACACACAGGGATGGAGGCTGCAGAGCCAACCGCGCCCCTGGACGATGTGTTTGCTGAAAGGGCTCTGGAAGTCTGTCCAGAGCAGGGACCTGTTCTCCCTGCAGGGGTGGGACAGTCATGGTGGGTGTCTGAGTCTTTGGCAGCAGCCAGGGCAGGCTGCCCTTGTGCAGGTGGTCACTCAGCCCCTGACTCAGGTTCTGCCGCCAAAGCCCAAGCAGGTGCATGTACACGTGAAGGTGGAGGTTCTGGAAGGCATGGTGAGACATCGGGGCTGGGGCTGGGAGTCGTGCAGGTACAGAGTTCCGATGTGCTCAAGGGACTGTCAAATACCCGGTTCGCCCCGTAGCTTTGGGAGGGTTGTCTTAGGTCTCGATCTCCCCTCATTGGATCCCTGCGTCCTGCACCTGGAGCTCCCACCTCTGTAGGGACGGGTCTTGTACATGGAGGCTGGCTGAGTTTCATGGCCAGAGCTAGAGCTGGGAGAGAAGAAGAGTTTGCCAAATGCCAGCCTTGCCATGAGCCTAAGGGGACATGAAGGCTTCCTAGAGATTCGCTAAGAAGGCCCTGCTTCGGAGTCTTCTCTGCAGTCTCCAAGATGGGTGGTGTGAGGCCAGCCTTTGGTCCAGGCCCAGCCCCACTCTGGGGGACTCCTCCCTGTGTGGCTAAGCACCGCCTCCCCACACTCACATGCAGCAGCCCCAGGAGCCTCAACTCTGTGCTCTGCACTGCTGGGCTCCAGGCTCTCCTGCTGCCTCCAAGGAAGGGCTTCTCGGAGCTCTGGGTCAGAGCCGGGTGTGCTGAGCTCCGTGGCAGTCTGAGACTGGGCCCCGGAGTGTGTGCTTGGTGGTGTCTGTGCAGCAGGCCTTGCCTGCTTCCTCTTCTTCGCCAGTTTGGCTGAGCCCTCCGTGGCCACGCTCACCTGAAGCCTGTACTGGGCTTCCTGGGCCGGGGGCTGGTGCTCTGAACCCTCCCTCAGGGTGGTGGTAGGGGTGTTCCCCTCAGGGGCCACTTCGGGTGGGACGCTCTACAATGACAGTGACCATCAGCAGCACTCCTTCGATAGTTCTGAGCTGTGCCTGGACAGGATGGCTGCTGCCTCTGCCCATCTGCCCTTCTGCTCCCAGAAAGCGCAGAGACGAGTGTCTGCTCAGATACGCAATCGGGAGGACAGAGATACCCCTGAGGGAGTGAGGTCAGCCTGGGCAGCCTGCTCTGCCCGGATGCTTCCCATGCCACCAGCCTGCTCTCCCCTGTGGTGTGGACAAAAGCGACCCACGAGCTCATGATCAATATGCCGCTGGGCTTGCTTAAGGCAGACACACCCCAAGAAACCCCCATCAACACACAGGCAAAGGCCTCAGGCTTCCCCATGTGGGACGGGAGAGGTGGCCGGACCTGGCCTGGGCCTCCCTGTTACCTTTCTGTTCCTTAGGGCAAAGGGCCAGAGGCCTCTCCGGGGTCCCTGAGCCAGCATCATCCACGTTCCCACATTCTCTGCCTGTGAGTTCTCCTGAGGCCCCGGCCTCTGGGCAGGGGCAAACAACAGAACATCTTGAAAGCAAGTGATCTGGCTGGGGACTCCTCTCCACTGAGGAGGCCTGGATACCAGGGTTGCCGGTTCTGTTGGGTTCTGTTGCCAGGAAGTGACATCATTTCCTGGTTCATGGCCGAGGTCACTTCCACAAAGCTCCCCAAGGGAACCTCTGGGTTTCTGGCTGTTTTCCCACGCCCTTAGGCCACGTGCAGCACACACAGCCCACCCCACAGCATTGGGGAGACCTGGGTGCAGCCAGGGCCTGAGCTCTGAGGACACAGCTGCTTTCAGCCCAGGATCCTTCTCAGAAGTGAAGTGGCCCTGGGCAAGGCATGTGCCCTGCAGGTTTTCCCCACTCTCTCCATCTGCAGAGTGGGGGTCACTCTCCCATTTCCTGCCTAGGTCTGTCAGCCTACCAACAGCTCCAGTGCCTGTTCAAACATTGGGCCGCTATCACATGGAGCTTGGACACTGAGACTTCCCAAAGATGGATTCCACACAGGGCTGATCTAGCACAGAATGGGGCAGAATCAGGCCTGGATGGGCTTTGGGACCTGGGAAAAGGCAGTCCCCTTTCTGCCTATTTCTTGACCCCTGCATTTGGAGGACCAGAAAGTCATATTTAGACATCACCCCCTCTGATATCAACCTTCCCCATCCTCCTCAATTGCCCCACTCGGCTTCGAAGGCTGGGGGAGTCTGCCCCAACAGTGGCTCCCCGCATCTTTGTCCTTGAGTCTCATCATCTTGAGTTATTTTCCCCCTTGGGGGAAAAGCACAGTCATTGTTTCCAACCACAAGAGAGATTCATGCAAATTCTATGAAATCGAATCATTTCCTCTCTCCATTGTTCAGTCTCTCTCCCTCCTTCCCTCTCTTTCTTGACCGTTCCAAATTCAGTCTGTCTCTTCCTCTCTGTGTCTCTCCTCTGGATGCTCGCATGCATGTGAATGCATGGACTCATGTATGTTGTTGAACTTGTTTGAGGCTTTAGGGTTTCGTGTCGAGTGAGTTAAAGGTTTGTTGTTGGATTTGGTGTTAGGGGAAGGGATAGGTCTGGGGTTTGTTCTGGGAGATGCGTAGGAACCCCTTCTCCGATATTCTGCTTGCTAATATTCTTTTTTGTTCAGTTTGTTACCATTTTGATTTGTGAATGCTCAGCTTTTCTGATGCAAATCTGTTCAAGTGGATGGAAGTCCGTGGGTGTCCTTTGATTTACTGTTTCCTTGACTTGAAGGAACCCAATTTTCTTCCCCCCCCACACACACACATGTTGAGAAGTCCATTACATGAAGGAGCCTATGGCCCGTGCTTATTTCCAGGAGTTTCATCACTTCATGCTTTGCGTTGATGTGTTTCACTGAATCTGACGTGTTCTGAGACCAAAAGCCAATGTGATTGTTCAGATGGAACCATCTCCAATTCCCATGGCCTATCATTGCAGAGGCTCTTGTTCTCATTCGTATCACCTCCGCTCCTTTGTCATTGAGGAATTGACCGTAGAAGCGTGGACTTTTTTTTCTGGAACCTCAATTCCATTCCATGGATCTGGTTCTGCGTGTTTGATTTCTTCCCAGTAACATGCTGTCCTGATGATCCTAATGTGATAGTCTAATTGGCTATCAAGCAGCCTGCTATGTCAATTTCAGGGCTTTGTGGCAGATTGCATTGACTCTTTTGACTCCTTTGTATTTCCATAGACATTTTGGAATTCATTGGTTATAATGCCCTGAGAACAGCCGTTGGTTTTTTTTTTTTTAATTGGAGGCTAATTATTTTACAATATTATATTGGTTGGTTTTGCCATACAGTGACATGAATCCGCCTCGGGTGTACATGAGGTCCCTCTCCCAAACCCCCCTCCCACCTCCCTCCTTCCTTTATTTTCCCTCTGGGTCATACCAGCCCTGAACATCCTGTAACATGCCTCGACCCTGAACTGGTGATTCGTTTCACATATGATAATATACTTGTTTCAATGCCATTCTCCCAAACCATCCCATCCTCACCCTCTCCCACAGAATCCCTACGACTGTTTTATACATCTGTTTCTCTCTTGCTGTCTCGTATACGGGGTTATCATTTGCATCTTTCTAAATTCCATATATATGCGTTAGTATATTGTATTGGTGTTTTTCTTTCTGGCTTACTTCACTCTGTATAATAGGCTCCAATTTCATCCACCTCATTAGAACTGATTCAAATGCATTCTTTTTAACGGCTGAGTAATTCTCCATTGTGTATATGTACCAAGCTTTATTATCCATTCGTCTGCAGATGGACATGTAGGTTGCTTCCATGTCCTGGCTATTGTAAACAGTGTTGCGATGAACATTGGAGTACATGTGTCTCTTTCAATTCTGGTTTCCTTGGTGTGTATGCCCAGGAGTGTGATTGCTGGATCATATGGCATCTCTATTTCCAGTTTTTTGATTAATCTCCACACTGTTCTCCATAGTGGCTGTACTAGTTTGCATTCCCACCAACAGTGTAAGAAGGTTCCCTTTTTCCCACAACCTCTCTAGCATTTATTGCATGTAGACTTTTGGACAGCAGCCATTCTGACTCGTGTGAAATGGTATCCCATTGTGGTTTTGATTTGCATTTCTCTGATTATGAGAGATGTTGAGCATTTTTTCATGTGTTTGTTAGCCATCTTTATGAATTCTTTAGAGAAATGTCTGTTTAGTTCTTTGGCCCATTTTTTGATTGGCTCATTTATTTTTCTGGTATTGAGCTGCAGGAGCTCCTTGTATATTTTGGAGATTAATCCTTTATCAGTTGTTTCATTTGCTATTATTTTTCCCCATTCTGAAGGCTGTCTTTTCACCTTGCTTATAGTTTCCTTTGCTGTGCAGAAGCTTTTGATTTTAATTAGGTCCAATTTGTTTATTTTTGCTTTTATTTCCAATATTCTGGGAGGTGGGTCTTGGAGGATCCTGCTGTGATTTATGTCAGAGAGTGTTTCACCTACATTCTCCTCTAGGAGTTTTATAGTTTTTGGTTTTACGTTTATCTCTCTAGTCTATTTTGAGTTTATTTTGGTATATGGTGTTAGGAAGTATTCTAGTTTTATTCTTTTACAAGTGGCTGACCAGTTTTCCCAGAACCACTTGTTAAAGAGACTGTCTTTTCTCCATTTTATATTCTTGCCTCCTTTGTCAAAGATAAGGTATCCATAGGTGCGTGGATTTATCGCTGGGCTTTCTATTTTGTTCCATTGATCTATGTTTCTGTATTTATGCCTGTACCATACTGTCTTGATGACTGTGGCTTTGTGGTAGAGACTGAAGTCCGGCAGGCTAATTCCCCCAGTTACATTTTTCTTCCTCAAGATTGCTTTGGCTATTCGAGGTTTTTTGTATTTCCGTACAACTTGTGAAATTATTTGTTCTAGTTCTATGAAAAATATCGTTGGTAGCTGGACAGGGATTGCATTGAATATATAAGTTACTTTAGATATTATATTCATTTTAACAATATTTATTCTTCCAATACACGAACATGGTATATTTCTCCATCTATTAGTGTACTCTTTGATTATGTTCACTAGTGTTTTATAGTTTTCTGTGTACAAGTCTTTTGTTTCCTTAGGTAAATACATTCTTAAGTATTTAAATCTTTTCGTTGAAACAGAGAATGGAATAGTTTCCTTAATTTCTCATTCTATTTTCTCATTATTAGTGTAAAGGAATGCAAGTGATTTCTGTGTGTTGACTTTATATCCTGCAACTTTACTGTATTCATTGATTAGCTCTAGTAGTTTTCTGGTAGATTCTTTAGGGTTTTCTGTGTAGAGGATCACATCATCAGTGAACAGTGAAAGTTTTACTTCTTCTTTTCCAATTTGTATTCCTTTTATGTCTTTTTCTGCTCTGATTGCTGTAGCCAAAACTTCCAGAACTATGCTGAATAGTAGTGGTGCGAATGGGCACCGTTGTCTTATTCCTGACATTAGGGGAAATGCTTTCAGTTTTTCACTGTTGAGGATAACGTTTGCTGTGGGTTTGTCATATATAGCTTTTATTATATTGAGATATGTCCCTTCTATTCCCAATTTCTGGAGGGTATTTATCATAAATGGATGCTGTATTTTGTCAAAAGCTTTCTCTGCATCTATTGAAATAATCATATGACTTTTAGTTTTCAGTTTGTTAATGTGGTGTATTACGTTGATTGATTTGTGGATATTGAAGAATCCTTGCATTCCTGGGATAAGCCCACTTGGTCATGATGTATGATCTTCTTAATGTGTTGTTGGATTCTGATTGCTAGAATTTTGTTAAGGATTTTTGCATGTATGTTCATCAGTGATATTGGCCTGTAGTTTTCTTTTTTTGTGGGATCTTTACGAGGTTCTGGGATTAAGGTGATGGTGGCCTCATAGAATGAGTTTGGAAGTTTCCCTTCCTCAGCAATTTTCTGGAAGAGTTTGAGTAGAATAGGTGTTAGCTCTTCTCTAAATTTTTGGTAGAACTCCGCTGTGAAGCCGTCTGGACCAGGACTTTTGTTTGCTGGAAGATTTTTTATTATAGCCTCTAGTTCCGAGCCTGTGATGGGTCTGTTCAGATTTTCTATTTCTTCCTGGTTCAGTTTTGTAAAGTTGTACTTTTCTTGGAATTTGTCAATTTCTTCCAGGTTATTCATTTTATTGCCATATAATTGCTGATAGTATTCTCTAATAATCCTTTGTATTTGTGTAGCCGTTGGTATTTTGAGAGGAATAGCGTGCGACATCTGGACTGCCCCAAGTTGGGGGTCGGGGGGAGGGGGAAGTGACATTTTCTTACCAGGAGAAATTCTTCTGATACTGGAGCACAGTTTATTTTCCATTGGATTGGTGGGCTTCACTTTCTTTCATCCATCTCTTGCAGTTCTCTTAGAAGAGGGGCTTCCCTCCTGGGTTAGATGGACCCCTAGCTATTGCCTTTCAGGAAATGTCACTGTCGATGGGGTTGATATTTGCCGTCTCCTTCTAAGCATTTGCTGTTAGTATTAGAAATGCCAACGATTTCTCTTCCCCTTACTCACTGTCCGTCTTTCTGAGCCTCCAGGTTGAACAGGCCTAGTCCAGGGTCCCACGGCTATTGGGGAGTGCAGCTAGACCGTGTTTCTCAGGCCTTCATTGTTGGGCATCATTCGGTATACACTCCATGTCCCTTCCTTCGCCTGGTTTCCCTGCAGACCTCTCCTTCAAGCTTGTGTTCATGTCGTTTGTGTATTAGGAGCCAAATTCTGCCTACGTTCCGTGTATACAAACAGTTGTCTTCGTGCTTGGGATATGTTGTTTGTGTTTTTCAGACGGTCTTTCCCAGAGCCCAAATCTTGGATTTGACAAAGTTCACTGTGTTCCCTGGTTACTCTTTGTGTAGTGCCTTTTGGTATTGTGTGTGAAAACTCAGAGCTCATGTGTAATGTCTGCTCCATTTCCTTCTAGATTTGTGAACCATTTTGCATGGAACGTATGTCTAGGAATCATTTGAAGTGCATTTCTTGAGAGGTGTTAATTTTCCATGGACATGCATGTCATCCCCTCTGGTTTCCAATGTGTGACTCCTAAACTCTTTTGGAGACCTTCTCGGAAAGATGGGTGTTTTTCAGCTTGCATTTCCACAGTTGAATGGATTCAGCAGCTCTATAAGCAAGGACACTTTGTCCAGTGAAAGGGGGAGTCAGGTGCGGCCTCCCTTTCAGCACCGATCCCCAAGTCTCGTTGAGAGGGCTCTGATCTTCCATCATTGAGCCAGAAGCCACAGGCATCCTTGTGTGCCCTTGGACGTGTGAGCGGCTTAAGGGAGTTTCGTCTGTGCAGGCACCAAGCAAGCCTGCGGCTTTGGACCAAAAGAGGTGAGCATCTCAGAAGACAGGATCAACCGTGCAAGAAGTGGAATGGGATCCACCTTGAGGGTGGGCACTGATCGCCAAGAGATGTTCCAGTGGGACTTTGATGGGTCCAGCACATTCTTCTGGCAGAGAGCGAGACAGATGTCTATGGGCTCTGCTGGCCCTCCATTCCCTCTTGTGGTCCCGAAGGCTGGTTGACACCAACCTGAGCACCTAGCTCTGAGATTATGAGAACCACAACCTGCACTGTGTTTCCCTTTGCCCGCATGTCCATGCGAAGCATCAGGCCATCTCTGAGCTACACTAGCCATGTGCATGGCCTCACATTGGACTTGCACATGTTTCTTCTGTTTCTTTCCCGATCACTGATTTTCTCGAGCATGTGGGGGCTACGAGGATGGTGGATCTGGCCTTGTGTTCTGTGGAACACTTCTCCCTTTGTTGGTTTGGGTTTATCATTCCATTTCTCCTGCCTGGTTTATTGTTGTGAGTTTGTTTGTGCCAGCGGAAGAACTCAGCATTTCCCTTGTGCCTGAGGTGTCCCACTTACAACAGCATTGCCTGCCTGCATATTCTGAGCACATTTGCCGAGAGGGCTTCGTTTGGCAGATAACATCTTGAAAAGACCTACATGGTCCTTTCAGGTACCCAAAGGCTACGTCAAATGACATAGGGACCAGAATTCTCCAGTTTGGTCTTCCAATATGTGGGGAGTCAGAACAATCCACTGAGAAGGGAAAAGCTACCGACTCCAGGATTCTGACCTAGAGAATTGCATGGATTGTAGAATTCATGGGGATGCCAAGACTCTAACAATGCTGAGAGACTATAACTTTTGCCTTCAGTCAGAGTAAAATCCAGTTTCCTTTTATTTCAGTGATTGGCATTGTTTGGGGACCTCGAAATGATGGGAAGAAATGCAGAGAGAAGTAGGCTAAATGTTGTCAGGCGGGGAGAGAAGAACGGGGAGTGCTTGCCATGAATCCAGGCTTTGCTGGGAAGTGGGGGGGATAGAATGAGGGTGTCCAAATGTAGATAATGGTGATGTTTACACAGCATTCTGAAGGCCTCCATATTCCCAAATGGCATCAAGGAAGGAAAATTTATTGACACACCGTTGCGAGCAAAATATACAGAAAGCCATAAAAGACATAAAAGATGAAAAGAAAGATGCCTAGGAGCCTGATGAAAATCAGCTCAGGGGAATAAAAGTCAATCTCCCCTGGGTGGGGAGCAAGTGGACGGCTGCCAAGGACAACACGCAGGGATGGAGGCTGCAGAGTCAACCGCGTCCCTGGACGAGGTTTTTGATGAAAGGGCTCTGGGTCTCTGTCCAGAGCATGGGCCTGTTCTCCCTGCAGGGGTGGGACAGGCATGTTGGGCGTCTGAGTCCTTGGCAGGAGACACGGCAGGTTGCCCCTCTGCAGGTGGTCACTCAGGCCCTGACTTGGGTTCTGCCACCAAAGCCCGAGCAGGTGTACGTTCACGTGGAGGTGGAGGTTATGGAAAACGGGGTGGGACATCGGAGCCTGGGGCTCTGGTTCGTGCAGGCAGAGTTCGGATGTGCTGACGGTGCTAGCCAGTACCCGGCTCTCCCCATTTCTTTGGGAGGGGACGTCTCAGGTCTTAATCTCCCCTCAGTGGATCCCTGGGTGCTGCACCTGGAGCTCCAACCTCTGTAGGGACTCGTTTTGGATGTGGAGGCTGGCTGAGTTTGACGGTCAGAGCTAGAGCTGGTGGAGAAGAAGAGTTTGCCACAGGACAGCTTTGCCATGTGCTTAAGTGGGTACGAAAGCTTCCTAAAGATTCTATAAGAAGGCCTAGCATCGGAGTCTTCTCTGCAGTCTCCAAAATGTGTGGTGTGAGGCCAGCCATTTGTCCCGGACCAGCCCCAGCTCTGGGGGACACCTCCCTGTGTGGCTCAGCACTACCTCCCCACACTCAAATGCAGCAGCCACAAACCCCTCATCTATTTGCTTTGCCCTCCTGGGTTCCATGTCCTACTGCTACCTCAAAGGCAGGGCTTCTCAGAGCTCTGGGTTAGGGCAGGCTCTGCTGAGTTCCGTGGCAGCCTGAGACTGGGCCCCGGGGTGCGTGCTGGGTGGTGTCTGTGTAGCAGGCCTGGCCTGCTCCGTCTTCATTGCCAGTTGGGCTGAGCCCTCCGTGGCCACGCTCACCTGGAGCCTGGACTGGGCCTCCCGGGCAGGGGGCTGGTGCTCTGAGCCCTCCCTCTGGGAGGTGGATGGGGTGTGCCCCTCAGGGGCCACCTCGGGTGGGATGCTCTGCAATGATAGAGACCATCAGCCAGCCCTGCTTTGATATTTGTGAGCTGAGACTGGCCAGTATGGCTGCTGCTTCTGCCCATCTGCCCTTCCGCTCCCAGAAGGAGCATCGACAAAGATATGCTGAGATACCCACCCAGGAGGACGGAGACACACCCGAGGGCGTGAGGTCAGCCTGGTCCACCAGCTCTGACTGGACGCTCCCCATGACAGGCAGCCTGCTCTCCGCTGGGGTGTGGACACAAGCAGTCAAAGGGCTCCAAACCCACATGCAGCTGGGCTTGCTTGAGTCAGACACACGCCGAGAAAACCCCTTCCACACACAAGGAAAGGCCTCAGGCTTCCCCGGGTGGGATGGGAGAGGTGGCAGGACCCTGTATGCATACACTGAGCTTAGGCAGGATTTGACTGTTAATATACAAATGACATGAACACAAAGGAGCCTGAAGGTGAGGTCTGAAGGGACACCAGGCGAAGAAAGGGACGTGGAGAGTACACCAAATGATGCCCAGAACTGAGGGTCTGATCCACAGGTTCTAGGTGCACTCCCCGAGGCCCGTGGGACCCTGGACTAGGCCTGTTCTACCTGGAGGCTCAGAGAGATGGACAGTGAGGAAGGGGAAGAGAAATACTTGGCATTTCTAACACTCACAGCAAACGCTTAGAAGACGGCAATTATCAACCCCACGGACAGTTACATTCCCTGAAAGGCAATAGCTAGCAGCCCATCTAAACCAGGAGGGCAGCCCCTCTTCTCTGAGAACTGCAAGAGATGGATAAAAGAAGGTGAAACCCACAAGTCCAATGGAAAATAGCTGTGCTCAAGGATCAGAAGAATTCCTCCTGGTAAGATGATATCAATTCCCCCTCCCCCGGACCCACACCGTGTGGCAATCCAGAGGATCCACTCTATTTCTCTCAAAATACCAACGGCTTTTCTCAGGGCATTATAACCAAAGAATCCAAAATGTCTATGGAAACACAAAGGAGTCAAAAGAGTCAATGCAATCTGCCGTAAAGCTCTGAAATGGACATAGCAGGCTGACTGATAGCCAATTAGACTCTCAGACTAGGATCATCAGGACAGCATAGTACTGGGTAGAAATCAAACACGCAGAACCAGATCCATGGAATGGATTTGAGGTTCCAGACATAAACCCAAGCTTCTACGGTCAATTCCTCAACGCCAAAGGAGGGGAGGTGATACGAATGGGAAAAAGAACCTCTGCAAGGAAAGGCCGTGGGAATTGGAGATGGTTCCATCGGAACAATCATATTGGCTTTTGGTCTCATAACACGTCAGATTCAGTGAAACACATCAATGCAAAGCCTGAAGTGATGAAACTCTTGGAAATAAGCACGGGCCATAGGCGCCTTAATGTCAGGGACTCTCAACATGTGTGTGGGGTTGGAAGAAAATTGGGTCTCTTCAAATCAAGGAAACAGTAAACCAAAAGACACCCACCAGCTTCCATCCACTTGAACAGCTTTGCAACAGAAAAGCTAAGAATTTGCTAATCAAAATGGTAACAAACTGAACAAAAAAGAATATTAGCAAGCAGAATATCGGAGAAGGGGTTCCTACGTAAAAGAGACTGAGAACTCACACCACTAAGTCTCCTAGAACAAACCCCAGATCTAGCCCTTCCCCTAACACCAATTCCAACCCCAAACCTTTAACTCACTCTACACGAAGCACTAAAGTCTCACCCTAGGTCAACAGTTTACATGCTTACATATATTCACATGCATTCAAGCATCTACAGGAGAGACACAGAGAGGAAGACAGACTGAATTTGGAAAGGTCAAGAAAGAAACGGAACGCGGAAGAGAGATTGAACCAAGGAGAGAGGAAATGAGTCGATTTCACAGAATTTGCATGAATCTCTCTTGAGGTTGGAAACATTGACAGTGCGTATTCCCCCTGCAAGTGGTAAAATGACACAAGATGTTGAGATTCAAAGACAAGGATGCGGGGAGCCACTGTTTGGGCAGACTCCCCCACTCCTCGAGGCTGAGTGGGACACTTGAGTAGGACAAGGAAGGTTGATATCAGAGGGGGCGATGTCTGAATATGACCTTCCGGTCCTCCCAATGCGGGGGTCAAGAAATAGGCAGAAAGCAGACTGCCTTTTCCCAGGTCCCAGAGCCCATCCAGGCCTGATTCTGCCCCATTCTGTGCTAGGTCAGCCCTGTGTGAAATCTGTCCTTTGGGAAGTCTCAGTGTCCAAGCTCCATGTGATAGAGGCCCAAAGTATGAACAGGAACTGGAGTTGTTCATAGGCTGACAAACCTAGGCAGCAGATGGGAGAGTGTTCCCCACTCTGAAGATCAAGAGACTGGGTTACCCTGCGGAGCACATGCCTTGCCCAGGGCCACATCATTTCTGAGAAGAAGGATCCTGGGCTGAAAACATCTGTGTCCTCAGAGCTCAGGCCCTGGCTGCACCCAGGTCTCCCGAATGCTGTGGGGTGGGCTGTGTGGTTTCACTGTGCCTGCATGTGGTCTAAGGACGTGGGGGAACAGCCAGAAACCCAGAGGTTCCCTTGAGGAGCTTTGTGGAAGGGACCTCGGCCACGAACCAGGAAATGATGTCACTTCCTGCCAACAGAACCCAAGAGAACCCACAAACCGGGTATCCAGTCCTCCCCAGCGGAGAGGAGCCCCCAGCAGATCGTTTGCTGTCAAGATGTTCTGCTGCTTGCCCTTGCACAGATGCTACCGGGACCTCAGGCGAGCTCACAGGCAGACTGTGTGGGCACGCGGTTGACACTGGCTCAGCACCCCCCCCCCCGCGAGAGTCCTCTGGCCCTTTGCCCGAAGGAAGAGAAAGGTAACAGGGGAGCCCCAGGCCAGGTCCGGCCACCTCTCCTGTCCCACCCGGGGAAGCCTGAGGCCTTTCGCTGTGTGTGTATGGGGGTTTTTCGGAGTGTGTCTGCCTCAAGCAAGCCCAACCGCATGTGGTTCAGGAGACCATGGGTCGCTTGTGTCCACACGCCAGGGGAGAGAAGGCTGGGTGGCATGGGGAGTGTCCAGGCAGAGCCGCCTGCCCAGGCTGACCTCACACCCTCAGGGGTGTCTCTGTCCTCCCGGGTGGGTAGCTGAGCAGATCTTTGTCTTTGCTCTTTCTGTGAGCAGAAGGGCAGACAGGCAGAGGCAGCAGCCATCCTGGCCAGCCTCAGCCAAGAAATATCGAAGCAGGGCTGGCTGATGGTCACTATCATTGCAGAGCCTCCAACCCGAGTTGGCCCCTGAGGGGCACACCCCATCCACCTCCCAGAAGGAGGGCTCAGAGCACTAGCCCCCTGCCCGGGAGGCCCAGTGCAGGCTCCAAGTGAGTGTGGCCAAGGAGGGCTCAGCCCAACTGAAGATGAAGACGGAGCGGGCAAGGCCTGCTACCCAGACACCACCGAGGATGCAACCCGGGGCCCAGTCTCAGGCTGCCACAAAGCTCCGCAGAGCCGGCCCTGACCCAGAGCTCTGAGAAGCCCTGCACCTGAGGTAGCAGGAGGACCTGAAACCCAGAACGGCATAGCACAGAAGTGAGGCGGCTGGGACTGCTGAACATGAGTGTAGGGATTCAGTGCTGAGCCACACAGGTAGGAGTCCCCCAGAGCTGAGGCTGGGCCTGGAACGAAGGCTAGCCTCACACCACCCATCTTGGAGACTGCAGAGAAGACTCCGATGCTGGGCCTTCTTAGCGAATCTCTAGGAAGCTTTCGTGCCTACTTAGGCACATGGCAAGGCTGGCCTGTGGCAAACTTTTCTTCTCCCCCAGCTCTAGCTCCGGCCGTCAAACTCAGCGAGCCTCCACCTCCAACACCTGTCCCTACGGAGGTGGGAGCTCCAGGTGCAGGACCCAGGGATCCACTGAAGGGGGTTCGAGACCTGAGACGTACCCTCCCAATGACATGTGGCCAACCGGGTATTGGCAGGCACACTCAGCACATCGGATCTCTGTGCCTGCACGAGCCACAGCCCCAGGACCCGATGTCCCACCCCTTTTCCAGATCCTCCACCTGCTCGGGCGTTGGTGGCAGAACTTGAGTCAGGGTCTGAGTGACCACCTGCACAAGGGCAGCCTGCCCTGGGTCCTGCCAAGGACTCAGACACCCACCATGACAGTCCCACCCCTGCAGGGAGAAAAGGCCCCTGCTCTGGACAGAGACCCAGAGCCCATTCAGCAAACACCTCGTCCAGGGGTGCGTTTGGCTCTGCAGGCTCCATCCCTGTGTGTTCCCTGTGGATGCCAACCACTCCCTCCCCACCCAGGGGAGACGGACTTCCTTTCCCCTGAGCTGATTTTCATCAGGCTCCTAGGCATCTTTCTTCTCATCTTTTATGTCTTTTATGGCTTACTGTATATTTTGCGCACAAGTGTGTGTCAATAAATTTTCCTTCCTTGATGCCATTTGGGAATATATAGGCCTTCACAATGCTGTGTAAGCATCACCACTGTCTACATTCGGACACCCTCACTCTATCCCCCCACCCACTTCCCAGCAAAGCCTGGATTCATGGCAAGCACTGCCCATTCCTCTCTCCCCCACCTGACAACTTCTTTCTGCATTTCTTCCCATTCTTTCGGGGTCCCCAATCAATGCAATTACTGAAATGAAAGGAAACTGTATTTTCCTGTCACTGAATGTGAATGTTATAGTCTCTCAGTATTGTTAGAGTCTTAACATGCCCATGAATTCTACAGTGCATGGAATTCTCTAGGCCAGAATCCTGGAGTGGGTAGCTTTTCCCTTCTCCGGGGGATTGTTCTGAGTCCCCACATATTGGAAGACCAAACTGGAGAATTCTGGTTTCTATGTCATTTGAAGGAGCCTTTGGGTATATGAAAGGACAGTGTAGGTCCTTTCAAGATGTCATCTGCCCATCGAAGCCCTCTCGATAACTGCTCAGAATCTCCAGGTAGGCAGTGCTGTTGTAAGTGGGACACCTCAGACACAAGGAAATGCTGAGTTTTTCTCCCGGCTCAAACAAACTCACAACAATAAACCTGGCAGGAGAAATGGAAAGATAAATCCACACCAACAAAGGGAAAACTCTTCCTCAGAACACAAGGCCAGAAAAAGACCCACCATCCTTGTGGTCCCCACATGCTCGAGAAAATGTATGATCGGGAAGGAAAAAGAAGAAACATATGCAGGTCCAATGAGAGGCAATGGACATGGCTAGTGTAGCTCAGAGACAGCCTGACGCTTTGCGTGGACATGCGGTCAAAAGGAAACACAGGGCAGGTGGCAGTGGTCATCATCTAGAGCTAGGTGCTCATCATGGTGACAACCAGCCTTTGGGACCACAAGAAGGAGTGGAGGGCCTAACAGAGCCCATAGACATCTCTCTCGCTATCTGGGAGAAGAGTGTGCCGGACCCATCAAAGTCCCATAGGAGCATCTATTGACGATCAGTGCCCACCCTCAGGGTGGATCCCACTCCACTTCTGGCACAGTGGCTCCTGTCTTCTGAGATGCTTACCTCTGGCGGTCCGAAGCCACAGGCCTGCTGGGCGCCTGCTGAGACGAAACTCCCTTCAGCTGCTCACACAGCCAAGGGCACACAAGGACGCCAGTGGCCTGTGGCTCACAGATGGAAGATCTGCCCCCTGACAATCTGACCTGGGTATTTGTGCTGAAAGGGAGGCCGCACTCGACTCCCTTCATTGGAGTCAGCACCCCTTCTGCTAGAGCTGCTGAATCCATTCAACTGTGAAAACGCAAGCTGATAAACACCCATCTTTCCGAGAAGTTCTCCTAAAAAGTTTAGGAGCAACGCATTTGGAACCCAGAGGGGATGATATGCATGTCCATGGAAACTTGACACCTCTCAACAAATGCACTTCAAATGATTCCTAGACATACATTCCATGGAAAATGGTTCACAAAACCAGAAGGAAATGAAGCAGACATTAGACATGAGCTCTGTGTCTTCACACACAATACAGAAAGACACTACACAAAGAGTAACCAGGGAACACAGTGAACTTGTTTCACCAATAATTGGACTCTGGGAAAAATGGTCTGTAAAACGCAAACGACACATCCCAAGCTGGGAGACAACTGTTTGCATACACAGAGCTTAGGCAGATTTAGCTTCTAATACACAAGTGACATGAACAGAAAGGAGCCTGAGGGAGAGGTCTGAAGGGACACCAGGCGAAGGAAGGGACCTGGAGGGTACACCGAATGATGCCCAGCACTGAGCACCTGAGAAACTTGATCTAGCTGCACTCCCCGAGCCCCTGGGGACCCTGGACTAGGCCTGTTCTACCTGGAGGCTCAGAGAGATGGACAGTGAGGAAGGGGAAGAGAAATCCTTGGCATTTCTAACATTCACAGCAAACGCTTAGAAGGAGAAGGCAAGGATCAACCCCACCGACAGTGACATTTCCTGAAAGGCAATAGCTTGGAGTCCATCTAACCCAGGAGGGAAGCCCCTCTTCTCAGAGAACTGCAAGAGATGGATGAAAGAAGGTGAAGCCCACCAATCCAATGGAAAATAAGCTGTGCTCCCGGATCAGAAGAATTTCTCCTGGTAAGATGATGTCACTTCCCCCTTCCCCCAACCCCCACCGTGGTGCAATCCAGAGGTTGCATGCTATTTCTCTCAAAATACCAAAGGATGTTCTCAGGGCATTATAACCAAAGAATTCCAAAATGTCTATGGAAACAGAAAGGAGTCAAAATAGTCAATGCAATCTGCCACAAAGCCCTGAAATGTACATAGCAGACTGCCTGATAGCCAATTAGACTATCATACTAGGATCATCAGGACAGCAGGACAGCATGGTACAAACATGCAGAACCAGATCCATGGAATGGAATTGAGGGTCCAGAAATAACCCCAAGCTTCTATAGTCACTTCATTGACACCAAAGGAGGGGAGGCGATATGAATGGGAACAAGAGCCTCTGCAACGAAAAGCTGTGGGTATTGGAGATGGTTGCATCTGAATAATCACATTGGCTTTTGGTCTCATAACACCTCAGATTCAGTGAAACACATCAACGCAAAGCCTGAAGTGATGAAACTCCTGGAAATAAGCACGGGCCATAGGTTCCTTAATGTCAGGGACTTCACGACATGTGTGTGGTGGCGGAAGCAAAATTGCGTCTCTTCAAGTCAAGGAAACAGGAAACCAAACAACATCAACTAGCTTCCATCCACTTGAACAGCTTTGAAACAGAAAAGCTTAGCACTCACAAATCAAAATGGTAACAAATTGAACACAAAGGAATATTTGCAAGCAGAATATAGAAGAAGGGTTTCCTAAGTAAAAAAGACAAGAACTCACACGACTAAGTCTCACAGAACAAACCGCAGACCTATCCCTTCCCCTAACCTCAACTCCATCCCCAAACCTTTACCTCACTGGAAAGGAAACCTTGAAGCCTCACTCTAGGTCAACAATATACATGCTTACATTCATTCACAGGCATGCGAGCATCCACAGCAGAGACGCAGAAAGGAAGATACAGAATGAATTTGGAAAGCTCAAGAAAGACAGAAGGAGGGAGAGAGACTGAACAATGGAGAGAGGAAATGAGTCGATTCCACAAAATGTGCATGAATCTCTCTTGAGTTTTGAAACAATGACAATGCCTATTCCCCCTGCAAAGGGGAAAATGACCCAAGTTGATGAGGCTCAAAGACAAGGATGCGGGGAGCCACTTTTGGGACAGGCTCCCCCACCCCTCGAAGATGAGTGGGACACTTGAGCAGGAGGATGAAAGTTGATATCAGAGGGAGCGATGGCTGAATGTGACCTTCCAGTCCTCCCAATGAGGGGGTCAAGAAATAGGCAGGAAGGGGACTGCTTTTTCCCAGGTCCCAGAGCCCATCCAGGCTTGATTCTGCCCCATTCTGTGCTAGGTCAGCCCTTGTTTGTGCCGGCGGAAGAACTCAGACTTTCCCTTATGCATGCAGTTTCCCACTGAAACAGCACTGCCTACCTGGAGATTCTGAGCACATTTGCCGAGAGGGCTTCGTTTGGCAGATGACTTCTTGAAAGGACCTACACGGTCCTTTCAGATACCCAAAGGCTACATCAAATGAAATAGAAACCAGAATAATCCAGTTTGGTCTTCCAACATATGGGGAGTCAGAACAATTGCCTGGAGAAGGGAAAAGCTACCCACTCCAGGATCCTGGCCTAGAGAATTCCATGGACTGTAGAATTCATGGGAATGCTAAGACTCGAACGATACTGAGAGACTATAACTTTCACCTTCAGTCAGACCAAAATAAAGTTTCCTATCTTTTCAGTGATTGGCAATAATTGGGGACCCCGAAAGAATGGGAAGAAATGTAGAAAGAAATAGACTCAATGTTGTCAGGCGGGGGAGAGAGGAACGGGCAGTGCTTGCTATGAATCCAGGCTTTGCTGTGAAGTTGGGGAGGGGTGAGAATGAGGGTGTCCGAATGTAGACAGTGGTGATCCTTACACAGCATCGAAGGCCTCCATATTCGCAATGGCATCAAGGAAGGAAAATTTATTGACACACACTTGTGAGCAAAATATACACAAAGCCATAAAAGACATAAAAGATGAGAAGAAAGACTCCTAGAAGCCTGATGAAAATGAGCTCAGGGGAAGGGAAGTCAATCTCCCCTGGGTGGGGAGGGAGTGGACGGCGTCCCTGGGGAACACACAGGGATGGTGGCTGCAGAGCCAACTGCACCTCTGGATAAGGTATTTGCCGAACGGGCTCTGGGCCTCTGTCCAGAGCAGGGGCCTGTTCTCCCTTCAGGGGTTGTACAGTCATGGTGGGCATCTGAGTCCTGGGCAGAAGCCAGGACAAGCTCCCTCTGTGCAGGTGGTCAATCAGGCCCTGACTTTAGTCCTGCCGCCAAAGCCCGAGCAGGTGCAAGTGCTGGTGGAGATAGAGGCTCTGGAAGGCGTGGTGCGACACCAGAGCCTGGGGCTGGGCGTCATGCATGCAGAGATCCAATGTGCTGAGGGTGCTGGCCAGTACATGGCTGGCCCCGTATCTTTGGGTGGGGACGTCTCAGGTCTCGATCTCCCCTCAGTGGATCCCTGGGTCCTGCACTTGGAGTTCCCACCTCTGTAGGACAAGTCTTAGACATGGAGGCTGGCTGAGTTTGACGGCCAGAGCTAGAGCTGGGGGAGAAGAAAAGTTTGCCACAGGCCAGCCTTGCCATGTGCCTAAGTGGGCACGAAAGCTTCCTAGAGATTCGCTAAGAAGGCCCAGCATCGGAGTCTTCTCTGCAGTCTCCAAGATGGGTAGTTTGAGGCCAGCCTTTGGTCCAGGTCCAGCCCCAGCTCTGTAGGACTCCTCCCTGTGTGGCTCAGCACCGCCTCCCCACACTCACATGCAGAAGCCCAGGCGCCTCACCTCTGAGCTCTGCTGTGCTGGGCTCCAGGTCCTAATCTTGCCTCTGAGGCAAGGCTTCTTGGAGCTCTGTGTCAGAGCCAGCTGTGCTGAGCTCCGTGACAGCCTTAGACTGGGCCCCGGTTTGTGTGCTTGATGGTGTCTCACAGCAGGACTTGCCCGCCTCCTCTTCATTGCCAGTTGGGCTGAGCCCTCCGTGGCCATGCTCACCTGGAATCTGCATTGGGCCTCCTGGTCACGGGGTGGTGCTCTGAACCCTACCTCTGGGAGGTGCATGGGGTGTGCCCCTCAGAGGCCACCTCGGGTGGGACGCTATGCAATGATAGTGACCATCATCCAGCCCTGCTTCGATATTTCTGAGCTGAGCCTGGCCAGGATGTCTAATGTTTCTGCCCGTCTGCCCTTCTGCTCCCAAAAAGAACAGAGATGAATGCCTGCTCAGATACTCACCAGGGAGGATGGAGACCCCCAGCCAAGGGCTTGAGGTCAGCCTGGGCACACTGCTCTGCCTGGACGCTCACCATGCCACCAAGCGTGCTCTCCCCTGGGGTGTGGACACAAGCAGTCCACGGGCTCCTGGCCCACCTGTGGCTGGGCTTGCTTGAGGCAGACACAGCCTGAGAAACCCCCATCCACACACAGCAAAAGGCCTCAGGCTTCCACGGGTGGGACGGGAGAGGTGGGCGGACCCGGCCTGGGGCTCCCCTGTTACCTTTCTGTTCCTTCGGGCAAAGGGCCAGAGGACTCTCAGAGGGGTCCTGGGCCAGTGTCGACGGCCTTCCCACACTCTCTGCCTGTGAACTCGCCTGAGGACCCGGCCTCTGGGCAGGGGCAAACAGCAGAACATCTTGACAGCAAGCGATCTGGCTGGGGGCTCCTCTCCGCTGGGGAGGCCTAGATACACGGGTTGTGGGTTCTGTTGGTTTCTGTTGCCAGGAAATGACATCATTTCCTGGTTCGTGGCCTAGGTAACTTCCACAAAGTTCCCCAAGGGAACCTCTGGGTTCCTGGCTGTTCTCCCATGCCCTTATGCCACGTTCAGGCACAGTGACACACATTCAGCCCACCCCACAGCCTTTGGGAGACCTGGGTGCAGCCAGGGCCTGAGCTCTGAGGACACAGCTGCTTTCAGCCCAGGTTCCCTCTTCTCAGAAGTGATGTGGTCCTGGGCAAGACATGTGCCCCCCTTGGTTTCCCCAGTCTCTCCATCTGCAGAGTGGGGGTCACTCTTCCATCTCCTCCCTAGGTCTGTCATCCTACAAACAGCTCCAGTGCCTGTTCAGACTTTCGGCTGCTATCACATGGAACTTAGACACTGAGACTTCCCAAAGGACGGATTCAACACAGGGCTGACCTAGCACAGAATGGGGCAGAATCAGGCCTGGATGGGCTCTGGGACCTGGGAAAAGTCATTCCCCTTTCTGCCTATTTCTTGACCCCTGCATTGGGAGGACCGGAAAATCATATTCACACATCGCGACCTCTGATATCAACCTTCCTCGTCCTATTCAAGTGTCCCACTCAGCCTCGAGGCCTGGGGGAGGCTGCCCCAACAGTGGTTCCCCGAATCCTTGTCTTTGAGACTCATCAACTTGGGTCATTTTCCCCCTTGCAGGGGGAATAGGCACTGTCATTGTTTCCATCCTCAAGAGAGATTCATGCAAGTTCTGTGAAATTGACTCATTTCCTCTCTCTATTGTTCAGTCTCTCTCCCTCATTCCGTCTCTTTCTTGATCTTTCCAAATTCATTCTGTATCTTCCTTTCTTGTCTCTCCTGTGGATGCTCGCATGTCTGTGAATGCATGTAAACATGTATAGTGTTGACCTAGGGTGAGGCTCTATGGTTTTGTGTCGAGTGAGATAATGGTATCGGGTTGGAGTTGGTGTTAGGGGAAGGGATAGGTCTGGGTTTTTTTCTGGGAGACTTAGTTGTGTGAGTTCTCAGTCTCTTTTACGTAGGAACCCCTTCTCCGATATTCTGTTTGCAAATATCCTTTTGTGTTCAGTTTGTTACCATTTTGATTTGTGAATGCTTAGGTTTTCTGTTGCAAAGCTGTTCAAGTGGACGGAAACTCGTGGGTGTCCTTTCGTTTCCTGTTTCCTTGACTTGAAGAGACCCTACTTTACTTTTCCACCCACATATGTTGAGAAGTCCCTGACATTAAAAGCCTATGTCCTGTGCTTATTTCCAGGAGTTTCTTCACTTCAGACTTTGCTTTGATGTGTTTCACTGAATCTGACGTGTTCTGAGACCAAAAGCCAACGTGATTGTTCAGGTGGAACATCTGCAATTCCCACGGTCTTTCGTTGCACAGACTCTTGTTCCCATTCTTATTGCCTTCCCTCCTTTTGCGTCAAGGAATTGACTGTAGAATCTTGGGTTTATGTCTGGACCCTCAATTCCATTCCATGGATCTGGTTCTGCATGTTTGATTTCTTCCCAGTACCATGCTGTCCTGATGATCCTAGTGTGATAATCTAATTGGTTATCAGCAGCCTGCTATATACATTTCAGGTTTTTGCGGCCGATTGCATTGACTCTTTTGATACCGTAGTGTTTCCATAGACATTTAGGAATTCTTTGGGTTTTATGCCCTGAGAGCAGCCGTTTTTATTTTGAGAGGAATAGCGTGGAACCTCTGGATTGCCCCACGGTGTGGGTCCAGGGGAGGGGGAAGTAACATCATCTTATCATGAGTAATTCTTCTGATCCATGAGCACAGCTTATTTTCCATTGGATTAGTGGGCTTCACCTTCTTTCATCCATTTCTTGCCGTTCTCTGAGAAGAGGGGCACCCCTCCTGGGTTAGATGGATACTTAGCTATTGCCTTTCAGGGAATTTACTGTCGGTGGGGTTGATACTTGCCTTCTCCTTCTAAGCGTTTGCTGTGAATGTTAGAAATGCCGAGGATTTCTCTTCCCCTTCCTCACTGTCCATCTCTCTGAGCCTCCAGGTGGAAGAGGCCTAGTCCAGGGTCCCACGGGGCTCGGGGAGTGCAGCTAGACCATGTTTCTCAGGACCTCAGTGCTAGGCATCATTCGGTATACTCTCTGTGTCCCTTCCTTCACCTGGTGTCCCTTCAGACCTTTCCTTCAGGCTAGTTTGTGTTCATGTCGTTTGCATATTAGGAGCCAAATCTTGCCTAAACTCTGTGTATGCAAAGAGTTGTCTCCCAGCGTGGGAGGTGTCTTATGAGTTTTTCAGACGGTCTTTCCGAGAGTCCTAATCTTTGATTTGACAAAGTTCACTGTGTTCTTTGGTTACTCTTTGTGTAGTGCCTTTCTGTATTGTGTGTAAAGACTCAGAGTTCATGTCCAATGTATGCTCCATTTACTTCTGGATTTATGAACCGTTTTGCATGGTACATATGTCTAGGAATCATTTGAAGTGCATTTGTTGAGAGGTGTCAATTTTCATGGACATGCATGTCATCCCCTCTGGTTTCCAAATGCGTTGCTCGTAAACCCTTTTAGAGACCTTGTCGGAAAGATGGGTGTTTTTCAGCATGAATTTCCACAGTTGAATGGATTCAGCAGCTCTAGCATCAGGGACGCTGTGTCCAGTGAAAGGGGAGTCGGGTGCGTCCTCCCTTTCAACACTGGTCCCCAGTTCAGGTTGACAGGGCTTTGATCTTCCATCTGTGAGCCAGAGGCCACAGGCATCCTTGTGTGTCCTTGTCTGTGTGAGCAGCTGAAGTGAGGTTCTACTCCACAGGTGCCCAGCAGGTCTGCAGCTTTGGATCGCTACAGGAGAGCATCTAAGAGGACAGGAGCAACCGTGCCAGAAGTAAGTGGAATTCACCTTGAGGGTTGGCATTGATCATTAAGAGATGCTACTGTGGGACTTTGATTGGTCCGGCAATCTCTTCTGCCAGAGAGCGAGAGAGATATCTATGGGCTCTGCTAGGCCCTCCGCTCCTTCTTTGGGTCCCGAAGGATAGTTGTCTTCATCCTGTACACCTAGCTGTGAGATGATGACCACCGCCACCTGCACTGTGTTTCCCATGTGACCATGCGAAGATTCAGGACATCTCTGAGCTACACTAGCCATGTGCATTGCCTCTCATTGGACCTGCACATGTTTCTTCTTTTTAATTCCTGATCACTGATTTTCTCAAGCATGTGGGGGCCACAAGGATGGTGGGTCTTTCTCTGGCCTTGTGTTCTGAGGAACGCTTGTTCCTTTGTTGGTGTGGGTATATCTCTCCATTTCTCCTGCCTGGTTTATTCTTATGAGTTTGTTTGTGTCGGCAGAAGAACTCACTTTCCCTTGTGCTTGAGGTGTCCCACTTACAACAGCACTGCCTACCTGGAGATTCTGAGCATATTAGCCGAGAGGGCTTCATTTGGAAGATAACATTATAAAAGGACCTACAAGTCCTTTCAGATCCCCAAAGGCTACTTCACACTTTGGTCTTCCAATATGTGGGGAATCAGAACAATCCTCTGGAGAAGGGAAAAGCTACCCACCCAAGATTCTGGCCTAGAGAATTCCATGGACTCTGGAATTCATAGGGATGCCAAGACTCTAACAATACTTAGAGACTATAACTTTCGCCTTCAATAAGAGCAAAATCCAGTTTCCTATCATTTCAGTGAATAGCGTTGATTGGGAATTCCGAAAGGATGGGAAGAAATGCAGAGAGAAGTGGACTCAATGTTGAGAGGCGGGGGAGAGAGGAACGGGGAATGCTTGCCATGAATCCAGGCTTTGCTGCGAAGTGGGGGGGATAGGATGAGGGTGTCTGAATGTAGACAGCGGTGACGCTTACCCAGCATTGTAAAGGCCTACATATTCCCAAGGAAGGAAAATTTATTGACACACACTTGCGAGCAAAATATACAGAAAGCCATAAAAGACATAAAAGATGAGAAGAAAGATGCCTAGGAGCCTGATGAAAATGAGCTCTGGGGAAGGAAAGTCAATCTCCCCTGGGTGTGGAGGGAGTAGACGGCATCCACGGGGAACACACAGGGATGGAGGCTGCAGAGCCAACTGCGCCCCTGGATGATGTGGTTGGCAAAGGGTTCTGGGCTTCTATCCAGAGCAGGGTCCTGTTCTCCTTTCAAGTGTTGGATAGTCATAGTGGGAGTCTGAGTCCTTGGTAGGAGGCAGGGCAGGCTGCTGCTCCAAAGTTGGTCACTCAGGCCCTGACTTGGTTTCTGCCGCCAAAGCCTGAGCAGGTGCAAGTGCACATGGAGGTGGAGTTTCTCGAAGGCAGGGTGTGACATCTTGGCCTGGCGCTGGGTGTTGTGCAGGCACAGAGATCTGATGTGCTGAGGGTGGTGGCCAATACCCGGCTGGCCCCGTGTCATTGGGAGGGGACGTCTCAGGTCTCGATCTCCTCTCAGTGGATCCGTGAGTCCTGCACCAGGAGCTCCCACCTCCGTAGGGACAGGTCTTAGACATGGAGGCTGGCTGAGTTTGACGGCCAGAGCTAGAGCTGTGGGAGAAGAAAAGTTTGCCACAGGCCAGCCTTTCCATGTGCCTAAGTGGGCACGAAAGCTTCCTAGAGATTTGCTAAGAAGGCCCAGCATCAGAGTCTTCTCTGCAGTCTCCAAGATGGGTGGTGTGAGGCTAGCCTTCGTTCCAGGCCCAGCCCCAGCTCTGGGGGACACCTCCCTGTGTGGCTCAGCACCGCCTCCCCACACTCACAGGCAGTAGCCCCAGCCAACTCACCTATGTGCTCTTCCTTGCTGGGCTCCAGGTCTTCCTGCTGCCTCCGAGGCAGGGCTTCTCGGAGTTCTGCATCAGAGCCGGCTGTGCTGAGCTCCGTGGCAGCCTGAGACTGGGTCCCAGGGTGTGTGCTGGGTGGAGTCTGGACAGCAGACGTTGCCCACTTCGTCTTCATCGCCAGTTGGGCTGAGCCCTCCATGGCCACCCTCACCTGGAGCCTGTACTGGGCCTCCCGAGCAGAGGGTTGGTGCTCTGAATCCTCCCTTTGGGAGGTGGATGGGGTGTGCCCCTCAGAGGCCACCTCGGGTGGGACGGTCTGCAATGTCAGTGACCATCAGCCAACCCTGCTTCGATATTTCTGAGGTTAGCTTGGCAAGGATGGCTGCTGCTTCTGCCTGCCTGCCCTTCTGCTCCAAGAAAGACCAGAGACACGAGTGTCTGCTCAGATACCCACCCGGGAGGATGGAGAATCCCCTGAGGGCATGAGGTCAGCCTGGGCATCTGGCTCTGCCCGGACACTCCCCATGCCACAAAGCCTGCTCTCCCCTGGGGTGTGGACACAAGAAGCACATGGGCTCCTGACTGAAATGTGGCTGGGCTTGCCTGAGGAAGACACACCCCAAGAAACCCCCATCCACACACAGGGAAAGGCCTCAGGCTTCCCCGTGTGGGACAGGAGAGGTGGCAGGACCCAGTCTGGGGCTCCCCTGTTACCTTTCTTTTCCTTCAGCAAAGGGTCAGAGGCCTCTCGGCAGGGACCCTGAGCCAGTGTCGACCGCATTCCCACGCATTCTGCCTGTTAGCTAGCCTGAGACCCCATCCTCTGGGCAGGGGCAAACAGCAGAATATCTTCACAGCTAGCGATCAGGCCAGGGTCTCCTCTCTGCTGGCCAGGCCTGGATACACAGGTTGCGGGTTCTGTTGCCAGGAAGTGACATCATTTCCTGGTTCGTGGCTGAGGTCCCTTCCACAAAGCTCCCAAACGGAACTTCTGGTTTTCTGGCTGTTTCCCCATGCCCTTAGGCCACGTGCAGGCACAGTGACACCCACAGAGCCCATCCCACAGCCTTGGGGAGATCTGGGTGCAGCCAGGGCCTGAGTTCTGAGGACACAGCTCCTTTCAGAACAGGCTCCTTCTTCTCAGAAGTGTTGTGGCCCTGGGCAAGCCATGTGCCCCACAGGGTTTCCCGTCTCTCCATCTGCAAAGTGGATCACAATGTCCCATGTCCCGTCTCCTGACTAGGTCTGTCAGCCTACGAGGAGCTCCAGTGCCTGTTCAAAATTTGGGCCGCTTTCACTTGGAGCTTGGACACAGACTTCCCAAAGGATGGATTCCACACAGGGCTGACCCAGCACACAATGGGCAGAATCAGGCCTGGATTTGCTCTGGGACCTGGGAAAAGGCAGTCCCCTTCCTGCCTATTTATGGCCCCCGATTTGGGAGGACCAGAAGGTCATATTCACACATTCCCCCCTCTGATATCAACCTTCCCTGTCCTACTCAAATGTCCCACTCAGCCTCGAGGGTTGGGGGAGTCTGCCCCAACAGTGGCTCCCCGCAATCTTGTCTTTGAGTCTCATCATCGTTGGTCATTTTCCCCCTGACAGGGGAATATTCACTGTCACTGTTTCCAACCTCAAGAGAGATTCATGCAAATTCTGTGAAATCGACTCATTTCCTCTCTGCATTGTTCGGTCTCTCTCCCTCGTTTCCTCTCTTTCTTGACCTTTCCAAATTCAGTCTGTCTCTTCCACTCTGTGTCTCTCCTGTGGATGCTCTCATGCCTGTGAAGGCATATACGCATGTATATTTTTGGCCTAGGCTGAGGCTTTAGGGTTTCATTTTGCGTGAGGTAAAGGTTTGGGGTTGGAGTTGGTGTTAGGGGAATGGTTAGGTCTGGGGTTTGTTCTGGGAGACTTAGTGGTGTGAGTTCTCATTCTCTTACATAATAACCCCTTCTCCGATATTCTGCTTTCAAATATGCTTGTGTGTTCACTTTGTTACCATTTTGATTTGTGAATGCTTAGCTTTTCTGTTGCAAAGCTGTTCAAGTGGATGGAAGCTGGTGGGTGTCCCTTGGTTTCCTGTTTCCTTGAATTGAAGAGACCCAATTTTGCTCCCCCCCTCACACACATGTTGAGAAATCCCTGACAAGGAGGACCCTATGGCCCCTGCTTATTTCCAGGAGTTTCATCACTTCATGCTTTGCGTTGATGTGTTTCACTGAATCTGACGTGTTCTGAGACCAAAAGCCAATGTGATTGTTTAGATGGAACCATCTCCATTTCCCACGTCCTTTCGTTGCAGAGGCTCTTGTTCCCATTCTTATCGCCTCCCCTCCTTTGGCGTCAATGAATTTACCATAGAAGCTTGGGTTTAGTTCTGGACCCTCAATTCCATTCCATGGATCTGGTTCTGCATGTTTGATTTCTTCCCAGTACCATGCTGTCCTGTTATCCTGGTGTGATAATCAAATTGTCTATCAGGCAGCCTGCTATGTCCATTTCAGGGCTTTGTGGCAGATTGCATTGACCCTTTTGTCTCCTTTGTGTTTCCGTAGACATTTTGGAATTCTTTGGTTATAATGTCCTGAGAGCATCAGTTGGTATTTTGAGAGGAATAGCGTGGAACCTCTGGATTGAGCCACAGTGGGGATAAGGGGGATGGGGAACTGACATCATCTTATCAGGAGGAATTCTTCTGCTCCGTGAGCACAGCTTATTTTCCATTGGATTTGTGGGCTTCACTTTCTTTCATCCATCTCTTGCAGTTCTCTGAGACGAAGGACTTCGTTCCTGGGTTAGATGGACTCCTAGCTATTGTCTTTCCGGGTATGTCACTGTCGGTGGGGTTGTTCCTTGACTTCTCCTTCAAAGCATTTGCTCTGAGTGTTAGAAATGCCAAAGATTTCTCTTCCCCTTCCTCACTGTCCATCTCTCTGAGCCTCCAGGTAGAAGAGGCCTAGTTCAGGGACCCATGGGGGTCGGGGAGTGCAGCTAGACGGTGTTTCTAAGGCCCTCAGTGCTGGGCATCATTCAGTGTACTCTCCGTGTCCCTACCTTTGCTTGGTGTCCGTTCAGACCTCTCCTTCAGGCTAGTTTCTGTTCATGTCGTTTGTGTATTAGGAGCCAAATCCTGCTAAAGCTCTGTGTCTGTAAACTGTCGTCTCCCAGCTTGGGATGTGTCATTTGCGTTTTTCAGAAGGTCTTTCCCAGAGTCCAAATCTTAGATTTTATTTTATTTTTTAATTTATTTTATTGGAGGCAAATTACCTTACATTAATATATTGGTTGGTTTCACCATATATTGAGACGAATCTGCTCCGGGTGTACATGTGTTCCCTTTCTTGAAAGCCCCTCCCACTTCCCTCTTCCCCATATCCTCCCTCCAGGTCATCCCCATGCACCAGCCCCAAGCATCCTGTATCATGTGTCGAATCTGGACTGGTGATTCATTTCACATATGATAATATATGTGCTGCAATGTGGTTCTCTCCAATCATCCCACCTCACCCTCTCCCATAGAGTCCCAAAGACTGTTTTATATACCTATGTCACTTTTCCAGTGTCGTATACAGGGTTAATGTTACCATCTTTCTAAATTCCATATATGTGTTAATATACTGTATTGGTGTTTTTCTTTCTGGCTTACTTCGCTCTGTATAATAGGCTCCAATTTCATCCACCTCATTAAAACTGATTCAAATGCATTTTTTTGATGGCTGAAAAATATTCCTTTGTGTATATGTACCAAAGCTTTCTTATCCATTCATCTGCAGATGGACATCTAGGTTGTTTCCATGTCCTGGCTGTTATAAACAGTTCAGCGATGAAAATTGGAGTACATGTGTTTCTTTCAATTCTGGTTTCCTCCATGTGTATGCCCAGGAGTGCAATTGCTGGATCATATGGTAGTTCTATTTCCAGTTTTCTGAGGAATCTCCACACTGTTCTCCATAGTGGCTGTACTAGTTTGCATTCCCACCAACAGTGTAACAGGGTTCCTTTTCCTCCACACCGTCACCAGCATTTATTGCATGTAGACTTTTGGAAAGCAGCCATTCTGACTGGTGTGAAATGGTATCTCATTGTGGTTTTGATTTGCATTTCTCTGATTATGAGGGATGTTGAGCATTTTTTCATGTGTTTGTTAGCCATCTTTATGTCTTTGAACAAATATTAAAAGCAGCAAGGGAAAAACAACAAATAACACGCAAGTGGATCCCCATAAGGATAACCGCTGATCTCTCAGCAAAAACCCTTCAGGCCAGGAGGGAATGGCAAGACATACTTAAAGTGATGAAAGAAAGTAACTTACAGCCCAGATTACTATACCCAGCAAGGATCTCATTCAAATATGAAGGAGAAATCAAAAGCTTTACAGACAAGCAAAAGCTGAGAGAATTCAGCATCACCAAACCAGCTCTCCAACAAATACTAAAGGATCTTCTCTAGACAGGAAACAAAGAAAGGGTATACGAACTAGAATCCAAAACAATAAAGAAAGTGGCAACGGGATCATACTTATCAATAATCACCTTAAACATAAATGGGTTGAATGCCCCAACCAAAATACAAAGGTTGGCTGAATGGATACAAAAACAAGACCCCCATATATGTTGTCTACAAGAGACCCACCTCAAAACGAGGGACACATACAGACTGAAAGTGAAGGGCTGGAGGAAGATATTCCACACAAATAGAGACCAAAAGAAAGCAGGAGTTGCAATACTCACATCAGATAAAATAGATTTTAAAACAAAGACTGTGAAAAGAGACAAAGAAGGAAACTACATAATGATCAAAGGATCAATCCAAGAAGAAGATATAAAAATTATAAATATTTATGCACCCAACATAGGAGCACCACAATATGTAAGACAATTACTAACAAGTATGAAAGGGGAAATTAACAATAACACAATAATAGTGGGAGACTTTAATACCCCACTTACATCGATGGATAGATCAACTAAACAGAAAATTAACAAGGAAACACAAACTTTAAATGATACAATAGACCAGTTAGACCTAATAGGTCTCTATAGGACATTTCACCCCAAAACAATGAATTTCATCTTTTTCTCAAGCACACACGGAACCTTTTCCAGGATAGATCACATCCTGGACCATAAATCTAGCCTTGGTAAATTCAAACAAATTGAAATCATTCCAAGCATCTTTTCTGACCACAATGCAGTAAGATTAGATCTCAATTACGGGAGAAAAACTATTAAAAATGCCAACATATGGAGGCTGAACAACACGCTGCTGAATAATGAACAAATAATAGAAGAAATCAAAAGAGAAATCAAAATATGCATAGAAATGAATGAAAATGAAAACACAACAACTCCAAACCTCTAGGACACTGCAAAAGCAGTGCTAAGGGGGAAGTTCACAGTAATAGAGGCACACGTCAAGAAACAAGAAAAAAGTCAACTAAATAACCTAACTCTACATCTAAAGCAACTAGAAAAGGAAGAAATGAAGAACCCCAGGGTTAGTACAAGAAAAGAAATCGTAAAAATTAGGGCAGAGATAAATGCAAAAGAAACAAAAGAGACCATAGCAAAAATCAACAAAGCCAAAAGCTGGTTCTTTGAGAAGGTAAATAAAATTGACAAACCACTAGCCAGACTCATCAAGAAACAAAGGAGGAAGAACCAAATCAATAAAATTAGAAATGAAAATGAAGAGATCACAACCGACAACATAGAAATACTAAGGATTATTAGAGAATACTATTAGCAATTATATGGCAATAAAATGAATAACCTGTAAGTAACGGACAAATTCCTAGAAAAGTACACCTTGCCAAAACTGAACCAGGAAGAAATAGCAAATCTGAACAGACCCATCACAAGCAGGGATCTAGAGGAAGTAATCGGAAATCTTCCAGCAAACAAAGGCCCAGGTCCAGACGGCTTCACAGCTGAGTTCTACCAAAAATTTAGAGAAGAGCTAACACCTATTCTACTCAAACTCTTCCAGAAAATTGCTGAGGAAGGGAAACTCCCAAACTCATTCTATGAGACCACCATCACCCTAATCCCAAAACCTGCTAAAGATCCCACAAATAAAGAAAATTGCAGGCCAATATCACTGATGAACATAGATGCAAAAATCCTTAACAAAATTCTAACAATCAGAATCCAACAACACATTAAGAAGATCATACATCATGACCAAGTGGGCTTTATCCCAGGAATGCAAGGATTCTTCAATATCCGCAAATCAATCAATGTAATACACCACATTAGCAAACTGAAAAATAAAAATCATATGATTATCTCAATAGATGCAGAGAAAGCCTTTGACAAATTACAACATCCATTTATGATAAAAACACTCCAGAAAGTGGGAATAGAATGGACATATCTCAGCATAATAAAAGGTATGTATGACAAACATACAGCAAACATTATCTTCAACGGTGAAAAACTGAAAATATTTCCCCTAAAGTCAGGAACAAGACAAGGGTGCCCACTCTCACCACTATTATTCAACATAGTTCTGGAAGTTTTGGCTACAGCAATCAGAGCAGAAAAAGACATAAAAGGAATACAAATTGTAAAAGAAGAAGTAAAACTTTCACTGTTCACTGATGACATGATCCTCTACACAGAAAACCCTAAAGACTCTACCAGAAAACTACTAGAGCTAATCAATGAATACAGTAACGTTGCAGGATATAAAATCAACACACAGAAATCCATTGCATTCCTATACACTAATAATGAGAAAATAGAAAGAGAAATTAAGGAAACTATTCCATTCCCTGTTGCAATGAAAAGAATTAAATACTTAGGTATATATCTACCTAAGGACACAAAAGACTTGTACATAGAAAACTATAAAACACTAGTGAAAGTAACCAAAGAGGACACTAATAGATGGAGAAATATACCATGTTCGTGGATTGGAAGGATAAATATTGTGAAAATAAGTATAATATCCGAAGTAATTTATACTTTCAATGCAATCCCTGTCAAGCTACCAATGATATTTTTCACAGAACTAGAACAAATAATCTCACAATTTGTATGGAAATACAAAAAACCTCGAATAGCTAAAGCAATCTTGAAGAAGAATGGAACTGGAGGAATTAGCCTGCTGGACTTCAGGCTCTACTATAAAGCCACAGTCAACAAGACAGTATGGTACTGGCATAAAGACAGAAACATTGATCAATGGAATAAAATAGAAAGCCCAGAGATAAATCCACGCACCTATGGACACCTTATCTTTGACAAAGGAGGCAAGAATATAAAATGGAGAAAAGACAGTCTCTTTAACAAGTGGTGCTGGGAAAACAGGTCAGCCACTTGTAAAAGAATTAAACTAAAACACTTCCTAACACCACACAACAAATTAAACTCAAAATAGATTAGAGAGCTAAATGTAAGACCAGATTCTATAAAACTCTTAGAGGAGAACGTAGGCAAAACACTCTCTGACATAAATCACAGCAGGATCCTCCATGACCCACCTCCCAGAATATTGGAAATAAAAGCAAAAGTAAACAAATGGGACTTAAATAAAATCAAAAGTTTCTGTACAGCAAAGGAAACTATAAGCAAGGTGAAAAGACAGCCTTCAAAATGGGAGAAAATAATAGCAAATGAAGCAACTGATAAAGGATTAATCTCCAAAATATACAAGCATCTCCTGCAGATCAATTCCAGAAAAATAAGTGACCCAATCAAAAAATGGGCCAAATCTTGGATTTTAAAAATTTTGCTGTGTTCCCCGGTTACTCTTTGTGTAGTGCCTTTCTGTATTGTGTGTGAAAACTAAAAGCTCATGTCTAATGTCTGCTCCATTTCCTTCTGGATTTGTGAACCGTTTGGAATGGAACATATGTTTAGGAATCATTTGAAGTGCAATTATTGAGAGGTGTCAAGTTTTCATGGACATGCATGTCATCCCCTCTGGTTTCCAAATGCATTGTTCCTAAACTCTTTTGGAGACCTTCTCGGAAAGATGGGTGTTTTTCAGCTTGCATTTCCACAGATGATTGGATTCAGCAGCTCTAGCAGCAGGGACGCTGTGTCCAGTGAAAGGGGAGTCTGGTGCGGCCTCCCTTTCAGCACCGATCCCCATTTCCGGTTGACAGGGCACTGATCTTCCATCCGTGAGCCAGAGGCCACAGGCATCCTTGTGTGCCCTTGTCTGTGTGAGCAGCTGAAGGGAGTTTCGTCTCCACAGGCGCCCAGCTTGCCTGCAGCTTCGGAACGGCAGAGGTGAGCATCTCAAAGAGAGGAACAACCGTGCCAGAAGTGGAGTGGGATCCACCCTGAGGTTGGGCACTGATCATCAAGAGATGCTTCTGTGGGACTTTGATGGGTCTGGCACACTCTTCTGCTAGAGAGGGAGAGAGATGTCTGTGGGCTCTGCTAGGCCCTCCACTCCCTCTTTGGGTCCCAAAGGCTGGTTATCACCATCCTGAGCACCTAGCTCTGAGATGATGACCACCGCCACCTGCACTGTGTTTCCCTTTGCCCGCGTATACATGCGAAGCGTCAGGCTGTCTCTGAGCTACACTAGCCATGTGCATTGCCTCTCATTGGACTTGTGCATGTTTCTTCTGTTTCCTTCCCAAGCACGGATTTTCTTGAGCATGTGGGGGCCACAAGGATGGTGGGTCTTTCTCTGGCCTTGTGTTCTGAGGAACACTTGTCCCTTTGTTGGTGTGGGTTTATCTTTCCATTTCTCCTGCCTGGTTTATTGTTGTGAGTTTGTTTGTGCCGGCGGAAGAACTCAGCCTTTCTCTTGTGCCTGAGATGTCCCACTTACAACAGCAATGCGTACCTGGAGATTCTGAACACATTTGCTGAGAGGGCTTCGTTTGGCCGATGACATTTTGAAAGGACCTACACGGTCCTTTCAGATACCGAAAGTATCCTTCAAATGACATAGAAACCAGAATTCTCCAGTTTGGTCTTCCAATATGTGGGGAGTCAGCACAATCCCCTGGAGGAGGGAAAAGCTACCAACTCACGGATTCTGGCCTAGAGAATTCCATGGATGGTAAAATTCATGGGGAGGCCAAGACTAACAATACTGAGAGACTATAACGTTCACCTTCAGTCAGAGCAAAATCCAGTTTCCTCTCATTTTAGTGATTGGCATTGATTGTTGAACCCCCCAAAATGGGAAGAAATGCAGAGAGAAGAAGACTCAATATTGTCAGGCGGGGGAGAGTGGAACGGGGACTGCTTGCAATGAATACAGGCTTTGCTGGAAGTGGGGGTTGAATAGAATGAGGGTGTCTAAATGTAGACAGTGTTGATGCTCACACAGCATTATGAAGGCCTTCATATTCCCAACTGTCATCAAGGAAGAAAATTTTATTGACACACACTTACGAGCAAAATATACAGAAAGCTATCAGTCAGTTCAGTTCAGATCAGTCGCTCAGTCGTGTCCGACTCTCCGCGACCTCATTAATCACAGCACGCCAGGCCTCCCTATCCATCAGCAACTCCCGGAGTACACTCAAACTCATTTCCAAAGAGTCGGTGATGACATCCAGCCATCTCATTCTCGGTCGTCCCCTTCTCCTCCCGCCCCCAAACTTTCCTAGCATCAGAGTCTTTTCCAGTGAGTCAACTCGTCGCATGAGGTGGCCAAATATTGCAGTTTCAGCTTTAGCATCAGTCCTTCCAATAAACACCCAGGATCGATCTCCCTTAGAATGGACTGGTTGGATCTCCGTGTGGTACAAGGGACTCACAAGAGTCTTCCCCAACACCACAGTTCAAAAGCATCAATTCTTCGGCGATCAGCTTTCTTCACAGTCCAACTCCCACATCCATACATGACCACGGGAAAAACCATAGCATTGACTAGACGGACCTTTGTTGGCAAAGTAATGTCTCTGCTTTTCAATATACTATCAAGGTTGGTCATAACTTTCCTTCAAAGTAGTAAGCGTCTTTTAATTTCATGGCTGCAATCATCATCTGCAGTGATTTTGGAGCCCCCCAAAATAAAGTCTGACACTGTTTCCACTGTTTTTCCATCTATTTCCCATGAAGTGATGGGACCAGATGCCATGATCTTTGTTTTCTGAATGTTGAGCTTCAAGCCAACCTTTTCACTCTCCTCTTTCACTTTCATCAAGAGGCTTTTGAGTTCCTCTTCACTTTCTGCCATAAGGGTAGTGTCATCTGCATATCTGAGGTTATTGATATTTCTCCCAGCAATCTTGATTCCAGCTTGTGCTTCTTCCAGCCCAGCGTTCCTCATGATGTACTCTGCATAGAAGTTAAATAAGCAAGGTGACAATATACAGCCTTGACGTACTCCTTTTCCTTTTTGGAACCAGTCGGTTGTTCCATGTACAGTTCTGACTGTTGCTTCCTGACCTGCATACAGGTTTCTCAAGAGGCAGGTCAGTTGGTCTGGTATTCCCATCTCTTTCAGAATTTTACACAGTTTATTATGATCCACACAGTCAAAGGTTTTGGCATAGTCAATGAAGCAGAAATAGATGTTTTTCTGGAACTCTCTTGCTTTCTCCATAATCCAGCGGATGTTGGCAATTTGATCTCTGGTGCCTCTGCCTTTTCTAAAACCCGCTTGAACATCTGGGAGTTCACAGTTCACATATTTCTGAAGCCTGGCTTGGAGATTTTTGAGCATGACTTTAGTAGCGAGTGAGATGAGTGCAATTGTGCGGTAGTTTGGGCATTCTTTGGCATTGCCTTTCTTTGGGATTGGAATGAAGACTGACCTTTTCCCGTCCTGTGGCCACTGCTGAGTTTTCCAAATGTTCTGGCATATTGAGTGCAGATCTTTCACAGCATCATCTTTCAAGTTTTAAAATAGCTCAACTGGAATTCCATCACCACCACTAGCTTTGTTCGTAGTGATGCTTTCTAAGGCCCACTTGACTTCACATTCCAAGATGTCTGACTCTAGGTCAGTGATCACGTTATCGTGACTATCTTGCTTGTGAAGAACTTTTTTGTACAGTTCTTCTGTGTATTCTTGCCACCTCTTCTTAATATCTTCTGCTTCTGCTAGATCCCTACCATTTCTGTCCTTTATTGAGCCCATCTTTGCATGAAATGTTCCCTTGGAATCTCTAATGTTCTTGAAGAGATCTCTTGTTTTTCCTATTCTGTTGTTATCCTCTATTTCTTTGCATTAATCACTGAGGAAGGCTTTCTTATCTCTCCTTGCTATTCTTTGGAACTCTGCATTCAGATGCTTATATCTTTCCTTTTCTCCTTTGCTTTTTGCTTCTCTTCTTTTCACAGCTATTTGTAAGGCCTCCTCAGACAGCCATTCGGCTTTTTTTGCATTTCTTTTCCATGGGGATGCTCTTGGTCCCTGTCTCCTGTACAATGTCACGAACCTCCGTCCAGAGTTCATCAGGCACTCTATCTATCAGATCTAGTCTCTTAAATCTATTTCTCACTTCCACTGTATAATCATAAGGGATTTTATTTAAGTCATACCTGAATGGTCTAGTGGTTTTCCCTACTTTCTTCAATTTAAGTCTGAATTTGGCAATAAGGAGTTCATGATCTGAGCCACAGTCAGCTCCTGGTCTTGTTTTTGCTAACTGTATACAGCTTCTCCGTCTTTGGCTGCAAAGAATATAATCAATCTGATTTTGGTGTTGACCATCTGGTGATGTCCACGTGTAGAGTCTTCTCTTGTGTTGTTGGAAGAGGGTGTTTGCTATGACCAGTGCGTTCTCTTGACAAAACTCTTTTAGCCTTGGCCCTGCTTCATTCCGTGCTCCAAGGCCAAATTTGCCTGTTACTCCAGGTGTTTCTTGACTTCTTACGTTTGCATTCCAGTCCCCTATAGTGAAAAGGACATCTTTTTTGGGTGTTAGTTCTAAAAGGTCTTGTAGGTCTTCATAGAACCGTTCAACTTCGGCTTGTTCAGCGTTACTGGTTGGGGCATAGGCCTGGATTACTGTAATATTGAATGGTTTGCCTTGGAAACGAACAGAATTTATTCTGTCTTTTTTAAGATTGCATCCAAGTACTGCATTTCGTATGAGGAGAAAAATGCCTAGGACCCTGATGAAAATCAGCTCAGGGTAAGGAATGTAAATCTCCCCTGGGTGGGGAGGGAGTGGACGGTGTCCATGGGGAACACACAGGGATGGAGCCTGCAGAGCCAACCGCGCCCCTGGATGATGTGGTTGCCAAAGGGCTCTTGGCTTCTGTTCTGAGCAGGGGCCTGTTCTCCCTGCAAGGTTGGGACAGTCATGGTGGGCGTCTCAGTCCTTGGTAGGAAGCAGGTCAGGCTGCCGCTGCGAAAGTAGTCACTCAGGCCCTGACTCGGGTTCTGCCACCAAAGCCTGAGCAGGTGCAAGTGCACATGGAGGTGGAGTTTCTGGAAGGTGGGGTGGGACATCGGTGCCTGGGGTTGGCGGTCATGCAGGCACAGATTTCGGATGTGCTGAGGGTGCTGGCCAGTACCCGACTGGCCCCATGACATTGGGAGGGGACGTCTCAGGTCTCGATCTCCCCTCAGTGGATTCCTGGGTCCTGCTCCTTGAGCTCCCACCTCCTTAGGGACAGGTCTTGGACGTGGAGGCTGGCTGAGCTTGATGTCCAGAGCTAGAGCTGTGGGAGAAGAAAAATTTGCCACAGTCCAACCTTGCCATGTGCCTAAGTGGGCACGAAAGCTTCCTAGAGATTCGCTAAGAAGTCACAGCATCAGAGTCTTCTCCGAAGTCTCCAAGATGGGTGGTGTGAGACCAGCCTTTGATCCAGGCCCAGCCCCAGCTCTGTGGGACTCCTCCCTGTGTGGTTCAGCACCGCGTCCCCACGCTCACAGGCATTAGCCCCAGCCAACTCACCTCCGTGCTCTGCCGTACTGAGTTCCAGGTCTTCCTGCTGCATCCGAGGCAGGGCATCTCGGAGCTCTGGGTCACAGCCGGCTGTGCTGAGCTCCATGGCAGCCTGAGACTGGGCCCCGGGGTGTGTGCTGGGTGGCGTCTGGGCAGCAAGTCTTGCCCGCCTCCTCCTAATCGCCAGGTGGGCTGAGCCCTCCATGACCAGGCTCACCTGGAGCCTGCACTGGGCCTCCCAGGCAGGGTGCTGGTGCTCTGAGCCCTCCCTCTGAGAGGTGGATGTGGTGTGCCCCTCGGACGATCTGCAATTACAGTAACCATCAGCCAGCCCCGCTTCAATATTTCTGAGCTGAGCCTGGCCAGGATGGCTGCTTCTTTTGTCCGCCTGCCCTTCTACTCCAAGAAAGACCAGAGAGACGTGTGTCTCAGATACCCACCCGGGAAGTCGGAGACCCCCATGAGGGCGTGAGGTCAACCTGGGCAGCCAGCTCTGCCCGGACTCTGCCCATGCCACCCAGCCTGCTCTCCCCTGGGGTGTGGACACAAGCATCCCAAGGGCTCCTGACCCACATGCGGCTGGGCGTGCTTGAGGCAGACACACCCCAAGAAACCCCCATCCACACACAGGGAAAGGCCTCAGGCTTTCCCGGGTGGGATGGGAGAGGTGGCCGGACCCAGCCTGGGCCTCCCCTGTTACATTTCTGTCCCTTCGGGCAAAGGGCCAGAGGCCTCTCAGGGGACCCCTGAGCCAGCGTCGACTGCATTCCCACACACTCGGCCTGTGAGCTCGCCTGAGGACCCGGCCTCTGGGCAGGGGCAAACAGCAAAACATCTTGACAGCAAGCGATCTGGCCAGGGGCTCCTCTCCGCTGGCCAGGCCTGGATACACGGGTTGCGGGTTCTGTTGGGTTCTGTTGCCAGGAAATGACATCATTTCCTGGTTCGTGGCTGAGGTCCCTTCCACAAAGCTCCCCAAGGGAATCTCTGTGTTTCTGGCTGTTCCCCCACTTCCTTAGGCCACGTGCAGGCACAATGACACCCACAAAGCCCACCCCACAACCTTGGGGAGACCTGGGTGCAGCCAGGGCCTGAGTTCTGAGGACACAGCTGCTTTCAGCCCAGGCTTCTTCTTCTCAGAAATGATGTGGCCCTGGGCAAGTCATGTGCCCTGCAGGGTTTCATGTCTCTCCATCTGCAGAGTGGAGCTCACTCTCCCATTTCCTGCCTAGGTCTGTCAACCTACGAACAGCTCCAGTGCCTGTTCAAACTTTGGGCCACTCTCACATGGAGCTTGAACACTGAGACTTCCCAAAGGATGGATTCAACACAGGGCTGACCCAGCACACAATGGGCAGAATCAGGCCTGGATGGGCTATGTTACCTGGGAAAAGGCAGTTCCCTTCCTGACTATTTTTGACCCCCGGATTGGGAGGACCAGAAAGTCATATTCAGACATCGCCCCCTCTGATATCAACCTTCCTCGTCCTACTCAAGTGTCCCACTCAGCCTCGAGTGGAGGGGAGGCCTCCCCAACAGTGGCTCCCCGCATCCTTGTCTTTGAGTCCCATCATCGTGGGTCATTTTACCACTTGCAAGAGAATAGGCACAGTCATTTTTTCCAAATTCAAGAGAGATTCATTCAAATTCTGTGAAATCGACTCTTTTCCTCTCTGCATTGTTCAGTCTCTCTCCCTCATTTCCTCTCTTTCTTGACCTTTTAAAATTCAGTCTGTCTCTTCCACTCTGTGTCTCTCCTGTGGATGCTCGCATGCCTGTGAAGGCATGTACGCATGTATAGTTTTGGCCTAGGCTGAGGCTTTAGGGTTTCATTTTGAGTGAGGTAAAGGTTTGGGGTTGGAGTTTGTGTTAGGGGAAGGGTTAGGTCTGGGGTTTGTTCTGGGAGACTTAGTGGTGTGAGTTCTCATTCTCTTACATAATAACCCCTTCTCCGATATTCTGCTTGCAAATATGCTTGTGTGTTCACTTTGTTACCATTTTGATTTGTGAATGCTTAGCTTTTCTGTTGCAAAGCTGTTCAAGTGGATGGAAGCTGGTGGGTGTCCCTTGGTTTCCTGTTTCCTTGAATTGAAGAGACCCAATTTTGCTTCCCCCCCACACACACACGTTGAGAAATCCCTGACAAGGAGGAACCTATGGCCCCTGCTTATTTCCAGGAGTTTCATCACTTCAGGCTTTGTGTTGATGTGTTTCACTGAATCTGACGTGTTCTGAGACCAAAAGCCAATGTGATTGTTTAGATGGAACCATCTCCATTTCCCACGTCCTTTCGTTGCAGAGGCTCTTGTTCCCATTCTTATCGCCTCCCCTCCTTTGGCGTCAATGAATTTACCATAGAAGCTTGGGCTTAGTTCTGGACCCTCAATTCCATTTCATGGACCTGGTTCTGCGTGTTTCGTTTCTTCCCAGTACCATGCTGTCCTGTTATCCTGGTGTGATAATCAAATTGGCTATCAGGCAGCCGGCTATGTCCATTTCAGGGCTTTGTGGCAGATCGCATTGACCCTTTTATCTCCTTTGTGTTTCCATAGACATTTTGGAATTCTTTGGTTATAATGCCCTGAGAGCAGCAGTTGGTATTTTGAGAGGAATAGCGTGGAACCTCTGTAACGCCCCACTGTGGGGATCGGGGGGATGGGGAATTGACATCATCTTACCAGGAGGAATTCTTCTGCTCCGTGAGCACAGCTTATTTTCCATTGGATTTGTGGGCTTCACCTTCTTTCATCCATCTCTTGCAGTTCACTGAGAAGAGGGACTTCCCTCCTGGGTTAGATGGACTCCTAGCTATTGCCTTTCAGGGAATGTCACTGTCGGTGGGGTTGATCCTTGCCTTGTCCTTCTAAGCATTTGCAGTGTGTGTTAGAAATGCCAAGAGAAGGATTTCTCTTCCCCATCCTCACTGTCCATCTCTCTGAGCTTCTTTGTAGAACAGGCCAAGTCCAGGGTCCCACGAGTCTCGGGGAGTGCAGCTAGACCGTTTTTCTCAGGCCGTCAATGCTGGGCATCACTCGGTGTACTCTCTGTGTCCTTTCCTTCGCCTGGTGTCCCTTCACAGTCCTCTCCTTCAGGCTCGTTTGTGTTCATGTCATTTGTGTATTAGGAGCCAAATCCTGCCTAAGTTCTGTGTCTGTAAACAGTTGTCTCCCAGCTTGGGAGGTGTCGTTTGTGTTTTACAGACCGTATTTCCCAGAGTCCAAATCTTGGTTAGACAACGTTCACTGTGTTCCCTGGTTACTCTTTGTGTAGTGCCTTACTGTATTGTGTGTGGAGACTAAGAGCTCATGTCTAATGTCTGCTCCATTTCCTTCTGGATTTGTGAACCGTTTTGCACGGAACGTATGTCTAGGAATCATTTGAATTGCATTTGTTGAGAGGTGTCAAGTTTCCATGGACATGCATGTCATCCCCTCTGGTTTCCAAATGCGTTGCTCATAAACTCTTTTGTACACCTTCTTGGAAAGATGGGGGTTTTTCAGCTTGCATTTCCTCAGATGAATGGATTCTGCAGCTCTAGCAGCAGGGACGCTGTGTGCAGTGAAAAGGGAGTCGGGTGCGGCCTCCCTTTCAGCACCGATCCCCAGGTCGGGTTGACAGGGTGTTGATCTTCCATCTTTGAGCCAGAGTCCACAAGCATCCTTGAGTGTCCTTGGCTGTGTGAGTAGTTGAAGTGAGTTTCGACTCCACAGGCGCCCAGCAGGCCTGCGGTTTCGGACCGCCAGAGGTGAGCATTTCATAGGAGAGGAACAACCGTGCCAGAAGTGGAGTGGGATCCACCCTGAGGGTGGGCACTTATCGTCAAGAGATGCTCCTGTGGGACTTTGATGGGTCTGTCACACTCTTCTGCCAGAGAGCGAGAGAAATGTCTATGGGCTCTGCTAGGCCCTCCACTCCCTCTCGTGGTCCTGAAGCTTGGTTGTCACCATCCTGAGCACCTAGCTCTGTGATGATGACTAGCACCACTTGCACTGTGTTTCCCTTTGCCCGCATGTCCATGCGAAGCGTCAGGTTGTCTCTGAGCTACACTAGCCATGTGCATTGCCTCTCATTGGACCTGCACATGTTTCTTCTGTTTCCTTCCTGATCACTGATTTTCTCCAGCGTGTGGGGGCCACAAGAATGCTGGGTCTTTCTCTGGCCTTGTGTTCTGAGGAATATTTGTCCCTTTGTTGGTGTGGGTTTATCTTTCCATTTTTCCTGCCTGGTTTATTGCTGTGAGTTTGTTTGTGCTGGCGGAAGAACTCAGCCTTTCTCTTGTGCCTGAGGTGTCCCACTTGCAACAGCAATGCTACCTGGAGATTCTGAACACATTTGCCGAGAGGGCTTCGTTTGGCAGATGATATCTTGAAAAGATCTACCTGGTCCTATCAGATACCCAAAGGATCCTTCTAATGACATAGAAACCAGAATTCTCCAGTCTGGTCTTCCAATATGTGGGGAATCAGCACAATCCCCTGGAGAAAGGGAAAGCTACCGACTCCAGGATTCTGACCTAGAGAATTCCATGGACTGTAGAATTCACGGGAATGCCAAGACTAACAATACTGAGAGACTATAACGTTCACCTTCAGTCAGAGCAAAATCCAGTTTCCTCTCATTTTAGCGATTTGCATTGACTGGGGACACCGAAAGGATGGGAAGAAATGCAGAGAGAAGACGAGTCAATGTTGTCAGGCGGAGGAGAGTTGGATGGGGGCTCCTTGCCATGAATCGAGGCTTTTTTTTTTTTTTGAAGTGAGGGTGGATAGAATGAGGGCGTCCCAATGTAGACAGTGGTGATGCTTACACAGCATTATGAAGGCCTCCATATTCCCAACTGGCATCAATGAAGGAAGCTTTATTGACACACACTTAGGAGCAAAATATACAGAAAGCTATAAAAGAAAATAAAGAGGAGGAGAAAAATACCTAGGACCCTGATGAAAATCAGCTCAGGTTAAGGAAATTCAGTCTCCCCTGGGTGGGGAGGGAGTGGACAGCATCCATGGAGAACATACAGGGATGGAGGCTGCAGCGCCAAACGCGGCCCTGGATGATTTGGTTGCCGAAGGGCTCTGGGCCTCTGTCCAGAGCAGGGGCCTGTTCTTCCTGTGAGGTGGGACAGTCATGGTGGGCGTCTGAGTCCTTTGCAGGAGCCAGGGCAGGCTGCCCCTGCACATGTGGTCACTCAGGCCTTGACTGGGGTTCTGCTGCTAAAGCCTGAGTAGGAGCAAGTACACGTGGAGGTGGAGTTTCTGGAGGGCCGGGTGGGACATCGGGGCCTGGGGCTGGGGGTCATCCTGGCACAGAAATCCGATGTGCTGAGGGTGCTGGCCAGTACCCGGCTGGCCCCGTGTCATTGGAAGGGGACGTCTCAGGTCTCGGTCTCCCTTCACTGGATCCCTGGGTCCTGCACTTGGAGCTCTCTCCTCCTCCTTAGTGACAGGTCTTGGACTTGGAGGCTGGCTGAGTTTGACGGCCAGAGCTAGAGGTGGGGGAGAAGAAGAGTTTGCCACAGGCCAGCCTTGCCATGTGCTTAAGTGGGCCAGAAAGCTTCCTAGAGATTCGCTAAGAAGGCCCACCATCGGAGTCTTCTCTGCAGTCTCCAAGATGGGTGGTGTGAGGCCAGCCTTTGGTCCAGGCCCAGCCCCAGCTCTGGGAGACTCCTCTCTCTGTGGCTCAGCACCACCTCCCCACACTCACATGGAGCAGCCTCAGCCGCCTCACCTCTGTGCTCTGCTCTGCTGGGCTCCAGGTCCTCCAGCTGCCTCCGAGGCAGGGCTTCTCAGAGCTCTGGGTCAGAACCAGCTGTGCTGAGTTCGTGGCAGCCTGAGACTGGGCCCCGGGTTGTGTGCTGGGTGGTGTCTGAGCAGCAGGCCTTGCTCTCTTCCTCTTCAACGCCATTTGGGCTGAGCCCTCCGAGGCCACTCTCACCTGGAGCCTGTACTTAGCCTCCAGGGCAGGGGGCTGGTGCGCTGAGCCCTCCCTCTGGGAGGTGGATAGGGTGTGCCCCTCAGGGGCACCTCAGTTGGGACGATCTGCAATGATAGTGACCATCAGCCAGCCCTGCTTCGATATTTCTGAGCTGTGCCTGGCCAGGATGGCTGCTGCTTCTGCCTGCCTGCCCTTCTGCTCCAAGAAAGACCAGAGACACAAGTGTCTGCTCAGATACCCACCCGGAAGGACGGAGAACCTCATGAGGGTGTGCGGCCAGCATGGGCAGCTGACACTGCCCGGACTCTCCTCATGCCACCCAGCCTGCTCTCCCCTGGGGTGTGGCCACAAGCAGCCCATGGACTCCTGACCCTCATGTGGCTGGGCTTGCTTGAGTTCGTCACACCAGGAGAAACCCCCATCCACACACAGCGAAAGGCCTCAGTCTTCCCCACGTGGGACGGGAGATGTGGCTGGACCCGGTCTGGGGCTCTCCTGGTACCTTTCTGTTCCTTCGGGCAAAGGGCCAGAGGCCTCTTGAGGAGGGAGGTGCCTGAGCCAGCGTCGACCGCATTCCCACACACTCTGCCTGTGAGCTCTCCTGAGGCCCCGGCCTCTTAGCAGGGGCAAGCAGCAGAACATCTTGACAGCAAGTGATCTGGCTTGGGGCTCCTTTCCGCTGGGGAGGCCTGGATACATGGGTTGCGGGTTCTGTTGGGTTCTGTTGCCAGGAAGTGACATCATTTCCTGAGTTCGTGGCTGAGGTCCCTTCCACAAGCTCCCAAAGGGAACCTCTGGTTTATGGCTGTTCCCCAACGCCCTTAGTCCACGTGCAGGCAAAGTGACACCTACACACCCCATCCAACAGCCTTGGGGAGAACTTGATGCAGCCAGAGCCTGAGCTCTGAGGACAGAGCTGCTTTCAACCCAGGCTCCTTCTTCTCAGGAGTGATGTGGCCCTGGGCAAGACATGTGCCCAGCAGGGTTTCCCCAGTCTCTCCGTGTGCAGAGTGGGGGTCCCTCTCCCATCTCCTGCCTAGGTCTGTCAGCCTACGAAGAGCTCCAGTGCCTGTTCAAACTTTGGGCCTCCATCAAAAGGAGCTTGGACATAGACTTCCCAAAGGAAGGATTCCACACAGGGCTGACCTAGCACAGAATGGGGCAGAATCAGGCCTGGATGGGCTCTGGGACCTGGGCGAAGGCAGTCCCCTTCCTGCCTATTTCTTGACCCCCGCATTGGGAGGATCAGAAGGTCATATTCAGACATCGCCCCTTCTGATATCAACCTTCCTCGTCCTACTCAAGTGTCCCACTCAGCCTCGAGGGGTGGGGGAGGCTGTTCCAACAGTGGCTCCCCACATCCTTGTCTTTGAGTCTAATCATCGAGGGGGAATAGGCACTGTCATTGTTTCCATCCTCAAGAGAGATTCATGCAAATTCTGTGAAATTGACTCATTTCCTCTCTCCATTGTTCAGTCTCTGTCCCTCGTTCTGTCTCTTTTATGACCTGTCCAAATTCAGTCTGTCTCTTCTTCTCTGTGTCTCTCCTGTGGATGCTCACAAACTGTGAATGCATGTACACATGTATAATATTGACCTAGGGTGAGGCTATAGTTTTTCCTTTCGAGTGAGGTAATGATTTGGGACTGGAGTTTGTGTGAGGGGAAGGGATTCGTCTGTGGTCAATTCTGGGAGACTTAGTGGTGGAATTTCACACTCTGTTTTACGAAGCAACCCCTTCGCCGATATTCTGCTTGCAAATATTCTTTTGTGTTCAGTTTGTTACCATTTTGATTTGTGAATGCTTAGCTTTTCTGTTGCATAGCTGTTCAAATGGATGCAAGCCCATTGGTGTCCTTTGGTTTCCTGTTTCCTTGACTTGAAAACACCCAATTTTGCTTCACCCCCCACACATGTTGAGAAGTCCCTGACATTATGGAGCCAAAGTTCCTTGTTTATTTATTTCCAGGATTTTCATCCCTTCAATTTTGCGTTGATGTGTTTCACTGAATCTGAGGTGTTATGAGACCAAAAGCCAATGTGATTTTTCAAATGGAACCATCTCCAATTCCCATTGTCTTTCGTTGCAGAGGCTCTTGTTCCCATTCGTATTGTGTACTCTCCTTTGGCATCGAGGAATTGACCATAGAAGCCTGGGTCTATTTCTGGACCCTCAATTTCATTCCATGGATCTGGTTCTGCGTGTTTCATTTCTTCCCAGTACCATGCTGTCCTGATGATCCTAGTGTGATAGTCTAACTGGCTATCAGGCAACCTGTGATGTCCATTTCACGACTTTGTGGCAGATTGCATTGACTCCTTTGACTCTTAATATTTCCATAGACATTTTGGAATTCTTTGGTTATATTACCCTGAAAAGAGCTGTTGGTATTTTGAGAGGAATAGCGTGGAAACTCTGGATTGCCCCACGGTGGGGGTCGGGAGGAGGGGGAACCGACATCATCTTACCAGGAGGAATTCTTTTGATCCGTGAGCACAGCTTATTTTCCACTGGATTGGTGGGCTTCACCTTCTTTCATCCATCTCTTGCAGTTGTCTGAGAACAGGGTCTTCCCTCCTGGGTTAGATGGACTCCTAGCTATTGCCTTTCAGGGAATGTCACCGTCTGTGGGGTTGATACTTGCCTTCTCCTTCTACGTGTTTGCTGTGAGTGATAGAAATGCCAAGGATTTCTCTTCCCTTTCCTCACTGTCCATCTCTCTGAGCCTCTATGTAGAACAGGCCTAGTCCACGGTAACACGCATCTCGGGAAGTGCAGCTAGATCGTATTTCTCAGGCCCTCAGTGCTGGGCATCATTCGGTGTACTCTCCGTGTCCCTTCCTTTGCCTGGTGTCCCTTCAGACCCTTCCTTCAGTCTCGTTTGTGATCATGTGTTTTGTGTATTAAGAGCAAATCCTACCTAAGTTCTGTGTATGCAAACAGTTGTCTCCCAACGTGGGATGTCTCGTTTGCATTTTTCTGAAGGTCTTTCCCAGAGTCCAAATCTTGGATTTGACAAAGTTCACTGTTCCCTAGTTACTCTTTGTGTAGTGCCATTCTGTATTGTGTGTGAAGACTCAGAGCTCATGTCTAATGTCTGCACCATTTCCTTCTGGATTTGTGATCCGTTTTGCATGGAATGTATGTCTAGGAATCATTTGTAGTGCATTTGTTGAGAGGTGTCAAGTTTCCATGGACATGAATGTCATCAACTCTGGTTCCTAAACCCATTTAGAGAACTTCTCGGAAAGATGCGGGTTTTTTTTAGCCTGCATTTCCACAGTTGAATGGATGCAGCAGCTCTAGCAGCAGGGATAGTCTAATTGCTTAACATCTTAAGAGAAATCCCACATTCCCTCTTCAAACTCGAAAGAATACTCAGCACCCTATATGCAACTCAAAGAGTTCCCCGAGATACCCGAACAACCTCGAGAGGAGCAGCGAGGTTCCTGCCACAACTCAAGAAGAGACCAATTTTCCACTCGTCATGTCGAGGTGAGGATCGATTCCCCTTCTTTGTCTGGAAATTAATCCCGATGTTCCTGTTGAATGTGAAGAGGAGGCCTATGTCCCCTTGAAACTCGAGAGGACCCTGGGGAGTCGTGTCGCAATTCAAAAAGACACGGATTATCCCATCCGCTCGAATAAGGACTGATTCCACTGTGCTGATTCAAAGAGAACTCCCGGGATCAAGTATCACCAATAAGGGAGGCCTGACTTCGCAGGTGCATCATGGAGGAAAAGCCCCAGGACAGAAATTGAACTCAACAGGAGGCCTCCCACCCATTGAACAACTCGAAAAGATAGCGGAGTTTCAAGCCTCAACAAGAGACATGACATGACTCCCCTGTTGAAACTTCATAGGAAGACTGAGACCCATGTCAGAACTGGAGAGACACCCTGAGGTTAGCGCCTCAACTCCAGATCAGAGCCTATTCCCCTGCAGTGACTCAAAAGACATCCCAAAGGCTTCTCACAGCTCAAAAGGATTCCTGACTTCTCAGAGACAACTTGAGATGCTCCATGAGGCCTCTTTTGCAACTCGAGGGATCCGAAAGTTTCCTGCCCCCAACCTAGAAACACTCTGGCATTACCCCTTTCAATGTGAATTGAAGCCTGATTCCTCTGCATTGACTCGAGAACAATCACGACCTTCCCCTTGCAAATTGACTTCCTTGAGGAAACACGAGTGTCTCCCTGAGTTCCTGGCGTAACTCGAAAGGAAATCCAAACTTCCCGTCGCAACTCGCCAAAAACCACGAGAAGCCCCAGGCAACTTCACATGAGGCCCTTTTTTTCCTGCAGCACCTGGAGAGCAATCCCGAGTTGACTATCAAGATAACATAGGAGGCTTGAATCCCTATTTACAATTCAAGTGGCTCACAGAATACCCATCTTCAGTCGAGTGAAACCCTGCGTATCCATCCACTGTTCAATAAGAGCTCTGTATTCCCCACCTCCTCACGATATGATCGTTAAAACCCTGTTTCAAATTTAGAGGAGTCCTTTCTTCCTCTCCCACCACAAGATAAGGCCTCTGTCTCCTATTGAAACTCGAGGGCACTCCTGAGGGTCCTGATGCAAGGAAAAAGGACTCTGTGTTCCACCTCCAATCAAAGTAGGTCCTGATGATCTAGCAAAGCTCCAATGGAAAACCGATGACCCCCTCACAATGTGATGGGAATCCTGACACCCATGCTGAGCCTATAAAAAAAGCCCCATTGAACAGCCTGATCACGATAAGAGTACTGGTTCCCATTTTACAACTCGAAAGGAAAGCAGAGTTCCATGCCTCAAATCGAGACGAAACCTGACTGCCCAACAGAACATTCATAGCAACGCCGAGATCCCTGTCGCCACTGGAGAGGAAAACACAGTTGACCGACTCAACGCAAGATGGGGCCCTATTGCTCTACTGTGCCTCGAGGGAAATCCCGAGGTTCCTCTTTCAACACGAGAGGAATCCTGACTTCCCTGGGGCAACACGAGCGAGTTCATAAGGTCCCCGTCACAATTTGAGAAGAATACCAAGCTTCCCGCTGCAACTCGAGAAAAACAACCTGATTCTCCACGCAATGCGTGATGAGGAACATTTCCACTGCATTCTCAAGAGAAATCCCAAATTCCCGCTTGAAATTTGAATGGGTACTTGACACCCTTTATACGACTCAAAACTTCCCCGACATAGTCATCCCCACTGAAAAGGAGCACACAGTTTATGTACACAACGCTAGATGAGGCCCTATTCCTCTGCCACACCTCGAGAGAAATCCCGAGGTTCCCCTTCCAACACAAAATGAGACCTGACATCCCTGGAACGACACGAGCGAGTTCCTGAATTCCCCGTCGCAGCTCAAGAGGAACCCAAAGCTTCCCGCCACAACTCGAGAAAAATCACAAGATTCTGCCCTCAAGGCGAGATGTTCAACTTTTCCGTTGCCGACTCTCAGGAGAAATCCCACATTCCCGCTTAAAACTCGACAGGTTACTTAACATCCTTTAGGTGACTCAAAAGTGACAATGACATAACCATTCCAGAAAATTAGAGATATCAAGGGAACGTTTCATGCAAAGATGGGCTCGATAAAGGACATAAATGGTATGGACCTAAGAGAAGCAGAAGATATTAAGAAGAGGTGGAAAGAATACACAGAGGAACTGTAAAAAATGATCTTCAGGACAAAGATAATCACGATGGCATAATCACTCACCTGGAACCAGACATCTTGAAATGTGAAGTCAAGTGGGCCTTAGAGAGCATCACTATAAACAAAGAAAGTGAAGGTGATGAATTTCCAATTGAGCTATTTCAAATCCTGAAAAATGATGCTGTGAAAGTGCTTCACTCAATATGCCAGCAAATTTGGAAAACTCAGAAGTGGCCACAGGACTGGAAAAGGTCAGTCTTCATTCCAATCCCAAAGAAAGGCAATGCCAAAGAATGCCCAAACTACCGCACAATCGCACTCATCTCACACGCTACTAAAGTCATGCTCAAAATTCTCCAAGCCAGGCTTCAGCAATATGTGAACCGAGAACTCCCAGATGTTCCAGCAGGTTTTAGAAAAGGCAGAGGAACCAGAGATCAAATTGCCAACATCCGCTGGATCATGGAGAAAGCAAGAGAGTTCCAGAAAAACATCTATTTCTGCTTCATTGACTATGCCAAAGCCTTTGACTGTGTGGATCACAATAAACTGTGGAACATTCTGAAAGAGATGGGAATCCCAGACCACCTGACCTGCCTCTTGAGGAACCTTTATGCAGGTCAGGAAGCAACAGTTAGAACTTTACATGGAACAACAGACAGGTTCCAAATAGGAAAAGGAGTACGTCAAGGTTGTATATTGTCACCCTGCTTATTTAATTTATATGCAGAAGACCTCATGAGGAAGGCTGGACTGGAAGAAGCACAAGCTGGAATCAAGATTGCTGGGGGAAATATCAGTAACCTCAGATATGCAGATGACGCCACCCTTATGGCAGAAATTAAAGAGGAATTCAAAGGCCTCTTGATGAAAGTTAAAGAGGAGAGTGAAAATTTGACTTGAAGCTCAACATTGAGAGAACGAATATCATGGCATCTGGTCCCATCACTTCATGGGAAATAGATGAGGAATCCTTGAAAACCGTCAGACTTTCATTTTTGTGGGACTCCAAAAAAACTGCAGATGCTGATTGCATCCAGAAAATTAAAAGATGCTTACTCCTTGGAAGGAAATTTATAACCAATCTAGATAGCGTGTTAAAAAGCAGAGACATTACTTTGGCAACCAAGTTCCGTCTAGTCAAGGTTATGATTTTTCCCGTGGTCATGTATGGATGTGAGAGTTGGACTGTGAAGAAAGCTAATCGCCGAAGAATTGATGCTTTTGAACTGTGGTGCTGGAGAAGACTCTTGAGAGTCCCTTGGACTGCAGCGAGATCCATCCAGTCCATTCTAAAGGAAATCAATCCTGGGTGTTCATTGGAAGGACTGATGCTAAAGCCGAAACTCCAATACTTTGGCCACCTCATGTGACGAGTTGACTCACTGGAAAAGAGTCTGATGCTGGGAGGGATTGGGGGTGGGAGGAGACGTAGACGACGGAGAATGAGATTGCTGGATGGCATCACCGACTGGATGGACATGAGATTGAATGAACTGTGGGAAAGGGTGATGGACAGAGAGGACTGGCGTGCTGTGAATCATGGGGTCGCAAAGAGTGGGAGAGGACTGAGCGACTGAACTGAACTGAACCGAGAGGAACACCGAATTTCCTGCCACAACTGACAAAGTGTCCCGTTTTCCAGTCCTCTTTTCCAGATGAAAGTCGATTCCCCCTCTTTGTCTGGAATGGAATCCGGACATTCCCGTCGCACAGTACGAGGAGACCGGTAACACCTTGAAACTCGGGAGAATTCCGGGTTTCAAAACACAATTGGAAAAGGTACCAATGTCCCCACCCACTCGAGATATTGTCTGATTCCACTGCACAGATTCAAATATATCCTTGAATATCAACTCACAAGACGAGTGGAGACCTGTCTCCTGAGGATTTTCAACAAAATCTCCAGGTAAAATTTAACTCAATTGTGACCTAACACTCCTTTTACAACTCGAGAAGAAAGTGGAGTACCATGTCTGAACACGAGACGAGGCCTGACTCCTCAAGACAATTTTGAGAGCAACCCTTTCGCTACTGGAGAGGAATTCTGAGTTAAACGGACTCAAATCTAGATGCAGACCTACTTCTCTGCAGTGACTCCAAAGGAATCCCGAGGTTCCCCTTGCAAATGGAAAGGCGTTCTGACTTCCCAGAAACAACACAGGAGGCTCCCTTATATATCCATCGTCACTCGAGAGGATCACCACAATTCCCGCTGCAACTCGAGAATAACCTCAAAATTCCTCTTTCAAAGCAAGATGATGCCCCCCCCCCTTTTTTTTTCCTACAGCACGTAGACAAAAGTCCCAAGTTCCTTCTCCAAATTCGATTAGGCCTAAGTTCCTTGATGCCACTTAAGGGTCTCCCCGAGCTACCAATCCCAATGAGAAAAGAAAACCGATTTTCCCCACCACAATTTAAGAAAAGGCCAGTGATCACACCTCAGCTGAAGATAATGAGCGTTCCACATTCAACTGAAGAGGAATCCCAATTTCACCTCGTACCACAGGACGAGTCCTGTCACATCTATTTACACTTGAGGGCAACACTGTAGATACTGCAGCATGTTCAAAGGACTCCGAGTTCACACTCAACTAGAGATGAGTTGTGTTGTGTTTGCAGCAGCTCCAGTGGAACACGGAGTATCAACTCGCAGCATGATCGGAGGTATGAATTCCCTGCTGAGACTCTCGAAAAAGTGCAAATTTCCCGCTAAAACAGAAAGCAGACCTGATAGTCCTTTTACAACTCGGGGGTAAAGTAGAGCTCCCTCCTCAACAAAGACTAGGCTTGATTCCCCAGTGCAACCATCAGAAAAACACCAAGATCCATGTGGTCACTTGAAAGGAATACTGAGTTTACCCACTCAAGTCTAAATGTGGTCCTCATGCCCTGCAGCGACTCCAAAGGAATCACAAAGTTCCACTTTCAACAGGAAAGGAGACCTGACTTCCCTGAGGCAAAACTAGCAAGTCCAAGTGGTTCTGGTCATAATGCGAGAATACCTCCAAGCTTCAATCCGCAACTCCAGATAAACCACGAAATTCTCCACTCCACGCGACAGGACGCCCTTTTCTGCTGCAGCGTCTTAAGAGAAGTTCCACATTCCCTCTTCAAACTCGAAAGGATACTCGGCACACTATAGGCAACTGAAGAGTTTCCCCGAGATACCCGGCTAAACTCAAGAGGAGCAGCGAGGTTCCTGCCACAGCTCAAGAAGAGACCCGTTTTCCACTCGTCATCTCAAGGTGAGGATCGATTGCCCTGCTTCGTATGGAAATTAATCCCGATGTTTCTGTCAAATCTGAAGAGGAGGCCTATGTCCTCTTAAAACTCGAGAGGACCCCGGGGAGTCGTGCCACAATTCAAAAAGACACCAATTTAACCATCCGCTCAATATAAGGACTGATTCCACCGTCCCAATTCAAAGGGAACTCCCAGGATCAAGTAACACCACTCAGGGAGGCCTGATTTCCCAGGTGCGTCATAGAGAAAAAGCCCCAGGACAGAAAATCAACTCAACAGGAGGCCGACCACCCCTTTAACAATTCGAAAAGTTAGTGGAGTTCCATGCCTCAACAAGAGACTTGGCATGACTCCCCTTTTGAAACTTCGTAGGAACACTGTGATCCATGTAAGAACTGGAGAGGCACACTGAGGTTAGCGACTCAACTCCAGATGAGACCCTATTCCCCTGCACTGTTTCGAAAGGCATCCCAAAGGCTCTCCACACTACAAAAGGTTTCTGGACTTCCCAGAGACAACTTGAGAGGATCCTTGAGGCCCCCTTTGCAACTCGAGGGATCCGAAAGATTCCTGCCCAAATTCGAGAAACACTTTGGGATTACCCACTTTCAATGTGAATTGAAGCCCGATTCCTCTGCATTGACTCGAGATCAATCACGAACTTCCCCTCACAACTTTTCTTCCCTGAGGCAATATGAGTGTCTCCCTGAGTTCCCTGGCATAACTCGAAATGAAAGCCATAATTCCCTTTGCCATCGCCATATACCACGAGAAACCCCAGGCAACATCACTTGAGGCCCTTTTTTCCTACAGTGCCTGGAGAGCAATCCCGAGTTCTCTCTCAAGATACCACAGGAGACTTGAATCCCTTTTTACAATTGAAGGGGCTCCCAAAATATCCATCTTCAATTGAGAGAAAAGCCCAGTTTCCGTGCACAGCTCTAGAAGAGCTCTGTATTCCCCACGTCCTCATGATATGAGCATTCAAACCCAGCTTCAACTCTAGATGTAACCTTTCTTCTTCTCCCACCACAAGAGGAGGCCTCTGTCTCCTATTGAAACTCAAGTGCCCTCCCGCGGAAGTTGCTAAGGACTCTGAGTTCCACCTCCAATCGAGGTAAGTCCTGATGATCTAGCAAAGCTCCAATGGAACACTGACTATCCCCTCACAACATGATGAGAAACCTGACACCCATGCTCAGCCGAGAGAAAAAGCCCTAATGAACCTCCTGATCAAGACACGAAGAATTATTCCCCTTTTACAACTAGAAAGGAAAGCAGAATTCCATGCTTCAAATCGAGATGAAGCCTGACTCCCCAGTAGAACCTTCATAGCAGCCCCGAGAACCCTGTCACCACTGGAAAAGAACACAGAGTTGACAGACTCAACGCTAGTTGCAGCCCTATTCCTCTGCTGCACCTCGAGAGAAATCCCGAGGTTCCCCTTTCAACACGAAAGGAGACCTGACTTCCCTGGGGCAACACGAGCGATTTCATATGGTCCCCGTCACAACTGGAGAAAACCCCAAGCTTACCGTTGCAACTAGAGAAAAACCATGAGATTTTCCCCTCAATGCGAGATGAGAAATTTTTCCGCTGCAGGGTCTCAAGAGAAATCCTACATTCCCGCTTGAAATTTGAACAAGTATTTGACACCCTTTATGCGAATCAAAACTTCCCCGACAGAGCTGTCCCCACTGAAGAGGAGCACTCAGTTTAGGTACACAACGCTACATGCGGCCCTATTTCTCTGCCGCACCTCGAGGGGAATCCCGAGGTTCCCCTTCAACATGAAAGGAGACCTGACTTCCCTAAAGCAACATCATCGAGTTCCAGAGGTCCCCGTCGCAAATCGAGAGGGAGCCCAAGCTTCTTGCCACAACTAGAGAATAACCATAAAAATCTGCCCTCAAGGAGAGATGAGGAAAATTTCCACTGCAGAGTCTCAAGAGAAATCCCACATTCCCGCTTGAAATTCGAACGGGTAGTTGATACCCTTTATGCCACCCAAAATCTTCCCGGACATAGCCATCCACATTGAACCGGAGCACACAATTTACGTACACAACACTAGATGCGGCCCTTTTCCTCCCACGCACCTCGAGAGGAATACTGAGGTTCCCCTTCCAACAGCAAATGAGCACTAACTTCCCTGGGACAACGCGAACGAGTTCCTGAGTTCCCCATCACAACTCGCAGGGAACCCCTAGCTTTCCGCCGCAACTCAAGAAAAACGACAACGTCCCCCCATCAATGTGAGATGAGGAAATTTTCTGCTGCAGAATATCAAGAGAAATCCCAAATTCCCGCTTGAAATTCGAAAGGGTACTTGACAGAATTTATGGAACTTAAAAAGTTCCCTAACATAGCCGTCCCCACTGGAGAGGAGTACACAATTAACGGACTCAACATGAGATGAGGGCCTATTCCCATTTAACGGCTCAAGAGTAACCCCGAAATTCCCTTCCAACCCATAAGGGGACAAGACTTCCCTGAAGCAACACAAGCGAGTTCCTGAGGTCCACGGCGCAACTCGAGAGGGAACCCAAGCTTCCCGCCTCAACTGGAGAAAAACCAAGATTCTGCCTGCCCTCAAGGCAAGATGAGGAATATTTCCATAGCAGATTCACCAGAGAAATCCACATTCCCACTTGAAACTCGACAGGTTACTGAACATCCTTTATGCGACTCAAAAATTAAACCGACATACACAGCCCCAGTAGAGGAAAACCAAGTTTTGTGCCACATTGACAAATTGTCCCGTTTTCCAGTCATCTTTTCCAGATGAGAGTAGATTCCTCTGCTTTCTCTGGAATGGAATCCGGACCTTCAGGTCGCACTGTACAAGGAGGTGGGTACCTCCTTGAAACTCAGGAGGGTCCCCAGGTTTTCAAAACACAAATGGAAAAGGTATGGATGTCAAAACCCACTTGAGATATTGTCCGATTCTACTGCACAGATTCAAATGTATCCTCGAGTATCAACTCATAAGACGAGTGGAGACCTGACTCCCCGAGCATACTCGATACAATCTCCAGGTACAAATTCAACTCTAATGTGGCCTAACACCCATTTTACAACTCTAGAAGAAAGTGCAGTTCGATGTCTGAAAAATAGACGAGGCCTGATACCCCAGGTGAATTTTGAGAGCAACCCCGAGATACTTGTTGCCACTGGCAAAGAACACACAGTTGAACGAATCAGCACTAAATGCCGGCCTATTCCTCTGCTGCGCCTCGAGAGGAATCCGGAGGTTCACCTTCGAACACGATAGGAAACCTGACTTCTCTGGGGCAACACGAGGATTTTCCTGAGGTCCACGTCACAACTCGAGAAGAACCCAATGCTTCCCGCCACACTCGTGAAACACCAAAAAATTATGCCCTCAATGTGAGATGAGGAAATTTTCCGCATCAGAATCTCAAGAGAAATCCCACATTTCCAGCTGAAACTCGAAGAGGTATTTGACACCCTTTATGCGACTCAAAAATCTCCCTTACATAGCTGTCCCCACTGGAGATGAGCACACACACAATTTACGGACTCAACTCAAGATGAGGCCTTAAGCCCATTTAACGGCTCGAGAGTAATCCCAAAGTTCCCCTTCCAACACAAAAGGGGACCAGACTTCCCTGAAGAAACACAAGAGAGTTCCTGAGGTCCCCAGCCCAACTCGAGAGGGACCCCAAGCTTCCTGCCGCATCTCAAGAAAAACCACAAGATTCTGCCCTCAAGGCGAGATGAGGAACATTTCCGTTGCAGCTTCGCAAGACAAATTCCACATTCCCACTTGAAACTCGACAGGTTACTGAACATCCTTTATGCGACTCAAAAATTAAACCAACATACACAGCCCCAATCCAGCGGAATACAGAGTTTCCTGCCACAGTGACAAATTACCCCGTTTTCCAGTCCTCTTTTCCAGATGAGAGAGTCGATTCCTCTGCTTTCTCTGGAATGGAATCCGGATGTTCTGGTCGCACAGTACGAGGAGGCAGGTACCAATTTGAAACTCGGGAGGATCCCCAGGTTTTCAACACACAAATGGAAAAGGTACAGATGTCACCACCCACTGGAAATATTGTCTGATTCTACTGCACAGATTCAAATGTAGCCTTGAGTATCAACTCAGAAGACGAGTGGAGACCTGACTCCCTGAGCATACTCGATACAATCTTCAGTTACTAAATCAACTCTCATGGGGCCCAACACCCTTTTTACAACTCGAGAAGAAAGCGCAGTTCCATGTCTGAACAAGAGACGAGGGAAGAATCCCCTGCAAAATTTTGAGAGCAACCGCGTTTAGGAGCCCGACAGTGACCACGAGAGAGAATGGTTAAGGAAGCAGAGATGTGCCTGCAAACAAGACTCTCTGCTTGGGCAGAGCATGCTTGCAAACAGGATGTTCTTCCAGGAAGCCTGCACAAAATGTCCAAGGTTAATGTTCCTCTCGCATACGAGGGAACATGCCCTCCTTAAAAAAAAGGAAGAGGCTGGAGTTCTGGGCAGGCTTTGCAGTAAACATGATGTGGTCACTTCCTGCCTTTGTTCCTCCTGTCCTTGAAATGTGCTTAGTTTTTTGTCCTTATTTGGTAGAAGAATGCATTGCTTAGATTTTGGTATGTGCCCAGCTACCGGGGTATAAAATTAAACCGCAAGGGAGCTTGCGCAGAATTTTACCTCTGGCTGGAGTTGTGTCTTTGTCTGTCTTTTGTGTGTCTTGTCTTTGTGTCATTTAGCCCACAACATCTGGCGCCCAACGTGGGGCCCAAGCGAAACCGAAAGGGTGAGTACCCCCTCGGGCATTGTAGGTCCAAGGCAGGGGAACTTTCGGGAAATTATGGGGAATTCCCCATCAGCAAAGGCACAATACATGGAGCTAGTCAAAGGACTTCTCCACTCCATCGGGGTAAAGGCATCTAGTCGTCGTTTATCAGAGTTATTTCCCCTTGTGGAGCAGCATTGTTATTGGTTTAAGTGCCAACCTAAAGTACAATTAAACTTAAAGGAATGGAAATTAATACAGAAAGAATTACGGCAACAGCATCAGAAGGGTAACATAATTCTTTTGAAATTGTGGACTCTATGTAGGGCTATCACTCAAGCACTTGCATTGTTTTCCACCGATAGTGAAACTAAATCTACAAAATCTGAGGTAATTTATGAGGAAGTCCTATTGAGAAACAAACAAAAAATCAAATGGTGCCGCTTTAAATGACGCTTCCGTGGCCACTGCTTTGCATTCCAAGGATGGGGAATCAGACACCAAATCTGATAGTGCTAGTGATTTCTCCTCGTCGTCCGAAGGGAACGACGATGTTGATAAAGTGACCTGAAATTTTCAACAATGGTGGAAAACACAGAGTGAAGGAACAAAGAGGGTTCCTACTCCTACAGCCCCTCCCTATGCTTCTCTTTTTCCGGTATCACATAGTTCTCCAGATGTAGGGCAAGAGGGGCCCTCTTTATCATTTCCCGAGTCCATGTTTTATGATGATGATATCCCTGTGCCCTCTGGTGGTTTTACAGATCCTCCACAGTTATTTCCAATTCAATGGCAAGCAGCTCCCAACAGTATGATTAATGTTCAATATTCGCCTTTTAAATATAAATTTTTCAAGGATCTTAAAGCTGCTGTTGCTCAATATGGTCCCCAATCCCCTTTTGTATTAGCTATGTTAGATTCTGTAGAGAAGACAAAATTGATTCTTCCCTTCGATTTGGAGTCCATAGCCCAGGCTCTGCTTAAAGGATCCCAGTGGTTGCAATTAAAGAGTTGGTGAGAAGAAAAAGCCCAAACACAGGCTCAAATTAATGAGGGACAGAACCCTCCTGGTCCTTTAGAAGATAAATTGATGGGAGAACGACAATTTCGAGCCTTAAGAGATCAGGCTCAATATTCTGACCAGGATTTACAACAGGTGTGCCAAGTATTTCTTAGGGCTTAGCGCCATATTGTACCTACTGGCCACATTCAGTCTTCTTTCACAAAAACTTTACAAGGACCCAATGAACCTTATACTGATTTTCTTGCTAGATTGTGGGTGGCTGTTGAGGGGCTGTTGGACGTGATGAAATTTCAGAGATACTTTTACAAACACTTGCTTTCGAAAATGCAAACCCGGAATGTAAACGTGTTTTAGGTCCTTTAAGGGGACAGGGGGCTTCTATAGCTAAATATATTAGAGCTTGTTCGGGAGTGGGAGGAACTGAACATAGTGCTACTGTTTTTGCTACTGCCTTGGCTCAAGCTATGAAGCCCTCTAAGGGCAAAAATTGTTACCATTGTGGGAAACCTGGACATATGAAAAAGGATAGCAAAAAAATAAAGGCAAAACAAGGATATACAAAACAAAATAAGCCCCATGGGCTTTGCCACCAATGTGGTAAAGGGCTTCATTGGACCAATGAATGCCACTCTAAAACTAATAAAAATGGCAATCCTATTGGTAACCCACATTTGGAAACTACTTAGCGTGCCTCAGTCCCTGGGTCCCACGATCAATGCCAGGGATGCAATGAACTGTGCCTCCTGCTCCTCAAGTAACTCCTTTGTTTCCCAACAACCCTTAGAGATGACCACTACAACAGGAAAAACCAAACCTCTAATGGTGTCAGATTTACGCTCTGCAACTTCAAGAAGAGCTACTGCTGATTTGCCTCTCGCTGAAAATATTCTTTTGTCTCCGGGCTGTGGCATTTATAAATTAAGAACAAACGTATTTGGCCCATTGTCTAAAGGCACTTTTGGCCTAATATTGGGCCGCAATAGTGCCGCTCTAAGAGGCCTAACCATAATTCCTTGAGTAATAGACTCTGATTTTGTTGGAGAAATTTTAATTTTGGTCTCTACTTCTGTTACAATTTCACTATTGGCTGGAGAACGTATAGCACAAGTACTTCTTTTATCTTATCTACCATTTTCTGCTCTTCCTTATGAAAGGTCAGGAGGTTTTAGAAGTACTGGGCAACATATATTTTGGGAGATGCTCATCAAGGATTCTCGTCCTGTCCTTTCCTTGACCATACAAGGAAAGAACTTTGAAGGGCTAATAGACACCGGGGCAGATGTTTCAGTCATATCCTCCCAACAACGGCCCCAAGACTGGAGCAAAGAAAAGAGTCCTCTAATGTTGACCGGAATAGGCTCCATTGCAGATGTTTGAAAAAGTACTCGTCCTTTACAATGCCAGTTCCATAATGGAAAAACAGTTTTTGTCACTTTTTATATTGTTAGTATACCTATTAATATATGGGGAAGAGATATTCTCTCTCCCATGGGATCCTCTGTAAGCATTCCGTCGGGAAACTAATCGCCACTGCTCAAACTCCTCAAGCACTCTCATTACAATGGATAATTAATACTCCTAAATGCGTTGAGCAGTGGCCATTACCAAAAATGATGCTCGAGGCCTTAGAGTAATTAATAACAAACAACTTCAACTTGGCCATACAGAGCCTTCTACTCCCCTTGGAATTCTCCTGTATTTTTTATTAAAAAAAAGAAATCTGAAAAATGGAAAATGTTGACTGATTAAAGAGAAGTTAATAAATGTATTGAACCCATGGGAGCCTTACAGTTGGGCCTTCCTTCTCCTGCTCTTTTTCCACAAAATTGGTCTTTAATGGTATTAGATCTTAAAAATTGTTTTTTTTTCTTTTACTATTCCCTTACAATTACAAGATAGAGATAAATTGGCTTTCACGGTTCCTGTTCTTAATCACGCTCAGCCCGTTAAGCACTACCATTGGACAGTCTTGCCACAGGGAATGATATATAGTCCTACCTTATATCAAGAGTTTGTAGCTCGTTCTTTACAATTTATCCGTCAAGAACATCCTAATTATATTCTCTATCATCATATGGATGATCACTTATTGGCAGTTCCCGGTATCGCTGAACGTGATAAATTCTTCTGAAAAGTACAGGAGGCTTTGAAATAATATAACTTGCTGATAGCGCCAGAGAAAAGTCAAAAGGATTTTCCCATTTCTTATTTAAGGACCATATTAGAACAACATCAAATTTGGCCTCAAAATTTGCAAATTAAAAGATACCATTTAAAAACTTTAAATGACTTCCAGAAATTATGAGGAGATATTAATTGGCTTCACTCGGTACTTGGGATTCCTACTTATCAATTACAACACTTATTTTCTACTTTAAAAGGAGACACAGCTTTAGATAGTCCCCATATCTTAACCCCCTTGGCTTTGCAAGAGCTTCAGTTTGTTGAACAAAGATTAAATGATGGTTTTTTAACATATATTTCTGCGTCTCAACCTATTGCATTCATAATATTTCATACCCCTCATTCTCCATCTGGTGCAATTGCTCAAGGAAAAGGATTAATAAAATGTTTTTTTTTTTTTTACCTAATAGTTTCTCTAAAAAATTAACTATATATATATATATATATATATATATATGGATAAATTAGCCTTTCTTATACAAAAGGTTCACAATCGTATTTTACAATTATCAGAAAAAAAAAACACCAAATTTTCATTCAATTAACAAATGCTCAGATATCTTTATGTTTACAATTTAATAAAAATTGGCAAATCTCCCTTGCTTCATTTCCTGGTTCATTTTCGAATCATTATCCGTCATCTAAATTGATTGATTTTCTTCGAGCCAACGCCATGAAATTTCCGATTTCAGATGTTCCAGTTAAAAGACCCACTGTTTTTACTGATGCAAATAAAAACACCGCTGGACATTTTACTTTTGAACGTTCTAAAGTTCTTCCCCATTCATTCTCCTCTGCACAGCCTGCTGAGTTGTGGGCTATTTATTTAGTTTTGCAAGATTTTCCTCAACTTCCTTTTAACGTTGTTTCAAATTCTCGATATGCTGTTCTCTCTTGTCTTCAACTTCCTCAAGTCTCCCTGCCTATAACTGTTAAGACAGATATTGATAAATTGTTTTATCAGGTGCAGCAATTGCTTCTACAACATTCAAAATCAATTTTCTTTACTCATATCCATGCTCATTCCGCCTTTCCTGGACCCTTGTCCTTCGGAAATGCTGCAATTCATGCATTACTTTATCATATAAAAGTAGCAAAACAAGAGCATCATCTGCCACACACTAACTCTAAAGGATTAAAAATATCTTATGATATTGCTCAAAAACAAGCTGAAAATATTGTTCGCTCATGTCCCAAATGTGCGCCTTTTACTTTACCATTTACCCAACCAGGTGTCAACATAAAAAGACTACAAGCAAATCAGATATGGGAAATGGATCTTATTTTTATTTCATCTTTTGGGCAACAAAAATGTGTCCATCATACTATAGATACATGCACACATTTTCAATGGGCTACTGCATTACATTCTGAAAAAGATGACGCTGCTATTACTCATTTATTATCTTGCTTTGCAATTATGGGAATACCAATTGAATTAAAAACTGATAATGCACCTGCTTACCAATCGGCTAAATTAGCTCACTTTTTATCCCAATATCATATAACTCATACTTTTGACATCCCTTATAATAGTCAAGGACAAGCTACCATTGAAAGAGCTAATCGTACTCTACGTAAATATATTGAAAAAATAAAAAAATTGGAACAGGAGAGATTTATGAAACCAAAAGATATCTTAAATAAAACCTTACTTACTTTAAATTTTTTGAATATTTGATGCAAAGAAATTCTATCAGCAGCAGAATTGCATTTTCGAAGAAAAGATGAGGATAAGAAGATCTTGAATACACTCCTTTGGTATAAAGATATAAGGTTGGGTTCCAGCATCACTGATATATTTAGGACGAGGTTATGCTTTCACATCTGTTGATAATTTTAGGTTTTGGACACCAACTCGGTTGATCAAGATTCATCATGGATGACCACTTTGTGCGAAAATTTGAAGAGCTTTCTGCACAGCGGAGCTTTACTTTCCCTACCCTATCTGCGTCCGTTCCAACATGGGGGCAACTGAAGAAGCTTACACAGGAGGCTGAAAAAACCGTCGTTAATGCTGGTCAACCTCTCAATCCTACTAACTGGCTGTTGGCTATGATGGCTGTGGTTACCTGTCAGGTAATGTATGCGCAAGCTATAGAATATACTTATTGGGCTTATGTTCCTAATCCTCCTCTTGTGAGAGCTGTCTCTTGGGGTGAACCTGAAGTATAGGCATGCACCAATGAAACTGCATTCTTCCCACCACCCGCATGTGGAGAAATTGAGCATTTGTATCACCATAATAATCAATATAACATAAATAATGTTACTGTTGCAGTGGAGGGCCTCCCCTTGTGCATTAGAGGACAACCCTTTTGCCTTTCTACAAAAAAGCACAATCATCACTCTTATGATACCTGTGGGGTATAATATAATAATTATCATCCTGCTGTCTTTACTGTGCTTGTTTCCACCAAGGGATTCAAAACCTCTAAGACACCAATGAGTCATCATTCTGATACCTTTATACCATTATGTCCTTCTAAATTTTTTATTTCTTCTCTAGAATCTTTGGAATGGGAAAGTTGCCAAGGTCATTGGCGTTTCAAAGTCATGACCTATTCTGGATTTGTTATTGTAGATAAGATCCCTGATCATAGCCAAATTTTGGAAAAATGGTCTAACAAAACTCTCTAATGGCATCGAATTATTGGTACTTTAATGGGTAACGGTAATGAAACCGTAAAATGGCAGCAGTTTGCACTCATTCCCCCTCAGTTGCAATTGTTAGGGTATCCCCACATCCAAGGGAATATTTGGAAATTGTGGGCAGTTTCCGGGAATCTCACTATATGGTCGGAAAACTATACTTTGTATACAAGTGACAGTTCAGGTCCCTTACATGTTAACTTGCATATTAATAAATCTTATTCTGCTACGGCTTGTTTAAAATACACCTTTGCCTTGTTGTATGGGAATTGGACTTGAAATGCAACTGAGGGATCTATATCGTGTAATCACTGTAATTTAACACAATGTGTAAATCAATCATGGTGGGAAATTTTTGACATACAAAATCGCAATTCTAAGTTTTCTATGGTGGTTGTTAAAACTCAAACCGAAGTATGGCTACCTGTAAGTTTGACAAGACCTTGGTCAGACTCTTTTGCTGTATCTCATTTGGTGACTGCTGTACAGACTTTGCTTCATTGATCCCGACGCATGCTTGGAGTAATCATAGCTTCAGTTCTTGCAGTGGCTTCAGTTACTACAACCGCTGCCATGGCTGGACTTGCTTTGCATCAAGGAATCCAAACAGTAGACTTTGTGCGGGAATGGCATAAAGACTCTCATTTATTATGGCAACAACAATGAGATTTGGATACCCAACTTGCAAATTAAGTGCACAGTCTTCAACATACTGTTTCTTGGCTTGGGGATCAATTAACTGTCTTATCCACAAGAAGTGTGTTGAAATGTGATTGGAACTCCTCTCAATTATGTATAACACCTGTACCTTTCAACATGAGTGAGGGTTGGGAAAAGGTGAAACGGTCTTTAACAGGGCATCAAAACCTAACCAGGGAAATTATGGAATTAGAGCAACAAATTTTGTATACATTTAGCAAAATGCTACCTGATATTACTGGGTCCAATCTGTTAAAGGATTTGCAGGAAGGGATGAAAAATTTGAATCTTTTTGGGCATGTATCTACTCTAATTGGAACTACTTTGGGAATACTTTGTTCATAATACTATTATACTGTGTTATTATTCTAGTCTTCCGGTGCTGGTGGAGAAGGCAACAATTAAAAAAGGACAGACAATGCATTATTGCCGCCTTACAGCTTGCTACTGCCTCTCAGAAAGAAGGGGGAAATGTAGGAGCCCGACAGTGACCATGAGAAAGTCTGGTTAAGGAAGCCTGCAAACAAGACTCTCTGCTTGGGCAGAGCATGCTTGAAACAGGATGTTCTGCCAGGAAGCCTGCACACAATATCCAAGGTTAATGGTCCGTTTGCATACGAGGGAACATGAGCTCCTTATAAATAAGGAAGAGGCTGGAGTTCTCGGCAGGCTTCGTAATAAACATGATGTTGTCACTTCCTCCCTTTCTTCCTCCCGTCCTTGAAATGTGCTTGGCTTTTTGTCCTTATTTGGTAGAAAAATGCATTGCTTAGATTTTGGTATCTGTCCAGCTACTGGGGTATAAAAATAAACCGCAAGGGGGCTTGAGCAGAATATTTCCTCAGGCCGGAGTTGTGTCTTTGTCTGTCTTTTGTGTGTCTTGTCTTTGTGTCATTTCACCCGAAACAACAGCAAGATCCCTGTCGCAACTGGAGAATAACAAACCGTTGACCGACTCAACGCTAGATGTGGCCCTATTCCTCTGCTGCTCCTTACAGAGGAATCCCGAGGTTCCCCTTCCAACAAGATAGGGGACCTGATTTCCCTAGTGCAACACGAGCGAGTTCCTGAGGTCCCCGTCGCAACTCGAGAAGAACCCCAAGATTCCCGCCGCAACTCGAGAAACACCACAAAATTATCCCCTCAATGCGAGATGAGGAATATTTCCGCTACAGAGTCTCAAGAGAAATCCCACATTCCCATTTGAAACTCGAACGGGTACTTGACACCCACTATGCGTCCCATAAACTTCCCCAACATAGCCGTCCACATTGAAGAGGAGAACACAATTTACGTACACAACACTAGATGTGGCCCTATTCCTCTAACGTGACTCGAGAAGAATCCCGATGTTTCCCTTGCAACACGAAAGGAGACCTAACTTCCCTGGCACAACGCAAACGAGTTCCTGAGATCCCCAACGCAACTCGAGAGGAACCCCAAGCTTTCTGCCGCAATTCGAGAAAAATGACAACGTTCCCCCATCAATGAGAGATGAGGAACAATAATGCTGCAGAATCTCAAGAGAAATCCCACATTCCCTCTTGAAACTCGAACGGGTACTTGACACTCTTTATGCGCCTCTAAAAGTTCACTAACATAGCCGTCCCCACTGGAGAGGAGCACACAATTTATGGATTCAACTCGAGATGAGGTCCTATTCCCATTTAATGGCTCGAGAGAGTAATCCAGAAGTTCCCCTTCCAACACAAAGGGGACCTGACTTCCCTGAAGCAACACGAGCGAGTTCCTGATGTCCCCGGCTCAACTCGAGAGGGTGCCCAAGCTTCTCGCCGCATCTCAAGAAAAACCACAGCACATTTCCTTTGAGATTCGCAAGTGGAATTCCACATTAACTCTTGAATCTCAACAGGTTACTTAACATCCTTTTTGCGACTCAAAAATTAAACTGATATACACAGTACCAATTTAGAGGAACCCCGAGTTTCCTGCCACACTGACAAATTACCCCGTTTTCCAGTCCTCTTTTCCAGATGAGAGTCGATTCCTCTGATTTCTGTGGAATGGAATCCTGAAGATCCAGTCACAAAGTACGAGGAAGCGTGTACCACGCTGAAACTCGGGAGGATCCCCAGGTTTTCAAAACACAAATGGAAAAGTTACGGATGTCACCAGCCACTCGAGATATTGTCTGATTCTCCTGAACAGATTCACATGTGTCCTCAATTATCAACTCACAAGATGAGTGGAGACCTGACACGCCGAGCATACAATTTCCAGGTACACATTCAACTCTAACGTGGCCTAACACCCGTTTTACAACTCGAAAAAAAGCGCAGTCACATGTCTGAACAAAAGACGAGGCCTGACTCCCCAGGTGAATTTTGAAAGCAACCGTGAGATCCCTGTCACCTCTGTCAAGGAACACACAGTTGTCCGACCTAAAGCTAGATGAGGCCCTATTTCTCTGCTGCGCCTCGAGAGGAATCCCGGGGTTCCCTTTCCGACAGGATAGGAGACCTGACTTCTGTGGGGGAACACGAGCGAGTTCCTGAGGTCGCAACTCGAGAAGAACACCAAGCTTCCCGCCACAAATCGAGAAACACCACAAAATTTCCCCTCAATGCGAGATGAAGATCTTTTCCGCTGCAGAGTCTCAAGAGAAATCCCACATTCCGCTTGAAACTCGAATGGGTATTAGACACACTTTATGCGACTCAGAAACTTCCCTGACATAGCTGTCCACATTGAAGTGGAGCACACAATTTACATACACAACACTACATGCTGCCCTATTCCTCTCCGGCGCCTCTTGAGGAATCCTGAGGTTCCCCTTCCAACAGGAAAGGACAGCTAACTTCCCTGGGACAATGCGAGCGAGTTACTAAGGTCCCCGTCGCAACTCGAGAGGAACCCCAAGCTTTCTGCCACCACTTGAGGAAAGTGAGAAATGCCCCATCAGTTGGAGATGAGGAACATTTCTGCTGCAGAATCTGAAGAGAAATTACACATTCCTGCTTGAAACTCGAACGGGTACTTGACACCCTTTATGCGACTCAAAAAGTTCCCTAACATAGATGTGCCCACTGGAGAGGAGCACACAGTTTATGGATTCAATGCGAGATGAGGTCCTATTCCCATTTAAGGGCCCCAGAGTAATCCTGAAGTTCCCCTTCCAACACAAAGGAGACCTCTCATTCCTGAAGCAACAGGAGTGAGTTCCAGACGCCCATGGCCCAACGCGAGTTGGAACCCAAGCTTCCCACGGCAACTCGAGAAAAACCACAAGATTCTGCCCTCAAGGCCAGATGAAGAACATTTCCGTTACAGATTCGCAAGAGAAATTCCACATTCCCGCTTGAAACTCGACAGGTTACTACTTAACATCCTTTATGCGACTCAAAAATTAAACCGACATGCACAGCCCAATCGAGAGGAACACCGAGAAACCTGCCACACTGACAACTTGTCCTGTTTTTCAGTACTCATTTCCAGATGAGAGTCGATTCCACTACTTTCTCTGGAATGGAATTCAGATGTTCCAGTCACAGAGTATGAGGAGGCGTGTACCACGTTGAAACTCAGGAGGATCCCCAGGTTTTCAAAACAGAAATGGAAAAGTTACGTATGTCAATACCCACTCGAGATATTGTCTGATTCTACTGCACAGATTCAAATGTATCCTCGAGTATCAATTCACAGGATGAGTGGACACCTGACTCGCAGAGCATACACGATAAAATCTCCAGGTAAAAATTCAAATCTAATGTGACCTAACACCCGTTTTACTACTCGAGAAGAAAGCGCAGTTCGATATCTTAACATGAGATGAGGCCTGATATCCCAGGTGAATTTTGAGACCAACCCCGAGATCCCTGTCGTCACAAACAAGGAACACACAGTTGACCGACTCAACACTAGATGCGGCCCTATTCCCCTGCTGGGCCTCGAGAGGAATCTCGAGGTTCCCCTTCCAACATGACAGGAGACCTGACTTACCTGGGGCAACACGAGCGAGTTCCTGAGGTCCCCGTCGCAACTCGAGGGGATCCCCTAACTTTCTGCTGCAACTCGAGAAAAATGAAAATGTTCCCCCATCAATACGAGATGAGGAACGTTTCTTCTGCAGAATCTCAAGAGAAATCCCACATTACCGCTTGAAACTTGAACGGGTACATGACACCATTTATGTGACTCAAAAAGTTCCCTAACATAGCCGTCCACACTGGAGAGGAGCACAAACTTTAGGGACTCACCTCGAGATGAGGCCCTATTCCCATTTAATGGCTCGAGAGTAATCCCGAAGTTCCCCTTCGAACAAGATAGGAGACCTGACTTCCCTGGGGCAACACGAGCGAGTTCCTGAGATCCCAGTCGCAAAGTGAGAATAACACCAAGCTTCCCGCCAGAAATCGAGAAACACAACAAAATTATCCCATCAATGGGAGATGAGGAATTTTCCACTGCAGAGTCTCAAGAGAAATCCCACATTCCCGATTGAAACTCAAACGGGAATTTCACACCCTTGAGGCGACTCAAGACATTCCCTGACACAGCTCTCCCCACTTGAGAGAAGAACACAATTTATGGACTCAACTTTAGATGAGGCCCTATTCCCATTCCACGCCTCGAGAGTAATCCCGGTTACCCCTACCAAAACGAAAGGAAACTTGACTTCCCAGGGACTACCCGAGCGAGTTCCTGAGGTCCCTGTGGCAATTCGAGAAGGACCCCAAGCTTCCCGCCGCAATTCGAGAAAAACCACAAGATTCTGCATTCAAGGTGGGATGACGAATATTTCGCCCACAGAGTCTCAAGAGAAATCCCACATTAACGCTTGAAACTCGAACGCGTACTGAACACCCTTTATGTGACTCAAAACTTTCCCTGACATAGCTCTCCCCACTTGAGAGGAGAACACAATTTATGGACTCAATGTTAGATGAGGGCCTATTCCCATTCCATGCCTCAAGGGAACTCCCGCTGCTCCCCTAACAAAACGAAAGTAATCCTGACTTCCCAGGGACTACACGAGCGAATTCCGGACGTACCTGTCCAACTCGAGAAGGACCCCTAGCTTCCCGCCGCAACTCAAGAAAAACCACAAGATTCTGCTATCAAGGTGTGATGACGAATATTTCCCCTGCAGAGTCTCAAGAGAAGTCCCAAATTGACGCATGAAACTCGAATGCATACTGAACACCCTTTATGTGACTCAAGACATTCCCTGACATAGCTCTCCCCACTGGAGAGGAGAAAACACTTTATGGACTCAACTTAAGATGAAACCCTATTCCCATTCCACGCATTGAGAGTAATTCCGATATTCCTCTAACAAAACGAAAGGAGACCTGACTTACCAAGGACTACACGAGCGAGTTCCTGAGGACTCTATGTCAACTCGAGAAGGACCCCAAGCTTACCGCCACAACTCGTTAAAAACCACAGGATTCTGCACTCAAGGTGTGATGAGGAAAATTTCCCATGTAGAGACTCAAGAGAAATCACACATTCACGCTTGAAACTCGAAAGGGTACTTGACAGCCTTTATGCAACTGAAGACATTCCCTGACATACCTGTTCCCACTTCAGTGGGGAACACAATTTATGGACTCAAATTTAGATGAGGCCTATTCCCATTCCATGCCTCGAGAATAATCCTGATGTTCCCATACCAAATCAAAAGGAGACCTTACTACCCAGGGAATACAGGATCGATTTCCTGAGGTTCCTGACGCAACTCGGGAAGGACCCCATGCTTCCAGCCGCCACTCGAGAAAAATCACAAGATTCTGCACTCAAGGTGAGATGACGAATATTTCCCCTGCAGAGTCTCAAGAGAAATCCCCCATTCCCGCTTGAAACTTGAACGGGTACATCACACCCTTTATGCGACTCAAGACTTTCACTGACATAGCTCTCCCCAATTGAGAGGAGAACACAATTTATGGACTCAACTTTAGATGAGGACCTATTCCCATTCCACACCTCGAGAGTAATCCCGATGTTCCCCTACCAAAACGAAAGGAGACCTGACTTCCCAGGAACTACTTGAGCGAGTTCCTGAGGTCTGTGCAGCAACTTGAGAAGGACCCCAAGCTTCCTGCCGCAACTCGAGTAAAACCACAAGATTCTGCACTTAAGATGAGATGAGGAAAATTTCCCCTGTATAGTCTCAAGAGAAATCCCACATTCCAGCTTCAAACTCGAACGGATAATTGACACCCTTTATGTGACTCAAGACTTTTCCTGACATAGCTGTTTCCACTTGAGAGGAGAACACACTTTATGGACTTAATTTTAGATGATTCCCTATTCCCATTCCACGCCTCGAGAGTAAACCTGATGTTCCCCTACCAAAACGAAAGGTGACCTGACTTCCAAGGGACTACACGAGCGAGTTCCGGAGATCTTGTCGCAACTCGAGAAAGACCCCAAGCTTCCCACCGCAACTCGACAAAAACCACAAGATTCGTCACTCAAGGTGAGATGAGAAAAATTTCCGCTTCACAGTCTCAAGAGAAACCCCACATTCCCACTTGAAACTCGAACACATACTTCACACACTTTATGCTACTGAAGACATTCCCTGACATAGCTCTCCCCACTTGAGAGGAGAAAATACTTTATGGACTCAACTTAAGATGAAGCCCTATTCTCATTCCACGACTTGAGAGTAATCCCGATGTTCCATTACCAAAATGAAAGGAGACCTGACTTACCAGGGACTACATGAGCGAGTTCCTGAGGACCCTGTTCCAACTCGAGAAGGACCCCAAGGTTACCGCCAAAACTCGTGAAAAAGCACAAGATTCTGCCCTCAAGGTGAGATGACAAATTTTTCCCCTGCAGAGTATCAAGAGAAACCCCACATTCCCGCTTGAAACCCTAACGCGAACTTCACACCCTTGATGCGATTCAAGACATTCCCTGACATAGCTGTCCCCACTTGAGAGAAGAACACAATTTATGGACTCAACTTTAGATGAGGCCCTATACACATTCCACGCCTAGAGAGTAATTCCGAAGTTCCCCTACCAAAACGAAAGGAAACCTGACTTCCCAGGGACTACACGAGCGAATTACGGAGGTCCCTGTCGCAACTCGAGATGGACACCAAGCTTCTTGCCGCAACTCGAGAAAAGCAAAAAATTCTGCACTCAAGGTGAGATGAGGAAAATTTCCCCTGCAGAGTCTCAAGGGAAATCCCACATTCCTTTTTGAAACTCGAATGGGTAATTCAAAGCCTTTAGACGACTCAAGACATTCCTTGATATACCTTTCCTGACATTAGAGGAGAACACAGTTTATGGACTCAACTTTAGATGAGACCCTATTGCCATTCCACCCCTCGAGAAAAATCCTGATGTTCTCATACCAAAACGAAAGGAGACCTGACTACCCAGGGAATACAGGAGCGATTTCCTGAGGTCCCTGCCTCAACTCGAGAAGGACCCCAAGCTTCCCACCTCAACTCTAGAAAAATCACAAAATTGTGTACTCAAAGTGAGATGAGGAAAATTTCCCCTGCCGAGTCTCAAGAGAAATCCTACATTCACCCTTGAAACTCGGACGGATACTTCACACTCTTTATGCGATTCAAGAGATTCCCTGACATAACTCTCCCCACTTGAGAGAAGAACACAATTTATGGACTCAACTTTAGATGATACTCTGTTCCCATTCCACGCATCGAGAGTAATCCCGATGTGCCCCTACCAAAACGAAAGGAGACCTTAATTCCCAAGGAATACATGAACGAGTTCCCGAGGTCCCTGTCGCAACTCGAGAAGGACCCCAAGCTTCCCGCCGCAACTCTAGAAAAACCACAAGATTCTGCACTCAAGGTGAGATGAGGAAAATTTCCCCTGCCGAGTGTCAAGTGAAATCACACATTCACCCGTGAAACTCAGATGGGTACATCACACCCTTTATGCGATTCAAGACATTCCCTGTCATAGCTGTCCCCACTTGACAGGAGAACATACTTTATGGACTCAACATTCGATGAGGCCTTATTCCCATTCCACGCCTCGAGAGTAATCCCGATGTTCACCTACCAAAACGAAAGGAGACCTGACTTCCCAGGGATTACAAGAGAGAGGTCCTGAGGTCCCTGTCGCAACTCGAGAAGGACCCCAATCTTCCCGCTGCAACTCGAGAAAAACCAGAAGATTCTGCGCTCAAGGTGAAATGAGGAAAATTTCCCCTGCCGAGTCTCAAGAGAAACCCCACATTCCCCCATGAAACGTGAACGGGTACTTGAGACCCTTCATGCTACTCAACATACAATCTGCCATAGTTGTCCCCATTTGGAGGAGAACACAATTTCTGGACTAAACTATAGATGAGGCCCTATTCCCATTCCACGCTTCAAGAGTATTCCCTATGTTCCCCTACCAAAACGACAGGAGATCTGACTTCCCAGGGACTACACGAGCGAGTTCCTGAGGTCCCTGTCGCAACTCGAGAAGGACCCCAAGCTTCCCGCCACAACACGAGAAAAACCACAAGATTCTTCACTCAAGGTGAGATGAGGGAACTTAGCCCTGCAGAGTCCCAAGAGAAATCTCACATTCCCGCTTGATAGGCGAACGGGTACTTGACACCCTTTAAGCGACACAGGACGTTCTCTAACATAGCTGTCCCCTCTTGAGAGGAGAACACAATTTATTGAGTCAAATTTATATGAGACCCTATTCCCATTCCACGCCCTGAGAGTAATCCCGATGTTCCCCTGCCAAAAGGAAAGGAGACCTTAATTCCCAGGCACTACACGAACGAGTTCCTGAGGTCCCTGTTGAAACTCAAGAAGGAACCCAAGCTTCCTGCCGCAACTCGAGGAAAACCACAAGATTCTGCACTCAAGGTGAGATGAGGAAAATTTCCCCTGCAGAGTCTCAAGAGAAATCCCACATTCCCGCTTGAAACTCGAACGTGTACCTCACACCCTTTATGCGACTCAAAACATACCCTGAGATAGCTCTGAACACTTGAGAGGAGAACACAATTTATGGACTCAACTTAAGATGAAGCCCTATTCGCATCCATGCCTCGAGAGTAATCCCAATGTTCCCCTACCAAAACGAAAGGAGTCCTGACTTCCCAGGGATTACATGAGTGAGTTCCCGAGGTCCTTGTTGCAACTCAAGAAGGACCCCAAGCTTCCGGCCGCAACTGTAGAAAAACCACAAAATTGTGCACTCAAGGTGAGATGAGGAAAATTTCCCCTGCCGAGTCTCAAGAGAAATCCCACATTCACCCTTGAAACTCGGACGGGTACTTCACACTCTTTATGCGATTCAAGAAATTCCCTGACATAACTCTCCCCACTTAAGAGGTGAACACAATTTATGGACTCAACTTAAGATGAAGGCCTATTCCCATTCCACGCCTCGAGAGTAATCCCGATATTCCCCTACTAAAACATAGGGAGACCTCACTTCCAGGGACTAAACAAGGGAGTTCCTGAGGTTCCTGTCGCAACTTGAGAAGGACCCCAAGCTTCCCGCTGCTACTCGAAAAAAATCACAAGATTCTGCACTCAAGGTGAGAACAGGCATATTTCCCCTGCAGTGTATCAAGCGAAATCCCACATTCCCGCTTGAAACTCGAACGGGTAATTGACACCCATTATGCGACTCAAGACATTCCCTGTTATAGCTGTCCCCACTTGAGAGGAGAACAAAATTAATGGACTCAAAATTAGATGAGGCCCAATTCCCCTTCCTCGCCTCAAGAGTAATCCCGATGTTCCCCTACCAAAACGAAAGGAGACCTGACTTACCAGGGACTACACAAGCGAGGTTGTGAGGACCCGGTCGCAACTCTAGGAGGACCCGAATCTTCCCGCCGCATCTCGAGAAAAACCACAAGATTCTGCACTCAAGATCAGATGAGGAAAATTTCCCCTGCAGAGTCCCAATAGAAATCTCACATTCCAGCTTGAAACGTGAACGGGTACTTGACACCCTTTATGCGACTGAAGATATTCCCTGACAATGTTGTCCCCACTTCAGAGGAGATCACAATTTATGGACTCAACATTAGATGAGGTCCTATTCGCATTAAACGCCTCGAGAGTAATCCTGATGTTCCCCTACTAAAAGGAAAGGAGACCTAAATTCCCAGGGACTACACGAGCGAGTATCTGAGGTCCATGTTGCAACTCGAGAAGGACACGAAGCTTCCTGCCACAACTCGAGAAAAACCACAATTTTCTGCACTCAAGGTGAAATGAGGAAATTTTCCACTGCAGATTTTCAAGAGAAATCACACGTTCCCACTTGAAACTCGAACGGGTACTTCACAACCTTTATGCAACTCAAGACATACCCTGACATAGCTGTCCCCACTTGAGAGGAGGACACTATTAATGGAATCAAATTAAAATAGGCCCTATTCCCATTCCACGCCTCGAGAGTAATCAAGATGTTCCCTTACCAAATTGAAAGGAGACCTGATTCCAGGGACTACAGGAGCGAGTTACTGAAGTCCCTGTCGCAACTCGAGAAGGACCCAAGCTTCCCGCCTCAACTCGAGAAAATACACAAGATTCTGCACTCAAGGTGAGTTGAGGAAAATTTCGCCTGCAGAGTCTCAAGAAAATTCCCACATTCACTCTTGAAACTCGAACGGGTACTTGCCACCCTTTATGTGACTCAAGACATTCCCTGACATTGCTGTCGCCACTTGAGGGGAGAACACAATTTATGGACTCAAGTTTTGATGAGGCCCTATTCCCATTCCACGCCTCGAGAGTAATCCGATGTTCCCCTACCAAAATGAAAGGAGACCTGAATTCATAGGGATTACACGAGAGAGTCCCTGAGGTCCCTGTCGCAACTCGAGAAAGACCCCAAACTTCCCACCGCAACTCTAGAAAAACCACAAGATTGTGCACTCAAGGTGAGATGAGGAAAATTTCCCCTGCCGAGGCTCAAGAGAAATCCCACATTCACCCTTGAAACTCGGACGGGTACTTCACACTATTTATGCAATTCAAGACATTCCCTGACATAATTCTCCTCACTTGAGAAGAGAACACAATTTATGGACTCAACTTAAGATGAAGCCCTATTCCCATTCCACGCCTCGAGAGTATTGCCGATGTACCCTCCCAAAAAGAAAGGAAACGTGACTTCCCAGGGACTACACGAGCGAGTTCCTGAGGTCCCTGTCGCAACTCGAGAAGGAACCCAACGTCCCGCCGAAACTCGACAAAAACCACAGGATTCTTCACTCAAGATGAGATTAGGAATATTTCCCCTGCATAGTCCCAGAGAAATTCCACAATCCTGCTTGAAACGCGAACGAGTACTTGACACCCTTTATGCGACTCAAGACATTCCCTTACATAGCAGTCCCCACTTGAGAGGAGAACACAATTTATGGAACCAACTTTAGATGAGGCCCTATACCCATTCTACGTCTCGAGAGTAATCCCGATATTCCCCAACCAAAAGGAAAGGAGATCTGACTTCCCAGGGACTACACGCACGAGTTCCTGAGGTCCCTGTCGCAACTCGAGAAGGACCCCAAACTTCCCGCCGCAACTCGACAAAAACCACAAGATTCTGCACTCAAGGTGACATGAGGAAAATTTCCCCTGCAGAGACTCAAGTGAAATTCCACATTTGTGCTTGAAACGCGAACGGGTACTTGACACCCTTTATGCGACTCAAGACATTCCCTTACCTAGCTGTCCCCACTTGAGAAGAGAACACAATTTATGGACTTAACTTTAAATGAGATCCTATTTCCACTCCACGCTTCGAGAGAAATCCAGATGTTCCCCTACCAAAACGAAAAGAGACCTGACATCCCAGGGACTACACAAGCGAGTTCCTGAGGTCCCTATTGCCCCTCGAATAGGACCCCAAGCTTCCCGCTGCAACTCGAGAAAAACCACAAGATTCTGTACTCAAGGTGTGATGACGAAAATTTCCCCTGCAGAGTTTCAAGAGAAATCCCTCATTTCCCCTTGAAATGTGAAGTGTACTTGAGACCCTTTATGCTACTCAAGACATAAACTGACATATCTGTCCCCACATGAGAGGAGAACACAATTTATGGACTCAAATTTAGATGAGGCAATATGCTCATTCCACACCTCAAGAGTATTCCCTATGCTTCCCCACCTAAACAAGAGGAGATCTGACTTCCCAGGGACTACACGAGCGATGTCCTGAGGTCCCTGGTGCAACTCGAGAAGGACCCCAAACTTCCTGCCGCAACTCGAGAAAAACCACAAGATTCTTCACTTAAGGTGAGATGAGGAAAATTTCCACTGCAGAGTCCCAAGAGAAATCCCACATTCCCGCTTTGAAACCCGAACGGGTGCTTGACAGCCTTTATGTGACTCAAGAAATTCCCTGACATAGCTGTCTCCACTTGAGAGGAGAAAACAATTTATGCACTCACCTTTAGATGAGGCCCTATTCCCATTCCACCTCTCAAGAATAATCCCGAAGTTCCCCTACCAAAACGAAAGGAGACCTGATTTCCCAGGGACTACATGAGTGAGTTCCTGAGGTCTCTGTTGCAACTGGAGGAGGACACCAAGCTTCTGGCCGCAATTCGACAAAAGCCACAAGATTCTTCACTCAAGGTGAGATGAGGAAAATTTCCCCTGAATAGTCTCAAGAGAAACCCAACATTTCTGGTTGAAAGTCGAACGGGTACTCAACACACTTTATGCGACACAAAACATTCCCTGACATACCTGTCCACACTTGAGGGGAGAACACAATTTATGGACTCAACTTTAGCAGAGGCCCTCTTACCACTCCTTGCCTTGAGAGTAATAACGATGTTCCCCTACCAAACGAAAGGAGACCTGATTTCCCAGGGACTACACGACCGAGTTCCTGAGGTCCCTGTCGCCCTTAGTTGGACCCCAAGCTTCCTGAAGCAACTTCTGAAGAAACACAAGATTGTGCACGCAAGATGAGATGAGGAAAGTTTCCCCTTCAGAGTCTCAAGAGAAATCCAACATTCCCGCTTGAAAAGCGAACGGGTAGTTGACACACTTACACTTTATGCGACTCAAGACATCCCCTGACATAGCTATCCCCATTTGAGAGGAGAAAACAATTTATGGACTAAACTTAAGATGAGGCCCTATTCACATTTCACGCCTCGAGAGTAATCCCGATGTTCCCCTACAAAAACGAAAGGAGACCTGAATTCCCAGGGACTACACGAGCGAGTAACTGAAGTCCCTGTCGCCACTTGAGAAGGACCCCAATCTTCCAGCCGCAACTCGAGAAAAACCACAAGATTCTGCACTCAAGGTGAGATGAGGAAAATTTCCCCTGCAGAGTCTCAAGAGAAATCCCAAATTCCCGCTTGAAACGCGAACAGGTACTTGACACACTTTATGCGACTCAAGACATCCCCTGACATAGCTATCCCCATTTGAGAGGAGAAAACAATTTATGGACTAAACTTAAGATGAGGCCCTATTTGCATTCCACGCCTCGAGAGTAATCTCGATGTTCCCCAACAAAAACGAAAGGAGACCTGAATTCCCAGGGACTACACGAGCGAGTACCTGAAGTCCCTGTTGCCACTTGAGAAGGACCCCAATCTTCCCGCCGCAACTCGAGGAACACCACAAAAAAATCCACTCAATGCGAGATGAGGAAATTGTGCACTGCAGAATCTCAAGAGAAATCCCACATTCCCGTATGAAAGGCAAAAGGATACTTGACACCCTTTATGCGACTGAGAAATTTCCCTCACACAGCAGTCCCCATTGGAGAGGAGAACACATGGTACGGACTAAAGCCTAGAAGAAGCTCAATTCCCACTTACCGGCTCGAGAGTAATCCCGAAGTTTCCCATCCAATACAAAGGGGACCTGACATACCTGAAGCAACAACAGAGAGTTTCTGAGGTCCCAGTTGCAACTCAAGAATTAACCCCAGCTTCCCGCCGCAACTCGAGAAACACGACAAAACTATCCCCTCAAAGCGAGATGAGGAAATTGTGCGCTGCAGAATCTCAAGAGAAATCCCACATTCCGGCTTCAACGGCAAAGGGTACTTGACACCCTTTTTCAAACTTAGAAAGTTCCCTCACACAGCCGTCCCCATTGGAGAGGAGAACAGACTTTATGGACTCAACCCGAGAAGAGGCCTTATTCCTATTTAAAGTTTCGAGAGTAATTCCGAAGGTCCGCATCCAACACTAAAGGGGACCTGACTTCCCTGAAGCAACCCAAGCGAGTTCCACTGGTCCCCGTCGTAACTCAACAAAAACCACCAGCTTCCTACCGCAACTCGAGAAAAACCAGAAAATTACCCCCTCAATGAGAGATGAGGAAAATGGGCGCTGCAGAATTACAAGAGAAATCCCAAATTCCCCTTGAAATGCAAAAGGGTACTTGACACCATTTATGTGACTCAGAAAGTTCCCTCAAACAGCCGTCCCCATTGGAGAAGGGAACACAGTTTATGGACTCAAGTCTAAAATAGGCCGTATTCATATTTTACAGCTCGAGAGTAACCCCAAATTTCCCCTTCCAACACCAAAGTGGACCTGACTACCCTGAAGCACCCGAGCGAGTTCCTGAGGTCCCCGTCGAAAATCGAGAAGTATCCGAGCTTCCCGCCGCAACTTGAGAAACACCACAAAATTATCCCCTCAATGCAAGATAAGGATATACTGCACTCCAGTAACTCAAGGGAAATCCCACATTCCCGCTTGAAAGGCAAAAGGGTACTAACACCCTTTCTGCGACTCACAAAGTTCCATCACACAGCCGTCCCCATTGGAGAGGAGAACACACTTTATGGACTCAACTCGAGAAGAGGCCCTATTCCCATATAACAGCTAGAGATTAATCTGGTACTTCCACTTTCAACACAAAAGGGGACCTGACTTCCCTGAAGCAACTTGAAGGAGTTCCTGATGTTGCAGTCCCAACTTGAGATATACTCCAAGCTTCCCAGCGCAAATCCAAAAACGCCACAAAATTATCCATTCATTGCGAGATGAGGATATACTGCACTGCAGTACCTCAAGAGAATTTCCACATCCCCGCTTGAAAGGCAAAAGTGTACTTGATACCCTTTACCCGACTCAGAAGTTTCCCTCACACAGCAGTCCACATTGGAGAGGAGAACACACTTTATGGACTCAATTCAGAAAAGAGGCCCTGTTCCCATTTAATGGCTCAAAAGTAATCCCGAGTTTCCCTTTCCAACACAAAAGGGGACCTGTCTTCCCTGAACAACCCGAGCAAGTTCCTGAGGTCCCTGTCGCAACTCGAGAAGTACCCCAGCTTCCCCCCGCAACTCGAAAAACACCACAAAATTATCCCCTCAATGCGAGATGAGGAAAATATGCGCTGCAGAATTACGAGAGAAATCCCAAATTCCCCTTGAAAGGCAAAAGGTTACTTGACACCATTTTTGTGACTCAGAAATTTCCCTCAAACAGCCGTCCCCATTGGAGAGGGGAATACAGTTTATGGACTCAAATGGAGAAGAGGCCGTATTCACATTTTATGGCTCGACAGTAATCCCGAATTTCCCCATACTTCACAAAAGGGGAACTGACTTCCCAGAAGCAACCAGAGCGAGTTCCTGAGGCCCCCGTCGCAATTCGGAAAGTAGACCCAGCTTCCCGCTTACACTCTTGAAACACCACAAAATTATCCCCTCAATGCAAGATGAGGAAATTTTGCCCTGCAGAATCTCAAGAGAAATCCCACATTCCCGCTTGAAAGGCAAAACGGTACTTGACACACTTTATGCGCTTCAGAAAGTTCCCTCAAACAGCCGTCGGCTTTGGGGAAGAGAATACACTTTTTGATTCAACTCGAGAACAGGCCCTATTCCGATTTAATGGTTCGAGAATAATCCCGAAGTTCCCCTTCCTTCACAAAAGAGGAACTTACTTCCTTGAAGCAACCCAAGCGAGTTCCTGAGGTCCCCATCATAACTCGAGAAGTACCCCTAGCTTCAAGCCGAAACTCCAGAAACACCACGAAATTATCCCCTCAATGCGAGATGAGGTAAATTTGCGCTGCAGAATCTCAGGAAAAATCCCATATACACGCTTGAAAGAAAAAAGGGTACTTGACACCCTTTATGCACCTCAGAAAATTCCCTCATGCAGCCGACCCCTTTAGAGAGGAGAACACAATTTATGGACTCAATTCGAGAAGAGGGCATATTCCCATTTAACTGATGGAGAGTAGTCCGGAAGTTCTTCTTCCAGCAAAAAAGGGGACCTGACTTCCCTGAAGCAACCCGAGCGAGTTCCTGAGGTCCCTGTCGCAACTCGAGAAGTACCCCAGCTTCCTGCCACAACTCGAGAAACAGCACAAAATTATCCCCTCAATGCTAGATGAGGAAATTTTGTGCTGCAGAATCTCAAGAGAAATCCCACATTCCCGCTTGAAAGGCAAAAGGGTACTTGACACCTTTATGAATATCAGAAAGTTCCCTAACAGCAGTCCCCATTGGAGAGGAGGACACACTTTATGGACTCAAAAGTAGAAGAGGCTCTATTCCCATTTAAGGGCTCGAGAGTAATAAGGAAGTTCCTTTTCCAGCACAAAAGGGGACCTGACTTTCCTGAAGCAACCCGAGAACGTTCTTGAGGTCCCCGTCACAACTCGAGAAGTACCCCCACTTTCCCACCGCAACTCGAGAAACAGAACAAAATTATCCTCTCAATGCGAGATGAGGAAATTTTGCGCTGCAGAATCTCAAAAGAAATCCCTCATTCCCTCTTGAAAGGCAAAATAGTACTTGACACCCTTTACCTGAATCAGAAAGTTCCCTAACAGCCGTCTCCATTGGAGAGGAGAACACACTTTATGGACTCAACCCGAGAAGAGGCCCTATGCCCATTTAACGGCTCGAGAGAAATCCGGAAGTTCCCCTTCCAACAAAAAAGGGGACCTGACTTACCTCTAGAAACCCGAGCGAATGACGGAGGTCCCCGTTGCAACTCGAGAATTACTCCCAGCTTCCCACCGCTATTTGAGAAACACCAAAAATTATCCCCTCAATGCGAGATGAGGAAAATATGCGCTGCAGAAAATCAAGAGAAATCCAACATTCCCGCTTGAAAGGCAAAAGAGTACTTGACACCCTTTATGCGAATCAAAAATTTCCCTCTTAGAGCCGTCCCCATTGAAGAGGAGAACACACTTTATGGACTCTCCTCCATAAGAGGACCTATTGCCATTTAAGGGCTCGAGAGTAATCCTGAAGTTACCCTTCCAACACAAAAAGGGGACCTGAATTCCCTGAAGCAACCCGAGCATATTCCTGTAGTCCCCGTTGCAACTCGAGAAGTACCCCCAGCTGCCCGCTGAAACTCGAGAAACACAGTAAAATTATCCCCTAAATGTGAGATGAGGAAATTTTGCGATCCAGAGTCTCAAGAGAAATCCCACATTCCTGCTTGAAAGGCAAAGTGTTCGTGACACGCTTTATGCATCTCAGAAACTTCCCTCACACAGCCCCCTTTGGACAGGAGAACACACTTTATGGACTCAACTCGAGAAGAGGCCCTATTCCCATTTAAGGGATCGAGAGTAATCAGGAAGTTCCCCTTCCAACACAAAAGGGGACCTGAATTCCCTGAAGCAACCTGATCGAGTTAATTAGGTCCCCGTCGCAACTCAAGAAATAACCCCATCTTCCGGCCGCAACTTGAGAAACACCACAAAATTATCCCCTCAGTGCGAGGTGAGGAAATTTTGCGCTGCAGAATCTCAAGAGAAATCCCACATTCCCTGTGAAAGGCAAAACGGTACTTGACACGCTTCATGCGACTCAGAAAATTCCCTCAAACAACCGTCGCCATTGGAGAGGAGAACACACTTTTTTGACTCAACTGGAGAAGAGGTCCTATTCCCATTTAATGGCTCGAGAGTAATCTGGAAGTTCTCCTTGCAACACAAAAGGAGACCTGACTTCCCTATAGCAATCCGAGCGAGTTCTTGAGTTCCCATCGCAACTCGAGAAGTAACCCCAGCTTCCGGCCGCAACTCGAGAAAAACCACAAAATTATTCCCTCAGTGCAAGATGAGGAAATTCTGCGCTGTAGAATCTCAAGAGAAATCCAACATTCTCCCTTGAAAGGCAAAAGGGTACTTGACACCCTTCATGCGACTCAGAAATTTTCCTCACACAGATGTCCCCATTGGAGAGGAGAACACATTTTATGGATTCAACTTGAGAAGAGGACCTATTCCCATTTAATGGCTTGAGAGTAATCCAGAAGTTCCTCTTCCAACACAAAGGGGACCTGACATCCCTGAAGCACCCCGAGCTAGTTCCTTCACTCCACGTCGCAACTCGAGAAGTACCCCCAGCCTCCGGCCCAAACTCGAGAAAAACCACAAAAATATCCCCTCAATGCTAGATGAGGAAAATTTCCGCTGCAGAATCTCAAGAGAAATTCCACATTCCCTGTTAAAGGCAAAAGGGTACTTGACACCCTTCATACGACTCAGAAAATTCTCTCACACAGCCGTCGCCATTGGAGGGGAGAACACACATTTTGGACTGAACTCAAGAAGAGGTCCTATTCCCCTTTAATGGGGCGAGAGTAATCCGGAAGTTCCCCTTCCTTCAAAATAGGGGAACTGACTTCCATGAAGCAACCAGAGTGAGTTCCTGAGGTCCCAGTCGCAACTGGAGAAGTACCCCCAGCTTTCCGCTGCAACTCGAAAAACAACACAAAATTATCCCCTCAATTTGAGTTGAGGAAATTTTGTGCTGCAGAATGTCAAGAGAAATCCCACATTCCCTCTTGAAAGGCAAAAGGGTACTTGACACCCTTTGTGTGACTCAGAAAGTTCCCTCACAGAGCCGTCCCTACTGGAGAGGAGAACACACTTTACGGACTCAACTCGAGAAGAGTCCCTATTCCCTTTTAACGGTTTGAGAGTAATCCCGACATTCCCCTTCAAACACAAAAGGGGACCTGATTTCCTTGAAGCAGCTCGAGAGAGTTCCCAAGGACCCCATCGAAACAGTAGTAGTACCCCCAGCTTCCCACCGAAACTTGAGAAACACCCCAAAATTATCCCCTCACTGCGAGATGAGGAAATTTTCCACTGCAGAATCTCAAGAGAAATTCCACATTCCCACTTGAAAGTCAAAAGTGTACTTGACATCCTTTATGAGACACAGAAAGTTCCCTAACAGCCATCCTCATTGGATAGGAGAACACACTTTATGGCCTAAATGGAGAATAGGCCGTATTCCCATTTAAAATCTCAAGAGAAATCCGGAAGTTTCCCTTAGAGCATAAAAGGGGTCCTGACTTCCCTGAAGCAACACAAGTGAGTTCCTGTGGTGTCCGACGCAACTCGAGGAGTACCCCCATCTTCCCGCCGCAACTCGAGAAACACCACAAAATTATCCCCTCTAAGCGAGATGAGGAAATTTTGCTCTACAGAATCTCAAGAGACATCCCACAATCCCGCTTGAAAGGCACAAGTGTACTTGTCACACTTTATGCGACTCAGAAAGTTCCCTCAAACAGCAGTCCACATTGGAGAGAAACACTTTTTGGACTCAACACGAGAAGAGGGCCCATTCCCATCTACGGGCTCTAGAGTAATCCGGAAGTTCCCCTTTCAACAAAATATGGGACCTGACTTCCCTGAAGCAACCCGAGCGAGTTCCTGAAGTCCCCGTCGCAACTCAGGAAGGACCCAGAGCTTCCAGCTGCAACTTGAGAAACACCACGAAATTATCCCCTAATGCGAGATGAGGACATTTTGCGCTGCAGATTCTCAAGAGAAATCCCACATTCCCGCTTGAAAGGCGAAAGGGTACTTGACACCCTTTATGAGACTCAGAAAGGTCCCTCACATAGCCTTCCCTTTACAGAGGAGAACACAGTTTATGGTCTCAACTCAAAAAGTACCCCCAGCTTCCCACCGCTATTTGAGAAACACCACAGAATTATCCACTCAATTCGAGATGAGGAAATTTTGCGCAGCAGAATCTCAAGAGAAATCAGACATTCATACTTGAAAGGCAAAAGTCTACTTAACACGTTTTATGTGAAAAAGAAAGTTCATTAACAGCCGTCCCCTTTGGAGAAGAGAACGAACTTGATGGACTCAACTCGAGAAGAGGCCCTATACCCATTGAATGGCACGAAAGTAGTCCCCAAGTTCCCCTTCCTTCACAAAAGGGGAACTGACTTCCCTGAAGCAACCCGAGTGAGTACCTGAGGTCCCCGTCGCAACTCGAGAAGTACCCCCAGGTTCCCGCCAAAACTGGAGAAACAAAGCAAAATTATCCCTTCAATGGGAGATGAGGAAATTTTACGCTGCAGAATCTCAAGAGAAATCCCACGTTCCCTCTTGAAAGGCAAAAAGGTACTTGACACCCTTTCTTCGACTCAGAAAGTTCCCTCATACAGCCGTCCCCTTTGGAGAGGAGAACACACTTTACGGACTCAATTCGAGAGGAGCCCCTGTGCACATTGAAGGGCTCGAGAGGAAACCGGAAGTTCCCCTTCCAACACCAAAGGGGACCTGACTTCCCTGAAGCAACCCCAGCGAGTTCCTGAGGTCCCCGTCGCAACTCGAGAAGCACCCCCAGCTTCCCGCCGCAACTCGAGAAACACCCCAAAATTATCCCCTCCATGCAAGATGAGGAAATTTGGCGATGCAGCATCTCAAGAGAAATACCACATTCCCTCTGGAAAGGCAAAAAGGTACTTGACACCCTTTATGCGACTCAGAAAGTTCCCTCAAACCGTGGTCCCCATTGGAGAGGAGAACACACTTTATGGAATCAACTCCAGAATACGCGCTATTCCCTTTTAACTGTTCGAGAGTAATCCCGAAGTTCCTCTTCCAACACAAAAGAGGACTTGACTTCCCTGAAGCAAACCGAGCGAGTTCCTGAGGACCCCAACGCCACTCGAGAAGTACCCATAGCTTCCACCCGCAACTCGAGAAACAACACAGATTTGTCCCCTCAATGCAAGATGAGGAAATTTTGTGCTGCAGAATCTCAAGAGAAATCCCTCATTCCCGATTGAAAGGCAAAAGGGTACTTGACACCCTCTATGCGACTCAGAAAGTTCCCTCAAACTGCGGTCCCCATTGGAGAGGAGAACACAATTTATGGACTCAACTCGAGAATACACGCTATTCCCTTTTAACGCTTCGAGAGTAATCCCGACTTTCCTCTTCCAACACAAAAGAGGACTTTACTTCCCTGAAGCAAAACGAGCGAGTTCCTGAGGACCCTGACGCCACTCGAAAAGTACACCCAGCTTCTGGCCGCAACTCGAGAAACAACACAGATTTATCCCCTCAATGCGAAATGAGGAAATTTTGTGCTGAAGAATCTCAAGAGAAATCCCTCATTCCCGCTTGAAAGGCAGAAGGGTACTTGACACCCTTTATGCGACTCAAAAATTTCCCTCATACAGCTGTCCCGATTGGAGTAGAAAACACACTTTTTGTACTCAAATCTAGAAGAGGCCCTATTCATATTTAATGGCTCGAGAGTAATGCGAAAGTTCCCCTTCCAACACAAAAGGGGAACTGACTTCCCTGAAGCAACCCTAGGGAGTTCCTGAGGTCCCTGTCGCAACTGGAGTTGTACCCCAAGCTTCCCGCCGAAAATCGAGAAACACCACAAAATTATCCCCTCAATTGGAGATGAGGAAATTTTGCGCTGCAGAATCTCAAGAGAAATCCCAAATTCCTGCTTGCAAAGAAAAAGGGTACATGACAACCTTTATGCGACCCCAAAATTTCCCTCACCCAGCAGTCCCCATTGGAGAGGAGAACACAGTTTATGGACTCAACTCGAGAAGAGGCCCTATTCCCATTTAACGCCTCGAGTGTAATCCCGAAGTTCCTCTTCCAACACAAAAGGGGACCTGACTTCCCTGAAGCCACTCGAGCAGTTCCTGAGGTCCCCGTGGCAACTCGATAAGTAACCCAAATTCCTGCCGCAAATCGAGAAATACCACTAAATTATCTGCTCAATGCGAGATGAGGAAATTTTACGCTGTAGAATCACAAGAGAAATCCCGCATTCTCACTTCAAAGGCACTATGGTATTTGACAAACTTTATGCGTTTCAGAAAGTTCCCTGACACTGCCATCCCCATTGGAGAGGAGAACACACTTCACGGACTCAACACGAGAAGAGGCCCTAATCCCATTTAACGGCCTGAGTGTACCCCCGAGGTTCAATTTCCAAAACAAAAGGGGACCTGACTTCCCTGAAACAAAATGAAAGAACTACTGTGGTCCCCGTCGCAACTAGAGAAGTACCCCCATCTTCCAGCCTTAACTTGAGAATCACCAGAAAATTATCCCCTCAATGCGAGATGATGAAACTGTGCTGCAGAGTCTCAAGAGAAATCCCATATTCCCGCTTGAAAGGCATAAGTGTACTTGACATCCATTATTTGACTCAGAAATTTTCCTCACACAGCCAACCCCATTAGACAGGAGAACACACTTTAGGGACTCTCCTCAATAAGAGGCCCTACTCCCATTTATCGGCTCGAGAGAAATCCCAAATTTTCCATTCCAGCACTAAAGGGGACCTGACTTCCCTGAAGCAACCCAAGCGAGTTAGTGAGGTCCCCATCGCACTTTGAGTAGTACCCCCATCTTCTCGCCGAAACTCGAGGAACACCACAAAATTTTCCCCTCAATGCGAGATGAAGAAATTTTGCGCTGCAGAATCTCAAGAGAAATCCCACATTCCTGCTTGAAAGGAAAAATGGTACATGACAACCTTTATGTGACTCAAAAATTTCCCTCACCAAGCCGTCCCCATTGGATACGAGAACACACTTTATGGACTCAAAACGAGAAGAGGCCCTATTCCCATTTAACGGCTCGAGAGTTACCCCGAAGTTCCCCTTTCAACACAAAAGTGGACCTGACTTGCCTGAAGGAACCGGATTGAATTCCTGAGGTCCCCGTCGAAACTCAAGAAGTACCCACTTTTCCCGACGCAACTCGAGAAACACCACTAAATTATCTGCTCAATGCGAGATGAGGACATTTTACGCTGTAGAATCTCAAGAGAAATCCCAAATTCCCCCTTGAAAGGCAAAAGTTTACTTGACATCCATTAAGCGACCCAGAAAGTTCCCTCACATAACCGTTCCCATTGGAGAGGAGAACACATTTTAAGGACTCAAGCCGAGAAGAGGCTCTATTTCCATTTAACGGCTCAAGAGTAATCCGGAAATTCCCCTTCCAACACCAAAGGGGACCTGACTTCCCTGAAGAAAACTTAGCGAGTTCCTGAGGTCCCCGTCGCATCTCAAGAAGTACCCCCAGCTTCCCGACGCAACTCGAGAAACACCACAAAATTATCCCCTCAATGCGAGATGTGGAAATTTTGCGCTGCAGAACCACAAGTGAAATCCCAAATTCCCTCTATAAAGTAAAAAGGGTACTTTACACCCTTTATGCGGCTCAGAAAATTCCTTCACACAGCCGTCCACTTTTGGGATGAGAACACACTTTTTGGACTCAACACAAGAAGAGGCCCTATTCCCATTTAACGGCCTGAGAGAAATCCCGAAGTTCCCCTTCCATCACAAAAGGGGACCTGACTTCCTTGAAGCAACCCGAGAAAGTTCCGGATGTCCACCTCGCAACTCGAGAAACACCACAAAATTATCCCCTCAATGCGAGATCTGGAAATTTTGCACTGCAGAATCTCAAGAGAATTTCCACATTCCCGCTTGAAAGGCAAAAGTGTACTTGACACCGTTTATGCGACTCAAAAAGTTCCTTCACACAGCTGTCCCCTTTGGAGAGGAGAACACACTTTATGGGCTCAACCTGGGGGGAGGCTGTATTCCCATTTAACGGCTAGAGAGTAATCCCAAAGTTCCCCTTTCAACACAAAAGGGGACCTGACTTCCCTGAAGCAACCCGAGCGAGTTCCTGAGGTCCAGTCGCAACTCTAGAAGTACCCCCAGCTTCCAGTCACAACTCGAGAAACACCACAAAATTATCCCGTCAAAGCAAGATGAGGAAATTTTGTGCCGCACAAACAAGAGAAATCCCACATTCCCGCCTGAAAGGCAAAAGGGTTCTTGACACACTTTATTCAGTTCAGTTCAGTCGCTCAGTCGTGTCCGAATCTCCGCGACCCCATGAATAATTGTATGCCTTACCTCCCTGTCCTTCACCATCTCCTGGAGTTCACTCAAACTCATGTCCACAGAGTTGGTGATGCCATCCAGCCATCTCTTTCTCTGTCGTCCCCTTCTCCTCCCGCCCCCAAACTTTCCTAAGATCAGAATCTTTTCCAGTGAGTTAACTCATCGCATGAGTTGGCCAAAGTATTGCAGTTTCAGCTTTAGCATCAGTCCTTCCAATGAACATCCAGGATTGATCTCCCTTAGAATGGACTGGATGGATCTTCTTGCAGTTAAAGGAACTCTCAAGAGTCTTCTCCAACACCACAGTTCAAAGGATCAATTCTTCGGCGATCAGTTTTCTTCACAGTCCAACTCTCACATCCATACATGACCACGGGAAAAACCATAGCCTTGACTAGACGGACCTTGGTTGGCAAAGTAATGTCTCTGCTTTTTAATATACTATCAAGGTTGGTCATAACTTTCCTTCCAAGGAGTAAGCGCCTTTTAATTTCATGGCTGCAATCAGCATCTGCAGTGATTTTGGAGCCCAAAAAAATAAAGTCTAACACTTTTTCCACTGTTTTTCCATCTATTTCCAGTGAAGTGATGGGACCAGATGCCATGATCTTTATTTTCTGAATGTTGAGCTTCAAACCAACTTTTCACTCTCCTCTTTCACTTTCATCAAGAGCCTTTTGAGTTCCTCTTCACTTTCTGCCATAAGGGTGGTGCCATCTGCATATATGAGGTTATTGATATTTCTCCCAGCAATCTTGATTCCAGCTTGTTCTTCTTCCAGCCCAGCGTTTCCCATGATGTACCCTGCATATAAGTTAAATAAACAAGGTGACAATATACAGCCTTGATGTAATCATTTTCCTATTTGGAACCAGTCTGTTGTTCCATGTACAGTTCTGGCTGTTGCTTCCTCACCTGCATACAGGTTTCTCCAGAGGCAGGTCAGGTGGTCTGGTATTCCAATCTCTTTTAGAATCTTCCACAGTTTATTGTGATCCACACAGTCAAAGGCTTTGGCATAGTCAATGAAGCAGAAATAGATGTTTTTCTGGAACTCTCTTGCTTTCTCCATGATCCAGCAGATGTTGCCAATTTGATCTCTGGTGCCTCTGCCTTTTCTAAAACCTACTTGAACATCTGGGAGTTCATGGATCACATATTGCTGAAGCCTGTCTTGGAGAATTTTGAGCATGACTTTACTAGCGTGTGAGATGAGTGTAATTGTGCTGTAGTTTGAGCATTCTTTGGCATTGCCTTTCTTTGGGATTGGAATGAAGACTGACCTTTTCCAGTCCTGTGGCCACTGCTGAGTTTTCCAAATTTGTTGGCATATTGAGTGCAGCACTTTCACAGCATCATCTTTCAAGATTTGAAATAGCTCAACTGGAATTCCATCCCTTCCACTAGCTTTGTTCGTAGTGATGCTTTCTAAGGCCCACTTGACTTCACATTCCATGATGTCTGGCTCTAGGTCAGTGATCACATTTTCGTGACTATCCTGGTTGGGAAGATCTTTTTTGTACAGTTCTTCTGTGTATTCTTGCCACCTCTTCTTAATATCTTCTGCTTCTGTTAAGTCCATACCATTTCTGTCCTTTATCGAGCCCATCTTTGCATGAAATGTTCCCTTGGAATCTCTAATGTTCTTGAAGAGATCTCTTGTTTTTCCTATTCTGTTGTTTTCTTCTATTTCTTTGCATTGATCACTGAGGAAGGCTTTCTTATGTCTCCTTGCTATTCTTTGGAACTCTGCATTCTAATGCTTATATCTTTCCCTTTCTCCTTTGTTTTTCGATTCTCTTCTTTTCACAGCTATTTGTAAGGCCACCTCAGACAGCCATTTTGCTTTTTTTGCATTTCTTTTCCATGGGGATGCTCTTGGTCCCTGTCTCCTGTACAATGTCACGAACCTCCGTCCAGAGTTCATCAGGCACTCTATCTGTCATATCTAGTCCCTTAAATCTATTTCTCATTTCCACTGTATAATCATAAGGGATTTGATTTAGGTCATATTTGAATGGTCTATGGGTTTTCCCTGCTTTCTTCAATTTAAGTCTGAATTTGGCAATAAGGAGTTCATGATCTGAGCCACAGTCAGCTCCTGGTCTTGTTTTTGCTAACTGTATACAGCTTCTCCTTCTTTGGCTGCAGAGAATATAATCAATCTGATTTCGGTGTTGACCATCTGGTGATGTCCACGTGTAGAGTCTTCTCTTGTGTTGTTTGAAAAGGGTGTTTGCTATGACCAGTGTGTTCTCTTGACAAAACTCTATTAGCCTTGGCCCTGCTTCATTCCATGCTCCAAGGCCAAATTTGCCTGTTACTCCAGATGTTTCTTGATTTCCTACTTTTGCATTCCAGTCCCCTCGAATGAAAAGGACATCTTTTTTGGGTGTTACTTCTAATAGGTCTTGCAGGTCTTCATAGAACCGTTCAACTTCGCATTCTTCAGCGTCACTGGTTGGGCATAGGCCTGGATTACTGTAATGTTGAATGGTTTGCCTTGGAAAAGAACAGAAATCATTCTGTCATTTTTAAGATTGCATCCAAGTACTGCATTTCGGAATCTTTTGTTGACCATAATGGTTACTCCATTTCTTCTAAGGGATTCCTGCCCACAATAGTAGATATAGTGGTCATCTGAGTTAAATTAACCCATTCCAGTCCATTTTAATTCACTGATTCCTAGAATGTCTATGTTCACTCTTGCCATCTCCTGTTTGACCACTTCCAATTTGCCTTGATTCATGGACCTAACATTCCAAGTTCCTATGCAATATTGCTCTTTACAGCACTGGACCTTGCTTCTATCACTGGTCACATCCACAACTGGGTACTGATTTTGCTATTGCTCCATCCCTTCATTCCTTCTAGAGTTATTTCTCCACTGATCTCCAATAGCATAGTGGGCACCTACCGACCTGGGGAATTCCTCATTCAGTATCCTCTCATTTTTCCTCTTTGATACTCTTCATGGGGTTCTCAAGGCAAGTATACTGAAGTGGATTGCCATTCCCTTCTCCAGTGGACCACATTCGGCTGTGATCCATGTGATCAGATCGACTAGTTTCCTGTGATTATGATTTCAGTGTGTCTGCCCTCTAATGCCCCCTCGCAATACCTACCACCTTATTTGGGTTTCTCTTACCTTGGGTGTGGGATATCTCTTCACAGCTGTTCCAAGAAAGCACAGCCGCTGCACCTTACCTTGGATGAGGGTTATCTCCTCAATGCTGCCCCTCCTGACCTTGAACGTGAGCAGCTCCTCTCTGCCCTCCCCCATACAGACACAGCTTATTGGACGTGGGGTAGCTCCTCTCGGCTGCCTGCCCTGGCCTCAGGCGTGGGGTAGCTCCTCACGGCTGTGCATCTTTGAATGGTCGGTGCGCTGGGGCCGGCGACTCTCACGTCTGCGCGGGTAGGGTCAGTGTCTCTCGGGACTCCGTGGAAAGGGCAGGCATCTCTCGCATCTGTCCAGGCAGGCCCGGCGTCTCTCATTTCTGCATGGCAAGGGCCGGTGTCTCTCCCGTCTCTCCCGTACTTGACACCCTTTATGCGACTCAGAATGTTCCCTCACACAGCCGTACCCATTGGAGACGAGAACACACTTTATGCACTCAACTCGAGAAGAGGCCCTATTCCCATTTAATAGCTCTAGAGTATTCCGTAAGTTCCCCTTCCAGCTCAAAATTGGACCTGACTTTCCTAAAGCAACCCGAGCGAGTTCCTGAGGTTCCCGTCACAACTCGAGTTGTACCCCAAGATTCCCACCGCAACTCGAGAAACACGACAAAATTATCCCCTCAATGCAAGAAGAAGAAATTTTGCGCTGCAGTATCTCAGCAGAAATCCCACATTCCCACTTGAAATGCAAAAGGGTACTTGAAACCCTTTATGCAACTCAGAATGTTCCCTCAACCTGCCGTCCCCATTGGAGTGGAGAACACACTTTATGGATTCAAATGGAGAAGAGGCCACTTCCCATTTAACGTCTCGAGAGTAATCCCAAAGCTCCCCTTCCAACACAAAGAGGACTTGACTTCCCAGAAGAAAACTGAGTGAGTTCCTGAGGTCCCCGTTGAAACTCGAGAAGTACCCCCAGCTTCCCGCCGCAACTCGAGAAACACCACAAAATTATCCCTTCAATGCGAGATGAGGAAAATTTCTGCTGCAGAATCTCAAGAGATAACCCACATTCACTCTTCAAAGGCAAAAGGGTACTTGACACCCTTTATGCGACTCAGAAAGTTCCCTCAAACAGCCATCCCCATTGGAGATGAGAACACATTTTATGGACACAATTCAAGAAGAGGCCCTATTCCCATTTAACAGCTCAACAGTAATTCGGAAGTTCCCCTTCCAACACAAAAGGGGACCTGAGTTCCTTGAAGAAACCTGAGCGAGTTCCTGAGGTTCCCGTCACAACTCAAGAAGTACTCTCAGCTTACTGCTGTAACTCGAGACTCACCACAAAATTTTCTCGTCAATTCGAGATGAGGAATTTTGCAATGCAGAATCTCAACAGTAATCCCACATTCCCTCTGGAAAGGCAAAAGTGTACTTGACACTCTCTATGCGACTCAGAAAGTCCCCTCAAACTGCCGTCCCCACTGGAGAGGAGAACACACTTTATGCACTCAACTCGAGAAGAGGCCGATTCCCATTAAATGGCTCGAGAGTAATCCCGAAGATCCCCTTCCAACACAAAAGGGATACTGATTTTCCTGGAGCCATCCGAGCGAGTTCCTCAGGTCTCCATCTCGACTCGAGATGTATCCCCAGCTTCCCGTCGCAACTCGAGAAAAAACAAAAATTATACCTTCAATATGAGATGAGGAAAATTTCCGCTGCTGAATCTCAAGAGAAATCCCAAATTCACTCTCCAAGGCAAAAGGGTAGTAGACACCCTTTATGCGACTCAGAAAGTTCCCTCACACAGCCGTCCCCATTGGAGAGGAGAACACACTTTATGGACTCAAATTGAGAGGAGGCCCTATTCTTATTTAACGACTCGAGAGTAATCCTGGAGTTCCCATTCCAACACAAAAGGGGACCTGACTACTCTGAAGCAACCCAAGCGAGTTCCTGAGGGCCCCGTCGCAACTCGAGATGTACACAGAGCTTCCCGTCGCAACTTGAGAAATACCACAAAATTATCCGCTCAATGCGAGATGAGGAAATTTGTGCTACAAAATCTCAAGAGAAATCGCACATTCCTATCTGAAAGGCAAAAGGGTACTTGACATATTTATGCGACTCAGAAAGATCCCTAACAGCCGTCCCCATTGGAGAGGAGAACAAACTATAAGGACTCAACTCGAGAGGAATCCATATTCCTATTTAACGGCTCGAGAGTGTTCCAAAAGTTCCCCTTCCAGCACAAAAGGGTACCTGACTTACCTGAAGCAACCCGACCGAGTTCCTGAGGTCCCTGTCGCAACTCGAGAAGTGCCCCCAACTTCCCACCGCAACTCGAGAAACACCACAAAATTATCCACTCAATGCGAGAAGAGAAAATTTTAGGGCTGCAGAATCTCAAGATAAAATCAACATTCCCTCTTGAAAGGCAAAAGGGTACTTGACACAATTCTGCGACTCAGAAAGTTCCCTAACAGCCGTCCCCATTGGAGAGCAGAACACATTTTATGGACTCAACTCGAGAGGAGGCCCTTTTCCAATGTAAGGGCTTGAAAGTAATCCGGAAGTTCCCCTTCAAACACAAAGAGGAACTGACGTCCCTGAAGCAACCCAAGCGAGTTCCTGAGGCCCCCGTCGCAACTCGAGAAGTACCCCCAGCTTCCCACCGCAACTCGAGAAACACCACAAAATTATCCCCTCAATGCAAGAAGAGGAAATTTTGTGCTGCAGAATCTCAAGAGCAATCCCACATTCCCTGTTGAAATGCAAAAGGGTACTTGAAACCCTTTATGTGACTCAGAATGTTCCCTCCACCTGCCGTCCCCATTGGAGAGGAGAACACAATTTATGGACTCAAATCAAGAAGAGGCCAATTCCCATTTAACGTCTCGAGTTTAATCCCAAAGCTCCTCTTCCAACACAAAGAGGACCTGACTTCCCTGAAACAACCCAAGCGAGTTACTGAGGTCCCCGTCGCAACTCGAGAAGTACCCCCACTTCCCGCTGCAACTCGAGAAACACCACAAAATTATCCCTTCAATGAGAGATGAGGAAAATTTCCGCTGCAGAATCTCAAGAGATAACCCACAAACACTCTTCAAAGGCAAAAGGGTACTTGACACCTTTTATGCGACTCAGAAAGTTCCCTCAAACAGCCATCCCCATTGGAGACGAGAACACACTTTAAGGACTCAATTCAAGAAGAGGCCCTATTCCCATTTAACAGCTCAACAGTAATTCGGAAGTTCCCCATCCAACACAAAAGGGGACCTGAGTTCCTTGAAGAAACCTGAGCGAGTTCCTGAGGTTCCTGTCGCAACTCAAGAAGTACTCTCAGCTTACCGCTGTAACACGAGACTCACCACAAAATTTTCTCGTCAATTCGAGATGACGAATTTTGCAATGCAGAATCTCAACAGTAATCCCACATTCCCTCTGGAAAGGCAAAAGTGTACTTGACACTCTCTATGAGACTCAGAAAGTCCCCTCAAACTGCCGTCCCCATTGGAGAGGAGAACACACTTTATGCACTCAACTCGAGAAGAGGCCGATTCCCATTAAATGGCTCGAGAGTAATCCCAAAGATCCCCTTCCAACACAAAAGGAATCCGGACTTCCCTGAAGCCACCCGAGCGAGTTCCTCAGGTCTTCATCGCGACTCGAGATATATCCGCAGCTTCCCGTTGCAACTCGAGAAACAACAGAAAATTATACCTTCAATACGAGATGAGGAAAATTTCCGCTGCAGAATCTCAAGAGAAATCCCACATTCACTCTTCAAAGGCAAAAGGGTACTTGACACCCTTTATGCGACGCAGAAAGTTCACTCTAACCGCCTTCCCCATTAGAGAGGAGAACAAAATTTATGGACTCAATTCGAGAAGAGGCCCTATTCCCATTTAAGGGCTTGAGACTAATCCCGAAGTTACCCTTCCAACAAAAAAGGGGATATGATTTCCCTGAAGAAGCCCGAGCGAATTCCTGAGGTTCCCGTCGCTAATTCGAGATGTACACCAAGCTTCCGCCCGCAACTCGAGAAACACCACAAAATAATCCCGTCAATGCGAGATTATGAAATTTTGTTCTGCAGAATCTCAAGAGATATCCCACATTAGCTCTTGAAAGGCAAAATGATACTTAACACCCGTTTTTGCGCCTCAGGAAGTTCCCTCAAACTGCAGTCCCCATTGGAGAGGAGAACACACTTTCTGGACTCAAATCGAGATGAGGCCCTATTCCCATTTAACGGCTTTACAGTAATCCGGAAGTTCCATTTTCAACACAAAAGGGCACATGACTTCCCTGAAGAAACCCAAGCGAGTTCCTGAGGTTCCTGTCTCAACTCGAGAAGTACCCCCATCTTCCCTCCGCAACTTGTGAAACACCACAAAATTATCCCCTCAATGCGATATGAGAAAATTTTGCGCTGCAGAAAATCAAGAGAAATCCGACATTCCCTCTTGAAATGCAAAAAGGTACTTGACACCCTTTATGTGATTCAGAGATTTCCCTCACACAGCCGTTCCCATTGGAGAGGAGAACACACTTTATGGACTCAACTCAAGAAGAGGCGCTATTCCCATTTAACGGCTCGAGAGTAACCCAGATGTCCCCCTTCCAACACAAAAGGGGACCTGACTTCCCTGAAAAAACCCGAGAGAGATATTGAGGTTCTCGTTGCAACACGAGAAGCACTCCCAGCTTCCCGCCATAACTCGAGAAACACCACAAAATTATTCCGTCAATGCGAGATGAGGAAATTTTGCACTGCAGAATCTCAACAGAAATCCCACATTCCCACTTGACAGGCAAAAGTGTACTTGGCACCCTTGATAAGACTCAGAAAGTTTCCTAACAGCTGTCACCATTGGAGAGGAGAAGACACTTCATGGACTCAACTCGAGAAGAGGCCAATTCCCATTTATCGGCTCGGGAGGAATCCCGAAGTTCCCCTTCCAACACAAAAGGGGACTTGACTTCCAGAAAGTAACCTGAGCGAGTTCCAGAGGTACCAATCACAACTCGAGAAGTACCTGCAGCTTCCCCCCGCAACTCGAGAAACACCAAAAAATTAACCTTTCAATGCGAGATGAGGAATATTTCCGCTGCAGAATCTCAAGAGATATCCCACATTCCCGCTTGAAATGCAAAAGGGTACTAGAGACCCTTTATGTGGCTCAGAAAGTTCCCTCACATTGTCCTCACAATTGGAGAGGAGTACACACTTTATGGACTCAACTCGAGAAGAGGGCCTATTCCCATTTAAGGGCTCAAAAGTAATCCAGAAGTTCCCCTTCAAACACAAAGGGGACCTGACTTTCCTGAAGAAACCCGAGCGAGTTCCCGAGGTCCCAGACGCAACTCGAGAACTACCCCCAGCTTCCCACCGCAACTCGAGAAACACCAAAAAATTATCCTCTCAATGCGAGATGAGGAAATTTTGCGCTGCAGAATCTCAAGAGAAGACTCACATTCAGTCTTCAAATGCAAAAGTGTCCTTGACACCCTTTATGCGACACAGTAAGTTCCCTAATATCCGTCAGATTGGAGAGGATAACACACTTTATGGACTCAACCCGAGAAGAGGCCCTATTCAATTTTAAGGGCTGGAGAGTAATCCAGAAGTTCCTCTTCCAACACAAAAGTGGACCTGACTTCCCTGAAGCAACCCAAACAAGTTCCTGAGGTCCCGTCGCAACTTCATTAGTACGCCTAGCTTCCCACCTCTTCTCTAGAAACACGACAAAATTATCCCCTCAACGCGAGATGTGGAAATTTTGCTCTGCAGAATCACAAGAAAAATCCCACATTCCCGCTTGAAAGGCAAAAGGGTACTTTATGCGACTCAGAAAGTTCCCTCACAGAGCCGTCTTCATTGGCGAGGAGAACACACTTTATGGACTCTACCCGAGAAGAGGCCCTATTCCCATTTAACCGCGCGAGAGTAATCCGGAAGTTCCCCTTCCAACACAAAAGGAGACCTGACTTCCCTCAAGCAACGCGAGCGAGTTCCTGAGGTACCTTTTGCAACCCGAAAAGTACCCCCAGCTTCCTGGTGCAACTCGAGAAACAGCACAAAATTATCCCCTTAATGCGAGATGAGGAAATTTTGCACTCCAGGTTCTGAAGAGAAATCCCACATTCCCGCTTGAAAGGCAAAAGGGTACTTGACAACCTTTATGCGCCTCAGAAATTCCCTCACATAGCCGTCACCATTGGCGAGGAGAACACACTTTATGGACTCAACTCGAGAAGAGGCCCTATTCCCATTTAACGTCTCCAGGTAATCCCAAAGTTCCCCTTCCTTCACCAAAGTGGAACTGTCTTCCCTGAAGCAACCCGAGCGAGTTCCTGAGGGCAACGTCGCAACTTGAGAAGTACCCCCAGTTTCCTGCCGCAACTCGAGAAACAGCACAAAATTATCCCCTCAATTCGAGATGAGGAAATTTTGGGCTCAGAATCTCAAGGGAAATCCCAAATTCACGCTTGAAAGGCAAAAGGGTACTTGACACCCTTTATGCCACTCAGAAAGTTCACTCACAGAGCCGTCCCCACTGGAGAGGAAAACACACTTTATGGACTCAACTCGAGAAGAGGGCCTATTCACATTTAAAGACTCGAGAGTAATCCCGAAGTTCCCCTTCTAAAACTAAAGGGTCCTGACTTCCCTGAAGCAACCCGAGCGAGTTCCTGAGGTCCCCGTTGCAACTCGAGAAGTACCCCAAGCTTCCCGCCGCTTCTCGAGAAACAAGAAAATTATCCCCTCAATGCGAGATGAGGAAATTTTTCCCTGCAGAATCTCAAGGGAAATCCCAAATTCCCAATTGAAAGGCAAAATGGTATTTGATATCCTTAATGCGACTCAGAACGTTCCCTCACACAGCCGTCCCCATTGGAGAGAACACACTTTATGGACTCAAACCGAGAATAGGCCCTTTTCCAATTTAACGGCTGGAGAGTAATCATGAAGTTCCTCTTCCTTCACAAAACGGGAACTACTTCCCTGAAGCAAGCTGAGTGTGTTGCTGAGGTCCCCATCGCAACTCGAGAAGTATGCCTGCTTCCCGGCGCAACTCGAGAAACACCACAAAATTATCCCCTCAATGCGAGATGAGGAAATTTTGCGGTGCAGAATCTCAAGAGAAATCCCACATTCCCGCTTGAAAGGCAAAAGGGTACTTGACAACCTTTATGCGACTCAGAAATTTCCCTAACATCCGTCCCCATTGGAGTGGAGAACATACTTTAAAGACTCAACAGGAGAAGAGGCCTTATTCCCATTTAAGGGGTGGAGAGTAATCCCGAAGTTCCCCTTCCTTCTCAAAAGGGGAACTTACATCCCTGAAGCAACCCGGGCGAGTTCCTGAGGTCCCCATCGAAATCCGAGAAGTACCCCCAGCTTCCCTCCGAAACTCGAGAAACACCACCAAATTAACCACTCAATGCAAGATGAGGAAATTTTGCGCTGCAGATTCTCACGAGAAATCCCACATTCACGCTTGAAAGGAAAAATGTTACTTGACACCCTTTATGCGACTCAGAAAGTTTCCTCACACAGCCATCCCCATTGGAGAGGAGAACACGCTTTATGGACTTAACTCAAGAAGAGGCCCTATTCCCATTTAAGGGCTCGAGAGTAATCCCGAAGTTCCCCTTCTTTCACAAAAGAGGAACTTATTTCCCTTAAGCAACCCGAGCGAGTTCCTGAGGTCCCCTTCTCAACTCGAGAAGTACCCCTAGCTTCCCGCCGAAACTCGAGAAACACCACAAAATTATCCCCTCAATGCGAGATGAGGAAATTTGCGCTGCAGAATCCCAAGAGAAATCCCACCTTCCCCCTTGACAGGCAAAAGGGTACTGGACACTCTTTGTGTGACTCGGAAAGTTCCCTAATAGCCGTCCCAATTGGAGAGGGGAAGACACTTTATGGACTCAACACGAGCAGAGGCCCTATTCCCATTTAATGGCTGAGAGTAATCAGTAAGTTCCCCTTCCAACAAAAAGGAGACCTGACTTCCCTGAAGCAAACAAAGCGAGGTCCTGAGGTTTACATCGCAAATTGAGATGTACCCACAACTTCCCGCCCTAACTCGAGAAACACCAAAAATTATCCCCTCCTTGCGAGATAAGGAAATTTTGCGCTGCAGAATCTCAAGAGAAATCCCACATTTCCGCTTGAAAGGCAAAAGTGTACTTGACACCATTAATGGGACTCAGAAAGTTCCCACAAACAACTGTCGCCATTGTAGAGGAGAACAAATTTTATGGATTCAACTGGAGAAGAGGCCCTATTGCCATTTAACAGCGCGAGAGTAATCGCGAATTTCCCCTTCCAACACAAAAATGCGATCTGAATTCCCTGAAGGAACCCGAGGAAGTTCCTGTATTCCACGTTGCAACTCGAAAAGTAAACCCAACTTCCGACGAAACTCCAGAAACCCCACAAAATTATCCCCTCAATGCGAGATGAGGAAATGTTGTGCTGCAGAATCTCAAGAGAAATCCCACATTCCCGCTTGAAAGACAAAAGTGTTCTTGACACCCTTTATTCGACTCAGAAAGTTCCCTAACAGCGGTTCCCATTGGAGAGGAGAAAACATTTTATGGACTCAACTCGAGTGGAGGCCCTATTACCATTTAACGGCTCGAGAGAAATCCGGAAGTTCCTCTTCCAACACAAAAGGGGACCTGACTTCCCTGAAGAAACCCAAGCGAGTCCTGAGGTCCCCATCACAACCTGAGAAATACCCCTGCTTCCCGGCGCTACTCGAGAAACACCACATAATTATACCCTCAATGAGAGATGAGGAAATTTTGTGCTACAGAATCTCAAAAGAAATCCCACATTCCCGCTGGAAAGGCAAAAGGTTACTTGAAAACCTTTATGTGACTCAGAAAGCTCCCTCACACAACTGTCCCCATTGGAGAGGAGAACACACTTTATTGACTCAACTCGAGAAGAGGCCTTATTCCCATTTAACGGCTCGGGAGAAATCCCGAAGTTCCCCTTCCAACAAAAAAAGGGGTCCTGAATTCCCTGAAGCAACCCGACGAAGTTCTTATATTCCACGTTGCAACTCGAGAAGTATGCCTAGCTTCCTGCCAAAACTCAAGAAAAAACACAAAAATATCCCCTCACTGCGAGATGAGGAAATTTTGCGATGCAAAATCTCAAGAGAAATCCCACATTTCGGCTTGAAAGTAAAAGGGTACTTGACACACTTTATGCGACTCAGAAAGTTCCCTCATAGTCATCCCAATTGGAGAGGAGAAGACACTTTATGGACTCAACACGCGCAGAGGCCCTATTCCCATTTAATTGCTGGAGAGTAATCAGTAAGTTCTCATTCTAACACAAAAGGGGACCTACTTCCCTGAAGCAAACAAAGTGAGTTTGTGAGGTCTACGTCGCAAATTGAGGTGAACTCCCAGCTTCCCGTTGCAACTCGAGAAACACCACAAAATTATCCCGTCAATGCGAGATGAGGAAATTTTTCACTGCAGAAAATCAAGAGACATCCCACAACCGCTTGAAAGGCAAAATGGTACTTGATACACTTTATGCAACTCAGAAAATTCCCTAACATCCGTACCCATTGGAGAGAAGAACACACTTTATGGACTCAACTCAAGAAGAGGCCATATTTCAATTCAACGGCTTGAGAGTAATCCGGAAGTTCACTTTGCAACAAAAAAGGGGATCTGACTTCCCTGAAGCAACCCGAGCGAGTTCCTGAGGTCCCCATCACAACTCAAGAAGTATACCCAGCTTCCCACCGCAACTAGAGAAACAAAATAAAATGATCCCCTCAATGCAAGATGAGGAAAATGTGCGCTGCAGAACCTCAAGAGAAATCTCACATTCCCGCTTGAAAGGCAAAAGTTACTTGACACCCTTTTGCAACTCAGAAAGTTCCCTCACACAGCAGTCCCCATTGAAGAATAGAACACATTTTATTCACTCAACTCGAGAAGAGGCCCTATTCCCTTTTAAAGGCTCGAGAGTAATCCCGAAGTTCCCCTTCCAACACAAAGGGGAACTGACTTCCCTGAAACCACCCGATCTGGTTCCTGAAGTCCCGTCGCAACTCGAGAAGAACCCCTAGCTTCCCGCCGAATTTCGAGAAACACCAGAAAAATATCCCCTAAATGCGAGATGAGGATATTTTGCACTGCAGAATCTCAAGAGACAGCCCACATTCCCGCTTGAAAGGCAAAAGTGTACTTGACACCTTTCATGCCACTCAGAAGGTTCCCTCACACAGCCCTCACCATTGGAGAGGAGAAGACACTTTATGGACTCAACATGCGCAGAGGCCCTATTCCCATTTAATGGCTGGAGAGTAATCGTAAGTTCCCATTCCAACACGAAAGGGGACCTGACTTCCCTGAAGCAACCCGAGCGAGTTCCTGAGGTCCCCGTCGCAACTTGAGATGAAGCCACAGTTTCCCGACGCAACACGAGAAAAACCACAAAATTATCCCCTCAATGCGAGATGAGGAAATTTTGCCCTGGAGTTTCTAAAAAGAAATCGCACAACCAGCTTGAAAGTCAAAATGGTACTTGACACCCTTTATGCGACTCAGAAAGTTCCCTAACATCCGATCCATTGGAGAGAAGAACACACTTTATGGACTCCCTTGAGAAGAAGACCTATTCCCATTTAACGGCTCGAGACTAATCCCGAGTACCCCTTCCAACACAAAAGGGAACTGACTTTCCTGAAGCAACTCGAGCGAGTTCCTGAGGTCACCATCGTAACTGTAGAATTACCCCCAGCTTCCCGCGGAAACTCGAGAGACACCACAAAAATATCCCCTCAATGCGAGATGAGGAAATTTTCGCTGGAGAATCTCAAGAGAAATACCACATTCCCGCTTGAAAAGCAAAAGGATACTGACACCCTTTATGTGATTCAGAAAGTTCCCTCACATAGCCGTTACCATTGGAGAGGAGAAGACAATTTATGGACTCAACACGAGCAGAGGCCCTATTCCCATTTAATGGCTGGAGAGTGATCAGTAAGTTCCCATTCCAACACAAAAGGGGACCTGACTTCCCTGAAGCAACCCGAGCGAGTTCCTGAGGTCTACGTCGCAACTTGAGATGTACCCCCAGCTTCCCGCCACAATTCGAGAAACACCACAAAATTATCCCCACAATGCGAGATGAGGAAATTTTGCGTTGCAGAATCTCGAAAGAAATCCCACATTCCCTGGGAAAGGCAAAAGGGTACTTGACAACCTAAATGCGACTCAGAAAATTCCCCCACACAGCCGTCGCCATTGAGAGAACACACATTTTGGACTCAACTCGAGAAGAGGTCCTATTCCCATTTAATGGCTCGAGAGTAATTCGGAAATTCCCCGGCCAACACAAAAGGCAACCTGATTTCCCTGAAGCAACCAGGGTGAGTTCCTTAGGTCCCTGTCACAACTCGAGAAGTACTCGCAGCCTCCGGCCCCAAGTCGAGAAACCCACAAAAATATTCCCTCAATGGGAGATGAGGAAATCTTGCGCCGCAGAATCTGAAGAGAAATCCCACCACGCGCTTGAAAGGCAAAATGGTACTTGACAACCTTTATGCGACTCAGAAAGTTCCCAAACATCCAACCCATTGAAGACAAAAACGCTCTTTATGGACTCAAATCGAGAAGAGGCCGTATTGACATTTAAGACCTTGATAGTAATCCGGAAGTTCCCCTTCCAACACAAAAGGAGACCTGAATTCCCTGAAGCAACCTGATTGAGATACTGAGGTTCCCTTCCCAAATGGAGAAGTACCCCCAGCTTCCGGCCGCAGCTCGAGAAAAACCACAAAATTATTCCCTCATTGCGAGATGAGGAAATTCTGCGCTGCAGAATCTCAAGAGAAATCCCACATTCTCCCTTTAAAGGCAAAAGGGCACTTGACACCCTTAATGCTACTCAGAAATTTCCCTCATATAGCCGTTAACATTGGAGAGGAAAAGACACTTTATGGACCACCAAGAACAGAGGTCCTATTCCCATTTAATGGCTGGAGAGTAATCAGTAAGTTCCCTTTCCAACACAAAAGGGGACCTGACTTCCCTGAAGCAACCCGAGCGAGTTCCTGAGATCTACGTTGCAACTTGAGATGTACCCCCAGGTACCCGACGCAACTCGAGAAACACTACAAAATTATCCCTTCAATGCGAGATGAGGAAATTTTGCGCTGCAGAATCTCAAGAGAAATCCCACATTCCTTCTTGAAAGGCAAAAGTGTACTTGACACCATTTATGCGACTCAGAAAGTTCCCACAAACAGCCGTCCCCATTGGAGAGGAGAACAAACTTTATGGACTCAACTCGAGAAGAGGCCTTATTGCCTTTTAACGGCGTGAGAGTAATCCCGAAGTTCGCCTTCCAACACAAAAAGGGGTTCTGAATTCCCTGAAGAACCCCGAGGAAGTTCCTGTATTCCCCGTTGCAACTCAAAAAGGACCCCCAGCTTCTGCCAAAACTCGAGAAACACCACAAAATTATCCCCTCAATGCCAGATGAGGAAATTTTGTGCTGCAGAATCTCAAGAGAAATCCCACATTCCCGCTTGAATGAAAAAGGGTACTTGACACAGTTTATGCGACTCAGAAAGTTCCCTTACACAGCCGTCGCCATTGGAGAGGAGAAGACACTTTTTGGACTCAACTCGAGAAGAGGTCCTATTCCCATTTAATGGCTCGAGAGTAATCCGGAATTTCCCCTTCCAACACAAAAGGGGACCTGACTTCCCTGGAGAAAACCGGGCGAGTTCCTTAGGTCCCCATCGCAACTCGAGAAGTACCCCCAGCCTATGGCCCCAACTCGAGAAACACGACAAAATTATTCCCTCAATGCGAGATGAGGAAAATGGGCGCTGCAGAATCTCAAGAGAAATCCCACATTCCCGCTTGAAAGACAAAAGTTTACTTGACATGCTTCATGAGACTCAGAAAGTTCCCTCACACAGCCATCCCCATTGGAGGGAAAACACCGTTTATGGACTCAACTCCAGAAGAGGACCTATTCCCAATTAATGGCTCGAGAGTAATACCGAAGTACTCCTTCTAACACAAAATGGGACCTGACTTCCATGAAGCAACCCGAGCGAGTTCCTAAAGTCACAGTCGAAACTCGAGAAGTAACCCCAGGTTCCCGTGGAAACTCGATAAACACCAAAAAATATCCCCTCAAAGCGAGATGAAGAAATTTTGCTCCACAGAATCTCAAGAGAAATCCCACTTTCCCGCTTGAAAAGCAAAAGGATACTTGACACCCTTTATGCGACTGAAAAAGTTCCCTCACATAGCCGTTATCATTGGAGAGGAGTAGACACTTTATGGACTCAACGCGAACAGAGGTCCTATTCCCATTTAATGGCTGGAGAGAAATCAGGAAGTTCCCATTCCAACACAAAAGGGGAACTGACTTCCCTGAAGCAACCCGAGCGAGTTCCAGAGGTCTACGTCGCAACTTGAGATGCACCCCCAGCTTCCCGCCGCAACTAGAGAAACACCAAAAAATTATCCCCTCAATTCGAGATGAGGAAATTTTGCACTGCAGAATCTCAAGAGAAATCCCACATTCCCGCTTGAAAGGCAAAAGGTTACTTGACAACCTTTATGCGACTCAGAAAGTTCCCTCACACCACTGTCCACATTGGAGAGGAGAACACACTTAATGGACTCAACTCGAGAAGAGGCCCTATTCCCATTTAATGGCTCGGGAAAAATCCCGAAGTTTCCCTTCCAACAAAAAAAGGGGTCCTGAATTCCCTGAAGCAACCCGACGAAGTTCCTGTATTCCGCGTTGCAACTCGAGAAGTACCCCTAGCTTCCCGCCAAAACACGAGAAAAAACAGACAAATATCCCCTCACTGCGAGATGAGGAAATTTTGTGATGCAGAATCTCAAGAGAAATCCCACTTTCGCGCTTGAAAGAAAAAGGGTACTTGACACACTTTATGCGACTCAGGAATTTCCCTCATAGCCGTCCCAATTGGAGAGGAGAAGACATTTTATGGACTCAACACGCGAAGAGGCCCTATTCCCATTTAATTGCTAGAAAGTAATCAGTAAGTTCCCATTCTAACACAAAAGGGGATCTGACTTCTCTGAAGCAAACCGAGGGAGTTCCTGAGGTCTACGTCGCAAATTGGGATGAACCCCTAACTTCCCACCACAACTCGAGAAACACCACAAAATTATCCCGTCATGCGAGATGAGTAAATTTTGCGCTGCAGAATCTCAAGAGAAAAACCACATTCCCTCTTGAAAGGCAAAAGGGTACTTGACACCCTTTATGCAACTCAGAAAATTCCCTAACATCTGTACCCTTTGGAGAGAAGAACACACTTTATGGATTCAACTCAAGAAGAGGCCATATTCCCATTTAACGGCTTGAGAGTAATCCGGAAGTTCCCTTTCCAACAAAAAAGGGGACCTGACTTCCCTGAAGCAACCCGAGCGAGTTCCTGAGGTCCCCGTCACAACTCAAGAAGTATCCCCAGCTTCCCACCGCAACTAGAGAAACAAAACAAAATTATCCCCTCAATGCGAGATGAGGAAAATGTGCGCTGCAGAATCTCAAGAGAAATCCCACATTCCTGCTTGAAAGGCAAAAGTTACTTGACACCCTTTTTGCAACTCAGAAAGTTCCCTCACACAGCATCCACATTGAAGAGGAGAACACACTTTATTCACTCAACTCGAGAAGAGGCCCTATTCCCTTTTAACGGCTCGAGAGTAATCCCGAAGTTCCCCTTCCAACACAAAGGGGAACTTACTTCCCTGAAACAACACGAGCTGGTTCCTGAGGTCCCGTAACAACTCGAGAAGTACCCCTAGCTTCCCACCGAAATTCGAGAAACACCAGAAAAATATCCCCTAAGTGCGAGATGAGGATATTTTGCACTCCAGAATCTCAAGAGACAGCTCACATTCCCGTTTGAAAGGCAAAAGAGTACTTGACACCCTTTATGCCACTCAGAAAGATCCCTAACATCCGTCACCATTGGAGAGTAGAACACATTTTATCGACTCAACTCAAGAAGAGGCCTTATTCCCATTAAAGGGCTCGAGAGTAATCCGGAAGTTCCCCTTCCAGCACAAAAGGGGACCTGACTTCCCTGAGGTAACTCGAGTGAGTACCTGAGGTCCCCGTCGCAACTGGAGATGTACGCCCAGAATCCCGCCTACATTCGAGAAACACCACAAAATAATCCCCTCAATGTGAGATGAGGAAATTTTGCGCTGCAGAATCTGAAGAGAAATCCCACAACCAGCTTGATAGGCAAAAGGCTGCCTTAGTCCGAATAGGCGACTCAGAATGTTCTCTAACACCCATCCTCAGTGGAGAGGAGAACACTTTTTATGGACTCAAAACGAGAAGAGGCCCTATTGACAATAAAGGGCTCGAGAGTAATCCGGAAGTTCCTATTCCAGCAAAAAAAGGACTTGACGTCGCTGAAGCAACCCGAGCGAGTTCCTGAGGTCCCCTTCGCAACTAGAGAAGTACCACCAGCATCCCGCCGCAACTCGAGAAACAGCACAAAATTAACCCGTCAATGCGAGATGAGGTCATTTTGCGCTGCAGAATCTCAAGACAAATCCCACATTCCCGCTTGACCGGCAAAAGGGTACTTGACACACTTTATGCCACTCAGAAAGTTCCCTAACATCTGTCCCCATTGCAGAGTAGAACACACTTTATGGACTCAACTCGAGAAGAGGCCTTATTCCCATTAAAGGGCTCCAGAGTAATCCGGAAGTTCCCCCACCAGCACAAAAGGGGACATGACTTCCCTGAAGTAACTCGAGTGAGTTCCTGAGGTTCCCGTCGCAACTCGAGAAGAACCCCCAGCTTCCCATCGCAATTCGAGAAACACCACAAAATTATCCCCTCAATGCGAGATGAAGAAATTTTGCGCTGCAGAATCTCAAGAGAAAACCCACATTTCCGCTAGAAAAGCAAAATGTTACCTGAATCTCTTTAGGTGACTCAGAATGGTCCCAAAAATCCGTCCTCAGTGGAGAGGAAAACACACGTTATGGACTCAAAAGGAGAAGAGGCAATATTCCCATTTAACGGCTCCAGAGTAATCCAGAAGTTCGCTTTCTAACACAAAAGGGGACTTGACTTCCCTGAAGCAACCCGAGCTAGTTCCTCAGGACCCCGTCGCAATTCAAATAGTACCCCATGTTTCCCGCCGCAACTCGAGAAACACCTCAAAATTATCCCTTCAATGCGAGATGAGGTAATTTTGCGCAGTAGAAACTCAGAGAAATCCCACATTCCCGCTTGAAAGGAAAAAGGGTACTTGACACAATTTATGCCACTCAGAAGTTTCCCTAACATCCTATCCCATTGGGATGCAGAACACACTTTATGGACTCAACTCAAGAAGAGGCCCTATTCCCATTAAAGGGCTTGAGAGTTATCCAGAAGTTCCCCTTCCAGCACAAAAGGGGACCTGACTTCCGTGAAGTAACTCGAGTGAGTTCCTGAGGTTCCCGTCGCAACTCGAGAAACACCACAAAATTATCCCCTCAATGCGAGATGAAGAAATTTTGCACTGCAGAATCTCAAGAGAAAACCCACATTTCCGCTTGAAAAGCAAAAGGTTACGTGACTCCCTTTAGGTGACTCAGAATGGTCCATAACATCCGTCCTCAGGGGAGAGGAAAACACACTTTATGGACTCAAAAGGAGAAGAGGCAATATTCCCATTTAACGGCTCGAGAGTAATCCGGAACTTCCTCTTCCAACACAAAATGGGACTTGACTTCCCTGAAGCACCCCGAGCGAGTTCCTGAGGTCCCCGTCGCAATTCGAGTAGTACCCCATGCTTCTTGCCGCAACTCGAGAAACACCACAAAATTCTCCCCTCAATGCGAGATGATGGAATTTTGTGCGGTAGAAACTCAAGAGGAATCCCAATTCCCGCTTGAAAGGCAAAAGAGTACTTGACATCCTTTATGCCACTCAGAAAGTTCCCTAACATCCGTCCCCATTGGAGAGTAGAACACATTTTATCGACTCAACTCAAGAAGAGGCTCTATTCCCATTAAAGGGCTCGAGAGTAATCCGGAAGTTCCCCTTCCAGCACAAATGGGGACCTGACTTCCCTGAGGTAACTCGAGTGGGTACCTGAGGTCCCCGTCGCAACTGGAGATGTACGCCCAGAATCCCGCCTCCATTCGAGAAACACCACAAAATAATCCCCTCAATGCGAGATGAGGAAATTTTGCGCTGCAGAATCTGAAGAGAAATCCCACATCCCGCTTGATAGGCAAAAGGGTACATTACTCCGAATTGGAGACTCAGAATGTTCTCTAACACCCGTCCTCAGTGGAGAGGAGAACACACTTTATGGACTCAAATCGAGAAGAGGCAATATTCCCATTTACTGCTCGAGAGTACTCCGGAAATTCCCCTTCCAACACAAAAGGAGACTTGACTTCCCTCAAGCAACCCGACGGAGTTCCTGAGGTCCCCGTCTCAACTGGAGAAGTATGCCCAGCTTCCCGCCGTAATTCGAGAAACACAACAAAATTATCCCCTCAATGCTGGATGAGGAAATTTTTCGCTGCAGAATCTCAAGAGAAATCCCACATTCCCGCTTGAAAGGCAAAAGGGTACTTGACACACTTTATGCCACTCAGAAAGTTCCCTAACATCCGTCCCCATTGGAGAGGAGAACACACTTTAGGGACTCAACTCGAGAAGAGGCCCTATTCCCATTAAAGGCATCGAGAGTAAACCGGAAGTTCCCCTTCCAGCACAAAAGGGGACCTGACTTCCCTCAAGTAACTCGAGTGAATTCCTGAGGTTCCCGTCGCAACTCGAGAAGAACCACCAGCTTCCCATCGCAATTCGAGAAACACCACAGAATTATCCCCTCAATGCGAGATATAGAAATTTTGCGCTGCAGAATCTCAAGAGAAAACCCACATTTCCGCTTGAAAAGCAAAAGATTACATGACTCCCTTTAGGTGACTCAAAATAGTCCCTAACATCCGTCCTCACCGGAGAGGAAAACACACTTTATGGACTCAGAAGGAGAAGAGGCAATATTCCCATTTAAAGGCTCGAGAGTAATCTGGAAGTTCCCCTTCCAACACAAAAGGGGAATTGACTTCCCTGAAGCAACGTGAGCGAGTTCCTGAGGTCCCTGTCGCAATTGGAGTAGTACCCCATGCTTCCCGCCGCAACTCGCGAAGCACCACTAAATTATCCCCTCAATGCGAGATGAGGAAATTTTGCGCTGCAGAATCTCAGAGAAATACCACATTCCCTCTTGAAAGGCAAAAGGGTACTTGACCCCATTTATGCGACTCAGAAATTTCACTAACTTCAGTCCCGAGTGGAGAGGAGAACAGACTTTATGGACTCAATTCGAGATGAATCCCTATTCTCATTTAACGGCTCGAGACTAAACCGGAAGTTCCCCTTCCAACATCAAAGGGGACCTTAATTCCCTAGAGCAACCCGAGGGAGTTCCTGAGGTCCCCATCGCAACTCGAGAAGTACCCCCAGCTTCCCGCCGTAACTGGAGAAACAGCAAAAATTATCGCCTCAATGCGAGATGAAGAAATTTTGCACTGCAGAATCTCAAGAGAAAACCCACATTTCCGCTTGAAAAGCAAAAGATTACGTGACTCCCTTTAGGTGACTCAGAATAGTCCCTAACATCCTTCCTCAGTGGAGAGGAAAACACACTTTTTGGACTCTGAAGGCGAAGAGGCAATTTTCCCATTTAAAGGCTCCAGATTAATCCGGAAGTTCCCCTTCGAACACAAAACGGGACTTGACTTCCCTGAAGTAACTCGAGTGAGTTCCTGAGGTCCCCGTCTCAACTGGAGATGTACGCCCAGCTTCCTGCCTCCATTGGAGAAACATCACAAAATTATCCCCTCAATGCGAGATGAGGAAATTTTGCGCTGCAGAATCTCATGAGAAATCCCACATGCCCTCTTGAAAGGCCAAAGTGTATTTGAGTCCCTTTCGGGGACTCAGAACTGTCCCTAACATCTCTCTTCAGAAGAGAGGAGATCACACTTGTGGACTAAAATCGAGAAGAGGCAATAATCCCATTTAATGGCTGGAGAGTAATCCGGTAGTTCCCCTTCCAACACAAAAGGGGACTTGACTTACCTGAAGAAACCGGAGCGAGTTCCTCAAGTCCCCGTTGCAACTCAAGAAGTACCCCCTGCTTCCTTCCGCAACTCGAGAAACTCCACAAAATTACCCCTCAATGCGAGATGAGGAAATTTTGCGCTGCAAAATCTCAAGAGAAATCCCACATTCCCGCTTGAAAGACAAAAGGGTACTTGACTCACTTTAGGCGACTCAGAATGGTCCCTAACATCCGTCCTCAATGGAGAGGTGAACACACTTTATGGACTCAAATCGAGAAGAGGCAATATTCCTGTTTAACGGCTAGAGAGTAATCTGGAAGTTCCCTTGCAGCACAAAATGGGACCTGACTTCCCTGAAGTAACTCCAGTGAGTTCCTGAAGTCCACGTCGCAAATCGAGAAGTACCCCCAGTATCCCGCCGCAATTCGTGAAACACCACAAAATTATCCCCTCAATGTGAGATGAGGAAATTTTGCGCTGCAGAATTTCAAGAGATATCCCACATTCCCGCTTGAAAAGCAAAAGGGTACTTGACATAATTTATGCCACTGAGAAAGTTCCCTAACATCCGTCCCCTTTGGAGAGGAGAACACAGTTTATGGACTCAACTCCAGAAGAGGCCCTATTCCCATTAAACGACTCGATTGTAATACAGATGTTCCCCTTCCAGCACAAAAGAGGACCTGACTTCCCTGAAGTAACTGGAGTAAGTTCCTAAGGTCCTATTCGCAACTCGAGAAATCCCCCCAGCTTCCAACCGCAACTCGAGAAACTCCACAAAATTACCCCTCAATGCGAGATGAGGAAATTTTGCACTGCAGAATCTCAAGAGAAATCCCACATGCCCTCTTGAAAGGCCAAAGTGTACTTGAATCCCTTTCGGCGACTCAGAACGGTCCCTAATATCTCTCTTCAGAGGAGAGGATATCACACTTGTGGACTAAAATCGAGAAGAGACAATATTCCCATTTAATGGCTGGAGAGTAATCCGGTAGTCCCCCTTCCAACACAAAAGGGGACTTGACTTACCTGAAGAAACTGGAGCGAGTTCCTGAAGTCCCCGTTGCAACTCAAAAAGTACCCCGTGCTTCCTTCCGCAACTCGAGAAACTCCACAAAATTACCCCTCAATGCGAGATGAGGAAATTTTGCACTGCAAAATCTCAAGAGAAATCCCACATTCCCGCTTGAAAGACAAAAGGGTACTTGACGCCCTTTAGGCGACTCAGAATGGTCCGTAACATCCGTCCTCAGTGGAGAGGAGAACACACTTGAAGGACTCAAATCGAGAAGAGGCAATATTCCTGTTTAACGGCTCTAGAGTAATCCGGAAGTTCCCCTTGCAGCACAAAATGGGACCTGACTACCCTGAAGTAACTCCAGTGAGTTCCTGAATTCCACGTCGCAACTCGTGAAGTACCCTCAGTATCCCGCCGCAATTCGTGAAACACCACAAAATTATCCCCTCAATGTGAGATGAAGAAATTTTGCGCTGCAGAATTTCAAGAGAAATCCCACATTCCCGCTTGAAAAGCAAAAGGGTACTTGACACACTTTATGCCACTCAGAAAGTTCCCTAACATCCGTCCCCATTGGAGAGGAGAACACAGTTTATAGACTCAACTCGAGGAGAGGCCCTATTCCCATTAAAATGCTGGATTGTAATACAGATTTTCCCCTTCCAGCACAAAAGCGGACCTGACTTCCCTGAAGTAACTCGAGCAAGTTCCTGAGGACCTCGTCACAACTCGAGAAATCCCCCCAGCTTCCAACAGGCAACTCGAGAAACTCCACAAATTTACCCCTCATTGCGAGATGAGGAAATTTTGCGTGGCAGAATCTCAAGAGAAATCCCTCATCCCGCTTGATAGGCAAAAGGGTACCTTACTCCAAATAGGCGACTCAGAATGTGCTCTTACATCCGTCCTCAGTGGATAGGAGAACAGATTTTATGGACTCAAATCGAGAAGACATAATATTCCCATTTAACGGCTCGAGAGTACTCTAGAAGTTCCCCTTCCAACACAAAAGGGGACCTGACTTCCCTGAAGTAACTTGAGTGATTTGCTGAGGTCCCCGTCGAAACTGGAGTAGTACACCAAGCTTCCTGCTGCAATTCGAGAAACAGGACAAATTATCGCCTCAATGGGAGATGAGGAAATTTTGCGGGGCAGAATCTCAAGAGAAATCCCACATTTCCGCTTGAAAGGCAAAAGGGTACTTGACAACTTTTAGGCGATTCAGAATGGTCATTAACATCTGTCCTCAGTGGAGAGGAGAACACTTTTTATGGACTCAAATCGAGAAGAGGCCCTATTGGCAATAAAGGGCTCGAGAGTAATCCGGAAGTTCCTATTCCAGCAAAAAAAGGACTTGACGTCGCTGAAGCAACCCGAGCGAGTTCCTGAGGTCCCCTTCGCAACTAGAGAAGTACCACCAGCATCCCGCCGCAACTCGAGAAACAGCACAAAATTAACCCGTCAATGCGAGATGAGGTCATTTTGCGCTGCAGAATCTCAAGACAAATCCCACGTTCCCGCTTGACCGGCAAAAGGGTACTTGACACACTTTATGCCACTCAGAAAGTTCCCTAACATCTGTCCCCATTGCAGAGGAGAACACACTTTATGGACTCAACTCGAGAAGAGGCCTTATTCCCATTAAAGGGCTCCAGAGTAATCCGGAAGTTCCCCCACCAGCACAAAAGGGGACATGACTTCCCTGAAGTAACTCAAGTGAGTTCCTGAGGTTCCCGTCACAACTCGAGAAGAACCCCCAGCTTCCCGTCGCAATTCGAGAAACACCACAAAATTATCCCCTCAATGCGAGATGAAGAAATTTTGCGCTGCAGAATCTCAAGAGAAAACCCACATTTCCGCTAGAAAAGCAAAAGGTTACTTGAATCCCTTTAGGTGACTCATAATGGTCCCAAAAATCCGTCCTCAGTGGAGAGGAAAACACACTTTATGGACTCAAAAGGAGAAGAGGCAATATTCCCATTTAACGGCTCCAGAGTAATCCAGAAGTTCGCTTTCTAACACAAAAGGGGACTTGACTGCCCTGAAGCAACCCGAGCTAGTTCCTCAGGTCCCCGTCGCAAATCAAATAGTACCCCATGTTTCCCGCCGCAACTTGAGAAACACCTCAAAATTATCCCTTCAATGCGAGATGAGGTAATTTTGCACAGTAAAAATTCAGAGAAATCCCACATTCCTGCTTGAAAGGAGAAAGGGTACTTGACACAATTTATGCCACTCAGAAATTTCCCTAACATCCGACCCCATAGGGATGCAGAACACACTTTATGGAGTCAACTCAATAAGAGGCCCTATTCCCATTAAAGGGCTTGAGAGTTATCCAAGAGTTGCCCTTCCAGCACAAAAGCGGACCTGATTTCCATGAAGTAACTCGAGTGAGTTCCTGAGGTTCCCGTCGCAACTCGAGAAACACCACAAAATTATCCCCTCAATGCGAGATGAAGAAATTTTGCACTGCAGAATCTCAAGAGAAAACCCACATTTCTGCTTGAAAAGCAAAAGGTTACTTGACTCCCTTTAGGTGACTCAGAATGGTCCCTAACATCCGTCCTCAGGGGAGAGGAAAACACACTTTATGGACTCAAAAGGAGAAGAGGCAATATTCCCATTTAACGGCTCGAGAGTAATCCGGAAGTTCCCCTTCCAACACAAAATGGGACTTGACTTCCCTGAAGCAACCCGAGCGAGTTGCTGAAGTCCCCGTCGCAATTCGAGTAGTACCCCATGCTTCTTGCCGCAACTCGAGAAACACCACAAAATTCGCCCCTCAATGCGAGATGAGGTAATTTTGTGCGGAAGAAACTCAAGAGGAATCCCACATTCCCGCTTGAAAGGCAAAAGAGTACTTGACACCCTTTATGCCACTCAGAAAGTTCCCTAACGTCCATACCCATCGGAGAGTAGAACACATTTTATCGACTCAACTCAAGAAGAGGCCCTATTCCCATTAAAGGGCTCGAGAGTAATCCGGAAGTTCCCCTTCCAGCACAAAAGGGGACCTGACTTCCCTGAGGTAACTCGAGTGAGTACCTGAGGTCCCCATCGCAACTGGAGATGTACGCCCAGCTTCCCACCTCCATTCGAGAAACACCACAAAATTATCCCCTCAATGCAAGATTAGGTAAATTTGCGCTGCAGAATCTCAATAGAAAATCAACATTCCCGCTTGAAAGGCAAAAGGGTACTTGACACAATTATGCGTCACAGAAGTTTCCCTCACAGAGCTGTCCCCATTAGAGAGGAAAACGCTCTTTTTGGACTCAACTCAAGAGTCCCTATTCTCATTGAACGGCTTTAGAGTAATCTGGAAGTTCCCCTTCTGGCACAAATGGGGAACTGACTTACCCAAGCAACCCGAAAGAATTCCTGAGGTCCCAGTCTTAACTCGAGATGTACTCCCAGCTTCCCGCCGCAACACGAGAAACACCACAAAATTGTCCACTCAATGCGAGATGAGGAAATTTTCGCTGCGAAATCTCAAGTGAAATCCCACATTCCCGCTTGATAGGAAAAAGGGTACATGAAAACCTTTAAGCGACTCCAAAATTTCCCTCACCCAGCAATCCCCATTGGAGAGGAGAACACACTATATGGACTAAACTCGAGAAGAAGCCCTATTCCAATTAAAAGGTTTGAGAGTAATCCCGAAGTTCCCCTTCCAACACAAAAGGGGACCTGAATTCCCTGAAGCAACCCGAGCTAGTTCCTGAGGTCCCTGTCACACCTCGAGAAGTACACCCAATTCCCACTGCAACTCGAGAAACACCACAAAATTATCTGCTGAATGCGAAATGAGGAAATTCTCAAGAGAAATCCCGCATTCTCGCTTCAAAGGCACTATGGTATTTGACATCATTAATGCGACTCAAAAGTTCGCTCAAAGAGCCGTCTCCATCGGAGAGAGGAACACACCTTATGGACTCAAATCGAGAAGAGTCCCTATTCCATTTAAGATCTTGACAGTAATCCCGAAGTTCCCGTTCCAACATAAAAGGGGAACTGACTTCCCTGAGGCAACCCAGGCGAGTTCCTGAGGTCCCTGTCGCAATTCGAGACGTACCCCCAGCTTCCCGACGCAACTCGAGAAACACCACAAAATTATCCACTCAATGCGAGATGAGGAAATTTTCCGCTGCAGAATCTCAAGAGAAATCCCAAATTCCCGGTCTATAGTCAAAATGGTACTTTACACCCTTTATGTGACTCAGAAATTTCCCTCACACAGCCGTCCCCATTGGATAGGAGAACACACCTTTTGGACTCAACACGAGAAGAGGCCCTATTCCCATTTAATGGCTCTAGAGAATTCCCGAAGTTACCCTTACATCACAAAAGGGGACGTGACTTCCTTGAATCAACCTGAGAAAGTTACTGAGGTCCGCCTCGCAACTCGAAAACACCACAAAATTATCCCCTCAATGCTAGATGAGGAAATTTTGTGCTGCAGAATTTCAAGAGAAATCCCACAACCGGCTTGAAAGGCAAAATGGTACTTGACACCCGTTATGTGACTCAGAAAGTTCCCTAACATCCGCCCCTTTGGAGAGAAGAATTCACTTTATGGACTCAACTCGAGAAGAGGCCTTATTCCCATTTAACGGCTTGAGAGTAATCCGGAAGTTCCCCTTCCAACACAAAATGGGACCTGAATTCCCTGAAGCAACCCGAGCGAGTTCCTGAGGTCCCCGTCACAACTCGAGAAGTACTCCCAGCTTCCGGCCGCAACTCGAGAAACAGCACAAAATTATCCCCTCAATGCGAGATGAGGAAATTTTGCTCTGCAGAAGCTCAAGAGAAATCCCATATTCCCTGTGAAAGGCAAAAGGGTACTTGACACCCTTCATGCGACTCAGACAATTCCCTCACACAGCTGTCGCCGTTGGAGAGGAGAACACACTTTTTGGACTCAACTCGAGAAGAGTTCCTATTCCCATTTAATGGCTAGAGAGTAATCGGGAAGCTCCCCTTCCTTCATAATAAGGGAACTTACTTCCCTGAAGCAACCGGGGCGAGTTTCTGAAGAACCGTCGCAATTGGAGAAATACCCGCAGCTTTCCGCCCTACTCGAGAAACACCACAAAATTATCCCCTCAAAGCGAGATGAGGAAATTTTGTGCTGCGGAATCTCAATAGAAATGCCACATTCACGCTTGAAAGGCAAAAGTGTATTTGACACCATTTATGCGACTCAGAATGTTCCATCAAACAGCTGTTCCCATTGGAGAGGAGAACAAACTTTATGGACTCAACTCAGGAAGAAACCCTATTCCCATTTAAGGGCTCGAGAGTAATCCCGAAGCTCCCCTTCCAACACAAAAAAGGGTCCTGAATTCCCTGAAGGATCCCGAGGAAGTCCCTGTATTCCCAATTGCAACTCGTAAAGTACCGCCAGCTTCCGCCGAGACTCGAGAAACACCACAAAATTATCCTCTCAATGCGAGATGAGGAAATTTGCGCTGCAGAATCTCAAGAGAAATCCCACATTCCCGCTTGAAAGGCAAAAGTGTTCTTGACACGCTTTATGCGACTCAGAAAGTTCCCTAACAGCCGTTCCCATTGGATAGGAGAAAACACTTTATGGACTCAACTCGAGTAGAGGCCCTATTACCATTTAACGCCTCGAGAGTAATCTGGAAGTTTCCCTTCCAACACAAAAGGGGAACTGACTTCCCTGAAACAACCCGAGAGAGTTCCTGAGGTCCTCATCGCAACTCGAGAAGTACCCACAGCTTCCCGCCGCAACACAATATAAACCACAAAATTGCCCCTCAATGCGACATGAGGATATTTTGCGCTGCAGAATCTCAAGAGAAATCCCACATTCGCGCTTGAAAGGCAAAAGAGTACTTGGCACCCTTCATGCCACTCCGAAAGTTCCCTAATAGAGCAGTCCCCAATGTAGAGGAGAACACACTATATGGACTCAACCCGAGAAGAGGCCCTATTCCCATTTAACGGTTCAAGAGTAATCCCGAAGTTCCCCTTCCTTCACAAAAGGTGAACTGACTTCCTTGAAGAAATCCGAGTGAGTTCCTCAGGTCCCTGGCCCAACCGAGAAATACCCCAGCTTCCTGCCGCAACTAGACAAACACTACAAAATTCTTCCCTCATTGCGAGATGAGAAAATTTTGCGCTGCAGAATGTCAAGAGAAATCCCACATCCCGCTTGAAAGGCAAAAGGGTACTTGACACCCTTTATGCGACTCAGAAAGTTCCCTCAAACCGCGGTCCCCATTGGAGAGGAGAACACACTTAATGGAATCAACTCCAGAATACGTGCTATTCCCTTTTAACGGTTCGAGAGTAATCCCGAAGTTCCTCTTCCAACACAAAAGAGGACTTGACTTCCCTGAAGCAAACCGAGCGAGTTCCTGAGGACCCCGACGCCACTCGAGAAGTACCCCCCAGCTTCCGGCCGCAACTCGAGAAACAACACAGATTTATCCCCTCAATGCGAGTTGAGGAAATTTTGTGCTGCAGAATCTCAAGAGAAATCCCTCATTCCCGCTTGAAAGGCAAAAGGGTACTTGACACCCTCTATGCGACTCAGAAAGTTCCCTCAAACTGTGGTCCCCATTGGAGAGGAGAACACTTATGGACTCAACTCGAGAATACACGCTATTCCCTTTTAACGCTTCGAGAGTAATCCCGACTTTCCTCTTCCAACACAAAAGAGGACTTGACTTCCCTGAAGCAAACCGAGCGAGTTCCTGAGGATCCCGACGCCATTCGAAAAGTACCCCCAGCTTCCGGCCGCAACTCGAGAAACAACAAAGATTTATCCCCTCAATGCGAAATGAGGAAATTTTGTGCTGCAGAATCTCAAGAGAAATCCCTCATTCCTGCTTGAAAGGCAGAAGGGTACTTGACACCCTTTATGCGACTCAGAAATTTCCCTCATACAGCTGTCCCCATTGGAGAGGAAAACACAATTTTTGTACTAAAATCTAGAAAAGGCCCTATTCATATTTAATGGCTCGAGAGTAATCCGGAAGTTCCCCTTCTAGCACAAAAGGGGAACTGAATTCCCTGAAGCAACCCGAGAGAGTTCCTGAGGTCCCCGTCGCAACTCGAGTTGTACCCCAAACTTCCCGCCGAAAATCGAGAAACACCACAAAATTATCCCCTCAATTGGAGATGAGGAAATTTTGCGCTGCAGAATCTCAAGAGAAATCCCAAATTCCCGCTTGCAAGGAAAAAGGGTACATGACAACCTTTATGCGACCCCAAAATTTCCCTCACCCAGCAGTCCCCATTGGAGAGGAGAACACAGTTTATGGACTCAACTCGAGAAGAGGCCCTATTCCCATTTAACGCCTCGAGTGTAATCCCGAAGTTCCTCTTCCAACACAAAAGGGGACCTGACTTCCCTGAAGCCACTCGAGCAGTTCCTGAGGTCCCCGTGGCAACTCGATAAGTAACCCAAATTCCTGCCGCAAATCGAGAAATACCACTAAATTATCTGCTCAATGCGAGATGAGGAAATTTTACGCTGTAGAATCACAAGAGAAATCCCGCATTCTCACTTCAAAGGCACTATGGTATTTGACAAACTTTATGCGTTTCAGAAAGTTCCCTGACACTGCCATCCCCATTGGAGAGGAGAACACACTTTATGGACTCAACAGGAGAAGAGGCCCTATTCCCATTTAACGGCCTGTGAGTACCCCGGAGGTTCACTTTCCAAAACAAAAGGGAACTGATTTCCCTGAAACAAAATGAAAGAATTACTGTGGTCCCCGTCGCAACTAGAGAAGTACCCCCATCTTCCAGCCTTAACTTGAGAATCACCACAAAATTATCCCCTCAATGCCAGATGAGGAAATTTTGTGCTGCAGAGTCTCAAGAGAAATCCCATATTCCTACTTGAAAGGCATAAGTGTACTTGACATCCATTATTCGGCTCAGAAATTTTCTTCACACAGCCGACCTCATTAGACAGGAGAACACACTTTAGGGACTCTCCTCAGTAAGAGGCCCTATTCCCATTTATCGGCTCGAGAGGAATCCCAAATTTTCCATTCCAGCACTAAAGGGGACATGATTTCCCTGAAGCAACCCAAGCGAGTTACTGAGGTCCCCGTCGCACTTTGAGTAGTACGCCCATCTTCCCGCCGAAACTCGAGGAACACCACAAAATTATCCCCTCAATGCGAGATGAAGAAATTTTGCGCTGCAGAATCTCAAGAGAAATCCGACATTCCTGCTTGAAAGGAAAAATGGTACTTGACAACCTTTATGTGACTCAAAAATTTCCCTCACCCAGCCGTCCCCATTGGATAGGAGAACACACTTTATGGACTCAAAACGAGAAGAGGCCCTATTCCCATTTAACGGCTCGAGAGTTACCCCGAAGTTTCCCTTTCAACAGAAAAGTGCACCTGACTTCCCTGAAGTAACTGGATTGAATTCCTGAGGTCCCCGTCGAAACTCAAGAAGTACCCCCTTTTCCCGATGCAACTCGAGAAAAACCACTAAATTATCTGCTCAATGCGAGATGAGGACATTTTACGCTGTAGAATCTCAGGAGAATTCCCAAATTCCCGCTTGAAAGGCAAAAGTTTACTTGACACCCTTTAAGCGACACAGAAAGTTCCCTCACATAACCGTTCCCATTGGAGAGGAGAACACATTTTAAGAACTCAAGTCGAGAAGAGGCTCTTTTCCCATTTAACGGCTCAAGAGTAATCCGGAAATTCCCCTTTCAACACCAAAGGGGACCTGACTTCCCTGAAGAAACCCGAGCGAGTTCCTGAGATCCCAGTCGCATCTCGAGAATTACCCCCAGCTTCCCGACGCAACTCGAGAAACACCACAAAATTATCCCCTCAATGCGAGATGTGGAAATTTTGCACTGCAGAACCACAAGTGAAATCCCAAATTCCCTCTATAAAGTAAAAAGGGTACTTTACACCCTTTATGCGGCTCACAAATTTCCTTCACACAACCGTCCCCCTTTTGAGATGAGAACAAACTTTTTGGACTCAACACGAGAAGAGGCCCTATTCCCATTTAACGGCCTGAGAGAAATCCTGAAGTTCCCCTTCCATCACAAAAGGGGACCTGACTTCCTTGAAGCAACCCGAGAAAGTTCTGGAGGTCCGCCTCGCAACTCGAGAAACACCAAAAAATTATCCCTTCAATGCGAGATGTGGAAATTTTGCACTGCAGAATCTCAAGATAATTTCCACATTCCCGCTTGAAAGGCAAAAGTGCACTTTACACCGTTTATGCGACTCAGAAAGTTCCCTCACACAGCTGTCCCCACTGGAGAGGAGAACACACTTTATGGACTCAACGTGGGAAGAGGCCGTATTCCCATTTAACGGCTCGAGAGTAATCCCGAAGTTCCCTTTTCAACACAAAAGGGGACCTGACTTCTCTCAAGCAACCAGAGCGAGTTCCTGAGGTCCAGTCGAAACTCAAGAAGTACCCCCAGCTTCCAGCCACAACTCGAGAAACACCACCAAATTATCCCGTCAATGCGAGATGAATAAATTTTGCGCTACACATACAAGAGAAATCCCACATTCCCGCCTGAAAGGCAAAAGGGTTCTTGACACACTTTATTCAGTTCAATTCAGTCGCTCAGTCATGTCCGAATCTCCACGACCCGATGAATAATTGTACGCCTTACCTCCCTGTCCTTCACCATCTCCTGGAGTTCACTCAAACTCATGTCCACAGAGTTGGTGATGCCATCCAGTCATCTCATTCTCTGTCGTCCCCTTCTCCTCCCGCCCACAAACTTTCCTAACATCAGAAACTTTTCCAGTGAGTTAACTCATCGCATGAGTTGGCCAAAGTATTGCAGTTTCAGCTTTAGCATCATTCCTCCAATGAACACCCAGGATTGATCTCCCTTAGAATGGACTGGTTGGATCTTTTTGCAGTACAAGGGACTCTCAAGAGTCTTCTCCAGCACCACAGTTCAAAACCATCAATTCTTCGGCGATCAGCTTTCTTCACAGTCCAAATCTCACATCCATACATGTCCACGGGAAAAACTATAGCATTGACTAGACGGACCTTGGTTGGCAAAGTAATGTCTCCGCTTTTTAATATACTATCAAGGTTGGTCATAACTTTCCTTCCAAGGAGTAAGCGCCTTTTAATTTCATGGCTGCAATCAGCATCTGCAGTGATTTTGGAGCCCCCCAAAATAAAGTCTGACACTGTTTCCACTGTTTTTCCATCTATTTCCTGTGAAGTGATGGGACCAGATGCCATGATCTTTATTTTCTGAATGTTGAGCTTCAAGCCAACGTTTTCACTCTCCTCTTTCACTTTCATCAAGAGCCTTTTGAGTTCCTCTTCACTTTCTGCCCTAAGGGTGGTGTCATCTGCATATCTGAGGTTATTGATATTTCTCCCAGCAATCTTGATTCCAGCTTGTGCTTCTTACAGCCCAGCATTTCTCATGATGTACTCTGCATATAAGTTAAATAAGCAAGGTGACAATATACAGCCTTTTCCTATTTGGAACCAGTCTGTTGTTCCATGTACAGTTCTGACTGTTGCTTCCTGACCTGCATACAGGTTTCTCAAGAGGCAGGTCAGGTGGTCTAGTATTCCCATCTCTTTCAGAATCTTCCACAGTTTATTGTGCTCAACGCAGTCAAAGGCTTTGGCATAGTCAATGAAGCAGAAATAGATGTTTTTCTGGAACTCTCTTGCTTTCTCCATGATCCAGCGGATGTTGGCAATTTGATCTCTGGTGCCTCTGCCTTTTCTAAAACCTACTTGAACATCTGGGAGTTCACGGATCACATATTGCTGAAGCCTGGCTTGGAGAATTTTGAGCATGACTTTACTAGCGAGTGAGATGAGTGTAATTGTGCTGTACTTTGAGCATTCTTTGGCATTGCCTTTCTTTGGGATTGGAATGAAGACTGATCTTTTCCAGTCCTGTGGCCACTGCTGAGTATTCCAAATTTGTTGGCATATTGAGTGCAGCACTTTCACAGCATCATCTTTCAAGATTTGAAATAGCTCAACTGGAATTCCATCCCTTCCACTAGCTTTGTTCGTAGTGATGCTTTCTAAGTCCCTCTTGACTTCACATTCCAAGATGTCTGGCTCTAGGTCAGTGATCACATTTTCGTGACTATCCTGGTCGTGAAGACCTTTTTTGTACAGTTCTTCTGTGTATTCTTACCACCTCTTCTTAATATCTTCTGCTTCTGTTAAGTCCATACCATTTCTGTCCTTTATCGAGCCCGTCTTTGCATGAAATGTTCCCTTGGAATCTCTAATGTTCTTGAAGAGATCTCTTGTTTTTCCTATTCTGTTGTTTTCTTCTATTTCTTTGCATTGATCACTGAGGAAGGCTTTCTTATGTCTCCTTGCTATTCTTTGGAACTCTGCATTCTAATGCTTATATCTTTCCCTTTCTCCTTTGCTTTTCACTTCTCTTCTTTTCACAGCTATTTGTAAGGCCACCTCAGACAGCCATTTTGCTTTTTTTGCATTTCTTTTCCATGGGGATGGTCTTGGTCCCTGTCTCCTGTACAGTGTCACGAACCTCCGTCCAGAGTTCTTCAGGCACTCTATCTGTCAGATCTAGTCCCTTAAATCTATTTCTCACTTCCACTGTATAATCATAAGGGATTTGATTTAGGTCATATTTGAATGGTCTAGGGGTTTTCCCTACTTTCTTCAATTTAAGTCTGAATTTGGCAATAAGGAGTTCATGATCTGAGCCACAGTCAGCTCCTGGTCTTGTTTTTGCTAACTGTATACAGCTTCTCCTTCTTTGGCTGCAGAGAATATAATCAATCTGATTTCGGTGTTGACCATCTGGTGATGTCCACGTGTAGAGTCTTCTCTTGTGTTGTTGGAAGAGGGTGTTTGCTATGACCAGTGTGTTCTCTTGACAAAAATCTATTAGCCTTGTCACTGCTTCATTCCATGCTCCAAGGCCAAATTTGCCTGTTACTCCAGGTGTTTCTTGACTTCCTACTTTTGAATTCCATTCCCCTATAATGAAAAGGACATCTTTTTTGGGTGTTACTTCTAATAGGTCTTGCAGGTCTTCATAGAACCGTTCAACTTCGCATTCTTCAGTGTCACTGGTTCGGGCATAGGCCTGGATTACTGTAATGTTGAATGGTTTGCCTTGGAAACGAACAGAAATCATTCTGTCATTTTTAAGATTGCATCCAATACTGCATTTCGGACTCTTTTGTTGACCATGATGGCTACTCCATTTCTTCTAAGGGATTCCTGCCCACAATAGTAGATATTGTGGTCATCTGAGTTAAATTCACACATTCCAGTCCGTTTTAATTCACTGATTCCTAGAATGTTTATGTTCACTCTTGCCATCTCCTGTTTGACCACTTCCAATTTGCCTTGATTCATGGACCTAACATTCTAGGTTCCTATGCAAAATTGCTCTTTACAGCACTGGACCTTGCTTCTATCACCGGTCACATCCACAACTGGGTACTAATTTTGCTATTGCTCCATCCCTTCATTCCTTCTAGAGTTATTTCTCCACTGATCTCCAATAGCATACTTGGCACCTATCGACCTGGGGAGTTCCTCATACAGTATCCTGTCATTTTGCCCTTTGATACTGTTCATGGGGTTCTCAAGGCAAGTATACTGAAGTGGATTGCCGTTCCCTTCTCCAGTGGACCACATTCGGCTGTGGTCCATGTGATCAGATCGACTAGATTCCTGTGATTATGATTTCAGTGTGTCTGCCCTCTGATGCCCCCTCGCAATACCTACCGTCTTATTTGGGTTTCTCTTAACTTGGGTGTGGGATATCTCTTCATAGCTGCTCCAAGAAAGCACAGCCGCTGCACCTTACCTTGGATGAGGAGTATCTCCTCAAGGCCGCCCCTCCTGACCTTGAACGTGAGTAGTTCCTCTCGGCCCTCCCCCGCACAGCCACAGCCTATTGGACGTGGGGTAGCTCCTTTCGGCTGCCTGCCCTGGCCTCAGGCGTGGGGTAGTTCCTCACTGCCGTGCATCTTTGAATGGTCGGTGCGCTGGGGCCGGTAACTCTCACGTCTGAGCGGGTAGGGTCAGAGTCTCTCGGGATTCCGTGGAAAGGGCCGGCGTCTCTCCCATCTGCGCAGGCAGGGCCAGCGTCTCTCACTTCTGCACGGCCGGGGCCGGGGCCTCCTCCGTCTCTCCCGTACTTGACACCCTTTATGCGACTCAGAAAGATCCCTCACACAGCAGTACCCATTGGAGACGAGAACACACTTTATGCACTCAACTCGAGAAGAGGCCCTATTCCTTTTTAATGGCTCTAGAGTATTCCGTAATTCCCCTTCCAGCACAAAAGGGGACTTGACTTTCCTGAAGTAACCCGAGCGTGTTTCCGAGGTTCCCGTCACAACTTGAGATGTACCCCAAGATTCCCACCGCAACTCGAGAAACACCACAAAATTATCCCCTCAATGAAAGAAGAGGAAATTTTGCGCTGCAGAATCTCAGCAGAAATCCCACATTCCCACTAGAAATGCAAAAGGGTACTTGAAACCCTTTATGCAACTCAGAATGTTCCCTCAACCTGCCGTCCCCATTGGAGTGGAGAACACACTTTATGGATTCAAATCGAGAAGAGGCCACTTCCCATTAAACGTCTCGAGAGTAATCCCAAAGCTCCCCTTCCAACACAAAGAGGACCTGACTTCCCTGAAGAAACCCGAGCGAGTTCCTGAGGTCCCCGTTGCAACTCAAGAAGTACCCCCAGCTTCTCGCCAATTCGAGAAACACCACAAAATTATCCCTTCAATGCGAGATGAGGAAAATTTCCGTTGCAGAATCTCAAGAGATAACCCACATTCACTCTTCAAAGGCAAAAGGGTACTTGACACCCTTTATGCGAATCAGAAAGTTCCTTCAAACTGCCTTCCCCATTAGAGAGGAGAACACAATTTATGGACTCAATTCGAGAAGAGGCCCTATTCCCATTTAAGGGTTTGAGAGTAATCCCGAAGTTACCCTTCCAACAAAAAAGGGGATATGATTTCCCTGAAGACTCCCGAGCGAATTCCTGAGGTTTCCGTCGCTAACTCGATATGTACACCAAGCTTCCGGCTGCAACTCGAGAAACACCACAAAATAATCCCGACAATGCGAGATTACGAAATTTTGTTCTGCAGAATCTCAAGAGATATCCCACATTCCCTCTTGAAAGGCAAAATGATACTTAACACCCTTTGTGCGACTCAGGAAGTTCCCTCAAACTGCAGTCCCCATTGGAGAGGAGAACACACTTTATGGACTCAAATCGAGATGAGGCCCTATTCCCATTTAAAGGCTTTACAGTAATCCGGAAGTTCCATTTTCAACACAAAAGGGCACATGACTTCCCTGAAGAAACCCAAGCGAGTTCCTGAGGTTCCTGTCTCAACTCGAGAAGTACCCCCATCTTCCCTCCTCAACTCGTGAAACACCACAAAATTATCCCCTCAATGCGATATGAGAAAATTTTGCGCTTCAGAATATCAAGAGAAATCCGACATTCCCTCTTGAAATGCAAAAAGGTAATTGACACCCTTTATGTGATTCAGAGATTTCCCTCACACAGCCGTTCCCATTGGAGAGGAGAACACACTTTATGGACTCAACTCGAGAAGAGGCACTATTCCCATTTAATGGCTCGAGAGTAACCCAGATGTCCCCTTTCCAACACAAAAGGGGACCTGACTTCCCTGAAAAAACCCAAGAGAGATATTGAGGTTCGCGTTGCAACATGAGAAGTACTCCCAGCTTCCCGCCATAACTCGAGAAACACCACAAAATTATTCCGTCAATGCGAGATGAGGAAATTTTGCACTGCAGAATCTCAACAGAAATCCCACATTCCCACTTGACAGGCAAAAGTGTACTTGGCACCCTTGATAAGACTCAGAAAGTTTCCTAACAGCTGTCACCATTGGAGAGGAGAAGACACTTCATGGACTCAACTCGAGAAGAGGCCAATTCCCATTTATCGGCTCGCGAGCAATCCCGAATTTCCCCTTCCAACACAAAAGGGGGCCTGACTTCCCGAAAGCAACCTGAGCGAGTTCCAGAGGTTCCAATCGCAACTAGAGAAGTACCTGCAGCTTCCCCCCGCAACTCGAGAAACACCAAAAAATTAACCTTTCAATGCGAGATGAGGAATATTTCCGTTGCAGAATCTCAAGAGATATCCCACATTCCCCCTTGTAAGGCAAAAGGGCACTAGAGACCCTTTGTGTGGCTCAGAAACTTCCCTCACACTGTCGTCACAATTGGAGAGGAGTACACACTTTATGGACTCAACTCGAGAAGAGGGCCTATTCCCATTTAAGGGCTCGAAAGTAATCTGGAAGTTCCCCTTCAAACACAAAGGGGACCTGACTTCCCTGAAGAAACCCGAGCGAGTTCCCGAGGTCCCAGACACAACTCGAGAACTACCCCCAGCTTCCCACCGCAACTCGAGAAACACAACAAAATTATCCCCTCAATGCGAGATGAGGAAATTTTGCACTGCAGAATCTCGAAAGAAATCCCACATTCCCTGTGAAAGGCAAAAGAGTACTTGACAACCTAAATGCGACTCAGAAAATTTCCTCACACAGCCGTCGCCATTGAGAGGAGAACGCACTTTTTGGACTCAACTCGAGAAGAGGTCCTATTCCCATTTAATGGCTCAAGAGTAATTCGGAAATTGCCCGGCCAACACAAAAGGGAACCTGATTTCCCTGAAGCAACCAGGGCGAATTCTTTAGGTACTCGTCACAACTCGAGAAGTACTCGCAGCCTCCGGCCCCAACTCGAGAAAGCCACAAAAATATTCCCTCAATGCGAGATGAGGAAATCTTGCGCCGCAGAATCTGAAGAGAAATCCCACCACGTGCTTGAAAGGCAAAATGGTACTTGACAACCTTTATGCGACTCAGAAAGTTTCCAAACATCCAACGCATTGAAGAGAAGAACGCTCTTTATGGACTCAAATCGAGAAGAGGCCGTATTCCCCTTTAAGACCTTGATAGTAATCCGGAAGTTCCCCTTCCAACACAAAAGGAGACCTGAATTCCCTGAAGCAACCTGATCGAGATACTGAGGTCCCCATCCCAAATGGAGAAGTACCCCCAGCTTCCGGCCACAGCTCGAGAAAAACCACAAAATTATTCCCTCAATGCGAGATGAGGAAATTCTGCGCTGCAGAATCTCAAGAAAAATCCCACATTCCCCCTTTAAAGGCAAAAGGGTACTTGACACCCTTAATGCTACTCAGAAATTTCCCTCATATAGCCGTTACCATTGGAGAGGAAAAGACACTTTATGGACCACCAAGAACAGAGATCTTATTCCCATTTAATGGCTGGAGAGTAATCAGTAAGTTCCCTTTCAAACACAAAAGGGGACCTGACTTCCCTGAAGCAACCCGAGCGAGTTCCAGAGGTCTACGTCGCAACTTGAGATGTACCCCCAGCTTCCTGCCGCAACTAGAGAAACACCAAAAAATTATCCCCTCAATTGGAGATGAGGAAATTTTGCGCTGCAGAATCTCAAGAGAAATCCCACATTCCCGCTTGAAATGCAAAAGGTTACTTGACAACCTTTATGTGACACAGAAAGTTCCCTCACACCACTGTCCCCATTGGAGAGGAAAACACACTTTATGGACTGAATAGAAAAGAGGCACTATTCCCATTTAACGTCAGGACAGGAATCCCGAAGTTCCCATTCCAACACAAAAGGGGACCCGACTTCTCTGAAACAACACTTGCAAATTCCTCTGGTCCTAGTCGACTCAAGAAGTACCGACAGAGTCCCGCCGAAACACGAGAAACACCCCAAAATTATCCCCTCAATGCGAGATGAGGATATTTTGCACTCCAGAATCTCAAGAAAAATCCCACATTCCCGCTTGAAAGACAAAAGGGTACTTGACAACCTTTATGCGACACAGAAAGTTCCCTAACAGACATCCACATTGGATAGGAGAACGCACTTTACGGCCTCAATTCGAGAAGAGGCCCTATTCCCGTTTAAAGGCTCAAGAGTAATCCCGAAGTTCCCCTTACAGCACAAAAGGGGACCAGACTTCCCTGAAGCAACCCAAGCGAGTTCCTGACGTCCCCGTCGAAACTCGGAAAGTACAACAAGCTTCCCATCGCAACTCGAGACACACCACAAAGTTCAGTTCAGTTCAGTTCATTTCAGTCGCTCAGTCGTGTCCGACTCCCCGGGACCCCATGAATCACAGCACGCCAGTCCTCCCTGTCCATTACCAGCTCCCGGAGTACACTCAAACTCATGAACACAGAGTCTGTGATGCCATCCAGCCATCTCATTCTCTGTCGTCCCCTTCTTCTCCCGTCCCCAACCTTTGCCAGCATCAGAGTCTTTTCCAGTGAGTCAACTTGTCGCATGAGGTGACCAACGTATTGCAGTTTCAGCTTTAGCATCAGTCCTTCCAATGAACACCCATGATTGAGATCCTTTTTGTGCTGCAGTATCTCAACAGAAAGCCCACATTAACCTTTCAAAGGCAAAAGTGTACTTGACACCCTTTATGCGACTCAGAAAATTCCTTAACATCCATCCCTATTTTAGAGGAGAACACACTTTATGGACTCAACTGGAGAAGAGGTCTTATTCCGATTTAACGGCTCGAGAGTAATCCCTTCCAACACAAAAGGGGACCTGACTTCACTGAAGCAACCCGAGCAAGTTCCTGAGGGCCCTGTCACAACTCGAGAAACACCACAAAATTATCCCCTCAATAGGAGATGAAATTTTTCGCTGTAGAAATACAAGAGAAATCCCACATTCTTGGTTGAAATACAAAAGGGTACATGACACCATTTATGCGAATCAGGAAGTTCCCTAATATCTGTCCCCATTGTAGAGGAGAACACTCTTTATGGACTCAACTCGAGAAGAGGCCCTATTCCAATTTAACGGATCGTGAGTAGTCCTGAAGTTCCCCTTCCTAAACAAAAGGTGACCTGAGTTTCCCGAAGCAACCCGAGGAAGTTCCTGTATTCCCCGTTGCAACTCGAAAAGGACCCCCAGCTTCTGCCAAAACTCTAGAAACACCACAAAATTATCCCTTTATTGCCAGTTGAGGAAATTTTGCACTGCAGAATCTCAAGAGAAATCCCACATTCCCGCTTGAATGAAAAAGGGTACTTGACATAGTTTATGCGACCCAGAAAGTTCCCTAATAGCCATCCCAATTGGAGAGGAGAAGACACTTCATGGACTCAACACGCGCAGAGGCCCTATTCCCATTTAATGGCTGGAGAGTAATCGTAAGTTCCCATTCCAACACGAAAGGGGACCTGACTTCCCTGAAGTAACCCGAGTGAGTGCCTGAGGTCTATGTCGCAACTTGAGATGGAGCCCCAGTTTCTTGACGCAACTCGAGAAAAAACACAAAATTATCCCCTCAATGCGAGATGAGGAAATTTTGCCCTGGAGATTCTCAAGAGAAATCGCACAACCCGCTTGAAAGGCAAAATTGTACTTGACTCCCTTTTTGCGTCTCAGAAAGTTCCCTAACATCCGATCCATTGGAGAGAAGAACACACTTTATGGACTCACTCGAGAAGAAGACCTATTCCCATTTAACGGCCCGAGACTAATCTCGAAGTACCCCTTCCAACACAAAACGGACCTGACTTTCCTGAAGCAATTCGAGAGAGTTCCTGAGGTCACTGTCATAATTCGAGAATTACCCACAGCTTCCCACGGAAACTCGAGAGACACCACAATATATCCCCTCAATGCGAGATCAGGAAATTTTCCTGCAGATCTCAAGGCAAATCCCACATTCCTACATAAAAGGCAAAAGGGTACAAGACATTCATGCGACCGAGAAAGTTCCCTCACACAGCCGTCCACATTGGAGAGGAGAATAAAATTTATGGACTAAACTCAAGAATAGGCCCTATTCCCATTTAACAGCTCGAGAGTAATCCCGCCGTTCCCTTTCCAACACAAAAGGGGACCTAACTTCCCTGAAAAAACCTGAGAGATTTCCTGTTGTCCACATCGCAACTCGAGGACTACCCTCAGTTTCCCGCTGCAATTCGAAACACCACAAAATTATCTCCTCAATGCGAGATGAGGAATTTTGCGCTGCAGAATCTCAAGAGAAATCCCACATTCCTGCTTGAAAGCCAAAAGGGTACTTGACACCCTTTATGCGACTCAGAAAGATCCCTCACACAGCCGTTCCCATTGGAGAGGAGAACACACTTTATGGACTCAACTCGGGTAGAGGCCATATTCCCATTTTAAGGCTCGAGACTAATGCCAAAATTCCCCTTCCAACACAAAAGGGGACCTGACTTCTCTGAAGCAACACTAGCGAGTTCCATAGGTCCCCGTCACAATTCGAGAAGTACCCCCAGCTTCCCGCCACAACTCGAATAACATTACAAAATTATTCCCCCCTTGCGAGATGAGGATATTTTGCGTTGCAGAATCGCAAGAGAAATCCGACATTCCCACTTAAAAAAAAAAAAAGGGTTCATGAGACAGTATATGAGACTCAGAAATTTCCCTCAAACAGCCGTCCCCTTTGGAGAGGAAAACACACTTTTTGCACTCAACTCATGAAGAGGCCCTAATCCCATTTAAGTTCTCGAGAGTAATCCCGAAGTTCCCCGTCCAACACAAAAGGGGAACTGACTTCCCTAGAGCAAACTGAGTGTGTTTCTGAGGTCTCCGTCGCAACTCGAGAAGTACTCCAGCTTCCCGCCGCAACTCGAGAAACACAACAAATTATACCCTCAATGAGAGACAAGGAAATTTTGTGCTGCAGTATCTCAAGAGAAATTCCACATTCTAGCTTGAAAGACAAAAGGGTACTTGACACCCTTTAAGTGACACAGAAAGGACCCTCACACAGCCGTCACCATTGGAGAGGAAATCACACTTTATGGATTCAACTCGAGAAGAGGCCAATTCACATTTAACAGCTTGAGAGTAATCCCGATGTTCCCCTTCCAACAAAAAAGGGGACCTGACTTCCCTGAAGCAACCCGAGTGAGTTACTGATTTCCCCGTTGCAACTCGAGAAATACCCCCATCTTCCCACCGCTTCTCGAGAAACACCACAAAATTATCCCCTCAATGCGAGATGAGGAAATTTTGCACAGCAGAATCTCAAGAGAAATCCGACATTCCCTCTTGAAAGGCAAAAGGGAATTTGACACTCTTTATGGGACTCAGAAAGTTCCATAACACAGCCGTCCCCATTGGAGAGGAAAACACAATTATGGACTCAACTCGAGAAGAGGCAATATTCCCATTAAACGGCTTGAGAGTAATCCCGAAGTAGCCCTTCCAACACAAAAGGGGAAATGACTTCCCTGAAGGAACCCGGCCGAGTTCCTGAGGTTCCCGTCGCAAGTTGAGTAGTACCCCCAGCTTCCCGCCGAAAGTCGAGAAACACCACAAAATTATCCCCCAATGCGAGATGAGGAAATTTTGTGTGGCAGATCTCGAGGGAAATCCCACAATCCCGCCTGAAAGGCAAAAGGGTTCTTGACACTTTTTATGCGACTCAGAAAGTTCCCCCACAGAGCCGTCCCCATTGGAGAGGAGAACACAATTTATGGACTCAACTCGAGAAGAGGCCCTATTCACAATTAATGGCTGGTGAGTAATCCGGAAGTTCCCCTTCCAATAGAAAAGGGGACCTGATTTCCCTGAAGCAACCTGAGAGAGTTCCTTAGGTCCCCGTCGCAAGTCCAGAAGTACCCCCAGCTTCCCGCCGCAAAACGTGAAACACCAAAAATTATCCAACAATGCTAGAAGAGGAAATTTGGGGTTTCAGAATCTCAAGAGAAACCCCACATTCCCTCTTGAAAGGCAAAAGGTTACTTGACACCCTTTATGAGACTCAGAATGTTCCCTCAAACTGCCGTCCCTAGCGGAGAGGAGAACACACTTTATGAACTCAACTCGAGAAGAGGCCAATTCCCATTTAACAGCTCGAGAGTAATCTCGAAGGTCCCCTTCCAACACAAAAGGGGACCTGACTTCCCTGATGCAACCAGAGCGAGTTCCTGAAGTCCCCATCGCAACTTGAGAATTACCCCCAGCTTCCCGACGAAACTCAAGAACCACCACAGAAATATTCCCTCAACGCGAGTAGAGGAAATTTTGCGAGGCAGAATCTCAAAAGAAATTCCCCATTCCCGCTTGAAAGGCAAAAGGGTGCTTGACACCCTTTAAGTGACTCAGTAAGTTCCCTCACACAGCCGTCGCCATTGGAGAGGAAATCACAGTTTTTGGACTCAACTCGAGAAGATGCCAATTCACATTTAACAGCTCGAGAGTAATCCTGATGTTCCCCTTCCAAAAAAAAAAAAAACGGGACCTGGCTTCCCTGAAGCAACCTGAGCGAGTTCCTGAGGTCCCAGTCGCAATTCGAGAAGTACACCCAGCTTCCGCCACTACTTGAGAAACACCAAAAAATTATCCCTCAATGCGAGGTGAGGAAATTTTGCCCTGCAGAATTTCAAGAGAAATATCACATTCCCTCTTAAAAGGCAAAAGGGTACTTGACACCCTTTATGCGACTCAGAAAGTTCCCTCACACAGCCGTCCCCATTGGAGAGGAGAACACACTTTATGGACTCAATTCGAGATGAGCCCCTATTGCCATTTATCAGCTCGAGAGTAAACCGGAAGTTCCCCTTCCAACACCAAAGGGAACCTGACTAACCTCAAGCAAACCAAGCGAGTTCCTGAGGTCCCCGTCGAAACTCGAGAAGTACCCCAGCTTCCCGCCACAACTCAGAAACACCAGAAAATTATCCCCTCAATGCGAGATGAGGAAATTTTGCGCTGCAGAATCTCAAGAGAAATACCACATTCCCTCTTGAAAGGCAAAAGGGTATTTGACACCCATTATGGGACTCAGAAAGTTCCCTCACACAGCCGTTCCCATTGGAGAGGAGAATAGACTTTATGGACTCAATTCGAGATGAGCCCCTATTCACAATTAATGGTTCCAGAGTAAACCGGAAATTTCCCTTCAATCACAAAAGGTGACCTGACTTCCCTGAAGAAACCCGAGCGAGTTCCTTAGATCCGCGTCGCAACTCGAGAAGTACCCCCAGCTTCCCGCCACAACTCGAGAAACACCAAATATTATCCAATCAATGAGAGATGAGGAAATTTTGCGCTGCAGAATCTCAAGAGAAATAGCACATTCCCTCTTGGAAGGCAAAAGGGTACTTGACACCCTTTATGAGACTGAGACATTTCACTAAAATCAGTCCCCATTGGAGAGGAGAACACACTTTATGGACTCAATTGGAGATGAGCCCCTATTCCCATTTAACGGCTCGAGAGGAAACTGGAAGTTGCCCTCCATCACCAAAGGAGACCTTACTTCCCTGAAGCAACCGGAGCGAGTTCCTGAGGTCGCCGTCGCAACACGAGATGTGCACACTTTTTTCAGTTGCAACTCGAGAAACACCACAAAATTATGCCCTCAATGCGAGATGAGGAAAATTTGAGCTGCATAATATCTAGAGAAAGACCACATTCCCTCTTCAAAGGCAAAAGGGTACTTGACACCCTTTATGCGATTCAGAAATTTCACTAAAATCAGTCCACATTGGACAGGAGAACACAGTGTATGAACTCAATTCGAGATGAGACCCTATTCCCATTTAACGGCTCGAGAGTAAAACGGAAGTTCGCCTTCCAACACAAAAGGGGACATGACTTTCTTGTAGCAACACGAGCGAGTTCCTGAGGTCCCGTTCGCAACTCGAACAGTACTCCCAGCTTCCCGCCGCAACTTGAGAAACACCACAAAATTATTCCCTCAATGAAAGATGAGGAAATTTTGCGCTGCAGAATCTCAAGAGAAATACCACATTCCCTCTTGACAGGCAAAAGGGTACTTGAATCCCTTTATGTGACTCAGAAATTTCCCTCAAACCCCTCCACTTTGGAGAGCAGAACACACTTTATGGACTCAATTCGAGATGACGCTATATTCCCATTTAATGGCTCGAGAGTAAACCGGAAGTTCCCCTTCCAACAGCAAAGGGGACCAGACTTCCCTGAAGCATCCCGAGCGAGTTCCTGAGGACTCCGTTGCAACTCGTGAAGTACCCTCAGCTTCCAGCCTCAACTCGAGAAACACCGCAAAATTATCCCCTCAATGCGAGATGAGGAAATTTTGAGCTGCTGAATCTCAAGAGAAATACCACATTCCCTCTTCAAAGGCAAAATGGTACTTGACACCCTTTACGCGTTTCAGAAATTTCACTAACATCAGTCCCCAATGGAGAGGAGAACACACTTTATGGTCTCAATTCGAAATGAGGCCCTATTCCCATTTAACAGCTCGAGAGTAAACCAGAAGTTCCCCTTCCAACACAAAAGGGGACCTTCCTTTCCTGAAGAAACCCGAGCGAGTTCCTGAGGTCCCCTTCGCAACTCCAGAAGTACTCCCAGCTTCCCACCGCAACTCGAGAAACACCACAAAATTATCCCCTCAATGTGAGATGAGGAAATATCGCGCTGAAGAATCTCAAGAGAAATACCACATTCCCTCTTGAAAGGCAAAAGGTACTTGACACCCTTTATGAGACTCAGATATTTCAATAACATCAGTCCCCATTGGAGAGGAGAACACACTTTATGGACTCAATTCGCGATAAGCCCCTATTCTCATTTAACAGCTCGAGAGTAAACAGGAAGTTCCATTTCCAACACAATAGGGGACATACCTTCCTTGAAGCAACCCGAGTAAGTTCCTGAGGTCTCCGTCGCAACTCGAGAAGTACCCCCAGCTTCCCGCCGCAACTCGAGAAACACCACAAAATTATGCCCTCAATGCGAGATGAGGAAATTTTGCGCTGCAGAATCTCAAGAGAAGTACCACATTCCCTCTTGAAAGGCAAAAGGGTACTTGACACCCATTATGTGACTCAGAAATTTCACAAACTTCAATCCCCATTGAAGAGGAGAACACACTTTATGGACTCAATTCGATATTAGAACCTATTCCCATTCAACGGCTCGAGAGTAAACGTGAAGTTCCCCTTCTAACTCAAAAGGGGACCTACTCACCTCTAGAAACCAGAGAGAGTTCCTGAGGTCCCGGTTGCAACTGGAGAATTACCCCAAGGATCCCGTCGTAGTTCGAGATACACCACAAAATTTTCCCATCCATGCGAGATGAGGAAATTTTGCGCTGCACAATCTCAAGAGAAATACCACATTCCCTCTTGAAAGGCAAAGATTACTTTACCCCCTTTATGCGACTCAGAAATTTCACTATCATCAGTCCCCATTGGAGAGGAGATCACACTTTATGGACTCAATACAAGATGAGGCCCTATTCCCACTTACGGGCTCGAGAGTAAACCGGAAGTTCCCCTTTCAACTCAAAAGGGGACCTGCCTTCCCTAAAGAAACCCGAGAGAGTTACTGAGGTCCCCGTCGCAACTCGAGAATTACCCCCAGCATCCCGCCACAACTCGAGAAACAACACAAAATTATCCCCTCAATGCAAGATGAGGAATTTTTGAACTGCAGAATCTCAAGAGAAATACCACATTCTCTCTTGAAAGGCAAAAGAGTACTTCACACCCTTTATGTGACTCATAAAGTTCCCTCACACAGCCATCCCCATTTGAAAGGAGAACACACTTTATGGACTCAATTCGAGATGAGGCCCTATTCCCATTTAATGGCTCTAGAGTAAATGAGGAAATTTTGCGCTACAGAATCTCAGGAGAAAATCCACATTCCAGCTGGAAAGGCAAAAGTGTACTTGACACCCTTTATGCGACTTAGAATGTTCCCTCACAAAGCCATCCCCATTGGAGAGGAGAACACACTTTATGGACTCAATTCAAGAAGCAGCCCTATTCCCATTTAACGGCTGCACAGTATTCTGGATGTTCCCCTTCCAGCACAAAAGCAGACCTGACATTCATGAAGCAACCCGAACGAGTTCCTGAGTTCCCCGTTGCAACTCGAGATGTACCCTCATCTTCCCTCCAAAACTCCAGAAACACCACAAAATTATCCCGTCAAGGCGAGATTAGGAAATTTTGTGCTGCAGAATCTCAAGAGAAATCCCACATTCCCTCTTGAAAGAGAAAATGTTACTAGACACCTTTTATGCAACTCAGAATGTTCTCTCACACAGCCGTCCCCATTAGAGAGGAGAACACACTTTATGGACTCAATTCGAAAAGAGTCCCCGTTTAACGGCTCGAGAGTAATCCGGAAGTTCCCCTTCCAACACAAAAGGGGACCTGACTTCCCTGCAACAACCCGAGCGAATTCCTGAGTTTCCCGTCGCAGCTCGAGAAATACCACCAGATATCCGCCGCAACTCAAGAAACACCACAAAATTATCCCCTCAATGCGAGATGAGGAAATTTTGCACTGCAGAATCTCAAGAGAAATCCCGCATTCCCTCTTAAAAGGAAAAATGGCACTTGACTCCCTTTATGTGACTCAGAAAGTTCCCTCACACAGTGGTCCCCATTGGAGAGGAGAACACACTTTATGGACTCTATTGGAGAAGAGGCCCTATTCCCTTTTAAGGGCTCGAGAGTAATCCGGAAGTTCCACCTTCAACACAAAAGAGGAGCTGAGTTCCCTGAAGCAACCCGAGCGAGTTCCTGAGGTCCCCATTGCAAAGAGAAAAATCCGCTGCTTCCCGCCCCAACACAAGTTACACCACAAAATTATCCCCTCAATGGGAGATGAGGAAATTTTGCGGTCAGAATCTCAAGGGAAATCCCACATTCCGGCTTGAAGGGCAAAAGTGTACTTGACACCGTTTATGCTACTCAGAAAGTTCCTCACACAGCCGTCCCCATTGGAGAGGAGAACACAGATAATGGACTCAACTTGAGTTGAGGCCCTATTCCCATTTAAGGGCTCGAGAGTAATCCAGAAGTTCCCCTTCCAACACAAAATGGAACCTGACTTCCCTGAAGTAACCCGAGCGAGTTCCTGAGGTCCCCGTCGCAACTCTAGAAGTAACCGCAGCTTCCCACCACAACTCGAGAAACACCACAAAATTATCCCCTCCATGCGAGATGAGGAAATGTTGCGCTGCCGAATCCCAAGAGAAATCCCACATTCCCGCTTGAAAGGCAAAAGTGTACTGGACACCCTTTATGCGACTCAGAATGTTCCCTCACACAGCCGTCCCCATTGGAGAGGAGAACACACTTTATGAACTCAACTCCAGAAGAGGCCAAAACACTTTTAACGGCTTGTGAGTAATCGCGAAGTTCCACTTCCAACAAAAAAGGGGACTTGACTTCTCTGTAGCAACCCGAGCGAGTTCCTGAGGTCCCCGTTGCAACTCGAGAAGAACCCCCAGCGTCCCGCCGCATCTTGAGAAACACCACAAGATTATCCCCTCAGGCGAGATGAGGAAATATTGCACTGCACAATCAAGAGAAATTCCACATTCCTGTCTGAAAGGCAAAAGGTTACTTGACACACTTTTTTCAGTTCAGTTCCGTTCAGTCGCTCAGTAGTGTTCGACTCTCCACGACCCCATAAATCACTGTTCGCCAAGACTCGCTGTCCATATCCAACACCCGCAGTTCACTAAAACTCATGTCCACAGAGTCGGTGATTCTATCCAGCCATCTCATTCTCTGTCATCCCCTTCTCCTCCCACCCAAACCTTTGATAGCATCAGAATCTTTTCCAGTGAGTCAACTCGTCGCCTTAGGTTGCCAAAGTACTGCAGTTTCAGCTTTAGCATCAGTCCTTCCAATGAACACCCAGGATTGATCTCCCTTAGAATGGACTGGTTGGATCTTCTTGCAGTACAAGGGACTGTCAAGAGTCTTCTCCAACACCACAGTTCAAAAGCGTCAATTCTTCGGCGATCAGCTTTCTTCACAGTCCAACTCTCACATCCATACATGACCACGGGAAAAACCATAGCCTTGACTAGACGGACCTTTCTTGGCAAAGTAATGTCTCTTCTTTTAATATACTATCAAGGTTGGTCATAACTTTCCTTCCTAGGAATAAGCGCCTTTTAATTTCATGGCTGCAATCAGCATCTGCAGTGATTTTGGAGCCCAAAAAAATAAAGTCTGACACTGTTTCCACTGTTTTTCCATCTATTTCCAGTGAAGTGATGGGACCAGATTCCATGATCTTTGTTTTCTGAATGTTGAGCTTCAAGCCAACCTTTTCACTCTCCTCTTTCAATTTTCATCAAGAGGCTTTTGAGTTCCTCTTCACTTTCTGCCCTAAGGGTGGTGTCATCTGCATTTCTGAGGTTATTGATATTTCTCCCAGCAATCTTGATTCCAGCTTGTGCTTCTTACAGCCCAGCATTTCTCATGATGTACTCTGCATATAAGTTAAATAGGCAAGGTGACAATATACAGCCTTGACGTAATCCTTTTCCTATTTGGAACCAGTCTGTTGTTCCATGTACAGTTCTGAGTGTTGCTTCCTGACCTGCATACAGATTTCTCAAGAGGAAGGTCAGGTGGTCTGGGATTCGCATCTCTTTCAGAATCTTCCACTGTTTATTGTGATACACACATTCAAAGGCTTTGGCATAGTCAATGAAGCAGAAATAGATGTTTTTCTGGAACTCTCTTGCTTTCTCCATGATCCAGCGGATGTTGGCAATTTGATCTCTGGTGCCTCTGCCTTTTCTAAAACCTACTTGAACATCTGGGAATTCACGGATCACATATTGCTGAAGCCTGGCTTGGAGAATTTTGAGCATGACTTTACCAGCGTGTGAAATGAGTGCAATTGTGCGGTAGTTTGATCATTCTTTGGCATTGCCTTTCTTTGGGATTGGAATGAAGACTGACCTTTTCCAGTCCTGTGGTCACTGCTGAGTTTTCCAAATGTGTTGGCATATTGAGTGCAGCACTTTCACAGCATCATCTTTCAAGATTTGAAATATCTCAACTGGAATTCCATCACTTCCACTAGCTTTGTTCGTAGTGATGCTTTCTAAGGTCCACTTGACTTCACATTCCAAGATGTCTGGCTCTAGGCCAGTGATCACATTTTCGTGACTATCCTGGTCGTGAAGATCTTTTTTGTACAGTTGTTCTGTGTATTCTTGCCACCTCTTCTTAATATCTTCTGCTTCTGTTAGGTCCATGCCATTTCTGTCCTTTATCGAGCCCATCTTTGCATGAAATGTTCCCTTGGAAACACTAATGTTCTTGAAGAGATCTCGTTTTTCCTATTCTGTTGTTTTCCTCTATTTCTTTGCATAGATCACTGAGGAAGGCTTTCTTATGTCTCCTTGCTATTCTTTGGAACTCTGCATTCTAATGCTTATATCTTTCCCTTTCTCCTTTGCTTTTTGCTTCTCTACTTTTCACAGCTATTTGTAAGGCCACCTCAGACAGCCATTTTGCTTTTTTGGCATTTCTTTTCCATGGGGATGCTCTTGGTCCCTATCTCCTGTACAATGTCACGAACCTCCGTCCAGAGTTCATCAGGCACTCTATCTGTCAGATCTAGTCCCTTAAATCTATTTCTCACTTCCACTGTATAATCATAAGGGATTTGATTTAGGTCATATCTGAATGGTCTAAGGGTTTTCCCTACTTTTTTCAATTTAAGTCTGAATTTGGCAATAAGGAATTCATGATCTGAGCCACAGTCAGCTCCTGGTCTTGTTTTTGCTAACTGTATACAGCTTCTCTGTCTTTGGCTGCAAAGAATATAATCAATCTGATTTTGGTGTTGACCATCTGGTGATGTCCACGTGTAGAGTCTTCTCTTGTATTTTTGGAAGAGGGTGTTTGCTATGACCAGTGCGTTCTCTTGACAAAACTCTATGAGCCTGGGCCCTGCTTCATTCCATGCTCCAAGCCCAAATTTGCCTGTTACTCCAGGTGTTTCTTGACTTCCTACTTTTGCATTCCAGTCCCCTAGAATGAAAAGGACATCTTTTTTGGGTGTTAGTTCTAAAAGGTCTTGTAGGTCTTCATAGAACCGTTCAACTACAGCTTCTTCAGTGTTACTGGTTGGGGCATGGGCCTGGATTACTGAAATGTTGAATGGTTTGCCTTGGAAACGAACAGAAATCATTCTGTCGTTTTTAAGATTGCATGCAAGTACTGCATTTCGGAGTCTCTTGTTGACCATGATGGCTACTCCATTTCTTCTAAGGGATTCCTGCCCACTGTAGTAGATATAATGGTCATCTGAGTTAAATTCACACATTCCAGTCCGTTTTAATTCCCTGATTTCTAGAATGTCTATGTTCACTCTTTCCATCTCCTGTTTGACCACTTCCAATTTGCCTTGATTCATGGACCTAACATTCCAGGTTCCTATGCAATATTGCTCTTTACAACACCATACCTTGCTTCTATCACCGGTCACATCCACAACTGGGTACTGGTTTTGCTTTTGTTCCATCCCTTCATTCCTTCTAGAGTTATTTCTCCACTGATCTCCAGTAGCATAATGGGCACCTACCAACCTGGGGAATTCCTCATTCAGTATCCTGTCATTTTGCCCTTTGATACTCTTCATGGGGTTCTCAGGGCAAGTATACTGAAGTGGTTTGCCATTCCCTTCTCCAGTGGACCACATTCGGCTGTGGTCCATGTGATCAGATAGACTAGATTCTTGTGATTATTATTTCAGTGTGTCTGCCCTCTGATTCCCCCTCGCAATACCTACCATCTTATTTGAGTTTCTCTTACTTTGGGTGTGTGATATCTCTTCACAGCTGTTCCAAGAAAGCACAGCCGCTGCACCTTACTTTGGATGAGGGGTATGTCCTCTAGGCTGCCCCTCCTGACCTTGAACGTGTGTAGCTCCTCTCGGCTCTCCCCCGCACAGCCACCGCCTATTGGACGTGGGGTACCACCTCTTGGCCGCCTGCTCTGACCTCAGGCGTGGGGTAACTCCTCATGGCCGGGCATCTTGCATGGTCGGTTACGCCAGGGCCGGCGTCTCTCGTGTCTTCTCGGGCGGGGCCTGGGTCTCTCACGTCTGCGCAGGCGGGGCCAGCGTCTCTCCCGACTTCGTGGGAGGGGACGGCATCTGTCGCGTCTGCTCCGCCTGGTGAGACTCAGAAAATTCCCTCACACAGTCGTCCCCATTGGAGAGGAGAACCCATTTTATGTACTTAACTCGAGAAGAGGCCTTATTGCCATTTAAGGGCTGGAGAGTAATCCCGAAATTCCTCTTCCAACACAAAAGGGGGCCTAACTTCCCTGAAGCAACCAGAGTGAATTCCAGAGGTCCTCTTAACTACTCGAGAAGTTTCCCCAGCTTCCCGCCAAAACTCGAGAAACACAACAAAATTATCCCCTCAATGCGATATGAGGAAATTTTGCGCTGCAGAATCTCAAGAGAAATATCACCTTCCCTCTTGAAAGGCAAAAGGTTACTTGACACCCTTTATGCGACTCAGAAAGTTCCCTCACACAGCCGTTCCCATTGGACAGGAGAACACAGTTTATGCACTCAATTTGAGATGAGCCCCTATTCCCATTTAACGGCTCGAGAGTAAACTGGAAGTTACCCTTCCAACACAAAAGGGGACCTGCCTTCCCTGAAGCAATCCGAGCGAGTTCCTGAGGAGCCCATCGCAACTAGAGAAGTACCCCCAGCTTCCCGCAGCAACTCAAGATATTCCGCAAAATTATCCCTCAATGCGACATGAGGAAAATTTCGCTGTATAATCTCAAGAGTAATCCCACATTCCCTCTTGAAAGGCAAAAGGGAAATTGACACCCTTTATGTGACTCAGAAAGTTCCCTCACACAGCTGTACCCTTTGGAGAGGAGAACACACGTTATGGACTCAATTCGAGATGAGGCCCTCTTTCCATTTAATGGCTCGAGCGTAATCTGGAAGTTCCCATTCCAACACAAAAGGGGACTTGACTTCACTGAAACAACCCACGCGAGTTCCTGAGGTCCCCGTTGAAACTCGAGAAGTACACCCTGCTTCCCGCCGCAACTGGAGAAACACCCCAAAATTATCCCCTCAATGCGAGATGAGGTAATTTTGCGCTGCAGTATCTCAAAAGAAATCCCACATTCCTGCTTGAAAGGCAAAAGGGTGTTTGACACAATTTATGCCACTCATAAAGTTCCCTAACATCCGTCCCCATTGGAGAGGAGAACACATTTTATGGACTCAAATCGAGGAGAGGCCCTATTCCAATAAAGGGCTCGAGAGTTATCCGGAAGTTCCCCTTCAGCCCAAAAGGGGACCTGACTTCCCTGAAGTAACTCGAGTGAGTTCCTGAGGTCCCCGTCGCAACTCGAGATGTACCCCCAGCTTCCCGCCGCAATTTGCGAAACAACACAAAATTATCCCCTCAATGCGAGATGAGGAAATTATGCGCTGCAGAATCTCAAGAGAAATAACACATTTCCGCTTGAAAGGCAATGGGTACTTGACTCCCTTGAGGGGACTCAGAATGGTCCCTAACATCCGTCCTCAGTGGAGAGGAGAACACACTTTATGGACTCAAATCGAGAAGAGGCAATATTCCCATTTAACAGCTCGAGAGTAATCCGGAAGTTCCCCTTCCAACACAAAAGGGGACTTGACTTCGCTGAAGCAACCCGAGCGAGTTCCTGAGGTCCCCGTTGCAAGTCGAGAAGTATCCCCTGCTTCCCTCTGCAACTCGAGAAATACCACAAAATTATCCCCTCAATGCGAGATGAGGTAATTTTGCGCTGCAGTATCTCAAAAGAAATCCCACATTCCTGCTTGAAAGGCAAAAGGGTGTTTGACACAATTTATGCCACTCATAAAGTTCCCTAACATCCGTCCCCATTGGAGAGGAGAACACATTTTATGGACTCAAATCGAGGAGAGGCCCTATTCCAATAAAGGGCTCGAGAGTTATCCGGAAGTTCCCCTTCAGCCCAAAAGGGGACCTGACTTCCCTGAAGTAACTCGAGTGAGTTCCTGAGGTCCCCGTCGCAACTCGAGATGTACCCCCAGCTTCCCGCCGCAATTTGCGAAACAACACAAAATTATCCCCTCAATGCGAGATGAGGAAATTATGCGCTGCAGAATCTCAAGAGAAATAACACATTTCCGCTTGAAAGGCAATGGGTACTTGACTCCCTTGAGGGGACTCAGAATGGTCCCTAACATCCGTCCTCAGTGGAGAGGAGAACACACTTTATGGACTCAAATCGAGAAGAGGCAATATTCCCATTTAACAGCTCGAGAGTAATCCGGAAGTTCCCCTTCCAACACAAAAGGGGACTTGACTTCCCTGAAGCAATCCGAGCGAGTTCCTGAGGTCCCCGTTGCAACTCGAGAAATACCCTCTACTTCTAGCGGCAACTCGTGAAACACCAAAAAATTATCCACTTATGCGAGAGGAGGAAATTTTGCGATGCAGAATCTCAAGAGAAATACCACATTCCCTCTTGAAAGGCAAAAAGGTACTTGACACTCTTTATGCGACTCAGAAAGTTCCCTCAAACTGCCGTCCCCATTGGAGAGGAGAACACACTTTAAGGACTCAACTCGAGAAGAGGCCCTATTCCCATTTAAGGGCTTGAGATTAAATAGGACGTTCCCCTTCCGACATTAAAGGGGACCGGACTTCCCTGAAGCGACCCGAGCGTGTTCCTGTGGTTCCAGTCGCAACTCAAGAAGTACCCCCATTTTCCCGCTGCATCTCGAGAAACAGCACAAGATTATACCTTCAATGTGAGATGAGAAAAATTTCCGCTGCAGAATCTCAAGAGAAATCCCACATTCACACTTCAAAGGCAAAAGGGTCCTTTACACACTTTATGCGACTCAGAAAATTCACTCACACAACCGTACACATTGCAGAAGAGAACACATTTTATGGACTCAATTCGAAAAGAGGCCCTATATTCATTTAACATCTCGAGAGTAATCCGGATATTTCCCTTCCAACACAATAGGGGACCTGACTTCCCTGAAGCAACCGTAGCGAGTTCCTGAGGTCCACGTCCCAAATCAAGATGTACCCCCAGCTCCCCGCAGAAACTCGAGAAACACCACAAAATTATCACCTCACTGCAGATGAGGTAATTTTGCGCTGCAGAATCTCAAGAGAAAACCCAAATTCCCGCTTGAAAGGCAAAAGTGTACTTGACACCCTTTTTGTGACTCAGATATTTCCCTCAAACAACCGTCCCCATTGGAGAGGAGGACACACTTTATGGACTCAACTCGAGAAGAGGACCTATTTCCATTTAACGGCTCGAGAGTAATCCCAAAATTCCCTTTCCATTAAATAGGGGACCTAACTTCCCTGGAGCAACATGAGCGAGTTCCTGAATTTCATGTCACAACTCGATATGTGCCCCCAGCTTCCCGCCTCAACAGGAGAAACACAACAAAATTATCCCCTCAATGCGAGATGAGGAAATTTTGCGCATCACTATTCAACAGAAATCCCACATTCTCGCCTGAAAATCAAAAGGGTACTTGACACTCTTTATGCGACACATAAATTTCCCTCAAACAGACGTCCCAGTTGGACAGGAGAACACACTTTATGGACTCAACTCGAGAAGAGGCCCTATTCCCATTTAATAGCTCGAGAGTAATCCGGAAGTTCCCCTTCCAACACAAAAAGGGACCTGAATTCCCTGAAGCAACCCGAGCGAGTTCCTGAGGTCCCCGTTGCAACTCAAGAAATACCCCAATCTTCCCACCACAACTCGAGAAACACCACAAAATTATACCCTTAATGCGAGATGAGGAAATTTTGCGCACCAGATCTCAAGAGGAATCCCACATTACAGCTTGAAAGGCAAAAGGGTACTTGACAACAATAATTCGACTCCGAAATTTCCCTAACACTGTTAGTCCCCATTGGAGAGGAGAACACACTTTATGGACTCAACTCGAGAGGAGGCCCTATTCCCATTTTACGGCTCCAGAGTAATCCCGAAGTTCCCCTTCCAACACAAAATGGGACCTGACTTCCCTGAAGCAACCCGAGCGAGTTCCTGAGGTCCCCGTCGCAACTCGAGAAGTACCCCCAGCTTCCCGCCGCAACTCGAGAAACACCACAAAATTATCTCCTCAATGAGAGATGAGGAAATTTTATGCTGCAGAATCCCAAGAGAAATCCCACATTCCCGCTTGAAAGGCAAAAGGCTACTGGACATCCTTTATGTGACTCAGAAAGTTCCCTCACTCAGCCGTCCCCATTGGAGAGGAGAACACACTTTATGAATTCAACTCGAGAAGAGCCCAATTCCCATTTAACGACTCGAGAGTAATCCCGAAGTTCCCCTTCGAACACAAAAAGGGACCTGACTTCCCTGTAGCAACCCAAGCGAATACCTGAAGTCCCCATCGCAATTCATGAAGAACCCGCAGTTTCCGGCTGCAACTCGAGAAACACTTCAAAATTATCCTTCAATGGGAGATGGGGAAATTTTTCGCTGCAGAATCTCAAGAGATATCCCACATTCCCGCTTGAAAGGAAAAATGTTACTTGACACCCTTTATGCGACTCACAATGTTCCCTGACATAGCAGTCTCCATTGGAGAGGAGAACACACTTTTTGGACTCAACTTGAGAAGAGGCCCTATTCCCATTTCATGGCTGGAGAGTAATCCGGAAGTTCCCCTTCCAACACAAAAGTGAACTTGACTTCCCTGAAGCAACCCGAGCGAATTCCTGAGGTCCCCGTCGCAACTAGAGAATTACACCCAGCTTCCAGCCGCATCTCGAGAAACACCACAAAATTATCCCCTCAAGGCGAGATGACGAAATTTTGCACTGCACAATCAAGAGAAATTCCACATATCCGCCTGAAAGGCAAAAGGGTACTTGACACACTTTATTCAGTTTAGTTCAGTCGCTCAGTCGTGTCTGACTCTCCGTGACCCAATAGATCACTGTGCGCCAGGCCTCCCTGTCCATCACCCACTCCCAGAATTCACTCAAACTCATGTCCACAGAGTCGGTGATGCTATCCAGCCATCTCATTCTCTGTCGTCCCCTTCTCCTCCTGCCCCCAACATTTCCTAGCATCAGAATCTTTTCCAGTGAGTCAACTGGTCTCATGAGTTGGCCAAAGTACTGCAGTTTCAGCTTTAGCATCAGTCCTTCCAATGAACACCCAGGATTGATCTCCCTTAGAATGGACTGGTTGGATCTTCTTGCAGTACAAGGGACTCTCAAGAGTCTTCTCCAACACCACAGTTCAAAAGCATCAATTCTTCGGCGATCAGCTTTCTTCACAGTCCAACTCTCACATCCATACATGACCACGGGAAAAACCATAGCCTTGACTAGACGGACCTTTACTAGCAAAGTAATGTCTCTGCTTCTTAATAAACTATCAAGGTTGGTCATAACTTTCCTTCCAAGGAGTAAGCGACTTTTAATTTCATGACTGCAATCAGCATCTGAAGTGATTTTGGAGCCCAAAAAAATAAAGTCTGATACAGTTTCCACTGTTTTTCCATCTATTTCCAGTGAAGTGATAGGACCAGATTCCATGATATTTCTTTTCTGAATGTTGAGCTTCAAGCCAACCTTTTCACTCTCCTCTTTCACTTTCATCAAGAGGCTTTTGAGTTCCTCTTCACTTTCTGCCCTAAGGGTGGTGTCATCTGCATATCTGAGGTATTGATATTTCTCCCAGCAATCTTGATTCCAGCTTGTTCTTCTTCCAGCCCAGCATTTCTCATGAAGTACTCTGCATATAAGTCAAATTAGCAAGGTGACAATATACAGCCTTGACGAAATCCTTTTCCTATTTGGAACCAGTCTGTTGTTCCATGTACAGTTCTGAGTGTTGCTTCCTGACCTGCATACAGGTTTCTCAAGAGGCAGCTCAGGTGGTCTGATATTCCCATCTCTTTCAGAATCTTCCACAGTTTATTGTGATCCACACAGTCAAAGGCTTTGGCATAGTCAATGAAGCAGAAATAGATGTTTTTTCTGGAACTCTCTTGCTTTCTCCATGATCCAGCAGATGTTGGCAAATTGATCTCTGGTGCCCCTGCCTTTTCTAAAACCCGCTTGAACATCTGCGAGTTCACGGATCACATATTGCTGAATCCTGGCTTGGAGAATTTTGAGCATGACTTTAGTAGCCATTGAGATGAGTGCATTTGTGCGGTAGTTTGAACATTCCTTGGCATTGCCTTTCTTTGGGATTGGAATGAAGACTGACCTTTTCCAGTCCTGTGGTCACTGCTGAGTTTTCCAAATGTGTTGGCATATTGAGTGCAGCACTTTCACAGCATCATCTTTCAAGATTTGAAATATCTCAACTTGAATTCCATCACTTCCACTAGCTTTTCTCGTAGTGATGCTTTCTAAGGCCCACTTGACTTCACATTCCATGATGTCTGGCTCTAGGTCAGTGATCACATTATCGTGACTATCCTGGTCGTGAAGCTCTTTTTTGTACAGTTCTTCTGTGTATTCTTGCCACCTCTTCTTAATATCTTCTGCTTCTGTTAGGTCCAGGCCATTTCTGTCCTTTATCGAGCCCATCTTTGCATGAAATGTTCCCTTGGAATCTCTAATGTTCTTGAAGAGATCTCTTGTTTTTCCTATTCTGTTGTTTTCCTCTATTTCTTTGCATAGATCACTGAGGAAGGCTTTTTTATCTCTCCTTGCTATTCTTTGGAACTCTGCATTCTAATGCTTATATCTTTCCCTTTCTCCTTTGCTTTTCGCTTCTCTTCTTTTCACAGCTATTTGTAAGGCCACCTCAGACAGCCATTTTGCTTTTTTGGCATTTCTTTTCCATGGGGATTCTCTTGGTCCCTGTCTCCTGTACAATGTCACGAACCTCTGTCCAGAGTTCATCAGGCACTCTATCTGTCAGATCTAGTCCCTTAAATCTATTTCTCACTTCCACTGTATAATCATAAGGGATTTGATTTAGGTCATATCTGAATGGTCTAGGTTTTTTTCCCTACTTTCTTCAATTTAAGTCTGAATTTGGCAATTAGGAGTTCATGATCTGAGCCACAGTCAGCTCCTGGTCTTGTTTTGCTAACTGTATACAGTTTCTCCATCTTTGGCTGCAAAGAATATAATCAATCTGATTTTGGTGTTGACCATCTAGTGATGTCCACGTGTAGAGTCTTCTCTTGTGTTGTTGGAAGAGGGTGTTTGCTATGTCCAGTGCGTTCTCTTGACAAAACTCTATTAGACTTGGCCTTGCTTCATTCCGTGATCCAAGGGCAAATTTGCCTGTTACTCCAGGTGTTTCTTGACTACCTACTTTTGCATTCCAGTCCCTTCGAATGAAAAGGACATCTTTTTTGGGTGTTAGTTCTCTAAGGTCTTGTAGGTCTTCATAAAACCGTTCAACTACAGCTTCTTCAGCGTTACTGGTTGGGGCATAGGCCTGGATTACTGTAATGTTGAATGGTTTGACTTGGAAATGAACAGAAATCATTCTGTCGTTTATAAGATTGCATCCAAGTACTGCATTTCATACTCTTTTGTTGACTATGATGACTTCTCCATTTCTTCTAAGAGATTCTTGCCCACAGTAGTAGATATAATGGTCATCTGAGTTAAATTCACCAATTCCAGTCCATTTTAATTCACTGATTCCTAGATTGTCTACGTTCACTCTTGCCATCTCCTGTTTGACCACTTCCAATTTGCCTTGATTCATGGACATAACATTCCAGGTTCCTATGCAATATTGTTCTTTACAGCACCGGACCTTGCTTCTATCACCAGTCACATCCAAAACTGGGTATTGGTTTTGCTTTTGTTCCATCCCTTCATTCCTTCTAGAGTTATTTCTCCACTGATCTCCAGTAGCATACTGGGCACCTACAGACCTGGGGAATTCCTCATTCAGTATCCTGTCATTTTGCCCTTTGATGCTGTTCATGGGGTTCTCAAGGCAAGTATACTGAAGTGGTTTGCCATTCCCTTCTCCAGTGGACCACATTCGGCTGTGGTCCATGTGCTCAGATCGACTAGATTCCTGTGATTATGATTTCAGTGTGTCTGCCCTCTGATGCCCCATTGCAATACCTACCGTCTTATTTAGTTTCTCTTACCTTGGGTGTGGGATATCTCTTCACAGCTGCTCCACAAAAGCGCAGCTGCTGCACCTTACCTTGGATGAGGGGTATGTCCTCAAGGCCGCCCTTCCTGACCTTTAACGTGAGTAGATCCTGTCGGCCCTCCCTCGCACAGCCACCGCCTATTGGACGTGGGGTACCTCCTCTCGGCCGCCTGCCCTGGCCTCAGGCGTGGGGTAGCTCCTCATGGCCGTGCATCTTTGCATGGTCAGTTGCTCCGGGGCCGGCATCTCTCACATCTGCGCGGGCCGGGCCAGGGTCTCTCGGGTCTGCGCCGACGGGTGAGTCTCAGAAAATTCCCTCACACAGTCGTCCCCATTGGAGAGGAGAACACAATTTATGGACTCAACTCCAGAAGAGAACCTATTCCCATTTAACGGCTCGAGAGTAATCCCGAAGTTCCCCTTCCAACACAAAAGGGGACCTGAATTCCCTGAAGCAACCTGAGTGAGTTCCTGAGGTCCTCTTCGCTACTTGAGAATTACCCCCAGCTTCCCTCCGCAACATGAGAAACACCACAAAACTATCCCCTCAATGCTAGATCAGGAAAATTTGGGCTGCACAATTGAAACGAAATCCCACGTTCCCGCTGGAAAGGCAAAACTGTACTTTACACCCTTTATGTGACTCAGAAATTTCCCTCACACAGCTGTCCCCATTGGAGAGGAGAACACACTTTATGGACTCAACTCGAAAAGAGGCCCTATTCCCATGTAATGGCTCGAGAGTATTCCCGAAATTCCCCTTCCTTCACAAAAGGGGAATCGACTTCCCTAAAACAACACGAGCGAGTAGCTGAGGTCCCCGTGGCAACTGGAGAAGTACACCCAGCTACCCCCAACTCGAGAAACACCACAAAATTATCTCCTCAAAGCGAAATGAGGAAATTTTGGGCTGCAGATCTCACGAAAAGACCCACATTCCCGCTTGAAAGGGAAAAGGCTACTTGACAAACTTTGTGCGACTCAGAAAGTTCCCTCAAACAGCCTCCCCATTGGAGAGGAAATCACACTTTTTGGACTAAACTCGAGAAGAGGTCCTATTCCCATTTACCTGCTCGAGAGTAATCTGGAAGTTCCCCTTCCAACAAAAAAGGTGACCTAATTCCCTGAAGCAACTCGAGCGAGTTCCTGAGATCCCTGTTGCAACTCGAGAAGTACCTCCAGCTTCCCACCGCAACTCGAGAAACACCACAAAATTATCCCTTCAAAGCGAAATGAGGAAATTTTGGGCTGCAGAATTTCAAGAGAATTCCCACATTCCCGCTTGAAAGGCATAAGTGTACTTGACACCCCTTATGCGACTCAGAAAGTTCCCTCAAACAGCATTCCCGATTGGAGAGTAGAACTCACCTTATGGACTAAACTCGAGAAGAGGCTCTATTCCCATTTAATGCCTTTGGAGTAACCTGGAAGTTCCTCTTCCAACACAAAAGGGGAACTGACTTTCCTGAAGCAACCCGAGCGAGTTCATGAGATCCTCGTCGCAACTCGAGAAGTACCCCAAGATTCCCGTAGACACTAGACGTAAACAACCATATTATCCCCTCAATTCGAGATGAGGAAATTGTGCGCTGCAGAATCTCAAGAGAAATCCCACATTCCCTGTTGAAAGGCAAAAGGATACTTGACATCCTTAATGGGACTCAGAAAGTTCCCTCACACAGCCGTCCCCATTTGAGAGGAGAACACACTTTATGGTCTCACCTCGAGAAGAGTCCCTTTTTCCATTTAACGTCGTGAAAGTAATCCCGAATTTCCACTTGCTTCACAAAAGGGGACTTGACTTCCCTGAAGCAACCGGAATGAGTTCCTGAGGTCGTCGTTGTACCTCGAACATTACTGCCAGCTTCCCGCCGCTTCTCGGGAAACACCACAAAATTATCCGCTCAGTGCGAGATGAGGTAATTTTGTGCTGCAGGATCTCAAGAGAAAAGCCACATTCCAGATTGAAAGGCAAAATGGTAGTGACACCCTTTTTGTTACTCAGAAAGTTCCCTCACACATATGTCCCGATTGGAGAGGACAAAACACTTCATGGACTCAACATGAGAAGAGGCCCTACTCCGATTTAATGGCTCGAGAGTAATCCGGAAGTTCCCCTTCCAACACAAAAGGGGACCTGACTTCCCTGAAGCAACCCGAGCGAGTTCCTGAGGTCCCCGTGTCAACTCGAGAAGTACCCCCAGCTTCCCGCCAAATCTCCAGAAACACCACAAAAATATGGTCTCAATGCGACATGAGGAAATTTTGCGTGGCAGTATCTCAAGAGAAATCCCACATTCCCACTTGAAAGGCAAAAGGGTACTTGACACCCTTTATGTGACTCAGAAATTTCCCTCACACAGCCGTCCCCATTGTAGAGGAGAACACACTTTATGGACTCAATTCGAGAAGAGGCCCTATTCCCATTAAATGGCCCAAAAGTAATCCAGAATTTCCCCTTTCAACACAAAATGGAGACCTGACTTCCCTGAAGCAACCCGATCTAGTTCCTGTAGTCCCCGCTGCAACTCTAGAAGTACCCCCAGCTTCCCGCCGTAACTCTAGAAACACCACAAAAATATGGCCTCAATACGAGATGAGGAAATTTTGGGCAGCAGAATCTCAAGAGAAATCCCACATTACCGCTTGAAAGGAGAATGGGAACTTGACACCCTTTATGCGACTGAGAAAGTTCCCTAACACAGTGGTCCCCATTGGAGAGGAGAACAAAATTTACGGACTCAACTCGAGGAGGCCCTATTCCCATTGAACTGCTCGAGAGTAATCCCACAGTTCCCTTTCCAACACAAAGGGAAACTGACTTCTCAGAAGCAACACGGGGTTGCAACCTGAGGTCCCCGTCGCAAATCGAGAGGAAGCCGAAGCTTCCCGCTGACACTCAAGAAAAACCACAAGATTGTGCCCTCAAGGTGAGATGAACAACATTTCCGTTTCAGATTCGGTAAGAGAAATTCAAATGTAACCTGGAGTATCAACTCACAGGACGAGTGGAGACCTGACTGCACGAGCATACTCTATACAATCTCCAGGTACAAATTCAACTCTAATGTGGCCTAACACTCGTATTACAACTCGAGAAGAAAGCGCAGTTCCAGGTCAGAACAAGAGAGGACAAGTGAATCCCCTGGAGAATATTGAGAGCAACCGGAGATCCCTGTCTCCACTGGAGAAGAACGAACAGTTGCCTGACTCAACGCTCAATGCGGCCCTATTCCTCTGCTTCTCCTTATAAAGGAATCCTGAGTTTCCCCTTTCAACACTATAGGAGACCTGACTTCCCTGGGTCAACACGAGCGAGTTCCTAACATCCCCGTCGCAACTCAAGATGAACCCCAACTTCCCGCCGCAACTCAAGAAACACCACAAAATTATCCCCTCAATGCGAGATGAGGAATTTTTTCCGTGTCAGTGTCTCAAGAGAAATCCCACATTCTAGCTTGAAAGGCGAACGGGTCCTTGACACACTTTATGTGACTCAGAAAGTTCCCTACCATAGCCATCCCCACTCGAGAGGAGCACACAATTTATATTCTTAACTTGAGATGAGGCCCTATTATCATTTAACGACTCGAGAGTAATCCAGAAATTCCCCTTCCAACAAAACATCGACCTGACTTCTCTGAAGAGACACGGGGATTTCCTGAGGTCCCTATTGCAACTCAAGAGGCAGCCCAGGCCTCCTGCCGCAACTCGAGAAACACCACAAAATTATCCCCTCAATGCGAGATGAGGAATTTTTTCTGCGGCAGAGTCTCAAGAGAAATCCCACTATCCCACTTGAAACTCGAATGGGAACTTGACACCCTTTAAGCGAACCAAATGCTTCCCCAACATAGCCATCCACATTGAAGCGGAGCACACAATTTACGTACACAACACTAGATGCGGCCCTATTCGTCTCCTGCGATTAGACATGAATCCTGAGGTCCCCTTCAAACAGCAAACGATTTCAACCTTCTTGGGACAACGTGATCGAGTTCCTGGGGTCACCGTCACAACTCGAGAGGAACCCCAAGATTTCTGCCGCAACTCAAGATAAACGAAAACGTTCCCCCATCAATGCGAGCTGAGGAAATTTTTTGCAGCAGAATCTCAAGAGAAATCCCACATTTCCGCTTCAAAATCGAACGGGAACTTGACACCCTTTATGCGACCAAAAACTTCACCGAGATAGCCATCCACATTGAAGCGGAGAACACAATATATCTACACAGCACTAGATGGGACCATATTACTCTGCCATGCCTCAAGAGGAATTCCCTTGTTCCCCTTCCAAAGAGCAAGGAGACCTAACTTCCCTGGGACATCGCGATCTAGGTCCTGAGGTCCCCTTTGCAACTCGAGAGTAACATGAAGCTTCCTGCTGCAAGTCGAGAAACAACACAAAATTATCCCCTCAATGCGAGATGAGGAAATTTTCCGCTGCAGAATGTCAAGAGAAATCCCACATTCCCGCTTGAAATACGAACGGGAACTTGACACACTTTATGTGACTCAGAAAGTTCCCTAACAGAGCCGTCCCCATTGGAGAGAACACAATTCACGGACTCAACTCGAGAAGAGGCCCTATTCTGATTTAATGGCTTGAGAGAAATCCCGAAGTTCCACTTCCAACACAAACGGGGACCTGACTTCCCTGGGGGAACACGAGCGAGTTCCTGAGGTCCACGTCGCACGTCGAGAAAAACCCCAAGCTTTCCGCCACAACTCGAGAAACACCACAAAATTTTCCCCTCAATGCGAGATGAGGATATTTTCCGCTGCAGAGTCTCAAGAGAAATCACACATTACTGCTTGAAACTCGAACGGGTACTTGACATCCTTTATGTGACTCCAAAACATGCCCGAGATAGTGGTCCACATTGAAGCGGAGAACACAAATTATCTACACAGCACTAGATTCAACCCTATTGTCTGATTCTACTGCACAGTTTCAAATGTAGCCTCGAGTATCAAATCACAGGACAAATGGTGACCTGACTCCATGAGCATACTCTATACAATCTCAAGGTACAAATGCAAAAAAGCAAAATGGCTGTCTGAGGAGGCCTTACAAATAGCTGTGAAAAGAAGAGAAGCGAAAAGTAAAGGAGGAAAGGATAGATATAAGCATCTGAATGCAGAGTTCCAAAGAAGAGCAAGGAGAGATAAGAAAGCCTTCCTCAGCGATCAATGCAAAGAAATAGAGGAAAACAATAGAATAGGAAAAACAAGAGACCTTTTCAAGAAAATTAGAGATATCAAGGGAACATTTCATGCAAAAATGGGCTCGATAAAGGACAGAACTGGTATGGACCTAATAGAAGCAGAAGATATTAAGAGAAGGAGGCAAGAATACACAGAAGAACAGTACAAAAAAGGTCTTCACGATGAAGATAATCAGGATGGCATGATCACTCACCTGGAACCAGACATCTTGGAATATGAAGGCAAGTGGGCCTTAGAAAGCATCACGACGAACAAAGCTAGTGGAGGTGATGGAATTCCAATTGAGCTATTTCAAATCCTAAAAGATGATGCTGTGAAACACTGCACTCAATATGCCAGCAAATTTGGAAAATTCAGCAGTGGTCACAGGACTGGAAAAGGTCAGTCTTCATTCCAATCCCAAAGAAAGGCAATGACAAAGAATGATCAAACTACCACACAACTGCATTCATCTCACACGCCAGTAAAGTCATGCTCAAAATTCTCCAAGCTGGGCTTCAGCAATATGTGAATCGTGAACTTCCAGATGTTCAAGCAGGTTTAAGAAAAGGCAGAGGCACCAGAGATCAAATTGCCAACATCCGCTGGATTATGGAGAAAGCAAGAGAGTTCCAGAAAAACATCGATTTCTGCTTCATTGACTATGCCAAGGCCTTTGACTGTGTGGATCACAATAAACTGTGGAACATTCTGAAAGAGATGGTAATCCCAGACCACCTGACCTGCCTCTGGAGAAATCTGTATGCAGGTCAGGAAGCAACAGTTAGAACTGGACATGGAACAACAGACTGGTTCCAAATAGGAAAAGGAGTACGTCAAGGTTGTATATTGTCACCCTGCTTATTTAACTTCTATGCAGAGTATATCATGAGGAACTCTGGGCTGGAAGAAGCACAAGCTGGAATCAAGATTGCCAGAAGAAATATCAGTAACCTCAGATATGCAGATGAGACCACCCTTATGGCAGAAAGTGAAGAGAAACTCAAAGGTCTCTTGATGAAAGCAAAAGAGGAAAGTGAAAATGTTGGCTTGAAGCTCAACATTCAGAAAACGAAGATCATCGCATCTGGTCCCATCACTTCTTGGGAAATAGATGGGGAAACATTCGAAACAATGTCAGACTTTATTTTTGGGGGCTCGAAAATCACTGCAAATAATGAATGCAGCCATGAAATTAAAAGACGCTTACTCCTTGGAAGGAAAGTTATGACCAGCCTAGATAGCATATTAAAAAGCAGAGACATTACTTTGCCAACCAAGGTCCGTCTACTCAAGACTATGGTTTTTCCCGTGGTCATGTATGGATGTGAAAGTTGGACTGTGAAGAAAGCTGATCGCCGAAGAATTGATGCTTTTGAACTGTGGTGCTGGAGAAGACTCTTGAGAGTCCCTTGAACTGCAAGGAGATCCAACCAGTCCATTCTAGAGGAGATCAATCCTGGGTGTTCATTGGAAGGACTTATGCTAAAGCTGAAATTCCAATACTTTGGCCACCTCATGTGATGAGATGACTCACTGGAAAAGACTCTGCTTCTGGGAGCGGTTGGGGGTAGGAGGAGACGGGGACGACAGAGAATGAGGTGGCTGGATGGCATCATTGACTCAATGGACATCAGTTTGAGTGAACGTCGAGAGTTGGTGATGGACAGGGAGGCCTTTCGTGTTGTGGTTCAGGAGTCACTAAGAGTCGGACACGACTGAGCGACTTAATCGAACTGAACTGAAAGTGGCCTATCACCCGTATTACAACTCGAGAAGAAAGCGCACTTCCAGGTGTGAACAAGAGACGAGGCCTGAATCCCCTGGAGAATTTTGAGAGCAACCGCGAGATCCCTGTCTCCACTGGAGAAGAACAAACAGTTGACTGACTCAACGCTAGATGCGGCCCTATTCCTCTGCTGCTCTTTATAGAGGAATCTCGAGGTTCCCCTTCCAAAAAGATAGGAGACCTGACTTCCCTGGGGCAACACGAATGAGTTCCTGGGGTCCCCGTCGCAACTCGAGGGGAACCCCAAGCTTCCAGCCGCAAAACGTGAAACACCACAAATTATCCCCTCAATGCGAGATGAGGACATTTTCCACTGCAGAATCTCAAGAGAAATCCCACATTTCCACTTGAAAGGCGAACGGGAACTTGACATCCTTTACGCGACTCAGTAAGTTCCCTAACACAGCCGTCCCCATTGGAGAGGAGAACACAATTTACGGACTCAGGTCGAGAAGAGGCCCTGTTCACATTTAACAGGTCAACAGTAATCCTCAAGTTCCCCTTCCAATACAAAAGGGGACCTGACTTCCCTGAAGCAACACGAGCAAGTTCCTGAGGTCCCCGTTGCAAGTCGAAAAAAACACCAAGTTTTAAGCCACAACTCGAGAAACACCAAAAAATTTTCCCCTCAATGCGAGATGAGGATAATTTCCGCTGCAGAGTCTCAAGAGAAATCGCACATTACCGCTTGAAACCCGAACGGAACTTGACACACTTTATGTGACTCAGTAAGATCCCTAACACAGCCGTCCCCATTGGAGAGGAGAACACAATTTACGAAATCAACTCGAGAAGAGGCCCTATTCCCATTGAACGGCACGAGAGTAATCCCGAAGTTCCCCTTTGAACACAAAAGGGGACCTGCCTTCTCTGAAGCAACATTGGGGATTTTCTGAGGTCCCCGTCCCAAATCGAGAGGGGTACCAAGCTTCCCACCGCAACTCGAAAAACACCTCAACATTTTCCCCTCAATGCGAGATGAGGATATTTTCCGCTGTAGAGTCTCAAGAGAAATTGCACATTACCGCTTGAAATCCGAACGGAACTTGATACACTTTATGCGACCCAAAAATTTCCCCCAGGTAGCCGTCCACACTGAAGCAGAGAACACAATTTATCTACACAGCACTAGATGCGACCCTATTACTCTCCCGTGCCTCGAGAGGAATGGCGATGTTCCTCTTCCAACACGCAAGGAGACCTAACTGCCCTGGGATATCGAGATCGAGGTACTGAAGTCCCCATCGTAACTCGATAGGAACTCAATTCTTAGGGCCGCAAGTCGAGAAACACCATAAAATTGTCCCCTCAATGCGAGATGAGGACATTTTCCGCTGCAGCATATAAAGAGAAATCCCACATTCCCGCTTGAAAGGTGAACGGGTACTTGACACCCTTTATGCGACTCAGAAAGTTCCCTCACAGAGCCGTCCGCTTTGGAGAGGAGACCACAATTTAGGACTCAACTCGGTAAGAGGCCCTATTTCCATTCTAAGCCTCGAGAGTAATCCCGATATGACTACCAAAACGAAAGAAGATTTGACTTCTCAGGGACTACAGGAGGGAGGTCCTGAGATCCCTTTCCCCTTTCGAGAAGAACCCCAAGCTTGCCACGGAAACTTGAGAAAAACCACAAGATTCTGCACTCAAAGTGAGATGAGGAAAATTTCCCCTGCAGAATCTCAAGGGATATCCCATATTCCCGCTTGAAACCAGAACGGGTACTTGACACCCTTTATGAGACTCAAAATATTCCGTGACATACCTGTCCCCACTTGAGAGAACACAATTTATGGACTCAACTTTAGATGAGGCCCTATTCCCATTCCACGCCTCTAGAGTAATCCCGATGTTCCCCTACCAAAACGAAAGGAAACCTGACGTTCCAGGGACTACACGAGCGAGTTCCTGAGGTGTCTGTCGCATCTCGAGAAGGACATTAAGATTCCCGTGGCTACTCGTGAAAAACCACAAGATTCTTCACTCAAGGTGAGATGAGGAAAATTTCCCCTGCAGAGTCACAAGAGAAATCATACATTCCCGCTTGAAACGCGAACAGGTACTTGACACCCTTTATGAGACTCAAGATATTCCCTGACATAGCTGTCCCCACTTGAGAGGAGAACACTATTTATAGACTCAACAATAGATGAGGCCTTATTCCCATTCCACGCCTCGAGAGTAATCCCGATGTTCCCCTACCAAAACGAAAAGAGACCTGTCTTCCCAGGGACTAAACAAGTGAGTTCCTGAGGTCCCCATCGCAACTGGAGAAGGACCCCAAGCTTCCCGACGCAAATCGAGAAAAACCACAAGATTCTGCACTCAAGGTGAGAAGAGGACATTTTACCCTGCAGAGTCTCAAGAAAAATCCCACATTCCCGCTTGAAACGCGAACGGGTACTTGACATCCTTTATGAGACTCAAGACATTCCCTGACATAGCTGTCCCCACTTGAGATTAGAGCAAAATTTATTGAATCAACTTAAGATGAGGCCCTATTCCCATTCCATGCCTCGACAGTAATCCTGAGGTTCCCCTACCAAATTGAAAGAAGACGTGACTTCCCAGGGACTACACGAGCGAGTTCCTGAAGTCCATGTGACAACTCGAGAGGGACCCCAAGCTTCCCGTCGCAACTGGAGAAAAACTACGGGATTCTGCACTCAAGGTGCTGCTGCTGCTGCTGCTGCTGCTAAGTCACTTCAGTCGTGTCCGACTCTGTGTGACCCCATAGACGGAAGCCCGCCAGGCTCTCCCGACCCTGGGATTCTCCAGGCAAGGACACTGGAGTGGGTTGCCATTTCCTTCTCCGCACTCAAGGTGAGATGAGAAAAATTCCCCGGTTGAGTCTCAAGAGAAATCCCACATTCCGGCTTGAAATGCGAACGAGTATTGACAACATTTATGTGACTTAAGACATTCCCTGACATAGTTGAACTCACTTGAGATTAGAACACAATTTATGGACTCAACCATAGATGAGGCCCTGTTCCCATTCCACGTCTTGAGAGTAATCCCGAGGTTCCCCTACCAAAACGAAAGCAGACCTGAATTCCCAGGGACTACAAGAGCGAGTTCCTGAGGTCCATGTCACAACTCGAGAAGGATCCCAAGCTTTCCGCTGCAACTCGAGAAAAACCACAAGATTATGCACTCAAGGTGAGATGAGGAAAATTGCCCCTGCAGAGTCTCAAGAGAAATCCTACATTCCCCCTTGAAATGTGAATGGGTACTTGACACCCTTTAGGCAAATCAAGACATTCCCTGACATAGCTGTCCCCACGTGAGAGGAGAACACAATCTATGGAATGAACTTGAGATTAGGCCCTATTCCCATTCCACGCCTTGAGTGTAATCCCAATGTTCCCATACCAAAACGAAAGGAGACCTGACTTCCCTGGAAATACACGAGGGAGTTGCTGAGGTACTTTTCGCAAATCGAGAAGGACCCCAAGCTTCCCACCGCAACTCGAGAAAAACAAGATTCTGCACTCAAGGTGAGATGAGGAAAATTTCCCCTGCAGAATCTCAAGAGAAATCCCTCATTCCCGCTGGAAACGCGAATGGGTACTTGACACAATTTATGTGATTCAAGACTTTCCCTGACATAGCTCTCCGCAGTTGAGAGGAGAAAACAATTTATGGACTCATCTTGAGATGAGGCCCTGTACAGATTCCACGCCTTGAGAGTAATCCCGATGTTCCCCTACATCACGAAAGAGACCTGACTTCCCAGGCAATACAGGAACGAGTTCCTGAGGTACCTGTCGCAATTCGAGTAGGACCCCAAGATTCCCACCGCAACTCGAGAAAAACCACAAGACTCTGCACTCAAGGTGACATGAGGAAAATTTCCCCTGCACAGTCTCAAGAGAATTCCCACATTCCCGCTTGAAACACAAACGGGTAATTGACACCCTTTATGTGACACAAGACATTCCCTGACATAGCTGTCCCCACTTGAGAAGAGAACACATTTTATGGACTCATCTTTAAAAGAGGCCCTATTCCCATTCCACGCCTCGAGAGTAATCCCGATGTTCCCCTACCAAAGCGAAAGGAGACTTCCCAGGGAGTACACGAGCGAATTCCTGAGGTCCCTGTCGCAACTCGAGAAGGACCCCAAGCTTTCCGCCACAACTCGAGAAAAACCACAAGATCCTCCACTCAATGTGAGATGAGGAAAATTTACCCTGGAGAGTCTCAAAGGAAATCCCACATTCCCGCTTGAAACGCAAATGAGTTCTTGACACCCTTTATGCGACTCTAGACATTCCCTGAAATAGCTGTCCCCACTACAGAGGATAACCCAATTAATGGATTCAATTTTATGAGGCCCTATTCCCATTCCACGCCTCCAGAGTAATCCTTATGTTTCCCTTCCAAAACGAAATGAGACCTGACTTCCCAGGTACCAGACGAGCGAATTCCTGAGGCCCCTGTCGCAACTCGAGAAGGACCTCAAGTTTCAGCCACAACTCGAGCAAAACCACAAGATTCTGCAGTCAAGGTGAGATGAGGAAAATTTCCCCTAGAGGGTCACAAAAGTTATCCCACATTACCGCTTGAAACTCGAACGGGTACTTGACACCCTTTTGTGAATCAGAACATTCCCTGGCATAGCTGTCTCCACTTGAGAGGAGAACACAGTTTATGGACTCAACTTGAGATGATGCCCTATTCCCATTCCACCCCTCGAGAGTAATCCCGATTTTCTCCTACCAAAACTAAAGCAGAATTGACGTTCCAGGGACTACACGAGCGACTTCCTGAGGTCCCTGTCCCAACTTGAGAAGGACCCCAATCTTCCCTCCGCAACTCGAGAAAAACCACAAGATTGTTCACTCATGGTGAGATGAGGAAAATTTCCCCTACAGAGTCTCAAGAGAAATCCCACATTCCCTTTTAAACTCAAATGGGCTCTTGACACTATTTCTGCGACACAAAAAGGACCCTTATAAGCTGTCCCCACTGGAGAGAAGCACACAATTAACGGACTCTTCTCTAGATGAGGCCCAATTCACATTCGATGTCTCGAGAGAAATCCCGAAGTAGCCTTTCCAACAGGAAAGGAGACCTGACTTCCCTGGGGCAACACGAGCGATTTCTTGAGATCCCCGTCGCAACCCGAAAGGGACCCCAAGTTTCGAGCCTCAACTTGAGAAAAACCACAAGATTCTCCCCTCAATGCCAGATGAGGAATATTTCTGCTGCAGAGTCTCAAGAGAAATCACACATTTCCCCTTGAAACTCAAAAGGGTACTTTAAACCCATTCTTTGACACACAAAGATCCCTGACTAATCCGTCCCACTGGAGAGGAACACACAATTAAACGATTCAACACAAGATGATGACCAAATCACAGTCCACGCCATGATTGGAATCCCGAGGTTCCTCTTCCAACACGATTGGAGACCTGACGTTCCTGGGGCAAAAGGAGGGAATTGCTGACTTCCCTGAAGCAATTGAGAAGGAGCCAAAGTTTCCCCCCGCAACTCGAGAAAAACCATAAAGTTCTGCACTCAAGGTGAGATGAGGAAAATCTCCCATGCAAAGTCCCAAGAGAAATCCCACATACCCGCTTGAAACTCGAAAGAGTACATGACACCCTTTATGAGACTCAAGACATTCCGTGGCATAGCTGTCGCCACATGAGAGGAAAACACAATTTATGGACTGAACTTTAGATGAGGCCGTAATCCCATTCCATGCTCGAGAGTAATCCCGAAATCCCCTACCAAAACGAAAGGAGACCTGACTTCCCAGGGACTACAAGAGCGAGTTCCTGATATCACCTCGCAACCCGAAAGGCACCCCAAGCTTCAAGCCCCAAAACGAGAAAAAACACAAGATTCTCCCCTCAATGCGAGAGGAGGAACATTTCTGCTGCAAAGTCTCAAGAGAAATCACACATTCCTGCTTGAAACTCTATAGGGACCTGAAACCCTTTCTGTTCTGCAACACAAAAAGATCCCGGACTAAGCAGTCCGCTCTGGAGAGGAGCACACAATTATCGGACTCAACACAAAATGAGAAGCAAATCACATTCCACGCCACGATTGGAATCCTGAGGTTCCCCTTCCAACACGATTGGAGACCTGCCGTCACTGGATAACATGAGAGAGTTTCTGAGGTCCCCATCGCAACTCGAGAAGGTCCCCAAGCTTCCTGCCATAACTCGAGACAAACCACAAGATTGTGCACTCAAGGTGTGATGAGGAAAATTTTCCCATGCTAAGTCTGAAGAGAAATCTGACATTCCCGCTTGAAACTCGAACCAGTACTTAACACACTATTTGCAACCCAAGACATTCCTTGACAGAGCTGTCCCCACTGGAGAGAAGAACACAATTTATGGACTCAATTTTAGATGAGGCCGTATTCCCATTCTACACCTCGAGTGTAATCGCGAAGCTCGCCTTGCAAAAAGAAAAGTGACCTGACCTCCCTGAAGTAAAAAGAGCTAGATTCTGACGTCACTGTCTCAACTCGAGAGCGATTACAAGCTTCTTGCCGCAACTCGATAAAAACCACGAGATTCCCCCATCATTGCAAGATGAGGAATTTTCTGCTGCAGAGTCTCAATAGAAAAGCCACATTACCGCTTGAAATTCGAATGGGTACTTGACATCCTTTCTGCAACAATAAAAGTTCCCTGAATAAGCCGTCCCTACTGTAGAGGAGCATATAATTTAAGGACTCATCTCTAGATGACTTCCAATTGTCACTCCACGCCTAGAGAATAATCCTGAAGTTTCCTTCCAACGGGAAAGGAGACCTGACTTCCCCGGGGCATGACCAGCGAGTAACTGAGGTCCCCATCGCAACTCAAGAAGGACCCAAAGCTTCCCGCTGCAGCTCGAGAAAAACCACAAGATTCTGCACTCAAGGCAAGATGAGGAAAATTTCCCCTGCAGAGTCTCAAGAGAAATCACACATTCCCGCTTGAAACTTGAACGGATACTTGACACCCTTTATGCAACTCAAGACATTACCTTACATAGCTGTCCCCACTTGAGAGGATAACACAATTTCTCGACTCAACTTTAGATGAGGCCCTATTCCCTTTCCACACCTCAAGAGTAATCCCGAAGTTTCCCTACCAGAGGAAACGAGACCTGACTTCCTAGGGACAACACGAACGTGTCCCTGAGGTGCCCGTTGAAAGTAGAAATGGAACCCAAGCTTCCTCCGCAACTCGAGAAAAACCACAAGATTCTTCACTCAAGGTGAGATGAGGAAAATTTCCCCTACAGAATCTCAAGAGAAATCCCACATTCCCTTTTAAACTCTAACGGGCACTTGACACTATTTCTGCGACACAAAAAGGACCCTTACTAAGCCGTCCCCACTGGAGAGGAGCACACAATTAATGGACTCATCTCTAGATGAGGCCCATTTCACATTCGACGCCTCGAGAGTAATCCTGAAGTACACTTTCCAACAGGAAAGGAGACGTGACTTCCCTGGGGCAACACCTGCGATTTCCTGAGATACCCATAACAACCTGAAAGAGACCCCAAGCTTCCAGCCGCAACTAGAGTAAAACCACAAGATTCTCCCCTCAATGCGAGATGAGAAATATTTCTGCTGCAGAGTCTCAAGAGAAATCACACATTCCCCTTAAACCCTTTTTTTGACACACAAAAATCCCTGACTAATCTGTCCCACTGGAGAGGAACACTCGATTAACGAACTCAACACAAGATGATGCCCAAATCACTGTCCACGCCACGATTGGAATCCCGAGATTCCCCTTCCAACACGATTGGAGACCTGAGGTCCCACAGGCACACGAGCAAATTCCTGAGTTCCCCATGGCAATCGAGAAGGAACCAAAGTTTCCCGCCTCAACTCGAGAAAAACCATAAGATTCTGCACTCAAGGTGAGATGAGGAAAATATCCCATTTAGAGTCCCACTAGAAATCCCACATTCCCACTTGAAACTCGAAAGAGTACATGACACCCTTTATGAGACTCATGACATTCCATGACATAGCTGTTGCCACATGAGAGGAGAACACAATTTATGAACTCAACTTTAGATGAGGCCGTATTCCCATTCCATGCCTTGAGAGTAGTACCGAAGATCCCCTACCAAAAGGAAAGGAGACCTGACTTCCCAGGGACTACACTAGCGAGTTCCTGATATCACCATCAAAAACGGAAAGGGACGCCAAGCTTCAGGCTGTAACTTGAGAAAAACCACAAGATTCTCGCTTCAATGCGAGTTGAGGAACATTTCTGCTGCAGAGTCTCAAGTGAAATCACACATTCCTTACTTGAAACCCGAACGGATACTTGACACCCTTTATGCGACTCAAGACATTTCCTGACATAACTTTCCCCACTTGAGAGGAGAACACAACTTATGGACTCAAATTTAGATAATGCCCTATTCTCATTCCACGCCTCAAGAGTAATCCCGAAGTTCCCCTACCAGAGGAAAGGAGACCTGATTCCCAGGGACAACACACGCGTGTCCCTCGGGTGCACGTTGTAAGTCGAAAAGGACCCCAAGTTTCCGCCGCAACTCGAGAAAAACCACAAGATTCTTCACTCAAGGTGAGAAGAGGAAAATTTCCCCTGCAGAGTCTCAAGAGAAATCCCACATACCCTTTTAAACTCTAACGGGCACTTGACACTATTTCTGTGACACAAAAAGGACCCTTACTAAGCCGTCCCCACTGGAGAGGAGCAAACATTTAACAGACTCATCTCTGGATGAGGCTCAATTCACATTCGATGCCTAGAGTGAAATCCCGAAGTACCCTTTCCAACTGGAAAGAAGACCTGACTTCCCTGGGGCAACACGAGCGATTTCCTGAGATCCCCATCGCAACCCGAAAGGGACCCCAAGGATCCAGCCGCAACTCGAGATAAACCACAAGATTCTCCCCTCAATGCGAGATGAGGAATATTTCTAAGGCAGAGTCTCAAGAGAAATCACACATTTACCCTTGAAACTCGAAAGGGTACTTTAAACCATTTCTTTGACACAAAAAGATCCCTGACTAATCCGACCCCACTGGACAGGAACACACAATTAACGGTCGCAACACAAGATGATGCCCAAGTCACATTCCATGCCACAAGCGGTATCCCAAGGTTCCTCTTCCAACAGTATTGGAGACCGAATGTCCCTGGGGCAACATGAGCGAATTCCTGAGATATCGTCACAATCCAGAAGGAGCCAAAGCATCCCACCGCAACTCGAGAACAACCACAAGATTCTGCACTCAAGGATAGATGAGGAAAATTTCCCATGGAGAGTCCAAAGAGAAATCCCACATTCCCACTTGAAACTCGAAAGGGTCCATGACACCCTTTATGCGACTCAAGACGTTCCCTGACATAGCTGTCCACACTTGACAGGAGAGCACAATTTATGGACTCAACTTTAGATGAGGCCCTATTCCCATTCCACGTTTCGAGAGTAATCCCGATGTTCCCCTACCAAAACAAAAGGAGACCTGACTTGCCAGGGACTACACGAGCGTGTTCTTGAGCTCCCTTTCCCAACTCGAAAAGGAACTCAAGCTTTGCGCCGCAACTGGAGAAAAACGACAAGATTCTGCACTCAAGTTGAGATCAGGAAAATCTCCCCTGCAGAGTCTCAGGAGAAATCCCACATTTCTGCTTGAAACGCGCTCAGGTACTGGACACCCTTTATGCAACTCAAGACATTCCCTGACATAGCTGTCCCCACATGAGAGGAGAACACAGTTTATGGACTCAACATTAATGAAGCGCTATTGCCCTTCCACGCCTTGAGAGTAATGCCGATATTCCCCTACAAAAACGAAAGGAGATCTGACTTCCCAGGGACTACACTAACGAGTTCCTGACGTCCCAGTCGCAAATCGAGGAGGGCAGAACTTCCTGCCAAAACACGTGAAAAACCACAAGATTCTGCACTCAAGGTGAAAAGAGGACAATTTCCCCTGCAGAGTCTCAAGAGAAGTCGCACATTACCAGTTGAAATGCGAACGGTACTTGACACCCTTTATGCGACTCAAGACTTTCCCTGATATAGTTGTCCCCTCTTGAGTGGAGAAGACAGTTTAAGGACTCAACTTTAGATGAGGCCCTATTCCCATTCCACGCCTCGAGAGAAATCCCAATGTTCCCTATCAAAACGAAAGGAGACCTGCCTTCCCAGGGACTACACGAGCCAGTTCCTGAAGTTCTTGTGGCAAATCGAGAAGGGCCCCAAGCTTCCCGCCGCAACACGAGAAAAACCACACGATTCTGCACTCAAGGTGAGATGAGGAATATTTCACCTGCAGAGTCTCAAGGAAATCCCTCATTCCCGCTTGACATGGGAACAGGTACTTGATACCCTTTATGCGACTCAAGACATTCCCTGACATAGCTGTCCCCACTTGAGAGGAGAACACAATTTATGGCCTCAACTTTAGATGAGGCCCTATTCCCATTCCACGGCTAGATAGTAATCCCGATGTTCCCCTACCAAAACGAAAGGAGACTTGACTTCCCAGGGACTACAAGAGGGTGTACTTGAGGTCCCTTTCGTAACTCGAGAAGGACCCCAAGCTTCCGGCCACAACTCTAGTGACTTCACAAGATTCTGCACTCGAGGTGAAATGAGGAAATTTAACCCTGCAGAGTCTCAAAAGAAACCGCTTATGTCCGCTTGAAACTCGAACGGGTACTTGACTCCATTTATGCGACTCAAGGGATTCCCCGACATAGCTTCCCCACTTGAGAGGAGAACACAATTTATGTACTCAACTTTAGATGAGGCCCTATTCCCATTACACACCATGAGATTAATCCCGATGTTCCCCTACAAAAACGAAAGGAGACCTGATTCCAGGGACTACACGAGCGAGTTCCTGGGGACCGTGTTGCAATTCGGGAAGGGCACCAAGTTTACCGCAGGAAAGGAAGAAAAACCACAAAGTTCAGCACTCAAGGTGACATGAGGAAAATCTCCCTTGCAGAGTCTCAAGAGAAATCTCACATTCCCACCTGAAATGCGAACGGGTCCTTGACACCCCTTATGCGACTCAAGACATTCCCTGACATAACTGTCCGTACTTGAGAGTAGAACACAATTGATGTACTCAAATTTAATGAGGCCCTATTCCCCTTCCAGGCCTCACTGGTAGTCACGAAATCCCCTCCCAAAACGAAAGGAGACCTGACTTCCCAGGGACTTCAGAGCGAGGTACTGAGGTCCCTGTCGCCACTCGAGAAAAACCACAAGATTCTGCGTTCAAGGTGAGATGAGGAAAATTTCCCGTGAAGAGTCTCAAGAGAAATCCCTCATTCTCGCTTGACACGGGAAAGGGGAATTGACACCCTTTATGCGACTCAAGAATATCTCTGACATCGCTGTCCCTACTTCAGAGGAGAACACATTTTATGGACTCAAATTTAGATGAGCCCTATTCCCATTCACCACTCGAGAGTAATCCCGATGTTCCACTACCAAAACGAGAGGAGACCTGACTTCCCAGGGACTACACAAAGAGTTTCTGAAGTCCCTGTCACAGATGGAGAACGGCCAAAAGCTTCCCGCCACAACTCTAGAAAAAACACAAGATTCTGTACTCAAGGTGAGATGAGGAAAATCTCCCCTGCAGATTCTCAAGAGAAATGAACGTGTACTTGACTCCGTTTATGCGACTCAAGACATTCCCTCACATAGCTGTCCCCACTTGAGAGTAGAAAACAATTTATGGACTCACCTTTAGATGTGGCCCTATTCCCATTCTAAGCCTCTAGAATAATCCCGATATTCCCTTACCAAACGAAAGACCTGACTTACAAGGGACTACAGGAGAGAGTTCCCGAGGTCCTTGTCGGAACTCGAAAAAGACCTCACGCGTCCCGCGACAACACGTGAAAAACCACAAGATTCTGCACTGAAGGTTAGATGAGGAAAATTCCCCTGGAGAGTCTCAAGAGAAATCCCACATTCCCGCTTGAAACGCGAACGGGTACTTTACACCCTTTATGTGACACAAGACATTCCCTGACATAGCTGTCCCCACTTGAGAGGAGAACAAAATTTATGGATTCTAATTTACATGAGGCCCTATTCCCATTCCATGTCTCGAGAATAATCCCGATATTCCCTTACCAAAATGAAAGACCTGACTTCCCAAGGACTACACGAGCGAGTTCCTGAGGTCCCTGTCGCACCTCGAGAAGGACTCCAAGCTTCCCGCCGCAACTCGAGAAAAACCACAAGATTCTGCACTTAAGGTGAGATGAAGAAAATATCCAATGCAGAGTCTCAGGTGAAGTCCCACATTCCCTGTTAAAACACGAAAGGGAACAGAACACCCTTTATGCGACTCAAGACATCCCCTGACATAGCTGTCTCCACTTGAGAGGAGAACACAATTTATGGACTCACGAATAGATGAGGCCGTATTCCCATTCCACGCCTTGAGAGTAATTCATATGTTCCCATACCAAAACGAAAGGAGACTTGATTCCAGGGACTACACGAGCGAGTTCCTGGGGTCCCTGTTGTAAATCGAGAAGGGCACCAAGTTTGCCGCAGCAACAGAGGAAAAACCACAAGATTCTGCACTCAAGGTGACATGAGGAAATTTTCCCATGTAGCGTCTTAGTGAAATCCCACATTTCCGCTTGACATGGGAAAGGGGAATTGACTCCCTTTATGCGACCCAAGACAATCCCTGACATCGCTGTCCCTACTTGAGAGGAGGACACAATTTATGGACTCAAATTGAGAAGAGACCTATTTCCATTCCACGCCTCAAGAGTAATCCCGATGTTCCCCTACCAAAACGAAAGTAGACCTGACTTCCCAGGGACGACACTAGCGAGTTTCTGATGTCCCTGTCACATATTGAGAAGGGCCAAAAGCTTCTCGCCACAAAACGAAAAAAACCACAGGATTCTCCACTCAAGGTGAGATGAGGAAAATCTCCCCTGCAGAGTCTCAAGAGAAATCCCACATTCCCGCTTGAAAGGCGAACGGGTCCTTGACACCCTTTATGCGACTCAAGACATTCCCTGATGTAGCTGTCCCCTCTTGAGAGGAGAAGACAATTTATGGACTCAACTTTATATGAGGCCCTATTCCCATTCCACTCCTCAAGAGAAATCCCAATGTTCCTATACCAAAACGAAAGGAGACGTGCCTCACCAGGGACTACACGAGCCAGTTCCTGAAGTCCCTGTCACAACTCGAGAAGGGTCCCAAGCTTCCCGCCGCAACACGAGAAAAACCACACGATTCTGCACTCAAGGTGAGATGAGGAATATTTCACCTGCAGAGTCTCAAGGAAATCCCTCATTCCTGCTTGACAAGGGAACGAGTACTTGACACCCTTTATGCGACTCAAGATATTCCCTGACATAGCTATCCCCACTTGAAAGGAGAACACAATTATGGCCTCAACTTTAGATGAGGCCCTATTCCAAATCCACGGGTCGAAAGTAATCCCGATGTTCCCCTACCAAAACGAAAGGAGACTTGTCTTTCCAGGGACTACAAGAGGGTGTACTTGAGGTCCCTTTCTTAACTCGAGAAGGACCCCAAGCTTCCAGCCACAACTCTAGAGACTTCATAAGATTCTGCACTCGAGGTGAAATGAGGAAATTTAACGCTGCAGAGTCTCAAAAGAAACCGCTTTTATCCGCTTGAAACTCGAACGTGTACTTGAATCCATTTATGCGACTCAAGACATTCCCTGACATAGCTGTCCGTACTTGAGAGTAGAAAACAATTTATGCACTCAACATTAATGAGGCCCTATTTCCCTACCACGCATCGCTAGTAATCCCAATGTTCCCCTACGGAAACCAAAGAAGACCTGACTTCCCTGGGACTCCACGAGTGAGTTCCTGAGGTCCCTGTCGCAACTCGAGGAGGACCTCAAGCTTCCCAAAGCAAACTCGAGAAAAAACACACGATTCTGCACTCAGGTGAGATGAGGAAAATTTCCAATGCAGAGTCTCAGGAGAAATCCCACATTCCCTTTTGAAATGCGAACGGGTATTTGACACCCTTTTGGCGGCTCAAGACATTCCCTGACATAGCTGTCCCCACTTGAAAGGAGAACACAATTTATGGGCTCAAAATAGATGAGGCCCTATTCCCATTCCACGCCTCGAGAGTAATACCAATGTTCCGCTACCGAAACGAAAGGAGATCTGACTTCCCAGAAATTACACGATTGAGTATTTGAGGTCCCTGTCACAACTCTAGAAGGACACCAAGCTTCCCGCCGCCACTAGAGAGAAACCACATGATTCTGCACTCAAGGTGAGATGGGGAAAATTTCCAATGCAGAGTCTCAGGAGAAATCCCACATTCCCTGTTGAAACGTGATCGGGTGCTGGACACCCTTTATGCCACTCAAGACATTCCCTGAAATAGCTCTCCCCACATGAGAGGAGAACACAGTTTATGGACTCAACATTAATGAAGCGCTATTGTCCTTACCTGGTGGCTCAGAGGTTAAGGCATCTGCCTGCAATGTGGGAGACCTGGGTTCGATCCCTGGGTTGGGAAGATCCCCTGGAGAAGGAAATGGTAAACCACACCAGTATTCTTGCCTGGAGAATCCCATGGACAGAGAAGCCTGGTAGGCTACAGTCCACGGGGTCGCAAAGAGTCGGACACGACTGAGCGACTTCACTTCACTTCATTGTCCTTACACGCCTTGAGAGTAATACCGATATTCCCCTATAAAAACGAAAGGAGATCTGACTTCCCAGGGACTACACTAGCGAGTTGCTGACGTCCCAGTCACAAATCGAGGAGGCCCCGAACTTCATGCCACAACATGTGAAAAACCACAAGATTCTGCACTCAAGGTGAAAAGAGGACAATTTCCCCGGCAGAGTCTCAAGAGAAGTCGCACATTACCAGTTGAAATGCGAACGGTACTTGACACCCTTTATGCGACTCAAGAATTTCCTGATATAGCTGTCCCCTCTTGAGTGGAGAAGACAGTTTATGGACTCAACTTTAGATGAGGCCCTATTCCCATTCCACGCCTCTAGAGAAATCCCGATGTTCCCCTATCAAAACGAAGGGAGACCTGCCTGCCCAGGGACTACACGAGCCAGTTCCTGAAGTTCTTGTGGCAAATCGAGAAGGGCCCCAAGCTTCCTGCCGCAACACGAGAAAAACCACACGATTCTGCACTCAAGGTGAGATGAGGAATATTTCACCTGCAGAGTCTCAAGGAAATCCCTCATTCCCGCTTGACATGGGAACAGGTACTTGATACCCTTTATGCGACTCAAGACATTCCCTGACTTAGCTGTCCCCACTTGAGAGGAGAACACAATTTATGGCCTCAACTTTAGATGAGGCCCTATTCCCATTCCACGGCTCGATAGTAATCCCGATGTTCCCCTACCAAAACGAAAGGAGACTTGACTTCCCAGGGACTACAAGAGGGTGTACTTGAGGTCCCTTTCGTAACTCGAGAAGGACCCCAAGCTTCCGGCCACAACTCTAGTGACTTCACAAGATTCTGCACTCGAGGTGAAATGAGGAAATTTAACCCTGCAGAGTCTCAAAAGAAACCGCTTATATCTGCTTGAAACTCGAACGGGTACTTGACTCCATTTATGCGACGCAAGAGATACCCCGACATAGCATCCCCACTTGAGAGGAGAACACAATTTATGTACTCAACTTTAGATGAGGCCCTATTCCCATTACACACCACGAGATTAATCCCGATGTTCCCCTACAAAAACGAAAGGAGACCTGATTCCAGGGATTACACGAGCGAGTTCCTGGGGTCCGTGTTGCAATTCGGGAAGGGCACCAAGTTTACCGCAGGAAAGGAAGAAAAACCACAAAGTTCAGCACTCAAGGTGACATGAGGAAAATCTCCCTTGCAGAGTCTCAAGAGAAATCTCACATTCCCACCTGAAATCTGTCCGTACTTGAGAGTAGAACGCAATTTATGGACTCAGATTTAATGAGGCCCTACTCCCCTTCCAGGCCTCACTGGTAGTCACGAATTCCCCTCCCAAAACGAAAGGAGACCTGACTTCCCAGGGACTTCAGAGCGAGGTACTGAGGTCCCTGTCGCCACTCGAGAAAAACCACAAGATTCTGCGTTCAACTTGAGATGAGGAAAATTTCCCCTGAAGAGTCTCAAGAGAAATCCCTCATTCTCGCTTGACACGGGAAAGGGGAATTGACACCCTTTATGCGACTCAAGAGAATCCCTGATTCGCTGTCCCTACTTCAGAGGAGAACACATTTTATGGACTCAAATTTAGATGAGCCCTATTCCCATTCACCCCTCGAGAGTAATCCCGGTATTCCCCTACCAAAGCGAAAGGAGACCTGACTTCCCAGGGACTACACAAAGAGTTTCTGAAGTCCCTGTCACAGATGGAGAAGGGCCAAAAGCTTCCTGCCACAACACTAGAAAAAACACAAGATTCTGCACTCAAGGTGAGATGAGGAAAATCTCCCCTGCAGATTCTCAAGAGAAATTCCACATTCCTGCTTGAAAGATGAACGTGTACTTGACTCCGTTTATGCGACTCAAGACATTCCCTCACATAGCTGTCCCCACTTGAGAGTAGAAAACAATTTATGGACTCACCTTTAGATGTGGCCCTATTCCCATTCTACGCCTCTAGAAAAATCCCGATGTTCCCTTACCAAACGAAAGACCCGACTTACAAGAGAATACAGGAGCGAGTTCCCGAGGTCCCTGTCGGAACTCGAAAAGGACCCCACGCGTCCCTCCACAACACGTGAAAAGCCACAAGATTCCGCACTCAAGGTGAAATGAGGAAAATTCCCCTGGAGAGTCTCAAGAGAAATCCCACATTCCCGCTTGAAACGCGAACGGGTTCTTGACACCCTTTATGCGACACAAGTCATTCCCTGACATAGCTGTCCCCACTTGAGAGGAGAACAAAATTTATGGATTCGAATTTACATGAGGCCCTATTCCCATTCCATGTCTCAAGAGTAATCCCGATATTCTCTTACCAAAACGAAAGACCTGACTTCCCAAGGACTACACGAGCGAGTTCCTGAGGTCCCTGTCGCACCTCGAGAAGGACTCCAAGCTTCCCGCCGCAACTCGAGAAAAACCACAAGATTCTGCATTCAAAGTGAGATGAGGAAAATATCCAATGCCGAGTCTCAGGAGAAATCCCACATTCCCTGTTAAAACACGAAAGGGTACCGGACACCTTTATGCGACTCAAGACATCCCCTGACATAGCTATCTCCACTTGAGAGGAGAACACAATTTATGGACTCACCATTAGATGAGGCCCTATTCCCATTCCACGCCTTGAGAGTAATTCGTATGTTCCCCTACCAAAACGAAAGGAGACTTGATTCCAGGTACTACACGAGCGAGTTCCTGGGGTCCCTGTTGCAAATCGAGAAGGGCACCCAGTTTGCCGCAGCAACAGAAGAAAAACCAGAAGATTCTGCACTCAAGGTGACATGAGGAAAATTTCCCATGTAGCGTCTAAGTGAAATGCCACATTCCCACTTGACACGGGAAAGGGGAATTGACTCCCTTTATGCGACTCAAGACAATCCCAAACATCGCTGCCCCTACTTGAGAGGAGGACACAATTTATGGACTCAAATTGAGAAGAGACCTATTTCCATTCCACGCCTCAAGAGTAATCCCGATGTTCCCCTACCAAAACGAAAGTAGACCTGACTTCCCAGGGACGACACTAGCGAGTTTCTGATGTCCCTGTCGCAAATTGAGAAGGGCCAAAAGCTTATCGCCACAACACGAAAAACACCCACAAGATTCTGCACTCAAGGTGAGATGAGGAAAATCTACCCTGCAGAGTCTCAAGGGAAATCTCACATTCCCACTTGAAAGGCGAACGGGTCCTTGACACCCTTTATGCTACTCAAGACATTCCCTGATGTAGCTGTCCCCTCTTGAGAGGAGAAGACAATTTATGGACTCAACTTTAGATGAGGCCCTATTCCCATTCCATGCCTCAAGAGAAATCCCAATGTTCCCTTACCAAAACGAAAGGTGAAGTGCCTTCCAAGGTACTACACGAGCCAGTACCTGAAGTCGCTGTCACAACTCGAAAAGTGTCCCAAGGTTCCTGCCGCAACACGAGAAAAGCCAGACGATTCTGCATTCGAGGTGAGATGAGGAATATTTCACCTGCAGAGTCTCAAGGAAATTCCTCATTCCTGCTTGACACGGGAACGGGTACTTGACACCCTTTATGCGACTCAAGACATTCCCTGACATAGCTGTCCGTACTTGAGAGTAGAAAACAATTTTTGCACTCAACATTTAGGAGGCCCTATTTCCCTACCACGCATCGCTAGTAATCCCAATGTTCCCCTAAGGAAACGAAAGAAGACCTATCTTCCCTGGGACTCCACGAGCGAGTTCCTGAGGTCCCTGCCCCAACTCGAGGAGAACCCCAAGCTTCCAGCCACAACTCTAGAGACTTCACAAGATTCTGCACTCGAGGTGAAATGAGGAAATTTAACGCTGCAGAGTCTCAAAAATAAACCACTTCTATCCGCTTGAAACTCGAACGGGTACTTGACTCCATTTATGCGACTCCAGAAATTCCCCGACATAGCCTCCCCACTTGAGAGGAGAACACAATTTATGGTCTCAGCATTAGATGAGGCCCTATTCCCATTACAAACCATGAGATTAATCCCGATGTTCCTCTACAAAAAAGAAAGGAGACCTGATTCCAGGGACTACATGAGCGAGTTCCTGGGGTCCCTGTTGCAAATCGAGAAGGGCACCAAGTTTGCCGCAGCAACAGAAGAAAAACCACAAGATTCTGCACTCAAGGTGACATGAGGAAAATTTCCCATGTAGAGTCTAAGTGAAATCCAATATTCCTGCTTGACACGGGAAAGGGGAATTGACACCCTTTATGTGACTCAAGACAATCCAAGACATCGCTGTCCCTACTTGAGAGGAGGACACAATTTAAGGACTCAAATTGAGAAGAGACCTATTTCCATTCCACGCCTCAAGAGTAATCCCGATGTTCCCCTATCAAAACGAAAGTAGACCTGACTTCCCAGGGACGACACTAGCAAGTTTCTGAAGTCCCTGTCGCAAATTGAGAAGGGCCAAAAGCTTATCGCCACAAAACGAAAAAAACACACAAGATTCTGCACTCAAGGTGAGATGAGGAAAATCTCCCCTGCAGAGTCTCAAGAGAAATCCCACATTCCCGCTTGAAAGGTGAACGGGTCCTTGACACCCTTTATGCGACTCAAGACATTCCCTGACATAGCTGTCCGTACTTGAGAGTAGAAAACAATGTATGCACTCAACATTAATGAGGCCCTATTTCCCTACCACGCATCGCTAGTAATCCCAATGTTCCCCTACGGAAACCAAAGAAGACCTGACTTCCCTGGGACTACACGAGGGAGTTCCTGAGGTCCCTGTTGCAACTCGAGGAGGACCCCAACTTCCCAAACAACTCGAGAAAAACCACACATTTCTGCACTCAGGTGAGATGAGGAAAATTTCCAATGCAAAGTCTCAGGAGAAATCCCACATTCCCTTTTGAAACGCGAACGGGTATTTGACAACCTTTATGCGACTCAAGACATTCCCTGACATAGCTGCCCCCACTTGAAAGGAGAACACAATTTATGGGCTCAACATAGATGAGGCCCTATTCCCATTCCACGTCTCGAGAGTAATACCAATGTTCCGCTACCGAAACGAAAGGAGACCTGACTTCCCAGAAACTACACGATCGCGTTCTTGAGGTCCCTGTCACAACTCTAGAAGGACACCAAGCTTCCCGCCGCCACTAGAAAAAAACCGCAAGATTCTGCACTCAAGGTGAGATGGGGAAAATTTCCAATGCAGAGTCTCAGGAGAAATCCCACATTCCCTGTGGAAACGCGAACGGGTGCTGGACACACTTTATGCCACTCAAGACATTTCCTGAAATAGCTGTCCCCACATGAGAAGAGAACACAGTTTACCAACTCAACATTAGATGAGGCCCTATTCCAATTCCACGCCTCGAGAGTAATCCGTATGTTCCCCTAACAAAACGAAAGGAGACCTGACTTCACAGGGACTACACGAGCGAGTTCCAGAGGTCCCTGTCGCAAATCGAGAAGGACCCCACGCCTACCCGCCGCGACTCGAGAAAGAAACACAAGATTCTGCCTTGAAGGTGAGATGAGGAAAATATTCCCTGCAGAGTCTCAAGAGAAATCCCATATTCCCGCTTGAAATGCGAAAGGGTAATTGACACCCTTCATGCTGCTCAAGACATTCCCTGACATAGCTGTACACACTTGAGAGGAGAACACAATTTATGGACTCAAATTTAGATGAGGCCCTATCCCCATTCCACACCACGAGAGTAATCCCGATGTTTCCCTACCAAAAGGAAAGGAGACCTGATATACCAGGGAATACCCGAGCGAGTTCCTCAGGTCCCTGCAACAACTCGAGAAGGACACCAAACTTCCCGCCGCAACTCGAGGAAAACCACAACATTCTGCATTCAATGTGAGCTTAGGAAAATTTCCCCTGCAGAATCTCAAGAGAAATGCCACATTCAGGTTTGAGACACGAACGGTTACTTGACACCCTTTATGTGACTCAAGACATTCCCTGACATAGCTGTCCCCACTTGAGAAGAGAACACAATTTATGGACTCAACTTTAGATGAGGCCCTATTGCCTTTCCACGGCTCAAGAGTAATCCCGATGTTCCCCTACCAAAATGAAAGGACACCTGTCTTCCCAGGGACTACACGAGCGAGTTCCTGAGGTCCATGCCGTAACTCGAGAAGGACCCCAATTTTCCCGCCGCCTCTCGAGAAAAACCACAAGATTTTGCACTCAACGTGAGATGAGGAAAATTTCACCTGCAGAATCTCAAGAGAAATCTCACATTCCCACTTGAAGTGAAATGGGTACTTGACACCCTTTATGCAACTCAAGACATTCCCTGACATAGCTGTCCCCACTTGAAAAGAGAAAATCTTTTATGGAATTAGTTTTAGATGAGGCACTATTCCCGTTAAATGCCTCGAGCGTAATCCCGATGTTCCCCTACCAAAACGAAAGGAGTCCTGACTTCCCCGGGACTACACGATCGAGTTCCTGAGGTCCAGGTCGCAACTCGAGAAGGACCCAACCTTCCCGCCGAAACACGAAAAAACCACAATATCTGCACTCAAGGTGAGTTGAGGAAAATTTCCCCTGCAGAGTCTCCAGAAAAATCCCACATTCCCGCATGAAACGCCAACTGCTACTTGACAACCTTTATGCGACTCAAGACATTCCCTAACATAGCTGTCCCAATTTGAGAGGAGAACACAATTTAGGGATTCAACTTTAGGTGAGGCAGTATTCCATTTCCATGCCCCGAGAGTATTTCCAATGCGCCCCTACCAAAGCGAAAGGAGACCTGACTGCCCAGGGACCACTCGAGCGAGTTCCTGAGGTCCCTGTCGCAACTCGAGAAAGGACCGAAGCTTCCCGCCGAAACAAGAAAAAAACCCGCAAGTTTCTGCACTCAAGATGAGATGGGGAAAATTTCCCCTGCAGAGTCTCAAGAGAAATCCAACATTCCCGCGAATGGGTACTTGACACCCTTTATGCCACTCAAGACATTCCCTGACATAGCTGTCCATACTGGAGAGGAGAAAACAATATTTGGACTCAAATTTAGATGAGGCCCTATTCCCATTCCCCGCCTCGAGAGCATTCCCGATGTTCCCCTACCAAAAAGAAAGGAGACCTGACTTCCCAGGGACTACTTGAGCGAGTTCCGGAGGTCACTGTCACATTCGAGAAGGGCCCCAAGCTTCCCGCCGCAACAAGAGAGAAACCACAAGATTCTGCACTCAAGGTGACATGAGGAAAATCTCCCCTGCAGAGTCTCAAGAGAAATCCCACATTCCCGCTTGAAACACGAACGGGTAATTGACACCTTTTATGCGACGCAAGACATTCCCTGACATAGCTCTCCATACTTGAGAGGAGAACACAATTGATGGACTCAATTTTAATGAGGCCCTATTCCCCTTCCACGCCTCTCTTGTATCCCCATGATCCCCTACCAATTCGAAAGGAGACCTGACTTCCCAGGGACTACACGAGCGAGTTCCTGAGGTCCCTGTCGCAGCTCGAGAAGGACACCAAGCTTCACGCCGCAACTGGAGAAAAACCACAAGATTCTTCACTAAAGGTGAGATGAGGAAAATTGCCCCCGCAGTGTCTAAAGAGAAATCCCACATTCCAGCTTGAAATGCGAACGGATACTTGACACCCTTTATGCGACTCAAGACATTCCCTGACATAGCTGTCCACACTTGACAGGAGAGCACAGTTTATGGACTCATCTTTAGATGAGGCCCTATTCCCATTCCACGTTTCGAGAGTAATCCCGATGTTCCCCTACCAAAACAAAAGGAGACCTGACTTGCCAGGGACTACACGAGCGTGTTCTTGAGCTCCCTTTCCCAACTCGAAAAGGAACTCAAGCTTTGCGCTGCAACTGGAGAAAAACCACAAGATTCTGCACTCAAGTTGAGATCAGGAAAATCTCCCCTCCAGAGTCTCAAGAGAAATCCCACATTCCTGCTTGAAACGCGCTCAGGTACTGGACACCCTTTATGCGACTCAAGACATTCCCTGACATAGCTGTCCCCACATGAGAGGAGAACACAGTTTATGGACTCAACATTAATGAAGCACTATTGCCCTTCCACGCCTTGAGAGTAATGCCGATATTCCCCTACAAAAACGAAAGGAGATCTGACTTCCCAGGGACTACACTACCGAGTTGCTGACGTCCCAGTCGCAAACCGAGGAGGGCCCGAACTTCCTGCCAAAACACGTGAAAAACCACAAGATTCTGCACTCAAGGTGAAAAGAGGACAATTTCCCCTGCAGAGTCTCAAGAGAAGTCGCACATTACCAGTTGAAATGCGAATGGTACTTGACACCCTTTATGCAACACAAGACATTCCCTGACATAGCTGTCCCCACTTGAGAGGAGAACAAAATTTATGGATTCGAATTTACATGAAGCCCTATTCTCATTCCATGTTTTGAGATTAATCCCGATATTTCCTTACCAAAACGAAAGACCTGACTTCCCAAGGACTACACGAGCGAGTTCCTGAAGTCCCTGTCGCACCTCGAGAAGGACTCCAAGCTTCCCGCCGCAACTCGAGAAACAGCACAAGATTCTGCATTCAAGGTGAGATGAGGAAAATATCAAATGCAGAGCCTCAGGAGAAATCCCACATTCCCTTTAAAACACGAAAGGGTACCGGACACCCTTTATGCGACTCAAGACATTCCCTGACATAGCTGTCTCCACTTGAGAGGAGAACACAATTTATGGACTCAACTTTAGATGAGGCCCTATTCCCATTACACACCATGAGATTAATCCCGATGTTCCCCTACAAAAACGAAAGGAGACCTGATTCCAGGGACTACACGAGCGAGTTCCTGGGGTCCGTGTTGCAATTCGGGAAGGGCACCAAGTTTACCGCAGGAAAGGAAGAAAAACCACAAAGTTCAGCACTCAAGGTGACATGAGGAAAATATCCGTTGCAGAGTCTCAAGAGAAATCTTACATTCCCACCTGAAATGCGAACGGGTCCTTGACACCCGTTATGCGACTCAAGACATTCCCTGACATAACTGTCCGTACTTGAGAGTAGAACACAATTGATGGACTCAAATTTAATTAGGCCCTATTCCCCTTCCAGGCCTCACTGGTAGTCACGAATTCCCCTCCCAAAACGAAAGGAGACCTGACTTCCCAGGGCCTTCAGAGCGAGGTACTGAGGTCCCTGTCGCCACTCGAGGAAAACCACAAGATTCTGCGTTCAAGGTGAGATGAGGAAAATTTCCCCTGAAGCGTCTCAAGAGAAATCCCACATTCTCGCTTGACACGGGAAAGGGGAATTGACACCCTTTATGCGACTCAAGAGAATCCCTGACATCGTTGTCACTACTTCAGAGGAGAACACATTTTATGGACCCAAATTTAGATGAGCCCTATTCCCATTCACCCCTCGAGAGTAATCCCGATGTTCCCCTACCAAATTGAAAGGAGACCTGACTTCCCAGGGACTACAAAAAGAGTTTCTGAAGTCCCTGTCACAGATCGAGAAGGGCCAAAAGCTTCCCGCCACAACACTAGAAAACAACACAAGATTTTGCACTCAAGGTGAGATGAGGAAAATCTCCCCTGCAGATTCTCAAGAGAAATCCCACATTCCTGCTTGAAAGATGAACGTGTACTTGACTCCGTTTATGCGACTCAAGACATTCCCTCACATAGCTGTCCCCACTTGAGAGTAGAAAACAATTTATGGACTCACCTTTAGATGTGGCCCTATTCCCATTCTACGCCTCTAGAATAATCCCGATGTTCCCTTACCAAATGAAAGACCTGACTTACAAGAGAAAACAGGAGCGAGTTCCCGAGGTCCTTGTCGGAACTCGAAAAGGACCCCAAGCGTCCCGCCACAACTCGTGAAAAACCACAAGATTCCGCACTCAAGGTGAGATGAGGAAAATTCCCCTGGAGAGTCTCAAGAGAAATCCCACATTCCCACTTGAAACGCGAACGGGTACTTGACACCCTTTATGCAACACAAGACATTCCCTGACATAGCTGTCCCCAGTTGATAGGAGAACAAAATTTATGGATTCGAATTTACATGAAGCCCTATTCTCATTCCATGTTTTGAGATTAATCCCGATATTTCCTTACCAAAACGAAAGACCTGACTTCCCAAGGACTACACGAGCGAGTTCCTGAAGTCCCTGTCGCACCTCGAGAAGGACTCCAAGCTTCCCGCCGCAACTCGAGAAACAGCACAAGATTCTGCATTCAAGGTGAGATGAGGAAAATATCCAATGCAGAGCCTCAGGAGAAATCCCACATTCCCTTTAAAACACGAAAGGGTACCGGACACCCTTTATGCGACTCAAGACATTCCCTGACATAGCTGTCTCCACTTGAGAGGAGAACACAATTTATGGACTCAACTTTAGATGAGTCCCTATTCCCATTGCATGCCTTGAGAGTAACTCGTATATTCCCCTACCAAAACGAAAGGAGATTGACTTCCCAGGGACTACAAGAGGGTGTACTTGAGGTCCCTTTCGTAACTCGAGAAGGACCCCAAGCTTCCGGCCACAACTCTAGAGACTTCACAAGATTCTGCACTCGAAGTGAAATGAGGAAATTTAACCCTGCAGAGTCTCAAAAGAAACCGCTTATGTCCGCTTGAAACTCGGACGGGTACTTGACTCCATTTATGCGACTCAAGAGATTCCCCGACATAGCTTCCCCACTTGAGAGGAGAACACAATTTATGTACTCAACTTTAGATGAGGCCCTATTCCCATTACACACCATGAGATTAATCCCGATGTTCCCCTACAAAAACGAAAGGAGACCTGATTCCAGGGACTACACGAGCGAGTTCCTGGGGTCCGTGTTGCAATTCGGGAAGGGCACCAAGTTTACCGCAGGAAAGGAAGAAAAACCACAAAGTTCAGCACTCAAGGTGACATGAGGAAAATCTCCGTTGCAGAGTCTCAAGAGAAATCTTACATTCCCACCTGAAATGCGAACGGGTCCTTGACACTCCTTATGCGACTCAAGACATTCCCTGACATAACTGTCCGTACTTGAGAGTAGAACACAATTGATGGACTCAAATTTAATTAGGCCCTATTCCCCTTCCAGGCCTCACTGGTAGTCACGAATTCCCCTCCCAAAACGAAAGGAGACCTGACTTCCCAGGGACTTAAGAGCGAGGTACTGAGGTCCCTGTCGCCACTCGAGGAAAACCACAAGATTCTGCGTTCAAGGTGAGATGAGGAAAATTTCCCATGAAGAGTCTCAAGAGAAATCCCACATTCTCGCTTTACACGGGAAAGGGGAATTGACACCCTTTATGTGACTCAAGAGAATCCCTGATTCGCTGTCCCTACTTCAGAGGAGAACACATTTTATGGACTCAAATTTAGATGAGCCCTATTCCCACTCACCCCTCGAGAGTAATCCTGATGTTCCCCTACCAAAGCGAAATGAGACCTGACTTCCCAGGGACTACAAAAAGAGTTTCTGAAGTCCCTGTCACAGATGGAGAAGGGCCAAAAGCTTCCCGCCACAACACTAGAAAAAACACAAGATTCTGCACTCAAGGTGAGATGAGGAAAATCTCCCCTGCAGATTCTCAAGAGAAATCCCACATTCCTGCTTGAAAGATGAACGTGTACTTGACTCCGTTTATGCGACTCAAGACATTCCCTCACATAGCTGTCCCCACTTGAGAGTAGAAAACAATTTATGGACTCACCTTTAGATGTGGCCCTATTCCCATTCTACGCCTCTAGAATAATCCCGATATTCCCATACCAAATGAAAGACCTGACTTACAAGAGACTACAGGAGCGAGTTCCCGAGGTCCCTGTCGGAACTCGAAAAGGACCCCACGCGTCCCTCCACAACTCGTGAAAAACCACAAGATTCCGCACTCAAGGTGAAATGAGGAAAATTCCCCTGGAGAGTCTCAAGAGAAATCCCACATTCCCACTTGAAACGCGAACGGGTTCTTGACACCCTTTATGCGACACAAGACATTCCCTGACATAGCTGTCCCCACTTGAGAGGAGAACAAAATTTATGGATTCGAATTTACATGAGGCCCTATTCCCATTCCATGTTTCGAGAGTAATCCCGATATTCCCTTACCAAAACGAAAGACCTGACTTCCCAAGGACTACACGAGCGAGTTCCTGAGGTCCCTGTCGCACCTCGAGAAGGACTCCAAGCTTCCCGCCGCAACTCGAGAAAAACCACAAGATTCTGCACTCAAAGTGAGATGAGGAAAATATCCAATGCCGAGTCTCAGGAGAAATCCCACATTCCCTGTTAAAACACGAAAGGGTACCGGACACCTTTATGCGATTCAAGACATCCCCTGACATAGCTGTCTCCACTTGAGAGGAGAACACAATTTATGGACTCACCATTAGATGAGGCCCTATTCCCATTCCACACCTTGAGAGTAATTTGTATGTTCCCCTACCAAAACGAAAGAAGACTTGATTCCAGGTACTACACGAGCGAGTTCCTGGGGTCCCTGTTGCAAATCGAGAAGGGCACCAAGTTTGCGCTGAAACAGGGGAAAAACCACAAGATTCTGCACTCAAGGTGACATGAGGAAAATTTCCCATGTAGCGTCTAAGTGAAATGCCACATTCCCACTTGACACGGGAAAGGGGAATTGACTCCCTTTATACGACTCAAGACAATCCCTGACATCGCTGTCCCTACTTGAGAAAAGGACACAATTTATGGACTCAAATTGAGAAGAGACCTATTTCCATTCCACTCCTCAAGAGTAATCCCGATGTTCCCCTACCAAAACGAAAGTAGACTTGACTTCCCAGGGACGACACTAGCGAGTTTCTGAAGTCCCTGTCGCAAATTGAGAAGGGCCAAAAGCTTATCGCCACAACACGAAAAAAACCCACAAGATTCTTCACTCAAGGTGAGATGAGGAAAATCTCCCCTGCAGAGTCTCAAGAGAAATCTCACATTCCCACTTGAAAGGCGAACGGGTCCTTGACACCCTTTATGCGTCTCAAGACATTCCCTGACATAGCTGTCCGTACTTGAGAGTAGAAAACAATGTATGCACTCAACATTAATGAGGCCCTATTTCCCTACCACGCATCGCTAGTAATCCCAATGTTCCCCTACGGAAACCAAAGAAGACCTGACTTCCCTGGGACTCCACGAGGGAGTTCCTGAGGTCCCTGTCGCAACTCGAGGAGGACCCCAACTTCCCAAACAACTCGAGAAAAACCACACGTTTCTGCACTCAGGTGAGATGAGGAAAATTTCCAATGCAGAGTCTCAGGAGAAATCCCACATTCCCGTTTGAAACACGAACGGGTATTTGACAACTTTTATGCGACTCAAGACATTCCCTGACATAGCTGTACCCAATTGAAAGGAGAACACAATTTATGGGCTCAACATAGATGAGGCCCTATTCCCATTCCACGCCTCGAGAGTAATACCAATGTTCCGCTACCGAAACGAAATGAGACCTGACTTCCCAGAAACTACACGATCGAGTTCTTGAGGTCCCTGTCACAACTCTAGAAGGACACCAAGCTTCCCGCCGCCACTAGAGAAAAACCGCAAGATTCTGCACTCAAGGTGAGATGGGGAAAATTTCCAATGCAGAGTCTCAGGAGAAATCCCACATTCCCTGTGGAAACGCGAACAGGTGCTGGACACCCTTTATGCCACTCAAGACATTCCCTGACATAGCTGTCCCCACATGAGAGGAGAACACAGTTTACCAACTCAACATTAGATGAGGCCCTATTCCCATTCCACGCCTCGAGAGTAATCCGTATGTTCCCCTAACAAAACGAAAGGAGACCTGACTTCACAGAGACTACACGAGCGAGTTCCAGAGGTCCCTGTCGCAAATCGAGAAGGACCCCACGCCTACCCGCCGCAACTCGAGAAAGAAACCCAAGACTCTGCCTTGAAGGTGAGATGAGGAAAATATTCCCTGCAGAGTCTCAAGAGAAATCCCATATTCCCACTTGAAACGCGAATGGGTAATTGACACCCTTCATGCTGCTCAAGACATTCCCTGACATAGCTGTACGCACTTGAGAGGAGAACACATTTTATGGACTCAACATTAAATGGGCCCGTATTCCCATTCCATGCCTCGAGAGTAATCCCGATGTTCCCCTACCAAAACGAAAGGAGACCTGACTTGCCAGGGACACACGAGCGAGTTCCTGAGGTCCCTGTTGCAGCTCGAGAAGGACACCAAGCTTCCCGCCGCAAAACTTGAAAAAACACAAGATTCTGCACCCAAGGTGAAATGAGGGTAATTTACCCTGCAGAATCTCAAGAGACCTCCCACATTCCCGCTTGAACTCAAATGGGTTGACTCCCTTTATGTGACTCAAGACATTCCCCGACATAGCTCTTCCAGTTTGAGATTATAACACAATTTATGGACTCAAATTTAGATGAGGCCCTATCCCCATTCCACACCACGAGAGTAATCCCGATGTTTCCCTACCAAAAGGAATGGAGACCTGATATACCAGGGAGTACCCGAGCGAGTTCCTAAGGTCCCTGCAACAACTCGAGAAGGACCCCAAACTTCCCGCCGCAACTCGAGAAATACCACAACATTCTGCATTCAATGTGAGCTGAGGAAAATTTCCCCTGGAGAATCTCAAGAGAAATGCCACATTCAGGTTTGAGACACGAACGGTTACTTGACACCCTTTATGTGACTTAAGACATTCCCTGACATAGCTGTCCCCACTTGAGAAGAGAGCACAATTTATGGACTCAACTTTAGATGAGGCCCTATTGCCTTTCCACGGCTCAAGAGTAATCTCGATGTTCCCCTACCAAAATGAAAGGACACCTGACTTACAAAGGATTACACGAGCGAGTTCCTGAGGTCCATGTCGTAACTCGAGAAGGACCCCAATTTTCCCGCCGCCTCTCGAGAAAAACCACAAGATTTTGCACTCAACGTGAGATGAGGAAAATTTCACCTGCAGAATCTCAAGAGAAATCTCACATTCCCAATTGAAGTGAAATGGGTACTTGACACCCTTTATGCAACTCAAGACATTCCCTGACATATCTGTCCCCACTTGAGAGGAGAAAATCTTTTATGGAATCAATTTTAGATGAGGCATTATTCCCGTTAAATGCCTCGAGCGTAATCCCGATGTTCCCCTCCCAAAACGAAAGGAGTCCTGAATTCCCCGGGACTACACGATTGAGTTCCTGACGTCCAGGTCGCAACTCGAGAAGGACCCAACCTTCCCGCCGCAACACGAAAAAACCACAATATCGGCACCTAAGGTGAGTTGAGGAAAATTTCCCCTGCAGAGTCTCCAGAAAAATCCCACATTCCCGCATGAAATGCCAACTGCTACTTGACAACCTTTATGCGACTCAAGACATTCCCTAACATAGCTGTCCCAATTTGAGAGGAGAACACAATTTAGGGATTCAACTTTAGGTGTGGCAGTATTCCATTTCCATGCCCCGAGAGTAATCCCGATGTTCCTCTACCAAACGAAAGGAGACCTGACTGCCCAGGGACCACTCGAGCGAGTTCCTGAGGTCCCTGTCTCAACTCGAGAAAGGACCGAAGCTTCCCGCCGAAACAAGAAAAAAACCACAAGTTTCTGCACTCAAGATGAGATGGGGAAAATTTCCCCTGCAGAGTCTCAAGAGAAATCCAACATTCCCGCGAATGGGTACTTGACACCCGTTATGCCACTCAAGACATTCCCTGACATAGCTGTCCATACTGGAGAGGAGAAAACAATATTTGGACTCAAATTTAGATGAGGCCCTATTCCCATTCCACCCCTCGAGAGCATTCCCGATGTTCCCCTACCAAAAAGAAAGGAGACCTGACTTCCCAGGGACTACTTGAGCGAGTTCCGGAGGTCGCTGTCACATTCGAGAAGGGCCCCAAGCTTCCCGCTGCAACAAGAGAGAAACCACAAGATTCTGCACTCAAGGTGACATGAGGAAAATCTCCCCTGCAGAGTCTCAAGAGAAATCCCACATTCCCGCTTGAAACACGAATGGGTAATTGACACCTTTTATGCGACGCAAGACATTCCCTGACATAGCTGTCCGTACTTGAGAGGAGAACACAATTGATGGACTCAATTTTAATGAGGCCCTATTCCCCTTCCACGCCTCTCTTGTATCCCCATGATCCCCTACCAATTCAAAAGGAGACCTGACTTCCCAGGGACTACAGGAGCGAGTTCCTGAGGTCCCTGTCGCAGCTCGAGAAGGACACCAAGCTTCACGCCACAACTGGAGAAAAACCACAAGATTCTTCACTAAAGGTGAGATGAGGAAAATTGCCCCCGCAGTGTCTAAAGAGAAAGCCCACATTCCAGCTTGAAATGCGAACGGATACTTGACACCCTTTATGCGACTCAAGACATTCCCTGACATAGCTGTCCACACTTGACAGGAGAGCACAGTTTATGGACTCAACTTTAGATGAGGCCCTATTCCCATTCCACGTTTCGAGAGTAATCCCGATGTTCCCCTACCAAAACAAAAGGAGACCTGATTTGCCAGGGACTACACGAGCGTGTTCTTGAGCTCCCTTTCCCAACTCGAAAAGGAACTCAAGCTTTGCGCCGCAACTGGAGAAAAACCACAAGATTCTGCACTTAAGTTGAGATCAGGAAAATCTCCCCTGCAGTGTCTCAGGAGAAATCCCACATTCCTGCCTGCTTGAAACGCGCTCAGGTACTGGACACCGTTTATGTGACTCAAGACATTCCCTGACATAGCTGTCCCCACATGAGAGGAGAACACAGTTTATGGACTCAACATTAATGAAGCGCTATTGCCCTTCCACGCCTTGAGAGTAATGCCGATATTCCCCTACAAAAACGAAAGGAGATCTGACTTCCCAGGGACTACACTAGCGAGTTGCTGATGTCCCAGTCGCAAACCGAGGAGGGCCCGAACTTCCTGCCAAAACACGTGAAAAACCACAAGATTCTGCACTCAAGGTGAAAAGAGGACAATTTCCCCTGCAGAGTCTCAAGAGAAGTCGCACATTACCAGTTGAAATGCGAACGGTACTTGACACCCTTTATGTGACACAAGACTTTCCCTGATATAGCTGTCCCCTCTTGAGTGGAGAAAACAGTTTATGGACTCAACTTTAGATGAGGCCCTATTCCCATTCCACGCCTCGAGAGAAATCCCGATGTTCCCCTATCAAAACGAAAGGAGACCTGCCTTCCCAGGGACTACACGAGCCAGTTCCTGAAGTTCTTGTGGCAAATCGAGAAGGGCCCCAAGCTTCCCGCCGAACACGAGAAAAACCACACGATTCTGCACTCAAGGTGAGATGAAGAATATTTCACCTGCAGAGTCTCAAGGAAATCCCTCATTCCCGCTTGACATGGGAACAGGTACTTGATACCCTTTATGCGACTCAAGACATTCCCTGACATAACTGTCCTCACCTGAGAGGAGAACACAATTTATGGCCTCAACTTTAGATGAGACCCTATTCCAATTCCACGGCTCGATAGTAATCCCGATGTTCCCCTACCAAAACGAAAGGAGACTTGACTTCCCAGGGACTACAAGACGGTGTACTTGAGTTCCCTTTCGTAACTCGAGAAGGACCCCAAGCTTCTGGCCACAACTCTAGAGACTTCACAAGATTCTGCACTCGAGGTGAAATGAGGAAATTTAACCCTGCAGAGTCTCAAAAGAAACCGCTTATGTCCGCTTGAAACTCGAACGGGTACTTGACTCCATTTATGAGACTCAAGGGATTCCCCGACATAGCTTCCCCACTTGAGAGGAGAACACAATTTATGTACTCAACTTTAGATGAGGCCCTATTCCCATTACACACCATGAGATTAATCCCGATGTTCCCCTACAAAAACGAAAGGAGACCTGATTCCAGGGACTACACGAGCGAGTTCCTGGGGTCCGTGTTGCAATTCGGGAAGGGCACCAAGTTTACCGCAGGAAAGGAAGAAAAACCACAAAGTTCAGCACTCAAGGTGACATGAGGAAAATCTCCCTTGCAGAGTCTCAAGAGAAATCTCACATTCCCACCTGAAATGCGAACGGGTCCTTGACACCCCTTATGCGACTCAAGACATTCCCTGACATAGCTGTCCGTACTTGAGAGTAGAAAACATTTTATGCACTCAACATTAATGAGGCCTTATTTCCCTACCACGCATCGCTAGTAATCCCAATGTTCCCCTCTGGAAACGAAAGAAGACCTCACTTCCCTGGGACTCCACGAGCGAGTACCTGAGGTCCCTGTCGCAACTCGAGGAGGACCCCAAGCTTCCCAAAGCAACTCGAGAAAAACCACACGATTCTGCACTCAGGTGAGATGAGGAAAATTTCCAATGCAGAGTCTCAGGAGAAATCCCACATTCCCTTTTGAAACGCGAACGGGTAATTGACACCCTTTATGCGACTCAAGACATTCCCTGACATAGCTGTCCCCGCTTGAAAGGAGAACACAATTTATGGGCTCAACATAGATGAGGCCCTATTCCCACTCCACGCCTCGAGAGTAATACCAATGTTCCGCTCCCGAAACGAAAGGAGACCTGACTTCCCAGAAACTACACGATCGAGTTCTTGAGTTCCCTGTCACAAATCTAGAAGGACACCAAGCTTCCCTCCGCCATTAGAGAGAAACCACATGATTCTGCACTCAAGGTGAGATGGGGAAAATTTCCAATGCAGTCTCAGGAGAAATCCCACATTTCCTCTTGAAAGGCAAAAGGGTACTTGACACCCTTTACGCTTCTCAGAAATTTCACTAACATAAGTCCCCATTGTACAGGAGAACACACTTTATGTACTCAATTCGAGATGAGCCCTACTCCCATATAACGGCTCGAGAGTAAACCGCAAGTTCCCCTTCCAACACAAAAGGGGACCTGACTTCCCTGAAGCACCCCGAGCGAGTTCCTATGGTCCCCGTCGCAACTCGAGCAGTAGCCACAGCTTCCCGCTGCAACTCGAGAAACAACACAAAATTATCCTGTCAATGCGAGATGAGGAAATTTTCCGCTACAGAATCTCAAGAGAAATACCACATTCCTTCTTGAAAAGCAAAAGGGTACTTGAAACCCTTTATGCGACTGAGAAATTTCACTTACATCAGTCTCCACTGGATAGGAGAACACACTTTATGGACTCAATTCGAAATGAGCCCCTATTTCTATTTAATGACTCGAGAGTTAACAGGAAGTTCGCCTTCCAACAAAAAAGGGGCCTGACTTCCCTGAACTAACCCGAGCGAGCTCCTGAGGTCCCCGTAGCAACTCGAGAAATACCCCCAGCTTCCGCCGCTACTTGAGAAACACGACAAAATTATCCCCTCAATGCGAGATGAGGAAATTATGCACTTCAGAATCTCAAGAGAAATACCACATTCCCTCTTGAAAGGCAAAAGAGTACTTAACACCCTTAATGCGACTCAGAAAGTTCCCTCACACAGCCTTACCCATTGGACAGGAGAACAAACTTTATGGAGTCAATTTGAGATGAGCCCCTATTCCCATTTAACAGCTCGAGAGTAAACCGGAAGTTTCCCTTCCAACACCAAAAGAGACCTGACCTCCCTGAAGCAACACGAGTGAGTTCCTGAGGTCCCCATCGCAACTCGAAAAGTAAACCCAGCTTCCCGCTGCAACTTGAGAAACACCACAAAATTATCCCCTCAATGAGAGATGAGGAAATTTTGCGCTGCAGTATCTCAAGAGAAATTTCAAATTCCCTCTTGAAAGGCAAAAGGGTACTTGACACCCTTTATTCCACTCAGAAAGTTCCCTCACACAGTCGTCCCATTTGGACAGGAGAACACATTTTATGGACTCAATTCGAGATAGGCCCTATTCCGATTTAACGGCTCGACAGAAAACCGGAAGTTCCCCTTCCAACAAAAAGGTGCCCTAACTTCCGTGAATCAACCCGAGCGAGTTCCTGAGGTCCCCTTCGCAACTCGAGAAGTACCCCCAGCTTCCCATCGCAACTAGAGAAACACCACAAAATTATCCCCTCAATGCGAGATGAGGAAATTTTGCGCTGCAGAATCTCAAGAAAATACCACATTACCTCTTGAAAGGCAAAAGGGTACGGGACACCCTTTATGCGACTCAGAAAGTTCCCTCACACAGCCGTCCTCATTGGACAGGAGAACACACCTTACGGACTCAACACGAGAAGAGGCCCTATTCCCATTAAAGGGCGCGAGAGTAATACAGAAGTTCCGGTTCCAGCACAAAAGGAGAACTAACTTCCCTGAAGCAACCAGAGCGAGTTCCTGAGGTCCCCGTCGCAACTCGAGAAGTACCCCCAGCTTCCGCCACAACTCGTGAAACACCACAACATTATCCCATCAATGCGAGATGAGGAAGTTTTGCGCTGCAGAATCCAAAGTGAAATACCATTTTCCCTATTGAAAGGCAAAAGGGTACTTGACACCCTTTACGCGTTTCAGAAATTTCACTACCATCAGTCCCCATTGGAGAGGAGAACACACTTTATGGACTCAATTCTACATGAGGACCTTTTCCCATTTAATGGCTCAATAGTAAATTGCAAGTTTCCCTCCCAACACAAAAGGGGACCTGACTTCCCTGAAGCAACCCGAGCGAGTTCCTGAGGTCCCTGTCGCAACTCGAGAAGTACCCCCAGCTTCCCGCGGCAACTCGAGAAACACCACAAGATTATCCCCTCAAAGCGAGATGAGGAAATTTTGTGCTGCAGAATCTAAAGAGAAATACCACATTCCCTCTTGAAAGCAAAAGGGAACTTGCCAACCTTTATGCGACTCAGAAAGTTCCCTAACACTGCCGTCCCCATTGGACATAAGAATACACTTTATGGACTCAATTCTAGATGAGCCACTATTCCCATTTAACGGCTCGAGAGTAAACTGGAATTTCCCCTACCAACACAAAAGGGGACCTGACTTCCCTGAAGCAACCCGAGCGAGTTCCTGAGGTCCCCGTCGCAACTCGGAAAGTACCCCTAGCTTCCGGCTGAAACTCGAGAAACACCACAAAATTAACCCCTCAATGCGAGATGAGAAAATTTTGCGCTGCAGAATCTCAAGAGAAATACCACATTCCCTTTTGGAGGCAAAAGGGTAATTGACACAATTTATGCGACTCAGAAATTTAGCTTACATCAGTTTCCATTGGAGAGGAGAACAGACTTTATGGACTCAATTCGAGATGAGGCCCTATTCACATTTAATGGACCAAGAGTAAACCGGAATTTCCCCTTCCAAAAACAAAGGGGACCTGACTTCCCTGAAGCAACTCGAATGAGTTCCTGAGGTCCCAGTCGCAATTCGAGAAGTACCCACAGCTTCCTCCGCAGTCGAGAAAAACCATAAAATCATCCTCTCAATGTGAGATGAGGAAATTTTGCGCTTCTGAAAATCAAGACAAATACCACATTCCCTTTTAAAGGCAAAATGATACTTGACACCCTTTATGCGACTCAGTAAGTTCCCTCACACAGCCATCCACATTGGACAGGAGAACAAACTTTATGGAGTCAATTCGAGATGAGCCCCTATTCCCATTTAATAGCTCGAGAGTAAACCGGAAGTTTCCCTTCCAACACCAAAGGGGACCTGACCTCCCTGAAGCAACACGAGCGAGTTCCTGAGGTCCCCGTCACAACTCGAGAAGTACCCCCAGCTTCCCGCCACAACTCGTGAAACACCACAAAATTATCCCCTCAATGCGAGATGAGGAAATTTTGCGCTGCAGAATATCAAGAGAAATACCACATTCCCTCTTGAAAGGCAAAAGGGTACTTGATACCCTTTATGCTTCTCAGAAATTTAACTAACATAAGTCCCCATTGGACAGGAGATCACACTTTATGGAGTCAATTCGAGATGAGCCCCTATTCCCCTTTAACAGGTCGAGAGTAAACAGGAAGTTTCCCTTCCAACACCAAAGGGGACTTAAACTCCCTGAAGCAACCTGAGGGAGTTCCTGAGGTCCCCATCGCAACTCGAGAAGTACCGCCAGCTTCCCGCCGCAACTTGAGAAACACCACAAAATTATCCCCTCAATGAGAGATGAGGAAATTTTGCGCCTCAGTATCTCAAGAGAAATTTCAAATTCCCTCTTCAAAGGCAAAAGGGTACTTGAAACCCTTTATTCGACTCAGAAAGTTCCGTCACACACCCATCCCATTTGGACAGGAGAACACACTTTATGGACTCAATTCGGGATGAGGCCCTATTCCGATTTAACGGCTCGACGGTAAACCGGAAGTTCCCCTTTCAAGAAAAAGGGGCCCTGACTTCCCTGAAGTAACCCGAGTGAGTTCCTGAGGTCCCCGTCTCAACTCGAGAAGTACCCCCAGCTTCCGACCGCAACTCGGGAAACACCACAAAATTATCCCCTCAAAGCGAGATGAGGAAATTTGGCGCTGCAGAATCTCAAGAGAAATACCACATTTCCTCTTGAACGGCAAAAGATTACCTGACACCCTATATGAGACTCAGAAAGTTCCCTCACACAGCCGTCCACATTGGAAAGGAGAACACATTTTATGCACTCAATTCGAGATGAGGCCCTATTCCCATTTAACGGCTTGAGAGTATACCGGAAGTTCTCCTTCCAACACAAAAGGGGACCTGACTTCCCTGAAGCAACCCGAGCCAGTTCCTGAGGTCCCCGTCGCAACTCGAGAAGTACCCCCAGCTTCCCGTCGCAACTCGAGAAACACCACAAAATAATCCCCTCAATGTGAGATGAGGAAATTTTCTCTGCATTATCTGAAGAGTAATCCCACATTCCATCTTGACACGAAAAAGGGTCATTAACATCCTTTACGCGACTCAGAAAGTTTTCTCACACACCCGACCCCATTGGAGAGGAGAATACAGTATATGGAATTAATTCGAGATTAAGCCCTATTTCCTTTTAAAGGCTGAAGAGTAAAACGGAAGTTTCTCTTGAAACCAAAAGGTTCCTGAGTTCCCTGAATCAACCCGAGAGGGTTGATGAGGTCCCCATCGCAATTCGAGAATTACACCCAGCTTCCCGCCGCAACTCGAGAAACAGCACAAAATTATCCCCTCAATGCGAGGTGAGGAAATTTTGCGCTGCAGAATCTCAAGAAAATACCACATTACCTCTTGAAAGGCAAAAGGGTTCGGGACACCCTTTATGCGACTCAGAAAGTTCCCTCACACAGCCGTCCTCATTGGACAGGAGAACAGACCTTAGGAACTCAACACGCGAAGACGCCCTATTCCCATTAAAGGGCGCGAGAGTAATACGGAAGTTCCCGTTCCAGCACAAAAGGGGACCTAACTTCCCTGAAGCAACCAGAGCGAGTTCCTGAGGTCCCCGTCGCAACTCGAGAAGTACCCCCAGCTTCCCGCCGCAACTCGTGAAACACCACAAAATTATCCCCTCAATGGGAGATGAGGAAGTTTTGCGCTGCAGAATATCAAGTGAAATACCACATTCCCTATTGACAGGCAAAAGGGTACTTGACACCCTTTACGCATTTCAGAAATTTCACTACCATCAGTCCCCATTGGAGAGGAGAACACATTTTATGGACTCAATTCTACATGAGGACCTTTTCCCATTTAATGGCTCAATAGTAAATTGCAAGTTCCCCTCCCAACACAAAAGGGGACCTGACTTCCCTGAAGCAACCCGAGCGAGTTCCTGAGGTCCCTGTCGCAACTCGAGAAGTACCCCCAGCTTCCCACGGCAACTCGACAAACACCACAAGATTATCCCCTCAAAGCGAGATGAGGAAATATTGTGCTGCAGAATCTAAAGAGAAATACCACATTCCCTCTTGAAAGCAAAAGGGAACTTGACAACCTTTATGCGACTCAGAAAGTTCCCTCACACTGCCGTCCCCATTGGAAAGGAGAACACACTTTATGGACTCAATTCGAGATGAGGCCTATTCCCATTTATCAGCTCGAGAGTAATACGGAAGTTCCCCTTCCCGCACAAAAGGGGACCTGACTTCCCTGACATAACTCGAGTGAGTTCCTGAGGTCCCCGTCACAACTAGAGATGTACTCCCAGCTTCCCGCCGCTATTCCAGAAACACCACAAAATTATCCCCTCAATACGAGATGAGGTAATTTTGTGCTTTAGAATCTCCAGAGAAATCCCACATTCCAGCTTGAAAGGCAAAAGTGAACTTGACTCCCTTTATGTGACTCAGAATAGTCCCTCACATCTGTTCTCTGTGGAGAGAATACACTTTATAGACTCATTCGTAAAGAGGCAATATTCCCATTTAACGGTTCTTGAGCAATCCAAAAGTTCCCCTTCCAACAGAAAAGGGGACTTCACTTCCCTGAATCCACCCGAGTGATTTACTGAAGTCCCCATCGCAACTCGAGCGTACCCCCTGCTTCCTGCCATAACTCGAGAAACACCACAAAATTATCCCCTCAATGCGAGATGAGGAAATTTTGCGCTGTAGAATCTCAAGAGAAATCCTACATTCCCGCTTGAAAGGCAAAAGGGTGCTTGACACACTTTATGCCACTGAGAAATTCCCTAACATCCGTCCCCACTGGAGAGGAAAACCCACTTTATGGACTCAACTCGAGAAGAGGCAATATTCCAATTTAATGGCTCGAGAGTAATCCAGAAGTTCCCCTTCCAACACAAAAGGGAACGTGACTTCCCTAACGCAACCTGAGAGAGTTCCAAAGGTCCCCGTCGCACCTCGAGCGTACACCTTGCTTCCCGCCATAACTCGAGAAACACCACAAAATTATCCCCTCAATGCGAGATGAGGAAATTTTGCGCTGCAGAATCTCAAGAGAAATCCTACATTCCCGCTTGAAATGCAAAAGGGCATTTAACACACTACATGTCACTGAGAAAGTTACCTAACATATGTCCCCATGGAGAGGAGAACACACTTTATGGAATCAACTCGAGAAGAGGACCTATTCCCATTAAAATGCTCGACAGTAATCCGGAAATTCCCCTTCCAGCACAAAAGGAGACCTGACTTCCCTGAAGTAACTCGAGTGAGTTCCTGAGGTCCCCGTCACTTCTGGAGAAATACCCAAAGCTTCCCGCCACAATTTGAGAAACACCACAAAATTATCCCCTCAATGCGAGATGAGGAAATTTTGAGCTGCATAATCTCAAGAGAAATCCCTCATTCCCGCTTGAAAGGCAAAAGGATACTTGACACCCTTTATACGACTTAGAAAGTTCCCTCAAACAGCCGTCCCAATTGGAGAGGAAAACACATTTTTTGGACTCAAAACTAGGTGAGGTCCTATTCCCATTTAACGGCTCGAGACTAATCCAGAAATTCCCCTTCCAACACAAAAGGTGACCTGACTTCCCTGAAGCAACACGAGCGAGTTCCTGACGTCCCCGTCTCAACTCGAGAAATACCCCCAGCTTCACGCCGCAACTCGGGAAACACCACAAAATTATCCCCTCAATCCGAGATGAGGAAATTTTGCGCTGCAAAATCTCAAGACAAATTCCACATTCCCGCTTGAAATGCGAAAGGCTACTTGACACACTTTATGCGACTTACACAGATCCCTAACATCTGTCTCCATTGGAGTGGAGAACCCTCTTTATGGACTCAAATCAAGAAGAGGCTCTATTCCCATTTAAGGGCTCGAGAGTTAACCGGAATTTCCCTTTCATCACAAAAGGGGACCTGGAATACATGAAGCAACCCGAGCGAGTAACTGAAGTCCCAGTTGCAACTCGAGAAGTACACCCAGCTTCCCGCCGCAACACGAGAAACACCACAGAATTATCTCCACAGTGCGAGATGAGGAAATTTTGGGCTGCAGAATCTCAAGGAAATCCCACATTCCCACTTGAAAGGCAAAAGGTATTTGACACCCTTTATGTGACTCAGAAAGTTCCCTCACACAGCCGTCCTCATTGGAAAGGAGAATACACTTTATGGACTCAATTCGAGATGAGGCCCTAAGCCCATTTAACGGCTCGAGAATAAACCGGAAGTTGCCCTTCCAACACATAAGGGGAACTGACTTTCCTGAAGCAACCCCAGGGAGTACCTGAGGTCCCCGTCGCAACTCGAGAAGTACCACCAGCTTCTTGATGCAACTCGAGAAACACCACAAATTATCCCCTCAATGCGAGATGAGGAATTTTTCTCTGCATAATCTCAAGAGTAATCCCACATTCCCTCTTGAAAGGCAAAAGGGAACTTGACACCCTTTATGCGACTCAGAAAGTTCCCTCACACAGCCATCCCCATTGGAGAGGAGAACACACTTTATGGACTCAATTCGAGATGAGGCCCTATTCCCGATTAATGGCTAGAGAGTAAACCGGAATTTCCCCTTCCAACACAAAAGGGAAACTAACTTCCCTGATGCAAATTGAGCTAGTTCCTGAGGTCCTCGTCACAACTCAAGAAGTACCCCCTCTTCCTGCCACAACTCGAGAAACACCAGAAAATTATCCACTCAATGTGAGATGAGGAAACATTGTGCTGCAGAATCTCAAGAGAAATACCACATTCCCTCTTGAAAGGAAAAAGGGTACTTGACACCCTTTATGCGAATCAAAAAGTTTTCTCAAACAGCCGTGCCCAATGGACAAGAGAACACACTTTATGGATTCAATTCGAGATGAGCCCCTATTCCCATTTAACGGCTGAAGAGTAAACCGGAAGTTCCCCTTCCAACACCAGAGGGGACCTGACTTCCCATAAGCAACCCAAGCGAGTTTCTGAGGTAACAGTCACAACTCGAGAAGTACCCCCATCTTCCCGCCTCAACTCTAGAAACACCACAAAATTATCCCTTCAATGCGTGATGGGAAATTTTTGAGCTACAGAATCTGAAGAGAAATACCACATTCCCTCTAAAAAGGCAAAAGGGTACTTGACAGCCTTATGTGAGTCAGAAATTTCACTAACATCAGTCCCCATTGGAGAAGAGAACACACTTTTTAGACTCAATTCGAGATGAGCCTCTATTCCCATATAACGGCTCGAGAGGAACTCAGAAGTTCCCCTTCTAACACAAAATGGGATCTGATTTCCATCAAGCAACCAGAGCGAGTTCCTGAGGTCGCTGTGGCAACTCGAGAAGTAACCCCAGCTTCCCGCCACAACTCGAGAAATGCCACAAAATTATCCCCTCAATGCGAGATGAGGAAATTTTGCGAAGCAGAATCTCAAGAGAAATACCACATTCCCTCTTGAAAGGCAAAAGGGTACTTGACACCCTGTATGCGACTCAGAAAGTTCCCTCACACAGCCGTCCCTATTGGAGAGGAGAACACACTTTATGGACTCAATTCGAGATGAGCCCCTATTCACATTAAACGGATCGAGAGTAAACTGGAATTTCCCTTTCCAACACAAAAGGGGACCTGACTTCCCTGAAGCAACTCGAGGGAGTTCCTGAGATCCCTGTCGCAACTCGAGAAATACCCCTAGCTTCCCGCCGCAACTCGAGAAACACCACAAAATTATCCGCTCAATGCGAGATGGGGAAATTGAGCGCTGCAGAATCTCAAGAGAATTCCCACATTCCCGCTTCAAAGGAAAAAGTGTACTTGACACAATTTATGGGACTCAGAAAGTTCCCTCACACAGCTGTCCCCATTGGAGAGGAGAAAAACGTTATGGACTCAACTTGAGAATAGGCCCTATTCCCATTTAACTGATCGAGAGAAATCCTGAAATTTCCTTTCCAACACAAAAGCGGACCTGACTTCCCTGAAGAAACCCAAGCGAGTTCCTGAGGTCCCCGTCGCAACTCGAGAAGTACCCCCAGCTTCCTCCGCAACTCGAGAAACACCACACAATTATCCCCTCAAAACGAGATGAGGAAATTTTGCGCTACAGAATCTCAAGAGAAATACCACATTCCCTCTTGAAAGGCAAAAGGGTACTTGACACCGTTTATACGACTCAGAAATTTGACTAACATCAGTCCGCATTGGAGAGGAAACACACTCTATGGATTCAATTGGAGATGAGCCCCTATTCCCATTTAACGGCTCGAGAGTAAACCGCAAGTTCCCCTTCCAACCCCATAGGGGACCTGACTTCCCATAAGCAATCCAAGCGAGTTTCTGAGGTAACAGTCGCAACTTGAGAAGTACCCCCATCTTCCTGCCTCAACTCAAGAAACACCACAAAATTATCCCTTCAATGCGAGATGGGAAATTTTTGAGCTACAGAATCTGAAGAGAAATACCACATTCCCTCTAAAAAGGCAAAAGGGTACTTGACACCCTTTATGCGACTCAGAAATTTCACTAACATCAGTCCCCATTGGAGAGGAGAACACACTTTATAGACTCAATTCGAGATGAGCCCCTATTCCCATTTAACGGCTCGAGAGGAACCCAGAAGTTCCCCTTCCAACAAAAAATGCGACTTGATTTCCATCAAGCAACCAGAGCGAGTTCCTGAGGTCGCTGTGGCAACTCGAGAAGTAACCCCAGCTTCCCGCCGGAACTCGAGAAATGCCACAAAATTATCCCCTCAATGCGAGATGAGGAAATTTTGCGCTGCAGAATCTCCAGAGAAATACCACATTCCCTCTTGAAAGGCAAAAGGGTACCTGACACCCTTTATGGAACTCAGAAATTTCACTAACATCATTCCGCATTGGAGAGGAGAGCACACTTTATGGACTCAATTCTAGATGAGCCCCTATTCCCATTTAACTGCTCGAGAGTAAATCAGAAGTTCCCTTTCCAACACAAAAGGGGCCCTGAGTTCCCAGAAGGAACCCGAGCGACTTCCTGAGGTCCCCGTCACAAAACGAGAAACAGCCCCAGCTGACCGCCTCAACTCAAGAAACACAACAAAATTATCCCCTCAGTGCGAGATGAGGAAATTTTGCGCTGCAGAATGTCAAGAGAAATTCCACATTCCCTCTTGAACAGCAAAAGGGTACTTGACACCCTTTTTGTGATCTAGAAATTTCACTAACATCACTCCTCATTGGAGAGGAGAGCACATTTTATGGACTCAATTTGAGATGAGCCCATATTCCCATTTAAAGGCTCGAGAGTAAATCACAAGTTCCCCTTCCAACACCAAAGGGAACCTGACTTCCCTGAATCAACCCGAGCGAGTTCCTTAGGTCCCCGTCGCAACTACACAAGTACCCCCAGCTTCCCGCCGTAACTCGAGAGACACCACAAAATTAGCCCCTCAATGTGAGATGAGGAAATTTTGCACTGCAGAATCTCAAGAGAAATACCACATTCCCTCTTGAAAGGAAAGGGGACTTGACAACCTTTATGCGACTCAGAAATTTCACTAACTTCAGTCCCCAGTGGAGAGGAGAACACACTCTATGGACTCAATTCGAGATGAGCCCCTGTTAAAAATTTAACGGCTCGAAAGTAAACCGGAAGTTCCCCTTCCAACACCAAAGGGGACCTGAGTTCCCTGAAGCAACCCGAGCGAGTTCCTGAGGTCCTCGTCGCAACTCGAGAAGTACCCCTAGTTTCCCGCCGCAACATGAGAAACACCACAAAATTATCCCCTCAATGAGAGATGAGGAAAATTTGCGCTGCAGAATCTCAAGAGAAATACCACATTCCCTCTTGAAAGGCAAAAGGGTACTTGACACCCAACTCCCAGATGTTCAAGCAGGTTTTAGAAAAGGCAGAGGCACCAGAGATCAAATTGCCAACATCCGCTTGATCATGGAGAAAGCAAGAGAGTTTCAGAAAAACATCTATTTCTGCTTCATTGACTATGCCAAAGCCTTTGACTGTGTCGATCACAGTAAACTGTGGAACATTCAGAAAGAGATGGGAATCCCAGAACACCTGAGCTGCCTCTTGAGAAACCTGTATGCAGGTCAGGAAGCAACAGTTAGAACTGGACATGGAACAACAGACTGGTTCCAAATAGGAAAAGGTGTACGTCAAAGATGTATATTGTCACCTTGCTTATTGAACTTATATGCAGAGTACATCATGAGGAACGCTGGGCTGGAAGAAGCACAAGCTGGAATCAAGATTGCTGGGAGAAATATCAATAACCTCAGATATGCAGATGACACCACCCTTATGGCAGAAAGTGAAGAGGAACTCAAAAGCCTCTTGATGAAAGTGAAAGAGGAGAGTGAAAAGGTTGGCTTGAAGCTCATCATTCAGAAAACAAAGATCATGGCATCTGGCCGCATCACTTCATGGGAAATAGATGGAAAAACAGTGGAAACAGTGTCAGACTTTATTTTTTTGGGCTCCAAAATCACTGCAGGTGCTGATTGCAGCCATGAAATTAAAAGACGCTTGCTCCTTGGAAGGAAAGTTATGACCAACCTTGATAGTATATTAAAATGCAGAGACATTACTTTGCCAACCAAGTTCCGTCTAGTCAAGACAATGGTTTTTCCCGTGGTCATGTATGGATGTGAGTGTTGTACTGTGAAGAAAGCTGATCGCCGAAGAATCGATGCTTTTAAAATGTGGTGTTGGAGAAGACTCTTGAGAGTCCCTTATACTGCAAGGAGATCCAACCAGTCCATTCTAAAAAAGATCAATCCTGGATGTTCATTGGAGGGACTGATGCTAAAGCTGAAACTGCAATACGTTGGCCACTTCAGGCGACAAGGTGACGAACTGGAAAAGACTCTGATGCTGGGAAAAGTTGGGGGCTGGAAGAGAAGGGGACGGCAGAGAATGAGATGGCTGGATGGCATCACCGACTCTGTGGACATGAGTTTGAGTGAACTCCGGGAGTTGGTGATGAACAGGGAGGCCTGGCGTGCTGTGATTCATGGGGTCGTGGTGAGTTGGACACGACTGAGCGACTGAACTGAACTGAACAGATGCGACTCAGAAATTTCACTAACATCACTCGACATTGGAGAGGAGAGCACACTTTATGGACTCAATTCGAGATGAGCCCCTATTCCCATTTAACGGCTCGAGAGTCAAGCGGAATTTCTGCTTCCAACACCAAAGGGGACCTGACTTCCCTGAATGAACCCGAGGGAGTTCCTGAGGTCCCCGTTGCAACTCGAGATTACAACCAGGTTCCCGCCGCAACTCGAGAAAAAGCACAAAATTATCCTCTCAATGCGAGATGAGGACATTTTGCGCTGCAGAATCTGAAGAGAAATTCCACATTACCTCTTGAAAGGCAAAAGGGTACTTGACACCCTTTATGCGACTCAGAAATTTCACTAACATCAGTCCGCATTGGAGAGGAGAGCACATTTTATGGACTCATTTCGAGATGAGGCCCTATTCCGAAATAACGGCTAGAGAGTAAACCGGAATTTCCCCTTCCAACAAAAAAGGGGACCTGACTTCCCTGAAGCAACCCAAGCGAGTTAATGAGGTCCCCTTCGGAACTCGAGGAGTACCCCCAGCTTCAAGCCGAACTTGAGAAACACCACAAAATTATCCCCTCAATGCGAGATGAGGAAATTTTGCGAAGCAGAATCTCAAGAGAAAACCCAATATTTCCGCTTGAAAAGCAAAAGGTTACTTGACTCCTTTAGGTGACTCAGAATGGTCCCTAACATCCGCCCTCATTGGAGAGGAAACACACTTTATGGACTCAGAAGGAGAAAAGGCAATATTCCCATTTAAAGGCTCGAGATTAATCCGGAATTTCCCCTTCCAACACAAAATGGGACTTGACTTCCCTGAAGCAACCCGAGCAAGTTCCTGAGGTCCCTGTCGCAATTCGAGTAGTACTCCATGCTTCCCGCCGCACCTTGAGAAACACGACAAAATTATACTCTCAATGCGAGATGAGGTAATTTTGCACTGTAGAAACTCAAGAGAAATGCCACATTCCCGCTTGAAAGGCAAAAGAGTACTTGACACTCTTTATGCCACTCAGAAAGTTCCCTAACATCCGTCCCCATTGGAGAGCAGAACACATTTTATCGACTCAAATCAAGAAGAGGCCCTATTCTCTTTAAAGGGCTCGAGAGTAAACCGGAAGTTCCCCTTCCAAAACAAAAGGGGACCTGACTTCCCTGAAGTAACTCAAGTGCCTTCCTGAGGTCCCTGTCGCAACTGGAGATGTACGGCCAGCTTCCCGCCTCCATTCGAGAAACACCACAAAATTATCCCCTCAATGCTGGATGAGGAAATTTTGCGCTGCAGAATCTCAAGAGAAATCCCACATTCCTGCTTGAAAGGCAAAAGGGTACTTGGCACACATTATGCCACTCAGAAAGTTCCCTAACATACATCCCCATTGGAGAGGAGAACACACTTGAGGGACTCAGCTCGAGAAGAGGCCCTATTCCCATTAAAGGATAGAGAGTAATCCGGAAGTTCCCCTTTCCAAAACAAAAGTGAATTGACTTCCCTTCAGCAAACTGAGCATTTTCCTGAGGTTCCCATTGCAACTAGAGAAGTACCCCCTATTTCCCGCTGCAACTCGAGAAACACCACCAAATTATCCCCTCAGTGCGAGATGAGGTAATTTTGCGCTGCAGAATCTCAAGAGAAATCCCACATTCCCGCTTAAAAGACAAAAGGGTACTTGACACACTTTATGCCACTCAAAAAGTTCCCTAACATCTTTCCCCATTGCAGAGAAGAACACACTTTACCGACTCAACTCCAGAAGAGGCCCTATTTGCTTTAAAGGGCTCAAGAGTAATCCGGAAGCTCCCCTTGCAACATAAAGGGGACCTGACTTTCCTGAAGTTACTTGAGGGAGTTCCTGAGGTCCCCGTGGCAACTCGAGAAGTACCCCCAGCTTCCCGCCGCAACTCGAGAAACACTACAAAATTATCCCCTCACTGCGAGAGGAGGAAATTTTGCAATGCAGATTCTCAAGAGAAATACCACATTCCCTCTTGAAACGCAAAAGTGTACATGTCACCCTTTATTCAACTCAGAAAGTTCTCTCACACAGGCATCCCAATTGGAGAGGAGAACACATTTTATGGACTCAATTCGGGATGAGCCCCTTTTCCCAATTCACGGCTCGAGAGTAAACCGGAAGTTCCCCTTCCAACACCAAAGGGGACCTGACTTCCCTAAAGCACCCGAGCGAGTTCCTGAGGTCCCCGTGGCAACTCGAGAAGTACCCCCAGCTTCCCGCCACAACTCGAGTAACACCACAAAATTATCCCCTCAATGCGAGATGAGGAAATTTTGTGATGCAGAATCTCAAGAGAAATACTACATTCCCTCTTGAAAGGCAAAAAGGTACTTGACACCCTTTATATGACACAGAAAGTTCCCTCACACAGCCGTCCCTATTGGAGAGGAGAACACACTTTATGGACTCAATTCGAGATGAGCCCCTATTCACGTTAAACGGATCGAGAGTAAACTGGAATTTCCCTTTCCAACACAAAAGGGGACCTGACTTCCCTGAAGCAACTCGAGGGAGTTCCTGAGATCCCTGTCGCAACTCGAGAAATACCCCTAGCTTCCCGCCGCAACTCGAGAAACACCACAAAATTATCCCCTCAATGCGAGATGAGGAAATTTTGCGCTGCAGAATCTCAAGAGAAATACCACATTCCCTCTTGAAAGGCAAAACGGTACTTGACACCCTTTATGCGACTCACAAAGTTCCCTCACACAGCCTTTTCCACTGGACAGGAGAACACACTTTATGGACTCAATTCGCGATGAGTTCCTATTCCCACTGAACGGCTCGAGAGTAAACCGAAAGTTCCCCTTCCAACACAAAAGTGGACCTGAATTTCCTGAAGGAACCTGAGCGAGTCCCTGAGGTCCCCGTCGCAACTCAAAAGTACCCCTAGCTTCCCGCCGCAACTAGAGAAACACCACAAAATTATCCCATCAATGCGAGATGAGGATGTTTTGCGCTGCAGAATCTCAAGAGAAATTCCACATTCCATATTGAAAGGCAAACGGTACTTGACATCCTTTATGCGACTCAGAAATTTAACTAACATCAGTCCGCATTGGAGAGGAGAGCACACTTTATGGATCAATTCGTGATGAGCCTCAATTCCAATTTAACGGCTCGAGAGTAAGTCGGAATTTCCCTTACAACATAAAAGGGGACCTGACTTCCCTAAAGCAATAGGAACCAGTTCCTGAGGTCCACAACGGAACTCGAGAAGTACCCCAAGCTTACCGCCGCAACTCGGGAAACACCACAAAATTATCCCTTCAATGCGAGATGAGGAAATTTTACGCTGCAGAATCTCAAGAGAAATACGACATTCCCTCTTAAAAGGCAAAAGGGTACTTGACAAACTTTATGCCACTCAGAAAGTTCCCTCACACAGACTTCCCAGTAGCGAGGAGTTCACACTATATGGACTCAATTTGAGATGACCCCTATTCCCATTTAACGGCTCGAGAGGAAACCGGAATTTCCCTTTCTAACACCAAAGGGACCTGACTTCGCTGAAGCAACCCGAGCGAGTTCCTGAGATCCCCATTGCAACTCGAGAAGTACCCCCAGCTTCCCGCCCCAACTCGAGAAACACCACAAAATTATCCCCTCAATGCGAGATGAGGAAATTTTGTGCTGCAAAATCTCAAGAGAAATTCCATATTCCCTCTCGAAAGAAAAAAGGATACTTGACACCCTTGATGCGACTCAGAAATTTAACTAACGTCAATCCGCATTGGGAGGAGAGCACACTTTATGGACTCAAATCGAGATAAGGCCCTATTCCGAAATAACGGCTCGAGAGTAACCCGGAAGTTCCCCTTCCAACACAAAAGGGGACCTGACTTCCCTGAAGCAACCCGAGTGAGTTCCTGAGCTTCCCGCCGCAACTCAAGAAGTACCCCCAGCTTCCCACCGCAACTGGAGAAACACCACAAAATTGTCCGCTCAATGTGTAATGAGGAAATTTTCGGTTGCAGAATCTCAAGAGAAATACCACATTTCCTCTTGTTAGGCAAAAGGGTTCTTGACACCCTTTATGCGACTCAGAATGTTCCCTCACACAGCCATTCCCATTTGACAGGAGAACACACTTTATGGACTCAATTCGAGATGAGCCCCTGTGCACATTTCAGTGCTTGAGAGGAAACCGGAAGTTACCCTTCCAACACCAAAGGAGACCTGACTACCCTGAAGCAACCCCAGAGAGTTCCTGAGGTCCCCGTCGCAAATGGAGAAGCACCCCCAGCTTCCCGCCGGAATTCGAGAAAGACCCAAAATTATCCCCTCAATGAGAGATGAGGAAATTTTGCGATGCAGCATCTCAAGAGAAATACCACATTCCCTCTTGAAAGGCAAAAAGGTACTTGACACCCTTTATTCGACTCAGAAAGTTCCCTCATACAGCCGTCCCCTTTTAGAGGAGAACACACTTTATCGACTCAATTCTAGATGAGCCCCTGTGCACATTTAAGGGCTCGAGATTAACCCGGAAGTTCCCCTTTCAACAGCAAAGGAGACCTGACTTCCCTGAAGCCACCCCAGCGAGTTCCTGAGGTCCCCATCGCAACTCGAGAAGCACCCCCAGCTACCCGCCGCAACTCGAGAAACACACCAAAATTATCCCCTCAATGCGAGATGAGGAAATTTTGTGATGCAGCATCTCAAGCGAAACACCACATTTCCTCTTGAATGGCAAAAAGGTACTTGACAACCTTTATTCAACTCAGAATGTTCCCTCACACAGCCGGCCCCTTAGAGGAAAACACACTTTATGGACTCAATTGGAGATGAGCCCCTGTGCATATGAAAGGGCTGGAGAGGAACCCGGAAGTTCCCCATCCTACAATAAATGGGAACTTTCTTCCCTGAAGCAACCCAAGTGAGTTCCTGAGGTCCACGTCACAACTCCTGAAGCACCCCCAGCTTCCTGCCGCAACTCGAGAAACACCCCCAAATAATCCCCTCAATGCGAGATGAGGAAATTTAGCGATGCAGCATCTCAAGAGAAATACCACATTCCCTCTTGAAAGGAAAAAAGGTACTTAACACCCTTTATTCGACTCAGAAAGTTCCCTCACACAGTGGTCCCCTTATAAAGAAGAACACACTTTTTGGACTCAATTCGAGATGAGCCCCTTTGCACATATAAGGGCTCGAGAGGAACCCGGAAGTTCCACTTCCAAAACCAGAGGAGACCTGAATTCCCAGAAGCAACCCCAGCGAGTTCCTGAGGTCCCCATCGCAACTCTTAAAGCACCCCCAGCTTCCCGCCGCAACTCGAGAAACACTCCAAAATTATCCCCTCAATGCGAGATGAGGAAATTTTGCGATGCACCTTCTCAAGAGAAATACCACATTCCATCTTGAAAGGCAAAAAGATACTTGACACCCTTTATTCGACTCAGAAAGTTCCCTCACACAGCCGTCCCCTTTGGAGAGAACACACTTTATGGACTCAAATCGAGATGAGCCGCTGTGGACATTTAAGGGCTCGAGAGGAACCCGGATGTTCCCCTCCTAAAGCAAAGGGGACCTGAATTCCCTGAAGCAACCCCTGCGAGTTCCTGGGGTCCCCGTCGCAACTCGATTAGCACCCCCAGCTTCCTGCCGCAACTCGAGAAACACACCAAAATTATCCCCTCAATGCGAGATGAGGAAATTTTGCCATGCAGCATCTCAAGAGAAATATCACATTCCCTCTGGAAAGGCAAAAAGGTACTTGACACCCTTTATTCGACACAGAAAGTTCCCTCACACAGCCGTCCCCTTTTAGAGGAGAACACACTTTACGGACTCAATTCGAGATGAGCACCTGTGCACATTTAAGGGCTCCAGAGAAACCCGGAAGTTCAACTTCCAACACCAAAGGGGACCTGACTTCCCTGAAGCAACCCCAGCGAGTTCCTGAGGTCCCCGTCGCAACAAGAGAAGCATCCCTAGCTTCCCGCCGCAACTCGAGAAACACCCGAAAATTTTCCCATCAATGGGAGATGAGGAAATTTTGCGATGCAGCATCTCAGGAGAAATACCACATTCCCTCTTGAAAGGCAAAAAGTTACTTAACACCCTTTATTCCACTCAGAAAGTTCCCTCACACAGCCGTCCCCTTTTAGAGGAGAACACACTTTATGGACTCAATTCGAGATGAGACCCTGTGCACATTTAAGGGCTCGAGAGGAACCCGGAAGTTCCCCTTCGAACACTAAAGGGCACCTGACTTCCTTGAAGCAACCACAGCGAGTTCCTGACGTCGCTGTCACAACTCTTGAAGCACCCCCAGCTTCCAGCCGCAACTCGGGAAACACCCCAAAATTATTCCCTCAATGCGAGATGAGGAAATTTTGCGATGCAGCATCTCAAGAGAAATACCACATTCCCTCCTTAAAGGTAAAAAGGTACTTGACACCATTTATTCGACTCAGAAAGTTCCCTCACAGAGCCGTCCCATTTGGAGAGAACACACTTTTTGGACTCAAGTCAAGATGAGCCCCTGTGCACATTTAACGCCTGGAGAGTGACCCGGAAGTTCCCCGTCCAACAACAAAGGGGATCTGATTTCCCTGAAGCAACCCCAGCGAGTTCCTGAGGTCCCCGTTTCAACTCGAGAAGCACTCCCAGCTTCCCGGCGCAACTTGAGAAACACCCCAAAATTATCCCCTCAATGCGAGATGAGGAAATTTCGCGATGCAACATCTCAAGAGAAATACCACATTCCCTCTTGAAAGGCAAAAAGGTACTTGACACCCTTTATTCGACTCAGAAAGTTCCCTCACACAGCCGACCCCTTTGGAGAGAACACACTTTATGACTCAATTCGAGATGAGCCCCTGTGCACATTTAAGGGCTCGAGAGGAACCCGGAAGTTCCCCTTCCAACAGCAGAGGGGAACTGACTTCCCTGAAGCAACCCCAGCGAGTTCCTGAGGTCCCCGTCGCAACTCGAGAAGCACCCCCGTCTTCCCGCCGCAACTCGAGAAACACAACCAAAATTATCCCCTCAATGCGAGATGAGGAAATTTTGCGATGCAGCATCTCAAGAGAAATACAACATTCCCTCTTGAAAGGCAAAAAGGTACTTGACACCCTTTATTCGACTCAGAAATTTCCCTCACACAGCCGTCCCCTTGGAGAGGAGAACACACTTTATGGACTCAATTCGATTGAGCCCCTGTTCACATTGAATTGCTCGAGAGGAAACCCGAAGTTCCCCTTCCAAAACCAAAGGGGACCTGACTTCCCTGAAGCAACCCCAGCGAATTCCTGAGGTCCCCGTCGCAACTGGAGAAGCCCCCCCAGCCTCCCGCCGGAACTCGAGAAACACTCCAAAATTATCCCCTCAATGCGAGATGAGGAAAGTTTGCGATACAGCATCTCAAGAGAAAAAGCACATTCCCTCTTGAAAGGCAAAACGGTACTTGACACCCTTTATTCGACTCAGAATGTTCCCTCACAAATCCATTCCCTTTTAGAGGAGAACACAGTTTATGGACTCAATTCGAGATGAGCACCTGTGCACATTTAAAGGCTCAAGAGTAACCCGGAAATTCCACTTCCAACACCAAAGGGGACCTGACTTCACTAACGCAACCCCAGGGAGTTCCTGAGTTTCCCGTCGCAACTGGAGAAGAAACCCAGCTTCCCGCTGCAACTCGAGAAACACCCCAAACTTATCCCCTCAATGCGAGATGAGGAAATTTGGCGATGCAGAATCTCAAGAGAAATACCACATTCAATCTTGAAAGGCAAAAAGGTACTTGACACCCTTTATTCGACTCGGAAAATTCCCTCACACCGCCGTTCACTTTGGAGAGGAGAACACACTTTATGGACTCAATTCGAGATGAGCCCCAGTGCACATTTAAGGGCTCGAGAGGAACCCGGAAGTTCCCCTTTCAATACCAAATGGGACCTGACATCCTGAAACAACCCCAGCGAGTTCCTGAGGTTCCTGTCGAAATTCGAGAAGCACCCCCAGCTTTGCGCCGCAACTCGAAAAACACTCCAAAATTATCCTATTAATGCGAGATGAGGAAATACTGAGATGCAGCATCTCAAGAGAAAGACCACATTCCCTCTTGAAAGGCAAAAAGATACTTGACACCCTTATTCGTCTCGGAATGTTCACTCACATAGCTGTCCCCTTTGGAGAGGAGAACACAATTTATGGACTCAATTCGAGATGAGCCCCTGTGCATATTGAAGGGCTCGAGAGAAAACCGGAAGTTCCCCTTACAACACCAAAGGGGACCTGACTTCCCTGAAGCAACCCCAGCGAGTTCCTGAGGTCCCCGTCGCAACTCGAGAAGCAGCCCCAGCTTCCTACCGAAACTCGAGAAACACGCCAAGATTATCACCTCCATGCGAGATGAAGAAATTTTGCGATTCACCATCTCAAGTGAAATATCACATTCCCTCTAGAAAGGCAAAAAGGTACTTGACACCCTTTATTCGACTCAGAAAGTTCCCTCACACAGCCGTCTCCTTATAGAGGAGAACACACTTTATGGACTCAATTCGAGATGAGCCCCTGTGCACATTTAAGGGCTCCAGAGGAACCCGGAAGTTCCCCTTCCAACACCAAAGGGGACCAGAGTTCCCTGAAGCAACCCCAGCGAGTTCCTGAAGTTCCCGTCACAACTCGAGAAGCACCCACAGCTTTCCGACGCAACTCCAGAAACACCCCAAAATTATCCCCTCAATGCGAGATGAGGAAATTGTGCGATGCAGCATCTCAAGAGAAATACCACATTCCCTCTTGAAAGGCAAAAAGGTACTTAAAACCCTTTATTCGACTCAGAAAGTTCCCTCACACAGCGGTCCCTTTTAGAGGAGAACACACTCTATGGACTCAAATCGAGATGAGCCCCTGTGCACATTTAAGGGCTCGAGAGGAACCCGGAAGTTCCCCTTCCAACAGCAAAGGGGACCTGACTTCCCTGAAGCAACCCCAGCGAGTTTCTGAGGTCCCCGTCACAACACGAGAAGCACCCCCAGCTTCCCGCTGCAACTCGAGAAACACCCCAAAATTATCCACTGAATGCGAGATGAGGAAATTTTCCGATGCAGAATCTCAAGAGAAATACCATATTCCCTCTTGAAAGGCAAAAGGGTACTTGACACCCTTTATTCGAATCAGAAAATTCCCTCACACAGTCGTCTCCTTTGGAGAGAACACACTTTATGGACTCCATTCGAGATGAGCCCCTGTGCACATTTAAGGGCTCGAGAGGAACCCGGAAGTTCCCCTTCCAACACAAAAGGGGACCTGACTTCCATGAAGCACCCCGAGCGAGTTCCTGAGATCCCCGTCGCAACTCGAGAAGCACTCCTAGCTTCTGGCCGCACCTCGAGAAACAAACCAAAACTACTCCCTCAATGCGAGATGAGGAAATTTTGCGATGCAGCATCTCAAGAGAAATACCACATTCCCTCTTGAAAGGCAAAAAGGTACTTGACACCCTTTATTCGACTCAGAAATTTCCCTCACACAGCCGTCCCCTTTGGAGAGAACACAGTTTATGGACTCAATTGGAGATGAGCCCCTGTGCACATTTAAGGGCTCAGGTGGAACCCGGAAGTTCACCTTCCAACACCAAAGGGGACCTGACTTCCCTGAAGTAACCCCAGCGAGTTCCTGAGGTCCCAGTTGCAACTCGAGAAGCACCCCCACCTTACCGCCGTAACTCGAAAAACACACCAAAATTATCCCATCAATGCGAGATGAGGAAATTTTGCGATGCAGCATCTCAAGAGAAATACCACATTCCCTCTTGAAAGGCAAAAAGGTACTTGACACCATTTATTCGACTCAGAAAGTTCCCTCACACAGCCGTCCCATTTTAGAGGAGATCACACTTTATGGACTCAATCCGAGATGAGCCCCTGTGCACATTTAAGGGCTCATGAGGAACCCGGAAGTTCCCCTTCCAACACCAAAGGGGACCTGACTTTCCTGAAGCAACCCCAGCGAGTTTCTTAGGTCCCCGTCGCAACTCTTGAAGCACCCCCACCTTCCCGCCGCAACTCGAAAAACACCCCAAAATTATCCCCTCAATTCGAGATGAGGAAATTTTGCCATGCAGCATCTCAGGAGAAATACCACATTCCCTCTTGAAACGCAAAAAGGTACTTGACACCCTTTATTCGACTCAGAACGTTCCCTCACACAGCAGTCCCTTTTAGAGGAGAACAAACTCTATGGACTCAATTCGAGATGAGCCCCTGTGCACATTTAAGGGCTCGAGAGGAACCAGGAAGTTCCCCTTCCAACAGCTAAGGGCACCTGACTTCCCTGAAGGAACCCCAGCGAGTCCTGAGGTGCCCTTCGAAACTCGAGAATCACCCCCAGCTTTCCGCCGCAACTCGAGAAACACCCCAAAATTATCCACTCAATGCGAAATGAGGCAATTTTGCGATGCAGCATCTCAAGAGAAATACCACATTCCCTCTTGAAAGGCAAAAAGTTACTTGACACCCTTTATTCGACTCAGAAATTTCCCTCACACAGCTGTCCCCTTTTGAGAGAACACACTTTATGGACTCAATTCGAGATGAGCCCCTATGCACATTTAAAGCTTCGAGAAGAACCCGGAAGTTACCCTTTCAACACCAAAGGGGAACTGACATCCTGAAACAACCCCAGCGAGTTCCTGAGGTCCCTGTCGCAATTCGAGAAGCACCCCCAGTTGTGCACCGCAACTCGAGAAACACTCCAAAATTATCCTCTAAATGCGAGATGAGGAAATACTGCGATGCAGCATCTCAAGAGAAAGACCACATTCCCTCTTGAAAGGCAAAAAGATACTTGACACCCTTATTCGTCTCAGAATGTTCACTCACATAGCTGTCCCCTTTGGAGAGGAGAACACAATTTATGGACTCAATTCGAGATGAGCCCCTGTGCATATTGAAGGGCTCCAGAGAAAACCGGAAGTTCCCCCTTACAACACCAAAGGGGACCTGACTTCCCTGAAGCAACCCCAGCGAGTTCCTGAGGTCCCCGTCGCAACTCGAGAAGCAGCCCCAGCTTCCTACCGAAACTCGAGAAACACGCCAAGATTATCACCTCCATGCGAGATGAAGAAATTTTGCGATGCAGCATCTCAAGTGAAATACCACATTCCCTCTAGAAAGGCAAAAAGGTACTTGACACCCTTTATTCGACTCAGAAAGTTCCCTCACACAGCTGTCCCCTTTGGAGAGAACACACTTTATGGATTCAATTGGAGATGAGACCCTGTGCATATGAAAGGGCTGGAGAGGATCCCGGAAGTTCCCCTTCCTACAATAAATGGGAACTTTCTTCCCTGAAGCAAACCAAGTGAGTTCCTGAGGTCCACGTCACAACTCTTGAAGCACCCCCAGCTCCCTGCCGCAACTCGAGAAACACCCCCAAATAATCCCCTCAATGCGAGATGAGGAAATTTAGCGATGCAGCATCTCAAGAGAAATACCACATTCCCTCTTGAAAGGCAAAAAGGTACTTAACACCCTTTATTCGACTCAGAAAGTTCCCTCACACAGTGGTCCCCTTATAAAGAAGAACACACTTTTTGGACTCAATTCGAGATGAGCCCCTTTGCACATATAAGGGCTCGAGAGGAACCCGGAAGTTCCACTTCCAAAACCAGAGGAGACCTGAATTCCCTGAAGCAACCCCAGCGAGATCCTGAGGTCCCCATGGCATCTCTTGAAGCACCCCCAGCTTCCCGCCGCAACTCGAGAAACACTCCAAAATTATCCCCTCAATGCGAGATGAGGAAATTTTGCGATGCACCTTCTCAAGAGAAATACCACATTCCATCTTGAAAGGCAAAAAGGTACTTGACACCCTTTATTCGACTCAGAAAGTTCGCTCACACAGCCGTCCCCTTTGGAGAGAACACACTTTATGGACTCAATTCGAGATGAGCCCCAGTGCATATTTAAGGGCTCGAGAGGAACCCGGAAGTTCCCCTTTCAATACCAAAGGGGACCTGACATCCTGAAACAACCCCAGCGAGTTCCGGAGGTCCCTGTCGCAATTCGAGAAGCACCCCCAGCTTTGCGCCGCAACTCGAGAAACACTCCAAAATTATCCTCTAAATGCGAGATGAGGAAATACTGCGATGCAGCATCTCAAGAGAAAGACCACATTCCCTCTTGAAAGGAAAAAAGATACTTGACACCCTTATTCGTCTTGGAATGTTCACTCACATAGCTGTCCCCTTTGGAGAGGAGAACACAATTTATGGACTCAAATCGAGATGAACCCCTGTGCATATTGAAGGGCTCGAGAGAAAACCGGAAGTTCCCCCTTACAACACCAAAGGGGACCTGACTTCCCTGAAGCAACCCCAGCGAGTTCCTGAGGTCCCCGTCGCAACTCGAGAAGCAGCCCCAGCTTCCTACCGAAACTCGAGAAACACGCCAAGATTATCACCTCCATGCGAGATGAAGAAATTTTGCGATGCAGCATCTCAAGTGAAACACCACATTCCCTCTAGAAAGGCAAAAAGGTACTTGACACCCTTTATTCGACTCAGAAAGTTCCCTCACACAGCCGTCTCCTTATAGAGGAGAACACACTTTATGGACTCAATTCGAGATGAGCCCCTGTGCACATTTAAGGGCTCGAGAGGAACCAGGAAGTTCCCCTTCCATCAGCTAAGGGCACCTGACTTCCCTGAAGGAACCCCAGCGAGTCCTGAGTTGCCCTTCGAAACTCGAGAATCACCCCCAGCTTTCCGCCGCAACTCGAGAAACACCCCAAAATTATCCCCTCAATGCGATATGAGGAAATTTTGCGATGCAGCATCTCAAGAGAAATACCACATTCCTTCTTGAAAGGCAAAAAGGTACTTGACACCCTTTATTCGACTCTGAAAGTTCCCTCACACAGCAGTCCCCTTTTAGAGGAGAACACAATTTATGGACTCAATTCGAGATGAGACTCTGTGCACATTTAGGGCTCGAGAGGAACCCGGATGTTCCCCTTCAAACACCAAAGGGGACCTGACTTCCCTGAAGCAGATCCAGCAATTTCCTGAGGTCCCCGTCCCAACTCGAAAAGCAGCCCCAGCTTCCCGCCGCAACTCGAGAAACACCCCAAAATTATCCACTCAATGCGAGATGAGGAAATTTTGCGATGCAGCATCTCAAGAGAAATACCACATTCCGTCTTGAAAGGCAAAAAGTTACTTGACACCCTTTATTCGACTCAGAAATTTCCCTCACACAGCTGTCCCCTTTGGAGAGAACACACTTTATGGACTCAATTCGAGATGAGCCCCTATGCACATTTAAAGCTTCGAGAAGAACCCGGAAGTTACCCTTTCAACACCAAAGAGGAACTGACTTCCCTGAAGGAACCTCAGGGAGTTCCGGAGGTCCCCGTCGCAACACTTGAAGCAGCCCCACCTTCTCGCCGCAACTCGAAAAACACCCCAAAATTATCCCCTCAATGCGAGATGAGGAAATTTTGCGATGCAGCATCTCAAGAGAAATACCACATTCAATCTTGAAAGGCAAAAAGGTACTTGACACCCTTTATTCGAATCGGAAAATTCCCTCACACCGCCGTTCCCTTTGGAGAGGAGAACACACTTTATGGACTGAATTCGAGATGAGCCCCAGTGCACATTTAAGGGCTCGAGAGGAACCCGGAAGTTCCCCTTTCAATACCAAAGGGGACCTGACATCCTGAAACAACCCCAGCGAGTTCCTGAGGTCCCTGTCGCAATTCGAGAAGCACCCCCAGCTTTGCGCCGCAACTCAAGAAACACTCCAAAATTATCCTCTAAATGCGAGATGAGGAAATACTGCGATGCAGCATCTCAAGAGAAAGACCACATTCCCTCTTGAAAGGCAAAAAGATACTAGACACCCTTATTCGTCTTGGAATGTTCACTCACATAGCTGTCCCCTTTGGAGAGGAGAACACAATTTATGGACTCAATTCGAGATGAGCCCCTGTGCATATTGAAGGGCTCGAGAGAAAACCGGAAGTTCCCCTTACAACACCAAAGGGGACCTGACTTCCCTGAAGCAACCCCAGCGAGTTCCTGAGGTCCCCGTCGCAACTCGAGAAGCAGCCCCAGCTTCCTACCGAAACTCGAGAAACACGCCAAGATTATCACCTCCATGCGAGATGAAGAAATTTTGCGATGCAGCATCTCAAGTGAAATACCACATTCCCTCTAGAAAGGCAAAAACGTACTTGACACCCTTTATTCGACTCAGAAAGTTCCCTCACACAGCCGTCTCCTTATAGAGGAGAACACACTTTATGGACTCAATTCGAGATGAGCCCCTGTGCACATTTAAGGGCTCCAGAGGAACCCGGAAGTTCCCCTTCCAACACCAAAGGGGATCTGACTTCCCTGAAGCAACCCCAGCGATTTCCTGAAGTTCCCGTCACAACTCCAGAAGCACACACAGCTTTCCGCCACAACTCCAGAAACACCCCAAAATTATCCCCTCAATGCGAGATGAGGAACTTTTGCGATGCAGCATCTCAAGAGAAATACAACATTCCCTCTTGAAAGGCAAAAGGTACTTAAAACCCTTTATTCGACTCAGAAAGTTCCCTCACACGTCAGTCCACTTTGGAGAGAACACACTTTATGGACTCAATTCGAGATGAGCCCCTATGCACATTTAAAGTTTCGAGAAGAACCCGGAAGTTACCCTTCCAACACCGAAGGGGAACTGACTTCCCTGAAGCAACCCCAGGGAGTTCCGGAGGTCCCCGTCGCAACACTTGAAGCACCCCCACCTTCCCGCCGCAACTCGAAAAACACCCCAAAATTATCCCCTCAAAGCGAGATGAGGAAATTTTGCGATGCAGCATTTCAGGAGAAATACCACATTCCCTCTTGAAAGGCAAAAAGGTACTTGACACCCTTTATTCGACTCAGAAAGACCCTCACACAGCCGTCCCATTTTAGAGGAGAACACACTTTATGTACTCAATTTGAGATGAGCCCCTGTGCACATTTAAGGGCTCGAGAGGAACCAAGAAGTTCCCCTTCCAACAGCTAAGGGCACCTGACTTCCCTGAAGGAACCCCAGCGAGTTCCTGAGGTCCCCGTCGCAACTCGAGAAGCAGCCCCAGCTTCCTACCGAAACTCGAGAAACACGCCAAGATTATCACCTCCATGCGAGATGAAGAAATTTTGCGATGCAGCATCTCAAGTGAAATACCACATTCCCTCTAGAAAGGCAAAAACGTACTTGACACCCTTTATTCGACTCAGAAAGTTCCCTCACACAGCCGTCTCCTTATAGAGGAGAACACACTTTATGGACTCAATTCGAGATGAGCCCCTGTGCACATTTAAGGGCTCCAGAGGAACCCGGAAGTTCCCCTTCCAACACCAAAGGGGATCTGACTTCCCTGAAGCAACCCCAGCGATTTCCTGAAGTTCCCGTCACAACTCCAGAAGCACACACAGCTTTCCGCCACAACTCCAGAAACACCCCAAAATTATCCCCTCAATGCGAGATGAGGAACTTTTGCGATGCAGCATCTCAAGAGAAATACAACATTCCCTCTTGAAAGGCAAAAGGTACTTAAAACCCTTTATTCGACTCAGAAAGTTCCCTCACACGTCAGTCCACTTTGGAGAGAACACACTTTATGGACTCAATTCGAGATGAGCCCCTATGCACATTTAAAGTTTCGAGAAGAACCCGGAAGTTACCCTTCCAACACCGAAGGGGAACTGACTTCCCTGAAGCAACCCCAGGGAGTTCCCGAGGTCCCCGTCGCAACAATTGAAGCACCCCCACCTTCCCGCCGCAACTCGAAAAACACCCCAAAATTATCCCCTCAAAGCGAGATGAGGAAATTTTGCGATGCAGCATTTCAGGAGAAATACCACATTCCCTCTTGAAAGGCAAAAAGGTACTTGACACCCTTTATTCGACTCAGAAAGACCCTCACACAGCCGTCCCATTTTAGAGGAGAACACACTTTATGTACTCAATTTGAGATGAGCCCCTGTGCACATTTAAGGGCTCGAGAGGATCCAAGAAGTTCCCCTTCCAACAGCTAAGGGCACCTGACTTCCCTGAAGGAACCCCAGCGAGTTTCTGAGGTCCCCGTCGCAACTCGAGAAGCACCCCCAGCTTTCCGCGGCAACTCCAGAAACACCCCAAAATTATCCCCTCAATGCGAGATGAGGAAATTTTGCGATTCAGCATCTCAAGAGAAATACCACATTCCCTCTTCAAAGGCAAAAATATACTTGACACATTTCATTCGACTCAGAAAGTTCCCTCACACAGCCTTCCCCTTTGGAGAGAACACACTTTATGGACTCAATTCGAGATGAGCCCCTGTGCACATTTAAGGGCTCGCGAGGAACCCGGAAGTTTCCCTTCGAACAGCAAAGGGGACCTGACTTTCCTGAAGCAACCCCAGCGAGTTTCTGAGGTCCCCGTCGCAACTCGAGAAGCACCCCATGCTTCCCGCCGCAACTCGAGAAACACCCCAATATTATCCCCTGAATGCGAGATGAGGAAATTTTCCGATGCAGCATCTCAAGAGAAATACCACATTCCCTCTTGAAAGGCAAAAAGGTACTTAACACACTTTATTCGACTCAGAAGGTTCCCTCACACAGCCGTCCCTTTTAGAGGAGAACACACTCTATGGACTCAATTCGAGATGAGCCCCTATGCACATTTAAGTGCTCGAGAGGACCCCGGAAGTTCCCCTTCCAACACAAAAGGGGACCTGACTCCCATGAAGCATCCCGAGTGAGTTCCTGAGGTCCCCATCGCAACTCGAAAAGCACCCCCAGCTTCTCGCTGCACCTAGAGAAACAAACCAAAACTACTCCCTCAACGCGAGATGAGGAAATTTTGCGATGCAGCATCTCAAGAGAAATACCACATTCCCTCTTGAAAGGCAAAAAGGTACTTGACACCCTTTATTCGACTCAGAAATTTCCCTCACACAGCCGTCCCCTTTGGAGTGAACACACTATATGGACTCAATTGGAGAGGAGCCCCTGTGCATATTTAAGGTCTCGAGTGGAACCCGGAACTTCCCCTTCCAACACCAAAGGGGACCTGACTTCCGTGAAGTAACCCCAGCGAGTTCCTGAGGTCCCAGTTGCAACTCCAGAAGCACCCACACCTTCCCGCCGTAACTCGAAAAACACACCCGAATTATCCCATCACTGCGAGCTGAGGAAATTTTGCGATGCAGCATCTCAAGAGAAATACCACATTCCCTCTTGAAAGGCAAAAAGGTACTTGACACCATTTATTCGACTCAGAAAGTTCCCTCAGACAGACGTCCCATTTTAGAGGAGAACACACTTTATGGACTCAATCCGAGATGAGCCCCTGTGCACATTTAAGGGCTCATGAGGAACCCGGAAGTTACCCTTCCAAAACCAAAGAGTACCTGACTTCCCTGAAGCAACACCAGGGTGTTCCTGAGGTCCCCATCGCAACACGAGAGGCTTCCCCAGCTTCCGGCTGCAACACGAGAAACATCCGAAAATTATCACCTCAATGCGAGATGAGGAAATTTTGCCATGCAGCATCTCAAGAGAAATACCACATTCCCTCTTGAAAGGCAAAAAGGTACTTGACACCCTTTCTTCGACTCAGACAGTTCCCTCACACAGCCGTCCCCTTTTAGAGGAGAACACACTTTATCGACTCAATTTGAGATGAGCCCCTGTGCACATTTAAGGGCTCGAGAGGAACCCGGAATTTCTCCTTCCAACATCAATGGGGACCTGACTTTCCTGAAGCAACCCCAGCGAGTTCCTTAGGTCCCCGTCGAAACTCTTGAAGCACCTCCAGCTTCCCGCTGCAACTCTAGTAACATTCCAAAACTATTCCCTCAATGGGAGATGAGGAAATTTTGCGATGCAGCATTTCAAGAGAAATACCACATTCCCTTTTGAAAGGCAAAAGGTACTTGACACCCTTTATTCGACTCAGAAAGTTCCCTCACACAGCGGTCCCCTATTAGAGGAGAACACACTTTATGGACTCAATTCGAGATGAGCCCCTGTGCACATTTAAGGTCTTGAGAGGAACCCGGAAGTTCCCCTTCCAACACCCAAGGGGACCTGACTTCCCTAAAGCAGACTCAGCGATTTCCTGAGGTCCCCGTCGCAACTCGAGAAGCACCCCCAGCTTCCCGCCGCAACTCGAGAAACACCCCAAAATTATCCACTCAATGCGAGATGAGGAAATTTTGCAATGCAGCATCTCAAGAGAAATACCACATTCCCTCTTGAAAGGCAAAAAGTTACTTGACACCCTTTATTCGACTCAGAAAATTCCCTCACACAGCAGTCACCTTTGGAGAGAACACACTTTATGGACTCAATTTGAGTGGAGCCCCTGTGCACATTTAAAGCTTCGAGAGGAACCCGGAAGTTACCCTTCCAACACCAAAGGGGAACTGACTTCCCTGAAGCAACCCCAGGGAGTTCCGGAGGTCCCCGTCGCAACACTTGAAGCACCACCACCTTCCCGCCGCAACTCGAAAAACACCCCCAAATTATCCCCTCAAAGCGAGATGAGGAAATTTTGCGATGCAGCATCTCAGGAGAAATACCACATTCCCTCTTGAAAGGCAAAAAGGTACTTGACACCCTTTATTCAATTCAGAAAGTTCCCTCACACAGCCGTCCCATTTTAGAGGAGAACACACTTTATGGACTCAATTCGAGATGAGCACCTGTGCACATTTAAGGGCTCGAGAGGAACCCGGAAGTTCCCCTTCCACCACCAAAGGGGTCCTGACTTCCCTGAAGCAACCCCAGCGAGTTCCTGTGGTCCCCGTCGCAATACGAGAGGCATCCCCAGCTTCCGGCCGAAATACGAGAAACACCCGAAAATTATCACGTCAACGCGAGATGAGCAAATTTTGCGATGCAGCATTTCAAGAAAAATACCACATTCCCTCATGAAAGGCAAAAAGATACTTGACACCCTTTATTCGATATAGAAAATTCCCTCACACAGCCGTCCCCTTTTAGAGGAAAACACACTTTATGGACGCAATTCGAGATGAGCCCCTGTACACATTTAAGGGCTCCAGAGGAACCCGGAAGTTCCCCTTCCAACACCAATGGGGACCTGACTTCCTTGAAGCAACCACAGCGAGTTCGTGAGGTCCCCGTTGCAACCCGGGAAGCACCCGCAGCTTCCCGCGCAACTCGAGAAACACACCTAAATTTTCCCCTCCATGCGAGATGAGGAAATTTTGCGATGCAGCATCTCAAGAGAAATACCACATTCCCCCGTGAAAGGCAAAAAGGTATTTGACACCCTTTATTCGACTCAGAAAGTTCCCTCACACACCCGTCCCCTTTGGAGAGGAGAACACACTTTATGGACTCAATTCGAGATGAGCCCCTGTGCACATTAATGGGCTCGAGAGAAAACTGGAAGTTCCCCTTCCAACAACAAAGGGGACCTGATTTCCCTGAAGCAACCCCAGCGAGTTCCTGAGGTCCCCGTCGCAACTGGAGAAGCACCCCTAGCTTCCCGACGGAACTCGACAAACACCACAAAATTATCCCCTCCATGCGAGGTGAGGAAATTTTGCGATGAAGCATCTCAAGAGTAGTACCACATTCCCTCTTAATAGGCAAAACGATACTCGAAACCCTTTATTCGACTCAGAGTTCCCCCACACAGCAGTCCCCTTTGGAGAGGAGAACACATGTTATGGGCTCAATTCGAGATGAGCCTCTGTGCACATTTAAGGGCTCGAGAGGAACCCGGAAGTTCCCCTTCCAACACCAAAGGGGACCGGACTTCCCTGAAGCTACCCCAGCGAGTTCCTGAGGTCCCCGTCGCAACTCGAGAAGCAACCCCAGCTTCCCGCCGCAACGCGAGAAATACCCCAAAATTATCCCCTCAATTCGAGATGAGGAAATTTTGCGATGCAGCATCTCAAGAGAAATACCATATTCCCTCTTGAAAGGGAAAAAGGTAATTGACACCGTTTATTCGACTCAGAATGTTCCCTCACACAGCCGTCCCCTTGTAGAGAAGAACACACTTTATGGACTCAATAGGAGATGAGCCCCTGTGCACATTAAAGGGCTCGAGAGGAACCCGAATTTCACCTTCCAAAACCAAAGGGGACCTGACTGATCTGAAGCAACCACAGCGAGTTCCTGAGGTCCCCGTCGCAACTCGAGAAGCACCCCCAGGTTCCCGCCGCAACTCGAGAAACACCCCAAGATTATCCCCTCAATGCGAGATGAGGAAATTATGCGATGCAGCCTCTCAAGAGAAATACCACATTCCCTCTTGAAAGGCAAAAAGGTATTGACACCCTTTATTCGACACAGAAAGTCCCCTCACACAGCCGTCCCCTTTTAGAGGAGAACACACTTTATGGACTCAATTCCAGATGAGCCCCTGTGCACATTTAAGGGCTCGAGAGGAACGCGGAAGTTCCCATTCCAACACCAAAGGGAGCCTGACTTCCCTGAAGCAACCCCAGCGCGTACCTGAGATCCCCGTCGCAACTCTTTAAACACCCCCAGCCTCCCGCATCTCAAGAGAAATACCACATTCCCTCTTGAAAGACAAAAAGGTACTTGACACCCTTTACTCGACTCAGAAAGTTCCCTCACACAGCCGTCCCCTTTGGAGAGAACACACATTATGGACTCAATTCGAGATGACCCCTGTGCACATTGAAGGGCTCGAGAGGAACCCGGAAGTTCCCCTTCCAACAGCAAAGAGGACCTGACTTCCCTGAAGCAACCCCAGCGAATTCCTGAGGTCCCCGTCGCAGGTCGAGAAGCACCCCCAGCTTCCCGTCGCAACTCGGGAAACACCCCAAAATAATCCTCTCAATGCGAGATTAGGAAATTTTGCAATGCAGCATCTCAAGAGAAATACCACATTCCCTCTTGAAAGGCAAAAATGGCCTTGACACCCTTTATTCGACTTAGAAAGTTCCCTCACACAGCCGTCCCTTTTGGAGGGAACACACTTTATGGACTCAATTTGAGATGAGCCCCTGTGCACATTTAAGGCCTCGAGAGGAACCGGGAAGTTCCCTTTCCAATAGCAAAGGGGACCTGACTTACCTGAAGCAACCCCAGCGAGTTCCTGATGTTCCCGTCGCAACTCTTGAAACACACCCAGCTTTCCGCCACAACTAGAGAAACACACCAAAATTATCCCCTCAATGCGAGATGAGGAAATTTTGGGATGCAGCATCTCAAGAGAAATTCCACATTCCCTCTTGAAAGGCAAAAAGGTACTTGACACCCTTTATTCAACTCAGAAAGTTTCCTCACACAGACGTCCCATTTTAGAGGAGAACACACTTTATGGACGCAATTCGAGATGAGCCCCTGTGCACATTTAAGGGATCGAGAGGAACCCGGAAGTCCCCCTTCCAACACCAAAGGGGACATGACTTCCCTGCTGCAACCAAGCCAGTTTCTGAGGTCCCCGTCGCAACTCGAGAAGCACCCCCAGCTTCCCGCCGCAACTCGAAAAACTCCCATAAATTATCCCCTCAATGAGAGATGAGGAAATTTTGCGATGCAGCAACTAAAGAGAAATACCACATTGCATTTTGAAAGGCAAAAAGGTACTTGACACCCTTTATTCGACTAGAAAGTTCCCTCACACAGCAGTCCCCTTTGGAGAGGAGAACATACTTTCTGAACTCAATTCGAGATGAGCCCCTGTGCACATTTAAGGGCTCGAGAGGAACCCGGAATTTCCCTTTCCAACACCAAAGGGGACCTGACTTCCCTGAAGCAACCCCAGGCGAGTTCCTGAGGTACCCGTCGCAACTCGAGAAGCACCCCCAGCTTCCCGCCGCAAATCGAGAAACTCTCCAATATTATCCCCTCAATGCGAGATGAGGAAATTTTGCGATGCAGCATCTCAAGAGAAATACCACATTCCCTCTTAAAAGTCAAAATGGTACTTGACACCCTTTATTCGACTGAGAAATTTCCCTCACACAGCCGTCCCCTTTGGGGAGAACACAGGTTATGGAATCAATTCGAGATGAGCCCCTGTGCACATTTAAGGGATCGAGAGGAACCCAGAATTTACCCTTCCAACAGCAAAGAAGACCTGACTTCCCTGAAGCAACCCCAACTAGTTCCTTAGGTCCCCGTCGCACCTCGAGAAGCACCCCCAGATTCCAGCCGCAACTCGAGAAACACCACTAAATTATTCCCTCAATGCGAGATGAAGAAATTTTGTACTGCAGAATTTCAAGAGAAATACCACATTCCTTCTTGCAAGGCAAAAGGGTACAGGACACCTTTTATGCGACTGAGAACGTTCCCTCACACAGCCGTCACCACAGGATAGGAGAACACACTTTATGGACTCAAGTCGATTTGAGCCCCTGTTCATATTTAAGGGCTCGAGAGGAAACCGGAAGTTCCCCTTCAAACTACAATGGAGCCTGACTTCCCTGAAGCAACCAGAGCGACTTCCTGGGGTCCCCGCCGCAACTCGAGAAACACCCCAAAATTATCCCTTCAATGCGAGATGAGGAAATTATGCGATGCAGTATCTCAAGAGAAATTCCACATTCCCTCTTTAAGGCAAAAATTACTTGACACCCTTTATTCGACTCAGAAAGTCCCTCACACAGCCGACCCCTTTAGAGAGGAGAACACACTTTGTGGACTCAAATCGAGATGAGCCCCTGTGCACATTTAAGGGCTCGAGAGGAAACCGGAAGTTCCCCTTCCAACACCACAGGGGACCTGACTTCCCTGAAGCAACCCCAGCGAGTTCCTGAGGTCCCCGTCGCAGCTCGAGAAGCACTCTCAGCTTCCCACCGCAACTCGAGAAACACCCCAAAATTATCCCCTCAATGCGAGATGAGGAAATTTTGCGATGCAGCTTCTCAAGAGAAATAACACATTCCCTCTTGAAAGGCAAAAAGTTACTTGACACCCTTTATTCGACTCAGAAAGTTCCCTCATACAACCGTCTCCATTGGGAGGAGAACACACTTTATGGACTCTATTCGAGAAGAGGCCCTATTCATATTAAAGCGTTCAAGAGTAATACGGAAGTTTTCCTTCCAGCACAAAATAGGACTAGACTTACCTGAAGTAACTCGAGTGTGTTCCAGAGGTACTCGTCGGAACTGCAGAAGTTCCCCCAGCTTCCCAATCCAATTCTTGAAACACCAAAAAATTATCCCCTCCGTGCGTGATGAGTAATTTTGCGCTGCAGAATATCAAGAGAAATCCCACATTTCCTCTTGAAAGGCAAAAGGGTACTAGACACAGTTTATGCCACTCAGAAAGTTCCCTAACATCCGTCCCCATTGGAGAGGAGAACACAATTTATGGACTCAAATCGAGAGGAGGCCCTATTTCCATTAAAGGGCTTGAGAACAATCCAGAAGTTCCCCTTCCAGCACAAAAGGGGACCTGACTTCCCTGAAGTAATCCGAGTGTGTTCCAGAGGTCCTCGTCGCAACTGGAGAATCACACCCAGCTTCCCAACCCAATTCGTGTAACAGCACATAATTATCCCCTCCATGCGAGATGAGGAAATTTTGCACTGCAGAATCTCAAGAGAAATCCCACATTCCCGCTTGAAAAGCAAAAGGGTACTTGACTCCCTTTAGGCGAATCAGAATGGTCCCTAACATCCGTCCACAGTGGAGAGGAGAACACACTTTACGGACTCAAATCGAGAAGAGGCAATATTCCCATTGAACGGCTCGAGAGTAATCCGGAAGTTCCCCTTCCAGCATAAACGGGGACCTGACTTCCCTGAAGTAACTAGAGTGAGTTCCTGAGGTCCCCTTCGCACCTCGAGGAATACCCCCAGCTTCCCGCGGCAATTCGAGAAACTCCACAAAGTTATCCCCTCAATGCGAGATGAAGAAATTTTGCGCTGCAGAATTTCAAGAGAAATCCCACATTCCCGCCTGAAAGGGAAAAGGGTATTTGACACACTTTATTCAGTTCAGTTCAGTTCAGTCGCTCAGTCGTGTCCGACTCTCCTCGACCCCATGAATCACTGTACACTAGGCCTCCCTGTCCTACACCAACTCTCGGAGTTCACTCAAACTCATGGTCACAGAGTCGGTGATGCTATCCAGCCATCTCATTCTCTGTCGTCCCCTTCTCCTCCAGCCCCCAACCTCTCCTAGCATCAGAATCTTTTCCAGTGAGTCAAGTCATCGCATGAGCTGGCCGAAGTATTGCAGTTTCAGCTTTAGCATCAGTCCTTCCAATGAACAGCGACGATTGATCTCCCTTAGAATGTACTGGTTGGATCTTCTTGCAGTCCAAGGGACTCTCAAGAGTCTTCTCCAATACCACAGTTTAAAAGCATCAGTTCTTCGGCGATCAGCTTACTTCACAGTCCAACTCTCACATCCATACATGACCATGGGAAAAACCATAGCTTTGACTAGATGGAGCTTTTTTCGCAAAGTGATGTCTCTGCTTTTTAATATACTATCAAGGTTGATCATAACTTTCCTTCCAAGGAGTAAGCGCCTTTTAATTTCATGGCTTCAATCAGCATCTGCAGTGATTTTTGAGCGCCCAAAAATAAAATTGTGACACTGTTTCCACTGTTCTTCCATCTATTTTCCGTGAAGTGTTGGGACTAGATTCCATCACCTTTATTTTCTGAATGTTGAGCTTCAAGCCAACCTTTTCACTCTCCTCTTTCACTTTCATCAAGAGGCTTTTGAGTTCCTCCTCACTTTCTGCCCTAAAGGTGGTGTCATCTGCATATCTGTGGTTATTGATATTTCTCCCAGCAATCTTGATTCCAGTTGTTCTTCTTCCAGCCCAGCATTTCTCATGATGCACTCTTCATATAAGTTAAATAAGCAAGATTACAATATACAGCCTTGACGTACTCCTTTTCCTATTTGGAACCAGTCTGTTGTTCCATGCACAGTTCTGACTGTTGCTTCCTGACCTGCATACAGGTTTCTAAAGAGGCAGATCAGGTGCTCTGGTATTCCCATCTCTTTCAGAATCTTCCCCAGTTTATTGTGATCCACACAGTCAAAGGCTTTGGCATAGTTAATGAAGCAGAAATAGATGTTTTTCTGGAACTCTCTCGCTTTCTCCATGATCCAGCGGATGTTGGCAATTTGATCTCTGGTGCCTCTGCCTTTTCTAAAACCTGCTTGAACATCTGGGAGTTCACGGATCACATATTGCTGAAGCCTGGCTTGGAGAATTTTGAGCATGACTGTACTAGCGTGTGAGATGAGTGCAATTGTGCGGTAGCTTGAGCATTCTTTGGCATTGCCTTTCTTTGGGATTAGAATGAAGACTGACCTTTTCCAGTCCTGTGGCCACTGCTGAGTTTTCCAAATTTGTTGGCATATTGAGTGCAGCACTTTCACAGAATCATCTTTCAAAATTTGAAATAGCTCAACTGGAATTCCATCACTTCCACTAGCTTTGTTCGTAGTGTTGCTTTCTAAGGCACACTTGAATTCACATTCCAAGATGTCTGGCTCTAGGCCAGTGATCACATTTTCGTGACTATCCTGGTCGTGAAGATCTTTTTTGTACAGTTCTTCTGTGTATTCTTGCCACCTCTTCTTAATATCTTCTGCTTCCGTTAGGTCCATACCATTTCTGTCCTTTATCGAGCCCATCTTTGCATGAAATGTTCCCTTGGAATCTCTAATGTTCTTGAAGAGATCTCTTGTTTTTCCTATTCTGTTGTTTTCCTCTATTTCTTTGCATTGATCACTGAGGAAGGCTTTCTTATCTCTCCTTGCTATTCTTTGGAACTCTGCATTCTAATGCTTATATCTTTCCCTTTCTCCTTTGCTTTTCGCTTCTCTTCTTTCCACAGCTATTTGTAAGGCCACCTCAGACAGCCATTTTGCTTTTTTTGCATTTCTTTTCCATTTGGATACTCTTGGTCCCTGTCTCATGTACAATGTCACGAACCTCCATCCAGAGTTCATCAGGCACTGAATCTATCAGATCTAGTTCCTTAAATCTATTTCTCACTTCCACTGTATAATCATAAGGGATTTGATTGAGGTCATATCTGAATGGTCTAGGGGTTTTCCCTACTTTCTTCAATTTAAGCCTGAATTTGGCAATAAGGAGTTCATGATCTGAGCCACAGTCAGCTCCTGGTCTTGTTTTTGCTAACTGTATACAGCTTCTCCATCTTTGGCTGCAAAGAATATAATCAATCTGATTTCGGTGATGACCATCTGGTGATGTCCACGTGCAGAGTCTTCTCTTGTGTTGTTGGAAGAGGGAGTTTGCTATGACCAGTGCGTTCTCTTGACAAAACTCTATTAGCCTTTTCCTGCTTCATTCCGTGCTCCAAGGCCAAATTTGCCTGTTACTCCAGGTGTTTCTTGACTTCCTACTTTTGCATTCCAGTACCCTAGAATGAAAAGGACATCTTTTTTTGGGTGTTAGTTCTAAAAGGTTTTGTAGGTCTTCATAGAACCGTTCAACTTGGGCTTCTTCAGCGTTAGTGGTTGGGGCATAGGCCTGGATTACTGTAATGTTGAATGGTTTGCCTTGGAAACGAACAGAAATCATTCTGTCGTTTTTAAGATTTCATCCAAGTACTGCATTTCGGAGTCTCTTGTTGACCATGATGGCTACTCCATTTCTTCTAAGGGATTTCTGCCCACAGTAGTATATATATAATGGTCATCTGAGTTAAATTCACACTTTCCAGTCCATTTTAATTCACTGAATCCTAGAATGTCTATGTTCACTTTTGCCATCTCCTGCTTGACCTCTTCCAATTTGCCTTGATTCCTGGACCTTACATTCCAGGTTCGTATGCAATATTGCTCTTTACAGCACCAGACCTTGCTTCTATCACCGGTCACATCCACAACTGGGTACTGGTTTTGCTTTTGCTCCATCCCTTCATTCCTTCTAGAGTTATTTCTCCACTGATCTCCAGTAGCATATTGGGCACCTACAGACCTGGGGAATTCCTCATTCAGTATCCTGTCATTTTGCCCTTTGATACTGTTCATGGGGTTCTCAATGCAAATATACTGAAGTGGTTTGCCATTCCCTTCTCCAGTGGACCACATTCGGCTGTGGTCCATGTGATCAGATCGAGTAGATTCCTGTGATTATGATTTCAATGTGTCTTTCATCTGAAGCCCCCTCGCAATACCTAGCATCTGATTTGAGTTTCTCTTACCTTGGGTGTGGGATATCTCTTCACAGCTGCTCCAAGAAAGCACAGCTGCTGCACCTTACCTTGGATGAGGGGTATGTCCTCAAGGCCGCCCCTCCTGACCTTGAACGTGAGTACCTCCTCTCGGCCCTCCCCCGCACAGCCACAGCATATTGGAGGTGGGGTACCTCCTCTCGTCTGCCTGCCCTGGCCTCAGGCATGGGGTAGCTCCTCACCGCTGTGCATCTTTGCATGGTCGGTTGCGCCAGGCCCGGCTTCTCTTGAGTCTACGCGGGCAGGGCCTGCGTATCCCGCGTCTGGTGGGCGGGGCCGGGGTCTCTCCCATCTGGGCGGGCGGGGCCATGGTCTCTCGCGTCGGTGCGGGCAGGGCAAGTGTCTCTCGCATCTGCGCAGGCGGGGCCGGATTCTCCTGCGTCTGCGCCAGCGGCGCCAGCAACAATAGCGTCTGAGCGGGCGGGGCCAAGGTCTCTCGAGTCTGAGCGGGCGGGGCCTGGGTCTCTCCAGTCTGCGCGGGCGGGGCCGGGTTCTCTCCCGTCTGCGCGGGTGGGGAAGGCCTCTCTCGCGTCTGAGCCGGCAAGGCCCCTGTCTCTGGCGTCTCAGCCGCCTGGGCCGGCATCTCTCGTGTCTGTGTGGGTGGGGCTGGTATTTCTCCCGTTTGCACAGCCGGGTGAGACTCAAAAAATTCCCTCAAACAATCGTCCCCATTGGACAGGAGAACACACTTTACGGACTTAACTCGAGAAGAGGCCCTATTCCCATTTAAAGGCTCAACAGTAATCCCGAAATTCCCCTTCCAACACAAAAGGGTTCCTGACTTCCCTGAAGCAGCCAGAGAGAATTCCTGAGGTCCTCTTTACTACCTGAGAAGTTCAACCAGGTTCCCGCTGCAACTCTAGAAACACCACAAAATTATCCCCTCAATGCGAGATCAGGAAATTATTCTGCTGCACAATTCAAGAGAAATCCCACGTTCCGCTGGAAAGGCAAAACTGTATTTGACACCCTTTATGCGACTCAGAAAATTCCCTCACACAGCCATCCCCATTGGAGAGGAGAACACAATTTATGGACTCAACTTGGGAAGAGGCCCTATTCCCATTTAACGGCTCGAGAGTAATCCCGAAATTCCCGTTCCAGGAGAAAAGGGTGACTAACTTCCCTGAAGCAACACAAGCGAGTTCCTGAGGTCCCCGTCGCAACTCGAGAAGTACCCCCAGCTTCCCGCCTCAAAAGGGGAAACACCAAAAAATTATCCGCTCAATGTGAGATGAGGAAATTTTGCACTGCACAATTAAATAGAAATCCCACATTCCCGCTTGAAAGGCAAAAGGGCACTTGACACACTTTATGCAATTCAGATAGTTTCCTAACACCCGTATTTATTGGAGCGGAGAACACACTTTATGGACTCAAATCTAGAAGAGCACCTATTCACATTTAGGGCTCGAGAGTAATCTGGAAGTTCTACTTCCAAAAAAAGGGGACCTGACTTCCCTGAAGCAACACGAACGAGTTCCTGAGGTCCACGTTGCAACTCGAGAAGTACCCCCAGATCCAAGCCGAAACTCGAGACACAACAAAATTATCCCCTCAATGCGAGATGAGGAAATTTTTCACTCCGAAATCTCAAGAGAAGTCCCACATACCCGCTTGAAAGGCAAAAGGTCACTTGACACACTTTATGTGACCCAGAAAGTTCTCTCACAGAGCCGTACCCATTGGAGAGGAAAAAACACCTTTTGGTCTCAACTCCAGATGAATCCCTATTCCCAATTAACGCCTTGAAAGTAAACAGGAAGTTCCCCTTCCAACACAAAAGGGAACCTGACTTCCCTGAAGCAACCCGAGCCACTTCCTGAGGTCCCCGTTGCAACTCAAGAAGCACCCCCAGCATCCCGCCGCAACTCGACAAACACCACAGAATTATCCCCTCAATGGGAGATGAGGAAATTGTGCACTGCAGAATCTCAAGAGAAATACCACATTCCGGCTTGAAAGGCAAAAGGGTACTTGACACCCTATATGCGACTCAGAAAGTACCCTCACACAGCCGTCCCCATTGGAGAGGAGAACACACTTTATGGACTCAATTCGAGATGAAGCCCTATTCCCATTTAATGGCTGGAGAGTAAACCGGAAGTGCCCTTTCCAACACAAAAGGGGACCTGCCTTACCTGAAGAAACCCAAGCAAGTTCTTGAGGTCCACATGGCAACTCGAGAAGTACCCCAAGCTTCCTGCCGCAACTAGAGAAACACCACAAAATTATCCCCTCAATGGGAGAAGAGGAAATTGTGCGCTGCAGAATCTCAAGAGAAATACCACTATTCCCTCTTGAAAGGCAAAAAGTACTTGATACCCTTTATGCGACTCAGAAATTTCACTAACATCAGTCCCCATTGGAGAGGTGAACAAACTTTATGTACTCAATTCAAAATGAGGCACTATTGCCAATTAACTGCTGGAGAGTAAATCGGAAGTTTCCCTTCCAACACAAAAGTGGACCTGACTTTCTAGAAGCAACTCGAGCAAATTCCTGGGGTCCCCGTCGCAACACGAGAAGTAATCCAAAATTCCCGCCGCAACTTGACATACACCACAAAATTATATCCTCAATGCGAGATGAGGATATTTTGCGCTGCAGAATCTCAAGAGAAATATCACATTCCCTCTTGAAAGGCAAAAGGGTTCTTGACTCCCTTTATGCGACTCAGAATGTTCCCTAACATCCATCCTCAGTGGAGAGGAGAACACTCTTCATGCAGTCAAATCGAGAAGAGGCAATATTCCCATTTAAAGGCTCAAGAGTAATCAAGAAGTTCCGCTTCCAACACAAAAGGGGACTTGTCTTCCCTGGAGGAACCCGAGAGAGTTCCTGAGGTTCCCATTTCAACTCCAGAAATATCCCCTACTTCCAACCACAACTCGAGAAACAACACAGTATTATCCCCTCAATGCGACATGAGGTAATTTTGCACTGCAGAATCTCAAGAGAAATCCCACATTAACGCTTGAAAGGCAAAAGGGAACTTGGCATACTTTATGCTCCTCAGAAAGTTCCCTAAAATCCATCCCCATTGCAGAGGCATGCACAATTTATGGACTCAACTCCAGAAGAAGCCCTATTCCCATTAAAGGGCTTGAGACTAATCCGGAAGTTCCCCTTCCAGCACAAAAGGGGACCTGACTTCCCTGAAGTAACTGGAGGGAGTTCCTGAGGTCCCTGTCGCAACTCCAGAAGTACCCCCATCTTCCCGCCTCAATTCGAGACACACCACAAAATTATCCCCTCAATGCGAGATGAGGAAAATTTGCGCTGCAGAATCTCAAGAGAAATCCCACATATCCGCTTGAAAGGCAAAAGGGTACTTGACTCCCTTTATGCGATTCAGAATATTCCCTAACATCCATCCTCAGTGGAGAGGAGAACATATTTTATGGACTCAAATGGAGAAGAGGCAATATTCCCTTTTAATGGCTCGAGAGTATTCCGGAAGTTCCCCTTCCAACACAAAAGGGGATTGACTTCCCTGAAGCAACCCTAGCGAGTTCCTGAGGTCCCCGCCGCAACTCGAGAAGTACCCCCAGCTTCCCGCCGCAATTCGAGAAACACCAGAAAATTATCCCCTCAATGAGAGATGAGGTTTTTGCGCTGCAGAATCTCAAGAGAAATCCCACATTCCCGCTTGAAAGGCAAAAGCGTACTTGACACACTCTATGCCACTCAGAAAGTTCAATAATATCCGTCCCCATTGGAGAAGATAACACACTTTAGGGACTCAACTGGAAAAGAGGCCCTATTCCCATTAAAGGGTTCAAAAGTATTCCGGAAGTTCCCCTTCCAGCACAAATGGGACCTGATTCCCTGAAGTAACTCGAGTAAGTTTCTGAGGTCCCCATCGCAACTGGAGAAACACCACAAAATTTTCCCCACAATGTGAGATGAGGAAATTTTGCGCTGCCGAATCTCAAGTGAAATCCCAGATATGCGCTTGAAAGGCAAAAGGGTACTTGACTCCCTTTAGCCGACTCAGAATGGTCCCTAACATTCGTCCTCAGTGGAGAGGATAACACACTTTATGGACTCAACTCCAGAAGAGGCCCTATTCCCATTAAAGGGCTCAAGAGTAATTCGGAATTTCTCCTTCCAGGAAAAAAGGGGCCTGATTCCCTGAAGTAACTCGAGAAAGTTCCTGAGGTCCCCTTCACAACTCGAGAAACACAACAAAATTATCCCCTCAATGCGAGATGAGGAAATTTTGCGCTGCAGAATCTCAAGAGATATCCCACATTCCTGCTTGAAAGGCATAATGGTACCTGACTCCCTTTAGGCGACTCAGAATGTTCCCTAACCTCCGTCCTCAGTGAAGAGGAAAACACACTTCATGGACTCAAATCGAAAAGAGGCTATATTCCCATTTAAAGGCTCGAGAGTAATCAAGAAGTTCCGCTTCCAACACAAAAAAGGACTTGACTTCCCTGAAGCAACCTGAGGGAGTTCCTGAGGGTCCCGTCTCAACTCCAGAAGTACCCCCTGCTTCCCGCCCCAACTCGAGAAAGGACACAATATTATCCCCTCAGTGCGAGATGAGGTAATTTTCTGCTGCAGAATCTCAAGAGAAATCCCGCATTCCCGCTTGAAAGCAAAAGGGAACTGGAAACACTTTATGCCACTCAGAATGTTCCCTAATATCCGTCGCCATTGGAGAGGCATACGCACTTTATGGACTCAACTCCAGAAGAGGCCCTATTCCCATTAAAGGGCTCGAGACTAATCCGGAAGTTCCCCTTCCAGCACAAAAGGGGACCTGACTTCCCTGAAGATACTCGAGTGAGTTCCTGAGGTCGCCATCTAAACTCAAGAATTACCCCCAGCGTCCCGCTGCAAATCGAGAAACACCACAAAATATTCCCCTCAATGAGAGATGAGGAAATTTTGTGATGCAGAATCTCAAGAGAAATCCTACATTCTGGCTTGAAAGGCAAAAGGGTACTGACTCCGTTTATGCAACTCAGAATGTTCCCTAACATCCTTCCTCAGTGGAGAGGAAAACACACTTTATGGACTCAAATGGAGAAGAGGCATTTTTCCCATTTAACAGCTCGAGAGTAATCCGGAAGTTCCCCTTCCAACACAAAAAAGGATTTGACTTCCCTGAAGCAACCCAAGCGAGTTCCTGAGGTCCCCACCGCACCTGGAGAAGTACCCCCAGCTTCCCACCGCAACTCGAGAAACACCACAAAATTATCCCCTCAATGGGAGATGAGGAAAATTTGCGCTGCAGAATCTCAAGAGAAATCCCACATTTCCGATTGAAAGTCAATAGGGTACTTGACTCCCTTTAGGCGACTCAGAATGTTCCCTAACATCCATCCTCAGTGGAGAGGAGAACATATTTTATGGACTCAAATGGAGAGGAGGCAATATTCCCTTTTAATGTCTCGACAGTAATCTGGAAGTTCCCCTTCCAAAACAAAAGGGGACTTGACTTCCCTGAAGCAACCCGAGCGAGTTACTGAGGTCCCCACCATAGCTAGAGAAGTGCCCCCTGCTTCCCACCACAACTGGAGAAACACCACAAAATTACCCCTCAATGTGAGATGAGGTTATTTTGCGCTGCGGAATCTCAAGAGATATCCCACATTCCCGCTTGAAAGGCAAAAGCATACTTGACACACTTTATGCCACTCAGAAAGTTCAATAATATCCGTCCCCATTGGAGAGAATAACACACTTTATGGACTCAACTACAAAAGAGGCCCTATTCCCATTAAAAGGCTCGAGAGTAATCCGGAAGTTCCCCTTCCAGCACAAATGGGACCCAATTCCCTGAAGTAACTTGAGTAAGTTTCTGAGGTCCCCAACGAAACTCGAGAAACACCACATATTTATCCCCACAATGTGAGATGAGGAAATTTTGCGCTGCAGAAACTCAAGAGAAATCCCACATTCCCGCTTGAAAGGTAAAAGGGTATTTGACACAGTTTAGGCGACTCAGAATGGTCCCTAACATCCGTCCTCAGTGGAGAGGAGAACACATTTTATGGACTGAAATAAAGAAGAGCTAATATTCCCATTTAACGGCTCCAGAGTAATCCGGAAGTTCCCCTTCCAAAACCAAAGGGGACTTGACTTCACTAAAGCAAGTGAGTGAGTTCCTCAGGTCCCCGTCTCAACTCGAGAAGTAATCACTGCTTCCGCCGGCAACTTGACCAACACCACAAAATTATTCCCTCAATTCAAATTGAGGTCATTTTGTGCTGCAGATCTGAAGAGAATTCCCACATTCCCGCTTGAAAGGCAAAAGGGTATTTGACACCATTTATTCGACTCAGAATATTCCCTAACATCCATCCTCAGTGGAGAGGAAAACACACTTCATGGACTCAAATCGAAAAGAGGCAATATTCCCATTTAAAGGCTAGAGAGTAATCAAGAAGTTCCCCTTCCAACACAAAAAGGATTTGACTTCCCTGAAGCAACGCGAGCGAGATACTGAGGTCCCCGCCGCAAGTCGAGAAGTACCCCCAGCTTCCCGCCGCAACTCGAGAAACACCCCAAAATTAACCCCTCAATGCGAGATGAGGAAATTTTGCGATGCAGAATCTCAAGAGAAATTCCACATTCCCACTTGAAAGGGAAAAAGGTACTTGACAACCTTTATTCGACTCAGAAGGTCCCTCAAACAGCCGTTCCCTTTGGAGAGGAGAACACACTTTTTGGACACAATTCGACATGAGCCCCTGTGCACATTTAAGGGCTAGAGAGGAAACGGGAAGTTCACCTTCCAACACCAAAGATGACCTGACTTCCCTGAAGCAACACCAGCCAGTTCCTGAGATACCCGTATCAACTCGAGACGCACCCCCAGGTTCCCACCGCCTTTAGAGAAACACCAAAATTATCCCCTCCATGCGAGATGAGGAAATTTTGCGATGCAGCATCTCAAGAGAAATACCACATTCCCTCTTGAAAGGTAAAACGGTACTTGACACCCTTTATTCGACTCAGAAAGTTCCCTCACACAGCCGTCCACTTTGAGAGGAGAAGACACTTTATGGACTCAATTCGAGTGAGCCCCTGTTCACATTAAAGGGATCCAGAGGAAACGGAAAGTTCCCCTTCCAAAAGCAAAGGGGACCTGAGTTCCCTGAAGCAAACACAGGGAGTTCCTGACGTGCCCGTCTCAACTCGAGAAGCACCCCCAGCTTCCCGCCGCAACTCGAGAAACACACCAAAATTATCCCCTCAATGCGAGAAGAGGAAATTTTGCCATGCAGAATCTCAAGAGAAATACCACATTCCCTCTGGAAAGGCAAAAAGGTACTTGACACACTTTAATCGACTCAGAAAGTTCCCTCAAACAGACGTCCATTTGGAGAGGAGACATTTTTTGGACTCAATTCGAGATGAGACCCTGGTCACATTTAAGGGCTCTAGAGGAAACTGGAAGTTCCACTTTAAATACCATAGGGGACCTGACTTCCCTGAAACAACCCCAGCGAGTTGCTGAGGTCCCCGGCGCAACTCGAGAAGCACCCCCAGCTTCCCGCCGAAACTCGAGAAACACCCCAAAATTATCCCCTAAATGCGAGATGAGGAAATTTTGCGATGCAGCATCACAAGAGAAATACCACATTCCCTCTGGAAAGGCAAAAAGGTACTTGACACCCTTTATTCGACTCAGAAAGTTTTCTCACACAACCGTCCCCTTTGGAGAGGAGAACACACTTTATGGACTCAATTCGAGATGAGCCCCTGTGAACATTTAAGGACTCGAGAGGAACCCGGAAGTTCCCATTCCAACACCAAAGGGGATCTGACTTCCCTGAAGCAACCCCAGCGAGTTCTTGAGGTCCCCGTCGAACCTCCAGAAGCACCCCCAGCTTCCCGCCGCAACTCGAGAAACACCCCAAATTTATCCCCTCAATGCGAGATGAGGAAATTTTGCGATGCAGCATCTCAAGAGAAATACCACATTCCCTCTTGACAGGCAAAAAGGTACTTGACACCCTTTATTCGACTCAAAAAGTTCCCTCACACAGCCGTCCCCTTTTAGAGGCAAACACACTATATGGACTCAATTCGAGATGAGCCCCTGTGCACATTTAAGGGCTGGAGAGGATCCCGGAAGTTCCCCTTCCAACAGCTAAGGGCAGCTGACTTCACTGAGGCAACTTAAGCGAGTTTCTGAGGTCCCCGTTGCAACTCAAAAAGCACCCCCAGCTTCCCGACGCAACTCCGGAAACACCCAAATTTATCCCCTGAATACGAGATGAGGAAATTTTGTCATGCAGCATCTCAAGAGAAATACCACATTCCCTCTTGAAAGGCAAAAAGGTTCTTGACACCGTTTATTCGACTCAGAAAGGTCCCTCACACAGCCGTCCCCTTTGGAGAGAACACACTTTATGGACTCAATTCAAGATGAGCCCCTGTGCACATTTAAGGGCTTGAGAGGAACCAGGAAGTTGCCCTTCCAAAAGCTAACGGCACCTGACTTCCCTGAATCAACCACAGCGAGTTCGTGAGATCCCTGTCGCAACTCGAGAAGCACCACCATCTTCCCGCCGCAACTCGAGAAACACCCAAAAATTATCCCCTCAATGCGAGATGAGGAAATTTTGCGATGCAGCATCTCAAGAGAAATACCACATTCCCTCTTGAAAGGCAAAAAGGTACTTGACACCCTTTATTCGACTCAGAAAGTTTTCTCACACAACCGTCCCCTTTGGAGAGGAGAACACACTTTATGGACTCAATTCGAGATGAGCCCCTGTGAACATTTAAGGACTCGAGAGGAACCCGGAAGTTCCCCTTCCAACACCAAAGGGGATCTGACTTCCCTGAAGCAACCCCAGCGAGTTCTTGAGGTCCCCGTCGAACCTCCAGAAGCACCCCCAGCTTCCCGCCGCAAATCGAGAAACATCCCAAATTTATCCCCTCAATGCGAGATGAGGAAATTTTGCGATGCAGCATCTCAAGAGAAATACCACATTCCCTCTTGACAGGCAAAAAGGTACTTGACACCCTTTATTCGACTCAAAAAGTTCTCACACAGCCGTCCCCTTTTAGAGGCAAACACACTATATGGACTCAATTCGAGATGAGCCCCTGTGCACATTTAAGGGCTGGAGAGGATCCCAGAAGTTCCCCTTCCAACAGCTAAGGGCAGCTGACTTCCCTGAGGCAACTTAAGCGAGTTTCTGAGGTCCCCGTTGCAACTCAAAAAGCACCCCCAGCTTCCCGCCGCAACTCCGGAAACACCCAAAATTATCCCCTGAATACGAGATGAGGAAATTTTGTCATGCAGCATCTCAAGAGAAATACCACATTCCCTCTTGAAAGGCAAAAAGGTTCTTGACACCGTTTATTCGACTCAGAAAGGTCCCTCACACAGCCGTCCCCTTTGGAGAGAACACACTTTATGGACTCAATTCAAGATGAGCCCCTGTGCACATTTAAGGGCTTGAGAGGAACCAGGAAGTTGCCCTTCCAAAAGCTAACGGCACCTGACTTCCCTGAAGCAACCACAGCGAGTTCGTGAGATCCCTGTCGCAACTCGAGAAGCACCACCATCTTCCCGCCGCAACTCGAGAAACACCCCAAAATTATCCCCTCAATGCGAGATGAGGAAATTTTGCGATGCAACATCTCAAGAGAAATACCACATTCCCTCTTGAAAGGCAAAAAGGTACTTGACACCCTTTATTCGACTCAGAAAGTTCCCTCACACAGCAGTCCCCTTTGGAGAGAACACACTTTATAGACTCAATTCGAGATGAGATCCTGTGCACATAAAATGGCTCGAGAGGAACCCGGAAGTTCCCATTCCAACAGCAAAGGGGACCTGACTTATATGAAGCAACCCCAGCGAGTTCCTGAGGTCCCCGTCGCAACTCGAGAAGCACCCCCAGCTTCCCGCCGCAACTCGAGAAGCACCCCAAAATTATCCCCTCAATGCGAGATAAGGATATATTGCGATGCAGCATCTCAAGAGGAATACCACATTCCCTTTTGAAAGGCAAAAAGATACTTGACACCCTTTATTCGACTCAGAAAGTTCCCTCACACAGCCGTCCCCTTTTAGAGGAGAACACTCCTTATGGACTCAATTCGAGATGAGCCCCTGTGCACATTTAAGGGCTCTAGAGGAACCCGGAAGTTCCCATTCCAACAGCTAAGGGCACCTGACTTCCCTGAGGCAACCCTAGCGAGTTCCTGAAGTCCCCATCGCAACTCGAGAAGCACCACCAGCTTCCCGCCGCAACTTCTGAAACACCTGAAAATTATCCCCTCAATGCAAGATGAGGAAATTTTGTGATGCAGCATCTCAAGAGAAATACCACATTCCCTCTTGAAAGGCAAAAAGTTACTTGACACCATTTATTCGACTCAGAAAGTTCTCTCACACAGCCGTCCCCTTTTAGAGGAGAACACACTTTACGAACTCAATTCGAGAGGAGCCCCTGTGCGCTTTTAAGGGCTCGAGAGGAAACCGGAAGTTCCCCTTCCAACACCAAAGGGGACCTGACTTCCCTGAAGCAACCCCAGCGAGTTCCTGAGGTCCCCGTCGCAACTCGAGAAACACCCCCAGCTTCCAGCCGCAACTTGAGAAACGCCCCAAAATTATCCCCTCCATGCGATATGAGGAAATTTGGCGATGCAGCATCTCAAGAGAAATACCACATTCCCTCTTGAAAGGCAAAAACGTACTTGACAACCGTTATTCGACTCAGAAATTTCCCTCACACAGCCGTCCCCTTTGGAGAGGAGAACACACTTTATGGACTCAATTCGAGAGGAGACCCTGTGCACATTGAAGGGCTCGAGAGGAAACCGTAAGTTCCCCTTCCAACACCAAAGGGGACCTGACTTCCCTGCAGCAACCCCAGCGAGTTCCTGAGTTCCCCTCGCAACTCGAAAAGCACCCCCAGCTTCCCGCCGCAACTCGAGAAACACCCCAAAATTATCCCCTCCATGCGAGATGAGGAAATTTTGCGATGCAGCATCTCAAGAGAAATACCACATTCCTTCTTGAAAGGGAAAAGGGTACTTGACACCCTTTAATCTACTCAGAAAGTTCCCTCACACAGCCGGCCCCTTTGGAGAGGAGAACACACTTTCTGGACTCAATTCGATAGGAGCCCCTGTGCACATTGAAGGGCTCGAGAGGAAACCATAAGTTCCCCTTCCAACACCAAAGGGGACCTGACTTCCCTGAAGCAACCCCAGCGAGTTCCTGAGGTCCCCGTCGCAACTCGAGAAGCACCCCCAGCTTCCCGCCGCAACTCGAGAAACACCCCGAAATTATCCCCTCCATGCGAGATGAGGAAATTTTGCCATGCAGCATCTCAAGAGAAATACCACATTCCCTCTGGAAAGGCAAAAAGGTACTTGACACCCTTTATTCGACTCAGAAAGTTCCCTCACACAGCCTTCCCCTTTGGGGAGGAGAACACACTTTACGGACTCAGTTTGAGAGGAGCCCCTGTGCACATGGAAGGGCTCGAGAGGAAACCGAAAGTTCCCCTTCCAACACCAAAGGGGACCTGACTTCCCTGAAGCAACCCCAGCGAGTTCCTGAGGTCCACGTCGCAACACGATAAGCACCCCCAGCTTCCCGCCACAACACGAGAAACACCCCAAAATTATCCCCTCCATGCGAGATGAGGAAATTTTGCCATGCAGCATCTGAAGAGAAATACCACATTCCCTCTTGAAAGGCAAAAAGTTACTTGACAGCCTTTATTCGACTCAGAAAGTTCCCTCACACAGCCATCCCCGTTGGAGAGGAGAACATAATTTACGGACTCAATTCGGGAGGAGCCCCAGTGCGCTTTTAAGGGCTCGAGAGGAAACCGGAAGTTCCCCTTCCAACACCAAAGGGGACCTGACTTCCCTGAAGCAACCCCAGCGAGTTCCTCAGGTCCCTGTCGCAACTCGAGAAGCACCCCCAGCTTCAAGCCGCAACTCGAGAAACACCCCAAAATTATCCCCTCCATGCGAGATGAGGAAATTTGGCGATGCAGAATCTCAAGAAAAATACCACATTCCCTCTGGAAAGGCAAAAAGGTACTTGACACCCTTTATTCGACTCAGAAAGTTCCCTCACACAGCCGTCCCCTTTGGAGAGGAGAATACACTTTACGGACTCAATTCGAGAGGAGCCCCTGTGCACATTGCAGGGCTCGAGAGGAAACCGGAAGTTCCCCTTCCAACAACAAAGGGGACCTGACTTCCCTGAAGCAACCCCAGCGAGTTCCTGAGGTCCCCGTCGCAACTCGAGATGCACCCTCAGCTAACCGACGCAACTCGAGAAACACCCCAAAATTATCCCCTCCATGCGAGATGAGGAAATTTTGCGATGCAGCATCTCAAGAGAAATACCACATTCCCTCTTGAAAGGCAAAAAGGTACTTGACACCCTTTATTCCACTCAGAAAATTCCCTCAAACAGCCGTCCCCTTTGGAGAGGAGAACACACTTTACGGACCCAATTCGAGAGGGGCCCCTGTGCACATTGAAGGGCTCGAGAGGAAACCGGAATTTCCCCTTCAAACACCAAAGGGGACCTGACTTCCCTGAAGCAACCCCAGCGAGTTCCTGAGGTCCCCGTCGCAACTAGAGAAGCAACACCAGCTTTCTGCCGCAACTCGAGAAACACCTCAAAATTATCCCCTCCATGCGAGATGCGGAAATTTGGCGATGCAGCATCTCAAGAGAAATACCACATTCCCTCTTGAAAGGCAAAAAGGTACTTAACACCCTTTATTCGACTCAGAAAGTTCCCTCACACAGCCGTCCCTTTTGGAGAGGAGAACACACTTTACGGACTCAATTCGAGAGGAGGCCCTATTCCCATTCAAGGGCTTGAGAGTAATCCGGATGTTTCCCTCCCAGCACAAAAGGGGACCTGACTTCCCTGATGTAACTCGAGTGATTTTCTGAGGTCCCCGTCGCAACTCCAGAAGTAACCGCAGCTTCCCGCCGCAATTTGAGAAACACCACAAAATATTCATCCTCAATGCGAGATGAGGAAATTTTGCGCTACATAATCTCAAGAGAAATCCCACATTCCATTTTGAAAGGCAAAAGGGTACTTGACTCCCTTTATACGACTCAGAATATTCCGTAACATCCATCCTCAGTGGAGAGGAGAACATATTTTATCTACTCAAATGGAGAAGAGGCAATATTCCCTTTTAAGGGCTCGAGAGTAATCCGGAAGTTCCCCTTCCAGCAAAAAAGGGGACTTGACTTCCCCGAAGCAACCCGAGCGAGTTCCTGAGGTCCCCGCCGCAACTCGAGAATTACCCCCTGCTTCCCACCGCAACTCGAGAAACACCACAAATTTTCCCCTCAATGCGAGATGAGGAAATATTGTGCTGCAGAATCTCAAGAGATATCCCACAATCCCGCTTGAAAAGCAAAAGGGTACTTGACTCCCTTTAGGCGACTCAGAATGTTCCCTAAGATCCTTCCTCAGTGGAGAGGAAAACACACTTTATGGACTCAAATCGAGAAGATGTATTATTCCCATTTAACAGCACGTGAGTAATCCGGAAGTTCCCCTTCACACATAAAAGGGGACTTGACATTCCTGAAGCAACCCGAGCGAGTTCCTGAGGTTCCCCTGCTCAACTCGAGAATTAACCCATGCTTCCCGCCGCAACTCGAGAAACAACACAATATTATCCCCTCAATGCGAGATGAGGAAATTTTGCGCTGCAGAATCACAAGAGAAATCCCACATTCCCGTTTGAAAGGCAAAAGGGTTCTAGACTCCCTTTATGCGACTCAGAATGTTCCCTAACATCCTTCCTCAGTGGAGAGGAAAACACATTTCATGGAGTCAAATCGAAAAGAGGCAATATTCCCATTTAAAGGCTAGAGAGTAATCAAGAAATTCCCCTTCCAACACAAAAAGCACTTGACTTCCCTGAAGCAAACCGAGCGAGTTCCTGAGGTTCCCGGCTCAACTGGAGAAGTACCCCTTGCTTCCCGCCGAAACTCGAGAAACAACACAATATTATCCCTTCAATGCGAGATGAGGAGATTTTACACTGCAGAATCTCAAGAGAAATCCCACAATTCCGCTTGAAAGGCAAAAGGGTACTTGACTCCCTTCAGGCGACTCAGAATGTTCCCTAACATCCTTCCTTAGTGGAGAGGAAAACAAACTTATGGACTCAAATCGAGAACATGTATTATTCACATTTAACAGCACGAGAGTAACCCGGAAGTTCCCCTTCCAGAACAAAAGGTGAACTGACTTCCCTGTAGTAACTCCAGTGAATTCCTGAGGTTCCCTTCGCAACTCCAGAAGTACCCCCAAAGTTCCCGCCGCAATTCGAGAAACAACACAAAATTATCCCCTCAATGCGAGATGAGGAAATTTTACGCTGCAGAATCTCAAGAGAAATCCCACATTCCCGCTTGAAAGGCAAAAGGGAACTTGACACACTTTATGCCCCTCAGAAGGTTTCCTAACATCCGTCCCAATTGGAGGGGCATAGACACTTTATGGACTCAACTCCAGAAGAGCCCCTATTCCCATTAAAGAGCTCGAGACTAATCCAGAAGTTCCCCTTCCAGCACAAAATGGGACCTGATTTCCCTGAAGTAACTCGAGTGAGTTCCTGAGGTCCCGGCCGCAACTCTAGAAGTACACCCTGTTTCCTGCCACAATTCGATAAACACCACAATATTATCCTGTCAATGCGAGATGAGGAAATTTTGCACTGCAGAATCTTAAGAGAAATCCCACATTCCCGCTTGAAAGGCAAAAGGGTACTTGACTGCCTTTAGGAGACTCAGAATGTTCCGTAACATCCGTCCCCATTGGAGAGGTAAACACACTTTATGGACTCATATCGAGAAGAGGCATTATTTCCATTTAACAGCTGGAGAGTAATCCGGAACTTCTCCTTCCAACACAAAAGGGGACTTGACTTCCCTGAAGCAACCCGAGCGAGTTCCTGAGGTCCCCATCGCAACTAGAGAAGTAGCCCCTGGTTCCCGCCACAACTCCAGAAACACCACAAAATTATCGTCTCAATGCGAGATGAGGAAATTTTGTGCTGCAGAATCTCAAGAGAAATCCCACATTCGCGCTTGAAATGCAAAAGGGTACTTGAATCCCTTTTAGCGATTCAGAATGTTCCCTAACATCCATCCTCAGTGAAGAGGAGAACATATTTTATGGACTCAAATGGAGAGGAGGCAATATTCCCTTTTAACGACTCGAAAATAATCCGGAAGTTCCCCTTCCAAAAAAAAAAAAAAAAAAGGTGACTTGACTTCTCTGAAGCAACCCGAGCGAGTTCCTGAGGTCCCCTCCATAGCTAGAAAAGTGCCCCCTGCTGCCCACCACAACTGGAGAAACACCACAAAATCATCCACTCAATGCGAGATGAGGAAATTTTGCGCTGCAGAATCTCAAAAGAAAATCCACATTACCACTGAAAGGCAAAAGCGTACTTGACACACTTTATGCCACTCAGAAAGTTCCCTACCATCCGTCCGCATTGGAGAGAACAACAGATTTTATGGACTCAATTCGAGAAGAGGCCCTATTCCCATTCAAGGGCTTGAGAGTAATCCGGATGTTTCCCTCCCAGCACAAAAGGGGACCTGACTTCCCTGATGTAACTCGAGTGATTTTCTGAGGTCCCCGTCGCAACTCCAGAAGTAACCGCAGCTTCCCGCTGCAATTTGAGAAACACCACAAAATTATCCCCTCAAAGCGAGATGAGGAAATTTTGCGCTACAGAATCTCAAGAGAAATCCCACATTCCCTTTTGAAAGGCAAAAGGGTACTTGACTCCCTTTAGGCGACTCAGAATGTTCCCTACCATCCTTCCTCAGTGGAGAGGAAAACACACTTTATGGACTCAAATCGAGAAGATGTATTATTCCCATTTAACAGCACGTGAGTAATCCGGAAGTTCCCCTTCACACATAAAAGGGGACTTGACATTCTTGAAGCAACCCGAGCGAGTTCCTGAGGTTCCCCTGCTCAACTCGAGAATTAACCCATGCTTCCCGCCACAACTCGAGAAACAACACAATATTATCCCCTCAATGCGAGATGAGGAAATTTTACGCTGCAGAATCACAAGAGAAAACCCACAATCCCGCTTGAAAGGCAAAAGGCTTCTTGACTCCCTTTAGGCGACACAGAATATTCCCTAACATCCTTCCTCAGTGGAGAGGAAAACACACTTTGTGGACTCAAATCGAGAAGATGTATTATTCCCATTTAACAGCACGAGAGTAATCCGGAAGTTCCCCTTCAAACAAAAAAGGGGACTTGACATTCTTGAAGCAACCCGAGCGACTTCCTGAGGTCCCCGTCACAACTAGAGAATTACACCCTGATTCCGGCCACAACTCCAGAAACACCACAAAATTATCCCCTCAATGCGAGATGAGGAAATTTTGCGCTGCAGAATCTCAAGAGAAATCCCACATTCCCGTTTGAAAGGCAAAAGGGTTCTAGACTCCCTTTATGCGACTAAGAATGTTCCCTAACATCCTTCCTCAGTGGAGAGGAAAACACATTTCATGGAGTCAAATCGAAAAGAGGTAATATTCCCATTTAAAGGCTAGAGAGTAATCAAGAAATTCCACTTCCAACACAAAAAGCACTTGACTTCCCTGAAGCAAACCGAGCGAGTTCCTGAGGTTCCCGGCTCAACTGGAGAAGTACCCCTTGCTTCCCGCCGCAACTCGAGAAACAACACAATATTATCCCCTCAATACGAGATGAGGAGATTTTACACTGCAGAATCTCAAGAGAAATCCCACAATTCCGCTTGAAAGGCAAAAGGGTACTTGACTCCCTTCAGGCGACTCAGAATGTTCCCTAACATCCTTCCTTAGTGGAGAGGAAAACAAACTTATGGACTCAAATCGAGTACATGTATTATTCACATTTAACAGCACGAGAGTAACCCGGAAGTTCCCCTTCCAGAACAAAAGGTGAACTGACTTCCCTGTAGTAACTCCAGTGAATTCCTGAGGTTCCCTTCGCAACTCCAGAAGTACCCCCAAAGTTCCCGCCGCAATTCGAGAAACAAGACAAAATTATCCCCTCAATGCGAGATGAGGAAATTTTACGCTGCAGAATCTCAAGAGAAATCCCACATTCCCGCTTGAAAGGCAAAAGGGTACTTGACTGCCTTTAGGAGACTCAGAATGTTCCCTAACATCCGTCCCCATTGGAGAGGAAAACACACTTTATGGACTCACATCGAGAAGAGGCATTATTTCCATTTAACAGCTGGAGAGTAATCCGGAACTTCTCCTTCCAACACAAAAGGGGACTTGACTTCCCTGAAGCAACCCGAGCGAGTTCCTGAGGTCCCCATCGCAACTAGAGAAGTAGCCCCTGGTTCCCGCCACAACTCCAGAAACACCACAAAATTATCGTCTCAATGCGAGATGAGGAAATTTTGTGCTGCAGAATCTCAAGAGAAATCCCACATTCGCGCTTGAAATGCAAAAGGGTACTTGAATCCCTTTTAGCTACAGAATGTTCCCTAACATCCATCCTCAGTGGAGAGGCGAACATATTTTATGGACTCAAATGGAGAGGAGGCAATATTCCCTTTTAACGACTCGACAGTAATCCGGAAGTTCCCCTTCCAAAAAGAAAAAAAAAAAGGTGACTTGACTTCTCTGAAGCAACCCGAGCGAGTTCCTGAGGTCCCCTCCATAGCTAGAAAAGTGCCCCCTGCTGCCCACCACAACTGGAGAAACACCACAAAATCATCCACTCAATGCGAGATGAGGAAATTTTGCGCTGCAGAATCTCAAAAGAAAATCCACATTACCACTGAAAGGCAAAAGCGTACTTGACACACTTTATGCCACTCAGAAAGTTCCCTACCATCCGTCCCCATTGGAGAGAACAGCAGATTTTATGGACTCAATTCGAGAAGAGGCCCTATTCCCATTCAAGGGCTTGAGAGTAATCCGGATGTTTCCCTCCCAGCACAAAAGGGGACCTGACTTCCGGGATGTAACTCGAGTGAGATTCTGAGGTCCCCGTCGCAACTCCCCAAGTAACCGCAGCTTCCCGCTGCAATTTGAGAAACACCACAAAATTATCCCCTCAAAGCGAGATGAGGAAATTTTGCGCTACAGAATCTCAAGAGAAATCCCACATTCCCTTTTGAAAGGCAAAAGGGTACTTGACTCCCTTTATACGACTCAGATATTCCGTAACATCCATCCTCAGTGGAGAGGAGAACATATTTTATCTACTCAAATGGAGAAGAGGCAATATTCCCTTTTAAGGGCTCGAGAGTAATCCGGAAGTTCCCCTTCTAGCACAAAAGGGGACTTGACTTCCCCGAAGCAACCCGAGCGAGTTCTTGACGTCACCGCTGCAACTCGAGAATTACCCCCTCCTTCCCACCGCAACTCGAGAAACACCACAAATTTTCCCCTCAATGCGAGATGAGGAAATTTTACGCTGCAGAATCACAAAAGAAAACCCACAATCCCGCTTGAAAGGCAAAAGGGTTCTTGACTCCCTTTAGGCGACACAGAATATTCCCTAACATCCTTCCTCAGTGGAGAGGAAAACACACTTTATGGACTCAAATCGAGAAGATGTATTATTCCCATTTAACAGCACGAGAGTAATCCGGAAGTTCCCCTTCAAACACAAAAGGGGACTTCACTTCCCTGAAGCAACCCGAGCGAGTTCCTGAGGTCCCCGTCGCAACTAGAGAATTACCCCCTGATTCCGGCCACAACTCCAGAAACACCACAAAATTATCCCCTCAATGCGAGATGAGGAAATTTTGTGCTGCAGAATCACAAGAGAAATCCCACATTCCCGTTTGAAAGGCAAAAGGGTTCTAGACTCCCTTTTTGCGACTCAGAATGTTCCCTAACATCCTTCCTCAGTGGAGAGGAAAACACACTTCATGGAGTCAAATCGAAAAGAGGCAATATTCCCATTTAAAGGCTAGAGAGTAATCAAGAAATTCCCCTTCCAACACAAAAAGCACTTGACTTCCCTGAAGCAAACCGAGCGAGTTCCTGAGGTTCCCGGCTCAACTGGAGAAGTACCCCTTGCTTCCCGCCGCAACTCGAGAAATAACACAATATTATCCCCTCAATGCGAGATGAGGAGATTTTACACTGCAGAATCTCAAGAGACATCCCACAATTCCGCTTGAAAGGCAAAAGGGTACTTGACTCCCTTCAGGCGACTCAGAATGTTCCCTAACATCCTTCCTTAGTGGAGAGGAAAACAAACTTATGGACTCAAATCGAGAACATGTATTATTCACATTTAACAGCACGAGAGTAACACGGAAGTTCCCCTTTCAGAACAAAAGGTGAACTGACTTCCCTGAAGTAACTCCAATGAATTCCTGAGGTTCCCGTCGCAACTCCGGAAGTACCCCCAAGCTTCCCGCCGCATTTCGAGAAACAACACAAAATTATCCCCTCAATGCGAGATGAAGAAATTTTATGCTGCATAATCTCAAGAGAAATCCCACATTCCCGCTTGAAAGGCAAAAGGGTACTTGACTGCCTTTAGGCAACTCAGAATGTTCCCTAACATCCGTCCCCATTGGAGAGGAAAACACTTTATGGACTCACATCGAGAAGAGGCATTATTTCCATTTAACAGCTGGAGAGTAATCCGGAACTTCTCCTTCCAACACAAAAGGGGACTTGACTTCCCTGAAGCAACCCGAGCGAGTTCCTGAGGTCCCCATCGCAACTAGAGAAGTAGCCCCTGGTTCCCGCCACAACTCCAGAAACACCACAAAATTATCGCCTCAATGCGAGATGAGGAAATTTTGTGCTGCAAAATCTCAAGAGAAATCCCACATTCGCGCTTGAAAGGCAAAAGCGTACTTGACACACTTTATGCCACTCAAAAAGTTCCCTAACATCCGTCCCCATTCCAGAGGAGAATACACTTTATGGACTCAACTCGAGAAGAGGCCCTATTCCCATTAAAGAGCTCGAGAGGTAACCGGAATTTCCCCTTCCAGCACAAAAGGGGACCTGACTTCCCTGAAGTAATTCGAGTGAGTCGTTGTGGTTCCCGTGGCAACTTCAGAAGTACCCCCAGCTACCCGTCAAATTCGAGAAACCTCACAAAATTATCCCCTCAAATCGTGGAGGAAATTTTGCGCTGCAGAATATCAAGAGATATCCCACATTCCCGCTTGAAAGGCAAAAGGGTACTTGACTCCCTTTATGCGACTCAGAATGTTCCCTAACATCCATCCTCAGTGGAGAGGAAAACACATTTCATGGAGTCAAATCGAGAAGAGGCAATATTCCCATTTAACGGCTCAAGAGTAACCCGGGAATTCCCCTTCCAGCACAGAAGGGGACCTGACTTCCCTGAAGAAACTCGAGTGAGTTCCTGAAGTTCCCGTGGCACCTCGAGATGTACCCCCAGCTTCGCGCTGCAATTCAAGAAACACCACAAAATTATCCCCTCAATGCGAGATGAGGAAATTTTGCGCTGCAGAATTTCAAGAGAAATCCCACATTCCCACTTGAAAGGAAAAAGAGTACTTGGCTCCCTTGAGGCGACTCCGAATGGTTCCTAACATACCTCCTCAGTGGAGAGGAGAACGCACTTTATGGACTCAAATCGAGAAGAGGCAATATTCCCATTTAACAGCTCGAGAGTAATGCGGAAGTTCCCCTTCCAACACAAAAGGGGACTTGACTTCCCTGAAGAAACCCGAGCCAGTCCTGAGTTCCCAGTCGAAACTCCAGAAGTAAACCCTGCTTCTCGCAGCAACTCGAGAAACACCACAGAATTATGCTCTCAATGCGAGATGAGGTAAATTTTTGCTGCAGAATCTCAAGAGAAATCCCACATTCCCGTTTGAAAGGCACAAGGGTACTTGACTCCCTTTTGGCGACTCAGAATGGCCCCTAAAACCGTCCTCATTGGATTGGAGAACACACTTTATGGACTCAAGTCGAGAAGAGGCAATATTCCTATTTAATGGCTCCAGAGTAATCCGGAAGTTCCCCTTTCAACACAAAAGGGGACTTGACTTCCCTGAAGCAACCCGAGCGAGTTCCTGAGGACCTCACCGCAACTGGAGGAGTACCCCCAGCTTCCCGCCAAAATTCGAGAAACACCACAAAATTATCCGCTCATTGCGAGATGAGGAAATTTTGCACTGCAGAATCTCAAGAGAAATCCCACATTCCCAATTGAAAGGCCAAAGGGAACTTGACACACTTTATGGCCCTCAGAGAGTTCCCTAACTTCCGTCCCCATTGGAGAGGCATACAAAGTTTATGGACTCAACTCATGAAGAGGCCCTATTCCCATTAAAGGGCTCGAGACTAATCCGGAAGTTCCCCTCCCAGCACAAAAGGGGACCAGACTTCCCTGAAGTAACTCGAGTGAGTTCCTGAGGTCCCCATTTAAATCAAGAAGTACCGCCAGCGTCCCGCCGAAATTCGAGAAACAGCACAAAATACTCCCCTCAATGCGAGATGAGGAAATTTTGCGCAGCAGAATTTCAAGAGAAATCTCACATTCCGGCTTGAAAGGCAAAAGGGTCCGGGCTCCGTTTATGCGACTCAGAATGTTCCCTAACATCTTTCCTCAGTGGAGAGGAAAACACACTTTATGGACTCAAATCGAGAAGAGGCAATATTCCCATTTAACAGCTCGAGACTAATGCGGAAGTTCCCCTTCCAACACCAAAGGGGACCTGAATTCCCTGGAGCAACCCGAGCGATTTCCTGAGTTCCCCGTCGAAACTCGAGAAGTAAACCCTGCTTCCGGCAGCAACTCGAGAAACACCACAGAATTATGCTCTCAATGCGAGATGAGGTAAATTTTTGCTGCAGAATCGCAAGAGAAATCCCACATTCCCGCTTGAAAGGCACAAGTGTACTTGGCTCCCTTGAGGCGACTCCGAATGGTCCCTAACATCCCTCCTCAGTGGAGAGGAGAACACACTTTATGGACTCAAATCGAGAAGAGGCAATATTCCCATTTAACAGCTCTCAATGCGAGATGAGGTAAATTTTTGCTGCAGAATCGCAAGAGAAATCCCACATTCCCGCTTGAATGGCACAAGGGTACTTGACTCCCTTTAGGCGACTCAGAATGGCCCCTAAAACCGTCCTCATTGGAGAGGAGAACACACTTAACGGACTCAAGCGGAGAAGAGCCAATATTCCTATTTAAGGGCTCGAGAGTAATCCGGAAGTGCCCCTTTCAACACAAAAGGGGACATGACTTCCCTGAAGCAACCCGAGCGAGTTCCTCTGGTCCCCGCCACAACTGGAGATGTACCCCCAGCTTCCCGCCAAAATTCGAGAAACACCACAAAATTATCCCCTCAAAGCGAGATGAGGAAATTTTGCGCTGCAGAATCTCAAGAGAAATCCCACATTCCCGCTTGAAAGGCAAAAGGGTACTTGACTCCCTTTAGGCGACTCAGAATGTTCCCTAACATCCTTCCTCATTGGAGAGGAAAACTCACTTTATGGACCTAAATTGAAAAGAGGCATTATTCCCATTTAACAGCTCCAGAGTAATCCGGAATTTCCCCTTCCAACACAAAGGGGGACGTGACTTCCCTGAAGCAACCCGAGCGAGTTACTGAGTTCCCCGTCGCAACTCGAGAAGAACAACATGCTTCCTGCCTCAACTCGAGAAACACCACAAAATTATGCTCTCAATGTGAGATGAGGTAATTTTGCGCTGCAGAATCTCAAGAGAAATCCCACTTTCCCGCTTGAAAGACAAAAGGGTACTTGACACACTTAACACCACTCAGAAAGTTCCATAACATCCGTTCCCAATGGAGAGAACAACAGATATTATGGACTCAACTCGAGAAGAGGCCCTATTCCGATTAAAAGGCTCCAAAGTAATCCGGAAGTTCCCCTTCCAGCAGAAAAGGGGACCGGACTTCCCTGAAGTAACTCGAGTGAGTTCCTGAGGTCCCAACGTAACTCCAGAAGTAACCCCAGCTTCCCGCTGCAATTCAAGAAACACCACAAAATTATCCCGTCAATTCGAGATGAGGAAATTTTGCTCTACAGAATCTCAAGAGAAATCCCACATTCCCGTTTGAAAGGCAAAAGGGTACTTGACTCCCTTTATACGACTCAGAATATTTCATAACATCCATCCTCAGTGGAGAGGAGAACATATTTTATCTACTCAAATGGAGAAGAGGCAATATTCCCTTTTAAGGGCTCGAGAGTAATCCGGAAGTTCCCCTTCCAGCACAAAAGGGGACTTGAGTTTCCTGAAGCAACCCGAGCGAGTTCCTGAGGTCCCCGCCGCAACTCTAGAATTACCCCCTGCTGCCCGCCCCAACTCGAGAAACACCACAAATTATCCCCTCAATGCCTGATGAGGAAAATTTTCGCTGCAGAATCTCAAGAGAAATCCCACATTCCCGCTTGAAAGGCAAAAGGGTACTTGACTAAGTTTATGCGACTCAGAATGTTCCCTAACATTAGTCCTCAGTGGAGAGGAGTACACATTTCATGGACTAAAATCGAGAAGAGGCAATATTCCCATTTAAATCCTAGTGAGTAATCAAGAAGTTCCCCTTCAAACACAAAAGAGGACTTGACTTCCCTGAAGTAACCCGAGCGAGTTCCTGAGGACCTCGCCACAACTGGAGGAGTACCCTCAGCTTCCCGCCAAAATTCGAGAAACACCACAAAATTATCCCCTCAATGCGAGATGAGGAAATTTTGCAATGCAGAATCTCAGGAGAAATCCCACATTCCCAATTGAAAGGCAAAAGGGAACTTGACACACTTTATGGCCCTCAGAGAGTTCCCTAACATCCGTCCCCATTTGAGAGGCATACAAAGTTTATGGACTCAACTCCAGAAGAGGCCCTATTCCCATTAAAGGGCTCGAGACTAATCCGGAAGTTCCCCTCCCAGCACAAAAGGGGACCAGACTTCCCTGAAGTAACTCGAGTGAGTTCCTGAGGTCCCCTCCATAGCTAGAAAAGTGCCCCCTGCTGCCCACCACAACTGGAGAAACACCACAAAATCATCCACTCAATGCGAGATGAGGAAATTTTGCGCTGCAGAAACTCAAAAGAAAATCCACATTACCATTGAAAGGCAAAAGCGTACTTGACACACTTTATGCCACTCAGAAAGTTCCCTACCATCTGTCCCCATTGGAGAGAACAACAGATTTTATGGACTCAATTCGAGAAGAGGCCCTAATCCCATTCAAGGGCTTGAGAGTAATCCGGATGTTTCCCTCCCAGCACAAAAGGGGACCTGACTTCCCTGATGTAACTCGAGTGAGATTCTGAGGTCCCCGTCGCAACTCCAGAAGTAACCGCAGCTTCCCGCCGCAATTTGAGAAACACCACAAAATTATCCCCTCAATGCGAGATGAGGAAATTTTGCGCTACAGAATCTCAAGAGAAATCCCACATTCCCTTTTGAAATCAAAAGGGTACTTGACTCCCTTTAGGCGACTCAAAATGTTCCCTAACATCCTTCCTCAGTGGAGAGGAAAACACACCTCATGGACTCAAATCGAAAAGAGGCAATATTCCCATTTAAAGGCTCAAGAGTAATCAAGAGTTCCCCTTCCAACACAAAAGGGGACTTGACTTCCCTGGAGCAACCCGAGAGAGCTCCTGAGGTTCCCGTTTCAACTCCAGAAGTGTCACCTACTTCCAACCACAACTCGAGAAACAACACAGTATTATCCCCTCAATGCGACATGAGGTAATTTTGCGCTGCAGAATCTCAAGAGAAATCCCACATTAATGCTTGAAAGGCAAAAGGGAACTTGGCATAATTTATGCTCCTCAGAAAGTTCCCTAAAATCCATCCACATTGCAGAGGCATAGACAATTTATGGACTCAACTCCAGAAGAGCCCCATTCCCTTAAAGGCCTCGAGAGTAATCTGGAAGTTCCCCGTCCAGCACTAAAGGGGACCTGACTTCCCTAATGTAACTCCAGTGAGTTCCTGAAGTCCCCGTTGAAACTCGAGAAGTACCCACGGCATCCCGCCGAAATTCGGGAAACACCAAAAAATTATCCCCTCAATGGGAGATGAGGAAACTTTGCGCTGAAGAATCTGAAGACAAATCCCACATTCCCAATTGAAAGGCAAAAGCGTACTTGACTCCCTTTATGTCACTCAGAAAGTTCCCAAACATCCTTCCCCATTGGAGTGGAGAACACACTTTATGGACTCAACTCCAGAAGAGGCCCTATTCCCATTAAAGGGCTCGAGACTAATCCGGAAGTTCCCCTTCCAGCACAAAAGGGGACCTGACTTCCCTGAAGAAACTCGAGTGAGTTCCTGAGGGCCCCATCTAAACTCAAGAACTACCCCCAGCCTCCCGCCGCAATTCGAGAAACAACCACAAAATATTCCCCTCACTGCGAGATGAGGAAATTGTGCGCTGCAGAATCTCAAGAGAAATCCTACATTCCGGCTTGAAAGGCAAAAGGCTACTGACTCCGTTTATGCGACTCAGAATGTACCCTAACATCCTTCCTCAGTGGAGAGGAAAACACACTTTATGGACTCAAATCGAGAAGAGGCATTTTTCCCATTTAACAGCTCGAGAGTAATCCGGAGGTTCCCCTTCCAACACAAAAAAGGACTTGACTTCCCTGAAGCAACCCGAGCGAGTTCCTGAGGTCCCCGCTGCAACTCGAGAAACACCACAAAATTATCCCCTCAATGGGAGATGAGGAAATTTTGCGCTGCAGAATCTCAAGAGAAATCCCACATTTCCGCTTGAAACGCAGAAGGGTACTTGACTCCCTTTAGGCGACTCAGAATGTTCCCTAACATCCATCCTCAGTGGAGAGGAGAACATAATTTATGGACTTAAATGGAGAGGAGGCAATATTCCCTTTTAATGTCTGGACAGTAATCCGGAAGTTCCCCTTCCAACACAAAAGGCGACTTGACTTCCCTGAAGCAACCCGAGCGAGTTCCTGAGGTCCCCGCCATAGCTAGAGAACTGCCCCCTGCTTCCCAGCACAGCTGGAGAAACACCACAAAATTATCACCTCAATGCGAGATGAGGAAATTTTGCGCTGCAGAATCTCAAAAGAAAATCCACATTACCATTGAAAGGCAAAAGCTTACTTGACACACTTTATGTCACTCAGAATGTTCCCTAAGCTCCGTCTCCCTTGGAGAGGAAATCACACTTTAGGTTATCAACAGGAGAAGAGGCCCTATTCCCATTACAGGGCTCTAAAGTATTCCGGAAGTTCCCCTTCCAGTACAAATGGCACCTGATTCCCTGAAGTAACTCGGGTAAGTTTCTGAGGTATTCGCAACTCGAGAAACACCACAAAATTATCCTCGCAATGTGAGATGAGGAAATTTTGTGCTGCAGAATCTCAAGTGAAATCCCACATGTCCGCTTGAAAGGCAAAAGGTTACTTGACTCCCTTTAGGCGACTCAGAATGGTCACTAACATTTGTCCTCAGTGGAGAGGAAAACACATTTTATGGACTCAACTCCAGAAGAGGCCATATTCCCATTAAAGGGCTCAGAGTAATCCGGAAGTTCTCCTTCCAGGAAAAAAGGGTCCTGATTTCCTGAAGTAACTCGGGTAAATTTCTGAGGTCCCCTTCGCAACTCGAGAAACACCACAAAATATTCCCCTCACTGCGAGATGAGGAAATTTTGCGCTGCAGAATCTCAAGAGAAATCCTACATTCCGGCTTGAAAGGCAAAAGGATACTGACTCCGTTTATGCGACTGAGAATGTTCCCTAACATCCTTCCTCAGTGGAGAGGAAAACACACCTCATGGACTCAAATCGAAAAGAGGCAATATTCCCATTTAAAGGCTCAAGAGTAATCAAGAAGTTCCCCTTCCAACACAAAAGGGAACTTGACTTCCCTGGAGCAAACCGAGAGAGTTCCTTAGGTTCCCGTTTCAACTCCAGAAGTATCCCCTACTTCCCACCACAACTCGAGAAACAACACAATATTATCCCCTCAATACGACATCAGGTAATTTTGCGCTGCAGAATGTCAAGGGAAATCCCACATTCCCGCTTGAAAGGCAAAAGGGAACTTGGCATACTTTCTGCCCCTCAGAAAGTTCCCTAAAATCCGTCCCCATTGCAGAGGCGTACTCAATTTATGGACTCAACTCCAGAAGAGCCCCTATTCCCATTAAAGGGCTCGAGAGTAGTCTGGAAGTTCCCCGTCAGGCACAATGGGGGAACTGACTTCCCTGAAGTAACTCCAGTGAGTTCCTGAGGTCCCCTTTGAAACTCGAGAATTACCCCCAGCTTCCCGCCGAAATTCGGGAAACACCACAAAATTATCCCCTCAATGCGAGAGGAGGAAACTTTGTGCTGCAGAATCTGAAGAGAAATCCCACATTCCCAAGTGAAAGGCAAAAGCGTACTTGACTCCCTTTATGTCACTCAGAAAGTTCCCTAACATCCTACCCCATTGGAGAGGAGAACACACTTTATGGACTCAACTCCAGAAGAGGCCCTATTCCATTTAAAGGGCTCCAGAGTAATCCGGAAGCTCCCCTTCAAGAACAAAAGGGGACCTGACTTCCCTGAAGTAACTAGAGTGAGTTCCTGAGGTCCCCGTCGCAACTCCAGAAGTACCCCCATCTTCCCGCCTCAATTCGAGAAACACCACAAAATTATCCCCTCAATGCGAGATGAGGAAAATTTGCGCTGCAGAATCTCAAGAGAAATACACATTCCCATTTGAAAGGCAAAAGGGTACTTGACTCCCTTTATGCGATTCAGAATATTCCCTAACATCCATCCTCAGTGGAGAGGAGAACATATTTTATGGACTCAAATGGAGAAGAGGCAATATTCCCTTTTAACATCTCGAGAGTATTCCGGAAGTTCCCCTTCCAACACAAAAGTGGACTTGACTTCCCTGAAGCAACCCGAGCGAGTTCCTGAGGTCCCCGCCGCAACTCGAGAAGTACCCCCAGCTTCCCGCCGCAATTTCAGAAACACCACAAAATTATCCCCTCAATGAGAGATTAGGTTTTTTTGCGCTGCAGAATCTCAAGAGAAATCCCACATTCCCGCTTGAAAGGCAAAAGCGTACTTGACACACTTTATGCCACTCAGAAATTTCAATAATATCCGTCCCATTGGAGAAGATAACACACTTTAGGGACTCAACTGGAGAAGAGGCCCTATTCCCATTAAAGGGCTCGAGAGTAATCCGGAAGTTCCCCTTCCAGCACAATGGTACCTGATTCCCTGAAGTACCTCGAGTAAGTTTCTGAGGTCCCCATCGCAACTCGAGAAACACCACAAAATTTTCCCCACAATATGAGATGAGGAAATTTTGCGCTGCCGAATCTCAAGTGAAATCCCAGATATCCGCTTGAAAGGCAAAAGTGTACTTGACTCCCTTTAGCCGACTCAGAATGGTCCCTAACATTCGTCCTCAGTGGAGAGGATAACACACTTTATGGACTCAACTCCAGAAGAGGCCCTATTCCCATTAAAGGGCTCAAGAGTTATCCGGAAGTTCTCCTTCCGGAAAAAAAGGGGCCTGATTCCCTGAAGTAACTCGAGAAAGTTCCTGAGATCCCCTTCGCAACTCGAGAAACACAACAAAATTATCCCCTCAATGTGAGATGAGGAAATTTTTCGCTGCAGAGTCTCAAGAGATATCCCACATTCCCGCTTGAAAGGCATAAAGGTACTTTACTCCCTTTAGGTAACTCAGAATGTTCCCTAACATCCGTCCTCAGTGGAGAGGAAAACACACTTCATGGACTCAAATCGAAAAGAGGCTATATTCCCATTTAAAGGCTCGAGAGTAATCAAGAAGTTCCGCTTCCAACACAAAAAAGGACTTGACTTCCCTGAAGAAACCTGAGTGAGTTCCTGAGCGTCCCGTCTCAACTCCAGAAGTATCCCCTGCTTCTGGCCCCAACTCGAGAAACGACACAATATTATCCCCTCAGTGCGAGATGAGGTAACTTTCTGCTGCAGAATCTCAAGAGAAATCCCGCATTCCCGCTTGAAAGCAAAAGGGAACTTGACACACTTTATGCCACTCAGAATGTTCCCTACTATCCGTCCCCATTGGAGAGGCATACACACTTTATGGACTCAAATCCAGAAGAGGCCCTATTCCCATTTAAGGGCTCGAGAGTAATCCGGAAGTTCCCATTCCAGCACAAATGGGACCCGATTCCCTGAAGTACCTCGAGTAAGTTTCTGAGGTCCCCATCGCAACTCGAGAAACACCACATAATTATCCCACAATGTGAGATGAGGAAATGTTGCACTGCAGAATCTCAAGAGAAATCCCACATTCCCGCTTGAAAGGTAAAAGGGTATGTGATACCGTTTAGGCGACTCAGAATGATCCCTAACATCCGTCCTCAGTGGAGAGGAGAACACAATTTATGGACTGAAATCGAGATGAACTAATATTCCCATTTAACGGCTCGAGAGTAATCCGGAAGTTCCCCTTCCAACACCAAAGGGGACTTGACTTCACTGAAGCAAGTGAGTGAGTTCCTGAGGTACCCATCGCAACTCGAGAAGTAATCACTGCTTCCGCCGGCAACTTGACCAACACCACAAAATTATCCCCTCAATTCGAGATGAGGTCATTTTGGGCTGCAGATCTGAAGAGAATTCCCACATTCCCGCTTGAAAGGCAAAAGGGTACTTGACACTCTTTATGCGACTCAGAAAGTTTTCTCACACAGCCGTCCCCATGGAGAGGAGAACACACTTTATGGACTTAATTCGAGTTGAGGCCCTATTCCCATTTAATGTCTTGAGAGTAAACCGGGAGTTCCGTTCCAACAAAAAAGGGGACCTGCCTTTCCTGAAGAAACCCGAGAGATTTCCTGAGGTCCCAGTCGCAACTCGAGAAACACCACAAAATTATCCCCTCAATGCGAGATGAGGAAATTTTACGTTGCAGAATCTCAAGAGAAATACCACATTCACTCTTGAAAGGCAAAAGGGTACTTGACTCCCTTTATGTGACTCAGAAATTTCACTAATGTCAGTTCCCATTGGAGAGGAGAACACACCTTATGGACTCAATTTGAGATGAGGTCCTATCCCCAATTAATGGCTCGAGAGTAAACTGGAAGTCCCCCTTCCAACTCAAAAGGGGACCTACCCTCCCTGAATCATGCTGAACGAGTTTCTGAGGTCCCCGTCACAACTCGAGAAGTACCCCCTGCTTCCCGCCGAAACTCGAGAAACACCACAAAATTATCCCCTCAATGCGAGATGAGGTAATTTTGCGCTACAGAATCTTAAGACAATTCCCGCATTCCCGCTTGAAAGGCAAAAGGGTACTTGACACACTTTATGCCACTCAGAAAGTTCCCTAACATCTGTCCCCATTGGACAGGAGAACACACCTTATGGACTCAAATAGAGAATAGGCCCTATTCCCGTTAAAGGGGTCGGGAGTAATGCGGAAGTTCCCCTTCAAGCACAAAAGGGGACCTGACTTCCCTGAAGCAACTCGAGTGAGTTCCTGAGGTCCCCTCGCAACTGGAGAAGTACCCCCAGCTTCCCGCCGCAATTCGAGATACAGCATAAAATTATCCACTCAATGAGAGATGAAATTTTGTGCTACAGAATCTAAAGAGAAATCCCACATTCCCGCTTGAAAGGCAAAAGGGTACTTGACTCCCCTTAGGCGACGCAGGATGGACCCTAAAAACCGTCCTTATTGAAGAGGAGAACACATTTTATGGACTCGAGAAGAGGCCCTATTCCCACTAAAGTGCTCGAGAGTAATCCGGAAGTTCCCTTACAGCAAAAAAGGGGACCTGACTTCCCTGAAGTAACTAGAGTGAGTTCCTGAGGTTCCGTCGCAACTGGAGAAGTACCCCCACGGTTCCCGTTGCAATTCCAGAAACACCACAAAATTATCCCCTCAAGACGAGATGAGGAAATTTTGTCCTGCAAAATCCCACGAGAAATCCCACATTCCCGCTTGAAAGGCAAAAGGGTACTTGACTCTCTGTAGACGACTAAGAATGGCCCCTAAAACCGTCCTCATTTGAGAGGAGAACACACTTTATGGACTCAAATCGAGAAGAGGCAATATTCTTATTTCACGGCTCGAGAGATATCCGGAAGTTCCCCTATCAACACAAAAGGGGACTTGACTTCCCTGAAGCAACCCCAACGAGTTCCTGAGGTCCCCGACACAACTCGAGAAGCACCCCCAGCTTCCCGCCGCAACTCGAGAAACACCCCAAAATTATCCCCTCCATGCGAGATGAGGAAATTTGGTGATGCAGCATCTCAAGAGAAATACCACATTCCCTCTGGAAAGGAACAAAGGTAATAGACACCCTTTATTCGACTCAGAAGGTTCCTTCACACACCCGTCCCCTTTGGAGAGGAGAACACATTTTACGGACTCAATTCGAGAGGAGCCCCTGTGCACATTGAATGGCTCGAGAGGAAACCGGATGTTCCCCTTCCAACAACAAAGGTAAACTGACTTCCCTGAATCAACCCCAGCGATTCCTGAGGTCCCCGTCGCAACTCGAGAAGCACCCCAGCTTCCCGCCGCACCTCGAGAAACAACCCAAAATTATCCCCTCCATGCGAGATGAGGAAATTTGTCGATGGAGCATCTCAAGAGAAATACCACATTCCCTCTGGAAAGGCAAAGAGGTACTTGACCCCCTTTATTCGACTCAGAAAGTTCCCTAACACACCGTCCCCTTTGGAGAGGAGGACACACTTTACGGACTCAATTCGAGAGGAGCCCCTGTGCACATTGAAGGGCTCGAGGGGAAACCGGAAGTTCCCCTTCCAACACCAAAGGGGCCCTGACATCCCTGAAGCAACCCCAGCGAGTTCCTGATGTCCCCGTCGCAACTCGAGAAGCACCCCCTGATTCCACCCGCAACTCGAGAAACACCCCAAAATTATCCGATCCCTGCGAGATGAGGAAATTTGGCGATGCAGCATCTCAAGAGAAATACCACATTCCATCTGGAATGGCAAAACGGTACTTGACACCCTTTATTCGCCTCAGAAAGTTCCCTCACACATCCGTCCACTTTGGAGAGGAGAACACACTTTCCGGACTCAATTCGAGAGGAGCCCCTGTGCACATTGAAGGGCTCAAGAGGAAACCGGAAGTTCCCCGTCCAACACCAAAGGGGACCTGACATCCCTGAAGCAACCCCATCGAGTTCCTGAGGTCCCCATCGCAACTCGAGAAGCACACCCATCTTCCCGCCGCAACTCGAGAAACACCCAAAAATTATCCCCTCCATGCAAGATGAGGAAATTTGGCGATGCAGCATCTCAAGAGAAATACCACATTTCCTCTGGAAAGGCAAAAAGTTACTTGACACCCTTCATTCGACTCAGAAAGTTCCCTCACACAGCTGTCCCCTATGGAGAGGAGAACACACTTCACGGACTCAATTTGAGAGTAGCCCCTGTGCACATTGAAGGGCTCGAGAGGAAACCGGAAGTTCCCCTTCCAACACCGAAGGGGACCTGACTTCCCTGAAGCAACCCCGAGTTCCTGAGGTCCCCGTCGCAACTCGAGAAGCACCCCCAGCTTCCCGCCGCAACTCGAGAAACACCCCAAAATTATCCCCTCCATGCGAGATGAGGAAATTTGGCGATGCAGCATCTCAAGAGAATTACCACATTCCGTCTGGAAAGGCAAAAAGGTACTTGACACCCTTTATTCGACTCAGAAAGTTCCCTCACACAGCCGTCCCATTTGGAGAGGAGAACACACTGTATGGACTCAATTCGAGAGGAGCCCCTGTGCACATTGAAGGGCTCGAGAGGAAACCGGAAGTTCCCCTTCCAACAACAAAGGGGACCTGAATTCCCTGAAGCAACCCCAGCGAGTTCCTGAGATCCCCGTCGCAACTCGAGAAGCACCCCCAGCTTCCCTCCGCAACTCGAGAAACACCCCAAAATTATCCCCTCCATGCGAGATGAGGAAATTTGGAGATGCAGCATCTCACGAGAAATACCACAATCCCTCTGGAAAGGGAAAAAGATACTTGACATCCTTTATTCGACTCAGAAAGTTCCCTCACACAGCCGTCCCCTTTGGAGAGGAGAACACACTTTACGGACTCAATTCGAGAGGAGCCCCTGTGCACATTGAAGGGCTCGTGAAGAAACCGGAAGTTACCCTTCCAACACCATAGGGGGCCTGACTTCCCTGAAGCAACCCCAGCGAGGTCCTGTGGTCCCCGTCGCAACTCGAGAAGCACCCCCAGCATCACGCCGCACCTCGAGAAACACACCAAAATTATCCCGTCCATGCGAGATGAGGAAATTTGGCGATACAGCATCTCAAGAGAAATACCACATTCCCTCTGTAAAGGCAAAAAGGTACTTGACACCCTTTATTCGACTCAGAAAGTTCCCTCACACAGCCGTCCCCTTTGGGGAGGAGAACACACTTTACGGACTCAATTCCAGAGGAGCCCCTGTGCACATTGAAGGGCTCGAGAGGAAACCGGAAGTTCCCCTTCCAACACCAAAGGGGACCTGACTTCCCTGAAGCAACCCCGAGTTCCTGAAGTCCCCGTCGCAACTCGAGAAGCACCCCCAGCTTCCCGCCGCAACTCGAGAAACACCCCAAAATTATCCCCTCCATGCGAGATGAGGAAATTTGGCGATGCAGCATCTCAAGGGAAATCCCACATTCCCGCTTGAAAGGCAAAAGGGTACCTGACTCCGTTTATGCGACTCAGAATGTTCCCTAACATTAGTCCTCAGTGGAGAGGAGTACACATTTCATTGACTAAAATCGAGAAAAGGCAATATTCCCATTTAAAGCCTAGTGAGTAATCAAGAAGTTCCCCTTCAAACACAGAAGAGGACTTAACTTTCCTGAAATAACCCGAGCGAGTACCTGAGGACCTCGCCGCAAATGGAGGAGTACCCCCAGCTTCCCGCCAAAATTCGAGAAACACGACAAAATTATCCCCTCAATGCGAGATGAGGAAATTTTGCGCTGCAGAATCTCTAGAGAAATCCCACATTCCCAATTGAAAGGCAAAAGGGAACTTGACACACTTTATGGCCCTCAGAGAGTTCCCTAACATCCTTCCCCATTGGAGAGAACAACAGATTTTATGGACTCAGCTCGTGAAGAGGCCCTATTCCCATTAAAGGGCTCGAGACTAATCCGGAAGTTCCCCTCCCAGCACAAAAGGGGACCAGACTTCCCTGAAGTAACTCTAGTGAGTTCCTGAGGTCCCCATTCAAACTCAAGGGTACCGCCAGCGTCCCGCCGCAATTCGAGAAACACCACAAAATATTCCCCTCAATGCGAGATGAGGAAACTTTGCGCAGCAGAATCTCAAGAGAAATCCCACATTCCGGCTTGAAAGGCAAAAGGGTTCGGGCTCCGTTTATGCGACTCACAATGTTCCCTAACATCCTTCCTCAGTGGAGAGGAAAACACACTTTATGGACTCAAATCGAGAAGAGGCATTTTTCCCATTTAACAGCTCGAGAGTAATCCGGATGTTCCCCTTCCAACGCAAAGGTGGACTTGACTTCCCTGAAGCAACGCGAGGGAGTTCCTGAGGTCCCCGTCGCAGCATGAGAATTACTCCCAGCTTCCCGCCGCAACTTGAGAAACACCACAAAATTATCACCTCAATGCGAGATGAGGAAATTTTGCGCTGCAGAATTTCAAGAGAAATCCCACATTCCCGCTTGAAAGGCAAAAGGGTACTTGACTCCCTTTTAGCGATTCAGAATGTTCCCTAACATCCATCCTCAGTGGAGAGGAAAACATATTTTATGGACTCAAATGGAGAGGAGGCAATATTCCCTTTTAACGACTCGACAGTAATCCGGAAGTTCTCCTTCCAAAAAAAAAAAGGTGATTTCACTTCTCTGAAGCAACCCGAGCGAGTTCCTGAGGTCCCCTCCATAGCTAGAAAAGTGCCCCCTGCTTCCCACCACAACTGGAGAAACACCACAAAATCATCCACTCAATGCGAGATGAGGAAATTTTGCACTGCAGAATCTCAAAAGAAAATCCACATTACCATTGAAAGGCGAAAGCGTACTTGACACACTTTATGCCACTCAGAAAGTTCCCTACCATCCGTCCCCATTGGAGAGAACAACAGATTTTATGGACTCAATTCGTGAAGAGGCCCTATTCCCATTCAAGGACTTGAGAGTAATTTGAATGTTTCCCTCCCAGTACAAAAAGGGACCTGACTTCCCTGATGTAACTCGAGTCAGATTCTGAGGTCCCAGTCGCAACTCGAGAATTACCCCCTGCTTCCCACCGCAACTCGAGAAACACCACAAATTATCCCCTCAATGCGAGATGAGGAAATATTGTGCTGCAGAATCTCAAGAGATATCCCACAATCACGCTTGAAAGGCAAAAGGGTACTTGACTCCCTTTAGGCGACTCAGAATGTTCCCTAAAATCCTTCCTCAGTGGAGAGGAAAACACACTTTATGGACTCAAATCGAGAAGACGTATTATTCCCATTTAACAGCACGAGAGTAATCTGGAAGTTCCCCTTCACACATAAAAGGGGACTTGACTTCCCTGAAGCAACCCGAGCGAGTTCCTGAGGTTCCCCTGCTCAACTCGAGAATTAACCTATGCTTCCCGCCGCAACTCGAGAAACAACACAATATTATCCCCTCAAAGCGAGATGAGGAAATTTTACGCTGCAGAATCACAAGAGAAAACCCACAATCCCGCTTGAAAGGCAAAAGGGTTCTTGACTCCCTTTAGGCGACACAGAATATTCCCTAACATCCTTCCTCAGTGGAGAGGAAAACACACTTTATGGACTCAAATCGAGAAGATGTATTATTCCCATTTAACAGCACGAGAGTAATCCGGAAGTTCCCCTTCAAACACAAAAGGGGACTTGACTTCCCTGAAGCAACCCGAGCGAGTTTCTGAGGTCCCCGTCGCAACTAGAGAATTACCCCCTGATTCCGGCCACAACTCCAGAAACACCACAAAATTATCCCCTCAATGCGAGATGAGGAAATTTTGTGCTGCAGAATCTCAAGAGAAATCGCATATTCACGTTTGAAAGGCAAAAGGGTTCTAGACTCCCTTTATGCGACTCAGAATGTTCCTTAACATCCTTCCTCAGTGGAGAGGAAAACACACTTCATGGAGTCAAATCGAAAAGAGGCAATATTCCCATTTAAAGGCTAGAGAGTAATCAAGAAATTCCCCTTCCAACACAAAAAGCACTTGACTTCCCTGAAGCAAACCGAGCGAGTTCCTGAGGTTCCCGGCTCAACTGGAGAAGTACCCCTTGCTACCCGCCGCAACTGGAGAAACAACACAATATTATCCCCTCAATGCGAGATGAGGAGATTTTACACTGCAGAATCTCAAGAGAAATCCCACAATTCCGCTTGAAAGGCAAAAGGGTTCTTGACACCCTTTAGGCGACTCAGAATGTTCCCTAACATCCTTCCTCAGTGGAGAGGAAAACACACTTTATGGACTCAAATCGAGAAGAGGCAATATTCCCATTTAACGGCTCAAGAGTAACCCGGAAGTTCCCCTTCCAGCACAAAAGGGGACCTGACTTCCCTGAAGAAACTCGAGTGAGTTCCTGAAGTCCCCGTGGCACCTCGAGATGTACCCCCAGCTTCGCGCTGCAATTCAAGAAACACCACAAAATTATCCCCTCAATGCGAGATGAGGAAATTTTGCGCTGCAGAATTTCAAGAGAAATCCCACATTCCCACTTGAAAGGAAAAAGTGTACTTGGCTCCCTTGAGGCGACTCCGAATGGTCCCTAACATACCTCCTCAGTGGAGAGGAGAACGCACTTTATGGACTCAAATCGAGAAGAGGCAATATTCCCATTTAACAGCTCGAGAGTAATGCGGAAGTTCCCCTTCCAACACAAAAGGGGACTTGACTTCCCTGAAGAAACCCGACCAGTCCTGAGTTCCCCGTCGAAACTCCAGAAGTAAACCCTGCTTCCCGCAGCAACTCGAGAAACACCACAGAATTATGCTCTCAATGCGAGATGAGGTAAATTTTTGCTGCAGAATCTCAAGAGAAATCCCACATTCCCGTTTGAAAGGCACAAGGGTACTTGACTCCCTTTTGGCGACTCAGAATGGCCCCTAAAACCGTCCTCATTGGAGAGGAGAACACACTTTATGGACTCAAGTCGAGAAGAGGCAATATTCCTATTTAATGGCTCCAGAGTAATCCGGAAGTTCCCCTTTCAACACAAAAGGGGACTTGACTTCCCTGAAGCAACCCGAGCGAGCTCCTGAGGACCTCGCCGCAACTGGAGGAGTACTCCCAGCTTTCCGCCGCAATTCGAGAAACACAACAAAATATTCCCCTCAATGTGAGATGAGGAAATTTTGCGCAGCAGAATCTCAAGAGAAATCCCACATTCCCAATTGAAAGGCAAAAGGGAACTTGACACACTTTATGGCCCTCAGAGAGTTCCCTAACATCGGTACCCATTGGAGAGGCATACAAAGTTTATGGACTCAACTCCAGAAGAGGCCCTATTCCCATTAAAGGGCTCGAGACTAATCCGGAAGTTCCCCTTCCAGCACAAAAGGGGACCAGACTTCCCTGAAGTAACTCGAGTGAGTTCCTGAGGTCCCCATTTATACTCAAGAAGTACCGCCAGCGTCCCGCCGAAATTCGAGAAACAGCACAAAATATTCCCCTCAATGCGAGATGAGGAAATTTTGCGCAGCAGAATCTCAAGAGAAATCCCACATTCCGGCTTGAAAGGCAAAAGGGTGCGGGCTCCGTTTATGCGACTCAGAATGTTCCCTAACATCCTTCCTCAGTGGAGAGGAAAACACACTTTATGGACTCAAATCGAGAAGAGGCAATATTCCCATTTAAAGGCTCAAGAGTAAACCGCAAATTCCCCTTCCAGCACAAAACGGGACCTGACTTCCCTGAAGTAACTCGAGTGAGTTCCTGAGGTCCCGGCCGCAACTCTAGAAGTACCCCCTGCTTCCTGCCACAATTCGATAAACACCACAAAATTATCCTGTCAATGCGAGATGAGGAAATTTTGCGCTGCAGAATCTTAAGAGAAATCCCACATTCCCGCTTGAAAGGCAAAAGGGTACTTGACTGCCTTTAGGCGACTCAGAATGTTCCCTAACATCCGTCCTCATTGGAGAGGAAAACACACTTTATGGAGTCACATCGAGAAGAAGCATTATTTCCATTTAACAGCTGGAGAGTAATCCGGAACTTCTCCTTCCAACACAAAAGGGGACTTGACTTCCCTGAAGCAACCCGAGCGAGTTCCTGAGGTCCCCATCGCAACTAGAGAAGTAGCCCCTGGTTCCCGCCACAACTCCAGAAACACCACAAAATTATCGCCTCAATGCGAGATGAGGAAATTTTGTGCTGCAGAATCTCAAGAGAAATCCCACATTCCCAATTGAAAGGCAAAAGCGTACTTGACACACTTTATGCCACTCAAAAAGTTCCCTAACATCCGTCCCCATTCCAGAGGAGAACACACTTTATGGACTCAACTCGAGAAGAGACCCTATTCCCATCAAAGAGCTCGAGAGTAAACCGGAATTTCCCCTTCCAGCACAAAAGGGGACCTGACTTCCCTGAAGTAATTCGAGTGAGTCCTTGTGGTTCCCGTGGCAACTTCAGAAGTACCCCCAGCTACCCGTGAAATTCGAGAAACATCACAAAATTATCCCCTCAAATCGTGGAGGAAATTTTGCGCTGCAGAATATCAAGAGATATCCCACATTCCCGCTTGAAAGGCAAAAGGGTTCTTGACTCCCTTTATGCGACTCAGAATGTTCCCTAACATCCATCCTCAGTGGAGAGGAAAACACATTTCATGGAGTCAAATCGAGAAGAGGCAATATTCCCATTTAACGGCTCAAGAGTAACCCGGAAATTCCCCTTCCAGCACAAAAGGGGATCTGACTTCCCTGAAGAAACTCGAGTGAGTTCCTGAAGTCCCCGTGGCACCTCGAGATGTACCCCCAGCTTCGCCCTGCAATTCAAGAAACACCACAAAATTATCCCCTCAATGCGAGATGAGGAAATTTTGCGCTGCAGAATTTCAAGAGAAATCCCACATTCCCACTTGAAAGGAAAAAGTGTACTTGGCTCCCTTGAGGCGACTCCGAATGGTCCCTAACATACCTCCTCAGTGGAGAGGAGAACGCACTTTATGGACTCAAATCGAGAAGAGGCAATATTCCCATTTAACAGCTCGAGAGTAATGCGGAAGTTCCCCTTCCAACACAAAAGGGGACCTGACTTCCCTGAAGCAACCCGAGCGAGTTCCTGAGTTCCCCGTCGAAACTCTAAAAGTAAACCCTGCTTTCGGCAGCAATTCGAGAAACACCACAGAATTATGCTCTCAATGCGAGATGAGGTAAATTTTTGCTGCAGAATCGCAAGAGAAATCCCACATTCCCGCTTGAATGGCACAAGGGTACTTGACTCCCTTTAGGCGACTCAGAATGGCCCCTAAACCGTCCTCATTGGAGAGGAGAACACACTTAACGGACTCAAGCGGAGAAGAGCCAATATTCCTATTTAAGGTCTCGAGAGTAATCCGGAAGTTCCCCTTTCAACACAAAAGGGGACATGACTTCCCTGAAGCAACCCGAGCGAGTTCCTCTGGTCCCCGCCGCAACTGGAGATGTACCCTCAGCTTCCCCCTGAAATTCGAGAAACACCACAAAATTATCCCCTCAAAGCGAGATGAAGAAATTTTGCGCTGCAGAGTCTCAAGAGAAATCCCACATTCCCGCTTGAAAGGCAAAAGGGTACTTGACTCCCTTTAGGCGACTCAGAATGTTCCCTAACATCCTTCCTCAGTGGAGAGGAAAACACACTTTATGGACCTAAATTGAAAAGAGGCATTATTCCCATTTAACAGCTCCAGAGTAATCCGGAATTTCCCCTTCCAACACAAAGGGGGACGTGACTTCCCTGAAGCAACCCGAACGAGTTACTGAGTTCCCCGTCGCAACTCGAGAAGAACACCATGCTTCCTGCCTCAACTCGAGAAACACCACAAAATTATGCTCTCAATGTGAGATGAGGTAATTTTGCGCTGCAGAATCTCAAGAGAAATCCCACATTCCCGCTTGAAAGACAAAAGTGTACTTGACACACTTAACACCACTCAGAAAGTTCCATAACATCCATTCCCTTTGGAGAGAACAACAGATATTATGGACTCAACTCGAGAAGAGGCCCTATTCCGATTAAAGGGCTCCAAAGTAATCCGGAAGTTCCCCTTCCAGCAGAAAAGGGGACCGGACTTCCCTGAAGTAACTCGAGTGAGTTCCTGAGGTCCCAGTCGCAACTCCAGAAGTAACACCAGCTTCCCGCTGCAATTTGAGAAACACCACAAAATTATCCCGTCAATTCGAGATGAGGAAATTTTGCGCTACAGAATCTCAAGAGAAATCCCACATTCCCGTTTGAAAGGCAAAAGGGTACTTGACTCCCTTTATACGACTCAGAATATTTCATAACATCCATCCTCAGTGGAGAGGAGAACATATTTTATCTACTCAAATGGAGAAGAGGCAATATTCTCTTTTAAGGGCTCGAGAGTAATCCGGAAGTTCCCCTTCCAGCACAAAAGGGGACTTGAGTTTCCTGAAGCAACCCGAGCGAGTTCCTGAGGTCCCTGCCGCAACTCTAGAATTACCCCCTGCTTCCCGCCCCAACTCGAGAAACACCACAAATTATCCCCTGAATGCGAGATGAGGAAAATTTTCGCTGCAGAATCTCAAGAGAAATCCCACATTCCCGCTTGAAAGGCAAAAGGGTACTTGACTCCGTTTATGCGACTCAGAATGTTCCCTAACATTAGTCCTCATTGGAGAGGAGTACACATTTCATGGACTAAAATCGAGAAGAAGCAATATTCCCATTTAAAGCCTAGTGAGTAATCAAGAAGTTCCCCTTCAAACACAAAAGAGGACTTGACTTCCCTGAAGTAACCCGAGCGAGTTCCTGAGGACCTCGCCGCAACTGGAGAAGTACCCCCAGCTTCTGCCAAAATTCGAGAAACACCACAAAATTATCCCCTCAATGCGAGATGAGGAAATTTTGCAATGCAGAATCTCAGGAGAAATCCCACATTCCCAATTGAAAGGCAAAAGGGAACTTGACACACTTTATGGCCCTCAGAGAGTTCCCTAACATCCGTCCCCATTGGAGAGGCATACAAAGTTTATGGACTCAACTCCAGAAGAGGCCCTATTCCCATTAAAGGGCTCGAGACTAATCCGGAAATTCCCCTCCCAGCACAAAAGGGGACGAGACTTCCCTGAAGTAACTCGAGTGAGTTCCTGAGGTCCCCTCCATAGCTAGAAAAGTGCCCCCTGCTGCCCACCACAACTGGAGAAACACCACAAAATCATCCACTCAATGCGAGATGAGGAAATTTTGCGCTGCAGAATCTCAAAAGAAAATCCACATTACCATTGAAAGGCAAAAGCGTACTTGACACACTTTATGCCACTTAGAAAGTTCCCTACCATCCGTCCCCATTGGAGAGAACAACAGATTTTATGGATTCAATTCGAGAAGAGGCCCTATTCCCATTCAAGGGCTTGAGAGTAATCCGGATGTTTCCCTCCCAGCACAAAAGGGGACCTGACTTCCCTGATGTAACTCGAGTGAGATTCTGAGGTCCCCGTCGCAACTCCAGAAGTAACCGCAACTTCCCGCCGGAATTTGAGAAACACCACAAAATTATCCCCTCAGTGCGAGATGAGGAAATTTTGCGCTACAGAATCTCAAGAGAAATTCCACATTAACGCTTGAAAGGCAAAAGGAAACTTGGCATACTTTATGCTCCTCAGAAAGTTCCCTAAAATCCATCCACATTGCAGAGGCATACACAATTTATGGACTCAACTCCAGAAGAGCCCCACTCCCTTAAAGGCCTCGAGAGTAATCCGGAAGTTCTCCGTCCAGCACTAAAGGGGACCTGACTTCCCTAATGTAACTCCAGGGAGTTCCTGAAGTCCCCGTTGAAACTCGAGAAGTACCCACGGCATCCCGCCGAAATTCGGGAAACACCAAAAAATTATCCCCTCAATGGGAGATGAGGAAACTTTGCGCTGAAGAATCTGAAGAGAAATCCAACATTCCCAATTGAAAGGCAAAAGCGTACTTGACTCCCTTTATGTCACTCAGAAAGTTCCCAAACATCCTTCCCCATTGGAGAGGAGAACACACTTTATGGACTCAACTCCAGAAGAGGCCCTATTCCCAATAAAGGGCTCGAGACTAATACAGAAGTTCCCCTTCCAGCACAAAAGGGGACCTGACTTCCCTGAAGAAACTCGAGTGAGTTCCTGAGGGCCCCATCTAAACTCAAGAACTACCCCCAGCGTCCCGCCGCAATTCGAGAAACAACCACAAAATATTCCCCTCACTGCGAGATGAGGAAATTGTGCGCTGCAGAATCTCAAGAGAAATCCTACATTCCGGCTTGAAAGGCAAAAGGGTACTGACTCCGTTTATGCGACTCAGAATGTTCCCTAACCTCCTTCCTCAGTGGAGAGGAAAACACACTTTATGGACTCAAATCGAGAAGAGGCATTTTTCCCATTTAACAGCTCGAGAGTAATCCGGAGGTACCCCTTCCAACACAAAAAAGGACTTGACTTCCCTGAAGCAACCCGAGCGAGTTCCTGAGGTCCCCGCTTCAACTCGAGAAACACCACAAAATTATCCCCTCAATGGGAGATGAGGAAATTTTGCGCTGCAGAATCTCAAGAGAAATCCCACATTTCCGCTTGAAACGCAGAAGGGTACTTGACTCCCTTTAGGCGACTCAGAATGTTCCCTAACATCCATCCTCAGTGGAGAGGAGAACATAATTTATGGACTTAAATGGAGAGGAGGCAATATTCCCTTTTAATGTCTGGACAGTAATCCGGAAGTTCCCCTTCCAATACAAAAGGCGACTTGACTTCCCTGAAGCAACCCGAGCGAGTTCCTGAGGTCCCTGCCATAGCTAGAGAACTGCCCCCTGCTTCCCAGCACAGCTGGAGAAACACCACAAAATTATCCCCTCAATGCGAGATGAGGAAATTTTGCGCTGCAGAATCTCTAAAGAAAATCCACATTACCATTGAAAGGCAAAAGCTTACTTGACACACTTTATGTCACTCAGAATGTTCCCTAAGCTCCGTCTCCATTGGAGAGGAAATCACACTTTAGGTTATCAACAGGAGAAGAGTCCCTATTCCCATTACAGGGCTCTAAAGTATTCCGGAAGTTCCCCTTCCAGTACAAATGGCACCTGATTCCCTGAAGTAACTCGGGTAAGTTTCTGAGGTATTCGCAACTCGATAAACACCACAAAATTATCCTCGCAATGTGAGATGAGGAAATTTTGCGCTGCAGAATCTCAAGTGAAATCCCACATTTCCGCTTGAAAGGCAAAAGGTTACTTGACTCCCTTTAGGCGACTCAGAATGGTCCCTAACATTTGTCCTCAATGGAGAGGAAAACACACTTTGTGGACTCAACTCCAGAAGAGGCCATATTCCCATTAAAGGGCTCAAGAGTAATCCGGAAGTTCTCCTTCCAGGAAAAACGGGGCCTGATTCCCTGAAGTAAGTCGAGAAAGTTCCTGAGGTCCCCATCGCAACTTGAGAAACACAACAAAATTATCCGCTCAATGCGAGATGAGGAAATTTTGCTCTGCAGAATCTCAAGAGAAATCCCACATTCCCGCTTGAAGGGCAAAAGGGTACTTGACTCCCTTTAGGCGACTCAGAATGTTCCCTAACATCCTTCCACAGTGGAGAGGAAAACACAGTTTATGGACTCAAATCGAGAAGAGGCATTATTCACATTTAACAGCTCGAGAGTCATCCGAAAGTTCCCCTTCCAACACAAAAGGGGACTTGACTTCCCTGAAGCAACCCAAGCGAATTCCTGAGGTCCCCCCTGGAACTAGAGAAGTACTCCCTGCTTCCTGCAACAGCTCGAGAAACACCACAAAATTATCCCCTAAATGTGAGATGAGGAAATCTTGCGGTGCAGAATCTCAAGAGAAATCCCACATTCCAGCTTGAAAGGCATAAGGGTACCTGACTCCCTTTAGGCGACTCAGAATGTTCCCTAACATCCTTCCTCATTGGAGAGGAAAACACACTTCATGGACTCAAATCGAAAAGAGGCAATATTCCCATTTAAAGACTCGAAAGTAATCAAGAAGTTCCCCTTCCAACACAAAAAAGTACTTGACTTCCCTGAAGCAACCTGAGCGAGTTCCAGAGGGTCCTGTCTCAATTCCAGAAGTATCCCCTGCTTCCGGCCCCAACTCGAGAAACGACACAATATTATCCCCTCAGTGCGAGATGAGGTAACTTTCTGCTGCAGAATCTCAAGAGAAATCCCGCATTCCCGCTTGAAAGCAAAAGGGAACTTGACACACTTTATGCCACTAAGAATGTTCCCTAATATCCGTCCCCATTGGAGAGCATACACACTTTATGGACTCAACTCCAGAAGAGGCCCTATTCCCATTAAAGGGCTCGAGACTAATCCGGCAGTTCCCCTTCCAGCACAAAAGGGGACCTGATTTCCCTGAAGAAACTCGAGTGAGTTCCTGAGGTCGCCATCTAAACTCAAGAAGTAGCCCCAGCGTCCCGCCGCAATTCGAGAAACACCACAAAATACTCCCCTCACTGCGAGATGAGGAAATTTTGCGCTGCAGAATCTCAAGAGAAATCCTACATTCCGGCTTGAAAGGCAAAAGGGTACTGACTCCGTTTATGCGACTCAGAATGTTCCCTAACATCCTTCCTCAGTGGAGAGGAAAACACACCTCATGGACTCAAATCGAAAAGAGGCAATATTCCCATTTAAAGGCTAGAGAGTAATCAAGAAGTTCCCCTTCCAACACAAAAAAGGACTTGACTTCCCTGAAGCAACCCGAGCGAGTTCCTGAGGTTCCAAGCTCAACTCGAGAAGTACCCCATGCTTCCAGCCGCAACTCGAGAAACAACACAATCCCCTCAATGCGAGATGAGGAAATTTAACGCTGCAGAATCTCAAGAGAAATCCCACATTTCCGCTTGAAAGGCAAAAGGGTACTTGACCCCCTTTATACGACTCAGAATGTTCCCTAACATCTGTCCTCAGTGGAGAGGAGAACACATTTTATGGACTCAAATGGAGAGGAGGCAATATTCCCTTTTAACATCTCGAGAGTAATCCGGAAGTTCCCCTTCCAACACAAAAGGGGACTTGACTTCCCTGAAGCAACCCTAGCGAGTTCCTGAGGCCCCGCCGCAACTTGAGACATACCCCTCCTCCCGACGCAACTGGAGAAACACTACAAAATTATACCCTCAATGCGAGAAGAGGAAAATTTTCGCTGCAGAATCTCAAGTGAAATCCCAGATATCCGCTTGAAAGGCAAAAGGGTACTTGACTCCCTTTAGCCGACTCAGAATGGTCCCTAACATTCGTCCTCAGTGGAGAGGATAACACACTTTATGGACTCAACTCCAGAAGAGGCCCTTTCCCATTAAAGGGCTCAAGAGTAATCCGGAAGTTCTCCTTCCGGAAAAAAAGGGGCCTGATTCCCTGAAGTAACTCGAGAAAGTTCCTGAGATCCCCTTCGCAACTCGAGAAACACAACAAAATTATCTCCTCAATGCGAGATGAGGAAATTTTTCGCTGCAGAGTCTCAAGAGATATCCCACATTCCCGATTGAAAGGCATAAAGGTACTTGACTCCCTTTAGGTGACTCAGAATGTTCCCTAACATCCGTCCTCAGTGGAGAGGAAAACACACTTCATGGACTCAAATCGAAAAGAGGCTATATTCCCATTTAAAGGCTCGAGAGTAATCAAGAAGTTCCGCTTCCAACACAAAAAAGTACTTGACTTCCCTGAAGCAACTGAGCGAGTTCCTGAGCGTCCCGTCTCAACTCCAGAAGTATCCCCTGCTTCTGGCCCCAACTCGAGAAACGACACAATATTATCCCCTCAGTGCGAGATGAGGTAACTTTCTGCTGCAGAATCTCAAGAGAAATCCCGCATTCCCACTTGAAAGCAAAAGGGAACTTGACACACTTTATGCCACTCAGAATGTTCCCTAATATCCGTCCCCATTGGAGAGGCATACACACTTTATGGACTCAACTCCAGAAGAGGCCCTATTCCCATTAAAGGGCTCGAGAGTAATCCGGAAGTTCCCATTCCAGCACAAATGGGACCCGATTCCCTGAAGTACCTCGAGTAAGTTTCTGAGGTCCCCATCGCAACTCGAGAAACACCACATAATTATCCCCACAATGTGAGATGAGGAAATGTTGCACTGCAGAATCTCAAGAGAAATCCCACATTCCCGCTTGAAAGGTAAAAGGGTATGTGATACCGTTTAGGCGACTCAGAATGATCCCTAACATTCGTCCTCAGTGGAGAGGAGAACACAATTTATGGACTGAAATCGAGATGAACTAATATTCCCATGTAACGGCTCGAGAGTAATCCGGAAGTTCCCCTTCCAACACCAAAGGGGACTTGACTTCACTGAAGCAAGTGAGTGAGTTCCTGATGTCCCCGTCGCAACTCGAGAAGTAATCACTGCTTCCGCCGGCAACTTGACCAACACCACAAAATTATCCCCTCAATTCGAGATGAGGTCATTTTGGGCTGCAGATCTGAAGAGAATTCCCACATTCCCGCTTGAAAGGCAAAAGGGTACTTGACACTCTTTATGCGACTCAGTAACTTTCCTCACACGGCCGTCCCCATTGGAGAGGAGAACACACTTTATGGACTCAATTCGGGTTGAGGCCCTATTCCCATTTAATGTCTTGAGAGTAAACCGGGAGTTCCGTTCCAACAAAAAAGGGGACCTGCCTTTCCTGAAGAAACCCGAGAGATTTCCTGAGGTCCCAGTCGCAACTCGAGAAACACCACAAAATTATCCCTTCAATGCGAGATGAGGAAATTTTACGTTGCAGAATCTCAAGAGAAATACCACATTCACTCTTGAAAGGCAAAAGGGTACTTGACTCCCTTTATGTGACTCAGAAATTTCACTAATGTCAGTTCCCATTGGAGAGGAGAACACACCTTATGGACTCAATTTAAGATGAGGTCCTATCCCCAATGAACGGCTCGAGAGTAAACAGGAAGTTCCCCTTCCAACTCAAAAGGGGACCTGCCCTCCCTGAATCATCCTGAACGAGTTTCTGAGGTCCCTGTCACAACTCGAGAAGTACCCCCTGCTTCCCGCCGAAACTCGAGAAACACCACAAAATTATCCCCTCAATGCGAGATGAGGTAATTTTGCGCTACAGAATCTTAAGACAATTCCCGCATTCCCGCTTGAAAGGCAAAAGGGTACTTGACACACTTTATGCCACTCAGAAAGTTCCCTAACATCTGTCCCCATTGGAGAGGAGAACACACCTTATGGACTCAAATAGAGAATAGGCCCTATTCCCGTTAAAGGGCTCGGGAGTAATGCGGAAGTTCCCCTTCAAGCACAAAAGGGGACCTGACTTCCCTGAAGCAACTCGAGTGAGTTCCTGAGGTCCCCTCGCAACTGGAGAAGTACCCCCAGCTTCCCGCCGCAATTCGAGATACAGCATAAAATTATCCACTCAATGAGAGATGAAATTTTGTGCTAAAGAATCTAAAGAGAAATCCCACATTCCCGCTTGAAAGGCAAAAGGGTACTTGACTCCCCTTAGGCGACGCAGGATGGACCCTAAAAACCGTACTTATTATAGAGGAGAACACATTTTATGGACTCGAGAAGAGGCCCTATTCCCACTAAAGTGCTCGAGAGTAATCCGGAAGTTCCCTTACAGCAAAAAAGGGGACCTGACTTCCCTGAAGTAACTCGAGTAGGTTCCTGAGGTTCCGTCGCAACTGGAGAAGTACCCCCAAGGTTCCCGCCGCAATTCCAGAAACACCACAAAATTATCCTCTCAATGTGAGATGAGGAAATTTTGTCCTGCAGAATCCCACGAGAAATCCCACATTCCCGCTTGAAAGGCAAAAGGGTACTTGACTCTCTTTAGACGACTAAGAATGGCCCCTAAAACCATCCTCATTTGAGAGGAGAACACACTTTATGGACTCAAATCGAGAAGAGGCAATATTCCTATTTCACGGCTCGAGAGATATCCGGAAGTTCCCCTATCAACACAAAAGGGGACTTGACTTCCCTGAGGAAACCGGAGCGAGTTTCTGAGGTCCCCGTCGCAACTCTAAGTGTACCCCCTGCTTCCCACCACAACTCAAGAAACACCACAAAATTATCCCGTCAATGAGAGATGAGGTAATTTTGCGCCAGAGAATCTCAAGACAAATCGCCCATTCCCGCTTGAAAGGCAAAAGTGTACTTGACAAACTTTATGCCACTCAGAAATTTCCCTAACACCTGTCCCCAATGGAGAGGAGATCACAATTTATGGACTCAATTCGAGAAGAGGCCCTATTCCCATTAAAGGGTTCAAGAGTAATCCAGAAGTTCCAATTCCAGCACAAAAGGGGCCCTGGCTTCCCTGCAGTAACTCGAATGATTTCCTGAAGTCCCCTTCGCAACTTGAGAAGTACCCCTAGCTTCCCTCCGCAATACGAGAAACACCACAATATTATCCCCTCAATGAGACATGAGGAAATTTTGCGCTGCATAATCTCAAGAGAAATCCCACATTCCCGCTTGAAAGGCAAAAGGGGACTTGACTCCCTTTAGGCGACTAAGAATGATCCCTAACATCCATCATCAGTGGAGAGGATAACAAAATTTGTGGACTTAAATCGAGAAGAGGCAATATTCCCATTTAACAGCTCCCGAGTTATCCGGAAATTCCCCTTCCAACAAAAAGGGGACTAGACTTCCCTGAAGCAACCCGAGGGAGTTCCTGAGTTCCCCGTCGCAACTCGTGACGTACAACCTGCTTCCTGCCTCAACTCGAGAAAAACCACAAAATTATGCTCTCAATGTGAGATGAGGTAATTTTGCCCTGCAGAATCTCAAGAGAAATCCCACATTCCCGCTTGAGGCAAAAGGGTACTTGACACCCTTTAGGCGACTCAGAATGGTCCCTAACATCCGTCCTCAGTGGAGAGGGGAACACAATATATGGACTGAAATCGAGAAGAGCTAATATTCCCATTTAACGGCTTGAGAGAAATCCGAAAGTTCCCCTTCCAACACCAAAGGGGACTTGACATCACTGAAGCAAGTGAGTGAGTTTCTGAGGTCTGCGTCGCAACTCGAGAAGTAATCGCTGCTTCCGCCGGCAACCTGAACAACACCACAATATTATTCCCTCAATGCGAGATGAGGAAATTTTGCGATGCAGAATATCAAGATAAATACCAATTTCCCTCTTAAAAGGCAAAAATGTACTTGACACCCGTTATCGACTCAGAGAGTTCCCTCACACAGCCATCCCCTTTGGAGAGGAGAACACACTTTACGGACTCAATTCGAGAAGAAACCCTGTTCACATTTAAGGGCTCGAGAGAAAACCGGAAGTTCCCCTTCCAACACCAAAGGGGATCTGACTTCCCTGAAGCAACCCCAGCGAGTTCCTGAGGTCCCCGTTGCAACTCGAGAAGCACCACAAGCTTCCCGCCGCAACTCAAGAAACATTCCAAAATTATCCCCTCAATGCGAAATGAGGAAATTTTGCGATGCAGCATCTCCAGAGAAATACCACATTCCCTCTTGAAAGGCAAAAAGGTACGTGACACCCTTTATTCAACTCAGAAAGTTCCCTCACACAGCAGTCCCCATTGGAGAGGAGAACACACTTTATGGACTCAATTCGAGATTGGTCCCTGTGCACATTTAAAGGCTCGAGAGGAAACCGGAAGTTCCCCTTCCAACACCAAAGGGGACCTGAGTCCCCTGAAGCAACCCTAGCGAGTTCCTGAGGTCCCCGTCCCACATCGAGAAGCACCGCAAGTTTCCAGCCGCAACTCGTCAAACACCCCAAAATTATCCCCTCCATGCGAGTGATGAAATTTTGCAATGTAGCATCTCAAGGGAAATACCAAATTCCCTCTTGAAAGGCAAAAAGGTACTTGACACCCTTTTTCGACTCAAACAGTTCCCTCACACAGCCGTCCCTTTGGAGAGGAGAGCAACTTTATGGACTCAATTCGAGATGAGCCCCTGTGCAAATTTAAGGGACTGAGAGGAAACCGGAAGTTCCCCTTTCAACACCAAAGGGGACCTGACTTCCTGAAGCAACCACAACGAGTTCCTGAGGTCCCCGTCACAATTCGAGAAGCAGCCCCAGCTTCCCTCCGCAACTCGAGAAACACCCCAAAATTATCCCCTCAATGCGAGATGAGGAAATTTTGCGATGCAGCATCTCAAGAGAAATACCACATTCCCTATTGAAAGGCAAAATGGTACTTGACACCCTTTATTCGAAGAAGAAAGTTCCGTCACACAGCCGTCACCTTTTATAGGAGAACACACTTTATAGACTCAATTCGAGATGAGACCCTGTGCACATTTAAGGGCTCGAGAGCAACCCGGAAGTTCCCCTTCCAACACCAAACGGGACCTGACTTCGCTGAAGCAAGCCCAGCGAGTTCCTGAGGTCCACGTCGCAACTCGAAAAGCACCCCCAGCTTCCCGCCGCAACTGGAAAAACACCCCAAAATTATCCCCTCAATGCGAGAGGAGGAAATTTTGCGAAGCAGCATCTCAAGAGAAATACCACATTCCCTCTAGAAAGGCAAAAAGGTACTTGACACCCTTTATCGACTCAGAAAGTTCCCTCACACAGCCGTCCCCTTTTAGAGGAGAACACACTTTATGGACTCAATTCGAGATGAGCCCCTGTGCACATTTAAGGGCTCGAGAGGAAACCGGAAGTTCCCCTTCAAACACCAAAGGGGACCTGACTTCCATGAAGTAACCCCAGCGAGTTCCAGAGATCCCCGTCGCAACTCGAGAAGCACCCCCAGGTTCCCGCCGCAATTCGAGAAACACCCCAAAATTATTCCCTCAATGCGAGATGAGCAAATATTGCGATGCAGCATCTCAAGAGAAATACGACACTCCCTCTTGAAAGACAAAAAGGTACTTGACACCCTTTATTAGACTCAGAAAGTTCCCTCACACAGCTGTCCCCTTTTAGACGAGAACACACTTTATGGACTCAATACGAGATGAGCCTCTGTGCACATTTAAGGGCTCGAGAGGAACTGGAAGTTCCGTTTCCAACAGCAAAGGGGACCTGACTTCCTTGAAGCATCCCCAGCGAGTTCCTGAGGTCCTCGTCGAAACTCGACAAGCACCCCCAGCTTCCCGACGCAACTCGAGAAACACACCAAAATTATCCCCTCAATGTGAGAAGAGGAAATTTTTCGATGCAACATCTCAAGAGAAATACCACATTCCATCTTGAAAGGCAAAAAGTACTTGACACCCTATATTCGATTCAGAAATTTCCCTCACACAGCCGTCCCCTTTTAGAGGAGAACACACTTCATGGACTCAATTCGAGATGAGCCCTTGTGCACATTTAAGGGCTCGAGAGGAACCCGGAAGTACCCCTTCCAACACCAAAGGGCACCTGACTTCCTGAAGCAACCCCAGCGAGTTCATGAGGTCCCCGTCGCAACTCGAGAATCACCCCCAGCTTCCCACCGCTACTGGAAAAACACCCCAGAATTATCCCCTCAATGCGAGAGTTGAAAATTTTGCGATGCAGCAACTCAAAAGAAAGACCACATTCCCTCTTGAAAGGTAAAAAGGTACTTGACACCCTTTATTCGACTCAGAATGTTCACTCACAGAGCCGTCCCCTTTTAGAGGAGAACACACTTTATGGACTCAATTCAAGATTAGCCCCTGTGCACATTTAAGGGTTCGAGAAGAACCCGGAAATTCCCCTTCCAACACCAAAGGGGACCTGACTTCCCTGAAGCAACCCCAGCGAGTTCCTGAAGTCCCCGTCGCAACTCGAGAAGCACCCCAAGCTTCCCGCCGCAACTCGAGAAACACAGGAAAATTATCCCCACAATGCCAGATGAGGAAATTTTGCGATGCAGCTCTCAATAGAAATACCACATTCCCTCTTGAAAGGCAAAAAGGTACTTGACACCCTTTATTCGACTCAGTATGTTCCCTCACACAGCCGTCCCCTTTTAGAGGAGAACACACTTTATGGACTCAAAACGAGATGAGCACCTGTGCACATTTAAGGACTCGAGAGGTACCCGGAAGTTCCCGTATCCAACACAAAAGGGGACCTGACTTCCCTGTAGCATCCACAGCGAATTCCTGAGGTCCCCGTCGCTACTCGAGAACACACCCAGCTTTCCGCCGCAACTCGAGAAACACCCCAAAATTATTCTCTCAATGCGAGATGAGGAAATTTTGCGATGCAGCATCTCAAGAGAAATACCACATTCCCTCTTGAAAGGCAAAAATGTACTTGACACCCTTTATTCGACTCAGAAACTTCCCTCACACACCCGTCCCCTTTTAGACGAGAAGATACTTAATGGACTCAATTCGAGATGAGACCCTGTGCACATTAAAGGGATCCAGAGGAAAACTGAAGTTGCCCTTCCAACAGCAAAGGGGACCTGACTTCCCTGAAGCAACCCCAGCGAGTTCCTGAGGTCCCCATCCCAACTCGAAAAGCACTCTCACCTTCCGCCGGAACTCGAGAAATACCCCAAAATTATCCCCTCAATGCGAGATGAGGAAAGTTTCCGATGCAGCATCTCAAGAGAAATAACAAATTCCCTCTTGAAAGGCAAAAAGGTACTTGACATCCTTTATTCGACTCAGAAAGTTAACTCACACGCCGTCCCCTTTTAGAGGAGAACACCCTTTATGGACTCAATTCGAAATGAGACCCTGTGCACATTTAAGGGCTCGAGAGAAAACCGGAAGTTCCCCTTCCAACACCAAAGGGGATCTGACTTCCCTCAAGCAACCCCAGCGAGTTCCTGAGGTCCCCGTTGCAACTAGAGAAGCACCACAAGCTTCCCGCCGCAACTCAAGAAACACTCCAAAATTATCCCCTCAAAGCCAAATGAGGAAATTTTGCGATGCAGCATCTCCAGAGAAATACCACATTCCCTCTTGAAAGGCAAAAAGGTACGTGACACCCTTTATTCAACTCAGAAAGTTCCCTCACACAGACGTCCCCTTTGGAGAGGAGAACTCACTTTATGGACTCAATTCGAGATTGGCCCCTGTGCACATTTAAGGGCTCGAGAGGAAACCGGAAGTTCCCCTTCCAACACCAAAGGGGACCTGAGTCCCCTGAAGCAGCCCTAGCGAGTTCCTGAGGTCCCCGTCCCACATCGAGAAGCACCGCAAGTTTCCAGCCGAAACTCGAGAAACACCCCAAAATTATCCCCTCCATGCGAGCTGATGAAATTTTGCGATGCAGCATCTCAAGAGAAATACCACATTCCCTCTTGAAAGGCAAAGGTACTTGACACCCTTTATTCGACTCAGAAAGTTCCCTCACACAGCCGTCCCCTATTAGAGGAGAACACACTTTATCGACTCAAATCGAGATGAGCCCCTGTGCACATTAAAGGGCTCGAGAGGAACCCAGAAGTTCCCCTTCCAACAGCAAAGGGGACCTGACTTCCTGAAGCAACCCCAGCGAGTTCTTGAGGTCCCCGTCGCAAGTTGAGAAGCACCCCCAGTTTCCCGCCGCAACTCGAAAAACACTCCAAAATTATCCCCTCAATGCGAGATGAGGAAATTTTGCGATGCAGCATCTCAAGAGAAATACCACATTCCCTCTTGAAAGGCAAAAAGGTACTTGACACCCTTTATTCGACTCAGAAAGTTCCCTCACACAGTCGTCCACTTTGGAGAGAACACACATTTAGGACTCAATTCGAGATAAGCCCATGTGCACATTTAAGGGCTTGAGAGGAACCCGGAAATTCCCCTTCCAACACCAAAGGGGACCTGACTTCCCTGAGGCAACCCCAGCGAGTACCTGAGGTCCCCATCATAACTTGAGAAGCACCCCCAGCTTCCCGCCACAACTAGAGAAACAACCCAAAATTATCCCCTCAATGCGACATGAGGAATTTTGCGATGCAGCATCTCAAGAGAAATACCACATTCCCTCCTGAAAGGCAAAAAGGTACTTGACACCCTTTATTCCACTCAGAAAGTTCCCTCACACAGCCGTCCCCTTTTAGAGGAGATCACACTTTATGGACTCAAATCGAGATGAGCCCCTGTGCACAAATAAGGGCTCGAGAGGAACAGGAAGTTCCCTTTCCAACACCAAAGGGGACCTGACTTCCCTGAAGTAACCCCAGCGAGTTCCTGAGGTCCCCGTCGCAACTCGAGAAGCACACCCAGCTTCCCGCCACAACTAGAGAAACACCCCAAAATTATCCCCTCAATGCGAGATGAGGAATTTTGCGATGCAGCATCTCAAGAGAAATACCAAATTCCCTCTTGAAAGTCAAAAAGGTACTTGACACCCTTTATTCGACTCAGAATATTACCTCACACATCCGTCCCCTTTGGAGATGAGAACACATTTTATGGACTCAATTCGAGATGAGCCCCTGTGCACATTTAAAGGCTCGAGAGGAACCCGAAAGTTCCCCTTCCAACACCAATGGGGACCTGAATTCCCTGAAGCAACCCAAGAGAGTTCCTGAGGTCCACGTCCCACCTCGAGAAGCACAACAAGCTTCCCGCCGCAACTCTAGAAACACAGACAAATTATCCCTTCAATGCGAGATGAGGAAATTTTGCGATGCAGAATCTCAAGAGAAATACCACATTCTCTCTTGAAAGGCAAAAAGGTACTTGACACCCTTCATTCGACTCAGAAAGTTCCCTCAAACAGCCGTCCCCTTTTAGAGGAGAACACACTTTATGGACACATTTCGAGATGACCCCTGTGCACATTTAAGGGCTCCAGAAGAACCCGGATGTTCCCCTTTCAACACCAAACGGGACCTGACTTCCCTGAAGTAACCCCAGCGAGTTCCTGAGGTCCCCGTTGCAACTCTTGACAACCCCCACTTTCCTGCCGCAACTGGAGATACACCCCAAAAATATCCCCTCAATGCGAGATGAGGAAATTTTGCGATGCAGCATCTCAAGAGACATACCACATTCCCTCTTGAAAGGCAAAATGTTACTTGACACCCTTTATTCGACTCAGAAAGTTACCTCACACAGCAGTCCCCTTTTAGTGGAGAACACACTTTATAGACTCAATTCGAGATGAGCCCCTGTGCACATTTAAGGGCTCGTGAGGAATCCGGAAGTTCCCCTTCCAACACCAAAGGGGAACTGACTTCCCTGAAGCAACCCCAGCGAGTTCCTGAGCTCACCGTCGCAACTCGAGAAGCACCCCCAACTTCCCGCCGCAACTCGAGAAGCACCAAAAAATTATCCCCTCATTGCGAGATGAGGAAATTTTGTGATGTAGCATCTCAAGAGAAATACCACATTCCCTCTTGAAAGGCAAAAATGTACTTGACACTCTTTATTCCACTCAGAAAGTTCCCTCACACAGCCTTCCCCTTTTAGAGGAGATCACACTTAATGGACTCAAATCGAGATGAGCCCCTGTGCACAAATAAGGGCTCGAGAGGAACCCGGAAGTTCACCTTCCAACACCAAAGGGGACCTGACTTCCCTGAAGCAACCCTAGCGAGTTCCTGAGGTCCACATCGCAACTCGAGAAGCACCCCCAGGTTCCCGCCAAAACTAGAGATACACCCCAAAATTATCCCCTATATGCGAGATGAGGAATTTTGCGATGCAGCATCTAAAGAGAAATACCACATTCAATCTTGAAAGGCAAAAAGGTACTTGACATCCTTTATTCGACTCAGAATGTTACCTCACACATCCGTCCTCTTTGGAGATGAGAACACACTTTATGGACTCAATTCGAGATGAGCGCCTGTGCACATTTAAAGGCTCGAGAGGAACCCGAAAGTTCCCCTTCCAACACCAATGGGGACCTGACTTCCCTGAAGCAACCCCAGCGAATTCCTGAGGTCCCCGTCGCAAATCGAGAAGCACCCCCAGCTTTACGCCGCAACTCGAGAAACACCCCAAAATTAATCCCTCAATGCGAGATGAGGAAATTTTGCCATGCAGCATCTCAAGAGAAATACCACATTCCCTCTTGAAAGGCAAAAAGTTACTTCACACCCTTTATTCGAATCAGAAAGTTCCCTCACACAGCCGTCCCCTTTGGAGAGATCACACTTAATGGACTCAATAGAGATGAGCCCCTGTGCACATTTAAAGGCTCGAGAGGAACCCGGAAGTTCCCATTCCAATAACAAAGGGGGCCTGACTTCCCTGAAGAAACCCCAGCGAGTTCCTGGGTTCCCCGTCGAAACTCTAAAAGCACCCCCAGCTTCCCGCCACAAATCGAGAAACACACCAAAATTATCCCCTCAATGCGAGATGAAGAAATTTTGCGATGCAGCATCTCAAGAGAAATACCACATTCCCTCTTGAAAGGGAAAAAGTTACTTGACACGATTTATTCAACTCAGAAACTTCCCTCACACAGCCGTCCCCTTTTAGACGAGTACACACTTTATGAATTCAATTCGAGATGAGCCCCCGTGCACATTTAAGGGCTCCAGAGGAACCCGGAAATTGCCCTTCCAACAGCAAATAGGACCGGACTTCCCTGAAGTAACCCCAGCGAGTTCCTGAGGTCCCCGTCGCAACTCGAGAAGCACCTCCAGCTTCCCGCTGCAACTCGAGAGACACCCCAAAATTATCCCCACAATGCGAGATGAGGAAATTTTGCGATGCAGAATTTCAAAAGAAATACCACATTCCCTCTTGAAAGCCAAAAAGGTACATGACACCCTTTATTCGACTCAGAAAGTTCCCTCACAGAGGCGTCCCCATTGGAGATGAGAACACACTTTATTGACTCAATTCGAGATGAGGCCCTGTTCACTTTTAAGGGCTCGAGAGGAAACCGGAAGTTTCCCTTCCAACACGAAAGGGGACCTGAATTCCCTGAAGCTAACAAAGCGACTTCCTGAAGTCTCAATATCAACCCGCGATGCACACCCAGCTACCCGCTGCAACTCGAGAAACACACCAAAATTATCCCCTCAATGCAAGATGAGGAAATTTGTCGACGCAGCATCTCCAGAGACATACCACATTGCCTCTTGAAAGGCAAAACGGTACTTGACACCCTTTTTTCGACTCAGAAAGTTCCCTCACATAACCATCCCCTTTGGAGAGGAGAACACATTTAATGGACTCAATTCGAGATGAGCCCCTGAGCACATTGAAGGGCTCGAGAGGAAACTGGAAGTTCCACTTCCAATACCAAAGGGGACCTGACTTCCCAGAAGCAACACCAGCGAGTTCCTGAGGTCCCCATGGCAACTCGAGAAGCAACCCCAGCTTCCCGCCGCAACTCGAGAAACAACCCAAAATTATCCCCTCCATGCGAGATGAGGAAATTTTGCGATGCAGCATCTCAAGAGAAATACCACATTCCCTCTTGAAAGGCAAAAAGGTACTTGACCCCCTTTATTCGACTCAGAAAGTTCCCTCACAAAGCCGCCCCTTTGGAGAGGAGAACAAACGTCATGGACTCAATTCGTGATGAGCCCCTGTGCACATTTAAGGGCTCGAGAGGAAACCGGAAGTTCCCCTTCCAACACCAAAGGGGACCCGACTTCCCTGAAGTAACCCCAGCGAGTTCCTGAGGTCCACGTCGCAACTCGAGAAGCACCCCCAGATTCCCGCCGCAACTCGAGAAACACCAGAAAATTATCCCCTCCATGCGACATGAGGAAATTTGGCAATGCAGCATCTCAAGAGAAATACCACTTTCCCTCTGGAAAGGCAAAATGGTACTTGACAACCTTTATTCGACTCAGAAATACCCTCACACAGCCGTCCACTTTGGAGAGAGCACACTTTATGGACTCAAATCGAGATGAGCCCCTGTGCACATTTAAGGGCTCGAGAGGAAACTGCAAGTTCCCCTTCCAACACAAAAGGGGACCTGACTTCCCTGAAGCAACCCCAGCGAGTTCCTGAGGTCCCCGTCGCAACTCGAGAAGCACTTCCAGCTTTGCGCTGCAACTACGAGAAACACCCCAAAATTATCTGCTCCATGCGAGATTAGGAAATTTGGCGATGCAGCATCTCAAGGGAAATACCATATTCCCCCTTGAAAGGGAAAAAGGTACTTGACACCCTTTATTCGACTCAGAAAGTTCCCTCACACAGCCTTCCCCTTTGCAGAGGAGAACACACTTTATGAACTCAATTCGAGATGAGCCCCTGAGCACATTTAAAGGCTCAAGAGGAAACCGGAAGTTCCCCTTCCTTCACCAAAGGGGACCTGACTTCCCTGAAGCAACCCCAGCTAGTTCCAGGGGTCCCCCTCGCAACTCGAGAAGCACCCCCAGCTTCCGGCCGCAACTCGAGAAACACCCCAAAATTGTCCCCTCCATGCGAGATGAGGAAATTTTGCGATGCAGCATCTCAAGAGAAATACCACATTCCCTCTTGAAAGGCAAAAAGGTACTTGACACCTTTATTCGACTCAGAAAGCTCCCTCACAAAGCCGTCCCCTTTGGAGAGGAGAACACATGTCATGGACTAAATTCAAGATGAGCCCCTGTGCACATTTAAGGGCTCGAGAGGAAACTGCAAGTTCCCCTTCCAACACCAAAGGGGACCTGACTTCCCTGAAGTAACCCCAGCGAGTTCCTGAGGTGCCCGTCTCAACTCGAGAAGCACTTCCAGCTTCGCGCCGCAACTCGAGAAACACGCCAAAATTAGCCCCTCCATGCGAGATGAGGAAATTTTGCGATGCAGCATCTCAAGAGAAATACCACATTCCCTCTTGAAAGTCAAAAAGGTACTTGACACACTTTATTTGACTCAGAAAGTTCGCTCACACAGCCGTTCCCGTTGGAGAGAAGAACACACTTTATGGACGCAATTCGAGATGAGCCCCTGTGCACATTTAAGGGCTCGAGAGGATTCAGGAAGTTCCCCTTCCGACACCAAAGGGGACCTGAAATCCCTGATGCAACCGCAGCGAGTTCCTGAGGTCTTCGTCGCACCTCGAGAAGCACCCCCTGCTTCCCTCGGCAACTCGATAAATACTCCAAAATTATCCCATCCATGCGAGATGAGGAAATTTTGCGAGGCAGCATCTCAAGAGAAATACCACATTCCCTCTTGAAAGGCAAAAAGTTACTTGACACACTTTATTCGACTCAGAAAGTTCCCTCACACAGCCGTCCCCTTTGGAGAGGAGAACACACTTTATGGACTCAATTAGAGATGAGCCGCTGTGCACATTTGAGGGCTCGAGAGGAACCCGGAAATTCCCCTTCCAACACCAAAGGGAAAATGACTTCCCTGAAGCAACACCAGCGAGTTCCTGAGGTCCCCGTCGCAACTCGAAAACACCCCCAGCTTCCCGCCACAACTCGAGAAACGCCCCAAAATTATCCCCACAATGCGGGATGAGGAAATTTTGCCTTGCAGCATCTCAAGAGAAATACCACATTCCCTCTTGAAAGGCAAAAAGGTACTTGACACACTTTATTCGACTCAGAAAGTTCCCTCAAACAGCCGTCCCCTACGGAGAGAACACACTGTATGGACTCAATTCGAGATGTGCCCCTGTGCACATTTAAGGGCTCCAGAGGAAACCGGATGTACGCTTTCCAACACCAAAGGGGAACTGACTTCCCTGAAGCAACCCCAGCGACTTAAAGAGGTCCCTGTCGCAACTCGAGAAACACACCAGCTACCCGCCGCAACTCGAGAAACACCCCAAAATTATCACCTCAATGCGAGATGAGGAAATTTTGCGATGCAGCATCTCAAGAGAAATACCACATTCCCTCTTGAAAGTCAAAAAGGTACTTGACACACTTTATTTGACTCAGAAAGTTCCGTCACACAACCGTTCCCGTTGGAGAGAAGAACACACTTTATGGACGCAATTCGAGATGAGCCCCTGTGCACATTTCAGTGCTCGAGAGGAAACCGGAAGTTCCCCTTCCGACACCAAAGGGTACCTGAAATCCCTGATGCAACCCCAGCGAGTTCCTGAGGTCTCCGTCGCACCTCGAGAAGCACCTCCAGCTTCCCTAGGCAACTCGATAAATACTCCAAAATTATCCCCTCCATGCGAGATGAGGAAATTATGCGATGCAGAATCTCAAGAGAAATACCACATTCGCTCTTGAAAGGCAAAAACGTACTTGACACCCTTTAATCGACTCAGAAAGTTCCCTCACACAGCCGTCCCCTTTTAGAGGAGAACACACTTTATGGACTCAATACGATATAAGCCCCTGTTCACCTTTATGGGCCTGAGAGGAACACGGATGTTCCTCTTCCAACATCAAAGGGGTCGTGACTTCCCTGAAGCAACCCCAGCGAGTTCCTGAGGTCCCCGTCGCAACTCGAGAAGCGCCCCCAGCTTCCCGCCGATACTCGAGAAACACCCCAATTTTATCCCCTCCATGCGAGATGAGGAAATTTGGTGATGCATCATCTCAAGAGAAATACCACATTCCCTCTTGAAAGGCAAAAAGGTACTTGACACCCTTTATTCGATTCAGAAAGTTCCCTGATACAGCCTTCCCATTTGGAGAGGAGAACACACTATACGGACTCAATTCAGGATGAGCCCCTGTGCACATTTAAGGCTCGAGAGGAAACCGGAAGTTCCCCTTCCAACACCACAGGGGACCTGACTTCCCTGTAGCAACCCCAGCGAGTTCCTGAGGTCCCCGTCGCAACTTGAGAAGCACGCCCAGCTTCCCACCGTAACTCGAGAAACACCAAAAAATTATCCCTTCCATGCGAGATGAGGAAATTTGGCGATACAGCATCTCAAGAAAAATACCACATTCCCTCTTGAAAGGCAAAAAGTTACTTGACCCCCTTTATTCGACTCAGACAGTTCCCTCACACAGCCGTCCCCTTTGGAGAGGAGAACACACTTGATGGACTCAAATCGTGATGAGCCCCTGTGCACATTAAAGGGCTCGAGAGGAAACCGGAAGTTCCCCTTCCAACACCAAAGGGGACCTGACTTCCCTGAAGCAACCCCCGAGAGTTACTGAGGTCCCTGTCGCAACTCGAGAAGCACAACAAGCTTCCCGACGCAACTCGAGAAACACCCTAAAATTATCCCCTCCATACGAGATTATGACATTTTGCGATGCAGCCTCTCAAGAGAAATACCACATTCCCTCTTGAAAGGCAAAAAGTAACCTGACACCCTTTATTCGACTCATAGTTCCCTCACACAGCCATCCCCTTTGGAGAGGAGAACACACTTTATGGACTCAATTCAAAATACGCCCCTGTGCACATTTAAGGGCTGGAGAGGAAACCTTAAGCTCCCCTTCCAACACCAAAGGGGATCTGAGTTCCCTGAAGCTACCCGAGCTAGTTCCTGAGGTCACCATCGGAACTTGAGATGCACACCCAGATCCAGCCTCAACTCGAGAAACACCCCAAAATTATCCCCTCAATGCGAGATGAGGTAATTTTCTGCTGCAGAATCTCAAGAAAATCCCGCATTCCCGCTTGAGAGCAAAAGGGAACTTGACACACTTTATGCCACTCAGAATGTTCCCTAACATCCGTCCCCATTGGAGAGGCATAAACACTTTATGGACTCAACTACAGAAGAGGCCCTATTCCCATTAAAGGGCTCGAGTGTAATCCGGAAGTTCCCCTTCCAGCACAAAAGGGGACCTGACTTCCCTGAAGAAACTCGAGTGAGTTCCTGAGGTCACCATCTAAACTCAAGAAGTATCCCCAGTGTCCCGCCGCAATTCAAGAAAAACAACAAAATATTCCCCTCACTGCGAGATGAGCAAATTTTGCGCTGCAAAATCTAAAGAGAAATCCTACATTCCGTCTTGAAAGGCAAAAGGGAACTGACTCCGTTTAGGCGACTCAGAATGTTCCCTAACATCCTTCCTAAGTGGAGAGGAAAACACACTTTATGGACTCAAATCGAGAAGAGGCATTTTTCCCATTTAACAGCTCGAGAGTAATCCGAAAGTTCCCCTTCCAAAACCAAAGGGGACCTGACTTCCCTGAAGCAACCCCAACGATTTCCTGTGTTCCCCATCGCAGCTGAGAAGCACCGCCACCTTCCCGCCGCAACTAGAGACAAACCCCAAAATAATCCCCTCCATGCGAGATGAGAAAATTTTGCTATGCAGCATCTCAAGAGAAATACCACATTCTCTCTTGAAAGGCAAAAAGGTACTTGACACCCTTTATTTGACTCAGAAAGTTCCCTCACACAGCCGTCCCCTGTGGAGAGGAGAACACACTTGATGGACTCAATTCGTGATGAGCCCCTGTGCACATTTAAGGGCTTGAGAGGAAACCGGAACTTCCCCTTCCAAAACCAAAGGGGACCTGACTTCCTTGAAGTAACTCCAGAGAGTTCTTGTGGTCCCAGTCGCAACTCGAGAAGGACCCCCAGCTTCCCGCCGCATCTCGAGAAACACCCCAAAATTATCCCCTCCATGCGAGATGGGGAAAATTTGCGATGAAGCATCTCAAGAGGAATACCACATTCCCTCTTGAAAGGCAAGACGGTACTTGACACCCGTTATTCGACGCGGAGTTCCCTCACACAGCCGTCGCCTTTGGAGAGGAGAACACACTTTATGGACTCAGTTCGAGATGAGCCCCTGTGCACATTTAAGGGATGGAGAGGAACCCGGAAGTTCCCCTTCCAAAAGCAAAGGGGACCTGACTTCCCTGAAGCAACCACAGCGAATTCCTGAGGTTTCCGTCCCAACTCGAGAAGCACCCCCAGATTCCCGCCGCAATACGAGAACACCCCTAAAATATCCCCTCAATGCGAGATGAGGAAATTTTGCGATGAAAATCGCAAGAGAAATACCACATTCCCTCTTGAAAGGCAAAAAGCTACTTGACACCCTATATTCGACTCAGAAACTTCCCTCACACAGCCGTCCCCTTTGGAGAGAACACACTTTATGGACTCAATTCGAGATGAGCCCCTGTGCACATTTAAGGGCTCGAGAGGAACCCGGAAGTTCCCCTTCCAACACCAAAGGGGAACTGATTTCCCTGAAGCAACCCCAGCGAGTTCCTGAGGTCCCCGTTGCAACTCGAGAAACACACACACCTTCCCGCTGCAACTCGAAAAACACCCCAAATTATCCCCTCAATGCAAGATGAGGAAATTTTGCGATGCAGCATCTCAAGAGATATACCACATTCCCTCTTGAAAGGCAAAAAGTACTTGACACCCTTTATTCGACTCAGAAAGTTCCCTCACACAGCCGTCCCCATTGGAGAGAACACAGTTTATGGACTCAATTCGAGATGAGCCCCTGTGCACATTTATGGGCTCGAGAGGAACCCGGAAGTTCCCCTTCCAACAGCAAAGGGGACCTGACTTCTCTGAACCAATCGCAGCGAGTTCCTGAGTCCCCGTCGCAACTCGAGAAGCACCCCCATCTTCCCGCTGCAACTCGAAAAAAAACCCAAATTGTCCCCTCAATGCGAGATGAGGAAATTTTGCGATACAGCAACTCAAGAGATATACCACATTCCCTCTTCAAAGGCAAAAAGGTACTTGACACCCTTTATTCGACTCAAAAATTTCCCTCACACAGCAGTCCCATTTTAGAGGAGAACACACTTTATGGACTCAATTCGAGATGAGCCCCTGTGCACATTTAAGGGCTCGAGAGGAACCCGGAAGTTCCCCTTCCAACACCAACGGGGACCTGACTTCCCTGAAGCAACCTCAGCGAGTTCCTGAGGTTCCCGTCATAACACTTGAAGCACACCCAGCTTCCCGACGCAACTTGAGAAACACCACAAAATTATTCCTCAATGCGAGAAGAGGAAATTTTGCGATGCAGCATCTTAAGAGAAATACCACATTCCCTCCTGAAAGGCAAAAAGGTACTTGACACCCTTTATTCGACTCAGAAAGTTCCCTCACGCAGCCGTCCCCTTTTAGAGGAGAACACACTTTAGGGACTCAATTCGAGATGAGCCCCAGTGCACATTTAAGGGCTCCAGAGGAACCCAGAAATTCCTCTTCCAATACCAAAGGGGACATGACTTCCCTGAAGCAACCCCAGCGAGTTCCTGAGGTACCCGTCGCAACTCGAGAAGCACCCCCAGCTTCCTGCCGCAACTCGAGTAACACCCCAAAATTATCCCCTCAATGCGAGATGAGGAAATTTTGCGATGCAGCAACTCAAGAGATATACCACATTCCGTCCTGAAAGGCAAAAAGTACTTGACACCCTTTATTCGACTCAGAAAGTTCCCTCACACAGCCGTCCCCTTTGGAGAGAAAACACTTTATGGACTCAAATCGAGATGAGCCCCTGTGCACATTTAAGGGCTCGAGAGGAAACCGGATATTCCCCTTCCAAAAACAAAGGGGACCTGACTTCCCTGAAGCAACCCCAGCGAGTTCCTTAGGTCCCCGTCGCAACTCCAGAAGCACCGCCAGCTTCCCACCGAAACTCGAGAAACACCCCAAAATTACCCCCTCAATGCGAGATGAGGAAATTTTGCGATGCAGCATCTCAAGAGAAATACGACATTCCCTCTTGAAAGGCAAAAAGGTACTTGACACCCTTTATTCGACTCAGAAAGTTCCCTCACACAGCCGTCCCCTTTGGAGAGAACACACTTTATAGACTCAATTCGAGATGAGCCCCTGTGCACATTTAAGGGCTCGAGAGGAACCCGGATATTCCCCTTCCAACACCAAAGGGGACCTGACTTCCCTGAAGCAACCCCAGCGAGTTCCTGAGGACCCCGTCGCATCTCGAGAAGCACCCACAGCTTCCCGCCGCAACTCGAGAAACACCCCAAAATTATCCCCTCAATGCGAGATGAGGAAATTTTGCGATGCAGCATCTCAAGAGAAATACCACATTCCCTCTTGAAAGGCAAAAAGGTACTTGACACCCTTTATTCGACTCAGAAAGTTCCCTCACACAGCAGTCCCATTTTAGAGGAGAACACACTTTATGGACTCAATTCGAGATGAGCCCCTGTGCACATTTAAGGGCTCGAGAGGAACCCGGAAGTTCCCCTTCCAACACCAACGGGGACCTGACTTCCCTGAAGCAACCTCAGCGAGTTCCTGAGGTTCCCGTCATAACACTTGAAGCACACCCAGCTTCCCGCCGCAACTTAGAAACCCCCCAATATTATCCCCTCAATGCGAGAAGAGGAAATTTTGCGATGCAGGATCTCAAGAGAAATACCACATTCCTTCTTGAAAGTCAAAAACGTACTTGACACCCTTTACTCGACTCAGAAAGTTCCCTCACGCAGCCGTCCCCTTTTAGAGGAGAAGACACTTTATGGACTCAATTCGAGATGAGCCCCTGTGCACATTTAAGGGCTCCAGAGGAACCCAGAAATTCCTCTTCCAATACCAAAGGGGACATGACTTACCTGAAGCAACCCCAGCGAGTTCCTGAGGTCCCCATCTCAACTCGAGAAGCACCCCCAGCTTCCCGCCGCAACTCGAGAAACACCCCAAAATTATCCCCTCAATGCGAGATGAGGAAATTTTGCGATGCAGCATCTCAAGAGAAATACCACATTCCCTCTTGAAAGGCAAAAAGGTACTTGACACCCTTTATTCGACTCAAAAAGTTCCCTCACACAGCCGTCCCCTTTGGAGAGAACACAATTTATGGACTCAAATCGAGATGAGCCCCTGTGCACATTTAAGGGCTCGAGAGGAAACCGGATATTTCCCTTCCAACAACAAAGGGGACCTGACTTCCCTGAAGCAACCCCAGCGAGTTCCTGAGGTCCCCGTCGCAACTCGAGAAGCACCGCCAGCTTCCCACCGGAACTCGAGAAACACCCCAAAATTATCCCCTCAATGCGAGATGAGGAAATTTTGCGATGCAGCATCTCAAGAGAAATACCACATTCCCTCTTGAAAGGCAAAAAGTTACTTGACACCCTTTATTCAACTCAGAAAGTTCCCTCACACAGCCGTCTCCTTTGGAGAGAACACACTTTATGGACTCAATTCGAGATGAGCCCCTGTGCACATTTAAGGGCTCGAGAGGAACCCGGATATTCCCCTTCCAACAACAAAGGGGACCTGACTTCCCTGAAGCAACCCCAGCGAGTTCCTGAGGTCCCCGTCGCATCTCGAGAAGCACCCACAGCTTCCCGCCGCAACTCGAGAAACACCCCAAAATTATCCCCTCAATGCGAGATGAGGAAATTTTGCGATGCAGCATCTCAAGAGAAATACCACATTCCCTCTTGAAAGGCAAAAAGGTACTTGACACCCTTTATTCGACTCAGAAAGTTCCCTCACACAGCAGTCCCATTTTAGAGGAGAACACACTTTATGGACTCAATTCGAGATGAGCCCCTGTGCACATTTAAGGGCTCGAGAGGAACCCGGAAGTTCCCCTTCCAACACCAAAGGGGACCTGACTTCCCTGAAGCAACCCCAGCGAGTTCCTGAGGTTCCCGTTTCCACTACAGAAGTATCCCCTACTTCCAACCACAACTCGAGAAACAACACAGTATTATCCCCGCAATGCGACATGAGGTAATTTTGCACTGCAGAATCTCAAGAGAAATCCCACATTACCGCTTGAAACGCAAAACGAAACTTGGCATACTTTATGCTCCTCAGAAAGTTCCCTAAAATCCATACCCATTGCAGAGGCATACACAATTTATGGACTCAACTCCAGAAGAGCCCCTATTCCCTTAAAGGCCTCGAGAGTAATCCAGAAGTTCCCCGTCCATCACTAAAGGGGAACTGACTTCCCTAAAGTAACTCCAGTGAATTACTGAGGTCCCCGTTGAAACTCGAGAAGTACCTCCAGCTTCCCACCGAAATTCGGGAAACACCACAAAATTATCCCCTCAATGGAAGATGAGGAAATTTTGCGCTGCAGAATCTCAAGATAAATCCCACATTCCCTCTTGAAAGGCAGCAGGGTGCTTGACTCCCTTTAGGCGACTCAGAATGTTCCCTAACATCCATCCTCAGTAGAGGAGAACATAATTTATGGACTTAAATGGAGAGGAGGCAATATTCCCTTTTAACGTCTGGACAGTAATCCGGAAGTTCCCCTTCCAACACAAAAGGCGACTTGACTTCCCTGAAGCAACCCGAGCGAGTTCCTGAGGTGCCCGCCATAGGTAGAGAAGTGCCCCCTGCTTCCCACCACAACTGGAGAAACACCACAAAATTATCACCTCAATGCGAGATGAGGAAATTTTGCGCTGCAGAATCTCAAAAGAAAATCCACATTACCATTGAAAGGCAAAAGCTTACTTGACACACTTTATGCCACTCAGAAAGTTCCCTAAGCTCCGTCTCCACTGGAGAGGAAATCACAACTTTAGGGACTCAACTGGAGAAGAGGCCCTATTCCCATTACACAGCTCAAAAGTATTCCGGAAGATCCCCTTCTAGCACAAATGGCACCTGATTACCTGAAGTAACTCAGGTAAGTTTCTGAGGTATTCGCAACTCGAGAAACACCACAAAATTATCCCCACAATGTGAGATGAGGAAATTTTGCGCTGCAGAATCTCAAGTGAAAACCCACATTTTCGCTTGAAAGGCAAAAGGTTACTTGACTCCCTTTAGGCGACTCAGAATGATCCCTAACATTTGTCCTCAGTGGAGAGGAAAACACACTTTATGGACTCAACTCCAGAAGAGGCCATATTCCCATTAAAGGGCTCAAGTGTAATCTGGAAGTTCTCCTTCCAGGAAAAAAGGGGCCTGATTTCCTGAAGTAACTCGGGTAAGTTTCTGAGGTCCCCTTCGCAACTCGAGAAACACAACAAAATTATTCCCTCAATGCGAGATGAGGAAATTTTGCGCTGCAGAATCTCAAGAGAAATCCCACATTCCCGCTTGAAGGGCAAAAGGGTACTTGACTCCCTTTAGGCGACTCAGAATGTTCCCTAACAACCTTCCTCAGTGGAGAGGAAAACACACTTTATGGACTCAAATCGAGAAGAGGCATTATTCACATTTAACAGCGCGAGAGTCATCCAGAAGTTCCCCTTCCAACACAAAAGGGGACTTGACTTCCCTGAAGCAACCCAAGCGAATTCCTGAGGTCCCCGATGGAACTAGAGAAGAACTCCCTGCTTCCTGCCACAACTCGAGAAACACCACAAAATTATCCCCTCAATGGGAGATGAGGAAATCTTGCGCTGCAGAATCTCAAAAGAAATCCCACATTCAAGCTTGAAAGGCATAAGGGTACCTGACTCCCTTTAGGCGACTCAGAATGTTCCCTAACATCCGTCCCCATTGGAGAGACATACACACTTTATGGACTCAACTCCAGAAGAGGCCCTATTCCCATTAAAGGGCTCGAGACTAATGCGGAAGTTCCCCTTCCAGCACAAAAGGGGACCTGACTTCCCTGAAGAAATTCGAGTGAGTTCCTGAGGTCGCCATCTAAACTCAAGAAGTACCCCCAGCGTCCTGCTGCAATTCGAGAAACACCACAAAATATTCCCCTCACTGCGAGATGAGGAAATTTTGCGCTGCAGAATCTCAAGAGAAATCCTACATTCCGGCTTGAAAGGCAAAAGGGTACTGACTCCGTTTATGCGACTCAGAATGTTCCCTAACATCCTTCCTCAGTGGAGAGGAAAACACACCTCATGGACTCAAATCGAAAAGAGGCAATATTCCCATTTAAAGGCTCAAGAGTAATCAAGAAGTTCCCCTTCCAACACAAAAGGGAACTTGACTTCCCTGGAGCAAACCGAGAGAGTTCCTTAGGTTCCCGTTTCAACTCCAGAAGTATCCCCTACTTCCCACCACAACTCGAGAAACAACACAATATTATCCCCTCAATGCGACATGAGGTAATTTTGCGCTGCAGAATGTCAAGGGAAATCCCACATTCCCGCTTGAAAGGCAAAAGGGAACTTGGCATACTTTCTGCCCCTCAGAAAGTTCCCTAAAATCCGTCCCCATTGCAGAGGCATACTCAATTTATGGACTCAACTCCAGAAGAGCCCCTATTCCCATTAAAGGGCTCGAGAGTAGTCCGGAAGTTCCCCGTCAGGCACAATGGGGGAACTGACTTCCCTGAAGTAACTCCAGTGAGTTCCTGAGGTCCCCGTTGAAACTCGAGAAGTACCCCAAGCTTCCCGCCTAAATTCGGGAAACACCACAAAATTATCCCCTCAATGCGAGAGGAGGAAACTTTGCGCTGCAGAATCTGAAGAGAAATCCCACATTCCCAATTGAAAGGCAAAAGCTTACTTGACTCCCTTTATGTCACTCAGAAAGTTCCCTAACATCCTTCCCCATTGGAGAGGAGAACACACTTTGTGGACTCAACTCCAGAAGAGGCCCTATTCCATTTAAAGGGCTCCAGAGTAATCCGGAAGCTCCCCTTCAAGAACAAAAGGGGTCCTAACTTCCCTGAAGTAACTGGAGTGAGTTCCTGAGGTCCCCGTCGCAACTCCAGAAGTACCCCCATCTTCCCGCCTCAATTCGAGAAACACCACATAATTATCCGCTCAATGCGAGATGAGGAAAATTTGCGCTGCAGAATCTCAAGAGAAATCCCACATTCCCACTTGAAAAGCAAAAAGGTACTTGACTCCCTTTATGCGATTCAGAATATTCCCTAACATCCATCCTCAGTGGAGAGGAGAACATATTTTATGGACTCAAATGGAGAAGAGGCAATATTCCCTTTTAATGGCTCGAGAGTATTCCGGAAGTTCCCCTTCCGACACAAAAGTGGACTTGACTTCCCTGAAGCAACCCGAGCGAGTTCCTGAGGTCCCCGCCGCAACTCGAGAAGTACCCCAGCTTCCCACCGCAATTCGAGAAACACCACAAAATTATCCCCTCAATGGAAGATGAGGATTTTTGCGCTGCAGAATCTCAACAGAAATCCCACATTCCCACTTGAAAGGCAAAAGCGTACTTGACACACTTTATGCCACACAGAAAGTTCAATAATATCCGTCCCATTGGAGAAGATAACACACTTTAGGGACTCAACTGGAGAAGAGGCCCCATTCCCATTAAAGGGCTCAAAAGTATTCCGGAAGTTCCCCTTCCAGCACAAATGGTACCTGATTCCCTGAAGTAACTCCAGTAAGTTTCTGAGGTCCCCATGGCAACTGGAGAAACACCACTAAATTTTCCGCACAATGTGAGATGAGGAAAATTTGCACTGCAGAATCTCAAGTGAAATCCCAAATATCCGCTTGAAAGGGAAAAGGGTACTTGACTCCCTTTAGCTGACTCAGAATGGTCCCTAACTTTCGTCCTCAGTGGAGAGGAATACACACTTTATGGACTCAACTCCAGAAGAGGCCCTATTCCCATTAAAGGGCTCAAGAGTAATCCGGAAGTTCTCCTTCCAGGAAAAAAAGGGCCTGATTCCCTGAAGTAACTCGAGAAAGTTCCTGAGGTCCCCTTCGCAACTCGAGAAGCACAACAAAATTATCCCCTCAATGAGGAAATTTTGCGCTGCAGTCTCAAGTGATATCCCACATTCCCGCTTGAAAGGCATAATGGTACCTGACTTCCTTTAGGCGACTCAGAATGTTCCCTAACATCCGTCCTCAGTGGAGAGGAAAACACACTTCATGGACTCAAATCGAAAAGAGGCTATATTCCCATTTAAAGGCTCGAGAGTAATCAAGAAGTTCCCCTTCCAACACAAAAAATTACTTGACTTCCCTGAAGCAACCTGAGCGAGTTCCTGAGGGTCCCATCTCAACTCCAGAAGTACCCCCTGCTTCCCGCCCCAACTCGAGAAACGACACAAGTGCGAGATGAGGTAATTTTCTGCTGCAGAATCTCAAGAGAAATCCCGCCTTCCCGCTTGAAAGCAAAAGGGAACTTGACACACTTTATGCCACTCAGAATGTTCCCTAACATCCGTCCCCATTGGAGAGGTATACACACTTTATGGACTCAACTCCAGAAGAGGCCCTATTCCCATTAAAGGGCTCGAGACTAATCCGGAAGTTCCCCTTCCAGCACAAAAGGGGACCTGACTTCCCTGAAGAAACTCGAGTGAGTTCCTGAGGTCGCTATCTAAACTCAAGAAGTACCCCCAGCGTCCCGCCGCAATTCGAGAAACACCACAAAATATTCCCCTCACTGCGAGATGAGGAAATTTTGCGCTGCAGAATCTCAAGAGAAATCCTACATTCCGGCTTGAAAGGCAAAAGGGTACTGACTGCGTTTATGTGACTCAGAATGTTCCCTAACATCCTTCCTCAGTGGAGAGGAAAACACACTTTATGGACTCAAATCGAGAAGAGGCATTTTTCCCATTTAAAAGCTCGAGAGTAATCCGGAAGTTCCCCTTCCAACAAAAAAAGGACTTGACTTCCCTAAAGCAACCCAAGCGAGTTCCTGAGGTCCCCGACGCACCTCGAGAAGTACCCCAAGCTTCCCGCCGCAACTCGAGATACACCACAAAATTATCCCCTCAATGGGAGATGAGGAAATTTTGCGCTGCAGAATCTCAAGAGAAATCCCACATTCCCGCTTGAAAGTCAAAAGAGTACTTGACTCCCTTTAGGCGACTCAGAATGTTCCCTAACATCCATCCTCAGTGGAGAGGAGAACATATTTTATGGACTCAAATGGAGAGGAGGCAATATTCACTTTTAACAACTCCACAGTAATCCGGAAGTTCTCCTTCCAAAACAAAAGGCGACTTGACTTCCCTGAAGCACGGGAGCGAGTTCCTGAGGTCCCCGCCATAGCTAGAGAAGTGCCCCCTGCTTCCCACCACAACTGGAGAAACACAATAAAATTATCCCCTCAATGTGAGATGAGGTTATTTTACGCTGCGGAATCTCAAGAGATACCCCACATTCCCGCTTGAAAGGCAAAAGGGTACTTGACACAATTTATGCCACTCAGAAAGTTCAAAAATATCCGTCCCCATTGGAGAGAATAACACACTTTATGGACTAAACTACAAAAGAGGCCCTATTCCCATTAAAGGGCTCGAGAGTAATCCGGAGGTTCCCCTTCCAGCACAAATGTGACCCGATTCCCTGAAGTAACTTGAGTAAGATTCTGAGGTCCCCATCGCAACTCAAGAAACACCACATAATTACCCCACAATGTGAGATGAGGAAATTTTGCGCTGCAGAATCTCAAGAGAAATCCCACATTCCCTCTTTAAAGGTAAAAGGGTATTTACACCGTTTAGGCGACTCAGAATGGTCCCTAACATCCGTCCTCAGTGGAGAGGAGAACACACTTTATGGACTTAAATCGAGAAGAGCTAATATTCCCATTTAACGGCTCGAGAGTAATCCGAAAGTTCCCCTTGCAAAAACAAAGGGGACTTGACTTCACTGAAGCAAGTGAGTGTGTTCCTGACGTCCCTGTCGCAATTCGAGAAGTAATCACTGCTTCCGCCGGCAAAATGACCAACAACACAAAATTATTCCCTCAATTCGAGATGAGGAAATTTTGCTATGCAGAATCTCAAGAGAAACCCCACATTCCCTCTTGAAAGGCAAAAAGTACTTGACACCCATTTTTCGACTCAGAAAGTACCCTCACACAGCCGTTCCCTTTGGAGAGGAAACACACTTTACGGACTCAATTCGAGATAAGTCCCTGTTCATATTTGATGGCTCAAGGGGAAACCGGAAGTTCCCCTTTCAACACCAAAGAGGACCTAACTTCCCTGAAGCAACTCCAGCGAGTTCCTGAGGTCCCCGTCGCAACTAGAGAAGAAAGCCAAGCTTCCCGTCGCAACTCGAGAAACACCCGAAAATTATCCCCTCAATGCGAGATGAGCAAATTTTGCGATGAAGGATCTCAAGAGAAATACCACATTCCTTCTTGAAAGGCAAAAAGGTACTTGACACCCTTTATTCGATTCAGAATGTTCCCTCACACAGCCGTCCCCTTTGGAGAGGAGAACACACTTTATGGACTCAATTCGAGATGAGCCCTCTTCACATTTGCGGGCTAGAGAGGAAACCGAAAGTTCCCCTTCCAACACCAAAGGGGACCTGACTTCCCTGAAGCAACCCCAGCGAGTTCCTGAGGTCCCCGTCGCAACTCGAGAAGCACCCCCAGCTTCACGCCGCAACTCGAGAAACACCCCAAAATTATCCCCTCAATGAGAGATGAGGAAATTTTGTGATGCAGCATCTCAAGAGAAATACCACATTCCCTCTGGAAAGGCAAAAAGGTACTTGGCACCGTTTATTCGACTCAGAAAGTTCCCTCACACAGCCGTCCCCTTTGGAGAGGAGAACACACTTTATCCACTCAATTCGAGATGACCCCTGTTCACAATTAAGGGATAGAGAGGAAATCGGAAGTTCCCCTTCCAACAAGAAAGACGACCTGACTTCCCTGAAGCAACCACAGCGAGTTCCTCAGGTCCCCGTCGCAACTCGAGAAGCACCCCCAGCTTCCCGCCGCAACTCGAGAAACACTCCAAAATTATTCCCTCAATGCGAGATGAGGAAATTTTGCGATGCAGAATCTGAAGAGAAATACCACATTCCCTCTTGAAAGGCAAAAAGGTACTAGACACACTTTATTCGACTCAGAAAGTTCCCTCACACAGCCGTCCCCTTTTCAAGGAGAACAAATTTTATGGACTCAATTCGAATGAGCCCCTGTTCACATTTAAGGGCTATATAGGAAACCGGAAGTTCCGCTTCCAACTCCAAAGGGGACCTGACTTCCCTGAAGCAACCCCAGCGAGTTCCTGAGGTCCCCGTCGCAACTCGAGAAGCACCCCCAGCTTCCCGGCGCAACTCGAGAAACACCCCAAAATTATCCCCTCCATGCGAGATGAGGAAATTTGGCGATGCAGCATCTCAAGAGAAATACCACATTCCCTCTGGAAAGTCAAAAAGGTACTTGACACCCTGTATTTGACTCAGAAAGTTCCCTCACACAGCCGTCCCCTTTGGAGAGGAGAACACACTTTACGGACTCAATTCGAGAGGAGCCCCTGTGCACATTGAAGGGCTCGAGAGGAAACCGGAAGTTCCCCTTCCAACACCAAAGGGGACCTGACTTCCCTGAAGCAACCCCAGCGAGTTCCTGAGGTCCCCGTCGCAACTCGAGAAGCACCCCCAGCTTCCCGCCGCAACTCGAGAAACACACCAAAATTATCCCCTCCATGCGAGATGAGGAAATTTGGCGATGCAGCATCTCAAGAGAAATACCACATTCCATCTGGAAAGGCAAAAATGTACTTGACACCCTTTATTCGACTCAGAAAGTTCCCTAACACAGCCGTCCCCTTTGGAGAGGAGAACACACTTTACGGACTCAATTCGAGAGGAGCCCCTGTGCACATTGAAGGGCTCGAGAGGAAACCGGAAGTTCCCCTTCCAACACCAAAGGGGACCTGACTTCCCTGAAGCAACCCCGCGAGTTCCTGAGGTCCCCGTCGCAACTCGAGAAGCACCCCCAGCTTCCCGCCGCAACTCGAGAAACACACCAAAATTATCCCCTCCATGCGAGATGAGGAAATTTGGCGATGCAGCATCTCAAGAGAAATACCACATTCCCTCTAGAAAGGCAAAAAGGTACTTGACACCGTTTATTCGACTCAGAAAGTTCCCTCACACAGCCGTCCCCTTTGGAGAGGAGAACACACTTTACGGACTCTATTCGAGAGGAGTCGCTGTGCACATTGAAGGGCTCGAGAGGAAACCGGAAGTTCCCCTTACCACACCGAAGGAGACCTGACTTCCCTGAAGCAACCCCAGCGAGTTCCTGAGGTCCCCGTCGCAACTCGAGAAGCACCCCCAGCTTCCCGCCGCAACTCGAGAAACACACCAAAAGTATCCCCTCCATGCGAGATGAGGAAATTTGGCGATGCAGCATCTAAAGAGAAATACCACATTCCCTCTGGAAAGGCAAAAAGGTACTTGACACCCTTTATTCGACTCAGAAAGTTCCCTCACACAGCCGTCGCCTTTGGAGAGGAGAACACACTTTACGGACTCAATTCGAGAGGAGCCCCTGTGCACATTGAAGGGCTCGAGAGGAAACCGGAAGTTCCCCTTCCAACACCAAAGGGGACCTGACTTCCCTGAAGCAACCCCAGCGAGTTCCTGAGGTCCCCAAAGCCATTCGAGAAGCACCCCCAGCTTCCCGCCGCAACTCGAGAAACACCCCTAAATTATCCCCTCCATGCGAGATGAGGAAATTTGTCGATGCAGCATCTCAAGAGAAATACCACATTCCCTCTGGGAAGGCAAAAAGGTACTTGACACCCTTTATTCGACTCAGAAAGTTCCCTCACACAGCCGTCCCCTTTGGAGAGGAGAACACACTTTACGGACTCAATTCGAGAGGAGCCCCTGTGTACATTGAATGGCTCGAGAGGAAACCGGAAGTTCCCCTTCCAACACCAAAGGGGACCTGACTTCCCTGAAGCAACCCCCGCGAGTTCCTGAGGTCCCCGTCGCAACTCGAGAAGCACCCCCAGCTTCCCGCCGCAACTCGAGAAACACCCCAAAATTATCCCCTCCATGCGAGATGAGGAAATTTGGCGATGCAGCATCTCAAGAGAAATACCACATTCCTTCTGGAAAGGCAAAAAGGTACTTGACACCGTTTATTCGACTGAGAAAGTTCCCTCACACAGCCGTCCCCTTTGGAGAGGAGAACACACTTTACGGACTCTATTCGAGAGGAGTCGCTGTGCACATTGAAGGGCTCGAAAGGAAACCGGAAGTTCCCCTTACCACACCGAAGGAGACCTGAGTTCCCTGAAGCAACCCCAGCGAGTTCCTGAGGTCCCCGTCGCAACTCGAGAAGCACCCCCAGCTTCCCGCCGCAACTCGAGAAACACCCCAAAATTATCCCCTCCATGCGAGATGAGGAAATTTGGCGATGCAGCATCTAAAGAGAAATACCACATTCCCTCTGGAAAGGCAAAAAGGTACTTGACAACCTTTATTCGACTCAGAAAGTTCCCTCACACAGCCGTCCCCTTTGGAGAGGAGAACACACTTTACGGACTCAATTCGAGAGGAGGCCCTATTCCCATTCAAGGGCTTGAGAGTAATCCGGATGTTTCCCTCCCAGCACAAAAGGGGACCTGACTTCCCTGATGTAACTCGAGTGATTTTCTGAGGTCCCCGTCGCAACTCCAGAAGTAACCGCAGCTTCCCGCCGCAATTTGAGAAACACCACAAAATATTCATCCTCAATGCGAGATGAGGAAATTTTGCGCTACATAATCTCAAGAGAAATCCCACATTCCATTTTGAAAGGCAAAAGGGTACTTGACTCCCTTTATACGACTCAGAAAGTTCCCTCACACAGCCGTCCCCTTTGAGAGGAGAACACACTTCACGGACTCAATTCGAGAGGAGTCCCTGTGCACATTGAAGGACTCGAGAGGAAACCGGAAGTTCCCCTTCCTACAACAAAGGGGACCGGACTTCCCTGAAGCAACCCCAGCGAGTTCCTGAAATCCCCGTCGCAACTAGAGAAGCAACCCCAGCTTCCCGCCGCAACTCGAGAAACACCCCAAAAGTATCCCCTCCATGCGAGATGAGGAAATTTGGCGCTGCAGCATCTCAAGAAAAATACCACATTCCCTCTGGAAAGGCAAAAAGGTACTTGACACCCTTTATTCGACTCAGAAAGTTCCCTCACACAGCCGTCGCCTTTGGAGAGGAGAACACACTTTACGGACTCAATTCGAGAGGAGCCCCTGTGCACATTGAAGGGCTCGAGAGGAAACCGGAAGTTCCCCTTCCAACACCAAAGGGGACCTGACTTCCCTGAAGCAACCCCAGCGAGTTCCTGAGGTCCCCAAAGCCATTCGAGAAGCACCCCCAGCTTCCCGCCGCAACTCGAGAAACACCCAAAAATTATCCCCTCCATGCGAGATGAGGAAATTTGGCGATGCAGCATCTCAAGAGAAATACCACATTCCCTCTGGGAAGGCAAAAAGGTACTTGACACCCTTTATTCGACTCATAAAGTTCCCTCACACAGCCGTCCCCTTTGGAGAGGAGAACACACTTTACGGACTCAATTCGAGAGGAGCCCCTGTGTACATTGAATGGCTCGAGAGGAAACCGGAAGTTCCCCTTCCAACAACAAAGGGGACCTGACTTCCCTGAAGCAACCCCAGCGAGTTCCTGAGGTCCCCGTCGCAACTCGAGAAGCACCCCCAGCTTCCCGCGGCAACTCGAGAAACAGCCCAAAATTCTCCACTCCATGCGAGATGAGGAAATTGGGCGATGCAGCATCTCAAGAGAAATACCACATTCCCTCTGGAAAGTCAAAAAGGTACTTGACACCCTGTATTCGACTCAGAAAGTTCCCTCACAGAGCCGTCCCCTTTGGAGAGGAGAACACACTTTACGGACTCAATTCGAGAGGAGCCCCTGTGCACATTGAAGGGCTCGAGAGGAAAACGGAAGTTCCACTTCCAACACCAAAGGGGACCTGACTTCCCTGAAGCAACCCCAGCGAGTTCCTGAGGTCCTCGTCGCAACTCGAGAACCACCCCCAGCTTCCCGCCGCAACTCGAGAAACAGCCCAAAATTCTTCCCTCCATGCGAGATGAGGAAATTTGGCGATGCAGCATCTCAAGAGAAATACCACATTCCCTCTGGAAAGGCAAAAAGGTACTTGACACCCTTTATTCGACTCAGAAAGTTCCCTAACACAGCCGTCCCCTTTGGAGAGGAGAACACACTTTACGGACTCAATTCGAGAGGAGCCCCTGTGCACATTGAAGGGCTCGAGAGGAAACCGGAAGTTCCCCTTCCAACACCAAAGGGGACCTGACTTCCCTGAAGCAACCCCAGCGAGTTCCTGAGGTCCCCGTCGCAACTCGAGAAGCACCCCCAGCTTCCCGCCGCAACTCGAGAAACACCCCAAAATTATCCCCTCCATGCGAGATGAGGAAATTTGGCGATGCAGCATCTCAAGAGAAATACCACATTCCCTCTGGAAAGGCAAAAAGGTACTTGACACCCTTTATTCGACTCAGAAAGGTCCATGACACAGCCGTACCCTTTGAGAGGAGAACACAATTTTCGGAGTGAATTCGAGAGGAGCCCCTGTGCACATTGAAGGGTTCGAGAGAAAACCGGAAGTTCCCCTTCCAACACCAAAGGGGACCTGACTTCCCTGAAGCAACCCCAGCGAGTTCCTGAGGTCCCCGTCGCAACTCGAGAAGCACCCCCAGCTTCCCGCCGCAACTCGAGAAACACCCCAAAAGTATCCCCTCCATGCGAGATGAGGAAATTTGGCGCTGCAGCATCTCAAGAGAAATACCACATTCCCTCTGGAAAGGCAAAAAGGTACTTGACACCCTTTATTCGACTCAGAAAGTTCCCTCACACAGCCGTCTCCTTTGGAGAGGAGAACACACTTGACGGACTCAATTCGAGAGGAGCCCCTGTGCACATTGAAGGGCTCGAGAGGAAACCGGAAGTTCCCCTTCTAACACCAAAGGGGACCTGACTTCCCTGAAGCAACCCCAGCGAGTTACTGAGGTCCCCGTCACAACTCGAGAAGCACCCCCAGCTTCCCGCCGCAACTCGAGAAACACCCCAAAATTATCCCCTCAATGCGAGATGAGGAAATTTGGCGATGCAGCATCTCAAGAGAAATACCACATTCCCGCTGGAAAGGCAAAAAGGTACTTGACACCCTTCATTCGACTCAGAAAGTTCCCTCACACAGCCGGCCCCTTTGGAGAGGAGAACACACTTTACGGACTAAATTCTAGAGAAGCCCCTGTGCACACTGAAGGGCTCGAGAGGAAACCGGAAGTTCCCCTTCCAACACCAAAGGGGTCCTGACTTCCCTGAAGCAACCCCAGCGAGTTCCTGAGGTCCCCGTCGCAACTCCAGAAGCACCCCCAGCTTCCCGCCGCAACTCGAGAAACACCCCAAAATTATCCCCTCCATGCGGGATGAGGAAATTTGGCGATGCAGCATCTCAAGAGAAATACCACATTCCCTCTGGAAAGGCAAAAAGGTACTTGACACCCTTTATTCGACTCAGAAAGTTCCCTCACACAGCCGTCCCCTTTGGAGAGGAGAACACACTTTACGGACTCAATTCGAGAGGAGCCCCTGTGCACATTGAAGGGCTCGAGAGGAAACCGGAAGTTCCCCTTCCAACACCAAAGGGGACCTGACTTCCCTGAAGCAACCCCACCGAGTTCCTGAGGTCCCCGTCGCAACTCGAGAAGAACCCCCAGCTTCCCGCCGCAACTCAAGAAACACCCCAAAATTATCCCCTCCATGCGAGATGAGGAAATTTGGCGATGCAGCATCTCAAGAGAAATACCACATTCCCTCTGGAAAGGCAAAAAGGTACTTGACACCCTTTATTCGACTCAGAAAGGTCCATCACACAGCCGTACCCTTTGAGAGGAGAACACAATTTTCGGAGTGAATTCGAGAGGAGCCCCTGTGCACATTGAAGGGTTCGAGAGAAAACCGGAAGTTCCCCTTCCAACACCAAAGGGGACCTGACTTCCCTGAAGCAACCCCAGCGAGTTCCTGAGGTCCCCGTCGCAACTCGAGAAGCACCCCCAGCTTCCCGCCGCAACTCGAGAAACACCCCAAAAGTATCCCCTCCATGCGAGATGAGGAAATTTGGCGATGCAGCATCTCAAGAGAAATACCACATTCCCTCTGGAAAGGCAAAAAGGTACTTGACACCCTGTATTCGACTCAGAAAGTTCCCTCACACAGCCGTCCCCTTTGGAGAGGAGAACACACTTTACGGACTCAATTCGAGAGGAGCCCCTGTGCACATTGAAGGGCTCGAGAGGAAACCGGAAGTTCCCCTTCCAACACCAAAGGGGACCTGACTTCCCTGAAGCAACCCCCGCGAGTTCCTGAGGTCCCCGTCGCAACTCGAGAAGCACCCCCAGCTTCCCGCCGCAACTCGAGAAACACCCCAAAATTATCCCCTCCATGCGAGATGAGGAAATTTGGCGATGCAGCATCTCAAGAGAAATACCACATTCCTTCTGGAAAGGCAAAAAGGTACTTGACACCGTTTATTCGACTGAGAAAGTTCCCTCACACAGCCGTCCCCTTTGGAGAGGAGAACACACTTTACGGACTCTATTCGAGAGGAGTCGCTGTGCACATTGAAGGGCTCGAAAGGAAACCGGAAGTTCCCCTTACCACACCGAAGGAGACCTGAGTTCCCTGAAGCAACCCCAGCGAGTACCTGAGGTCCCCGTCGCAACTCGAGAAGCACCCCCAGCTTCCCGCCGCAACTCGAGAAACACCCCAAAATTATCCCCTCCATGCGAGATGAGGAAATTTGGCGATGCAGCATCTAAAGAGAAATACCACATTCCCTCTGGAAAGGCAAAAAGGTACTTGACAACCTTTATTCGACTCAGAAAGTTCCCTCACACAGCCGTCCCCTTTGGAGAGGAGAACACACTTTACGGACTCAATTCGAGAGGAGCCCCTGTGCACATTGAAGGGCTCGAGAGGAAACCGGAAGTTCCCCTTCCAACACCAAAGGGGAACTGACTTCCCTGAAGCAACCCCACCGAGTTCCTGAGGTCCCCGTCGCAACTCGAGAAGAACCCCCAGCTTCCCTCCGCAACTCGAGAAACACCCCAAAAGTATCCCCTCCATGCGAGATGAGGAAATTTGGCGATGCAGCATCTCAAGAGAAATACCACATTCCCTCTGGAAAGGCAAAAAGGTACTTGACACCCTTTATTCGACTCAGAAAGTTCCCTCACACAGCCGTCCCCTTTGAGAGGAGAACACACTTCACGGACTCAATTCGAGAGGAGCCCCTGTGCACATTGAAGGACTCGAGAGGAAACCGGAAGTTCCCCTTCCTACAACAAAGGGGACCGGACTTCCCTGAAGCAACCCCAGCGAGTTCCTGAAATCCCCGTCGCAACTCGAGAACCACCCCCAGCTTCCCGCCGCAACTCGAGAAACACCCCAAAAGTATCCCCTCCATGCGAGATGAGGAAATTTGGCGCTGCAGCATCTCAAGAAAAATACCACATTCCCTCTGGAAAGGCAAAAAGGTACTTGACACCCTTTATTCGACTCAGAAAGTTCCCTCACACAGCCGTCGCCTTTGGAGAGGAGAACACACTTTACGGACTCAATTCGAGAGGAGCCCCTGTGCACATTGAAGGGCTCGAGAGGAAACCGGAAGTTCCCCTTCCAACACCAAAGGGGACCTGACTTCCCTGAAGCAACCCCAGCGAGTTCCTGAGGTCCCCAAAGCCATTCGAGAAGCACCCCCAGCTTCCCGCCGCAACTCGAGAAACACCCAAAAATTATCCCCTCCATGCGAGATGAGGAAATTTGGCGATGCAGCATCTCAAGAGAAATACCACATTCCCTCTGGGAAGGCAAAAAGGTACTTGACACCCTTTATTCGACTCATAAAGTTCCCTCACACAGCCGTCCCCTTTGGAGAGGAGAACACACTTTACGGACTCAATTCGAGAGGAGCCCCTGTGTACATTGAATGGCTCGAGAGGAAACCGGAAGTTCCCCTTCCAACAACAAAGGGGACCTGACTTCCCTGAAGCAACCCCAGCGAGTTCCTGAGGTCCCCGTCGCAACTCGAGAAGCACCCCCAGCTTCCCGCGGCAACTCGAGAAACAGCCCAAAATTCTCCCCTCCATGCGAGATGAGGAAATTGGGCGATGCAGCATCTCAAGAGAAATACCACATTCCCTCTGGAAAGTCAAAAAGGTACTTGACACCCTGTATTCGACTCAGAAAGTTCCCTCACACAGCCGTCCCCTTTGGAGAGGAGAACACACTTTACGGACTCAATTCGAGAGGAGCCCCTGTGCACATTGAAGGGCTCGAGAGGAAACCGGAAGTTCCATTTCCAACACCAAAGGGGACCTGACTTCCCTGAAGCAACCCCAGCGAGTTCCTGAGGTCCTCGTCGCAACTCGAGAACCACCCCCAGCTTCCCGCCGCAACTCGAGAAACAGCCCAAAATTCTTCCCTCCATGCGAGATGAGGAAATTTGGCGATGCAGCATCTCAAGAGAAATACCACATTCCCTCTGGAAAGGAAAAAAGGTACTTGACACCCTTTATTCGACTCAGAAAGTTCCCTAACACAGCCGTCCCCTTTGGAGAGGAGAACACACTTTACGGACTCAATTCGAGAGGAGCCCCTGTGCACATTGAAGGGCTCGAGAGGAAACCGGAAGTTCCCCTTCCAACACCAAAGGGGACCTGACTTCCCTGAAGCAACCCCAGCGAGTTCCTGAGGTCCCCGTCGCAACTCGAGAAGCACCCCCAGCTTCCTGCCGCAACTCGAGAAACACCCCAAAATTATCCCCTCCATGCGAGATGAGGAAATTTGGCGATGCAGCATCTCAAGAGAAATACCACATTCCCTCTGGAAAGGCAAAAAGGTACTTGACACCCTTTATTCGACTCAGAAAGGTCCATCACACAGCCGTACCCTTTGAGAGGAGAACACAATTTTCGGAGTGAATTCGAGAGGAGCCCCTGTGCACATTGAAGGGTTCGAGAGAAAACCGGAAGTTCCCCTTCCAACACCAAAGGGGACCTGACTTCCCTGAAGCAACCCCAGCGAGTTCCTGAGGTCCCCGTCGCAACTCGAGAAGCACCCCCAGCTTCCCGCCGCAACTCGAGAAACACCCCAAAAGTATCCCCTCCATGCGAGATGAGGAAATTTGGCGATGCAGCATCTCAAGAGAAATACCACATTCCCTCTGGAAAGGCAAAAAGGTACTTGACACCCTTTATTCGACTCAGAAAGTTCCCTCACACAGCCGGCCCCTTTGGAGAGGAGAACACACTTGACGGACTCAATTCGAGAGGAGCCCCTGTGCACATTGAAGGGCTCGAGAGGAAACCGGAAGTTCCCCTTCTAACACCAAAGGGGACCTGACTTCCCTGAAGCAACCCCAGCGAGTTACTGAGGTCCCCGTCACAACTCGAGAAGCACCCCCAGCTTCCCGCCGCAACTCGAGAAACACCCCAAAATTATCCCCTCAATGCGAGATGAGGAAATTTGGCGATGCAGCATCTCAAGAGAAATACCACATTCCCGCTGGAAATGCAAAAAGGTACTTGACACCCTTCATTCGACTCAGAAAGTTCCCTCACACAGCCGGCCCCTTTGGAGAGGAGAACACACTTTACGGACTCAATTCGAGAGAAGCCCCTGTGCACATTGAAGGGCTCGAGAGGAAACCGGAAGTTCCCCTTCCAACATCAAAGGGGTCCTGACTTCCCTGAAGCAACCCCAGCGAGTTCCTGAGGTCCCCGTCGCAACTCCAGAAGCACCCCCAGCTTCCCGCCGCAACTCGAGAAACACCCCAAAATTATCCCCTCCATGCGGGATGAGGAAATTTGGCGATGCAGCATCTCAAGAGAAATACCACATTCCCTCTGGAAAGGCAAAAAGGTACTTGACACCCTTTATTCGACTCAGAAAGTTCCCTCACACAGCCGTCCCCTTTGGAGAGGAGAACACACTTGACGGACTCAATTCGAGAGGAGCCCCTGTGCACATTGAAGGGCTCGAGAGGAAACCGGAAGTTCCCCTTCCAACACCAAAGGGGACCTGACTTCCCTGAAGCAACCCCACCGAGTTCCTGAGGTCCCCGTCGCAACTCGAGAAGAACCCCCAGCTTCCCGCCGCAACTCGAGAAACACCCCAAAATTATCCCCTCCATGCGAGATGAGGAAATTTGGCGATGCAGCATCTCAAGAGAAATACCACATTCCCTCTGGAAAGGCAAAAAGGTACTTGACACCCTTTATTCGACTCAGAAAGGTCCATCACACAGCCGTACCCTTTGAGAGGAGAACACAATTTTCGGAGTGAATTCGAGAGGAGCCCCTGTGCACATTGAAGGGTTCGAGAGAAAACCGGAAGTTCCCCTTCCAACACCAAAGGGGACCTGACTTCCCTGAAGCAACCCCAGCGAGTTCCTGAGGTCCCCGTCGCAACTCGAGAAGCACCCCCAGCTTCCCACCGCAACTCGAGAAACACCCCAAAAGTATCCCCTCCATGCGAGATGAGGAAATTTGGCGATGCAGCATCTCAAGAGAAATACCACATTCCCTCTGGAAAGGCAAAAAGGTACTTGACACCCTTTATTCGACTCAGAAAGTTCCCTCACACAGCCGTCTCCTTTGGAGAGGAGAACACACTTGACGGACTAAATTCGAGAGGAGCCCCTGTGCACATTGAAGGGCTCGAGAGGAAACCGGAAGTTCCCCTTCTAACAGCAAAGGGGACCTGACTTCCCTGAAGCAACCCCAGCGAGTTACTGAGGTCCCCGTCACAACTCGAGAAGCACCCCCAGCTTCCCGCCGCAACTCGAGAAACACCCCAAAATTATCCCCTCAATGCGAGATGAGGAAATTTGGCGATGCAGCATCTCAAGAGAAATACCACATTCCCGCTGGAAAGGCAAAAAGGTACTTGACACCCTTCATTCGACTCAGAAAGTTCCCTCACACAGCCGGCCCCTTTGGAGAGGAGAACACACTTGACGGACTCAATTCGAGAGGAGCCCCTGTGCACATTGAAGGGCTCGAGAGGAAACCGGAAGTTCCCCTTCCAACACCAAAGGGGTCCTGACTTCCCTGAAGCAACCCCAGCGAGTTCCTGAGGTCCCCAAAGCCATTCGAGAAGCACCCCCAGCTTCCCGCCGCAACTCGAGAAACACCCCAAAATTATCCCCTCCATGCGAGATGAGGAAATTTGGCGATGCAGCATCTCAAGAGAAATACCACATTCCCTCTGGGAAGGCAAAATGGTACTTGACACCCTTTATTCGACTCAGAAAGTTCCCTCACACAGCCGTCCCCTTTGGAGAGGAGAACACACTTTACGGACTCAATTCGAGAGGAGCCCCTGTGTACAGTGAATGGCTCGAGAGGAAACCGGAAGTTCCCCTTCCAACAACAAAGGGGACCTGACTTCCCTGAAGCAACCCCAGCGAGTTCCTGAGGTCCCCGTCGCAACTCGAGAAGCACCCCCAGCTTCCCGCGGCAACTCGAGAAACAGCCCAAAATTCTCCCCTCCATGCGAGATGAGGAAATTGGGCGATGCAGCATCTCAAGAGAAATACCACATTCCCTCTGGAAAGTCAAAAAGGTACTTGACACCCTGTATTCGACTCAGAAAGTTCCCTCACACAGCCGTCCCCTTTGGAGAGGAGAACACACTTTACGGACTCAATTCGAGAGGAGCCCCTGTGCACATTGAAGGGCTCGAGAGGAAACCGGAAGTTCCCCTTCCAACACCAAAGGGGACCTGACTTCCCTGAAGCAACCCCAGCGAGTTCCTGAGGTCCCCGTCGCAACTCGAGAAGCACACCCAGCTTCCCGCCGCAACTCGAGAAACACCCCAAAAGTATCCCCTCCATGCGAGATGAGGAAATTTGGCGATGCAGCATCTCAAGAGAAATACCACATTCCCTCTGGAAAGGCAAAAAGGTACTTGACACCCTTTATTCGACTAAGAAAGGTCCATCACACAGCCGTCCCCTTTGGTGAGGAGAACACACTTTACGGACTCAATTCGAGAGGAGCCCCTGTGCACATTGAAGGGCTCGAGAGGAAACCGGAAGTTCCCCTTCCAACACCAAAGGGGACCTGACTTCCCTGAAGCAACCCCAGCGAGTTCCTGAGGTCCCCGTCGCAACTCGAGGAGCACCCCCAGCTTCCAGCCGCAACTCGAGAAACACCCCAAAGTTATCCCCTCCATGCGAGATGAGGAAATTTGGCGATGCAGCATCTCAAGAGAAATACCACATTCCCTCTGGAAAGGCAAAAAGGTACTTGACACCCTTTATTCGACTCAGAAAGTTCCCTCACACAGCCGTCCCCTTTGAGAGGAGAACACAATTTTCGGAGTGAATTCGAGAGGAGCCCCTGTGCACATTGAAGGGCTCGAGAGAAAACCGGAAGTTCCCCTTCCAACACCAAAGGGGACCTGACTTCCCTGAAGCAACCCCAGCGAGTTCCTGAGGTCCCCGTCGCAACTCGAGAAGCACCCCCAGCTTCCCGCCGCAACTCGAGAAACACCCCAAAATTATCCCCTCCATGCGGGATGAGGAAATTTGGCGATGCAGCATCTCAAGAGAAATACCACATTCCCTCTGGAAAGGCAAAAATGTACTTGACACCCTTTATTCGACTCAGAAAGTTCCCTCACACAGCCGTCCCCTTTGGAGAGGAGAACACACTTGACGGACTCAATTCGAGAGGAGCCCCTGTGCACATTGAAGGTCTCGAGAGGAAACCGGAAGTTCCCCTTCCAACACCAAAGGGGACCTGACTTCCCTGAAGCAACCCCACCGAGTTCCTGAGGTCCCCGTCGCAACTCGAGAAGAACCCCCAGCTTCCCGCCGCAACTCGAGAAACACCCCAAAAGTATCCCCTCCATGCGAGATAAGGAAATTTGGCGATGCAGCATCTCAAGAGAAATACCACATTCCCTCTAGAAAGGCAAAAAGGTACTTGACACCCTTTATTCGACTCAGAAAGTTCCCTCACACAGCCGTCCCCTTTGAGAGGAGAACACACTTCACGGACTCAATTCGAGAGGAGCCCCTGTGCACATTGAAGGGCTCGAGAGGAAACCGGAAGTTCCCCTTCCTACAACAAAGGGGACCTGACTTCCCTGAAGCAACCCCAGCGAGTTCCTGAAGTCCCCGTCGCAACTCGAGAAGCACCCCCGGCTTCCCGCCGCAACTCGAGAAACACACCAAAAGTAACCCCTCCATGCGAGATGAGGAAATTTGGCGCTGCAGCAACTCAAGAAAAATACCACATTCCCTCTGGAAAGGCAAAAAGGTACTTGACACCCTTTATTCGACTCAGAAAGTTCCCTCACACAGCCGTCGCCTTTGTAGAGGAGAACACACTTTACGGACTCAATTCGAGAGGAGCCCCTGTGCACATTGAAGGGCTCGAGAGGAAACCGGAAGTTCCCCTTCCAACACCAAAGGGGACCTGACTTCCCTGAAGCAACCCCAGCGAGTTCCTGAGGTCCCCGTCGCAACTCGAGAAGCACCCCCAGCTTCCCGCCGCAACTCGAGAAACACCCCAAAGTTATCCCCTCCATGCGAGATGAGGAAATTTGGCGATGCAGCATCTCAAGAGAAATACCAAATTCCCTCTGGAAAGGCAAAAAGGTACTTGACACCCTTTATTCGACTCAGAAAGGTCCATCACACAGCCGTCCCCTTTGAGAGGAGAACACAATTTTCGGAGTGAATTCGAGAGGAGCCCCTGTGCACATTGAAGGGCTCGAGAGAAAACCGGAAGTTCCCCTTCCAACACCAAAGGGGACCTGACTTCCCTGAAGCAACCCCAGCGAGTTCCTGAGGTCCCCGTCGCAACTCGAGAAGCACTCCCAGCTTCCCGCCGCAACTCGAGAAACACCCCAAAAGTATCCCCTCCATGCGAGATGAGGAAATTTGGCGATGCAGCATCTCAAGAGAAATACCACATTCCCTCTGGAAAGGCAAAAAGGTACTTGACACCCTTTATTCGACTCAGAAAGTTCCCTCACACAGCCGTCTCCTTTGGAGAGGAGAACACACTTTACGGACTCAATTCGAGAGGAGCCCCTGTGCACATTGAAGGGCTCGAGAGGAAACCGGAAGTTCCCCTTCTAACACCAAAGGGGACCTGACTTCCCTGAAGCAACCCCAGCGAGTTAGTGAGGTCCCCGTCACAACTCGAGAAGCACCCCAAGCTTCCCGCCGCAACTCGAGAAACACCCCAAAATTATCCCCTCCATGCGAGATGAGGAAATTTGGCGATGCAGCATCTCAAGAGAAATACCACATTCCCGCTGGAAAGGTAAAAAGGTACTTGACACCCTTCATTCGACTCAGAAAGTTCCCTCACACAGCCGGCCCCTTTGGAGAGGAGAACACACTTTACGGACTAAATTCGAGAGAAGCCCTTGTGCACACTGAAGGGCTCGAGAGGAAACCGGAAGTTCCCCTTCCAACACCAAAGGGATCCTGACTTCCCTGAAGCAACCCCAGCGAGTTCCTGAGGTCCGCGTCGCAACTCCAGAAGCACCCCCAGCTTCCCGCCGCAACTCGAGAAACACCCCAAAATTATCCCCTCCATGCGAGATGAGGAAATTTGGCGATTCAGCATCTCAAGAGAAATACCACATTCCCTCTGGAAAGGCAAAAAGGTACTTGACACCCTTTATTCGACTCAGAAAGTTCCCTCACACAGCCGTCCCCTTTGGAGAGGAGAACACACTTGACGGACTCAATTCGAGAGGAGCCCCTGTGCACATTGAAGGGCTCGAGAGGAAACCGGAAGTTCCCCTTCCAACACCAAAGGGGACCTGACTTCCCTGAAGCAACCCCAGCGAGTTCCTGAGGTCCCCGTCGCAACTCGAGAAGCACCCCCAGCTTCCCGCCGCAAATCGAGAAACACCCCAAAATTATCCCCTCCGTGCGAGATGAGGAAATTTGGCGATGCAGCATCTCAAGAGAAATACCACATTCCCTCTGGAAAGGCAAAAAGGTACTTGAAACCCTTTATTCGACTCAGAAAGTTCCCTCACACAGCCGTCCCCTTTGGAGAGGAGAACACACTTTAAGGACTCAATTCGAGAGGAGCCCCTGTGCACATTGAAGGGCTCGAGAGGAAACCGGAAGTTCCCCTTCCAACACCAAAGGGGACCTGACTTCCCTGAAGCAACCCCAGCGAGTTCCTGAGGTCCCCGTCGCAACTCGAGGAGCACCCCCAGCTTCCCGCCGCAACTCGAGAAACACCCCAAAGTTATCCCCTCCATGCGAGATGAGGAAATTTGGCGATGCAGCATCTCAAGAGAAATACCACATTCCCTCTGGAAAGGCAAAAAGGTACTTGACACCCTTTATTCGACTCAGAAAGTTCCCTCACACAGCCGTCCCCTTTGAGAGGAGAACACAATTTTTGGAGTGAATTCGAGAGGAGCCCCTGTGCACATTGAAGGGCTCGAGAGAAAACCGGAAGTTCCCCTTCCAACACCAAAGGGGACCTGACTTCCCTGAAGCAACCCCAGCGAGTTCCTGAGGTCCCCGTCGCAACTCGAGAAGCACCCCCAGCTTCCCGCCGCAACTCGAGAAACAGCCCAAAAGTATCCCCTCCATGCGAGATGAGGAAATTTGGCGATGCAGCATCTCAAGAGAAATACCACATTCCCTCTGGAAAGGCAAAAAGGTACTTGACACCCTTTATTCGACTCAGAAAGTTCCCTCACACAGCCGTCTCCTTTGGAGAGGAGAACACACTTGACGGACTCAATTCGAGAGGAGCCCCTGTGCACATTGAAGGGCTCGAGAGGAAACCGGAAGTTCCCCTTCTAACACCAAAGGGGACCTGACTTCCCTGAAGCAACCCCAGCGAGTTACTGAGGTCCCCGTCACAACTCGTGAAGCACCCCCAGGTTCCCGCCGCAACTCGAGAAACACCCCAAAATTATCCCCTCAATGCGAGATGCGGAAATTTGGCGATGCAGCATCTCAAGAGAAATACCACATTCCCGCTGGAAAGGCAAAAAGGTACTTGACACCCTTCATTCGACTCAGAAAGTTCCCTCACACAGCCGGCCCCTTTGGAGAGGAGAACACACTTTACGGACTAAATTCGAGAGAAGCCCCTGTGCACACTGAAGGGCTCGAGAGGAAACCGGAAGTTCCCCTTCCAACACCAAAGGGGTCCTGACTTCCCTGAAGCAACCCCAGCGAGTTCCTGAGGTCCCCGTCGCAACTCCAGAAGCACCCCCAGCTTCCCGCCGCAACTCGAGAAACACCCCAAAATTATCCCCTCCATGCGGGATGAGGAAATTTGGCGATGCAGCATCTCAAGAGAAATACCACATTCCCTCTGGAAAGGCAAAAATGTACTTGACACCCTTTATTCGACTCAGAAAGTTCCCTCACACAGCCGTCCCCTTTGGAGAGGAGAACACACTTGACGGACTCAATTCGAGAGGAGCCCCTGTGCACATTGAAGGTCTCGAGAGGAAACCGGAAGTTCCCCTTCCAACACCAAAGGGGACCTGACTTCCCTGAAGCAACCCCAGCGAGTTCCTGAGGTCCCCGTCGCAACTCGAGAAGAACCCCCAGCTTCCCGCCGCAACTCGAGAAACACACCAAAAGTATCCCCTCCATGCGAGATAAGGAAATTTGGCGATGCAGCATCTCAAGAGAAATACCACATTCCCTCTAGAAAGGCAAAAAGGTACTTGACACCCTTTATTCGACTCAGAAAGTTCCCTCACACAGCCGTCCCCTTTGAGAGGAGAACACACTTCACGGACTCAATTCGAGAGGAGCCCCTGTGCACATTGAAGGGCTCGAGAGGAAACCGGAAGTTCCCCTTCCTACAACAAAGGGGACCTGACTTCCCTGAAGCAACCCCAGCGAGTTCCTGAAGTCCCCGTCGCAACTCGAGAAGCACCCCCAGCTTCCCGCCGCAACTCGAGAAACACACCAAAAGTAACCGCTCCATGCGAGATGAGGAAATTTGGCGCTGCAGCAACTCAAGAAAAATACCACATTCCCTCTGGAAAGGCAAAAAGGTACTTGACACCCTTTATTCGACTCAGAAAGTTCCCTCACACAGCCGTCGCCTTTGTAGAGGAGAACACACTTTACGGACTCAATTCGAGATGAGCCCCTGTGCACATTGAAGGGCTCGAGAGGAAACCGGAAGTTCCCCTTCCAACACCAAAGGGGACCTGACTTCCCTGAAGCAACCCCAGCGAGTTCCTGAGGTCCCCAAAGCCATTCGAGAAGCACCCCCAGCTTATCGCCGCAACTCGAGAAACACCCCAAAATTATCCCCTCCATGCGAGATGAGGAAATTTGGCGATGCAGCATCTCAAGAGAAATACCACATTCCCTCTGGGAAGGCAAAATGGTACTTAACACCCTTTATTCGACTCAGAAAGTTCCCTCACACAGCCGTCCCCTTTGGAGAGGAGAACACACTTTACGGACTCAATTCGAGAGGAGCCCCTGTGTACATTGAATGGCTCGAGAGGAAACCGGAAGTTCCCCTTCCAACAACAAAGGGGACCTGACTTCCCTGAAGCAACCCCAGCGAGTTCCTGAGGTCCCCGTCGCAACTCGAGAAGCACCCCCAGCTTCCCGCGGCAACTCGAGAAACAGCCCAAAATTCTCCCCTCCATGCGAGATGAGGAAATTGGGCGATGCAGCATCTCAAGAGAAATACCACATTCCCTCTGGAAAGTCAAAAAGGTACTTGACACCCTGTATTCGACTCAGAAAGTTCCCTCACACAGCCGTCCCCTTTGGAGAGGAGAAAACACTTTACGGACTCAATTCGAGAGGAGCCCCTGTGCACATTGAAGGGCTCGAGAGGAAACCGGAAGTTCCCCTTCCAACACCAAAGGGGACCTGACTTCCCTGAAGCAACCCCAGCGAGTTCCTGAGGTCCCCGTCGCAACTCGAGAAGCACACCCAGCTTCCCGCCGCAACTCGAGAAACACCCCAAAAGTATCCCCTCCATGTGAGATGAGGAAATTTGGCGATGCAGCATCTCAAGAGAAATACCACATTCCCGCTGGAAAGGCAAAAAGGTACTTGACACCCTGTATTCGACTCAGAAAGTTCCCTCACACAGCCGTCCCCTTTGGAGAGGAGAACAAACTTTACGGACTAAATTCGAGAGAAGCCCCTGTGCACATTGAAGGGCTCGAGAGGAAACCGGAAGTTCCCCTTCCAACACCAAAGGGGACCTGACTTCCCTGAAGCAACCCCAGCGAGTTCCTGAGGTCCCCGTCGCAACTCCAGAAGCACCCCCAGCTTCCCGCCGCAACTCGAGAAACACCCCAAAATTATCCCCTCCATGCGAGATGAGGAAATTTGGCGATGCAGCATCTCAAGAGAAATACCACATTCCCTCTGGAAAGGCAAAAAGGTACTTGACACCCTTTATTCGACTCAGAAAGTTCCCTCACACAGCCGTCCCCTTTGGAGAGGAGAACACACTTTACGGACTCAATTCGAGAGCAGCCCCTGTGCACATTGAAGGGATCGAGAGAAAACCGTAGGTTCCCCTTCCAACACCAAAGGGGACCTGACTTCCCTGAGGCAACCCCAGCGAGTTCCTGAGGTCCCCGTCGCAACTCGAGAAGCACCCCCAGCTTCTCGCCGCAACTCGAGAAACACCCCAAAATTATCCCCTCCATGCGAGATGAGGAAATTTGGCGATGCAGCATCTCAAGAGAAATACCACATTCCCTCTGGAAAGGCAAAAAGGTACTTGACACCCTTTATTCGACTCAGAAAGTTCCCTCACACAGCCGTCCTCTTTGTAGTGGAGAACACACTTTACGGACTCAATTCGAGAGGAGCCCAGTGCACATTGAAGTGCTCGAGAGGAAACCGGAAGTTCCCCTTCCAACACCAAAGGAGACCTGACTTCCCTGAAGCAACCCCAGTGAGTTCCTGAGGTCCCGGTCGTAACTCGAGAAGCACTTCCAGCTTCGGGCCGAAACTTCGAGAAACACCCCAAAATAATCCCCTCCATGCGAGATGAGGAAATTTTGCGATGAAGCATCTCAAGAGAAATACCACATTCCCTCTTGAAAGGCAAGACCGTACTTGACACCCTATATTTGACTCAGAATGTTCCCTCACACAGCTGTCCGCTTTCGAGAGGAGAACACACTTTATGGACTCAATTCGTGATGAGCCCCTGTGCACATTTAAGGGATCGAGAGGAAACCGGAATATCCCCTTCCAACACCAAAGGGGACCTGACTTCCCTGAAGCAACCCCAGCGAGTTCCTGAGGTCCCCGTCGCAACTCGAAAAGCACCCCCAGCTTCCGGCCACAACTCCAGAAACACCCCAAAATTATCTTCTCCTTGCGAGATGAGGAAATTTTGCGATGCAGAATCTCAAGAGAAATACCACATTCCCTCTGGAAAGGCAAAAAGTACTTGACACCCTTTATTCGACTCAGAAAGTTCCCTCACACAGCCCTCCTCTTTGGAGAGGAAAACACACGTCATGGACTCAATTCGAGATGAGCCCCTGTGCACACTTAAGGGCTGGAGAGGAAACCGGAAGTTCCCCTTCCAACACCAACGGGGACATGACTTCCCTGAAGCAACCACAGCGAGTTCCTGAGGTCCCCGTCGCAACTCGAGAAGCACCCCCAGCTTCCCGCCGCTACTCGAGAAACACCCTAAAATTATCTACTCCATGCGAGATGAGGAAATCATGCGATGCAGCATCTTAAGAGAAATACCACATTCCCTCTGGAAAGGCAAAAAGGTACTTGACACCCTTTATTCGACTCAGAAAGTTCCCTCACACAGCCGTCCCCTTTGGAGAGGAGAACACACTTTCCGGACTCAATTCGAGAGGAGCCCCTGTGCACATTGAAGGGCTCGAGAGGAAACCGGAAGTTCCCCTTCCAACACCAAAGGGGACCTGACCTCCCTGAAGCAACCCCAGCGAGTTCCTGAGGTCCCCGTCGCATCTCCAGAAGCACACTCAGCTTCCCATCGCAATTCGAGAAGCACCCCAAAATAATCCCCTTCATGCGAAATGAGGAATTTTTGCGATGCAGAATCTCAAGAGAATTACCACATTCCCTCTTGAAGGCAAAAAGGTACTTGACACCCTTTATTCGACTCTGAAAGTTCCCTCACACATCCGTCCCCTTTGGAGAGGAGAACTTACTTTATGGACTCAATTGGAGATGAGCCCCTGTGCACATTGAAGGGCTCGAGAGGAAACCGGAAGTTCACCTTCCAACACTAAAGGGGACCTGATTTCCCTGAAGCAACCCCAGCGAGTTCCTGAGGTTCCCGTCGAAACTCGAGAAGCACCCCCAGCTTCCCACCGCAACTCGAGAAACACCCCAAAATTATCCCCTCCATGGGAGATGAGGAATTTTTGCGATGCCGAATCTCAATAGAAATATCACATTCCCTCTTGAAGGCAAAAAGGTAGTTGACACTCTTTAGTCGACTCAGAATGTTCCCTCACACATCCGTCCCCTTTGGAGAGGAGAACACACTTTATGGACTCAATTCGAGATGAGCCCCTGTGCACATTTAAGGGCTCATGTGGAAACCGGAAATTCCCCTTCCAACACCAAAGGTAACCTGACTTACTTGAAACAACCCCAGCAATTTCCTGAGGTCCCCGTCGCAACTCGAAAAGCACCCGAGCTTCTCGCCGCAACTCCAGATACACCCCAAAATTATCCTATCCATGCGAGATGAGTAAATTTGGCGATGCAGCATCTCAAGAGAAATACCACATTCACTCTTGAAAGGCAAAATGGTATTTGCCACCCTTTATTCGACTCAGAAAGTTCCCTCACACAGCCGTCCCCATTGGAGTGGAGAACACACTTTATGGACTCAATTCGAGAGGAGCCCCTGTGCACATTGAAGGGCTCGAGAGGAAACCGGATGTTCCCCTTCCAACAACAAAGGGAACCTGACTTCCCTGAAGCAACCCCAGCGAGTTCCTGAGGTCACATTCGCAACTCGAGTAGCACCCCCAGCTTCCGGCCGCAACGCAAGGAACACACCAAAATTATCCCCTACATGCAACATGAGGAAATTTTGCGATGAAGTATCTCAAAGGAAATACCACATTCCCTCTGGAAAGGGAAAAAGGTTGTTGACACCCTTTATTCCACTCAGAAAGTTCCCTCACACAGCCGTCCCCTTTGAGAGGAGAGCACGCTTTATGGACTGAAATCGAGATGAACCCCTTTGCATATTTAAGGCTCGAGAGGAACCCGGAAGTTCCCCTTCCAACACCAAAGGGGACCTGACTTCCCTGAAGCAACCCCAGCGAGTTCCTGAGGTCCCCGTCGCAACTCGAGAAGCACCCCCAGCTTCCCGCCACAACTCGAGAAACACATCAAAATTATCCCCTCCATGCGTGATGAGGAAATTTTGCGATGCACCATCTCAAGAGAAATACCACATTCCTTCTTGAAAGGCAAAAAGTTAATTGACACCCTTTATTCGACTCGGAAAGTACCCTCACACAGCCTGCCCCTTTGGAGAGGAGAACACACTTTAGGGACGCAATTCGAGATGAGCGCCTGTGCACATTTAAGGGCTCGAGAGGAAACCGGAAGTTCCCCTTCCAACAAGAAAGGGGACCTGACTTCCCTGAAGCAACCCAGGCGAGTTCCTGAGGTCCTCGTCGCAACTCGAGAAGCACCCCCAGCGTACCGCCGGAATTCGTGAAACGCCCCAAAATAATCCCCCCCATGGGAGATGAGGAAATTTTGCGAAGCAGCATCTCAAGAGAAATACCGCATTCCCTCTGGAAAGGCAAAAAGTACTTGACACCCTTTATTCGACTCAGAAAGTTCCCTCACACAGCCGTTCCCTTTGGAGAGGAGAACACACTTTACGGACTCAATTCCAGAGGAGCCCCTGTGCACGTTGAAGGGCTCGAGAGGAAACCGGAAGTTCCCCTTCCAACATCAAAGGGGACCTGACTTCCCTGAAGCAACCGCAGCGAGTGCCTGAGTTCCCCGTCCAACTAGAGAAGCACCCCAAAATTATCCCCTCCATGCGAGATGAGGAAATTTGGAGATGCAGCATCTCAAGAGAAATACCACATTCCCTCTGGAAAGGCAAAAAGGTACTTGACACCCTTTATTCGACTCAGAAAGTTCCCTCACACAGCCGTCCCCTTTGAGAGGAGAACACACTTCACGGACTCAATTCGAGAGGAGCCCCTGTGCACATTGAAGGGCTCGAGAGGAAACCGGAAGTTCCCCTTCCAACAACAAAGGGGAACTGACTTCCCTGAAGCAACCCAGGCGAGTTCCTGAGGTCCCCGTCGCAACTCGAGAAGCACCCCCAGCTTCCCGCCGCAACTCGAGAAACACACCAAAATTATCCCCTCCATGCGAGATGAGGAAATTTGGCGATGCAGCATCTCAAGAGAAATACCACATTCCCTCTGGAAAGGCAAAAAGGTACTTGACACCCTTTATTCGACTCAGAAAGTTCCCTCATACAGCCGTCCCCTTTGGAGAGGAGAACACACTTTACGGACTCAATTCGAGAGGATCCCCTGTGCACATTGAAGGGCTCGAGAGGAAACCGGAAGTTCAATTTCCAACACCAAACGGGACCTGATTTCCCTGAAGCAACCCCAGCGAGTACCTTAGTTCCCCCCCGCAACTCGAGAAATACCCCAAAATTATCACCTCCATGCGAGATGAGGAAATTTGGGGATGCAGCATCTCAAGAGAAATACCACATTCCCTCTGGAAAGGCAAAAAGGTACTTGACACCCTTATTTCGACTCAGAAGGTTCCCTCACACAGCCGTCCCCTTTGGAGAGGAGAACACACTTTACGGACTCAATTCGAGAGGAGCCCTTGTTCACATTGAAGGGCTCGAGAGGAAACCGGAAGTTTCCCTTCCAACACCAAAGGGGACCTGTCTTCCCTGAAGCAACCACAGCGAGTTCCTGAGTTCCCCGTCGCAACTCGAGAAGCACCCCCAGCTTCCCGCCGCAACTCGAGAAACACCCCAAAATTATCCCCTCCATGTGAGATGAGGAAATTTGGTGATGCAGCATCTCAATAGAAATACCACATTCCCTCTGAAAAGCCAAAAAGTTACTTGACACAGTTTGTTCGACTCAGAAAGTTCCCTCACACAGCCGTCCTCATTGTAGTGGAGAACACACTTTACGGACTCAATTCGAGAGGAGCCCCTGTGCACATTGAAGGGCTCGAGAGTAACCCGGAAGTTCCCCTTCCAACACCAAAGGAGACCTGACTTCCCTGAAGCAACCCCAGCGAGTTCCTGAGGTCCCGGTCGTAACTCGAGAAGCACTTCCAGCTTCGGGCCGAAACTTTGAGAAACACCCCAAAATAATCCCCTCCATGCGAGATGAGGAAATTTTGCGATGAAGCATCTCAAGAGAAATACCACATTCCCTCTTGAAAGGAAAGACCGTACTTGACACCCTATATTTGACTCAGAATGTTCCCTCACACAGCTGTCCGCTTTCGAGAGGAGAACACACTTTATGGACTCAATTCGTGATGAGCCCCTGTGCACATTTAAGGGATCGAGAGGAAACCGGAATATCCCCTTCCAACACCAAAGGGGACCTGACTTCCCTGAAGCAACCCCAGCGAGTTCCTGAGGTCCCCGTCGCAACTCGAAAAGCACCCCCAGCTTCCGGCCACAACTCCAGAAACACCCCAAAATTATCTTCTCCTTGCGAGATGAGGAAATTTTGCGATGCAGAATCTCAAGAGAAATACCACATTCCCTCTGGAAAGGCAAAAAGGTACTTGACACCCTTTATTCGACTCAGAAAGTTCCCTCACACAGCCCTCCTCTTTGGAGAGGAAAACACACGTCATGGACTCAATTCGAGATGAGCCCCTGTGCACACTTAAGGGCTCGAGAGGAAACCGGAAGTTCCCCTTCCAACACCAACGGGGACATGACTTCCCTGAAGCAACCACAGCGAGTTCCTGAGGTCCCCGTCGCAACTCGAGAAGCACCCCCAGCTTCCCGCCGCTACTCAAGAAACACCCTAAAATTATCTACTCCATGCGAGATGAGGAAATCATGCGATGCAGCATCTTAAGAGAAATACCACATTCCCTCTGGAAAGGCAAAAAGGTACTTGACACCCTTTATTCGACTCAGAAAGTTCCCTCACACAGCCGTCCCCTTGGAGAGGAGAACACACTTTCCGGACTCAATTCGAGAGGAGCCCCTGTGCACATTGAAGGGCTCGAGAGGAAACCGGAAGTTCCCCTTCCAACACCAAAGGGGACCTGACCTCCCTGAAGCAACCCCAGGGAGTTCCTGAGGTCCCCGTCGCATCTCCAGAAGCCCACTCAGCTTCCCATCGCAACTCGAGAAGCACGCCAAAATAATCCCCTTCATGCGAAATGAGGAATTTTTGCGATGCAGAATCTCAAGAGAATTACCACATTCCCTCTTGAAGGCAAAAAGGTACTTGACACCCTTTATTCTACTCTGAATGTTCCCTCACACATCCGTCCCCTTTGGAGAGGAGAACTTACTTTATGGACACAATTGGAGATGAGCCCCTGTGCACATTGAAGGGCTCGAGAGGAAACCGGAAGTTCACCTTCCAACACTAAAGGGGACCTGATTTCCCTGAAGCAACCCCAGCGAGTTCCTGAGGTTCCCGTCGAAACTCGAGAAGCACCCCCAGCTTCCCGCCGCAGCTCGAGAAACACCCCAAAATTATCCCCTCCATGCGAGATGAAGAAATTTTGCGATGCAGCATCTCAAGAGAAATAACAAATTCCCTCTTGAAAGATAAAAAGGTACTTGACACCCTTTATTCGACTCAGAAAGTTCCCTCACACAGCCGTCCCCTTTTAGAGGAGAACACACTTTATGGACTCAATTCGAGATGTGCCCCTGTGCACATTTAACGGTTCGAGCGGAAACAGGAAGTTCCCCTTCCAACACCAAAGTGGACCTGACTTTCCTGAAGCAACCCCAGCGAGTTCCTGAGGTCACCGTTGCAACTCGAGAAGCACCCAGGCTTCCCGACGCAACTCGAGAAACACCCCAAATTATCCCGTCCATGCGAGATGAGGAAATTATGCGATGCAGCATCTCAAGAGAAATACCACATTCCCTCTTGAAAGGCAAAAAGGTACTTGACACCCTTTATTCCACACAGAAAGTTCCCTCACACAGCCGTCCCCTTTGTAGAGGAGAACACACTTTATGGACTCAATTCGAGATGAGACCCTGTGCACATTTAAGGGTTCGAGCGGAAACCGGAAGTTCCCCTTCCAACACCAAAGTTGACCTGACTTTCCTGAAGCAACCCCAGCGAGTTTCTGAGGTCCCCGTTGCAACTCGAGAACCACCCCCAGCATCCCGCCGAAACAGGAGAAACACCCCAAAATTATCCCCTCCATGCGAGATGAGGAAATTTTGAGATGCAGCATCTGAAGAGAAATACCGCATTCCCTCTTGAAAGGCAAAAAGTTACTTGACACCCTTTATTCGACACAGAAAGTGCCCTCACACAGCCGTCCCCTTTGGAGAGGAGAACAAATTTTATGGACTCAATTCGAGATGAGCCCCTGTGCACATTTAAGGGCTCGAGAGGAAACCGGAAGTTCCTCTTCCAGCAGCAAAGGGGACCTGACTATCCTGAAGCAACCCCAGCGAGTTCGTGACGTCCCAGTCGCAACTCGAGAAGCAACCCCATCTTCCCGCCGCAATTCGAGAAACACCCCACAATTATTCCCTCAATGCGAGATGAGGAAATTTTGCGATGCTGCATCTCAAGAGAAATAACACATTCCCTCTTGATAGGCAAAAACGTACTTGACACCCTTTATTCGACTTAGAAATTTCCTTCACACATTCGTCCCCTTTGGAGAGAACACACTTTATGGACTCAATTCGAGATGAGCCCCTGTGCACATTTAAGGGTTCGAGACGAACCCGGAATTTCCCCTTCCAACACCAAAGGGGACCTGACTTCCCTGAAGCAACCTCAGTGAGTTCCTGAGGTTCCCGTCGCAACTCTTGAAGCACACACATCTTCCCGCCTCAACTCGAGAAACACCACAAAATTATTCCCTCAATGAGAGATGAGGAAATTTGGCAAAGCAGCATCTCAAGTGAAATACCACATTCCCTATTGAAAGGCAAAAAGGTACTTGACACCCTTTATTCGACTCAGAAAGTTCCCCCACAGAGCCGTCCATTTGGAGAGGAGAACACACTTTATGGACTGAATTCGAGATGAGCCCCTGTGCACATTTAAGGGCTGGAGAGGAACCCGGAAGTTCCCCTTCCAACAGCAAGTTGACCTGACTTCACTGACGCAACAGCAGCGAGTTCCTGAGGTCCCCGTCGCAACTCGAGCATCACCCCCAGCTTCCCGTCGGAACTTGAGAAACACCCCAAAATTATCCCCTCAAAGCGAGATGAGGAAATTTTGCGATGCAGCATCTCAAGAGAAATACCACATTCCCTCGTGAAAGGCAAAAAGGTACTTGGCACCCTTTATTCCACTCAGAAAGTTCCCTCAAACAGCCGTCCCCTTTTAGAGGCGAACACACTTTATGGACACAATTCGAGATGAGCCCCTGTGCACATTTAAGGGCTCGAGAGGAACCCGGTAGTTCCCCTTCCAACTGCAAAGGGGACTTGACTTCCCTGAAGCAAGCCCAGCGAGTTCCTGAGGTCCCCGTCGCAACTCGAGAAGCACTCCCAGCTTCCCTCTGCAACTCGAGAAACACCTCAAAATTATCCCCTCAATGCGAGATGAGGAAATTTTGCGATGCAGCATCTCAAGAGAAATACCACATTCCCTCTTGAAACGCAAAAAGGTACTTGACACCCTTTATTCCACTAGGAGAGTTCCCTCACAGAGTCGTCCCCTTTGGAGAGAACACAGTTTATGGAGTCAATTCGAGATGAGCCCCTGTGCACATTTAAGGGCTTGAGAGGAACCCGGAAGTTCCACTTACAACAGCAAAGGGGACCTGACTACCCTGAAGCAACCCCAGCGAGTTCCTGAGGTCCCCGTCGCAACTCTTGAAGCACACCTAGCTTCCCGCCGCAACTCGAGAAACACCCCAAAATATCCCCTCAATTCGAGATGAGGAAATTTTGCGATGCAGCATCTGAAGAGAAATACCGCATTCCCTCTTGAAAGGCAAAAAGGTACTTGACACCCTTTATTCGACTCAGAAAGTTCCCTCACACAGCCGTCCCCTTTGGAGAGAACACACTTTATGGACTCAATTCGAGATGAGCCCCTGTGCACATTTAAGGACTCGAGAGGAACCCGGAAGTACCCCTTCCAACACCAAAGGGGACCTGACTTCCCTGACGCAACCCCAGCAATTTCCTGACGTCCCCGTCGCAACTCGAATAGCACCCCCAGCTTACCGCCACAACTCAAGAAACACACCAGAATTATCACCTCAATGCGAGATGAGGCAATTTTGCGATGCAGCATCTCAAGTGAAATACCACATTCCATTTTTAAAGGCAGAAAAGTACTTGACACCCTTTATTCTACTCAGAAAGTTCCCTTACACAGCCGTCCCCTTTGGAGAGAACACACTTGATGTACTCAATTCGAGATTAGCCAATGTGCACTTTTAGGGACACGAGAGGAACCCGGAAGTACCCCTTCCAACACCAAATGGGACCTGACTTCCCTGAAGCAACCCCAGTGAGTTCCTGAGGTCACCGTCGCAACTCGAGAAGCACTCCCAGCTTCCCTCTGCAACTCGAGAAACACCTCAAAATTATCCCCTCAATGCGAGATGAGGAAATTTTGCGATGCAGCATCTCAAGAGAAATACCACATTCCCTCTTGAAACGCAAAAAGGTACTTGACACCCTTTATTCCACTAGGAGAGTTCCCTCACAGAGTCGTCCCCTTTGGAGAGAACACAGTTTATGGAGTCAATTCGAGATGAGCCCCTGTGCACATTTAAGGGCTTGAGAGGAACCCGGAAGTTCCACTTACAACAGCAAAGGGGACCTGACTACCCTGAAGCAACCCCAGCGAGTTCCTGAGGTCCCCGTCGCAACTCTTGAAGCACACCTAGCTTCCCGCCGCAACTCGAGAAACACCCCAAAATATCCCCTCAATTCGAGATGAGGAAATTTTGCGATGCAGCATCTGAAGAGAAATACCGCATTCCCTCTTGAAAGGCAAAAAGGTACTTGACACCCTTTATTCGACTCAGAAAGTTCCCTCACACAGCCGTCCCCTTTGGAGAGAACACACTTTATGGACTCAATTCGAGATGAGCCCCTGTGCACATTTAAGGACTCGAGAGGAACCCGGAAGTACCCCTTCCAACACCAAAGGGGACCTGACTTCCCTGACGCAACCCCAGCAATTTCCTGACGTCCCCGTCGCAACTCGAATAGCACCCCCAGCTTACCGCCACAACTCAAGAAACACACCAGAATTATCACCTCAATGCGAGATGAGGCAATTTTGCGATGCAGCATCTCAAGTGAAATACCACATTCCATTTTTAAAGGCAGAAAAGTACTTGACACCCTTTATTCTACTCAGAAATTTCCCTTACACAGCCGTCCCCTTTGGAGAGAACACACTTGATGTACTCAATTCGAGATTAGCCAATGTGCACTTTTAGGGACACGAGAGGAACCCGGAAGTACCCCTTCCAACACCAAATGGGACCTGACTTCCCTGAAGCAACCCCAGTGAGTTCCTGAGGTCACCGTCGCAACTCGAGAAGCACCCCCAACTTCCCACCGCAACTAGAAAAACACCCCAAAATTTTCCCCTCCATGCGAGATGAGGAAATTTTGCGATTCAGCATCTCAAGAGAAATACCACATTCCCTCTTGAAAGGCAAAAAAGTACTTGACACCCTTTATTCGACTCAGAAAGTTCCCTCACACAGCTGTCTCCTTTGGAGTGGAGAACACACTTTACGGACTCAATTCGAGATGAGCCCCTGTGCACATTTATGGCCTCGAGAGGAAACCGGAAGTTACCCTACCAACACCAAAGCGGACCTGACTTCCCTGAAGCAACCCCAGCGAGTTCCTGAGGAACCGTCGCAAGTCGAGAAGCACCCCCAGCTTCCCGCCGCAACTCGAGAAACACCCCAAAATTATTCCCTCTCTGCGAGATGAGGAAATTTGGCGATGCAGGATCTCAAGTGAAATACCACATTCCCTTTAGAAAGGCAAAAAGGTACTTGACACCCTTTATTCGACTCAGAAATTTCCCTCACACAGCCATCCCCTTTGGAGAGAAGAACACACTTTACGGACTCAATTCGAGATGAGCCCCTGTGCACATTTAAGGGCTCGAAAGGAAACCGCAAGTTCCCATTCCAACAGCAAAGGGGACCTGACTTCCCTGAAGCAACCCTAGCGAGTTCCTGAGGTCCCCGTCGCAGATCGAGAAGCACCCCCAGCTTCCCGCCGCAACTCGAGAAACACCCCAAAATTATCATCTCCATGCGAGATGAGGAAATTTTGTGATGCAGCATAACAAGAGAAATACCACATTCCCTTTTGAAAGGCAAAAAGGTACTTTACACCCTTTATTTGACTCAGAAAGTTCCCTCACACAGGCGTCCCCTTTGGAGAGGAGAACACACTTCATGGACTCAATTCAAGATGAGCCCCTGTGCACATTTAAGGGCTGGAGAGGAAACCGGAAGTTCCCTTTCCAACACCAAAGGGGACCTGACTTCCCTGAAGTAACCCCAGCGAATTCCTGCGGTCCCCGTTGCAACTCGAAGAGCATCCCCAGCTTCCAGTCGCAATGCAAGAAACACCCCAAAATTATCCCCTCCATGCGAGATGAGGAAATTTTGCGATGCAGCATCTCAAGAGAAATACCACATTCCCTCTTGAAAGGCAGAAAGCTACTTGACACACTTTATTCGACTCAGAAAGTTCCCTTAAACAGCCGTCCCCTTTGGAGAGAACACACTTTATGGTCTCAATTCGAGATGAGCCCCTGTGCACATTTAAGGGCTCGAGATTAAACCGGAAGTTTCCTTTCCAACACCAAAGGGGACCTGACTTCCCTGAAGCAACCCCAGCGAGTTCCTGAGGTCCCCGCCGCAACTCGACAAACACCACAAAATTATTCCCTCTATGCGAGAGGAGGTAATTTTGCGATGCAGCATCTCAGGAGAAATACCACATTCCCTCTTGAAAGGCAAAAAGATACTTGACACCCTTTATTCGACTCAGAAAGTTCCCTCACACAGCCGTCCCCATTGGGAGGAGAACACACTTTATGGGCTCAACTGGAGAAGAGACCCTATTCACATTAAAGGGTTCGAGATTAATACGGAAGTTCCCCTTCCAGCACAAAATGGGACCAGACTTCCCTGAAGTAACTCGAGTGGTCCAGAGGTACTCGTAGAAACTGCAGAAGTACCCCAGCTTCCCAACCCAATTCGTGAAACACAAATAAATTATCCCCTCCATGCGAGATGAGAAAATTTTGCGCTGCAGAATCTCAAGAGAAATCCCACATTCCCGCTCGAAAGGCAACAGTGTACTTGATTCCCTTTAGGCAACACAGAATGTTCCCTAACATCCGTCCTCAGTGCAGAGGAGAACACACTCTTTTGATTCAAATCGAGAAGAGGCAATGTTCCCATTTAACGGCTCGAGAGTAATCTGGAAATTTCACTTCCAACACAAAAGGTGACTTGACTTCCCAGAAGCAACCCGAGCGAGTTCCTGAGGTCCCCCTTGCAAGTCGAGAAGTATCCCCTGCTTCCCTCTTCAACTCGAGAAATACCACAAAATTATCCCCTCAATGCGAGATGAGGAAATTTTGCAATGCAGCATCTCAAGAGAAATACCACATTCCATCTTGAAAGGCACAAAGCTACTTGACACCCTTTATTCGACTCAGAAAGTTCCCTCACACAGCCGTCCCCTTTTAGAGGAGAATACACTTTATGGACTCAATTCGAGATGAGCCCCTGTGCACATTAAGGGCTCGAGAGGAACCCGGAAGTTCCCCTTCCAACAGCAAGTTGACCTGACTTCACTGACGCAACAGCAGCGAGTTCCTGAGGTCCCCGTCGCAACTCGAGCATCACCCCCAGCTTCCCGTCGGAACTTGAGAAACACCCCAAAATTATCCCCTCAAAGCGAGATGAGGAAATTTTGCGATGCAGCATCTCAAGAGAAATACCACATTCCCTCGTGAAAGGCAAAAAGGTACTTGGCACCCTTTATTCCACTCAGAAAGTTCCCTCACACAGCCGTCCCCTTTTAGAGGCGAACACACTTTATGGACACAATTCGAGATGAGCCCCTGTGCACATTTAAGGGCTCGAGAGGAACCCGGTAGTTCCCCTTCCAACTGCAAAGGGGACTTGACTTCCCTGAAGCAAGCCCAGCGAGTTCCTGAGGTCCCCGTCGCAACTCGAGAAGCACTCCCAGCTTCCCTCTGCAACTCGAGAAACACCTCAAAATTATCCCCTCAATGCGAGATGAGGAAATTTTGCGATGCAGCATCTCAAGAGAAATACCACATTCCCTCTTGAAACGCAAAAAGGTACTTGACACCCTTTATTCCACTAGGAGAGTTCCCTCACAGAGTCGTCCCCTTTGGAGAGAACACAGTTTATGGACTCAATTCGAGATGAGCCCCTGTGCACATTTAAGGGCTTGAGAGGAACCCGGAAGTTCCACTTACAACAGCAAAGGGGACCTGACTACCCTGAAGCAACCCCAGCGAGTTCCTGAGGTCCCCGTCGCAACTCTTGAAGCACACCTAGCTTCCCGCCGCAACTCGAGAAACACCCCAAAATATCCCCTCAATGCGAGATGAGGAAATTTTGCGATGCAGCATCTGAAGAGAAATACCGCATTCCCTCTTGAAAGGCAAAAAGGTACTTGACACCCTTTATTCGACTCAGAAAGTTCCCTCACACAGCCGTCCCCTTTGGAGAGAACACACTTTATGGACTCAATTCGAGATGAGCCCCTGTGCACATTTAAGGACTCGAGAGGAACCCGGAAGTACCCCTTCCAACACCAAAGGGGACCTGACTTCCCTGAAGCAACCCCAGCAATTTCCTGACGTCCCCGTCGCAACTCGAATAGCACCCCCAGCTTACCGCCACAACTCAAGAAACACACCAGAATTATCACCTCAATGCGAGATGAGGCAATTTTGCGATGCAGCATCTCAAGTGAAATACCACATTCCATTTTTAAAGGCAGAAAAGTACTTGACACCCTTTATTCTACTCAGAAAGTTCCCTTACACAGCCGTCCCCTGTGGAGAGAACACACTTGATGTACTCAATGCGAGATTAGCCAATGTGCACTTTTAGGGACACGAGAGGAACCCGGAAGTACCCCTTCCAACACCAAACGGGACCTGACTTCCATGAAGCAACCCCAGTGAGTTCCTGAGGTCACCGTCGCAACTCGAGAAGCACCCCCAACTTCCCACCGCAACTAGAAAAACACCCCAAAATTTTCCCCTCCATGCGAGATGAGGAAATTTTGCGATTCAGCATCTCAAGAGAAATACCACATTCCCTCTTGAAAGGCAAAAAAGTACTTGACACCCTTTATTCGACTCAGAAAGTTCCCTCACACAGCTGTCTCCTTTGGAGTGGAGAACACACTTTACGGACTCAATTCGAGATGAGCCCCTGTGCACATTTATGGCCTCGAGAGGAAACCGGAAGTTACCCTACCAACACCAAAGCGGACCTGACTTCCCTGAAGCAACCCCAGCGAGTTCCTGAGGAACCGTTGCAAGTCGAGAAGCACCCCCAGCTTCCCGCCGCAACTCGAGAAACACCCCAAAATTATTCCCTCTCTGCGAGATGAGGAAATTTGGCGATGCAGGATCTCAAGTGAAATACCACATTCCCTTTAGAAAGGCAAAAAGGTACTTGACACCCTTTATTCGACTCAGAAATTTCCCTCACACAGCCATCCCCTTTGGAGAGAAGAACACACTTTACGGACTCAATTCGAGATGAGCCCCTGTGCACATTTAAGGGCTCGAAAGGAAACCGCAAGTTCCCATTCCAACAGCAAAGGGGACCTGACTTCCCTGAAGCAACCCTAGCGAGTTCCTGAGGTCCCCGTCGCAGATCGAGAAGCACCCCCAGCTTCCCGCCGCAACTCGAGAAACACCCCAAAATTATCATCTCCATGCGAGATGAGGAAATTTTGTGATGCAGCATAACAAGAGAAATACCACATTCCCTTTTGAAAGGCAAAAAGGTACTTTACACCCTTTATTTGACTCAGAAAGTTCCCTCACACAGGCGTCCCCTTTGGAGAGGAGAACACACTTCATGGACTCAATTCGAGATGAGCCCCTGTGCACATTTAAGGGCTGGAGAGGAAACCGGAAGTTCCCTTTCCAACACCAAAGGGGACCTGACTTCCCTGAAGTAACCCCAGCGAATTCCTGCGGTCCCCGTTGCAACTCGAAGAGCATCCCCAGCTTCCAGTCGCAATGCAAGAAACACCCCAAAATTATCCCCTCCATGCGAGATGAGGAAATTTTGCGATGCAGCATCTCAAGAGAAATACCACATTCCCTCTTGAAAGGCAGAAAGCTACTTGACACACTTTATTCGACTCAGAAAGTTCCCTTAAACAGCCGTCCCCTTTGGAGAGAACACACTTTATGGTCTCAATTCGAGATGAACCCCTGTGCACATTTAAGGGCTCGAGATTAAACCGGAAGTTTCCTTTCCAACACCAAAGGGGACCTGACTTCCCTGAAGCAACCCCAGCGAGTTCCTGAGGTCCCCGCCGCAACTCGACAAACACCACAAAATTATTCCCTCTATGCGAGAGGAGGTAATTTTGCGATGCAGCATCTCAGGAGAAATACCACATTCCCTCTTGAAAGGCAAAAAGGTACTTGACACCCTTTATTCGACTCAGAAAGTTCCCTCACACAGCCGTCCCCATTGGGAGGAGAACACACTTTATGGGCTCAACTGGAGAAGAGACCCTATTCACATTAAAGGGTTCGAGATTAATACGGAAGTTCCCCTTCCAGCACAAAATGGGACCAGACTTCCCTGAAGTAACTCGAGTGGTCCAGAGGTACTCGTAGAAACTGCAGAAGTACCCCAGCTTCCCAACCCAATTCGTGAAACACAAATAAATTATCCCCTCCATGCGAGATGAGAAAATTTTGCGCTGCAGAATCTCAAGAGAAATCCCACATTCCCGCTCGAAAGGCAACAGTGTACTTGATTCCCTTTAGGCAACACAGAATGTTCCCTAACATCCGTCCTCAGTGCAGAGGAGAACACACTCTCTTGATTCAAATCGAGAAGAGGCAATGTTCCCATTTAACAGCTCGAGAGTAATCTGGAAATTTCACTTCCAACACAAAAGGTGACTTGACTTCCCTGAAGCAACCCGAGCGAGTTCCTGAGGTCCCCCTTGCAAGTCGAGAAGTATCCCCTGCTTCCCTCTTCAACTCGAGAAATACCACAAAATTATCCCCTCAATGCGGGATGAGGAAATTTTGCAATGCAGCATCTCAAGAGAAATACCACATTCCATCTTGAAAGGCACAAAGCTACTTGACACCCTTTATTCGACTCAGAAAGTTCCCTCACACAGCCGTCCCCTTTTAGAGGAGAATACACTTTATGGACTCAATTCGAGATGAGCCCCTGTGCACATTAAGGGCTCGAGAGGAACCCGGAATTTCCCTTCCAACACCAAAGGGGTCCAGACTTCACTGAAGCAACCCCAGCGAGTTCCTGAGGTCCCCATCACAACTCTTGAAGCACACCCAGCTTCCCGCCGCAACTCGAGAAACACCCCAAAATTATCCCCTCAATGCGAGATGAGGAAATTCTGCGATGCAGCATCTCAAGATAAATACAACATTCCCTCTTGAAAGGCAAAAAGGTACTTGACACCCGTTATTCGACTCAGAAAGTTCCCTCACACAGCCGTACCCTTTCAGAGGAGAACACACTTCACGGACTCAATTCGAGATGAGCCCCTGTGCACATTTAACGGCTCGAGAGGAACCCGGAAGTTCCCCTTCCAACACCAAAGGGGAACTGACTTCCCTGAAGTAACCCGAGCGAATTCCTGAGGTCCCCGTTGCAAGTCGATAAGTATGCCCTGCTTCCCTCTACAACTCGAGAAATACCACAAAATTATCCCCTCAATGCGAGATGAGGAAATTTTGCAATGCAGCATCTCAAGAGAAATACCACATTCCCTCTTGAAAGGCAAAAGGGTACTTGACCCCCTTTATTCGACTCAGAAAGTTCCCTCACACAGCGGTCCCCTTTTAGAGGAGAACACACTTTATGGACTCAATTCGAGATGAGCCCCTGGGCACATTTTAGGGCTCGAGAGGAACCCGGAAGTTCCCCTTCCAACACCAAAGGGGACCTGACTTCCCTGAAGGAACGCCAGCGAGTTCCTGAGGTCCCCGTCGCAACTCGAGAAGCACCCCCAGCTTCACGCCGCAACTCGAGAAACACACCAAAATTATCCCCTCCATGCGAGATGAGGAAATTTGGCGATGCAGCATGTCAAGATAAATATCACATTCCCTCTTGAAAGGCAAAAAGGTACTTGACACCCTTTATTCGACTCAGAAAGTTCCCTCACACAGCCGTCCCCTTTTAGAGGAGAACACACTTTATGGACTCAATTCGAGATGAGCCCCTGTGCACATTTAAGGGCTCGAGAGGAACCCGAAGTTTCCCTTCCAACAGCAAAGGGGACCTGACTCCCCTGAAGCAACCCCACCGAGTTCCTGAGGTCTCCGTCGCAACTCGAGAAGCACCCCTAACTTCCCGCAGCAACTCGAGAAACACCACAGAATTATCCCCTCAACGCGAGAGGAGGAAATTTTGCGCTGCAGAATCTCAAGAGAAATACCACATTTCCTCATAAAAGGAAAAAGGGTACTAAACACCCTTTATGCAACTCAGAACGTTCCCTCACACAGCTGTCCCCATTGGGAGGAGAACACACTTTATGGACTCTATTCGAGAAGAGACCCTATTCACATTAAAGGGTTCGAGAATAATACGGAAGTTCCCCTTCCAGCACAAAATGGGACCAGACTTCCCTGAAGTAACTCGAGTGTGCTCCAGAGGTAATCGTCGGAACTGCAGAAGTACCCCCAGCTTACCAACCTAATTCGTGAAACACCAATAAATTATCCCCTCCATGCGAGATGAGGAAATTTTGCGCTGCAGTATCTCAAGAGAAATCCCACATTCCCGCTCGATAGGCAACAGTGTACTTGACTCCCTTTAGGCGACTCAGAATGCTCCCTAACATCAGTCCTCAGTGCAGAGGAGAACACACTCTCTTGACTCAAATCGAGAAGAGGCAATGTTCCCATTTAACGGCTCGAGAGTAATCTGGAAGTTCCCCTTCCAACACAAAAGGGGACTTGACTTCGCTGAAACAACCCGAGCGAGTTCCTGAGGTCCCTGTTGCAAGTCGAGAAGTATCCCCTGCTTCCCTCTGCAACTCGAGAAATACCACAAAATTATCCCCTCAATGCGAGATGAGGTAATTTTGCAATGCAGCATCTCAAGAGAAATACCACATTCCCTCTTGAAAGGCAAAAGGGTACTTGACACCCTTTATTCGACTCAGAAAGTTCCCTCACACAGCCGTCCCCTTTTAGAGGAGAACACACTTTATGGAATCAATTCGAGATGAGCCCCTGGGCACATTTAAGGGCTCGAGAGGAGCCCGGAAGTTCCCCTTCCAACACCAAAGGGGACCTGACTTCCCTGAAGCAACCCCAGCGAGTTCCTGAGGTCCCCGTCGCAACTCGAGAAGCACCCCCAGCTTCAAGCCGCAACTCGAGAAACACCACAAAATTATCCCCTCCATGCGAGATGAGGAAATTTGGCGATGCAGCATCTCAAGATAAATATCGCATTCCCTCTTGAAAGGCAAAAAGGTACTTGACACCCTTTATTCGACTCAGAAAGTTCCCTCACACAGCCGTCCTCTTTTAGAGGAGAACACACTTTATGGACTCAATTCGAGATGAGCCCCTGTGCACATTTAAGGGCTCGAGAGGAACCCGAAGTTTCCCTTCCAACACCAAAGGGGACCTGACTTCCCTGAAGCAACCCCAGCGAGTTCCTGAGGTCCCCGTCGCAACTCGAGAAGCACCCCCAGCTTCCCGCCGCAACTCGAGAAACACCAGAAAATTATCCCCTCAATGCGAGGTGAAGAAATTTTGCGCTGCAGAATTTCAAGAGAAATCCCACATTCCCGCCTGAAAGGGAAAAGGGTATTTGACACACTTTATTCAGTTCAGTTCAGTTCAGTCGCTCAGTCGTGTCCGACTCTCCATGACCCCATGAATCACTGTACGCTAGGCCTCCCTGTTCTACACCAACTCCTGGAGTTCACTCAAACTCATGGCCACAGAGTCGGTGATGCTATCCATCCATCTCATTCTCTGTCCTCCCCTTCTCCTCCAGCCCCCAACCTCTCCTAGCATCAGGATCTTTTCCAGTGAGTCAACTCATCGCATGAGGTGGCCGAAGTATTGCAGTTTTAGCTTTAGCATCAGTCCTTCCAATGAACACCGACGATTGATCTCCCTTAGAATGGACTGGTTGGATCTTCTTGCAGTCCAAGGGACTCTCAAGAGTCTTCTCCAATACCACAGTTCGAAAGCATCAGTTCTTCGGCGATCAGCTTTCTTCACAGTCCAACTCTCACATCCATAGATGACCACGGGAAAAACCATAGCTTTGACTAGATGGAGCTTTTTTGGCAAAGTGATGTCTCTGCTTTTTAATATACTATCAAGTTTGATCATATCTTTCCTTCCAAGGAGTAAGCGACTTTTAATTTCATGGCTTCAAACAGCATCTGCAGTGATTTTGGAGCCCCCCAAAATAAAGTGTGACACTGTTTCCACTGTTTTTCCATCTATTTCCCGTGAAGTGTTGGGACCAGATTCCATCACCTTTGTTTTCTGAATGTTGAGCTTCAAGCCAACCTTTTCACTCTCCTCTTTCACTTTCATCAAGAGGCTTTTGAGTTCCTCCTCACTTTCTGCCCTAAAGGTGGTGTCATCTGCATATCTGAGGTTATTGATATTTCTCCCAGCAATCTTGATTCCAGATGTACTTCTTCCAGCCCAGCATTTCTCATGATGCACTCTGCATATAAGTTAAATTAGCAAGATTACAATATACAGCCTTGACGTACTCCTTTTCCTATTAGGAACCATTCTGTTGTTCCATGCACTTTTCTGACTGTTGCTTCCTGACCTGCATACAGGTTTCTAAAGAGGCAGGTCAGGTGGTCTCGCATTCCCATCTCTTTCAGAATCTTCCACAGTTTATTGTCATCCACACAGTCAAAGGCTTTGGCATAGTCAATGAAGCAGAAATAGATGTTTTTCTGGAACTCTCTCGCTTTCTCCATGATCCAGCGGATGTTGGCAATTTGGTGCCTCTGCCTTTTCTAAAACCTGCTTGAACATCTGGAGTTCACGGATCACATATTGCTGAAGCCTGGCTTGGAGAATTTTGAGCATGACTGTACTAGCGTGTGAGATGAGTGCAATTGTGCGGTAGCTTGAGCATTCTTTGGCATTGCCTTTCTTTGGGATTAGAATGAAGACTGACCTTTTCCAGTCCTGTGGCCACTGCTGAGTTTTCCAAATTTGTTGGCATATTGAGTGCAGCACTTTCACAGCATCATCTTTCAAGATTTGAAATAGCTCAACTGGAATTCCATCACTTCCACTAGCTTTGTTCGTAGTGTTGCTTTCTAAGGCACACTTGAATTCACATTCCAAGATGTCTGGATCTAGGCCAGTGATCACATTTTCGTGACTATCCTGGTCGTGAAGATCTTTTTTGTACAGTTCTTCTGTGTATTCTTGCCACCTCTTCTTAATATCTTCTGCTTCCGTTAGGTCCATACCATTTCTGTCCTTTATCGAGCCCATCTTTGCATGAAATTTTCCCTTGGAATCTCTAATGTTCTTGAAGAGATCTCTTGTTTTTCCTATTCTGTTGTTTTCCTCTATTTCTTTGCATTGATCACTGAGGAAGGCTTTCTTATCTCTCCTTGCTATTCTTTGGAACTCTGCATTCTAATGCTTATATCTTTCCCTTTCTCCTTTGCTTTTCGCTTCTCTTCTTTTCACAGCTATTTGTAAGGCCACCTCAGACAGCCATTTTGCTTTTTTTTGCAGTTCTTTTCCATGGGGATGCTCTTGGTCTCTGTCTCCTGTACAATGTCACAAACCTCCATCCAGAGTTCATCAGGTACTCTATCTATCAAATCTAGTGCCTTAAATCTATTTGTCACTTCCACTGTATAATCATAAGGGATTTGATTGAGGTCATATCTGAATGGTCTAGGGGTTTTCCCTACTTTCTTCAATTTAAGTCTGAATTTGGCAATAAGGAGTTCATGATCTGAGCCACAGTCAGCTCCTGGTCTTGTTTTTGCTAACTGTATACAGCTTCTCCATCTTTGGCTGCAAAGAATATAATCAATCTGATTTCGGTGTTGACCATTTGGTGATGTTCACGTGTAGAGTCTTCTCTTGTGTTGTTGGAAGAGGGAGTTTGCTATGACCAGTGCGTTCTCTTGACAAAACTCTATTAAACTTGGCCCTGCTTCATTCCGTGCTCCAAGGCCAAATTTGCCTGTTACTCCAGGTGTTTCTTGACTTCCTACTTTTGCATTCCAGTCCCCTATAATGAAAAGGACATCTTTTTGGGTGTTAGTTCTAAAAGGTCTTGTAGGTCTTCATAGAACAGTTCAACGTCGGCTTCTTCAGCGTTAGTGGTTGGGGCATAGGCCTGGATTACTGTAATGTTAAATGGTTTGCCTTGGAAACGAACAGAAATCATTCTGTCGTTTTTAAGATTGCATCCAAGTACTGCATTTCGGACTCTCTTGTTGACCATGATGGCTACTCCATTTCTTCTAAGGGATTTCTGCCCACAGTAGTATATATATAATGGTCATCTGAGTTAAATTCACACATTCCAGTCCATTGTAATTCACTGATTCCTAGAATGTCTATGTTCACTTTTGCCATCTCCTGTTTGACCACTTCCAATTTGCCTTGATTCCTGGACCTTACATTCCAGGTTCCTATGCAATATTGCTCTTTACAGCACCAGACCTTGCTTCTATCACCGGTCACATCCACAACTGGGTACTGGTTTTGCTTTTGCTCCATCCCTTCATTCCTTCTAGAGTTATTTCTCCAGTGATCTCCAGTAGCATACTGGGCACCTACAGACCTGGGGAATTCCTCATTCAGTATCCTGTCATTTTACCCTTTGATACTGTTCATGGGGTTCTCAATGCAAATATACTGAAGTGGTTTGCCATTCCCTTCTCCAGTGGACCACATTCGGCTGTGGTCCATGTGATCAGATGGAGTAGATTCCTGTGATGATGATTTCAGTGTGTCTGCCATCTGAAACCCCCTCGCAATACCTACCATCTGATTTGAGTTTCTGTTACCTTGGGTGTGGGATATCTCTTCACAGCTGCTCCAAGAAAGCATAGCTGCTGCACCTTACCTTGGATGAGGGGTATGTCCTCAAGGCCGCCCCTCCTGACCATGAACGTGAGTACCTCCTCTCGGCTCTCCCACACTGCCACCGCCTATTGGAGGTGGGGTACCTCCTCTCGTCTGCCTGCCCTGGCCTCAGGCATGGGGTAGCTCCTCACTGCTGCGCATCTCTGCATGGTCGGTTGCACCAGGGCCGGCTTCTCTCGAGTCTGCGCGGGCGGGGCCTGCGTATCCCGAGTCTGGTGGGCGGGGCCGGGGTCTCTCCCATCTGGGCGGGCGGGGCCGGGGTCTCTCGCGTCTGCGCGGGCGGGGCAAGTGTCTCTCTCATCTGCGCAGGCGGGGCCGGCTTCTCTTGCATCTGCGCGGGCGGCGCCAGCAACAATAGCGTCTGAGAGGCCAGGGCCTAGGTCTCTCGCGTCTGAGCGGGCGGCGCCGGGGTCTCTCGAGTCTGCGCGGGCGGGGCCGGGTTCTCTCCCGTCTGCGCGGGTGTGGAAGGCCTCTCTCGCGTCTGCGCCGGCAAGGCCCGTGTCTCTGGCGTCTAAGCCGCCTGGGCCAGCATCTCTCGTGTCTGCGCGGGTGGGGCTCGTATTTCTCCCGTTTGCACAGCCGGGTGAGACTCAAAAAATTCCCTCAAACAGTCGTCCCCATTGGAGAGGAGAACACACTTTACGGACTTAACTCGAGAAGAGACCCTATTCCCATTTAAAGGCTCAACAGTAATCCCGAAATTCCCCTTCCAACACAAAAGGGTTCCTGAATTCCCTGAAGCAGGAAGAGAGAATTCCTGAGGTCCTGTTCCCTACCTGAGAAGTTCAACCAGGTTCCCGCCGCAATTCTAGAAACACCACAAAATTATCCCCTCAATGTGAGATCAGGAAAATATTCCACTGCACAATTCAAGAGAAATCCCACGTTCCGCTGGAAAGGCAAAACTGTATTTGACACCCTTTATGCGACTCAGAAAATTCCCTCACACAGCCATCCCCATTGGAGAGGAGAACTCAGTTTATGGACTCAACATGGGAAGAGGCCCTATTCCCATTTAACGGCTCGAGAGTAATCCCGAAATTCCCGTTCCAGTACAAAAGGGTGACTAACATCCCTGAAGAAACACAAGCGAGTTCCTGAGGTCCCCGTCGCAACTCGAGAAGTACCCCCAGCTTCCCGCCTCAAAAGGGGAAACACCACAAAATTATCCGCTCAATGTGAGATGAGGAAATTTTGCACTGCACAATTAAATAGAAATCCCACATTCTCGCTTGAAAGGCAAAAGGTCACTTGACACACTTTATGTGACCAAGAAAGTTCGCTCACAGAGCCGTACCAATTGGAGAGGAAAAATCACCTTTTGGATTCAACTCCAGATGAATCCCTATTCCCAATGAACGGCTCGAAAGTAAACCGGAAGTTCCCGTTCTAACACAAAAGGAGACGTGACTTCCCTGAAGCAACACGAGCCACTTCCTGAGGTCCCCGATGCAACTCGAGAAGCACCCCCAGCATCCCGCCGCAACTCAACAAACACCACAGAATTATCCCCTCAATGCGAGATGAGGAAATTGTGTGCTGCAGAATCTCAAGAGAAATACCACATTCCCGCTTGAAAGGCAAAAGGGTACTTGACACCCTTTATGCGACTCAGAAAGTACCCTCACACAGCTGTCCCAATTGGAGAGGAGAACACACTTTATGGACTCAATTCGAGATGAAGCCCTATTCCCATTTAATGGCTGGAGAGTAAACAGGAAATGCCCTTTCCAACACAAAAGGGGACTGGCCTTACCTGAAGAAACCCAAGCAAGTTCTTGAGGTCCACATGGCAACTCGAGAAGTACCCCAAGCTTCCTGCCGCAACTAGAGAAACACCACAAAATTATCCCCTCAATGCGAGAAGAGGAAATTTTGGGCTGCAGAATCTCAAGAGAAATACCACTATTCCCTCTTGAAAGGCAAAAAGTACTTGATACGGTTTATGCGACTCAGAAATTTCACTAATATCATTCCCCATAGGAGAGGAGAACACACTTTATGGACTCAATTCGAGATGAGGCCCTACTCCCATTTAACGGCTCTAGACTAAACCGGAAGTTCCCCTTCCAACACCAAAGGGGATCTGACTTCCCTGAAGCAACCCCAGCGAGTTTCTGAGGTCCCCGTCGCAACTCTAGAAGCACCCCCAGCTTCCCGTCGCAACTCGAGAAACACCCCAAAATTATCCCCTCAATGTGAGATAAGGAAATATTGAGATGAAGAATCTCAAGGGAAATACCACATTCCCTCTTGAAAGGCAAAAAGGTACTTGACACCCTTTATTCGACTCAGAAAGTTCGCTCACACAGCCGTCCCCTTTGGAGAGGAGAACACTTTATGGACTGAATTCGAGATGAGCCCCTGTGCACATTTAAGGGCTAGAGAGGAACCCGGAAGTTCCCCTTCCAACACCAAAGGGGACCTGACTTCCCTGAAGCAACCCCAGGGAGTTCCTGAGGTCCCCGTCGCAACTCGAGAAGCACCCCCAGCTTCCCGCCGCAACTCGAGAAAAACCCCAAAATTATTCTTTCAATGCGAGATGAGGAATTTTGCGATGCAACATCTTAAGAGAAATACCACATTCCCTCTTGAAAGGCAAAAAGGTACTTGACACCCTTTATTCGACTCAGAAAGTTCCCTCACACAGCCGTCCTCTTTGGAGAGGGGAACACACTTTATGGACTCAATTCGAGATGAGCCCCTGTGCACATTTAAGGACTCGAGAGGAATCCGGAAGTTCCCCTTCCAACAACAAAGGGGACCTGACTTCCCTGAAGCAACCCCAGCGAGTTCCTGAGGTCCCCGTCGCAACTCGAGAAGCACCCCCAGCTTCCTGCAAAAACACGAAAAACACCCCAAAATTATCCCCTCAATGCGAGACGAGGAAATTTTCCGATGCAGCATCTCAAGAGAAATACCACATTCCCTCTTGAAAGGAAAAAAGGTACTTGACACCCTTTATTCGAGTTAGAAAGTTCCCTCACACAGCCGTCACCTTTTAGAGGAGAACACACTTTATGGAAGTAATTCGAGATGAGCCCCTGTGCACATTTAAGGGCTCGAGAGGAACCCGGAAGTTCCCCTTCCAACACCAAAGGGTACTTGACTTCCTTGAAGCAACCGCAGCGAGTTCGTGAGGTCCCCGTCGCAACTCTTGAATCACCCCCAGCTTCCCGCCACAATTAGTGAAACACCCCAAAATTATCCCCTCAATGCGAGATGAGGAAATTTTGCGGTGCAGCATCTCAAGAGAAATACCACATTCCCTCTTGAAAGGCAAAAAGGTACTTGACACCCTTTATGCGACCCACAAAGTTCCCTCACACAACCGTCCCCTTTGGAGAGAACACACTTTAGGACTCAATTCCAGTTGAGCACCTGTGCACATTTAAGGGCTTGAGAGGAACACGGACGTTCCCCTTCCAACAGCAAAGGGGACCTGACTTCCCTGAATCAACCCCAGCGAGTTCCTGAGGTCCCCGTCGCAAATCCAGAAACACCCCCCGCTTCCCGCCGCATCTGGAGAAACACCCCAAAATTATCTCCTCAATGGGAGAAGAGGAAATTTTGCGTTGCAGCATCTCAAGAGAAATACCACATTTCCTCTTGAAAGGCAAAACTGTACTTGACACCCTTTATTCGACTCAGAACGTTCCCTCAAACAGCCTTCCCATTTTAGAGGAGAAAACACTTTATGAACTCAATTCGAGATGAGCCCCTGTGCACATTTAAGGGCTCGAGAGGAACCCGGAAATTCCCCTTCCAACACCAAAGGGGACCTGATTTCCCTCAAGCAACCCCAGCGAGTTCCTGAGGTTCCCGTCGCAACTCGAGAAGCACCCCCAGCTTCCCTCCGCAACTCGAGAAACACCCAAAAATTTTCCCCTCAATGCGAGATGAGGAAATTTTGCGATGCAGCATCTCAAAAGAAATACCACATTCTCTCTTGAAAAGCAAAAATGTACTTGACACCCTTTATTCGACTCAGAAAGTTCCCTCAGAAAGCCGTCCCCTTTGGAGAGAACACACTTTATGGACTCAATTCGAGATGAGCCCCTGTGCACATTTAAGGGCTCGAGAGTAACACGAAGTTCCCCTTCCAACACCAAAGGGGACCTGACTTCCATGAAGCAAAACCAGCGAGTTCCTGAGGTCCCCGTCACAACTGGAGAAGCACCCCCACCTTCCCGCCGCAATTCGAGAAACACATCAAAATTATCCCCTCAATGCGAGATGAGGAAATTTTGCGATGCAGCATCTCAAGAAAAATACCACATTCCCTCTTGAGAGGCAAAAAGGAACTTAACACCATTTATTCGTCTCAGAAAGTTTCCTCACACAGCCATCCCTAGGGAGAGAACACACTTTATAGACTCAATTCGAGATGAGACCCTGTGCACATTTAAGGGCTCGAGAGGAATTCGGAAGTTCCCCTTCCAACACCAAAGGGGACCTGACTTCCCTGAAGCAACCCCAGCGAGTTCCTGAGGTCCCCGTCGCAACTCGAGAAGCACCCCCAGGTTGCCGACGCTACACGAGAAACTCCCCAAAATTATCCCCTTAATGCGAGATGAGGAAATTTTGAGATGCAGCATCTCAAGAGAAATAACACGTTCCCTCTTGAAAGGCAAAAAGGTACTTGACACCCTTTATTCGACTCAAAATGTTCCCTCACACAGCCATCCCCTTTGGAGAGGAGAACACAATTTATGGACTCAATTCGAGATGAGCCCCTGTGCACAATTAAAGGCTTGAGAGGAACCTTGAAGTTCCCCTTCCAACAGCAAATGGGACCTGACTTCCCTTAAGCAAACCCAGCGAGTTCCTGAGGTCCCCGTCGCAACTCGAGAAGCACCCCCAGCTTCCCGCCGCAACTCGAGAAACACCCAAAAATTTTCCCCTCAATGCGAGTTGAGGAAATTTTGCGATGCAGCATCTCAAGAGAAATACCACATTCCCTCTTGAAAGGCAAAAATGTACTTCACACCTTTTATTCCACTCAGAAAGTACCCTCACAGAGCCGTCTACTATTCGAGAACACAGCTTATGGACTTAATTCGAGATGAGCCCCTGTGCACATTTAAGGGCTCAAGAGGAACCCGGAACTTGCCCTTCCAACAGCAAAGGGCACCTGACTTCCCTGAAGCAACCCCAGCGAGTTCCTGAGGTCCCCGTCGCAACTCTTGAAGCATCCCCAGCTTCCCGCCACGACTCGTGAAACACCCGAAAATTATTCCCTCAATGCGAGATGAGGAAATTTTGCGATGCAGCATCTCAAGCGAAATACCACATTCCCTCTTGAAAAGAAAAAAGGTACTTGACACCCATTATTCGACTCAGAATGTTCCCTCACACAGCCGTCTACTTTTAGAGGAGAACAGACTTTATGGACTCAATTCGAGATGAGCCCCTGTGCATTGAAAGGCTTGAGAGGAACCCGGAAGTTCCCCTTCAAACAGCAAAGGGGACCTGACTTCCCTGAAGCAATCCCAGCGAGTTCCTGAGGTCCCCGTCGCAACTCGAGGAGCCCCCCAGCATCCAGCCGCAACTCGAAAAACACCCCAAAATTATCCCCTCAATGCGAGAAGACGAAATTTTGCGATGCAGCATCTCAAGAGAAATACCACATTCCCTCTTGAAAGGAAAAATGAACTTAACACCATTTATTCGAATCATAAAGTTCCCTCACACAGCCATCCCTAGGGAGAGAACACACTTTATGGACTCAATTCGAGATGAGCATCTGTGCACATTTAAGGGCTCGAGAGGAATCCGGAAGTTCCCCTTCCAACATCAAAGGGGACCTGAGTTCCCTGAAGCAACCCCAGCGAGTTCCTGAGGTCCCGGTCGCAACTGGAGAAGCACCCCAGCTTCCCGCCGCAATTCGAGAAACACATCAAAATTATCCCCTCAATGCGAGATGAGGAAATTTTGCGATGCAGCATCTCAAGAAAAATACCACATTCCCTCTTGAGAGGCAAAAAGGAACTTAACACCATTTATTCGACTCAGAAATTCCCTCACACAGCCATCCCTAGGGAGAGAACACACTTTATGGACTCAATTCGAGATGAGCCCCTGTGCACATTTAAGGGCTGGAGAGGAATTCGGAAGTTCCCCTTCCAACACCAAAGGGGACCTGACTTCCCTGAAGCAACCCCAGCGAGTTCCTGAGGTCCCCGTCGAAACTCGAGAAGCACTCCCAGGTTCACGCCGCAACACGTAAAACACCCCAAAATTATCCCCTCAATGCGAGATGAGGAAATTTTGCGATGCAGCATCTCAAGAGAAATAGCACATTCCATCTTGAAAGGCAAAAAGGTACTTGACACCCATTATTCGAGTCAGAAAGTTCCCTCACACAGCCGTCCCCTTTTAGAGGAGAACACACTTCATGGACTCAATTCGAGATGAGCCCCTGTACACATTTAAGGGCTCGAGAGGAACCCGGAAGTTCCCCTTCCACACCAAAGGGTACTGGACTTCCTTGAAGCAACCGCAGCGAGTTCGTGAGGTCACCGTCGCTACTCTTGAATCACCACCAGCTTCCCGCCACAACTAGAGAAACACCCGAAAATTATCCCCTCAATGCGAGATGAGGAAATTTGCGGTGCAGCATCTCAAGAGAAATACCACATTCCCTCTTGAAAGGCAAAAAGGTACTTGACACCCTTTATGCGACCCAGAAAGTTCCCTCACACAACCGTCCCCTTTGGAGAGAACACACTTTATGGACTCAATTCCAGTTGAGCCCCTGTGCACATTTAAGGGCTTGAGAGGAACACGGACGTTCCCCTTCCAACAGCAAAGAGGACCTGACTTCCCTGAATCAACCCCAGCGAGTTCCTGAGGTCCCCGTCGCAACTCGAGAAGCACCCCCCGCTTCCCGCCGCATCTGGAGAAACACCCCAAAATTATCCCCTCAATGCGAGATGAGGAAATTTTGCGATGCAGCATCTCAAGGGAAATACCACATTTCCTCTTGAAAGGCAAAACTGTACTTGACACCCTTTATTTGACTCAGAACGTTTTCTCAAACAGCCTTCCCATTTTAGAGGAGAACACACTTTATGGACTCAATTCGAGATGAGCCCCTGTGCACATTTAAGGGCTCGAGAGGAACCCGGAAATTACCCTTCCAACACCAAAGGGGACCTGACTTCCCTCAAGCAACCCCAGCGAATTCCTGAGGTCCCAGTCGCAACTCGAGAAGCACCCCCAGCTTCCCTCTGCAACTCGAGAAACACCCAAAAATTATCCCCTCAATGCGAGATGAGGAAATTTTGCGATGCAGCATCTCAAAAGAAATACCACATTCTCTCTTGAAAAGCAAAAATGTACTTGACACCCTTTATTCGACTCAGAAAGTTCCCTCACACAGCAATCCCTAGGGAGAGAACACACTTTATGAACTCAATTCGAGATGAGCCTCTGTGCACTTTTAAGAGCGCCAGAGGAACGCGGGAGTTCCCTGTCCAACAACAAAGAGGACCTGACATCCTTGAAGCAACCCCAGCCAGTTCCTGAGGTCCCCGTCGCAACTCGAGAAGTACCCCCAGCTTCCTGCGGCAACACGTAAAACACCCCGAAATTATCCCCTCAATGCGAGATGAGGAAATTTTGCGATGCAGCATCTCAAAAGAAATACCACATTCCCTCTTGAAAGACAAAAAGCTTCTTGACACCCTTTATTCGACTCAGAATGTTACCTCACACAGCCGTCCCCTTTGGAGAGGAGAACACACTTTATGGACTCAATTCAAGATGAGACCCTGTGCACATTTAAAGTCTCGAGAGGAACCCGGAAGTTCCCCTTCCAACAGCAAAGGGGACCTGACTTCCCTGAGGCAACCCCAGCGAGTTCCTGAGGTCCCCATCGCAACTCGAGAAGCACCCCCAGCTTGCCGACCCTACACGAGAAACTCCCCAAAATTATCCCCTTAATGCGAGATGAGGAAATTTTGAGATGGAGCATCTCAAGAGAAATAACACATTCCCTCTTGAAAGGCAAAAAGGTACTTGACACCCTTTATTCCTCTCAAAATGTTCCCTCACACAGCCGTCCCCTTTGGAGAGGAGAACACACTTTACGGACTCAATTCGAGATGAGCCCCTGTGCACAATTAAAGGCTCGAGAGGAACCTTGAAGTTCCCCTTCAAACACCAAAGGGGAACTGACTTCCCTGAAGCAACCCCAGCGAGTTCGTGAGGTCCCCGTCGCAACTCGAGAAGCACCCCCAGCTTCCCGCCGCAACTCGAGAAACACCCCAAAATTATCCACTCAATGCGACATGAGGAAATTTTGCGATGCAGCATCTCAAGAGAAATACCACATTCCCTCTTGAAAGGCAAAAAGGTACTTGACACCCTTTATTCGACTCAGAAAGTTCCCTCACTCAGCCGTCCCCTTTGGAGAGGAGAACACACTTTGCGTACTCAATTCGAGAGGAGCCCCTGTGCACATTGAAGGGCTCGAGAGGAAACCGGAAGTTCCCCTTCCAACACCAAAGGGGACCTGACTTCCCTGAAGCAACCCCAGCGAGTTCCTGAGGTCCCCGTCGCAACTCGAGTAGCACCCCCAGCTTCCCTCCACAACTCGAGAAACACCCCAAAAATTTCCCCTCAATGCGAGTTGAGGAAATTTTGCGATGCAGCATCTCAAGAGAAATACCACATTCCCGCTTGAAAGGCAAAAATGTACTTCACACCCTTTATTCCACTCAGAAAGTACCCTCACAGAGCCGTCCACTTTTAGAGAACACAGCTTATGGACTTAATTCGAGATGAGCCCCTGTGCACATTTAAGGGCTCAAGAGGAACCCGGAAGTTCCCCTTCCAACAGCAAAGGGGACCTGACTTCCCTGAAGCAACCCCAGCGAGTTCCTGAGGTCCCCGTCGCAACTCTTGAATCACCCCCAGCTTCCCGCCGCGACTCGTGAAACACCCCAAAATTATTCCCTCAATGCGAGATGAGGAAATTTTGCGATGCAGCATCTCTAGCGAAATACCATATTCCCTCTTGAAAGGAAAAAAGGTACTTGACACCCTTTATTCGACTCAGAATGTTCCCTCACACAGCCCTCTACTTTTAGAGGAGAACAGACTTTATGGACTCAATTCGAGATGAGCCCCTGTGCATTGAAGGGCTGGAGAGGAACCCGGAAGTTCCCCTTCCAACAGCAAAGGGGACCTGACTTCCCTGAAGCAATCCCAGCGAGTTCCTGAGGTCCCCGTTGCAACTATTGAAGCAACCCCAGCTTCCCGCCGCAATTCTAGAAACACCCCAAAATTATTCCCTCAATGCGAGATGAGGAAATTTTGCGATGCAGCATCTCGAGAGAAATACCACATTCCCTCTTGAAAGGCAAAAAGGTACTTGACACCCTTTATTCGACACAGAAAGTTCCCTCACACAGCTGTCCCCTTTGGAGAGGAGAACACACTTTATGGACTCAATTCGAGATGAGCCCCTGTGCACATTTAAGGGCTCGAGAGGAACCCGGAAATTCCCCTTCCAAGAGCAAAGGTGACGTGACTTCCTTTAAGGAACCCCAGCGAGTTACTGAGGTCCGCGTCGCAACTCCAGAAGCACACCCACCTTCCCGCCGCAACTCGAGAAACACCCCAAAATTATCCCCTCAATGCGAGATGAGGAAATTTTGCGATGCAGCATCTCAAGAGAAATACCACATTCCCTCTTGAAAGGCAAAAATGTACTTGACACCCTTTATTCGACTCAGAAAGTTCTCTCACACAGCCGTCCCCTTTGGAGAGGATAACACACTTTATGGACTCAATTCGAGATGAGATCCCTGTGCACATTTAAGGGCTCGAGAGGAACCCGGATGTTCCCTTTCCAACAGCAAAGGGGACCTGACTTCCCTGAAGCAACCCCAGCGAGTTTCTGAGGTCCTCATCGCAACTCTTGAAGCACCCCCAGCTTCCGCCGCAACTCGAGAAATACCGCAATATTTTTCCCTCAATGCGATATGAGCAAATTTTGCGATGCAGTATCTGAAGAGACACCGGCCCCTGCGGCGCAGACGCGACGCGAGAGACGCCGGTCTCGGCGGCGCAGACGCGACGCGAGAGACGCCGGCCCCGGCGGCGCAGACGCGACGCGAGGGACGCCGGCCCCCGCGGCGCAGACGCGTCACGAGGGACGCCGGCCCTGTCGGCACAGACGCGACGCGAGAGACGCCGGCCCCGCCTGCGCAGACGCGACTCGAGAGACGCCGGCCACGGCGCAACGAACCACACAAAGAGGTGCGGCCGTGAGGAGCTACCCCACACCTGAGGCCAGGGCCGGCGGCCGTGAGCAGCTACCCCACGTCCAACAGGCGGTGGCTGCGCGGGCGCAGGAGGGCCGAGAGGAGCTACTCCGCGTTCAAGGTCAGGAGGGGCGGCCTTGAGGAGATACCCCTCGTCCAAGGTAAGGTACAGCAGCTGCACTTTGCTGGAGCAGCTGTGAAGAGATTTTCCACGACCAAGGTATAGGAAACCCAAATAAGACGGTATTTATTGCTAGGGGGCACCAGAGGGCAGACAAACTGAAATCACAATCACAGGAAACTAGCCGATCTGATCACATGGACCACAGCCGAATGTGGTCCACTGGAGAAGGGAATGGCAAACCACTTCGGTATACTTGCCTTGAGAACCCCATGAACAGTGACAAAGGGCAAAATGATAGGATAATGAATGAGGAATTCCCCAGGTCGGTAGGTGCCCAGTATACTACTGGAGATCAGTGGAGAAATAACTATAGAAGGAATAAAGGGATGGAGCAAAAGCAAAACCAATACCCAGTTGTGGATGTGACCAGTGATAGAAGCAAGGTCCGGTGCTGTAAAGAGCAATATTGCATAGGAACCTGGAATGTTAGGTCCATGAATCAAGGCAAATTGGAAGTGGTCAAACAGGAGTTGGCAAGAGTGAACATCGACATTCTAGGAATCAGTGAATTAAAATGGACTGGAATGGGTGAATTTAACTCAGATGACCATTGTATCTACTACTGTGGGCAGGAATCCCTTAGAAGAAATGGAGTAGCCATCATGGTCAACAAAAGAGTCCGAAATGCAGTACTTGGATGCAATCTTAAAAATGACAGGATGATTTCTGTTCGTTTCTAAGGCAAACAATTCAATATTACAGTAATCCAGGCCTATGCCCCAACCAGTAATACTGAAGAAGCTGAAGTTAATCGGTTCTATGAAGACCTACAAGACCTTTTAGAACTAACACCCAAAAAAGATGTCCTTTTCATTATCGGGGACTGGAATGCAAAAGTAGGAAGTCAAGAAACACCTGGAGTAACGCGCAAATTTGGCCTTGGAGCACGGAATGAAGCAGGGCAAAGGCTAATAGAGTTCTGTCAAGAGAACGCACTGGTCATAGCAAACACCCTCTTTCAACAACACAAGAGAAGACTCTACACATGGACATCACCAGATGGTCAACACCGAAATCAGATTGATTATATTCTTTGCAGCCAAAGATGGAGAAGCTGTATACAGTTAGCAAAAACAAGACCAGTGGCTGACTGTGGCTCAGATCATGAACTCCTTATTGCGAAGTTCAGACTTAAATTGAAGAAAGTAGGGAAAACCACTAGACCATTCAGATATGACCTCAATCAAATCCCTTATGATTATACAGTGGAAGTGAGAAATAGATTTAAGGGACTAGATCTGATAGATAGAGTGCCTGATGAACTCTGGACAGAGGTTCGTGACATTGTACAGGAGACAGGGACCAAGACCATCCCCATGGAAAAGAAATACAAAAGAGCGAAATGGCTGTCTGAGGAGGCCTTACAAATAGCTGTGAAAAGAAGAGAAGTGAAAAGCAAAGGAGAAAAGGAAAGATATAATCATCTGAATGCAGAGTTCCAAAGAATAGCAAGGAGAGATAAGAAAGACTTCCTCAGTGATCAATGCAAAGAAATAGAGGAAAACAACAGAATAGGAAAAACAAGAGACCTCTTCAAGAAAATTAGAGATTCCAAGGGAACATTTCATGCAAAGATGGGCTCGATAAAGGACAGAAATGGTATGGACCTAACAGAAGCAGAAGATATTAAGAAGAGGTGGCAAGAATACACAGAAGAACTGTACAAAAAAGATCTTCCCGACCAAGATAGTCACGATAACGTGATCACTGACCTAGAGCCAGACATCTTGGAATGTGAAGTCAAGTGGGCCTTAGAAAGCATCACTACTAACAAAGCTAGTGGAGGTGATGGAATTCCAGTTGAGCTATTACAAGTCTTGAAAGATGATGCTGTGAAAGTGCTGCACTCAATATGCCAGCAGATTTGGAAAACTCAGCAGTGGACACAGATTTGGAAGAGGTCAGTCTTCATTCCAGTCCCAAAGAAAGGCAATGCCAAAGAATGCTCAAACTACCGGACAATTGCCCTCATCTCACACACTAGGAAAGTCATGCTCAAAATTCTCCAAGCCAGGCTTCAGCAATATGTAAACCGTGAACTCCCAGATGTTCAAGCAGGTTTTAGAAAAGGCAGAGGCACCAGAGATCAAATTGCCAACATCTGGTGGATCATGGAGAAAGCAAGAGAGTTTCAGAAAAACATCTATTTCTGCTTCATTGACTATGCCAAATCCTTTGACTGTGTGGATCACAATAAACTGTGGAACATTCTGAAAGAGATGGGAATCCCAGACCACCTGACCTGCCTCTTGAGAAACCTGTATGCAGGTCAGGAAGCAACAGTTAGAACTGTACATGGAACAACAGACTGGTTCCAAATAGGAAAAGGTGTATGTCAAGGTTGTATATTGTCACCTTGCTTATTTAAATTATATGCAGATTACATCATGAGGAACGCTGGGCTGGAAGAAGCGCAAGCTGGAATCAAGATTGCTGGGAGAAATATCAATAACCTCAGATATGCAGATGACACCACCCTTATGGCAGAAAGTGAAGAGGAACTCAAAAGCCTCTTGATGAAAGTGAAAGAGGAGAGTGAAAAGGTTGGTTTGAAGCTCAACATTCAGAAAACAAAAATCATGGCATCTGGTCCCATCACTTCATGGGAAATAGATGGAAAAACAGTGGAAACAGTGTCAGACTTTGTTTTTTTGGGCTCCAAATTCACTGCATATGCTGATTGCAGGCATGAAATTAAAAGACGCTTGCTCCTTGGAAGGAAAGTTATGACGAACCTTGATAGTATATTAAAAAGCAGAGACATTACTTTGCCAACCAAGGTCCGTCTAGTCAAGGCAATGGTATTTCCCGTGGTCATGTATGGATGTGAGAGTTGGACAGTGAAGAAGGCTGATCGCAGAAGAATCGATGCTTTTGAACTGTGGTATTGGAGAAGACTCTTGAGAGTCCCTTATACTGCAAGGAGATCCAACCAGTCCATTCTAAAGGAGATCAATCCTGGATGTTCTTTGGAGGGACTGATGCTAAAGCTGAAACTCCAATACTTTGGCCACCTCATGCGACGAGTTGACTCACTGGAAAAGACTCTGATGCTGGGAAAGGTTGGGGGCGGGAGGAGAAGGGGACGACGGAGAATGAGATGGCTGGATGGCATCACCGACTCTGTGGACATGAGTTTGAGTGTACTCCGGGAGTTGGTGATGGACAGGGAGGCCCGGCGTGCTGTGATTCATGGGGTCGCGGAGAGTCGGACACGACTGAGCGATTGAACTGAACTGAAGTGATCTCAAGAGAAATTCCACATTCCCTCTTGAAAGGCAAAAAGGTACTTGACACCCTTATTCGACTCAGAAAGTTCCCTCACACAGCCGTCCCCTTTGGAGAGGAGAACACACTTTATGGACTCAATTTGAGATGATACCCTGTACACATGTAAGGGTTCGAGAGGAACCCGGAAGTTCACCTTCCAACAGCAAAGGGGACCTGACTTCCCTGAAGCAACCACAGCGAGTTCCTGAGGTCCCCATCGCAACTCGAGAAGCACGCCCCAGCTTCCTGCCGCAACTCGAGAAACGCCCCAAAATTATCCCCTCAATGTGAGATGAGGAAATTTTGCGAATCAGCATCTCAAGAGAAATACCACATTCCCTCTTGAAAGGCAAAAAATTATTTGACACCCTTTATTCGACTCAGTAAGTTCCCTCACACAGCCATCCCCTTTGGAGAGAACACACTTTATGGACTCAATTCGAGATGAGACTTTCTGCACATTTAAGGGCTCAAGAGGAACCCGGAAATTCCCCTTCCAACAACAAAGGGGACCTACTTCCCTGAAGCAACCCCAGCTAGTTCCTGAGGTCCCTGTTGAAACTGTTTAAGCACTCCCAGCTTCCCGCCGCAACTCGAGAAACACCCCAAAATTATCCCCTCCATGCGAGATGAGGAAATTTGGCGATGCAGCATGTCAAGAAAATTAACACATTCCCTCTGGAAAGGCAAAAAGGTACTTGAAACCCTTTATTCGACTCAGAAAGTTCCCTCACACAGCCGTCCCCTTTGGAGAGAACACACTTTATGGGCTCAATTCGAGATGAGCCCCTGTGCACATTAACGGCTACACAGGAACACGGAAGTTCCCGTTTCAACAAAAAGGGGACCTGACTTACCCCAAACAACCCCAGCGAGTTCCTGAGGTCCCCGTCGCAACTCGAGAAGCACCCCCAGCTTCCCGCCGCAACTCGAGAAACACCCCAGAATTATCCCCTCCATGCGAGATGACGAAATTTGCGATGCAGCATCTCAAGAGAAATACCACAATCCCTCTGGAAAGGCAAAAAGGTACTCGACACCCTTTATTCGACTCAGAAAGTTCCCTCACACAGCCGTCCCCTTTGGAGAGGAGAACACACTTTACGGACTCTATTCGAGAGGAGCCCATGTGCACATTGAAGGGCTCGAGAGGAAACCGGAAGTTCCCCTTCCAACACCAAAGGGGACCTGACTTCCCTGCAGCAACCCCAGCGAGTTCCTGAGGTACCCTTCGCAACTGGAGAAGCACCCCCAGCTTCCCGCCGCAACTCGAGAAACACCGCAAAATTATCCCCTCCATGCGAGATGAGGAAATTTGGCGATGCAGCATCTCAAGAGAAATACCACTTTCCCTCAGGAAAGGCAAAAAGGTACTTGACACCCTTTATTCGACTCAGAAAGTTCCCTCACACAGCCGTCCCCTTTGGAGAGGAGAACACACTTTAGGACTCAATTCGGGAGGAGCCCCTTTGCACATTGAAGGGCTCGAGGGGAACCCGGAAGTTCCCCTTCCAACACCAAAGGGGACCTGACTTCCGTGAAGCAACGCCAGGTAGTTCCTGAGGTCCCCGTCGCAAATCGAGAAGCACCACCAGCTACCCGCGGCAATTCGAGAAACACCCCAAAATTATCCCCTCCATGCGAGATGAGGAAATGTGGCGATGCAGCATCTCAAGAGAAATACCATATTCCCTCTGGAAAGGCAAAAATGTACTTGACACCCTTTATCGACTCAGAAAGTTCCCTCACACAGCCGTCCCATTTGGAGAGGAGAACACCCTTTATGGACTCAATTCGAGATGAAACCCTGTGCACATTTATGGGTTCGAGAGGAAACCGGAAGTTCCCCTTTCAACAACTAAGGGGACCTGACTTCCCTGAAGCAACACTAGAGAGTTCCTGGGGTTCCCGTCGAAACACGAGAAGCACACCCAGGGTCCCGCCGCCACTTGAGAAACACACCAAAATTATCCCCTCCATGCGAGATGAGGAAATTGGGCGATGCAGCATCTCAAGAGAAATACCACATTCCCTCTGGAAAGGGAAAAAGGTACTTAACACCCTTTATTCGGCTCAGAAAGTTCCCTCACACAGCCGTCCCCTTTGGAGAGGAGAACACACTTTACGGAGTCAATTCGAGAGGAGCCCCTGTGCACATTGAAGGGCTCGAGAGGAAACCGGAAGTTCCCCTTCCAACACCAAAGGGGACCTGACTTCCCTGAAGTAACCCCAGCGAGCTCCTGAGGTCCCCGTCGCAAGTCGAGAAGCACCCCCAGCTTCCGCCGAAACTCAAGAAACACCCCAAAATTATCCCCTCCATGCGAGATGACGAAATTTGGCGATGCAGCATCTCAAGAGAAATACCACATTCCCTTTTGAAAGGCAAAATGGTACTTGACACCCTTTATTCGACTCAGAAATTTCCCTCACACAGCCGTCCCCTTTGGAGAGGAGAACACACTTTACAGACTCAATTCGAGAGGAGCCCCTGTGCACATTGAAGGGCTCAAGAGGAAACCGGAAGTTCCCCTTCCAACAACAAAGGGGACCTGACTTCCCTTAAGAAACACTAGAGAGTTCCTGGGGTCCCCGTCGTAACACGAGAAGCACACCCAGGGTACCGCCGCAACTTGAGAAACACACCAAAATTATCACCTCCATGCGAGATGAGGAAATTTGGCGATGCAGCATCTCAAGAGAAATACCACATTGCCTCTGGAAAGGCAAAAAGGTACTTGACACCCTTTATTCGACTCAGAAAGTTCCCTCACACAGCCGTCCCCATTGCGAGGAGAACACACTTTATGGACTCTATTCGAGAAGAGGCCCTATTCACATTAAAGGGTTCGAGAGTAATACGGAAGTTCCCCTTCCAGCACAAAATGGGACCAGAGTTCCCTGAAGTAACTCGAGTGTGGGTGTGGTCCAGAGGTACTCGTTGGAACTGCAGAAGTACCCCCAGCTTCCCAACCCAATTCGTGAAACACCAAAAAATTATCCCTCCATGCGAGATAAGGAAATTTTGCGCTGCAGAATCTCAAGAAAAATCCCACATTCCAGGTTGAAAGGCAACAGTGTACTTGACTCCCTTTAGGCGACTCAGAATGTTCCCTAACATCTGTCGTCAGTGCAGAGGAGAACACACTCTCTGGACTCAAATCGAGAAGAAGCAATGTTCCCATTTAATGGCTCGAGAGTAATCTGGAAGTTCCCCTTCCAACACAAAAGGGGACTTGACTTCGCTGAAGCAACCCGAGCGAGTTCCTGAGGTCCCCATTGCAAGTCGAGAAGTATCCCCTGCTTCCCTCTGCAACTAGAGAAATAACACAAAATTATCCCCTCAATGCGAGATGAGGTAATTTTACGCTGCAGAATCTCAAGAGAAATCCCGCATTCCCGCTTGAAAGGCAAAAGGGTACTTGACACACTTTATGCCACTCAGAAAGTTCCCTAATATCCGTCCCCATTGGAGAGGAGAACACAATTTATGGACTCAAATCGAGAGGAGGCCCTATTCCCATTAAAGGGCTGGAGAACAATCCGGAAGTTCCCCTTTCAGCACAAAAGGGGACCTGACTTCCCTGAAGTAATCCGAGTGTGTTCCAGAGGTCCTCGTCGCAGCTGGAGAATCACCCCCAGCTTCCGAGCCCAATTCGTGTAACAGCACATAATTATCCCCTCCATGCGAGACGAGGAAATTTTGCACTGCAGAATCTCAAGAGAAATCCCACATTCCCGCTTGAAAGGCAAAAGGGTACTTGACTCCCTTTAGACGAATCAGAATGGTCCTTAACATCCGTCCTCAGTGGAGAGAAGAACACACTTTAAGGACTCAAATCGAGGAGGCAATATTCCCATTTAACGGCTCGAGAGTAATCCGGAAGTTCCCCTTCTAGCACAATCGGGGACCTGGCTTCCCTGAAGTAACTCGAGTGAGTTCCTGAGGTCCCCTTCGCACCTCGAGGAATACCCCCAGCTTCCCGCCGCAATTCGAGAAGCACCACAAAATTATCCCCTCAATGCGAGATGAAGAAATTTTGCGCTGCAGAATTTCAAGAGAAATCCCACATTCCCTTTTGAAAGGCAAAAGGGTACTTGACTCCCTTTAGACGAATCAGAATGGTCCTTAACATCCGTCCTCAGTGGAGAGAAGAACACACTTTAAGGACTCAAATCGAGGAGGCAATATTCCCATTTAACGGCTCGAGAGTAATCCGGAAGTTCCCCTTCTAGCACAATCGGGGACCTGGCTTCCCTGAAGTAACTCGAGTGAGTTCCTGAGGTCCCCTTCGCACCTCGAGGAATACCCCCAGCTTCCCGCCGCAATTCGAGAAGCACCACAAAATTATCCCCTCAATGCGAGATGAAGAAATTTTGCGCTGCAGAATTTCAAGAGAAATCCCACATTCCCGCCTGAAAGGGAAAAGGGTATTTGACACACTTTATTCAGTTCAGTTCAGTTCAGTCGCTCAGTCGTGTCCGACTCTCCGCGACCCCATGAATCACTGTACGCTAGGCCTCCCTGTCCTATACCAACTCCCGGAGTTCACTCAAACTCATGGCCACAGAGCCGGTGATGCTATCCAGCCATCTCATTCTCTGTCGTCCCCTTCTCCTCCAGCCCCGAACCTCTCCTAACATAAGAATCTTTTCCAGTGAGTCAACTCATCGCATGAGGTGGCCGAAGTATTGCAATTTCAGCTTAAGCATCAGTCCTTCCAATGAACACCGACGAATGATCTCCCTTAGAATGGACTGGTTGGATCTTCTTGCAGTCCAAGGGACTCTCAAGAGTCTTCTCCAATACCACAGTTCGAAAGCATCAGTTCTTCGGCGATCAGCTTTCTTCACAGTCCAACTCTCACATCCATACATGACCACGGGAAAAACCATAGCTTTGACTAGATGGAGCTTTTTTGGCAAAGTGATGTCTCTGCTTTTTAATATACTATCAAGGTTGATCATAACTTTCCTTCCAAGGAGTAAGCGCCTTTTAATTTCATGGCTTCAATCAGCATCTGCAGTGATTTTGGAGCCCCCCAAAATAAAGTGTGACACTGTTTCCACTGTTTTTCCATCTATTTCCCGTGAAGTGTTGGGACCAGATTCCATCACCTTTGTTTTCGGAATGTTGAGCTTCAAGCCAACCTTTCACTCTCCTCTTTCACTTTCATCAAGAGGCTTTTGAGTTCCTCCTCACTTTCTGCCCTAAAGGTGGTGTCATCTGCATATCTGAGGTTATTGATATTTCTCCCAGCAATCTTGATTCCAGTTGTTCTGCTTCCAGCCCAGCGTTTCTCATGATGCACTCTGCATATAAGTTAAATAAGCAAGATTACAATACACAGCCTTGACGTACTCCTTTTCCTATTTGGAACCAGTCTGTTGTTCCATGCACAGTTCTGACTGCTGCTTCCTGACCTGCATACAGGTTTCTAAAGAGGCATGTCAGGTGGTCTGGTACTCCCATCTCTTTCAGAATCTTCCACAGTTTATTGTGATCCACACAGTCAAAGGCTTTGGCATAGTCAATGAAGCAGAAATAGATGTTTTTCTGGAACTCTCTCGCTTTCTCCATGATCCAGCGGATGTTGGCAATTTGATCTCTGGTGCCTCTGCCTTTTCTAAAACCTGCTTGAACATCTGGGAGTTCACGGATCACATATTGCTGAAGCCTGGCTTGGAGAATTTTGAGCATGACTGTACTAGCTTGTGAGATGAGTGCAATTGTGCGGTAGCTTAAGCATTCTTTGGCATTGCCTTTCTTTGGGATTAGAATGAAGACTGACCTTTTCCAGTCCTGTGGCCACTGCTGAGTTTTCCAAATTTGTTGGCATATTGAGTGCAGCACTTTCACAGCATCATCTTTCAAGATTTGAAATAGCTCAACTGGAATTCCATCACTTCCACTAGCTTTGTTCGTAGTGTTGCTTTCTAAGGCACACTTGAATTCACATTCCATGATATCTGGCTCTAGGCCAGTGATCACATTTTCGTGACTATCCTGGTCGTGAAGATCTTTTTCGTACAGTACTTCTGTGTATTCTTGCCACCTCTTCTTAATATCTTCTGCTTCCGTTAGGTCCATACCATTTCTGTCCTTTATCGAGCCCATCTTTGCATGAAATGTTCCCTTGGAATCTCTAATGTTCATGAAGAGATCTCTTGTTGTTCCTATTCTGTTGTTTTCCTCTATTTCTTTGCATTGATCACTGAGGAAGGCTTTCTTATCTCTCCTTGCTATTCTTTGGAAGTCTGTATTCTAATGCTTATATCTTTCCCTTTCTCCTTTGCTTTTCGCTTCTCTTTTCACAGCTATTTGTAAGGCCACCTCAGACAGCCATTTCGCTTTTTTTTGCATTTCTTTTCCATGGGGATGCTCTTGGTCCCTGTCTCCTGTACAATGTCACGAACCTCCATCCAGAGTTCATCAGGCACTCTATCTATTACATCTAGTGCCTTAAATCTATTTCTCACTTCCACTGTATAATCATAAGGGATTTGATTGAGGTCATATCTGAATGGTCTAGGGGTTTTCCCTACTTTCTTCAATTTAAGTCTGAATTTGGCAATAAGGAGTTCATGATCTGAGCCACAGTCAGCTCCTGGTCTTGTTTTTGCTAACTGTATACAGCTTCTCCATCTTTGGCTGCAAAGAATATAATCAATCTGATTTCGGTGTGGACCATCTGGTGATGTCCACGTGTAGAGTCTTCTCTTGTGTTGTTGGAAGAGGGAGTTTGCTATGACAAGTGCGTTCTCTTGACAAAACTCTATTAGACTTGGCCCTGCTTCATTCCGTGCTCCAAGGCCAAATTTGCCTGTTACTCCAGGTGTTTCTTGACTTCCTACTTTTGCATTCCAGTCCCCGATAATGAAAAGGACATCTTTTTTGGGTGTTAGTTCTAAAAGGTCTTGTAGGTCTTCATAGAACCGTTCAACTTCGGCTTCTTCAGCGTTAGTGGTTGGGGCAAAGGCCTGGAATACTGTAATGTTGAATGGTTTGCCTTGGAAACGAACAGAAATCATTCTGTTGTTTTTAAGATTGCATCCAAGTACTGCATTTCGGAGTCTCTTGTTGACCATGATGGCTACTCCATTTCTTCTAAGAGATTTCTGCCCACAGTAGTATATATATAATGGTCACTTGAGTTAAATTCACACATTCCAGTCCATTTTAATTCACTGATTCCTAGAATGTCTATGTTCACTCTTGCCATCTCCTGTTTGACCACTTCCAATTTGCCTTGATTCCTGGACCTTACATTCCAGGTTCCTATGCAATATTGCTCTTTACAGCACCAGACCTTGCTTCTATCACTGGTCACATCCACAACTGGGTACTGATTTTGCTTTTGCTCCATCCCTTCATTCCTTCTAGAGTTATTTCTCCAGTGATCTCCAGTAGCATACTGGGCACCTACAGACCTGGGGAATTCCTCATTCAGTATGCTGTCATTTTGCCCTTTGATACTGTTCATGGGGTTCTCAATGCAAATATACTGAAGTGGTTTGCCATTCCCTTCTCCAGTGGACCACATTCGGCTGTGGTGCATGTGATCAGATCGAGTAGATTCCTGTGATGATGATTTCAGTGTGTCTGCCATCTGAAGCCCCCTCGCAATACCTACCATCTGATTTGAGTTTCTCTTACCTTGGGTGTGGGATATCTCTTCACAGCTGCTCCAAGAAAGCACAGCTGCTGCAACTTACCTTGGATGAGGGGTATGTCCTCAAGGCCGCCCCTCCTGACCTTGAACGTGAGTACCTCCTCTCGGCCCTCCCCCGCACAGCCACCACCTATTGGAGGTCGGGTACCTCTTCTCGGCCACCTGCCCTGGCCTCAGGCATGGGGTAGCTCCTCACCACTCCGCATCTCTGCATGGTCAGTTGTGCCAGGGCCAGCTTCTCTCGAGTCTGCGCGGGCGGGGCCTCCGTATCGTGCGTCTGGTGGGCGGGGCCGGGGTCTCTCGCGTCTGCGCGGGCGGGGCAATGGTCTCTCACATCTGCACAGGCGGGGCCGGCTTCTCTTGCGTCAGCGCGGGCGGCGCAAGCAAGAATAGCATCTGAGCAGCCGGGGCCGAGGTCTCTCGTGTCTGAGCGGGCGGGGCCGGGGTCTCTCGATTCTGTGCGGGCGGGGCCGGGTTCTCTCCCGTCTGCACGGGTGGGGAAGGCCTCTCTCCCGTCTGCGCCAGCAAGGCCCGTGTCTCTGGCGTCTAAGCCGCCTGGGCCGGCATCTCTCGTGTCTGCGTGGGTGGGGCTGGTATTTCTCCCGTTTGCACAGCCGGGTGAGACTCAAAAAATTCCCTCAAACAGTCGTCCCCATTGGAGTGGAGAACACACTTTACGGACTTAACTCGAGAAGAGACCCTATTCCCATTTAAAGGCTCAACAGTAATCCTGAAATTCCCCTTCCAACACAAAAGGGTTCCTGAATTCCCTGAAGCAGCCAGAGAAAATTCCTGAGGTCCTGTTCGCTACCTGAAAACTTCAACCAGGTTCCCGCCGCAACTCTAGAAACACCACAAAATTATCCCCTCAATGCGAGATCAGGAAAATATTCCGTTGCACAATTCAAGAGAAATCCCACGTTCCGCTGGAAAGGCAAAACTGTATTTGACACCCTTTATGCGACTCAGAAAATTCCCTCACACAGCCATCCCCATTGGAGAGGAGAACACAATTTATGGACTCAACTTGGGAAGAGGCCCTATTCCCATTTAAAGGCTTGAGAGTAATCCTGAAATTCCTGTTCCATTAGAAAAGGGTGACTAACTTCCCTGAAGCAACACAAGCGAGTTCCTGAGGTCCCCGTCGCAACTCGAGAAGTACTCCCAGCTTCCCGCCTCAAAAGGGGAAACACCAAAAAATTATCCGCTCAATGTGAGATGAGGAAAATTTGCACTGCACGATTAAATAGAAATCCCACATTCCCGCTTGAAAGGCAAAAGGGCACTTGACACACTTTATGCAATTCAGATAGTTTTCTAACACCCGTACTTATTGGAGCGGAGAACACACTTCATGGACTCAAATCTAGAAGAGGACCTATTCCCATTTAAGGCCTCGAGAGTAATCTGGAAGTTCCACTTCCAAAAAAAGGGGACCTGACTTCCCTGAAGCAACACGAACGAGTTCCTGAGGTCCACGCTGCAACTCGAGAAGTACCCCCAGATCCAAGCCGAAACTCGAGACACAACAAAATTATCCCAATGCGAGATGAGGAAATTTTGCGCTCCGAAATCTCAAGAGAAGTCCCACATACCCGCTTGAAAGGCAAAAGGTCACTTGACACACTTTATGTGACCCAGAAAGTTCGCTCACAGAGCCGTACTGATTGGAGAGGAAAAATCACCTTTTGGACTCAACTCCATATGAATCCCTATTCAAAATGAACGGCTCGAAAGTAAACCGGAAGTTACCGTTCCAACACAAAAGGGGACCTGACTTCCCTGAAGCAACCCGAGCCACTTCCTGAGGTCCCCGTTGCAACTCGAGAAGCACCCCCAGCATCCCGCCGCAACTCGACAAACACCACAGAATTATCCCCTCAATGCGAGATGAGGAAATTGTGCGCTGCAGAATCTCAAGAGAAATACCACATTCCCGCTTGAAAGGCAAAAGGGTACTTGACACCCTTTATGCGACTCAGAAAGTACCCTCACACAGCCATCCCCATTGGAGAGGAGAACACACTTTATGGACTCAATTCGAGATGAAGCCCTATTCCCATTTAATGGCTGGAGAGTAAACAGGAAGTGCCCTTTCCAACACAAAAGGGGACCTGCCTTACCTGAAGAAACCCAAGCAAGTTCTTGAGGTCCACATGGCAACTCGAGAAGTACCCCAAGCTTCCTGCCGCAACTAGAGAAATACCACAAAATTATCCCCTCAATGCGAGAAGAGGAAATTTTGGGCTGCAGAATCTCAAGAGAAATACCACTATTCCCTCTTGAAAGGGAAAAAGTACTTGATACCATTTATGCGACTCAGAAATTTCACTAATATCATTCCCCATAGGAGAGGAGAACACACTTTATGGACTCAATTCGAGATGAGGCCCTATTCCCATTTAACGGCTCCAGACTAAACCGGAAGTTCCCCTTCTAACACAAAAGGGGACCTGACTTTCCAGAAGCAACTCGAGCAAATTCCGGAGGTCCCCGTCGAAACATGAGAAGTAATCCAAAATTCCCGCCACAATTTGACATACACCACAAAATTATCTCCTCAATGCGAGATGAGGATATTTTGCGCTGCAGAATCTCAAGAGAAATACCACATTCCCTCTTGAAATGCAAAAGGGTACTTGACATCCTTTATGCAACTCAGAAATTTCGCTAACATCAGTCCCCATTGGAGAGGTGAACGAACTTTATGTACTCAATTCAAAATGAGGCACTATTGCCAATTAACTGCTCGAGAGTAAATCGGAAGTTACCCTTCAAACAAAAAGGGGACCTGCCTTACCTGAAGAAACCCGAGTGAGTTCCTGAGGTACGAATAGCAACTTGAGAAGTACCCCCAGCTTCCCGCCGCAACTCGAGAAACACCACAAAATATCCCCTCAATGCAAGAATAGGAAATTTTGCGTTACAGAATTTCAAGAGAAATACCACATTCCCTCTTGAAAGGCAAAACGGTTCTTGAAACCCTTTATGCGACTCAGAAAGTTCCCTCTCACAGCCGTCCTCATTGGAAAGGAGAACACACTTTAGGGACTCAAATCAAGATGAGGCCCTATTCCCAATAAACGGCTCGAGAGTAAACCGGAAGTTCCCCTTCCAACACCAAAGGGGACCTGACTTCCCGGAAGCAACCCAAGCGAGTTCCTGAGGTCCCCGTCGCAACTCGAGAAATACCCTATCCTCCAGCCGCAACTCGAGAAACACCACAAAATTATCCCCTCAGTGCGAGATGAGGAAATTTTGCACTGCAGAATCTCAAGAGAAATACCACATTCCCTCTTGAAAGGCAAAAGGACTCTTAACACCCTTTATGCGATTCAGAAAGTTCCCTCACAGAGCAGTGCCCATTGGAGAGGAGAACACACTTTATGGACTCAATTCGAGATGAGGACCGATTCCCACTTAACCGCTCCATAGTGAACCGGAAGTTCCCCTTCAAACACAAAACGGGAACTGCCTTACCTGAAGAAACCCGAGCGAGTTCCTGATGTCCCCATCGCAACTCGAGAAGTACCCCCAGCTTCCCGCCGAAATTCGGGAAACACCACAAAATTATCCCCTCAAGGCGAGATGAGGAAACTTTGCGCTGCAGAATCTGAAGAGAAATCCAACATTCCCAATTGAAAGGCAAAAGCGTACTTGACTCCCTTTATGTCACTCAGAAAGATCCCTAACATCCTTCACCATTGGAGAGGAGAACACACTTTATGGACTCAACTCCAGAAGAGGCCCTATTCCCATTAAAGGGCTCGAGACTAATCCGGAAGTTCCCCTTCCAGCACAAAAGGGGCTCTGACTTCCCTGAAGAAACTCGAGTGAGTTCCTGAGGTCCCCATCTAAACTCAAGAAGTACCCCCAGTGTCCCGCCGCAATTCGAGAAACACCACAAAATATTCCCCTCAATGAGAGATGAGGTTTTTTGCGCTGCAGAATCTCAAGAGAAATCCCACATTCCGGCTTGAAAGGCAAAAGGGTACTGACTCCGTTTATGCGACTCAGAATGTTCCCTAACATCCTTCCTCAGTGGAGAGGAAAACACACTTTACGGACTCAAATCGAGAAGAGGCATTTTTCCCATTTAACAGCTCGAGAGTAATCCGGAAGTTCCCCTTCCAACACAAAGAAGGACTTGACTTCCCTGAAGCAACCCGAGCGAGTTCCTGAGGTCCCCGCTGCAACTCGAGAAGTACCCCCAGCTTCCCGCCGCAACTCGAGAAACACCACAAAATTATCCCCTCAATGGGAGATGAGGAAATTTTGCGCTGCAGAATCTCAAGAGAAATCCCACATTCCCGCTTGAAAGGCAGAAGGGTACTTGACTCACTTTAGGCGACTCAGAATGTTCCCTAACATCCATCCTCAGTAGAGGAGAACATAATTTATGGACTTAAATGGAGTGGAGACAGTATTCCCTTTTAACGTCTTGACAGTAAGCCGGAAGTTCCCCTTCCAACACAAAAGGCGACTTGACTTCCCTGAAGCAACCCGAGCGAGTTCCTGAGGTGCCCACCATAGCTAGAGAAGTGCCCCCTGCTTCCCACCACAACTGGAGACACACCACAAAATTATCACCTCAATGCGAGATGAGGAAATTTTGCGCTGCAGAATCTCAAAAGAAAATCCACATTACCACTGAAAGGCAAAAGCTTACTTGACACACTTTATGCCACTCAGAAAGTTCCCTAAGCTCCGTCTCCACTGGAGAGGAAATCACACTTTAGGGACTCAACTGGAGAAGAGGCCCTATTCCCATTACAGGGCTCAAAAGTATTCCGGAAGATCCCCTTCCAGCACAAATGGCACCTGATTCCCTGAAGTAACTCGGGTAAGTTTCTGAGGTATTCGCAACTAGAGAAACACCACAAAATTATCCCCACAATGTGAGATGAGGAAATTTTGCGCTGCAGAATCTCAAGTGAAATCCCACATTTTCGCTTGAAAGGCAAAAGGTTACTTGACTCCCTTCAGGCGACTCAGAATGGTCCCTAACATTTGTCCTCAGTGGAGAGGAAACCACACTTTATGGACTCAACTCCAGAAGAGGCCATATTCCCATTAAAGGGCTCAAGAGTAATCCGGAAGTTCTCCTTCCAGGAAAAAATGGCACCTGATTCCCTGAAGTAACTCGGGTAAGTTTCTGAGGTATTCGCAACTCGAGAAACACAACAAAATTATTCCCTCAATGCGAGATGAGGAAATTTTGGGCTGCAGAATCTCAAGAGAAATCACACATTCCCGCTTGAAGGGCAAAAGGGTACTTGACTCCCTATAGGCGACTCAGAATGTTCCCTAACAGCCTTCCTCAGTGGAGAGGAAAACACACTTTATGGACTCAAATCGAGAAGAGGCATTGTTCACATTTAACAGCTCGAGAGTCATCCGGAAGTTCCCCTTCCAACACAAAAGGGGACTTGACTTCCCTGAAGCAACCCGAGTGAATTCCTGAGGTCCCCGCTGGAACTAGAGAAGTACTCCCTGCTTCCTGCCACAACTCGAGAAACACCACAAAATTATCCCCTCAATGTGAGATGAGGAAATCTTGCGCTGCAGAATCTCAAAAGAAATCCCACATTCCAGCTTGAAAGGCATAAGGGTACCTGACTCCTTTTAGGCGACTCAGAATGTTCCCTAACATCCGTCCTCAGTGGAGAGGAAAACACACTTCATGGACTCAAATCGAAAAGAGGCAATATTCCCATTTAAAGGCTCGAGAGTAATCAAGAAGTTCCCCTTCCAACACAAAAGAAGTAATTGACTTCCATGAAGCAACCTGAGCGAGTTTCAGAGGGTCCCGTCTCAACTCCAGAAGTATCCCCTGCTTCCGGCCCCAACTCGAGAAACGACACAATATTATCCCTTCAGTGCGAGATGAGGTAATTTTCTGCTGTAGAATCTCAAGAGAAATCCCGCCTTCCCGCTTGAAAGCAAAAGGGAACTTGACACACTTTATGCCACTCAGAATGTTCCCTAATATCCGTCCCCATTGGAGAGACATACACACTTTATGGACTCAACTCCAGAAGAGGCCCTATTCCCATTAAAGGGCTCGAGACTAATCCGGAAGTTCCCCTTCCAGCACAAAAGGGGACCTGACTTCCCTGAAGAAACTCGAGTGAGTTCCTGAGGTCGCCATCTAAACTCAAGAAGTACCCCCAGCGTCCCGCCGCAATGCGAGAAACACCACAAAATATTCCCCTCAATGAGAGATGAGGTTTTTTGCGCTGCAGAATCTCAAGAGAAATCCCACATTCCGGCTTGAAAGGCAAAAGGGTACTGACTCCGTTTATGCGACTCAGAATGTTCCCTAACATCCTTCCTCAGTGGAGAGGAAAACACACCTCATGGACTCAAATCAAAAAGAGGCAATATTCCCATTTAAAGGCTCAAGAGTAATCAAGAAGTTCCCCTTCCAACACAAAAGGGAACTTGACTTCCCTGGAGCAAACCGAGAGAGTTCCTTAGGTTCCCGTTTCAACTCCAGAAGTATCCCCTACTTCCCACCACAACACGAGAAACAACACAATATTATCCCCTCAATGCGACATGAGGTAATTTTGCGCTGCAGAATCTCAAGGGAAATCCCACATTACCGCTTGAAAGGCAAAAGGGAACTTGGCATACTTTCTGCCCCTCAGAAAGTTCCCTAAAATCCGTCCCCATTGCAGAGGCATACTCAATTTATGGACTCAACTCCAGACGAGCCCCTATTCCCATTAAAGGTCTTCAGAGTAATCCGGAAGTTCCCCTTCCAGCAATAAAGGGGAACTGACTTCCCTGAAGTAACTCCAGTGAGTTCCTGAGGTCCCCGTTGAAACTCGAGAAGTACCCCCAGCTTCCCGCCGAAATTCGGGAAACACCACAAAATTATCCCCTCAATGCGAGAGGAGGAAACTTTGCGCTGCAGAATCTGAAGAGAAATCCCACATTCCCAATTGAAAGGCAAAAGCTTACTTGACTCCCTTTATGTCACTCAGAAAGTTCCCTAACATTCTTCCCCATTGGAGAGGAGAACACACTTTGTGGACTCAACTCCAGAAGAGGGCCTATTCCATTTAAAGGGCTCCAGAGTAATCCGGAAGCTCCCCTTCAAGAACAAAAGGGGTCCTGACTTCCCTGAAGTAACTGGAGTGAGTTCCTGAGGTCCCCGTCGCAACTCCAGAAGTACCCCCATCTTCCCGCCTCAATTCGAGAAACACCAAATAATTATCCCCTCAATGCGAGATGAGGAAAATTTGCGCTGAGAATCTCAAGAGAAATCCCACATTCCCGCTTGAAAGGCAAAAGGGTACTTGACTCCCTTTATGCGATTCAGAATATTCCCTAACATCCATCCTCAGTGGAGAGGAGAACATATTTTATGGACTCAAATGGAGAAGAGGCAATATTCACTTTTAATGGCTCGAGAGTATTCCGGAAGTTCCCCTTCCGACACAAAAGTGGACTTGACTTCCCTGAAGCAACCCAGGCGAGTTCCTGAGGTCCCCGCCCCACTCGAGAAGTACTCCCAGCTTCCCGCCGCAATACGAGAAACACCACAAAATTGTCCCCTCAATGAGAGATGAGGTTTTTTGCGCTGCAGAATCTCAAGAGAAATCCCACATTCTCGCTTGAAAGGCAAAAGCGTACTTGACACACTTTATGCCACTCAGAAAGTTCAATAATATCCGTCCCATTGGAGAAGATAACACACTTTAGGGACTCAACTGGAGAAGAGGCCCTATTCCCATTAAAGGGCTCAAAAGTATTCCGGAAGTTCCCCTTCCAGCACAAATGGTACCTGATTCCCTGAAGTAACTCGAGTAAGTTTCTGAGGTCCCCATCGCAACTGGAGAAACACCACAAAATTTTCCCAACAATGTGAGATGAGGAAAATTTGCACTGCAGAATCTCAAGTGAAATCCCAGATATCCGCTTGAAAGGCAAAAGGGTACTTGACTCCCTTTAGCCGACTCAGAATGGTCCCTAACATTCGTCCTCAGTGGAGAGGATAACACACTTTATGGACTCAACTCCAGAAGAGGCCCTATTCCCATTAAAGGGCTCAAGAGTAATCCGGAAGTTCTCCTGCCAGGAAAAAAAGGGCCTGATTCCCTGAAGTAACTCGAGAAAGTTCCTGAGGTCCCCTTCGCAACTCGAGAAGCACAACAAAATTATCCCCTCAATGAGGAAATTTTGCGCTGCAGAGTCTCAAGTGATATCCCACATTCCCGCTTGAAAGGCATAATGGTACCTAACTCCCTTTAGGCGACTCAGAATGTTCCCTAACATCCGTCCTCAGTGGAGAGGAAAACACACTTCATGGACTCAAATCGAAAAGAGGCTATATTCCCATTTAAAGGCTCGAGAGTAATCAAGAAGTTCGGCTTCAAACACAAAAAAGTACTTGACTTCCCTGAAGCAACGTGAGCGAGTTCCTGAGGGTCCCGTCTCAACTCCAGAAGTACCCCCTGCTTCCCGCCCCAACTCGAGAAACGACACAAGTGCGAGCTGAGGTAATTTTCTGCTGCAGAATCTCAAGAGAAATCCCGCCTTCCCGCTTGAAAGCAAAAGGGAACTTGACACACTTTATGCCACTCAGAATGTTCCCTAACATCCGTCCCCATTGGAGAAGTATACACACTTCATGGACTCAACTCCAGAAGAGGCTCTATTCCCATTAAAGGGCTCGAGACTAATCCGGAAGTTCCCCTTCCAGCACAAAAGGGGACCTGACTTCCCTGAAGCAACCCGAGCGAGTTCCTGAGGTCCCCGCCATAGCTAAAGAAGTGCCCCCTGCTTCCCACCACAACTGGAGAAACACCACAAAATTATCCCCTCAATGTGAGATGAGGTTATTTTGTGCTGCGGAATCTCAAGAGATAACATACATTCCCGCTTGAAAGGCAAAAGGGTACTTGACACACTTTATGCCACTCAGAAAGTTCAAAAATATCCGTCTCGATTGGAGAGAATAACACACTTTATGGACTAAACTACAAAAGAGGCACTATTCCCATTAAAGGGCTCGAGAGTAATCCGGAAGTTCCCCTTCCAGCACAAATTGGACCCGATTCTCTGAAGTAACTCGAGTAAGTTTCTGAGGTCCCCATCGCAACTCGAGAAACACCACATAATTAGCCCCACAATGTGAGATGAGGAAATTTTGCGCTGCAGAATCTCAAGAGAAATCCCACATTCCCGCTTGAAAGGTAAAAGGGTATTTGACTCCGTTTAGGCGATTCAGAATGGTCCCTAACATCCGTCCTCAGTGGAGAGGAGAACACACTTTATGGACTGAAATCGAGAAGAGCTAATATTCCCATTTAACGGCTCGAGAGTAATACGGAAGTTCTCCTTCGAAAACCAAAGGGGACTTGACTTCACTGAATCAAGTGAGTGAGTTCCTGAGGTCCCCGTTGCAACTCGAGAAGTAATCACTGCTTCCGCCGGCAACATGACCAACACCACAAAATTATCCCCTCAATGTGAGATGAGGAAATTTTGCTATGGAGAATCTCAAGAGAAACCCAACATTCCCTCTTGAAAGGCAAAAAGGTACTTGACACCCTTTATTCGACTCAGAATGTTCACTCACACAGCCGTGCCCTTTGGAGGGGAGACCACACTTTATGGACACAATTCGAGATGAGCCCCTGTTCACATTTAAGGGCTCGAGAGGAAAACGGAAGTTCCTTTTCCAAAAACAAAGGGGAACTCACTTCCCTTAACCAACCTCAGAATTGCCTGAGGTCCCCGTCGCAACTCGAGAAGCACCCCCAGCTTCCCGCCACAACTCTAGAAATACCCCAAAATTATCCCCTCAATGCGAGAGGAGGAAATTTTGCGATGCAAAACCGCAAGAGAAATACAACATTCCCGCTAGAAAGGTAAAAAGGTACTTGACACACTTTATTCGACTCAGAAAGTTCCCTCACACAGCCGTCCACTTTGGAGAGGAGAACACACTTTATGGACTCAATTCGAGATGAGCCCCTGTTCACATTTGAGGGCTCGAGAGGAAAACGGAAGTTCCCCTTCCAACAATTAAGGGGACCTGACTTCCCTGAAGCAACACCAGCGAGTTCCTGAGGTCCCCGTCGCAACTCGAGAAGCACCCCAAGCTTCCCGCCGCAACTCGATAAACACCCCAAAATTATCCCCTAAATGCGACATGAGGAAATTTTGCCATGCAGCATCTCAAAAGAAATACCACATTCCCTCATGAAAGGCAAAAAGTACTTGACACCCATAATTCGACTCAGAAAGTTCCCTACACAGCCGTCCCTTTTGGAGAGGAGAACACACTTAATGAACTCAATTCGAGATAAGCCCCTGTTCACATTTGAGGGCTCGAGAGGAAACCGGCAGTTCCCCTTCCAACACCAAAGGGGACCTGACAACCCTGAAGCAACACCAGCGAGTTCCTGAGGTGCCGTCACAACTCGAGAACCACACCCAGCTTCCCGTCGCAACTCGATAAACATCCCAAAATTATCCCCTCAGTGCGAGATGAGGAAATTTTGCGATGCAGCATCTCCAGACAAATACCGCATTCCATCTTGAAAGGCAAAAAGGTACTTGACACCCTTTATTCGACTCAGAAAGTTCCCTCACACAGCCGTCGCCTTTGGAGAGAGCACACTTTTTGGACTCAATTCCAGATGAGCCCCTGTGCACATTGAAGGGCTCGAAGGAACCCGGAAGTTCCCCTTTAAACAGCAAAGTGGACCTGACTTCCCTGAAGCAACCCCAGCGAGTTCCTGAGGTCTCCGTCGCAACTCTTGTAGCACCCCCAGTTTCCCGCCGCAACTCGAGAAACACCCCAAAATTATCCCCTCAATGCGAGATGAGGAAATATTGCGATGCAGCATCTCTAGAGAAATACCACATTCCCTCTTGAAAGGCAAAGAGGTACCTGGCACCTTTTAATCGACTCAGAAAGTTCCCTCACACAGCCGTCCCCTTTTAGAGGAGAACACACTTTATGGACTCAATTCGAGATGAGTCCATGTGCATATTTAAGGGCTCGAGATGAAGCCGGAAGTACCTCTTCCAGCAACAAAGGGGATCTGACTTCCTGAAGCAACCCCAGCGAGTTCCTGAGGTCCCCGTCGCGACTCAAGAAGCACCCCCAGCTTCCTGCCGCAACTCGAGAAACACCCCAAACTTATCCCCTCAATGAGAGATGAGGAAATTTGGCGATGCAGCATCTCAAGAGAAATACCACATTCCCTCTTGAAAGGCAAAAAGGTACTTGACACCCTTTATTCGACTCAGATAGTTCCCTAACCCAGCCGTCCCATTTTAGAGGAGAACACACTTTATGGACTCAATTCGAGATGAGCCCCTGTACACATTTAAGGTCTCGAGAGGAACCCGGAAGTTCCCCTTCCAACACCAAAGGGGACCTGACTTCCCTGAAGCAACAACAGCGAGTTACTGAAGTCCCGGTCGCAACTCTGGAAGCACACCCAGCTTCCCGCCGCAACTCGAGAAACACACGAAAATTATTCCCTCAATGCGAGATGAGGAAATTTGGCGACGCTGCATTTGAAGAGAAATACCACATTCCCTCTTGAAAGACAAAAAGTACTTGACATCCTTTATTCGAATCAATAAGTTCCCTCACACAGCCGTCCCCTTTGGAGAAGGGAACACACTTTATGGACTCAATTCGAGATGAGCCCCTGTGCATATTTAGGGGTTCGAGAGGAACCCGGAAGTTGCCCTTCCAACAATAAAGGGTACCTGACTTCCCTGAAGCAACCCCAGCGAGATCCTGAGGTTGGCGTCGCAACTCTTGAAACACCCCCAGCTCCCCGCCGCAACTCGAGAAAAACCCCAAAATTATTTCCTCAATGTGAGATGAGGAAATTTTTCGATGCAGCATCTCAAGAGAAATAACACATTCCCTCTTGAAAGGCAAAAAGGTAATTGACACCCTTTATTCGACTCAGAAAGTTCCCTCACACAGCCGTCCCCTTTTAGAGGAGAACACACTTTTTGGACTCAATACAAGAGAGCCCCTGTGCACATTTAAGGGCTCGAGAGGAACCCGGAAGTTCACCTTCCAACACCAAAGGGGACCTGACTTCAATGAAGCAACCCCAGCGAGTTCCTGATGTCCTCATCGCAACTCTTGAAGCACCCCCAACTTCCCGCCTTAACTCGAGAAATACGCCAAAATTATTCCCTCAATGCGAGATGAGGAAATTTTGAGATGCAGCATCTCAAGAGAAATACCACATTCCCTCTTGAAAGGCAAAAAGGTACTTGACACCCTTTTTTCGAATCAGAAAGTTCCCTCGCACAGCCGTCCCTTTTAGAGGAGAACAAACTTTATGGACTCAATTCGAGATGAGCCCGTGTGCCAATTAAGGGCTCGAGAGGAACCCTCAAGTTCCCCTTCCAACACCAAAGGGGACCTGACTTAAATGAAGCAACCCCAGCGAATTCCTGAGGTCCTCGTCGCAACTCTTGAAGCACCCCCAGCTTCCCACCTTAACTCGAGAAACAATCCAAAATTAACCCCTCAATGCGAGATGAGGAAATTTTGCGATGCAGCATCTCAAGAGAAATACCACATTCCCTCTTGAAAGGCAAAGAGGTACCTGACACCTTTTAATCGACTCAGAAAGTTCCCTCACACAGCCGTCCCCTTTTAGAGGAGAACACACTTTATGGACTCAATTCGAGATGAGTCCATGTGCATATTTAAGGGCTCGAGATGAAGCCGGAAGTACCTCTTCCAGCAACAAAGGGGATCTGACTTCCTGAAGCAACCCCAGCGAGTTCCTGAGGTCCCCGTCGCGACTCAAGAAGCACCCCCAGCTTCCTGCCGCAACTCGAGAAACACCCCAAACTTATCCCCTCAATGAGAGATGAGGAAATTTGGCGATGCAGCATCTCAAGAGAAATACCACATTCCCTCTTGAAAGGCAAAAAGGTACTTGACACCCTTTATTCGACTCAGAAAGTTCCCTAACCCAGCCGTCCCATTTTAGAGGAGAACACACTTTATGGACTCAATTCGAGATGAGCCCCTGTACACATTTAAGGTCTCGAGAGGAACCCGGAAGTTCCCCTTCCAACACCAAAGGGGACCTGACTTCCCTGAAGCAACAACAGCGAGTTACTGAAGTCCCGGTCGCAACTCTGGAGGCACACCCAGCTTCCCGCCGCAACTCGAGAAACACACGAAAATTATTCCCTCAATGCGAGATGAGGAAATTTGGCGACGCTGCATTTGAAGAGAAATACCACATTCCCTCTTGAAAGACAAAAAGTACTTGACATCCTTTATTCGAATCAATAAGTTCCCTCACACAGCCGTCCCCTTTGGAGAAGGGAACACACTTTATGGACTCAATTCGAGATGAGCCCCTGTGCATATTTAGGGGTTCGAGAGGAACCCGGAAGTTGCCCTTCCAACAATAAAGGGTACCTGACTTCCCTGAAGCAACCCCAGCGAGATCCTGAGGTTGGCGTCGCAACTCTTGAAACACGCCCAGCTTCCCGCCGCAACTCGAGAAAAACCCCAAAATTATTTCCTCAATGTGAGATGAGGAAATTTTTCGATGCAGCATCTCAAGAGAAATAACACATTCCCTCTTGAAAGGCAAAAAGGTAATTGACACCCTTTATTCGACTCAGAAAGTTCCCTCACACAGCCGTCCCCTTTTAGAGGAGAACACACTTTTTGGACTCAATACAAGAGAGCCCCTGTGCACATTTAAGGGCTCGAGAGGAACCCGGAAGTTCACCTTCCAACACCAAAGGGGACCTGACTTCAATGAAGCAACCCCAGCGAGTTCCTGATGTCCTCATCGCAACTCTTGAAGCACCCCCAACTTCCCGCCTTAACTCGAGAAATACGCCAAAATTATTCCCTCAATGCGAGATGAGGAAATTTTGAGATGCAGATCTCAAGAGAAATACCACATTCCCTCTTGAAAGGCAAAAAGGTACTTGACACCCTTTTTTCGAATCAGAAAGTTCCCTCACACAGCCGTCCCTTTTAGAGGAGAACAAACTTTATGGACTCAATTCGAGATGAGCCCGTGTGCCAATTAAGGGCTCGAGAGGAACCCTCAAGTTCCCCTTCCAACACCAAAGGGGACCTGACTTAACTGAAGCAACCCCAGCGAATTCCTGAGGTCCTCGTCGCAACTCTTGAAGCACCCCCAGCTTCCCACCTTAACTCGAGAAACAATCCAAAATTAACCCCTCAATGCGAGATGAGGAAATTTTGCGATGCAGCATCTCAAGAGAAATACCACATTCCCTCTTGAAAGGCAAAAGGTACTTGACACCCTTTATTCGACTCAGAAATTTCTCTCACACAGCGGTCCCCGTTGGAGAAGAGAACACACTTTATGGACTCAATTCGAGAGGAGCCCCTGTGCACAATTAAGGGCTCGAGAGGAACCCGGAAGATCCCCTTCCAACAACAAAGGGGACCTGACTTCCCTGAAGCAACCCCAACGAGTTCCTGTGGTCCCCGTCGCAACTCGAGAAGCACCCCCGCTTCCCGCCGCAACTCTAGAAACACCCAAAATTATCCCCTCAATGCGAGATGAGGAAATTTTGCGATGCAGCACCTCAAGAGAAATACCAAATTCCCTCTTGAAAGGCAAAACCGTACTTGACACCCTTTATTCGACTGAGAAAGTTCCCTCAGAGAGCCGTCCCCTGTTAGAGGAGAACACACTTTATGGACTCAATTCCAGATGAGCCCCTGTGCACATTTTAGGGCTCGAGAGGAACGCGGAAGTTCCCCTTCCAACAGCAAAGGTGACCTGACTTCCCTGAAGCAACCTCAGGGAGTTCCTGAGGTCCCAGTCGCAACACTTGAAGCACCCCCAGCATACCACCTCAACTTGTGTAACACCCCAAAATTATCCCCTCAATGCGAGATGAGGAAATTTTGCGATGCCGCATCTGAAGAGAAATACCACATTCCCTCTTGAAAGGCAAAAAGGTACTTGACACCCTTTATTCGACTCAGAAAGTTCCCTCACACAGCCGTCCCTTTGGATAGAACATACTTTATGGACTCAATTCGAGATGAGCCCCTGTGCACATTTAAGGGCTCGAGAGGAACCCGGAAGTTCCCCTTCCAACATCAAAGGGGACCTGACTTCCCTGAAGCAACCCCAGCGAATTCCTGAGGTCCCCGTCGCAATTTGAGAAGCACCACCAGCTTCCCGCCGCAACTCGAAAAAAACACCAAAATTATTCCCTCAATGCGAGATTAGGAAATTTTGCGATGCAGCATCTCAAGAGAAATAACACATTCCGTCTTGAAAGGCATAAAGGTACTTGATACCCTTTATTCGACTCAGAAATTTCCCTCACACACCCGTCCCCTTTGGAGAGAACACAATTTATGGACTCAATTCGAGATGAGCCCCTGTGCATATTTAAGGGAAGAGAGGAACCCGGAAGGTCCCCTTCCAACACCAAAGGGGACCTGACTTCCCTGAAGCAACCCCAGCGAGTTCCTAAGGTCCCCGTCGCAACAGGAGAAGCACCGCCACCTTCCTGACGCAACTCGAAAAACACCCCAAAATTATTCCCTCAATGCGAGATGAGGAAATTTTTGCGATGCAGCATCTCAAGAGAAATACCACATTCCCTCTTGACAGGCAAAAAGCTACTTGACAGCCTTTATTCCACTCAGAATGTTCCCTCACACAGCCATCCCATTATAGAGGGGAACTCATTTTATGGACTCAATTCGAGATGAGCCCCTGTGCACATTTGAGGGCTCGAGAGGAACCCGGAATTTCACCTTCCAACACCCAAGGGGACCTGAATTCCCTGAAGCAACCCCAGCGAGTTCCTGATGACCCAGTCGCAACTCGAGGAGCACCCCCAGCTTCCCGCCACAACTGGAAAAACACCCTAAAATTATCCCCTCAATGCGAGATGATTAAATTTTGTGATGCAGTATCCCAAGAGAAATACCACACTCCTTTTTGAAAGGCAAAAAAGGTTCTTGACACCCGTTATTCGACTCAGAAAGTTCCCTCAGACAGCCGTCCCCTTTTGGAGGAGAACACACTTTATGGACTCAATTCGAGATGACCCCTGTGCACATTTAAGGGCTCGAGAGGAACCAAGCTGTTCCCCTTCCAACAGCAAAGGGGACCTGACTTCCCTGAAGAACCCCCAACGAGTTCTTGAGGTCCCCGTCGCAACTCGAGAAGCAACCCCAGCTTCGCCCCGCAACTCGAGATACACCAAAAAATTATCCCCTCAATGCGAGATGAGGAAATTTTGCGATGCAGCATCTCAAGAGAAATACCACACTCCCTCTTGAAAGGCAAAAAGTTACTTGACACCCTTTACTCGACTCAGAAATTTCCCTCACACAGCCCTCCCCTTTGGAGAGGAGAACACACTATATGGACTCTATTCTAGATGAGACCCTGTGCACATTTAAGGGCTGGAGAGGAACCCGGAAGTTCCCCTTTCAACAACAAAGGGGACCTGACTTCCCTGAAGCAACCCCAGAGAATTCCTGAGGACCCGGCGCAACTCGAGAAGCACCCCCAGATTCCCAAGGCAAATCGACAATCACCCCAAAATTATCCCCTCAATGCGAGGTGAGGAAATTTTGCGATGCAGCATCTCAAGAGAAATAACACATTCCCTCTTGAAAGCCAAAAAGGTACTTGATTCCCTTTATTCGACTCAGAAAGTTCCCTCACAGAGCCGTCCCCTTTGGAGACAACACACTTTATGGATTCAATTCTAGATGAGCCCCTCTGCCCATTTAAGTGCTGGAGAACAACCCGGAAGTTCCCTTTCCAACACCAAAGGGGACCTAACTTCCCTTAAGCAACCGCAGCGAGTTCCTGAGGTCCCCGTCGCAACTCTTGAAGCACCCCCAGCTTCCCGCCGCAACACGAGAAACACCCCAAAATTATTACCTCAATGCGAAATGATTAAATTTTGCAATGCAGGATTTCAAGAGAAATACCACATACCCTCTTAAAAGGCAAAATGTACTTGACACCCTTTATTCTACTCAGAAAGTGCCCACACATAGCCGTCCCCATTTAGAGGAGAACACACTTTATGGACTCAATTCGAGATGAGCCCCTGTGCAAATTTAAGGGCTCGAGAGGAACCGGAAGTTCCCCTTCCAACAGCAAAGGATACCTGACTTCCCTGAAGCAACCCCAGCGAGTTCCTGAGGTCCCCGTCGCAACTCGAGGAGCATCCCAAGCTTCCCCCGCAACTCGAGAAACACCCCAAAATTCTCCCCTCAATGCGAGATGAGGAAATTTTGCTATGCAGCATCTCAAGAGAAATACCACATTCCCTCTTGAAAGGCAAAAAGGTACTTGACACCCTTTACTCGACTCAGAAATTTCCCTCACTCAGCCGTCCCTTGTTAGAAGAGAACATACTCCATGGACTCAATTCGAGATGAGCCCCTGTGCACATTTAAGGGCTCGAGAGGAACCCGGAACTTCCCCTTCCAACAGCAAAGGGGACCTGACTTCCCTGAAGCAACCCCAGCGAGTTCCTGAGGTCCCCGTCGCAACTCGAGAAGCACTCCAAGCTTCCCCCGCAACTCGAGAAACACCGCAAAATTATCCCCTCAATGCGAGATGAGGAAATTTTGCGATACAGCTTCTCAAGAGAAATACCACATTCCCTCTTGAAAGGCAAAAAGGTACTTGACACCTTTTACTCGACTCAGAAAGTTCCCTCACACAGCCGTCCCCTTTGGAGAGGAGAACACTCTTTAAGGACGCAATTCGAGAGGAGCTCCTGTGCACATTTAAGGGCTCGAGAGGAACCCGGAAGTTCCCCTTCAACACCAAAGGGAACCTGACTTGCCTGAAGCAACCGCAGCGAATTCCTGCGGTCCCAGTCGCAACTCTTGAAGCACCCCCAGCCTCCAGCCGCAACTCGAGAAACACCCCGAAATTATTCCCACAATGCGAGATGTGGAAATTTAGCGATGCAGCATCTCAAGAGAAATACCACATTCGCTCTTGAAAAGCAAAGAGATACTTGACACCCTTTATTAACTCAGAAAGTTCCCTCACACAGCCGTCCCTTTTTAGAGGAGAACACACTTTATGAACTCAATTCGAGATGAGCCCCTGTGCACATTTAAGGGCTCAAGAGGAACCCAGCAGTTCCCCTTCCAACCGCAAAGGGGACCTGACTTCCCTGAAGCAACCCCAGCGAGTTACTTAGGTCCACGTCGCAACTCGAGAAACACCCCAAAATTATCCCCTCAATGCGAAATGAGGAAATTTGGCGATGCAGCATCTCAAGAGAAATACCACATTCCCTTTGGAAAGGCAAAAAGGTACTTGACACCCTTTATTCAATTCAGAAAGTTCCCTCATACAACCGTGCAATTTGAGAGGAGTATGCACTTTGTTTTTTTGGGCTCCAAAATCACTGCAGATGCTGATTGCAGCCATGAAATTAAAAGACGCTTGCTCCTTGGAAGGAAAGTTATGACCAACCTTGATAGTATATTAAAAAGCAGAGACATTACTTTGCCAACCAAGGTCCGTCTAGTCAAGGCTATGGTTTTTCCCGTGGTCATGTATGGATGTGAGAGTTGGACTGTGAAGAAAGCTGATCGCCGAAGAATCGATGCTTTTGAACTGTGGTGTTGGAGAAGACTCTTGAGAGTCCCTTATACTGCAAGGAGATCCAAACAGTCCATTCTAAAGGAGATCAATCCTGGATGTTCATTGGAGGGACTGATGCTGAAGCTGAAACTCCAATACTTTGGCCACCTCATGCGACGAGTTGATTCACTGGAAAAGTCTCTGATGCTGGGAAGGGTTGGGGGCGGGAGGAGAAGGGGACGACGGAGAATGAGATGGCTGGATGGCATCACTGACTCTGTGGACATGAGTTTGAGTGAACTCCGGGAGTTGGTGATGGAAAGGGAGGCCTGGCGTGCCGTGATTCATGGGGTCGCGGAGAGTCGGACACGACTGAGCGACTGAACTGAACTGAACTGAAGTGATGCACTTCATTGTCTCAATTCGAGATGAGCCCCTGTGCACATTTAAGGGCTCGAGAGGAACCCGGAAGTTCCCCTTCCAACAGCAAATGGGACATGACTTACCTGAAGCAAAGAAAGCGAGTTTCTGACGTCCCCATCGCAACTCGACAAGCACCCCCAGGTTTCCGCCGCAACTAGAGAAACACCCCAAAATTATCACCTCAATGCGAGATGAGGAAATTTTGCGATGCAGCATCTCAAGAGAAATACCACATTCCCTCTTGAAAGGCAAAAATGTACTTGACACACTTTATTCGAACCAGAAAGTTTCCTCAAACAACCGTCCCATTTTAGAGGAGAACACACTTTATGCACTCAATTCGAGATGAGCCCCTGTGCACATTTAAGGTCTCGAGAGGAACCCGGAAGTTCCCCTTCCAAAACGAAAGGGGATCTGACTTCCCTGAGGCAATCCCAGCGAGTTACTGAGGTCCCCGTCGCAAATCGAGAAGCACCCACAACTTCCTGCCGTAACTCGAGAAACAACCAAAATTCTCCCCTCAATGCTAGATGAGGAAATTTTGCAATGCAGCATCTCAACAGAAATAGCACATTCCCTCTTGAAAGGGAAAAAGGAACTTGACACCCTTCATTCGACTCAGAAAGTTCCCTCACAGAGCCGTCCCCTTTGGAATGAACACACTTTAAGGACTCAATTCGAGATGAGCCCCTATGCACATTTAAAGGCTGTGGAGGAACCCAAAAGTTCCCCTTCCAACAGCAAAGTGGACCTGACATAAATGAAGCAACCCCATTGAGTTCCTGAGGTCCCCGTCGCAACTCTTAAAGCAAACCCAGCTTCTGACCGGAACTCGAGAAACACCCCAAATTATCCCCTCAAAGCGAGATGAGGAAATTTTGCGATACAGCATCTCAAGAGAAATACCACATTCCCGCTTGAAAGGCAAAAATGTACTTGACACCCTTTATTCGACACAGAATGTTCCCTCACACAACCGTTCCATTTTAGAAGAGAACACACTTTATGGACTCAATTCGAGATGAGCCCCTGTGCACATTTAAAGGCTCGAGAGGAACCCGGAAGTTCCCCTTCCAAGAGCAAAGGAGACCTGACTTCCCTGAAGCAACGCCAGCGAGTTCCTGAGGTCCCCGTCGCAACTCGAGTAGCACCCCCAGCTTCCTGCCGCAACTCGAGAAACACCCCAAAATTATCCGCTCAATGCGAGATGAGGAAATTTTGCGATGCAGCATCTCAAGAGAAATACCACATTCCCTCTTGAAAGGCAAAAATGTACTTGACACCCTTTATTCGACTCAGAAAGTTCCCTCACAGAGCTGTCCCCTTTTAGAGGAGAACATACTTTATGGACTCAATTCGAGATGAGCCCCTGTGCACATTTAAGGGCTCGAGAGGAAACCGGAAGTACCCATGCCAAAACAAAAGGGGACTGACTAACCTGAAGCAACCACAGCGAGTTCCTGAGGTCCCCGTTGCAACTCGAGAAGCACCCCCAGCTTCCCGCCGCAACTCCAGAAGCACCCCAAAATTATCCCCTCCATGCGAGATGAGGAAATTTTGTGATGCAGCATCTCAAGAGAAATACCATATTCCCTCTTGAAAGGCAAAAAGGTACTTGACACCCTTTATTCGACTCAGAAAGTTCCCTCATACAGCCGTCCCCTTTGGAGAGGAGAACACACTTTATGGACTCAATTCGAGATGAGCCCCTGTGCACATTTAAGGGCTCAAGAGGAAACCGGAAGTTCCCCTTCCAACACCAAAGTTGACCAGACTTCCCTGAAGAACCCCAGCGATTTCCTGAGATCCCCGTCGCAACTCGAGAAGCACCCCCAGCTACCCGCCGCAACTCGAGAAACACCCCAAAATTATCCCCTCAATGCGAGATGAGGAAATTTTGCGATGCAGCATCTCATGAGAAATACCACATTCCCTCTTGAAAGGCAAAAAGGTACTTGACACCCTTTCTTCGACTCAGAAAGTTCCCTCAAACAGCCGTCCCCTTTGGAGAGGAGACCACACTTTATGGACTCAATTCAAGATGAGCTTCTGTGCATACTGATATGTTCAAGAGGAAACCGAAAGTTCCCCTTCCAACACCAAAGGGCACGTGACTTCCCTTAAGCAACCCCAGTGAGTTCCTGAGGTCCTCGTCAAACTCAAGAAGCGCTCCCATCTTCCATCCGCAACGCAAGAAACACCCCAAAATTATCCCCTCCATGCGAGATGACGAAATTTTACGATGCAGCATCTCAAGAGAAATACCACATTCCCTCTTGAAAGGCAAAAAGTTACTTAATACCCTTAATTCGACTCAGAAAGTTCCCTCACGCAGCCGTCCCCTTTGGAGAGGAGAACACACTTTAGGGACGCAATTCGAGATGAGCCCCTGTGCACATTTAAGGGCTCGAGAGGAAACCGAGAGTTCCCCTTCCAACATCAAAGGGGACCTGACTTCCCTGAAGAAACCCCAGCGAATTCCTGAGGTCCCCGTCACAACTCGAGTAGCTCCCCCAGCTTCCCGCCGCAACTCGAGAGACACCCCAAAATTATCCCCTCCATGCGAGATGAGGAAATTTTGGAATGCAGCATCTCAAGAGAAATATCCCATTCCCGCTTAAAAGGGAAAAAGGTACTTGACACCCTTTATTCGAATCAGAAAGTTCACTCACACATCCGTCCCCTTTGGAGAGGAGAACACACTTTTTGGACTCAATTCGAGATGAGCCCCTGTGCACATTTAAGGGCTCGAGAGGAAACCGGAAGTTCCCCTTCCAACAGCAAAGGAGACCTGACTTCCCTGAAGCAACCCGAGCGAGTTCCTGAGGTGCCCGTTGCAACTCGAGAAGCACCTCAAAATTATCCCCTCAATGCGAGAAGAGGAAATTTTGCGATGCAGCATCTCAAGAGCAATAACACATTCCATCTTGAAAGGCAAAAGGGTACTTGACACCCTTTATTTGACTCAGAAAGTTCCCTCACACAGCAGTCTCCTTTGGAGAGGAGAACACACTATATGGACTCAATTTGTGATGAGCCCCTGTGCACACTTAAGGGCTCGACAGGAAACGGGAAGTTCCCATTCCAACACCAAGCGGACCTGACTTCCCTGAAGCAACCCCAGCGAGTTCCTGAGGTCGCCTTCGCAACTCGAGAAGCACCCCCTGCTTCCCGCCCCAACACGAGAAACACCCCAAAATTATCCCCTCAATGCAAGATGAGGTAATTTTGCGATGCAAAATCTCAAGATAAATACCACATTCCCTCTTGAAAGGCAAAAAGGTACTTGACACCCTTTATTCGACTCAGAAATTTCCCTCACACAGCAGTCCCCTTTGGAGAGGAGAACAGACTTTATGGACTCAATTCATGATGAGCCCGTGTTCACATTTAAGGGCTCGAGAGGAACCCGGACGTACCCCTTCCAACACCAATGTGGACCTGACTTCCGTGAAGCAACCCCAGTGAGTTCCTGAGGTCCCCGTCACATCTCGAGAAGCACCCCCAGCTTCCCGCCGCAACTGGAGAAACACTCCAAAAATATCCCCTCAAGGCGAGATGAGGAAATTTTGCGATGCAGCATCTCAAGAGAAATACCACATTCCGTCTTTAAAGGCAAAATGGTACTTGACACCCTTTATTCGACTCAGAAATTTAACTAACATCACTCCCTATTGGGGAAGAGAACACATTATATGGACTCAATTCAAGATGAGGCCCTATTCCCATTAACGACTCAAGAGTAAACCGGAGGTTCCCCTTCCAACAAAAAAGGGGACCTGACTTCCGTGAAGCAACTCGAGTGAGTTCCTGAGGTCTCAGTCGCAACTCGAAAAGCACCCCCAGCTTCCCGCCGCAACTCGAGAAACAGCCCAAAATTATCCCTTCAATGCGAGATGAGGAAATTTTGCGATGCAGAATCTCAAGAGAAATACCACATTCCCCCTTGAAAGGCAAAAGTGTACTTGACACCCTTTATGCGACTCAGAAAGTACCCTCACACAGCCGTCCCCATTGGAGAGGAGAACACACTTTATGGACTTAATTCGAGATGAAGCCCTATTCCCATTTAATGGCTGGAGAGTAAACAGGAAGGGCCCTTTCCAACAAAAAAGGGGACCTGCCTTACCTGAAGAAACCGAAGCAAGTTCTTGAGGTCCGCATGGCAAGTCGAGAAGTACCCCAAGCTTCCTGCAGCAACTAGAGAAACACCACAAAATTATCCCCTCAATGCAAAAAGAGGAAATTTTGCGCTGCAGAATCTCTAGAGAAATACCACTATTCCCTCTTGAAAGGCAAAAAGTATTTGATACCGTTTATGCGACTCAGAAATTTCACTAATATCATTCCCCATAGGAGAGGAAAACACACTTTATGGACTCAATTCGAGATGATGCCCTATTCCCATTTAACGGCTCCAGACTAAACCGGAAGTTCCCCTTCCAACACAAAAGGGGACCTGACTTTTCAGAAGCAACTCGAGATAATTCCTGAGGTCCCCGTCGTAACACGAGAAGTAATCCAAAATTCCCGCCACAAGTTGACATACACCACAAAATTATCTCCTCAATGCGAGATGAGGATATTTTGCGCTGCAGAATCTCAAGAGAAATACCACAACCCCTCTTGAAATGCAAAAGGGTACTTGACATCCTTTATGCGACTCAGAAATTTCGCTAACATCAGTCCCCATTGGAGAGGTGAACGAACTTTATGTACTCAATTCAAAATGAGGCACTATTGCCAATTAACTGCTCGAGAGTAAATCGGCAGTTCCCCTTCCAACAAAAAGGGGACCTGCCTTACCTGAAGAAACCCGAGTGAGTTTCTGAGGTACGCATAGCAACTTGAGAAGTACCCCCAGCTTCCCGCCGCAACTCGAGAAACAACACAAAATTATCTCCTCAATGCAAGAATAGGAAATTTTGCGTTACAGAATCTCAAGAGAAATACTATATTCCCTCTTGAAAGGCAAAACGGTTCTTGAAACCCTTTATGCGACTCAGAAAGTTCCCTAACACAGCCGTCCTCATTGGACAGGAGAACACACTTTAGGGACTCAAATCAAGATGAGGCCCTATTCCCAATAAACGGCTCGAGAGTAAACCGGAAGTTCCCCTTCCAACACCAAAGGGGACCTGACTTCCCTGAAGCAACTCAAGCGAGTTCCTGAGGTCCCCGTCGCAACTCGAGAAATACCCTATCCTCCAGCCGCAACTCGAGAAACACCACAAAATTATCCCCTCAGTGCGAGATGAGGAAATTTTGCACTGCAGAATCTCAAGAGAAATACCACATTCCCTCTTGAAAGGCAAAAGGACTCTTAACACCCTTTATGCGATTCACAAAGTTCCCTCACAGAGCAGTGCCCATTGGAGAGGGGAACACAGTTTATGAACTCAATTCGAGATGAGGATCGATTCCCACTTAACGGCTCGATAGTGAACCGGAAGTTCCCCTTCAAACACAAAACGGGACCTTCCTTTCCTGAAGAAACCCGAGCGAGCTCCTGATGTCCCCATCGCAAATCGAGAAGTACCCCCAGGTTCCCGCCGCAACTGGACATACACCAAAAAATTATCACCTCAATGCGAGATGAAGAAATATTGCTCTGCAGAATCTCAAGAGAAATATCACATTCCCTCTTGAAAGGCAAAAGGGTTCTTGACTCCCTTTATGCGACTCAGAATGTTCCCTAACATCCATCCTCAGTGGATAGGAGAACACTCTTCATGCAGTCAAATCGAGAAGAGGCAATATTCCCATTTAAAAGCTCAAGAGTAATCAAGAAGTTCCCCTTCCAACAGAAAAGGGAACTTGACTTCCCTGGAGTAACCTGAGAGAGTTCCTGAGGTTCCCGTTTCAACTCCAGAAGTATTTCCAACTTCCAACCACAACTCGAGAAACAAAACAGTATTATCCCCGCAATGCGACATGAGGTAATTTTGCGCTGCAGATTCTCAAGAGAAATCCCACATTCCCACTTGAAAGGCAAAAGGGAACTTGGCATACTTTATGCTCCTCAGAAAGTTCCCAAAAATTCATCCCCATTGCAGAGGCATACACAATTTATAGACTCAACTCCAGAAGAGCCCCTATTCCCTTAAAGGCCTCGAGAGTAATCCGGAAGTTCCCCGTCCAGCACTAAAGGGGACCTGACTTCCCTAAACTAACTCCAGTGAGTTCCTGAGGTCCCCGTTGAAACTCGAGAAGTACCCCCAGCTTCCCGCCGAAATTCGGGAAACACCACAAAATTATCCCTCAATGCGAGAGGAGGAAACTTTGCGCTGCAGAATCTGAAGAGAAATCCCACATTCCCAATTGAAAGGCAAAAGCGTACTTGACTCCCTTTATGTCACTCAGAAAGTTCCCTAACATCCTTCCCCATTGGAGAGGAGAACACACTTTATGGACTCAACTCCAGAAGAGGCCCTATTCCCATTAAACAGCTCGAGACTAACCCGGAAGTTCCCCTTCCAGGAAAAAAGGGGCCTGATTTCCTGAAGAAACTCGAGTGAGTTCCTGAGGTCGCCATCTAAACTCAAGAAGTACCCCCAGCGTCCCGCCGCATTTCTAGAAACACCACAAAATATTCCCCTCAATGAGAGATGAGCTTTTATGCGCTGCAGAATCTCAAGAGAAATCCCACATTCCCGCTTGAAAGGCAGAAGGGTACTTGACTCCCTTTAGGCGACTCAGAATGTTCCCTAAAATCCATCCTCAGTGGAGAGGAGAACATAATTTATGGACTTAAATGGAGAGGAGGCAATATTCCCTTTAAACGTCTTGACAGTAATCCGGAAGTTCCCCTTCCAACACAAAAGGCGACTTGACTTCCCTGAAGCAACCCGAGCGAGTTCCTGAGGTGCCCGCCATAGCTAGAGAAGTGCCCCCTGCTTCCCACCACAACTGGAGAAACATCACAAAATTATCACCTCAATGGGAGATGAGGAAATTTTGCGCTGCAGAATCTCAAAAGAAAATCCACATTACCATTGAAAGGCAAAAGCTTACTTGACACACTCTATGACACTCAGAAAGTTCCCTAAGCTCCGTCTCCATTGGAGAGGAAATCACACTTTAGAAACTCAACTGGAGAAGAGGCCCTATTCCCATTACAGGGCTCAAAAGTTTTCCGGAATTTCCCCTTCCAGCACAAATGGCACCTGATTCCCTTACGTAACTCGGGTAAGTTTCTGAGGTATTCGCAACTCGAGAAACACCACAAAATTATCCCCACAATGTGAGATGAGGAAATTTTGCGCTGCAGAATCACAAGTGAAATCCCACATTTCCGCTTGAAAGGCAAAAGGTTACTTGACTCCCTTTAGGCGACTCAGAATGGTCCCTAACATTTGTCCTCAGTGGAGAGGAAAACACACTTTATGGACTCAACTCCAGAAGAGGCCATATTCCCATTAAAGGGCTCAAGAGTAATCCGGAAGTTCTCCTTCCAGGAAAAAAGGGGCCTGATTTCCTGAAGCAACTCGGGTAAGTTTCTTAGGTCCCCTTCGCAACTCGAGAAACACAACAAAATTTTTCCCTCAATGCGAGATGAGGAAAATTTGCACTGCAGAATCTCAAGAGAAATCCCACATTCCTGCTTGAAAGGCAAAAGGGTACTTGACTCCCTTTATGCGATTCAGAATATTCCCTAACATCCATCCTCAGTGGAGAGGAGAACATATTTTATGGACTCAAATGGAGAAGAGGCAATATTCCCTTTTAATGGCTCGAGAGTCATCCAGAAGTTCCCCTTCCAACAGAAAAGGGGACTTGACTTCCCTGAAGCAACCCGAGCGAATTTCTGAGGTCCCCGCTGGAACTAGAGAAGTACTCCCTGCTTCCTGCCACAACTCGAGAAACACCACAAAATTATCCCCTCAATGTGAGATGCGGAAATCTTGCACTTCAGTATCTGAAAAGAAATCCCACATTCCAGCTTGAAAGGCATAAGGGTACCTAACTCCCTTTAGGCGACTCAGAATGTTCCCTAACATCCTTCCTCATTGGAGAGGAAAACACACTTCATGGACTCAAATCGAAAAGAGGCAATATTCCCATTTAAAGGCTCAAGAGTAATCAAAAAGTTCCCCTTCCAACACAAAAGGGAACTTGACTTCCCTGAAGAAACCCGAGCGAGTTCCTGAGGTCCCCGCCGCAACTCGAGAAGTACCCCCAGCTTCCCGCCGCAATTCGAGAAACACCACAAAGTTATCCCCTCAATGAGAGATGAGGTTTTTTGCGCTGCAGAATCTCAAGAGAAATCCCACATTCCCGCTTGAAAGGCAAAAGCGTACTTGACACACTTTATGCCACTCAGAAAGTTCAAAAATATCCGTCCCATTGGAGAAGATAACACACTTTAGGGACTCAACTTGACAAGAGGCCCTATTCCCATTAAAGGGCTCAAAAGTATTCCGGAAGTTCCCCTTCCAGCACAAATGGTACCTGATTCCATGAAGTAACTCGAGTAAGTTTCTGAGGTCCCCATCGCAACTGGAGAAACACCACAAAAATTTCCCCACAATGTGAGATGAGGAAAATTTGCGCTGCAGAATCTCAAGTGAAATCCCAGATATCCGCTTGAAAGGCAAAAGGGTACTTGACTCCCTTTAGCCGACTCAGAATGGTTCCTAACATTCGTCCTAAGTGGAGAGGATAACACACTTTATGGACTCAACTCCAGAAGAGGCCCTATTCCCATTAAAGGGCTCAAGAGTAATCCGGAAGTTCTCCTTCCAGGAAAAAAAAGGGCCTGATTCCCTGAAGTAACTCGAGAAAATTCCTGAGGTCCCCTTCGCAACTCGAGAAGCACAACAAAATTATCCCCTCAATGAGGAAATTTTGCGCTGCAGAGTCTCAAGTGATATCCCACATTCCCGCCTGAAAGGCATAATGGTACCTGACTCCCTTTAGGCGACTCAGAATGTTCCCTAACATCCGTCCTCAGTGGAGAGGAAAACACACTTCATGGACTCAAATCGAAAAGAGGCTATATTCCCATTTAAAGGCTCGAGAGTAATCAAGAAGTTCCGCTTCCAACGCAAAAAAGGACTTGACTTCCCTGAAGCAACCTGAGCGAGTTCCTGAGGGTCCCGTCTCAACTCCAGAAGTACCCCCTGCTTCCCGCCCCAACTCGAGAAACGACACAATATTATCCCCTCAGTGCGAGATGAGGTAATTTTCTGCTGCAGAATCTCAAGAGAAATCCCACATTCCCGCTTAAAAGCAAAAGGGAACTTGACACCCTTTATACCACACAGAATGTTCCCTAACATCCGTCCCCATTGGAGAGGCATACACACTTTATGGACTCAACTCCAGAAGAGGCCCTATTCCCATTAAAGGGCTCGAGACTAATCCGGAAGTTCCCCTTCCAGCACAAAAGGGGACCTGACTTCCCTGAAGTAACTCGAGTGAGTTCCTGAGGTCACCATGTAAACTCAAGAAGTACCCCCAGGGTCCCGCCGCAAATCGAGAAACACCACAAAATATTCCCCTCACTGCGAGATGAGGAAATTTTGCGCTGCAGAATCACAAGTGAAATCCTACATTCCGGCTTAAAAGGCAAAAGGGTACTGACTCCGTTTATGCGACTCAGAATGTTCCCTAACATCCTTCCTCAGTGGAGAGGAAAACACACTTTATGGACTCAAATCGAGAAGAGGCATTTTTCCCATTTAACAGCTCAAGAGTAATCCGGAAGTTCCCCTTCCAACACAAAAAAGGATTGACTTCCCTGAAGCAACCCAAGCGAGTTCCTGAGGTGCCCGCCGCACCTCGAGAAGTACCCCCAGCTTCCCGCCGCAACTCGAGAAACACCACAAAATTATCCCCTCAATGGGAGATGAGGAAATTTTGCGCTGCAGAATCACAAGAGAAATGCCACATTCCCGCTTGAAAGTCAAAAGAGTACTTGACTCCCTTTAGGCGACTCAGAATGTTCCCTAACATCCATCCTCAGTTGAGAGGAGAACATATTTTATGGACTCAAATGGAGAGGAGGCAATATTCCCTTTTAACATCTCCACAGTAATCCGGAAGTTCCCCTTCCAAAACAAAAAGCGACTTGACTTCCCTGAAGCAACCCGAGCGAGGTCCTGAGGTAGAGAAGTGCCCCCTGCTTCCCACCACAACTGGAGAAACACCACAAAATTATCTCCACAATGTGAGATGAGGTTATTTTGCGCTGCGGAATCTCAAGAGATATCCCACATTCCCGCTTGAAAGGCAAAAGGGTACTTGACACACTTTATACCACTCAGAAAGTTCAAAAATATCCGTCCCCATTGGAGAGAATAACACACTTTATGGACTCAACTACAAAAGAGGCCCTATTCCCATTAAAGGGCTCGAGAGTAATCCGGAAGTTCCCCTTCCAGCACAAATGGGACTCGATTCCCTGAAGTAACTAGAGTAAGGTTCTGAGGTCCCCATCGCAACTCTAGAAACAACACATAACTATCCCCGCAAAGTGAGATGAGGAAAATTTGCGCTGCAGAATCTCAAGAGAAATACGACATTCCCACTTGAAAGGTAAAAGGGTTTTTGACACCATTTAGGGGACTCAGAATGGTCCCTAACATCCGTCCTCAGTGGAGAGGAGAACACACTTTATGGACTGAAATCGAGAAGAGCTAATATTCCCATTTAACGGCTCGAGAGTAATCCGGAAGTTCCCCTTCCAACACCAAAGGGGACCTGACTTCCCTGAAGCAACCGCAGCGAGTTCCGGAGGTCACCGTCGCAACTCAAGAAGCACCCCCAGCATCCCGCCGCAACACAAGAATCAAAACAAAATGATCCTCTCAATGCGAGATGAGGAAAATTTGCAATGCAGAATCTCAAGAAAAATACCACATTCCCTCTTGAATGGGAAAAAGTACTTGACAACCTTTATTCGACACAGAAAGTTCCTAACACAGCTGTCTCCTTTGGAGAGGAGAACACACTTTAAGGACTCAAATCGAGATGAGCCCCTGTTCACAATTAAGGGCTTGAGAGGTAACCGGAAGTTCCCCTTCCAAAACCAAAGGGGACCTGACTTCCCTGAAGTAACCCGAGTGAGTTTCTCAGGTGCCCGTCGCAACTCGAGAAGCACCCCCAGCTTAACGCCGCAACTCGAGAAACAAACCAAAATTATCCCCTCAATGCGAGATGAAGAAATTTTGCGATGCAGAATCTCAAGAGAAATACCACATTCCCTCTTGAAAGGCAAAAAGGTACTTGAAACCCTTTATTCGACTCAGAAAGTTCCCTCACACAGCCGTCACCTTTTAGAGGAGAACACACTTTATGGACTCAATTCGAGATGAGCCCCTGTGCAAAATTAAGGGCTTGAGAGGAACCCATAAGTTCCCCTTCCAACACCAAAGGGGATCTGACTTCCCTGAAAGAACCCAAGCCAGTTACTGAGGTCCCCGACGCAACCCTTGAAGAATCCCCAGCTTCCCGCCGCAACTCGAGAAACACCCCAAAATTATTCCCTCAATGCAAGATGAGGAAATTTTGCGATGCAGCATCTCAAGAGAAATACCACATTCCCTCTTGAAAGTCAAAAAGGCACCTGACACCCTTTATTCGACTCAGAAATTTTCCTCACACAGCCGTCCCCTTTGGAGAGAACACACTTTATGGACTCAATTCGAGATGAGCCCCTGTGCACATTTAAGGGCTGGAGAGGAACCCGGAAGTTCCCCTTCCAACAGCAAAGGGGACCTGACTTCACTGAAGCAACCCCAGCGAGTTCCTGAGGTCCCCGTCGCAACTCTTGATGCACACCGAGCTTCCCGCCGCACCTCGAGAAACACACCAAAATTATACCCTCAATGCGAGATGAGGAAATTTTTCAATGCAGCATCTCAAGAGAAATACCACATTCCCTCTTGAAAGGCAAAAAGGTACTTGACACCCTTTATTCGACTCAGAAAGTTCCCTCACACAGCTGTCACCTTTGGAGAGAAAAAACTTTAAGGACTCAATTCGAGATGAGCCCCTGTGCACATTTAAGGGCTCGAGAGGAACTCGGAAGTTCCCATTCCAACACCAAAGGGGACCTGAATTCCCTGAAGCAACCCCAGCGAGTTCCTGAGGTCCTCGTCGCAACTCGAGAAGCACCCCCAGCTTCCCGCCGCAACTCGAGAAACACCCCTAAATTATCCCCTCAATGCGAGATGAGGAAATTTTGCGATGCAGCATCTCAAGAAAAATACCACAATCCCACTTAAAAGGCAAAAAGGTACTTGACACCCTTTATTCGACTCAGAAAGTTCCCTCACACAGCCGACCCCTTTTAGAGGAGAACACATTTTATGAACTCAATTCGAGATGAGACCCTGTTCACATTTAAGGGCTCGAGAGGAACCCGGAAGTTCCCCTTCCAACACCAAAGGAGATCTGACTTCCCTGAAGCAACCCCAGCGAGTTCCTGAGGCCCCTGTCGCAAATCTTGAAACACCCCCAGCTTCCCGCCGCAACTCAAGAAACACCACAAAATTATCCCCTCAATGCGAGATGAGGAAATTTTGCGATTCAGCATCTCAAGGGAAATACCACATTCCCTCTTGAAAGGCAAAAAGGTACTTGACACCCTTTATTCGACTCAGAAAGTTCCCTCACACAGCACTCCCTTTTGGAGAGGAGAGCACACTTTATGGACACAATTCGAGATGAGCCCCTGTGCACATTTAAGGGCTCGAGAGGAACACGGAAGTTCCCCTTCCAACACCAAAGTGGACCTGACTTCCCTGAAGCAACCCCAGCAAGTTCCTGAGGTCCCCGTCGCAACTCGAGATGCACCCTCAGCTTTCCGCCGCAACTCAAGAAACAACCCAAAATTATCCCCTCCATGCGAGATGAGGAAATTTTTTCGATGCAGCATCACAGGAGAAATATTACTTTCCCTCTTGAAAGGCAAAAAGGTACTTGACACCCTTTATTCGACTCAGTAAGTTCCCTCACACAGCTGTACCTTTGGAGAGAACACACTTTATGGACTCAATTCGAGATGAGTCCTTGTGCACAGTTAAGGGCTCGAGAGGAAACTGGAGGTTCCCCTTCCAACACCAAAGGGGACCTTACTTCCGTGAAGCAACCTTAGTGAGTTCCTGAGGTCCCCGTTGCAACTCGAGAAGCACCCCCAGGTTCATGCCGCAACCCGAGAAACACGCCAAAATTATCCCTCAATGCGAGATGAGGAAATTTTGCGATGCAGCATCTCAAGAGAAATACCACATTCCCTCTTGAAAGGCAAAAAGGTACTTGACACCCTTTATTCGACACCGAAAATTCCCTCACATAGCCGTTCCATTCGGAGAGAACACACTTTATGGACTCAATTCCAGATGAGACCCTGTGCACATTCAAGGGCTCGAGAGGAACCCGGAAGTTCCCCTTCAAACACCAAAAGGGACCTGAATTCCCTGAAGAAACCCCAGCGAGTTCCTGAGGTCCCCGTCGCAACAAGAGAAGCACCCGCAGTTTCCCGCCGCAACTCGAAAAACACCCAAAAATTATCCACTCAATGCGAGATGAGGAAATTTTGTGATGCAGCATCTCAAGAGAAATACCACATTCCCTCTTGAAAGGCAAAAAGGTACTTGAAACCCTATACTCGACTCAGAAATTTCCCTCACAGAGCCGCCCCATTTTAGAGGAGAACACACTTTAATGACTCAATTCAAGATGGGCCCCTGTGCATATTATAGGCTCGAGAGGAACCGGAAGTTCCCCTTCCAACACAAAAGGGGACCTGACTACCCTGAAGCAACCCGAGCGAGTTCCTGAGGTCACCGTCGCCACTCGAGAAGCACCCCATCTTCCCGCCGCAACTCGAGAAACACCCCAAAATTATCCCCTCAATGCGAGATGAGGAATATTTTCGCTGCAGTATCTCAAGAGAAATCCCATATTCCCCCTTGAAAGGAAAAGGGTACTTGACTCCGTTTATGCAACTCAGTATGTTTGCTAACATTAGTCCTCAGTGGAGAGGAGTACACATTTCATTGACTAAAATCGAGAAGAGGCAATATTCCCATTTAAAGCCTAGTGAGTAATCAAGAAGTTCCCCTTCAAACACAAAAGAGGACTTGACTTCCCTGAAGCAACCCAAGCGAGTTACTGAGGACCTCGCCGCAACTGGAGGAGTACCCCCAGCTTCCCGCCAAAATTCGTGAAACACCACAAAATTATCCCCTCAATGGGAGATGAGGAAATTTTGCGCTGCAGAATCTCAGGAGAAATACCACATTCCCAACTGAAAGGCAAAAGGGAACTTGACACACTTTATGCCCCTCAGAGAGTTCCCTAATATCCGTCCCCATTGGAGAGGAATACAAAGTTTATGGACTCAACTCCAGAAGAGGCCCTATTCCCATTAAAGGGCTCCAGATTTATCCGGAAGTTCCCCTTCCAGCACAAAAGGGGACCAGACTTCCCTGAAGTAACTCGAGTGAGTTCCTGAGATCCCCATATAAACTCAAGAAGTACCGCCAGAGTCACGCTGCAATTCGAGAAACACCACGAAATATTCCCCTCACTGCGAGATGAGGAAATTTTTCGCAGCAGAATCTCAAGAGAAATCCCACATTCCGGCTTGAAAGGCAAAAGGGTACAGGCTCCGTTTATGCGACTCAGAATGTTCCCTAACATCCTTCCTCGGTGGAGAGGAAAACACAATTTATGGACTCAAGTCGAGAAGAGGCAATATTCCCATGTAACCTCTCAAGAGTAAACCGGAAATTCCCCTTTCAGCACAAAAGGGGACCTGACTCCCCGGAAGTAACTGAGTGAGTTCCTGAAGTCCGCGTGGCACCTGGAGATGTACCCCCAGCTTCCCGCCGAAATTCGAGAAAAACCACAAAATTATCCCCTCAATGCAACATGAGGAAATTTTGTGCTGCAGAATTTCAAGAGAAATCCCACATTCCCAAGTGAAAGGCAAAAGTGTACTTGGCTCCCTTGAGGCGACTCCCAATGGTCCCTAACATCCCTCCTCAGTGGAGAGGAGAACACACTTTATGGACTCAAATCGAGAAGAGGCAATATTCCCATTTAACAGCTGGAGAGTAATGAGGAAGTTTCCCTTCCAACAGCAAAGGGGTCCTGACTTCCCTGAAGCAACCCGAGCGAGTTCCTGAGTTCCCTGTCGAAACTCGAGAAGTAAACCCTGCTTCCTGCAGCAACTCGAGAAACACCACAGAATTATGCTCTCAATGCGAGATGAGGCAAATTTTTGCTGCAGAATAGCAAGAGAAATCCCACATTCCGGCTTGAATGGCAAAAGGGTACTTGACTCCCTTTAGGCGACTCAGAATGGCCCCTAAAACCGTCCTCATTTGAGAGGAGGACACTCTTTATGGACTCAAGCGGAGAAGACGCAATATTCCTATTTAACGGCTCGAGAGTTATCCGGAAGTGCCCCTTTCAACACAAAAGGGGACATGACTTCCCTGAAGCAACCCGAGCGAGTTCCTGAGGTCCCCGCCGCAACTGGAGATGTACCCCCAGCTTCCCGCCAAAATTCGAGAAACACCACAAAATAATCCCCTCAAAGCGAGATGAGGAAATTTTGCGCTGCAGAATCTCAAGAGAAATCCCAAATTCCCGCCTGAAAGGCAAAAGGGTACTTGACACCCTTTAGGCGACTCAGAATGTTCCCTAACATCCTTCCTCAGTGGAGAGGAAAACACACTTTATGGACTCAAATCGAGAAGAGGCATTATTCCCATTTAACAGCTCCAGAGTAATCCGGAATTTCCCCTTCCAACACAAAAGGGGACTTGACTTCCCCGAAGCAACCCGAGCGAGTTACTGAGTTCCCCGTCGCAACTCGAGAAGTACACCATGGTTCCTGCCTCAACTCGAGAAACACCACAAAATTATGCTCTCAATGTGAGATGAGGTAATTTTGCACTGCAGAATCTCAAGAGAAATCCCACATTCCCGCTGGAAAGACAAAAGGTTACTTGACACACTTAATACCACTCAGAAAGTTCCATAACATCCGTTCCAATTGGAGAGAACAACAGATATTATGGACTCAACTCGAGAAGAGGCCCTATTCCGATTAAAGGGCTCCAAAGTAATTCGGAAGTTCCCCTTCCAGCAGAAAAGGGGACCGCACTTCCCTGAAGTAACTCGAGTGAGTTCCTGAGGTCCCAGTCGCAACTCCAGAAGTAACCCCAGCTTCCCGCTGCAATTCGAGAAACACCACAAAATTATCCCGTCAATTCGAGATGAGGAAATTTTGTGGTACAGAATCTCAAGAGAAATCCCACATTCCCATTTGAAAGGCAAAAGGGTACTTGACTCCCTTTATTAGACTCAGAATATTTCGTAACATCCATCCTCAGTGGAGAGGAGAACATATTTTATTTACTCCAATCGAGAAGAGGCAATATTCGCTTTTCAGGGCTAGAGAGTAATCCGGAAGTTCCCCTACCAGCACAAAAGGGGACTTGACTTCCCTGAAGCAACCCGAGCGAGTTCCTGAGGTCCCCGCAGCAAGTCTAGAATTACCCCCTGCTTCCTGCCGCAACTCGAGAAACACCACATATTATCCCCTCAATGCGAGATGAGGAAAATTTTCACTGCAAAATCTCAAGAGAAATCCCACATTCCCGCTTGAAAGGCAAAAGGGTACTTGACTCCGTTTATGCGACTCAGAATGTTCCCTAACATTAGTCCTCAGTGGAGAGGAGTACACATTTCATGGACTAAAATCGAGAAGAGGCAATATTCCCATTTAAAGCCTAGTGAGTAATCAAGGAGTTCCCCTTCAAACACAAAAGAAGACTTGACTTCCCTGAGGCAACCCGAGCGAGTTCCTGAGGGCCTCGCCGCAACTGGAGGAGAACCCCCAGCTTCCCGCCAAAATTCGAGAAACACCACAAAATTATCCCCTCAATGCGAGATGAGGAAATTTTGCACTGCAGAATCTCAAGAGAAATCCCACATTCCCAATTGAAAGGCAAAAGGGAACTTGACACACTTTATGCCCCTCAGAGAGTTCCCTAACATCCGTTCCCATTGGAGAGGCATACAAAGTTTATGGACTCAACTCCTGAAGAGGCTCTATTCCCATTAAAGGGCTCGAGACTAATCCAGAAGTTCCCCTTCCAGCACAAAAGGGGACCAGACTTCCCTGAAGTAACTCGAGTGAGTTCCTGAGGTCCCCATTTAAACTCAAGAAGTACCGCCAGCGTCCCGCCGCAATTCGAGAAACAAAACAAAATATTCCCCTCAATGCGAGATGAGGAAATTTTGCGCAACAGAATCTCAAGAGAAATCCCACATTCCGGCTTGAAAGGCAAAAGGGTACGGGCTCCGTTTATGCGACTCAGAATGTTCCCTAACATCCTTCCTCAGTGGAGAGGAAAATACACTTTATGGACTCAAATCGAGGAGAGGCAATATTCCCATGTAAAGGCTCAAGAGTAAACCTGAAATTCCCCTTCCAGCACAAAAGGGGACCTGACTCCCTGTAACTAACTGAGTGAGTTCCTGAAGTCCGCGTGGCACCTCGAGATGTACCCCCAGGTTCCCGCCGAAATTCGAGGAAAACCACAAAATTATCCCCTCAATGCAACATGAGGAAATTTTGTGCTGCAGTATTTCAAGAGAAATCCCACATTCCCACTTGAAAGGCAAAAGTGTACTTGGCTCCCTTGAGGCGACTCAGAATGGTCCCTAACATCCCTCCTCAGTGGAGAGGAGAACACATTTTATGGACTCAAATCGAGAAGAGGCAATATTCCCATTTAACAGCTGGAGAGTAATGAGGAAGTTCCCCTTCCAACAGCAAAGGGGACCTGACTTCCCTGAAGCAACCCGAGCGAGTTCCTGAGTTCCCCGTCAAAACTCGAGAAGTAAACCCTGCTTCCGGCAGCAACTCGAGAAACACCACAGAATTATGCTTTCAATGCGAGATGAGGCAAATTTTTGCTGCCGAATCGCAAGAGAAATCCCACATTCCCGCTGGAATGGCACAAGGGTACATGACTCCCTTTAGGTGACTCAGAATAGCCCCTAAAACCGTCCTCATTGGAAAGGACAACACACTTTATGGACTCAAGCGGAGAAGAGGCAATATTCCTATTCAAGAGCTGGAGAGTAATCCGGAAGTGCCCCTTTCAACACAAGAGGGGACATGACTTTCCTGAAGCAACCCGAGCGAGTTGCTGAGGTCCCCGCCGCAACTGAAGATGTACCCCCAGGTTCCCGCCAAAATTCGAGAAACACCACAAAATTATCCCCTCAAAGTGAGATGAGGAAATTTTGCGCTGCAGAATCTCAAGAGAAATACCACATTCCCAACTGAATGGCAAAAGGGAACTTGACACACTTTATGCCCCTCAGAGAGTTCCCTAACATCGGTCCCCATTGGAGAGGCATACAAAGTTTATAGACTCAACTCCAGAAGAGGCCCTATTCCCATTAAAGTGCTCGAGACTAATCCGGAAGTTCCCCTTCCAGCACAAAGGGGGAACAGACTTCCCTGAAGTAACTCAAGTGAGTTCCTGAGGTCCCCATTTAAACTCAAGAAGTACCGCCAGCGTCCCGCCGCAATTCGAGAAACACCACGAAATATTCCCCTCACTGCGAGATGAGGAAATTTTGCGCAGCAGAATCTCAAGAGAAATCCCACATTCCGGCTTGAAAGGCAAAAGGGTACGGGCTCCGTTTATGCGACTCAGAATGTTCCGAAACATCCTTCCTCAGTGGAGACGAAAACACACTTTATGGACTCAAATCGAGAAGAGGCATTATTCACATTTAACAGCTCCAGAGTTATCCGGAATTTCCCCTTCCAACACAAAGGGGGACTGGACTTCCCCGAAGCAACCCGAGCGAGTTACTGAGTTCCCCGTCACAACTTGAGACGTACACCATGCTTCCTGCCTCAACTGGAGAAACACCACAAAATTATGCTCTCAATGTGAGATGAGGTAATTTTGCGCTGCAGAATCTCAAGTGAAATCCCACATTCCCGCTGGAATGGCACAAGGGTACATGACTCCCTTTAGGTGACTCAGAATAGCCCCTAAAACCGTCCTCATTGGAAAGGAGAACACACTTTATGGACTCAATCGGAGAAGAGGCAATATTCCTATTTAAGAGCTGGAGAGTAATCCGGAAGTGCCCCTTTCAACACAAAAGGGGACATGACTTCCCTTAAGCAACCCGAGCGAGTTCCTGAGGTCCCCGCCGAAACTGAAGATGTACCCCCAGGTTCCCGCCAAAATTCGAGAAACACCACAAAATTATCCCCTCAAAGCGAGATGAGGAAATTTTGCGCTGCAGAATCTCAAGAGAAATACCACATTCCCAACTGAAAGGCAAAAGGGAACTTGACACACTTTATGCCCCTCAGAGAGTTCCCTAATATCCGTCCCCATTGGAGAGGAATACAAAGTTTATGGACTCAACTCCAGAAGAGGCCCTATTCCCATTAAAGGGCTCCAGATTTATCCGGAAGTTCCCCTTCCAGCACAAAAGGGGACCAGACTTCCCTGAAGTAACTCGAGTGAGTTCCTGAGATCCCCATATAAACTCAAGAAGTACCGCCAGAGTCCCGCCGCAATTCGAGAAACACCACAAAATATTCCCCTCACTGCGAGATGAGGAAATTTTTCGCAGCAGAATCTCAAGAGAAATCCCACATTCCGGCTTGAAAGGCAAAAGGGTACGGGCTCCGTTTATGCGACTCAGAATGTTCCCTAACATCCTTCCTCAGTGGAGAGGAAAACACACTTTATGGACTCAAATCGAGAAGAGGCAATATTCCCATGTAACGGCTAAAGAGTAAAACGGAAATTCCCCTTCCAGCACAAAAGGGAACCTGACTAACCGGAAGTGACAGAGTGAGTTCCAAAAGTCCGCGTGGCACCTCGAGATATACCCCCAGCTTCCCGCCGAAATTCGAGAAAAACCACAAAATTATCCCCTCAAAGCGAGTTGAGGAAATTTTGCGCTGCAGAATCTCAAGAGAAATCCCACATTCCCGCTTGAAAGGCAAAAGGGTACTTGACTCCCTTTAGGCGACTCAGAATGTTCCCTAACATCCTTCCTCAGTGGAGAGGAAAACACATTTTATGGACTCAAATCGAGAAGAGGCATTATTCACATTTAACAGCTCCAGAGTTATCCGGAATTTCCCCTTCCAACACAAAGGGGGACTGGACTTCCCCGAAGCAACCCGAGCGAGTTACTGAGTTCCCCGTCACAACTCGAGACGTACACCATGCTTCCTGCCTCAACTCGAGAAACACCACAAAATTATGCTCTCAATGTGAGATGAGGTAATTTTGCGCTGCAGAATCTCAAGAGAAATCCAACATTCCCGCTGGAAATACAAAAGGGTACTTGACACACTTAATACCACTCAGAAAGTTCCATAACATCCGTTCCCATTGGAGAGAACAACAGATATTATGGACTCAACTCAAGAAGAGGCCCTATTCCGATTAAAGGGCTCCAAAGTAATCCGGAAGTTCCCCTTCCAGCAGAAAAGGGGACCGGACTTCCCTGAAGTAACTCGAGTGAGTTCCTGAGGTCCCAGTCACAACTCCAGAAGTAACCCCAGCTTCCGGCTGCAATTAGAGAAACAACACAAAATTATCCCGTCAATTCGAGATGAGGAAATTTTGCCCTACACAATCTCAAGAGAAATCCCACATTCCCATTTGAAAGGCAAAAGGGTACTTGACTCCCTTTATAGGACTCAGAATATTTCGTAACATCCATCCTCAGTGGAGAGGAGAACATATTTTATCTACTCAAATGGAGAATAGGCAATATTCCCTTTTCAGGGCTAGAGAGTAATCCGGAAGTTCCCCTTCCAGCACAAAAAGGGACTTGACTTCCCTGAAGCAACTCGAGCGAGTTCCTGAGGTCCCCGCCGCAACTCTAGAATTACCCCCTGCTTCCCGCCGCAACTCGAGAACACCACAAATTATTCCCTCAATGCGAGATGAGGAAATTTTGCGATGCAGCATCTCAAGAGAAATATCACATTCCCTCTTGAAAGGCAGAAAGGTACTTGACACCCTTTATTCTCCTCAGAAAGTTCCCTCACACACTCGTCCCCTTTGGAGAGTAGAACACATCTTATGAACTCAATTCGAGATGAGCCCCTGTCCACATTTATGGGCTCGAGAGGAAACCGTAAGTTTCCCTTCCAACACGAAAGGGGACCTGACTTCCCTGAGGCAACCCCAGCGAGTTCCTGAGGTCCCCGTCGCAACTCGAGAAGCAACCCCAGGTTCCCGCCACAACTCGAGAAACACCCCAAAATTATCCCCTCAATGCGAGATGAGGAAATTTTGCGTTGCAGCATCTCAAGAGAATTACCACATTCCCTCTTGAAAGGCGAAAAGGTATTTGACACCTTTTATTCGACTCAGAAAGTTTCCTCACACAGCCGTCCCATTTGGAGAGGAGATCGCACTTTATGGACTCAATTCGAGATGAGGAAATTTTGCGATGCAGCATCTCAAGAGAAATACCACATTCCCTCTTGAAAGGCAAAAAGGTACTTGACACCCTTTATTCGACTCAGAAAGTTCCCTCACACAGCCGTCCACTTTGGAGAGGAGAACACACTTTTTGGACTCAATTTGAGATGAACCCCTGTGCATATTTAAGGTCTCCAGAGGAAACCGAAAGTTCCCCTTCGAACAACAAAGGGCACCTGACTTCCCTGAAGCAACCCCAGCGAGTTCCTGAGGTCCCCGTGGCCACTCGATAAGCATCCCCAGCTTCCCGCCGCAACTCGAGAAACACGCAAAAATTATCCCCTCAATGCGAGATGAGGAAATTTTGCGATGCAGCATCTCAAGAGAAATACCACATTCCCTCTTGAAAGGCAAAAAGGTACTTGACACCCTTTATTCGACTCAGAAAGTTCCCTCACACAGCCGTCCCCTTTGGAGAGGAGAACACACTTTATGGACTCAATTCGAGATGATCCCCTGTGCACATTTAAGGGCTCGAGAGGAACCCGGAAGTTCTCCTTCCAACACCAAAGGGGACCTGACTTCCATGAAGCAACCCCAGCAAGTTCCTGAGGTCCCCGTCGCAACACGAGAAGAACCCCCAGCTTCCAGCCACAACTCGAGAAACACCCCAAAATTATCCCCTCAATGCGAGATGAGGAAATTGTGCGATGCAGCAATTCAAGAGAAATATCACTTTCCCTCTGAAAGTCAAAAAGTTACTTGACACCCTTTATTCGAATCAGAAAGTTCCCTCACACAGCCGGCCCTTTGGAGAGGAGAACACACTTTAGGTACTCAATTCGAGATGAGACCTGTTCACATTTAAGGGCTCGAGGGGAAACCGGAAGTTCCCCGTCCAACATCAAAGGGGACCTGACATACCTGAAGTAACCTCAGCCAGTTCCTGAGGTCCCTGTCACAACTCGAGAGGCACCGCCAGCTTCCAGCTGCAACTCGAGAAACACCCCAAAATTATCCTCTCAATGCGAGATGAGGAAATTTTGCGATGCAGCATCTCAAGAGAAATACCACATTTCCTCTAGAAAGGCAAAAAGGTACTTGACACTCTTTATTCGACTCAGAAAGTTCCCTCATACAGCTGTCTCCTTTGGAGAGGAGAATACACTTTATGGACTCAATTCAAGATGGGCTCCTGTGCATATTATAGGCTCGTGAGGAACCCGGAAGTTCCCCTTCCAGCACCAATGGGGACCTGACTTCCCTGAAGCAACCCGAGCGAGTTCCTGAGGTCACCGTCGCCACTCGAGAAGCACCACCATCTTCCCGCCGCAACTCGAGAAACACCCCAAAATTTTCCCCTCAATGTGAGATGAGGAATATTTTCGCTGCAGAATCTCAAGAGAAATCCCATATTCCCCCTTGAAAGGAAAAGGGTACTTGACTCCGTTTATGCGACTCAGAATGTTCGCTAACATTAGTCCTCAGTGGAAAGGAGTACACATTTCATGGACTAAAATCGAGAAGAGGCAATATTCCAATTTAAAGCCTAGTGAGTAATCAAGAATTTCCCCTTCAAACACAAAAGAGGACTTGACTTCCCTGAAGCAACCCGAGCGAGTTCCTGAGGACTTCGCCGCAACTGGAGGAGTACCCCCAGCTTCCCGCCAAAATTCGAGAAACACCACAAAATTATCCCCTCAATGCGAGATGAGGAAATTTTGTGCTGCAGAATCTCAAGAGAAATACATTCCCAACTGAAAGGCAAAAGGGAACTTGACACACTTTATGCCCCTCAGAGAGTTCCCTAATATCCGTCCCCATTGGAGAGGAATACCAAGTTTATGGACTCAACTCCAGAAGAGGCCCTATTCCCATTAAAGGGCTCCAGATTTATCCGGAAGTTCCCCTTCCAGCACAAAAGGGTACCAGACTTCCCTGAAGTAACTCGAGTGAGTACCTGAGATCTCCATATAAACTCAAGAAGTACCGCCAGAGTCCCGCCGCAATTCGAGAAACACCACAAAATTATCCCCTCAAAGCGAGATGAGGAAATTTTGCGCTGCAGAATCTCAAGAGAAATCCCACATTCCCGCTTGAAAGGCAAAAGGGTACTTGACTCCCTTTAGGAGACTCAGAATGTTCCCTATCATCCTTCCTCAGTGGAGAGGAAAACACACTTTATGGACTCAAATCGAAAAGAGGCATTATTCCCATTTAACAGCTCCAGAGTTATCCGGAATTTCTCCTTCCAACACAAAAGTGGACTTGACTTCCCCGAAGCAGCCAGAGCGAGTTACTGAGTTCCCCGTCGCAACTCGAGACGTACACCATGCTTCCTGCCTCAACTCGAGAAACACCACAAAATTATGCTCTCAATGTGAGATGAGGTAATTTTGCGCTGCAGAATCTCAAGAGAAGTCCCACATTCCCGTTTGAAAGACAAAAGGGTACTTGACACACTTAATACCACTCAGAAAGTTCCATTGGAGAGAACAACAGATATTATGGACTCAACTCGAGAAGAGGCCCTATTCCGATTAAAGGGCTCCAAAGTAATCCGGAAGTTCCCCTTCCAGCAGAAAAGGGGACCGGACTTCCCTGAAGTAACTCGAGTGAGTTCCTGCGGTCCCAGTCACAACTCCAGAAATAACCCCAGCTTCCCGCTGCAATTCGAGAAACACCACAAAATTATCCCATCAATTCGAGATGAGGAAACTTTGCGCTACAGAATCTCAAGAGAAATCCCACATTCCCATTTGAAAGGCAAAAGGGTACTTGACTCCCTTTATACGACTCAGAATATTTCGTAACATCGATCCTCAGTGGAGAGGAGAACATATTTTATCTACTCCAATGGAGAAGAGGCAATATTCCCTTTTCAGGGCTAGAGAGTAATCCGGAAGTTCCCCTTCCAGCACAAAAGGGGACTTGACTTCCCTGAAGCAACCCGAGCGAGTTCCTGAGGTCACCGCCGCAACTCTAGAATTACCCCCTGCTTCCCGCCGCAACTCGAGAAACACCACAAATTATCCCCTCAATGCGAGATGAGGAAAATTTTCGCTGCAGAATCTCAAGAGAAATCCCACATTCCCGCTTGAAAGGCAAAAGAATACTTGACTCCGTTTACGCGACTCAGAATGTTCGCTAACATTAGTCCTCAGTGGAGAGGAGTACACATTTCATGGACTTAAATCGAGAAGAGGCAATATTCCCATTTAAAGCCTAGTGAGTAATCAAGAAGTTCCCCTTCAAACACAAAAGAGGACTTGACTTCCCTGAAGCAACCCGCGCGAGTTCCTGAGGACCTCGCCGCAACTGGAGGAGTACCCCCAGCTTCCCGCCAAAATTCGAGAAACACCACAAAATTATCCCCTCAATGCGAGATGAGGAAATTTTGCGCTGCAGAATCTCAAGAGAAATCCCACATTCCCACTTGAAAGGCAATAGTGTACTTGGCTCCCTTGAGGCCACTCCCAATGGTCCCTAACTTCCGTCCTCAGTGGAGAGGAGAACACATTTTAAGGACTCAAATCGAGAAGAGGCAATATTCCCATTTAACAGCTGAAGAGTAATGCGGAAGTTCCCCTTCCAACACCAAAGGGGACCTGACTTCCCTGAGGCAACCCGAGCGAGTTCCTGAGTTGCCCGTGGAAACTCGAGAAGCAAACCATGCTTCAGGCAGGAACACAAGAAAAACCACAGAATTATGCTCTCAATGCGAGATGAGGCAAATTTTTGCTGCAGAATCGCAAGAGAAATCCCACATTCCCGCTTGAATGGCACAAGGGTACTTGACTCCCTTTAGGCGACTCAGAATGGCCCCTAAAACCATCCACATTGGAGAGGAGAACACACTTTATGGACTCAAGCGGAGAAAAGGCAATATTCCCATTTAAGGGCTGGAGAGTAATCCGGACGTGCCCCTTTCAACACAAAAGGGGACAAGACTTCCCTGAAGCAACCTGAGCGAGTTCCTGAGGTCCCCGCCTCAACTGGAGGAGTACCCCCAACTTCCCTCCAAAATTCGAGAAACACCACAAAATTATCCCCTCAATGCGAGATGAGGAAATTTGCGCTGCAAAATCTCAAGAGAAATCCCGCATTCCCAATCGAAAGGCAAAAGGGAACTTGACACACTTTATGCCCCTCAGAGAGTTCCCTAACATCCGTCCCCATTGGAGAGGTATACAAAGTTTATGGACTCAACTCCAGAAGAGGCCCTATTCCCATTAAAGGGCTCGAGACTAATCCGGAAGTTCCCCTTCCAGCACAAAAGGGGCCCAGACTTCCCTGAAGTAACTCGAGTGAGTTCCTGAGGTCCCCATTTAAACTCAAGAAGTACCGCCAGCGTCCCGCCGCAATTCGAGAAACACCACAAAATATTCCCCTCACTGCGAGATGAGGAAATTTTGCGCAGCAGAATCTCAAGAGAAATCCCACATTCCGGCTTGAAAGGCAAAAGGGTACGGGCTCCGTTTATGCGACTCAGAATGTTCCCTAACATCCTTCCTCAGTGGAGAGGAAAACACACTTTATGGACTCAAATCGAGAAGAGGCAATATTCCCATGTAAAGGCTCAAGAGTAAACCGGAAATTCCCCTTCCAGCACAAAAGGTAACCTGACTTCCCCGAAGTAACTGAGTGAGTTCCTGAAGTCCGCGTGGCACCTGGAGATGTACCCCCAGCTTCCCGCCGATATTCGAGAAAAACCACAAAATTATCCCCTCAATGCAACATGAGGAAATTTTGTGCTGCAGAATTTCAAGAGAAATCCCACATTCCCACTTGAAAGGCAAAAGTGTACTTGGCTCCCTTGAGGCGACTCCCAATGGTCCCTAACATCCCTCCTCAGTGGAGAGGAGAACACACTTTATGGACTCAAATCGAGAAGAGGCAATATTCCCATTTGACAGCTGGAGAGTAATGCGGAAGTTCCCCTTCCAACACCAAAGGGGACCTGACTTCCCTAAAGCAACCCGAGCGAGTTCCTGAGTTCCCGGTCGAAACTCGAGATGTAAACCCAGCTTCCGGTAGCAACTTGATAAACACCACAGAATTATGCTCTCAAAGCGAGATGAGGCAAATTTTTGCTGCAGAATAGCAAGAGAAATCCCACATTCCCGCTTGAATGGCATAAGGGTACTTGACTCCCTTTAGGCGACTCAGAATGGCCCCTAAAACCGTCCACATTGGAGAGGAGAACACACTTTATGGACTCAAGCGGAGAAGAGGCAATATTCCTATTTAAGGGCTCGAGAGTAATTCGGAAGTGCCCCTTTCAACACAAAAGGGGACATGACTTCCCTGAAGCAACCCGAGCGAGTTCCTGAGGTCCCCGCCGCAACTGGAGATGTACCCCCAGCTTCCCGCCAAAATTCGAGAAACACCACAAAATTATCCCCTCAAAGCGAGATGAGGAAATTTTGCGCTGCAGAATCTCAAGAGAAATCCCACATTCCCGCTTGAAAGGTAAAAGGGTACTTGACTCCCTTTAGGAGACTCAGAATGTTCCCTAACATCCTTCCTCAGTGGAGAGGAAAACACACTTTATGGACTCAAATCGAAAAGAGGAATTATTCCCATTTAACAGCTCCAGAGTTATCCGGAATTTCCCCTTCCAACACAAAAGTGGACTTGACTTCCCCGAAGCAGCCAGAGAGAGTTACTGAGTTCCCCGTCGCAACTCGAGACGTACACCATGCTTCCTGCCTCAACTCGAGAAACACCACAAAATTATGCTCTCAATGTGAGATGAGGTAATTTTGCGGTGCAGAATCTCAAGAGAAATCCCACATTCCCGTTTGAAAGACAAAAGGGTACTTGACACACTAAATATCACTCAGAAAGTTCCATAACATCCGTTCCCATTGGAGAGAACAACAGATATTATGGACTCAACTCGAGAAGAGGCCCTATTCCGATTAAAGGGCTCCAAAGTAATCCGGAAGTTCCCCTTCCAGCAGAAAAGGGGACCGCACTTCCCTGAAGTAACTCGAGTGAGTTCCTGAGGTCCCAGTCGCAACTCCAGAAGTAACCCCAGCTTCCCGCTGCAATTCGAGAAACACCACAAAATTATCCCGTCAATTCGAGATGAGGAAATTTTGCGCTACAGAATCTCAAGAGAAATCCCACATTCCCATTTGAAAGGCAAAAGGGTACTTGACTCCCTTTATACGACCCAGAATATTTCCTAACATCCATCCTCAGTGGAGAGGAGAACATATTTTATCTACTCCAATGGAGAAGAGGCAATATTCCCTTTTCAGGGCTAGAGAGTAATCCGGAAGTTCCCCTTCCAGCACAAAAGGGGACTTGACTTCCCTGAAGCAACCCGAGCGAGTTCCTGAGGTCCCTGCCGCAACTCTAGAATTACCCCCTGCTTCCCGCCGCAACTCGAGAAACACCACAAATTATCCCCTCAATGCGAGATGAGGAAAATTTTCGCTGCAGAATCTCAAAAGAAATCCCACATTCCCGCTTGAAAGGCAAAAGGGTACTTGACTCCGTTTATGCGACTCAGAATGTTCGCTAACATTAGTCCTCACTGGAGAGGAGTACACATTTCATGGACTAAAATCGAGAAGAGGCAATATTCCCATTTAAAACCTAGTGAGTAATCAAGAAGTTCCCCTTCAAACACAAAAGAGGACTTGACTTCCCTGAAGCAACCCGAGCGAGTTCCTGAGGACCTCACCGCAACTGGAGGAGTACCCCCAGCTTCCCGCCAAAATTCAAGAAACACCACAAAATTATCCACTCAATGCGAGATGAGGAAATTTTGCGCTACAGAATCTCAAGAGAAATCCCACTTTCCCGTTTGAAAGGCAAAAGGGTACTTGACTCCCTTTATACTACCCAGAATATTCCCTAACATCCATCCTCAGTGGAGAGGAGAACATATTTTATCTACTCAAATGGAGAAGAGGCAATATTCCCTTTTAAGGGCTCGAGAGTAATCCGGAAGTTCCCCTTCCAGCACAAAAGGGGACTTGACTTCCCCGAAGCAACCCGAGCGAGTTCCTGCGGTCCACGCCGCAACTCGAGAATTACCCCCTGCTTCCCACCGCAACTCGAGAAACACCACAAATTATCCCCTCAATGCGAGATGAGGAAATTTTTCGCTGCAGAATCTCAAGAGAAATCCCACATTCCCAATTGAAAGGCAAAGGGAACTTGACACACTTTATGCCCCTCAGAGAGTTCCCTAACATCCGTCCCCATTGGAGAGGCATACAAAGTTTATGGACTCAACTCCAGAAGAGGCCCTATTCCCATTAAAGGGCTCGAGACTAATCCGGAAGTTCCCCTTCCAGCACAAAGGGGGACCAGACTTCCCTGAAGTAACTCGAGTGAGTTCCTGAGGTCCCCATTTAAACTCAAGAAGTACCGCCAGCGTCCCGCCGCAATTCGAGAAACACCACAAAATATACCCCTCACTGCGAGATGAGGAAATTTTGCGCAGCAGAATCTCAAGAGAAATCCCACATTCCGGCTTGAAAGGCAAAAGGGTACGGGCTCCGTTTATGCGACTCAGAATGTTCCCTAACATCCTTCCTCAGTGGAGATGAAAACACAATTTATGGACTCAAATCGAGAAGAGGCATTTTTCCCATTTAACAGCTTGAGAGTAATCCGGGCGTTCCCCTTCCAACACAAAGGTGGACTTGACTTCCCTGAAGCAACGCGAGCGAGTTCCTGAGGTCCCCGCCGCAGCATGAGAATTACCCCCAGCTTCCCGCCGCAATTCGAGAAACACCACAAAATTATCCCCTCAATGCGAGATGAGGAAATTTTGTGCTGCAGAATCTCAAGAGAAATCCCACGTTCCCGCTTGAAAGGCAAAAGGGTACTTGACTCCCTTTAGCGATTCAGAATGTTCCCTAATATCCATCCTCCGTGGAGAGGAGAACATATTTTATGGACTTAAATGGAGAGGATGCAATATTCCCTTTAACGACTCGACAGTAATCCGGAAGTTCCCCTTCCAAAAAAAAAAAGTGACTTGACTTCCCTGAATCAACCCGAGCGAGTTCCTGAGGTCCCCTCCATAGCTAGAAAAGTGCCACCTGCTGCCCACCACAACTGGAGAAACACCACAAAATCATCCACTCAATGCGAGATGAGGAAATTTTGCGCTGCAGAATCTCAAAAGAAAATCCACATTACCATTGAAATGCAAAAGCGTACTTGACACACTTTATGCCACTCAGAAAGTTCCCTACCATCCGTCCACAATGAAGAGAACAACAGATTTTATGGACTCAATTCGACAAGAGGCCCTATTCCCATTCAAGGGCTTGAGAGTAATCCGGATGTTTCCCTAGCAGCGCAAAAGGGGACCTGACTTCCCTGATGTAACTCGAGTGAGATTCTGAGGTCCCGGTCGCAACTCCAGAAGTAACCCAAGTTTCCCGCCGCAATTTGAGAAACACCACAAAATTATCCCCTCAATGCGAGATGAGGAAATTTTGCGCTACAGAATCTCAAGAGAAATCCCACATTCCCGTTTGAAAGGCAAAAGGGTACTTGACTCCCTTTATACGACCCAGAATATTCCGTAACATCCATCCTCAGTGGAGAGGAGAACATATTTTATCTACTCAAATGGAGAAGAGGCAATATTCCCTTTTAAGGGCTCGAGAGTAATCCGGAAATTCCCCTTCCAGCACAAAAGGGGACTTGATTTCCCGAAGCAACCCGAGCGAGTTCCTGAGGTCCACGCCGCAACTCGAGAATTACCCCCTGCTTCCCACCGCAACTCGAGAAACACCACAAATTATCCCCTCAATGCGAGATGAGGAAATATTGTGCTGCAGAATCTCAAGAGATATCCCACAATCCCGCTTGAAAGGCAAAAGAGTACTTGACTTCCTTTAGGCGACTCAGAATGTTCCCTGACATCCTTCCTCAGTGGAGAGGAAAACACACTTTATGGACTCAAATCGAGAAGATGTATTATTCCCATTTAACAGCACGAGAGTAATCCGGAAGTTCCCCTTCAAACACAAAAGGGGACTTAACTTCCCTGAAGCAACCCGAGCGAGTTCCTGAGGTCCCCGTCGCAACTAGAGAATTACCCCCTGATTCCGGCCACAACTCCAGAAACACCACAAAATTATCCCCTCAATGCGAGATGAGGAAATTTGCGCTGCAGAATCTCAAGAGAAATCCCACATTCCCGTTTGAAAGGCAAAAAGGTTCTAGACTCCCTTTATGCGACTCAGAATGTTCCCTAACATCCTTCCTCAGTGGAGAGGAAAACACACTTCATGGAGTCAAATCGAACAGAGGCAATATTCCCATTTAAAGGCTAGAGAGTAATCAAGAAATTCCCCTTCCAACACAAAAAGCCCTTGACTTCCGTGAAGCAAACCGAGCGAGTTCCTGAGGTTCCCGGCTCACCTGGAGAAGTACCCCTTGCTTCCCCCCGCAACTCGAGAAACAACACAATATTATCCCATTAATCCAAGATGAGGAAATTTTACACTGCAGGGTCTCAAGAGGAATACCACGTTCCCTCTTGAAAGGCAAAACGGTACTTGACACCCTTTATTCGACTCAGAAAGTTCCCTCACACTGCTGTCCCCTTTAAAGTGGGAACACACTTTATGGACTCAATTCGAGAGGAGCCCCTGTTCATATTTAAGGGATCAAGAGGAAATCGGAAGTTCCCCTCCCAAGAACAAAGGGGACCTGACTTCCCTGAAGCAATCCCAGCGAGAACCTGAGGTCCCCGTCGCAACTCGAGAAGCACCCCTAACTTCCCGCCGCAACTCCAGAAACAACCCAAAATTATCCCCTCAATACAAGAGGATGAAATTTTGCAATGCAGAATCTCAAGAGAAACACCACCTTCCCTCTTGAAAGGCAAAATTGTTCTTGACACCTTTTATTCGACTCAGAAAGTTCCCTCACACAGCCGTCCCCTTTGGAGAGGAAAACACACTTTATGGACTCAATTTGAGATGAGCCCCTGTTCACATTGAAGGGCTCAAGAGGAAACCGGAAGTTCCCCTTCCAACAACAAAGGGGACCTGACTTCCCTGAAGCAACCCCAGCGAGTTCCTGAGGTGCCCGTTGCAACTCGAGAAGCACCCCCAGCTTCCCGCCGCAAATCCAGAAACACTCCAAAATTATCCGCTCAATGAGAGATGAGGAAATTTGGCGATGCAGCATCTCAAGAGAAATACCACATTCACTCTTGAAAGGCAAAAAGTTACTGGACACCCTTTAATCGACTCAGAAAGTTCCCTCACACACCTGTCCACTTGGAGAGGAGAACACACTTTATGGATTCAATTCGAGATGAGTTCTTATTCACAACTAAGGGCTCGAGAGCAAAGTGGAAGTTCCCCTTCCAACACCAAAGGGGACCTGACTTCCCTGAAGCAACCCCAGCGAGTTCCAGAGGTCCCCGTCGCAACTTAAGAAGTAAGCCCAATTTACCGCCGCTACTCGAGAAATACCAAAAAATTATCCCCTCAAAGAGACAGGTGGAAATTTTTCAATGCAAAAGCTCAAGAGAAATACCACATTCCCTCTTGAAAGGCAAAATGGTACTTGATCCCCTATATTCGACTCAGAAAGTTCCCTCACACAGCCGTCCCCTTTGGAGAGGAGAACACACTTTATGGACTCAATACGAGATGAGGAAATTTTGCGATGCAGCATCTCAAGAGAAATACCACATTCCCTCTTGAAAGGCAAGAAGGTACTTGACACCCTTTATTCGACTGAGAAAGTTCCCTCACACAGCCGTCCCCTTTGGAGAGGAGAACACACTCTTTGGACTCAATTTGAGATGAACCCTGTGCATATTTAAGGTCTCGAGAGGAAACCGAAAGTTCCCCTTCGAACACCAAAGGGCACCTGACTTCCCTGAAGCAAATCCAGCGAGTTCCTGAGGTCCCCGTGGCCACTCGATAAGCATCCCCAGCTTCCCGCCGCAACTCGAGAAACACACAAAAATTATCCCCTCAATGCGAGATGAGGAAATTTTGCGACGCAACAACTCAAGAGAAATACCACATTCCCTCTAGAAAGGCAAAAAGGTACTTGACACCCTTTATTTGACTCAGAAAGTTCCCTCACACAGCCGTCCCCTTTGGAGAGGAGAACACACTTTATGGACTCAATTCGAAATAAGCCCCTGTGAAAATTTGAGGGCTCGAGAGGAAACCGAAAGTTCCACTTCCAACACCAAAGGGGACCTGACATCCCAAAGAAACCCCTGAGAGTACCTGAGGTCTCCGTCACAACTCGAGAAGCACCCCCAGCTTCCCGCCGCAACTCGAGAGACACTGCAAAATATCCCCTCAATGAGAGATGAGGAAATTTTGCGATTCAGCATCTGAAGAGAAATACCACATTCCCTCTTGAAAGGCAAAAAGGTACCTGACAACGTTTATTCGACTCAGAAAGTTCCCTCACACAGCCGTCCCCTTTGGAGAGGAGAACACAGTTTATGGACTCAATTCGAGATGAGCCCCTGTGCACATTTAAGGGCTCGAGAGGAACCCGGAAGTTCCCCTTCCAACACCAAAGGGGACATGACTTCCATGAAGCAACCCCAGCGAGTTCCTGAGGTCCCCGTCGCAACACGAGAAGCACCACCAGCTTCCAGCCGCAACTCGAGAAACACCCCAAAATTATCCCTTCAATGCGAGATGAGGAAATTGTTCGATGCAGCAATTCAAGAGAAATGTCACTTTCCCTCTTGAAAGGCAAAAAGTTACTTGACACCCTTTATTCGACCCAGAAAGTTCCCTCACACAGCCGCCCCTATGTAGAGGAGAACACACTTTATGGACTCAATTCGAGATGAGCCCCTGTGCACATTTAAGGACTCAAGAGGAAACCGGAAGTTCCCCTTCCAACACCAAAGGGGACCTGACTTCCCTGAAGCAACCCCAGCGAGTTCCTGAGGTCCCCGTCGCAACTCGAGAAGCACACCCAACTTCCCGCCGCAACTCGAGAAACGTCCCAAAATTATCCCCTCTATGAGAGATGAGGAAATTTGCGATGCAGTATCTCAAGAGAAATACCACATTCCCTCTTGAAAGGCAAAAAGGTACTTGACACCATTTATTCGACTCAGAAAGTTCCCTCACACAGCCGTCCCCTTTGGAGAGGAGAACACACTTTAAGGACTCAATTCGAGAGGAGCCCCTGTGCACATTGAAGGGCTCGAGAGGAAACCGGAAGTTCCCCTTCCAACAACAAAGGGGACCTGACTTCCCTGAAGCAACCCCAGCGAGTTCCTGACGTCCCCGTCGCACCTCGAGAAGCACACTCAGTTTTCCGCCGCAACTCGAAAACACCCCAAAATTATCCCCTCCATGCGAGATGAGGAAATTTTGCGATGCAGCATCTAAAGAGAAATACCACATTCCCTCTTGAAAGGCAAAAAGTTACTTGACACCATTTATTCGACTCAGAAAGTTCCCTCACACTGCCGTCCCCTTCGGAGAGGAGAACACACTTTATGGACTCAATTCGAAATGAGCCCCTGTGCACATTTAAGGGCTCAAGAGGAAACCCGAAGTTAACCTTCCAACACCAAAGGGGATCTCACTTACCTGAAGCAACGCCAGCGATTTCCTGAGGTCCCCGTCGCAACTCAAGAAGCACTCCCAGCCTCCCGCCGCAACTCGAGAAACACACCAAAATTTTCCCCTCCATGCGAGATGAGGAAATTTTGCGATGCAGTATCTCAAGAGAAATATCACATTCCCTATTGAAAGGCAAAAAGGTACTTGATCCCCTATATTCGACTCAGAAAGTTCCCTCACACAGCCGTCCCCTTTGGAGAGGAGAACACACTTTATGGACTCAATTCGAGATGAGCCCCTGTGCACATTAAAGGGCTCGAGAGGAAACCGGAAGTTACACTTCCAAAACCAAAGGGGACCTGACTTCCCTGAAGCAACCCTAGCGAGTTCCTGAGGTCCCCGTTGCAACTAGAGAAGCACCCCCAGCTTCACGCCGCAACTCGAGAAATACACCAAAATTATCCCCTCCATGCGAGATGAGGAAATTTTGCGATGCAGCATCTCAAGAGAAATTCCACATTACTTTTTGAAAGGCAAAAAGGTACTTGACACCCTTTATTCGACGCAGAAAGTTCCCTCACAATGCCGTCCCCTTTGGAGAGGAGAACACACTTTATGGACTCAATTCGAGATGAGCCCCTGTGCACATTTAAGGACTCCAGAGGAAACCGGAAGTTCCCCTTCCAACACCAAAGGGGACCTGACGTCCCTGAAGCAACCCCAGCGAGTTCCTGAGGTCCCCGTGGCAACTCGAGAAGCACCCCCAGCTACGCGCCGGAACTCGAGTAACACCCCAAAATTATTCCCTCAATTGGAGATGAGGAAATTTTGCGATGCAGCATCTCAAGAGAAATACCACATTCCCTCTTGAAAGGCGAAAGGTACTTGACACCCTTTATTCGACTCAGAAAGTTCCCTCACCCAGCCGTCCCCTTTGGAGAGGAGAACACATTTTACGGACTCAATTCGAGAGGAGCCCCTGTGCACATTTAAGGGCTCGAGATGAAGCTGGAAGTTCCCCTTCCAACAGCAAAGGGGATCTGAATTTCCTGAAGCAACCCCAAGGAGTTCCTGAGATCCCCGTCACAACTCGAGAAGCACCCCGAGCTTCCGGCCCAAACTCGAGAAACAGCCCCAAATTATCCCCAAATGCGAGATGAGAAAAATTTGCGATGCAGCATCTCAAGAGAAATAGCACATTCCCTCTTGAAAGGCAATAAGGTACTTTACACCATTTATTCGACTCAGAAAGTTCCCTCACACAACCGTGCCATTTGAGAAGAGTATACACTTCATTGACTCAATTCGAAAAGAGAACCTGTGCACATTTAAGGGCTCGAGAGGAACCCGGCAGTTCCCCTTCCAACAGCAAAGGGGACCTGACTTCCCTGAAGCAACCGCAGCGAGTTCCTGAGGTCCCCTTCGCAACTCGAGAAGCACCCCCAGCTTCCCGCCGCAAGTCGAAAAACACCTCAAAATTATCCCCTCAATGCGAGATGAGGAAATTTTTTGATGCAGCATCTCAAGAGAAATACCACATTCCCTCTTGAAAGGCAAAAAGGTACTTGACACCCTTTATTAGACTCAGAAAGTTCCCTCACACAGCCGTCCCATTTGGAGAGAACACACTTGATGGACTCAATTCGAAATGAGCCCCTGTGCACATTTAAGGGCTCGAGAGGAACCCGGAAGTTTCCCTTCCAACAGCAAAGGGAACCTGACTTCCCTGAAGCAACCACAGCGAGTTCCTGAGGTCCCCTTCACAACTCGAGAAGCACTCCGAGCTTCCCGCCCCAACTCGAGAAACAGCCCCAAATTATCGCCAACTGCGAGATGAGGAAATTTGCGATGCAGCATCTCAAGAGAAATACCACATTCCCTCTTGAAAGGCAATAAGGTACTTTACACCATTTATTCAACTCAGAAAGTTCGCTCACACAACCGTGCCATTTGAGAAGAGTATACACTTCATTGACTCAATTCGAAATGAGAACCTGTGCATATTTAAGGGCTCGAGAGGAACCCGGCAGTTCCCCTTCCAACAGCAAAGGGGACCTGACTTTCCTGAAGCAACAGCAGCGAGTACCTGAGGTCCCCTTCGCAACTCGTGAAGCACCCCCAACTTCGCGCCGCTAGTCGAAAAACACCTCAAAATTATCCCCTCAATGCGAGATGAGGAAATTTTGTGATGCAGCATCTCAGGAGAAATAACACATTACCTCTTGAAAGGCAAAAAGGTACTTGACACCCTTTATTAGACTCCGAAAGTTCCCTCACACAGCCGTCCCCTTTGGAGAGAACACACTTGATGGACTCAATTCGAGATGAGCCCCTGTGCACATTTAAGGGCTCGAGAGGAACCCGGAAGTTTCCCTTCCAACAGCAAAGGGGACCTGACTTCCCTGAAGACACCCCAGCGAGTTCCTGAGGTCCCCTTCACAACTCGAGAAGCACCCCCAGCTTCCCGCCGCAACTCGAGAAACACGCCAAAATTATCCCCTCCATGCGAGATGAGGAAATTTGGCGATGCAGAGTCTCAAGAGAAATACCACACTCCTTCTTGAATGGCAAAAAGGTACTTGACACCCTTTATTCGACTCAGAAAGTTCCCTCAAACAGCTGTCCCCTTTGGAGAGGAGAACACACTTTATGGACTCAATTCGAGATGAGCCCCTGTTTACATTTAAGGGCTCAAGAGTAAACCGGAAATTCCCCTTCCAACACCAAAGGGGAGCTGACTTCCCTGAAGCAACCCCAGCGAGTTCCTGAGGTCCCCGTCGCTACTCGAGAAGCACCCCCAGCTTCCCGCCGCAACTCGGGAAACACCCCAAAATTATTCCTTAAATGCGAGATGAGGAAATTTTGCGATGCAGCATCTCAAGAGAAATACCACATTCCCTCTGGAAAGGCAAAAAGGTACTTGACACCCTTTATTCGACTCAAAATGTTCACTCACACAGCCGTCCCCTTTCAGAGGGGATCACACTTTATGGACTGAATTCGAGATGAGACCCTGTGAACATTTAAGTGCTCGAGAGGAACCCGGATGGTCCCCTTCCAAAAACAAAAGGGACCAGACTTCCCTGAAGCAACCCCAGTGAGTTCCTGAGGTCCCCGTCGCAAATCGAGAAGCACCCCCAGCTTCCCGCCGCAACTCGAGAAACACCCCAAAATTATTCCCTCAAAGCGAGATGAGGAAATTTTGCGATGCAGCATCTCAAGTGAAATACCACATTCCCTCTTGAAAGGCAAAAAGTTACTTGAAACCCTTTATTCGACTCAGAAAGATCCCTCACACAGCCGTCCCCTTTGGAGAGAACACACTTTAAGGTCTCAATTCAAGATGAGCCCCTGTGCACATTTAAGGACTCGAGTGGAACCTGAAAGTTCCCCTTCCAACAACAAAGGGGACCTGACTTCCCTGAAGCAACCCCAGCGAGTTCCTAAGTTCCGCGTCGCAACTCGAGAAGCACCCCCAGCTTCCCACCGCAACTCGAGAAACATCCCAAAATTATCCCCTCAGTGCGAGATGAGGAAATTTTGTGATGCAGCATCTCAAGACAAACACCACATTCCCTCTTGAAAGGCAAAAAGGTACTTGACACCCTTTATTCGACTCAAAACGTTCCCGCAGACAGCCGTCCCCTTTTAGAGGAGAACACACTTGACGGATTCAATTCGAGAGGAACCCCTGTGCACATTGAAGGGCTCGAGAGGAAACCGGAAGTTCCTCTTCCAACACCAAAGGGGACCTGACTTCCCTGAAGCATCCCCAGCGAGTTCATGAAGGTCCCCGTCGCAACTATTGCAGCACCCCCAGCTACCAGCCGCAACACGAGAAACACCCCAAAATTATTCCCTCATTGCGAGTGAGGAAATTTTGCGATGCAGCATTTCAAGAGAAATACCACATTCCCTCTTGAAAGCCAAAATGTACTTGACATCCTTTATTCTACTCCGAAAGTTCCCTCACACAGCCGTCCCATTTTAGAGGAGAACACACTTTATGAACTCCATTCGAGATGAGCCCCTGTGCACATTTAAAGGGCTGGAGAGGAACCCGGAAGGTCCCCTTCCAACAGCAAAGGGGACCTGACTTCCCTGAAGCAACCCCAGCGAGTTCCTAAGGTCCCCGCCGCAACTCGAGAAGCACCCCCATCTTCCCGCCGTAACTCGAGAAACATCCCAAAATTATCCCCTCAATGCTAGATGAGGAAATTTTGCGATGCAGCATCTCAAGAGAAATACCACATTCCCTCTTGAAAGGCAAAAAGGTACTTGACACCCTTTATTCGAATCAGAAATTTCCCTCACACAGACGACCCCTGTTAGAGGAGAACACACTTCAAGGACTCAATTCGAAATGAGCCCCTGTGCACATTTAAGGGTTCGAGAGGAATCCGGAAGTTCCCCTTCCAACACCAAAGGGAAACTGACTTCCCTGAAGCAACCGCAGCGAGTTCCTGAGGTCCCCGTCGCAACTCTTGAAGCACCCCGAGCTTCCCTCCGCAACTCGGGAAACACCCCAAAATTATTCCATCAATGCGAGATGAGGAAATTTTGCGATGCAGCATCTCAAGAGAAATACCACATTCCCTCTTGAAAAGCAAAGAGATACTTGACACCCTTTATTCGACTTAGAAAGTTCCCTCAAACAGCCGTCCCCTTTGGAGAGGAGAACACACTTTATGGCCTCTATTCGAGATGAGCCCCTGTGCACATTTAAGGGCTCGAGAAGAACCCGGAAGTTCCCCTTCCAACAGCAAAGGGGACCTGACTTCCCTGAAGCAACCCCAGAGAGTTCCTGAGGTCCCCGTCGCAACTCGAGAAGCACCCCCAGATTCCCGCCGCAAATCGACAAACACCCCAAAATAATTCCCTCAATGCGAGGTGAGGAAATTTTGTGCTGCAGCCTTTCAAGAGAAATACCACATTCCCTCTTGAATGGCAAAAAGTTACTTGACACCCTTTATTCGACTCAGAAAGTTCCCTCACACAGCCGTCCACTTTTAGAGGAGAACACACTTTATGGACTGAATTCGAGATGAGCCCCTGTGCCCATTTAAGGGCTCGAGAGGAACCCGGAAGTTCCCCTTCCAACACCAAAGGGGACCTGACTTCCCTGAAGCAACCGCAGCGAGTTCCTGAGGTCCCCGTCGCAACTCTTGAAGCACCCCCAGCTCTATGCCACAACTCGAGAAACACCCCAAATTTTTCCCTCCATGCGAGATGAGGAAATTTTGCGATGGAGCATTTCAAGTGAAATACCACATTCCCTCTTGAAAGGCAAAAAGGTACTTGACACGCTTTATTCAACTCCAAAAGGTCCCTCACACAGCCGTCCCCTTTGGAGAGGATAACACACTTTATGGACTCAACTCGAGATGAAGCCCTGTGCACTTTTAAGGGCTCGAGAGGAACCCAGAAGTTCCCCTTCCAACAGCAAAGGTGACCTGACTTCCCTGAAGCAACCCCTGCGAATTCCTGAGGTCCCCGTCGCAACTCGAGAAGCAACCCCAGCTTCACGCCGCAACACGAGAAACACCACAAAATTATCCCCTCAATGCGAGATGAGGAAATTTTGCGATGCAGCATCTCAGGAGAAATACCACATTCCCTCTTGAAAGGCAAAAAGGTACTTGACACCCTTTATTCCACTCAGAAAGTTCCCTCACACAGCCGTCCCCTTGGAAGAGGATAACACACTTTATGGACTCAATTCGAGATGAACCCTTGTTCACATTTAAGGGCTAGAGAGGAACCCGGAAGTTCCTCTTCTAGCAGCAAAGGGGATCTGACTTCCCTGAAGCAACCCCAGCGAGTTCCTGAAGACCCCGACGCAACTCGATAAGCACCCCCATCTTCCCGTCAGAACTCTTAAAACATACCAACATTATCCCTTCAATGGGAGATGAGGAAATTCTGCGATGCAGAATCTCCAGAGAAATACCACATTCCTTCTTGAAAGGCAAAAACATACTTGACACCCTTTATTCGACTCCGAAAGTTCCCTCACACAGCCGTCCACTTTGGAGAGGAGAACACACTTTATGGACTCAATTCGAGATGAGCCCCTGTTCACATTTAAGGCCTCGAGAGCAAACCGGAAGTTAACCTTCCCACACCTAGGGCACCTGACTTCCCTGAAACAACCCCAGCGAGTTCCTGAGGTCCCCGTCGCAACTGGAGAAGCACCCCAGCTTCCAGCCGCAAATCGAGAAACACCCGAAAATTATCCCCTCAATGAGAGATGAGGAAATTATGCGATGTAGATTCTCAAGAGAAATACCACATTTCCTCTTGAAAGTCAAAAAGGTACTTGACACTCTTTATTCGACTCAGAAACTTCCCTCACGCAGCCGTCCCCGTTGGAGAGGAGAACACTCTTTATGGATCCAATTCGAGATGATACCCTGTTCACAGTTAAGGGCTGGAGAGGAAACCGGAACTTCCCCTTCCAACAGCAAAAGGGAACTGACTTCCCTGAAGCAACCCCAGCGAGTTACTGAGGTCCCCGTCGCAACTCAAGAAGCACCCCCAGCTTCCCGCCGCAACTCGAGAAACACCCCAAAATTATCACCTCCATGCCAGATGAGGAAATTTTGCGATGCAGCATCTCAAGATAAATACCACATTCCCTCTTGAAAGGCAAAAAGGTACTTGACACCCTTTATTCGACTCAGAAAGTTCCCTCACACAGCCATCCCCTTTGCAGAGGGGAACACACTTTATGGACTCAATTCGAGATGAGCCCCTGTGCACAGTTAAGGGCTCGAGAGGAAACCGGAAGTTCCCCTTCCAACACCAAAGGGGACCTGACTTCCCTGAAGTAAACCCAGCGAGTTCATGAGTTCCTGGTCGCAACTCGAGAAGCACCCCCATTTTCCTGCCGCAACTGGAAAAACACCCCAAAATTATCCACTCAGTGCGAGATGAGGAAAGTTTGCGATGTAGCATCTCAAGAGAAATACCACATTCCCTCTTGAAAGGCAAAAAGGTACTTGACACCCTTTATTCGACTCAGAAAGTTCCCTCACACAGCCGTCCCCTTTGGAGACGCGAACTCACTTTATGGACTCAATTCGAGATCAGCCCCTGTGCACTTTTAAGGGCTCGAGAGCAAACAAAATGTTCCCCTTCCAACACCAAAGGGGACCTGACTTCCCTGAAGCAACCCCAGCGAGTTCCTGAGGTCCCCGTCGCAAATCGAGAAGCACCCCCAGCTTCCCGTCGCAACTCGAGAAATACTACAAAATTATCCCCTCCATGCGAGATGAGGAAATTTGGCGATGCAGCATCTCAGGAGAAATACCACATTCCCGCTTGAAAGGCAGAAAGGTACTTGACACCCTTTTTCGACTCAGAAAGTTTCCTCACACAACAGTCCCCTTTGGAGAGGAGAACACACTTTATGGACTGAGTTCTACATGAGCCCCTGTTCAGATTTAAGGGCTCGAGAGGAAACCGGAAGTTCCCCTTCCAACACCAAAGGGGAACTGACTTCCCTGAAGCAACCCCAGCGAGTTCCTGAGGTCCCCGTCGCAACTCGAGAAGCACCCCCAGCTTCCCGACTCAACTCGAGAACTACACCAAAATTATCCCCTCAATGCGAGATGAGGAAATTTTGCGATGCAACATCTCAAGAGAAATATCACATTCCCTCTTGAAAGGCAGAAAGGTACTTGACACCCTTTATTCTCCTCAGAAAGTTCCCTCATACACCCGTCCCCTTTGGAGAGTAGAACACGTCTTATGAACTCAATTCGAGATGAACCACTGTCCACATTTATGGGCTCGAGAGGAAACCGTAAGTTTCCCTTCCAACACGAAAGGGGACCTGACTTCCCTGAGGCAACCCCAGCGAGTTCCTGAGGTCCCCGTCGCAACTCGAGAAGCACCCCCAGCTTCCCGCCATAACTCGAGAAACACCCCAAAATTATCCCCTCAATGCGAGATGAGGAAATTTTGCGTTGCAGCATCTCAAGAGAATTACCACATTCCCTCTTGAAAGGCGAAAAGGTATTTGACACCTTTTATTCGACTCAGAAAGTTTCCTCACACAGCCGTCCCATTTGCAGAGGAGATCGCACTTTATGGACTCAATTCGAGATGAGGAAATTTTGCGATGCAGCATCTCAAGAGAAATACCACATTCCCTCTTGAAAGGCAAAAAGGTACTTGACACAGTTTATTCGACTCAGAAAGTTCCCTCACACAGCCGTCCCCTTTGGAGAGGAGAACACACTTTTTGGACTCAATTTGAGATGAGCCCCTGTGCATATTTAAGGTCTGGAAAGGAAACCGAAAGTTCCCCTTCGAACACCCAAGGGCACCTGACTTCCCTGAAGCCACCCCAGCGAGTTCCTGAGGTCCCCGTGGCCACTCGATAAGCATCCCCAGCTTCCCGCCGCAACTCGAGAAACACCCAAAAATTATCCCCTCAATGCGAGATGAGGAAATTTTGTGATGCAGCATCTCAAGAGAAATACCACATTCCCTCTTGAAAGGCAAAAAGGTACTTGACACCCTTTATTCGACTCAGAAAGTTCCCTCACACAGCCGTCCCCTTTGGAGAGGAGAACACACTTTATGGACTCAATTCAAGATAAGCCCCTGTGCAAATTTGAGGGCTCGAGAGTAAAACCGAAAGTTCCACTTCCAACACCAAAGGGGACCGGACATCCAAAAACAACCCCTGAGAGTACCTGAGGTCTCCGTCACAACTCGAGAAGCACCCCCAGCTTCCGGCCGCAACTCGAGAAACACTACAAAAATATCCCCTCAATGAGAGATGAGGAAATTTTGCGATGCAGCATCTGAAGAAGAATACCACATTCCCTCTTGAAAGGCAAAAAGGTACCTGACAACGTTTATTCGACTCAGAAAGTTCCCTCACACAGCGGTCCCCTTTGGAGTGGAGAACACAGTTTATGGACTCAATTCGAGATGAGCCCCTGTGCACATTTAAGGGCTCGAGAGGAACCCGGAAGTTCTCCTTCCAACACCAAAGGGGACCTGACTTCCATGAAGCAACACCAGCGAGTTCCTGAGGTCCCCGTCGCAACATGAGAAGCACCCCCAGCTTCTAGCCGCAACTCGAGAAACACCCCAAAATTATCCCCTCAATGCGAGATGAGGAAATTGTGCGATGCAGCATCTCAAGAGAAATATCACTTTCCCTCTTGAAAGGCAAAAATTTACTTGACACCCTTTATTCGACTCAGAAAGTTCCTTCACACAGCCGCCCCTTTGGAGAGGAGAACACACTTTATGGACTCAATTCGAGATGAGCCCTGTTCATATTTAAGGGCTCGAGAGGCACCGCCAGCTTCCAGCCGCAACTCGAGAAACACCCCAAAATTATCCTCTCAATGCGAGATGAGGAAATTTTGCGATGCAGCATCTCAAGAGAAATACCACATTTGCTCTTGAAAGGCAAGAAGGTACTTGACACTCTTTATTTGACTGAGAAAGTTCCCTAATACAGCTGTCTCCTTTGGAGAGGAGAACACACTTTATGGACTCAATTCAAGATGGGCCCCTGTGCATATTATAGGCTCGAGAGGAACCGGAAGTTCCCCTTCCAACACCAAAGGGGACCTGACTTCCTGAAGCAACCCGAGCGAGTTCCTGAGGTCCCCGTCGCCACTCGAGAAGCACCCCCATCTTCCCGCCGCAACTCGAGAAACACCCCAAAATTATCCCCTCAATGGGAGATGAGGAATATTTTCGCTGCAGAATCTCAAGATAAATCCCGTATTCCCTCTTGAAAGGGAGAAGGGTACTTGACTCCGTTTATGCGACTCAGAATGTTCCCTAACATTAGTCCTCAGTGGAGAGGAGTACACATTTCATGGACTAAAATCGAGAAGAGGTAATATTCCCATTTAAAGCCTAGTGAGTAATCAAGAAGTTACCCTTCAAAAACAAAAGAGGACTTGACTTCCCTGAAGCAACCCAAGCGAGTTACTGAGGACCTCGCTGCAACTGGAGGAGTACCCCCAGCTTCCCGCCAAAATTCGAGAAACACCACAAAATTATCCCCTCAATGCGAGATGAGGAAATTTTGCGCTGCAGAATCTCAAGAGAAATCCCACATTCCCAACTGAAAGGCAAAAGGGAACTTGACACACTTTATGCCTCTCAGAGTGTTTCCTAATATTCGTCCCCATTGGAGAGGAATACAAAGTTTATGGACTCAACTCCAGAAGAGGCCCTATTCCCATTAAAGGGCTTCAGATTTATACTGAAGTTTCCCTTCCAGCACAAAAGGGGACCAGACTTCCCTGAAGTAACTCGAGTGAGTTCCTGAGATCCCCATATAAACTTAAGAAGTACCGCCAGCGTCCCGCCGCAATTCGAGAAACACCACAAAATATTCCCCTCACTGCGAGATGAGGAAATTTTGCGCAGCAGAATCTCAAGAGAAATCCCACATTCCGGCTTGAAAGGCAAAAGGGTACGGGCTCCGTTTATGCGATTCAGAATGTTCCCTAACATCCTTCCTCAGTGGAGAGGAAAACACACTTTATGGACTCAAATCGAGAAGAGGCAATATTCCCATGTAAGGGCTCAAGAGTAAACCGGAAATTCCCCTTCCAGCACAAAAGGGGACCTGACTCCCCGGAAGTGACTGAGTGAGTTCCTGAAGTCCGCGTGGCACCTCGAGATATACCCCCTGCTTCCCGCCGAAATTCGAGAAAAACCACAAAATTATCCCCTCAATGCAATATGAGGAAATTTTGTGCTGCAGAATTTCAAGAGAAATCCCACATTCCCACTTGAAAGGCAAAAGTGTACTTGGCTCCCTTGAGGCGACTCCCAATGGTCCGTAACATCCCTCCTCAGTGGAGAGGAGAACACACTTTATGGACTCAAATCGAGAAGAGGCAATATTCCCATTTAACAGCTGGAGAGTAATGCGGAAGTTCCCCTTCCAACACCAAAGGGGACCTGACTTCCCTGAAGCAACCCGAGCGAGTTCCTGAGTTCCCTGTCGAAACTCGAGAAGTAAACCCTGCTTCCGGTAGCAACTCGAGAAACACCACAGAATTATGCTCTCAATGCGAGATGAGGCAAATTTTTGCTGCAGAATCGCAAGAGAAATCCCACATTCCCGCTGGAATGGCACAAGGGTACTTGACTCCCTTTAGGCGACTCAGAATGGCCCCTAAAACCATCCTCATTGAAGAGGAGGACACACTTTATGGACTAAAGCGGAGAAGAGTCAATATTCTTATTTAACTGCTCGAGAGTAATCCGGAAGTGCCCCTTTCAACACAAAAGGGGACATGACTTCCCTGAAGCAACCCGAGCGAGTTCCTGAGGTCCCCGCCGCAACTGGAGATGTACCCCCAGCTTCCCGCCAAAATTCGAGAAACACCCCAAAATTGTCCCTTCAAAGCGAGATGAGGAAAGTTTGCGCTGCAGAATCTCAAGAGAAATCCCACATTCCCGCTTGAAAGGCAAAAGGGTACTTGACTCCCTTTAGGCGACTCAGAATGTTCCCTAACATCCTTTCTCAGTGGAGAGGAAAACACACTTTATGGACTCAAATCGAAAAGAGGCATTATTCCTATTTAACAGCTCCAGAGTTATCCGGAATTTCCCCCTTCCAACACAAAGGGGGACTGGACTTCCCCGAAGCAACCCGAGCGAGTTACTGAGTTCCCGTCGCAACTCGAGACGTACACCATGCTTCCTGCCTCAACTCGAGAAAAACCAGAAATTCATGCTCTGAGTGTGAGATGAGGTAATTTTGCGCTGCAGAATCTCAAGAGAAATCCCACATTCCCGCTGGAAAGACAAAAGGGTACTTGACACACTTAATACCACTCAGAAAGTTCCATAACATCCGTTCCCATTGGACAGAACAACAGATATTATGGACTCAATTCGAGAAGAGGCCCTATTCCGATTAAAGGGCTCCAAAGTAATCCGGAAGTTCACCTTCCAGCAGAAAAGGGGACCGGACTTCCCTGAAGTAACTCGAGTGAGTTCATGAGGTCCCAGTCGCAACTCCAGAAGTAACCCCAGCTTCCCGCTGCAATTCGAGAAACACCACAAAATTATCCCGTCAATTCGAGATGAGGAAATTTTGCGCTACAGAATCTCAAGAGAAATCCCACATTCCCATTTGAAAGGCAAAAGCGTACTTGACTCCCTTTATACGACTCAGAATATTTCGTGACATCCATCCTCAGTGGAGAGGAGAACATATTTTATCTACTCCAATGGAGAAGAGGCAATATTCCCTTTTCAGGGCTAGAGAGTAATCCGGAAGTTCCCCTTCCAGCACAAAAGGGGACTTGACTTCCCTGAAGCAACCCGAGCGAGTTCCTGAGGTCCCCGCCGCAACTCTAGAATTACCCCCTGCTTCCCGCCACAACTCGAGAAACACCACAAATTATCCCCTCAATGCGAGATGAGGAAAATTTTCGCTGCAGAATCTCAAGAGAAATCTCACATTCCCGCTTGAAAGGCAAAAGGATACTTGAATAAATTTACGTGACTCAGAATGTTCGCTAACATTAGTCCTCAGTGGAGAGGAGTACACATTTCGTGGACTTAAATCGAGAAGAGGCAATATTCCCATTTAAAGCCTAGTGAGTAATCAAGAAGTTCCCCTTCAAACACAAAAGAGGACTTGACTTCCCTGAAGCAACCCGAGCGAGTTCTTGAGGACCTCGCCGCAACTGGAGGAGTACCCCCAGCTTCCCGCCAAAATTCGAGAAACACCACAAAATTATCCCCTCAATGCGAGATGAGGAAATTTTGCGCTGCAGAATCTCAAGAGAAATCCCACATTCCCACTTGAAAGGCAAAAGTGTACTTGGCTCCCTTGAGGCGACTCCCAATGTTCCCTAACATCCGTCCTCAGTGGAGAGGAGAACACACTTTATGGACTCAAATTGAGAAGAGGCAATATTCCCATTTAACAGCTGGAGAGTAATGAGGAAGTTCCCCTTCCAACAGCAAAGGGGACCTGACTTCCCTGAGGCAACCCGAGCGAGTTCCTGAGTTCCCCGTCGAAACTCGAGAAGCAAACCATGCTTCCGGCAGGAACTCAAGAAACACCACAGAATTATGCTCTCAATGCGAGATGAGGCAAATTTTTGCTACAGAATCGCAAGAGAAATCCCACATTCCCGCTTGAATGGAACAAGGGTACTTGACTCCCTTTAGGCGACTCAGAATGGCCCATAAAACTGTCCACATTGGAGAGGAGAACACACTTTATGGACTCAAGCGGAGAAAAGGCAATATTCCCATTGAAGGGCTCGAGAGTAATCCGGAAGTGCCCCTTTCAACACAAAAGGGGACATGACTTCCCTGAAGCAACCCGAGCGAGTTTCTGAGGTCCCCGCCGCAACTGGAGGAGTACCCCCAGCTTCCCGCCAAAATTCGAGAAACACCACAAAATTATCCCCTGAATACGAGATGAGGAAATTTGCGCTGCAAAAATCTCAAGAGAAATCCCACATTCCCAATCGAAAGGTAAAAGGGAACTTGACACACTTTATGCCCCTCAGAGAGTTCCCTAACATCCATCCCCATTGGAGAGGCATAGAAAGTTTATGGACTCAACTCCAGAAGAGGCCCTATTCTCATTAAAGGGCTCGAGACTAATCCGTAAGTTCCCCTTCCAGCACAAAAGGGGACCAGACTTCCCTGAAGTAACTCGAGTGAGTTCCTGAGGTCCCCATTTAAACTCAAGAAGTACCGCCAGCGTCCCGCCGCAATTCGAGAAACACCACAAAATATTCCCCTCACTGCGAGATGAGGAAATTTTGCGCAGCAGAATCTCAAGAGAAATCCCACATTCCGGCTTGAAAGGCAAAAGGGTACGGGCTCCGTTTATGCGACTCAGAATGTTCCCTAACATCCTTCCTCAGTGGAGAGGAAAACACACTTTATGGACTCAAATCGAGGAGAGGCAATATTCCCATGTAAGGGCTCAGGAGTAAACCGGAAATTCCCCTTCCAGCACAAAAGGGGACCTGACTTCTCCCGAAGTAACTGAGTGAGTTCCTGAAGTCCGCGTGGCACCTCGAGATATACCCCAAGGTTCCCGCCGAAATTCGAGAAAAACCACAAAATTATCCCCTCAATGCAACATGAGGAAATTTTGTGCTGCAGAATTTCAAGAGAAATCCCACATTCCCACTTGAAAGGCAAAAGTGTACTTGGCTCCCTTGAGGCGACTCCCAATGGTCCCTAACATCCCTCCTCAGTGGAGAGGAGAACACACTTTATGGACTCAAATCGAAAAGAGGAAATATTCCCATTTGACAGCTGGAGAGAAATGCGGAAGTTCCCCTTCCAACACCAAAGGGACCTGACTTCCCTAAAGCAACCGGAGCGAGTTCCTGAGTTCCCGGTCGAAACTCGAGATGTAAACCCAGCTTCCAGTAGCAACTTGATAAACACCACAGAATTATGCTCTCAATGCGAGATGAGGCAAATTTTTGCTGCAGAATCGCAAGAGAAATCCCACATTCCCGCTTGAATGGCACAAGGGTACTTGACTCCCTTTAGGCGACTCAGAATGGCCCCTAAAACCGTCCACATTGGAGAGGAGAACACACTTTATGGACTCAAGCGGAGAAGAGGCAATATTCCTATTTAAGGGCTCGAGAGTAATCCGGAAGTGCCCCTTTCAACACAAAAGGGGACATGACTTCCCTGAAGCAACCGAGCGAGTTCCTGAGGTCCCCGCCGCAACTGGAGATGTACCCCCAGCTTCCCGCCAAAATTCGAGAAACACCACAAAATTATCCCCTCAATGCAACATGAGGAAATTTTGCGCTGCAGAATCTCAAGAGAAATCCCACATTCCCAACTGAAAGGCAAAAGGGATCTTGACACACTTTATGCCCGTCAGAGAGTTCACTAACATCGGTCCGCAATGGAGAGGCATACAAAGTTTATGGACTCAACTCCAGAAGAGGCCCTATTCCCATTAAACGGCTGGAGACTAATCCGGAAGTTCCCCTTCCAGCACAAAGGGGGACCAGACTTCCCTGAAGTAACTCGAGTGAGTTCCTGAGGTCCTCATTTAAACTCAAGAAGTACCACCAGCGTCCCGCCGCAATTCGAGAAACACCACAAAATATTCCCCTCACTGCGAGATGAGGAAATTTTGCGCAGCAGAATCTCAAGAGAAATCCCACATTCCGGCTTGAAAGGCAAAAGGGTACGGGCTCCGTTTATGCGACTCAGAATGTTCCCTAACATCCTTCCTCAGTGGAGAGGAAAACACACTTTATGGACTCAAATCGAGAAGAGGCAATATTCCCATGTAACGGCTAAAGAGTAAACCGGAAATTCCCCTTCCAGCACTAAAGGGGACCTGACTACCCGGAAGTGACAGAGTGAGTTCCTAAAGTCCGCGTGGCACCTCGAGATATACCCACAGCTTCCCGCCGATATTCGAGAAAAACCACAAAATTATCCCCTCAAAGCGAGTTGAGGAAATTTTGCGCTGCAGAATCTCAAGAGAAATTCCACATTCCCGCTTGAAAGGCAAAAGGGTACTTGACTCCCTTTAGGCGACTCAGAATGTTCCCTAACATCCTTCCTCAGTGGAGAGGAAAACACACTTTATGGACTCAAATCGAAAAGAGGCATTATTCCCATTTAAAAGCTCCAGAGTTATCCGGAATTTCCCCTTCCAACACAAAGGGGGACTGGACTTCCATGAAGCAACCCGAGCGAGTTACTGAGTTCCCCGTCACAACTCGAGACGTACACCATGCTTAATGCCTCAACTCGAGAAACACCACAAAATCATGCTCTCAATGTGAGATGAGGTAATTTTGCGCTGCAGAATCTCAAGAGAAACCCCACATTCCCGCTGGAAATACAAAAGGGTACTTGACACACTTAATACCACTCAGAAAGTTCCATAACATCCGTTCCCATTGGAGAGAACAACAGATATTATGGACTCAACTCGAGAAGAGGCCCTATTCCGATTAAAGGGCTCCAAAGTAATCCGGAAGTTCACCTTCCAGCAGAAAAGGGGACCGCACTTCCCTGAAGTAACTCGAGTGAGTTCCTGAGGTCCCAGTCGCAACTCCAGAAGTAACCCCAGTTTCCCGCTGCAATTCGAGAAACACCACAAAATTATCCCGTCAATTCGAGATGAGGAAATTTTGCGCTACAGAATCTCAAGAGAAATCCCACATTCCCATTTGAAAGGCAAAAGCGTACTTGACTCCCTTTATACGACTCCGAATATTTCGTAACATCCATCCTCAGTGGAGAGGAGAACATATTTTATCTATTCAAATGGAGAAGAGGCAATATTCCCTTTTCAGGCCTAGAGAGTAATCCGGAAGTTCCTCTTCCAGCACAAGAGGGGACTTGACTTCCCTGAAGCAACCCGAGCGAGTTCCTGAGTTCCCCGCCGCAACTCTAGAATTACTCCCTGCTTCCCGCCGCAACTCGAGAAACACCACAAATTATCCCCTCAAGGCCCGTGTCTCTGGCGTCTTTGCCGCCTGGGCCGGCATCTCTCGTGTCTGCGCGGGTGGGGCTGGTATTTCTCCCGTTTGCACAGCCGGGTGAGACTCAAAAAATTCCCTCAAACAGTCGTCCCCATTGGAGAGGAGAACACACTTTACGGACTTAACTCGAGAAGAGGCCCTATTCCCATTTAAAGGCTCAACAGTAATCCCGAAATTCCCCTTCCAACACAAAAGGGTTCCTGACTTCCCTGAAGCAGCCAGAGAGAATTCCTGAGGTCCTGTTCGCTACCTGAGAAGTTCAACCAGATTCCCGCTGCAACTCTAGAAACACCACAAAATTATCCCCTCAATGCGAGATCAGGAAAATATTCCGCTGCACAATTCAAGAGAAATCCCACGTCCCGCTGGAAAGGCAAAACTGTATTTGACACCCTTTATGCGACTCAGAAACTTCCCTCACACAGCCATCCCCATTGGAGAGGAGAACTGACTTTATGGACTCAATTCTAGATGAGTCCCTGGGAACATTTAAGGGCTCGAGAGGAAACCGGAAGTTCCCCTTCCAACAGCAAAGGGGACCTGACTTCCCTGACGCAATCCCAGAGAGTTCCTGAAGTCCAGATCGCAACTCGAGAATCACACCCAGCTTCCCGCCCCAACTCGAGAAACACCCCAAAATTATCCCCTCAGTGCCATATGAGGAAAGTTTGTGATGCAGCATCTCAAGAGAAATACCACATTCCCTCTTGAAAGGCAAAAAAGTACTTGACACTCTTTATTTGACACAGAAAGTTCCCTCACACAACCGTCCCATTTGAGAGGAGTATACACTTTATGGACTCAATTCAAGATGAGCCCCTGTGCACATTTAAGGGCTCGAGAGGAACCCGGAACTTCCCCTTCCAACATCAAAGGGGACCTGACTTCCCTGAAGCAACCCCAGCGAGTTCCTGAGGTCCCCGTCGAATCTCGAGAAGCACCCCCAGCTTCCCTTCGCAACTCGAGAAACACCCCAAAATTATCCCCTCAATGTGAGATGAGGAAAATTTGCGATGCAGCATCTCAAGAGAAATACCACATTCCCTCTTGAAAGGCAGAAAGGTACTTGACACCCTTTATTCTATTCAGAAAGTTCAGTCTCACAGCCGTACCCTTAGGCGAGAACACACTTCATGGACTCAATTCCAGATGAGCCCGTGTGCACATTTAAGGGCTCGAGAGGAACCCGGAAGTTCCTCTTACAACAGCAAAGGGGACCTGACTTTCCTGAAGCAAGCCCAATGAGTTTCTGAGGTCCCCGTCGCAACTCGAGAAGCACCCCCAGCTTCCTGCCGCAACTCGAGAAACACCCCAAAATTATCCCCTCCATGCGAGATGAGGAAATTTTGCGATGCATCATCTCAAGAGAAATACCACATTTCCTCTTGAAAGGCAGAAAGTTACTTGATACGCTTTATTTGACTCAGAAAGTTCCCTCACATAGCCGTCCCCTTTGGAGAGAACACACTTTATGGACGCAATTCGAGATAAGCCCTTATGCACATTTACGGGCTCGAGAGGAACTCGGAATTTCCCCTTCCAACAGCAAGGGGACCTGATTCCCTGAAGCAACCCCAGCGAGTACCTGAGGTACCCGTCGCAACTCGAGAAGCACCTCCAGCTTCCCGCAGCAACTCGAGCAAAACTCCAAATTTATCCCCTCAATGCGAGTTGAGGAAATTTCACGATGCAGCATTTCAAGAGAAATACAACATTCCCTCTTGAAAGGCAAAAATGTACTTGACACCCTTTATTCTACTCAGAAAGTTCCTCAAACAGCCGTCGCTTTTGGAGAGAACACACTTTATGGACTCAATTCTAGATGAGACCCTGTGCACATTTAAGGGCTCGAGATGAACCCAGAATTTCGCCTTCCAACAACAAAGGGGACCTGACTTCCCTGAAGCAACACCAGCGAGTACCTGAGGTCCCCGTCGCTACTCTAGAAGCACCCCCCGCTTCCCAACGCAACTCGAAAAACACCCCCAAATTATCCCCTCAATGCGAGATGAGGAAATATTGCGATGCAGCATCTCAAGAGAAATACCACATTCCCTCTTGAAAGGCAAAAAGTTACTTGACACACTTTATTCGACTCAGAAAGTTCCCTCACACAGCGTTCCCCTTTTAGAGGAGAACAAACTTTATGGACTCAAATCGAGATGAGCCCCTGTGGATATTGAAGGGCCCGAGAGGAACCCGGAAGTTCCCCTACTAACAGCAAAGGGGACCTGACTTCCCTGAAGCAACCCCAGCGAGATCCTGAAGTCCCCTTCACAACTCGAGAAGCAGCCCCAGCTTCCCGCCGCAACTCGAGAAACACCTCAAAATTATCCCCTCAATGCGAGATGAGACAATTTTGCGATGCAGCATCTCAAGAGAAATGCCACATTCCCTCTTGAAAGGCATAAAGGTACTTGACACCCTTTATTCGACTCAGAAAGTTCCATCACACAGCCGTCCCCTTTGGAGAGAACACACTTTGTGGACTCAATCCGAGATGATCCCATGTGCATATTTAAGGGCTCGAGAGAAACCCGGAAGTTCCCGTTCCAACACCAAAGGGGACCTGACTTCCCTGAAGCAACCCCAGCGAGTTCCTGAAGTCCCCTTCGCAACTCTTGAAGCACCCCCAGCTCCCCTCCGCAACTCGAGATACAACCCAAAACTATCCCCTCCATGGTTATGAGACAATTTTGCGATGCAGCATCTCAAAAGAAATACCACATTCCCTCTTTAAAGTCAAAAATGTACTTGATACCTTTTATTCGACTCAGAAAGTTCCCTCGCACATCTGTCCCCTTTGGAGAGGAGAACAAACATTATGGACTGAATTCGAGATGAGAAACTGTGCACATTTAAGGGCTCGAGAGGAAACTGGAGGTTCCCCTTCCAACACCAAAGGGGACCTTACTTCCGTGAAGCAACCTTAGTGAGTTCCTGAGGTCCCCGTTGCAACTCGAGAAGCACCCCCAGGTTCACGCCGCAACCCGAGAAACACCCCAAAATTATCCCTCAATGCGAGATGAGGAAATTTTGCGATGCATCATCTCAAGAGAAATACCACATTCCCTCCTGAAAGGCAAAAAGTTACTTAACACCCTTTATTCGACTCAGAAAGTTCCCTCACACAGCCGTCCCCTTTGGAGAGGAGAACACACTTCATGGACTCAATTTGAGTTGAGCCCCTGTGCACATTTAAGGCCTCGAGAGGAAACCGGAAGTTCCCCTTCCAACACCAAGGGGACCTGACTTCCCTGAAGCAATACCAGCGGGTTCCTGAGGTCCCGTTGCAACTCGAGGAGCACCCCCAGCTTCCCGCCACAACTCGAGAAACACGCCAAAATTATCCCCTCCATGCGAGATGAGGAAATTTTGAGTTGCAGCATCTCAAGAGAAATACCACATTCCCTCTTGAAAGGAAAAAAGGTACTTGACACCCTTTATTCGACTCAGAAAGTTCCCTCACACAGCCGTCCCCTTTTAGAGGAGAACACACTTTAAGGACTCAATTTGAGATGAGCCCCTGTGCACATTTCAGGTCTTGAGAGGAAACCGGTAGTTCCCCTTCCAACACCAAAGGGGAACTCACATCCCCGACGCAACCCCAGCAGTTCCTGAGGTCCCCGTCGCAACTCGAGAAGCACCCCCAGCTTCCCGCCGCAACTCGAGAAACAACCCAAATTTTCCCCTCCATGCGAGATGGGGAAATTTTGCGATGCAGCATCTCAAGAGAAATACCACATTCCCTCTTGAAAGGCAAAAAGGTACTTGACACCCTTTATTCGACTCAGAAAGTTCCCGCACACAGCCGTCCCCTTTGGAGAGGAGAACTCACTTTATGGACTCAATTCGAGATGAGACCCTGTGCACATTTAAGGGCTCAAGAGCAAACGAAATGTTCCCCTTCCAACAGCAAAGGGGACCTGACTTCCCTGACAAAATCCCAGAGAGTTCCTGAAGTCCCGATCCCAACTCGAGAATCACACCCAGCTTTCCGCCCCAACTCGAGAAACACCCCAAAATTATCCCCTCAGTGCGAGATGAGGAAAGTTTGCGATGCAGCATCTCAAGAGAAATACCACATTCCCTCTTGAAAGGCAAAAAGTTACTTGACACGTTTTATTCGACTCAGAAAGTTCCCTCACACAGCCGTCCCCTTTGGAGAGAAGCACACACTTTATGGACTCAATTCGAGATGACCCCTGTGCATATTTAAAGGCTCGGGAAGAAACCGGAAGTTGCTCTTCCAACACCAAAGGGGACCTGATTTCCCTGAAGCAACACCAGCGAGTTCCTGAGGTCCCCTTCGCAACTCGAGAAGCACCCCCAGCTTCCCGCCGCAACTCGAGTAACACCTCAAAATTATCTCCTCAATGCGAGATGAGGAAATTTTGCGATACAGATTCTCAAGAGAAATAATACATTCCCTCTTGAAAGGTAAAATGTACTTGACAACATTTATTCGACTCAGAAAGTTCCCTCACAGAGCCGTCCCCTTTGGAGAGGAGAACACACTTTATGGACTCAATTCGAGATGAGCTCCTGTTCACATTTAAGGGCTCCACAGGAAACCGGAGTTTACCTTCCAACACAAAAAGGGTCCTGACTTCCCTGAAGCAACCCCAGCGAGGTACTGAGGTCTCCGTCGCAACTGAAGAAGCACCCCCAGTTTCCCGCCGCAAGTCGAGAAGCCCCTCAAAATTATCCCCTCAATGAGAGATGAGGAAATTACGCGATGGAGATTCTCAAGAGAAATACCACATTCCCTCTGGAAAGGCAAAAAGATACTTGACACCCTTTGTTTGACTCAGAAAGTTCCCTAACAGCCGTCCACTTTGGAGACGAGAACACACTTTATGGACTCAATTCGAGATTAGAACCTGGGCACATTTAAGGGCTCGAGAGAAAACGAAATGTTCCCCTTCCCACACAAAAGAAGACCTGACTTCCGTGAAGCAACCCCAGCGAGTTCCTGAGGTACCGGTCCCAACTCGAGAAGCACTCCCAGCTTCCCGCCGCAACTCGTGACACACCCCAAAATTATCCCCTCCATGCGAGATGAGGAAATTTTGCCATGCAGCATCTCAAGAGAAATACCACATTCCCTCTTGAAAGGCAAAAAGGTACTTGAAACCCTTTATTCGACTCAGAAAGTAGCCACACACAGCCATCCCCTTTGCAGAGGAGAACCCACTATATGGACTCAATTCGAGATGAGACCCTGTGCACATTTAAGGGCTCGAGAGGAAACCGGAAGTTCCCCTTCGAACACCAAAGGGGACTTGACTTTCCTGAAGCAACCCCAGCGAGTTCCTGAGGTCCCCATGGCAACTCGAGAAGCATCACAGCTTCCCGCCGCAACTCGAGAAACACCCCAAAATTATCACTTCCATGCGAGATGAGGAAATTTTGCGATGCAGCATCTCAAGAGAAATACCACATTCCCTCTTGAAAGGCAAAAAGGTACTTGACACCCATTATTCGACTCAGAAAGTTCCCTCACACAGCCATCCCCTTTGCAGAGGAGAACACACTTTATGCACTCAATTCGAGATGAGACCCTGTGCACATTTAAGGGCTCGAGAGGAAAACGGAAGTTCCCCTTCCAACACCAAAGGGGACCTGACCTTCCTGAAGTAACCCCAGCGAGTTCCTGAGGTCCTGGTCGCAACTGGAGAATCACCCCCATTTTCCCGCCGCAACTCGAAAAACACCCCAAAATTATCCACTCAGTGCGAGATGAGGAAAGTTTGCGATGCAGCATCTCAAGAGAAATACCACATTCCCTCTTGAAAGGCAAAAAGGTACTTGACACCCTTTATTCGACTCAGAAAGTTCCCTCACACAGCCGTCCCCTTTGGAGAGGCGAACTCACTTTATGGACTCAATTCGAGATCAGCCCCTGTGCACATTTAAGGGCTCGAGACCAAACGAAATGTTCCCCTTCCAACACCAAAGGGGACCTGACTTCCCTGAAGCAACCCCAGCGAGTTCCTGAGGTCCCCGTCGCAAATCGAGAAGCACCCCCAGTTTCCCGTCGCAACTCGAGAAATACTCCAAAATTATCCCCTCCATGCGAGATGAGGAAATTTTGCGATGCAGCATCTCAGGAGAAATACCACATTCCCGCTTGAAAGGCAGAAAGGTACTTGACACCCTTTATTCGACTCAGAAAGTTTCCTCACACAGCCGTCCCCTTTGGAGAGGAGAACAACTTTATGGACTCAATTCAAGATAAGCCCCTGTGCAAATTTGAGGGCTCGAGAGGAAACCGAAAGTTCCACTTCCAACACCAAAGAGGACCTGACATCCCAAAACAACGCCTGAGATTACCTGAGGTCTCCGTCACAACTCGAGAAGCACCCCCAGCTTCCCGCCGCAACTCGTGAAACACTACAAAAATATCCCCTCAATGAGAGATGAGGAAATTTTGCGATGCAGCATCTGAAGAGGAATACCACATTCCCTCTTGAAAGGCAAAAAGGTACCTGACAACGTTTATTCGACTCAGAAAGTTCCCTCACACAGCGGTCCCCTTTGGAGTGGAGAACACACTTTATGGACTCAATTCGAGATGAGCCCCTGTGCATATTTAAGGGCTCGAGAGGAACACGGAAGTTCCCCTTCCAACACCAAAGGGGACCTGACTTCCATGAAGCAACCCCAGCGAGTTCCTGAGGTCCCCGTCGCAACACGAGAAGCACCCCCAGCTTCTAGCCGCAACTCGAGAAACACCCCAAAATTATCCCCTCAATGCGAGATGAGGAAATTGTGCGATGCAGCATCTCAAGAGAAATATCACTTTCCCTCTTGAAAGGCAAAAAGTTACTTGACACCCTTTATTCGACTCAGAAAGTTCCTTCACACAGCCGCCCCTTTGGAGAGGAGAACACACTTTATGGACTCAATTCGAGATGAGCCCTGTTCATATTTAAGGGCTCGAGAGGCACCGCCAGCTTCCAGCCGCAACTCAAGAAACACCCCAAAATTATCCTCTCAATGCGAGATGAGGAAATTTTGCGATGCAGCATCTCAAGAGAAATACCACATTTGCTCTTGAAAGGCAAGAAGGTACTTGACACTCTTTATTTGACTCAGAAAGTTCCCTAATACAGCTGTCTCCTTTGGAGAGGAGAACACACTTTATGGACTCAATTCAAGATGGGCCCCTGTGCATATTATAGGCTCGAGAGGAACCGGAAGTTCCCCTTCCAACACCAAAGGGGACCTGACTTCCCTGAAGCAACCCGAGCGAGTTCCTGAGGTCCCCGTCGCCACTCGAGAAGCACACCCATCTTCCCGCCGCAACTCGAGAAACACCCCAAAATTATCCCCTCAATGCGAGATGAGGAATATTTTCGCTGCAGAATCTCAAGAGAAATCCCGTATTCCCTCTTGAAAGGCAAAAGGGTACTTGACTCCGTTTATGCGACTCAGAATGTTCCCTAACATTAGTCCTCAGTGGAGAGGAGTACACATTTCAAGGACTAAAATCGAGAAGAGGTAATATTCCCATTTAAAGCCTAGTCAGTAATCAAGAAGTTACCCTTCAAAGACAAAAGAGGACTTGACTTCCCTGAAGCAACCCGAGCGAGTTCCTGAGGACCTCGCTGCAACTGGTGGAGTACCCCCAGCTTCCCGCCAAAATTCGAGAAACACCACAAAATTATCCCCTCAATGCGAGATGAGGAAATTTTTCGCTGCAGAATCTCAAGATAATACCACATTCCCAACTGAAAGGCAAAAGGGAACTTGACACACTTTATGCCCCTCAGAGTGTTTCCTAATATTCGTCACCATTGGAGAGGTATACAAAGTTTATGGACTCAACTCCAGAAGAGGCCCTATTCCCATTAAAGGGCTTCAGATTTATCCGGAAGTTCCCCTTCCAGCACAAAAGGGGACCAGACTTCACTGAAGTAACTCGAGTGAGTTCCTGAGATCCCCATATAAACTTAAGAAGTACCGCCAGAGTCCCGCCGCAATTCGAGAAACACTACAAAATATTCCCCTCACTGCGAGATGAGGAAATTTTGCGCAGCAGAATCTCAAGAGAAATCCCACATTCCCGCTTGAATAGCACAAGGGAACTTGACTCCCTTTAGGCGACTCAGAATGGCCCCTAAAACCGTCCACATTGGAGTGGAGAACACACTTTATGGACTCAAGCGGAGAAGAGGCAATATTCCTATTTAAGGGCTCGAGGTTAATCCAGAAGTTCCCCTTTCAACACAAAAGGGGACATGACTTCCCTGAAGCAACCCGAGCGAGTTCCTGAGGTCCCCGCCGCAACTGGAGATGTACCCCCAGCTTCCCGCCAAAATTCGAGAAACACCACAAAATTATCCCCTCAATGCAACATGAGGAAATTTTGCGCTGCACAATCTCAAGGGAAATCCCACATTCCCGCTTGAAAGGCAAAAGTGTACTTGGCTCCCTTGAGGCGACTCAGAATGGTCCCTAACATCCCTCCTCAGTGGAGAGGAGAACACACTTTATGGACTCAAATCGAAAAGAGACAATATTCCCATTTAACAGCTGGAGAGTAATGAGGAAGTTCCCCTTCCAACACCAAAGGGGACCTGACTTCCCTGAAGCAACCCGAGCGAGTTCCTGAGTTCCCCGTCGAAACTTGAGAAGTAAACCCTGCTTCCGGTAGCAACTCGAGAAACACCACAGAATTATGCTCTCAATGCGAGATGAGGCAAATTTTTGCTGCAGAATCGCAAGAGAAATCCCCCATTCCCGCTGGAATGGCAGAAGGGTACTTGACTCCCTTTAGGCGACTCAGAATGGCCCCTAAAACCATCCTCATTGAAGAGGAGGACACACTTTATGGACTCAAGCGGAGAAGAGGCAATATTCCTATTTAACGGCTCGAGAGTAATCCGGAAGTGCCCCTTTCAACACAAAAGGGGACATGACTTCCCTGAAGCAACCCGAGCGAGTTCCTGAGGTCCCCGCAGCAACTCTAGAATTACCCCCTGCTTCCCGCCGCAACTCGAGAAACACCACAAATTATCCCCTCAATGCGAGATGAGGAAAATTTTCACTGCAGAATCTCAAGAGAAATCTCACATTCCCGCTTCAAAGGCAAAAGGGTACTTGACTCCGTTTATGCGACTCAGAATGTTCCCTAACATTAGTCCTCAGTGGAGAGGAGTACACATTTCATGGACTAAAATCGAGAAGAGGCAATATTCCCATTTAAAGCCTAGTGAGTAATCAAGAAGTTCCCCTTCAAACACAAAAGAAGAATTGACTTCCCTGAAGCAACCCGAGCGAGTTCCTGAGGACCTCGCCGCAACTGGAGGAGTACCCCCAGCTTCCCGCCAAAATTCGAGAAACACCACAAAATTATCCCCTCAATTCGAGATGAGGAAATTTTGCGCTGCAGAATCTCAAGAGAAATCCCACATTCCCAATTGAAAGGCAAAAGGGAACTTGACACACTTTATGCCCCTCAGAGCGTTCCCTAACATCCGTCCCCATTGGAGAGGCATACAAAGTTTATGGACTCAACTCCAGAAGAGGCCCTATTCCCATTAAAGGGCTCCAGACTAATCCGGAAGTTCCCCTTCCAGCACAAAAGGGGACCAGACTTCCCTGAAGTAACTAGAGTGAGTTCCTGAGGTCCCCATTTAAACTCAAGAACTATCGCCAGAATCCCGCCGCAATTCGAGAAACACCACAAAATATTCCCCTCAATGCGAGATAAGGAAATTTTGCGCAGCAGAATCTCAAGAGAAATCCCACATTGAAAGGCAAAAGGGTACCGGCTCCATTTATACGACTCAGAATGTTCCCTAACATCCTTCCTCAGTGGAGAGGAAAACACACTTTCAGTTCAGTTCAGTTCAGTTCAGTCGCTCAGTCGTGTCCGACTCTCCGCGACCCCATGAATCACAGCACGCCAGGCCTCTCTGTCCACCACCAAATCCCGGAATACACTCAAACTCATGTCGACAGAGTCGGTGATGCCATCCAGCCATCTCATTCTCCGTAGTCCCCTTCTCCTCCCGCCCCCAACCTTTCCCAGCATCAGAGTCTTTTCCAGTGAGTCAACTCGTCGCATGAGGTGGCCAAAGTATTGCAGTTTCAGCTTTAGCATCAGTCCCTCCAATGAACACCCAGGATTGATCTCCTTTAGAATGGACTGGTTGGATCTCCTTGCAGTATAAGGGACTCTCAAGAGTCTTCTCCAACACCACAGTTCAAAAGCATCGATTCTTCGGCGATCAGCCTTCTTCACAGTCCAACTCTCACATCCATACATGACCACGGGAAAAACCATTGCCTTGACTAGACGGACCTTGGTTGGCAAAGCAATGTCTCTGCTTTTTAATATACTATCAAGGTTGGTCATAACTTTCCTTCCAAGGAGCAAGCGTCTTTTAATTTCATGGCTGCAATCAGCATCTGCAGTGATTTTGGAGCCCCAAAAAAACAAAGTCTGACACTGTTTCCACTGTTTTTCCATCTAATTCCCATGAAGTGATGGGACCAGATGCCATGATCTTTGTTTTCTGAATGTTGAGCTTCAAACCAACCTTTTCACTCTCCTCTTTCACTTTCATCAAGAGGCTTTTGAGTTCCTCTTCACTTTCTGCCATAAGGGTAGTGTCATCTGCATATCTGAGGTTATTGATATTTCCTCCCAGCAAAACACACTTTATGGACTCAAATTGAGAAGAGGCAATATTCCCATGTAAAGGCTCAAGAGTAAACCGGAAATTCCCCTTCCAGCACAAAAGAGGACCTGACTCCCCGGAAGTAAGTGAGTGAGTTCCTGAAGTCCGCGTGGCACCTCGAAATGTACCCCCAGGTTCCCGCCGAAATTCGAGAAACACCACAAAATTATCCCCTCAATGCAACATAAGGAAATTTTGTGCTGCAGAATTTCAAGAGAAATCCCACATTCCCACTTGAAAGGCAAAAGTGTACTTGGCTCCCTTGAGGCGACTCCCAATGGTCCCTAACATCCCTCCTCAGTGGAGAGGAGAACACACTTTATGGACTCAAATCGAGAAGAGGCAATATTCCCATTTAACAGCTGGAGAGTAATGAGGAAGTTCCCCTTCCAACACCAAAGGGGACCTGACTTCCCTGAAGCAACCCGAGCGAGTTCCTGAGTTCCCCGTCGAAACTCGAGAAGTAAACCCTGCTTCCCGCAGCAACTCGAGAAACACCACAGAATTATGCTGTCAGTGCGAGATGAGGCAAAATTTTGCTGCAGAATCGCAAGAGAAATCCCACATTCCCGCTGGAATGGCACAAGGGTACATGACTCCCTTTAGGTGACTCAGAATAGCCCCTAAAACCGTCCACATTGGAGAGGAGAACACACTTTATGGACTCAAGCGGAGAAGAGGCAATACTCCTATTTAAGGGCTGGAGAGTAATCCGGAAGTGCCCCTTTCAACACAAAAGGGGACATGACTTCCCTGAAGCAACCCGAGCGAGTTCCTGAGGTCCCCGCCGCAACTGGACATGTACCCCCAGCTTCCCGCCAAAATTCGAGAAACACCACAAAATAATCCCCTCAAAGCGAGATGAGGAAATTTTGCGCTGCAGAATCTCAAGATAAATCCCACATTCCCGCTTGAAAGGCAAAAGGGTACTTGACTCCCTTTATACGACTCAGAATATTTCGTAATATCCATCCTCAGTGGAGAGGAGAACATATTTTATCTACTCAAATGGAGAAGAGGCAATATTCCCTTTTCAGGGCTATAGAGTAATCCGGAAGTTCCCCTTCCTGCACAAAAGCGGACTTGAATTCCCTGAAGCAACCTGAGCGAGTTCCTGAGGTCCCCGCAGCAACTCTAGAATTACCCCCTGCTTCCCGCCGCAACTCGAGAAACACCACAAATTATCCCCTCAATGCGAGATGAGGAAAATTTTCACTGCAGAATCTCAAGAGAAATCTCACATTCCCGCTTCAAAGGCAAAAGGGTACTTGACACCGTTTATGCGACTCAGAATGTTCCCTAACATTAGTCCTCAGTGGAGAGGAGTACACATTTCATGGACTAAAATCGAGAAGAGGCAATATTCCCATTTAAAGCCTAGTGAGTAATCAAGAAGTTCCCCTTCAAACACAAAAGAGGACTTGACTTCCCTGAAGCAACCCAAGCGAGTTCCTGAGGACCTCACCGAAACTGGAGGAGTACCCCCAGCTTCCCGCCAAAATTCGAGAAACACCACAAAATTATCCCCTCAATGCGATATGAGGAAATTTTGCGCTGCAGAATCTCAAGAGAAATCCCACATTCCCAACTGAAAGGCAAAAGGGAACTTGACACACTTTATGCCCCTCAGAGAGTTCCATAACATCGGTCCCCATTGGAGAGGCATACAAAGTTTATGGACTCAACTCCAGAAGAGGCCCTATTCCCATTAAAGGGCTCCAGACTAATCCGGAAGTTCCCCTTCCAGCACAAAGGGGGACCAGACTTCCCTGAAATAACTCTAGTGAGTTCCTGAGGTCCACATTTAAACTCAAGAAGTACCGCCAGCGTCCCGCCGCAATTCGAGAAACACCACAAAATATTCCCCTCACTGCGAGATGAGGAAATTTTGCGCAGCAGAATCTCAAGAGAAATCCCACATTCCGGCTTGAAAGGCAAAAGGGTACGGGCTCCGTTTATGCGATTCAGAATGTTCCCTAACATCCTTCCTCAGTGGAGAGGAAAACACACTTTATGGACTCAAATCGAGAAGAGGCAATATTCCCATGTAACGGCTCAAGAGTAAACCGGAAATTCCCCTTCCAGCACAAAAGGGGACCTGACTTCCCGGAAGTGACAGAGTGAGTTCCTGAAGTCCGCGTGGCACCTCGAGATATACCCCCAGCTTCCCGCCGAAATTCGAGAAAAACCACAAAATTATCCCCTCAATGCAATATGAGGAAATTTTGTGCTGCAGAATTTCAAGAGAAATCCCACATTCCCAGTTGAAAGGCAAAAGTGTACTTGGCTCCCTTGAGGCGACTCCCAATGGTCCGTAACATCCCTCCTCAGTGGAGAGGAGAACACACTTTATAGACTCAAATCGAGAAGAGGCAATATTCCCATTTAACAGCTGGAGAGTAATGCGGAAGTTCCCCTTCCAAAACCAAAGGGGACCTGACTTCCCTGAAGCAACCCGAGCGAGTTCCTGAGTTCCCTGTCGAAACTCGAGAAGTAAACCCTGCTTCCGGTAGCAACTCGAGAAACACCACAGAATTATGCTCTCAATGCGAGATGAGGCAAATTTTTGATGCAGAATCGCAAGAGAAATCCCACATTCCCGCTTGAATGGCACAAGGGTACTTGACTCCCTTTAGGCGACTCAGAATGGCCCCTAAAACCATCCTCATTGAAGAGGAGGACACACTTTATGGACTCAAGCGGAGAAGAGGCAATATTCCTATTTAACGGCTCGAGAGTAATCCGGAAGTGCCCCTTTCAACACAAAAGGGGACATGACTTCCCTGAAGCAACCCGAGCGAGTTCCTGAGGTCCCCGCCGCAACTGGAGATGTACCCCCAGCTTCCCGCCAAAATTCGAGAAACACCACAAAATTATCCCCTCAGAGCGAGATGAGGAAATTTTGCGCTGCAGAATCTCAAGAGAAATCCCACATTCCCAACTGAAAGGCAAAAGGGATCTTGACACACTTTATGCCCCTCAGAGAGTTCCCTAACATCGGTACCCATTGGAGAGGCATACAAAGTTTATGGACTCAACTCCAGAAAAGGCCCTATTCCAATTAAAGGGCTCCAGACTAATCCGGAAGTTCCCCTTCCAGCACAAAGGGGGACCAGACTTCCCTGAAGTAACTCGAGTGAGTTCCTGAGGTCCTCATTTAAACTCAAGAAGTACCGCCAGCGTCCCGCCGCAATTCGAGAAACACCACAAAATATTCCCCTCACTGCGAGATGAGGAAATTTTGCGCAGCAGAATCTCAAGAGAAATCCCACATTCCGGCTTGAAAGGCAAAAGGGTACTTGACTCCCTTTAGGCGACTCAGAATGTTCCCTAACATCCTTCCTCAGTGGAGAGGAAAACACACTTTATGGACTCAAATCGAAAAGAGGCATTATTCCCATTTAAAAGCTCCAGAGTTATCCGGAATTTCCCCTTCCAACACAAAGGGGGACTGGACTTCCATGAAGCAACCCGAGCGAGTTACTGAGTTCCCCGTCGCAAGTCGAGACGTACCCCATGCTTAATGCCTCAACTCGAGAAACACCACAAAATCATGCTCTCAGTGTAAGATGAGGTAATTTTGCGCTGCAGAATCTCAAGAGAAATCCCTCATTCCCGCTGGAAAGACAAAAGGGTACTTGACACACTTAATACCACTCAGAAAGTTCCATAACATCTGTTCCCATTGGAGAGAACAACAGATATTATGGACTCAACTCGAGAAGAGGCCCTATTCCGATTAAAGGGCTCCAAAGTAATCCGGAAGTTCCCCTTCCAGCAGAAAAGGGGACCGGTCTTCCCTGAAGTAACTCGAGTGAGTTCCTGAGGTCCCAGTCGCAACTCCAGAAGTAACCCCAGCTTCCTGCTGCAATTCGAGAAACACCACAAAATTTTCCCGTCAATTCGAGATGAGGAAATTTTGCGCTACAGAATCTCAAGAGAAATCCCACATTCCCATTTGAAAGGAAAAAGCGTACTTGACTCCCTTTATACGACTCCGAATATTTCGTAACATCCATCCTCAGTGGAGAGGAGAACATATTTTATCTACTCAAATGGAGAAGAGGCAATATTCCCTTTTCAGGGCTAGAGAGTAATCCGGAAGTTCCTCTTCCAGCACAAGAGGGGACTTGACTTCCCTGAAGCAACCGGAGCGAGTTCCTGAGTTCCCCGCCGCAACTCTAGAATTACTCCCTGCTTCCCGCCGCAACTCGAGAAACACCACAAATTATCCCCTCAAGGCCCGTGTCTCTGGCGTCTTTGCCGCCTGGGCCGGCATCTCTCGTGTCTGCGCGGGTGGGGCTGGTATTTCTCCCGTTTGCACAGCCGGGTGAGACTCAAAAAATTCCCTCAAACAGTCGTCCCCATTGGAGAGGAGAACACACTTTACGGACTTAACTCGAGAAGAGGCCCTATTCCCATTTAAAGGCTCAACAGTAATCCCGAAATTCCCCTTCCAACACAAAAGGGTTCCTGACTTCCCTGAAGCAGCCAGAGAGAATTCCTGAGGTCCTGTTCGCTACCTGAGAAGTTCAACCAGATTCCCGCTGCAACTCTAGAAACACCACAAAATTATCCCCTCAATGCGAGATCAGGAAAATATTCCGCTGCACAATTCAAGAGAAATCCCACGTCCCGCTGGAAAGGCAAAACTGTATTTGACACCCTTTATGCGACTCAGAAACTTCCCTCACACAGCCATCCCCATTGGAGAGGAGAACAGACTTTATGGACTCAATTCTAGATGAGTCCCTGGGAACATTTAAGGGCTAGAGAGGAAACCGGAAGTTCCCCTTCCAACAGCAAAGGGGACCTGACTTCCCTGACGCAATCCCAGAGAGTTCCTGAAGTCCAGATCGCAACTCGAGAATCACACCCAGCTTCCCGCCCCAACTCGAGAAACATCCCAAAATTATCCCCTCAGTGCCAGATGAGGAAAGTTTGCGATGCAGCATCTCAAGAGAAATACCACATTCCCTCTTGAAAGGCAAAAAGGTACTTGACACTCTTTATTTTACACAGAAAGTTCCCTCACACAACCGTCCCATTTGAGAGGAGTATACACTTTATGGACTCAATTCGAGATGAGCCCCTGTGCACATTTAAGGGCTCGAGAGGAAACCGGAACTTCCCCTTCCAACATCAAAGGGGACCTGACTTCCCTGAAGCAACCCCAGCGAGTTCCTGAGGTCCCCGTCGAAACTCGAGAAGCACCCCCAGCTTCCCGCCGCAACTCGAGAAACACCCCAAAATTATCCCCTCAATGTGAGATGAGGAACATTTGCGATGCAGCATCTCAAGAGAAATACCACATTCCCTCTTGAAAGGCAGAAAGGTACTTGACACCCTTTATTCTATTCAGAAAGTTCAGTCTCACAGCCGGACCCTTAGGCGAGAACACACTTTATGGACTCAATTCGAGATGAGCCCGTGTGCACATTTAAGGGCTCGAGAGGAACCTGGAAGTTCCTCTTACAACAGCAAAGGGGACCTGACTTTCCTGAAGCAAGCCCAATGAGTTTCTGAGGTCCCCGTCGCAACTCGAGAAACACCCCCAGCTTCCCGCCGTAACTCGAGAAACACCCCAAAATTATCCCTTCCATGCGAGATGAGGAAATTTTGCGATGCATCATCTCAAGAAAAATACCACATTCCCTCTTGAAAGGCAGAAAGTTACTTGACACGCTTTATTTGACTCAGAAAGTTCCCTCACATAGCCGTCCCCTTTGGAGAGAACACTCTTTACGGACGCAATTCGAGATAAGCCCTTATGCACATTTACGGGCTCGAGAGGAACTCGGAAGTTCCCCTTCCAACAGCAAGGGGACCTGATTCCCTGAAGCAACCCCAGCGAGTACCTGAGGTACCCGTCGCAACTCGAGAAGCACCTCCAGCTTCCCGCAGCAACTCGAGCAAAACTCCAAATTTATCCCCTCAATGCGAGTTGAGGAAATTTCGCGATGCAGCATTTCAAGAGAAATACCACATTCCCTCTTGAAAGGCAAAAATGTACTTGACACCCTTTATTCGACTCAGAAAGTTCCTCACACAGCCGTCCCCTTTGGAGAGAACACACTTTATGGACTCAATTCGAGATGAGACCCTGTGCACATTTAAGGGCTCGAGATGAACCCGGAATTTCCCCTTCCAACAACAAAGCGGAACTGACTTCCCTGAAGCAACACCAGCGAGTACCTGAGGTCCCCTTCGCTACTCTAGAAGCACCCCCCGCTTCCCAACGCAACTCGAGAAACACCCCAAAATTATCCCCTCAATGCGAGATGAGGAAATATTGCGATGCAGCATCTCAAGAGAAATACCACATTCCCTCTTGAAAGGCAAAAAGTTACTTGACACCCTTTATTCGACTCAGAAAGTTCCCTCACACAGCGTTCCCCTTTTAGAGGAGAACAAACTTTATGGACTCAAATCGAGATGAGCCCCTGTGGATATTGAAGGGCCCGAGAGGAACCCGGAAGTTCCCCTTCTAACAGAAAAGGGGACCTGACTTCCCTGAAGCAATCCCAGCGAGTTCCTGAAGTCCCCTTCGCAACTCGAGAAGCAGTCCCAGCTTCCCGCCGCAACTCGAGAAACACCTCAAAATTATCCCCTCAATGCGAGATGAGACAATTTTGCGATGCAGCATCTCAAGAGAAATGCCACATTCCCTCTTGAAAGGCATAAAGGTACTTGACACCCTTTATTCGACTCAGAAAGTTCCATCACACAGCCGTCCCCTTTGGAGAGAATACACTTTGTGGACTCAATCCGAGATGATCCCATGTGCATATTTAAGGGCTCGAGAGAAACCCGGAAGTTCCCGTTCCAACACCAAAGGGGACCTGACTTCCCTGAAGCAACCCCAGCGAGTTCCTGAAGTCCCCTTCGCAACTCTTGAAGCACCCCCAGCTCCCCTCCGCAACTCGAGAAACAACCCAAAACTATCCCCTCCATGGTTATGAGACAATTTTGCGATGCAGCATCTCAAAAGAAATACCACATTCCCTCTTTAAAGTCAAAAATGTACTTGATACCTTTTATTCGACTCAGAAAGTTCCCTCGCACATCTGTCCCCTTTGGAGAGGAGAACAAACATTATGGACTGAATTCGAGATGAGAAACTGTGCACATTTAAGGGCTCGAGAGGAAACTGGAGGTTCCCCTTCCAACACCAAAGGGGACCTTACTTCCGTGAAGCAACCTTAGTGAGTTCCTGAGGTCCCCGTTGCAACTCGAGAAGCACCCCCAGGTTCACGCCGCAACCCGAGAAACACCCCAAAATTATCCCTCAATGCGAGATGAGGAAATTTTGCGATGCATCATCTCAAGAGAAATACCACATTCCCTCCTGAAAGGCAAAAAGTTACTTAACACCCTTTATTCGACTCAGAAAGTTCCCTCACACAGCCGTCCCCTTTGGAGAGGAGAACACACTTCATGGACTCAATTTGAGTTGAGCCCCTGTGCACATTTAAGGCCTCGAGAGGAAACCGGAAGTTCCCCTTCCAACACCAAGGGGACCTGACTTCCCTGAAGCAATACCAGCGGGTTCCTGAGGTCCCGTTGCAACTCGAGGAGCACCCCCAGCTTCCCGCCACAACTCGAGAAACACGCCAAAATTATCCCTCAATGCGAGATGAGGATATTTTGAGTTGCAGCATCTCAAGAGAAATACCACATTCCCTCTTGAAAGGAAAAAAGGTACTTGACACCCTTTATTCGACTCAGAAAGTTCCTCACACAGCCGTCCCCTTTGGAGAGGAGAACACACTTTAAGGACTCAATTTGAGATGAGCCCCTGTGCACATTTCAGGTCTTGAGAGGAAACCGGTAGTTCCCCTTCCAACACCAAAGGGGAACTCACATCCCCGAAGCAACCCCAGCACTTCCTGCGGTCCCCGTCGCAACTCGAGAAGCACCCCCAGCTTCCCGCCGCAACTCGAGAAACAACCCAAATTGTCCCCTCCATGCGAGATGGGGAAATTTTGCGATGCAGCATCTCAGGAGAAATACCACATTCCCTCTTGAAAGGCAAAAAGGTACTTGACACCCTTTATTCGACTCAGAAAGTTCACTGACACAGCCGTCCTTTCTGGAGAGGAGAAGACACTTTATGGACTCAATTCGAGATGAGCCCCTGTGCACATTTAAGGGCTCGAGAGGAAACCGGAAGTTCCCCTTCCAACACCAAAGGGGACCTGACTTCCCTGAAGCAACCCCAGCGAGTTTCTGAGGTCTCCGTCCCAACTCGAGAAGCACCCCCAGCTTTCCGCCTCAACTCGAGAAACACACCAAAATTATCCCCTCAATGCGAGATGAGGAAATTTTGCGATGCAGCATCTCAAGAGAAATACCACATTCCCTCTTGTAAGGCAAAAAGGTACTTGACACCCTTATTCGACTCAGAAAGTTCCCGCACACAGCCATCCCCTTTGGAGAGGAGAACTCACTTTATGGACTCAATTCGAGATGAGACCCTGTGCACATTTAAGGGCTCACGAGCAAACGAAATGTTCCCCTTCCAACAGCAAAGGGGACCTGACTTCCCTGACAAAATCCCAGAGAGTTCCTGAAGTCCCGATCCCAACTCGAGAATCACACCCAGCTTTCAGCCCCAACTCGAGAAACACCCCAAAATTATCCCCTCAGTGCGAGATGAGGAAAGTTTGCGATGCAGCATCTCAAGAGAATTACCACATTCCCTCTTGAAAGGCAAAAAGTTACTTGACACGTTTTTTCGACTCAGAAAGTTCCCTCACACAGCCGTCCCCTTTGGAGAGAAGCACACACTTTATGGACTCAATTCGAGATGACCCCTGTGCATATTTAAAGGCTCGGGAGGAAACCGGATGTTGCTCTTCCAACACCAAAGGGGACCTGACTTCCCTGAAGCAACCCCAGCGAGTTCCTGAGGTCCCCTTCGCAACTCGAGAAGCACCCCCAGCTTCCCGCCGCAACTCGAGTAACACCTCAAAATTATCTCCTCAATGCGAGATGAGGAAATTTTACGATACAGATTCTCAAGAGAAATAATACATTCCCTCCTGAAAGGTAAAATGTACTTGACAACATTTATTCGACTCAGAAAGTTCCCTCACAGAGCCGTCCCCTTTGGAGAGGAGAACACACTTTATGGACTCAATTCGAGATGAGCTCCTGTTCACATTTAAGGGCTCCACAGGAAACCGGAGTTTACCTTCCAACACAAAAAGGGTCCTGACTTCCCTGAAGCAACCCCAGCGAGGTTCTGAGGTCCCCGTCGCAACTCAAGAAGCACCCCCAGATTCCCGGCGCAAGCCGACAAGCCCCTCAAAATTATCCCCTCAATGAGAGATGAGGAAATTACGCGATGGAGCTTCTCAAGAGAAATACCACATTCCCTCTGGAAAGGCAAAAAGATACTTGACACCCTTTGTTTGACTCAGAAAGTTCCCTCACACAGCCGTCCCCTTTGGAGACGAGAACACACTTTATGGACTCAATTCGAGATTAGAACCTGGGCACATTTAAGGGCTCGAGAGAAAACGAAATGTTCCCCTTCCCACACAAAAGAAGACCTGACTTCCGTGAAGCAACCCCAGCGAGTTCCTGAGGTACCGGTCCCAACTCGAGAAGCACTCCCAGCTTCCCGCCGCAACTCGTGACACACCCCAAAATTATCCCCTCCATGCGAGATGAGGAAATTTTGCCATGCAGCATCTCAAGAGAAATACCACATTCCCTCTTGAACGACAAAAAGGTACTTGACACCCTTTATTCGACTCAGAAAGTAGCCACACACAGCCATCCCCTTTGCAGAGGAGAACACACTATATGGACTGAATTCGAGATGAGACCCTGTGCACATTTAAGGGCTCGAGAGGAAACCGGAAGTTCCCCTTCGAACACCAAAGGGGACTTGACTTTCCTGAAGCAACCCCAGCGAGTTCCTGAGTTCCCCATGGCAACTCGAGAAGCATCACAGCTTCCCGCCGCAACTCGAGAAACACCCCAAAATAATCACCTCCATGCGAGATGAGGAAATTTTGCGATGCAGCATCTCAAGAGAAATACCACATTCCCTCTTGAAAGGCAAAAAGGTACTTGACACCCATTATTCGACTCAGAAAGTTCCCTCACACAGCCATCCCCTTTGCAGAGGAGAACACACTTTATGCACTCAATTCGAGATGAGACCCTGTGCACATTTAAGGGCTCGAGAGGAAACCGGAAGTTCCTCTTCCAACACCAGAGGGGACCTGACTTCACTGAAGCAACCCCAGTGAGTTCCTGAGGTCTCCGTCGCAACTCGAGTAGCACCCCCAGCTTCCCACTGCAACTCGAGAAGCACCCCAAAATTATCCCCTCATTGCGAGATGAGGAAATTTGGCGATGCAAATTCTCATGGGAAATAACAAATTCCCTCTTGAAAGACAAAAAGTTAAGTGACACTCATTATTTGACTCAGAAAGTTCACTCACACAGCCATCCCCATTGCAGAAGAGAACACACTTTAAGGACTCAACTCGAGATGAGCCCCTGTTCACATTTAAGGGCTCGAGAGGAAAACGGAAGTTCCCCTTCCAACACCAAAGGGGACCTGACCTTCCTGACGAAACCCCAGAGAGTTCCTGAAGTCCTCTTCGCAACTCGAGAAGCACCCCCAGCTTCCCGCCGCAACTCGAGAAACACCCCAAAATTATCACCTCCATGCCAGATGAGGAAATTTTGCGATGCAGCATCTCAAGATAAATACCACATTCCCTCTTGAAAGGCAAAAAGGTACTTGACACCCTTTATTCGACTCAGAAAGTTCCCTCACACAGCCATCCCCTTTGCAGAGGGGAACACACTTTATGGACTCAATTCGAGATGAGCCCCTGTGCACAGTTAAGGGCTCGAGAGGAAACCGGAAGTTCCCCTTCCAACACCAAAGGGGACCTGACTTCCCTGAAGTAACCCCAGCGAGTTCCTGAGGTCCTGGTCGCAACTCGAGAATCACCCCCATTTTCCCGCCGCAACTCGAAAAACACCCCAAAATTATCCACTCAGTGCGAGATGAGGAAAGTTTGCGATGCAGCATCTCAAGAGAAATACCACATTCCCTCTTGAAAGGCAAAAAGGTACTTGACACCCTTTATTCGACTCAGAAAGTTCCCTCACACAGCCGTCCCCTTTGGAGAGGCGAACTCACTTTATGGACTCAATTCGAGATCAGCCCCTGTGCACATTTAAGGGCTCGAGACCAAACGAAATGTTCCCCTTCCAACACCAAAGGGGACCTGCCTTCCCTGAAGCAACTCCAGCGAGTTCCTGAGGTCCCCGTCGCAAATCGAGAAGCACCCCCAGCTTCCCGTCGCAACTGGAGAAATACTCCAAAATTATCCCCTCCATGCGAGATGAGGAAATTTGGCGATGCAGCATCTCAGGAGAAATACCACATTCCCGCTTGAAAGGCAGAAAGGTACTTGACACCCTTTATTCGACTCAGAAAGTTTCCTCACACAGCCGTCCCCTTTGGAGAGGAGAACACACTTTATGGACTGAGTTCTACATGAGCCCCTGTTCAGATTTAAGGGCTCGAGAGGAAACCGGAAGTTCCCCTTCCAACACCAAAGTGGAACTGACTTCCCTGAAGCAACCCCAGCGAGTTCCTGAGGTCCCCGTCGCAACTCGAGAAGCACCCCCAGATTGCCGCCGCAACTCGAGAAACACTACAAAAATATCCCCTCAATGAGAGATGAGGAAATTTTGCGATGCAGCATCTGAAGAGGAATACCACATTCACTCTTGAAAGGCAAAAAGGTACCTGACAACGTTTATTCGACTCAGAAAGTTCCCTCACACAGCCGTCCCCTTTGGAGAGGAGAACACACTTTATGGACTCAATTCGATTGAGTCCCTGTGCACATTTAAGGGCTCGAGAGGAACCCGGAAGTTCCCCTTCCAACAACAAAGGGGACCTGACTTCCAAGAAGCAACCCCAGCGAGTTCCTGAGGTCCCCGTCGCAACACGAGAAGCACCCCCAGCTTCCAGGCGCAACTCGAGAAACACCCCAAAATTATCCCCTCAATGCAAGATGAGGAAATTGTGCGATTCAGCATCTCAAGAGAAATATCACTTTCCCTCTTCAAAGACAAAAAGTTACTTGACACCCTTTATTCGACTCAGAAAGTTCCCTCACACAGCCGCCCCTATGGAGAGGAGAACACACTTTATGGACTCAATTCGAGATGAACCCTGTTCATATTTAAGGGCTCGAGAGGCACCGCCAGCTTCCAGCCGCAACTCGAGAAACACCCCAAAATTTTCCTCTCAATGCGAGATGAGGAAATTTTGCGATGCAGCATCTCAAGAGAAATACCACATTTCCTCTTGAAAGGCAAGAAGTTACTTGACACTCTTTATTTGACTCAGAAAGTTCCCTCATACAGCTGTCTCCTTTGGAGAGGAGAACACACTTTATGGACTCAATTCAAGATGGGCCCCTGTGCATATTATAGGCTCGAGAGGAACCGGAAGTTCCCCTTCCTACACCAAAGGGGACCTGACTTCCCTGAAGCAACCCGAGCGAGTTCCTGAGGTCCACGTCGCCACTCGAGAAGCACCCCCATCTTCCCGCCGCAACTAGAGAAACACCCCAAAATTATCCCCTCAATGCGAGATGAGGAATATTTTCGTTGCAGAATCTCAAGAGAAATCCCGTATTCCCCCTTGAAAGGCAAAAGGGTACTTGACTCCGTTTATGCAACTCAGAATGTTCCCTAACATTAGTCCTCAGTGGAGAGGAGTACACATTTCATGGACTAAAATCGAGAAGAGATAATATTCCCATTTAAAGCCTAGTGAGTAATCAAGAAGTTACCCTTCAAAGACAAAAGAGGACTTGACTTCCCTGAAGCAACCCGAGCGAGTTCCTGAGGACCTCGCTGCAACTGGAGGAGTACCCCCAGCTTCCCGCCAAAATTCGAGAAACAACACAAAATTATCCCCTCAATGCGATATGAGGAAATTTTGCGCTGCAGAATCTCAAGAGAAATCCCACATTCCCAACTGAAAGGCAAAAGGGAACTTGACACACTTTATGCCCCTCAGAGAGTTCCCTAACATCGGTCCCCATTGGAGAGGCATACAAAGTTTATGGACTCAATTCCAGAAGAGACCATATTCCCATTAAAGGGCTCCAGACTAATCCGGAAGTTCCCCTTCCAGCACAAAGGGGGACCAGACTTACCTGAAGTAATTCTAGTGAGTTCCTGAGGTCCCCATTTAAACTCAAGAAGTACCGCCAGCATCCCGCAACAATTCGAGAAACACCACAAAATATTCCCCTCACTGCGAGATGAGGAAATTTTGCGCATCAGAATCTCAAGAGAAATCCCACATTCCGGCTTGAAAGGCAAAAGGGTACGGGCTCCGTTTATGCGACTCAGAATGTTCCCTAACATCCTTCCTCAGTGGAGAGGAAAACACACTTTATGGACTCAAATCAAGAAAAGGCAATATTCCCATGTAACGGCTCAAGAGTAAACCGGAAATTCCCCTTCCAGCACAAAAGGGGACCTGACTCCCCGGAAGTGACAGAGTGAGTTCCTAAAGTCCGCGTGGCACCTGGAGATATACCCCAGCTTCCCGCCGAAATTCGAGAAAAACCACAAAATTATCCCCTCAAAGTGAGTTGAGGAAATTTTGCGCTGCAGAATCTCAAGAGAAATCCCACATTCCCTCTTGAAAGGCAAAAGGGTACTTGACTCCCTTTAGGCGACTCAGAATGTTCCCTAACATCCTTCCTCAGTGGAGAGGAAAACACACTTTATGGACTCAAATCGAAAAGAGGCATTATTCCCATTTAAAAGCTCCACAGTTATCCGGAATTTCCCCTTCCAACACAAAGGGGGACTTGACTTCCCCGAAGCAGCCAGAGCGAGTTACTGATTTCCCCGTCGCAACTCGAGACGTACACCATGCTTCCTGCCTCAACTCGAGAAACACCACAAAATTATGCTCTCAATGTGAGATGAGGTAATTTTGCGCTGCAGAATCTCAAGAGAAATCCCACATTCCCGCTGGAAAGACAAAAGGGTACTTGACACACTTAATACCACTCAGAAAGTTCCATAACATCCGTTCCCATTGGAGAGAACAACAGATATTATGGACTCAATTCGAGAAGAGGCCCTATTCCGATTAAAGGGCTCCAAAGTAATCCGGAAGTTCCCCTTCCAGCAAAAAAGGGGACCGGTCTTCCCTGAAGTGACTCGAGTGAGTTCCTGAGGTCCCAGTCGCAACTCCAGAAGTAACCCCAGCTTCCCGCTGCAATTCGAGAAACACCACAAAATTATCCCGTCAATTCGAGATGAGGAAATTTTGCGCTACAGAATCTCAAGAGAAATCCCACATTCCCATTTGAAAGGCAAAAGCGTACTTGACTCCCTTTATACGACTCACAATATTTCGTAGCATCCATCCTCAGTGGAGAGGAGAACATATTTTATCTACTCAAATGGAGAAGAGGCAATATTCCCTTTTCAGGGCTAGAGAGTAATCCGGAAGTTCCCCTTCCAGCACAAGAGGGGACTTGACTTCCCTGAAGCAACCCGAGCGAGTTCCTGAGGTCCCCGCCGCAACTCTAGAATTACCCCCTGCTTCCCGCCGCAACTCGAGAAACACCACAAATTATCCCCTCAATGCGAGATGAGGAAAATTTTCGCTGCAGAATCTCAAGAGAAATCCCACATTCCCGCTTGAAAGGCAAAAGGATACTTGACTCCGTTTACGCGACTCAGAATGTTCGCTAACATTAGTCCTCAGTGGAGAGGAGTACACATTTCATGGACTTAAATCGAGAAGAGGCAATATTCCCATTTAAAGCCTAGTGAGTAATCAAGAAGTTCCCCTTCAAACACAAAAGAGGACTTGACTTCCCTGAAGCAACCCAAGCGAGTTCCTGAGGACCTCACCGCAACTGGAGGAGTACCCCCAGCTTCCCGTAAAATTCGAGAAATACCACAATATATTCCCCTCAATGCGAGATAAGGAAATTTTGCGCAGCAGAATCTCAAGAGAAATCCCACATTGAAAGGCAAAAGGGTACGGGCTCCATTTATACGACTCAGAATGTTCCCTAACATCCTTCCTCAGTGGAGAGGAAAACACACTTTATGGACTCAAATCGAGAAGAGGCAATATTCCCATGTAAAGGCTCAAGAGTAAACCGGAAATTCCCCTTCCAGCACAAAAGGGGACCTGACTCCCCGGAAGTAACTGAGTGAGTTCCTGAAGTCCGCGTGGCACCTCGAGATGTACCCCCAGGTTCCCGCCGAAATTCGAGAAAAACCACAAAATTATCCCCTCAATGCAACATGAGGAAAATTTGTGCTGCAGAATTTCAAGGGAAATCCCACATTCCCAGTTGAAAGGCAAAAGTGTACTTGGCTCCCTTGAGGCGACTCCCAATGGTCCGTAACATCCCTCCTCAGTGGAGAGGAGAACACACTTTATGGACTCAAATCGAGAAGAGGCAATATTCCCATTTAACAGCTGGAGAGTAATGCGGAAGTTCCCCTTCCAACACCAAAGGGGACCTGACTTCCCTGAAGCAACCCGAGCGAGTTCCTGAGTTCCCCGTCTAAACTCGAGAAGTAAACCCTGCTTCCGGTAGCAACTCGAGAAACACCACAGAATTATGCTCTCAATGCGAGATGAGGCAAATTTTTGCTGCAGAATCGCAAGAGAAATCCCACATTCCCGCTGGAATGGCACAAGGGTACTTGACTCCCTTTAGGCGACTCAGAATGGCCCCTAAAACCATCCTCATTGAAGAGGAGGACACACTTTATGGACTCAAGCGGAGAAGAGGCAATATTCCTATTTAACAGCTCGAGAGTAATCCGGAAGTGCCCTTTTCAACACAAAAGGGGACATGACTTCCCTGAAGCAACCCGAGCGAGTTCCTGAGGTCCCCGCCGCAACTGGAGATGTACCCCCAGCTTCCCGCCAAAATTCGAGAAACACCCCAAAATTATCCCTTCAAAGCGAGATGAGGAAATTTTGCGCTGCAGAATCTCAAGAGAAATCCCACATTCCCGCTTGAAAGGCAAAAGGGTACTTGACTCCCTTTAGGCGACTCAGAATGTTCCCTAACATCCTTTCTCAGTGGAGAGGAAAACACACTTTATGGACTCAAATCGAAAAGAGGCATTATTCCCATTTAACAGCTCTAGAGTTATCCGGAATTTCCCCTTCCAACACAAAAGGGGACTGGACTTCCCCGAAGCAGCCAGAGCGAGTTACTGAGTTCCCCGTCGCAACTCGAGACGTACACCATGCTTCCTGCCTCAACTCGAGAAACACCACAAAGTTATGCTCTCAATGTGAAATGAAGTAATTTTGTGCTGCAGAATCTCAATAGAAATCCCACGTTCCCGCTTGAAAGGCAGAAGGGTACTTGACCCCCTTTAGTGATTCAGAATGTTCCCTAACATCCATCCTCCGTGGAGAGGAGAACATTTTTTATGGACTTAAATGGAGAGGAGGCAATATCCCCTTTAACGACTCGACAGTAATCCGGAAGTTCCCCTTCCAAAAAAAAAAAAGTGACTTGACTTCCCTGAATCAACCCGAGCGAGTTCCTGAGGTCCCCTCCATAGCTAGAAAAGTGCCCCCTGCTGCCCACTACAACTGGAGAAACACCACAAAATCATCCACTCAATGCGAGATGAGGAAATTTTGCGCTGCAGAATCTCAAAAGAAAATCCACATTACCATTGAAATGCAAAAGCGTACTTGACACACTTTATGCCACTCAGAAAATTCCCTACCATCTGTCCACATTGGAGAGAACAACAGATTTTATGGACTCAATTCGAAAAGAGGCCCTATTCCCATTCAAGGGCTTGAGAGTAATCCGGATGTTTCCCTCGCAGCACAAAAGGGGACCTGACTTCCCTGATGTAACTCGAGTGAGATTCTGAGGTCCCCGTCGCAACTCCAGAAGTAACCCAAGCTTCCCGCCGCAATTTGAGAAACACCACAAAATTATCCCTCAATGTGAGATGAGGAAATTTTGCGCTACAGAATCTCAAGAGAAATCCCACATTCCCGTTTGAAAGGCAAAAGGGTACTTGACTCCCTTTATACGACCCAGAATATTCCGTAACATCCATCCTCAGTGGAGAGAAGAACATATTTTATCTACTCAAATGGAGAAGAGGCAATATTCCCTTTTAAGGGCTCGAGAGTAATCCGGAAGTTCCCCTTCCAGCACAAAAGGGGACTTGACTTCCCGGAAGCAACCCGAGCGAGTTCCTGAGGTCCACGCCGCAACTCGAGAATTACCCCCTGCTTCCCACTGCAACTCGAGAAACACCACAAATTATCCCCTCAATGCGAGATGAGGAAATATTGTGCTGCAGAATCTCAAGAGATATCCCACAATCCCGCTTGAAAGGCAAAAGAGTACTTGACTCCCTTTAGGCGACTCAGAATGTTCCCTAACATCCTTCCTCAGTGGAGAGGAAAACACACTTTATGGACTCAAATCGAAAAGATGTATTATTCCCATTTAACAGCACGAGAGTAATCCGGAAGTTCCCCTTCACACATAAAAGGGGACTTGACATTCCTGAAGCACCCCGAGCGAGTTCCTGAGGTTTCCCTGCTCAACTCGAGAATTAACCCATTCTTCCCGCCGCAACTCGAGAAACAACACAATATTATCCCCTCAATGCGAGATGAGGAAATTTTACGCTGCAGAATCACAAGAGAAAACCCACAATCCCGCTTGAAAGGCAAAAGGGTTCTTGACTCCCTTTAGGCGACACAGAATATTCCCTAACATCCTTCCTCAGTGGAGAGGAAAACACACTTTATGGACTCAAATCGAGAAGATGTATTATTCCCATTTAACAGCACGAGAGTAATCCGGAAGTTCCCCTTCAAACACAAAAGGGGATTTGACTTCCCTGAAGCAACCCGAGCGAGTTCCTGAGGTCCCCGTCGCAACTAGAGAATTACCCCCTGATTCCGGCCACAACTCCAGAAACACCACAAAATTATCCCCTCAATGCGAGATGAGGAAATTTTGCGCTGCAGAATCTCAAGAGAAATCCCACATTCCCGTTTGTAAGGCAAAAGGGTTCTAGACTCCCTTTATGCGACTCAGAATGCTCCCTAACATCCTTCCTCAGTGGAGAGGAAAACACACTTCATGGAGTCAAATCGAACAGAGGCAATCAGTTCAGTTCAGTCGCTCAGTCGCGTCCGACTCTCCGCGACCCCATGAATCACAGCACGCCAGGCCTCCCTGTCCATCACCAACTCCCGGAGTACACTCAAACTCATGTCCACAGAGTTGGTGATGCCATCCAGCCATCTCATTCTCCGTCGTCCCCTTCTCCTCCCGCCCCCAACCTTTCCCAGCATCAGAGTCTTTTCCAGTGAGTCAACTCGTCGCATGAGGTGGCCAAAGTATTGGAGTTTCAGCTTTAGCATCAGTCCCTCCAATGAACATCCAGGATTGATCTCCCTTAGAATGGACTGGTTGGATCTCCTTGCAGTATAAGGGACTCTCAAGAGTCTTCTCCAACACCACAGTTCAAAAGCATCGATTCTTCGGCGATCAGCTTTTTTCACAGTCCAACTCTCACATCCATACATGACCACGGGAAAAACCATTGCCTTGACTAGACGGACCTTGGTCGGCAAAGTAATGTCTCTGCTTTTTAATATACTATCAAGGTTGGTCATAACATTCCTTCCAAGGAGCAAGCGTCTTTTAATTTCATGGCTGTAATCAGCATCTGCAGTGATTTTGGAGCCCAAAAAAACAAAGTCTGACACTGTTTCCACTGTTTTTCCATCTATGTCCCATGAAGTGATGGGACCAGATGCCATGATCTTTGTTTTCTGAATGTTGAGCTTCAAGCCAACCTTTTCACTCTCCTCTTTCACTTTCATCAAGAGGCTTTTGAGTTCCTCTTCACTTTCTGCCATAAGGGTGGTGTCATCTGCATATCTGAGGTTATTGATATTTCTCCCAGCAATCTTGATTCCAGCTTGTGCTTCTTCCAGCCCAGTGTTCCTCATGATGTACTCTGCATATAAGTTAAATAAGCAAGGTGACAATATACAACCTTGACGTACACGTTTTCCTATTTGGAACCAGTCTGTTGTTCCATGTCCTGTTCTAACTGTTGCTTCCTGACCTGCATACAGGTTTCTCAAGAGGCAGGTCAGGTGGTCTGGGATTCCTATCTCTTTCAGAATGTTCCACAGTTTATTGTGATCCACACAGTCAAAGGCTTTGGCATAGTCAATGAAGCAGAAATAGATGTTTTTCTGAAACTCTCTTGCTCTCTCCATGATCCAGCAGATGTTGGCAATTTGATCTCTGGTGCCTCTGCCTTTTCTAAAACCTGCTTGAACATCTGGAAGTTCACGGTTTACATACTGCTGAAGCCTGGCTTGGAGAATTTTGAGCATGACTTTACTAGCGTGTGAGATGAGTGCAATTGTGCGGTAGTTTGAGCATTCTTTGGCATTGCGTTTCTTTGGGATTGGAATGAAGACTGACCTCTTCCAGTCCTGTGGCCACTGCTGAGTTTTCCAAATCTGCTGGCATATTGAGTGCAGCACTTTCACAGCATCATCTTTCAAGACTTGAAATAGCTCAACTGGAATTCCATCACCTCCACTAGCTTTGTTCGTAGTGATGCTTTCTAAGGCCCACTTGACTTCACATTCCAAGATGTCTGGCTCTAGGTCAGTGATCACATTATCGTGACTATCTTGGTCGTGAAGATCTTTTTTGTACAGTTCTTCTGTATATTCCTGCCACCTCTTCTTAATATCTTCTGCTTCTGTTAGGTCCATACCATTTCTGTCCTTTATCGAGCCCATCTTTGCATGAAATGTTCCCTTGGAATCTCTAATTTTCTTGAAGAGGTCTCTTGTTTTTCCTATTCTGTTGTTTTCCTCTCTTTCTTTGCATTGAACACTGAGGAAGGCTTTCTTATCTCTCCTTGCTATTCTTTGGAACTCTGCATTCAGATGCTTATATCTTTCCTTTTCTCCATTGCTTTTCGCCTCTCTTCTTTTTACAGCTATTTGTAAGGCCTCCTCAGACAGCCCTTTCTCTCTTTTGCATTTCTTTTCCATGGGGATGGTCTTGGTCCCTGTCTCCTGTACAATGTCACGAACCTCCGTCCAGAGTTCATCAGGCACTCTATCAATCAGATCTAGTCCCTTAAATCTATTTCTCACTTCCACTGCATAATCATAAGGGATTTGATTGAGGTCATATTTGAATGGTCTAGTGGTTTTCCCTACTTTCTTCAATTTAAGTCTGAACTTCGCAATAAGGAGTACATGATCTGAGCCACAGTCAGCTCCTGGTCTTGTTTTCGCTAACTGTATACAGCTTCTCCATCTTTGGTTGCAAAGAATATAATCAATCTGATTTCGGTGTTGACCATCTGGTGATGTCCATGTGTAGAGTCTTCTCTTGTGTTGTTGGAAGAGGGTGTTTGCTATGACCAGTGCATTCTCTTGACAAAACTGTATTAGCCTTTGCCCTGCTTCATTCCGTGCTCCCAGGCCAAATTTGCCTGTTACTCCAGGTGTTTCTTGACTTCCTACTTTTGCATTCCAGTCCCCTATAATGAAAAGGACGTCTTTTTTGGGTGTTAGTTCTAAAAGGTCTTGTAGGTCTTCATAGAACCGATTAACTTCGGCTTCTTCAGCATTACTGGTTGGGGCATAGGCCTGGATTACTGTAATATTGAATGGTTTGCCTTGGAAACGAACAGAAATCATTCTGTCATTTTTAAGATTGCATCCAAGTACTGCATTTCGGACTCTTTTGTTGACCATGATGGCTACTCCATTTCTTCTAAGGGATTCCTGCCCACAGTAGTAGATATAATTGTCATCCGAGTTAAATTCACCCATTCCAGTCCATTTTAAATCACTGATTCCTAGAATGTCGACGTTCACTCTTGCCATCTCCTGTTTGACCACTTCCAATTTGCCTTGATTCATGGACCTAACATTCCAGGTTCCTATGCAATATTGCTCTTTACAGCACCGGACCTTGTTTCTATCATTGGTCACATCCACAACTGGGTATTGGTTTTGCTTTTGCTCCATCCCTTTATTCCTTCTATAGTTATTTCTCCACTGAGCTCCAGTAGCATACTGGGCACCTACCGACATGGGGAATTCCTCATTCAGTATCCTGTTATTTTGCCCTTTGTTACTGTTCATGGGGTTCTCAAGGCAAGTATACTGAAGTGGTTTGCCATTCCCTTCTCCAGGGGACCACATTCGGCTGTGGTCCATGTGATTAGATCAGCTAGTTTCCTGTGATTATGATTTCAGTGTGTCTGCCCTCTGGTGCCCCCTCACAATACCTACCGTCTTATTTGGGTTTCTCTTACCTTGGTCGTGGAAAATCTCTTCACAGCCGCTCCAGCAAAGTGCAGCCATCCATAAAGCATCATGACTAGCCTGTTATGGACTTCTATATCCTGGTGCTATCCTAGAGCTCTCGGCTCCTCCGGGGCGGGAGGCAACTGCAACTGCCACAGCCTCACACGCACCCGCCTCAGAACACTCCGACCGGCAGGTTCCCCAACAGAGGCAATATTCCCATTTAAAGGCTAGAGAGTAATCAAGAAATTCCCCTTCCAACACAAAAAGCACTTGACTTCCCTGAAGCAAACCGAGCGAGTTCCTGAGGTTCCCGGCTCAACTGGAGAAGTACCCCTTGCTTCCCGCCGCAACTCGAGAAACAACACAATTTTATCCCATCAATGCAAGATGAGGAAATTTTATACTGCAGGGTCTCAAGAGGAATACCACATTCCCTCTTGAAAGGCAAAACGTTACTTGACACCCTTTATTCGACTCAGAAAGTTCCCTCACACTGCTGTCCCCTTTGGAGTGGGAACACACTTTATGGACTCAATTCGAGACGAGCCCCTGTTCATATTTAAGGGATCAAGAGGAAATCGGAAGTTCCCCTCCCAACAACAAAGGGGACCTGACTTCCCGGAAGCAATCCCAGCGAGAACCTGAGGTCCCCGTCGCAACTCGAGAAGCACCCGAAACTTCCCGCCGCAACTCGAGAAACACCCCAAAATTTTCCCCTCAGTACAAGAGGAGGAAATTTTGCGAGGAAAACACACTTTATGGACTCAATTTGAGATGAACCCTGTTCACATTGAGGGGCTCGAGAGGAAACCGGAAGTTCCCCTTCCAACAACAAAGGGGACCTGACTTCCCTGAAGCAACCCCAGCGAGTTCCTGAGGTGCCCGTTGCAACTCGAGAAGCACCCCCAGCTTCCCGCCGCAAATCGAGAAACACTCCAAAATTATCCGCTCAATGCGAGATGAGGAAATTTGGCGATGCAGCATCTCAAGAGAAATACCACATTCACTCTTGAAAGGCAGAAAGGTACTTGACACACTTTATTCGACTCAGAAAGTTCCCTCACACACCTGTTCACTTGGAGAGGAGAACACACTTTATGGATTCAATTCGAGATGAGTTCCTATTCACAACTAAGGCCTCGAGAGCAAAGTGGAAGTTCCCCTTCCAACCCCAAAGGGGACCTGACTTCCCTGAAGCAACCCCAGCGAGTTCCTGAGGTCCCCGTCGCAACTTCAGAAGTAAGCCCAATTTCCTGCCGCTACTCGAGAAATACCAAAAAATTATCCCCTCTAAGCGACAGGTGGAAATTTTTCAATGCAGAAGCTCAAGAGTAATACCACAATTCCTCTTGAATGGCAAAAAGGTACTTGAAAACCTTTATTTGACTCAGAAAGTTCCCTCACACAGCCCTCCCCATTAAATATGAGAACACACTTTATGGACTCAATTCGAGATGAGGCCCTGTTCACATTTAAGGGCTCGAGAGGAAACCGGAAGTTCCCCTTCAAACACCAAAGGGGAACTGACTTCCCTGAAGCAACCCCAGCGAGTACCTGAGGTCTCCGTCGCAACTCGAGGGGCACCCCCAGCTTCCCAAGAAACCCTAGAAACACCTCAAAATTATCCCCTCCATGCGAGATGAGGAAATTTTGCGATGCAGAATCTCAAGAGAAATACCACATTCCCTCTTGAAAGGCAAAATATTCACGACACCGTTTATTCGAATCAGAAAGTTCCCTCACACACCGTCCCCTTTGGAGACGAGAACACACGTTATGGACTCAATTGGAGATGAGCCCCTGTTCACATTTAAGGGCTCGAGAGGAAACCGAAAGTTCCCCTTCCAACACCAAAGGGGACCTGACTTCCCTGAAGCATCCCCAGCGAGTTCCTGTGGTCCCCGTCAAAACTCGAGAAGCAGCCCCAGCTTAACGCCGCAACTAGAGAAACACAACAAAATTATCCCCTCAATGCGAGATGAGGATGTGTTGCCATGCAGAATCTCAAGAGATATACCACATTACCTCTTGAAAGGCAAAAAGGTACTTGACATCCTTTATTCGACACAGAAAGTTCCCTAACACAGCCGTACCTTTGGAGAGCAGAACACACTTTATGGACTCAATTTGAGATGAGCCGATGTTCACATTTAAGGGCTCGAGAGGAAACCGGAAGTTCCCCTTCCAACATCAAAGGAAACCTGACGTTCCTGAAGCAACAGGAGCAAGTTCCTGAGGTCTCCGTCGCAACTCGAGAAACACCACCAGATTCCCGCCACTACTATAGAAACACACCAAAATTATCCACTCAATGCGAGATGTTGAAATTTTACGATGCAGTATAGCAAGGAAATACCACATTCCTTCTTGAAAGGCAAAAAGGTACTCTACACCCTTTATTCGACTCAGAAAGTTCCATCACATAGCATTCCCCATTGGAGAGGAGAACACACTTTATGGACTCAATTCGAGGTGGACCCCTGTTCACATTAAAGGCTCGAGAAGAAACCGGAAGTTCCCCTTCCAACACCAAAGGGGACCTGAATTTCCTTAAGCAACACCAGCGAGTTCCTGAGGTCCCCGTCGCAAATCTGGAAGCACACCCAGCTTCCCGCCGCAACTCGAGAAACACCCCAAAATTATCCCCTCAATGCGAGATCAGGAAATTTTGCGATGCAGAATCTCAAGAGAATCACCACATTCCCTCTTGAAAGGCAAAAAGGTACTTGAAACTCTTTATTCTACTCAGAAACTTCACACACAGAATCGTCCCATTTGGAGAGGAGAACACACTTTAAGGACTCAATTCGAGATGAGCCCCTGTGCACATTTAAGGGCTCGAGCGGAAACCGGACATTCCCCTTCCAACACCAAAGGGGTACTGACTTCCCTGAAGCAACCAGGGCGAGTTCCTGCGGTCCCGTCGCAACTCGAGAAGCACCCCCAGCTTTCCGTCGCAACTGGATAAACACCCCAAAATTATCCCCTCAATGCGAGATGAGGAAATTTTGGGATGCAGAATCTCAAGATAAATACCACATTCCCTCTTGAAAGGCAAAAATGTACTTGACATCCTTTATTCTACTCAGAAATTTCACTCACACAGCCATCCCCATTGGAGAGGATATCACACTTTAAGTACTTAATCCCAGATGAGACCCTGTTTACAATTAAGGGCTTGAGAGGAAACGGTAAGTTAACCTTCCAACACCAAAGGGGACCTGACTTCCAAGAAGCAACTCCAGCGAGTTCATGAGATCCCCGTCGCAACTCGAGAAGCACCCCCAGCTTACCGGCGCAACTCGGGAAACACCCCAAAATTATCTGCTCAATGCGAGATGAGGAAATTTTGCGATGCAGAATCTCAAGAGAAATACCACATTCCCTCTTGAAAGGCAAAAAGGGACTTGACACCCTTTATTAGACTCAGAAAGTTCCTTCACACAGCAGTGTCCTTTGGAGAGGAGAACACACTTTATGGACTCAATTCGAGATGAGACCCTCTTCACATTTAAGGGCTTGAGAGTAAACCGAAAGTTCCCCTTCCAACACCAAAGGGGACCTGACTTCCCTAAAGCAACCCCAGCGAGTTCCTGAGGTCCCCGTCGCAACTCGAGAAGCACCCCCAGCTTTCCGCCGCAACTCGAGAAACACCCCAAAATAATCCCCTCCATGCGAGATGAGGAAATTTTGCGATGCAGAATTTCAAGAGAAATACCACATTATCTCTTGAAAGGCAAACAGGTACTTGACACCCTTTATTTGACTCAGAAAGTTCCTTCACAAGGCGTCCGCTTTGGAGAGGAGCACACACTTTATGGACTTAATTCCAGATGAGCCCCTCTTCACATTTAACGGCTCGAGAGGAAACCGGAAGTTCCACTTGCAACACCAAAGGGGACCTGACTTCACTGAAGCAAGCCCAGCGAGTACCTGAGGACCTCGACACAACTCGAGAAGCACCCTAAGTTTCCCACCGCAACTCGTGAAACACCCAAAAATTATCCCCTCAATGCAACATGAGGCAATTTTCCAATGCAGCATCTCAAGAGAAATATTACATTCCCTAATGAAAGGCAAAAAGGAACTTGACACCCTTTATTCGACTCAGAAAGTTCCCTCACACAGCCGTCCCCTTCGGAGAGAAGAACACACTTTATGGACTTAATTCGAGATGAGCCCCTGTGCACATTTAAGGGCTCGAAAGCAAACCGGAAGTTCCCCTTCAAACACCAAAGGGGACCTGACTTCCCTGAAGCAACCCCAGCGAGTTCCTGAGGTCCCCATCGCAACTCGAGAAGCACACCCAGCTTCCCGCCACAACTCGTGAAACTCCCCAAAATTATCCCCTCCATGCGAGATGAGGAAATTTTGCGATGCAGCATCTCAAGAGAAATACCACATTCCCTCTTGAAAGGCAAAAAGGTACTTGACACCCTTTATTCGACTCAGAAAGTTCCCTCACACAGCCGTCCCGTTTGGAGACGGGAACACACTTTACGGACTCAATGCGATATGAGCCCCTGTGCACATTAAAGGGCTCGAGAGGAAACCGGAAGGTCCCGTACCAACAACAAAGGGGACCTGACTTCCCTCAAGCAACCCCAGCGAGTTCCTGAAGTCCCGGTCGCAAATAGAGAAGCACACCCAGCTTCCCGCCACAACTCGAGAAGCAAATCAAAATTATCCAATCAATGCGAGAGGAGGAAATTTTGCGATGCAGCATCTCAAGAGAAATACCACATTCCCTCTTGAAAGGCAAAAAGGTACTTGACACCCTTTATTTGACTCAGAAAGATCCCTCACACAGCCGTCCCCTTTGGAGAGGAGAAGACACTTTATGGACACAATTCGAGATGAGCCCCTGTGCACATTTAAGGACTCAAGAGGAAAACGGAAGTTCCCCTTCCAACACCAAAGGGGACCTGACTTCCCTGAAGCAACCCCAGCGAGTTTCTTAGGTCCCCGTCCCAACTCGAGAAGCACCCCCAGCTTACCGGGCAACTCGAGAAACACCCCAAAATTATCCCCTCTATGAGAGATGAGGAAATTTGCGATGCAGTATCTCAAGAGAAATACCACATTCCCTCTTGAAAGGCAAAAAGGTACTTGACACCATTTATTCGACTCAGAAAGTTCCCTCACACTGCCGTCCACTTCGGAGAGGAGAACACACTTTATGGACTCAATTCGAAATGAGCCCCTGTGCACATTTAAGGGCTGGAGAGGAACCGGAAGTTAACCTTCCAACACCAAAGGGGATCTAACTTCCCTGAAGCAACGCCAGCGACTTCCTGAGGTCCCCGTCGCAACTCTAGAAGCACCCCCAGCTTCCCGCCGCAACTCGAGAAATATACCAAAATTATCACCTCCATGCGAGATGAGGAAATTTTGCAATGCAGTATCTCAAGAGAAATATCACATTTCCTCTTGAAAGGCAAAAAGGTACTTGATCCCTTATATTCGACTCAGAAAGTTCCCTCACACACCCGTCCACTTTGGAGAGGAGAACACACTTTATGGACTCAATTCGAGATGAGCCCCTGTGCACATTAAAGGGCTCGAGGGGAAGCAGAAATTCCCCTTCCAACACCAAAGGGGACCTGACATCCCTTAAGCAACCCCAGCGAGTTCCTTAGGTCACCATCGCAACTCCAGAAGCACCCCGAGCTTCCCCCCGCAAATCAAGAAACAACCCAAAATTATCCCCTCAATGCGAGATGAGGAAATTTTGCGATGCAGCATCTCAAGAGAAATACCACATTCCCTCTTGAAAGAAAAAAAGGTACTTGATCCCCCTTATTTGACTCAGAAAGCTCCCTCACACAGCCGTCCCCTTTGGATAGGAGAACACACTTTATGGACTCAATTCGAGATGAGACCCTGTGCACATTGAAGGGCTCGAGAGGAAACCGGAAGTTCCCCTTCCAACACCAAAGGGGACCTGACTTCCTTGAAGCAACTCCAGAGAGTCCCTGAGGTCCCCCTCGCAACTTGAGAAGCACCCCCTCCTTCCCGCCGACTCGAGAAACACACCAAAATTATCCCCTCCATGCGAGATGAGGAAATTTTGCGATGCAGCATCTCAAGGGAAATAAAACATTCCCTTTTGAAAGGCAAAAAGTTACTTTACAACCTTTCTTCGACTCAGAAAGTTCCCTCACACAGCCGTCCCCTTTGGAGAGGAGAACACACTTTATGGACTGAATTCGAGATGAGCCCCTGTGCATATTTAAGGACTCCAGAGGAAACCGGAAGTTCCGCTTCCGACAGCAAAAATGGATCCTGACGTCCCTGAAGCAACCCCAGCGAGTTCCTCAGGTCCCCGTCGCACCTCGAGAAGCACCCCCAGCGTCGCGCCGCAACTCGAGAAAAACCCCAAAATTATCCCATCCTTTCGAGATGAGGAAATTTGGCGATGCAGCATCTCAAGAGAAATACCACATTCCCTCTGGAAAGGCAAGACCGTATTTGACACCCTTTATTAGACTCAGAAAGTTCCCTCACACAGCCGTCCCTTTGGAGAGGAGAACACACTTTACGGACTCAATTCGAGAGGAGCCCGTGTGCACATTGAAGGGCTCGAGAGGAAACCGGAAGTTCCCCTTCCAACACCAAAGGGGACCTGACTTCCCTGAAGCAACCCCAGCGAGTACCTGAGGTCCCCGTCACAACTCAAGAAGCACCCCCAGCTTCCCGCCGCAACTCGAAATACACCCCAAAATTATCCCCTCCATGTGAGATGAGGAAATTTGGCGATGCAGCATCTCAAGAAAAATACCACATTCCCTCTGGAAAGGCAAAAAGGTACTTGACACCCTTTATTCGACTCAGAAAGTTCCCTCACACAGCCGTCCCCTTTGGAGAGGAGAACACACTTTACGGACTCAATTCGAGAAGAGCCCGTGTGCACATTGAAGGGCTCGAGAGAAAACCGGAAGTTCCCCTTCCAACACCAAAGGGGACCTGACTTCCCTGAAGCAACCACAGCGAGTACCTGAGGTCCCCGTCACAACTCGAGAAGCACCCCCAGCTTCCCGCCGCAACTCGAAATACACCCCAAAATTATCCCCTCCATGTGAGATGAGGAAATTTGGCGAAGCAGCATCTCAAGAAAAATACCACATTCCCTCTTGAAAGGCAGAAAGGTACTTGACAACCTTTATTCGACTCAGATAGTTCCCTCACACTGCTGTCCCCTTTGGAGAGGAGAACATACTTCACGGACTCTTTTCTAGAGGAGCCCCTGTGCACATTGAAGGGCTCGAGTGGAAACCGGAAGTTCCCCTTCCAACACCAAAGGGGACCTGACATCCCTGAAGAAACCCCAGCGAGTTCCTGAGGTCCCCGTCACAACTCGAGAAGCACTCCCATCTTCCCGTCGCAACTCGAGAAACCCCCCAAAATTATCTCCTCCATGCCAGATGAGGAAATTTGGCGATGCAGAATCTCAAGAGAAACACCACATTCCCTCTGGAAAGGCAAAAAGGTACTTGACACCCTTTATTCGACTCAGAAAGTTCCCTCACACAGCCGTCCCCTTTGTAGAGTAGAACACACTTTACGGACTCAATTCGAGAGGAGCCCCTGTGCACATTGAAGGGCTCGAGAGGAAACCGGAAGTTCCCCTTCCAACAACAAAGGGGACCTGACTTCCCTGAAGCAACCCCAGCGAGTTTCTGAGGTCCCCGTCGCAACTCAAGAAGCACACCCAGCTTCCCGCCGCAACTCGAGAAACACCCCAAAATTATCCCCTTCATGCCAGATGAGGAAATTTGGCGATGCAGCATCTCAAGAGAAATACCACATTCCTCTGGAAAGACAAAAAGGTACTTGACACCCTTTATTCGACTCAGAAAGTTCCCTCACACAGCCGTCCCCTTTGGAGAGGAGAACACACGTCATGGACTCAATTCGAGATGAAACCCTGTGCACATTTAACGGCTCGAGAGGAAACCGGAAGTTCACCTTCCAACACAAAGGGGACCTGACTTCCCTTAGGCAAACCCAGTGAGTTCCTGAGGTCCCCGTCGCAACTCGAGAAGCACCCCCAGCTTCCCGCCGCAACTCGAGAAACATCACAAAATTATTCCCTCTATGCGAGTGAGGAAATTTTCCTATGCAGCATCTCAAGTGAAATACCACATTCCCTATTGAAAGGGAAAAAGTTACTTGACACCGTTTATTTGACTCAGAAATTTCCCTCAGAAGCCGTCCCCTTTGGAAAGGAGAACACACTTTATGGACTCAATTTGAGATCAGCCCCTGTGAACATTTAAGGGCTCCAGAGGAAACCTGAAGTTCCCCTCCAACACCAAAGGGGACCTGATTTCCCTGAAGCAACCCCAGCGAGTTCCTGAGGTCCCCGTCGCAAATCGAGAAGCACCCCCAGCTGCCGGCCGCAATTCGAGAAAAACCCCAAAATTATCCCCTCAATGCGAGATGAGGAAATTTTGCAATGCAGCATTTTAAGGGGAATACCACATTCACTCTTGAACGTAAAAAGGTACTTGACACCCATTATTCGAATCAGAAAGTTCCCTCACACAGCCGTCCCGTTTGGAGAGCAGAACACACTTTACGGACTCAATTCGAGAGGAGACCATGTGCACATTGAAGGGCGCGAGAGGAAACCGAAAGTTCCCCTTCCAACACCAAAGGGGACCTGACTTCCCTGAAGCAACCCCAGCGAGTTCCTGAGGTCCCCGTCGCAACTCGAGAAGCACCCCCAGCTTCCGGCCAAAACTCGAGAAACACCCCAAAATTATCCCCTCCATGCGAGATGAGGAAATTTGGCGATGCAGCATCTCAAGAGAAATACCACATTCCCTCTTGAAAGGCAAAAAGGTACTTAACACCCTTTATTCGACTCAGAAAGTTCCCTCACACAGCCGTCCCCTTTGGAGAGGAGAACACACTTGATGGACTCAATTGAGATGAGCCCCTGTGCACATTGAAGGGCTCGAGAGGAAACCGGAATTTCGCCTTCCAACACCAAAGGGGATCTGACTTCCCTGAAGCAACGCCAGCGAGTTTCTGAGGTCCCCATCGCAACTCGAGAAGCACCCCCAGCTTCCCGCCACAACTCGAGAAACACACCAAAATTATCCCCTCCATGCGAGATTAGGAAAGTTGACAATGCAGCATCTAAAGAGAAATAACACATTCCCTCTTAAAAGGAAAAAAGGTACTTGACACCCTTTATTAGACTCAGAAAGTTCCCTCACAGAGCCGTCCTCTTTGGAGAGGAGAACACACATTAAGGAGTCAATTTGAGTTGAGCCTCTGTGCACACTGAAGGGCTCGAGAGGAAACCGGAAGTTCCCCTTCCAACACCAAAGGGGACCTCACTTTCCTGAGGCAACACCAGAGAGTTCCTGGGGTCCCCGTCGCAACTCGAGAAGCACCCCCAGCTTCCCGCCACAACTCGAGAAACCCGCCAAAATTATCACCTCCATGCGAGATATGGAAATTTGGCGATGCAGCATCTCAAGAGAGATACCACACTCCCTTTTGAAAGGCAAAAAGGTACTTGACACCCTTTATTCGACTCAGAAAGTTCCCTCACACAGCCGTCCCCTTTGGAGAGGAGAACACCCGTCATGGACTCAATTCGAGATGATTCCTGGGCACATTTAACGGCTCGAGAGGAAACCGGAAGTTCCCCTTCCAACACAAAAGGGGACCTGACTTCCCTCAGGCAACCCCAGAGAGTTCCTGATGTCGTCTTCGCAACTGGAGAAGCACCCCCAGCTTCCAGCCGCAACTCGAGAAACACCCCAAATTTATCCCCTCCATGCGAGATGAGGAAATTCTTCGATGAAGCATCTCAAGAGAAATACCACATTCCCTCTTGAAAGACAAAAAGGCACTTGACACTCTTTTTTCGACTCAGAAAGTTCCCTCACACAGCCGTCCCCTTTGGAGTGGAGAACACACTTATCGGACTCAATTCGAGATGAGACACTGTGCACACTGAAGGGCTCGAGAGGAAACCGGAAGTTCCCCTTCCTACAGCAAAGGGGACCTGACTTCCCTGAAGCAACACCAGCGAGTTCCTGAGGTCCCCGTCGCAACTCGATAAGCACCCCCAGCTTCCCGCTGCAACTCGAGAATCACCCTCCATGCGAGATGAGGAAATTTTGGAATGCAGCATCTCAAGAGAAATACCAAATTCCCTCTTGAAAGGCAAAAGTTACTTGACACCCTTTATTCGACTCAGAAAGTTCCCTCACACAGCCGTTCCCTTTGGAGAGGAGAACACACTTGATGGACTCAATTGAGATGAGCCCCTGTGCACCTTGAAGGGCTCGAGAGGAAACCGGAGGTTCCCCTTCCTACAGCAAAGGGGACCTGACTTCCCTGAAGCAACACCAGCGAGTTCCTGAGGTCCCCGTCGCAACTCGATAAGCACCCCCAGCTTCCCGCTGCAACTCGAGAATCACCCTCCATGCGAGATGAGGAAATTTTGGAATGCAGCATCTCAAGAGAAATACCAAATTCCCTCTTGAAAGGCAAAAGTTACTTGACACCCTTCATTCGACTCAGAAAGTTCCCTCACACAGCCATTCCCTTTGGAGAGGAGAACACACTTGATGGACTCAATTGAGATGAGCCCCTGTGCACCTTGAAGGGCTCGAGAGGAAACCGGAAGTTTCCCTTCCAACACCAAAGGGGATTTGACTTCCGTGAAGCAAACCCAGCGAGTTACTGAGGTCCCCGTCGCAACTCGAGAAGCACCCCCAGCTTCCCGCCACAACTCGAGAAACACACCAAAATTATCCCCTCCATGCGACATGAGGAAATTTGGCGATGCATCATATCAAGAGAAATACCACATTCCCTCTTGAAAGGCAAAAAGGTACTTGACACCCTTTATTCGACTCAGAATGTTCCCTCACACAGCCGTCACCTTTGGAGAGCAGAACACACTTAATGGACTCAATTCGAGATGAGACCCTGTGCACATTGAAGGGCTCGAGAGGAAACCGGAAGTTCCGCTTCCAACACCAAAGGGGACCTGAATTCCCTGAAGCAAACCCAGCGAGTTCCTGAGGTCCCCGTCGCAAATCGAGAAGCACACCCAGCTTCCGGCCGCAACTCGAGAAACACACCACAATAATCCCCTACATGCGAGATTAGGAAATTTGACGATGCAGCATCTAAAGAGAAATAAACATTCCCTCTTAAAAGGAAAAAAGGTACTTGACACCCTTTATTAGACTCAGAAAGTGCCCTCACAGAGCCGTCCCCTTTGGAGAGGAGAACACAGATTAAGGAGTCAATTTGAGTTGAGCCCCTGTGCACACTGAAGGGCTCGAGGGGAAACGGGAAGTTCCCCTTCCAACACCAAAGGGGACCTGACATTCCTGAAGCAACCCAAGCGAGTTCCTGAGGTCCCCGTCGCAACTCGAGACGGACCCCCAGCTTCCCATCCCTACTCAAGAAACACCAAAAATTATCCCCTCCATGAGACATGAGGAAATTTGGCGATGCAGCTTCTCAAGAGGAATACCACATTCCCTCTTGAAAGGCAAAAAGGTATTTGACACCCATTATTCGACTCAGAAAGTTCCCTCACACAGCCGTTCTCTTTGGAGGGGAGAACACACTTTATGGACTTAATTCGAGATGAGCCCCTGTGGAGATTTAAGGGCTATAGAGGAAACCGGAAGTTCCGCTTCCAACACCAAAGGGGACCTGACTTGTCTGAAGCAACACCAGCGAGTTCCTGAGGTCCCCGTCCCAACTCGAGAAGCTCCCCCAGCTTCCCGTCGCAACTCGAGAAACACACCAAAATTATTCCTTATATGCGAGATGAGGAAATTTGCGATGCAGAATCTCAAGAGAAATACGACATTCCCTCTTGAAAGGCAAAAAGGTACTTGACACCCTTTATTCGAATCAGAAAGTTCCCTCACACATCCGTCCCCTTTGGAGAGGAGAACACACTTTACGGACTCAATTCGAGATGAGCCCCTGTGCACATTTAAGGGCTCGAGAGGAAACCGGAAGTTCCCCTTCCAACACCAAGGGGGAGCTGACTACCCTGAAGCAACCCCAGCGAGTTCCTGAGGTCCCCGTCGCAACTCGAGAAGGACACCCAGCTTCCCGCCGCAACCCGTGAAACACCCAAAATTAACCCCTGCATGCGAGATGAGGAAATTTTGCGATTCAACATCTGAAGAGAAATACCACATTCCCTCTTGAAAGGCAAAAAGGTACTTGACACCCTTTATTCGACTCAGAAAGTTCCCTCACACAGCCGTCCCCTTTGGAGAGGAGAACACACTTGATGGACTCAATTCGATATGAGCCCCTGTGCACATTTAAGGCCTCGAGAGGAAACCGGAAGTTCCCCTTCCATCACCAAAGGGGATCTGACTTCCCTGAAGCAACCCTAGCGAGTTCCTGAGGTCCCCGTCGCAACTCGAGAAGCACCCCTAGCTTCCCGCCGCAACTCGAGAAACACCCCAAAATTATCCCCTCCATGCGAGATGAGGTAATTTTTCGATGCAGCATCTCAAGAGAAATACCACATTCCCTCTTGAAAGGCAAAAAGGTACTTGACATCCTGTATTCGACTCAGAAAGTTCCCTCACAGGGCCGTCTTCTTTGGAGAGGAGAACACACTCTATGGGATCAATTCGAGATGAGCCCCTGTGCACATTTAAGGGTTCGAGTGAAAACCGGAAGTTCCCCTTCCAACACCAAAGGGTACCTGACTTCCCTGAAGCAACCCCAGCAAGTTCCTGAGGTCCCCGTCGCAACTCGAGAAGCACAGCCAGCTTCCCGCCGCAACTCGACAAACACCCCAAAATTATCCCCTCCATGCGAGATGAGGAAATTTTGCGAAGCAGCATCTCAAGAGAAATACCACAATCCCTTTTGAAAGGCAAAAAGGTACTTGACCCCCTTTATTCGACTCAGAAAGTCCCCTCACTCAGCCGTCCCCTTTGGAGAGGAGAACCCACTTTATGGTCTCATTTCGAGATGAGCCCCTGTGCACATAAGGGCTCGAGAGGAAACCGGAAGTTCCCCTTTCAACAGCAAAGTGGATCTGAATTCCCTCTAGCCACCCCAGCGAGTTCCTGATGTCGTCTTAGCAACTCGAAAAGCACCCCCAGCTTCCCGCCGCAACTCGAGAAACACCCCAAAATTATCCCCTAAATGCGAGATGAGGAAATTTTGCCATGCAGCATCTCAAGAGAAATACCACATTCCCTCTTGAAAGACAAAAAGGCACTTGACACCCTTTATTCGACTCAGAAAGTTCCCTCACACAGCCGTCCCCTTTGGAGAGGAGAATACACTTTATGGACTCAATTCGAGATGAGCCCCTGTGCACACTGAAGGTCTCAAGAGGAAACCGGAAGTTCCCCTTCCGACACCACGGGGAACTGACTTCCCTGACGCAAACCCAGCGAGTTCCTGAGGTCCCCGTCGCAACTCGAGAAGCACCCCCAGCTTCCCGCCGCAACACGAGAAACACCGCAAAATTATCCCCTCCATGCTAGGTGAGGAAATTTGGCGATGCAGCATCTCAGGAGAAATATCACATTCCCTCTTGAAAGGCTAAAAGGTACTTGACACCGTTTATTCGACTCAGAAAGATCCCTCACACAGCCTTCCCCTTTGGAGAGGAGAACACACTTTATGGACTCAATTCGAGATGCGCCCCTTTGAACATTTAAGGGGTCAAGAGAAAACTGGACGTGCCCCTTCCAACACCAAAGGGGACCTTACTTCATTGAACCAACCCGAGCGAGTTGCTGAGGTCCCTGTCGCAACTCGAGAAGCACCCACAGCTTTCCGCCACAACTTGAGAAACACCCCAAAATTATCCCCTCCATGCGAGATTAGGAAATTTTGCGACGTAGCACCTCAAGAGAAATACCACATTCCCTCTTGAAAGGCAAAAAGGTACTTGACATCCTTTATTGGACTCAGAAAGTTCCCTCACACAGCCGTCCCCTTTGGAGTGGAGAGCACATTTTATATACACAATTCGAGATGAGCTCCTGTGCACATTTAAGGGCTCGAGAGGAAACCGGAAGTTCCCTTTCCAACAGCAAAGGGGACCTGACTTCCCCGAAGCAACCCCAGCGAGTTCCTGATGTCCTCTTCGCAACTCGAGAAGCACCCCCAGCTTCCCGCCGCAACTCGAGAAACACCCCAAAATTTTCCCCTCCAAGCGAGATGAGGAAATTTTGCGAGGCAGCATCTCAAGAGAAATACCATATTCCCTCTTGAAAGACAAAAAGGTACTTTACACCCTTTATTCGACTCAGAATGTTCCCTCACAAAGCCGTCCCCTTTGGAGAGGAGAACACATTTTATGGACTCAATTCGAGATGAGCCCCTGTGCACATTTATGGGCGCAAGAGGAAACCGGAAATTCCCCTTCAGACAGCAAAGGGGACCTGACTTCCCTGAAGCAACCCCAGCGAGTTCCTGAGGTCCCCGTCGCAACTCGAGAAGCACTCCCAGCTTCCCGCCGCAACTCGAGAAACAACCCAAAATTATCCCCTCCATGCGAGATGAGGAAATTTTGCGATGCAGCATCTCAAGAGAAATACCACATTCCCTCTTGAAAGGCAAAAAGTTACTTGACACAGTTTATTCGACTCAGAAAGTTCCCTCACACAGCCGTACCCTTTGGAGAGCAGAACACACTTTATGGACTTAATTCGAGATGAGACCCTGTGCACATTTAAGGGCTCGAGAGGATACCGGAAGTTCCCCTTCCAACACCAAAGGGGACCTGATTTCCCTGAAGCAAACCCAGCGAATTCCTGAGGTCCCCATCGCAACTGGAGAAGCACCACTAGCTTGCCGCCGCAACTCGAGAAACACCACAAAATTATCCCCCCCATGTGACATGAGGAAATTTTGCGATGCAGCATCTCAAGAGAAATACCACATTCCCTCTTGAAAGGCAAAAAAGTACTTGACACCCTTTGTTCGACTTAGAATGTTCCCTCACAGAGCCTTTCACTTTGGTGAGGAGAACACACTTTATGGACTCAATTCGAGATGAGCCCCTGTGCACATTTAAGGGCTCGAGGGGAATCGGGAAGTTCCCCTTCCAACAACAAAGGGGACCTGATATTCCTGAAGCATCCCCAGCGAGTTCCTGAGGTCCCCGTCGCAACTCGAGACGGACCCCCAGCTTCCCATCCCTACTCAAGAAACACCAAAAATTATCCCCTCCGTGAGATATGAGGAAATTTGGCGATGCAGCTTCTCAAGAGGAATACCACATTCCCTCTTGAAAGGCAAAAAGGTATTTGACACCCATTATTCGACTCAGAAAGTTCCCTCACACAGCCGTTCTATTTGGAGGGGAGAACACACTTTATGGACTTAATTCCAGATGAGCCCCTGTGCAGATTTAAGGGCTAGAGAGGAAACCGGAAGTTCCCCTTCCAAAACCAAAAGGGACCTGACTTGTCTGAAGCAACACCAGCGAGTTCCTGAGGTCCCCGTCCCAACTGGAGAAGCTCCCCCAGCTTCCCGTCGCAACTCGAGAAACACACCAAAATTATACCCACCATGCGAGATGAGGAAATTCTGCGATGCAGTATCTCAAGAGAAATACGACATTCCCTCTTGAAAGGCAAAAAGGTACTTGACATCCTTTATTCGACTCAGAATGTTCCCTCACACAGCCGTTCCCTTTGGAGAGGAGAACACACCTTACGGACTCAATTGGAGATGAGCCTCTGTGCACATTTAAAGGCTGGAGAGGAAACCGGAAGTTTCCCTTCCAACACCAAAGGGGACCTGACATCCCTGAAGCAACCCCAGCGAGTTCCTGAGGTCCCCGTCGCAACTCGAGAAGCACCCCCAGCTTCCCACCGCAACTCGAGAAACACCCCAAAATTATCCCCTCCATGCGAGATGAGGAAATTTGGCGATGCAGCACCTCAAGAGAAATACCACATATCCTCTTGAAAGGCATAAGGTACTTGACACCCTTTATTCGACTCAGAAATTTCCCTCACACAGCCGTCCCCTTTGGAGAGAACTCACTTTATGGACTTAATTCGAGATGAGCCCCTGTGCACATTTAAGGGCTCGAGAGGAATCCAGAATTTCCCCTTCCAACACCAAAGCGGACCTGACTTCCCTGAAGCAACCTCAGTGAGTTCCTGAGGTCCCCGTCGCAACTCGAGAAACACCCCCAGCTTCCCGCCGCAACTCGTGAAACACGCAAAATTATCCCCTCCATGCGAGATGAGGAAATTTGGCGATGCAGCATTTCAAGAGAAATACCACATTCCCTCTTGAAAGGCAAAAGCGTACTTGACAGCATTTATTCGACTCAGAAAGTTCCCTGACACAGCCATCCCCTTTGGAGAGGACAACACACTTGATGGACTCAATGCGAGATGAGCCCCTGTGCACATTGAAGGCCTCGAGAGGAAACCGGAAGTTCCCCTTCAAACACCAAAGGGGACCTGACTTCCCTGAAGCCACCCCAGCGAGTTCCTGAGGTCCCGGTCGCAAATCGAGAAGCACCCTCAGCTTCCCGCCGCAAGTAGAGAAACACACCAAAATTATCCTCTCCATGCGAGATGAGGAAATTTTGCGATGTAGCATCTCAAGAGAAATAACACATTCCCTCTTGAAAGGCAAAAAGGTACTTGACACCCTTTATTCGACTCAGAAAGTTCCCTCACACTGCGGTCCCCTTTGGAGAAGAGAACACACTTGATGGACTAGTTTGAGATGAGCCCCTATGCACATTTAAGGGCTCGAGAGGAAACGGGAAGTTCCCCTTCCAACACCAAAGGGGAGCTGACTTCCCTGAAGCAACCCCAGCGACTTCCTGAGTTCCCCGTCGCAACTGGAAAAGCACCACCAGCTTCCCGCCGCAAGTAGAGAAACACCCCAAAATTATCCTCTCCATGCGAGATGAGGAAATTTTGCGATGAAGCATCTCAAGAGAAATACCACATTCCCTCTTGAAAGGCAAAAAGGTACTTGACACCCTTTATTCGACTCAGAAAGTTCCCTCACACAGCCGTCCCCTTTGGAGAGGAGAACACACGTGATGGACTCAATTCGAGATGAGCCCCTGTGCACATTTAAGGGCTGGAGAGGAAACCGGAAGTTCCCCTTCCAACAACAAAGGGGACGTGACTTCCCTTAAGCAACCCCAGCGAGTTCCGGAGGTCCACGTCGCAACTCGAGAAGCACCCCCAGCTTCCCACCGCAACTCGAGAAACACCCCAACATTATACACTCCATGCGAGATGAGGAAATTTTGCGATGCAGCATTTCAAGAGAAATACCACATTCCCTCTTGAAAGGCAAAACGGTACGTGACACTCTTTATTCGACCTAGAAATTTCCCTCACACAGCCGTCCCCTTTGGAGAGGGGAACACATTTTGTGGTCTCAATTCGAGAAGAGACCCTGTGTACATTTAAGGGTTCGAGAGGTAACCGGAAGTTCCCCTTCCAACACCAAAGGGGACCTGACTTCCCTGAAGGAATCCCAGCGAGTTCCTTAGGTCCCCGTCACAACACGAGAAGCACCCCTAGCTTCCCGCCGCAACTCCAGAAACACAGCAATATTATCCCCTCCATGCTAGATGAGGAAAGTTTGCGATGCAGCATCTCAAGAGAAATACTACATTCCTCCTTGAAAGGCAAAAAGGTACTTGACACCCTTTATTCGACTCAGAAAGTTCCCTCACACAACACTCCACTTTCGAGAGGAGAACACACTTTATGGACTCAATTCGAGATGAGCCCCTGTGCACATTGAAGGGCTGATAGGAAACCGGAAGTTCCCCTTGCAACAACAAAGGGGACCTGACTTCCCTGAAGCAACCCCAGCGAGTTCCTGAGGTCCACGTCGCAACTCCAGAAGCACCCCCAACTTCCCGCCTCAACTCGAGAAACAGCCCAAAATTATCCCCTCAATGTGAGATGAGGAAATTTTCCGATGCAGCATTTCAAGAGAATTAACACATTCTCTCTTGAAAGGCAAAAAGGTACTTGACACCCTTTATTTGACTCAGAAAGTTCCCTCACACAGCCGTCCCATTTTAGAGGAGAACACACTTTATGGACTCAATTCGAGATGAGCCCCTGTGCACATTTAAGGGCTCCATAGGAACCCGGATGTTCCCCTTCCAACAGTAAAGGGGACCTGACTTCCCTGAAACAACCCCAGCGAGTTCCTGAGGTCCCCATCGCAACTCGAGAAGCACCCCAGCTTCCCGCCTCAACTCGAGAAACAAACCAAAATTATCCCCTCAATGCGAGATGAGGAAATTTTGCGATGCAGCATCTCAAGAGAAATACCACATTCCCTCTTGAAAGGCAAAAAGGTACTTGACACCCTTTATTGGACTCAGAAATTTCCCTCACACAGCCGTCCCCTTAGGAGAGAAAACACTTTATGGACTCAATTCGAGATGAGCCGCTGTGCACATTTAAGGGCTCGAGAAGAACCCGGAGGTTCCCCTTCCAACACCAAAGGAGACCTGACTTCCCCGAAGCAACCCCAGCGATTTCCTGAGGTCCCCGTCGCAACTCGAGAAGCACCCCTAGCTTCCTGCCGAAACTCGAGAAACACACCAAAATTATCCCCTCAATGCGAGATGAGGAAATTTTGCAATGCAGCATCTCAAGAGAAATACCACATTCCCTCTTGAAAGGCAAAAAGCTATTTGACACCCTTTATTCAACTCAGAAAGTTTCCTCACACAGCCCTCTCCTTTTAGAGGAGAACACACTTTATGGACTCAATTCGAGATGAGCCCCTGTGCACATTTAAGGTATCCAGACTAACATGGAGTTCCCCTTCAAACAGCAAAGGGGACCTGACTTCCCTGAAGCAACCCCTGCGAGTTCCTGATGTCCCACTCGCCACTCAAAAAGCACCCCCAGCTTCCAGCCGCAACTCGAGAAACACCCCAAAATTTTCCCCTCAATGCGAGATGAGGAAATTTTGCGATGCAGCATCTCAAGTGAAATACCACATTCCCTCTTGAAAGGCAAAAAGGTACTTGACACCCTTTATTCGACTCAGATATTTCCCTCACACAGCCGTCCCCTTAGGAGAGAATACACTTTATGGACTCAATTCGAGATGAGCCCCTGTGCACATTTAAGTGCTCGAGAGGAACCCGGAAGTTCCCCTTCCAAGAGCAAAGGGGACCTGACTTCCCTGAAGCAACCCCAGCGAGTTCCTGAGGTCCCCGTCGCAACTCCAGAAGCACCCCCAGCTTCCCGCCTCAATTCGAGAAACACCCTAAAATTACCCCCTCAATGTGAGATGAGGAAATTTTCCGATGCAGCATTCAAGAGAATTACCACATTTCCTCTTGAAAGGCAAAAAGGTACTTGACACACTTTATTCGACTCAGAAAGTTCCCTCAAACAGCCCTCCAAATTTACAGGGGAACACACTTTATGGACTCAATTCGAGATGAGCCTTGTGCACATTTAAGAGCTCCAGAGGAACACGGAATTTCCCCTTCCAACACCAAAGGGTAACTGACTTCCCTGAAGTAACATCAGCGAGTTCCTGAGGTACCCGTCGCAACTCGAGATGCACCCCCAGCGTTCCGCCGCAACTCGAGAAACACCCCAAAATTATCCCCTCCATGGGAGATGAGGAAATTTTGCGATGCAGCATCTGAAGAGAAATACCACATTCCCTCTTGATAGGCAAAAAGGTACTTGACACCCTTTATATGACTCAGAAAGTTCCGTCACACAGTCGTCCCCTTTTAGAGGAGAACACACTTCATGGACTCAATTCGAGATGAAACCCTGTGCACATTTATGGGCTCCAGAGGAACCCGGAAGTTCCCCTTCCAACACCAAAGGGGACCTGACTTCCTGAAGCAACCCCAGCGAGTTGCTGAGGTCCCTGTCGCAACACGAGAAGCACCGCCAGCTTCCCGCCGCAACTCGAGAAACACCCCAAAATTATCCCCTCTATGAGAGATGAGGAAATTTTGCGATGAAGCATCTGAAGAGAAATACCACATTCCCTCTTGTAAGGCAAAAAGTTACTTGACACTCTTTATTTGACTCAGAAAGTTCCGTCACACAGTCGTCCCCTTTTAGAGGAGAACACACTTCATGTACTCAATTCGAGATGAGCCCCTGTGCACAATTAAGGGCTCAAGAGGATCCCGGAAGTTCCCCTTCCAACACCAAAGGGGACCTGACTTCACTGAAGAAACCCCAGCGAGTTCATGAGGTCCTCGTCGCAACTCGAGAAGCACCCCCAGCTTCCCGCCGCAACTGGAGAAACACCCCAAAATTATCCCATCAAAGCGAGATGAGGAAATTTTGCGATGCAGCATCTCAAGAAAAATACCAGATTCCATCTTGAAAGTCAAAAAGGTACTTGACACCCTTTATTCTATTCAGATATTTCCCTCACACAGCCGTCCCCTTTTAGAGGAGAACACACTTTATGGATTCAATTCGAAATGAGCCCCTGTGCACATTTAAGGGCTCCAGAGGAACCCGGAAGTTAACCTTCCAACAGCAAAGGGGACCTGACTTCCCTGAAGCAATCCCAGCGAGTTCCTGAGGTCCCCGTCGCAACTCTTGAAGCACCCCCAGCTTCGCGCCGCAACTCGAGAAAGACCCCAAAATTATCCCCTCAATGCGAAATGAGGAAATTGTGTGCTGCAGAATCTCAAGAGAAATACCACATTCCCGCTTGAAAGGCAAAAGGGTACTTGACACCCTTTATGCGACTCAGAAAGTACCCTCACACAGCTGTCCCCATGGGAGAGGAGAACACACTTTATGGAGTCAATTCGAGATGAATCCCTTTCCCCATTTAATGGTTGGAGAGTAAACAGGAAGTGCCCTTTCCAACATAAACGGTGACCTGCCTTACCTGAATAAACCCAAGCAAGTTCTTGATGTCCACATGGCAACTCGAGAAGTACCCCATGCTTCCTGCCACAACTAGAGAAACACCACAAAATTATCCCCTCAATGCTAGAAGAGGAAATTTTGGGCTGCAGAATCTCAAGAGAAATACCACTATTCCCTCTTGAAAGGCAAAAAGTACTTGATACCGTTTATGCGACTCAGAAATTTCACTAATATCATTCCCCATAGGAGAGGAGAACACACTTTATGGACTCAATTCGAGATGAGGCCCTATTCCCATTTAACAGCTCCAGACTAAACCGGAAGTTCCGCTTCCAACACAAAAGGGGACCTGACTTTCCTGAAGCAACTCTAGCAAATTCCTGAGGTCCCCGTCGCAACAGAAGAAGTAATCCAAAATTCCCGCCACAACTTGACATACACCACAAAATTATCTCCTCAATGCGAGATGAGGATATTGTGCGCTGCAGAATCTCAAGATAAATACCACATTCCCTCTTGAAATGCAAAAGGGTACTTGACATCCTTTATGCGACTCAGAAATTTCACTAACATCAGTCCCCATTGGAGAGGTGAACGAACTTTATGTACTCAATTCAAAATGAGGCACTATTGCAAATTAACTGCTCGAGAGTAAATCGGAAGTTCCCCTTCCAACAAAAAGGGGACCTGCCTTACCTGAAGAAACCCGAGTGAGTTCCTGAGGTACGAATAGCAACTTGAGAAGTACCCCCAACTTTCCGCCGCACCTCGAGAAACACCACAAAATATCCCCTCAATGCAAGAATAGGAAATTTTGCGTTACAGAATCTCAAGAGAAATACCACATTCCCTCTTGAAAGGCAAAACGGTTCTTAGAACCCTTTATGCGACTCAGAAAGTTCCCTCACACAGCCGTCCTCATTGGAAAGGAGAACACACTTTACGGACTCAAATCAAGATGAGGCCCTATTCCCAATAAACGGCTCGAGAGTAAACCGGAAGTTCCCCTTCCAACACCAAAGGGGACCTGACTTCCCTGAAGCAACCCAAGTGAGTTCATGAGGTCTCCGTCGCAACTCGAGAAATACCCTAGCCTCCAGCCGCAACTCGAGAAACACCACAAAATTATCCCCTCAGTGCGAGATGAGGAAATTTTGCGATGCAGAATCTCAAGAGAAATACCACATTCCCTCTTGAAAGGCAAAAGGACTCTTAACACCCTTTATGCGATTCAGAAAGTTCCCTCACAGAGCAGTGCCCATTGGAGAGGAGAACATATTTTATGGACTCAATTCGAGATGAGGACCGATTCCCACTTAACGGCTCGATAGTGAACCGGAAGTTCCCCTTCAAACACAAAACGGGACCTGCCTTACCTGAAGAAACCGGAGCGAGTTCCTGATGTCCCCATCGCAACTCGAGAAGTACCCCCAGCTTCCCGCCGAAATTCGGGAAACACCACAAAATTATCCCCTCAATGCGAGATGAGGAAACTTTGCGCTGCAGAATCTGAAGAGAAATCCAACATTCCCAATTGACAGGCAAAAGCGTACTTGACTCCCTTTATGTCACCCAGAAAGATCCCTAACATCCTTCCCCATTGGAGAGAACACACTTTATGGACTCAACTACAGAAGAGGCCCTATTCCCATTAAAGGGCTCGAGACTAATCCGGAAGTTCCCCTTCCAGCACAAAAGGGGACCTGACTTCCCTGAAGAAACTCGAGTGAGTTCCTGAGGTCCCCATCTAAACTCAAAAAGTACCCCCAGCGTCCCGCCGCAATTCGAGAAACACCACAAAATATTCTCCTCCCTGCGAGATGAGGAAATTTTGCGCTGAGAATCTCAAGAGAAATCCCACATTCCGGCTTGAAAGGCAAAAGGGTACTGACTCCGTTTATGCGACTCAGAATGTTCCCTAACATCCTTCCTCAGTGGAGACGAAAACACACTTTATGGACTCAAATCGAGAAGAGGCATTTTTCCCATTTAACAGCTCAAGAGTAATCCGGAATTTCCCCTTCCAACACAAAAAAGGACTTGACTTCCCTGAAGCAACCCGAGCGAGTTCCTGAGGTCCCCGCTGCAACTCGAGAAGTACCCCCAGCTTCCCGCTGCAACTCGAGAAACACCACAAAATTATCCCCTCAATGGGAGATGAGGAAATTTTGCGCTGCAGAATCTCAAGAGAAATCCCACATTCCCGCTTGAAAGGCAGAAGGGTACTTGACTCCCTTTAGGCGACTCAGAATGTTCCCTAACATCCATCCTCAGTAGAGGAGAACATAATTTATGGACTTAAATGGAGAGAAGGCAATATTCCCTTTAACGTCTTGACAGTAATCCGGAAGTTCCCCTTCTGACACAAAAGGCGACTTGACTTCCCTGAAACAACCCGAGCGAGTTCCTGAGGTGCCCGCCATAGCTAGAGAAGTGCCCCCTGCTTCCCACCACAACTGGAGAAACACCACAAAATTATCACCTCAATGCGAGATGAGGAAATTTTGCGCTGCAGAATCTCAAAAGAAAATCCACATTACCATTGAAAGGCAAAAGCTTACTTGACACACTTTATGCCACTCAGAAAGTTCCCTAAGCTCGGTCTCCACAGGAGAGGAAATCACACTTTAGGGACTCAACTGGAGAAGAGGCCCTATTCCCATTACAGGGAACAAAAGTATTCCGGAAGATCCCCTTCCAGCACAAATGGCACCTGATTCCCTGAAGTAACTCGGGTAAGTTTCTGAGGTATTCGCAACTCGAGAAACACCACAAAATTATCCCCACAATGTGAGATGAGGAAATTTTGCGCTGCAGAATCTCAAGTGAAATCCCACATTTCCGCTTGAAAGGCAAAAGGTTACTTGACTCCCTTTAGGCGACTCAGAATGGTCCCTAACATTTGTCCTCAGTGGAGAGGAAAACACACTTTATGGACTCAACTCCAGAAGAGGCCATATTCCCATTAAAGGGTTGAAGAGTAATCCGGACGTTCTCCTTCCAGGAAAAAAGGGGCCTGATTTCCTGAAGTAACTCGGGTAAGTTTCTGAGGTCCCCTTAGCAACTCGAGAAACACAACAAAATTATTCCCTCAATGCGAGATGAGGAAATTTTACGGTGCAGAATCTCAAGAGAAATCCCACATTCCCGCTTGAAGGGCAAAAGGGTACTTGACTCCCTTTAGGCGACTCAGAATGTTCCCTAACAACCTTCCTCAGTGGAGAGGAAAACACACTTTATGGACTCAAATCGAGAAGAGGCATTATTCACATTTAACAGCTCGAGAGTCATCCGGAAGTTCCCCTTCCAACAGAAAAGGGGACTTGACTTCCCTGAAGCAACCCGAGCGAATTCCTGAGGTCCCCGCTGGAACTAGAGAAGTACTCCCTGCTTCCTGCCACAACTCGAGAAACACCACAAAATTATCCCCTCAATGTGAGATGAGGAACTCTTGCGCTGCAGAATCTCAAAAGAAATCCCACATTCCAGCTTGAAAGGCATAAGGGTACCTGACTCCCTTTAGGCGACTCAGAATGTTCCCTAACATCCTTCCTCATTGGAGAGGAAAACACACTTCATGGACTCAAATTGAAAAGAGGTTATATTCCCATTTAAAGGCTGGAGAGTAATCAAGAAGTTCCCCTTCCAACACAAAAAAGTACTTGACTTCCCTGAAGCAACCTGAGCGAGTTCCAGAGGGTCCCGTCTCAACTCCAGAAGTTTCCCAAGCTTCCGGCCCCAACTCGAGAAACGACACAATATTATCCCCTCAGTGCGAGATGAGGTAATTTTCTGCTGTAGAATCTCAAGAGAAATCCCGCCTTCCCGCTTGAAAGCAAAAGGGAACTTGACACACTTTATGCCACTCAGAATGTTCCCTAATATCCGCCCCCATTGGAGAGACATACACACTTTATGGACTCAACTCCAGAAGAGGCCCTATTCCCATTAAAGGGCTCGAGACTAATCCGGAAGTTCCCCTTCCAGCACAAAAGGGGACCTGACTTCCCTGAAGAAACTCGAGTGAGTTCCTGAGGTCGCCATCTAAACTCAAGAAGTACCCGCAGCGTGCCGCCTCAATTCGAGAAACACCACAAAATATTCCCCTCACTGCGAGATGAGGAAATTTGGCGCTGCAGAATCTCAAGAGAAATCCTACATTCCGGCTTGAAAGGCAAAAGGGTACTGACTCCGTTTATGCGACTCAGAATGTTCCCTAACATCCTTCCTCAGTGGAGAGGAAAACACACCTCATGGACTCAAATTGAAAAGAGGCAATATTCCCATTTAAAGGCTCAAGAGTAATCAAGAAGTTCCCCTTCCAACACAAAAGGGAACTTGACTTCCCTGGAGCAAACCGAGAGAGTTCCTTAGGTTCCCGTTTCAACTCCAGAAGTATCCCCTACTTCCCACCACAACTCGAGAAACAACACAATATTATCCCCTCAATGCGACATGAGGTAATTTTGCGCTGCAGAATCTCAAGGGAAATCCCACATTCCCCCTTGAAAGGCAAAAGGGAACTTGGCATACTTTATGCCCCTCAGAAAGTTCCCTAAAATCCGTCCCCATTGCAGAGGCGTACTCAATTTATGGACTCAACTCCAGAAGAGGCCCTATTCCATTTCAAGGGCTCCAGAGTAATCCGGAAGCTCCCCTTCAAGAACAAAAGGGGTCCTGACTTCCCTGAAGTAACTGGAGTGAGTTCCTGAGGTCCCTGTCGCAAATCCAGAAGTACTCCCATCTTCCCGCCTCAATTCGAGAAACACCACAAAATTATCCCCTCAATGCGAGATGAGGAAAATTTGCGCTGCAGAATCTCAAGTGAAATCCCACATTCCCGCTTGAAAGGCAAAAGGGTACTTGACTCCCTTTATGCGATTCAGAATATTCCCTAACATCCATCCTCAGTGGAGAGGAGAACATATTTTATGGACTCAAATGGAGAAGAGGCAATATTCCCTTTTAATGGCTCGAGAGTATTCCGGAAGTTCCCCTCCCGACACAAAAGTGGACTTGACTTCCCTGAAGCAACCCGAGCGAGTTCCTGAGGTCCCCGCCGCAACTCGAGAAGTACCCCCAGCTTCCCGCCGCAATTCGAGAAACACCACAAAATTATCCCCTCAATGAGAGATGAGGTTTTTTGCGCTGCAGAATCTCAAGAGGAATCCCACATTCCCGCTTGAAAGGCAAAAGCGTACTTGACACACTTTATGCCACTCAGAAAGTTCAAAAATATCCGTCCCATTGGAGAAGATAACACACTTTAGGGACTCAACTGGAGAAGAGACCCTATTTCCATTAAAGGGCTCAAAAGGATTCCGGAAGTTCCCCTTCCAGCACAAATGGTACCTGATTCCCTGAAGTAACTCGAGTAAGTTTCTGAGGTCCCCATCGCAACTGGAGAAACAGCACAAAATTTTCCCCACAATGTGAGATGAGGAAAATTTGCGCTGCAGAATCTCAAGTGAAATCCCAGATATCCGCTTGAAAGGCAAAAGGGTACTTGACTCCCTTTAGGCGACTCAGAATGGTCCCTAACATTCGTCCTCAGTGGAGAGGATAACACACTTTATGGACTCAACTCCAGAAGAGGCCCTATTCCCATTAAAGGGCTCAAGAGTAATCCGGAAGTTCTCCTGCCAGGAAAAAAAGGGCCTGATTCCCTGAAGTAACTCGAGAAAGTTCCTGAGGTCCCCTTCGCAACTCGAGAAGCACAACAAAATTATCCCCTCAATGAGGAAATTTTGTGCTGCAGAGTCTCAAGTGATATCCCACATTCCCGCTTGAAAGGCATAATGGTACCTGACTCCCTTTAGGCGACTCAGAATGTTCCCTAACATCCGTCCTCAGTGGAGAGGAAAACACACTTCATGGACTCAAATCGAAAAGAGGCTATATTCCCATTTAAAGGATCGAGAGCAATCAAGAGGTTCCGCTTCAAACACAAAAAAGTACTTGACTTCCCTGAAGCAACCTGAGCGAGTTCCTGAGGGTCCCGTCTCAACTCCAGAAGTACCCCCTGCTTCCCGCCCCAACTCGAGAAACGACACAATATTATCCCCTCAGTGCGAGATGAGGTAATTTTCTGCTGCAGAATTTCAAGAGAAATCCCGCCTTCCCGCTTGAAAGCAAAAGGGAACTTGACACACTTTATGTCACTCAGAATGTTCCCTAACATCCGTCCCCATTGGAGAGGTATACACACTTTATGGAATCAACTCCAGAAGAGGCCCTATTCCCATTAAAGGGCTCGAGACTAATCCGGAAGTTTCCCTTCCAGCACAAAAGGGGACCTGACTTCCCTGAAGAAACTGGAGTGAGTTCCTGAGGTCGCCATCTAAACTCAAGAAGTACACCCAGCGTCCCGCCACAATTCGAGAAACACCAAAAATATTCCCCTCAATGAGAGATGAGGTTTTTTGCGCTGCAGAATCTCAAGAGAAATCCTACATTCCGGCTTGAAAGGCAAAAGGGTACTGACTCCGTTTATGCGACTCAGAATGTTCCCTAACATCCTTCCTCAGTGGAGACGAAAACACACTTTATGGACTCAAATCGAGAAGAGGCATTTCTCCCATTTAACAGCTCGAGAGTAATCCGGAAGTTGCCCTTCCAACACAAAAAAGGACTTGACTTCCCTGAAGCAACCCGAGCGAGTTCCTGAGGTCCCCGACGCATCTCGAGAAGTACCCCCAGCTTCCCGCCGCAACTCGAGAAACAACACAAAATTATCCCCTCAATGCGAGATCAGGAAATTTTCCGATGCAGCCTCTCAAGAGAAATACCACATTCCCTCTTGAAAGGCAAAAAGGTACTTGACACCCTTTATTCGACTCAGAAAGTTCCTTCACACAGCCGTCCCCTTTGGAGAGAACACACTTTATGGACTCAATTCGAGATGAGCCCCTGTGCACATTTAAGGGCTCGAGAGGAACCCGGAAGTTAACCTTCCAACACCAAAGGGGACCTGACTTCCCTGAAGCAACCCCAGCGAGTTCCTGAGGTCCCCGTCGCAACTCTTTAAGCACCCCCACCTTCCCGCCAAACTCGATAAGCAACCCAAAATTATTCCCTCAATGCGAAATGAGGAAATTTTGCGATGCAGCATCTCAAGAGAAATACCACATTCCCTCTTGAAAGGCAAAAAGGTACTTGACACCCTTTATTCGACTCAGAAAGTTCCCACACACAGCCGTCCCCTTTAAAGAGAACACAGTTTATGGAATCACTTCGAGATGAGTCCCTGTGCATATTTATCGGCCACAGAGGAACCCGGAAGTTCCCCTTCCAACAGCAAAGGGGACCAGACTTCCCTGAAGCAACCCAAGCGAGTTCCTGAGGTCCCGGTCGCAACTAGAGATGCACCCCCAGCTTCCCGCCGCAATTGAGAAACACCCCAAAATTATCCCCTCAAACGAGATGAGGAAATTTTGCGATGCAGCATCTCAAGGGAAATACCACATTCCCTCGTAAAAGGCAAAAAGTTACTTGACACCCTTTATTCCACTCAGAAAGTTCCCTCACACAGCCGTCACCTTTTAGAGGAGAACACACTTTATGGACACAATTCAAGATGAGCCCCTGTGCACATTTAAGGGCTCGAGAGGAATCCGGTAGTTCCCCTTCCAACAGCAAAGGGGACCTGACTTCCCTGAAACAAGCCCAGCGAGTTCCTGAGGTCCCCGTCGCAACTGGAGAAGCACTCCCAGCTTCCCTCTGCAACTCGTGAAACACCTCAAAATTATCCCCTCAATGCGAGATGAGGAAATTTTGCGATGCAGCATCTCAAGAGAAATACCACATTCCCTCTTGAAACGCAAAAAGGTACTTGACACCCTTTATTCGACTAAGAAAGTTCCCTCACAGAATCGTCCCCTTTGGAGAGAACACAGTTTATGGACTCAATTCGAGATGAGCCTCTGTGCACATTTAAGGGCTTGAGAGGAACCCGGAATTTCCACTTAAAACAGAAAAGGGGACCTGACTTCCCTGAAGCAACCCCAGCGAGTTCCTGAGGTCCCCGTCGCAACTCTTGAAGCACACCCAGCTTCCCGCCGCAACGCGTGAAACACCACAAAATTATCCCGTCAATGCGAGATGAGGAAACTTTGCGATGCAGCATCTCAAGAGAAATACCAAATTCCCTCTTGAAAGACAAAAGGTACTTGACACCCTTTATTCGGCTCAGAAAGTTCCCTCACACAGCCGTCCCCTTTTAGAGGAGAACACACTTTATGGACTCAACTCGAGATGAGCCCCTGTGCACATTTAAGGGTTCAAGCGGAAACCGGAAGTTCCCCTTCCAACACCAAAGGGGACCTGACTTTCCTGAAGCAACCCCAGCGAGTTCCTGAGGTCACCGTTGCAACTCGAGAAGATCCCCAGCTTCCCGATGCAACTCAAGAAACACCCCAAAATTATCCCGTCCATGCGAGATGAGGAAATTTTGCGATGCAGCATCTCAAGAGAAATACCACATTCCCTCTTCAAAGGCAAAAAGGTACTTGACACCCTTTATTCGACTCAGAAAGTTCCCTCACACAGCCGTCCCCTTTGTAGAGGAGAACACACTTTATGGACTCAATTCGAGATGAGACCCTGTGCACATTTAAGGGTTTGAGCGGAAACCGGAAGTTCCCCTTCCAAAACCAAAGGGGACCTGACTTTCCTGAAGCAACCCCAGCGAGTTCCTGAGGTTCCCGTTGCAACTCGAGAACCACCCCCAGCATCCCCCCGCAACTCGAGAAACACCCCAAAATTATCCACTCCATGCGAGATGAGGAAATTTTGAGATGGAGCATCTGAAGAGAAATACCGCATCCCTCTTGAAAGGCAAAAAGGTACTTGACACCCTTTATTCGACACAGAAAGTTCCCTCACACAGCCGTCCCCTTTGGAGAGGAGAACAAACTTTATGGACTCAATTCGAGATGAGCCCCTGTGCACATTTAAGGGCTCGAGAGGTAACTGGAAGTTCCCCTTCCAACACCAAAGGGGACCTGACTTCCCTGAAGCAACCCCCGCGAGTTCCTGAGGTCCCCGTCGCAAATCGAAAAGCAGCCCCAGCTTCCCGCCGCAACTCGACAAACACCGCAAAATTATCCCCACCATGCGAGATGAGGAAATTTTGCGATGCAGCATCTCAAGAGAAATACCACATTCCCTCTTGAAAGGCAAAAAGGTACTTGACACCCTTTTTTTGACTCAGAAAGTTCCCTCACACAGCCGTCCCCTTTGGAGAGGAGAACACACTTTATGGACTCAATTCGAGATGAGACCGTGTGCACATTTAAGGATTCCAACGGAAACCGGAAGTTCCCCCTCCAACACGAACGGGGACCTGACTTCCCTGAAGCAACATCAGCGAGTTCCTGAGGTCCCCGTCCAACTAGAGAAGCACCTCCAACTTCCCGCCGAAACTCGAGAAACACCCCAAAATTATCCGCTCCATTCGAGATGAGGAAATTTTGCGAAGCAACATCTCAAGAGAAATACCACATTCCCTCTTGAAAGGCAAAAAGGTACTTAACACCCTTTATTCGACTCAGACAGTTCCCTCACACAGCCCTCCCATTTTAGAGGAGAACACACTTTATGGACTCAATTCAGGATGAGCCCCTGTGCACATTTAAGGGCTCGAGAGGAACCCGGAAGTTCCAATTCCAAAAACCAAGGGGACCTGACTTCCCTGAAGCCACACCAGCGACTTCCTGAGGTCCCTGTCGCAACTCGATAAGCACGCGCAGCTTCCCGCCGCAACTCGAGAAACACCCAAAAATTATCCCCTCAATGTGAGATGAGGAAATTTTGCGATACAGCATCTCAAGAGAAATACCACATTCCCTCGTGAAAGGCAAAAAGTTACTTGACACCCTTTATTCGACTCAGAAATTTCCCTCACACAGCCGACCCCTTTTGGAGGAGAACACACTGTATGGACTCAATTCGAGATGAGCCCCTGTGCACATTTAAGGGCTCGAGAGGAACCCAGAAGTGCCGCACCTGACTTCCTTGAATCAACCCTTAGCGAGTTCCTGAGGTTCCCGTCGCAACTCGAGACGCACCACCTACTTCCCGAGGCAACTGGAAAAACACCCCAATATTATCCCCTCAATGCGAGATGAGGAAATTTTGCGATGCAGCATCTCAAGAGAAATACCACATTCCCTCTTGAAAGGCAAAAAGGTACTTGACACCCTTTATTCGATTCAGAAAGTTCCCTCACACAGCCGTCCCCTATTAGAGGAGAACACACTTTATGGACTCAATTCGAGATGAGTCCCTGTGCACATTTAAGGGCTCAAGAGGAACGAGAAAGTTCCCATTCCAACGCCAAAGGGGACCTGACTTCCCTGAAGCAACTTCAGCGAGTTCCTGAGGTCGCCGTCGCAACTCTTGAAGCACCCCCAGTTTCCCGCCGCAACTCGAGAAACACCCGAAAATTATAACCTCAATGCGAGATTAGGAAATTTTGCGATGCAGCATCTCAAGAGAAATACCACTTTCCCTCTTGAAAGGCAAAAATGTACTTGACACCCTTTATTCGACTCAGAAAGTTCCCTCACACAGCCGTCCCCTTTTAGAGGAGAACACACTTTATGGACTCAATTCGAGATGAGCCCCTGTACACATTTAAGGGCTCGAGAGGAACCCGGAAGTTGCTTTTCCAACACCAAAGGGGACCTGACTTCCCTAAAGAAACCCTAGGGAGTTCCAGAGGTCCCCGTCGCAACTCGAGAAGCACCCCCAGCTTCCGGCCGCAACTCGAGAAACACACCAAAATTATCGCCTCCATGCCAGATGAGGAAATTTTGCGATGCACCATCTCAATCGAAATATCACATTCCCTCTTGAAAGGCAAAAAGGAACTTGACACCCTTTAGTCGACTCAGAAATGTCCCTCACACAGCCGTCCCCTTTTAGAGGAGAACACACTTTATGGACTGAATTCGAGATGAGGTCCTGTGCACATTTAAGGGCTCGAAGGAACCCGGAAGATGCCCTTCCAAAAACAAAGGGGATCTGATTTCCCTGGAGCAACCACAGCGAGTTTCTGAGGTCCAAGGCGCAACTCGAGAAGCACCCCCAGCTTCCCGCCGCATTTCGAAAAACACCACAAAATTATCCCCTCAATGCTAGGTGAGGAAATTTTCCGATGCAGCATCTCAAGAGAAATATCACATTCCCTCTTGAAAGGCAAAAAGTTATTTGACACCCTTTATTCGACTCAGAAAGTTCCCTCACACAGCCGTACCCTTTTAGAGGAGAACACACTTTATGGACTCAATTCGAGATGAGCCCCTGTGCACATTTAAGGGCTCGAGATGAGCCCCTGTGCACATTTAAGGGCTCGAGAGGAACCCGAAAGTTCCCCTTCCATCACCAAAGGGGACCTGACTTCCCTGAAGCAACCCCAGCGAGTTCCAGAGGTCCCTGTCGCAACTCTAGAAGCACCCCCAGCTTCCCGCTGCAACTCGAGAAACACCCCAAAATTATCCCCTCAATGCGAGATGAGGAAATTTTGCGCTGCAGAATCTCAAGAGAAATACCACATTTCCTCATAAAAGGCAAAAGGGTACTAAGCACCCCTTATGCAACTCAGAAAGTTCCCTCACACAGCCGTCCCCATTGGGAGGAGAACACACTTTATGGGCTCAACTGGATAAGAGACCCTATTCACATTAAAGGGTTCGAGAATAATACGGAAGTTCCCCTTCCAGCACAAAATGGGACCAGACTTCCCTGAAGTAACTCAAGTGGTCCAGAGGTACTAACGAAACTGCAGAAGTACCCCAGATTCCCAACCCAATTCGTGAAACACAAATAAATTATCCCCTCCATGCGAGATGAGAAAATTTTGCGCTGCAGAATCTCAAGAGAAATCCCACATTCCCGCTCGAAAGGCAACAGTGTACTTGACTCCCTTTAGGCAACACAGAATGTTCCCTAACATCCGTCCTCAGTGCAGAGGAGAACACACTCTCTTGATTCAAATCGAGAAGAGGCAATGTTCCCATTTAACGGCTTGAGAGTAATCTGGAAATTTCCCTTCCAACACAAAAGGGGACTTGACTTCCCTGAAGCAACCCGAGCGAGTTCCTGAGGTCCCCATTGCAAGTCGAGAAGTATCCCCTGCTTCCCTCTGCAACTCGAGAAATACCACAAAATTATCCCCTCAATGCGAGATGAGGAAATTTTGCAATGCAGCATCTCAAGAGAAATACCACATTCCCTCTTGAAAGGCACAAAGCTACTTGACACCCTTTATTCGACTCAGAAAGTTCCCTCACACAGCCGTCCCCTTTTAGAGGAGAATACACTTTATGGACTCAATTCGAGATGAGCCCCTGTGCACATTAAGGGCTCGAGAGGAACCCGGAAGTTCCCGTCCAACACCAAAGGGGACCAGACTTCACTGAAGCAACCCCACCGAGTTCCTGAGGTCCCCGTCGCAACTCTTGAAGCACACCCAGCTTCCCGCCGCAACTCGAGAAACACCCCAAAATTATCCCCTCAATGCGAGATGAGGAAATTCTGCGATGCAGCATCTCAAGATAAATACCACATTCCCTCTTGAAAGGCAAAAAGGTACTTGACACCCGTTATTCGACTCAGAAAGTTCCCTCACACAGCCGTCCCCTTTTAGAGGAGAATACATTTTATGGACTCAATTCGAGAAGAGTCCCTGTGCACATTTAACCGCTCGAGAGGAACCCGGAAGTTCCCCTTCCAACACCAAAGGGGAACTGACTTCCCTGAAGTAACCCGAGCGAATTCCTGAGGTCCCCGTTGCAAGTCGATAAGTATCCCCTGCTTCCCTCTACAACTCGAGAAATACCACAAAATTATCCCCTCAATGCGAGATTACGAAATTTTGCAATGCAGCATCTCAAGAGAAATACCACATTCCCTCTTGAAAGGCAAAAGGGTACTTGACCCCCTTTATTCGACTCAGAAAGTTCCCTCACACAGCGGTCCCCTTTTAGAGGAGAGCACACTTTATGGACTCAATTCGAGATGAGCCCCTGTGCACATTTAAGGGCTCGAGAGGAACCCGAAGTTTCCCTTACAACACCAAAGGGGACCTGACTCCCCTGAAGCAACCCCACCGAGTTCCTGAGGTCCCCGTCGCAACTCGAGAAGCACCCCCAGCTTCCCGCCGCACCTCGAGAAACACCAGAAAATTATCCCCTCAATGCGAGGTGAAGAAATTTTGCGCTGCAGAATTTCAAGAGAAATCCCACATTTCCGCCTGAAAGGGAAAAGGGTATTTGACACACTTTATTCAGTTCAGTTCAGTTCAGTCACTCAGTCGTGTCCGACTCTCCATGACCCCATGAATCACTGTACGCTAGGCCTCCCTGTTCTACACCAACTCCTGGAGTTCACTCAAACTCATGGCCACAGTGTCGGTGATGCTATCCATCCATCTCATTCTCTGTCTTCCCCTTCTCCTCCAGCCCCCAACCTCTCCTAGCATCAGGATCTTTTCCAGTGAGTCAACTCATCGCATGAGGTGGCCGAAGTATTGCAGTTTCAGCTTTAGCATCAGTCCTTCCAATGAACACTGACGATTGATCTCCCTTAGAATGGACTGGTTGGATTTTCTTGCAGTCCAAGGGACTATCAAGAGTCTTCTCCAATACCACAGTTCGAAAGCATCAGTTCTTCGGCGATCAGCTTTCTTCACAGTCCAACTCTCACATCCATACATGACCACGGGAAAAACCATAGCTTTGACTAGATGGAGCTTTTTTGGCAAAGTGATGTCTCTGCTTTTTAATATACTATCAAGTTTGATCATAACTTTCCTTCCAAGGAGTAAGCGCCTTTTAATTTCATGGCTTCAATCAGCATCTGCAGTGATTTTGGAGCCCCCCAAAATAAAGTGTGACACTGTTTCCACTGTTTTTCCATCTATTTCCCGTGAAGTGTTGGGACCAGATTCCATCACCTTTGTTTTCTGAATGTTGAGCTTCAAGCCAACCTTTTCACTCTCCTCTTTCACTTTCATCAAGAGGCTTTTGAGTTCCTCCTCACTTTCTGCCCTAAAGGTGGTGTCATCTGCATATCTGAGGTTATTGATATTTCTCCCAGCAATCTTGATTCCAGATGTACTTCTTCCAGCCCAGCATTTCTCATGATGCACTCTGCATATAAGTTAAATAAGCAAGATTACAATATACAGCCTTGACGTACTCCTTTTCCTATTTGGAACCAGTCTGTTGTTCCATGCACATTTCTGACTGTTGCTTCCTGACCTGCATACAGGTTTCTAAAGAGGCAGGTCAGGTGGTCTCGTATTCCCATCTCTTTCAGAATCTTCCCCAGTTTATTGTGATCCACACAGTCAAAGGCATTGGCATAGTCAATGAAGCAGAAATAGATGTTTTCCTGGAACTCTCTCGCTTTCTCCATGATCCAGCGGATGTTGGCAATTTGGTGCCTCTGCCTTTTCTAAAACCTGCTTGAACATCTGGGAGTTCACGGATCACATATTGCTGAAGCCTGGCTTGGAGAATTTTGAGCATGTCTGTACTAGCGTGTGAGATGAGTGCAATTGTGCGGTAGCATGAGCATTCTTTGGCATTGCCTTTCTTTGGGATTAGAATGAAGACTGACCTTTTCCAGTCCTGTGGCCACTGCTGAGTTTTCCAAATTTGTTGACATATTGAATGCAGCACTTTCACAGCATCATCTTTCAAGATTTGAAATCGCTCAACTGGAATTCCATCACTTCCACTAGCTTTGTTCGTAGTGTTGCTTTCTAAGGCACACTTGAATTCACATTCCAAGATGTCTGGCTCTAGGCCAGTGATCACATTTTCGTGACTATCCTGGTCGTGAAGATCTTTTTTGTACAGTTCTTCTGTGTATTCTTGCCACCTCTTCTTAATATCTTCTGCTTCCGTTAGGTCCATACCATTTCTGTCCTTTATCGAGCCCATCTTTGCATGAAATGTTCCCTTGGAATCTCTAATGTTCTTGAAGAGATCTCTTGTTTTTCCTATTCTGTTGTTTTCCTCTATTTCTTTGCATTGATCACTGAGGAAGGCTTTCTTATCTCTCCTTGCTATTCTTTGGAACTCTGCATTCTAATGCTTATATCTTTCCCTTTCTCCTTTGCTTTTCGCTTCTCTTCTTTTCACAGCTATTTGTAAGGCCACCTCAGACAGCCATTTTGCTTTTTTTTGCATTTCTTTTCCATGGGGTTGCTCTTGGTCTCTGTCTCCTGTACAATGTCACGAACCTCCATCCAGAGTTCATCAGGCACTCTATCTATCAGATCTAATGCCTTAAATCTATTTCTCACTTCCACTGTATAATCATAAGGGATTTGATTGAGGTCATATCTGAATGGTCTAGGGGTTTTCCCTACTTTCTTCAATTTAAGTCTGAATTTGGCAATACGGAGTTCATGATCTGAGCCACAGTCAGCTCCTGGTCTTGTTTTTGCTAACTGTATACAGCTTCTCCATCTTTGGCTGCAAAGAATATAATCAATCTGATTTCGGTGTTGACCATCTGGTGATGTCCACGTGTAGAGTCTTCTCTTGTGTTGTTGGAAGAGGGAGTTTGCTGTGTCCAGTGCGTTCTCTTGATAAAACTCTATTAGACTTGGCCCTGCTTCATTCCGTGCTCCAAGGCCAAATTTGCCTGTTACTCCAGGTGTTTCTTGACTTCCTACTTTTGCATTCCAGTCCCCTATAATGAAAAGGACATCTTTTTGGGTGTTAGTTCTAAAAGGTCTTGTAGGTCTTCATAGAACAGTTCAACGTTGGCTTCTTCAGCGTTAGTGGTTGGGGCATAGGCCTGGATTACTGTAATGTTAAATGGTTTGCCTTGGAAACGAACAGAAATCATTCTGTCGTTTTTAAGATTGCATCCAAGTACTGCATTTCGGACTCTCTTGTTGACCATGATGGCTACTCCATTTCTTCTAAGGGATTTCTGCCCACAGTAGTATATATATAATGGTCATCTGAGTTAAATTCACACATTCCAGTCCATTGTAATTCACTGATTCCTAGAATGTCTATGTTCACTTTTGCCATCTCCTGTTTGACCACTTCCAATTTGCCTTGATTCCTGGACCTTACATTCCAGGTTCCTATGCAATATTGCTCTTTACAGCACCAGACCTTGCTTCTATCACCAGTCACATTCACAACTGGGTACTGGTTTTGCTTTTGCTCCATCCCTTTATTCCTTTTAGAGTTATTTCTCCACTGATCTCCAGTAGCATACTGGGCACCTACAGACCTGGGGAATTCCTTATTCAGTATCCTGTCATTTTACCCTTTGATACTGTTCATGGGGTTCTCAATGCAAATATACTGAAGTGGTTTGCCATTCCCTTCTCCAGCGGACCACATTCGGCTGTGGTCCATGTGATCAGATGGAGTAGATTCCTGTGATGATGATTTCAGTGTGTCTGCCATCTGAAGTCCCCTCGCAATACCTACCATCTGATTTGAGTTTCTCTTACCTTGGGTGTGGGATATCTCTTCACAGCTGCTCCAAGAAAGCACAGCTGCTGCACATTACCTTGGATGAGGGGTATGTCCTCAAGGCCGCCCCTCCTGACCATGAACGTGAGTACCTCCTCTTGGCTCTCCCACACTGCCACCGCCTATTGGAGGTGGGGTACCTCCTCTCGGCCGCCTGCCCTGGCCTCAGGCATGGGGTAGCTCCTCGCTGCTGTGCATCTCTGCATGGTCGGTTGCGCCAGGGCCGGCTTCTCTCGAGTCTGCGTGGGCGGGGCCTGCGTATCCCGAGTCTGGTGGGCGGGGACGGGGTCTCTCCCATCTGGGCAGGCGCGGCCGGGGTCTCTCGCGTTTGCGCGGGCAGGGCAAGTGTCTCTCGCATCTGCGCAGGCGGGGCCGGCTTCTCTTGCATCTGCGCGGGTGGCGCCAGCAACAATAGCGTCTGAGAGGCCAGGGCCGAGGTCTCTCGCTTCTGAGCGGGCGGGGCCGGGGTCTCTCGAGTCTGCGCGGGCGGGGCCGGGTTCTCTCCTGTCTGCGCGGGTGGGGAAGGCCTCTCTCGCGTCTGCGCCGGCAAGGCCCATGTCTCTGGCGTCTCAGCCGCCTGGGCCAGCATCTCTCGTGTCTGCACGGGTGGGGCTGGTATTTCTCCCATTTGCACAGCCGGGTGAGACTCAAAATATTCCCTCAAACAGTCGTCCCCATTGGAGAGGAGAACACACTTTACGGACTTAACTCGAGAAGAGACCCTATTCCCATTTAAAGGCTCAACAGTAATCCCGAAATTCCCCTTCCAACACAAAAGGGTTCCTGAATTCCCTGAAACAGCCAGAGAGAATTCCTGAGGTCCTGTTCCCTACCTGAGAAGTTCAACCAGGTTCCCGCCGCAATTCTAGAAACACCACAAAATTATCCCCTCAATGTGAGATCAGGAAAATATTCCACTGCACAATTCAAGAGAAATCCCATGTTCCGCTGGAAAGGCAAAACTGTATTTGACACCCTTTATGCGACTCAGAAAATTCCCTCACACAGCCATCCCCATTGGAGAGGAGATCACAGTTTATGGACTCAACTTGGGAAGAGGCCCTATTCCCATTTAACGGCTCGAGAGTAATCCCGAAATTCCCGTTCCAGTAGAAAAGGGTGACTAACTTCCCTGAAGCAACACAAGCGAGTTCCTGAGGTCCCCGTCGCAACTCGAGAAGTACCCCCAGCTTCCCGCCTCAAAAGGGGAAACACCACAAAATTATCCGCTCAATGTGAGATGAGGAAATTTTGCACTGCACAATTAAATAGAAATCCCACATTCCCGCTTGAAAGGCAAAAGCTCACTTGACACATTCTATGTGACCAAGAAAGTTCGCTCACAGAGCCGTACCAATTGGAGAGGAAAAATCACCTTTTGGATTCAACTCCAGATGAATCCCTATTCCCAATGAACGGCTCGAAAGTAAACGGGAAGTTCCTGTTCTAACACAAAAGGAGACCTGACTTCCCTGAAGCAACCTGAGCCACTTCCTGAGGTCCCCGATGCAACTCGAGAAGAACCCCCAGCATCCCGCCGCAACTCAACAAACACCACAGAATTATCCCCTCAATGAGAGATGAGGAAATTGTGTGCTGCAGAATCTCAAGAGACATACCACATTCCCGCTAGAAAGGCAAAAGGGTACTTGACACCCTTTATGGGACTCAGAAAGTACCCTCACACAGCCGTCCCAATTGGAGAGGAGAACACACTTTATGGACTCAATTCGAGATGAAGCCCTATTCCCATTTAATGGCTGGAGAGTAAACAGGAAGTGCCATTTCCAACACAAAAGGGGACCGGCCTTACCTGAAGAAACCCAAGCAAGTTCTTGAGGTCCACATGGCAACTCGAGAAGTACCCCAAGATTCCTGCCGCAACTAGAGAAACACCACAAAATTATCCCCTCAATGCGAAAGAGGAAATTATGGGCTGCAGAATCTCAAGAGAAATACCACTATTCCCTCTTGAAAGGCAAAAAGTACTTGATACCGTTTATGCGACTCAGAAATTTCACTAATATCATTCCCCATAGGAGAGGAGAACACACTTTATGGACTCAATTCGAGATGAGGCCCTATTCCCCTTTAACGGCTCTAGACTAAACCGGAAGTTCCCCTTCCAAACCAAAGGGGATCTGACTTCCCTGAAGCAACCCCAGCGAATTCCTGAATTCCCCGTCGCAATTCGAGAAGCACCCCCAGCTTCCCTCCGCAACTCGAGAAACACACAAAAATTATCCCCTCAATGCGAGATGAGGAAATTTTGCGATGCAGCATCTCAAGAGAAATACCACATTCCCTCTTGAAAGGCAAAAATGTACTTCACACCCTTTATTCCACTCAGAAAGTACCCTCACAGAGCCGTCCACATTTAGAGAACACAGCTTATGGACTTAATTCGATATGAGCACCTGTGCACATTTAAGGGCTCAAGAGGAACCCGGAAGTTCCCCTTCCAACAGCAAAGGGGACCTGACTTCCCTGAAGCAACCCCAGCGAGTTCCTGAGGTCCCCGTTGCAACTCTTGAACCACCCCCAGCTTCCAGCCGCGACTCGTGAAACACCCCAAAATTATTCCCTCAATGCGAGATGAGGAAATTTTGCAATGCAGCATCTCAAGCGAAATACCACATTCCCTCTTGAACGGAAAAAAGGTACTTGACACCCTTTATTCCACTCAGAATGTTCCCTCACACAGCCATCTACTTTTAGAGGAGAACAGACTTTATGGACTCAATTCGAGATGAGCCCCTGTGCATTGAAGGGCTGGAGAGGAACCCGGAAGTACCCCTTCCAACAGCAAAGGGGACCTGATTTCCATGAAGCAATCCCAGCGAGTTCCTGAGGTCCCCGTCGCAACTCGAGAAGCCCACCAGCTTCCAGCCGCAACTCGAAAAACACCCCAAAATTATCCCCTCAATGCGAGAAGAGGAAATTTTGCGATGCAGCATCTCAAGAGAAATACCACATTCCCTCTTGAAAGGCAAAAAGGAACTTAACACCATTTATTAGAATCATACAGTTCCTTCACACAGCCATCCCTAGAGAGAGAACACACTTTATGGACTCAATTCGAGATGAGCCCCTGTGCACATTTAAGGGCTCGAGAGGAATCCGGAAGTTCCCCTTCCAACAAGAAAGGGGACCTGAATTCCCTGAAGCAACCCCAGCGAGTTCCTGAGGACCCCGTCGCAACTTGAGAAGCACCCCCAGCTTCCCGCCGCAACAGGAAAAACACCCCAAAATTATCCCCTCAATGCGAGATGAGGAAATTTAGCGATGCAGCATCTCAAGAGAAATACCACATTCCCTCTTGAAGGAAAAAAGGTACTTGACACCCTTTATTCGACTCAGAAAGTTCCCTCACACAGCTGTCCTCTTTTAGAGGAGAACACACTTTATGGACTCAATTCGAGATGAGACCCTATGCACATTAAAGAGCTCGAGAGGAAACCGGAATTTCCCCGTCCACACCAAAGAAGACCTGACATCCCTGAAGCAACCCCAGCGAATTCCTGAACTCCCCGTCGCAACTCGAGAAGCACACCCAGCTTCACGCCGCAACACGAGAAACACCCCAAAATTATTCCCTCAATGCGAGATGAGGAAATTTTGCGATGCAGCATCTCAAAACAAATACCACATTCCCTTTTGAAAGGCAAAAAGCTACTTGACACCCTTTATTCGACTCAGAAAGTTCCCTCACACAGCCGTACACTTTGGAGAGGGGAACACACTTTATGGACTCAATTCGAGATGAGCCCCTGTGCACATTTAAGGGCTAGAGAGGAATCCAGAAGTACCCCTTCCAACACCAAAGGGGACCTGACTTTCCTGAAGCAACCCCAGCGAGTTCCTGAGGTCCCCGTCGCAACTCTTGAATCACCCCCAGCTTCCCGCCACAACTAGAGAAACACCCCAAAATTATCCCCTCAATGCGAGATGAGGAAATTTTGCGGGGCAGCATCTCAAGAGAAATACCACATTCCCTCTTGAAAGGCAAAATGGTACTTGACACCCTTTATGCGACCCAGAAAGTTCCCTCACACAACCGTCCCCTTTGGAGAGAACACACTTTATGGACTCAATTCCAGTTGAGCCCCTGTGCACATTTAAGGGCTCGAGAGGAACACGGACGTTTCCCTTCCAACAGCAAAGGGGACCTGACTTCCCTGAATCAACCCCAGCGAGTTCCTGAGGTCCCCGTCGTAACTCGAGAAGCATCCCCCGCTTCCCGCCGCATCTGGAGAAACACCCCAAAATTATCCCCTCAATGCGAGATGAGGAAATTTTGCGATGCATCATCTCAAGAGAAATACCACATTTCCTCTTGAAAGGCAAAACTCTACTTGACACCCTTTATTCGACTCAGAACGTTCCCTCAAACAGCCTTCCCATTTTAGAGGAGAACACACTTTATGGACTCAATTCAAGATGAGCCCCTCTGCACATTTAAGGGCTCGAGAGGAACCCGGAAATTCCCCTTCCAACACCAAAGGGGACCTGACTTCCCTCAAGCAACCCCAGCGAGTTCCTGAGGTTCCCGTCGCAACTCGAGATGCACCCCCAGCTTCCCTCCTCAACGCGAGAAACACCCAAAAATTATCCCCTCAATGAGAGATAAGGAAATTTTGCGATGCAGCGTCTCAAAAGAAATACCACATTCTCTCTTGAAAAGCAAAAATGTACTTGACACCCTTTATTCGACTCAGAAAGTTCCCTCAGAAAGCCGTCCCCTTTGGAGAGAACACACTTTATGGACTCAGTTCGAGATGAGCCCCTGTGCACATTTAAGGGCTAGAGAGGAACCCGGAAGTTCCCCTTCCAACAACAACGGGGACCTGACTTCCCTGAAGCAACCCCAGCGAGTTCGTGAGCTCCACGTCGCAACACGAGAAGCACCCCCAGCTTCCCGCCGCAACGCGAGGAACACCCCAAAATTATTCCCTCAATGCGATATGAGGAAATATTGAGATGCATCATCTCAAGAGAAATACCACATTCCCTCTTGAAAGGCAAAAAGGTACTTGACACCCTTTTTTCGACTCAGAAATTTCCCTCACTCAGACGTCCCCTTTTAGAGGAGAACACACTTTATGGACTCAATTCGAGATGAGCCCCTGTGCACATTTAAGGGCTCGAGAGGAACTCGGAAGTTCCCCTTCCAACACCAAAGGGGACCTGACTTCCATGAAGCAAAACCAGCGAGTTCCTGAGGTCCCCGTCGGAACTGGAGAAGAACCCCCAGCTTCCCACCGCAATTCGAGAAACACATCAAAATTATCCCCTCAATGCGAGATGAGGAAATTTTGCGATGCAGCATCTCAAGAAAAATACCACAATCCCTCTTGAGAGGCAAAAAGGAACTTAACACCATTTATTCGACTCAGAAAGTTCCCTCACACAGCCATCCCTAGGGAGAGAACACACTTTATGGACTCAATTCGAGATGAGCCCCTGTGCACATTTAAGGGCTGGAGAGGAATTCGGAAGTTCCCCTTCCAACACCAAAGGGGACCTGACTTCCCTGAAGCAACACCAGCGAGTTCCTGAGGTCCCAGTCGCAAGTCGAGAAGTACTCCCAGCTTCCTGCGGCAACACGTAAAACACCCCAAAATTATCCCCTCAATGCGAGATGAGGAAATTTTGCGATGCAGCATCTCAAGAGAAATACCACATTCCATCTTGAAAGGCAAAAAGGTACTTGACACCCATTATTCGACTCAGAAAGTTCCCTCACACAGCCGTCACATTTTAGAGGATAACACACTTTATGGAGTCAATTCGAGATGAGACCCTGTGCACATTTAAGAGCTCGAGAGGAACCCGGGAGTTCCCCGTCCAACAACAAAGAGGACCTGACATCCTTGAAGCAACCCCAGCCAGTTCCTGAGGTCCCCGTCGCAACTCGAGAAGTACCCTCAGCTTCCTGCGGCAACAGGTAAAACTCCCCAAAATTATCCCCTTAATGCGAGATGAGGAAATTTTGAGATGCAGCATCTCCAGAGAAATAACACATTCCCGCTTGAAAGGCAAAAAGGTACTTGACACCCTTTATTCGACTCAAAATGTTCCCTCACACAGCCGTCCCCTTTGGAGAGGAGAACACAATTTATGGACTCAATTCGAGATGAGCCCCTGTGCACAATTAAAGGCTCCAGAGGAACGCCAACGCCAGCGAGTTCGTGAGGTCCCCGTCGCAACTCCAGAAGCACCACCAGCTTCCCGCCGCAACTCAAGAAACACACCAAAATTATCCCCTCAATGCGACATGAGGAAATTTTGCGATGCAGCATCTCAAGAGAAATACCACATTCCCTCTTGAAAAGCAAAAAGGTACTTGACACACTTTATTCGACTCAGAAAGTTCCCTCACACAGCCGTCCCTTTGGAGAGAACACACTTTATGGATTCAATACGAGATGAGCCCCTGTGCACATTTAAGGACTTGAGAGGAACCCAGAAGTCCCCCTTCCAACAGCAAATGGGACCTGACTTCCCTTAAGCAACCCCAGCGAGTTCCTGAGGTCCCCGTCGCAACTCGAGAAGCACCGCCAGCTTCCCGCCGCAACTCGAGAAACACCCCAAAATTTTCCCCTCAATGCGAGTTGAGGAAATTTTGCGATGCAGCATCTCAAGAGAAATACCACATTCCCTCTTGAAAGGCAAAAATGTACTTCACACCCTTTATTCCACTCAGAAAGTACCCTCACAGAGCCGTCCACTTTTAGAGAACACAGCTTATGGACTTAATTCGAGATGAGCCCCTGTGCACATTTAAGTGCTCAAGAGGAACCCGGAAGTTCCCCTTCCAACACCAAAGGGAACCTGACTTCCCTGAAGCAACCCCAGCGAGTTCCTGAGGTCCCCGTCGCAACTCTTGAAGCACCCCCAGCTTCCCGACGCGCCTCGTGAAACACCCCAAAATTATTCCCTCAATGCGAGATGAGGAAATTTTGCGATGCAGCATCTCAAGCGAAATACCACATTCCCTCTTGAAAGGAAAAAAGGTACTTGACACCCTTTATTCGACTCAGAATGTTCCCTCACACAGCCCTCTACTTTTAGAGGAGAACAGACTTTATGGACTCAATTCGAGATGAGACCATGTGCATTGAAGGGCTGGAGAGGAACCCGGAAGTACCCCTTCCAACAGCAAAGGGGACCTGATTTCCATGAAGCAATCCCAGCGAGTTCCTGAGGTCCCCGTCGCAACTCGAGAAGCCCACCAGCTTCCAGCCGCAACTCGAAAAACACCCCAAAATTATCCCCTCAATGCGATATGAGGAAATATTGAGATGCATCATCTCAAGAGAAATACCACATTCCCTCTTGAAAGGCAAAAAGGTACTTGACACCCTTTTTTCGACTCAGAAATTTCCCTCACTCAGACGTCCCCTTTTAGAGGAGAACACACTTTATGGACTCAATTCGAGATGAGCCCCTGTGCACATTTAAGGGCTCGAGAGGAACTCGGAAGTTCCCCTTCCAACACCAAAGGGGACCTGACTTCCATGAAGCAAAACCAGCGAGTTCCTGAGGTCCCCGTCGGAACTGGAGAAGAACCCCCAGCTTCCCACCGCAATTCGAGAAACACATCAAAATTATCCCCTCAATGCGAGATGAGGAAATTTTGCGATGCAGCATCTCAAGAAAAATACCACAATCCCTCTTGAGAGGCAAAAAGGAACTTAACACCATTTATTCGACTCAGAAAGTTCCCTCACACAGCCATCCCTAGGGAGAGAACACACTTTATGGACTCAATTCGAGATGAGCCCCTGTGCACATTTAAGGGCTGGAGAGGAATTCGGAAGTTCCCCTTCCAACACCAAAGGGGACCTGACTTCCCTGAAGCAACACCAGCGAGTTCCTGAGGTCCCCGTCGCAAGTCGAGAAGTACTCCCAGCTTCCTGCGGCAACACGTAAAACACCCCAAAATTATCCCCTCAATGCGAGATGAGGAAATTTTGCGATGCAGCATCTCAAGAGAAATACCACATTCCATCTTGAAAGGCAAAAAGGTACTTGACACCCATTATTCGACTCAGAAAGTTCCCTCACACAGCCGTCACATTTTAGAGGATAACACACTTTATGGAGTCAATTCGAGATGAGACCCTGTGCACATTTAAGAGCTCGAGAGGAACCCGGGAGTTCCCCGTCCAACAACAAAGAGGACCTGACATCCTTGAAGCAACCCCAGCCAGTTCCTGAGGTCCCCGTCGCAACTCGAGAAGTACCCTCAGCTTCCTGCGGCAACAGGTAAAACTCCCCAAAATTATCCCCTTAATGCGAGATGAGGAAATTTTGAGATGCAGCATCTCCAGAGAAATAACACATTCCCGCTTGAAAGGCAAAAAGGTACTTGACACCCTTTATTCGACTCAAAATGTTCCCTCACACAGCCGTCCCCTTTGGAGAGGAGAACACAATTTATGGACTCAATTCGAGATGAGCCCCTGTGCACAATTAAAGGCTCCAGAGGAACGCCAACGCCAGCGAGTTCGTGAGGTCCCCGTCGCAACTCCAGAAGCACCACCAGCTTCCCGCCGCAACTCAAGAAACACACCAAAATTATCCCCTCAATGCGACATGAGGAAATTTTGCGATGCAGCATCTCAAGAGAAATACCACATTCCCTCTTGAAAAGCAAAAAGGTACTTGACACACTTTATTCGACTCAGAAAGTTCCCTCACACAGCCGTCCCTTTGGAGAGAACACACTTTATGGATTCAATACGAGATGAGCCCCTGTGCACATTTAAGGACTTGAGAGGAACCCAGAAGTCCCCCTTCCAACAGCAAATGGGACCTGACTTCCCTTAAGCAACCCCAGCGAGTTCCTGAGGTCCCCGTCGCAACTCGAGAAGCACCGCCAGCTTCCCGCCGCAACTCGAGAAACACCCCAAAATTTTCCCCTCAATGCGAGTTGAGGAAATTTTGCGATGCAGCATCTCAAGAGAAATACCACATTCCCTCTTGAAAGGCAAAAATGTACTTCACACCCTTTATTCCACTCAGAAAGTACCCTCACAGAGCCGTCCACTTTTAGAGAACACAGCTTATGGACTTAATTCGAGATGAGCCCCTGTGCACATTTAAGTGCTCAAGAGGAACCCGGAAGTTCCCCTTCCAACACCAAAGGGAACCTGACTTCCCTGAAGCAACCCCAGCGAGTTCCTGAGGTCCCCGTCGCAACTCTTGAAGCACCCCCAGCTTCCCGACGCGCCTCGTGAAACACCCCAAAATTATTCCCTCAATGCGAGATGAGGAAATTTTGCGATGCAGCATCTCAAGCGAAATACCACATTCCCTCTTGAAAGGAAAAAAGGTACTTGACACCCTTTATTCGACTCAGAATGTTCCCTCACACAGCCCTCTACTTTTAGAGGAGAACAGACTTTATGGACTCAATTCGAGATGAGACCATGTGCATTGAAGGGCTGGAGAGGAACCCGGAAGTACCCCTTCCAACAGCAAAGGGGACCTGATTTCCATGAAGCAATCCCAGCGAGTTCCTGAGGTCCCCGTCGCAACTCGAGAAGCCCACCAGCTTCCAGCCGCAACTCGAAAAACACCCCAAAATTATCCCCTCAATGCGATATGAGGAAATATTGAGATGCATCATCTCAAGAGAAATACCACATTCCCTCTTGAAAGGCAAAAAGGTACTTGACACCCTTTTTTCGACTCAGAAATTTCCCTCACTCAGACGTCCCCTTTTAGAGGAGAACACACTTTATGGACTCAATTCGAGATGAGCCCCTGTGCACATTTAAGGGCTCGAGAGGAACTCGGAAGTTCCCCTTCCAACACCAAAGGGGACCTGACTTCCATGAAGCAAAACCAGCGAGTTCCTGAGGTCCCCGTCGGAACTGGAGAAGAACCCCCAGCTTCCCACCGCAATTCGAGAAACACATCAAAATTATCCCCTCAATGCGAGATGAGGAAATTTTGCGATGCAGCATCTCAAGAAAAATACCACAATCCCTCTTGAGAGGCAAAAAGGAACTTAACACCATTTATTCGACTCAGAAAGTTCCCTCACACAGCCATCCCTAGGGAGAGAACACACTTTATGGACTCAATTCGAGATGAGCCCCTGTGCACATTTAAGGGCTGGAGAGGAATTCGGAAGTTCCCCTTCCAACACCAAAGGGGACCTGACTTCCCTGAAGCAACACCAGCGAGTTCCTGAGGTCCCCGTCGCAAGTCGAGAAGTACTCCCAGCTTCCTGCGGCAACACGTAAAACACCCCAAAATTATCCCCTCAATGCGAGATGAGGAAATTTTGCGATGCAGCATCTCAAGAGAAATACCACATTCCATCTTGAAAGGCAAAAAGGTACTTGACACCCATTATTCGACTCAGAAAGTTCCCTCACACAGCCGTCACATTTTAGAGGATAACACACTTTATGGAGTCAATTCGAGATGAGACCCTGTGCACATTTAAGAGCTCGAGAGGAACCCGGGAGTTCCCCGTCCAACAACAAAGAGGACCTGACATCCTTGAAGCAACCCCAGCCAGTTCCTGAGGTCCCCGTCGCAACTCGAGAAGTACCCTCAGCTTCCTGCGGCAACAGGTAAAACTCCCCAAAATTATCCCCTTAATGCGAGATGAGGAAATTTTGAGATGCAGCATCTCCAGAGAAATAACACATTCCCGCTTGAAAGGCAAAAAGGTACTTGACACCCTTTATTCGACTCAAAATGTTCCCTCACACAGCCGTCCCCTTTGGAGAGGAGAACACAATTTATGGACTCAATTCGAGATGAGCCCCTGTGCACAATTAAAGGCTCCAGAGGAACGCCAACGCCAGCGAGTTCGTGAGGTCCCCGTCGCAACTCCAGAAGCACCACCAGCTTCCCGCCGCAACTCAAGAAACACACCAAAATTATCCCCTCAATGCGACATGAGGAAATTTTGCGATGCAGCATCTCAAGAGAAATACCACATTCCCTCTTGAAAAGCAAAAAGGTACTTGACACACTTTATTCGACTCAGAAAGTTCCCTCACACAGCCGTCCCTTTGGAGAGAACACACTTTATGGATTCAATACGAGATGAGCCCCTGTGCACATTTAAGGACTTGAGAGGAACCCAGAAGTCCCCCTTCCAACAGCAAATGGGACCTGACTTCCCTTAAGCAACCCCAGCGAGTTCCTGAGGTCCCCGTCGCAACTCGAGAAGCACCGCCAGCTTCCCGCCGCAACTCGAGAAACACCCCAAAATTTTCCCCTCAATGCGAGTTGAGGAAATTTTGCGATGCAGCATCTCAAGAGAAATACCACATTCCCTCTTGAAAGGCAAAAATGTACTTCACACCCTTTATTCCACTCAGAAAGTACCCTCACAGAGCCGTCCACTTTTAGAGAACACAGCTTATGGACTTAATTCGAGATGAGCCCCTGTGCACATTTAAGTGCTCAAGAGGAACCCGGAAGTTCCCCTTCCAACACCAAAGGGAACCTGACTTCCCTGAAGCAACCCCAGCGAGTTCCTGAGGTCCCCGTCGCAACTCTTGAAGCACCCCCAGCTTCCCGACGCGCCTCGTGAAACACCCCAAAATTATTCCCTCAATGCGAGATGAGGAAATTTTGCGATGCAGCATCTCAAGCGAAATACCACATTCCCTCTTGAAAGGAAAAAAGGTACTTGACACCCTTTATTCGACTCAGAATGTTCCCTCACACAGCCCTCTACTTTTAGAGGAGAACAGACTTTATGGACTCAATTCGAGATGAGCCCCTGTGCATTGAAGGGCTGGAGAGGAACCCGGAAGTTCCCCTTCCAAGAGCAAAGGGGACCTGACTTCCCTGAAGCAATCCCAGCGAGTTCCTGAGGTCCCCGTTGCAACTCTTGAAGCAACCCCAGCTTCCCGCCGCAACTCTAGAAACACCCCAAAATTATCCCCTCAATGCGAGATGCGGAAATTTTGCGATGCAGCATCTCGAGAGAAATTCCACATTCCCTCTTGAAAGGCAAAAAGGTACTTGACACCCTTTATTCGACGCAGAAATTTCCCTCACACAGCCGTCCCCTTTGGAGAGGAGAACACACTTTATGGACTCAATTCGAGATGAGCCCCTGTGCACATTTAAGGGCTCGAGAGGAACCCGGAAATTCCCCTTCCAAGAGCAAAGGTGACCTGACTTCCTTGAAGGAACCCCAGCGAGTTCCTGAGGTCTGCGTCGCAACTTGAGAAGCACCCCCAGCTTCCCGCCGCAACCCGAGAAACACCCCAAAATTATCCCCTCAATGCGAGATGAGGAAATTTTGCGATGTAGCATCTCAAGAGAAATACCACATTCCCTCTTGAAAGGCAAAAATGTACTTGACACCCTTTATTCGACTCAGAAAGTTCTCTCACACAGCCGTCCCCTTTGGAGAGGAGAACACATTTTATGGACTCAATTCGAGATGAGATCCCTGTGCACATTTAAGGGCTCGAGAGGAACCCGGATGTTCCCTTTACAACAGCAAAGGGGACCTGACTTCCCTGAAGCAACCCCAGCGAGTTTCTGAGGTCCTCGTCGCAACTTTAGAAGCACCCCCAGCTTCCCGCCGCAACTCGAGAAATACCCCAATATTTTTCCCTTAATGCGAAATGAGCAAATTTTCCGATGCAGTATCTGAAGAAACGCCGGCCCCAGCGGCGCAGACGCGACGCGAGAGACGCCGGCCTCGGCGGCGCATACGCGACGCGAGAAACGCCGGCCCCGGCGGCGCAGACGCGACGCGAGGGATGCCGGCCCCCGCGGCGCAGACGCGTCACGAGGGACGCCGGCCCTGGCGGCACAGACGCGACGCGAGAGACGCCGGCCCCGGCGCAACGAACCACACAAAAAGGTGCGGCCGTGAGGAGCTACCCCACCCCTGCGGCCAGGGCCGGCGGCCGTGAGGAGCTACCCCACGTCCAACAGGCGGTGGCTGCGCGGGCGCAGGAGGGCCGAGAGGAGCTACTCCGCGTTCAAGGTCAGGAGGGGCGGCCTTGAGGAGATACCCCTCGTCCAAGGTAAGGTACAGCAGCTGCACTTTGCTGGAGCGGCTGTGAAGAGATTTTCCACGACCAAGGTATAGGAAACCCAAATAAGACGGTATTTATTGCTAGGGGGCACCAGAGGGCAGACAAACTGAAATCATAATCGCAGGAAACTAGCCGATCTGATCACATGGACCACAGCCGAATGTGGTCCACTGGAGAAGGGAATGGCAAACCACTTCGGTATACTTGCCTTGAGAACCCCATGAACAGTGACAAAGGGCAAAATGATAGGATAATGAATGAGGAATTCCCCAGGTCGGTAGGTGCCCAGTATGCTACTGGAGATCAGTGGAGAAATAACTATAGAAGGAATAAAGGGATGGAGCAAAAGCAAAACCAATACCCAGTTGTGGATGTGAACAGTGATAGAAGCAAGGTCCGGTGCTGTAAAGAGCAATATTGCATAGGAACCTGGAATGTTAGGTCCATGAATCAAGGCAAATTGGAAGTGGTCAAACAGGAGTTGGCAAGAGTGAACGTCGACATTCTAGGAATCAGTGAATTAAAATGGACTGGAAAGGGTGAATTTAACTCAGATGACCATTGTATCTACTACCGTGGGCAGGAATCCCTTAGAAGAAATGGAGTAGCCATCGTGGTCAACAAAAGAGTCCGAAATGCAGTACTTGGATGCAATCTTAAAAATGACAGGATGATTTCTGTTCGTTTCCAAGGCAAACCATTCAATATTACAGTAATCCAGGCCTATGCCCCAACCAGTAATACTGAAGAAGCTGAAGTTAATCGGTTCTATGAAGACCTACAAGACCTTTTAGAACTAACACCCAAAAAAGATGTTTCATTATCGGGGACTGGAATGCAAAAGTAGGAAGTCAAGAAACACCTGGAGTAACAGGCAAATTTGGCCTTGGAGCACGGAATGAAGCAGGGCAAAGGCTAATAGAGTTCTGTCAAGAGAACGCACTGGTCATAGCAAACACCCTCTTTCAACAACACAAGAGAAGACTCTACACATGGACATCACCAGATGGTCAACACCGAAATCAGATTGATTATATTCTTTGCAGCCAAAGATGGAGAAGCTGTATACAGTTAGCAAAAACAAGACCAGGTGCTGACTATGGCTCAGATCATGAACTCCTTATTGCGAAGTTCAGACTTAAATTGAAGAAAGTAGGGAAAACCACTAGACCATTCAGATATGACCTCAATCAAATCCCTTATGATTATACAGTGGAAGTGAGAAATAGATTTAAGGGACTAGATCTGATAGATAGAGTGCCTGATGAACTCTGGACAGAGGTTCGTGACATTGTACAGGAGACAGGGACCAAGACCATCCCCATGGAAAAGAAATACAAAAGAGAGAAATGGCTGTCTGAGGAGGCCTTACAAATAGCTGTGAAAAGAAGAGAAGCAAAAAGCAAAGGAGAAAAGGAAAGATATAAGCATCTGAATGCAGAGTTCCAAAGAATAGCAAGGAGAGATAAGAAAGATTTCCTCAGTGATCAATGCAAAGAAATAGAGGAAAACAACAGAATAGGAAAAACAAGAGACCTCTTCAAGAAAATTAGAGATTCCAAGGGAACATTTCATGCAAAGATGGGCTCGATAAAGGACAGAAATGGTATGGACCTAACAGAAGCAGAAGATATTAAGAAGAGGTGGCAAGAATACACAGAAGAACTGTACAAAAAAGATCTTCCCGACCAAGATAGTCACGATAACGTGATCACTGACCTAGAGCCAGACATCGTGGAATGTGAAGTCAAGTGGGCCTTAGAAAGCATCACTACTAACAAAGCTAGTGGAGGTGATGGAATTCCAGTTGAGCTATTACAAGTCTTGAAAGATGATGCTGTGAAAGTGCTGCACTCAATATGCCAGCAGATTTGGAAAACTCAGCAGTGGACACAGATTTGGAAGAGGTCAGTCTTCATTCCAATCCCAAAGAAAGGCAATGCCAAAGAATGCTCAAACTACCGGACAATTGCCCTCATCTCACACGTTAGGAAAGTCATGCTTAAAATTCTCCAAGCCAGGCTTCAGCAATATGTAAACCGTGAACTCCCAGATGTTCAAGCAGGTTTTAGAAAAGGCAGAGGCACCAGAGATCAAATTGCCAACATCTGCTGGATCATGGAGAAAGCAAGAGAGTTTCAGAAAAACATCTATTTCTGCTTCATTGACTATGCCAAAGCCTTTGACTGTGTGGATCACAATAAACTGTGGAACATTCTGAAAGAGATGGGAATCCCAGACCACCTGACCTGCCTCTTGAGAAACCTGTATGCAGGTCAGGAAGCAACAGTTAGAACTGTACATGGAACAACAGACTGGTTCCAAATAGGAAAATGTGTACGTCAAGGTTGTATATTGTCTCCTTGCTTATTTAACTTATATGCAGAGTACATCATGAGGAACGCTGGGCTGGAAGAAGCACAAGCTGGAATCAAGATTGCTGGGAGAAATATCAATAACCTCAGATATGCAGATGACACCACCCTTATGGCAGAAAGTGAAGAGGAACTCAAAAGCCTCTTGATGAAAGTGAAAGAGGAGAGTGAAAAGGTTGGTTTGAAGCTCAACATTCAGAAAAAAAAAATCATGGCATCTGGTCCCATCACTTCATGGGAAATAGATGGAAAAACAGTGGAAACAGTGTCTGACTTTGTTTTTTTGGGCTCCAAATTCACTGCATATGCTGATTGCAGCCATGAAATTAAAAGACGCTTGCTCCTTGGAAGGAAAGTTATGACGAAACTTGATAGTATATTAAAAAGCAGAGACATTACTTTGCCAACCTAGGTCCGTCTAGTCAAGGCAATTGTTTTTCCCGTGGTCAAGTATGGATGTGAGAGTTGGACAGTGAAGAAGGCTGATCACCGAAGAATCGATGCTTTTGAACTGTGGTGTTGGAGAAGACTCTTGAGAGTCCCTTATACTGCAAGGAGATCCAACCAGTCCATTCTAAAGGAAATCAATCCTGGATGTTCATTGGAGGGACTGATGCTAAAGCTGAAACTCCAATACATTGGCCACCTCATGCGACGAGTTGACTCACTGGAAAAGACTCTGATGCTGGGAAAGGTTGGTGGCGGGAGGAGAAGGGGACGACGGAGAATGAGATGGCTGGATGGCATCACCGACTCTGTGGACATGAGTTTGAGTGTACTGCGGTAGTTGGTGATGGACAGGGAGGCCCGGCGTGCTGTGATTCATGGGGTCGCGGAGAGTCGGACACGACTGAGCGACTGAACTGAAGTGAACTGATCTCAAGAGAAATTCCACATTCCCTCTTGAAAGGCAAAAAGGTACTTGACACCCTTATTCGACTCAGAAAGTTCCCTCACACAGCCGTCACCTTTGGAGAGGAGAACACACTTTATGGACTCAATTCGAGATGATAACCTGTGAACATGTAAGGGCTCGAGAGGAACCCGGAAGTTCCCCTTCCAACAGCAAAGGGGACCTGACTTCCCTGAAGCAACCCCAGCGAGTTCCTGAGGTCCCCGTCGCAACTCGAGAAGCACCCCCAGCTTCCCGCCGCAACTCGAGAAACACCCCAAAATTATCCCCTCCATGCGAGATGAGGAAATTTGGCGATGCAGCATCTCAAGAGAAATACCACATTCCCTCTGGAAAGGCAAAAAGGTACTTGACACACTTTATTCGACTCAGAAAGTTCCCTCACACAGCCGTCCCATTTGGAGAGGAGAACACACTTTACGGACTCAATTCGAGAGGAGCCCCTGTGCACACTGAAGGGCTCGAGAGGAACCCAGAAGTTCCCCTTCCAACACCAAAGGGGTCCTGACTTCCCTGAAGCAACCCAAGCGAGTTCCTGAGGTCCCCGTCGCAACTCGAGGAGCACCCCCAGCTTCTCGCCGCAAATCGAGAAACACCCCAAAATTATCCCCTCCTTGCAAGATGAGGAAATTTGGCCGTGCAGCATCTCAAGAGAAATACCACATTCCCTCTGGAAAGGCAAAAAGGTACTTGACACCCTTTATTCGACTCAGAAAGTTCCCTCACACAGCCGTCCCCTTTGGAGAGGAGAACACAATTTACTGACTCAATTCGAGAGGAGCCCCTGTGCACATTGAAGGGCTCGAGAGAAAACCAGAAGTTCCCCTTCCAACACCAAAGGGAACCTGATTCCCTGAAGCAACCCCAGCGAGTTCCTAGGGTCCCAGTCGCAACTCGAGAAGCATCCCCAGCTCCCGAAGCAACTCGAGAAACACCCCAAAATTATCCACTCCATGCGAGATGAGGAAATTTGGCGATGCAGCATCTCAAGAGAAATACCACATTCCGTCTGGAAAGGCAAAAAGGTACTTGACTCCCTTTATTAGACTCAGAAACTTCCCTCACACAGCCGTCCCATTTGGAGAGGAGAACACACTTTACGGACTCAATTCGAGAGTAGCCACTTTGAACATTGAAGGGCTTGAGAGGAAACCGGCAGTTCCCCTTCCAACAGCAAAGGGGACCTGACTTCCCTAAAGCAACCCCAGCTAGTTCCTGAGGTCCCCGTCGCAACTCGAGAAGCACCCCCAGCTTCCCGACGCAACTCGAGAAACACCCCAAAATTATCCCCTCCATGCGAGATGAGGAAATTTGGCGATGCAGCATCTCAAGAGAAATACAACATTCCCTCTGGAAAGGCAAAAAGGTACTTGACACCCTTTATTCGACTCAGAAAGTTCCCTCACACAGCCGTCCCCTTTGGAGAGGAGAACACACTTTACGGACTCAATTCGAGAGGAGCTCCTGTGCTCATTGAAGGGCTCGAGAGGAAACCGGAAGTTCCCCTTCCAAAACCAAAGGGGACCTGACTTCCCTGAAGCAACCCCAGCGAGTTTCTGAGGTCCCCATCCCAACTCGAGAATCACCCCCAGCTTCCCGCCTCAACTCGAGAAACACCCTAAAATTATCCCCGCCATGCGAGATGAGGAAATTTTCCGATGCAGCATCACAAGAGAAATACCACATTCCCTCTAGAAAGGCAAAAAGGTACTTGACACCCTTTATTCGACTCAGAAAGTTCCCTCACACAGCCGTCCCCTTTGGAGAGGAGAACACACTTTACGGACTCAATTCGAGAGGAGCCCCTGTGCATTTTGAAGGGCTCGAGAGGAAACCGGAAGTTCCCCTTCCAACTCCAAAGGAGACCTGACTTCTCTGAAGCAACCCCAGCGAGTTCCTGAGGTCCCCGTCGCAACTAGAGAAGCACCTCCAGCTTCCAGCCGCAACTCGAGAAACACCCCAAAATTATCCCCTCCATGCGAGATTAGAAATTTGGCGATGCAGGATCTCAAGAGAAATACCACATGCCCTCTGGAAAGGCAAAAAGGTACTTGACACCCTTTATTCGACTCAGAAATGTCCCTCACACAGCCGTCCCCTTTGGAGAGGAGAACACACTTTACGGACTCAATTCGAGAGAAGCCCCTGTGCACATTGAAGGGCTCGAGTGGAATCCGGAAGTTCCCCTTCCAGCAACAAAGGGGACCTGACTTCCCTGAAGCAACCCCAGCGAGTTCCTGAGGTACCTGTCGCAAATCGAGAAGCACCCCCAGCTTCCCGCCGCAACACGAGAAAAACCCCAAAATTATCCCCTCCATGCCAGATGAGGAAATTTGGCAATGCAGCATCTCAAGAAAAATACCACATTCCCTCTGGAAAGGCAAAAAGTACTTGACACCCTTTATTCGACTCAGAAAGTTCCCTCACACAGCAGTCCCATTTGGAGAGGAGAACACACTTTATGGACTCAATTCGAGAGGAGCTCCTGTGCACATTGAAGGGCTCGAGAGGAAACCGGAAGTTCCCCTTTCAACACCAAAGGGGACCTGACTTCCCTGAAGCAACCCCAGCAAGTTCCTGAGGTCCCCGTAGCAACTCGAGAAGCACCCCCAGCTTCCCGCCGCAATTCGAGAAACACCCCAAAGTTATCCCCTCCATGCGAGATGAGGAGCTTTGGCGATGCAGCATCTCAAGAGAAATATCACATTCCCTCTGGAAAGGCAAAAAGGTACTTGACACACTTTATTCGACTCAGAAAGTTCCCTCACACAGCCGTCCCCTTTGGAGAGGAGAACACACTTTACGGAATCAATTCGAGAGGAGCCCCTGTGCACATTGAAGGGCTTGAGAGGAACCCGGAAGTTCCCCTTCCAACACCAAAGGGGACCTGACTTCCCTGAAGCAACCCCAGCGAGTTCGTGAGGTCCCCGTCGATACTCGAGGAGCACCCCCAGCTTCTCGCCGCAACTCGAGAAGCACCCCAAAATTATCCCCTCCATGCGAGATGAGGAAATTTGGCGATGTAGCATCTCAAGAGAAATACCACATTCCCTCTGGAAAGGCAAAAAGGTACTTGACACCCTTTATTGGACTCAGAAAGTTCCCTCACAGAGCCGTCCTCTTTTAGAGGAGAACACACTTTATGGACTCAATTAAAGATGAGCCCCTGTGCACATTTAAGGGCTCGAGAGGAACCCGGAAGTTCCCCTTCCAACAGCAAAGGGGACCTGACTTCCCTGAAGCAACCCCAGCGAGTTCCTGAGGTCCCCGTCGCAACTCGAGAAGCACCCCCAGCTTCCCGCCGGAACTCGAGAAACACCCCAAAATTATCAACTCAATGCGAAATGAGGAAATTTTTCGATGCTGCATCTCAAGAGAAATACCACATTCCCTCTTGAAAGGCAAAAAGGTACTTGACACCCTTTATTCCACTCAGAAAGTTCCCTCACACAGCCGTCCCCTTGAAGGGAACACTCTTTATGGACTCAATTATAGATGAGCCCCTAAGCACATTTAAGGGCTCGAGAGGAACCTGGAAGTTCAGCATCCAGCAGCAAACGGGACCTGACTTCCCTGAAGCAACCCCAGCGAGTTCCTGAGGTCCCCGTCGCAATTATACAAGCACCCCTAGCTTCCTGCCACAACTCGAGAAACACACCAAAATTTTCCCTTCAATGCGAGATGCGGAATTTTTGCGATGCAGCATCTCAAGAGAAATACCACATTCCCTCTTGAAAGGCAAAAAGGTACTTGACACCCTTTATTCGACTCAGAAAGTTCCCTCACGAAGCCGTCCCATTTTAGAGGAGAACACATTTTATGGACTCAATTCGAGATGAGCCCCTGTGCACATTTAAGGGCTCGAGAGGGACCCGGAAGTTTCACTTCCAACAGAAAAGGGGACCTGACTTCCCGGAAGCAACCCCAGCGAGTTCCTGAGGTCCCCGTCACAACTCGAGAAGCACCCCCAGCTTACCGCCGCAACTCGAGAAACACCCCAAAATTATCTCCTCAATGCGAGATGAGGAAATTTTGCGATGCAGCATCTCAAGAGAAACACCACATTCCCTCTTGAAAGGCAAAAAACTACTTGACATCCTTTATTCGACTCAGAAAGTTGCCTCACACAGCCGTCCCCTTTGGAGAGAATAACACACGTTATGGACTCAATTTGAGATGAGCCCCTGTGCACATTTAAGGGCTCGAGAGGAACCCGGAAGTTCCCCTTCCAACAGTAAAGGGGACCTGAATTCCCTGAAGCAACCCCAGTGAGTTCCTGAGGTACCCGTCGCAACTCTAGAAGCACCCGGATCTTCCCGTCGCAACTCGAAAAACACCACGAAATTATCCCCTCAATGCGAAATGAGGAAATTTTGCGATGCAGCATCTCAAGAGAAATACCACATTCCCTCTTGAAAGGCAAAAATGTGCTTCACACCAATTTTTCGACTCAGAAAGTTCCCTCACACAGCCGTCCCCATTTAGAGGAGAACACACTTTACGGACTCAATTAGAGATGAGCCCCTGTGCACATTTAAGGGCTTGAAAGGAAACTGGAAGTTCCCCTTCCAACAAAAAAGGGGACCTGACTTCCCTGAAGCAACCCCAGCGAGTTCCTGAGGTACCCGTCGCAACTGGAGAAGCAACACCAGCTGTCTGCCGCAACTCGAAAAACACTCCAAAATTATCCCCTCAGTGCGAGATGAGGAAATTTTGCGACGCAGCATCTCAAGAGAAATACCACATTCACTCTTGAAAGGCAAAAAGGTACTTGACACCCTTTATTGAACTCAGAAAGTTCCCTCACGAAGCCGTCCCCTTTAGAGAGTAGAACACACTTTATGGACCAAATTCGAGATGAGCCCCTGTGCACATTTAGGGGCTCGAGAGGAAACAGGTAGTTCCAAATCCAACACCAAAGGGGACCCGACTTCCCTGAAGAACCCCAGCGAGTTTCTGAGGTCACCGTCCAACTCGAGAAGAACCCCCATCTTCCCGCTGCAACTCGAAAAACACCCCAAAATTATCCCCTCCATGCGAGATGAGGAAATTTTGCGATGCAGCATCTCAAGAGAAACACCACATTCCCTCTTGAAAGGCAAAAAGGTACTTTACACCCTTTATTCGACTCAGAAATTTCCCTCACACAGCCGTCCCCTTTGGAGAGGAGAACACACTTTATGGACTCAATTGGAGATGAGCCCCTGTGCACATTTAAGGGCTCGAGAGGAAGCCGAAAGTTCCCCTTCCAACACCAAAGGGGAACTGACTTTCCTGAAGCAACCCCAGCGAGTTCCTAGGTCCCCGTCGCATCTCGAGTAGCACCCCCAGCTTCCCGCCGCAACTCGAGAAACACCCCAATATTATCTCCTCAATGCGAAATGAGGAAATTTGGCGATGCAGCATCTCAAGAGAAATACCACATTCCCTCTGGAAAGGCAAAAAGGTACTTGACACCCTTTATTCGACTCAGAAAGTTCCCTCACACAGCCGTCCCATTTAAGAGGAGAACACATTTTATGGACTCAATTCAATATGAGCCCCTAAGCACATTTAAGGTCTCGAGAGGAACCTGGAAGTTCACCTTCCAACAGCAAAGGGGACCTGACTTCCCTGAAGCAAGCCCAGCGAGTTCCTGAGGTCCCAGTCGCACTTCCAGAAGCACCCCCAGCTTCCTGCCACAACTCGAGAAACACACCAAAACTTTCCCCTCAATGCAAGATGCGGAATTTTTGCGATGCAGCATCTCAAGAGAAATACCACATTCCCTCTTGAAAGGCAAAAAGGTACTTGACACCCATTATTCGACTCAGAAAGTTCCCTCACACAGCCGTCCCCTTTTAGAGGAGAACACACTTTATGGACTCAATTCGAGATGAGCCCCTGTGCACTTATAAGGGCTCGAGAAGAACCTGGAAGTTCCCCTTCCAACAGCAAACGGGACCTGACTTCCCTGAGGCAAGCCCAGGGAGTTCCTGAGGTCCCCGTCGCAACTCTTGAATCACCCCCAGCTTCCGGCCGGAAGTGTAGAAACTCCCCAAAATTATCCCCTCAATGGGAGATGAGGAAATTTTGCGATGCAGCATCCCAAGAGAAATACCACATTCCCTCTTGAAAGGCAAAAATGTACTTGACACCCTTTATTCGACTCAGAAAGTTCCCTAACACAGCTCTCCCCTTTGGAGAGAATAAACTTTATAGACTCAATTCAATATGAGCCCCGGTGCACATTTAAGGGCTCGAGAGGAAACCGGAAGTTCCCCTTCCAACAGCAAAGGGGATCTGACTTCCCTGAAGCAACCTCAGCGAGTTCCTAAGGTTCCCGTCGCAACTCGAGAAGCACCCCCATCTTCCCGCCGCAGCTCGAGAAACACCCCAAAATTATCACCTCAATGCGAAATGAGGAAATTTTTCGATGCTCCATCTCAAGAGAAATACCACATTCCCTCTTGAAAGGCAAAAAGGTACTTGACACCCTTTATTCCACTCAGAAAGTTCCCTCACACAGCCGTCCCCTTTAAGAGAACACTCTTTATGGACTCAATTCGAGATGAGCCCCTAAGCACATTTAAGGGCTCGAGAGGAACCTGGATGTTCAGCATCCAACAGCAAACGGGCCCTGACTTCCCTGAAGCAACCCCAGCGAGTTCCTGAGGTCCCCGTCGCAATTATACAAGCACCCCCAGCTTCCTGCCACAACTCGAGAAACACACCAAAATTTTCCCTTCAATGCGAGATGCGGAATTTTTGCGATGCAGCATCTCAAGAGAAATACCACATTCCCTCTTGTAAGGCAAAAAGGTACTTGACACCCATAATTCGACTAAGAAAGTTCCCTCACCCAGCCGTCCCCTTTTAGAGGAGAACACACTTTATGCACTCAATTCGAGATGAGCCCCTGTGCACATTTAAGGGCTTCAGAGGAATCCGAAAGTTCCCCTTCCAACAGCAAAGAGGAACTAACTTCCCTGAAGCAACCCCAGCGATTTCCTGAGATCCCCGTCGCAACTCGAGAAGCACCCCATGCTTCCCGCCGCAACTCGAGAAACACCCCAAAATTATCCCCTCAGTGCGAGATGAGGAAATTTTCGATGCAGCATCTCAAGGGAAATACCACATTCCCTCTTGAAAGGCAAAAAGGTACTTGACACCCTTTATTGGACTCAGAAAGTTCCTTCACAGAGCCGTCCTCTTTTAGAGAAGAACACACTTTATGGATTCAATACGAGATGAGCCCCTGTGCACATTTAAGGGCTCGAGAGGAACCCGGAAGTTCCACTTCCAACACTAAAGGGGACCTGATTTCCCTGAAGCAACCCCAGCGAGTTCCTGAGGTCCCCGTCGATACTCGAGAAGCACCCCCAGCTTCCCGCCGCAAAACTAGAAACACCCCAAAATTATTCCCTCAATGTGAGATGAGGAAATTTTGCGATGCAGCATCACAAGAGAAATACCACATCCCGTGTTGAAAGGTAAAAAGGTACTTGACACCCTTTATTCGACCCAGAAAGTTCCCTCACACAGCCGTCCATTTGGAGAGAACACACTTTATGGACTCAATTCGAGATGAGCTCCTGTGCACAATTAAGGGCTCGAGAGAAACCCGGAATTTCCCCTTCCAAAAGCAAAGGGGACCTGACTTCCCTGAAGCAACCCCAGCGAATTCCTGAGGTCCCCGTCGCTACTCGAGAAGCACCACCAGCTTCCCGACGCAACTCGAGAAACACCCCAAAATTATCCACTCAATGCGAGATGAGGAAATTTTGCGATGCAGCATCTCAAGAGAAACACCACATTCCCTCTAGAAAGGCAAAATCTACTTGACACCCTTTATTCGACTCAGAAATTTCCCTCACACAACCGTCCCATTTTAGAGGAGAACACATTTTATGGAGTCAATTCGAGATGGCCCCTGTGCACATTTAAGGGCTCGAGAGGGACCCGGAAGTTTCACTTCCAAAAGCAAAGGGGACCTGGCTTCCCTGAAACAACCCAAGCGAATTCCTGAGGTCCCCGTCGCAACTCGAGAAGCAACCACAGCTTCCCTCCGCAACTCGTGAAACACCCCAAAATTATCCCCTCAATGCGAGATGAGAAAATTTTGCGATGCAGCATCTCAAGAGAAACACCACATTCCCTCTTGAAAGGCAAAAATCTACTTGACACCCTTTATTCGACTCAGAAAGTTGCCTAACACAGCCATCCCCTTGGAGAGAAGAACACTTTATGGACTCAATTTGAGATGAGCCCCTGTGCACATTTAAAGTCTCGAGAGGAAGCCGGAAGTTCCCCTTCCAACATTAAAGGGGACCTGAATTCCCTGAAGCAATCCCAGCGAGTTCCTGAGGTCCCCGTCGCAACTCTAGAAGCACCCAGAGATTCCCGCCGCAACTCGAAAAACACCACGAAATTATCCCCTCAATGCGAAATGAGGAAATTTTGCGATGCAGCATCTCAAGAGAAACACCACATTCCCTCTTGAAAGGCAAAAAGGTTCTTGACACCCTTTTTTCGACTCAGAAAGTTCCCTCACACAGCGGTCCCCTTTTAGAGGAGAAAACACTTTATGGACTCATTTCGAGATGAGCCCCTGTGCACATTTCAGGGCTCGAGAGGAATCCGGAAGTTCCCCTTCCAACAGCAAAGGTGACCTGACTTCCCTGAAGCAACCCCAGCGAGTTCCTGAGGTCCCCGTCGCAGCTCGAGAAGCACCCCCAGCTTCTCGACGCAACTCGAGAAACACCCCGAAATTATCCCCTCAATGCGAGATGAGGAAATTTTTCGATGCATCATCTCCAGAGAAATACCACATTCCCTCTTGAAAGGCAAAAAGGGACTTGACACCCTTTATTCGACTCAGAAAGTTCCCTTACACAGCCGTCCCCTTTTAGAGAACACACTTTATGGACTCAATTCGAGATGAGCCCCTGTGCATATTTAAGGGCTCGAGAGGAACTTGGAAGTTACCCTTCCAAAAGCAAAGGGGAACTGACTTCCCTGAAGCCACCCCAGCGAGTTCCTAAGGTCCACATCCTAACTCGAGAAGCACCCCCAGCTTCCCGCCGCAAATCGAGAAACACCCCAAAATTATCCCCCATTGCGAGATGAGGAAATTTTGCGATGCAGCATCTCAAGAGAAATACCACATTCCCTCTTGAATGTCAAAAAGTTACTTGACACCCTTTATTCGACTCAGAACGTTCCCTCACACAGCCGTCCCCATTTAGAGTAGAACATACTTTATGGACTCAATTTGAGATGAGCCCCTGTGCACATTTAAGGGCTCGAGAGGTACCCGGAAGTTCCCCTTCCAACAGCAAATGGGACCTGACTTCCCTGAAGCTAACCCAGTCAGTTCCAGAGGACCCCGTCGCAACTCGAGTAGCACCCCCAGCTTCCCGCCGCAACTCGAGAAACACCCCAAAATTATCCCCTTAATGTGAGATGAGGAAATTTTGCGATGCAGCATCTCAAGAGAAATACCACATTCCCTGTTGAAAGGCAAAAAGGTACTTGACACCCTTTATTCGACTCAGAAAGTTCCCTCACACAGCCGTCCCCTTTTAGAGGAGAACACACTTTATGGACTCAATTCGAGATGAGCCCCTGTGTACATTTAAGGGCTCGAGAGGAAACCGGAAGTTCCCCTTCCAACACCAAAGGGGACCTGACTTCCGTGAAGCGACCCGAGGGAATTCCTGGCGTCCCCGTAGCAAATTGAGATGTACCCCCAACTTCCTTCCGCAACTCGGGAAACACCAAAAAATTATCCCCTCAATGCGAGATGAGGAAATTTTGCGCTGCAGAATCTCAAGAGAAATACCACCTTCCCTCTTGACAGGCAAAGTTTTCTTGACGCCCATTTTTGGATGCAGAAATTTCTCTATCATCCATCCCCATTGGAGAGGAAAATAAACTTGATGAACTCAATTTGAGATGAGCCCCTATTCACATTTAACGGCTCTAGAGTAAACCTTGGAGAAGGAAATGGTAACCCACTCCAGTATTATTGCCTGGAGAATCCCATGGATGGAGAAGCCTGGTAGGCTACAGTCCACGGGGTCGCAAAGAGTCGGACACGACTGAGCGACTGAACAGAACAGAACAGAACAGAGTAAACCTAAATTTTCCCTTCCAACAAAAAGGGGACCTGACTTCCCTGAAGAAACCCGAGCAAGGTCCTGAGGTCCCCATCGTACCTCGAGAAGTACCCCCAGATTCCCGCCGCAACTCGAGAAACACCACAAAATTATTTCCTCAATGCGAGATGAAGAAATTTTGCGCTGCAGAATTTCAAGAGAAATACCACATTCCTTCTTGCAAGGCAAAAGGTTACAGGACACCCTTTTTGCGACTCAGAAAGTTCCCTCACACAGCCGTTCCCTTTGGAGAGGAGAACACACTTTATGGACTCAATACGAGATGAGCCCCTATTCCCATTTAATGGCTCGAGAGTAAACCAGAAGTTCCGCTTCCAACTCCAATGGGGACCTGACTGGCCTGAAGCAACCAGTGCGACTTCCTGGGGTCCCCGTCGCAACTCGAGCAGTTACCCCCGCTTCCCACCGCAACCAGAGAAAAACCGCAAAATTTTCCCCGCAATGCGAGGTGAGGAAATTTTGTGCTGCATCTCAAGAGAAATATCACATTCTCTCTTGAAAGGCAAAAGGGTACTTGACACCCTTTATGCGACTCAAAAAGTTCCCTCACACAGCCGTCCCCATTGGAGAGGAGAACACAGTTTAAGGACTCAATTCCAGAGAAGGCCCTATTCCTTTTAACGGCTCCAGAGTAAACCGGACGTTCCTTTTCCAAAACGAAAGGGGACCTGACTTCCCTGAATCAATCCCAACGAGTTTCTGAGGTCCCCGACGCACTTCGAGAAGTACCCCCAGCTTCTCTCCGCAACTATAGAAACACCACAATATTATAGACTCAATGCAAGATGAGGAAATTTTGCGCTGCAGAATCTCAAGTGAAATACCACATTCCCGCTTGAAAGGCAATGGGTACTTGACACCCTTTATTCGACTCAGAAATTTCACTAACATCAGTCCCCATTGGAGAGGAGAACACATTTTATGGACTCAATTCAAGATGAGCCCCTATTCCCATTAACGGCTCGAGAGTAAAACGGATGTTCCCCTTCCAACAAAAAGGGGTCCTGACTGCTGTGAAGCAACCCGAGCGAGTTCCTGAAGTACCCGTCTCAACCTGAGAAGCACCCCCAGCTTCCCGCCGCAAATCGAGAAACACCACAAAATTATCCCCTCAATGTGAGAGGAGGAAATTTTGGGATGCAGAATCTCAAGAGAAATACCACATTCCCTCTTTAAGGCAAAAAGGTACTTGACACCCTTTATTCGACTCAGAAAGTTCCCTCACACAGCCGTCCCCTTTAGAGAGGAGAACACACTTTATGGACTCATTTGGAGTTGAGCCCCTGTTCACATTTAAGGGCTGGAGAGGAAACCGGAAGTTCCCCTTCCAACACCAAAGGGGACCTGACTTCCCTGAAGCAACCCCAGCGAGCTCCTGAGTTCCCCGTCGCAACTCTAGAAGCACACCCAGCTTCCCGCCGCAACTCGAGAAACACCCCAAAATTATCCCCTCAATGCGAGATGAGGAAATTTTGCGCTGAAGAATCTCAAGAGAAATACCACATTTCCTCATAAAAGGAAAAAGGTTACTGAACTCCCTTTATGCAACTCAGAAAGTTCCCTCACACAGCCGTCCCCATTGCGAGGAGAACACACTTTATGGACTCTATTCGAGAAGAGGCCCTATTCACATTAAAGGGTTCGAGAGTAATACGGAAGTTCCCCTTCCAGCACAAAATGGGACCAGACTTCCCTGAAGTAACTCGAGTGTGGGTGTGGTCCAGAGGTACTCGTTAGAACTGCAGAAGTACCCCCAGCTTCCCAACCCAATTCGTGAAACACCAAAAAATTATCCCTTCCATGCGAGATAAGGAAATTTTGCGCTGCAGAATCTCAAGAAAAATCCCACATTCCAGGTTGAAAGGCAACAGTGTACTTGACTCCCTTTAGGCGACTCAGAATGTTCCCTAACATCTGTCGTCAGTGCAGAGGAGAACACACTCTCTGGACTCAAATCGAGAAGAGGCAATGTTCCCATTTAACGGCTCGAGAGTAATCTGGAAGTTCCCCTTCCAACACAAAAGGGGACTTGACTTCGCTGAAGCAACCCGAGCGAGTTCCTGAGGTCCCCATTGCAAGTCGAGAAGTATCCCCTGCTTCCCTCTGCAACTCGAGAAATAACACAAAATTATCCCCTCAATGCGAGATGAGGTAATTTTGTGCTGCAGAATCTCAAGAGAAAACCCAAATTCCCGCTTGAAAGGCAAAAGGGTACTTGACAAATTTTATGCCACTCAGAAAGTTCCCTAACATCCGTCCCCATTGGAGAGGAGAGCACAATTTATGGACTCAAATCGAGAGGAGGCCCTATTACCATTAAAGGGCTCGAGAACAATCCGGAAGTTCCCCTTCCAGCACAAAAGGGCACCTGACTTCCCTGAAGTAATACGAGTGTTTTCCAGAGGTCCTCTTCGCAGCTGGAGAATCACCCCCAGCTTCCCAGCCCAATTCGTGTAACAGCACATAATTATCCCCTCCATGGGAGATGAGGAAATTTTGCACTGCAGAATCTCAAGAGAAATCCCACATTCCCGCTTGAAAGGCAAAAGGGTACTTGACTCCCTTTAGACGAATCAGAATGGTCCCTAACATCCGTCCTCAGTGGAGAGAAGAACACACTTTAAGGACTCAAATCGAGGAGGCAATATTCCCATTTAACGGCTCGAGAGTAATCCGGAAGTTCCCCTTCTAGCACAATCGGGGACCTGACTTCCCTGAAGTAACTCGAGTGAGTTCCTGAGGTCCCCTTCGCACCTCGAGGAATACCCCCAGCTTCCCGCCGCAATTCGAGAAGCACCACAAAATTATCCCCTCAATGCGAGATGAAGAAATTTTGCGCTGCAGAATTTCAAGAGAAATCCCACATTCCTGCCTGAAAGGGAAAAGGGTATTTGACACACTTTATTCAGTTCAGTTCAGTTCAGTCGCTCAGTCGTGTCCGACTCTCCGCGACCCCATGAATCACTGTACGCTAGGCCTCCCTGTCCTATACCAACTCCCGGAGTTCACTCAAACTCATGGCCACAGAGCCGGTGATGCTATCCAGCCATCTCATTCTCTGTCGTCCCCTTCTCCTCCAGCCCCCAACCTCTCCTAGCATCAGAATCTTTTCCAGTGAGTCAACTCATCGCGTGAGGTGGCCGAAGTACTGCAATTTCAGCTTTAGCATCAGTCCTTCCAATGAACACCGACGATTGATCTCCCTTAGAATGGACTGGTTGGATCTTCTTGCAGTCCAAGGGACTCTCAAGAGTCTTCTGCAATACCACAGTTTAAAATCATCAGTTCTTCGGCGATCAGCTTTCTTCACAGTCCAACTCTCACATCCATATATGAACTCGGGAAAAACCATAGCTTTGACTAGATGGAGCTTTTTTGGCAAAGTGATGTCTCTGCTTTTTAATATACTATCAAGGTTGATCATAACTTTCCTTCCAAGGAGTAAGCGCCTTTTAATTTCATGGCTTCAATCAGCATCTGCAGTGATTTTGGAGCCCCCCAAAATAAAGTGTGACACTGTTTCCACTGTTTTTCCATCTATTTCCCGTGAAGAGTTGGGACCAGATTCCATCACCTTTGTTTTCTGAATGTTGAGCTTCAAGCCAACCTTTTCACTCTCCTCTTTCACTTTCATCAAGAGGCTTTTGAGTTCCTCCTCACTTTCTGCCCTAAAGGTGGTGTCATCTGCATATCTGAGGTTATTGATATTTCTCCCAGCAATCTTGATTCCAGTTGTTCTTCTTCCAGCCCAGCGTTTCTCATGATGCACTCTGCATATAAGTTAAATAAGCAAGATTACAATACACAGCCTTGACGTACTCCTTTTCCTATTTGGAACCATTCTGTTGTTCCATGCACAGTTCTGACTGCTGCTTCCTGACCCGCATACAGGTTTCTAAAGAGGCATGTCAGGTGGTCTGGTACTCCCATCTCTTTCAGAATCTTCCACAGTTTATTGTGATCCACACAGTCAAAGGCTTTGGCATAGTCAATGAAGCAGAAATAGATGTTTTTCTGGAACTCTCTCGCTTTCTCCATGATCCAGCGGACGTTGGCAATTTGATCTCTGGTGCCTCTGCCTTTTCTAAAACCTGCTTGAACATCTGGGAGTTCACGGATCACATATTGCTGAAGCCTGGCTTGGAGAATTTTGAGCATGACTGTACTCCGTGTGAGATGAGTGCAATTGTGCGGTAGCTTGAGCATTCTTTGGCATTGCCTTTCTTTGGGATTAGAATGAAGACTGACCTTTTCCAGTCCTGTGGCCACTGCTGAGTTTTCCAAATTTGTTGGCATATTGAGTGCAGCACTTTCACAGCATCATCTTTCAAGATTTGAAATAGCTCAACTGGAATTCCATCACTTCCACTAGCTTTGTTCGCAGTGTTGCTTTCTAAGGCACACTTGAATTCACATTCCATGATATCTGGCTCTAGGCCAGTGATCACATTTTCGTGACTATCCTGGTCGTGAAGATCTTTTTCGTACAGTACTTCTGTGTATTCTTGCCACCTCTTCTTAATATCTTTTGCTTCCGTTAGGTCCATACCATTTCTGTCCTTTATCGAGCCCATCTTTGCATGAAATGTTCCCTTGGAATCTCTAATGTTCATGAAGAGATCTCTTGTTTTTCCTATTCTGTTGTTTTCCTCTATTTCTTTGCATTGATCACTGAGGAAGGCTTTCTTATCCCTCCTTGCTATTCTTTGGAACTCTGTATTCTAATGCTTATATCTTTCCCTTTCTCCTTTGCTTTTCGCTTCTCTTTTCACAGCTATTTGTAAGGCCACCTCAGACAGCCATTTCGCTTTTTTTTGCATTTCTTTTCCATGGGGATGCTCTTGGTCCCTGTCTCCTGTACAATGTCACGAACCTCCATCCAGAGTTCATCAGGCACTCTATCTATCACATCTACTGCCTTAAATCTATTTCTCACTTCCACTGTATAATCATAAGGGATTTGATTGAGGTCATATCTGAATGGTCTAGGGGTTTTCCCTACTTTCTTCAATTTAAGTCTGAATTTGGCAATACGGAGTTCATGATCTGAGCCACAGTCAGCTCCTGGTCTTGTTTTTGCTAACTGTATACAGCTTCTCCATCTTTGGCTGCAAAGAATATAATCAATCTGATTTCGGTGTTGACCATCTGGTGATGTCCACGTGTAGAGTCTTCTCTTGTGTTGTTGGAAGAGGGAGTTTGCTATGACCAGTGCGTTCTCTTGACAAAACTGTATTAGACTTGGCCCTGCTTCATTCCGTGCTCCAAGGCCAAATTTGCCTGTTGCTCCAGGTGTTTCTTGACTTCCTACTTTTGCATTCCAGTCCCCTATAATGAAAAGGACATCTTTTTGGGTGTTAGTTCTAAAAGGTCTTGTAGGTCTTCATAAAACCGTTCAACTTTGGCTTCTTCAGCGTTAGTGGTTGGGGCATAGGCCTGGATTACTGTAATGTTGAATGGTTTGCCTTGGAAACGAACAGAAATCATTCTGTCGTTTTTAAGATTGCATCCAAGTACTGCATTTCGGAGTCTCTTGTTGACCATGATGGCTACTCCATTTCTTCTAAGTGATTTCTTCCCACAGTAGTATATATATAATGGTCACCTGAGTTAAATTCACACATTCCAGTCCATTTTAATTCACTGATTCCTAGAATGTCTATGTTCACTCTTGCCATCTCCTGTTTGACCACTTCCAATTTGCCTTAATTCCTGGACCTTACATTCCAGGTTCCTATGCAATATTGCTCTTTACAGCACCAGACCTTGCTTCTATCACTGGTCACATCCACAACTGGGTACTGGTTTTGCTTTTGCTCCATCCCTTCATTCCTTCTAGAGTTATTTCTCCAGTGATCTCCAGTAGCATACTGGGCACCTACAGACCTGGGGAATTCCTCATTCAGTATCCTGTCATTTTGCCCTTTGATACTGTTCATGGGGTTCTCAATGCAAATATACTGAAGTGGTTTGCCATTCCCTTCTCCAGTGGACCACATTCGGCTGTGGTGCATGTGATCAGATCGAGTAGATTCCTGTGATGATGATTTCAGTGTGTCTGCCATCTGAAGCCCCCTCGCAATACCTACCATCTGATTTGAGTTTCTCTTACCTTGGGTGTGGGATATCTCTTCACAGCTGCTCCAAGAAAGCACAGCTGCTGCACCTTACCTTGGATGAGGGGTATGTCCTCAAGGCCACCCCTCCTGACCTTGAACGTGAGTACCTCCTCTCGGCCCTCCCCCGCACAGCCACCACCTATTGGAGGTCGGGTACCTCCTCTCGGCCACCTGCCCTGGCCTCAGTCATGGGGTAGCTCCTCACCACTGCGCATCTCTGCATGGTCAGTTGTGCCAGGGCCAGCTTCTCTCGAGTCTGCCCAGGCGGGGCCTGCGTATCGTGCGTCTGGTGGGCGGGGCCGGGGTCTCTCCCATCTGGGCGGGCGGGGCCGGGGTCTCTCACGTCTGCGCGGGCAGGGCAAGGGTCTCTCGCATCTGCACAGGCGGGGCCGGCTTCTCTTGCGTCTGCGCGGGGGCGGCGCAAGCAACAATAGTGTCTGAGCAGCCGGGGCCGAGGTCTCTCGCGTCTGAGCGGGCGGGGCCGGGGTCTCTCGCGTCTGCGCGGGCGGGGCCGGGGTCTCTCGAGTCTGCGCGGGCAGGGCCGGGTTCTCTCCCGTCTGCACGGGTGGGGAAGGCCTCTCTCCCGTCTGCGCAAGCAAGGCCCGTGTCTCTGGCGTCTAAGCCGCCTGGGCCGGCATCTCTCGTGTCTGCGCGGGTGGGGCTGGTATTTCTCCCGTTTGCACAGCCGGGTGAGACTCAAAAAATTCCCTCAAACAGTCGTCCCCATTGGAGTGGAGAACACACTTTACGGACTTAACTCGAGAAGAGGCCCTATTCCCATTAAAAGGCTCAACAGTAATCCCGAAATTCCCCTTCCAACACAAGAGGGTTCATGACTTCCCTGAAGCAGCGAGAGAAAATTCCTGAGGTCCTGTTCGCTACCTGAGAAGTTCAACCAGGTTCCCGCTGCAACTTTAGAAACACCACAAAATTATCCCCTCAATGCGAGATCAGGAAAATATTCCGTTGCACAATTCAAGAGAAATCCCACGTTCCGCTGGAAAGGCAAAACTGTATTTGACACCCTTTATGCGACTCAGAAAATTCCCTCACACAGCCATCCCCATTGGAGAGGAGAACACAATTTATGGACTCAACTTGGGAAGAGGCCCTATTCCCATTTAAAGGCTTGAGAGTAATCCTGAAATTCCCGTTCCATTAGAAAAGGGTGACTAACTACCCTGAAGCAACACAAGCGAGTTCCTGAGGTCCCCGTCGCAACTGGAGAAGTACTCCCAGCTTCCCGCCTCAAAAGGGGAAACACCAAAAAATTATCCGCTCAATGTGAGATGAGGAAAATTTGCACTGCACGATTAAATAGAAATCCCACATTCCCGCTTGAAAGGCGAAAGGGCACTTGACACACTTTATGCAATTCAGATAGTTTTCTAACACCCGTACTTATTGGAGCGGAGAACACACTTCATGGACTCAAATCTAGAAGAGGACCTATTCCCATTTAAGGCCTCGAGAGTAATCTGGAAGTTCCACTTCCAAAAAAAGGGGACCTGACTTCCCTGAAGCAACACGAACGAGTTCCTGAGGTCCACGCTGTAACTCGAGAAGTACCCCCAGATCCAAGCCGAAACTCGAGACACAACAAAATTATCCCCACAATGCGAGATGAGGAAATTTTGCTCTCCGAAATCTCAAGAGAAGTCCCACATACCCGCTTGAAAGGCAAAAGGTCACTTGACACACTTTATTTGACCCAGAAAGTTCGCTCACAGAGCCGTACTGATTGGAGAGGAAAAATCACCTTTTGGACTCAAGTCCAGATGAATCCCTATTCCCAATGAACGGCTCGAAAGTAAACCGGAAGTTCCCGTTCCAACACAAAAGGGGACCTGACTTCCCTGAAGCAACTCGAGCAAATTCCTGAGGTCCCCGTCGAAACATGAGAAGTAATCCAAAATTCCCGCCACAAATTGACATACACCACAAAATTATCTCCTCAATGCGAGATGAGGATATTTTGCGCTGCAGAATCTCAAGAGAAATACCACATTCCCTCTTGAAATGCAAAAGGGTACTTGACATCCTTTATGCGACTCAGAAATTTTACTAACATCAGTCCCCATTGGAGAGGTGAACGAACTTTATGTACTCAATTCAAAATGAGGCACTATTGCCAATTAACTGCTCGAGAGTAAATCAGAAGTTCCCCTTCCAACAAAAAGGGGACCTGCCTTACCTGAAGAAACCCGAGTGAGTTCCTGAGGTACGAATAGCAACTTGAGAAGTACCCCCAGCTTCCCGCCGCAACTCGAGAAACACCACAAAATATCCCCTCAATGCAAGAATAGGAAATTTTGCGTTACAGAATTTCAAGAGTAATACCACATTCCCTCTTGAAAGGCAAAACGGTTCTTGAAACCCTTTATGCGACTCAGAAAGTTCCCTCTCACAGCCGTCCTCATTGGAAAGGAGAACACACTTTACGGACTCAAATCAATGAGGCCCTATTCCCAATAAACGGCTCGAGAGTAAACCGGAAGTTCCCCTTCCAATACCAAAGGGGACCTGACTTCCCGGAAGCAACCCAAGCGAGTTCCTGAGGTCCCCGTCGCAACTCGAGAAATAACCTAGCCTCCAGCCACAACTCGAGGAACACCACAAAATTATCCCCTCAGTGCGAGATGAGGAAATTTTGCGATGCAGAATCTCAAGAGAAATACCACATTCCCTCTTGAAAGGCAAAAGGACTCTTAACACCCTTTATGCGATTCAGAAAGTTCCCTCACAGAGCAGTGCCCATTGGAGAGGAGAACACACTTTATGGACTCAATTCGAGATGAGGACCGATTCTCACTTAACCGCTCGATAGTGAACCGGAATTTCCCCTTCAAACACAAAACGGGACCTGCCTTACCTGAAGAAACCTGAGCGAGTTCCTGATGTCCCCATCGCAACTCGAGAAGTACCCGCAGCTTCCCGCCGAAATTCGGGAAACACCACAAAATTATCCCCTCAAGGCGAGATGAGGAAACTTTGCGCTGCAGAATCTGAAGAGAAATCCAACATTCCCAATTGAAAGGCAAAATCGTACTTGACTCCCATTATGTCACTCAGAAAGATCCCTAACATCCTTCCCCATTGGAGAGGAGAACACACTTTATGGACTCAACTCCAGAAGAGGCCCTATTCCCATTAAAGGGCTCGAGACTAATCCGGAAGTTCCCCTTCCAGCACAAAAGGGGCCCTGACTTCCGTGAAGAAACTCGAGTGAGTTCCTGAGGTCCCCATCTAAACTCAAGAAGTACCCCCAGTGTCCCACCGCAATTCGAGAAACACCACAAAATATTCCCCTCAATGAGAGATGAGGTTTTTTGCGCTGCAGAATCTCAAGAGAAATCCTACATTCCGGCTTGAAAGGCAAAAGGGAACTTGGCATACTTTATGCTCCTCAGAAAGTTCCCTGAAATATATCCCCATTGCAGAGGAATACACAATTTATGGACTCCACTCCAGAAGAGCCCCTATTCCCTTAAGGGCCTCGAGAGTAATCCGGAAGTTCCCCGTCCAGCACTAAAGGGGAACTGACTTCCCTAAAGTAACTCCAGTGAGTTCCTGAGGTCCCCGTTGAAATTCGAGAAGTACCCCCAGCTTCCCGCCGAAATTCGGGAAACACCACAAAATTATCCCCTCAATGCGAGATGAGGAAACTTTGCGCTGCAGAATCTGAAGAGAAATCCAACATTCCCAATTGAAAGGCAAAAGCGTACTTGACTCCCTTTATGTCACTCAGAAAGATCCATAACATCCTTCACCATTGGAGAGGAGAACACACTTTATGGACTCAACTCCAGACGAGGCCCTATTCCCATTAAAGGGCTCGAGACTAATCCGGAAGTTCCCCTTCCAGCACAAAAGGGGCCCTGACTTCCCTGAAGAAACTCGAGTGAGTTCCTGAGGTCCCCATCTAAACTCAAGAAGTACCCCCAGTGTCCCGCCGCAATTCGAGAAACACCACAAAATATTCCCCTCAATGAGAGATGAGGTTTTTTGCGCTGCAGAATCTCAAGAGAAATCCCACATTCCGGCTTGAAAGGCAAAAGGGTACTGACTCCGTTTATGTGACTCAGAATGTTCCCTAACATCCTTCCTCAGTGGAGAGGAAAAGACACTTTACGGACTCAAATCGAGAAGAGGCATTTTTCCCATTTAACAGCTCGAGAGTAATCCGGAAGTTCCCCTTCCAACACAAAGAAGGACTTGACTTCCCTGAAGCAACCCGAGCGAGTTCCTGAGGTCCCCGCTGCAACTCGAGAAGTACCCCCAGCTTCCCGCCACAACTCGAGAAACACCACAAAATTATCCCCTCAATGGGAGATGAGGAAATTTTGCGCTGCAGAATCTCAAGAGAAATCCCACATTCCCGCTTGAAAGGCAGAAGGTTATTTGACTCCCTTTAGGCGACTCAGAATGTTCCCTAACATCCATCCTCAGTAGAGGAGAACATAATTTATGGACTTAAATGGAGAGGAGGCAGTATTCCCTTTTAACGTCTTGACAGTAAGCCGGAAGTTCCCCTTCCAACACAAAAATCGACTTGACTTCCCTGAAGCAACCCGAGCGAGTTCCTGAGGTGCCCGCCATAGCTAGAGAAGTGCCCCTGCTTCCCACCACAACTGGAGACACACCACAAAATTATCACCTCAATGCGAGATGAGGAAATTTTGCGCTGCAGAATCTCAAAAGAAAATCCACATTACCACTGAAAGGCAAAAGCTTACTTGACACACTTTATGCCACTCAGAAAGTTCCCTAAGCTCCGTCTCCACTGGAGAGGAAATCACACTTTAGGGACTCAACTGGAGAAGAGGCCCTATTCCCATTACAGGGCTCAAAAGTATTCCGGAAGATCCCCTTCCAGCACAAATGGCACCTGATTCCCTGAAGTAACTCGGGTAAGTTTCTGAGGTATTCGCAACTCGAGAAACACCACAAAATTATCCCCACAATGTGAGATGAGAAAATTTTGCGCTGCAGAATCTCAAGTGAAATCCCACATTTTCGCTTGAAAGGCAAAAGGTTACTTGACTCCCTTCAGGCGACTCAGAATGGTCCCTAACATTTGTCCTCAGTGTAGAGGAAAACACACTTTATGGACTCAACTCCAGAAGAGGCCATATTCCCATTAAAGGGCTCAAGAGTAATCCGGAAGTTCTCCTTCCAGGAAAAAATGGGCCTGATTTCCTGAAGTAACTCGGGTAAGTTTCTGAGGTCCCCTTTCAACTCGAGAAACACAACAAAATTATTCCCTCAATGCGAGAAGAGGAAATTTTGCGCTGCAGAATCTCAAGAGAAATCCCACATTCCCGCTTGAAGGGCAAAAGGGTACTTGACTCCCTTTAGGCGACTCAGAATGTTCCCTAACAACCGTCCTCACTGGAGAGGAAAACACACTTTATGGACTCAAATCGAGAAGTGGCATTATTCACATTTAACAGCTCGAGAGTCATCCGGAAATTCCCCTTCCAACACAAAAGGGGACTTGACTTCCCTGAAGAAACCCGAGTGAATTCCTGAGGTCCCCGCTGGAACTAGAGAAGTACTCCCTGCTTTCTGCCACAACTCGAGAAACACCACAAAATTATCCCCTCAATGTGAGATGAGGAAATCTTGCGCTGCAGAATCTCAAAAGAAATCCCACATTCCAGCTTGAAAGGCATAAGGGTACCTGACTCCTTTTAGGCGACTCAGAATGTTCCCTAACATCCGTCCTCAGTGGAGAGGAAAACACACTTCATGGACTCAAATCGAAAAGAGGCAATATTCCCATTTAAAGGCTCGAGAGTAATCAAGAAGTTCCCCTTCCAACACAAAAGAAGTACTTGACTTCCATGAAGCAACCTGAGCGAGTTCCAGAGGGTCCCGTCTCAACTCCAGAAGTATCCCCTGCTTCCGGCCCCAACTCGAGAAACGACACAATATTATCCCTTCAGTGCGAGATGAGGTAATTTTCTGCTGTAGAATCTCAAGAGAAATCCCGCCTTCCCGCTTGAAAGCAAAAGGGAACTTGACACACTTTATGCCACTCAGAATGTTCCCTAATATCCGTCCCCATTGGAGAGACATACACACTTTATGGACTCAACTCCAGAAGAGGCCCTATTCCCATTAAAGGGCTCGAGACTAATCCGGAAGTTCCCCTTCCAGCACAAAAGGGGACCTGACTTCCCTGAAGAAACTTGAGTGAGTTCCTGAGGTCGCCATCTAAACTCAAGAAGTACCCCCAGCGTCCCGCCGCAATGCGAGAAACACCACAAAATATTCCCCTCACTGCGAGATGAGGAAATTTTGCGCTGCAGAATCTCAAGAGAAATCCTACATTCCGGCTTGAAAGGCAAAAGGGTACTGACTCCGTTTATGCAACTCAGAATGTTCCCTAACATCCTATCCTCAGTGGAGAGGAAAACACACCTCATGGACTCAAATCGAAAAGAGGCAATATTCCCATTTAAAGGCTCAAGAGTAATCAAGAAGTTCCCCTTCCAACACAAAAGGGAACTTGACTTCCCTGGAGCAAACCGAGAGAGTTCCTTAGGTTCCCGTTTCAACTCCAGAAGTATCCCCTACTTCCCACCACAACACGAGAAACAACACAATATTATCCCCTCAATGCGACATGAGGTAATTTTGCGCTGCAGAATCTCAAGGGAAATCCCACATTCCCGCTTGAAAGGCAAAAGGGAACTTGGCATACTTTATGCCCCTCAGAAAGTTCCCTAAAATCCGTCCCCATTGTAGAGGCGTACTCAATTTATGGACTCAACTCCAGACGAGCCCCTATTCCCATTAAAGGGCTTCAGAGTAATCCGAAAGTTCCCCTTCCAGCACTAAAGGGGAACTGACTTCCCTGAAGTAACTCCAGTGAGTTCCTGAGGTCCCCGTTGAAACTCGAGAAGTACCCCCAGCTTCCCGCCGAAATTCGGGAAACACCACAAAATTATCCCCTCAATGTGAGAGGAGGAAACTTTGCGCTGCAGAATCTGAAGAGAAATCCCACATTCCCAATTGAAAGGCAAAAGCTTACTTGACTCCCTTTATGTCACTCAGAAAGTTCCCTAACATCCTTCCCCTTTGGAGAGGAGAACACACTTTGTGGACTCAACTCCAGAAGAGGCCCTATTCCATTTAAAGGGCTCCAGAGTAATCCGGAAGTTCCCCTTCAAAAACAAAAGGGGACCTGACTTCCCTGAAGTAACTGGAGTGAGTTCCTGAGGTCCCCGTCGCAACTCCAGAAGTACCCCCATCTTCCCGCCTCAATTCGAGAAACACCACAAAATTATCCCCTCAATGCGAGATGAGGAAAATTTGCGCTGAGAATCTCAAGAGAAATCCCACATTCCCGTTTGAAAGGCAAAAGGGTACTTGACTCCCTTTATGCGATTCAGAATATTCCCTAACATCCATCCTCAGTGGAGAGGAGAACATATTTTATGGACTCAAATGGAGAAGAGGCAATATTCCCTTTTAATGGCTCGAGAGTATTCCGGAAGTTCCCCTTCAGACACAAAAGTGGACTTTACTTCCCTGAAGCAACCCGAGCGAGTTCCTGAGGTCCCCGCCGCAACTCGAGAAGTACCCCCAGCTTCCCGCCGCAATTCGAGAAACACCACAAAATTATCCCCTCAATGAGAGATGAGGTTTTTTGCGCTGCAGAATCTCAAGAGAAATCCCACATTCCCGCTTGAACGGGAAAAGCGTACTTGACACACTTTATGCCACTCAGAAAGTTCAATAATATCCGTTCCATTGGAGAAGATAACACACTTTAGGTACTCAACTGGAGAAGAGGCCCTGTTCCCATTAAAGGGCTCAAAAGTATTCCGGAAGTTCCCCTTCCAGCACAAATGGGACCTGATTCCCTGAAGTAACTCGAGTAAGTTTCTGAGGTCCCCATCGCAACTGGAGAAACACCACAAAATTTTCCCCACAATGTGAGATGAGGAAAATTTGCGCTGCAGAATCTCAAGTAAAATCCCAGATATCCGCTTGAAAGGCAAAAGGGTACTTGACTCCCTTTAGCCGACTCAGAATGGTCCCTAACATTCGTCCTCAGTGGAGAGGATAACACACTTTATGGACTCAACTCCAGAAGAGGCCCTATTCCCATTAAAGGGCTCAAGAGTAATCTGGAAGTTCTCCTGCCAGGAAAAAAAGGGCCTGATTCCCTGAAGTAACTCGAGAAAGTTCCTGAGGTCCCCTTCGCAACTCGAGAAGCACAACAAAATTATCCCCTCCATGAGGAAATTTTGCGCTGCAGAGTCTCAAGTGATATCCCACATTCCCGCTTGAAAGGCATAATGGTACCTGACTCCCTTTAGGCGACTCAGAATGTTCCCTAACATCCGTCCTCATTGGAGAGGAAAACACACTTCATAGACTCAAATCGAAAAGAGGCTATATTCCCATTTAAAGGCTCGAGAGTAATCAAGAAGTTCCGCTTCAAACACAAAAAAGTACTTGACTTCCCTGAAGCAACCTGAGCGAGTTCCTGAGGGTCCCGTCTCAACTCCAGAAGTACCCCCTGCTTCCCGACCCAACTCGAGAAACGACACAAGTGCGAGCTGAGGTAATTTTCTGCTGCAGAATCTCAAGAGAAATCCCGCCTTCCCGCTTGAAAGCAAAAGGGAACTTGACACACTTTATGCCACTCAGAATGTTCCCTAACATCCGTCCCCATTGGAGAGGTATACACACTTTATGGACTCAACTCCAGAAGAGGCCCTATTCCCATTAAAGGGCTCGAGGGTAATCCGGAAGTTCCCCTTCCAGCACAAAAGGGGACCTGACTTCCCTGAAGCAACCCGAGCGAGTTCCTGAGGTCCCCGCCATAGCTAGAGAAGTGCCCCCTGCTTCCCACCACAACTGGAGAAACACCACAAAATTATCCCCTCAATGTGAGTTGAGGTTATTTTGTGCTGCGGAATCTCAAGAGATAACATACATTCCCGCTTGAAAGGCAAAAGGGTACTTGACACAATTTATGCCACTCAGAAAGTTCAAAAATATCCGTCTCGATTGGAGAGAATAACACACTTTATGGACTAAACTACAAAAGAGGCACTATTCCCATTAAAGGGCTCGAGAGTAATCCGGAAGTTCCCCTTCCAGCACAAATTGGACCCGATTCTCTGAAGTAACTCGAGTAAGTTTCTGAGGTCCCCATCGCAACTCGAGAAACACCACATAATTAGCCCCACAATGTGAGATGAGGAAATTTTGCGCTGCAGAATCTCAAGAGAAATCCCACATTCCCGCTTGAAAGGTAAAAGGGTATTTGACTCCGTTTAGGCGATTCAGAATGGCCCCAAACATCCGTCCTCAGTGGAGAGGAGAACACACTTTATGGACTGAAATCGAGAAGAGCTAATATTCCCATTTAATGGCTCGAGAGTAATACAGAAGTTCTCCTTCGAAAACCAAAGGGGACTTGACTTCACTGAATCAAGTGAGTGAGTTCCTGAGGTCCCCGTCGCAACTCGAGAAGTAATCACTGCTTCCGCCGGCAACATGACCAACACCACAAAATTATCCCCTCAATGTGAGATGAGGAAATTTTGCTATGGAGAATCTCAAGAGAAACCCAACATTACCTCTTGAAAGGCAAAAAGGAACTTGACACCTTTTATTCGACTCAGAATGTTCACTCACAAAACCGTGCCCTTTGGAGGGGAGACCACACTTTATGGACTCAATTCGAGATGAGCCCCTGTTCACATTTAAGGGCTCGAGAGGAAAACGGAAGTACCTTTTCCAAAAACAAAGGGGAACTCACTTCCCTTAACCAACCCCAGAATTGCCTGAGGTCCCCGTCTCAACTCGAGAAGGACCCCCAGCTTCCCGCCACAACTCGAGAAATACCCCAAAATTATCCCCTCGTGCGAGAGGAGGAAATTTTGCGATGCAAAACCGCAAGAGAAATACAACATTCCCGCTAGAAAGGTAAAAAGGTACTTGACACACTTTATTCGACTCAGAAAGTTCCCTCACACAGCCGTCCACTTTGGAGAGGAGAACACACTTTATGGACTCAATTCGAGATGAGCCCCTGTTCACATTTGAGGGCTCGAGAGGAAAACGGAAGTTCCCCTTCCAACACTTAAGGGGACCTGACTTCCCTGAAGCAACCCCAGCGAGTACCTGAGGTCCCCGTCGCAACTCGAGAAGCACCCGTAGCTTCCCGCCGCAACTCGATAAACACCCCAAAATTATCCCCTAAATGCGACACGAGGAAATTTTGCGATGCAGCATCTCAAGAGAAATACCACATTCCCCCATGAAAGGCAAAAAGTACTTGACACCCATAATTCGACTCAGAAAGTTCCCTCACACAGCCGTCCCTTTTGGAGAGGAGAACACACTTTATGAACTCAATTCGAGATAAGCCCCTGTTCACATTTGAGGGCTCGAGAGGAAACCGGCAGTTCCCCTTCCAACACCAAAGGGGACCTGACATCCCTGAAGCAACCCCAGCGAGTTCCTGAGGTGCCCTCGCAACTCGAGAACCACACCCAGCTTCCAGTCGGAACTCGATAAACATCCCAAATTTATCCCCTCAGTGCGAGATGAGGAAATTTTGCGATGCAGCATCTCCAGACAAATACCACGTTCCATCTTGAAAGGCAAAAAGGTACTTGACACCCTTTATTCGACTCAGAAAGTTCCCTCACACAGCCGTCGCCTTTGGAGAGAACACACTTTTTGGACGCAATTCGAGATGAGCCCCTGTGCACATTGAAGGGGTCGAGAGGAACCCGGAAGTTCCCCTTTAAACAGCAAAGTGGAACTGACTTCCCTGAAGCAACCCCAGCGAGTTCCTAAGGTCCCCGTCGCAACTCTTGTAGCACCCCAGCTTCCCGCCGAAACACGAGAAACACCCCAAAATTATCCCCTCCATGCGAGATGAGGAAATTTTGCGATGCACCATCTCTAGAGAAATACCACATTCCCTCTTGAAAGGCAAAAAGGTACTTGACACCCTTTATTCGACTCAGAAAGTTCCCTAACCCAGCCGTCCCATTTTAGAGGAGAACACACTTTATGGACTCAATTTGAGATGAGCACCTGTACACATTTAAGGGCTCGAGATGAAGCCGGAAGTTCCTCTTCCAACAACAAAGGGGATCTGACTTCCCTGAAGCAACCCCAGCGAGTTCCTGAGGTCCCCGTCGCGACTCAAGAAGCACCCCAAGCTTCCTGTCGCAACTCGAGAAACACCCCAAACTTATCCCCTCAATGAGAGATGAGGAAATTTTGCGATGCAGCATCTCAAGAGAAATACCACATTCCCTCTTCAAAGGCAAAAAGGTACTTGACACCCTTTATTCGACTCAGAAAGTTCCCTAACCCAGCCGTCCCATTTTAGAGGAGAACACACTTTATGGACTCAATTCGAGATGAGCCCCTGTACACATTTAAGGTCTCGAGAGGAACCCGGATGTTCCCCTTCCAACACCAAAGGGGATCTGACTTCCCTGAAGCAACACCAGCGAGTTACTGAACTTCCCGTCGCAACTCTTGAAGCACACCCAGCTTCCCGCCGCAACTCGAGAAACACACGAAAATTATTCCCTCAATGCGAGATGAGGAAATTTTGCGACGCAACATTTGAAGAGAAATATCACATTCCCTCTTGAAAGACAAAAAGTACTTGACACCTTTTATTCGAATCAATAAGTTCCCTCACACAGCCGTCCCCTTTGGAGAAGGGAACACACTTTATGAACTCAATTCGAGACGAGCCCCTGTGCATATTTAGGGGTTCGAGAGGAACCCGGAATTTGCCCTTCCAACAATAAAGGGAACCTGACTTCCCTGAACCAACCCCAGCGAGATCCTGAGGCCACCGTCGCAACTCGAGAAGCACCCCCAGTTTCCTGCCGCAACTCGAGAAACACACCAAAGTTATCCCCTCCATGCGAGATGAGGAAATTTTGCGATTCAGCATCTCAAGAGAAACACCACATTCCCTCTTGAAAGGTAGAAAGGTACTTGACACCCTTTATTCGACTCAGAAAGTTCCCTCACACAGCCGTCCCCTTTGGAAAGGAGAACACACTTTATGGATTCAATTCGAGATGAGACCCTGTGCACATTTAAGGACTGGAGAGGAATCCGGAAGTTCCCCTTCCAGCACCAAAGGGGACCTGACTTCCCTGAAGCAACACCAGCGAGTTCCTGAGGTCCGTGTCGCAACTCTTGAAACACCCCCATCTTCCCGCCGCAACTCGAGAAAAACTCCAAAATTATTTCCTCAATTTGAGATGAGGAAATTTTGCGATGCAGCATCTCAAGAGAAATAACACATTCCCTCTTGAAAGGCAAAAAGGTAATTGACACCCTTTATTCGACTCAGAAAGTTCCCTCACACAGCCGTCCCCTTTGGAGAAGAGAACACACTTTATGGACTCAGTTCGAGATGAGCCCCTGTGCACATTTAAAGGCTCGAGAGGAAACCGGAAGTTCCCCTTCCAATACCAAAGGGGACCTGACTTCCCTGAAGCAAACCCACCGAGTTCCTGAGGTCACCGTCGCAACTCGAGAAGCAACCCCAGCTTCCCGCCGCAACTCGAGAAACACTCCAAAATTATCCCCTCCATGCGAGATGAGGAAATTTTGCGATGCAGCATCTCAAGAGAAACACCACATTCCCTCTTGAAAAGCAAAAAGGTACTTGACACCCTTTATTCGACTCAGAGAGTTCCCTCACACAGCCGTCCCCTTTTAGAGGAGAACACACTTTATGGACTCAATTCGACATGAGCCCCTGTGCACATTTAAGTGCTCGAGAGGAAACAGAAAGTTCGCCTTCCAACACCAAATGGGACCTGACTTTCCTGAAACAACCCCAGCGAGTTATTGAGGTCCCCGTCGCGACTCAAGAAGCAACCCCAGCTTCCCGCCGCAACTCGAGAAACACCCCAAAATTATCCGCTCCATGCGAGATGAGGAAATTTTTCGATGCAGCATCTCAAGAGAAATACCACATTCCCTCTTGAAAGGCAAGACGGTACTTGACACCCTTTATTCGACTCAGTAAGTTTCCTCACACAGCAGTCCCCTTTGGAGATGAGGACACACTTTATGGACTCAATTCGAGATGAGCTCCTGTGCACATTTAAGAGCTCGAGAAGAAACCGGAAGTTCCCATTCCAACAACAAAGGGGACCTGAATTCGCTGAAGCAACCTCAGCGAGTTTCTGAGGTCACCGTCGCAACTTGAGAACCCACCCAGCTTCCCGCCGCAACTCGAGAAACACCGCAAAATTATCCCGTCCATGCGAGATGAGGAAATTGTGCGATGCAGCATCTCAAGAGAAATACCACATTCCCTCTTAAAAGGCAAGAGGGTACTTGAACCCTTTATTCGACACAGAAAGTTCCCTCACACAGCCGTCCCCTTTTGAGAGGAGAACACACTATGGACTCAATTCGAGATGAGCCCCTGTGCACACTTAAGGGATCGAGAGGAAACCGGAAGTTTCTCTTCCAACACCAAAGGTGACCTGACTTCCCTGAAGCAACCCCAGCGATTTCATGAGCTCCCCGTCGCAACACGTGAAGCACCCCAAAACTATCCCCTCCATGCGAGATGAGGAAATTTTGCAATGCAGCATCTCAAGAGAAATACCACATTCCCTCTTGAAAGGCAAGACGGGACTTGACACCCTTTATTCGACTCAGAATGTTCCCTCACACAGCCGTCCCCCTTGGAGAGGAGAATACACTTTATGGACTCAATTCGAGATGAGCCCCTGTGCACATTTAAGGGTTCCAGCGGAAACCGGAAGTTCCCCTTCCAACACCAAAGGCGAACTGACTTCCCTGAAGCAAAACCAGAGAGTTCCTGAGGTTCCCGTCGCAACTCGAGAAGCACCCCCTCCCTCCCGCCGCAACCCGAGAAACACCCCAAAATTATCCCCTCCATCCGAGATGAGGAAATGTTGTTATGCAACATCTCAAGAGAAATACCACATTCCTTCTTGAAAGGCAAAAAGGTACTTGACACCCTTTATTCGACTCAGAAAGTTCCCTCACACAGCTTTCCCTTTAGGAGAGAACACACTTTATGGACTCAATTCGAGATGAGCCCCTGTGCACATTTAAGGGCTCGAGAGGACCCGGAAGCTCCCCTACCAACAGCAAAGTGGACCTGACTTCCTGAAGCAACCCCAGGGAGTTCCTGAGGTCCATGTCGCAACTCTAGAAGCACCCCCAGTTTCCGACCGCAACTCGAGAAACACACCAAAATTATCCCCTCCATGCGAGATGAGGAAATTTGGCGATGCAGCATTTCAACAGAAATACCACATTCCCTCTGGAAAGGCAAAAAGGTACTTGACACCCTTTATGCGACTCAGAAAGTTCCCTCACACAGCCGTCCGCTTTTAGAGGAGAATACACTTTATGGACTGAATTCGAGATGAGCCCATGTGCACATTTAAGGGCTCGAGAGGAACCCGGAATTTCCCCTTCCAACACCAATGTGGACCTGACTTCCCTGAAGCTACCCCAGACAATTCCTTACGTTCCCGTCTCAACTCGAGAAGAACACGCAACTTCCTGCCGTAACTCGGGAAACACACCAAAACTATTCCCTCCATGCGAGATGAGGAAATTTTGCGATGCAGCATCGCAAGAGAAATACCACATTCCCTCTTGAAAAGCAAAATGGTACTTGACACCCTTTATTCGACTCAGAAATTTCCCTCACACAGCCGTTCCCGTTGGAGAGGAGAACACATTTTATGGACTCAGTTCGAGATGAGACCCTGTGCATATTTAAGGCCTCGAGGGGAAACCAGAAGTTCTCCTTTTAACAGAAAAGGGGAACTAACTTCCCTGAAGCAACCACAGCCAGTTCCTGAGGTCCCCGTCGCAACTCGAGAAGCACCCCCAGTTTCCCGCCGCAACTCCAGAAACACTCCAAAATTATCCCCTCCATGCGAGATGAGGAAATTCGGCGATGCAGCATCTCAAGAGAAATACCACATTCCCTCTGGAAAGGCAAAAAGGTACTTGACACCCTTTATTCGACTCAGAAAGTTCCCTCACACAGCAGTCCCCTTTGGAGAGGAGAACACACTTTAAGGACTCAATTCGAGAGGAGCCCCTGTGCACATTGAAGGGCTCGAGAGGAAACCGGAAGTTCCCCTTCCAACAACAAAGGGGACCTGACTTCCCTGAAGCAACCCCAGCGAGTTCCTGAGGTCCCCGTCACAACTCGAGTAGCACCCCCAGCTTACCGCCGCAACTCGAGAAACAACCCAAAATTATCCCCTCCATGCGAGATGAGGAAATTTGGCGATGCAGCATTTCAAGAGAAATACCACATTCCCTCTGGAAAGGCAAAAAGGTACTTGACACCCTTTATGCGACTCAGAAAGTTCCCTCACACAGCCGTCCCTTTGGAGAGGAGAACACACTTTACGGACTCAATTCGAGAGGAGACCCTGTGCACATTGAAGGGCTCGAGAGGAAACCGGAAGTTCCCCTTCCAACACCAAAGGGGACCTGACTTCCCTGAAGCAACCCCAGCGAGTTCCTGAGGTCCCTGTCGCAACTCGAGAAGCACCCCCAGCTTCCCGCCGCAACTCGAGAAAAACCCCAAAATTATCCCCTCCTAGCGAAATGAGGAAATTTGGCGATGCAGCATCTCAAGAGTAACACCACATTCCCTCTGGAAAGGCAAAACGTAATTGACACCCTTTATTCGACTCAGAAAGTTCCCTCACACAGCCGTCCCCTTTGGAGAGGAGAACACATTTTACGGACTCAATTCGTGAGGAGCCCCTGTGCACATTGAAGGGCTCGAGAGGAAACCAGAAGCTCCCCTTCCAACACCAAAGGGGACCTGACTTCCCTGAAGCAACCCCAGCGAGTACCTGAGGTCCCCGTCGCAACTCGAGAAGCACCCCCAGCTTCCCGCCGCACATCGTGAAACACCCCAAAATTATCCCCTCCATTCGAGATGAGGAAATTTGGCGATGCAGCATCTCAAGAGAAATACCACATTCCCTCTGGAAAGGAAAAAGGTAGTTGACACCCTTTATTCGACTCAGAAATTTCCCTCACACTGCCGTCCTCTTTGGAGAGGAGAACACACTTTACGGACTCTTTTCTACAGGAGCCCCTGTGCACATTGAAGGGCTCTAGAAGAAACCGGAAGTTCCCCTTCCAACACCAAAGGGGACCTGACTTCCCTGATGCAACCCCAGCGAGATCCTGAGGTCCCCGTCGCAACACGGGAAGCACGCCCAGCTTCCCGCCGCAACTCAAGAAACACCCCAAAATTATCCCCTCCATGCGAGATGAGGAAATTTGGCCATGCAGCATCTCAAGAGAAATACTCCATTCCCTCTTGGAAGGCAAAAAGGTACTTGACACCGTTTATTCGACTCAGAAAGTTCCGTCACCAGCCCTCCCCTTTGGAGAGGACAACACACTTTACGGACTCAATTCTAGAGGAGCCCTGTGAACATTGAAGGGCTCGAGAGGAAACCGGAAGTTCCCCTTCCAACACCAAAGGGGACCTGACTTCCCTGAAGCAACCCAAGTGAGTTCCTGAGGTCCCCGTCGCAACTCGAGAAGCACCCCCAGCTTCCCACCGCAACTCGAGAAACACACCAAAATTATCCCCTCCATGCGAGATGAGGAAATTTGGCAATGCAGTATCTCAAGAGAAATACCACATTGCCTCTGGAAAGGCAAAAAGGTTCTTGACACCCTTTATTCGACTCAGAAAGTTCCCTCAGAAGGCGTCCCCTTTGGAGAGGAGAACACACTTTACAGACTCAGTTCGAGAGGAGCCCCTGTGCACATTGAAGGGCTCGAGAGGAAACCGGAAGTTCCCCTTCCAACACCAAAGGGGACCTGACTTCCCTGAAGCAACCCCAGCGATTCCTGATGTCCCCGTCGCAACTCGAGAAGCACCCCCAGCTTCCCGCCGCAACTCGAGAAACACCCCAAAATTATCCCCTCCTTGCGAGACGAGCAAATTTTGCGATGCAGCATCTCAAGAGAAATTCCAAATTCCCTCTGGAAAGGCAAAAAGGTACTTGATACCTTTTATTCGACTCAGAAAGTTCTCTGACACAGCGGTCCCCTTTTGAGAGGAGAACACACTTTACGGACTCAATTCGAGAGGAGCCCCTGTGCACATTGAATTGCTCGAGAGGAAACCGGAAGTTCCCCTTCCAACACCAAAGGGGAAATGACTTCCCTGAAGCAACCCCAGCGAGTTCCTGAGGTCCCTGTCGCAACTCGAGAAGCACCCCCAGCTTCCCGCCGCAACTCGAGAAACACCCCAAAATTATCCCCTCCATGCGAGATGAGGAAATTTGGCGATGCAGTATCTCAAGAGAAATACCACATTCCCTTTGGAAAGGCAAAAAGGTACTTGACACCCTTTATTCGACTCAGAAAGTTCCCTCACACAGCCGTCCCATTTGGAGAGGAGAACACACTTTATGGACTCAATTCGAGATGAGCCCCTGTGCACATTTAAGGGCTCCAGAGGAACCCGGAGTATCCCTTTCCAACACCAAAGGGGACCTGAGTTCCATGAACCAACCCCAGCGAGTTCCTTAAGTCCCCGTCGCAACTCGAGAAGCACCCCCTGCTTCCAGCTGCAACTCGAGAAACACCCCAAAATTATCCCCTGCATGCGAGAAGAGGAAATTTGGCGATGCAGCATCTCAAGAGAAATACCACATTCCCTCTGGAAAGGCAAAAAGGTACTTGACACCCTTTATTCGACTCAGAAAGTTCCCTCACACAGCCGTCCCCTTTGGAGATGAGAACCCACTTTATGGACTCAATTCGAGATGAGCCCCTGTGCACATTTAAGGCCTCGAGAGGAACCCGGAAGTTCCCCTTCCAACACCAAAGGGGCCTGACTTCCTTGAAGCAACCTCAGCGAGTTCCTAGGTCCCCGTCGCAACCCGAGAAGCACCCCCAGCTTCCCGCCGCAACTCGAGAAACACCCCAAAATTATCCCCTCAATACGAGATGAGGAAATTTTGCAATGCAGCATCTCAAGAGAAATACCACATTCCTTTTTGAAAGGCAAAAAGTACGTGACACCCTTTATTCGACTCAGAAAGTTCCCTACACAGCCGTCCCCTTTGGAGTGAACATACTTTATGGAATTAACAGGAGTTGAGCCCCTGTGCACATTTAAGGGCTCGATAGGAACCCGGAAGTTCCCCTTCCAACAGCAAGGGGGACCTGACTTCCCTGAAGCAACCCCAGCGAGTTCCTGAGGTCCCCGTCGCAATTCGAGACGCACCCCCAACTTCCCTCTGCAACTCGAGAAACACCCCAAAATTCTCCCCTCAAGGAGATGAGGAAATTTTGCGATGAGGCATCTCAAGAGAAATACAACATTCCCTCTTGAAAGGCAAAATGCTATTAGCCACCATTTATTCAGCTAAGAAAATATTCCTCACACAGCCGTCCCCTTTAGAGGAGAACACACTTTACGGACTCAATTCGGCATGAGCCCCTGTGCACATTTAAGGGCTCGAGAGGAACCTGGAAGTTCCCCTTCCGACACCAAAGGGGATCTGACTTCCTTGAAGCAACCCCAGCTAGTTCCTGAGGTCCCCGTCGCAACTCGAGAAGCACCCCCAGCTTGCCGCCGCAACTCGAGAAACACCCCAATATTATCTCCTCAATGCGAGATGAGGAAATTTTGCGATGCAGCATCTCTAGAGAAATACCACATTCCCTCTTGAAAGGCAAAAAGGTACTTGACACCCTTTATTCGACTAAGAAAGTTCCCCCACACAGCTGTCCCATTTGGAGAGAACACACTTTATGGACTCAACACGAGATGAGCCCCTGTGCACATTTAAGAGCTCAAGAGGAACCCGGATGTTCCCCTTCCAACACCAAGGGGACCTAACTTCCCTGAAGCAACCCCAGCAACTTCCTGAGTTCCCCATCGCAACTCGAGGAGCACCCCCTGCTTCTCGCCGCAACTCCAGAAACACACCAAAATTAACCCCTCAATGCGAGATGAGGAAATTTTGCGATGCAGCATCTCAGGAGAAATACGACATTCCCTCTTGAAAGGCAAAAAGTAATTGACACCCTTTATTCGACTCAGAAAGTTCCCTCACACAGCCGTCCCTTTTGGAGAGAACACACTTTATGGACTCAATTCGAGATGATCCCCTGTGCACATTTAAGGGCTCGAGAGGAACCCGGAAGTTCCCCTTCCAACAGTAAAGGGGACCTGACTTCCCTGAAGCAACCCCAGCGAGTTCCTGAGGTCCCCGTCTCAACTCGAGAAGCACCCCCAGCTTCCCGCCGCAACTCGAGATACACCACAAAATTATCCCCTCCATGCGAGATGAGGAAATTTGGCGATGCAGCATCTCAAGAGAAAAACCACATTTCCTCTGGAAAGGGAAAAAGGTACTTGACACCCTTTATTCGACTCAGAAAGTTCCCTCACACAGCAGTCCCCTTTGGAGAGGAGAACACACTTTAAGGACTCAATTCGAGAGGAGCCCCTGTGCACATTGAAGGGCTCGAGAGGAAAACGGAAGTTCCCCTTCCAACACCAAAGGGGACCTGACTTCCCTGAAGCAACCCCAGCGAGTTCCTGAGGCCCCCGTCGCTACTCGAGAAGCACCCCCAGCTTCCCGCCGCAACTCGAGAAACACACCAAAATTATCCCCTCCATGCGAGATGAGGAAATTTGGCGATGCAGCATCTCAAGAGAAATACCCCATTTCCTCTTGAAAGGCAAAAAGGTACTTGACACCCTTTATTTGACTCAGAAAGTTCCCTCACACAGCCGTCCCCTTTGGAGAGGAGAACACCCTTTATTTACTCAATTCGAGATGAGCCCCTGTGCACATTTAAGGGCTCGGGAGGAAACTGGACGTTCCGCTTCCAACACCAAATGAGACCTGGCTTCCCTGAAGCAACCCCAGCGAGTTCCTAAGGTCCCCGTCGCAACTCGGGAAGCACCGCCAGCTTCCCGCCGCAACTCGAGAAACACCCCAAATTTATCCCCTCCATGCGAGATGAGGAAATTTTGCGATGCAGCATCTCAAGAGAAATACCACATTCCCTCTAGAAAGGCAAAAAGGTACTTGACACCTTTTATTCGACTCAGAAAGTTCTCTGACACAGCGGTCCCCTTTGGAGAGGAGAACACACTTTACGGACTCAATTCGAGAGGAGCCCCTGTGCACATTGAATTGCTCGAGAGGAAACCGGAAGTTCCCCTTCCAACACCAAAGGGGAACTGACTTCCCTGAAGCAATCCCAGCGAGTTCCTGAGGTCCCCGTCGCAATTCGAGAAGCACCCCCAGCTTCCCGCCGCAATTCGAGAAACACCCTAAAATTATCCCCTCCATGCGAGATGATGAAATTTGGCGATGCAGCATCTCAAGAGAAATACCACCTTCCGTCTGGAAAGGGAAAAAGGTACTTGAAACCCTTTATTCGACTCAGAAAGTTCCCTCACAGAGCCGTCCCCTTTGGAGAGGAAAACACACTTCACAGATTCAATTCGAGAGTAGACCCTTTGCACACTGAAGGGATCGAGAGGAAACCGGAAGTTCCCCTTCCAACAACAAAGGGGACCTGACTTCCCTGAAGCAACCCCAGCGAGTTCCTGAGGTACCCGTTGCAACTCGAGAAGCACCCCCAGCTTCTCGCCACAACTCGTGAAACACTCCAAAATTATCCACTCCATGCGAGATGAGGAAATTTTGCAATGCAGCATCTCAAGAGAAATACGACATTCCCTCTTGAAAGGCAAAAAGGTACTTGACACCCTTTAATCGACTCAGAAAGTTCCCTCACACAGCCATCCCCTTTGGAGAGGAGAACACACTTTATGGACTCAGTTGGAGATGAGCCCCTGTGCAAATTTAAGGGCTCGAGAGGAAACCGGAAGTTCCCCTTCCAACACCAAAGGGGACCTGACTTCCCTGAAGCAACCCCAGCGATTCCTGATGTCCCCGTCGCAACTCGAGAAGCACCCCCAGCTTCCCGCCGCAACTCGAGAAACACCCCAAAATTATCCCCTCCTTGCGAGACGAGCAAATTTTGCGATGCAGCATCTCAAGAGAAATTCCATATTCCCTCTGGAAAGGCAAAAAGGTACTTGATACCTTTTATTCGACTCAGAAAGTTCTCTGACACAGCGGTCCCCTTTGGAGAGGAGAACACACTTTACGGACTCAATTCGAGAGGAGCCCCTGTGCACATTGAATTGCTCGAGAGGAAACCGGAAGTTCCCCTTCCAACACCAAAGGGGAAATGACTTCCCTGAAGCAACCCCAGCGAGTTCCTGAGGTCCCTGTCGCAACTCGAGAAGCACCCCCAGCTTCCCGCCGCAACTCGAGAAACACCCCAAAATTATCCCCTCCATGCGAGATGAGGAAATTTGGCGATGCAGCATCTCAAGAGAAATACCACATTCCCTTTGGAAAGGCAAAAAGGTACTTGACACCCTTTATTCGACTCAGAAAGTTCCCTCACACAGCCGTCCCATTTGGAGAGGAGAACACACTTTATGGACTCAATTCGAGATGAGCCCCTGTGCACATTTAAGGGCTCCAGAGGAACCCGGAGTTTCCCTTTCCAACACCAAAGGGGACCTGAGTTCCATGAACCAACCCCAGCGAGTTCCTTAAGTCCCCGTCGCAACTCGAGAAGCACCCCCTGCTTCCAGCTGCAACTCGAGAAACACCCCAAAATTATCCCCTGCATGCGAGAAGAGGAAATTTGGCGATGCAGCATCTCAAGAGAAATACCACATTCCCTCTGGAAAGGCAAAAAGGTACTTGACACCCTTTATTCGACTCAGAAAGTTCCCTCACACAGCCGTCCCCTTTGGAGAGGAAAACACACTTCACGGACTCAATTCGAGAGGAGCCCGTGTGCACATTTAAGGGCTCGAGAGGATACCGGAAGTACCCCTTCCAACACCAAAGGGGAACTATCTTCCCTGAAGCAACCCCAGCGAGTTCCAGAGGTCCCCGTTGCAACTCGAGAAGCACCCCCAGGTTCCCGCCACAACTCGAGAAACACCCCACAATTATCCCCTCCATGCGAGATGAGGAAATTTTTCAGTGAATTATGTCAAGAAAAATAGCACATTCATTCTTGAAAGGCAAAAAGGTACTTGACACCATTTATGCGACTCAGAAAGTTCCCTCACACGGCCATCCCCTTTCGAGAGGAGAACACAGTTTACAGACTCAATTGGAGAGGAGCCCCTGTGCACATTGAAGGGCTCGAGAGGAAACCGGAAGTTCCCCTTCCAACACAAAAGGGGACCTGACTTCCCTGACGCAACCCCAGCGAGTTCCTGAGGTCCCCTTCGCAACTCGAGAAGCACCCCCAGCTTCCTGCCGCAACTCAAGAAACACCCTAAAATTATCCCCTCCATGCGAGATGAGGAAATTTTGAATGCAGCATGTCAAGAAAAATACCCCATTTCCTCTTGAAAGGCAAAAAGGTACTTGACACCTTTTATTCGACTCAGAAAGTTCCCTCACACAGCCGTCCCCTTTGGAGAGGAGAACACCCTTTATGGACTCAATTCGAGATGAGACCCTGTGAACATTTAAGGGCTTGGGAGGAAACCGGAAGTTCCCCTTTCAAACCCAAAAGTGACCTGACTTCCCTGAAGCAACCCCAGCAAGTTCCTAAGGTCCCCGTCTCAACTGGAGAAGCACCCCCAGCTTCACGCCGCAACTCGAGAAACACCCCAAAATTATCCCCTCCATGAGCGATGAGGAAATTTGGCGATGCAGTATCTGAAGAGAAATACTACATTCCCTCTTGAAAGGCCAAAAGTTACTTGACACCCTTTATTCGACTCAGAAAATTGGCTCACACAGCCATCCCCTTTGGAGAGGAGAACACACTTTATGGACACAATTCCACATGAGCCCCTGTGCACATTTCATGGCTCGAGAGGGCACCTGAAGTTCCCTTTCCAACACAAAAGGGGACCTGACTTCCCTGAAGCAACCCCAGCGAGTTCCTGAGGTCGCCGTCGTAACTCGAGATGCACCCCCAGCGTCCTGCCGCAACTCGAGAAACACACCAAAATTATTCCCTCAATGCGAGATGAGGAAGTTTTGCGATGCAGCATCTCAAGAGAAATGCGACATTTCCTCTTGAAAGGCAAAAAGTTACTTGACACCCTTTATTCGACTCAGAAAGTTCCCTCACACAGCCTTTCCCTTTGGAGAGGAGAACACACTTTATGGACTCTATTCGAGATGAGCCCCTGTGCACATTTAAGGCCTCAAGATGCACCCGCAGTTCCCCTTTCAACAACAAATGGGACCTGACTTCAATGAAGTAACCCCAGCGAGTTCCTGAGGTCCCCGTCGCAACTCGAGGAGCACCCCCAACTTCACGCCGCAACTTGAGAAACACCCCAAAGTTATCCCCTCAAAGCCAGATGAGGAAATTTTACGATGCAGCATCGCAAGAGAAACACCACATTCTCTCTTGATAGGCAAAAAGGTCCTTGACACCCTTTATTCGACTCAGAAAGTTCCCTCACACAACTGTCCCCTTTGGAGAGGAGAACACACTAGGATTCAATTCGAGATGAGCCCCTGTGAACATTTAAGGGCTCGAGAGGAAACCGGAAGTTCCCCTTCCAACAACAAAGGGGAACTGACTTCCTTGAAGCAACCCCAGCGCGTTCCTTAGGTCCCCGTCGCAACTCGAGAAGCACCCCCAGCTTCCCGCCGCAACTCGAGAAACACCACAAAATTATCCCCTCAATGCGAGGTGAGGAAATTTTGCGATGCAGCATCTCAAGAGAAATACCACATTCCCATTGAAAGGCAAAAAGGTACTTGACACCCTTTATTCGACTCAGAAAGTTCCCTCACACAGCCGTCCCCTTTGGAGAGAACACACTTTATGGACTCAATTCGAGATGAGCCCCTGTGCACATTTAAGGGCTGGAGAGGATCCCGGAAGTTCCCTTTAAAACATCAAAGGGTACCTGACTTCTCCGAAGCCACCCCAGCGAGTTCCTGAGGTCCCCGCCGCAACTGGAGGACCACACACAGCTTACCGCCGCAACTCGAGAAACACCCCAAAATTATCCCCTCATAGAGAGATGAGGAAATTTTGCGATGCAGCATCTCAAGAAAAATACCACATTCCCTCTTGAAAGGCAAAAAGGTACTTGACACCCTTTATTCGACTCAGAAAGTTCCCTCACACAGCAGTCCCCTTTTAAAGAGAACACACTTTATGGACTCAATTCGAGATGATCCTCTGTGCACATTTAAGGGCTCGAGAGGAAACCGGAAGTTTCCCTTCCAACAGCAAATGGGACCTGAATTCCCTGAAGGAACCCCAGCGAATTCCTGAGGTCCCCGTCGCAAATCGAGAAGCACACCCAGCTTTCCGCCGCAACTGGAGAAACAGCCCAAAATTATCCCCTCCATGCGAGATGAGGAAATTTTGCGATGCAGCATCTCAAGAGAAATTCCACATTCCCTCTTGAAAGGCAAAAAGTTACTTGACACCATTTATTCGACTCAGAAAGTTCCCTCACACAACCGTGCCATTTGAGAGGAGTATACACTTCATTGACTCAATTCGAGATGAGGCCCTGTGCACATTTAATGGCTCGAGAGGAAACCGGAAGTTTCCCTTCCAACACCAAAGGAGACCTGACTTCCCTGAAGCAACCCCAGCGAGTTACTGAAGTCCCCGTCTTAACTCGAGAAACACCTCAAAATTATCCCCTCAATGCGAGATGAGGAAATTTTGCGATGCAGCATCTCAAGAGGAATACCACATTCCCTCTTGAAAAGCAAAAAGGTACTGACACCCTTTATTTGACTCAAAAAGTTTCGTCACACAGCCGTCCCCTTTGGAGAGGAGAACACACTTTATGGACTCAATTCGAGATAAGCCCCTGTTCATATTTAAGGGCTCTAGAGGAAACCGGAAGTTCCCCTTGCAACAGCAAAGGGAACCTGAGTTTCCTGAAGCAACCCCAGCGAGTTCCTGAGGTTTCCGTCGCAACTCGAGAAGCACCCACAGCTTCCCGCCTCAAAATGCAAACATCCCAAAATTATCCCCTCAATGCGTGATGAGGAAAATTTTGCGATGCAGCATTTCAAGAGAAATACCACATTCCCTCTTGAAAGGCAGAAAGGTACTTGACACCCTTTATTCGACACAGAAAGTTCCCTCACACAGCCGTCACATTTGGAGAGGAGAACACAGTTTACGGACTCAAATCGAGATGAGGCCCTGTGCACATTTAAGGGCTCGAGAGGAAATCGGAAGTTCCCCTTCCAACACCAAAGGGGACCTGACTTCCCTGAAGCAATCCCAGCGAATTCCTGAGGTCCCCATCTCAAGTCGAGAAGCACCCCCAGCTTCCCGCCGCAACTCGAGAAACACCCCAAAAGTATCCCCTCCATGCGAGATGAGGAAATTTGGCGATGCAGCATCTCAAGAGAAATACCACATTCCCTCTGGAAAGGCAAAAAGGTACTTGACACCCTTTATTCGACTCAGAAAGTTCCCTCACACAGCCGTCTCCTTTGGAGAGGAGAACACACTTTACGGACTCAATTCGAGAGGAGCCCCTGTGCACATTGAAGGGCTCGAGAGGAAACCGGAAGTTCCCCTTCTAACACCAAAGGGGACCTGACTTCCCTGAAGCAACCCCAGCGAGTTAGTGAGGTCCCCGTCACAACTCGAGAAGCACCCCAAGCTTCCCGCCGCAACTCGAGAAACACCCCAAAATTATCCCCTCCATGCGAGATGAGGAAATTTGGCGATGCAGCGTCTCAAGGGAAATACCACATTCCCTCTTGAAAGGCAGAAAGTACTTTACACCCTTTTTCGACTCAGAAAGTTCCCTCACACAGCCGTCCCCTTTGGAGAGGAGAACACACTTTATGGACTCAATTCGAGATGAGCCCCTGTGTACGTTTAAGTCTTCGAGAGGAAACCGGAATTTCCCCTTCCAAAACAGAAGGGGACCTGAGTTCTCTGAAGCGACCCGAGCGAGTTCCTGAGGTCCCCGTCGCAAATCGAGATGTACCCCCACCTTCCTGCCGCAACTCGGGAAACACCACAAAATTATTCCCTCAATGCGAGATGAAGAAATTTTGCGCTGCAGAATTTCAAGAGAAATACCATATTCCTTCTTCCAAGGCAAAAGGGTACAGGACACCTTTTATGCGACAGAGAACGTTCCCTCACACAGCCGTCCCCATTGGATAGGAGAACACACTTTATGGACTCAAATCGAGTTGAGCCCCTGTTCATATTTAAGGGCTCGAAAGGAAACCGGAAGTTCCCCTTCCAACTACAATGGGGACCTGACTTCCCTGAAGCAACCAGAGCGACTTCCTGGGGTCCCCGTCGCAACTCGAGAAACACCCCAAAATTATCCCTTCAATGCGAGATGATGAAATTTTGCAATGCAGAATCTCAAGGGAAATACCACATTCCCGCTTGAAAGGTAAAAGGGTATTTGACACCGTTTAGGCGACTCAGAATGGTCCCTAACATCCGTCCTCAGTGGAGAGGAGAACACACTTTATGGACTGAAATAAAGAAGAGCTAATATTCCCATTTAACGGCTCCAGAGTAATCCGGAAGTTCCCCTTCCAAAACCAAAGGGGACTTGACTTCACTGAAGCAAGTGAGTGAGTTCCTGAGGTCCCCGTCTCAACTCCAGAAGTAATCACTGCTTCCGCCGGCAATTTGACAAACACCACAAAATTATTCCCTCAATTCAAATTGAGGTCATTTGTGCTGCAGATCTGAAGAGAATTCCCACATTCCCACTTGAAAGGCAAAAGGGTACTGGACACTCTTTATACGACTCAGAAAGTTTCTTCACAAAGCCGCCCCCACTGGAGAGGAGAACACACTTTATGGACTCAATTCGAGTTGAGGCCCTATTCCCATTTAACGGCTCGGGAGTAAACCGGGAGTTCCGTTCCAACAAAAAAGGAGACCTGCCTTCCCTGAAGAAACGCGAGAGATTTCCTGAGGTACCTGTCGCAACTCGAGAAACACGACAAAATTATCCGCTCAATGCGAGATGAGGAAATTTTACCTTGCAGAATCTCAAGAGAAATACCACATTACCTCTTGAAAGGCAAAACAGTACTTGACACCCTTTATAAGACTCAGAAATTTCACTAACATCAGTCCACATTGGATAGGAGAATACATTTTCGGGACTCAGTTCTACATGAGACCCTATTCCCATTTAACGGCTCGAGAGTAAAACGGAAATTCCCATTCCAAAATCAAAGGGACCTGACTTCCCTGATGAAAGCCAAGAGAGTTCCTGAGGTCCCCGACGCAACTCGAGAAGCACTCACAGCTTCCCGCCGAAATTCGTGAACACCACAAAATGAATTTCTCAATGCGAGATGAGGAAATTTTGCGATGCAGCATCTCAAGAGAAATACCACATTCCCTCTTGAAAGGCAAAACGGTACTTGACACCCTTTATTCAACTCAGAAAGTTCCCTCACACAGCTGTCTCCTTCGGAGAGGAGAACACACTTCATGGACTCAATTCGAGATGAGCCCCTGTTCAGATTTAAGGGCTCGATAGGAAAACGGAAGTTCCCCTTCCAACACCAAAGGGGAACTGACTTCCCTGAAGCAACACCAGAGAGTTCCTGAGGTCCCCGTCGCAACTCGAGAAGAGCCTCCAACTTCCCGCCGCAACCCGAAAAACACCCCAAAACTGTCCCCTCCATGCGGGATGAGGAAATTTTGCGATGCAGCATCTCAAGAGAAATACCACATTCCCTCTTGAAAGGCAAAAAGGTACTTGACACCCTTTATTCGACTCAGAAAGTTCCCTCACACTGAAGTCCCTTTCGAGAGGAGAACACACTTTATGGACTCAGATCGAGATGAGCACCTGTTAATATTTAAGGGCTCAAGAGGAAACCGGAAGTTCCCCTTCCAACACCAAAGGGGACCTGAATTCCCTGAAGCAACCCCAGCGAGTTCCTGAGGTCCCTGTCGCAACTCGAGAAGCACCCCCAGCCTCCTGCCGCAACTCGAGAAACACCCCAAAATTATCCACTCAATGCGAGATGAGGAAATTTCCAATGCAGAATCTCAAGAGAAACACCACTTTCCCTTTTGTGAGGTAAAAAGTCACTTGACACCATTTATTCGACTCAGAAATTTAAGTCAAACAACCGTCCCCATAGGAGAGGAGAACACACTTTATCGACTCAATTCGAGATGAGCCCTGTTCACATTTAAGGGCTAGAGAGGAAACCGGAAGTTCCACTTCCAACAACAAAGGGGACCTGACTTCCCTGAAGCAAATCCAGGGAGTTCCTGAGGTCCCCGTCGCAACTCGAGAAGCACCCCCAGCTACCTATCGCAACTCGAGAAACACCCCAAAATTATCCCCTCCATGCGAGATGAGGAAATTTTGCCATGCAGCATCTCAAGAGAAATACCACAGTCCCTCTTGAAAGGCAAAAATTTACTTGACACCCTTTATTCGACTCAGAAAGTTCCCTCACACAGCCGTCTCCTTTGGAGAGGAGAACAAACTTTATGGACTCAATTCGAGATGAAACCCTGTGCACATTTAAGGGCTCGAGAGGAAACCGGAAGTTCCCCTTCCAACACCAAAGGGGACCTGACTTCCCTGAAGCAACAACAGCGAGTTCCTGAGGTCCCCGTCGCAACTCGAGAAGCACCCGCAGCTTCCCGCCGCAACTCGAGAAACAACCCAAAATTATCCCCTCCATGCGAGATGAGAAAATCTGCGATGCAGCATCTCCGAGAAATACCACATTCCCTCTTGAAAGGCAAAAATGTACTTGACACCCTTTATTCGACTCAGAAAGTACCCTCACACAGCCGTCCCCTTTGGAGAGGAGAACACACTTTATGGACTCAATTCGAGATGAGCCCCTTTGCACATTGAAGGTCTCGAGAGGAAATCGGAAGTTCCCTTCCAAAACCAAAGGGGACTTGACTTCCCTGAAGCAACCCCAGCGAGGTCCTGAGGTCCCCGTTGCAACTCGAGAAGCACCCCCTGCTTCCGGCTGCAATCGAGAAACACCACAATATTATCCCCTCAATGCAAGTTGGGGAAATTTTGTGACGCAGAATCTCAAGAGAAATACCACATTCCAGCTTGAAATACAAAAGGATACTAGACACCCTTTATGCGACTCAGAAAGTTCCCTCACCCAGCCGTCCCAATTGGAGAGGAGAACACACTTTATGGACTCAATTCCAGATGAGCCCCTATTACATTTACCGGCTCAAGAGTAAACCGGAAGTTCCCCTTCCAAAAAAAAAGGGGACCTGAGTTCTCTGAAGCGACCCGAGCGAGTTCCTGAGGTCCTCGTAACAAATCGAGATGTACCCCCAGCTTCCTGCCACAACTCGGGAAACAGCAAAAAATTATCCCCTCAATGCGAGATGAGGAAATTTTGCGCTGCAGAATCTCAAGAGAAATACCACCTTCCCTCTTGAAAGGCAAAGCGTTCTTGACACCCTTTCTTGGCACTCAGAAATTTCACTATCATCAGTCCCCATTGGAGAGGAAAAACCCTTTATGGACTCAATTCTAGATGAGCCCCTATTCCCATTTAACGGCTCTAGTATAAACCTAAATTTTCCCTTCCAACACAAAAGGGGACCTGACTTCCCTGAAGCAACCCAAGCGAGGTCCTGAGGTCCCCATCGTAACTCGAGAAGTACTCCCAGATTTCCGCCGCAACTCGAGAAACACCACAAAATTTTTCCCTCAATGTGAGATGAAGAAATTTTGCGCTGCAGAATTTCAAGAGAAATACCACATTCCTTCTTGCAAGGCAAAAGGGTACAGGACACCTTTTATGCGACAGAGAACGTTCCCTCACACAGCCATCCCCATTGGATAGGAGAACACACTTTATGGACTCAAATCGAGTTGAGCCCCTGTTCACATTTAAGGGCTTGAGAGGAAACCGGAAGTTCCCCTTCCAACTACAATGGGGACCTGACTTCCCTGAAGCAACCAGAGCAACTTCCTGGGGTCCCCGTCGCAACTCGAGAAACACTCCCAGCTTCCCGGCGCAACTCGAGAAACACCCCAAAATTATCGCTTCAATGCGAGATGAGGAAATTTTGCGATGCAGAATCTCAAGGGAAATACCATATTCCCTCTTGAAAGGCAAAAAGGTACTTGACAACCTTTATTCGACTCAGAAAGTTCCCTCACACAGCCGTCCCCTTTTAGAGGAGAACACACTTTATGGACTCAATTCGAGATGAGCCCCTGTTCACATTTAAGAGCTCAGGAGGAAATCGGAAGTTCCCCTTCAAACATCAAAGGGGACCTGACTTCCCTGAAGCAACCCCAGCGAGTTCCTGAGGTCCCCGTCGCAACTCGAGAAGCACTCTCTGCTTCCCGCCGCAACTCGAGAAACACCCCAAAATTATCCCCTCGATGCGAGATGAGGAAATTTTGCGATGCAGAATCTCAAGAGAAACACCACATTTCCTCATAAAAGGCAAAAGGGAATAAACACCCTTTATGCAACTCAGAAAGTTCCCTCACACAGCCGTCCCCATTGGGAGGAGTACACACTTTATGGACTCTATTCGAGAAGAGGCCCTATTCATTTTAAAGCCTTCGAGAGTAATACGGAAGTTTTCCTTCCAGCACAAAATGGGACCAGACTTCCCTGAAGTAACTCGAGTGTGTTCCAGAGGTACTCGTCTGAACTGCAGAAGTACCCCCAGCTTCCCAACCCAATTCTTGAAACACCAAAAAATTATCCCCTCCATGCGTGATGAGGAATTTTGCGCTGCAGAATCTCAAGAGAAATCTCACATTCCCGCTTGAAAGGCAACAGTGTACTTGACTCCCTTTAGGCGACTCAGAATGGTCCCTAACATCCGTCCTCAGTGCAGAGTAGAACACACTCTCCGGACTCAAATCGAGAAGAGGCAATGTTCCCATTTAACGGCTCGAGAGTAATATGGAAGTTCCCCTTCCAAGACAAAAGGGGACTTGACTTCGCTGAAGCAACCGGAGCGAGTTCCTGAGGTCCCTGTTGCAACTCGAGAATTACCCCCTGCTTCCCTCTGCAACTCAAAAAATACCACAAAATTATCCCCTCAATGCGAGATGAGGTAATTTTGCGCTGAAGAATCTCAAGAGAAATCCCACATTTCCACTTGAAAGGCAAAAGGGTACTTGACATACTTTATGCCACTCAGAAAGTTCCCTAACATCCGAACCCATTGGAGAGGAGAACACAATTGATGGACTCAAATCGAGAGGAGGCCCTATTCCCATTAAAGGGCTCGAGAACAATCCGGAAGTTCCCCTTCCAGCACAAAAGGGGACCTGACTTCCCTGAAGTAATCCGACTGTGTTCCAGAGGTCCTCGTCGCAACTGGAGAATCAATCCCAGCTTCCCAACCCAATTCGTGTAACAGCACATAATTATCCCCTCCATGCGAGATGAGGAAATTTTGCACTGCAGAATCTCAAGAGAAATCCCACATTCCCGCTTGAAAGGCAAAAGGGTACTTGACTCCCTTTAGGCGAATCAGAATGGTCCCTAACATCCGTCCTCAGTGGAGAGGAGAACACACTTTATGGACTCAAATCGAGAAGAGGCAATATTCCCATTTAACGGCTCGAGAGTAATCCGGAAGTTCCCCTTCCATCACAAACGGGGACCTGACTTCCCTGAAGTAACTCGAGTGAGTTCCTGAGGTCCCCTTCGCACCTCGAGGAATACCCCCAGCTTCCCGCCGCAATTCGAGAAACACCACAAAATTATCCCCTCAATGCGAGATGAAGAAATTTTGACCTGCAGAATTTCAAGAGAAATCCCACATTACCGCCTGAAAGGGAAAAGGGTATTTGACACACTTTATTCAGTTCAGTTCAGTTCAGTCGCTCAGTCGTGTCCGACTCTCCTCGACCCCATGAATCACTGTACGCTAGGCCTCCCTGTCCTACACCAACACTCGGAGTTCACTCAAACTCATGGCCACAGAGTCGGTGATGCTGTCCAGCCATCTCATTCTCTGTCGTCCCCTTCTCCTCCAGCCCCCAACGTCTCCTAACATCAGAATCTTTTCCAGTGAGTCAACTCATCGCATGAGTTGGCCGAAGTATTGTAGTTTCAGCTTTAGCATCAGTCCTTCCAATGAACACCGACGATTGATCTCCCTTAGAATGGACTGGTTGGATCTTCTTGCAGTCCAAGTGACTCTCAAGAGTCTTCTGCAATACCACAGTTTAAAATCATCAGTTCTTCGGCGATCACCTTACTTCACAGTCCAACTCTCAAATCCATACATGACCACGGGAAAAACCATAGCTTTGACTAGATGGAGCTTTTTTGGCAAAGTGATGTCTCTGCTTTTTAATATACTATCAAGGTTGATCATAACTTTCCTTCCAAGGAGTAAGCGCCTTTTAATTTCATGGCTTCAATCAGCATCTGCAGTGATTTTGGAGCCCCCCAAAATAAAAATGTGACACTGTTTCCACTGTTTTTCCATCTATTTCCCGTGAAGTGTTGGGACCAGATTCCATCACCTTTGTTTTCTGAATGTTGAGCTTCAAGCCAACCTTTTCACCCTCCTCTTTCACTTTCATCAAGAGGCTTTTGAGTTCCTCCTCACTTTCTGCCCTAAAGGTGGTGTCATCTGCATATCTGAGGTTATTGATATTTCTCCCAGCAATCTTGATTCCAGTTGTTCTTCTTCCAGCCCAGCATTTCTCATGATGCACTCTGCATATAAGTTAAATAAGCAAGATTACAATATACAGCCTTGACGTACTCCTTTTCCTATTTGGAACCAGTCTGTTGTTCCATGCACAGTTCTGACTGTTGCTTCCTGACCTGCATACAGGTTTCTAAAGAGGCAGGTCAGGTGGTCTCGTATTCCCATCTCTTTCAGAATCTTCCCCAGTTTATTGTGATCCACACAGTCAAAGGCTTTGGCATAGTCAATGAAGCAGAAATAGATGTTTTTCTGGAACTCTCTCGCTTTCTCCATGATCCAGCGGATGTTGGCAATTTGATCTCTGGTGCCTCTGCCTTTTCTAAAACCTGCTTGAACATCTGGGAGTTCACGGATCACATATTGCTGAAGCCTGGCTTGGAGAATTTTGAGCATGACTGTACTAGCGTGTGAGAGGAGTGCAATTGTGCGGTAGCTTGAGCATTCTTTGGCATTGCCTTTCTTTGGGATTAGAATGAAGACTGACCTTTTCCAGTCCTGTGGCCACTGCTGAGTTTTCCAAATTTGTTGGCATATTGAGTGCAGCACTTTCACAGCATCATCTTTCAAGACTTGTAATAGCTCAACTGGAATTCCACCACTTCCACTAGCTTTGTTCGTAGCGTTGCTTTCTAAGGCACACTTGAATTCACATTCCAAGATGTCTGGCTCTAGGCCAGTGATCACATTTTCGTGACTATCCTGGTCGTGAAGATCTTTTTTGTACAGTTCTTCTGTGTATTCTTGCCACCTCTTCTTAATATCTTCTGCTTCTGTTAGGTCCATACCATTTCTGTCCTTTATCGAGCCCATCTTTGCATGAAATGTTCCCTTGGAATCTCTAATGTTCTTGAAGAGATCTCTTGTTTTTCCTATTCTGTTGTTTTCTTCTATTTCTTTGCATTGATCACTGAGGAAGGCTTTCTTATGTCTCCTTGCTATTCTTTGGAACTCTGCATTCTAATGCTTATATCTTTCCCTTTCTCCTTTGTTTTTCGATTCTCTTCTTTTCACAGCTATTTGTAAGGCCACCTCAGACAGCCACTTTGCTTTTTTTGCATTTCTTTTCCATGGGGATGCTCTTGGTCCCTGTCTCCTGTACAATGTCACGAACCTCCATCCAGAGTTCATCAGGCACTCTATCTATCACATCTACTGCCTTAAATCTATTTCTCACTTCCACTGTATAATCATAAGGGATTTGATTGAGGTCATATCTGAATGGTCTAGGGGTTTTCCCTACTTTCTTCAATTTAAGTCTGAATTTGGCAATAAGGAGTTCATGATCTGAGCCACAGTCAGCTCCTGGTCTTGTTTTTGCTAACTGTATACAGCTTCTCCATCTTTGGCTGCAAAGAATATAATCAATCTGATTTCGGTGTTGACCATCTGGTGATGTCCACGTGTAGAGTCTTCTCTTGTGTTGTTGGAAGAGGGAGTTTGCTATGACCAGTGCGTTCTCTTGACAAAACTCTATTAGACTTGGCCCTGCTTCATTCCGTGCTCCAAGGCCAAATTTGCCTGTTACTCCAGGTGTTTCTTGACTTCCTACTTTTGCATTCCAGTCCCCTACAATGAAAAGGACATCTTTTTTTGGGTGTTAGTTCTAAAAGGTCTTGTAGGTCTTCATAGAACCGTTCAACTTCGGCTTCTTCAGCGTTAGTGGTTGGGGCATAGGCCTGGATTACTGTAATGTTGAATGGTTTGCCTTGGAAACGAACAGAAATCATTCTGTCGTTTTTAAGATTGCATCCAAGTACTGCATTTCGGAGTCTCTTGTTGACCATGATGGCTACTCCATTTCTTCTAAGGGATTTCTGCCCACAGTAGTATATATATAATGGTCATCTGAGTTAAATTCACACATTCCAGTTCATTTTAATTCACTGATTCCTAGAATGTCTATGTTCATTCTTGCCATCTCCTGCTTGACCTCTTCCAATTTGCCTTGATTCCTGGAACTTACATTCCAGGTTCCTATGCAATATTGCTCTTTACAGCACCAGACCTTGCTTCTATCACTGGTCACATCCACAACTGGGTACTGGTTTTGCTTTTGCTCCATCCCTGCATTCCTTCTAGAGTTATTTCTCCACTGATCTCCAGTAGCATACTGGGCACCTACAGACCTGGGGAGTTCCTCATTCAGTATCCTGTCATTTTGCCCTTTGATACTGTTCATGGGGTTCTCAATGCAAATATACTGAAGTGGTTTGCCATTCCCTTCTCCAGTGGACCACATTCGGCTGTGGTCCATGTGATCAGATGAAGTAGATTCCTGTGATTATGATTTCAGTGTGTCTGCCATCTGAAGCCCCCTCGCAATACCTACCATCTGATTTGAGTTTCTCTTACTTTGGGTGTGGGATATCTCTTCACAGCTGCTCCAAGAAAGCACAGCTGCTGCACCTTACCTTGGATGAGGGGTATGTCCTCAAGGCCGCCCCTCCTGACCTTCAAATTGAGTACCTCCTCTCGGCCCTCCCCCGCACAGCCACGGCATATTGGAGGTGGGGTACCTCCTCTTGGCCGCCTGCCCTGGCCTCAGGCTTGGGGTAGCTCCTCACCGCTGTGCATCTTTGCATGGTCGGTTGAGCCAGGGCCGGCTTCTCTGGAGTCTGCGTGGGCGGGACCTGCGTATCCCGCGTCTGGTGGGCGGGACCGGAGTCTCTCCCATCTGGGCGGGCGGGGCCGGGTTCTCTCGCCTCTGCGCGGGCGGGGAAAGGGTCTCTCGCATCTGCGCAGGCGGGGCCGGCTTCTCTTGCGTCTGCGCGGGCGGCGCCAGCAATAGGGCCTGAGCGGGCGGGGCCGAGGTCTCTCGAGTCTGAGCGGGCGGGGCCGGGGTCTCTCGAGTCTGCGCGGGTGGGGAAAGTCTCTCTAGCGTCTGCGCCGGCAAGGCCCCTGTCTCTGACGTCTCAGCCGCCTGGGCCGGCATCTCTCGAGTCTGCGCGGGTGGGGAAAGCCTCTCTCGCGTCTGCTCCGGCAAGGCCCCTGTCTCTGGCGTCTCAGCCGCCTGGGCCGGCATCTCTCGTGTCTGTGCGGGTGGGGCTGGTATTTCTCCCGTTTGCACAGCCGGGTGAGACTCAAAAAATTCCCGCAAACAGTCGTCCCCATTGGAGAGGAGAACACACTTTACGGACTTAACTCGAGAAGAGGCCCTATTCCCATTTAAAGGCTCAACAGTAATCCCGAAATTCCCCTTCCAACACAAAACGGTTCCTGACTTCCCTGAAGCAGCCAGAGAGAATTCCTGAGGTCCTGTTCGCTACCTGAGAAGTTCAACCAGGTTCCCGCTGCAACTTTAGAAACACCACAAAATTATCACCTCAATGCGAGATCAGGAAAATATTCCGCTGCACAATTCAAGAGAAATCACACGTTCCGCTGGAAAGGCAAAACTGTATTTGACACCCTTTATGCGACTCAGAAAATTCCCTCACACAGCCATCCCCATTGGAGAGGAGAACACAGTTTATGGACTCAACTTGGGAAGAGGCCCTATTCCCATTTAACGGCTCGAGAGTAATCCCGAAATTCCCGTTCCAGTAGAAAAGGGTGACTAACTTCCCTGAAGCAACACAAGAGAGTTCCTGAGGTCCCCATCGCAACTTGAGAAGTACCCCCAGCTTCCCGCCTCAAAAGGGGAAACACCAAAAATTTTCCGCTCAATGTGAGATGAGGAAATTTTGCACTGCACAATTAAATAGAAATCCCACATTCCCACTTGAAAGGCAAAAGGGCACTTGACACACTTTATGTGATTCAGATAGTTTCCTAACACCCGTACTTATTGGAGCGGAGAACACACTTTATGGACTCAAATCTAGAAGAGGCCCTATTCCCATTTAAGGGCTCGAGAGTAATCCGGAAGTTCCACTTCTAAAAAAAGGGGACCTGACTTCCCTGAAGCAACACGAATGAGTTCCTGAGGTCCACACTGCAACTCGAGAAGTACCCCCAGATCCAAGCCGAAACTCGAGACACAACAAAATTATCCCCTCAATGCGAGATGAGGAAATTTTGCGCTCCGAAATCTCAAGAGAAGTCCCACATACCCGCTTGAAAGGCAAAAGGTCACTTGACACACATTATGTGACACAGAAAGTTCGCTCACAGAGCCGTACCCATTGGAGAGGAAAAAACACCTTTTGGACTCAACTCGAGATGAATCCCTATTCCCAATGAATGGCTCGAAAGTAAACCGGAAGTTCCCGTTCCAACACAAAAGGGGACCTGACTTCCCTGAAGCAACCCGAGCCACTTCCTGAGGTCCCCGTTGCAACTCAAGAAGCACCCCAGCATCCCGCCGCAACTCGACAAACACCACAGAATTATCCCCTCAATGCGAGATGAGGAAATTGTGCGCTGCAGAGTCTCAAGAGAAATACCACATTCCCGCTTGAAAGGCAAAAGAGTACTTGACACCCTTTATGCGACTCAGAAAGTACCCTCACACAGCCGTCCCCATTGGAGAGGAGAACACACTTTATGGACTCAATTCGAGATGAAGCCTTATTCCCATTTAATGGCTGGAGAGTAAACCGGAAGTGCCCTTTCCAACACAAAAGGGGACCTGCCTTACCTGAAGAAACCCAAGCAAGTTCTTGAGGTCCACATGGCAACTCGAGAAGTACCCCAAGCTTCCTGCCGCAACTAGAGAAACACCACAAAATTATCCCCTCAATGCGAGAAGAGGAAATTGTGCGCTGCAGAATCTCAAGAGAAATACCACTATTCCCTCTTGAAAGGCAAAAATACTTGATACCCTTTAGGCGACTCAGAAATTTCACTATCATCAGTCTCCATTAGAGAGGTGAACGAACTTTATGTACTCAATTCAAAATGAGGCACTATTGTCAATTAACTGCTCGAGAGTAAATCGGAAGTTCCCCTTCCAACTAAAAGGGGACCTGCCTTACCTGAAGAAACCCGAGTGAGTTCCTGAGGTACCCATAGCAACTTGAGAAGTACCCCCAACTTCCCGCCGCAACTGGACATACACCACAAAATTATCACCTCAATGCGAGATGAAGAAATATTGCTCTGCAGAATCTCAAGAGAAATATCACATTTCCTCTTGAAAGGCAAAAGGGTTCTTTACTCCCTTTATGCGACTCAGAATGTTCCGTAACATCCATCCTCAGTGGAGAGGAGAACACTCTTCATGCAGTCAAATCGAGAAGAGGCAATATTCCCATTTAAAGGCTCAAGAGTAATCAAGAAGTTCCCCTTCCAACACAAAAGGGGACTTGACTTCCCTGGAGCAACGCGAGAGAGTTCCTGAGGTTCCCGTTTCAACTCCAGAAATATCCCCTACTTCCAACCACAACTCGAGAAACAACACAGTATTATCCCCTCAATGCAACATGAGGTAATTTTGCGCTGCAGAATCTCAAGAGAAATCCCACATTCCCGCTTGAAAGGCAAAAGGGAACTTGGCATACTTTATGCTCCTCAGAAAGTTCCATAAAATCCATCCCCATTGCAGAGGCATGCACAATTTATGGACTCAACTCCAGAAGAGTCCCTATTCCCTTAAAGGCCTCGAGAGTAATCCGGAAGTTCCCCGTCCAGCACTAAAGGGGACCTGACTTCCCTAATGTAACTCCAGTGAGTTCCTGAGGTCCCCGTTGAAACTCGAGAAGTACCCCCAGCTTCCCGCCGAAATTCGGGAAACACCACAAAATTATCCCCTCAATGCGAGATGAGGAAACTTTTCGCTGCAGAATCTGAAGAGAAATCCCACATTCCCAATTGAAAGGCAAAAGCGTACTTGACTCCCTTTATGTCACTCAGAAAGTTCCCTAACATCCTTCCCCATTGGAGAGGAGAACACACTTTATGGACTCAACTCCAGAAGAGGCCCTATTCCCATTAAAGGGCTTGAGACTAATCCGGAAGTTCCCCTTCCAGCACAAAAGGGGACCTGACTTCCCTGAAGTAACTGGAGTGAGTTCCTGAGTTCCCCGTCGCAACTCCAGAAATACCCCCATCTTCCCGCCTCAATTCGAGACACACCACAAAATTATCCCCTCACTGCGAGATGAGGAAAATTTGCGCTGCAGAATCTCAAGAGAAATCCCACATTCCCGCTTGAAACGCAAAAGGGTACTTGACTCCCTTTATGCGATTCAGAATATTCCCTAACATCCATCCTCAGTGGAGAGGAGAACATATTTTATGGACTCAAATGGAGAAGAAGCAATATTCCCTTTTAATGGCTCGAGAGTATTACGGAAGTTCCCCTTCCAACACAAAAGGGGACTTGACTTGCCTGAAGCAACCCGAGCGAGTTCCTGAGGTCCCCGCCGCAACTCGAGAAGTACCCCCAGCTTCCCGCCGCAATTCGAAAAACACCACAAAATTATCCCCTCAATGAGAGATGAGGTTTTTTGCGCTGCAGAATCTCAAGAGATATCCCACATTCCCGCTTGAAAGGCAAAAGCGTACTTGACACACTTTATGCCACTCAGAAGTTCAATAATATCCGTCCGCATTGGAGAAGATAACACACTTTAGGGACTCAACTGGAGAAGAGGCCCTATTCCCATTAAAGGGCTCAAGAGTAATCCGGAAGTTCTCCTGCCAGGAAAAAAGGGGCCTGATTCCCTGAAGTAACTCGAGAAAGTTCCTGAGGTCCCCTTCGCAACTCGAGAAACACAACAAAATTATCCCCTCAATGCGAGATGAGGAAATTCTGCGCTGCAGAATCTCAAGAGATATCCCACATTCCCGCTTGAAAGGCATAATGGTACCTGACTCCCTTTAGGCGACTCAGAATGTTCCCTAACATCCGTCCTCAGTGGAGAGGAAAACACACTTCATGGACTCAAATCGAAAAGAGGCTATATTCCCATTTAAAGGCTCGAGAGTAATCAAGAAGTTCCGCTTCCAACACAAAAAAGGACTTGACTTCCCTGAAGCAACCTGAGAGAGTTCCTGAGGGTCTCGTCTCAACTCCAGAAGTAGCCCCTGCTTCCCGCCCCAACTCAAGAAACGACACAATATTATCCCCTCAGTGCTAGATGAGGTAATTTTCTGCTGCAGAATCTCAAGAGAAATCCCGCATTCCCGCTTTAAAGCAAAAGGGAACTTGACACACTTTATGCCACTCAGAATGTTCCCTAACATCCGTCCCCATTGGAGAGGCATACGCACTTTATGGACTCAACTCCAGAAGAGGCCCTATTCCCATTAAAGGGCTCGAGACTAATCCAGAAGTTCCCCTTCCAGCACAAAAGGGGACCTGACTTCCCTGAAGAAACTCGAGTGAGTTCCTAAGGTCACCCTCTAAACTCAAGAAGTACCCCCAGCGTCCCGCTGCAATTCGAGAAACACCACAAAATATTCCCCTCACTGCGAGATGAGGAAATTTTGCGCTGCAGAATCTCAAGAGAAATCCTACACTCCGGTTTGAAAGGCAAAAGGGTACTGACTCCGTTTATGCGACTCAGAATGTTCCCTAACATCCTTCCTCAGTGGAGAGGAAATCACACTTTATGGACTCAAATCGAGAAGAGGCATTTTTCCCATTTAACAGCTCGAGAGTAATCCGGAAGTTCCCCTTCCAACACAAAAGGGGACTTGACTTCCCTGAAGCAACCCGAGCGAATTCCTGAGGTCCCCGCTGGAACTAGAGAAGTACTCCCTGCTTCCTGCCACAACTCGAGAAACACCACAAAATTATCCCCTCAATGTGAGATGAGGATATCTTGCGCTGCAGAATCTCAAAAGAAATCCCACATTCCAGCCTGAAAGGCATAAGGGTACCTGACTCCCTTTAGGCGACTCAGAATATTCCCTAACATCCTTCCTCATTGGAGAGGAAACACACTTCATGGACTCCAATCGAAAAGAGGCAATATTCCCATTTAAAGGCTCGAGAGTAATCAAGAAGTTCCCCTTCCAACACAAAAAAGTACTTGACTTCCCAAAGCAACCTGAGCGAGTTCCTGAGGGTCCCGTCTCAACTCCAGAAGTATCCCCTGCTTCCGGCCCCAACTCGAGAAACGACACAATATTATCCCCTCAGTGCGAGATGAGGTAATTTTCTGCTGCAGAATCTCAAGAGAAATCCCGCATTCCCACTTGAAAGCAAAAGGGAACTTGACAAACTTTATGCCACTCAGAATGTTCCCTAACATCCGTCCCCTTTGGAGAGACATGCACAATTTAGGGACTCAACTCCAGAAGAGGCCCTATTCCCATTAAAGGCCTCGAGACTAATCCGGAAGTTCCCCTTCCAGCACAAAGGAGACCTGACTTTCCTAAAGTAACTCCAGTGAGTTCCTGATGTCCCCGTTGCAACTCGAGAAGCACCCCCAGCTTCCCGCCGCAGCTCAAGAAACACCACAAAATGAACCTCTGAAGGAGAGATGAGGAAATTTTGCAATACAGAATCTCAAGAAAAATACCACATTCCCCCTTGAATGGGAAAAAGTACTTGACACCCTTTACTCGACTCTGAAAGTTCCCTCACACAGCTGTCTCCTTGGAGAGGAGAACACACTTTATGGACTCAATTCGAGATGAGCCTCTGTTCACATTTAAGGGCTCTAGAGGTAAGCGGAAGTTCCCCTTCCAACACCAAAGGGGACCTGTCTTTTCTGAAGCAACCCCAGCGAGTTCCTGAGATCCCCGTCGAAACTCGAGAAGCATCCCCAGCTTCCCGCCTCAACTCGAGATACACCCCAAAATTATCCCCTCAATGCGAGATGAGGAAATTTTGCGATGCAGCATCTCAAGAGAAATACCACATTCCCTCTTGAAAGGCAAAAAGGTACTTGACACCAATTATTCGACTCAGAAAGTTACCTCACACAGCCGTCCCCTTTTAGAGGAGAACACACTCTATGGACTCAATTCGAGATGAGTCCCTGAGCACATTTAAGGGATCGAGAGGAACCCGGAAGTTCCCCTTCCAACACCAAAGTGGACCTGACTTCCCTGAAGCAAGCACAGCGAGTTCCTGAGGTACCAGACGCAACTCGAGAAACACCCCCAATTTCCCTCCGCAACTCGAGAAACAACCCAAAATTATCCCCTCAAGCGAGATGAAGAAATTTTCCGATGCAGCATCTCAAGAGAAATACCACATTCCCTCTTCAAAGGCAAAAAGTTACTTGAAACCCTTTATTCGACTCAGAAAGTTCCCTCACACAGCCGTCTCCTTTTAGAGGAGAACACACTTTATGGACTCAATTTGAGATGAGCCCCTGTGCACATTTAAGGGCTCGAGAGGAACCCGGATGTTCCCCTTCGAACACCAAAGGGGACCTGACTTCCCTGAATCAACCCCAGCGAGTTCCTGAGGTCCCTGTCGCAACTCGAGAAGCACCCCCAGCTTCCCGCCTCAACTCGAGATACACCCCAAAATTATCCCCTCAATGCGAGATGAGGAAATTTTGCGATGCAGCATCTCAAGAGAAATACCACATTCCCTCTTGAAAGGGAAAAAGTTACTTGACACCCTTTATTCGACTCAGAAACTTCCCTCACACAGCCGTCTTCTTTGGAGAGGAGAACACACTTTATGGACTCAATTCGAGATGAGCCCCTGTGCATATTTAAAGGCTCGAGAGGAACCCAGAAGTTCCCCTTCCAACACTAAATGAGACCTGACTTCCCTGAAGTCACCGCAGCGAGTGCCTGAGGTCCCCGTCGCAACTCTTGAAGCACTCCCAAGCGTCCTGCCGCAACTCGAGAAACACCCCAAAATTATCTCCTCAATGCGAGATGAGGAAATATTGCCATGCAGCATCTGAAGAGAAATACCACATTCCCTCTTGAAAGGCAAAAAGGTACTTGACACCCTTTATTCGACTCAGAAAGTTCCCTCACACAGCCGTCTCCTTTTAGAGGAGAACACACTTTATAGACTCAATTTGAGATGAGTCCCTGTGCACATTTAAGGGATCGAGAGGAACCCGGAAGTTCGCCTTCCAACACCAAAGGGGACCTGACTTCTCTGAAGCAACCCCAGCGAGTTCCTGACATCGCCGTCGCAACTCGAGAAGCACCCCCAGCTTCCCGCCGCAACTCGAAAAACACACCAAAATTATCCCCTCAATGGAGATGAGGTAATTTTGCGATGCAGCATCTCAAGAAAAATACCACATTCCCTATTGAAATGCAAAAAGTTACTTGAACCCCTTTATTCGACTCAGAAAGTTCCCTCAAACAGCCGTCCCCTTTGGAGAGGTCACAGTTTATGGACTCAATTCGAGATGAGCCCCTGTGCACATTTAAGGGCTCCAGAGGAACGCGGAAGTTCCCCTTCCAACACCAAAGGGGACCTGACTTCCCTGAAGCAAGCACAGCGAGTTCCTGAGGTCCCCGACGCAACTCGAGAAACACCCCCAACTTCCCTCCGCAACTCGAGAAACAACCCAAAATTATCCCCTCAAGCGAGATGAAGAAATTTTCCGATGCAGCATCTCAAGAGACATACCACATTCCCTCTTCAAAGGCAAAAAGTTACTTGACACCCTTTTTTCGACTCAGAAAGTTCCCTCACACAGCCGTCTTCTTTGGAGAGGAGAACACACTTTATGGACTCAATTCGAGATGAGCCCCTGTGCACATTTAAAGGCTCGAGAGGAACCCAGATGTTCCCCTTCCAACAGCAAAGTGGACCTGACTTCCCTGAAGGAACCGCAGCGAGTTGAGGTCCCCGTTCCAACTCGAGAAACACCCCCAGCTTCAGGCCGCAACTCGAGAAACACACCGAAATTATCCCCTAATTGCGAGATGAGGAAATTTTGCGATGCAATATCTCAAGAGAAATACCACATTCCCTCTTCAAAGGCAAAAAGGTACTTGACACCCGTTATTCGACTCAGAAAGTTCCCTCACACAGCCGTTTTCTTTGGAGAGGAGAACACACTTTATGGACTCAATTCGAGATGAGCCCCTGTGCACATTTAAAGGCTCGAGAGGAACCCAGAAGTTCCCCTTCCAACACTAAAGGAGACCTGACTTCCCTGAAGCAACCCCAGCGAGTGCCTGAGGTCCCCGTCGCAACTCTTGAAGCACTCCCCAGCGTCCTGCCGCAACTCGAGAAACACCCCAAAATTATCTCCTCAATGCGAGATGAGGAAATATTGCCATGCAGCATCTGAAGAGAAATACCACATTCCCTCTTGAAAGGCAAAAAGGTACTTGATACCCTTTATTCGACTGAGAAAGTTCCCTCACACAGCCGTCCCCTTTGGAGAGAACACACTTTATGGACTCAATTCGAGATGAGCCCCTGTGCACATGTAAGGGCTCGAGAGGAACCAGAAAGTGCCCATTCCAACAGCAAAGGGGAACTGACTTCCCTGAAGCAACAACAGCGAGTTCCTGAGGTCCCCGTCGCAACTCGAGAAGCACCCCTAGCTTCCCACCGCAACTCGAAAAACATCCCAAAATTATCCCCTCAATGCGAGATGAGGAAATTTTGCGATGCAGCATCTCAAGAGAAATACCACATTCCCTCTTGAAAGGCAAAAAGGTACTTGACACCAATTATTCGACTCAGAAAGTTACCTCACACAGCCGTCCCCTTTTAGAGGAGAACACACTCTATGGACTCAATTCGAGATGAGTCCCTGTGCACATTTAAGGGATGGAGAGGAACCCGGAAGTTCCCCTTCCAACACCAAAGGGGACCTGACTTCCCTGAAGCAACCGAGCGAGTTCCTGACGTCCCCGTCGCAACTCGAGAAGCACCCCCAGCTTCCCGCCGCAACTCGAAAAACACCCCAACATTATCCCCTCAATGCGAGATGAGGTAATTTTGCGATGCAGCATCTCAAAAAAAATACCACATTCCCTATTGAAAGGCAAAAAGGTATTTGAAACCCTTTATTCGACTCAGAAAGTGCCCTCAAACAGCCGTCCCCTTTGGAGAGATCACAGTTTATGGACTCAATTCGAGATGAGCCCCTGTGCACATTTAAGGGCTCCAGAGGAACGCGGAGGTTCCCCTTCCAACACCAAAGGGAACCTGACTTCCCGGAAGCAAGCACAGCGAGTTCCTGAGGTCCCCGACGCAACTCGAGAAACACCTCCAACTTCCCTCCGCAACTCGAGAAACAACCCAAAATTATCCCCTCAAGCGACATGAAGAAATTTTCCGATGCAGCATCTCAAGAGAAATACCACATTCCCTCTTGAAAGGCAAAAAGTTACTTGACACCCTTTTTTCGACTCAGAAAGTTCCCTCACACAGCCGTCTTCTTTGGAGAGGAGAACACACTTTATGGACTCAATTCGAGATGAGCCCCTGTGCACATTTAAAGGCTCGAGAGGAACCCAGATGTTCCCCTTCCAACAGCAAAGGGGACCTGACTTCCCTGAAGGAACCGCAGCGAGTTGAGGTCCCCGTTCCAACTCGAGAAACACCCCCAGCTTCAGGCCGCAACTCGAGAAACACACCTAAATTATCCCCTAATTGCGAGATGAGGAAATTTTGCGATGCATTATCTCAAGAGAAATACCACATTCCCTCTTCAAAGGCAAAAAGGTACTTGACACCTTTTATTTGACTCAGAAAGTTCCCTCACTCAGCCGTCCCATTTGGAGAGAACAAACTTTATGGACTCAAATCCAGATAAGCCCCTGTGCACATATAAGGGCTCGAGAGGAACCGGGAAGTTCCCCTTCTAACAGCAAAGGGCACCCGACTTCCCTGAAGCAACCCCAGCTAGTTACTGTGGTCCCCGTCGCAACTCGAGAAGCACCCCCAGCTGCCCGCCGCACTCAAAAAACACCCCAAAATTATCCCCTCAATGGGAGATGAGGAAATTTTGCGATGCAGCTTCTCAAGAGAAATACCATATTCCCTCTTGAAAGGCAAAAAGGTACTTGACACCAATTATTTGAATCAGAAAGTTCCCTCACACAGCCGTCCCCTTTGGAGTGAACACACTTTATGGACTCAATTCCAGATGAGCCCCTGTGCACATGTAAGGGCTCGAGAGGAACCTGGAAGTGCCCCTTGCAACAGCAAAGGGGACCTGACTTCCCTGAAGCAACCCCAGCGAGTTCCTGAGGTCCCCGTCGCACCTCGAGAAGCACACACAGCTTCCCGACGCAACTCGAGAAACACCCCAAAATTATCCCCTCAATGGGAGATGAGGAAATTTTGCGATGCAGCATCTCAAGAGAAATACCACACTCCCTCTTGAAAGGCAAAAAGGTACTTGACACCCTTTATTCGACTCAGAAAGTTCCCTCACACAGCCGTCTTCTTTGGAGAGGAGAACACACTTTATGGACTCAATTCGAGATGAGCCCCTGTGCACATTTAAAGGCTCGAGAGGAACCCAGAAGTTCCCCTTCCAACACTAAAGGAGACCTGACTTCCCTGAAGCAACCCCAGCGAGTGCCTCAGGTCCCCGTCTCAACTCTTGAAGCACTCCCAAGCGTCCTGCCGCAACTCGAGAAACACCCCAAAATTATCTCCTCAATGCGAGATGAGGAAATATTGCCATGCAGCATCTGAAGAGAAATACCACATTCCCTCTAGAAAGGCAAAAAGGTACTTGATACCATTTATTCGACTGAGAAAGTTCCCTCACACAGCCGTCCCCTTTGGAGAGAACACACTTTATGGACTCAATTCGAGATGAGCCCCTGTGCACATGTAAGGGCTCGAGAGGAACCAGGAAGTGCCCCTTCCAACAGCAAAGGGGACCTGACTTCCCTGAAGCAACACCAGCGAGTTCCTGAGGTCCCCGTCCCAACTCGAGAAGCACCCCTAGCTTCCCACCGCAACTCGAAAAACATCCCAAAATTATCCCCTCAATGCGAGATGAGGAAATTTTGCGATGCAGCATCTCAAGAGAAATACCACATTCCCTCTTGAAAGGCAAAAAGGTACTTGACACCAATTATTCGACTCAGAAAGTTACCTCACACAGCCGTCCCCTTTTAGAGGAGAACACACTCTATGGACTCAATTCGAGATGAGTCCCTGAGCACATTTAAGGGATCGAGAGGAACCCGGAAGTTCCCCTTCCAACACCAAAGTGGACCTGACTTCCCTGAAGCAAGCACAGCGAGTTCCTGAGGTCCCAGACGCAACTCGAGAAACACCCCAAATTTCCCTCCGCTCTCGAGAAACAACCCAAAATTATCCCCTCAAGCGAGATGAAGAAATTTTCCGATGCAGCATCTCAAGAGAAATACCACACTCCCTCTTTAAAGGCAAAAAGGTACTTGACACCCTTTATTCGACTCAGAAAGTTCCCTCACACAGCCGTCTTCTTTGGAGAGAACACACTTTATGGACTCAATTCGAGATGATCCCCTGTGCACATTTAAAGGCTCGAGAGGAACCCAGAAGTTCCCCTTCCAACACTAAAGGAGGCCTGACTTCCCTGAAGCAACCCCAGCGAGTGCCTCAGGTCCCCGTCGCAACTCTTGAAGCACTCCCCAGCGTCCTGCTGCAACTCGAGAAACACCCCAAAATTATCTCCTCAATGCGAGATGAGGAAATATTGCCATGCAGCATCTGAGGTGAAAATCCACATTCCCTCTAGAAAGGCAAAAAGTACTTGGTACCCTTTATTCGACTGAAAAAGTTCCCTCACACAGCCGTCCCCTTTGGAGAGAACACACTTTATGGACTCAATTCGAGATGAGCCCCTGTTCACATGTAAGGGCTCGAGAGGAACCAGGAAGTGCCCCTTCCAACAGCAAAGGGGACCTGACTTCCCTGAAGCAACACCAGCGAGTTCCTGAGGTCCCCGTCGCAACTCGAGAAACACCCCTAGCTTCCCACCGCAACTCGAAAAACATCCCAAAATTATCCCCTCAATGCGAGATGAGGAAATTTTGCGATGCAGCATCTCAAGAGAAATACCACATTCCCTCTTGAAAGGCAAAAAGGTACTTGACACCAATTATTCGACTCAGAAAGTTACCTCACACAGCCGTCCCCTTTTAGAGGAGAACACACTCTATGGACTCAATTCGAGATGAGTCCCTGTGCACATTTAAGGGATCGAGAGGATCCCGGAAGTTCCCCTTCCAATACCAAAGGGGACCTGACTTCCCTGAAGCAACCCCAGCGAGTTCCTGACGTCGCCGTCGCACCTCGAGAAGCACCCCCAGCTTCCCGCCTCAACTCGAGAAACACCCCAAAATTATCCCCTCAATGGGAGATGAGGAAATTTTGCGATGCAGCATCTCAAGAGAAATACCACACTCCCTCTTGAAAGGCAAAAAGGTACTTGACAACCTTTATTCGACTCAGAAAGTTCCCTCACACAGCCGTCCCCTTTGGAGAGAACACACTTTATGGACTCAATTCGAGATGAGCCCCTGTTCACATTTAAGGGCTCGAGAGGAACCCGGAAGTTCCCCTTCCAACAGAAAAGGGGACCTGACTTCCCTGAAGCAACCCCAGCGAGTTCCTGAGGTCCCCGTCGCAACTCTTGAAGCACCCCCAGCTTCCCGCCGCAACTCGAGAAACACAGCAAAATTATCCCGTCAATGCGAGATGAAGAAATTTTGCGATGCAGCATCTCAAGAGAAATACCACATTCCCTCTTGAAAGGCAAAAAGGTACTGGACACCCTTTATTCGACTCAGAAAGTTCCCTCAAACAGCTGTCTTCTTTGGAGAGGAGAACACACTTTATGGACTCAATTCGAGATGAGCCCCTGTGCACATTTAATGGCTCGAGGGGAACCGAGAAGTTCCCCTTCCAACAGCAAAGGCGACCTGACTTCCCTGAAGCAACGGCAGCGAGTTGAGGTCCCCGTTCCAACTCGAGAAACACCCCCAGCTTCAGGCCGCAACTCGAGAAACACAGCTAAATTATCCCCTAATTGCGAGACGAAGATATTTTGCGATGCAGCATCTGAAGAGAAATTCCATATTCCCTCTTGAAAGTCAAAAAGGTACTTGACACCCTTTATTCGACTCAGAAAGTTCCCTCACACAGCCGTCCCCTTTTAGAGGTGAACACACTTTATGGACACAATTCGAGATGAGACCCTGTGCACATTTAAGGGCTCGAGAGGAACCCGGAAGTTCCCCTTCCAACAGTAAAGGGGACCTGACTTCCCTGAATCAACCCCAGCGAGTTCCTGAGGTCCCCGTCGAAACTCGAGAAGCACACAGAGCTTCCCGCCGCAACTCGAGAAACACCCCAAAATTATCCCCTCAATGGGAGATGAGGAAATTTTGCGATGCAGCATCTGAAGAGAAATACCACACTCCCTCTTGAAGGCATAAAGTTACTTGACACCCTTTATTCGAGTCAGAAAGTTCCCTCACACAGCCGTCTTCTTTGGAGAGGAGAACACACTTTATGGACTCAATTCGAGATGAGCCCCTGTGCACATTTAAAGGCTCGAGAGGAACCCAGAAGTTCCCCTTCCAACACTAAAGGAGACCTTACTTCCCTGAAGCAACCCCAGCGAGTGTCTGAGGTCCCCGTCGCAACTCTTGAAGCACTCCCCAGCGTCCTGCTGCAACTCGAGAAACACCCCAAAATTATCTCCTCAATGCGAGATGAGGAAATATTGCCATGCAGCATCTGAAGAGAAATACCACATTCCCTCTTGAAAGGCAGAAAGGTACTTGACACCCTTTATTCGACTGAGAAAGTTCCCTCACACAGCCGTCCCCTTTGGAGAGAACACACTTTATGGACTCAAATCGAGATGAGCCCCTGTGCACATGTAAGGGCTCCAGAGGAACCAGGAAGTGCCCCTTCCAACAGCAAAGGGGACCTGACTTCCCTGAAGCAACCCCAGCGATTTCCTGAGGTCCCCGTTGCTCCTCGAGAAGCACACACAGCTTCCCGCCGCAACTCGAGAAACACCCCAAAATTATCCCCTCAATGGGAGATGAGGAAATTTTGCGATGCAGCATCTCAAGAGAAATACCACACTCCCTCTTGAAAGGCAAAAAGGTACTTCACACCCTTTATTCGACTCAGAAAGTTCCCTCACACAGCAGTTCCCTTTGGAGAGAACACACTTTATGGACTCAAATCGAGATGAGCCCCTGTGCACATGTAAGTGCTCGAGAGGAACCCGGAAGTTCCCCTTCCAACAGCAAAGGGGACCTGACTTCCCTGAAGCAACCCCACCTAGTTACTGTGGTCCCCGTCGCAACTCAAGAAGCACCCCCAGCTGCCCGCCGTAACTCGAGAAATACCCTAAAATTATCCCCTCAATGAGAGATGAGGAAATTTTGCACTGCACAATTAAATAGAAATCCCACATTCCCGCTTGAAAGGCAAAAGGGCACTTGACACACTTTATGCGATTCAGATAGTTTCCTAACACCCGTACTTATTGGAGCGGGGAACACACTTCATGGACTCAAATCTAGAAGAGGACCTATTCCCTTTTAAGGGCTCGAGAGTAATCTGGACGTTCTACTTCCAAAAAAAGGGGACCTGACTTCCCTGAAGCAGCACGAACGAGTTCCTGAGGTCCACGCTGCAACTCGAGAAGTACCCCCAGATCCAAGCCGAAACTCGAGACACAACAAAATTATCCCCACAATGCGAGATGAGGAAATTGTGCGCTCCGAAATCTCAAGAAAAGTCCCACATACCCGCTTGAAAGGCAAAAGGTCACTTGACACACTTTATGTGACCCAGAATGTTCGCTCACAGAGCCGTACCCATTGGAGAGGAAATAACACCTTTTGGACTCAACTCCAGATGAATCCTTATTCCCAATGAACGGCTCGAAAGTAAACCGGAAGTTCCCGTTCCAACACAAAAGGGGACCTGACTTCCCTGAAGCAACCCGAGCCACTTCCTGAGGTCCCCGTTGCAACTCGAGAAGCACCCCCAGCATCCCGCCGCAACTCGACAAACACCACAGAATTATCTCCTCAATGCGAGATGAGGAAATTGTGCGCTGCAGAATCTCAAGAGTAATACCACATTCCCGCTTGAAAGGCAAAAGGGTACTTGACACCCTTTATGCGACTCAGAAAGTACCCTCACACAGCCGTCCCCATTGGAGACGAGAACACACTTTATGGACTCAATGCGAGATGAAGCCCTATTCCCATTTAATGGCTGGAGAGTAAACAGGAAGTGCCCTTTCCAACACAAAAGGGGACCTGCCTTACCTGAAGAAACCCAGGCATGTTCTTGAGGTCCACATGGCAACTCGAGAAGTACCCCAAGCTTCCTGCCGCAACTAGAGAAACACCACAAAATTGTCCCCTCAATGCAAGAAGAGGAAATTTTGGGCTGCAGAATCTCAAGAGAAATACCACTATTCCCTCTTGAAAGGCAAAAAGTACTTGATACCGTTTATGCGACTCAGAAATTTCACTAATATCATTCCCCATAGGACAGGAGAACACACTTTATGGACTCAATTCGAGATGAGGCCCTATTCCCATTTAACAGCTCCAGACTGAACCGGAAGTTCCCCTTCCAACACAAAAGGGGACGTGACTTTCCAGAAGCAACTCGAGCAAATTCCTTAGGTCACCGTCGCAACATGAGAAGTAATCCAAAATTCCCGCCACAACTTGACATACACCACAAATTTATCTCTTCAATGCGAGATGAGGATATTGTGCACTGCAGAATCTCAAGAGAAATACCACATTCCCTCTTGAAATGCAAAAGGGTACTTGACATCCTTTATGCGACTCAGAAATTTCACTAACATCAGTCCCCATTGGAGAGGTGAACGATCTTTATGTACTCAATTCAAAATGAGGCACTATTGCCAATAACTGCTCCAGAGTAAATCGGAAGTTCCCCTTCCAACAAAAAGGGGACCTGCCTTACCTGAAGAAACCCGAGTGAGTTCCTGAGGTACGAATAGTAACTTGAGAAGTACCCCCAGCTTCCCGCCGCAACCCGAGAAACACCACAAAATATCCCCTCAATGAAAGAATAGGAAATTTTGCGTTACAGAATCTCAAGAGAAATACCACATTCCCTCTTGAAAGGCAAAACGGTTCTTGAAACCCTTTATGCGACTCAGAAAGTTCCCTCACACAGCCGTCCTCATTGGAAAGGAGAACACACTTTACGGACTCAAATCAAGATGAAGCCCTATTCCCAATAAACGGCTCGAGAGTAAACCGGAAGTTCCCCTTCCAACATCAAAGGGGACCTGACTTCCCTGAAGCAACCCAAGCGAGTTCCTGAGGTCCCCGTCGCAACTCGAGAAATGCCCTAGCCTCCAGCCGCAACTCGAGAAAAACCCCAAAATTATCCCCTCAGTGCGAGATGAGGAAATTTTGCGATGCAGAATCTCAAGAGAAATACCACATTCCCTCTTGAAAGGCAAAAGGACTCTTAACACCCTTTATGCGATTCAGAAAGTTCCCTCACAGAGCAGTGCCCATTGAAGAGGAGAACACACTTTATGGACTCAATTCGAGATGAGGACCGATTCCCACTTAACGGCTCGATAGTGAACCGGAAGTTCCCCTTAAAACACAAAACGGGACCTGCCTTACCTGAAGAAACCCGAGCGAGTTCCTAATGTCCCCATCGCAACTCGAGAAGTACCCCCAGCTTCCCGCCGAAATTCGGGAAACACCACAAAATTATCCCCTCAATGCGAGATGAGGAAACTTTGCGCTGCAGAATCTGAAGAGAAATCCAACATTCCCATTTGAAAGGCAAACGCGTACTTGACTCCCTTTATGTCACTCAGAAAGATCCCTAACATCCTTCCCCAATGGAGAGGAGAACACACTTTATGGACTCAACTCCAGAAGAGGCCCTATTCCCATTAAAGGGCTCGAGACTAATCCGGAAGTTCCCCTTCCAGCACAAAAGGGGACCTGAATACCCTGAAGAAACTCGAGTGAGTTCCTGAGGTCCCCATCTAAACTCAAAAAGTACCCCCAGCGTCCCGCCGCAATTCGAGAAACACCACAAAATATTCCCCTCACTGCGAGATGAGGAAATTTTGCGCTGAGAATCTCAAGAGAAATCCCACATTCCGGCTTGAAAGGCAAAAGGGTACTGACTCCGTTTATGCGACTCAGAATGTTCCCTAACATCCTTCCTCAGTGGAGAGGAAAACACACCTCATGGACTCAAATCGAAAAGAGGCAATATTCCCATTTAAAGGCTCAAGAGTAATCAAGAAATTCCCCTTCCAACACAAAAGGGCACTTGATTTCCCTGGAGCAAACCGAGAGATTTCCTTAGGTTCCCGTTTCAACTCCAGAAGTATCTCCTACTTTCCACCACAACTGGAGAAAAAACACAATATTATCCCCTCAATGCGACATGAGGTAATTTTGCGCTGCAGAATCCCAAGGGAAATCCCACATTCCCGCTTGAAAGGCAAAAGGGAACTTGGCATACTTTATGCCCCTCAGAAAGTTCCCTAAAATCCATCCCCATTGCAGAGGCGTACTCAATTTATGGACTCAACTCCAGAAGAGCCCCTATTCCCATTAAAGGGCTCCAGAGTAATCCGGAAGTTCCCCTTCCAACAGCAAAGGGGACCTGACTTCCCTGAAGCAAGCAGAGCGAGTTCCTGAGGTACCCGTCTCAACTCTTAAAGCACCCCCAGCTTCCTGCCGCAACTCGAGAAACACCCCAAAATTATCCCCTCAATGCGAGATGAGGAAATTTTGCGATGCAGCATCTCAAGAGAAATACCACATTCCCTCTTGAACGGCAAAAAGGTACTTGACACCCTTTATTCGACTCAGAAAGTTCCCTCACACAGCCGTCCCCTTTGGAGAGAACACACTTTATGGACTCAATTCGAGATGAGCCCCTGTGCACTTTGAAGGGCTTGAGAGGAACCCGGAAGTTCCCCTTCCAAAACCAAAGGGGACGTGACTTCCCTGAAGAAACCCCAGCGAGTTCCTGAGGTCCCCGTCCCAACTCTTGAAGCACACCCAGCTTCCCGCCATAACTCGAGAAACACCCCAAAATTATCCCCTCAATGCGAGAGAAGGAAATTGTGCGATGCAGCATCTCAAGACAAATACCACATTCCCTCTAGAAAGGCAAAAAGGTACTTGACACCCTTTATTCGACTCAGAAAGTTCCCTCACACAGCCGTCCCCTTTGGAGAGAACACACTTTATGGACTCAATTCGAGATGAGCCCCTGTGCACTTTGAAGGGCTCGAGAGGAACCCGGAAGTTCCCCTTCCAAAACCAAAGGGGACCTGACTTCCCTGAAGCAACCCCAGCGAGTACCTGAGGTCCCCGTCGCAACTCGAGAAGCACCCCCAGCTACCCGCCGCAACTCGAGAAATACACCAAAATTATCCCCTCAATGCGAGATGAGGAAATTTTGCGATGCAGCATCTCAAGAGAAATACCACATTCCCTCTTGAAAGGCAAAAAGGTACTTGACACACTTTATTCGACTCAGAAAGTTCCCGCACACAGCCTTCCTCTTTTAGAGAAAAACACACTTTATGGGCTCAATTCGAGATGAGCCCCTCTGCACATTTAGAGCTCCAAAGGAACAGGGAAGTTCCCCTTCCAACACCAAAGGGGACCTGACTTCCCTGAAGAAACCCCAGCGAGTTCCTGAGGTCCCTGTCGCAAATCGAGAAGCACCCCGAGCTTCCCGCCCCAACTCGAGAAACAATCCAAAATTATCCCCTCAATGCGAGATGACGAAATTTTGTGATGCAGCATCTCACGAGAAATACCACATTCCCTCTTGAAAGGCAAAAGGGTACTTGACACTCTTTATTCGACTCAGAAAGTTCCCTGACACAGCCGTCCCCTTTGGAGAGGAGAACACACTTTATGGACTCAATTCGAAATGAGCCCCTGTGCATATTTAAGGGCTCGAGAGGAACCCGGACCTTCCCCTTCCAAAAGCAAACGGGTCTGACTTCCCTAAAGCAACCCCAGCGATTTCCTGAGGTCCCCGTCGCAACTCGAGAAGCACCCCCAGCTTCCCTCCCCAACTGCAGAAACACACCAAAATTATCCCCTCAATGCGAGATGAGGAAATTTTGCGATGCAGCATCTCAAGAGAAATACCACATTCCCTCTTGAAAGGCAAAAAGGTACTTGACACACTTTATTCGACTCAGAAAGTTCCCTCACACAGCCGTCCCCTTTTAGAGGAGAAAACACTTTATGGACTCAATTCGAGATGAGCTCCTGTGCACATTTAAGGGCTCGAGAGGAACCCGGAAGTTCCCCTTCCAAAACCAAAGGGGACCTGACTTCCCTGAAGCAACCCCAGCGAGTTCGTGAGGACCCCATCGCAACTGGAGAAGCACCCCCAGCTTCCCGCCGCAAATCCAGAAACATCCCAAAATAATCCCCTCAATGGGAGATGAGGAAATTTTGTGATGCAGCATATCAAGAGAAATACCACATTCCCTCTTGAAACGCAAAAAGGTACTTGACACCCTTTATTCAACTCAGAAAGTTCCCTCACACAGCTGTCCCCTTTGGAGAGAACACACTTTATTTACTCAATTCGAGATGAGCCCCTGTGCACATTTAAGGGCTCGAGAGGAAACCGGACTTTCCGCTTCCAACAACAAAGGGGACCTGACTACCCTGAAGCAAACACAGCGAGTTCCTGAGGTCCCCGTCGCAACTCGAGAAGCACCCCCAGCTTCCCGCAGGAACTCGAAAGACACCCCAAAATTACCCCCTCAATGCGAGATGAGGAAATTTTGCGATGCAGCATATAAAGAGAAATACCACATTCCCTCTTGAAAGGCAAAAAGGTACTTGACAACCTTTATTCGACTCAGAAAATTCTCTCACACAGCCGTCCCCTTTGGAGAGAACACATTTTATGGACTCAATTCAAAATGAGCCCCTGTGCACATCTAAGGGTTCGAGAGGAACCCGGAAGTTTCCCTTCCAACACCAAAGGTGACCTGACTTCCCTGAAGCAACCCCAGCGAGTTCTTGAGGTCCCCGTCACAACTCAAGAAGCACCTCCAGCTTCCCGCCGCAACTCATGAAACACCCCAAAATTATCCACTCTATGCGAGATAAGGAAATTTTGCGATGCAGCATCTCAAGAGAAATACCACATTCCCTCTTGAAAGGCTAAAAGGTACTTGACACCCTTTATTCGACTCCGAAAATTCCCTCACACAGCCGTCCCCTTTTAGAGGAGAACACACTTTATGGACTCAATTCGAGAGAGCTCCTCTGCACATGTAAGAGCTCGAGAGAAACCCGGAAGTTCCCCTTCCAACACCAAAGGGGACCTGACTTCCCTGAAGCAACCCCAACGAGTTCCTGAGGTCCCCTTCGCAACTCTTGAAGCACCCCCAGCATCCCGACGCAACTAGAGAAACATTCCAAAATTATTCCCTCAATGCGAGGTGTGGAAATTTTGCGATGCAGTATCTCAAGAGAAATAGCATATTCCCTCTTGAAAGGCAAAAAGGTACTTGACACCCTTTTTTCGACTCAGAAATTTCCTTTACACAGTTGTCCCCTTTGGAGAGGGGAACACACTTTATGGACTCAATTCGAGATGAGACCCTGTACACATTTAACGACTCGAGAGGAACCCGGAAGTTCCCCTTCCAACAGCAAAGGGGACTTGATTTCCCTGAAGCAACCCCAGCGAGTTCCTGAAGTCCGCTTCGCAACTCGAGAAGCAACCCCAGCTTACCACCATAACTCGAGAAACACCCAAAATAATCCCCTCAATGCGAGATGAGGAAATTTTGCAATGCAGCATCTCAAGACAAATACCACATTCCCTCTTGAAAGGAAAAAAGGTACTTGACACCCTGTATTCGACACAGAAAGTTCCCTCACACAGCCGTCCCCTTTGGAGAGGAGAACACACTTTATGGACTCAATTCGAGATGAGCCCCTGTGCACATTTAAGGGCTCGAGAGGAACCCGGAAGTTCCCCTTCCAACACCAAAGGGGACCTGACTTCCCTGAAGCAAACCCAGCGAGTTCCTGAGGTCCCCGTCGCAACTCGAGAAAAACCCCTAGCTTCCCGCCGTAACTCGAGAAACACCAAAAAATATTCCCTCAATGCGAGATGAGGAAATTTTGTGATGCAGCATCTCAAGGGAAAAACCACATTCCCTCTGGAAAGGGAAAAAGGTACTTGACACCCTTTATTTGACTCAGAAATTTCCCTCACACGGCAAACCCTTTGGAGAGAACACAATTTATGGACTCAATTCGAGATGAGCCCCTGTTCACATTTAAGGGCTAGAGAGGAACCCGGAAGTACCCCTTCCATCACCAATGGGGACCTGACTTCCCTGAAGCAACCCCAGCGAGTTCCTGAGGTCCGCGTCGCAACTTGAGAAGCACCACTAGCTTCCCGCCCCATCTCGAGAAACACCCCAAAATTATCCCCTCCATGCGAGATGAGGAATTTTGCGATGCAGCATCTGAAGAGAAATACCACATTCCCTCTTCAAAGGCAAAAAGGTACTTGACACCCGTTATTCGACTCAGAAAGTTCCCTCACACAGTCGTCCCTTTTTAGAGGAGAACACACTTTATGGACTCAATTCGAGATGAGCCCCTGTGCACATTTAAGGGCTCCAGAGGAACCCGGAAGTTCCCCTTCCAACACCAAAGGGGACCTGACTTCCCTGAAGCAACCGCAGCGAGATCCTGAGGTCCCCGTCGCAACTCGAGAGCACCCCCAGCTTCCCGCCGCAACACGAGAAACACCCCAAAATTATCCCCTCAATGCGAGATGAGGAAATTTTGCGACGGAGCATATCAAGAGAAATACCACATTCCCTCTTGAAAGGCAAAAAAGTACTTGACACTCTATATTCGACTCAGAAAGTTCACTCACACAGCCGTCCCCTTTTAGAGGAGAACACATTTTATGGACTCAATTCGAGATGAGCCCCTGTGCACATTTAAGGGCTCCAGAGGAACCCGGAAGTTCCCCTTCCAACACCAAAGGGGACCTGACTTCCCTGAAGTATCCCCAGGGAGTTACTGAGGTCCCCTTCGCAAATCCAGATGCACCCCCAGCATTCCGCCGCAACTCGTAAAACACACCAAAATTATCATCTCAATGCGAGATGAGGAAAATCTGCGATGCAGTATCTCAAGAGAAATACCACATTACCTCTTGAAAGGCAAAAAGGTACTCGACACCCTTTATTCGACTCAGAAAGTTCCCTCAAACTGCCCTTTTTAGATGAGAACACGCTTTATGGACTCAATTTCAGATGAGCCCCTGTGCACATTTTAGCTTCCGAGAGGAACCTTGAAGTTCCCTTCCAACACCAAAGGGGACCTGACTTCCCTGAAGCAACCCCAACGAGTTCCTGAGGTCCCCGTCGCAACTCGAGAAGCACCCCCAGCTTCCCGCCGCAGCTTGTGAAACACCCCAAAATTATCTCCCCAATGCGAGATGAGGAAACTTTGCAATGCTGCATCTCAAGAGAAATACCACATTCCCTCCTGAAAGGCAAAAAGGTAGTTGACATCCTTTATTCGACTCACAAAGTTCCCTCACACATCTGTCCCCTTTTAGAGGAGAACACACTTTATGGACTCAATTCGAGATGAGGCCCTGTGCACATTTAAGAGCTCCAGAGGAACCCGAAACTTCCCCTTCCAACACCAAAGGGGACCTGACTTCCCTGAAGAAACCCCAGCGAGTTCCTGAGGTCCCCGTCGCAACTTGAGAAGCACCCAGTGCTTCCCGACGCAACTCGAAAAACACCCCAAAATAATCCCCTCATTGCGAGACGAGGAAATTTTGTGATGCAGCATCTCAAGAGAAATACCACATTCCCTCTTGAAAGGCAAAAAGGTACTTCACACCCTTTATTCGACTCAGAAAGTTCCCTCAGACAGCCGTCCCCTTTTAGAGGAGAACACACTTTATGGACTCAATTCCAGATGAGCCCCTGTGCATATTTAAGGGCTCCAGAGGAACCCAGAAGTTCCCCTTCCAACTCCAAAGGGGACCTGATTTCCCTGAAGCAACTCCATCGAGTTCCAGAGGTCCCCGTTGCAACTCGAGAAGCACACCCAGCTTCCCGCCGCAACTTGTGAAACACCCCAAAATTATCCCCTCAATGCGAGATGAGGAAATTTTGCAATGTAGCATCTCAAGAAAAATACCACATTCCCTCTTGAAAGGGAAAAAGGTACTTGACACCATTTATTCGGCTCAAAAAGTTCCTTCACACAGCCGTCCTCTTTCAGAGGAGAACACACTTTATGGACTCAATTCGAGATGAGCCCCTGTGCACACTTATGGCTCCAGAGTAACCCCGAAGTTACCCTTCCAACATCAAAGGGGACCTGACTTCCCAGAAGCACCCCAGCGAGTTTCTTAGGTCCCGGTTCCAAGTCGAGAAGCACTCCCATCTTCCCGCCGCAACTCGAGAAACACCCCAAAATAATCCCCTCAATGCGAGACGAGGAAATTTTGCGATGCAGCATCTCAAGAGAAATACCACATTCCCTCTTGAAAGGCAAAAAGGTACTTTACACCCATTATTCGACTCAGAAAGTTGTCTAACACAGCCGTCCCATTTTAGAGGAGAACACACTTTATGGAGTCAATTCGAGAAGAGACCCTGGGCACATTTAAGTGCTCGAGAGGAACCCTTAAGTTCCCCTTCCAACACCAAATGGGACCTGACTTCCCTGAAGCAACGCCAGCGAGTTTCTGAGGTCCCCGTCGCAACTCGAGAAGCACCCCCAGCTTCCCGCCGCAACTCGAAAAGCACCCCAAAATTATTCCCTCAATGCGAGATGAGGAAAATTCCGATGCAGCATCTCAAGAGAAATACCACATTAAATCTTGAAAGGCAAAAAGTACTTGACACCCTTTATTCGATTCAGAAAGTTTCCTCACAAAACCTTCCCCTTTGGAGAGAACACACTTTATGGACTCAATTCGAGATGAGCCCCTGTGCACATTTAAGGGCTCGAGAGGAACCCGGAAGTTGCCCTTCCAACAGCAAAGGGGATCTTACTTCCTAGAAGCAACCCCAGCGAGTTCCTGAGGTCCCCGTCGAAACTCGAGAAGCACCCCCAGCTTCCCGCCGCAACTTGAGAAACACCCCAAAATTATCCCCTCCATGCAAGATGAGGAAATTTTGAGATGCAGCATCTCAAGAGAAATACCACATTCCCTCTTGAAAGGCAAAAAGGTACTTGAAACCCTTTATTTGACTCAGAATATTCCCTCACACCGCCGACCCCTTTGGAGAGGAGAACACACTTTATGGACTCAATTCGAGATGAGCCCCTGTGCACATTTAACGGCTCGAGAGGAAATCGGAAGTTCCCCTTCCAACAGCAAAGGGGACCTGACTTCCCTGAAGCAACCCCAGCGAGATCCTGAGGTCCCCGTCGCAACTCGAGAAGCACCCCCAGCTTCCCGCCGGAACGCGAGAAACACCCCAAAATTATCCCCTCCATGCGAGATGAGGAAATTTTGCGATGCAGCATCTCAAGAGAAATACCACATTCCCTCTTGAAAGGCAAAAAAGTACTTGACACCCTTTATTCGACTCAGAAAGTTCCCTCACAGAGCAGTCCACTTTGGAGAGGAGAACACACTTTATGGACTCAATTCGAGATGAGCCTCTGTGCACATTTAAGGGCTCGAGAGGTAACCGGAAGTTCCCCTTCCAACACCAAAGGGGACCTGACATACCTGAAGCAACCCCAGCGAGTTCCTGAGGTCCCCGTCCAACTCGAGAAACACCCCCAGGTTCCCGCCGCAACTCGAGAAACACCCCAAAATTATCCCCTCAAGGCGAGATGAGGAAATTTTGCATTAGTGCATCTCAAGAAAAATACCACATTTCCTGTTGAAAGGGAGAAAGGTACTTGACACCCTTTATTCGACTCAGAAAGTTCCCTCTCACAGCCGTCCCCTTTGGAGAGGAGAACACATTTTATGGACTCAATTCGAGATGAGCCCCTGTGCACATTTAAGGGCTCGAGAGGAAACGGGAAGTTCTTCTTCCAACACCAAAGGTGACCTGACTTCCCTGAAGCAACCCCAGCGAGTTCCTGCGGTCCCCGTCGCAACTCGATAAGCACCCCCAGCTTCCCGCCGCAACTCGAGAAACACCCCAAAATTATCCTCTCAATGAGAGAGGATTAAATTGTGCGATGCAAAATCTCAAGAGAAATACCACATTCCCTCTTGACAGGCAAAATGTTACTTGACACGCTTTATTCGACTCAGAAAGTTCCCTCACACAGCCGTCCCCTTTGGAGAAGGGAACACACTTTATGGATTCAATTCGAGATGAGCCCCTGTTCACATTTAAGGGCTCGAGATGAAACCGGAAGTTCCCCTTCCAACACCAAAGTGGACCTGACTTCCCTGAAGCAACCCGAGTGAGTTCCTGTGGTCCCCGTAGCTCTTCAAGAAGTACCCCTAGCTTCCCGCTACAACTCGAGAAAAACCACAAAATTATCCCCTCAATGCGAGATGAAGAAATTTTTTGCTGAAGAATCTCAAGAGAAATACCACATTCCCTCTTGAAATTTAAAAGTGTACTTGAAACCCTTTATGCGACTCAGGAACTTCACTCACATCAGTCCCCATTGGAGAAGAAAACACACTTTATGGACTCAATTCGAGATGAGCCCCTGTTCACATTTAAGGGCTCGAATGTAAACAGGAAGTTCCCTTCCAAAACAAAAGGGGACCTGACTTCCCTTAGGCAACCTGAGGGAGTTCCTGAGGTCCCCGTCGCAACTGGAGAAGCACCATCATCTTCCCGCCGCAATTCGAGGAACACCCCAAAATTATCCCCTCAATGCGAGAGGACGAAATTTTGCGATGCAGAATCTCAAGAGAAATACCACATTTCCTCATAAAAGGCAAAAGCTTTCTAAACACCCTTTATGCAACTCAGAAACTTCCCTCACACAGCCGTCCCCATTGGGAGGAGATCACACTTTATGGACTCTATTCGAGAAGAGGTCCTATTCACATTAAAGTGTTCGAGTGTAATACGGAAGTCCCCCTTCCAGCACAAAATGGGACCAGACTTCCCTGAAGTAACTCGAGTGTGTTACAGAGGTACTCGTCGGAACTGCAGAAGTACCCCCAGCTTCCCAACCCAATTCGTGATACACCAAAAAATTATCCCCTCCATGCGAGTTGAGGAAATTTTGTGCTGCAGAATCTCAAGAGAAATCCCACATTCCCGCTTGAAAGGCAACAGTGTACTTGACTCCCTTTAGGCGACTCAGAATGTTCCTTAACATCCGTCCTCAGTGCAGAGGAAAACACCGGACTCAAATCCAGAAGAGGCAATGTTCCCATTTAACGGCTCGAGAGTAATCTGGAAGTTCCCTTTCCAACACAAAGGGGAATTGACTTCGCTGAAGCAACCGGAGCGAGTTCCTGAGGTCCCCGTTGCAAGTCGAGAAGTAACCCCTGCTTCCCTCTGCAACTCGAGAAATACCACAAAATTATCCCCTCAATGCGAGAAGAGGTAATTTTGCGTTGCAGAATCTCAAGAGAAATTCCACATTCCCGCTTGAAAGGCTAAAGGTTACTTGACACACTTTATGCCACTCAGAAAGTTCCCTAACATCCGTCCCCATTGGAGAGGAGAACACAATTGATGGACTCAAATCGAGAGGAGGCCCTATTCCCATTAAAGGGCTCGAGAACAATCCGGAAGTTCCCCTTCCAGCACAAAAGGGGACCTGACTTCCCTGAAGTAATCCGAGTGTGTTCCAGAGGTCCTCGTCGCAACTGGAGAATCACCCCCAGCTTCCAAACCCAATTCGTGTAGCAGCACATAATTATCCCCTCCATGCGAGAGGAGGAAATTTTGCACTGCAGAATCTCAAGAGAAATTCCACATTCCCGCTTGAAAGGCACAAAAGTACTTGACTCCCTTTAGGCGAATCAGAATTTTCCCTAACATCCGTCCTCAGTGGAGAGGAGAACACACTTCACGGACTCAAATCGAGAAGAGGCAATATTCCCATTTAATGGCTCGAGAGTAATCCGAAAGTTCCCCTTCCAGCACAAACGGGGACCTGACTTCCCTGAAGTAACTCGAGTGAGTTCCTGAGGTCCCCTTCGCACCTCGAGGAATACCCCCAGCTTCCCGCCGCAATTCGAGAAACACCACAAAATTATCCCCTCAATGCGAGATGAAGAAATTTTGCACTGCAGAATTTCAAGAGAAATCCCACATTCCCGCCTGAAAGGGAAAAGCGTATTTGACACACTTTATTCAGTTCAGTTCAGTTCAGTCGCTCAGTCGTGTCCGACTCTCCGCGACCCCATGAATCACTGTACGCTAGGCCTCCCTGTCCTACACCAACTCCCGGAGTTCACTCAAACTCATGGCCACAGAGTCGGTGATGCTATCCAGCCATCTCATTCTCCGTCGTCCCCTTCTCCTCCAGCCCCCAACCTCTCCTAGCATCAGAATCTTTTCCAGTGAGTCAACTCATCGCATGAGGTGGCCGAAGTATTGCAGTTTCAGCTTTAGCATCAGTCCTTCCAATGAACACCGACGATTGATCTCCCTTAGAATGGACTGGTTGGATCTTCTTGCAGTCCAAGGGACTCTCAAGAGTCTTCTCCAATAGCACAGTTCAAAAGCATCAGTTCTTCAGCGATCAGCTTTCTTCACAGTCCAATTCTCACATCCATACATGACCACGAGAAAAACCATAGCTTTGACTAGATGGAGCTTTTTTGGCAAAGTGATGTCTCTGCTTTTTAATATACTATCAAGGTTGATCATAACTTTTCTTCCAAGGAGTAAGCGCCTTTTAAATTCATGGCTTCAATCAGCATCTGCAGTGATTTTGGAGCCCCCAAAAATAAAGTGTGACACTGTTTCCACTGCTTTTCCATCTATTTCCCGTGAAGTGTTGGGACCAGATTCCATCACCTTTGTTTTCGGAATGTTGAGCTTCAAGCCAACCTTTTCACTCTCCTCTTTCACTTTCATCAAGAGGCTTTTGAGTTCCTCCTCACTTTCTGCCCTAAATGTGGTGTCATCTGCATATCTGAGGTTATTGATATTTCTCCCAGCAATCTTGATTCCAGTTGTTCTTCTTCCAGCCCAGCATTTCTCATGATGCACTCTGCATATAAGTTAAATAAGCAAGATTACAATATACAGCCTTGACGTACTCCTTTTCCTATTTGGAACCAGTCTGTTGTTCCATGCACAGTTCTGACTGCTGCTTCCTGACCTGCATACAGGTTTCTAAAGAGGCAGGTCAGGTGGTCTGGTACTCCCATCTCTTTCAGAATCTTCCACAGTTTATTGAGATCCACACAGTCAAAGGCTTTGGCATAGTCAATGAAGCAGAAATAGATGTTTTTCTGGAACTCTCTCGCTTTCTCCATGATCCAGCGGATGTTGGCAATTTGATCTCTGGTGCCTCTGCCTTTTCTAAAACCTGCTTGAACATCTGGGAGTTCACGGATCACATATTGCTGAAGCCTGACTTGGAGAATTTTGAGCATGACTGTACTAGCGTGTGAGATGAGTGCAATTGTGCGGTAGTTTGAGCATTCTTTGGCATTGCCTTTCTTTGGGATTGGAATGAAGACTGACCTTTCCCAGTCCTGTGGCCACTGCTGAGTTTTCCAAATTTGTTGGCATATTGAGTGCAGCACTTTCACAGCATCATCTTTCAAGATTTGAAATAGCTCAACTGGAATTCCATCACTTCCACTAGCTTTGTTCGTAGTGTTGCTTTCTAAGGCACACTTGAATTCACACTCCAAGATGTCTGGCTCTAGGCCAGTGATCACATTTTCGTGACTATCCTGGTCGTGAAGATCTTTTTTGTACAGTTCTTCTGTGTATTCTTGCCACCTCTTCTTAATATCTTCTGCTTCTGTTAGGTCCATACCATTTCTGTCCTTTATCGAGCCCATCTTTGCATGAAATGTTCCCTTGGAATCTCTAATGTACTTGAAGAGATCTCTTGTTTTTCCTATTCTGTTGTTTTCCTCTATTTCTTTGCATTGATCACTGAGGAAGGCTTTCTTATCTCTCCTTGCTATTCTTTGGAACTCTGCATTCTAATGCTTATATCTTTCATTTTCTCCTTTGCTTTTCGCTTCTCTTCTTTTCACAGCTATTTGTAAGGCCCCCTCAGACAGCTATTTTGCTTTTTTGGCATTTCTTTTCCATGGGGATGCTCTTGGTCCCTGTCTCCTGTACAATGTCACGAACCTCCATCCAGAGTTCATCAGGCACTCTGTCTATCAGATCTAGTGCCTTAAATCTATTTCTCACTTCCACTGTATAATCATAAGGGATTTGATTGAGGTCATATCTGAAGGGTCTAGGGGTTTTCCCTACTTTCTTCAAGTTAAGTCTGAATTTGGCAATAAGGAGTTCATGATCTGAGCCACAGTCAGCTCCTGGTCTTGTTTTTGCTAACTCTATACAGTTTCTCCATCTTTGGCTGCAAAGAATATAATCAATCTGATTTCGGTGTTGACCATCTGGTGATGTCCACGTGTAGAGTCTTCTCTTGTGTTGTTGGAAGAGGGAGTTTGCTATGACCAGTGCGTTCTCTTGACAAAACTCTATTAGACTTGGCCCTTCTTCATTCCGTGCTCCAAGGTCAAATTTGCCTGTTACTCCAGGTGTTTCTTGACTTCCTACTTTTGCATTCCAGTCCCCTATAATGAAAAGGACATCTTTTTTGGGTGTTAGTTCTAAAAGGTCTTGTAGGTCTTCATAGAACCGTTCAACTTCGACTTCTTCAGCGTTAGTGGTTGGGGCATAGGCCTGGATTACTGTAATGTTGAATGGTTTGCCTTGGAAACGAACAGAAATCATTCTGTCGTTTTTAAGATTGCATCCAAGTACTGCATTTCAGAGTCTCTTGTTGACCATGATGGCTACTCCATTTCTTCCAAGGGAATTCTGCCCACAGTATTATATATATATAATGGTCATCTGAGTTAAATTCACCCATTCCAGTCCATTTTAATTCACTGATTCCTAGAATGTCTATGTTCACTCCTGCCATCTCCTGTTTGACCACTTCCAATTTTCCTTGATTCCTGGACCTTACATTCCAGGTTCCTATGCAATATTGCTCTTTAGAGCACCAGACCTTGCTTCTATCACCGGTCACATCCACAACTGGGTACTGGTTTTGCTTTTGCTCCATCCCTTCATTCCTTCTGGAGTTATTTCTCCACTGATCTCCAGTAGCATACTGGGCACCTACAGACCTGGGGAATTCCTCATTCAGTATCCTGTCATTTTGCCCTTTGATACTGTTCATGGGGTTCTCAATGCAAATATACTGAAGTGGTTTGCCATTCCCTTCTCCAGTGGACCACATTCGGCTTTGGTCCATGTGATCGGATTGAGTAGATTCCTGTGATTATGATTTTAGTGTGTCTGCCATCTGAAGCCCCCTCGCAATACCTACCATCCGATTTGAGTTTCTCTTACCTTGGGTGTGGGATATCTCTTCACAGCTGCTCCAAGAAAGCACAGCTGCTGCACCTTACCTTGGATGAGGGGTATGTCCTCAAGGCCACCCTTCCTGACGTTGAACGTGAGTACCTCCTCTCGGCCCTCCCCCGCACAGCCACCGCCTATTGGAGGTGGGGTACCTCCTCTTGGCCGCCTGCCCTGGCCTCAGGCATGGGGTAGCTCCTCACTGCTCTGCATCTCTGCATGGTTGGTTGTGCCAGGCCTGGATTCTCTGGAGTCTGCGCGGGCGGGGCCTGCGTATCCCGCGTCTGGTGGGCGGGGCCAGGGTCTCTCCCATCTGGGCGGGCGGGGCCGGGGTCTCTCGCATCTGCGCAGGCAGGGCCGGCTTTTCTTGCGTCTGCCCGGGTGGCGCCAGCAACAATAGCGTCTGAGCGGGCGGGGCCGAGGTCTCTCGAGTCTGAGCGGGCGGGGCCGGGGTCTCTCCCATCTGCGCGGGTGGGGAATACCTCTCTCGCGTCTGCACCGGCAAGGCCCTTGTCTCTGGCATCTCAGCCGCCTGGGCCGGCATATCTCGTGTCTGCGCGGGTGGGGCTGGTATTTCTCCCGTTTGAACAGCCGGGTGAGACTCAAAAAATTCCCTCAAACAGTCGTCCCCATTGGAGAGGAGAACACACTTTTCGGACTTAACTCGAGAAGAGGCCCTATTCCCATTTAAAGGCTCAACAGTAATCCCGAAATTCCCCTTCCAACACAAAAGGGTTCCTGACTTCCCTGAAGCAGCCAGAGAGAATTCCTGAGGTCCTCTTCCCTACGTGAGAAGTTCAACCAGGTTCCCGCCGCAACTCTAGAAACACCACAAAATTATCCCCTCAATGCGAGATCAGGAAAATATTCTGCTGCATAATTCAAGAGAAATCCCACGTTCCGATGGAAAGGCAAAACTGTATTTGACACCCTTTATGCGACTCAGAAAATTCCCTCACACAGCCATCCCCATTGGAGAGGAGAACACAATTTATCGACTCAACTTTTGAAGAGGCCCTATTCCCATTTAACGGCTTGAGATTAATCCCGAAATTCCAGTTCCAGTAGAAAACGGTGACTAACTTCCCTGAAGCAACACAAGCGAGTTCCTGAGGTCCCTGTCGCAACTCGAGAAGTACCCCCAGCTTCCCGCCTCAAAAGGGGAAACACCAAAAAATTATTCGCTCAATGTGAGATGAGGAAATTTTGCACTGCACAATTAAATAGAAATCCCACATTCCCGCTTGAAAGGCAAAAGGGCACTTGACACACTTTATGCGATTCAGATAGTTTCCTAACACCCGTACTTATTGGAGCGGAGAACACACTTTATGGACTCAAATCTAGAAGAGGACCTATTCCCATTTAAGGGCTCGAGAGTAATCCGGAAGTTCCACTTCCAAAAAAAGGGGACTTGATTTCCCTGAAGCAACACGAACGAGTTCCTGAGGTCCACGCTGCAACTTGAGAAGTACCCCCAGATCCAAGCCGAAACTTGAGACACAACAAAATTATCCCCTCAATGCGAGATGAGGAAATTTTGCGATGCAGAATCTCAAGAGAAATACCATATTAACGCTTGAAAGGCAAAAGGGAACTTGGCATACTTTATGCTCCTCAGAAAGTTCCCTGAAATCCGTCCCCATTGCAGAGGCATACACAATTTATGGACTCAAATCCAGAAGAGCCCCTATTCCCTTAAAGGCCTCGAGAGTAATCCGGAAGTTCCCTGTGCAGCACTAAAGGGGACCTGACTTCCCTAAAGTAACTCCAGTGAGTTCCTGAGGTCCCCGTTGAAACTCGAGAAGTACCCCCAGCTTCCCGCCGAAATTCGGGAAACACCACAGAATTATCCCCTCAATGCGATATGAGGAAACTTTGCGCTGCAGAATCTCAAGAGAAATCCCACATTCCCAATTGAAAGGCAAAAGCGTACTTGACTCCCTTTATGGCACTCAGAAAGTTCCCTAACATCCTTCCCCATTGGAGAGGAGAACACACTTTATGGACTCAACTCCAGAAGAGGCCCTATTCCCATTAAAGGGCTCGAGTCTAATCCCGAAATTCCCGTTCCAGTAGAAAAGGGTGACTAACTTCCCTAAAGCAACACAAGCGAGTTCCTTAGGTCCCCATCTAAACTCAAGATGTACACCCAGCATCCCGCCGCAATTCGAGAAACACCACAAAATATTCCCCTCACTGCGAGATGAGGAAAATTTGCGCTGCAGAATCTCAAGAGAAATCCCACATTCCCGCTTGAAGGGCAAAAGGGTACTTGACTCCCTTTAGGCGACTCAGAATGTTCCCTAACATCCTTCCTCAGTTGAGAGGAAAACACACTTTATCGACTCAAATCGAGAAGAGGCATTATTCACATTTAAAGGCTCTAGAGTAATCAATAAGTTCCGCTTCCAACACAAAAAAGGACTTGACTTCCCTGAAGCAACCTGAGCGAGTTCCTGAGGGTCCCGTCTCAACTCCAGAAGTACCCCCTGCTTCCCAATCCAACTCGAAAACGACACAATATTATCCCCTCAGTGCGAGATGAGGTAATTTTCTGCTGCAGAATCTCCAAAGAAATCCCGCATTCCCGCTTGAAAGCAAAAGGGAACTTGACACACTTTATGCCACTCAGAATGTTCCCTAACATCCGTCCCCATTGGAGAGGCATACACACTTTATGGACTCAACTCCAGAAGAGGCCCTATTCCCATTCAAGGGCTCGAGACTAATCCAGAAGTTCCCCTTCCAGCACAAAAGGGGACCTGACTTCCCTGAAGAAACTCGAGTGAGTTCCTGAGGTCCCCATTTAACTCAAGAAGTACCCCCAGCGTCCCGCCGCAATTCGAGAAACACCGCAAAATATTCCCCTCCCTGCGAGATGAGGAAATTTTGTGCTGCAGAACCTCAAGAGAAATCCCACATTCCCGCTTGAAAGGCAAAAGGGTAGTTGACTCCCTTTAGGCGACTCAGAATGTTCCCTAACATCCATCCTCAGTGGAGAGGAGAACATATTTTATGGACTCAAATGGAGAGAAGGCAATATTCCCTTTTAACGTCTCGACAGTAATCTGGAAGTTCCCCTTCCAAAACAAAAGGCGAATTGACTTCCCTGAAGCAACCCGAGCGAGTTCCTGAGGTCCCCGCCATAGCTAGAGAAGTGCCCCCTGCTTCCCACCACAACTGGAGAAACACCACAAAATTATCCCCTCAATGTGAGATGAGGTTATTTTGCGCTGCAGAATCTCAAGAGATATCCCACATTCCCACTTGAAAGGCAAAAGCTTACTTGACACACTTTATGCCACTCAGAAAGTTCAATAATATCCGTCCCCATTGGAGAGAATAACACACTTTATGGAGTCAACTACAAAAGAGGCCCTATTCCAATTAAAGGGCTCGAGAGTAATCCGGAAGTTCCCCTTCCAGCACAAATGGGACCCGATTCCCTGAAGTAACTCCAGTAAGTTTCTGAGGTCCCCATCGAAATTCGAGAAACGAAACACCACATAATTATCCCCACAATGTGAGATGAGGAAATTTTGTGCTGCAGAATCTCAAGAGAAATCCCACATTTCCGCTTGAAAGTTAAAAGGGTATTTGACACCGTTTAGGCGACTCAGAATGGTCCCTAACATCCGTCCTCAGTGGAGAGGAGAACACACTTTATGGACTGAAATCGAGAAGAGCTAATATTCCCATTTAACGGCTTGAGAGTAATCCGGAAGTTCCCCTTCCAACACCAAAGGGGACTTGACTTCACTGAAGCAAGTGAGTGAGTTCCTGAGGTTTCCCTGTCGCAACTCGAGAAGTAATCACTGCTTCCGCCGGCAACTTGACCAACACCACAAAATTATCCCCTCAATTCGAGATGAGGTCATTTTGATCTGCAGATCTGAAGAGAATTCCCACATTCCCGCTTGAAAGGCAAAAGGGTACTTGACACTCTTTATGCGACTCAGAATGTTTCCTCACACAGCCATCCCCATTGGAGAGGAGAACACACTTTATGGACTCAATTCGAGTTGAGGACCTATTCCCATTTAACGGCTCGAGAGTAAACCGGGAGTTCCCCTTCCAGCACAAAAGGGGACCTGGCTTCCCTGCAGTAACTCGAATGATTTCCTGAGGTCCCCTTCGCAACTCGAGAAGTACCCCTAGCTTCCCTCCGCAATACGAGAAACACCACAATATTATCCCCTCAATGAGACATGAGGAAATTTTGCGCTGCATAATCTCAAGAGAAATCCCACATTCCCGCTTGAAAGGCAAAAGGGGACTTGACTCCCTTTAGGCAACTCAGAATGATCCCTAACATCCATCCTCAGTGGAGAGGATAACACAATATATGGACTTAAATCGAAAAGAGGCAATATTCCCATTTAACAGCTCGTGAGTAATCCGGAAATTCCCCTTCCAACAAAAAGGGGACTTGACTTGCCTGAAGCAACCCGAGGGAGTTCCTGAGTTCCCCTTCGAAACTCTAGATGTACAACATGCTTCCTGCCTCAACTCGAGTAAGACCACAAAATTATGCTCTCAATGTGAGATGAGGTAATTTTGCCCTGCAGAATCTCAAGAGAATTGTCACATTCCCTCTTGAAAGGCAAAAAGGTACTTGACACCCTTTATTCGACTCAGTAAGTTCCCTGACACAGCCGTCCCCTTTGGAGAGGAGAACACACTTTATGGACTCACTTTGAGATGAGACCCTGTTCACATTTAAGGGCTCGAGAGGAAACCGGAAGTTCCCCTGCCAACACCAAAGGGGACCTGACTTCGCTAATGTAAACACAGCGATTTCTTGAGGGCCCCGTCGCAACTCAAGAAGCATCCGCAGCTTCCCGCCGCAACTCGAAAACACCCCAAAATTATCCCCTCAATGCGAGATGAGGAAATTTTGCAATGCAGAATCTCAAGAGAAATACCACATTCCCTCTTGAAAGGCAATAAGGTACTTGACACCCTTTATTCGACATAGAATGTTCCCTCACACAGCCGTCCCCTTTGGAGAGGAGAACACACTTTATGGACTCAATTCAAGATGAGCCCCTGTTCACATTTAAGGGCTCGAGAGGAAACCGGAAGTTCCCCTTCCAATAGCAAAGGGGACCTGACTTCCCTGAAGCAACCCCAGCGAGTTCCTTAGGTCCCCGTCGCAACTCAAGAAGCACCCCAATCTTCCCTCCACAACTCGAGAAACACCACAAAATTATCCCTTCATTGCGAGATGAGGAAATTTAGCGATACAGAATCTCAAGAGAAATACCACCTTCCCTCTTGAAAGGCAAAAAGGTACTTCACACCCTTGATTCGACTCAGAATGTTCCCTCACACATCCGTCCCCTTTGGAGAGGAGAACACACTTTATGGACTCAATTCGAGATAAGCCCCTGTTCACATTTAAGGGCTCGAGAGGAAACTGGAATTTCCCCTTACAACAATAAAGGGAAGCTGCCTTCCCTGAAGCAACCCTGCGAGATCCTGAGGTCCCCGTCTCAACTCGAAGTACCCCCAGCTTCCTGCCAAAACTCGAGAAACACCACAAATTTATCCCCTCAATGCGAGAGGAGGAAAGTTTGCGATGCAGAATCTCAAGAGAAATACCACATTCCCTCTTGAAAGGCAAAAATTAACTTGACACCCTTTATTCGACTCAGAAATTTCCCTCACACAGCCGTCCTCATTGGAGAGGAGAACACACTTTATGGACTCAATTCGAGATGAGACCCTGTTCACATTTAAGGGCTCGAGAGGAAACCGGAAGTTCCCCTTCCAACGCCAAAGGGGACCTGACTTCCTTGAAGTAACCCCAGCGAGTTCCTGAGGTCCCCGTCACAACTCGAGAAGCACCCCCAGCTTCTCGCCGCAACCCAAGAAACACCACAAAATTATCCCCTCATTGCAAAGGAAGAAATTTTGTGATGCCGAATCTCAAGAGAAATAGCACATTTCCTCTTGAAAGGCACAAAAGGACTTGACACCCTTTATTCGTCTCAAAAAGTTCCCTCACACAGCCGTCCCCTTTGGAGAGGAGAACACAATTTATGGACTGAAATCGAGAAGAGCTAATATTCCCATCTAACGGCTCGAGAGTAATCCGGAAGTTCCCCTTCCAACACCAAAGGGGACTTGACATCACTGAAGCAAGTGAGTGAGTTTCTGAGGTCCCCGTCACAACTCGAGAATTAATCACTGCTTCCGCCAGCAAATTGACCAACACCACAAAATTATCCCCTCAATACGAGATGAGGTCATTTTGCCCCCTTATCTGAAGAGAATTCCCACATTCCCGCTTGAAAGGCAAAAGGGTACTTGACTTCCTTTGTGCCACTCAGAAAGTTCCCTAACATCCATCCCCATTGGAGAGGAGAACACACTTTATATACTCAACCGGAGAAAAGGCCCTATTCCATTTAAAGGGTTCGAGAGTAATCCGGAAGTTCCCCTTCCAGCACAAAAGGTGAACTGACTGCCCTGAAGTAACTCGAGTGAATACATGATGTCCCCGTCGCAACTCCAGAAGTACCCAGAGCTTCCCGCCGCAATTCGAGAAACACCACAAAATTATCCACTCAATGCGAGATGAGGAAATTTTGCGCAGCAGAATCTCAAGATAAATAACACATTCCCGCTTGAAAGGCAAAAGGGTACTTGACTCCCTTTATACGACTCAGAATATTCCCTAACATCTGAACTCAGTGGAGAGGAGAACACACTTTATGGACTCAAATCGAGAAGAGGCAATATTGCCATTTAATGGATAGACAGTAACCCAGAAATTGCCTTCCAGCACAAAAGCGGACCTGACTTCCCTTAAGTATATCGAGTGAATTCCTGAGGTCCACGTCGTAACTCGAGAGCATCCCCAGCTTTCCACCGCAACTCGAGAAGCACCACAAAATTATCCCTTCCATGCGAGATGAGGAAATTTTGCGATGCAGAATCTCAAGAGAAATACCACATTCTCTCTTGAAAGGGCAAAAGGTACTTTACACCCTTTATTCGACTCAGAAATTTCCCTCACACAGCCATCCCCTTTGAAAGGAGAAGACAGTTTATGGACTCAATTCGCAATGAGACCCTGTTCACATTTAAGGGCTCGAGAGGAAACCGGAAGTTCCCCTTCCAACACTAAAGGGGACCTGACTTCCCTGAACTAACCCCAGCGAGTTCCTGAGGTCCCCATCGCAACTCGGGAAGCACTCACAGCTTCCCGCCGCAACTCTAGAAACACAAGAAAATGATCTCCTCAATACGAGAGGAGGAAATTTTGCGATGAAGAATCTCAAGAGAAATACGATATTCCCTCTTGAAAGGCAAAAATTTACTTGACATCTTTTCTTCGACTCAGAAAGTTCCCTCAAACAGCCGTCCCCATTGGAGAGGAAAACACACTTTATGGACTCAATTCGAGATGAGCCCCAGATCACATTTAAGGTCTCGATAGTAAACCGGAAATTCCCCTTCCAACACCAAAGGGTAACTGACATCCCTGAAGCAACCCGAGCGAGGTCTGAGGTCCCCGTCGCAACTCGAGAAGCACCCCCAGCTTCCCGCCGTAACTCGAGAAACACCCCAAAATTATCCGCTCAATGCGAGATGAGGAAATTTTGCAATGCAGAATCTAAGAGAAATACCACATTCCCTCTTGTAAGGCAAAAAGGTACTTGACACCCTTTATTCCTCTCAGAAAGTTCCCTCACACACCCGTCCCCTTTGGAGAGAAAGAACACACTTTATGGACTTAATTCGAGATGAGCACCTGTTCATATTTAAGGGCTCGAGAGGAAACCAGAAGTTCCCCTTCCAACACCAAAGGGGACCTGACTTCCCTGAAGCTATCCATGCGAGTTCCTGAGGTCCCCGTTGCAACACTAGAAACACACCCAGCTTCCCGCCGCAAATTGAGAAACACCACAAAATTATCCCCTCAATGGGAGATGAGGAAATTTTGCGATGCCGAATCTCAAGAGAAATACCACATTCCCTCTTGAAAGGCAAAAAGTTAGTTGACACGCTTTATTCGACTCAGAAAGTTCCCTTACACAGCTGTCCCCATTGGAGAAGAGAACACACTTATGGACTCAATTCGAGATGAGCCCCTGTTCACATTGAAGGGCTTGAGAAGAAACCGGAAGTTCCCCTTCCAACACCAAAGGGGACCTGACTTCCCTGAAGCAACCCAAGCCAGTTCCTCAGGTCCCCGTCGCCACTCGAGAAGCACCCCCAGCTTGCCGTAGCAACTCGAGAAACAACCCAAAATTATCCCTTCAATACGAAGAAAGAAATTTTGCGATGCAGAATCTCAAGAGAAATACCAAATTCCCTCTTGAAAAGCAAACAGTTACTTGACACCCTTATTTGACTTAGAAAGTTCCCTCACACAGATGTCCACTTGGAGAGGAGAACACATTTAATGGACTCAATTCGAGATGAGACCCTGTTTACATTTAAGAGCTCGAAAGCAAAGCGGAATTTCCCTTCCAACACCATAGGGAATCTAATTTCCCTGAAGCAACCCGAGAGAGTTCTTGAGGTCCCCGTCGCAACTCGAGAAGTACCCACATCTTCCCGCCACAACTCGAGAAACACCACAAAACTATCCCCTCAATGCGAGAGGAGGAAATTTTGCGATGCAGAATTTCAAGACTAATAACACATTCCCTCTTGATAGGCAAAAAGGTAGTTGACACCCTTTATTCGACTCAAAAAGTTCCCTCTCACAGCCATCCACTTTGAGAGGAGAACACACTTTATGGACTCAATTCGAGATGAGCCCCTGTTCACATTTAAGTGCTCGAGAGCAAAGCGGAAGTTCCCCTTTCAACACCAAAGGGGACCTGACTTCCCTGAAGCAACCCCAGCGAGTTCCTGAGGTGCCCGTCGCAACTCGAGAAGTACCCCCAGATTCCCGCCGCAACACGAGAAACACCACAAAATTATCCCCTCAATGCGAGATGAGGAAATTCTGAGATGCAGAAAATCAAGAGAAATAAGACATAACCTCTTGAAAAGCAAAAAGGTACTTGACACCCTTTATTCGACTGAGAATATTCCCGCACACAGCGCTACCCATTGGAGAGGAGAACACACTTTATGGAATCAATTCGAGATGAGCCCCTGTTCACATTTAAAGGCTCGAAAGTAAAGCAGAAATTCCCATTCAAACACCAAAGGGGACCTGAGTTCACTGAAGCAACCCGAGCGAGTTCCTGTGGTCCCCGTCGCAACTCGAGAAGTATCCCCAGCTTCCAGCCGAACTCGAGAAACACCACAAAATTATCCCCTCAATACGAGAGGAGGAAATTTTGTGATGCAGAATCTCAAGAGAAATACCACATTCCTTCTTGAAAGGCAAAATGGTACTTGACAACCCTTATTCGACTCAGAAAATTCTATCGAACAACCCTACCAATTGGCGAGGAGAACACACTTTACGGACTCAATTCGAGATGAGCCCCTGTTCACATTAAAGGGCTCGAGAGCAAAGCAGAAGTTCCCCTTCCAACACCAAAGGGGACATGACTTCCCTGAAGCAACCCGAGCGAGTTCCTTAGGTCCCAGTCGCAACTCGAGAAGTACCCCCAGCTTCCCGCCGCAACTCGAGAAAAACCACAAAATTATCCCCTCAATGCGAGAGGAGGAAATTTTGCCATGCAGAATCTCAAGAGAAATACCACATTCCCTCTTGAAAGGCAAAAGGTACTTGACACACTTTATTCGACTCAGAAAGTTCCCTCACACAGCCGCCCACTTGGAGAGGAGAACACACTTTATGGACTCAATTCGAGATGAGCTACTGTTCACATTTAAGGGCTCGAGAGCAAAGCGGAAGTTCCCCTTAAAACACCAAAGGGGACCTGACTTCCCTAAAGCAACCCCAGCGAGTTCTTGAGGTCCCCGTCGCAACTCGAGAAACACCACCAAATTATCCACTCAGTGCGAGGGGAGGAAAGTTTGCCATGCAGAATCTCAAGAGTAATACCACATTCCTTCTTGAAAGTCAAAAATGTATTTGACACCCTTTATTCAACTCAATAAAATCACTCATACAGCCGTCCTCATTGGAGAGGGAAACACAATTTATGGACTCAATTCGAGATGAGACACTATTCACATTTAAGGGCTCGAGAGTAAGCCGCAAGTTCCCCTTCCAACACTAAGGAAAACCTGCCTACCCTGAAGAAACCCAGCGAGTTCCTGTGGTCCAGGTCCCAACTCGAAGTAACCCCAGCTTCCCGCCGCAACACGAGAAACACCACAATATTATCTCCTCAATGCGAGAGGAGAAATTTTGCGATGCAGAATCTCAAGAGAAACACCACATTCCCACTTGTAATGCAAAAAGGTACTTGACACCCTTTATTCATCTCAGAAAGTTCCCTCACACAGCCGTCCACTTGGAGAGGAGAACACACTTTATGGACTCAATTCGAGATGAGCCCCTCTTCACATTTAAGGGCTCGAGAGCAAAGCGGAAGTTCCCCTTCCAACACCAAAGGGGACCTGACTTCCCTGAAGCAACCCCAGCGAGTTACTGAGGTCACCAATGCGACTCCAGAAGTACCCCCAGCTTCCCGCCGCAACTCAAGAAACACCAAAAAATTATCCCCTCAATGCGAGAGGAGGAAATTTTGCGATGCAGAGCTCAAGAGAAATATCATATTCCCACTTGAAAGGCAAAAGTTACTTGACACAATTTATTCGACTCAGAAAGTTCACTCACACAGCTCTAGCCATTGGAGAGGAGAACACACTTTATGCAATCAATTCGAGTTGAGACCCTGTTCATATTTAAGGGCTCCAGACCAAAGCGGAAGTTCCCCTTCCAACACCAAAGGGGACCTGACTTCCCTAAAGCAACACCAGCGAGTTACTGAGGTCACCGAAGCAACACCAGAAGTACTCCCATCTTCCCATCGTAACTCGAGAAACACCAAAAAATTATCCGCTCAATGCGAGAGGAGGAAATTTTGGGATGCAGAATCTCAAGAGAAACACCACATTCCCTCTTGCAAGGCAAAAAGGTACTTGACACCCTTTATTCGACACAGAAAGTTCCCTCACACAGCCGTCCACTTGGAGAGAAGAACACACTTTATGGACTCAATTCGAGTTGAGCCCCTGTTCACATTTAAGGGCTCGAGAGCAAACCGGTAGTTCCCCTTCCAACTACAAATGGGATCTGACTTCCCTGGAGCAACCCGAGCGAGTACCTGAGGTCCCCGACGCAACTCGAGAAGCACCCCCAGCTTCCCGCCGCAACTCGAGAAACTCCCCAAAATTATCCCCTCCATGCGAGATGAGGAAATTTTGCGATGCAGCATCTCAAGAGAAATACCACATTCCCTCTTGAAAGGCAAAAGGGTACTTGACACCCTTTATTCGACTCAGAAAGTTCTCTCACACAGACGTCCACTTGGAAAGCAGAACACACTTTGCGGACTCAATTCGAGATGAGCCCCTGTTCACATTTAAGGGCTCGAAAGCAAAGCGGAATTACCCTTTCCAAAACCAAAGGGGACCTGACTTCCCTGAAGAAACCCCAGAGATTTCCAGAGGTCTCCGTCGCAACTCAAGAAGTACCCCCAGCTTCCAGCATCAACTCGAGAAACACCACAAAATTATCCCCTCCATGCGAGATGAGGAAACTTTGCGATGAAGAATCTCAAGAGAAATACCACATTACCTCTTGAAAGACAAAAAGGTACTCGACAACCTTTATTCGACTCAGAAAGTTCCCTCACACAGCCGTCCCCTTAGGAGAGAACACACTTTATGGACTCAATTCGAGATGAGACCCTGTTCACATTTAAGAGCTCTAGAGGAAACCGGAAGTTCCCCTACCAACACCAAAGGGGACCTGACTTCCCTGAAGCAACCCCAGCGAGTTCCTGAGGTCCCCGTCGCAACGCGAGAAGCACCCTAAGCTTCACGCCGCAACTCGAGAAACTCCCCAAATGATCCCCTCAATGCGAGATGAGGAAATTTTGCGATGCAGAATCTCAAGAGAAATACCACATTTCCTCTTGAAAGGCAGAAAAATACTTGACATCTTTTATTCGACTCAGAAAGTTCCCTCACACAGCCTTCCTTTTTGAGAGGAGAACACAATTTATGGACTCAATTCCAGATGAGCCCCTGTTCACATTTAACGGCTCGAGAGGAACCGGAATTTCCCCTTAAAACACCAAAGGGGACATTACTTTCCTGAAGCAACCCCAGCGAGTTCCTGAGGTCCCCATCGCAACTCGAGAAGCACACCGAGCTTCCCGCCGCAACTCGAGAAACACACCAAAATTATCTGCTCAATGCGAGATGAGGAAATTTTTCGATGCAGCATCTCAAGAGAAATACCACATTCCCTCTTGGAAGGCAAAAAGGTACTTGAAAACATTTATTCGACTCAGAAAGTTCCCTCAGACAGCCGTCCCCTTGGAGAGGAGAACACACTTTATGGACTCAATTCGAGATGAGCCCCTGTTCACATTTAAGGGAGCGAGAGGAAACCGGTAGTTCCCGTCCAACACCTAAGGGGACCTGACTTCCCTGAAGCAACCCCAGCGAGTTCCTGAGGTTCCCGTCTCAACTCGAGAAGCACCCACAGCTTCCCGCCCCAACTCGAGAAACAGACCAAAATTATCTCCTCAATGCGAGATGAGGAAATTTTGTGATGGAGAATCTCACGAGAAATACCACATTCCCTCTTGAAAGTCAAAAATGTACTAGACAGCCTTTATTCGACACAGTAAGTTCCCTCACACTGCAGTCCCCATTGGAGAGGAGAACACATTTTAAGGACTTAATTCGAGATGAGCCCCTGTTCACATTTCAGGGCTCGAGAGGAAACCGGAAGTTCCCCTTCCAACACCAAAGGGGACCTGACTTCCCTGAAGCAACCCCATCGAGTTCCTGAGATCCCCGTCGCAATTCGAGAAGCACCCACACATTCCCTCCGAAACTAGAGAAACACCACAAAATTATCCACTCAATTCGAGATTAGGAAATTATGGGATGCAGAATCTCAAGATAAATACCACATTCCCTCTTGGAAGGCAAAAAGGTACTTGACAGCCTTTATTCGACTCAGAAAGTTCCCTCAAAAAGCCGTCCCCTTTGGAGAGGGGAACACACTCTATGGACTAAATTCGAGATGAGCCCCTGTTCACATTTAAGGGCTCAAGAGGAAACCGGAATTTCCCCTTCCAACACCAAAGGGGACCTGACTACCCTGAAGTAACCCCAGCGAGTTCCTGAGGTCCTCGTCGCAACTCGAGAAGCACCCCCAGCTTCCCGCTGCAAGTTGAGAAACACCTCAAAATTATCCCCTCAATGCCAGAGGAGAAAATTTTGCGTTGCAGAATCTGAAGAGAAATAACACATTCCCTCTTAAAAGGCAAAAAGATACTTGACACCCTTTATTCGACTCAGAAAGTTCCCTCACACAACAGTCCCCTTGGACAGGAGAACACAATTTATGGACTCAATTCGAGATGAGCCCCTGTACACATTTAAGTGCTCAAGAGGAAACAGGAAGTTCCCCTTCCAACACCAAAGGGGACCTGACTTCCCTGAAGTAATCCCAGCGAGTTCCTGAGGTCCCCGTCGCAACTCGAGAAGCAGCCCCAACATCCCGCCGCACCTCGAGAAACACACAAAAAGTATCCCCTCAATGCGAGATGAGGAAATTTTGCGATGCAGAATCTCAAGAGAAATACCACATTCCCTCTTGAAAGGCAAAAGGGTACTTGACACCCTTTATTCAACTCAGAAAGTTCCCTCGCACAGCCGTCCCCTTTGGACATAGAACACGCTTTATGGACTCAATTCGAGATAGCCCCTGTGCACATTTAAGGGCTCGAGAGGAAACCGGAGTTCCCCTTCCAACACCAAAGGGGACCTGAATCCCCTGAAGCAACCCCAGCGAGTTCCTGAGGTTCCCGTCGTACGTCGAGAAGCACTCCTAGCTTCCGGAGTCAACTCGAGAATCAACCCTATATTATCCACTCAATGCGAGATGAGGAAATTTCGCCTTGAAAAATCTCAAGAGAAATACTAAGTTCCCTCTTGAAAGGCGAAAAGGTACTTGAAACCCTTTATTCCACTCAGAAAGTTCCCTCACACAGCCGTTCCCTTTTTGAGGAGAACACACTTTATGGACTCAATTCGAGATGAGCCCCTGTGCACATTTAAGGGCTCGAGAGGAAACCGGAAGTTCCCCTTCCAACACCAAAGGGGACCTGACTTCCCTGAAGCAACCCCAGCGAGTTCCTGAGGTCCCCGTCGCAACTCGAGAAGCAACCCCAGCTGCCCGCCGCAACTCGAGAAACACCCCAAAATTATCCCCTCAATGCGAGAGGAAGAAATTTTGCGACGCAGAATCTCAAGAGAAATGCCACATTCCCTCTTGAAAGGCAAAAAGGTACTTGAAACCTCTTATTCGACTCAGAAAGTTCCCTCACACAGCCGTCCCCTTTGGAGAGGAGAACACACTTTATGGACTCAATTCGAGATGAACACCTGTTCACATTTAAGGGCTCGAGAGGAAACCGGAAGTTCCCCTTCCAACACCAAAGGGGACCTGACTTCCGTGAATTAACAGCATCGAATTCCTGAGGTCCCCGTCGCAACTCGAGAAGTACCCCCAGCTTCCCCCCGCAACTTGAGAAACACCACATAATTATCCCCTCAATGCGAGAGCAGGAAATTTTGCGATGTAGAATCTCAAGAGAAATACCACATTCCCTCTTGAAAGGCAAAAAGGTACTTGACACCCTTAATTCGACTCAGAAAGTTCCTCACACAGCCGTCCCCTTTGGAGAGGAGAACACACTTTATGGACTCAATTCGAGATGAGCCCCTGTTCACATTTAAGGGCACGAGAGGAACCGGAAGTTCCCCTTAAAACACCAAAGGTGACATTACTTTCCTGAAGCAACCCCAGCGAGTTCCTGAGGTCCCCATCGCAACTCGAGAAACATCCCCTTCTTCCCGCCGCAACTGGAAAAGCATCCCCAGCTTCCCATTGCAACTCGAGAAACACCCCAAAATTATCCCCTCAATGCGAGATGAGGAAATTTTGTGATTCAGAATCTCAAGAGAAATCCCGCATTCCGACTTGAAAGGAAAAATGGTACTGGCTCCGTTTATGTGACTCAGAATGTTCCCTAACCTCCTTCCTCAGTGGAGAGGAAAACACACCTCACGGACTCAAATCGAAAAGATGCAATATTCCCATTTAAAGGCTAGAGAGTAATCAAGAAGTTCCCCTTCCAACACAAAAAGGAATTGACTTCCCTGAAGCAACCCGAGCGAGTTCCTGAGGTTCCCAGCTCAACTCGAGAAGTACCCCATGCTTCCAGCCGCAACTTGAGAAACAACACAATATTATCCCCTCAATGCGAGATGAGGAAATTTAACGCTGCAGAATCTCAAGAGAAATCCCACATTTCCGCTTGAAAGGCAAAATGGTACTTGACACACTTTATGCCACTCAGAAAGTTCAATAATATCCGTCCCATTGGAGAAGATAACACACTTTAGGGACTCAACTGGAGAAGAGGCCCTATTCCCATTAAAGGGCTCAAAAGTATTCCTGAAGTTCCCCTTCCAGCACAAATGGGACCTGATTCCCTGAAGTAACTCGAGTAAGTTTCTGAGGTCCCCATCGCAACTGGAGAAACACCACAAAATTTTCCCCACAATGTGAGATGAGGAAATTTTGCACTGCAGAATCTCAAGTGAATTCCCAGATATCCGCTTGAAAGGCAAAAGGGTACTTGACTCCCTTTAGCCGACTCAGAATGGTCGCTAACATTCGTCCTCAGTGGAGAGGATAACACACTTTATGGACTCAACTCCAGAAGAGGCCCTATTCCCATTAAAGGGCTCAAGAGTAATCCAGAAGTTCTCCTTCCAGGAAAAAAGGGGCCTGATTCCCTGAAGTAACTCGAGAAATTTCCTGAGGTCCCCTTCGCAACTCGAGAAACACAACAAAATTATCCACTCAATGAGGAAATTTTGCGTTGCAGAGTCTCAAGAGATATCGCACATTCCCGCTTGAAAGGCATAAGGGTACCTGACTCCCTTTAGGCGACTCAGAATGTTCCCTAACATCCGTCCTCAGTGGAGAGGAAAACACACTTCATGGACTCAAATCGAAAAGAGGCTATATTCCCATTTAAAGGCTCGAGAGTAATCAAGAAGTTCCGCTTCCAACACAAAGAAGGACTTGACTTCCCTGAAGCAACCTGAGCGAGTTCCTGAGGGTCCTGTCTCAACTCCAGAAATACCCCCTGCTTCCGGCCCCAACTCGAGAAACGACACAATATTATCCCCTCAGTGCGAGATGAGGTAATTTTCTGCTGCAGAATCTCAAGAGAAATCCCACATTCCCGCTTGAAAGAAAAAGGGAACTTGACACACTTTATGCCACTCAGAATGTTCCCTAACATCCGTCCCCATTGGAGAGGCATACACACTTTATGGACTCAACTCCAGAAGAGGCCCTATTTCCATTAAAGGGCTCGAGACTAATCCGGAAGTTCCCCTTCCAGCACAAAAGGGGACCTGACTTCCCTGAAGAAACTCGAGTGAGTTCCTGAGTTCGCCATCTAAACTCAAGAAGTACCCCCAGCGTCCCGCCGCAATTCGAGAAACACCACAAAATATTCCCCTCACTGCGAGATGAGGAAATTTTGCGCTGCAGAATCTCAAGAGAAATCCCACATTCCTGCTTGAAAGTCAAAAGGGTACTTGACTCCCTTTAGGCGACTCAGAATGTTCCCTAACACCCATCCTCAGTGGAGAGGAGAACATATTTTATGGACTCAAATGGAGAGGAGGCCAAATTCCCTTTTAACATCTCGACAGTAATCCGGAAGTTCCCCTTCCAAAACAAAAGGCGACTTGACTTCCCTGAAGCAACCCGAGCGAGTTCCTGAGGTCCCCGCCATAGCTAGAGAAGTGCCCCCTTTTTCCCACCACAACTGGAGAAACACAACAAAATTATCCCTTCAATGTGAGATGAGGTTATTTTGTGCTGCGGAATCTCAAGAGATATCCCACATTCCCGCTTGAAAGGCAAAGGGGTACTTGACACACTTTATGCCACTCAGAAAGTTCAAAAATATCCGTCCCCATTGGAGAGAATAACACACTTTATGGACTCAACTAGAAAAGAGGCCCTATTCCCATTAAAGGGCTCGAGAGCAATCCGGAAGTTCCCCTTCCAGCACAAATGGGACCCGATTCCCTGAAGTAACTCGAGTAAGTTTCTGAGGTCTCCATCACAACTCGAGAAACACCACATAATTATCCCCACAATGTGAGATGAGGAAATGTTGCGCTGCAGAATCTCAAGAGAAATCCCACATTCCCGCTTGAAAGGTAAAAGTGTATTTGACACCGTTTAGGTGACTCAGAATGGTCCCTAACATCAGTCCTCAGTGGAGAGGAGAACACACTTTATGGACTGAAATCGAGAAGAGCTAATATTCCCATTTAACGGCTCGAGAATAATCCGGAAGTTCCCCTTCCAACACCAAAGGGGACTTGACTTCACTGAAGCAAGTGAGTGAGTTCCTGAGGTCCCCGTCGCAACTCAAGAAGTAATCACTGCTTCAGCCGGCAACTTGACCAACACCACAAAATTATCCCCTCAATTCGAGATGAGGTCATTTTGATCTGCAGATCTGAAGAGAATTCCCACATTCCCGCTTGAAAGGCAAAAGGGTACTTGACACTCTTTATGCGACTCAGAAAGTTTCCTCACACAGTTCAGTTCACTTCATTTCAGTCACTCAGTCGTGTCCGACTCTCCACGACCCCATGAATCACAGCACGCCAGGCCTCCCTCTGTCCATCACCAACTCCCGGAGTACACTCAAACTCATGGCCACAGAGTCGGTGATGGCATCCAGCCATCTCATTCTCCGTCGTCCCCTCCTCTTCCCGCCCCCAACCTTTCCCAGCATCAGAGTCTTTTCCAGTGAGTCAACTCGTTGCATGAGGTGGCCAAAGTATTGCAGTTTCAGCTTTAGCATCAGTCCCTCCAATGAACACCCAGGATTGATCTCCTTTAGAATGGACTGGTTGGATCTCCTTGCAGTATAAGGGACTCTCAAGAGTCTTCTCCAACACCACAGTTCAAAAGCATCGATTCTTTGGCGATCAGCTTTCTTCACAGTCCAACTCTCACATCCATACATGACCACGGGAAAAACCATAGCTTTGACTAGATGGAGCTTTTTTGGCAAAGTGATGTCTCTGCTTTTTAATATACTATCAAGGTTGATCATAACTTTCCTTCCAAGGAGGTCCCCGTCAAAACTTGAGAAGTACCCACATCTTCACTTCGCAACTGAGAAACACTAAAAATTATTCCCTAATGCGAGATGAGGAAAATATACGCTGCAGAATCTCAAGAGAAATACCACATTCACTCTTGAAAGGTAAAAGGGTACTTGACTCCCTTTATGTGACTCAGAAATTTCACTAATGTCAGTTCCCATTGGAGACAAGAACACACCTTATGGACTCAATTTGAGATGAGGTCCTATCCCCAATTAACGGCTCGAGAGTAAACCGAAAGTTCCCCTTCCAACTCAAAACGGGTCCTGCCCTCCCTGAATCATCCTGAACGAGTTTCTGAGGTCCCCGTCACAACTCGAGAAGTACTCCCTGCTTCCCGCCGAAACTCGAGAAACACCACAAAATTATCCCCTCAATGCGAGATGAAGTAATTTTGCGCTACAGAATCTTAAGACAATTCCCGCATTCCCGCTTGAAAGGCAAAAGGGTTCTTGACACACTTTATGCCACACAGAAAGTTCCCTAACATCTGTCCCCATTGGAGAGGAGAACACACCTTATGGACTCAAATAGAGAATAGGCCCTATTCCCGTTAAAGGGCTGGAGAGTAATGCGGAAGTTCTCCTTCAAGCACAAAAGGGGACATGATTTCCCTGAGGCAACTCGAGTGAGTTCCTGACGTCCCCTCGCAACTGGAGAAGTACCCCCAGCTTCCCGCCGCAATTCCAGATACAGCATAAAATTATCCACTCAATGCGAGATGAAATTTTGTGCCACAGAATCTAAAGAGAAATGCCACATTCCCGCTTGAAAGGCAAAAGGGTACTTGACTCCCCTTAGGCGACTCAGGATGGTCCCTAAAAACCGTCCTTATTGGAGAGGAGAACACATTTTATGGACTCGAGAAGAGGCCCTATTCCCACTAAAGTGCTCGAGAGTAATCCGGAAGTTCCCTTACAGGAAAAAAGGGGACCTGACTTCCCTGAAGTAATTTGAGTGAGTTCCTGAGGATCCTTCGCAACTGGAGAAGTACCCCCAGGTTCCCGCCGCAATTCCTGAAACACCACAAAATTATCCCCTCAATGCAAGTTGAGGAAATTTTGTCCTGCAGAATCCCAGGAGATATCCTACATTCACGCTTGAAAGGCAAAAGGGTACTTGACTCTCTTTAGACGACTAAGAATGGCCCCTAAAACCGTCCTCATTTGAGAGCAGAACGCACTTTATGGACTCAATTCCAGATGAGCCCCTGTTCACATTTAAGGGCTCGAGAGCAAAGCGGAAGTTCCCCTTCCAACACCAAAGGGGACCTGACTTCCCTGAAGCAACCCCAGCGAGTTCCTGAGGTCCCCGTCGCAGCTTGAGAAGTACTCCAGCTTCCCGCCGCAACTATAGAAACAACCCAAAATTATCCCCTCAATGCGAGAGGAGGAAATTTTGCGATGCAGAAGCTCAAGACAAATACCACATTCCCTCTTGAAAGGAAAAAAGGTACTTGACACCCTTTATTCGACTCAGAAAGTTCCATCACACAGCCCTACCCTTTGGAGAGGAGAACACACTTTATGGACTCAATTCGAGATGAGCCCCAGTTCACATTTAAGGGCTGGAGAGGAAACCAGAAGTTCCCCTTCCAACACCATAGGGGACCTGAATTCCCTGAAGCAACCCGAGCGAGTTCCTGAGGTCCCCGTTGCAAATTTAGAAGTACCCAGAGCTTCCCGCCGCAACACGAGAAACACCAAAAAATTATCCCCTCAATGCGAAAGGAGGAAATTTTGTGATGCAGAAGCTCAAGAGAAATACCACATTCCCTCTTGAAAGGCAAAAAGGTACTTGGCACCCTTTATTCGACTCAGAAATTTCCCTCACACAGCCGTCTCCATTGGAGAGGAGAACACACTTTATGGACTCAATTCAAGATGAGCCCCTGATCACATTTAAGGGCTCGAGAGGATACCGTAAGTTCCCCTTCCAACACACAAGGGGACCTGACTTCCCTGAAGCAACACCAGCGAATTCCTGAGGTCCCCGTCGCAACTCGAGAAGCACACCCAGCTTCCCGCCGCAACTCGTGAAACACCCCAAAATTATGCCCTCAATGCGAGATGAGGAAATTTTGCGATGCAGAATCTCAAGAGAAATACCTCATTCCCTCTTGAAATGCAAAAAGGTACTTGACACCCTTTATTCGACTCAGAAAGTTCCCTCACACAGACTTCACCTTTGGAGAGGAGAACACACTTTATGGATTCAATTCGAGATAAGCCCCTGTGCACATTTAAGGGCTCGAGAGGAAACAGGAAGGTCCCCTTCCAACACCAAAGGGGACTTGACTGCCCTGGAGCTACCCCAGCGAGTTCCTGAGGTCCCCGTTGCAACTCGAGAACCACCCCCAACTTCCCGCCCTAACTCAAGAAACACACCAAAATTGTCCCCTTAATGCGAAATGAGGAAATTTTGCGATGCAGCATCTCAAGTGTAATATGACATTCCCTCTTGAAAGGCAAAAAGTTACTTGATACCCTTTATTCGACTCAGAATGTTCCCTCACTCAGCCGTCCCCTTTGGAGAGGAGAAAACACTTTATGGAGTCAATTCGAGATGAGCCCCTCTGCACATTTAAGGGCTCTAGAGGAAATCGCAAGGTCCGCTTCCAACACCAACGGGGACCTGACTTCTCTGAACCAACCACAGCGATTTCCTGAGGTCCCCGTCACAACTCGAGAAGCATCCCCAGCTTCCCGCCGCAACTCGAGAAACACCCCAAAATTATCCCCTCCAAGCGAGATGAGGAAATTTTGCGATGCAGCATATCAAGAGAAATACCATATTACCTCTTGAAAGGAAAAAAGTTACTTGACACCCTTTATTCGACTCAGAAAGTTCCCTCACACAGCCATCCCCATTGGAGAGGAGAACACAATTTATGGACTCAATTCGAGTTGGGAACCTGTGCACATTTAAGGGCTCGAGAGAATACCGGAAGCTCCACTTCCAACACCAACGGGGACCCCACTTCTCTGAAGCAACCCCAGCGAGTTCCTGAGGTCCCCTTCGGAACTAGAGAAGCACCTGCAGCTTCCCACCGCAACTCGAGAAACACCCCAACATTGTCCCCTCCATGCGAGATGAGGAAATTTTTCGATGCAGCATCTCAAGAGAAATAGCACATTCCCTCATGAAAGGCAAAAAGGTACTTGACACCTTTTATTCGACTAGAAAGTTCCCTCACACAGCCGTCCCATTTGGAGAGGAGATCACACTTTATGGACTCAATTCGAGATGAGACACTGTTCACATTTAAGGGCTCCAAGGAAACCGGAAGTTCCACTTCCAACACCAAAGGGAACCTGACTTCCCTGAAGCAACCCCAGTGAGTTCCTGAGGTCCCCGTCGCAACTGGAGAAGCACCCGTAGCCTCCCGCCGCAATTCGAGAAAGACCCCAAAATAATCTCCTCAATGCGAGATGAGGAAATTTTGCGATGCAGAATCTCAAGAGAAATACCACATTCCCTCTTGAAAGGCAAAAAGTTACTTGACACCCTTTATTCGACTCAGAAAATTCCCTCAAAGTGCCGTCACCTTTGGAGAGGAGAACACACTTTATGGACTCAGTTCGAGATGAGCCCCTGTGCACATTTAAGGGCTCGAGAGGAAACCGGAAGTTCCCCTTTCAATAGCAAAGGGGACCTGACTTCCCTGAAGCAACCCCAGCGAATTCCTGAGGTCCCAGTCGCAACTCGAGAAGCACACCCAGCTTCCCGCTGCATCTCGAGAAACACCCCAAAATTATCCCCTCAATGCAAGAGGAGGAAATATTGCGATGCAGAATCTCAAGAGAAATACCACATTCCCTCTTTAAAGGCAAAAATGTACTTGACAACCTTTATTCGACTCAGAAAGTCCCCTCACACAGCCGTCCCCTTTGGAGAGGAGAACACACTTTATGGACTCAATTCGAGATGAGCCCCTGTTTACATTTACGGGGTCCAGAGGAAACCAGGAGTTCCCCTTCCAACACCAAAGGGGACCTGACTTCCCTGAAGCAACAGCAGCGAGTTCCTGAGGTCCCCGTCGCAACTCGTGAAGCACCCCAAAATTATCCTTGCAATGCGAGATGAGGAAGTTTTGCGATGCAGCTTTTCAAGAGAAATTCCACATTCCCTCTTCAAAGGAAATACGGTACTTGAAAACCTTTATTCGACTCAGAAAGTTCCCTTACACAGCCGTCCCCTTTGGAGAGGAGAACACACTTTATGGACTCAATTCGAGATGAGCGTCTGTGCACATTTAAGGGCTCGAGAGGAACCCGGAAGTTCCCCTTCCAACACCATACGGGACCTGACTTCCCTGAATCAACCCCAGCGGGTTCCTGAGGTCCCCGTCGCAACTCGAGAAATACCTGAAGCTTCCAGCCGCAACTCGAGAAACAACACAAAATTATCCCCTCAATGCGAGATAAGGAAATTTTGCACTGCAGAATCTCAAGAGAAATCCCACATTCCCTCTTGAAAGACAAAAGGCTACTTGGCTCACTTTATGCGATTCAGAATATTCCCTAACATCCATCCACAGTGGAGAGAAGAACATATTTTATGGACTCAAATGAAGAAGAGGCAATTTTCCCTTTTAATGATTCGAGAGTATTCCGGAGGTTCCCCTTCCAACACAAAAGGGGACTTGAATTCCCTGAAGCAACCCGACCGAGTTCCTGAGGTCCCCGCCGCAACTCGAGAAGTACCCACAGCTTCCCGCCGTAATTCGAGAAACACCACAAAATTATCACCTCAATGCGAGAAGAGGTTATTTTGCGCTGCAGAATCTCAAGAGATATACCACATTCACTCTTGAAAGGCAAAAGTGTACTTGACACCCTTTATGCCACTCATAAAATTCCCTCACACATCCTTCCCCATTGGAGAGGAGAACACACTTATTAGACTCAATTCGAGATGAGGCCCTATTCCCATTTAACAGCTCGAGAGTAAACTGCAAGTTCCCCTTCCAACACAAAAAAAGACTTGACTTCCCTGAAGCAACCTGAGCGAGTTCCAGAGGGTCCCGTCTCAACTCCAAAAGTAACCCCTCCTTCATGCCCCAACTCGAGAAATGATGCAATATTATCCCCTCAGTGCGAAATGAGGTAATTTTGCGCTACAGAATCTCAAGAGAAATCCCACATTCCCGCTTGAAAGCAAAAGGGAACTTGACACACTTTATGCCACTCAGAAAGTTCCCTAACATCCGTCCCCATTGGAGAGGAATACACACTTTACGACTCAACTCCAGAAGAGGCCCTATTCCCATTAAAAGGCTCGAGAGTAATCCGGAAGTTCCCCTTCCAGCACAAATGGGACCTGATTCCCTGAAGTAACTCGAGAAAGTTTATGAGGTCCCCATCGCAACTCGAGAAGCACCACAAAATTATCCCCACAATGTGAGATGAGGAAATTTTACGCTGCAGAATCTCAAGAGAAATCCCACATTTCCGCTTGAAAGGCAAAAGGGTACTTGACTCACTTTAGGCGACTCAGAATGGTCACTAACATTCGTCCACAGGGGAGAGGATAACACACTTTATGGAGTCAACTTCAGAAGAGGTCCTATTCCCATTAAAGTGCTCAAGAGTAATCCGGAAGTTCTCCTTCCAGCACAAAAGGGGCCTGATTCCGTGACGTAACTCGAGTGAGTTCCTGAGGTTCCGTTGCAACTGGAGAAGTACACCCAGGTTCCCGCCGCAGTTCCAGAAACACCACAAAATTATCCCCTCAATGCAAGATGAGGAAATTTTGTCCTGCAGAATCCCAAGAGAAATCCCACATTCCCGCTTGAAAGGCAAAAGGGTACTTGACTCTCTTTAGGCGACTAAGAATGGCCTCTAAAACCGTCCTCGTTTGAGAGAGGAACACACTTTATGGACTCAAATCGAGAAGAGGCAATATTCCTAATTAATGGCTCAAGAGAAATCCGGAAGGTCCCCTTTCATCAAAAAAGGGGATGTGATTTCCCTGAAGAAACCGGAGCAAGTTCCTGAGGTCCCCGTCGCAACTCGAAATGTACTCCCTGCTTCCCACCGCAACTCAAGAAACACCACAAAGTTATCCCCTCAATGAGAGATGAGGTAATTTTGTGCTGCAGTCTCAAGACAAATCGCCCATTCCCGCTTGAAAGGCAAAAGTGGACTTGACAAATTTTATGCCACTCAGAAATTTCCATAATATCTGTCCCCATTATGAGGAGAACACATTTTATGGACTCAACTCCAGAAGAGGCCCTATTCCCATTAGAGGGCTCGAGACTAATCCGGAATTTCCCCTTCCAGCACAAAAGGGGACCTGACATCCCTGAAGTAAATCGAGTGAGTTCCTGAAGTCCCCATCTAAACTCAAGAAGTAACCCCAGCGTCCCGCCGCAATTCGAGAAACAACACGAAATTATCCCCTCAAAGCGAGATGAGGAAATTTTGCGCTGCAGAATCTCAAGAGAAATCCCACATTCCCGCTTGAAAGGCAAAAGGGTACTTGACTCCCTTTATACAACTCAGAATGTTCCCTAACATCTGTCCTCAGTGAAGAGGAGAACACACTTTATGGACTCAAATCGAGAAGAGGCAATATTCCCATTAAACGGCTCAAGAGTAAACCGGAAATTCCCCTTCCAACACAAAAGGGGACGTGACTTCCCTGAAGCAACCCGAGCGAGTTACTGAGTTCCCCGTCGCAACTCGAGACGTACACCATGCTTCCTGCCTCAACTCGAGAAACACCACAAAATTATGCTCTCAATGTGAGATGAGGTAATTTTGCACTGCAGAATCTCAAGAGAAATCCCACATTCCCGCTTGAAAGACAAAAGGGTACTTGACACACTTAATACCACTCAGAAAGTTCCATAACATCCGTTCCCATTGGAGAGAACAACAGATATTATGGACTCAACTCGAGAAGAGGCCCTATTCCGATTAAAGGGCTCCAAAGTAATCCGGAAGTTCCCCTTCTAGCAGAAAAGGGGACCGGAATTCCCTGAAGTAACTCGAGTGAGTTCCTGAGGTCCCAGTCGCAACTCCAGAAGTAACCCCAGCTTCCCCCTGCAATTCGAGAAACACCACAAAATTATCCCGTCAATTCGAGATGAGGAAATTTTGCGCTACAGAATCTCAAGAGAAATCCCACATTCCCAATTGAAAGGCAAAAGGGTACTTGACTTCCTTTATACGACTCAGAATATTTCATAACATCCATCCTCATTGGAGAGGAGAACATATTTTATCTACTCAAATGGAGAAGAGGCAATATTCCCTTTTAAGGGCTAGAGAGTAATCCGGAAGTTCCCCTTCCAGCACAAAAGGGGACTTGACTTCCCTGAAGCAACCCGAGCGAGTTCCTGAGGTCCCCGCCGCAACTCTAGAATTACCCCCTGCTTCTCGCCGCAACTCGAGAAACACCACAAATAATTCCCTCAATGCGAGATGAGGAAAATTTTCGCTGCAGAATCTCAAGAGAAATCCCACATTCCCGCTTGAAAGGCAAAAGGGTACTTGACTCCGTTTATGCGACTCAGAATGTTCCCTAACATTAGTCCTCAGTGGAGAGGAGTACACATTTCATGGACTAAAATCGAGAAGAGGCAATATTCCCATTTAAAGCCTAGTGAGTAATCAAGAAGTTCCCCTTCAAACACAAAAGAGGACTTGACTTCCCTGAAGCAACCCGAGCGAGTTCCTGAGGTTCCTGGCTCAACTGGAGAAGTACCCCTTGCTTCCCGCCGCAACTCGAGAAACAACACAATATTATCCCCTCAATGCGAGATGAGGAAATTTTACACTGCAGAATCTCAAGAGAAATCCCACAATTCCGCTTGAAAGGCAAAAGGGTACTTGACTCCCTTTAGGCGACTCAGAATGTTCCCTAACATCCTTCCTTAGTGGAGAGCAAAACAAACTTATGGACTCAAATTGAGAAGATGTATTATTCACATTTAACAGCACGAGAGTAACCCGGAAGTTCCCCTTCCAGAACAAAAGGTGAACTGATTTCCCTGAAGTAACTCCAGTGAATTCCTGAGGCTCCCGTCGAAACTCCAGAAGTACCCCCAAGCTTCCCGACGCAATTCGAGAAACAACACAAAATTATCCCCTCAATGCGAGATGAGGAAATTTTACGCTGCAGAATCTCAAGAGAAATCCCACATTCCCGCTTGAAAGGCAAAAGGGAACTTGACACACTTTATGCCCCTCAGAAAGTTCCCTAACATCCGTCCCCATTGGAGAGGCATACACACTTTATGGACTCAACTCCAGAAGAGCCCCTATTCCCATTAAAGGGCTCGAGGGTAATTCGGAATTTCCCCTTCCAGCACAAAACGGGACCTGACTTCCCTGAAGTAACTCGAGTGAGTTCCTGAGGTCCCGGCCGCAACTCTAGAAGTACCCCCTGCTTCCTGCCACAATTCGATAAACACCACAAAATTATCCTGTCAATGCGAGATGAGGAAATTTTGCGCTGCAGAATCTTAAGAGAAATCCCACATTCCCGCTTGAAAGGCAAAAGGGTTCTTGACTCCCTTTAGGCGACACAGAATATTCCCTAACATCCATCCCCATTGGAGAGGAAAATACAATTTATGGACTCAAATCGAGAAGGGGCATTATTTCCATTTAACAGCTGGAGAGTAATCCGGAACTTCACCTTCCAACACAAAAGGGGACTTGACTTCCCTGAAGCAACCCGAGCGAGTTCCTGAGGTCCCCATCGCAACTAGAGAAGAAGCCACTGGTTCCCGCCACAACTCCAGAAACACCACAAAATTATCGCCTCAATGCGAGATGAGGAAATTTTGTGCTGCAGAATCTCAAGAGAAATCCCACATTCGCGCTTGAAAGGCAAAAGCATACTTGACACATTTATGCCACTCAAAAAGTTCCCTAACATCCGTCCCCATTCCAGAGGAGAACACACTTTATGGACTCAACACCAGAAGAGGCCCTATTCCCATTAAAGAGCTCGAGAATAAACCGGAAATTCCCCTTCCAGCACAAAAGGGGATATGACTTCCCTGAAGTAATTCGAGTGAGTCCTTGTGGTTCCCGTGGCAACTTCAGAAGTACCCCCAGCTACCCGTCAAATTCGAGAAACATCATAAAATTATCCCCTCAAATCGTGGAGGAAATTTTGCGCTGCAGAATATCAAGAGATATACCACATTCCCGCTTGAACGGCAAAAGGGTACTTGACTCCCTTTATGCGACACAGAATGTTCCCTCACACAGCCATCCCCTTTGGAAAGAACACACTTTATGGACTCAATTCCAGATGAGGCCCTGTGAAAATTTAAGGGCTCGAGAGGAACCCGGACATTCCCCTTCCAACAGCAAAGGGGCCTGACTTCCCTGAAGCAACCACAGCGAGTTCCTGAGGTCCCCGTCGCAACTCGAGAAGAACCCCCAGCTTCCCGCCGCAACTCGAGAAACACCCCAAAATTATCCCCTCAATGCGAGATGAGGAAATTTTGCGATGCAGCATCTCAAGAGAAATATCACATTCGCTCTTGAAAGGCAAAAAGGTACTTGACAGCCTTTATTCGACTCAGAAAGTTCCCTCACACAGCCGTCCCTTGTTACAGGAGAACACACTTTATGGACTCAATTCGAGATGAGCCCCTGTGCACATTTAAGGGCTCGAGAGGAAACCGGAAGTTCCCCTTCCAACAGCAAAGGGGAACTGACTTCCCTGAAGCAACCCCAGCGAGATCCTGAGGTCCCCGTGGCAACTCTTGAAGCACAACCAGCTTCCCGCCTCAACTCGAGAAACACACCAAAATTATTCCCATAATGCGAGATGAGGAAATTTTGCGATGCAGCATCTCAAGAGAAATACCACATTCCCTCTTGAAAGGCAAAAAGGTACTTGACACCCTTTATTCGACTCAGAAAGTTCCCTTACACAGCCGACCCCTTTGGAGAGGAGAACACACTTTATGGACTCAATTCGAGATGAGCCCCTGTACACATTTAAGAACTCGAGAGGAACCACGAAGTTCCCCTTCCAACAGCAAAGGGGACCTGACTTCCCTGAAGCATCCCCAGCGAGTTCCTGAGGTCCCCGACGCAACTCTTGAAGCACCCCCAGCTTCCCGCCGAATCTGGAGAAACACCCCAAAATTATCCCCTCAATGCGAGATGAGGAAATTTTGCGATGCAGCATCTCAAGGAAATACCACATTCCCTCTTGAAAGACAAAAAGGTACTTGACAGCCTTTATTCGACTCAGAAAGTTCCCTCACACAGCTGTCCCCTTTTACAGGAGAACACACTTTATGGACTCAATTCGAGATGAGCCCCTGTGCACATTTAAGGACTCCAGAGGATCGCGGAGTTCCCCTTCCAAACAAAGGGGACCTGACATCCCTGAAGCAACCCCAGCGTGTTCCTGAGGTCCCCGTCGCAACTCGATAAGCACCCCCAGTTTCCCGCCGCAACTCGAGAAACACCCCAAAATTATCCCCTCAATGCTAGATGAGGAAATTTTGCGATGCAGCATCTCAAGAGAAATACCACATTCCCTCTTGAAAGGCAAAAAGGTACTTGAAACCCTTTATTCGACAAAGAAAGTTCCCTCACACAGGCGTCCCCTTTTACAGGAGAACACACTTTATGGACTCAATTCGAGATGAGCCCCTGTGCACATTTAAGGACTCCAGAGGATCGCGGAGTTCCCCTTCAAACACCAAAGGGGACCTGACTTCCCTGAAGCAACCCCAGCGTGTTCCTGAGGTCCCCGTCGCAACTTGAGAAGCACCCCCAGCTTCCCGCCGCAACTCGAGAAACACCCCAAAATTATCCCCTCAATGCTAGATGAGGAAATTTTGCGATGCAGCATCTCAAGAGAAATACCAAATTCCCTCTTGAAAGGCAAAAAGGTACTTGACACCCTTTATTCGACTCAAGAAGTTCCCTCACACAGCCGTCCCCTTTTAGAGAAGAACACACTTTATGGAATCAATTCGAGATGAGCCCCTGTGCACATTTAAGGGTTCGAGAGGAACCCGGACGTTCCCCTTCCAACAGCAAAGGGAACTGACTTCCCTGTAGCAACCCCAGCGAGTTCCTGAGGTCCCCGTCGCAACTAGAGAAGCACCCCCAGCTTCCAGCCGCAACTCGAGAAACAGCCCAAAATTATCCCCTCAATGCAAGATGAGGAAAAATTGCGATGCTGCATCTCAAGAGAAATACCACATTCCCTCTTGAAAGGCAAAAAGGTACTTGACACCCATTATTCGACTCAAAAAGTTCCCTCACACAGCCGACCCCTTTGGAGAGAACAAACTTTATGGACTCATTTCGAGATGAGCCCCTTTGCACATTTATGGGCTCTAGAGTAACCCGAACTTTCTCCTTCTAAGAGAAAAGGGGCCTGACTTCCCGGAAGCAACCCCAGCGAGTTCCTCAGGTCCCCGTCGCAACTAGAGAAGCACCCCCAGCTTCCCGCCGCAACGCGAGAAACAGCCCAAAATTATTTACTCAATGCGAGATGAGGAAATATTGCGATGCAGCATCTCAAGAGAAATACCACATTCCCTCTTGAAGGCAAAAAGGTACTAGACACCCTTTATTCGACTCAGAAAGTTCCCGCACACAGCCGTCCCCTTTTAGAGGAGAACACATTTATGGACTCAATTCGAGATGAGCCCCTGTGCACATTTAAGGGCTCGAGAGGAACACGGAAATTCCCTTACAACAACAACGAGGACCTGACTTCCCTGAACCAACCCCAGCGAGTACCTGAGGTCCCCGTCGCAACTTGAGAAGCATCGCCAGCTTCCTGCCGCAACTCGAGAAACACCCAAAAATTATCCCCTTCATGCGAGATGAGGAAATTTTGCGATGCAGCATCTCAATAGAAATACCACATTCCCTCTTGAAAGGCAAAAAGATACTTGACACCCTTTATTCCACTTAAGAAGTTCCCTCACACAGCCGTCCCCTTTTAGAGAAGAACACACTTTATGGACTCAATTCAAGATGAGCACCTGTGCACATTTAAGGGTTCGAGAGGAACCCAGAAGTTCCCCTTCGAAAAGCAAAGGGGCCTGACTTCCCTGAAGCAACCCGAGCGAGTTCCTGAGGTCCCCGTCGCAACTCTTGAAGCACCCCCAGCTTCCCGCCGCATCTCGAGAAACACCCCGAAATTATCCCCTCAATGCGAGATGAGGAAATTTTGCGATGCAGCATCTCAAGTGAAATACCATATTCCCTCTTGAAAGGCAAAAAGTTACGTGACACCCTTTATTAGACTCAGAAAGTTCCCTCACACAGAAGTCCCCTTTGGATAGGAGAACACACTATATGGACTCAATTCGAGAGGAGCCCCTGTGCACATTTAAGGTCTCCAGAGGAACCTGGAAGTTCCCCTTCCAACAGCAAAGGGGACCTGACTTCCCTGAAGCAACCCCAGCGTGTTCCTGAGGTCCCCGTCACAACTCTTGAAGCACTCCCAGCTTCCCGTCTCAACTGGAGAAACACAGCAAAATATTCCCTCAATGCGAGATGAGGAAATTTTGCGATGCAGTATCTCAAGAGAAATACCACATTCCCTCTTGAAAGCCAAAAAGGTACTTGACACCCTTTATTCGACTCAGAAATTTCCCTCACACAGCCGTCCCCTTTTACAGGAGAACACAATTTATGGACTCAATTCGAGATGAGCCCCTGTTCAAATTTTTATTGACTCCAGAGGATCGCGGAGTTCCCCTTCCAACACCAAAGGGGACCTGACTTCCCTGAAGCAACCCCAGCGTGTTCCTGAGGTCCCCGTCACAACTCTTGAAGCACTCCCAGCTTCCCGCCGCAACTCGAGAAACACCCCAAAATTATCCCCTCAATGCGAGATGAGGAAATTTTGCGATGCAGCATCTCAAGAGAAATACCACATTCCCTCTTGAAAGGCAAAAAGGTACTTGACACCCTTTATTCCACTCAAGAAGTTGCTCACACAGCCGTCCCCTTTTAGAGAAGAACACACTTTATGGAATCAATTCGAGATGAGCCCCTGTGCATATTTAAGGGTTCGAGAGGAGCCCAGAAGTTCCCCTTCCAACAGCAAAGGGGCCTGACTTCCCTGAAGCAACCCCAGCGAGTTACTGAGGTCCCCGTCCCAACTCTTGAAGCACCCCCAGCTTCCCGCGGCAACTCCAGAAACAGCCCAAAATTATCCCCTCAATGCGAGATGACGAAATTTTGTGATGCTGCATCTCAAGAGAAATACCACATTCTCTCTTGAAAGGCAAAAAGGTATTGACACCCTTTATTCGACTCAAAAAGTTCCCTCACACAGCCGGCCCCTTTGGAGAGAAAAAACTTTATGGACTCATTTGGAGATGAGCCCCTTTGCACATTTAAGGGCTCGAGAGGAACCCGGACGTTCTCCTTGTAACAGCAAAGGAGCCTGACTTCCCTGAAGCAACCACAGCGAGTTCCTGAGGTCCCCGACGGAACTCTTGAAGCACTCCCAGCTTCCCGTCTCAACTCAAGAAACACTGCAAAATTATTCCCTCAATGCGAGATGAGGAAATTTTGCGATGCAGCATCTCATGAGAAACACCACATTCCCTCTTGAAAGGCAAAAATTTACGTGACACCCTTTATTAGACTCAGAAAGTTCCATCACAGAGCAGTCCCCTTTGGAGAGGAGAACACACTTTATGGACTCAATTCGAGATGGGCCCCTGTGCACATTTAAGGTCTCCAGAGGAAACCGGAAGTTCCCCTTCCAACAGCAAAGGGGAACTGACTTCCCTGAAGCAACCCCAGCGAGTTCCTGAGGTCCCCGTCGCAACTCTTGAAGCACGCCCAGCTTCCCGTCTCAACTTAAGAAACACAGCAAAATTATTCCCTCAATGCGAGATGAGGAAATTTTGCGATGCAGTATCTCAAGAGAAATACCACATTCCCTCTTGAAAGGCAAAAAGGTACTTGACACACTTTATTCGACTCAGAAAGTTCCTTTACACAGTCGTCCCCTTTGGAGAGGAGAACACACTTTATGGACTCAATTCGAGATGAGCCCCTGTACACACTTAACGACTCGAGAGGAACCCGGAAGTTCCCCTTCCAACAGCAAAGGGGACCTGACTTCACTGAAGCAAACCCAGCGAGTTCCTGAGGTCCCCGTCGCAACTCTTGAAGCACTCCCAGCTTCCCGCCGCAACTCGAGAAACACCCCAAAATTATCCCCTCAATGCGAGATGAGGAAATTTTGCGATGCAGCATGTCAAGGGAAATACCACATTCCCTGTTGAAAGGCAAAAAGGTAATTGACAGCATTTATTCGACTCAGAAAGTTCCCTCCCACAGCCATCCCCTTTTACAGGAGAACACACTTTATGGACTCAATTCGAGATGAGCCCCTGTGCACATTTAAGGACTCCAGAGGATCGCGGAGTTCCCCTTCCAACAGCAAAGGGGACCTGACTTCCCTGAAGCAACCCCAGCGTGTTCCTGAGGTCCCCGTCGCAACTCTTGAAGCAACCCCAGCTTCCCGCCGCAACTCGAGAAACACCCCAAAATTATCCCCTCAATGCTATATGAGGAAATTTTGCGATGCAGCATCTCAAGAGAAATACCACATTCTCTCTTGAAAGGCAAAATGGTGCGTGACACCCTTTATTCGACTCAAGAAGTTCCCTCACACAGCCGTTCCCTTTTAGAGAAGAACACACTTTATGGAATCAATTCGAGATGAGCCCCTGTGCATATTTAAGGGTTCGAGAGGAACCCAGAAGTTCCCCTTCCAACAGCAAAGGGGCCTGACTTTCCTGAAGCAACCCCAGCGAGTTCCTGAGGTCCCCGTCGCAACTCTTTAAGCACCCCCAGCTTCCCGCCGCAACTCGCAACTCGAGAAACCCCCCAAAATTATCCCCTCAATGCGAGATGAGGAAATTTTGTGATGCTGCATCTCAAGAGAAATACCACATTCCCTCTTGAAAGGCAAAAAGGTACTTGACACCCTTTATTCGACTCAAAAAGTTCCCTCAAACAGCCGGCCCCTATGGAGAGAACAAACTTTATGGACTCTTTCGAGATGAGCCCCTTTGCACATTTAAGGGTTCGAGAGGAACCCGGACGTTCTCCTTCTAACAGAAAAGGGGCCTGACTTCCCTGAAGCAACCCCAGCGAGTTCCTGAGTTCCCTGTCACAACTCTTGAAGCACCCCCAGGGTCCCGCTGCAACTCGAGAAACACCCCAAAATTATTCACTCAGTGCGAGATGAGGAAATTTTGCGATGCAGCATCTCAAGAAAAATACCACATTCCCTCGTGAAGGCAAAAAGGTACTTGACACCCTTTATTCGACTCAGAAAGTTCCCTCACACAGCCGTCCCCTTTTAGAGGAGAACACATTTATGGACTCAATTTGAGATGAGCCCCTGTGAACATTTAAGGGCTCGAGAGGAACACGGAAATTCCCCTTCCAACAACAACGAGGACCTGACTTTTCTGAACCAACCCCAGCGAGTTCCTGCGGTCCCCGTCGCAACTTGAGAAGCACCCCCAGTTTCCCGCCGCAACACGAGAAACACCCAAAAATTATCCCCTCCATGCGAGATGAGGAAATTTTGCGATGCAGCATCTCAAGAGAAATACCACATTCCCTCTTGAAAGGCAAAAAGGTACTTGACACCCTTTATTCGACTCAGAAAGTTCCCTCACACAGCCGTACCCTTTCAGAGAAGAACACACTTTATGGACTCAGTTCGAGATGAGCACCTGTGCACATTTAAGGGTTCGAGAGGAACCCAGAAGTTCCCCTTCGAAAAGCAAAGGGGCCTGACTTCCCTGAAGCAACCCGATCGAGTTCCTGAGGTCCCTGTCACAACTCTTGAATCACGCCCAGCTTCCCGCCGCAACTCGAGAAACACCCCAAAATTATCCCCTCAATGCGAGATGAGGAAATTTTGCGATGCAGCATCTCAAAAGAAATACCACATTCCCTCTTGAAAGGCAAAAAGGTTCTTGAAACCCTTTATTCGACTCAGAAAGTTCCCTCACACATCTGTCCCCTTTGACGAAGAGAACTCACTTTATGGACTCAATTCGAGATTAGCCTCTGTGCACATTTAAGGGCTCGAGAGGAACCCGGAAGTTCCCCTTCCAACACCAAAGGGGACCTGACTTCCCTGAAGCAACCCCAGCGGGTTCCTGAGGTCCCCGTCGCAACTCGAGAAGCACCCCCAGCTTCCCGCCGCAACTCGCGAAACACCCCGAAATTATCCCCTCAATGTGAGATGAGGAAATTTTGCGATGCAGCATCTTATGAGAAATACCACATTCGCTCTTGAAAGGCAAAAAGGTACTTGACACCCTTTATTCGACTCAGAAATTTCCCTCACAAAGCCGTCCCCTTTTAGAGGAGAACACACTTTAATGACTTATTTCCAGATGAGTCCCTGTGCACATTTAAGGGCTCGAGAGGAACCCGGAAGTTCCCTTTCCAACACCAAAGGGGACCTGACTTCCCTGAATCAATCCCAGCGAGTTCCTGAGGTCCCTGTCGCAACTCGAGAAGCACCCCCAGCATCCATCCGCAACTCGAGAGACACCCCAAAATTATTCCCGCAAAGCGAGATGAGGAAATTTTGCGAAGCAGCATCTCAAGAGAAATACCACATTCCCCCTTGAAAGGCAAAAAGGCACTGACACCCTTTATTCGACTCAGAAAGTTCCCTCACACAGCTGTCCCCTTTTAGAGGAGAACACACTTTATGGACTCAATTCGAGATGAGCCCCTGTGCACATTTAAGGGCTCGAGGTGAACCCGGAAGTTCCACTTCCAACACCAAAGGGGAACTGACTTCCCTGAAGCAACCCCAGCGAGTTCCTGAGTTCCCCGTCGCAACTCGAGAAGCACCCCGAGGTTCCCGCCGCACCTCGAAAAATGAACCAAAATTATTCCTTCAATGCGAGATGAGGAAATTTTGCGATGCAGCATCTCAAGAGAAATACCACATACCCTCTTGAAAGGCAAAAAGGTACTTGACACCCTTTATTCGACACAGAAAATTTCCTCACACAGCCGTCCCCCTTGGAGTGGAGAACACACTTTATGGACTCAATTCGAGATGAGCCCCTGTGCACATTTAAGGTCTCGAGAGGAACCCGGAAGTTCCCCTTCCAACACCAAAGGGGACCTGACTTCCCTGAAGCAACGCCAGCGAGTTCCTGAGGTTCCCGTCGCATTTCGAGAAGCACACCCAGCTTCCTACCGCAACTCGAGAAACACCCCAAAATTATCCCCTCAATGTGAGATGAGGAAATTTTGCGATACAGCATCTCAAGTATATACCACATTCCGTCTTGAAAGGCACAGAGGTACTTTACACCCTTTATTCGACTCTGAAAGTTCCCTCACACAGCTGTCCCCTTTGGAGAGAACACACTTTATGGACTCAATTCGAGATGAGCCCCTGTGCACATTTAAGGGCTCGAGAGGAACCCGGAAATATCCCTTCCAACAGTAAAGGGGACCTGCCTTCCCTGAAGCAACGCAGCGAGCTCCTGAGGTCCCCGTCGCAACTCGAGAAGCACCCCAAGCTTCCCGCCGGAACTCGAGAAACACCCCAAAATTATCCCCTCAATGCGAGATGAGGAAATTCTGCGATGCAGCATCTCAAGAGAAATACCACATTCCCTCTTGAAAGGCAAAAAGGTACTTCACACCCTTGATGAAACTCAGAAAGTTCATCACACAGCCGTCCCACTTTAGAGGAGAACTCACTTTATGGACTCAATTCGAGATGAGCCCCTGTGCACATTTAAGGGCTCGAGAGGAATCCGGAAGTTCTCCTTCCTACATCAAAGGGGCCTCACTTCCCTGAAGCTACCCCAGCTAGTTCCTGAGGTCGCCGACGCAACTCGAGAAGCAACCCCAGCTTCCCGCCACAACTCGAAAAACACCCCAAAATTATCCCCTCAAAGCAAGATGACTAAATATTGCGATGCAGCATCTCAAGAGAAATACCACATTCCCTCTTGAAAGGCAAAAAGGTACTTGACACCCTTTATTCGACTCAGAAAGTTCCCTCACACAGCCGTCCCCTTTTAGAGGAGAACACACTTTATGGACTCAATTCGAGATGAGCGCCTGTGCAAATTTAAGGGCTCGAGAAGAACCCGGAATTTCCCCTTGCAACACCAAAGGGGACCTGACTTTCCTGAAGTAACCACAGTGAGTTCCTGAGGTCCCCGTCGCAACTCAAGAAGCACCCCCAGCTTCCTGCCGCAACTCGGGAAACACCCCAAAATTATCCCCTCAATGCGAGATGAGGAAATTTTTCGATGCAGCATCTCAAGAGAAATACCACATTCCCTCTTGAAAGGCAAAAAGCTACTTGACACCGTTTATTCGACTCAGAAAGTTCCCTAACACAGCCGTCCCCTTTTAGAGGAGAACACACTTTATGGACTCAATTCGAGATGAGTCCCTGTTCATATTTAAGGGCTCGAGAGGAAACCGGAAGTTCCCCTTGCAAGACCAAAGGGGACTTCACATCTTGAAACAACCCCAGCGAGTTCCTGACGTCCCCGTTCCAACTGGAGAAGCACCCCCAGCTTCGCGCCGCCACTCGAGACACACCCCAAAATTATCCTCTCAATGCGAGATGAGGAAATTTTGCCATGCAGCATCTCAAGAGAAATACCACATTCCCTCTTGAAAGGCAAAAAGGTACTTGACACCCTTTATTCGACTCAGAAAGTTCCCTCACACAGCCGTCCCCTTTGGAGAGGAGAACACACTTTATGGACTCAATTCGAGATGAGGCCCTGTGCACATTTAAGGGCTCGAGAGGAAACCGGAAGTTCCCCTTCCAACACCAAAGGGGGCCCGACTTCCCTGAAGCAACCCCAGCGAGTTCCTGAGGTTTCCGTCGCAACTCGAGAAGCACCCCCAGCTTCCCGCCGCAACTCGAGAAACACCCCAAAATTATAACATCAATGCGTGATGAGGAAATTGTGCGATTCAGCATCTCAAGAGAAATACCACATTCCCTCTTGAAAGGCATAAAGGAACTTGACACCCTTTATTCGACTCAGAATGTTTCCTCACACAGCGGTCTCCTTTGGAGAGGAGATCACACTTAATGGACTCAATTCGAGATGAGCCCCTGTTCACATTGAAGGGCTCCAGAGGAAACCGGAAGTTCCCCTTCCAACAGCAAAGGGGACCTGACTTCCCTGAAGCAACCCAAGCGAGTTCCTGAGGTCCCCGCCGCAATTCGAGAAGCACCCCCAGCTTCCCGCCGGAACTCCTGAAACACACCAAAATTATCCCTTCAATGGGAGATGAGGAAATTCTGCGATGCAGAATCTCAAGAGAAATATCACATTCCCTCTTGAAAGGCAAAAAGATACTTGACACCCTTCATTCGACTCAGAAAGTTCCCTCACACAGCCGTCCCTTTTGGAGAGAAGAACACAATTTATGGACTCAATGTGAGATGAGCCCCTGTGCACATTTAAGGGCTCGAAAGGAAACCGGAAGTTCCCCTTCCAACAGCAAAGGGGACCTGACTTCCCTGACGCAACCCCAGTGAGTTCCGGATTTCCCCGTCGCAACTCGTGTAGCAACCCAGCTTCCCGCCATAACTCGAGAAACACTCCAAAATTATCCCCTCAATGCGAGATGAGGAAATTTTGCCATGCAGCATCTCAAGAGAAATACCACATTCCGTCTTGAAAGGCAAAAGGTACTTGACACCCTTTATTTGACTCATAAAGTTCCGTCACACAGCTGTCCCTTTTGGAGAGGAGAACACAATTTATGGACTCAATTCTAAATCAGCCCCTGTGCACATTTAAAGGCTCGAGAGGAACACGGAAGTTCCCCTTCCAACACCAATGGGGAGCTGTCTTCCCTGAAGCAAGCCCAGCGAGTTCCTGAGGTCCCCGTCGCAACTCGAGAAGCACCCCCAGCTTCCCGCCGCAACTCGAGAAACACCCCAAAATTATCCCCTCAATGCGAGATGAGGAAATTTTGCGATGCAGCATCTCAAGAGAAATACCAAATTCCCTCTTGAAAGGCAAAGAGGTACTTGACACCCTTTATTCGACTCAGAAAGTTCCCTCACACATCTGTCCCTTTGGAGAGGAGAAGACACTTTATGGACTCAATTCCAGATGAGCCCCTCTTCACATTTAAGGGCTCGAGAGGAAATCGGAAGTTCCCCTCCAAAACCAAAGGGGACCTGACTTCCCTGAAGCGACCCGAGCGCGTTCCTGAGGTCCCCGTAGCAAATTGAGATGTATCCCCAGCTTCCTACCGCAACTCGGGAAACACCAAAAAATTATCCCCTCAATGCGAAATTAGGAAATTTTGCGCTGCAAAATCTCAAGAGAAATACCACCTTCCCTCATGAAAGGCAAAGGTTTCTTGACACCCTTTTTTGGGACGCAGAAATTTCACTATTATCCATCTCCATTGGAGAGGAAAATAAACTTTACGAACTCAATTCGAGATGAGCCCCTATTCCCATTTAACGGCTCTAGTGTAAAACTAAATTTTCCCTTCCAACAAAAAGGGGACCTGACTTCCCTGAAGAAACCCGAGCAAGGTCCTGAGGTCCCCATCGTACCTCGAGAAGTACCCCCAGATTCCTGCTGCAACACGAGAAACACCACAAAATTATTCTCTCAATGCGAGATGATGAAATTTTGCGCTGCAGACTTTCAAGAGAATACCACATACCTTCTTGCAAGGCAAAAGGGTACAGGACCACCTTTTTGCGACTCAGAAAGTTTCCTCACACAGCCGTCCCCTTTGCAGAGGAGAACACACTTTATGAACTCAATACGAGATGAGCCCCTATTCCCATTTAACGGCTCGAGAGTAAACCGGAAGTTCCGCTTACAACTCCAAAGGGGACCTGACTGCCCTGAAGCAACCAGAGCGACTTCCTGGGGTCCCCGTCGCAACTCGAGCAGATACCCCAGGTTCCCGCTGCAACAAGAGAAAAACCACAAAATTTTCCCCGCAAAGCTTGGTGAGGAAATTTTGTGCTGCATCTCAAGAGAAATATCACATTCTCTCTTGAAAGGCAAAAGGGTACTTGACACCCATTATGCGACTCAAAAAGTTCCCTCACACAGCCGTCCCCATTGGAGAGGAGAACACACTTTAAGGGCTCAATTCCAGAGGAGGCCCTATTCCCTTTTAACGGCTCCAGAGTAAACCGGACGTTCCTATTCCAAAACGAAAGGGGACCTGACTTCGCTGAATCAACCCGAGCGAGTTCCTGAGGTCTCCGACGCACTTCGAGAAATACCCCCAGCTTCTCCCCAAAACTATAGAAACACCACAATATTATAGACTCAATGCGAGATGAGGAAATTTTGCGCTGTAGAATCTCAAGTGAAATACCACATTCCCACTTGAAAGGCAATGGGTACTTGACACCCTTTATTCGACTCAGAAATTTCACTAACATCAGTCCCCATTGGAGAGGAGAACACATTTTATGGACTCAATTCAAGATGAGCCCCTATTCCCATTAACGGCTCAAGAGTAAACCGGAGGTTCCCCTTCCAACAAAAAAGGGGTCCTGACTTCCGTGAAGCAACCCGAGCGAGTTCCTGAAGTCCCCGTCTCAACCTGAGAAGCACCCCCAGCTTCCTGCCGCAAATCGAGAAACACCACAAAATTATCCCCTCAATGTGAGAGGAGGAAATTTTGCGATGCAGTATCTCAAGAGAAATATCACATTCCCTCTTGAAAGGCAAAAAGGTACTTGACACCATTTATTTGACTCAGAAAGTTCCCTCATACAGCCGTGCCCTTTGGAGAGGAGAACACACTTTATGGACTCAATTCGAGATGAGCCCCTGTTCACATTTAAGGGCTGGAGAGGAAACCGGAAGTTCCGCTTCCAACACCAAAGGGGACCTGACTTCCCTGAAGCAACCCCAGCGAGCTCCTGAGGTCCCCATCGCTACTCGAGAAGCAGCCCCACCTTCCCGCCGCAACTCGAGAAACAGACCAAAATTATACTCTCAATGCGAGATGAGGAAATTTTGCGATGCAGAATCTCAAGAGAAATACCACATTTCCTCTTGAAAGGCAAAAAGGTACTTGACACGCTTTATTCGACTCAGAAAGTTCCCTCACTGCCATCCACATTGGAGAGGAGAACACACTTTATGGACTCCATTCGAGATGAGCCCTTGTTCATATTTGAGGGCTCTAGAGTAAACCGGAAGTTCCCCTTCCAACACCTAAGAGGACCTGACTTACCTGAAGCAACCCGAACGATTTGCTGAAGTCCTCGTCTCAACTCGAGAAGCACCCCTAGCTTCCCACCGCAACTGGAGAAACCACAAAATTATCCCTTAAATGCGAGATGAGGAAATTTTGCGCTGCAGAATCTCAAGAGAAATACCACATTTCCTCATAAAAGGCAAAAGGGTACTAAACTCCCTTTATGCAACTCAGAAAGTTCCCTCACACAGCCGTCCCCATTGGGAGGAGAACACACTTTATGGACTCTATTCGAGAAGAGGCCCTATTCACAGTAAAGGGTTCAAGAGTAATACGGAAATTCCCCTTCCAGCACAAAATGGGACCAGACTTCCCTGAAGTAACTCGAGTGTGTTCCAGAGGTACTCGTTGGAACTGCAGAAGTACCCACAGCTTCCCAATCCAATTCGTGAAACACCAAAAAATTATCCCTTCCATGTGAGATGAGGAAATTTTTCGCTGCAGAATCTCAAGAGAAATCCAACATTCCCGGTTGAAAGGCAATAGTGTACATGACTCCCTTTAGGCGACTCAGAATGTTACCTAACATCCGTCCTCAGTGCAGAGGAGAACACACTCTCCGGACTCAAATTGAGAAGAGGCAATGTTCCCATTTAACGGCTCAAGAGTAATCTGGAAGTTCCCCTTCCAACACAAAAGGGGACTTGACTTCGCTGAAGCAACCCGAGCGAGTTTCTGAGGTCCCCGTTTCAAGCCGAGAAGTATCCCCTGCCTCCCTCTGCAACTCGAGAAATACCACAAAATTATCCCCTCAATGCGAGATGAGGTAATTTTACGCTGCAGAATCTCAAGAGAAATCCCACATTCCCGCTTGAAAGGCAAAAGGGTACTCGAGACACTTTATGCCACTCAGAAAGTTCCCTAACATCCGTCCCCATTGGAGAGGAGAACACAATTTATGGACTCAAATCGAGAGGAGGCCCTATTCCCATTAAAGGGCTCGAGAACAATCCGGAAGTTCCCCTTCCAGCACAAAAGGGGACCTGACTTCCCTGAAGTAATCCGAGTGTGTTCCAGAGGTCCTCGTCGCAACTGGAGAATCACCCCCAGCTTCCCAGCCCAATTCGTGTAACAGCACATAATTATCCCCTCCATGCGAGATGAGGAAATTTTGCACTGCAGAATCTCAAGAGAAATCCCACATTCCCGCTTGAAAGGCAAAAGGGTACTTGACTCTCTTTAGGCGAATCAGAATGGTCCCTAACATCTGTCCTCAGTGGAGAGCAGAACACACTTTAAGGACTCAAATCGAGAAGAGGCAATTTTCCCATTTAACGGCTCGAGAGTAATCCGGAAGTTCCCCTTCCAGGACAATCGGGGACCTGACTTCCCTGAAGTAACTCGAGTGAGTTCCTGAGGTCCCCTTCGCACCTCGAGGAATACCCCCAGCTTCCCGCCGCAATTCGAGAAACATCACAAAATTATCCCCTCAATGCGAGATGAAGAAATTTTGCACTGCAGAATTACAAGAGAAATCCCACATTACTGCCTGAAAGAGAAAAGGGTATTTGACACACTTTATTCAGTTCAGGTCAGTTCAGTCGCTCAGTCGTGTCCGACTCTCCGCAACCCCATGAATCACTGTACGCTAGGCCTCCCTGTCCTATACCAACTCCCGGAGTTCACTCAAACTCATGGCCACAGAGCCGGTGATGCTATCCAGCCATCTCATTCTCTGTCGTCCCCTTCTCCTCCAGCCCCCAACCTCTCCTAGCATCAGAAGCTTTTCCAGTGAGTCAACTCATCGCATGAGGTGGCCGAAGTATTGCAATTTCAGCTTTAGCATCAGTCCTTCCAATGAACACCGACGATTGATCTCCCTTAGAATGGACTGGTTGGATCTTCTTGCAGTCCAAGGGACTCTCAAGAGTCTTCTCCAATACCACAGTTCGAAAGCATCAGTTCTTCGGCGATCAGCTTTCTTCACAGTCCAACTCTCACATCCATACATGACCACGGGAAAAACCGTAGCTTTGACTAGATGGAGCTTTTTTGGCAAAGTGATGTCTCTGCTTTTTAATATACTATCAAGGTTGATCATAACTTTTCTTCCAAGGAGTAAGCGCCTTTTAATTTCATGGCTTCAATCAGCATCTGCAGTGATTTTGGAGCCCCCAAAAATAAAGTGTGACACTGTTTCCACTGTTTTTCCATCTATTTCCCGTGAAGTGTTGGGACCAGATTCCATCACCTTTGTTTTCGGAATGTTGAGCTTCAAGCCAACCTTTTCACTCTCCTCTTTCACTTTCATCAAGAGGCTTTTGAGTTCCTCCTCACTTTCTGCCCTAAATGTGGTGTCATCTGCATATCTGAGGTTATTGATATTTCTCCCAGCAATCTTGATTCCAGTTGTTCTTCTTCCAGCCCAGCATTTCTCATGATGCACTCTGCATATAAGTTAAATAAGCAAGATTACAATATACAGCCTTGACGTACTCCTTTTCCTATTTGGAACCAGTCTGTTGTTCCATGCACAGTTCTGACTGCTGCTTCCTGACCTGCATACAGGTTTCTAAAGAGGCAGGTCAGGTGGTCTGGTACTCCCATCTCTTTCAGAATCTTCCACAGTTTATTGAGATCCACACAGTCAAAGGCTTTGGCATAGTCAATGAAGCAGAAATAGATGTTTTTCTGGAACTCTCTCGCTTTCTCCATGATCCAGCGGATGTTGGCAATTTGATCTCTGGTGCCTCTGCCTTTTCTAAAACCTGCTTGAACATCTGGGAGTTCACGGATCACATATTGCTGAAGCCTGACTTGGAGAATTTTGAGCATGACTGTACTAGCGTGTGAGATGAGTGCAATTGTGCGGTAGCTTGAGCATTCTTTGGCATTGCCTTTCTTTGGGATTAGAATGAAGTCTGACCTTTTCCAGTCCTGTGGCCACTGCTGAGTTTTCCAAATTTGTTGGCATATTGAGTGCAGCACTTTCACAGCATCATCTTTCAAGATTTGAAATAGCTCAACTGGAATTCCATCACTTCCACTAGCTTTGTTCGTAGTGTTGCTTTCTAAGGCACACTTGAATTCACATTCCATGATATCTGGCTCTAGGCCAGTGATCACATTTTAGTGACTATCCTGGTCCTGAAGATCTTTTTTGTACAGTTCTTCTGTGTATTCTTGCCACCTCTTCTTAATATCTTCTGCTTCTGTTAGGTCCATACCATTTCTGTCCTTTATCGAGCCCATCTTTGCATGAAATGTTCCCTTGGAATCTCTAATGTTCTTGAAGAGATCTCTTGTTTTTCCTATTCTGTTGTTTTCCTCTATTTCTTTGCATTGATCACTGAGGAAGGCTTTCTTATCTCTCCTTGCTATTCTTTGGAACTCTGCATTCTAATGCTTATATCTTTCCCTTTCTCCTTTGCTTTTCGATTCTCTTCTTTTCACAGCTATTTGTAAGGCCACCTCAGACAGCCATTTTGCTTTTTTTTGCATTTCTTTTCCATGGGGATGGTCTTGGTCCCTGTCTCCTGTACAATGTCACGAACCTCCATCCAGAGTTCATCATGCACTCTATCTATCAGATCTAGTACCTTAAATCTATTTCTCACTTCCACTGTATAATCATAAGGGATTTGTTTGAGGTCATATCTGAATGTTCTAGGGGTTTTCCCTACTTTCTTCAATTTAAGTCTGAATTTGGCAATAAGGAGTTCATGATCTGAGCCACAGTCAGCTCCTGGTCTTGTTTTTGCTAACTGTATACAGCTTCTCCATCTTTGGCTGCAAAGAATATAATCAATCTGATTTCGGTGTTGACCATCTGGTGTTGTCCACGTGTAGAGTCTTCTCTTGTGTTGTTGGAAGAGGGAGTTTGCTATGACCAGTGCGTTCTCTTGACAAAACTCTATTAGACTTGTCCCTGCTTCATTCCGTGCTCCAAGGCCAAATTTGCCTGTTACTCCAGGTGTTTCTTGACTTCCTACTTTTGCATTCCAGTCCCCTATAATGAAAAGGACATCTTTTTGGGTGTTAGTTCTAAAAGGTCTTGTAGGTCTTCATAGAACCGTTCAACTTCGGCTTCTTCAGCGTTAGTGGTTGGGGCATAGGCCTGGATTACTGTAATGTTGAATGGTTTGCCTTGGAAACGAACAGAAATCATTCTGTCGTTTTTAAGATTGCATCCTAGTACTGCATTTCGGAGTCTCTTGTTGACCATGATGGCTACTCCATTTCTTCTAAGGGATTTCTTCCCACAGTAGTATATATATAATGGTCATCTGAGTTAAATTCACACATTCCAGTCCATTTTAATTCACTGATTCCTAGAATGTCTATGTTCACTCTTGCCATCTCCTGTTTGACCACTTCCAATTTGCCATGATTCCTGGACCTTACATTACAGGTTCCTATGCAATATTGCTCTTTACAGCACCAGACCTTGCTTATATCACTGGTCACATCCACAACTGGGTACTGGTTTTGCTTTTGCTCCATCCCTTCATTCCTTCTAGAGTTATTTCTCCACTGATCTCCAGTAGCATACTGGGCACCTAGAGACCTGGGGAATTCCTCATTCAGTATCCTGTCATTTTGCCCTTTGATACTGTTCATGGGGTTCTCAATGCAAATATACTGAAGTGGTTTGCCATTCCCTTCTCCAGTGGCCCACATTCGGCTGTGGTCCATGTGATCAGATGGAGTAGATTCCTGTGATGATGATTTCAGTGTGTCTGCCATCTGAAGCCCCCCTCGCAATACCTACAATCTGATTTGAGTTTCTCTTACCTTGGGTGTGGGATATCTCTTCACAGCTGCTCCAAGAAATCACAGCTGATGCACCTTACCTTGGATGAGGGGTATGTCCTCAAGGCTGCCCCTCCTGACCTTGAACGTGAGTACCTCCTCTCGGCCTTCCCCAGCACAGCCACCGCCTATTGGAGGTGGGGTACCTCCTCTCGGCCACCTGCCCTGGCCTCAGTCATGGGGTAGCTCCTCACCGCTGCACATCTCTGCATGGTCGGTTGCGCCAGATCCTGCTTCTCTCGAGTCTGCGCGGGCGGGGCCTGCATATCCTGCGTCTGGTGGGCGGGGCCGGGGTTTCTCCTATCTGGGCGGGCGGGGCCGGGGTCTCTCGCAACTGCGCAGGCGGGGCCGGCTTCTCTTGCATCTGCGCGGGCGGCTCCAGCAACAATAGCGTCTGAGCGGGCGGGGCCGAGGTCTCTCGTGTCTGAGCGGGCGCGGCCGGGGTCTCTGGAGTCTGCGCGGGCAGGGCCGGGTTCTCTCCCGTCTGAGCGGGTGGGGAAGGCCTCTCTCGCGTCTGCGCCGGCAAGGCCCGTGTCTCTGGCGTCTTAGTCGCCTGGGCCAGCATCTCTCGTGTCTGCGCGGGTGGGGCTGGTATTTCTCCCGTTTGCACAGCCGGGTGAGACTCAAAAAATTCCCTCAAACAGTCGTCCCCATTGGAGAGGAGAACACACTTTACAGACTTAACTCGAGAAGAGGCCCTATTCCCATTTAAAGGCTCAACAGTAATCCCGAAATTCCCCTTCCAACACAAAAGGGTTCCTGACTTCCCTGAAGCAGCCAGAGAGAATTCCTAGGTCCTGTTCGCTACCTGAGAAGTTCAACCAGGTTCCCGCTGCAACTCTAGAAACACCACAAAATTATCCCCTCAATGCGAGATCAGGAAAATATTCCGCTGCACAATTCAAGAGAAATCCCACGTCCCGCTGGAAAGGCAAAACTGTATTTGACACCCTTTATGCGACTCAGAAAATTCCCTCACACAGCCATCCCCATTGGAGAGGAGAACACAATTTATGGACTCAACTTGGGAAGAGGCCCTATTCCCATTTAAAGGCTTGAGAGTAATCCTGAAATTCCCGTTCCAGTAGAAAAGGGTGACAAACTTCCCTGAAGCAACACAAGCGAGTTCCTGAGGTCCCCGTCTCAACTCGAGAAGTACTCCCAGCTTCCCGCATCAAAAGGGGAAACACCAAAAAATTATCTGCTCAATGTGAGATGAGGAAATTTTGCACTGCACAATTAAATAGAAATCCCACATTCCCGCTTGAAAGGCAAAAGGGCACTTGACACACTTTATGCGATTCAGATAGTTTCCTAACACCCTACTTATTGGAGCGGAGAACACACTTCATGGACTCAAATCTAGAAGAGGACCTATTCCCATTTAAGGGCTCGAGAGTAATCTGGAAGTTCCACTTCCAAAAAAAGGGGACCTGACTTCCCTGAAGCAACACGAACGAGTTCCTGAGGTCCACGCTGCAACTTGAGAAGTACCCCCAGATCCAAGCCGAAACTCGAGACACAACAAAATTATCCCCACAATGTGAGATGAGGAAATTTTGCGCTCCGAAATCTCAAGAAAAGTCCCACATACCCGCTTGAAAGGCAAAAGGTCACTTGACACACTTTATGTGACCCAGAAAGTTCGCTCACAGAGCCGTACCCATTGGAGAGGAAAAAACACCTTTTGGACTCAACTCCAGATGAATCCCTATTCAAAATGAACGGCCTGAAAGTAAACCGGAAGTTCCCGTTCCAACACAAAAGGGGACCTGACTTCCCTGAAGCAACCCGAGCCACTTCCTGAGGTCCCCGTTGCAACTCGAGAAGCACCCCCAGCATCCCGCCGCAACTCGACAAACACCACAGAATTATCCCCTCAATGCGAGATGAGGAAATTGTGCGCTGCAGAATCTCAAGAGAAATACCACATTCCCGCTTGAAAGGCAAAAGTGTGCTTGACACCCTTTATGCGACTCAGAAAGTACCCTCACACAGCCATCCCCATTGGAGAGGAGAACACACTTTATGGACTCAATTCGAGATGAAGCCCTATTCCCATTTAATGGCTGGTGAGTAAACAGGAAGTGCCCTTTCCAACACAAAAGGGAACCTGCCTTACCTGAAGAAACCCAAGCAAGTTCTTCAAGTCCACATGGCAACTCGAGAAGTACCCCTAGCTTCCTGCCGCAACTAGAGAAACACCAAAAAATTATCCCCTCAATGCGAGAAGAGGAAATTTTGGGCTGCAGAATCTCAAGAGAAATACCACTATTCCCTCTTGAAAGGCAAAAAGTACTTGATACCGTTTATGCGACTCAGAAATTTCACTAATATCATTCCCCATAGGAGAGGAGAACACACTTTATGGACTCAATTCGAGATGAGGCCCTATTCCCATTTAACAGCTCCACTAAACCGGAAGTTCCCCTTCCAACACAAAAGGGGACCTGACTTTCCAGAAGCACCTCGAGCAAATTCCTGAGGTCCCCGTCCCAACATGAGAAGTAATCTAAAATTCCCGCCACAACTTGACATACACCACAAAATTATCTCCTCAATGCGAAATGAGGATATTGTGCACTGCAGAATCTCAAGAGAAATACTACATTCCCTCTTGAAATGCAAAAGGGTACTTGACATCCTTTATGTGACTCAGAAATTTCACTAACATCAGTCCCCATTGGAGAGGTGAACGAACTTTATGTACTCAATTCAAAGTGAGGCACTATTGCCAATTAACTGCTCGAGAGTAAATCGGAAGTTCCCCTTCCAACAAAAAGGGGACCTGCCTTACCTGAAGAAACCCGAGTGAGTTCCTGAGGTACGAATAGCAACTTGAGAAGTACCCCCAGCTTCCCGCCGCAACTCGAGAAACACCACAAAATTATCCCCTCCATGCGAGATGAGGAAATTTGGCGATGCAGCATCTCAAGAGAAATACTACATTCCCTCTTGAAAGGCAAAAGGGTTCTTGACTCCCTTTATGAGAATCAGAATGTTCCCTAACATCCATCCTCAGTGGAGAGGAGAACACTCTTCATGCAGTCAAATCGAGATGAGGCAATATTCCCATTTAAAAGCTCAAGAGTAATCAAGAAGTTCCCCTTCCAACACAAAAGGGGACTTGACTTCCCTGGAGCAACCTGAGAGAGATCCTGAGGTTCCCGTTTCAACTACAGAAGTATCCCCTACTTCAAACCAGAACTCGAGAAACAATACAGTATTATCCCCGCAATGCGACATGAGGTAATTTTGCGCCTCAGAATCTCAAGAGAAATCCCACATTCCCGCTTGAAAGGCAAAAAGGCACGTGGCATACTTTATGCTCCTCAGAAAGTTCCCTAAAATCCATCCCCATTGCAGAGTATACACAATTTATGGACTCAACTCCAGAAGAGCCCCTATTCCCTTAAAGGCCTCGAGACTAATCTGGAAGTTCCCCGTCCAGCACTAAAGGGGAACTTACTTCCCTAAAGTAACTCCAGTGAGTTACTGAGGTCCCCGTTTAAACTCGAGAAGTACCCCCAGCTTCCCGCCAAAATTCGGGAAACACCACAAAATTATCCCCTCAATGCGAGATGAGGAATCTTTGCCCTGCAGAATCTGAAGAGAAATCCAACATTCCCAATTGAAAGGCAACAGCGTACTTGACTCCCTTTATGTCACTCAGAAAGATCCCTAACATCCTTCCCCATTGGAGAGGAGAACACACTTTATGGACTCAACTCCATAAGAGGCCCTATTCCCATTAAAGGGCTCGAGACTAATCCGGAAGTCCCCCTTCCAGCACAAAAGGGGACCTGACTTCCCTGAAGAAACTCGAGTGAGTTCCTGAGGTCGCCATCTAAACTCAAGAAGTACCCCCAGCGTCCCGCCGCATTCGAGAAACACCACAAAATATTCCCCTGACTGCGAGATGACGAAATTTTGCGCTGAGAATCTCAAGAGAAATCCCACATTCCGGCTTGAAAGGCAAAAGGGTACTGACTCCGTTTATGCGACACAGAATATTCCCTAACATCCTTCTTCAGTGGAGAGGAAAACACACTTTATGGACTCAAATCGAGAAGAGGCATTTTTCCCATTTAACAGCTCGAGAGTAATCCGGAAGTTCCCCTTCCAACACAAAAAAGGACTTGACTTCCCTGAAGCAACCCGAGCGAGTTCCTGAGGTCCCCGACGCACCTCGAAAAGTACCCCCAGCTTCCTGCCGCAACTCGAGAAACACCACAAAATTATCCCCTCAATGGAAGATGAGGAAATTTTGCACTGCAGAATCTCAAGAGAAATCCCACATTCCCGCTTGAAAGGCAGAAGGGTACTTGACTCCCTTTAGGCGACTCAGAATGTTCCCTAACATCCATCCTCAGTAGAGGAGAACTTAATTTATGGACTTAAATGGAGAGGAGGCAATATTCCCTTTTAACGTCTTGACAGTAATCCGGAAGTTCCCTTCCAACACAAAAGGTGACTTGACTTCCCTGAAGCAACCCGAGCGAGTTCCTGAGGTGCCCGCCATAGCTAGAGAAGTGCCCCCTGCTTCCCACCACAACTGGAGAAACACCACAAAATTATCACCTCAATGCGAGATGAGGAAATTTTGTGCTGCAGAATCTCAAATGAATATCCACATTACCATTGACAGGCAAAAGCTTACTTGACACACTTTATGCCACTCAGAAAGTTCCCTAAGCTCCGTCTCCACTGGAGAGGAAATCACACTTTAGGGACTCAACTGGAGAAGAGGCCCTATTCCCATTACAGGGCTCAAAAGTATTCCGGAAGATCCCCTTCCAGCACAAATGGCACCTGATTCCCTGAAGTAACTCGGGTAAGTTTCTGAGGTATTCGCAACTCGAGAAACACCACAAAATTATCCCCACAATGTGAGATGAGGAAATTTTGCGCTGCAGAATCTCAAGTGAAATCCCACATTTTCGCTTGAAAGGCAAAAGGTTACTTGACTCCCTTTAGGCGACTCAGAATGGTCCCTAACATTTGTCCTCAGTGGAGAGGAAAACACACTTTATGGAATCAAGTCCAGAAGAGGCAATATTCCCAATAAAGGGCTCAAGAGTAATCCGGAAGTTCTCCTTCCAGGAAAAAAGGGGCCTGATTTCCTGAAGTAACTCGGGTAAGTTTCTGAGGTCCCCTTCGCAACTCGAGAAACACAACAAAATTATTCCCTCAATGCGAGATGAGGGAATTTTGCGCTGCAGAATCTCAAGAGAAATCCCACATTCCCGCTTGAAGGGCAAAAGGGTACTTGACTCCCTTTAGGCGACTCAGAATGTTCCCTAACAACCTTCCTCAGTGGAGAGGAAAACACACTTTATGGACTCAAATCGAGAAGAGGCATTATTCACATTTAACAGCTCGAGAGTCATCCGGAAGTTCCCCTTCCAACACAAAAGGGGACTTGACTTCCCTGAAGCAACCCGAGCGAATTCCTGAGGTCCCCGCTGGAACTAGAGAAGTACTCCCTGCTTCCTGCCACAACTCGAGAAACACCACAAAATTATCCCCTCAATGTGAGATGAGGAAATCTTGCGCTGCAGAGTCTCAAAAGAAATCCCACATTCCAGCTTGAAAGGCATAAGGGTACCTGACTCCCTTTAGGCGACTCAGAATGTTCCCTAACATCCTTCCTCATTGGAGAGGAAAACACACTTTATGGACTCAAATCGAAAAGAGGCAATATTCCCATTTAAAGGCTCGAGAGTAATCAAGAAGTTCCCCTTCCAACACAAAAAAGGACTTGACTTCCCTGAAGCAACCTGAGCGAGTTCCAGAGGGTCCTGTCTCAACTCCAGAAGTATCCCCAGCTTCCGGCCCCAACTCGAGAAACGACACAATATTATCCCCTCAGTGCGAGATGAGGTAATTTTCTGCTGTAGAATCTCAAGAGAAATCCCGCCTTACGGCTTGAAAGCAAAAGGGAACTTGACACACTTTATGCCACTCAGAATGTTCCCTAATATCCGCCCCCATTGGAGAGACATACACACTTTATGGACTCAACTCCAGAAGAGGCCCTATTCCCATTAAAGGGCTCGAGACTAATCCGGAAGTTCCCCTTCCAGCACAAAAGGGGACCTGACTTCCCTGAAGAAACTCGAGTGAGTTCCTGAGGTCGCCATCTAAACTCAAGAAATACCCCTAGCGTCCCGCCGCAATTCGAGAAACACCACAAAATATTCCCCTGACTGCGAGATGAGGAAATTTTGCGCTGCAGAATCTCAAGGGAAATCCTACATTCCGGCTTGAAAGGCAAAAGGGTACTGACTCCGTTTATGCGACTCAGAATGTTCCCTAACATCCTTCCTCAGTGGAGAGGAAAACACACCTCATGGACTCAAATTGAAAAGAGGCTATATTCCCATTTAAAGGCTCAAGAGTAATCAAGAAGTTCCCCTTCCAACACAAAAGGGAACGTGACTTCCCTGGAGCAAACCGAGAGAGTTCCTTAGGTTCCCGTTTCAACTCCAGAAGTATCCCCTACTTCCCACCACAACTCGAGAAACAACACAATATTATCCCCTCAATGCGACATGAGGTAATTTTGCGCTGCAGAATCACAAGGGAAATCCCACATTCCTGCTTGAAAGGCAAAAGGGAACTTGGCATACTTTATGCCCCGCAGAAAGTTCCCTAAAATCCGTCCCCATTGCAGAGGCGTACTCAATTTATGGACTCAACTCCGGAAGAGCCCCTATTCCCATTAAAGGGCTCCAGAGTAATCCGGAAGTTCCCCGTCCAGCACAATGGGGGAACTGACTTCCCTGAAGTAACTCCAGTGAGTTCCTGAGGTCCCCGTTGAAACTCGAGAAGTACCCCCAGCTTCCCGCCGAAATTCGGGAAACACCACAAAATTATCCCCTCAATGCCAGAGGAGGAAACTTTGCGCTGCAGAATCTGAAGAGAAATCCCACATTCCCAATTGAAAGGCAAAAGCTTACTTGACTCCCTTTATGTCACTCAGAAAGTTCCCTAACATCCTTCCCCATTGGAGAGGAGAACACACTTTGTGGACTCAACTCCAGAAGAGGCCCTATTCCATTTAAAGGGCTCCAGAGTAATCCGGAAGCTCCCCTTCAAGAACAAAAGGGGTCCTGACTTCCCTGAAGTAACTGGAGTGAGTTCCTGAGGTCCCCGTCGCAACTCCAGAAGTACCCCCATCTTCCCGCCTCAATTCGAGAAACAGCACAAAATTATCCCCTCAATGCGAGATGAGGAAAATTTGCGCTGCAGAATCTCAAGTAAAATACCAGATATCCGCTTGAAAGGCAAAAAGGTACTTGACTCCCTTTAGCCGACTCAGAATGGTCCCTAACATTCGTCCTCAGTGGAGAGGATAACACACTTTATGGACTCAACTCCAGAAGAGGCCCTATTCCCATTAAAGGGCTCAAGAGTAATCCGGAAGTTCTCCTTCCAGGAAAAAAAGGGCCTGATTCCCTGAAGTAACTCGAGAAAGTTCCTGAGGTCCCCTTCGCAACTCGAGAAGCACAACAAAATTATCCCCTCAATGAGGAAATTTTGCGCTGCAGTCTCAAGTGATATCCCACATTCCCGCTTGAAAGGCATAATGGTACCTGACTCCCTTTAGGCGACTCAGAATGTTCCCTAACATCCGTCCTCAGTGGAGAGGAAAACACACTTCATGGACTCAAATCGAAAAGAGGCTATATTCCCATTTAAAGGCTCGAGAGTAATCAAGAAGTTCCCCTTCCAACACAAAAAATTACTTGACTTCCCTGAAGCAACCTGAGCGAGTTCCTGAGGGTCCCGTCTCAACTCCAGAAGAACCCCCTGCTTCCCGCCCCAACTCGAGAAATGACACAAGTGCGAGATGAGGTAATTTTCTGCTGCAGAATCTCAAGAGAAATCCCGCCTTCCCGCTTGAAAGCAAAAGGGATTTGACACACTTTATGCCACTCAGAATGTTCCCTAACATCCGTCCCCATTGGAGAGGTATACACACTTTATGGACTCAACTCCAGAAGAGGCCCTATTCCCATTAAAGGGCTCGAGACTAATCCGGAAGTTCCCCTTCCAGCACAAAAGGGGACCTGACTTCCCTGAAGAAACTCGAGTGAGTTCCTGATGTCACCATCTACACTCAAGAAGTACCCCCAGCGTCCCGCCGCAATTTGAGAAACACCACAAAATATTCCCCTCAATGAGAGATGAGGTTTTTTGCGCTGCAGAATCTCAAGAGAAATCCTACATTCCGGCTTGAAAGACAAAAGGGTACTGACTCCGTTTATGCGACTCAGAATGTTCCCTAACATCCTTCCTCAGTGGAGAGGAAATCACACTTTATGGACTCAATTCGAGATGAGCCCCTGTGCACATTAAGGGCTCCAGAGGCACCCGGATGTTCCCCTTCCATCAGTAAAGGGGACCTGGCTTCACTGAAGCAACCCTAACAAGTTCCTGAGGTCCCCGTCGCAACTCGAGAAGCACCCCCAGCTTCCCGCCTCAACTCGAGAAACACACCAAAATTATCCCCTCAATGCGAGATGAGGAAATTTTGTGATGCAGCATCTCAAGAGAAATACCACATTCCCTCTTGAAAGGCAAAAAGGTACTTGACACCCTTTATTCGACTGAGAATATTCCCTCACATAGACGTCCCCTTTGGAGAGCACACAATTTATGGACTCAATTCGAGATGAGCCCCTGTGCACATTTAAGGGCTCGAGAGGAACTCGGAAGTTCCCCTTCGAACACCAAAGGGGACCTGACTTCCCCGAAGCAACCCCAGCGAGTTCCTGAGGTCCCCATCGCAACTCGAGAAGCACACCCAGCTTCCCGCCACAATTCGAGAAACACCCCAAAATTATTCCTTAATGCGAGATGAGGAAATTTTGTAATGCAGCATCTCAAGAGAAATACCACATTCCATCTTGAAAGTCAAAAAGCTATTTGACGCCCTTTACTCGACTCAGAAAGTTCCCTCACACAGCCGACCCTTTTTAGAGGAGAACACACTTTATGGACTCAATACGAGATGAGCCCCTGTGCACATTGAAGGGCTCGAGAAGAAATCGGAAGTTCCCCTTCCAACACCAAAGGGGACCTGACTTTCCTGATGCAACCCCAGCGAGTTCCTGAGGTCCCCGTCGCAACTCAAGAAGCACCCGCAGCTTCCCGCCGCGACTCGAAAAACACCCCAAAATTATTCCCTCAATGCGAGATGAGGAAATTTTGCGATGCAGCATCTCAAGAGAAATAGCACATTCCCTCTTGAAAGGCAAAAAGTTACTTGACACCCTTTATTCGACTCAGAAAGTTCCCTCACACAGCCTTCCACTTTTAGAGGAGAACACACTTTATGGACTCAATTCGAGATGAGACCTTGTGCACATTTAAGGGCTCGAGAGGAACCCGGAAGTTCCACTTCCAACACCAAAGGGGATCTGACTTCCCCGAAGCAACCCCAGCGAGTTCCTGAGTTCCCTGTCGCAACTCAAGAAGCACCCCAGCTTCCCGCCGCAACTCGAGAAACACCCCAAAATTATCCCATCAAAGCGAGATGAGGAAATTTTGCGATGCAGCATCTCAAGAGAAATACCACATTCTCTCTTGAAAGGCAAGAAGCTATTTGACACCCTTTATTCGACTCAGAAATTTCCCTCACACAGTTCAGTTCAGTTCAGTTCAGTCTCTCAGTCGTGTCCGACTCTCCGCGACCCCATGAATCACAGCACGCCAGGCCTCCCTGTCCATCACCAACTCCCGGAGTACACTCAAACTCATGTCCACAGAGTTGGTGATGCCATCCAGCCATCTCATTCTCCGTCGTCCTCTTCTCCTCCCGCCCCCATCCTTTCCCAGCATCAGAGTCTTTTCCAGTGAGTCAACTCGTCGCATGAGGTGGCCAAAGTATTGAAGTTTCAGCTTTAGCATCAGTCCCTCCAATGAACATCCAGGATTGATCTCCTTTAGAATGGACTGGTTGGATCTCCTTGCAGTATAAGGGACTCTCAAGAGTTTTCTCCAACACCACAGTTCAAAAGCATCGATTCTTCGGCGATCAGCTTTCTTCACAGTCCAACTCTCACATCCATACATGACCACGGGAAAAACCATTGCCTTGACCAGACGGACCTTGGTTGGCAAAGTAACGTCTCTGCTTTTTTATATACTATCAAGTTTGGTCATAACTTTCCTTACAAGGTGCAAGCGTCTTTTAAATCATGGCTGCAATCAGCATCTGCAGTGATTTTGGAGCCCAAAAAAACAAAGTCTGACACTGTTTCCACTGTTTTTCCATCTATTTCCCATGAAGTGATGGGACCAGATGCCATGATTTTTGTTTTCTGAATGTTGAGCTTCAAGCCAACCTTTTCACTATCCTCTTTCACTTTCATCAAGAGGCTTTTGTGTTCCTCTTCACTTTCTGCCATAAGGGTAGTGTCATCTGCATATCTGAGATTATTGATATTTCTCCCAGCAATCTTGATTCCAGCTTGTGCTTCTTCCAGCCCAGCGTTCCTCATGATGTACTCTGCATATAAGTTAAATAAGCAAGGTGACAATATACAACCTTGACGTACTCCTTTTCCTATTTGGAACCAGTCTGTTGTTCCATGTCCAGTTCTAACAGTTGCTTCCTGACCTGCATACAGGTTTCTCAAGAGGCAGGTCAGGTGGTCTGGGATTCCCATCTCTTTCAGAATGTTCCACAGTTTATTGTGATCCACACAGTCAAAGGCTTTGGCATAGTCAATGAAGCAGAAATAGATGTTTTTCTGAAACCCTCTTGCTTTCTCCATGATCCAGCGGATGTTGGCAATTTGATCTCTGGTGCCTCTGCCTTTTCTAAAACCTGCTTGAACATCTGGGAGTTCACGGGTTACATACTGCTGAAGCCTGGCTTGGAGAATTTTGAGCATGATTTTACTAGCGTGTGAGATGAGTGCAATTGTGCGGTAGTTTGAGCATTCTTTGGCCTTGCCTTTCTTTGGGATTGGAATGAAGACTGACCTCTTCCAGTCCTGTGGCCACTGCTGAGTTTTCCAAATCTGCTGGCATATTGAGTGCAGCATTTTCACAGCATCATCTTTCAAGACTTGAAATAGCTCAACTGGAATTCCATCACCTCCACTAGCTTTGTTAGTAGTGATGCTTTCTAAGGCCCACTTGACTTCACATTCCAAGATGTCTGGCTCTAGGTCAGTGATCACATTATCGTGACTATCTTGGTCGTGAAGATCTTTTTTGTGTAGTTTTTCTGTGTATTCCTGCCACCTCTTCTTAATATCTCATGCTTCTGTTAGGTCCATACCATTTCTGTCCTTTATCGAGCCCATCTTTGCATGAAATGTTCCCTTGGAATCTCTAATGTTCTTCAAGACGTCTCTTGTTTTTCCTATTCTGTTGTTTTCCTCTATTTCTTTGCATTGATCACTGAGGAAGGCTTTCTTATCTCTCCTTGCTATTCTTTGGAACTCTGCATTCAGATGCTTATATCTTTCCTTTTCTCCTTTGCTTTTCGCCTCTCTTCTTTTTACAGCTACTTGTAAGGCCTCCTCAGACAGCCATTTCGCTCTTTTGCATTTCTTTTCCATGGGGATGGTCTTGGTCCCTGTCTCCTGTACAATGTCACGAACCTCAGTCCAGAGTTCATCAGGCACTCTATCAATCAGATCTAGTCCCTTAAATATATTTCTCACTTCCACTGTATAACCCTAAGGGATTTGATTGAGGTCATATCTGAATGGTCTAGTGGTTTTCCCTACTTTCTTCAATTTAAGTCTGAACTTCGCAATAAGGAGTTCATGATCTGAGCCACAGTCAGCTCCTGGTCTTGTTTTCGCTAACTGTATACAGCTTCTCCATCTTTGGTTGCAAAGAATATAATCAATCTGATTTCGGTGTTGACCATCTGGTGATGTCCATGTGTAGAGTCTTCTCTTGTGTTGTTGGAAGAGGGTGTTTGCTATGACCACTGTATTCTCTTGACAAAACTCTATTAGCCTTTGCCCTGCTTCATTCCGAGCTCCAAGGCCAAATTTGCCAGTTACTCCAGCCGTCCCCTCTTAAAGGAGAAAACACTTTATGGACTCAATTCAAGATGAGCCCCTGGGCACATTTAAGGGCTCGAGAGGAACCCAGAAGTTCCCCTTCCAACACCAAAGGGGACCTGATGTCCCTGAAGAAACCCCAGCGAGTTACTGAGGTCCCCGTCGCAACTCGAGAAGCACCCCCAGCTTCCCGCCGCAACTCGAGAAGCACACCAAAATTATGCCCTCAATGCGAGATGAGGAAATTTTGCGATGCCGCATCTCAAGAGAAATACCACATTCCCTCTTGAAAGGCCAAAAGGTACTTGACACTCTTTATTCGACTCAGAAAGTTCCCTCACACAGCCCTCCCCTTTTAAGGAGAACACACTTTATGGACTCAATTCGAGATGAGCCCCTGTGCACATTTAAAGGCTCCAGAGGAACCCGGAAGTTCCCCTTCCAACACCAAAGGGGACCTGACTTCCCTGAAGCAACCCCAGCGAGTTCCTCAGGTCCCTGTCGCAACTCGAGAAGCACCCCCATCTTCACGACGAAACTCCAGAAACACCCCAAAATTATCCGCTCAATGCGAGATGAGGAAATTTTGCGATGCAGCTTCTCAAGAGAAATACCACATTCCGTCTTGAAAGGCAAAAAGGTACTTGACACCCTTTATTTGACTCAGAAAGTTCCCTCACACATACGTCCACTTGGGAGAGAACACACTTTATAGACTCAATTCGAAAAGAGACCCTGTGCACATTTAAGGGCTCGAGAGAAACCCGGAAGTTCCCCTTCCAACAGCAAATGGGACCTGACTTCCCTGAAGCAACCCCAGCGAGTTCCTGAGGTCCCCGTCGCAACTCGAGAAGCACCCCGAGCTTCCCTCCGCAACTCGAGAAACACCCCAAAATTATCCCCTCAATGCGAGGTGAGGAAATTTTGCGATGCAGCATCTCAAGAAAAATACCACATTCCCTCTTGAAAGGCAAAAAGCTATTTGACACCCTTTATTCGACTCAGAAAGTTCCCTCACACAGTCCTCTATTACAGGAGAACTCACTTTATGGACTCAATTTGAGATGAGCCCCTGTGCACATTTAAGGGCTCGAGAGGAACCCGGAAGTTCCCCTTCCAACACCAAAGGGGACCTGATTCCCTGAAGCAACTCTAGCGAGTTCCTGCGGTCCCCGTCGCAACTCTTGAAGCACCCCGAGCATCCCGCCGCAACTCGAAAAACACCCCAAAATTATTCCCTCAATGCGACATGAGGAAATTTTGCGATGCATCATCTCAAGAGAAATACCACATTCCCTCTTGAGAGGAAAAAAGGAACGTGACACCCTTTATTCGACTCAAAATGTTCCCTCACACAGCCGTCCCCTTTGGAGAGAACATACTTTAGGGACTCAACTCGAGATGAGCCCCTGTGCACATTTAAGGGCTCGAGAGGAACCCGGAAGTTCCCCTTCCAACAGCAAAGGGGAACTGACTTCCCTGAAGCAACCCCAGCAAGTTCCTGAGGTCCCCGTCGCAACTCGAGAAGCACACCCAGCTTCCCGCCGCAACAGGTGAAACACCCCAAAATTATCCCCTCAATGCGAGATGCGGAAATTTTGCGATGCAGCATCTCAAGAGAAATACCACTTTCCCACTTGACAGGCAAAATGTACGTGACACCCTTTATTCGACTCAGAAGGTTCCCTCACAGAGCCGTCCCCTTGGAAGAGAACATACTTTATGGACTCAACTCGAGATGAGCCCCTGTGCACATTTAAGGGCTCGAGAGGATCCTGGAAGTTCCCCTTCCAACACCAAAGGGGACCTGACTTACCTGAAGCAATCCCGCAGTTCCTGAGGTCCCAAGGGCAACTCGAGAAGCACACCCAGCTTCCCGCACAAACCCGAAAAACACCCCAAAATTATCCCCTCAATGCGAGCTGAGGAAATTTTGCGAGGCAGCATCTCAAGAGAAATACCACATTCCGTCTTGAAAGGCAAAAAGTACCTGACACCCTTTATTCGACTTAGAAAGTTCCCTCACACAGCAGTCCCCTTTGGAGAGAACATACTTTATGAACTCAAATCGAGATGAGCCCCTGTGCACATTTAAGGGCTCGAGAGGATCCTGAAAGTTCCCCTTCCAACAGCAAAGCGGAACTCACTTACCTGAAGTAACCCCAGAGAGTTCCTGAGGTCCCCAGGGCAACTCGAGAAGCACAACCAGGTTCCCGCCGCAACTCGAAAAACACCACAAAATTATTCCGTCAATGCGAGATGAGAAAATTTTGCGATGCAGCATCTCAAGAGAAATACCACTTTCCCTCTTGAAAGGCCAAAAGGTACCTGACACCCTTTATCCGACTCAGAAAGTTCCCTCACAGAGCCATCCCCTTTGGAGAGGAGAACACACTTTATGGACTCAATTCGAGATGAGCCCCTGTGCACATTTAAGGGCTCGAGAGGAACCTGGAAGTTCCCCTTCCAACACCAAAGGGGACCTGACTCCCCTGAAGCAACCCCAGCGAGTTCCTGAGGTCCCCGTCACAATTCTTGAAGCACCCCCAGCTTCCCGCGGCAACTCGGGAAACCCCCCAAAATTATTCCTTCAATGCGAGAGGAGGAAATTTTGCGATGCAGCATCTCAAGAAAAATACCACATTCCCTTTTGAAAGTCAAGAAGGTACTTGACACCCTTTATTCGACTCAGAAAGGTCCCTCACACAGCCTTGCCCTTTTAGAGGAGAAAACACTTTATGGACTCAATTCGTGATGAGCCCCTGTGCACATTTAAGGGCTCAAGAGGAAACCGGAATTTCCCCTTCCAACACCAAAGGGGACCTGACTTCCCTTAAGCAACCCCAGCGAGTTCCTGAGGTCCCCGTCGCAACTCTTGAAGCAACCCCAGCTTCCTGCCGCAACTCGAGAAACACCCCAAAATTATCCCCTCAATGCGAGATGAGGAAATTTTGCGATGCAGCATCTCAAGAGAAATACAACATTCCCTCTTGAAAGGCAAAAAGCTACCTGACACCATTTATTCGACTCAGGAAGTTCCCTCACACACTCGTTCCCTTTGGAGAGAACACAATTTATGGACTCAATTCGAGATGATTCCCTGTGCACATTTAAGTGCTCCAGAGGAACCCGGAAGTTCCCCTTCCAACAGCAAAGGGGACCTGACATCCCTGAAGCATACCCAGCGAGTTCCTGAGGTCCCCGTCGCAACTCGAGAAGCACCCCCAATTTCCTGCAACAACTCGAGAAACACCCCAAAATTATCCCCTCAATGCGAGATGAGGAAATATTGCGATGCAGCATCTGAAGAGAAATACCACATTCCATCTTAAAGGCAAAAAGGTACTTGACACTCTTTATTCGACTCAGAAAGTTCCCTCACACAGTCCTCCTCTATTACAGGAGAACACACTTTATGGACTCAATTTGAGATGAGGCCCTGTGCACATTTAAGGTATTGAGAGGAACCCGGAAGTTCCCCTTCCAACACCAAAGGGGACCTGACTTTCCTGAAGCAACCGTAGGGAGTTCCTGAGGTCCCCGTCGGAACTCTTGAAGCACCCCCAGTATCCCTCCACAACTCGAGAAACACCCCAAAATTATTCCCTCAATGCGACATGAGGAAATTTTGCGATGCATCATCTCAATAGAAATACCACATTCACTCTTGAAAGGAAAAAAGGAACATGAAACCCTTTATTCGACTAAGAAAGTTTCCTCACACAGCAGTCCCCTTTTAGCAGAGAACACAATTTATGGACTCAATTCGAGATGAGCCCCTGTGCACATTTAAGGGCTCGAGAGGAACCCCGAAATTCCCCTTCTGACACAAAGGGGACGTGACTTCCCCGAAGCAACCCCAGCGAGTTCCTGAGGTCCCCGTCGCAACTCGAGAAGCACCCCCAGCTTCGCACTGCAACTCGAGGAACACCCCAAAATTCTCCCCTCAATGCGAGCTGAGGAAATTTTGCGATGCAGCATCTCAAGAGAAATACCACATTCCCTCTTGAAAGGCAAAAAGTACTTGACACCATTTATTCGACTCAGAAAGTTCCCTCACACAGCCGTCCCTTTTTAGAGGAGAACACATTTTTTGGACTCAGTTCCAGATGAGCCCCTGTGCACATTTAAGGGCTCGAGAGGAAACCGGAAGTTCCCCTTCCAACACCAAAGGGGACCTGACTTCTCTGAAGCAACCACAGCGAGTTCCTGAGTTGCCCGTCGCAACTCTTGAAGCACGCCCTACATCTCACCGCAACTTGAGATACACCCCAAAATTATCCCGTCAATGCGAGATGAGGAAATTTTGCGATGCAGCATCTCAAGAGAAATACCACATTCCCTCTTGAAAGGCAAAAAGGTTCTTGACACCCTTTATTCGACTCAGAAAGTTCCCTAACACAGCATTCCCTTTTGGAGAGGAGAACACACTTTATGGACTCAATTCAAGATGAACCCCTGTGCACATTTAAGGGCTCGAGAGGTACACGGAAGTTCCCCTTCCAACACCAAAGGGTACATGATTTCCATGAAGCAACCCTAGTGAGTTCCTGAGGTCCCCGTCGCAACTCTTGAAGTACCCACAGCTTCCCGCCGAAACTCGAGAAACACCCCAAAATTATGCCCTCAATGCGAGATGAGGAAATTTTGCGATGCAGCATCTCAAGAAAAATACCACATTCCCTCTTGAAAGGCAAAAAGGTACTTGACACCCTTTATTCGACACAGAAAGTTCCCTCACACAGCCGTCCCATTTTAGAGGAGAACAAAATTTATGGACTCAATTCGAGATGAGCCCCTGTGCACATTTAAGGGCTCCAGAGGAACCCTGAAGTTCCCCTTCCAACATCAAAGGGGACCTGACTTCCCTGAAGCAACCCCAGCCAGTTCCTGAGGTCCCCGTCGCAAGTCGAGAAGCACCCCCCAGGTTCTCGCCGCAACTCGAGGAACACCCAAAAATTATACCCTCAATGAGAGATGAGGAAATTTTTCGATGCAGCATCTCAAGAGAAATACCACATTCCCTCTTGAAAGGCAAAAAGGTACTTGACATCCATTATTCGACTCAGAAAGTTCCGTCACACAGCCGTCCCTTTGCAGAGGATATCACACTTTATGGACTAAATTCGAGATGAGCCCCTGTGCACATTTAAGGGCTGGAGAGGAAACCGGAAGTTCCCCTTCCAACACCAAAGGGGACCTGACTTTTCTGAAGCAACCCCAGCGAGTCCCTGATGTCCCCGTTGCAACTCGAGAAGCACACCCATTTTCCCGCCACAACTGGAGAAACACACCAAAATTATCCCCTCAAAGCGAGATGAGGAAATTTTGCGATGCAGAATCTCAAGAGAAATACCACATTCCCTCTGGAAAGGCAAAAAGGTACTTGACACCATTTATTCGACTCAGAAAGTTCCCTCACACAGCCGTCCCCATTGGAGAGGAGAACACACTTTATGTATTCAATTCGAGATGAGCAACTGTTCACATTTAAGGCCTCGAGAGGAAACTGGAAGTTCCCCTTCCAACACCAAAGGGGACCTGACTTCGAAGAAGCAAACCCAGCGAGTTACTGACGTCCCCGTCGCAACTCGAGGAGCACCCCCAGCTTCCCGCCGCAACTAGTGAAACACCCAAAAATTTTCCCCTCAATGCGAGATGAGGAAAGTTTGCGAAGCAGAATCTGAAGAGAAATACCACATTCCCTCTTGAAAGGCCAAAAGTTACTTGACACCATTTATTCGACTCAGAAAATTCGCTCACACAGCCATCCCTTTTGGAGAGGAGAACACAATTTATGGACTCAATTCCACATGAGCCCCTGTGCACATTTAAGAGCTCGAGAGGAACCCGGAAGTTCCCCTTTCAACAGCAAAGAGGACCTGACTTCCCTGAAGCAACCCCAGCGAGTTCCTGAAGTCCCCGTCGCAACACGAGAAGCACCCCCAGCTTCCACCGCAACTCAAGAAACACACCAAAATTATCCCCTCCATGCGAGATGATGAAATTTAGCGATGCAGCATCTCAAGAGAATTATCACATTCCCTCTTGAAAGGCAAAAAGGTACTTGACACCCTTTATTCGACTAAGAAAGTTCCCTCACACAGCGGTCCCCTTTTACAGGAGAACACACTTTATGGACTCAATTCGAGACGAGCCCCTGTGCACATTTAAGGGCCCGAGAGAAACCCGGAAGTTCCCCTTCCAACAGCAAACGTACCTGACTTCCCTGAAGAAACCCCAGCGAGTTCCTGAGGTCACCGTCGAAACCCGAGAAGCAGCCCCAGCTTCCCGCAGCAACTCGAGAAAAACCCCAAAATTATCCCCTCAATGCGAGATGAGGAAATTTCACGATGCAGCATCTCAAGAGAATTTCTACATTCCCTCTTCAATGGCAAAAAGTACTTGACATCCTTTATTAGACTCAGAAAGTTCCCTCACACAAACGTCCCCTTTGAAGAGGAGAACCCACTTTATGGACTCAATTCGAGGTGAGCCCCTGTGCACATTGAAGGGCTCGAGAGGAAACCGGAAGTTCCCCTTCCAACACCAAAGGGGAACTGACTTCCCTGAAACAACCCCAGCGAGTTCCTGAGGTCCCCGTAGCAACTCGAGAAGCACCCCCCGCGTCCCGCCGCAACTGGAGAAACTCCCAAAAATTATCCCCTCCAGGCAAGAAGAGGAAATTTTGCGATGCAGCATCTCAAGGGAAATACCACATTCCCTCTTGAAAGGCAAAAGGTACTTGACACCCGTTCTGCAACTCAGAAAGTTCCCTCAAACAGCCGTCCCCTTTAGAGAGGAGAACACACTTTACGGACTCAATTCGAGATGAGCCCCTGTGCATATTTAAGGGCTCGAGAGGAAACCGGAAGTTCCCCTTCCAACACCAAAGGGGAACTGACTTCCCTGAAACAAACCCAGCGATATCCTTTGGTCCCCGTGGCAACTCGAGAAGCACTACCAGCGTCCCGCCGCAATGAAAGAAACACACCAAAATTATCCCCTCCATGCGAGATGACGAAATTTTGCGAAGCAGCCTCTAAAGAGAAATACCACATTCCGTCTGGAAAGGCAAAAAGGTACTTGATACCCTTTATTCGACTCAGAAATTTCCCTCACACAGCCGTCCCCTTTTACAGGAGAACACTCTTTATGGACTCAATTCGAGATGAGCCCCTCTGCATATTTATGGGCCCGAGAGGAACCCGGAAGTTCCCCTTCCAACAGCAAAGGGACCTGACTTCCCTGAAGCAACCCCAGCGAGCTCCTGAGGTCCCCGTCGCAACCCGAGAAGCAGCCCCAGCTTCCCACTGCAACATGAGAAACACCCAAAATTATCCCCTCAATGCGAGATGAGGAAATTTTGCGATGCAGCATCTCAAGAGAAATACCACATTCCCTCTTCAAAGGCAAAAAGGTACTTGACACCCTTTATTCGACTCAGAAAGTTCCCTCACACAGCCGTCCCTTTTGGAGTGAACACAGTTTTGGACTCAATTCGAGATGAGACCCTGTGCACATTTAAAGGCTCGAGAGGAACCCGGAAGTTCAACTTCCAACACCAAAGGGGACCTGACTTCCATGAAGCAATTCCAGCGAGTTCCTGAGGTCCCCGTGGCAACTCGAGAAGCACCCCCAGCTTCACGTCGCAACTCGAGAAACACCCCAAAATTATCCCCTCCATGCGAGATGAGGAAATATTGCGATGCATCATCTCAAGAGAAATACCACATTCCCTCTTCAAAGGCAAAAAGGTACTTGACACTCTTTATTCGACTCAGAAAGTTCCCTCACACAACCGTCCCCTTTGAAGAGGAGAACACACTTTACTGACTCAATTCGAGATGAGCCCCTGTGCACATTGAAGGGCTCGAGAGGAAACCGGAAGTTCCCCTTCCAACACCAAATGGGACCTGACTTCCCTGAAACAACCCCAGCGAGTTCCTGAGGTCCCCGTCGCAACTCGAGAATCACCCCCCGCTTCCCGCCGCAACTGGAGAAACACACCAAAATTATCCCCTCCAGGCGAGATGAGTAAATCTTGCGATGCAGCATATCAAGGGAAATACCACATTCCCTCTTGAAAGGCAAAAAGCTACTTGACACCCTTTCTGCAACTCAGAAAGTTCCCACAAACAGCCGTCCCCTTTGGAGAGGAGAACACACTTTACGGACTCAATTCGAGATGAGCCCCTGTGCAAATTTATGGGCTCGAGAGGAAACCGGAAGTTTCCCTTCCAACACCAAAGGGGACCTGACTTCCCTGACGCAACCTCAGCGAGTTCATGAGGTCCCCGTCGCAACTCGTGAAGCATCCCAAAATTATCCCCTCCATGCGAGATGAGGAAATTTTGCGATACAGCTTCTCAATAGAAATACCACATTCCCTCTTGAAAGGCAAAAAGCTACTTGAAACACTTTATTCGACTCAGAAAATTCCCTCACACAGCCGTCCCCTTTGGAGAGGAAAACTCACTTCATGAACTCAATTCAAGATGAGCCCCTGTGCACACTAACGGCTCGAGAGTAAACCGGAAGTTCACCTTCCAGAACCAAAGGGGACCTGACTTCCCTAAAGCAACCCCAGCGAGTTCCTGAGGTCCCCGTTCCAACTCGAGAAGCACCCCAGCTTCCCGCCGCAACTCGAGAAACACTCCAAAATTATCCCCTCCATGCGAGATGAGGAAATTTTGCGATGCAGCATCTCAAGAGAAATACCACATTCCCTCTTAAAAGGCAAAAGGTACTTGACACCGTTTATTCGCCTCAGAAAGTTCCCTCACACAGCCGTCCCCTTTGGAGAGGAGATCTCACTTTATGAATTCAATTCAAGATGAGCCCCTGTGCACATTTAAGGGCTCGAAATAAAACCGGAATTTCCCCTTCCAACACCAAAGGAGACCTGACTTCCCTGAAGCAACCCCAGCGATTTCCTTAGGTCCCCGCCACAACTCGAGAAACACGCCAAAATTATCCGCTCCATGCGAGATGAGGAAATTTTGCCATGCAGCATCTCAAGAGAAATACAACATTCCCTCTTGAAAGGCATAAAAGTACTTGACGCCCTTTATTCGACTCAGAAAGTTCCCTCACACAGCCGTCCCCTTTGGAGAGGAGAACACACTTTATTAACTCAATTCGAGATGAGCCCCTATGCACATTTAAGGGCTCGAGAGGAAACCGGAAGTTCCCCTTCCAACACCAAAGGGGAACTGACATCCCTGAAGCAACCCCAGCGAGATCCTGAGGTCCCTGTGGCTACTCGAGAAGCACTCCCAGCGTCCCGCCGCAACGCAAGAAACACACCAAAGTTATCCCCTCCATGACAGATGACGAAATTTTGCGATGCAGCCTCTCAAGAGAAATACCACATTCTGTCTGGAAAGGCAAAAATGAACTTGATACCCTTTATTCGACTCAGAAATTTCCTTCACATAGCCATCCCCCTTGGAAAGGAGTACACACTTTATGAACTCAATTCGAGGTGAGCCCCTGTGCACATTTAAGGGCTCGAGAGGAAACAGGAATTTCCCCTTCCAACACCAAAGGCGACCTGACTTTCCTGAAGCAACCCCAGCGAGTTCCTGAGGTCCCCGCCGCAACTCGAGAAACACCCCAAAATTATCCCCTCCATGCGAGATGAGGAAATTTTGCGCTGCAGAATCTCAAGAGAAATCCCACATTCCCGCTTGAAAGGCAACAGTGTACTTGACTCCCTGTAGGCGAATCAGAATGTTCCCTAACATCCGTCCTCAGTGCAGAGGAGAACACACTCACTTGACGCAAATCGAGAACAGGCAATGTTCCCATTTTACGGCTCGAGAGTAATCTGGAAGTTCCCCTTTCAACACAAAAGGGGACTTGACGTCCCTGAAGCAACCCGAGGGAGTTCTTTAGATCGCCGTTGCAAGTCGAGAAGTATCCCCCGCTTCCCTCTGCAACTCGAGAAATACCACAAAATTATACCCTCAATGCGAGATGAGGAAATTTTGCAATGCAGCATCTCAAGAGAAATACCACATTCCCTCTTGAAAGCAAAACGGTACTTGACACCCTTTATTCGACTCAGAAAGTTCCCTCACACAGCCGTCCCCTTTTAGAGGAGAACACACTTTATGGACTCAATTCGAGATGAGCCCCTGTGCACATTTAAGGGCTCGAGAGGAACCCGGAAGTTCCCCTTTCAACAACAAAGGGGACCTGACTTTCCTGAAGCAAGCCCAACGAGTTACTGAGGTCCCTGTCGCAACTCGAGAAGCACCCCCAGCTTCCCGCCGCAACTCGAGAAACACCCCAAAATTATCCCCTCCATGCGAGATGAGGAAATTTTGCGATGCAGCATCTCAAGAGAAATACCACATTCCCTCTTGAAAGGCAAAAAGTTACTTGACAGCCTTTATTCGACTCAGAAAGTTCGCTCACACAACATTCCCTTTTGAGAAGAGTATACACTTCATTGACTCAATTCGAGATGAGCCCCTGTGCACATTTAAGGGCTCGAGAGGAACCCGGAAGTTCCCGTTCCAACACCAAAGGGGACCTGACTTCCCTGAAGCAACCCCAGCGAGTTCCTGAGGTCCCCTTCGCAATCGATAAGCACCCCCAGCTTCCCGCCGCAACTCGAGAAACACCCCAAAATTATCACTTCAATGCGAGATGAGGAAATTTTGCGATGCAGCATCTCAAGAGAAATACCACATTCCCTCTTTCAAGGCAAAAAAATACTTGACACCATTTATTCGACTCAGAAAGTTCCCTCAAACAGCCGTCCCCTTTGGAGAGAACACACTTTATCGACTCAAATCGAGATGAGCCCCTGTGCACAATTAAGGGCTCGAGAGGAACCCGGAAGTTCCCCTTCCAACAGCAAAGGGGACCTGACTTCCTTAAAGCAACCCCAGCGTGTTCCTGAGGTGCCCATCGCAACTCTTGAAGCACAACCAGCTTCCCCCCGCAACTCGAGAAAGACCCCAAAATTATCCCCTCAATGCGACATGAGGAAATTTTGCAATGCAGCATCTCAAGAGAAATACCACATTCCCTCTTGAAAGGCAAAAAGGTACTTGACACCCTTTATTCGACTCAGAAAGTTCCCTCACACAGCAGTCCCATTTGAGAGGAGTATATACTTCATTGACTCAATTCGAGATGAGCCCCTGTGCACATTTAAGGGCTGGAAAGAAACCCGGAAGTTCCCCTTCCAACACCAAAGGGGAACTGACTTCCCTGAAGCAACCCCAGCGAGTTCCTGAGGTCCCCATCGCAACTCGAGAAGCACCCCCAGCTTCCCGCCGCAACTCGAGAAACACCCCAAAATTATCCCCTCAATGCGAGATGAGGAAATTTTGCGATGCAGCATCTCAAAAGACATACCACATTCCATCTCGAAAGGCAAAAAGGTACTTGACACCCTTTATTCGACTCAGAAAGTTCCCTTACACAGCCGTACCCTTTTAGAGGAGAACACACTTTATGGACTCAATTCGAGAAGATCCCCTGTGCATATTTAAGGGCTGGAGAGGAACCCGGAGTTCCCCTTCCATCACCAAAGGGGACCTGACCTCCCTGAAGCAACCCCAGCGTGTTCCTGAGGTCCCCGTCTCAACTCTAGAAGCACCCCCAGGTTCCCGCCGCAACTCGAGATACACCCCAAAAGTATCCCCTCAATGCGAGATGAGGAAATTTTGCGCTGCAGAATCTCAAGAGAATTTCCAAATTTCCTCATAAAAGGCAAAAGGGTACTAAACACCCTTTATGCAACTCAGAAAGATCCCTCACGCAGCCGTCCCCATTGCGAGGAGAACACACTTTATGGACTCTATTCGAGAAGAGGCCCTATTCACATTAAAGGGTTCGAGAATAATACGGAAGTTACCCTTCCAGCACAATATGGGACCAGACTACCCTGAAGTAACTCGAGTGTGGTCCAGAGGTACTCCTCGGAACTGCAGAAGTACCCCCAGTTTCCCAACCCAATTCGTGAAACACCAATAAATTATTACCTCCATGCTAGATGAGGAAATTTTGCGCTGCAGAATCTCAAGAGAAATCCCACATTCCCGCTTGAAAGGCAACAGTGTACTTGACTCCCTATAGGCGACTCAGAATGTTCCCTAACATCCGTCCGCAGTGCAGAGGAGAACACACTCACTTGACTCAAATCGAGAAGAGGCAATGTTCCCATTTAACGACTCTAGAGTAATCTGGAAGTTCCCCTTCCAACACAAAAGGAGATTTGACTTCGCTGAAGCAACCCGAGCGAGTTCCTGAGGTCCCCGTTGCAAGTCGAGAAGTATCCCCTGCTTCCTTCTGCAACTCGAAAAATACCACAAAATAATCCCCTCAATGCGAGATGAGGAAATTTTGCGATGAGGCATCTCAAGAGAAATACCACATTCCCTCTTGAAAGGCAAAAAGGTACTTGACACCATTTATTCGACTCAGAAAATTCCCTGACCCTGTCGTCCCCTTTGGAGAGAACACACTTTATGGACTCAAATCGAGATGAGCCCCTGTGCACATTTAAGGGCTCGAGAGGAACCAGGAAGTTAGCCTTCCAACAGTAAATGAGACCTGACTTCCTTGAAGCAACCCCAACGAGTTCCTGAGGTCCCCGTCGCAACTCTTGAAGCACCCCCAGCTTCCCGTCACAACTCGAGAAACACCCCAAAATTATCCCCTCAATGCGAGATGAGGAAATTTTGCGATGCAGCATCTCAAGAGAAATACCACATTCCCTCTTGAAAGGCAAAAAGGTACTTGACATCCTTTAATCGACTCAGAAAGTTCCCTCACACAGCCGTCCCCTTTTAGAGGAGAACACACTTTATGGACTCAATTCAAGATGAGCCCCTGTGCACATTAAAGGGGTCGAGAGGAATGCAGAAGTTCCCATTCCAACACCAAAGTGGACCTGACTTCCCTGAAGCAACCCCAGCGAGCTCCTGAGGTCCCCACCGCAACTCGCGAAGCACCCCCAGCTTCCCGCCGCAACTCGAGAAACACCCCAAAATTATCCCCTCAATGCGAGATGAGGAAATTGTGCGCTGCAGAATCTCAAGAGAAATACCACATTTCCTCATAAAAGGCAAAAGGGTACTAAACACCCTTTATGCAACTTGGAAGTTCCCTCACACAATCGTCCCCATTGAGAGGAGAACACATTTTATGGACTCTATTCCAGAAGAGGCCCTATTCACTTTAAAGGGTTCGAGAATAATACGGAAGTTCCCCTTCCAGCACAAAATAGGACCAGACTTCCCTGAAGTAACTCGAGTGTGGTCCAGAGGTACTCGTCGGAACTGCAGAAGTACCCCCAGCTTCCCAAACCAATTCGTGAAACACCAATAAATTATCCCCTCCATGCTAGATGAGGAAATTTTGCGCTGCAGAATCTCAAGAGAAATCCCACATTCCCGCTTGAAAGGCAACAGTGTACTTCACTCAGTTTAGGCGACTCAGAATGTTCCCTAACATCCGTCCTCAGTGCAGAGGAGAAAACACTCACTTGACTCAAATCGAGAAGACGGAATGTTCTCATTTAACGGCTCGAGAGTAATGTGGAAACTCCCCTTCCAACACAAAAGGGGAATTGACTTCGCTGAAGCAACCCGAGCGAGTTCCTGAGGTCCCCGTTGCAAGTCGAGAAGTATCCCCTGCTTCCCTCTGCAACTCGAGAAATAACACAAAATTATCCCCTCAATGCGAGATGAGGAAATTTTGCAATGCAGCATCTCAAGAGAAATACCACATTCCCTCTTGAAAGGCAAAAAAATACTAGACACCCTTTATTCGACTCTGAAAGTTCCCTCACACAGCCGTCCCCTTTTAGAAGACAACACACTTTATGGACTCAATTCGAGATGAGCCCCTGTGCATATTTAAGGGCTCGAGAGGAACACGGAAGTTCCCCTTCCAACACCAAAGGGGACCTGAATTCCCTGATGCAACCCCAACGAGTTCCTGAGGTCCCTGTCGCAACACGAGAAGCACCCCCAGCTTCCCGCCGCAACTCGAGAAACACCCCAAAATTATCCCCTCAATGCGAGATGAGGAAATTTTGCGATGCAGCATCTCAAGAGAAATACCACATTCCCTCTTGAAAGGCAAAAAGGTACTTGACATCCTTTAATCGAGTCAGAAATTTCCCTCACACAGCCATCCCCTTTTAGAGGAGAACAAACTTTATGGACTCAATTTGAGATGAGGCCCTGTGCACATTTAAGGGGTCAAGAGGAATCCAGAAGTTCCCCTTCCAACACCAAAGTGGACCTGACTTCCCTGAAGCAACCCCAGCGAGTTCCTGAGGTCCCCGTCTCAACTCTTGAAGCACCCCAGCTTCCCGCCGCAACTCGAGAAACACCCCAAAATTATCCCCTCAATGCGAGATGAGGAAATTTTGCGATGCAGCATCTCAGGAGAAATACCACATTCCCTCTTGAAAGGCAAAAAGTTACTTGACACCATTTATTCGATTCAGGAAGTTCCCTCACACAGCCATCCCCTTTTAGAGGAGAACACACTTTATGGACTCAATTTTAGATGAGCCCCTGTGTACATCTAAGGGCTCGAGAGGAACCCGGAAGTTCCCCTTCCAACACCAAAGAGGACCTGACTTGCCTGAAGAAACCCCAGCAAGTTCCTGAGGTCCCCTTCCCAACTCGAGAAGCACACCCAGCTCCCCGCTGCAACTCTAGTAACCCCATAAAATTATCCCCTCAATGTGAGATGAGGAAATTTTGCGATGCAGCATCTAAAGAGAAACACCACATTCCCTCTTGAAAGGCAAAAAGTTACTTGACACCCTTTATTCGACTCAGAAAATTCCCTCTTCCAGCCGTCCCCTTTGGAGAGGAGAACACACTTTACGAAGTCTATTCGAGATGAGCCCCTGTCCATATTAAATGTCTCGAGAGGAAATCGGAAGTTCCCCTTCCAACAACAAAGGGGTCCTGACTTCCCTGAAACAACCGAAGGGAGTTCCTGAGGTCCCCGTTGCAACTCGAGAAGCACCCCCAGCTTCCCGCCGCAACTCGAGACACACCCAAAATTATCCCCTCAATGATAGATGAGGAAATTTTGCGATGCAGAATCTCAAGAGAAATGCCACATTCCCTCTTGAAAGGCAAAATGGTACTTGACACCCTTTATTCGACTCAGAAAGGTCCCTCACACAGCCGTCCCCTTTGGAGAGAACACACTTTATGGACTCAATTCGAGATGAGCCCCTGTGCACATTTAAGGGCTCGAGAGGAAACCGGAAGTTTCCCTTCCAACACCAAAGGGGAACTGACTTCCCTGAATCAACCCCAGCGAGTTCATGAGGTCCCCGTCGCAACTCGAGAAGTACTCAGTGCTTCCCACCGCAACTCGAGAAACACCCCAAAATTATCCCCTCAATGCGAGATGAGGAAATTTTCCGATGCAGAATCTCAAGAGAAATACCACATTCCCTCTTGAAGGCAAAATGTTACTTGCTACCATTTACTCGACTCAGAAAGTTCCCTCAGAGCCGTTCCCTTTGGAGAGGTGAACACACTTCATGGACTCAATTCCAGATGAGGCCCTGCTCATATTTAAGGGCTCGAGAGGAAACAGGAAGTTCCCTTTCCAACCCCCAAGGGGACCTGACTTCCCTGAAGCAACCCCAGCGAGTTCCTGAGGTCCCCCTCGCAACTCGAGAAGCAACCCAGCTTCCCGCCGCAACTCGAGAAACACCCCAAAATTACCCCCAAAAGGCGAGATGAGGAAATTTTGCGATGCAGCATCTCAAGATAAATACCACATTGCCTCTGGAAAGGCAAAAAGGTACTTGACACCCTGTATTCGACTCAGAAAGTTCCCTCACAAAGCCGTCCCCTTTGGAGAGGAGAACACTTTATGGACTCAATTCGAGATAAGTCCCTGTGCACATTTAAGGGCTCGAGAGGAATCCTGAAGTTCCCCTTCCAACAAGAAAGGGGAAATGACTTCCCTGAAGCAACCCCAGCGAGTTCCTGAGGTCCCCGTCGCAGCACGAGAAGCACCCCCAGTTTCCCGCCGCAACTGGAGAAAAACCAGAAAATTAATCCCTCAATGCGAGATGAGGAAATTTTGTGGTGCAGATTCTGAAGAGATATACCACATTCCCTCTTGAAAGGCAAAAAGGAACTTGACACTCTTTACTCTACTCAGAAAGTTCACTCACACAGCCGTCCGCTTTGGAGAGAACACACTTTATGGACTCAATTCGAGATGAGCCCCTGTGCACATTTAATGGCTCGAGAGGAAACCGGAAGTTCCCTTCGAACATCAAAGGCGACCTGACTTTCCAGAAGCAACACCAGCGAGTTCCTTAGGTCCCCGTCGCAACTCGAGAAGCACCCCCAGCTTCCGCCGGTAACACGTGAAACACACCAAAATTATCCCCTCAATGCGAGATGAGGAAATTTTGCGATGCAGCATCTCAAGAGAAATACCACATTCCCTCTTGAAAGGCAAAAAGGTACTTGACACCGTTTATTCGACTCAGAAAGTTCCCTCACACAGCCGTCCCCTTTGGAGAGAACACACTTTATGGACTCATTTCGAGATGAGACCCTGTGCACTTTTAAGAGCTCGAGAGGAACCCGGAAGTTCGCCTTCCAAGATCAAAGGGGACCTGACTTCCCTGAATCAACCCCAGAGAGTTCCTGAGGTGCACGTCGCAACTCGTGAAGCACCCCCTGCTTCCCGCCGCAACTCGAGAATCACCCCAAAATTATCCCCTCAATGCGAGATGAGGAAATATTGCCATGCAGCATCTCAAGAGAAATACCACATTCCCTCTTGAAAGGCAAAAAGGTACTTGACACCCTTTATTCGACTCAGAAAGTTCCCCACACAGCCTTCCCCTTTTACAGGAGAACATACTTTATGGACTCAATTTGAGATGAACTCTTGTGCACATTTAAGGGCTCGAGAGGAAACCAGAAATTCCCCTTCCAACAGCAAAGGGTACCTGACTTCCCTGAAGTAACCCCAGCGAGTTCCTGAGGTCCCCGTCGCAACTCGATAAGCACCCCCAGCTGCCCGCCGCAACTCGAGAAACACCCCAAAATTATCCACTCCAAGCGAGATGAGGAAATTGTCCGATGCAGCATCTCAAGAGAAATACCACATTCCCTCTTGAAATGCAAAAAGGTACTTGACACCCTTTATTACACTCAGAAAGTTCCCTCACACAGCCGTCCCCTTTGGAGTGAACACACTTTATGGACTCAATTCGAGTTGAGCCCCTGTGCACATTTATGGGTGCGAAAGGACCCGGAAGTTCCCTTCCAACAACAAAGGGGACCTGACTTCCCTAAAGCAACCCCAGTGAGTTCCTGAGGTCCCCGTCGCAACTCGAGAAGCACCCCCAGCTTCCGGCCGCAACTCGTGAAACACCCCAAAATTATCCCCTCCATGCGAGATTAGGAAATTTTGCGATTCAGCATCTCAAGAGAAATACCACATTCCCTCTTGAAAGGCAAAAAGTTACTTGAAACCCTTTATTCTACTCAGAAACTTCCCTCACACAGCCGTCCCCTTTGGAGAGAACACACTTTATGGACTTAATTCTATATGATCCCCTGTGCACATTTATGGGCTCGAGAGGAACCCGCAAGTTCCCCTTCCAACAGCAAAGGGGAGCTGACTTCCCTGAAGCAACCCCTGTGAGTTCCTGAAGTCCCCGTCGCAACTCGAGAAGCACCTCCAGCTTCCCGCCGAAACTCGAGAAACACCCCAAAATTATCCCCTCCATGCGAGATGAGGAAATTTTGCGATGCATCATCTCAAGAGAAATACCACATTCCCTCTTGAAAGGCAAAAAGGTACTTGACACCCTTTATTCGATTCAGAAAATTCCCTCACACAACCGTGCCATTTGAGAGGAGTATACACTTCATTGCCTGAATTCGAGATGAGCCGCTGTGCACATTTAAGGGCTCCAGAGGAACTCGGAATTTCCCCTTCCAACAACAAAGGAGACATGACTTCCCTGAAGCAACCCCAGCGAGTTCCTAAGGTCCCCGTTTCAACTCGAGAAGCACCCCCAGCTTCCCGCCACAACTCGAGAAACACCCCAAAATAATTCCCTCAATGCGAGATGAGGTTAATTTGCGATGCAGCATCTCAAGAGAAATACCACATTCCCTCTTGAAAGGCAAAAAGGTACTTGACACCTTTTATTCCACTCAGAAAGTTCCCTTACACAGCCGTCCCCTTTTAGAGGAGAACACACTTTATGAACTCAATTCGAGATGAGCCCCTGTGCACATTTAAGGGCTCGAGAGGAACCCGGAAGTTCCCCTTCCAACCGCAAAGTGGACCTGACTTCCCTGAAGCATCCCCAGCGAGTTCCTGAGGTCCCCGTCGAAACTCTTGAAGCACCCCCAGATTCCCGCCGCAACTCGAGAAACACCCCAAAATAATTCCCTCAATGCGAGATGAGGAAATTTTGCGATGCAGCATCTCAAGAGAAATACCACGTTCCCACTTGAAGGCAAAAAGGTACTTGACACCCTTTATTCGACTCAGAAAGTTCCCTCAAACAGCCGTCCCATTTTAGAGGAAAACACACTTTATGGACTCAATTCGAGATAAGCCCCTGTGCATATTTAAGGGCTCGAGAGTAACCCGGAAGTTCTCCTTCCAACAGCGAAGGGGACCTGACTTCCCTGAAGCAACCCCAGCGAGTTCCTGAGGTCCCCGTTGCAACTCGAGAAGCACCCCCAGCTTCCCGCCACAACTCGAAAAACACACAAACATTATCCCCTCAATGCGAGACGAGGAAATTTTGCGATGCAGCATCTCAAGAGAAATACCACATTCCGTCTTAAAAGGCAAAAATGTACTTGACACCCTTTATTTGACTCAGAAAGTTCCCTCACACAGCTGTCCCCTTGCGAGAGGAGAACACAGTTTTTGGACTCAATTCGAGATGAGCCCCTGTGCACATTGAACGGCTCGAGAGGAAACCGGAAGTTCCCCTTCCAATAGAAAAGGGGACCTGAATTACCTGAAGCAACCCCAGCAAGTTCCTGAGGTCCCCGTCGCAACTCGAGAAGCACCCCCAGCTTCCTTGCACAACTCGAGAAACACCCCAAAGTTATCCCCTCAATGAGAGATGAGGAAATTTTACGATGCAGCAACTCAAGAGAAACACCACATTCCCTCTTGAAAGGCAAAAACGTACTTGTCTCCCTTTATTCGACTCAGAAAATTCCCTCACACAGCCGTCCTCTTTGGAGAGGAGAACACACTTTATTGACTCAATTCGAGATGAGCTCCTGTTCACATATAAGGGCTCGAGAGGAAACCGGAAGTTCCCCTTCCAACACCAAAGGGGACCTGATTTCTCTGAAGCAACACCATCGAGTTCCTGAGGTCCCCATCGCAACTCGAGGAGCACCCAAGCTTCGCGCCGCAACTCGAGAAACATGGCTAAATTATACCCTCAATGCGAGATGAGGAAATTTTTGCGATGAAGCACCTGAAGAGAAATACCACATTCCCTTTGAAAGGCAAAAAGGTACTTGACACCCTTTATTCGACTCAGAAAGTTCCCTCACACACCGTCCCATTTTAGAGGAGAACACACTTTATGGACTCTATTCGAGATGAGCTCCTGTGCACATTTAAGGGCTCGAGAGCAACCCGGAAGTTCCCCTTCCAACAGCAAAGGGGACCTGACTTCCCTGAAGCAACACCAGCGAGTTCCTTAGGTCCCCGTCCCAACTCTTGAAGCACCCCCAGCTTCCCACCGCAACTCGAGAAACACCCCAAAATTATCCCTTCAATGCGAAATGAGGAAATTTTGCGATGCAGCATCTCAAGAGAAATACCACATTCCCTCTTGAAAGGCAGAAATGTACTTGACACCCTTTATTCGACTCAGAAAGTTCCCTGACACAGCCGTCCCCTTTTAGAGGAGAACACACTTTATGGACTCAATTCGAGATGAGCCCCTGTGCACATTAAAGGGCTCGAGAGGAAACCGGAAGTTCCCCTTCCAACACCAAAGGGGACCTCACTTCCCTGAAGCAACCACAGCGAGTTGCTCAGGTCCCTGTCGCAACTCGAGAAGCACCCCCAGATTCCCGCCGCAACTCGAGAAACACCCCAAAGTTATCCCCTCAATGCGACATTAGGAAATTTTGCGATGCGGAATCTCAAGAGAAATACCACATTCCCTCTTAAAGGCAAAAATGTACTTGACACCCTGTATTCGACTCAGAAAGTTCCCTCACAGAACTGTCCCCTTTGGAGAGGAGAACACACTTTATGGACTCAATTCGTGATGAGCCCCTGTTCACATTTAATGGCTCGAGAGGCAACCGGAAGTTCCCCTTCTAGCACCAAAGGGGACCTTACTTCCGTGAAGCAACCACAGAGAGTTCCTGAGGTCCCCGTCGCAACTCGAGAAGCACCCCTAGCTTCCCGCCGCAACTCGAGAAAAACCACAAAATTATCCCCTCAATGCGATATGAGGAATTTTTGCGATGCAGAATCTCAAGATAAATACCACCTTACCTCTTGAAAGGCAAAGGTTTCTTTACACATTTTTTTGGGACTCAGAAATTTCACTATCATCAGTCCCCACTGGAGAGGAAAATACACTTTATGGACTCAATTCGAGATGAGCCCCTATTCCCATTTTATGGCTCTTCAGAATATACCTAAATTTTCCCTTCCAACAAAAAGCGGACCTGACTTCCCTGAAGCAACCCGAGCGGAGTCCTGAGGTCCCCATCTTACCTCGAGAATTACCCCCAGATTCCCGCGGAAACTCGAGAAACACCACAAAATTATTCCCTCAATGCGAGATGAAGAAATTTTGCGCTGCAGAATTTCAACAGAAATACCACATTCCTTCTTGCAAGGCAAAAGTGTACAGGACAACCTTTATACGACTGAGAGAGTTCCCTCACACAGCCGTCCCCATTTTATAGGAGAACACACATTATGGACTCAATACGAGATGAGCCCCTATTCCCATTTAACGGCTCGAGAGTAAACCGGATGTTCCCCTTCCAACTCCACTGGGGACCTGACTTCCCTGAAGCAACCAGAGCGACTTCCTGGGGTACACGTCGCAACTCGAGCAGTTACACCAGCTTCCCCCCAAAACACGAGAAAAATCACAAAATTTTGCCCTCAATGCGAGGTGAGTAAATTTTGTGCTGCATCTCAAGAGAAATACCACATTCCCTCTTGAAAGGCAAAAGGGTACTTGACACCCATTATGGGACTCAAAAATTTTCCTCACACAGCCGTCCCCATTGGAGAGGAGAACACACTTTAAGGAATAAATTCCAGAGGAGGGCCTATTCCCATTTAACAGCTCCAGAGTAAACCAGACGTTCCTATTACAAATCGAAAGGGGACCTGACTTCCCTGAATCAACCCGAGCGAGTTCCTGAGGTCCCCGACGCACTTCAAGAAGTACCCCCAGCTTCTCCCCGCAACTATAGAAACACCACAATATTATAGATTCAATGCGAGATGAGGAAATTCTGCGCTGCAGAATCACAAGTGAAATACCACATTCCCTGTTGAAAGGCAATGGGTACTTGACACCCTTTATTCTACTCAGAAAGTTCACACACAGAGGCGTCCGCATTGGAGAGGAGAACACACTTTAAGGACTCAATTCCAGATGAGCCCCTATTCACAATTATTGGTTCAAGAGGAAGAACGAAAACGAGCGAGTTCCTGAGGTCCCTGTCACAACTCGGGAAACACCCCTAGCTTCCCGCCGCAACTCGAGAAACACCTCAAAATTATCCACTCAATGCGAGATGAGGAAATTTTGCGATGCAGAATCTCACGAGAAACACCACATTCCCTCTTGAAAGGCAAAAAGGTACTTGTCACCCTTTATTCGACTCAGAAATTTCACTCACACAGCCGTACCCTTTGGAGATGAGAACACACTTTATGGACTCAATTTGAGATGAGCCCCTGTTCACATTTAAGGGCTCGAAAGGAAACAGGAAGTTGCCCATCCAACATCAAATGGGAACTGATGTCCCTGAAGCAACCACAGCGAGTTCCTGAGGTCCCTGTCGCAACTCGAGTAGCACCCCAGGCTTCCGGCCGGACCTCGAGAAACACTCCAAAATTATCCTCTCAATGCGAGATGAGGAAATTTTGCGATGCAGAATCTCAGGAGAAATACCACATTTCCTCTTGAAAGGCAAAAAGTTTCTTGACACCCTTTATTCGATTCAGAAATTTCCCTCAAAGAGCCGTCCCGTTTGGAGAGGAGAACACACTTTATGGACTCAATTCCAGATGAGCCTCTGTTCACATTTAAGGGCTAGAGAGGACACGGGATGTTCCCCTTCCAACAACAAAGGGAACCTGACTTCACTAAACCAACCCCAGCGAGTTCCTGAGGTCCCCGTCGCAACTCGAGAAGCACCCCCAGCTTCCCGCCGCAACTCGAGAAACACCCCAAAATTATCCCCTCCATGCGAGATGAAGAAATTTGGCGATACAGCACCTTAAGAGAAATACCACATTCCATCTTGAAAGGCAAAAAGGTACTTGACACCCTTTATTCGACTCAGAAAGTTCCCTCACACAGCCGTCCCCTTTGGAGAGGAGAACACACTTTATGGACTCAATTCGAGATGAGCCCTGAGCACATTAATGGCTCGAGAGGAAACCGGAAGTTCCCCTTCCAACACCAAAGCGGACCTGACTTCCCTGAAGCAACCCCAGCGAGTTCCCAAGCTCAACGTCGCAACTCGAGAAGCACCCCCAGCTTCCCGCCACAACTCAAGAAACACCCCAAAATTATCCCCTCCATGCGAGATGAGGAAATTTGGCGATGCAGCATCTCAAGAGAAATACCACATTCCCTCTTAAAGGGCAAAAAGGTAATTGACACCCTTTATTCGACTCAGAAAGTTCCCTCACAAAGCCGTCAACTTTGGAGACTAGAACACACTTTATGGACTCAATTCGAGATGAGCCCCTGTGCACATTTAAGGGCTGGAGAGGAACCCCGAAGTTCCCCTTCCAACACCAAAGGGGACCTGACTTCCCTGAAGCAACCCCAGCGAGTTCTTGAGGTCCCCGTCGCAACTCGAGAAGCACCCCCAGCCTCCCGCCGCAACTCGAGAAACACCCCAAAAGTATCCCCTCCATGCGAGATGAGGAAATTTTGCGATGCAGCATCTCAAGAGAAATTCTACATTCCCTCTTGAAAGGCAAAAACGTACTTGACACCCTTTATTCGACTCAGAAAGTTCCCTCACACAGCGGTCCCCTTTGGAGTGGAGAACACACTTTATGGACTCAATTCGAGATGAGTCCCTGGGCACATTTAAGGGCTGGAGAAGAAACCGGAAGTTCCCCTTCCAACACCAAAGGGGACCTGACTTCCCTGTAGAAACCCCAGCGATTTCTTGAGGTCCTGGTCGGAACTCGATAAACAACCCCATCTTCCCGTCGCAACTCAAGAAACACCCCAAAATTATAACCTCCATGCGAGATGAGGAAATTTTGCGTTGTAGCATCTCAAGAGAAATACCACATTCCCTCTTGAAAGGGAAAAAGGAACTTGACACCCTTTATTCGACTCAGAAAGTTCCCTCACACATCCGTCCCCTTTGGAGAGGAGAACACACTATATGGACTCAGTTCGAAATGACTCCCTGTGCACATTTAAGGGCTCGAGAGGAAACCGGAAGTTCCCCTTCCAACACCAAAGGTGACCTGACTTCCCTGAAGCAACCACATCGAGTTCCTGAGGTCCCCGTCGCAACTCGAGAAGCAACCCCTTCTTCCCGCCGCAACTCGAAAAACACCCCAAAATTATCCGCTCCATGCGAGATTAGGAAATTTGGCGATGCAGCATCTCAAGAGAAATACCAAATTCCCTCTTGAAAGGCAAAAAGGTACTTTACACCCTTTATTCGACTCAGAAAGTTCTCTCACACAGCCGTCCCCTTTGGAGAGAACACACTTTATGGACTCAATTCGAGATGAGCCCCTGTGCACATTAAGGGCTCGATAGGAAATCGGAATTTCCCCTTCCAACACCAAAGCGGACCTGACTTCCCTGAAGCAACCCCAGTGAGTTACCTAGGTCACCGTCGCAACTCGAGAAGCACCCCCAGCTTCCCGCCGCAACCCGAGAAACACCCCAAAATTATCCCCTCCATGCGAGATGAGGAAATTTGGCGATGCAGCATCTCAAGAGAAATACCACATTCCCTCTTGAAAGGCAAAATGGTACTTGACACCCTTTATTCGACTCAGAAAGTTCCCTCACACAGCCGTCCCCTTTGGAGTGGAGAACACACTTTATGGACTCAATTCGAGATGAGTCCCTGTGCACATTTAAGGGCTGAAGAGGAATACGGAAGTTCCCCTTCCAACACCAAAGGGGACCTGACTTCCCTGAAGAAACCACAGAGATTTCCTGATGTCCCGGTCGCAACTCGAGAAGCACACCCAGCTTCCCTCCGCATCTCGAAAAACAACCCAAAATTATCCGCTCTATGCGAGATGAGGAAATTTGGCGTTGCAGCATCTCAAGAGAAATACCACATTCCCTCTTGATAGGCAAAAAGGTACTTGACACCCTTTATTCGACTCAGAAAGTTCCTCACACAGCCGTCCACTTCGGAAAGGAGAACACACTTTATGCACTCAATTCGAAATGAGCCCCTGTACACATTAAGGGCTCGAGGGGAAACCGGAAGTTCCCCTTCCAAAACCAAAGGGGACCTGACTTCCCTGAAGCAACCCCAGCGAGTGACCTAGGTCACCGTCGCAACTCGAGAAGCACCCCCAGCTTCCCGCCGCAACCCGAGAAACACCCCAAAATTATCCCCTCCATGCGAGATGAGGAAATTTGGCGATGCAGCATCTCAAGAGAAATACCACATTCCCTCTTGAAAGGCAAAAAGGTACTTGACACCCTTTTTTCGACTCAGAAAGTTCCCTCACACAGCCGTCCCCTTTGGAGAGGAGAACACACTTTATGGACTCAATTCTAGATGAGCCCCTGTGCACATTTAAGGGCTGGAGAGGAAACAGGAAATTCCCCTTCCAACACCAAAGGGGACCTGACTTCCCTGAAGCAACCCCAGCGAGTTCCTGAAGTCCCTGTCGCAACTCGAGACGCACCCCCAGCTTGCCGCCGGAACTCGAGAAACAACCCAAAATTATCCCCTCCATGCGAGATGAGGAAATTTGGCGATGCAGCATTTTAACAGAAATGCCACATTCCCTCTTGAAAGGCAAAAAGGTACTTGACACCCTTTATTCGACTCAGAAATTTCCCTCACACAGCCGTCCCCTTTGGAGAGAAGAACACACTTTATGGACTCTATTCGTGATGAGCCCCTGTGCACATTAAGGGCTCGAGAGGAAACTGGAAGTTCCCCTTCCAACACCAAAGGGGACCTGACTTCCCTGAAGCAACCCCAGCGAGTTCCCAAGGTCAACGTCGCAACTCGAGACGCACACCCAGCTTCCCGCCGCAACTCGAGAAACACCCCAAAAATATCCCCTCCATGCGAGATGAGTAAATTTTGCGATGCAGCATCTCAAGAGAAATTCTACATTCCCTCTTGAAAGGCAAAAAGGTACTTGACACCCTTTATTCGACTCAGAAAATTCCCTCACACAGTCGTCACCTTTGGAGAGGAGAACACACTTTATGGACTCAATTCGAGATGAGTCCCTGGGCACATTTAAGGGCTGGAGAGGAAACCGGAAGTTCCCCTTCCAACACCAAAGGGAACCTGACTTCCCTGTAGAAACCCCAGCGATTTCCTGAGATCCCGGTCGGAACTCGATAAGCAACCCCATCTTCCTGCCCCAACTCGAGAAACACCCCAAAATTATTCCCTCCTTGCGAGATGAGGAAATTTTGCGATGTAGCATCTCAAGAGAAATACCACATTCCCTCTTGTAAGCAAAAAGTTACTTGACACCCTATATTCGACTCAGAAAGTTCCCTCACACAGCCGTCCCCTTTGGAGAGGAGATCACACTTGATTGACTCAATTCGAGATGAGCCCCTGTGCACATTTAAGGGCTCGAGAGGAAAACGGAAGTTCCCCTTCCAACACCACAGGGGACCTGACTTCCGTGAAGCTACCCCAGCGAATTCCTGAGGTCCCCGTCGCAACTCGAGAAGCATCCCAAGCTTTCCGCCGCAACTCGAGAAACGCCCCAAAATTATGCCCTCCACGCGAGATGAGGAAATTTTGCGATGCAGCATCTCAAGAGAAATACTACATTCCCTCTTGAAAGGCAAAAAGGTACTTGACACCCTTTATTCGACTCAGAAAGTTTCCTCACACAGCCGTCCCCTTTGGAGAGGAGAACACATTTGATGCACTCAATTCGGGATGAGCCCCTGTGCACACTTAAGGGCTCGAGAGGAAACCGGAAGTTCCCTTTCCAGCACCAAAGGCGACCTGACTTCCTTGAAGCAACCCCAGCGAGTTCCTGAGGTCCCCGTCGCAACTCGAGAAGCACCCCCAGCTTCCCGCGGCAACTAGAGAAACACACCAAAATTATCCCCTCCATGCGAGATGAGGAAATTTTGCGATGCAGCATCTCAAGAGAAACTCCACATTCCCTCTTGAAAGGCAAAAAGGTACTTGACACCCTTTATTCGACTCAGAAAGTTGAATCACACCGCCGTTCCCTTTGGAGAGGAGAATACACTTTATGGACTCAATTCGAGATGAGGCCTTGTGCACATTTAAGGGCTTGAGAGGAAACAGAAAGTTCCCCTTCCAACACCAAAGGGGACCTGACTTCCCTGAAGCAACCCCAGCGAGTTCCTGAGGTCCCCGTCGCAACTCGAGAATCACCCCCAGCTTCCCGCGGCAACTCGAGAAACACACCAAAATTATCCCCTCCATGCGAGATGAGGAAATTTTGCGATGCAGCATCTCAAGAGAAACTCCACATTCCCTCTTGAAAGGCAAAAAGGTACCTGACACCCTTTATTCGACTCAGAAAGTTGAATCACACCGCTGTTCCCTTTGGAGAGGAGAATACACTTTATGGACTCAATTCTAGATGAGCCCTTGTGCACATTTAAGGGCTTGAGAGGAAACAGAAAGTTCCCCTTCCAACACTAAAGGGGACCTGACTTCCCTGAAGCAACCCCAGCGAGTTCCTGAGGTCCCCGTCGCAACTCGAGAAGCACCCCCAGCTTCCCGCGGCAACTCGAGAAACACACCAAAATTATCCCCTCCATGCGAGATGAGGAAATTTGGCGATGCATCATCTCAAGAGAAATACCACATTCCCTCTTGAAAGGCAAAAAGGTACTTGACACCCTTTATTCGACTCAGAAAGTTCAATCACACAGCCGTTCCCTTAGGAGAGGAGAATACACTTTATGGACTCAATTCGGGATCAGCCCCTGTGCACTTTTAAGGGCTCGAGACGACACCGGAAGTTCCCTTTCCAACACCAAAAGTGACCTTATTTCCTGAAGCAACCACAACCAGTTCCTGATGTCCCTGTCGCAACTCGAGAAGCAACCCGACCTTCCCGCCGCAACTCGAGAAACACACCAGAATTATCCCCTCCATGCGAGATGAGAAAATTTGGCAATGGAGAATCTAAAGAGAAATACCACATTCTCTCTTGAAAGGCAAAAAGGTACTTGACACCGTTTATTCGACTGAGAAAGTTCCCTCACACAGCCGTCCAGTTTGGAGAGGAGAACACACTTTATGGACTCAATTCGAGATGAGACCCTGTGCACATTTATGGGCTAGAGAGGTAACCGGAAGTTCCCCTTCCAACACCAAAACGGACCTTACTTCCCTGATTCAACCCCAGTGAGATCTTCAGATCCCCGTCGCAAATGAGAAGCTCCCCTAGTTTCCAGCCGCAACTCGTGAAACACACCTAAATTAACCCCTCCATGCGACATGAGGAATTTTGGCGATGCAGCATCTCAAGAGTAATATCACATTCCCTCTTGAAAGCCAAAAGGTACTTGACACCCTTTATTCGACTCAAAATTTCCCTCACTAAGCCGTCCCCTTTGCAGAGGAGAACACACTTTATGGACTCAATTCGGGATGAGCCCCTTTGCACATCTAAGGGCTCCAGAGGAAACCGGAAGTTCCCCTTCCAACAACAAAGGGGACCTGACTTCCCTGAAGCAACCCCAGCGAGTTCCTGAGGTCCCCGTCGCAACTCGAGAAGCACCCCCAGCTTCCCGCCGCAACTCGAGAAACACCCCAAAATTACCCAGTCCATGCGAGATGAGGAAATTTTGCGATGCAGCATCTCAAGAGAAATACCACATTCTCTCTTGAAAGGCAAAAATGTACTTGACACCCTTTATTCGACTCAGAAAGTTCCCTCACATAGCCGACCCCTTTGGAGAGGAGAACACACTTTATGGACTCAATTCGAGATGAGACCCTGTGCACATTGAAGGTCTCGAGAGGAAACCGGAAGTTCCCCTTCCAACAACAAAGGGGACCTGACTTCCCTGAAGCAAACCCAGCTAGTCCCTGAGGTCCCCGACGCAACTCAAAAAGCAAACCCAGCTTCCCGCCGCAACTCGAGAAACACCCCAAAATTATCTCCTCCTTGCGAGAAGAGGAAATTTTGCGATGCAGCATCTCAAGAGAAATACCACATTCAGTCTTGAAAGGCAAAAAGGTACTTGACACCCTTTATTCGACTCAGAAAGTTCCCTCACACAACCGTCTGCTTTGGAGAGGAGAACACACTTTATGGACTCAATTCGAGAAGAGGCCCTGTGCATATTTAAGGGGAAGAGAGGAAATCAGAAGTTAACCTTCCAACAATAAAGGGGACCTGACTTCCCTGAAGCAACCCCAGCGAGTTCCTGAGGTCCCCGTCGCAACTAGAGAAGCACCCCCAGCGTCCGGCCGCAACTCGAGAAACACGTCAAAATTATCCCCTCCTTGCGAGATGAGGAAATTTGGCGAGGCAGCATCTCAAGAGAAATACCACATTCCCTCTTAAAAGGCAAAAAGGTACTTGACACCCTTTATTCGACTCATTAAGTTCCCTCACACAGGCGTCCCCTTTGGAGAGGAGAACACACTTTATGGACTCAATTCGAGAGGAGCCCCTGTGCACATTTAAGGGCTCGAGAGGAAACCGGAAGTTCCCCTTCCAACAACAAATGGGACCTGACTTCCCAGAAGCAACCCCATTGAGTTCCTAAGTTCCCCGTCGCAACTCGAGAAGCACCCCGAGCTTCCCGGCAAAACTCGAGAAACACCCCCAAAATTATCCCCTCCATTCGAGATGAGGAAATTTTGCGATGCAGCATCTCAAGAGAAATACCACATTCTCTCTTGAAAGGCAAAAATATACTTGACACCCTTTATTCGAATCAGAAAGTTCCCTCACATAGCCGAAACCTTTGGAGAGGAGAACACACATTATGGACTCAATTAGAGATGAGACCCTGTGCACATTGAAGGTCTCGAGAGGAAACCGGAAGTTCCCCTTCCAACACCAAAGGGGACTTGACTTCCCTGAAGCAACCGCAGCTAGTCCTTGAGGTCCCCTTCGCAACTTGAGAAGCAAACCCAGCTTCCCGCCGCAACTCGAGAAACACCCCAAAATTATCCCCTCCTTGCGAGATGAGGAAATTTTGCGATGCAGCATCCCAAGAGAAATATCACATTCCCCCTTGAAAGTCAAAAAGGTACTTGACACTCTTTATTCGACTCAGAAAGTTCCCTCAAACAGCTGTCCCCTTTGGAGAGGAGAACACACTTTATGGACTCAATTCGAGATGAGGCCCTGTGCTCATTTAAGGGCTCGAGAGGAAACCAGAAGTTCCCCTTCCAACACCAAAGGGGACCTGACTTCCCTGAAACAACCCCAGCGAGTTCCCTAGGTAACCGACGCAACTCGAGAAGCACCCCCAGTTTCCCGCCGCAACTCGAGAAACACCCCAAAATTATCCCCTCCATGCGAGATGAGGAAATTTTGCGATGCAGCATCTCAAGAGAAATTCTACATTCCCTCTTGAAAGGCAAAATGGTACTTGACACCCTTTATTCGACTCAGAAAGTTCCCTCACACAGCCGTCCCCTTTGGATTAGAGAACACACTTTATGGACTCAATTCGAGATGAGTCCCTGTGCACATTTAAGGGCTGAATAGGAATCCGGAAGTTCCCCTTCCAACAACAAAGGGGACCTGACTTCCCTGAAGAAACCACAGCGATTTCCTGATGTCCCGGTCGGAACTCGAGAGGCACCCCCAGCTTCCCGCCACAACTGGAAAAACACCCCAAAATTATCCCCTCCATGCGAGATGAGGAAATTTGGCGATGCAGCATCTCAAGAGAAATACCAAATTCCCTCTTGAAAGGCAAAAAGGTACTTGACACCCTTTATTCGACTCAGAAAGTTCCCTCACACAGCCGTCCCCTTTGGAGAGGAGAACACACTTTATGGACTCAATTCGAGAGGAGCCCCTGTGCACATTAAGGGCTCGAGAGGAAACCGGAAGTTCCCCTTCCAACACCAAAGGGGACCTGACATCCCTGAAACAACCCCAGCGAGTTCCCTAGGTCACCGACGCAACTCGAGAAGCACCCCAAAATTATCCAGTCCATGCGAGATGAGGAAATTTTGCAATGCAGCATCTCAAGAGAAATACCACATTCTCTCTTGAAAGGCAAAAATGTACTTGACACCCTTTATTCGACTCAGAAAGTTCCCTCACATAGCCGACCCCTTTGGAGAGGAGAACACACTTTATGGACTCAATTCGAGATGAGACCCTGTGCACATCGAAGGTCTCGAGAGTAAACCGGAAGTTCCCCTTCCAACACCAAAGGGGACCTGACTTCCCTTAAGCAAACCCAGCTAGTCCCTGAGGTCCCCGAGGCAACTCGAGAAACACCCCAAAATTATCCCCTCCATGCGAGATGAGGAAATTTTGTGATGCAGCATCTCAAGAGAAATACCACATTCAGTCTTGAAAGGCAAAAAGGTACTTGACACCCTTTATTCGACTCAGAAAGTTCCCTGACACAGCCGTCTGCTTTGGAGAGGAGAACACACTTTATGGACTCAATTCGAGAAGAGGCCCTGTGCACATTTAAGGGGAAGAGAGGAAATCAGAAGTTAACCTTCCAACAAAAAAGGGGAACTGACTTCCCTGAAGCAACCCCAGCGAGTTCCTGAGGACCGCGTCGCAACTCGAGAAGCACCCCCATTTTCCGGCCGCAACTCGAGAAACACCTCAAAATTATCCCCTCCTTGCGAGTGAGGAAATTTGGCGATGCAGCATCTCAAGAGAAATACCACCTTCCCTCTTAAAAGGCAAAAAGGTACTTGACACCCTTTATTCGACACATTAAGTTCCCTCACACAGGCGTCCCTTTTGGAGAGGAGAACACACTTTATGGGCTCAAATCGAGAGGAGCCCCTGTGCACTTTTAAGGGCTCGAGAGGAAACCGGAAGTTCCCCTTCCAACACCAAAGTGGACCTGACTTCCCTGAAGCAACCTCAGCGAGTTCCTGAGGTCCCCGTCGCAACTCAAGAAGCACTCCCAGCTTCCCGGCAAAACTCGAGAAACACCCCCAAAATTATCCCCTCATGCGAGATGAGGAAATTTTGCGATGCAGCATCTCAAGAGAAATACCACATTCAGTCTTGAAAGGCAAAAAGGTACTTGACACCCTTCATTCGACTCAGAAAGTTCCCTCACACAGCCGTCTCCTTTGGAGAGGAGAACACACTTTATAGACTCAATTCGAGATGAGGCCCTGTGCTCATTTAAGGGGAAGAGAGGAAATCAGAAGTTAACCTTCCAACACAAAAGGGGACCTGACTTCCCTGAAGCAACCCCAGCGAGTTCCTGAGGTCCCCGTCGCAACTCGAAAAGCACCCCCCGTTTCCTGCCGAAACTCGAGAAACACCCCAAAATTATCCCCTTCTTGCGAGATGAGGAAATTTGGCGATGCAGCATCTCAAGAGAAATACAACATTCCCTCTTAAAAGGCAAAAAGGTTCTTGACACCCTTTATTCGACTCATTAAGTTCCCTCACACAGGCGTCCCTTTTGGAGAGGAGAAGACACTTTATGGACTCAATTCGAGAGGAGCCCCTGTGCACATTTAAGGGCTCGAGAGGAAAGCGGAAGTTCCACTTCCAACACCAAAGGGGACCTGACTTTCCTGTAGCAACCCCAGCGAGTTCCTGAGGTCCCCGTCGCAACTCGAGAAGCACCCCCAGCTTCCCGGCAAAACTCGAGAAACACCCCCAAAATTATCCCCCCCATGCGAGATGAGGAAATTTTGCGATGCAGCATCTCAAGAGAAATACCACATTCTCTCTTGAAAGGCAAAAAGGTACTTGACACCCTTTATTGGACTCAGAAAGTTCCCTCACACAGCCGACCCCTTTGGAGAGGAGAACACACTTTATGGACTCAATTCGAGATGAGCCCTGGTGCACATTGAAGGGCTCGAGAGGAAACCGGAAGTTCCCCTTGCAACACCAAAGGGGACCTGACTTCCCTGAAGCAACCACACCGAGTCGATGAAGTCCCCGACGCAACTCGAGAAGCACCACCAGCTTCCCGCCGCAACTCGAGAAACACCCCAAAATTATCCCCTCCATGCGAGATGAGGAAATTTGGCGATGCAGCATCTCAAGAGAAATACCATATTCCCTCTGGAAAGGCAAAAAGTTACTTGACACCCTTTATTCGACTCAGAAAGTTCCCTCACACAGACGTCCCTTTTGCAGAGGAGAACACACTTTATGGACACAATTCGGGATGAGCCCCTGTGCACATTGAAGGGCTCGAGAGTAAACTGGAAGTTCCCCTTCCAACAACAAAGGGGACCTGACTTCCCTGAAGCAATCCCAGCGAGTTCCTGAGGTCCCCGTCGGAAATTGAGAAGCACCCCCACCTTCCCGCCGCAACTCGTGAAGCACCCCCAGCTTCCCGCCGAAACTCGAGAAACACATCAAAATTATACCCTCCATGCGAAATGAGGAAATTTGGCGATGCAGCATCTCAAGAGAAACACCACATTCCCGCTTGAAAGGCAAAAAGATACTTGACACCCTTTATTCGACTCAGAAAGTTCCCTCACAGAGCCGTCATCTTTGGAGAGGAGAATACACTTTATGGACTCAGTTCGAGATGAGCCCCTGTGCACATTTAAGGGCTCGAGAGGAAACCGGAAGTTCCCCTTCCAACAGCAATGGGGACCTGACTTCCCTGAAGCAACCGCAGCGAGTTCCCTATGTCCCCGTCGCAACTCGAGAAGCACACCCAGCTTCCCGTCGCAACTGGAGAAACACCCAAAAATTATCCCCTCCATGCGAGATGAGGAAATTTGGCGATGCAGCATCTCTAGAGAAATCCCAATTCCCTCTTGAAAGGCTAAAAGTTACTTCACTCCCTTTATTCGACTCAGAAAGTTCCCTCACACAGCCGTCCCCTTTGGAGAGGAGAATACACTTTATGGACTCAATTCGAGATGAGCCCCTGTGCACATTTAAGGGCTCGAGAGTAACCCGGAAGTTCCCCTTCCAACAGCAAAGGGGACCGGACTTCCCTGAAGCAACCTCAGCGAGTTCCTGAGGTCCGCGTCGCAACTCGAGAAGCACCCCCAGCATACCGCCGCAGCTCGAGAAACACCCCAAAATTATCCCCAACATGCTAGATGAGGAAATTTCGCGATGCAGCATCTTAACACAAATACCACATTCCCTATTTAAAGGCAAAAGGTATTTGACACCCTTTATTTGACTCAGAAAGTTCCCTCACACAGCCGTCCCATTTGGAGAGGAAAACACACTTTATGGACTCCATTTGAGATGAGCCCCTATTCACATTTAAGGGTTCGAGAGGAAAACGGAAGTTTCCCATCCAACACCAAAGGGGACCTGACTACCCTGAAGAAACCCCAGCGAGTTCCTGTGGTCACCGTCGGAACTCGAGAAGCAACCCCAGCTCCGCCGGAACTCGAGAAATATCCCATAATTATTCCCTCAATGTGAGATAAAGAAATTTTCGATGCAGCATCTCAAGAGAAATACCACATACCCTCTTGAAAGGCAAAAAGGTACTTGACACCCTTTCTTCGACTCACAACGTTTCCTCACACAGCCGTCCCCTTTGGAGAGGAGAACACATTTTATGGTCTCCATTCGAGATGAGTCCATGTGCACATTTAAGGGCTCGAGAGGAAACCGGAAGTTCCCTTCCAACACCAATGGCGACTGACTTCCCTGAAGCAACCCCAGCGAGTTCCTGAGGTCCACGCCGCAACTCGAGAAACACCCAAAAATTATCCCCTCCATGAGAGATGAGGAAATTTTCCAATGCAGCATCTCAAGAGAAATACCAAATTCCCTCTTGAAAGGCAAAAAGAACTTGCCAACCTTTATTTGACTCAGAAATTTCCCTCACACAGCCGTGCCCTTTGGAGAGGAGAACACACTTTATGGACTCAAATCGAGATGAGCCCCTGTGCACATTTCAGGCCTGGAGAAGAAACCGGAAGTTCCCCTTCCAACACCAAATGGGATATGACTTCCATGAAGCAACCCCAGCGAGTTCCTGAGGTCCCCGTCGCAACTCGAGAAGCACCCCTGGCTTCCCGACGTAACTGGAGAAACACCCCAAAATTATCCCCTCAATGCGAGATGAGGATATTTTTTCGATGCAGAATCTCAAGACAAATACCACATTCCCTCTTGAAAGGGAAAAAGGTCCTTGACACCCTTTATTCGACTCAGAAACTTCCCTCTCACAGCCGTCCCCTTTGGAGAGGAGAACACACTTTGTGGACTCAATTCGAGATGAGCCACTGTTCACATTTAAGGGCTCGAGAGGAAAAAGGAAGTTCCCGTTCCAACACCAAAGGGGACCTGACTTCCCTGAAGCAACCCCAGCGAGTTCCTGAGGTCCCCGTCGCAACTCGACAAGCACCCCCAGCTTCCCGCCGCAACTCGGGAAACACCCCAAAATTATCCCCTCCATGCGAGATGAGGAAATTTTGCGATGCAGAATCTCAAGAGAAATACCACATTCCCTCTTGAAAGGGAAAATGGTACTTGACACCCTTTATTCCCCTCAGAAAGTTCCCTCACACAGCTGTCACCTTGGGAGAGGAGAACACACTTTATGGACTCAATTCGAGATGAGCTCCTGTGCACATTTAAGGGCTCGAGAGGAAACCGGAAGTTCCCCTTCCAACACCAAAGAGGACCTGACTTCCCTGAAGCACCCCAGCGATTTCCTGAGGTCACCATCGCAACTCGAGAAGCATCCCCAACTTTCTGCCGCAACTGGAGAACCACCGAAAATTATCCCCTCAATTCGAAATGAGGAATTTTTCCGATGCATAATCTCAAGAGAAATACCACATTCCCTCTTGAAAGGCAAAAAGGTACTTGACACCCTTTATTCGCCTCAGAAAGTTCCCTCACACAGCCGTCCCCTTTGGAGAGGAGAACACACTTTATGGACTCAATTCGAGATGGGACCCTGTTCACATTTAAGGGCTCGAGTGGAAACTGGAAGTTCCCCTTCCAACACCAAAGGGGACCTGATTTCCCTTAAGCAACCCCAGCGAGTTCCTGAGGTCCCCGTCGCAACTCGAGAAGCACCTCCAACTCCCCCCGCAACTAGAGAAACACCGCGAATTTATCCCCTCAATGCGAGAGGAGAAAATTTTGTGATGTAGAATCTCAAGAGAAATACCACATTCCCTGTAGAAAGGCAAAAATGTACTTGACACCCTTTACTCGCCTCAGAAAGTTCCCTCACACAGCCGTCCCCTTTGGAGAGGAGAACACACTTTATGGACTCAATTCGAGGTGAGCCCCTGTTCACATTTAAGGGCTCGAGTGGAAACCAGAAGTTCCCCTTCCAAAACCAAAGGGGACCTGACTTCCCTGAAGCAAACCCAGTGAGTTCCTGAGGTCCCCGTCGTAACTCATCAAGCACCCCCAGTTTCTCGCCACAACTGGAGAACCACCCAAATATTATCCCCTCAATTCGAGATGAGAAATTTTTGCGATGCAAAATCTCAAGAAAATAAAACATTCCCTCTTGAAAATTAAAAAGGTACTTGACACCCTTTATTCGACTCAGAAAATTCCCTCACACAACTGTCCCCTTTAGAGAGGAGAACACACTTTATGGACTCAATTCGAGATGAGCCCCTGTTCACTTTTAAGGGCTCGAGAGGAAACCGGAAGTTCCCCTTCCAACACCAAAGGGGACCTGACTTCCCTGAAGCAACCCCAGCGAGATCCTGGAGTCCCCGTCGCAACTCGAGAAGCACCCCCAGCTTCCCACGTAAGTCGAGAAACACCACAAAATTATCCCGTCAATGCGAGATTAGGAAATATTGCGCTGCAGAAAAGAGATATCTCACAATCCCGCTTGAAAGGCACAAGGGTACTTGACTCCCTTTAGGCGACTGAGAATGTTCCCTAACATCCTTCCTCAGTGGAGAAGAAAACACACTTTATGGACTCAAATCGAGAAGATGTATTATTCCCATTCAATAGCACGATAGTAATCTGGAAGTTCCCCTTTCAACACAAAAGGGGACATGACTTCCCTGAAGCCACCCGACCGAGTTCCTGAGGTTCCCGGCTCAACTCGAGAAGTACTCTATGCTTCCCGCCGCAACTCGCAAAACAAAACAATATTATCCCCTGAATGCGAGATGAGGAAATTTTACACTGCAGAATCTCAAGAGAAATTCCACAATCCCGCCTGAAAGGCCAAAGTGTACTTGACTCCCTTTACGCGACTCAGAATGTTCCCTAACATCCTTCCTCAGTGGAGAGGAAAACACAGTTTATGAACGCAAATGGAGAAGGTGTATTATTCCCATTTAACAGCATGAGAGTAATCCGGAAGTTCCCTTTCCAACACAAAAGGGGACTTGACTTCCCTGAAGTAACCTGAGCGAGTTCCTGAGGTCCCCACCGCAACTCCGTAAATATCCCCTCTTCCCAACGCAACTGGAGAAACAACACAAAATTATACCCTCAAGGCGAGAGGAGGAAAATTTTCGCTGCAGTATCTCAAGAGAAATCCCACATTCCTGCTTGAAAGGGAAAAGGGTACTTGATTTCCTTTATGCGACTCAGAATGTTAACTAACATCCATCCTCAGTGGAGAGGAGAACACTCTTCATGCACTCAAATCGAGAAGAGGCAGTATTTAAATGTAAAGCCTCAAGAGTAATCAAGAGGTTCCCCTTCCAACACAAAAGAGGACTTCACTTCCCTGGAGCAACCCGAGAGAGTTTTTGAGGTTTCCAGCTCAACTCGAGAAGTACCCTATGCTTCCAGCTGCAACTGGAGAAACACCACAATATTATCCCCTCAGTGCGAGATGAGGAAATTTTGCAATGCAGAATCTCAAGAGAAATACCACATTCCCTCTTGAAATGCAAAAAGTTATTTGACACCCTTTATTCGACTCAGAATGTTCCCTCACACAGCCGTCCCCATTGGAGAGGAGAACACACTCTATGGACTCAATTCGAGATGAGCCCCGGTTCACATTTAAGAGCTCGAGAGTAAACCGGAAGTTACCCTTCCAACACCAAAGAGGACCTGACTTCCCTGAAGCAACCCGAGCGAGCTCCTGAGGTCCCCGTCACAACTCGAGAAGTACCCCCACTTTCCTGCCGCAAATCGAGAAACACCACAAAATTATCTCCTCAATACGAGATGAGGAAATTATACGCTGCAGAAGCTCAAGAGAAATCCCACAATCCCTCTTGAAAGGCAAAAGGGTACTTGACTCCCTTTAGGCGACTCAGAATGTTCCCTAACATTCTTCCTCAGTGGAGAGGAAAACACACATTATGGACTCAAATCGAGAAGATGTATTATTCCTAACAGCACGAGAGTAATCCAGAAGTTCCCCTTCAAACACAAAAGGGGACTTGACTTTCTTGAAACAACCAGAGCGAGTTCCTGAGTTCCCAGTTGCAACTAGAGAAGTACCCCCTGGTTACCGCCACAACTCCAGAAACACCAAGAAATTATCCCCTCAATGCGAGATGAGGAAATTTTGCGCAGCACAATCTCAAGAGAAATCCCACATTCCCGATTGAAAGGCAAAAGTGTACTTGACACACTTTATGCCACTCTGAATGTTCCCTAACAACCGTCACCGTTGGAGAGGAGAACACACTTTATGGACTCAACTCCAGAAGAGGCCCTATTCCCATTAAAGAGCTCGAGAGTAATCCCTAATTTCCCCTTCCAGCACAAATGGGGACCTGACTTCCCTCAAAAAACTCGAGTGAGTCCCTGAGGTTCCCGTGGCAACTTCCAAAATACCCCCATCTACCCGCCAAATTCGAGAAACATCACAAAATTATCCCCTCAAAGCCAGGAGGAAATTTTGCACTGCAGAATCTCAAGAGATATCCCACATTCCCGCTTGAAAGGCAAAAGGGTACTTGACTCCCTTTATGCGACTCTGAATGTTCCCTAACATCCTTTCTCATTGGAGAGGAAAACACAAGTCATGGACTCAAATCAAAAAGAGGCAATATTCCTAATTTAAAGGCTAGAGAGTAATCAAGAAATTCCCCTTCCAACACAAAAAGGACTTGACTTCCCTGAAGCAACCCGAGCGAGTTCCTGAGGTTCTCGGCTCAACTCGAGAAGTACCGCATGCTTCCTGCCGCAACTCGAGAAACAACACAATATGATCCCCTCAATGCGAGATGAGGAAATTTTACGCTGCAGAATCTCAAGAGAAATCCCACATTCCCTCTTAAAAGGAAAAACGGTACTTGACTCCTTTTATAGGACTCAGAATGTTACCTAACATCTGACCTCAGTGGAGAGGAGAACACCCTTTATGGACAAAATGGAGAGGAGGCAAAATTCCCTTTTAACGGCTCGAGAGTCATCCGGAAGTTCCCCTTTCAACACAAAAGGGGACCTGACTTCCCTGAACCAACGCGAGGGGGTTCCTGAGTTCCCCGTTGCAACTGGAGAAGTACCCGCAGCTTCAGGCCGCAACTAGAGAAACAGCTCAAAATTATCCCCTCAATGCGAGATGAGGAAATTTTGTGATGCAGAATCTCAAGAGAAATACCACATTCCCTCTTGTAAGGCAAAAATGTACTTGACACCCTTTATTCGACTCAGAAAGTTCCCTCACACAGCCGTCCCCATTGGAGAGGAGAACACACTTTATGGACACAATTCGAGATGAGCCCCTGTTCACATACTTGCTTCAGAGTAAACCAGAATTTCCCCTTCCAACACCAAAGGGGACCTGACTTCCCTGAAGCAACCCGAGCGAGTTTCTGAGGTCCCCGTCGCAACTCGAGAAGTAACCCGAGCTTCCCGCCGCAACTCGAGAAACACCACAAAATTATCCCCTCAATGCGAGATGAGGAAATTTTCCGATGCAGAATCTCAAGAGAAATACCACATTCCTTCTTGAAAGGCAAAAAGGTACTTGACATCCTTTATTCGGCTCAGAAAGTTCCCTCACACAGCCGTTCCCATTGGAGAGGAGAACACACGTTATGGCCTCAATTCGAATTGAGCCCCTGTTCACATTTAAGGGCTCAAGAGCAAACCGGGAGTTCCCCTTCCAACACCAAAGGGGAACTGACTTCCCTGAAGCAACCCGAGCGAGTTCCTGAGGTCCCGTCACAACTCGAGAAGTACCCCAATCTTCCCGTGCAACTCGAGAAACACCACAAAATTTTCCCCTCAATGCGAGATTAGGAAATATTGCGCTGCAGAAAAGAGATATCTCATAATCCTGCTTGAAAGGCATAAGGGTACTTGACTCCCTTTAGGCGACTGAGAATGTTCCCTAACATCCTTCCTCAGTGGAGAGGAAAACACACTTTATGGACTCAAATCGAGAAGATGTATTATTCCCATTTAACAGCACGAGAATAATCCGGAAGTTCCCCATCCAACACAAAAGGGGACTTGACTTCCCTGAAGCAACCGAGCGAGTTCCTGAGGTTCCCGGTTCAACTCAAGAAGTACTCCATGCTTCCCGACGCAACTCGCAAAACAAAACAATATTATCCCCTCAATGTGAGATGAGGAAATTTTATGCTACAGAATCTCAAGACAAATGCCACAATCCCGCTTGAAAGGCCAAAGTGTACTTGACTCCCTTTACGCGACTCAGAATGTTCCCTAACATCCTTCATCATTGGAGAGGAAAACACACTTTATGGACTCAAATCGAGAAGATGTATTTTTCCCATTTAACAGCATGAGAGTACTCCGGAAGTTCCCCTTCAAACACAAAACTTGACTTCCCTGAAGCAACCCGAGCGAGTTCCTGAGGTCCGTGCCGCAACTCCGTAAATACCCCATCTTCCCGACCCAACTGGAGAAACACCACAAAATTATACCCTCAATGCGAGCAGAGGAAAATTTTCGCTGCAGAATCTCAAGAGAAATCCCACATTCCTGCTTGAAAGGGAAAAGGGTACTTGATTTCCTTTATGCGACTCAGAATGTTAACTAACATCTGTCCTCAGTAGAGAGGAGAACACTCTTCATGCACTCAAATCAAGAAGAGGCAATATTTAAATGTAAAGCCTTAAGAGTAATCAAGAAGTTCCCCTTCGAACACAAAAGGTGATTGACTTCCCTGAAGCAACCCGAGAGAGTTCCTGAGGTTTCCAGCTCAACTCGAGAAGTACCCCATTCTTCCAGCCGCAACTCGAGAAACACCACAATATTATCCCCTCAATGCGAGATGAGGAAATTTTATGCTTCAGAATCTGAAGAGAAATCCCACACTCCCGCTTGAAAGGCAAGAGGGAACTTGGCATACTTTATGCCCCTCAGAAATTTCCCTAAAATCCTTCCCCATTGCAGAGGCGTACACAATTTATGGACTCAAATACAGAAGAGCCCCAATTCGCTAAAACGGCTCGAGAGTAATCCGGAAGTTCCCCGTCCAGCACAAAAGGGGACCTGACTACCCTGAAGTAACTCCAGTGAGTTCCTGAGGTCCCAGTTGAAACTCGAGAAGTACCCCCAGCTTCCCGCCGAAATTTGGGAAACACCACAAAATTATCCCCTCAGTGCGAGATGAGGAAACATTGCGCTGCAGAATCTGAAGAGAAATCCCACATTCACAAATGAAAGGCAGAAGCGTACTTGACTCCCTTTATGTCACTCAGAAAGTTCCCTAACATCCTTCCCCATTGGAGAGGGGAACACACTTTATGGACTCAACACGCCAAGAGGCCCTATTCCATTTAAAGGGCTCGAGAGTAATCCGGAAGCAACTCTTCAAGAACAAATGGGGACCTGACTTCCCTGAAGTAACTGGAGTGAGTTGCTGAGGTCCCCGTCACAACTCAAGAAGTAACCCCAGTTTCCCCGCCACAACATGAGAAACACCACAAAATTATCCCCTCAATGCGAGAGGAGGAAATATTGCGATGCAGAATCTCAAGAGAAATACGACATTCCCTCTTGAAAGGCAAAAAGTACTTGACACCATTTATTTGACTCAGAAAGTTCCCTCACACAGCCGTCCCCATTGGAGAGGAGAACACACTTTATGGACTCAATTTGAGATGAGACCCTGTTCAAAAATAAGGGCTCGAGAGCAATCCGGAAGATCCCCTTCCAACACCAAAGGGGACCTTACTTCCCTGAAGCAACCCTAGCGAGTTTCTGAGGTCCCCGTCGCAACTCGAGAAGTACCCCCTGCTTCCCGCTGCAACTCGAGAAGCAGCACAAAATTATCCCCTTAATGCGAGATCAGGATATTTGGGATGCAGAATCTCAATAGAAATACCACTTTCCCTCTTGAAAGGCAAAAAGGTACTTGACACCCTTTATTCGACACAGAAAGTTCTCTCACACAGCCGTCCCCATTGGAGAGGAGAACACAATTTATGGACTCAATTCGAGATGAGCCTCTGTATACTTTTAAGGGCTCGAGAGCAAACCGGAATTTCCCCTTCCAAAAACAAAGGGGAACTGACTTCCCTGAAGCAACCAGAGCGAGTTCCTGAGGTCCCCTTTGCAACTCGAGAAGTACACACAGCTTCCCGCCGCAACTGGAGAACACCACAAAACTATACTCTCAAAGCGAGATGAGGAAATTTTGCGATGCAGAATCTCAAGAGCATTACCACATTCCCTCTTGAAATGCAAAAAGGTACTTGAAACCCTTTATTCGACTCAGAAAGTTCCTTCACGCAGCCGTCACCATTGCAGAGGAGAACACACTCTATGGACTCAAATCGAGATGAGCCCCTGTTCACATTTAAGGGCTCGAGTGTAAACCAGAAGTTCCCCTTCCAACACCAAAGGGGACCTGACTTCCTTGAGACAACACGAGCGAGCTTCTGAGGTCCCTGTCGCAACTCGAGAAATACTCCCATCTTCCCGCCGCAACTCGAGAAACACCACAAAATTATCCTCTTAATGCGAGATGAGGAAAGTTTGCAAAGCAGAATCTCAAGAGAAATACCACATTCCCTCTTGAAAGGCAAAAAGTTACTTGAAACCGTTTTTTCGACTCAGAAATTTCCCTCACACAGCCGTCCTTATTGGAGAGGAGAACACACTCTATGGACTCAATTCGAGATGAGCCACTGTTCACATTTAAGGCCTCGAGAGCAAACCGGAAGTTTCCCTTCCAACACCAAAGGGGACCTGACTTCCCTGAAGCAACCCGAGCGAGTTTCTTAGTTCCCGTCGCAACTTGAGAAGTACACCCAGATTCCCGCCGCAACTCGAGAAACACTAAAAAATTATCACCTCAATGCGAGATTAGGAAAGTTTGCGATGCAGAATCTCAAGAAAAATACTAGATTCCCTCTTGAAAGGCAAAAAGGGACGTTACACCCTTTATTCGACTCAGAAATTCCCTCACAGAGCCGACCCCATTGCAGAGGAGAACACACTTTATGGACTCAATTCGAGATGAGCCCCTGTTCACAATTAAGGGTTCGAGAGAAAAACCGGAAGTTCCCCTTCCAACACCAAAGGGGACCTGACTTTGCTGAAGCAACCCGAGTGAGTTCCTGTGGTCCCCATCGCAACTCGAAAAGTACCCCAAGCTTCCCGCCGCAACGGGAGAAAGACCACACAATTATCCCCTCATTGCTAGATGAGGAAATTTTGTGATGCAGAATCTCCAGAGAAATAACACCTTCCCTCTTGAAAGGCAAAATGGTACTTGACTCGCTTTATTCGACCCAGAAAATTCCCTCACACAGCCGTCCCCATTGGGGAGGAGAACACACTTTATGGACTCAATTCGAGAGCAACCCCTATTCACATTGAAGGGCTTGAGAGCAAACCGGAAGTTCCCCTTCCAACACCAAAGGGGACCTGACTTCCCTGAAGCAACCCGAGTGAGTTCTAGAGGTCCCTGTCGCAACTCGAGAAGTAACCCCCAGCTTCAGGCCGCAACTCGAGAAACACAACAAAATTTTTCCCTCAATGCTAGATGAGGATATTTTGCGATGCAGAATCTCAAGAGAAATACCACATTCCCTCTTGAATGGCAAAAAGGTACTTGACACCCTTTATTCGACTCAGAAAGTTCCATCACACAGCAGTCCCCATTGGAGAGGAGAACACACTCTATGGTCTCAATTCGAGATGAGCCCATGTTCACATTTAAGGGCTCGAGAGTAAACCAAAATTTCCCCTTCCAAAACCAAAGGGGACCTGACCTCCCTGAAGCAACTCTAGCGCGTTCCTGAGGTCCCGGTCGCAACTCAAAAATTAACCCCAGCTTCCCGCCACAACATGAGAAACACCACAAAATTATCCCCTCACTGCGAGATGAGGAAATGTTGTGATGCAGAATCTCAAGAGAAATACCACATTCCCTCTTGAAAGGCAAGAGTACTTGACACCATTTATTCGACGCAGAAAGTTCCCTCACACAGCAGTCCCCATTGGAGAGGAGAACACACTCTTTGGACTCAATTCGAGATGAGCCCCTGTTCACATTTAACGGCTCGATAGTAAACCGGAAGTTCCCCTTCCAACAACAAAGGGGACTTGACTTCCCTGAAGCAACCCGAGAGAGTTCTGGAGATCTCCACGGAACTCTAGAAGTAGCCCCTGGTTCCCGCCGGAATGCGAGAAACACCACAAAATTATCCCCTCAAAGCGAGTTGAGGAAATTTGTGCTAATGAATCTGAAGAGAAATCCCACATTGCCGCTTGAAAGGCAAAATGGTACTTTACACACTTTATGCCACTCAGAAAGTTCCCTAACATCCGTCCCCTTTGGAGAAGAAAACACACTTTATGGACTCAGCTCCAGAGGAGGCCCTATTCCCTTTAAAGGGCTCAAGAGTAATCCGGAACTTCCCGTTCCAGCACAAAAGGGGACGTGACTTCCCTGAAGTAACTCGAGTGAGTTCCTGAGGTGCCCATCGCAACTCAAGAAGTGCCCCCCGCTTCTCACTGCAACTCGAGAAACACCACAAAATTATCCCCTCAATGCGAGATGAGGAAATTTTGCGCTGAAGAATCTCAAGAGAAATCCAACATTCCCGTTTGAAAGTTAAAAGAGTAGGTGAAACACTTTTTGCCACTAAGAAAGTTCATTAACAGCCTTCCCCATTGGAGAGGAGAACACACTGTATGGACTCAACTCGAGAAGAGGCCCTATTCCCTTTAAAGGTCTCGAGTATAATCCGGAAGTTCCCATTCCAGCACAAAAGGGGAACTGACTTCCCTGAAGTAACTCGAGTGAGTTCCTGAGTTTCCCGTCGCAAGTTGAGAAGTGCTCCCCGCTTCTCGCAGCAACTCGAGAAACACCACAAAATTATCCCCTGAATGCGAGATGAGGAAATTTTCCGCTGCAGAATTTTAAGAGAAATCCCACATTCCAGCATTAAAGGCTAAAACGTACTGGATTCTCTTTATGTGACTCAGAATGTTCCCTAACATCCATCCGCAGTGGAGAGCAGAACACATTTTATGGACTCAAATCCATAAGAGGCAATGTTCCCATTTAACGGCTCGAGAGAAACCCGGAAGTTCCCCTTCCAACACAAAAGGGGACTTGACTTCACTGAAGTAACCCGAGGAACTTCCTGAGTTCCCTGCGAAACTCTGCAGTACTCCATGCTTCCCTCCGGAACTCGAAAAACAACACAAAATTATCCCCGCAAAGCGAGATGAGGAAATTTTGCGCTGCAGAATCTCAAGAGAAATCCCGGATTCGCGCTTGAAAGGCAAAAGGGTACTTGACTCCCTTTATGCGACTCAGAATGTTCCCTAACATCTCTCCTCATTGGAGAGGAGAAAACACTTTATGGACTCAAATTGAGAAGAGGCAATGTTCCCAATTAAGGGCTCGAGAGTAACCTGGAAGTTCCCCTTTCAACACAGAAGGGGACTTTACTTCCCTGAAGCAACCCAAGCGAATTTCTGAGGTTCGCGCGCAACTTGAAAAGTACCCCCAGCTTCCCGCCGCAGTTTGAGAAACACCAAAAAATTATCCCCTCAATGCGAGTCGAGGAAATTTTGCACTGCAGAATCTCAAGAGAAATCCCACATTCCCGCTTGATAGGTAAACGGGTACTTAACTTATTTTATGCGACTCTGAATGTTAACTAACATCTGTCCACATCGGAGAGGAGAACACATTTTAAGGACTCAAATCTAGAAGAGGAAATGTATCCATTTAACTGCTCCAGAGTAACCCAAAAGTTCCCCTTCCAACACAAAAGGGGACTTGACTTCCCTGAAGCAACCCGAGCGAGTTCCTGAAGTCCCCGCGCAAATCGAGAAGTACCCTCAGCTTCCCGCCGCAATTCGATAAACACGACAAAATTATCCCCTCAATGGGTGATGAGGAAATTTTGCAATGCAGAATCTCAAGAGAAATCCCACATACCCACTTGAAAGGCAAAAGGGTACTTTAGACCCTTTTTGCCACTTAGAAAGTTCCATACCATCCCTCCCCATTGGAGAGGAGAACACACTTTATGGACTTAACTCGAGTAGAGTCCCTATTCGCTATAAAGGTCTCAAGAGTAATCCGGAAGTTCCCGATCCAGCAGATAAAGGGACCTGACTTCCCTGAAGTAACTTGAGTGAGTTCCTGAGGTCCCCGTCGCAACTGGAGAAGTGCCCCCCGCTTCTCCCTGCAGCTTGAGAAACACCACAAAATTATCCCCTCAATGCGAGATGAGGAAATTTTGCAATGCAGAATCTCAAGAGAAATCCCGCATTCCCACTTGAAAGGCAAAAGGATACTTGACTCCCTTTATGCCACTCAGAATGTTCCCTAACATCCGTCCTCAATGGAGAGGAGAACACACTTCATGGAATCAAATCGAGAAGAGGCAATGTTCCCATTTAACGGCATTAGAGTAACCCGGAATTTCCCCTTCCAACACAAAAGGGGACTTGACTTCCCTGAAGCCACCAGAGCGAGTTCCTGAAGTCCCCACACAACTCGAGAAATATCCCCTGCTTCCTGCCGCATAGGCGGAAACACCACAAAATTATCCCCTCAATGCGAGATAAGGAAATTTTGCAATGCAGAATCTCAAGAGAAAACCCACATTCCCTCATGAAAGGCTAAAGGGTACTTGACTCCCTTTATGCGGCTCAGAATGTTCCCTAACATCCGTCCTCAGTGGAGAGGAGAACACACTTTATGGAGTCAACTAGAGAAAAGGCAATGTTCCCATTTAACGACACAAGAGTAAACCGGGAGTTTCCCTTCCAACACAAAATGGGACTTGACTTCCCTGAATCAACCCGAGCGAGTTGCAAAGATACCTGCGCAAATCGAGAAGTACCCCCTGCTTCCCGCCGCAACTCGAGAAACACCATAAAATTAACCCCTCAATGCGAGATGAGGAGATTTTCAGCTGCAGAATCTTAAGAGAAATCCCACATTCCAGCATTAAAGGCTAAAGCGTACTGGATTCTCTTTATGCGACTCAGAATGTTCCCTAACATCCATCCGCAGTGGAGAGAAGGACACATTTTATGGACTCAAATCCATAAGAGGCAATGTTCCCATTTAAAGGCTCGAGAGAAACCCGGAAGTTCCCCTTCCAACACAAAAGGGGACTTGACTTCACTGAAGTAACCCTAGGGACATCCTGAGTTCCCTGCGAAACTCTGCAGTACTCCATGCTTCCCTCCGGAACTCGAAAAACAACACAAAATTATCCCCTCAAAGCGAGATGAGGAAATTTTGCGCTGCAGAATCTCAAGAGAAATCCCGGATTCGCGCTTGAAAGGCAAAAGGGTACTTGACTCCCTTTATGCGACTCAGAATGTTCCCTAACATCCGTCCTCAGTGGAGAGGGGAACACACTTTATGGACTCAAATTGAGAAGAGGCAATGCTTCAAATTGAGAAGAGGCAATATTTCAAATTAAGGGCTCGAGAGTAACCCGCAAGTTCCCCTTTCAAAACAGAAGGGGACTTTACTTCCCTGAAGCAACCCAAGCGAGTTTCTGAGGTCCGCGCGCAACTCGAAAAGTACCCCCAGCTTCCCGCTGCACTTCGAGAAACACCACAAATTATCCCCTCAATGCGAGTTGAGGAAATTTTGCGCTGCAGATTCTCAAGAGAAATCCCACATTCCCGCTTGATAGGTAAACGGGTACTTAACTTCCTTTATGCGACTCAGAATGTAACTAACATCTGTCCTCATCGGAGAGGAGAACACATTTTAAGGACTCAAATCGAGAAGAGGAAATGTACCCATTTAACTGCTCCAGAGTAACCCGGAAGTTCCCCTTCCAACACAAAAGGGGACTTGATTTCCCTGAAGCAACCGGAGCGATTCCTGAGGTCCCCGCGCAAATCGAGAAGTACCCTCAGCTTCCCGCCGCAATTCGATAAACACCATAAAATTATCCCCGCAATGGGTGATGAGGAAATTTTGCAATGCAGAATCTCAAGAGAAATCCCACATTCCCGCTTGAAAGGCAAAAGGGTACTTTACACACTTTTTTGCCATTCAGAAAGTTCCCTAACATCCCTCCCCATTGGAGAGGAGAACACACTTTATGGACTCAACTCCAGAAGAGTCCCTATTCCCTATAAAGGTCTCAAGAGTAATCCGGAAGTTCCCGATCCAGCAGATAAAGGGACCTGACTTCCCTGAAGTAACTCGAGTGAGTTCCTGAGGTCCCCGTCGCAACTCGAGAAGTGCCCCCGCTTCTCGCTGCAGCTTGAGAAACACCATAAAATTATCCCCTCAATGCGAAATGAGGAAATTTTGCAATGCAGAATCTCAAGAGAAATCGCACATTCCAGCATGAAAGGCTAAAGTGTACTAGACTCCCTTTATGCGGCTCAGAATGTTCCCTAACATCCGTCCTCAGTGGAGAGGAGAACACACTTTATGGAGTCAACTACAGAAGAGGCAATGTTCCCATTTAACGGCTCGAGAGTAACCCGGAAGTTTCCCTTCCAAAACAAAAGGGGACTTGACTTCCCTGAAGCAACCCGAGCGAGTTGCTGAGGTCCCCGCGCAACTCGAGAAGGACCCCCTGCTTCCCGCCGCAACTCGAGAAACACCACAAAATTATTCCCTCCATGCGAGATGAGGAAACTTGTGCTGCAGAATCTCAAGAGAAATCCCGCATTCCCGCTTGAAATGCTTAAAGATACTTGACTCCCGTTATGCCACTCAGAATTTTCCCTAATATCCGTCCTCAGAGGAGAGGAGAACACACTTCATGGACTCAAATCGATAAGAGGCAATGTTCCCATTTAACGGCATTAGAGTAACCCAGAAGTTCTCCTTCCAAAACAAAACGGGACTTGACTTCCCTGAAGCAAGCCGAGCGAGTTCCTGAGGTCCCCACGCAACTCTAGAAATATACCTGGCTTCCTGCTGCAAAGCTAGAAACACCACAAAATTATCCCCTCAATGCGGGATGAGGAAATTTTGCACTGAAGAATCTCAAGATAAATCCCACATTCCTGCTTGAAAGGCAAAAGTGTACTTTGCGCAATTTTTGCCACTCAGAAAGTTCCCTAACATCCCTCCCCATTGGAGAAAACACTTTATGGACTCAATTGAAGAAGTGGCACTCTTACCTTTAAAGGTCTCAAGAGTTTTTCGGAAGTTCCCCTTCCAGCACAAAAGGGGACCTGACTTCCCTGAAGTAACTCGAGAGAGTACCTGAGGTCCCCGTCGCACCTCGAGAAGTATCGCCAGCTTCAAGCCGCAATTGGAGAATCACCACAAAATTATCCCCTCAATGCGAGATGTGGAAATTTTGCCGTGACTTATCTCAAGAGAAATCCGACATTCCCGTTTTAAAGGCAAATGCGTACTTGACTCCCTTTAAGTGACTCAGAATGTTCCCTAGCATCCGTCCTCATTGGAAAGGAGAACACACTTTATGGACTCAAATCGAGTAGAGGCAATATTCCCATTTAACAGCTGGAGACTAACCCGGAAATTCCCCTTCCAACACAAAAGGGGACTTGACTTCCCTGAAGCAACCCGAGACAGTTTCTGAGGTCTCCAAGGAACTCCAGAAGTAGCCCCTGGATCCTGCCAAAATGCGAGAAACACCACAAAATTATTCCCTCAAAGCGAGATGAAGAAATTTTCGCTGCATAATCTCAAGAGTAATCCCACATTCCTGCTTGAAAGGCAAAAGGGTACTTGACTCTATTTATGCGACTCAGAATGTTCCCTAACATCCGTCCCCATTGGAGAGGAGAACACAATTTATGGAGTCAACTAGAGAAGAGGCCCTATTTCCTTTAAAGTGCTCAAGAGTAATACGGAAGTTCACATTCCAACACAAAAGTGGACCTGAATTCCCTGAAGTAACTCGAGTGAGTTCCTGAGGTCCCTGCACAACTCGAAAAGCACCCCCACTTTTCCGCCGCAATTCGAGAAACACCCCAAAATTATCCCCTCAATGCGATTGAGGAAATTTTGTGCTGCAGAATCACAAGAGAAATCCCACATTCCCTCTTGAAAGGCAAACAGTACTTGACTCCCTCTATGCCACTCAGAATGTTCCCTAACATCTGTCCTCAGTGGAGAGGAGAACACACTTTATGGACTCAAATCCAGAAGAGGCAATGTTCCCATTTAATGGCTCGAGAGTAAGTCGGAAGATCCCCTTCCAACACAAAAGGGACTTGACTTCCCTGAAGCAACCCGAGCGAGTTCCTGAGGTCCCTCCTCAACTCCAGAATACCGCGACCTTCCGTTGCAATTCGAGAAACACCACAGAATTATCCCCTCAATGCGAGATGAGGAAATTTTCGCTGCATAATATCAAGAGTAATCCCACATTCCTCCTTGAAAGGCAAAATGGAACATTACACACTTTATGCCACTCAGAAAGTTCCCTAACATCCGTCTGCATTGGAGAGGAGAACACACTTCATGGAATCAAATCTGAAGAGGCCCTATTCCCTTTAAAGGGCTCAAGAGTAATCCGGAAGTTCCCCTTCTAGCACAAAAGGGGACCTGACTTCCCTGAAGTAACTCGAGTGAGTTCCTGAGGTCCCCTTCGCAACTTGATAAGTCCCCCCGCTTCACACTGCAACTCGAGAATCACAACAAAATTATCTCCTCAATGCCAGATGAGGAAAATTTGCGCTGCAGAATCTCAATAGAAATCCCACATTCCAGCAGGAAAGGCTAAAGGGTACTTGAATCCCTTCATGCAACTCATAATGTTCCCAAACATCAGTCCTCAGTGGAGAGGAGAACACATTTTATGGACTCAAATCGAGAAGAGGCATTGTTCCCATTTAACGGCTCAAGAGTAACCTGGAAGTTCCCCTTCCAACACAAAAGGGGACTTGACTTCCCTGAAGCAACTCGAGAGAGTTCCTGAGGTCCCTGCGCAACTGGAGAAATACCCCATGATTCCCTCCGCAACTCGAGAAACAACACCAAATTATCCCCTCAATGCGAGATGAGGAAATTTTGCGCTGCAGAGTCTAAAGAAAAATCACACATTCCTGCTTGAAGGCAAAATGGTACTTTATACACTTTAGGCCACTCAGAAAGTTTCCTAACAGCGGTCCCCATTGGAGAGGAAAACACTTTATGGACTCAACTCGAGTAGAGGCCCTCTTCCCATTAAATGGCTCGAGAGTAACCCAGAAGTTCCCCTTCCAACAAAAAAGGGGACTTGACTTCCTTGAAGCAACCCGAGCGATATCCTAACGTCACCGCCCAACTCGAGAAGTACCCCCAGTTTCCCGCCGCAATTCGAGAAACACCACAAAAAAATCGCCCCAATGCGAGATAAGGAAATTTTCCACTGCAGAATCTCAAGAGAATTCCCACATTCCGGCTTGAAAGGCAAAATGGTACTTTAAACACTTTATGCCACTCAGAAAGTTCCCTAACATCGGTCCCCATTGGAGAGGAGAACACACTTTATGGACTCAACTCCAGAAGAGGACCTATTCCCTTAAGAGGTCAGAAGAGTAATTCGGAAGTTCCCATTCCAGCACAAAAGGGGACCTGACTTCCAGAGGTAACTAAATTCAGTTCCTGAGGTCCCCGTCGCAACTTGAGAAGTACCCCCAGCTACCCGCGGCAATTTGAGAAACACCACAAAATTATCCCCTCAATGTGACTGAGGAAATTTTGCGCTGCAGAATCTCAAGAGAAATTCCAAATTCCCGCTTGAAAGGCAAAATGATACTTTACACACTTTATGCCACTCAGAAAGTTCCCTAACATCCGTCCCCAAGGGAGAAGAGAACACACTGTATGGACTCAAGTCGAGAAGAGGACCTATTCCCTTTAAAGGGCTCAAGAGTCATCCGAATGTTCCCGTTCTAGCACAAAAGGGGATCTGACTTCCCTGAAGTAACTCAAGTGAATTCCTGAGATCCCCGTCGAAACTCGAGAAATGTCCCCCGCTTCTCGCTGCAACTCGAGAAACATCACAACATTATCCCCTCAATGCGAGATGAGGAAATTTTGTGCTGCAGAATCTAAAGAGAAATCCCACATTACAGCATGAAAGGTTAAAGGGTACTTGACTCCCTTTATGCGATTCAGAATGTTCCCTAACATCCGTCCTCAGTGGAGAGGAGAACACATTTTATGGACTCAATACGAGAAGAGGCATTGTTACCATTTAACAGCTCAAGAGTAACCCGGAAATTCCCCTTCCAACACAAAAGGGGACTTGACTTCCCTGAAGCAACCCGAGCGAGTTCCTGAGGTCTTCATGCAACTCGAGAAGTAGCCCCTGCTTCTGGCCACAACTCGAGAAACACCAGAAAATTATCCGCTCAATGCGAGATGAGGAAATGTTGCGCTGAAGACTCTCAAGAGAAATCCCACATTCCCTCTTGAAAGGCAAAATGGTACTTTACACACTTTATGCCACTCAGAAAGTTCCTTAACATCCGTACCCATTGGAGAGGAAAACACAATTTATGGAGTCAACTAGAGAAGAGGCCCTATTCCCTTTAAAGGGCTCAAGAGTAATCCGGAAGTTCCCGTTCCAACACAAAAGGGGACCTGAATTCCCTGAAGTAATTCGAGTTAGTTCCTGAGGTCCCGCACAACTCGAAAGAACCCCCATCTACCCGCCGTAATTAGAGAAACACGCCAAAATTATCCCCTCAATGCGACTGAGGAAATTTTGCGCTGCAGAATCTCAAGAGAAATCCCACACTCCCTCTTGAAAAGAAAAAGGGTACTTGACACCTTTATGCGACTCAGAATGTTCTCTAACATCCGTCCTCAGTGGAGAGGAGAACAAAGTTTTTGGACTCGACTCGAGAAGAGGCAATGTTGCCGTTTAATGGCTCCAGAGTAACCCGGATGTTCCCCTTCCAACACAAAAGGGGACTTGACTTCCGTGAAGCAACCCGAGGGATTTCCTGACTTTCCTGCCCAAATCTAGAAGTACCCCTTGCTTCCCGCCGCAACTCGAGAAACACCATAAAATTATCCCCTCAATGCGAGATGAGGAAATTTTGTAATGCAGAATCTTAAGAGAATTCCTACATTCCCGCTTGAAAGGCAAAAGCGTACTTGACTCCCTGTATGCGACTCAGAATGTTCCCTAATATCCGTCCTCAGTGGAGAGAAGAACACAGTTTATGGACTCAAATCGAGAAGAGGTAATGTTCCCATTTAACGATTTGAGAATAACTCGGAAGTTCCCCTTCCAAAACAAAATTGGACTTGACTTCCCTGATGCAACCCGAACGAGTTCTTCAGGTCCCTGCTCAACTCCAGAAATATCCCGAGCTTTCCACCGCAATTTGAGAAACAGGACAAAATTATCCCCTCAATGCAGGACGAGGAAGTTTTGTAATGAAGAATCTCAAGAGAATTTCCACATTCCCGCATGAAAAACAAAAGGGTACTTGACTCTCTGTTTGCGACTCAGAATGTTCCCTAACATCCGTCCTCAATGGAGAGGAGAACACAGTTTATGGACTCAAATCGAGAAGATGCAATGTTCCCATTTAACGGTTTGAGAGTAACTCGGAAGTTCCCCTTCCAACACAAAATTGGACCTGACTTCCGTGAAGCAACCTGAGCGAGTTCCTGAGGTCCCCGCTCAACTCCAGAAAAATTCCGACCTTCCCGCCGCAGTTCGAGAAACACTACAAAATTATCCCCTCAATGCGAGATGAGGAATTTTTCGCTGCATAATCTCAAGAGTAATCCCACATTCCTGCTCGAAAGGCAAAATGGTACTTTACACACTTTATGCCACTCAGAAAGTTCCCTAACATCCCTCCCCATTGGAGAGGAGAACACACTTCATGGAATCAAATACTGAAGAGGCCTTATTCCCTTTAAAGGCCTCAAGAGTAATGCAGATGTTCCCGATCAAGCACAACAGGGGACCTGACTTCCCTGAAGTAACTTGAGTGAGTTCCTGAGGTCCCCGTCGCAACACAAGAAGTGCCCCCAGCTTCTCGCTGTAACTCTAGAAACACCACAAAATTATTCCCTCAATGCGAGATGAGGAAATTTTGCAATGCAGAATCTCAAGAGAAATCCCACATTCCAGCATGAAAGGCTAAAGGATACTTGACTGCCTTTATGTGGCTCAGAATGTTCCCTAACATCCATCCTCAGTGGAGAGGAGAACACACTTTTTGGAGTCAACTAGAGAAGAGGCAATGTTTCCATTTAACGGCTCGAGAGTAACCCGGAAGTTTCCCTTCCAACACAAAAGGGGACTTGACTTCCCTGAAGAAACCCGAGCGAGTTGCTGAGGTCCCCGCGCAACTCGAGAAGTATCCCCTGCTTCCCGCTGCAACTTGAGAAACACCACAAAATTACCCACTCAATGAGAGATAAGGAAATTTTGCACTGCAGAATCTTAAGAGAATTCCCACATTCCAGCATGAAAGGCTAAAGGGTACTTGACTCCCTTTATGCGGCTCAGAATGTTTGCTAACATCCGTCCTCAGTGGAAAGGAGAACACAATTTATGGAGTCAACTACAGAAGAGGCAATGTTTCCATTTAACTGCTCGAGAGTAACCTGGAAGTTCCCCTTCCCACACAAAAGGGGACTTGACTTCCCTGAAGTAATCCGAGGGATTTTCTGAGGTCCCTGCGAAACTCTGAAATACCCCATGCTTCCGTCCAAAACTCAAGAAACAACACAAAATTATCCCCTCAAAGTGAGATGAGAAAATTTTGCAATGCAGAATCTCTAGAGAAATCCCACATTCCCGCTTGAAAGGCAAAAGCGTACTTGACTCCCTTTAAGCGACTCAGAATGTTCCCTAGAATCCGTCCTCATTGGAGAGGAGAACACTCTTTATGGACTCTAATCGGGAAGAGGCAATATTCCCATTTAACAGCTGGAGACTAAGCCGGAAGTTCCCCTTCCAACAAAAAAGGGGACTTGACTTCCCTGAAGCAACCGGAGGGACTTCCTGAGATCCCCGTGCAAATCGAGAAGTACAGTCTCCTTCCCACCGCAATTCAATAAACACCACAAAATTATCCCCTTAATGCGAGATGAGGAAATTTTGCACTGCAGAATCTCAAGAAAATCCCACATTACGGCTTGAAAGGTAAAAGTGTAGGTGACAAACTTTTTGCCACTAAGAAAGTTCCCTAATATCCGTGCCGTTTGGAGAGGAGAACATACTTTATGGAATCAAGTCGAGAAGAAGCAATGTTCCCATTAAACTGCTGAAGAGTAACCCGGAAGTTTCCCTTCCAACACAAAAGGGGACTTGACTTCCCTGAAGCAACCCGAGAGAGTTCCTGAGGTCTCCAAGGAACTCCAGAAGTAGCCCCTGGTTCCCGCCTCAACGCGAGAAACACCACAAAATTATCCCCTCAATGGGAGCTGAGGAAATTTGCGCTAAAGAATCTCAAGAGAAATCCCACATTCCCGCTTGAAAGGCAAAATGGTACTTTACACACTTTATGCCACTCAGAAAGTTCCCTAACATCTGTCCCCTTTGGAGAGGAGAACACACTGTATAGACTCAACTCGAGAGGAGGCCCTATTCCCTTTAAAGGGCTCAAGAGTAGGCTGGAACTTCCCGTTCCAGCACAAGAGGGGACCTGACTTCCCTGAAGTAACTCGAGTGCGTTCCTGAGGTCCCCATTGCAACTCAAGAAGTGCCCCCCGCTTCTCGCTGCAAGTGGAGAATCACCACAAAATTATCCCATCAATGCGAGATGAGGAAATTTTGTGCTGCAGAATCTAAAGAGAAATCCCATATTACAGCATGAAAGGTTAAAGGGTACTTGACTCCCTTTATGCGACTCAGAATGTTCCCTAACATCCGTCCTCAGTGGAGAGGAGAACACATTTTATGGACTCAATACGAAAAGAGGCATTGTTACAATTTAACGGCTCGAGAATAACCCGGAAATTCCCTTTCCAACAAAAAAGGGGACTTGACTTCCCTGCAGGAACCCGAGCGAGTTCCTGAGGTCTCCACGCAAGTCGAGAAGTACCCCCTGCTTCCCGCCACAACTCGAGAAACACCAGAAAATTATCCCCTCAATGCGAGATAGGAAATGTTGCGCTGAAGACTCTCAAGAGAAATCCCACATTCTCGCTTGAAAGGTAAAATGGTACTTTACACACTTTATGCCACTCAGAAAGTTCCTTAACATCCGTACCCATTGGAGAGGAGAACACAATTTATGGAGTCAACTAGAGAAGAGGCCCTATTCCCTTTAAAGGCTCAAAAGTAATCCGGAAGTTTCCGTTCCAACACAAAAGGGGACCTGAATTCCCTGAAGTAAATCGAGTGAGTTCCTGAGGTCCCCGCACAACTCGAAAGAACCCCAGCTTCCCGCCGCAATTTGAGAAACACCCAAAAATTATCCCCTCAATGCGACTGAGGAAATTTTAGGCTGCAGAAACTCAAGAGAAATCCCACATTCCCTCTTGAAAGGCAAAAGGGTACTTGACACACTTTATGCCACCCAGAAAGTTCCCTAACATCCGTCCCCATTGAAGAGGAGAACACACTTTATGGACTGAGGTCGAGAAGAGGCCCTATTCCCATTAAAGAGCTCGAGAGTAATCCTAAAGTTCTGTTTCCAACACAGTAGCGTCTTGACTTCACTGAAGCAACCTGATCGAGTTCCTACGGCCCCCGTCGCAACTTGAGAAGTACCCCCAGCTTCCCGCCACAACACGAGAAACACCACAAAATTATCCCCTCATGCGAAATGAGGAAATTTTGCGCTGCAGAATCTCAAGAGATATACCACATTCCCTCTAAAAGGCAAAAGGGCACTTGACACGATTTATGCCACTCAGAAAGTTCCCTAACGTCCATCCCCACTGGAGATGAAAACACACTTTATGGACTCAACTCGAGAAGAGGTCCTATTCCCATTAAAGGGCTCGAAAGTAATCCGGAAATTCCCCTTCAAGCACAAAAGGGGACATGACTTCCTTGAAGTAACTCGTGTGAGTTCCTGAGTTCCCGTTGCAACTCGAAAATTACCCCAAGCTTCCCGTCGCAATTCGAGAAACACCACAAAATTATCCCCTCAATGCGAGATGAGGAAATTTTGCACTGCAGAATCTCAAGAAAAAACCCACATTCCCGCATGAAAGAAAACATGGTACTTGACTCCCTTAATGCGACTCAAAATGTTCCCTAACATCCGTCCTCAGTGGAGAGGAGAACACACTTTATGGACTCAAATCGAGAAGAGTCAGTATTCCCATTTAACGGCTCGAGAGTAATCCGGAATTTCCCCTTCCAACACAAAAGTGGACTTGACAACCCTGAAGCAACCCGAGCGAGTTCTTGAAGTCCCCAACGCAACTCGAGAAGTACCTCCTGCTTCACGCCGCAACTCAAGAAACACCAGAAAATTATCCCCTGAATGCAAGATGAGGTAATTTTTCGCTGCAGAATCTCAAGATAACTTTCACATTCCCGCTTGAAAAGAATTAGGGTACTTGACACACTTTATGCCACTCAGAAAGTTCCATAACATCCGTCCCCATTGGAGAGGAGAAGACACTTTATGGACTCAATTCGAGAAGAGGCCCTATTCCCATTAAAGGGCTTGAGAGTAATCCGAAAGTCCCACTTCCAGCACAAAAGAGGACCTGATTTCACTGAAGTAACTCGAGTGATTTCCTGAGTTCCCCGTCACAATGCGAAAAACACCACAAAATTATCCCCTCAATACGAGATGAGGAAATTTTGCCTTGCAAAATATCAAGAGAAATCCCACATTCGCGCTTGAAAGGCAAAAGAGTTCTTGACTCCCTTTACGTGACTCAGAATGGTCCCTAACATCCGTCCTCAGTGGAGAGAAGAACACAATTTATGGACTCAAATAGAGAAGAGGCAATATTCCCATTTAAAGCCTCGAGAGTAATCCGGAAGTTCCCCTTCCAACTAAGAAGGGGAATTGACTTCCCTGAAGCTTCCCGAGCGAGTTCTTGAGGTCCCCGTCACAACTCGACTAGTAACCCCAGCTTTCCGCCACAATTCGAGAAACACGACAAAATTATCCACTCAGTGCGAGATGAGGTAATTTTGCACTGCAGAAGCTCAAGAGAAAATCCACATTCCCGCTTGAAAGGCAAAATGGTACATGACACAATTTATGCCACTCAGAAAGTTCCCTAACATCCGTCCCCAGTGGAGAGGAAAACACACTTCATGGACTCAACTTGAGAAGAGGCCCTATTCCCTTTAAAGGGCTCGAGAGTAATCCGTATGTTCCCCTTCCAGGAAAAAAGGGGACCTGACTTCCCTTAAGTAACTCGACTGACTTGCTGAGGTCACCGTAGCAAATCGAGAAACACCACAAAATTATCCCATCAATGCGAGATGAGGAAATACTGCACTGCACAATCTCCAGAGAAATCCCACATATGCGCTTGAAAAGCAATAGTTTAGTTGACTCATTTTATGTGACTCAGAATGTTCCCTAACATCCATTCTCACTGGAGAGGAGAACACACTTTATGGACTAAACTGGAGAAGAGGCCCTATTCCCATTAAAGGGCTTGAGAGTAATCTGGAAGTTCCCCTTCCAGCACAAAAGGGGACCTGACTTCTCTGAAGTAACTCGAGTGAGTTCCTGAGGTCCCAGTCGCAACTCGAGAAGTACCTCCAGCTTCCCGCCGCAATTCGAGAAACACCACAAAATTAATCCCTCAATGCGAGATGAGGAAATTTTGCGCTGCACAATCTCAAGAGAAATCCCACAGTCCCACTTGAAAGTCAAAAGGGTACTTGATTCCCTTTAGGCCTCTAAGAATGGTCACTAAAATTCATCTTCAGGGGAGAGGAGAAGACATTTTATGGACTCTAATGGAGAAGAGGCAATATTCGCATTTAAAGTCTCAATAGTTATTACGAAATTCCCCTTCCAACACAAAAGGGGACTTGACTTCCCTGAAGCAACCCGAGCGATTTCCGGAGTCCCCTTCACAACTCCAGAAGAACTCACTGCTTCCGCCACAACTGGAGAAACACCACAAAATTATCCACTCAATTTCAGATGGGGTCATTTTGCACGGCAGAATCTCAAGGGAAATCCCACATTCCGCTTGAAAGGCAAAAGTGTACTAGACAGACTTTATGCCAATCAGAAAGACCTCTGACATCTATCCCCATTTGAGAGGAGAACATACTTTATGGACTCAACTCGAGAAGAGGCCCTATTCCCATTAAAGGGCTCGAGAGTAATCCGGAATTTCCCCTTCGAGCACAAAAGGGAACCTGACTTCCCTGAAGTAACTCCAGTGAGTTTCAGAGTTGCTGGTGGTAACTCGAGAAATACGCCCAGCTTCCCGCCGCAATTCGAGAAACACCACAAAATTATCCCCTCAGTGCGAAATGAGGAAATTATGCGCTGCAGAATCTCATGAGAAATCCCACATCCCCGCTTGAAAGGTAAAAGGGTACTTGACACACTTTATGAAACTCAGAAAGTTCCCTAACATCATTGCCCAGTGGATAGGAGAACAAACGTTAAGGACTCAACTTGAGAAGAGGCCCAATTCCCATTAAAGGGCTCGAGATTAATCCGGAAGTTTCCATTCCAGCACAAAAGGGGACCTGACTTCACTGAAGTAACTTGAGTGATTTCCTGAGGTCCCCATCTCAACTCGAGAAGTACCGACAGATTCCCGTTACAAATCGAGAAACACCACAAAATTATCCCCTCAATGCAAGATGAGGAAATTTTGCGCTGCAGAATCTCAAGAGAAATCCCACATTCTCCCTTGAAAGGCTAAACCGTACTTGACTCCCTTTAGGCGACTCAGAATGGTCCATAACATCGTCCTCAGTGGAGAGGAGAACACACATTATGGACTCAAATCGAGAAGAGGCAATATTCCCATTTAACGGCTCGAGAGTAATCTGCAAGTTCCCCTTCCAACACAAAAGGGGACTTGACTTCCCTAAGCAACCCGAGCAAGTTCCGGAGTCCCCTTCACAACTCGAGAAATACCCACTGCTTCCCACAGCAACTGGAGAAACACCACAAAATTATCCCCTCAATTCAAGATGAGGTCATTTGGCATGGCAGAATCTCAAGGGAAATCCCACCTTCCCTCTTGAAAGGCAAAAGTGTACTTGACACACTTTATGCCAATCAGAAAGATCTCTAAGATCCATCCCCATTTGATCCATCCATACTTTATGGACTGAACTCGAGAAGAGGCCCTATTCTAATTAAAGGGCTCGAGAATAATCCGGAATTTCCCCTTCGTGCACAAAAGGGGACCTGACTTCCCTGAAGTAACTCCAGTGAGTTCCAGGGGTGCCGGTGGCAACTCGAGAAATACACCCAGCTTCCTGCCGCAATTTGAGAAACACCGCAAAATTATCCAGTCAATGCGAAATGAGGAAATTTTGCGCTGCAGAATCTCATGAAAAATCCTACATTCCTGCTTGAAAGGCAAAACTGTACTTGACTCCCTTTAGGTGACTCAAAATGGTCCCTAACATCCGTCCTCTGTTGAGAGGAGAACACAACATGTGGACTCAAATGGAGAAGAGGCAATATTACCATTAAAAAGCTGGAGAGTAATCCGGAAGTTCCCCTTCCAACACAAAAGGGGACTTGACTTCCCTGAAGCAATCCGAGCGAGTTCCTGAGGTCCCAGTCACAACTCGAGAAGTACCGACAGCTTACCCCTGCAACTCGAGAAACACAACAAAATTATCCCCTCAATGCGAGATGATGAAATTTTGTGCTGCAGAAGCTCAAGAGAAATCCCACATTCCCGCTTGAAAGGCAAAAGGTTACTTGACACCCTTTATGCCACTCAGAATGTTCCCTAACATCCGTCCACAGTGGAGAGGAGAACAGACTTTAAGGACTCAACTCGAGAAGGAGCCCTATTCGCATTAAAGTGCTCGAGAGTATTCCGGAAGTTCCCCTTCAAGAACAAAAGGGGACGTGACTTCCCTGAAGTAACTCGAGTGAGTACCTGAGGTCCCCGGAGCAACTCAAGTAACACCACAAAATTATCCCCTCAAAGCGAGATGAGGTAATGTTCCGCTGCAGAATTTCAAGAGAAATACCACAGTCCGGCTGGAAAGGCAAAAATGTACTTGACACACTTTATGCCACTCAGAAAGTTCCCTAACATCAGTCCCCAGTGGACAGGAGAACACAATTTATTGACTCAACTCGAGAAGAGGCCCTATTCCCATTATAGAGCTCGAAAGTAATCCGGAAGTTCCCCTTCCAGCACAGAAGGGGACCTGACTTCCCTGAAGAAACTCGAGTGAGTTCCTGAGGTCCCGGATTCAACTTGAGAAGTACCGCCAGCTTCCCGCCGCAACTCGAGAAACACCACAAACTTATCCCCTCAATGCGAGATGAGGAAATTTTGCACTGCAGAATCTCAAGAGAAATCCCACATTCCCGCTTGAAAGGCTAAGGGTACTTGATACAGTTTATGCCACTCAGAAAGTTCCCTAATATCCATAACCAGAAAATAGGAGAACAAACTTTAAGGACTCAACTTGAGAAGAGGCCCTATTCCCATTAAAGAGCTCGAGAGTAATTGGGAAGTTCCCCTTCCAGCACAAAAGGGGACCTGACTTCCCTGAATGAACTTGAGTGAGTTCCTGAGGTCCCCGTCTCAACTCGAGAAGAACCAACAGCTTCCCGCCGCAACTTGAGAAACACCACAAAATTATCCACTCAATGCGACATGAGGAAATTTTGCGCTGCAGAAGTTCAAGAGAAATCCCACATTCCCGCTTGAAAGGAAAAAGGGTACATGACACACTTTATGCCACACTGAAAGTTCCCTAACATCCATCCCCAGGGGAGAGGAGAACAAATTTTAATGACTCACCTCGGGAAGAGGCCCTATTCCCATTAAAGGTCTCGAGAGTAATCCGGAAGTTCCCTTCCAGCACAAAAGGGGACCTGACTTCACTGAAGTAACTCAAGTGAGTTCCTGAGGTCCCCGTCGCAACTCAAGAAGTACCCCCAGCTTCCCGCCTCAATTCGAGAAACACCACAAAATTACCCCTCAATCCGAAATGAGGTCATTTTGTGCTGCAGAATCTCAAGAGAAATCCCGCATTCCCGCTTGAAAGGCAAAAGGGTACTTGACTCCCTTTAGACGACTCAGAATGGTCCCTAACATCGTCCTCAGTGGAAAGGAGAACCCACTTAACGGACTCAAATCGAGAAGAGACAATATTCCCATTAAACATCCAAAGAGTAATCCGGAAATTCCCCTTCCAACACAAAAAGGGACTTGAATTCCATGAAGCAACCCGAGCGAGTTCCTGAGGTACCCGTCACAAATCGAGAAGTACCCACTGCTTCCTGCTTTAATTTGAGATACAACACAAAATTATGCCCTCAATTCGAAATGAGGTCATTTTGCGCAGCAGAATCTCAAGAGAATTCCCAAACTCCCGCTTGAGAGGCAATAGTGTACTTGACACACTTTATGCCACTCAGAAACTTCCCTAACATCCGCCCACTTTGGAGAGGAGAACACAATTTATAAACTCAAATCGAGAAGAGCCCCGATTCCCTTTAGAGGGCTCGAGTGTAACGTGAAGTACACTTTTCAACACAAAAGGGGACCTGACTTCCCAGAAATAACTCGAATGAGTTCCTGAGGTCGCCATCACAACTAAAGAACTACCCCTAGCTTCCATACACCATTCGAGTAACACCCCAAAATTATCCCATGCATGCGTGATGAGGAAATTTTTCGATGCAGCATCTCAAGAGAAATACCACATTCCCTCTTGAAAGGCAAAAAGGTACTTGACACCCTTTATTAGACTCAGAAAGTTCGCTCCCACAGCCGTCCCCTTTGGAGAGAACACTCTTTATGGACTCAATTCGAGATGAGCCCCTGTGCACATTTAAGGGCTCGAGAGGAACCCGGAAGTTCCCCTTCCAGCAGCAAAGGGGACCTGACTTCCCTGAAGCAACCCCAGTGAGTTCCTGAGGTCCCAGTCACAACTCGAGAAGCACTGCCAGCTTCCCACCGCACCTCGAGCAAACACCAAAATTATCCCCTCCATGGGAGATGAGGAAATTTTGCGATGCCGCATCTCAAGAGAAATGAACATTCCCTCTTGAAAGGCAAAAAGGTACTTGACACCCTTTTTTAGACTCAGAAAGTTCCCTCACACATCCGTCCCCTTAGGAGAGAACACAATTTATGGACTCAATTCGAGATGAGCCCCTGTACATTTAAGGACTCGAGAGGAACCCGGAAGTTCCCCTTCCAACACCAAAGGGGACCTGACTTCCCTGAAGCAACCCCAGAGAGTTGCTGAGTTTCCCGAGCAACTCTTGAAGCACCCGCAGCTTCCACCTGAAATCGAGAAACACCCCAAAATTATCCCCTCAATGCGAGATGAGGAAATTTTGCGATGCAGCATCTCAAGAGAAATACCACATTCCCTCTTGAAAGGCAAAAAGGTACTTGACACCCTTTATTCGACTCAGAAAGTTCCCTCACACAGCCGTCCTCTTTGGAGAGGAGAACACACTTTATGGACTCAATTCGAGATGAAACCCTGTGCACATTTAAGGGCTCGAAAGGAACCCAAAAGTTCCCCTTCCAACACCAAAGGGGACCTGACTTACCTGAAGCAACCCCAGCGAGTACCTGAGGTCCCCGTTGCAACTCTTGACCACACCCAGATTCCTGCCGCAACTCGAAAAACACCCCAAAATTATCCCCTCAATGCGAGATGAGGAAATTTTGCGATGCAGCATCTCAGGAGAAATACTACATTCCACCTTGAAAGGCAAAAAGCTACTTGACACCCTTTATTCGACTCACAACGTACCCTCACACAGCCTTCCCTTTTTAGAGGAGAACACACTTTATGGATTCAACTCGAGATGAGCCCCTGTGCACATTTAAGGGCTCGAGAGGAACCAGGAAGTTCCCCTTCCAACACCAAAGGGGACGTGACTTCCCTGAAGCAACCCCAGCAAGTTATTGAGGTCCCCGACGCAACTCGAGAAGCATCCCAAGCTTCCCACTGCAACTCGAGAAACACCCCAAAAATATTCCCTCAATGCGAGATGAGGAAATTTTGCGATGCAGCATCTCAAGAGAAATACCACGTTCCCTCTTGAAAGGCAAAAAGGTACTTGACACCCTTTATTCGACTCAGAAAGTTCGCTCACACAGCCGTCCCCTTTGGAGAGAACACAATTTATATACTCAACTCGATATGAGCCCCTCTGCACATTTAAGGGCTCGAGAGGAACCCGGAAGTTCCCCTTCCAACACCAAAGGGGACCTGACATCCGTGAAGCAACACCAGCGAGTTCCTGAGGTCCCCGTCGCAACTCGATAAGCACACACAGCTTCCCGCCGCAACTCGAGAAACACATCAAAATTATTCCCTCAATGCGAGATGAGGAAATTTTGCGATGCAGCATCTCAAGAGAAATGCCACGTTCCCTCTTGAAAGGCAAAAAGGTACTTGACACCCTTTATTCCACTCAGAAAGTTCCCTCACAGAGCCGTCCCCTTTGGAGAGGAGAACACACTTTATATACTCAATTCGAGTTGAGGCCCTGTGCACACTAATGGCTCGAGAGGAAACCGGAAGTTCCCCTTCCAACAGCAAAGGGGACCTGACTTCACTGAGGCAACCCCAGCGAGTTCCTGACGACCCTGTGGCCACGCAAGAAGTACCCCTGGCTTACCGCCGCAACTAGAGAAACACCCCAAAATTATCCCCTCCTTGAGAGATGAGGAAATTTTGCGATGCAGCATCTCAAGAGAAATACCACATTCCCTCTTGAAAGGCAAAAAGGTACTTGACAACCTTTATTCAACTCAGAAAGTTCCCTCACACAGCCGTCCCCTTTGGAGAGGAGAACACACTTCATGGACTCAATTCGAGATGAGGCCCTATGCTCATTTAAGGGCTCGAGAGGAAACCGGAAGTTCCCCTTCCAACACCAAAGGGGACCTGACTTCACTGAAGCAACCCCAGCGAGGTCCTGACGTCACCGTCGCCACTCGAGAAGTACCCCCAGCTTCCGCCGCAACTCGAGAAACACCCCAAAATTATCCCCTCCTTGAGAGATGAGGAAATTTTGCGATGCAGCATCTCAAGAGAAATACCTCATTACCTCTTGAAAGGTAAAAAGGTACTTGACACCCTTTATTCGACTCAGAAAGTTCCCTCAAATAGCCATCCCCTTTGTAGAGGAGAACACACTTTATGGACTCAATTCTGGATGAGCCCCTGTGCACATTTAAGGGCTCGATAGGAAACCGGAAGTTCCCATTCCAACACCAAAGGGGACCTGACTTCCCTGAAGCAATCCCAGCGAGTTCCTGAGGTGCCCGTCGCAACTCTAGAAGCACCCTCATCTTCCCGCCTCAACTCGAGAAACACCCCAAAATTATCCCCTCTATGCGAGATGAGGAAATTTTGCGATGCAGCATCTCAAGAGAAATACCACATTCCCTCTTGAAAGGCTAAAAGGTACTTGACACCCTTTATTCAACTCAGAAAGTTCCCTCACACAGCCGTCCACTTTGGAGAGGAGAACACGCTTTATGGACTCAATTCGAGAGGAGCCCCTGTGCACATTTAAGGGCTAGATAGGAAACCGGAAGTTCCCCTTCCAACACCAAAAGGGACCTCACTTCCCTGAAGCAACCCCAGCGAGTTCCTGAGGTCCCCATCGCAACTCGAAAAGCACCCCCAGCTTCCCGCCCCAACTCGAGAGACACTCCAAAATTATCCCCTCCATGCGAGATGAGGAAATTTGGCGATGCAGCATCTCAAAAGAAATACCACATTCCCTCTTGAAAGGCAAAAAGGTACTTGACACCCTTTATTCGACTCAGAAAGTTCCCTCACACAACCTTCAACTTTGGAGAGGAGAACACACGTCATGGATTCAATTCGAGATGAGCCCCTGTGCACATTGAAGGGCTCTAGAGGAAACCGGACATTCCCCTTCCAACAGCAAAGGAGACCTGACTTCCCTGAAGCAACCCCAGCGAGTTCCTGAGGTCCCCATCGCAACTCGAAAAGCACCCCCAGCTTCCCGCCCCAACTCGAGAGACACTCCAAAATTATCCCCTCCATGCGAGATGAGGAAATTTGGCGATGCAGCATCTCAAGAAAAATACTACATTTCCTCTTGAAAGGCAAAAAGGTACCTGACACACTTTATTCGACTCAGAAAGTTCCCTCACACAGCCGTCCCCTTTGGAGTGGAGAACACACATTATAGACTCAATTCGAGATGAGTCCCTGCGCACATTTAAGGGCTGGAGAAGAAACCGGAAGTTCCCCTTCCAACAGCAAAGGGGACGTGACTTCCCTGAAGCAACCCCAGCGAGTTCCTGAGGTCCCCGTCGCAACTCGAGAAGCACCCCCAGCTGCCCGCCGCAACTCGAGAAACACCCCAAAATTATCCCCTCCTTGCGAGATGAGGAAATTTGGCAATGTAGCATCTCAGAGAAATACCACATTCCCTCTTGAAAGGCAAAAAGTACCTGACACCCTTTATTCGACTCAAAATCTTCCCTCACACAGCCGTCCCCTATGGAGAGGAGAGCACACTTTATGAACTCAATTCGAGATGAGAACCTGTGCACATTTAAGGGCTCGAGAGGAACCCGGAAGTTCCCTTTCCAACATCAAAGGGGACCTTACTTCCCTGAAGCAACCCCAGCGAGTTCCTGAGGTCCCCGTCGCAACTCGAGAAGCAACCCCAGCGTCCCGCCGCAACTCCAGAAACACCCCAAAATTATCAACTCCATGCGAGATGAGGAAATTTGGCGATGCAGCATGTCTAGAGAAAAACCACATGCACTCTTGAAAGGCAAAAAGGTACTTGACACCCTTTATTCGACTCAGATAGTTCCCTCACACAGCCATTCCCTTTGGAGAGGAGAACACACTTGATGGACTCAATTCGAGATGAGCCCCTGTGTACTTTCAAGGGCTTCAGAGGAAACCGGAAGTTCCCCTTCCAATACCAAAGGGGACCTGAGTTCCCTGAAGGAACCCCAGCGAGTTCCTGAGGTCCCCGTCGCAACTCGAGAAGCACCCCCAGCTTCCCGCCGCAACTCGAGAAACACCCCAAAATTATCGCCTACATGGGAGATGAGGAAATTTGGCGATGCAGCATCTCAAGAGAAATACCACATTCCCTTTTGAAAGGCAAAAATGTACTGGACACCCTTTATTCGACCCAGAAATTTCCCTCATACAGGTGTCCCCTTTGGAGAGGAGAACACACGTCATGGACTCAATTCGAGATGAGCCCCTGTGCACATTTAAGGGCTCGAGAGGAACCCAGAATTTCCCCTTCCAACACCAAAGGGGACCTGATTTCCCTGAAGCTACCCCAGCAAATTCCTGAGGTCCACGTCGCAACTCGAGAAGCACCCCCGGCTTCCCGCCGCAACTCGAGAAACGCCCCAAAATTATCCACTCCATGCGAGATGAGGAAATTTTGCGATGTAGCATCTCAAGAGAAATACCACATTCCATCTTGAAAGGAAAAATGGTACTTGACAGCCTTTATTCGACTCAGAAACTTCCCTCACACAGTCGTCCCCTTTGGAGAGGAGAGCACACTTTATGGATTCAAATCGAGATGAGCCCCTGTGCACATTTAAGGGCTCGAGAGGAACCCGGAATTTCCCCTTCCAACACCAAAGGGGACCTGATTTCCCTGAAGCTACCCCAGCAAATTCCTGAGGTCCCCGTCGCAACTCGAGAAGCACCCCCAGCTTCCCGCCGCAACTGGAGAAACACCCCAAAATTATCGCCTACATGGGAGATGAGGAAATTTGGCGATGCAGCATCTCAAGAGAAATACCACATTCCCTTTTGAAAGGCAAAAATGTACTGGACACCCTTTATTCGACCCAGAAATTTCCCTCACACAGCTGTCCCCTTTGGAGAGGAGAACACACGTCATGGACTCAATTCGAGACGAGCCCCTGTGCAAATTTAAGGGCTCGAGAGGAACCCGGAATTTCCCCTTCCAACACCAAAGGGGACCTGATTTCCCTGAAGCTACCCCAGCAAATTCCTGAGGTCCCCGTCGCAACTCGAGAAGCACCCCCGGCTTCCCGCCGCAACTCGAGAAACGCCCCAAAATTATCCACTCCATGCGAGATGAGGAAATTTTGCGATGTAGCATCTCAAGAGAAATACCACATTCCATCTTGAAAGGCAAAATGGTACTTGACAGCCTTTATTCGACTCAGAAACTTCCCTCACACAGTCGTCCCCTTTGGAGAGGAGAGCACACTTTATGGATTCAAATCGAGATGAGCCCCTGTGCACATTTAAGGGCTCGAGAAGAACCCGGAGTTCCCCTTCGAACATCAAAGGGGACCTGACTTCCCTGAAGCAACCCCAGCGAATTCCTTAGGTCCCGGTCGCAACTCGAGAAGCATCCCCAGCGTCGCGCCGCAACTCGAGAAACACCCCAAAATTATCCCCTCCATGCGAGATGAGGAAATTTGGCGATGCAGCATCTCAAGAGAAATACCACATTCCCACTTGAAAGTCAAAAAGGTACTTGACACCCTATATTCGACTCAGAAAGTTCCCTCACACAGCCGTCCCCTTTGGAGAGGAGAACACACTTGATGGACTCAATTCGAGATGAGCCCCTGTGCACTTTTAAGGGCTCGAGAGGAAACAGGAAGTTAACCTTCCAACACCAAAGGGGAACTGACATCCCTGAAGTAACCCCAGAGATTTCCTGAGGTCCCCGTCACAACTCGAGAAGCACCCCCAGCTTCCCACCACAACTGAGAAACACCCCAAAAATGTCCCCTACATGGGAGATGAGGAAATTTGGCGATGCAGCATCTCAAGAGAAATACCACATTCCCTCTTGAAAGGCAAAAAGATCCTTGACACCCTTTATTCGACTCAGAAACTTCCCTCACACAGCCGTCCCATTTGGAGAGGAGAACACACGTCATGGAATCAATTCGAGATGAGCCTCCGTGCACATTTAAGGGCTCGAGAGGAAACCGGAAGTTCCCCTTCGAACACCAAAGGGGACCTGACTTCCCTGAAGCTACCCCAGCAAATTCCTGAGGTCCCCGTCGCAACTCGAGAAGCACACCCAGCTTCCCGCCCCAACTCGAGAAACGCCCCAAAATTATCCCCTCCATGAAAGATGAGGAAATTTTTCGATGCAGCATCTCAAGAGAAATACCACATTCCCTCTTGAAAGGCAAAAAAGTACTTGATACCCTTTATTCGACTCAGAAACTTCCCTCACACAGCCGTCCCCTTTGGAGGGGAGAGCACACTTTATGGACTCAATTCGAGATGAGGCCCAGTGCACATGTTAGGGCTCGAGAGGAACCCGGAAGTTCCCCTTCCAACAACAAAGGGGACGTGACTTCCCTGAAGCATCCCCAGCGAGTTCCTGAGGTCCCCGTCGCAACTCGAGAAGCACCCCCAGCTTCTCGCCGCAACTCGACAAATGCCCCAAAATTATCCCCTCCATGCGAGATGAGGAAATTTTGCGATGCAGCATCTCAAGAGAAATACCACATTCCCTCTTGAAAGCCAAAAAGGTACTTGACACCCTTTATTCGACTCAGAAAGTTCCCTCACACAGCCGTCCCCTTTGGAGAGGAGAAGACACGTCATGGACTCAATTCGAGATGAGCCCCTGTGCATATTTAAGGGCTCGAGAGGAAACCGGAAGTTCCCCTTCCAACAACACGGGGGAGCTGACTTCCCTGAAGCAACCCCAGCGAGTTCCTGAGGTCCCCGTCCCAACTCGAGAAGCACGCCCAGATTCCAGCCGCAACTCAAGAAACACCGAAATTTATCCCCTCCATGCTAGATGAGGAAATTTTGCGATGCAGCATCTCAAGAAAAATACTACATTTCCTCTTGAAAGGCAAAAGGGTACCTGACACCCTTTATTCGACTCAGAAAGTTTCCTCACACAGCCTTCCCCTTTGGAGTGGAGAACACATATTATAGACTCAATTCGAGATGCGTCCCTGTGCACATTTAAGGGCTGGAGAAGAAACCGGAAGTTCCCCTTCCAACAGCAAAGGGGACGTGACTTCCCTGAAGCAACCCCAGCGAGTTCCTGAGGTCCCCGTCGCAACTCGAGAAGCACCCCCAGCTGCCCGACGCAACTCGAGAAACACCCCAAAATTATCCCCTCCATGCGAGATCTGGAAATTTGGCGATGTAGCATCTCAAGAGAAATACCACATTCCCTTTTGAAAGGCAAAAAGTTTCCTGACACCCTTTATTCGACTCAAAATCTTCCCTCACACAGCCGTCCCCTTTGGAGAGGAGAGCACACTTTAGGAACTCAATTCGAGATGAGCCCCTGTGCACAATTAAGGGCTCGAGCGGAACCCGGAATTTCCCCTTCCAACAGCCAAGGGGACCTGATTTCCTTGAAGCTACCCCAGCAAATTCCTGAGGTCCCCGTCGCAACTCGAGAAGCACCCCCGGCTTCCCGCCGCAACTCGAGAAACGTCCCAAAATTATCAACTCCATGCAAGATGAGGAAATTTTGCGATGTAGCATCTCAAGAGAAATACCACATTCCCTCTTGAAAGGCAAAAAGGTACTTGACACCCTTTATTCGACTCAGAAACTTCCCTCACACAGTCGTCCCCTTTGGAGAGGAGAGCACACTTTATGGATTCAATTCGAGATGAGCCCCTGTGCTACATTTAAGGGCTCGAGAAGAACCCGGAAGTTTCACTTCGAACATCAAAGGGGACTTGACTTCCCTAAGCAACCCCAGCGAGTTCCTTAGGTCGCCATCGCAACTCGAGAAGCATCCCCAGCGTTGCGCCGCAACTCGAGAAACACCCCAAAATTATCCCCTCCATGCGAGATGAGGAAATTTGGCGATGCAGCATCTCAAGAGAAATTCCACATTCCCAATGAAAGTCAAAAAGGTACTTGACTCCCTTTATTCGACTCAGAAAGTTCCCTCACACAGCCGTCCCCTTTGGAGAGGAGAAGACACGTCATGGACTCAATTCGAGATGAGACCCTGTGCACTTATAAGGGCTCGAGAGGAAACCGGAAGTTCCCCTTCCAACACCAAAGGGGACCTGACTTCCCTGACACAACCCCAGCTAGTTCCTGAGGTCCCAGTCCCAACTCGAGAAGCACGCCCATCTTCCCACCGCAACTCAAGAAACACCGAAATTTATCCCCTCCATGCTAGATGAGGAAATTTTGCGATGCAGCATCTCAAGAAAACTACTACATTTCCTCTTGAAAGGCAAAAAGGTACCTGACACCCTTTATTCGACTCAGAAAGTTCTCTCACACAGCCGTCCCCTTTGGAGTGCAGAACACACATTATAGACTCAATTCGAGATGAGTCCCTGTGCACATTTAAGGGCTGGAGAAGAAACCGGAAGTTCCCCTTCCAACAGCAAAGGGGACGTGACTTCCCTGAAGCAACCCCAGCGAGTTCCTGAAGTCCCCGTCGCAACTCGAGAAGCACCCCCAGCTGCCCGCCGCAACTCGAAAAACACCCCAAAATTATCCACTCCATGCGAGATGAGGAAATTTGGCGACGTAGCATCTCGGAGAAATACCACAATCCCTCTTGAAAGACAAAAAGGTACCTGACACCCTTTATTCGACTCAAAATCTTCCCTCACACAGCTGTCCCCTTTGGAGAGGAGAACACACGTCATGGACTCAGTTCGAGATGAGCCCCTGTGAACATTTAAGGGCTCGAGAGGAACCCGGAAGATCCCCTTCCAAAATCAACGGGGACTTGACTTCCCTGAAGCAACCCCAGCGAGTTCCTGAGGTCCCCGTTGCAACTCGAGAAGCATCCCCAACGTCGCGGCGCAACTTGAGAAACACCCCAAATTATCCCCTCCATGCGAGATGAGGAAATTTGGCGATGCAGCATCTCAAGGGAAATACCACATTCCTTCTTGAAAGGCAAAAAGGTACTTGACACCCTTTATTCGACTCAGAAACTTCCCTCACACAGCCGTCCCCTTTGGAGAGGAGAGCACACTTTATGGACTCAATTCGAGATGAGGCCCAGTGCACATGTTAGGGCTCGAGAGGAACCCGGAAGTTCCCCTTCCAACAACAAAGGGGACGTGACTTCCCTGAAGCAACCCCAGCGAGTTCCTGAGGTCCCCGTCGCAACTCGAAAAGCATCCACAGCGTCGCGCCGCAACTCGAGAAACACCCCAAAAGTATCCCCTTCATGAGAGATTAGGAAATTTGGCGATGCAGCATCTCAAGAAAAATTCCACATTCCCTCTTGAAAGGCAAAAAGGTACTTGACACCCTTTATTCGACTCAGAAAGTTCCCTCACACAGCCGTCCCCTTTGGAGAGGAGAACACACTTGATGGACTCAATTCGAGATGAGCCCCTGTGCACATTTAAGGGCTCGAGAGGAAACCGGAAGTTCCCCTTCCAACAGCAAAGGGGACGTGACTTCCCTGAAGCATCACCAGCGAGTTCCTGAGGTCCACGTCGCAACTCGAGAAGCAACCCCAGCTTCCCGCCGCAACTCCAGAAACACCCCAAAATTATCCCCTCCATGCGAGATTAGGAAATTTGGCGATGCAGCATCTCAAGAGAAATACCACATATCCTCTTGAAAGGCAAAAAGGTCCTTGACACCCTTTATTCGACTCAAAATCTTCCCTCACACAGCCGTCCCCTTTGGAGAGGAGAGCACACTTTAGGAACTCAATTCGAGATGAGCCCCTGTGCACATTTAAGGGCTCGAGAGGAACCCGGAATTTCCCCTTCCAACAGCAAAGGGGACCTGATTTCCCTGAAGCTACCCCAGCAAATTCCTGAGGTCCCCGTCGCAACTCGAGAAGCACCCCCGCCTTCCCGCCGCAACTCGAGAAACGTCCCAAAATTATCAACTCCATGCGAGATGAGGAAATTTTGCGATGTAGCATCTCAAGAGAAATACCACATTCCCTCTTGAAAGGCAAAAAGGTACTTGACAGCCTTTATTCGACTCAGAAACTTCCCTCACACAGTCGTCCCCTTTGGAGAGGAGAGCACACTTTATGGATTCAATTCGAGATGAGCCCCTGTGCTACATTTAAGGGCTCAAGAAGAACCCGGAAGTTTCACTTCGAACATCAAAGGGGACCTGACTTCTCTAAGCAACCCCAGCGACTTCCTTAGGTCGCCGTAGCAACCCCAGCGAGTTCCTTAGGTCGCCGTCGCAACTCGAGAAGCATCCCCAGCGTCGCGCCGCAACTCGAGAAACACCCCAAAATTATCCCCTCCATGCGAGATGAGGAAATTTGGCAATGCAGCATCTCAAGAGAAATTCCACATTCCCAGTGAAAGTCAAAAAGGTACTTGACTCCCTTTATTCGACTCAGAAAGTTCCCTCACACAGCCGTCACCTTTGGAGAGGAGAACACACTTGATGGACTCAATTCGAGATGAGACCCTGTGCACTTTTAAGGGCTGGAGAGGAAACCGGAAGTTCCCCTTCCAACACCAAAGGGGACCTGACTTCCCTGACACAACCCCAGCGAGTTCCTGAGGTCCACGTCGCAACTCGAGAAGCAACCCCAGCTTCCCGCCGCAACTCCAGAAACACCCTAAAATTATCCCCTCCATGCGAGATTAGGAAATTTGGCGAAGCAGCATCTCAAGAGAAATACCACATATCCTCTTGAAAGGCAAAAAGGCACTTGACACCCTTTATTCGACTCAGAAAGTTCCCTCACATAGCCGTCCCCTTTGCAGAGAACACACTTTAGGACTCAATTCGAGATGAGCCCCTGTGCACATTTAAGGGCTCGAGAGGAACTTGGAAGTAACCCTTCCTACAACAAAGCGGACGTGACTTCCCTGAAGCAACCCCAGCGAGTTCCTGACGTCCCCGTCGCAACACGAGAAGCACCCCCAATTCCCGCCGCAACTCGAGAAACACCCCAAAATAATCCCCTCTATGCGAGATGAGGAAATTTTGCGATGCAGCATCTCAAGAGAAATACCACATTCCCTTTTGAAAGGCAAAAATGTACTGTACACCCTTTATTCGACCCAGAAATTTCCCTCACACAGCTGTCCACTTTGGAGAGGAGAACACACGTCATGGACTCAGTTCGAGATGAGCCCCTGTGCACATTTAAGGGCTCGAGAGGAACCCGGAATTTCCCCTTCCAACAGCAAAGGGGACCTGATTTCCCTGAAGCTACCCCAGCAAATTCCTGAGGTCCCCGTCGCAACTCGAGAAGCACCCCCGGCTTCCCGCCGCAACTCGAGAAACGCCACATAATTATCCACTCCATTCGAGATGAGGAAATTTTGCGATGTAGCATCTCAAGAGAAATACCACATTCCCTCTTGAAAGGCAAAAAGGTACTTGACACCCTTTATTCGACTCAGAAACTTCCCTCACACAGTCGTCCCCTTTGGAGAGGAGAGCACACTTTATGGATTCAATTCGAGATGAGCCCCTGTGCACATTTAAGGGCTCGAGAGGAACCCAGAAGTTCCCCTTCCAACATCAACGGGGACTTGACTTCCCTGAAGCAACCCCAGCGAGTTCCTGAGGTCCCCGTTGCAACTCGAGAAGCATCCCCAACGTCGCGGCACAACTTGAGAAACACCCCAAAATTATCCCCTCCATGCGAGATGAGGAAATTTGGCGATGCAGCATCTCAAGAGAAATACCACATTCCCTCTTGAAAGGCAAAAAGGTACTTGACACCCTTTATTCGACTCAGAAACTTCCCTCACACAGCCGTCCCCTTTGGAGAGGAGAGCACACTTTATGGACTCAATTCGAGATGAGGCCCAGTGCATATGTTAGGGCTCGAGAGGAACCCGGAAGTTCCCCTTCCAACAACAAAGGGGACGTGACTTCCCTGAAGCAACCCCAGCCAGTTCCTGAGGTCCCCGTCGCAACTCGAAAAGCATCCACAGCGTCGCGCCGCAACTCGAGAAACACCCCAAAATTATCCCCTTCATGAGAGATTAGGAAATTTGGCGATGCAGCATCTCAAGAGAAATTCCACATTCCCTCTTCAAAGGCAAAAAGGTACTTGACACCCTTTATTCGACTCAGAAAGTTCCCTCACACAGCCGTCTCCTTTGCACTGGAGAACACACTTTAGGACTCAATTCGAGAAGAGCCCCTGTGCACATTTAATGGCTCGAGAGGAAACCGGAAGTAACCCTTCCTAGAAGAAAGGGGACGTGACTTCAATGATGCAACCCCAGCGAGTTCCTGACGTCCCCGTCGCAACACGAGAAGCAGCCCAATTCCAGCCGCAACTCGAGAAACACCCCAAAATAATCCCCTGTATGCGAGATGAGGAAATTTTGTGATGCAGCATCGCAAGAGAAATGCCACATTCCCTCTTGAAAGCCAAAAAGGTACTTGACACCCTTTTTTCGACTCAGAAAGTTCCCTCACACAGCCGTCCCCTTTGGAGAGAAGAAGACACGTCATGGACTCAATTCGAGATGAGCCCCTGTGCACATTTAAGGGCTCGAGAGGAAACCGGAAGTATCCCTTCCAACAACACTGGGGACCTGACTTCCCTGAAGCAACCCCAGCGAGTTCCTGAGGTTCCCGTCGCAACTCGAGAAGCACGCCCAGCTTCCCGCCGCAAATCAAGAAACACCGAAAATTATCCCCTCCATGCTAGATGAGGAAATTTTGCTATGAAGCATCTCAATAAAAATACTACATTTCCTCTTGAAAGGCAAAAAGGTCCTTGACACCCTTTATTCGACTCAGAAAGTTCCCTCACACAGCCGTCCCCTTTGGAGAGGAGAACACACTTGATGGACTCAATTCGAGATGAGCCCCTGTGCACATTGAAGGGCTCGAGAGGAAACCGGAAGTTCCCCTTCCAACACCAAAGGGGCCCTGACTTCCCTGACACAACCCCAGCGAGTTCCTGAGGTCCACGTCGCAACTCGAGAAGCAACCCCAGTTTCCCTCCACAACTCCAGAAACACCCTAAAATTATCCCCTCCATGCGAGATGAGGAAATTTTGCGATGTAGCATCTCAAGAGAAATACCACATTCCCTCTTGAAAGGCAAAAAGGTACTTGACACCCTTTATTCGACTCAGAAACTTCCCTCACACAGTCGTCCCCTTTGGAGAGGAGAGCACACTTTATGGATTCAATTCGAGATGAGCCCCTGTGCTACATTTAAGGGCTCGAGAAGAACCGGAAGTTTTACTTCGAACATCAAAGGGGACCTGACTTCCCTAAGCAACCCCAGCGAATTCCTTAGGTCGCCGTCGCAACTCGAGAAGCATCCCCAGCGTCGCGCCGCAACTCGAGAAACACCCCAAAATTATCCCCTCCATGCGAGATGAGGAAATTTGGAGATGCAGCATCTCAAGAGAAATTCCACATTCCCAATGAAAGTCAAAAAGGTACTTGACACCCTTTATTCGACTCAGAAAGTTCCCTCACACAGCCGTCCCCTTTGGAGAGGAGAACACACTTGATGGACTCAATTCAAGATGAGACCCTGTGCACATTTAAGGGTTCGAGAGGAAACCGGAAGTTCCCCTTCCAACACCAAAGGGGAACTGACTTCCCTGACACAACCCCAGCGAGTTCCTGAGGTTCACGTCGCAACTCGAGAAGCAACCCCAGCTTCCCGCCGCAACTCCAGAAACACCCTAAAATTATCCCCTCCATGCGAGATTAGGAAATTTGGCGATGCAGCATCTCAAGAGAAATACCACATATCCTCTTGAAAGGCAAAAAGGCACTTGACACCCTTTATTCGACTCAGAAAGTTCCCTCACACAGCCGTCCCCTTTGCAGAGGAGAACACACTTTAGGACTCAATTCGAGATGAGCCCCTGTGCACATTTAAGGGCTCGAGAGGAAACTGGAAGTAACCCTTACTACAACAAAGGGGACGTGACTTCCCTGAAGCAACCCCAGCGAGTTCCTGACGTCCCCGTCGCAACACGAGAAGCACCCCCAATTCCCGCCGCAACTCGAGCAACACCCCAAAATAATCTCCTCTATGCGAGATGAGGAAATTTTGCGATGCAGCATCGCAAGAGAAATACCACATTCCCTCTTGAAAGCCAAAAAGGTACTTGACACCCTTTATTCGACTCAGAAAGTTCCCTCACACAGCCGTCCACTTTGGAGAGGAGAAGACACGTCATGGACTCAATTCGAGATGAGCCCCTGTGCACATTTAAGGGCTCGAGAGGAAACCGGAAGTTCCTCTTCCAACAACACGGGGGACCTGACTTCCCTGAAGCAACCCCAGCGAGTTCCTGAGGTCGCCGTGCCAACTCGAGAAGCACGCCCAGCTTCCCACCGCAACTCAAGAAACACCGAAATTTATCCCCTCCATGCTAGATGAGGAAATTTTGCGATGCAGCATCTCAAGAAAACTACTACATTTCCTCTTGAAAGGCAAAAAGTTACCTGACACCCTTTATTCGACTCAGAAAGTTCTCTCACACAGCCGTCCCCTTTGGAGTGGAGAACACACATTATAGACTCAATTCGAGATGAGTCCCTGTGCACATTTAAGGGCTGGAGAAGAAACCGGAAGTTCCCCTTCCAACAGCAAAGGGGACGTGACTTCCCTGAAGCAACCCCAGCGAGTTCCTGAAGTCCCCGTCGCAACGGGAGAAGCACCCCCAGCTGCCCGCCGAAACTCGAGAAACACCCCAAAATTATCCCCTCCATGCGAGATGAGGAAATTTGGCGATGCAGCATCTCTAGAGAAATACCACATTCCCTCTTGAAAGGCAAAAAGGTACTTGACACCCTTTATTCGACTCAGATAGTTCCCTCACACAGCCATTCCCTTTGGAGAGGAGAACACACTTGATGGACTCAATTCGAGATGAGCCGCTGTGTACTTTCAAGGGCTTCAGAGGAAACCGGAAGTTCCCCTTCCAACAGCAAAGGGGACCTGACTTCCCTGAAGAAACCCCAGCGAGTTCCTGAGGTCCCCGTCGCAACTCGAGAAGCACCCCCAGCTTCCCGCCGCAACTCGAGAAACACCCCAAAATTATCGCCTACATGGGAGATGAGGAAATTTGGCGATGCAGCATCTCAAGAGAAATACCACATTCCCTTTTGAAAGGCAAAAATGTACTGTACACCCTTTATTCGACCCAGAAATTTCCCTCACACATCTGTCCCCTTTGGAGAGGAGAACACACGTCATGGACTCAGTTCGAGATGAGCCCCTGTGCACATTTAAGGGCTCGAGAGGAACCCGGAAGTTCCCCTTCCAACACCAAAGGGGACCTGATTTCCCTGAAGCTACCCCAGCAAATTCCTGAGGTCCCCGTCGCAACTCGAGAAGCACCCCCGGCTTCCCGCCGCAACTCGAGAAACGCTCCATAATTATCCACTCCATTCGAGATGAGGAAATTTTGCAATGTAGCATCTCAAGAGAAATACCACATTCCCTCTTGAAAGGCAAAAAGGTACTTGACACCCTTTATTCGACTCAGAAAGTTCCCTCACGGAGCCGTCCCCTTTGGAGAGGAGAACACACTTTATGGAATCAATTCGAGATGAGCCCCTGTGCACATTTAAGGGCTCGAGAGGAACCCGGAAGTTCCCCTTCCAACATCAACGGGGACTTGACTTCCCTGAAGCAACCCCAGCGAGTTCCTGAGGTCCCCGTTGCAACTCGAGAAGCATCCCCAACGTCGCGGCGCAACTTGAGAAACACCCCAAAATTATCCCCTCCATGCGAGATGAGGAAATTTGGCGATGCAGCATCTCAAGAGAAATACCACATTCCCTCTTGAAAGGCAAAAAGGTACTTGACACCCTTTATTCGACTCAGAAAGTTCCCTCACACAGCTGTCCCCTTTGGAGAGGAGAACACACTTTATGGACTCAATTCGAGATGAGCCCCTGTGCACATTGAAGGGCTCGAGAGGAAACCGGAAGTTCCCCTTCCAACACCAAAGGGGACCTGACTTCCCTGAAGCAACCCCAGCGAGTTCCTGAGGTCTCCGTCGCAATTCGAGAAACACCCCCAGCTTCCCGCCTCAACACGAGAAACACCCCAAAAATGTCCCCTCCATGCAAGAAAAGGAAATTTGGCGATGCAGCATCTCTAGAGAAATACCACATTCCCTCTTGAAAGGCAAAAAGATACTTGACAACCTTTATTCGACTCAGAAAGTTCCCTCACACAGCCGTCCCCTTTGGAGAGGAGAACACACTTGATGGACTCAATTCGAGATGAGACCCTGTGCACTTTTAAGGGCTCGAGAGGAAACCGGAAGTTCCCCTTCCAACACCAAAGGGGACTTGACTTCCCTGACACAACCCCAGCGAGTTCCTGAGGTCCACGTCGCAACTCGAGAAGCAACCCCAGCTTCCCGCCGCAACTCCAGAAACACCCTAAAATTATCCCCTCCATTTGAGTTTAGGAAATTTGGCGATGCAGCATCTCTAGAGAAATACCACATATCCTCTTGAAAGGCAAAAAGGCACTTGACACCCTTTATTCGACTCAGAAAGTTCCCTCACACAGCCGTCCCCTTTGCAGAGGAGAACACACTTTAGGACTCAGTTCGAGATGAGCCCCTGTGCACAATTAAGGGCTCGAGAGGAAACCGGAAGTAACCCTTCCTACAACAAAGGGGACGTGACTTTCCTGAAGCAACCCCAGCGAGTTCCTGACGTCCCCGTCGCAACACGAGAAGCACCCCCAATTCCCGCCGCAACTCGAGAAACACCCCAAAATTATCCCCTCAATGCGAGATGAGGAAATTTGGCGATGCAGAATCTCAAGAGAAATAACACATTCCCTCTTGAAAGGCAAAAAGGTTCTTGACACCCTTTATTCAACTCAGAAAGTTCCCTCACACAGCCCTCCCCAAGCAGACGAGAACACACTTTATGGACTCAATTCGAAATGAGCCCCTGTGCACATTTAAGGGTTAGAGAGGAACCCGGAAGTCCCCCTTGCAACAAAAAAGGGGACGTGACTTCCCTGAAGCAACCCCAGCGAGTTCCTGAGGTCCCCGTCGCCACTCGAGAAGCACCCCCAGCATCTCGCCGCAACTCGAGAAACACCCCAAAATTATCCCCTCAATGCGAGATGAGTAAATTTTGCGATGAAGCATCTCAAGAGAAATAAAACATTCCCTCTTGAAACGCTAAACAGTACTTGACACCCTTCGTTCTACTCAGAAAGTTCCCTCACACAGCCGTCCCCTTTGGAGAGGAGAACACACTTTATGGATTCCATTCCAGATGAGCCCCTGGGCAAATTTAAGGGCTTGAGAGGAAACCGGACGTTCCCCTTCCAACACCAAAGGGGACCTGACTTATCTGAAGCAACCCCAGCGTCTTCCTGAGGTCCCCGTTGCAACTCGAGAAACACCCCAAAATTATCCCCTCAATGCGAGATGAGGAAATTTTGCGATGCAGCATCTCAAGAGAAATACCACATTCATTCTTGAAAGGCAAAAAGGTACTTGACACCCTTTATTCGACTCAGAAAGTTCCCTCACGGAGCCGTCCCCTTTGGAGAGGAGAACACACTTTATGGAATCAATTCGAGATGAGCCCCTGTGCACATGTAAGGGCTCGAGAGGAACCCGGAAGTTCCCCTTCCAACACCAAAGGGGACCTGACATCCCTGAAGCAACCCCAGCGAGTTCCTGAGGTCCCCGTCGCAACTCGAGAAGCACCCCCAGCGTCCCGCCGCAACTCGAGATACACCCAAAATTTATCCCCTCCATGCAAGATGAGGAAATTTTGCGATGCAGCATCTCAAGAGAAATACCACATTCGCTCTGAAAGGCAAAAAGGTACTTGAGACCTTTATTCGACACAGAATGTTCCCTCACAGAGCTGTCCCCTTTGGAGAGGAGAACACACTTTATGGACTCAATTCGAGATGAGCCCCTGTGCACATTGAAGGGCTCGAGAGGATACCGGAAGTTCCCCTTCCGACACCAAAGGTGACCTGACTTCCCTGAAGCAACCCCAGCGAGTTCCTGAGGTCCCCGTCGCAACTCGAGAAGAACCCCCAGCTTCCCGCTGCAACTCGAGAAATACTCCAAAATTTTCCCCTCAATGCCAGATGAGGAAATTTTGCGATGCAGCATCTCAAAAGAAATACCACATTCCCTCTTAAAAGGCAAAAAGGTACTTGACATCCTTTATTCGACTCAGAAATTTCCCTCACACAGCCGTCCATTTTGGAGAGGAGAACACACTTTAAGGACTCAAATCGAGATGAGCCCCTGTGCACATTTAAGCGCTCGAGAGGAAACCGGAATTTCCCCTTCCAACACCAACGGGGACCTGACTACCCTGAAGCAACCCCAGCGAGTTCCTGAGGTCCCCGTCTCAACTCAAGGAGCGCCCCAAGCATTTCGCCGAAACACGAGAAACACCCCAAAATTATCCCCTCAATGCGAGATGAGGAAATTTTGCGATGTAGCATTTCAAGAGAAATACAACATATCCTTTTGGAAGGCTAAACGGTACTTGACACCCTTTATTCGACTCAGAAAGTTCCCTCACACAGCCGTCCCCTTTGGAGAGGACAACACACTTCATGGACTTAATTCGAGATGAGCCCCTCTGCACATTTAAGGGCTCGAGAGGAAACCGGAAGTTACCCTTCCAACACCGAAGTGTACCTGACTTCCGTGAAGCAAACCCAGCGAGTACCTGAGGTCCCCGTCGCAACTCGAGAAGCACCCCCAGCTTCCCGCCGCAACTCGAGAAACACCCCATAATTATCCCGTCAATGCGAGATGAGGAAATTTTGCAATGCAGAATCTCAAATGAAATACCTCATTCATTCTTGAAAGGCAAATAGGTACTTGACACCCTTTATTCCACTCAGAAAGTTCCCTCACACAGCCGTCCTCTTTGGAGAGGAGAACACACTTTATGGACTCAATTCGAGATGAGCCCCTTTTCACATTAAATGGCTAGAGACGAAATCGGAAATTTCCCTTCCAACTACATAGGTGCCTGCCTTACATGAAGCAACCCCAGCGTGCTCCTGAGGTCCACGTGGCAACTTAAGAAGCACCCACATCTTCCCGCCGCAGCCCGAGAAAAACCCCAAAATTATCCCCTCAATGCGAGATGAGGAAATTTTGCGATGCAGCATCTGAAGAGAAAGATCACATTCCCTTCTGAAAGGCAAAAAGGTACTTGACACCCTTTATTCGAATCAGAAACTTCCCTCACAAAGCCGACTCCTTTAGAGAGGAGAACACACTTTATGGACTCAATTCGAGATGAGCCCCTGTGCACATTTAAGGGATTGAGAGGAACACGGAAGTTCCCCTTCCAACAGCTAAGGGGACCAGACTTCCCTGAAGCAAACACAGCGAGTTCCTGAGGCCCCGTCGCAACTCGAGAAGCACCCCCAGCTTCCCGACGCAACTCGAGAAACACCCCAAAATTATTCCCTCAATGCCAGATGAGGAAATTTTGCGATGCAGCATCTCAAGAGAAATACCACATTCCCTCTTTAAAGGCAAAATGGTATTTGACACCCTTTTTTCGACTCAGAAAGTTCCCTCACACAGCCGTCTCCTTTGTAGAGAACACACTTTATGGACTCAATTCGAGATGAGCCCCTGTGCACATTTAAGGGCTCGAGAGGAACCCGGAAGTTCCCCTTCCAACATCAAAGGGGATCTGACTTCCCTCAAGCAACCCCAGCGAGTTCCTGAGGTCCCCGTCGCAACTCGAGAAGCACCCCCAGCTTCCCGACGCAACTCGTGAAACACTCCAAAATTATCCCCTCAATGCGAGATGACGAAATTTTGCGATGCAGCATCTCAAGAGAAATACCACATTCCCTCTTGAAAGGCAAAAAGGTACTTGACACCCTTTATTCGACTCAGAGAGTTCCCACACACAGCCGTCCCCTTTTAGAGGAGAACACACTTTATGGACGCAATTCGAGATGAGCCCCTGTGCACATTTAAGGGCTTGAGAGTAAAACGGAAGTTCCCCTTCTAACACCAAAGGGGACCTGACTTCCCTGAAGAAACCCCAGCGAGTTCCTGAGGGCCCAAGTCGCAACTCTTGAAGCACATCCAGCTTCCCGCCACAACTCGAGAAACACACCAAAATTATCCTCTCAATGCGTGATGAGGAAATTTTGCGATGCAGCATATCAAGAAAAATACCAGATTCCCTCTTGATAGGCAAAAAGTTACTTGACACTCTTTATTTATATCAGAAAGTTCCGTCACACAGCCGTCCCCTTTTAGAGGAGCACTCACTTTATGGACTCAATTCGAGATGAGCCCCTGTGCACATTGAAGGACTCGAGAGGAAACCGGAAGTTCCCCTTCCAACACCAAAGGGGACCTGACTTCCCTGACACAACCCCAGCGAGTTCCTGAGTTCCCTGTCGCAACTCGAGAAGAACCCCCAGCTTCCCGCCGCAACTCGAGAAACACCCCATAATTATCCCCTCAATGCTAGAGGAGGAAATTTTGCGATGCAGAATCTCAAAAGAAATATCACATTCCCTCTTGAAAGGCAAAAAGGTACTTGACTCCCTTTATTCGACTCAAAATGTTCCCTCACATAGCCGTTTCCATTGGAGAGGAGAACACACTTTATGGACTCAAAACGAGATGAGCCCCTGTTGACATTTAAGGGCTCGAGAGCAAACCGGAAGTTCCCATTCTAAAACCAAAGGAGACCAGACTTCCCTTAAGCAACCCGAGCGAGTTCCTGAGGTCCCAGTGTCAACTTAAGAAGTACCCTCAGCTTCCCGCCGAAACTCTAGAAACACCACAAAATTATCCCCTAAAAGCGAGATGAGGAAATTTTGCAATGCAGAATCTCAAGAGAAATACCACATTCCCTCTTGAAAGGCAAAAAGGTACTCGACACCGTTTGTTCGACTCAGAAAGTTCCCTCACACAGCGTTCCCCATTGGACAGGAGAACACCCTTTATGGACTCAATTCGAGATGTGCCCCTGTTCACATTAAGGGCTCGAGAGAAAACCGGAAGTTTCCCTTCAAACACCAAAGGGGACCTGACTTCCCTGTTGCAACCCGAGCGAGTTCCTGAGGTCCCCGTCGCAACTCGAGAAGTACCCCCTACTTCCCGCCGCAACTCGAGAAACACCACAAAATTATTCCCTCAATGCGTGAGGAGGAAATTTTGCGATGCAGTATCCCAAGAGAAATACCACATTCCCTCATGAAAGGCAAAAAGGTACTTGACACCCTCTATTCGACTCAACACTTTCCCTCAAACAGCAGTCCCCATTTGGGAGGAGACCACACTTTATGGACTCAATTCGAGATTATCCCCTGTGCACATTTAAGGGCTCGAGAGGAAACCGGAAGTTTCCCTTCCAACACCAAAGGGTACCTGACTTCCCTGAAGCAACCCCACCGAGTTCCTGAGGTCCCCGTCGCAACTCTAGAAGTACCCCCATCTTCCCGCCGTAACTCGTGAAACACGACAAAATTATCCCCTCAATGCGAGATGAGGAAATTTTGCGATGCAGCATCTCAAGAGAAATACCACATTCCCTCTTGAAAGGCAAAAATGTACTTGACACCCTTTATTCGACTCAGAAAGTTCCCTCACACTGCCGTCCCCATTGGAGAGGATAACACCCTTTATGGACTCAATTCGAGATGAGCCACTGTTCACATTTAAGGGCTCGACAGGAAACCGGAAGTTCCCCTTCCAACACCAAAGGCGACCTGACTTCCCTGAAGCAACCTGAGCGAGTTCCTGAGGTTCCCGTCGCAACTGGAAAAGCACCTCCGGCTTCCCGCCGCAAGTCGAGAAACACCACAAAATTATCCCCTCAATGCGAGATGAGGAAATTTTGCGATGCAGAATCTCAAGAGATATCCCACATTCCCGCTTGAAAGGCACAAGTGTACTTAACACACTTTATGACAGTCAGAATTTTTCCTAACCTCCATCCCCATTGGAGAGGAGAACACACTTTATGGACTTTGTTCGAGAAAGGCCCTATTCACATTAAAGGGTTCGAGTTTAATACGGAAGTTCCCCTTCCAGCACAAAATGAGACCAGACTTCCCTGAAGTAACTCGAGTGTGTTCCAGAGGTACTCGTCGCAACTGCAGAAGTACCCCCAGCTTCCCAACCCAATTCGTGAAACACCAAAAAATTATCCCCTCCATGTGTGATGAGGATATTTTGCACTGCACATTCTCAAGAGAAATCCCACATTCCCGCTTGAAAGGCAAAAGGGTACTTGACGCCCTTTAGGCGAATCAGAATGTTCCCTAACATCCGTCCTCAATGGAGAGGAGAACACACTTTACGGACTCAAATCGAGAAGAGGCAATATTCCCATTTTACGGTTCGAGAGTAATCCGGAAGTTCTCCTTCCAGCACAAAAGGGGAGCTGACTTCCCTGAAGTAACTCTGTTGAGTTCCTGAGGTCCCCTTCGCACCTCTAGGAATACCCCCAGCTTCCCGCTGCAATTCGAGAAACACCACAAAATTATCCCCTCAATGCGAGATGAGGAAATTTTGCGCTGCAGAATCTCAAGAGAAATCCCATATTCCCGCCTGCAAGGGAAAAGGGTATTTGACACACTTTATTCAGTTCAGTTCAGTTCAGTCCCTCAGTCGTGTCTGACTCTCCGCGACCCCATTATCACTGTAGGCCAGGCCTCCCTGTCCATCACCAACTCCCGGAGTTCACTCAAACTCATGGCTACTTAGTCGGTGATGCTATCCACCCATCTCATTCTCTGTCGTCCCTTTCTCCTCCAGTCCCCAACATTCCCTAGCTTCAGAATCTTTTCCAGTGTGTCAACTCATCGCATGAGGTGGCCGAAGTATTGCAGTTTCACCTTTAGCATCAGTCCTTCCAATGAACACCGACGATTGATCTCCCTTAGAATGGACTGGTTGAATCTTCTTGCAGTCCAAGGGACTCACAAGAGTCTTCTCCAATAGCACAGTTCAAAAGCATCAATTCTTCGGCGATTAGCTATCTTCACAGTCCAACTCTCACATCCATACATGACCACGGGAAAAACCATAACTTTGACTATATGGACCTTTTTTGGCAAAGTGATGTCTCTGCTTTTTAATATACTATCAAGGTTGTTCATAACTTTCCGACCAAGGAGTAAGCGCCTTTATATTTCATGGCTGCAATCAGCATCTGCAGTGATTTTGGAGCCCAAAAAAATAAAGTGTGACACTGTTTCCACTGTTTTTCCATCTCTTTCCCGTGAAGTGTTGGGACCAGATTCCATCACCTTTGTTTTTTGAATGTTGAGCTTTAAGCCAACATTTTCACTCTCCTCTTTCACTTTCATCAAGAGGCTTTTGAGTCCCTCTTCACTTTCTGCCCTAAAGGTGGTGTCATCTGCATATCTGAGGTTATTTATATTTATCCCAGCAATCTTGATTCCAGTTGTTCTTCTTCCAGCCCAGCATTTCTTACGATGCACTCTGCATAGAAGTTAAATAAGCAAGATTATTATATACAGCCTTGACGTACTCCTTTTCCTATTTGGAACCAGTCTGTTGTTCTATGCACAACTCTGACTGTTGCTTCCTGCCCTGCATACAGGTTTCTAAAGAGGCAGGTCACGTGGTCTGGTATTCCCATCTCTTTCAGAATCTTCCACAGTTTATTGTGATCCACACAGTCAAAGGCTTTGGCATAGTCAATGAAGCAGAAATTGATGTTTTTCTGGAACTCTCTCGCTTTCTCCATGATCCAGCGGATGCTGGCAATTTGATCTCTGGTGCCTCTGCCTTTTCTAAAACCTGCTTGAACATCTGGGAGTTCACGGATCACATATTGCTGAAGCCTGGCTTGGAGAATTTTGAGCATGACTGAACTAGCGTGTGAGATGAGTGCAATTGTGTGGTAGTTTGAGCATTCTTTGGCATTGCCTTTCTTTGGGATTGGAATGAAGACTGACCTTTCCCAGTCCTGTGGCCACTGCTGATTTTTCCAAATTTGTTGGCATATTGAGTGCAGCACTTTCACAGCATCCTCTTTCAAGATTTGAAATAGCTCAACTGGAATTCCATCACTTCCACTAGCTTTGTTCGTAGTGTTGCTTTCTAAGGCACACTTGAATTCACATTCCAAGTTGTCTAACTCTAGGTCAGTGATCACATTTTCATGACTATCCTGATCGTGAAGATCTTTTTTGTACAGTTCTTCTGTGTATTCTTGCCACCTCTTCTTAATATCTTCTGCTTCTGTTAGGTCCATACCATTTCTGTCCTTTATCGAGCCCATCTTTGCATGAAATATTCCCTTGGAATCTCTAATATTCTTAAAGAGATCTCTTGTTTTTCCTATTCTGTTCTTTTCCTCTATTTTTGCATTGATCACTGAGGAAGGCTTTCTTATCTCTCCTTGCTTTTCTTTGGAACTCTGCATTCTAATGCTTATATCTTTCCCTTTCTCCTTTGCTTTTCACTTCTCTGCTTTTCACAACTATTTGTAAGGCCACCTCAGACAGCCATTTTGCTTTTTTTGCATTTCTTTTCCATGGGGATGCTCTTGGTCCCTGTCTCCTGTACAATGTCACGAACCTCCATGCAGAGTTCATCAGGCACTCTATCTATCAGATCTAGTCCCTTTAAATCTATTTCTCACTTCCAGTGTATAATCATAAGGGATTTGATTGAGGTCATATCTGAATGGTCTAGGGGTTTTCCCTACTTTCTTCAATTTAAGTCTGAATTTGGCAATAAGGAGTTCATGATCTGAGCCACAGTCAGCTCCTGGTCTTGTTTTTGCTAACTGTATACAGCTTCTCCATCTTTGGCTGCAAAGAATATAATCAATCTGATTTTGGTGTTGACCATCTGGTGATGTCCACGTGTAGAGTCCTCTCTTGTGTTGTTAGAAGAGGGAGTTTGCTATGACCAGTGCGTTCTCTTGACAAAACTCTATTAGACTTGGCCCTGCTTCATTCCGTGCTCCAAGGCCAAATTTGCCTGTTACTCCAGGTGTTTCTTGACTTCCTACTTTTGCATTCCAGTCCCCTATAATGAAAAGGACACCTTTTTTGGGTGTCAGTTCTAAAAGGTCTTGTAGGTCTTCATAGAACCGTTAAATTTTGGCTTCTTCAGCCATAGTGTTGGGGCAAAGGCCTGGATTACTGTAATGTTGAATGGTTTGCCTTGGAAACGAACAGAAATCATTCTGTCGTTTTTAAGATTGCATCCAAGTACTGCATTTCGGAGTCTCTTGTTGACCATTATGGCTACTCCATTTCTTCTAAGGGATTTCTGCCCACAGTAGTATATATATAATGGTCATCTGAGTTAAATTCACACATTCCAGTCCATTTTAATTCACTGATTCCTAGAATGTCTATGTTCACTCTTGCCATCTCCTGCTTGACCTCTTCCAATTAGCCTTGATTCCTGGACCTTACATTCCAGGTTCCTATGCATTATTGCTCTTATAGCACCAGACCTTTCTTCTATCACCGGTCACATCCACAACTGGGTACTGGTTTTGCTTTTGCTCCATCCCTTCATTCCTTCTAGAGTTATTTCTCCACCGATCTCCAGTAGCATACTGGGCACCTACAGACCTGGGAAATTCCTCATTCAGTATCCTGTCATTTTGCCCTTTGATACTGTTCATGGGGTTCTCAATGCAAATATACTGAAGTGGTTTGCCATTCCCTTCTCCAGTGGACCACATTCGGCTGTGGTCCATGTGATCAGATTGAGTAGATTCCTGTGATTATGATTTCAGTGTGTCTGCCATCTGAAGCCCCCTCGCAATACCTACCATCTGATTTGAGTTTCTCTTACCTTGGGTGTGGGATATCTCTTCACAGCTGCTCCCAGAAAGCACAGCTGCTGCACCTTACCTTGGATGAGGGGTATGTCCTCAAGGCCGCCCCTCCTGAACTTGAACGTGTGTACATCCTCTCGGCCCTCCCCCACACAGCCACCTCCTATTGGAGGTGGGGTACCTGCCCTGGCCTCAGGCATGGGGTAGCTCGTCACCGCCGTGCATCTTTGCATTGTCGGTTGTACCAGAGCCAGCTTCTCTCGAGTCTGCGCGGGCGGGGCCTGCGTAACCCGCGTCTGGTGGGCGGGGCCGGGGTCTCTCGCATCTGGGCGGGCAGTGACGGGGTCTCTCGCGTCTTTGCGGGCGGGGTCGGGGTCTCTCGAGTCTGCACGGGCGGGGCCGGGGTCTCTCCCGTCTGCGCGGGTGGGGAAGGCCTCTCTCGCCTCTGCGCCGGCAAGGCCCGTGTCTCTGACGTCTTAGCCGCCTGGGCCGGCATCTCTCGTGTCTGCGTGGGTGGGGCTGGTATTTCTCCCAATTGCACAGCCGGGTGAGACTCAAAAAATTCCCTCAAACAGTCGTTCCCATTGAAGAGGAGAACACACTTTATCGACTTAACTCGAGAAGAGGCCCTATTCCCATTTAAAGGCTCAACAGTAATCCCGAAATTCCCCTTCCAACACAAAAGGGTTCCTGACTTCCCTGAAGCAGCCAGAGTGAAATCCTGAGGTCCTCTTCGCTACCTGAGAAGTTCAACCAGCTTCTCGCCGCAACTCTAGAAACACCACAAAATCATCCTCTCAATGCGAGATCAGGAATATATTCCACTGCACAATTCAAGAAAAATCCCACGTTCCACTGGAAAGGCAAAACTGTATTTGACACCCTTTATGTGACTCAGAATGTTCCCTCACACAGCCGTCCCCATTGGAGAGGAGAACACAATTTATGGACTCAACTTGGGAAGAGGCCCTATTCCCATTTAACGGCTCGAGAGTAATCCCGAAATTCCTGTTCCAGCAGAAAAGGGTAGCTAACTTCCCTGAAGCAACACAGGCGAGTTCATGAGGTCCCTGTCTCAACTCGAGATATACCCCCAGCTTCCCACCTCAAAAGGGGAAACACCAAAAAATTATCCGCTCAATGTGAGATGAGGAAATTTTGCACTGCACAATTAAATAGAAATCCCACATTCCCGCTTGAAAGGCAAAAGGGCACTAGACACACTTTATGCGATTCAGATAGTTTCCTAACACCCGTCCTTATTGGAGCAGAGAACACTCTTTATGGACTCAAATCTAGAAGAGGCTCTATTCCCGTTTAAGGGCTCGAGAGTAATCCGGAAGTTCCACTTCCAAAAAAAGGGGACCTGACTTCCCTGTAGCAACCCAAACGAGTTCCTGCGGTCCATGTTGCAACGCGAGAAGTACCCCCAGATCCAAGCTGAAACTCGAGACACAACAACTCGAGATTTGGAAATTTTGCACTCCAAAATCTCAAGAGAAGTCCCACATACCTGCTTGAAAGGCAAAAGGTTACTTGACACAGTTTATGCGACTCAGAAAGTTTGCTCACACAGCCGTACCCATTGGAGAGGAAAAACCACTTTTTGGACTCAACTCCAGATGAATCCCTATTCCCAATTAATGGCTCGAAAGTAAAGCGGAAGTTCCCCTTCCAACACAAAAGGGGACCTGACTTCCCTGAAGCAACCCGAGCGGATTGCTGAGGTCCCCGTTGCAACTCGAGAAGCACCCCCAGCATCCCGCCGCAACTCGAGAAACACCGCAAAATTATCTCCTCAATGCGAGATGAGGAAATTGTGCGCTGCAGAATCTCAAGAGAAATCCCATCTTCCGGCTTGAGAGGCAAAAGCGTACTTGACTCTCTTTAGGCAACTAAGAATGGCCCCTAAAACCGTCCTCATTTGAGAGGAGAACACACTTTATGGACTCAAATCGAGAAGAGGCAATATTCCTATTTAACGGGTGGAGAGAAATTCGGAAGTTCCCCTTTCAATACAAAAGGGGACTTGACTTCCCTGAAGAAACCGGAGTGAGTTCCTGAGGTCCCCGTCGCAACTCGAAATGTACCCCCTGCTTCCCACCGCAACTCAAGAAACACCACAAAATAATCCCCTCAATGAGAGATGAGGTAATTTTGTGCTGCAGAATCTCAAGACAAATCGCCCATTCCCACTTGAAAGGCAAAAGGGTACTTGACACACTTTATGCCACTCAGAAATTTCCCTAATACCCGTCCTCAATGGAGAGGAGAACACACTTTATGGACTCAAATCGAGAAGAGGCCTTATTCCCATTAAAGGGCTCGAGAGTAATCCGGAAGTTCCCCTTAAGCACAGAAGGGGACCTGGCTTCCCTTCAGTAAGTCCAGTGATTTCATGAGGTCCCCTTTGCACCTTGAGAAGTACCCCTAGATTCCCTCCGCAATAGGAGAAACACCACAAAATTATCCCCTCAATGAGACATGAGGAAATTTTGCGCTGCAGGTTCTCAAGAGAAACCCCACATTCCCGCTTGAAAGGCAAAAGGGTACTTGACTCCATTTAGGCGACTCAGAATGATCCCTAACATCCATCCTCAGTGGAGAGGAAAACACACTTTATGGACTCAAATCGAGAAGAGGCAATATTCCCATTTAACAGCTCGGGAGTAATCCGGAAATTCCCCTTGCAACAAAAAGGGGACTTGACTTCCCTGAAGCAAACCGAGCGAGTTCCTGAGTTGCCCGTCACAACTCGAGACGTACTCCCTGCTTCCTGCCTCAACTCGAGAAACACCACAAAATTATCCCCTCAATGCGAGATGAGGAAATTTTGTGATGCAGAATCTCAAGAGAAATACCATATTCCCTCTTGAAAGGAAAAAAGGTACTTGACACCCTTTATTCGACTCAGTAAGTTCTCTCAAACAGCCGTCCCCATTGGAGAGGAGAACACACTTTATGGACTCAATTCGAGATGAGGCCCTGTTCACATTTAAGGGCTCGAGAGCAAACCGGAAGTTCCCCTTCCATCACCAAAGGGGACCTGACTTCCCTGAAGCAACACGAGCGAGTTCCGGAGGTCCCCGTCGCAACTCGAGATGACCCCCAGCTTCCAGCCGCAACTCGAGAAACACCACACAATTATCGCCTCAATGAGAGAGGAGGAAATTTTGCGATGGAGAATCTCAAGAGAAATACCACATTACCTCTTGAAAGGCTCTTGACACCCTTTATTCGACTCAGAAAGTCCCTCACACAAACGTCCCCATTGCAGAGGAGAACACACTTTATGGACTCAATTTGAGATGAGTCTCTATTCATATTTAAGGGTTCCAGAGTAAACCGGAATTTCCCCTTCCAACTCCAAAAGGGACCTGACTCCCGTGAAGCAACCCGAGTGAGTTCCTCAGTTCCCCGTCGCAACTCGAGAAGTACCCCCAGCTTCCTGCCGCAACTCGAGACACACCACAAAATTATCCCCTCAATGCGAGAGAAGGAAATTTTGCGATGCAGAATCTCAAGAGACATAACACTTTCCCTCTTGAAAGGCTAAAAGTTACTCGACACCATTTATGCGACTCAGAAAATTCCCTCACACAGCCGTCCCCATTGGAGAGGAGAACACACTTTATGGACTCAATTCTAGATGAGCCCCTGTTCACATTGAAGGGCTCGAGAGTTACCCGGATTTCCCCTTCCATTACCAAGGGGACCTGACTTCCCTGAAGCAACCCGAGCGAGTTCCGGAGGTCCCCGTTGCAAGTCGAAAGGTACCCCCATCTTCCCGCCGCAACTCGAGAAACACCAGAAAATTATCACCTCAATGCGAGAGGAGGAAATTTTGTGATGCAGAATCTCAAGAGAAATACCACATCCCTCTTGAAAGGCAAAAAGGGTCTTGACACCCTTTATTCGACTCAGAAAGTCCCTCAAACAGCCGTCCCCATTGCAGAGGAGAACACACTTTATGGACTCAATTCGAGATGAGCCCCTATTCATATTTAAGGGCTCCAGAGTAAACCGGAAGTTCCCCTTCCAATAACAAAGGGGACCTGACTTCCCTGAAGGAACCCGAGAGAGTTCCTGATGTCCCCGTCCCAACTTGAGAAGTACCGCCCGCTCCCCGCCTCTATTCGAGAAACACCACAAAATTATCCCCTCAATGTGAGAGGAGGAAATTTTGCGGCGCAGTATCTCAAGAGAAATACCACATTCCCTCTTGAATGGCAAAATGGTACTTGACAAACTTTATGCGACTCAGAAATTTCAATACCATCAGTCCCCATTGGAGCGGATAACACACTTAATGGACTAAATTCGAGATGAATTCCTGTTCCATTAAACGGCTGGAGAGTAAACCGGAAGTTCCCTGTCCAACACCAAAGGGGACCTGACATTCCTGAAGCAACCCGAGCGAGTTTCTGAGATCCCCGTCGCAACTCGAGAAGTTCCCCCAGCTTCCCGCCGCAACACGAGAAATACCCCCTGCTTCTCGCCGCAACTCGAGAAACACAACAAAATTATCCCCTCAATGCGAGATGAGGAAATTTTGCGCTGCAGAATCTCAAGTGAAATACCACATTCCCTTCTGAAAGACAAAGGGTACTTGACACCCTTTATGCGACTGATTAATTTCACTAACATCATTCCCCTTTTGAGAGGAGAACACACTATATGGACTCAATTCGAGATGAGGCCCTATTCAAATTTAATGGCTGGAGAGTAAACCGGAAGTTCCCCTTCCAACACCAAAGGGGACATAACTTCCCTGAAGCAACCCGAGCGAGTTCCTGAGGTCCCCGTCGCAACTCGAGAAGTACCCCCAGCTTCCCACCGCAACTCGATAAACACCACAAAATTATTCCCTCAATGCGAGATGAGGAAATTTTGCGGTGCACAATCTCAGGAGAAATACCACATTCCCTCTTGAAAGGCAAGAGTACTTGACACAGTTTATGCGACTGAGAAATTTCACTAACATCAGGCCCCATTGAACAGGAGATCACACTTTATGGACTCAATTCGAGATGGGCCCCTATTCACATTTAGCGGCTCCAGAGTAAACCGGAGGTTCCCCTTCCAACACCAAAGGGGACTTGTCTTCCCTGAAGCAATTGGAGCGAGTTCCTGAGGTTCCCATCACAAATCGAAAAGTACCCGCTGCATCCCGCCACAACACGAGAAACACGACAAAATTATCCCCTGTATGCAAGATGAGGTAATTTTGCGCTGCAGGATCTCAAGAGAAATCGCACATTCCCACTTGAAAGGCAAAAGTTTAATTGACACACTTTATGCCACTCACAAAGTTCGCTAACATCCATCCCCATTGGAGAGGAGAACACACTTTATGGATTCAACACGTGAAGACGCCCTATTCCAATTAAAGGGCTAGAGAGTAATCCGGAAGTTCCCCTTCCAGCACAAAAGGGGACCTGACTTCCCTCAAGTAACTCGAGTGAGTTCCTGAGGTCCTCATCACAACTCGAGATTTATCCCCAGCTTCCCGCCGCAATTCCAGAAACACCACAAAATTATACCTTCAAAGCGAGATGAGGAAATTTTGAGCTGCAGAATCTCAAGAGAAATCCCACATTCCCGCTTGAAAGGAAAAAGGGTACTTGACTCCCTTTATGCTACTCAAAATGTAGCCTAACATCAGTCCTCAGTGGAGAGGAGAACACAATTTATGGACTCAAATTGCGAAGAGGCAATATTCCCATTTAACAGCTCGAGAGTAACCCGGAAGTTCCCCTCCCAGCAAAAAAGGGAACCTGACTTTCCTGAAGCAACACGAGTGAGTTCCTGAGGTCCTCCTCGCAACTCCAGTAGTACCCCCAGCTTCCCGCCGCAATTCCAGAAACACCACAAAATTATCCCTTCAAAGCGAGATGAGGAAATTTTGAGCTGCAGAATCTCAAGAGAAATCCCACATTCCCGCTTGAAAGGAAAAAGGGTACTTGACTCCCTTTATGCTACTCAAAATGTAGCCTAACATCAGTCCTCAGTGGAGAGGAGAACACAATTTATGGACTCAAATTGCGAAGAGGCAATATTCCCATTTAACAGCTCGAGAGTAACCCGGAAGTTCCCCTTCCAACAAAAGAGGGAACTTGACTTCCGTGAGGCAACCCTAGCGAGTTCCTGACTTTCCCTTCCCATATCCCGAAGTACCCCCGGCTTCCCGCCGCAACTAAAGAAACACAACAAAATTATCCCGTCAATGCGAGATGAGGTAAATTTGCGAAGCAGAATCACAAGAGAAATCCCACATTCTCGCTTGAAAGGCAAAAGGGTACTTGACACACTTTATGCCACTCAGAATATTCCCTAACATCCGTCCTCAAGGAGAGGAGAACACAGTTTATGGACTCAAATCGTGAAGAGGCAATATTCCCATTTAAAGGCTCGAGAGTAATCCAGAAGTTCCCCTTCTAGCCCAAAAGGGGACCTGACTTCCCTGAAGTAACTCGAGTGAGTTGATGAGGTCCGCGTCTCAACTCGTGAAGTACACCTAGCTTCCCGCAGCAATTCGAGAAACACCACAAAATTATCCCCTCAAGGCGAGATGAGGTAATTTTGCGCTGCAGAATCTCAAGAGAAATCCCACATTCCCGCTTTAAAGGCATAAGGGTACTTGACACACTTTATGCCACTCAGAAAGTTCCCTAATATCCGCCCCCATTGGAGAGGAGAACACACTTTATGGATTCAACACCAGAAGAGGCCCTATTCCAATTAAAAGGTTAGAGAGTAATCTAGAAGTTCACCTTCCAGCACACAAGGCGACAAGACTTCTCTGAAATGACTCAAGTGAGTTTCTGAGTTACCCGTCGCAACTCCAGGAGTACGCCCAGCTTCCCACCACTATTAGAGAAATACCACAAAATTATGCCCTCAATTCGAAATGAGAAATTTTGCACTGCAGGATCATAAGAGAAATGCCACATTCCCGCTTGAAAGGCAAAAGTGCACTTGACTCCCTTTATGCGACTCAGAATGTTCCCTAACATCCCTCCTCAATGGAGAGTAAAACACACTTTATGGACTCAAATCGAGAAGAGGCAATTTTCCGATTTAATGCCTCGAGAGTAACCTGGAAGTTCCACTTCCAACACAAAAGGGAACTTGACTTCCCTGAAGCAAACCTAGCGACTTCCTGACATTCCCTTCGCAAATCCAGAAGTACCCCTGGCTTCCCGCCTCAACTAAAGAATCACGACAAAACTATCCCCTCAAGGCACAATGAGGTAATTTTGCTCTGCAGGATCTCAAGAGAAATCCAACATTCCCGCTTGAAAGGCAAAAGTGTACTTGACACAATTTATGCCACTCAGAAATTTTCCTAACATCCGTCCCCATTGGAGAGGAGAACACTCTTTATGGATTTAACACGGGAAGACGCCCTATTCCAATTAAAGGGCTAGAGAGTAATCCGGAAGTTCCCCTTCCAGCACAAAAGGGACCTGACTTCCCTGAAGCAACACGAGTGAATTCCTGAGGTCCCCCTTGTAACTCCAGTAGTACCCCCAATTTCCCGCCGCAATTCGAGAAATACCACAAAATTATCCCCTCAATGCGAGATGAGGAAATTTTGAGCTGCAGAATCTCAAAAGAAATCCCACATTCCCGCTTGAAAGGTAAAAGGTACTTGACTTCCTTCATGCGACACAGAATGTTCCCTAACATCCGTCCTCAGTGGAGAGGGGAACACAACTTATGGCCTCAAATCCAGAAGAGGAAACATTCCCATTTAACTGCTCGAGAGTAACCAGGAAGTTCCCCTTACAACAAAAAAAGGGGACTTGACTTCCCTGAAGTAACCCTAGCGAGTTCCTGACGTTCCCTTCGCAAATCCAGAAGTACCCCAGGCTTCCCGCAGCAAAAAAGAAACACCACAATATTATCCCCTCAATGCGAGATGAGGTAATTCTACGCTGCACAATCTGAAGCGAAATCCCAGATTCCCGCTTGAAAGGCAAAAGCGTACTTGACATATTTTTTGCCATTCAAAATGTTCCCTAACATCCGTCCCCATTGGAGAGGAGAACAAACTTTAAGGATTCAACCCGTGAAGACGCCCTATTGCAATTAAAGGGCTAGAGAGTAATTCGGAATTTCCCCTATCAGCACAAAAGGGGACCTGACTTCCCTGAAGTAACTCGAGTGAGTCACTGAGTTCCGCGTCGCAACTCGAGAAGTACCCCAAGCTTCCAGCCGTAATTCGAGAAACACCACAAAATTATCCCCTCAAAGCGAGATGAGGAAATTTGTGCTGCAGAATCTCAAGAGAAATCGCACATTCCCGCCTGAAAAGTAAAAGGGAACTTGACTCCCTTCATGGGACTCAAAATGTTCCCTAATATCCGTCCTCAGTAGAGAGGGGAACACACTTTATGGACTCAAATCAAGAGAGGCAATATTTCCATTTAACGGCTCGAGAGTAATCTGAAAGTTCTCCTTCCAACACAAAAGGGAACTTGACTTCCCTAAAGCAAATCGAGCGAGTACCTGTGAACCCCGTCGCAACTCGAGAAGTACCCCCTGCTTCCCGCTGAAATTCCAGAATAATAACAAAATTGTCCCCTGAATGTAAGATGAGGTAATTTTGCGCTGCAGGATCTGAAGTGAAATCCCACATTTCCGCTTGAAAGGCAAAAGCGTACTTGACACACTTTGTGCCATTCAAAATGTTCCCTAACATCCGTTCTCAGTGGAGAGGAGAACACATTTTATGGACTCAAATCGAGAAGAGGCCCTATTACCTTTAAAGGGCTGAAAAGTAATAGGGACGTTCCCTTTCCAGCACAAAAGGGGACCTGACTTCCCTGAAGTAACTGGAGTGAGTTCCTGAGGTCTCCGTTGCACCTCGAGAATACCCCCAACTTCCCGCTGCAATTCGAGAAACCCCACAATATTATCAAGTCAATGCGAGATGAGGAAATTTGGTGCTACAGAATCTCAAGAGAAATCCCAAATTCCCGCTTGAAAGGCAAAAGGGTACTTGAATCTCTTTATGCGACTCAGAATGTTCCCTAACATCCCTCCCCTGTGGAGAAGGGAACACACCATATTGACTCAAATCGAAAAGAGGCAATATTCCCATTTAACGGGTCGAGAGTAACCCGGAAGTTCCCCTTCCAACACAAAGGGGACTTGACTTCCCTGAAGCAACCCTAGCGAGTTCCTGACGTTCCCTTCGCAAATCCAGAAGTACTCCCGGCTCCCCGCCGCAGCTAAAAAAACACCACAATATTATCCCCTCAATGCGAGATGAGGAAATTTTGTGCTGCAGTATCTCAAGAGAAATCCCACATTCCCGCTTGAAAGGCAAAAGGGTACTTGATACCCTTTATGCGACTCTGAATTTTCCCTAACATCCGTCCTCAGTGGAGTGGAGAACACACTTTATGGACTCAAATCGAGAAGAGGCAATATTCCCATTTTATGGCTCGAGAGTAACCCGGAAGTTCCCCTTCCAAAACAAAAGGGGACTTGACTTCCCTGAAACAATTGGAGCGAGTTCCTGAGGTTCACGTCGCAAATCGAAAAGTACCCGCTGATTCCCGCCGCAACACGGAAACAACACAAATTTATCCCCTCTATGCGAGATGAGGTAATTTTGCGCTGCAGGATCTCAAGAGAAATCCCACATTCCCGCTTGAAAGGCAAAAGGATACTTGACACACTTTATGCCACGAACAAAGTTCCCTAACGTCCATCCCCATTGGAGAGGAGAACACACTTCATGGATTCAAAACGTGAAGACGCCCTATTCCAATTAAAGGGCTAGAGAGTAAAGTGGAAGTTTCCCTTCCAGCACAAAAGGGCACGTGACTTCCCTGAAGTAACTCCAGTGAGTTCCTGATCGGCGTCGCAACTCGAGAATTATCCCCAGCTACCCGCCCTAATTCGAGAAACACCGCAAATTTATCCCCTCAATGCGAGATGAGGAAATTTTGTGCTGCAGAATCTAAAGAGAAATCCCACATTTCCGCTTGAAAAATAAAAGGGTACTTGACTCCCTTTAGGCGACTCAGAATGTTCTCTAACATCCGTCCTCAAGAAGAGGAGAACCCACTTTATGCACTGAAATCGAGAAGAGGCAATATTCTCATTTAAATTCTCGAGAGTAACCCGGAAGTTCCCCTTCCAACAAAATAGGGGACTTGACTTCCCTTAAATAACTGGAGCGAGTCCCTGAAGTTCTCCTCGCAAATGGTAAAGTACCCGCTGCTTCCCGCCGCAACAGGAGAAACACCACAAATTATCCCCTCTATGCGAGATGAGGTTATTATGCAATGCAGGATCTCAAGAGAAATCCCACATTCCCGCTTGAAAGGCAAAAAGGTACTTGGAACACTTATGCCACTTACAAAGTTCCCTAACATCCTTCCCCGGTGGAGTGGAGAACACATTTTATGGATTCAACACGAGAAGAGGCCCTATTCCAATTAAAGGGCTAGAGAGTAATCCGGAAATTCCCCTTCCAGCAAAAAAGGGGACCTGACTTCCCTGAAGTTACTCCAGAGAGTCACTAAGTTCCCCGTCGCACCTCGATAAGTACCCCAGCTTCTCGCCGCAATTCAAGAAATACCACAAAATTATCCCCTCAATGCGAGATGAGGAAAATTTCCGCGGCAGAATCTCAAGAGAAATCCCACATTGACGCTTGAAAGGCAAAAGGGTACTTGACTCCCTTTATGCGACTCAAAATGTTCCCTAACATCCGTCCTCAGTGGAGAGGGGAACACACTTTATGGACTCCAATCAAGAGAGGCAATATTTCCATTTAACGGCTCGAAAGTAATCCGAAAGTTCTCCTTCCAGTTTTAAACGGGAACTTGATTTCCCTGAAGCAAATTGAGCGAGTTCCTGTGATCCCCGTCGCAACTTGAAAAGTAACCCCTGCTTAACGCCGAAACTCGAGCATCATCACAAAATTCTCCCCTCAATGCAAGATGAGGTAATTTTGCGTGGTAGAATCTCAAGTGAATTCCCACATTCCCGCTTGAAAGGCAAAAGCATACTTGACAGACTTTGTGCCATTCAGAATGTTCCCTAACATCCGTCCTCAGTGGAGAGGAGAACACACTTTATGCACTCAAATCGAGAAGAGGCCCTATTCCCTTTAAAGGGCTCAAAAGAAATACGCACGTTCCCTTTCCAGCACAAAAGGGGACCTGACTTCCCTGAAGTAACTGGAGTGAGTTCCTGAGGTCTCCGTTGCACATCGAGTATACCGCCAACTTCCTGCCGCAATTCGAGAAACACCACAATATTATCGCCTCAATGCGAGATGAGGAAAATTTGCAATGCACAATCTCAAGAGAAATCACACATTCCCGCTTGAAAGGCAAAAGGGTACCTGACTCCCTTTTTGCGACTCAAAATGTTCCCTAACATCCGTCCTCAGTGGAGAGGGGAACACACTTTATGGACTCAATTGTGAAGAGGCAATATTCCCATTGAACGGCTCGAAAGTAATCCGAAAGTTCTCCTTCCAACAAAAACGGGAACCTGATTTCCCTGAAGCAAATTGAGCGAGTTCCTGTGATCCCCGACGCAACTCGAAAAGTACCCCCTGCTTCCCGCCGAAATTCCAGAATCATCACATAATTGTCCCCTCAATGCGAGATGAGATAATTTTGCACTGCAGAATCTCAAGTGAAATCTCACATTCCCGCTTGAAAGGCAAAAGCGTACTTGACAAACTTTGTGCCATTCAGAATGTTCCCTAACATCCGTCCTCAGTGGAGAGGAGAACACACTTTATGGACTCAAATAGAGAAGAGGCCCTATTCCCTTTAAAGGGCTCAAAAGAAATACACACGTTCCCTTTCCAGCAAAAAAGGGGACCTGACTTCCCTGAAGTAACTGGAGTGAGTTCCTGAGGTGTCCGTTGCACGTCGAGTATACCGCCAACTTCCCGACATAATTCGAGAAACACCACAATATTATTGCCTCAATGCGAGATGAGGAAAATTTGCAATGCAGAATCTCAAGAGAAATCCCACATTCCCGCTTGACAGGCAAAAGGGTACTTGACTCCCTTTATGCGACTCAGAATGTTCCCTCACATCAGTCCTCAGTGGAGAGGAGAACACACTTTATGGACTCAAATCCTGAAGAGGCAATATTCCCATTTAACGTCTCCAGAGTAACCCGGAAGTTCCCCTTCCAACACAAAAGGGGACTTGAATTCCCTGAAGCAACCCTAGTGAGTTCCTGACCTTCCGTTCCCAAATCCAGAAGTACCCCAGGCTTCCCGTCGCAACTAAAGAAACACGACAAAATTATCCCCTCAAGGCTAGTTGAGGTAATTTTGCGCTGCAGAATCTCAAGAGAAATCCCACATTCTCGCATGAAAGGCAAAAGGGTACTTGACACACATTATGCCACTCACAAATTTCCGTAACATCCCTCCCCATTGGAGAGGAGAACACACTTTCTGGATTCAACACGTGAAGACACCCTATCAGTATTAAAGGGCTAGAGAGTAATCCGGAAGTTTCCCTTCCAGCACAAAGGGAACCTGACTTCCCTGAAGTAACTCGAGTGAGTTCCTCAGGTCAGCATCGCAACTCGAGAATTATCCCCAGCTTCCCGCCGCAATTCGAGAAACACCACAAATTTATCCCCTCAATGCGAGATGAGGAAATTTTATGCTGCAGAATCTCAAGATATATCCCACATTCCCGCTTGAAAAGTAAAAGGGTACTTCACTCCCTTTAGGCGACTCAGAATGTTTTCTAACATCCGTCCTCAAGGAGAGGAGAACACACTTTATGCACTGAAATCAAGAAGAGGCAATATTCTCATTTAACGGCTGGAGAGTAATCCGGATGTTCCCCTTCCAACACAAAAAGGGACTTGACTTCCCTGAAGCAAACCGAGCGAGTGCCTGAGGTCCCCGTCGCAACTCGAGAAATACCCCCAACTTCCCGCCGCAATTCGAGAAACACCACAAAAGTATCCCCTCAAAGCGAGATGAGGAAATTTTGTGCTGTAAAATTTCAAGAGAAATCCCACATTCAAGCTTGAAAGGCAAAAGGGTACTTGACTCTCTTTATGCGACTCAGAATGTTCCCTAACATCCATCCTCAGTTGAGAGGAGAACACACTTTATGGACTCAAATTGAGAAGAGGCAATATTCCCATTTAACGGGTCGAGAGTAACCCGGAAGTTGCCCTTCCAACAAAAAGGTGAACTTCACTTCCCTGAAGCAACCCTAGCGAGTTTCTGACGTTCCCTTCCCATGTCCAGAAGTACCCCCGGCTTCCTGCCACAACTAAAAGAAACACAACAAAATTATCCCCTCAATGCGAGATGAGGTAATTTTGCGAAGCAGAATCTCAAGAGAAAACCCACATTCCCGCTTGAAAGGCAAAAGTGTACTTGACACATTTTATGCCACTTACAAAGTTCCCTAACATCCGTACCCATTGGAGAGGAGAACACACTTTATGGATTCAACACCAGAAGAGGCCCTATTCCAATTAAAGAGAGTAATCTAGAGAGTTCCCCTTCCAGCACAAAAGGCGACCAGACTTCTCTGAAATAACTCAAGTGAGTTCCTGAGATCCCCGTTGCAACTTCAATAGTAAGCCCAGGTTCCCACAACTATTAGAGTAACAACACAAAATTATGCCCTCAATTCGAGATGAGGAAATTTTGTGCTGCAGAATCTCAAGGGAAATCCTGGATTCCCGCTTGAAAGGCAAAAGGGTACTTGACTCCGTTTATGCGACTCAGAATGTTCCCTAACATCCGTCCTCAGTGGAGAGTAGAACACACTTTATGGACTCAAATCGTGAAGAGGCAATTTTCCGATTTAACTGCTCAAGAGTAACCCAGAATTTCCCCTTCCAACACAAAAAGGGACTTGAATTCCTTAAAGGAACCCTAGCGACTTCCTGAACTTCCCTTCGCAAATCCAGAAGTACCCCTGGCTTCCTGTCGCAACTAAAGAAACACGACAAAATTATCCCCTCAAGGCGAGATGAGGTAATTTTGCTCTGAAGGATCTCAAGAGATATCCCACATTCCCGCTTGAAAGGCAAAAGGGTTCTTGACACACTTTATGCCACTCAGAAATTTCCCTAAGAATCGTCCCCATTGGAGAGGAGAACACTCTTTATGGATTTAACACGTCAAGAAGCTCTATTCCAATTAAAGGGCTAGAGAGTATCCGGAAGTTCCCCTTCCAGCCCAAAAGGGGACCTGACTTCCCTGAAGCAACATGGGTGAATTCCTGAGCTCCCCCTCGCAACTCCAGTAGTACCCCCAGCTTCCCGCCGCAATTCGAGAAATACCACAAAATTATCCCCTCAATGCGAGATGAGGAAATTTTGAGCTGCAGAATCTCAAGAGAAATCCCACATTCCCGCTTGAAAGGAAAAAGTGTACTTGACTCCCTTCATGCGACTCAGAATGTTCCCTAACATCCGTCCTCAGTGGAGAGGGGAACACAACTTATGGCCTCAAATCCAGAAGAGGCAATATTCCCATTTAACTTCTTGAGAGTAACCAGGAATTTCCCCTTCCAACAAAATAGGGGACTTGACTTCCCTGAAGCAACCCTAGCGAGTTCCTGACGTTCCATTCTCAAGTCCAGAAGTACCCCAGCTTCCCGCAGCAAAAAAGAAACACCACAATATTATCCTCTCAATGCGAGATGAGGAAATTTTCCGCTGCAGAATATCAAGAGAAAACCCACATTCCCGCTTGAAAGGCAAAAGTGTAATAGGTACCCCTTATGCGACACTGAATGTTTACTAACATCCATCCTCTGTGGAGTGGAGAACACAATTTATGGACTCAAATCAAGAAGAGGCAATATTCCCATTTAACGGCTCGAGAGTAACCCAGAAGTTCCCCTCCCAACACAATAGGGGACTTGACTTCCCCGAAGCAATTGGAGCGAGTTGCTGAGGTTCCCCTCGCAAATCGAAAAGTATCCGCTGCTTCCTGCCACAACACGAGAAACACCACAAAATTATCCCCTCAAAACGAGATGAGGAAAACTTCCGCTGCAGAATCTCAAGAGAAATCCCACATTCCCGCTTGAAAGGCAAAAGGGTACTTGACTTCCTTTATGCGACTCAAAATGTTCCCTAACATCCGTGCTCAGTGGAGAGGGGAACACACTTTATGGACTCAAATCAAGAGAGGCAATATTTCCATTTAACGGCTCGAGAGTAACCCGACAGTTCTCCTTCCAACACAAAAGGGAACTTGACTTCCCTAAGCAAATAGAGCGAGTTCCTGTGATCCCCGTCACAACTCGAGAAGTACCCCCTGTTTCCAGCCGAAACTCCAGAATCATCACAAAATTGTCCCCTCAATGCGACATGAGGTAATTTTGCGCTGCAAATTACTGTGAAATCCCACATTCCTGCTTGAAAGGCAAAAGCGTCCTTGACACACATTGTGCCATTCAGAATGTTCCCTAACATCCGTCCTCAGTGGAGAGGAGAACACACTTTATGGACTCAAATCGAGAAGAGGCCCTATTTCCTTTAAAAGGCTCAAAAGTAATACGGACGTTCCCTTTCCTGCACAAAAGTGGACCTGACTTCCCTGAAGTAACGGGTGTGAGTTCCTGAGGTCTCCGTTGCACGTCGAGAATACCACCAACATCCCGCCGCAATTCGAGAAATACCACAACATTATCCCCTCAATGCGAGATGTGGAAATTTTGCAATGCAGAATCTCAAGAGAAATCCCACATTCCCGCTTCAATGGCAAAAGGGTACTTGACCCACATTATGCCACTCAGAATTTTCCCTAACATCGGTTCTCAGTGGAGAGGAGAACACACTTTATTGACTCAAATCTTGAAGAGGCAATATTCCCATTTAACGGCTCGCGAGGAACCCGGAATTTCCCTTTCCAACACAAAAGGGGACTTCAATTCCCTGAAGCAACCCTAGCGACTTCCTGACGTTCCCTTCGCAAATCCAGAAGTAGCCCTGTCTTCCCGTCGCAACTAAAGAAACACGACAAAATTATCCCTTCTATGCGAGATGAGGTAATTTTGCGCTGCAGGATCTCAAGAGAAATCCCACATTCCCGCTTGAAAGGCAAAAGGGTACTTGAAACACTTTATGCCACTCAGAAATTTCCCTAACATCCGTCCCCATTGGAGAGAACACACTTTATGGATTCAACACGGGAAGACGCCCTATTCCAATTAAAGGGTTAGAGAGTAATCCGGAAGTTGCCCTTCCAGCACAAAAGGGGACCTGACTTCCCTGAAGCAACACAAGTGAGTTTCTGAGGTCCCCCTCACAACTCCAGTAGTAACCCCAGCTTCCCGCCCCAATTCGAGAAATACCACAAAATTATCCCCTCAATGCGAGATGAGGAAATTTTGAGCTGCAGAATCTCAAGAGAAATCCCACATTCCCGCTTGAAAGAAAAAGGATACTTGACTCCCTTCATGTGACTCAGAATGTTCCCTAACATCTGTCATCAAGAGGAGGAAAACACACTTTATGCACTGAAATCGAGTAGAGGCAATATTCTCATTTAACGGCTGGAGAATAATCCGGATGTTCCCCTTCCAGCACAAAAGGGGACTTGAGTTTCCTGAAGCAACCTGAGAGAGTGCCTGATGTCCCCTTCGGAACTCGAGAAGTACCCCCTGCTTCCCGCCGCAACTCGAGAAACACCACGAAATTATCCACTCAATGCGAGTTGAGGTAATTTTCCACTGCAGAATCTCAAGAGAAATCCCACATTCCCCTTGAAAGGAAAAAGGGTACTTGACTCCCTTTATGGGACTCAGAATGTTCCCTAACATCCGTCCTCAGTGGAGAGGGGAACACATTTTATGGACCCAAATCGAGAAGAGGCAATATTCCCATTTAATGGCTCGAGATTAATCAAGAAGTTCCCCTTCCAACACAAAAGGGGACCTGACTTCCCTGAAGCAACCCAGACGAGTTCCTGAAATCTCCGTCGCAACTTGAGAAGTACTCCGTGTTTCCCGATGCAACTCGAGAAACACCACAAAATTATCCCCTCAATGCGAGATGAGGTAATTTTGCACTGCAGAATCTCACGAGAAATCCCACATTCCCGTTTGAAAGGAAAAAGGGTACTTGACTTCCTTTATGCCACTTAAAAAGTTCCCTAACATTCGTCCCCATTGGAGAGGAGAATACACTTTATGGACTCAAATCGAGAAGAGGCAATATTCCCATTTAATGGCTCCAGAGTAACCCAGAAGTTCCCATTCCAACACAAAAGGGGACTGGACTTCCCTGAAGTAACCCGAGTGAATTCCTGAGGTTCCCGTCGCAAATGGAGAAGTAACCCTGCTACCCGCTGCAACTCGAGAAATACCACAAAATCATCCCCTCAATGTGAGATGAGGTAATTTTGCACTGCAGAATCTCAAAAGAAATTCCACATTCCCGCTTGAAAGCAAAATGGTACTTGACACCCTTTTTGCCACTAAGAAAATTCCCTAACATCCGTCCCTATTGGAGAGGAGACTACACTTTATGGACTCAACTCGAGAAGAGGCCCTATTCCCATGAAAGCGCTCGAGAGTAATCCAGAAGTTCCCTTTCCAGCACAAAAGGGGAACTGACATCCCTGAAGTAAGTCTAGTGATTTCCTGAGGTCCCATTGGCAATTGAGAAATACCCCCAGCTTCCCGCCACAATTCGAGAAACACGACAAAATTATCGCCTCAATGCGATATGAGGTAAATTGGTGCTGCAGAATCTCAAGAGAAATACCACATTCCCGCTTGAAAGTCAAAAGGGTACTTGACTCCCTTTATGAGACTCACAATGGTCCCTAACATAAGTCCTCTGTGGAGAGGGGAAACACTATATTGACCCAAATCGAGAAGAGGCAATATTCCCATTTAACGGCTCGAGAGTAACCCGGAAGTTCCCCTTCCAACACAAAAAGGGACTTGCCTTCCCTGAAGCAACCCAAGAGAGTTCCTGAGGTTCCGGACGCAAATCGAAAAGTACTCACTGCTTCCCGCCGCAACAGGATAAACACCACAAAATTATCCCCTCAGTGGTGGATGAGGTAATTTTCGCTGCAGAATCTCAAGAGAAATCCCACATTCCCGCTCGAAAGGCAAAAGGGTACTTGACTCATTTATGCGACTCAGAATGTTCCATAACATCTGTCCCCATTGCAGAGGAGAACACATTTTATGGACTCAACTCAAGAAGAGGCCCTATTTCCTTTAAAGGGCTTCAGAGTAATCCGGAAGTTCCCTTTCCAGCCCAAAAGTGGACCTGATTATTCTGAAGTAACCCTAGTGAGTTCCTGAGGTCCTCCTCGAACCTCAAGAAGTACCCCCAGCTTCCTGCCGCAATTAGAGAAACACCACAAAATTATCCCCTCAATGCGAGATGAGGTAGTTTTGCAATGCAGAATCTCAAGAGAAATCCCACATTCCCGCTTGAAAGGCAAAAGGATACTTGACTCCCTTTATGCGACTCAGAATGTTCCTTAACATCGACCTCATAGGAGAAGAGAACATACCTTATGGACTCAAATCGAGAAGAGGCAATATTCCCATTTAACGGCTCGAGAGTAATTCAGAACTTCCCTTTCAGCACTTTAGGGGCACTGACTTCCATGAAGTAACTCGAGTGAGTTCCTGAGGTTCCCGTCGTAATTCGAGAAGAACACCCTGCTTTCTGCCTCAAGTCCAGAAACACCACAAAATTATCCCCTCAATGCGAGCTGAGGTAATTTTTGCTGCAAAATCTCAAGAGAAATCCCACATTTCCGCTTGAAAGGCGAAAGTGTACTTGACACACTTTATGCCACTCAGAAATTTCCCTAACATCCGTCCCCATTGGAGAGGAAAACACACTTTATGGACTCAACTCGAGAAGAGTCCCTATGCCCTTTAAAGGGCTCAAAAGCAATATGGACTTTCTCTTTCCAGTACAAAAGGGGACCTGACTTCCCTAAAGTAACACGAGTGAGTTCCTGAGGTCTCCATCGCGCCTCGAGAAGTACCCCCAACTTCCCGCCGCAATTCGAGAAACACCACAATATTATACCCTCAATGCGAGATGAGGAAATTTTGGGCTGCAAAATCTCAAGAGAAATCCCACATTCCCGCTTGACAGGCAAAAGGGTACTGGACTCCCTTTATGGGACTCAGAATATTCCCTTATATCCGTCCTCAGTGGGTGGAGAACACACTTTATAGACTCAAATCGATAAGAGGCAATATTCCCATTTATCGGCTCGAGAGTAACCCAGAAGTTACCCTTCCAGCACAAAAGGGGACTTGACCTCCCTGAAGCAACCCGAGCGAGTTCCTCAGGTCCCGTTGCATCTCGAGAAGTACCCCCTGCTTCTCGCCACAACACGAGATACACCACAAAATTATTCCCTCAATGGGAGATTAGAAAATTTTGCGCTGTAGAATCTCAAGTGAAATACCACATTCCCGCTTGAAAGGCAAAAGGGTACTTGACACACTTTATGCCACTCACAAAGTTCCCTAACATCCGTCCCCAGTGGAGAGGATAATACACTTTATGGACTCAACTCAAGAAGAGGTCCTATTCCCATTAAAGGGCTCGAGAGTAATCCGTATGTTCCCCTTCCAGCACAAAAGGGGACCTGACTTAGCTAAAGTAACTCGAGTGAGTTTGTGAGGTCCCCGTCGCAACTGTAGAAGTACCCCCAGCTTCCCGCCACAATAAGAGAAACATCTCAAAATTATCCATTCAATGCAAGATAAGGAAAATTTGCGCTGCAGAATCTCAAGAGATTTCCCACATTCACGGTTGAAAGGCAAAAGGCTACTTGACTCCCATTAGGCGAATCAGAATGGTCCCTAACATCCGTCCTCATTGGAGAGGAGAACACACTTTATGGACTCAAATCGAGAAGAGTCAATATTCCCATTGAACGGCTCGACAGTAATCCGGAAGCTCCCCTCCCAAAACAAAAGGTGAGTTAACTTCCTGGAAGAAACCCAAGCGAGTTCCTGAGGTCCCCGTGGCAACTCGAGAAATATGCCCTGCTTCCCGCCGCAACTCGAGAAACAACACAAAATTATCCCCACAATGCCAGATGAGGTAATTTTGCGCTGCAGAACCTCAGGAGAAATCCGACATTCCCGCTTGAAAGGCAAAAGGGCACTTGACACACTTTATGTGATTCAGATAGTTTCCTAACATCCGTACTTATTGGATCGGAGAACACACTTTATGGACTCAACTCCAGAAGAGGCCCTATTCCCATTAAAGGGCTGAGAGTAATCCGGAAGTTCCCCATCCAGCACAAAATGGGACCTGACTTCCCTGAAGTAACTCGAGTGAAATCCTGAGGTCCCCATCGCAACTTGAGAAGTACCCCCAGCTTCCCGCCGCAATTCGATAAACACCACAAAATTATCCCCTCAATGCAAGATGAGGAAATTTTGCGCTGCAGAATCTCAAGGGAAACCCCACATTTACGACTGAAAGGCAAAGAGTACTTGACTGCATTTATGCGACTCAGAATGTTCCCTAACGTCCATCCTCAGTAGAGAGGAGAACACACTTTATGGACTCAAATCGAGTCCATAAGTACCGCACAGCTTTCGGCTACAACTCGAGAAACACCACAAAATTATTCCCTGAATGCGAGATGAGGAAATTTTGCACTGCAGAATCTGAAGGGAAAATCCACATTCCCACTTGAAAGGCAAAATGGTACTTGACCCCCTCTATGTGACCCAGAAACTTCCCTCAAACAGACGAACCCATTGGAGAGGAGAACACATTTATGGACTCAACTCTAGAAGAGGCCGTATTCGCTTTAACGGCTCGAGAGTAATCCAGAATATTCCCTTCCAACCAAAAGAGGGACCTGACTTCCCTGAAGCAACCCGAGCGAGTTCCTGAGGTCCCCGTCGCAACAGGAGAAAACCCCCAGTTTCCCACTGCAAGTCGTGAAACACCACAAAATTATGCCCTCAATGCAAGATGAGGAAATTTTGCGCTGCACAATTCAAGAGAAATCCCACATTTCCCATTGAAAGGCAAGAGGTTACTTGACACCGTTTATACGCCTCAGTAAGTTCCCTTAAACAGCCGTCCCCATTGGAGAGGAGAACACACTTTACGAACTCAACTCGAGAAGAGGCCCTATTCCCTATAACGGCTCGGAAGTAATCCCGAAGTTCCCCTTCCAACACGAAAGGGTTCCTGACTTCCCTGAAGCAACCCGAGCGAGTTCCTTAGGTCCCCATGACAACTCGAGAAGTAATCCCCAGTTTCCCGTTGCATCTTGAGAGACACCACAAAATTATCCCCTCAAGGCGAGATGAGGAAATTTTGCACTGCTCAATCAAGAGAAATTCCTCATTCCCGCCTGAAAGTCAAAAGGGTACTTGACACAGTTTATTCACTTCAGTTCAGTTCAGTTGCTCAGTCGTGTCCTACTCTCTGTGACTCCATGAATCACTGTTCGCCAAGCCAGATTCCATGATCTTTGTTTTCTGAATGTTGAGCTTCAAGCCAACATTTTCACTCTCCTCTTTCAATTTCATCAAGAGGCTTTTGAGTTCCTCTTCATTTTCTGCCCTAAGGGTGGTGTCATCTGCATATCTGAGGTTATTTTTATTTCTCCCAGCAATCTTGATTCCAGCTTGTTTTCTTCCAGCCCAGCATTTCTCAGGATGTACTCTGCATATAAGTTAAATAAGCAAGGTGACAATATACAGCCTTGACGTACTCCTTTTCCTATTTGGAACCAGTCTGTTGTTCCATGTACAATTCTGAATATTGCTTCCTGACCTTCATACAGGTTTCTAAAGAGGCAGCTCAGGTGGTCTGGGATTCCCTTCTCTTTCAGAATCTTTCACAGTTTATTGTGATCCACACCGTCAAAGGCTTTGACATAGTCAATGAAGCAGAAATAGATGTTTTTCTGGAACTCTCTTGCTTTCTCCATGATCCAGCGGATGTTGTCAATTTGATCTCTGGTGCCTCTGCCTTTTCTAAAACCTGCTTGAACATCTGGGATTTCACAGATCAAATACTGCTGAATCCTGGCTTGGAGAATTTTGAGCATGACTGAACTAGCGTGTGAGATGAGTGAAATTGTGCGGTAGTTTGAGCATTCTTTGGCATTGCCTTTCTTTGGGATTGGAATGAAGACTGACCTCTTCCAGTCCTGTGGCCACTGCTGAGTTTTCCAAATTTGTTGGCATATTGAGTGCAGCACTTTCACAGCATCATCTTTCAAGATTTGAAAGAGCTCAACTGGAATTCCATCACTTCCACTAGCTTTGTTCATAGTGATGCTTTCTAAGGCACACTTAACTTCACATTCCAAGATGTCTGGCTCTAGGTCAGTGATCACATTTTCGTGACTATCCTGGTCTTGAAGATCTTTTTTGTACAGTTCTTCTGTGTATTCTTGCCACCTCTTCTTAATATCTTCTTCTGTTAGGTCCATACCATTTCTGTCCTTTATCGAGCACATCTTTGCATGAAATGTTCCCTTGGAATCTCTCATATTCTTGAAGAGATCTCTTGCTTTTCCTATTCTGTTGTTTTCCTCTATTTCTTTGCATAGATCACTGAGGAAGGCTTTCTTATCTCTCCTTGCTATTCTTTGAAACTCTGCATTCTAATGCATATATCTTTCCCTTTCTCCTTTGCTTTTCCATTCTCTTCTTTTCACAGCTATTTGGAAGGCCCCCTCAGACAACCATTTTGCTATTTTTGCATTTCTTTTCCATGGGGAATGCTCTTGGTCCCTGTCTCCTGTACAATGTCACGAACCTCCGTCCAGAGTTCAGCAGGCACTCTATCTATCAGATCTAGTCCCTTAAATCTATTTCTCACTTCCACTGTATAATCATAAGGGATTTGATTTTTGTCCTATCTGAATGGTCTAGGGGTTTTCCCTACTTTCTTCAATTTAAGTCTGAATTTGGCAATAAGGATTTCATGATCTGAGCCACAGTCAGCTCCTGGTCTTGTTTTTGCTAACTGTATACAGCTTCTCCATCTTTGGCTGCAAAGAATATAATCAATCTGATTTTGGTGTTGACCATCTGGTAATGTCCATGTGTAGAGTCTTGTCTTGTGTTGCTGGAAGAGGGAGTTTGCTATGACCAGTGCGTTCTCTTGACAAAACTCTATTAGCCTTGGCCCTGCTTCATTCCGTGCTCCAAGGCCAAATTTGCCTGTTACTCCAGGTGTTTCTTGGCTTCCTACTTTTGCATTCCAGTCCCCTATAATGAAAAGGATATCTTTTCTGGGTGTTAGTTCCAAAAGGTCTTGTAGGTCTTCATAGAACCGTTCAACTTCGGCTTCTTCAGTGTTACTGGTTGGGGCATCGGCCTGGATTACTGTAATGTTGAATGGTTTGCCTTGGAAACGAACAGAAATCATTCTGTCGTTTTTAAGATTGCATCCAAGTACTGCATTTCGGACTCTTTTGTTGACCATGATTGCTACTCCATTTCTTCTAAGGGATTTCTGCCCACAGTAGTAGATATAATGGTCATCTGAGTTAAATTCACACATTCCAGTCCATTTTAATTCACTGATTCCTAGAATGTCTATGTTCACTCTTGCCATCTCCTGTTTGACCACTTCCAATTTGCCTTGATTCATGGACCTAACATTCCAGGTTCCTATGCAATATTGCTCTTTACAGCACCAGACCTTGCTTTTATCACCAGTCACATCCACAACTGGGTACTGGTTTTGCTTTTGCTCTATCCCTTCATCCCTTCTAGAGTTATTTCTCCACTGATCTCCAGTAGCATACTGGGCACCTATCGACCTGGGGAATTCCTCATTCAGTATCCTGTCATTTTGCCCTTTGATACTGTTCATGGGGTTCTCAAGGCAAGTATACTGAAGTGGTTTGCCATTCCCTTCTCCAGTGGACCACGTTAGGCTCTGGTCCATGTGATCAGATTGACTAGATTCCTGTGATGATGATTTAAGTGTGTCTGCCCTCTGATGCCCCCTCACAATACCTACCATCTGATTTGAGTTTCTCTTACCTTGGGTGTGGGATATCTCTTCACAGCTGCTCCAAGAGAGCGCAGCTGCTGCACCTTACCTTGGATGAGGGGTATGTCCTCAAGGCTGCGCCTCCTGAGCTTGAATGTGAGTAGCTCCTCTCAGCCCTCCCCTGAACCTATTGGACGTGGGGTACCTCCTCTTGGCCGCCTGTCCTGGCTTCAGGCGTGGGGTAACTCCTCATGGCCGTGCATCTTTGCATGGTCGGTTGCGCCAGGGCCGGCGTCTCTCCTGTCTGCCTGGGAGGGGCTGGAGTCTTTTTGGTCTGCACGGGCACAGCCGGGTTCTCTCGCGACTGCTCGGGCGGGGCCTAGGTCTCTCGCGTCTCAACAGGCAGGGAAAGATTCTCTTGCATCTGCGCAGGAGGGGATGGCATCTCTCGAGTCTGTGCCGCCGGGTGAGACTCAGAAAATTCCCTCACACAGTCGTCCTCATTGGAGAGGAGAGCACACTTTATGGACTTAACTCGAGAAGAGGCCCTATTCCCATTTAACGGCTCGAGAGTAATCCCGAAATTCCCCTTTCAACACAAAAGGGGACCTGACTTCCCTGAAGCAACCAGAGTGAATTCCTGACGTCCTCTTCACTACTCCAAAAGTTCCACCAACTTCCCGCCTCAACTTGAGAAACACAACAAAATTTTCCTCTCAATGCGAGATCAGGAAATTATGCGCTGCACAATTCAAGAGAAATCTCACGTTCCGGCTGGAAAGGCAAAACTGTGCTTGACACCCTTTATGCGACTCAGAAACTTCCCTCACACAGGTGTCCCCATTGGAGAGGAGAACAAAATTTATGGACTCAACTTGGGAAGAGGCCCTATTCCCATTCAACGGGTCGAGAGTAACCCCAAAATTCCCCTTCCATCACTAAAGGGAACCTAACTACCCTGAAGCAACACGAGCGAATACCTGAGGTCCCCGTCACAACTCGAGAGGTACCCCCAGCTTCCCGCCTCAAGAGGAGAAACACCACAATATTATCCGCTCAATGCGAGATGAGGAAATTTTGCACTGCACAATTCAGGAGAAATTCAACATTACTGCCAGAAAATCTAAAGGGTACTTGACAACCTTTATGCGACTAATAAATTTCCCTCACAAAGCCATCCCCATTGAACAGGAGAACACACTTTATGGACTCATTCAAGATGAGCCCCTATTCACATTTAAAGACTCGAGATTTATCCGGAAGTTCCCCTTCCAACACCAAAGGGGACCTGACTTCCCTGAAGCAACCTGAGCGAGTTCCTGAGGTCCCCGTCGCAACTCGAGAAGCACTCCCTGTTTACCGCCGCAACTCTTGAAAGACCACAAAATTAACCCCTCAATGCGAGATGAAGTAATTTTGCACTGCAGAATCTCAAGAGAAATCCCACATTCCCTCTAGAAAAGTAAAAGGGTACTTGACTCGCTGTAGGCGACTCACAATCTTACCTAACATCCGTCCTCTAGGAGAGGAGAACACACTTTATGCACTGAAATCGAGAGGAGGCAATATTCCCATTTAACGGCTCGAGAGTAATCCGGAAGTTCCCCTTCCAAAACAAAAGGGGACTTGACTTCCCTGAAGTAACCCGAGCGAGTTCCTGAGGTCCCCGTCCCAACTCGAGAAGTACCCCCTGCTTACAGCTGCAACTCGAGAAACACCACAGAATTATCCCTTCATTGGTGGATGAGGTAATTTTCGCTGCAGAATCTCAAGAGAAAACCCACATTCCCGCTTGAAAAGAAAAAGGGTACATGACTCCCGTTGTGCAAATCAGAATGTTCCCTAACATCCGTCCTCAGTGGAGAGGAGAACACACTTTATCGACTGAAATCGGGAAGAGGCAATATTCTCATTTAACGACTTGAGAATAATCCGAAAGTTCCCCTTCCAACATAAAAGGGATCTTGAATTCCCTGAAGCAACCGGAGCGAATTCCTGACGTCCACGTCAGAACTCAAGAGGTACTCCCTGCTTCCGGCCGCAACTCGAGAAACACCACAAAATTATCCACTCAATGTGACATGAGGAAATTTTGTGCTGCAGAATCTCAAGAGAAATCCCAATTTCCCACTTGAAAGGTAAAAGGGTACTTGACACACTTTACACCACTCAGAAATTTCCCTAACATCCCTCCCCATTGGAGAGGAGAACACATTTTATGAATCACCACAAGAAGAGGCCCTATTCCAATTAAAGTGCTAGAGAGTAATCCGGAAGTTCCCCTTCCAGCACAAAAGGGGACCTGACTTCCCTGAAGCAACCCGAGCGAGTTCCTGAGGTCCCGGTTGCAACTCAAGTAGTACCCCCAGCTTACCGCCGCAATTCGAGAAATACCACAAAATTATCCCCTCAATGCGAGATGAGGAAATTTTGAGCTGCAGAATCTCAAGAGAAATCCCACATTCCGGCTTGAAAGGAAAAAGGGTACTTGACTCCATTTATGCGACTCAGAATATTCCTTATCATCCGTTCTCAGTGCAGAGGGGAACACAATTTATGGACTCAAATCGAGAAGAGGCAATATTCCCATTTAAAGGCTCGAGATAAATCCAGAAGTTCCCCTTCCAACACAAAAGGGGACTTGACTTCCCTGAAGCAACCAGAGCGAGTTCCTGACGTTCCCTTCCCATATCCAGAAGTACCCCCGGGTTCCCGCCGTAACTAAAGAAACAGAACAAAATTATCCTCTCACTGGGAGATGAGGTAATTTTGCGAAGCAGAATCTCAAGAGAAATCGCACATTCCCGCTTGAAAGGCAAAAGGGTACTTGACACAGTTTATGCAACTCAGAAAGTTCTCTAACATCCATCCCCATAGGAGAGGAGAACACACTTTATGGATTCAACACCAGAAGAGGCCCTATTCCAATTAAAGTGCTAGAGAGTATTCCGGAAGTTCCCCTTCCAGCAGAAAAGGCGACCAGACTTCTCTGAAATAGCTCAAGTGAGTTCCTGACGTCCCCGCCGCAACTCCGGTATTACCCCCACTTCCCACCACAATTAGATAAATACCACAAATTTATGCCTTCAATGCGAGATGAGGAAATTTTGCGCTGAGGATCTCAAGAGAAATCCCACATTCCTGCTTGAAAGGCAAAAGGGTACTTGACTCCATTTATGCGACTCACAATGTTCCCTAACATCCGAACTCTGTGGAGAGGGGAACAGACTGTATTGACTGAAATAGAGAAGAGGCAATATTCCCATAAAATGGCTCGAGAAGAACCCGGAAGTTCCCCTTACAACACAAAAGAGGACTTGACTTCCCTGAAGCAACCCGAGCGAGTTCCTGACGTTCCCTTCCCATATCCAGAAGTACCCTCGGGTTCCCGCAGCAACTAAAGAAACAGAACAAAATTATCCCCTCGCTGGGAGATGAGGTAATTTTGCGAAGCAGAATCTCAAAAGAAATCCCACATTCAGCTTGAAAGGCCAAAGGGTACTTGACAAACTTTATGCCACTCAGAAAGTTCCCTAACATCCGTCCCCATTGGAGAGGAGAACACACTTTATGGATTCAACACCAGAAGAGGCCCTATTCCAATTACACGAAGTTCCCCTTCCAGCACAAAACGTGACCTGACATCTCTGAAATAACTTAAGTGAGTTCCTTAGGTCCCCGTCGCAACTCCAGTAGAACCCCCAGCTTCCCGCCACAATTCGAGAAATACCACAATATTATGCCCTCAGTGAGAGATGAGGAAATTTTGCGCTGCAGGATCTCAAGAGAAATCCCGGATTCCTGCTTGAAAGGCAAAAGGGTAATAGATACCCTTTATGTGACTCAGAATTTTCCCTAACATCCGTCCACAGTGGAGTGGAGAACACACTTTATGGACTCAAATCTTGAAGAGGCAATATTCCCATTTAACTTCTAGAGAGTAACCCGGAAGTTCCCCTTCCAACACAAAGGGCGACTTGAAATCGCTGAGCAATTGGAGCGAGTTCCTGAGGTTCCCGACGCAAATCGAAAATTACCCGCTGCTTCCCAACGCAACTGGAGAAACACCACAGAATTAGCCCGTCAATGCAAGATGAGGTAATTTTGCGCTACAGAATCTCAAGAGAAATCCCACATTCCCGCTTGAAAGGCAAAAGGGTACTTGACTCCCTTTATGCGTCTCAGAATGTTCCCTAACATCCGTCCTCAGTGGAGAGGAGAACCCACTTTATGGACTCAAACCGAGAAGAGGCAATATTCCCAATTAATGGCTTGAAGGTAATTCGGAAGTTTCCTTCCAGCACAAAAGGGGACCTGACTTCCACGAAGTAACTCGAGTGAGTTCCTCAGGTCCCTGTCTTAACTCGCGAAGTACCCCCTGCTTCCCGCCGCAACTCCAGAAAAACCACAAAATTATTCCCTCAATGCGAGATGAGGTAATTTTGCGCTGCACAATCTCAAGAGATTCCCACATTGCAGCTTGAGAGGCAAAAGGGTACTTTACACACTTTATCCCATTCAGAAAGTTCCCTATCATCCGTCTCCGTTGGAGAGGAGAACACATTTTATGGACTCAAATCGAGAAGAGGCCTATTTCAAGTAAAAGGCTCGAGAGTAATCCGGAAGTTCCCTTTCCAGCACAAAAGGGGAACTTACTTCCCTGAAGTAACTCGAGTGAGTCCCTGAGGTCCCCATCGCACCTAGATTAGTAACCCCAGCTTCCCGCCGCAATTCGAGAACAACCACAATATTATCCCCTCAATGCGAGATGAGGAAAATTTGCGCTGCAGAATATCGAGAGAATTCCCACATTCCCGCTTGAAAGGCAAAAGGGTACTTGACTCCCTTTAGGCGACTCAGAATGTTCCCTAACATCCGTCCTAAGTGGAGTGGAGAACACACTTTATGGACTCAAATTTAGAAGAGGCAATATTCCAATTTAACATCTAGAGAGTAACGCAGACGTTCTCCTTCCAACACAAAAGGAGACTTGACTTCCTTGAAGCAATTCGAGCGAGTTCCTGAGGTTCCCACCGCAAGTCGAAAAGTACCCGCTGCTTCCCGCCGCAACTCGGGAAACACCAGAAAATTATCCCCTCAATGCGAAATGAGGTAATTTTGCGCTGCAGAATCTCAAGAGAAATCCCACATTCCCGCTTGAAAGGCAAAAGGGTACTTGACACACTTTATCCCATTCAGAAAGTTCCCTATCATCTGTCCCCATTGGAGAGGAGAACACATTTTATGGACTCAAATCGAGAAGAGGCCTATTCCGTTTAAAGGGCTCGAGAGTAATCAGGAAGTTCCCCTTCTAAAGAAAAGGCGACCAGACTTCTCTGAAATAACTCAAGTGAGTTCCTGACTTCCCCGTTTTAACTCCAGTAGTACCCCCAACTTTTCACCACAATTAGAGAAATACCACAAATTTATTCCCTCAATGCGAGATGAGGAAATTTTGTGCTGCAGGATCTCAAGAGAAATCCCACATTCCTGCTTGAAAAGAAAAAGGGTACTTGACTCCCATATGCGAATCAGAATGTTCCCTAACATCCGTCCTCAATGGAGACGAGAACACACTTTATTGACTGAAATCGAGAAGAGGCAATATTCTCATTTAACGGCTTGAGAGTAATCCGAGGGTTCCCCTTCCAACACAAAAGGGGACTTCACTTCCCTGAAGCAACCAGAGCGACTTCTTGGGATCCCGGCGCAACTCCAGATGTACCCCCGGCTTCCCGCCACAACTGAAGAAACAGAACAAAATTATCCCCTCAATGCGAAATGAGGTAATTTTGCAAAGCAGAATCTCAAGAGAAATGCCACATTCCCGCTTGAAAGGCAAAAGGGTACTTTACTCCCTTTATGCGACTCAGAATGTTCCCTAACATCCGTCATCAGTGGAGTGGAGAACACACTTTATGTACTCAAATTTAGAAGAGGCAATATTCCGATTTAACATCTAGAGAGTAACCTAGACATTCCACTTCCAACACAAAAGGGGACTTGACTTCCCTGAAGCAATTCGAGGGAGTTCCTGAGGTTCCCTTCGCAAATCGAAAAGTACCCGCTGCTTCCCACCGCAACTCTAGAAACACCACAAAATTATCCCCTCAATGCGAGATAAGGTAATTTTGCGCTGCAGAATATCAAGAGAATTCCCACATTCCCGCTTGAAAGGCAAAAGGGTACTTGACTCCCTTTAGGCGACTCAGAATGTTCCCTAACATCCGTCCTCAGTGGAGTGGAGAGCACACTTTATGAACTCAAATCGAAGAGAGGCAATATTCCCATTTAATGGCTCGAGAGTAACCCGGAAGTTCCACTTCCAACACAATAGGGGACTTGACTTCCCTGAAGCAACCAGAGCGACTTCTTGAGATCCCGGCGCAACTCCAGAAGTACCCCCGGCTTCCCGCCGCAACTGGAGAAACAGAACAAAATTATCCCCTCAATGGGAAATGAGGTAATTTTGCAAAGCAGAATCTCGAGAAATGCCACATTCCCGCTTGAAAGGCAAAAGGTACTTGACACAGTTTATGCCACTCAGAAAGTTCTCTAACATCCTTCCTCATTGGAGAGGAGAACACATTTTATGGATTCAACACCAGAAGAGGCCCTATTCCAATTAAAGGGCTAGAGAGTATTCCGGAAGTTCCCCTTCCAGCAGAAAAGGCGACCAGACTTCTCTGAAATAACTCAAGTGAGTTCCTGACTTACCCGTCGCAACTCAGGTAGTACACCCAGCTTCCCACCACAATTAGAGAACTACCACAAATTTATGCCCTCAATGCGAGATGAGGAAATTTTGCGCTGCAGGATCTCAAGAGAAATTCCACATTCCCGCTTGAAAGGCCAAAGGGTACTTGACTCCATTTATGCGACTCACAATGTTCCCTAACATACGAACTCTGTGGAGAGGGGAACACACTGTATTGACTCAAATAGCGAAGAGGCAATATTCCCGTTTAATGGCTCGAGAAAAACCCGGAAGTTCCACGTCCAAGACAAAAGAGGACTTGACTTCCCTGAAGCAACCTAGCGAGTTCCTGACGTTCTCTTCCCATATCCAGAAGTACCCTCGGGTTCCCGCAGCAACTAAAGAAACAGAACAAAATTATCCCCTCACTGGGAGATGAGGTAATTTTGCGCTGCAAAATCTCAATTGAAATTCCACATTCCCGGTTGAAAGGAAAAAGGGTACTTGATACCCTTTATGCGACTCAGAATGTTCCCTTACATCCATCCTCAGTGGAGAGGAGAATACATTTTATGTACTGAAATCAAGAAGAGGCAATATTCCAAATAACTGCTCGAGAGTAATCTGGAAGTTCCCCATCCAACACAAAAGGGGACTTGACTACGCTGAAGCAACCCGAGCGAGTTCCTGAGGTCCCCCTCGCAACTCGAGAAGTACTCCCTTTTTCCCGCTGCAACACCAGAAACACCACAAAATTAACCCCTCAATGCGAGATGAGGTAATTTTGTGCTGCAGAATCTCAAGAGAAATTCCACATTCCCGCTTGAATGGCAAAGGGTACTTGACTCCCTTTATGTGACTCAGAATGTTCCCTAACATCCGTCCTCAGTGGAGAGGAGATCACACTTTATGGACTCAAATTGAGAAGAGACCATATTCCCATTTAACGGCTCAAAAGTTATCCGGAAGTTGCCTTCCAGCAAAAAAGAAGACTTGACTTCCCTGAAGTAACTCGAGTGAGTTCCTCAGGTACCCCTTGTAACTCGAAAAGTACCCCTTGCTTCCTGCCGCAACTCCAGTAACACCACAAAATTATTCCCTCAATGCTAGATGAGATAATTTTGCGCTGCACAATCTCAAAAGCAATACCACATCCCCGCTTGAAAGGCAAAAGCCTACTTGACACACTTTATGCCATTAAGAAAGTTCCCTAACATCCATCCCCATTGGAAAGGAGAACACATTTTATGGACTCAACACGAGAAGAAGCCCTATTCCCTTTAAAGGGCTCAAAAGTAATCCGGACGTTCCCTTTCCAGCACAAAAGGGGACCTGAATTCACTGAAGTAACTCGAGTGAGTACCTGAGGTCCCAGTCGAAAATGTAGAAGTAACCCTGCTTCCCGCCGCAACTCGAGAAACACAACAAAATTATCCCCTCAATGGGAAATGAGGTAATTTTGCCCTGCAGAATATGAAGAGAAATACCACATTCCCTCTTGAAAGGCAAAAAGGTACTTGAAACCCTTCGTTCGACTCAGAAAGTTCCCTCACACATCCGTCCCCTTTGGAGACGAGAACTCACTTTATGTACTCAATTCGAGATGAGCCCCTGTTCACATTTAAGGGCTCGAGTGGAAACCGGAAGTTCCCCTACCAACAACAAAGGGGACCTGACTTCCTTGAAGAAACACCAGCTAGTTCCTGAGGTACCCGTCGCAACTCGAGAAGCACCCCAGCTTCCCGCCACAACTCGAGAAACACAACAAAATTATCCCCTCAAAGCGAGATGAGGAAATTTTGCGATGCAGATTCTCAAGAGAAATACCACATTCCCTATTGAAAGGAGAAAGGTACTTGACACCCTTTATTCGACTCAGAAAGTTCCCTCACACAGCCGTCCCCTTTGGAGAGGAGAACACACTTTATGGACACAATTCCAGATGAGCCCCTGTTCACATTAAAGGGCTCGAGAGGAACCCGGAAGTTCCCCTTTCAACACCAAAGGGGACATAACTTCCCTGAAGCACCCCGAGCGAATTCCTTAGGTCAGAGTCGCAACTCAAGAAGCACCCCAAAATTATCCCCTCAATGTGAAAGGAGGAAATTTTGCGATGCAGAATCTCAAGAGAAATACCACATTCACTCTTGAAAGGCAAAAAGGTACTTGACACCCTTTATTCAACTCAGAAAGTTCCCACACACAGCCGTCCCCTTTGGAGAGGGGAACACACTTTATGGACTCAATTCGAGATGAGCCCCTGTGCACATTTAAGGGATTGAGAGGAACACGGAAGTTCCCCTTCCAACAGCTAAGGGGACCAGACTTCCCTGAAGCAAACACAGCGAGTTCCTGAGGCCCCGTCGCAACTCGAGAAGCACCCCCAGCTTCCCGACGCAACTCGAGAAACACCCCAAAATTATTCCCTCAATGCCAGATGAGGAAATTTTGCGATGCAGCATCTCAAGAGAAATACCACATTCCCTCTTTAAAGGCAAAATGGTATTTGACACCCTTTTTTCGACTCAGAAAGTTCCCTCACACAGCCGTCTCCTTTGTAGAGAACACACTTTATGGACTCAATTCGAGATGAGCCCCTGTGCACATTTAAGGGCTCGAGAGGAACCCGGAAGTTCCCCTTCCAACATCAAAGGGGATCTGACTTCCCTCAAGCAACCCCAGCGAGTTCCTGAGGTCCCCGTCGCAACTCGAGAAGCACCCCCAGCTTCCCGACGCAACTCGTGAAACACTCCAAAATTATCCCCTCAATGCGAGATGACGAAATTTTGCGATGCAGCATCTCAAGAGAAATACCACATTCCCTCTTGAAAGGCAAAAAGGTACTTGACACCCTTTATTCGACTCAGAGAGTTCCCACACACAGCCGTCCCCTTTTAGAGGAGAACACACTTTATGGACGCAATTCGAGATGAGCCCCTGTGCACATTTAAGGGCTTGAGAGTAAAACGGAAGTTCCCCTTCTAACACCAAAGGGGACCTGACTTCCCTGAAGAAACCCCAGCGAGTTCCTGAGGGCCCAAGTCGCAACTCTTGAAGCACATCCAGCTTCCCGCCACAACTCGAGAAACACACCAAAATTATCCTCTCAATGCGTGATGAGGAAATTTTGCGATGCAGCATATCAAGAAAAATACCAGATTCCCTCTTGATAGGCAAAAAGTTACTTGACACTCTTTATTTATATCAGAAAGTTCCGTCACACAGCCGTCCCCTTTTAGAGGAGCACTCACTTTATGGACTCAATTCGAGATGAGCCCCTGTGCACATTGAAGGACTCGAGAGGAAACCGGAAGTTCCCCTTCCAACACCAAAGGGGACCTGACTTCCCTGACACAACCCCAGCGAGTTCCTGAGTTCCCTGTCGCAACTCGAGAAGAACCCCCAGCTTCCCGCCGCAACTCGAGAAACACCCCATAATTATCCCCTCAATGCTAGAGGAGGAAATTTTGCGATGCAGAATCTCAAAAGAAATATCACATTCCCTCTTGAAAGGCAAAAAGGTACTTGACTCCCTTTATTCGACTCAAAATGTTCCCTCACATAGCCGTTTCCATTGGAGAGGAGAACACACTTTATGGACTCAAAACGAGATGAGCCCCTGTTGACATTTAAGGGCTCGAGAGCAAACCGGAAGTTCCCATTCTAAAACCAAAGGAGACCAGACTTCCCTTAAGCAACCCGAGCGAGTTCCTGAGGTCCCAGTGTCAACTTAAGAAGTACCCTCAGCTTCCCGCCGAAACTCTAGAAACACCACAAAATTATCCCCTAAAAGCGAGATGAGGAAATTTTGCAATGCAGAATCTCAAGAGAAATACCACATTCCCTCTTGAAAGGCAAAAAGGTACTCGACACCGTTTGTTCGACTCAGAAAGTTCCCTCACACAGCGTTCCCCATTGGACAGGAGAACACCCTTTATGGACTCAATTCGAGATGTGCCCCTGTTCACATTAAGGGCTCGAGAGAAAACCGGAAGTTTCCCTTCAAACACCAAAGGGGACCTGACTTCCCTGTTGCAACCCGAGCGAGTTCCTGAGGTCCCCGTCGCAACTCGAGAAGTACCCCCTACTTCCCGCCGCAACTCGAGAAACACCACAAAATTATTCCCTCAATGCGTGAGGAGGAAATTTTGCGATGCAGTATCCCAAGAGAAATACCACATTCCCTCATGAAAGGCAAAAAGGTACTTGACACCCTCTATTCGACTCAACACTTTCCCTCAAACAGCAGTCCCCATTTGGGAGGAGACCACACTTTATGGACTCAATTCGAGATTATCCCCTGTGCACATTTAAGGGCTCGAGAGGAAACCGGAAGTTTCCCTTCCAACACCAAAGGGTACCTGACTTCCCTGAAGCAACCCCACCGAGTTCCTGAGGTCCCCGTCGCAACTCTAGAAGTACCCCCATCTTCCCGCCGTAACTCGTGAAACACGACAAAATTATCCCCTCAATGCGAGATGAGGAAATTTTGCGATGCAGCATCTCAAGAGAAATACCACATTCCCTCTTGAAAGGCAAAAATGTACTTGACACCCTTTATTCGACTCAGAAAGTTCCCTCACACTGACGTCCCCATTGGAGAGGATAACACCCTTTATGGACTCAATTCGAGATGAGCCACTGTTCACATTTAAGGGCTCGACAGGAAACCGGAAGTTCCCCTTCCAACACCAAAGGCGACCTGACTTCCCTGAAGCAACCTGAGCGAGTTCCTGAGGTTCCCGTCGCAACTGGAAAAGCACCTCCGGCTTCCCGCCGCAAGTCGAGAAACACCACAAAATTATCCCCTCAATGCGAGATGAGGAAATTTTGCGATGCAGAATCTCAAGAGATATCCCACATTCCCGCTTGAAAGGCACAAGTGTACTTAACACACTTTATGACAGTCAGAATTTTTCCTAACCTCCATCCCCATTGGAGAGGAGAACACACTTTATGGACTTTGTTCGAGAAAGGCCCTATTCACATTAAAGGGTTCGAGTTTAATACGGAAGTTCCCCTTCCAGCACAAAATGAGACCAGACTTCCCTGAAGTAACTCGAGTGTGTTCCAGAGGTACTCGTCGCAACTGCAGAAGTACCCCCAGCTTCCCAACCCAATTCGTGAAACACCAAAAAATTATCCCCTCCATGTGTGATGAGGATATTTTGCACTGCACATTCTCAAGAGAAATCCCACATTCCCGCTTGAAAGGCAAAAGGGTACTTGACGCCCTTTAGGCGAATCAGAATGTTCCCTAACATCCGTCCTCAATGGAGAGGAGAACACACTTTACGGACTCAAATCGAGAAGAGGCAATATTCCCATTTTACGGTTCGAGAGTAATCCGGAAGTTCTCCTTCCAGCACAAAAGGGGAGCTGACTTCCCTGAAGTAACTCTGTTGAGTTCCTGAGGTCCCCTTCGCACCTCTAGGAATACCCCCAGCTTCCCGCTGCAATTCGAGAAACACCACAAAATTATCCCCTCAATGCGAGATGAGGAAATTTTGCGCTGCAGAATCTCAAGAGAAATCCCATATTCCCGCCTGCAAGGGAAAAGGGTATTTGACACACTTTATTCAGTTCAGTTCAGTTCAGTCCCTCAGTCGTGTCTGACTCTCCGCGACCCCATTATCACTGTAGGCCAGGCCTCCCTGTCCATCACCAACTCCCGGAGTTCACTCAAACTCATGGCTACTTAGTCGGTGATGCTATCCACCCATCTCATTCTCTGTCGTCCCTTTCTCCTCCAGTCCCCAACATTCCCTAGCTTCAGAATCTTTTCCAGTGTGTCAACTCATCGCATGAGGTGGCCGAAGTATTGCAGTTTCACCTTTAGCATCAGTCCTTCCAATGAACACCGACGATTGATCTCCCTTAGAATGGACTGGTTGAATCTTCTTGCAGTCCAAGGGACTCACAAGAGTCTTCTCCAATAGCACAGTTCAAAAGCATCAATTCTTCGGCGATTAGCTATCTTCACAGTCCAACTCTCACATCCATACATGACCACGGGAAAAACCATAACTTTGACTATATGGACCTTTTTTGGCAAAGTGATGTCTCTGCTTTTTAATATACTATCAAGGTTGTTCATAACTTTCCGACCAAGGAGTAAGCGCCTTTATATTTCATGGCTGCAATCAGCATCTGCAGTGATTTTGGAGCCCAAAAAAATAAAGTGTGACACTGTTTCCACTGTTTTTCCATCTCTTTCCCGTGAAGTGTTGGGACCAGATTCCATCACCTTTGTTTTTTGAATGTTGAGCTTTAAGCCAACATTTTCACTCTCCTCTTTCACTTTCATCAAGAGGCTTTTGAGTCCCTCTTCACTTTCTGCCCTAAAGGTGGTGTCATCTGCATATCTGAGGTTATTTATATTTATCCCAGCAATCTTGATTCCAGTTGTTCTTCTTCCAGCCCAGCATTTCTTACGATGCACTCTGCATAGAAGTTAAATAAGCAAGATTATTATATACAGCCTTGACGTACTCCTTTTCCTATTTGGAACCAGTCTGTTGTTCTATGCACAACTCTGACTGTTGCTTCCTGCCCTGCATACAGGTTTCTAAAGAGGCAGGTCACGTGGTCTGGTATTCCCATCTCTTTCAGAATCTTCCACAGTTTATTGTGATCCACACAGTCAAAGGCTTTGGCATAGTCAATGAAGCAGAAATTGATGTTTTTCTGGAACTCTCTCGCTTTCTCCATGATCCAGCGGATGCTGGCAATTTGATCTCTGGTGCCTCTGCCTTTTCTAAAACCTGCTTGAACATCTGGGAGTTCACGGATCACATATTGCTGAAGCCTGGCTTGGAGAATTTTGAGCATGACTGAACTAGCGTGTGAGATGAGTGCAATTGTGTGGTAGTTTGAGCATTCTTTGGCATTGCCTTTCTTTGGGATTGGAATGAAGACTGACCTTTTCCAGTCCTGTGGCCACTGCTGATTTTTCCAAATTTGTTGGCATATTGAGTGCAGCACTTTCACAGCATCCTCTTTCAAGATTTGAAATAGCTCAACTGGAATTCCATCACTTCCACTAGCTTTGTTCGTAGTGTTGCTTTCTAAGGCACACTTGAATTCACATTCCAAGTTGTCTAACTCTAGGTCAGTGATCACATTTTCATGACTATCCTGATCGTGAAGATCTTTTTTGTACAGTTCTTCTGTGTATTCTTGCCACCTCTTCTTAATATCTTCTGCTTCTGTTAGGTCCATACCATTTCTGTCCTTTATCGAGCCCATCTTTGCATGAAATATTCCCTTGGAATCTCTAATATTCTTAAAGAGATCTCTTGTTTTTCCTATTCTGTTCTTTTCCTCTATTTTTGCATTGATCACTGAGGAAGGCTTTCTTATCTCTCCTTGCTTTTCTTTGGAACTCTGCATTCTAATGCTTATATCTTTCCCTTTCTCCTTTGCTTTTCACTTCTCTGCTTTTCACAACTATTTGTAAGGCCACCTCAGACAGCCATTTTGCTTTTTTTGCATTTCTTTTCCATGGGGATGCTCTTGGTCCCTGTCTCCTGTACAATGTCACGAACCTCCATGCAGAGTTCATCAGGCACTCTATCTATCAGATCTAGTCCCTTTAAATCTATTTCTCACTTCCAGTGTATAATCATAAGGGATTTGATTGAGGTCATATCTGAATGGTCTAGGGGTTTTCCCTACTTTCTTCAATTTAAGTCTGAATTTGGCAATAAGGAGTTCATGATCTGAGCCACAGTCAGCTCCTGGTCTTGTTTTTGCTAACTGTATACAGCTTCTCCATCTTTGGCTGCAAAGAATATAATCAATCTGATTTTGGTGTTGACCATCTGGTGATGTCCACGTGTAGAGTCCTCTCTTGTGTTGTTAGAAGAGGGAGTTTGCTATGACCAGTGCGTTCTCTTGACAAAACTCTATTAGACTTGGCCCTGCTTCATTCCGTGCTCCAAGGCCAAATTTGCCTGTTACTCCAGGTGTTTCTTGACTTCCTACTTTTGCATTCCAGTCCCCTATAATGAAAAGGACACCTTTTTTGGGTGTCAGTTCTAAAAGGTCTTGTAGGTCTTCATAGAACCGTTAAATTTTGGCTTCTTCAGCCATAGTGTTGGGGCAAAGGCCTGGATTACTGTAATGTTGAATGGTTTGCCTTGGAAACGAACAGAAATCATTCTGTCGTTTTTAAGATTGCATCCAAGTACTGCATTTCGGAGTCTCTTGTTGACCATTATGGCTACTCCATTTCTTCTAAGGGATTTCTGCCCACAGTAGTATATATATAATGGTCATCTGAGTTAAATTCACACATTCCAGTCCATTTTAATTCACTGATTCCTAGAATGTCTATGTTCACTCTTGCCATCTCCTGCTTGACCTCTTCCAATTAGCCTTGATTCCTGGACCTTACATTCCAGGTTCCTATGCATTATTGCTCTTATAGCACCAGACCTTTCTTCTATCACCGGTCACATCCACAACTGGGTACTGGTTTTGCTTTTGCTCCATCCCTTCATTCCTTCTAGAGTTATTTCTCCACCGATCTCCAGTAGCATACTGGGCACCTACAGACCTGGGAAATTCCTCATTCAGTATCCTGTCATTTTGCCCTTTGATACTGTTCATGGGGTTCTCAATGCAAATATACTGAAGTGGTTTGCCATTCCCTTCTCCAGTGGACCACATTCGGCTGTGGTCCATGTGATCAGATTGAGTAGATTCCTGTGATTATGATTTCAGTGTGTCTGCCATCTGAAGCCCCCTCGCAATACCTACCATCTGATTTGAGTTTCTCTTACCTTGGGTGTGGGATATCTCTTCACAGCTGCTCCCAGAAAGCACAGCTGCTGCACCTTACCTTGGATGAGGGGTATGTCCTCAAGGCCGCCCCTCCTGAACTTGAACGTGTGTACATCCTCTCGGCCCTCCCCCACACAGCCACCTCCTATTGGAGGTGGGGTACCTGCCCTGGCCTCAGGCATGGGGTAGCTCGTCACCGCCGTGCATCTTTGCATTGTCGGTTGTACCAGAGCCAGCTTCTCTCGAGTCTGCGCGGGCGGGGCCTGCGTAACCCGCGTCTGGTGGGCGGGGCCGGGGTCTCTCGCATCTGGGCGGGCAGTGACGGGGTCTCTCGCGTCTTTGCGGGCGGGGTCGGGGTCTCTCGAGTCTGCACGGGCGGGGCCGGGGTCTCTCCCGTCTGCGCGGGTGGGGAAGGCCTCTCTCGCCTCTGCGCCGGCAAGGCCCGTGTCTCTGACGTCTTAGCCGCCTGGGCCGGCATCTCTCGTGTCTGCGTGGGTGGGGCTGGTATTTCTCCCAATTGCACAGCCGGGTGAGACTCAAAAAATTCCCTCAAACAGTCGTTCCCATTGAAGAGGAGAACACACTTTATCGACTTAACTCGAGAAGAGGCCCTATTCCCATTTAAAGGCTCAACAGTAATCCCGAAATTCCCCTTCCAACACAAAAGGGTTCCTGACTTCCCTGAAGCAGCCAGAGTGAAATCCTGAGGTCCTCTTCGCTACCTGAGAAGTTCAACCAGCTTCTCGCCGCAACTCTAGAAACACCACAAAATCATCCTCTCAATGCGAGATCAGGAATATATTCCACTGCACAATTCAAGAAAAATCCCACGTTCCACTGGAAAGGCAAAACTGTATTTGACACCCTTTATGTGACTCAGAATGTTCCCTCACACAGCCGTCCCCATTGGAGAGGAGAACACAATTTATGGACTCAACTTGGGAAGAGGCCCTATTCCCATTTAACGGCTCGAGAGTAATCCCGAAATTCCTGTTCCAGCAGAAAAGGGTAGCTAACTTCCCTGAAGCAACACAGGCGAGTTCATGAGGTCCCTGTCTCAACTCGAGATATACCCCCAGCTTCCCACCTCAAAAGGGGAAACACCAAAAAATTATCCGCTCAATGTGAGATGAGGAAATTTTGCACTGCACAATTAAATAGAAATCCCACATTCCCGCTTGAAAGGCAAAAGGGCACTAGACACACTTTATGCGATTCAGATAGTTTCCTAACACCCGTCCTTATTGGAGCAGAGAACACACTTTATGGACTCAAATCTAGAAGAGGCTCTATTCCCGTTTAAGGGCTCGAGAGTAATCCGGAAGTTCCACTTCCAAAAAAAGGGGACCTGACTTCCCTGTAGCAACCCAAACGAGTTCCTGCGGTCCATGTTGCAACGCGAGAAGTACCCCCAGATCCAAGCTGAAACTCGAGACACAACAACTCGAGATTTGGAAATTTTGCACTCCAAAATCTCAAGAGAAGTCCCACATACCTGCTTGAAAGGCAAAAGGTTACTTGACACAGTTTATGCGACTCAGAAAGTTTGCTCACACAGCCGTACCCATTGGAGAGGAAAAACCACTTTTTGGACTCAACTCCAGATGAATCCCTATTCCCAATTAATGGCTCGAAAGTAAAGCGGAAGTTCCCCTTCCAACACAAAAGGGGACCTGACTTCCCTGAAGCAACCCGAGCGGATTGCTGAGGTCCCCGTTGCAACTCGAGAAGCACCCCCAGCATCCCGCCGCAACTCGAGAAACACCGCAAAATTATCTCCTCAATGCGAGATGAGGAAATTGTGCGCTGCAGAATCTCAAGAGAAATCCCATCTTCCGGCTTGAGAGGCAAAAGCGTACTTGACTCTCTTTAGGCAACTAAGAATGGCCCCTAAAACCGTCCTCATTTGAGAGGAGAACACACTTTATGGACTCAAATCGAGAAGAGGCAATATTCCTATTTAACGGGTGGAGAGAAATTCGGAAGTTCCCCTTTCAATACAAAAGGGGACTTGACTTCCCTGAAGAAACCGGAGTGAGTTCCTGAGGTCCCCGTCGCAACTCGAAATGTACCCCCTGCTTCCCACCGCAACTCAAGAAACACCACAAAATAATCCCCTCAATGAGAGATGAGGTAATTTTGTGCTGCAGAATCTCAAGACAAATCGCCCATTCCCACTTGAAAGGCAAAAGGGTACTTGACACACTTTATGCCACTCAGAAATTTCCCTAATACCCGTCCTCAATGGAGAGGAGAACACACTTTATGGACTCAAATCGAGAAGAGGCCTTATTCCCATTAAAGGGCTCGAGAGTAATCCGGAAGTTCCCCTTAAGCACAGAAGGGGACCTGGCTTCCCTTCAGTAAGTCCAGTGATTTCATGAGGTCCCCTTTGCACCTTGAGAAGTACCCCTAGATTCCCTCCGCAATAGGAGAAACACCACAAAATTATCCCCTCAATGAGACATGAGGAAATTTTGCGCTGCAGGTTCTCAAGAGAAACCCCACATTCCCGCTTGAAAGGCAAAAGGGTACTTGACTCCATTTAGGCGACTCAGAATGATCCCTAACATCCATCCTCAGTGGAGAGGAAAACACACTTTATGGACTCAAATCGAGAAGAGGCAATATTCCCATTTAACAGCTCGGGAGTAATCCGGAAATTCCCCTTGCAACAAAAAGGGGACTTGACTTCCCTGAAGCAAACCGAGCGAGTTCCTGAGTTGCCCGTCACAACTCGAGACGTACTCCCTGCTTCCTGCCTCAACTCGAGAAACACCACAAAATTATCCCCTCAATGCGAGATGAGGAAATTTTGTGATGCAGAATCTCAAGAGAAATACCATATTCCCTCTTGAAAGGAAAAAAGGTACTTGACACCCTTTATTCGACTCAGTAAGTTCTCTCAAACAGCCGTCCCCATTGGAGAGGAGAACACACTTTATGGACTCAATTCGAGATGAGGCCCTGTTCACATTTAAGGGCTCGAGAGCAAACCGGAAGTTCCCCTTCCATCACCAAAGGGGACCTGACTTCCCTGAAGCAACACGAGCGAGTTCCGGAGGTCCCCGTCGCAACTCGAGATGACCCCCAGCTTCCAGCCGCAACTCGAGAAACACCACACAATTATCGCCTCAATGAGAGAGGAGGAAATTTTGCGATGGAGAATCTCAAGAGAAATACCACATTACCTCTTGAAAGGCTCTTGACACCCTTTATTCGACTCAGAAAGTCCCTCACACAAACGTCCCCATTGCAGAGGAGAACACACTTTATGGACTCAATTTGAGATGAGTCTCTATTCATATTTAAGGGTTCCAGAGTAAACCGGAATTTCCCCTTCCAACTCCAAAAGGGACCTGACTCCCGTGAAGCAACCCGAGTGAGTTCCTCAGTTCCCCGTCGCAACTCGAGAAGTACCCCCAGCTTCCTGCCGCAACTCGAGACACACCACAAAATTATCCCCTCAATGCGAGAGAAGGAAATTTTGCGATGCAGAATCTCAAGAGACATAACACTTTCCCTCTTGAAAGGCTAAAAGTTACTCGACACCATTTATGCGACTCAGAAAATTCCCTCACACAGCCGTCCCCATTGGAGAGGAGAACACACTTTATGGACTCAATTCTAGATGAGCCCCTGTTCACATTGAAGGGCTCGAGAGTTACCCGGATTTCCCCTTCCATTACCAAGGGGACCTGACTTCCCTGAAGCAACCCGAGCGAGTTCCGGAGGTCCCCGTTGCAAGTCGAAAGGTACCCCCATCTTCCCGCCGCAACTCGAGAAACACCAGAAAATTATCACCTCAATGCGAGAGGAGGAAATTTTGTGATGCAGAATCTCAAGAGAAATACCACATCCCTCTTGAAAGGCAAAAAGGGTCTTGACACCCTTTATTCGACTCAGAAAGTCCCTCAAACAGCCGTCCCCATTGCAGAGGAGAACACACTTTATGGACTCAATTCGAGATGAGCCCCTATTCATATTTAAGGGCTCCAGAGTAAACCGGAAGTTCCCCTTCCAATAACAAAGGGGACCTGACTTCCCTGAAGGAACCCGAGAGAGTTCCTGATGTCCCCGTCCCAACTTGAGAAGTACCGCCCGCTCCCCGCCTCTATTCGAGAAACACCACAAAATTATCCCCTCAATGTGAGAGGAGGAAATTTTGCGGCGCAGTATCTCAAGAGAAATACCACATTCCCTCTTGAATGGCAAAATGGTACTTGACAAACTTTATGCGACTCAGAAATTTCAATACCATCAGTCCCCATTGGAGCGGATAACACACTTAATGGACTAAATTCGAGATGAATTCCTGTTCCATTAAACGGCTGGAGAGTAAACCGGAAGTTCCCTGTCCAACACCAAAGGGGACCTGACATTCCTGAAGCAACCCGAGCGAGTTTCTGAGATCCCCGTCGCAACTCGAGAAGTTCCCCCAGCTTCCCGCCGCAACACGAGAAATACCCCCTGCTTCTCGCCGCAACTCGAGAAACACAACAAAATTATCCCCTCAATGCGAGATGAGGAAATTTTGCGCTGCAGAATCTCAAGTGAAATACCACATTCCCTTCTGAAAGACAAAGGGTACTTGACACCCTTTATGCGACTGATTAATTTCACTAACATCATTCCCCTTTTGAGAGGAGAACACACTATATGGACTCAATTCGAGATGAGGCCCTATTCAAATTTAATGGCTGGAGAGTAAACCGGAAGTTCCCCTTCCAACACCAAAGGGGACATAACTTCCCTGAAGCAACCCGAGCGAGTTCCTGAGGTCCCCGTCGCAACTCGAGAAGTACCCCCAGCTTCCCACCGCAACTCGATAAACACCACAAAATTATTCCCTCAATGCGAGATGAGGAAATTTTGCGGTGCACAATCTCAGGAGAAATACCACATTCCCTCTTGAAAGGCAAGAGTACTTGACACAGTTTATGCGACTGAGAAATTTCACTAACATCAGGCCCCATTGAACAGGAGATCACACTTTATGGACTCAATTCGAGATGGGCCCCTATTCACATTTAGCGGCTCCAGAGTAAACCGGAGGTTCCCCTTCCAACACCAAAGGGGACTTGTCTTCCCTGAAGCAATTGGAGCGAGTTCCTGAGGTTCCCATCACAAATCGAAAAGTACCCGCTGCATCCCGCCACAACACGAGAAACACGACAAAATTATCCCCTGTATGCAAGATGAGGTAATTTTGCGCTGCAGGATCTCAAGAGAAATCGCACATTCCCACTTGAAAGGCAAAAGTTTAATTGACACACTTTATGCCACTCACAAAGTTCGCTAACATCCATCCCCATTGGAGAGGAGAACACACTTTATGGATTCAACACGTGAAGACGCCCTATTCCAATTAAAGGGCTAGAGAGTAATCCGGAAGTTCCCCTTCCAGCACAAAAGGGGACCTGACTTCCCTCAAGTAACTCGAGTGAGTTCCTGAGGTCCTCATCACAACTCGAGATTTATCCCCAGCTTCCCGCCGCAATTCGAGAAAAACCACAAATTTATCCCCTCAATGCGAGATGAGGAAATTTTGTACTGCAGAATCTCAAGAGAAATCCCACATTCCCACTTGAAAAGTAAAAGGGTACTTGACTCCCTTTAGGCGACTCAGAATGTTCCCTAACATTCGTCCTCAAGGAGAGGAGAACACACTTTATGCACTGAAATCGAGAAGAGGAATATTATCATTTAACGGTCGAGAGTAATGGGGAAGTTCCCCTTCCAACACAAAAGGGGACTTGACTTCCCTGAAGTAAGCTGAGCGAGTGCCTGAGGTTCGGCTCGTAACTCGAGAAGTACCCCCTGTTTTTAGCTGCAACTCGAGAAACTCCATAAATTATAACTCAGTGCGAGATGAGGAAATTTTCCGCTGCAGAATGTAAAGAGAAATCCCACATTCACGCTTGAAAGGCAAAAGGGTACTTGACTCCCTTTATGTGACTCAAAATATTAAGTAACCTCCGTCCTCAGTGGAGAAGGAAACACACTTTATGGACTCAAAATAAGAGATGCAATATTTCCATTTAATAGCTGGAGAGTAATCCAAAAGTTCTCCTTCCAACACAAAACAGAACTTGACTTCCCTAAAGCAAATCGAGCGAGTTCCTGTGAACCCCGTCCCAACTCGAGGAGTACCCCCTGCTTCACGCTGAAACTCGAGAATCATCACAAAATTGTCCCCTCAATGCAAGATGAAATAATTTTGCGCTGCAGAATCTCAAGTGAAATCCCACATTCCCGCTAGAAAGGCAAAAGCGTACTTGACACATTTTGTGCCATTCAAAATGTTCCCTAACAACCGTCCCCATTGGAGAGGAGAACATACTTTAAGGATTCAACACGTGAAGACGCCCTATTCCAATTAAAGGGCTAGAGAGTAATCCGGAAGTTCCCCTATCAGCACAAAAGGGGACCTGAATTCCCTGAAGTAACTCGAGTGAGTCGCTGAGGTCCGCGTCGCAACTCCAGAAGTACCCCCAAGCTTCCAGCCTCAATTCGAGAAACACCACAAAATTATCCCCTCAAAGCGAGATGAGGAAATTTTGTGCTGCAGAATCTCAAGAGAAATCCCACATTCCCGCTTGAAAAGTATAAGGGTATTGACTCCCTTTAGGCGACTCAGAATGTTCCCTAACATGGGTCCTCAAGGAGAGGAGAGCACAATTTATGCACTGAAATCGAGAGGAGGCAATATTCCCTATTAAGGGCTGGAGAGAAATCCAGAAGTTCCCCTTCTAGCACAAAAGGGGACCTGACTTCCCTGAAGTAACTCGAGTGAGTTGCTGAGGTCCGCGTCAAAACTCGAGAAGTACCCCCAGCTTCCCGCCGAAGTTCGAGAAACACCACACAATTATCTCCTCAAAGCAAGATGAGGAAATTTTGTGCTGTAGCATCTCAAGAGAAATACCACATTCACGCTTGAAAGGCAAAAGGGTACTTGACACACTTTATGCCACTCAGAAAGTTCCCTAACATCCGCCCCCATTGGAGAGGAGAACACACTTTATGGATTCATCACCAGAAGAGGCCCTATTCCAATTAAAGGGCTAGAGAGTAATCTAGAAGTTCCTCTTCCAGCACAAAAGGCGACCAGACTTCTCTGAAATAACTCAAGTGATTTCCTGAGGTCCCCGTCGCAACCCCATTAATACCCCCAGCTTCCCACCACTAGTAGAGAAATACCACAAAATTATGCCCTCAATTCGAGATGAGGAAATTTTGCGCTGCAGAATCTCAAGTGAAATCCCACATTCCCGCTTGAAAGGCAAAAGCGTACTTGACACACTTTGTGCCATTCAGAATGTTCCCTAACATCCGTCCTCAGTGGAGCGGAGAACACATTTTATGGGCTCAAATCGAGAAGAGGCAATATTCCCATTTAACCGCTCGATAGTAAACCGGATGTTCCCCTTCCAATACTAATTGGGACTTGACTTCCCTGAAGCAACCCGAGCGAGTGCCTGAGGTCCCTGTCGCAATTCGATAATTACCCCCTGCATCCAGCCGCAACTCTAGAAACACCACAAAATTATCCCCTCAATACGAAATGCGGTAATTTTGAGCTGAAGAATCTCAAGAGAAATCCGAAATTCCCGCTTGCAAGGTAAAAGGGTACTTGACAGACTTTATGCCACTCATAAAGTTCCCTAACCACCGTCCCCATTGGAGAGGAGAACACACTTTATGGATTCAACAGGAGAAGAGGCCCTATTCCAATAAAAGGGCTAGAGAGTAATCCGGAAGTTCCCTTTCCAGCACAAAAGGTGATGTGACTTCCCTGAAGCAACACGAATGAGTTCCTGAGGTCCCCCTCGCAACTCCAGTAGTACACCCAGCTTCCCGCCGCAATTCAAGAAACACCACAAAATTATCCCCTCAATGCGAGATGAGGAAATTTTGAGCTGCAGAATCTCAAGAGAAATCACTCATTCCCGCTTGGAAGGAAAAAGGGTACTTGACTTCGTTTATGCGACTCATAATGTTCCATAACATCCGTCCTCAGTGGAGAGGAGAACACACTTTATGGACTCAATTGCGAAGAGGCAATATTCCCATTGAACGGCTCGAGAGTAACCCGGATGTTCCCCTTCCAACACAAAAATGAACTTGACTGCCCTGAAGCAACCCTAGCGAGTTCCTGACGTTCCCTTCCCATATCTAGAATTACCCCCGGCTTCCCACCACAACTAAAGAAACACCACAATATTATCCCCTCAATGCGAGATTAGGAAATTTTTGCACTGCAGAATCTCAAGAGATATCCCACATTTCCGCTTGAAAGGCAAAGGGTACTGGATACCCTTTATGCGAATCTGAATGTTCCCTAACATCCGTCTTCAGTGGAGTGGAGAACACATTTTATGGACTCAAATCGAGAAGAGGCAATATTCCCATTTAACGCCTCGAGAGTAACCCCTAAGTTCCCCTTCCAAAAAAAAGGGACTTGACCTCCCTGAAACAATTGGAGCGAGTTGCTGAGGTTCCCGTCGCAAATCGAAAAAGTACCCGCTTCTTCCCGTAGCAAGACGAGAAACACGACAAAATTATCCCCTCTATGCGAGATGAGGTATTTTTGAGCTGCAGGATCTCAAGAGAAATCCCACATTCCCGCTTGAAAGGCATAAGGGTATTTGACATAATTTATACCACTAATAAAGTCCGTTAACTTCCGTCCCCATTGGAGAGGAGAACACACTTTATGGATTCAACACGTGAAGACGTCCTATTCCAATTAAAGGGCTAGAGAGTAACGCGGAAGTTCCCCTTCCAGCACAAAAGGAGACCTGACTTCCCTGATGTAACTCCAGTGAGTTCCTGAGGTCCGCGTCGCAACTGGAGACGTATCCCCTGCTTCCAGCTGCAACACAAGAAACACCACAAAATTATCCCCTCAATGCGAGATGAGGTAATTTTGCGCTGCAGAATCTCAAGTGAAATCCCACATTCCCGCTTGAAAGGCAAAAGGGTACATGACACACTTTAATCCGCTTACAAAGTTCCCTATCATCCATCACCATTGGAGAGGAGAACACACTTTATGGATTCAACACGAGAAGAGGCCCTATTCCAATTAAAGGGCTAGAGAGTAATCCGGAAGTTCCCCTTCCAGCACAAAAGGGGACCTGACTTCCCTGAAGCAACACGAGTGAGTTAATGACGTCCTCCTCGCGACTCCATTAGAACCCCCAGCTTCCAGCTGCAATTCGAGAAATACAACAAAATTATTGCGTCAATGCCAGATGAGGAAATTTTGAGCTGCAGAATCTCAAGAGAAATCCCACATTCCCGCTTGAAAGGAAAAAGGGTACTTGACACATTTTATGCAACTCAGAATGTTCCCTAACATCCGTCCTCAAGGAGAGGAGAACACAGTTTATGGACTCAAATCGTGAAGAGGCAATATTCCCATTTAAAGGCTCGAGAGTAATCCAGAAGTTCCCCTTCTAGCACAAAAGGGGACCTGACTTCCCTGAAGTAACTCGAGTGAGTTGCTGAGGTCCGCCTCACAACTGGAGAATTACACCTAGCTTCCCGCAGCAATTCGAGAAACACCACAAAATTATCCTCTCAAGGCGAGATGAGGTAATTTTGCGAAGCAGAATCTTAAGAGAAATCCCACATTCCCTCTTTAAAGGCAAAAGGGTACTTGACACACTTTATGCCACTCAGAAAGTTTCCTAACATCCGCCCCCATTGGAGAGGAGAACACACTTTATGGATTCAACACCAGAAGAGGCCCTATTCCAATTAAAGGGCTAGAGAGTAATCCGGAAGTTCCCCTTCCAGCGAAAAAAGGGGACCTGACTTCCCTGAAGCAACACGAGTGAGTTCTTGAGGTCCACCTCACAACTCCAGTAGTAGCCCCAGCTTCCCGCCACAATTCGAGAAACACCAAAATTATCCCTTCAATGCGAGATGAGGAAATTTTGAGCTGCAGAATCTCAAGAGAATTCCCACATTCCCACTTGAAAGGAAAAAGGGTACTTGACTCCCTTTATGCGACTCAGAATGTTCCCTAACATCCGTCCACAGTGGAGAGGAGAACACAATTTATGGACTCAAATTGTGAAGAGGCTCGAGAGTAACCCGGAAATTCCCCTTCCATCACAAAAGGGAACTTGACTTCGTGAGGCAACCCTAGCGAGTTCCTGACGTTCCCTTCCCATATCCAGAAGTACCCCCGGCTTCCCGCCGCAACTAAAGAAACACAACGAAATTATCCCCTCAATGTGAGATGAGGTAAATTTGCGAAGCAGAATCTCAAGAGAAATCCCACATTTCCGCTTGAAAGGCAAAAAGGTACTTGACACATTTTATGCAACTCAGAATGTTCCCTAACATTTTTCCTCAAGGAGAGGAGAACACATTTTATGGACTCAAATCGTGAAGAGGCAATATTCCCATTTAAACGCTCGAGAGTAATCCAGAAGTTCCCCTTCTAGCACAAAAGGGGACCTGACTTCCCTGAAGTAACTCGAGTGAGTTGCTGAGGTCTGCATCACAACTCGAGAAGTACACCTAGCTTCCCGCAGCAATTCGAGAAACACCACAAAATTATCCTCTCAAGGCGAGATGAGGTAATTTTGCGAAGCAGAATCTCAAGAGAAGTCCCACATTCCCGCTTTAAAGGCAAAAGTGTACTTGACACACTTTATGCCACTCAGAAAGCTCCCTAACATCCGCCCCCATTGGAGAGGAGAACACACTTCATGGATTCAACACCAGAAGAGGCCCTATTCCAATTAAAGGGTTAGAGAGTAATCTAGAAGTTCACCTTCCGGCACACAAGGCGAACAGACTTCTCTGAAATGACTCAAGTGAGTTCCTGATTTACCCGTCGCAACTCCAGGAGTATGCCCAGCTTCCCACCACTATTAGAGAAATACCACAAAATTATGCCCTCAATTCGAGATGAGAAATTTTGCGCTGAAGGATCTTAAGAGAAATCCCACATTCCCGCTTGAAAGGCAAAAGTGTACTTGACTCCCTTTATGCGACTCAGAATGTTCCCTAACATCCGTCCTCAGTGGAGAGTAGAACACACTTTATGGACTCAAATCGAGAAGAGGCAATTTTCCGATTTAACGACTCGAGAGTAACCTGGAAGTTCCACTTCCTAAACAAAAGGGAACTTGACTTCCCTGAAGCAAACTTAGCGACTTCCTGACATTCCCTTCGCAAATCCAGAAGGACCCCTAGCTTCCCGCCGAAACTAAAGAAACATTACAAAATTATTCCCTCAATGCGAGATGAGGTAATTTTGCGCTGCAGAATCTCAAGAGAAATCCCACATTCACGCTTGAAAGGCAAAAGGGTACTTGACACAATTTATTTCACTCAGAAAGTTCCCTAACATTCGTCTCCATTGGAGAGGAGAACACACTTTATGGATTCAACACGAGAAGAGGCCCTATTCCAATAAAAGGGCTCGAGAGTAACCCGGAAGTTCCCCTTCCAACACAAAAGGGGACTTGACTTCCCTGAAGCAACCCTAGCGAGTTCCTGACGTTCCCTTCCCATATCCAGAAGTACCCCCGGCTTCCCGCCGCAACTAAAGAAACACAACAAAATTATCCCATAAATGCGAGATGAGATAATTTTGCACTGAAGGATCTCAAGAGAAATCCCACATTCCCGCTTGAAAGGCTAAAGGGTACATGACACACTTTAATCCGCTTACAAAGTTCCCTATCATCCATCACCATTGGAGAGGAGAACACACTTTATGGATTCAACACCAGAAGAGGTCTATTCCAATTAAAGGGCTAGAGAGTAATCTAGAAGTTCTCGTTCCAGCACAAAAGGCGACCAAACTTCTCTGAAATAACTCACGTGATTTCCTGATGTCCCCGTCCCAACTCCAGGAGTACGCCCAGCTTCCCAACACTATTAGAAAAATACTACAAAATTATGCCCTCAATGCGAGATGAGGAAATTTTGCGCTGCAGGATCTCAAGAGAAATGCCACATTCCCGCTTGAAAGGCAAAAGGGTACTTGATACCCTTTATGCTACACTGAATATTCACTAACATCCATCTTCCGTGGAGTGGAGAACACCCTTTATGGACTCAAATCGAAAAGAGGCAATATTCCCATTTAACGGCTCGAGAGTAACGCGGAAGTTCCCCTTCCAACACATAAGGGGACTTGACTTCCCTGAAGCAATTGGAGTGATTTCATGAGGTTCCCCTAGCAAATCGAAAAGAACACCCTCCTTTCTGCCGCAACGCGAAAAACACCACAAAATTATCCACTCTATGCGAGATGAGGTAATATTGTGCTGCAGGATCTCAAGAGAAAACCCAAATTCCCGCTTGAAAGGCCAAAGGGTACTTGACACACTTTATGCCACTAACAAAGTTCCCTAACGTCCGTCCCCATTAGAGAGGAGAACACACTTTACGGATTCAAAACGGGAAGATGCACTATTATAATTAAAGGGTTGCAGAGTAATCCGGAAGTTCCCCTTCCAGCAAAAAAGGGCACCTGACTTCCCTGAAGTAACTTCAGTGAGCTGCTGAGGTCCACGTCGCAACTCGAGAATTATCCCCAGCTTCCCACCGCAATTCGAGAAACACCACAAATTTTTCCCCTCAATGCGAGATGAGGAAATTTTGTGCTGCAGATTCTCAAGAGAAATCCCACATTCCCTCTTGAAAAGTAAAAGGGTACTTGACTCCCTTTAGGCGACTCAGAATGTTCCCTAACATACGTCCTCAAGAAGAGGAGAACACACTTTATGCACTGAAATCGAGAAGAGGCTATATTCTCATTTAATGGCTCGAGAGTAATCCCGGTGTTCCCCTTCCAACACAAAAGGGGATTTGACTTCCCTGAAGCAACCCGAGGGAGTGCCTGAGGTCCCCGTCGCAACTTGAGAAGTACCCCCTGCTTCCAGCTGCAACTCGAGAAACACCACAAAATTATCCCCTCAATGCGAGATGAGGTAATTTTGGGCTGCAGAATCTCATGAGAAATCCCACATTCCCGCTTGAAAGCCAAAAGGGTACTTAACACACTTTAAGCCGCCCACAAGGATCCCTAACATCCGGTCCGATTGGAGAGGAGAACACACTTTATGGATTAAACACGAGAAGAGGCCCTATTCCAATTAAAGGGCTAGAGAGTAATCCGGAAGTTTCCCTTCCAGCATAAAAGGGGACCTGACTTCCCTGAAGCAACACGAGTGAGTTCCTGAGGTCCTCCTCGCAACTCCAGTAGTACCCCCAGCTTCCCGCCCCAATTGGAAAAACACCACAAAATTATCCCCTCAATGCGAGATGAAGAAATTTTGAGCTGCAGAATCTCAAGAGAAATCCCACATTCCCGCTTGAAAGGCAAAAGGGTACTTGACTTCCTTTATGCGACTCAGAATGTTCCCTTACATCCATCCTCAGTTTAGAGGAGAACACACTTTATGGACTCAAATTGCGAAGAGGCAATATTCCCATTGAACGGCTCGAGAGTAACCCGGATGTTCCCCTTCCAACACAAAAATGAACTTGACTGCCCTGAAGCAAACCTAGGGAGTTCCTGACGTTCCCTTCCCATATCCAGAATTACCCCCGGCTTCCCGCTGCAACTAAAGAAACACACCACGAATTATCCCCTCAATGCGAGATGAGGTAATTTTGCGAAGCAGAATCTCAGGAGACATCCCACATTCCCGCTTGAAAGGCAAAAGGGTACTTGACACACTTTATGCCACTCAGAAAATTCCCTAACATCCGTCCACATTGGAGAGGAGAACACACTTTATGGATTCAACACCAGAAGAGGCCCTATTCCAATTAAAGGGATAGAGAGTAATCTAGAATTTCCCCTTCCAGCACAAAAGGCCACCAGACTTATGTGAAATAACTCAAGTGATTTCCTGAGGTCCCCGTCCCAACTCCAGTAGTATGCCCAGCTTCCCACCACTATTAGAGAAATACTACAAAATTATGCCCTCAATTCGAGATGAGGAAATTTTGCGCTGCAGGATCTCAAGAGAAATGCCACATTCCCGCTTGAAGGCAAAAGGGTACTTGATACCCTTTACGCGACACTGAATATTCACTAACATCCGTCCTCCGTGGAGTGGAGAACACACTTTATGGACTCAAATCAAAAAGAGGCAATATTCCCATTTAACGGCTCGAGAGTAACCCGGAATTTCCCCTTCCAACACAAAAGTGGACTTGACTTCCCTGAAGCAATTGGAGCGAGTTCTTGAGGTTCCCCTTGCTAATCGAAAAGTACCAGCTGCTTCCTGCCGCCACATGACAAACACCACAAAATTATCCCCTTTATGCGAGATGAGGTAATATTCCCCTGCAGGATCTCAAGAGAAATCCCAAATCCCCGCTTGAAAGTCAAAAAGATACTTGACACACTTTATGCCACTCAGAAAATTTCCCTAATATCCATCCCCATTTCAGAGGAGAACACACTTTATGGATTCAACACGTGAAGACACCCTATTCCAATTAAAGGGCTAGAGAGTAATCCGGAAGTTCCCCTTCCAGCAAAAAAGGGGACCTGACTTCCCTGAAGTAACTCGAGTGAGTCGCTGAGGTCCGCGTCGCAACTCGAGAAGTATCCCCAGCTTCCCGCCACAATTCCAGAAACACCACAAATTATCCCCTCAATGTGAGATGAGGAAATTTTGGGCTGCAGAATCACAGGAGAATTCCCACATTCACGCTTGAAAAGTAAAAGGGTACTTGACTCCGTTTATGCCACTCAGAATGTTCCCTAACATCCGTCCTCAGTGAAGAGGAGAACAAACTTTATGGACTCAAATTGAGAAGAGGCAATATTCCCATTTAACGGCTCGAGAGTAAGCCGGGAGATCTCCTTCCAACACAAAAGGGGACTTGACTTCCCTGAAGCAACCCTAGGGAGTTCCTGATTTTCCCTTCCCATATTCAGATGTATCCCCGGCTTCCCGCCGCAACTAAAGAAACACAACAAAATTATTTCCTCAATGCGAGATGAGGTAATTTTGCGCTGAAGGATCTCAAGAGAAATCCCACATTCCCGCTTGAAAGGCAAAAGGGTACTTGACACACTTTATGCCACTCAGAAAGTTCACTACCATCCGCCCCCTTTGGAGAGGAGAACACATTTTAAGGATTCAACACCAGAAGAGGCCCTATATCAATTAAAGGGCTACAGAGTAATCTAGAAGTTCCCCTTCCAGCACAAAAGTCGACCAGAGTACTCTGAAATAACTCAAGTGAGTTCCTGAGGTCCCCGTCGAAACTCCAGTAGTACACCCAGTTTCACACCACTATTAGAGATATACAAAAAAAATTTGGCCCTCAATTCGTTATGAGGAAATTTTGCGGTGCAGGATCTCAAGAGAAATCCCACATTCCCTCATGAAAGGCAAAAGTGTACTTGATTCCCTTTATGCGACTCAGAATTTTCCCTAACATCCGTCTTCTGTAGAGAGGGGAACACACTATATTGACTCAAATCGAGAAGAGGCAATATTCCCATTTAACAGGTCGAGAGTAACCCGGAAGTTCCCCTTCCAACACAAAAGGGGACCTGACTTCCCTGAAGCAACCCTAGAGAGTTCCTGACCTTCCCTTCGCAAATCCAGAAGTAACCCCGGCTTCCCACTGCAACTAAAGAAACACCACAATATTATCCCCTCAATGCGAGATTAGGAAATTTTGCACTGCAGAATCTCAAGAGAAATCCGACATTTCCGCTTGAAAGGCAAAGGGTACTTGATACACATTATGCGACTCTGAATGTACCCTAACATCCGTCCTCAGTGGAGTGGAGAACACACTTTATGGACTCAAATCGAGAAGAGGCAATATTCCCTTTTAACGGCTCGAGAGTAACCCGGAAGTTCCCCTTCCAACACAAAAGGGGACTTGACTTCCCTGAAACAATTGGAGCGAGTTGCTGAGGTTCCCGTCGCAAATCTAAAAGTACCCGCTGCTTCCCGCAGAAACACGAGAAACACGACAGAATTATCCCCTCTATGCGAGATGAGGTAATTTTGCCCTGCAGGATCTCAAGAGAAATCCTACATTCCCGCTTGAAAGGCAAAAGTGTACTTGACACACTTTATGCCACTAACGAAGTTCCCTAACGTCCGTCCCCATTGGAGAGGAGAACACACTTTATGGATTCAACACGTGAAGACGCCCTATTCCAATTAAAGGGGTAGAGAGTATCACGGAAGTTCCCCTCTAGCACAAAAGGAGACCTGACTTCCCGGAAGTAACTCCAGTGAGTTCCTGAGGTCCACGTCGAAACTCGAGAATTATCCCCAGCTTCCCGCCGCAATTCGAGAAACACCACAAATTTATCCCCTCAATGCGAGATGAGGAAATTTGGTGCTGCAAGATCTCAAGAGAAATCCCACATTCCCGCTTGAAAAGTAAAACGGTATTTGAATCTCTTTAGGCGACTCAGAATGTTCCCTAACATCCGTCCTCAGTGGAGAGGGGAACACAATTATGGCCTCAAATCCAGAAGAGACAATATTCCCATTTAACAGCTCGAGAGTAATCCCGATGTTCCCCTTCCAACACAAAAGGGGATTTGACTTCCCTGAAGCAACCCGAGCGAGTGCCTGAGGTCCCCGTCGCAACTCGAGAAGTACCCCCTGCTTCCAGCTGCAACTCGAGAAACACCACAAAATTATCCCCTCAATGCGAGATGAAGTAATTTTGCGCTGCAGAATCTCAAGAGAAATCCCACATTCCCGCTTGAAAGCCAAAAGGGTACTTGACACACTTTAAGCCTCTCACAAAGTTCCCTAACATCCTTCACCATTGGAGAGGAGAACACACTTTATGTATTCAACTCGAGAAGAGGCCCTATTCCAATTAAAGGGCTAGAGAGCAATCCGGAAGTTCCCCTTCCAGCAAAAAAGGGAACCTGACTTTCCTGAAGCAACACGAATGAGTTCCTGAGGTCCTCCTCGCAACTCCAGTAGTACCCCCAGCTTCCCGCCGCAATTCCAGAAACACCACAAAATTATACCTTCAAAGCGAGATGAGGAAATTTTGAGCTGCAGAATCTCAAGAGAAATCCCACATTCCCGCTTGAAAGGAAAAAGGGTACTTGACTCCCTTTATGCTACTCAAAATGTAGCCTAACATCAGTCCTCAGTGGAGAGGAGAACACAATTTATGGACTCAAATTGCGAAGAGGCAATATTCCCATTTAACAGCTCGAGAGTAACCCGGAAGTTCCCCTCCCAGCAAAAAAGGGAACCTGACTTTCCTGAAGCAACACGAGTGAGTTCCTGAGGTCCTCCTCGCAACTCCAGTAGTACCCCCAGCTTCCCGCCGCAATTCCAGAAACACCACAAAATTATCCCTTCAAAGCGAGATGAGGAAATTTTGAGCTGCAGAATCTCAAGAGAAATCCCACATTCCCGCTTGAAAGGAAAAAGGGTACTTGACTCCCTTTATGCTACTCAAAATGTAGCCTAACATCAGTCCTCAGTGGAGAGGAGAACACAATTTATGGACTCAAATTGCGAAGAGGCAATATTCCCATTTAACAGCTCGAGAGTAACCCGGAAGTTCCCCTTCCAACAAAAGAGGGAACTTGACTTCCGTGAGGCAACCCTAGCGAGTTCCTGACTTTCCCTTCCCATATCCCGAAGTACCCCCGGCTTCCCGCCGCAACTAAAGAAACACAACAAAATTATCCCGTCAATGCGAGATGAGGTAAATTTGCGAAGCAGAATCACAAGAGAAATCCCACATTCTCGCTTGAAAGGCAAAAGGGTACTTGACACACTTTATGCCACTCAGAATATTCCCTAACATCCGTCCTCAAGGAGAGGAGAACACAGTTTATGGACTCAAATCGTGAAGAGGCAATATTCCCATTTAAAGGCTCGAGAGTAATCCAGAAGTTCCCCTTCTAGCCCAAAAGGGGACCTGACTTCCCTGAAGTAACTCGAGTGAGTTGATGAGGTCCGCGTCTCAACTCGTGAAGTACACCTAGCTTCCCGCAGCAATTCGAGAAACACCACAAAATTATCCCCTCAAGGCGAGATGAGGTAATTTTGCGCTGCAGAATCTCAAGAGAAATCCCACATTCCCGCTTTAAAGGCATAAGGGTACTTGACACACTTTATGCCACTCAGAAAGTTCCCTAATATCCGCCCCCATTGGAGAGGAGAACACACTTTATGGATTCAACACCAGAAGAGGCCCTATTCCAATTAAAAGGTTAGAGAGTAATCTAGAAGTTCACCTTCCAGCACACAAGGCGACAAGACTTCTCTGAAATGACTCAAGTGAGTTTCTGAGTTACCCGTCGCAACTCCAGGAGTACGCCCAGCTTCCCACCACTATTAGAGAAATACCACAAAATTATGCCCTCAATTCGAAATGAGAAATTTTGCACTGCAGGATCATAAGAGAAATGCCACATTCCCGCTTGAAAGGCAAAAGTGCACTTGACTCCCTTTATGCGACTCAGAATGTTCCCTAACATCCCTCCTCAATGGAGAGTAAAACACACTTTATGGACTCAAATCGAGAAGAGGCAATTTTCCGATTTAATGCCTCGAGAGTAACCTGGAAGTTCCACTTCCAACACAAAAGGGAACTTGACTTCCCTGAAGCAAACCTAGCGACTTCCTGACATTCCCTTCGCAAATCCAGAAGTACCCCTGGCTTCCCGCCTCAACTAAAGAATCACGACAAAACTATCCCCTCAAGGCACAATGAGGTAATTTTGCTCTGCAGGATCTCAAGAGAAATCCAACATTCCCGCTTGAAAGGCAAAAGTGTACTTGACACAATTTATGCCACTCAGAAATTTTCCTAACATCCGTCCCCATTGGAGAGGAGAACACTCTTTATGGATTTAACACGGGAAGACGCCCTATTCCAATTAAAGGGCTAGAGAGTAATCCGGAAGTTCCCCTTCCAGCACAAAAGGGACCTGACTTCCCTGAAGCAACACGAGTGAATTCCTGAGGTCCCCCTTGTAACTCCAGTAGTACCCCCAATTTCCCGCCGCAATTCGAGAAATACCACAAAATTATCCCCTCAATGCGAGATGAGGAAATTTTGAGCTGCAGAATCTCAAAAGAAATCCCACATTCCCGCTTGAAAGGTAAAAGGTACTTGACTTCCTTCATGCGACACAGAATGTTCCCTAACATCCGTCCTCAGTGGAGAGGGGAACACAACTTATGGCCTCAAATCCAGAAGAGGAAACATTCCCATTTAACTGCTCGAGAGTAACCAGGAAGTTCCCCTTACAACAAAAAAAGGGGACTTGACTTCCCTGAAGTAACCCTAGCGAGTTCCTGACGTTCCCTTCGCAAATCCAGAAGTACCCCAGGCTTCCCGCAGCAAAAAAGAAACACCACAATATTATCCCCTCAATGCGAGATGAGGTAATTCTACGCTGCACAATCTGAAGCGAAATCCCAGATTCCCGCTTGAAAGGCAAAAGCGTACTTGACATATTTTTTGCCATTCAAAATGTTCCCTAACATCCGTCCCCATTGGAGAGGAGAACAAACTTTAAGGATTCAACCCGTGAAGACGCCCTATTGCAATTAAAGGGCTAGAGAGTAATTCGGAATTTCCCCTATCAGCACAAAAGGGGACCTGACTTCCCTGAAGTAACTCGAGTGAGTCACTGAGTTCCGCGTCGCAACTCGAGAAGTACCCCAAGCTTCCAGCCGTAATTCGAGAAACACCACAAAATTATCCCCTCAAAGCGAGATGAGGAAATTTGTGCTGCAGAATCTCAAGAGAAATCGCACATTCCCGCCTGAAAAGTAAAAGGGAACTTGACTCCCTTCATGGGACTCAAAATGTTCCCTAATATCCGTCCTCAGTAGAGAGGGGAACACACTTTATGGACTCAAATCAAGAGAGGCAATATTTCCATTTAACGGCTCGAGAGTAATCTGAAAGTTCTCCTTCCAACACAAAAGGGAACTTGACTTCCCTAAAGCAAATCGAGCGAGTACCTGTGAACCCCGTCGCAACTCGAGAAGTACCCCCTGCTTCCCGCTGAAATTCCAGAATAATAACAAAATTGTCCCCTGAATGTAAGATGAGGTAATTTTGCGCTGCAGGATCTGAAGTGAAATCCCACATTTCCGCTTGAAAGGCAAAAGCGTACTTGACACACTTTGTGCCATTCAAAATGTTCCCTAACATCCGTTCTCAGTGGAGAGGAGAACACATTTTATGGACTCAAATCGAGAAGAGGCCCTATTACCTTTAAAGGGCTGAAAAGTAATAGGGACGTTCCCTTTCCAGCACAAAAGGGGACCTGACTTCCCTGAAGTAACTGGAGTGAGTTCCTGAGGTCTCCGTTGCACCTCGAGAATACCCCCAACTTCCCGCTGCAATTCGAGAAACCCCACAATATTATCAAGTCAATGCGAGATGAGGAAATTTGGTGCTACAGAATCTCAAGAGAAATCCCAAATTCCCGCTTGAAAGGCAAAAGGGTACTTGAATCTCTTTATGCGACTCAGAATGTTCCCTAACATCCCTCCCCTGTGGAGAAGGGAACACACCATATTGACTCAAATCGAAAAGAGGCAATATTCCCATTTAACGGGTCGAGAGTAACCCGGAAGTTCCCCTTCCAACACAAAGGGGACTTGACTTCCCTGAAGCAACCCTAGCGAGTTCCTGACGTTCCCTTCGCAAATCCAGAAGTACTCCCGGCTCCCCGCCGCAGCTAAAAAAACACCACAATATTATCCCCTCAATGCGAGATGAGGAAATTTTGTGCTGCAGTATCTCAAGAGAAATCCCACATTCCCGCTTGAAAGGCAAAAGGGTACTTGATACCCTTTATGCGACTCTGAATTTTCCCTAACATCCGTCCTCAGTGGAGTGGAGAACACACTTTATGGACTCAAATCGAGAAGAGGCAATATTCCCATTTTATGGCTCGAGAGTAACCCGGAAGTTCCCCTTCCAAAACAAAAGGGGACTTGACTTCCCTGAAACAATTGGAGCGAGTTCCTGAGGTTCACGTCGCAAATCGAAAAGTACCCGCTGATTCCCGCCGCAACACGGAAACAACACAAATTTATCCCCTCTATGCGAGATGAGGTAATTTTGCGCTGCAGGATCTCAAGAGAAATCCCACATTCCCGCTTGAAAGGCAAAAGGATACTTGACACACTTTATGCCACGAACAAAGTTCCCTAACGTCCATCCCCATTGGAGAGGAGAACACACTTCATGGATTCAAAACGTGAAGACGCCCTATTCCAATTAAAGGGCTAGAGAGTAAAGTGGAAGTTTCCCTTCCAGCACAAAAGGGCACGTGACTTCCCTGAAGTAACTCCAGTGAGTTCCTGATCGGCGTCGCAACTCGAGAATTATCCCCAGCTACCCGCCCTAATTCGAGAAACACCGCAAATTTATCCCCTCAATGCGAGATGAGGAAATTTTGTGCTGCAGAATCTAAAGAGAAATCCCACATTTCCGCTTGAAAAATAAAAGGGTACTTGACTCCCTTTAGGCGACTCAGAATGTTCTCTAACATCCGTCCTCAAGAAGAGGAGAACCCACTTTATGCACTGAAATCGAGAAGAGGCAATATTCTCATTTAAATTCTCGAGAGTAACCCGGAAGTTCCCCTTCCAACAAAATAGGGGACTTGACTTCCCTTAAATAACTGGAGCGAGTCCCTGAAGTTCTCCTCGCAAATGGTAAAGTACCCGCTGCTTCCCGCCGCAACAGGAGAAACACCACAAATTATCCCCTCTATGCGAGATGAGGTTATTATGCAATGCAGGATCTCAAGAGAAATCCCACATTCCCGCTTGAAAGGCAAAAAGGTACTTGGAACACTTATGCCACTTACAAAGTTCCCTAACATCCTTCCCCGGTGGAGTGGAGAACACATTTTATGGATTCAACACGAGAAGAGGCCCTATTCCAATTAAAGGGCTAGAGAGTAATCCGGAAATTCCCCTTCCAGCAAAAAAGGGGACCTGACTTCCCTGAAGTTACTCCAGAGAGTCACTAAGTTCCCCGTCGCACCTCGATAAGTACCCCAGCTTCTCGCCGCAATTCAAGAAATACCACAAAATTATCCCCTCAATGCGAGATGAGGAAAATTTCCGCGGCAGAATCTCAAGAGAAATCCCACATTGACGCTTGAAAGGCAAAAGGGTACTTGACTCCCTTTATGCGACTCAAAATGTTCCCTAACATCCGTCCTCAGTGGAGAGGGGAACACACTTTATGGACTCCAATCAAGAGAGGCAATATTTCCATTTAACGGCTCGAAAGTAATCCGAAAGTTCTCCTTCCAGTTTTAAACGGGAACTTGATTTCCCTGAAGCAAATTGAGCGAGTTCCTGTGATCCCCGTCGCAACTTGAAAAGTAACCCCTGCTTAACGCCGAAACTCGAGCATCATCACAAAATTCTCCCCTCAATGCAAGATGAGGTAATTTTGCGTGGTAGAATCTCAAGTGAATTCCCACATTCCCGCTTGAAAGGCAAAAGCATACTTGACAGACTTTGTGCCATTCAGAATGTTCCCTAACATCCGTCCTCAGTGGAGAGGAGAACACACTTTATGCACTCAAATCGAGAAGAGGCCCTATTCCCTTTAAAGGGCTCAAAAGAAATACGCACGTTCCCTTTCCAGCACAAAAGGGGACCTGACTTCCCTGAAGTAACTGGAGTGAGTTCCTGAGGTCTCCGTTGCACATCGAGTATACCGCCAACTTCCTGCCGCAATTCGAGAAACACCACAATATTATCGCCTCAATGCGAGATGAGGAAAATTTGCAATGCACAATCTCAAGAGAAATCACACATTCCCGCTTGAAAGGCAAAAGGGTACCTGACTCCCTTTTTGCGACTCAAAATGTTCCCTAACATCCGTCCTCAGTGGAGAGGGGAACACACTTTATGGACTCAATTGTGAAGAGGCAATATTCCCATTGAACGGCTCGAAAGTAATCCGAAAGTTCTCCTTCCAACAAAAACGGGAACCTGATTTCCCTGAAGCAAATTGAGCGAGTTCCTGTGATCCCCGACGCAACTCGAAAAGTACCCCCTGCTTCCCGCCGAAATTCCAGAATCATCACATAATTGTCCCCTCAATGCGAGATGAGATAATTTTGCACTGCAGAATCTCAAGTGAAATCTCACATTCCCGCTTGAAAGGCAAAAGCGTACTTGACAAACTTTGTGCCATTCAGAATGTTCCCTAACATCCGTCCTCAGTGGAGAGGAGAACACACTTTATGGACTCAAATAGAGAAGAGGCCCTATTCCCTTTAAAGGGCTCAAAAGAAATACACACGTTCCCTTTCCAGCAAAAAAGGGGACCTGACTTCCCTGAAGTAACTGGAGTGAGTTCCTGAGGTGTCCGTTGCACGTCGAGTATACCGCCAACTTCCCGACATAATTCGAGAAACACCACAATATTATTGCCTCAATGCGAGATGAGGAAAATTTGCAATGCAGAATCTCAAGAGAAATCCCACATTCCCGCTTGACAGGCAAAAGGGTACTTGACTCCCTTTATGCGACTCAGAATGTTCCCTCACATCAGTCCTCAGTGGAGAGGAGAACACACTTTATGGACTCAAATCCTGAAGAGGCAATATTCCCATTTAACGTCTCCAGAGTAACCCGGAAGTTCCCCTTCCAACACAAAAGGGGACTTGAATTCCCTGAAGCAACCCTAGTGAGTTCCTGACCTTCCGTTCCCAAATCCAGAAGTACCCCAGGCTTCCCGTCGCAACTAAAGAAACACGACAAAATTATCCCCTCAAGGCTAGTTGAGGTAATTTTGCGCTGCAGAATCTCAAGAGAAATCCCACATTCTCGCATGAAAGGCAAAAGGGTACTTGACACACATTATGCCACTCACAAATTTCCGTAACATCCCTCCCCATTGGAGAGGAGAACACACTTTCTGGATTCAACACGTGAAGACACCCTATCAGTATTAAAGGGCTAGAGAGTAATCCGGAAGTTTCCCTTCCAGCACAAAGGGAACCTGACTTCCCTGAAGTAACTCGAGTGAGTTCCTCAGGTCAGCATCGCAACTCGAGAATTATCCCCAGCTTCCCGCCGCAATTCGAGAAACACCACAAATTTATCCCCTCAATGCGAGATGAGGAAATTTTATGCTGCAGAATCTCAAGATATATCCCACATTCCCGCTTGAAAAGTAAAAGGGTACTTCACTCCCTTTAGGCGACTCAGAATGTTTTCTAACATCCGTCCTCAAGGAGAGGAGAACACACTTTATGCACTGAAATCAAGAAGAGGCAATATTCTCATTTAACGGCTGGAGAGTAATCCGGATGTTCCCCTTCCAACACAAAAAGGGACTTGACTTCCCTGAAGCAAACCGAGCGAGTGCCTGAGGTCCCCGTCGCAACTCGAGAAATACCCCCAACTTCCCGCCGCAATTCGAGAAACACCACAAAAGTATCCCCTCAAAGCGAGATGAGGAAATTTTGTGCTGTAAAATTTCAAGAGAAATCCCACATTCAAGCTTGAAAGGCAAAAGGGTACTTGACTCTCTTTATGCGACTCAGAATGTTCCCTAACATCCATCCTCAGTTGAGAGGAGAACACACTTTATGGACTCAAATTGAGAAGAGGCAATATTCCCATTTAACGGGTCGAGAGTAACCCGGAAGTTGCCCTTCCAACAAAAAGGTGAACTTCACTTCCCTGAAGCAACCCTAGCGAGTTTCTGACGTTCCCTTCCCATGTCCAGAAGTACCCCCGGCTTCCTGCCACAACTAAAAGAAACACAACAAAATTATCCCCTCAATGCGAGATGAGGTAATTTTGCGAAGCAGAATCTCAAGAGAAAACCCACATTCCCGCTTGAAAGGCAAAAGTGTACTTGACACATTTTATGCCACTTACAAAGTTCCCTAACATCCGTACCCATTGGAGAGGAGAACACACTTTATGGATTCAACACCAGAAGAGGCCCTATTCCAATTAAAGAGAGTAATCTAGAGAGTTCCCCTTCCAGCACAAAAGGCGACCAGACTTCTCTGAAATAACTCAAGTGAGTTCCTGAGATCCCCGTTGCAACTTCAATAGTAAGCCCAGGTTCCCACAACTATTAGAGTAACAACACAAAATTATGCCCTCAATTCGAGATGAGGAAATTTTGTGCTGCAGAATCTCAAGGGAAATCCTGGATTCCCGCTTGAAAGGCAAAAGGGTACTTGACTCCGTTTATGCGACTCAGAATGTTCCCTAACATCCGTCCTCAGTGGAGAGTAGAACACACTTTATGGACTCAAATCGTGAAGAGGCAATTTTCCGATTTAACTGCTCAAGAGTAACCCAGAATTTCCCCTTCCAACACAAAAAGGGACTTGAATTCCTTAAAGGAACCCTAGCGACTTCCTGAACTTCCCTTCGCAAATCCAGAAGTACCCCTGGCTTCCTGTCGCAACTAAAGAAACACGACAAAATTATCCCCTCAAGGCGAGATGAGGTAATTTTGCTCTGAAGGATCTCAAGAGATATCCCACATTCCCGCTTGAAAGGCAAAAGGGTTCTTGACACACTTTATGCCACTCAGAAATTTCCCTAAGAATCGTCCCCATTGGAGAGGAGAACACTCTTTATGGATTTAACACGTCAAGAAGCTCTATTCCAATTAAAGGGCTAGAGAGTATCCGGAAGTTCCCCTTCCAGCACAAAAGGGGACCTGACTTCCCTGAAGCAACATGGGTGAATTCCTGAGCTCCCCCTCGCAACTCCAGTAGTACCCCCAGCTTCCCGCCGCAATTCGAGAAATACCACAAAATTATCCCCTCAATGCGAGATGAGGAAATTTTGAGCTGCAGAATCTCAAGAGAAATCCCACATTCCCGCTTGAAAGGAAAAAGTGTACTTGACTCCCTTCATGCGACTCAGAATGTTCCCTAACATCCGTCCTCAGTGGAGAGGGGAACACAACTTATGGCCTCAAATCCAGAAGAGGCAATATTCCCATTTAACTTCTTGAGAGTAACCAGGAATTTCCCCTTCCAACAAAATAGGGGACTTGACTTCCCTGAAGCAACCCTAGCGAGTTCCTGACGTTCCATTCTCAAGTCCAGAAGTACCCCAGCTTCCCGCAGCAAAAAAGAAACACCACAATATTATCCTCTCAATGCGAGATGAGGAAATTTTCCGCTGCAGAATATCAAGAGAAAACCCACATTCCCGCTTGAAAGGCAAAAGTGTAATAGGTACCCCTTATGCGACACTGAATGTTTACTAACATCCATCCTCTGTGGAGTGGAGAACACAATTTATGGACTCAAATCAAGAAGAGGCAATATTCCCATTTAACGGCTCGAGAGTAACCCAGAAGTTCCCCTCCCAACACAATAGGGGACTTGACTTCCCCGAAGCAATTGGAGCGAGTTGCTGAGGTTCCCCTCGCAAATCGAAAAGTATCCGCTGCTTCCTGCCACAACACGAGAAACACCACAAAATTATCCCCTCAAAACGAGATGAGGAAAACTTCCGCTGCAGAATCTCAAGAGAAATCCCACATTCCCGCTTGAAAGGCAAAAGGGTACTTGACTTCCTTTATGCGACTCAAAATGTTCCCTAACATCCGTGCTCAGTGGAGAGGGGAACACACTTTATGGACTCAAATCAAGAGAGGCAATATTTCCATTTAACGGCTCGAGAGTAACCCGACAGTTCTCCTTCCAACACAAAAGGGAACTTGACTTCCCTAAGCAAATAGAGCGAGTTCCTGTGATCCCCGTCACAACTCGAGAAGTACCCCCTGTTTCCAGCCGAAACTCCAGAATCATCACAAAATTGTCCCCTCAATGCGACATGAGGTAATTTTGCGCTGCAAATTACTGTGAAATCCCACATTCCTGCTTGAAAGGCAAAAGCGTCCTTGACACACATTGTGCCATTCAGAATGTTCCCTAACATCCGTCCTCAGTGGAGAGGAGAACACACTTTATGGACTCAAATCGAGAAGAGGCCCTATTTCCTTTAAAAGGCTCAAAAGTAATACGGACGTTCCCTTTCCTGCACAAAAGTGGACCTGACTTCCCTGAAGTAACGGGTGTGAGTTCCTGAGGTCTCCGTTGCACGTCGAGAATACCACCAACATCCCGCCGCAATTCGAGAAATACCACAACATTATCCCCTCAATGCGAGATGTGGAAATTTTGCAATGCAGAATCTCAAGAGAAATCCCACATTCCCGCTTCAATGGCAAAAGGGTACTTGACCCACATTATGCCACTCAGAATTTTCCCTAACATCGGTTCTCAGTGGAGAGGAGAACACACTTTATTGACTCAAATCTTGAAGAGGCAATATTCCCATTTAACGGCTCGCGAGGAACCCGGAATTTCCCTTTCCAACACAAAAGGGGACTTCAATTCCCTGAAGCAACCCTAGCGACTTCCTGACGTTCCCTTCGCAAATCCAGAAGTAGCCCTGTCTTCCCGTCGCAACTAAAGAAACACGACAAAATTATCCCTTCTATGCGAGATGAGGTAATTTTGCGCTGCAGGATCTCAAGAGAAATCCCACATTCCCGCTTGAAAGGCAAAAGGGTACTTGAAACACTTTATGCCACTCAGAAATTTCCCTAACATCCGTCCCCATTGGAGAGAACACACTTTATGGATTCAACACGGGAAGACGCCCTATTCCAATTAAAGGGTTAGAGAGTAATCCGGAAGTTGCCCTTCCAGCACAAAAGGGGACCTGACTTCCCTGAAGCAACACAAGTGAGTTTCTGAGGTCCCCCTCACAACTCCAGTAGTAACCCCAGCTTCCCGCCCCAATTCGAGAAATACCACAAAATTATCCCCTCAATGCGAGATGAGGAAATTTTGAGCTGCAGAATCTCAAGAGAAATCCCACATTCCCGCTTGAAAGAAAAAGGATACTTGACTCCCTTCATGTGACTCAGAATGTTCCCTAACATCTGTCATCAAGAGGAGGAAAACACACTTTATGCACTGAAATCGAGTAGAGGCAATATTCTCATTTAACGGCTGGAGAATAATCCGGATGTTCCCCTTCCAGCACAAAAGGGGACTTGAGTTTCCTGAAGCAACCTGAGAGAGTGCCTGATGTCCCCTTCGGAACTCGAGAAGTACCCCCTGCTTCCCGCCGCAACTCGAGAAACACCACGAAATTATCCACTCAATGCGAGTTGAGGTAATTTTCCACTGCAGAATCTCAAGAGAAATCCCACATTCCCCTTGAAAGGAAAAAGGGTACTTGACTCCCTTTATGGGACTCAGAATGTTCCCTAACATCCGTCCTCAGTGGAGAGGGGAACACATTTTATGGACCCAAATCGAGAAGAGGCAATATTCCCATTTAATGGCTCGAGATTAATCAAGAAGTTCCCCTTCCAACACAAAAGGGGACCTGACTTCCCTGAAGCAACCCAGACGAGTTCCTGAAATCTCCGTCGCAACTTGAGAAGTACTCCGTGTTTCCCGATGCAACTCGAGAAACACCACAAAATTATCCCCTCAATGCGAGATGAGGTAATTTTGCACTGCAGAATCTCACGAGAAATCCCACATTCCCGTTTGAAAGGAAAAAGGGTACTTGACTTCCTTTATGCCACTTAAAAAGTTCCCTAACATTCGTCCCCATTGGAGAGGAGAATACACTTTATGGACTCAAATCGAGAAGAGGCAATATTCCCATTTAATGGCTCCAGAGTAACCCAGAAGTTCCCATTCCAACACAAAAGGGGACTGGACTTCCCTGAAGTAACCCGAGTGAATTCCTGAGGTTCCCGTCGCAAATGGAGAAGTAACCCTGCTACCCGCTGCAACTCGAGAAATACCACAAAATCATCCCCTCAATGTGAGATGAGGTAATTTTGCACTGCAGAATCTCAAAAGAAATTCCACATTCCCGCTTGAAAGCAAAATGGTACTTGACACCCTTTTTGCCACTAAGAAAATTCCCTAACATCCGTCCCTATTGGAGAGGAGACTACACTTTATGGACTCAACTCGAGAAGAGGCCCTATTCCCATGAAAGCGCTCGAGAGTAATCCAGAAGTTCCCTTTCCAGCACAAAAGGGGAACTGACATCCCTGAAGTAAGTCTAGTGATTTCCTGAGGTCCCATTGGCAATTGAGAAATACCCCCAGCTTCCCGCCACAATTCGAGAAACACGACAAAATTATCGCCTCAATGCGATATGAGGTAAATTGGTGCTGCAGAATCTCAAGAGAAATACCACATTCCCGCTTGAAAGTCAAAAGGGTACTTGACTCCCTTTATGAGACTCACAATGGTCCCTAACATAAGTCCTCTGTGGAGAGGGGAAACACTATATTGACCCAAATCGAGAAGAGGCAATATTCCCATTTAACGGCTCGAGAGTAACCCGGAAGTTCCCCTTCCAACACAAAAAGGGACTTGCCTTCCCTGAAGCAACCCAAGAGAGTTCCTGAGGTTCCGGACGCAAATCGAAAAGTACTCACTGCTTCCCGCCGCAACAGGATAAACACCACAAAATTATCCCCTCAGTGGTGGATGAGGTAATTTTCGCTGCAGAATCTCAAGAGAAATCCCACATTCCCGCTCGAAAGGCAAAAGGGTACTTGACTCATTTATGCGACTCAGAATGTTCCATAACATCTGTCCCCATTGCAGAGGAGAACACATTTTATGGACTCAACTCAAGAAGAGGCCCTATTTCCTTTAAAGGGCTTCAGAGTAATCCGGAAGTTCCCTTTCCAGCCCAAAAGTGGACCTGATTATTCTGAAGTAACCCTAGTGAGTTCCTGAGGTCCTCCTCGAACCTCAAGAAGTACCCCCAGCTTCCTGCCGCAATTAGAGAAACACCACAAAATTATCCCCTCAATGCGAGATGAGGTAGTTTTGCAATGCAGAATCTCAAGAGAAATCCCACATTCCCGCTTGAAAGGCAAAAGGATACTTGACTCCCTTTATGCGACTCAGAATGTTCCTTAACATCGACCTCATAGGAGAAGAGAACATACCTTATGGACTCAAATCGAGAAGAGGCAATATTCCCATTTAACGGCTCGAGAGTAATTCAGAACTTCCCTTTCAGCACTTTAGGGGCACTGACTTCCATGAAGTAACTCGAGTGAGTTCCTGAGGTTCCCGTCGTAATTCGAGAAGAACACCCTGCTTTCTGCCTCAAGTCCAGAAACACCACAAAATTATCCCCTCAATGCGAGCTGAGGTAATTTTTGCTGCAAAATCTCAAGAGAAATCCCACATTTCCGCTTGAAAGGCGAAAGTGTACTTGACACACTTTATGCCACTCAGAAATTTCCCTAACATCCGTCCCCATTGGAGAGGAAAACACACTTTATGGACTCAACTCGAGAAGAGTCCCTATGCCCTTTAAAGGGCTCAAAAGCAATATGGACTTTCTCTTTCCAGTACAAAAGGGGACCTGACTTCCCTAAAGTAACACGAGTGAGTTCCTGAGGTCTCCATCGCGCCTCGAGAAGTACCCCCAACTTCCCGCCGCAATTCGAGAAACACCACAATATTATACCCTCAATGCGAGATGAGGAAATTTTGGGCTGCAAAATCTCAAGAGAAATCCCACATTCCCGCTTGACAGGCAAAAGGGTACTGGACTCCCTTTATGGGACTCAGAATATTCCCTTATATCCGTCCTCAGTGGGTGGAGAACACACTTTATAGACTCAAATCGATAAGAGGCAATATTCCCATTTATCGGCTCGAGAGTAACCCAGAAGTTACCCTTCCAGCACAAAAGGGGACTTGACCTCCCTGAAGCAACCCGAGCGAGTTCCTCAGGTCCCGTTGCATCTCGAGAAGTACCCCCTGCTTCTCGCCACAACACGAGATACACCACAAAATTATTCCCTCAATGGGAGATTAGAAAATTTTGCGCTGTAGAATCTCAAGTGAAATACCACATTCCCGCTTGAAAGGCAAAAGGGTACTTGACACACTTTATGCCACTCACAAAGTTCCCTAACATCCGTCCCCAGTGGAGAGGATAATACACTTTATGGACTCAACTCAAGAAGAGGTCCTATTCCCATTAAAGGGCTCGAGAGTAATCCGTATGTTCCCCTTCCAGCACAAAAGGGGACCTGACTTAGCTAAAGTAACTCGAGTGAGTTTGTGAGGTCCCCGTCGCAACTGTAGAAGTACCCCCAGCTTCCCGCCACAATAAGAGAAACATCTCAAAATTATCCATTCAATGCAAGATAAGGAAAATTTGCGCTGCAGAATCTCAAGAGATTTCCCACATTCACGGTTGAAAGGCAAAAGGCTACTTGACTCCCATTAGGCGAATCAGAATGGTCCCTAACATCCGTCCTCATTGGAGAGGAGAACACACTTTATGGACTCAAATCGAGAAGAGTCAATATTCCCATTGAACGGCTCGACAGTAATCCGGAAGCTCCCCTCCCAAAACAAAAGGTGAGTTAACTTCCTGGAAGAAACCCAAGCGAGTTCCTGAGGTCCCCGTGGCAACTCGAGAAATATGCCCTGCTTCCCGCCGCAACTCGAGAAACAACACAAAATTATCCCCACAATGCCAGATGAGGTAATTTTGCGCTGCAGAACCTCAGGAGAAATCCGACATTCCCGCTTGAAAGGCAAAAGGGCACTTGACACACTTTATGTGATTCAGATAGTTTCCTAACATCCGTACTTATTGGATCGGAGAACACACTTTATGGACTCAACTCCAGAAGAGGCCCTATTCCCATTAAAGGGCTGAGAGTAATCCGGAAGTTCCCCATCCAGCACAAAATGGGACCTGACTTCCCTGAAGTAACTCGAGTGAAATCCTGAGGTCCCCATCGCAACTTGAGAAGTACCCCCAGCTTCCCGCCGCAATTCGATAAACACCACAAAATTATCCCCTCAATGCAAGATGAGGAAATTTTGCGCTGCAGAATCTCAAGGGAAACCCCACATTTACGACTGAAAGGCAAAGAGTACTTGACTGCATTTATGCGACTCAGAATGTTCCCTAACGTCCATCCTCAGTAGAGAGGAGAACACACTTTATGGACTCAAATCGAGTCCATAAGTACCGCACAGCTTTCGGCTACAACTCGAGAAACACCACAAAATTATTCCCTGAATGCGAGATGAGGAAATTTTGCACTGCAGAATCTGAAGGGAAAATCCACATTCCCACTTGAAAGGCAAAATGGTACTTGACCCCCTCTATGTGACCCAGAAACTTCCCTCAAACAGACGAACCCATTGGAGAGGAGAACACATTTATGGACTCAACTCTAGAAGAGGCCGTATTCGCTTTAACGGCTCGAGAGTAATCCAGAATATTCCCTTCCAACCAAAAGAGGGACCTGACTTCCCTGAAGCAACCCGAGCGAGTTCCTGAGGTCCCCGTCGCAACAGGAGAAAACCCCCAGTTTCCCACTGCAAGTCGTGAAACACCACAAAATTATGCCCTCAATGCAAGATGAGGAAATTTTGCGCTGCACAATTCAAGAGAAATCCCACATTTCCCATTGAAAGGCAAGAGGTTACTTGACACCGTTTATACGCCTCAGTAAGTTCCCTTAAACAGCCGTCCCCATTGGAGAGGAGAACACACTTTACGAACTCAACTCGAGAAGAGGCCCTATTCCCTATAACGGCTCGGAAGTAATCCCGAAGTTCCCCTTCCAACACGAAAGGGTTCCTGACTTCCCTGAAGCAACCCGAGCGAGTTCCTTAGGTCCCCATGACAACTCGAGAAGTAATCCCCAGTTTCCCGTTGCATCTTGAGAGACACCACAAAATTATCCCCTCAAGGCGAGATGAGGAAATTTTGCACTGCTCAATCAAGAGAAATTCCTCATTCCCGCCTGAAAGTCAAAAGGGTACTTGACACAGTTTATTCACTTCAGTTCAGTTCAGTTGCTCAGTCGTGTCCTACTCTCTGTGACTCCATGAATCACTGTTCGCCAAGCCAGATTCCATGATCTTTGTTTTCTGAATGTTGAGCTTCAAGCCAACATTTTCACTCTCCTCTTTCAATTTCATCAAGAGGCTTTTGAGTTCCTCTTCATTTTCTGCCCTAAGGGTGGTGTCATCTGCATATCTGAGGTTATTTTTATTTCTCCCAGCAATCTTGATTCCAGCTTGTTTTCTTCCAGCCCAGCATTTCTCAGGATGTACTCTGCATATAAGTTAAATAAGCAAGGTGACAATATACAGCCTTGACGTACTCCTTTTCCTATTTGGAACCAGTCTGTTGTTCCATGTACAATTCTGAATATTGCTTCCTGACCTTCATACAGGTTTCTAAAGAGGCAGCTCAGGTGGTCTGGGATTCCCTTCTCTTTCAGAATCTTTCACAGTTTATTGTGATCCACACCGTCAAAGGCTTTGACATAGTCAATGAAGCAGAAATAGATGTTTTTCTGGAACTCTCTTGCTTTCTCCATGATCCAGCGGATGTTGTCAATTTGATCTCTGGTGCCTCTGCCTTTTCTAAAACCTGCTTGAACATCTGGGATTTCACAGATCAAATACTGCTGAATCCTGGCTTGGAGAATTTTGAGCATGACTGAACTAGCGTGTGAGATGAGTGAAATTGTGCGGTAGTTTGAGCATTCTTTGGCATTGCCTTTCTTTGGGATTGGAATGAAGACTGACCTCTTCCAGTCCTGTGGCCACTGCTGAGTTTTCCAAATTTGTTGGCATATTGAGTGCAGCACTTTCACAGCATCATCTTTCAAGATTTGAAAGAGCTCAACTGGAATTCCATCACTTCCACTAGCTTTGTTCATAGTGATGCTTTCTAAGGCACACTTAACTTCACATTCCAAGATGTCTGGCTCTAGGTCAGTGATCACATTTTCGTGACTATCCTGGTCTTGAAGATCTTTTTTGTACAGTTCTTCTGTGTATTCTTGCCACCTCTTCTTAATATCTTCTTCTGTTAGGTCCATACCATTTCTGTCCTTTATCGAGCACATCTTTGCATGAAATGTTCCCTTGGAATCTCTCATATTCTTGAAGAGATCTCTTGCTTTTCCTATTCTGTTGTTTTCCTCTATTTCTTTGCATAGATCACTGAGGAAGGCTTTCTTATCTCTCCTTGCTATTCTTTGAAACTCTGCATTCTAATGCATATATCTTTCCCTTTCTCCTTTGCTTTTCCATTCTCTTCTTTTCACAGCTATTTGGAAGGCCCCCTCAGACAACCATTTTGCTATTTTTGCATTTCTTTTCCATGGGGAATGCTCTTGGTCCCTGTCTCCTGTACAATGTCACGAACCTCCGTCCAGAGTTCAGCAGGCACTCTATCTATCAGATCTAGTCCCTTAAATCTATTTCTCACTTCCACTGTATAATCATAAGGGATTTGATTTTTGTCCTATCTGAATGGTCTAGGGGTTTTCCCTACTTTCTTCAATTTAAGTCTGAATTTGGCAATAAGGATTTCATGATCTGAGCCACAGTCAGCTCCTGGTCTTGTTTTTGCTAACTGTATACAGCTTCTCCATCTTTGGCTGCAAAGAATATAATCAATCTGATTTTGGTGTTGACCATCTGGTAATGTCCATGTGTAGAGTCTTGTCTTGTGTTGCTGGAAGAGGGAGTTTGCTATGACCAGTGCGTTCTCTTGACAAAACTCTATTAGCCTTGGCCCTGCTTCATTCCGTGCTCCAAGGCCAAATTTGCCTGTTACTCCAGGTGTTTCTTGGCTTCCTACTTTTGCATTCCAGTCCCCTATAATGAAAAGGATATCTTTTCTGGGTGTTAGTTCCAAAAGGTCTTGTAGGTCTTCATAGAACCGTTCAACTTCGGCTTCTTCAGTGTTACTGGTTGGGGCATCGGCCTGGATTACTGTAATGTTGAATGGTTTGCCTTGGAAACGAACAGAAATCATTCTGTCGTTTTTAAGATTGCATCCAAGTACTGCATTTCGGACTCTTTTGTTGACCATGATTGCTACTCCATTTCTTCTAAGGGATTTCTGCCCACAGTAGTAGATATAATGGTCATCTGAGTTAAATTCACACATTCCAGTCCATTTTAATTCACTGATTCCTAGAATGTCTATGTTCACTCTTGCCATCTCCTGTTTGACCACTTCCAATTTGCCTTGATTCATGGACCTAACATTCCAGGTTCCTATGCAATATTGCTCTTTACAGCACCAGACCTTGCTTTTATCACCAGTCACATCCACAACTGGGTACTGGTTTTGCTTTTGCTCTATCCCTTCATCCCTTCTAGAGTTATTTCTCCACTGATCTCCAGTAGCATACTGGGCACCTATCGACCTGGGGAATTCCTCATTCAGTATCCTGTCATTTTGCCCTTTGATACTGTTCATGGGGTTCTCAAGGCAAGTATACTGAAGTGGTTTGCCATTCCCTTCTCCAGTGGACCACGTTAGGCTCTGGTCCATGTGATCAGATTGACTAGATTCCTGTGATGATGATTTAAGTGTGTCTGCCCTCTGATGCCCCCTCACAATACCTACCATCTGATTTGAGTTTCTCTTACCTTGGGTGTGGGATATCTCTTCACAGCTGCTCCAAGAGAGCGCAGCTGCTGCACCTTACCTTGGATGAGGGGTATGTCCTCAAGGCTGCGCCTCCTGAGCTTGAATGTGAGTAGCTCCTCTCAGCCCTCCCCTGAACCTATTGGACGTGGGGTACCTCCTCTTGGCCGCCTGTCCTGGCTTCAGGCGTGGGGTAACTCCTCATGGCCGTGCATCTTTGCATGGTCGGTTGCGCCAGGGCCGGCGTCTCTCCTGTCTGCCTGGGAGGGGCTGGAGTCTTTTTGGTCTGCACGGGCACAGCCGGGTTCTCTCGCGACTGCTCGGGCGGGGCCTAGGTCTCTCGCGTCTCAACAGGCAGGGAAAGATTCTCTTGCATCTGCGCAGGAGGGGATGGCATCTCTCGAGTCTGTGCCGCCGGGTGAGACTCAGAAAATTCCCTCACACAGTCGTCCTCATTGGAGAGGAGAGCACACTTTATGGACTTAACTCGAGAAGAGGCCCTATTCCCATTTAACGGCTCGAGAGTAATCCCGAAATTCCCCTTTCAACACAAAAGGGGACCTGACTTCCCTGAAGCAACCAGAGTGAATTCCTGACGTCCTCTTCACTACTCCAAAAGTTCCACCAACTTCCCGCCTCAACTTGAGAAACACAACAAAATTTTCCTCTCAATGCGAGATCAGGAAATTATGCGCTGCACAATTCAAGAGAAATCTCACGTTCCGGCTGGAAAGGCAAAACTGTGCTTGACACCCTTTATGCGACTCAGAAACTTCCCTCACACAGGTGTCCCCATTGGAGAGGAGAACAAAATTTATGGACTCAACTTGGGAAGAGGCCCTATTCCCATTCAACGGGTCGAGAGTAACCCCAAAATTCCCCTTCCATCACTAAAGGGAACCTAACTACCCTGAAGCAACACGAGCGAATACCTGAGGTCCCCGTCACAACTCGAGAGGTACCCCCAGCTTCCCGCCTCAAGAGGAGAAACACCACAATATTATCCGCTCAATGCGAGATGAGGAAATTTTGCACTGCACAATTCAGGAGAAATTCAACATTACTGCCAGAAAATCTAAAGGGTACTTGACAACCTTTATGCGACTAATAAATTTCCCTCACAAAGCCATCCCCATTGAACAGGAGAACACACTTTATGGACTCATTCAAGATGAGCCCCTATTCACATTTAAAGACTCGAGATTTATCCGGAAGTTCCCCTTCCAACACCAAAGGGGACCTGACTTCCCTGAAGCAACCTGAGCGAGTTCCTGAGGTCCCCGTCGCAACTCGAGAAGCACTCCCTGTTTACCGCCGCAACTCTTGAAAGACCACAAAATTAACCCCTCAATGCGAGATGAAGTAATTTTGCACTGCAGAATCTCAAGAGAAATCCCACATTCCCTCTAGAAAAGTAAAAGGGTACTTGACTCGCTGTAGGCGACTCACAATCTTACCTAACATCCGTCCTCTAGGAGAGGAGAACACACTTTATGCACTGAAATCGAGAGGAGGCAATATTCCCATTTAACGGCTCGAGAGTAATCCGGAAGTTCCCCTTCCAAAACAAAAGGGGACTTGACTTCCCTGAAGTAACCCGAGCGAGTTCCTGAGGTCCCCGTCCCAACTCGAGAAGTACCCCCTGCTTACAGCTGCAACTCGAGAAACACCACAGAATTATCCCTTCATTGGTGGATGAGGTAATTTTCGCTGCAGAATCTCAAGAGAAAACCCACATTCCCGCTTGAAAAGAAAAAGGGTACATGACTCCCGTTGTGCAAATCAGAATGTTCCCTAACATCCGTCCTCAGTGGAGAGGAGAACACACTTTATCGACTGAAATCGGGAAGAGGCAATATTCTCATTTAACGACTTGAGAATAATCCGAAAGTTCCCCTTCCAACATAAAAGGGATCTTGAATTCCCTGAAGCAACCGGAGCGAATTCCTGACGTCCACGTCAGAACTCAAGAGGTACTCCCTGCTTCCGGCCGCAACTCGAGAAACACCACAAAATTATCCACTCAATGTGACATGAGGAAATTTTGTGCTGCAGAATCTCAAGAGAAATCCCAATTTCCCACTTGAAAGGTAAAAGGGTACTTGACACACTTTACACCACTCAGAAATTTCCCTAACATCCCTCCCCATTGGAGAGGAGAACACATTTTATGAATCACCACAAGAAGAGGCCCTATTCCAATTAAAGTGCTAGAGAGTAATCCGGAAGTTCCCCTTCCAGCACAAAAGGGGACCTGACTTCCCTGAAGCAACCCGAGCGAGTTCCTGAGGTCCCGGTTGCAACTCAAGTAGTACCCCCAGCTTACCGCCGCAATTCGAGAAATACCACAAAATTATCCCCTCAATGCGAGATGAGGAAATTTTGAGCTGCAGAATCTCAAGAGAAATCCCACATTCCGGCTTGAAAGGAAAAAGGGTACTTGACTCCATTTATGCGACTCAGAATATTCCTTATCATCCGTTCTCAGTGCAGAGGGGAACACAATTTATGGACTCAAATCGAGAAGAGGCAATATTCCCATTTAAAGGCTCGAGATAAATCCAGAAGTTCCCCTTCCAACACAAAAGGGGACTTGACTTCCCTGAAGCAACCAGAGCGAGTTCCTGACGTTCCCTTCCCATATCCAGAAGTACCCCCGGGTTCCCGCCGTAACTAAAGAAACAGAACAAAATTATCCTCTCACTGGGAGATGAGGTAATTTTGCGAAGCAGAATCTCAAGAGAAATCGCACATTCCCGCTTGAAAGGCAAAAGGGTACTTGACACAGTTTATGCAACTCAGAAAGTTCTCTAACATCCATCCCCATAGGAGAGGAGAACACACTTTATGGATTCAACACCAGAAGAGGCCCTATTCCAATTAAAGTGCTAGAGAGTATTCCGGAAGTTCCCCTTCCAGCAGAAAAGGCGACCAGACTTCTCTGAAATAGCTCAAGTGAGTTCCTGACGTCCCCGCCGCAACTCCGGTATTACCCCCACTTCCCACCACAATTAGATAAATACCACAAATTTATGCCTTCAATGCGAGATGAGGAAATTTTGCGCTGAGGATCTCAAGAGAAATCCCACATTCCTGCTTGAAAGGCAAAAGGGTACTTGACTCCATTTATGCGACTCACAATGTTCCCTAACATCCGAACTCTGTGGAGAGGGGAACAGACTGTATTGACTGAAATAGAGAAGAGGCAATATTCCCATAAAATGGCTCGAGAAGAACCCGGAAGTTCCCCTTACAACACAAAAGAGGACTTGACTTCCCTGAAGCAACCCGAGCGAGTTCCTGACGTTCCCTTCCCATATCCAGAAGTACCCTCGGGTTCCCGCAGCAACTAAAGAAACAGAACAAAATTATCCCCTCGCTGGGAGATGAGGTAATTTTGCGAAGCAGAATCTCAAAAGAAATCCCACATTCAGCTTGAAAGGCCAAAGGGTACTTGACAAACTTTATGCCACTCAGAAAGTTCCCTAACATCCGTCCCCATTGGAGAGGAGAACACACTTTATGGATTCAACACCAGAAGAGGCCCTATTCCAATTACACGAAGTTCCCCTTCCAGCACAAAACGTGACCTGACATCTCTGAAATAACTTAAGTGAGTTCCTTAGGTCCCCGTCGCAACTCCAGTAGAACCCCCAGCTTCCCGCCACAATTCGAGAAATACCACAATATTATGCCCTCAGTGAGAGATGAGGAAATTTTGCGCTGCAGGATCTCAAGAGAAATCCCGGATTCCTGCTTGAAAGGCAAAAGGGTAATAGATACCCTTTATGTGACTCAGAATTTTCCCTAACATCCGTCCACAGTGGAGTGGAGAACACACTTTATGGACTCAAATCTTGAAGAGGCAATATTCCCATTTAACTTCTAGAGAGTAACCCGGAAGTTCCCCTTCCAACACAAAGGGCGACTTGAAATCGCTGAGCAATTGGAGCGAGTTCCTGAGGTTCCCGACGCAAATCGAAAATTACCCGCTGCTTCCCAACGCAACTGGAGAAACACCACAGAATTAGCCCGTCAATGCAAGATGAGGTAATTTTGCGCTACAGAATCTCAAGAGAAATCCCACATTCCCGCTTGAAAGGCAAAAGGGTACTTGACTCCCTTTATGCGTCTCAGAATGTTCCCTAACATCCGTCCTCAGTGGAGAGGAGAACCCACTTTATGGACTCAAACCGAGAAGAGGCAATATTCCCAATTAATGGCTTGAAGGTAATTCGGAAGTTTCCTTCCAGCACAAAAGGGGACCTGACTTCCACGAAGTAACTCGAGTGAGTTCCTCAGGTCCCTGTCTTAACTCGCGAAGTACCCCCTGCTTCCCGCCGCAACTCCAGAAAAACCACAAAATTATTCCCTCAATGCGAGATGAGGTAATTTTGCGCTGCACAATCTCAAGAGATTCCCACATTGCAGCTTGAGAGGCAAAAGGGTACTTTACACACTTTATCCCATTCAGAAAGTTCCCTATCATCCGTCTCCGTTGGAGAGGAGAACACATTTTATGGACTCAAATCGAGAAGAGGCCTATTTCAAGTAAAAGGCTCGAGAGTAATCCGGAAGTTCCCTTTCCAGCACAAAAGGGGAACTTACTTCCCTGAAGTAACTCGAGTGAGTCCCTGAGGTCCCCATCGCACCTAGATTAGTAACCCCAGCTTCCCGCCGCAATTCGAGAACAACCACAATATTATCCCCTCAATGCGAGATGAGGAAAATTTGCGCTGCAGAATATCGAGAGAATTCCCACATTCCCGCTTGAAAGGCAAAAGGGTACTTGACTCCCTTTAGGCGACTCAGAATGTTCCCTAACATCCGTCCTAAGTGGAGTGGAGAACACACTTTATGGACTCAAATTTAGAAGAGGCAATATTCCAATTTAACATCTAGAGAGTAACGCAGACGTTCTCCTTCCAACACAAAAGGAGACTTGACTTCCTTGAAGCAATTCGAGCGAGTTCCTGAGGTTCCCACCGCAAGTCGAAAAGTACCCGCTGCTTCCCGCCGCAACTCGGGAAACACCAGAAAATTATCCCCTCAATGCGAAATGAGGTAATTTTGCGCTGCAGAATCTCAAGAGAAATCCCACATTCCCGCTTGAAAGGCAAAAGGGTACTTGACACACTTTATCCCATTCAGAAAGTTCCCTATCATCTGTCCCCATTGGAGAGGAGAACACATTTTATGGACTCAAATCGAGAAGAGGCCTATTCCGTTTAAAGGGCTCGAGAGTAATCAGGAAGTTCCCCTTCTAAAGAAAAGGCGACCAGACTTCTCTGAAATAACTCAAGTGAGTTCCTGACTTCCCCGTTTTAACTCCAGTAGTACCCCCAACTTTTCACCACAATTAGAGAAATACCACAAATTTATTCCCTCAATGCGAGATGAGGAAATTTTGTGCTGCAGGATCTCAAGAGAAATCCCACATTCCTGCTTGAAAAGAAAAAGGGTACTTGACTCCCATATGCGAATCAGAATGTTCCCTAACATCCGTCCTCAATGGAGACGAGAACACACTTTATTGACTGAAATCGAGAAGAGGCAATATTCTCATTTAACGGCTTGAGAGTAATCCGAGGGTTCCCCTTCCAACACAAAAGGGGACTTCACTTCCCTGAAGCAACCAGAGCGACTTCTTGGGATCCCGGCGCAACTCCAGATGTACCCCCGGCTTCCCGCCACAACTGAAGAAACAGAACAAAATTATCCCCTCAATGCGAAATGAGGTAATTTTGCAAAGCAGAATCTCAAGAGAAATGCCACATTCCCGCTTGAAAGGCAAAAGGGTACTTTACTCCCTTTATGCGACTCAGAATGTTCCCTAACATCCGTCATCAGTGGAGTGGAGAACACACTTTATGTACTCAAATTTAGAAGAGGCAATATTCCGATTTAACATCTAGAGAGTAACCTAGACATTCCACTTCCAACACAAAAGGGGACTTGACTTCCCTGAAGCAATTCGAGGGAGTTCCTGAGGTTCCCTTCGCAAATCGAAAAGTACCCGCTGCTTCCCACCGCAACTCTAGAAACACCACAAAATTATCCCCTCAATGCGAGATAAGGTAATTTTGCGCTGCAGAATATCAAGAGAATTCCCACATTCCCGCTTGAAAGGCAAAAGGGTACTTGACTCCCTTTAGGCGACTCAGAATGTTCCCTAACATCCGTCCTCAGTGGAGTGGAGAGCACACTTTATGAACTCAAATCGAAGAGAGGCAATATTCCCATTTAATGGCTCGAGAGTAACCCGGAAGTTCCACTTCCAACACAATAGGGGACTTGACTTCCCTGAAGCAACCAGAGCGACTTCTTGAGATCCCGGCGCAACTCCAGAAGTACCCCCGGCTTCCCGCCGCAACTGGAGAAACAGAACAAAATTATCCCCTCAATGGGAAATGAGGTAATTTTGCAAAGCAGAATCTCGAGAAATGCCACATTCCCGCTTGAAAGGCAAAAGGTACTTGACACAGTTTATGCCACTCAGAAAGTTCTCTAACATCCTTCCTCATTGGAGAGGAGAACACATTTTATGGATTCAACACCAGAAGAGGCCCTATTCCAATTAAAGGGCTAGAGAGTATTCCGGAAGTTCCCCTTCCAGCAGAAAAGGCGACCAGACTTCTCTGAAATAACTCAAGTGAGTTCCTGACTTACCCGTCGCAACTCAGGTAGTACACCCAGCTTCCCACCACAATTAGAGAACTACCACAAATTTATGCCCTCAATGCGAGATGAGGAAATTTTGCGCTGCAGGATCTCAAGAGAAATTCCACATTCCCGCTTGAAAGGCCAAAGGGTACTTGACTCCATTTATGCGACTCACAATGTTCCCTAACATACGAACTCTGTGGAGAGGGGAACACACTGTATTGACTCAAATAGCGAAGAGGCAATATTCCCGTTTAATGGCTCGAGAAAAACCCGGAAGTTCCACGTCCAAGACAAAAGAGGACTTGACTTCCCTGAAGCAACCTAGCGAGTTCCTGACGTTCTCTTCCCATATCCAGAAGTACCCTCGGGTTCCCGCAGCAACTAAAGAAACAGAACAAAATTATCCCCTCACTGGGAGATGAGGTAATTTTGCGCTGCAAAATCTCAATTGAAATTCCACATTCCCGGTTGAAAGGAAAAAGGGTACTTGATACCCTTTATGCGACTCAGAATGTTCCCTTACATCCATCCTCAGTGGAGAGGAGAATACATTTTATGTACTGAAATCAAGAAGAGGCAATATTCCAAATAACTGCTCGAGAGTAATCTGGAAGTTCCCCATCCAACACAAAAGGGGACTTGACTACGCTGAAGCAACCCGAGCGAGTTCCTGAGGTCCCCCTCGCAACTCGAGAAGTACTCCCTTTTTCCCGCTGCAACACCAGAAACACCACAAAATTAACCCCTCAATGCGAGATGAGGTAATTTTGTGCTGCAGAATCTCAAGAGAAATTCCACATTCCCGCTTGAATGGCAAAGGGTACTTGACTCCCTTTATGTGACTCAGAATGTTCCCTAACATCCGTCCTCAGTGGAGAGGAGATCACACTTTATGGACTCAAATTGAGAAGAGACCATATTCCCATTTAACGGCTCAAAAGTTATCCGGAAGTTGCCTTCCAGCAAAAAAGAAGACTTGACTTCCCTGAAGTAACTCGAGTGAGTTCCTCAGGTACCCCTTGTAACTCGAAAAGTACCCCTTGCTTCCTGCCGCAACTCCAGTAACACCACAAAATTATTCCCTCAATGCTAGATGAGATAATTTTGCGCTGCACAATCTCAAAAGCAATACCACATCCCCGCTTGAAAGGCAAAAGCCTACTTGACACACTTTATGCCATTAAGAAAGTTCCCTAACATCCATCCCCATTGGAAAGGAGAACACATTTTATGGACTCAACACGAGAAGAAGCCCTATTCCCTTTAAAGGGCTCAAAAGTAATCCGGACGTTCCCTTTCCAGCACAAAAGGGGACCTGAATTCACTGAAGTAACTCGAGTGAGTACCTGAGGTCCCAGTCGAAAATGTAGAAGTAACCCTGCTTCCCGCCGCAACTCGAGAAACACAACAAAATTATCCCCTCAATGGGAAATGAGGTAATTTTGCCCTGCAGAATATGAAGAGAAATACCACATTCCCTCTTGAAAGGCAAAAAGGTACTTGAAACCCTTCGTTCGACTCAGAAAGTTCCCTCACACATCCGTCCCCTTTGGAGACGAGAACTCACTTTATGTACTCAATTCGAGATGAGCCCCTGTTCACATTTAAGGGCTCGAGTGGAAACCGGAAGTTCCCCTACCAACAACAAAGGGGACCTGACTTCCTTGAAGAAACACCAGCTAGTTCCTGAGGTACCCGTCGCAACTCGAGAAGCACCCCAGCTTCCCGCCACAACTCGAGAAACACAACAAAATTATCCCCTCAAAGCGAGATGAGGAAATTTTGCGATGCAGATTCTCAAGAGAAATACCACATTCCCTATTGAAAGGAGAAAGGTACTTGACACCCTTTATTCGACTCAGAAAGTTCCCTCACACAGCCGTCCCCTTTGGAGAGGAGAACACACTTTATGGACACAATTCCAGATGAGCCCCTGTTCACATTAAAGGGCTCGAGAGGAACCCGGAAGTTCCCCTTTCAACACCAAAGGGGACATAACTTCCCTGAAGCACCCCGAGCGAATTCCTTAGGTCAGAGTCGCAACTCAAGAAGCACCCCAAAATTATCCCCTCAATGTGAAAGGAGGAAATTTTGCGATGCAGAATCTCAAGAGAAATACCACATTCACTCTTGAAAGGCAAAAAGGTACTTGACACCCTTTATTCAACTCAGAAAGTTCCCACACACAGCCGTCCCCTTTGGAGAGGGGAACACACTTTATGGACTCAATTCGAGATGAGCCCCTGTGCACATTTAAGGGCTCGAGAGGAAACCGGAAGTTCCCCTTACAACACCAAATTGGACCTGACTTCCCTGAAGCAAACCCAGCGAGTTCCTGAGGTCCCCGTTGCAACTCGAGAAGCACCTGCAGCATCTCGCTGCAACTCGAGAAACACCACAAAATTATCCCCTTAATGCGAGATGAGGAAATTGTGCGCTGAAGAATCTCAAGAGAAATATGACATTCCTGCTTGAAAGGCAAAAGTGTACTTGACTCTCTTTAGGCGACTAAGAATGGCCCCTAAAACCGTCCTCATTTGAGAGGAGAACACACTTTATGGACTCAAATCGAGAAGAGGCAATATTCCTATTTAACGGCTTGAGAGAAATCCGGAAGTTCCCCTTTCAACACAAAAGGGGACTTGACTTCCCTGAAGAAACCAGAGTGAGTTCCTGAGGTCCCCTTCGCAATTCGAAATGTACCCCCTGCTTCCCACTGCAACTCAAGAAACACCAAAAAATTATCCCCTCAATGAGACATGAGGTAATTTTGCGCTGAAGAATCTCAAGACAAATCACCCATTCCCGCTTGAAAGGCAAAAGTGTACTTGACAAACTTTATGCCACTCAGAAATTTCCCTAATATCAATCCCCATTGGAGAGGAGAACACACTTTATGGACTAAAATCGAGAAGAGGCCTTATTCCCATTAAAGGGCTCGAGAGTAATCCGGCAGATCCCCTTAAGCACAAAAGGGGACCTGGCTTCCCTGCAGTAACTCCAGTGATTTCATGAGGTCCCGTTCACAACTCGAGAAGTACCCCTAGATTACCTGCGCAATAGGAGAAACACCACAAAATTATCCCCTCAATGAGACCTGAGGAAATTTTGTGATGCATAATCTCAAGAGAAATCCCACATTCCCGCTTGAAAGGCAAAAGGGTACTTGACTCCCTTTAGGAGACTCAGAATGATCCCTAACATCCATTCTCAGAGGAGAGGATAACACACTTTATGGACTCAAATCGAGTAGAGGTAATATTCCCATTTAACAGCTCATGAATAATCCGGAAATTCCCCTTCCAACAAAAAGGGGACTTGACTTCCCTGAAGCAACCCGAGCGAGTCCCTGAGTTGCCCGTCACAACTCGAGACGTACACCCTGCTTCCTGCCTCAACTCGAGAAACACCACAAAATTACGCTCTCAATGTGAGATGAGGTAATTTTCTGCTGTAGAATCTCAATAGAAATCCCACTTTCCCGCTTGAAAGGCAAAAGGGTACTTGACACACTTAATACCACGCAGAAAGTTCCCTAACATCCGTTCCCATTGGAGAGAAAAACAGATTTATGGACTAAACTCCAGAAGAGGCCCTATTCCAATTAAAGGGCTCCAGAGTAACCCGGAAATTCCCCTTCCAGCAGAAAAGGGGACCTGACTTCCCTGAAGTAACTCGAGTGAGTTCCTGAGGTCTCCATCGTAACTCCAGAAGTACCCCCAGCTTCCCGCCGCAATTCGAGAAACACCACAAAATTATCCCCTCAATGCGATATGAGGAAATTTTGCGCTGCAGAATCTCAAGAGAAATCGCAAATTCCCGCTTGAAAGGCACAAGTGTACTTGACTCCCTTTATATGACTGAGAATGTTCCCTAACATCTGTCCTCAGTGGAGAGGAGAACACACTTTATGGACTCAAATCGAGAAGAGGCAATATTCCCATATAACGGCTCCAGAGTAAGCTGGAAATTCTCCTTCCAGCACAAAAGGGTACCTGACTTCCCTGAAGTAATTCGAGTGAGTTCCTGAAGTCCCCGTGGCACCTCGAGATGTACCCCCAGCTTCCCGCCACAATTCGAGAAACTCCACAAAATTATCCCCTCAAGGCAACATGAGGAAATTTTGCGCTGCAGAATTTCAAGAGAAATCCCACATTCCCACTTGAAAGGCAAAGTGTACTTGGCTCCCTTGAGGCGAATCCGAATGGTTCCTAACATCCCTCCTCAGTGGAGAGGACAACACACTTTATGGACTCAAATCGAGAAGAGGCTATATTCCCATTTAACAGCTCGAGAGTAATCCGGAAGTTCCACTTCCAACAAAAAAGGGGACTTTACATCCCTGAAGCAACCCGAGCTAGTTCTGAGTTCCCCCTCGAAACTCGAGAGGTAAACCCTGCTTCCCGCAGCAACTCGAGAAACACCACAAAATTATGCTCTCCATGCGAGATGAGGTAAATTTTTGCTGCAGAATCTCAAGAGAAATCCTACATTCCCGCTTGAAAGGCATAAGGGTACTTGACTCCCTTTAGGCGACTCAGAATGGCCCCTAAAACCGTCCTCATTGGAGAGGAGTACACACTTTATGGATTCAAGTCGAGAAGCGGCAATATTCTTATTTAACGGCTCGAGAGTAATCCGGAAGTTCCCCTTTCAACACAAAAGGGGACTTGACTTCCCTGAAGCAACCCGAGCGAGTTCCTGAGGTCCCCGCCACAACTGGAGAAGTACCCCCAGCTGCCCGCCGCAATTTGAGAAACACCAGAAAAGTGTCCCCTCAATGCGAGATGAAGAAATTTTGCGCTGCAGAATCTCAAGAGAAATCCCACATTCCTGATTGAAAGGCAAAAGCGTACTTGACACACTTTATGCCACTCAGAAAGTTCCCTAACATCCGTCACCATTGGAGAGGAGAACACACTTTATGGACTCAACTCGCGAAGAGGCCCTATTCCATTTAAAGGGCTCCAGAGTAATCCGGAAGTTCCCCTTTGAACACAAAAGGGGTCTTGACTTCCCTGAAGCAACCAGAGCGAGTCCTGACTTCCCCATCGAATCTGGAGAAGTAAACCCTGCTTCCCGCAGCAACTCGAGAAACACCACAGAATTATGCTCTCAATGCGAGATGAGGTAAATTTTTGCTGCAGAATCTAAAGAGAAATCCCACATTCCCACTTGAAAGGCACAAGGGTACTTGAATCCCTTTAGGCGACTCAGAATGGCCCCTAAAATCGTCCTCATTGGAGAGGAGAACACACTTTATGGACTCAAGTCGAGAAGAGGCAATATTCCTATTTAAGGGCTCCAGAGTAATCTGGAAGTTCCCCTTCCAGCACAAAAGGGGACCTGACTTCCCTGAAGTAACTTGAATGAGTTCCTCAGGTCCCCGCCGAAACTCGAGAAGTACCCCCAGCTTCCCGCCGCAATTCGAGAAACACCACAAAATTATCCCCTCAATGTGACATGAGGAAATTTTGCACTGCAGAATCTCAAGAGGAATCCCAATTCCCGCTTGAAAGGCAAAAGGGTACTTGACTCCCTTTATGCGACTCAGAATATTCCGTAACATCCATTCTCAGTGGAGAGGAGAACATACTTTATGGGCTCAAATGGAGAAGAGGCAATATTCCCTTTTAAGGCTCGAGAGTAATCCGGAATTTCCCCTTCCAACTTAAAAGGGGACTTGACTTCCCTGAAGCAACCCGAGCGAGTTCCTGAGGTCCCCGCTGCAACTCGAGAAGTACCCCCTGCTTCCCGCCGCACCTCGAGAAACACCACAAAATTATCCCCTCAATGCGAGATGAGCAAAATTTGCGCTGCAGAACGTCAAGAGAAATCCCACATTCCCGCTTGAATGGAAAAAGGGTACTTGACTCCCTTTAGGCGACTCAGAATGTTCCCTACCATCCTTCCTCAGTGGAGACGAAAACACACTTTATGGACTCAAATCGAGAAGAGGCATTATTCCCATTTAACAGCTCCAGAGTAATCCGGAATTTCTCCTTCCATCACAAAAGGGGACTTGACTTCCCTGAAGCAACCCGAGCAAGTTCCTGAGGTCCCCGCAGTAGATAGAGAAGTGCACACTGCTTCCCACCACAACTCGAGAAACACCACTAAATTATCCCCTCAATGCGAGATGAGGAAATTTTGTGCTGCAGATTCTCAAGAGAAAATCCACATTAACCTTGAAAGGCAAAAGCGTACTTGACACACTTTATGCCTCTCAGAATGTTCCCTAACATCCGTCCCCACTGGAGAGGAGAACACACTTTATGGACTCAACTGGAGAAGAGGCCGTATTCCCATTCAAGGGCTTGAGAGTAATCCGGAAGTTCCCCTTCCAGCACAAAAGGGGACCTGACTTCCCTGATGTAACTCGAGTGAATTCCTTAGGTCCCAGTCGCAACTCCAGAAGTAACCCCAGCTTCCCGCCGCAATTCGAGAAACACCACAAAATTATCCCCTCAATGCGAGATGAGGAAATTTTGCGCTGCAGAATCTCAAGAGAAATACCACATTACCGCTTGAAAGGCAAAAGGATACTTGACTCCCTTTATGCGACTCAGAATATTCCGTAACATCCATTCTCAGTGGAGAGGAGAACATACTTTATGGACTCAAATGGAGAAGAGGCAATATTTCCTTTTAACGGCTCGAGAGTAATCCGGAATTTCCCCTTCCAGCACAAAAGGAGACTTGACTTCCCTGAAGCAACCCCAGCGAGTTCCTGAGGTCCCCGCCGCAACTCAAGAAGTACCCCCTGCTTCCCGCTGCACCTCGAGAAACACCACAAATTATCCCCTCAATGCGAGATGAGGAAAATTTTCGCTGCAGAATCTCAAGAGAAGTCCCACATTCCCGCTTGAAAGGCAAAAGGGTACTTGACTCCGTTTATGCGACTCAGAATGTTCCCTAACATTAGTCCTCAGTGGAGAGGAGTGCACATTTCATTGAATCAAATCGAGAAGAGGCAATATTCCCATTTAAAGGCTCCTGAGTAATCAAGAATTTCCCCTTCAAACACAAAAGAGTACTTGACTTCCCTGAAGCAACTGGAGCGAGTTCCTGAGATCCCCGTCGCAACTAGAGAAGTACCCCTGCTTCCCTCCACAACTCGAGAAACACCACAAAATTATCCCCTCAATGAGAGATGAGAAAATTTTGAGCTGAAGAATCTCAAGAGAAATCCCACATTCCCGCTTGAAAGGCAAAAGCATACTTGACACACTTTATGCCACTCAGAAAGTTCCCTAACATCCGTCCCTATTGGAGAGAAGAGCACACTTTATGGACTCAACTCGCGAAGAGGCCCTATTCCATTTAAAGGGCTCCCGAGTAATCCGGAAGTTCCCCTTTAAACACAAAAGGGGACTTGACTTGCCTGAATTAACTGGAGTGAGTTCCTGTGGTCCCTGTCGCAACTGCAGAAGTACCCCCATCTTCCCGCCTCAATTCGAGAAACACCACAAAATTATCCCCTCAATGCGAGAGGAGGAAATTTTGCGATGCAGAAGCTCAAGAGAAATAACACATTCCCTCTTGAAAGGAAAAAAGGTACTTGAAACCCTTTACTCGACTCAGAAAGTTCCCTCACACAGCCGTCCCCATTGGAGAAGAGAACACACTTTATGGACTCAATTCGAGATGAGCCCCTGTTCACATTTAAGGGCTAGGGGCAAACCGGTAGTTCCCCTTCCAACAACAAAGGGGACCTGACTTCCCTGAAGCCAACCAAGCGAGCTCCTGAGGTCCCCGTCGCTACTCGAGAAGTACCCACAGCTTCCCGCCGCAACTTGAGAAACACCACAAAATTATCCCCTCAATGCGAGAGGAGGAAATTTTGCGATGCAGAAGCTCTAGAGAAATATCACATTCCCTCTTGAGAGGCAAAAAGGTTCATGACACCCTTTATTCGACTCAGAAAGTTCCCCCAAACAGCCATCCTCATTGGAGAGGAGAACACACTTTATAGACTCAATTCGAGATGAGCCCCTGTTCACATTTAAGGGCTTGAGAGCAAACCGGAATTTCCCCTTCCAACACCAAAGGGGACTTGACTTCCCTGAAGCAACCCGAGCGAGTTCCTGATGTCCCCGTCGCAACTCGAGAAGTACCCCCAGCTTCACGAGGCAACTCGAGAAACACCACAAAATTATCCCCTCAATGCGAGATGAGGAAATTTTGCGCTGCAGAATCTCAAGAGAAATTCCACATTCCCGCTTGAAAGGCAAAAGGGAAATTGACACACTTTAAGCCCCTCAGAAAGTTCCCTAACATCCGTCCCCTTTGGAGAGGCATACACACTTTATGGACTCAACTCCAGAAGAGCCCCTATTCCCATTAAAGGGATGGAGGGTAATTCGGAATTTCCCCTTCCAGCACAAAAGGGGACCTGACTTCCCTGAAGTAACTCGAGTGAGTTCCTGAGGTCCCCGCCCCAACTCTAGAAGTACTCCCTGCTTCTTGCCGCAATTCCAGAAACACCACAAAATTATCCCCTCAATGCGAGATGAGGAAATTTTGCACTGCAGAATCTCAAGAGAAATACCACATTCCCACTTGAAAGGCAAAAGGGAACTTGACACTCTTATGCCCCTCAGAATGTTCCCTAACATCCATACCCATTGGACAGGAGAACTCACTTTATGGACTAAACTGGATAAGAGGCCCTATTCCATTTAAAGGGCTCCAGAGTAATCCGGAAGTTCCCCTTCCAGCACAAAAGGTGAACCGACTTCCCTGAAGTAACTCGAGTGAAATACTGAGATCCCAGTTGCAACTCCAGAAGTACCCCCAGCTTCCCTCCGCAACTCGAGAAACACCACAAAATTATCCCCTCAATGCGAGATGAGGAAATTTTGCGCTGCAGAATCTCAAGAGAAATCCCACATTCCCGCTTGAAAGGCAAAAGGGAAATTGACACACTTTAAGCCCCTCAGAAAGTTCCCTAACATCCGTCCCCATTGGAGAGGCATACACACTTTATGGACTCAACTCGCGAAGAGGCCCTATTCCATTTAAAGGGCTCCAGAGTAATCCGGAAGTTCCCCTTTGAACACAAAAGGGGTCTTGACTTCCCTGAAGCAACCAGAGCGAGTCCTGACTTCCCCATCGAATCTGGAGAAGTAAACCCTGCTTCCCGCAGCAACTCGAGAAACACCACAGAATTATGCTCTCAATGCGAGATGAGGTAAATTTTTGCTGCAGAATCTAAAGAGAAATCCCACATTCCCGCTTGAAAGGCACAAGGGTACTTGAATCCCTTTAGGCGACTCAGAATGGCCCCTAAAACCGTCCTCATTGGAGAGGAGAACACACTTTATAGACTCAAGTCGAGAAGAGGCAATATTCCTATTTAAGGGATCCAGAGTAATCCGGAAGTTCCCCTTTCAACACAAAAGGGGACTTGACTTTCCTGAAGCAACCCGAGCGAGTTCCTGAGGTTCCTGTCACAACTCGAAAAGTACCCTCAGCTTCCCGCCGTAACACGAGAAACACCACAAAATTATCCCCTCAATGCGAAATGAAGAAATTTTGCGATGCAGAATCTGAAGAGAAAGACAACATTCCCTCTTGAAAGGCTAAAAGGTACTTGACACCATTTATTCGACTCAGAAAGTTCCCTCACACAGCCGTCCATTTGGAGAGGAGAACACACTTTATGGACTCAATTCGAGATGAGCCCCTGTTCACATTTAAGGGCTCGAGAGGAAAACGGAAGTTTCCCTTCCAACACCAAAGGGGACTTGACTTCCATGAAGCAACCCGAGCCAGTTCCTTAGGTCCCCTTCCCTACTCGAGAAGTACCCCGAGCTTCCCGCCGCAACTTGAGAAACACAACAAAATTATCCCCTCAATGCGAGAGGAGGAAATCTTGCGATTCAGAAGCTCAAGAGAAATACCACATTTCCTCTTGAAAGACAAAAAGGTACTTGACACCCTTTATTCGACTCAGAAAGTTCCCTCACACAGCCCTACACATTGGAGAGGAGAACACACTTTATGACTCAATTCGAATTGAGACCCTGTTCACATTTAAGGGCTCGAGAGCAAACCGTAAGTTCCCATTCCAACAACAAAGGGGACCTGACTTCCCTGAAGCAACCCGACTGAGTTCGTGAGGTCCCCGTCGCATCTCGAGAAGTACCCCCAGCTTCCCGCCGCAACTCGATAAACACCCCAAAATTATCCCCTCAATGCGAGAGGAGCAAATTTTGTGATGCAGAATCTCAAGAAAAATACCACATTCCCTTTTGAAAGACAAAAAGTCCTTGACACCCTTTATTCGACTCAGAAAGTTCCCTCACACAGCTGTCCACTTTGAGAGGAGAACATACTTTATGGACTCAATTCGAGATGAGACCCTGTTCACATTTAACGGCTCTAGAGGAAACCGGAAGTTCCCCTTCCAACACCAAAGGGGACCTGACTTCCCTGAAGCAACCCGAGCGAGTTCCTGAGGTTCCCGTCGCAACTCGAGAAGTACTCCCATCTTCCCGCCGCAACTCCAGAAACCCCACAAAATTATTCCCTCAATGAGAGAGGAGGAAATTTTACGGTGCAGAAACTCAAGAGAAATACCACATTTTCTCTTACAAGGCAAAAAGTTACTTGACACACTTTATTCGACTAAGAATGTACCCTCACACAGCCGTCCCCATTGGAGAGGAGAACACACTTTATGGACTCAATTCGACATGAGCGCTGTTCACATTTAAGGGCTTGAGAGGAAACCGTAAGTTCCCCCTTCCAACCCAAAGTAGACCTCACTTCTTTGAAGCAACCCGAGCGAGTTCCAGAGGACACGGTCGCAACTTGAGAAGTACCCCCAGATTCCCGCTGCAACTCGAGAAACACAACGCAATTATACCTTCAATGCCAAATGAAGAAATTGTGCGATGGAAAATCTCAAGAGAAATACCACATTCACTCTTGAAAGGCAAAAATGTACTTGACACCCTTTATTCGACTCAGAATGTTCCCTCGCACAGCCGTCCCCATTGGAGAGGAGAACACACTTTATGGACTCAATTCAGGATGAGACCCATTCATATTTAAGGGCTCGAGCGTAAACCGGAAATTCCCTTGCAACACCAAAGGGGACCTGACTTCCGGAAATAAACCGAGTGTGTTCCTGAGGTCCCCGTCACAACACGAGAAGCACCCGCAGCTTCCCGTCACAACTCGTGAAACATCACAAAATTATCGCCTCAATGCGAGATGAGGAAATTTTCCGATGTAGAATCTCAAGAGAAAAACCACATTCGCTATTGCAAGGCAAAAAGTTACTTGACACCATTTATTCGACTCAGAACGTTCCTTCACACAGCCGTCCCCATTGAAGAGGAGAACACATTTTATGGACATATATCGAGATGAGGCTCTGTTCACATTTAAGGGCTCGAGAGGAAAACGGAAGTTCCCTTTCCAACACCAAAGGGGACCTGACTTCCCTGAAGTAAACCGAGCGAGTTCCTGAGGTCCACGTCGCAACTCGAGAAGCACACCATCTTCCCGCCGCAACTCGAGAAACACCACAAATTATCCCCTCAATGCGAGATGAGGAAATTTTGCAATGCAGACTCTCAAGAGAAATACTACATTCCCTCTTGAAAGGCAAAAAGGTACTTGACACCCTTTATTCGACTCAGAAAGTTCCCTCACACAGCCGTCCCCTTTGGAGAGGAGAACACACTTTATGGACTCAATTCGAGACGAGCCCCTGTTCATATTTAAGGGCTCGAGAGTAAACCGGAAGTTGCCCTTCCATCACCAAAGGGGACCTGACTTCCCTGAAACAACCCGAGAGAGTTCCTGAGTTCCCAGTCGCAGCTCGAGAAGCACACCAAGCTTCCCGCCGCAACTCGAGAGACACCACAAAATTATCCCCTCAATGCGAGATGAGGAAATTTTGTGATTCAGAATCCCAAGAGAAATACCACATTCACTCTTGAAAGAAAAAAGTGTACTTGAAACCGTTTTTGCGACTAAGAAATTTCACTCATATCAGTCCCCTTTGGAGAGCAGAACATACTTGATGGACTCAATTGGAGATGAGTTCGTATTCCCATTAAACGGCTCGAGAGTCAACCGGAAGTTCCCTTTCCTACACCAAAGAGGACCTGACTTCCCTGAAGCAACACGAGCGATTTCCTGAGGTCCCCGTTGCAACTCGAGAAACACCCCATCTTCCCCCCGCAACCCAAGAAACACCACAAAATTAAACCCCTCAATGCGAGAAGAGGAAATTTTGCGATGCAGAAGCTTAAGAGAAATACCACATACCCTCTTGAAAGGCAAAAAGGAACTTGACACCCTTTATTCGCTCAGAAAGTTCCCTCACACAGCCTTCGCCTTTTGAGAGGAGAACACACTTTATGGACTCAATTCGAGATGAGCCTCTGTTCAAATTTAAGGGCTCGAGAGGAAACCGGAAGTTTCCCCTTCCAAGCCAAAGTGGACTTGAGTTCCCTGAAGCAACCCGAGCGAGTTTCTGACGTCCCCGTCACAACTCGAGAAACACCCGCAGCTTCCCGTCACAACTCGAGAAACACCACAAAATTATCCCCTCCATGCGAGATGAGGAAATTTTGCGATGCAGAATCTCAAGAGAAATACCACATTCCCTTTTGAAAGGCAAAAAGGTGACACCGTTTATTCGACTCAGAAAGTTCCCTCACACAGCCGTCCCCATTGGAGAGAGAACACACTTTATGGACTCAATTCGAGATGAGACCCTGTTCACATTTAAGGGCTCGAGAGGAAACCGGAAGTTCCCCCTTCCAACCCAAACTGGACCTGACTTCCCTGAAGCAACCCGAGCGAGTACCTGAGGTCCCTGTCGCAACTCGAGAAGCACCCGCAGCTTCCCGTCACAACTCGAGAACCACCACAAAATTATCACCTCAATGCTAGTGGAGGAAATTATGCGATGCAGAATCTAAAGAGAAATACCACCTTCGCTCTTGAAAGCCAAAAAGGTACTTGACACCCTTCATTCGACTCAGAATATTCCCTCACACAGCCGTCCCCATTGAAGAGGAGAACACACTTTATGTAATCAATTAGGATGATCCCCTGTTCACATTTAAGGGCTCTAAAGTAAACCGGAAGTTCCCTTGAAACACCAAACAGGATCTGACTTCCCTGAAGCAACCCGAGCGAGTTCCTGAGTTGCCTGTCACAACTCGAGAAGCACTCCATCTTCCCACCGCAACTCGAGAAACACCAAAAAATTATCCCTCAATGCAAGAGGAAGAAATTTTGCGATGCAGAATCTCAAGAGAAATACCACATTCCCTGTTGAAAAGCAAAAAGGTCCTTGACACCCTTTATTCAACTCAGAAAGTTCCCTCACACAGCCGTCCCCATTGGAGAAAGAACACACTTTATGGACTGATTCCGAGATGAGCCCCTGTTCACATTTAAGGGCTCGAGAGGAAATCGGAAGTTCCCTTGCAACAACAAAGGGGACCTGACATCCCTGAAGGAACACGAGCGAGTGCCTGAGGTCCGCGTCGCAACTCGAGAAGCACTCCCAGCGTCCCGCCTCAACTCGAGAAACACCACAAAATTATCCCCTCAATGCGAGAGGAGGAAATTGTGCGATGCAGAATCTCAAGAGAAATACCACATTCCCTCCTGAAAGGCAAAAAGTTCCTTGACACCCTTTATTCGACTCAGAAAGATCACTCACACTGCCATCCCCATTGGAGAGGAGAACACACTTTATGGACTCAATTCGAGATGAGCCCCTGTTCACATTTAAGGGCTCGAGAGCAAACTGGATTTTCTCCTTTCAACACTTAAGGGGATCTGACTTAACTGAAGCGAACCGAGCGAGTTCCTGAGGTCCAAGTCGCAACTCGAGACGTAACCCCAGCTTCTGCCGCAACTCGAGAACACCACAAAATTGTCCCCTCAATGCGAGATGAGGAAATTTTGTGATGCAGAGTCTCAAGAGAAATACCACATTCCCTCTTGAAAGGCAAAAAGTTACTTGACACCCTTTATTCGAATCGAAAGTTCCCTCAAACTACCGTCCCCATTGGAGAAGAGAACACCCTTTATGGACTCAATTCGACATGAGCCCCTGTTCACATTTAAGGGCCTGAGAGCAAACCGGAAGTTTCCCTTCCAAAAACAAAGGGGACCTGACTTCCCTGAAGCAACCTGAGCGAGTTCCTGAGGTCCCCGTCGCAACTCGAGAAGTACCCCCAGCTTCCCGCCGCAACTCGAGAAACACCCCAAAATTATCCCCTCAATGCGAGATGAGGGAATTTTGCCATACAGAATCTCAAGAGAAATACCACATTCCCTCTTGAAAGGCAAAAGGGTACTTGACACCCTTTATACGATTCAGAAATTTCACTAACATCAGTCCCCATTGGAGAGGAGTGCACACTTTCTGGACTCAGTTCGAGATGAGACCCTATTCCCATTTAACGGTTGGAGAGTAAACCGGAAATTCCCATTCCAACACCAAAGGGGAACTGACTTCCCTGATGAAACCCAAGCGACTTCCTGAGGTCCCCGTCGAAACTTGAGAAGTACCCACATCTTCACTTCGCAACTGAGAAACACTAAAAATTATCCCCTAATGCGAGATGAGGAAAATATACGCTGCAGAATCGCAAGAGAAATACCATATTCACTCTTGAAAGGCAAAAGGGTACTTGACTCCCTTTATGTGACTCAGAAATTTCACTAATGTCAGTTCCCATTGGAGAGGAGAACACACCTTATGGACTCAATTTGAGATGAGGTCCTATCCCCAATTAACGGCTCGAGAGTAAACCGGAAGTTCCCCTTCCAACTCAAAAGGGGACCTGCCCTCCCTGAATCATCCTGAAAGAGTTTCTGAGGTCCCCGTCGCAACTCGAGAAGTACACCCTGCTTCCCGCCGAAACTCGAGAAACACCACAAAATTATCCCCTCAATGTGAGATGAGGTAATTTTGCGATACAGAATCTTAGGACAATTCCTGCGTTCCCGCTTGAAAGGCAAAAGTGTACTTGACACACTTTATGCCACTCAGAAAGTTCCCTAACATCTGTCCCCATTGGAGAGGAGAACACACCTTATGGACTCAAATAGAGAATAGGCCCTATTCCCGTTAAAGGGCTCGAGAGTTATCCAGAAGTTTCCCTTCCAGCACAAAAGGGGACCTGGCTTCCCTGCAGTAACTCGAATGATTTCCTGAGGTCCCCTTCGCAACTCGAGAAGTACCCCTAGCTTCCCTCCGCAAGACGAGAAACACCACAATATTATCCCCTCAATGAGACAATAGGAAATTTTGTGCTGCATAATCTCAAGAGAAATCCCACATTCCCGCTTGAAAGGCAAAAGGGTTTTGATTCCCTTTAGGCGACTCAGAATGATCCCTAATATCCATCCTCAGTGGAGAGGATAACACAATTTATGGACTTAAATCGAGAAGAGGCAATATTCCAATTTAACAGCTCGTGAGTAATCCGGAAATTCCCCTTCCAACAAAAAGGGGACTTGACTTCCCTGAAGCCACCCGAGGGAGCTCCTGAGTTCCCCGTCGCAACTCGAGACATACAACGTGCTTCCTGCCTCAACTCGAGAAACTCCACAAAATTATGCTCTCAATGTGACATGAGGTAATTTTGCCCTGAAGAATCTCAAGAGAAATCCCACATTCTCGCTTGAGGCAAAAGGGTACGTGACACCCTTTAGGCGACTCAGAATGGTCCCTAACATCCGTCCTCGTGGAGAGGGGAACACACTTCATAGACTGAAATCGAGAAGAGCTAATATTCCCATTTAACGGCTCGAGAGTAAACCGGAAGTTCCCCTTCCAACACCAAAGGGGACCTGAATTCCCTGAAGCAACCCCAGTGAGTTCCTGAGGTCCCCGTCGCAATTCGAGAAGCATCCCCAGCTTCCCGCCGCAACTTGAGAAACACCCCAAAAATTATCCCCTCAATGCGAGATGAGGAAATTTTGCGATGCAGAATCTCAAGAGAAATACCATATACCCTCTTCAAAGGGAAAAATGTACTTGACACCCTTTATTCGACTCAGAAAGTTCCCTCACACAGCCGTCCCTTTGGAGAGGAGAACACACTTTACGGACTCAATTCGAGATGAGACCCTGTTCACATTTAAGGGCTCGAGAGGGAACCGGTAGTTCCCCTTCCAACAACAAAGGGGAACTGACTTCCCTGAAGCAACTCCCGCGAGTTCCTAAGGTCCCCGTCGCAACAAGAGAAGCACCCCAAGCTTCCCGACGCAACTCGAGAAACACCAAAAATTATCCCCTCAATGAGAGATGAGGAAACTTTGCGATGCAGAATCTCAAGAGATATACCACCTTCCCTCTTGAAAAGAAAATTATACTTGACACCCTTTATTCGACTCAGAAAGTTCCCTCACACAGCCGTCCCCATTGGAAAGGAGAACACACATTATGGATTCAATTTGAGATGAGCCCCTGATCACATTTAAGGGCTCGAGAGTTAACCGAAAGTGCCCCTTCAAACACCAAAGGGGACCTAAATTACGGGAAGCAACCCGAGCGATATCCTGAGGTACCCGTAGTAACTCGAGAAGCACCCCTAGTTTCCCGCCACAACTGGAGAAACAACAAAATTATCCCCTCAATGCGAGATGAGGAAATTTTGTGATGCAGAATCTCAAGAGAAATACCACATTCCCTCTTGAAAGGAAAAAAGGTACTTGACACCCTTTATTCGACTCAGAAAGTTCCTTCACACAGCCGTCCCCATTGGGAGGAGAACACACTTTATGGACTCTATTCGAGAAGAGGCCCTATTCACATTAAAGGGTTCGAGAGTAATACGGAAGTTCCCCTTCCAGCACAAAATGGGACCAGACTTCCCTGAAGTAACTCGAGTGTGTTCCAGAGGTACTCGTCGGAACTGCATAAGTAACCTCAGCTTCCCAACCCAATGCGTGATACACCAAAAAATTATCCCCTCCATGCGAGATGAGGAAATTTTGCCCTGCAGAATCTCAAGAGAAATCCCACATTCTTGCTTGAAAGGCAACAGTGTACTTGACTCCCTTTAGGCGACTCAGAATGGTCCCTAACATCAGTCCTCAGTGCAGAGGAGAACACACTCTCCGGACTCAAATCGAGAAGAGGCAATGTTCCCATTTAACGGCTCGAGAGTAATCTGGAAGTTCCCCTTCCAACACAAAAGGGGACTTGACTTCGCTGAAGCAACCCGAGCGAGTTCCTGAGGTCCCCGTTGCAACTCGAGAAGTACCCCCTGCTTCCCTCTGCAATTCGAGAAACACCCCAAAATTATCCCCTCAATGCGAGATGAGGTAATTTTGCGCTGCAGAATCTCAAGAGAAATCCCACATTCCCGCTTGAAAGCCAAAAGGGTACTTGACACACTTTGTGCCACTCAGAAAGTTCCTTTACATCCGTCCCCATTGGAGAGGAGAACACAATTTATGGACTCAAATCGAGAGGAGGCCCTATTCCCATTAAAGGGCTTGAGAACAATCCGGAAGTTCCGCTTCCAGCACAAAAGGGGACCTGACTTCCCTGAAGTAATCCGAGTGTGTTCCAGAGGTCCTCGTCGCAACTGGAGAATCACCCCCAGCTTCCCAACCCAATTCGTGTAACAGCACATAATTATCCCCTCCATGCGAGATGAGGAAATTTTGCACTGCAGAATCTCAAGAGAAATCCCACATTCACGCTTGTAAGGCAAAAGGGTACTTGACTCCTTTTAGGCGAATCAGAATGGTCCCTATCATCCGTCCTCAGTGGAGAGGAGAACACACTTTACGGACTCAAATCGAGAAGAGGCAATATTCCCATTTAATGGCTCGAGAATAATCCGGAAGTTCCCCTTCCAGCACAAACGGGGACCTGACTTCCCTGAAGTAACTCGAGTGAGTTCCTGAGGTCCCATTCGCCCCAGCTTCCCGCCGCAATTCGAGAAACACCACAAAATTATCCCCTCAATGCGAGATGAAGAAATTTTGCGCTGCAGAATTTCAAGAGAAATCCCACATTCCCGCCTGAAAGGGAAAACGGTATTTGACACACTTTATTCAGTTCAGTTCAGTTCAGTCGCTCAGTCGTGTCCGACTCTCCTAGACCCCATGAATCACTGTACGCTAGGCCTCCCTGTACTACATCAACTCCCGGAGTTCACTCAAACTCATGGCCACAGAGTCGGTGATGTTATCCAGCTATCTCATTCTCTGTCGTCCCCTTTTCCTCCAGCCCCCAACCTCTCTTAGCATCAGAATCTTTTCCAGTGAGTCAACTCATCGCATGAGGTGGCCGAAGTATTGCAGTTTCAGCTTTAGCATCAGTCCTTCCAATGAACACCGACGATTGATCTCCCTTAGAATGGACTGGTTGGATCTTCTTGCAGTCCAAGGGACTCTCAAGAGTCTTCTCCAATACCACAGTTCAAAAGCATCAGTTCTTCGGCGATCAGCTTTCTTCACAGTCCAACTCTCACATCCATACATGACCACGGGAAAAACCATAGCTTTGACTAGATGGAGCTTTTTTGGCAAAGTGATGTCTCTGCTTTTTAATATACTATCAAGGTTGATCATAACTTTCCTTCCAAGGAGTAATCGCCTTTTAATTTCATGGCTTCAATCAGCATCTGCAGTGATTTTGGAGCCCAAAAAAATAAAGTGTGACACTGTTTCCACTGTTTTTCCATCTATTTCTCGTGAAGTGTTGGGACCAGATTCCATCACCTTTGTTTTCTGAATGTTGAGCTTCAAGCCAACCTTTTCACTCTCCTCTTTCACTTTCATCAAGAGGCTTTTGAGTTCCTCCTCACTTTCTGCCCTAAAGGTGGTGTCATCTGCATATCTGAGGTTATTGATATTTCTCCCAGCAATCTTGATTCCAGTTGTTCTTCTTCCAGCCCAGCATTTCTCATGATGCACTCTTCATATAAGTTAAATAAGCAAGATTACAATATACAGCCTTGACGTACTTCTTTTCCTATTTGGAACCAGTCTGTTGTTCCATGCACAGTTCTGACTGCTGCTTCCTGACCTGCATACAGGTTTCTAAAGAGGCAGGTCAGGTGGTCTGGGATTCCCATCTCTTTCAGAATCTTCCACAGTTTATTGTGATCCACACAGTCAAAGGCTTTGGCATAGTCAATGAAGCAGAAATAGATGTTTTTCTGGAACTCTCTCGCTTTCTCCATGATCCAGCGGATGTTGGCAATTTGATCTCTGGTGCCTCTGCCTTTTCTAAAACCTGCTTGAACATCTGGGAGTTCACGGATCACATATTGCTGAAGCCTGGCTTGGAGAATTTTGAGCATGACTGTACTAGCGTGTGAGATGAGTGCAATTGTGCGGTAGTTTGATCATTCTTTGGCATTGCCTTTCTTTGGGATTGGAATGAAGACTGACCTTTTCCAGTCCTGTGGCCACTGCTGAGTTTTCCAAATTTGTTGGCATATTGAGTGCAGCACTTTCACAGCATCATCTTTCAAGATTTGAAATAGCTCAACTGGAATTCCATCACTTCCACTAGCTTTGTTCGTGGTATGCTTTCTAAGGCACACTTGACTTCACATTCCAAGATGTCTGGCTCTAGGCCAGTGATCACATTTTCGTGACTATCCTGGTCGTGAAGATCTTTTTTGTGCAGTTCGTCTGTGTATTCTTGCCACCTCTTCTTAATATCTTCTGCTTCTGTTAGGTCCATACCATTTCTGTCCTTTATCGAGCCCATCTTTGCATGAAATGTTCCCTTGGAATCTCTCATGTTCTTGAAGAGATCTCTTGTTTTTCCTATTCTGTTGTTTTCCTCTATTTCTTTGCATTGATCACTGAGGAAGGCTTTCATATCTCTCCTTGCTATTCTTTGGTACTCTGCATTCTAATGCTTATATCTTTCCCTTTCTCCTTTGCTTTTCGATTCTCTTCTTTTCACATCTATTTGTAAGGCCATCTCAGACAGCCATTTTGCTTTTTTTGCATTTCTTTTCCATGGGGATGCTCTTGGTCCCTGTCTCCTATACAATGTCACGAACCTCCATCCAGAGTTCATCAGGCACTCTATATATCAGATCTAGTGCCTTAAATCTATTTCTCACTTCCAGTGTATAATCATAAGGGATTTGATTGAGGTCATATCTGAATGGTCTAGGGGTTTTCCCTGCTTTCTTCAATTTAAGTCTGAATTTGGCAATAAGGATTTCATGATCTGAGCCACAGTCAGCTCCTGGTCTTGTTTTTGCTAACCGTATACAGCTTCTCCATCTTTGGCTGCAAAGAATATAATCAATCTAATTTTGGTGTTGACCATCTGGTGATGTCCACGTGTAGAGTCTTTTCTTGCGTTGTTGGAAGAGGGAGTTTGCTATGACCAGTGCGTTCTCTTGACAAAACTCTATTAGACTTGGCCCTGCTTCATTCCGTGCTCCAAGGCCAAATTTGCCTGTTACTCCAGGTGTTTCTTAACTTCCTACTTTTGCATTCCAGTCCCCTATAATGAAAAGGACATCTTTTTTCTGGGTGTTAGTTCTAAAAGGTCTTGTAGGTCTCCATAGAACCGTTCAACTTCGGCTTCTTCAGCGTTATTGGTTGGGGCATAGGCCTGGATTACTGTAATGTTGAATGGTTTGCCTTGGAAACGAACAGAAATCATTCTGTCGTTTTTAAGATTGCATCCAAGTACTGCATTTCGGAGTCTCTTGTTGACCATGATGGCTACTCCATTTCTTCTAAGGGATTTCTGCCCACAGTAGTATATATATAATGGTCACCTGAGTTAAATTCACACATTCCAGTCCATTTTAATTCACTGATTCCTAGAATGTCTATGTTCACCACTTCCAATTTGCCTTGATTCCTGGAAATTACATTCCAGGTTCCTATGCAATATTGCTCTTTACAGCACCAGACCTTGCTTCTATCACCGGTCACATCCACAACTGGGTACTGGTTTTGCTTTTGTTCCATCCCTTCATTCCTTCTAGAGTTATTTCTCCACTGATCTCCAGTAGCATACTGGGCACCTACAGGCCTGGGGAATTCCTCATTCAGTATCCTGTCATTTTGCCCTTTGATACTGTTCATGGGGTTCTCAATGCAAATATACTGAAGTGGTTTGCCATTCCCTTCTCCAGTGGACCACATTCCGCTGTGGTCCACGTGATCAGATGGAGTAGATTCCTGTGATTATGATTTCAGTGTGTCTGCCATCTGAAGCCCCCTCACAATACCTACCATCTGATTTGAGTTTCTCTTACCTAGGGTGTGGGATATCTCTTCACAGCTGCTCCAAGAAAGCACAGCTGATGCACCTTACCTTGGATGAGGGGTATGTCCTCAAGGCCGCCTCTCCTGACCTTGAACGTAAGTAGCTCCTCTCGGCCCTCCCCCGCACAGCCACCGCCTATTGGAGGTGGGGTACCTCCTCTCGGCCACCTGCCCTAGCCTCAGGCATGGGGTAGCTCCTCACAGCTGAGCATCTCTACATGGTCGGTTGCGCCAGGGCCGGCTTCTCTGGAGTCTGCGCGGGCGGGGCCTACGTATCCCGCCTCTGGTGGGCGGGGCCGGGATCTCTTGCGTCTAAGCGGGCGGGGCAAGGGTCTCTCGCATCTGCGTAGGCGGAGCCGGCTTCTCTTGCGTCTGGGCGGGTGGCACCAGCAAGAATAGCGTCTGAGCGGGCAGGGCCCAGGTCTCTGCCTCTGAGCGGGCGGTGCCGGGGTCTCTCGAGTCTGTTCATGCGGGGCCGGGTTCTTTCCCATCTGCGCGGGTGGGGAAGGGCTCTCTCGCATCTTCGCCAGCAAGGCCCATGTCTCTGGCGTCTCAGCCGCCTGGGCCGGCATCTCTCGTGTCTGCGCGGGTGGGGCTGGTATTTCTCCCAATTGCACAGCCGGGTGAGACTCAAAAAATTCCCTCAAACAGTCGTTCCCATTGAAGAGGAGAACACACTTTATCGACTTAACTCGAGAAGAGGCCCTATTCCCATTTAAAGGCTCAACAGTAATCCCGAAATTCCCCTTCCAACACCAAAGGGTTCCTGACTTCCCTGAAGAAGCCTGAGAGAATTCCTGAGGTCCTCTTCGCTACCTGAGAAGTTCAACCAGCTTCCCGCCGCAACTCTAGAAACACCACAAAATTATCCCCTCAATGCAAGATCAGGAAAATATTCCGCTGCACAATTCAAGAGAAATCCCATGTTCCGCTGGAAAGGCAAAACTGTATTTGACACCCTTTATACGACTCAGAAAATTCCCTCACACAGCCATCCCCATTGGAGAGGAGAACACAATTTATGGACTCAACTTGGGAAGAGGCCTATTCCCATTTAACAGCTCGAGAGTAATCCCGAAATTCCCGTTCCAGTACAAAAGGGTGACTAACTTCCCTGAAGCAACACAAGCGAGTTCCTGAGGTCCCCGTCGCAACTCGAGAAGTACCCCCAGCTTCCCGCCTCAAAAGGGGAAACACCAAAAAATTATCCCTCAATGTGAGATGAGGAAATTTTGCACTGCACAATTAAATAGAAATCCCACATTCCCGCTAGAAAGGCAAAAGGGCACTTGACACACTTTATGCGATTCAGAGAGTTTCCTAACACAGGAACTTATTGGAGCGGAGAACACAATTTATGGACTCAAATCTAGAAGAGGACCTATTCCCATTTAAGGGCTTGAGAGTAGTCCGGAAGTTCCACTTCCAAAAAAAGGGGACCTGACTTCCCTGAAGCAACGCGAAAGAGTTCTTGAGGTCCACGCTGCAACTCGAGAAGTACCCCCAGATCCAAGCCGAAACTTGAGACACAACAAAATTATGCCCTGAATGCGAGATGAGGAAATTTTGCCATGCAGAATCTCAAGAGAAATACCACATTCCCTCTTGAAAGGCAAAAATGTACTTGACACCCTTTATTCTACTCAGAAATTACACTCACAAAGCCCTACCCATTGGAGAGAACACACTTTATTGACTCAATTCATGAGACCCTGTTCACATATAAGGGCTCGAGAGCAAAGTGGAAATTCCCCTTCCAACACCAAAGGGGAACTTACTTCCTGAAGCAACCCGAGCGAGTTCCTGAGGTCCCCGTCGCAAGTCGATAAGTACTCCCAGCTTCCCGCCGCAACTCGAGAAACACCTCAAAATTATCCCCTCAATGCGAGAGAACTATATTTTTCGAGGCAGAAGCTCAAGAGAAATACCACATTCCATCTTGAAAGGCAAAAAGGTACTTGACACACTTTATTCGACTCAGAAAGTTCCCTCACACAGCCGTCCACTTGGAGAGAAGAACACACTTTATGGACTCAAATCCTGATGACCCCCTGTTCACATCTAAGGGCTCGAGAGCAAAGCAGAATTTCCCCTTACAACACCAAAAAGGAACTGACTTCTCTGAAGCAACCCGAGCGAGTTCCTGAGGTCCCCGTCGCAACTCGAGAAGTACCCACAGCTTCCCGCCGCAACTCGAGAAACGCCACAAAATTATTCCCTCAATGCGAGAGGAGGAAATTTTTTGATGCAGAATCTCAATAGAAATACCACAGTACCTCTTGAAAGGGAGAAAGATACTTGATACCCTTTATTCGACTCAGAAAGTTCCCTCACACAGCCGTCCATTGGAGAGAAAAACACACTTTATGTACTAAATTCAGATGAGCCGCTGTTCACATTTAAGGGCTCGAGAGCAAAGCGGAAGTTCCCCTTCCAACATGAAAGGGAACCTGACTTCCCTGAAGCAGCCCCAGCGAGATCCTGAGGTCCCCGTCCCAACTCGAGAAGTACCTCCAGCTTCCCGCCACAACTCGAGAAACACCACAAAATTATCCCCTCAATGCGAGAGGAGGAAATTTTGCAATGCAGAATCTCAAGAGAAATACCACATTCCATCTTGAAAGGCAAAAATGTACTTGACACCCTTTATTTTACTCAGAAAGTTCCCTCACAAAGCCCTACCCATTGGAGAGGAGAGCACAGTTTATGGACTCAATTCGAGATGAGCCCTTGTTCACATTTAAGGGCTCGAGAACAAAGCGGAAATTCCCCTTCCAACACCAAAGGGGAACTGACTTCCCTGAAGCAACCCGAGCGAGTTCCTGAGGTCCCCATCGCAACTCGAGAAGTACCCCCAGCTTCCCACTGCAACTCGAGAAACACCACAAAATTATCCCCTCAATGCGAGAGAACTATATTTTTCAATGGAGAAGCTCAAGAGAAATACCACATTCCCTCTTGAAAGGCAAAAAGTACTTGACACCATTTATTCGACTCAGAAAGTTCCCTGACACAGCCGAACACTTTGAGTGGAGAACACCCTTTATGGACTCAAATCCAGATGAGCCCCTGTTCAAATCTAAGGGCTCGAGAGCAAAGCAGAATTTCCCCTTACAACACCAAATGGGAACTGATGTCCCTGAAGCAACCCAAGCGAGTTCCTGACGTTCCCGTCCCAACTCGAGAAGTACCGCCAGCTTCTCGCCGCAACTCAAGAAACACCACAAAACTATCCCCTCAATGCGAGAGGAGAAAATTTTTCGATGCAGAGGCCCAAGAGAAATACCTCATTTCCTCTTGAAAGGCAAAAAGGTACTTGACACCCTTTATTCGACTCTGAAAGATCTCTCACACAGCCCCACCCATGGGGAGGAGAACACACATTATGGACTCAATTCGAGATGAGACCCTGTTCACATTTAAGGGCTCGAGAGCAAAGCGGAAGTTCCGCTTCGAACACCAAAGGGGACCTGACTTCCCTGAAGCAACCCAAGCGAGTTCCTGTGGTCCCCGTCTCAATTCGAGAAGTACCCCCAGCTTCCCGCCGCAACTCGAGAAACACCACAAAATTATCCCCTCAATGCGAGAGGAGGAAATTTTGCGATGCAGAATCTCAAGAGAAATACCACATTCCCTCTTGAAAGGCAAAAAGGTACTTGACACCGTTTATTCGATTCAGAAAGTTCCCTCACACAGCCGTCCCCTTTGGAGAGGAGAACACACTTTATGGACTCAATTCGAGATGAGCCCCTGTGCACATTTAAGGGCTCGAGAGGAAACAGGAAGTTTCCCTTCCAACACCAAAGGAAACCTGATTTCCATGAAGCAACCCCAGCGAGTTCCTGAGGTCCCCGTCGCAACTTGTAAAGCACCCCCAGCTTCCCGCCGCAACCCGAGAAACACCCCAAAATTATCCACTCAATGCGAGAGAACTATATTTTTCTATGGAGAAGCTCAAGAGAAATACAACATTCCCTCTTGAAAGGCAAAAAGGTACTTGACACCCTTTATTCGAATCAGAAAGTTCCCTCACACAGCCGTCCACTTGGAGTGGAGAACACACTTTATGGACTCAAATCCAGATGAGCCCTTTTCACATCTAAGGGCTCGAGAGCTAAGGCGAAGTTCCCCTTACAACACCAAAGGGGAACTGATTTCCCTGAAGCAACACAAGGGAGTTCCTGAGGTCCCCGTCCCTACTCGAGAAGTACTCCCAGCTTCCCGCCGCAACTCGAGAAACACCACAAAACTATCCCCTCAATTCGAGAGGAGGAAATTTGAGATGCAGAATCTCAATAGAAATATAACATTCCCTCTTGAAAGGCAAAAAGGTACTTGACACCCTTTATTCGACTCAGAAAGTTCCCTCACAAAGCCCTTCCCATTGGAGAGGAGAACACACTTTATGGACTCAATTCGAGATGAGCCCATGTTCACATTTAAGGGCTCGAGAGCAAAGCGGAAATTCCCCTTCCAACACCAAAGGGGAACTTACTTCCCTGAAGCAACCCGAGAGAGTTCCAGAGGTCCCGTCGCAACTCGAGAAGTACCCCCAGCTTTCTGCCGCAACTCGAGAAACACAACAAAATTATCCCCTCAATGGGAGAGAACTATATTTTTCAATGAAGAAGTTCAAGAGAAATACCACATATCCTCTTGAAAGGAAAAAAGGTACTTGACACCCTTTATTCGACTCAGAAAGTTCCCTCACACAGCCCTACCCATTGGAGAGGAGAACACACTTTATGGACTCAATTCGAGATGAACCCTGTTCACATCTAAGGGCTCGAGAGCAAAGCAGAAGTTCCCCTTACAACACCAAATGAGAACTGACTTCCCTGAAGCAACCTGAGCGAGTTCCTGAGGTCCCCGTCGCAACTCGAGAATTACACCCAGCTTTCCGCCGCAACTCGAGAAACACCACAAAATAATACACTCAATGCGAGAGGAGGAAATTTTTCGATGCAGAAGCTCAAGAATAATTCCACATTCCCTTTTGAAAGGCAAAAAGGTACTTGACAACTTTATTCCACTCAGAAAGTTCCCTCACACAGCCCTACCCATTGGAGAGGAGAAAACAGTTTAAGGACTCCATTCTATATGAGTCCCTGTTCACATTTAAGGGCTCGAGAGCAAAGCGAAAATTCCTCTTCCAACACCAAAGGGGACCTGACTTCCCTGAAGCAACCCCAGCGAGTTCCTGAGGTCCCCGTCGCAACTCGAGAAGTACCCCCAGCTTCCCGCCGCAACTCGAGAAACACCACAAAATGATCCCCTCAATGCGAGAAGAGGAAATTTTGCGATGCAGAATCTCAAGAGATATAGTACATTCCCTCTTGAAAGGCTAAAAGGTACTTGACACCCTTTATTCGACTCAGAAAGTTCCCTCACAAAGCCGTCCACTTGGAGAGGCGAACACACTTTATGGACACAAATCCAGATGAGCCCCTGTTCACATCTAAGAGCTCGAGATTTAAAAGGAAGTAACCTTTCTAACACCAAAGGTGACCTGACTTCCCTGAAGCAACCCCAGAGAGTTCCTTAGGTCCCAGACGCAATTCGAGAAGTACCCCAAGCTTCCCGCCGCAACTCGAAAAACACCACAAAATTATTCCCTCAATGCCAGAGAAAGAAATTTTTCAATGCAGAAGATCAAGAGAAATACCACATTCCCTGTTGAAAGGCAAAAAGGTACTTGACACCCTTTATTCGACTCAGAAAGTTTCCTCACACAGCCCTAACCATTGGCGAGGAGAACACTGTTTATTGACTTAGTTCAAGATGAGGCCCTGTTCACATTCAAGAGCTCGAGAGAAAACCGGAAATTTCCATCCAGCACCAAAGGTGACCTGAGTTCCTGTAGCAACCCGAGTGACTTCCTGAGGTCTCCGTCGCAACTCGAGAAGTACCCACAGCTTTCCGCCGCAACTCGATAAACACCCTAAAATTATCCCCTCAATGCGAGAGGAGGATATTTTGCAATGCAGAATCTCAAGAAAATAACCACATTCCCTTTCAAAAGGTAAAAATATACTTGACACCCTTTATTCGACACACAAAGTTCCCTCACACAGCCCTATCCATTGGAGAGGAGAACACATTTTTGGGACTCAATTCGAGATGAGCCCCTCTTCACATTTAAGGGTTGGAGAGCAATCCAGAAGTTCCCCTTCCAACACCAGCGGGGACCTGACTACAATAAAGCAACCCGACTGAGTTACTGAAGTGCCCGTCGCAACTCGAGAAGTACACCCAGCTTGCCGCCGCAACTCGAGAAACACCTCAAAATTATCCCCTCAATGCGAGAGGAGGAAATTTTCGATGCAGAATCTAAAGAGAAATACCACATTCCCTCTTGAAAGGCAAAAAGGTACTTGACACCCTTTATTCGACTCAGAAAGTTCCCTTACACAGCCGTCCTCTTGGAGAGGAGAACACACTTTATGGACTCAATTCGAGATGAGACCCTGTTCACATTTAAGGGATCGACAGCAAAGAGGAAGTTCCCCTTCCAACACCAAAGGGGACCTGACTTGCCTGAAGCACCCCGAGTGAGTTCCTGAGGTCCCCGTCGCAACTCGAGAAGTACCCACAGCTTCCGCCGCAACTCGAGAAACACCATAAAATTATCACCTCAATGTGAGAGGAGGAAATTTTGCGATGCAGAATTTCAAGAGAAATATCACATTTCTCTTGAAAGGCAAAAAGGTACTTGACACACTTTATTCGACTCAGAAAGGTCCCTCACACAGCCGTCCACTTGGAGAGGAGAACTCACTTTATGGACTCAATTCGAGATGAGCCCCTGTTCACATTTAAGGGCTCGAGAGCAAAGCGGCAGTTCCCTTTCCAATACCAAAGGGGACCTGACTTCCCTGAAGCAACCCTACTGAGTTCCTGAGGCCCCAGTCGCAACGCGAGAAGTACCCCCAGCTTCCCGCCGCAACTCGAGAAACACCACAAAATGATCCACTCAATGCGAGAGGAGGAGATTTTTCGATGCAGAAGTTCAAGAGAAATACCACATTCCCTCTTGAAAGGCAAAAAGGTACTTGACACCCTTTATTCAACCCAGAAAGTTCCTCAGACAGCCCTACCCATTACAGAGGAGAACACACTTTATGGATTCAATTCGTGATGAGCCCCTGTTCACATTTAATGGCTCGAGAGCAAACCGGAAGTTCCCCTTCCAACACCAAAGGGGACCTGACTTCCCTGAAGCAACCCGAGCGAGTTCCGGAGGTCGCCCTCGCAACTCGAGAAATACCACCAGCTTCCCCCCGAAATTCGAGAAACACAACAAAATTATCCCCTCAATGCGAGAGGAGCAAATTTTTCCATGCAGAAGCTCAAGAGAAATACCACATTCCCTTTTGAATGGTCAAAAGTTACTAGACATCCTTTATTTGAGTCATAAAGATCCCTCACAGAGCCCTCCCCATTGGAGAGGAGAACTCACTTTATGGACTCAATTCGAGATGAGCCCCTGTTCACATTTAGGGGCTCAAGAGCAAACAGGAAGTTCCCTTTCCAACACCAAAGGGGACCTGACTTACCTGAAGCAACCCGAGAGAGTTCCTGAGGCCCCGTCGCAACTCGAGAATTACCCCCAGCTACCGCCGCAACTCGAGAAACAACATAAAATTATCCCCTCAGTGAGAGAAGAGGAAATTTTGCCATGCAGAATTTCAGGAGAAATATCAGATTCCTCTTGAAAGGCAAAAAGGTACTTGACACCCTTTATTCGACTCAGAAAGTCCCCTCACACAGCCGTCCAGTTGGAGAGGAGAACACACTTTATGGACTCAATTCGAGATGCGCCCCTGTTCACATTTAAGGGCTGGAGAGCAAACCGGATGTTCCCCTTCCAACACCAAAGGGGACCTCACTTCCCTGAGGCAACCCGAGCGAGTTCCTGAGGTCCCCGTCTCAACTCGAGAAGTAACCCCAGCTTCCCGCCGCAACTCAAGAAACACTATAAAATTATTCCATCAATGTGAGAAGAGGAAATTTTGCGATGCAGAATATCAAGAGAAATAACATATTCCTCTTGAAAGGCAAAGAGGTACTTGACACCCTTTATTCGACTCAGAAAGTTTCCTCACACAGCCGTCCTCTTGGAGAGGAGAACACACTTTCTGGACTCAATTCGAGATGAGACCCTGTTCACATTTAAGGGATCGACAGCAAAGCGGAAGTTCCCCTTCCAACACCAAAGGGGACCTGACTTGCCTGAAGCACCCCGAGTGAGTTCCTGAGGTCCCCGGCGCAACTCGAGAAGTACCCCCAGCTTCCGCCGCAACTCGAGAAACACCATAAAATTATCCCCTCAATGTGAGAAGAGGAAATTTTGCGATGCAGAATTTCAAGAGAAATATCACATTCCTCTTGAAAGGCAAAAAGGTACTTGACACCCTTTATTCGACTCATAAAGTTCCCTCACACAGCCCTATCCATTGGAGAGGAGAACACAATTTATGGACTGAATTCGAGATGAGCCCCTGTTCACATTTTAGGGCTCGAGAGCAATCTGGAAGTTCCCCTTCCAACACCGAAGGGGACCTGACTTACCTGAAGCCACCGAACGAGTTCCTGAGGTCCCCGTCTGAACACAAGAAGTACCCACAGCTTCCCGCCGCAACTCGAGAAACACCATAAAATTATCCCCTAAAGTGAGAAGAGGAAATTTTGCGATGCAGATTCTCAAGAGAAATATCACATTCCCTCTTGAAAGGCAAAAAGTTACTTGACACCCTTTATTCGACTCAGAAAGTTCCCTCACACAGCCGTCCACTTGGAGTGGAGAACACACTTTATGGACTCAATTCGAGATGAGCCCCTGTGCACATTTAAGGGCTCGAGAGGAAACCGGAAGTTCCCCTTCTAACACCAAAGGGGACCTGACTTCCCTTAAGCAACCCGAGCGAGTTCCTAAGGTCCCCGTCGCAACTCGAGAAATACCACCAGCTTCCCCCCGAAACTCGAGAAACACAACAAAATTATCCCCTCAATGCGAGAGGAGCAAATTTTTCGATGCAGAAGCTCAAGAGAAATACCACATTCCCTTTTGAATGGTCAAAAGGTACTTGACATCCTTTATTTGAGTCAGAAAGTTCCCTCACAGAGCCCTCCCCACTGGAGAGGAGAATACACTTTATGGACTCAATTCGAGATGAGCCCCATTCACATTTAAGGGCTCGACAGCAAAGCGGAAGTTCCCCTTCCAACACCAAAGGGGTCCTGATTTCCCTGAAGCAACCCGAGCGAGTTCCTGATGTCCCCGTCGCAACTCGAGAAGTACCCCCAGCTTCCGCCGCAACTCGAGAAACACCATAAAATTATCCCCTCAATGTGAGAGGAGGAAATTTTGCGATGCAGAATTTCAAGAGAAATATCACATTCCTCATGAAAGGCAAAAAGGTACTTGACACACTTTATTCGACTCAGAAAGGTCCCTCACACAGCCGTGCACTTGGAGAGGAGAACACACTTTATGGACTCAATTCGAGATGAGCCCCTGTTCACATTTAAGGGCTCGAGAGCAAAGCGGCAGTTCCCCTTCCAACACCAAAGGGGCCCTGACTTCCCTGAAGCAACCCGAGCGAGTTCCTGATGTCCCCGTCCCAACTCGAGAAGTACCCTCAGCTTCACGCCGAAACTCGAGAAACACCACAAAATTATCCCCTCAATGTGAGAGGAGGAAATTTTTCGATGCAGAATCTCAAGAGAAATACCACATTCCCTCTTGAAAGGCAAAAAGGTACTTGACACCCTTTATTCGACTCAGAAAGTTCCCTCACACCGCCCTACCCATTGGAGAGGAGAACACACTTTATGGACTCAATTCGAGATAGACCCTGTTCACAATTAAGGGCTGGAAAGCAAAGTGGAAGTTCCCCTTCCAACACCAAAGGGGACCTGACTTCCCTGAACCAACCTGAGGGAGTTCTTGAGGATCCCATCGCAACTCGAGTTGTACTTCCAGCTTCCCGCTGAAACACGAGAAACACCACAAAATTATCCCCTCAATGCGAGAGGACGAAATTTTTTTTTGGTAACTAATTTATTTTTTATAGGAAGCAAATTATTTTACAATATTATATTGTTTGGTTTTGCCATACATTGACATGAATTCGCCCCGTGTTTACATAAGCTCCCCCTCCTGAAACCCCCTCCCACCTCCCTCCTCCCTTTATCCACCCTCAGGGTCATCCCCGCATACCAGCCTCGAGCATCCTATAATATTCATTGACCGAGAACTAGGGATTCGTTTCACATATGACAACATACGTGTTTCAATGCCAGTCTCCCAAATCCTCCCACCCTCACCCTCTCCCATAGAGACCCAATGACTATTCTATACATCTGTGTCTCTTTTGTTGTATCATATACAGTGTTATCATTTGCATCTTTCTAAATACATTATATATGCGTTAGTATACTGTATTGGAGTTTTTCTTTCGGGACTACTTAACTCTGTATAATGGAAATTTTGCGATGTAGAATCTCAAGAGAAATACCACATTCCCTCTTGAAAGGCAAAAAGTTACTTGACACCCTTTATTCGACTCAGAAAGTACCCTCACACACCCGTCCCCTTTGGAGAGGAGAAAACACTTCATGGACTCAATTCGAGATGAGCCGCTGTTCACTTTTCAGGGCTCGAGAGGAAACCGGAAGTACCCCTTCCAAAACCAAAGGGGACCTGACTTCCCTGAAGCAACCCCAGCGAGTTCCTGAGATCCACGTCGAAACTCGAGAAGCACTTCCAGCTTCCCGCCGCAACTCCAGAAACACCCCAAAATTATCCCCTCAATGCGAGATGAGGAAATTTTGCGATGCAGAATCTAAAGAGAAATACCACATTCCCTCTTGAAAGGCAAAATATACTTGACACCCTTTATTCGACTCAGAAAGTTCACTCACACAGCCGTCCCCTTTGGAGAGGAGAACACACTTTATGGACTCAATTCGAGATGAGCCCCTGTTCACATTGAAGGGCTTGAGAAGAATCCGGAAGTTCTCCTTCCAACACCAAAGGGGACCTGACTTCCCTGAAGCAACCCCAGCGAGTTTCTGAAGTCCCCGTCGCAATTCGAGAGGCACACCCAACTTCCTCCCGCAACTCGAGAAACACCCCAAAATTATCCCCTCAATGCGAGATGAGGAAATTTTGCCATGCAGAATCTCAAAAGAAATTCCCTCTTGAAAGGCAAAACGGTACTTGACACCCTTTATTCGACTCAGAAAGTTCCCTCACAGTGAGTTCCTGAGGTCCCCATCGCACCTCAAGAAATACCCCCAGCTTCCCGCCGAAATTCGAGAAATACCACAATTATATCCTCTCAATACCAGATGAGGAAATTTTGCACTGCAGAATCTCAAGAGAAATCCCACATTCCCGCTTGAAAGGCAAAAGGGTACTTGATCCCTTTATACGATTCAAAGTGTTCCCTAACATCCATCCTCATGGGAGACGGGAACACACTTTATGGACTCAAATGGAGAAGAGGCAATATTCCCATTTAACGGCTCGAGAGTAACCCGGAAGTTCCCCTTCCAACACAAAACGGGACTTGACTTCCCTGAAGCAACTAGAGCGAGTTCCTGAGGTCCCGGTCGCAACTTGAGAAGTACCCCCTGCTTCCCGCCGAAACTCAAGAATCATCACAAAATTGTCCCCTCATTGCGAGATGAGGTAATTTTGTGCTGCAGAATCTCCAGAGAAATCCCACATTCCCGCTTCAAAGGCAGAAAGGTACTTGACACACTTTATGCCACTCAGAAAGTTCCCTAAAATCCCGCACGATTGGACAGGAGAAAACATTTTATGGGCTCAACTCGAGAAGTGGCAATTACCCCATTTACTGACTAGAGAGTAATCCAGAAGTTCCCCTTCCAGCACAAAAGGGGACCTGACTTCCCTGAAGTAACTCCAGTGAGTTGCTGAGGTCCGCGTCACAACTCGAGAAGTACCCCCAGCTTCCCGCCACAATTCGAGAAACACCACAAAATTATCACCTCAATGCGAGATGAGGAAATTTTGCGCTGTAGAATCTCCAGAGAAATCCCACATTCCCGCTTCAAAGGCAAAAGGGTAGTTGACTCCCTTTATGTGACTCAGAATGTTCCCTAACATCTGTCCCCATTGGAGAGGAGAACACACTTGATGGACTCAACTTGAGAAGAGGCCCTATTCCCTTTAAAGGGCTGGAAAGTAATCCGGACATTCACTTTACAGCACAAAAGGGGACCTGACTTCCCTGAAGAAATTCCAGTGAGTTCCTGGGGTCCCCGTTGTAACCTCGAGAAGTACTCCGTGCTTCCCGCTGAAACTCAAGAATCATCAGAAAAATTTCCCCTCAATGCGAGATGAGGTAATTTTGCGCTGCAGAATTTCAAGAGAAATCTCACATTCATGCTTGAAAGGCAAAAAAGTACTTGACACACTTTATGTCCTCAGAAAGTACCCTAAAAACCGGCACGATTGGAGAGGAGACCACATTTTCTGGACTCAACTCGAGAAGAGGCATTATTCCCATTCAATGTCTAGAGAGAAATCCGGAAGTTCCCCTTCCAGCACAAAAGGGGAACTAACTTCCCTGAAGTAACTCCAGTGAGTTCCTGAGGTCCCCGTCACAACTCCAGAAGTACCCCCAGCTTCCCGCCACAATTCGAGAAACGGCACAAAATTATCCCCTCAATGCGAGATGAGGAAATTTTGCGCTGCAGAATCTCATGAGAAATCCCACATTCCCGTTTCAAAGGCAAAGGGTACTTGACTCCCTTTATGCGAATCAGAATGTTCCCTAACATCCGTCCTCAGTGGGTGGAGAACACACTTTATGGACTCAAATCGAGAAGAGGCAATATTCCTATTTCACATCTCCAGAGGAACCCGGAAGTTCCCCTTCCAACATAAAAGAGGCCTTGACTTCTCTGAAGCAACCGGAGCGAGTCCATGAGGTTCCCGTCGCAAATCCGAAAGTAACCAATGCTTCCTACTGCAACTCGAGAATCACCACAAAAATTATCCCGTCAATGCGAGATGAGGAATTCTTGCACTGCAGAATCTCAAGAGAAATCCCACATTCCCGCTTGAAAGGCAAAAGGGTACTTGAAACACTTTATGCCACTCAGAAAGTTCCCGAACATCCGTCCCCATTGGAGAGGAGAACACACTATGGACTCAACTCGAGAAGAGGCCCTATTCCCTTTAAAGGGCTCAAAAGTATTACGGACGTTCCCTTTCCAGCACAATAGGGGACCTGACTTCCCTGAAGTAATTCCAGTGAGCTCCTGAGGTCCTTGTCGCACCTCGAGAAGTACCCCCAGCTTCCTGCCGAAATTCGAGAAACACCAAAAAATTATCCTCTCAATGCGAGATGAGGTAATTTTGCGCTGCAGAATCTCAAGAGAAATCCCACATTCCCGCTTGAAAGGCAAAAGGGTACTTTACTCACTTTATCCCATTCAAAAAGTACCTTATTATCTGTCCCCATTGGAGAGGAGAACACATTTTATGGAATCAAATCGAGAAGAGGTCTATTCACTTTAAAGGGCTGGAGAGTAATCTGGAAGTTCCCCTTCCAGCAAAAAAGGGTAGCTGACATCCCTGAAGTAACTGGAGTGAGTTCCTGATGTCCTCGTCGCACCTCAATAAATACCCCCAGCTTCCCGCCGCAATTCGAGAAAAACCACAGTATTATCCCCTCAATGCGAGATGAGGAAATTTCCCGCTGCAGAATCTCAAGAGAAATGCCACATTGCCGCTTGAAAGGCAAAAGCGTACTTGACTCACTTTAGGCGACTCCGAATGTTCCCTAACATCTGTCCCCATTGGAGAGGAGAACACTCTTTATGGATTCAACAGGAAAAGAGTCCCTATTCCTATTAAAGGGCTAGAGAGTAATCCGGAAGTTCCCCTTCCAGCACAAAAGGCGACCTGACTTCTCTGAAATAACTCAAGTGAGTTCCTGAGGTCCCCATCGCAACTCCAGTAGTACCCCCAGCTTCCCGCCACAATTCGAGAAATAGCACGAAATTATGCCTTCAATGTGAGATGAGGAAATTTTGTGCTGCAGGATATCAAGAGAAATCCCACATTTCCGCTTGAAAGTCAAAAGGGTACCTGATACCCTTAATGCGACTCAGAATGTTCCCTAACCTCCGTCCTCAATGGGTGGAGAACAAACTTTATGGACTCAAATCGAGAAGAGGCAATATACGCATTGAATGGCTGGAGAGTAACCCGGAAGTTCCCCTTCCAACACAAAAGGGGATTTGACTTCCCTGAAGCAACCTGAGCGAGTTCCTGAGGTCCCCGCGCAACTCAAGAAGTACTCCCAGCTTCTCACCACAACTCGAGATACACCACAAAATTATTCCCTCAATGCGAGATGAGGAAATTTAGCGCTGCAGAATCTCAAGAGAAATCCCACATTCCCGCTTGATAGGCAAAAGGGTACTTGACACGCTTTATGCCACTCAAAATGTTCCCTAAATCCTGTCCCCATTGGAGGGGATAACACACTTTATGGATTTAACACGTGAAGACGCCCTATTCCAATTAAAGGGCTAGAGAGTAATCCGGAAGTTCCCCTTCCAGCACAATAGGGGATCTGACTTCCCTGAAGTAACTCGAGTGAGTTCCTGAGGTCCCCGTCGCACCTTGAGAAATACCCCCAGCTTCCCGCCGCAATTCGAGAAATACCAGAAAATATCCCCTCAATGCCAGATGAGGAAATTTTGCGCTGCAGAATCTCAAGAGAAATCCTACATTCCGCTTGAAAGGCAAAAGGGTACTTGATCCCTTTTTACGATTCAGAATGTTCCCTAACATCCTTCCTCATGGTAGAGGGGAACACACTTTATGGACTCAAATGGAGAATAGGCAATATTCCCAATTAACGGCTCGAGAGTAACCCGGAAGTTCCCCTTCCAACACAAAAGGGGACTTGACTTCCCTGAAGCAACCCTAGAGAGTTTCTGACGTTCTCGTCGCTAATCCAGATATACCCCCGGCTTCCCGCCACAAATAAAGAAACACCACAAAATTATCCCCTCAATGTGAGATGAGGTAATTTTGCGCTGCAGAGTCTTAAGAGAAATCCCACATTTCCGCTTGAAAGACAAAGGGGTACTTTCCACACTTTATGCCACTCAGAAAGTTCCCTAACATCCATCCCCAATGGAGAGGAGAACTCACTTTATGGATTCAACACGAAAAGAGGCCCTATTCCAATTAAAACGCTTGAGATTAATTCGGAAGTTCCCCTTCCAGCAAAAAAGTGGACCTGACTTCCCTGAAGTAACTCGAGTGAGTTCCTGAGGTCCCCGTCGCACCCCAAAAAGTACACCCAGCTTCCCGCCGCAATTCGAGAAACACCATAAAATTATTCCCTCAGTGCGAGATGAGGAAATTTTCCACTGCAGAATCTCAAGAGAAATCCCACATTCCCGCTTGAAAGGCAAAAGGGTACTTGACTCCCTTTATGCGACTCAGAATGTTCCCTCACATCCGTCCTCAGTGGAGATTAGAACACACTTAATGGTCTCATACCGAAAAGAGGCAATATTCCCATTTTACGGTTGGAGAGTAATCCGGAAGTTTCCTTCCAACAAAAAAGGGGACCTGACTTCCCTGAAGTAACTTGAGTGAGTTCCTCAGGTCCCCGTCATAACTGAAGAAGTACACCCTGCTTCAAGCCGCCACTCCAGAAACACCACAAATTATCCCCTCAATGCGAGATGAGGTAATTATGCGCTGCACAATCTCAAAAGAAATCCCACATTCTCACTTGAAAGGCAAAAGTGTACTTGGCACACTTTATGCATTTAGAAAGTTCCCTAACATCCGTTCCCATGGGAGAGAAGAACATACTTTATGGACTCAACTCGAGAAGAGGCCCTATTCCCTTTAAAGGGCTCAAAAGTAATCCGGACGTTCCCTTTCCAGATCAAAAGGGGACCTGACTTCCCTGAAGTAACTCGAGTGAGTTCCTCAGGTCCCCATCGTAACTAGAGTATACCCCCTGCTTCCCTCCGCAACTCCAGAAACACCACTAAATTATGCCCTCAATGCGAGATGAGGTAATTTTGCGCAGCACAATCTCAAGAGAAATCCCACAATCCCGCTTGAAAGGCAAAAGTGCACTTGACTCCCTTTAGGCGACTCAGAATGTTCCCTAACATCCGTCCTCAGTGGAGTGGAGAACACACATTATGGACTCAAATCGAGAAGAGGCAATATTCCCATTTAACATCTCCAGAGTAACCCGGAATTTCCCCTTCCAACACAAAAGGGAACGTGACTTCCCTGAAGCAACCTAAGCGAACTCCTGAGGTTCCCATCGCAAATCGAAAAGTACCTGCTGCTTCCCGCCCCAACTCGAGAAACACCACAAAATTATCCCCTCAATGCGAGATGAGGTAAATTTGCGCTGCAGAATCTCAAGAGAAATCCCACATTCCCGCTTGAAAGTTAAAAGTGTACTTCAGACACTTTATCCCATTCAAAAAGTTCCCTATTATCTGTCCCCATTGGAGAGGAAAACATTTTGTGGACTCAAATCGAGAAGAGGCCTATTCCCTTTAAAGGGCTTGAGAGTAATCCGGAAGTTCCCCTTCCAGCAGAAAAGGGGACCTGACTTCCCTGAAGTAATTCGAGTGAGTTCCTGAGGTCCCCGTCGCACCTCGAAAAGTATCCCCAGCTTCCCGTCGCAATTGGAGAAACACAATAAAATTATCCCCTCAGTGCGTGATGAGGAAATTTTCCGCTGCAGAACCTCAAGAGAAATGCCACATTCCTGCTTGAAAGGCAAAAGGGTACTTGACATCCTTTATGCCACTCAGAATGTTCCCTAACATCCGTCCTCAGTGGAGATTAGAAGACACTTTATGGTCTCCAACCGAGAAGAGGCAATATACCCATTTAAAGGCTCGAGAGTAATCTGGAAGTTTCCTTCCAGCACAATAAGGGACCTGACTTTCCTGAAGTAACTTGAGTGAGTTCCTCAGGTCCCAGTCATAACTCGAGAAGTACCCCCTGCTTCCCGCCGCAACACCAGAAACACCACAAAACTATCCCCTCAATGCGAGATGAGGTAACTTTGCGCTGCACAATCTCAAGAGAAATCCCATATTCCCCTTGAAAGGCAAAAGGGTACTTGACACACTTTATGACATTGAGAAAGTCCCCTAAGATCTGTCCCCATGGGAGAGGAGAACACACTTTATGGACTCAACTCCAGAAGAGGCCCTATTCCCTTTAAAGGGCTCAAAAGTAATCCAGACGTTCCCTTTCTAGCACAAAAGGGGACCTGACTTTCCTGAAGTAACTCGAGTGAGTTCCTCAGGTCCCCGTCGTAACTCGAGAAGTACCCCCTGCTTCCCGCCTCAACTCCAGAAACACCACAAAAGTATCCCCTAGATGCGAGATATAGTAATTTTTTTGCTGCAGAATCTCAAGGGAAATCCCACATTCCCGCTTGAAAGGCAAAATGGTACTTTACAAACTTTATCCCATTCAGAAAGTTCCCTATCATCTGTCCCCATTGGAGAGGAGAACACATTTTGTGGACTCAAATCAAGAAGAGGCCTATTCACTTTAAAGTGCTCAAGAGTAATCCGGAAGTTCCCCTTCCAGCAAAAAAGGGGACCTGACTTCCCTGAAGTAATTCGAGTGAGTTCCTGAGGTCCCCGTCGCACTTCAAAAAGTACCCCCAGCTGCCCGCCGCAACTGGAGAAACACCACAAAATTATCTCCTCAATGAGAGATGAGGAAATTTTGCACTGCAGAATCTCAAGAGAAATCCCACATTCACGCTTGAAAGGCAAAAGTGTACTTGACTCAATTTATGCGACTCAGAATGTTCCCTAACTTCCGTCCTCAGTGGAGAGGAGAACACACTATATGGACTCAATCGAAAATAGACAATATTCCCATTTAACAGATCAAGAGTAACCCGGAATTTCCCCTTCCAACACAAAAGGGGACTTGACTTCCCTGAAGCAACCAGAGGGAGTTCCTGACGTTCCTGGCTCAAATCGAAAAGTATCAGCTGCTACCCGCTGCAACATGAGAAACGCCACAAATTATTCCCTCTATGCGAGATGAGGTAATTTTGCGTTTTCAAATCTCAAGAGAAATCCCACATTCCCCCTTGAAAGGCAAAAGGGTACTTGACACACTTTATGCCATTAAGAAAGTACCCTAACATCCGTCCCCATGGGAGAGGAGAACAAACTTTATGGACTCAACTTGAGAAGAGGCCCTATTCCCTTTAAGGAGCTCAAAAGTAATCATGATGTTCCCTTTCCAGCACAAAAGTGGACCTGACTTCCCTGAAGTAACTCGAGTGAGTTCCTGAGGCTCCCATCGTAACTCGAGAAGTACCAGCTGCTTCCTTCTGCAAATCGAAAAACACGACAAAATTATCCCTTCAATGCGAGATGAGGTAAATTTGCCCTGCAAAATCTCGAGGGAAATCCCACATTCACGCTTGAAAGGCAAAAGGGTACTTTACACACTTTATCCCATTCAGAAAGTTCCCTATCATCTGTCCCCATTGGAGAGGGGAACACATTTTGTGGACTCACATTGAGAAGAAGCCTATTCCCTTTAAAGTGTTCGAGAGTAATCCGGAAGTTCCCCTTCCAGCAAAAAAGGGGACCTGACTTCCCTGAAGTAACTCGAGTGAGTTCCTGAGGTCCCCGTCCCACCTCAAAAATACCCCAGCTTCCGGCCGCAATTCGAGAAGCACCTCAAAATTATCCCCTCAATACAGGATGAGGAAATTTTGCGCTGCAAAATCTCAAGAGAAATCCCACATTCCCGCTTGAAAGGCAAAAAGGTACTTGACTCTCTTTAGGCGACTCAGAATGTTCCCTAACATCCGTCCTCAGTGGGTGGAGAAAACACTTTATGGACTCAAATCGAGAAGAGGCAATATTCCCATTTAATGCCTCGAGAGTAACCCGGAAGATCCCCTTCCAACACAAAAGGGGACTTGACTTCCCTGAAGCAACCAGAGCAAGTTCCTGAAGTTCTCGTCGGAAATCGAAAAGTACCCGCTGCTCCCCGCTGCAAAACGATAAATGCCACAAAATTATCCCCTCTTTGCAAGATGAGGTAATTTTGCGCTGCAGAATCTCAAGAGAAATCCAACATTCCTGCTTGAAAGGCAAAAGGGTACTTTACACACTTTATCCCATTCAGATAGTTCCCTATCATCTGTCCCCATTGGAGAGGAGAACACATTTTATGCACTCAAATAGAGAAGAGACAATATTCTCATTTTAGGGCTCGAGAGTAATCCGGAAGTTCCCTTCCAGCACAAAAGGGGACCTGACTTCCCTGTACTAACTCGAGTGATTTCCTTCGGTCCCTGCGTAACTTGAGAAGTACCCCCAGCTTCCCGCCGAAATTCCAGAAACAACACTATGTTATCCTCTCAAGGCGAGATGAGGAAAATACGCGCTTCAGAATCTCAAGAGAAATCTCAAATTCTGGCTTGAAAGGCAAACTGGTACTTGACTCCCTTTATGCGACTCAGAATGTTCCCTAACATCCCTCCTCAGTGGAGATTAGAAGACATTTTATGGTCTCAAACCGAGAAGATTCAATATTCCAATGTAACCGCTCGAGAATAATCTGGAAGTTTCCCTCCAGCACAAAAAGGGACCTGACTTCCCGGAAGTAACTTGAGTTAGTTCCTCAGGTCCCAGTCATAAAACGAGAAGTACCCCCTGCTTCTCGCCCAAACTCCAGAAACACCACAAAATTATCCCCTCAATGCGAGATGAGGTAATTTTGCGCTGCACAATCTCAAGAGAAGTCCCACATTCCGCTTGAAAGGCAAAAGGGTACTTGACACAATTTATGCCATTAAGAATGTCCCCTAACATCCGTCCCCATGGGAGAGGAGAACACACTTTATGGACTCAACTCCAGAAGAGGCCCTATTCCATTTAAAGGGCTCAAAAGTAATCCGGACGTTCCCTTTCTAGCACAAAAGGGGACCTGACTTCCCTGATGTAACTCGAGTGAGTTCCTCAGGTCCCCGTCGAAACTTGAGAAGTACGCCCTTCTTCCCGCCTCAACTCCAGAAACACCACAAAAGTATCCCCTAGATGCGAGATGTAGTAATTTTTTGCTGCAGAATCTCAAGGGAAATCCCACATTCCCGCTTGAAAGGCAAAAGGGTACTTTACACACTTTATCCCATTCAGAAAGTTCCCTATCATCTGTCCCCATTGGAGAGGAGAACACATTTTGTGGACTCAAATTGAGAAGAGGCCTATTCCTTTTAAAGTGCTCGAGAGTAATCCGGAAGTTCCCCTTCCAGCAAAAAAGGGGACCTGACTTCCCTGAAGTAACTCGAGTGAGTTCCTGAGGTCCCCGTCGCACCTCAAAAAGTTCCCCCAGCTTCCCGCCGCAATTCGAGAAACACCTCAAAATTCTCCCCTCAATGCGAGATGAGGAAATTATGCGCTGCAGAATCTCAAGAGAAATCCCACCATCCCGCTTGAAAGGCAAAAGTGTACTTGACTCCCTTTAGGCGACTCAGAATGTTCCCTAACATCCGTCCTCAGTGGAGTGGAGAACACAATTTATGGACTCAAATCGAGAAGAGGCAATATTCCCATTTAACATCTCCAGAGTAACCCAGAATTTCCCCTTCCCACACAAAAGGGAACGTGACTTCCCTGAAGCAACCTGAGCGAACTCCTGAGGTTCCCATCACAAATCGAAAAGTACCCGCTGCTTCCCGCCCCACCTCGAGATACACCACAAAATTATCCCCTCAAGGCGAGATGAGGTAAATTTGCGCTGCAGAATCTCAAGAGAAATCCCACATTCCCACTTGAAAGGCAAAAGGGTACTTCAGACACTTTATCCCATTCAGAAAGTTCCCTATCATCTGTCAGCATTGGAGAGGAGAACACATTATGTGGACTCAAATCGAGAAGAGCCCTATTCCCTTTAGTGTGCTAGAGAGTAATCCGGAAGTTTCCCTTAAACAAAAAACGGGACCTGACTTCCCTGAAGTAACTCGAGTGAGTTCCTGAGGTCCCCGTCGCACCTCAAAAAGTACCCCAAGCTTCCCGCCGCAATGGAGAAACACCACAAAATTATCTCCTCAATGCAAGATGAGGGTATTTTGCGCTGCAGAATCTCAAGAGAAATCCCACATTCCCGCTTGAAAGGCAAAAGGTTACTTGACAGCCTTTATGCGACTCAGAATGTTCCCTCACATCCGTCCTCAGTGAAGAGGAGAACACACTTTATGATCTCAAACCAAGAAGAGGCAATATTCCCATTTAACGGCTCGAGAGTAATCCGGAAGTTTCCTTCCAGCACAAAAGGGGACCTGACTTCCCTGAAGTAACTCGAGTGAGTTCCTCAGGTCCCCGTGATTACTCGAGAAGTACCCCCTTCTTCCCGCCACAACTCCAGAAACACTACAAAATTATCCCCTCAATGCGAGATGAGGTATTTTTGCGCTGCAGAATCCCAGGAGAAATCCCACATTCCGCTTGAAAGGCAAAAGTGTACTTGACATACTTTATGCCATTAAGAAAGTTCCCTAACATCCGTCCCCATGGGAGAGCAGAACACACTTTAAGGACTCAACTCAAGAAGACGCTCTATTCCCTTTAAAGGTCTCAAAAGTAATCCGGACGTTCCCTTTCCAGCACAAAAGGGGACCTGACTTCCCTAAAGTAGCTCGAGTGAGTTCCTGAGGTCCCCATCGTAAATCAAAAAGTACCCCCTGCTTCTCTCCTCAACTCGAGAAACACCACTAAATTATGCCCTCAATGGAGATGAGGTAATTTTACCCTGCACAATCTCAAGGGAAATCTCACATTCCCGCTTGAAAGGCAAAAGGGTACTGACTCCCTTCATGCGACTCACAATGTTCCTTAACATCCGTCCTCAGTGGAGTGGAGAACACACTTTATGGATAAATGGACAAAAGACAATATTCTCATTAAACATCTCGAGAGTAACCCGGATGTTCCCCTTCCAACACAAAAGGGGACTTGACTTCCCTGAAGCAATTCAAGGGAGTTCCTGAGATACCTGTCGCAAACAGAAAAGTACCACGTTTTTCCAGCCACAGCTCGAGAAACATCACAAAATTATCCCCTCTATGCATATTGAGGTAATTTTGTGCTGCAGAATCTCAAGAGAAAACCCACATTCGTGCTTGAAAGGCAAAAGGGTACTAAACTCCCTTTATGTGATTCAGAATGTTCCCTAACATCTGGCCCATTGGAGAGGAGATCACATTTTCTGGACTCAACTAGAGAAGAGGCCTATTGCCATTAAAGGGCTCGGGAGTAATCCAGAAGTTCCCCTTCCAGCTCAAAAGGGGACCTGACTTCCCTGAAGTAACTCGAGTGAGTTCCTCAGGTCCCCGTCATAACTCGAGAAGTACCCCCTGCTTTCCACCGCAACTCGAGAAACACCACAAAATTATCCCCTCATGCGAGATGAGGTAATTTTGTGCTGCAGAATCTCAAGAGAAATCCCACATTCCCGCTTGAAAGGCAAAAGGGTACTTGACTCACTTGAAGCGACTCAGAATGTTCCCTAACATCCGTCATCAGTGGAGAAAGAACACACTTTATGGACTCAAATCGAGAAGAGGCAATATTCCCTATTAAGGGCTTGAGAGTAATCCGGAGGTTCCCCTTCTAGCACAAAAGGGTACCAGAATACCAGGAAGTAACTTGAGTCAGTTGCTGAGGTCCGAGTCGCAACTCGAGAACTACTCCCAGCTTCCCGCTGCAATTCGAGAAACATCTCAAAGTTATCCCCTAAGTTCGAGATGAGGAAATTTTCCCTGCAGAATCTCAAGAGAAATCCCACATTCCCTCTTGAAAGGCAAAAGGGAACTTGACTCCCTTGAGGGGACTCAGAATGTTCCCTAACATCCGTCCTCAGTGGGTGGAGAAAGCACTTTATGGACTCAATCGAGAATAGACAATATTCCCATTTAACGGATCGAGAGTAACCCGGAAGTTCCCCTTCCAACACAAATGGGGACTTGACTTCCCTGAAGGAACCCGAGCAAGTTCCTGAGGTTCCCGTCTCAAATCGAAAAGTACCCGCTGCTTCCCGCTGCAACACGATAAACACCACAAAATTATCCCCACTTTGCGAGATGAGGTAATTTTGCCCTGCAGAATCTCAAGAGAAATCCCACATTCCCGCTTGAAAGGTAAAAGTGTACTTTACACAGTTTTTCGCATTCAGAAAGTTCCCTATCATCCGTCCCCATTGGAGAGGAGATCACATTTTATGCACTCAAATCTAGAAGAGGCAATATTCTCATTATAGGGCTCGACAGTAATCAGGAAGTTCCCTTCCAGCACAAAAGGGGACCCGACTTCCCTGTAGTAACTCGAGTGTGTTCCTGAGGTCCCTGTCATTACTCAAGAAGTACCCCCAGCTTCCCGCAGCAATTCCAGAAACAACACTATGTTATCCTCTCAATGCGAGATGAGGGAAATTTGCGCTGCAGAATCTCAAGAGAAATCCCACATTTCCGCTTGAAAGGCAAACTGGTACTTGACTCCCTTTATGCGACTCAGAATGTTCCCTAACATCCGTCCTCAGTGGAGATTAGAAGACACTTTATGGTCTCAAACCGAGAAAATTCAATATTCCCATGTAACCGCTCAGAGTAATCCAGAAGTTTCCTTCCAGCACAAAAAGGGACCTGACTTCCCGGAAGTAACTTGAGTGAGTTCCTCAGATCCCAGTCATAACTCGAGAAGTACCCCCTGCTTCCCGCCGCAATTCCAGAAACAACACAAAATTATCCCCTCAATGCTAGATGAGGTAATTTTTTGCTGCACAATCTCAAGAGAAATCCCACATTCCCGCATGAAAGGCAAAAGTGTACTTGACACACTTTATGCCATTAAGAAAGTGCCTAACATCCGTCCCCATGGGAGAGGAGAACACACTTTATGGACTCAACTCCAGAAGAGGCCCTATTCCCTTTAAAGGGCTCAAAAGTAATCCGGACGTTCTCTTTCTAGCACAAAAGGGGAACCGACTTCCCTGAAGTAACTCAAGTGAGTGTCTCAGGTCCCCGTCATAACTCGAGAAGTACACCCTGCTTCCCGCCTCAACTCCAGAAACACCGCAAAAGTATCCCCTGGATGCGAGATGTAGTAATTTTTTGCTGCAGAATCTCAAGGGAAATCCCACATTCCCGCTTGAAAGGCAAAAGGGTACTTTACACACTTTATCCCATTCAGAAAGTTCTCTATCATCTGTCCCCATTGGAGAGGAGAACACATTTTGTGGACTCAAATCCAGAAGAAGCCTATTCCCTTTAAAGTGCTCGAGAGTAATCCGGAAGTTCCCCTTCCAGCAAAAAAGGGGACCTGACTTACCTGAAGTAACTCGAGTGAGTTCCTGAGGTCCCCGTCGCACCTCAAAAAGTAACCTCAGCTTCCCGACGCAATTCGAGAAACAGCACAAAATTATCCCCTCAATGCGAGATGAGGAAAATACGCGCTTCAGAATCTCAAGAGAAATCCCACATTCCTGCTTGAAAGGCAAAAGGGTACTTGACTCCCTTTATGCGACTCAGAATGTTCCCTAACATCCGTCCTCAGTGGGTGGAGAACACACTTTATGGACTCAAATCCAGAAGAGGCAATATTCCCATTTAGTGGCTGGAGAGTAACCCGGAAGTTCCCCTTCCAACACAAAAGGGGATTTGACTTCCCCGAAGCAACCCTAGAGAGTTCCTGACGTTCCCTTCGCTAATCCAGATGTACCCCTGGCTTCCCGCCACAAATAAAGAAACACCACAAAATTATCCCCTCATTGCGAGATGAGGTAATTTTGCACTGCAGAGTCTCAAGAGAAATCCCACATTACCGCTTGAAAGACAAAGGGGTGCTTGACACACATTATGCCACTCAGAAAGTTCCCTAACATCCGTTCCCATTGGAGAGGAGAACACACTTTTAGGATTCAACACGAAAGAGGCCCTATTTCAATTAAAGGGCTTGAGAGTAATCCAGAAGTTCCCCTTCCAGTAAAAAAAGGGACCTGACTTCCCTGAAGTAACTCGAGTGATTTCCTAGGTCCCCGTCGCACTTCAAAAAGTACCCCCAGCTTCCCGCTGCAATTGGAGAAACACCACAAAATGATCTCCTCAATGTGAGATGAGGAAATTTTGCGCTGCAGAATCTCAAGAGAAATCCCACATTCCCGCTTGAAAGGCAAAAGGGTACTTGACTGCCTTTATGCGACTCAGAATGTTCCCTCACATCCGTCCTCAGTGAAGAGGAGAACACACTTTATGGTCTCAAACCGAGAAGAGGCAATATTCCCATTTAACGGCTCGAGAGTAATCCGGAAGTTTCCTTCCAGCACGAAAGGGGACCTGACTTCCCTGAAGTAACTCGAGTGAGTTCCTCAGGTCCCCGTCATAACTGGAGAAGTACCCCCGGCTTCCAGCCGCCACTCCAGAAACACCACAAATTATCCCCTCAATGTGAGATGAGGCAATTTTACGCTGCACAATCTCAAGAGAAATCCCACAATCCCGCTTGAAAGGCAAAAGTGTACTTGACTTCCTTTAGGCGACTCAGAATGTTCCCTAACATCCGTCCTCAGTGGAGTGGAGAACACAGTTTATGGACTCAAATCGAGAAGAGGCAATATTCCCGTTTAACATCTCTAGAGTAACCCGGAATTTCCCCGTCCAACACAAAAGGGAACGTGACTTCCCTGAAGCAACCTGAGCGAACTCCTGAGGTTCCCATCGCAAATTGAATATTACCCGCTGCTTCCCTCCGCAAATCGAGAAACACCATAAAATTTTTCCCTCAATGTGAGATGAGGTAAATTTGCGCTGAAGAATCTCAAGAGAAATCCCACATTCCCGCGTGAAAGGCAAAAGGGTACTTTACACACTTTATCCTATTCAGAAAGTTCCCTATCATCTGTCCAATTTGGAGAGGAGAACACATTTTTTGCATTCAAATCGAGAAGAGGCCTATTCACGTTAAAGGGTTCGAGAGTAATCAGGAAGTTCCCCTTCCAGGAAAAAAGTGGACCTGAGTTCCCTGAAGTAACTCGAGTGAGTTCCTGAGGTCCCCATCGCACCTGAAAAAGTACCCCCAGTTTCCCACCGCAATTCGAGAAACACCAAAATATTATCCCCTCAATGGGACATGAGGTAATTTTGCACTGCAAAATCTCAAGAGAAATCCCACATTCCCGCTTGAAAGGCAAAAGGGTACTTGACTCCCTTTCTGCGACTCAGAATGTTCCCTAATATCAGTCCTCAATGAAGAGGAGAACACAGTTTATGGACTCAAAACGAGAAGAGACAATATTCCCATTTAAGGGCTCGAGAGTAATCCGGAAGTTCCCCTTCAAACACAAAAGGGGACTTGACTTCCCTTAAGCAACCCTAGAGAGTTCCTGAAGTTCCCTTTGCAAATCCAGAAGTACCCCCAGCTTCCCGCCACAACTAAAGAAACATCACAAAATTATCCTCTCAATGCGAGATGAGAAAATTTTGCGTTGCAGAATCTCAAGACAAATCCCACATTCCCACTTGAAAGGCTTAAGGGTACTTGACTCCTTTTATGCGACTCAGAATGTTCCCTAACATCCGTCATCATAGGAGAGGAGAACATACTTTATGGACTCAGATCTAGAAGAGGCAGTATTCCCATTTAAGGGCTCGAGAGTAATCCGGAAGTTCCCTTCTGGCACAAAAGGGGACCTGACTTCCCTGAAGTAACTCCACTGAGTTCCTGAGGTCCCCTTCGCACCTGGAGAAGTACCCCCTGCTTCCCGCCGCAATTCGAGAAACACCACAAAATTATCCCCTCAAACCGAGATGAAGAATATTTCCGCTACAGAATCTCAAGAGAAATCCGACATTCCCGCTTGAAAGGCAAAAGGGAACTTGACTCCCTTTATGCGACTCAGAATTTTCCCTCACATCCGTCCTCAGTGAAGAGGAGAACACTCTATGTTCTCAAACCGATAAGAGGCAATATTCCCATTTAACGGCTCGAGAATAATCTGGAAGATTCCTTCCAGCACAAAAGGGGACCTGACTTCCCTGAAGAAACTCGATTGAGTTCCTCACGTCTCCGTTGTAACTCGAGAAGTACCCCCTGCTTCCCGCCGAAACTCCAGAGAAACCACAAAATTATCCCCTCAATGCGAGATGAGGTAATTTTGAGCTACACAATCTCAAGAGAAAACCCACATTCCCGCTTGAAAGGCAAAAGTGTACTTGACAAACTTTATCCCATTAAGAAAGTTCCCTAACATCCGTCCCCATGGCAGAGGAGAACACACTTTATGGACTCAACTCGAGAAGAGGCCCTATTCCCTTTAAAGGGCTCAAAAGTAATCCGGACGTTCCCTTTCCAGCACAAAAGAGGATCTGACTTCGCTGAAGTAATTCGAGTGAATTCCTGATGTCCCTGTCGTAACTCGAGAAGTACCCCCTGTTTCCCTCCTCAACTCGAGAAACACCACAAAATTATGCCCTAAATGCGAGATGAGGTAATTTTACCCTGCAGAATCTCAAGAGAAATCCCACATTCCCGCTTGAAAGACAAAAGGGTACTTTACACACTTTATGCCATTCAGAAACTTCCCTATCATCTGTCCCCATTGGAAAGGAGAACGCATTTTGTGGTCTCAAATCGAGAAGAGGCCTATTCCCTTTAAAGTGCTCCAGAGTAATCCGGAAGTTCCCCTTCCAGCAAAAAAGGGAATCTGACCTCCCTCAAGTAACTCTAGTGAGTTCCTGAGGTCTCTGTAGCACCTCGAGAAGTACCTGCAGCATACCACCGCAATTCGAGAAACACCACAATATTATCCCCTCAATGCGAGATGAGGAAATTTTGCGCTGCAGAATCTCAAGAGACATCCCATATACCCGCTTGAAAGGCAAAAGGGTACTTGACTCCCTTTATGCGACTCAGAATGTTCCCTAACATCCGTCCTCATTTGGTGGAGACACACTTTGTGGACTCAAATCGAGAAGAGGCAATATTCCCATTTAAAGGCTCGAGAGTAACCGGAAGTTCCCTTTCCAACAAAATAGGGGACATGACTTCCCAGAAGCAACCCAAGCGAGTTCCTGAGATGCCCGCGCAACTTCACAACTACCCCCTGCTTCTTGCCACAACTCGAGATACACCACAAAAGTATTGCCTCAATGCGCGGTGAAAAAATTTTGCGCTGCATATTCTCAAGAAAAATTCCACATTCCCGCTTGAAAGGCAAAAGGGTACTTGACACAATTTATGCCACTCAGAATGTTCCCTAACATTGGTCCCCATTGGAGAGGAGAACACACTTTATGGATTTAACTCGTGAAGACGCCCTATTCCAATTAAAGGGCTAGAGAGTAATCCGGAAGTTCCCCTTTCAGCACAAAAGGCGACCGGATTTCCCAGAAGTAACTCGAGTGAGTTCTTAGGGTCCTCGTCGCACCTCGAGAAATACCCCCAGCTTCCCGCTGCAATTCGAGTAATGCAACAAAATTATACCCTCAAGGCGAGAAGAGGAAATTTTGTGCTGCAGAATCTCAAGAGTAATCCCACATTCCCGCTTGAAAAGTAAAAGGGTATTTCACTCGCTTTAGGCCACTCAGAATGTTCCTTAACATCTGTCCTCAAGGAGAGGAGAACACAATTTATGCACTGAAATCGAGAGGAGGTAATATTCCCATTTAAAGGCTCGAGAGTGTTGCGGAAGTTCCCATTCGAACACAAAAGGGGACTTGACTTCCCTGAAGCAACCCTAGAGAGTTTCTGACGTTCCGTTCGCTAATCAGAAGTACCCCTGGCTTCACGCCACAAATAAAGAAACATCACAAAATTATCCCCTCAATGCGAGATGAGCAAATTTTGAGCTGCAAAATCTCAAGAGAAATCCCACATTCCCGCTTGAAAGGAAAAAGTGTACTTGACTTCCTTTATGCGACACAGAATGTTCCCTAACATCCGTCCTCAGTGGAGAAGGCAACACACTTTATGGACTCAAATGGAGAAGAGGCAATATTCCCATTTAACGGCTTAAGAGTAATCCGGCAGTTCCCCTTCCAGCACAAAAGGGGACCTGACATCCCTGAAGCAACCGGAGAGAGTTCCTGAGGTCCCCATCGCAACTCGAGAAGTAACCCCTGCTTCCAGCCGCACCTCGAGAAACACCAGAAAATTATCCCGTCAATGGTGGATGAGGTAATTTTCGCTGCAGAATCTCAGGGAAATCCTACATTCCCACTTGAAAGGCAAAAGGGTACTTGACACACTTTATACCACTCAGAAAGTTCCCTAACATATGTCTCCATTGGAGAGGAGAACACACTTTATGGATTCAACACGAGTAGAGGCCCTATTCCAATTAAAGGGCTAGAGAGTAATCCGGCAGTTCCCCTTCCAGCACAAAGGGGGACCTGACTTCCCTGAAGCAACACGAGTGAGTTCCTGACGATCCGTTCGCAAATCCATAAGTACCCCCGGCATTCCGCCGCAACAAAAGAAACACCACAAAATTATCCCCTCAATGCGAGATGAGGTAATTTTGCCCTGCAGAATTTCAAGAGAAATCCCACATCGAAGCTTGAAAGGCAAAAGTGTACTAGACACATTTTATGCCTCTCACAAAGTTTTCTAACTTCGGTCCCCATTGGAGAGGAGATCACACTATATGGACTCAACTCGAGAAGAGTCCCTATTCCCATTAAAGGGCTCCAGAGTAATCAGGAAGTTCCCCTTCCAGAACAAAAGGGGACATGACATCCCAAAGTAACTCTAGTGAGTTCCTGAGGTCCCATTGGCAACTCAAGAAGTACCAGCAGCTTCCTCCCACAATTCGAGAAACACAAAAATATTTTCCCCTCAATGCGAGATGAGGAAATTTTCACTGCAGTATCTCAAGAGAAATCCCACATTCCGGTTTGAAAGGCAAAAGGGTATTTGACTCCCTTTATGCGACTCAGAATGTTCCCTCACATCCGTCATCAGTGAAGAGGAGAACGCAATTTATGGACTCAAACCGAGAAGAGGCAATATTCCCATTTAACGGCTCGAGAGTAATCGGGAAGTACCCTTCCAGCACAAAAGGGGACCTGACTTCCCTGAAGTAACTCGAGTGAGTTCCTCAGGTCCCCGTCGTACTTCGAGAAGTAACCCCTGTTTCCCGTCGCAACTTCAGAAACACCTCAAAATTATCCCTTCAATGCGAGAGAGGAAATCTGCGTTGCACAATCTCAAGAGAAAGCCCAAATTCCCGCTTGAAAGGCAAAAGTGTACTTGACAAATTTTATGCCATTAAGAAAGTTCCCTAACATCCGTTCCCATGGGAGAGCTGAACACACTTTAAGGACTCCCTTTATGCGACTCAGAATGTTCCCTAACATCTGTCCTCAGTGGAGAGGAGAACACAATTTATGGACTCAAATCGAGAAGAGGCAATATTACCATTTAATGACTCGAGAGTAACCCGGAAGTTCCCCTTCCAACACAAAAGGGGACTTGACTTACCTGAAGCAACCCTAGAGAGTTCCTAACGTTCCCTTTGCAAATCCAGAAGTAACCCCTGCTTCCCGCCACAAATAAAGAAATATCACAAAATTATCCCCTCAATGCGAGATGAGGAAATTTTGCGCTGCAGAATCTCAAGAGAAATCCCACATTCCCGCTTGAAAAGGAAAACGATACTTCACACACTTTATGCCACTCAGAAAGCTCCCTAACATCCATCCCCAATGGAGAGGAGAACACACTTTATGGACTCAACTCGACAAGAGGTCTTATTCCCATTAAAGGGCTCAAGAGTATTCCAGATTCCCCTTCCAGCACAAAAGGGGACCTTATTTCTCTTAATTAACTGGAGTGAGTTCCTGAGGTCCCCTTCGCAACTCGAGAAAGCCCCAGTTCCCGCCACAATTCGAGAAACACCACAAAATTATCCCCTCAATGCGAGTTGAGGCAATTTTGCGTTGCAGAATCTCAAGAGAAATCCCAAATTCCCGCTTGAGAGGCAAAAGTTTAGAAGATCCCCTTTAGGCGACTCAATGTTCCCTAACATCCATCCTCAGTGCAAAGAGAGCACACTTTATGGACTCATCTCAAAAGAGGCCCTATTCCTATTAAAGGGCTGGGAAGTAATCTGGAATTTTTCCTTCCAGCACGAAATGGGACCTGACTTCACTGAAAAAACTCGAGTGATTTCCTGAGGTCCGCGTCGCAACTCGAGTAGGATCCCCAGCTTCCCGCTCAATTCGAAAAACACCAGATAATTTTACCCTCAATGGGAGATGAGGAAATTTTGCGCTGCAGAATCACAAGAGAAAACACACGTTTCCTATTTAAAACCAAAACGGTACTTGACACACTTTATGGAATTCAGAAAGTTCCCTCACCTGGATCCCATGGAGAGGAGAACACACATTATGCACTCAAATTGAGAAGAGGAAATATCCCACTTAAAGGTTCGAGAGTAATCCGGAAGTAACCCTTCCAACACAAAGGGGGACTTGACTTACCTGAAGCAACCCGAGTGAGTTCCAGAGTTCCCCGTCGCAACCAGAGAAGTACTTCCTGCTTCCCGCCGCAACACGAGAAACACCACAAAAGTATGACCGCATTGCGAGATGAGGGAATTTTGGGCGGCAAAATCTCAAGAGAAATCTCACATTCCCGCTTGCAAGGGAAAAGGGTTCTTGACTCCCGTTATTCGAATCAGAATGTTCCCTAACATCCGTCCTCAGTGGAGAGTAGAACATAGTTTATGGACTCAGTTCGAGAAGACGCAATATTCCCGTTTAACGGCTCGAGAGTAATCTGGACGTTCCCCTTCAAACACAAAGGGGGACTTGACTTACCTGAAGCAACCCGGGTGAGTTCCAGAGTTCCCCGTCGCAACCAGAGAAGTACTCCCTGCTTCCCGCCGCAACTCGAGAAACACCACAAAAGTATGACTTCAATGCGAGATGAGGAAATTTTGCGCGGCAAAATCTCAAGAGAAATCTCACATTCCCACTTGAAAGGCAAAAGGGTTCTTGACTGCCGTTATTCGACTCAGAATGTTCCCTAACATACGTCCTCAGTGGAGAGTAGAACATAGTTTATGGACTCAATTCGAGAAGAAGCAACATTCCCATTTAACGGCTGGAGAGTAATCCGGAAGTTCCCCTTCCAACACAAAAGGGGATTTGACTTCCCTGAAGCAACCCGAGCGAGTTCCTGAGGTCCCCGTCGCATCTCGAGAACTACCCCCTGCTTCCCACAGCACCTCGAGAAACAACACAAAATAATCCCCTCAATGCGAGATGAGGTAATTTTGCGCTGCAGAATCTCAAGAGAAATCCAAAATTCCCTCTTGAGAGGCAAAAGTTTAGAAGATCCCCTTTAGGCGACTCAATATTCCCTAACATCCGTCCTCAGTGCAGAGGAGAACACACTTTATGGACTCATCTCAAAAGAGGCCCTATTCCTATTAAAGGGCTGGGAAGTAATCCGGAATTTTTCCTTCCAGCATGAAATGGGACCTGACTTCCTTGAAAAAACTCGAGTGAGTTCCTGAGGTCCGCGTCGCAACTCGAGTAGGATCCCCAGCTTCCCGCTCAATTCGAAAAACACCAGATAATTTTACCCTCAATGGGAGATGAGGAAATTTTGCGCTGCAGAATCACAAGAGAAAACCCACGTTTCCTATTTAAAACCAAAACGGTACTTGACACACTTTATGGAATTCAGAAAGTTCCCTCACCTGGTTCCCATGGAGAGGAGAACACACATTATGCACTCAAATAGAGAAGAGGAAATATCCCACTTAACGGCTCGAGAGTAATCCGGAAGTAACCCTTCCAACACAAAGGGGGACTTGACTTACCTGAAGCAACCCGAGTGAGTTCCAGAGTTCCACGTCGCAACCAGAGAAATACTCCCTGTTTCCCGCCGCAACACGAGAATCACCACAAAAGTATGACCGCAATGCGAGATGGGGAAATTTTGGGCGGCAAAATCTGAAGAGAAATCTCACATTCCCGCTTGCAAGGGAAAAGGGTTCTTGACTCCCGTTATTCGACTCAGAATGTTCCCTAACATCCGTCCTCAGTGGAGAGTAGAACATAGTTTATGGACTCAGTTCGAGAAGAAGCAATATTCCCATTTAACGGCTCGAGAGTAATCTGGACGTTCCCCTTCCAACACAAAGGGGGACTTGACTTACCTGAAGCAACCCGAGTGAGTTCCAGAGTTCCCCGTCGCAACCAGAGAAGTACTCCCTGTTTCCCGCCGCAACTCGAGAAACACCACAAAAGTATGACTTCAATGCGAGATGAGGAAATTTTGCGCGGCAAAATCTCAAGAGAAATCTCACATTCCCACTTGAAAGGCAAAAGGGTTCTTTACTGCCGTTATTCGACTCAGAATGTTCCCTAACATACGTCCTCAGTGGAGAGTAGAACATAGTTTATGGACTCAATTCGAGAAGAAGCAATATTCCCATTTAACGGCTCGAGAGTAATCCGGAAGTTCCCCTTCCAACACAAAAGGGGATTTGACTTCCCTGAAGCAACCCGAGCGAGTTCCTGAGGTCCCCGTCGCATCTTGAGAACTACCCCTTGCTTCCCACAGCACCTCGTGAAACAACACAAAATAATCCCCTCAATGCGAGATGAGGTAGATTTGCGCTGCAGAATTTCAAGAGAAATCCCTTGAAATTCCCTCTTGAAAACCAAAACGTACTTGACACACTTTATTCCACTCAGAAAGTTCCCTAACCTCGTTCCCATTGGAGAGTAGAACTCACTTTAAGGACTCAACTCGAGAAGAGGCCCTATTCCCATTAAAGGGCTGGAGAGTAATCTGGAAGTTCACCTTCCATCACAAAAGAGGAGCTGATTTCCCTGAAATAACTCGAGTGAGTTACTTAGGTCCCCGTTTCCACTCGAGAAATACCCACAGCTTCACGCCTCAATTCGAGAAACACCACAAAATTATCCCCTCAATGCGAGATGAGGAAATTTTTGGCTGCATTCTCAAGAGAAATGCCACATTCCTGTTTGAAAAGTAAAAGGGTACCTGACACCCTTTATGTGACTCAGAAATTTCACTAACATCAATCTTAATTGGATAGAACACACCTTATGGACTCAATTGAGATGAGGGCCTATTCCTAATTAACGCCTCGAGAGTAAACCAAAAGTTCCACTTACAACACAAAAGGGGAGCTGACTTCCTTGAAGTAACTCTAGTGAGTTCCTGAGGTCCCATTGACAACTCGAGATATACCCACAGCTTCTCGTCGTAATTCGAGAAACACCACAAAATTATCCCCTCAATGCGAGATGAGGAAATTTTGCGCTGCAGAATCTCAAGAGAAATCCAACATTCCCGCTTGAAAGGCAAAAGGGTACTTGACCCCCTTTGTGCGACACAGAATGTTCCCTAACATCCTTCCTCAGTGGGTGGAGAACACAATTTATGGACTCAAATCGAGAAGAGGCAATATTCCCTTTTAACGGCGCGAGAGTAACCTGCAAGTTCCCCTTCTAACACAAAAGGGGAGTTGACTTCCCTGAAGCAACCCGAGCGAGTTCCTGAGGTCCAAGCACCTCGAAAATTACCCCCTGCTTCTCTCCGCAACTCGAGATAAACCACAAAATTATTCCTTCAAAGCGAGATGAGGAAATTTTGCTCTGCAGAAGGCAAGAGTAATCCCACATTCCCGCGTGAAAGGCAAAATGGTACTCGACACACTTAATGTCACTCAGAAAGTTCCCTAACATCTGTCCCCTTTGGAGAAGAGAACACACTTTATGAATTCAATGCCTGAAGACGCCCTATTCCAATTAAGGGCTAAAGAGTTATCCAGAAGTTCCCCTTCCAGCACAAAAGGGGACCTGATTTCCCCGAAGGAACTCGAGTGAGTTCCTGAGGTCCTGTCGCACCTCGAGGAGTACTCCCAGCTTCCCGCCGCAATTCGTGAAATAGCACAAAATTATCCCCTCAATGCGAGATGAGGAAATTTTGTGCTACAAAATCTCAAGAGAAATCCCACTTGCCCGCTTGAAAGGCAAAAGGTATTTGACGCCCTTTATGCGAATTAGAATGTTCCCTAACATCTGTCCTCAGTGGAGAGGAGAACACACTTTATGGTCTCAAATGGCGAAGCGGCAATATACCCATTTATCTCCTCGAGAGTAACCTGGAAGTTCCCCTTCCAACACAAAAGGGGATCTGACATCACTGAAGTAACTCTAGTGAGTTCCTGAGGTCCCATTGGCAACTCGAGATGTACCCACAGCTTCCCGCCACAATTCAAGAAACACCACAAAATTATACACTCAATGCGAGATGAGGAAATTTCTCACTGCAGAATCACAAGAGAAATCCCACATTTTCATTTGAAAGGAAAAAGGGTACTTGACTCCTTTAATGCGAACAGAATGTTAGCTAACATCCGGCCTCAGTGGAGAGGGGAACAAATTTATGGACTCAAATCGAGAAGAGTCAATATTTCCAATTTACGGTTCGATATTAATCCAGAAGTTCCCCTTCCAACACAAAAGGGGACTTGACTTCCCTGAAGGAACCCGAGCGAGTTCCTGAGTTTTCCATTGCACCTCGAGAAGTACCCCCTTTTTCCCGCTGCAACTCGAGGAACACCCCAAAACTAACCCCTCAATGCGAGATGAGGTAATTTTGCACTGTAGAATATCAAGAGAAATCCTACATTCCCGCTGGAAAGGCAAAAGGGTACTTGACTCCCTTTATGCGACTCAGAAATTTCCCTAACATCCGTCCCCATTGGAGAGGAGAACACACTTTATGGACTTAACTCGAGAAGAGGCCCTATTCACTTTAAACGGCTCAAAAGTAATACGGACATTCCCTTTCCAGCCCAAAAGGGGACCTGACTTCCCTGAAGAAACTCGAGTGAGTTCCTGAGGTCTCCTTCGCACCTCGAGAAGTACCGCCAGGTTCCCGCCGCAATTCGAGAAACACCACAAAATTATCCCCTGAATGCGAGATGAGGAAATTTTGCGCTGCAGAATCTCAAGAGAAATCCCACATTCCCGCTTGAAAAGGAAAACGATACTTCACACAATTTATGCCACTCAGAAAGCTCCCTAACATCCGTCCCCAATGGAGAGGAGAACACACTTTATGGAATCAACTCGACAAGAGGACCTATTCCCATTAAAGGGCTCAAGAGTATTCCAGAAGTTCCCCTTCCAGCACAAAAGGGGACCTGACTTCTCTGAATTAACTGGAGTGAGTTCCTGAGGTCCACTACACAACTCGAGAAGACCCAGTTTCCGCCGCAACTCGAGAAACACCACAAAATCATCCCCTCAATGCGAGATGAGGTAAATTTGCGTTGCAGAATCTCAAGAGAAATCCCACATTCCCGCTTGAAAGGAAACAGGTTAGAAGACCACCTTTAGGCGACTCAATGTTTCCCAACATCCGTCCTCAGTGGAGAGGAGAGCACATTTTATGGACTCAAATCAAAAGAGGCCCTATTCCTATTAAAGGGCTGGGAAATAATCTGGAATTTTTCCTTCCAGCACGAAATGGGACCTGACATCCCCGAAATAACTCGAGTGAGTTCCTGCAGTCCGCGTCGCAACTCGAGAAGTATCCGCAGCTTCCCACCCAATTCGAGAAACACCAGATAATTTTGCCCTCAATGGGAGATGAGGACATTTTGCGCTGCAGAATCACAAGAGAAAACTCACATTCCCTCTTTAAAACCAAAACGGTACTTGACACACTTTATGGCACTCAGAAAGTTCCCTCACCTCGTTCCCATGGAGAGGAGAACACACCTTATGCACTCAAATCGAGAAGAGGAAATATCGCACTTAACGACTCGAGAGTAATCCGGAAGTTCCCCTTCCAACACAAAGGGGGACTTGACTTACCTGAAGCAACCCGAGTGAGTTCCAGACTTCCCCGTTGCAACCAGAGAAGTACTCCCTGCTTCCCGCCGCAACTCGAGAAACACCACAAAAGTATGACCTCAATGCGAGATGAGGAAATTTTGAGTGGCAAAATCTCCAGAGAAATCTCACATTCCCGCTTGCAAGGCAAAAGGGTTCTTGACTCCCTTTATTCGACTCAGAATGTTCCCTAACATCCGTCCTCAGTGGAGAGTAGAAATAGTTTATTTACTGAATTCGAGAAGAAGCAATATTTCCACTTAACGGATCGAGAGAAATCCGGAAGTTCCCCTTCCAACACAAAAGGGGATTTGACTTCACTGACGCAACCTGAGCGAGTTCCTGAGGTCCCGTTCGCAACTGGAGAAGAACACCCAGTTCCCGCCGTAATTCGAGAAACACCACAAAATTATCCCCTCAATGCGAGATGAGGTAATTTTGCGTTGCAGAATCTCAAGAGAAATCCCACATTCCCGCTTGAGAGGCAAAAGGGTAGAAGACCCCCTTTAGGCGACTCAATGGTCACTAACATCCGTCCTCAGTGGAGAGGAGAACACACTTTATGGACTCAACTCAAAAGAGGCCCTATTCCTATTAAAGGGCTGGGAAGTAATCCGGAATTTTTCCTTCCAGCACGAAATGGGACCTGACTTCCCTGAAATAACTCGAGTGAGTTCCTGAGGTCCACGTCGCAACTCGAGAAGTATCTCCAGCTTCCCGCCCAATTCGAGAAACACCAGATAAATTTGCCCTCAATGGGAGATGAGGATATTTTGCGTTGCAGAGTCACAAGAGAAAACCCACATTCCCTCTTTAAAACCAAAACGGTACTTGACACACTTTATGGCACTCAGAAAGTTCCCTCACCTCGTTCCCATGGAGAGGAGAACACACCTTATGCACTCAAATCGAGAAGAGGAAATATCCCACTTAAGGGCTCCAGAGTAATCCGGAAGTTCCCCTTCCAACACAAAGGGGGACTTGACTTACCTGAAGCAACCCGAGTGAGTTCCAGACTTCCCCGTTGCAACCAGAGAAGTACTCCCTGCTTCCCGCCGCAACTCGAGAAACACCACAAAAGTATGACCTCAATGCGAGATGAGGAAATTTTGCGTGGCAAAATCTCCAGAGAAATCTCACATTCCCGATTGAAAGACAAAAGGGTTTTTGACTCACTTTATTCGACTCAGAATGTTCCCTAACATCTGTCCTCAGTGGAGAGTAGAACATAGTTTATGGACTCAATTCGAGAAGAAGAAATATTCCTATTTAACGGCTCGAGAGTAATCCGGAAGTTCCCTTTCCAACACAAAAGGGGACTTGACTTCCCTGAAGCAACCCGAGTGAGTTCCTGAGGTCTCCGTCGAAACTTGAGAAGTACCTCCTGCTTCTCACCGCAACTCGAGAAACACCACAAAATTATCCCGTCAATGCGAAATGAGGTAATCTTGCGCTGCAGAATTTCAAGAGAAATCCCACATTCCCGCTTGAAAGGCAAAACGGTACTTGACACACTTTATGCCACTCAGAAAGCTCCCTAACTTCCGTCCACAGTGGAGAGGTTAACACACTTTATGGACTCAACTCGACAAGAGGCCCTATTCCCATTAAAGGTCTCAAGAGTATTCCAGAAGTTCTCCTTCCAGCACAAAAGGGGACCTGACTTCTCTGAATTACCTGGAGTGAGTTCCTGAGGTCCCCTTCGAAACTCGAGAGGAAGCCCCAGTTCCCGCCGCAATTCGATAACACCACAAAATTATCCCCTCAATGCGAGATGAGGTAAATTTGCATTGCAGAATCTCAAGATAAATCCCACATTCCCGCTTGAAAGGCAACAGGTTAGAAGACCCGCTTTAGGCGACTCAATATTCCCTAACATCTGTCCTCAGTGGAGAGGAGAACACACTTTATGGACTCAACTGAAAAGAGGCCCTATTCCTATTAAAGGGCTGGGAAATAATCTGGAATTTTTCCTTACAGAACGGAATGGGACCTGACTTCCCTGAAATAACTCGAGTGAGTTCCTGCAGTCCGTGTCGCAACTCGAGAAGTATCCGCAGCTTCCCGCCCAATTCGAGAAACACCAGATAATTTTGCCCTAAATGCGAGATGAGTAAATTTTCCGCTGCAGAATCACAAGAGAAAACTCACATTCCCTCTTTAAAACCAAAACGGTACTTGACACACTTTTTGGAACTCAGAAAGTTCCCTCATGTCGTTCCCATGGAGAGGAGAACACAATTTATGCACTCAAATCGAGAAGAGGAAATATCCCACTTAACGGCTCGAGAGTAATCCGGAAGTTCCCCTTCCAACACAAAGCGGGACTTGACTTACCTGAAGCAACCCGAGTGAGTTCCAGAGTTCCCCGTCGTAACCAGAGAAGTACTCCCTGCTTCCCGCCGCAACTCGAGGAACACCACAAAAGTATGACCTCAATGCGAGATGAGGAAATTTTGCACGGGAAAATCTCAAGAGAAATCTCACATTCCTGCTTGCAAGGCAAAAGGGTTCTTGACTCCCTTTATTCGACTCAGAATGTTCCCTAACATAAGTCCTTAGTGGAGAGTAGAACATAGTTTATGGACTCAATTCGAGAAGAAGCAATATTCCCATTTAACGGCTCGAGAGTAATCCGGAAGTTCCCCTTCCAACACAAAAGGGGATTTGACTCCCTGAAGCAAAACGAGCGAGTTCCTGGGGTCCCTATCGCATCTCGGGAAGTACCCCCTGCTTCCCACAGCAACTTGAGAAACACCACAAAATAATCCCCTCAATGCGAGATGAGGTAGATTTGCGCTGCAGAATTTCAAGAGAAATCCCTTGAAATTCCCTCTTGAAAACCAAAACGTACTTGACACACTTTATTCCACTCAGAAAGTTCCCTAACCTCGTTCCCATTAGAGAGTAGAACACACTTTAAGGACTCAACTCGAGAAGAGGCCCTATTCCCATTAAAGGGCTAGAGAGTAATCCGGAAGTTCACCTTCCATCACAAAAGAGGAGCTGATTTCCCTGAAGTAACTCGAGTGAGTTCTTTAGGTCCCCGTTGCAACTCGAGAAATACCACCAGCTTCACGCCAGTTCGAGAAACACCACAAAATTATCCCCTCAATGCGAGATGAGGAAATTTTTGGCTGCATTCTCAAGAGAAATCCCACATTCCTGTTTGAAAGGTAAAAGGGTATTTGACAGCCTTTATGGGACTCAGAAATTTCACTAACATCAATCTTAATTGGATAGGAGAACACACCTTATGGACTCAATTCGAGATGAGGCCCTATTCCCATTTAACGACTCGAGAGTAAACAAAAAGTTTCACTTCCAACACAAAAGGGGATCTGACATCACTGAAGTAACTCTAGTGAGTTCCTGAGGTCCCATTGGCAACTCGAGATGTACCCACAGCTTCCCGCTGCAATTCAAGAAACACCACAAAATTAACCCCTCAATGAGAGATGAGGAAATTTTCACTGCAGAATCTCAAGAGAAATCCCACATTTTCGCTTGAAAGGAAAAAGGGTACTTGACTCCCTTAATGCGACTCAGAATGTTCCCTAACATCCAGCCTCAGTGGAGAGGGGAACAAACTTTATGGACTCAAATCGAGAAGAGGCAATATTCCCATTTAACGGTTCGATATTAATCCAGAAGTTCCCCTTCCAACACAAAAGGGGACTTGACTTCCCTGAAGCAACTCGAGCGAGGTACTGAGTTTTCCAACGCACCTCGAGAAGTACCCCCTTTTTCCCGCCGCAAACCGAGGAACACCACTTAACTAACCCCTCAGTGCGAGATGAGGTAACTTTGCGCTGTAGAATCTCAAGAGAAATCACACATTCACACTTGAAAGGCAAAAGGTTACTTTACTCCCTTGAGGCGACTCAAAATGTTCCCTAACATCTGTCTTCAGTGGAGAGGAGAACAAACTTATGGACTCAAATCGAGAAGAGGCAATATTTCCACTTAAGACTCGAGAGTGACCCGGAAGTTTCCCTTCCAACAAAAAAGGGGACTTGACTTCCCTGAAGCAACCCTAGAGAGTTCCTGACGTTCCCTTCTCTAATCCAGATGTACCCCCGTCTTCCCGCCACAAATAAAGAAACACCACAAAATTATCCCCTCAATGCGAGATGAGGTAATTTTGCGCTGCAGAGTCTCAAGAGAAATCCCACATTACCGCTTGAAAGACAAAGGGGTACTTGCCACACTTTATGCCACTCAGAAAGTTCCCTAACATCCGTCCCCATTGGAGAGGAGAACACACTTTATGGACTCAATGAGAAAAGGCCCTATTCCCTTTAAAGGGCTAAAAAGTAATCCGGACCTTCTCCTTCAGCACAAAAGGGGACCTGACTTCCCTGAAGTAACTCGAGTGAGTTCCTGAGGTCCCTGTCGCACCTCAAATAGTACCCCCAGTTTCCCGTCGCAATTTGAGAAACACCAAAATATTATCCCCTCAATGCGTGATGAGAAAATTTTGCGCTGCAGAATTTGAAGAAAAATCCCACATTCCCTCTTGAAAGGCAAAAGGGTACTTGACTCCCTTTAGGCGACTCAGAATGTTCCCTAACATCCGTCCTCAGTGGATAGGAGAACACACTTTATGGACTCCAATCGAGAAGAGGCAATATTCCCATTTAATGACTCGAGAGTAACCCGGAAGTTCCTCTTTCAATAAAAAAGGGGCCTTGACTTCCCTGAAGCAACCCCAGAGAGATCCTGACGTTCAATTCGCAAATCCAGAAATACCCCCGGCTTCCCGCCACAAGTAAAGAAACATCACAAAATTATCCCAAAATGCGAGATGAGGAAATTTTGCGCTGCAGAATCTCAAGAGAAATCCAACATTCCCACTTGAAAGGCATAACTGTACTTGACTCCCTTTACGTGACTCAGAATGTTCCCTAACATCCGTCCTCATAGGAGAGGAGAACATACTTTATGGACTCAAATCGAGAAGAGGCAATATCCCATTTAACAGCTCGAGAGTAATCCGGAAGTTCCCTTCTGCCACAAAAGGGGACCTGACTTCCCTGAAGTAACTCCAGTGAGTTCCTGAGGTCCCCTTCGCACCTCGAAAATACCCCCAGCTTCCCGCCGCAATTCGAGAAACACCACAAAATTATCCCCTAAAAGCGAGATGAGGAAAATTTCCGCTACAGAATCTCAAGAGAAATCCCACATTCCCGCTTGAAAGGCAAAAGGATATTTGACTCCACTTAAGCGACTCAGAATGTTCCAACACATCCGTCCTCAGTGAAGAGGAGAACACACTTTATGGTCTCAAACTGATAAGAGGGAATATTCCCATTTAACGGCTCGAGATTAATCTGGAAGATTCTTTCCAGCACAAAAGGGGACCTGACTTCCCTGAAGAAACTCGATTGAGTTCCTCAGGTCTCAGTTGAAACTCGAGAAGTACCCCCTGCTTACCGCCGAAACTCCAGAAAAACCACAAAATTATCCCCTCAATGCGAGATGAGGTAATTTTGCGCTGAACAATCTCAAGAGAAATCCCACACTCCCGCTTGAAAGGCAAAAGGATACTTTACACACTTTATCCTATTCAGAAAGTTCCCTATCATCTGTCCCCATTGGAGAGGAGAACGCATTTTGTGGACTCAAATCGAGAAGACGCCTATTCCCTTTAAAGTGCTCCAGAGTAATCCGGAAGTTCCCCTTCCAGCAAAAAAGGGAACCTGACCTCCCTCAAGTAACTCTAGTTAGTTCCTGAGGTCTCTGTAGCACCTGGAGAAGTACCCGCAGAATACCGCCGCAATTCGAGAAACACCACAATATTATCCCCTCAATGCGAGATGAGGAAATTTTGCGCTGCAGAATCTCAAGAGACATCCCATATTCCCGCTTGAAAGGCAAAATGGTACTTGACTCCCTTTATGCGACTCAGAATGTTCCCTAACATCCGTCCTCATTTGGTGGAGACACACTTTATGGACTCAAATCGAGAAGAGGCAATATTCCCTTTTAAAGGCTCGAGAGTAACCTGGAAGTTCCCTTTCCAACACAAAAGGGGACATGACTTCCCTAAAGCAACCCGAGCGAGTTCCTGAGGTCCCCGCGCAACTTCACAACTACCCCCTGCTTCTTGCCACAACTCGAGATACACCACAAAAGTTTTCCCTCAATGCGAGGTGAAAAAATTTTGCGCTGCACAATCTCAAGAAAAATTCCACATTCCCGCTTGAAAGGCAAAAGTGTACTTGACACAATTTATGCCACTCAGAATGTTCCCTAACATTGGTCCCCATTGGAGAGGAGAACACACTTTATGGATTTAACTCGTGAAGACGCCCTATTCCAATTAAAGGGCTAGAGAGTAATCCGGAAGTTCCCCTTTCAGCACAAAAGGCGACCGGACTTCCCTGAAGTAACTCGAGTGAGTTCCTAAGGTCCTCGTCGCACCTCGAGAAATACCCCCAGCTTCCCGCTGCAATTCGAGAAATACAACAAAATTATCCCCTCAAGGCGAGAAGAGGAAATTTTGTGCTGCAGAATCTCAAGAGTAATCCCACATTTCCGCTTGAAAAGTAAAAGGGTACTTCACTCGCTTTAGGCCACTCAGAATGTTCCTTAACATCTGTCCTCAAGGAGAGGAGAACACAATTTATGCACTGAAATCGAGAGGAGGTAATATTCCCATTTAAAGGCTCGAGAGTGTTGCGGAAGTTCCCATTCGAACACAAAAGGGGACTTGACTTCCCTGAAGCAACCCTAGAGAGTTTCTGACGTTCCGTTCGCTAATCCAGAAGTACCCCTGGCTTCGCGCCACAAATAAAGAAACAACACAAAATGATCCCCTCAATGCGAGATGAGCAAATTTTGAGCTGCAAAATCTCAAGAGAAATCCCACTTGAAAGGAAAAAGTGTACTTGACTTCCTTTATGCGACTCAGAATGTTCCCTAACATCCGTCCTCAGTGGAGAGGGCAACACACTTTATGGACTCAAATGGAGAAGAGGCAATATTCCAATTTAACGGCTTGAGAGTAATCCGGCAGTTCCCCTTCCAGCACAAAAGGGGACCTGACATCCTTGAAGCAACCCCAGAGAGTTCCTGAGGTCCCCATCGCAACTCGAGAAGCAACCCCTGCTTCCAACCGCACCTCGAGAAACACCAGAAAATTATCCCGTCAATTGTGGATGAGGTAATTTTCGCTGCAGTATCTCAAGAGAAATCCCACATTTCTGCTTGAAAGGCAAAAGGGTACTTGACACACTTTATACCACTCAGAAAGTTCCCTAACATATGTCCCCATTGGAGAGGAGAACACACTTTATGGATTCAACACGAGTAGAGGCCCTATTCCAATTAAAGGGCTAGAGAGTAATCCGGCAGTTCCCCTTCCAGCACAAAGGGGGACCTGACTTCCCTGAAGCAACACGAGTGAGTTCCTGACGATCCCTTCGCAAATCCATAAGTACCCTCAGCATCCCGCCGCAACAAAAGAAACAACACAAAATTATCCCCTCAATGCGAGATGAGGTAATTTTGCGCTGCAGAATCTCAAGAGAAATCCCACATCGAAGCTTGAAAGGCAAGATGTACTTGACACACTTTATGCCTCTCACAAAGTTTTCTAACTCTGGTCCCTATTGGAGAGGAGATCACACTATATGGACTCAACTCGAGAAGAGTCCCTATTCCCATTAAAGGGCTCCAGAGTAATCAGGAAGTTCCCCTTCCAGAACAAAAGGGGACATGACATCCCAAAGTAACTCTAGTGAGTTCCTGAGGTCTCATTGGCAACTCAAGAAGTACCACCAGCTTCCCGCCACAATTCGAGAAACGAAAAAATATTTTTCCCTCAATGCGAGATGAGGAAATTTTACCCTGCAGTATCTCAAGAGAAATCCCACATTCCCGTTTGAAAGGCAAAAGGTTATTTGACTCCCTTTATGCGACTCAGAATGTTCCCTCACATCCGTCATCAGTGAAGAGGAGAACACAATTTATGGACTCAAACCGAGAAGAGGCAATATTCCCATTTAACGGCTCGAGAGTAATCGGGAAGTACCCTTCCAGCACAAAAGGGGACCTGACTTCCCTGAAGTAACTCGAGTGAGTTCCTCAGGTCCCCGTCGTACTTCGAGAAGTAACCCCTGTTTCCCGTCGCAACTTCAGAAACACCTCAAAATTATCCCCTCAATGCGAGATGAGGAAATTTTGAGTTGCACAATCTCAAGAGAAATCCCACATTCCCGCTTGAAAGGCAAAAGTGTACTTGACAAACTTTATGCCATTAAGAAAGTTCCCTAACATCCGTCCCCAATGGAGAGCTGAACACACTTTAAGGACTCCCTTTATGCGACTCAGAATGTTCCCTAAAATCTGTCCTCAGTGGAGAGGAGAACACAACTTATGGACTCAAATCGAGAAGAGGCAATATTCCCATTTAATGACTCAAGAGTAACCCGGAAGTTCCCTTTCCAACAAAAAAGGGGACTTGACTTACCTGAAGCAACCCTAGAGAGTTCCTAACGTTCCCTTTGCAAATGCAGAAGTAACCCCTGCTTCCCGCCACAAATAAGAAATATCACAAAATTATCCCCTCAATGCGAGATGAGGAAATATTGCGCTGCAGAATCTCAAGAGAAATCCCACATTCCTGCTTGAAAAGGAAAATGATACTTCACACACGTTTTGCCACTCAGAAAGCTCCCTAACATCCATCCCCAATGGAGAGGAGAACACACTTTATGGACTCAACTCGACAAGAGGCCCTATTACCATGAAAGGGCTCATGAGTATTCCAGAAGTTCCCCTTCCAGCACAAAAGGGGACCTGACTTCTCAGAATTAACTGGAGTGAGTTCCTGAGGTCCCCTTCGCAACTTGAGAAAGCCCCAGTTCCCGCCGCAATTCGAGAAACACCACAAAATTATCCCTTCAATGCGAGTTGAGGCAATTTTGCGTTTCAGAATCTCAAGAGAAATCCCATATTCCCGCTTGAGAGACAAAAGTTTAGAAGACCCCCTTTAGGCGACTCAATGTTCCCTAACATCGGTCCTCAGTGGAGAGGAAAACATACTTAATGGACTCAATTCAAAAGAGGCCCTATTACTATTAAAGGGCTGGGAAGTAATCCGGAATTTTTCCTTCCAGCACGAAATGGGACCTGACTTCCCTGAAATAACTTGAGTGAGTTCCTGAGGTCCGCGTCGCAACTCGAGTAGGATCCCCAGCTTCCCGCCCAATTCGAGAAACACCAGATAATTTTGCGGTCAAAGGGAGATGAGGAAATTTTGTGCTGCAGAATCAAAAGAGAAAATCCACATTCCCTCTTTAAAATCAAAACGGTACTTGACACACTTTATGGCACTCAGAAAGTTCCCTCACCTGGTTCCCATGGAGAGGAGAACACACATTATGCACTCAAATTGAGAGGAGGAAATATCCCACTAAACGGCTCGAGAGTAATCCGGAAGTTCCCCTTCCAAAACAAAGGGGGACTTGACTTACCTGAAGCAACCCGAGTGAGTTCCAGAGTTCCCCGTCGCAAACAGAGAAGTACTCCCTGCTTCCCGCCGCAACTCGAGAAACACCACAAAAGTTTGACCTCAATGCGAGATGAGGAAATTTTGCGCAGCAAAATCTCAAGAGAAATCTCACATTCCCGCTTGATAGGCAAAGGGTTCTTGACTCCCTTTATTCGACTCAGAATGTTCCCTAACCTCCGTCCTCAGTGGAGAGTAGAACATAGTTTATGGACTCAATTCGAGAAGAAGCAATATTCCCATTTAACGGCTCGAAAGTAATCCAGAAGTTCCCCTTCCAACACAAAAGGGGATTTGACTTTCCTGAAGCAACACGAGCGAATTCCTGAGCTCCCCGTCGCATCTGGAGAAGTACCCCCTGCTTCCCACAGCACCTCGAGAAACAACACAAAATAATCCCCTCAATGCGAGATGAGGTAGCTTTGCGCTGCAGAATTTCAAGGGAAATCCCTTGAAATTCCCTCTTGAAAACCAAAACGTACTTGACACACTTTATTCCACTCAGAAAGTTCCCTAACCTCGTTCCCATTGGAGAGTAGAACACACTTTAAGGACTCAACTCGAGAAGAGGCCCTATTCCAATTAAAGGGCTAGAGAGTAATCCGGAAGTTCACCTTCCATCACAAAGGAGGAGCTGATTTCCCTGAAATAACTCGAGTGAGTTCCTGAGGTCCCCATTGCCACTCGAGAAATACCCCCAGCTTCACGCCGCAATTCGACAAACACCACAAAATTATCCCCTCAATGCGAGATGAGGAGATTTTGGCTGCATTCTCAAGAGAAATCCCACATTCCTGTTTGAAAGGTAAAAGGGTACTTGACACAATTTATGCGACTCAGAAATTTCACTAACATCGATCTTAATTGACAGAACACACCATATGGACTCAATTGAGATGAGGCCCTATTCCCAATTAACGCCTCGGGAGTAAGCCAAAAGTTCCACTTACAACACAAAAGCGGACCTTAATTCCCTGAAGAAACTCTAGTGAGTTGCTGAGGTCCCACTGACAACTCGAGATGTACCCACAGCTTTCCGCCGCAATTCGAGAAACACCACAAAATTATCCCCTCAATGAGAGATGAGGAAATTTTGCGCTGCAGAATCTCAGAGAAATCCCACATTCCGTCTTGAAAGGCAAAACGGTACTTGACCCTCTTTGTGCGACACAGAATGTTCCCTAACATCCTTCCTCAGTGGGTGGAGAACACAATTTATGGACTCAAATCGAGAAGAGGCAATATTCCCTTTTAACGGCGCGAGAGTAACCCGCAAGTTCCTCTTCTAACACAAAAGGGGAGTTGACTTCCCTGAAGCAACCCGAGCGAGTTCCTCAGGTCCAGTTCAGTTCAGTCGCTCAGTCGTGTCCGACTCTCCGCGACCCCATGAATCACAGCACGCCAGGCCTCCCTGTCCATCACCAACTCCCGGAGTACACTCAAACTCATGTCCACAGAGTCGGTGATGCCATCCAGCCATCTCATTCTCCGTCGTCCCCTTCTCCTCCCGCCCCCAACCTTTCCCAGCATCAGAGTCTTTTCCAGTGAGTCAACTCGTCGCATGAGGTGGCCAAAGTATTGCAGATTCAGCTTTAGCATCAGTCCCTCCAATGAACATCCAGGATTGATCTCCTTTAGAATGGACTGGTTGGATCTCCTTGCAGTATAAGGGACTCTCAAGAGTCTTCTCCAACACCACAGTTCAAAAGCATCGATTCTTCGGCGATCAGCCTTCTTCACAGTCCAACTCTCACAACCATACATGACCACGGGAAAAACCATTGCCTTGACTCCAATCACCTCGAAAAGTACCCCCTGCTTCTCGCCGCAACTCGAGATAAGCCACAAAATTATTCCTTCAGAGCGAGATGAAGAAATTTTGCTCTACAAAATCGCAAGAGAAATCCCACATTCCCGCATGAAAGGCAAAATGGTACTCGAAACACTTTATGCCACTCATTAAGTTCCCTAACATCTGTCTCCTGTGGAGAAGAGAACACACTTTATGAATTCAACGCCTGAAGACGCCCTATTCCAATTAAAGGGCTAGAGAGTAATCCAGAAGTTCCCCTTCCAGCACAAAAGGGGACCTGATTTCCCCGAAAGAACTCGAGTGAGTACCTCGAGAAGTACCCCCAGCTTCCCGCCGCAATTCGAGAAATAGCACAAAATTATCCCCTCAATGCGAGATGAGGAAATTTTGCACTTCAAAATCTCAAGACAAATCCCACATTCCCGCTTGAAAGGCAAAAGGGTACTTGACACCCTTTATGCGAATTAGAATGTTCCCTAACATCCGTCCTCAGTGGAGAGGAGAACACACTCTATGGTCTCAAATGGCAAAGAGGCAATATACCCATTTATCTCCTCGAGAGTAATCCGGAAGTTCCCCTTCCAACACAAAACGGGATCTGACATCACTGAAGTAACTCTAGTGAGTTCCTGAGGTCCCATTGGCAACTCGAGATGTACCCACAGCTTCCCGCTGCAATTCAAGAAACACCACAAAATTATACCCTCAATGCGAGATGAGGAAATTTCTCGCTGCAGAATTACAAGAGAAATCCCACATTTTCGCTTGAAAGGAAAAAGGGTACTTGACTCCCTTAATGCGAGTCAGAATGTTAGCTAACATCCGGCCTCAGTGGAGAGGCGAACAAACTTTATGGACTCAAATCGAGAAGAGTCAATATTCCCATTTAACGGTTCTATATTAATCCATAAGTTCCCCTTCCAACACAAAAGGGGACTTGAGTCCCCTGAAGTAACCCGAGCGAATTCCTGAGTTTTCCATCGCACCTCGAGAAGTACCCCCTTTTTCCCGCCGCAACTCGAGGAACACCACAAAACTAACCCCTCAATGCAAGATGAGGCAATTTTGCGCTGTAGAATATCAAGAGAAATCCCACATTCCCGCTGGAAAGGCAAAAGGGTACTTGACTCCCTTTATGCGACTCAGAAATTTCCCTAACATCCGTCCCCATTGGAGAGGAGAACACACTTTATGGACTTAACTCGAGAAAAGGCCCTACTCACTTTAAACGGCTCAAAAGTAATAAGGATGTTCCCTTTCCAGCCCAAAAGGGGACCTGACTTCCCTGAAGTAACTCGAGTGAGTTCCTGAGGTCTCCTTCGTGCCTCGAGAACTACCGCCAGGTTCCCACCACAATTCGAGAAACACCACAAAATTATCCCCTCAATGCGAGATGAGGAAAATTTGCGCTGCAGAATCTCAAGAGAAATCCCACTTTCCCGCTTGAAAAGGAAAACGATACTTCACACATTTTATGCCACTCAGAAAGCTCCCTAACATCCGTCCCCAATGGAGAGGAGAACACACTTTATGGACTCAACTTGACAAGAGGCCCTATTCTCATTAAAGGGCTTAAGAGTATTCCAGAAGTTCCCCTTCCAGCACAAAAGGGGACCTGACTTCTCTGAATTAACTGGAGTGAGATCCTGAGGTCCCCTTCGCAAATCGATATGAACCCCCAGTTCCCGCCGCAATTCGAGAAACACCACAAAATTATCCCTCAATGCGAGATGAGGTAATTTTGCGCTGCAGAATCTCAAAAGAAATCCCACATTCCCGCTTGAGAGGCAAAAGGGTAGAAGACTCCCTTTAGGCGACTCAATGTTCCCTAACATCCGTCCTCAGTGGAGAGGAGAACACACTTTATGGACTCAACTCAAAAGAGGCCCTATTCCTATTAAAGGGCTAGAAAGTAATCCGGAATTTTTCCTTCCAGCATGAAATGGGACCTGACTTCCCTGAAATAACTCGAGCGAGTTCCTAAGGTCCGCGTCGCAACTCGAGTAGGATCCCCAGCTTCCAGCCCAATTCGAGAAACACCAGATAATTTTGCCCTCAATGGGAAATGAGGATATTTTGCGTTGCAGAGTCACAAGAGAAAACCCACATTCCCTCTTTAAAACCAAAACGGTACTTGACACACTTTATGGCACTCAGAAAGTTCCCTCACCTCGTTCCCATGGAGAGGAGAACACACTTTATGCACTCAAATCGAGAAGAGGAAATATCCCACTTAAGGGCTCCAGAGTAATCCGGAAGTTCCCCTTCCAACACAAAGGGGGACTTGACTTACCTGAAGCAACCCGAGTGAGTTCCAGAGTTCCCCATCGCAACCAGAGAAGTACTCACTGCTACCCGCCGCAACTCGAGAAACACCACAAAAGTATGACCTCAATGTGAGATGAGGAAATTTTGCACGTCAAAATCTCAAGAGAAATCTCACATTCCCGCTTGCAAGGCAAAAGGGTTCTTGACTCCCTTTGTTCGACTCAGAATGTTCCCTAACATCCGTCCTCAGTGGAGAGTAGAACATAGTTTATGGACACAATTCGAGAAGAAGCAATATTCCCATTTAACGGCTCGAGATTAATCAGGAAGTTCCCCTTCTAACACAAAAGGTGACTTGACTTCCCTGAAGCAACCCGAGTGACTTCCTGAGGTCTCCGTCAAAACTTGAGAAGTACCCCCTGCTTCTCACCGCAACTCGAGAAAGACCACAAAATTATCCCCTCAATGCGAGATGAGGTAATCTTGCACTCCAGAATCTCAAGAGAAATCCCACATTACCGCTTGAAAGGGAAAATGGTAGTTGACTAACTTTAGGCGACTCAGAATGTTCCCTAACATCATTCCACAGTGGAGAGGAGAACACACTTTATGTACTCAAATCAAGAAGACGCAATATTCCCATTTAATGGCTCCAGAGTAATCCGGAAGTTCCCCTTCCTACACAAAAGGGGACTTGACTTCCCTGAAGCACCCGAGTGACTTCCTGAGGTCTCCATCGACACTTGAGAAGTACCCCTTGCTTCTCACCGCAACTCGAGAAACACCACAAAATTATCCCCGCAATGCGAGAAGAGGTATTCTTGCACTGCAGAATCTCAAGAGAAATCCCACATTCCCGCTTGAAAGGCAAAACGGTACTTGACACACTATATGACACTCAGAAGCTCCCTAACATTCATCCCCAGTGGAGAGGAGAACACACTTTATGGACTCAACTCGACAAGAGGCCCTATTCCCATTAAAGGGCTCGAGAGTATTCCGAAAGTTTTCCTTCCAGCATGAAATGGGACCTGACTTCCCTGAAATAAGTCGAGTGAGTTCCTGAGGTCCGTGTCGCAACTCAGAAGTATCCCCAGGTTCCCGCCCAATTCGAGAAACACCAGGTAATTTTGCCCTTCATGGGAGATGAGGAAATTTTGCGCTTCAGAATCACAAGAGAAAACCCACATTTCCTCTTTAAAAGCAAAACGGTACTTGACACACTTTATGGCACTCAGAAAGTTCCCTCAGCTCGTTCCCATGGAGAGGAGAACACACTTTATGCACTCAAATCAAGAAGAGGAAATATCCCATTTAACGGCTCGAGAGTAATCCGGAAGTTCCCCTTCCAACACAAAGGGGGACTTGACTTACCTGAAGCAACCCGAGTGAGTTCCTGAGTTCCCCGTCCAAACCAGAGAAGTACTCCCTACTTCCTGCCGCAACTCGAGAAACACCACAAAAGTATGACCTCAATGCGAGATGAGGAAATTTGCCCTGCAGAATCTCAAGAGAAATCCCACATTCCCGCTTGAAAGGCAAAAGGGTACTTGACTCCCTTTAGGCGATTCAGAATGGTCCCTAACATCCTTCTTCACTTGAGAGGAGATCACATTGTATGGACTCAAATCGAGAAGAGGCAATATTCCCATTTAACGGCTCCAGAGTAATCCGGAAGTTCCCCTTCCAACACAAAAGGGGACTTGACTTCCCTGAAGCAACACGAGCGAGTTCCTGAGGTCCCCGTCGCAACTCCAGAAGTATTCCCTGCCTTCCGCGGTAACTCGAGAAACACCACAAAATTATCCCTTCAATGCGAGCTGAGGTAATCTTGCGCTGCAGAATCTCAACTGAAATCCCAAATTCCCACCTGAAAGGCAAAAGCGTACTTGACACACTTTATGCCACTCAGAAAGTTCAATAACATCCGTCCCCATTGGAGAGGAAAACACACTTTATGGACTCAACTCGAGAAGAGGCCCTATCCCATTAAAGGGCTCGAGAGTAATCTGGAAGTTTTCCTTCGATCAGGAAAGGGGATCTGACTTCCCTCAGGTAATTCGAGTGAGTTCCTGAGGTCCTCATCGCAACTCGAGAAGTACCCAAAGCTTCACGCAGCACTTCGACAAACACCAAAAAATTACCCCCTCAATGCGAGATGAGGAAATTTTGCGCTGCAGAGTCTGAAGAGAAATCCCACATTCCTGCTTGAAAGGCAAAAGGGTAGTTGACATACTTTATGCCACTCAGAAAGTTCAATAACATCCGTCCCCATTTGACAGGAAAACACACTTCATGGCCTCAACTCGAAAAGAGGCCCTATTCCAATTAAAGGGCTCGAGACTAATCCGGAAGTTTTCCTTACAGCACGAAAGGGGACATGACTTTCCTGAAGAAACTCGAGGGAGTTCCTGAGGTCCACGTCTCAACTCGAGAAGTTCCCCCTGCTTCCCGCGGTAACTCGAGAAACACCACAAAATTATCCCCTCAATGCGAGATGAGGTAATCTTGCACTGCAGAATCTTAAGAGAAATCCCAGTTTCCCTCTTGAAAGGCAAAAGGGTACTTGACACACTTTATGCCACTCAGAAAGGTCCCTAACATCCGTCCCCATTTGAGAGGGGAACACACTTTATGGACTCAACTCGAAAAGAGGCCCTATTCCTACTAAAGGGCTGGAGAGTAATCCGAAAGTTTTCTTTCCAACAAGAAAGGGGACCTGACTTTACTGAAGTAACTCGAGTGAGTTCCTGACGTCCCCGTCAGAACTCGTAAAAAAACCCCAGCCTCCCACCGCAATTCGAGAAACACCACAAAATTATTCCCTCAATGCGAGATGAGGTAATTTTGCGCTGCAGAATCTCAAGAGAAATCTCACATTCCCACTTGAAAGGCAAAAGGGTACTTGACTCCCTTTAGGCGATTCAGAATGGTCCCTAATATCCGTCCTCAGTGGAGAGGAGATCACACTTTATGGTCTCAAAACGCGAAGAAGCAATATTCACATTTAAGGGCTTGGGAGTAATCCGGAAGTTCCCTTTCCAACACAAAGGGGGACTTGACTTCCCTGAAGCAACCCGAGCGAGTTCCTAAGGTCCCCGTCGCAACTCGAGAAGTACTCATTGCTTTCCGCCGCAATTCGAGAAACACCAAAAAAATTATCCCCTCAATGCAAGATGAGGAAATTTTGCCCTATAGAATCTCAAGAGATATCTCACATTCCCTCTTGAAAGGCAAAAGGGTACTTGACACACTTTATGCAACTCAGAAAGTTCCCTAACATCTGTCCCCATTGGAGAGGATACACACTTTATGGACTCAACTCTGAGAAGAGTCCCTATTCCCATTAAAGGGCTCGAGAGTAATCCGGAAGTTCCCCTTCAGCACAAAAGGGGACCTGACTTCCCTGAAGAAACTCGAGTGAGTTCCTGAGGTCCCCATCGCAACTCGAGAAGTACCCCCAGCTTGCTGCCGCAACTCGAGAAACACCACAAAATTTTCTCCTCAATGCGAGATGAGGAAATTTTGCCCTGCAGAATCTCAAGAGATATCCCACATTCCTGCTTGAAAGGCAAAAGGGTACTTGACACCCTTTATGCGACTCAGAAAGTTCCCTCACACAGCAGTCTCTATTCGAGAGGAGAACACACTTTATGGACACAATTCGAGATAAGGCCCTATTCCCATTTAATGGCTCGAGAGTAAACCAGAAGTTCCCCTTCCAACACAAAAGGGGACCTGACTTCCCTGAAGCAACCCGAGTGAGTTCCTGAGGTCCCGTTCGCAACTCGAGAAGTACCCCCAGTTTCCCGCCGCCACTCGAGACACACCACAAAATTATCCCCTCAATGCGAGATGAGGAAATTTTTAGCTGCATTCTCAAGAGAAATCGCACATTCCTGTTTGATAGGTAAAAGGGTACTTGACACCCTTTATGCAACTCAGAAATTTCACTAGCATCAATCTTAATTGGATAGGAGAACACACTTTATGGACTAAATTCGAGATGAGGCCCTATTGCCATTTAACGCCTCGAGAGTAAACCAGAAGTTCCACTTCCAACAAAAAAGGGGACCTGACTTCCCTGAAGCAACCCGAGCAAGTTCCTGACGTCCCCGTCACAACTCGAGAAGTACCCTCACCTTTCCACTGCAACTCGAGAAACACCACAAAATTATCCCCTCAATGCGAGATGAGGAAAGTTTGCGCTGTAGAATCTCAAGATAAATAAAACAATCCCTCTTGAAAGGCAAAAGGGTATTTGACACCTTTTATGCCACTCAGAAATTTCCCTCACACCACTGTTCCTATTGGAGAGGAGAACACACTTTATAGACCCAATTCGAGATGAGGCCCTATTCCCATTTAATGGCTCGAGAGTAACCCGGAAGTTCCCCTTGCAGCACATAAAGGGACCTGATTTCCAAGAAGTAAATCGAGTGAGTACCTGACGTCCTCGTCGCTACACGAGAAGTACGCCCAGCTTCACGCCTCAATTCGGAAACACAAAATTATCCCCTCAATACGAGATGAGGAAATTTGCAGTGCAGAATCTCAAGAGAAATCCCATATTCCCGCCTGAAAGCCAAAAGGGTACTTAACTCCGTTTAGGCGATTCAGAGTGGTCCCTAACATCCTTCCTCACTTGAGAGGAGAACACACTGTATGGACTCAAATCTAGAAGAGGCAATATTCCCATTTTAAGGCTCAATAGTAATCCAGAAGTTCCCCTTCCAACACAAAAGGGCACTTGACTTCCCTTAAGCAACTTCAGCGAGTTCCTGAGGTCCCCATCGAAAATTGAGAAGTACCCCATGCTTCCCGCCGCAACTAGAAAAACACCACAAAATTATCCCCTCAATGCAAGATGAGGTAATTTTGCGCTGCAGAATTTCAAGAGAATTCCCACATTCCCGCTTAAAAGGCAAAAGGGTACTAAATTCCCTTTATGCGACTCAGAATGTTCCCTAACAACCGTCCCCAGTGAAGACGAGAACACATTTTATGGACTCAACTCAAGAAGAGGCCTATTGCAATTGAAGGGCTCGAGAGTAATCCGGAAGTTCCCCTTCCAGCACAAAAGGGGACCTGACATCCCTGAAGTAACTCTAGTGAGTTGCTGAGGTCCCATTGACAACTCGAGATGTATCCCCAGTTTCCCGCTGCAATTCAAGAAACACCACAAAATTATCCCCTCAAAGCGAGATGAGGAAGATTTGCGTTGTAGAATCTCAAGAAAAATCCCACATTCCCGCTTTAAAGGCAAAAGGGTACTTGACTCCCTTTATGCGACTCAGAATGTTCCCTCACATTCCTCCTCAGTGGATTGGACAACACACTTTATGGACTCAAATCGACAAGAGCCAATATTCCCTATTAAGGGCTCGAGAGTAATCCGGAAGTTGCCCTTCTAGCACAAAAGGGGATCTGACTTCTCTGAAGTAACTAGAGTGAATTCCTGAGGTCCCAGTCGCACATTGAGAAGTACCCCCAGATTCCCGTCGCAATTTGAGAAATAGCACAAAATTATCCCCTCAATGCAAGATGAGGAAATTTTGTGCTGCAAAATCTCAAGAGAAATCCCACATTCCCGCTTGAAAGGAAAAAGGGTACTTGACGTCCTTTACCCTAATTAGAATGTTCCCTAACATCCGTCCTCAGTGGAGAGGAGAACACACTTTATGGTCTCAAATGGCGAAGAGGCAATATACCATTTACCTATTCAAGAGTAATCCGGAAGGTCCCCTTCCAACACAAAAGGGGACCTGACATCACTGAAGAAACTCTAGTGAGTTCCTGAGGTCCCATTGTCAACACGAGATGTACCCACAGCTTCCGAAGCGATTCCAGAAACACCACAAAATTATCCACTCAATGCGAAATGAGGAAATTTTGCGCTGCAGAATCTCAAGAGAAATCCCACATTTTCGCTTGAAAGGAAAAAGGGTACTTGACTCCCTTGAGGCGACTCAGAATGTTCCCTAACATCCGTCCTCAGTGGAGAGGGGAACACACTTTATGGACTCAAATCGAGAAGAGGCAATATTCCCATTTAACGGCTCGATATTAATCCAGATGTTCCCCTTCCAACACAAAAGTGAACTTGGCTTCCCTGAAACAACCAGAGCGAGTTCCTGAGGTTTCCATCTCAACTCGAGAATTACCCCCTTTATCCTGCCGCAACTCGAGGAACACCACAAAACTAACCCCTCAATGCCAGATGAGTTAATTTTGCACCGCAGAATCTCAAGAGAAATCCCACATTCCTGCTTGAAAGGCAAAAGGGTACTTAAACCCCTTTGTGCGACACAGAATGTTCCCTAACATCCGTCCTCAGTGGGTGGAGAACACACTTTATGGACTCAAATCGAGAAGAGGCAATATTCCCATTTAACGGCTCGAGAGTAACACGGAAGTTCCCCTCCTAACAATAAAGTGGAGTGGACTTCCCTGAAGCGACCCGAGCGAGTTCCTGAGGTCCTCGAGCACCACGAGAAGTACCCCATGCTTCTCGCCGCAACTCGAGAAACACCATAAAATTATTTCTTCAAAGCGAGATGAGGAAATTTTGCGCTGCAGAATTGCAAGAGAAATCCCACATTCCCGCATGAAAGGCAAAAGGGTACTTGACACACTTTATGCCACTCAGAAAGTTCCCTAACATCTGTCCCCTTTGGAGAGGAGAACACACTTTATGGATTCAACCCATGAAGACGCCCTATTCCAATTAAAGGGCTAGAGAGTAATCCGGAAGTTCCCCTTCCAGCACAAAAGGGGACCTGATTTCCCTGAAGTAACTCGAATGAGTTCCTGAGGTCCCCGTTGCACCTCGAGAGGTACCCCAAACTTCCTGCCGCAATTCGAGAAATAGCACAAAATTATCCCCTAAATGCGAGATGAGGAAATTTTGCGCTGCAAAATCTCAAGAGAAATCCCACATTCCCGCTTGAAAGGCAAAGGGGTACTTGACTCCCTTTATGCAACTCAGAATGTTCCCTAACATCCGTCCTCAGTGGAGAGGAGAACACACCTTATGGACTCAAATCGAGAAGAGGCAATATTCCCATTTAACGGTTGGAGAGTAACCTGGAATTTCCCCTACCAACACAAAAGGGGACTTGACTTCCCTGAAGCAACCCTAGAGAGTTCCTGACGTTCCATTCGAAAATCCAGAAGTACCCCCGGCTTCCAGCCGTAACTAAAGAAACACGACAAAATTTTCCCCTCAATGCGAGATGAGCAAATTTTGAGCTGAAAAATCTCATGAGAAATCGCATATTCCTGCTTGAAAAGAAAAAGGGTACTTGACTTACTTTTTTGACTCAGAATGTTCCCTAACATCCGTCCTCAGTGGAGAGGGGAACACACTTTATGGACTCAAATCGAGAAGAGGCAATGTTCCCATTTAACGGCTCGAGATTAATGCAGAAGTTCCCCTTCCAACAGGAAAAGGGATTTGACTTCCCTGAAGCAACCCGAGCGAGTTCCTGAGGTCCCCATCGCAATCCGAGTAGTAACCCCTGCTTCTAGCCGCAACTCGAGAAACACCACAAAGTTATCCCGTCCATGGTGGATGAGGTAATTTTCACTGCAGAATCTCAAGAGAAATCCCACATTGCCACTTGAAAAAAAAAAGGTACTTGACACACTTTATGCCACTCAGAAAGTTCCCTTACATCTCTCCCCATTAGAGAGGAGAACACAATTTATGGATTCAACAGGAAAAGAGGCCCTATTCCAATTAAAGGGCTAGAGAGTAATCCGGAAGTTCCCCTTCCAGCACAAAAGGGGACATGACTTCCCAGAAGTAACTCGAGTGAGTACCGGAGGTCCCCGTCGCACCTGGAGAAATACCCCCAGCTTCCCACCGCAATTCGAGAAATAGCACAAAATTATCCCCTCAATGTGAGATGAGGAAATTTTACGCAGCAGAATCAAAAGAGAAATCCCACATTCCCGCTTGAAAGGCAAAAGGCTATTTGACTCCCTTTATGCGACTCAGAATGTTCCCTCACATCCATCCTCAGTGAAGAGGAGAACACAGTTTATGGACTCAAACCGAGAAGAGGCAATATTCGCATTTAAAGGCTCGAGAGTATTCCGTAAGTTTCCTTCCAGCAAAAAAGGGGACCTGACTTCCCTGAAGTAACTCGAGTGAGTTCCTCAGGTCCCCGTCTTACTTCGAGAAGTAGCCCCTGTTTCCCGCCGCAACTCCAAAGTAACTCAAAATTATCCCCTCACTGAGAGATGAGGTAATTTTGCACTGCAGAATTTCAAGAGAAATCCCACATTCCCGCTTGAAAGGCAAAAGTGTACTTGACAAAATTTATGCCATTAAGAAAGTTCCTTAACATCTGTCCCCATGGGACTGGAGAACACACTTTAAGGACTAACTCGAGATGAGACCCTATTCCCTTTAAAGGTCTCAAAAGTAATCCGGACGTTCCCTTTCCAGCACAAAAGGGGACCTGACTTCCCTGAAGTAACTCGAGTGAGTTCCTGAGGTCCCGGTCGGACCTCGAGAAGTACCCCTAGCTTCCCACCACAATTCGAGAAAGACCACAATATTATCCCCTCAATGCGTGATGAGGTAATTTTGCGCTGCAGAATATCAAGAGAAATCCCACATTCCCGCTTCAAAGGCAAAAGCGTACTTGATTCCCTTTATGCGACTTAGAATGTTGCCTAACATCCGTCCTCAGTGGAGAGGAGAACACAATTTATAGACTCAAATTGAGAAGAGGCAATATTCCAATTTAACATCTCAAGAGTATCCCGGACGTTCCCATTTCAACACAAAAGGGGACTTGACTTCCCTGTAGCAATGCTATCGAGTTCGTGAGGTTCCAGTCAGAAATCGAAAAGTACCTGCTGCTTCCGGCCGCAACTCGAGAAACTCCACAAAATTATCCCTCAGTGGGAGATGAGGTAATTTTGCGCTGCAGAATCTCAAGAGAAATCCCACATTACCGCTTGAAAGAAAAAAGGGTACCTGATACACTTTATGCCACTCAGAAAGTTCCCTAACATCTGTCCCCATTGGAGAGGAGAACACACTTTATGGATTCAACACGAAAAGAGGCCCTATTCCAATTAAAGGGCTAGAGAGTAATCCGGAAGTTCCCCTTCCAGCACAAAAGGGGATATGACTTCCCTGAAGTAACTCGAATGAGTTCCTGAGGTCCCTGTCGCACTTCGAGAAACACCCCCAGCTTCCCGTCGCAATTCAAGAAATAGCACAAAATTATCTCCTCAGTGCGAGATGAGGAAATTTTGCTCTGCCGAATCTCAAGAGAAGTCCCAAATTGCCGCTTGAAAGGCAAAAGGGTACTTGATTCCCTTTATGCGACTCAGAATGTACCCTAACATCTGTCCTCAGTGGAGAGGAGAACACACTTTATGGACTCAAATCGAGAGGAGGAAATATTCCCATTTAATGACTCGAGAGTAACCCGGAAGTTCCTCTTCCAACACAAAAGGGGACTTGACTTCCCTGAAGCAACCCTAGGGAGTTCCTGACATTTCCTTCTCAAATCCAGAAGTACCGCCAGCTTCCCTCCACAACTAAAGAAACATAACAAAATTATCCCCTCAATGCGAGATGAGGAAATTTTGCGCTGCAGAATCTCAAGAGAAATCCCACTTTCCCGCTTGAAAGGCAAAAACGGTACTTGACTCCCTTTATGCGACTCAGAACGTTTAACATCTCCAGAGTAACTCGGAATTTCCCCTTCCAACACAAAAGGGGACTTGACTTCCCTGAAGCAACCCTAGCGAATTCCTGACGTTCCCTTCGCAAATCCAGAAGTACCCCCGGCTTCACGCCGCAACTAAAGAAACACGACCAAATTATCCCCTTAATGCAAGATGAGGAAATTTTGCACTGAAAAATCTCAAGAGAAATCCCGCATTCCCGCTTGAAAGGCAAAAGGGTACTTGACACATTTTATCCCATTCAGAAAGTTCCCTTTCATCTGTCCCCATTGGAGTGGAGAACACATTTTGTGGACTCAAATCGAGAAGAGGCCTATTCCCTTTAAAGTGCTCGAGAGTAATCCGGAAGTTCCCCTTACAGCAAAAAAGGGGACCTGACTTCCCTGAAGTAACTCCAGTGAGTTCCTGAGGTCCCCGTCGCACCTCAAAAAGTACCCTCAGCTCCCGCCGCAATTCGAGAAACACCACACAATTATCTCCTTAATGCGAAATGAGGAAATTTTGCGCTGCAGAATCTCAAGAGACATCCCACATTCCCGCTTGAAAGACAAAAGGGTACTTGACTCCCTTTATGCGACTCAGAATGTTCCCTAACATCCGTCCTCAGTGGAGTGGAGAACACAATTTATAGACTCAAATTGAGAAGAGGCAATATTCCGATTTAACATCTGGAGAGTATCCGGAGGTTCCCATTTCAACACAAAAGGGGACTTAACTTCCCTGTAGCAATGCGAGCGAGTTCCTGAGGTTCCAGTCGGAAATCCAAAAGTACCCGCTGCTTTTGGCCGCAACTCGAGAAACTCCACACAATTATCGCCTCAATGCGAGATGAGGAAATTTTGCGCTGCAGAATGTCAAGAGAAATCCCACATTCCCGCTTGAAAGGCAAAAGGGTACTTGACTCCCTTTATGTGAATCAGAATGTTCCCTAACTTCCTTACTCAGTGGAGGTGAGAACACAATTTAAGGACTCAATCAAGAAGAGGCAATATTCTCATTTAACGGCTTGAGGTTAATCCGGAAGTTCCCCTTCCAACACAAAAGTGAACTTGACTTCCCTGAAGCAACCCAAGCGAGTTCCTGAGGTCCTGGCGCAACTGGAGTAGTACCCCCTGCTTCTCGCCGCAACTCGAGAAACACCACAAAATTATCCCCTCAATGCGTGATGAGGAAATTTTGCGCTGCAGAATCTCAAGAGAAATCCCACATTTCCGCTTGAAAGGCAAAAGGGTACTTGACTCTCTTGAGGCGACTCAGAATGTTCCCTAACATCCGTCCTCAGTGGGTGGAGAACACACTTTAAGGACTCAAATCGAGAAGAGGCAATATTCCCATTTAATTGTTCGAGAGTAACCCGGAATTTCCCCTCCTAACAATAAAGAGGAGTTGACTACCCTGAAGCGAGCCAATCGAGTTCTTGATGTCCTCCCGCACCTCCAGAACTACCCCATGCTTCTGGCCGCAACTCGAGATAAAACACAATTATTCCTTCAAACCTAGATGAGGAAATTTTGCGCTGCAGAATCGCAAGAGAAATCCCACATTCCCAAATGAAAGGCAAAAGGGGATTTGACACACTTTATGCCACTCAGAAAGTTCCCTAACATCTGTCCCCTTTGGAGAGGAGAACACACTTTATGGATTCAACTCATGAATACGCCCTATTCAAATTAAAGGGCTAGAGAAACATCCAGAAGTTCCCCTTCCAGCACAAAAGGGGACCTGATTTCCCTGAAGTAACTCGAGTGAGTTCCTGACGACTCCGTCTCACCTCGAGAGGTACCCCCAGCTTTCCGCCGCAATTCGAGAAATAGTACAAAATTATCCGCTCAGTGCGAGATGAGGAAATTTTGCGCCGCAAAATCTCAAGAGAAATCCCACTATCCGCTTGAAAGGCAAAGGGGTACTTGACTCCTCTTATGCGACTCAGAATGTTCCCTAACATCCGTCCTCAGTGGAGAGGAGAACACACTTTATGGACTCAAAACGAGAAGAGGCAATATTCCCATTTAACGGTTGGAGAGTAACCCGGAATTTCCCCTTCCAACACAAAAGGGGACTTGACTTCCCTGAAGCAACCCTAGCGAATTCCTGACGTTCCCTTCACAAATCCAGAAGTACCCCCGGCTTCTCGACGCAACTAAAGAAACATGACCAAATTATCCCCTTAATGCGAGATGAGGAAATTTTGCGCTGAAAAATCTCATGAGAAATCCCACATTTCCGCTTGAAAGGCAAAAGGGTACTTGACACACTTTATGCCACTCAGAAAGTTCCCTAACATCCGTCCCCATTGGAGAGCAGAACACACTTTATGGATTCAACATGAGAAGAGGCCCTATTTCAATTAAAGGGCTAGAGAGTAATCCGGAAGTTCCCCTTCCAGCACAAAAGGCGACCTGACTTCTCTGAAATAACTCAAGAGAGTTTCTGAGGTTCCATTGGCAACTCGACATGTACCCCGAGCTTCCCACCGCAATTCGAAAAATACCACAAAATTATGCCCTCAATGCGAGATGAGGAAATTTTGCGCTGCAGAATCTCAAGAGAAATCCCACATTACCGCTTGAAAAAAAAAGGGGTACTTGACACACTTTATGCCACTCAGAAAGTTCCCTAACATCCATCCCCACTGGAGAGGAGAACACACTTTATGGATTCAACACGAAAAGAGGCCCTATTCCAATTAAAGGGCTAGAGAGTAATCCGGAGGTTCCCCTTCCAGCACAAAAGGGGACATGACTTCCCAGAAGTAACTCGAATGAGTTCCTGAGGTCCCCGACGCACTTCGAGAAATACTCCCAGCTTCCCGCCACAATTCGAGAAATAGCACAAAATTATCTCCTTAGTGCGAGATGAGGAAATTTTGCGCTGCAGAATCTCAAGAGAAGTCCCACATTCCCGCTTGAAAGGCAAAAGGTACTTGACTCCCTTTATGCGACTCAGAATGTTCCCTACATCTGTCCTCAGTGGAGAGGAGAACACACTTTATGGACTCAAATCGAGAAGAGGCAATATTCCCATTTAATGACTCGAGAGTAACCCGGAAGTTCCCCTTTCAACACAAAAGGGGACTTGACTTCCCTGAAGCAACCTTAGAGAGTTCATGACGTTCCCTTCGCAAATCCAGAAGTACCGCCGACTTCCCGCCGCAACTAAAGAAACATAACAAAATTATCCCCTGAATGCGAGATGAGGATATTTTGCGCTGCAGCATCTCAAGAGAAATACCACATTCCCTCTTGAAGGCAAAAGGTTACTGTACACCCTTTGTGTGACTCAGAAAGTTCCTTCACACAGCCGTCCCCATTGGAGAGGAGAACACACTTTAAGGACTCAGTTCGACATGAGGCCCTATTCCTATTTAACAGATCGAGAGTAAACCGGAATTTCCCCTCCAACCCAAAAGGGTACCTGACTACACTGAAGCAACTTGAGCGAGTTCCTGAGGTCCCCGTCGCAATTCAAGAAGTAACCCCAGCCTCCTGCCGCAACTCGAGAGACACCAAAAAATTATCCCCTCAATGCGAGATCAGGAAATTTTCACTGCATAATCTCAAGAGTAATCCCACATTCCTGCTTGAAAGGCAAAAGGGTACTTGACACCCTTTTTGCGACATAGAAAGTTCCCCCATATACCGTCCCCATTGGAGAGAAGAACACAATTTATGGACTCAATTCGAGATGAGGTTCTATTTCCATTTAACGACTGGAGAGTAATCCAGAAATTTTACTTACAGCACGAAATGGGACCTGACTTCCCTGAAGTAACTCGAGTGAGTCCTGACATCCCCATCGCATCTCAAGAATTACCCCCATCTTCCCACCGCAATTCGAGAAACACCACAAAATTATCCCCTCAATGCGAAATCAGGAAATTTTGCACGGCAGAATCTCAAGAGAAATCCCACATTCCCTCTTGATAGGCAAAAGAGTACTGGACTCCCTTTATGCGACTCAAAATGTTCCCTATCATCCGTCCTCAGTGGAGAGGTGAACACACTTTATGGACTCAAATCGAGAAGAGGCAATTATCCCATTTAACGTCTCGACAGTAATCGGGAAGGTCCCCTTCCAACACAAAAGGGGACATGACTTCCCTGGAGCAAACCGAGCGAGTTCCTGTGGTCTCCGTCTCAACTCCAGAGTACCTACTGCTTTATGCCATAAGTCGAGAAACAGCACAAAATTATACCCTCAATGCGAGATGAGGTAATTTTGCGCTGCAGAATCTCAAGAGAAATCCCACATTCCCGCTTGAAAGGGAAAAGGGTAGTTGACTCCCTTTTGGCGACTCAGAATGTTCCCTAACATCATTCCACAGTGGAGAGGAGAACACACTTTATGTACTCAAATCAAGAAGACGCAATATTCCCATTTAATGACTCAAGAGTAATCCGGAAGTTCCTTCCAACACAAAAGGGGACTTGGCTTCCCTGAAGCAACCCGAGTGAGTTCATGAGGTCTCTGTCGAAACTTGAGAAGTACCCCCTGCTTCTCACCTCAACTCGAGAAACACCACAAAATTAACCCCTCAATGCGAGATGAGGTAATCTTGCGCTGCAGAATCTCAAGAAAAATCCCACATTTTCGCTTTAAAGGATAAAGGGTACTTGACTCCCTTGAGGCGACTCAGAATGTTCCCTAACATCCGTCCTCAGTGGAGAGGGGAACACACTTTATGGACTCAAATCGAGAAGAGGCAATATTCCCATTTAACGGCTAGATATTAATCCAGAAGTTCCCCTTCCAACAGAAAAGGGGATTTGACTTCCCTGAAGCAACCCGAGCGAGTTCCTGAGGTTTCCATCACAACTCGAGAAGTACCCCCTTTTTCCCGCCACAACTCGAGGAACACCACAAAACTAACCCCTCAATGTCAGATGAGGTAATTTTGCGCTGCAGAATATCAAGAGAAATCCCTCATTCCCGCTGGAAAGGCAAAAGGGTACTTGACACACTTTATGCCACTCAGAAATTTCCCTAACATCCGTTCCCATTGGAGAGGAGAACACACTTTATGGACTTATTTCTAGAAGAGGCCCTATTCACTTTAAAGGGCTTAAAAGTAATACGGAGGTTCCCTTTCCAGCACAAAAGGGGACCTGACTTCCTTGAAGTAACTCGAGTGAGTTCCTGAGGTCTCCGTCCCACCTCGAGAAGTACCCCCAGCTACCCGCCGCAATTCGAGAAACACCACAATATTATCCCCTCAGTGCGAGATGAGGAAATTTTGCACTGCAGAATCTCAAGAGAAATCCCACATTCCCGCTTGAAAGGCAAAAGGATACTTGACCCCCTTTGCGCGACACAAAATGTTCCCTAACATCCGTCCTCAGTGGGTGGAGAACACATTTTATGAACTGAAATCGAGAAGAGGCAATATTACCTTTTAATGGCTCGAGAGTAACCCGGAAGTTCCCCTCCTAACAATAAAGGGGAGTTGACTTCCCTGAAGCGACCCGAGAGAGTTCTTGATGTCCTCCCGCACCTCCAGACTACCCCATGCTTCTGGCCGCAACTCGAGTTAAACCACAATATTATTCCTTCAAAGCGAGATGAGGAAATTTTGCGCTGCAGAATCGCAAGAGAAACCCCACATTCCCGCGTGAAAGGTTAAAGGGGACTTGACACACTTTATGCCACTCAGAAAGTTCCCTAACATCTGTCCCCTTTGGAGAGGAGAACACACTTTACGGATTCAACGCATGAAGACGCCCTATTCCAATTAAAGGGCTAGAGAATAATCCGGAAGTTCCCCTTCCAGCACAAAGGGGGACCTGATTTCCCTGAAGTAACTCGAGTGAGTTCCTGATGTCTCCATCGAACCTCGAGAGGTACCTCCAGCTTCCCGCCGCAGTTTGAGAAATAGCACAAAATTATCCCCTTAGTGCGAGATGAGGAAATTTTGCGCTCCTAAATCTCAAGAGAAATCCCACATTCCAGCTTGAAAGGCAAAGGGGTCTTGACTCCTATTATGCGACTCAGAATGTTCCCTAACATCCGTCCTCAGTGGAGTGGAGAACACACTTTATGGACTCAAATCGAGAAGAGGCAATATTCCCATTTAATGACTCGAGAGTAACCCGGAATTTCCCCTTCCAACACAGAAGGGGACTTGACTTCCCTGAAGCAACCCTAGCGAATTCCTGACGTTCCCTTCGCAAATCCAGAAGTATCCCCTGCTTCCCGCCGCAACTAAAGAAACACGACCAAATTATCCCCTTAATGTGAGATGAGGAAATTTTGCGCTGAAAAATCTCAAGAGAAATCCCACATTCCCGTTTGAAATGCAAAAGGGTACTTGACACACATTATGCCACTCAGAAAATTCCCTAACATCCGTCTCCATTGGAGAGCAGAACACACTTTATGGATTCAACATGAGAAGAGGCCCTATTCCAATTAAAGGGCTAAAGAGTAATCCGGAAGTTCCCCTTCCAGCACAAAAGGCGACCTGACTTCTCTGAAATAACTCAAGAGAGTTCCTGAGGTTCCATTGGCAACTCGACATGTACCCCAAGCTTCCCACCGCAATTCGAAAAATACCACAAAATTATGCCCTCAATGCGAGATGAGGAAACTTTGCACTGCAGAATCTCAAGAGAAATCCCACATTCCGGCTTGAAAGGCAAAAGTGTACTTGACTAACTTTATGTCACTCGGGATGTTCCCTAACATCAGTCCTCAGTGGAGAGAAGAACAAAGTTTATGGACTGAAATGGAGAAGAGGCAATATTCCCATTTAACATCTAGAGAGTAATCTGGAAGTTCCCCTTCCAGCACAAAACGGGACCTGACTTCCCTCAAGTAACTCCATTGAGTGCTGAGATCTGTGTCGCAACTCCAGAATTACCCCCAGCTTCACGGCGCAATTCGAGAAACATCACAAAATTATCCCCTCAATGCGAGATGAGGAAATTTTGCGCTGCAGAATCTCATGAGAAATCCCACATTCCCGCTTGAAATGTAAAAGGGTACTTGACTCCCTTTGTACGAATCAGAATGTTCCCTAATTTCCGTCCTCAGTGGAGAGGAGAACACATTTTTTGTTCTCAAATGGAGAAGAGGCAATATAGCCATTTATCTACTCGAGAGAAATCCAGAAGTTCCCCTTCCATCACAAAAGGGGACTTGAATTCCCTGAGGCAACCGGAGCGAGTTCCTGAGGTTTCCTTCGCAAATCGAGAAGTACCCTCTTTTTTCCGCCGCAATTCGAGAAACACTACATAACTAACCCCTCAATGCGACATGAGGTAATTTTACGCTGCAGAATCTCAAGAGAAATCCAACATTCCCGCTTGAAAGGCAAAAGGGTACTTGACTCCCGTTTTGCAACTGAGAATGTTCCCTAACATCCGTCCTCAGTGGAGAGGAGAACATACTTTATGGACTCAAATCGAGAAGAGGCAATATTCCCATTTATCGGCTCAAGAGTAATCCAGAAGTTCCCTTCAAGCACAAAAGAGGACATGACTTACGTGATGTAACTCGAGTGAGTTCCTGAGGTCCCCGTCGTAATTCGAGAAATACCCCCTGCTTCCCGCCTCAACTCCAGAAACACCACAAAAGAATCCCCTCAATGCGAGATGTGGTAAATTTTTGCTGCAGAATCTCAAGAGAAATCCCACATTCCCGCTTGAAATTCAAAAGGGTATTTGACTCCTTTTATGCGACTCAGAATGTTCGGAACATCTGTCTTCATTGTAGTGGACACCACACTTTATGGACTCATATCGAGAAGAGGCCATATTCCCATTTAACGTATGGAGAGTAACACGGAAGTTCCCCTTCCAACACTAAAGAAGACTTGACTTCCCTGAAGCAATTGGAGCGAGTTCCTGAGGTCCCGGTGCAACTCGAGAAGTTCCCCCTGCTTCTTGCCATAACTCAAGAAACACCACAAAATTATCCCCTCAATACGAGATGAGGAAATTTTGCGCTGCAGAATCTCAAGAGAAATCCCACATTCGCGCTTGAAAGGCAAAAGGGTACTTGACTCCCTATAGGCGAATCAGAATGTTCCCTAACATCCGTCCTCAGTGAAGAGGAGAACACACTTTATGGACTCAAATCGAGAAGTGGCAATATTCCCATTTAACGGCTCGAGAGTAATCCGGAAGTTCCCTTGCAGCACAAAAGGGGACCTGACTTCCCTGAAGTAACTCGAGTGAGTTCCGAGGTCCCCGTCATAACTCGAGAAGTACCCCCTGAATCCCGTCTCAACTCCAGAAACACCACAAAAGTATCCCCTCAATGGGAGATGTGGTAATTTTGTGCTGCACAATCACAAGAGAAATCCCACAGTCCCGCTTTAAAGGCAAAAGTGTACTTGACACAATTTATGCCACTCAGAAAGTTCCCTAACCTCAGGCCCCATTGGAGAGGAGAACACACTTTATGGATTCAATACGTGAAGACGCCCTATTCCAATTAAAGGGATAGAGAGTAATCCGGAATTTCCCCTTCCAGCTCAAAAGGCGACCTGACTTCCCTGAAGTAACTCGAGTGAGTTCCTGAGGTCTCCGTCACACCTTGAGAAATACCCCCAGCTTCCCGCCGCAATTCGAGAAATACAACAAAATTATCCCCTCAATGCGTGATGAGGAAATTTTGTGCTGCAGAATCTCAAGAGAAATCCAACATTCCCGCTTGAAAAGTAAAAGGGTACTTGACTTCCTTTAGGCCACTCTGAATGTTCCTTAACATCCGTCCTCAAGGAGAGGAGAACACAATTTATGCAATGAAATAGAAAGGAGGTAATATTTCAATTTAAAGGCTCGAGAGTGATCCGGAAGTTCCCCTTCCAACACAAAAGGGGACTTGACTTCCCTGAAGAAACTCGACCGAGTTCCTGAGGTTCCCGTCGCAACTCAAGAAGTACCCACTTTTTCCCACCCAACACGAGAAACACCACAAAATTATGCCTTCAATTCGAGATGAGGTAATTTTGCGCTCAGAATCTCAGGAGAAATCCCACATTCCCGGGTGAAACGCAAAAAGGTACTTGACTCCCTTTGTGCGACACAGAACGTTCCCTAACATCTTTCCCCATGGGAGAGGAGAACACATTTAATGGACTCAACTCAAGAAGAGGCCCTATTCCCATTAAAGGCCTAGAGAGTAATCTGGAAGTTCCCCTTCCAGCACAAAAGGGAACCTGACTTCTCTGAAGTAACTCGAGTGAGTTCCTGAGGTCCCCTTCCCACCTCGAGATGTTCCTCCAGCTTCCCGCCGCAATTCGAGAAATACCACAAATTTATCCCCTCAATGCGAGATGAGGAAATTTTCCGCTGCAGAATCTCAAGAGAAATCCCACATTCACGCTTGAAAGGCAAAAGGGTACTTGACAACCTTAAGCGACTCAGGATGTTTCCTAGCCTCCGTGCTCAGTGGAGAGGAGAACACATTTTATGGACTCACATAGAAAAGAGGCAATATTCCCATTTAACGGCTGGAGAGTAATCCAAAGTTCCCCTTCCAACACAAAAGTGGACTTGACTTCCCTGAAGCAACTCGAGCGAGTTCCTAAGGTTCCTGTCGCAAATCGAAAAGTACCCTCTGCTTCCCGCCGCAACTCTAGAAACAATAACAAAATTATCCCCTCAAAGCGAGATGAGGTAATTTTGCACTGCAGAATCTCAAGAGAAATCCCACATTCCCTCTTGAAAGGCAAAAGGGTACTTTACACACTTTATCCAATTCAGAAAGTTCCTTATCATGTGTCCCCATTGGAGAGGACAACACATTTTATGCACTCAAAACTAGAAGAGGCCTATTTCCTTTAAAGGGCTGGCGATTAATCTAGAAATTCCCCTTCCAACAAAAAAGGAGACCTGACTTCCCTCAAGTAACTCAAGTGAGTTCCTGAGGTCCCCGTCGCACCACAAAAAGTACCCCCAGCTTCCTGCCGCAATTCGCAATTCGACAAATACCAGAAAATCATCCCCTCAATGCGAGGTGAGGAAGTTTTGCGCTGCAGAATCTCAAGAGAAATCCCACATTCCCGCTTGAAAGGCAAAAGGGTACTTGACTCCCTGTATGCGATTCAGAATGTTCCTTAACATCCGTCCACATTGGAGAGGGGAACACACTTTATGGACTCAAATCGAGAAGAGGCAATATTCCCATTTAACGGCTCGAGAGTAATCCGAAAGTTCCCTTTCCAACACAAAAGTTGAGTTGAATTCCCTGAAGCAACATGAGCGAGTTTCAGAGGTCCCCGTCGCAACTTGAGAAGTACCCCCTGCTTCCCGCCGCAACTCGAGAAACACCACAAAATTATCCCCTCAATCGTGGATGAGGTAATTTTCGCTGCAGAATCTCAAGAGAAATCCCACATTCCCGCTTGAAAAGCAAAAGTGTACTTGACTCAATTTATGCGACTCAGAACTTTCCCTAACATCCGTCCTCAGTGGAGAGGAGAACACAGTTTAAGGACTGAAATAGAGAAGAGGCAATATTTCCATTTAACGGCTATAGAGTAATTGGAAAGTTCCCCTTCCAACACAAAAGGAGACCTGACTTCCCTGAAATAACTCCAGTGATTTGCTGAGGTCCACGTCATAACTCGAGAATTACCCCTAGCTTCCCGCCGCAATTCGAGAAACACCACAAAATTATCCCTTCAATGCTAGATGATTAAATTTTACCCTGCAGTATCTCAAGAGAAATCCCACATTCCCGCTTGAAAGGCAAAAGAGTACTTGACTCCCTTTATGCAAATGAGAGTGTTCCCTAACATTTGTCCTCAGTGGATAGGAGAACACACTTTATGGTCTCAAATGGAGAAGAGGTAATATACCCATTTATCGGCTCGAGAGTAATCCGGAAGTTCCCCTTCCAGCACAAAACGGGACCTGACTTCCCTGAAGTAACTCTAGTGTGTTCCTGAGGTCCTCCTCACACCTCGAGAAGTACCTCCAGCTTCCAGCCATAATTCGAGAAACACCACAAAATTATCCCCTCAATGCGAGATGAGTAAATTTTGTGTGGCATAATCTCAAAAGAAATCCCACATTACCGATTGAAAGGCAAAAGGGTACCTGACTCCTTTTATGAGACACAGAATGTTCCCTAACATCAGTCTTCAGTGGGTAGAGAACACATTTTATGCACTGAAATCCAGAGGCAAAATTCCCATTTAAAGGCTGAAGAGTAACCGGGAAGTTCCCCTTCAAAAACAATAGGGGACTTGACTTCCCTGAAGCAACCCGAGCATGTGCCTGAAATCCCCGTCGCAACTGGAGACGTACTCCGTGCTTCCAGCCGCAACATGAGAAACACCACAAAATTATCGCCTCAATGCAAGATGAGGTAATTTTCCGCTGCAGAATTTCAAGAGAAATCCCACATTCCCGCTTGAAAGGCAAAAGCTTTCTTTACACACTTTATCCCATTCAGAAAGTTCCCTATCCTAGTCCCCATTGGAGAGGAGAACACATTTTATGGACTCAAATCGAGAAGAGGCCTATTCCCTTTTAATGGCTCGAAAGTAATTCGAAAGTTACCCTTCCTGCAAAAAAGGGGACCTGACTTCTGTGAAGTACCTCGAGTGAGTTCCTGAGGTCCCCGTCGCACCTCGACAAGTACCCCCAGCTTCCCGCCGCAATTCGAGAAACACCACAAAATTATCCCCTCAATGCGAGATAAGGAAATTTTCTGCTGCAGAATCTCAAGAGAAATCCCACATTCCCTCTTGAAAAGCAAAAGGGTACTTGACTCCCTTTATGCGACTCAGAATGTTCCCTCACATACGTCCTCAGTGAAGAGGAGAACACAATTTATGGTCTCAAACAGAGAGGAGGCAATATTCCCATTAAATGGCTCGAGAGTAATCCGGAAGTATCCTTCCAACACAAAAGGGGACCTGACTTCCCTGAAGTAACCGAGTGAGTTCCTCAGGTCCCCGTCATATCTCGAGAAGTACCCCCTGCTTCCTGCAGCAACTCCAGAAACACCACAAAATTATCCCCTCAATGCAAGATGAAGTAATTTTGCGCTGCACAATCTCAAGAGAAATCCCACATTTCCGCTTGAAAGGCAAAAGTGTACTTTACAACTCTATGCCATTAAGAAAGTTCCTAACATCCGTCCCCATGGGAGAGCAGAGCACACTTTATGGACTAAACTCAGGAAAGGCCCTATTCCCTTTAAAGGTCTCAAAAGTAATCCGGGCGTTCCCTTTCCAGCTAAAGGGGACGTGAATTTTCTGAAGTAACTCGAATGAATTCCTGAGGTCCCCATCATAACTGAAGAAGTACCCCACTGCTTCCCTCCTCAATTCCAGAAAAACCACAATATTATGCCCTCAATGCGAATTTTACGCTGCACAATCTCAAGAGAAATCCCACATTCCCGCTTCAAAGGCAAAAGTGTACTGGACTCCCTTTATGTGACTCAGAATGTTCCCTAACATCAGTCCTCAGTGGAGAGGAGAACACACTTAATGGACTCAAACCAGAAGAGGCAATATTCCCATTTAACGGCTCAAGATTAACACGGAAGTACGCTTCCAGCACAAAAGGGGACTTGACTTCCCTGAAGGAACCCGAGCGAGTTCCTGAGGTTCCCGTCGCAAATCAAAAAGTACCCGATGCTTCCCGCTGCAACACGAGAAACGCCACAAAATAATTCCTTCTATGCGAGATGAGGTAATTTTCCGCTCCAGAATCTCAAGAGAAATCCCACATTCCCGCTTGAAAGGCAAAAGACTACTTACAAACTTTATCCCATTTAGAAAGTTCCCTATGATCTGTCCCCATTAAAGTGGAGAACACATTTTATGGACTCAAATCGAGAAGAGGCCTATTCCCTTTAAAGGGCTCGAGAGTAATCCGGAAGTTCCCCTTCCAGTAAAAAAGTGGACCTGACTCCCATGAAGTAACTCGAGTGAGTTCCTGAGGTCCCTGTCGCACCTCAAAAAGTACCCCCAGCTTCCTGCCGCAATTCGAGAAACACCAATTACCACCTCAGTGCGACATGAGTTAATTTTGCGCTGTAGAATCTCAAGAGAAATCCCACATTCCCGCTTGAAATTCAAAAGGGTACTTGACTCCCTTTATGCGACTCAGAATGTTCCCTAACATCCGTCCGCAGTGGAGTGGAGAACACACTTATGGACTCAAATCGAGAAAAGACAATATTCCCATTTAACGGCTCGAGCGTAACACGAATGTTCCCCTTCCAACACAAAAGGGGACTTAAATTCCCTGAAGCAATTCAAGCTTGTTCCTGATGTTCCCATCTCAAATCTAAAAGTAACCGCTCTTTCCCGCCACAACTCGAGAAACAAGACAAAATTATCCCCTCAATGCGAGATGAGGTAATTTTGCGATGCAGAATCTCAAGAGAAATCCCACATTCCCGCTCGAAAGGAAAAAGGGTACTAAACTCCCTTTATACGACTCAGAATGTTCCCTAACATCCGTTCCCATTGGAGAGGAGAACACATCTTATGGACTCAACTCGAGAAGAGGCCTATTGCCATTAAAGGGCTCGGGAGTAATTCGGAAGTTCCCCTTCCAGCTCAAAAGGGGACCTGACATTCCTGAAGTAACTCTAGTGAGTTCCTGAGGTCCTTTTGCCAACTCGAGATATACCCCCAAATTCCCGCCGCAATTCGAGAAACACCACAAAATTACCCCCTCAATGCGAGATGAGGAAAATTTGCGCTGCAGAATCTCAAGAGATATCCCACGTTCCCCCTTGAAAGGCAAAAGGGTACTTGACTCCCTTTATGCCACTCAGAATGTTCCCTATCATCTGTCCTCAGTGGAGAGGAGAACACAATTTATGGACTCAAATCGAGAAGAGGCAATATTCCCATTTAACGGATCGAGAGTAATCCGGAAGTTCCCTTTCCAACACCAAAGGGGACTTGACTTCCCTGAAGCAATCCGAGTGAGTTCCTGAGGTTCCCGTTGAAAATCGAAAAGTACCCGATGCTACCCGCTGCAACAGGAGAAACACCACAAAATTATACCCTCTATGAGGGATGAGGTAATTTTGCTTTGCAGAATCTCAAGAGAAATCCCACATTCCCGCTTGAAAGGCAAAAGGGTACTTTACACACTTTCTCCCATTTAGAAAGTTCCCATTCATCTGTCCCCATTGGAGAGGAGAACACATTTTATGCACTCAAATCGAGAAGAGGCCTATTCCCTTTAAGGGTTCGACAGTAATCCAGAACTTCCCTTCCGGCACAAAAGGGGACCTGACTTCTCTTAAGTCACTCGAATGAGTTACTGAGGTCCCCTTCGCACCTCAAAATTTACCAAAAGTTTCCCGCCGCAATTAGAGAAACACCAAAATATTATCCCGTTAATGCGACCTGAGGTAATTTTGCACTGCAGAATCTCAAGAGAAATCCCACATTCCCGCTTGAAAGGCAAAAGGGTACTAAACTTCCTTTATGCGACTCAGAATGTTCCCTAACATCCGTCCCCATTGGAGAGGAGAACACACTTTATGGACTCAAAACGAGAAGAGGCAATATTCCCATTTATGAATCGAGAGTAACCCGGAAGTTCCCCTTCCAGCATAAAAGGGGACTTGACTTCCCTGAAGGAACTCGAGTGAGTTCCTGAGATCCCTGTCGTAAATCGAGAAGTACCCCCAGCTTCCCGCTGCAATTCGAGAAACACCACTATATTATCCCCTCAATGCGAGATGAGGAAAATTTGCGCTGCAGAATCACAAGAGAAATCACACATTCCCGCTTGAAAGACAAAGGTTTACTTCACTCCCTTTATGCGACTCAGAATGTTCCCTAATATCCGTCCTCAGTGGAGTGGAGAAAATACTTTATGGACTCAACTCGAGAAGAGGCCCTGTTCCCTTTAAAGGGCTCAAAAGTACTCGGACATTCCCTTTCCAGCATAATAGGGGACCTGACTTCCCTGAAGTAACTCGAGTAAGGTCCTGAGGTCCCCATCATAACTGGAGAAGTACCTCCTGCTTCCCTCCGCAAATCCAGAAACACCACAAAATTATGCCCTCAATGCGAGATGAGGAAATTTTACACTGCACAATCTCAAGAGAAATCCCACATTCCCGCTTGAAAGGCAAAAGTGTACTTGACTCCCTTTATGCGACTCAGAATGTTCCCTAACATCCGTCCTCAGTGGAGTGGAGAAAACACTTTATGGACTCAAATTGAGGAGAGGCAATATTCCCATATACGGGTTCGAAAGTAATCCGGAAGTGCCCCTTCCAACAAAAAAGGGGATGTGACTTCCCTGAAGCAACTCGAGCGAGTACTTGAGGTCCCCGTCCCAACTCGAGTGGTACCCCCTGCTTCCCGCCGCAACTTGATATACAGAACAAAATTATCCCCTCAATGCAAGATGAGGAAATTTTGCGCTGCAGAATCTCAGGTGAAATCCCACTTTCGCGCTTGAAAGGCAAAAGGATTCTTGAAACATTTTATGACACTTAGAAAGTTCCCTAACATACGTCCAAACTGGAGAGGAGAACACACTTTATGGAGTCAACTCGAGAAGAGGCAACATTCCCATTTAACGGCTGGAGAGTAATCCGGAAGTTCCCCTTCCAACACAAAAGGGGATATGAATTCCCTGAAGCGACCCGAGCGTGTTCCTGAGTTCCCCGTCGCAACTGGAGATGGACCCTCAGCTTCCCACGGCAATTCGAGAAACACCACAAAATTAACTCCTCAATGCGAGATGAGGAAATTTTCCCCTGCAGAATCTCAAGAGAAATCCCACATTCCCGCTTGAAAGGCAAAATGGTACTTGAAACACTTTACGCCACTCAGAAAGTTCCCTAACATCCGTCCCCATTGTTGAGGAGAACACACTTTATGGACTCAAATCGAGAAGAGGCAATATTCCCACTAAAGGGCTGGAGAGTAATACGGAAGTTCCCCTTTCAACACAAAAGGGGAACTGACTTCCCTGAAGCATCTCGAGCGAGTACTTGAGGTCCCCGTCGCAACTCCAGTAGTATCCCCAGCTTCCCACCGCAAATCGAGAAAACCCACAAAATTATCCCTTCAATGCGAGATGAGGAAATTTTGAGCTGCAGAATCTCAAGAGAAATTTCACATTCCCGCTTGAAAGGAAATAGGTTACTTGATTTCCTTTATGCGACTCAGAATGTTCCGTAACATCCGTCCTCATTGGAGAGGGGAACACACTTTATGGACTCAAATCGAGAAGAGGCAATATTCCCATTTAACGGCTCGAGATTAATGCCGAAGTTCCCCTTCCAACACGAAAGTGGACTTGACTTCCCTTAAGCAACCCGAGCGAGTTCCTGAGGTTCCCGTCGCAACTCGAGAAGTACCCCCAGCTTCCCGCCGCAATTCGAGAAACAACACAAAATTATCCCCTCAATTCGAGATGAGGAAGTTTTGCGCTGCAGAATCTCAAGATAAATCCCACATTCCCTCTTGAAAGGCAAAAGGGTACTTGACTCGCTTTATGCAACTCAGAATTTTCCCTAACATCCGTCCTCAGTGGAGAGGAGAACACACTTTATGGACTCAAATCGAGAAGAGGTGATATTCCCATTTAAGGGCTCGAGAGCAATCCGGAAGTTCCCCCTTCCAACACAATAGGGGACTTGACTTCCCTACAGCATCCCTAGCGAGTTCCTGACGTTCCCTTCGCAAATCCATAAATACCCCCGGCTTCCTTCCACAGCTAAAGAAACACCACATAATTATCCCCTCAATGCGAGATGAGGTAATTTTGCGCTGCAGAATCTCAAGGGAAATCCCACAGTGATGCTTGAAAGGCAAAAGTGTACTTGACATAATTTAGGCCTCTCAGAAAGTTTTTTAACTTCGGTCCCCATTGGAGAGGCGATCACACTATATGGGCTCAATTCGAGAAGAGTCCCTCTTGCCATTAAAGGACTCAAGAGTAATCCGGAAGCTCCCCTTCCAGAACAAAAGGGGACCGGACATCCCAAAGTAACTCTAGTGAGTTCCTGAGGTCTAATTGGCAACTCAAGAAGTACCACCAGCTTCCCGCCGCAATTCCAGAAACACAACAATATTTTTCCCTCAATGCGAGATGAGGAAATTTTACTCTGCAGAATCTCAAGAGAAATCCCACATTCTCGCTTGAAAGGCAAATGGGTACTTGACACACTATATGCCACTCGGAAAGTTCCCTAGCATCCGTTCCCATTGGAGAGGAGAACACATGTTAAGGAGTTAACTCGAGAAGAGGCCCTATTCCCTTTAAAGGGCTCAAAAGTAATCCGGACGTTCCCTTTCCAGCACAAAAGGGGACCTGACTTCCCTGAAGTAACTCGAGTGATTTCCTGAGGTCCCCGTCGCACCTCGAGAAGTACCCCCTGCTTCCCGCCGCAATTTGAGAAACACCACAATATTATTCCCTCAATGCGAGATGAGGTAATTTTGCGCTGCAGAATATCAAGAGAAATCCCACATTCCCGCTTGAAAGGCAAAAGGGTACTTGACTCCCTTTATGCGACTCAGAATGTTCCCTAACATCCGTCCTCAGTGGAGTGGAGAACACAATTTATGGACTCAAATCGAGAAGAGACAGTATTCCGATTTAACATATCGAGAGTATCCCAGACGTTCCCCTTCCAAACAAAAGGGGACTTGACTACCCTGAAGCAATGCGATCGAGTTCCTTAGGTTCCCGACGCAAATCGAAAAGTACCTGCTACTTCCGGCCGCAACTCGAGAAACACCACAAAATTATCCCCTCAATGGGAGATGAGGTAATTTGGCGCTGCAGTATCCCAAGAGAAATCCCACATTCCCATTTGAAAGGCAAAAGGGTACTTGACTCCCTTTATGGGACTCAGAATGTTCCCTAATATCCGTGCTCAGTGGATGGAGAACAAACTTTATGGATTTAAATCTAGAAGAGGCAATATTTCCATTTAATGACTGGAGAGTAACCCGAAAGTTCCCCTTCCAACACAAAAGGGGACTTGACTTCCCTGAAGCAACCCTAAAGAGTTCCTGACTTTCCCTTCGCAAATCCAGAAGTATCCCCGGCTTCCTGGCACAAATAAAGAAACACCACAAAATTATCCCCTCAATGCGAGATGAGGTAATTTTGCGCTGCAGAATCATAAGAGAAATCCCACATTACCGCCTGTAAAACAAAGGAGTACTTGACACTCTTTATGCCACTCATAAAGTTCCTTAACATCCGTCCCCATTGGAGAGGAGAACACATTTTATGGACTCAAATCGAGAAGAGGCCTATTGCCATTAAAGGGCTTGGGAGTAATCTGGAAGTTCCCCTTTCAGCTCAAAAGGGGACCTGACATCCTTAAAGTAACTCTAGTGAGTTCCAGAGGTCCTTTTTGCAACTCAAGATGAACCCCCAACTTCCTGCCGCAATTCGAGAAACACCACAAAATGATCCCCTCAATTCGAGATGAGGAAATTTTGCAATGCAGAATGTCAAGAGAAATCCCACATTTCCGCTTGAAAGGCAAAAGTGTACTTGACTCCCTTTATGCGACTCAGAATGTTCCCTAACATCCGTTCTCAGTGGAGAGGAGAACACACTTTATGGACTCAATCGAGAATAGACAATATTCCCATTTAACTGATGGAGAGTAACCCGGAAGTTCCCATTCCAACACAAAAGGGGACTTGACTTCCCTGAACCAACTCGAGCGAGTTCCTGAGGTTCCCTTCGCAAATCGAAAAGTACCCGGTGCTTCCCGCTGCAACACGAGAAATGCCACAAAATTATCCCCTCTATGGGAGAAGAGGTAATTTGGCGCTGCAGAATCTCAAGAGAAATCCCACATTTTCGCTTGAAAGGCAAAAGGGTACTTGACACACTTTATGCCACTCAGAATGTTCCCTAATATCGGTCCCCATTGGAGAGGAGAACACACTTTATGGATTCATCTCGTGAAGACGCCCTATTCCAATTAAAGTGCTAGAGAGTAATCCGGAAGTTCCCCTTCTAGCACAAAAGGCGACTTGACTTCCCTGAAGTAACTCGAGTGAGTTCCTGACGTCCTCATCGCACCTCGAGAAATACCCCCAGCTTCCCGCCGCAATTCGAGAAATACAACAAAATTATCCCCTCAATGCGAGATGACTGAATTTTGTGCTGTAGAATCTCAAGAGAAATCTCACATTCCCGCTTGAAAGGCAAAAGGATACTTGACAAACTTTATGCCACTCAGAAAGATCCCTAACATCCGTCCCCAATGGAGACGTGACACACTTTATGGACTCAACATGAGAAGAGGCCCTATTCCCACTAAAGTGCTCCAATGAAATCTGGAAGTTCTCCTTCCAGCACAAAAGGGGACTTGACTTCCCTGAAGTAAATTGAATGAGTTCCTGCGTTCCCCGTCGCAACTGGAGATGTACCCTCAGCTTCCCACCGCAATACGAGAAACACCACAAAATTAACTCTTCAAAACGAGATGAGGAAATTTTGCGCTGCAGAATCTCAAGAGAAATCCCACGTTCCCGCTTGAAAGGCAAAAGGGTACTTGAAACACTTTACGCCACTCACAAAGTTCCCTAACATCCGTCCCCATTGGAGAGGAGAACAGACTTTATGGACTCAAATCGAAAGGAGGCAATATTCCCACTAAAGGGCTGGAGAGTAATTCGGAAGTTCCCCTTTGAACACAAAAGAGGACCTGACTACCCTGAAGCAGCTCAAGCGAGTACTTAAGTTCCCCGTCGCAACTCGAGAAGTACCCCCCTGTTTGCCGCTGCAACTCGAGAAACACCACAAAATTATTCCCTCAATGAGAGATGAGGTGATTTTGCGCTGCAGAATCTCAAGAGAAATCCCACATTCTCGCTTGAATGGCAAAAGGGTACTTGACTACCTGTATGCGACACAGAATCGTCCCTAATATCCGTCCTCAGTGGAGAGAACACACATTATGGACACAAATCGAGAAGAGGCAATATTCACATTTAAAATATCGAGAGTAATCTGGATGTTCCCCTTCAAACACAAAAGGGGACTTGACATTCCTGAAGAAACCAAAGTGAGTTCCTGAGGTCCCCGTCACAACTCCAGTAGTACCCCCAGGTTCCCGCCACAATTCGAGAAAACCCACAAAATTATCCCCTCAATGCGAGATGAGGAAATTTTGAGCTGCAGAATCTCAAGAGAAATTCCACATTCCCGCTTGAAAGGAAAAAGGGTACTTGCTTTCCTTTATACGACTCAGAATGTTCCGTAACATCTGTCCTCAGTGGAGAAGGGAACACACTTTATGGACTCAAATCGAGAAGAGGCAATATTCCCATTTAACGGCTGGAGATTAATGCAGAATTTCCCCTTCAAACATTAAAGGGGACTTGACTTCCCTGAAGTAAATAGAATGAGTTGCTGAGTTCCCCGTCGCAATTGGAGATGTACCCCCAGCTTGCCGCCGCAATTCGAGAAACACCACAATATTATCCCCTCAATGCGTTATGAGGTAATTTTGCGCTACAGAATATCAAGAGAAATCCCACATTCCCGCTTGAAAGGCAAAAGGCTACTTGACTCCCTTTATGCGACTGAGAATGTTGCCTCACATCCGTCCTCAGTTGAGTGGAGAACACAATTTATGGACTCAAATCGAGAAGAGACAATATTCCGATTTAACATCTCGAGAGTATCCTGGACGTTCCGCTACCAACACAAAAGGGGACTTGACTTCCCCGAAGCAACCCTAGAGAGTTCCAGACGTTCCCTTCGCAAATACAGAATTAACCTCGGCTTCCCGCCACAACTAAAGAAACATCACAAAATTATCCCCTCAAAGGCGAGATGAGGAAATTTTGCGCTGCAAAATATCAAGAGAAATCCCACATTCCCGCTTGAAAGCCAAAAGGGTACTTGACACACTTTATGCCACTCAGAAAGTTCCCTAACATAGGTCCCCTTTGGAGAGGAGAACACACTTTAAGGATTCAACAGGAGAAGAGGCCCTATTGCAATTAAAGGGCTAGAGAGTAATCCGGCAGCTCCCCTTCCAGCACAAAAGGGGACCTGACTTCCCTGAAGCAACACGAGTGAGTTCCTGAGGTCCCCGTCGCAACTCCAGTAGTACCCCCATCTTCCCGCCAGAATTCGAGAAATACCACAAAATTATGCGCTCAATTTGAGATGAGGAAATTTTGCGCTGCAGGATCTCAAGAGAAATCCCACATTCCCGCATGAAAGGCAAAAGGGTACTTGATACCCTTTATGCAACTCAGAAGGTTCCCTCACATCCGTCCTCAGTGGGTGGAGAACACAATATATGGACTCAAATCGAGAAGAGACAATATTCCGATTTAACATCTCGAGAGTATCCTGGACGTTCCCCTACCAAGACAAAAGGGGATTTGACTTCCCTGAAGCAACCCTAGAGATTTCGAGACGTTCCCTTCGCAAATCCAGAAGTACCCCCGGCTTCCCGCCACAACTAAAGAAACAACACAAAATTATCCCCTCAAATGCGAGATGAGGAAATTTTGCGCTGCAGAATCTCAAGAGAAATCCCACATTCGCGCTTGAAAGGCAAAAGGGTACTTGATTCCTTTTATGCGACTCAGAATATTCCCTAACATCCGTCCCAATTGGGGAGGAGAGCATACTTTATGGACTCAAAACGAGAAGAAGCTCTTTTCCCATTAAAGGGCTCAAGAGTAATCAGGAATTTCCCATTCCAGCACAAAAGGGGACCTGAATTCCCTGAAGTACCTCGAGTGAGTTCCTGAGGTCCCCATCGTAACTCAAGAAGTACCCCCTGCTTCCCTCCTCAACTCCAGAAACACCACAAAATTATGCCCTCAATGGGAGATGAGGTAATTTTACACTGCACAATCTCAAGAGAAATCCCACAATCCCGCTTGAAAGGCAAAAGGGTCCTTGACTCCCTTTATGCGAATCAGAATGTTCCCTAACATCCGTCCTCAGTGGAGTGGAGAACACACTTTATGGACTCAAATCGAGAAGAGGCAATATTCCCATTTAACATCTCCAGAGTAACCCAGAAGTTCCCCTTTCAACACAAAAGGGAACTTGACTTCCCTGAAGCAACCCAAGTGAATTCCTTAGGTTCCCATCGCAAATCTAAAAGTACCCGCTGCTTTCCACCTCAACTCGAGAAACGCCACAAAATTATTCCCGCAATGCGAGATGAGGTAATTTTGCACTGCAGAATCTCAAGAGAAATCCTATATTCCCGCTTGAAAGGCAAAAGCGTACTTTACACACTTTATACCATTCAGAAAGTTCCCTATCATCTGTCCCCATTGGAGAGGAGAACACATTTTGTGGACTCAAATCGAGAAGAGGCCTATTCCCTTTAAAGGGCTCCAGAGTAATCCGGAAGATCCCCTTCCAGCACAAAAGGGGACCGGACTTCCCTGAAGTCACTCGAGTGAGTTCCTGAGGTACACGTCGCACCTCAAAAAGTACCCCCAGCTTCCCGCCGCAATTCAAGAAACACCAAAAAATTATCTCCTCAATGCGAGAAGAGGAAATTTTGCCCTGCAGAATCTCAAGAAATTTCCCACATTCCCGCTAGAAAGGAAAAAGGGTCTTGACTCCATTTATGCGAAATAGAATGTTCCCTAACTTCCGTCCTCAGTGGAGATGAGAACAAAATTTAAGGACTCAAATTAAGAAGAGGCAATATACCCAGTTAACGGTTTGAGAGTAATCCGGAAGTTACCCTTCTAACACAAAAGAGAACTTGACTTCCCTGAAGCAACCCGAGCGAGTTTCTGAGGTCCCGGCGGAACTCAAGCAGTACCCTCTGCTTCTCGCCGCAACTCGAGAAACACCACAAAATTATCCCCTCAATGCGAGATGAGGAAATTTTGTGCTGCAGAATCTGAAGAGAAATCCCACATTCCCACTTGAAAGGCATAAGGGTACTTCACTACCTTTATGGGACTCAGAATGTTCCCTAACATCCGTCCTCTTAGGAGAGGCGAACATACTTTATGGACTCTAATCGAGTAGAGGCAATATTCCCATTTAAGGGCTCGAGAGTAATCCGGAAGTTCCCTTCCATCACAAAAGGGGACCTGACTTCCCTGAAGTAACTCGAGTGAGTTCCTCAGGTCCCCGTTGCAGCTCGAAAAGTACCCCCATCTTCCCGCCGCAATTAGTGAAACACCACAAAATTATCCCCTCAACGCGAGTTGAGGAAATTTTCCGCTGCAGAATCTCAAGAGAAATCCCACATTCCCGCTTGAAAGGCAAAAGGGTACTTGACTGCCTTTATGCGACTCAAAATGTTCCCTCACATCCGTCCTCAGTGAAGAGGAGAACACACTTCATGGTCTCAAATCGAGAAGAGGCAATATTCCCATTTAACGGCTCGAGAGTAATCCGGAAGTTTCCTTCCAGCACAAAAGGGGACCTGACGTCCCTGAAGTAACTCGAGTGAGTTCCTCAGGTCCCCGTCATAACTCGAGAAGTACCCCCTGCTTCCCACCACAACTTCAGAAACACTACAAAATTATCCCCTCAATGCGAGATGAGGTGTTTTTGCGCTGCACAATCCCAGGAGAAATCCCACATTCCTGCTTGAAACGCAAAAGTGTTCTTGACAAACTTTATGCCATTAAAAGTTCCCTAACATCCGTCCCCATGGGAGAGAAGAACAAACTTTATGGACTCAACTCGAAAAGAGGCCCTATTCCTTTAAAGGTCTCAAAAGTAATCTGGACATTCCCTTTCCAGCACAAAAGGGGACCTGATTTCCCCTAAGTAACTCGAGTGAGTTCCTGAGGTCCCCTTCGTAACTCAAAAAGTACCCCCTGCTTCCCTCCTCAACTACAGAAACACCACAAAATTATGCCCTCAATGCGAGATAAGGTGATTTTACCCTGCAGAATCTCAAGAGAAATCCCACATTCCCTGTTGAAAGGCAAAAGGGTACTTGACTCCCTTCATGCGACTCAGAATGTTCCCTAACATCTGTCCTCAGTGGAGTGGAGAACACACTTTATGGATAAATCGACAAAAGACAATATTCTGATTAAAAATCTTGAGAGTAACCCGGACGTTCCCCTTCCAACACAATAGGGGACTTGACTTCCCTGAAGCAATTCAAGCGAGTTCCTGAGGTACCCGTCGCAAATTTAAAAGTACCCGCTGTTTCCCAGCAGAACTCGAGAAACATCACAAAATTATCCCCTCTATGCATATTGAGGTAATTTTGCGCTGCAGAATCTCAAGAGAAATCCCACATTCGCGCTTGAAAGGCAAAAGGGTACTAAACTCCCTTTATTTGATTCAGAATGTTCCCTAAAAACCGTCCCCATTGGAGAGGAGAACACATTTTATGGACTCAACTAGAGAAGAGGTCTATTGCCATTAAAGGGCTCGGGAGTAATCTAGAAGTTCCCCTTCCAGCTCAAAACGGGACCTTACATCCCTGAAGTAACTCTAGTGAGTTCCTGAGGTCGTTTTGGCAACTCGAGATATACCCCCAACTTCGCACCACAATTCGAGAAACACCACAAAATTATCCCCTCAATGCGAGATGAGGAAATTTTGCACTTCAGAATCTCAAGAAAAATGCCAATTTCCGCTTGAAAGGCAAAAGGGTACTTGACTCACTTTATGCCACTCAGAATGTTCCCTAACATCCGTCCTCAGTGGAGACGAGAACACACTTTATGGACTCAATCGAGAATAGAAATATTCCCATTTAACGGATCGAGAGTAACCCGGAAGTTTCACTTCCAACACAACAGGGGACGTGACTTCCCTGAAACAACCCTAGAGAGTTCCTGAGGTTCCCGGAGCAAATCGAAAACTACCCGCTGCTTCCCGCTGCAACACGACAAACACCACAATATTATTCCCTCTATGCGAGATGAGGTAATTTTGCGGTGCAAAATCTCAAGAGAAATCCCACAATCCCGATTGAAAGGCAAAAGGGTAATTGACTCCCTTTTTGCGAATCACAGTGTTCCCTAACATCTGTCCTCAGTGGAGAGGAGAACACATTTTATGGACTCAAACGAAAAGAGGCAATATTCCCATTTAATGACTCGAGAGTAACCCGGAAGTTCCCCTTCCAACACAAAAGGGGACTTGACTTCCCTGAAGGAACCCTAGAGAGATCCTGATGTTCCATTCTCAAATCCAGAAGTACCCCAGCTTCCCGCTTTAACTAAAGAAACATCACAAAATAATCCGCTCAATGCGAGAGGAGGAAATTTTGCGCTGCAGTATTTCAAGAGAAATCCCACATTTCCGCTTGAAAGGCAAAAGGGTACTAAACTCCCTTTATGCGACTCAGAATGTTCCCTAACAACCGTCCCCAGTGAAGAGGAGAACACATTTTATGGACTCAAACCAAGAAGAGGCCTATTGCCATTAAAGGGTTCAAGAGTAATCGGGAAGTTCCCCTTCCAACACAGAAGGGGACCTGACATCCCTGAAGTAACTCTAGTGAGTTGCTGAGGTCCCATTGGCAACTCGAGATGTACCCCCAGCTTCCCACTGCAATTCGAGAAACACCACAAAATTATCCCCTCAATGCGAGATGAGGACGTTTTGCGCTGCAGAATCTCAAGAGAAATCCCACATTCTCGCAAAAGGGTACTTTACTTCCTTTATGTGACTCAGAATGTTCCCTAACATCCCTCCTCAGTGGAGAGGAGAACATATTTTATGGACGCAAATCGAGAAGAGGCAATATTCCCATTTAATGGCTCGAGAGTAATCCAGAAGTTCCCTTCCACCACAAAAGAGGAACTGACTTCGCTGAAGCAACCCGAGTGAGTTCCCAAGGTTCCAGTCGTAAATCAAAAAGTACATGCTGTTTCCCGCCGCAACTCGAGAAACACCACAAAATTATCCCCTCAATGCGAGATGAGGTAAATTTGCGATGCAGAATCTTAAGAGAAAACCCACATTTACGCTTGAAAGTCAAAAGGGTACTTGACTCCCTTTATGCGACTCAGAATGTTCCCTAACATTCGTCCTCAGTGGAGTGGAGAACAAACTTTATATACTTAACTCGAGAAGAGGCCCTATTCCCTTTAAAGGGCTAAAAAGTAATCCTGACGTTCCCTTTCCAGCACAAAAGGGGACCTGACTTCCCTAAAGTAACTCGAGTGAGTTCCACAGGTCCCCATCGTAACTCTAGAAGTACCCTCTGCTTCCCGCCACAACTCCAGAAATGCCACAAAATTATCCCCTCAATGCGAGTTGAGGTAATTTTACGCTGCACAATCTGAAGAGAAATACAACATTCCTGCTTGAAAGTCAAAAGGGTATATATCACACTTTATGGCACTCAGAAATTTCCCTAACATCCGTCCCCTTGGAGAGGAGAACACATTTTATGGACTCAAATCGAGAAGAGGCCTATTCCTTTAAAGGGCTCGAGAGTAATCCGGAAGTTCCCCTTCCAGCAATAAAGGGGACCTTTCTTCCCTGAAGTAACTCAAGTGAGTTCCTTAGGTCCCCGTCGCAACTCGAGAAGTAACCCCTGCTTCCAGCCGGAACTCGAGAAACACCACAAAATTATCTCCTCAGTGGAGGGTGAGGTAATTTTCGCCGCAGAATCTCAAGAGAAATCCCACATTCCCGCTTGAAAGGCAAAAGGGTACTTGACACACTTTATACCACTCAGAAAGTTTCCTAACATACGTCCCCATTGGAGAGGAGAACACACTTTATGGATTCAACACGAGTAGAGGCCCTATTCTCGTTAAAGGGCTCAAAAGTAATCTGGACCTTCCCCTTCCAGCACAAAAGGGGACCTGACTTCCCTGAAGCAATATGACTGAGTTCCTGAGGTCCCCGTCGCAACTCGAGAAGTACCCCCAGCATCCCTCCACAATTCGAGGAATACCACAAAATTATCTCCTCAATGTGAGATGAGGAAATTTTGCGCTGCAGGATCTCAAGAGAAATCCCACATTCCCGCTTGAAAGGCAAAAGGGTACTTGATATCATTTATGCGACTCAGAAGGTTCCCAACATCAGTCCTCAGTGGAGAGGAGAACACACTTTATGGACTCAAATCGAGAAGAGGCAATATTCCCATTTAACGGCTCGAGAGTAAACCGGAAGTTCCCCCTTCCAACACAAAAGGGGACTTGACTTACCTAAAACAACCCTAGCGAGTTCCTGACGTTCCCTTCGTAAATCCATAAGTACCCCCGGCTTCCCGCCGCAACATAAGAAGCACCACAAAATTATTCCCTCAGTGCGAGATGAGGTAATTTTGCGCTGCAGAATCTCAAGGGAAATCACACATTGACGCTTGAAAGGCAAAAGTGTACTTGAAACAATTTATGCCTCTCAGAAAGTTTTCTAACTTCGGTCCCCATTGGAGAGGAGATCACACTATATGGACTCAACTCGAGAAGAGTCCCTGTTCCCATTAAAGGGCTCCAGCGTAATCAGGAAGTTCCCCTTCCAGAATAAAAGGGGACCTGACATCCCAAAGTAACTCTAGTGAGTTCCTGAGGTCGCATTGGCAACTCAAGAAGTACCAGGAGCTTCCCGCCGCAATTATAGAAACACAACAATATTTTCCCTTCAATGTGAGATGAGGAAATTTTACGCTGCAGTATCTCAAGAGAAATCTTACATTCCCGCTTGAAAGGCAAAAGGGTATTTGACTCCCTTTATGCGACCCAGAATGTTCCCTCACATCCGTCCTCAGTGAAGAGGAGAACACACTTTATGGACTCAAAACGAGAAGAGGAAATATTCCCATTTAACGGCTCGAGAGTAATCCGGAAGTACCCTTCCAGCACAAAAGGGGACCTGACTTCCCTGAAGTAACTCGAGTGAATTCCTCAGGTCCCCATCGTACTTCGAGAAGTAAACCCTGCTTCCCGTCGCAACTTGAGAAACACCTGAAAATTATCCCCTCAATGCGAGATGAGGAAATTTTGCGCTGCACAATCTCAAGAGAAATCCCACATTCCCGCTTGAAAGGCAAAAGTGTACTTGACAAAATTTATGCCATTAAGAAAGTTCCCTAACATCCGTCCCCATGGTAGACCTGAACACACTTTAAGGACTCCCTTTATGCGATTCAGAATGTTCCCTAACATCTGTCCTCAGTGGAGAGGAGAAAACAATTTATGGACTCAAATCGAGAAGAGGCAATATTCCCATTTAATGACTCGAGAGTAACCTGGAAGTTCCCCTTCCAACACAAAAGGAGACATGACTTACCTGAAGCAACCCTAGACAGTTCCTGACGTTCCCTCCGCAAACCCAGAAGTACCCCCTGCTTCCCGCCACAACTAAAGAAACATCACAAAATTATCCCCTCAATGCGAGATGAGGAAATTTTGCGCTGCAGAATCTCAAGAGAAATCCCACATTCCCACTTGAAAGGCATAAGGGTACTTGACAAACTATATCCCACTCAGAAAGTTTCCTGACAACCGTCGCCATTGGAGAGGTGAACACATTGTGGACTCAACTCAAGAAGAGGCCCTATTCCCTTTAAAGGGTTCAAAAGTAATCCGGACGTTCCCTTTCCAGCAAAAAAGGGGACCAGACTTCCCTGAAGTAACTCGAGTGAGTTCCTGAGGTGCCCGTCGCACCTCGAGAAGTACCCCCAGCTTCCTTCGCAACTCCAGAAACACCACAAAATTATCCCCACAATGCAAGATGAGGTAAATTTGCGCTGCAGAATCTCAAGGGAAATCCCACATTACCGCTTGAAAGGCAAAAGGGTACTTTACACACTTTATCCCATTCAGAAAGTTCCCTATCATCTGTCCCCATTGGAGAGGAAAACAAATTTTGTGGACTCAAATCGAGAAGAGGCCCAGTCCCTTTAAAGTGCTCGAGAGTAATCCGGAAGTTCCCCTTCCAGCCAAAAAGGGGAACTGACTTCCCTGAAGGAACTCGAGTGAGTTCCTGAGGTCCCCATCGTAACTCGAGACGTACGCCCTGCTTCCCTTCGCAACTCCAGAAACACCACAAAATTATGCCCTCAATGGGAGATGAGGTAATTTTACGCTGCACAATCTCAAGAGAAATCCCACAATCCCGCTTGAAAAGCAAAATGGTACTAGATTCCATTTATGCGACTCAGAATGTTCCCTAACATCCGTCCTCACTGTAGTGGAGAACACACTTTATGGACTCAAATCGAGAAGAGGCAATATTCCCATTTAATGACTCGAGAGTAACCTGGAAGTTCCCCTTCCAACACAAAACGGGACCAGACTTCCATGAAGTAACTCGAGTCAGTTACTGAGGTCTGCGTCGCAACTCGAGAAGAACCCACAGCTTCCCGCCACAATACGAGAAACACCTCGAAATTATCCCCTCAATGCGAGATGAGGAAATTATGCGCTGCAGAACCTCAGGAGAAATCCCACATTCCCACTTGAAAGGCAAAAGGGTACTTGACTCCCTTGAGGCGACTCAGAATGTTCCCTAACATCCGTCCTCAGTGGGTGGAGAACACACTTTATGGACTCAAATCCAGAAGAGGCAATATTCCCATTTAATGGCTCAAGAGTAACCCGGAAGTTCCCCTTCCCACACAAAAAAGGATTTGACTTCCCTGAAGCAACCCTAGAGAGTTCCTGACTTTGCCTTCGCAAATCCAGAAGTACCCCCCGGTTTCCCGCCAAAAATAAAGAAACACCACAAAATTATCCCCTCAATGCGAGATGAGGTAATTTTCCTCTGCAGAATCTCAAGAGAAATCCCACATTACCGCTTGAAAGACAAAGGGGTACTTGACACACTTTATGCCACTCAGAAAGTTCCCTAACATCCGTCCCCTTTGGAGAGGAGAACACACTTTATGGATTCAACACGAAAAGAGGCCCTATTCCAATTAAAGGGCTAGAGAGTAATCTGGAAGTTCCCCTTCCAGCAAAAAAGTGGACGTGACTTCCCTGAAGTAACTCGACTGAATTCCGGAGGTCCCCGTCCCACCTCGAGAAATACCCCCAGGTTCCCGCAGCAATTCGAGAAATAGCACAAAATTATCCCCTCAATGCGAGATGAGGAAATTTTGTGCTGCAGAATCTCAAGAGAAATCCCACATTCCCGATTGAAAGGCAAAGGTGTACTTCACTCTCTTTAGGCGACTCAGAATGTTCCCTAACATCCGTCCTCAGTGCAGAGCGGAAAACACTTTATGGACTCAAATTGAGAAGAGGCAATATTCCCATTTACGAGTTCGAAAGGAATCCGGAAGTGCCCCTTCCAACACAAAAGGGGATGTGACTTCCCTGAAGCAACTCGAGCGAGTACTTGAGGACCCCGTCCCAACTCGAGTGGTTCCCCCTGCTTCCCGCCGCAACTTGAAATACACAACAAAATATCCCCTCAATGCAAGATGAGGAAATTTTGAGCTGCAGAATCTCAAGTGAAATCCCACATTCCCGCTTGAAAGGCAAAAGGATTCTTGAAACACTTTATGACACTCAGAAAGTTCCCTAACATCCGTCCAAACTGGAGAGGAGAACACACTTTATGGAGTCAACTCGAGAAGAGGCAACATTCCCATTTAACGGCTGGAGAGTAATCCGGAAGTTCCCCTTCCAACACAAAAGGGGATATGACTTCCCTGAAGCAACCCGAGCGAGTTCCTGAGCTCCCCAACACAAAAGGAGAAGTACCCCCAGCTTCCTGCCGCAATTCGAGAAACACAACAAAATTATCCCCTCAATGAGAGATGAGGAAATTTTGCGCTGCAGAATCTCAAGAGAAATCCCACATTCCCGCTTGAAAGGCAAAAGGATACTTGACACACTTTATGCCACTCAGAAAGTTCCCTAACATCCGTCCCCAATGGAGAGGTGAACACACTTTATGGACTCAACATGAGAAGAGGCCCTATTCCCATTAAAGGGCTCCAATGAAATCTGGAAGTTCCCCTTCCAGCACAGAAGGGGACTTGACTTCCCTGAAGTAAATCGAATGATTTCCTGAGTTCCCAGTCGCAACTGGAGTTGTACCCTCAGCTTCCCACTGCAATTTGAGAAACACCACAAAATTATCCCTTCAATGCGAGATGAGGAAATTTTGCGCTGCAGAATCTCAAGAAAAATCCCACGTTCCCACTTGAAAGGCAAAAGGGTATTTGACACACTCTTTGCAACTCAGAAAGTTCCCTAACATCTGTCCCAATGGAGAGGAGAACATACTTTTTGGATTCCACTCGAGAAGAGGCCCTATTCCCATTATAGGACTCGAGAGTAATCCGGAGTTCCCCTTCCAGCACAAAAGGGGACCTGACTTCCCTGAAGTTACTCGAGTGAGTTCCTGAGGTCTCCCTCTCAGTTCTATAAATACACCCAGCTTCCTGCCGCAATTCGAGAAACACCACAAAATTATCCCCTCAATGCGAGATGAGGAAATTTTGCAATGCAGAATCTCAAGAGAAATCCCACATTCCAGCTTGAAAGGCAAAAGGCTACTTGACTCCCTTTATGCGACTCAGAAAGTTCCCTCACACAGCCTTCCACAGTGGAGAGGATAACAAAATGTATGGACTCAAATTGAGCAGAGGCAATATTCCCATTTAAGGGCTAGAGAGTATTCCGGAAGTGCCTCTTCCAACACAAAAGGGGAAGTGAGAAAATTCTTGAGGTCCCCGTCCAAATTGAGAAGTACCCCCAGCTTCCCGCCGCAACCTGAAATAAACAACAAAATTATCCCCTCAATGAAAGATGAGGAAAATTTGCGCTGCAGAATCTAAAGAGAAATCCCACATTCCCACTTAAAAGGCCAAAGGGTACTTGACTCCCTTTATGCGACTCAGAATATTCCCTAACGTCAGTCCTCAGTGGAGTGGAGAACACACTTTATATACTCAAATCGAGAAGAGGCCCTATTCCCTTTAAAGGGCTCAAAAGTAATCCGGACATTCCTTTTTCAGCACAAAAGGGGACCTGACTTACCTGAAGTAACTCGAGTGAGTTCCTGAGGTCCCCATCGTAACTCAAGAAGTAACCCCTGCTTACGTTCACAACTCTAGAAACACCACAAAATAATGCCCTCAATGCCAGATGAGGTAATTTGACGCTGCACAATCTGAAGAGAAATTTCACATTCCCGCTTGAAAGGCAAAAGGGTACTTGATTCCCTTTAAGTAACTCAGAATGTTCCCAAACATCCCTCCACAGTGGAGTGGAGGACACACTTTATGGACTCAAATAGAGAAGAGGCATCACTGCCATTTAACATCTCCAGAGTAACCCGGAATTTCCCCTTCCAACACAAGAGGGAACTTGACTTCCCTGAAGCAACCCAACTGATTTCCTGAGATTCCCATCGCAAATCGAAAAGTACTCGCTGCTTCCTGCCGCAACTCCTGAAACACTACAAACTATCCCCTCAATGCGACATGAGGTAATTTTGCGCTGCAGAATCTCAAGAGATATCCCACATTCCCGCTTGAAAGGCAAAAGGGTACTTTACACACTTTATCCCACTCAGAAAGTTCCCTTACATCTGTCCCCATTGGAGAGGAGAACACATTTTGCGGACTCAAATCGAGAAGAGGCCTATTCCCTTTAATGTGCTCGAGAGTAATCCGGAAGTTCCCCTTCCAGCAAAAAAAGGGGAACTGACCTCCCTGAAGTAACTCGAGTGAGTTCCTGAGGTACCCGTCGCACCTCAAAAAGTACACCCAGTTTCACGCCGCAATTCGAGAAACACCAATATATTACCCCCTCAATGCGACATGAGGTAATTTTGCGCTGCAGAATCTCAAGAGAAATCCCACATTCCCGCTTGAAAGGCAAAAGGTACTTGACTCCCTTCAGGCGACTCACAATGTTCCCTAACATCCGTCCTCATTGGAGAAGAGAACACACTTTATGGACTCAAATCAAGAAGAGGCAATATTCCCTATTAAGGGCTCGATAGTAAACCGGAAGTTCCCCTTCTAGCAAAAAGGGGACCTGACTTCACTGAAGTAACTCGAGTCAGTTGCTGAGGTCCGTGTCGCAACTCGAGAAGTACACCCAGCTTCCCGCCGCAATTCGAGAAACACCTCAAAATTATCCCCTCCGTGCGAGATAAGGAAATTATGCCCTGAGGAATCTCACGTGAAATCCCACATTCCCGCTTGAAAAGCAAAAGGGTACTTGACTCCCTTAAGGCAACTCAGAATTTTCCCAAATATCCGTCCTCAGTGGGTGGAGAACACACTTTATGGACTCAAATCCAGAAGAGGCAATATTCCTATATAAACACTCAAGAGTAACCCAGACTTTCCCCTTCCAACAAAAAAGGGGACTTGACTTCCCTGAAGCAACCCTAGAGAGTTCCTGACGTTCAATTCGCAAATACAGAACTACCACCGGCTTCTCACCACAACTAAAGTAACATCACAAAATTGTCCCCTCAATGCGAGATGAGGAAATTTTGCACTGCAGAATCACAAGAGAAATCCCACATTCACCCTTGAATGGCATAAGGGTACTTGACTCCATTTATGCGACTCAGAATGTTCCCTAACATCCATCCTCATAGGAGAGGAGAACATACTTTATGGACTCAAATCGAGAAGAGGCAATATTCCCATTTCAGGGCTCGAGAGTAAACGGAAGTTCCCAACCGGCACAAAAGGGGACCGGACTTCCCTGAAGTAACTAGAGTGAGTTCCGGAGGTCCCCGTCGCTCCTCGAAAAGTACCCCCAGTGTCCCGCCGCAATTCGAGAAACACCACAAAATTATCCCCTCAATGCAAGACGAGGAAAATTTGCGCTGCACAATCTCAAGAGAAATCCCACATTCCCGCTTGAAAGGCAAAAGGGTACTTGACTCCCTTTAGGCGACTCAGAATGTTCCCTCACACCCGTCCTCAGTGAAAAGGAGAACACACTTTATGGTCTCAAACCGAGAAGAGGCAATATTCCCATTTAACGGCTCGAGAGTAATCTGGAAGTTTCCTTCCAGCACAAAAGGGGACCTGACTTCCCTGAAGTAATTCGAGTGAGTTCCTCAGATCCCCGTCGTAACTCGAGAAGTACCCCCTGCTTCCCTCCTCAACTCCAGAAACACCACAAAATTATGCCCTCAATGAGAGATGAGGTAATTTTACCCTGCACAATCTGAAGAGGAATCCCACATTCCCGTTTGAAAGGCAAAAGGGTATACTACATTCCCTTTATGCGACTCAGAATGTTCTGTAACATCCGTCCTCAGTGGAGTGGAGAACACACTTTATGGACTCAAATCGAGAAAAGCCAATATTCCGATTAAACATCTCAACAGTAACCCAGACGTTCCCCTTACAACACAAAAGGGGACTTGACTTCCCTGAAGCAATTCAAGCGAGTTCCTGAGGTTCCCGTCGCAAATTGAAAAGTACCTGCTCTTTCCTGCACAACTCGAAAAACAACACAAAATAATCCCCTCTATGCATATTGAGGAAATTTTGCCTTGTAGAATCTCAAGAGAAATTCCACATTCGCGCTTGAAAGGCAAAATGGTACTAAACTCCCTTTATGTGACTCAGAATTTTCCCTAACATCCGTCCCCATTGGAGAGGAGAACACATTTTATAGACTCAATTCTAGAAGAGGCCTATTGCCATTAAAGGGCTCGGGAGTAATCCTGAAGTTCCCCTTCCAGCTCAAAAGGTTACCTGACTTCCCTGAAATAACCTTAGTGAGTTCCTGAGGTCCTTTTGGCTACTCTAGATGTACCCACAACTTCCCGCCGCCATTCAAGAAACACCACAAAATTATTCCCTCAATGTGAGATGAGGAAATTTTGCAATGCAGAATCTCAAGAGAAATTCCACAATCCTGCTTGAAAGGCAAAAGGGTACTTGACTCCACTTATGCGACTCAGATTTTTCCCTAATATTCGTCCTCAGTGGAGAGGAGAACAAACTTTATGGACTCAATCGAGAATAGACAATATTCCCATTAATGGATCGAGAGTAACCCGGAAGTTCCCCTTCAAACCCAAAAGGGGACTTGACTTCCCTGAAGCAACCCGAGCGACTTCGTGAGGTTCCCATCGCCAATCGAAAAGTACTTGCTGCTTCCCACTACAACACGAGAAACGCCACAGAATTTTCAACTCTATGCGAGATGAGGTAATTTTGCCCTGCAGAATCTCAAGAGAAATCCCACATTACCGCTTGAAAGGCAAAAGGGTACTTTACACACTTTATCCCATTCAGAAAGTTCCCTATTATCTGTCCCCATTGCAGAGGAGAACACATTTTATGCACCTAAATCGAGAAGAGGCCAATTCCCTTTAAAGGGCTCGAAAGTAATCCGAAAGTTCCCCTTCCAGCAGAAAAGTGGACCTGACTTCCCTGAAGTAACTTGATTGAGTTCCTGAGGTCCCCGTGACAGCTCAAAAAGTACCCCCCAGTTTCCCACCGCAATTCGAGAAACACCAAAATATTATCCCCTCAATGGGACATGAGGTAAATTTGCGCTGCAGAATCTCAAGAGAAATCCCACATTCGCACTTCAAAGGCAAAAGGGTACTTGACTCCCTTTATGCGACTCAAAATGTTCCCTCACAACCGTCCTCAGTGGAGATTAGAACACACTTTATGGTCTCAAACCGAGAAGAGGCAATATTCCCATTTAACGGCTGGAGAGTAATCCAAAAGTTTCCTTCCACCACAAAAAGGGACCTGACCTTCCCGAATTAACTTGCGTGAGTTCCTCAGGTCCCAACATAACTCGAGAAGTACACCCTGCTTCCCCCTGCAACACCAGAAACACCACAAAATTAACCCCTCAATGTGAGATGAGGTAAGTTTGTGCTGCACTATCTCAAGAGTAATCCCACATTCCCGCTTGAAATGCAAAAGGGTACTTGACAAATTTTATGCCATTAAGAAAGTTCCCTAACATCCGTCCCCAAGGGAGAGGAGAACACACTTAATGGACTCAACTCGAGAAGAGACCCTATTCCCTTTAAAGGGCACAAAAGTAATCCGGACGTTCCCTTTCCAGCACAAAAAGTAACCTGACTTCCCTGAAGTAACTCCAGTGAGTTCCTGACGTTCCCATCGTGATTCGAGAACTACCCCCTGCTTCCGTCGCAACTCCAGAAACACCACAAAATTATCCCCTCAATGCAAGATGAGGTAAATTTGTGCTGCAGAATCTCAAGGGAAATCCCACATTCCCGCATGAAAGGCAAAAGGGTACTTTACACACTATATCCCATTCAGAAAGTTCCCTATCATCTGTCCCCATTGGAGAGGAAAACAAATTTTGTGGACTCAAATCGAGAAGAGGCCTATTCCCTTTAAAGTGCTCGAGAGTAATCCGGAAGTTCCCCTTCCAGCCAAAAAGGGGAACTGACTTCCCTGAAGGAACTCGAGTGAGTTCCTGAGATCCCCATCGTAACTCGAGACGTACCCCCTGCTTCCCTTCGCAACTCCAGAAACACCACAAAATTATGCCCTCAATGGGAGATGAGGTAATTTTATGCTGCACAATCTCAAGAGAAATCACACATTCCCTCTTGAAAGGCAAAAGGGTACTAGATTCCATTTATGCGACTCAGAATGTTCCCTAACATCCATCCTCAGTGGAGTGGAGAACACACTTTATGGACTCAAATCGAGAAGAGGCAATATTCCCATTTAATGACTCGAGAGTAACCTGGAAGTTCCCCTTCCAACACAAAACGGGACCAGACTTCCATGAAGTAACTCGAGTCAGTTGTTGAGGTCCGTGTCGCAACTCGAGAAGAACCCACAGCTTCCCGCCGCAATTCGAGAAACACCTCGAAATTTTCCCCTCAATGCGAGATGAGGAAATTATGCGCTGCAGAACCTCAGGAGAAATCCCACATTCCCGCTTGAAAGGCAAAAGGGTACTTGACTCCCTTGAGGCGACTCAGAGTGTTCCCTCACATCCGTCCTCAGTGAAGAGGAGATCACACTTTATGGTCTCAAACCGAGAAGAGGAAATATTCCCATTTAATGGCTCAAGAGTAACCCGGAAGTTCCCCTTCCAACACAAAAGGGGACTTGACTTCCCTGAAGCAACCCTAGACAGTTCCTGACGTTCCCTTTGCAAATGCAGAAGTACCCCCGGCTTCCCGCCACAAGTAAAGTAACATCACACAATTGTCCCCTCAATGCGAGATGAGGAAAATTTTGCGCTGCAGAATCTCAAGAGAAATCCCACATTCCCAATTGAAGGGCATAAGTGTACTTGACTGCCTTAATGCGACTCATAATGTTCCCTAACATCCGTCCTCTTAGGACAGGAGAACATACTTTATGGACTCAAACCGAGAAGAGGCAATATTCCCATTTTAGGGCTCAAGAGTTATCCGGAAGTTCCCTTCCGGCACACAAGGGGACCTGAATTCCCTGAAGTAACACGAGTGAGTTCCTGAGGTCCTCATCGCACCTCGAAAAGTACCCCCAGCTTCCCACCGCAATTCGAGAAACACCACAAAATTATCCCCTCAATGCGAAAGGAGGAAAATTTCCCCTGCAGAATTCAAGAGAAATCCCACATTCCCGCTTGAAAGGCAAAAGGGGACTTGATTCCCTTTATGCGACTCAGAATGTTCCCTAACATCCGTCCTCAGTGGAGCGGAGAATACACTTTATCGATTAAAAACGAGAAGAGGCAATATTCCCATTTAAGGGCTCGAGAGTAATCAGGTAGTTCCCTTTCCAACACAAAGGGGACTTGACTTCCCTGAAGCAACCCTAGAGATTTCCTGATGTTCCCTTCGCAAAACCAAAAGTACCCCCGGCTTCCCGCCACAACTAAAGAAACATCACAAAATTATCCCCTCAATGCGAGATGAGGAAATTTTGCGCTGCACTATCTCAAGAAAATCCCACATTCCCGCTTGAAAGGCAAAAGGGTACTTGACAAATTTTATGCCGTTAAGAATGTTCGCTAACATCCGTCCCCAAGGGAGAGGAGAACACACTTAATGGACTCAACTCGAGAAGAGGCACTATTCCCTTTAAAGGGCACAAAAGTAATCCTGATGTTCCCTTTCCAGCAGAAAAAGGGACCTGACTTCCCTGAAGTAACTCTAGTGAGTTCCTGAGGTTCCCATCGTAACTCGAGAAGTACCCACTGCTTCCTTCGCAACTCCAGAAACACCACAAAATTATCCCCTCAATGCGAGATGAGGTAAATTTGCGCTGCAGAAATCAAGGGAAATCCCACATTCCCGCTTGAAAGGCATAAGCATACTTTACACACTTTATCCCATTCAGAAAGTTCCCTATCATCTGTCCCCATTGGAGAGGAAAACAAATTTTGTGGATTCAAATCGAGAAGAGGCCTATTCCCTTTAAAGTGCTCGAGAGTAATCCGGAAGTTCCCCTTCCAGCAAAAAAGGGGAACTGACTTCCCTGAAGGAACTCGAGTGAGTTCCTGAGGTCCCCATCGTAACTCGAGACGTACCCCCTGCTTCCCTTCGCAACTCCAGAAACACCACAAAATTATGCCCGCAATGGGAGATTAGGTAATTTTACGTTGCACAATCTCAAGAGAAATCCCACAAACCTGCTTGGAAGGCAAAATGGTACTAGATTCCATTTATGCGACTCAGAATGTTCCCTAACATCCGTCCTCAGTGGAGTGGAGAACACTTTATGGACTCAAATCGAGAAGAAGCAATATTCCCATTTAATGACTCTAGAGTAACCTGGAAGTTCCCCTTCCAACACAAAACGGGACCAGACTTCCATGAAGTAACTCGGGTCAGTTGCTGAGTTCCGCGTCGCAATTAGAGAAGAACACACAGCTTCCCTCCGCAATTCGAGAAACACCTCGAAATTATCCCCTCAATGCAAGATGAGGAAATTATGCGCTGCAGAACCTCAGGAGAAATCCCACATTCCCGCTTGAAAGGCAAAAGAGTACTTGACTCCCTTGAGGCGACTCAGTATATTCCCTGACATCCGTCCTCAGTGGGTGGAGAACACACTTTATGGACTCAAATCCAGAAGAGGCAATATTCCCATTCAATGGCTTGAGAGTAACCCGGAAGTTCCCCTTCCCACACAAAAGGGGACTTGACTTCCCTGAAGCAACCCTAGAGAGTTCCTGACGTTACCTTCGCAAATCCAGAAGTATCCCCCGGTTTACCACCAAATATAAAGAAACACCACAAAATTATCCCCTTAATGAGAGATGAGGTAATTTTCCGCTGCAGAATCTCAAGAAAAATCCCACATTACCGCTTGAAAGACAAAGGGGTACTTGACACACTTTATGCCACTCAGAAAGTTCCCTAACATCCGTCCTCTTTGGAGAGGAGAACACACTTTATGGATTCAAAACGAAAAGAGGCCCTATTGCAATTAAAGTGCTAGAGAGTAATCAGGAAGTTCCCCTTCCAGCTCAAAAGGGGACCTGAATTCCCTGAAGTAATTCGAGTGAGTTCTGGAGATCCCCATCGCACCTCAAGAAATACACCCAGGTTCCCGCCGCAATTCGAGAAACACCACAAAATTATCCCCTGAATGCGAGATGAGCAAATTTTCTGCTGCAGAATCTCAAGAGAAATCCCACATTTTCGCTTTAAAGGCAAAAGGGTACTTGACTCCCTTTATGCGACTCAGAATGTTCCCTCACATACGTCCTCAGTGAAGAGGAGAACACACTTTATGGTCTCAAACCGAGAAGAGGCAATATTCCCATTTAATGGCTTGAGAGTAATCCGCAAGTTTCCTTCCAGCACAAAAGGGGACCTGACTTCCCTGAAGTAACTCGAGTGAGTTCCTCAGGTCCCCGTCATAACTCGAGAAGTACCCCCTGCTTCCTTCAGCAAATCCAGAAACACCACAAAATTATGCCCTCAATGCGAGATGAGGTAATTTTGCGCTGCATAATCTCAAGAGAAATCCCACATTTCCGCTTGAAAGGCAAAAGGATACTTTACAACTCTATGCCATTAAGAAAGTTCCTAACATCCGTCCTCATGGGAGAGCAGAACACACTTTATGGACTCAACTCGAGAAGAGGCCCTATTCCCTTTAAAGGTCTCAAAAGTAATCCGGACGTTCCCTTTCCAGCACAAAAGGGGAACTGACTTCCCTGAAGTAACTCGAATGAGTTCCTGAGGTCCCCATCATAACTCAAGAAGTACCCCACTGCTTCCCTCCTCAATTCCAGAAACACCACAAAATTATGCCCTCAATGCGAGATGAGGTAATTTTACGCTGCACAATCTCAAGAGAAATCCCACATTCCCGCTTGAAAGGCAAAAGGGTACTGGACTCCCTTTATTCGACTCAGAATGTTCCCTAACATCCGTCCTCACTGGAGAGAACACACTTAATGGACTCAGACGAGAAGAGGAAATATTCCCATTTAACGGCTGGAGAGTAACCCGGAAGTACGTTACCAACACAAAAGGGTATTTAACTTCCCTGAAACAACCCGAGCGAGTTCCTGAGGTTCCCATGGCAACTCGAAAAGTACCCGCTGCTTCCTGCTGCAACAAGAGAAACACCACAAAATTGTGCCCTCAATGCGAGATGAGGTAATTTTACGCTGCACAATATCAAGAGAAATCCCACATTCCCGGTTGAAAGGCAAAAGGGTACTGGAATCCCTTTATGCGAATCAGAATGTTCCCTCACATCCATCCTCAGTGGAGATTAGAACAAACTTTATGGTCTCAAACCGAGAAGTGGCAATATTCCCATTTAACAGCTGGAGAGTAATCGGGAAGTTTCCTTCCAGCACAAAAGGGGACCTGACTTCCCTGAAGTAACTCGAGTGAGTTCCTGAGGTCCCCATCGTTATTTGAGAAGTACCCCATGCTTCCTTCCACAACTCCAGAAACACCACAAAATTATGCTCTGAATTCGAGATGAGGTAATTTTTTGCTGCACAATCTCAAGAGAAATCCTACAATCCCGCTTGAAGGCAAAAGGGTACATGACTCCCTTTGTGCGACACAGAATGTTCCCTAACATCCGTCATCAGTGGGTGGAGAACACATTTTATGGACTCAAATCGAGAAGAGGCAATGTTCCCATTAACGGCTGCAGAGTAACCCAGAAGTCTCCCTTCTAACACAAATGGGGACTTGACTTCCCTGAAGCAACCCGAGCAGGTTCCTTACGTCCTGGCGCAACTCGAGAAGTACCCCCTGCTTCTCGCCGCAACTCGAGATAAACCTCAAAATTATTCCCTCAAAGCGAGATGAGGAAATTTTGCGCCTCAGAATCGCAAGAGAAATCCCACATTCCCACTTGAAAGGCAAAGGGTACTTGACACACTTTATGGCACTTAGAAAGTTCCCTAACATCCGTCCCCTTTGGAGAGGAGAACAAACCTTATGGATTCTACGCGTGAAGACGCCCTTTTCCAATTAAATGGCTAGAGAGTAATCCAGAAGTGCCCCATCCAGCACAAAAGGGGACCTTACTTCCCTGAAGTAACTCCAGTGAGTTCCTGTGGTCCCCGTCGCACCTCGAGAAGTACCCCCTGATTCTCGCCGCAATTCGAGAAATAGCACAAAATTATCCCTTCAATGCGAGATGAGGAAATTTTTGCGCTTCAAAATCTCAAGAGAAATGCCACATTCCAGCTTGAAAGGCAAAAGGGTACTTGACTCCTTTTATGCGACTCAGAATGTTCCCTAACATCAGTCCTCAGTGGAGAGGAGAACAAACTTTATGGGCTCAAATCGAGAAGTGGCAATATTCCCATTTAATTACGCGAGAGTAACCCGGAAGTTCCCCTTCCAACACAAAAGGTGACTTGACTTCCCTGAAGCAACCCTAGAGAGTTTCTGACGTTCCCTTTGCAAATCCAGAAGTACCCCCGGCTTCCCGCCTCAACTAAAGAAACATCACAAAATTATCCCCTGAATGCGAGAGGAGGAAATTTTGCGCTGCAGAATGTCAAGAGAAATCCCACATTCCCGCTTGAAAGGCAAAAGGGTACTAAACTCCCTTTATGCGACTCAGAGTGTTCCCTAACATCCGTCCCCATTGGAGAGGAGAACACATTTTTTGGACTCAACTCAAGAAGAGGCCTATTGCCATTAAAGGGCTCGAGAGTAATCCAGGGGATCCCCTACAGCAGAAAAAGGGACCTGACATCCCTGAAGTAACTCTAGTGAGTTGCTGAGGTCCCATTGGCAACTCGAGATGTTCCCCCTGCTTCCCGCCTCAACTCCAGAAACACCACAAAAGTATCCCCTCAATGCGAGAAGAGGTAATTTTGTGCTACACAAGCTCAAGAGAAATCCCACATTTCCGCTTGAAAGGCAAAAGGGTACTTGACTCCCTTTATGCGACTCATAATGTTCCCTAACTACCGTCCTCAGTGGGTGGAGAACACAATTTATGGACTCAAATCGAGAAGAGGCAATATTCCCATTTAACGGATCGAGAGTAACTCGGAAGTTCCCCTTCCAACACAAAAGGGGACGTGACTTCCCTGAAGCAACCCAAGCGAGTTCCTGAGGTTCCCGTCGCAAATCGAAAAGTACCCTCTGCTTCCCGATGAAACACAAGAAACGCCACAAAATTATCCCCTCTATGAGAGACGAGGTAATTTTGCGCTGCAGAATCTCAAGAAATATCCCACATTCCCGCTTGAAAGGCAAAAGGGTACTTTGCACACTTCATCCCATTCAGAAAGTTCCCTAACATCTGTCCCCATTGGAGAGGAGAACACATTTAATGCACTCAAATCCAGAAGAGACCTATTTCCTTTAAAGGACTTGAGAGTAATCCGGAAGTTCCCCTTCCAGCAAAAAAGTGGACCTGACTTACCTGAAGTAACTCGAGTGAGTTCCTGAGGTCCCCATCCCACCTCAAACAATACCCCCAGTTTCCAGCCGCAATTTGAGAAACACCAAAATATTATCCCCTCAAGGCGAGATGAGGAAATTTTGGGCTACAGAATCTCAAGAGAAATCCCACGTTCCCGCTTGAAAGGCAAAAGGGTACTTGACACACTTTTTGCAACTCAGAAAGTTCCCTAACATCCATCACCAATGGAGAGGAGAAAACACTTTTTGGACTCCACTCGAGAAGAGGCCCTGTTCCCATTATAGGACTCGAGAGTAATCCGGAAGTTCCCCTTCCAGCACAAAGGGGGACCTGACTTCTTTGAAGTAATTCGAGTAAGTTCCTGAGGTCGGTATCGCAACTCGAGACGTACCCGCTGATTTCCGACGTAGTTCGAAAAACACCGCAAAATTATACTCTCAATGAGAGATGAGGAAATTTTGCGGTACAGAATCTCAAGAGAAATCCCACATTCCCGCTTGAAAGGCAAAAGGGTACTTAACTCCCTTTATGCGCCGGGGAACGTTCCCTAACATCCGTCCTCAGTGGAGAGGAGAACATACTTTATAGACTCAAATATAGAAGAGGCAATATTCCCATTTAATGGCTCGGGAGTAATCCGGAAATTCCCCTTCCAACACAAAAGGGAACTTGACTTCCCTGAAGCAACTCGAGCGAGTTTCTGAGGTTCCCATCGCAACTCGAAAAGTACCCCCAGCTTCCAGCTACAACACGGGAATCACCAAAAAATTATCCCCTCAATACGAGATGAGGAAATTTTGCGCAGCAGAATCTCAAGAGAAATCACACATTCCCGCTTGAAAGGCAAACGGCTACTTGACTCCCTTTATGCGACTCAGAAAGTTCCCTCACACAGCCGTCCACAGTGGGGAGGATAAAAAAATTTATGGACTCAAATTGAGAAGAGGCAATATTCCCATTTAAGGGCTAGAGAGTATTCCGGCAGTGCCCCTTGCAACACAAAAGGGGTCGTGAGCAAATTCTTGAGGTCCCCGTCCCAAATCGAGAAGTACCCCCAGCTTCCCGCCGCAACTCGAAATACACAACAAAATTATCCCGTCAATGCGAGATGAGGAAATTTTGCGCTGCAGAATATCAAGAGAAATCCTACATTCCCTCCTGAAAGGCAAAAGGGTACTTGACACCTTTTATGCGACACAGATGGTTCCCTCACACAGCCGACCCCATTGGAGAAGAGAACAATCATTATGGACTGCAATCGAGAAGAGGCAATATTCCCATTTAACGGCTCGAGAGTAATGGAAGTTACACTTCCAACACAAAGGGGACTGGACTTCCCTGAAGCAACCCGAGGGAGTTACTGAGGTCCCAGTCGCAACTCAAGAAGTACCCCGTTTCCCGCTGCAACTCGAAAACACCACAAAATTATCCCCTCAATGCGAGATGAGGTAATTTAGGCTGCAGAATCTCAAGAGAAATCACACATTCCGGCATGAAAGGCAAAAGGGTACTTGACACATTTTATGCCACTCAGAAAGTTCCCTAACATACCTCCCCATTGGAGAGGAGATCACACTTTATGGATTCAAAACGAGAAGAAGCCCTATTCCAATTAAAGGGCTAGAGAGTAATCCAGCAGTTACCCTTCCAGCACAAAAGGGGACCTGACTTCCCTGAAGCAACACGAGTGAGCTCCTGAGGTCCCCGTCGCAACTCCAGTAGTACCCCCAGCTTCCCGCCGTAATTCGAGAAAACCCACAAAATTATCCCTTCAATGCGAGATGAGGAAATTTTGAGCTGCAGAATCTCAAGAGAAATTCCACATTCCCGCTTGAAAGGAAAAAGGGTACTTGATTTCCTTTATGTGACTCAGAGTGTTCCGTAACATCCGTCCTCAGTGGAGAGGGGAACACACTTTATGGACTCCAATCGAGAAGAGGCAATATTCCCATTTAAAGGCTCAAGATTAATGCAGAATTTTCCCTTCCAACATGAAAGGGGACTTGACTTCCCTGAAGTAAAGAGAATGAGTTGCTGAGTTCCCCGTCACAGTTGGAGATGTACCCCCAGCTTCCCCGCCGCAATTCGAGAAATACCACAATATTATCCCCTTAATGCATGATGAGGTAATTTTGCGCTGAGGAATATCAAGAGAAATCCCACATTCCCGCTTGAAAGGCAAAAGGCTACTTGACTCCCTTTATGCGACTCAGAATGTTCCCTCACATCCGTCCTCAGTTGAGTGGAGAACACAATTTATGGACTCATATCGAGAAGAGACAATATTCCGATTTAACATCTCGAGAGTATCCTGGACGTTCCCCTACCAACACAAAAGGGGACTTGACTTCCCTGAAGCAACCCTAGAGAGTTCCAGACGTTCCCTTTGCAAATCCAGAAGTACCCCCAGCTTCCCACCACAAGTAAAGAAACATCACAAAATTATCCCCTCAACTGCGAGATGAGGAAATTTTGCGCTGCAGAATCTCAAGAGAAATCCCACATTTCCGCTTGAAAGCCAAAAGGGTACTTGACATACTTTATGCCACTCAGAAAGTTCCCTAACATATGTCCCCATTGGAGAGGAGAACACACTTTAAGGATTCAACAGGAGAAGAGGCCCTATTGCAATTAAAGGGCTAGAGAGTAATCTGGCAGTTCCCCTTCCAGCACAAAAGGGGACCTGTCTTCCCTGAAGCAACACGAGTGAGTTCCTGAGGTCCCCGTCGCAACTCCAGTAGTACCCCCATCTTCCTGCCACAATTCGAGAAATACCACAAAATTATGCCCTCAATTTGAGATGAGGAAATTTTGCGATGCAGGATCTCAAGAGAAATCCCACATTCCTGCATGAAAGGCAAAAGGGTACTTGATACCCTTTATGCGACTCAGAAGGTTCCCTAACATCAGTCCTCAGAGGAGAGGAGAACACACTTTATGGACTCAAATCGAGAAGTGGCAATATTCCCATTTCACGGCTCGGGAGTAATCCGGAAGTTTCCCTTCCAACAAAAAAGGGGACTTGACTTCCCAAAAGCAACCCTAGCGAGTTCCTGACGTTCCAGTCGCAAATCCATAAGTACCCCGACTTCCTGCCGCAAGTAAAGAAACACCACAAAATTATCCCCTCAATGCGAAATGAGGTAATTTTGCGCTGCAGAATCTCAAGGGAAATCCCACAGTGACGCTTGAAAGGCAAAAGTGTACTTGACACAATTTATGCCTCTCATAAAGTTTTCTAAATTCGGTCCGCATTGGAGAGGCGATCACACTATATGGACTCAACTCCAGAAGAGTCCTTATTCCCATTAAAGGGCTCCAGAGTAATCAGGAAGTTCCCCTTCCAGAACAAAAGGGGACTTGACATCTCAAAGTAACTCTAGTGAGTTCCTGAGGTCCAATTGGCAACTCAAGAAGTACCACCAGCTTCCCGCCGTAGTTTGAGAAACACAACAATATTTTCCCCTAAATGCGAGATGAGGTAATTTTGCACCACACAATGTCAAGAGAAATCCCACATTCCCGCTTGAAAGGCAAAAGGGTACTTGACACACTTTATGCCATTAAGAAAGTTCCCTAACAACCGTTTCCATGGGAGAGGAGAACACACTTTATGGACTCAACTCGAGAAGAGGCCCTATTCCCTTTAAAGGGCTCAAAAGTAATCCGGACGTTCCCTTTCCAGCACAAAAGGGGACCTGACTTCCCTGAATTAACTCGAGTGAGTTCCTGAGGTCCCCATGGTAACTCGAGAAGTACCCCCTGCTTCCCTTCGCAACTCAAGAAACACCACAAAATTATGCCCTCAATGGGAGATGAGATAATTTTATGCTGCACAATCTCAAGAGAAATCACACAATCCCGCTTGAAAGGCAAAAGGGTACTTGATTCCCTTTATTCGACTCAGAATGTTCCCTAATATCCGTCATCAGTGGAGTGGGAAACACACTTTATGGACTCAAACCGAGAAGAGGCAATATTCCCATTTAATGACTCCAGAGTAACCCGGAAGTTCCCCTTCCAACACAAAAGGGGACTTGACTTCCCTGAAGCAACCTTAGAGAGTTCCTGATGTTCCCTTCGCAAATCCAGAAGTATCCTCAGTTTCCCGCCACAACTAAAGTAACATCACACAATTGTCCCCTCAATGCGAGATGAGGAAATTTTGCGTTGCAGAATCACAAGAAAAAAACCAATTTCCCACTTGAAAGGCATAAGTGTACTTGACTTCCTTTATGCTATTCAGAATGTTCCCTAACATCCGTGCTCATAGGACAGGAGAACTTACATTTTGGACTCAAATCGAGAATAGGCAATATTCCCATTTAAGGGCTTGAGAGTAATCCGGAAGTTCCGTTAAGGCACAAAAGGGGACCTGACTTCCCTGAAGTAACTCGAGTGAATTCCTGAGGTCCCCGTCGCACCTCGACAAGTACCCCCAGCTTCCCGCCGCAATTTGAGAAACACCACAAAATTATCCCCTCATTGCGAAATGAGGAAATTTTCCGCTGCAGAATCTCAAGAGAAATCCCACATTCCCGCTTGAAAGGCAAAAGGGTAATTGACTCCCTTTATGCGATCCAGAATGTTCCCTAACATCCATCCTCAGTGGAGAGGAGAACACACTTTATGGACTCAAATCGAGAAGAGGCAATATTCCCATTTAATGACTCGAGAGTAACCAGAAAGTTCCCCTTCCAACAAAAATGGAACTTGACTTCCCTGAAGCAACCCTAGAGACTTCCTGACATTCCCGTCGCAAATCCAGATGTACCCCCGGCTTCCCGCCACAACTAAAGTAACATCACAAAATTATCCCCTCAATGGGGGATGAGGAAATTTTACGCTGCAGAATCTCAAGAGAAATCCCACATTCGCACTTGAAAGGCATAAGGGTACTTGACTCCCTTTATGCGACTCAGAATGTTCCCTAACATCCGTCCTCAGTGGAGAGTAAAACATAGATTATGGACTCAATTCGAGAAGAAGAAAGATTCCCATTTAAAGGCTCGAGAGTAATCCGGAAGTTCCCCTTCCAACAAAAAAGGGGACTTGACTTCCCTGAAGCAACACGAGTGAGTTCCTGAGGTCTCCGTTGAAACTTGAGAAGTACCCCCTGCTTCTCACTGCAACTCGAGAAACACCACAAAATTATCCCCTCAATGCGAGATGAGGCAATCTTGCGCTGCAGAATCTCAAGAGAAATCCCACATTCCCGCTTGAAAGGCAAAACGGTACTTGACACACTTTATGCCACTCAGAAAGCTCACTAACATCCATACCCAGTGGAGAGGGGAACACACTTTATGGACTCAATTCAACAAGAGGCCCTATTCCCATTAAAGGGCTCCAGAGTATTCCGGAAGTTCCCCTTCCAGCACAAAAGGGGACCTGACTTTTCTGAATTAACTGGAGTGAGTTCCTGAGGTACCCTTTGCAACTCGAGAAGAAGTCCCAGTTCCAGCCGAAATTCGAGAAACACCACAAAATTATCCCCTCAATGCGAGATGAGATAATTTTGCGTTGCAGAATCTCAAGAGAAATCCCACATTCCGGCTTGAAAGGCAAAAGGGTACTTTACACACTTTATCCCATTCAGAAATTCCCTATCATCAGTCCCCAAGGGGATGAGAACACATTTTGTGGACTCAAATCGAGAAAGGCAATATTCCCTTTAAAGTGCTCGAGAGTAATCCGGAAGTTTCCCTTGCAACACAAAAGTGAACTTGACTTCCCTGAGGTAACCCAAGCGAGTTCCTGAGGTCACGGCGCCATTCGAGAGGTACTCCCTGCTTCTTGCCGCAACTTGAGAAACACCACAAAATTATCCCCTCAGTGCGAGATGAGGAAATTTTGGGCTGCAGAATCTCAAGAGAAATCCCACATTCCCGTTCGAAAGGCAAAAGGGTACTTGACTCCCTTGAGGCCACTCAGAATGTTCCCTAACATCCGTCCTCAGTGGAGAAGAGAACACACTTTATGGACTCAAACCGAGAAGAGGCAATATTCTCTATTAAGGGCTCGAGAGTAATCCAGAAGTTCCCCTTCTAGCACAAAAGGGGACCTGATTTCCCAGAAGTAACTCGATTCAGTGGCTGAGGTCCGCATCGAAGCTCGAGAAGTACTCCCAGCTTACCGCTGCAATTCGAGAAACACTTCAAAACTATCCCCTCAATGCGAGATAAGGAAATTTTGCGCTGCAGAATCTCAAGAGAAGTCCCACATTTCCGCTTGAAAGGCAAAAGGCTACTTGACTCCCTTTATGCGACTCAGAATGTTCCCTAAAATCCATCCTCAGTGTAGAGGAGAACACACTACATGGACTCAAATTGAGAAGAGGCAATATTCCCATTTAACGGCTCAAAAGTAACCCGGAATTTCCCCTTCCAACACAAAAGGGGACTAGACTTCTCTGAAGCAATCCTAGCGAGTTCCTGACGTTCCCTTCGCAAATCCAGAAGTACCCCCTGCTTCCCGCCACAACTAAAGAAACACCACAAAATTATCCCCTCAATGCGAAATGAGGTAATTTTGCGCTCCAGAATCTCAAGAGAAATCCCACATTCCCTCTTGAAAGGCAAAAGGGTACTTGACACACGTTATGCCACTCAGAAAGTTCCCTAACATCCGTCCCCATTGGAGAGGAGAGCACCCTTTATGGATTCAACATGAGAAGAGGCCCTATTCCAATTAAAGAGTTAGAGAGTAATCCAGAAGTTCCCCTTCAAGCACAAAAGGCGACCTGACTTCTCTGAAATAACTCAGTGAGTTCCTGAGGTACCATTGGCAACTCGACATGTACCCCAGGCTTCCAGCAGCAATTCGAGAAATACCACAAATTATGCCCTCAATGCGAGATGAGGTAATTTTGCGCTGCAGAATCTCAAGAGAAATCCCACATTCCCGCTTGAAAGGCAAAAGGGTAATTGACTTCCTTTATGCAACTCAGAATGTTCCAAAACATCCGCCCCCATTGGAGAGGAGAACACATTTTATGGACTCAACTCAAGAAGAGGCTTATTGTCATTAAAGGGCTCCAGAGTAATCAGGAAGTTCCCCTTCCAGAACAAAAGGGGAACTGACATCCCAAAGTAACTCTATTGAGTTCCTGAGGTCCCATTGGCAACTCAAGTGGTACCACCAGTTTTCCACCAATTCGAGAAATACAACAATATTTCCCCTCATTGGGAGATGAGGAAATTTTACGCTGCAGAATCTCAAGAGAAATCCCACATTCCTGCTTGAAAGGCAAATGTGTAGTTGACATACTATATGTCACTCTGAAAGTTCCCTAGCATCCCTCCCCATTGGAGAGGAGAACACATGTTATGGAGCCAAATCGAGAGGAGGACCTATTCCCTTTAAAGGGCTCAAAAGTAATCCGGACGTTCCCTTTCCAGCAAAAAAGGAGATTTGTCTTCCCTGAAGTAACTCGAGTGAGTTCCTGAGGTACCCGTCGCTCCTCGTGTAGTACCCCCAGCTTCCCGCCAGAATTCGAGAAACACCACAATATTATCCACTCAATGAGTGATGAGGTAATTTTGCACTGCAGAATCTCAAGAGAAATCCCACATTCCCCCTTGAAAGGTAAAAGGGTATTTGACTCCCTTTATGCGATTCAGAATGTTCCCTACATCCGTCCTCAGTGGAGTGGAGAACACAATTTATGGACCCAAATCGAGAAGAGACAATATTCCGATTTATCATCTCGAGAGTATCCCGGACGTTCCCCTTCCAACAAAAAAGGGGACTTGACTTCCCTGAAGCAACACGAGTGAGTTCCTGAGGTCTCCGTTGAAACTTGAGAAGTACCCCCTGCTTCTCACTGCAACTCGAGAAACACCACAAAATTATCCCCTCAATGCGAGATGAGGCAATCTTGCGCTGCAGAATCTCAAGAGAAATCCCACATTCCCGCTTGAAAGGCAAAACGGTACTTGACACACTTTATGCCACTCAGAAAGCTCACTAACATCCATACCCAGTGGAGAGGGGAACACACTTTATGGACTCAATTCAACAAGAGGCCCTATTCCCATTAAAGGGCTCCAGAGTATTCCGGAAGTTCCCCTTCCAGCACAAAAGGGGACCTGACTTTTCTGAATTAACTGGAGTGAGTTCCTGAGGTACCCTTTGCAACTCGAGAAGAAGTCCCAGTTCCAGCCGAAATTCGAGAAACACCACAAAATTATCCCCTCAATGCGAGATGAGATAATTTTGCGTTGCAGAATCTCAAGAGAAATCCCACATTCCGGCTTGAAAGGCAAAAGGGTACTTTACACACTTTATCCCATTCAGAAATTCCCTATCATCAGTCCCCAAGGGGATGAGAACACATTTTGTGGACTCAAATCGAGAAAGGCAATATTCCCTTTAAAGTGCTCGAGAGTAATCCGGAAGTTTCCCTTGCAACACAAAAGTGAACTTGACTTCCCTGAGGTAACCCAAGCGAGTTCCTGAGGTCACGGCGCCATTCGAGAGGTACTCCCTGCTTCTTGCCGCAACTTGAGAAACACCACAAAATTATCCCCTCAGTGCGAGATGAGGAAATTTTGGGCTGCAGAATCTCAAGAGAAATCCCACATTCCCGTTCGAAAGGCAAAAGGGTACTTGACTCCCTTGAGGCCACTCAGAATGTTCCCTAACATCCGTCCTCAGTGGAGAAGAGAACACACTTTATGGACTCAAACCGAGAAGAGGCAATATTCTCTATTAAGGGCTCGAGAGTAATCCAGAAGTTCCCCTTCTAGCACAAAAGGGGACCTGATTTCCCAGAAGTAACTCGATTCAGTGGCTGAGGTCCGCATCGAAGCTCGAGAAGTACTCCCAGCTTACCGCTGCAATTCGAGAAACACTTCAAAACTATCCCCTCAATGCGAGATAAGGAAATTTTGCGCTGCAGAATCTCAAGAGAAGTCCCACATTTCCGCTTGAAAGGCAAAAGGCTACTTGACTCCCTTTATGCGACTCAGAATGTTCCCTAAAATCCATCCTCAGTGTAGAGGAGAACACACTACATGGACTCAAATTGAGAAGAGGCAATATTCCCATTTAACGGCTCAAAAGTAACCCGGAATTTCCCCTTCCAACACAAAAGGGGACTAGACTTCTCTGAAGCAATCCTAGCGAGTTCCTGACGTTCCCTTCGCAAATCCAGAAGTACCCCCTGCTTCCCGCCACAACTAAAGAAACACCACAAAATTATCCCCTCAATGCGAAATGAGGTAATTTTGCGCTCCAGAATCTCAAGAGAAATCCCACATTCCCTCTTGAAAGGCAAAAGGGTACTTGACACACGTTATGCCACTCAGAAAGTTCCCTAACATCCGTCCCCATTGGAGAGGAGAGCACCCTTTATGGATTCAACATGAGAAGAGGCCCTATTCCAATTAAAGAGTTAGAGAGTAATCCAGAAGTTCCCCTTCAAGCACAAAAGGCGACCTGACTTCTCTGAAATAACTCAGTGAGTTCCTGAGGTACCATTGGCAACTCGACATGTACCCCAGGCTTCCAGCAGCAATTCGAGAAATACCACAAATTATGCCCTCAATGCGAGATGAGGTAATTTTGCGCTGCAGAATCTCAAGAGAAATCCCACATTCCCGCTTGAAAGGCAAAAGGGTAATTGACTTCCTTTATGCAACTCAGAATGTTCCAAAACATCCGCCCCCATTGGAGAGGAGAACACATTTTATGGACTCAACTCAAGAAGAGGCTTATTGTCATTAAAGGGCTCCAGAGTAATCAGGAAGTTCCCCTTCCAGAACAAAAGGGGAACTGACATCCCAAAGTAACTCTATTGAGTTCCTGAGGTCCCATTGGCAACTCAAGTGGTACCACCAGTTTTCCACCAATTCGAGAAATACAACAATATTTCCCCTCATTGGGAGATGAGGAAATTTTACGCTGAAGAATCTCAAGAGAAATCCCACATTCCTGCTTGAAAGGCAAATGTGTAGTTGACATACTATATGTCACTCTGAAAGTTCCCTAGCATCCCTCCCCATTGGAGAGGAGAACACATGTTATGGAGCCAAATCGAGAGGAGGACCTATTCCCTTTAAAGGGCTCAAAAGTAATCCGGACGTTCCCTTTCCAGCAAAAAAGGAGATTTGTCTTCCCTGAAGTAACTCGAGTGAGTTCCTGAGGTACCCGTCGCTCCTCGTGTAGTACCCCCAGCTTCCCGCCAGAATTCGAGAAACACCACAATATTATCCACTCAATGAGTGATGAGGTAATTTTGCACTGCAGAATCTCAAGAGAAATCCCACATTCCCCCTTGAAAGGTAAAAGGGTATTTGACTCCCTTTATGCGATTCAGAATGTTCCCTACATCCGTCCTCAGTGGAGTGGAGAACACAATTTATGGACCCAAATCGAGAAGAGACAATATTCCGATTTATCATCTCGAGAGTATCCCGGACGTTCCCCTTCCAACACAAAAGGGGACGTGACTTCCCTGAAGCAATGCGAGCGAGTTCCTGAGGTTCCCGTCGCAATTCGAAAATGACTTGCTGCTTCCGGCCGCAAAACGAGAAACACCACAAAATTATTCCCTCAATGGGAGATGAAGTAATTTTGCGCTGACGAATCTCAAGAGAAATCCCACATTCCCTCTTGAAAGGCAAAACGGTACTTGACTCCCTTTATGCGACTCAGAATGTTCCCTAATATCCGTCCTAAGTGGGTGGAGAACACATTTCATGGACTTAAATCGAGAAGAGGCAATATTCCCATTTAATGGCTTGAGAGTAACCCGGAAGTTCCCCTTCCAACACAAAAGGGGACTTGACTTCCCTGAAGCAACCCTAGAGAGTTCCTGACGTTCCCTTCGCAAATCCAGAAGTACCCCCGGCTTCCTGCCACAAATAAAGAAACATTACAAAATTATCTGATCATGCGAGATGAGGTAATTTTGTGCTGCAGAATCTCAAGAGAAATCCCACATTACTGCTGGTAAGACAAAGGGGTACTTGACACACTTTATGCCACTCAGAAAGTTCCCTAACATCCATCCCCAATGGAGAGAAGAACACACTTTATGGATTCAACATGAAAAAGGGCATTATTCCAATTAAAGGGCTAGGGAGTAATCCGGAAGTTTCCCTTCCTGAACAAAAGGAGACCTGACTTCCCTGAAGTAACTCGAGTGAGTTCTTGTGGTCGCCGTCGCACGTCGAGAAATACCCCCAGCTTCCCACCGCAATTCAAGAAATAACACAAAATTATCCCCTCAATGCGAGATGAAGAAATTTTGCGCTGCAGAATCTCAAGAGAAATCCCACATTCCCGCTTGACAGGCAAAAGGGTACGTGACTCCCGTTATGCGACTCAGAATGTTCTCTAACATTTGCCCTCTGTGGAGAGGAGAACACACCTTATGGACTCAAATCGAGAAGAGGCAATATTCCCATTTAATGACTCGAGAGTAACCCGGAAATTCGCCTTCCAACACAAATGGGTATTGACTTCCCTGAAGCAACCCTAGAGAGTTCCTAACGTTCCCTTCGCAAATCCAGAAGTATCCCCGGCTTGCCGCCACAACTAAAGAAACATCACATAATTATCTCCTAAATGCGAGATGAGGTAATTGTGGGCTGCAGAATCTCAAGAGAAATCCCACATTCCCGTTTGAAAGGCAAAAGTGTACTTGACACACTTTATGCCATTAAGAATGTTCCCTAACATCGGTCCCGATGGGAGAGGAAAACACACTTTATGTACTCAACTCGAGAAGAGGCCCTATTCCCTTTAAAGGGCTCAAAAGTAATCCGGACGTTCTCTTTCCAGCACAAAAGGGGACCTGACTTCCCTGAAGTAACTCGAGTGAGTTCCTGATGTCCCCATCGTAACTCAAGAAGTACCCCCTGCTTCCCTTCGCAACTCCAGAAACACCACAAAATTATGCCCTCAATGGGAGAAGAGGTAATTTTTCGCTGCACAATCTCAAGAGAAATCCCACAATCCCGCTTGAAAGGCAAAAGTGTACTTGACTCCCTTTATGGGACTCAGAATGTTCCCTAACATCCGTCCTCAGTGCAGATTAGAACACACTTTATGGTCTCAAACGAGAAGAGACAATATTCCCATTTAAGGGCTCGAGAGTAATCCGGAAGTTTCCTTCCAGCACAAAAGGGGACCTGACTTCCCTGAAGTAACTCGAGTGAGTTCCTCAGGTCCCCGTCATAACTCGAGAAGTACCCCCTGCTTCCTTCAGCAAATCCAGAAACACCACAAAATTATGCCCTCAATGCGAGATGAGGTAATTTTGCGCTGCATAATCTCAAGAGAAATCCCACATTTCCGCTTGAAAGGCAAAAGGATACTTTACAACTCTATGCCATTAAGAAAGTTCCTAACATCCGTCCTCATGGGAGAGCAGAACACACTTTATGGACTCAACTCGAGAAGAAGCCCTATTCCATTTAAAGGACTCAAAAGTAACCCGGATGTTCTCTTTCCAGCACAAAATGGGACCTGACTTCCCTGAAGTAACTCGAGTGAGTTCCTGAGGTCCCCATCGTAAGTCGAGACGTACCCCCTGCTTCCCTTCACAACTCCAGAAACATAACAAAATTATGCCCTCAATGGGAGAAGAGGTAATCTTACGCTGCACAATCTCAAGAGAAATCCCACAGTCCCTCTTGAAAGGCAAAAGGGTAACTGACTCCCTTTATGCGAGATAGTCACGATAACGTGATCACTGACCTAGAGCCAGACATCTTGGAATGTGAAGTCAAGTGGGCCTTAGAAAGCATCACTACGAACAAAGCTAGTGGAGGTGATGGAATTCCAGTTGAGCTATTTCAAGTCTTGAAAGATGATGCTGTGAAAGTGCTGCACTCAATATGCCAGCAGATTTGGAAAACTCAGCAGTGGCCACAGGACTGGAAGAGGTCAGTCTTCATTCCAATCCCAAAGAAAGGCAATGCCAAAGAATGCTCAAACTACCGCACAATTGCACTCATCTCACACGCTAGTAAAGTCATGCTCAAAATTCTCCAAGCCAGGCTTCAGCAGTATGTAAACCGTGAACTCCCAGATGTTCAAGCAGGTTTGAGAAAAGGCAGAGGCAGCAGAGATCAAATTGCCAACATCCGCTGGATCATGGAGAAAGCAAGAGAGTTTCAGAAAAACATTTATTTCTGCTTTATTGACTATGCCAAAGCCTTTGACTGTGTCGATCACAATAAACTGTGGAACATTCTGAAAGAGATGGGAATCCCAGACCACCTGACCTGCCTCTTGAGAAACCTGTATGCAGGTCAGGAAGCAACAGTTAGAACTGGACATGGAACAACAGACTGGTTCCAAATAGGAAAAGGTGTACGTCAAGGTTGTATATTGTCACCTTGCTTATTTAACTTATATGCAGAGTACATCATGAGGAACGCTGGGCTGGAAGAAGCACAAGCTGGAATCAAGATTGCTGGGAGAAATATCAATAACCTCAGATATGCAGATGACACTACCCTTATGGCAGAAAGTGAAGAGGAACTCAAAATCCTCTTGATGTAAGTGAAAGAGGAGAGTGAAAAGGTTGGCTTGAAGCTCAACATTCAGAAAACAAAGATCATGGCATCTGGTCCCATCACTTCATGGGAAATAGATGGAAAAACAGTGGAAACAGTGTCAGACTTTGTTTTTTTGGGCTCCAAAATCACTGCAGATGCTGATTGCAGCCATGAAATTAAAAGACGCTTGCTCCTTGGAAGGAAAGTTATGACCAACCTTGATAGTATATTAAAAAGCAGAGACATTACTTTGCCAACCAAGGTCCGTCTAGTCAAGGCAATGGTTTTTCCCGTGGTCATGTATGGATGTGAGAGTTGGACTGTGAAGAAGGCTGACCGCCGAAGAATCGATGCTTTTGAACTGTGGTGTTGGAGAAGACTCTTGAGAGTCCCTTATACTGCAAGGAGATCCAACCAGTCCATTCTAGAGGAGATCAATCCTGGATGTTCATTGGAGGGACTGAGGCTAAAGCTGCAACTGCAATACTTTGGCCACCTCATGCGACGAGTTGACTCACTGGAAAAGACTCTGATGCTGGGAAAGGTTGGGGGCGGGAGGAGAAGGGGACCACGGAGAATGAGATGGCTGGATGGCATCACCGACTCTGTGGACATTAGTTTGAGTGAACTCCGGGAGTTGGTGATGGACAGGGAGGCCTGGCGTGCTGTGATTCATGGGGTCGCGGAGAGTCGGACACGACTGAGCGACTGAACTGAACTGAACTGAATGCGACTTAGAATGTTCCCTAACATCCGTCCTCAATGGGGTGGAGAACATACTTTAAGGACTCAAATCGAGAAGAGGCAATATTCCCATTTAACGGATCGAGAGTAACCCGGAAGTTCCCCTTCCAACACAAAAGGGGACTTGACTTCCCTGAAGCAACCCAAGCGAGTTCCTGAGGTTCCCGTCGGAAATCGAAAAGTACCCGCTGCTTCCCGCTGCAACACGAGAAACGCCACAAAATTATCCCCTCTATGCGGATGAGGTAATTTTGCCCTGCAGAATCTCAGGAGAAATCCCACATTCCTGCTTCAAAGGCAAAATGTTACTTTACAAGCTTTATCCCATTCAGAAAGTTCCCTATCATCTGTCCCCATTTAAGAGGAGAACACATTTTATGCACTCAAATCTACAAGAGGCCTATTACATTTAAAGGGCTCGAGAGTAATCCGGAAGTTACCCTTCCAGCAAAAAAGTGGACCTGACTTCCCTGAAGTAACTCGAGTGAATTCCTGAGGTCCCCGTCGCACCTCAAAAAGTACCCCCAGTTTCCGCCGCAGTTCGAGAAACAACAAAATATTATCCTCTCAATGCGACATGAGGAAATTTTGCGCTGCAGAATCTCAAGAGAAATTCCACATTCCCGCTTGAAATGCAAAAGGGTACTTGACTCCCTTTATGCGACTCAGAATGTTCCCTAACATCCGTCCTCATTGGAGAGGAGAACACACTTTATGGACTCAAATCGAGAAGAGGCAATATTCCCATTTAATGACTCGAGAGTAACCCGGAAGTTCCCCTTCCAACACAAAAGGGAACTTGACTTAACTGAAGCAAGCCTAGAGAGTTCCTGACGTTCACTTCGAAATCCAGAAGTACCCCCCGCCTTCCCCCCACAACTAAAGAAACATCACAAAATTATCCCGTCAATGCGAGATGAGGAAATTTTGCACTGCAGAATCTCAAGAGAAATCCCACATTCATGCTTGAAAGGCAAAGGGTACTTGACTCCCTTTATGCTACTCAGAATGTTCTTTCACATCTGTCCTCAGTGGAGATTAGAACACAATTTATGGTCTCAAAACGAGAAGAGGAAATATTCCCATTTAACGGCTCGAGAGTAATCCGGAAATTTTCTTCCAGCACAAAAGGGGACCTGACTTCCCTGAAGTAACTCGAGTGAGTTCCTCAGGTCCCCATCGTACCTTGAAAAGTACCCCCTGCATTCCTACGCAACTCCAGAAACACCACAAAATTATGCCCTAAATGCGAGATGAGGTAATTTTACGCTGCAGAATCTCAAGAGAAATCCCACATTCCCGCTTCAAAGGCAAAAGGTTACTTTACACACTTTATCCCATTCAGAAAGTTCCCTATCATCTGTCCCCATTGGAGAGGAGAACACGTTTTTGGACTCAAATCGAGAAGAAGCCTATTCCCTTTAATGTGCTCCAGAGTAAACCGGAAGTTCCCCTTCCAGCAAAAAAGGGAACCTGACTTCCCTGAAGGAACTCGAGTGAGTTCCTGAGGTCCCCATCGCACCTCAAAAAGTAACCCCAACTTCCCGCCGCAATTCGAGAAACACCACAAAATTATCTCCTAATGCGAGATGAGGAATTTTTGAGCTACAGAATCTCAAGAGAAATCCCACATATCCGCTTGAAAGGCAAAAGGGTACTGGACTCCCTTTATGCGACTCAGAATGTTCCCTAACATCAGTCCTCAGTGGGTGTAGAACACACTTTATGGACTCAAATAGAGAAGAGGCAATATTCCCATTTAGTGGCTCGAGAGTAATCCAGAAGTTCCCCTTCCAACACAAAAGGACACTTGACTTCCCTGAAGCAACCCTAGAGAGTTCCTGTCTTTCCCTTTGCTAATCCAGAAGTACCACCGGCTTGGCGCCACAAATAAAGAAACACCACAAAATTATCCCCTCAATGCGAGATGAGGTAATTTTGCGTGCAGAATTTCAAGAGAAATCCCACATTACCGCTTGAAAGACAAAGGGGTACTTAACACACTTTGTGCCACTCAGAAAGTTCCCCAACATCCGTCCCCATTGGAGAGGAGAACACACTTTATGGATTAAACACGAAAAGAGGCCCTATTCTAATTAAAGGGCTAGAGAGTAATTCGGAAGTTCCCCTTCCAGCACAAAAGGGGACCTTACTTCCCTGAAGTAACTCCAGTGAGTTCCTAATGTCCCCACCGCACATCGAGAAATACCCCAGCTTCCCACCACAATTCGAGAAATACCACAAAATTATCCCATCAATGCAAGATGAGGAAATTTTACACTACACAATCTGAATAGAAATCCCACATTCCCGCTTGAAAGGAAATAGGGTATATGACACAATTTATGCCACTCAGAAATTTCCCTAACATCCGTCCCCTTCGAGAAGAGAACACATTTTATGGACTCAAATCGAGAAGAGGCATATTCCCTTTAAAGGGCTCGAGAGTAATCCCAAAGTTCCCCTTCCAGCAAAAAAGGGAACCTGACATCCCTGAAGTAACTCGAGTCAGTTGCTAAGCCCGCGTCGAACTCGAGAAGTACCCCCAGCTCAGGCCCCAGTAGGACAAACACCACAAAATTATCCCCTCAATGCGAGATGAGGAAATTTTGCTTTGCAGAATCTCAAGATAAATCCCACATTCCCGCTTGAAATGCAAAAGGATACTTGACTCCATTTGTCCGAATCATAATGTACCCTAATGTCCATCCTCAGTGGAGAGGAGAACACACTTTTTGGTCTCAAATGGAGAAGAGGCAATATAGCCATTTATCGACTCGAGAGATCCGGAAGTTCCCCTTCCAACACAAAAGGGGACTTAACTTCCCTGAGGCAACTGGAACGAGTTCCTGAGGTTTCCTTCGCAAATCGAGAAGTACCCACTTTTTTGCCACAACTCGAGAAACACTAAAAAACTAACCCTTCAATGCGACATGAGGTAATTTTGTGCTGCAGAAACTCAAGAGAGATCCCCCATTCCCTCTTGAAAGGCAAAAGGGTACTTGACTCCCTTTATGCGACTCAAAATGTTCCCTAACATCGGTCCTCAGTGGAGAGGAGAATATACTTTATGGACTCAAATCGAGAAGATGCAATATTCCCATTTAACGGCTCCAGAGTAATCCGGAAGTTCCCTTACAGCACAAAAGAGGACCTGACTTCCCTGATGTAACTTGAGTGAGTTCCTGAGGTCCCTGTCGTAACTCGAGAAGTACCCCCTGCTTTCCGCCTAAACTCCAGAAACACCACAAAAGTATACCTTCAATGCGAGATGTGGTAATTTTTTGCTGCAGAATCTCAAGAGAAATCCCACATTCCCTCTTGAAAGGCAAAAGGGTAATTGACTCCCTTTATGCGACTCACAGTGTTCCCTATCATCTGTCCTCAGTGGAGAGGAGAACACATTTTATGGACTCAAATCGAGAAGAGGCAATATTCCCATTTAATGACTCGAGAGTAACCCGGAAGTTCCCCTTTCAACACAAAAGGGGACTTGACCTCCCTGAAGGAACCCTAGAGAGTTCCTGACGTTCCATTCTCAAATCCAGAAGTACCCCCTGCTTCCCGCTTCAACTAAAGAAACATCACAAAATTATCCTCTCAATGCAAAAGGAGGAAATTTTGCGCTGCAGAATTTCAAGAGAAATCCCACATTCCCGCTTGAAAGGCAAAAGGGTACTAAACTCCCTTTATGCGACTCAAAATGTTCCCTGACATCCGTCCCCAGTGAAGAGGAGAACACATTTTATGGACTCAAATCAAGAAGAGGCCTATTGCCATTAAAGAGTTCGAGAGTAATCCGGAAGTTCCCCTTCCAGCACAGAAGGGGACCTGACATCCCTGAAGTAACTCTAGTGAGTTGCTGATGTCCCTTTGGCAACTCGAGATGTACCCCCAGCTTCGGACCGCAATTCGAGAAAAACCACAAAATTATCCCCTCAATGCGAGATGAGGAAGTTTTGCGCTGCAGAATCTCAAGAGAAATCCCACATTTCCGCAAAAGGGTATTTGACCGCCTTTATGTGACTCAGAATGTTCCCTAACACCCGTCTTCAGTGGAGTGGAGTCCACACTTTATGGACTCAAATCGAGAAGAGGCAATATTCCCATTTAATGGTTCGAGAGTAACCCGGAAGTTCCCCTTCTAACACAAAAGGGGACTTGACTTCCCTGAAGCAACTGGAGCAAGTTCCTGAGGTCCCGGTGCAACTCGAGAATTTCCCCCAGCTTCTCTCCGCAACTCAAGAAACATCAAAAAATTCTCCCCTAAATAAGAGATGAGGAAATTTTGCGCTGCAGAATCTCAAGAGAAAACCCACCTTCCCGCTTGAAAGGCAAAAGGGTACTTGACTCGCATTATGCGACTCAGAATATTCCCTAACATCAGTCCTCAGTGGAGAGGAGAACACAGTTTATGGACTGAAATCCAGAAGAGGCAATATTCCAATTTAACATCTAGAGAGTAACCGGAAGTTCCACTTTCAGCAAAAAACGGGACCTGACTTCCCTGAAGTGACTCCATTGAGTTGCTGAGGTCCGCGTTGCAACTCGAGAATTATCCCCAAGCTTCCTGCCGCATTTCGAGACACACCATAAAATAATCCCCTCAATGCGAGATGAGGAAATTTTGCGCTGCAGAATCTCAAGAGAAATCCCACATGCCCGCTTGAAATGCAAAAGTGTACTTGACTTCCTTTGTACGGATCAGAATGTTCCCTAATTTCCGTCCTCAGTGGAGAGCAGACCACAATTTTTGGTCTCAAATGGAGAAGAGGTAATATAGCCATTTATCGACTCGAGAGAAATCCGGAAGTTCCCCTTCCAACACAAAAGGGGACTTCACTTCCTTGAAGCGGCCCGAGCGAGTTCCTGAGGTTTCCTTCACAAATCGAGAAGTACCCCTTTTTTCCACTGCAACTCGAGAAACACTACAAAACTAACCCTTCAATGCGACATGCGGTAATTTTGCGCTGCAGAATCTCAAGAGAAATCCCATATTACCGCTTGAAAGGTAAAAGGGTACTTGACTGCCTTTATGAGACTCAGAATGTTCCCTAACATCCCTCCTCAGTAGAGAGGAGAACATATTTTATGTACTCAAATCGAGAAGAGGCAATATTCCCATTTAACGGCTCGAGAGTAATCCGGAAGTTCCCTTCCAGCACAAAAGAGGACCTGACTTCCCTGATGTAACTCGAGTGAGTTCCTGAGGTCCACGTCGTAACTCGAGACGTTTCCCCTGCTTCCCGCCTCAACTTCAGAAACACCACAAAAATAGCCCCTCAATGCGAGATGTGGTAATATTGTGCTGCACAATCTCAAGAGAAATCCCACATTTCCACTTGAAAGGCAAAAAGGTCCTTGACACACTTTATGCCACTCAGAAATTTCCCTAACATCCGTGCCCATTGGCGAGGAGAAAACACTTTATGGACTCAACCCAAGAAGAGACCCTATTCCCTTTGAAGGGCTCAAAAGTTATATGGACGTTCCCTTTCCAGCAAAAAAGGGGACCTGATGTCCCTCAAGTAACTCTAGTGACTTCCTGAGGTCTCCGTAACACCTCGAGAAGTACCCTCAGCTTACCGCCGCAATTCGAGAAACACCACAATATTATCCCCTCAATGCGAGATGAGGAAATTTTGCACTGCAGACTCTCGAGAGACATCCCACATTCCTGCTTGAAAGGCAAAAGGGTACTTGTCTCCCTTTATGCGACTCAGAATGTTCCCTAACATCCGTCCTCATTGTGTGGAGACACATTTTATGGACTCAAATCGAGAAGAGGCAATATTCCCATTTAAAGGCTCGAGAGTAACCCGGAAGTTCCCCTTCCAACACAAAAGGGGACATGACTTCCCTGAAGCAACCCGAGCGAGTTCCTGAGGTCCCCGAGCAACTTCAGAACTACCCCCTGCTTCTTGCCGCAACTCGAGATACACCACAAAAGTATTCCCTCAATGGGAGGTGAAAAAATTTTGCGCTGCACAATCTCAAGAAACTTCCACATTCCCGCATGAAAGACAAAAGGGTACTTGACACACTTTACGCCACTCAGAATGTTCCCTAACATCGGTCCCCATTGGAGAGGAGAAGACACTTTATGGATTCAACTCGTGAAGACGCCCTATTCCAATTAAAGGGCTAGAGAGTAATCCGGACGGTCCCCTTCCAACACAAAAGGGGACTTGACTGCCCTGAAGCAACCCTAGAGAGTTTCTGACGTTTCTTTCGCTAATCCAGAAGTACCCCTGGCTTCGCGCCACAAATAAAGAAACAACACAAAATTATCCCCTCAATGCGAGATGAGCACATTTTGAGCTGCAATATCTCAAGAGAAATCCCACATTCCCCCTTGAAAGGAAAAAGGGTACTTGACCCCTTTTGTGCGACACAGAATGTTCCCTAACATGCTTCCTCAGTGGGTGGAGAACACATTTTATGGACTCAAATCGAGAAGAGGCAATATTCCCTTTTAACGGCTCGAGAGTAACCTGGAAGTTCCCCTTCTAACATAAAAGGGGAGTTGACTTCCCTGATCACTGAGGAAGTCTTTCTTATCTCTCCTTGCTATTCTTTGGAACTCTGCATTCAGATGCTTATATCTTTCCTTTTCTCCTTTGCTTTTCGCCTCTCTTCTTTTCACAGCTATTTGTAAGGCCTCCTCAGACAGCCATTTCACTGTTTTGCATTTCTTTTCCATGGGGATGGTCTTGGTCCCTGTCTCCTGTACAATATCACGAACCTCCATCCAGAGTTCATCAGGCACTCTATCAATCAGATCTAGTCCCTTAATTCTATTTCTCACTTCCACTGTATAATCATAAGGGATTTGATTGAGGTCATATCTGAATGCTCTAGGGGTTTTCCCTACTTTCTTCAATTTAAGTCTGAACTTCGCAATAAGGAGTTCATGATCTGAGCCACAGTCAGCTCCTGGTCTTGTTTTTGCTAACTGTATACTGCTTCTCCATCTTTGGCTGCAAAGAATATAATCAATCTGATTTCGGTGTTGACCATCTGGTGATTTCCATATGTAGAGTCTTCTCTTGTGTTGTTGGAAGAGGGTGTTTGCTATGACCAGTGCATTCTCTTGAAAAAACTCTATTAGCCTTTGCCCTGCTTCATTCCGTGCTCCAAGGCCATATTTGCCAGTTACTCCAGGTGTTTCTTGACTTCCTACTTTTGCATTCCAGTCCCCTATAATGAAAAGGACATCTTTTTTGGGTGTTAGTTCTAAAAGGTCTTGTAGGTCTTCATAGAACCAATTAACTTCGGCTTCTTCAGCATTACTGGTTGGGCATAGGCCTGGATTACTGTAATATTGAATGGTTTGCCTTGGAAACGAACAGAAATCATCTGTCATTTTTAAGATTGCATCCAAGTACTGCATTTCGGACTCTTTTGTTGACCATGATGGCTACTCCATTTCTTCTAGGGGATTCCTGTCCACAGTAGTAGATATAATGGTCATCCGAGTTAAATTCACCCATTCCAGTCCATTTTAATTCACTGATTCCTAGAATGTCGACGTTCACTCTTGCCATCTCCTGTTTGACCACTTCCAATTTGCCTTGATTCATGGACCTAACATTCCAGGTCCCTATGCAATATTGCTCTTTACAGCACCGGACCTTGCTTCAATCACTGGTCACATCCACAACTGGGTATTAGTTTTGCTTTTGCTCCATCACTTTATTCCTGCTATAGTTATTTCTCCACTGAGCTCCAGTAGCATACTGGGCACCTATTGACCTGGGGAATTCCTCATTCAGTATCCTATCATTCTGCCCTTTGTTACTGTTCATGGGGTTCTCAAGGCAAGTATACTGAAGTGGTTTGCCATTCCCTTCTCCAGTGGACCACATTCGGTTGTGGTCCATGTGATCAGATCGGCTAGTTTTCTGGGATTATGATTTCAGTTTGTCTGCCCTCTGGTGCCCCCTAGCAATACCTACGGTCTTATTTGGGTTTCTCTTACCTTGGTCGTGGAAAATCTCTTAACAGCCGCTCCAGCAAAGTGCAGCCGCTGTACCTATCACAATAAACTGTGGAACATTCTGAAAGAGATGGGAATCCCAGAGCACCTGACCTGCCTCTTGAGAAACCTGTATGCAGGTCAGGAAGTAACTGTTACAACTGGACATGGAACAACAGACTGGTTCCAAATAGGAAAAGGTGTACGTCAAGTTTGTATCTTGTCACCTTGCTTATTTAACTTATATGCAGAGTACATCATGAGGAACGCTGGGCTGGAAGAAGCACAAGCTGGAATCAAGATTGCTGGGAGAAATATCAATAACCTCAGATATGCAGATGACACCACCCGTAGGGCAGAAAGTGAAGAGGAACTCAAAAGCCTCTTGATGAAAGTGAAAGAGGAGAGTGAAAACGTTGGCTTGAATCTCAACATTCAGAAAACAAAGATCATGGCATCTGGTCCCATCACTTCATGGGACATAGATGGAAAAACAGTGTAAACCGTGTCAGACTTTGTTTTTTTGGGTTCCAAAATCACTGCAGATGCTGATTGCAGCCATGAAATTAAAAGACGCTTGCTCCTTGGAAGGAAAGTTATAACCAACCTTGATAGTATATTAAAAAGCAGAGACATTACTTTGCCAACCAAGGTCCGTGTAGTCAAGGCAATGGTTTTTCCTGTGGTCATGTATGGATGTGAGAGTTGGACTGTGAAGAAGGCTGATCGCCGAAGAATCGATGCTTTTGAACTGTGGTATTGGAGAAGACTCTTGAGAGTACCTTATACTGCAAGGAGATCGAACCAGTCCATTCTTAAGGAGATCAATCCTGGATGTTCATTGGAGGGACTGATGGTAAAGCTGAAACTGCAATACTTTGGCCACCTCATGCGACGAGTTGACTCACTGGAAAACACTCTGATGCTGGGAAAGGTTGGGGGCGGGAGGAGAAGGGGACGACAGAGAAGGAGATGGCTGGATGGCATCACCGACTCTGCGGACATGAGTTTGAGTGTACTCCTTGAGTTGGTGATGGATAGGGAGGCCTGGCGTGCTGTGATTCATGGGGTCGTGGAGAGTCGGACACGACTGAGCGACTGAACTGAACTGAACTGACTTCCCTGAAGCAACCCGAGCGAGTTCCTGAGGTCCAAGCACCTCGAAAAGTACCCCCTGCTTCTGGCCGCAACTCGAGATAAACCACAAAATTATTCCTTCAAAGCGAGATGAGGAAATTTTGCGCTGCAGAATCGCAAGAGAAATCCCACATTCCCGCTTGAAAGGAAAAAGGGTATATGACACACTTTATGCCACTCAGAAAGTTCCCTAACATCTGTCCCCTTTGGAGAGCAGAACACACTTTATGGATTCAACGCGGGAAGAGGCCCTATTCCAATTAAAGGGGTAGAGAGTAATCCCGAAGTTCCCCTTTCAGCACAAAGGGGGACCTGACTTCCCTGAAGTAACTCGAATGAGTTCCTGAGGTCCCCGTCGCACCTCGCGAAGTACCCACAGATTCCCGCCGCAATTCGAGAAGCAACAAAAAATTATCCCCTCAATGCTAGATGAGGAAATTTTGCGCTGCAAAATCTCAAGAGAAATCCCACATTCCCGCTTGAAAGGCAAAAGGGTCCTTGACTCCCTTTATGCGACTCAGAATGTTCCCTAACATCAGTCCTCAGTGGAGAGGAGATCACAATTTATGGACTCAAATCGAGAAAAGGCAATATTCACATTTAATTACTTGAAAGTAACCCGAAAGTTCCCCTTCCAACACAAAAGGTGACATGAATTCCCTGAAGCAACCCTAGAGAGTTCCTGAAGTTCCCTTCGCGAAACCAGAAGTACCCCTGGCTTCCCGCCACAAATAAAGAAACACCACAAATTATCCCCTCAATGCGAGATGAGGTAATTTTGCGCTGCAGAATCTCAAAAGAAACCCCACATTGCCGATTGAAAGACAAAGGGGTACTTGACACACTTTTTGCCACTCAGAAATTTCCCTAACATCCATCCCTATTGGAGAGGAGAACACATTTTATGGATTCAACACGAAAAGAGGCCCTATTTCAATTAAAGGGCTAGAAAGTAATCCGGAAGTTCCCCTTCCAGCACAAAAGGGAACCTGACTTGCCTGAGGTAACTCGAGAGAGTTCCTGAGGTCCCCGACGAACTTTGAGAAATACCCCCAGCTTCCCGCCTCAATTTGAGAAATACCACAAAATTATCCCCTCAAAGCGAGATGAGGAAATTTTGCGCTGCAAAATCTCAAGAGAAATCCCACATTCCCGCTTGAAAGGCAAAAGGGTACTTGATTCCCTTTAGGCGACTCAGAAAGTTCCCTCACACAGCCGTCTCTATTCGAGAGGAGAACACACTTTATGGACACAATTCGATATGAGGCCCTATTCCCATTTAATGGCTCGAGAGTAAACCCGAAGTTCCCCTTCCAATAAAAAAGGGGACTTGACTTCCCTGAAGCAACATGAGCGAGTTCCTGAGGTCCCCGTCCAAACTCCAGAAATATTCCCAGCCTTCCGCGGTAACTCGAGAAACACCACAAAATTATCCCCTCAATGTGAGATGAGGTAATCTTGCGCTGCAGAATCTTAAGAGAAATCCCAGTTTCCCACTTGAAAGGCAAAAGGGTACTTGACACACTTTATGCCACTCAGAAAGGTCCCTAACATCCGTCCCCATTTGAGAGGGGAACACACTTTATGGACTCAACTCGAAAAGAGGCCCTATTCCTACTAAAGGGCTGGAGAGTAATCCGTAAGTTTTCTTTCCAACAAGAAAGGGGACCTCACTTTACTGAAGTAACTCGAGTGAGTTCCTGACGTCCCCGTCAGAACTCGAGAAGAACCCCCAGCTTCCCACCGCAATTCGAGAAACACCACAAAATTATTCCCTCAATGCGAGATGAGGTAATTTTGCACTGCAAAATCTCAAGAGAATTCCCACATTCCCACTTGAAAGGCTAAAGGGTACTTGACTCCCTTTAGGCGATTCAGAATGGTCCCTAACATCCGGCCTCAGTGGAGAGGAGATCACACTTTATGGTCTCAAATCGCGAAGAGGCAATATTCACACTAAACGGCTTGAGAGTAATCCGGAAGTTCCCTTTCCAACACAAAGGGGGACTTCACTTCCCTGAAGCAACCCGAGCGAGTTACTAAGGTCCCCATCGCAACTCGTGAAGTACCTCCTGCTTCTTGCCGCAATTCGAGAAACAAAGCAAAATTATCCCCTCAATGCGAGATGAGGAAATTTTGCGCTATAGAATCTCAAGAGATATCTCACATTCCCGCTTGAAAGGCAAAAGGGTACTTGACACACTTTATGCCACTCAGAAAGTTCCCTAACATCCGTCCCCATTGGAGAGGAATACACACTTTATGGACTCAACTCGAGAAGAGGCCCTATTCCCATTAAAGGCCTCGAGAGTAATCCAGAAGTTCCCCTTCCAGCACAAAAGGGGACCTGACTTCCCTGAAGTAACTCGAGTGAGTTCCTGAGGTCCCCGTCGCAACTCGAGAAGTACCCCCAGCTTCCCGCCGCAACTTGAGAAACACCACAAAATTTTCTCCTCAATGCGAGATGAGGAAATTTTGCCCTGCAGAATCTCAAGAGAAATTCCACATTCCCGCTTGAAAGGCAAAAGTGTACTTGACACCCTTTATGCGACTCAGAAAGTTCCCTCACACAGCTGTCTCTATTAGAGATGAGAACACACTTTATCTACACAATTCGATATGAGGCCCTATTCCCATTTAGTGGCTCGAGAGTAAACCGGAAGTTACCCTTCCAACACAAAAGGGGACCTGACTTCCCTGAAGCAACCCGAGTGAGTTTCTGAGGTCCCCTTCGCAACTCGAGAAGTACCCTCAATATCCCGCCGCAACTCGAGATACACCACAAAATTATCCCCTCAATGCGAGATGAGGAAATTTTTGGCTGCATTCTCAAGAGAAATCCCACATTCCTTTTTGAAATGTAAAAGGGTACTTGACACCCTGTATGCGACTCAGAAATTTCAGTAACATCAATCTTAATTGGATAGGAGAACAGACCGTATGGACTAAATTCGAGATGAGGCCCTATTCCCATTTAACACCTCGAGAGTAAACCAGAAGTTCCACTTCCAACACAAAAGGCTACCTGACTTCCCTGAAGTAACTTTAGTGAGTTGCTGAGGTCCCATTGGCAACTCGAGATGTACCAACAGCTTCCCGCCGCAATTCAAGAAACAACACAAGATTATCCCCTCAATGCGAGATGAGGAAAGTTTTCGCTGCAGAATCTCAAGAGAAATCCCACATTTTCGTTTGAAAGGAAAAAGGGTACTTGACTCCCTTTATGCCACTCAGAATGTTCCCTAACATCCGGCCTCAGTGGAGAGGGGAACATACTTTATGGACTTAAATCGAGAAGAGGCAATATTCCCATTTAACGGTTCGATATTAATCCAGAAGTTCCCCTTCCAACACAAAAGGGCACTTGACTTCCCTGAAGTAACCTGAGCGAGTTCCTGAGGTTTCCATCGCAACTCGAGAATTACCCCCTTTTTCCCGCCGTAACTCGAGGAACACAACAAAACTAAACCCTCAATGTGAGATGAGGTAATTTTGCGCTGTAGAATCCAAGAGAAATCCCACATTCCCACTGGAAAGGCAAAAGGGTACTTGACTCCCTTTATGTGACTCAGAAATTTCCCTAACATCCGTCCCCATTGGAGTGGAGAACACACTTTATGGACTTAACTCGAGAAGAGGCCCTATTCATTTTAAAGGGCTCAAAAGTAATACGGTCGTTCCCTTTCCAGCACAAAATGGGACCTAACTTCCCTGGAGTAACTCGAGTGAGTTGCTGAGGTCTCCTTCGCACCTCGAGAAGTACCGCCAGCTTCCCGCCGCAATTCAAGAAACACCACAATATTATCCCCTCAATGCGAGATGAGGAAATTTTGCGCTGCAGAATCTCAAGAGAAATCCCACATTCCCGCTTGAAAGGCAAAAGAGTACTGGACACCCTTTGTGTCACTCAGAAAGTTCCCTCACACAGCCGTCCCCATTGTAAAGGAGAACACACATTAAGGACTCTATTCGAGATGAGGCCCTATTCCTATTTAACAGACCGAGAGAAAACTGGAAGTCCCCCTTCCAACACAAAAGGGGACCTGACTACACTGAAGCAACCTGACTACACTGAAGCAACCTGAGCGAGTTCCTGAGGTCCCCGTCGCAATTCAAGAAGTAACCCCAGCTCCCTGCCGCAACTCGAGAAACACCAACAAATTATCCCCTCAATGCGAGATCAGGAAATTTTCACTGCATAATCTCAAGAGTAATCCCACATTCCTGCTTGAAAGGAAAAAGGGTACTTGACACCCTTTATGCGAAATAGAAACTTCCCCCATATAGCCGTCCCCATTGGAGAGGAGAAAACAATCTATGGACTCAATTAGAGATGAGGCTCTATTCCAATTAAACGGCTGGAGAGTAATCCGGAAATTTTCCTTATAGCATGAAATGGGACCTGTCTTCCCTGAAGTAACTCGAGTGAGTCCTGACTTCCCCATTGCAACTCAAGAATTACCCCCAGCTTCCCACCGCAATTCGAGAAACACTACAAAATTATCCCCTCAATGCTAAATGAGGAAATTTTGCACGTTAGAATCTCAAGAGAAATCCCACATTCCCTCTTGATAGGCAAAAGAGTACTGGACTCCCTTTATGCGACTCAAAATGTTTCCTATCATCCGTCCTCAGTGGAGAGGTGAACACACTTTATGGGCTCAAATCGAGAAGAGGCAATTATCCCATTTAACGTCTCGAGAGTAATCCGGAAGTTCCCCTTGCAACACAAAAGGGGACATGAATTCCCTGGAACAAACCGAGCGAGTTCCTGTGGACTCCGTCTCTACTCTAGAGTACCTACTGCTTTCCGCCATAAGTCGAGAAACAGCACAAAATTATCCCCTCAATGCGAGATGAGGTAAATTTGCGCTGCAGAATCTCAAAGAGAAATCCCACATTCCCGTTTGAAAGGCAAAAGGTTACTTGACTCCCTTTATGCGACTCAGAATATTTCCTAAAATCCGTCCTCTGTAGAGAGGAGAACACACTTTATGGACTCAAATCAAGAAGACGCAATATTCCCATTTAATTACTCGAGAGTAACCCGAAAGTTGCCCTTCCAACACAAAAGGGGACTTGACTTCCCTGAGGCAACCCTAGAGAGTTTCTGACGTTCCCATAGCAAATCCAGAAGTACCACCTCAACTAAAGAAACATCACAAAATTATCCCCTCAATGCGAGATGAGGAAATTTTGCGCTGCAGAATCTCAAGAAAATTCCCACATTCCCACTTGAAAGGCAAAAGGGTACTAAACTCCCTTTATTCGACTCAGAATGTTCCCTAACATCCGTCCCCATTGGAGAGGAGAACACATCTTATGGACTCAACTCAAAAAGAGGCCTATTGCCATTAAAGGGCTCGAGAGTAATCCGGAAGTTCCCCTTCCAGCACAAAAGGGGACCTGACATCCCTGAAGTAACTCTAGTGAGTTGTTGAGGTCCCATTGACAACTCGAGATGTACCCCCAGTTTCCCACTGCAATTCGAGAAACACCACAAAATTATCCCCTCAATGCGAGATGAGGAAATTTGCCCTGCAGAATCTCAAGAGAAATCCCACATTCCCACTTGAAAGGCAAAAGGGTACTTGACTCCCTTTATGCGACTCAGAATGTTCCCTCACATCCGTCCTCAGTGGAGTGGAGAACACACTTTATGGACTCAAATTGACAAGAGGCCATATTCCCTATTCAGGGCTCCAGAGTTATCCGGAAGTTCCCCTTCTAGCACAAAAGGGGATCTGACTTCTCTGAAGTAACTAGAGTGAGTTCCTGAGGTCCCCGTCGCAACTCGAGATGTACCCCCAGCTTCTCGCCGCAATTCGTGAAACAACACAATATTATCCCCTCAATGCGAGATGAGGTAATCTTGTGCTGCAGAATCTCAAGAGAAATCCCACATTCTCGCGTGAAAGGAAAAAGGGTACTTGACTCCCTTAATGCGACTCAGAATGTTCCCTAACATCCGTCCTCAGTGCAGAGGGGAACACACCTTATGAACTCAAATCGAGAAGAGGCAATATTCCCATTTAACGGTTGGATATTAATCCAGAAGTTCCCCTTCCAACACAAAAGGAGACTTGACTTCCCTGAAGAAACCCGAGCGAGTTCCTGAGGTTTCCATCGCAAATCGAGAAGTACCCCCTTTTTCCCGACACAACTCGAAGAACACCACAAAACTAACCCCTCAATGCGAGATGAGGTAAATTTGCGCTGCAGAATCTCAAGAGAAACCCCACATTCCCGCTGGAAAGGCAAAAGGGTACTTGAGTCCCTTTATGCGACTCAGAAATTTCCCTAACATCCGTCCCCATAGGAGATGAGAACACACTTTATGGACTTAACTTGAGAAGAGGCCCTATTCACTTTAAAGGGCTTAAAATTAATACGGACGTTCCCTTTCCAGCACAAAAGGGGACCTGACTTTCCTGAAGTAACTCGAGTGAGTCCTGACGTCTCCGTCGCACCTCGAGAAGTACCCCCAGCTTCACGCCGCAATTCGAGAAACACCACAATATTATCCCCTCAATGCGAGATAAGGAAATTTTGCGCTGCAGAATCTCAAGAGAAATCCCACATTCCCGCTTGAAAGGCAAAAGGGTACTTGACCCCCTTTGTGCGACACCGAACGTTCCCTAACATCCGTCCTCAGTGGGTGGAGAACACATTTTATGGACTCAAATCGAGAAGACGCAATATTCCCTTTTAATGGCTCGAGAGTAACCGGGAAGTTGCCCTTCTAACACAAAAGGGGAGTTGACTTCCTGAAGCAACCCGAGCGAGTTCCTGAAGTCCTCGCGCACCTCGAGAAGTACCCCATGCTTCTCGCCGCAACTCGAGATAAACCACAAAATTATTCCTTCAAAGCGAGATGAGGAAATTTTGCGCTGCAGAATCGCAAGAGAAATCCCACATTCCCGCGTGAAAGGAAAAAGGGTATTTGACACACTTTATGCCACTCGGAAAGTTCCCTAACATCTGTCCCCTTTGGAGAAGAGAACACACTTTATGGATTCAACGCATGAAGACGCTCTTTTCCAATTAAAGAGCTAGAGAGTAAACCGGAAGCTCCCCTTCCAGCACAAAAGGGGACCTGATTTCCCTGAAGTAACTCGAGTGAGTTCCTGAGGTCCCCGTCGTACCTCGAGAGGTACCCCCAGCTTCCCGCCGCAATTCGTGAAATAGCAAATATTATCCCCTCATGCGAGATGAGGAAATTATGCGCTGCAAAATCTCAAGAGAAATCCCAAATTCCCGCTTGAAAGGCAAAAGGATATTTGACACCCTTTATGTGAATTAGAATGTTCCATAACATCCGTCCTCAGTGGAGAGGAGAACACACTTTATGGTCTCAAATGGCGAAGAGGCAATATACCCATTTATCTCCTTGAGAGTAATCCGGACGTTCCCCTTCCAACACAAAATGGGACCTGACATCACTGAAGTAACTCTAGTGAGTTCCTGAGGTCCCATTGTCAACTCGAGACATACCCACAGCTTCCCGCCACAATTCAAGAAACACCACAAAATTATACCCTCAGTGCGAGATGAGGAAATTTTGCACTGCAGAATCTCAAGAGAAATCCCACATTTTCGCTTGAAAGGGAAAAGGGTACTTGACTCCCTTAATGCGACTCAGAATGTTCCCTAACATCCGTCCTCAGTGGAGAGGGGAACACATTTTATGGACTCAAATAGAGAAGAGGCAATATTCCCATTTAACTGCTGGATATTAATCCAGAAGTTCCCCTTCCAACACAAAAGGGGACTTGACTTCCCTGAAGAAACCCGAGCGAGTTCCTGAGGTTTCCATCGCAACTCGAGAAATACCCCCTTTTTCCCGCCACAACGGGAGGAACACCACAAAACTAACCCCTCAATGCGAGATGAGGTAATTTTGCGTTGCAGAATATCAAGAGAAATCCCACATTCCCGCTGGAAAGGCAAAAGGGTCCTTGACTCCCTTTATGTGACTCAGAAATTTCCCTAACATCCGTCCCCATTGGAGAGGAGAACACACTTTATGGACTTAACTCGAAAAGAGGCACTATTCACTTTAAAGGGCTTAAAAGTAATACGGATGTTCCCTGTCCAGCACAAAAATGGAACTGACTCCGTGAAGTAAATCGAGTGAGTTCCTGAGGTCTCCGTCGCACCTAGAGAAGTACCCCCAGCTATCCGGCGCAATTCGAGAAACACCACAATATTATCCCCTCAATGCGAGATGAGGAAATTTTGTGCTAAAGAATCTCAAGAGAAATCCCACATTTCCGCTTGAAAGGCAAAAGGGTACTTAACCCCCTTTGTGCGACACAGAATGTTCCCTAACATCCGTCCTCAGTGGGTGGAGAACACATTTTAAGGACTCAAATTGAAAAGAGGCAATATTCCCTTTTAATGGCTAGAGAGTAATCCGGATTTCCCCTTCTAACACAAAAGGGGAGCTGACTTCCCTGAAGCAACAAGAGAGATTTCCTGAGGTCCTCGCGCACCTTGAGAAGTACCCCCTGCTTCTCGCTGCAAGTCGAGATAAACCACAAAATTATTCCCTCAAAGCGAGATGAGGAAATTTTGCGCTGCAGAACCGCAAGAGAAATCCCTCATTCCCGCTTCAAAGGCAAAAGGTTATATGACACACTTTATGCCACTCAGAAAGTTCCCTAACATCTGTCCCCTTTGGAGAGGAGAACACACTTTATGGATTCAAGGCCTGAAGACGCCCTATTCCAATTAAAGGGCTAGAGAGTAATACAGAAGTTCCCCTTCCAGCACGAAAGGGGACCTGATTTCCCTGAAGTAACTCGAGTGAGTTCCTGAGGTCCCCGTCGCACTTCGAGAAGTACCCACATCTTCCCACCACAATTCGAGAAACAACAAAAAATTATCCCCTCAATGCGAGATGAGGAAATTTTGTGCTGCAAAATCTCAAGAGAAATCCCACATTCCCGCTTGAAAGGCAGAAGGGTACTTGACTACCTTTATGTGACTCAGAATTTCCCTAACATCTGTCCCCATTGGAGAGGAGAACACATTATATGGAGTCAAGAAGAGGCCTATTGCCAATAAAGGGCTCGAGAGTAATCCAGAAGTTCCCTTTCCAACACAAAAGGCGACCTGATATCACTGAAATAACTCTAGTGAGTTCCTGAGGTCCCATTGGCAACTCGAGATGTACCCCCAGCTTCCCGCCGCAATTCAAGAAACACCACAAAAGTATCCCCTCAATGCGAGATGAGGAAGTTTTGCGCTGCAGAATCTGAAGAGAAATCCCACATTACCGCTTGAAAGGCAAAACGGTATTTGACACCCTTTATGTGACTCAGAATTTCCCTAACATCTGTCCCCATTGGAGAGGAGAACACATTATATGGAGTCAAGAAGAGGCCTATTGCCAATAAAGGGCTCGAGAGTAATCCGGAAGTTCCCCTTCCAGCACAAAAGGCGACCTGATATCACTGAAATAACTCTAGTGAGTTCCTGAGGTCCCATTGGCAACTCGAGATGTACCCCCAGCTTCCCGCCGCAATTCAAGAAACACCACAAAAGTATCCCCTCAATGCGAGATGAGGAAGTTTTGCGCTGCAGAATCTGAAGAGAAATCCCACATTCCCGCTTGAAAGGCAAAACGGTACTTGACACCCTTTATGTGACTCAGAATTTCCCTAACATCTGTCCCCATTGGAGAGGAGAACACATTATATGGAGTCAAGAAGAGGCCTATTGCCAATAAAGGGCTCGAGAGTAATCCGGAAGTTCCCCTTCCAGCACAAAAGGCGACCTGATATCACTGAAATAACTCTAGTGAGTTCCTGAGGTCCCATTGGCAACTCGAGATGTACCCCCAGCTTCCCGCCGCAATTCAAGAAACACCACAAAAGTATCCCCTCAATGCGAGATGAGGAAGTTTTGCGCTGCAGAATCTGAAGAGAAATCCCACATTCCCGCTTGAAAGGCAAAACGGTATTTGACACCCTTTATGTGACTCAGAATTTCCCTAACATCTGTCCCCATTGGAGAGGAGAACACATTATATGGACTCAACTCAAGAAGAGGCCTATTGCCACTAAAGGTCTCGAGAGTAATCTGGATGTTCCTCTTCCAGCACAAAATGGGACCTGACTTACCTGAAGTAACTCGAGTGAGTTGCTGAGGTCTGCGTCGCAAATCTAGAATTAACCCGAGTTTCCCGCTGCAATTCCAGAAACACCATAAAATTATCCCCTCAATGCAAGATGAGGAAATTTTGCGCTGCAGAATCTCAAGAGAAATCCCACAATCCCGCTTGAAATGCAAAAGGGTACTTGACTCCCTATGTACGAATCAGAATGTTCCCTAATTTCTGTCCTCAGTGGAGACGAGAACACACTTTTTGGTCTCAAATGGAGAAGAGGCAATATAGCCATTTATCGACTCGAGAGAAATCCAGAAGTTCCCCTTCCAACACAAAAGGGGACTTGAATTCCCTGAGGCAACTGGAGCGAGTTCCTGAGGTTACTTCGCAACTCGAGAAGTACCCTCTTTGTTCCGCCGCAATTCGAGAAACACTACAAAACTAACCCCTCCATGCGAAATGAGGTAATTTTGTGCTGCAGAAGCTCAAGAGAAATCCCACATTCCCGCTTGAAACGCAAAAGGGTACTTGACGCCCTTTATGCGACTCAGAATGTTCCCTAACATCCGTCCTCAGTGGAGAGGTGAACATACTTTATGGATTCAAATCGAGAAGAGGCAATATTCACATTTAACGGCTCGAGAGTAATCCGGAAGTTCCCTTCCAGCACAAAAGAGGAACTGACTTCCCTGATGTAACTCGAGTGAGTTCCTGAGGTCCCCGTCGTAACTCGTAACTCGAGAATTACCCCCTGCTTCCCGCCTCAACTGCAGAAACACCACAAAAGAATCCCCTCAATGCGAGATGTGGTAAATTTTTGCTGCAGAATCTCAAGAGAAATCCCACATTCCCGCTTGAAAGGCAAAAGTGTACTTGACTCCCAATAGGCGAATCAGAATGTTGCCTAACATCCGTCCTCAGTGGAGCAGAGAACACACTTTATGGACTCAAATCGAGAAGAGGCCATAATCCCTATTAAGGGCTCCAGAGTAACCCGGAAGTTCCCCTTCCAGCACAAAAGGTACCTGACTTCCTTGAAGTTCCTCGAGTGAGTTCCTGAGGTCCCCGTCGCACCTCAAAAAGTACCCCCAGCTTCCCGTCGCAATTCGAGAAACACCACAAAATCATACCCTCAAAGCGAAGTGAGGAAGTTTTACGCTGCAGAATCTCAAGAGAAATCGCAAATATCCGCCTGGAAGGCAAAAGGGTAATTGACTCCCTGTATGCGACTCAGAATGTTCCCTAACATCCGTCCTCAGTGGAGAGGGGAACACACTTTATGGAGGTATTCCCTCACACCACCGTACCCATTGCAGAAGAGAACACACTTTATGGACTCAACTCAAGAAGAGGTCCTATTCCCATTTAATGGCTCCAGAGTAATCCCGAATTTCCCCTTCCAACACAAAAGGGGACCTGACTTCCCTGAAGTAACCTGAGGGAGTAGCTGAGGTCCCCGTGGCAACTCGAGAAGTACCCCAAGCTTCCCGCCGAAATCGAGAAACTCCACAAAATTATCCGCTCAATGTGAGATGGGGAAAATTTGCGCTGCAGAATCCCAAGAGAATTCTCACATTCCCGTTTCAAAGGCAAAAGTGTACTTGACACCATTTATGGGACTCAGAAAGTTCCCTCACACAGCCATCCCCATTGGAGAGGAGAACAAACGTTATGGACTCAACTTGAGAATCAGCCCTATTCCCATTTAACTGATTGAGAGTAATCCCGAATTTCCCTTTCCAACGCAAAAGCGGACCTGACTTCCCTGAAGCAAGCCGAGCGAGTTCCTGAGGTCCCCGTCTCAACTCAATAAGTTCCCCCAACTTCCTGCTGAAACTCAAGAAACACCACAAAATTATCCCATCAATGTGAGATGAGGAAATTTTGCGCTACAGAATCTCAAGAGAAATCCTACTTCCCCGCTAGAAAGGCAAAAGGGTACTTGAAAACCTTTATGCGACTCATAAATTTCCCTCACACAGTCATCCCCATTGGAGAGGAGAACACTCTTTATGGACTCAAGTCAAGAAGAGGCCCTGTTTCCATTTAACATCTCGAGAGTAATCCCGAAATTCCCCTTGCACCACAAAAGGGGAACTAACTTCCCTGAAGCAACAGGAGCTAGTTCCTGAGGATCATGTCACAACTCGAGATGTACCCACAGCTTCCCGCCTCAACAGGAGAAACACCACAAAATTATCCCCTCAATGAGAGATGAGGAAATTTTGTGCAGCACTATTCAAAGAAATCCCACATTCCCGCCTGAAAATCAAAATGGTACTTGAGAACCTTTATGCGACTTATAAATTTCCCTCACACCGGCGTCCGCTTTGGAGAGGAGAACACACATTATGCACTCAACTCGAGAAGAGGCCCTATTCCCACTTAACGGCTTGAGAGTAATCCCGAAGTTCCCCTTCCAAAACAAACGGGGACCTGACTTCCCTGAAGCAACCTGAGTGAGCTCCTGAGGTCCTCTTGGCTATTCGAGAAGTACCCCTAGCTTCCCGCCAAACTCAAGAAACACCATAAAATTATCCCCTCAATGTGAGATGAGGAAATTTTGCTCTGCAGAATCTCAAGAGAATTGCCATTTCCCTTTTGAAAGGCAAAAGGGTAATTGACACCCTTTATGGGACTCAGAAATTTCCCTCAATCAGCCATCCCCATTGTACAGTAGTACACACTTTATGGACTCAACTCGAGAAGAGGCCCTATTCCTATTAAAGGATCGAGAGTAATCCTGAAATTCCCTTTCCAATACAAAAGCTGACCTGACTTCCCTGAAGAAACCTGAGCGAATTCCTGAGGTCGCCGTCGCAACTCGAGAAGTTCCCCCAACTTCTCTGCGAAACTCGACAAACACGACAAAATTATCCCCTCAGTGTGAGATGAGGAAATTTTGCGCTGCAGAATCTCAAGAGAAATCCTACATTCCCGCTTGAAAAGCAAGGGGTACTAGACACCCTTTATGCGACTCAGAAATTTTCCTCACAGAGCCGTCCCCATTGGAGAGGAGAACACAATTTATGGGCTCAATTCGACATGAGGCCCTATTCCCACTTAACGGTTCAAGAGTAAACCGCAAATTCCCCTTCAAACACAAAAGGGGACCTGACTTCCCTGAAGTAACTCGAGTGAGTTCCTGAGGTCCCCTCTCAAATGGAGAAGTAGCCCCAGCTTCCCGCCACAATTCGAGAAACACAATAAAATTATCCCCTCAATGCGAGATAAGGAAATTTTACGATGGACAATCTCAAGAGAAATCCCACATTCCCTCTTGAAAATCAAAACGGTATTTGACTCCCTTTAGGTGACTCAGAATGGTCCCTAACATTCGTCCTCAGTGGAGAGGAGACATACTTTATGGACTCAAATCAAGCAGAGGCAATATTCCCATTTAACGGCTCCAGAGTAATCAGGAAGTTCCCCTTCCAACACAAGAAGGGACTTTACTTCCCTGAAACAACCCGAGCGAGTTCCTGAGGTCCGCATCACAACTCGAGAAGTACCCCCTGCTTCTTGCCCCAACTCGACAAACACCACCAAATTATCCCCTCAATGAGAGATGAGGAAATTTTAAGCTGCACAATCTTAAGATAAATCGCACAATCCCGATTGAGAGGCAAAATGTTACTTGACTCTATTTAGGCGATTCAGAATGTACCCTAACATCCGTCCTCAGTGGGAAAACACACTTTATGGACTCATTCGAGAAGATGCAATATTCCCATTTAACGGCTCAAGAGTAATTCGGAAGTTCCCCTTCCAGCACAAAAGGGGACCTGACTTCCCTGAAGTAACTCGAGTGAGTTCCTGAGGTCCAAGTCGCAACGTGAGAAGTACACCCAGCTTCCCACCGCAATTCGAGAAACACCACAAAAATAGACCCTCAAGGGAGATGAGGAAATTTTGTGCCGCAGAATCTCAAGAGAAAGCCCACGTTCCCGCTTAAAGGCAAAAGGGTACTTGACTCCCTTGAGGCGACTCAGAATGGTCATTAAGTCCTCAGTGGATAGGAGAACACACTTTATGGACTTAAATCGAGAAGAGGCCTTATTCCCATTAAATGGCTGAGAGTAATCCGGAAGTTCCCCTTCCAGCACAAAAGGGGACTTGACTTCGCTGAAGCAACCCGAGCGAGGTCCTGAGGTCCCTGTCGCAACTCGAGAAGTACCCCCTGCTTCCCGCCGCAACTCGAGAAACACCACCAAATTATCCCCTCAATGCGAAATGACGTAATTTTGTGCTGCAGAATTTCAAGAGAAATCCCACATTCCCGCTTGAAAGGCAAAAGGTTACTTGACTCCCTTTAGGCGATTCAGAAAGTTCCCTGACATCCGTCCCCACTGGAGAGGAGAACACACTTTATGGACTCAACTCGAGAAGAGGCCCTATTCCCATTAAAGGGCTCGACAGTAATCCCGAAGTTCCCCTTCCAGCACAAAAGCGGACCTGAGTTCCCTGAAGTAACTCGAGTGAGTTTCTGAGAACCCCATAACAACTTGAGAAGTACCCCAGTTTACCGCCGTAATTTGAGAAACACCACAAAATTATCCCCTCAAAGCAAGATGAGGAAATTTTGTGCTGCAGAATCTCAAGAGAAATCCACATTCCCGCTTGAAATTCAAAACGGTACTTGACACCCTTTAGGCGACTCAGAATGGTCCCTAACATCCGTCCTCAGTGTAGAGGAGACATACTTTATGGACTCAAAACGAGAAGAGGCGATATTCTCATTTAACGGCTCCAGAGTAATCAGGAAGTTCCCCTTCCAACATAACAGGGGACTTGACTTTCCTGAAATAACCCGAGCGAGTTCCTGAGGTCCCCATCGCAACTCCAGAAGTACCCCTGCTTCGTGCCTCAACTCGACAAACACCAGCAAATAATCCCGTCAATGCGAGATGAGGTAATTTTGGGCTGCAGAATCTCAAGAGAAATCCCACATTCCCGCTTGAAAGGCAAAAGTGTACTTGACTCCCTTGAGGCGACTCAGAATGGTCCCTACCATCGTCCTCATTGGAGAGGAGAACACACATTATAGACTCAAATAGAGAAGAGGCAATATTCCCATTTAAAGGCTCGAGAGTAATCCGGAAGTTCCCCTTCCAACACAAAAGCGGACTTGACTTCCCTGAAGCAACCAGAGAGTTCCTGAGGTTCCCGTCGCAACTGTAGAAGTACCAAAAACTTTCGGCTGCAACTCCAGAAACACCACAAAATTGTCCTCTCAATGCGAAATGAGGTAATTTTGCGCTGTAAAAATTCAAGAGAAACCCCATATTACCGTTTGAAAGGCAAAAGGGTACTTTACAAAATTCATGACACTCAGAAATTTCCCTAACATCCGTCCCCACTGGGGAGCAGAGCACACTTTATGGACTCAACTCGAGAAGAGGCCCTATTCCCATCAAAGGGCACGAGAGTAATCCGGAAGTACCCCTTCCATAACAAAAGGGGACCTGACTTACCTGAAGTAACTTAAGGGAGTTCCTGAGGTCCCCTTCGCCACTGGAGAAGTACACCCAGCTTCCCGCAGCCATTCGAGAAACACAAAATTATCCCCTCAATGCGAGATGAGGAAATTTTGCGCTGCAGAATCTCAAGAGAAATTCCACATTCCCGCTTGAAAGGCAAAAGAGTACTTGACTCCCTTTAGGCGATTCAGAATGGCCATTAACATCTGTCCTCAGTGGAGAAGAGAACAAACTTTATGGACTCTACTGGAGAGGAGGCCCTATTCCCATTAAAGGGATCAATAATAATACGGAAGTTCCACTTCCAGCAAAAAAGGGGACTTGACGTCGCTGAAGCAACCCGAGCGAGTTCCTGAGGTCCCCGTCGAAACTCCCGAAGTACCCCTAGCTTCCCGCCGCAACTCGAGAAACACCATAGAATTATTGCGTCAATGCGAGATGAGGTCATTTTGCGCTGCAGAATCTCAAGAGAAATCCCACATTCCCGCTTGAAAGGCAAAAAGTTACTTGACACTCTTTATGCCACTCAGAAATTTCCCTAACATCCATCCCCATGTGAGAGGAGAACACACTCTATGGACTCAACTCAAGAGGCCCTATTCCCATTAAAGGGCTCGAGAGTAATCCGAAGTTCCCCTTTCACCACAAAAGGGGACCTGACTTCCCTAAAGTAACTCGAGTGAGTTCCTGAGGTTCCCATCACAACTCGAGAAGAACCCCCAGCTTCCAGCCGCAATTCGAGAAACACCACCAAATTATCCCCTTTATGAGAGATGAGGAAATTTTGCACTAGAATCTCAAGAGAATTACCACATTCACTCTTGAAAGGCAAAAGGGTACTTGACAACGTTTTTGCGACACAGAAAATTCCCTCACAGACATCCCCATTGGACAGGAGAACACACTTGATGGACTCAATTCGAGATGAGCCCCTATTTCCATTTAACGGATCGAGAGTAAACTGGAAGTTGCCCTTCCAATACAAAAGGGGACGTGACTTCCTTGAAGCGACCCGAACGAGTTCCTAACGTCCCCGTCGCAAGTTGAGAAGTACCCCCAGCTTCCCTGCGCAACTAGAGAAACACCACTAAATTATCCCCTCAATGCGAGATGAGGAAATTTTGAATTCTAGAATCTCAAGAGAAATAATATATTCCCTATTGAAAGGCAAAAGGGTACTTGACACCCTTTATGCGACTCAGAAATTTGACTAATATTAGTCCCCATTGGACAAGACAACACACTTTATGGACTCAATTCGAGATGAGGCCCTATTCCCTTTTAACGGCTCGAGAGTAAACCGGAAGTTCCCCTTCCAACACCAAAGGGGACCTGACTTACCTGAAGCAACCCGAGCGTGTTCCTGAAGTCCAAGTCGCAACTCAAGAAGTACTCCCAGCTTCCCGTCCTAACACGAGAATCAACACAAAATTATCCCCTCGATGCGAGATGAGGAAATTTTGCGTTGCAGAATCTCAAGAGAAATACCATATTCCCACTTGAAAAATTAAAGGGTACTTGACTCCTTTTAGGCCACATTGAATATTCCTTAACATCAGTCCTCAAGGAGAGGAGAACACACTTTATGCACTGAAATCGAGAGGAGGTAATATTCCCATTTAAAGGCTCAAGAGTGATCCAGAAGTTCTCATTCCAACACAAAAGGGGACTTGACTTCCCCGAAGCAACCAGAGCGAGTGACTGTGGCCCCCGTCGCAACTCCAGAATTAACACCTACTTCCAGCCGCAACTTGAGAAACACCACAAAATTATCCCCTCAATGGTAGACGAGGTAATTTTCACTGCTTAATCTCAAGAGAAATCCCACATTCCCGCGAGAAAGGCAAAAGGGTACTTGACAAACTTTATGCCACTCAGAAAGTTCCCTAACATACCTCGCCATTGGAGAGGAGAACACAGTTTATGGATTCAACACGAGAAGAAGCCCTATTCCAATTAAAGGGTTAGAGAGTAATCCGGAAGTTCCCCTTCCAGCACAAAAGGGGACCTGACTTCCTTGAAGCAACACAAGTGAGTTCCTGAGGTCCCCGTCGCAACTCCAGTAGTACCCCCAGCTTCCCGCCACAATTCGAGAAACAACACAATATTATCCCCTCAATGCGAGATGAGGTAATTTTGCGATGCAGAATATAAAGAGAAATCCCACATTCTCGCTTGAAAGGCAAAAGGGTACTTGACTCCCTTTATGCGACTCAGAATGTTCCCTAACATCCGTCCTCAGTGGAGTGGAGAACACAATTTATGGACTCAAATCGAGAAGAGGCAATATTCCGATTTAACATCTCCAGAGTAACCCGGACGTTCCCATTCCAACACAAAAGGGGACTTGACTTCCCTGAAGCAATGCGAGCGAGTTCCTTCGGTTCCCGTTGCAAATCGAAAAGTACCCGCTGCTTCCGGCCGCAACTCGAGAAACTCCACAAAATTATCCTCTCAATGGGAGATGAGGTAATTTTGCGCTGCAGAATCTCAAGAGAAATCCCACATCCCCTTGAAAGGCAAAAACAGTATTTGACTCCCTTTATGCGACTCAGAATGTTTAACATGTCCAGAGTAACTCGGAATTTCCCCTTCCAACAGAAAAGGGAACTTGACTTCCCTGAAGCAACCCAAGCGAATTCCTGAGGTTCCCATCGCAAAGCAAAAAGTACCCGCTGCTTCCCGCCGCAACTCGAGAAACACCACAAAATTATCCCTTCAATGCGAGATGAGGTATTTTGTGCTGCAGAATCTCAAGAGAAAACCCACATTCCCGCTTGAAAGGCAAAAGGGTACTTTTCACACTTTATCCCATTCAGAAAGTTCCCTTTCATCTGTCCCCATTGGAGAGGAGAACACATTTTGTGGACTCAAATCGAGAAGAGGCCTATTCCCTTTAAAGTGCTCGAGAGTAATCCTGAAGTTCCCCTTCCAGCAAAAAAGGGGAACTGACTTCCCTGAAGTAACTCGAGTGAGTTCCTGAGGTCCCCGTCACACCTCAAAAAGTACCCTCAGCTCCCGCCGCAATTCGAGAAACACCACACAATTATCTCCTCAATGGGAAATGAGGAAATTTTGCGGTGCAGAATCTGAAGCGAAATCCCACATTCCCGCTTGAAAGGCAAAAGGGCACTTGACTCCCTTTATGCGAATCAGAATGTTCCCTAACTTCCTTCCTCAGTGGAGATGAGAACACAATTTAAGGACTCATATCAAGAAGAGGCAATATTCCCATTTAACGGCTTAAGAGTAATCCGGAAGTTCCCCTTCCAACACAAAAGTGAACTTAACTTCCCTGAAGCAACCCAAGCGATTTCCTGAGGTCCCGGCGCAACTGGAGAAGTACCCCCTGCTTCTTGCCACAACTCGAGAAACACTACAAAATTATCCCTTCAATGCGAGATGAGGAAATTTTGCGCTGCAGAATCTCAAGAGAAATCCCACATTTCCGCTTGAAAGGCAAAAGGCTACTTGACTATCTTGAGGCGACTCAGAATGTTCCCTAACATCCGTCCTCAGTGGATGGAGAACACACTTTAAGGACTCAAATCGAGAAGAGGCAATATTCCCATTTAATGGCTCGAGAGTATCCCGGAAGTTACCCTTCCAACACAAAAGGGGACTTGACTTCCCTGAAGCAACCCTAGAGAGTTCCTGACGTTCCCTTCGTACATCCAGAAGTACCCCCGGCTTCCCGCCACAAATAAAGAAACACCACAAAATTATCCCCTCAATGCGAGATGAGGTAATTTTGCGCTACAGAATCTCAAGAGAAATCCCACATTACCGCTTGAAAGAAAAAGGGGTACTTGACACACTTTATTCCATTCAGAAAGTTCCCTAACATCCGTCCTCATTGGAGAGGAGAACACACTTTATGTATTCAACACGAAAAGAGGCCCTATTCCAATTAAAGGGCTAGAGAGTAATCCCGAAGTTCCCCTTCCAGCACAAAAGGGGACATGACTTCCCTGATGTAACTCGAATGATTTCCTGAGGTCCCCGTCGCACTTCGATAAATACCCCCAGCTTCCTGCCGCAATTCAAGAAATAGCACAAAATTATCTACTCAGTGGGAGATGAGTAAATTTTGCGCTGCAGAATCTCAAGAGAAGTCCCACATTCCCGCTTGAAAAGAAAAAGGGTACTTGACTCCCTTTATGTGACTCAGAATGTTCCCTAACATCTGTACTCAGTGGCGAGGAGAACACATTTTGTGTACTCAAATCGAGAAGAGGCAATATTCCCATTTAATGACTCGAGAGTAACCCGGAAGTTCCCCTTCCAACACAAAAGGGGACTTGACTTCCCTGAAGCAACCCTAGAGAGTTCCTGACGTTTCCTTCGCAAATCCAGAAGTACTGCCGGCTTCCCGCCACAACTAAAGAAACATCACAAAATTATCCCCTCAATGCGAGATGAGGATATTTTGCGCTGCAGCATCTCAAGAGAAAAACCACATTCCCTCTTGAAAGGCAAAAGGGTACAGGACACCCACTGTGTGACTCAGAAAGTTCCCTCACACAGCTGTCCCCATTGGAGAGGAGAACACAATTTAAGGACTCAATTCTAGATGAGGCCCTATTCCTATTTAACAGATCGAGAGTAAACCAGAAGTTCCCCTTCCAACACAAAAGGGTACCTGACTACACTGAAGCAACCTGAGCGAGTTCCTGAGGTCCCCGTCGCAATTCAAGAAGTAACCCCAGCATCATGCCGCAACCCGAGAGACACCACAAAATTATCCACTCAATCCGAGATCAGGAAATTTTCACTGCATAACCTCAAGAGTAATCCCACATTCCTGCTTGAAAGGCAAAAGGGTACTTGATACCCTTTATGCGAAATAGAAACTTCCCCCATATAGCCGTCCCCATTGGAAAGGAGAACACAATTTATGGACTCAATTCGAGATGAGGATCTATTCCCATTTAACGGCTGGAGAGTAATCCGGAATATTTACTTATAGCACGAAATGGGACCTGACTTCCCTGAAGTAACTCGAGTGAGTCCTGACGTCCCCATCGCATCTCAAGAATTACCCCCCAGCTTCCCATCGCAATTCGAGAAACACCACAAAATTATCCCCTCAATGCGAAATCAGGAAATTTTGCGCTGCAGAATCTCAAAAGAAATCCCACATTCCCTCTTAATAGGCAAAAGAGTACTGTACTCCCTTTATGCGACTCAAAATGTTCCCTATCATCCATCCTCAGTGGAGAGGTGAACACGCTTTATGGACTCAAATCAAGAAGAGGCAATTATCCCATTTAACATCTCGACAGTAATCAGGAAGGTCCCCTTCCAACACAAAAGGGGACATGACTTCCCTGGAGCAAACCTAGCGAGTTCCTGTGGTCTCCGTCTCAACTTGAGAGTAGCTACTGCTTTCCGCCATAAGTTGAGAAACAGCACAAAATTATCACCTCAATGAGAGATGAGGTAATTTTGCGCTGCAGAATCCTAAGAGAAATCCCATATTCCTGCTTGAATGGGAAGAGTGTAGTTGACTTCCTTTAGGTGACTCAGAATGTTCCCTAACATCATTCCACAGTGGGGAGGAGAACACACTTTATGTATTCAAATCAAGAAGAGGCAATATTCCCATTTAACGGCTCAAGAGTAATCCGGAAGTTCCCCTTCCAACACAAAAAGGGACTTGACTTCCCTGAAACAACCAGAGTGAGAGCCTTAGGTCTCCGTCGAAACTTGAGAAGTATCCCCTGCTTCTCACCGCAACTCGAGAAACACCACAAAATTATCACCTCAATGCGAATTGAGGTAATCTTGTGATGCAGAATCTCAAGAGTAATCCCACATTCCCGCTGGAAAGGCAAAAGAGTACTTGACTCCCCTTATACGACACAGAATGTTCCCTAACATCCGTCCTCAGTGGGTGGAGAACACAGTTTTTGGACTCAAATCGAGAAGAGGCAATATTCACATTTAACGGCTCGAGAGTAATCCGGAAGTTCCCTTCCAGCACAAAAGGGGACGTGACTTCCCTGAAGTAACCCAAGTGAGTTCCAAGGTCCCCGTCGTAACTCGAGAGGTACCCCCTGCTTCCTGCCTCAACTCCAGAAACACAACAAAAGTATCCCCTCAATGCGAGATGTGGTAATTTGTGCTGCACAATCACAAGAGATATCCCACATTTCCGCTTGAAAGACAAAAGATTACTTGACACAATTTATGCCATTCAGAAAGTTCCCTAACATCGGTCCCCATTGGAGAGGAGAACACACTTTATGGATTCAACATGAGAAGAGGCCCTATTCCAATTGAAGGGCTAGAGAATAATCCGGAAGTTCCCCTTCCAGCACAAAAGGCGACCTGACTTCCCTGAAGTAACTCGAGTGAGTTCCTGAGGTACCCGTTGCACCTCGAGAAATACCCCAAGCTTCCCGATGCAATTCGATAAATAAAACAAAATTGTCCCCTCAGTGCGAGATGAGGAAATTTTGTGCTGCAGAATCTCAAGAGAAATCCCACATTCCCGCTTGAAAAGTAAAAGGGTACTTGATTCCCTTTAGGCCACTCTGAATGTTCCTTAACATCTGTCCTCAAAGAGAGGAGAACACACTTTATGCACTGAAATCAACAGGAGGTAATATTCCCATTTAAAGGCTTGAGAGTGATCCGGAAGTTCCCCTTCCAACACAAAAGGGGACTTGACTTCCCTGAAGCAACTCGAGCCAGTTCTTGAGGTTTCCTTCGCAAATCGAGAAGTACCCCCGTTTTTCTGCCGCAACTCGAGAAACACTACAAAACTAAGCCCTCAATGCGACATGAGGTAATTTTGCACTGCAGAATCTCAAGAGAAATCCCAAATTCCTGCTTGAAACGCAAAAGGGTACTTGACTCCCTTTATGCGACTCAGAATGTTCCCTAACATCCGTCCCGATTAGAGAGGAAAACACATTTTATGGGTTCAACTCAAGAAGAGGCCCTATTCCCATTAAAGGGCTCCAGAGTAATCCGGAAGTGCCCCTTCCAGCATAAAAGGGGACCTGACTTCCCTGAAGTAACTCTAGTGAGTTCCTGAGGTCTTTTTCGCACCTCGAGAAGTACCACCAGCTTCCCGCCGCAATTAGAGAAACACCACAAAATTATCCCCTCAATGCGAGATGAGGAAATTTTGCGCTACAGAATCTCAAGAGAAATCCCACACTCCCGCTTGAAAGGCAAAATTGTACTTGACTCCCTTTGTGCGACTCAGAAGGTTCCCTAACATCTGTCCTCTGTGGATAGGGAAACACACTCTATAGACTCAAATGTAGAAGAGGCAATATACCCATTTATCGGCTCCAGAGTAATCCGGAAGTTCCCCTTCAAACACAATAGGGAAATTGACTTCCTTGAAGCAACCGGAGCGAGTACGTGAGGTTCCGGCGCAACTCGAGAAGTACCCCCTGCTTCTCGCCGCAACTCGAGAAGCACCACAAAATTATACCCTAATTGTGGATGAGGTAATTTTCCCTGCAGAATCTCAAGAGAAATCCCACATTCCGGCTTGAAAGGCAAAAGGGTACTTCACACACTTTATGGCACTCAGAAAGTTCCCTGACATACGTCCCCATTGGAGAGGAGAACACACTTTCTGGACTCAACACGAGAAGAGGCCCTATTCCAATTAAAGGGCTAGAGAGTAACCTGAAAATTCCCCTTCCAGCACGAAAGGGGACCTGACTTTCCTGAAGCCACACGAATGAGTTCCTGAGGTCCCCATCGCAACTCTAGTAGTACCCCCAGTTCCCACCGCATTTCGAGAAAAACCACAAAATTATCCCCTCAATTCGAGATGAGGAAATTTTGAGCTGCATAATCTCAAGAGAAATCCCACATTCCGGCTTGAAAGGAAAAAGTGTACTTGACACACTTTATGCCATTAAGAAAGTTCCCTAACATCCGTCCCCATTGGAGAGGAGAACATACTTTATGGACTCAACTCGAGAAGAGGCCTTATTCCCTTTAAATGGCTCAAAAGTAATCCGGACATTCCCTTTCCAGCACAAAAGGGGACCTGACTTCCCTTAAGAAACTCGACTGAGTTCCTAAGGTCCCCGTCGCATCTCAAGTAGTACCACCAGCTTCCCGCCGCAATTTGAGAACAATCTGAATATTATCCCCTCCATTCGAGATGAGGAAACTTTGTGGTCCAGAATCTCAAGAGAATTCCCACATTCCCGCTCGAAAGACAAAAGTGTACTTGACTCGCTTTATGCCACTCAGAATGTTCCCTAACATCCGTCTGAGTGGAGAGGAGAACACACTATATGGACTCAAATCGAGAAGAGGCAATATTCCCATTTAACGGCTTGAGAGTAACTCGGAATTTCCCCTTCCAACACAAAAGGGGACTTGACTTCCCTGAAGCAACCCTAGAGAGTTCCTGACGTTCCCTTCGCAAATCCAGAAGTACCCCCGGTTCACGCCCCAACTAAAGAAACACGACAAAATTATCCCCTCAGTGTGACATGAGGTAATTTTGCGCTGCAGAATTTCAAGAGAAATCCTACATTCCCGATTGAAAGAAAAAAGGGTACTTGACACACTTTATGCCACTCAGAAACTTCCCTAACATTCGTCCCCATTGGAGAGGAGAACACACTTTATGGATACAACATGAGAAGAGGCCCTATTCCAATTAAAGGGCTAGAGAGTAGTCAGGAAGTTCCCTTCTAGCACATAAGGCGACCTGACTTCTCTGAAATAACTTAAGTGAGTTCCTGAGGTCCCATTGGCAATTTGACATGTACCCCGAGCTTCCCGCCGCAATTCCAAAAATACCACAAAATTATGCCCTCAATGCGAGATGAGGAAATTTTGCCCTGCAGAATCTCAAGAGAAATCCCAAATTCCTGCTTGAAAGGCAAAAGGGTACTTGACTCCCTTTATGCGACTCAGAATGTTCCCTAACATCCGTCCCCATTGGAGAGGAGAACACATTATATGGACTCAAATCAAGAAGAGGCCTATTGCCATTAAAGGGCTGGAGAGTAATCCGGAAGTTCCCCTTCCAGCACAAAAGGCGACCTGACATCACTGAAGTAACTCTAGTGAGTTCCTGAGGTCCCCTTGGCAACTGGAGATGTACCCCAGCTTCCAGCCGCAATTCAAGAAACACCACAAAACTATCCCCTCAATGCGAGATGAGGGAGTTTTGCGCTGCAGAATCTGAAGAGAAATCCCATATTTCCATTTGAAAGGTAAAAGGGTCCTTGACTCCCTTTATGCGACTCAGAATGTTCCCTATCATCCAGCCCCATTGGAGAGGAGAACATATTATATGGACTCACTAATATAGAGCCTATTGCCATTAAAGGGCTCAAGAGAAATCCGGAATTTCCCCTTCCAGCAAAAAACGGGACCTGACTTCCCTGAAGTAACTCCATTGAGTTGCTGAGGTACACGTCCCAACTACAGTATTACCCCCAGCTTCCCTCCGCAATTGGAGAAACACCATAAAATTATCCCCTCAATGCGTAATGAGGAAATTTTGCGCTGCAGAATCTCAAGAGAAATCCCACATTCTCGCTTGAAATGCAAAAGTGTACTTAACTCCATTTGTACGAATCAGAATTTTCCCTAATTTCCGTCCTCAGTGGAGAGGAGAACCCATTTTTTGGTCTCAAATGGAGAAGAGTCAATATAGCCATTTATCGACTCGAGAGAAATCCAGAAGTTCCCCTTCCAACACAAAAGGGGACTTGAATTCCCTGAGGCAACCAGAGCGAGTTCCTGAGGTTTCCTTCGCAAATCGAGAAGTACCCCCATTTTTCCGCCGCAATTCGAGAAACACTACAAAACTAACACCTCAATGCGACATGAGGTAATTTTGTGCTGCAGAAGCTCAAGAGAAATCCCACATTCCCGCTTGAAGGATACTTGACTCCCTTTATGCGACTCATAATATTTCCTAACATCCGTCCTCAGTGGAGAGGAGAACATAATTTATGGACTCAAATCGAGAAGTGGCAATATTCCCATTTAACGGCTCGAGAGTAATCCGGAAGTTCCCTTCCAGCTCAAAAGAGGAGCTGACTTCCGTGATGTAACTCGAGTGAGTTCCTGAGGTCCCCGTCGTAAATCGAGAAGTACCCCCTGCTTCACGACTCAACTCCAGAAACACAACAAAAGTATCCCCTCACTGCGAGATGTGGTTAATTTTTGCTGCAGAATCACAAGAGAAATCCCACATTCCCACTTGAAAGGCAAAAGGGTACTTGACTCCCTTTATGCGACTCAGTATGTTCCCTAACATCCGTCTTCAGTGGAGTGGAGACCCCACTTTATGGACTCAAATCGAGAAGAGGCCATATTCCCATTTAACGGCTCAGGAGTAACACGGAAGTTCCCCTTCCAACACAAAAGGGGACTTGACTTCCCTGAAGCAATTGGAGCGAGTTCCTGAGGTCCCAGTGCAACTCGAGAAGTTCCCCCTGCTTCTCGCCATAACCCATGAAACACCACAAAATTATCCCCTCAATACGAGATGAGGAAATTTTGCACTGCAGAATCTCAAGAGAAATCCCACCTTCCCGCTTGAAAGGCAAAAGGGTACTTGACTCCCTTTATGCGACTCAGAATGTTCCCTCATATCCGTCTTCAGTGAGGAGGACAACACACTTTATGGATTCAACACGAAAAGAGGCATTATTCCAATTAAAGGTCTAGAGAGTAACCCGGAAGTTCCCATTCCAACACAAAAGGGGACTTGACTTCCCTGAAGCCACCCGAGAGAGTTCCTGAGGTTCCACTCGCAAATCGAAAAGTAACTGCTGCTTCCCGCTGCAACACGAGAAACGCAACAAAATTATCCCCTCAATGCTAAATGAGGGAATTTTGCAATGCAGAAATCCCACATTCCCGCTTGAAAGGCAAAAGTGTACTTGACTCCCTTGAGGCGATTCAGAATGTTCTCTAAAATCTGTCCTCAGTGGAGAGGAGCACAGACTTTATGGACTCAAATCGAGAAGAGGCAATATTCCCATTTAATGACTCGAGAGTAACCCGGAAGTTCCCCTTCCAACACAACACAGGACATGACTTCCCTGAAGCAACCCTAGAGAGTTCCTGACCTTCCCTTCGCAAATCCAGAAGTACCCCCGGCTTCCCGCCACAACTAAAGAAACATCACAAAATTATCCCCTCAATGCGAGATGAGGAAATTTTGCGCTGCAAAATCTCAAGACAAATCCCACATTCCCGCTTAAAAGGCAAAAGGGTACTTGACTCTCTTTATGCCACTCAGAATGTTCCCTAATATCCGTGCCCATTGGAGAGGAGAACACACTTTATGGACTCAACTCGAGAAGAGGTCCTATTCCCACTAAGGGATCGAGAGTAATCAGGAAGTTCCCCTTCCAGAACAAAAGGGGACCTGACTTCCCTGAAATAACTCGAGTGAGTTCCTGAGGTCCCAATGGCAACTCAAGAAGTACCCCCAACTTTCCGCTGCAGTTTGAGAAACACAGCAATATTTTCCTGTAAATGCGAAATGAGGAAATTTTACGCTCAAGAGAAATAGCACAAATCTCAAGAGAAATCCCACATTCCCGCTAGAAAGGCAAAGATGGACTTGACTCCCTTTATGCGACTCACAATGTTCCCTAACATCCGTCCTCAGTGGGTGGAGAACACACTTTATGGACTCAAATCGAGAAGAGGCAATATTCTCTATTAATGGCTCGAGAGTAACCTGGAAGTTCCCCTTCCAACAAAAAAGGGGACTTGACTTCCCTGAAGCAATCATAGAGAGTTCCTGACATTCCCTTCACTAATCCAGAAGTACCACAGGCTTCCCGACACAAATAAAGAAACACCAACAATTATCCCCTCAATGCGAGATGAGGTAATTTTGTGCTGCAGAATCTCAAGAGAAATGCCACATTATCGCTTGAAAGACAAAGGAGTACTTGACACACTTTATGCCACTCAGAAACTTCCTTAACATCCATCCCCATTAGAGAGGAGAACACACTTTATGGATTCAACACAAAAAGAAGCTCTATTCCAATTAAAGGGCTAGACAGTAATCAGGAAGTTCCCCTTCCGGAACAAAAGGGGACCTGACTTCCCTGAAGTAACTCGAGTGAGTTCCGGAAGTCCCCGTCGCACGAGAAATACCCCCTGCTTCACGCCGCAATTCGAGAAATAGCACAAAATTATCTCCTCAATGCGAGATGAGGAAATTTTGCGCTGCAGAATCTCCAGAGAAATCCCACGTTCCCGCTTGAAAGGCAAAAGGGTACTTGACTCCCTTTATGCGGCTCAGAATGTTCCGTAACATCCGTCCCCATTGGAGAGGAGAACACACTTTAAGGACTCAACTCGAGAAGAGGCCCTATTCCCACTAAAGGTCTCGAGTAAACGGGAAGTTCCCCTTCCAACACAAAAGCGGACCTGACTTCCCTGAAATAACTCGAGTGAGTTCCTGAGGTCCCATTGGCAACTCAAGAAGTACCCCCAGCTTTCCGCCGCAGTTCGAGAAACACAGCAATACTTTCCTGTAAATGCGAGATGAGGATATTTTATGCTGCACAATCCCAAGAGAAATCCCACATTCCCGCTTGAAAGGCAAAAGTGTTCTTTACTCCCTTTATGCGACTAAGAATGTTCCCTAACATCCGTCCTCAGTGGGTGGAAAACACACTTTATGGACTCAAATTGAGAAGAGGCAATATTCCCTATTAATAGCTCGAGAGTAACCCGGAAGTTTCTTTCCAGCACAAAAGGAGACCTGACATCCCGGAAGTAACTCGAGTGAGTTTCTCCGGTCCCCGTCGTAACTCGAGATGTATTCCCTGCTTCCCGCCGCAACTCCAGAAACACCACAAAATTATCCCCTCAATGTGAGATGAAGTAATTTTGTGCTGCACAATCTCAAGAGAAATCCCACATTCCCGCTTGAATGGCGAAAGGGTACTTGACAAACTTTATGCCAAAAGAAAGTTCCCTAACATCTGTCCCCATGGGAGAGGAGAACACACTTTAAGGACTCAACTGGAGAAGAGGCCGAATTCCCTTTAAAGGTCTCAAAAGTAATCTGGGCGTTCCCTTTCCAGCACAAAAGTGAACCTGACTTCCCTGAAGTAACTCGAGTGACTTCCTGAGGTCCCCATCCTAACTCAAGAAGTACCCCCTGCTTCACTCCTCAACTCCAGAAACACCACAAAATTATGCCCTCAATGCGAGATGAGGTAATTTTACGCTGCACACTCTCAAGAGAAATCCCACATTCCCTCTTGAAAGGCAAAAGGGTACTTGACTCCCTTTATGCGACTCAGAATGTTCCCTGACATCTGTCCTCAGTGGAGTGGAGAACACACTTTATGATCTCAAATCGAGAAAAGACAATATTCCGATTAAACATCTCGAGAGTAACCCGGACGTTCCCCTTCCAACACAAAAGGGGACTTGACTTCCCTGAAGTAATTCAAGTGAGTTCCTGAGGTCCCCGTCGCAAATCGAAAAGTACCCGCTGTTTCCTGTCACAACTCGAGAAACACCACAAAATTATGCCCTCAATGCGAGATGAGGTAATTTTACGCTGCACAATCCCAAGAGAAATCCCACATTCCCGCTTGAAAGGCAAAAGTGTACTTTACTCCCTTTATGCGACTCAGAATGTTCCCTAACATCCGTCCTCAGTGGGTGGAGAACACACTTTATGGACTCAAATCGAGAAGAGGCAATATTCCCTATTAATGACTCCAGAGTAACCCGGAAGTTTCTTTCCAGCACAAAAGGCGACCTGACTTCCCGGAAGTAACACGAGTGAGTTTCTCAGGTCCCCGTCGTAACTCGAGATGTATCCCCTGCTTCCCGCCGCAACTCCAGAAACTTCACAAAATTATCCCCTCAGTGTGAGATGAGGTAATTTTGTGCTGCAGAATCTCAAGAGAAATCCCATATTCCCGCTTGAAAGGCAAAAGTGTACTTTACTCCCTTTATGCGACTCAGAATGTTCCCTAACATCCGTCCTCAGTGGGTGGAGAACACACTTTATGGACTCAAATCGAGAAGAGGCAATATTCCCTATTAATGACTCCAGAGTAACCCGGAAGTTTCTTTCCAGCACAAAAGGCGACCTGACTTCCCGAAAGTAACACGAGTGAGTTTCTCAGGTCCCCGTCGTAACTCGAGATGTATCCCCTGCTTCCCGCCGCAACTCCAGAAACTTCACAAAATTATCCCCTCAGTGTGAGATGAGGTAATTTTGTGCTGCAGAATCTCAAGAGAAATCCCATATTCCCGCTTGAACGGTGAAAGGGTACTTGACAAACTTTATGCCAAAAGAAAGTTCCCTAACATCTGTCCCCGTGGGAGAGGAGAACACACTTTAAGGACTCAACTGGAGAAGAGGCCGAATTCCCTTTAAAGGTCTCAAAAGTAATCTGGACTTTCCCTTTGCAGCACAAAAGTGAACCTGACTTCCCTGAAGTAACTCGAGTGACTTCCTGAGGTCCCCATCCTAACTCAAGAAGTACCCCCTGCTTCACTCCTCAACTCCAGAAACACCACAAAATTACGCCCTCAATGCGAGATGAGGTAATTTTACGCTGCACACTCTCAAGAGAAATCCCACATTCCCTCTTGAAAGGCAAAAGGGTACTTGACTCCCTTTATGCGACTCAGAATGTTCCCTGACATCTGTCCTCAGTGGAGTGGAGAACACACTTTATGGTCTCAAATCAAGAAAAGACAATATTCCGATTAAACATCTCGAGAGTAACCCGGACGTTCCCCTTCCAACACAAAAGGGGACTTGACTTCCCTGAAGCAATTCAAGCGAGTTCCTGAGGTCCCCGTCGCAAATCGAAAAGTACCGCTGTTTTCTGTCACAACTCGAGAAACACCACAAAATTATCCCCTCAATGTGAGATGAGGTAATTTTGCGCTGCAGAATATCAAGAAAAATCCCACATTCGCGCTTGAAAGGCAAAAGGGTACTAAACTCCCTTTATGCGACTCAGAATGTTCCCTAACATCCGTCCCCATTGGAGAGGAGAACACATTTTATGGACTCAACTCGAGAAGAGGCCTATTGCCATTAAAGGGCTGGGGAGTAATCCGAAAGTTCCCCATCCAGCTCAAAAGGGGCCCTGACATCCCTGAAGTAACTCTAGTGAGTTCCTGAGGTCCTTTTGGCAACTCGAGATGTACCCCGAACTTCCGGGCCACAATTCCAGAAACACCACAAAATTATCCCCTCAGTGCGAGATGAGGAAATTTTGCAATGCAGAATCTCAAGAGAAATCCCACATTCCCACTTGAAAGGCAAAAGGGTACATCACTCCCTTTATGCGACTCAGAATGTTCCCTAACATCTGTCCTCAGTGGAGAGGAGAACACACTTTATGGACTCAATCGAGAAGAGGCAATATTCCCATTTAAGGGATCGAGAGTAACCCGGAAGTTCCCATTCCAACATAAAAGGGGACTTGACTTCCTTGAAGCCACCCGAGCGAGTTCATGATGTTCCACTCGCAAATCGAAAAGTACCCGCTGCTTCCAGCTGCAACAAGAGAAACGCAGCAAAATTATCCCCTCTATGCGAGAAGAGGTAATTTTGCGCTGCAGAATCTCAAGAGAAATCCCACATACCCGCTTGAAAGGCAAAATGGTACTTTACACACTTTATCCCATTCAGAAAGTTCCCTATCATCTGTCCCCATTGGAGAGGAGAACACATTTTATGCACTCAAATCGAGAAGAGGCCTATTCCCTGTAAAGGGCTCCAGAGTAATCCGGAACATCCCCTTCCAGCAAAAAAAGTGGACTTGACTTCCCTGAAGTAACTCGAGTGAGTTCCTGAAGTCCCCGTCGCACCTCAAAAAGTACCCCCAGTTTCCCGCCTCAATTCCAGAAACACCACTATATTATCCACTCAATGCGAGAAGAGGAAAATTTGCGCTGCAGAATCTAAAGAGATAACCCACATTCCCGCTTGAAAGGCAAAAGGGTACCTGAATCCCTTTATGCGACTCAGAATGTTCCCTCACATCCGTCCTCAGTGGAGATTAGAACACACTTAATGGTCTCCAACCGAGAAGAGGCAATATACCCATTTAAAGGCTCGAGAGTAATCCGGAAGTTTCCTTCCAGCACAAAAGGGGACCTGACTTCCCAGAAGTAACTCGAGTGAGTTCCTCAGGTCCCCGTCATAACTCGAGAAGTACCCCCTGCTTCCCGCCGCAACTCCAGAAACACCACAAAATTATCCCCTTAATGCGAGATGAGGTAATTTTGCGCTGCACAATCTCAAGAGAAATCCCACATTCCCGCTTGAAAGGAAAAAGGGTACTTGACTCCCTTTATGCGACTCAGAATGTTCCCTAATATCCGTCCTCAGTGGAGTGGAGAACACACTTTATGGACTCAACTCGAGAAGAGGCCCTATTTCATTTACAGGGCTCAAAAGTAATCCGGATGTTCCCTTTCCAGCACAATAGGGGACCTGACTTCCTTGAAGTAACTCGAGTGAGTTCCTGAGATCCCCATCGTAACTGGAGAAGTACCTCTGCTTCCCTCCGGAACTCCAGAAACAGCACAAATTTATGCCCTCAATGCGAGATGAGGAAATTTAACGCTGCACAATCTCAAGAGAAATCCCACATTCCCGCTTGAAAGGAAAAATGGTACTTGATTCCCTTTATGCGACTCACAATGTTCCCTAACTTACGTCCTCAGTGGAGTGGAGAAGACACTTTATGGACTCAAATCGAGAAGAGGCAATATTCCCATTTAACATCTCCAGAGTAACCCGTAAGTTCCCTTTCCAACACAAAAGGGAACTTCACTTCCCTGAAGCAACCCCAGCGAATTCCAGAGGTTCCCATTGCAAATCGAAAAGTACCCGCTGCTTCAAGCCGCAACTTGAGAAACACCACAAAATTATCCCCTCAATGCGAGATGAGGTAATTTTCTGCTGCAGAATCTCAAGAGAAATCCCACATTCCTGCTTGTAAGACAAAGGTGTACTTGACACACTTTAGGCCACTCAGAAAGTTCCCTAACATCCGTCCCCATTGGAGAGAAGAACACACTTTATGGATTCAACACGAAAAGAGGCATTATTCCAATTAAAGGGCTAGAGAGTAATAGAGAAGTTCCCCTTCCGGAACAAAAGAGGACCTGACATACATGAAGTAACTCGAGTGAGTTCCTGAGGTCCCCGTCGCACCTCGAGAAATACCCACAGCTTCCCTCTGCAATTCCAGAAAAACCAAAAATTATCCCCTCAATGCTAGATGAGGGAATTTTGCAATGCAGAATCTCAAGAGAAATCCCACATTCCCGCTTGAAAGGCAAAAGGGTACTTGACTCCCTTGAGGCGATTCAGAATGTTCCCTAACATCTGTCCTCAGTGGAGAGGAGAACAGACTTTATGGACTCAAATCGAGAAGAGGCAATATTCCCATTTAATGACTCGAGAGTAACCCGGAAGTTCCCCTTCCAACACAACACAGGACATGACTTCCCTGAAGCAACCCTAGAGAGTTCCTGACCTTCCCTTCGCAAATCCAGAAGTACCCCCGGCTTCCCGTCACAACTAAAGAAACATCACAAAATTATCCCCCCAATGCGAGATGAGGAAATTTTGCGCTGCAAAATCTCAAGACAAATCCCACATTCCCGCTTAAAAGGCAAAAGGGTACATGACTCCCTTTATGCCACTCAGAATGTTCCCTAACATCCGTTGCTATTGGAGAGGAGAACACACTTTATGGACTCAACTCAAGAAGAGGCCCTATTCCCAATAAAGGGCTCGAGAGTAATCAGGAAGTTCCCTTTCCAGAACAAAAGGGGACCTGACTTCCCTGAAATAACTCGAGTGAGTTCCTGAGGTCCCAATGGCAACTCAAGAAGTACCCCCAGCTTTCCGCCGCAGTTCGAGAAACACAGCAATATTTTCCTGTAAATGGGAGATGAGGATATTTTACGCTGCACAATCTCAAGAGAAATCCCACATTCCCGCTAGAAAGACAAAGATGGACTTGACTCCCTTTATGCGACTCAGAATGTTCCCTAACATCCGTCCTCAGTGGGTGGAGAACACACTTTATGGACTCAAATCGAGAAGAGGCAATATTCCCATTTAATGACTCGAGAGGAAAGCGGAAGTTCCCCTTCCAACAAAAAAGGGGACTTGACTTCCCTGAAGCAATCTATAGAGTTCCTGACATTCCCTTCACTAATCCAGAAGTACCACAGGCTTCCCAACACAAATAAAGAAACACCAACAATTATCCCCTCAATGCGAGATGAGGTAATTTTGTGCTGCAGAATCTCAAGAGAAATGCCACATTATCGCTTGAAACATAAAGGAGTACTTGACACACTTTATGCCACTCAGAAAGTTCCCTAACATACATCCCCATTAGAGAGGAGAACACATTTTATGGATTCAACACGAAAAGAAGCCCTATTTCAATTAAAGGGCTAGACAGTAATCAGGAAGTTCCCCTTCCGGAACAAAAGGGGACCTGACTTCCCTGAAGTAACTCGAGTGAGTTCCGGAAGTCCCCGTGGCACATCGAGAAACACCCCCGGCTTCCCGCCGCAATTCGAGAAATAGAACAAAATTATGTCCTCATTGCGAGATAAGGAAATTTTGCGCTGCAGAATCTCAAGAGAAATCCCACGTTCCCGCTTGAAAGGCCAAAGGGTACTTGACTCCCTTTATGCCACTCAGAATGTTCCCTCACATCCGTCTTCAGTGAGGAGGAGAACACACTTTATGGTCTCAAACCGAGAAGAGGCAATATTCCCATTTAACGTCTCGAGAGTAATCGGGAAGTTTCCTTCCAGCACAAAAGGGGACCTGACTTCCCTGAAGTAACTCGATTGCTCTTCTCAAGTCCCCGTCGTAACTCGAGAAGTATCCCCTGCTTCCCGTTGCAACTCTAGAAACACCACAATATTATCCCCTCAATGCGAGATGAGGTAATTTTGCGCTGCACAATCTCAAGGGAAATCCCTCATTTCCGCTTAAAGGCAAAAGGGTACTTGACAAAAATTATGTCATTAAGAAAGTTCCCTAACATCCGTCCCCCATGGGAGAGAAGAAGACACTTTAAGGACTCAACTCGAGAAGAGGCCGAAGTCCCTTTAAAGGTCTCAATAAAAATCGGATGTTCCCTTTCCAGCACAAAAGTGGACTTGGCTTCCCTGAAGTAACTCGAGTGAGTTCCTGAGGTCCCATTGGTAACTCAAGAAGTACCCCTAGCTTTCCGCCGCAGTTCGAGAAACACAGCAATATTTTCCTGTAAATGCGAGATGAGAATATTTTACGCTGCACAATCTCAAGAGAAATCCGACATTCCCGCTTGAAAGGCAAAAGTGTTCTTTACACCCTTTATGCGACTCAGAATGTTCCCTAACATCCGTCCTCAGTGGGTGGAGAACACATTCGATGGACTCAAATCGAGAAGAGGCAATATTTCTTATTAATGGCTCGAGAGTAACCCGGAAGATCCCCTTCCAACAAAAAAGGGGCCTTGACTTCCCTGAAGAAATCCTAGAGAGTTCCTGACATTCCCTTCACTAATCCAGAAGTACCACAGGCTTCCTGACACAAATAAAGAAACACAAACAATTATCCCCTCAATGCGAGATGAGGTAATTTTGTGCTGCAGAATCTCAAGAGAAATGCCACATTATCGCTTGAAAGACAAAGGAGTACTTGACACACTTTATGCCACTCAGAAAGTTCCCTAACATCCATCCGCATTAGAGAAGAGAACACATTTTATGGATTCAACACGAAAAGAAGCCCTATTCCAATTAAAAAGCTAGACAGTAATCAAGAAGTTCCCCTTCCGGAACAAAAGGGGACGAGACTTCCGTGAAGTAACTCGAGTGAGTTCCGGAAGTCCCCGTCGCACATCAAGAAACACGCTCAGCGTCCCACCGCAATTCGAGAAATAGCACAAAATTATCTCCTCAATGCGAGATGAGGAAATTTTGCGCTGCAGAATCTCAAGAGAAATCCCACGTTCCCGCTTGAAAGGCAAAGGGTACTTGACTCCCTTTATGCCACTCAGAATGTTCCCTAACATCAGTCCTCAGTGGAGAGGAGAACACACTTTATGGACTCAAATCAAGAAGAGGCAATACTCCCATTTAATGACACGAGAGGAAAGCGGAAGTTCCCCTTCCAACACAAAAGGGGACTTGACTTCCCTGAAGCAACCCTAGAGAGTTCCTGACGTTCCCTTCGCAAATACAGAAGTACCCCCGGCTTCCCGCCACAACTAAAGAAACATCACAAAATTATCCCCTCAATGCGAGAAGAGGAAATTTTACGCTGCAGAATCTCCAGAGAAATCCCACATTCCCGCTTGAAAGGCAAAAGCGTACTTGATTCCCTTTATGCGACTCAGAATGTTCCCTAACATCCGTCCCCATTGGAGAGGAGAACACACTTTAAGGACTCAACTCGAGAAGAGGTCCTATTCCCACTAAAGGTCTCGAGTAAACGGGAAGTTCCCCTTCCAGCACAAAAGTGGACCTGACTTCCCTGAAATAACTCGAGTGAGTTCCTGAGGTCCCATTGGCAACTCAAGAAGTACCCCCAGCTTTCCGCCGCAGTTCGAGAAACACAGCAATATTTTCCTGTAAATGGGACATGAGGATATTTTACACTGCACAATCTCGAGAGAAATCCCACATTCCCGCTTCAAAGGCAAAAGGGTACTTGACTCCCTTTATGCCACTCAGAATGTTCCCTCACATCCGTCTTCAGTGAGGAGGAGAACACACTTTATGGTCTCAAACCAAGAAGAGGCAATATTCCTATTTAACGTCTCGAGAGTAATCGGGAAGTTTCCTTCCAGCACAAAAGGGGACCTGACTTCCCTGAAGTAACTCGATTGCTTTTCTCAAGTCCCCGTCGTAACTCGAGAAGTATCCCCTGCTTCCCGTTGCAACTCCAGAAACACCACAATATTATCCCCTCAATGCGAGATGAGGTAATTTTGCGCTGCACAAACTCAAGGGAAATCCCTCATTTCCGCTTGAAAGGCAAAAGGGTACTTGACAAACATTATGTCATTAAGAAAGTTCCCTAACATCCGTCCCCATGGGAGAGAAGAACACACTTTAAGGACTCAACTCGAGAAGAGGCCGAAGTCCCTTTAAAGGTCTCAATAAAAATCTGGATGTTCCCTTTCCAGCACAAAAGTGGACCTGACTTCCCTGAAATAACTCGAGTGAGTTCCTGAGGTCCCATTGGCAACTCAAGAAGTACCCCCAGCTTTCCGCTGCAGTTCGAGAAACATAGCAATATTTTCCTGTAAATGCGGGATGAGGATATTTTACGCTGCACAATCCCAAGAGAAATCCCACATTCCCGCTTGAAAGGCAAAAGTGTACTTTACTCCCTTTATGCGACTCAGAATGTTCCCTAACATCCGTCCTCAGTGGGTGGAGAACACACTTTATGGACTCAAATCGAGAAGAGGCAATATTCCCTATTAATGACTCCAGAGTAACCCGGAAGTTTCTTTCCAGCACAAAAGGCGACCTGACTTCCCGAAAGTAACACGAGTGAGTTTCTCAGGTCCCCGTCGTAACTCGAGATGTATCCCCTGCTTCCCGCCGCAACTCCAGAAACTTCACAAAATTATCCCCTCAGTGTGAGATGAGGTAATTTTGTGCTGCAGAATCTCAAGAGAAATCCCATATTCCCGCTTGAACGGTGAAAGGGTACTTGACAAACTTTATGCCAAAAGAAAGTTCCCTAACATCTGTCCCCGTGGGAGAGGAGAACACACTTTAAGGACTCAACTGGAGAAGAGGCCGAATTCCCTTTAAAGGTCTCAAAAGTAATCTGGACTTTCCCTTTGCAGCACAAAAGTGAACCTGACTTCCCTGAAGTAACTCGAGTGACTTCCTGAGGTCCCCATCCTAACTCAAGAAGTACCCCCTGCTTCACTCCTCAACTCCAGAAACACCACAAAATTACGCCCTCAATGCGAGATGAGGTAATTTTACGCTGCACACTCTCAAGAGAAATCCCACATTCCCTCTTGAAAGGCAAAAGGGTACTTGACTCCCTTTATGCGACTCAGAATGTTCCCTGACATCTGTCCTCAGTGGAGTGGAGAACACACTTTATGGTCTCAAATCAAGAAAAGACAATATTCCGATTAAACATCTCGAGAGTAACCCAGACGTTCCCCTTCCAACACAAAAGGGGACTTGACTTCCCTGAAGCAATTCAAGCGAGTTCCTGAGGTCCCCGTCGCAAATCGAAAAGTACCGCTGTTTCCTGTCACAACTCGAGAAACACCACAAAATTATCCCCTCAATGTGAGATGAGGTAATTTTGCGCTGCAGAATATCAAGAAAAATCCCACATTCGCGCTTGAAAGGCAAAAGGGTACTAAACTCCCTTTATGCGACTCAGAATGTTCCCTAACATCCGTCCCCATTGGAGAGGAGAACACATTTTATGGACTCAACTCGAGAAGAGGCCTATTGCCATTAAAGGGCTGGGGAGTAATCCGAAAGTTCCCCATCCAGCTCAAAAGGGGCCCTGACATCCCTGAAGTAACTCTAGTGAGTTCCTGAGGTCCTTTTGGCAACTCGAGATGTACCCCGAACTTCCGGGCCGCAATTCCAGAAACACCACAAAATTATCCCCTCAGTGCGAGATGAGGAAATTTTGCAATGCAGAATCTCAAGAGAAATCCCACATTCCCACTTGAAAGGCAAAAGGGTACATCACTCCCTTTATGCGACTCAGAATGTTCCCTAACATCTGTCCTCAGTGGAGAGGAGAACACACTTTATGGACTCAATCGAGAAGAGGCAATATTCCCATTTAAGGGATCGAGAGTAACCCGGAAGTTCCCATTCCAACACAAAAGGGGACTTGACTTCCTTGAAGCCACCCGAGCGAGTTCCTGATGTTCCACTCGCAAATCGAAAAGTACCCGCTGCTTCCAGCTGCAACAAGAGAAACGCAGCAAAATTATCCCCTCTATGCGAGAAGAGGTAATTTTGCGCTGCAGAATCTCAAGAGAAATCCCACATACCCGCTTGAAAGGCAAAATGGTACTTTACACACTTTATCCCATTCAGAAAGTTCCCTATCATCTGTCCCCATTGGAGAGGAGAACACATTTTATGCACTCAAATCGAGAAGAGGCCTATTCCCTGTAAAGGGCTCCAGAGTAATCCGGAACATCCCCTTCCAGCAAAAAAAGTGGACTTGACTTCCCTGAAGTAACTCGAGTGAGTTCCTGAAGTCCCCGTCGCACCTCAAAAAGTACCCCCAGTTTCCCGCCTCAATTCCAGAAACACCACTATATTATCCACTCAATGCGAGAAGAGGAAAATTTGCGCTGCAGAATCTAAAGAGATAACCCACATTCCCGCTTGAAAGGCAAAAGGGTACCTGAATCCCTTTATGCGACTCAGAATGTTCCCTCACATCCGTCCTCAGTGGAGATTAGAACACACTTAATGGTCTCCAACCGAGAAGAGGCAATATACCCATTTAAAGGCTCGAGAGTAATCCGGAAGTTTCCTTCCAGCACAAAAGGGGACCTGACTTCCCAGAAGTAACTCGAGTGAGTTCCTCAGGTCCCCGTCATAACTCGAGAAGTACCCCCTGCTTCCCGCCGCAACTCCAGAAACACCACAAAATTATCCCCTTAATGCGAGATGAGGTAATTTTGCGCTGCACAATCTCAAGAGAAATCCCACATTCCCGCTTGAAAGGAAAAAGGGTACTTGACTCCCTTTATGCGACTCAGAATGTTCCCTAATATCCGTCCTCAGTGGAGTGGAGAACACACTTTATGGACTCAACTCGAGAAGAGGCCCTATTTCATTTACAGGGCTCAAAAGTAATCCGGATGTTCCCTTTCCAGCACAATAGGGGACCTGACTTCCCTGAAGTAACTCGAGTGAGTTCCTGAGATCCCCATCGTAACTGGAGAAGTACCTCCTGCTTCCCTCCGCAACTCCAGAAACAGCACAAAATTATGCCCTCAATGCGAGATGAGGAAATTTTTCGCTGCACAATCTCAAGAGAAATCCCACATTCCCGCTTGAAAGGCAAAATGGTACTTGATTCCCTTTATGCGACTCAGAATGTTCCCTAACTTACGTCCTCAGTGGAGTGAAGAACACACATTATGGACTCAAATCGAGAAGAGGCAATATTCCCATTTAACATCTCCAGAGTAATCCGGAAATTCCCCTTCCAACACAAAAGGTAACTTGACTTCGCTGAAGCAACCCAAGCAAATTCCTGAGGTTCCAAATGCAAATCGAAAAGTACCCGCTGCTTCCTGCCGAAACTTGAGAAACAACATAAAATTATCCCCTCAAAGCGAAATGAAGAAATTTTGTGTTTCAGAATCTCAAGAAAAATCCCACATTTCCGCTTCAAAGGAAAAAGGGTACTTGACTCCCTTAATGCGACTCAGAATGTTCCTTAACATCCGTCCTTAGTGGAGAGGGGAACCCACTTTAGGGACTCAAATCCAGAAGAGGCAATATTCCCATTTAACGGCTCGATATTAATGCAGAAGTTCCCCTTCCAACACATAAGGGGTTTTGACTTCCCTGCATCACCCTGAGCGAGTTCCAGAGTTTCCATCGCAACTCGAGAAGTACACCCTTTTTGCCGACGCAACTCGAGGAACACCACAAAAAGAACCCCTCAATGCGAGATGAGGTAATTTTGCGCTGCAGATCTCAAGAGAAATCCCACATTCCCGCTGGAAAGGCAAAAGGGTACTGGACGCCCTTTATGCGACTCAGAAATTTCCCTAACATTCGTCATCATTGGAGCAGAGAACACACTTTATGGACTTAAAAGGAGAAGAGGCCCTATTGACTTTAAAGGGCTCAAAAGTAATCCGGACGTTCCCTTTCCAGCACAAAAGGAGACCTGATTTCCCTGAAGTAACTCAAGTGAGTTATTGGGGTCCCCGTCGTAACTTGAGAAGTATCCCATGCTTCCCTCTGCAACTCCAGAAACACCACAAAATTATGCCCTCAATGCGAGATGAGGTAATTTTTCCCTGCACAATCTCAAGACATATCCCAGAATCACACTTGAAAGGCAAAAGGGTACTTGACTCCCTTTATGCGACTCAGAATGTTCCCTAACATCCGTCCTCAGTGGAGTGGAGAACAGACTTTATGGACTCAAATCAAGAAGAGGCAATAGTCCCATTTAACATCTCCAGAGGAACCCGGAAATTCCCCGTCCAACACAAAAGGGAACTTGACTTTCCTGAAGCTACCCCAGCGAGTTCCTGAGGTTCCCATCGCAAATCGAAAAGTATCCGCTACTTCCCACCGCAACAGAAACACCACAAAATTATCCCCTCAACGCGAGATGAGGAAATTTTGCGCTGCAGAATCTCAAGAGAAATCCCACATTCCCGCTTGAAAGGAAATAGGGGACTTGACCCCCTTTGTGCGACACAGAATGTTCACTAACGTCCATCTTCAGTGGGTGGAGAACACATTTTATGGACTCAAATCGAGAATAGGCAATGTTCCCATTAACGGCTCCAGAGGAACCCGGAAGTTCCCTTTCTAACACAAAAGGGGACTTGACTTCCCTGAAGCAACCCGAGCGAGTTCCTGACATCCTGGCGCAACTCGAGAAGTACCCCATGCTTCTCGCCGCAACTCGAGATAAACCACAAAATTATTCCCTCAAAGCGAGATGAGGAAATTTTGCGCTGCAGAATCACAAGAGAAATCCCACATTCCCGCTTCAAAGGCAAAAGGGTACTTGACACAATTTATGGCACTCTGAAAGTTCCCTAACATCTGTTCCGTTTGGAGAGGAGAACACACTTTATGGATTCAACGCGTGAAGGCGCCCTATTCCAATTAAAGGGCTAGAGAGTAATCCGGAAGTTCCCCTTCCAGCACAAAAGGGGACCTGACTTCCCTGAAGTAACTCCAGTGAGTTCCTGTGGTCCCAGTCGCACCTCGAGAAGTACCCCCAGCTTCCCGCCGCAATTCAAGAATAGCACAAAATTATCCTTTCAATGCGAGATGAGGAAATTTTGCACTGCAAAATCTCAAGAGAAATCCCACATTCCCGCTTGAAAGGCAAAAGGGTACTTGACTCCCTTTATGCGACTCAGAATGTTCCCTTACATTCATCTTCAGTGGAGTGGAGACCACACTTTATGGACTCAAATAGAAGAGGCAATATTCCCATTTACCTGCTGGAGAGTAACCCGGAATTTCTCCTTCCAACACAAAAGGGGACTTGACTTCTCTGAAGCAATTGGAGCGAGTTCCTGAGGACCCGGCGCAACTCGAGAAGTTCCCCTTGCTTCTTGCCGCAATTCAAGAAACACCACAAAATTATCCCCTCAATGCGAGATGAGGAAATTTTACGCTGCAGAATCTCAAGAAAAATCCCACTTTCACCCTTGAAAGACAAAAGGGTACTGGACTACCTTTAGGCGTATCAGAATGTTCCCTAACATCCGTCCTCAGTGGAGCAGAGAACACACTTTATGTTCTCAAATCGAGAAGAGGCCATATTTCCTATTAAGTGCTCGAGAGTATTCCAGATATTCCCCTTCTAGCACAAAAGGGGACCTGACTTCCCTGAAGTAACTCCTATGAGTTGCTGAGGTCCCCATCGCACCTCGAGAAGTACCCCCAGCTTCCCGCCGCAATTCGAGAAACACCACAATATTATCCTCTCAATGCGTGATGAGGTAATTTTGCGCTGCAGAATATCAAGAAAAATCCCACATTCCCGCTTGAAAGGCAAAACGGTACTTGACTCCCTTTATGCGACTCAGAATGTTCCCTAACATCCGTCCTCTGTGGAGTGGAGAACACAATTTATGGACTCAAATCGAGAAGAGACAATATTCCGATTTAACATCTCGAGAGTATCCCAGACATTACCCTTCCAACACAAAAGGGGACTTGACTTCCCTGAAGCAATGCGAGCGAGTTCCTGAGGTTCCCGACGCAAATCGTAAACTACCCGCTGCTTCTGGCCGCAACTCGAGAACACCACAAAATTTTCCACTCAATGGGATATGAGGTAATTTTGTGCTGCAGAATCTCAAGAGAAGTCCCACATTCCCGCTTGAAAAGCAAAACGGTACTTGACTCCCTTTATGAGACTCAAAATGTTCCCTATCATCCGTCTTCAGTGGAGGGGAGAACAGAATTTATGGACTCAAATCGAGAAGAGACAATATTCCGATTTAACATCTCGAGAGTATCCCAGACGTTTCCCTTCCAACACAAAAGGGGACTTGACTTCTCTGAAGCAATGCGAGCGAGTTCCTGACGTTTCCGTCGCAGATCGAAAACTACCCGCTGCTTTTGGCCGCAACTCGAGAACACCACAAAATTTTCCACTCAATGGGATATGAGGTAATTTTGTGCTGCAGAATCTCAAGAGAAGTCCCACATTCCCGCTTGAAAAGCAAAACGGTACTTGACTCCCTTTATGAGACTCAGAATGTTCCCTATCATCCGTCTTCAGTGGAGTGGAGAACAGAATTTATGGACTCAAATCGAGAAGAGACAATATTCCGATTTAACATCTCGAGAGTATCCCAGACGTTTCCCTTCCAACACAAAAGGGGACTTGACTTCTCTGAAGCAATGCGAGCGAGTTCCTGACGTTTCCGTCGCAGATCGAAAAGTAGCCGCTGCTTATGGCTGCAATTCGAGAAACACCACAAAATTATCCCATCAATGCGAGATGAGGAAATTTTGCGCTACAGAATCTCAAGAGATATCCCACATTACCGCTTGAAAGACAAAGGGGTACTTGATACACTTTATGCCACTCAGAAAGTTTCCTAACATCCTTTCCCATTGGAGATAAGAACACACTTTATGGATTCAACACGAAAGGAGGCATTATTCCAATTAAAGAGCTAGAGATTAATCTGGAAGTTCCCCTTCCAGCACAAAAGTCGACCTGACTTGCCTGAAGTAACTCGAGTGAGTTCCTGAGGTCCCCGTCACACCTCGAGAAATACAACCAGCTCCGGCCGCAATTCGAGAAACACCACAAAATTATCCTCTCAGTGCGAGATGAAGAAATTTTCCGTTGCAGAATCTCAAGAGAAATCACACATTCCCGCTTGAAAGGCAAAAGGGTACTTGACTCCCTTTATGCGACTTAGAATGTTCTCTAACATCTGTCCCCATTGGCGAGGGGAACACATTTTATGCACTCAAATCGAGAAGACGCCTATTTCCTTTAAATGGTTTGAGAGTAATCCGGAAGTTCACTTTCCAGCAAAAAAGTGGACCTGACTTACCTGAAGTAACTCGAGTGAGTTCCTGAGGTCCCAGTCGCACCTCAAAAAGTACCCGCAGTTTCCCGCCGTAATTCGAGAAACACCAAAATATTATCCCCTCAATGCCACAAGAGGTAATTTTGCGCTGCAGAATTTCAAGAGATATCCCACATTCCCGCTTGAAAGGCAAAAGGGTACTTGACTCCCTTTATGCCACTCAGAATGTTCCCTAACATCAGTCCTCAGTGGAGAGGAGAACACACTTTATGGACTCAAATCGAAAAGAGGCAATATTCCCATTTAATGACTCCAGAGAAACCCGGAAGTTCCCCTTCCAACACAAATGGGGACTTAACTTCCCTGAAACAACCCTAGAGAGTTCCTGAGGTTCCCTTTGCAAATCCAGATGTACCCACGGCTTCCCGCCACAACTAAAGAAACATCACAAAATTATCCCCTCAATGCGAGATGACGAAATTTTGCGCTGCACAATCTCAAGAGAAATCCCACATTCCCGCTTGAAAGGCAAAAGAGTACTTGAATCCCTTTATGCGACTCAGAATGTTCCTTCACATCCGTCCTCAGTGGAGATTGGAACACACTTTATGGTCTCAAACCGAGAAGAGGCAATATTCCCATTTAACGGCTCGAGAGTAATCCGGAAGTTTCCTTCCAGCACAAAAGGGGATCTGACTTCCCTGAAGTAGCTCGAGTGAGTTCCTCAGGTCCCCGTCATAACTCTAGAAGTACCCCCTGCTTCCGGCTGCAAGTCTAGAAACAGGACAAAATTATCCGCTCAATGCGAGATGAAGTAATTTTGCGATGCATATTGTCAAGAAAATCCCACATTCCCGCTTGAAAGGCAAAAGGGTACTAGACAAATTTTATGCCATTAAGAAAGTTCCCTAACATCCATCCCCATGGGAGAGGAGAACACACTTTATGGACACAACTCGAGAAGAGGCCCTATTCCCTTTAAAGGGCTCAAAAGTAATCCGGACGTTCCCTTTCCAGCAAAAAAGGGGACCTGACTTCCCTGAAGTAACTCGAGTGAGTTCTTCAGATCCCATCGTAACTTGAGAATTACACCCTGCTTCCCTCCGCAACTCAAGAAACACCACAAAATTATCCCCTCAATGGGTGATGAGGTAAATTTGCGCTGCAAAATCTCAAGACAAATCTCACATTCTGGCTTGAAAGGCAAAAGGGTACTTGACTCCCTTTAGGCGACTCAGAATGTTCCCTAACATCCGTCCTCAGTGGGTGGAAAACAAACTTTATGGACTCAAATCGAGCAGAGGCAATATTCGCATTTAATGACTCCAGAGTAACCCAGAATTTCCCCTTCCAACACAAAAGGGGACTGGACTTCCCTGAAGCAACCCTAGAGAGTTCCTGACGTTCCCTTTGCAAATCCAGAAGTACCCCCGGCTTCCCGCCACAACTAAAGAAACATCACAAAATTATCCCCTCAATGCGAGATGAGGATATTTTGCGCTGCAGCATCTCTAGAGAAATCCCACATTCCCGCGTGAAAGGCAAAAGTGTGCTAGAATCCCTTTATGCGACTCAGAATGTTCCTTCACATCCGTCCTCAGTGGAGATTGGAACAGACTTTATGGTCTTAAACTGAGAACAGGCAATATTCCCATTTAATGGCTGAAGAGTAATCCGGAAGTTCTCCTTAAAGCACAAAAGGGGACCTACTTCCCTGAAGTAACTAGAGTGAGTTCCTCAGGTCCCCGTCATAATTCGAGAAGTACCCCCTGCTTCCCGCCGCAACTCCAGAAACACGACAAAATTATCCCCTCAATGCGAGATGAGGTAATTTTGCGCTGCACAATCTCAAGAGAAACCCCACAATCCCTCTTGAAATGCAAAAGGGTACTTGACTCCCTTTATGCGACTCAGAATGTTCCCTAACAACCGTTCTCAGTGGAGTGGAGAACACCCATTATGGACTCAACTCGAGAAAAGGCCCTATTACCTTTAAAGGGCTGAAAAGAAATCTGGACGTTCCCTTTCGAGTACAAAACGGGACCTGACTTCCCTGAAGTAACTCGAGTGAGTTCATGAGGTCCCATCGTAAGTTGAGAAGTACCCCCTACTTCCCTCCACAACACCGGAAACACCACAAAATTATTCCCTCAATGCGAGATGAGGTAATTTTACGCTGCACATCTGAAGAGAAATTCCACATTCCCGCTTGAAAGGCAAAAGGTATATGACACACTTTATGCCACTCAGAAATTTCCCTAACATCCGTCCCCTTGGAGAGGAGAACACATTTTATGGACTCAAATGGAGAAGAGGCCTATTCCCTTGAAAGGGCTCCAGAGTAATCCGGAAGTTCCCCCATCCAACAAAAAAGGGGACCTGACTTCCCTGAAGTAAAACGAGTGAGTTCCTGAGGTTCCCCTCGCACCTCGAACATTGCTCCCAGCTTCCCGCCGCAATTCGAGAAACACCACAAAATTATCCCCTCAGTGCGAGATGAGGAAGTTTTGCACTGCAGAATCTCAAGAGAAATCCCACATTCCCACTTGAAAGGCAAAAGGGTACTTGACTCGCTATATGCGACTCAGAATGTTCCCTAACATCCGTCCTCAGTGGAGAGGAGAACACAATTTATGGACTCAAATCAAGTAGAGGCAATATTCCCATTTAACGGCTCGAGAGTAATCCGGAAGTTCCCCTATCCAACACAATAGGGGAATTCACTTCCCTAAAGCAACCCTAGCGAGTTCCTGACGTTCCCTTCGCAAATCCATTAGTACCCCCGGCTTCCTGCCACAACTAAAGAAACACCACATAATTATCCCCTCAATGCGAGATGAAGTAATTTTGCGCTGCAGAATCTCAAGAGAAATCCCACATTTCCGCGTGAAAGGCAAAAGGGTACTTGACTCCCTTTATGCGACTCAGAATGTTCCCTAACATCCGTCTTCAGTGGAGTGGAGACAACACTTTATTACTCAAATCGAAAAGAGGCAATATTCTCATTTAACGGCTCGAGAGTAACCCGGATGTTCCCCTTCCAACACAAAAGGGGACTTGACTTCTCTGAAGAAATTGGAGCTTGTTCCTGAGGTCCCAGCGCAACTAGAGAAGTTCACCCTGCTTCTGTCCACAATTCAAGAAACACCACAAAATTATCCCCTCAAAACGAGATGAGAAAATTTTGCGCTGCAGAATCTCAAGAGAAATCCCACTTTCCCGCTTGAAACGAAAAAGGGTACCAGACTCCCTATAGGCAAATCAGAATGTTCCCTAACATCCGTCCTCATTGGAGCAGAGAACAAACTTTATGGACTCAAATCGAAAAGAGGCCATATTTCCTATTAAGTGCTCGAGAGTAATCCAGAAGTTCCCCTTCGAGCACAAAAGGGGACCTGACTTCCCTGAAGTAACTCGAGTAAGTTGATGAGGTCCGCGTCGCAACTCAAGAAGTAACCCCAGCTTACCGCCGCAATTCGAGAAGAAACACAAAATTATCTCCTCAATGCGAGATGAGGAAGTTTTGCGCTGCAGAATCTCAAGAGAATTCCCACATTCCCGCTTGAAAGGCAAAAGGGTACTTGACTTGCTTTATGCGACTCAGAATGTTCCCTAACATCCGTCATTAGTGGAGAGGAGAACACACTTTATGTACTCAAATCGAGAAGAGGCCATATTCCCATTTAACATCTCGGGAGTATCCCTGACTTTCCCCTTCCAACACAAAAGGGGACTTGACTTCCCTGAAGCAATGCGAGCGAGTTCCTTAGGTTCCGGTTGCAAATCGAAAAGTTCCCGCTGCTTCCGGCTGCAACTCGAGAAAAACCACAAAATTATCCCCTCAATGAGAGATGAGGTAATTTTGCGCTGGAGAATATCAAGAGAAATCCCACATTCCCACTTGATAGGCAAAAGGGTACTTGACTCCCTTTATGCGACTCAGAATGTTCCCTTACATCCGTCCTCAGTGGAGTGGAGAACACAATTTATGGACTCAAATCGAGAAGAGACAGTATTCCGATTTAACATCTCGAGAGTATCCCGGAAGTTCCCCTTCCAACACAAAAGGGGACTTGACTTCCCTGAAGCAATGCGAGGAGTTCCATAGGATCCCGTCGCAAATCGAAAAGTACACGCTGCTTCCGGCCGCAACTCGAGAAACACCACAAAATTATCCCATCAATGCGAGATGACGTAATTTAGCACTGCAGAATCTCAAGAGAAATCCCACATTCCCGCTTGAAAGACAAAACGGTACTTTACACACTTTATCCCATTCAGAAAGTTCCCTATCATCAGTCCGCATTGGAGAGGAGAACACATTTTATGCACTCAAATCGAGAAGAGGACTATTCCCTTTAAAGGGCTCAAGAGTAATCCGGAAATTTCCCTTCCAGCAAAAAAGTGGACTTGACTTCCCTGAAGCAATTCAATGATTTCCTGAGGTCTCTGTCGCAAATCGAAAAGTACCCGCTGTTTCCCGCCGCAACTCGAGAAACACCACAAAATAATCCCCTCAATGCAACATGAGGTAATTTTGCGCTGCAGAATCTCAAGAGAAATCCCACATTCGCGCTTGAAAGGCAAAAGGGTACTAAACTCCCTTTATGCGACTCAGAATGTTCCCTACCATCCGTCCCCATTGGAGAGGAGAACACATTTTATGGACTCTAATTGAGAAGAGGCCTACTGCCATTAAAGGTTATGGGAGTAATTTGGAAGTTCCCCTTCCAGCTCAAAAGGGGACCTGAAATCCCTGAAGTAACTCTAGTGAGTTCCTGAGATCCTTTTGGCAACTCGAGATGTACCCCCAAATTCCCGCCGCAATTCAAAACACCACAAAATTATCCCCTCAATGCGAGATGAGGAAATTTTGAAATGCAGAATCTCAAGAGAAATCCCACATTACCGCCTGAAAGGCAAAAGGGTACTTGACTCCCTTTATGCGACTGAGAATGTTCCCTAACGTCCATCCTCAGTGGAGAGGAGAACACAATTTATGGACTCAAATCGAGAAGAGGCAATATTCCCATTTAATGACTCAAGAGTATCCCGGAAGTTCCCCTTCAAACACAAAAGGGGACTTGACTTCCCTGACGTAACCCTAGAGAGTTGCTGACGTTCCCTTCGCAGATCCAGAAGTTCCGGTGGCTTCCCGCCACAACTAAAGGAACCTCACAAAATCATCCCGTCAACGCGAGATGAGGAAATTTTGCGCTGCAGAATCGCAAGAGAAATCCCACATTCCCGCTTGAAAGGCAAAAGGGTACTTGACACAATTTATTGCACTCTGAAAGTTCCCTAACATCTGTCCCCTTTGGAGAGGAGAACACACTTTATGAATTCAATGCGTGAAGACGCCCTATTCCAATTAAAGGGCTAGAGAGTAATCCGGAAGTTCCCAATCCAGCACAAAAGGGGACCTGACTTCAATGAAATAACTCCAGTGAGTTCCTGTGATCCCCGTCGCACCTCGAGAAGTACCCCCAGCTTCCCGCCGCAATTTGAGAAATATCACAAAATTATCCCTTCAATGCGAGATGAGGAAATTTTGCACTGCAAAATCTCAAGAGAAATCCCACATTCCCGCTTGAAAGGCAAAAGGGTACTTGACTCCCTTTATGCGACTCAGAATGTTCCCTTACATTCATCTTCAGTGGAGTGGAGACCACACTTTATGGACTCAAATCGAGAAGAGGAAATATTCCCATTTAACGGCTCGAGAGTAACCCGGAATTTCCCCTTCCAACACAAAAGGGGACTTGACTTCTCTGAAGCAATTGGAGCGAGTTCCTGAGGTCCCGGCGCAACTCGAGAAGTTCCCCTTGCTTCATGCCGCAACTCAAGAAACACCACAAAATTATCCCCTCAATGCGAGATGAGGAAATTTTACGCTGCAGAATCTCAAGAGAAATCCCACTTTCCCCCTTGAAAGACAAAAGGGTACTGGACTACCTTTAGGCGTATCAAAATGTTCCCTAACATCCATCCTCAGTGGAGCAGAGAACACACTTTATGGACTCAAATCGAGAAGAGGCCATATTTCCTATTAAGTGCTCGAGAGTATTCCAATATTCCCTTTCTAGCACAAAAGGGGACCTGACTTCCCTGAAGTAACTCGTGTGACTTGCTGAGGTCCACGTCGCTCCTCGAGAAGTACCCCCAGCTTCCCGCCGCAATTCGAGAAACACCACAATATTATCCCCTCAATGCGTGATGAGGTAATTTTGCGCTGCAGAATATCAAGAGAAATCCCACATTCCCGCTTGAAAGGCAAAAGGGAACTTGACGCCCTTTACGGGAATTAGAATGTTCCCTAACATCCGTCCTCAGTGGAGAGGAGAACACATTTTATGGACTCAACTCAAGAAGAGGCCTATTGCAATTAAATGGCTCGAGAGTTAACCAGAAGTTCCCCTTCCAGCACATAAGTGGACCCGACATCCCTGAAGTAACTCTAGTGAATTCTTGAGGCCCCATTGGCAACTAGAGATGTACCCCCAGATTCCTGCCTCAATTTGAGAAACACCACAAAATTATCCCTTCAATGCGAGATGAGGAAATTTTGCGCTGCAGAATATCAAGAAAAATCCCACATTCGCCCTTAAAAGGCAAAAGGGTACTTGACATACTTTATGCCACTCAGAAAGTTCCCTAACATCCGTCCCCATGGGAGAGGACAACACACTTTATGAACACAACTCGAGAAGAAGCCCTATTCCCTTTAAAGTTCTCAAAAGTAATACGTACGTTCCCTTTCCATCACAAAAGGGGACCTGACTTCCCTGAAGTAACTCGAGTGAGTTCCTACGGTCCCCATCCTAACTCAAGAAGTACCCCCTGCTTCCCTGCTCAACTCCAGAAACACCACAAAATTATGCTCTCCATGTGAGATGAGGTAATTTTACGCTGCACAGTCTCAAGACAATTCCCAGATTCACACTTGAAAGGCAAAAGGGTACTTGACTCCCTTTATGCGACTCAGAATGTTCCCTAACATCCGTCCTCAGTGGAGAGGAGAACACAATTTATGGACTCAAATCAAGTAGAGGCAATATTCCCATTTAACGGCTCGAGAGTAATCCGGAAGTTCCCCTATCCAACACAATAGGGGAATTCACTTCCCTAAAGCAACCCTAGCGAGTTCCTGACGTTCCCTTCGCAAATCCATTAGTACCCCCGGCTTCCTGCCACAACTAAAGAAACACCACATAATTATCCCCTCAATGCGAGATGAGGTAATTTTACGCTGCAGAATCTCAAGAGAAATCCCACATTTCCGCGTGAAAGGCAAAAGGGTACTTGACTCCCTTTATGCGACTCAGAATGTTCCCTAACATCCGTCTTCAGTGGAGTGGAGACAACACTTTATTACTCAAATCGAAAAGAGGCAATATTCTCATTTAACGGCTCGAGAGTAACCCGGATGTTCCCCTTCCAACACAAAAGGGGACTTGACTTCTCTGAAGAAATTGGAGCTTGTTCCTGAGGTCCCAGCGCAACTAGAGAAGTTCACCCTGCTTCTGTCCACAATTCAAGAAACACCACAAAATTATCCCCTCAAAACGAGATGAGAAAATTTTGCGCTGCAGAATCTCAAGAGAAATCCCACTTTCCCGCTTGAAACGAAAAAGGGTACCAGACTCCCTATAGGCAAATCAGAATGTTCCCTAACATCCGTCCTCATTGGAGCAGAGAACAAACTTTATGGACTCAAATCGAAAAGAGGCCATATTTCCTATTAAGTGCTCGAGAGTAATCCAGAAGTTCCCCTTCGAGCACAAAAGGGGACCTGACTTCCCTGAAGTAACTCGAGTAAGTTGATGAGGTCCGCGTCGCAACTCAAGAAGTAACCCCAGCTTACCGCCGCAATTCGAGAAGAAACACAAAATTATCTCCTCAATGCGAGATGAGGAAGTTTTGCGCTGCAGAATCTCAAGAGAATTCCCACATTCCCGCTTGAAAGGCAAAAGGGTACTTGACTTGCTTTATGCGACTCAGAATGTTCCCTAACATCCGTCATTAGTGGAGAGGAGAACACACTTTATGTACTCAAATCGAGAAGAGGCCATATTCCCATTTAACATCTCGGGAGTATCCCTGACTTTCCCCTTCCAACACAAAAGGGGACTTGACTTCCCTGAAGCAATGCGAGCGAGTTCCTTAGGTTCCGGTTGCAAATCGAAAAGTTCCCGCTGCTTCCGGCTGCAACTCGAGAAAAACCACAAAATTATCCCCTCAATGAGAGATGAGGTAATTTTGCGCTGGAGAATATCAAGAGAAATCCCACATTCCCACTTGATAGGCAAAAGGGTACTTGACTCCCTTTATGCGACTCAGAATGTTCCCTTACATCCGTCCTCAGTGGAGTGGAGAACACAATTTATGGACTCAAATCGAGAAGAGACAGTATTCCGATTTAACATCTCGAGAGTATCCCGGAAGTTCCCCTTCCAACACAAAAGGGGACTTGACTTCCCTGAAGCAATGCGAGGAGTTCCATAGGATCCCGTCGCAAATCGAAAAGTACACGCTGCTTCCGGCCGCAACTCGAGAAACACCACAAAATTATCCCATCAATGCGAGATGACGTAATTTAGCACTGCAGAATCTCAAGAGAAATCCCACATTCCCGCTTGAAAGACAAAACGGTACTTTACACACTTTATCCCATTCAGAAAGTTCCCTATCATCAGTCCGCATTGGAGAGGAGAACACATTTTATGCACTCAAATCGAGAAGAGGACTATTCCCTTTAAAGGGCTCAAGAGTAATCCGGAAATTTCCCTTCCAGCAAAAAAGTGGACTTGACTTCCCTGAAGCAATTCAATGATTTCCTGAGGTCTCTGTCGCAAATCGAAAAGTACCCGCTGTTTCCCGCCGCAACTCGAGAAACACCACAAAATAATCCCCTCAATGCAACATGAGGTAATTTTGCGCTGCAGAATCTCAAGAGAAATCCCACATTCGCGCTTGAAAGGCAAAAGGGTACTAAACTCCCTTTATGCGACTCAGAATGTTCCCTACCATCCGTCCCCATTGGAGAGGAGAACACATTTTATGGACTCTAATTGAGAAGAGGCCTACTGCCATTAAAGGTTATGGGAGTAATTTGGAAGTTCCCCTTCCAGCTCAAAAGGGGACCTGAAATCCCTGAAGTAACTCTAGTGAGTTCCTGAGATCCTTTTGGCAACTCGAGATGTACCCCCAAATTCCCGCCGCAATTCAAAACACCACAAAATTATCCCCTCAATGCGAGATGAGGAAATTTTGAAATGCAGAATCTCAAGAGAAATCCCACATTACCGCCTGAAAGGCAAAAGGGTACTTGACTCCCTTTATGCGACTGAGAATGTTCCCTAACGTCCATCCTCAGTGGAGAGGAGAACACAATTTATGGACTCAAATCGAGAAGAGGCAATATTCCCATTTAATGACTCAAGAGTATCCCGGAAGTTCCCCTTCAAACACAAAAGGGGACTTGACTTCCCTGACGTAACCCTAGAGAGTTGCTGACGTTCCCTTCGCAGATCCAGAAGTTCCGGTGGCTTCCCGCCACAACTAAAGGAACCTCACAAAATCATCCCGTCAACGCGAGATGAGGAAATTTTGCGCTGCAGAATCGCAAGAGAAATCCCACATTCCCGCTTGAAAGGCAAAAGGGTACTTGACACAATTTATTGCACTCTGAAAGTTCCCTAACATCTGTCCCCTTTGGAGAGGAGAACACACTTTATGAATTCAATGCGTGAAGACGCCCTATTCCAATTAAAGGGCTAGAGAGTAATCCGGAAGTTCCCAATCCAGCACAAAAGGGGACCTGACTTCAATGAAATAACTCCAGTGAGTTCCTGTGATCCCCGTCGCACCTCGAGAAGTACCCCCAGCTTCCCGCCGCAATTTGAGAAATATCACAAAATTATCCCTTCAATGCGAGATGAGGAAATTTTGCACTGCAAAATCTCAAGAGAAATCCCACATTCCCGCTTGAAAGGCAAAAGGGTACTTGACTCCCTTTATGCGACTCAGAATGTTCCCTTACATTCATCTTCAGTGGAGTGGAGACCACACTTTATGGACTCAAATCGAGAAGAGGAAATATTCCCATTTAACGGCTCGAGAGTAACCCGGAATTTCCCCTTCCAACACAAAAGGGGACTTGACTTCTCTGAAGCAATTGGAGCGAGTTCCTGAGGTCCCGGCGCAACTCGAGAAGTTCCCCTTGCTTCATGCCGCAACTCAAGAAACACCACAAAATTATCCCCTCAATGCGAGATGAGGAAATTTTACGCTGCAGAATCTCAAGAGAAATCCCACTTTCCCCCTTGAAAGACAAAAGGGTACTGGACTACCTTTAGGCGTATCAAAATGTTCCCTAACATCCATCCTCAGTGGAGCAGAGAACACACTTTATGGACTCAAATCGAGAAGAGGCCATATTTCCTATTAAGTGCTCGAGAGTATTCCAATATTCCCTTTCTAGCACAAAAGGGGACCTGACTTCCCTGAAGTAACTCGTGTGACTTGCTGAGGTCCACGTCGCTCCTCGAGAAGTACCCCCAGCTTCCCGCCGCAATTCGAGAAACACCACAATATTATCCCCTCAATGCGTGATGAGGTAATTTTGCGCTGCAGAATATCAAGAGAAATCCCACATTCCCGCTTGAAAGGCAAAAGGGTACTTGACGCCCTTTACGGGAATTAGAATGTTCCCTAACATCCGTCCTCAGTGCAGAGGAGAACACATTTTATGGACTCAACTCAAGAAGAGGCCTATTGCAATTAAATGGCTCGAGAGTTAACCAGAAGTTCCCCTTCCAGCACATAAGTGGACCCGACATCCCTGAAGTAACTCTAGTGAATTCTTGAGGCCCCATTGGCAACTAGAGATGTACCCCCAGATTCCTGCCTCAATTTGAGAAACACCACAAAATTATCCCTTCAATGCGAGATGAGGAAATTTTGCGCTGCAGAATATCAAGAAAAATCCCACATTCGCCCTTAAAAGGCAAAAGGGTACTTGACATACTTTATGCCACTCAGAAAGTTCCCTAACATCCGTCCCCATGGGAGAGGACAACACACTTTATGAACACAACTCGAGAAGAAGCCCTATTCCCTTTAAAGTTCTCAAAAGTAATACGTACGTTCCCTTTCCATCACAAAAGGGGACCTGACTTCCCTGAAGTAACTCGAGTGAGTTCCTGCGGTCCCCATCCTAACTCAAGAAGTACCCCCTGCTTCCCTGCTCAACTCCAGAAACACCACAAAATTATGCTCTCCATGTGAGATGAGGTAATTTTACGCTGCACAGTCTCAAGACAATTCCCAGATTCACACTTGAAAGGCAAAAGGGTACTTGACTCCCTTTATGCGACTCAGAATGTTCCCTAACATCTGTCCTCAGTGGAGTGGAGAATACACTTTCTGGTCTCAAATCGAGAAAAGACAATATTCCGATTAAACATCTGGAGAGTAACCCGGATGTTCCCCTTCCAACAAAAAAGGGGACTTGATTTCCCTGAAGCAATTCAAGCGATTTCCTGACTTCTTCGTCCCAAATCGAAAAGTACCCGCTGTTTCCCGCCACAACTCGAGAAACACCATAAAATTATCCCCTCAATGCGAGATGAGGTAATTTTGCGCTGCAGAATATCAAGAAAAATCCCACATTCGCACTTAAAAGGCAAAAGAGTACTAAACTCCCTTTATGCGACTCAGAAATTTCACTAAAATCAGTCTCCATTGGAGAGGAGAACACACCTTATGCACTCAATTCGAGATGAGGCCCTATTCCCATTTAACACCTCGAGAGTAAACCGGAAGTTACCCTTAAAAACAAAAGGGGACCTGACTTCCGTGAAGCAACCCGAGCGAGTACCTGAGGTCCATGTCACAACTCGATAAGCACCTCCAGCTTCCCACCGCAACACCGGAAACACCACAAAATTTTCCCCTTGAAGCGAGATGCAGAATTTCAAGAGAAATACCACATTCCCTCTTGAAAGGCAAAAGGGTACTTGACACCCTTTATTCGACTCAGAAAGTTCCCTCACACAGCCGTCCCCTTTGGACAGGAGAACACACTTTATGGACACAGTTCGAGATGAGCCCCTATTCCCATTTAACGGCTCGAGAGTAAAACGGAAGTTCCCCTTAAAACAAAAAAGGGGACCTGATTTCCCGGAAGCAACCCGAGCGAGTTCCTTTGGCCCCTGTCGCAACTCGAGTAGTACCCCCAGCTTCCCGCCACAACTCGAGAAACACCACAAAATTTTCCCCTCAATGCGAGATGAGGAAATTTTGCGCCTCAGAATCTCAAGAGAAATACCACATTCCCTCTTGAAAGGCAAAAGGGTACTTGACACACTTTATGTGACTCAGAAAGTTCACTAACATTAGTTTCCATTGGAGAGGAGAACACACTTTATATACTCAATTCGAGATGAACCCCTATTCCCATTTAACAGCTCAAGAGTAAACTGGAAGTACCCCTTCCAACAAAAAAGCGTACCTGACTTCCCTGAAGCAACCCGAGCGAGTTCCTGAGGTCCCCTTCGCATCTCGAGAAGTAAAAGAACTTCCCGCCGCAACTTGAGAAACAGAAAATTATCCCCTCAATGCGAGATGAGGAAATTTTACGTTGCAGAAACCCAGAGAAAAACCTCGATCCCTCTTGAAAGGCAAAAGGGTACATGACACTCTTTATGCAAATCAGGAATTTCACTCAAACAGCCGTCCCCATTGAAAAGGAGAATACACTTTATGGACTCAAATCGAGATGAGCCCCTAATCCCATTTTACGCCTCCAGAGTAAACCGGAAGTTCCCCTTCCAACACCAAAGGGGACCTGACTTCCCTGAAGCAACCCAAGAGAGTTCCTCAGGTCCACGTCGGAACTCGAGTAGTACCCCCTGCTTCCCGCCGCAACTCGAGAAACACCACAAAATTATCCCCTCAATGCGAGATGAGGAAATTTTGCGTTGGAGAATCTCAAGAGAAATACCACATTCACTCTTGAAATGCAAAGGGGTTCTTGACACCCTTTATGTGACTCAGAAAGTTCCCTCACACAGCCTTCCACATTGGACAAGAGAACACACTTTATGGACTCAATTCGAGATGAGCCCCTATTCCCCTTTAACGGCTCGAGAGTAAACCGGAACTTCCCCTTCCTACACCAAAGGGGACCTGACTACCCTGAAGCAACCCAAGCCAGTTCCTTAGGTTCCCGTCGCAACTCGAGAAGGACCCTCAGCTTCCCGCCAAAACTGGAGATAGAGAAACACCACAAAATTATCCCCTCAATGCGAGATGAGGAAATTTTGCGCTGCAGAATCTCGAGAGAAATACCACGATCGCTCTTGAAAGGCAAAAGGGTACTTGACACCCTTTATGCGATTCAGAAAGTTCCCTCACACATCCGTCCCCTTTGGAGAGGAGAACACACTTTATGGACTTAATTCGAGGTGAGATCCCTGTGCACATATAAGGGCTCGAGAGGAACCTGGATGTTCCCCTTCCAACAGAAAAGGGGACCTGACTTCCCTGAAGCAACCCCAGCGAGTTCCTGAGGTCCCCGTCGCAACTCGAGAAGCAACCCCTGCTTCCCGCCGCAACTCGAGAAACACCACCAAATTACCCCCTCAATGCGAGATGACATAGTTTTGCGATGCAGAATTTCAAGAGAAATCCCACATTCCCGCTTGAAAGGCAAAAGGGTACTTGACTCCCTCTAGGCGATTCAGAAAGTTCCCTGACATCCGTCCCCACTGGAGAGGAGAACACACTTTATGGACTCAACTGGAGAAGAGGCCCTATTCCCATTAAAAGGCTCGACAGTAATCCCGAAGTTCCCCTTCCAGCACAAAAGCGGACCTGAGTTCCATGAAGTAACACGAGTGAGTTTCTGAGAACCCCATAGCAACTCGAGAAGTACCCCAGTTTACCGCCGTAATTTGAGAAACACCACAAAATTATCCCCTCAATGCGAGATGAGGGAATTTTGCACTGAAAAATCTCAAGAGAAATACAACAATCCCTTTTGAAAGGAAAACGGGTACTTGACACACTTTATGCCACTCAGAAAGTGCCCTAACATCCGTCTCCAGTGGAGAGGAGAACAAACTTTATGGACTCAACTGGAGAAGAGCAGCTATTCCCATTAAAAGGCTCGAGAGTATTCCGGAAGTTCCCCTTCCAGCACAAAAGGGGACCTGACTTCACTGAAGTAACTCGAGTGAGTTCCTGAGGTCCCCGTCGCAACTCGAGAAGTACCCCCAGCTTCCCGCCGCAATTCGAGAGACACCACAAAATTATCCCCTCAATGCGAGATGAGGAAATTTTGATCTGCAGAATCTCAAGAGAAATCCCACATTCCCGCTGAAAGGCAAAAGTGTACTTGACTCCCTTGAGACAACTTAGAATGGTCCCTAACATCCGTCCTCAGTGGAGAGGAGAGCACACTTTATGGACTCAAATAGAGAAGAGGCAATATTCCCATTTAAAGGCTCGAGAGTAATCCGGAAGTTCCCCTTCCAACAAAAAAGGGGACTTGACTTTCCTGAAGCAACCAGAGAGTTCCTGAGGTTCCCGTCGCAACTCGAGAAGTACCCAAAGTTTTCCGCCACAACTCGAGAAACACCACAAAATTTTCCCCTCAATGCGAGATGAGGAAATTTTGCACAGCAGAATCTCAAGAGAAATACAACAATCCCTTTTGAAAGGACAAACGGTACTTGACACCCTTTATTCGACTCAGAAATTTCCCTCACACATCCGTCCCAATTGGAGATGAGAACATATTTTATGGACTCAATTCGAGATGAGCCCTATTGCCATTTAACGGCTCGAGAGTAAAACGGAGGTTGCCTTTCCAACACCAAAGGGGACCTGACCTCCCTGAAGCAACCCGAGCGAGTCCCTCAGGTCCCCGTCGCAACTCGAGAAGTACCCACAACTTCCCCCCAAACTCGAGAAACACCACAAAATTATCCCGTCAGTGTGAGACGAGGAAAATTTGCGCTGCAGAATCTCAAGAGAAATCCCACATTCCCGCTTGAAAGGCAACAGGGTACTTGACACCCTTTATGCGACTCAGAAAGTTCCCTCAACAGCCATCTCCATTGGACAGGAGAACACATTTTATGGACTCAATTCGAGATGAGCCCCTATTCCCATTTAACGGCTCGAAAGTAAACCGGAATTTCCCCTTGCAACACAAAAAGGGGACCTGACTTCCCTGAAGCACCCCAAAGAGCTCCTGAGGTCCCCGTCTCAACTCAAGAAGTACCCCCAGCATCCCGCCGCTACTCGAGAAACACCACAAAATTATCCCGTCAATGCGAGATGAGGAAATTTTGCGCTGCAGAATCTCAAGAGAAATACCACATTCCCTCTTGAAAGGCAAAAGGTTACTTGACACCCTTTATGCGACTCAGAAATTTCACTAACATCAGTCCCCATTGGAGGGGAGAACACACTTTATGGACTCAATTCGAGATGAGGCCCTATTCGCTTTTAAGGGCTCGAGATTGAACTGGAAGTTCCCCTTACAACACAAAAGGGGAACTGACTTCCCTGAAGCAACCCAAGCGAGTTCCTGACGTCCCCGTTCCAACTCAAGAAGTACCCTCAACTTCCCGCCGAACTCGAGAAACACCACAAAATTATCCCCTCAATGCGAGATGAGGAGATTTTGCACTGCAGAATCTCTAGATAAAACCCACATTCCCTCTTGAAAGGCAAAAGGGTACTTGACACACTTTATGCCACTCAGAAAGTGCCCTAACATCCGTCTCCAGTGGAGAGGAGAACAAACTTTATGGACTCAACTGGAGAAGAGCAACTATTCCCATTAAAAGGCTCGAGAGTATTCAGGAAATTCCCCTTCCAGCACAAAAGGGGACCTGACTTCCCTGAAGTAACTGGAGTGAGTTCCTGAGGTCCCCGTCACAACTCGAGAAGTACCCCCAGCTTCCCGCCGCAATTCGAGAGACACCACAAAATTATCCCCTCAATGCGAGATGAGGAAATTTTGAGCTGCAGAATCGCAAGAGAAATCCCACATTCCCGCTTGAAAGGCAAAAGTGTACTTGACTTCCTTGAAGCGACTCAGAATGGTCCCTACCATCGTCCTCATTGGAGAGGAGAACACACATTATAGACTCAAATAGAGAAGAGGCAATATTCCCATTTAACGGCTCAAGAGTAATCCGGAAGTTCCCCTTCCAACACAAAAGGGGACTTGACTTCCATGAAGCAACCCGAGCGAATTCCTGAGGTCCCCGTTGCAATTCAAGTAGTACCCCATGTTTCCCGCCGCAACTCGAGAAACACCACAAAATTATCCTCTCAATGCGAGATGAGGTAATTTTGCACTGTAGAAATTCAAGAGAAATCCCATATTCCCGCTTGAAAGGCAAAAGGGTCCTTTACAAAATTTATGCCACTCAGAAATTTCCCTAACATCCCTCCCCATTGTTGAGCAGAACACACTTTATGAACTCAACTCGAGAAGAGGCCCTATTCCCATTAAAGGGCATGAGAGTAATCCGGAAGTACCCCTTCCAGCACAAAAGGGGACCTGACTTCCCTGAAGTAACTTGAGGGAGTTCCTGAGGTCCCCTTCGCCACTGGAGAAGTACACCCATCTTCCCGCAGCCATTCGAGAAACACGACAAAATTATCCCCTCAATGCGAGATGAGGATATTTTGCGCTGCAGAATCTCAAGAGAAATTCCACATTCCCGCTTGAAAGGCAAAAGGGTACTTGACTCCCTTTAGGCGATTCAGAATGGTCATTAACATCTGTCCTCAGTGGAGAGGAGAACAAACTTTATGGACTCTACTGGAGAGGAGGCCCTATTCCCATTAAAGGGATCAAGAGTAATCCGGAAGTTCCCCTTCCAGCAAAAAAGGGGACTTGACGTCGCTGAAGCAACCCGAGCGAGTTCCTGAGGTCCCCGTCGAAACTCCCGAAGTACGACCAGCTTCCCGCCGCAACTCGAGAAACCCCACAAAATTATCCCATCAATGCGAGATGAAGTCATTTTGCACTGCAGAATCTCAAGAGAAATCCCACATTCCCGCTTGAAAGGCAAAAGGTTACTTGACACTCTTTATGCCACTCAGAAATTTCCCTAACTTCCGTCCCCATGTGAGAGGAGAACACACTTTATGGACTCAACTCAAGAGGCCCTATTCCCATTAAAGGGCTCGAGAGTAATCCGAAGTTCCCCTTTCACCACAAATGGGGACCTGACTTCCCTGAAGTAACTCGAGTGAGTTCCTGAGGTTCCCATCGCAACTCGAGAAGAACCACCAGCTTCCTGCCGCAATTCGAGAAACACCACTAAATTATCCCCTCTATGCGAGATGAGGAAATTTTGCGCTAGAACCTCAAGAGAATTACCACATTCACTCTTGAAAGGCAAAAGAGTACTTGACAACGTTTTTGCGACACAGAAAATTCCCTCACAGCCATCCCCATTGGACAGGAGTACACACTTGATGGACTCAATTCGAGATGAGCCCCTATTTCCATTTAACGGCTCGAGAGTAAACCGGAAGTTGCCCATCCAATACATAAGGGTACGTGACTTCCTTGAAGCAACCCGAACGAGTTCCTAACGTCCCCGTCCCAAGTTGACAAGTGCCCCCAGCTTCCCTGCGCAACTAGAGAAACAACACTATATTATCCCCTCAATGCGAGATGAGGAAATTTTGAATTCTAGAATCTCAAGGGAAATAATATATTCCCTATTGAAAGGCAAAAGGGTAATTGACACCCTTAATGCGACTGAAAAATTTGACTAATATTAGTCCCCATTGGACAGGAGAACACACGTTATGGACTCAATTCGAGATGAGGCCCTATTCCCATTTAACAGCTCAAGAGTAAAACGGAAGTTCCCCTTCCAACAACAAAGGGGACCTGACTTACCTGAAGCAACCCGAGCGTGTTCCTGAAGTCCAAGTCGCAACTCAAGAAGTACTCCCAGCTTCCCGTCCTAACACGAGAATCAACACAAAATTATCCCCTCCACGCGAGATGAGGAAATTTTACGATGCATAATCTCAAGAGACATACCCCATTCCCTCTTGAAAGGCAAAAAGGGTACTTGACACCCTTTATGTGACTCAGAAAATTCCCTCACACAGCCGTCCCCATTGGAGAGGAGAACACACTTTATGGACTCAATTCGAGATGAGCCCCTGTTCCCATTTAACGGCTCGAGAGTAAACCGGAAGTTCACTTCCAACACTAAAGGGGACCTGATTTTCCTGAAGCAACTCAAGCGAGTTCCTGACTTCCTCGTCGCAACTAGAGAAGTACCCCCAGCTTTCCTCCTCAACTCGAGAAACACCACAATATTATCGCCTCAATGCTAGATGAGGAAATTTTGCGCTGCAGAATCTCAAGAGAAATACCGCATTCCTTCTTGAAAGGCAAAATGGTGCTTGAAACCCTTTATGCGACTCAGAAATTTCACTAACATCAGTCCCCATTGGAGAGGAGATCACACTTTATGGACTCAATTCGAGATGAGGCCCTATTCCCAGTTAACGGCTCGAGAGTACACCAGAAGTTCCCCTTCCAACACAAAAGGAGATCTGATTTCTCTGGAGCAACCCGACCGATTTCCTGAGGTCCCCGACACAACTCCAGAAGTACCCCCAGCTTCCCACCGCAACTAGAGAACACACAAAATTATCCCCTCAATGCGAGATGAGGAAATTTTGCACTGGAGAATCTCAAGAGAAATATCACATTCCCTCTTGAAAGGCAAAAAGGTACTTGACACCCTTTATTCGACTCAGAAAGTTCCCTCACACAGCCGTCCCCATTGGAGAGGAGAACACAATTTATGGACTCAATTTGAGATGAGCCCCTATTCCCATTTAATGGCTTGAGAGTAACCCGGAAGTTCCCCTTCCAATACAAAAGGGGTGCTGACTTCCCTGAATAACTCGAATGAGTTCCTGAGGTCCCCGTTGCAAGTACCCTAGCTTCCCGCCGCAACTCGAGAAACACCACCAAATTATCCCCTCAATGCGAGATGAGGAATTTTGCGTTGCAAAATCTCAAGAGAAATACCACATTCCATCTTGAAAGGCAAAAGAGTACTTGACACCCTTTATGCGACTCAGAAATTGCACTAACATCAGTCCCCATAGGAGAGGAGCACACACTATATGGACTCAATAAGAGAAGAGACCCTATTTCCATTTAACGGCGCGACAGTAAACCGGAAGTTCCCATTCGAACATCAAAGGGGACTTGACTTCCCAGAAGCAACAAAAGCGAGTTCCTGAGGTCCCCTTCGCAACTCGAGAAGTACACGCAGCTTACCGCCGCAACTCGAGAAACACCACAAAATTATCCCCTCAATACGAGATGAGGAAAATTTGCGATGCAGAATCTCAAGAGAAATACCACATTCCCTCTTAAAAGGCAATAGGGTACTTCACACCCTTTATGCGACTCAGAAATTTCACTAACATCAGTCCCCATTGAAGAGGAGAACCCAATTTACAGACTGAATTCGAGATGAGACCATATTCCAATTTAACGGTTCGAGAGTAAACCGGAGGTTCCCCTTCCAACACCTAAGTGGACTGACTTCCCTGAAGCAACCCGAGCGAAACCTGAGGTCCCCGTCGCAACTCGAGAAGTACCCCAAGCTTCCCGCCGCACCTCGAGAAACACCAAAAATTATCCCCTCAATGCGCGAAGAGGAAATATTGCGCTGCAGAATCTCAAGAGAAATACCAAAATCCCTCTTGAAAGGCAAAAGGGTACTTGACACCCTGTATGCGACTCAGAATGTTCCCTCACACAGCCTTCCCATTGGACAGGATAACACACTTTATGGACTCAATTCGAGATTAGCCCCTATTCCCATTTAACGGCTCGAGAGTAAACCGGTAGTTCCCCTTCCAACAACAAAGGGGACCTGACTTCCCTGAAGCAACCCGAGCGAGTCCCTGAGTTCCCCGTCGCAACTCGAGAAGTACCTCCAGCTTCTCAGCGCAACTCGAGAAATACAACAAAATTATCCCCTCAATGAGAAATGGAGAAATTTTGCGTTACAGAAGCTCAAGAGAAATACCACATTCCCTCTTGAAAGGGAAAAGTGTACTGATTCCCTTTATGCGACTCATAAATTTCACTAAAATCAATTCCCATTGGAGAGGAGAACACACTTTATGGACTCAATTCGAGATGAGCACTTATTCTGATTTAATGGCTCGAGAGTAAACCAGAAGCTCCCCTTACAACACCAAAGGGGACCTGACTACCCTGAAGCAACCCGAGCGAATTGCGAGGTCCCCGTCGCAAGTCCAGAAGTACCCCCAGCTACCCGGCGCAACTCGAGAAAGACCAAACAATTATCCCCTCAATGCGGGATGAGAGAATTTTCCACTGCAGAAAATCAAGAGAAATACCACATTCCTTCTTGAAAGGTAACAGGGTACTTGACATCCTTTATGTGACTCAGAAAGCTCCCTCACACAGCCATTCCCATTGGACAAGAGAACACACTTTATGGACTCTATTCGAGATGAGCCCCTATTCCCATTAAAAGGCTCGAGAGTAAACCGGAAGTTCCCAATTTAACACAAAAGGGGAACTGACTTCCCTGAAGCAACCCGAGCGAGTTCCTGGTTCAAAGTCCCAACTTGAGAAGTACCTCCAGCTTCCCTCCGCAAACCGAGAAACACCACAAAATTATCCACTCAATGCAAGATGAGGAAATTTTGCGCTACAGAATCTCAAGAGACATACCACATTCCCTCTTTAAAGGCAAAAGTGTACTTGACACATTTTATGTGACTCAGAAAGTTCCCTCACACAGTCGTCCCCATTGGACAAGAGAACAAACTTTATGTACTCAATTCGAGATGAGCCACTATTCCCATTTAACGGCTCGAGAGTAAACCAGAAGTTCCCCTTCCAACACCAAAGGGGACCTGACTTTCCTGAAGCAACCCGAGCGAGTTCTGGAGGTCCCCGTCACAACTCGAGATGTACCCCCAGTTTCCCACCGCAACTCGAGAAACACCACCAAATTATCCCGTCAAAGCTAGATGAGGAAATTTTGCGCTGAAGAATCTCAAGAGATATAGCACATTCCCTCTTGAAAGGCAATAGGGTACTTGACACCCTTTATGCGATTCAGAAAGTTCCCTCACACAGCCGTCCCCATTGTAGAGGAGAACACACTTTATGGACGCAATTCGAGATGAGACCCTATTCACATTTAACGTCTCAAGAGTATACCGGAAGTTCCCCTTACAATACAAAAGGGGTGCTGACTTCCCTGAAGCAACCCAAACGAGTTCCTGAGGTCCCCGTTGCAACTCGAAAAGTACCACCGGCTTACCGCCGCAACTCAAGAAACATCACCAAATTATCCCCTCAATGCGAGATGAGGAAATTTTGCGTTGCAGAATTTCAAGAGAAATACCACATTCCCTCTTGAAACGCAAAAGGGTACCTGACACCCTTTAGGTGACTCAGAAATTGCAGTAACATCAGTCCCCATAGGAGAGGACAACATAATATATGGACTCAATCAGAGATCAGCCCCTATTAACTTTTAACAGCTCGAGAGTAAACCGGAAGTTCCCCTTCCAACACCAAAGCGGACCTGACTTCCCTGAAGCAACCCAAGCAAATTCCGGAGGTCCCCGTTGCAACTCGAGAAGTACCCCCAGCTACATGCCGCAACTCGAGAAACACCACAAAATTATCCCCTCAATGCGAGATGAGGAAATTTTGCGAGGCAGAATCTCAAGAGAAATACCACATTCCCTCTTGAAAGGCAAAAGGATACATGACACCCTTTATGTTACTCAGAAAGTTCCCTAACTCGGCCGTCCACATTGGAGAGGAGAAAACACTTTAAGGACTCACCTCGAGATGAGAACTTATTCCCATTTAAGGGCTCGAGAGGAAACCGGAAGTTCCCCTTCCAACACCAAAGGGGACCTGACTTCCCTGAAGCAACCCGAGCGTGTTAATCAGGTCGCCATCGCAATTCGAGAAGTATCCCCAGCTTCCTGCCGCAACTCGAGAAACACCACAAAATTATATGCTCAATGCGAGATGAGGAAATTTTGCGAGGCAGAATCTCAAGAGAAATACCACATTCCCTCTTGAAAGGCAAAAATGTACTTGACACCGTTTATTCGACTCAGAAAGTTCCCACACACAGAAGTCCCCATTGGAGAGGAGAACACACTTTATGGACTCAACTTGAGAAGAGGCCCTATTCCCATTAAAGGGCTCGAGAGTATTCCGGAATTACCCCTTCCAGCACAAAAGGGGACCTGACTTCACTGAAGTAGCTCAAGGGAGTTCCTGAGGTCCCTGTTGCAAGTAGAGAAGTAACCCCAGCTTCCAGCCGCAATTTGAGAAACACCACCAAATTATACCCTCAAAGCGACATGAGGAAATTTTGCGCTGCAGAATCTCAAGAGAATTCCCACATTCCCGCTTGAAAAACAAAACAGTAATTGACACACTTTATGCCAGTCAGTAAGTTCCCTAACATCCCTCCCCATTGGAGAGGAGAACACACTTTATGGACTCAATTCTAGGTGAGCCCCTATTCACATTTAACGGCTCAAGAGTAATCCGGAGTTCCCCTTCCAAAACAAAAGGGGTCTTGACTTCCCTGAAGAAACCGCAGGGAGTTCCTGTGGTCCCCGTTGCAACTCAAGAAGTACCCTCTGCTTCATTTCGCAACACGAGAAACTCCACAAAATTACCCCTCAATGCGAGATGAGGAAATTTTGCGCTACAGAATCTCAAGAGAAATCCCACGTTCCCGCTTGAAAGGCAAAAGGGTACTTGACTCCCTTTAGGCGACTCAGAATGGTCCTTAATATCCTTCCTCAGTGGAGAGGAGAACACGCTTTATGGACTCAAATCGAGAAGAGGCAATATTCTTGTTTAATGGCTCGAGAGTAATCCGGAAGTTCCCCTTCCAGCACAAAATGTTATCTGACTTCCCTGAAGGAACTCGAGTGAGTTCCTGAAGTCCACGTCACAACTCGAGAAGTACCCCCAGTATTCCGCCGCAATTCGTGAAACACGACAAAATTATCCCCTCAATGTGAGATGAGGAAATTTTGCACTGCAGAATCTCAAAAGAAATACCACACTCCCTCTTGAAAGGCAAAAGAGTACTTGACACCCTTTATGCGACTCAGAAAGTTCCCTCACACAGCCGTCCCATTATACAGGGGAACACACTTTATGGACTCAATTCTAGATGAGCCCCCATTCCCATTTAACGGCTCGAGAGTAAACCGGAAGTTCCCCTTCCAACACCAAAGTGCACATGACTTTCCTGAATCAACCCGAGTGAGTTCCTGAGGTCCCCGTCTTAAGTCGAGAAGTACCCTCAGCTTCCCGCCGCAACTCGAGAAGAACCACAAAATTATCCCCTCAATGCGAGATGAGGAAATTTTGCGCTGCAGAATCTGAAGAGAAATACCACATTCCCTCTTGAAAGGCAAAAGGGTACTTGACACCCTTTATGCGACTGAGAAATTTCACTAACATCAGTCGTCATTGGATAGGAGAACACACTTTATGGACTCAATTCGAGATGAAACCCTATTACCATTTAGCGGCTCGAGATTCCCCCAACTTCCAGCTGAAACTCAAGAAACACCACAAAATTATCCCATCAATGTGAGATGAGGAAATTTTGCGCTGCAGAATCTCAAGAGAAATCTTACTTTCCCGCTTGAAAGCCAAAAGGGTACTTGAAACCCTTTATGAGACTAAGAAATTTCCCTCACACAGTCGTCCCCATTGGAGAGGAGAACACTCTTTATGGACTCAACTCGAGAAGAGGCCCTATTTCCATTTAAGGTCTCTAGAGTAATTCCGAAATACCCCTTGCACTAAAAAAGGGGAACTAACTTCCCAGAAGCAACACGAAAGAGTTGTTGAGGTTCACGTCACAATTCGAGATGTACCACCAGCTTCCCGCCTCAACAGGAGAAACACCACAAAATTATCCCGTCAATGCTAGATGAGGTAAATTTGCGCTGCAGAATATCAAATGAAATCCCACATTCCCGCTTAAAAGGCAAAAGGGTACTTGACACACTTTATGCCACTCAGAAAATTCCCTAACATCTGTCCCCAATGGAGAGGAGAACACACTTTATGGACTCAACTTGAGAAGAGGCCCTATTCCCATTGAAGGGCTCGAGAGTATTCCGGAATTTCCCCTTCCAGCACAAAAGGGGACCTGACTTCCCTGAAGTAGCTCAAGGGAGTTCCTGAGGTCCCCGTCGCAAATAGAGAAGTAACCCCAGCTTCCCGCCGCAATTTGAGAAACACCACCAAATTATACCCTCAAAGCGACATGAGCAAATTTTGCGCTGCAGAATCTCAAGAGAATTCCCACATTCCCACTTGAAAAACAAAACAGTACTTGACACACTTTATGCCACTCAGAAAGTTCCCTAACATCCCTCCCCATTGGAGAGGAGAACACACTTTATGGACTCAATTCTAGATGAGCCCCTATTCACATTTAACGGCTCAAGAGTAATCCGGAGTTCCCCTTCCAACACAAAAGGGGACTTGACATCCCTGAAGAAACCGCAGGGAGTTCCTGAGGTCCCCGTTGCAACTCAAGAAGTACCCCTTGCTTCATTTCGCAACACGAGAAACTCCACAAAATTACCCCTCAATGCGAGATGAGGAAATATTGCACTGCAGAATCTCAAGAGTAAGCCCACATTCACGCTTGAAAGGCAAAAGGGTACTTGACTCCCTTTAGGCGACTCAGAATGGTCCCTAACATCCGTCCTCAGTGGAGAGGAGAACACACTTTATGGACTCAAATCGAGAAGAGGCAATATTCCTATTTAAAGGCTCGAGAGTAATCCGGAAGATCCCCTTCCAGCACAAAATGTTACCTGACTTCCCTGAAGTAACTCGAGTGAGTTCCTGAGGTCCACGTCACAACTCGAGAAGTACCCCCAGTATTCCGCCGCAATTCGTGAAACACAACAAAATTATCCCCTCAATGTGAGATGAGGAAATTTTTCGCTGCAGAATTTCAAGAGAAATCCCACATTCCCTCTTGTAAAGCAAAAGGGTACTTGACACACTTTATACCACTCAGAAAGTTCCCTAACATCCGTCCCCATTGGAGAGGAGAACACACTTTATGGACTCAACTCGAGAAGAGGCCCTATTCCCATTAAAGGACTCGATTGTAATCCGGAAGTCCCCGTTCCAGTACAAAAGGGGACCTGACATCCCTGAAGTAACTCGAGTAAGTTACTGAGGTCCCTGTCGCTTCTCCAGAAGTACCCCCAGCTTCCCGCCGCTAATAGAGAAACACCACAAAATTATCCACAAAATGCGAGATGAGGAAATTTTGCGCTGCAGAATCTCAAGAGAAATCCCACATTCCCGCTTGAAAGGCAAAAGGGTACTTGACTCCCTATATGCGACTCACAATGTTCCCTAACATCCGTCCTCATTGGAGAGGAGAACACACTTTAATGACTCAAATCGAGAAGAGGCAATATTTCCATTTAACGGCTGGAGAGTAATCCGGCAGTTCCCCTTCCAACACAAAAGGGGACTTGACTTTCCTGAAGAAACCACAGCGAGTTCCTGAGGTTCCCGTCGCAACTCAAGAAGTACCATCTGCTTCCCGCCGCAACTCGAGAAACTCCACAAAATTAACCCCTCAATGCGAGATGAGGTAATTTTGGGCTGCAGAATCTCAAGAGAAATCCCACATTCCCGCTTGAAAGGCAAAAGGGTACTTGACACAATTTATACCACTCAGAAAGTTCCCTAACATCCGTTCCCGTTGGAGAGGAGTACACACTTTATGGACTCAACTCGAGAAGAGGTCCTATTCCCATTAGAGGGCTCGGGAGTAATCCGGAAGTTCCCATTCCAGCACAAATGGGGACCTGACTTCCCTGACGTAACTCGAGTGTATTCCTGGGGTCCCCGTCCCAACTCGACAAGTACCCCCAAATTCCCGCCGCAATTTGAGAAACACCACAAAATTTTCCTTTTAATGTGAGAGGAGGAAATTTTGCGCTGCAGAATCTCCAAAGAAGTCCCACATTCCAGCTTGAAAGGCAAAAGGGTACTTGATTCCCTTTATGCGACTCATAATGTTGCCTAACATCCGTCCTCTTTGGAGAGGAGAACAACTTATGGACTCAAATCGAGAAGAGGCATTATTCCCATTTAAAGGCTATAGAGCAATCCGGAAGTTCCCCTTCCAACACAAAAGGGGACTTGACTTCCCTGAAGCAATCTGAGACAGTTCCTGATGTCCCCATTGCAACTCGAGAAGTACCCCCAGCTTTCGGCCGCAACTCGAGAAACACCACAAAATTATTCCCTGAATGCGAGATGAGGAAATTTTGCATTGCAGATTCTGAAGGGAAAATCCACATTCCCACTTGAAAGGCAAAAGGGTACTTGACTCCCTTTATGCAATTCATAAACTTCCCTCAAACAGACGTCCCAATTGGAGAGGAGAACACATTTATGGGATCAACTCGAGAAGCGGCCCTATTCCCTTTCAACGGCTCGATTGTAATCCAGAATATCCCCTTCCAACAAAAAGAGGGACCTGACTTCCCCGAAGCGACCCGAGCAAGTACCTGAGGTCCCCGTCGCAATTAGAGTAGTACCCCCAACTTCACGCCACAACTCGAGAAACACCACAAAATTATCCCCTCAATGGGAGATGAGGAAATTTTGCGCTGCAGAATCTAAAGAGAAAACGCATATTCCCGCTTTAAAGGCAAAAGGGTACTTGATACCCTTTATGCGACTCAGAATGTTCCCTCACACAGCCGTTCCCATTGGAGAGGAGAACACACTTTATGGACTCAATTCGAGATGAGCCCCTATTCCCATTTAACGGCTCGAGAGTAAACCGGAAGTTCCCAATCCAACACAAAAGGGGACCTGACTTCCGTGAAGCAACAGGAGCGAGTTCCTGAGGTCCCGGTCGAAACTCGAGAAGTACCCCCATCTTCCCGCCACAACTCCAGAAACACCACAAAATTATCCCCTCAAGGCGAGATGAGGAAATTTTGCGCTGCACAATCAAGAGAAATTCCACATTTCCGCCTGAAAGGCAAAAGGGTACTTGACACACCTTATTCAGTTCAGTTCAGTTCAGTCGCTCAGTCCTGTCCAACTCTCCGTGTCCCCATGAATAACTGTTCGTCAAGCCTCGCTGTCCATCACCATCTCCCGGAGTTCACTCAAACTCATGTCCACAGAGTCGGTGATTCTATCCAGCCATCTCATTCTCTGTCGTCCCCTTCTCCCACCCCCAACCTTTCCTAGCATCAGAATCTTTTCCAGTGAGTCAACTCGTCGCCTGAGGTGGCCAAAGTATTGCAGTTTCAGCTTTAGCATCAGTCCTTCCAATGAACACCCACGATTGATCTCCCTTAGAATGGACTGGTTGGATCTTCTTGCAGTCCAAGGGACTCCCAAGAGACTTCTCCAACACCACAGTTCAAAAGCATCAATTCTTCGGCGATCAGCTTTCTTCACAGTCCAACTCTCACATTCATACATGACCACGGGAAAAACCATAGCCTTGCCTAGACGGACCTTTGTTGGCAAAGTAATGTCTCTGCTTTTTAATATACTCTCAAGTTTGGTCATAACTTTCCTTATAAGGAGTAAGCGGCTTTTAATTTCATGGCTGAAATCAGCATCTGCAATGATTTTGGAGCCCAAAAAATTAAAGTCTGACACTGTTTCCAGTGTTTTTCCATCTATTTCCAGTGAAGTGATGGGACCAGATTCCTTGACCTTTGTTTTCTGAATGTTGAGCTTCAAGCCAACCTTTTCACTCTCCTCTTTCTCTTTCATTAGGAGGCTTTCGAGTTCCTCTTCACTTTCTGCCCTAAGGGTGGTGTCATCTGAATATCTGAGGTTATTGATATTTCTCCCAGCAATCTTGATTCCAGCTTGTTCTTCTTCCAGCCCAGCATTTCTCATGACGTACTCTGCATATAAGTTAAATAAGCAAGGTGACAATATACAGCCTTGACGTAATCCTTTTCGCATTTGGAACCAGTCTGTTGTTCCATGCACAGTTCTGAATGCTGCTTCCTGACCTGCATATAGGTTTCTCAAGAGGCAGTTCAGGTGGTCTGGGATTCCCATCACTTTCAGAATCTTCCACAGTTTATTGTGATCCACACAGTCAAAGGCTTTGGCATAGTCAATGAAGCAGAAATAGATGGATTTCTGGAACTCTCTTGCTTTCTCCATGATCCAGCGGATGTTGGCCATTTGATCTCTGGTGCCTCTGCCTTTTCTAAAACCTGCTTGAACATCTGGGAGTTCACGGAGCACATATTGCTGAGGCCTGGCTTGGAGAACTTTGAGCATGACTTTACTAGTGAGTGAGATGAGTGCAATTGTGCTGTAGTTTGAGCATTCTTTGGCATTTCCTTTCTTTGGGATTGGAATGAAGACTGACCTTTTCCAGTCCTGTGGGCACTGCTGAGTTTTCCAAATTTGTTGGCAAAGTGAGTGCAGCACTTTCACAGCATCATCTTTCAAGATTTGAAAGAGCTCAACTGGAATTCCATCACTTCCACTAGCTTTGTTCATAGTGAGGTTTTCTAAGGCACACTTGACTTCACATTCCAAGATGTCTGGCTCTAGGTCAGTGATCAAATTTTCGTGACTATCCTGGTCGTGAAGATCTCTTTTGTATAGTTCTTCTGTGTATTCTTGCCACCTCTTCTTAATATCTTCTCCTTCTGTTAGGTCCATACCATTTCTGTCCTTTATCGAGCCCATTTTGCATGAAATGTTCCCTTGGAATCTCTAATGTTCTTGAAGAGATCTCTTGTTTTTCCTATTCTATTGTTTTCCTCTATTTCTTTGCATAGATCACTGAGGAAGGCTTTCTTATCTCTCCTTGCTATTCTTTGGGACTCTGCATTCTAATACTTGTATCTTTCCCTTTCTCCTTTGCTTTTCGCTTCTCTTCCTTTCACAGCTTTTTGTAAGTCCACCTCAGATAGCCATTTTGCTTTTTTTGCATTTATTTTGCATGAGGATGCTCTTGGTCCCTGTCTCCTGTACAATGTCACGAACCTCCGTCCAGAGATCATCAGGCACTCTATCTATCAGATCTAGTTCCTTAAATCTATTTCTCACTTCCACTGTATAATCATAAGGGATTTGATTTAGGTCATATCTGAATGGTCTAGGGGTTTTCCCCACTTTCTTCAATTTAAGTCTGAATTTGGCAATAAGGAGTTCATAATCTGAGCCAAAGTCAGCTCCTGGTCTTGTTTTTGCTAAGTGTATACAGCTTCTCTGTGTTTGGCTGCAAAGAATATAATCAATCTGATTTTGGTGTTGACCATCTGGTGATGTCCATGTGTAGATTCTTCTCTTGTGTTGTTGGAAGAGGGTGTTTGCTATGACAAGTGCGTTCTCTTGACGAAACTCTATTATCCTTGGCCCTGCTTCATTCCGTGCTCCAAGGCCAAATTTGCTTGTTACTCCAGGTGTTTCTTGACTTCCTACTTTTGCATTCCAGTCCCCTATAATGAAAAGGACATCTTGTTTGGGTGTTAGTTCTAAAAGGTCTTGTAGGTCTTCATAGAACCGTTCACCTTCTGCTTCTTCAGTGTTACTGGTTGGGGCATAGTTCTGGATTACTGTAATGTTGAATGGTTTGCCTTGGAAACGAACAGAAATCATTCTGTCGTTTTTAAGATTGCATCCAAGGACTGCATTTGGGACTCTTTTGTTGACCATGATGGCTACTGCATTTCTTAAGGGATTCCTGCCCACAGTAGTAGATATAATGGTCATCTGAGTTAAATTCACACATTCCAGTCCATTTTAATTCACTGATTCCTAGAATGTCTATGTGCACTCTTGCCATCTCCTGTTTGACCACTTCCAAGTTGCCTTGATTCATGGACCTTACATTCCAGGTTCCTATGCAATATTTCTCTTTATAGCACCGGACCTTGCTTCTATCACCAGTCACATCCACAAGTGGGTACTGGTTTTGCTTTTACTCCACCCCTTCATTCTTTCTAGAGTTATTTCTTCACTGATCTCCAGTAGCATACTGGGCACCTACCGAACTGGGGAATTCCTCATTCAGTATCCTGTCATTTTGCCCTTTGATACTGTTCATGGGGTTCTCAAGGCAAGTATACTGAAGTGGTTTGCCATTCCCTTCTCCAGTGGACCACATTCGGCTCTGGTCCATGTGATCAGATCGACTAGATTCCTGTGATTATTATTTCATTGTGTCTGCCCTCTAATGCCCCCTCGCAATACCTACCATCTTCTTTGAGTTTCTCTTACCTTGGGTGTGGGATATCTCTTCACAGCTGCTCCAAGAAAGCGCAGCTGCTGAACCTTACCTTGGATGAGGGGTATGTCCACAAGGCTGACCCTCCTGACCTTGAACGTGAGTAGCTCCTCTCGGCCCTCCCCAGCACAGCCACAGCCTATTGGACGTGGGGTACCTCCTCTTGGCCGCCTACCCTGGACTCAGGCTTGGGGTAACTCCTCATGGCCACGCATCTTTCCATGGTCGGTTGCGCCAGGGCTGGTGTTTCTCGCGTCTGTGTGGGCGGGGCCAGCGACTCTGGCGTCTGCGCGGGTGGGGGCGGTGTCTCTCTCGCTTCCAGGGAGGGACTGGGGACTCTCGCTTCTGGGCAGGCAGGGAAAGCTTTTCTTGCATCTGTGGAGGAGGGGACGGCATCTCTCGCATCTGCGCCGCAGGGTGAGACTCAGACAATTCCCTCACACAGTCGTCCCCATTGGAGAGGAGAAAACAATTTTTAGTAGTCTCAACTGGAGATGAGGTCCGATTACCATTTAACATCTCGAGAGTAATCCGGAAGTTCCCCTTCCAACACAAAGGGGACCTGAATTCCCTGAAGCAACCGGAGCAAGTTCCTGAGGTCCCCATCGCAACTCGAGAAGTACCCCCAGCTTCAAGCCGCAACTCGAAAAACATCACAGAATTATCCCCTCAATGCGAGATGAGGAAATATTGCCCTGCAGAATCTCAAGAGAAATACCACATTCCCTCTTGATAGGCTAAAGGGTACTTGAAACCCTTTATGCGACACAGAAATTTTCCTTACCCAGTCATCCCCATTGGACAGGAAAACACACGTTATGGACTCAATTCGAGATGAGGCCCTATTCCCATTTAACGGCTCGAGAGTAAACCGGAAGTTCCCCTTCCAACACCAAAGGGGACCCAACTTCACTGAAGCAACCCGAGCGAGTTCCTGAGATCCCCGTCGCTACTCAAGAAGTACCCCCAGCTTCCCGCCGCAACTCGAGAAACACCACAAAATTAGCCTCTCAATGCAAGAGGAGGAAATTTTGCGCTGCAGAATCTCAACGAAATACCACAATCCCTCTTGAAAGGCAAAAGGGTACTTGACACTCTTTATGGGACTCAGAAACTTCACTAACATCAGTCTCCATTGGAGAGGAGAACCCACTTTATGGACTCAATACGAGATGAGCCCCTATTCCCATTGAACGGCACGGGAGTAAACCAGAAGTTCCCCTTCCAAAACCAAAGGGGACCTCATTGTTCTGATGCAACCCGAGCGAGTTCTTGAGGTCCCCGGCGCAACTCGAGAAGTACCCCCAGCTTCCCGCCGCACCTCGAAAACACCACAAAATTATCCCCTCAATGAGAGGTGAGGATATTTTGCGCAGCAGAATCTCAAGAGAAATACCACATTCCCTCTTGCAAGGCAAAAGCATACTTGGCACCCTTTATGCGATTCAGAAATTTCACTAATATCAGTCCCCATTGGAGAGGAGAACACACTTTTTCGACTCAATTTGAGATGAGCCCCTATTCCCATTTAACGTCTCGAGAGTAAACCGGAAGTTCCCCTTCCAACAAAAATGGGGAAGTGACTTCCCTGAAGCAACGCGAGCAAGTTCCTGAGATCCCCGTCGCAACTCGAGAAGTACCCCCAGCTTCCCGCCGCAACTCGAGAGAACCACAAAATTATGCCCTCAATGCGAGATGAGGAAATTTTGCGCTGCAGAATCTCAAGAGAAATACCACATTCCCTCTTGAAAGGAAAAAGGGTACTTGAAACACTTTGAGCGAATCAGAAATTTCACTAACACCAGTCCCCATTGGAGAGGAGTACACATTTTATGGACTCAATTCGAGATAAGGCCCTATTCAAATTTAACGGCTCGAGAGTAAACTGGAAGTTTCCCTTCCAACACAAAAGGGGACCTGACTTCCCTGAAGCAACCAGGGCGAGTTCCTGAGGTCCCCGTAGCAACTGGAGAAGAACCCCCAGCTTCCCATCGCAACTCGTGAAACAACACAAAATTATCCCCTCAATGCAAGATGAGGAAATTTGGCGCTACAGTATCTCAAGAGAAATACCACATTCCCTCTTCAAATGCAAAAGGGTAATTGACACCCTTTATCCGACTCAGAAAGTCCCCTGACACAGCCGTCCCCATTGGAGAGGAGAACACCCTTTATGGACTCAATTCGAGATGAGCCCGATTTCCCTTTAACAACTCGAGAGTAAACCGGAAGTTCCCCTTCCAACACCAAAGGGGACCTGACATCCCTGAAGCAACCCAAGCGAGTTCCTGAGGTCCCTGGCGCAACTCGAAAATTACCCCCAGCTTCCCGCCGCAACTCGAGAAACACCACAAAATTATCCCCTCAATGCGAGATGAGGAAATTTTGCGAGGCAGAATCTCAAGAGAAATACCACATTCCCTCTTGAAAGGCAAAAGAGTACTTGACACCCTTTATGCGACTCAGAAAGTTCCCTCACACAGCCGTTCCCATTGGAGAGGAGAACACAATTAATTGACTCAATTCGAGATGAGCCCCTATTGCCACTTAACAGCTCGAGAGTAAACCGGAAGTTCCCCTTCCAATACCAAAGGAGACCTGACTTCCCTGAAGCAACCCGAGTCTATTCCTGAGTTCCCGACACAACAAGAGAAGTACCCCAGCTTCCCACCGCACCTCGAGAAACACCACAAAATTATCCCCTCAATGCGAGATGAGGAAATTATGGGCTGTAGAATCTCAAGAGAAATACCACATTCCCTCTTCAAAGGCAAAAGAATACATGACACCCTTTATGCGACTCAGAAAGTTCCCTCACACAGCCGTCCCCATTGGACAGGAGAACACACTTTATGGACTCAATTCGAAAAGAGGCCCCATTTAACGGCTCGAGAGTAATCCGGAAGTTCTCCTTTCAAGAAAAAAGGGGACCTGACTTCACTGCAGCAACCCAAGAGAATTCCTGAGTATCCCTTGGCAACTCGTTAAATACTACCAGCTATCTGCAACAACTCGAGACACACCACAAAATTATTCCCTCAATGCGAGATGACGAATTATTGAGCTGCACAATCTCAAGAGAAATCCCACATTCCCGCTTGAAAGGCAAAAGGGTACTTGACACACTTTAGCAACTCAGAATGTTCCCTAACATCCGTGCCCATTGGAGAGGTGAACACACTTTATGGACTCAACTCGAAGAGGCCCTATTCCCATTAAAGGGCTCGAGAGTAATCCGGATGTTCCCCTTCCAACACAAAAGGGGACCTAACTTCCCTGAAGTAACTCGAGTGAGTTTCTCAGGTCCCGTCGCAACTGAAAAAGTACCCGCTGCTTCCCGCCGTAACTCGAGAAACACCAAAAAATTATCGCCTCAATGCGAGATGGGGTAATGTGGCGCTGCAGAATCTCAAGAAAATCCCACATTCCTGCTTGAAAGGTAAAAGAGTACTTGACACACTTTATGCCACTCATAAAGTTCCCTAACATCCGTCCCATTGGAGAGGAGAACACACTTTATGGACTCAAATCGAAAAGAGTCCCTATTGCCTTTTAACGGCTAGAGAGTAATCCAGAATATACCCTTATAAAACAAAGAGGGACCTGACTTCCCTGAAGCAACCCAAGCGAGTTCTTGAGGTCTCTGTCGCAACTCGAGAAGAACCCCCAGCTTTCCGCTGAAAGTCAAGAAACACCACAAAATTATCCTTTCAATGTCAGATGAAGAAATTTTGCACTGCAGTATATCAAGAGAAATCCCACATTGCCGCTTGAAAGGCAAAAGATTAGCTGACACCCTTTATGCCACTAAGAATGTTCCCTAACATCCGTCCCCATTGGAGAGGAGAACACACGTTATGGACTCAACTCGAAAAGATTCCTTATTCCCATTTAATGGTTCGAGAGTAAACCGGAAATGCCCCTTCTGACACAAAAGGGGACCTGACTTCCCTGAAGCAACCCGAGCGAGTTCGGGTGGACCAGGTCGCAACTCGAGAAGTACGCCCAGCTTCCCGCGGCAACCTGAGAAACACCACAAAATTATCCACTCAATGCGAGATGAGGATATTTTGCGCTGAAGAATCTCAAGAGAAATACCGCATTCCCTCTTGAAAGGCAAAAGGGTACTTGACATCCTTTATGCGACTCAGAAATTTCTCTCACACAGCCGTCCCCATGGTAAAGTAGAACACACTTTTGAGACTCAACTTGAGAAGAGGCCCAATTCCCAGTTAACGGCTCGAGAGTAATCCCGAAGTTCCCTTTACAACACAAAAGGGGACCTCACTTCCCTGAAGCAACCTGAGCGAGTTCCTGAGGACCCGGTGACAACTTGAGAAGCACGCAGAACTTCCTGCCTCAACTCGAGAAACACCACAAAATTATCCCCTCAATGCGAGATGAGTAAATTTTGCGCTGCACCATTCAAGCGAAATCCCACATTTCCACTTGAAAGGCAAGAGGTTACTTGACATCATTTACGAGCCTCAGAAAGTTCCCTCACACAGCCGTCCCCATTGGAGAGGAGAACATACTTTACGGACTCAACTCGAGAAGAGGCCCTATTCCCAATAACGGCTCGGAAGTAATCCCGAAGTTCCCCTTCCAACACGAAAGGGTTCCTGACTTCCCTGAAGCAACCCGAGCGAGTTCCTTAGGACCCCATGACAACTCGAGAAGTAATCCCCAGTTTCCCGCCGCAACTCGAGAAACACCAAAAATTATCCCCTCAAAGCGAGATGAGGAAATTTTCGGCTGCAGAATCTCAAGAGAATTCCCACATTCCTACTAGAAAGGCAAAAGGGTACTTGACACCTTTTATGCGACTCAAAAATTTCCCCCACACAGCCGTCAACATTGGAGAGGAGAACACACTTTATGGACTTAACTCGAGAATTGGCCCTATTCCCGCATAACGGCTCGAGAGTAATCCGGAAGTTCCGCCTCCCTCACAAAAGGGGACCTGACTTCCATGAAGCCACACGAGCTAGTTCCTGAGGTCCCGTCGCAAATCACTAAGTACCCAAGCTTCCTGCCACAACTAGAGAAACACCACAAAATTATTCCCTCAATGCGAGATGAGGAAATTTTGCGCTGTAGAATCTCAAGAGAAATCCCACATTGCCGCTTGAAAGTAAAAGGGTACTTGTCACCCTTTATGCGACTCAGAAATTTCCCTCACACAGCCGTCCCCACTGGAGAGGAGAACACATTTTATGGACTCAACTGTAGAAGAGAGCCTATTCCCATTTAAGGGATCGAGGGTAATCCGGTTGTTCCGCTTCCAACACAAAAGGGGACCTGTCTTCCCTGAAACAACACGAGCGAGTTTCTGAGGTCTCCGTCGCATCTCGAGAAGTCCACACAGCTTCACGACACAACACGAGAAACACCACAAAATTATCCCCTCAATGCGAGATGAGGAAATTTTGTGCTGCAAATTCTCAAGGGAAATGCCACCTTCCCTCTTGAAAGGCAAAAGGGTACTTGACACCCTTTATGCGACTCAGAAAGTTCCCTCTAACTACCGTCCCCATGGAGAGGAGAACACACTTTATGGACTCAATTCAAGAAGAGGCCCTATTCCCATTTATCAGCTCGAGAGTATTCCAGATGTTCCCTTACAGCACTAAAGCAGATCTGACTTCCATGAAGCAACCCGAGCGAGTTCCTGAGGTCCCCGTCGCAACTCGAGAAGTACCTGCATCATCCAGCCACAACTCCAGAAACACCACAAAATTATCCCCTCAAGGCGAGATTAGGAAATTTTGCGCTGCAGAAACTGAAGAGAAATCCCACATTCCCTCTTAAAAGGCAAAAGGGTACTTGACTCCCTTTATGCGACTCAGAAAGTTCCCTCACACAGCCGTCCCCATTGGAGAGGATAACACACTTTATGGACTTAATTCGAGATGATCCCCTATTCCCAATTAACGGCTCGAGAGTAATCCGGATGTTCCCCTTCCAACACAAAGGGGGAAGTGACTTCCCTGAAGCAACCCGAGCGAGTTGCTGAGGTCCCCGTCGCAACTCGAGAAATTCACCCAGCTTCCCGCCGCAACTCGAGAAACAGCACAAAATTATCCCCTCAATGCCAGATGAGGAAATTTTGCATGGCAGAATCTCAAGAGAAATACCACATTCACTCTTAAAAGGCAAAAGGGTACTTGATACCCTTTATGCGACTCAGAAAGTTCCCTCACACAGACGTCCCCATTGGAGAGGAGAACACACTTTATGGACTCAATTCGAGATGATGCCCTACTCCCATTTAACGGCTCGAGAGAAAATCGGAAGTTCTCCTTCCAACACAAAGGGAGACCTGACTTCCCTGAAGCAACCCGAGCGAGTTTCTTAGATCCCCATCGCAACGCGATAACTACACACCGCCTCTTGCTCTAGAAAAACCACAAATTTATCCCCTCAATGCGAGATGAGGTAATTTTGCACTGCAGAATCTCAAGTGAAATCCCACATTCCCGCTTGAAAGGCAAAAGGATACTTGACTCCCTTTAGGCGACTCAGAATGGTCCGTAACATCCGTCCTCAGTGGAGAGGAGAACACACTTTATGGACTCAAATCGAGAAGAGGCAATATTCCTTTTTAACGGTTCCAGAGTAATCCGGAAGTTCCCCTTCCAAAACAAAAGGGGACTTGACTTCCTTGAAGTAACCCGAGCGAGTTCCTGAGGTCCTTCTGGCAACTCAAGAAGTACCCCCTGCTTCCCACCGCAACTCGAGAAACACCACAAAATTATCCCCTCAATGAGAGAAGAGGTAAATTTGCGCTGCAGAATTTCAAGTGAAATCCCACATTCCCACGTGAAAGGCAAAAGGGTACTTGACACCCTTTAGGCGACTCAGAATCGTCCCTAACTTCCGTCATCACTGGAGAGGAAAACACACTTTATGGACTCAACTCGAGAAGAGGCCCTATTCCCATTAAAGGGCTCGCGAGTAACCCGGAAGTTCCCCTTCCAGCACAAGAGGGGCCTGAATTCCCTAAAGTAACTCGAGTGAGTGCCTGTGGTCTCCGTCCCAAATCGTGAAGTACGCCCAGCTTCCTGCCGCAATTCGAGAAACACAACAAAATTATCCCCTCAATGCGAGATGAAGAAATTTTGCGCTGCAGAAACTCAAGAGAAATCCCACATTACCACTTCAAAGGCAAAAGGGTACTTGACTCCCTTTATGCGACTCAGAATGTTCCCTAACATCCTTCCTCAGTGGAGAGGAGAACACACTTTTTGGACTCAAATCGAGAAGAGGCAATATTCCCATTTAACGGCTCGAGAGTAATCCGGAAGTTCCCCTTCCAACACAAAAGGCGACTTGACTTCCCTGAAGCAACCTGAGTGAGTTCCTGGGGTCCCCGGCGCAACTCGAGAAGAACCCCCAGCTTCTCTCCGCAATTCGAGAAACACAACAACATTATCCCGTCAATGTGAGAGGAGGAAACTTTGCGCTGCAGAATCTCAAGAGAAATCCCACATTCCCGTTTGAAAGGCAAAAGGGTACTTGACTCCCTTTAGGCGACTCAGAATGGTCCCTAACATCCGTCCTCAGTGGAAAGGAGAACACACTTTATGCACTCAAATCGAGAAGAGGCAATATTCAAAATTAATGGCTTGAGAGTAATCCGAAAGTTTCCCTTCCAACACAAAAGGGGACTTGACCTCTCTGAAGCAACCCGAGTGAGTTCCTGGGGTCCCCGTCGCATCTCGAGAAGAACCCCCAGCTTCTCGCCACAATTCGAGAAACACAACAAAATTATCCCCTCAATGTGAGAGGAGGAAATTTTGCGCTGGAGAATCTCAAGAGAAATCCCACATTCCCTCTTGAAAGGCAAAAGGGTATTTGACACAATTTTTGCCACTCAGAAAGTGCCCTAACATCCGTCCACATTGGAGAGGAGAACAGATTTTATGGACTCATACCGAGAAGAGGCCCTATTGCCATTAAAGGGCTCGAGAGTAATCCGGAGGTTCCCCTTCCAGCACAAAAGGGGACCTGACTTCCCTGAAGTAACACGAGTGAGTTCCTGAGGTCCCCGTCGCAGCTGGAAAAGAACCCCCAGCTTCCCGCCACAATTCGAGAAACACCACAAAATTGATCCCTCAATGAGAGATGAAGAAATTTTGCACTGCAGAATTTGAAGAGAAATCCCACATTCCCGCTTGAAAGGAAAAGGGTACTTGGCACACTTTATGCAACACAGAAAGTTGCCTAACATCCGTGCCCATTGGAGAGGAGAACACACTTTATGGACTCAACTCGAGAAGAGGCCCAATTCCCAGTTAATGGCTCGAGAGTAATCCGGAAATTCCCCTTCCAACACAAAAGGGACTTGACTTCCCTGAAGAAAACCCGAGCGAGTTCCTGAGGTCCCCGTTGCAACTCAGGAAGTACCCCCTGCTTCTTGCCGCAAGTCGAGAAACACACAAAATTATCCCCTCAATGTGAGATGAGGTAATTTTGCGCTGCAGAAACTCAAGAGAAATCCCACATTCCCGCTTGAAATGCAAAAGGGTACTTGACTCCCTTTAGGGGACTCAGAATGGTTCCTAACATCCGTCCTCAGTGGAGAGGAGAACACACTTTATGCACTCAAATCGAGAAGAGGCAATATTCCCATTTAACGGCTCGAGAGTAATCCGCAAGTTCCCCTTCCAACACTAAAGGTGACTTGACTTCCCTGAAACAACCCGAGCGAGTTCCGGGTGACCAGGTCGCAACTCGAGAAGTACGCCCAGCTTCCCGCAGCAACCCGAGAAACACCACAAAATTATCCACTCAATGCGAGATGAGGATATTTTGCACTGCAGAATATCAAGAGAAATACCGCATTCCCTCTTGAAAGGCAAAAGGGTACTTGACATCCTTTATGCGACTCAGAAATTTCTCTCACACAGCCGTCCCCATGGGAAAGTAGAACACAATTTTGAGACTCATCTCGAGAAGAGGCCCAATTCCCAGTTAACGGCTCGAGAATAATCCCGAAGTTCCCCATCCAACACAAAAGGGGACCTCACTTCCCTGAAGCAACCTGAGCGAGTTCCTGAGGACCCGGTGACAACTTGAGAAGCACGCAGAACTTCCTGCCTCAACTCGAGAAACACCACAAAATTATCCCCTCAATGAGAGATGAGTAAATTTTGCGCTGCACCATTCAAGAGAAATCCCACATTTCCACTTGAAAGGCAAGAGGTTACTTGACATCATTTACGAGCCTCAGAAAGTTCCCTCACACAGCCGTCCCCATTGGAGAGGAGAACATACTTTACGGACTCAACTCGAGAAGAGGCCCTATTCCCTATAACGGCTCGGAAGTAATCCCGAAGTTCCCCTTCCAACACGAAAGGGTTCCTGACTTCCCTGAAGCAACCCGAGCGAGTTCCTTAGGTCCCCATGAAAACTGGAGAAGTAATCCCCAGTTTCCCGCTGCAACTCGAGAAACACCAAAAATTATCCCCTCAAAGCGAGATGAGGAAATTTTGTGCTGCAGATCTCAAGAGAATTCCCACATTCCCGCTTGAAAGGCAAAAGGATGCTTGACACCCATTATGAGACTCAGAAAGTTCCCTCACATTGCCGTCCCCATCGGAGAGGAAAACACGTTTTTTGAACTCATCTCGAGAAGAGGCCCTATTCCCATTTAAAGGCTCGAGAGTAAACCAGAAATTCCCCTTCCAACACAAAAGGGGACCTGATTCCCTAAAGCAACCGGAGCGAATCCTGAGGTCCCCATAGCAACTGGACAAGTACCCCCAGTTTCCAGGCACAACTCGAGAAACACCACAAAATAATTTCCTCAATGCGAGATCAGGAATTTTTGCGCTGCAGAATTTCAAGACAAATCCCACATTCCCACTTGAAAGATCAAACGGTACGTGACACCGTTTATGTGACTCAGAAATTTCCCTCACACAACAGTCCAGATTGGAGAGGAGAACACACTTTATGGACTGAGTAATCCCAAAGTTCCCCTTCCAACAAAAAGGGGACCTGATTTCCCTGAAGCAACCCGAGCGAGTTCCTGTGGTCCCCGTTGCAACTCGAGAAGTAACCTTAGCTTACTGCCCAACCTCGAGAAACACCACAAAATTATCCACTAAATGCAAGATGAGGAAATTTTTCGCTGCAGAATCTCAAGAGAAATCACACATTCCCTCGTGAAAGTCATAACAGTACTTGACACCGTTTATGCGACTAAGAAAGTTCATTCAGACAGCCGTCCCCATTGGAGAGGAGAACACACTTCTCGGACTCAATTCGAGTAGAGTCCCTATTCCCATTTAAATACTCGATTGTAATCAGGAAGTTCCCCTTCCAACACAAAAGGGGACCTGACTTCTCTGAAGCAACACTAGCGAGTTCCTGAGGTCCCATTGCAACTAGAGAAGTTCCCTCAGGGTCCTGCCGCAACTCGAGAAACACCACAAAATTATCCCCCCAATTCGAGATTAGGAAATTTTGCACTGCAGAATCTAAAGAGAAAACCCACATTGCCGCTTGAAAGGCAAAAGGGTACTTGACACCCTTTATGCGACTCAGAAAGTTCCCTCACACAACCGTCTCCATTGGAGAGGAGAACACACTTTATGGACTCAATTCACGAAGAGGCCCTATTCCCATTTAACAGCTCAAGAGTATTCCGGATGTTCCCCTTCCAGCACCAAAGGGGACCTGACTTCCATGAAGCAACCGGAGTGAGTTCCTGAGGTCCCCTTCGCAACTCTAGACGTACCCCCATCTTCCATCCACAACACCAGAAACACCACAAAATTATTCCCTCAATGCGAGATGGGGAAATTTTGCGCTGCAGAATCTCAAGAGAAATACCACATTCCCTCTTGAAAGGCAAAGGGGTACTTGACACCCTTTATACGACTCAGAAAGTTCCTCACACAGCCATCCTCATTGGAGAGGAGAACAGAGTTTATGGACTCAACTCGAGTTGAGGCCCTATTCCAATTTAAGGGCTCATGAGAGTAATCCAGAAGTTCCCCTACCAGCACAGAAGGGGACCTGACTTCCCTGAAGCAACCCGAGCGAGTTCCTAAGGTCCCCGTCACAACTCAAGAAGAACCCCCAGCTTCCCGCAGCATCTCGAGAAACACCACAAAATTATCCCCTCAAGGCGAGAAGAGGAAATTTTGCACTGCACAATCAAGAGAAATTCCACATTCCCGCCTGAAAGGCAAAAGGGTACTTGACACAATTTATTCAGTTCAGTTCAGTTCAATTCAGTCGCTCAGTCGTGTCCTACTCTGCGCGACCCCATGAATCACTGTTCGCCAAGCCTCCCTGTCCATCACCAACTCCCGGAGTTCACTCAAACTCATGTCCACAGAGTCGGTGATTCTATCCGGCCATCTCATTCTCTGTCGTCCCCTTCTCCTCCCACCCCCAACCTTTCCTAGCATCAGAATCTTTTCCGGTGAGTCAGCTCGTCACCTAAGTTTGCCAAAGTATTGCAGTTCCAGCTTTAGCATCAATCCTTCCAATGAACACCCAGGACTGATCTCCCTTAGAATGGACTGGTTGGATCTTCTTGCAGTACAAGGGACTCTCAAGAGTCTTCTCCAGCAACACAGTTCAAAAGCATCAATTCTTCGGCGATCAGATTTCCTCACAGTCCAACTCTCACATCCATACATGACCACGGGAAAAACCATAGCCTTGACTAGACGGACCTTTGTTGGCAAAGTAATGTCTCTGCTTTTAAATATACTCTCAAGGTTGGTCATAACTTTCCTTCCAAGGAGTAAGCGTCTTTTACTCTCATGGCTGCAATCAGCATCTGCAGTGATTTTGGAGCCCCCAAAAATAAAGTCTCACACTGTTTCCACTGTTTCCCCATCTATTTCCCATGAAGTGATGGGACCAGATGCCATGATCTTTGTTTTCTGAATGTTGAGCTTCAAGCCAACCTTTTCACTCTCCTCTTTCACCTTCATCAAGAGGCTTTTGAGTTCCTCTTCACTTTCAGCCCTAAAGGTGGTGTCATCTGCATATCTGAGGTTATTGATATTTCTCCCAGCAATCTTGATTCCAGCTTGTTCTTCTTCCAGCCCAGCATTTCTCATGATGTACTCTGCATATAAGTTAAATAAGCAAGGTGACAATATACAGCCTTGACGTAATCCTTTTCGTATTTGGAACCAGTCTTTTGTTCCATGTCCAGTTCTGACTGTTGCTTCCTGACCTGCATAGAGGTTTCTCAAGAGGCAGCTCAGGTGGTCTGGGATTCCCATCTCTTTCAGAATATTCTACAGTTTATTGTGATCCACACAGTCAAAGGCTTTGGCATAGTCAATGAAGCAGAAATAGATGCTTTTCTGGAACTCTCTCGCATTCTCCATGATCCAGCGGATGTTGGCAATTTGATCTCTGGTGCCTCTGCCTTTTCTAAAACCTGCTTGAACATCTGGGAGTTCACGGATCACATATTGCTGAAGCCTGGCTTGGAGAATTTTGAGCATGACTTTACTAGCGTGTGAGATGAGTGCAACTGGGCGGTAGTTTGAGCATTCTTTGGCATTGCCTTTCTTTGGGATTGGAATGAAGACTGACCTTTTCCAGTCCTGTGGCCACTGCTGAGTTTTCCAAATTTTTTGGCATATTGAGTCCAGCATTTTCACAGCATCATCTTTCAAGATTTGAAAGAGCTCAACTGGAATTCCATCACTTCAAATAGATATGCTTTCTAAGGCCCACTTGACTTCACATTCCAAGATGTCTGGCTCTAGGTTAGTGATCACATTATCCTGACTATCCTGGTCGTGAAGATCTTTTTTGTAGAGTTCTTCTGTGTATTCTTGCCACCTCTTCTTAATATCTTCTGCTTCTGTTAGGTCCATACCATTTCTGTCCTTTATCGAGCCCATCTTTGCATGAAATGTTCCCTTGGAATCTCTAATGATCTTGAAGATATCTCTTGTTTTTCCTATTCTGTTGTTTTCCTCTATTTCTTTGCATAGATCACTGAGGAAAGCTTTCTTATCTCTCCTTGCTATTCTTTGGAACTCTGCATTCTAATACTTATATCTTTCCCTTTCTCCTTTGCTTTTCGCTTCTCTTCTCTTCACAGCTATTTGTAAGTCCACCTCAGACAGCCATTTTGCTTTTTTTGCATTTCTTTTCCGTGGGGATGCTCTTGGTCCCTGTTTCCTTTACAATGTCACGAACCTCCGTCCAGAGGTCATCAGGCACTCTATCTATCAGATCTAGTTCCTTAAATCTACTTCTCAATTCCACTGTATAATCATAAGGGATTTGATTTATGTCATATCTGAATGGTCTAAGGGTTTTCCCTACTTTCTTCAATTTAAGTCTGAATTTAGCAATAAGGAGTTCATGATCTGAGCCACAGTCAGCTCCTGGTCTTGTTTTTGCTAAGTGTATACAGCTTCTCTGTCTTTGGCTGCAAAGAATATAATCAATCTGATTTTGGTGTTGACCATCTGGTGATGTCCATGTGTAGAGTCTTCTCTTGTGTAGTTGGAGGAGGGTGTTTGCTATGACCAGTGCGTTCTCTTGACAAAACTCTATTAGCCTTGGCCCTGCTTCATTCCGTGCTCCAAGGCCAAATTTGCCTGTTACTCCAGGTGTTTCTTGACTTCCTACTTTTGCATTCCAGTCCCCTATAATGAAAAGGACATCTTGTTTGGGTGTTAGTTCTAAAAGGTCTTGTAGGTCTTCATAGAACCGTTCACCTTCTGCTTCTTCAGTGTTACTGGTTGGGGCATAGTTCTGGATTACTGTAATGTTGAATGGTTTGCCTTGGAAACGAACAGAAATCATTCTGTCGTTTTTAAGATTGCATCCAAGGACTGCATTTGGGACTCTTTTGTTGACCATGATGGCTACTGCATTTCTTAAGGGATTCCTGCCCACAGTAGTAGATATAATGGTCATCTGAGTTAAATTCACACATTCCAGTCCATTTTAATTCACTGATTCCTAGAATGTCTATGTGCACTCTTGCCATCTCCTGTTTGACCACTTCCAAGTTGCCTTGATTCATGGACCTAACATTCCAGGTTCCTATGCAATATTGCTCTTTACAGCACCGAACCTTGCTTCTATCACCAGTCACATCCACAACTGGGTATTGGTTTTGCTTTTGCTCCATCCCTTCATTCTTTCTATAGTTATTTCTCCACTGATCTCCAGTAGGATACTGGGCACCTACCGAACTGGGGAATTCCTCATTCAGTATCCTGTCATTTTGCCCTTTGATACTGTTCATGGGGTTCTCAAGGCAAGTATACTGAAGTGGTTTGCCATTCCCTTGTCCAGTGGACCACATTCGGCTGTGGTCCATGTGATCAGATCGACTAGATTCCTGTGGTTATGATTTCAGTGTGTCTGCCCTCTGATGCCCCCTCGCAATACCTACCATCTTCTTTGAGTTTCTCTTACCTTGGGTGTGGGATATCTCTTCACAGCTGCTCCAAGAAAGCGCAGCTGCTGCACCTTACCTTGGATGAGGGGTATGTCCTCAAGGCTGCCCCTCCTGACCTTGAACGTGAGTAGCTCCTGTCGGCCCTCCCCCGCACAGCCACCGCCTATTGTACATGGGGTACCTCCTCTTGGCCGCCTGCCCTGGCCTCAGGCTTGGGGTAACTCCTCATGGCCGCGCATCTTTGCATGGTCGGTTGCGCCAGGGCCTGTGTCTCTCATGTCTGTGCGGGCGGGGCCTGCGTCTCTCACGACTCCGTGGGCGGGGACGGCGACTCTCGCTTCTGAGCGGGCGGGGCTGGTGATTCTCGCGTCTGCGTGGGTGGGGCCAGTGTCTCTTGCGTCTGCGCGGGAGGGTCCGGGGTCTCTTGGATCTGCGTGGGCGGGGCCGGGTTCTCTCGCGACTGCGCAGCCGGGGCCTGGGTCTCTCGCATCTGTGCGGGAGGGGCCCAGGACTCTAAGGTCTGAGCCGTCAGGGCCAGCGACTCCCGCGTCTGCCAGGGCGGGGCCTGTGTCACTCGCATCTGCGCAGAAGGTGCAGGGGTCTCGCGGGTCTGCGCGGGCGGGGCCGGTGTCTCTCGGGTCTGCGTGGGCGGGGCCGACGACTCTGGCGTCTGCGCGGTTGGGGCCGGGGTCTCTCATGTCTGCCCGGCAGGGGCCTGGGTCTCTCGTGTCTTCGCAGGCAGGGAAGGCTTCTCTTGCGTCCGCACGGGAGGGGATGGCATCTCTCGTGTCTGCGCCGCCTGGTGAGACTCAGAAAATTCCCTCACACAGTCGTCCCCATTGGAGAGGAGAACACACTTTATGGACTTAACTCGAGAAGACGCCCTATTTCCATTTAATGGCTCGAGAGTAATCCCAAAATTCCCCTTCCAAGTCAAAAGGGGACCTGACTTCCCTGAAGAAACCAGAGTGAATTCCTGAGGTCCTATTCACTACTCGAGAAGTGAGGAGAACACACTTTATGGACTTAACTCGAGAAGACGCCCTATTTCCATTTAATGGCTCGAGAGTAATCCCAAAATTCCCCTTCCAAGACAAAAGGGGACCTGACTTCCCTGAAGAAACCAGAGTGAATTCCTGAGGTCCTATTCACTACTCGAGAAGTTCCCCCAGCTTCCCGCCACAACTCGAGAAACACCACAAAATTATCCTCTCAATGCGAGATCAGGAAATTTTGCGCTGCACTATTCAAGAGAAATCCCATGTTCCAGCTGGAAAGGCAAAAGGGTACTTGACAGCCTTTATGCAACTCAGAAAGTTCCTTCACGCAGATGTCCCCATTGGAGAGGAGAACACAATTTATGGACTCAACTTGGGAAGAGGCCCTATTCCCATTTAACGGCTCGAGAGTAATCCCAAAATAACCACTTCTAGCACTAAAGGGTACCTAACTTCCCTGAAGAAACACGAGCGAGTTCCTGAGGCCCCCGTCACAACTCTAGAGGTACGCCCAGCTTCTCGCCTCAAGAGGTGACACACCACAAAATTATCCGCTCAATGCAAGATGAGGAAATTTTGCACTGCACAATTCAAGAGAAATTCCACATTCCTGCCAGAAAATTAAAAGGGTACTTGACAACCTTTATGCGACTCATAAATTTCCCTGACACAGTCGTCCCCATTGGAGAGGAGAACAGACGTTAAGGACTCAACTAGAGAAGAGACCCTATTCGCATTTAATGGCTCGAGAGTAATCCCGAAGTTCCCCATCCAACACAAAATGGGACCTGACTTCCCTGAAGAAACCCAAGTGAGTTCCTGAGGTCCCCGTTGCGTCCCCAGAAGTTCCCTCAGCTTCCCGCCGAAACTCGAGAAACATGAAAAAATTATCCCTGCAATGGTAGATGAGAAAATTTTGCCCTGCCGAATCTCAAGAGAAATGCCATTTCCCGCTTGAAAGGCAAAAGGGTACTTGACACGCTTTACTTGACTCAGAAAGTTCCCTCACACTGCCGTCCCCAATGCAGAGGAGAACACACTTTATGGACTCAACTCAAGAAGAGACCCTATTATCATTTAATGGCTCCAGAGTAATCCCGAATTTCCCCTTCCAACACAAAAGGGGACCTGACTTTCCTGATGTAACACGAGGGAGTGAGTTCCTGAGGTCCCCGTGGCAACTCGAGAAGTACCCCAAGCTGTCCGCCGAAATCAAGAAACACCACAAAATTATCCGCTCAATGCGAGATGGGGAAATTTTGCCCTGCAGAATCTCAAGAGAATTCCCACATTCCCTCTTGAAAGGCAAAAGGGTACTTGACACCATTTATGGGACTCAGAAAGTTCCCTCACACAGCTGTCCCAATTGGAGAGGAGAACACAGTTTATGGACTCAACTCGAGTTGAGGCCCTATACCCATTTAACGGATCGAGAGTAATCCTGAAATTCCCTTTCCAACACAAAAGCGGACCTGACTTCCCTGAAGAAACCCGAGCGAGTTCCTGAGATTGCCATCACAACTCGAGAAGATCCCCCAACTTGCCGACGAAATTCGAGAAACACCACAAAATTATCCCCTCAATGTGAGATGAGGAAATTTTGCGCTGCAAAATCTCAAGAGAAATCCTACATTCCCACTTGAAAGGCAAAGGGGTACTTGAAACCCTTTATGTGACTCAGAAATTTCCCTCACACAGGCGTCCCCATTGAAGAGGAGAACACATTTTTTGGACTCAACTCGAGAAGAGGTCCTATTCCCATTTAATGGCTCGAGAGTAAACCGGAAGTTCCCCTTCCACCGCAAAAGGGGACCTAACTTCCCTGAAGCAACACGAGAGAGTTCCTGAGGTTCATGTCGCAACTCGAGATGTACCCCCAGGTTCCCGCCTCAACAGGAGAAACACCACAAAATTATACTCTCAATGCGAGATGAGGAAATTTTGCTCAGCACTATTCAACAGAATTCCCACATTCCCGCTTGAAAATCAAAAGTTTACTTGACAGCCATTATGCGACTCATATTGTCCCTCACACAGCCGTTCCCATTGGAGAGGAGAACACACTTTATGGACTCAATTTGAGATGAGACCCTATTCCCATTTAACGGCTAGAGAGTAAAGCGGAAGTTCCCTTTCCAACACCAAAGGGGACCTGACTTCCCTGAAGCAACCCAAGCGAGGTTCTGAGGTCCCCGGCCCAACTCGAGAAATACCCCCATCTTCCCGTCGCAACTCGAGAAACACCACAAAATTATCTCCTCAATGCGAGATGAGGAAATTTTACGCTGGAAAATACAACAGATATACCACATTCCCTCTTGAAAGGCAAAAGGGTACTTGAAACCCTTTATGCGACTCAGTAAGTTCCCTCACACAGCCGTCCCCATTGGAGAGGAGATCACACTTTATGGACTCAATTCGAGATGAGCCCCAATACCCATTTAAAGGTTCGAGAGTAAACCGGAAGTTCCACTTCCAACACACCAGGGGACCTGACTTCCCTGAAGCAAGCGGAGTGAGTTCCTGAGGTCCCCGTAGCAACTCGAGAAGTACAACCCAGCTTCCCGCCACAAATGGAGAAACACCACAAAATTATCCCCTCAATGCCAGATGAGGAAATTTTGCGCTGCACATCTCAAGAGAAATACCACATTCCCTCTGGAAAGGCAAAAGGGTACTTGACACCCTTTATTTGACTCAAAAATTTAAATAACATCACTCCCCATTGGAGAGGAGAACACACTTTATGGACTCAATTCGAGATGAGCCCCTATTCCCATTTAAATGCTTGAGAGTAAACCGGATTTTCCCCTCCAAAACGAAAGGGGACCTGACTTAACTGAAGCAACTCGAGCAAGGTCCTGAGGTCCCCGTTGCAACTCGAGCAGTACCTCAGCTTCCCGCCGCAACTCGAGAAACACCACAAAATTATCCCCTCAATGCAAGATGAGGAAATTTTGTTGTGCAGACTCTCAAGAGAAATAAAAATATTCCCTCTTGAAAGTCAAAAGGGTACTTGACACCCTTTTTGGGACTCAGAAAGTTCCCTAACGCAACCGTCCCCTTTTGACAGGAGAACACACTTTATGGACTCAATTTGAGATGAGCCCCAATTCCCATTTAACGGCTTAAGAGTAAAATGGAAGTTCCCCTTCAAACAGAAAAGGGGACCTGACTTCCCTGAATCAACCCGAGCGAGTTCCTGAGTTCAACGTCGAAACTCGAGAAGTACCCCCAGCTTCGCGCCGCAACATGAGAAACACCACAAAATTATCCCCTCAATGGGAGATGAGGAAATTTTGCGCTGCAGAATCTCAAGAGAAATACCACATTCCCTCTTGAAAGGCAAAAGGGTACTTGACACACTTTACGAGTTTCAGAAATTTCACTAACATCAGTCCAAATTGGAGAGGAGAACACACTTTATGGACTCAATTCGAGATGAGCCCCTATTCCCATTTAACGGCTCGAGAGTAAACTGGAAGTTCCCCTTCCAACACAAAAGGGGACTTGTTTACCTGAAGTAAACCGAGCGGGTTCCTGAGGTTCCCGTCACAATCCGAGAAGTACCCCCTGCTTCCGCCGCAACACGTGAAATATCACAAAATTATCCCCTCAATGCAAGATGAGGAAATTTTGCATTACAGATTCTCAAGAGAAATCCCACATTCCCACTTGAAAGGAAAAAGTGTACTTGACACACTTTATGCCACTCAGAAAGTTCCCTAACATCCGTCCCCATTGGAGAGGAGAACACACTTATGGACTCAACTCGAGAAGAGGCAATATTCCGATTAAAGGGCTCGAGAGTAATCTGGAAGTTCCCCTTCCAGCACAAAAGGGGACCTGACTTCCCTGAAGTAACTCGAGTGAGTTCCTGAGGTCCCCGTTCCAACTCGTGAAATACCCCCAGCTTCCCGGCGCAATTCGAGAAACACCAGAAAATTATTCATTCAACGCGAGATGAGGAAAATTTGCGCTGCAGAATCTCAAGAGAAATCCCACATTCTTGCTGGCACGGCAAAAGGATACTTGACTCCCTTTAGGCGACTCAGAATGGTCCCTAATATCCGACCTCACTGGAGAGGAGAACACACTTTGGACTCATCTCAAGAAGAGGCCCTATTCCCATTAAAGGGTTCAAGAGCAATCCGGAAGTTCCCCTACCAGCATGAAAGGGGACCTGACTTCCATGAAGTACCTCGATTGAGTTCCTGAGGTCCCCGTCGCAACTCGAGAAGTACCCGAAACTTTGCAAAGATCACTGAGGAAGGCTTTCTTATCACTCCTTGCTGTTCTTTGGAACTCTGCATTCTAATATTTATATCTTTCCCTTTCTCCTTTGCTTTTCACCTCTCTTCTTTTCACAGCTATTTGTAAGTCCACCTCAGACAGCCATTTTGCTTTTTTTGCATTTATTTTCTATGGGGATGCTCTTGGTCCCTGTCTCCTGTACAATGTCACGAACCTCAGTCCAGAGGTCATCAGGCAATCTATCTATCAGATCTATTCCCGTAAATCTATTTCTCACTTCCACTCTATAATCATAAGGGATTTGATTTAGGTCATATCTGAATGGTCTAGGGGTTTTCCCTAATTTCTTCAATTTAAGTCTGAATTTGGCAATAAGGAGTTCATGATCTGAGCCACAGTCAGCTCCTGGTCTTGTTTTTGCTAAGTGTATACAGCTTCTCTGTCTTTGGCTGCAAAGAATATAATCAATCTGATTTTGGTATTGACCATCTGGTGATGTCCATGTGTAGAGTCTTCTCTTGTGTTGTTGGAGGAGGGTGTTTGCTATGACCAGTGCGTTCTCTTGACAAAACTCTATTAGCCTTAGCCCTGCTTCATTCCGTGCTCCAAGGCCAAATTTGCCTGTTACTCCAGGTGTTTCTTGACTTCCTACTTTTGCATTCCAGTCCCCTATAATGAAAAGGACATCTTTTTTGGGTGTTAGTTCTAAAAGGTCTTGTAGGTCTTCATAGAACCGATTAACTTCGGCTTCTTCAGCGTTACTGGTTGGGGCATAGGCCTGGATTACTGTAATATTGAATGGACGCAACGAACCTCGCAAAGAAGTGTGGCTATGAGGAGCTACCCCACGACTGAGGCCAGGGCCGGCGGCCGAGAGAAGCTACCCCACGTCCAACAGGCGGTGGCTGCGCGGGCACAGGAGGGCCGAAAGGAGCTACTACGCGTTCAAGGTCAGGAGGGGAGGCCTTGAGGAGATACCCCCTCGTCCAAGGTAAGGTACAGCGGCTGCACTTTGCTGGAGTGGCTGTGAAGAGATTTTCCACGACCAAGGTAAGAGAAACCCAAATAAGACGGTAGTTATTGCTAGGGGGCATCAGAGGGCAGAAACACTGAAATCATAATCACAGGAAACTAGCCGATCTGATCACATGGACCACAGCCGAATGTGGTCCACTGGAGAAGGGAATGGCAAACCACTTCATTATACTTGCCTTGAGAACACCATGAACAGTAACAACGGGCAAAATGACAGGATACAGAATGAGGAATTCCCCTGGTCGGTAGGTGTCCAGTATGCTACTGGAGATCAGTGGAGAAATAACTATAGAAGGAATAAAGGGATGGAGCAAAAGCAAAACCAATACCCAGCTGTGGATGTGACCGGTGATAGAAGAAAGGTCCGGTGCTGTAAAGAGCAATATTGCATAGGAACCTGGAATGTTAGGTCCATGAATCAAGGCAAATTGGAAGTGGTCAAACAGGAGATGGCAAGAGTGAATGTCGACATTCTAGGAATCAGTGAATTAAAATGGACTGGAATGGGTGAATTTAACTTGGATGACCATTATATCTACTACTGTGGGCAGGAATCCCTTAGAAGAAATGGAGTAGCCATCATGGTCAACGAAAGAGTCCGAAATGCAGTCCTTGGATGCAATCTTAAAAATGACAGAATGATTTCTGTTCGTTTCCAAGGCAAACCATTCAACATTACAGTAATCCAGGCCTATGCCCCAACCAGTAGCACTGAAGAAGCCGAAGTTGAACGGTTCTATGAAGACCTACAAGACCTTTTAGAACTAAAACCCAAAAAAGATGTCCTTTTCATTATAGGGGACTGGAATGTAAAAGTAGGAAGTCAAGAAACACCTGGAGTAACAGGCAAATTTGGCCTTGGAGCACGGACTCTACACGTGGACATCACAAGATGGTCAAACCAAAATCAGATTGATTATATTCTTTGCAGCCAAACACAGAAAAGCTGTATACAGTTAGCAAAAACAAGACCAGGAGCTGACTGTGGCTCAGATCATGAACTCCTTATTGCCAAATTCAGACTTAAATTTAAGAAAGTAGGGAAAACCACTAGACCATTCAGATATGACCTAAATCAAATCCCTTATGATTATACAGTGGAAGTGAGAAATAGATTTAAGGGACTAGTTCTGATAGATAGATTGCCTGATGACCTCTGGACGGAGGTTCGTGACATTGTACAGGAGACAGGGACTAAGACTATCCCCATGGAAAATAAATGCAAAAAAAGCAAAATGGCTGTCTGAGGTGAACTTACAAATAGCTGTGAAAAGATGAGAAGCGAAAAGCAAAGGAGAAAAGGAAAGATATAAGCATCTGAATGCAAAGTTCCAAAGAATAGCAAGGAGTGATAAGAAAGCCTTCCTCAGTGATCTTTGCAAAGAAATAGACGAAAACAACAGAATAGGGAAAACAAGAGATCTCTTCAAGAACATTAGAGATTCCAAGGGAACATTTCATGCAAAGATGGGCTCGATAAAGGACAGAAATGGTATGGACCTAACAGAAGCAGAAGATATTAAGAAGAGGTGGCAAGAATACACAGAAGAACTCTACAAAAAAAGATCTTCACGACCAGGATAGTCACGAAAATGTGATCACTGACCTAGAGCCAGACATCTTGGAATGTGAAGTCAAGTGGGCCTTAGAAAGCATCACTACGAACAAAGCTGGTGGAGGTGATAGAATTCCAGTTGAGCTATTTCAAATCTCGAAAGATGATGCTGTGAAAGTGCTGCACTCAATATGCCAACAAATTTGGAAAACTCAGAAGTGGCCACAGGTCAGTCTTCATTCCAATCCCAAAGAAAGGCAATGCCAAAGAATGCTCAAACTTCCGCACAATTGCACTCATCTCACACGCTAATACAGTCTTGCTCAAAATTCTCCAAGCCAGGCTTCAGCAATATGTGCTCCGTGAACTCCCAGATGTTCAAGCAGGTTTTAGAAAAGGCAGAGGCACCAGAGATCAAATTGCCAACATCCGCTGGATCATGGAGAAAGCAAGAGAGTTCCAGAAAAACATCCCTTTCTGCCTCATTGACTATGCCAAAGCCTTTGACTGTGTTGATCACAATAAACTGTGGAAGATTCTGAAAGAGATGGGAATCCCAGACCACCTGAGCTGCCTCTTGAGAAACCTATATGCAGGTCAGGAAGCAACACTCAGGACTGTACATGGAACAACAGACTGCTTCCAAATAGGAAAAGGAGTACGTCAAGGCTGTATATTGTCACCTTGCTTATTTAACTTATATGCAGAGTACATCATGAGAAATGCTGGGCTGGAAGAAGAACAAGCTGGAATCAAGATTGCTGGGAGAAATATCAATAACCTCAGATATGCAGATGACACCACCCTTAGGGCAGAAAGTGAAGAGGAACTCAAAAGCCTCTTGATGAAAGTGAAAGAGGAGAGTGAAAAGGTTGGCTTGAAGCTCAACATTCAGAAAACAAAGGTCATGGCATCTGGTCCCATTACTTCACTGAAATAGATGGGAAACAGTGGAAACAGTGTGAGACTTTATTTTTTGGGGCTCCAAAATCACTGCAGATGCTGATTGAAGCCACGAAATTAAAAGGCGCTTATTCTTAGGAAGGAAAGTTACGACCAACCTTGATAGTATATTAAAAAGCAGAAACATCACTTTGCCAACAAAGGTCCGTCTAGTCAAGGCTATGGTTTTTCCCGTGGTCATGTATGGATGTGAGAGTTGGACTGTGAAGAAAGCTGATCGCCGAAGAATTGACACTTTTGAACTGTGGTGTTGGAGAAAACTCTTGAGAGTCCCTTGTACTGCAAGGAGATCCAACCAGTCCATTCTAAGGGAGATCAATCCTGGGTGTTCATTGGAAGGACTGATGCTAAAGCTGCAACTGCAGTACTTTGGCCACATCAGGCGAGTTGACTCACTGGAAAAGATTCTGATGCTAGGAAAGGTTGTGGGCGGGAGGAGAAGGGGAAGACACTGATTCCTAGAATGTCTATGTTCACTCTTGCCATCTCCTGTTTGACTACTTCCAATTTGCCTTGGTTCATGGAACTAACATTCCAGGTTCCTATGCAATATTGCTCTTTACAGCACCGGACCTTACTTCTATCACCAGTCACATCCACAACTGGGTACTGGTTTTGCTTTTGCTCCATCCCTTCATTCCTTCTAGAGTTATTTCTCCACTGATCTCCAGTAGGATACTGGGCACCTACCGACCTGGGGAATTCCTCTTTCAGTATCCTATCATTTTTCCCTTTGATACTGTTCATGGGGTTCTCAAGGCAAGTATAATGAAGTGGTTTGCCATTCCCTTCTCCAGTGGACCACATTCGGCTGTGGTCCATGTGATCAGATCGACTAGATTCCTGTGATTATGATTTCAGTGTTTCTGCCCTCTGATGCCCCCTCGCGATACCTACCATCTTCTTTGAGTTTCTCTTACATTGGGTGTGGGATATCTCTTCACAGCTGCTCCAAGAAAGCGCAGCTGCTGCACCTTACCTTGGATAAGGGGTATGTCCTCAAGGCTGCCCCTCCTGACCTTGAACGTGAGTAGCTCCTGTCGGCCCTCCCTCGCACAGCCACCGCCTATTGTACATGGGGTACCTCCTCTTGGCCGCCTGCTCTGGCCTCAGGCGTGGCGTAACTCCTCATGCACGTGCATCTTTGCATGGTCGGTTGCGACAAGGCCAGCATCTCTCACGTCTGAGCGGGTGGGGCCGGCGATTCTCCCGTCTGCTCGGGGGCGGCCGGTGTCTCTCGGGTCTGCACGGGCAAGGCTGGGTTCTTTCGGGTCTGCGCGGGTGAGTCCGGCTTCTCTCGCGACTGCACGGGCGGGGCCTGGGTCTCTCGCGTCTTCGCGGGAGGGGCCCGGACTCTCACGTCTGTGCGGGCGGGGCCGGCGACTCTGGCGTCTGCGTGGGTGGGGCTGGGTTTCTCCCGTCTGCACGGGATGGGCCGGGGTCTCTCGCGTCTGCACAGGCAGGGAAGGCTTCTCTCACGTCTGCACCGTCGGGTGAGACTCAGAAAAATCCCTCACACAGTCGTCCCCATTGGAGAGGAGAACACACTTTATGGACTTAACTCGAGAAGAGGACCTATTCCCATTTAACGGCTCGAGAGTAATCACGAAATTCTCCTTCCAACAAAAAAGGGGACCTGACTTCCCTGAAACAACCTGAGAGAGTTCCTGAGGTCCCAGTCGCAACTCAAGAAGTACCCCCAACTTCACGCCGCAACTCGAGAAACACGGAAAAATTATCCCCTCAATGCGAGATGAGGAAATTTTGCACTGCAGAATCTCAAGAAAAATCCCATATTCCCGCTTAAAAGGCAATGGGTACTTGACTGCCTTTAGGCAACTCAGAATGGTCCCTAATATCCGTCCTCAGTGGAGAGGAGAACACATTTTATGAACTCAAATCGAGAAGAGGCTTTATTCTATTAAAGGGCTCCAGAGTAATCCGGAAGTTCCACTTCAAGCACAAAAGGGGACCTGACTTCCCTGAACTAACACGAGTGAGTTCCTGAGGTCCAACTGGCAACTCGAGAAGTACCCAAAGCTTCCCGCCACAATTCGTTAAATACCACAAAATTATCCCACCAAAGCGAGATGAGGAAATGTTGCACGGCACAATCAGAAGAGAAATCCCACATTCCCGCTTGAAAGGCAGAGGGGTACTTAAATCCCTTTAGGCCACTCAGAATGGTCCCTAACATCCGTCCTCAGTGGAGAGGAGAACACACTTTATGGACTCAAATCGAGAAGAGGCAATATTCCCATTTAACGGATCGAGAGTAATCCGGAAGTTCCCCTTCCAACACAAAAGGGGACCTGACTTCCCTAAGCAACTCGAGTGAGTTCCTGAGGTCCCCGTCGCAACTCAAAAAGTACCCCCTGTTTCCCACTGCAACTCGAGAAACACCACAAAATTCTCCCCTCTAAGCGAGATGAGGTAATTTTGCGCAGCAGAATCTCAAGAGAAATCCCACATTCACGCTTGAATGGAAAAAGGGTACTTGACACAATTTATGCCACGCAGAAAGTTCCCTAACATCAGTCCACAGTGGAGAGGAGAACACAGTTTATGAACTCAACTCGAGAAGATTCTCTATTCCCAATAAGGACTCGAGTGTAAGCCGGAAGTACCCCTTCCAGCAGAAAAGGGGACCTGAATTCCCTGAAGTAACACGAGTGAGTTCCTGAGGTCCCCGTCACATCTCGAGGAGTACCCCCAGCTTCCCGCCGCAATTCGAGAGACACCAAAAAATTATCTCCTCAATGCCAGATGAGGAAATTTTGCCCTGCAGAATCTCAAGAGATATCCCACATTCCCGCATGAAAGGCAAAAGGGTACTTGACTCCCTTTGGGTGACTCAGAATGTTCCCTACTATCTGTATTCAGTGGAGAGGAAAACAAACTTTATGGACTCAAATCGAGAAGAGGCAATATTCCCATTTAACGGCTCAAGAGTAATCCTGAAGTTCTGCTTCCAACAAAAAAGGGGACTTGACTTCCCTGAAGGAACCCGAGCGAGTTCCTGAGATTCCCGTCGTACCTCGACAAGTACCACCTGCTTTCTGCCGCAACTCGAGAAACACCACAAAGTTATGCCCTCAATGCGAGATGAGGAAAATATGCACTGCAGAATCTCACGAGAAATCCCATTTTCGCGCTTGAAAGGCAAAAGTGTACTTGAAACACTTTATGCCACTCAGAAAGTTCCCTAACATCCGTCCCCATTGGTGAAGAGAACACACTTTTTGTATTCAAGAAGAGGCCCTATTCACATTAAAGGGCTCGAGAGTAAGCTGGAAGTTCCCCTTCCAGCACAAAAGTGGACCTGACTTCCCTGAAGTAACAAGAGTGAGTTCCTGAGGTCCCCGTCGCAACTCGAGAAGCACCCCCAGCTTCCCGCCAAAATTTGAGAAACACCACAAATTTATCCACTCAATGAGAGATGAGGAAATTTTGCGCTGCAGAATCTCCAGAGAAATTCCACATACCCCCTTGAAAGGCAAAAGGGTACTTGAAAAACTTTATACCATACAGAAAGTTCCCTAACATCCGTCCCCATTGGAGAAGAGAACACATATTTGTACTCAAGAAGAGGCCCTATTCCTATTAAAGGGCTCGAGATTAAGCCGGAAGTTCCCCTTCCAGCACAAAAGTGGACCTGACTTCCTGGAAGTTGCTCGAGTGAGTTCCTGAGGTCCCCGTCACAACTCGAGAAGTACCCCCAGCTTCCCGCCGAATTCGAGAAACACCAGAAAGTTATCCCCTCATTACGAGATATGGAAATTTTGCACTGCAGAATCTCAAGAGAAATCCCACATTCCCGCTTGAAAGGCAAAAGGGTACTTGACACACTTTATGCCACACAGAAAGTTCCCTAACGTCGGTCCCCATTGGAGAGGAGAACACATTTTATGGACTCCACTCGAGAAGAGGCCCTATTCCCATTAAAGGGCTCGAGAGTAATCTGGAAGTTCCCCTTCAAGCACAAAAAGGGAACTGACTACACTGAATAAACACGAGTGAGTTCCTGAGGTTCACGTCGCAATTCAAGAAGTACCCCCAGCTTCCCGCCACAACTAGAGAAAAGCCACAAAATCATCCCCTCAATGCGAGATGAGGAAATTTAGCACTGGAGAATCTCAAGAGAAATCCCACATTCCCGCTTGAAAGACAATGGGTACTTGACTGCCTTTAGGCGACTCAGAATATTCCCTAACATCCGTCCTCAGTGGAGAGGAGATCACATTTAATCGAGCAGAGGCCCAATTCCCATTAAAGGGCTCCAGAGTAATACGGAAGTTCCACTTCAAGGACAAAAACTCGTGTTACTTCACATTCCCGCTTGAAAGGCAAAAGTGTACTTGACTCCCTTTGGGCGACTCAGAATGTTCCCTAACATCCGTACTCAGTGGAGAAGAGAACAAACTTTACGGACTCAAATCGAGAAGAGGCAATATTCCCATTTAACGGCTCGCGAGTAATCCGGAAGTTTCTCTTCCAACAAAAAAGGGGACTTGACTTCCCAGAAGGAACCCGAGCAAGTTGCTGACATCCCATCGTACCTCGAGAAGTGCAACTAGCTATCCACCCCAACTTGAGAAACACCACACAATTATCCCCTCAATGCGAGATGAGGTAAATTTGCAATGCAGAATCTCAAGAGAAATCCCACATTTGCGCTTGAAAGGCAAAAGGGTACTTGACACATTTAATGCCATTCAGAAAGTTCCTAAAATCCATCCCCATTGGTGAAGAGAACACACTTTTTGTACTCAAGAAGAGGCTCTATTCCCATTAAAGGGCTCGAGAGTAAGCCAGAAGTTCCAATTCCAACAAAAAAAGTGGACCAGACTTCCCTGAAGTAACAAGAGTGAGTTCCTGAGGTCCCCGTCGCAACTCGAGAAGCACCCCCAGCTTCCCGCCAAAATTTGAGAAACACCACAAAATTATCCCCTCAATGCGAGATGAGGAAATTTTGCGCTACAGAATCTCAAGAGAAATCCCACGTTCCCGCTTGAAAGGGAAAAGGGTACTTGAAACACTTTATACCACACAGAAAGTTCCCTAACATCCGTCACCATTGGAGAAGACAACACAATTTTTGTACTAAAGAAGAGGCCCTATTCCCATTAAAGGGCTCGAGAGTAAGCTGGAAGTTCCTCTTCCAGCACAAAGGGGACCTGACTTCCCTGAAGTAACTTGAGTGAGTTCCTGAGGTCCCCGTCACAGCTCGAGAAGTACCCCAGCTTCCCGCCGCAATTTGAGAAATACCACAAAAATATCCCCTCAGTGCGAGATGAGGAAATTTTGTGCTGCAGAATCTCAAGAGAAATCCTACATTCCCATATGAAAGGCAAAAGGGTACTTGACACACGTTATGCCACACAGAAATTTCCCTAACGTCGGTCCCCATTGCAGAGGAGAACACATTGTATGGACCCAACTGGAGAAGAGGCCCTATTCCCATTAAAGGGCTCGAGAAAAATCTGGAAGTTGCCCTTCAAGCACAAAAGGGGACCTGACTTCCCGGAAGTAACATGGGTGAGTTTCTGAGGTCCAGGTCGCAATTCCAGAAGTACCCCAGGCTTCCCGCCACAATTAGAGAAACGCCACAAAATCATTCCCTCAATGCGAGATGAGGAAATTTTGCACTGCAGAATCTCAAGAGAAATCCCACATTCCCGCTTAAAAGGCAATGGATATTTGATTGCCTTTAGGGGACTCAGAATGTTCCTTAACATTCGTCCTCAGTGGAGAGGAGAACACATTTAATGGACTCAAATCGAGAAGAAACCCCTTTCCCATTAAAGGGCTCCAGAGTAATACGGAAGTTCACCTTCAAGCACAATAGGGGACCTGACTTCCCTGAAGTAACACCAGTGAGTACCTGAGGTCCACGTCGCAACTCGAGAAGTACCCCCAGCTTCCCGCCACAATTCGAGAAACACCACAAAATTATCCCCTCAATGCGAGATGAGGAAATGTTGCGCGGCAGAATCTCAAGAAAAATCCCACATTCACGCTTGAAAGGAAAAAGGGTACTTGACTCCATTTATGCGATTCAGAATGCTCCCTAACATCCTTCCTCAGTGGAGAAGAGAACACACTTTTTGGACTCAAATCGAGAAGAGGCAATATTCCCATTTAACGGCTCGAGAGTAATCTGGACGTTCCCCTTCCAACATAAAAGGGGTATTGACTTCACTGAAGGAACTCGAGTGAGTTCCTGAGATCCCCTTCGCAATTCAAGAAGTACAACCTGCTTTCCGCCGCAACTCGAGAAACACCAGGAATTTGTCCCCTCAAAGCAAGATGATGTAAATTTGCGCTGCAGAATCTCAAGAGAAATCCCACATTCGCGCTTGAAAGGGAAAAGGGTACTTGACACACTTTATGCCACTCAAAATGCTCCCTAACATCCGTCCCCATTGAGAGGAGAACACACATTTTAGGACTCAACTCGAAGAGGCCCTATTCCCAATAAAGGGCTCGAGATAATCTGGAAGTTCCCCTCCCAGCACAACAGGGGACCTGACTTCCCTGAAGCAACTCGAGTGAGTACCTGAGGTCCTCATCACAACTCGAGAAGTACCCCAAGCTTCCTGCCACATTTCGAGAAACAACACAAAATTATCCCCTCACTGCGAGATGAGGTAAATTTGCTCAAGAGAATCTCAAGAGAAATCCCACATTCCCGCTTAAAAGACAATGGGTACTTGACTGCCTTTAGGCGACTCAGAATGTTCCTTAACATTCGTCCTCAGTGGTGAGGAGAACACATTTAATGGACTCAAATCGAGAAGAGACCCTATTTCCATTAAAGGGCTCCAGAGTAATACGGAAGTTCACCTTCAAGCACAATAGGGGACCAGATTTCGCTGATGTAACACCAGTGAGTTCCTGAGGTCCACGTCGCAACTCGAGAAGTACCCCCAGCTTCCCACCACAATTCGAGAAACACCACAAAATTATCCCCTCAATGCGAGATGAGGAAATGTTGCGCGGCAAAATCTCAAGAGAAATCCCACATTCACACTTGAAAGGCAAAAGGTTACTTGACTCCCTTTATGCGATTCAGAATGCACCCTAACATCCTTCCTCAGTGGAGAGGAGAACACACTTTTTGGACTCAAATCGAGAAGAGGCAATATTCCCATTTAACGGCTCGAGAGTAATCCGGAAGTTCCCCTTCCAACATAAAAGGGGACCTGACTTCCCTGAAGGAACCCGAGCGAATTCCTGAGATCCCCGTCGCAATTCAAGAAGTACCACCTGCTTTCCGCCGCAACTCGAGAAACACCACGAATTTGTCCCCTCAAAGCAAGATGATGTAAATTTGCACTGCAGAATCTCAAGAGAATTCCCACATTAGCGCTTGAAAGGGAAAAGGGTACTTGACACAATTTATGCCACGCAGAATGTTCCCTAACATCAGTCCCCAGTGGAGAGGAGAACACAGTTTATGAACTCAACTGGAGAAGATTTCCTATTCCCATTAAGGACTCGAGAGTAAGACGGAAGTACCCCTTCCAGCAGAAAAGGGGACCTGAATTCCCTGAAGTAACACGAGTGAGTTCCTGAGGTCCCCGTTGCATCTCGAGGAGTACCCCCAGTTTCCCGCCGCAATTCGAGAGACACCAAAAAATTATCTCCTCAATGCCAGATGAGGAAATTTTGCCCTGCAGAATCTCAAGAGAAATCCCACATTCCCGCATGAAAGGCAAAAGGGTACTTGACTCCCTTTGGGTGACTCAGAATGTTCCCTACTATCCGTATTCAGTGGAGAGGAAAACAAACTTTATGGACTCAAATCGAGAAGAGGCAATATTCCCATTTAACGGCTCAAGAGTAATCCGGAAGTTCTGCTTCCAACAAAAAAGGGGACTTGACTTCCCTGATGGAACCCGAGCGAGTTCCTGAAATCCCCGTCGTACCTCGAGAAGTACCACCTGCTTTCTGCCGCAACTCGAGAAACACCACAAAATTATCCCCTCTATGCGAGATGAGGAAAATATGCACTGCAGAATCTCACGAGAAATCCCACATTCGAGCTTGAAAGGCAAAAGGGTACTTGAAACACTTTATGCCACTCAGAAAGTTCCCTAACATCTATCCCCATTGGTGAAGAGAACACACTTTTTGTATTCAAGAAGAGGCCCTATTCACATTAAAGGGCTCGAGAGTAAGCTGGAAGTTCCCCTTCCAGCACAAAAGTGGACCTGACTTCCCTGAAGTAACAAGAGTGAGTTCCTGAGGTCCCCGTCGCAACTCGAGAAGCACCCCCAGCTTCCCGCCAAAATTTGAGAAACACCACAAATTTATCCACTCAATGAGAGATGAGGAAATTTTGCGTTACAGAATCTCAAGAGTAATTCCACATACCCGCTTGAAAAGCAAAATGGTACCTTGAAAAACTTTATACCATACGGAAAGTTCCCTAACATCCGTCCCCATTGGAGAAGAGAACACACTATTTGTACTCAAAAAGAGGCCCTATTCCCATTAAAGGGCTCGAGATTAAGCCGGAAGTTCCCCTTCAAGACAAACGTGGACCAGACTTCCCTGAAGTTGCTCGAGTGAGTTCCTGAGGTCCCCGTCACAACTCGAGAAGTACCCCCAGCTTCCCGCCGAATTCGAGAAACACCAGAAAGTTATCCCCTCATTACGAGATATGGAAATTTTGCGCTGCAGAATCTCAAGAGAAATCCCACATTCCCGCTTGAAAGGCAAAAGGGTACTTGACACACTTTATGCCACACAGAAAGTTCCCTAACGTCGGTCCCCATTGGAGAGGAGAACACATTTTATGGACTCCACTCGAGAAGAGGCCCTATTCCCATTAAAGGGCTCGAGAGTAATCTGGAAGTTCCCCTTCAAGCACAAAAGGGGAACTGACTACCCTGAAATAACACGAGTGAGTTCCTGAGGTTCACGTCGCAATTCAAGAAGTACCCCCAGCTTCCCGCCACAACTAGAGAAAAGCCACAAAATCATCCCCTCAATGCGAGATGAGGAAATTTAGCACTGGAGATTCTCAAGAGAAATCCCACATTCCCGCTTAAAAGACAATGGGTACTTGACTGCCTTTAGGCGACTCAGAATATTCCCTAACATCCGTCCTCAGTGGAGAGGAGATCACATTTAATGGACTCAAATCGAGAAGAGGCCCAATTCCCATTAAAGGGCTCCAGAGTAATATGGAAGTTCCACTTCAAGCACAAAAGGGGACCTGACTTCCCTGAAGTAACACGAGTGAGTTCCTGAGGTCCACGTCGCAACTCGAGAAGGACCCAAGGCTTCCCCCCACAATTCGATAAACACCACAAAATTATCCCACCAATGCGAGATGAGGAAATGTTGCACGGCACAATCACAAGAGAAATCCCACATTCCTGCTTGAAAGGCAAAAGTGTACTTGACTCCCTTTATGCGATTCAGAATGTTCCCTAACATCCGTTCTCAGTGGAGAGGAGAACACACTTTTTGGACACAAATCGAGAAGAGGCAATATTCCCATTTAACGGCTCCAGAGTAATCCGGAAGTTCCCCTTCCAACACAAAAGGGGACCTGACTCCCTAAGTAACCCGAGCGAGTTCCTCAGGTCCCCATCGCGACTCGAAAAGTACCCCCTGCTTCCCGCCGCAACTCGAGAAACACCACAAAATTCTCCCCTCAATGTGAGATGAGGTAATTTTCCGTGGCAGAATCTCAAGAGAAATCCCACATTCCCGTTTGAATGGAAAAAGGGTACTTGACACAATTTATGCCACGCAGAAAATTCCCTAACATCCGTCCCCAGTGGAGAGGAGAACACACTTCATGAACTCAACTCAAGAAGATGCCCTATTCCCATTAAAGGACTCGAGAGTAAGCCGGAAGTGCCCCTTCCAGCAGAAAAGGGGACCTGAATTCCGTGAAGTAACACGAGTGAGTTCCTGAGGTCCCCGTTGCACTTCGAGAAGTACCCTCAGCTTCACGCCGCAATTCGAGAAACACCACAAAATTATCTCTTCAATGCCAGATGAGGAAATTTTGCACTGCAGAATCTCAAGGCAAATCCCACATTCCCGCTTGAAAGGCAAAAGTGTACCTGACTCCCTTTGGGCGACTCAGAATGTTCCCTAACATCCGTACTCAGTGGAGAAGAGAACAAACTTTACGGACTCAAATCGAGAAGAGGCAATATTCCCATTTAACGGCTCAAGAGTAATCCGGAAGTTTCGCTTCCAACAAAAAAGGGGACTTGACTTCCCAGAAGGAACCTGAGCAAGTTGCTGACATCCCGTCGTACCTCGAGAAATGCAACCAGCTATCCACCCCAACTCGAGAAACACCACAAAATTATCCCCTCAATGCGAGATGAGGTAAATTTGCAATGCAAAATCTCAAGAGAAATCCCACATTTGCGCTTGAAAGGCAAAAGGGTACTTGACACACTTAATGCCACTCAGAAAGTTCCTAACATCCGTCCCCATTGGTGAAGAGAACACACTTTTTGTACTCAAGAAGAGGCTCTATTCCCATTAAAGGGCTTGAGAATAAGCCAGAAATTCCAATTCCAGCAAAAAAGTGGACCGGACTTCCCTGAAGTAACAAGAGTGAGTTCCTGAGGTCCCCGTCGCAACTCGAAAAGTACACCCAGCTTCCTGCCACAATTTGAGAAACACCACAAAATTATCCCCTCAATGCGAGATGAGGAAATTTTGCGCTACAGAATCTCAAGAGAAATCCCACGTTCCCGCTTGAAAGGGAAAAGGGTACTTGAAACACTTTATACCACACAGAAAGTTCCCTAACATCCGTCACCATTGGAGAAGACAACACAATTTTTGTACTAAAGAAGAGGCCCTATTCCCATTAAAGGGCTCGAGAGTAAGCTGGAAGTTCCTCTTCCAGCACAAAGGGGACCTGACTTCCCTGAAGTAACTTGAGTGAGTTCCTGAGGTCCCCGTCACAGCTCGAGAAGTACCCCAGCTTCCCGCCGCAATTTGAGAAATACCACAAAAATATCCCCTCAGTGCGAGATGAGGAAATTTTGTGCTGCAGAATCTCAAGAGAAACCCCACATTCCCACTTGAAAGGCAAAAGGGTACTTGACACACGTTATGCCACACAGAAATTTCCCTAACGTTGGTCCCCATTGCAGAGGAGAACACATTGTATGGACTCCACTGGAGAAGAGGCCCTATTCCCATTAAAGGGCTCGAGAATAATCCGGAAGTTGCCCTTCAAGCACAAAAGGGGACCTGACTTCCTGGAAGTAACACGAGTGAGTTTCTGAGGTCCACGTCGCAATTCCAGAAGTACCCCCAGCTTCCCGCCACAATTAGAGAAACGCCACAAAATCATTCCCTCAATGCGAGATGAGGAAATTTTGCACTGCAGAATCTCAAGAGAAATCCCACATTCCGGCTTAAAAGGCAATGGGTATTTGATTGCCTTTAGGCGACTCAGAATGTTCCTTAACATTCGTCCTCAGTGGAGAGGAGAACACATTTAATGGACTCAAATCGAGAAGAGACCCTTTTCTCATTAAAGTACTCCAGAGTAATACGGAAGTTCACCTTCAAGCACAAAAGCGGACCTGACTTCCCTGAAGCAAATCGAGTGAGTTCCTGAGGTCCTCATCACAACTCGAGAAGTACCCCAAGCTTCCCGCCACATTTCGAGAAACAACACAGAATTATCCCCTCACTGCGAGATGAGGTAAATTTGCAGTGCAGAATCTCAAGAGAAATCCCACATTCCCGCTTAAAAGACAATGGGTACTTGACTGCCTTTAGGCAACTCAGAATGTTCCTTAACATTCGTCCTCAGTGGTGAGGAGTACACATTTAATGGACTCAAACCGAGAAGAGACCCTTTTCCCATTAAAGGGCTACAGAGTAATACGGAAGTTCACCTTCAAGCACAATAGGGGACCGGACTTCCCTGAAGTAACACAAGTGAGTTCCTGAGGTCCACTTCGCAACTCGAGAAGTACCCCCAGCTTCCCACCACAATTCGAGAAACACCACAAAATTATCCCCTCAATGCGAGATGAGGAAATGTTGCGCGGCAGAATCTCAAGAGAAATCCCACATTCACGCTTGAAAGGAAAAAGGGTACTTGACTCCCTTTATGCGATTCAGAATGCTCCCTAACATCCTTCCTCAGTGGAGAAGAGAACACACGTTTTGGACTCAAATCGAGAAGAGGCAATATTCCCATTTAACGGCTCGAGAGTAATCCGGAAGTTCCCCTTCCAACATAAAAGGGGTATTGACTTCCCTGAAGGAACTCGAGCGAGTTCCTGAGATCCCCATCGCAATTCAAGAAGTACCACCTGCTTTCCGCCGCAACTCGAGAAACACCAGGAATTTGTCCCCTCAAAGCAAGATGATGTAAATTTGCGCTGCAGAATCTCAAGAGAAATCCCACATTTCCACTTGAATGGAAAAAGGGGACTTGACACACTTTATGCCACTCAAAATGCTCCCTAACATCCGTCCCCATTGAGAGGAGAACACACATTTTAGGACTCAACTCGAGAAGATGCCCTATTCCCATTAAAGGGCTCGAGAGTAATCCGGAAGTTCCCCTCCCAGCACAAAAGGGTACCTGACTTCCCTGAAGCAACTCGAATGAGTTCCTGAGGTCCTCATCGCAATTCGAGAAATACCCCAAGCTTCCCCCCACAGTTCGAGAAACACCACAAAATTATCCCCTCAATGCGAGATAAGGAAATTTTCCACTGCAGAATCTCAAGAGAAATCCCACATTCCCGCTTAAAAGGCAATGGGAACTTGACTGCCTTTAGGCGAATCAGAATGGTCCCTATCATCCGTCCTCAGTGGAGAAAAGAACACACTTTTGGGACACAAAACGAGAAGAGGCAATATTCCCATTTAAAGGCTCGAGAGAATTCCGGAAGTTCCCCTTCCAACACAAAAGGGGACCTGACTTCCCTAAGCAACCCGAGCGAGTTCCTGAGGTCCCCGTCGCAACTCGAAAAGTACCCCCTGCTTCCCGCCGCAACTCGAGAAACACCAAAAAATTCGCCCCTCAATGCGAGATGAGGTAATTTTCCGCAGCAGAATCTCAAGAGAAATCCCACATTCCCACTTGAATGGAAAAAGGGTACTTGACACAATTTATGCCACGCAGAAAGTTTCCTAACTTCTGTCCCCAGTGGAGAGGAGAACACACTTTATGAACTCAGCTCGAGAAGATGCCCTATTCCCATTAAAGGACTCGAGAGTAAGCCGGAAGTGCTCCTTCCAGCAGAAAAGGGGACCTGATTTCCCTGAAGGAACCCGAGCGAGTTCCTGAGATCCCCGTCGCAATTCAAGAAGTACCACCTGCTTTCCGCCGCAACTCGAGAAACACCACGAATTTGTCCCCTCAAAGCAAGATGATGTAAATTTGCACTGCAGAATCTCAAGAAAATTCCCACATTCACGCTTGAAAGGGAAAAGGCTACTTGACACACTTTATGCCACTCAAAATGCTCCCTAACATCCGTCCCCATTGAGAGGAAAACACACATTTTAGGCTCAACTCGAGAAGAGGCCCTATTCCCATTAAAGGGCTCGAGAGTAATCCAGAAGTTCCCCTCCCAGCACAAAAGGGGACCTGACTTCCCTGAAGCAACTCGAGTGAGTTCCTGAGGTCCTCATCGCAACTCGAGAAGTACCCCAAGCTTCCCGCCGCATTTCGAGAAACAACACAAAATTATCCCCTCACTGCGAGATGAGGTAAATTTGCAGTGCAGAATCTCAAGAGAAATCCCACATTCGCGCTTGAAAGGCAAAGGGTACTTGACACACGTTATGCCACTCAACAAGTTCCCTAACATCCGTCCCCATTGGTGAAGAGAAAACACTTTTTGTACTCAAGAATAGGCCCTAATCCATTAAAGGGCTCGAGAGTAAGCCAGAAGTTCCCCTCTAGCACAAAAGTGGACCTGACTTCCCTGAAGTAACAAGAGTGAGTTCCTGAGATCCCCGTCGCAACTCGAGAAGTACCCCCAGCTTCCCGCCGCAATTAGAGAAACACCACAAAAATATCCCCTCAATGCGAGATGAGGAAATTTTGTGCTGCAGAATTTCAAGAGAAATCCCACATTCTCGCTTGAAAGGCAAAATTGTACTTGACAAACTTCATGCCACACAGAAATTTCCCTAACGTCGGTCCCCATTGCAGAGGAGAACACATTTTAGGACTCAACTCGAGAAGAGGCCCTATTCACATTTAAGGGCTCAAGAGTAATCTGGAAGTTCCCCTTCCAACACAAAAGGGGACCTGACTTCCCTCGGGCAACCCCAGCGAGTTCCTGAGGTTCCCGTCGCAACTCGAAAAGAACCCCCTGCTTCCCGCCGCTTTTCAAGAAACACCACAAAATTATTTCCTCAATGCGAGATGAGGTAATTTGCGCTGCTGAATCTCAAGAAATATCCCCCACTCCCGCTTGAAAAGCAAAAGAATACTTGACACACTTTATACCACTCAGGAAGTTCCCTAACATCCATCCTCATGGACAGGAGAACAGACTTTATGGACTCAATCGAGAAGAGGCCCTATTCCCATTAAAGGGCTTGAGAGAAATCCGGAAGTGCCCCTTCCAGCACAAAAGGGGACCTGACTTCCCTGAAGTAACTCGAGTGAGTTACTGAGGTCCCCATCTCAACTTAAGAAGTACACCCAGCTTCCCGCTGCAATTCGAGAAACACCACAAAATTTTACCCTCAATTTGAGATGATGAAATTTTGCGTGGCAAAATCTCAAGAGAAATCCCACATTCCCACTTTAAAGGCAAAAGGGTACTTGACTCCCTTTAGGCTACTCAGAATGTTCCCTAACATCCGTCTTCACTGGAGAGGAGAACACACTTTATGGACTCAACTCGAGAAGAGGCCCTATTCCCATTAAAGGACTCGAGAGTAATCCGGAGGTTCCCCTTCCAGCACAAAAAGGGACCTGAATTCCCTGAAGGAACTCGAGTGAGTTCGTGAGGTCCCTGTCGCAACTCGAGAAGTACCCCCAGCTTCCCACTGCAATTCGAGAAACACCACACAATTATCCCCTCAATCCGAGATGAGGAAATATTGCGCTGCAGAATCTCAAGAGAAATCCTACATTCCCGCTTGAAAGGCAAAAGGGTACTTGACACACTTTATGCCACTCACAGATTTCCCTAATATCGGTCCCCATTGGAGAGGAGAACACACTTTATGGACTCAACTCGAGAAGAGGCCCTTTTCCCACTAAAGGCTCGAGAGTAATCCGGAAGTTTCCTTTCCAGCACAAAAGGGGACCTGAATTCCCTAAAGAAACTCGAGTGAGTTCCTGAGGTTCCCGTCGCAACCAGAGAAGTACCCCCTGTTTCCCGCCACAACTCGAGAAACACCAAAAAATTATCCCTTCAATGCGAGATGAGGTAAATTTCCGCTACAGAATCTCAAGGGAAATCCCACATTCCAGCTTTAAAAGCAAAAGGGTACTTGACACACTTTATGCCACTCAGAAAGTTCGCTAAAATCCATCCCCATTGGAGAGGACAACAAATTTTTGGACTCAGATCGAGAAGAGGCAATATTCCCATTTAATGGCTCGAGAGTGATCCGGAAGTTCCCCTTCCAACACAAAAGGGGACTTGACTTCCCTGAAGCAACCCGAGCGAGTTTCTGAGGTCTCCTTCGCAACTCGAGAAGTACCCCCTTCTTCCCGCCACAAATACAGAAACACCACAAAATTATCCCCTCAATGTGAGATGAGGTAATTTTGCGCTGCATCATCTCAAGAGAAATCCCACATTCACGCTTGAAAGGCTAAAGGTTACTTGACTCCCTTTAGGCGACTCAGAATGTTCCCTAACATCCGTCCTCAGTGGAGAAGAGAACACACTTTATGGACTCAATTCGAGAAGAGGCAATATTTCCGTTTAACGGATCGAGAGTAATCCAGAAGTTCCCCTTCCAAAACAAAAGGTGACTTCACTTCCTTGAAGAAACCCGAGCGAGTTCTTGAGGTCCCCTTCGCACCTCGAGAAGTACCCCTTTCTTCCCGGCGAAACTCGAGAAACACCACAAAATTATCCCATCAATTTTATGACGTAATTTTGCACTGTAGAATCTTAAGAGATATCCCACATTCCCGCTGAAAGGCAAAAGGGTACTTGACATACTTAATGCCACTCAGAAAGTTCCCTAACATCCGTCCTCTTTGGAGAGGAGAACACAATTTATGGACGACACTCAAGAAGAGGCCTTATTCCCACTAAAGGGTTCGAGAGTAATCCGCATGTTCCCCTTCCAGCACAAAAGGGGACCCAACATCCCTGAAGTATCTCGAGTGTGTTCCTGAGGTCCACATCACATCTCGAGAAGTACCCGTTTCTTCCCGCCACAACTCGAGAAACACCACAAAATTATCCCGTCAATGCGAGATGAGGAAATTTTGAGCTGCAGAATGTCAAGAGAAATTCCACATTCCCACTTGAAAGACAAAACGGTGCTTGACACCCTTTATGCGACTCAGAAATTTCCCTCAAACAGCCGACCCCATTGTAGAGGAGAACACACTTTATGGACTCAACTCGAGAAGAGGCCCTATTCCCATTTAACGGCTCAAGAGTAATCCCGAAGTTCCCCTTCCAACACAAAAAGGGGACCTGAATTCCCTGAAGCAACCCGAGAAAGTTCCTGTAGTCCCAGTTGCAACTCGAGATGTACCCCCAGCTTCCCGCCGCAACTCGAGAAACACCGCAAAATTATACCCTCAATGCTAGACGAGGAAATTTTGCGCTGCAGAATCTCAAGAGAAATTCCACATTCCCATGTGAAAGGCAAAAGGGTACTTGCCACCGTTTATGTGTCTCAGAAAGTTCCCTCACGGAGCCACCCCCTTTGGAGAGGAGAACACACGTTATGGACTCAACTCGAGAAGAGGGCCTATTCCCATTTAACGGCTGGAGAGTAAACCAGAAGTTCCCCTTCCAGCAATACAGGGGACATGACTTCCCTGAAGCAACCCGAGTGAGTTCCTGAGGTCAGCATCGCAACTAGAGAAGCACCCCCAGCTTTCTGCCGCAACTCATGAAACACAACAAAATTATCCCCTCAATGCGAGATGAGGAAATTTTGCGCTGCTGAATCTCAAGAGAAATGCGACATTCCTGCTTGAAAGGCAAGAGGGTACTTGACACACTTTATGTGACTAAGAAAGTTCCCTAACAGCCGTCCCCATTGGAGAGAAGAACTCACTTTATGGACTGTAATATAGAAGAGGCCCTATTCCATTTAATGGCTGGAGAGTAATCCGGAAGTTTGCCTTAAAAAAAAAATGGGAACTGACTTCCCTGAATCAACCCGAGAGAATACCTGAGGTCCCCTTCGCAACTCGAGAATTACCCCCACGTTCCCACCGCAACTCGTCAAACACCACAAAATTATCCCCTCAACATGAGATGAGGTAATTTTGCCCTTCTGAATCTCAAGAGAAATCCCACGATCCCTCTTGAAAGGCAAAAGGGTACTTGACACCCTTTATGCGACTCAGAAAATTCCTTCATACAGCCGTCCTAACTGGAGAGGAAAACACAATTTTTGGACTCAACTCGAGAAGAGGCCCTATTCCCATTAAACGGCTCGAGAGTAAACCGGAAGTTCCCCTTCCAAAACAAAAGGGGACCTGACTTCCCTGAAACAACCCTAGTGATTTCCTGAGGTCCCCATCGGAACTCGAGAAGTACCCCCAGCTTCCTGGCACAACTCGAGAAACACCCCAAAATTACCCCCTCAATGCGAGATAAGGAAATTTTGCACTCCAGAATCTCAAGAGAAATCCCACATTCCCCCTTGAAAGGCAAAAGTGTACTTGACACCCTTTATGCTCCTCAGAAAGTACCCTCACGCCACTGTCCCCTTTGGAGTGGGGAACACACTTTATGGACTCAACTCAAGAAGAGGCCCTATTCCCATTTAACACCTGGAGAGTAATTCAGAAGTTCCCCTTCCAACACCACAGGGGACCTGACTTCCCTCAAGCAGCCCGAGCCAATTCCTGTGTTCCCCGTCTCAACACGAGAAGTACCCCCAGCTTCCCACCGCAACTCAGGAAACACCACAAAAATATCCCGTTAATGCGAGATGAGGAAATTTTGCACTGCAGTATCTCAAGAGAAATCGGACATTCCCGCTTGAAAGGGAAGAGGGTACTTGACACCCTTTATGGGACTCAGAAACTTCCCTCACAGAGCAGGCCCCATTGGAGAGGAGAACACACTTTATGGACTCAACTCGAGAAGAGTCCCTACACCCATTTAACATCTGGAGAGTAATCCCGAATTTCCCTTTCCAACAAAAAAGGGGACCTGTCTTACCTCAAGAAACCCGACCGAGTTCCTGACGTCTCCGTCGCAATTCGAGTAGTATCCACAGCTTCCCGCCGCAACTCACGAAACAACACAAAATTATCCCGTCAATGTGAGATGAGGAAATTTGGGGCTGTAGAATCTCAAGAGAAATCCCACATTCCCGCTTGAAAGACAAAACGGTACTTGACACCCTTCATGCGACTCAGAAAGTTATGTCAAACAGCCGTCCCCATTGGAGAGGAGAACACACTTTATGGACTCAACTCGAGAAGAGGCCCTATTCCCATTTAATGGCTCAAGATAATCCCGTAGTTCCCCTTCCAACACATAAAGGAGACCTGACTTACCTAAAGCAACCCGTGGAAGTTCCTGTATTCCCTATCGAAACTTGAGAAGTAGCCCCAGCTTCCCGCTGAAACTCGAGATACACAACAAAATTATCCCCTCAATGCGAGATGAGGAAATTTTGCGCTGCAGAATCTCAGAAATCCCACGTTCCTGATTGAAAGAAAAAACGGTACTTGACACCCTTTATGTGACTCAGAAAGTTCCCTCACGCTGCCGTCCCCTTTGGACCACAAAATTATCCCGTCAATGCGAGATGAGGAAATTTTGCGCTGTAGAATCTCAAGAGAAATCCGACATTCCCGCTTGAAAGGCAAGAGGGTACTTGAAACCCTTTATGGGATTCAGAAACTTCCCTCACAGAGCCGACCCCATTGGAGAGGAGAACACACTATTTGGACTCAACTCGAGAAGAGGCCCTATTCCCCTTTAACCGCTCCAGAGTAATCCCGAAGTTCCCCTTCCAATACAAAAAGGGGACCTGAATGGCCTGAAGTAACCCTAGCGAGTTCCTGACGTCCCCGTCGCAACTCGAGAAGTACCCCCAGCTTCCTGCCTCAACTAGAGAAACACTACAAAATTCTTCCCTCATTGCGAGGTGAGGAAATTTTGCGCTGCAGAATGTCAAGAGAAATCCCACATTCCCGCTTGAAAGGCAAAAGGGTACTTAACACCCTTTATGCGACTCAGAAAGTTCCTTCACACAGCCGTCCCCATTGGAGAGGAGAACACACTTTATGGACTCAACTCGAGAAGAGGCCCTATTCCCATTTAACGGCTCGAGAGTAATGCCGAGGTTCCCCTTCCAACGAAAAGGGGGACCTGACTTCCATGAAGCAACCCGAGCGAGTTCCTGAGGTCCCCGTCGCACCTCGAGAAGTAGCCCCAGCTTCCCGCTGCAACTCGAGAAACACCACAAAATTATCCCCTCAATGCAATATGAGTATATATTGCGCTAAAGTATTTCACGAGAAATCCCACATTACCGCCTGAAAGGAAAGAGGGGTCTTGACACCCTTCATGCGTTTCAGAAAGTTCCCTCCCACAGCAGTACCCATTGGAGAGGAGAACACACGTTTTGAACTCAACTCGAGAAGAGGTCCTATTTCCATTTATCAGCTCGAGAGAAATCCGAAGTTCCCCTTCCAACACCAAAGGGGACCTGACTTCTCTGAAGCAACCCGAGCGAGTTCCTGAGGTCCCCGTCGCAACTCGAGAACTACCCCCAGCTTCCCGCCGCAACTCGAGAAATACCACAAAATTATCCCCCCAATGAGAGATGAGGAAATTTTGTGCTGCAGACTCTCAAGAGAAATCCCACATTCCCGCTTGAAAGGCAAAAGGGTATTTCACACTCTTTATGCGACTCAGAAAGCTCCCTCACACAGCCAACTCCATTGGAGAGGAGAACACACTTTATGGACTCAACTCGAGAAGAGGCCCTACTTCCATTTAACGTCTCGAGAGTAATCCGAAATTCCCCTTCCAACACAAAAGAGGACCTTACTTCCATGAAGCAACCCGAGCGAGTTCCCTGAGGTCCCCGTCGCTCCTTGAGATGTACCAGCAGCTTCCCGCAGCAACTGGAGAAACACCACAAAAATATCCCTTCAATGAGAGATGAGCAAAATTTGCGCTGCAGTATTTCAAGAGAAATCACACATTCCCGCTTGAAAGGCAAAAGTATACTTGACACCCTTAATGCGACTCAAAATATCCCTCACACAGCCGTCCCCATTGGAGAGGAGAACACACTTTATGGACTCAACTCAAGAAGAGGCCCTATTCCCATTTAATGGCTGGAGAGTAATCCGGAAGTTCCCTTTCCAAGACAAAGGGGACCTCACTTCCCTGGAGTAACCGGTGAGTTACTGAGGTTCCCATCGCAACTCGAGAAGTATCCCGAGCTTCCCGATGCAACTCGAGAAACACCACAGAATTATCTCCTCAATGCTAAATGAGAAAATTTTGCGTTGCAGAATCTCAAGAGAAATCCCACATTTCCACTTGAAAGGCAAAAGGCTACTTGACACCCTTTATGCGACTCAGAAAATTCCCTCACACAGCCGTCCCAATGGAGAGGAGAACACACTTTATGGACTCAAATGGAGAAGAGGACCTATTCCCATTTAACGGCTCAACAGTAATCCCGAAGTTCCCCTTCCAACAAAAAAGGGGACCTGACTTCCCTGAAGCAACCCGAGCAATTTTCTGAAGTCCCCATCGCAACTCGAGAAGTACCCCCAGCTTCCCGCCGCAACTCGATCAACACCACAAAATTATCCCCTCAATGTGAGATGAGGAAATTTTGTGCTGCAGAATCTCAAGAGAAATCCGACATTCCCGCTTGAAAGGCAAAGGGCTACTTGACACACTTATTGCGAATCAGAAAGGTCCCTAACAGCTGGCCCATTGGAGAGGAGAACACACTTTATGGACTCAACACCAAAAGAGGCCCTATTCCTGTTTAACAGCTCGAATGTAATACAGAAATTCCCTTTCCAGCACAAAAGGGGACTTGATTTCACTGAAGCAACCCGAGCGAGTTCCTGAGGTCCCAGTCACAACTCGAGAAGAACCTCAAGCTTCCCTCCGCTTCTTGAGAAACACCACAAAATTTTCCCCTCAGTGAGAGATGAGGTAATTTTGCCCTGCACAATCTCAAGAGAATACGCACATTCCCGCTTGAAAGGCAAAAGGGTACAGGACACCATTTATGCAAATTAGGAAGTTCCCTCAGACAGCCATCCCCATTGGAGAGGAAAACAAACTTTTGGACTCAACTTTAGAAGAGGACCTATACCGATTTAACGGCTCGACAGTAATCCGGAAATTCCCCTACCAAAACAAAAGGGGACCTGACTTCCCTGAAGCAACCCAAGCGAGTTCCTGAGGTCCCCATCGCAACTTGGAAAGTACCCCCAGCTTCCCGCTGAAACTTGAGAAGCACAACAAAATTATCCCCTCAATGGGAGATGAGTAAATTTTGCGCTGCAGAATATCAAGAGAAATCCCACATTACCGCTTGAAAAGCAAAAGGGAACTTGAGACCCTTTATGCGAATCAGAAAGTTCCCTAACAGCCGTCCCTAATGGAGAGGAGAACACACTATATGGCCTCAACTCGAGAAGAGGCCCTATTCCCATTTAAAGTCTCGAAAGTAATCTGGAAGTTCCCCTTCCAGCACACAAGGGGACCTTACTTCCTTGAAGCAAAGCGATCGAGTTCCTGAGGTCACCGTCGCAACTCGAGAAGTACCCCCAGGTTCTCGTCAAACCTCGAGAAACAACACAAAATTATCCCCTCAATGCAAGATGAGGAATTTTGCGCTGCAGAATTTCAAGCGGAATCGCACATTCCCGCTTTAAAGGCAAAACGGTACTGACACCTTTTATGCGATTCAGAAAGTTCCCTCCCACACCCATCCCCATTGGAGAGGAGAACACACTTTATGGACTCAACTCGAGAAGAGGCCCTATTCCCATTTAACGGCTCAAGAGTAATCCTGAAGTTCCCTTTCCAATACAAAAGGGGACCTGACTTCCCTGAAGCAACCTGAGCAGGTTCCTGAGGTCCCCGTTGCAACTGGAGAAGTACCCCCAGCTTCCTGCCGCAACTCGAAATACAGCACAAAAATGACCCCTCAATGAGAGATGAGCAAAATTGACGCGGCAGAATCCCAAGAGAAATCCCAAATTCCCGCTTGAAAGGCAAAAGTGTACTAGACACATTTTATGCGACTCAGAAAGTTCCCTAACAGCCGTCCCCATTGGAGAGGAAAACACACTTTATTGCCTCAACTCGAGAAGAGGCCCTATTCCCATTTAAAGGCTCAAGAGTAATCCAGAAGTTCCCCTTCCAGCAAAAAATGCGAACTGTCTTCCCTGAAGCAACCCGATCGAGTTCCTCAGGTCCCCGTCACAACTCGAGATGTACCCCCAGCTTCCCGCCGCAACTCGAGAAACACCACAAAATTATCTGCTCAATGACATATGGGGAAATTTTGCTCTGCATAATCTCAAGAGGAATACCACATTATGGCTTGAAAGGCAAAAGGGTACTTGACACACTTTATGCGACTCAGAAAGTTCCCTAACTTCCGTCCCCATTGGAGAGGAAAACACACATTATGGACTCAACTCTAGAAGAAGCCCTATTGCCATTTAACGTCTTGAGAGTAATCCGGAAGGTCCCATTCCAACACAAAAGGGGACCTGACTTCCCTGAAGCAAGCCGACTAGGTTCCTGAGGTCCCCGTCGCAACTTGGGAAGTACTGCCAGCTTCCCGCCAAAACTGGAGAAAAACAACAAAATTATCCCCTCAATGCGAGTTGAGGAAATTTTGTGCTGCAGAATCTCAAGAGAATTCCCACATTCCCGTTTGAAAGGCAAAAGGATACTTGACACCCTTTATGTGACTGAAAGTTCCCTCATACAGCCGTCCCCATTGGAGAGGAGAACACACTTTATGGACTCAACTGGAGAAGAGGACCTATTCCCAGTAAACGGCTCGAGAGTAATCCGGAATTTCCCATTTCAGGACAAAAGGGGATCTGACTTCCTTGAAGCAACCCGAGCGAGTTCCTGAGGTCCCCGCCGCAACTCGAGAAACACCAAAATATTATCCCCTCAATGCGAGATGAGGAAATTTTGCGCTGCAGAATCTCAAGAAAAATCCCACATTCCCGCTTCAAAGGCAAAATGGTACTGGAAACCATTTATGCGACTCAGAAAGTTCCCTCATACAGCCATCCTCATTAGAGGGGAAAACACACTTTTTGGACTCAACTCAAGAAGAGGCCCTATTCCCGCTTAACGGCTCGAGAATAAACCGGAAGTTCCCCTTACAACACTACAGGGGATCTGACTTCCCTGAAGCAACCCGAGCGAATTCCTGAGGTCCCCGTCTCAACAAGAGAAGTACCCCCAGCTTCTCGCCGCAACTCAGGAAACACCACAAAATTATCCCATCAATGTGAGATGATGAAATTTTGCGCTGCAGAATCTCAAGAATAATCCGACATTCCCGCTTGAAAGGCAAGAGGGTACTTGACAGCATTTATGGGACTCAGAAACTTCCCTCACAGAGCCAGCGCCATTGGCGAGGAGAACACAATTTATGGACTCAACTCGAGAAGAGTCCCTATACCCATTTAACATCTGGAGAGTAATCCCGAAGTTCCCCTTCCAAGAAAAAAGGGGACCTGTCTTCCCTCAGACAACCCAACCGAGTTCCTGAGGTCCCTGTCGCAATTCGAGTAGTACCCCCAGCTTCCCGCCGCAACTCACGAAACATAAAAAAATTATCCCGTCAATGTGAGATGAGGAAATTTTGGGCTGCAGAATCTCAAGAGAAATCCCACATTCCCGGTTGAAAGGCAAAAGAGTACCTGACACCATTTTTGCGACTCAGAAAGTTCCCTCACACAGTGTCCCCATTGGGGAGGAGAACACACTTTATGGACTCACCTCAAGAAGAGGCCAATTCCCATTTAAGGGCTCGAGAGTAATCCCAAATTTCCTCTTCTAACAAAAAAGGAGACCTGACTTCCCTGAAGCAACCCGAGCGAATTCCTGAGGTCCCCGTTGGAACTCTAAATATACTCCCAGCTTCCCGCCGCAACACAAGAAAAACCACAGAATTATCCCCTCAATGCGAGATGAGGAAATTTTGCACTGCACAATCTCAAGAGAAATGCCACATTCCCTCTTGAAAGGTAGAAGGGTTCTTGACACCCTTTATGCGACACAGAAAGTTCTCTCACACATCCGTCCCCATTGGAGAGGAGAACACACTATATGGATTCAACCGGAGAAGAGTCCCTATTCCCATTTAACAGCTCCAGAGTAATCCCGAAGTTCCCCTTCCAACACCAAAAGGGACCTGACTTCCCTAAAGCAACCAGAGCGAGTTAGTGAGATCCATGTTGCAACTTGAGAATTACCACCAGCTTCCCGCCGCAACTCGAGAAACACCACAAAATTATCCCCTCAATGTGAGATGAGGAAATTATGCGTTGCAGAATCTCAAGAGAAATCCCACATTCCCGCTTGAAAGGCAAAACGGTACTTGACATCCTTTATGCAACTCAGAAAGTTCCCTCAAAAAGCCGTCCCCATTGCAGAGGAGAACACACTTTAAGGACTCAAATTGAGAAGAGGTCCTATTCCCTATTAAGGGCTCGAGAATAATCAATAATTTCCCCTTCCAACAAAAAAGGGGACCTGATTTCCCTGAAGCAACCCGAGCGAGTTCCTGAGGTCCCAGTCGGACGTCGACAAGTACCTCAGCTTCCCACCGCAAATCGAGAAACACCACAAAATTATCCTCTCAATGTGAGATGAGGAAATTATGCCCCACAGAAACTCAAGAGAAACCCCACATTACCGCTTGAAAGGCAAAAAGTACTTGACACCATTTATGCGACTCAGAAAGTTCCCAACAACCGTCCCCATTGGAGAAGAGAACACACTTTATGGACTCAACCCGAGAAGAAGCCCCATTCCAATTTAAAGTCTCAAGAGTAATTCCGCAGTTCCCCTTCCAACACAAAAGGGGACCTGAATCCCTGAATCAACACGAGCGAGGTCCTGAGGTCCCCATCGCAAATCGAGAAGCAACCCATCTTCCCGCCTCAACTCGAGAAACAGCACAAAATTATCAACTCAAGGCAAGATTAGAAAATTGTAGGCTGCAGAATCTCAAGAGAAATCCCACCTTCCTGCTTGAAAGGCAAAAGGGTACTTGACACCCTTTATGCTACTCAGAAAGTTCCCTCACACATCCCTCCCCATTGGAGAGAACACACTATATGGACTCAACCCAAGAAGAGTCCCTATCCCATTTAACAGCTGCAAAGTAATCCCGAAATTCCCCTTTCAACACAAAAAGGGACCTGACTTAACTAACAACCTGAGTGAGTTGCTGAGGTCCACGTCGCAACTCGAGAAGTACCCCAGCTTCCCGCCACAACTCGAATAACACCACAAAATTATGCTATCAATGCTAGATGAGGAAATTTTGCACTTCAGATTCTGAAGAGAAATCCCACATTCCCGGTTGAAAGGCAAAAGGGTACCTGACACTCTTTATGCAACTCAGAAAGTTCCCTCACACAGCCATCCCCATTGTAGAGAACACACTTTATGGACTCAACTCGAGAAGAGGTCCTATTCCCTATTAACGGCTCGAGAGTAATCAAGAATTTCCCCTTCCAACAAAAAAGGTGAACTGATTTCCCTGAAGCAACCTGAGCGAGTTCCTGAGGTCCCCCTCGGAACTCGACAAGTACCTCAGCTTCCCGCTGCAAATCGAGAAACACCACAAAATTATCCCCTCAATGCGAGATGAGAAAATTGTGCACTGCAGATTCTCAAGAGAAATCCCACATTCCCGGTGAAAGGCAAAAAGTACTTGACACCATTTATGCGACTCAGAAAGTTCCCAACAGCCATCCCCATTGGAGAGGAGAACACACTTTATGGACTCAACTGGAGAAAAGGGCCTATTCCCTTTTAATGGCTCAAGACTAATCCGGAATTTCCCCTTTCAACACAAAAGGGGACCTAACTACCCTGAAGCAACCCGAGCGAGTTCCTGAGGTCTCTGCTGCAACTCGGGAAGTACCCCCAGCTTCTTGCCAGAACTAGAGAAACACAACAAAATTATCAGCTCAATGCGACATGAGGAAATTGTGCGCTGCAGAATCACAAGAGAAATCCCACATTCCCGCTTGAAAGGCAAAAGGGTACTTGACACCCTTTATGCGACTCAGAAAGTTCCCTCACACAGCCGACCCCATTGGAGAGAAAAACACACTTTATGGACTCAACTCGAGAAGAGGTCCTATTCCATTTTAACGGCTCTAGAGTAATCAGAAGTTCCCCTTCCAACAAAAAAGTGGACCTGACTTACCTGAAGAAACCCGAGCGAGTTCCTGAGGTCCCCGTCGGAACTCGACAAGTACCTCAGCTTCCCGCTGCAAATCGAGAAACACCACAAAATTATCCCCTCAATGCGAGATGAGGAAATTGTGTGCTGCAGAATCACAAGAGAAATCCCACATTCCAGCTTGAAAGCAAAAGCTCACTTGACACCATTTATGCGACTCAGAAACTTCCCAACAGCCGTCCAGTTTGGAGAGGAGAACACACTTTATGGACTTACTTTGAGAAGAGGCCAATTCCCATTTAATGGCTCAGGAATAATCCCGAAGTTCCCCTTCCAACACAAAAGGGGACTTGACTCCCTGAAGCAACCCGAGCGAGTTCCTGAGGTTCCCATCGCAACTCGAGAAATACCCCAGCTTCCCGCCACAACTCGAATAACACAGCAAAATTATCCTCTCAATGTGAGATGAGGAAATTTTGTGTTTCAGATTGTGAAGAGAAATCCCACATTCCCGGTTGAAAGGCAAAAGTGTACCTGACACCATTTATGCAACTCAGAAAGTTCCCTCACACAGTGTCCCCAATGGAGAGGAGAACACACTTTATGGACTCACCTCGAGAAGAGGCCAATTCCCAATTAACGGCTCGAAAGTAATCCCAAATTTCCCCTTCCAACAAAAAAGGAGACCTGACTTTCCTGAAGCAACCTGAGCGAATTCTTGAGGTCCCCATCGGAACTCTAAATGTACTCCCAGCAACCCACCGCAACAAGAGAAAAACCACAGAATTATCCCCTCAATGCGAGATGAGGAAATTTTGCACTGCAGAATCTCAAGAGAAATGCCACATTCCCACTTGAAAGTTAGAAGGGTACTTGACACCCTTTATGTGACACAGAAAGTTCCCTCACACAACCATCCCCATTGGAGAGGAGAACTCACTTTACAGACTCAACCCGAGAAGAGGCCCTATTCCCGTTTAACGGATTGAGAGTAATCCCAAAGTTCCCATTCCAAAAAAAGGGGAACTGACTTCCCTGAAGCAACCGAGCGAGTTCCTGAGGTCCCCGTCGCAAGGCGAGAAGTTACCCCAGCTTCCGCTGCAAATCGCAAAACACCACAAAATTATCCCCTCAATGCGAGATGAGGAAATTTTGCACTGCAGACACTCAGGGGTATCCCACTTTCCCACCTGAAACGCAAAAGTGAACTTCACATCCTTTATGCGACTCAGAAATTTCCCTCAAACAGCCGACCCAATTGGAGAGGAGAACACACATTAGGACTCAACCTGAGAAGAAGCCCCATTCCAATTTAAAGGCTCCAGATTAATCCCGCAGTTCCCCTTTCAACACAAAAGGGGACCTGACTTCCCTGAATCAACCCGAGCGAGGTCCTGAGGTCCCCATTGCAAATCGAGTAGCAACCCAGCTTCACGCCTCAACTCGAGAAAGAGCACAAAATTATCCACTCAATTCGTGATGAGGAAAATTTGTGCTGCAGAATCTCAAGAGAAATCCCACATATCCGCTTGAAAGGCATAAGGGTACTTGACACCCTTTATGCGACTCAGAAATTTCCCTATCAGCCGTCCCCATTGGAGAGGAGAACACACTTTATGGACTCAACTCGAGACGAGGCCCTATTCCCATTTAATGGCTCTAGAATAATCCCGAAGTTCCCCTTCCAACACAAAAGGGGAACTGACTTCCCTGAAGCAACCCGAGAGAGTTCCTGAGGTCCCGTCAGAACTCGAGAATTACCCCTCAGCTTCCCGGCACAACTCGAGAAACACCACAAAATTATCACCTCAATGCGAGATGAGCAAATTGTGTGGTGCAGAATCTCAAGAGAAATCCCACATTCCCGCTTGTAAGGCAAAAGGGTACTTTACAACCTTTATGCGACTGAGAAAGTTCCCTCATACAGTCGTTCCAATTGGAGAGGAGAACACACTTTATGGACTCAACTCGAGAAGAGGCCCTATTCCCATTTAACGGCTCGAGAGTAATCCCGAAGTTCCTCTTCCAACACAAAATGGGACCTGACTTCCCTGAAGCATCCCGAAAGAGCTTCTTAGGTCCCTGTCGCAACTCGAGAAACACACAAAATTATCCTCTCAATGCGAGATGAGGAAATTGTCCTCTTCAGAATCTCAAGCAAAATCCCACATTCCCTCTTGAAAGGCAAAAGGGTACTGACACCCTTTAGGCGACTCAGAAACTTCGCTCACACAGCTTTCTCCATTGGAGAAGAGAACAAACTTTATGGACTCAACTCGAGAAGAAGCCCTATTCCTATTTAATGGCTCGAGAGTAATCCCGAAGTTCCCAATCCAACTCAAAAGAGGACCTGACTTCCCTGAAGCAACCCGAGCGAGTCCCTGAGGTCCACGTCGCAACTCGAGAAGTACACTTAACTTCCCGCCGCAACTCAAGAAACACCACAATATTATCCTCTCAATGGGCGATGAGGAAATTTTGCGCTGCAGAATCTCAAAAGAAATCCCACATTCCAGCTTGAAAGGCAAAAGGGTACTTGAAACCCTTTGTGTGATTTAGAAAGTTCCTAACACAGCCTTCCCAATGCAGAGAAGAAAACAATTTATGGACACAACTGGAGAAGAGGCCCGATTCCCATTTAATGGCTTGAGAGAAATCCCTACGTTCCCCTTCCAACACAGAAGGGGAACTGACTTACCTGAAGAAACCCAAACAACTTCATGAGGTCCCCAACGCAGCTGGAGAAGTACCCTTAGCTTCCCGCCGCAACTCGAGAAACACCACAAAATTATCCCCTCAATGCGAGATGAGGAAATTTTACACTGCAGAATATCAAGAGAAATCCCACATTCCCGCTTGAAAGGCAAAAGGGTACTTGACACCCTTAATGCGACTCTGAAAGTTCCCTCACACAGCCGTCCCCATTGGAGAGGAGAACACACATTAGGACTAAACCCAAGAAGAAGCCCTATTCCCATTTAATGGCTCAAGAGTAATCCCGAAGTTCCCCTTCCAACAACAAAGGGGACCTGACTTCCCTGAAGCAACCCAAGCGAGTACCTGAGGTCCCTGACCCAACTCGAGAATTACTCCCAGCTTCCCATCGCAACTCGAGAAACAAACAAAATTATCCACTCAATGCCAGATGAGGAAATTTTGCGCTGCAGAATCTCATGAGAAATCCCACATTCCCGCTTGAAAGGGAAAAGGGTACTTGACACCTTTTATGCAACTCAGAAAGTTCTCTCACATAGCCGTCCCCATTGGACAGGAGAACACACTTAATGGACTCAACTCGAGAAGAGGCCCTATTTCCATTTAACTGCTCTAGAATAATCCAGAAGGACCCCAAGCATCCTGCTCAACTCGAGAAAAACCACAAGTTTCTTCACTCAATGTGTGATGAGGAAAATTTCCGCCGCAGAGTCAAGAGAAATCCCACATTCCTGCTTGAAACTCGAATGGGTACTTGGCACCCTTTATGCGACTTAAGACATTACCTGATATAGCTGGCCCCACTTGAGAGGAGAATACAATTTATGGCCTCAACTTTTGCTGAGGCTGTATTCCAATTCCACGCCTCGTGTGTATTCCAATGTTCCCCTACCAAAACGAAAGGAGACCTGACTACCCAGACACTACACGAACGAGTTCCTTAGATCCCAGACACAACTCGAGAAGGACACCAAGCTTCCTGCCACAACTCGACAAAAATCACAAGATTCTGCACTCAAGGTGAGATTAGGAAAATGTCCCCTGCAGAGACTCAAGACAAATCCCACATTCCCACTGGAAACGCGAACACATACTTGATATACTTTATGCGACTCAAGACATTCCCTGACATAGCAGTACCCACTTGTGAGGAGAACACAAATTATGGACTCAACTTTAGATGAGGCCCTATTGCCTTTCCACGCCACTAGAATAATCCTGATGTTCCCTTACCAAAATGAAAGGAGAACTGACTTCTCAGGGACTACACGAGTTAGATCCTGTGGTCCCTGTCGTAACTCGAGAAGGACCCCAAGATTCCCGCTGCAACTCGAGAAAAACCACAAGATTCTGTACTCAAGGTGAGATGAGGAAAATTTCCCCTGCTGAGTTTTAAGAGAAATCCCAAATTCCCACTTGAAACGCAAAGGGATACTTGACACCCTTTATTCGACTCAAGACATTCCCTGACATAGCTGTCCCCACTTGAGTGGAGAACACAATTTATGGACTCAAGTTTAGATGAGGCCCTTATTCCCATTCCACGCCTTGAGAGTAATCGAGATGTTCCCCTGACAATATGAAAAGAGACCTGACTTCCCAGGGACTTCACGAGCGAGTTCTGAGGTCCCTGTCGTAACTCGAGAAGGAGCCCAGTCTTCCTGCCACAAGTCGAGAAAAACCACAATATTCTGCACTCAAGGTGAGATGAGGAAAATTTCCCCTGCAGATTCTCAAGAGAAATTCCACATTCCCGCTTGAACTTCAAAAAGGTACTTGACACCCTTTAGGCGACTCGAGATATCTCCTGACATAGCTGTCCCCACTTGAGAGGAGAACACAGTTTATGGACTCAGCTTTAGATGAGGCCCTATTCCCTTTCCACGCATCGAGAGTAAACCCAATGTTCCCCTACCAAAACGAAAGGAGACCTGAATTTCCAGGGACTACACGAGCAAGTTCCATAGGTGCATGTCGCAACTCGAGAAGGACTCCAACCTTCCCGCCGCAATTCGGAAAAAAACCACAAGATTCTGCACTCAATGTGAGACCAGGAAAATTTCCCCTGCAGATTCTCAAGAGAAATTCCACATTCCCTCTTGAACTTCCAACAGGTATTTGACACCCTTTATGCGACTCGAGATATTTCCTAACATTGCTGTCCCCACTTGAGAGGAGAACACAGTTGATGGACTCAACTTTAGATGAGGCCCTATTCCCTTTCCACTCATCGAGAGTAACCACGATATTCCCCTAACAGAACGGAAGGAGAACTTACTTCCCAGGGACTGCAAGAGCGAGTTCTTGAGGTCACTGTCGCAACTCGAGAAGGATCCCCAGATTCCTGCCACAACTTGAGAAAAACCACAACATTCTGCACTCAAGGTGAGTTGAGGAAAATTTCCCCTGCAGACTCTCAAGAGATTTCCCATATTCCGGGCTGAAAAGCGAACGGGTATTAGACACGCTTTATTCAACTCAAGACATTCCCTGACATAGCTGTCCACACTTGAGTGGAGAGAACAATTTATGGACTCAACTTTAGATGAGGCCCTATTTCCATTCCAGGCCTCGAGAGTAACCCCGATATTCCCCTACCAAAATGAAAGGAGACCAGACTTCCCTGGGACTACACGAGCTTTTCCTGAGGTCCCTGTCGCAACTTGAGAGGGACCCCAATTTTCCCGCCGCAACTCGAGAAAAACCACAAGATTATGCACTCAGGGTGAGATGAGGAAATTTTCCCCTGCAGAGTCTCAGGAGAAATCCCACATTCTCGCTGGAAAAGCAAACGGGTACTGGACATGCTTTATTCGACTCAAGACATTCCCTGACATAGCTGTCCCCACTTGACAGGAGTACACAATTTATGGACTCAACTTTAGAGGAGGCCCTATTTCCATTCCACACCTCGAGAGTAACCCTGATATTCCCCTACCAAAACGAAAGGAGAAACCTGACTTCCCTGGGAATACACGAGCGATTTCCTGAGGTCCCTGTCGCAACTCGAGAAGGACCCCAATTTCCCCGCCGCAACTCGAGAAAAACCACAAGATTATTCACTCAGGGTGAGATGAGGAAAATATACCCTGCAGAGTCTCAAGAGAAATCCCACATTCCCACTTCAAATGAGGTCGGGTACTTGACACGCTTTATGCGACTCAAGACATCCCCTGACATAGCAGTCCCCACTCGAGAGGAGAGCACAATTTATGGACTCAACTTTAGGTGAGTAACTATTCCCATTCCATGCCTCGAGTGTAACCCCGATGTTCCCTTACCGAAACGAAAGGAGACCTGACTTCCTAGGGATTACACAAGCGAGTTCCTGAGGTCCCTGCGCAACTCGTGATGGACACCAAGCTTCCCGCCGTAACTCACGAAAAACTACAAGATTCAGCACTCAAGGTGAGATGAGGAAAATTTCCCTTTCAGAGTCTCAAGAGTAATCCAATTTTACCGCTTGAAAAGCGAACGGGGACTTGACACGCTATGGAACTCAAGTCATTCCCTGACATAGCTGTCCCCACTTGAGAGGAGAACACAATTTATGGACTCAAATTTAGATGAAGCCCTCTTCTCATTCCATGCTTTGAGAGTAACCCCGATGTTCCCCTACCAAAACAAAAGGAGACCTGACTTCTAGGGACAACACGAGCGAGTTTCTGATGTCCCTGCGCAACTCGAGAAGGACCCCAAGCATTCTGCCGCAACTCAAGGAAAACCACAAGATTCTGCACTCAAGGTGAGATGAGGAAAATTTCCCCTGCAGAGTCTGTAGAGAAATCCCATTTTACCGCTTGAAACGAGAATGGGTACTGGACATCCTCTATGTGACTCAAGACATTCCCTGACATAGCTGTCCCAACTTGGGAGGAGAACACAATTTATGGACTCAACATTAGACGAGACCCTATTTCCATTACACGCCTCGAGAGTAACCCCGATGTACCCCTACCGAAACGAAAGGAGACCTGACTTCCCAGGAACTACACGAGCGAGTTCCTGAGGTCCCTGTCGTAACTCGAGAAGGACACCAAGCTTCCCTCCGCAACTCGAGAAAAACCAAAAGATTTTGCATTCAGGGTGAGATGAGGAAAATTTCCCATGCAGAGTCTCAAAAGAAATCCCACATTCCCACTTGAAAAGCGAACGGGGACTTGACACACTATGGAACTCAAGTCATTCCCTGACATAGCTGTCCCCACTTGAGAGGAGAACAGTTTATGGACTCAACTTTAGATGAAGCCCTCTTCTCATTCCACGCTTCGAGAGTAACCCCAATGTTCCCCTACCAAAACGAAAGGAGACCTGACTTAGAGGGACTACACGAGCGAGTTCCTGATATCCCTGTGCAACTCGAGAAGGACCCCAAGCTTTCTGCCACAACTCGAGGAAAACCGCAAGATTCTGCTCTCAAGGTGAGATGAGGAAAATTTCCCCTACTGAGTCTAAAACGAAATCCCAAATTCCCGCTTTAAACACGAACGGGTACTTGACACGCTTTATGCAACTCAAGACTTTCCCGGACATAGCTGTCCCCACTTGAGAGGAGAACACAATTTATGTACTCAACTTTAGATGAGGCCCTATTCCCATTCCATGCATCGAGAGTAACCCTGATGTTCCCCTACCAAACCGAAAGGAGACCTGAATTCTCCGTGACTACACGAGCAAGTTCCTGAGGTGCATGTCGCAACTTGAGAAGCACCCCAAGCTTCCTGTCTCAACTCGAGAAAAACCACAAGATTCTGCACTCAAGTTGAGATGAGAAAAATTTCCCCTACAGAGTCTCAAGAGAAATCCAACATTCACGCTTGAAATGCTAACGGGTACTTGACACACTTTATGCGACTCAAGACATCCAGATATCGCTGTCCCCATTTGAGAGAAGAACACAATTTATGGACTCAACTTTAGATGAGACCCTATTCCCATGCCACGCCTCAAGAGTAATGCCAATGTTCCCCTACCAAAACGAAAGGAGACTGATTTTGCAGGGACTACATGAGCGAGTTCCTGAGGTCCCTGTCGCAACTCGAGAAGGACACCAAGCTTCCCACCACAACTCGAGAAAAAGCACAAGATTCTGCCCTCAAGGTGAGATGAGGAATATTTCCCCTACAGAGTCTCAAGAGAAATCCAACATTCCCACTGGAAACGCGAATGGGTACTTGACACTCTTTATGCGACGCAAGACATACCATGACATAGCTGTCCCCACTTGAGAGGAGAACACAATTTATAGACTCTACTTTAGATGAGGTCCTATTCCCATTCCATGCCTCGAGAGTAATCCTAATGTTCCCCTATGAAAACGAAAGGAAAAACTGACTTCCCAGGCACTACACGAGCGAGTTCCTGAGGTCCCTGTGGGAATTCGAGAAAGACCTCAAGCTTCCCACTGCAACTGGAGAAATAACACAAGATTTTGCACTCAGGGTGAGATGAGGAATATTTTCCCTGCAGAGTCTCAAGAGCAATCTCACATTCTCACTTGAAAAGCAAACGGGTACTTGACACGCTTTATGCGACTCAACCCTGACATAGCTGTCCCCACTTGAGAGGAGAACACAATTAACGGACTCAAATTAAGATGAGGCCATATTCCCATTCCTCGCCTCGTGAGTAATCGCTATGTTCCCCTACGAAAACTAAAGGAGACCTGACTTCCCAGGTACTATACGAGATAGTTTCTGATATCCCAGCGCAACTCGAGAAGGATCCCAAGCTTCCCGCGGCAAATCGAGAAAAACCACAAGATTCTGCACTCAAGGTAATTTGAGGAAAATTTCCCCTGCAGAGTCCCAAAAGAAATCCCACCTTCCCGCTTGAAACGCGAACGGGGACTTGACATCCTTTATGGGACTCAAGACATTCCCTGACATAGCTGTCCCCACTTGAGAGGAGAACACAGTTTATGGACTCAACTTTAGATGAGGCCCTATTCCCATTCCACGCCTCGAGAGTAACCCCGATGTTCCCCTACCAGAACGAAAGGAGACATTACTTCCCAGGGACTATACGAGCGAGTTCCTGAGGTACCTGTCGTCACTCGAGAAGGACCCCAATCTTCCTGCCACAACTCGAGAAAAACCACAACATTCTGCACTCAAGGTGAGATGAGGAAAATTTCCCCTGCAGAGTCTCAAGAGATTTCCCACATTCCAGCTTGAACCACGAACGGGTACTTGACACTCTTTATGCGAATCACGACATTCCCTGACATAGCTGTCCCAAAGTGAGAGGAGAACACAATTTATGGACTCAATATAAATGAGGCCCTATTCCATTTCCTCGCCTCGAGAGTAATCCCAATGTTCCCCTACCAAAACGAAAGGAGACCTGACTTCCCAGGGACTACACGAGCGAGTTTTGAACTCCCTTTCTCAACTCGAGTAGGACCCAAAGCTTTCCGCCGCAACTCGAGAAAAACCACAAGATTCTGCACTCAAGGTGAGATGAGGAATACTTCCCCTGCAGAGTCTCAAGAGAAATCCCACATTCCCGCTTGAAACGCGAAGGGATACTTGACACCCTTTATGCGATTAAACGCATTCCCTGACATAGCTGTCCCCACTTGAGAGGAGAACACAATTTATGGACTCAATTTTAGATGAGGTCTTATTCCCATTCCACCCCTCGAGAGTAATCCCGTTGTTCCCCTTCCAAAACGAGGTTAGACCTGACTTCCCAGGCATTACACGAACGAGTTCCTGAGGTCCCTGTTGCAACTCGAGAAGGACCCCAAGCATCCCGCCGCAACTCAGGAAAAACCACAAGATTCTTCACTCAAGGTGAGATGAGGAATATTTCCCCTGCACAGTCTCAAGAGAAATCCCACATTACTGCTTGAAACGCGAACGGGTACTTGACACCCTTTATGCGACTCAAGACATTCCCTACATAGCTGTCCCTACTTGAGCGAAGAACACAATTTATGGACTCAAATTTAGATGAGGCCCTATTCCCATTCCACGTCTCGAGAGATATCCCGATGTTCCCCTACCAAAACGAAAGGAGACCTGACATCCCAGGGACTGCACGAAGTTTACCTCACGTCCCTGTCACAACACGAGAAGGACCCCAAGCTTCCCGCCGCAACTCAGAAGAAACCACCAGATTCTGAACTCAAGGTGAGATGAGGAAAATTTCCCCTGCAGAGTTCCAGAGAAATACCACATTCCTGCTTGAAACGCTAACAGGTACTTGACAATTGACAACCTTTCTGCGACTCAAGACATTCCCTGACATAGCTGTCCCTACTTGAGAGGAGAACACAATTTATGGACGCAACTTTAGATGAGCCCCTATTCCCATTCCATACCTCCAGAGTAATCCCGATATTCCCCTACGAAAACGAAAGAAGACATGCATTCACAGAGACTACACGAGCGAGTTCCTGAGGTCCCTGTCGCAACTGGAGAAGGACCCCAAGCTTTCTGCCGCAACTCGAGAAAAACCAAAAGATTCTGCACTCAAGGTGAGATGAGGAAAATTCCCCCAGCAGAGTCTCAAGAGAAATCTGACATTCCTGCTTGAAACGCGAACGGGTACTTGACACCCTTTATGCAACTCAAGACATTCCCTGACATAGCTGTCCCCACTTGAGAGGAGAACACAATTTATGGACTCAAGGTGAGATGAGTCCCTATTCCCATTCCACGCCTAGAGAGTAATCCCAATGTTCCCCTACCAAAACGAAAGGAGACCTGACTTTCCAGGGACTACACGTGCGAGTTCCTGAGGTCCCTGTCGCAAATCCAGACGGACTCCAAGCTTCCCGCAAGAACTCGTTTAAAACCACAAAATTCTGCACTCAAGGTGAGATGAGGAAATTTTTCCCTACAGAGTCTCAAGAGAAATCCCACGTTCCCACTTGAAAGGCGAATGCGTACTTGACTCCCTTTATGCGACTCAAGACTTTCCCTGACATAGCTGTCCCCACATGAGAGAAGAACCAATTTATGTACTCAAATTTACATGAGGCCTTATTCCCATTCTACGCCTCGAGAGTAATCCCGATGTTCCCCTTCCAAAACGAGATTAAACCTGACTTCCCAGGGACTACCCGAGCGAGTTTCTGAGGTCTCTTTCGCAACTTGAAAAGGACCCCAAGCTTCCAGCCGCAACTAGAGAAAAACCACAAGATTCTGTACTCAAGGTGAGATGGGGAACATTTCCCTTGGAGAGTCTCAAGAGAAATCCCACATTCCCGTTTGAAGCGCAAACCGGTACTGGACACCCTTTATGCGAAAAAAGACACTCCCTGACATAGCTGTCCAAACTTGAGAGGAGAACACAATTTATGGACTCAACTTTAGATGAGGCCCTATTCCCATTCCACCCCTCGAGTATAATCCTGATGTTCCCCTACCAAAACGAATGGAGACCTGACTTCCCAGAACTACACAAGCGAGTTCATGAGGTCCCTGTCACACCTCGAGAAGGACCCCAAGCTTCCCGCCGCAACTCGAGAAAAACCACAAGATTCTGCACTCAAGGTGAGATGAGGAACATTTCCCCTGCAGAGTCTCAAGATAAATCCCACATTCCCACTTGAAACGCGAACGGGTACTTGACACCCTTCAGGCGACTCAAGACACTCCCTGACATAGCTGTCCCAACTTGAGAGGAGAAAACAATTTATGGCCTCAACTTTAGATGAGGCCCTATTCCCATTCCACCCCTCGAGTGTAATCCCGATATCCCCTTACCAAAATGAAAGACCTGACTTCCCAGGTACAACACGCGCAAGATCCTGAGGTCCCTGTCACAACTCGAGAAGGACCCCAAGCTTCCTGCCGGAACTCGAGAAAAACCACAAGATTCTGCACTCAAGGTGAGATGAGGAACATTTCCCCTGCAGAGTCTCAAGAGAAATCCCACATTCCCGCTGAAAAGTGAACGGATACTTGACACCGTTTATGCGACTCAAGACACTCCCTGACATAGCTGTCCCAACTTGAGAGGAGAAAACAATTTATGAACTCAACTTAGATGAGGCCCTATTCCCATTTCACCCCTCGAGTGTAATCCCGATGTTCCCCTACCAAAATGAAAGGAGACCTGACTTCCCAGAACTACACGAGCGAGTTCCTGCGGACCCTGTCATAACTGGAGAAGGACCTCAAGCTTTCCGATGCTATTCGAGAAAAACCACAAGATTCCGCACTCAAGGTGAGATGAGGAAAAATTCCCCTGCAGAGTCTCAAGAGAAATCCCACATTCCCGCTTTAAACTCGAACGGGTACTTGACACCCTTTATGCGACTCAAGACATTCCCTGACATAGCTGTCCCACTTGAGAGGAGAACACAATTTATGGAATCAGCTTTAGATGAGGCCCTATTCCCATTCCACGCATCGAGAGTATTTCCGATGTTCCCCTATGAAAACGAAAGGAGACATGACTTCCCAGGGACTACAGGAGCGAATTCCTGAGATCCCTGTAGCAACTTGAGAAGGACCCCAAGCTTTCTGCCGCAACTCGAGAAAAACCAAAAGATTCTGCACTCAAGGTGAGATGAGGAAAATTCCCCCAGCAGAGTCTCAAGAGAAATCCGACATTCCCGCTTGAAACGCGAATGGGTATTTGACACCCTTTATCCAACTCAAGACATTCCCTGACATAGCTGTCCCCACTTGAGAGGAGAACACGATTTATGGACTCATCTCCAGATGAGGTACTTGACACCATTTCTGCGACACAAAAAGAACACTTACTAAGGCGTCCCCACTGGAGACAGCACACAATTAACGGACTCATCTCTAGATGAAGCCAAATTCACATTCCGTGCCTCGAGAGAAATCCCGAAGTACCCTTTCCAACAGGAAAGGAGGCCTGACTTTCCTGGGGGCAACACGAGTGAGTTCCTGAGATCCCCGTTGCAGTCCGAAAGGGACCCCAAGCTTCCAGCCGCATTTCGAGAAAACCCACATGATTCTCCCCTCAATGAGAGATAATGAACATTTCTGCTGCAGAGTCTCAAGTGAAATCACACCTTCCCGCTTGAAACTCGAAAAGGTACTTGAAACCCTTTCTGCAACACAAAAAGATCCCTGATTAAGCCGTCCCCACTGGAGAGGAGCACACAACTAACGGACTCAACACAATATGAGACCCAAATCACATTCCACGCCACAAGCGGAATCCCGAGGTTCCCCTTCCAACATGATTGGAGACCTGACGTCCCTGGGACAACACGAGTGAGTTTCTTAAGTCCCATCGCAACTCGAGAAGGAGCCCAAGCTTCCTGCCGCAACTCGAGAAAAACCACAAGATTCTGCATTCAAGCTGAGATGAGGAAAAATTCCCATGCAGAGTCTCAAGAGAAATCCCACATTCCCGCTTGAAACTCGAACCGTGACTTTACACACTATATGTGACCCAAGACATTCCTTGACCTAGATGTCCCCACTGGAGAGGAGAACACAATTTATGGACTCAATTTTAGATGAGGCCCTATTCCCACTCTACTACTCAAGTGTAATCCCGAAGCTGTCCTTGCAACAAGAAAGGTGACCTGACCTCCCTGAAGTAAAAAGAGGTGGGTTCTGAGGTCACTGTCCCAACTCGAGAAGGACTACAAGTTTCCGGCCGCCACTCATTAAAAACCATGAGATTCTCCCAACAATGTAAGATGAGGAATTTGCTGCTGCAGAGTCTCAATTGAAATCCCACATTCTCGCTTGAAATTCGAACGGGTACTTGACACCCTTTCTGCAAAACAAAAAGTTTCCTGACTAAGCTGTCCCTACTGGAGAGGAGCACACAATTTACAGACTCATCTCTACATGAGTTCCAATTCCCATTCCACGCCTCTAGAATAATCCCAAAGTTTCCCTTCCAACACGAAAGAAGACCTGACTTCCCTGGGACAACACGAGTGAGTTCCTGAGGTCCCTGTCGCAAGTTGAGAAGGACCCCAAGCTTCCCGCCGCAACTCGAATAAAACCACAAGATTCTGCACTCAAGGTGAGATGAGGAAAATTTCCCCTGCAGAGTCTCAAGAGAAATCCCACATTCCCACTTGAAACTCGAACGGGTAATTGACACCTTTTATTTGACCCAAAATGTTCCCTGTCATAACCTTCCACATTGAAGCGGAGCACACAATATACGCACACAACACTAGATGCGGACATATTCCTCCCCCGTGCCTCAAGAGGATTCCTGAGGTTCCCCTTCCAGCAGCAAAGAGAACCTAAATTCCATGGGACAACACGAACCAGTTTCTGAATTCCCTGTTGCAATTCGAGAGGAACCCCAAGCTTTCCAACTGCAACTCGAGTAAAACGACAAGGTTCCGCCATCAATGCGAGATGAGGAACATTTCTGCTCCAGAATCTCCAGAGAAATCCCACATTCATGCTTGAAACTCGAACAGGTACTTGACACTCTTTATGCGACTCAAAAATTTCCCTAACATAGCCATCCCCACTGGAGAGGAGCACACAATTTTCGAACTCAACTCGAGATGAGGCCCTAATCCCATTTATCGGCTCGAGAGTAAACCCGAAATTCCCATTCCAACACAAAAGTTGACCTGATTACCCTGAAGCAACACGAACGAGTTCCTGAGGTCCCCGTCGCATCTCGAGAGGGACCCCAGTCTTCCCACCGCAACTCGAGAAAAACCACAAGATTCTGTCCTCAAGGCCAGATGAGGAAATTTTCTGTTGCAGATTCTCAAGAGAAATCCCACATGCCCGTTTGAAACTCGACAGGTTATTTTACATCCTTTATGTGACTCAGAAATTACACCGACATACCCAGCCCCAATCGTGAGGAACACCGAGTTTCCTGCCACAACTGACCAAGTGCCCCGTTTTCCAGTCCTCTTTTCCGGAAGGGAGTAGATTCCTCTGCTTTCTCTGGAATGGAGTATGGACGTCCCGGGCACACAGTACGAGGAGGCCGGTACCACCTTGAAACTCAGGAGAATCCCCGGGTTTTCAAAGCCCAAATGGAAAAGGTACGGATGTCCCAACCCACTCGAGATATTGTCTGATTCCACTGCACCAATCCAAATGTATCCTCGAGTATCAACTCAGAAGACGAGTGGAGACCTGACTCCCCGAGCATCCTCGATACAATCTCCAGGTACAAATTCAAGTCAACTGTGGGCTAAAACAGCTTTTAAAACTCGAGAAGACAGCGGAGTTCCATGTCTGAATAATAGACGAGGCCTGACTCCCCAGGTGAATTTTGAGGGCTACCACGAGTTCCCTGACTCGACTGGAGAAGAACAAACAGTTGACAGACTCAACGCTAGATGAGGCCCTATGACTCTGCTACTCCTTATAGAGGAATCCTGAGGGTCCCCTTCCAACAATATAGGAGACCTGACTTCCCTGAGGCAACAAGAGCGAGTTCCTGAGGTCCCCTTCACAACTCGAGAAGAACCCTAAGCTTCCCGCCGAAAATCGAGAAACTACACAATATTATCCCCTAAATGCTAGATGAGGAAATTTTCCGCGGCACTGTCACAAGAGAAATCCGACATTCCCGCTTGAAACTCGAACAGGTACTTGACACCCTTTATGCGACCCAAAATCTTCACCGACATAGCCATTCACATTGAAGAGGAGCACACAATTTACATACACAACACTAGATGCGGACCCATTCCTCTCCCGCACCTCGAGAGGAAACCTGAGGTTCCCCGTCCAACAAGAAAGGAGACCTAACATCCCTGGGACAACACGAGCGAGTTCCTTAGGTCCCTGTCACAACTCAAGAGGAACCCCAAGCTTTCTGCCACAAATCGAGAAAAACGACAACATTCCCCATCAATGCGAGATGAGGAACTTTTCTGCTGCAGAATCTCAAGAGAAATCCCACATTCCCGCTGAAACTCGAACGGGTACTTGACACTCTTAATGCAACTCAAAAAGTTCCCTAACATAGACGTCCCCACTGGAGAGGAGCACACAATTTACGGACTCAACTCGAGATGAATCCCTATTCCCATTTAAAAGCTCGAGAATAAACCCGAAGTTCCCCTTCCAACACAAAAGGGGACCTGACTTCCCTGGAGCAACACGAGCGAATTCTTGAGGTCTGCGTAGCAACTCGAGAGAGAGCTGAAGGTTCCCACTGCAACACGAGAAAACCACAAGATTCTGCCCTCAAGGCGAGATGAGGAACATTTCCGTTGCAGATTCGCAAGAGAAATTCCACATTCCCACTTGAAACTCGACAGGTTATTTAACATCCTTTATGCGACTCCAAAATTAAACCGACACACACAGCCCCAATCTAGAGGAACACCGAGTTTCCTACCACACTGACAAATTGCCCCGTTTTCCAGTCCTCTTTTCCAGATGAGAGTATTTCCTCTGCTTTCTCTGGAATGTAATCCAGAAGTTCCAGTCGCACAGAATGAGGAGGCGGGTACCACCTTGAAACTCGGCAGGATACACAGGTTTTCAAAACACAAATGGAAAAGGTACGGATGTCACCACCCACTCGAGATATTGTCTGATTCTACTACACAGATTCAAATCTATCCTCGAGTATCAACTCACAAGACTAGTGCAGACCTGACTCCTCGAGCATACTGGATACAATCTCTAGGTACAAACTGAAATCTAATGTGGCCTAACACACGTTTTACAACTCGAGAAGAAAATGCTTTCCATGTCTGATCATGAGACGAGACCTGATTCCCCCGGTGAATTTTGAAAGCAACCCCGAGATCCCTGATGCCACTGGCAAGGAATACACTGTTGACCGACTCTTCGCTAGATGCCACCGTATTCCCCTGCTGCACCTCGGGAGGTTCCCCTTCCAACACGATAGGAGACCTTACTTCCCTGGGGCAACCCGAGCGAGTTCCTGAGGTCCTCGAGAAAAAACATAAGATTTTGCACTCAAGGTGAAATGAGGAAAATTTCCCCTGCAGAGTCTCAAGAGAAATCCCACATTCACGCTTGAAACTCGAACAGGTAATTGACACTCTATGCGACACAAAATGTTCCTCGTCATAACCTTCCACATTGAAGTGGAGCACACAATTTACGTTCACAACACTAGATGCGGACATATTTTTCTCCCGCACCTCCAGAGGAATCCTGAAGTTCCCCTTCCAACATCAAAGAGTACATAAATTCCATGGGAAAACGCGAGCCAGTTCCTGAATTCCCTGTCACAACTTGAGAGGAACCCCAAGCTTTCCAACTGCAACTCGAGTAAAATGACAAGGTTCTGCCATCAATAAGAGATGAGGAACATTTCTGCTGCAGAATCTCAAGAGAAATCCCACATTCCCGCTTGAAACTCGAATGGGTACATGACACCCTTTATACGACTCAAAATGTTCCCCATCATAGCCGTCCACATTGAAGCAGAGCACAGAGTTTATGTACACAACACTAGATGCGAACCTACTCCTCCCCCGCGCCTCGAGAGGAATCCTGAGGTTCCCCTTCCAACAGCAGAGAGGACCTAAATTCCATAGGACAACGCGAGCCAGTTCCTGAATTCCCTGTTGCAACTCGAGAGGAACCCCAAGATTTCCAACCACAACTCGAGTAAAACGACAAGGTTCTGCCATCAATGCGAAATGAGGAATATTTCTGCTCTGGAATCTCAAGAGAAATCCCACATTCACGCTTGAAACTCGAACGGGTACATGACACCCTTTATGCAACTCAAAAATTTCCCTAACATAGCCATCCCCACTGGAGAGGAGCACACAATTTCCGGACTCAACTCGAGATGATGCCCTATTCCCATTTAACGGCTTGAGAGTAATCCCGAAATTCCCATTCCAACACAAAAGTTGACCTGATTTCCCTGAAGCAACACGAGCGAGTTCCTGAGGTCCCCATCACAACTCGAGAGGAACCCCAAGCTTACTGCCACAAATCGAGAAAAACGACAACACTCCCCCATCAATACGAGATGAGGAACTTTTCTGCTGCAGAATCTCAAGAGGAATCCCACATTCCCGCTGAAACTCGAACGGGTACTTGACACCCTTAGTGCAACTCAAAAAGTTCCCTAAAATAGAAGTCCCCACTAGAAAGGAACACACAATTTACGGACTCAACTCGAGATGAATCCCTATTCCCATTTAAAGGCTCGAGAATAATCCCGAAGTTCCCCTTCAAACACAAAAGGGGACCTGACTTCCCTGAAGCAACACAAGTGAATTTTTTAGGTCAGCGTCACAACTCGAGAGCCGAAGGTTTCCGCTGCAACACAAGAAAAACCACAAGATTCTGCCCTCAAGGCGAGATGAGGAACATTTCCATTGCAGATTCGCAAGAGAAATTCCACATTCCCACTTGAAACTCGACAGGTTATTTAACATCCTTTATGTGACTCCAAAATTAAACTAACATACACAGCCCCAATCTAGAGGAACACCGAGTTTCCTACCACACTGACAAATTGCCCCGTTTTCCAGTCCTCTTTTCCACATGAAAATATTTCCTCTGCTTTCTCTAGAATGTAATCCGGATGTTCCGGTCCCACAGAACGAGGAAGCGGGTACAACCTTGAAACTCGGGAGGATACACAGGCTTTCAAAACACAAATGGAAAAGGTACGGATGTCACCACCCACTCGAGATATTGTCTGATTCTACTACACAGATTCAAATCTATTCTCGAGTATCAACTCACAAGACTAGTGGAGACCTGACTCCTCGAGCATACTGGATACAATCTCTAGGTACAAATTCAAATCTAATGTGGCCTATCACCCGTTTTATAACTCGAGAAGAAAGTGCATTGCATGTCTGATCATGAGACGAGACCTGATTCCCCCGGTGAATTTTGAAAGCAACCCCGAGATCCCTGATGCCACTGGCAAGGAACATACAATTGACTGATTCTTCGCTAGATGCCACCGTATTCCTCTGCTGCACCTCGAGAGGAATCCGGAGGTTCCCCTTCCAACAAGATAGGAGCCCTGACTTCCCTGGGGCAACACAAGCGAGTTCCTGAGTTCCCCGTCGCAACTCGAGAAAAACCCCAAGAACATGCCCTCTATCCTAGATGAGAAAATTTTCCCCAGCAGTGTCTTAAAAGAAATCCAACATTCTCGCTTAAAGCTCAAAAGGGTATTTGACACCCTAGAATATACAGAAGAACTGTACAAAAAAGATCTTCCCGACCAAGATAGTCACGATAACGTGATCACTGACCTAGAGCCAGACATCTTGGAATGTGAAGTCAGGTGGGCCTTAGAAAGCATCACTACTAACAAAGCTAGTGGAGGTGATGGAATTCCAGTTGAGCTATTACAAGTCTTGAAAGATGATGTTGTGAAAGTGCTGCACTCAATATGCCAGCAGATTTGGAAAACTCAGCAGTGGCCACAGGACTGGAAGAGGTCAGTCTTCATTCCAATCCCAAAGAAAGGCAATGCCAAAGAATGCTCAAACTACCGGACAATTGCCCTCATCTCACACACTAGCAAAGTCATGCTCAAAATTCTCCAAGCCAGGCTTCAGCAATATGTAAACCGTGAACTCCCAGATGTTCAAGCAGGTTTTAGAAAAGGCAGAGGCACCAGAGATCAAATTGCCAACATCCGCTGGATCATGGAGAAAGCAAGAGAGTTTCAGAAAAACATAGCTTCCCTGGTGGCTCAGAGGTTAAAGCGTCTGCCTCCAATGCAGGAGACCCGGGTTCGATCCCTGGGTCGGGAAGATCCCCTGGAGGAGGAAACGGTAATCCACTCCAGTATTCTTACCTGGAGAATCCCATGGACGGAGAAGCCCGGTAGGTTACAGTCCACGGGGTCGCAAAGAGTCGGACACGACTGAGCGACGGAACGGAACGGAACGGACTATGCCAAAGCCTTTGACTGTGTTGATCACAATAAACTGTGGAACATTCTGAAAGAGATGGGAATCCCAGACCACCTGACCTGCCTCTTGAGAAACCTGTATGCAGGTCAGGAAGCAATAGTTAGAACTGGACATGGAACAACAGACTGGTTCCAAATAGGAAAAGGTGTACGTCAAGGTTGTATATTGTCACCTTGCTTATTTAACTTATATGCAGAGTACATCATGAGGAATGCTGGGCTGGAAGAAGCACAAGCTGGAATCAAGATTGCTGGGAGAAATATCAATAACCTCAGATATGCAGATGACACTACCCTTATGGCAGAAAGTGAAGAGGAACTCAAAAGCCTCTTGATGAAAGTGAAAGAGGAGAGTGAAAAAGTTGGTTTGAAGCTCAACATTCAGAAAACAAAGATCATGGCATCTGGTCCCATCACTTCATGGGAAATAGATGGAAAAACAGTGGAAACAGTGTCAGACTTTGTTTATTTGGGCTCCAAAATCACTGCAGATGCTGATTGCAGCCATGAAATTAAAAGACGCTTGCTCCTTGGAAGGAAAGTTATGACCAACCTTGATAGTATATTAAAAAGCAGAGACATTACTTTGCCAACCAAGGTCCGTCTAGTCAAGGCTATGATTTTTCCCGTGGTCATGTATGGATGTGAGAGTTGGACTGTGAAGAAGGCTGATCGCCGAAGAATCGATGCTTTTGAACTGTGGTGTTGGAGAAGACTCTTGAGAGTCCCTTATACTGCAAGGAGATCCAACCAGTCCATTCTAAAGGAGATCAATCCTGGATGTTCATTGGAGGGACTGATGCTAAAGCTGAAACTGCAATACTTTGGCCACCTCATGCGACGAGTTGACTCACTGGAAAAGACTCTGATGCTGGGAAAGGTTGGGGGTGGGAGGAGAAGGGGACGACGGAGAATGAGATGGCTGGATGGCATCACCGACTCTGTGGACATGAGTTTGAGTGTACTCCGGGAGTTGGTGATGGACAGGGAGGCCTGGCGTGCTGTGATTCATGGGGTCGCGGAGAGTCGGACACGACTGAGCGACTGAACTGAACTGAACTGAACTGAACTGATGCTACTCAGAAAATTCCCTGAAATAGCCGTCCCCAGTCGAGAGGCGCACACAATTTACGGACTCGACCCCAGATGAGGCCCTATTCCCATTTATTGTCTCGAGAGTAATCCTGAATTTCCCCTTCCAACACAAAAGAGGACCTGACTTCCCTGAAGCAACACAAGCAAGTTTCTAATTTCCCCGTCGCAACTCGAGAGAGACCCCAAGCTTCCCATTGCAACTCAAGAAAAAACACAAGATTCTGCTCTCAAGGCGAGATGAGGACCATGTCTGTCGCAGTTTCCCAAGAGAAGTCCCACATTACCACTTGAAACACGACAGGTTACTTAACATCCCTTATGTGACTCAAAAATTTCACTGACATACCCAGCCCCAATCGACAGGAACACCGAGTTTCCTGCCACAACTGACAATTGCCCCGTTTTCCAGACCTCTTTTCCAGATGACAGTCGATTCCCCTGCTTTATCTGGAATGAAATCCGGACGTTCCTTCAAAAGATAGGAGGAGGCCGGTACCATCTTGAATCTTGGGAGGTTCCCTGTGGTTTCAAAACACAATTGGTAAAGGTACAGATGTCCCCACCCTCTCGAGTTATTGTCTGATTCCACTGCACCGATCCAAATGTATCCTCGAGGATCAACTCACAGGACGACTGGTGTCCAGACTCCCAGAGCATTTTCGATACAATCTCCAGGTACACATTCAATTCAACTGTGGAATAAACAAAATCTACAACTCGAGAAGAAAGCGGAGTTCCATGTCTGAACACGAGACGAGGCCTGACTCCCCAAGTGTATTTCGAGGGTAACCCCAAGATCCATGTCGCCACTGGCAAGGAATACACAGTTGATCGACCCAAAGCTAATGCGGCCCTATTCGTATGCTGAGCCTCGAGAGGAATCCCGAGGTTCCCCTTCCAACACGACAGGAGACCTGACTTCCCTGCGGCAACACGAGCGAGTTCCTGAGGTCCCTGTCACAACTCAGGAAGAACCCCAAGCTTCCCACGGCAACTCGAGAAGCACCACAAAAGTGTCCACTCAATGCGAGATGAGGAACATTTCTGCTGCAGAGTCTTAAGAGAAATCACACATTCCCCCTTGAAATTTGAACGGGTTCTTGACACACTTTATGTCACCCAAAAACTTCCCCAACATAGCTGTCCACATGGAAGAGGAGCACACAATTTACGTACACAACACTAGAGGCAGCCCTATTCCTCTCCTGTGCCTCGAGAAGAATACTGAGGTTCCCCATCAGACACGATTGGAGACCTGACTTCCCAGGGATTACACGAGCGAGTTCCTGAGGTCCCCGTCGCAATTCGAGAAGGACCCCAAGCTTCCCGCCGCAACTCGAGGAAAAAAAAACAAAAACAAGATTCTGCACGCAAGGTGAGATGAGGGAAACTTCCCATGCAGAGTCTCAAGAGAAATCCCACATTCCCACTTGTCTTGACACACTATATGCGACCCAAGACATTCCTTGAAAGAGCTGTCCCCACTGGAGAGGAGAACACAATTTATGGACTCAATTTTAGATGAGGCCCTATTCCCATTTTACGCCTTGAGTGTAATCCCGAAGCTCTCCTTGCAACAAGAAAGGTGATCTGACCTCCCTAAAGTAAAAAGAGCTAGGATCTGAGGTCACTGTCCCAACTCAATAGAAACTACAAGCTTCCCGCCGCAACTCGAGAAAAACCACAAGATTTTTCCTCAATGAAAGATGAGAAACATTTCTGTGCAGTATCAAGAGAGATAACACATTCCCGCTTGAAACTCGAAAGGGTACTTGAAACGCTTTCTGCGACACAAAAAGATCCCTGACTAAGCCGTCTCCCCACTGGAGAGGAGCACACAATTAACGGACTCAACACAAGATGAGATCCCAATCACATTTAACGCCACAAGCGGAATCCCGAGGTTCTCCTTCCAAAACGATTTGAGACATGATGTCACTGGGACAACACGAGTGAGTTCCTGAGATTCCAGTTGCAACTCAAGAAGGAGCCCAAGCTTCCAGCGGCAACTCGAGAACAACCACAAGATTCTGCACTCAAGGTGAGATGAGGAAAATTTCTCATGCAGAGTCTCAAGAGAAATCCCACATTCCCGCTTGAAACTCGAACCGGGCCTTGACACACTATATGCCACCCAAGACATTCCTTAACATAGCTGTCCCCACTGGAGAGGAGAACACAATTTATGGACTCAATTTAGATGAGGCCCTATTCACATTCTACGCCTCGAGTGTAACAAGGTGCTTGGAACAAGAAAGATGACCTGACCTACCTGAAGCAAAAAGAGCTAGGTTCGGAAGTCACTGTCGCAACTTGAGAGAGACTACAAGCTTCCCGCTGCAACTCGATAAAAACCACGAGATTCCCCCATCAATGCGAGATGAGGAATTTTCTGCTGCAGAGTCTAAAGGGAAATCCCACATTCTCCCATAAAATTCGAACGGGTACTTGACACACTTTCTGCACCAAAAAATTTCCCTGACTAAGCCGTCCCTACTGGAGAGGAGTACACAATTTATGGACTCATATCTAGATGACTTCCAATTCCCATTCCACGCCTCGAGAATAATCCCGAAGTTTCCCTTGCAACAAGAAAGGAGACTTGAGTTCCCTGGGGCAACAGGAACGAGTTACTGAGGTCCCCATCGCAACTAGAGAAGGACCCCAAGTTTCCTGCTGCAACTCGAGAAAAACCACAAGATTCTGCACTCAATGTGAGATGAGGAAAATTTCCCCTGCAGAGTCTCAAGAGAAATCCCACATTACCCCTTGAAACTCGAATGGGTACTTGACACCCTTTATGCCACTCTAGACATTCCCTGACATAGCTGTCCCCACTTGAGAGGAGAACCGAATTTATGGACTCAAATTTAGATGAGACCCTATTCCCATTCTACACCTCAAGAGTAATCCCGAAGTTCCCCTACCAAAACGAAAGGAGATCTGACTTCCCAGGGAGTACAGGAGCGAGTTCCTGAGGTCCCTGTCGCACCTCTAGAAGGACCCCAAGCTGCCCGCCGCAACTCTAGAAAAAAAACAAGATTCTGCACTCAAGGCGAGATGAGGAAAATTTCCCCGGCAGAGGCTCAAGAGAAATCCCACATTCCTGCTTAAACTCGAACGGGTACTGGACACCATTTCTACGACACAAAATGGACCCTTACATGCCATCCCCACTGAAGAGGAGCACACAATTAACAGACTCATTTCGAGATGAGGCCCAATTCACATTCCACGCCTCAAGAGAAATCCCAAGGTACCCTTTTCAACAGGAAAGGAGACATGACTTCCGTGAGGTAACATGAGCGAGTTCCTGTGATCCCTGTCACAACCTGAAAGGGAACCAAGCTTCCAGCCTCAACTCGAGAAAAACCACAAGATTCTCCCCTCAATCAGAGCTGAGGAACGTTTCTGCTGCAGACTCTCAAGAGAAATCACACATTCCCGCTTGAAACTTGAAAGGGTACTTGAAACCCTTTCTGAGACACAAAAAGATCCCAGACTAAGCCGTCCCCACTGGAAAGAAGCACACAATTAATGGACTCAACACAAGATGAGACCCAAATCACATTCCACGCCACGAGAGGAATGCCGAGGTTCCCCTTCCAACACGATTGGAGACCTGAAGTCCCTGGGACAACACGAGCGAGTCCCTGAGGTCCCCTTCGCAACTGGAGAAGGAACCCAAGCTTCCCGCCACAACTCGAGAAAAACCTCAAGATTCTGCACTCAAGGTGAGATGAGGAAATTTTCCCATGCAGAGTCTCAAGAGAAATCCCACATTCCCGCTTGAAACTTGAACCGGGACTTGACACACTATATGCAACCCAAGACATTCCTTGACATATCTGTCCCCACTGGAGAAGAGAACACAATTTATGGACTCAACTTTAGATGAGGCCCTATTCCCATTCCACGCCTCGAGAGTAATCCCGAAGTTCCCCTACCAAAAGGAAAGGAGACCTGACTTCCCAGGTTTAACCGAGTTACCTGGCCCAACTCAAGAGGAATAGCGAGGTTCCTGCCACAGTTCAAGAAGAGACCCGTTTTCTACTTGGCATCCCCAGGTGAGGATTGATTCCCCTGCTTCGTCTGGAAATTAATCCCTATGTTCCCGTCGAATCTGAAGAGGAGGCGGATCTCCCCTTGAAACTCGAGAGGACACCGAGTAGTCGTGCCAAAATTCAAACAGACACCGATATCCCCATCCGCTCGACATAAGGACTGATTGCACTGTACCGATTCAAAGAGAAGCCTCAGGATCAACTAACACCACAGAGGGAGACCTGACTTCCTAGGTGCCTCATGGAGAAAAAGCCCCAGGACAGGAATGCAACTCGACATGAGGCCTCCCACCTATTTTATAAGTCGGAAAGATAGCGGAGTTCCATGACTCAACAAAAGACGTGGCATGACTCCCTTGTTGAAACTTCATAGGATCACTGAGATCCATTTCGGAACTGGAGAGGCACCCTGAGGATAGCCCCTCAACTCTAGATGAGACCCTATTCCCCTGCACTGCCTCAAAAGGCATCCCAAAGTCTCCTCACACCTCAAAGGATTCCAGTCTTCCCAGAGACAACTTGAGAGTGTCCGTGAGGCCCCTGTTGCCACGCGAGGGATCCAAAAGTTTCCTGCCCCATCTCGAAAAACTCTGTGGGATTACTGATTTCAATGCAAATTGAGCCCGATTCCTCTGTATTGACACGAGAGCAATCACGACCTTCCCCTCGCAACTTGACTTCCCTGAGGCAACAGAGTGTCAACCTGAGTTCAGTGTTGTAAGTCAAAACGAAAGCCAAACGTCCCCTCACAACTCGCCAAAAAACACGAGATGCCCCAGGAACCTCACTTGAGGCCCTTCTCTTCCTGCAGCGCCTGAAGAGCAATCCCGATTCGAGTTCTCTCTTGACATACGATAGGAGGCTTGAATCCCTATTTACAAATCAAGGGGCTCCTAGAATCCCCTTCTTCAATCGAGAGAAAACCCGAGTTTCTGTCCACACCTCTAGAAGAGCTCCGTATTCCCAGACTCTTCATGATATGAGCGTTCAAACCATGCTTCAACTGAACAGGAGTCCTATCTTCTTCTTCCACCACAAGAGGAGGCCTCTCTCTCCTATTGAAACTCGAGTGAACTCCCGCGGATCCTGCTGCAAGGATAAAGGACTGTGAGGTCCCCTTCCAATCGAGGTAGGTACTGATGATCTAGTTAAGCTTCAAGGGAACACAGACTACACATCACAACATGACCGGATACCTGACACCCATGCTGATCCGATAGAAAAATCCCTAATGAAACTCGTGATCACGACACCAGGACAGATTCCCCTTTTACAGCTTGAAAGGAAAGCAGAATTCCATGCTGCAAATCGAGACGAAACCTAACTCCCCAGTAGAACATTCATAGCAACCCCGAGATCCCTGTCGCCACTGGAGAGGAGCACACAGTTGACCAACTCAACGGTGGATGAGGCCCTATTCCTCTGCTTCCCCTCGAGAGAAATCCCGAGGTTTCCCTTCCAACACGATAGGAGATCTGACTTCCCTGTTGAAACACCATCGAGTTCCTGAGGTCCCCGTCGCACCTCGAGAAGAACCCCAAACTTCCGCCTCAACTTGAGAAAAACCACAAGATAATCCCCTCACTCCCAGATGAGGAAATTTTCCGCTGCAGAGTCTCAAGAGAAATCCCACATTTCCGCTTGAAACTCGAACTGGTACTTGACACCCTTTATGCGACTCAAATACTACCCGACATAGGCGTCCCCACTGGAGAGGAGCACATAATTTTCAGACTCAACACTAGATGAAGCCCTATTCCCATTCCACGTCTTAAGGGTAATCCCGAGTACCCCTTCCAACACGAAAGGAGACCTGAATTCCCTGAAGCAACATGAGCAAGTTCCTAGGTCCCCATAGCAATTCGAGAGAGACCCGAATCTGTCCAACGCAACTCGAGAAAAACCACAAGATCCTACCCTCAAGGCGAGATGAGGAATATTTCCATTGCAGATTTTCGAGAGAAGTCCCACATTCCCACTGGAAACTCAATGTTACTTCACATCCTGTATGTGACTCAAAAATTGCACCAACATACCCAGGTCCAGTCGAGAGGAACACCGAGATTCCCAACACAACTGACAAAGTGCCACATTTCCCAGTCCTCTTTTCCAGATGACAGTCGATTCCCCTGCTTTGTCTGGAATGGAATCCGGATGTTCCCATCACACAGTATGAGGAGGCCGATACCACGTTGAAACTCAGCAGAATCCCCAGAATATCAAAACACACTTGGAAAATGTACCATTGTCCCCATGCACTGGAGATAATGTCTGATTCCACTGCACAGATTCATAATGTATCCTCGAGTATCAACTCACAAGACGAGTGGAGACCTGACTCCCCGAGCATTCTCAATACCATCTCCACGTACAAATTCAACTCGACTGTGGGGTAACACAACTTTTAAAACTCGAGAAAAAGTGGAGTTCCAATTCTGAACACGAGACGAGGCCTGTCTAGGCAGGTTAATTTTGAGAGCAACCCGAGAACCCTGTTGCTGCCAGAGAGGAATCCTGAGTTAAACGTACTCGAATCTAGATGCAGACCTATGTCTCTGCAGTGGCTCCAAAGGAAACCCGAGGTTCCTCTTGCAAAGTGAAAGGCGTTCTGACTTCCCAGAGAGAACACGGGAGGCTTCCTGATATTCCCGTCATTACTTGAGAGGATCACCGCATTTCCCTGCAGCAACCTACGAAAAACTTCGAGATTCCTCTTTCCAAGCAAGAAGAGGGCCATTTTTCCTGCAGCACATAGACAGATCTTGAGTTCCTTCTCCAATTTCGATATGAGGCTTGAATTCCTTGAGGCAACTTAAGGGTCGCCCAGAGATAACCGTCCCCATGAGAGATCAAAACCGAATTTCCCACCACAATTTAAGAGAAACCCCGTGGTCACACCTCAGCTGAAGATAATGAGCCATTCCACTTTCAACTGAAGAGGAATCCCAACTTCCCCTCGCACAACCTGTCGAGACCTGTCACATCTATTGATACTCGAGGGCAACTCCGCGCATCCTGCAGCAAGTTCAAAGGACTCCCAGTTCACACTCACCTAGAGATGAGTCATGTTGCGCTTCAGGCAGCTCCAGTGGACACGGAGTATCACCGTCCAACATGATCTGAGGCATGAATCCTCCGCTGAGCCTCTTGAAGAAGCCCAAGTTTCCGCTTGAACAGACAGCAGACCTGAAAATCCTTTTAAACTCAGCGGGAAAGCAGAGTTCCGAACCTAACAAAGACTAAGCTTGACTCCCCAGTGGAACATTTGTTGCAACCCCAAGATCCCTGTGGCAACTGGAGAAGAACACTGAGTTTACCCACTTAAGTCTAAATTTGGCCCTCATGCCTTGCAGCGATGTGAAAGGAATCCCGAGGTTCCAATTTCAACATAAAATCAGACCGAACTTCTTGAAGCAAAACTAGTGAGTCCCAGTGGTTCCTGTCGGTACTCGAGAAGAACTCCAAGATTCAAGAAGCAACTGGAGGAAAACAATGAAATTCTCCACACCACGCGACAGGACGCGCATTTCCGCTGCAGAGTCTTAAGATAAATCCCACATTCCCTCTTCAAACTCGAAAGGATACTCGGCACCCTATACGCAACTCAGGAAATTACACGAGATACCCGGCCAAACTTGAGAGGGTCAGTGAGGTTCCTGCCACAGCTCAAGAAGAGACCCGTTATCCACTTGTCGTCTCCAGGTGAGGATCGATTCCTCTGCTACGTCTGGAAATTAATCCCGATTATCCCGTCGAATCTGAAGAGGAGGCCGATTTTCTCTTAACAATGGAGAGGACCCCAGGGAGTCGTGCAACAATTCAAAAAGAAACAGATTTCCCCATCCGTCAGACATAAGGACTGATTCCACTATACCGATTCAAAGAGAACTGTGGGATCAACTAACACCACAGAGGGAAGCCTGACTTCCCAGTTACAACATGGAGAAAAAGACCCAGAACAGAAATTCAGCTATGCAGGAGGCCTCCCACCCCTTTTACAACTCGGAAAGATAGCGGAGTTCCATGCCTCAACAAGAGACGTGGCTGACTGACCTGTTGAACCTTCATAGGAAAACTGAGAACCTTGTAGGAAATGGAGAGGCACCCAGAGGTGTGTGCCTCAATTCCAGATGAGACCCTATTCCCCTGCCTCAAAAGGCATCCCAAAGGCTCCTCACACCTCAAAAGGATTCCGCACTTCCTAGAGACAACTTGAGATGCTCTCTGAGGCCCCTGTTGCAACGCAAGGGATCCGAAAGTTTTATGCCCAACTCGAGAAACACATTGGGATTACCCCTTTCAATGCGAATTGAAGCCAAATTGCTATGCATTGACTTGAGAGCAATCACGACCTTCCCCTAAACACTTGACTTCCCGGAGGCAACAGAGTGTCATCCTGAGTTCCAAGTCGTAATTCGAAAGGAAATCCAAACTTTCCTTGCAAGCCGCAAAAAACCACGAGATGCCCCATGCAACGTCACATGAGGACCCTTTTTTTCCTGCAGTGCCTGGAGAGCAATACCGAGTTCTCTCTCAAGATAAGATAGGAGGCTTGAATCCCTATTTACAATTCAAGGGGCTCACATAATACCCGTCCTCAACCGAGAGACACCCCGAGTTTCTGTCCCCACCTCTAGAAGAGTTCCGTATTCCCAACCTTCTCATGATATGAGCTTTTAAATCATGCTTCAAATCAAGTGGTGTCCTATCTTCTCCCACCACAAGAGGAGGCGTCTCTCTCCTATTGAAACTCGAGTGAACTCCCGCGGATCCTGCTGCAAGGATAAATGACTCTGAGTTCCCCCTTCAATCGAAGTAGGTCTTAATGATCTAGCAATGTTCCAAGGTAAAACCGACTATGACATCCCAACATGACAGGATACTTAACACCCATGCTGAGCCAATAGAAAAACCCCTAATGAACCGCCTGATCAGGATACGAGGACAGATTCCCTTTAACAGCTCGAAAGGAAAGCAGAATTCCATGCCTCAAATCGAGGCGAAACCTGACTCCCCGGTAGAAACTTCATAGCAAACCCAAGATCCCTGTCGCCACTGGAGAGGAACACACAGTTGAACAAATCAACGCTGGATGCAACCCTATTCCTCTGCTGCACCTCGAGAGGAATCCCGAGGTTTCCCTTTCAACACGATAGGAGATCTGACTTCCCTGGGGCAAAACGAGTGAGTTCCTTAGGTCCCTATCGCAACTCGAGAAAAACCCCAAGCTCCCCACCGCAACTCGAGAAAAACCACAAGATACTCCCCTCAATGCCAGATGAGGAAATTTTCCGCTGCAAAGTCTCAAGAGAAATCCCACATTCCCGCTTGAAACTCGAAAGAGTAATTGACCCCGTTCTGACTTCCCAGAGACAACGCAGGAGGCTCCCTGATATTCCCGTCATTACTTGAGAGGATCAACACACTTCCCCCATCAACCTAAGGAAAACATCAAGATTCCTCTTTCCAAGCAAGATGAGGCCCTTTTTTTCTGCAGCACATAGACAGAAGTCTCAAGATCCTTCTCCAAATTGGATATGAATATTGAATTCCTTGATGCAGTTTAAGGGTTCCCCAGAGATACCATCCCAATGAGGGAAGAAAACCGAATTTCCCGCCACAATTTAAGAGAAGCCCCGTGGTCACACCTTAGCTGAAGATAAGGGGCCATTCCACTTTCAACAGAAGAGGAATCCCAACTTCCCCTCACACCACGTGTCGAGACCTGTCACATCTATTGACACTCGAGGGCAAACCCGTGCATCCTGCAACAAGGTCAAAAAACTCAGAGTTCACACGCAACTAGAGATGAGTCATGTTGTGCTTCAAGAAGCTCCAGTGGAACTTGGAGTATCACCTTCCAACATGATCTGAGGCATGAATCCCCCGCTGAGAATCTCGAAAAAGCTCAAGTTTCCCGATTGTACAAAGAGCAGACCTGACAATCCTTTTAAATTCAGCAGGAATACAGAGTTCCAAACTCAACTATGACTAGGCCTGACTCCCCAGTGGAAACTTCATTTCAACCCCAAGATCCCTGTGGCTGCTGGAGATTAACACTGAGTTTATCCACTCGAGTCTAAATTTGGCCCTCATGCCTTGCATCGATGTGAAAGGAATCCCTAGGTTCCACTTACAACAGGAAATCAGACCCGACTTTCCAGAAGCAAAACTAGCGAGTAACAGTGGTTCCTGTCGGTATTTGAGAAGACCTCCAAGCTTCAAGACGCAACTAGAGAAAAACCATGAAATTCTCCACACCACGCGACAGGACGCCCCTTTCAGCTGCAGCGTCTTAAGAGAAATCCCACATTCCCTCTTCAAACTCGAAAGGATACTCGGCCCCCTATACGCAACTCAAGAATTTAACCGAGATACCCAGCCAGAATCGAGAGGAGCAGTGAGGTTCCTGCCACAGCTCAGGAAGAGTCCCGTTTTCCACTTGTCTTCTTCAGGTAAGGATCGATTCCTCTGCTTCGTCTGGTAATTAATTCCGATGTTACCGTCAAATCTGAAGAGGGGGCCGATCTTCCCTTGACACTCGAGAGGACCCCGGGGAGTTATGGCACAATTCAAAAAGACACCGATTTCCCCATCCGCCCGACATAAGGACTGATTCCACTGTATCGATTCAAAGAGAACTGTGGGATCAACTAACACCACAGAGGGAGGCCTGACACTCCAGTACTCTCTTGAGACTCGGCAGTGGAAAATTTCCTCACCTGACATTGAGGGGAGAATCTTGTGGTTTTTCTCGAGTTGCGGCAGGAAGCGTGGGGTTCTTCTCGAGTTGCGATGGGGACCTCAGGAACTCGCTCATGTTGTCCCAGGGAAGTCAGATCTCCTATCATGTTGAAAGGGAAACCTCGGGGTTCCTCTCGAGGTGCAGCAGAGGAATAGGGCCGCATCCAGCGTTGAGTTGGTCAACTGTATGTTCCTCTCCAGTGGCGACAGGGATCTCGGGGTCGCTATGAAGGTTCTACCGGGGAGTCAGATTTCGTCTCGATTTGAGGCATGGAATTCTGCTTTCCTTTCGAGTTGTAAAAGGGGAATCTGTCCTCGTGTCATGATCAGGCGGATTATTAGGGGTTTTTCTATTGGCTCGGCATGGGTATTAGGTATCCTGTAATGTTGTGATGTCATAGTCAGTTTTACCTTGGAGCATTGCTAGATCATCAGGACCCACCTCAATTGGACGGGGAACTCAGAGTCATTTATCCTTGCAGCAGGATCCGCGGGAGTTCACTCAAGTTTCAATGGGAGAGAGAGGCCTCCTCTTGTGGTGGGAGAACAAGATAGGACTCCTCTTGAGTTGAAGCAGGCTTTGAACATTCATATCGTGAGGAGGTTGGGAATACTGAGCTCTTCTAGAGGTGTGGACAAAAACTCGGGGTTTCTCTCGATTGAAAACGGGTATTCTTGGAGTCCCTTGAACTGGGAATAGGGATTCAAGCCTCCTATCGTATCTTGAGAGAGAATTCGGGATTGCTATCCAGGTGCTGCAGGAAAAAAGGGGCCCCATGTGACGTTGCCTGAGGCATCTGGTGGTTTTTCGCGAGTTGCGGGGGGAAGTTTGGCTTTCCTTTAGAGTTACGACGTGGAACTCAGGATGACACTCTGTTGCCTCCGGGAAGTCAAGTGGCTAGGGGAAGGTGGTTATTACGCTCGAGTCAATGCAGAGGAGTCGGGCTTCAATTCTCATTGAAAGGCGTAATCCCAAAGTGTTACTCTAATAAGTATATGTACCATTTTGACTAATTTTTCAGAGTTCTTTAAAAAAAAAAAAAGCAACGATATTTTGTATACTTAATAAAGATTACACACAATTTGTTTCAAAAAAAAAAAAAGAAAGAAAGTGGAACCTCGGGATTCCTTTTGAGTCGCTGCCAGGCATGAGAGCCACATTTAGACTTGAGTGGGTAAACTCAGTGTTCCTCTCCAGTGGCCACAGGGATCCTGGGATGGCAATGAAGGTTCCACTGGGGAGTCAAGCCTAGTCTTTGTTGAGGTTGGAACTCTGCTATCCCGCCGAGTTTAAAAAGAATGTCATGTCTGATGACTGTTCAAGTGGGAAACTTGGGCTTGTCTCGAGAGGCTCAAATCATGTTGGGCGGTGAACTCCGTGTTCCACTGGAACTGCTTGAAGCGCAATATGACTCTCCTCTAGTTGAGTGTGAACTCGGAGTCCTTTGACTTTTCTGCATGAGGCACAGGGTTGCCCTCGAGTGTCAATAGATGTGACAGATCTCGACACGAGGTGCCAGGGGAAGTCGGGATTCCTCTTCAGTTGAAAGTGGAATGATCCATTATCTTCAGCTGAGGTGTCACCATGGGGCTTCTCTTAAATTGTGGATGGAAATTTGGTTTCTTCTCTCATTGGGACGGGTATCTCTGGGGAAACCTTAAGTTGCCTCAAAGAATTCAAGCCTCATTTCGAATTTGGAGAAGTCACTCGAGACCTACGTGCTGCAGGGGAAAAGGCCTCATCTTGCTTGGAAAGAGGAATCTCTAGGTTTCCCGTAGGTTGATGGGGGAAGTGTGTTGATCCTCTCAAGTAGCCACGGGAATATCAGGGAGCCTCCCATTTTGCCTCTGTGAACACCGAACGCCTTTCCTTTTGCAAGAGGAACCTCGGGTTTCCTTTGGAGCTGCTGCAGAGAAATAGATCTGCATCTAGATTCGAGTCCGTGTAAGTCAGCATTCCTCTCCAGCAGCACCAGGGTTCTCGGAGTAGCTCTCAAAATTCACCTGGGGAGACATGCCTCGTCTCCTGTTCAGAATTAGGACTCCGCTTTCTTCTCGAGTTGTCAAAGGGGTGTTAGGCCAGAGTCGAGTTGAATATGTATTTGGAGGTTATTCGAGAATGCTTGGGGAGTCAGTTCTCCACTCATCTTGTAAGTTGATACTCAAGGATGCATTATGAATCCGTGCAGTGGAATCAGCCATTATCTCCAGTGCATGGTGACATTGGTCCTTTTCCAAGTGTGTTTTGATATCCCGAGTATTCTGCTGAGTTTCAACGTGGTATCGGCTTCCTCATACTGTGCGATGGGAACGTTCAGATTCCATTCTAGACAAAGCAGGGGAATCGACTGTCATCTGGAAAATGGGATTGGGAAATGCAGCCATTTGTCAGTTGTGTCGGGAGTTTCTGTGTTCCTCTCGATTGGGGCTGGGTATGTCAGTGTAATTTTTGAGTCACATAAAGGATGTGAATTAACTTTTCGAGTTTCCAGCGAGAATGTGGGAATTCTCTTGAGAATCTGCAACAGAAATATTCCTCATCTCACCTTGAGGACAGGATCTTGTGGTTTTTCTCGAGTTGCGTCGGGCTGCTTGGGATCTCTCAATTTGCGACAGGGACCTAGGAACTCGCTCATGTTGCTTCAGGGAAGTCAGGTCTCCTTTCGTGTTAGAAGGGTACTCGGGATTACTCTCGAGTGGTGGAATGGGAATAGGGCCTCATCTAATGGTGAGTCCGAAAATTGTGTGCTCCTCTCCAGTGGGGACGACTATGTTGGGTAGTTGTTGAGTCGCAAGCTGCTACTGCTGCGGCTGCTAAGTCACTTCAGTCATGTCCGACTCTGTGAGACCCCATAGACGGCAGCCCACCAGGCTCCCCCGACCTAGAATTCTCCAGGCAGGAACAATGGAGTGGGTTGCCATTTCCTTCTTCAGTGTGTGAAAGTGAAAAGAGAAAGTGAAGTCGCTCAGTCGTGTCCGACCCTTAACGACCCCACAGACTGCAGCATACCAGGCTGCTCCATCCATGGGATTGTCCAGGCAAGAGTACTGGAGTGGGGTGCCTTCTCCATAAAGGGTGTCAATTACTCATTCGAGTTTCAAGCGGGAATGTGGGATTTCTCTTGAGACTCGGCAGCGGAAAATTTCCTCACCTGGCATTGAGGGGAGAATCTTGTTGTCTTTCTTGAGTTGCAGCGGGAAGCTTGGGGTTCTTCTCGAGTTGCGACGGGGACCTCAGGAACTCGCTCATGTTGTCCCAGGGAAGTCAGATCTCCTATCATGTTGAAAGGGAAACCTCGGGGTTCCTCTCGAGGTGCAGCAGAGGAATAGGGCCGCATGCAGCTTTTAGTTGGTCAACTGTGTGCTCCTCTCCAGTGGCGACAGGGATCTCGGGGTTGCTATGAAGGTTCTACCGGGGAGTCAGATTTCGTCTCGATTTGAGGCATGGAATTCTGCTTTCCTTTCGAGTTGTAAAAGGGGAATCTGTCCTCCTGTCTTGATCAGGCGGTTCATTAGGGCTTTTTCTATTGGCTCAGCAAGGGTGTTAGGTATCCCGTCATGTTGTGATGTCAGTGTCGGTTTTACCTTGGAGGATTGCTAGATCATCAGGATCCACCTGGATTGGAGGGGCAACTCAGAGTCCTTTATCTTTGCAGCAGGATCCACGGGAGTTCACTCGAATTTCAATAGGAGACAGAGGTCTCCTTTTGTGGTGGGAGAACAAGATAGGACTCCTCTTGAGTTGAAGCAGGCTTTGAACATTCATATCGTGAGGAGGTTGGGAATACTGAGCTCTTCTAGAGGTGTGGACAAAAACTTGGGGTTTCTCTCGATTGAAGACAGGTATTCTTGGAGTCCCTTGAGCTGAGAATAGGGAGTCAAGCCTCCTATCGTATCTTGAGAGAGAATTCGGGATTGCTATCCAGGCGCTGCAGGAAAAAAGGGGCCCCATGTGACGTTGCCTGAGGCATCTGGTGGTTTTTCGCGAGTTGCAGTGGGAAGTTTGGCTTTCCTTTAGAGTTACGACGTGGAACTCAGGATGACACTCTGTTGCCTCCGGGAAGTCAAGTGGCTAGGGGAAGGTGGTTATTATGCTCGAGTCAATGCAGAGGAATCGGGCTTCAATTCTCATTGAAAGGCATAATCCCAAAGTGTTACTCTAATAAGTTTATGTACCATTTTGTCTAATTTTTTAGAGTTCTTTAAAAAAAAAGCAACGATATTTTGTATACTTAATAAAGATTACACATAATTTGTTTCAAAAAAAATTGGAGTTCAAATTCTGAAGACTAGACGAGGCATGTCTCCCCAGGTGAATTTTGAGAGCTACCCCTAGAACCCTGGTACTGCTGGAGAGGAATGCTGACTTAAATGGACTCGAATCTCAATGCAGATCTTTTTTTCTGCAGCAGCTCCAAAGGAAACCCGAGGTTCCTCTTGCAAAAGGAAAGGCGTTCGGTGTTCGCAGAGACAACACGGGAGGCTCCCTGATATTCCCGTGGTTACTTGAGAGGATCAACACACTTCCCCCATCAACCTAAGGAAAACCTCGAGATTCCTCTTTCCAAGCAAGATGAGGCCTTTTTTCCTGCAGCACATAGAAGTCTCGAGTTCCTTCTCCAAATTCGATATGAGGCTTGAATTCCTTGAGGCAACTAAAGGGTTCCCGAGAGATACCCGTCCCAATGAGAGAAGAAAACCAAATTTCCATCCACAATTTAAGAGAAGCCCCGTGGTCACACCTCAGCTGAAGATAATGGATCATTCCACTTTCAACTGAAGAGGAATCCCAACTTCCCCTGGCACCTCGTGTCGAGACCTGTCACATCTATTGACACTCGAGGGCAACCCTGTGCCTTGTGCAGCAAAGTCAAAGGACTCCGAGTTCACACTCAACTAGAGATGAGTCATATTGCGCTTCAAGCAGCTCCAGGGGAACACGGAGTATTCCCGACATTATCTGAGCCTCTCGAGACAAGCCCAAGTTTCCCACTTGAACAGTCATCAGACTTGACAATCCTTTTAAACTCGGCGGGATAGCAGAGTTCCAACCTCAACAAAGACTAGGCCTGACTCCCCAGTGGAACCTTCATTGCAACCCCAGGATCCCTGTGGCCACTGGAGAGGAACACTGAGTTTATCCACTCAAGTCTAAATGTGGGTCTTATGCCCAGCAGCAACTCAAAAGGAATCCCAAGGTTCCACTTTCAACAGGAAATCAGACCCGATTCTCGGAAGCAAAACTAGAGAATCCCAGTGGTTCCTGTCGGTACTCGAGAAGACCTCCATGCTTTAAGACGCAACTCGAGAGAAACCATGAAATTCTCCTCACCACGTGACAGGACGCCTCTTTCAGCTGCAGCGTCTTAAAAGAAATCTCACATTCCCTCTTCAAACTGGAAAGAATACTCAGCCCCCTATACGCAACTCAAGAATTTAACCGAGATACTCGGCCAAACTCGAGAGGAGCAGTGAGGTTCCTGCCACAGCTCAGGAAGAGCCCCGTTTTCCACTTGTCTTTTCCAGGTGAGGATCGATTCCCCTGCTTCGTCTGGAAATTAATTCCAATGTTACCGTCGAATCTGAAGAGGGGGCCGATCTTCCCTTAACACTCGAGAGGACCCCGGGGAGTCATGCCACAATTCAAAAAGACACTGATTTCCCCATCCACCCGACATAAGGACTGATTCCACTGTACCGATTCAAAGAGAACCCCCGGGATCAACTAACACCACAGAGGGAGGCCTAACTTCCCAGGTGCATCATGGAGAAAAAGCCCCAGGACAGAAATTCAACTCGATAGGAGGCCTCCCACCTCTTTGACAACTCGAAAAGATAGCGCAGTTCCGTGCCTCATCAAGAGAGGTGGCTGACTGGCCTGTTGACACTTCATAGGAACACTCAGATCCTTGTCGCAAATGGAGAGGCACCCCGAGGTGTGTGCCTCAATTCCAGATGAGATCTTATTCCCCTGCCTCAACAGGCATCCCAAAGACTCCTCATACCTCAAAAGGATTCCGGACTTCCCAGAGACACCTTGAGAGGCTCCGTGAGGCCCCTGTTGCAACGCGAGGGATCCGAAAGTTAACTGTCCAACTCGAGAAACACTTTGGGATTACCCCTTTAAATGTGCATTGTAGCCCGATTCCTCCTCATTGACTCGAGAGTAATAACCACCTTTCCCTAGCCACTTGACGTCCAGGAGGCAACAGAGTGTCATCCTGAGTTCCAAGTCGTAACTCAAAAGGAAAGCCAAACTTCCCCCCGCAACTCGCGAAAAACCTCCAGATGCCTCAGGCAACGTCACATGGGGCCCCTTTTTTCCTGCAGCGCCTGGAGAGCAATCCCGGATTCTCTCTCAAGATACGATAAGAGGCTTGACTCCCTATTCTCAGCTCAAGGGACTCCAAGAATACCTGTCTTCAATCGAGAGAAACCCCAAGTTTTTGTCCACACCTCTAGAAGAGCTCAGTATTCCCAACCTCCTCAGGATATGAATGTTCAAAGCCTGCTTCAACTCAAGAGGAGTCCTATCTTGTTCTCCCACCACAAAAGGAGGCCTCTGTCTCCTATTGAAATTCGAGTGAACTACCGTGGATCCTGCTGCAAAGATAAAGGACTCTGAATTGCCCCTTCAATCCAGGTGGATCCTGATGATCTAGCAATCCTCCAAGGTAAAACCGACACTGACATCACAACATGACGGGATACCTAACACCCTTGCTGAGCCAATAGAAAAAGCCCTAATGAACCGCCTGATCAAGACAGGAGGACAGATTCCCCTTTAACAACTCGAAAGGAAAGCAGAATTCCATGCCTCAAATCGAGACGAAACCTGACTCCCCGGTAGAACCTTCATAGCAACCCCGAGATCCCTGTCGCCACTGGAGAGGAGCACACAGTTGACCAACTAAAAGCTGCATGCGGCCCTATTCCTCTGCTGCACCTCGAGAGGAACCCCGAGGTTTCCCTTTCAACATAATTGGAGATCTGACTTCCTGAGCGAGTTCCTGAGGTCCCCGTCGCAACTCGAGAAGAACCCCAAGCTTCCCGCCGCAACTCAAGAAAGACCACAAGATTCTCCCCTCAATGCCAGGTGAGGAAATTTTCCGCTGCCGAGTCTCAAGAGAAATCCCACATTCCCGCTTGAAACTCGAATGAGTAATTGACACCCTTTATGGAGAAGGCAATGTCACCCCACTCCAGTACTCTTGCCATGGATGGAGCAGCCTGGTATGCTGCAGTCGGTGGGGTCCCTAAGGGTCGGACACAACTGAGCGACTTCACTTTCTCTTTTCACTTTCACACACTAAAGAAAGAAATTGCAACCCACTCCCCTGTTCCTGCCTGGAGAATTCTAGGGACGGGGGAGCCTGGTGGGCTGCCGTCTATGGGGTCTCACAGAGTCAGACATGACTGAAGTGACTTAGCAGCCGCAGCAGTAGCAGCTTGCGACTCAACAACTACCCAACATAACCGTCCCCACTAGAGAGGAGGACACAATTTTCGGACTCACCATTAGATGAGGCCTATTCCCATTCCACGACTCGAGAGTAATCGCGGGTACCCCTTCCAACACGAAAGGAGACCTGACTTCCCTGAAGAAACATGAGCGAGTTCCTATGTCCCCGTCGCAACTTGATAGACCCCAAGCTGCCAGACGCAACTCGAGAAAAATCACAAGATCCTGTCCTCAAGTCGAGATGAGGAACATTTCTGTTGCAGTTTCTCAAGAGAAGTCCCACATTCCCGCTGGAAACTCGAATAGTTACTTCATATCCTTTATGTTACTCAAAAATTACACCGAAATACCCAGCCCCAATCGAGGGGAACACTGAGATTCCCAACAAAACTGACAAAGGGACGCGTTTCCCAGTCCTCTTTTCCAGATGACAGTCGATTCCCCTGGTTTGTCTGGAATGGAATTCGGACGTTCCCATCGCACAGTATGAGGAGGCCGATACCACGTTGAAACTCAGCAGTATCCCCGGGATATCAAAACACACTTGGAAAAGGTACCAAAGTCCCCATGCACTGGAGATAATGTCTGATTCCACTGCACAGATCATAATGTATCCTCGAGTATCAACTCAGAAGACGAGTGGAGACCTGACTCCCCGAGCATTCCCGAACAATCTCCAAATACATATTCAACTCGACTGTGGCCTAACACCCCTTTGACAACTCGAGAAGAAAGTGGAGTTATAATTTTGAACAGGAGACGAGGCATGTCTCCCCAGGTTAATTTTGAGAGTTACCCCGAGAGGAATATCTCTGGAGAGGAATGCTGACTCAAACGGACTCGAATCTAGATGCAGATCTATTTCTCTGCAGCAGCTCCAAAGGAAACCCGAGGTTCCTCTTGCAAAAGGAAAGGCGTTCGGTGTTCGCAGAGACAACACGGGAGGCTCCCTGATATTCCCGTGGTTACTTGAGAAGATCAACACACTTCCCCCATCAACCTAAGGAAAACCTCGAGATTCCTCTTTCCAAGCAAGATGAGGCCTTTTTTCCTGCAGCACATAGAAGTTTCGAGTTCCTTCTCCAAATTCGATATGAGGCTTGAATTCCTTGAGGCAACTTAAGTGTTCCCCAGAGATACCCATCCCAATGAGAGAAAAAAACCAAATTTCCATCCACAATTTAAGAGAAGCCCCGTGGTCACACCTCAGCTGAAGATAATGGATCATTCCACTTTCAACTGAAGAGGAATCCCAACTTCCCCTGGCACCTCGTGTCGAGACCTGTCACATCTATTGATACTCGAGGGCAACCCTGTGCATCGTGCAGCAAGATCACAGGACTCCGAGTTCACACTCAACTAGAGATGATCATATTGCGCTTCAAGCAGTTCCAGAGGAACACGGAGTATCACCTCTGAACATGATCTGAGCCTCTCGAGACAAGCCCAAGTTTCCCGCTTGAACAGTCATCAGACATGACAATCCTTTTAAACTCGGCGGGATAGCAGAGTTCCAACCTCAACAAAGACTAGGCCTGACTCCCCAGTGGAACCTTCATTGCAACCCCAGAATTCTTGTGGCCACTGGAGAGGAAAACTGAGTTTACCCATTCAAGTCTAAATGTGACTCTCCTGCCCGGCAGCGACTCGAAAGGAATCCCGAGGTTCCACTATCAACAGGAAATCAGACCCGATTCTTGGAAGCAAAACTAGAGAGTCCCAGTGGTTCCTGTCGGTACTCTAGAAGACCTCCAAGCTTCAAGATGCAACTCGAGAAAAACCATGAAATTCTCCACACCACGTGACAGGACGCCCCTTTCTGCTGCATCGTCTTAAGGAAATCCCACATTCCCTCTTCAAACTCGAAAGAATACTTAGCCCTCTATACGCAACTCAACAATTTAACAGAGATACCCGGCCATACTCAAGAGGAACAGTGAGGTTCCTGCCACAGCTCAGGAAGAGACCCGTTTTCCACTTGTCTTCTCCAGGTGAGGATGATTCCCCTGCTTCGTCTGGAAATTAATTCCAATGTTACCGTCGAATCTGAAGAGGGGGCCGATCTTCCCTTGACACTAGAGAGGACGGCGGGGAGTCGTGACACAATTCAAAAAGACACCGATTTCCCCATCCGCCCGACATAAGGACTGATTCCACTGTACCAATTCAAAGAGAACCCCCGGGATCAACTAACAGCATAGAGGGAGGCCTGACTTCCCAGGTGCATCATGGAGAAAAAGCCCCAGGACAGAAATTCAACTCGACAGGAGGCCTCCCACCTCTTTTACAACTCGAAAAGATAGCGCAGTTCCATGCCTCATCAAGAGAGGTGGCTGACTGGCCTGTTGACACTTCATAGGAACACTGAGATCCTTGTCGCAAATGGAGAGGCACCCCGAGGTGTGTGCCTCAATTCCAGATGAGCCCTTACTCCCCTGCCTCAGCAGGCATCCCAAAGACTCCTCACACCTCAAAAGGATTCCGGACTTCCCAGAAATACCTTGAGAGGCTCCGTGAGGCCCCTGTTGCAACGCGAGGGAGCCGAAAGTTAACTGTCCAACTCGAGAAACACTTTGGGATTACCCCTTTCAATGCGAATTGTAGCCCGATTCCTCCTCATTGACTCGAGAGTAATAACCTCCATCCCCTAGCCACTTGACTTCCCGGAGGCAACAGAGTGTCATCCTGAGTTCCAAGTCGTAACTCAAAAGGAAAGCCAAACTTCCCCCCGCAACTCGCGAAAAACCACCAGATGCCTCAGGCAATGTCACATGGCGCCCCCTTTTCCTGCAGCGCCTGGATAGCAATCCCAAATTCTCTCTCAAGATACGATAGGAGGCATGAATCCCTATTCACATTTCAAGGGACTCCAAGAATACCCGTCTTCAATCAATAGAAACCCAAAGTTTCTGTCCACACCTCTAAAAGTGCTCAGTATTTCCAACCCCCTCACAATATGAGCGTTCAAAGCCTGATTCAACTCAAGAGGAGTACTATCTTCTTCTCCGACCACAAGAGGAGGCCTCTCTCTCCTATTGAAACTCGAGTGAACTCCCGCGGATCGTGCTGTAAGGATAAAGGACTCTGAGTTCCCCTTCTAATCGAGGTGTGTCCTGATGATCTAGCAATGCTCCAATGTAAAACCGACTATGGCATCACAATATGACGGGATACCCAACACCCTTGCTGAGCCAATATAAAAAGCCCTAATGAACGGCCTGATCATGATATGAGGACAGATTCCCCTTTTACAACTCGAAAGGAAAGCAGAATTCGATGCCTCAAATTGAGACGAATACTGACTGCCCGATAGAACCTTCATAGCGACCCTGAGATCCCTGTCGCCACTGGAGAGGAACACTCAGTTGACCAGCTCAATGCTGGATGCAGCCCTATTCCTTTGCTGCGCCTCGAGAGGAACCCCGAGGTTTCCCTTTCAACATGATAGGAGATCTGACTTCCCTGGCACAACACTAGTGAGTTCCAGAGGTCCCCATCACAACTTGTGAAGAACCACAAGATTCTCCCCTCAATTTCAGATTATCAAATTTTCCGCTGCCGAGTCTCAAGAGAAGTCCACATTCCCACTGGTAACTCGACAAGTTGCTTCACATCCTTTATGTGACTCAAAAATTCCACCAACATACCCAGCCCCAATCGAGAGGAACACCGAGTTTCCCGACACATCTGATAAATTGCCGCATTTCCCAGTCCTCTTTTCCAGATGACAGTCGATTCCCCTGCTTTGTCTGGAATGGAATCCGGACGTTCCCATCACACAGTATGAGGAAGCCGATACCACCCTGAAACTCAGCAGAATCCCCAGGATATCAAAACACACTTGGAAAGGGTACCGATGTCCCAACCCACTGGAGATAATATCTGATTCCACTGCAGAGATTCAAATGTATCCTCGAGTATCAACTCATAAGACGAGTGGAGACTTGACTCCCCGAGCATTCTCGAGACAATATCCAGGTACAAACTCAACTCGACTGTGGTCTAACAGCCCTTTTGCAACTCGAGTATTAAGCAGAGTTCCAATTCTGAACAGGAGAAGAGGCCTGACGGCCCAGGTGAATTTTGAGAGGAACTCCAAGATCCTAGTCCCCACTGGAGAGGAACCTACAATTGATCAAACAACATTTGATACGGCCTGTTAATCTTCTGTGCCTCTAGAGGAATCCCGAATTTCGCCTTCCAACACGGTAGGAGACCGGAATTCCCTGGGGCAACACGAGTGATTTCCTGAGTTCTCCATCACAACTTGAGACGAACCCCAAAACGAACTTTTCTGCTGCAGAGTCTCATGAGAAATCCCACATTCCCACTTGAGACCTGAACGGGTACTTGACACCCTTTATGAGACTCAAAAACTTCCCAAACATATCAGTTCCCACTGAGGAGGAGCACACAATTTACTTACCCAAGGCTAGGAGTAAGGTTATTCCTCTGCTGCAACTTGAGCGAAATCCCGAAGTGTCCGTTCCAACACTATAGGAGACCTGACGTCCCAGGGGCAACACGAACGAGTTCCTGAGGTCCCCGTCGCAACTAGAGAAGGTACCCAAGCTTCTCGCTGAAACTCGAGAAAAACCACTAGATTCTACACTCAAGGCGAGATGAGGAAAATTTCCTCTGCAGAGTCGCAAGAGAAATACTACACTCACGCGTGAAACTCGAACGGGCACTTGACGCCTTTTCTAAGACTGAAAAATTCTCTTACATAGCCGTCCACACTGGAGAGGACCATACAATTAACAGACTCAAATATGGATGAGGCCCTATTCCCATTCCACGACTCGAGAAAAATCCTGAAGTTCCCCTTCCAAAACAAAAGGAGAACTGAGTTCCCTGAATGAACACGCGTGACTTCCTGAGGTCCCTGTCACAACTGGAGTAGGATCTCAAGATTCCCGCCACAACTCGAGAAAAACCACAAGATTCTGCACTCAAGGCGAGATGAGGAAGATTTCCCTGCCGAGTCTCAGAAAAATCCCACATTCCCACTTGAAACTCGAATGGGTACTTGACACCCTTTATGAGACTCAATAACTCAAGAAAGAATAAAGGGATGGAGCAAAAGCAAAACCAATGCCCAGTTGTAGATGTGCCTGGTGATTGAAGCAAGATCCGGTGCTGTAAAGAGGCAATATTGCATAGGAACCTGGAATGTTAGGTCCATGAATCAGGGCAATTTGGAAGTGGTCAAACAGGAGATGGCAAGAGTGAACATAGACATTCTAGGAATCAGTGAATTAAAATGGACTGGAATGGGTGAATTTAATTCAGATGACCATTATATCTACTACTGTGGGCAGGAATCCCTTAGAAGAAATGGAGTAGCCATCATGGTCAACCACAGAGTCCGAAATGCAGTCCTTGGATGCAATCGTAAAAACGACAGAATGATTTCTATTCGTTTCCAAGACAAACCATTCAATATTACAGTAATCCAGGCCTATGCCCCAACCAGTAACGCTGAAGCAGCCGAAGTTGAATAGTTCTATAAAGACCTACAAGACCTTTTAGAACTGAACTTAAAAAAGATATTCTTTTCATTATAGGGGACTGGAATGCAAAAGTAGGAAGTCAAGAAACACCTGGAGTAACAGGCAAATTTGGCCTTGGAGCACGGAATGAAGCAGAACAAAGGCTAATAGAGTTTTGCCAAGAGAATGCACTGGTCATAGCAAACACCCTCTTCCAACAACACAAGAGAAAACTCTACACATGGACATCACCAGATGGTCAAAACCTAAATCAGACTGATTATATTCTTTGTAACCAAAGATGGAGAAGCTGCATACAGTTAGCAAAAACAAGACCAGGAGCTGACTGTGGCACAGATCATGAACTCCTTATTGCCAAATTCAGACTTAAATGGAAGAAAGTAGGGAAAACCACTAGACCATACAGACATGACCTAAATCAAATCCCATATGATTATACAGTGGAAGTGAGGAATAGATTTAAGGGACTAGATCTGATAGATAGAGTGCCTGATGAACTATGGATGGAGGTTCGTGACATTGTACAGGAGACAGGGACCAAGACCATCCCCATGGAAAAGAAATGCAAAAAAGCGAAATGGCTGTCTGAGGAGGCCTTACAACTAGCTGTGAAAAGAAGAGAAGCGAAACGCAAAGGAGGAAAGGAAAGATATAAGCATCTGAATGCAGAGTTCCAAACAATAGCAAGGAGAGATAAGAAAGCCTTCCTCAGTGATCAGTGCAACGAAATAGAGGAAAACAACAGAATAGGAAAAACAAGAGAGCTTTTCAAGAAAATGAGAGATTCCAAGAGAACATTTCATGCAAAGATGGGCTGGATGAATGACTGAAATGGTTTAGACCTAACAAGCAGAAGATATTAAGAAGAGGTGGCAAGAATACACAGAAGAACTGTACAAAAAAGATCTTCACGACCAAGATAATCATGATAACGTGATCACTGACCTAGAGCCAGACATCTTGGAATGTGAAGTCAAGTGGGCCTTAGAAAGCATCACTATGAACAAAGCAAGTGTAGGTGATGGAATTCCAGTTGAGCTATTTCAAATCCTGAAAGATAATGCTGTCAAAGTGCTGCACTCAATATGCCAGCAAATTTGGAAAACTCAGCAGTGGCCACAGGACTGGAGAAGTTCAGTCTTCATTCCAATCCTAAAGAAAGGCAATGCCAAAGAATGCTCAAACTTCCGCACAATTGCACTCACCTCACACGCTAGTAAAGTCATGCTCAAAATTCTCCAAGCCAGGCTTCAGCAATATGTGAACCGAGAACTCCCCAATGTTCAGGCAGGTTTTAGAAAAGGCAGAGGCACCAGAGATCAAATAGCCAACATCCGCTGGATCATGGAAAAAGCAAGAGAGTTCCAGAAAAACATCTCTTTCTGCTTCATTGACTATGCCAAAGCGTTTGACTCTGTGGATCACAATAAATGGTGGAAAATTCCGAAAGAGATGGGAATTCTAGATCATCTGACCTTCCTCTTGAGAAACCTGTATGCAGGTCAGGAAGCAACAGTTAGAACTGGACTGGTTCCAAATAGGAAAAGGAGTACATCAAGGCTGCATATTGTCACCTTGTTTATTTAACTTATATGCAGTGTACATCATGAGGAATGCTGGGCTGGAAGAAGCACAAGCTGGAATCCAGATTGCTGGGAAAACTATCAATAACCTCAGATATGCAAATGACACCACCCTTATGGCAGAAAGTGAAGAGGAACTCAAAAGCCTATTGATGAAAATGAAAGAGGAGAGTGAAAAGGTTGGCTTGAAACTCAACATTCAGAAAACAAAGATGATAGAATCTGGTCCCATCACTTCATAGGAAATAGATGGAAAAACAGTGGAAACAGTATCAGACTTTATTTTTTGGGACTCCAAAATCACTGCAGATGCTGATTGCAGCCATGAAATTAAAAGACGCTTAAAGCACCTCCAGTAGAACAAGGAGTATCACCTCCCAACATGAACTGAGGCATGAATCCCTGGTTAACCTCCCGAGACAGCAGAAATTTCCCGCTTGAACAGACAGCAGACATGAAAATCCTTTTAAACTCGCGGGGAAAGCAGAGTTCCATCGTCAACAAAGAATAGGCCTGATTCCCTAGTGGAAACTTCATAGCAACCCCAAGATCCCTGTGGCTACTGGAGAGGAACACTGAGTTTGCCCACTCAAGTCTAAATGTGCCCCTTTGTGTTCCTGTCGCACAGTATGAGGAGGCTGGCACCATCTTAAAATTCAGCAGATTCAAAACACATTTGGGAAATGTACCGATGTCCCCACCCGCTCGAGTTATTGTCTGATTCCACTACACAGATTCAAATGTATCCTCAAGTATCAACTCACAAGACGAATGGAGCCCTGACTCCCCGAGCAGGGGAGTCTCAATACAGCCTCCAGGTACCAATGAAATTCGACTGTGGCCTAACACCCCTTTCACATCTCGAGAAGAAAGTGGAGTAAACATGTCTGAACACGAGACGAGGCCTGACTCCCCAGGTGAATTTTGAGGGCAACCCCGAATACCCTGTTGCTACTGAAGAGGAATACTGAGTTAAACGGACTCGAATCTAGATGCAGACTTATATCTCTGCAGCGACTCCAAAGGAATTCCGAGGTTCCCTTTGCAAAATGAAAGGCGTTCTGACTTCCAAGAGACAACATGGGAGGCTCCCTGATATTCCCTTCAACACTCGAGAGGATCACCACACTTCCTGCAGCAACTCACGAAAAACCTCGAGATTCCGCTTTGAAAGCAACATGAGGCCCTATTTTTCCTGCAGCACATAGACAGAACTGCTGACTTCCTTCTCCAAATCGATGGGAGTTTTGAAATCATTGATGCAACTGGAAGGTCGTCCAGAAATACCCATCCCGATAAGAGAAGAAAACCGAATTTCCCGCCACAATTAAAGAGAAGCCCCGTGTTCACCCCTCAGCTGAAGTTAATGGGCCATTCCACTTTCAACTGAACAGGAATTCCAACTTCCCCTCGCAACACTTGTCGAGTCCTTTCACATCTATTGACACTAGAGGGCAACCCCGAGTATTTTGCAGTAAGGTCAAAGGCTTCCGAATTCACACTTAACTAGAGATGAGTCCTGGTGCACTTAAAGCACCTCCAGTTAAACACGGAGAATCACCTCCCAACATGAACTGAGGCATGAATCCCCCACTGAGCCTCTCGAGAGAGCCCAGATTTCCCGCTTGAACAAACAGCAGACCTGACAATCCTTTTAAACTCGGGGGTAAAGCATAGTTCCATCCTCAACAAAGACTAGGCCTGACTCCCCAGTGGAAACTTCATAACAACCCCAAGATCTCTGTGGCCACTGGAGAGGAACACTGAGTTTACCCACTCAAGTCTAAATGTGGCCCTCAGGGCCTGCAGCGACTCAAAAGGAATCCCGAGGTTCCACTTTCAACAGGAAAGCAGACCTGACTTCTCTGAAACAAAACTAGCGGGTTCCAGTTGTTCCTATCGTAACTCGAGAAGGCCTCCAAGCTTCAAGACGTAACTCGAGAAAAACCGTGAAATTTTACACTCCACGCGATAGGACACCCCTTTCCACTGCAGCGTCCTAAGGGAAATCCCACATTCGCTCTTCAAATACGAAAGGATACTCGGCACCCTATACGCAACTCAAGAAGTTAACCGAGATACCCAGCCAAACTCGAGAGGAGCAGCGAGGGTCCTGCCACAGCTCAAGAAGAGACCCATTTTCCACTTGTCATTTCAAGGTGAGGATCGATTCCCCTGATTCATCTGGAAATTAATCCCGATGTTCCTGTCGAATTTGAAGAGGAGGCCGATCTCCCATTGAAACTCGAAAGGACCCCAGGTAGTCGTGACACAATTCAAAAAGACACCGATTTCCCCATCTGCTTGACAAAAGACTGATTCCACGGTCCCGATTCAAAGACAACTCCCGGGATCAACTAACACCACGAAGGGAGGCATGACTTCCCAGGTGCATCATGGAGAAAAGCACCAGGGCAGATATTCAACGCAACTGGAGGCCTCCCACCCCTTTTACAACTCGGAAAGATAGCGGAGTTACATGCCTCAACAAGAGACGTGGCATGACTCCCCTGTTGAAACTTCACAGGAACACTGAGATCCATGTCAGAACTGGAGAGGCACCCTGAGGATAGCGCCTCAACTCACTCAGACCCTATTCCCCTGCACTGACTCGAAAGGCATCCCAAAGGCTCTTCGCACCTCAAAAGGGTTCCGGACTTCCAGAGACAACATGATAGGCTCCGTGAGGCCACTTTTGCCACTCGAGGGATCCGAAAGATTCCTGCCCCAACTCGAGAAACACTTTGGGATAACCCCTTTAAAGGTGAATTGAAGCCCAATTCCTCTACATTGACTCGAGACCAAGCACGATCTTCCCCTCGCAACTTGTCTTCCCTGAGGCAACACGAGTATCTCCCTGAGTTCCCCGGCATAACTCTAAAGGAAAGCCAAACTTACCTCTGCAATGCTGCAAAACCCACAAGAAGCCCCAGGCAACGTCACTTGAGGCCCTTTTTTTCCCTGCAGCGCCTGGAGAGCAATCCTGAGTTCTCTCTCAAGATACCATAGGAGGCTTGAATCCCTATTTACAAATCAAGGGGATCCCAGAACACGCTTCTTCAATCAAAAGAAACCCTGAGTTTCGGTCCACAGCTCTAGAAGAGCTCCGTATTCCACACCTCCTCACGATACGAGAGTTCAAACCCTGCTTCAACTCTAGAGGAATGCTTTCTTCCTCTCGCACCACAAGAGGAGGCATCTGTCTCCTATTGAAACTCGACGGCACTCCCGCGGATCCTATCGCAAGGATAAAGGACTCTCAGTTCTCCCTCCAATCGATGTAGGTCCTGATAATCTAGCAAAGCTCCAAGGGAACACCGAGTATCACATCACAACATGACGGGATACTGGACACCCATGCGTTGCCTATAGAAAAAGCCGTAATGAACCACCTGATCACGACAGGAAGACTGACTCCCCTTTTACAACTCGAAAGGAAAGCAGAATTCCATGCCTCAAATCGAGACAAAACCTGACTCCCCAGTAGACCTTCATAGAAACCCCGAGATTCCTGTCGTCACTGCAGAGGAACACACAGTTGACCGACTCAACGCTTGATGCGGTCCTGTTCCTCTGCTGTGCTTTGAGAGGAATACCGAGGTTTCCCTTCCAACACGATAGGAGACCTGACTTCCCTGGGGCAACATGAGCGAGTTCCTGAGGTCCCCATCGCAACTGGAAAAGAACCCCGATCTTCCCGCCGCAACACGAGAAAAACCGCAAGATTCTCCCCTCAATGCGAGATGAGAAAATTTTCTGCTGCAGAGTCTCAAGAGAAATCCCACATTCCAGCTTGAAACTCGAACGGGTACTTGACACCCTCTATTCAACTCAAATACTACCTCATATAGCCATCCCCACTGGAGAGGAACAAATAATTTTCGGACTCAACAGTAGATGAGGCCCTATTCCCATTCCACGTCTTGAGATTAATCCCAAAGTAACCCTTCCAACACGAAAGGAGACCTGACTTTCCTGAAGCAATATGAGCGAGTTCCTAGGTAGCTGTCACAACTCGAGAGAGACACCAAGCTTCCCACTGCAACTCAAGAAAAACCACAAGATTCTGCCCTCAAGGCGAGATGAGGAACATTTCCAGTGCAGATTCTCAAGAAAAGCCCAACATTCCCTCTTGAAACTCGACAAGATACTTAACATTCTTTATGACACTCAAAAATTACACTGACATACCTAGTCCCAAACAAGAGGAAAACCGAATTTCCTGCCACAATTGACAAAGTGCCCCGTTTTCCAGTCCTCTTTTCCAGATGACAATTGATTCCCCTGCTTTATCGGGAATGGAAGCCGGACATTCCCATCGCACGGTATGAGGAGGCCGGTACCACCTTGAAACTCGGGAGGATCCCTGGAGTTTCAGAACACAATTGGAAAAGGTATTGATGTCCCCACCCACTCGAGATATTCCCTGATTCCACTGCATAGATTCAAATGTTTCCTTGAGTAGCAACTCCCAAGACTAGTGAAGACCTGACTCCCAGAGCATTCCCAATAAAATCTCCAGGTACAAATTCAACTCGACTGTGGCCGAACACTCCTTTTAAAACTCGAGAAGAAAGTGGAGTTCCATGTTTGAACATGAGATGAGGCCTGCCTCCCCAGGTGAATTTTGAGAGCACCACCGAGGACTCTGTTGCTCCTGGAGAGGAATCCTGAGTTCAACGAACTCGAATCTAGACGCAAACCTATTTCTCTGCAGTGACTCCAAAGGAATCCCAAGGTTCCCCTTGCAAATGGAAAGACGTTCTGACTTCCCAGAGACAACACGGGAGGCTCCCTGATATTCCCGTCATTACTCGAGAGGATCACGACACTTCCCGCAGCAATTTGAGAAACACCTCGAGGTTCCTCTTTTGAAGCAAGATGTGGCTTTTTTTTCATGCAGCACACAGACAGAAGTCCCAAGTTCCTTCTCCAAATTCGATATGAGGCTTGAGTTCCTTGATGCAACTTAAGGTTCTCCCAGAGATACCCGTCCCAATGAGAGAAGCAAACAGAAATTCCCCACCACAATTTAAGAGAAGGCTCGTGTGCAAACCTCAGCTGAAGATAATGGGCCATTCTTCTTTCAACGGAACAGGAATCCCAACTTCCCCTCGCACAACTTGACGAGTCCTGTCACATCTATTGACACTCGAGGGCAACCCCATAGATTCTGCAGCAAGGTCAACGGACTCCGAGTTCACACTCAACTAGAGATGAGTCGTGTTGTGTTTACATCAGCTCCAGTGGAACACGGAGTATCACCTCCCAACATGATTGGAGGTATGACTCTGTCACTGAGCCTCTCGAATAAGCCCAAATTTCCCACTAAAAGAGATAGCAGACCTGACAATCTTTACAAATCGGGGGAAAAGCAGAGTTCCCTCCTCAACAAAGACTAGGCCTGACTCCCCAGTGGAACCTTCATCATAACCCCAAGATCCCTGTGGCCACTGGGGGGAACAATGAGTTTACCCACTCAAGTCTAAATGTGGCCCTCATGCCCTGCAGCGACTCGAAAGGAATCCCAGTTCCACTTTCAACACGAAAGGACACCTGAATTCCCTGAGGCAAAACTAATGAGTCCCAGGGGTTCCTGTAGTAACTCGAGAAGACCTCCAAGCTTCAAGCCACAACTTGAGAGAAACCATGAAATTCTTCAATTCATGTGACAGGACTCACCTTTCCACTCTAGCGTTTAAAGAGAAGTCCCACATTCCCTTGTCCAACTCGAAAGGATACTCGGCACCCTATACACAACTCAAGCATTTCCCCAGGATACCCGGCCAAACTCGAGAGGAGCAGCGAGGTTCCTGCCACAGCTCAAGAAGAGACCATTTTCCACTCGTCATCTCTTGGTGAGGATCGATTGCCCTGCTTCGTCTGGAAACTAATCCCGATGTTCCTGTCGAATCTGAAGAGGAGGCCAATGTCCCCTTGAAACTCGAGAGGACCCTGGGGAGTCGTGCTACAATTCAAAAAGACACCAGTTTCCCCATCTGCTCGACATAAGGAGTGATTCCACTCTACCGATTCAAAAGACAACTCCCGGGATCAACTAACACCATGAAGGGAGGCCTGACTTCCCAGGTGCATCATGGAGAAAAAGCACAAGGACAAAATTCAATGCGACTGGAGGCCTCCCACCCCTTTTACAACTCGGAAAGATAGTGGACTTCATGCCTCAACAAGAGACGTGGCATGACTCCCCTGTTGAAACTTCACAGGAACACTGAGATCCACGTCAGAATTGGAGAGGCACCCTGAGGATATCTCCTCAACTCACTCAGACCCTATTCCCCTGCACTGACTCAAAAGGCATCCCAAAGTCTCCTCACACCTCAAAAGGATTCCGACCTTCCCAAAGACAAATTGATAGGCTCCGTGAGGACCCTTTTGCCATTCGAGGGATCCGAAAGTTTTCTGCCCCAACTTGAGAAACACTTTGGGATTGCCCCTTTCAATGTGAATTGAAGCCCAATTCCTTTGCATTGACTCGAGAGCAATCACGACCTTCCCCTCGCAACATGACTTCCCTGAGGCAACAGGATTATCTCCATGAGTTCCCCGGTGTAACTCTAAAGGAAAGCCAAACTTCCCTCCGCACCGCTCCAAAACCCACGAGAAGCCCCAGGCAACGTCACATGAGCCCCTTTTTTTCCTGCAGCACCTGGAAAGCAATCCCGAGTTCTCTCTCAAGATACCATAGGAGCCTTGAATCCCTATTTACAAATAATGGGGTTCCCAAAATACCCTTCTTTAATCAAGAGAACCCACGAGTTTCGGTCCACAGCTCTAGAAGAGCTGCGTATTCCACACCTCCTCACGATATGAGCATTCACATTCTCCTTCAACTCTAGAGGAATGCTTCCTCTCACACCACAAGAGGAGGCATCTGTCTCCTATTGAAACTCGAGGGCACTCCCGCGGATCCTGCTGCCAGAATAAAGGACTCTGAGTTCCCACTCCAATTGAGGTAGGTCCTGATGATCTAGCAAAGCTACAATGGAACACTGACTATCCCCTCACAACATGATGGGAAACATGACACCCATGCTGAGTCGATAGACAAACCCTAATGTACTGCCTAATCACGAGACGAGGAATGATTTCCCCTTTTACAATTCGAAAGGAAAGCAAATTTCCAGGCCTGAAATCGAGACGAAACCTGACTCCTCAGTAGAACTTCCATAGCAGCCCCGAGATGCCTGTCACCACTGGAGAGGAACACACAGTTGACCAACTCAACGCTAGTTGCGGCCCTATTACTCTGCTGTGCCTCGAGAGAAATCCCGAGGTTCCCCTTTCAACACGAGAAGATACCTGACTTCCCTGGGGCAACATGAGCGAGTTCCTTAGGTCCCCATTGCAACTCGACAAGAACACCAAGCTTCCCGCCGCAACTCGAGAAAAACCACCGGATTCTCCCATCAATGCGAGAAGAGGAAATATTGCGCTGCAGAGTCACAAGAGAAATGCCACATTCACGCTTGAAATTTGAAAGGCTACTTGAAACCCTTTTTGTGCCTCAAAACTTCCCCAACATAGCCCTCCCCTCTGAAGAGGAGCACACAGTTTACATACACATCGCTAGATGCGGCCTTATTCCTCTGCCGCCACTCGAGAGGCATCCTGAGTTTCCCCTTCCAACAAGAAAGGAGACCTGACTTCAGTGTGACAGCACGAGCGAGTTCCTGTGTCCCCGTCACAACTCGAGATTGGAACCCCAAGCTTCCCGCCGCAACTCGAGAGAAAACGCATGATTCCCGCATCAATGTGAGATGAGGAACTTTTCTGCTGTAGAGTCTCAGGAGAAATCCCACTTTCCCGCTTGAAACTCGAACGGGTACTTGACACACTGTTCGCGCCACAATACTTCCCCGAAATAGCCGCCCCCTCTGATGAGGAGCTCACAGTTTACCTACACAACCCTTGATGCAGCCCTGTTCCTCTGACACGCCTCGAAAGGCATCCAGAGTTTTCCCTTCCAACACGAAAGGAGAACTGACTTCCCTGGGACAACATAGGCGAGTTCCTACGGTCCCCGTCGCAACTTGAGAGGAACCCCAAGCTTCCCACCGCAACTCGAAAAAAACCGCAATATTCTCCCATCAATGTGAGATGAGGAACTTTTCTGCTGCATGGTCTCAAGTGAAATCCCACATTCCCGCTTGAAACTCGATCGCGTACTTGACACCCTTTATGCGACTCAAAAAGTTCCCTGACATAGCCGTCCCCACTGGAGAGGAGCACACAATTTACGGACTCAAATCTAGATGAGGCCTTATTATAATTCCACACCTCAAGAGTGATCCCAAAGTTCCCATTCCAACAAGAAAGGAGACCTGGCTTCCCATACGAAACAAGAGCGAGTTCTTAAGGTCCACGTCACAACTCGAGAGGGACTCGAACCTTCCCCCCGTAACTCGAGAAAAACCACAAGATTCTGCCCTCAAGGGGAGATGAGGAACATTTCCAGGGCAGATTCTCAAGATAAAACCCAGATTCTCGCGTGAAACTAAACCGGTTACTTACCAGCCTTTATGCGACTCAAAAATTACACCGACATACCCAGTCCCAACCGAGAGGAACACCGAATTTCCTGCCACAACTGACAAAGTACCCCATTTTCCAGTCCTCTTTTCCAGATGACAATCGATTTTCTGGCTTTGTCTGGAATGGAAGCCAGACGTTCCCGTCGCACAGTACGAGGAGGCCGGTACCACCTTGAACCTCGGGAGGATCCCCAGGGTTTCAAATCACAAATGGAAAAGGTACCGATGTCCCCACCCACTCGAGATATTCTCTGATTCCACTGCACAGATTCAAATGTTTCCTCGAGTAGCAACTCACAAGACGAGTGGAGACCTGACTCCACGAGCATTCTCAATACAATCTCCAGGTACAAATTCAACTCGACTGTAGCCTAACACCCCTTTTAAAACTCGAGAAGAAAGCAGAGTTACATGTCTGAACACGAGAGAGGCCTGACCCCCCAGGTGAATTTTGAGAGCACCACCGAGGACTCTGTTGCTCCTGGAGAGGAATCCTGAGTTCAACGGACTCGAATATATATGCAGGCCTATTACTCTGCAGCGACTCCAAAGGAATGCCGAGGTTCCCCTTGCAAATGGAAAGGTGTTCTGACTTCCCAGAGGCAACACGGGAGGCTCCCTGATATTCCCATCATTACTCGAGAGGATCACCACACTTCCCGCAGCAACTCGAGAAACACCTCGAGGTTCCTCTTTCGAAGCAAGATGTGGCCCTTTTCTTTCCTGCAGCACATGGACTGAAGTCCCAGATTACTTTTCCAAATTCGATATGAGGCTTGATTTCCTTGATGCAACTTAAGGTTCTCCCAGAGATACCCGTCCCGATGAGAGAAGCAAACAGAATTTCCCCGCCACAATTTAAGAGAAGGCTCCTGTACAAACTTCAGCTGAAGAAAATGGGCCATTCCTTTTTTAACGGAACAGGAATCCCAACTTCCCCTCACACAACTTGATGAATATTGTCACATCTATTGACACTCATGGGCAGCACCGTAGATTCTGCAGCAAGGTCAACGGACTCTGAGTTCAAACTCAACTAGAGATGAGCCGAGTTTTGTTTGCAGCAGCTCTAGTGGAACACGGAGTATCACCTCCCAACATGATCGGAGGCATGACTCCCCCACTGAGCCTCTCGAAAAAGCCCAAATTTCCCGCTCAATCAGATAGCAGACCTGACAATCCTTTTACAACTCAGGGGGAAAACAGAGTTCCCTCCTCAACAAAGAATAGGCCTGAGACCCCAGTGGAACCTTCATAGCAACCTCAAGATCACTGTGGCCTCTGGAGAGGAACACTGAGTATACCCACTCAAGTTTAAATGTGGCCCTCATGCCGTGCAGTGACTCGAAAGAAATCCCAGGTTCCACTTTCAACACGAAAGGAGACCTGACTTCCCTGAGGCAAAACCAGCGAGTCCCAGTCGTTCCTGTCGTAACTCGAGAAAACCTCCAAGCTTCTAGCCGCAACTCGAGAGAAACCATGAAATTCTCCAGTCCACGTGACAGAATGCACCTTTCCTCTCTAGCGTCTTAAGAGAAGTCCCACATTCGCTCTTCCAACTCGAAAGGATACCCGGCACCCTATATGCAACTCAAGAAGTTCCCCGGGTTACCCGGCCAAACTCGAGAGGAACAGCGAGGTTCCTGCTACACAACTCAAGAAGAGACCCGTTTTCCACTCGTCATCTCGAGGTGAGGATCGATTGCCTTGCTTCGTCTGGAAATTTATCCCGATGTTCCCGTCGAACCTGAAGAGGAGGCCGATGTCCCCTTGAAACTCAAGCGGATCCTGGGGAGTCATGCCACAATTCAAAAAGACACCGATTTCCTCATCTTCTGGACAAACGTCTGATTCCACGGTCTCCATTCAAAGAGAACTCCCGGGATCAACTAACACGAAGATGAGAGGCGTGACTTCTCAGGTGCATCATGGAGAAAAAGCACCAGGACAGAAATTCAATGCGATGGAGGCCTCCCACCCCTTTTACAACTCGGAAAAAAGGGAGTTCCATGCCTCAACAAGAGACGTGGCATGACTCCCTGTTGAAACTTCACAGGAACTCTGAGATCCATGTCAGAACTGGAGAGGCACCCTGAGGTTAGCGCCTCAAATCCAGATCTGACCATCTTCCCCTCCACTGACTCGAAAGGCAACCCAAAGGCTCCTCACACCTCAAAAGGATTCCGGACTTCCAGAGACAACTTGATAGGCTCCGTGAGGCCCCTTTTGCCACTCGAGGGATCCGAAAGATTCCTGCACAAATGGGAGAAACACTTTGGGATTACCCCTTTCATTGCTAATTGAAGCACGATTCCTCTGCATTGACTCAAGAGCAATCACGATCTTCCCCTTGCAACGTGACTTCCCTGAGGCAACACGAGTTTTTCCATGAGTTCCCCAGCATAACTCTAAAGGAAAGCCAAACTTCCCTCCGCAACTCTCCAAAAACCACAAGAAGCCCCAGGAAACGTCACATGAGACCTTTTTTTTCCTGCAGCACCTGGAGAGCAATACCGAATTCTCTCTCAAGATACCATCAGTTCAGTTCAGTCGCTCAGTCATGTCCGACTCTCCGCGACCCCATGAATCACAGCACGCCAGGCCTCCCTATCCATCACCAACTCCCGGAGTTCACTCAAACTCATGTCCACAGAGTTGGGGATGCCATCCAGCCATCTCATTCTCGGTCGTCCCCTTCTCCTCCCGCCCCCAACCTTTCCCAGCATCAGAGTCTTTTCCAGTGAGTCAACTCGTCACGTGAGGTGGCCAAAGTATTGCAGTTTCAGCATCAGTACGTCCAATGAACACCCAGGATCGATTTCCCTTAGAATGGACTGGTTGGATCTCCTTGAGGTACAAGGGACTCTCAAGAGTCTTCTCCAACACCACAGTTCAAAAGTATCAATTCTTCGGCGATCAGCTTTCTTCACAGTCCAACTCTGACATCCATACATGACCACGGGAAAAACCATAGCCTTGACTAGACGGACCTTTGTTGGCAAAATAATGTCTCTGCTTTTTAATATATTATCAAGGTTGGTCATAACTTTCCTTCCAAGGAGTAAGCGTCTTTTAATTTCATGGCTGCAATCAGCATCTGCATGATTTTGGAGCCCAAAAAAATAAAGTCTGACATGGTTTCCACTGTTTTTCCATCTATTTCCCATTAAGTGATGGGGCCAGATGCCATGATCTTTGTTTTCTGAATGTTGAGCTTCCAGCCAACATTTTCACTCTCCTCTTTCACTTTCATCAAGAGGTTTTTAAGTTCCTCTTCACTTTCTGCCATAAGGGTAGTGTCATCTGCATATCTGAGATTATTGATATTTCCCCCAGCAATCTTGATTCCAGCTTGTGCTTCTTCCAGCCCAGCATTCCTCATGATGTAACCTGCATATAAGATAAATAAGCAAGGTGACAATATGCAGCCTTAACGCACTCCTTTTCCTATTTGGAACCAGTCTGTTTTTCCATGTACAGTTCTGACTGTTGCTTCCTGACCTGCATACAGTTTTCTCAAGAGGCAGCTCAGGTGGTCTGGGATTCCCATCTCTTTCAGAATGTTCCACAGTTTATTGTGATCCACACAGTCAAAGATTTTGGCATAGTCAATGAAGCAGAAATAGATGTTTTTCTGGAACTCTCTTGCTTTCTCCATGATCCAGCGGATGTTGGCAATTTGATCTCTGGTGCCTCTGCCTTTTCTAAAACCTGCTTGAACATCGGGGAGTTCACGGTTCACATATTGCTGAAGCCTGGCTTGGAGAATTTTGAGCATGACTTTACTAGCGTGTGAGATGAGTGCAATTGTGCGGAAGTTTGAGCATTCTTTGGCATTGCCTTTCTTTGGGATTGGAATGAAGACTGACATTTTCCAGTCCTGTGGCCACTGCTGAGTTTTCCAAATTTGCTGGCATATTGAGTGCAGCACTTTCACAACATCATCTTTCAAGATTTGAAATAGCTCAACTGGAATTCCATCACCACCTCTAGCTTTGTTCGTAGTGATGTTTCTAAGGCCCACTTGACTTCACATTCCAAGTTGTCTGGCTCTAGGTCAGTGATCGCATTATCGTGACTATCTTGGTCGTGAATATCTTTTTTGTACAGTTATTCTGTGTATTCCTGCCACCTCTTCTTAATATCTTCTGCTTCTGTTAGGTCCATACCATTTCTGTCATTTATCGAGCACATCTTTGCATGAAATTTTCCCTTGGACTCTCTCATTTTCTTGAAGAGCTCTCTTGTTTTTCCTATTCTGTTGTTTTCCTCTATTTCTTTGCATTGATCACTGAGGAAGGCTTTCTTAGCTCTCCTAGCTATTCTTTGAAACTCTGCATTCAGATGCTTATATCTTTCCTTTTCTCCTTTGCTTTTCGCCTCTCTTCTTTTCACAGCTATTTGTAAGGCCTCCTCAGACAGACATTTCGCTTTTTTGCATTTCTTTTCCATGGGGATGGTCTTGGTCCCTGTCTCCTGTACAAAGTCACGAACCTCCATCCATAGTTCAGCAGGCACTCTATCTATCAGATCTAGTCCCTTAAATCTATTCCTCACTTCCACTGTATAATCATAAGGGATTTGATTTAGGTCATACCTAAATGGTCTAGTGGTTTTCCCTACTTTCTTCCATTTACGTCTGAATTTGGCAATAAGGAGTTCATGATCTGTGCCACAGTCAGCTCCTGGTCTTGTTTTTGCAAACTGTATAGAGCTTCTCCATCTTTGGCTGCAAAGAATATAATCAATCTGATTTCGGTGTTGACCATCTGGTGATATCCACGTGTAGAGTCTTCTCTTGTGTTGTTGGAAGAGGGTGTTTGCTATGACCAGTGCGTTCTCTAGACAAAACTCTATTAGCCTTGGCCCTGCTTCATTCCGTGCTCCAAGGCCAAATTTGCCTGTTACTCCAGGTGTTTCTTGACTTCCTACTTTTGCATTCCAGTCCCCTATAATGAAAAGGACATCTTTTTTGGGTGTTAGTTCTAAAAGGTCTTGTAGGTCTTCATAGAACCATTCAACTTCGGCTTCTTCAGCGTTACTGGTTGGGGAATAGGCCTGGATTACTGTAATGTTGAATGGTTTCCCTTGGAAAGGAAGAGAAATCATTCTGTCGTTTTTAAGATTGCATCCAAGGACTGCATTTCGGACTCTTTTGTTGACCATGATGGCTACTCCATTTCTTCTAAGGGATTCCTGCCCACAGTAGTAGATATAATGGTCATCTGAGTTAAATTCACCCATTCTAGTCCATTTTAATTCACTGATTCCTAGATTGTCGATGTTCACTCTTGCCATCTCCTGTTTGACCACTTCCAATTTTGCCTTGATTCATGGACCTAACATTCCAGGTTCCTATGCAATATTGCTCTTTACAGCACCGGACTGTGCTTCTATCATCGGTCACATCCACAACTGTGTATAGCTTTTGCTTTTGCTCCATTCCTTTATTCCTTCTAGAGTTACTTCTCAACTGAACTCCAGTAGCATCCTGGGAACCTACCGACCTGGCGAATTCCTCATTCAGTATCCTATCATTTTGCCCTTTGATACTGTTCTTGGGGTTCTCAAGGCAAGTATACTGAAGTAGTTTGCCATTCCCTTCTCCAGTGGACCATATTCGGCTGTGGTCCATGTGATCAGATCAACTAGCTTCCTGTGATTATGATTTCAGTGTGTCTGCCCTCTGATGCCCCCTCGCAATACCTACCGTCTTATTTGGGTTTCTCTTACCTTGGTCATGGAAAATCTCTTCACAGCCGCTCCAGCAAAGTGCAGCCACTGTACCTTACCTTGGATGAGGGGTATCTCCTCAAGGCCCCCCCTCCTGACCTTGAACGTGGAATAGCTCCTCTCGGCCCTCCTGCGCCCGTGCAGACACCCCCTTTTGGACGTGGGGCAGCTCCTCTCGGCTGCTGGCCCTAGACTCAGGCGTGGGGGAGCTCCTCTCGGCTGCGCCTCTTTGCCTAGTTGGTTGCGCCAGGGCCGGCGTCTCTCGCATCTGCGCTGCAGGGGCTGGTGTCTCTCGCATACCATAGGAGGCTTGAATCCCTATTTACAAATCAAGGGGATCCCTGAACACCTTTCTTCAATAGAGAAACCCCGAGTTTCGGTCCAAAGCTCGAGACGAGCTCCATATTCCACACCTCCTCACGATATGAGCGTTCACACCCTGCTTCAAATCTAGAGGAATGCTTTCTTCCTCTCGCACCACAAGAGGAGGCATCTGTCTCCTATTGAAACTCGAGGGCACTCCTGCGGACCCTGCTGCAAAGATAAAGGACTCTGAGTTCCCCTCCAATCGAGGTAGGTCCTGATGATCTAACAAAGCTACAATGGAACACTGACTATCCCCTCACAACATGATGGGAAACCTGACACCCATGAAAGCCGATAGAAAAAGCCCTAATGTACCGCCTGATCACGACATGAGGTCTGATTCCCCCTTTTACAAGTCGAAAGGAAAGCAGATTTGCACGCCTGAAATCGTGATGAAGACTGACTCCCCAGTAGAACTTTCATAGCAACCCCGAGATTCCTGTCGCCAACATAGAGGAACACACAGTTGATTGACTCAACCCTAGATGCGACCCTATTTCTCTGCTGCAACTCGAGAGAAATCCCGAGGTTCCCCTTTCAACACGAGAGGAGACCTGACTTCCCTGGGGCAATACAAGCGAGTTCCTAAAGTCCCTGTTTCAACTCAACAAGAACCCCAAGCTTCCCGCCACAACATGAGAAAACCACAAGATTCTCCTGTCAATGCAAGATGAGGAAATTTTCCACTCCAGTCTCAAGAGAAATCCCATATTCCCGCTTGAAGTTCAAACGGCTATTAGACACCCTTTTTGCTCCTCAAAACTTCCCTACATAGCCGTCCCCTCTGAAGAGGAGCACACAGTTTACATACACAACGCTAGATGCGGCCTTATTTTTCTGCCGCGACTCGAGAGGCATCCCGAGGTTCCCCTTCCAACACGAAAGGAGAACTGACTTCCCTGGGACAACATGAGCGAGTTCCTTAGGTCCCCGTCACAACTCAAGAGGAAACCCAAGCTTCCCGCCGCAGCTCGAGAAAAACAGCAAGATTCCCCTATCAATGCAAGATGAGGAAATTTTCTGCTGCAGAGTCTCGAGAGAAATCCCACATTCCCTCTTGAAACTTGAACGGGTACTTGACACCCTTTATGCGACTCAAAAAGTTCCCTGACATAGCGGTCCCCACTGGAGAGGAGCACACCATTTATGGACTCAACTCGAGATGAGACCTTATTCCACTTCCAGGCCTCGAGAGTAATCCCGAAGTTCCACTTCCAACACGAAAGGAGACCTGGCTTCCCTGAAGCAACACGAGCGAGTTCCTGTGGTCCCTGTCGCAACTCGAGAGGGCCGCGAAGCTTCCTGCTGCAACTCGAGAAAAACCACAAGATTCAGCCCTCAAGGCAAGATGAGGAACATTTCCAGTGAAGATTCTCAAGAGAAAGCCTAGATTCCCGCTTGAAATTCAACAGGTTACGTACAAGCCTTTATGTGACTCAAAAATTACACCGACATACCCAGTCCCAACCGAGAGGAACACCGAATTTCCTGCCACAACTGACAAAGTGCCCCGTTTTCCAGTCCTCTTTTCCAGATGACAATCGATTTTCTGGCTTTGTCTGGAATGGAAGCCAGACGTTCCCATCGCACAGTACGAGGAGGCCGGTACCACCTTGAACCTCGGGAGGATCCCCAGGGTTTCAAATCACAAATGGAAAAGGTACCGATGTCCCCACCCACTCGAGATATTCTCTGATTCCACTGCACAGATTCAAATGTTTCCTCGAGTAGCAACTCACAAGACGAGTGGAGACCTGACTCCACGAGCATTCTCAATACAATCTCCAGGTACAAATTCAACTCGACTGTAGCCTAACACCCCTTTTAAAACTCGAGAAGAAAGCAGAGTTACATGTCTGAACACGAGAGAGGCCTGACCCCCCAGGTGAATTTTGAGAGCACCACCGAGGACTCTGTTGCTCCTGGAGAGGAATCCTGAGTTCAACGGACTCGAATATATATGCAGGCCTATTACTCTGCAGCGACTCCAAAGGAATGCCGAGGTTCCCCTTGCAAATGGAAAGGTGTTCTGACTTCCCAGAGGCAACACGGGAGGCTCCCTGATATTCCCGTCATTACTCGAGAGGATCACCACACTTCCCGCAGCAACTCGAGAAACACCTCGAGGTTCCTCTTTCGAAGCAAGATGTGGCCCTTTTCTTTCCTGCAGCACATGGACTGAAGTCCCAGATTACTTTTCCAAATTCGATATGAGGCTTGATTTCCTTGATGCAACTTAAGGTTCTCCCAGAGATACATGTCCCGATGAGAGAAGCAAACAGAATTTCCCCGCCACAATTTAAGAGAAGGCTCCTGTACAAACCTCAGCTGAAGAAAATGGGCCATTCCTCTTTCAACGGAACAGGAATCCCAACTTCCCCAGATCAAAGTGACGAGTCCTGTCACATCTATTGACACTCGAGGGCAACCCCATAGATTCTGCAGCAAGGTCAACGGACTCCGAGTTCACACTCAACTAGAGATGAGTCGTGTTGTGTTTATATCAGCTCCAGTGGAACACGGAGTATCACCTCCCAACATGATCGGAGGCATGACTCCCCCACTGAGCCTCTCGAAAAAGCCCAAATTTCCCACTCAAATAAATTGCAGACCTGACAATCCTTTTATAACTCAGGGGGAAAGCAGAGTTCTCTTCTCAACAAAGACTATGTCTGACACCCCAGTGGAAACTTCATATCAACCCCAAGATCCCTGTCGCCACTGGAGAGGAACACTGAGTTTACCCACTCAAGTCTAAATGTGGCCCTCATGCCCTGCAGTGACTCGAAAGGAATTCCAGTTTCCACTTTCAACACGAAAGGAGACCTGACTTCCCTGAGGCAAAACTAGCGAGTCGCAATGGTTCCCGTCGTAACTCGAGAAGACCTCCAAGCTTCAAGCCGCAACTCGAGAGAAACCATGAAATTCCCCAATCCACGCGAGAGGAAGCACCTTTCCACTCTAGCGTCTTAAGAGAATTCCCACATTATCTCTTCCAACTCGAAAGGATACTCGGCACCCTATACAAAACTCAAGAAGTTCCCTGAGATACCCGGGCACACTCGAGAGGAGCAGCGAGGTTCCTGCCACAGCTCAAGAAGAGACCCGTTTTCCACTCATTATCTCGAGGTGAAGATCGATTTCCCTGCTTCGTCTGGAAATTAATCCTGATGTTGCTGTCGAATCTGAAGAGGAGGTCAATGTCACCTAAACTCGAGCGGAACCTGGGGAGTCATGCCACCATCCAAAAAGACACCGGCTTCCCCATCCGCTTGACATAAGGAGTCATTCCACTCTACCGATTCAAAGAAAACTCCCGAGATCAACTAACACCACGAAGGGAGGCCTGACTTCCCAGGTGCATAATGGAGAAAAAGCACCAGGACAGAAATTCAACTCGACACGAGGCCTCCCACCCCTTTGACAACTCGAAAAGATAGCGGAGTTCCATGCATCAACAAGAGACGTGGCATGATTCCCCTTTTGAAACTTCATAGGAACACTGAGATCCATGTCAGAACTGGAGAGGCACCCTGAGGTTAGCGCCTCAACTCCAGATAAGACACTATTCCCTTGCACTGACCCGAAAGGCATCCCAAAGGCTCCTCACACCACAAAAGGATTCCGGACTTCCCAGAGACCACTTGATAGGCTCTGGGAGGCCACTTTTGCCACTCGAGGGATCCGAAAGATTCCTGCCCCAACTCGAGATCACTTTGGGACTACCCCTATCAATGCGAATTGAAGCCCGATTCCTCTGCATTGACTTGAGAGCAATCACGACCTTCCCCCCGCAACGTGACTTCCCTGAGGCAACACGAGTATCTCCCTGAGTTCCCCGGTGTAACTCTAATGGAAAGCCAAAGTTCCCTCTGCAACTCTCCAAAAACCATGAGAAGCCCCTGGCAACGTTACATGAGGTCCTTTTTTTCCTGCAGATTATAGACAGCAATCCCGAATTCTCTCTCAAGATACCATAGGAGGCTTGAATCCCTATTTACAAATCAAGGGGATCCCAGAATACCCTTCTACAATCAAGAGAAACCCCAAATTTTGGTCCACAGCTCTAGAAGAGCTCCGTATTCCACACCTCCTCACGATATGAGTGTTCACACTCTGCTTCAACTCTAGAGGAATTCTTTCTTCCTCTCGCACCACAAGAGGAGGCATCTGTCTCCTATTGAAACTCGAGAGCACTCCTGCGGATCCTGCTGCAAGGATAAAGGACTCTGAGTTCCCCCTCCAATCGAGGTAGGTCCTGATGATCTAGTAAAGCTCCAATGGAACACTGACTATCCCCTCACACATGATGGGAAACCGGACACCCATGCTGAGCCGATACACAAAGCCCTAATGTACCGCCTGATCACGACATGAGGACTGATTCCACCTTTCACAACTCAAAAGGAAAGCAGATTTCCATGCCTGAAATCGTGACGAAGCCTGACTTCCCAGTCAAACTTTCATAGCAACCCCGAGATGCCTGTCGCCACTGGAGAGGAACACACAGTTGATTGACTCAATGCTAGATGCGACCCTGTTCCTCTGCTGTGCCTCTAGAGAAATCCTGGGGTTCCCCTTTCAACGCGAGAAGAGACCTGACTTCCCTGGGGCAACATGAGCGAGTTCCTAATGTCCCAGTTGCAACTCGACAAGAATCCCAAGCTTCCCCCTGCAACTTGAGAAAAACCACCAGATTCTCCCCTCAATGCGAGATGAGGAAATATTCCACTACAGAGTCTCCAGAGAAACCCCATATTCCCTCTTGAAGTTCGAAAGGCTACTTGACACCCTTTTTCCGCCTCAAAACTTCCCTGACATAGCCATCCCCTCTGAAGAGGAGCACACAGTTTACGTACACAATGTTAGAAGCGGCCCTATTCCTCTGCCGAGCCTCGAGAGGTATCCCGAGGTTGCTCTTCCAACACGAAAGGAGATCTGATTTCCATGAAGCAACTCGAAAGGGACCCGACGCTTCCCGCTGCAATCGAGAAAATCCACAAGATTCTGCCCTCAGGCAAGATGAGGAAAAGTTCCAGTGCAGATTCTCAAGAGAAGGCGCAAATTCCTGCTTGAAACTCAACAGGATACTTACCATCCTTTATGTGACTCAAAAATTACATGGACATACCCAGGCCCAACCGAGAGGAATACCGAATTTCCTGCCACAACTGACAAAATGCCCCGTTTTCCAGTCCTCTTTTCCAGATGACAATCGATTCCCCTGCTTTGTCTGGAATGCAAGGTACGAGGAGGAAGGAACCACCTTGAAACTCTGGAGGATCCCCGGGGTTTCAAAACACAATTGGAAAAGGTAGCGATGTTCCCACGCACTCGAGATATTCTCTGATTCCACTGTACAGATTCAAATGTTTCCTCGAGAAGCAACTCACAAGATGAGTGGAGACCTGACTCCCTGAGCATTCTCAATACAACCTGAGGATAGCACCTCAACTCCAGATCAGACCCTATTCCCCTGCACTGAATGGAAATGCATCCCAAACTCTCCTCACACCTCACAAGGATTCCGGATTTACCAGAGACTACATGAGAGTCTCCGTGAGGCCCTTTATGCAACTCGATGGATCCAAAAGATTCCTGCCCCAACTCTTGAAACAATTTGGCATTACTCCTTTCAATGCGAATTAAGCCTGATTCCTCTGCATTGACCCGAGAGCAATCAAGACCTTCCCCTCGCAACTTGACTTTCCTGAGGCAACATGAGTGTCTCCCTGAATTCCCTGAGGTAACTTGAAAGGAAAGCCAAACTTCCCTCCGCAATTCGCCAAAAACCACGAGAAGCCCCAGACAATGTCACATGAGGTCCTTTTTTATCCTGCAGCGCCTAGAGAGCAATCTGGAGTTCTCTCTCAAGATACCATAGGAGGCTTGAATCCCTTTTTACAATTCAAGGGGCTCCCAGCATACCCATCTTCAATCCAGAGAAACACGGAGTTTCCATCCAAAGCTCTAGAAGAGCTCCGTATTCCACACCTCCATACGATATGAGGCTTCAAACCCTGATTCAAATATTGAGGAAGCCTTTCTTCCTCTCCCACCACAAGAGGAGGCTTCTGTCTCCAATTGAAACTCGAGTGCACTCCAGTGGATTCTGCTGCAAGGATATAGGACTCAGAGTTTCCCTCCAATCGAGGTAGGTCCTTCTGATCTAGCAAAGGTCCAATGGAACACCAAATATCCCCTCATAACATGATGGGAAAACTGACACCCATGCAGAGCCGCAAGAAAAAGCCCAAACATAACTTCTGATCAAGACATGAGAACTGATTCCCGTTTTAAAACACGAAAGTAAAGCATAATTCCAAGTCTCAAAATGAGACGAAACGTGACTCCCCAGTCGAACATTCATAACAACCCCGAGATCCCTTTCGCCACGGTAGAGGAACACACAGATGACTGACACAAAGCTATATGCAGCCCTATTCCTCTGCGGCAATCGAGATGAAGCCCGAGGTTCCCCTTCCAAGATGAAAGAGACCTGACTTCCCTGGTGCAACACGAGCGAGTTCCTAATGTCCCCGTCTCAAATCGAGAAGAACCCCAAGCGTCCTGCCGCATCTCGAGAAAAACGACAAAAGTCCCCCATGAATGCGAGATGTGGAACTTTTCTGCTGCAGAGTCTCAAGAGAAATCCCACATTCCCGCTAGAAACTCGAACGGGTACTTGACACCCTTTATGCGACTCAAAAAGTTCCCTGACACAGACGTCCCCACTGGAGAGGAGCACACAGTTATGTACACAAGGCTAGATGCGGCCCTATTCTTCTGAAGTATCACGAGAGGAATCCTGAGGTTCCCTTTCCAACACGAAAGGAGACCTGACTTCCCTGGGACAACACGAGCGAGTTCCTGATGTCCCCATCACAACTCGAGAGGAACCCTAAGCTTCCCGCCGCAACTTGAGAAAAACCACCAGATTCTCCCCTCAATGCGAGATGAGGAATTTTCTGCTCCAGAGTCTCAAGAGAAATCACATAATCCCACTTGAAACTTGAACGGGTACTTGACACCCTTTATGCGACTCAAAAAGTTCCCTGATATAGCCTACCACGCTGGAGAGGAGCACACAATTTACAGACTCAATACTAGATGAGCCCTTATTCCAATTCCACGCTTTGATTGTAATCCCGAAGTTTCCCTTCCAACACGAAAAGAGCCCTGACTTCCTTGAAGCAACACGAGCCAGATCCTGAGGTCCTGGTCGCAACTCAAGAGGGACAGGAAACTTCCCCCCGCAACTCGAGAAAAAGAACAAGACTCTGCCCTCATGGCGAGATGAGGAACATTTCCGTTGCAGATTTTCAAGAGAAATCATGCATTCCCACTTGAAACTCGACAGGTTACTTAACATCCTTTATGCGACTCTAAAATTTAACCGACATAACCAGTCCCTACCGAGAGGAACATCAAATTTCCTGCCACAAAGAAAAAGTGCCCTGTTTTCCAGTCCTCTTTTCCATGTGACAATAGATTCCCCTGATTTGTCTGGAATGGAATCCGGACGTTCCCATGGCACAGTTCGAGGAGGCTGTTACCACCTTGAAACTCGGGAGGATCCCCGGGGTTTCAAAACACAGTTGGAAAAGGTACCGATGTCCCCACCCAGTCGAGATATTGTATGATTCCACTGCACAGATTCAAATGTATCTTTGAGTATCAACTCACAAGATGGGTGGAGATGTAACTCCCTTAGCATTCTCAATAAACTCTCCAGGTACAAATTCAACTCGACTGTGGCCTAACACCCCTTTTACAACTCGAGAAGAAAGCGGAGTTTCATGTCTGAAAATGAGATGAGGCCTGACTCCCCAGGTGAATTTTAAGAACAACCCCGACAACTCTGTTGCTAATGGAGAGGAATCTTGAGTTCAACGGAATCGAATCTAGATGCAGACCTATTTCTCTGCAGTGACTCCAAAGGAATCCCGAGGTTCCCCTTGCAAACAGAAAAGCGTTCTGACTTCCCAGAGACAAACGGGAGGCTCCCTGATATTCCCGTCGTTACTCGAGAGGATCACCACACTTCCCGCAGCAACTCGAAAAAACCTCGAGATGCCTTTTCAAAGCAAGATGAGGCCTTTTGTTCCTGCAGCACATGGACAGAAGTCCTAGATTCCTTTTCCAAATTCGATAGGAGGCTTGACTTCCTTGATGCAACTTAAGGGTCGCCCAGAGATACCCGTCCCGATGAGAGAAGAAAACCGAATTTCCCCGCCACAATTTAAGAGAAGGCCCGAGATCACACCTCTGCTGAAGATAATGGGCCATTCCACTTTCAACTGAAGAGGAATCCCAACTTCCCCTCGCACCACATAACGAGTCCTGTCACATCTATTGACACTCGAGAGCAACCCCGAAGGTACTGCAGCAAGGTCAACAGACTCTAAGTTCACACTCAACTAGAGATGCGTCATGCTGTGTTTGCAGCAGCTCCAGTGGAACACGGAGTATCACCTCCCAACATTATCTGAGGCTTAAAGCCCCCACTGAGCCTCTCGAAAAAGCCCAAATTTCTGCTAAAACAGATAGCAGACCTGACAATCCTTTTATAACTCACGGGGAAAGCAGAGTTCCCTCCTCAAGAATAACAAGGCCTGACTCCCCAGTGGAACCTTCCTAGCAACCCCATGATCCCAGTGGCCAGTGGGTAGGAACACTGCATTTATCCCCTCGGGTCCGAATGTGGCCCTCATGCCCTGAAGCGACTCGAAAGGAATCCCAGGTTCCACTTTCAACACTAAAGGAGACCTGACTTCCCTGAGGCAAAACTAGCGAGTCCCAGTGGTTCCCGTAGTAATTCGAGAAGACATCCGAACTTCAAGCCGAAACTCGTGAAAAAAGTTGAACTTCTCCACTCCATGTACAGGACGCCCCTGTCCGCGGCAGCGTCTTAAGAGGAATCCCACATTCCCTCTTCAAACTCGAAAGGATACTCGGCACATTATATGCAACTCAAGAAGTTCCCCGAGATACGTGGCCAACCTCGAGAGGAGCAGTAAGGTTCCTGCCACAGCTCAGAAGAGACCCGTTTTCCACTCATCATCTCAAGGTGAGGATCAATTCCCCTGATTCGTCTGGAAATTAATCCCGATGTTCCCGTCGAATCTGAAGAGGAGGCCGATACCCCCTAGAAACTCGAGCGGACCCCTGGGAGTCGTGCCACCATTCAAAAAGACACCGATTTCCCCATCTGCTCGACAAAAGACTGATTCTACGGTCCCGATTCAAAGACAACTCCCCCGATTCAAAGACAACTCCCGGGATCAACTAACACCACGAAGTGAGGCATGACTTCCCAGGTGCATCATGGGGAAAAAGCACCAGGACAGAAATTCAACTCGACAAGAGGCCTCCCAGCCGTTTAACAACTCGAAAACAAAGCGGAGTTCCATGCCTCAACAAGAGACGTGACATGACTCTCCTGTTGAAACTTCATAGGAACACTGAGATCCATGTCAAAACTGGAGAGGTAACCTGAGGATAACGCCTCAACTCCAGATCAGACCCTATTTCCCTGCACTGACTGAAAATGCATCCCAAAGGCTCCTCATACCTCACAAGAGAGGCTCCATGAGGCCCTTTTTGCAACTCGAGGGATCCGAAAGATTCCTGCCCCAACTCGAGAAAAAAATTTGGCATTACCCCTTTCAATGCAAATTGAAGCCCGAGACTTCTGCATTGACCAGAGAGCAATCAAGACCTTCCCCTCGCAACTTGACTTTCCTGAGGCAACACGAGTGTCTCCCTGAATTCCCCGAGGTAACTCGAAAGGAAAGCCAAACTTCCCTCCGCAACTCGCCAAAAACCACGAGAAGCCCCAGACAACGTCACATGAGTTCCTTTTTCTTCCTGCAGCTCCTAGGGAGCAATCCCTAGTTCTCTCTCAAGATACCATAGGAGGCTTGAATCCCTTTTTACAATTCAAGGGGCTCCCAGAATACCCATCTTCAATCCAGAGAAACACCGAGTTTCCTTCCAAAGCTCTGGAAGAGCTCCGTATTCGCCACCTCCACACGACATGAGGCTTCAAACCGGTCTTCAACACTAGAGGAAGCCTTTCTTCCTCTCCCACCACAAGAGGAGGACTCTATCTCCTATTGAAACTCGAGTGCACTCCCGTGGATCCTGCTGCAAGGATAAAGGACTCTGAGTTCCCCCTCCAATCGAGGTAGGTCCTTTTGATCTAGCAAAGCTCCAATGGAACACCAAATATCCCCTCATAACATGATGGGAAACCTAAAACCCATCCAGGGCCAAAAGGAAAAGCCCGAATGAAACTCCTGATCACGACATGAGGACTGATTCCCTCTTACAACACGAAAGTAAAGCAGAATTCAATGTCTCAAATCGAGACGAAGCCTGACTCCCCAGTCGAACATTCATAACAACCCCAAGATCCCTGTTGCCACGGTAGAGGAACACACAGTTGACAGACTCAAAGCAAGATGCGGCCCTAATCGTCTGCTGTGATCAAGACGAAGCCCGAAGTTCCCCTTCCAAGATGAAAGAGACCTGACTTCCCTGGTGCAACACGAGAGAGTTCCTAATGTCCGCATCGCAACTCGAAAAGAACCCAAGCTTCCCGCTGCATCTCAATAAAAACCACAAGATTCCCCCATCAATGCGAGATGTGGAACTTTTCTGTTGCAGACTCTCAAGAGAAATCCTACATTCCCGCTTGAAACTCGAACGGGTACTTGACACACTTTATGCGACTCAAAAAGTACCTGACATAGATGTCCCCACTGGAGAGGAGCACAGTTATGTACACATGTGTAGATGAGGCCCTCAAGTATCAACTCACAAGACGGGTGGAGACCTGACTCACCTAGCATTCTCAATAAAATCTCCAGGTACATACTCAACTCGACTGTGGCTTAACACCCCTTTCATAACTCGAGAAGAAAGCGGAGTTTCATCTCTGAACACGAGATGAGGCCTGACACCCCAGGTGAATTTTGAGAACAACCCCGACAACTCTGTTGCTAATGGAGAGGAATCCTGAGTTCAACGGACTCGAATCTAGATGCAGACCTATTTCTCTGCAGCGACTCCAAAGGCATCCCGAGGTTCCCCTTGCAAATGGAAAGGCGTTCTGACTTCTCAGAGACAACACGGGAGGCTCCCTGATATTCCCGTCGTTACTCGAGAGGATCACCACACTTCCCGCAGCAACTCGAAAAAACCTCGAGATGCCTTTTCAAAGCAAGATGAGGCCTTTTGTTCCTGCAGCACATGGACCGAAGTCCCAGATTCCATTTCCAAATTCGATAGGAGACTTGATTTCCTTGATGCGACTTAATAGTCGCCCAGAGATACCCGTCCTGATAAGAGAAGAAAACCGAATTTCCCCGCCACAATTTAAGGGAAGGCCCGTGATCACTCCTCAGCTGAAGATAAACGGCCATTCCACTTTCAACTGAAGAGGAATCCCAACTTCCCCTCGCACCACATAACGAGTCCTGTCACATCAATTGACACTCAAGGGCAACATCAAAGGTACTGCAGCAGTGTCAAAGGACTACCAATTCAAACACAACTAGAGATAAGTCGTGTTGTGCTTGCAGCAGTTCCAGTGGAACACGGAGTATCACCTCCCAACATGATCTGAGGCATGAAGCCCCCGCTGAGCCTCTCGAAAAAGCCCAAATTTCCCACTAAAACAGAGAGCAGATCTGACAATCCTCGAACAACTCGCGGTGAAAGCAGAGTTCTCTCCTCAAGAAACCCTAAGCTTGACTCCCCAGTGGAACCTTCATAGAAACCCCACGACCCCTGTGGCCACTGGGGAGGAACACTGCCTTTACCCACTGAAGTCTAAATGTGGCCCTGATGCCCTGAAGCGACTCGAAAGGAATCCCGGGTTCCATTTTCAACATGAAAGGAGACCTGACTTCCTTGAGCCAAAACTAGCGAGACCCAGTGGTTCCCGTTGTAATTCGAGAAGACCTCCGAACGTCAAGACGAAACTCGTGAAAAAACTTGAAATTCTCCACTCCATCCGACAGGACTGCCCTGTCCACTGCAGTGTCTTAAGAGAAATCCCACATGCTCTCTTCAAACTCAAAAGGATACTCGGCACAATATGTTCAATTCAAGAAGTTCCCCAAGATACTTGGCCAACCTCGAGAGGAGTAGCGAGGTTCCTGCCACAGCTCTAGAAGAAACCCATTATTCACTCGTCATCTCGAGGTGAGAATCGATTCCCCTGCTTTGTCTGTAAATTAATCCCGATGTTCCCATCGAATCTGAAGTGGAGGCCAATGTCCCCTTGAAACTCGTGAGGACCCCGGGGAGTCAGGCCACCATTCAAAAAGACATGGATTTCCCCATCAGCCCGACATAAGGACTGATTCCACTGTACCGATTCAAAGAGAACCCCCGGGATCAGCTAACAACAAGAACAGAGGCCTGACTTCCCAGGTGCATCATGGAGAAAAAGCCCCAGGACAGAAATTCAACTCGACACGAGTCCTCCCAGCCTTTAAACAACTCGAAAAGATAGCGGAGTTCCATGCCTCAACAAGAGACGTGGAATGACTCCCCTGTTGAAACTTCATAGGAACACTGAGATCCATGTCAGAACTGGAGAGGCAACCTGAGGATAGCGACGCAACACAAGATCAGCCCCTATTCCCCTGCACTGACTGGAAATGCATCCCAAAGTTTCCTCACACTGCAGAAGGATTCTGGACTTCCCAGAGACTACATGAGAGGCTCCATGAGGCCCTTTTAGCAACGCGAGTGATCAGAAAGATTCCCGCCCCAACTCGAGGAACACTTTGGCGTTACCCCTTTCAATGCGAATTGAAACCTGAATCCTCTGCATTGACTCGAGAGCAGTCAAGACCTTCCCCTCGCAACTTGACATTCCTGAGGCAACACGAGTGTCTCCCTGAATTCCCCGGCGTAACTCGAAAGGAAAGACAAACTTCCCTCCGCAATTCGCCAAAAACCACGAGAAGCCCCAGACAACGTCACTTGATGTCCTCTTTTCCTGAAGCTCCTAGAGAGCAATCCCAAGTTCTCTCTCAAGATATCATAGGAGGCTTGAACCCCTATTTACAATTCAAGGGGCTCCCAGAATACCCATTTTCAATCCAAAGAAACACCGAGTTTCCATCCAAAGCTCTAGAAGAGCTCGGTATTCCCCTCCTCCACACTATGTGAGGCTTGAAACCCTGCTTCAACTCTTGAGGAAGCCTTTCTTCCTCACCCACCACAAGAGGAGACCTCTGTCTCTTATTGAAACTCGAGTGCACTCCCGCAGATCCTGCTGCAAGGATAAAGGATTCTGAGTTCCCCCTCCAATCAAGGTAGGTCCTGATGATCTATTTAAGCTCCAATGGAACACCAACTATCACCTCATAACAAGATGAGAACCCTGACACCCATGCAGAGCTGATAGAAAAAACCCGAATGAAACACCTGATCATGACATGAGGACTGATTCCCCTTTCACAACACGAATGTAAAGCAAAATTCCATGTCTCAAATCGAGATGAAGCCTGACTCCCCAGTCGAACATTCATAACAACCCCGAGATCCCTGTCGCCACTGTAGAGGAACACACAGTTGACCAACTCAAAGCTAGATATGGCCCCATTCCTCTGCCACGATCGAGACGAAGCCCGAGGTTCCCCTTCCAACACGAAAGGAGACCTGACTTCCCTGGTGCAACATGAGTGAATTCCAAATGTCCCCGTCGCAACTCAAGAAGAACCCCAAGCTTCCAGCCGCATCTCGAGAAAAAACCACAAGATTCCCCCATCAATGCGAGATGTGGAAATTTTCTTCTGCAGAGTCTCAAGAGAAATCCCATATTCCCGCTTGAAACTTGAATGGGTACTTGACACCCTTTATGGGACTCAAAAAGTTCTCTGACATAGACGTCCTCACTTGAGAGGAGCACACAGTTATGTAAACACGGTTAGATGTGGCCCCATTCCTCTGAAGCACCTCGAGTGGAATCCTGAGGTTCCCTTTCCAAAAGAAAAGGAGACCTGACTTCCCTGGGACAACATGAGCGAGTTCCTGATATCCCCGTTGCAACTCGAGAAGAACCCCAAGCTTCCAGCCGCATCTCTAGAAAAACCACCAGATTCTCCCCTCAGTGCGAGATGAGTAACTTTCCTGCTGCAGAGTCTCAAGAGAAATCCCACATTCCCGCTTGAAACTTGAACGGGTACTTGACACCCTTTATGCGACTCAAAAAGTTCCCTGACATACCTGCCCACGCTGGAGAGGAGCACACCATTTACGGACTCAACTCTAGATGAGCCCTTATTATAATTCCATGCTTCGAGAGTAATCCTGAAGTTTCCCTTCCAACAAGAAAGAAGCCCTGACTTACGTGAAGCAACACGAGCCAGTTCCTGAGGTCCTGGTCGCAACTCAAGGAGGACCCGAAGCTTCCCGCCACAACTCGAGAAAAACCACAAGACTCTGCCCTCAAGGCGAGATGAGGAAAATTTCCATGCAGATTCTCAAGGAAAACATACATTCCCACTTGAAACTCGACAGGTTACTTAACATCCTATATGCAACTCTAAAATTTAACCAACATAACCAGTCCCTACCGAGAGGAACACTGAATTTCCTGCCACAAAGAAAAAGTGCCCCGTTTTCCAGTCCTCTTTTCCATGTGACAGTAAATTCCCCTGATTTGTCTGGAATGGAATCCGGACGTTCCATTCGCACAGTTCGAGGAGGTCGGTACCACCTTGATACTCTGGAGGATCCCCAGGGTTTCAAAACACAATTGGAAAAGCCACCGATGTCCCCACCCAGTCGAGATATTGTCTGATTTCACTGCACAGCCTCAAATGTATCCTCGAGTATCAACTCACAAGATGGGGGGAGACATGACTTCCCGAGCATTCTCTATACAATCTCCAGGTACAAATTCAACTCGACTGTGGCCTAACACCCCTTTTACAACTTGAGAAGAAAGGGGAGTTTCATGTCTGAACACGAGACGAGGCCTGACACCACAGGTGAATTTTGAGAACAATGCTGAGAACTCTGCTGCTATTGGAGAGGAATTCTGAGTTCAACGGACTCGAATCTAGATACAGACCTATTTCTCTGCAGCGACTCCAAAGGAATCCTGAGTTTCCCTTACAAATGGAAAGGCGTTCTGACTTCCCAGAGACAACATGGGAGACTCCTTGATATTCCCATCGTTACTCGAGAGGATCACCACACTTCCCGCAGCAACTCGAGAAAAAACCTCTAGAAGCCTTTTCAAAGCAAGATGAGGCCTTTTGTTCCTGCAGCACATGGACCGAAGTCCCGGATTACTTTTCCAAATTCTACAGGAGGCTTGATTTCCTTGATGCAACTTAAGGGTCGCCCAGAGATACCCGTCCCGATGAGAGAAGAAAACCGAATTTCCCCACCACAATTTAAGAGAAGGCCCGTGATCACACCTCAGCTGAAGAAAATGGGCCATTCGACTTTCAACTGAAGAGGAATCCCAACTTCCCCTCGCACCACATAACGAGTCCTGTCACAACTATTGACACATGAGGGCAACCCCAAAGATACTGCAGTGGTGTCAAAGGACTACCAATTCAAACTAAACTAGATATGAGTCGTGTTGTGTTTGCAGCAGCTCCAGTGGAACATGGAGTATCACATCCCAACATGATCTGAGGCATGAAGCCCCTGCTGATCCTCTTGAAAAAGCCCAAATTTCCCGCTAAAACAGATAGCAGACCTGACAATCCTTTTACAACTGGCAGGGAAAGCAGAGTTCCCTCCTCAAAAAAGACTAGGCCTGACTCCCCTTCATAGCAACCCCACGATCCCTGTGGCCACTGGGAAGGAACACTGCGTTTACCCACTGAAGTCTAAATGTGTCCCTCATGCCCTGAAGCGACTTGAAAGGAATCCCAGGTTCCACTTTCAACACGAAAGGAGACCTGACTTCCCTGAGGCAAAACTAGCGAGTCCCAGTGGTTCCCATAGTAATTCGAGAAGACATCCGAACTTCAAGCCGAAACTCGTGAAAAAAGTTGAACTTCTCCACTCCATGTACAGGACGCCCCTGTCCGCTGCAGCGTCTTAAGAGGAATCCCACATTCCCTCTTCAAACTCGAAAGGATACTTGGCACAACATATACAACTCAGAAGTTCCCCGAGATACGTGGCCAACCTCGAGAGGAGCAGTAAGGTTCCTGCCACAGCTCAGAAGAGACCCGTTTTCCACTCATCATGTCAAGGTGAGGATCAATTCCCCTGATTCGTCTGGAAATAAATCCCGATGTTCCCGTCAAATCTGAAGAGGAGGCCGATATCACCTTGAAACTCGAGAGGACCCCAGGGAGTCGTGCCACCATTCAAAAAGACACGGATTTCCCCATCCGCTCGACATAAGGACTGATTCCACTGTACCGATTCAAAGAGAACTCCCAGGACCAAATAACACAAGAACAGAGGTCTGACTTCCAAGGTACATCATGGAGAAAAAGCCCCAGGACAGAAATTCAATGCGACATGAGGCCTCCCAGTTCTTTAACAACTCTAAAAGATAGCGGAGTTCCATGCTTCAACAAGAGATGTGGCATGACTCCCCTGTTGAAACTTCATAGGAACACTGAGATCCATGTCAGAACTGTAGAGGCAACCTGAGGATAGCGACTCAACTCCAGATCAGACCCTATTCCCCTGCACTGACTGGAAATTCATCCCAAAGGCTCCTCGCAAGTCAGAAGGATTCCGGACTTTCCAGAGACTACATGAGAGGCTCCGTGAGGCCCTTTTTGCAACTTGAGGGATCCGAAATACTCCTTCCCCAACTCGAGAAACACTTTGGCATTACCCCTTTCAATGTGAATTGAAGACTGATTCCTCTTCATTGACTTGAGAGTAATCAAGACCTTCCCCTCGCAACTTGACATTCCTGAGGCAACACGAGTGTCTCCCTGAATTTCCCGGTGTAACTCGAAAGGAAAGCCAAACTTCCCTCCCCAATTAGCAAAAAACCACGGGAATCCCCAGACAACGTCACATGAGGTCCTTTTTTTCCTGCAGATTCTAGAGAGCAATCCCAAGTTCTCTCTCAAGATACCATAAGGGGCTTGAACCCCTATTTATAATTCAAGGGGCTCACAGAATACCCATCTTCAATCCAGAGAAACACCGTGTTTCCATACAAAGCTCTAGAAGAGCTCCTTATTCCCTACCTCCAAACTAAATGCGGCTTCAAACCCTGCTTCAACTCTTGAGAAAGCCTTTCTCCCACACCAACCACAAGAGGAGGCCTCTGTCTCCTATTGAAACTCGAGGGCACTCCCGCGGATCCTGCTGCAAGGACAAAGGATTCTGAGTTCCCCGTCCAATCGAGGTAGGTCCTGATGATCTAGCAAAGCTCCAATGGAACACCAACTATCCCCTCACAACATGATGGGAACCCTGACATTCATGCTGAGCTGATAGAAAAAGACGGAATGAAATGCCTGGTCACGACATAAGGACTGATTCCCCTTTTACAACACAAATATAAAGGAAAATTCAATGTCTCAAGTGGAGACGAAGCTTGACTCCCCAGTCGAACATTCATAACATCCCCAGGATCCCTGTTGTCACTGTAGAGGAACACACAGTTAACCAACTCAAAGTTAGATGCGGCCCCATTCCTCTGCCGGGATCGAGACGAAGCGTGAGGTTCCCCTTCCAACACAAAAGGAGACCTGACTTCCCTGGTGCAACACTAGTGAATTCCTAATGTCCCCGTCGCAAATCGAGAAGAACCCCAAGCTTCCCGCCGCATCTTGAGATAAACCACAAGATTCCCCCATCAATGCAAGATGTGGAAATTTTCTGCTGCAAAGTCTCAAGAGACATCCCACATACCCGCTTGAAACTCAAACGTGTACTTGACACCCTTTCTGCGACTCAAAAATTACCCTGACATAGACGTACCCACAGGAGACGAGCACACCGTTATGTACACATGGCTAGATGCGGCCCTCTTCCTCTGAAGTGCCTCAAGAGGAATCCTGAGGTTCCCTTTCCAACACAAAAGAGACCTGACTTCTTGAAGCAACACGAGACAGTTCCAAAGGTCCTGGTCGCAACTCTTGGAGGACCCTAAGCTTCCCGCTGCAACTCGAGAAAAACCACAAGACTCTGCCCTCAAGGCGAGATGAGGAACATTTCCGTTGCAGATTCTCAAGAGAAATCATACATTCCCACTTGAAACTCGACAGGTTACTTAACATCCTTTATGCGACTCTAAAATTTAACCGACCTAACCAGTCCCTACCGAGAGGAACACCGAATTTTCTGCCTCAAAGGAAAAGTACCCCGTTTTCCAGTCCTCTTTTCCATGTGACAGTAGATTCCCATGATTTGTCTGGAATGGAATCCCGATGTTCCCATCGCACAGTTCGAGGAGGCCGGTACCACCTTGAAACTCGGGAGGATCCCCGGGGTTTCAAAACACAATTGGAAAAGGTACAGATGTCCCCACCCAGTCAAGATGTCTGATTCCACTGCACAGATTCAAATGCATCCTAGAGTATCAACTCACAAGATGGGGGGAGACATGACTCCCCGGGCATCCTCTATACAATCTCCAGGTACAAATTCAACTCGACTGTGGCCTAACACCCCTTTTACAACTCGAGAAGAAGGCGGAATTTCATGTCTGAACATGAGATGAGGCCTGACACCCCAGGTGAATTTTGAGAACAATCCCGAAAACTCTGTTGCTCCTGGAGAGGAATCCTGAGTTCAACGGACTCGAATCTAGATACAGACCTATTTCTCTGCAGCGACTCCAAAGGAATCCCGAGGTTCCCCTTGCAAATGGAAAGGCGTTCTGACTTCCCAGACACAAACGGGAGGCTCCTTGATATTCCCGTCATTACTCGAGAGGATCACCACACTTCCCGCAGCAACTCGAGAAAAAACCTCTAGAAGCCTTTTCAAAGCAAGATGAGGCCTTTTGTTCCTGCAGCACATGGACCGAAGTCCCGGATTACTTTTCTAAATTCTACAGGAGGCTTGATTTCCTTGATGCAACTTAAGGGTCGCCCAGAGATACCCGTCCCGATGAGAGAAGAAAACCGAATTTCCCCACCACAATTTAAGAGAAGGCCCGTGATCACACCTCAGCTGAAGATAATGGGCCATTCGACTTTCAACTGAAGAGGAATCCCAACTTCCCCTCGCACCACATAACGAGTCCTGTCACAACTATTGACACATGAGGGCAACCACGAAGGTACTGCAGCGGTGTCAAAGGACTACCAATTCAAACTCAACTAGATATGAGTCGTGTTGTGTTTGCAGTAGCTCCAGTGGAACACGGAGTATCACATCCCAACATGATCTGAGGCATGAAGCCCCCAGGTGAGCCTCTCAAAAAAGCCCAAATTTCCCGCTAAAACAGATAGCAGACCTGACAATCCTTTTACAACTCGCGGATAAAGTAGAGTTCCGTCCTTAAGAAAGACTAGGCCTGACTCCCCAGTGGAACCTTCATAGCAACCCCACGATCCCTGTGGCCACTGGGGAGGAACACTGCGTTTACCCACTCAAGTCTAAATGTGTCCCTCATGCCCTGAAGTGACTCGAAAGGAATCCCAGGTTCCACTTTCAACACGAAAGGAGACCTGACTTCCCTGAGGCAAAATTAGCGAGTCCCAGTGGTTCCCGTCGTAAATCGAGAAGACCTCCGAACTTCAAGTAGAATCTCGTGAAAAAACTTGAAATTCTCCACTCCATGTACAGGATACCACTGTCCGTTGCAGCATCTTAAGAGAAATCCTACTTTCCCTCTTCAAATTGGAAAGGACACTCAGCATCCTATATGCAACTCAAGAAGTTCCCCAAGATACGTGGCCAACCACTAGAGGAGCAGCGAGGTTCCTGCCACAGCTCAAGAAGAGACCCATTTTTCACTCGTCATCTCGAAGTGAGGATCGATTCCCTTACTTTTTCTGAAAATTAATCCCAATGTTCACGTCGAATCTGAAGAAGAGGCCTATGTCTCCTTGAAACTCAAGAGGACCCCGGGAAGTCGTGCCACTATTCAAAAATCACCGATTTCCCATCAGCTCGAATAAGGACTGATTCCACTGTACCGATTCAAAGAGAACTCCCGGGATCAACTAACACCACGAAGGGAGGCCTGACTTCCCAGGTATATCATGGAGAAAACGTCCCAGGACAGAAATTCAACTAGACCGGAGGCCTCCCACAACTTTGACAACTCGAAAAGATAGTGGAGTCCATGCCTCAACAAGAGACGTGGCATGACTCCCCTGTTGAAACTTCATAGGAACACTGAGATCCACGTCAGAACTGGAGAGGCACCCTGAGGTTAGCGCCTCAACACCACATCAGACCCTATTCCGCTGCACTGACTCGAAAGGCATTCCAAAAGCTCCTCACAACTCAAAACGTTTCCGGACATCCCAGAGACAACTTGAGGGGCTCTGTGAGGCCCCTTTTGCAACTCAAGGGATCCGAAAGATTCCCGTCCCAACTCGATAAACACTTTGGCATTACCCCTTTCAATGCGAATTGAAGCCCGATTCCTCTGCATTGACTCGAGAGCAATCACAACCTTTCCCTCACAACTTGATTTCCCTGAGTCAACACGAGTGTCTCCCTGAGTTCCCCATCATAACTTGAAAGGAAAGCCAAACTTCCCTCTGCATCTCGCCAAAAACCACGAGAAACCCCAGGCCATGCCACATGAGGCCTTTTTTCCCTCAGCGCCTGGGCAGCAAGGCCGAGTTCTCTCTCAAGATACCATAGGAGGCTTGAATCCCTATTTACAATCCAAGGGGCTCACAGAATACCCATCTTCAATCCAGAGAAACCCCAAGTTTCCGTCCAAAGCTCTAGAAGAGCTCCGTATTCCCCACCTCCTCACGATATGTGCATTCAAACCCTTCTTCAACTCTAGAGGAATCCTTTCTTCTTCTAACACCACAAAAGGAGGCCTCTGTCTCTTATTGAAACTCGAGTGCACTCACGCGGATCCTGCTGCAAAGATAAAGGACTATGAGTTCCCCATCCAATTGAGGTAGATCCTGATGATCTAGCAAAGCTCAAATGGAACACTGACTATCCCCTCATAACATGATGAGAAACCTGACACCCATGCTGTTCCGATAGAAAAAGCCCTAATGTACCGCCTGATAAGGACACTAGGACAGATTCCCTTTTTACAACTCAAAGGGAAAGCAGAATTCCATGTCTCAAATCGAGACGAAACCTGACTCCCCAGTAGAACCTTCATAGCAACCCAGAGATCCCTGTCGCCACTGGAGAGGAAAACACAGTTGACAGATTCAATGCTTAATGCAGCCCTATTACTCTGCAGTGCCTCGACAGAAATCCCGAGGTTCCCCTTCCAACCCGAAAGGAGATCTGATTTCCCTGGGACAACATGAGCGAGTTCCTGAGGTCCCCATCGCAACTCGAGAATAACCCCAAGCGTAATGCCGGAACTCAAGAAAAAATACCAGATTCTGCCATTAATGAGAGATGAGGAAATTTTCTGCTGCAGAGTCTCAAGAGAAATCTCACATTCCCACTTGAAACTCGAACGGGTACTTGACACCCTTTATGTGATTCAAAAAGTTCCCTGACAGAGCCGACCCCACTGAAGAGGAGCACACAATTTATGGACTCAAATCTAGATGAGCCCTTGTTTCAATTCCACACCTCGAGAGTAATCCCGAAGTTCCCCTTACAACATGAATGGAGACCTGACTTCCCTGAGCAACACGAGCTAGTTCCTGACGTCCCCGTCACAAATTGAGAGGGAGCCGAAGCTTCCTGCCAAAACGAAAGAAAAACCACAAGATTCTAACCTCAAGGCGAGATGAGGAATATTTCCGTTGCAGAGTCTCAAGAGAAATCGCACATTCCCACTTGAAACTCGACAAGTTGCTTAACATCCTTTGTGCAACTCAAAAATTACACCGACATACCCAGTCCAAAGGGAGAGGAATACCGAGTTTCCTGCCACAACTGACAAAGTGCCCCCTTTTCCAATCCTCTTTTCCAGATGACAGTCGATTCCCCTGCTTTGTCTCGAATGGAATCCAGACGTACCCATCGCACAGTAAGAGGAGGACGATACGACCGTGAAACTCGGGAGGATCCCCGGGGTTTCAACACAGAATTTGAAAAGGTAGCGATGTCCCCACCCAGTCAAGATATTGTCTGATTCCACTGCACAGATTCAAATGTATCCTCGAGTGTCAACTCACAAGATGAGTGGACACTTGACTCCCTGAGCATTGTCAATATATTCTTCAGGTACATATTCAACTCTACTGTGGCTTTACACCCCTTTTACAACTCGAGATGAAAGCAGAGTTCCATGTCTGAACACGAGACGAGGCCTGATTCCCCAGGTGAATTGTGAGAGCAACCCCGAGAACTCTGTTGGTACTGGAGAGGAAATCTGAGTTAAAGGGACTCGAACCTAGATGCAGACCTATTTCTCTGCAGCGACTCCAAAGGAATCCCCAGGCTCCCCTAAAAATGTAAAGGCATTCTGACTTCCCAGAGACAACACGGGAGGCTCCCTGATATTCCTCTCGTTACTCGAGAGGATCATCACACTTCCCACAGCAAATCGAGAAAAACCTCGAGATTCCCCTTTCAAAGCAAGATGAGGCCCTCTTATATCCTTCAGCACATAGAGAGAAGTCCCGAGATCCTTCTCCAAATTCGACATGAGGCTTGAATTCCTTGATGCAACTTAATGGTCGCCCAGAGATACCCATCCCAATGAGAGAAGAAAACCGAATTTCCCTGCCACAGTTGAAGAGAAGGCCCATGATCACACCTCAGCTGAAGATAATGGGCCATTCAACTGTCAACTGACGAGGAATCCCACCTTCCCTTTGCAATACTTGAAGAGTCCTGTCACATCTATTGACACTCTAGGGCAACCCCATAGATGGTATAGCAAGGTCAAAAGACTCTGAGTTCACACTCAACTAAAGATGAGTCGTGTTGTGTTTGCAGCAGCATCAGTGGAACACGGAGTTTCACCTCCAACATGATCGGAGGCATGAATACCCCACTGAGCCTCTCGAAAAAGCCCAAATTTCCCGCTCAAACAGATTGCAGACCTGACAATCCTTTTACAACTCAGGGGGAAAGAAGAGTTCCCTCCTCAACAAAAATTAGGCTTGACTCCGATTGGAACATTCATAGCAACCCCAAGATCCCTGTGGCCACTGGAGAGGAACACTGAGATTACCCACTCAATTCTAAATGTGGCCCTTATGCCCTGCAGCGACTCGAAAGGAATCCTGAGGTTCCACTTTCAACACGAAAGGAGACCTGACTTTCCAGAGACAAAACTAGCGAGTCCCAGTTGTTTCCATCATAACTCGAGAAGACCTCCAAGCTTCATGCCACAACACAAGAAAAAACATGAAATTCTCCAATCTACACGACTTGACGCCTCTTTCCACTGCAACATCTTAAGAGAAATCCCACATTTCCTCGTCAAACTCGAAAGGATACTCAGCACCCTATATGCAATTCAAGAAGTTCCCCGAGATACCCGGCCAGACTCAAGAGGAGCAGCGATGTTCCTGACACAGCTCAGGAAGAGACCCGTTTTCCACTTGTCTTTTCCAGGTTAGGATCGATTCCCCTGTGTCATCTGGAAATTAATACCGATGTTCCCGTCGAATATGAAGAGGAGGCCGATCTCCCATTGAAACTCGAGAGGACCCCGGGTAGTCGTGCCAAATTCAAAAAGACACCGATTTCCCCATCCGCTCGACATAAGGACTGATTACACACTACCAATTCAAAGAGAATACTTGGATCAACTAACACCACGAAGGGAGGCCTGAATTTTTGGGGGGCAACACGAGCTAGTTCCTAAGGTCCCTGTCACAACTAGAGAAGAACCCCAGGCTCCCGCCGCAACTCAAGAAAAACCACAGGAATCTCCCCTCAATGCGAGATGAGGAAATTTTCCTCTGCAGTCTCAGGTGAAATCCCACATTCTGGTTTTGAAACTCGATAGGTTACTTAACATCCTTCAGAGGCTCAAAAATTATACCGACATACCCAGTCCTACTGAGGGGAACACCGAGGTTCCTGCCACAACTGTCAAAGTACTCCATTTTCCATTCCTCTTTTTCATTGGACTGTTGATTCCCTGATCTTGTCTGGAATGGAATCCGTACATTCCTGTTACACAGTACAAGGAGGCTGGTACCACTTTGAAACTTGGGATGATTCACGAGGTTTCAAAACACAATTGGAAAAGGTACCAATGGCACCACCCATTCGAGATATTGTGTGATTCCACTGCACGTATTGAAATGTATCATCGAGTATCAACTCACAAGACGAGTGGAGACATGACTCCCCTAGCATTCTGAATAAAATCTCCAGATACAAATTCAAGTCGACTGTGGCCTAACACCCCTTTTAAAACTCGAGAAGAAAGCGGAGTTCCATGTCTGAAAATGAAACGAGGCCAGACTCCGCAAGTGAATTTTGAAAGCAACCCTGAGAACCCTGTCGCCATTGAAGAGGAACAGACTGTTGACCAACACAACACTAGATGCTGCCCTATTCCTCTGCTGTGCCTTGAGAGGAATCCCAAGGTTCCCCTTCCAATACGATTCAGTTCAGTTCAGTTCATTCACTCAGTCGTATCCAACTTTCTGCGACCCCATGAATCACAGCCCACCAGGCCTCCCTGTCTATCACCAACTCCCGGAGTTCACTCAAACTCATGTCCACAGAGTCGGTGATGCCATCCAACCATCTCATTCTCTGTCATCCCCTTCTCCTCCCACCACCAACCTTTCCCAGCATCAGAGTCTTTTCCAGTGAGTCAATTTGCCCCATGAGGTGGCCAAAGTATTGCAGTTTCAGCTTCAGCATCAGTCCTTCCAATGAACACCCAGGATTGATCTCCTTTAGAACAACACGATAGGAGACCTCAATTCCCTGGGGCAACAGGAGCGAGTTCCTGAGTTCCCCGTTGCAACTCGAGAAGAAACCCAATCTTCCCGCCACAACTCAAGAAACACGACATGATTCTACACTCAATGCGAGACAAGGAAATTTTCTGCTGCAGAGTTTCATGAGAAATCCCACATTCCCACCTGAAACTCGAACGTGTCCTTGACACCCTATATGCGACTCAAAATCTTCCCCGACATAGCGTCCCCACTGAAGAGGAGAACACATTTTATGTACACAATGCTAGATGCGGCCCTATTCCTCAGGCGCACCTCAGAGGAATCCCGAGGTTCTCCTTCCAACACGAATGGAACCTGACTTCCCTTGGACAACAGGAGCGAGTTCATGGGTTCCCCGTCGCAACTAGAGAGGAACACCTACCTTCCAGCTGCAACTTAAGAAAAACCACAAGATTCCCTTATCAATGCAAGATGAGGAAATTTTCTGCTGCAGACTCTCAAGAGAAATCCCACATTCTCGCTTGAAACTCGAACGGGTACTTGACACCATTTATGTGACTCTAAAAGTCCCCTGACATAGCCGTCCCCAATGGAGAGGAGCACACAATTTACGAACTCAACACGAGATGAGGCCCTGTTCCCATTTAACGGCTCGAGAGTAATCCTGAAGATCCCCTTCCAAAAGGAAAGGAGACCCCACTTACGTGAATCAACACAAGCGAGGAGGCCGGTTTTGAAATTCGGGAGGATCCCAGGGGTATCAAAACACAATTGGAAAATGTACCAATATCCCCTCCCACTCGAGACTTTGTCTGATTTCACTGCACAGATTCAAATGTATCCTCGAGGAACAACTGACAAGACGAGTGGAAATCTGACTCCCCGAGCATTCTCAGTACAATCTCCAGGTACAAATTAAACTCGACTGTGGACTAACACCCCATTTACAAGTCGAGAAAAAAAGCGGAGTTCCATGTCAGAACAAGAGACAAGACCTGACTCCCCAGGTGAGTTTTGAGAGCAACCCCGAGATTCCTGTCGCCACTGGAGAGGAACACACATTTGAACAACTCAAAGTTATATGCATCCCTACTACTCTGGTGTGCCTCGAGAAGAATATCTTGATTCCCCTGCCAACACGATAAGAGACCTGACTTCCCTAGGCAACACAAGTGACTTCCTGAGGTCCCCGTCGAAGCTCGAGATGTACCCCAAGCTTCCCACCACAACTCGTGAAAAACCACAAGATTCCCCCATCTATGCGAGATGAGGAAATTTTCTGCTTCAGAGTCTCAAGAGAAATCTCACATTCCCACTTGAAACTCGAACGGGTACTTGACACCCTTTACACGACACAAAAAGTTCCCTGACATAGCTGTCCCCACTGGAGAGGAACACACAATTTACGGACTCAACACTAGATGAGGCCCTATTCCCATTGAAGGACTCGAGAGTAATCCCCGAAGTTCCCCTTCCAACACGAAAGGAGACCTGACTTCCCTGAAGCAACACGAGCGAGTTCCAGAGGTTCCTGTCACAACTCGAGAGGGACCCCAAACTTCCCACCGCAACTCGGATGAGGAATATTTCCGTTGCAGATTCTCAAGAGAAATCCCACATTCCCGCTTGAAACTCAACAGATTACTTAACATCCTTTATGCACCTCAAAAATTACACCCACGTACCCATCCCCAATCGAGAGGAACCCCAACTTTCCTGACACAACTGACAAAGTGCCCCGTTTTCCAGTCCTATATTCCAGATGACAGTCTATTCCCCTGCTTTGTCTGAAATGGAATCCGGACGTTCCATCGAAAGCTACGAGGAGGGAGGTACCACCTTGATTCCTGGGAGGGTCCCCAGGCTTTCAAAACGTAAATTGTGTACTCCTCTTCAATGTGGACAGATATGTCTGGGAAGTTTTTGGGTCGCATAAAGGGTGTAAAGTACCCGTTCGAGTTTCAAGGGGGAATGTGTTATTTCTCTTCACTCTGCAGCGAAAAAGTTCCTCATCTCGCCTTGAGGGCAGAAACTTGTGGTTTTCCATGAGTTGCTGTGGGAAGCTTGGGGTTCTTCTTGAGTTGCAATGGGGACCTCAGGAACTCTCTTGTGTTGTTCCAGGGAAGGCAGGTCTCCTATCCTATTGGAAGGGGAACCTCAGGATTCCTCTCGAGACGCAGCAGAGGAATAGGGCCGCATCTAGCGTTGAGTCGGTCAACTGTGTGTTCCATGACAGTGACGACAGGGATCTCAGGGTTGCTCTCAAAATACACCTGGGGAGTCAGGCCTCGTCTCGTGTTCAGACATGGAACTCCACTTTCTTCTCGAGTTGTAAAAGGGGTGTTAGGCCACAGTCGACTTGAATTTGTACCTTGAGATTGAATCGAGTATGCTAGTGGAGTCAGGTCTCCAATCGTCCTGTGATTGGATACTTGAGGATACATTTGAATCTGTGCAGTGGAATCAGACAATATCTCAAGTGGGTGGAGATATCCGTACCTTTTCCATCATTTTTTCAAAAACCCGGGATCCTCCCGAGTTTCAAGGTGGTACCAGCACCTTGTATTGTGCGACCGGAACGTCCGGATTCCATTCCAGAGAAAGCAGAAGAATCGACTCTCATCTGGAAAAGAGGACTGGAAAATGGGGCACTTTTTCAGTTGTGGCAAGAAGCTCGATGTTCCTCTCAATTGGGGCTGGGTATGGCAGTGTAATTTTTGAGTCGAATAAAAGATGTTAAGTAACGTGTTGAGTTTCAAGCAGAAATGTGGGATTTCTCTTGAGAATCTGCAGCAGAATATTTCTTCATCTCGCATTGATGGGGGAACCTTGTGGTTTTTCTCGAGTTGCGGCTGAAAGCTTGGGGTTCCTCTCGAGTTGTGACGGGGAACTCAGGAACTCACTCGCATTGTCCTAGGGAAGTTATGTCTCCTTTTGTGTGGAAGGGGAACCTCGGGATTCTTGTCGAGGCGCGGTAGAGGAATAGGGCCGCATCTAGTGTTGTGTACGTCAATTGTGCGCTCCAATTCAATGTGGATGTCTATGTCAGGGAAGATTTTGGGTCTCATAAAGGGTGTCAAATACCCGTTCGAGTTTCAAGCGGGAATGTGGGATTTCTCTTGAGACTCAGCAGCGGAAAATTTTCCCATCTCGGATTGAGGGCATGTTTTGGGGGTTTTTCTCGAGTTGAGGCAGGAAGATTGGGGTTCTTCTTGAGTTGCGAAGTGGAGGTCAGGAACTCGTTCGTGTTGCCGCAGGGAAGTCATGTCTCCTATAATGTTGGAAGGGGTACCTCGGGATTCCTCTGGAGGTGCAGCAGAGGCATAGGGCCCCATCTAGCGTTCAGTCAGTCAACTGTGTGTTCTACTCCAGTGGCAACAGCGATCTCGGGGTTGCTCTCAAAATTCTCCAGGGAAGTCAGGCCTCGTCTTGTGTTCAGACATGGAACTCCGCTTTATTCTCGAGTTGTAAAAGGGGTGTTAGGCCACATTAGTGTTGAATTTGTACCTGGAGATTGTATTGAGTATGCTCGGGTAGTCAGGTCTCCACTCATTTTGTGAGTTGATACTCGAAGATACATTTGAATCTGTGCAGTGGAATCAGACAATATCTTGAGTGGGTGGGGACATCCATACCTTTTCCATTTGTTTTTTGAAAAACCAGGGATCCTCCCGAGTTTCAAGGTGGTACCTGCCTCCTCATCCTGTGCGACGGAACGTCCGGATTCCATTCCAGAGAAAGCAGAGGAATCGACCCTCATCTGGAAAAGAGGACTGTAAAACGGGACACTTTGTCAGATGTGACAGGAAATTCGGTGTTCCTCCTGACTGGGGCTGGGTATCACTATGTAATTATTGAGTCGCATAAAGGATAACCTGTCGAGTTCCAAGCAGGATTGTGGGATTTCTCTTGAGAATCTGAAACGGAAATGTTCCTCATTTAGCCCTGAGGTCAGAATCTTGTGGTTTTTCTCAAGTTGTGGCGGGAAGCTTGTTGTCCCTCTCAAGTTGCGATGGGGACCTCAGGAACTCGCTCATGTTGTTTTAGGGATGTCAGGTCCCCTTTTGTGTTTAAAGGGGAACTTCGGGATTGCTCTCAAGTCGCTAAATGGGAATAGGTCCTCATCTCGTGCTGAGTCCATAAATTCTGTGCTCCTTTCCAGTGGGGAAGGCTATGATGGGGAACTTTTGAGTCACATAAATGGTGTAAAGTACCCGTTCGAGTTTCAAGCCGGAATTTGGGATTTCTCTTGAGATTCTGCAGCAGAAAAGCTCCTCATCTCGCATTGATGTGTGAATCTTGTCATTTATCTCAAGATGCCGTGGAGAGTTGCGATGGGGACCTCAAGAACTCGCTCGCGTTATCCCAGGGAAGTTTGGTCTCCTTTCCTGTTGGAAGGGGATCCTCGGGATTTCTCTCGAGCCGCAGTAGTGGAATAAGGCCGCATCTAGTGTTCTGTATGTACATTGTGTGCTCCTCCTCAATGTGGATGGTTATTTTGGGGAAGTTTTTGGGTCACAAAAAAGGTGTCAAATACCTATTTGAGCTTCAAGCGGGAATGTGGTATTTATCTTGGGACTCTGCAACAGAAAATTTTCTCATCGCGGACTGAGAGCATGTTCTTGGGGTTTTGCTCAAGTTGCGGCGGGAAGTTTGGGTTCTTCTCGAGTTGCGACGGGTCCTCAGGAACTCGCTCCTGTTGCCCCAGGGAAGTCAGGTCTCCTGTCGTGTTTGAAGGGGAACCTCAGGATTCCTCTCGAGGCACAGCAGAGGTAAGGTCCGCATCTAGCATTGAGTCAGTCAATTGTGTGTTCTTCTCCAGTGGCGACAGGGATCTCGGGGTTGCTCTCAAATTTCTCCAGGGGAGTCAGCCCTCGTCTTGTGTTCAGACATGGAACTCTGCTTTCTTCTCGAGTTGTTAAAGGGGTGTTAGGCCACACTAGATTTTAATATGTACCTGGATATTTTACCCAGTATGTTCAGGGAGTCAGGACTCCACTCATCCTCTGAGTTGATATTAGAGGATACATTTGAATCTGCGTGGTGGAATCAGACAGTATCTCGAGTGGGTGAGGACATCTGTACCTTTTGCATTTGTGTTTTGAAAACTGGGGATCCTCCTGAGCTTCAAGGTGGTACCCGCCTCTTCGTCCTGTGTGACCGGAATGTACGGATTCCATTCCAGAGAAAGCAGAGGAATTGACTCTCATCTGGAAAAGAGAACTTTAAATTGGGGAACTTTGTCAGCTGTGGCATTAAACTCAGAGATCCTCTCGATTGGGGCTGGGTATGTCGGTGTAATTTTTGAGTCACATAAAGGATGTTAAGTAACCTGTCGAGTTTCAAGCAGGAATGTGGGATTTCTCTTGAGAATCTGCAATGGAAATGTTCCTCATCTCTCCTTGAGGGCAGAATCTTGTGGTTTTTCTCGAGTTGCGGCGGGAAGCTTTGGGTCCCTCTCGAGTTGCGACAGGGAACTCAGGAACTCGTTCGTGTTGCTTCAGGGAATTCAGGTCCCCTTTGTGTTGGAAGGGGAACTTCGGGATTACTCTCGAGCCTTTAGATGGGAATAGGGCCTCATCTCGAGTTGAGTCCGTAAATTGTGTGCTCCTCTCCAGTGGGAAAGGCAATGTTATGCGACTTTTTGAGTCGCATAAAGGGTGTCAAGTACCCGTTCGATTTTCAAGCAGGAATGTGGGATTTCTCTTGAGATTCTGTAGCAGAAAATGTCTTCATCTCACATTGAGGGGCAAACCTTGTCGTTTTTATCGAGTTACCACGGAAAGATTGGGGTTCCTCTCGAGTTGCAACAGAGACTTCAGGAACTCGCTCGTGTTGTCCCATGGAAGTTAGGTCTCCTTTCGTGTTGGAAGGGTAACCTTGGGATTCCTCTCGAGATGCAGCAGAGGAATAGGGCCGCCTCTAGCGTTGAGTAGGTCAAATATGTGTTCTTCTCCAGTGGGGACAGGGATCTCGGGGTTGCTCTCAGTATTCTCCAGGGGACTCAGGCCTCGTCTCGTGTTCAGACATGGAACTCGGCTTTCTCCTCAAGTTGTAAAAGAGGTGTTAGGCCATATTAGATTTGAATTTGTACATGGAGATTTTATCGCGTATGCTCGGGAAGTCAGATCTTCGCTCATCTTGTGAGTTGATACTCGAGGATACATTGGAATATGTGCAGTGGAATCAGACAATATCTCGAGTGGGTGGGGACATCCGTACTTGTTCCATTTGTGTTTGGAAAACCTGGGGATGCTACTGAGTTTCAAGGTGGTACCGGCCTCCTCGTACTGTGCGATGGAACTTCTGGATTCCATTCCAGAGAAAGCAGAGGAATCGACTCTCATCTGGGAAAGAGGATTTTAAAACGGGGCACTTTGTGAGTTGTGGCAGGAAACTCGGTTTTCCTCTCTATTGGGGCGGGGTGTGTCGGTGTAATTTATTAGTGGGATAAAGGATGTTTAGTAACCTGTCGAGTTTCAAGCGGGAATGTGGGATTTCTCTTGATAATCTGCAATGGAAATGATCCTCATCTCTCCGTGAAGGCAGAATCTTGTCGTTTTTCTCGAGTTGCGGCGGAAAGCTTGGGGTTCCTCTCGAGTTGCGACGGGGACCTCAGGACATCGCTCGTGTTCTCCCAGGAAAGTTAGGTCTCCTTTCGTTTTGGAAGGGGAACCTCGGGATTCCTCATGAGGCGCGGTAGAGGAGTAGGACCGCATCTAGTGTTGTGTACATAAATTGTGTGCTGCTCTTCAATGTAGACGGCTATGTCGGGAAAGTTTTTGGGTCTCATAAAGGGTGTCAAGTACCCGTTCGAGTTGCAAACGGAAATGTGGGATTTCTCTTGAGACCTTGCAGCGGAAAAGTTCCTCATCTCTCATTGAGGGGATAATTTTTAGTGTTTCTCGAGTTGCGAGGGGAAGCTTGGGGCTCTTTTCGAGTTCTGACAGGGACCTCAGGTACTAGCTAGTGTTGCACCAGGGAAGTCAGGTCTCTTATCGTGTTGGAAGGGGAGCCTCGGGATTCCTCTCGAGGCGCAGCATAGGAATAGGGCCGCATCTATCGTTCAGACGGTCAACTGTGTGTTCTTCTCCAGTGGTGACAGTGATCTCGGGGTTGTTCTCAAAATTCACCTGGGGAGTCAGCCTTGTCTCGTGTGCAAACATGGAACTCTGCTTTCTTCTCGAGTTGTTAAAGGGGTGTTAGGCCACCTTAGAGTTGAATTTGTACCTGGAGAATGTATCGAGTATGCTCGGGGAGTCAGGCCTCCACTGGTCTTGTGAGTTCATACTTGAGGATACACTGGAATCTTTGCAGTGGAATCAGACAATATCTCGAGTGGGTGGGGACATCCGTACCTTTTCCAATTGTGTTTTGAAACTCCGGGGACGCTACCAGGAATCAAGATGGTACCCGCCTTCTCCTACCTTGCAATACAACGTCCGGATTCCATTTCAGACAAAGCAGGGGATTAGACTGTCATCTGGAATATAGGACTGGAAAACGGGGCACTTTGTTAGTTGTGGCAGGAACCTCGGTGTTCCTCTCGATTGGGACTGGGTATGTCGGTGTAATTTTTGAGTCACCTAAAGGATGTTAAATAACCTGTCGAGTTTTAAGCGGAAATGTCGGATTTCCCTTGAGAATCTGGAACGGAAATTTTCCTCATCTCGCTTTGAGGGCATAATCTTGTGATTTTTCTCAAGTTACGGCGGGAAGCTTGGCTTCCCTCTCGAGTTGCGACGGGGACCACAGGAACTCGCTCATGTTACCCCAGGGAAGTCAGGTTTCCTATCGTGTTGGAAGGGGAACCTCAGGATTCCTCTCGAGGTGCAGCAGAGGAATCGGGCTGCATCTAGCGTTGAGTCGGTCAACTGTGTGTTCTTCTCCAATGGCGACATGGATCTAGGTGTTGCCCTCAAAATACACCTGGGGAGTCAGGCCTTGTCTCATGTTCAAACATGGAACTCCGCTTTCTTCTCGAGTTGTAAAAGGGGTGTTAGGCCACAGTCGAGTTGAATTTGTACCTGGAGATTGTATCGAGTATGCTCGGGGAGTCAGATCTCCACTCATCTTGTGATTTGAAATTCGAAGATACATTTGAATCTGTGCAGTGGCATCAGACAATATCTCGAGTGGGTTGGGTCAACCCTACCTTTTCCATTTGTGTTTTGAAACCCCGGGTATCCTCCCAACTTTCAAGGTGGTACTGGCTTCCTCATACAGTGTGACCAGATCATCCAGATTCCATTCCAGGGAAATCAGGGCAGTCGACTGCCAACTTGAAAAGAGCACTTGAAAACGAGGCACTTTGTCAGTTGTGGCTGGAAACTCAGTGTTCCTCTCGACCTGGGCTTGGTATGTCGGTGTAATTTTTGAGTCCCATAAAGGAGGTTCAGTAACCTGTCAAGTTTCAAGCGGGAATGTGGGATTTCTCTTGAGAATATGCAACGGAAATGTTCCTCATCTCGCGTTGAGGGCAGAATCCTGTGGTTTTTCTCGAGTTCCTACAGGAAGATTGGGGTGCTTCTCAAGTTGCGATGGGGACCTCAAGAACTCGCTCAAGTTGCTTCACGGAATTCACGTCCCCTTTTGTGTTGGACGTGGTACCGCGTGATTCCTCTCGAGGTTCCATAAAGGAATAGGGCTGCATCTAGTGTTGTGTACGTATATTGTGTGCTCCTCTTCTGTGTGGACGGCTATGTCAGGGAAGTTTTTGGGTCGCATAAAAGTTGTCAAGTCCCCTTTCGAGTTTCAAGCAGGATTATGGGATTTCTCTTGAGACTCTGCAGCGGAAATGTTCCTCATCTCACATTGAGGATAGAATCTTGTAGTTTTTCTCGAGTTGCGGTGGGAAGCTTGAAGTTATTCTCAAGTTGCAACGGGGACCTAAGGAACTCTCTGGTGTTACCCCAGGCAAGTCAGGTCTCCGATCATGTTGGAAGGGGAACCTCGGGTTACCTCTCGAGTCACAGCAAAGGAATAGGGCTGCATCTAGTGTTGAGTCAGTCTAAAGTTTGTTACTCTCCAGTTTCAACAAGGATCTCGGGGTTGCTCTCAATATTCAAATGGGGGGTCAGGTCTCATATCTTGTGTTCAGACATGGAACTCTGCTTTAGTCTCGAGTTGTAAAAGGGGTGTTAAGCCACAATCAAGTTGTATTTGTACCTGGAGATAATATCAAGAATGCTTGGGGAGTCAGGTCTCCACTCATCTTGTGAGTTGATACTCGAAGATACATTTGAATCTGTGCAGTGAAATCAGACAATATCGCTATTGAGGTGGGACATTGGTACCTTTTCCAACTGTGTTTTGAAACCCTGGGAACCCTCCCAATATTCAGTGTGGTACTAGCTTCCTCATACTGTGCAAACGGATCGTACAGATTCCATTTCAGACCAGCAAGGGAATCGACTGTCATCTTGAAAAGAGCACCGGAAAACGAGGCACTTTGTCAGTTGTGGCAGGAACCTCGGTGTTCCTCTCGATTAGGTCTGGGTACATCGGTGTAATTTTTGAGACGCATCAGTTCAGTTCAGTCACTCAGTCGTGTCCGACTCTCTGCGACCCCGTGAATCACAGCACACCAGGCCTCCCTGTCCATCACGAATTCCCGGAGATCACACAAACTCATGTACATAGAGTCGGTGATGCCATCCAGCTATCTCATTCTCTGTCGTCCCCTTCTCCTCCCGCCCCCAACCTTTCCCAGAATCAGAGTCTTCCAGTGAGTCAACTCGTCGCATGAGGTGGCCAAAGTATTGCAGTTTCAGCTTTAGCATCAGTCTTTCCAATGAAAACCCAGGACTGATCTCCTTTAGAATGGACTGGTTGGATCTCCTTGCAGTCCAAGGGACTCTCAAGAGTCTTCTCCAGCACCACAGTTCAAAAGTATCAATTCTTCGGAGATCAGCTTTCTTCACAGTCCAACTCTCACATCCATACATGACCACGGGAAAAACCATAGCCTTGACTAGACGGACCTTGGTTGGCAAAGTAATGTCTCTGCTTTTTAATATGCTATCTAGGTTGGTCATAACTTTCTTTCCAAGGAGTAAGCATCTTTTAATTTCATGGCTGCAATCAGCACCTGCAGTGATTTTGGACCCCGAAACAATAAAGTCTGACACTGTTTCCACTGTTTTTCCATCTGTTTCCCATGAAGTGATGGGACCAGTTGTAATGATCTTTGTTTTCTGAATGTTGAGCTTCCAGCCAACCTTTGCACTCTCCTCTTTCACTTTCATCAAGAGGCTTTTTAGTTCCTCTTCACTTTCTGCCATAAGGGTGGTGTCATCTGCACATCTGAGGTTATTGATATTTCTCCCAGCAAACTTGATTTCAGCTTGTCCTTCTTCCAGCCCAGCATTCCTCATGATGTACTCTGCATATAAGTTAAATAAACAAGGTGACAATATACAGGCTTGACGTGCTCCTTTTCTATTTGGAACCAGTCTGTTGTTCCATGTACAGTTCTGACTGTTGCTTTCTGACCTGCATACAGGTTTCTCAAGAGGCAGGTCAGGTCGTCTGGTACTCCCATCTCTTTCAGAATTTTCCACAGTTTATTATGATACACATAGTCAAAGTCTTTGGCATAGTCAATGAAACAGAAAGAGATGTTTTGCTGTAACTCTCTTGCTTTCGCCATGATCCAGCGGATGTTGGCAATGTGATCTCTGGTGCCTCTGCATTTTCTAAAACCTGCTTGAATATCTGGGGGTTCACGGTTCACATATTGCTGAAGCCTGGCTTGGAGAATTTTGAGCATGGCTTTACTAGCGTGTGAGATGAGTGCAATTGTGCGGTAGTTTGAGCATTCTTTGACATTGCCTTTCTTTGGGATTGGAATGAAGACTGACCTTTTCCAGTGCTGTGGCCACTGCTGAGTTTTCCAAATTTGCTGGCATATTGAGTGCAGCACTTTCACAGCATCATCCTTCAGGATTTGAAATAGCTCAACTGGAATTCCATCACCTACACCAGCTTTGTCAGTCATGATGCTTTCTAAGGCCCAGTTGACTTCACATTCCAAGATTCCTGGCTCTAGGTCAGTGATCACATTATCGTGACTATCCTGGTCGTGAAGATCTTTTTTGTACAGTTCTTCTGTGTATTCTTGCCACCTCTTCTTAACATCTTCTGCTTCTGTTAGGCCAATACCATTTCTGTCCTTTATCGAGCCCATCTTTGCATGAAATGTTCCCTTGGAATCTCTAATTTTCTTGAAGAGCTCTCTTGTTTTTCCTATTCTGTTGTTTTCCTCTATTTCTTTGCATAGATCACTGAGGAAGGCTTTCTTATCTCTCCTTGCTATTCTTTGGAACTCTGCATTCAGATGCTTATATCTTTCCTTTTCTCCTTTGCTTTTCACTTCTCTTCTTTTCACAGCTATTTTTAAGGCCTCCTCCGACAGCCATTTTGCTTTTTTGCATTTCTTTTCCATGGTGATGGTCTTGGTCCCTGTCTCCTGTACAATGTCACAAACCTCCGTCCAGAGTTCATCAGGCACTGTATCAGATCTAGTCCCTTAAATCTATTTCTCACTTCCACTGTATAATCATAAGGGATTTGATTGAGGTCATATCTGAATGGTCTAGTGGTTTTCCCTGCTTTCTTCAATTTAAGTCTGAATTTGGCAATAAGGAGTTCATGATCTGCGCCACAGTCAGCTCCTGGTCTTGTTTTTGCTAACTGTATAGAGCTTCTCCATCTTTGGCTGCAAAGAGCATAATCAATCTGATTTCGGTGTTGACCATCTGGTGATGTCCATGTGTAGAGTCTTCTCTTGTGTTGTTGGAAGAGTGTGTTTGCTATGGCCACTGCATTCTCTTGACAAAACTCTTAACCTTTGCCCTGCTTCATTCCGTGCTCCAAGGCCAAATTTGTCTGTTACTCCAGGCGTTTCTTGATTTCCTACTTTTTCACTCCAGTCCCCTATAATGAAAAGGACATCTTTTTTAAGTTCAGTTCTAAAAGGTCTTGTAGGTCTTCATAGAACCATTCAACTTCGGCTTCTTCAACGTTACTGGTTGGGGCATAGGCCTGGATTACTGTAATATTGAATGGTTTGCCTTGGAAACGAACAGAAATCATTCTGTCGTTTTTAAAATTGCATCCAAGTACTGCATTTCGGACACTTTTGTAGACCATGATGGTTACTCCTTTTCTTCTAATTGATTCCTTCTCACAGTAGTAAATATAATAGTCATCTGAATTAAATTCACCCATTCCAGTCCATTTTAGTTCACTGATTCCTAGAATGTCTATGTTCACTCTTGCCATCTCCTGTTTGATCACTTCCAATTTGCCTTGATTCATGGACCTAACATTCCAGGTTCCTATGCAATATTGCTCTTTACAGCACCGACCTTGCTTCTATCACCAGTCATGTCCACAACTGGACATTGGTTTTGCTTTTGCTCCATCCCTTCATTCCTTCTAGAGTTATTTCTCCACTGATCTCCAGTAGCATACTGGACACCTACCGACCTGGGGAATTCCTTATTCAGTATCCTATCATTTTGCCCTTTGATACTGTTCATGGGGTTCTCAAAGCAAGTATACTGATGGTTTGTCATTCCCATCGCCAGTAGACCATGTGATCTCAATCGACTAGTTTCCTGTGATCATGATTTCAGTGTATCTGATCTCTGATGCCCCCTCACAATACCTACTGTCTTATTTGGGTTTCTCTTATCTTGGGCCTGGGACATCTCTTCACAGCTGCTCCAAGAAAGAGCAGCCACTGCACCTTACCTTGGACGAGGGGTGGGATGTAAATAACCTGTCGAGTTTCAAGCGGGAATGTGGGATTTCTCTTGAGAATCTGCAATGGAAAAGTTCCTCATCTCGGCTTGAGGGCAGAATCTTTTGGTTTTTCTCGAGTTGCGGCGGGAATTTTGGGGTCCCTCTCGAGTTTCGACGGGGACCTCAGGAATTCGTTCGAGTTGCTTCAGGGAAGTCAGGACCCCTTTTGTGTTGGAAGGGGAATGTCAGGATTACTCTCGAGCCGTTAAATGGGATAGGGCCTCATCTCGAGTTGAGTCCGTAAATTGTATGCTCCTTTCCACTGGGGCCAGCTATGTCAGGGAACTTTTTGAGTCGCATAAAGGGTGGAAACTACCCGTTCGAGTTTCATGTGGGAATGTGGGATTTCTCTTGAGACTCTGCAGCAGAAAATTTCCTCATCTCACATTCATGGGGGAATCTTGTGGACTTTCTTGAATTGCAGCGGGAAACTTGGGGTTCCTCTCGAGTTGCGACAGGGACCTCAGGAACTCGCTGTTTTTGTCCCAGGGAAGTCACGTCTCCTACCGTGTTGGAAGGGGAACCTCGGGATTCCTCTCGAGGCACGGTAGAGGAATAAGGCCGCATCTAATGTTGTGTCCATAAACTGTGTGCAACTCTTCAGTGTGGACGGCTATGTTGGGGAAGTTTTTTGGTCGCATAAAGGGTGTCAAGTACCCGTTTGAGATTCAAGCGGGAATGTTCGATTTTTCTTGACACTCTGCAGCAGAAAATTTTCTCATCTCGAATTGAGGGCATGTTCTTGAGGTTTTTCTCAAGTTGCGGCGGGAAGCTTCGGGTTCTTCTCAAGTTGTAACGGGGACCTCAGGAACTAGCTCATGTTCCCCAGTCAAGTCAGGTCTCCTTTCATGTTGGAAGCGGAACCTCGGGATTGCTCTTGAGGCACAGCAGATGAATAGGGCCACATCTAACACTGAGTCGGTCAACAGTGTGTTCCTCTCCAGTGGTGACAGGGATCTAGGCGTCGCTCTCAAAATTCACCAGGAGAATCAGGCCTCGTCTCGTGTTCAGACATGGAACTCCGCTTTATTTTGAGTTGTAAAAGGGGTGTTAGGCCACAGTCGTGTTGAATTTGTACCTGGAGATTGTATCGAGTATGCTCGGGGATTCAGGACTCCACTCGTCTTGTGAGTTGATATTCGAGGTACATTTGAATCTATGCAGTGGCTTCAGACAATATATCTAGTGGGTGGGGACATCCGTACCTTTTGCATTTGTGTTTTGAAACCCCGGGGAATCCCCTGAGATCAACGTGATACCAGCCTCCTCCTACAGTGCGACAGAACGCCGGATTCCATTTCAGACAAAGAAAGGGAATAGACTGTCATCTGGAAAAGAGGATTGGAAAACGGGGTACTTTTTCATTTGTGGCAGGAAATCGGTTTTCCTCTCGATTGGGGCTGGGTATGTAAGTGTAATTTTTTTGTCGCATAAAGGATGTTAAGTAACCTGTCGGGTTTCAAGCGGGAATGTGGGATTTCTCTTAAGAATCTGCAAAGGAAATGTTCCTCATCTCGGCTTGAGGTCAGAATATTGTGGTTTTTCTCGAGTTGCGGCGGGATAGGGGTCCCTTTCGAGTTGCGACGGTGACCTCAGGAACTCGCTTGTGTTGCTTCAGGGAAGTCAGGTCTCCTTTGGTGTTGGAAGGGGAACTTCGGGATTACTGTCGAGTCAGGGAATGGGAATAGGGCCTCATCTCGTGTTGAGTCTGTAAATTTGTGCTCCTCTCCAGCGGGGACGGCTATGTCAGGGAACTTTTTGATTCACATGAAGGGTGTCAAGTACCAGTTCCAGTTTCAAGCGGGAATGTGGGATTTCTCTGGAGACTCTTTAGTGGAATATTTTCTCATCTCGGATTGAGGACATGTTCTTGTGGTTTTTCTCGCATTGCAGCCGGAAACTTGGGGTTCTTCTCGACTTGTGACAGGGACCTCAGGAAGTTGCTCATTTTGCCCCAGGGAAGTCAAGTCTCCTATCCTGTTGGAAGGGGAACCTCAGGATGCCTCTCGAGGTGCAGCAGAGGAACAGGACAAAATCTAGCGTTGAGTCAGTCAACTGTGTGTTCCTCGGCAGTGGCAACAGGGATCTTGGGGTTGCTGTCAAAATTCACCTGGGGATTCAGGCCTTGTCTCGTGTTCAGACATGGAACTCCACTATCTTCTCGAGTTGTAAATGGGGTGTTAGGCCACAGTCGAGTTGAATTTGTACCTGGATGTGTATCAATAATTCTCGGCAATAACGTCTCCACTCGTCTTCTGAGTTGATACTCGAGGATACATTTGAATCTGTGCAGTGGAATGAGACAATATCTCGAGTGGGTGGGGAGATCGGTACCTTTTCCAATTGTGTTTTGTAATCCTGGGGAACCTCCTACGATTCAAGGTGGTACCGGCCTCCTCCTACTGTGCGACGGATCGTCCAGATTCTATTTCAGACAAAGCAGGGGATTCGACTGTCATCTGGAAAAGAGGACTGAAATACAGAACACCTTGTCAATTGTGGCAGGAAACTCGGTGTTCCTCTCAATTTGGGCTGGGTATGTCTGTGTAATTTTTGAGTCTCATAAAGGATGTTAAGTAACTTGTCGAGTTTCAAGCAGGAATGTGGGATTTCTCTTGAGAATTTGCAACGGAAATGTTCCTCATCTAGCCTTGAGGGCAGAATCCTGTGGTTTTTCTCAAGTTTCAGTGGGAAGCTAGAGGTCTCTTTCGAGTTGCGATGGGGACCTCAGGAACTCGCTCATGTTGCTTCAGGGAACTCCGGTCTCCTTTCGTGTTGGAAGAGGAAGTTCGGGATTACTCTCGAGGCCTGGTATGGGAATAGGGCCTCATCTCGAGTTTAGTCCATACATTTTGTGCTCCTCTCCACTGGGGACGGCTATGTTAGGAAACTTTTTGACTCGCATAAATGGGGTCAAGTACCCGTTCGGGTTTCAAGTGGGAATGTAGGATTTCTCTTGAGACTCTGCAGTGGAAATTTTTCTGATCTCAGATTTAGGGCCTGTTCTTGTGGTTTTCTCGAGTTGCCTCGGTAAGGTTGGGGTTCTTCTCGAGTTGCAACTGTGACCTCAGGAACTCGCTCTTGTTGCCCCAGGGAAGTCAGGGCTCCTATAGTCTTGGAAGGGGAACCTCGGGATTCCTCTCAAGGCGCTGCAGAGGAATAGGGCCACATCTAATGTTGAGTCATTCAACTGTGTGTTCCTCTCCAGTGGCGACAGCGATCTCAGGGTTACTCTCAAAATTTACCAGTGTGTCAGTCCTCATCTCATGTTCAGACATGGAACTCCGCTTTCTTCTCAAGTTGGAAAAGGTGTGTTAGGCCACAATCCAGTTGAATTTGTACCTGGAGATAGTATCAATTATGCTCGCGGAGTCAAGTCTCGACTCATCTTGTGAGTTGATAATCGGGGATACATTGTAATCTGTTCAGTGGAATCAGACAATATCTCAAGTGGGTAGGGACATCCATTCCTTTTCCATTTGTGTTTCAAAAACCCCGGCATCCTCCCGAGCTTCAAGGTGGTTGTGTCCTCCTCGTAATATGCGACTGGAACGTTCAGATTCCATTGTAGATAAAGCAGAGGAATCGACTCTTATCTGTAAAAAAGGACTGGAAAACGGGGCACTTTGTCTGTTGTGGCAGAAAACTCGGTGTTCCTCTTGCTTGAGACTGGGTATGTAGGTGTAATTTTTGAGTCGCATCAAGGATGTTAAGTAACCTGTCGAGTTTCAAGCGGGAATGTGAGATTTCTCTTGAGAATCTGCAACCAAAATGTTCCTCATCTTGCCTTGAGGGAAGAATCTTGTGGTTTTTCTCGAGTTGTGCCGGGAAGCTTGAAGTCCCTCTCGAGTTGTGATGGGGACTTCAGGAACTCCCTCGTGTTGCTTCAGGGAAGTCAGCTCCCCTTTTGTGTTGGAAGGGGAACTTTGGGATTACTCTCAAGTCATTAAGTGGGAATAGGGCACCATCTAGATTCGAGTCCGTGAATTGTGTGCTCCACTTCAATGTGGACGGCTATGTCGGAGAAGTATTTGGGTTGCATAAAGTTTGGCAAGTACCCGTTCCAGTTTCAAGTGGGGACATGGGATTTCTCTTGAGACTCTGCAGCGGAATAGTTCCTCGTCTCTCATTGAGGGTATAATGTTGTTGTTTCTCGAGTTGTGGCAGGAAGCTTGGGGCTCGTCTTGAGTTGCGACGGGGACCTCAGGATCTCCCTCGTGTTGACCCAGGGAAGTCAGGTCTCCTATCGTTTTGGAAGGGGAACTTCGGGATTCCGCTCGAGACCCAGCAGAGGAATCGGGCCACATCTAGCTTTGAATCAATCAACTGTGTTTTTTCTGCAGTGGCAACATGGATCTCAGAGTTGCTCTGAAAATTCTCCAGGGGAGTCAGTCCTCGTCTCGTGTTCAGACATGGAACTCCGCTTTCTTCTCGAGTTGAAAAAGGGGTGTTAGGCCACATTAGAGTTGCATTTTTATCTGGAGATTTTATCGAGTATGTTCAGGGAGTCAGGTCTCCACTCGTCTTGTGAGTTGATACTCGAGGATACATTGTAATCTGTGCAGTGAAATCGGAGAACATCTCGAAGGAGTGGGGACATCCAATCATTTTTCCATTTGTGTTTTAAAACCCCGGGGTCCCTCCAGGGAATCAAGGTGGTACGGGCCTCCTCCCAACTTGCGATTGAACATCTGGATCCCATTTCAGACAAAGCAGCTGAATAGACTGTCATCTGGAAAACAGGACTGGAAAACAGGGCACTTTGTCAGTTGTCGCAGGAAACTTGGTTTTCCTCTCGATTTGGGCTGGGTATGTCTGTGTAATTTTTGAGTCGCATAAAGGGTGATAAGTAACCTGTAGAGTTTCAAGCAGGAATGTGGGATTTCTCTTGAGAATCTGCAAAGGAAATGTTCCTCATCTCGCCTTGAGGGCAGAATCTTGTGGAATTTCTCGAATTGCGGTGGGAATCTTGGGGTCCCTCTCGAGTTACGACGGGGACCTCAGAAACTCGCTCATGTTGCTTCTCGGAAGTCAGGTCCCCTTTACTGTTGGAAGGGGAACTTTCGGATTACTCTCAAGCCGTTAAATGGGAATAGGGCCTCATCTCGAGTGGAGTCCGTAAATTGTGTGCCCCTCTCCAGTTGGGACGGTTATGTCAGGAAACTTTTTGAGTTCCATAAAGGGTGTCAAGTACCCGTTCGAGTTTCAAGCGGGAATGTTGGATTTCTCTTGAGATTTTGCTGCAGAGAAGTTCCTTATCTAGCATTGAAGGGAAAACTTGGTCGTTTTTCTCGAGTTGTGACGGGGACGTCAGAACTCACTAACGTTGTCCCAGGGAACTTAGGTCTCCTTTTATGTTGGAAGGGGAACCTCGGGATTTCTCTCGAGGAGCTTCAGGGTAATGGGGCCGCATCTAGCTTTGAGTCGGTCAACTGTGTGTACCTCTGCAGTGGCGACAGGGATCTCGTGGTTACTATCAAGGTTCTACTGGGGATTCAGGCTTTGTCTAGACTGAAGCATGGAATTCTGCTTTTCTTTCGAGTTGTAAAAGGGGAATCAGTCCTCGTGTCATGATCAGGCAGTTCATTAGGGCTTTTTCTATTGGCTCAGGGTTCCCATCATGTTGTGAGGGGTTAGTTGGTGTTCCATTGGAGCTTTACTCGATCATTTGGACCTACCTCGATTGGAGGGGGAACGCAGAGTCCTTTATCCTTGCAGCAGGATCCGCAGGAGTGCACTTGAGTTTCAGTAGGAGACAGAGACCTCCTCTTGTGGTGGGAGAAGAAGAAACGATTCCTGTAGAGTTGAAGCAGGGTTTGAATGCTCATATCGTGAGGAGGTTGGGAATATGGAGCTCTTCTAGAGCTGTGAATGGAAACTCGGGGTTTCTCTCAATTGAAGATGGAGATTCTGGGAGCACCTTGAATTGTAAATAGGGATTCAAGCCTCTGATGGTATCTTGAGAGAGAACTCGGGATTGCTCTCCAGGCGCTGCAGGAAAAAAAGGGCCTCATGTGACATTGCCTGTGGCATCTCGTGGTTGTTGGCTAGTTGTGGAGGGAAGTTTGGCTTTCCTTTCAAGTTACGATGGGGAACTCAGGGAGACACTCGTGTTGCCTCAGGGAAGTCAAATTGCGAGGGGAAGGTCCTGAGTGCTCTCAAGTCAATGCAGAAGAAGCGGGCTCAATTCGCATTGAAAGGGGTAATCCCAAAGTGTTTCTCGAGTTGGGGCAGGAATATTTCGGATCCCTTGAGTTGCAAAAGAGGCCTCACGGAGCCTCTCAAGTTGTCTCTGGGAAGTCTGGAATCCTTTTGAGGATGCCTTTTGAGGAAGTGCAGGGGAATAGGGTCTGATCTCTAGGTGAGGCAGTGACCTCAGGGTTTCTCTCCAGGTCTGATCTCAGTGTTCCTATGAAATTTCAACAGGGGAGTCATGCCACGTCTCTTTTTCAGGCATGGAACTCCGCTATCTTTCGAGTTGTAAAAGGGGTAGGAGGCCGCTTGTCGAGGTGAATTTCTGTCCTGTGGCTTTTTCTCCATGATGCACCTGGGAAGTCAGGCCTCCGTTCGTGGTGTTAGTTGATCCCGGGAGTTCTCTTTAAATCGGTACAGTGGAATCAGTCCTTATGTCGAGCAGATGGGGAAATCCGTGTCTTTTTGAATTGTGACCTGACTCCCCGGGGTCCTCTTGAGTTTCAATGGGACATCGGCCTCCTCTTCAGATTCGACCGGAACATCGGTATTAATTTCCAGACAAAGCACAGGAATCGATCCTCACCTCGAGATGACGAGTAGAAAACGGATCCCTTCTTGAGCTAGGGCAGGAACCTCGCTGCTCCTCTGGAATTTGGCCTGGTATCTCGGGGAATTTCTTGAGTTGCCTATATGGTGCCGAGTATCCTTTCGAGTTTGAAGAGGGATTGTGGGGTTTCTCTTAAGAGGCAGCAGCAGAAAGGGGCATCCTGTTGCGTGGAGTGGAGAATTTCTTGGTTTTTCTCGAGTTGTGGCTTCCAGATTGGAGGTCATCTCGAGATACGAAGGGAAACACTGGGACTCGCTAGTTTTGCCTCAGGAAAGTCAGGTCTCCTTTCGTGTTGAAAGTGGAACTTCATGATTCCGTTCGAGTCGCTTCAGGGCATGAGGGCAACATTGAGACGTGAGAGGGTAAACTCAGTGTTCCTCTCCAGTGACCACAGGGATCTTGGGGTTGCTATGAAAGTTCCACTGGGAGTCAGGCCTAGTCTTTGTTGAGGAGGGAACTCTGCTTTCCCCCCAAGTTGTAAAAGGATTGTCAGGTCTGCTATCTGTTTTAGCGGGAAATTCGTGCTTTTTCCAGAGGCTCAGTGGGGGATTCATGCCTCCGATCACGTTGGGGGGTGATACTCCGTGTTCCAGTGGAGCTGCTGCAAACACAACACGACTCATCTCTAGCTGAGTGTGAACTCGGAGTCCTTTGACTTGCTGCAGTATCTACGGGGTTGCCCTCGAGTGTCAATAGCTGTAACAGGACTCGTCAAGTGATGCAAGGGGAAGTTGGGAATCCTTGTCAGCTGAAAATGGAATGGCCCATTATCTTCAGCTGAGGTGTGATTACGGGCCTTCTCTTCAATTGTGGCGGGGAAATTCGGTTTTCTTCTCTTATTGGGATGGGTATCTCTTGGCGACCCTTAAGTTGCATCAAGGAAATCAAGCCTCATATCGAATTTGGAGAAGAAATTCGGGAGTTCTGTCTATGTGCTGCAGGAAAAAAAGCGACCTCATCTTGCTTTGAAAGAGGAATCTCGAGGTTTTTCTCGAGATGCTGCGGGAAGTGTGGTGATCTTCTCAAGTAATGACGGGAATATCAGGGAGCCTCCCGTGTTGTCTCTGGGTAGTCAGAACACCTTTCCATTTGCAAGGGTAACCTCAGGATTCCTTTGGAGTCGCTGCAGAGAAATAGGTGTGGATCTAGAATCGTGACCGTTAAATTCAGGATTCTTCTCCGGCAGCAACAGACTCAGGGTTGCTCTCAAAATTCACCTGGGGAGTCAGGCCTCGTCTCGTGTTCAGACATGGAAGTCTGCTTTCTTATCGAGTTGAAAAAGTGGTGTTAGGCCACTGGCGAGTTGAATTTGTACGTGGAGATTGTATTGAGAATGCTTGGGAGTCTGGTCTCCACTCGTCTTGTGAGTTGATCCTCGAGGATACATTTGAATATGTGCAGTGGAATCAGACAATTTCTCAAGTGGGTGGGGACATCAGTACCTTTTCCAATTGTGTTTTGAAACCCCAGGGATCCTCCCGAGTTTCAAGGTGGTCCTGGCCTCCCTGTACAGTGCGCTGGGAACGTTCGGATTCCATTCCAGGCAAACCAGGGGAATCAACTGTCATCTGAAGAGGACTTGAAAACAGGACACTTTGTCTGTTGTGGCAGGAAATTCGGTGTTCCTCTCGGTTGGGACTGGTCATGTCGTTGTAATTTTTGAGTCGCATAATCAACCTTAAGTAACATGTCGAGTTTCAAGCAGGATTGTGGGACTTCTCTTGAGAATCTGCAACGGAAATATTCCTCATCTCGCCTTGAGGGCAGAATCTTGTGGTTTTTCTTGAGTTACGGCTGGAAGTTTCAGATCCCTCTCTAGTTTCGACGGGGACCCCAGGAACTCGCTCGTGTTGCTACAGGGAAGTCAGTTCTCCTTTCGTGTTGGAAGGGGAACTTCAGGATACTCTGGAGGCATATAATTGGAATAAGGGCTCATCTAGAGTTAAGTCCATAAATTGTGTGCTCCTCTCCAGTGGGGACGGCGATGTCAGGGAACTATTTGAATCGAATAAAGGTTGTCAAGTACCCGTTCGAGTTTCAAGCGGGAATGTGGGATTTCTCTTGAGACTCTGTAGCAGAAAATTTCCTCGTCTCACATTGATGGGGGAATATTGTGGTTTTTCTCGAGTTGCGGCGGGAAGCTTAGAGTTCCTCACGAGTTGCGAAGGGGACCTCGGGAACTCGCTTGTGTTGTCCCAGGGAAGTCAGGTCTCCTCTTGTGGTGGAAGGGGAACCTCGGGATTCCTCTGGAGGCACGGCAGAGGAACAGGGCCGCATCTCGCGTTGTGTACGTAAACTGTGTGCTCCTCTTTAGTGGGAATGGGTATGTCGGGGATGTTTTGATTCGCATAAAGTGTGTCAAGTACCCGTTCAAATTTCAAGCGGGAATGTGGGATTTCTCTTGAGACTCTGCAGCGGATAATATCCTCATCTCGCATCGAAGGGAGAATCTTGTGGTTTTTCGCTAGTTGCGGCGGGAAGCTTGGGATTGTTTTCAAGTTGTGTTGGGGACCGTAGGAACTCGCTTGTGTTGCCCCAGGGAGGTCAGGTCTCCTCTCGTGTTGAAAGGGGAACCTCGGGATTTCTCTCGAGGCACAGCAGGGGAATAGGGACACATCTAGTGGTAAGTCGGTCAACTGTGTGTTCCTCTGCAGTGGCGACATGGATCTTGGGGTTGCTATGAAGGTTCTACTGGGGAGTCAGGCTTCGTCTCGATTTGAGGCATGGAAATCTGCTGTCCTTTCGAGTTGTAAAAGGGGAATCATTCCTCGTGTCGTGCTCAGGCAGTTCATTAGGGCTTTTTTCTTTCAGCTCAGCATGCGTGTCAGGTTTCCCATCATGTTGTGAGGGGAGAATCGGTGTTCCATTGGAGGACTGCTAGATCATCCGGACCTAGCTAGATTGGAGGGGGAACTCAGAGTCCTTTATCCTTGCAGCAGTATCCGCAGGAGTGCACTCGAGTTTCAATAGGAGACAGAGGCCTCCTCTTCGGGTGGGAGAGGAAGAAAGGATTTCTCTAGAGTTGAGGAAGGGTTTGATCGCTCATATCGTGAGGAGGTAGGGAATACGGAGCTGTTCTAGAGCTGTGGACAGAAACTCGGGGTTTCTCAACTGAAGATGGGGATTCTAGGAGCCCCTTGAATTATAAATAGGGATTCAAGCCTCCTATGGTATCTTGAAAGAGAACTCGGGATTGCTATCCCGGCGCTGGAGGAAAAAAAGAAAAGGCCTCAGTTGACATTGCCTGTGGCAACAGTGTTTTTTGGCGAGTTGCAGAGGGAAGTTTGGCTTTCCTTTCGATTTAAGACGGGGAATTCAGGGAGACACTCTAGTTGCCTCAGGGAAGTCAAGTTGCGAGGGTCCGGTCGTGATTGCTCTCGTGTCAATGCAGAGGAATTGGGCTTCAATTCCCATTGAAAGGGGGTAATCCCAAAGTGTTTCTCGAGTTGGGGCAGGAATCTTTCCGATCTGTTGAGTTTAAAAGAGGCCTCATGGAGTCTCTCAAGTTGACTCTGGGAAGCGGGAGTGGAGTGGAGAATTTCTTGGTTTTTCATGAGTTGCAGCTTCCAGACTGGAGGTCTTCTTGAGGTAGGACGGGAAACACTGGGACTTGCTATTTTTGCCTCAGGAAAGTCAGGTCTCCTTTCATGTTGAAAGTGAAACTTCATGATTCCGTTCGAGTCGCTGCAAGGCATGAGGGCCACATTTAGACATGAGAGGGTAAACTCAGTGTTCCTCTCCAGTGGCCACAGAGATCTTGGGGTTGCTATGAAAGTTTCACTGGAGACTCAGGGCTAGTCTTTGTTGAGGACGGATCTCTGCTTTCCCCCCAAATTGTAAAAGGATTGTCAGGTCTGCTATCTATTTTAGCGGGAAATTTGGGCTTTCTCGAGAGACTCAGCAGGGGACTCATGCCTCCGATCATGTTGGGGGGTGATACTCCATGTTCCACTGGAGCTGCTACAAACACAACACGACTCATCTCTAGTTGAGGGTGAATTCGGAGTCCGTTGGGAGTTTGTGATGGACAGGGAGGCCTGGCGTGCTGTGATTCATGGGGTTACAGAGAGTCGGACACGACTGAGAGACTGAACTGAACTGAAATGAACTGACCTTGCTGCAGAATCTACAGGTTTGCCCTCGAGTGTCAACAGATGTGACTGGACTCGTCAAGTTGTGGGAGGGGAAGTTGGGATTCCTGTTCCCTTGAAAGAGGAATTGGCCATTTTCTTCAGCTGAGGTTTGTACACGAGGCTTCTCTTCAATTGTGGTGGGGGAATTCGGTTTTCTTCTCTCATCGGGATGTGTATCTCTGGGCGACCCTTAAGTTGCATCAAGGAAATCAAGCCTCATATCGAATTTTGAGAAAGAATTCAGGACTTCTGTCTATGTGCTGCAGGAAAAAAGAGGCCTCATCTTGCTTTGAAAGAGGAATCTCGAGGTTTATCTCGAGATGCTGCGGGAAGTGTGATGATCTTCTCGAGTAACGACGGGAATATCAGGGAGCCTCCTGTGTTGTCTCTGGGAAGTCAGAACACCTTTCCATTTGCAAGGGTAACCTCGGGATTCCTTTGGAGTCACTGCAGAGAAATAGGTCTGCATCTAGATTCGTGTCCGTTAAACTCAGGCTTCTTCTCCGACAGAAACAGAGTTCTCGGGGTTGCTCTCAAAATTCACCTGGGGAGTCAGGCCTCATCTCGTGTTCAGACATGGAAGTCTGCTTTTTTCTCGAGTTGAAAAAGTGGTGTTAGGCCACATGAGAGTGGAATTTTGTACCCGGAGATTGTATTGAGAGTCCTCGGGAGTCAGGTCTCCACTCATCTTGTAAGTTGATACTCTAGGATGCATTTGAATCTGTGCAGTGGAATCGGACAATATCTCTAGTGGGTGAGGACATCAGTACCTTTTCCAATTGTGTTTTGAAACCCCAGGGATCCTCCCAAGTTTCAAGGTGGTACTGGCCTTCTCATACTGTGCGACGGGAACGTCGCGATACCATTCCAGACAAAGCAGGAGAATCAATTGTCATCTGGAAAAGAGGACTGGAAAGCAGGGTACTTTTTCATTTGCGGCAGGAAATTCAGTGTTCCGCTCAGTTTGGATTGGGTATATCGTTGTAATTTTTGAGTCGCATAAAGGATGTTAAGAAACGTGTCGAATTTCAAGCGTGAATGTGGTACTTCTCTTGAAAATCTGCAACGGAAATGTTCTTCATCTCGCCTTGAGAGCCGAATCTTGTGGTTTTTCTTGAGTTGTGGTGGGAAGTTTCGGGTCCCTCTCTAGTTGCTCAGGGACCTCAGGAACTCGCTCGTGTTGCTTCAGGGAAGGCAGGTCTCCTTTGGTGTGGAAGGGAATCTCTGGAGGCATCGAATTGGAATTAGGGCTCATATAGAGTTGAGTCCTTAAATTGTGTGCTCCTCTCCATTTAGGACGGCTATGTCAGGGAACTTTTTGAGTAGCATAAAGGGTGCCAAGTCCCCATTCGAGTTTCAAGGGGGAATGTGGGTTTTCTCTTGAGACTCAGCAGCAGAAAAGTTCCTCATCTCGCATTGATGGGGGAATCTTGTGGTTTTCCTCGAGTTGCAGCGGAAAGCTTGGCGTTCTTCTCGAGTTGAGATGGGAACCTTAGGAACTCGCTCGTGTTGCTCCAGGGAAGTCTGGTCTCCTCTCGTGTTGAAAGGGGAAACTCGGAATTTCTCTCAAGGCACAGCAGGGGAATATGGCCGCATCTAGCATTGAGTCGATAAACTCTGTGTTCCTCTCCACTGGCAACAGATATCTCGGGGTTGCTATGAATGTTCAAGAAGCACAAGCTGGAATCAAGATTGCTGGGAGGAATATCAATAACCTCAGATATGCTGATGACACCACCCTTATGGCAGAAAGTGAAGAGGAACTCAAAAGCCTCTTGATGAAAGTGAAAGAGGAGAGTGAAAAGGTTGGCTTGAAGCTCAACATTCAGAATATAAAGATCATGGAATCTGATCCCATCACTTCATGGGAAATAGATGGAAAAACAGTGGAAACAGTGTCAGACTTTATTTTGGGGGGCTCCAAAATTACTGCAGCTGGTGATTGCAGCCATGAAATTAAAAGAACTTACTCCTTGGAAGGAAAGTTATGACCAACCTAGATAGTATATTAAAAAGCAGAGACATTACTTTGCCAACAAAGGTCCGTCTAGTCAAGGCTATGGTTTTTTCCCGTGGTCATGTATGGATGTGAGAGTTGGACTGTGAAGAAAGCTGATCGCCGAAGAATTAATGCTTTTGAACTGTGTTGCTGGAGAAGACTCTTGAGAGTCCCTTGGACTGCAAGGAGATCCAACCAGTCCATTCTAAGGGAGATCAATCCTTGGTGTTCATTTAAAGGACTGATGCTGAAGCTGAAACTGCAATACTTTGGCCACCTCATGTGGCGAGTTGACTCACTGCAAGAGACTCTGATGCTGGGAAAGGTTGGGGGCGGGAGGAGAAGGGGACGACTGAGAATGAGATGGCTGGATGGCATCACCGACTCTGTGGACATGAGTTTTAGTGGACTCCGGGAGTTGGTGATAGACAAGGAGGCCTGGAGTGCTGTCATTCATGAGGTCGCAGAGAGTCGGACACGACTGAGCAACTGAACTGAACTGATGATGGTTCCACTGGGGATTCAGGCTTCGTCTCCATTTGAGGCATGGAATTCTGCTTTCCTTTCTATTTGTAAACAGGGAATCAGTCCTCGTGTAGTGTTCAGGCGGTTCATTAGGGCTTTTTCTATTGGCTCAGCATGGGTGTCAGGTTTCCCATCATGTTGTGAGGGGATAGTCGGTGTTCCATTGGAGCTTTCCTAGATCATTGGAGGGGGAAGTCGGAGTCCTTTACCTTGCAGCAGGATCCGCGGGAGTGCACTCGAGTTTCAGTAGTAGACAGAGGCCTCCTCTTGTCGTGGGAGAAGAAGAAAGAATTCCTCTAGTGTTGAAGCAGGGTTTTAACGCTCATATCGTGAGGAGGTGGTGAATACGGAGCTCTTCTAGAGCTATGGATGGAAACTTGAAGTTTCTCTCGATTGAAGATGGGTATATTGGGAGCCCCTTGAATTGTAAATAGGGATTCAAGCCTCCGATGGTATCTTGAGAGAGAACTCAGGATTGATCTCCAGGAGCTGCAGGAAAAAAAGGCCCTCATGTGACATTGCCTGGGGATTCTCATGGTTTTTGGCAAGTTGCGGAGCGAAGTTTGGCTTCTCTTTCGAGGTCCGATGGGGAACGTAGGGAGAAATTCGTTGCCTCAGGGAAGTCAAGTTGCGAGGGGAAGGCCGTGATTGCGTTTGAGTCAGTGCAGAGGAAGCAGGCTTCAATTAGTATTGAAAGGGGTAATGCCAAAGTGTTTCTTGAGTTGGGGCAGGAATCTTTCGGATCCCTCGAGTTGCAAAAGGGGTCTCACGAAGCCTCTCACGTTGTCTCTGGGAAGTCCGGAATCCTTTTGAGGTGTGAGGAGCCTTTGGGATGCCTTTCATGTCAGTGCAGGGTAATAGGGTCTGATCTGAAGTTGAGGAGCTGACCTCAGGGTGTCTCTCCAGGTCTGACATGGATATCAGTGTTCCTATGAAATTTCAACAGGGGAGTCATGCCACGTCTCTTGTTGAGGCATGGAACTCCGCTATCTTTTCGAGTTTGTAAAAGGGGTGGCTGGCCTCCTGTCAAGTTGAATTTCTGTCCTGGGGCTTTTTCTCAGTGATGTACCTGGGAAATTGGCCTCCGTTCGTGGTGTTCGTTGATCCCGGGAGTTCTCTTTGAATTGGTACAGTGAAATCAGCCCTTATGTCGAGCGGATGGGGAAATCGGTGTTTTTTTGAATTGTGGCATGACTCCCCGGGGTCCTTTCGAGTTTCAAGGGGACATCGGCCTCCTCTTCAGATTCGATGGGAACATCGGGATTAATTTCCAGACGAAGCAGGGGAATCGATCCTCACCTTGAGATGACGAGTGGAGAACGGGTCTCTTCTTGAGCTGTGGCAGGAACCTTGCTGCTCCTCTCGAGTTTGGCAGGGTATCTCGGGGAACTTCTAGAGTTGTGTATAGGTTGCCAAGTATCCTTTCATGTTTGAACTGGGAATGTGGGATTTCTCTTAAGACGTTGCAGCAGAAAGGGGCTTCCTGTCGCGTGGAGTGGAGAATTTCATGGTTTTTCTCGAGTTGCGGCTTGAAGCTTGGAGGTCTTCTCGAGATACGACGGGAAAACTGGGACATGCTAGTTTTGCCTCAGGGAAGTCAGGTCTACTTTCGTATTGAAAGTGGAACCTCGGGATCCCATTCAAGTCGCTGCAGGGCATGAGGGTCACATTTAGAGTTAGGAGGGTAAACTCAGTGTTCCCCTCCAGTGGCCACAGGGATCTTGGGGTTGCTGTGAAGGTTCCACTGGGGAGTCAGACCTAGTCTTTGTTGAGGAGGAAGCTCTGCTTTCCCCCCAAGTTGTAAAAGGATTCTCAGGTCTGCCATCTGTTTTAACTGGATATTTGTGCTTTTTCGAGAGGCTCAGTGGGGGATTCATGCCTCCAATCATGTTGGGAGGTGATATTCCGTGTTCCATTGAAGCTGCGGCAAACAAAACATGACTCATCTGTAGTTGAGTGTGAACTCGGAGTCCTTTGACCTTGCTGCAGTATCTACGGAGTTGCCCTCAAGTGTCAATAGATGTGACAGGACTCATCAAGTGGTGCAAGGGGAAGATGGGATTCCTCTTCACTTGAAAGTGGAAAGGCCCATTATCTTCAGCTGAGGGGTGATCACGGCCCTTCTCTTCAATTGTGGTGGGGAAATTCGGTTTTCTTCTCTCTCGGTACGGTTATCTCTGGGCGAACCTTAAGTTGCATCAAGGAACTCAAGCCTCACGTCGAATTTGGAGAAGGAACTCGGTACTTCTGTCTATGTGCTGCTGGAAAAAAAGGGCCACATCTTGCTTTGAAAGAGGAATCTCAAGGTTTTTCTCGAGTTGTTGCAGGAATTGTGGTGATCCTGTCAAGAAAGGACGGGAATATCAGGGAGCTTCCTGTGTTGTCTCTGGAAAGTAGGAACGCCTTTCTATTTGAAAGGGGAACCTCGGAATTCCTTTGGAGTCGCTGCAGAGAAATAGGTCTGCATCTAGATTCGAGTCCATTTAACTCAGGATTCCTCTCCAGTAGCAACAGAGTTCTTGGGGTTGCTCTCAAAATTCACCTTGGGAGTCAGGCCTCGTCTCGTGTTCAGACGTGGACGTCCGCTTCCTCTCGAGTTGAAAATGGGGTGTTAGACCACAGTCGAGTGGAATTTGTACCTTGAGAATGTACTGAGAATACTCGGGGAGTCAGGTTTCCACTTGTCTTGTGAATTGATAGTCGAGGATACATTTGAATCTGTGCAGTGGAATCAGACAATGTCTCAAATGGGTTGGGACATCAGTAACTTTTCCAACTGTGTTTTGAAACCCCGCGAATCTTCCCGAGTTTCAAGATTGTACCAGCCTCCTCATACTGTCCGATGGGAACGTCTGGATTCCATTCCAGACAAAGCAGGGGAAATGAATGTCATCTGGAAAAGAAGACTGAAAAACGGGACTCTTTGTCAGTTGTGGCAGGAAATTCGGTGTTTCTCTCGGTTGGGACTGGGTATATCGTTGTAATTTTTGAGTCGCATAAAGGATGTTAAAAAACCTCTCGAGTTTCCAGCGGGAATGTGGGACTTCTCTTGAGAATCTGCAATGGAAATGTTCCACATTTCGCCTTGAGGGCAAAATCTTGTGGTTTTTCTCGAGTTGTAGAGGCAAGCTTCGGGTCCCTCTTGAGTTGTGACGGGGACCTCAGGAACTCACTCGTGTTCCTTCACGGAGGTCAGGTCTCCTTTCGAGTTGGAAGGGGACCTTAGGGATTACTCTCTCGGCGTGGAATTGGAATAAGGGCTCATCTAGAGTTGAGTCCGTAAATTGTGTGCTCCTCTAAGTGTCGACGGCTATGTAAGGGAACTTTTTGAGTCGCATTAAGGGTGTCAAGTACCCGTTCGAGTTTCAAGCGGGAATGTGAAATTTCTCTTGAGACTCTGAAGCAGCAAATTTCCTCATCTCACATTGATGGGGGAATCTTGTGGTTTTTCTCGAGTTATGGCTGGAAGCTTGGGGTTCCAGTTGAGACAGGGACCTCAGGAACTCGATCGTGTTATACCAGGGAAGTCAGGTCTCATCTCGTGTTGGAAGGGGAGCCTCGGGATTTCTCTCGAGGCACAGCAGAGGAATAGGGCCGCATCTAGTGTCGAGTCGGTCAACTGTGTGTTCCTCTCCAATGGCGACAAGGATCTCAGGGTTGCTCTGAAGGTTTTACTGGGGTGTCAGGATTCGTCTCTATTTGAAGCATGGAATTCTGCTTTCCTTTCGAGTTGTAAAAGGGGAATTAGTCCTCGTGTCGTGATCAGGCGGTTCTTTGGGGCTTTTTCTATCAGCTCAGCATGGGTGTCAAGTTTCCCATCATGTTGTGAGGGGATAGTCAGTGTTCCATTGGAGCTTTGCTAGATTATTGGAGGGGGAAGTCGGAGTCCTTTATCCTTGCAGCAGGATCCGTGGGAGTGCACTCGAGTTTCAATAAGAGACAGAGGCCTCCTCTTGTGGTGGAAGAGGAAGAAAGGATTCTTCTAGAGTTGAAGCAGTGTGTGAACGCTCGTATCGTCAGGAGGTGGGGAATACGGAGCTCTTCCAGAGCTGTGGATGGAAACTTGAACTTTCTCTCGATTGAAGATGGGTAGTCTGGGAGCCCCTTGAATTGTAAATAGGGATTCAAGCCTCCGATGGTATCTTGAGAAAGAACTTGGGGTTGCTCTCCAGGAACTGCAGGGGAAAAAGGCCCTCATGTGACATTGCCTGGGGCTTCTCGTGGTTTTTGGCGAGTTGCGCAGTGAAGTTTGGCTTTTCTTTCGAGGTATGATGGGGAGCTGAGGGAGAAATTCGTTTCCTCAGGGAAGTCAAGTTGCGAGGGGAAGGTCGTGACTGCTCTGGAGTCAGTGCAGAGGAATTGGGCTTCAATTCACATTGAAAGGGGGAACCCCAAAGTGTTTCTCTAGATGGGGGAGAAATCTTTCAGATCTCTCGAGTTGCAAAAGGGGTCTCACGGAGCCTCTCAAGTTGTCTCTGGGAAGTCTGGAATCCTTTTGAGGTGTGAGGAGCTTCTGGGATGCCTTTCGTGTCAGTGCAGGGTAATAGGGTCTGATCTGGAGTTAAGGCCCTAAGCTCAGGGTGTATCTAAAGTGCTGACATGGATCTCAGTTTTCCTATGAAGATTCAACAGGGGAGGCATGACATGTCTCTTTTTGAGGCATGGAATCCCGCTTTTTTTGAGTTGCAAAATGGATGGGATGCCTCCTGTCGAGTTGAATTTCTGTCCTGGGGCTTTTTCTCAGTGATGCACCTGGGAAGTTGGCCTCAGTTCATTGTGTTAGTTGAACCCGAGTGTTCTCTTTGAATTGGTACAGTGGAATCAGTCCTTATGTTGAGCGGATGTGGAAATCGGTGTATTTTTGAATGGTGGCACAACTACCAGGGGTGCTCTCAAGTTTCAAGGGGACATCGGCCTCCTCTTCAGATTCGACGGGAACATAGGTATTAATTCCCAGACGAAGCAGGGGAATCGATCCTCACCTTGAGATGACGAGTGGAGAACGGTTCTCTTCTTGAGCTGTAGCAGGAACCTCGCTGCTCGTCTCGAGGTTGGCAGAGTATCTCGGGGAAATTCTTGAGTTGTGTATAGGGTGCCAAGTATCCCTTCGAGTTTGAAGAGGGAAAGTGGGATTTCTCTTAATATGCTGCAGCAGAAAGGGGCGTCCTGTTGCGTGGAGTGGAGAATTTCATGCTTTTTCTTGAGTTGCGGCTTCAAGCTTGGAGGTCTTCTGGAGTTACGACGGGAACAACTGGGACTCGATCGTTTCACCTCAGGGAAGTCAGGTCTCTTTTCGTGTTGAATGTGGAATCTCAAGATTCCATTTGAGTCGCTGCAGGGCATGAGGGCCACATTTCAACTTGAGAGGGAAAATTCAGTGTTCCTCTCAAGTGGCCACAGGGATCATGGGGTTGCTGTGAAGGTTCCACTGGAGAGTCAGGCCTAGTCTTTGTTGAGGAGGAAGCTCTGCTTTCCCCCCAAGTTGTAAAAGAATTGTCAGGTCTGCTTTATATTTTCACAGGAAATTTGGGCTTTTTCGAGAGGCTCAGTGGGGGATTCATGCCTCCGATCATGTTGGGAGGTGATACTCCATGTTCCACTGGAGCTGCTGCAAACACAAGTATGACTCATCTCTATTTGAGTGTGAACTTGGACTGAGTTGACATTTCTGCAGTATCTATGGGGTTGCCCTCAAGTGTCAATAGATGTGACAGGACCCGTCAAGTGGTTCGAGGGGAAGTTGGGATTCCTCTTCACTTGAAAGTGGAAAGGCCCATTATCTTCAGCTGAAGGGTGATCACGGGCCTTCTCTTCAATTGTGGTGGGGAAATTCGGTTTTCTTCTCTCTCTGTACGGGTATCTCTGGGCGACCCTTAAGCTGCATCAAGGAAATCAAACCTCATATTGAATTTGGAGAAGGAACTCGGGACTTCTGTCTATGGGCTACTGGAAAAAGGGGCCACATCTTGCTTTGAAAAAGGAATCTCGAGGTTTATCTCGAGTTGCTGCGGGAAATGTTGTGATCCTCTCGGGTTAGAACGGGAATATCAGAGAGCGTCCCGTGTTCTCTCTGGGAAGTAGGAATGCCTTTCCATTTGCAAGGGGAACCTCGGAATTACTTTGGAGTCACTGCAGAGAAATAGGTCTGCATCTAGATTCGAGTCCGTTTAACTCAGGATTCTTCTCCAGTAGCAACAGAGTTCTCGGGGTTGCTCTCAAAATTCACTTGGGGAGTCAGGCCTCGTCTCCTGTTCAGACATGGAACTCCGCTTTCTTCTCAAGTTGTAAAAGGGGTGGTAGGTCACAGTCGAGTGGAATTTGTACCTGGAGATTATATTGAGAATGCTCGGGAGTCAGGTCTCCACTCGTCTTGTGAGTTGATCCTCGAGGATACATTTGAATCTGTGCAGTGGAATTCGACAATATCTCGAGTGGGTGGGGACATTGGAAACTTTTCCAATTGTGTTTTGAAACCCCGGGAATCCTCCCGAGTTTCAAGGTGGTTCCAGACTCCTCATGCTGTGTGACGGGAATGTCCGGATACCATTCCAGACAAAGCAGGGGAATCGACTGTCATCTGGAAAAGAGGACTGGAAAATGGGACACTTTGTCAGTTGTGGCAGGAAACTCGGTTTTCCTCTCCTTTGGGACTGGGTATGTCGTTGTAATGTTTGAGTCGCATAAAGGATGCTAAGTAACCTGTCGAGTTGCAAGCGGGAGTATGGGATTTCTCTTGAGAATCTTCAACGGAAATATCCCTCATCTCACCTTGAGGGAAGAATCTTGTGTTTTTTCTTGAGTTGGGGCAGGAAGCTTCAGGTCCCACTTGAGTTGCAACGGGGACCTCAGGAACTCATTCGTGTTGCTTCAGGGAAGTCAGGTCTCCTTTCGTGTTGGAAGGGAACTTCGGGATTACTCTCGAGGCATGGAATTGGAATAAGGGCTCATCTAGAGTTGAATCCGTAAATTGTGTGCTGCTTTCCAGTGGGGACAGCTATGTCAGGGAAATTTTGAGTCGCATAAAGGCTGTCAAGTTCCCGTTCGAGTTTCAGCAAGAATGTGGGATTTCTCTTCAGACTCAGTGGCAGAAAATTTCCTCATGCACATTCATGGGGAATCTTGTGGTGTTTCCGAGTTGTGGCGGGAAGCTTGGGTTTCCCCTCATGTTGCGAGGGGGACCTCAGGAACTCCCTCGTGTTGTCCCAGGGAATTCAGGTTTCCTTTGGTGTTGGAAGGGAAACCTCGGGATTCCTCTCGAGGCGCGGCAGAGGAATAGGGCCGCATCTAGCATGTGTACTAAACTGTGTGCTCCTCTTCAGTGAGGACGACTATGTCGGGGAAGTTTTGAGTCTCAAATGGTTTCAAGTACCCGTTAGAAATTCAACCAGGAATGTGGGATTTCTCTTGAGACTGTGCAGCGGAAAATTTCCTCATCTCGCATTGAGAGGAAAATCTGTTGGTTTTTCTCGAGTTGCGGCGGGAAGCTTGGGGTTCTTCTCGAGTTGCGACGTGGACCTTAGGAACTCGCTCCTGTTGCCCCAGGGAAATCAGGTCTCCTCTTGTGTTGAAAGTGGAGCCTCTGGATTTCTCTCGAGGCGCAGCAGGGGAATAGGGCCGCATCTAGCGTTGAATCGGTCAACTGTGTGTTCCTCTCCAGTGACAACAGGCATCTCGGGGTTGCTATGAAGGTTCTACTGGGGAGTGAGAGTTCGTCTCGATTTGAGGCATGGAATTCTGCTTTCCTTTCGAGTTGTAAAAGGGGAATCAGTCCTCGTGTCGTGATCAGGTGGTTCATTAGGGTTTTTTCTTTCAGCTCAGCATGGGTGTCAGGTTTCCCGTCATGTTGTGAGGGGATACTCGGTGTTCCATTAGAGCTTTGCTAGATCATCCGAACCTACCTCGATTGGAGGGGGAACTCAGAGTCCTTTATCCTTGCAGCAGGATCCGTGGGAGTGCACTCGAGTTTCAGTAGGAGACAGAGGCCTGCTCTTCTGGTGAGAGAGGAAGAAATGATTCCTCTAAAGTTGAAGCAGGGTTTGAATGCTTATATCGTGAGGAGGTGGGGAATGCGGGGCTCTTCTAGAGCTGTGGATGGAACCTCAGGGTTTCTCTCAATTGAAGGTGGGTATTCTGAGAGCCCCTTGACCTGTGAATAGGGATTCAAGCCTCCTATGGTATCTTGAGAGAGAACTCAGGATTGCTCTCCAGGCGCTGCAGGAAAAAAAGGGCCTCATGTGACTTTGCCTAAGGCTTCTCTTGGTTTTTGGTGAATTGCAGAGGGAATTTGGCTTTCCTTTCCAGTTACACTGGGGAACTCAGGGAGACACTCGTGTTGCCTCAGGGAAGTCAACTTGCGAGGGGACGGCCGTGATTGCTCTTGAGTCAATGCAGAGGAATTGGGCTTCAATTCGCACCAAAAGGGGTAAGCCCAAAGTGTTTCTTGAGTTGGGGCAGGAATATTTCGGATCCCTCGATTTGCAAAAGGGGCCTCACGGAGCCTCTCAATTTGTCTCCGGGAAGTGGAATCCTTATGAGGTGTGAGGAGCCTTTGGGATGCCTTTCGAATCAGTGCAGGTGAATAGTGTGTGATCTGGAGTTGAGGCGCTAACCTCAGGGTGCCTCTCCACGTCTGACATGGATCTCAGTGTTCCTATGAAGATTCAAGAGGGGAGTCATGCCACGTCTCTTGTTGAGGAATGGAACTCCGCTATCTTTTCGAGTTGTAAAAGGGATGGGAGGCCTCCTGTTGAGTTGAATTTCTGTCCTGGGGCTTTTTCTCCATGATGCACGTAGGAAGTCAGGCCTCCGTTCGTGGTATTAGTTGATCCTGGGAGTTATCTTTGAATCGGTACAGTGGAATCAGTCCTTATGTCAAGAGGATTGGGAAAATGGTGCCTTTTTTAATTGAGGCAGCACTCCCAGCTGTCCTCTCGAGTTTCGAGGGGACATCGGCCTCCTCTTCAGTTTCGATGGGAACATCGGAATTGATTGCCAGACGAAGCAGGGGAATCGATCCTTACCTCGACATGACGAGGGGAAAACGGGTCTCTTCTTGAGCTGAGGGTGGATCCTCGCTGCTCCTCTGGAGTTTGGCCGGGTATCTCGGGAACTTCTTGAGTTGCGTATAGGGTGCCGAGTATCCTTTCGAGTTTTAAGAGCAAATGTTGGATTTCTCTTAAAACGCTGCAGTGGAAAGGGGCGTCCTGTCGAGTGGAGTGGAGAATTTCATGGTGAATCTCGAGTTGCGGTTTGAAGCTTGGAGGTCTTCTGGAGTTACGACGGGAACCACTGGGACTCGCTCCTTTTGCCTCAGGGACGTCAGGTCTCCTTTCTTGTTGAAAGTGGAACCTCGGGATAACGTTCGATTCACTTCAGGGCATGATGGCCACTTTTTGACTTGAGAGGGTAAACTCAGTGTTCCTCTCCAGTGGCCACAAGGATCTTGGGGTTGTTGCGAAGGTTCCACGGGGGAGTCAGACCTAGTCTTTGTTGTGGAGGGAACTCTGCTTTCACCCTGGGTTGTAAAAGGATTGTCAGATCGGCTATCTGTTTTAGTGGAAAATTTGAGCTTTTTCGAGAGGCTCAGTGCGGGATTCATGCCTCTTATCATGTTCGGAGGTGATACTCCGTGTTCCAATGGAGCCGCTGCAACCAAACCAAGACTCATCTCTAGTTGAGTGTGAACTCTGAGTCTTTTGACTTTGCTGCAGTATTTACGGGGTTGCCCTCGAGTGTCAATAGATGTGACAGGACTCGTGATGTGGTGCGAGGGGAAGTTGGGATTCCTCTTCAGTTGAAAGTGGAATGGCTCATTATCTTCAGCTGAGGTGTGATCTCGGGGCCTTCTCTTCAGTTGTGACAGGGAAATTCGGTTTTCTTCTCTCATCGGGACGGGTATATCTTGGCCACCCTTAAGTTGCATCAAGGAACTCAAGCCTCATATTGAATTTGGAAAAGGACCTCGGGACTTCTATCTATGTGATGCAGGATAAATGGACGTCATCTTGCTTTGAAAGAGGAATCTCGAGGTTTTTCTCGAGTTGCTGTGGGAAGTGTGGTGATCCTCTTGAGTAAGGACGGGAATATCAGGGAGCCTCCCGTGTTCTCTCTGTGAAGTCAGAAGTCAGAACACCTTTCCATTTGCAAGGGTAACCTCGGGATTTCTTTGGAGTCGCTGCAGAGAAATAGGTCTGCATCTAGTTTCGAGTCCGTTTAAATCAGGATTTTTCTCCAGTAGCAACAGAGTTTTTGGTTTTGCTCTCAAAATTCACCTGGGGTGTCAGGCCTCATCCCGTGTTCAGACATGGAACTCCGCTTTCCTCTCGAGTTGTAAAAAGGGTGTTAGGTCACAGTCGAGTTTAATTTGTACCTGGAGATTGTATTGAGAATGCTCGGGGAGTCAGGTCTCCACTCATCTTGTGAGTTGATATTCGAGGATACATTTGAATCTGTGCAGTGGAATCAGATGATATCTCGAGTGGGTGGTGACATCGGTATCTTTTCCAATTGTGTTTTGAAACCCCTGGGATCCTCCCGAGTTTCAAGGTGGTACCAGCCTCCTCATGCTGTGCGACAGTAACGTCCGGATTCTATTCCAGACAAAGCAGGGGAATTGACTGTCATCTGGAAAAGAGGACTGGAAAACGGGACACTTTGTCAGTTGTGGCTGGAAACTCGGTGTTCCTCTCCTTTGGGACTGGGTATGTCGTTGTAATGTTTGAGTCGCATAAAGGATGCTAAGTAACCTGTCGAGTTGCCACCGGGAATGTGGGATTTCTCTTGAGAATCTTCAATGAAAATATGCCACATCTCACCTTGAGGGCAGAATCTTGTGGTTTTTCTTGAGTTGCGGCGGGAAGCTTCGGATCCCACTTTAGTTGCGATGGGGACCTCAGAAACTCGCTCGTGTTGCTTCAGGGAAGTCAGGTCTCCTTTCGTGTTGGAAGGGAAACTTCGGGATTACTCTCGAGGCATGGAATTAGAATAAGGTCTCATCTAGAGTTGAGTCTGTAAATTGTGTGCTCCTCTCCAGTGGGAACAGCTATGTCAGGGAAATTTTGAGTCACATAAAGGGTGTCAAATCCCCATTCGAGTTTCAAGCACGAATGTGGGATTTCTCTTCAGACTCAGCAGCAGAAAATTTCCTCATCTCGCATTCATGGGGGAATATTGTGGTGTTTCTCGAGTTGTGGCGGGAAGCTTGGGGTCCCTCTCATGTTGCAATGGGGACCTCAGGAACTCGCTCGTGTTGTCCCAAGGAATTCAGGTCTCCTTTGTTGTTGGAGGGGAATCTCGGGATTCATCTCGAGGCGTGGCAGAGGAATAGGGCAGCATCTAGCTTTGTGTACATAAGCTGTGTACTCCTCTTCAGAGGGAACGGCTATGTTGGGGAAGTTTTGAGTCTCAAAATGGTTTCAAGTACCCGTTCGAAATTCAACCGGGAATGTGGGATTTCTCTTGAGACTCTTCAGGGGAAAATAGCCTCATCTCGCATTGAGGGGAGAATCTGGGGGGTTTTCTCGAGTTGCGGTGGGAAGCTTGGGGTTCTTCTCGAGTTGCGATGGGGACCTTAGGAACTCTCTCATGTTGCCCCAGGGAAGTCAGGTCTCCTCTCGTGTCTAAAGTGGAACCTCTGAATTTCTCTCGAGGAGCAGCAGGGGAACAGGGCCGCATCTAGTGTTCAGTGGGTTGTGTGTTCCTCTGCAGAGGCAACAGGGATCTCAGGGTTGCTATGAAGGTTCTACTGGGGAGTACGGCTTCATCTCGATTTGAGGCATGGAATTCTGCTTTCCTTTCGAGTTGTAAAAGGGGAATCAGTCCCGTGTCGTGATCAGGCGGTTCATTAGGGCTTTTTCTATCGACTCATCATGGGTGTCAGGTTTCCCGTCATGTTGTGAGGGGATAGTCAGTGTTTCATTGGAGCTTTGCTAGATCATCCAGACCTATCGAATTTGGAGAAGGAACACGGGACTTTTGTCTATGTACTGCAGGGGAAAAAGAAAAAGTTCTCATCTTGCTTTGAAAGAGGAATCTCGAGGTTTTTCTCGAGTAGCTGCGGGAAGTGTGGTGATCCTCTTGAGTAAGGACGGGAATATCAGGGAGCCTCCCATGTTGTCTCTGGGCAGTCAGAACGCTTTTCCAAATGAAAGGGGAACCTCGGGATTCCTTTGGAGTCGCTGCAAAGAAATAGGTCTGCATCTAGATTCGAGTCCGTTTAAATCAGGATTCCTCTCCAGTAGCAACAGAGTAATCGGGGTTGCTCTGAAAATTCACCTGGGGAGTCAGGCCTCATCCAGTGTTCAGACACAGAACTCCGCTTTTTTCTCGAATTGGAAAAGGGGAGTTAGGCCACAGTCGAGATGAATTTGTACCTGGAGATTGTATTGAGAATGCTCGAGAGTCATTTCTCCACTCGTCTTGTGAGTTGATACTCGAGAATATATTTGAATCTGTGCAGTGGAATCAGACAATATATCGAGGAGTGGAGACATAGGTACCTTTTCCAATTGTGTTTTGAAGCCCTGGGGATCCTCCCGAGTTTCAAGGTGGTACCGGCCTCCACATACTGTGCGACGGAAACGTCTGGATTCCACTCCAGACAAAGCAGGGGAATCGACTGTCATCTGGAAAAGAAGACTGGAAAACAGGATACTTTGTCAGTTGTGGTAGGAAGCTCGGTGTTCCCCTAGATTGAGGCTAGGTATTTCAGTGTAATTTTTGAGTCACATAAAAGATGTGAAGTAACCTTTCGAGTATGAACTCGGAATGTGGGATTTCTCTTGAGAAGTTGCAACGGAAATGTTCCTCATCTCGCCTTGAGGGGAGAAACTTGCGGTTTTTCTCGAGTTGCAGCGGGAAGCTTGGGGTCCCTCTCGAATTGCGACAGGGATCTCAGGAAGTCGTTCATGTTGCTTCAGGGAAGTCAGGTCCCCATTTGTGTTGGAAGGAGATCTTCGGGATTACTCTCAAGCCATTAAATGGGAATAGGGCCTCATCTCAAGTTGAGTCCGTAAAGTGTGTGCTCCTCTCCAGTGGGGACAGCTATGTTAGGGAACTTTTTGAGTCACATAAAGGGTGTAAAGTACCTGTTGGACTATCAAGCGGGAATGTGGGCTTTCTCTTGAGACTCTGCAGAGGAAAAGTTTCTCATCTCGGATTGAGAGCATGTTCTTGGGGTTTATCTCGAGATGCGGCGGGAAGCTTGTGGTTCTTCACGAGTTGCAACGGGGACCTCAGGAACTCTCTCATGTTGCCCCAGGGAAGTCAAGTCTCCTATCGTGTTGGAAGGGGAACCTCGGGATTCTTCTCGAGGAGCACAAGAGGAATAGGGCCGCATCTAGTGTTGAGTCAGTCAACTGTGTGTTCCTTGAAAGTGGCAACAGGGATCTCGGCATTTGTCTCAAAATTCACCTGGGGAGTCAGACCTCGTCTGGTGTTCAGACATGGAACTCCGCTTTCTTCTCGAATTGGAAAAGGTGATTTAGGCCACAGTCGACTTGAATTTGTATCTGGAGATTGTATCGAGAATGCTTGGGGAGTCAGGTATACACTCGTCTTGTGAGTTGATACTCGAGGATACGTTTGGATCTGTGCAGTGGAATCAGACAATATCTCGAGTGGGTGGAGACACCGGTATCTTTTCCAATTATATTTTGAGACCCTGGGGACCCTCCCAGGAATCAAGGTGGTACTCGCCTCCTCCTACCTTCCCATGGAACGTCCAGATTCTATTTCAGACAAAGCAGGGGAATAGACTGTCATCTGGAATATAGGACTGGAAGAATGAGCACTTTGTCAGTTGGGGCAGGAATTTCGGTTGTCCTCTCGATTGGGGTTGGGTATGTCGGGGTAACTTTTGAGTCGCATAAAGCATGTTAAGTAACTGGTGGTGTTTCCAGTGGGAATGTGGGATTTATCTTGAGACTCTGCAGCGGAAAATTTTCCATCACAGATTGAGGTCATGTTCTTGGGGTTCTTCTCAAGTTACGACAGGGACCTCAGGAACTCGCTTGTGTTGCCCCAGGGAATTCAGGTCTCCTATTAGTGGAAGGGGAACCTCGGGATTCCTCTCGAGGCGCAGCAGAGGAATAGGGCCGCATCTAGCCTTCAGTCAGTCAACTGTGTGTTCTTCTCCAGTGGCGACAAGGATCTCCAGGTTGCTCTCAACATTCTCCAGGGGAGTCAGGCCTCGTCTCGTGTTCAGACATAGAACTCTGCTTTTTTCTTGAGTTGTAAAAGGGGTGTTAGGCCACATTAGAGTTGAATTTGTACCTGGAAATTGTATCGAGTTTGCTCGGGGAGTCACGTCTCCACTCATCTTGTGAATTGACACTCAAGGATACATTTGAATCTGTGCAGTGGAATCAGACAATATCTCGAGTGGGTGGGGACATCTGTACCTTTTCCATTTGTATTTTGAAAACCCGGGGATCCTCCCGAGTTTCAATGTGGTACCTGCCTCCTCATATTATGCGACCAGAATGTCCAGATTCCATTCCAGAGAAATCAGAGGACTCGGCTCTCATCTGGAAAAGAGGACTGGAAAACGGGACACATTGTCAGTTGTGGCTGGAAACTCGGTGTTCCTCTAGATTGGGGCTGGGTATGTCAGTGTAATTTGTGAGTCGCATAAAGGATGGTAAGTAGCCCGTCGAGTTTGAAGCGGGAATATGTGATTTCTCTTGAGAATCTGCAACGGAAATGTTCCTCATCTCGCCTTGAGTGCAGAATCTTGTGGCTTTTCTCGAGTTACGCCGAGAAGCTTGGCGTGAGTCTCGAATTGCGACGGGGACATCTGGAACTCGCCCGTGTTGCTTCAGGGAAGTCAGGTTCACTTTTGTGTTGAAAGGGGAACTTCGGAATTACACTCGAGCCGTTAAATGGGAATAGGGCCTCATCTCGATTTGAGTCTGTAAATTGTGTGCTCCTCTCCAGTGGAGACGGCTTGTTAGTGAACTCTTTGAGTCACATAGGGTGTCAATTACCCGTTCGAGTTGCAAACAGGAATTGGGATTTCTCTTGAGATTCTGCAGCAGAAAAGTTCCTCATCTCGCATTGATGGGGGAACCTTGTTGTTTTTCTCGAGTTCAGGCGGAAAGCTTGGGGTTCCTATCGAGTTGCAACGGGGACCTCAGGAACTCGATCACATTGTCCCAGCGAAGTTAGGGCTCCTTTCATGTTGGAAGGGGAATGTCGGGATACCTCTCGAGGCGCGGTAGAGGTATAGAGCCGCATCGGGTGTTGTGTGCATAAATTGTGTGCTCATCTTCAATGTGGACGGCTATGTCAGAAGGTTTTGGGGTCGCATAAAGGTTGTCAAGCACCCGTTGGAGTTTCAAGCGTTAATGTGGGATTTCTCGTGAAACTCTGCAGTGTTAAAGTTCCTCATCTCTCATTGAGGGGATAATTTTCTGGTGTTTCACAAGTTACGGCGGGAAGCTTGGGGTTCTTCTCGAGTTGCAACAGGGACCTCAGGAACTCGCTCGTGTTGCCCCAGGGAAGTCTGGTCTCCTATCGTGTTGAAAGGGGAACCTCGGGATTCCTCTTGAGGCAGATCAGAGGAATATGGTCGCATCTAGTGTTGAGTCAGTCAACAATGTGTTCCTTTCCAGTGGTGACAGGGATCTCGGGGTTGCTCTCAAAATTCACCTGTGTAGTCAGGCCACGTCTCGTGTTCAGACATGGAACGCCACTTTCTTCTCAAGTTGTAAAAGGTGTTTTAGGCCACAGTCAACTTGAATTTGTACCCAGATATTGTTTCGAGAATGCTTGGGGAGTCAGGTCTCCACTCATCTTGTGAGTTGATACAAGAGGATACATATGGATCGGCGCAGTGGAATCAGACAATATCTCGAGTGGGTGGGGACATCCGTACCGTTTCCAATTGTGTTTTGAAACCCCGGGGACCCTTCCAGGAATCAAGGTGGTACTGGCCTCCTCCTACATTGTGATGGAACGTCCGGATTCCATTTCAGACAAAGCAGGGGAATAGACTGGTATCTGAAATGGTGCACTGGAAAACAGGGTACTTTGTCAGTTGCAGAAAACTCGGTGTTCCTCTCGATTGGGGCTGTGTATGTCTGTGTAATTTTCGAGTCACATAAAGGATGTTAAGTAACCTGTCGAGTTTGAAGTGGGAATGTGAGACTTCTCTTGAGAATCTGCAACGGAAATGTTCCTCATCTCACCTTGAGAGCTGAGTCTTGTGGTTTTTCTCCAGTTGCGGCGGGAAGACTGGGGTCCCTCTTTAGATGCGACGGGGACCTCAGGAATTCGCACATGTTGCTTCAGGGAAGTCAGGTCCCCTTTTGTGTTGGAAGGGGAACTTCGGGATTACTATCGAGCCGTTAATGGGAATAGGGCTTCATCTCGAGTGAGTACATAAATTGTGTGCTCCTCTCCAGTGGGGACGGCTATGTTAGGAAACATTTTGAGTCGCATAAAGGATGTCAAGTACCCATTCGAGTATCAAGCTGGAATGTGGGATTGCTTTTGAGATTCTGCAGCAGAAAATTTCCTCATCTCGCATGGATGGGGGAACCTTGTTTTTCTCGAGTTACGGCGGAAAGTTTGGTGTTCCTCACGACTTGCGATGGGGAAATCAGGAACTCGCTCACATTGTCCCAGCGAAGTTAGGTCTCCTTTCATGTTGGAAGGGAAACCTCGGGATTCCTCTCGAGGCATGGTAGAGGAATAGGGCCGCATCTAGTGTTGTGTAAGTAAATTGTGTGCTCCTCTTCAATGTGGACGTCTATGTTGGGGAAGTTTTGGGTCGCAAAAATTGTGTCAACTACCCGTTCGTGTTTCAAGCGGGAATGTGGGATTTCTCTTGAGACTCTGCAGCGGAAAGTTTTCTCACCTCGGATTGAGGGCCTGTTCTTGGGGTTTTTCTCGAGTTGCGGCTGGAAGCTTGGGTTTCTTCTCGAGTTGCGACGGGGACTGCAGGAACTCTCTCGGGTTGCCCCAGGGAAGTCAGGTCTCCTATCGTGTTGGAAGGGGAACATCGGGATTCCTCTTGAGGTGCAGCAGAGGAATAGGGCCGCATCTAGCGTTGAATCGGTCAAGTGTGTGTTCCTTTCCAGTGGCGACAGGGATCTCGGGGTTGTTCTCAAAATTCACCTGGAGAGTCAGGCCTCGTCTCCTTTTCTGACATGGAACTCCACTTTCTTCTAGACTTTAAAAGGTGTTTCAGGACACAGTCGACTTGAATTTGTACCTGGAGATTTTATGGAGAATGCTCAGGGAGTCAGGTCTCCACTTGTCTTGTGAGTTGATACTCGAGGATACATTTGGATCTGTGCAGTAATCAGACAATATCTTGAGTGGGTGGGAACATCTGTACCTTTAAAAAAAATGTTTTGAAACCCCGGGAACCCTCCCAGAAATCAACGTGGTACCGGCCTCCTAGTACTGTGCAACGGGAACTTCCGGATTCCATTCCAGAGAAAGCAGAGTATTCGACTCTAACCTGCAAAAGAGGACTGGAAAACGGGGCAGTTTGTCAGTTGTGGCACTACAATCGGTGTTCCTCTCAATTGGGGCTGGGGATGTCGGTGTTATTTTTTAGTCACATGAAGGATGTTAAAAAACCTGTCGAGTTTCAAGCTGGAATGTGCGATTTCTCTTGAGAATCTGCAACGGAAATGTTCCTCATCTCCCCTGAGGGCAGAATCTTGTGGTTTTTCGCGAGTGGCTTCTGGAAGCTTGGGGACCTTCTCGAGTTGCGACGGGGACCTCAGGAACTCACTCGTGTTGCTTCAGCAAAATCAGGTCCCCTTTTTTTGTTGGAAGGGGAACTTCGGGTTTACTCTCAAGTCGTTAAATGGGAATAGGGCCTCATCTCGAGTTGATTCCATAAATTGTGTGCTCCTCTCCAGTGGCGACGGCTATGTTAGGGAACTTTTTGAGTCATATAAAGGGTGTAAGTAACCGTTCGAGTTTCAAGCAGGAATGTGGGATTTCTCTTGAGATTCTGCAGCAGAAGTGTTCCTCATCTCGCATTGATGGGGGAACCTTGTCGTTTTTCTCGAGTTGCAGCGGAAAGCTTGAGGTTCCTCTCGAGTTGCAAGGGAATCCTCAGGGACTCGCCAACGTTGTCCCAGGGAAGTTAGGTCTCCTTTCCTGTTGGAAGGGGATCCTCTGGATTCCTCTCGAGGCACGGTAGAGGAATAGGGCCGCATCTAGTGTTGTGTATGTAAATTGTGTCCTCCTCTTCAATGTGGACAGCTATGTCTGGTAAGTTTTTGGGTCGCATAAAACAGTGTCAAGTACCCATTTAAGTTTCAAGCGAGAATGTGGGATTTTTCTTGAGACTCAGCAGCTGAAAAATTCCTAATCTCGCATTGAGGGGATAATTTTGTGTTTATCCAGTTGCAGTGGAAAGTTTGGGGTTTTTCTCGAGTTGCGACGGGGATCTTAGGAACTCCCTGTGTTGCCCCAGGTAACTTATGTCTCCTATCGTGTTGGATGGGGAACCTCAGGATTCCTCTCGAGGCGCAGCAGAGGAAGAGGACCGCATCTAGCATGGAGTCCGTCAACTGTGTGTTCCTTGACAGTGGCGACAGGGATCTCTGGGTTGCTCTCAGAATTCACCTGGGAAGTCAGGTCTCATCTCGTGTTCAGACATGGAGCTCCGCCTTCTTCTCGAGTTGTAAAAGGTGTTCTAGGCCACGGCCAACTTGAGTTTGTACCTGGAGATTGTATCGAGAATGCTTGGGGAGTCAAGTCTCCACTCGTCTTGTGAGTTGATACGCGAGGATACATTTGGATATGTGCATTGGAATCAGACAATGTCTAGAGTGGGTGGGGATATCCATACCATTTCCAATTGTTTTTTGAAACCACAGGGACCCTCCCAGGAATGAAGGTGGTACCGGCCTCCTCCTACCTTGCAATGGATCGTCTGAATTCCATTTCAGACAAAGCAGGGGAATAGACTGCCATCTGGGATATAGGACTGGAAAACGGGGCACTTTGTCAGTTGCAGGAAACTCGGTGTTCCTCCAGATTGGGGCTGGGTATGTCGGTGTAATTTGTGAGTCCCTTAAAGGATGGTAAGTAACCTGTCGAGTTTGAAGTGGGAATGTGAGACTTTTGAAAATCTGCAACGGAAATGTTCCTCATCTCGCCTTGAGGGCAGAGTCTTGTGGTTTTTCTCCAGTTGCAGCAGGAAGCTTTAGTCCCTCTCGAATTGCGACGGGGACCTCAGGAATTCGCACATGTTTGCTTCAGGGACCTCAGGTCCCTTTTTGTCTTGGAAGGGGAACTTCGGGTTTACTCTCGAGTTGTTAATGGGAATAGGGGCTCATCTCCAGTTGAGTCCGTAAATTGTGTGCTCCTCCCCAGTGGGGACGGCTATGTTAGGGAACTTTTTGTGTCGCATAAAGGTGTCAAGTGCCCGTTCGAGTTTCAAGTGGGAATGTGGGATTTCTCTTGAGGTTCTACAGCAGAAAAGTTCCTCATCTCGCATTGAAGGGTTAAATTTGTGGTTTCTTGAGTTGTGGCGGAAAGCTTGGGGTTCTACTCGAGTTGCGATGGGGACCTCAGGAACTCGCTCTCGTTGTCCCAGGGAAGTTCGGTCTCCTTTCGTGTTAGAAGGGGAACTTCTGGATTCCTCTCGAGGCGTGGTAGAAGTATAGGGCTGCATCTAGTGTTGTGTACATAAATTGTGTGCTCCTCTTCAATGTGGACGGCTATGTCGGGAAGTTTTTGGGTCGCATAAAGTGTGTCAAGCACCCGTTGGAGTTTCAAGCGTTAATGTGGGAGTTTTCTTGAGACTCTGCAGCGGAAAAGTTCCTCATTTCGCATTGAGGGGATAATTTTGTGGTGTTTCACAAGTTGCAGCGGGAAGCTTTGTGTTCTTCTCGAGATGGGACGGGGACCTCAGGAACTCGACCGTGTTGTCCCAGGGATGTCCGGTCTCCTATCGTGTTGGAAGAGGAACTTCGGAATTCCTCTCAAGGCGCAGCAGAGGAATAGGGCTGCATCTACCGTTGAGTCGGTCAACTGTGTGTTCCTTGGCAATGGCGACGGTGAGCTCCGGGTTGCTCTCAAAATTCACCTGGGAGTCAGTCCTCATCTCATGTTCAGACATGGATCTCCTCTTTCTTCTCGAGTTGTAAAACGGGTGGTAGGCCACATTATAGTTTAATGTGCACCTGGAGGTTGTATTGAGTATGCTCGGGTAATCAGGTCTCCACCCGTCTTGTGAGTTGATACCCGAGGATACATTGGAATCTGTGCAGTGGACTCAGACAATATCTCGAGTGGTTCGGGACATCAGTACTTTTTCCAATTGTGTTTTGAAACCCCGGGGACCTTCCCTAGTTTTAAGGTGGTACCAGCCTCCTTGTACTGTGCGACGGGATCGTCAGGATTCCATTCCAGACAAAGCGGCCGAATCGACTGTCATGTGGTAAAGAGGACTGGAAAATGGGGCACTTTGTCACTTCTGGCAGGAAACTCGGTGTTCCTCTCTGTTGGGACTGGGTATGAATGTGTGTAATTTTTGTGTTGCATAAAGGATTTTAAGTAACCTGTCGAGTTTCAAGTGGGAATGTGGGATTTCTCTTGAGAATCTGCAACGGAAATGTTTGTCATCTCGCGTTGAGGACAGAATCGTGTGGTTTCTCTCGAGGTGCGCAGGAATTTCAGGTCACTCAAGAGTTGCAACGGGGACCTCAGTAACTTGCGTTGCTTCAGGGAAGTCAGGTCTCCTTTGGTGTTGGAAGGGGAACTTCGGGATTACTCTTGCGGCGTGTAGTTGGAATAAGGGCTCATCTCGTTTTGAGTCCGTAAATTTTGTGCTCCTCTCCAGTGGGGAAAGATATGTCAGGGAACTTTTTGAGTTGCATAAAGGGTGTCAAGTACTCGTTCGAGTTTCAAGCGGGAATGTGGAATTTCTCTTGAGACACTGCAGTAGAAAAATTTCTCATCTCCTATTGATGGGGGAATTTGTGGTTTTCTGGAGTTGCGGCGGGAAGCTTGGGGTTCTTCTCGAGTTTTGACGGGGACCTTATGAACTTGCTTGTGTTGCTCCAGGGAAGGAAGTTCTCCTCTCGTGTTGAAAGGGGAACCTCGGGATTCCTTCGGAGTCGCTGCAGAGAAATAGGTCTGCATCTAGATTCGTGTCCGTTTAAATCAGGATTCCTCTCCAGTAGCAACAGAGTTCTCAGGGTTGCTCTGAAAATTCACCTGGGGAGTCAGGCCTCGTCTCGTGTTCAGACAGGGAACTCCGCTTTCTTCTCGAGTTGTAAAAAGGGTGTTAGGCCACTGCTGCTGCTGCTGCTAAGTCACTTCAGTCGTGTCTGACTCTGTGTGACCCCATAGATGGAAGCCCACCAGCTCCCCCTGCCCTGGGATTCTCCAGGCAAGAACACTGGAGTGGGTTACCATTTTCTTCTCCAATGTGTGAAAGTGAACACTGAAACTGAAGTCACTCAGTCGTGTCCGACCCTTAGCACCCCACAGACTGCAGCCTACCAGGCTCCTCCATCCATGGGATTTTCTAGGCAAGAGTACTGGAGTGGCTTGCCATTGCCTTCTCCAGTTAGGCCACAGTCGAGTTGAATTTGTACCTGGAGATTGTATTGAGAATGCTAGGGAGTCAGGTCTCCACCCATCTTGTGAGTTGATACTCAAGGATACATTTGTCTGTGCAGTGGAATCAGACAATATTTCGAGTGGTTCAGGACATCCGTAACTTTTCCAAATGTGTTTTAAAACCCCAGGGACCCTCCCTAGTTTCAAGCTGGTACCGGCCTCCTTGTACTGTGTGACGGGATCATCAGTATTTCATTCCAGACAAAGCAGGGGAATCGACTGTCATCTTTTAAAATGGACTGGAAAACAGGGCACTTTGTCACTTGTGGCAGGAAGCTGAGTGTTCCTCTCGGTTTGGACTGGGTTTATATGTGTGTAATTTTTGTGTCCCATTAAAGACGTTAAGTAACCAGTAGAGTTTCAAGCGGGAATGTGGGATTTCTCTTGAGCATCTGCAATGGAAATGTTCGTCATCTCGCCTTGAGGGCAGAATCTTGTGGGTTTTCTCTAGTTGCGTGGGAAGCACAGGTCCCTCTTGAGTTGCGACAGGGACCTCAGGAACTCACTCGTGTTACTTAAGGGAAGTCAGGTCTCCTTTCGTGTTGGAAGGGGAACTTCGGGATTATTCTCCAGGCGTGTAGTTGGAATAAGGGCTCATCTCGTATTGAGTCCGAAAATTGTGTGCTCCTCTCCAGTGGGGACGGCTTTGTCAGGGAACTTTTCGAGGCGCATAAAGCGTGTCAAGTACCCGTTCGAGTTTCAAGCGGGAATGTGGGATTTCTCTTGAGACGCTTCAGTAGAAATGTTCTTCATCTCTCATTGATGGGGAATTTTTGGTTTTTCTGGAGTTGCGGCGGGAAACTTGGGGTTCTTCTCGAGTTGGGACGGTACCTTACGAAATCACTCGTATTGTCCCAGGGAAGCAGGTCTCCTCTCGTGTTGAAAGAGGAACCTCGGGATTCCTTTGGAGTCGCTGCAGAAAATAGGTCTGCATCTAGATTTGAGACCTTTTAACTCAGGATTCCTCTCCATTAGAAACAGAGTTCTCGGGTTGCTCTCAAAATTCACCTCGGGAGTCAGGCCTCGTCTCATGTTCAGACATGGAACTCCGTTTTCTTCTCGAGTTGTAAAAGGGGTGTTAGGCCACTGCTGCTGCTGCTGCTAAGTCACTTCAGTAGTATCGGACTTCGTATGACCCCATAGATGGAAGCCCACCAGGTTGCCCCTTCCATGAGATTCTTCAGGCAAGAACAATGGAGTGGGTTGCCATTTCCTTCTCCAATTGTGAAAGTGAAGTCACTCAGTCGTGTCCGACCCTTAGCGAACGCATGGACTGCAGCCTACCATGCTCCTCCATCCAAGTGGTTTTCTAGGCAAGAGTACTGAGTGACTAGCCATTGCCTTCTCCAGTTAGGCCACAGTCGAGTTGAATTTGTACCTGGAGATTGTATTGAGAATGCTGCTGCTGCTAAGTCACTTCAGTCGTGTCCGACTCTGTGTGACCCCATAGACGGCAGCCCACCAGGCTCCCCCTTCCCTGGGATTCTCCAGGCAAGAATACTGAAATGGGTCGCCATTTCTTTCTCCTGCTGCTGCTGCTGCTGCTGCTAAGTCGCTTCAGTCGTGTCCGACTCTGTGCGACCCCATAGACGGCAGCCCACCAGGCTCCCCCATCCCTGGGATTCTCCAGGCAAGAACACTGGAGTGGGTTGCCATTTCCTTCTCCAATGCGTGAAAGTGAAAGTGAGGTCGCTCAGTCGTGTCCGACTCTTAGCGACCCCATGGACTGCAGCCTACCAGGCTCCTCCATCCATGGGATTTTCTAGGCAAGAGTACTGGAGTGGCTTGCCATTGCCTTCTCCTTCCTTAGGGAGTCAGTATTCCACAGTCTTGTGAGTTGATACTCAAGGATACATTTGAATCTGTGCAGTGGAATCAGACAAAATCTCGAGTGATTCGGGACTTCAGTACCTTTTTCAATTGTGTTATGAAACCCCCGGAACCCTCCCTAGTTTCAAGCTGGTACCGGCCTCCTTGTACTGTGCAACGGGATCATCAGGATTCCATTCCAGACAAAGCAGCCAAATAGACTGTCATCTGGTAAAGAGGACTGGAAAACGGGGCACTTTGTCACTTCTGGCAGGAAACTCGGTGTTCCTCTCAGTTGGGACTGGGTATGGATGTGTGTAATTTTTGTGTTGCATAAAGGATGTTAAGTAACCTGTCGAGTTTCAAGTGGGAATGTGGGATTTCTCTTGAGCATCTGCAACGGAAATGTTTGTCATCTTGCTTTGAGGGCAGAATCTTGTGGTTTTTCTCGAGTTGCCTGGGAAGCTCAGGTCCCTCTCGAGTTGCGACGGGGACCTCAGGAAGTCGCTCTTGTTACTTCAGGGAAGTCAGGTCTCCTTTGGTGTTGGAAGGGGAACTTCGGGATTTCTCTTGAGGCATGTAGTTGGAATAAGGGCTCATCTCGTTTTGAGTCCGTAAATTGTGTGCTCCTCTCCAGTGGGGAAAGATATGTCAGGGAACTTTTTGAGGCGCATAAAGCATGTCAAGTACCCTTTCGAGTTTCAAGCAGAAATGAGGGATTTCTCTTGAGACGCTTCAGTAGAAAAGTTCCTCATGTTGCATTGAGGGGGGAATTTTTGGTTTTTCTGGAGTTGCAATGGGAAGCTTGGGGTTCTTCTCGAGTTGCGACAGGGACTTTACGAACTCGCTCGTGTTGCCCCAGGGAAGGAAGTTCTCCTCTCGTGTTGAAAGGGGAACCTCGGGATTCCTTTGGAGTAGCTTCAGAGAAATAGGTCTGCATCTAGATTTGAGTCTGTTTAACTTAGTATTCCTGTCCAATAGAAACAGAGTTTTCAGAGTTGCTCTCAAAATTCACCTGGGCAGTCAGGCCTCATCTCGTGTTGAAACATGGAACTCCGCTTTTTTCTCGAGTTGTGAAATGGGTGTTATGCCGCAGTTGAGTTGAATTTGTACCTGGTGGTTGTATTGAGAATGCTAGGGGGTCAGGTCTCCACCCGTCTTGTGAGTTGATACTCGAGGATACATTTGAATCTGTGCAGTGGAATCAGACAATATCTCAAGTGGGTCGGGACTTCAGTACCTTTTTGAAACACCGGCTACCCTCCCTAGTTTCAAAGTGATACTGGCCTCCACGTACTGTGCGACAGGATCGTCAGGATTCCATTCCAGACAAAGCAGGGGAATTGACTGTCATCTGGAAAAGAGGACTGGAAAATGGGGCACTTTGTCACTTTTGGCAGGAAACTCGGTGTTCCTCTCACTTGGGACTGGGTATGTATGTGTGTAATGATTGAGTCGCATAAAGGATGTTAGGTAACCTGTCGAGTTTCAAGCGAGAATGTGAGATTTCTCTTGAGAATCTGCAACGGAAATGTTCCACATCTCGCCTTGAGGACAGAAATTTGTGTTTTTTCTAGAGTTGCGTCGGGAAGCTTCCAGTCCCTCTCGAATTGAGACGGGTACCTCAGGAACTCGCTCCTGTTACTATAGGGAAGTCAGGTTTCCTTTGGTATTGGACGGGGAACTTCGGGATTACTCTCGAGGCGTGGAATTGGAATAAGGGCTCATCTAGATTTGAGTCCGTAAATTGTGTGCTCCTCTCCAGTGGGGACGGCTATGTCAGAGAACTTTTTGAGTCGCATAAAGGGTGTCAAGTACCTGTTCGAATTTCAAGTGGGAATGTGGGATTTCTCTTGAGACTCAGCAGCGGAAAATGTCCTCATCTCGCATTGAGGGGAGAATATGGTGGTTTTTCTCGAGTTGCCATGGCCGGTCTCCTCTCCTGTTGAAAGGGGAACCTCGGGATTCATTTAGAGTCGCTGCAGAGAAATAGGTCTGCATCTAGATTCGGGCCCGTTTAACTCAGGATTCCTCTTGAGTAGCAACAGAGTTCTCGGGGTTGCTCTGAAAATTCACCTGGGGTGTCAGGCCTCATCTCGTGTTTAGACATGGAACTCCGCTTTCTTCTCGAGTTGTAAAAGGGGTGTTAGGCCACTGCTGCTGCTGCTGCTAAGTCACTTCAGTCGTGTCGGACTGTGTGCGACCCCATAGATGAAAGTCCACCAGGCTCCCCCTTCCCTGAAATTCTCCAGGCAAGAACACTGGAGTGGGTTGACATTTCCTTTTCCAATGTGTGAAAGTGAACAGTGAAAGTGAAGTCACTCAGTCATGTCTGACCCTTAGCGACCCCATGGACTGCAGCCTACCAGGCTCCTCCATTCATGGGAATTTCTAGGCAAGAGTGCTGGAGTGGCTTGCCATTGCCTTCTCCGGTTAGGCCACAGTTGAGATGGATTTGTACCTGCAGATTGTATTGAGAATGCTAGGGAGTCAGGTCTCCACCTGTCTTGTCAGTTGATACTCGAGGATACATTTGAATCTGTGCAGTGGTATCAGACAATATCTCGAGTGGTTCGGGACATTGGTACCTTTTCCAATTGTGTTTTGAAACCCCGGAAACCCTCGCTAGTTTCAAGCTGACACTGGCGTCCTTGTACGGTGCAACGAGATAGTCAAGATTCCATTCCAGACAAAACAGGGGAATCAACTGTCTTCTGGTAAACAGGACTGGAAAACGGGGCAATTTGTCACTTGTCACAGGAAACTCGGTGTTCCTCTCGGTTGGGACTGGCTATGAATGTGTGTAATTTTTTTGTCGCATAAAGGATGTTAAGTAACCTGTCGAGTTTCAAGCGGGAATGTGCGATTTCTCTTGAGAATCTGCAACGGAAATGTTCGTCATCTCGACTTGAGGACAGAATCTTGTGGTTTTTCTCGAGTTGCGGCGGGAAGATTCGGGTCCCTGTTGAGGTGTGACGGGGAGCTCAGGAACTTGCTCGTGTTACTTCAGGGAAGTCTGGTCTCCTTTACTGTTGGAAGGGGATTACTTTTGAGGCTTGGTATTAGAATAAGGGCTCATCTAGAGTTGAGTCCATAAATTGTGTGCTCCTCTCCAGTGCGGATGGCTATGTCAGGGAACATTTTGAGTCGCATAAAGGGTGTCAAGTACCCGTTCGAGTTTCAGGCGGAAATGTGGGATTTCACTTGAGATGCTGCAGCAGAAAAGTTCCTCATCTCACATTGATGGGGGAATCTTGTGGTTTTTCTCGAGTTGCGGCGAGAAGCTTGGGGTTCCTCTCGAGTTGAGATGGGGACCTCAGGAACTAGCTTGTGCTGTCCCAGGGAAGTCAGGTCTCCTTTCGTGTTGGAAGGGGAAACTCGGGATTCCTCTCGAGGCGGAGCAGAGGATTAGGGCCGCATCTAGCGTTGTGTAGGCAAACTGTGTGCTCCGCTTCTTTGGGGATGGCTATGTCGGGGAAGTTTTGAGTCGCATAAAGTGTGTCAAGTACCCGTTCGAATTTCAAGCGGGCATGTGGGGTTTCTCTTGAGAGTCAGCAGCGGAAACTTTCCTCATCTCGAATTGAGGGTAGAATCTGGTGGTTTTTCTCGGGTTGCTAAGGGAAGCTTGGGGTTCTTCTCGAGTTGCGACGGGAACCTTTGGAACTCGCTCGTGTTGCCCCAAGGAAGGCAGCTCTCCTCTCTTGTTGAAAGGGGAACCTCGGGATTCCTTTGGAGTCGCTGCAGAGAAATCGGTCTGCATCTAGATTCGAGTCCGTTTAACTCAGGATTCCTCTCCAATAGCAACACAGTTCTAGGGGTTGCTCTCAATATTCACCTCGGGAGGCAGGCCTCCTCTCTTGTTTACAATTGGAACTCCGCTATCTTCTCGAGTTATAAAAGGGATGTTAGGCAACAGTCCAGTTGAATTTTTACCTGGAGATTGTATTGAGAATGCTCTGGAAGTCAGGTCTAACCCGTTTTGTGAGCTGATACTCGAGGATACATTTGAATCTGTGCAGTGGAATCAGACAATCTCTCGAGTGGATGGGGACATTGGTACCTTTTCCAATTGTGTTTTGAAAGCCCGGAGATCCTCCCGAGTTTCATGGTGGTACCGGCCTCCTGGTAATGTGTGACGGGAACGTCCGGATTCCATTCCAGACAAAACAGTAGAATCGCCTGTCATCTGGAAAATAGGACTGGAAAACGGGGCACTTTGTCAGTTGTGATATGAAACTCGGTGTTCCTCTTGGCTGGGACTAGGTATGTATGTGTGTAATTTTTGTGTCGCATAAAGGATGTTAAGTAACCAGTCGAGTTTCAAGCAGGAAAGTGGGATTTCTCTTGAGAATCTGCAACGGATCTGTTCCTCATCTAGCTTTGAGGGCAGAATCTTTTGGTTTTTCTCGAGTGGAGGTGGGAAGCTTGGGGTTCTTCTCGTGTTACGACAGGGACCTCAGGAGCTCGCTGGTGTTGCCCCAGGGAAGTCACGTCTCTTATTGTGTTGGAAGGGGATCCTTGGGATTCGACTCGAGGTGCAGCAGAGGAATAGCGCCGCATCTAGCCTTGAGTCGGTCAACTGTGTGTTCCTCTCCAGTGACAACAGGGATGTCGGGGTTGCTCTCAAAATTCCCCTGGCGATTCAAGCCTTGTCTAGTGTTCAGACACGGAACTCTGCTTTCTTCTCGAGTTGTAAAAAGGGTGTTGGGCCACAGTCGAGTTGAATTTGTACCTGGAGATTGTATCGAGAATGCTCGGGGGGCCAGGTCTACCCTCGTCTTCTGAGTAGATACTTGAGGAAACATTTGAATCTGTGCAGTATGTTCAAACAATATCTCGAATGGGTGGGGACAATGGTACCTTTTCCAAATGTGTTTTGAAACCCCAGGGATCCTGCCGAGTTTCAACTTCGTACAGGCCTCCTCATACTTCACGACGGGAAAGTCTGGATTCCATTCCAGACAAAGCAGGGGAATCTACTGTCATCTGGAAAAGAGGACAGGAATACAGGGCACTTTGTCAGTTGTGGCAGGAAGCTCGGTATTCATCTCGATTCGGGCTGGGTTTTGTTGGTGTAATTTTTGAGACGCATAAAGGATCTTAAGTAACCTGTCGAGTTTTAAGCGGGAATGTGGGATTTCTCTTGAGAATATGCAACGGAAATGTTCCTCATCTTGCCTTGAGGGCAGAATACTGTGGGTTTTCTCAAGTTGCGGTGGGAAGCTTGGAGTCCCTCTCGAGTTGCGATGGGAAAATCAGGATCTCGCTTGTGTTGCTTCAGGGAAGTCAGGTCTCCAATCATGTTGGAAGGAGAAATTCGGGATTCTTCTCAAGGCGCAGCAGAGGAATAGGTCCGCATCTAGTGTTGGGTATATAAATTGTGTGCTCCTCTTCAGTGGGGACAGATAGGTCGGGGAAGTTTTTGAGTCATATAAATGGTACAAGTACCCATTCAAGTTTCAAGCAGGAATGTGGGATTTCTCTTGGGACTCTGCAAAGGAAATGTTCCTCATCTCGCCTTGAGGACAAAATCTTTCGATTTTTCTCGAGTTGAGGTGGGAAGCTTGGAGTTCTTCTCGTGTTGCGACAGGGACCTCAGGAGTTCGCTCGTGTTGCCCCGGGGAAGTCAGGTCTCCTATCGTGTTGGAAGGGCATCCTCGGGATTCCGCTCGAGGTGCAGCAGAGGAATAGGGACGCATCTAGCCTTGAGTCGGCCAACTGTGTGTTCCTCTCCAGTGGTGACAGGGATGTCAGGGTTGCTCTCAAAATTCCCCTGGGGAGTTAGGCCTCGTCTCGTGTTCAGACATGGAACTCCGCTTTCTTTTCGAGTTGTAAAAAGGGTGTTGGACCACAGTTGAGTTGAATTTGTACCTGGAGATTGTATCAAGAATACTCAGGGAGTCAGGTCTCCACTTGTCTTGTGAGTTGATGCTTGAGGATATATTTGAATCTGTGCAGTGGAATCAAACAATATCTCCCATGGGTGGGAACATCAGTATCTTTTCCAATCGTGTTTTTGAAACCTGGGGATACTGCTGAGTTTCAAGGTAGTACCGGCCTCCTCGTACTGTGCGACGGGAATGTCCGGGTTCCAATCCAGACAAAGCAGGGGAATAGACTGTCATCTGGAAAAGAGGACTGGAAAACGGGGCACATTGGCAGTTGTGACAGTAAACTCTGTGTTACTCTCGATTGGGGCTGGGTTTGTCAGTGTAATTTTTGAGTCTCATAAAGGGTGTTAAGTAACCTGTCGAGTTTCAAGCAGAATGTGAGATTTCTCTTGAGAATCAACAACGGAAATGTTCCTCATTTCGCCTTGAGGGCTGACTCTTGTGGGTTTTCTTGAGTTGTGGCGAGAAGCTTGGGTTCCCTCTCGAGTTGCCACGGGGACCTAAGGAACTCTCTTGTATTGCTTCAGGAAAGTCAGTTCTCTTTTCGTGTTGGCAGGGAAACTTCGGGACTACTCTCGAGGCATGGAATGGGAATAGGGCCCCATCAAGAATTGAGTCTATAAATTGTGTGCTCCTCTTCAGTGGAGATGGCTCTGTCAGGGAAATTTTGAGTCACATAAAGGGTGTCAAGTCCCCGTTCATGCTTCAAGTGGGAATGTGGTATTTCTCTTGAGACTTTGCAACAGAAATGTTCCTCATCTCGCCTTGAGGGCAGAATCTTGTGGTTTATCTGGACATGTGGTGGGAAGCTAGGGGTTCTACTCGAATTGTGAAAGGGACCTCAGGGAATCGCTCAGGTTGCACCAGGGAAATCAGGTCTCCTATTGTGTTGGAAGGGGAACCTCGGGATTCCTCTCGAGGTGCAGCAGAGATATAGGGCCACATCTAACCTTGAGTCGGTCAACTGTGTGTTCCTCTCCAGTGACAACAGGGATGTCGGTGTTGCTCTCAAAATTCCCCTGGCGATTCAAGCCTTGTCTAGTGTTCAGACATGGAACTCCGCTTTCTTCTCGAGTTGTAAAAAGGGTATTGGGCCACAGTCAAGTTGAATTTGTTCCTGGAGATTGTATCGAGAATGCTCGGGGAGCCAGGTCTCCACTCATCTTGTGAGTAGATACTCGAAGATACATTTGAATCTGTGCAGTGGAATCAAACAATATCTCGCGTGGGTGGGAACATCGGTATCTTTTCCAATTGTGTTTTTGAAACCCCAGGGATACTGGTGAGTTTCAAGGTAGTACCGGCCTCCTCGTACTGTGCGACGGGAATGTCTGGATTCCATTCCAGACAAATCAGGGGAATCGAATGTCATCTGGAAAAGAGGTCTGGAAAACGGGACACTTTGGCAGTTGTGACAGGAAACTAGGTTTTCATCTCGATTTGGGCTGGGTATGTTGGTGTAATTTTTGAGTTGCATAAAGGATGTTAAGTAGCCTATCCAGTTTCAAGCGGAATGTGGGATTTATCTTGAGAATCAAAAACGGAAATGTTTCTCATCTTGTCTTGAGGGCTGACTCTTGTGGTTTTTCTAGTTGTAGCAGGAGGCTTGGGGTACTTCTCGAGTGGCGACTGGGACCTCAGGAACTCACTCGTGTTTTCCCAGGGAAGACAGATCTAATTTTGTGTTGAACAGGAACCTAGGGAATCCTTTTGAGGCACGACAGAGGAATAGGGCCGCATCTAGTGTTGTGCAAGTAAATGGTGTGCTCTTCCATGTGGATGGCTAAGTCTTGCAAATTTTACAGTCGCATAAAGGGTATCAATTATACGTCTGAGTTTCAAGCAGAAATGTGGGATTTCTCTTGAGATCTGCAGAGTAAATGTTCCTCATCTCTCATTGAGGGGAAAATCTTGTGGTGTTTCTCGAGCTGTGGCAGGAAGTTTGGGGTTCTTCTCGAGTTGCGACTTGGACCTCAGGAACTCCCTTGTGTTGCCCCAAGGATGTCAGATCTCCTATCGTGTTGGAAGGAGAATATTGGGATTCCTCTCGAGGCGGGGCAGAGGAATAGGGCCACATCTAGCCTTGAGTCGGTCAACTGTGTTCCTCTCCAGTAGTGTCAGGGATCTCGGGGTTACTATGTAGGTTCTACTGGGGAGTCAGCCTCGTCTCGATTTGAGGTACGGAATTCTGCTTTCTTTTTGAGTTGTAAAAGAAGAGTCAGTCCTCAGTTCCTGCTCTGGCGGTACCATAGGGCATTTTCTATAGTATTAGCATGGCTGTCAGGTTTCCCATCATATGGAGGGATACTCGGTGTTCCATTGGAGCTGTGCAAGGACATCAGGACCTACCTCGGTTGGAGGAGGAACTCAGAGTCCTTTATCCTTGCATCAGGATCCACGGGATAGCACTTGAGTTTCAATAGGAGACAGAGGCCTCCTCTTGTGGTGGGAGAAGAAGGAAGGATTCCTCATGACATGAATCAGTGATTGATCGCACATATCGTGAGGATGTGGGGATTAAGGAGCTCTTCTAGAGGTGTGCACAGAAACTCGGGGCTTCTCTCGATTGAAGACGGGTATTCTGGGAGCACTTGATATGTAAATATGGATTCAAGCCTCCTATCGAATCTTGAGAGAGAACTCGGGATTGCTGTCCAGGCGCTGCAGGAAAAAAATGGCCTCATGTTTCTTTGCCTTGGGCATCTGGTGGCTTTTAGCGAGTTGTGGAAGGAAGTTTGGCTTTTGCTTCGAGTTATGATGGGGAACTCAGGGAGACTATCGTGTTGAATCAGGGAAGTAAGTAACGAGGGAAAGGTCATGATTGCTCAAGTCACTGCCTAGGAGTCAGGTTTCAATTCTCATTGAAAGGGGTAACCACAAAGTGTTTCTCGAGTTGGGGCAGGAATCTTTCGGATTCCTCCAGTTGCAACAGGTGCCTCACGGAGACTCTCAAGTTGTAGCTGGGAAGTCCAGAATCATTTTCAGGTGTGAGTAGCCTTTGGGATGCCTCTCGAGTGAGTGCAAAGGCCTAGGGTCTCATCTGGAGTTGAAGCGCTAACCTCACGGTGCCTCTCCAGTTCTGATATGGATCTCAGTGTTCCTATGAAGTTTCAACAGGGGAGTCATGCCACGTCTCTTGGTGAGGCATGGAACTCCGCTATCTTTTAGAGTTGTTAAAAGGGTGTGAGATTCCTGTCGAGTTGAATTTCTGTCCTGGGGCTTTTTCTCAGTGATGCACCTGGGAAGTCAGGCCTCCCTTCGTGGTGTTAGTTGATCCCGGGGGTTCTATTTGAATCAGTACAGTGGAATCAGGTCTTAAATCGAGTGGGAGGGGAAATCCTTGTCATTGTGAATTATGGCATGACCCACCTAGGTCCTCTCGAGTTTAAAGAAGAGGAGATCCGCCCCTTCAGATTCGACGGGAACATCGGGATTCCATCCCAGACGAATCAAGGGATTCGATCCTCATCTTGAGATGACGAGTGAAAACGGGGCTCTTCTTGAGCTGTGGCAGGAACCTCGCTGCTCCTCTCGAGTTTGGCCGGGTATCTCGGGGATCTTCTTGAGTTGTGTATAGTGTGCCAAGTATTCTTTCGAGTTTGAAGAGGGAATGTGGGATTTCTTTTGAGCCGCTGTAGCGGAAAGGGGCGTCCTGTGGCGTGGAGTAGAGAATTTCATGGTTTTTCTCGAGTTGCGGCTTGAAGCTTGGAGGTCTTCTCGAGTTACGACGTGGACATCTGGGTCTCGCTAGTGTTGCCTCAGGGAAGTCAGGTCTCCTTTGGTGTTGAAAGTAGAAACTCGGGATTCCTTTTGAGGCGCTGCAGGGCATGAGGGCCGCATTTAGACTTGAGTCGATAAACTCAGTGTTCCTCTCCAGTGGCCACAGGGATCTTGGGGTTGCTATGGAGATTCCACTGGGAAATAAAGCCTAGTCTTTGTTGAAGATGGAACTCGGCTTACCCCCTGAGTTGTAAAAGGGATGTCAGTTCTACTGACTGCTCAAGCAGGGAATTACGGCTTTCTCGAGAATCTCAGCGGGGGATTCATGCCTACGATCATTTTGGGAGGTGATACCCCGTATTCCACTGGAGATGAGAGAAGTGCAACACGGCTCATCTGTAGTTGAGTGTGAATTCGGTGTCCTTGGACCTAGCTGCAGAATCCACGGGGATGCCCGCGAGTGTCAGTAGAAGTGACAGGACTCGTCTAGTGTTGCTACGGGAAGTTGGGATTCCTCTTCAGTTGAAAGTGAAATGGCCCATTTTGATCAGGTGAGGTGTGATCACGGGTCTCCTCTTAAATTGTGGTGGGCATTCGGAGTTCTTCTCTCATCAGGTCGGGTATTTCTGAGCGACACTTGAGTTGAATTAAGGAATTCAAGCCTCATATTGAATTTTGAGAAGGAACTCGGGACTTCTGTCTAGGCGATGCAGGAACAAAAGGGCCTTTTCTTGCTTTGAAGGAGGAATTTCGATGTCTTTCTCCAGTTGTTGCGTCCTCTACAGTAACGACGGGAATATCATGGAGTCTTCCGTGTTGTCTCTGGGAAGAGAGAAAGCCTTTCTATTTGCAAGGGGAACCTCGGGATTCCTTTGGAGTCACTACAGAGAAATAGGTCTGCATCTAGATTCAAGTCCATCAACTCATGATTCCTCTCCAGTGGAAACAGGGTTCTCGTGATTGCTCTCAAAATTCACCTGGGGAGTCAGGCCTCGTCTCGTCTTCAGACATGGAACTGTGCATTATTCTCAGGCTGTAAAAGGGGTGTTAGGCCACAGTCGAGTTGAATTTCTACTGGGAGATTGCATCGAGAATGCTCGGGCAGTCAGGAATCCACTCGCATGGTGAATTAATACTCTAGGATAGATTGGAATCGGTGCAGTGGAATCAGACAATATCATGAGTGGTTGGGGACATTGGTACCTTTTTGAATTGTGTTTTGAAACCCCGGGGATCCTCCGAAGTTTCAAGGTGATACCGGCCTCCTCAAAATGTGCGATGGGAAATTCCGGATTCCATTGCAGACAAAGAAGGGGAATCGACTCTCATCTGGAAAAGAGGACTGGAGAATGGGGCACTTTGTCAGTTGTGGCAGGAAACTGGGTGTTCCTCTCGAGTGCAGACGGGTATGACGGTGTAGTTTTGAGTCGCATAAAGGGTGGTAAGTAACCTTTCGAGTTTCCAGATGGAATGTCGTATTTCTCTTGAGAATAGGCATCGGTAATATTCCTCATCTCGCCTTGAGGGGAATATCTTGTGGTTTTTCTCGAATTGCTGCAGGAAGCTTGGGGTCCCTCTCGAGTAGCGATTGGGACCTCAGGAATTAGCTCGTGTTGTCCCAGAGAAGTCAGGTGTCCTCTCGTGTTGGAAGGGGAATGTCAGGATTCCTCTCGAGGTGTGGCAGAGGAATAGGGCCTCATCTAGAGATGAGTCTTTTTATTGGATGATCCACTCCAGTGGGGACGGCTATATCGGGAAACTTTTTGAGTTGCATAAACGGTGTCAAGTACCCAATCGAGTTTCAGGCGGGAATGTCTGATTTCTCTTCTGACTCTGCAGCAGAAAATTTCCTCATCTCACATCAAGGAGAGAATCTTGTGGTTTTTCTCGCGTTGTGGCAGGAATCTTGGGGTTTCTCTCGAGTTGCGACTTGGACCTCAGGAACTCGCTCGTGTTGCCCCAGGAATGTCAGGTCTCCTTTCCTGCTGGTAGGGGAACTTTGGGATTTCTCTCGAGGCGTGACAGAGGAATACGGCCACATCTAGCCTCGAGTCAATCAACTCTGTGTTCCTCTCCAGTGGCGACAGGGATCTCGAGGTTAATATGTAGATTCTACTGGGGAGTCAGCCTCGTCCAGATTTGAGGTACGGAATTCTGCTTTTTTATCGAGTTGTAAAAGAGGAGTCAGTCCTTGATTCCTGCTCTGGCGGTTCAATAAGACAATTTCTATAGTCTCAGCATGGGTTTCAGGTCACCCATCATGTTGTGAAGGGATACTCAGTGTTCCATTGAGGCTGTGCAAGGACATCAGGACCTACCTCGGTTGGAGGAGAAACTCAGAGTTCTTTATCCTTTTAGCAGGATACACGGGAGAGCACTTGAATTTCAATAGGAGACAGAGGCCTCCTCTTGTAGTGGGAGAAGAAGGAAGGATTCCTCCTGAGTTGAAGCAGGGATTGAAAGCACATTTCGTGGGGAGTTGGGGATACGGAGCTCTTCTAGAGGTGTGCACAGTAACTTAGGACTTCTCTCGATTGAAAACCGGTATTCTGGGAGCCCCTTGAGTTGTAAATATGGATTCTAGCCTCCTATCGAATCTTGAATGTGAACTCGGGATTGCTCTCCGGGTGCTGCAGGAAAATCAATGACCTCTTGTTTCATTGCCTTGGGAATCTCTTGGCTTTTGGTGAGTTGCGGAGGAAACTTTGGCTTTCCTTTCAAGTTATGATGGGGAACTCAGGGAGACTCTCGTGATGTGTCAGGGAAGTAAGTTACGAAGGTAAGTTCGAGATTACTCTAGTCACTGCAGAGGAGTCGGGCTTCAATTCGCATTGAAAGGGGTAACCCCAAAGTGTTTCTCGAGTTGAGGCAGGATGTTTCAGATTCCTCGAGTTTCAACAGGTGCATCACGGAACCTCTCAAGTGGTCGCTGAGAAGTCCGGAATCCTTTTGAGGTGAGAGTAGCCTTTGGGATGCCTCTCGAGTGAATGCAAAAGCCTAGGGTCTCATCTGGAGTTGAAGCGCTAACCTCAGGGTGCCTCTCCACTTCTGACATCAATCTCAGTGTTCCTATGAAGTTTCAACAGGGGAGTCATGCCACGTCTCTTGTTGAGGCATGGAACTCCGCTATCTTTTAGAGTTGTTCAAAGGGTGTGAGATTCCCGTCGAGTTGAATTTCTGTCCTGGGGCTTTTTCTCAATGATGCACCTGGGAAATCAGGCCTACGTTCTTGGTGTTAGTTGATCCCAGGGGTTCTATTTGAATTGGTACAGTGGAATCAGATCTTAAGTCGAGCAGAAGGGGAAATCAGTGTCAGTTGGAATTGTGGCACGACCCATCGGGGTCCTCTGGAGTTTAAAGGGGAGAACGTCCTCCCCTTCAGATTCGACGGGAACATCGGGATTCCATCTGAGAAGAATCAAGAGAATGGATCCTCATCTTGAGATGACGAATGGAAAACAGGGCTATCCTTGAGCTGTGGCAGGATCTTCGTTGCTCCTCTCGAGTTTGACCGGATTTTTTGGGGTAATTCTGGAGTTGTGTATACGGTGCCGAGTATTCTTTCGAGTTTAAAGAGGAAATGTGGGATTTCTTTTGAGCCGCTGCAGCGAAAGGGGTGTCCTGTAGCGTGGAGTAGAGAATTTCATGGTTTTTCTCGAGTTGCAGCTTGAAGCCTGGAGGTCTTCTCAAGTTAAGACTTGGACTTCTGAGACTCACAAGTGTTGCCTCAGGGAAGTCAGGTCTCCTTTCGTGTTGAAAGTAGAAACTCGGGATTCCTTTCGAGACCCTGCAGGGCATGAAGGCCACATTTAGACTTGAGTCGGTAAACACAGTGTTACCCTCCCGTGGCCACAGGGATCGTGGGCTTGCTATGGAGGTTGCACTGGGAAATAAGGTATAGTCTTTGTTGAAGATGGAACTCTGCTTACCACGAGTTGTAAGAGGGATGTCAGGCCTGCTGTCTGCTCAAGCAGGAATTTACAGCTTTCTCAAGAGGCTCATAGGGAAATTCATGCCTACAATCATGTTGGGAGGTGATACTCCGTATTTCACTGGAGCTGGGTTAAGCACAACACGAATCATCTCTAGTTGAGTGTGAACTCAGAGTCCTTGGACATTACTACAGAATCCACGGGGTTGCCCGCGAGTGTCAATATAAGTGACAGGATTCGTCTAGTGTTGCTATGGGAAGTTGAGTTTCCTCTTCAGTTGAAAGTGGAATGGCCCATTATGTTCAGGTGAGGTGTGATCACGGGGCTCCTCTTAAATTGTGGTGGGAAATTCGGAGTTCTTCTCTCATCGGGACAGGTATCTCTGGGCGACCCTTGAGTTGCATCAAGGAATTCAAGCCGCATATCGAATTTTGAGAAGAAACTCGGGACTTCTGTCTAGGTGATGCAGGAAAAAAAAGGGCCTCTTCTTATTTGAAGGGGGAATCTCGATGTTTTTCTCGAGTTCCTGCGTCCGCTCGAATAAGGAAAGGAATATCAGGGAGCCGCCCGTGTTGTCTCTGGGAAGACAGAAAGCCTTTCCATTTGCAAGGGGAACCTCGGGATTCCTTTGGAGTCACTGCAGAGAAACAGGCCTGCATCTAGATTCGAGTCCATCAACTCATGATTCCTCTCCAGTGGAAACAGTGTTCTCTTGGTTGCTCTCATAATTCACCTGGGGATCAGGCCTCGTCTCGTGTTCTGACATGGAACTGCGCATTATTCTCTAGTTGTAAAAGGGGTCTTAGGCCACAGTCGAATTGAATTTGTACCTGGAGATTGTACAAAAATGCTCGGGGAGTCAGGTCTCCACTCGCCTTGTGAGTTGATACTCGAGGATGAGGATAGATTGGAATCGGTGCAGTGGAATCAGACAATATCACGAGTGCTTGGGGACATCGGTACCTTTTAGAATTGTGCTTTGAAACCCCAGGGATCCTCCAGAGTTTCAAGGTGATACCAGCCTCCTCATAATGTGCAACGGGAAAGTCCAGATTCCTTTGCACACAAAGCAAGGGAATCGACTCTCATCTATAAAAGAGGACCGGAAACGGGGCAATTTGTCAGTTGTGGCAGGAAACTGGGTGTTCCTCTCGAGTGGGGCCGGTTATGGTGGCGTGGTTTTGAGTCGCATAAAGGATGTTAAGTAATCCTTCAAGTTTCCAGAGGGAATGTGTGGATTCCCTTGAGAATCTGTAGCGGAAATGTTCCTCATCTCACGTTGAGGGGAGAATCTTGTGGTTTTTCTCGAATTGCAGCAGGAAGCTTGGGGTCCCTCTCGAGTAGCGATTGGGTCTTCAGGATCTTGCTCGTGTTGTCCCAGGGAAGTCAGGTCTCCTCTCGTGTTGGAGGGGGAACCTCGGGATTCCTCTCAAGATGCGGAAGAGGAATAAGGCCTCATCTAGTGGCAAGGCACTCCAGTACTCTTGCCTAGAAAATCCCATGGATGGAGGAGCCTGGTAGGCTGCAGTCCGTGGGTTCGCTAAGGGTAGGACACGACTGAGCGACTTCATTTTCACACATTGGAGAAGGAAATGGCAACCCACTCCAGTGTTCTTGCCTGGAGAATTCCAGGGACGGGGGACACTGGTGGGCTTCTGTCTATGGGGTCACACAAAGTTGGACACGACTGAAGTGATGCAGCAGCAGCAGCAGCAGAGTTGAGTCCATTTACTGGGTGCTCCTCCCCAGTGGGGACGGCTATATCACATAACTTTTTTGAGTCGCATAAAGGATGTCAAGTACCCGTTCCAGTTTCAAGTGGGAATGTGGGATTTCTCTTGAGACTCTGCAGCGGAAAAGTTCCTCATCTCGCATTGAAGGGAGAATCTTGTGGTTTTATTCGCGTTGTGGCGGGAAGCTTGGGGTTTCTCTCAAGTTGCGAATTGGACCTCAGGAACTCGCTCCTGTTGCCCCAGCGATATCAGGTCTCCTTTTCTGTTGGAAGGGGAATTTTGGTATTCCTCTCCAGGTGCAGCAGAGGAATAGGGCCACATCTAGCCTTGAGTCTGTCAACTGTGTGTTCCTCTCCAGCGGCAACAGAGATCTGGGGGTTACTATGTAGGTTCTACTGGGGAGTCAACCTCGTCCCGATTTGAGGTACGGGATTCTGTTTTCTTATCGAGTTGTAAAATAGGAGTCAGTCCTCGGTTCCTGTTCTGGCGGTTCAATAGGGCATTTTCTATACTCTCAGCATGGTTGTCAGGTCTCCCATCATATTGAGAAGGGATACTCGGTTTTCCATAGAGCTGTGCAAGGACATCAGGACCTACCTAGGATGGAGGAGGAACTCAGAGTCCTTTATCCTTTCAGCAGGATACACGGTAGAGCACTCGAGTTTCAATGGGAGACAGAGGCTTCCTCTTGTGGTGGGAGAAGAAGGAAGGATTCCTCATGAGTTGAAGCAGGGATTGAAAGCACATTTCGTGAGGAGGTGGGGAATACGGAGCTCATCTGGAGGTGTGCACAGATACTCGGGGCTTCTCTCCATTGAAGACGGGTATTGTGGGAGCCCCTTGAGTAGTAAATATGGATTCTAGCCTCCTATTGAATCTTGAGCTTGAACTCGGGAATGCTCTTCAGGTGCTTCAGGAAAAAAAATGGCCTCTTGGTTCGTTGCCTTGGGCATCTCGTGGCTTTTGGCGAGTTGCAGAGGGAACTTTGGCTTTCCTTTCGAGTTATGATGGGGAGCTCAGGGAAACTTGTGTTGCGTCAGGCAAGTAAGTTACGAAGGAAAGCTCGAGATTGCTAGAGTCACTGCAGAGGAGTCGGGCTTCAATTCGCATTGAAGGGGATACCACATAGTGTTTCTCGAGTTGGGGCAGGAATATTTCTGGTTCCTCGAGTTGCAACAGGTGCCTCACAGAGCCTCTCAAGTGGTCTCTGGAAAGTCCGGAATCCTTTTGAAGTGTGAGTATCCTTTGGGATGCCTCTCAAGTGAGTGCAAAGGCCTAGGATCTCATCTGGAGTGGAAGCGCTAACCTCAGGGTGCCTCTCGAGATTTGACATCGATCTCAGTGTTCCTATGAAGTTTCAACAAGGAAGTCATGCCACGTCTCTTGTTGAGGCATGGAACTCCGCCATATTTTCAAGTTGCTAAAGGGGTGCGAGATTCCTGTCGAGTTGAATTTCTGTCCTGAGGCTTTTTCTCAATGATGCACCTGGGAAGTCAGGCCTCCCTTCGTGGTGTTAGTTGATACCAGATGTTCGCTCTGAATCGGTACAGTGGAATCTGGTCTTAAGTCAAGCAGAAGCGGAAATTGGTGTCATTTTGAATTGTGGCACGACCCACCGGGGTCCTCTAGAGTTCAAAGGGGAGAAGGTCCTCCACTTCAGATTCGAAGGGAACATGGGGATTCCATCCCAGACAAATCAAGGGAATCGATCCTCATCTTGAGATGACGAGTGGAAATTGGGGCTCTTCTTGAGCTGTGGCAGGAACCTCGCTTCTCCTTTCAAATTTGACCGGGTAACTCGGGGAACTTCTGGAGTTGCGTATAGGGTGCCGAGTATTCTTTCAAGTTTGAAGAGGGAATGTGGGATTTCTTTTGAGCTGCTGCAGCGCAAAGGGGCATTCTGTGGGGGAGAATTTCATGGTTTTTCTCGAGATGCGGCTTGAAGGTTGGAGGTCTTCTCGAGTTACGACCTGAACCTCTGGGGCTCGCTAGTGTTGCCTCAGTGAAGTCAGGTCTCCATTGCTGTTGAAAGTAGAACCTCGGGATTCCTTTCGAGGCGCTGCAAGGCATGAGGGCGGCATTTAGACTTGAGTCAGTAAACTCAGTGTTCCTCTCCAGTGGCCACAGGGATCTTGGGGTTGCTACGGAGGTTCCACTGGGTAGTCAGGCCTAGTCTTGTTGAAGATGGAACTCTGCTTTCTCCCCGAGCTGTAAAATGGATGTCAGTCCTGCTAAGTGCTCAAGCGGGAAATTTCGGTCTTTTCGAGAGGCTCAGCGGGGGATTCATGCCTACCAACATTTTGGGAGGTGATACTCCGTATTCCACTGGAGTTGGGTTAAGCGCAACACGACTCATCTCTAGTTGAGTGTGAACTCAGAGTCCTTGCTGCAGAATCCACGGGGTTTCCCGCGAGTGTCAACAGAAGTGACAGGACTCGTCTCGTGTTGCTAGGGGAAGTTGGGATTCCTCTTCAGTTGAAAGTGGAATGGCCAAATTATGATCAGGTGAGGTGTGATCACGGGGCTCCTCTTAAAATGTGGCGGGAAATTCGGAGTTTTCCCTCATCAGGATGGGTATCTCTGGGCGACCCTTGAGTTGCATCAAGGAATTCAATCCGCATAATGAGTTTTGAGAAGGAACTCGGGTCTTCTGTCTAGGCGATGCAGGAAAACATGGGCCTCTTCTTGCTTTGAAGGAGGAATCTCGATGTTCTCTAGTTGCTGCGTTTTCTCGAGTAAAAACGGGAATATCAGGGAGCCTCCCATGTTGTCTCTGGGAAGACAAAAAGCCTTTCCATTTTCAAGGGGAACCTCAGGATTCTTTTGGAGTCGCTGCAGAGAAACAGGTCTGCATCTAGATTCGAGACCGTCAACTCATGATTCCTCTCCAGTGGAAACAGGGTTCTCGTGGTTGCTCTCAAAATTCACCTATGGGTCAGGCCTCGACTCGTGTTCAGACGCGGAACTTCATATTATTCTCTAGTTTTAAAAGGAGTGATAGGCCACAGTCGAGTTGAATTTCTACCTGGAGATTGTATCGAGAATGCTCGGGCAGGCAGGCCTCCACTCGCCTTGTGAGTTGATACTCGAGGATAGGTTAGAATCGGTGCAATGGAATCAGACAATATCACGAGTGGTTTGGGACACCTGTACCTTTTTGAATTGTGTTTTGAACGCCCGGGGATCCTCCCAAGTTTCAAGGTGATACCGGCCTCCTCATAATGTGCGACGGGAAAGTCTAGATTCCATTGCAGACAAAGCAGAGGAATAGACTCTCATCTGGAAAAGAGGACTGGGAAAAGGGGCACTTTGTCAGTTGTGGCAGGAAACTGGGTGTTCCTCTCGAGTGGGGCTGGGTATGGTGGTGAAGTTTTGAGTAGCATAAAGGATGGTAAGTAAACTTTCGAGCTTCCAGAGGGAAATTGGCATTTCTCTTGAGAATATGCATCGGTAATGTCCCTCATCTCGCCTTGAGGGGAATACCTTGTGGTTTTTCTCAAATTACAGCAGGAAGCTTGGGGTCCCTCTTGAGTAGCGATTCGGACCTCAGAAATTGGCTCGTGTTGTCCCAGGGAAGTCAGGTGTCCTCTTGTGTTGGGAAGGAAACGTCAGGATTCCTCTCGAGGTGTGGCAGAGGAATAGGGCCTCATCTAGATTTGAGTCCTTATGTTGGGTGCTCCTCTCCAGTGGGGATGGCTATATCGGGGAACTTTTTGAGTCGCATAAAGGGTGTCAAGTACCCGATCGAGTTTCACGCAGGAATGTGGGATTTCTCTTAAGACTCTGCAGCGGAAAAATTCCTCATCTCACATCGAGGGGAGAATCTTGTGGTTTTTCTCGCATTGCGGCGGGAAGCTTGGGGTTTCTCTCGAGATGTGACTTGGACCTCAGGAACTCGCTCGTGTTGCCCCAGGGATGTCAGGTCTCCTTTGCTGTTAGAGGAGGAATTTTGGGACTCCTCTCGAGGCGCGGCAGAGGAATAGGGCCACATCTAGCCTTGATTCTGTCAACTGTGTGTTAATCACCAGTGGCAACAGGGATCTTGGGGTTGCTATTAGGTTCTACTGGGGAGTCAGCCTCGTCCCGATTGAGGTACGGAATTCTGCTTTCTTATCAAGTTGTAAAAGAGGAGTCAGTCCTCTGTTCCTGCTCTGGCGGTTCAAAAGGGCATTTTCTATAGTCTCAGCATGGGTTTCAGGTCTCCCATCATGTTGTGAAGGGATACTCAGTGTTCCATTGGAGCTGTGCAAGGACATCAGGACCTATCTCGGTTGGAGGAGGAACTCAGAGTCCTTTATCCTTGCAACAGGATACACGGGAGAGCACTCGAATTTCAACAGGAGACAGAGCACTCCTCTTGTGGTGGGAGAAGAAGGAAGGATTCCTCCTGAGTTGAAGCAGGGATTGAAAGCACATTTCGTGAGGAGTTGGGGAATACAGAGCTCTTCTAGAGATGTGCACAGAAACTCGGGGCTTGTCTCGATTGAAGAAGGGTTTTCTGGGAGCCCTTGAGTTGCAAATATGGATTCTAGCCTCTATAGAATCTTGAGAGTGAACTCGGGTTTGCTCTTCAGGCGCTGGAGGAAAAAAAATAACCTGTTGTTTCGTTGCCTTGGGCATCTCGTGGCTTTTGGCGAGTTGTGGAGGGAATTCGGGCTCCTTTCGAGTTACAATGGGGAATTCAGGGAGTCTAGTAAGTTACTAGGGGAAGCTCGAGATTGCTCAAGTCACTGCAGAGGAGTCGGGCTTCAATTTGCATTGAAAGGGGTAACCGCAAAGTGTTTCTCGACTTGGGGCAGGAATCTTTCGGATTCTTCGAGTTTCAACAGGTGCCTCACAGCGATTCTCAAGTTGTCTCTGGGAAGTCCGGAATAATTTTGAGGTGTGTGTAGACTTTGGGATGCCTCTTGAGTGAGTGAAAATGCCTAGGGTCTCATCTGGAGTTGAATCGCTAACCTCAGGGTGCCTCTCCAGTTCTGACATGGATCTCAGTGTTCCTATGAAGTTTCAACAGGGGAGTCATGCCAGGTCTCTTGTTGAGGCATGGAACTCCGCTATCTTTTCGAGGTGATAAAAGGGTGTGAGATTCCTGTCGAGTTGAATTTCTGTCCTGGGGCTTTTTCTCAATGATGCAACTGGGAATTCAGGCCTCCCTTCGTGGTTTTACTTGATCCCTGGGTTTCTATTTGAATCGGTGCAGTGGAATCAGATCTTTAGTCGGGCGGAAAGGGAAATCGGTGTCAATTTGAAATGTGCACGACCCACCGGGGTCCGCTCGAGTTTAAAGGGGAGAAAGTCCTCCCCTTCAGATTGGACGGGAACATGGGGATTCCATCCCAGACGAATCAATGGAATGGATCCTCATCTTGAGATGAAGAGTGGAAAACGGGGTTCTTCTTGAGCTGTGGCAGGAATCTCGCTCCTCCTCACGAGTTTTGCTGGGTATCTCGGGGAACTTCTGGAGTTGTGTATAGGGTGCCGAGTATTCTTTCGAGTTTGAAGAGGGAATGTGGGATTTCTTTTGAGCAGCTGTAACAGAAAGGGGCGTCCTGTAGCGTGGAGGGGAGAATTTCATGGTTTTTCTCGAGATGCGCCTTGAAGGTTGGAGGTCTTCTTGAGTTATGACGTGGACCTCTGAGACTCGCTAGTATTGCCTCAGGGAAGTCAGGTCTCCATTCGAGTTGAAAGTAGTACCTCGGAATGCGTTTCGAGGGGTTCCTGGGCATGAGGTCCGCATTTAGACTTGAGTCAGTAAACTCAGTGCTCCTCTCCAGTGGCCACAGGGATCTTGGAGTTGCTATGGAGGTTCCACTGGGAAGTCAGGAGTAATCTTTGTTGAAGATGGAATTCTGCTTTCCACCTGAGTTGTAAAACGAATGTCAGGCCTGCTTACTGCCCAAGCAGGAAATTTTGGCCTTTTCGAGAGGATCAGCGGGTGATTCATGCCTATGATCACCTTGGGATGTGATACTCTGTATGCCACGACTCATCTATCAGTTCAGTTCAGTTAAGTCGCTCAGTCGTGTCTGAATCTCCGTGACCCCATGAATCATAGCACGCCATGCCTCCCTGTCCATCACCAACAGGCGGAGTTCACTCAAACTCATGTCCACAGAGTCGGTGATGCCATCCAGCCATCTCATTCTCTGTCTTCCCCTTCTCTTCCCGCCCCCAATCCCTCACAGCATCAGAGTCTTTTCCAGTGAGCCAACCCGACGCATGAGGGGGCCAAAGTATTGCTGTTTCAGCTTTATCATCAGTCCTTCCAATGAACACCTAGGATTGATCTCCTTTAGAATGGACTGGTTGGATCTCCTTTCTGTCCAAGGGACTCTCAAGGGACTCTCAAGTGTCTTCTCCAACACCACAGTTCAAAAGCATCAATTCTTCGATGATCAGCTTTCTTTACAGTCCAACTCTCACATCCATACATGGCGACGGGAAAAGCCATAGCCTTGACTAGATGGACCCTTGTTGGAAAAGTAATGTCTCTGCTTTTTAATATACTATCAAGGTTGGTCACAACTTTCCTTCCAAAGAGTAAGCGGCTTTTAATTTCATGGTTGCAATCAGCATTCGCAGTGATTTTGAAGCCCGAAAAAATAAAGTCTGACACTGTTTCCACTGTTTTTCCATCTATTTCCCGTGAAGTGATGGGAACAGATGACATTATCTTTGTTTTCTGAATGTTGAGCTTCAAGCCAACTTTTCACTCTCCACTCTCCTCTTTCACTTTCATCAAGAGGCTTTTGAGTTCCTCTTCACTTTTTGCCATAAGGGTAGTGTCGTCTGCATATCTGAGGTTATTGATATTTCTCCCAGCAATCTTGATTCCAGCTTGTGCTTCTTCCAGCCCAGCGATCCTCATGATGTACTCTGCATATAAGTTAAATAAACAAGGTGACAATATACAGCCTTGACGTGCTCCTTTTCCTATTTTGAACCAGTCTGTTGTTCCATGTACAGTTCTGACTGTTGCTTCCTGACCTGCATACAGGTTTCTCAAGAGGCAGGTCAGGTGGTTTGGGATTCCCATCTCTTTCAGAATTTTCCACAGTTTATTGTGATCCACACAGTCAAAGGCTTTGGCATAGTCAATGAAGCAGAAATAGATGTTTTTCTGGAACTCTCTTGCTTTCACCATGATCCAGCGGATGTTGGCAATTTGATCTCTGGTGCCTCTGCCTTTTCTAAAACCTGCTTGAACATCTGGGAGTTCACGGTTCACATATTGCTGAAGCCTGGCTTGGAGAATTTTGAGCATGACTTTACTAGCGTGTGAGATGAGTGCAATTGTGCGGTAGTTTGAGCATTCTTTGGCATTCCCTTTCTTTGGGATTGGAATGAAGACTGACCTTTTCTAGTCCTGTGGCCACTGCTGAGTTTTCCAAATTTGCTGGCATATTGAGTGCAGCACTTTCACAGCATCATCTTTCAAGATTTGAAATAGCTCAACTGGAATTCCATCACCTCCACCAGCTTTGTTCGTAGTGATGCTTTCTAAGGCCCACTTGACTTCACATTCCAAAATGTCTGGCTCTAGGTCAGTGATCACGTTATCGTGACTATCTTGGTCGTGAAGATATTTTTTGTACAGTTCTTCTTTGTATTCTTGCCACCTCTTCTTAATATCTTTTGCTTCTGTTAGGTCCATACCATTTCTGTCCTTAATCGAGCCCATCTTTGCATGAAATGTTCCCTTGGAATCTCTAATTTTCTTGAAGAGATCGCTTGTTTTTCCTATTCTGTTGTTTTTCTCTATTTCTTTGCATTGATCCCTGAGGAAGGCTTTCTTTTCTCTCCTTGCTATTCTTTGGAACTCTGCATTCAGATGCTTATATCTTTCCTTTTCTCCTTTGCTTTTCGCTTCTCTTCTTTTCACAGCTATTTGTAAGGCCTCCTCCAACAGCCATTTTGCTGTTTTGCATTTCTTTTCCATGGGGATGGTCTTGGTCCCTGTCTCCTGTACAATGTCACGAACCTCCGTCCAGAGTTCATCAGGCAATCTATCTATCAGATCTAGTCCCTTAAATCTATTTCTCACTTCCACTGTATAATCACAAGGGATTTGAGGCGGCGCAGACGTGAGAGACGCCGGCCCCGGCACAACCAACCATGCAAAGAGGCGGGGCCGTGAGGAGCTACCCCACTCCTGAAGCCAGGGCCGGAGGCCGAGAGGAGCTACCCTACGTCCAATAGGCGGTGGCTGCACGGGCGCAGGAGGGCCAAGAGGAGCTACTCCAAGTTCAAGGTCAGGTGGGGTGGCCTTGAGGAGATACCCCTCATCCAAGGTAAGGTGCAGTGGCTGCGCTTTCTTGTAGCAGCTGTAAAGAGATATCCCACGCCCAAGGTAAGAGAAACCCAAATACGACGGTAGGTATTGTGAGGGGACGTCAGAGGGCAGACACATTAAAATCATAATCACAGGAAACTAGTCGATCTGATCACATGGACAACAGCCGAATGTGGTCCACTGGAGAAGGGAATTGCAAACCACTTCAGTATACTATCCTTGAGAACCCCATAACAGTATCAAAGGGCAAAATAATCGGATACGGAATGAGGGATTCCCCAGGTCGGTAGGTGCCCAGTATGCTACTGGAGATCAGTGGAGAAATAACTGTAGAAGAAATGAAGGGATGGAGCAAAAGTAGATGTGACTGGTGATAGAAGCAAAGTCCTGTGCTGTAAAGAGCAATATTGCATAGGAACCTGGAATCTTAGGTCCATGAATCAAGGAAATTGGAAGTGGTCAAACAGGAGATGGCAAGAGTGACGATAGGCATTCTAGGAATCAGTGAACTAAAATGGACTGGAATGGGTGAATTTAACTCAGATGACCATTATATCTACTACTGTGGGCAGGAATCCCTTAGAAGAAATGGAGTAGCCATCATGGTCAAAAAAAGAGTCCGAAATGCAGTCCTTGGATGCAATCTTAAAAACGACAGAATGAATGCTGTTCATTTCCAAGGCAAACCATTCAATATTACAGTAATCCAGGCCTATGCCCCTACCTCAAACCCTGAAGAATCTGAAGTGGGACGGTTCTATGAAGACCTACAAGAACTTTTAGAACTAACACCCAAAAAAAGATATCCTTTTCATTATAGGGGACTGGAATGCAAAAGTAGGAAGTCAAGAAACACCTGGAGTAACAGGCAAATTTGGCCTTGGAGCACGGAATGAAGCAGGGCAAAGGCAAATAGCGTTTTGTCAAGAGAACGCACTGGTCATAGCAAACACCCTCTTCCAACAACACAAGAGAAGACTGTACACATGGACATCACAAAATGGTCAACACCGAAATCAGATTGATTATATTCTTTGCAGCCAAAGATGGAGAAGCTGTATACAGTTAGCAAAAACAAGACCAGGAGCTGACTGTGGCTCAGATCATGAACTCCTTATTGCCAAATTCAGACTTAAATTGAAGAAAGTAGGGAAAACCACTAGACCATTCAGATATGACTCATCTATAGTTAAGTGTGATTTCGGATTCCTTCGACCTTGTTGCAGAATTCACACAGTTGCCCGCAAGTGTCAATATAAGTGACAGGACTCGTCTAGTCTTGCTAGGGGAAGTCGGGATTCCTCTTCAGTTGAAAGTAGAATGGTCCATTATGATCAGGTGAGGTGTGATCACGGGGCTCCTCTTAAATTGTGGTGGGAAATTCGGAGTTCTTCTCTCATTGGGACAGGCATCTCTGGGCGACCCTTGAGTTGCATCAAGGAATTTAAGCCCCATATTGAATTTTTAGAAGGAACTCGGGACTTGGGTCTAGGCGCTGCTGGAAAAAAAGGGCCTCTTCTGGCTTTGAAGGAGGAATCTCGATGTTTTTCTCGAGTTGCTGCATCCTCTCGAGTAACGTCGGTAATATCAGGGAGCCTTCCGTGTTGTCTCTGGGAAGACAGAAAGCCTTTCCATTTGCAAGGGGAACCTCGGAATTCCTTTGGAGTCACTGCAGAGAAACAGGTCTGCATCTAGATTCGAGTCCGTCAACTCATGATTCCTCTCCAGTGGAAACAGGGTTCTCGTAGTTGCTCTCAAAATTCACCTGGGGAGTCAGGCCTCGTCTCAGGTTCTGACATAAAACTCCGCATTATTCTCTAGTTGTAAAAGGGGTGTTAGGCCACAGTCGAGTTGAATCTCTACCTGGAGATTGTATCGAGAATGCTCAGGCAGTCAGGTCTCCACTCGCCTTGTGAGTTCATACCCGAGGATAGATTGGAATCGGTGCAGTGGAATCAGACAATATCACAAGTGGTGGGGTTCATCAGTACCTTTTTGAATTGTGATTTGAAACCCCGGGGATCCTCCCGAGTTTCAAGGTGATACCAGCCTCCTCATAATGTGCGACGGGAAAGTCCGGATTCTATTGCAGACAAAGCAGGGGAATCAACTCTCATCTGGAAAAGAGGACTGGGAAACGGGGCACTTTGTCAGTTGTGGCAGGCAACTGGGTGTTCCTCTCGACTGGGGCCGGGAAATATGGTGTAGTTTTGAGTCTCATAAAGGATCATAAGTAACCTTTCAAGTTTCCAGAGGGAATGTGGAATTTCTCCTGAGAAACTGCAGCGGAAAAGTTCCTCATCTCGCCTTGAGGGGAGAATCTTGTTGTTTTTCTCGAATTGCAGCAGGAAGCTTGTGGACCCTCTCTATTAGTGACTGGGACATGAGGAACTCGCTCCTGCTGTCCCAGGGAAGTCAGGTCTCCTCTCGTGTTGAAAGGGGAACGTCGGGATTCCTCTCGAGGCACGGCAGCGGAATAGGGCCACATCTAGCCTTGAGTCGGTCAACTATCTGTTCCTCTCCAGTGGCGAAAGGGATCTCGGGGTTACTATGTAGGTTCTACTGGGGAGTCAGCCTCGTCTCAATTTGAGGTACGGAATTCTGCTTTCTCATCGAGTTGTAAAAGAGGAGTCAGTCCTCGGTTCCTGCTCTGGCAGTTCAATAGGGCATTTTCTATAGTCTCAGCATGGGTGTCAGGTCTCCCTTCATGTTGTGAAGGGATCCTCGGTGTTCCATTGGAGCTGTGAAAGGACATCAGGAAATACTTCGTTTCGAGGAGGAATGCAGAGTCCTTTATCCTTTCAGCAGGATCCTCTGGAGAGCACTCGAGTTTCAAGAGGAGACAGAGGCCTCCTCTTGTGGTGGGAGAAGAAGGAAGGATTCCTCATCAGTTGAAGCAGGGATTGAACACACAAATCGTGAGGAGGTGGGGAATATGGAACTCTTCTAGAGGTGTGCACAGAAACACGGGCCTTCTCTCTGTTGAAGATGGGTATTCTGGGAGCCCCTTGAGTTGTAAATATGGATTCATGCCTCCTATCGAATCTTGAGAGAGACTACGGGATTGCCCTCCAGATGCTGCAGGAAATAAATGGCCTCAAGTTTCGTTGCCTTGGGCATCTCGTGGCTTTTGTCGAGTTGAGGAGAGAAGTGTGGCTCCTTTTGAGTAACGACTGGGAATTCAGAGAGACTCTTGTGTTGCATCAGGGAAGTAAGTTACGAGGGAAAGGTCGAGATTGCTTGAGTCACTGCAGAGGAGTTGGGCATCAATTTGCATTGAAAGGGTTAACGACAAAGTGTTTCTCGAGTTGGGGCAGGAATATTTCAGATTCCTCGAGTTGCAACAGGTGCCTCACGGAGCCTCTCAACTGGTCTCGGGGAAGTCCGGAATCCTTTTGAGGTGTGATTTGACGTTGGGATGCCTCTTGAGTGAGTGCAAAGGCCTAGGGTCTCATATGGAGTGGAAGCGCTAACCTCAGGGTGCCTCTCCAGTTCTGACATGGATCTCAGTGTTACTATGAAATTTCAACAGGGGAGTCATGCCAGATCACTTGTTGAGGCATGGAACTCCAATATCTTTTCGAGTTGTTAAAGGGGTGCGAGATTCCTGCCGAGTAGAATTTCTGTCCTGGGGCTCTTTCTCAATGATGCACCTGGGAAGTCAGGCCTACCTTCGTGGTGTTAGTTGATCCCGGGGGTTCTCTTTGCATCGGTACATTGGAATCAGGTCTTAAGTCGAGCGGAAGGGGAAATGGTGTCATTTTGAATTTTGGCTCGACCCACCGGGGTCCTCTCGAGTTTAAAGGGGAGAACGTCCTCCCCTTCAGATTCGACAGGAACATCGGGATTCCATCCCAGACAAATCAAGGGAATCAATCCTCATCTCGAGATGACGAGTGGAAAACGGGGATCTTCTTTAGCTGTGGCAGGAACCTCGCTGCTCCTCTCAAGTTTGGCCGGGTATCTCGGGGAACTTCTGGAGTTGTGTATAGGGTGTTGAGTATTCTTTTGAGTTTGAAGAGGGAATGTGGGATTTCTTTTGAGCTGCTGCAGCGCAAAGGGGCGTCCTGTAGTGGGGAGGGGAGAATTTCATGGTATTTCTCGAGTTGCAGCTTGAAGCTTGGAGGTCTTCTCGAGCTATGACGTGGACCTCTTGGACTCGCTAGTGTTGCCTCAGGGAAGTCATGTGTCCATTCGTGTTGAAATTAGAACCTCGGAATGCGTTTCGAGGTGCTGCTGGGCATGAGGGCCTCATTTAGACTTGAGTCAGTAAACTCAGTGTTCCTCTCCAGTCGACACAGGGATCTTGGGGTTGCTATGGCGGTTCCACTGGGAAGTCAGGCCTAGTCTTTGTTGAAGATGAAACTCTCCAAACCACAATGGAACACCATTTCACACCAGTCAGAATGGCTGCTATCCAAAAGTTTACATGCAATAAATGCTGGAGAGGGTGTGGAGAGAAGGGAACCCTCTTACACTGTTGGTGGAAATGGAAACTAGTACAGCCACTATGGAGAACAGTGTGGAGATTCCTCAAAAACCTGGAAATAGAACTGCCATATGATCCAGCAATCCCACTCCTGGGCATACACACCGAGGAAACCAGAATTGAAAGAGACACATGTACTCCAATGTTCATTGCAGCACTGTTTATAATAGCCAGGACATGGAAGCAACCTAGATGTCCATCTGCAGATGAATGGATAAGAAAGCTGTGGTACATATACACAATGGAGTATTACTCAGCCATTAAAAAGAATGCATTTGAATCAGTTCTAATGAGGTGGATGAAACTGGAACCTATTATACAGAGTGAAGTAAGACAGAAAGAAAAACACCAATACAGTATACTAACACGTATATATGGACTTTAGAAAGATGCAAATGATAACCCTGTATAAGAGACAGCAAAAGAGACACAGATATATACAACAGTCTTTGGGACTCTGTGGGAGAGGGTGAGGGTGGGATGATTTGGGAGAATGGCATTGAAACATGTATGTTGTCATATGTGAAACGAATCACCAGTTCAGGGTCCATGCATGTTACAGGATGCTGGGCCTGGTGTGGTGGATGACACAGAGGGAGGATAAAGGGAGGAGGGACAGGGTACGGGGGTTCAGGAAGGGGAACTCATGTACACCGGATGCGGATTCATGTCAATGTATGGCAAAACCAACCAATAAAATATTGTAAAATAATTAGACCCCCCCCAAAAAAAAGAGAGAGAAAAATAAAATAAAAATTAAAAAAATAAAAAAAACATGGAACTCTGCTTTCCCCCCAAGTTGTGAAAGGGATGTCAGACCTACTGTCTGCTCAAGCAGGAAATTTTGGCTTTTTCGAGAGTCTCAGCGGGGGATTCATGTCTACGATCTTGTTGGGAGGTGATACTCTGTATTCCACTGGAGCTGGATTAAGCGCAACAGGAATCATCTGTAGTTGAGTGTGAACTCGGAGTCCTTGTACCTTGTTGCAAAATCCATGTGGTTGCCCATGAGTGTCAATACAAGTGACAGGACTCGTCTAGTGTTGCTAGGGGAAGTCGGGATTCCTCTTCAGTTGAAAGTAGAATGGTCCATTGTGATCAGGTGAGGTGTGATCACCGGGCTCCTCTTAAATTGTGGTGGGAAATTCGGAGTTCTTCTCTCATCGGGACGGTTATCTCTGGGCGACACTTGAGTTGCATCAAGGAATTCAAGCTGCATATCGAATTTTTAGAAGGAACTCGGGACTTGGGTCTAAGCGATGCAGGAAAAAAAAGGGCCTCTTCTGGCTTTGAAGGAGGAATCTCGATATTTTTCTCAAGTTGCTGCATCTTCTCGAGTAACCATGGGAATATCAGGGAACCTCCCATGTTGTCTCTGGGAAGACAGAAAGCCTTTCCATTTGCAAGGGGAACCTCGGGATTCCTTTGGAGTCACTGCAGAGAAACGGGTCTGCATCTAGATTCGAGTCCGTCAAGTCATGATTCCTCTCCAGTGGAAACAGGGTTCTCGTGGTTGCTCTCAAAATTCACCAGGGGAGACAGGCCTCGTCTCGGGTTCTGACATAAAACTCCACATTATTCTCTAGTTGTAAAAGGGGTGTTAGACCACAGTAGAGTTGAATTTCTACCTGGAGATTGTATCGAGAATGCTCGGGCAGTCATGTCTCCACTCGCCTTGTGAGTTGATACTCGAGGATAGATTGGAATCGGTGCAGTGGAATCAGACAATATCACAAGTGGTTGGGGACATCGGTACCTTTTTTAATTGTGTTTTGAAACCCCGAGGATCCTCCCGAGTTTCAAGGTAATACCGGCCTCCTCATAATGTGCGAAGGGAAAGTCTGGATTCTACTGCAGACAAAGCAGGGGAATCGACTCTCATCTGGAAAAGAGGACTGGAAAACGGGGCACTTTTTCACTTGTGGCAGGCAAATGGGTGTTCCTCTCCAGTGGGCCCAGGTATGATGGTGTAGTTTTGAGTCGCATAAAGGATGGTAAGTAACCTTTAGAGTTTCCAGAGGGAATGTGGGATTTCTCCTGAGAATCAGCAGCGGAAATGTTCCTCATCTCGCCTTGAGGGGAAAATCTTGTTGTTTTACTCGAATTGCAGCAGGAAGCTTGCGGTTCCTCTCTAGTAGCCATTGAGACCTCAGGAAAACGTTAGTGTTGTCCGAGGGAAATCAGGTCTCCTCTCGTGTTGGAAGGGGAACTTCGGGATTCCTCTCAAGGCGCCATAGAGGAATAGGGCCTCATCTAGAGTTTAGTCCTTATATTGGGTGCTCCTCTCCAGTGGGGACAGCTATGTCAGGGAACTTTCTGTGTCGCATAAAGTGTGTCAAGGACCCGTTCGAGTTTCAAACAGGAATGTGATATTTCTCCTGAGACTCTGAAGCGGAAATGTTCCTCATCTCGCATCGAGAGGAGAATCTTGTGTTTTTTCTCGCGTTGTGGTGGGAAGCTTGGGGTTTCTCTCGAGTTGCAACTTGGACCTCAGGAACTCGCTCGTGTTCCCCAGGGATGTCAGGTCTCCTTTCCTGTTGGAAGGGGAACTTTGGGATTCCTCTCGAGGCACGGCAGAGGAATAGGGCCACATCTAGCCTTGAGTCAGTCAACTGTGTGTTCATCTCCAGTGGTGACAGTGATCTCAGGGTTACTATGTAGGTTCTACTGTGGAGTCAGCCTCGTCTCCATCTGAGGAATGGAATTCTGCTTTCTCATCGAGTTGTAAAAGAGGAGTCAGTCCCCGGTTCCTGCTCTGGCAGTTCAAAAAAGCATTTTCTATAGTCTCAGCGTGGGTGTCAGGTCTCCCATCATGTTGTGAAGGGATACTAGTGTTCCATTGGACCTGTACAAGGACATCAGGACCTACCTCGGTTGAAGGAGGAACTCAGAGTCCTATATCCTTGCAGCAGGATCCTTGGGAGAGTTTCAGTAGGAGACAGAGGCCTCCTCTTGTGGTGGGAGAAGAAGGAAAGATTCTTCATCAGTAGAAACAGGGATTGAACATACATATCATGAGGAGCTGGGGAATACGGAACTCTTCTAGAGGTGTGCACAGAAACTCGGAGCTTCTCTAGATTTAGACGGGTATTCTGGGAGCCCATTGAGTTGTAAATATGGATACAAGCCTCCTATCGAATCTTGAGAGAGAACTCAAGATTGCTCTCCAGATGCTCCAGGTAAAACATGGCCTCATGTTTCGTTTCCTTGGTCATCTCGTGGCTTTTGTCGAGTTTAGGAGGGAAGTCTGGCTCCTTTCCAGTTACGACGGAGAATTCAGGAAGACTCTCGTGTTGCATCAGGAAAGAAAGTTACGAGGGGAAGCTCGAGATTGATCGAGTCACTGCAGAGGAGTCGGGCTTCAATTCGAATTGAAAGGGGTAACCACAAAGTGTTTCTCGAGTTGGGGCAGGAATCTTTTTAATTCCTCGAGTTGCAACAGGTGCCTCACGGAGCCTCTCAAATTGTCTCTGGGATGTCTGGAATCATTTTCAGGTGTGAGTAGACTTTGGGCTGCCTCTCGAGTGAGTGCAAATGCCTAGGGTCTCATCTGGAGTTGAATCGCTAACCTCAGGGTGCCTCTCCAGTTCTGACATGGATCTCAGTGTTCCTATGCAGTTTCAACAGGGGAGTCATGCCAGGTCTCTTGTTGAAGCATGGAACTCTGTTAACTTTTTGAGGTGTTAAAGGGGTACGATATTCCTGTGGAGTAGAATTTCTGTCCTGGGGCTTTTTCTCAATGATGCACCTGGGAAGTCAGGCCTCCCTTCGTGGTGTTAGTTGATCCCGGGGGTTCTCTTTCAATTGATACAGTGGAACCAGGTCTTAAGTCAAGTGGAAGGGGAAAGCGCTGTCATTTTGAATTGTGGCACTACCCACCGAAGTCCTCTCGAGTTTAAAGGGGAGAACGGGGCGGGCATCGGGGCTGCGCCGCGCACTCGGCTCCAAGGCGTCACCGTCAACGGCTCTTTTGCTGGCCCCGCCGCAGCCGACCCGGCTCCTCGGTGGAGAGAAGATGGTGGGCAAGAACAGCGCCATCGCCGCCAGCGTGTGCGGGGCCCTTTTCATCGGTTACTGCATTTACTTCGACCGCAAGAGACGGAGTGACCCCAACTTCAAGAACCAGCTGCGAGAACGAAGAAAGAAACAGAAGTTTGCCAAGGAGAGACCTGGGCTTTCCAAGTTACCTGACCTTAAAGATGCTGAAGCCATTCAGAAATTCTTTCTGGAAGAAATACAACTTGATGAAGAATTACTAGCTCAAGGTGAATATGAGAAGGGTGTGGACCATCTGACAAATGCAATTGCTGTGTGTGGACAGCCACAGCAGTTACTGCAAGTGTTGGAACAAATTCTTCCACCACCAGTGTTCCAGATGCTTCTGACTAAGCTCCCAACAATTAGTCAGAGAATTGTAAGTGCTCAGAGCTTGGCTGAAGATGATGTGGAATGAGAAACAAATGTCAACATAATGATCTCAATTAAAGCGTATTTTTAAAATCTTAACTCAGAAGATGACCGGCTCTGGGGGAGGAAGGGCAAATAAGCTTGTTATGGACTGTCCTCCACAGTGAAGTCTACCAAAGTTAATTTTTACTTTGTGTAGATCCATTTGTCTGTTTTATTTATTTTTCCCAGTGAAAAGTGTATTTTGATAGAGAGCTTTTCATTTTATAAATACACTAAGAATTACTGAAATATGCATTTGTTTATTCCTAAAATGTGTAATTAGAATGTACAAATAACATCCCATTACTTACATTAAAAATACCCAGTGCTCAGTTTTGGAAGATAGGCCCAAAACAGTGTAGAAGAAAACTGAAGAATATACTTGTTTTGCTCTGCATCAGAAAGTTGGCTGGAAACTTGTGTTCAAAAATGAGCATTAAAATAAGAGATTATTTCTTTCATTTAATCTCTTAAATATGTGTAATGTGCTGCTATGCTATAATAACAACTTTACCCCCTCCCTTGAAATGTTTTCTTTAAATCAGTGGGTTTGATGTGTTCTGGATATTTATCTCCTTGTATTTTAGACACATGTAGTTGCAGATAGCACCAGGAATTAGATGTTTATACATTCTTAGTCTGGCTGAGTAAGCTTTACCAGTTAATGTCTGCCCACTTGCCTCATATATAAACTGAGGAAATGGGTCTGCTAATTCAGCTTCTAATTCCTTTGGTTCTGTGTCGCATTTTCAAATCCCTCTTTCTGAGGGAAATACCTGTTTGGGCAGCCAGCTCTTGTGTTTTTTTATACTCTGAATTTTTTATGCTTGCCTGACTTAGTATTTTTGAATTGGTTTTTTAAAAGATATAGTGTGTTGATTTTCACTGAAATCATGGTTCTGTCACTACTTTTGTAAACTAACCTGAAACGTAACCTTCACGGTAACTGGGACGATATGCTTGTAAAAGTTTTGTTCCCGTTTGCTTTTATCCTCAGTGTTCCTCCTCAATCCCCTGCCAACCCTTATCTTGTATGAGAACAAGGTGTATCTTTGTGGCTGAAGACTTGAATGAAAGATAATGGAACCTTTTATTCTCTGAATAGTGACATGTTATCTGCAGCCACAGATTAAATATCAGACCTAAGAATAAAGATCCTTGGTACTTAAAAAAATAAATAAATAAAGGGGAGAACGTCCTCCCCTTCAGATTCAAATGAAACATCGGGATTCCATACCAGACGAATCAAGGGACTCGGTCCTCATCTTGAGATGACGAGTGGAAAACGGGGCTCTTCTTGAGCTGTGGCAGGAAGCTCGCTGCTCCTCTCGAGTTTGGCTGGGTATCTCGGGAACTTCTATCGTTTCCTTTAGGGTGCCGAGTATTCTTCCGAGTTTTAAGAGGGAATGTGGGAATTCTTTCGAGCCATTGCAGGGGAAAGGAGCGTGGAGGGGGTGATTTCTTGGTGTTTCTCGAGATGTGGCTTGAAGATTGGAGGTCTTCTCGAGTTACGACGTGGACCTCTAGGACTCGCTAGTGTTGCTGCAGGGAAGTCAGGTCTCCATTCGTGTTGAAAGTAGAAACTCGGAATGCGTTTCGAGGCGCTGCTGAGCATGAGGGCCGCATTTAGACTTGAGTCGGTAAACTCAGTGTTCCTCTCCAGTGGCCACAGGGATCTTGGGGTTGCTATGGAGGTTCCACTGGGAATTCAGGCCTAGTCTTTGTTGAAGATGGAACTCTGCTTTCCCCCCGAGTTGTAAAAGGGATGTCAGGCCTGCTGTCTGCTCAAGCGGGAAATATCGGCTTTTTCGAAAGTTTCAGAGGGAGATTCATGCTTACAATCATCTTGGGAGGTGATACTCCGTATTCGACTGGAGTTGGATTAAGTGCAACACGACTCATCTATAGTTGAGTGTGAACTCGGAGTCCTTGGACCTTGTTGCAGAATCCATGTGGTTCCCCGCGAGTGTCAATACAAGTGACAGGACTCGTCTAGTCTTGCTAGGGGAAGTCGGGAATCCTCTTCAGTTGAAAGTAGAATGGTCCATTATGATCAGGTGAGGTGTGATAACGGGGCTCCTCTTAAATCGTGGTGGGAAATTCGGAGTTCTTCTCTCATTAGGACACGTATCTCTGGGCGACCCTTGAGTTGCATCAAGGAATTTAAGTCGCATATCGAATTTTGAGAAGGAACTTGGGACTTGGGTCTAGGCGATGCCAGAAAAAAGGGCCTCTTCTGGCTTTGAAGGAGGAATCTCGATGTTTTTCTCGAGTTGCTGCATCCTCTCGAGTAACGTCGGGAATATCAGGGAGCCTCCCGTTTTGTCTCTGGGAAGACAGAAAGCCTTTCCATTTGCAAGGGGAACCTCGGGATTCCTTTGGAGTCACTGCAGAGAAACAGGTCTACCTCTAAATTTGAGTCCGTCAACTCATGATTCCTCTCCAGTGGAAACAGGGTTCTCGTGGTTGTTCTCAAATTCACCTGAGGAGACAGGCATCGTCTCGGGTTCTGACATAAAACTCCGCATTATTCTCTAGTTGTAAAAGCGGTGTTAGACCACAGTCGAGTTGAATCTCTACCTGGAGATTGTATCGAGAATGCTCGGGCAGTCAGGTCTCCACTCGCCTTGTGAGTTGATACTCAAGGATAGATTGGAATCGGTGCAGTGGAATCAGACAATATCACAAGTGGTGGGGTTCATCAGTACCTTTTTGAATTGTGTTTTGAAACCCCGGGGATCCTCCCGAGTTTCAAGGTGATACCGGCCTCCTCATAATGTGCGACGGGAAAGTCCGGATTCCATTGCAGACAAAGCAGGGGAATCGACCCTCATCTGGAAAAGAGGACAAGAAAAAGGGGCACTTTGTCAGTTGTGGCAGGCAACTGTGTGTTCCTCTCGAGTGGGGCCGAGTATGATGGTGTAGTTTTGAGTCTCATAAAGGATGGTAAGTAACCTTTCGAGTTTCCAGAGGGAATGTGGGATTTCTCCTGAGAATCTGCAACGGAAATGTTCCTCATCTCACCATAGGGGAGAACTTATGGCTTTTCTCGAATTGCAGCAGGAACCTTGCGGTCCCTCTCGAGTATCGATTGGGACCTCAGGAACTCGCTCGTGTTGTCTCAGGTAAGTTAGGTCTCCTCTAATGTTGGAAGGGGAAGGTTAGGATTCCTCTCGGGGCGCGGGAGAGGAACAGGGCCTCATCTAGAGTTGAATCCTTATATTGGTTGCTCCTCTCTAGTGGGGACGGCTATATCGGGGAACTTATTGAGTCACATAAAGGGTGTCAAGTACCTGTTCTAGTTTCAAGTGGAAATGTGGGATATCTGCTGAGACTCTGCAGCAGAATTGTTCCTCATATCACATTGAGGGGAGAATCTGGTTGTTTTTCTCCTGTTGCAGCGGGAAGCTTGGGGTTTCTCTCGAGTTGCGACTTGGACCTCAGGAACTCGCTAGTGTTGGCTCAGGTATGTCAGGTCAACTTTCGTGTTGGAAGGGGAAATTTGGGATTCCTCTCGAGGTGCGGCAGAGGAATAGGGCCACATCTAGCCTTGAGTCGGTTAACTGTGAGTTCCTCTCCAGTGGCGACAGGGATCTCAACGTTACTAAGTAATTTCTACTGGGGAGTCAGCCTCATCTCCATTTGAGGTATGGAATTCCGCTTTCTCATTGAGATGTAAAAGAGGAGTCAGTCCTCGATTCCTGCTCTGGTCATTCAATAGGGCATTTTCTATAGTCTCAGCATGAGTGTCAGTTCTCCCATCATGTTGTGAAGGGATACTCGGTGTTCCATTGGAGCTGTGAAAGGACATCAGGACCTACCTCGGTTGGAGGAGGAACTCAGAATCCTTTATCCTTGCAGCAGGATCCACAGGAGAGCACTCGACTTTCAATAGGAAACAGAGGCCTCCTCTTGTGGTGGGAGAAGAAGGAAGGATTCCTCATGAGTTGAAGCAGGGATTGAACGCACATATTGTGAGGAGGTGGGGAATACGGAGCTCTTCTAGAGGTGTGCACAATAACTCGGGACTTCTCTCGATTGAAGACGGGTATTCTGGGAGGCCCTTGAGTTGTAATTATGGATTCAAGGCTCCTATTGAATCTTTAGAGAGATCTCCGATTGCTCTCCAGGTGCTGCACGAAAAAAATGCCCTCATGTTTCGTTACCTTGGGCATCTCGTGGCTTTTGGCGAGCTGCGGTGGGAAGTTTAGCTTTCCTTTAGAATTACGACGGGGAACTCAGGGATGTAAGTTACGAGGGAATGCTCGAGATTACTCGAGTCACTGCAGAGGAGTAGGGCTTCAATTCGCATTGAAAGGGGAAACCACAAAATCTTTCTCCAGATGGGGCAGGAATCTTTCGGATTACTCGAGTTGCAACAGGTGCCTCACGGAGCCTCTCAAGTGGTCTCTAGTAAGTCCGGAATCCTTTTGAGGTGTGAGTGACCTTTGGGATGCCTCTCGAGTGATTTCAAGGACTAGGGTCTCAATTATAGTTGAAGCGCTAAACTCAGGGTGCCTCTCCAGTTCTGACATCGATCTCAGTGTTCCTATGAAGTTTCAACAGGGGAGTCATGCCACGTCTCTTGTTGAGGCATGGAACTCCGCTATCTTGTCGAGTTGTTAAAGGGGTGCGAGATTCCTGTCGAGTAGAATTTCTGTCCTTGGGCTTTTACTCAACGATGTACCTGGGAAGTCAGGCCTCCCTCAATGGTGTTAGTTGATCCCGTGGGTTCTACTTGAATCGGTACTGTGGAATCAGGTCTTAAGTCGAGTGGAAGGGGAAAGCAGTGTCATTTTGAATTGTGGCACGACTCACCAGTGTCCTCTTGAGTTTAAAGGGGAGAACGTCCTCCCCTTCAGATTCGAAGGGAACATCGGGATTCCATCCCAGACGAATCAAGGGAATCGGTCCTCATCTTGACATGACGAGTGGAAAACTGGGCTCTTCTTGACCTGTGGCAGGAACCTCGCTCCTCCTCTCGAGTTAGGCCAAGTATCCTGGAGAACTTCTGGAGTTGCGTATAGGGTGCTGAGTATTCCTTCGAGTTTGAAGAAGGAATGTGGGGTTTCTTTTGAGCCGCTGCAGTGGAAAAGGGCATCCTGTAGCGTGGAGAGGAGAATTTCATGGTTTTTCTCGTGTTGCAGCTGAAGCTTGGAGGTCTTTTTGAGTTACGACTTGGACCTCTGGGACTCGCTGGTGTTGCCTCAGGGAAGTCAGGTCTCCTTTGGTGTTGAAAGTAGAAACTCCGGATTCCTTTCGACGCGCTGCAGGGCATTTGGACCGCATTTAGACTTGAGTCGGTTAACTCAGTGTTCCTCTCCTGTGGTCACAGGGATCTTAGGGTTGCTCTGGAGGTTCCACTGGGAAGTCAGGCCTAGTCTTTGTTGAAGATGGAACTCTGCTTTCCCCCCGAGTTGTAAAAGGGATGTCATGTCTGCTGTCTGCTCTAGCTTAAAGTTTTGGCTTTTTCGAGAGGCTCAGCGGGAGATTCATGCCTGCGATCATATTGGGAGGTGATACTCCGTATTCCACTGGAGCTGGATTAAGCGCAACACGACTCATCTATAGTTGAGTGTGAACTCGGCGTCCTTGGACCTTGCTGCAGAATCTCCAGGGTTGCTCATGAGTGTCAGTAGACGTGAGAGGACTCATCTAGTGTTCTAGGGGACAATGGGATTCCTCTTCAGTTGAAAGTGGAATGGCCCATTATGATCAGGTGAGGTGTGATCACGGGGCTCCTATTAAATTGTGTCAGGAAATTCGGAGTTCTTCTCTCATCCAGATGGGTATCTCTGGACAACCCTTGAGTTGCATCAGGGAAGTCAAGCTGCATATCGAATTTAAGAAGGAACTCGGGACTTCTGTCTAGGCGATGCAGGAAAAAAGGGGCCTCTTCTGGATTTGAAGGAGGAATCTCGATGTTTTTCTCGAGTTGCTGCGTCCTCTCTAGTAATGACGGGAATATCAGGGAGCCTCCCGTTTTGTCTCTGGGAAGAGAGAAAGCCTTTAATTTTGCAAGGGGAACCTCGGGATTCTTTGGAGTTGCTGCAGAGAAACATGTCGGCATCTAGATTCGAGTCCGTCAACTAATGATTCTCGCAGTATAAACAGGGTTCTCGTGGTTGCTCTCAAAATTCACCTGGGGAGTCAGGCCTCGTCTCCTGTTCAGACATGGAACTCTGCATTATTCTCTAGTTGTAAAAGGGGTGTTAGGTCACAGTCGAGTTTAATTTCTACCTGGAGATTGTATCGAGAATGCTCGGGCAGTCAAGTCTCCCCTCGCCTTGTGAGTTGATACTCGAGGATAGATTGGAATTGGTGCAGTGAAATCAGACAATATCACGAGTGCTTGAGGACATCAGTACCTTTTGAATTGTGCTTTGAACCCCAAAGATCCAACCGACTTTCAAGGTGATACAAGAGTCCTCATAATGTGCGACGGGAAAGTTCTGATTCCATTGCAGACAAAGCAGGGGAATCGACTCTTATCTGGAAAGGAGGACTGACAAACGGGGCACTTTGTCAGTTGTGGCAGGCAACTGGGTGTTCCTCTCGAGTGGGGCTGGGTATGGCGATGTAGTTTTGAGTTGCATAAAGAATGGTAAGTAACCTTTCGAGTTTCCAGAGGGAATGGATGATTTCTCTTGAGAATCTGCAGCGGAAATGTTCCTTATCTCGCCTTGAGGGGAGAATCTTGTGGTTTTTCTCAAATTGCAGCAGGAAGCTTGGGGTCCCTCTCGACTAGCGATTGGGACTTCAGGAACTCACTTATGTTGTCCCAGGGAAGTCAGGTCTCCTCTTGTGTTGCAAGGGGGACGTCGGGATTTATCTTGAGGCTCGGCAGAGGAATAGGGCCTCATCTAGAGTTGAGTTCTTATATTGGGTGCTCCTATCCAGTAGGGACGATTATACAGGAAACTTTTTGAGTTGCATAAAGGTTTTTAAGTACATGTTCCAGTTTCAAGCGAAAATGTGGGATTTATCTTGAGACTCTGCAGCGAAAAATTCCTCATCCCGCATAGAGGGGAGAAACTTGTGGTTTTTCTCGCATTGAGGCATGAAGCTTGGGGATTTTCTCGAGTAGCGACTTGGACCTCAGTAACTCGCTCGTGTTGCCCCAGGGATGTCAGGTTTCCTTTCCTGTCGGAAGGGGAACTTTGGGATTCCTCTTGAGGTGCAGCAGAGGAATAGGGCCACATCTAATCTTGCGTCGGTCAACTGTGTGTTCCTCTCCAGTGGCGACAGGGATCTCGGGGTAACGATGTAGGTTCTACTGGAGACTCAGCCTCGTCTCGATGATGCATGGAATTCTGCTTTCTCATCGAGAAAAAGATGTAAAAGCTGAGTCAGTACTCGGTTCCTGCTCTGGCAGTTCAATGGGGCATTTTCTATAGTCTCAGCATGGGTGTCAGGTCTCTCATCATGTTGTGAGGGGATACTCAGTGTTCCATTGGAGCTGTGCAAGGACATCAGGACCTACCTCGGTGGGAGGAGGAACTCAGAGTCCTTTATCCTTGCAGCAGTATACACGGGAGAAAACTCGAGTTTCAATAGGAGACAGAGGCCTCCACTTGTGGTGGGAGAAGAATGAAGGATTCCTCATGAGTTGAAGCAGAGATTGAACGCACATATCTTGAGGAGGTGGGGAATACGGATTTCTTCTAGAGGTGTGCACAGAAACTCGGGGCTTCTCTCGATTGAAGACGGGTGTTGTGGGAGCCCCTTGAGTTGTAAATATGGATTGAAGCCTCCCATCAAATCTTGAGAGAACTCGGGATCTCTCTCCCAGCGCTGCAGGGAAAAAATGGCCTCATGTTTCGTTGCCTTGGGCATCTCATGGCTTATGGCGAATTGCAGAGGGAAATGTGGCTTTCCTTTCGAGTTACGACGGGGAACTCAGGGATACTCTCATGTTGCATCATGGAAGGAAGTTACGAGGGAAAGCTCGAGATTGCTCGAGTCACTGCAGAGGAGTCGGGCTTCAATTGGCATTGAAAGTGGTAATCACAAAATGTTTCTCAAATTGGGGCTGGAATCTTTAGGATTCCTCGAGTTGCAACAGGTGCCTAAGGGAGCCTCTCAAGTTGTCTTGGGATATCCGGAATGCTTTTGAGGTGTGAGTAGCCGTTTGGATGCCTCTTGAGTGAATTCAAAGGCCTAGGTCTCATGTGGAGTTGACGTGCTAACCTCAGGTTGCCTCTCCAGTTCTGACATGGATCTCAGTGTTCCTATGAAGTTTCAATAGGGGAGTCATGCCACATCTCTGGTTGAGGCATTGAACTTCACTATCTTCTCGAGTTGTTAAAGGGGTGCGAGATTCCTGTAGAGTTGAATTTCTGTCCTGGGGCTATTTCTCGATGTTTCTCCTGGGAAGTCAGGCCTCCCTTCGTGGTGTTAGTTGATCCCGGGGGTTCTCTTTGAATCGGTAGGCTGGAATCAGGTCTTAAGTCGAGCAGAAGGGGAAACCGGTGTCATTTTGAATTGTGGCATGACCCACTGGGGTCCTCTCGAGTTTAAAGGGGAGAACGTCCTCCCCTTCAGATTCGACGGGAACATCATTACTCCATCCCAGACGAATCAAGGGAATCGATCCTCAACTTGAGATGACAAGTGGAAATCGGGGCTCTTCTTGAGCTGTGGCAGGAACCTCGCTGCTCCTCTCAAGTTTGGCCGGGTATCTCGGGGAACTTCTGGAGTTGTGTATAGGGTGCCGAGTATTCTTTCGAGTTTGAAGAGGGAATGTGGGATTTCTTTTGAGCCGCTGCAGCGTAAAGGGGCGTCCTGTAGCGTGGAGGGGAGAATTTCATAGTTTTTCACGAGTTCGGCTTGAAGTTTGGAGGTCTTCTCGAGTTACGACGTGGACCTCTGTGACTCGCTAGTGTTGCCTCAGAGAATTCAGGTCTCGTTTCGTGTTGAAAGTAGACCTCGGGATTCCTCTCCAGGCGCTGCAGGGCATGAGGGCCACATTTAGACTTGAGTCGGTAAACTCAGGTTTCATCTCCAGTGGCCACAGGGATCTTGGGGTTGCTATGGAGGTTCCACTGGGAAGTCAGGCCTAGTTTTGTTGAAGATTGAACTCTGCATTCCCCCCTAGTTGTAAAATGAATGTCAGGCCTGCTGACTGCTCAAGCGGGAAATTTCAGCTTTTTCGAGAGCCTCAGTGGGGAATTCATGCCTACGATCATGTTGGGAGGTATTTCATTCTGTATTTCAGTGGAGCTGGGTTAAGCACAACACGACTCATCTATAGTTGAGTGTGAACTCGGAGTCCTTGGATATTGCTGCAGAATCCACTGGGCTGCCCGCGAGTGTAAATAGAAGTGACAGGACTCTTCTAGTGTTGCTAGAGTAAGTTAGAATTGCTCTTCAGTTGAAAGTGGAATGGCCCATTATGATCAGGTGAGGTGTGATCACAGGGCTCCTATTAAATTGTGTCAGGAAATTCGGAGTTCTTCTCTCATCCAGACTGGTATCTCTGGACAACCCTTGAGTTGCATCATGGAATTGAAGCCGCATATCGAATTTAAGAAGGAACTCGGGACTTCTGTCTAGGCGATGCAGGAAAAAAAGGGTCTCTTCTGGCTTTGAAGGAGGAATCTTGATGTTTTTCTCGAGTTGCTGCGTCCTCTCTAGTAATGACGGGAATATCAGGGAGCCTCCCGTTTTGTCTCTGGGAAGAGAGAAAGCCTTTAATTTTGCAAGGGGAACCTCGGGATTCTTTGGAGTTGCTGCAGAGAAACATGTCGGCATCTAGATTCGAGTCCGTCAACTAATGATTCTCGCAGTATAAACAGGGTTCTCGTGGTTGCTCTCAAAATTCACCTGGGGAGTCAGGCCTCGTCTCCTGTTCACACATGGAACTCGGCATGACTCTCTAGTTGTTAAAGGGGTGTTAGGCCACAGTCGAGTTGAATTTCTACCTGGAGATTGTATCGAGAATGCTCGGGCAGTCGGGTCTCCCCTCGCTTTATGAGTTGATACTCAAGGATAGATTGGAAACGATTCAGTGGAATCAGACAATATCACGAGTGGTTGGGGACATCGGTACCTTTTTGAATTGTGTTTTGAAACCCCGGGGATCCTCCCGAGTTTCAAGGTGATACCAGCCTCCTCATAATGTGTGACGGGAAAGCCCGGAATCCATTGCAGAGAAAGCAGGGGAAATCGACTCTCATCTGGAAAAGAGAACTTGAAAACGGGGCACTTTGTCAGTTATGGCAGGAACCTGGGTGTTCTTCTCGAGTGGGGATGGGTTTGGCGGTGTAGTTTTGAGTCGCATAAAGGATGTAAGTAACCTTTCAATTTTCCAGAGGGAATGAGGGATTTCTCTTGAGAATCTGCAGCAGAAATGTTCCTCATCTTGCCTTGAGGGGAGAATCTTGTGGTTTTTCTCGAATTGCAGCAAGAAGCTTGTGGTCCCTCTCGAGTAGCGATTGGGACCTCAGGAACTAGCTCCTGTTGTCCCAGGGAAGTCAGGTCTCCTCTCGTGTTGGAAGAGGAACGACAGGATTCCTCTCCCAACTCGGCAGAGGAATAGGGCGTCATCTAGAGTTGAGTCCTTAAATTGGGTGCTCCTCTCCATTGGGGACGGCTATATATTGGAACATTTTTAGTCGCATAAATGGTGTCAAGTACCTGTTCGAGTTTCAGGCAGCATTGTGGGAATTCTCTTGAGATTCTGCAGGGGAAAATTTCCTCATCTCGCATCGAGGGGAGAATCTTGTGGTTTTCCTCGTGTTGCCGCAGGAAGCTCGGGGTTTCTCTTGAGTTGCGATTTGGACCTCAGGAACACGCTCGTATTGCCCCAAGGATGTCAGCTCTCCTTTCCTGCTGGATAGGGAACTTTGGGATTCCTGCCGAGGCACGGCAGAGGAATAAGGCCACATCTAGCCTTGAGTCGGTCAACTCTGTGTTCCTCTCCAGTGGCAACAGGGATCTAGGGGTTACTATGTAGGTTCTTCCAGGGAGTCAGCCTAGTCTCAATTTGAGGCACGGAATCTGCTCTCTCATGGAGTTGTAAAAGAGGAGTCAGTCCTCGGTTCCTGCTCTGGCGGTTCAATAGGGCATTTTCTCTAGTCTCAGCATGGATGTCAGGTCTCCCATCATGTTGTGAAGGGATACTCGGTGTTCCATTTGAGCTGTGCAAGGACATCAGGACCTACCTCGGTTGGATGAAGAACTCAGAGTCCTTTATTCCTGGAACAGGATCCACGGGAGAGACCTCGAGTTTCAATAGGAGATAGGGGCCTCCTATTGTGATGGGAGAAGAAGTAAGGACACCTCGTGAGTTGAATCAGGGATGAATGCACATATCGTGAGGAGGTGGGGAATACAGAGCTATTCTAGAGGTGTGCACAGAAACTCAGGGCTTCTCTTGATTGAAGACGGGTATTCTGGGAACCCCTTGAGTTGTAAATATGGATTCAAGCCTCCTATCGAATCTTGAGAGAGAACTCGGGATTGCTCTCCAGGCGCTGCAGGAATAAAACGGCCTCATGTTTCGTTGCCTTGGGCATCTCGTGTCTTTTGGCGAGTTAAGGAGAGAATTTTGGCTTTCCATTCGAGTTACTACGGGGAACTCAGGGAGACTCTCGTATTGCGTCAGGGAAGTAACTTACGAGGGAAAGCTCGAGACTGCTCGAGTCACTGCAGAGGAGTCGGGCTTCAATTCGCATTGAAAGGGGTAACCACAAAGTGTTTCTCAAGTTGGAGCAGGAATATTTTTGATTCCTCGAGTTGCAACAAGTGCCTCACGGAGCCTCTCAAGTTTTCTCTGGGAAACCGGAATCCTTTTGAGGTTTGAGTAGCCTTTGGGAAGCCTCTCGAGTGAGTGCAAAGGCCTAGGGTCTCATTTGGAGATGAAGGGCTAACCTCAGGATGCCTCTCCAGTTCTGACATGGAGCTTAGTGTTCCTATGATGTTTCAACAGACGAGTCATGCCAGGTCTCTTGTTGAGGGATGGAACTCCGCTATCTTTTCGAGTTGTTAAAGGAGTGCGTGATTCCTGTAGAGTTGAATTTCTGTCCTGGGGCTTTTTCTCAATGATGCACCTGGGAATTCATGCCTCCTTTCATGACGTTGTTGATAAAGGGGGTTCTATTTGAATCGGTACAGTGGAATCAGGTCTTAAGTCGAGCGGAAGGGGAAATAGGTGTCATTTTGAATTGTGGCACGACCCACTGGGGTCCTCTCGAGTTTTCAGGGGAGAAGGTCCTCCCCTTCAGATTCGACAGGAACATCGGGATTCCATCCCAGACGAATCAAGAGAATCGATCCTTACCTTGAGATGACGAGTGGAAAACGGGGCTCTTCTTGAGCTGTGGCAGGAATCTCGCTGTTCCTCTCGAGTTTGGCAGGGTATCTTGGGGAACTCCTTGAGTTGCGTAGAGGGTGCCAAGTATTCTTTTGAGTGTGAGGAGGGAATGTGGGATTTCTGTTGAGCTGCTGCAACGGAAATGTGCGTCCTGTAGCATGGAGGGGAGAATTTCATGGTTTTTCTTGAGTTGCGGCTTGAAGCTTGGAGGTCTTCTCAAGTTAAGACGTGGACCTCTTGGACTCGCTAGTGTTGCCTCAGGGAAGTCAGGTCTCCTTTCTTGTAGAAAGTAGAACTTCGGGATTCCTTTCGAGGTGCTACAGGGCATGAGGGCCGCATTTAGATTTGACTGGGTAAACTCTGTTCCTCTCCAGTGGCCACAATAATCTTGGGGTTGCTATGGCGGTTCCACTGGGAAGTCAGGACTATTCTTTGTTGAAGATGGAACTCTGCTTTCCCCCCGAGTTGTAAAAGGGATGTCAGGCCTGCTCTCTACTCAAGCGGGAATTTTTGGCTTTTTCAAGAGACTCAGCGGGGGATTGATGCCTAGGATCATGTTGGAAGGTGATACTCCGTATTTCACTGGAGCTTTGTTAAGCACAACACGAATCATTTATAGTTGATTGTGAACTCAGAGTCCTTGGACCTTGCTGCAGAATCCACGGGGTTGCCCACGAGTGTCAATAAAAGTGACAGGACTAGTCTAGTGTTGCTAGGAGAAGTTTGGATTCCTCTTCAGTAGAAAGTGAAATGGTCTATTATGATCAGGTGAGGTGTGATCACGGGGCTCCTCCTAAATTGTGGCGGGAATTTCGGAGTTCTTCTCTCATTAGGACACGTATCTCTCGGTGACCCTTGAGTTGCATCAAGGAATTCAAGCCGCATATCGAATTTTGAGAACGAAGTCGGGACTTCTGTCTAGGCGAATAAGGAAAAAAAGTGCCTCTTCTTGCTTTCAAGGAGGAATCTCAATGATTTTCTCGAGTTGCTGCGTCCTCTAGAGTAACCACGGGAATATCAGGGAGCCTACCGTGTTGTCTCTGGGAAGACAGAAAGCCTTTCCTTTTGCAAGGGGAACCTAGGGATTCCTTTGGAGTCGCTGCAGAGAAACAGGTCTGCATCTAGATTCGAATCCGTCAACTCATGATTCCTCTCCAGTGGAAACAGGATTCTCGTGGTTGCTCTCAAAATTCACCTGGGGAGTCAGACTTCGCCTCGTGTTCAGACATGGAACTCCGCATTATTATCTTTTTGTAAAAGGGGTGTTAGGCCACAGTCGAGTTGAATTTCTACCTGGAGGTTGTATCGATAATGCTCAGGCAGTCAGGTCTCCACTCGCCTTGTGTGTTGATATTGGAGGATAGATTGGAATTGGTGCAGTGGAATCAGACAACATCACGAGTGGTTGGAGACATCGGTACATTTTCGTATTCTGTTTTGAAACCCCAGGGATCCTCCCGAGTTTCAAGGTGATAACAACCTCCTCATAATGTGCGATGGGAAAGTCCGGATTCCATTGCAGACAAAGCAGGGGAATCGACGCTCATCTGGAAAAGAAGACTGGAAAACGGGTCACTTTGTCAGTTGTGGCAGGAAACTGGGTGTTCCTCTTGGGTGGGGTTGGGTATGGTGATGTAGTTTTGAGTCCCGTAAAGGATGGTAAGTAACCTTTCGAGTTTCCAGAGGGAATGTGGGATTTCTCTTAAGAATCTGAAGCAGAAATATTTCTTGTCTCGCCTTGAGGGGAGAATCTTGTGGTTTTTCTCTAATTGCAGCAGGAAGCTTAGGGTCCCTCTCGACTAGCCACTGGGACCTAGGAACTCACTTGTGTTGTCCCAGGGAAGTCAAGGGTCCTCTCGTGTTGAAAAGGTATTGTCAGGATTCCTTTCGAGGTGCAGCAGAGGAATAGGGCCACATCTAGAATTGAGTCCTTATATTGGGTGCTCCTCTCCAGTGGGGACGGCTATATTGGGGGACTTTTTGAGTCGCATAAAGGGTGTGAAGTACCCATTCGAGTTTCAGGCGGGAATGTGGGACTTCTCTTGAGACTCTGCGGCAGAAAAGTTCCTTATCTCGCATCGAGGGGAGAATCTTTTGGGTTTTCTCGCGTTTTTGTGGGAAGCTTGGGGTTTTTCTCGAGTTGGGACTTGGACCTCAGGAACTCACTCGTGTTGCTCCAGGGATATCATGTCTCCTTTCATGTCGGAAGGGGTACTTTGGGATTCCACTCAAGGCACAGCAGAGGAATAGGGCAACATCTAGCCTTTAGTTGGTCAACTGTGTGTTCCTCTCAAGCGGCGACAGGGATCTCGGGGTTACTATGAAGGTTCTACTGGGGAGTCAGCCACGTCTCGATTTGAGGTATGGAATTCTGCTTTCTCTTCGAGTTGTAAAAGATGAATCAGTCCTCGGTTCCTGCTCTGGCGGTTCAATAGGGCATTTTCTATAGTCTCAACATGGGTATCAGGTCTCCCATCATGTTGTGAAGGGATATTCGGTGTTCCATTGGAGCAGTGCAAGGACATCAGGACCTACCTCTGTTGGAGGAGGAACTCAGAGTCCTTTATCCTTGCAGCAAGATCCTCGGGAGAGCACTCGAGTTTCAATAGGAGACAGAGGCCTCCTCTTGTGGTGGGAGAAGTAGGAAGGATTCCTCATGAGTTGAAGCAGGGATTGAACGCACATATCTTGAGGAGGTGGGGAATACGGAGCTCTTCTAGAAGTGTGCACAGAAACTAGGGCTTCTCTCTACTGATTACGGATATTCTGGTACCCCTTGAGTTGTAAATATGGATTCAACCCTTCTATCGAATCTTGACAGAGAACTTAGGATTGCTGTCCAGGCGCTGCAGGAAAAAAATGGCCTCATGTTTCGTTGCCTTGGGCATCTCGTGGCTTTTGGCGAGTTGCGGAGGGAAGTTTGGCTTTCCTTTCGAATTACTATGGGGAATTCAGGGAGACACTCGTGTTGCAACAGGGACGTAAGTCAGGAGGGAAAGCTCGAGATTACTCGAGTCACTGCAGAGGAGACGCGCTTCAATTTGAATTGAAAGGGGTAACCACAAAGTGTTTCTTGAGTTCGGGGCAGGAATCTTTCGGATTCGTCGATTTGCTACAGATGCCTCACGGAGCCTCTCAAGTTGTCTCTGGGAAGTCCGGAATCCTTTTGAGGTGTGAGTAGCATTTGGGATGCCTCTCGAGTGAGTGCAAAGGCCTAGAGCCTCATCTGGATTTGATGCACTAACCTCAGGGTGCCTCTCCAGTTCTGACATGGATCTCAGTGTTCCTATGAAGTTTCAACAGAAGAGTCATGCCAGGTCTCTTGTTGAGGCATGGAACTCCGCTATCTTTTCGAGGTGTTAAATGGGTGCGAGATTCCTGTTGAGTTGAATTTCTGTCCTGGGGCTTTTTCTCAATGATGTACCTGGGAAGTCAGGCCTACCTTCGTGGTGTTAGTTGATCCCAGGGTTTCTATTTGAATCGTTAGAGTGGAATTAGGTCTTAAGTCGAGCAGAAGGGGAAATCGGTGTCATTTTGAATTGTGGCACGACCCACCGAGGTCCTCTCGAGTTTAAAGAGGAGAAGGTCTTCCCCTTCAGATTCGACGGCAACATGGGGATTCCATCCCAGACGAATCAAGGGAATCGATCCTCATCTTGAGATGACGAGTGGAAAACGGGGCTCTTCCTGAGCTGTGGCAGGAAACTCACTACTCCTCTCGAGTTTGGCCGGGTATCTCAGGGAACTTCTGGAGTTGCGTATAGGGTGCTGAGTATTATTTCTAGTTTGAAGAGGGAATCTGGGATTTCTTTTGAGCCACTGCAGCAGAAAGGGGTGTCTTGTAGCGTGGAGGGGAGAATTTCATGGTTTTTTTTTTTTTTTTAAGTTGCGGTTTGAGGCTTAGACTTCTTCTCGAGTTACGATGTGGACTTCTGGGACTCACTACTGTTGCCTCAGGGAAGTAAGGTCTCCTTTCCTGTTGAAAGTAGATTCTCGGGATTCCTTTCGAGGCATTGCAGGGCATGAGGGCCGCATTTAGACTTGAGTCGGTAAATTCAGTGTTCCTCTCCTGTGGCTACAGGGATCCTAGATTTGCTATGGAGGTTCCACTGGGAATTCAGGCCTAATCTTTGTTGAAGATGGAACCCTGCTTTACCCCCGAGTTGTAAAAGGGATGTCAGGCTTGCTGTCTCCTCAAACGGGATACTTCAGCTTTTTCAAGAAGCTCAGCGGGATATTTTTGCCTATGATCATGTTGGGAGGAGATACTCCGTATTCCACTGGAGATGGGTTAAGTGCAACACGACTCATCTCTAGTTGAGTGTGAACTCGGAGTCCTTGGACCTTGCTGCAGAATCCACGTGGTTCCTCGCGAGAGTCAATAGAAGTTTCAGGACTCGTCTCGTGTTGCTAGGGGAAGTTGGAATTCCTCTTCAGTTGAAAGTGGAATGACGCATTATGATCAGGTGAGGTGTGATCACGGGGCTCCTCTTAAATTGTGGCAGGAAATTCGGAGTTCTTCTCTCATCAGTACGGGTATTTCTGGTTGACCCTTGAGTTGCATCAAGGAACTCAAGCCCCATATTGAAATTTGAGAAGAAACTCGGAACTTCTGTCTAGGCGATGCAGGAAAAAAAGGGCCTCTTCTTGCTTTCAAGGAGGAATCTCGCTGTTTTTCTCGAGTTGCTGTGTCCTCTTGAGTAACAACGGGAATATCAGGGAACCTCCCGTGTTGTCTCTGGGAAGACATAAAGCCTTTCCTTTTGCAAAGGGAACCTCGGGATTCCTTTGGAGTTGCTGCAGAGAAACAGGTCTGCCTCTAGTTTCGAGTCCGTCAACTCTTAGTTCCTCTGCAGTGGAAACAGGGTTCTCGTGGTTGCTCTCAAAATTCACCTGGGGAGTTAGGCCTCGTCTCGTGTTCAGACATGGAACTCCGCATTATTCTCTAGTTGTAAAAGAGGTCTGAGGCCACAGTCTAGTTGAATTTGTACCTGGAGATTGTGTCGAGAATGCTCAGGCAGTCAGGTCTCCACTCGCCTTGTGAGTTGATACTCGAGGATAGATTGAAATCAGTGCAGTGGAATCAGAAAATTTCACAAGTGGTTGGGGACATTGGTACCTTTTGGAATTGTGTTTTGAAACTCCGGGGATCCTCCCGAGTTTCAAGGTGATACTGTCCTCCTCATAATGTGCGACGGAAAGTCCGAATTCCATTGCAGACAAAGCAAGGGAATCGACTCTCATCTGGAAAAGAGGATTGGAAAACGGGGCACTTTGTCAGTTGTGGCAGGAAACTGGGTGTTCCTCTCGAGTGGGGCCGGGTATGACGGTGTAGTATTGAGTAGCATAAAGGATGGTAAGTAACCTTTTGAGTTTCCAGAGGGAATGTGGGATTTCTCTTGAGAATCTGAAGCGGAAATATTCCTCATCTCCCCTTGAGGGGGGAATCTTGTGGTTTTTCTCGAATTGCAGCAGGAAGCTTGGGGTCCCGCTCATGTAGTGATTGGGACCTCAGGAACTCACTCGTGTTGTCCCAGGAAAATCAGGTCTCCTCTAGTGTTGGAAGGGGAACATCAGGATTCTACTTAAGGCGTGGCAGAATAATAGGGCCTCATCTAGAGTTGAGTCCTTATATTGGGTGCTCCTCTCCAGTGGGGACGACTATACTGCGTAACATTTTGAGTTGCATAAAGGGAGTCAAGTACCCATTTGAGTTCAAGCGGGAATGTGGGATTTCTCTTGGACTCTGCAGCAAAAAAAGTTCCTCATCTTACATCGAGGGGGGAATCTTTAGTTTTTTCTCTCGTTTCAGTGGGAAGCCTGGGGTTTTTCTTGAGTTGCGACTTGGACCTCAGGAACTCACTCGTGTTGCCCCAGGGATGTCAGGTCTCCTTTCCTGTCAGAAGGGGAACTTTGGGATTCCTCTCGAGGGGCGGCAGAGGAATAGGGCCACATCTAGCCTTGAGTCGGTCAACTGTGTGTTCCTCTCTAGTGGCAACAGGGATCTCAGAGTTACTATGTAGGTTCTACTGGGGAGTCAGCCTCGTCTTGTTTTGAGGTATGGAATTCTACTTTCTCATCGAATATTAAAAGAGTAGAGTGTCCTCGGTCCCTGCTCTGGCGGCTCAATAGGGCATTTTCTATACTCTCAGCATGGGTGTCAGGTCTCCCATGATGTTGTGAAGTGATACTCGGTCTTCCATTGGAGCTGTGCAAGGACATCAGGACCTACCTCGGTTGGAGGAGGAACTCAGAGTCCTTTATCCTTGCAGCAGGATCCACGGGAGAGCACTCAAATTTCAATAGGATACAGAGGCCTCGTCCTGTTGTGCGAGAAGCAGGAAGGATTCCTTATGAGTTGAAGCAGGGATTGAACGCACATATTGTGAGAAGGTGGGGAATACGGAGCTCTTCTAGAGGTTTGCACCTAAACTTGGGGCTTCTCTCGATTGAATACGGGTATTCTGAGAGCCCCTCGAGTTGTAAATATGGATTCAAGCCTATTATCGTATCTTTAGATTGACCTCCGGATTGCTCTCCAGACGCTGAAGGAAAAAAAATGTCCTCATGTTTCGTTGCCTTGGGCATCTCTTGGCTTTTGGCGAGTTATAGAGGGAAGTTTGGCTTTCCTTTCGAGTAACAAGGGGACCTCAGGGAGATTCTCATGTTGCATCAGGGAAGTAAGTTACGAGGGAAAGCTCGAGATTTCTCAAGTGACTGCAGAGGAGTCGGGCTTCATTGGCATTGAAAGGGGTAACCATAAAGTGTTTTTCGAGTTGGGGCAGGAATTTTTCGGGTTCTTCGAGTTGCCTCAGGTGGCTCACGAAGCCTCTCAAGTGGTCTCTGGGAAGTCCGGAATGCTTTTGATGTGTTGTAGCCTTTGGGATGCCTCTAGAGTGAGTACAAAGGTCTATGGTCTCATCTGGAGTTGAAGCGCCAAACTCAGGGTGCCTCTCCAGTTCTGACATGGATCTCAGTGTTCCTATGAAGTTTCAAAAGGAGAGTCATGCCAGGTCTCTTGTTGAGGCATGGAACTCCGCTATCTTTTCGAGTTGTTAAAGGGGTGAGTGATTCCTGTCTAGTTGAATTTCTGTCCTGGGCATTTTCTCAATGATGCACCTGGGAAGTCAGGCCTCCCTTCGTGGTGTTAGTTGACCCAGGGGTTCTATTTGAATCGGTACAGTGGAATCAGGTCTTCAGTCGGGTGGAAGGGGAAAGTGGTGTCATTTTGAATTGTGGCTTGACCCACCAGGGTCCTGTCAAGTTTAAAGGGGATTCGAAGGGAATATCGGGATTCCATCCCAGACGAATCAAGGAATCGATCCTCATCTTGAGATGATGAGTGGAAAGCGGGGCTCTTCTTGACCTGTGGCAGGAACCTCGCTGCTCCTCTCGAGTTTGGCCGGGTATCTCTGGAAACTTCTTGAGTTGCGAAGAGGGTGCTGAGTGTACTTTCGAGTTTGAAAACGGAATTTGGGGTTTCTTTTGAACCGCTGCAGCGGAAAGGGTCGCCCTGTAGCGTGTAAAGGAGAATTTCATGGTTTTTCTCGAGTTACGGCTTGAAGCATGGAGGTCTTCTCGAATTACGATGTGGACATCTGGGACTCACTAGTGTTGCCTCAGGGAAGTCAGGTCTCCTTTCGTGTTGAAAGTAGAACCTCGGCATTCCTTTCGAGGCGCTGCAGGGCATGAGGGCCACATTTAGACTTGAGTCGGTAAACTCAGTGTTCCTCTGCAGTGGCCACAGGGATCTTGGGGTTGCTATGAAGGTTCCACTGGGAAGTCAGGCCTAGTCTTTGTTGAAGGTGGAACTCTGCTTTTCCCCCGAGTTCTGAAAGGGATGTCAGATCTGCTGTCTGCTCAAGCGGGAATTTTCGGCTTTTTCGAGATGCTCAGCGGGGGATTCATGCCTACGATCATGTTGGGAGGTGATACTCCGCATTCCAATGGAGCTGGGTTAAGCGTAACACGACTCATCTCTAGTTGAGTGTGAACTCGGAGTCCTTGGACCTTGCTGCAGAATCCACGGGGTTGCCCTTGAGTGTCAATAGAAGAGACAGGACTCGTCTAGTGTTGCTAGGTAAAGCTGGGGTTCCTCTTCAGTTGAAAGTGGAATGGCCCATTATGATCAGGTGAGATGTGATCACGGGGCTCCTATTAAATTGTGGCGGGAAATTCAGAATTCTTCTTTCATCGGGACAGGTATCTCTGGGCGACCCTTGAGTTTCACCAGGGAATTCAAGCCCCATATCGAATTTTGAGAAGGAACTCGGAACTTGGGTCTAGGCGGTGCAGGAGAAAAAGGACCTCTTCTTACTTTGAAGGAGGAATCTTCGATGTTTTTCTTGAGTTCCTGCATCCTCTCAAGTAACGACGGGAATATTAGGGAGCCTCCCGTGTTGTCTCTGGGAAAACAGAAAGCCTTTCCATTTGCAAGGGGAACCTCGGGATTCCTTTGGAGTCGCTGCAGAGAAACAGGTCTGCATCTAGATTCGAGACCGTCAACTGATGATTCCTCTCCAGTGGAAACAGGGTTCTCGTGGTTGCTCTCAAAATTCTCCTTGGGAGTCAGGCCTCAACTCGTGTTCAGACAAGGAACTCTGCATTATTCTCTAGTTGTAAAAGGGGTGTTAGGCCACAGTAGAGTTGAATTTCTACCTGAAGATTTTATCGAGAATGCTCGGGCAGTCAGGTCTCCACTAGCCTTGTGAATTGATACTCGAGGTGTAGATTTGAATCGGTGCAGTATAATTAGACAATATCACGAGTGGTTGGGGACATTGGTACCTTTTTGAATTGTGTTTTGAAACTCCGGGGATCCTCCTGAGTTTCAAGGTGATTGCAGCCTCCTCCTAATTTGCGACGGGAAAGTCTGGATTCCATTGCAGACAAAGCAGGGGAATCGACTCTGGAAAAGAGGACTGGAAAACGGGTCACTTTGTCAGTTGTGGCAGGAAACTGGGTGTTCCTCTCGAGTGGGGCCAGGTGTGGTGGTGTAGTTTTGAGTCGCATAAAGAATGGTAAGTAACCTTTCAAGTTTCCAGAGGGAATGTGGGATTTCTCTTGAGAATCTACAGTGGAAATATTTCTCATATCGCCTTTAGGGGAGAATCTTGTGGTTTTTCTCGAATTGCAGCAGGAAGCTTGGGTTCCCTCTCAGGTAATGATTCGGACCTCAGGAACTCGCTCGTGTTATCCCAGGGAAGTCAGGTCTCCTCTCGTGTTGGAAGGGGAACTTCGGGATTCCTCTTGAGGCGCGGCAATGGAATAGGCCCTCATCTAGCATTGAGTCCTTATATTGTGTGCTCCTCTCCAGTGGGGATGGCTATATCGGGGAACTTTTTGAGTCGCATAAAGAGTGTCAAGTACCCGTTCGAGTTTCAAGCGGGAATGTGGGATTTCACTTGATACGCTGCAGCAGAAATGTTCCTCATCTTGCATTGATGGGGGAATCTTGTGGTTTTTCTCGAGTTGCGGCGGGAAGGTTATGGTTTCTCTCAAGATGTGACGTGGAAATCAGGACTCACTCGTGTTGCCCCAGGAATGTCAGGTCTCCTTTTCTGTTGGAAGGGGAACTTCGGGATTCCTCTCGAGGCGCGGCAAGAAATAGGCCACGTCTAGCCTTGAGTCGGTCAACTGTGTTCCTCTTCAGTGGCAACAGGGATCTCTGGGTTATTATGTAGGTTCTACTGGGGAGTCAGCCTCGTGATTTGAGGTATGGAATTCTGCTTTCTCATCAAGTTGCAAAAGAGGAGTCAGTCCTCGCTGAGTGATCTGGTGGTTTAATAGGACATTTTCTATAGTCTCAGCATGGGTGTCAGGTCTCCCATCATGTTGTGAAGGGATACTCGGTGTTCCATTGGAGCTGTGCAAGAACATCAGGACCTACCTCGGTTGGAGGAGGAACTCAGAGTCCTATATCCTTGCAGCAGGATCCACAGGAGAGCACTCGAGTTTCAATAAGAGACAGAGGCCTCCTCTTGTGGTGGAACAAGCAGGAAGAATTCCTCATGAAATGGAGCAGGGATTGAATGCACATATCATGAGGAGGTGGGGAATACGGAGCTCTCCTAGAGGTGTGCACAGAAATTTGTGCCTTCTCTCGATTGAAGACGGGTGTTCTGGTAGCCCCTTGAGTTGTAAATAAGGATTCAAGCCTCCTATCGAATCTTGAGAGACAACTCGGGATTGCTCTCTAAGTGCTGCAGGGAAAAAATGGCTTCATGTATCGTTGCTTTGGGCATCTCGTTGCTTTTGGCGAGTTGTGGAGGGAAGTTTGGCTTTCCTTTCGAGTTACGACGGGGAATTCAGGGAGACTCTCGTGTTGCATCAGGGAAGTAAGTTACGAGGGCAAGCTCAATATTGCTCGAGTCACTGCAGAGGAGTTGGGCTTCAATTTGCATTAAAAGGGGTAACCATAAAGCGTTTCTCGAGTTGGGGCAGGAATTTTTCGGAGTCCTTGAGTTGGAACAGGTGCTTCACGGAGCCTCTCACGTGGTCTCTGGGAAGTCTGGAATCCTTTTGAGGTGTGAGTAGCCTTTGGAATGCCTCTCGAGTGAGTGCAAAGGCCTAGGGTCTCATCTGGAGTTGAAGCGCTAACCTCAGGGTGCCCCTCCAGTTCTGACATGGATCTCAGTGTTCCTATGAAATTTCAACAGATGAGTCATGCCAGGTCTCTTGTTGAGGCATGGAACTCTGCTCTCCTTTCGAGTTGTTAAAGGGTTGCGTGATTCCTGTCGAGTTGAATTTCTGTCCTGGCGCTTTTTCTCAATGATGGACCTGGTAAGTCAGGCCTCCCTTCGTGGTGTTAGTTGATCCCGGGGGTTCTATTTGAATTGGGACAGTGGAATCAGGTCTTAAGTCGAGAGTTAGGGGAAATCGGAGTCATTTTGAATTTTGGCACGACCCACTGGGGTCCTCTCAAGTTTAAAGGGGAGAACGTCCTCCCCTTCAGATTCGACAAGAACATCGGGATTCCATCCCAGATGAATCAAGGGAATCGATCCTCATCTTGAGATGATGAGTGGAAAGCGGGGCTCTTCTTGACCTGTGGCAGGAACCTCGCTGCTCCTCTCGAGTTTGGCCGGGTATCTCTGGAAACTTCTTGAGTTGCGTAGAGGGTGCCGAGTATTCTTTCGAGTTTGTAGATGGAATGTGGGATTTCTTTTAAGCCGCTTCAGTGGAAAGGGGTGTCCTGTAGCGTGGAAGGCAGAATTTCATGGTTTTTCTCAAGTTACTGCTAGAAGCTTGGAGGTCTTCTCCAGTTATGACGTGGACCCCTGGGACTCCCTAGTTTTGCCTCAGGGAAGTCAAGTCTTCTTTCTTGTTGAAAGTAGAACCTCGGCATTCCTTTCGAGGCATTGCAGGGCATGAGGGCCACATTTAGACTTGAGTCAGTAAACTCATTGTTCCTCTCCAGTGGCCACAGGGATCTTGGGGTTGCTATGGAGGTTCCACTGGGAAGTCAGGCCTAGTCTTTGTTGAAGGTGGAACTCTGCTTTTCCCCCGAGTTCTGAAAGGGATGTCAGATCTGCTGTCTGCTCAAGCGGGAATTTACGGTTTTTCGAGAGCCAAAGTGGGGGATTCATGTCTACTATCATGTTGGGAGGTGATACTCCGTATTTCACTGGAGCTGGGTTAAGCAAAGCATGACTCATCTCTAGTTGAGTGTGAACTCGGAGTCCTTGGACCTTGCTGCAGAATCCACGGGGTTGCCCTTGAGTGTCAATAGAAGTGACAGGACTCGTCTAGTGTTGCTAGGGGAAGTTGGGATTCCTCGTCATTTGAAAGTGGAATGGCCCTTATCTTCAGCTGAGTTGTGATCACGGGGTTCCTCTTAAATTGTGGCTGGAAATTCGGAGTTCTTCTCTCATCGGGACGGGTACCTCTGTGATGCCCTTGAGTTGCATCAAGGAATTCAAGCCACATATCGAATTTTTATAAGGAACTCGGGACTTCTCTATAGGCGTTGAAGGATAAAAGGGCCTCTTCTTGCTTTGAAGGAGGAATCTCAATGTTTTTCTCGAGTTGCTGAGTCCTCTCGAGTAACGACAGGAATATCAGGGAGCCTCCGTGTTGTCTCTGGGAAGACAGAAAGCTTTTCCATTTGCAGGGACCTCAGGATTCCTTTGGAGTCGCTGCAGAGAAACAAGTCTGCATCTAGATTCGAGTCCGTCAACTCATGATTGCTCTCCAATGGAAACAGGGTTCTCGTGGTTGCTCTCAAAATTCACCTGGGGAGTCAGGCCTCGTCCTGTGTTCAGACATGGAACTCTGCATTATTCTCTAGTTGCAAAAGGGGTGTTAGGCCACAGTCGAGTTGGATTTGTACCTGAAGATTGTATCGAGAATGCTCGGGAAATCAAGTCTCCACTCGCCTTGTGAATTGATACTTGACGTTAGATTGGAATCGATGCAATGGAATCAGACAATATCACGAGTGGTTAGGGACATCGGTATCTTTTTGAATTGTGTTTTGAAACCGTGGGGATCCTCCCAAGTTTCAAGGTCATATTGGCCTCCTCATAATGTGCGACGGGAAATTCCGGATTCCACTGAGACAAAGCAGGGGAGTAGACTGTCACCTGGAAAGGAGGACTGGGAAACGGGGCGCTTTGTCTGTTGTGGCAGGAAACTGGGTGTTCCTCTCGAGTGGGGCCGGGTATGACGGTGTAGTTTTGAGTCGCATAAAGGATGGTAAGTAACCTTTCGAGTTTCCAGAGGGAATGTGGGATTTCTCTTGAGAATCTGCAGTGGAAATGTTCCTCATCTCGCTTTCAGTGGAGAATCTTGTGGTTTTTCTGGAATTGCTGCAGGAAGCTTGGGGTCCCTCTCGAGTAGTGATTCGGACCTCAGGAACTCAGTCGTCTTGTCCCAGGAAAATCAGGTCTCCTCTCGTGTTGGAAGGGGAAGGTCTGGATTCCTCTCGAGGCACGACAGAGGAATAGGGCCTCATCTAGAGTTGAGTCCTTATATTGGGTGCTCCTCTCCTGTGGGGACGGCTATATCGGGGAAAATTTTGAGTCACATAAGCGGTGTCAAGTACCCGTTTGAGTTTCAGGCGGGAATGTGGGATTTCTCTTTGACTCTGCAGCGGAAAAGTTCCTCATCTCGCATTGAGGGGAGAATCTTGTGATTTTTCTCGCGTTGCAGCGGGAAGCTTGGGGTTTCCCTCGAGTTGCAACTTGCATCTCAGGAACTCGCTCGTGTTGCCCCAGGCATGTCAGGTCTCCTTTCCTGTCGGAAGGGGAACTTTGAGATTCCTCTCAAGGGGCGGCAGAGGAATACTGCCACATCTAGCCTTGAGTCGGTCAACTGTGTGTTCCTCTCCAGTGGCGACAGGGATAGCGGGGTTACTATGTAAATTCTACTGGGGAGTCAGCCTCGTCTCGATTTGACGTATAGAATTCTGTTTTCTCATCGAGGTGTAAAACATGAGTCAGTCCTCTGTTCCTGCTCTGGTGGTTCAATAGGACATTTTCTATAGTCTCAGCATGGGTGTCAGGTCACCCATCATGTTGCGAAGGGATACTCGGTGTTTCATTGGAGCGGTGCAAGGACATCAGGACCTACCTCGGATGGAGGAGGAACTCAGAGTCTTTTATCCTTGCAGCAGGATCCACGGGAGAGCACACGAGTTTCAATAGGAGACAGAGGCCTCCTCTTGTGGTGGGAAAATAAGGAAGGATTCCTCATGAGTTGAAGCAGGGATTGGACGCACATATCGTGAGGAGGTGGGGAAAACGGTGCTCTTCTAGAGGTGTGCACAGAAACTCGGGGTTTCTCTAGATTAAATACGGGTATTTTGGGAGCCCTTTGAGTTGTAAATATGGATTCAAGCCTCCTATGGATTCTTAACAGAGAATTCGGGATTGCACTCCAGATGCTGCAGGAAAAAATGGCCTCATGTTTCGTTGCCTTGGGCATATCGTGGCTTTTGGGGAGCTGGAGAGAGAATTTTGGCTTTCCTTTCGAGTGACGATGGGGAACTCGGGGAGACTCTTGTGTTGTGTCAGGGAAGTAAGTTACGAGGGAAAGCTCGAGATTGCTCAAGTCACTGCAGAGGAGTCGAGCTTCAATTGGCATTGAAAGGGGTAACCACAAAGTGTTTCTCGAGTTGGGGCAGGAAACTTTCGAATTTCTCAAGTTGCAACAGGTGCCTCACGGAGACTCTCAAGTTGTCTCTGGGAAGTCTGGAATACTTTTGAGGTGTGAGTAGATTTTGGGATTCCTCTCGAGGGAGTGCAAAGGCCTAGGGTCTCATGTGGAGTTGAAGTGCTAACCTCAGGTACCTCTCAATTTCTGACACGGAGCTCACTGTTCTTATGAAGTTTCAACAGGGGAGTCATGCCAGCTCCCCGAAAACTCGGTTTCTCTGAGGAACTGTCTTCTCCTTAGGGAAGTCTGAGTATTCCATAGTAGGAAAACTGATTTCAGGTCTGCCTCAAGAGTTTTCAATTCCAAGATTGCCCTTGATTCTACAGTTCAGTCAGCCAGGGCGTTCTGTCCACAGTGTGTTGTCAGCACTCTGGGGGGGGGGGCGTTGTGGGGTGTCCTCCCCTCAGCTCTGAGCCCCAAGGTGGGTGAGGTCCTGAGGCGGTGTCCCCTGCAGCCCGTGCACACTCCAGCACTGAGGGAGTGCCTCCTGTGTCGCTCAGAGCCTCCCACGTTCTGGTGAAAAGCCGCCTGCATCAGAAAAGCTGGGGTTTTGTGGTTGGCAAATTCCCTATCAGATCTGCATTTTCCTTTTTCACTTAATACAGTGTGAAGATTGGCATGTTGGAAGACAGTGGTCCAAGGACATGCGTTTGAGTTTTACTCATCTCATCAGTAGATTTAAGAAGTTTTCTTTAGACACGGTCTTGGCAGTTATAGCAATTTACAAAAGGGGACAGAATCCAAAGGCCCGCCTCGTGGTGAGCAGGGGGCCTTGGGTCTGGGTACAGCCAGGTGGCTGGGGGCCCTGAGGCCTGCCTGGTGCCACACCCGCACAGCGGTTCCCCTGTCCCTAGTCCACGTTCAGAGTGGCTGCAGGCCGGCGACCCTGCACAGGACCTGGCAGAGCTGCTACTCAGATTGTTCTCGTCACATCAGCTGAGGCCGAGGTGCCCGTCCCTGTCGGCCGAGAGTGGGGGGACTGGGGGAAAGGCAGGGAGTGCACAGCACAACCAGCAAATGCAAGTGGTGCCGCCTCACTTTTGACGCCATAGACAGACTGCTTTGTAGGCCGTGTTTGAGCACAGACGAGCTCAGAAAGATTGCCTTTCCCCACCCCCACAGGAAATATGGAATGGTTATATATTAGTATTCTTATTTTTACAGCAAGTTGTCAGGTAAAAGTAATTTTCCCTTATGCAACAAGTTGACTTGATGTAAATGGTAAATTCTGTCCATCAACTTTTCAACAGTGAAAACTTTCAAGATGTATAAGTAGAAGTGAAACTGGAGAGTTTAGTTCCTGTAAGAATCTTATATTTTAATTTGAAAATCATTTTATTTGCATAATCGAGTATTTAAACTGCTGTATAACATCCTCCATGACACACGAGGGGAGAAGAGCAGTAACCATGAATTCTAGGTTAATACGGCACATTGACATGAATCCAGAAACTCACACAAAGCTGGGGGAGAACTTCATCAAGTGATGCGTTTGTACATATACAACCTCAAAAAAAAACAAAAAAAAAAGATCGACTCAGCACTTCATCTGGTCTGGGGACTTGTATTTAGAAACTCCAGCTTGTTCGTGAATCTCTGTTTTGACTGTACAGAGTTCCCGATTCCCAGTGGAAAAGACTTGAGGCACTGACGTGCATCTCTGCCCTGAGAGCAGGGAAAAGGTAAAGGCTGTCAACTTCAGGTATCTCCTTACAGGGAGAGAGTCACCACCCAGGCCCCGTCAGAATGTTAGAGTAAATAAGTGCAACCAAACGTGAATGATCAGGGGCCACTTTGTAAGACTCAGTGCTAGTTACTCTAAGTTTGAGAATATTCAAAAGAGGGAAAGTTGAACCTTTTTGCTGAGATGTTAATTGAGCAATTGTTTCTGGAATTTGCTAATCGTGACACAGAATGCCAGCCCAAATGTGTTGTCGAGACACACTCCCCTGCTGAAAAAGGCACGTGACGGGTTTTATTCTATTTTAGGTTGATCGAAGAGAAGAACACGGAGCAGTCGGCCGAGGAGACTGAGAGCAGTGTGGGCAGCGGGAGCTTAGGCAACCTCCGTCATTTTATTTATTTTTTATTTATTTATTTATTTTTTCAGCTTGTCAAATTTATATTTTATTAAAGGGATGTCTATGTGTCCTGTCAATGGGTTTATGTCTTCTTTCAGTGTATTTATTTATTTATTATTATTTTTTTTGGAGGCTAATTACTTTACAATACTATATTGGTTGGTTATGCCATACATGCTCCCTCAACCTGTATCCCGCCTCCTCGCTTGCCAGCTCCTGCTCGCACAGCAGTGGGCGCTCCAAGCCCCAAAGGAGGTGGCACAGCCCGCCGCAGGAAGTAGACAAGCTGGGCATCACGACTGGGATATGTGTCTGGCTCCTCCCTGCCGCGTCCCTCCCCCAGCACACTGGTTTTCTTTTGTTTGTTTGTTTTTTCTCTTTTTACCCAGAAGAAAATCAGGTACATTTGCTACGCTCAGAGGTCTAAGATTTTTTAAAACTGCCTAGTCTTTATGGCACAGTGACAAATTCAGTTCAGTTCAGTTCTGGACCACTGGCTTAGCACGTCATCGTGAACTCAGCCAGAGCCTGCCTCTGTAACATTGGGCCGGGCCTGTGCTGGGCACAGCAGCTGCAGGGAAGTTTCTGTTCTCAGGGAGCAGACAGCTTCATGAAAGTAACCATAGGCAGCTCTCATGGCGTGTGAAAACCGTGCCGCACATTTTCCACTGGGGATGCCTGACTGCAGGGCGCAGGGCATGCGGTGGGGACAAAACCCAAGAATCTCAACTGGTCTGCTTGCTGATGGGCCTGGCCGTGCGCTCAGGCCAGCTCTACGTGTGAAACCAGGTTAAAAGCCGGGGGCCCCAGGGAAGAAGTCGGGCTTCCTCACTCTTCCGAGTCTAAAAACAGGATGACTACCTAGGGCTTTTGGTGACAGAGTGTGTGGCTCTAAAGCACATGTCCCAGCTTGCTTTCATGTTTAGCCTGGGTTTTGTGAGTGCATTGCTGTTTACCCCATGAAATCACGTGTACAACACTCTGCTTTGTAACTGCACTTGCATTATCACTGTTTCCGTTACCACCCATTTCATGTTAGCTATATTGTTAGTCAGCATATAATTAAATTCACTGTGAATCATTTTAGTGGCATGTGAAGTGGTAACTAGTCCATGTTGTGGTCTTTTGACACGCTGTTTTTATAATTTGCATCATTGACTAAGTAGTTGAAATTTAAAATTCTTTGATGATTTCTCTGTGGTTTCATGCTTGATTTCTTTCCGAGTATTTGTAAAAGAACAGTTCTGTATATGTTTTCCTTGCTGTTGGACTTCTCTGACGGTGTGTCTGCTTTTGTCATTGGTTTTGATTTCCTGTCTCATCCTGCTGTCTGCTTAGTCGTTGTCAGTCAGGCAACGGTCAATCAGTCGTTGTCAATCAGCTGTCGTTTGCCCATCCGTCTCCCCTCCCCCATCCTCCCACTTGCTCTGGTCATAGCGGTGCTGTGGTCCACAGCGTGAGTCCCCTTAGTAGGGTTTGTGCTTTGTCTTCGTGTCTCATTAAATGGTGTGTTTGCCCCATAGCAGTAAGTTTGAATTAGCGTATCACTAAGCAGTTACAGGAGAAGGCAATGGCACCCCCACTCCAGGACTCTCGCCTGGAAAATCCCATAGACGGAGGAGCCTGGTAGGCTTCAGTCCATGGGGTCGCGAAGAGTCAGACACGACTGAGCGACTTCACTTTCCGTTTTCACTTCCATGCATTGGAGAAGGAAATGGCAACCCACTCCAGTGTTCTTGCCTGGAGAATCCCAGGGACGGGGGAGCCTGGTGGGCTGCCATCTATGGGGTCGCACAGAGGGGACACGACTGAAGCGACTTAGCAGCAGCAGCAGCAGCAGCATGCAGTTATAAGCATAATGTAGATGGATCCTAAACTACATAACGCGTGTAATTCATAAATGAGATGATCCTTACATAAAGAAATGACCCTCTTAAGTGTAGATTTAATGGACTTTTGACACAATATCCTTTCTGTGTAGGCGCTTGTATTTAAGACTCTCAATGTCATCAGCTTTTGCACAGTTAATGTCTCTCTTAGACTTTAAAAAAGTATCTTCTATGGTTAATGACTGCACCTGCTATTATGCTAGTTTTCATTCTTACATATTTTCACAGGGAACCTGCTTTAATGAATTTATTTTGAGAAGTTTTAAATCAAATTCTTTGTAAGGATTTTACATAAATATCCAATAAGTGGTCAGATTTCTTCAATGTTGAAATAGGTATTATGGTAACTTCCTCATCAGTTAAATTACTAATTTAATGTTTAACATTTTTTTATGAGAGAAACTAATTTATAGAGAAATTTGGCTGAGAATAGACAACTGTTAAGGCCCTTTATTGTACAGAATGCTGTGCTTTATTAAATCACGATATTGTAATGGAATTGTATCGTCTGAGTAGTAATTGATAGTGTTTCTCTAGTAAATCTTCAATAGCTTATTTAATTTCTGTGGTCAAAAATATGTTCTGTTTCCAGTTACATGTTCTCTAAATCTTCATCTCACTTATATGTTTGCAGTCTTTTTTGCTTTACTGTCTTTGCCTATACTGATTCTTGAATTTTTAGCTTCAGAGTCACAATAAATCTGGTGTCTTTTCATTTCTTTGCATGCATCTATCAACCTAGTGATTTAAGGAAGCATCGTTGAAAGGTAAACTACTTAGTACTTTAGCATGCCTTTGTTTCTCTGTGAAGTGTTAAACAGTCCTTATCGTTTAACATGAATGAACACTATGTGGTTATGTACTGGTGAATAATTGACGTTTTAATGGAAGTAACGAAGCTCACCTACCACTTAAAATATGCTGATGGTTCTGTTGGAAATAGGTCATTTGTTGGGACAATTGTAACAGTTTGCTTTCTCCCACTTGTTTGCCTTCTAATCATCTCATGCTTATTTATAATAGACATAGTATCATTGGTTATTTTTAAATTTTTCTTTACTTATTTTTTTGCCATGCTGCAGAGCTTATGGGATCTTACTTCCGCAACCAGGGATCAGACCAGTGTCCCGGCAGTGAAAGTGCCAAGTCCTAACCTCTGACCACCATGGAATTTACATTCGGTGTTTTCTTAAAAGTCACGACTGTTAGATTTTCTTAAAAGACATAGATGTTAGATTTGCGGGAAGCCAATTTACTGACGGTGGGTAGCAGTGTGCAGGAGACTCTGTGCACCGGGCACCGTGTCAAGTGCTTTCCAAGTCTGTCATCTCATCCCACAGACACCCAGGTGAGGTCTAGGCTGCTGTTATCCCCATTCAGCAGACATGGACACTGAGACTGAGAGAGCCCAGGCTCACACACAGCAGAGCGGTGCGGACTGGTCTGATCAGAGCCTGGACGTGTACCCGTGGTGCCGTCCAGCTCTCTTTCCTCCTGAGGCTCTCGTGTCCATCACGGCATCCCTGATGGAGGGAGCATCAGGAGGGAGCTCGGTGCCGCTCCCCTCGGGTCACTTGGATGAGCCCCTGTTGTTGGGATCCAGTGCCCCGAGGGTTGGCCTTCCTTGTCCCTCTCCCGCTCCCAGCCCGCTGACCGAGGACTCCTGGGGCCTTCCCGCAGGACTCGGGCAGCCGCACTCTGGTTCAGGCAGCTCAGTGCCCGGGAGCCCTCCTGTTGGGCACAGCAGGGCAGCGCCGTCACCCTGGGATTGGTGGCCGGGGTGTGCCGCTCTGTCAAACCTCAACATGGATCAGCCGTAGGCACCCATATGTCCCCTCCCTTTTGAACCTAACTCAAATCTCCCTCCCTATTCCACTGTTCTAGGTTGATACAAGATCATCTGTTAGTGAGACCTAGGGGTGCTTTATGGCAACCACAGTGAGCGAATTACACTCGAACTGTGTGTAAGCACTTCAGGGTGTAGCCCCCAGTCTGTGTGTTCCCTAGAAATCCAAGGCAGACCCGTGGTGTTCACATGGAGGGGTTAGGTACCTTTTCTGTGTTTCTCTGGTCGTGATGGGTTCCAGTAACCTGCATCATCACTACAAATGCTCTTGGGTGGTGGCACAAGCGGTGTGCTTTCCTCCTTCAAACAGAAAGGTCTGGACGGCTTTGCTGAGAGGTTTCTTACTCTTGAAACTGGTGCTTCTGAGCAGCGTCTGGCGATGAGCACAGTCCTTTCATCAGGGCAGTTCATGCCATGCAGGGTTCACGGTGCTGGCATTGCTCTGCCCTCCTGCCCGGCAGGGCCATCTGGTTGTTGGGTTCCAGGGAGGGCAGAGCCCGGCTGCAAGGAGGCTCTGGTCCGGGGTCTCTGCACTCAGTCGGGTGCTCTCGCTGCCCCACAGCCCTGCCTCTCTTGAACAAGACAGTCCTTTAAGATGGCATTAAGCTATAACAAGGGTTTATTTTGTACTTGGGGGAAAGCATAGCTAATAGATTTTCAAATAAGTTTCTGGTTATAATGTAAAGCCTGTGAGATTGCCTTTTACGACAGTCTTTTGTTACCCAATTTTACACTTACCTCATTCCCTCAGCCGCCAGCTATCCGGGAAGAGGTAGGAGGCATCGAAGGCAAAACCTCGACCCCTGCCTCGCCGCGGTCCCTTCGGCTGGACCGGCTGCACACGGGGTCGCTGCGCACAGCCAGCCACGAGGCCATCAGGGACGCCTGCAAGTAAGGGGCTTGTGCGCCTCGGCATCAGTTTCAGGAGCCCTGCGCCTCTTGTCTTGAAAGAGTTGCAAGGATGATTTTACATGAATCCCACTGGGTTCGGTGCCTGGGTTTAGTGGTGGACTTCAGGTGCTGGGGGAGGAGAGCTCAGTGACCTCAGTGATTTTAGGAAACGTCCGTCTCGATGGATTGACTCCTGTGGGAGCTTTCCTCCTGCTCTTGCTAGAGGTCTGCCCGGCCCGGTGTGCGTTCCTGCTGGTGGCGGCCCCTTGCCTCTCGGGTTCACTCTTGAGGGTCCCTCCCTTTTCCTCAAGCGTCTCCTCTCAGGAGACTCTGTCCACTCCCGTGACTGACACTGTCCTCATTCAGACCACCACCTGCTGATCTCCTGTCCTGAGCCAGGCAGCACTCGATGGAGGGCACGTGTGGTCACCTGACCAGCAGCCCTGCACGGTGACCGTCGCTCTCCTGCCACTGCCAGGGGCAGTCACCGTGCGGGAGGCAGGGCTACTGCCCAGAGCCGGGGAGCTCGCCTTCTCTGGGAGTGTCGTCACCTGCCGAGCAGCGACCCTGAGGGAAGGTTGGAGCGCCCTCAGCACCAGCTGGCCTGGAGTCAAGTCCTCCTTGGGGGAGAGCTAGAGGCAGGGAATCGCAGCTTCCCGGGGTGGTTGTCTGTGGCCAGGAGCCTGCTTTGCTCGTGTGGAGTGTGCTTGGTGAAGGAGACTCCACGGTCTGCTGCGAGGTTGAGGCACGGGTGTTGCTGGGTGCCCGGTTCTATCAGTAGGTCCTGTGGACGGGTGTGTGTTTGCACAAGGGTGCCAGATAACGGTCGTTTTCTCTCCCCGAAGCTCGACAGGCTCCCAGGACAGCCCCGGGAGCAACCCCAGCAGCAGCAGCCAGGACTCGCCGCACAAAGCAGCAAAAAACAAAAGCATCAGGTACTCCATCAGCCGCATATTTCAAAAGAAGTAAAAGGGCCGGCCTGGACACCCCGGCAAGGAGGCATTCGGACCAGGTGGGTGCTTCACCGTTCGGAGTTAGGGGGCCTGCAGGCATGTCCCTTCTGCGTCTCCCCCGTCATCCCCACGAGGCACCTGTCACTCACGCTGGGGGTCCTCCTGGGAGCAGGAGCGGAGGAGGCGTCTGTCTTCTCGGTGGGTCTGAGATGATCTGATGAGTTAATGAGTGGTTGGGTGGATGGATGGATGAATTCGTCAGTGGATGGGTGGATGGATTAATGAGTGGATGAACAGATGGCTGGCTGGATGGGTGGATGAAGGGAGCATGGAATGAATAAAGCAGATGTTTATACTCCAATGCTAGAAACATATTCTCCCAAATTGCTTGAGTAGGAGCTGGGCAATGGTTGTTTCCTCCAGAACAGTGACAGGTGTTTGGAAACGGCTAAGTGCTCATCAGTGAGGGGTGAGGTACAATCTGTGGACAGCCCACAAGGAACAGCCCCCTCCTTCCTGCCACCGTCCCCACCCCCAGGAGCCCGTCAGGGGCTCTGCCCACGGCCCCCGCCCCACCCCACAGCCGCGCAGGTCCTCCTGGGGGCTCCTCAGCACACAGTGTCATCACCAGGCCCCCACCTCACTCGGCGCCATCTCCTGGAGGACAGGGTGTGTTCCTGCCTCTCCAGCCAGATATTTGCTGAGTGTCTTGTTTGTGCTGGGTGTGGGATGTACAGGGGTAAGTAACGCAGATGTGGTCTGGAGCACAGTTTAGGGACAAGAGGGGAAAAGGAGCAGGTTATTACATCTCTCCCTGTTATTCAGAAATACAGCACTGCGAGGGATGCTGCATTGACTGTGTACCAAATGCTGCACGTGCCCCTCACCAAGCAGGGGCTGCCACCTCCCGATTTACAGAGGAGACATGGCCCCGCGGTTAGGGAGTGGTGAGGCAGGTTCACACCCACGCAGTGGGACCGGGCACTTTGCCGAACCCCAGCCACCTCTCCGGTGGATGCAACAGAAATGAGATGGTTCTATGGCATCACTGATTCAATGGACGAGAGTTTTAGCAAACTCCAGGAAATAGTGAAAAGGACAGGAAAGCCTGGAGTGCTGCCGTCCATGGAGCGGCAAAGAGTCGGGCACAACTGAGCGACTGAACTGAAACCTGAGTGTGTGCTGAACTGCTTCAGTCGTGTCCGACACTCTGCAAGCCCAGGAACTGTAGCCCAGTAGCTCCTCTGTCCAGGGGATTCTCCAGGCAAGAATACTGGAGTGGGTTGTCATGCCCTCTTCCAGGGCATCTTCTTGACCCAGGGATCGAACCCACGTCTCTCGTTATCTCTTGCATTGGCAGGCAGGATCTTTACCACGAGCGCCACCTGGAAAGCCCCAGTGAATGCTGACAACTAGGAAATGCAGAAAATAAGGGCTGCTCCTAAGTTAAACCAAAAGAGCAGCAAGCACAGGTTGTAAAGTGGGAAACGCAGGATGAGCGACAGCAGTGCTGATGGAAACAAGCTAGGATGCGCTCACCCACATAAAGAAAATACCCATGCCATTCGGAAGAGGAGCCCGTCAGCCCTCGAGGGACAGTAGAACCGGAACGGAAACCGAGGCCATGGTCAGCAGTGCCCACCCACAGGGCCCGAGTGGAGTAGTGTCACTCACCGGGCTTCCTGCGTCTCCAGAGCTGCTGGCGGTAACATCTCTGAGTGCTAGACTGGGCAGCGTCCCCGAGTGAGCTAAGACATCACTGCTCTCCTTCCAGTGCTGCTGCGGGGCCCTCTGTGGGCGGCCACGCTAATCCCCTGCCCTGCCACCCTCTGGGGCCCGGCTGTCCCCTGGGATCTTTTCAGCCCTTGATCTTGGGTGTTCCCAGCCCTCTGCCACGCAGGACTGGGACGCAACTCAGGACTTGGGCTTGAGACATCAAGGAGACCGTGAATCTGGACGGACCCCGCCCTGGGGCCTGTGAGAGAGCAGGAAAGCAAAGCCCCCACGGGGAGGAAGCAGAGCTGGGGAACGTGCCCTCAGCCACCACTGCCTTCTGCGCAAGTGCCTCTTCTTTGCCTCTCCTTGACCTGAAAGGAACCCCAGCTGCTGCTGCTCCGCAGGTGATTCCTAAAAATGCACCTCCTGCAAGAGCTGTTGTCCTGCTGCACTGGGGCTGCCTGAGTGTGCTAAGGAGTGTCAGAAAACTGGGGATGCCACACCTCATACTGGAGGTGGAGGGCCTGATACTGGGAAGGGTCTAATGCCTGGGGAGGGTCTGAGGGTGAGGGGGGCCAGATGCTGGACTAGGGTCTCATGCTGGGGGAGGGCATGATGCTGGACTAGGGCCTGATGCTGGGGAACGGCCTGATGCTGGACTAGGGTCTGATGCTGGGAGAGGACCTGATACTGGATTAGGGTCTGACCCTGGGGGAGGGTCTGATGCTTGGGAAAGGTCTGATCCCGGGGGAGGGCTTAATGGTGGGGGGGAGAGCCTGATAGTGGACAAGGGCCTGATGCGGGGGGAACCTCTGATGCTGGCCTAGGGTCTGATGCTGAAGTAGGGCCTGATGCTGGGGGAGGGTCTGATGCTGGGTCGTGTCTGAAGCGGGACTAGGCCCTGATGTTGAGAGAGGGTCTGATGCTGGAGTGGGCCTGATGCTAGGGGCAAACGTCTGATGCTGGGGGGACCCTCTGATGCTGGATTAGGGTCTGATGCGTGGGGAGGGCCTGATGCTGGGGGAAGGCCTGATGCTGGACTAGGGCCTGATGCTGGGGGAAGATCTGATGCTGGACTAGGGCCTGACACTGGGGGTGGGCCTGATGCTAGGGGGCAGGTCTGATGATGGGGTGCAGCCTGCTCCCAGATGTTCACAGAGTTGAGTATAAACCTCTGTGAGAAATCTTTTTCTCATACATTCCTAGCCGCCCTTCTATGTTCTCTTTTTCCGAAGCATAGTTGCTGTGCACTATCGGTTTAATTTCTGCCGTACATCAGCATGAGTTAGCCATAGGTGTACGTGTGTCCCCTCCCTCTTGAATCACCCCCCACCTCCCCTTGCTGCATTCTTGTTTCTATGGATACATGAATAGTAAAGACTGTTGACTAAGATAACATAAAAAGCTCCCACACACAAGCGTGCACAGGCACACTCCCTAGTGCATCATTCGGGTCCGCGTCAGGGTTGCCCTCGGCCAACCCCCTGGGACCCACAGTGCGCCTTGACACCTGCACTTTGTTCCCACCCTTGGCCCGCTGCCCACGCCTCAGCAGCAGCGGGGCCCTGTCCCCGCAGATGCTGAAGTGATGGAACCCCTTGGCTCCGGAGCCAAGGGCACGAACACCCCGTCGGTCGTCCTTTGCGGACACCTATGTCTTCGCCTTCTGGCCTTTCCACTGTATCCATCGGCTTCTCCTAACAGAATGTCCGTGTGATGACACGGGCTCCCATTACCAGCTCTGGTCTGTTCTCAGGGAGAGGACAGCTTACCCTCAGCACTCTTGATTGGCAGTGGGAAATTTTGCTTCAATACTTTATTGAAAGAAAACAATAAATAATACTGCAATAAAAAAAGTTCAGAAGTAGACTGTGCGTACTTTGTCACATATTCAGGAAGTTCACAAAAGAGTAATAGGAAAACAACGGTAAGAATGAATTGTACAAGTAAATTAAAGGCGGAACCTACATGTAAAGAGACATGTTGTCTCTGTCTACCGAGATCCAGCTGCATAATAAATATCGCACCATGATCTGAACGCATCTCTTGCTGGCTTTTTTAATGTGCCACTGAAAAAGTAAAAGTTACATTTGTACTTATACAATCCAGAATGGCTATGTCATTGCAATCTAAAAATGTACACCTAGGTCCATTCTTTAAACATGTTTAGAAACAGATGTAAAAAGGTGATTTACATACAAATAAGGCCTTTGTCAGAGCTGCACTACGCTGTCTGTCTGGGAAGTGGCACCTTCGCTGTCCAGCTGGATGGCTCCGCAGCGGGCACAGGGCATCGCAATTGGTCCCCGATGAGTCTCACCGGAGAGGAGGGATCCGAGTCCAGAGACTAGGTTACCGGAGAGATTTTCATAGCCGTCTTCTAGTCATCCTTTCAGCCCAAATTTCATCAGAAGCTCACATTTAACACCCAGTACTTTTAAATCGCTTCACGCTGCAGACAAAAAGCATTTCTTGCCAGAAAAAGTACGGTTTAGGTCAGTCGTTAAAATCCAACAACCATTGGTTGGAATTAAGTTTGCTGATTTCAGAGTGATTGTTCAAGAGCTCGGTTACAGTCTGGAAGGGTAATGCACACTGTGTCGTGATTTTACAATCGCAGGAAAAGCCCTTCTCTCATGGTTTAAGATGTAAAAGTTAAACAAGAATAATTACAATAAATGCATCATTTACAAAAGCCATATATTTGTTCATAGGATTGACACAGACAAGCACTGCAGTACATTCATTTGAAAGACTAAAATCAGGTATCAGAACACGAATTGCTCTGAAAGGATATTTATAGCCTGAATATACAATAAAAAGTAAGTAATTATATAAATGAAGTCATAAGTTTACATAAACATAAGAAACATGAAATTCTAAAATATTTTCTCTATGGTATCCATGAGCTTTTCACTAATTAAAAACCCTGTCATAAAATATCTTCGGGTCCATATAACAAGTATCAACAGATTAAAGATTGCATCGAGTTGAAAATGTAGTCTCTGTCGTATCCTGGACGCTGTCTAATCACCTGTAGAAGTAGTGTGGGTAAACTGGAAACACACAGACGAGTCAGTCCTGGGACGGCGGCTGGTGCCCGAGCCCCTGCCCCTCCAGACACCCCCCCACACCCCATTCTGGGCTTCAGGGGCTTTGAGAATTCAGAGAAACACGGAGGACCAAGCAGATGAAGGAGAGAACTCTGTGGCGGACTTTATTCTGACATATAGCTAAAAGCTGCTGGTAACAATCCCCAAAACCCAATCCAGCTTTCTAGCTGAGAGGGGAACAGGACAGAGCAGACAGCCTCCTGCCCTCAGAGCGGCTGGAGCAGGGCTGGGCCCCCAGGCCGGACACACCAGAGGACTGCCCAGAGCAGCACCTGCAAGGGAGGGTGGCCCCTCAGCGGCGGCCGAGCCCCAGATGCTGGTGCACCTCCGTGAGAAATGCTGGCCTCCGCACAGAGAGGCCCAGGGCAGGGCAGCCTCGAGAACCCTGACGCCCTGGGCCCTGCTCCCTCCAAGACTGTGCACGCAGGGCATGGCCGGCAGCACTGCCTCTGTGGGAGGGACACCCGTGCACACGGACGCATGGGAGCCTTGGGCCGTGCTCTGACCAGTCCAGCGCCAACCGGGCGCCAAGGTCACATTCTCTGCTGCTGAGGGCTCTCCCAGGCCGACTTCCAGAGACCCGCTGACCCTCCACTCCCAGGGTGTGGCCTCCATGCCCCCGCGGGACCAGGCTTGCCAGTACTCACCCCGAAGCTCAGCAGGAGCAAGTCCTGACTGCAGCGGAATCCAGCCTCTGCATTCCTGCCACGCTGCCTGATCCCACGAGCGCGGGAGGAAGCGTGCAAACACAGTGCGGCTAACCGTGCAATGTCACACGAGGCACGAGGACACACACACACTCACACCCGCAGCAGAGCCCACTCCTACTGAGGGTCTGGGGAACCTCCTAGAGGGAGGATGAGCCGGGGAGAGCGAGCCTGGCGGCTGCCATCTGTGAATCCTACCCACCGGGGGGGCGGGCAGTCACACTAGAGCAGGAACGGCACAGTCGATGACAAAAACACCGACATGGGGACAGCTACTCCACGTGAGCAGCTGCCACTGTTTCTCCCTGGTCTCTCATCCCCTCCTTTCCTTAATTAACAACTGCCTGAATCTGCCCAGTGGAACTCAGGGAAGGTCATGGAGGCTGAATGAAGGCCGTTAATCAAAGAAACGGGGGACACAGAATGCCTTGTGCTCAGGAGCCCCAGGGGGCCCTGCATGGTATCGCCTGTTGGCCCAGCTGCAGTTTGCTCATCCTGTCTTCCTATTCTGGGCCACCCTTCCCTTTTCCATCCCCTGCTACATTTCACTGTCAGGGCACCGACCATGACACCCTTTCTCCGGGTTCAACCACAGCAGGGTCGAAGGGCTGCAGCCTTTCAGCTTCCCCTCTGCTGGCACCTTCACCACACAGGACAGGGTCTGTGTGCACCCTGCTTGTTTACTGCAGCTGGAGACCACAGGCGGTGTGTTTGCTCATGTGCTCACCCCTTTCGCTTCGGGCCAGGTTTGGGGGGTACTGGAGGAGCCCACCACAAGGCGCCCTGGAGGTGGGGCATCAAGGCCCGGACAGAAGGATCGGTTCTTCCAAAATTGCTGGGGATGGGGGATGGGGCAATTTCAGGGCCTCCTCCTCCTGACACTTGGGAGTCTGTTCTTTGTTTTACTTTGCGTGTTTGTCAGAGGCTTCCCCTTTTTCTGTGAGCACTTTCTGAGCCCCCTTCCGCTGTCCCTAGACCCTAGGAGAAAGCCTGGCGAAGGCGGGGACAAACTTGGGGCTGAAATCAAACAGATCATTTACTCTCTGTATATCTTTGGTCGAATTATTAACTCGTCCACACTTCGGTTTCCTTTCCAGGAACAGGCCAGAAACTCCTAGCTCCTGGGACACCCCAGAGGATGAAAGAAGGTGACCAGTTGACCGCCCATCCCCAGTCCTGGCACCAGCACACAAAGAAAGCAATGCCTTCTCTCTGTCCTCCCAAATGTCAGGCCCCAGAGTTTCCTCCCTTATGATACCCGGCCCCCCACCCTACCCCCGCCCAGGAGAGGTATTCAGCTCAACTCAGTGTCAGGAGACATGGGGGCAGGTGAGGGAAATTGACGGTGATTTTCCACTAGCTGTTCAGCACTGTGCTGGATATTTTAGGCATTGCTAGATCTTTCAGGCATTATTTCGTTATTAGGCAGAAAGCACACAAAAATCGGTAATGACTCAGGCCTGCCTTGAACTTTCCTGCCTTCTGTGTGGCAGATTTCAGAGACTCAGGCCCTGGATTTCTCGTCCTCTGAGCCTGGCCACTGGGTGAGACCTGGTCCCCACTTTCCCTTTGCTGGCTGGCCCTGCAGGCCAGCACACAGACCCCTTTTCAAAGTGTCACAGACAGACTGACAAAGGAAGTAACACAAGTTTCAGAATCTCACAGGGCTCTGTGACTGCAGTCTGGATTCTGCCCCCTTTTAAGAGCTGGTTCTGAGACACCCCTTGACCTCTTGCCTGTTGCAGCCATGCCTGGGGCTGGGGGTCTGCAGTCTCCTGTTTCTTTTCCAACCTGCCCCCAACTCACCCCTGGCCGCAGAGTGTTCAGACCACAGAGAGAGGGACCTTAGGACCTCCTGAGGCATTTGTGAGGAAATCCCCTTGGGGAATTTTCTCAAAATGGGATTTGGAAATTCTGCACCTTAGTCACTCTGGACAGAGGCAGCTCTGGGCAGTGACAAGAGAGGGGGGACAGGGATTTAGATCTGGGCTCTGGCCCCAGTTCAGCTCCAGTCCTCTTTGTGAGATGGTGGCAGACCTCTGCCCTTTGAGGCCCTCCATTTCCTCATCTAGGAAGTGGAGGTTTGACAGTATTGTTCCTGAGGCTGTTCTCGGTTGAAAGATACAAAACTAGAGGATTTGTGGTATTCCGGAGGAGAGTTGGGGGTACGTGTGCTATTGCCCCTAAAATCGATTCACATCACTTCTCCTGCAGCTAAGGCTGAGGGGTTATCTTATCATCTCTCCTTCCTTCCCGTCCAAGGGAAGGGACTCACCAAGGCCCGGGACTCACCTTACTCCCTAGCTCATGAAGTCCTTGTGTGGGCAGTACTGGTCGGTCCTTTCACCTCACTCCCTCCGTCACTCCTTCCCTTTCTCCACCCGCTGCCGCCCCCCCCTCCCCGCCACCTTTCCATTCATTTCTACGTCTGTGACATGTAAAATTCTTCGGGGCTTCCCTGGTGGCTCAGTAGTTAAGAATCCACCTGCCAATGCAGGAAACACGGGTTCAATCCCTGGTTCAGGAAGATCCCACATTCTGTGTGACTACTAAGCCTTTGCGCCACAACTACTGAGCCTGTGCCCTACAGCCCAGAAGCCACAACTACTGAGCCCATGTGCCACAACTATTGAAGCCCGCACGCCCTAGGGCGTGTGCTCCACAACAAGGGAAGCCACCGCAATGAGAAGCCTGTGCACTGCACCTTGAGGGCAGCTCCCGCCTGTGCAACTAGAGAAAAAAAGCCCTCACGGCAATGAAAATCCAGCACAGCCAAATAGAAATAAAATAATAAAAAATAGAATTCTTTGTTTATTAATGTAGAAAACAACTTAAGCAGGAGGGTATTGTACTGGGGGCGATGCTGAGTAGTTCACAGAGTGGACAGAGCATTGGAGAACCTGACTTGGAAAAAGGGCAAGTGAGAAACCAGGGCATCTGGGCGGCAGTGCTACTGGACAGTCTCATCAGGGTACCACTGTTGAAACAAATATACCCCAACCATGTTTCCTATCCACGTCTCAATCTATTAAAGATTCATAGTCCTAGGGGAGGGAGGGTAAACAGCCAAGCTGGTGTCATTTTCTTGCTTCTTCTCTGGGAGAGGATAGAACTCTGCGATTTACAGTACCACTGAGACTGTAGAGCCTGGAGGAGAAATAAGTCCACAAAAGGATATCAAGATGATATTTGGAAGGGAGAATGGATACTGTGTAAGGAAGTTAAAAAACAAACACAGAAACATATTAAACCAATACTCCGCCCAACCATCCACCCATTAATCTCTCCATCTGTCCGTTTATCTAGCTATACTTTCGGCCAACCCAGAAACACGCTTAAACAAAAAAAAAGCCAAAACCTTTTATTTTGTATTGGGGTATGGTGCTGGAGAAGACTCTTGAGAGTCCCTTGGACTGCAAGGAGATCCAACTATTCCATCTGAAAGGAGATCAGTTCTGGGTGTTCATTGGAAGCACTGATGCTAAAGCTGAAACTCCAATACTTTGGCCACCTCTTGCGACGGGTTGACTCACTGGAAAAGACTCTGATGCGGGGAGTGATTGGGGGCAGGAGGAGACGGGGACGACAGAGAGTGAGATGGCTGGATGGCATCACCCACTCGATGGACATGAGTTTGAGTGAACTCTGGGAGTTGGTGGACAGGGAGGCCTGGCATGCTGTGATTCATGGGGTCGCAAAGAGTCGGACACGACTGAGCGACTGAACTGAACTGAACTGAACTGATAGCTGATTAACAATGTTGTAACAGTTTCTGGTGAACGGTGAAGGGACTAGGCATACATATACATGTATCCCTTCTTCCTCAAACTCCCCTCCCATCCAGGCTGCTGCAAAACAGTGAGCAGAGTTCCCTGTGCTAGAGCAGTAGGTCCTTGTTGGTTATCTATTTTAAATATAGCAGAAGAAACACACTAAAAAAGCCTTTTTTTTTTTTTTTTTTGGTCTGTGTGGCATGTAGGATCCTAGTTCCCCGACCAGGGATGGAACCTGTGCCCTCTTCATTGGAAGAGTGGAGTCTTAAACACCGGATCACCAGGGAAGTCCCTGAAGAAACACATTTTTATTCAGCACCGCTGGCTCAGATGGTAAAGCGTCTGCCTGCAATGCGGGAGACCCAGGTTCGATCCCTGGGTTGGGAAGATCCCCTGGAAAAGGAAATGGCAACCCGCTCCAGTACTCTTGCCTGGAAAATTCCACGGACTGAGGAGCCTGGTAGGCTACAGTCCATGGGGTCGCAAAGAGTAAGACACGACTGAGAGACTTCACTTTCACTTTCGTGTTCCAGAGGCCATACCAGGCACTTGATAGACTGCAAACGTATCCCTCAGAAATATCACAGGAATCTTCTTGGATTTACATACAAAGGATGTATTAATGGAGCTGAAACAAAGATGAGGACCCAGAGAAAGGAATTCATGTCTAGCCACGCACTGGAGGGCCTCTAACAACATATCTAGGGACAGAGTGACTCGCTTTGCATGCGGGCAGACAAGGGATGGATTTGTGGACGTGTATTGCAGGAGATTGCTCACCACAAGTGCACAACAGGATGTGGCCAGGATTTAACCTCTGAATCCTAGGCTCTGCCTCTAGTCTCTTTACCTCTCTAGCAGTAAGGAAGTCATAGTTCCTTTTTAACAGCTCTCAAACGGGGACTGTGAATATAAGAATCCCTGCCCGGTATAACTCAGAGAAGTTCTGTGAAGTGGGGTGAGTTAGTGGGTGTGAGGTACTTTCCAAGTACAAAGACAGAGAACTATTTTTGCCGTGTTTATTTCTGTCTCCAGAATGGCTAATGAGAACACTCCTGGCTCACGTGTCCCTCTCACTTCTTTCCAGTCCTCACTGCCCTCCACCTAGCGGTCACCACGGAGAGAGTCTGGTGAGATTTTTGGTTCTTTAGGCTGGTGGATGAATGTCCAGGATAATCACTGCTACTCACCTTGGATCTGTGAATAGTCAGGGCTCTGTGGGCCCCATGCTGGTTGGAAACAGTCCCTGGGTGAGTGTCTGTGTGTGTGTGAACAGATCCCGGTTTCTTGTAGAAGTGAATACAGTGACTCAGAAAGCCCTGAAATACGTGGGTGGCTCAGCTTTCAGTTCACAGTAGAAAGGAGCTGGTTCTCCAAGCTTTTGCTAAGTCAGCACAAGAGATCAGAGCTGAGATCAGAGGGTGAAACAGATATTGTCTGGAAATTGCCCCATGCTTACAGGACCCAGGCCATGACCCTGGGTGAAGCTTGTCAATTCCCAGTGCCTGTTTTGTCATCTGTAAAATGGGTGGCTTGCCTGTTGGTGGTGTTGCTTAATCTTTGTCACTTGTCCTAGGATGAATGTCTGTCCAGGCACAGGCCCCCAGCTCATCTCTTGCAGCTAACGGTCATTCCTCATATGGAAAGCACTCTCTGCGCTGCCTTTCATTGCTGGTGGTCTACACACACTGCCACCTCTCTGGAGGGTTGCTTGGCAAAATTCATTCAAATTTTCAAAGCGCATACTGTATTTAATAAGCACTAGCAATTCTACTTCTAGGAATTGATCTTACATTCATATGCACACGTGCACAAACTAATATTTACAAAATAGTCATGGTCTGTAACAATGAACGCTGCAGCCAGCCTCATTGTCCATCAGGAAGGGGCTGACTGGGGCTTCCCCAATGACTCAGTGGTAAAGAATCTGCCTATTGACATGCAGGAGCTGCAGGCGATGTTTGTTCGATTCCTGGGTCAACAAGAACCCCTGGAAGAGGGCATGGCAATCCACTCCGGTATTCTTGCCTGGAGAATTCCATGGACAGAAGAGCCTGGTGGGCTACAGTCCATAGGTTTGCAAAGAGTTGAAAACAACTGAAGGGCCTGAGCATGCAAGGGGCTGATTAATCTGGTGCTTCCATATAATGGAATTTTAGGCCGCTACTAAAAAGAATGATGTAGTTCTTTATGTGCAGTTATGAAATGATCTCCAAGATACAAGAGGCAAGAAACAGAGTAGCTTTTGAAGTGTGCTTCATGTGTGTGACAAAAGAAAACTCATCCATGCTTGTATATGTACAGATTCTCTTCTGGAGGCTCGTGGGAAACTAGTAATAATTACCTTCCCTTCCTATCAGAAAGGGCAATGCAAAGGAGGCCTGGGGGCATGGGTAAGAGGGGCAGTGCTTTTTTTCTTTTAAGCTTTCAGACACTTAAAACATGAGTTTAGGGACTTCCCTGGCAGTCCAGTGGTAAAGACTCCAAGCTCTTAATGCAAGGGGTACCGGGTTCAATCCATGGTAGGGGAACTAAGACCCTACATACTGCATGGCAGAGCCCAAAAGAAAAAGGTGAGTTTATTTAGGACAAAAGTATACTTTGAAACATTGACATGAGTCCTTCTTTTTTAATTTGTTATTATTATTATTACTGTTTTACTTTTTGGCCACACTGCACAGCATGTGGGCTCTTAACTCCCTGACCAGGGGTTGAACCCAGGCTCCTGGCATTGGAAACACGGAGTATTAACCACTGGAGCACCAGGGAAGCCCCAGCATGTATCATTTTAAACAGTATAACCATTCAAAATTATTATAGTATTTATTTTCAGTTTCTGGTAAAAAAAAAAAAATTACCTTTTTTACATGACTCCTTCACCAAACTTGCTTGATTTTTTTTCTAAAATTTTAATTTTATATTGGGGTACCATTTTGCTGACAAACGTCTGTATAGTCAAAGCGATGGTTTCTCCAGTAGTTATTTATGGATTTGAGAGTTGTACCATAAAGAAGGCTGAATGTCTAAGAATTGATGCTTTTGAACTGTGGTGTTGGAGAAGACTCTTGAGAGTCCCTTGCATTGCAAGGAAATCAAACTAGTCAATCCTAACGAAAAGCAGCCCTGAATATTCACTGGAAGGAATGACGCTGAAGCTGAAGCTCCAATACTTTGGCCACCTGATGCGAAGAACTGACTCATTGGAAAAGACCCTGATGCTGGGAAAGATTGAAGGCAGGAGGAGAAGGGGACGACAGAGGATGAGATGGTTGGATGGCATCAATGGACATGAGTTTGAGCAAGCTCCAGGAGAGAGTGAAGGACAGGGAAGCCTACTGTGCTGCAGTCGCAAAGAGAAGGACATGACTTAGCGACTGAACAACAGTTGATTAACGATGTTGTGTTTCATGTGTTCAAGAAAGTGATTCAGTTAATTATATACATGTATCTGTTCTTTTTCAAAATCTTTTCCCATTTAGGTTATTACAGAATATAGAGCAGAGTTCCCTGTCCTTGTTGATTATCTATTTTAAACGTAATAGTGTGTGTATGTCAATCCTGAACTCCCAACTTATTCCTCCCCACCAGAGGGATGCTATTTCTGTATCTTCAGAATTTAGTATCATGTGGATTTTCTGTCAGTTTATAAACAGTCATCTGGCAGGAAGTGCCCAGGAGTCCCTTGGCATTTCAGGCTCGGTCTTAGAGTCTCTTTGATCTCTAAGTCCAGTGAGGGACCCAGGTCTCACGGGGGTGGGACAACTCACCCAGAGGCTCATCCTTGCTGCAGTCTTTCACCCAATCCCTCGTCCCACCAGCTGCATTGGCTTTTGGAATCGTGCTTTGGCCCCAAAACACAGCCTTCTGTGCCTTCCCCTAGAAGAAGAATGATGTCTGAACCCTGGGAAAGGAGGGATGGATTACTATCTCCTCTGATAGAGGGTGTTGTGTAGTGGAAACTGCACCGGCTTTGCAGTTGCACAAGCTTAGTTTCCAATTCCAGCTTCTGCTGACGAAGCTGTGAAAGTTCAAGAAACTGCCGTGATCTTGTTAGACGGTCTGCTCATCTGTAAAACGGGCTGACTGCTACTGAGTCCTGGGACTGGAAAGACGAGAGGAGGTCATTGTGTACAGTGCCTGGCACACAGCAGCTGCTCCGCGAATAGCTGCAGCTGCGCCCATGGTCACTGAAGTTGGGGTGGCCTCTTCTCACGAGGGAGGGAAGAAAGAGTGGTGGTTGGAATTGAGGGCCCCCTGAGCTTGGCCCCTTGCTGGGTAGAGGTGAAAGGGCATGGTGCCTGCCTGCCAGGAATGCTCAGTGATTAAGTAGTCTGAGAGAACCTCAAGTCTGCAGCCGCCTCTCTGTAGCTCTGACGTCTGGAGATGGTGTGTTCGGCCCCAAGGTGACTGTTTGCAGGACGGGACTTGCCCTGGTGTTCATGGTGGTGACTCTGGTCAAGGAAGAGCCTGACTCAGGAAGAAGCAGGAGTGCTGGAAGCTGCTCTGGGAGGCTGGCATGACCCCGGCATCAGGGGTTCTTATTTCCTGGCTCCACACGTGACTCTGCAGCACACTGGCCTTTCCTGCCACTTGGAAATTGTTTTTAAAATGGGCTTTTCCTCCCAGCTACAGAAACGTCCACGCCTTCAAGGCGGGGGCAGTGGTGGAGGGCACAGAGTTTCGAGTAAGGCCCGCCTGGCTTGGAGTCCTTGCCTGGATGTTGATTCACTCATTGGCTGTGTTCTTTAACTTTTCAGAGCCTCAGTTTCCTTGTCTGTGAAATGGGGATAATAATGCTGCCTACTTTTCACTGTGAGGATGCACAGAAATGTGTGAGGCAGTACAAAAATGTTGTCTCAGGATAGCTGGTTAAAGCTGAGCTGATTGGTCTAAAATGAGGGCAAAAATCTTTTTAGGGTGGGAATTACTTTTGGGTTTGGGGAAAAGGTGCATAATGGGCATGTCTGATTAAAAAGGGGAGACTCCCTGCCTTACCCCACCCTTCCTCTGTTGTCTAGAGAGGGCTAATTTTTCTGCAAAAGAAAGAAACAGGTTTGAGAGTTTTTCATGGTCAGTGTGAGAGCTGGTGTGGAGTCGTGAGGGAGGAGAAGGGAGATGCCCAAGAGTCCCAGGTCTCGGGAAGAAAGTCAGGCCAGGAAGAGATTAATATTTTTCTGTCAGGAAATGGCCAGTGGGTTTTAAAAATAAATTTATCTAGCTAGGTAGCTATTTATTTATTTTTGGCTGTGTTGGGTCTTTCTTGCTGTACCCGGGCTTTCTCTAGCTGAGGTGAGCAGGGGCCACTCTTCATTGAGGTGCGGGGCTTCAGTAGTTGGAGCTTAGTTGCCCCATGGTGTTTAGTTGCCCGTGGCACGTGACGTCTTCTGGAACCAGGGATCAAACACGTGTTCCCTACATTGGCAGGCAGATTCTTAACCGGTGGACTACCAGAGAAGTCTCTGGCCAGTGGATTTTTAAAGCAGGGATTTTTACGGCTAATATCTCATTTTATTATTTATTTATTTTTAAATTTATTTATTTGGCTGTGCTGAGTCTTAGTTACAGCACGCAGGCTCTTCAATCTTTATTGCAGCATATGGGATCTGTAGTTGCTGCAACGAAACTCTTAGTTGCAGCATATGAACTCTTAGTTGTGGCATGTGGAATCTAGTTCCCTGACCAGGGATTGAACCAGGATCAGACACCCTGTACTGGGAGCACAGAGTCCTAGCCACTGGACTGCCAGGGAAGACCCTAATACCTAATTTTAAGTTCTCACCCAAATTATTCTGTGCTACATTCAGAACCTATCTTATGCCCAAATTTCCAGTAAACATCTGTTAACACCCAATAACTCACAGAGGGGTTACTTTGGGGAGATGAGGGCCCTGCGTGTGAAGGAAGAAAGAATTCAGTGGAAGCTGGGAACTGGAGAGGAGAGGTGGCAGGACCCAGCCCCAGCCTTCGGTTCTCACGAGGGCATGTGGATGGGCTGAGCTTCCTGACAGCTTGCAGACGCTGAGATGCCGGAGAGAACCAGTTTTGGGGATATTTTGGTGAGGCTCCAGATGACCCCAGAGCAGGACCTGCCAGGTGGGTGGCTTAAAAAGGAGGGAGGACACGCTGAGACTCAGGTCGAGGAGAACGGGGTGGGGCAGAGGCTGCAAGTGAGGGGCCAGGGGCTCTGGCCACCACGCCCAGTGAGCAGACTGCGAGTCCCCGGAGCTCAGAGCAAGGTGAGGTGACACCTCCTCAGGCAGAAACCGGAACCCGCAGGGTGAGAGTCACACCCCTCACCCCCAGCCAGGGCCTCCAGGCCACTTCAGTGCCCCTTGCATCCCCAGGCCCTCTTGGAGAGGGTTTCCCATCGTCCATCCTTGAGGATGGGATCCAGTGTGGGATCAGTTCCCGAGAACAAAGAGAACATCCGTCTTTGGGGGTGTAGCTAAGTGGTGACATGTCCGTTTTTGACACTGCCGCATGATGCACGGTAAAGGATCACCCCGCTGTCGCAGATCAGCGACACTCTCCAGCCACAAAACCACCCTCTTGGGTTGCAGACACACAGGCTGCTCTCCGGCCTCAGTGCTGCAGATACTCAGAGCATCTGTCTCTGCAAAGCCCTGCTGGTGCGGCTGAGAGCACAAGGGACCCTCCTTTTTCTGTCATGTAGCTGTCCTGTGACTTGTAGCTTCAGTCTCTTTAAAAAAAAAAAAAGAAAGAAAGAAAGAAAACAACAAAACTTTTTATTTATGTGACTGGGCCAAGTCTTATTTGGGGCACATGGAATCTTCGATCTTTGCTGTGGCGTGTGGGGTCTAGTTCCCTGACTTGGGATTAAATCTGGGCCCCCTGCATTGGGAGTGTGGAGTCTCAGCCATTGGACTACCAGGGAAGTCGCCTTCAGTCCTCTTTATGAGGCTTAATTTCCCTCCCAGGGACCAGGTAGAAAAGGCTCAGAGAGTAGGATGTGGAATGGTTTTGTTAAAAAATTAGAAAGAAAAGAAATGGAAAGTATGGAGGTTGAGTCACAGGGCAGTGGGGCTAGACCCAGGCCACCAGGACATCAGGTGGGTAGATTTTCTCTTTACTGTTCTGTTGAACTTGTCCTTTCTCCCTTTCTGTTAAATAGGGAATAATTTAAACAATTCTTCCCCTATGGCTTTGGCAAGATTCTCTGAGATAACATAAAGGATTGAATAGGATTTAGCACAGATGGACATGAGTTTGTGTGAACTCTGGGAGTTGGTGATGGACAGGGAGGCCTGGCGTGCTGTGATTCATGGGGTTGCGGAGTCGGACACGACTGAGCGACTGAACTGAACTGAAGCACTCAGTACAGACCAGCCGATATGGTCTTGCTTATTCTCGCCTCCCCTTTGTACTTTTGGTCTCTCTCTCTCTCTTTTCGTTCTCTCTTGCCTCCATTTTTCCACCAGTGATAAGGTGAGTGGAAGCATCATTCAGAATCCCAATAGTAGAACAGACATGTGGACACAGGGGGACGGGAAGGATGAGACGAATTGAGAGATTCGGATCGGCATATGCACACTCCCATGTGTACGATAGATAGCGAGTGGGAAGCTGCTGTATTGCACAGGGAGCTCACCTCAGTGCTGATGAGCTGGAGGGGTGAGATGGGGGTGCTTGGAGGCAGGTTTACGAGGAAAGGGATATGTGTGTCCAGCTGATGCACTTTGCTGTATAGCAGAAAATGACTCAACATTGTAAAGCATCTATACTCCAATAAAAGACTTAAAAATGAGAAGAGAAAAAAAAGGCATAAAGCACACCTAGAATAAACATCAAATGCTTATCATAAAAAAAGAAAAAAGAATCTCTATTGTGAGGAAAGGGGAACTTTCCTGTTAGGAGTGAGGATCTGGCTCCTGGTAATTAGGGATCGTCAAGATCCCAGGTTTTGGGCCCAGGCCAAAGCAGTGTGAACTTGCTACTTCCCTCAGCTCCTTGAAAGCCAGTTCCACCACTTACTAGCTGTTTGACCCTGGGCAAAGGGGTGAACTTAATCAAGCCTGTTTCCTTATTGGTAACATGGGGCTGATCCTGTGCAGGACACGCTGGGGCTGGGATAGTTGATCGGCATGTTCCATGTCATGGGCCCAGCTGAATGTGTAAGGCAGGTGCTCCAGATAAGTAGCTGCTTAAGCTAAGATGATGAAACTCTACTGCTCAGGCCAACAACCTGGGAGTCGTCGTCCTTGACTTTTCATTCTCACACACTTCTTTGAGCCTGGCGTGCTGCAGTCCATGAGGTTTGGAAGAGTTGGATGTGACTTGGCTACTGAGCAACAACAACTTCCCTGGGAGATGATTCCAGGAGTTTCCAGGAGGCACACAAAGAAATGGAGCATAAAAAGTAAGAATGCCCCTGCAGGTTTCTTTACTGAGCAGATTGCTATTGTAAATGGGCTTCCCTGGTAGCTCAGCGGTAAAGAATCTGCCTGCCAAGGCAAGAGACTGTAGGTTCGATCCCTGAGTTGGGAAGATCCCCTGGAGAAGGAAATGGCAACCCACTCCAGTGTTCTTGCCTGAAGAATCCCATGGACAGAGGAGCCTGGTGGGCTACCATCCACGGGGTCACACAGAGTTGGACATGACTGAGCAACTAAACAACAGCAAACCATCATAATGGGGCACTTTGGACTCAAAGTCTTCTTTGAGGACCCTGGCACATGGTGTGGAGGGAGAAGCTGAATGATTTGCCCACCAGCGTGGGTCTATCATTGATCAAGGGCTCTTCAGGATGACTTCCCCAGCATTCCCATCTTGCTGGGGGTGGGCCCTGGGGCAGGGAGGCAGCGGCTTGCTGTAGAGGGCCAGCCAGTGGTCGTGGGGCCTGGATTAAAAGGATGAGCTGGACCAGAAAGATTTCTCTGCTGTGGCCTTGGAGATGGAGAAAAAGTGGGGGCACAGGACCTTCCTCAGCTAGTAGGCGTGGACATTGAGCTGGGCGTGTAGATGCTATGACTATGGCCCATAGAGACAGGCATTGATCGGTCCCTCTGGGAGCCTTGGCATCAGACAGACACAGATTTGAATTTTGGCTTGGTCACTGACTAGCTGGGTGTGTTGGAGCAAGTTGCTTGAATTCTGAATTCTCCATGGTTTTCTCGTATGCCCTATGGCTAAAATCCCTGCCCTGCAGGGTAGATATTAGGATTAAGAGACATAAAGGATGCTGGGCGTCAGAAGAATTGATGCTTTTGAACTGTGGTGTTGGAGAAGACTCTTGAGAGTCTCTTGGGCTGCAAGGAAATCAAAGCAGTCAATCGTAAAGGAAATCAGTCCTGAATATTCATTGGAGGAACTGATGCTGAAGCTGGAACCCCAATACTTTGGCCACCTGATGCAAAGAAATGACTCATTGGAAAAGACCTTGATGCTGGGAAAGATTGAAGGTGGGAGGAGAAGGCGACGACAGAGGATGAGATGGTTAGATGACCTCACCAACTCGGTGGACATGAGTTTGAGTAAACTTCGGGAGCTGCTGATGGACAGGGAGGCCTGGTGTGTTGCAGTCCATGAGGTCTCAAAGAGTCGGACATGACTGAGCAACTGAACTGAACTGTCAGGTACCTGACACAGAACAAGATGGTCACTGAGTGTGATTTTCCTTTTCATTTCCCACTGCCCCACCCCTTGCTTCTTGGAGCTGGGCTGTGACAGGGTTGTGGGTCACAAGTGGGTTTGAGAATGGAGGCTTCTTAGGAAGAACTGAGGAGGACTCCAGCTAGAAAAGGGGAAGTGGAGGCATGCTCATGACTCAGAATTTCTATTTCAGGCTCCCAGGCAGGATTGGGAGGACAGTTCCCCAGCCATTGTGAGATATAAGCAGACAAGAACGAGCGAGGCCAGGGCTGGCTAGGCAGTGGGGGGTTTTCTGAGCTTGGGCCCTTCCCTTCCCCCTCCTCTCCCCTGGGGGGTGAGGGTGGGATGGTGGTCCTGGCAGGGACTCTGCTTTGTAGTAAGGCAAGAAAGGAGGTGGGGGAAGCACCCTGTCAGTTATGCAGCCAGGAGCCTCAGGCTGCTCTGTGAGCCCAAGAGGGAGACAGCTAGCTATCCAACTGTGGTCCACCCTCAGGATGAAGGGGCAAGGGCATCTGTGGGCAGACAAAAGTCTCAGGGAAGCCAGGGTGGGAGCACCTCCAGTGGACTCCTCCCTTGTAGGTCTCCATGCTGGAGACACAGGGTAACAAGAATGAGGGGAAATGATGCAAGTAAAACGCAAACACAGAAAACATTCAGATCATTAAAACGGATCCAAGTAATGCAGAAGCACCTAGAGCTGTGGCTGGAATCTAAGTTATAGACTCAGGTTTATAGGAAAGAGAACTTTACCACTATAACCTGGTCTGAAATGTATTTTTATCCTGCCCTGTTGCTGGCCTGGTGAGAAGCTTTGATGTCACCTTTCTGGGGGGTGTTCCAGGCATTGGGGCCCCCATTTGGTGACCTGTCACCACTAGTTATTGCTGAGCCTTCCTCCCTGGGGTTAGTGTGGACTGGGGGGTGTGGTGGTGTTCCGATAGTCTGGGGCTCGCTTGAGGACACAGAGACCTTCCCCAGGACTTGGGCCTTCTGTCTGAATGTTCTTCACAGCCCTTCTTCTTTGGGGTCTCCCCTGTGTCGGCCTAAAGAAAAAGACACAGTGTGTGAGCTGTGGCTTCGGGTTTCCTTCAGGGACTGGCTGAGGACTGCAGCCCGGGAGCCAGCCTCTCAGTCGCTCTGCAGAGTTGCTCTAAGGAAGTGTGTGGGGGGAGCCAGGGTGTGTGCGACTATCGGCTGAGGGTTATGAGCAGTCAAGCAAACACCTTGGTGAAAGGGCACCACTAGTCACGGAGCACAGCTGTCTCAGGTGAAAGGTGTCAGTGACATTCAGTGCATGGGAAGAGGTGAGAATCCGGGTCATTCAAGTTCTTCCTGAGATAAGCAACTGAGGGGTCTGCTTCTCTGAGGCCCAGAGTGTCTCATCTTGTTGTGGTCTTCTCTTTTTTCCTTTATAAATTATGAAAGTATGATAACACATTTACAGGAGGCTTGGAAAACACAGAGCAAGGTTATATATAATTCCACTATGCATTACAGTTTCTGTATTTATTTTTAAGTTTAAATTATGAAACTTTAATAACGCATTTACAGCAGTCTTGGAAAATACAGAACAAGGTTACATATAGTTCCACTATATATTACAATTATTTTTTAAGTAGATAAATTAAGATTTCTCTTTAAGTTGGAGTTTCAATGTCAAACTCTCAAAAATTAATAGGATGAAAAGATAGAAAGGTAGAAGGATATGGTAGACCTGAGAAGCACTATGAACCAATTCACATAGTTAAGATTTATACAATTTCCACACAATATCAGAATACAAATTCTAGTCAAGTCCCCGTAGTCTATAAGCCAGGAGACACTGGAACATATACAGGGACATAAAACAAGGTGCAAAAATTTAATGGTCTGCAGGTACAGAAACCATGGAGTCTGTCCTCTTATCACTGAAGAATTATGTTAGAAATCAATATCAAAAGATATTTGAAAATAACCCACATGTTTTCAAGTACACTGTGATGTTTACCAAGAGAGATCTTTGACTTAGCCTTTGAAAGCCTCAATAAAGATGAAAGACTGAAGAAACACAGAGGCTGATTGCAGAGAAGAAAGTGCTTAAATGAGAAATTAATGTCAAAATGGAAAATTAATATCAACGATACTTAAAAAAAACCATGTATTTTGAAATTAAATGTCCACTTTTAAATGACGGGTGTGTCCAAGAAGACATGACAGGGAAAATTAGAAGTGTCTGTACATCCTGTTGTGGGCTTCATTTCCCCTCAGAGCGTGCCGTCGGGCAGCTTCTGCAGCAGGTTATGACCTAACCTTCGTAAAGCCGGGTGCTGAGCAATGCTCTTGTTTATCTGTCTTGACACCTGCTTCCCGGCAGTGGTGCTGGGATGCGAGGTTGCACCTGCCTCCCTCCAGCCCAAACCAAGACTCCCTCTCTTTCTTTTCTTGGCCATGCCGAAGTGCAGGATCTTAGTTCCTTGATCAGGTCAAACCCGGGGCCCTAGCAATGAAAGTCCAGAATCCTAACCACCGGGTCAGCAGGGAATTCCAACCCCACCTTTTTTTTTTTTTTTTCCTTCTAAATGAGTGTTTCATTATCTTTCTTTCTTTTTTTTTTCAATTGAGGTGCAGTTGATTTACAATATTGTGTTAATTTCTGCTGAACAGCAAAGTGACTCTGTTATACACATGCATACATTTAAAAAATACCCTTTTCCTTTAAGGTTTATTCCAGGAGATTGGATACAGTTCCCTGTGCTATCCAGTAGGACCTTGTTGTTTATCCATTCTATTCTTTTTGGCTGTGCCACAGGGCATGTGGGATCTTAGTTCCCTGACTGGGGACAGAACACTCGCTCCCTGCAGTGGAAATCTTAACCACTGGACCACCAGGGAAGTCCCTGTTTATCTGTTCTAAAGGTAATAGTTTGCACCTACTAACCCTGGATTCTCAGCAGAACTCTCTTTTTTTTGTCCTGGAAGAAATCCTCCCTCTTTAATAATTCTGGTGAAGACATGAAGGAAATGCACTTTGAATCTTCTTTTATTCTTTGTGCAGAGGGCGTCGGCTTTTAGAACACAAGCCAGAGACCTCCAGTTTTGCTCTCTGCCCTGCATCAACTCTCCCCTGCAAGGGCTGCAGGAGCCCTCAGGGAAGGGAAGAGGGGACAGAAATAGGAAAATATCCCTAAATATCCTGACAGGGAGTAAAATGTGGCAGTCTGTTTTCCAACAGTGCTCCCTTCCCCCTGTTCACTCCTAGAGCAATGTGTCCTGCATTTGCATGTGTGTGGATTTGGTAGCCTGGGTTAGTCCTTAAGAGGGTCATGCCCCTCTACAGCCAGGAGCATTTCCCCATCTCCTCCCCATTCCCCGTTTCCCATTTTAAAATGCCATGTAGATTACAGTTTAGAATATGCTACACCTAGAGTAGAGCCAGACAGTTTGGTGACGTCAGCTCCCTCTGCAATACCAGCTGCCCTTCGCCTGGTAGATACCCAGTTCCCAAGAGCATAGTACAGAACTGCTATCTCTGCTTTACCGTTCCCCCAGCTCCCTATTAAAAAAATTATTGAAGGGCTTCCCTGGTGGCTCAGTGGTGGGGAATCTGCCTGCCAATACAGGAGACACAGCTTCGGTCCCTGGTTCGGGAAGATCCCACATGCTGCAGAGCCGCTAAGCCTGTGCACCCTAACTCCTGAGCCTGTGCTCCAGGGCCTGGGAACCACAACCACTGAAGTCCATGCGTTCTGTAGCCTGTGCTCCAAAACAAGAGAGGCCACTGAAATGAGAAACCCGTGCTCTGCAACGAGAGAGTGGCCCCTGCTCATCACAGCTAGAGAAAAGTCCAAGCAGTGACAAAGAACCGGCACAGCCAAAAAACGAAATAAAAAACTTAAAAGGAATTATTGAGGTGTGGCTTTGCATAGAGCTAAGTGTGTGCCTCTTACAGCTTGATGAATTTTGGCACATGGATATGTGTGAGTAGTCATCACCCAGACCCAGATAAAGAACATTGTCAGCTCCTCAGAAGTTTCTCTCTTGTTCACTCTCTTTTTTCGCCTTGCCAAAAGGCTTGTGGAATCTTAATTCCTTGAACAGGGATTGAACGCTGGCCACTGGGAGTGGAAGTGCAGAGTCCTAACCACTGGACCACCAGGGACTTCCCTCCCTCACATTTCTTTCTTTCTTTTCTTTTTTTTTTTTTGCAGTGAATCCCCTAAAAGTAACCACTATTTGATATCTATGACTGTTTTTTTTTTTTAAAGACTTTTTGGAAGTGGATCATTTTTTAAAAGTCTTTGTTGAATTTGTTACAACATTGTCTCTGTTTTGGTTTTCTAGCCTCAAGACATGTGGGATCTTAGGTCCCCCTACCAGGGATCAGACCTGCACCCCCTGCCTTGGAAGCTGAAGTCTTAACCACTGAATCATCAGGGAAGTTCTTCTATGATTGTTTTGACTGTTCTTGATTTCACATAAATGGGAAAAAGTATTTACCCTCATGAGTCTGACTGTTTTGCTCCAAACCATGTCTGTGAAATCCATTCATACTGCATCTATCAGTGGTTTGCCGGGTGGTGTGTCCCATTGCATGGATGCACCACAATGACTAAGGCTGCACACAAGCTTCTCTGAATTCAAGTTTCCCCCCAACCTCTGGTCTGAAGGGAGAATTGCATGACAAACTGCTCTCCACTTGTTCACCCAGTTCAGTTCAGTCGCTCAGTCTTGTCCGACTCTTTGTGACCCCGTGAACTGCAGCACACCAGGCCTCCCTGTCCATCACCAACTCCCGGAGTTCACTGAAACTCATGTCCATCGAGTCGGTGATGCCATCCAGCCATCTCATCCTCTGTCATCCCCTTCTCCTCCTGCCCCCAATCCCTCCCAACATCAGGGTCTTTTCCAATGAGTCAACTCTTTGCATGAGGTGGCCAAAGTATTGGAGTTTCAGTTTCAGCATCAGTCCTTCCAATGAACACCCAGGATTGGTCTTTGGGATGGACTGGTTGGATCTCCTCGCAGTCCAAGGGACTCTCAAGAGTCTTCTCCAACACCACAGTTCAAAAGCATCAATTCTTCGGCGATCAGCTTTCTTCACAGCCCAACTCTCACATCCATACATGATCACTGGAAAAACCATAGCCTTGACTAGACAGACCTTGGTTGGCAAAGTAATGTCTCTGCTTTTTAATATGCTGTCTAGGTTTGTCATAACTTTCCTTCCAAGGAGTAAGCATCTTTTAGTTTCATGGCTGCAGTCAGCATCTGCAGTGATTTTGGAGCCCAAAATAATAAAGTCTGACACTGTTTCCACTGTTTTCTCATCTATTTCCCACGAAGTGATGGGACCAGATGCCATGATCTTAGTTTTCTGAATGTTGAGCTTCAAGTCAACTTTTTCACTCTCCTCTTTCACTTTCATCAAGAGGCTTTTTAGTGCCTCTTCACTTTCTGCCATAAAGGTGGTGTCATCTGCATATCTGAGGTTATTGATATTTCTCCCAGCAATCTTGATTCCAGCTTGTGCTTCCTCCAGCCCAGCGTTTCTCATGATGTACTCTGCATAGAAGTTAAATAAGCAGGGTGACAATATACAGCCTTGACGTACTCCTTTTCCTATTTGGAACCAGTCTGTTGTTCCATGTCCAGTTCTAACTGTTGCTTCCTGACCTGCATACAGGTTTCTCAAGAGGCAGGTCAGGTGGTCTGGTATTCCCATCTCTTTCAGAATTTTCCACAGTTTATTGTGATCCACACAGTCAAAGGCTTTGACATAGTCAATAAAACAGAAATAGATGTTCACCCTGAGGTCCCGCCTTCTACGCTTCTGCAACTCTTGGAGTAGAAGGGGCAGCGTTTCCAGGTTCTCCAGCTGTCTCTTACTTTATGCCTTCCTCCTTCCAAGGAGGCACTGGCCCTGCCTTCTTTCTTGAGCTGGGAGAGCAACTGGTTTGCCAAGGAGGACATTCAGTACGACAGGACCTGCTGCTGGACCTGTGTGGGACTCCCGATTGGGGAGGGCAGTTGGAGAGGGAGAAAACGGGCCAAAGGAATAGAGGGAAATCTCGGGTGTGGAGTCTGGATTTCTGCAAGGCTGTGGCATTCAGGTTGCACCAAGTTTAATCAGGTATCCCAGGGGCAGAGAACCTCGAACTGGAGTCTTGGTTTCATACAAGGATGCCCAAGATCAGAGGTCATCTTGGTTCCTAGCCTAGTGCAAAGCAGGGCAAGCTGGATTGACTCAGATAGGACTTGGAAAAGGCTGGCTGGACTGAGCTGGGGAAGCTGGCTGCGGCTGCTTGGGAGGACAGACCTTCACCTGGGAGGTCCCTGTCCCCAGGAGGCCTTAGCTAAAGGGTAGGATGGCCTTCCGGGGGCATCAGATGGCTTCTGAGCAGATGACTATTTCTGGACCCCACTGAGGAGTAGGGCACATCACACCAATACCCCACAGGCAACACTGTAGAGGGAGAAGTTTGTCTGCAGAGGTCAGGATGAGAGCTGGACTGTGGCAGATACGGTCCAGAAGGCCCCTTGAAGACTTTCTGTTTCCAGGAACCCTCATTTAAGTGTCCACTTCAACCCTGACCTCTCCAGGAAATTCCCCATAATCCATAATACTCTCACTTCCTCTTTTCCAAAACTTTCCATCTCTCAGGATGGTGGGAATGGACAGCACCAGCCTGTGTGATAGTTTCCTAAAGGTACTAGCATGTAAAAGCAGTGTTCCTGGCTCCTAAATTGAGGTGCCAATTAGGAGGATGACAGGCACATGACCCTGGTGAAGGACAAGGCTCCTCATCATGACTGCAAGTTCTTTGCCATCATCTCCTCTTCTCCCAGGCAATCCCACTGCATCTCAGATTATACCATTACAGTGGCTCACTACTGGCTCACTACTTGCCCAAGCAATGTCTCAGCGTTGCCAATTCCCAGACAACCTTTTCCCTTTCCAAGTTAACCCTCCAGTATTAGTTTTGGAGAAAGTGGCTTTTCCCACCCCTGTTTATGTGTCTCCTCCAAGTGCAGCCACATCTCCGTCCTGTCGGTAATATGAGGGACCACATTCACTCTGCAGTTTGTCTGGTCTGATTTTTGGAGGTACTAATTTTTGGCTTAAGTGGCAGAAATCTAGCTTAAATGAACTTGCTCATAAAGGAAACATAATGGTTCATGGAACTGGAAAGTGCAAGCAGCTCCCGGCTTCAGATCCAGCTTGATCCAGAGACTCAAACAATGTCATCAGGAGTTTCTTGCCCTCCACTTTTCACTTCTGCTTTTTCTGAAGATACAGAATAGTCGGGATACTCAGAAATTATCCAGAAATGCTTGGACACAGCTCTCTCTCTTTGAGAGAGCCAAGACTCAACTTCAGTCATTAGCTGTGGACATGTTGTGACAGATTAAAGCAAGGGACATGGCACACAAACTCAAATTCCCATCGAGTCCAGGCAGTAATCTAAAAGAGTGAAATAGGCCAGCTGGAGAACGCACGCCTCATGAAAAGAGGGGCAATCACTATGTGGGATGTTGACCCATGGCTACCAGATCTGTTCATTTTTCTGAGTAGACATAGTGTTAACCTTTATTTCTGCATTATACTGTCTTGGATCAAACAAAATAATATTTTCAAAGTACATAAATCAGCAGGAAAAAGTGTATAACCAGTTTTCTCTGTAATAATATATTTTGAATATAAAGGTCAAAAATCATCTTAATACTGATTTTATCCAAGAGATAGATCTATTTTCCGTATCAGCCTGACAATTAGGGACAAAAAAGGAAAAAATAAAAACAGTAAAAGAAAATTTAAAATGGAAGCATTTAAAAATTATTTAAAACATTTTTATTTATATATTTATTTATTTTAATTGGAGGCTAATTACTTTACACTATTGTATTGATTTTCCCATACATTAACATGACTCTGCCCCGGGTGTACATATGTTCCCCATCTTGAACCCCCTTCCCACCTCCCTCCCCATCCCATCCCTCTGGTTCATCCCAGGACACCAGCCCCGAGCATCTTGTATCGTGCATCGAACTTGGACTGGCGATTCGTTTCACATATGATAATATACATGTTTCAATGCCATTCTCCCAAACCATCCCACCCTCACCCTCTCCCACAGAGTCCAAAAGACTGTTCTATACATCTGTGTCTCTTTTGCTATCTCGTATATAGGGTTGTCGTTATCATCTTTCTAAATTCCATATATATGCGTTAATATACTGTATTGGTGTTTTTCTTTCTGGCTTACTTCACTCTGTATAATAGGCTCCAGTTTCATCCACCTCATTAGGACTGATTCAAATGTATTCTTTTTAATTGCTGAGTAATACTCCATTGTGTAAATGTACCACAGCTTTCTTATCCATTCGTCTGTAGATGGACATCTAGGTTGCTTCCATGTCCTGGCTATTATAAACAGTGCTGCGATGAACACTGGGGTACATGTGTCTCTTTCAATTCTGGTTTCCTTGGTGTGTATACCCAGGGGTGCGATTGCTGGGTCGTATGGCAGTTCTATTTCGAGTTTTTTAAGGAATCGCCACACTGTTCTCCATAGTGGTTGTACTAGTTAGCATTCCCACCAACAGTGTAAGAGGGTTCCCTTCTCTCCACACCCTCTCCAGCATTTATTGCTTGTAGACGTTTGGATAGTAGCCATTCTGACTGGACTGAAATGGTACCTCATTGTGGTTTTGATTTGCATTTCTCTGATTATGAGTGATGTTGAGCATCTTTTCATGTGTTTGTTAGCCATCTGTATGTCTTCTTTGGAGAAATGTCTGTTTAGTTCTTTGGTCCATTTTTTGATTGGGTCATTTATTTTTCTGGAATTGAGCTGCAGGAGTTGCTTGTATATTTTTGAGATTAATCCTTTGTCAGTTGCTTCGTTTGCTATTATTTTCTCCCATTCTGAAGGCTGTCTTTTCACCTTGCTTATAGTTTCCTTTGCTGTGCAGAAGCTTTTAATTTTAATTAGGTCCCATTTGTTTATTTTTGCTTTTTTTCCAATATTCTGGGAGGTGGCTCATGGAGGATCCTGCTGTGATTTATGTCGGAGAGTGTTTTGGCTATGTTCTCCTCTAGGAGTTTTATAGTTTCTGGTGTTACATTTAGATCTTTAATCCATTTTGAGTTTATTTTTGTGTATGGTGTCAAGGAGTGTTCTAGTTTCATTCTTTTACAAGTGGTTGACCAGTTTTCCCAGCAGCACTTGTTAAAGAGATTGTCTTTTCTCCATTTTATATTCTTGCCTCCCTTGTCAAAGGAAAGGTGTCCCTAGGTGCATGGATTTATCTCTGGGCTTTCTATTTTGTTCCATTGATCTATATTTCTGTCTTTATGCCAGTACCATACTGTCTTGATGACTGTGGCTTTGTAGTAGAGCCTGAAGTCCGGCAGGTTGATTCCCCCAGTTCCATTCTTCTTTCTCAAGATTGCTTTGGCTATTCTAGGTTTTTTGTATTTCCATACAAATTGTGAGATTATTTGTTCTAGTTCTGTGAAAAAGAGAGTTCTGCTGAGAATCCAGGGTTAGTAGGTGCAAACTATTACCTTTAGAACAGATAAACAGGGACTTCCCTGGTGGTCCAGTGGTTAAGATTTCCACTGCAGGGAGCGAGTGTTCTGTCCCCAGTCTGGGAACTAAGATCCCACATGCCCTGTGGCACAGCCAAAAAGAATAGAATGGATAAACAACAAGGTCCTACTGGATAGCACAGGGAACTGTATCCAATCTCCTGGAATAAACCTTAAAGGAAAAGGGTATTTTTTAAATGTATGCATGTGTATAACAGAGTCACTTTGCTGTTCAGCAGAAATTAACACAATATTGTAAATCAACTGCACCTCAATTGAAAAAAAAAAGAAAGAAAGATAATGAAACACTCATTTAGAAGGAAAAAAAAAAAAAAAAGGTGGGGTTGGAATTCCCTGCTGACCCGGTGGTTAGGATTCTGGACTTTCATTGCTAGGGCCCCGGGTTTGACCTGATCAAGGAACTAAGATCCTGCACTTCGGCATGGCCAAGAAAAGAAAGAGAGGGAGTCTTGGTTTGGGCTGGAGGGAGGCAGGTGCAACCTCGCATCCCAGCACCACTGCCGGGAAGCAGGTGTCAAGACAGATAAACAAGAGCATTGCTCAGCACTCGGCTTTACGAAGGTTAGGTCATAACCTGCTGCAGAAGCTGCCCGACGGCACGCTCTGAGGGGAAATGAAGCCCACAACAGGATGTACAGACACTTCTAATTTTCCCTGTCATGTCTTCTTGGACACACCCGTCATTTAAAAGTGGACATTTAATTTCAAAATACATGGTTTTTTTTAAGTATCGTTGATATTAATTTTCCATTTTGACATTAATTTCTCATTTAAGCACTTTCTTCTCTGCAATCAGCCTCTGTGTTTCTTCAGTCTTTCATCTTTATTGAGGCTTTCAAAGGCTAAGTCAAAGATCTCTCTTGGTAAACATCACAGTGTACTTGAAAACATGTGGGTTATTTTCAAATATCTTTTGATATTGATTTCTAACATAATTCTTCAGTGATAAGAGGACAGACTCCATGGTTTCTGTACCTGCAGACCATTAAATTTTTGCACCTTGTTTTATGTCCCTGTATATGTTCCAGTGTCTCCTGGCTTATAGACTACGGGGACTTGACTAGAATTTGTATTCTGATATTGTGTGGAAATTGTATAAATCTTAACTATGTGAATTGGTTCATAGTGCTTCTCAGGTCTACCATATCCTTCTACCTTTCTATCTTTTCATCCTATTAATTTTTGAGAGTTTGACATTGAAACTCCAACTTAAAGAGAAATCTTAATTTATCTACTTAAAAAATAATTGTAATATATAGTGGAACTATATGTAACCTTGTTCTGTATTTTCCAAGACTGCTGTAAATGCGTTATTAAAGTTTCATAATTTAAACTTAAAAATAAATACAGAAACTGTAATGCATAGTGGAATTATATATAACCTTGCTCTGTGTTTTCCAAGCCTCCTGTAAATGTGTTATCATACTTTCATAATTTATAAAGGAAAAAAGAGAAGACCACAACAAGATGAGACACTCTGGGCCTCAGAGAAGCAGACCCCTCAGTTGCTTATCTCAGGAAGAACTTGAATGACCCGGATTCTCACCTCTTCCCATGCACTGAATGTCACTGACACCTTTCACCTGAGACAGCTGTGCTCCGTGACTAGTGGTGCCCTTTCACCAAGGTGTTTGCTTGACTGCTCATAACCCTCAGCCGATAGTCGCACACACCCTGGCTCCCCCCACACACTTCCTTAGAGCAACTCTGCAGAGCGACTGAGAGGCTGGCTCCCGGGCTGCAGTCCTCAGCCAGTCCCTGAAGGAAACCCGAAGCCACAGCTCACACACTGTGTCTTTTTCTTTAGGCCGACACAGGGGAGACCCCAAAGAAGAAGGGCTGTGAAGAACATTCAGACAGAAGGCCCAAGTCCTGGGGAAGGTCTCTGTGTCCTCAAGCGAGCCCCAGACTATCGGAACACCACCACACCCCCCAGTCCACACTAACCCCAGGGAGGAAGGCTCAGCAATAACTAGTGGTGACAGGTCACCAAATGGGGGCCCCAATGCCTGGAACACCCCCCAGAAAGGTGACATCAAAGCTTCTCACCAGGCCAGCAACAGGGCAGGATAAAAATACATTTCAGACCAGGTTATAGTGGTAAAGTTCTCTTTCCTATAAACCTGAGTCTATAACTTAGATTCCAGCCACAGCTCTAGGTGCTTCTGCATTACTTGGATCCGTTTTAATGATCTGAATGTTTTCTGTGTTTGCGTTTTACTTGCATCATTTCCCCTCATTCTTGTTACCCTGTGTCTCCAGCATGGAGACCTACAAGGGAGGAGTCCACTGGAGGTGCTCCCACCCTGGCTTCCCTGAGACTTTTGTCTGCCCACAGATGCCCTTGCCCCTTCATCCTGAGGGTGGACCACAGTTGGATAGCTAGCTGTCTCCCTCTTGGGCTCACAGAGCAGCCTGAGGCTCCTGGCTGCATAACTGACAGGGTGCTTCCCCCACCTCCTTTCTTGCCTTACTACAAAGCAGAGTCCCTGCCAGGACCACCATCCCACCCTCACCCCCCAGGGGAGAGGAGGGGGAAGGGAAGGGCCCAAGCTCAGAAAACCCCCCACTGCCTAGCCAGCCCTGGCCTCGCTCGTTCTTGTCTGCTTATATCTCACAATGGCTGGGGAACTGTCCTCCCAATCCTGCCTGGGAGCCTGAAATAGAAATTCTGAGTCATGAGCATGCCTCCACTTCCCCTTTTCTAGCTGGAGTCCTCCTCAGTTCTTCCTAAGAAGCCTCCATTCTCAAACCCACTTGTGACCCACAACCCTGTCACAGCCCAGCTCCAAGAAGCAAGGGGTGGGGCAGTGGGAAATGAAAAGGAAAATCACACTCAGTGACCATCTTGTTCTGTGTCAGGTACCTGACAGTTCAGTTCAGTTGCTCAGTCATGTCCGACTCTTTGAGACCTCATGGACTGCAACACACCAGGCCTCCCTGTCCATCAGCAGCTCCCGAAGTTTACTCAAACTCATGTCCACCGAGTTGGTGAGGTCATCTAACCATCTCATCCTCTGTCGTCGCCTTCTCCTCCCACCTTCAATCTTTCCCAGCATCAAGGTCTTTTCCAATGAGTCATTTCTTTGCATCAGGTGGCCAAAGTATTGGGGTTCCAGCTTCAGCATCAGTTCCTCCAATGAATATTCAGGACTGATTTCCTTTACGATTGACTGCTTTGATTTCCTTGCAGCCCAAGAGACTCTCAAGAGTCTTCTCCAACACCACAGTTCAAAAGCATCAATTCTTCTGACGCCCAGCATCCTTTATGTCTCTTAATCCTAATATCTACCCTGCAGGGCAGGGATTTTAGCCATAGGGCATACGAGAAAACCATGGAGAATTCAGAATTCAAGCAACTTGCTCCAACACACCCAGCTAGTCAGTGACCAAGCCAAAATTCAAATCTGTGTCTGTCTGATGCCAAGGCTCCCAGAGGGACCGATCAATGCCTGTCTCTATGGGCCATAGTCATAGCATCTACACGCCCAGCTCAATGTCCACGCCTACTAGCTGAGGAAGGTCCTGTGCCCCCACTTTTTCTCCATCTCCAAGGCCACAGCAGAGAAATCTTTCTGGTCCAGCTCATCCTTTTAATCCAGGCCCCACGACCACTGGCTGGCCCTCTACAGCAAGCCGCTGCCTCCCTGCCCCAGGGCCCACCCCCAGCAAGATGGGAATGCTGGGGAAGTCATCCTGAAGAGCCCTTGATCAATGATAGACCCACGCTGGTGGGCAAATCATTCAGCTTCTCCCTCCACACCATGTGCCAGGGTCCTCAAAGAAGACTTTGAGTCCAAAGTGCCCCATTATGATGGTTTGCTGTTGTTTAGTTGCTCAGTCATGTCCAACTCTGTGTGACCCCGTGGATGGTAGCCCACCAGGCTCCTCTGTCCATGGGATTCTTCAGGCAAGAACACTGGAGTGGGTTGCCATTTCCTTCTCCAGGGGATCTTCCCAACTCAGGGATCGAACCTACAGTCTCTTGCCTTGGCAGGCAGATTCTTTACCGCTGAGCTACCAGGGAAGCCCATTTACAATAGCAATCTGCTCAGTAAAGAAACCTGCAGGGGCATTCTTACTTTTTATGCTCCATTTCTTTGTGTGCCTCCTGGAAACTCCTGGAATCATCTCCCAGGGAAGTTGTTGTTGCTCAGTAGCCAAGTCACATCCAACTCTTCCAAACCTCATGGACTGCAGCACGCCAGGCTCAAAGAAGTGTGTGAGAATGAAAAGTCAAGGACGACGACTCCCAGGTTGTTGGCCTGAGCAGTAGAGTTTCATCATCTTAGCTTAAGCAGCTACTTATCTGGAGCACCTGCCTTACACATTCAGCTGGGCCCATGACATGGAACATGCCGATCAACTATCCCAGCCCCAGCGTGTCCTGCACAGGATCAGCCCCATGTTACCAATAAGGAAACAGGCTTGATTAAGTTCACCCCTTTGCCCAGGGTCAAACAGCTAGTAAGTGGTGGAACTGGCTTTCAAGGAGCTGAGGGAAGTAGCAAGTTCACACTGCTTTGGCCTGGGCCCAAAACCTGGGATCTTGACGATCCCTAATTACCAGGAGCCAGATCCTCACTCCTAACAGGAAAGTTCCCCTTTCCTCACAATAGAGATTCTTTTTTCTTTTTTTATGATAAGCATTTGATGTTTATTCTAGGTGTGCTTTATGCCTTTTTTTTCTCTTCTCATTTTTAAGTCTTTTATTGGAGTATAGATGCTTTACAATGTTGAGTCATTTTCTGCTATACAGCAAAGTGCATCAGCTGGACACACATATCCCTTTCCTCGTAAACCTGCCTCCAAGCACCCCCATCTCACCCCTCCAGCTCATCAGCACTGAGGTGAGCTCCCTGTGCAATACAGCAGCTTCCCACTCGCTATCTATCGTACACATGGGAGTGTGCATATGCCGATCCGAATCTCTCAATTCGTCTCATCCTTCCCGTCCCCCTGTGTCCACATGTCTGTTCTACTATTGGGATTCTGAATGATGCTTCCACTCACCTTATCACTGGTGGAAAAATGGAGGCAAGAGAGAACGAAAAGAGAGAGAGAGAGACCAAAAGTACAAAGGGGAGGCGAGAATAAGCAAGACCATATCGGCTGGTCTGTACTGAGTGCTTCAGTTCAGTTCAGTCGCTCAGTCGTGTCCGACTCCGCAACCCCATGAATCACAGCACGCCAGGCCTCCCTGTCCATCACCAACTCCCAGAGTTCACACAAACTCATGTCCATCTGTGCTAAATCCTATTCAATCCTTTATGTTATCTCAGAGAATCTTGCCAAAGCCATAGGGGAAGAATTGTTTAAATTATTCCCTATTTAACAGAAAGGGAGAAAGGACAAGTTCAACAGAACAGTAAAGAGAAAATCTACCCACCTGATGTCCTGGTGGCCTGGGTCTAGCCCCACTGCCCTGTGACTCAACCTCCATACTTTCCATTTCTTTTCTTTCTAATTTTTTAACAAAACCATTCCACATCCTACTCTCTGAGCCTTTTCTACCTGGTCCCTGGGAGGGAAATTAAGCCTCATAAAGAGGACTGAAGGCGACTTCCCTGGTAGTCCAATGGCTGAGACTCCACACTCCCAATGCAGGGGGCCCAGATTTAATCCCAAGTCAGGGAACTAGACCCCACACGCCACAGCAAAGATCGAAGATTCCATGTGCCCCAAATAAGACTTGGCCCAGTCACATAAATAAAAAGTTTTGTTGTTTTCTTTCTTTCTTTCTTTTTTTTTTTTTAAAGAGACTGAAGCTACAAGTCACAGGACAGCTACATGACAGAAAAAGGAGGGTCCCTTGTGCTCTCAGCCGCACCAGCAGGGCTTTGCAGAGACAGATGCTCTGAGTATCTGCAGCACTGAGGCCGGAGAGCAGCCTGTGTGTCTGCAACCCAAGAGGGTGGTTTTGTGGCTGGAGAGTGTCGCTGATCTGCGACAGCGGGGTGATCCTTTACCGTGCATCATGCGGCAGTGTCAAAAACGGACATGTCACCACTTAGCTACACCCCCAAAGACGGATGTTCTCTTTGTTCTCGGGAACTGATCCCACACTGGATCCCATCCTCAAGGATGGACGATGGGAAACCCTCTCCAAGAGGGCCTGGGGATGCAAGGGGCACTGAAGTGGCCTGGAGGCCCTGGCTGGGGGTGAGGGGTGTGACTCTCACCCTGCGGGTTCCGGTTTCTGCCTGAGGAGGTGTCACCTCACCTTGCTCTGAGCTCCGGGGACTCGCAGTCTGCTCACTGGGCGTGGTGGCCAGAGCCCCTGGCCCCTCACTTGCAGCCTCTGCCCCACCCCGTTCTCCTCGACCTGAGTCTCAGCGTGTCCTCCCTCCTTTTTAAGCCACCCACCTGGCAGGTCCTGCTCTGGGGTCATCTGGAGCCTCACCAAAATATCCCCAAAACTGGTTCTCTCCGGCATCTCAGCGTCTGCAAGCTGTCAGGAAGCTCAGCCCATCCACATGCCCTCGTGAGAACCGAAGGCTGGGGCTGGGTCCTGCCACCTCTCCTCTCCAGTTCCCAGCTTCCACTGAATTCTTTCTTCCTTCACACGCAGGGCCCTCATCTCCCCAAAGTAACCCCTCTGTGAGTTATTGGGTGTTAACAGATGTTTACTGGAAATTTGGGCATAAGATAGGTTCTGAATGTAGCACAGAATAATTTGGGTGAGAACTTAAAATTAGGTATTAGGGTCTTCCCTGGCAGTCCAGTGGCTAGGACTCTGTGCTCCCAGTACAGGGTGTCTGATCCTGGTTCAATCCCTGGTCAGGGAACTAGATTCCACATGCCACAACTAAGAGTTCATATGCTGCAACTAAGAGTTTCGTTGCAGCAACTACAGATCCCATATGCTGCAATAAAGATTGAAGAGCCTGCGTGCTGTAACTAAGACTCAGCACAGCCAAATAAATAAATTTAAAAATAAATAAATAATAAAATGAGATATTAGCCGTAAAAATCCCTGCTTTAAAAATCCACTGGCCAGAGACTTCTCTGGTAGTCCACCGGTTAAGAATCTGCCTGCCAATGTAGGGAACACGTGTTTGATCCCTGGTTCCAGAAGACGTCACGTGCCACGGGCAACTAAACACCATGGGGCAACTAAGCTCCAACTACTGAAGCCCCGCACCTCAATGAAGAGTGGCCCCTGCTCACCTCAGCTAGAGAAAGCCCGGGTACAGCAAGAAAGACCCAACACAGCCAAAAATAAATAAATAGCTACCTAGCTAGATAAATTTATTTTTAAAACCCACTGGCCATTTCCTGACAGAAAAATATTAATCTCTTCCTGGCCTGACTTTCTTCCCGAGACCTGGGACTCTTGGGCATCTCCCTTCTCCTCCCTCACGACTCCACACCAGCTCTCACACTGACCATGAAAAACTCTCAAACCTGTTTCTTTCTTTTGCAGAAAAATTAGCCCTCTCTAGACAACAGAGGAAGGGTGGGGTAAGGCAGGGAGTCTCCCCTTTTTAATCAGACATGCCCATTATGCACCTTTTCCCCAAACCCAAAAGTAATTCCCACCCTAAAAAGATTTTTGCCCTCATTTTAGACCAATCAGCTCAGCTTTAACCAGCTATCCTGAGACAACATTTTTGTACTGCCTCACACATTTCTGTGCATCCTCACAGTGAAAAGTAGGCAGCATTATTATCCCCATTTCACAGACAAGGAAACTGAGGCTCTGAAAAGTTAAAGAACACAGCCAATGAGTGAATCAACATCCAGGCAAGGACTCCAAGCCAGGCGGGCCTTACTCGAAACTCTGTGCCCTCCACCACTGCCCCCGCCTTGAAGGCGTGGACGTTTCTGTAGCTGGGAGGAAAAGCCCATTTTAAAAACAATTTCCAAGTGGCAGGAAAGGCCAGTGTGCTGCAGAGTCACGTGTGGAGCCAGGAAATAAGAACCCCTGATGCCGGGGTCATGCCAGCCTCCCAGAGCAGCTTCCAGCACTCCTGCTTCTTCCTGAGTCAGGCTCTTCCTTGACCAGAGTCACCACCATGAACACCAGGGCAAGTCCCGTCCTGCAAACAGTCACCTTGGGGCCGACCACACCATCTCCAGACGTCAGAGCTACAGAGAGGCGGCTGCAGACTTGAGGTTCTCTCAGACTACTTAATCACTGAGCATTCCTGGCAGGCAGGCACCATGCCCTTTCACCTCTACCCAGCAAGGGGCCAAGCTCAGGGGGCCCTCAATTCCAACCACCACTCTTTCTTCCCTCCCTCGTGAGAAGAGGCCACCCCAACTTCAGTGACCATGGGCGCAGCTGCAGCTATTCGCGGAGCAGCTGCTGTGTGCCAGGCACTGTACACAATGACCTCCTCTCGTCTTTCCAGTCCCAGGACTCAGTAGCAGTCAGCCCGTTTTACAGATGAGCAGACCGTCTAACAAGATCACGGCAGTTTCTTGAACTTTCACAGCTTCGTCAGCAGAAGCTGGAATTGGAAACTAAGCTTGTGCAACTGCAAAGCCGGTGCAGTTTCCACTACACAACACCCTCTATCAGAGGAGATAGTAATCCATCCCTCCTTTCCCAGGGTTCAGACATCATTCTTCTTCTAGGGGAAGGCACAGAAGGCTGTGTTTTGGGGCCAAAGCACGATTCCAAAAGCCAATGCAGCTGGTGGGACGAGGGATTGGGTGAAAGACTGCAGCAAGGATGAGCCTCTGGGTGAGTTGTCCCACCCCCGTGAGACCTGGGTCCCTCACTGGACTTAGAGATCAAAGAGACTCTAAGACCGAGCCTGAAATGCCAAGGGACTCCTGGGCACTTCCTGCCAGATGACTGTTTATAAACTGACAGAAAATCCACATGATACTAAATTCTGAAGATACAGAAATAGCATCCCTCTGGTGGGGAGGAATAAGTTGGGAGTTCAGGATTGACATACACACACTATTACGTTTAAAATAGATAATCAACAAGGACAGGGAACTCTGCTCTATATTCTGTAATAACCTAAATGGGAAAAGATTTTGAAAAAGAACAGATACATGTATATAATTAACTGAATCACTTTCTTGAACACATGAAACACAACATCGTTAATCAACTGTTGTTCAGTCGCTAAGTCATGTCCTTCTCTTTGCGACTGCAGCACAGTAGGCTTCCCTGTCCTTCACTCTCTCCTGGAGCTTGCTCAAACTCATGTCCATTGATGCCATCCAACCATCTCATCCTCTGTCGTCCCCTTCTCCTCCTGCCTTCAATCTTTCCCAGCATCAGGGTCTTTTCCAATGAGTCAGTTCTTCGCATCAGGTGGCCAAAGTATTGGAGCTTCAGCTTCAGCGTCATTCCTTCCAGTGAATATTCAGGGCTGCTTTTCGTTAGGATTGACTAGTTTGATTTCCTTGCAATGCAAGGGACTCTCAAGAGTCTTCTCCAACACCACAGTTCAAAAGCATCAATTCTTAGACATTCAGCCTTCTTTATGGTACAACTCTCAAATCCATAAATAACTACTGGAGAAACCATCGCTTTGACTATACAGACGTTTGTCAGCAAAATGGTACCCCAATATAAAATTAAAATTTTAGAAAAAAAATCAAGCAAGTTTGGTGAAGGAGTCATGTAAAAAAGGTAATTTTTTTTTTTTTACCAGAAACTGAAAATAAATACTATAATAATTTTGAATGGTTATACTGTTTAAAATGATACATGCTGGGGCTTCCCTGGTGCTCCAGTGGTTAATACTCCGTGTTTCCAATGCCAGGAGCCTGGGTTCAACCCCTGGTCAGGGAGTTAAGAGCCCACATGCTGTGCAGTGTGGCCAAAAAGTAAAACAGTAATAATAATAATAACAAATTAAAAAAGAAGGACTCATGTCAATGTTTCAAAGTATACTTTTGTCCTAAATAAACTCACCTTTTTCTTTTGGGCTCTGCCATGCAGTATGTAGGGTCTTAGTTCCCCTACCATGGATTGAACCCGGTACCCCTTGCATTAAGAGCTTGGAGTCTTTACCACTGGACTGCCAGGGAAGTCCCTAAACTCATGTTTTAAGTGTCTGAAAGCTTAAAAGAAAAAAAGCACTGCCCCTCTTACCCATGCCCCCAGGCCTCCTTTGCATTGCCCTTTCTGATAGGAAGGGAAGGTAATTATTACTAGTTTCCCACGAGCCTCCAGAAGAGAATCTGTACATATACAAGCATGGATGAGTTTTCTTTTGTCACACACATGAAGCACACTTCAAAAGCTACTCTGTTTCTTGCCTCTTGTATCTTGGAGATCATTTCATAACTGCACATAAAGAACTACATCATTCTTTTTAGTAGCGGCCTAAAATTCCATTATATGGAAGCACCAGATTAATCAGCCCCTTGCATGCTCAGGCCCTTCAGTTGTTTTCAACTCTTCGCAAACCTATGGACTGTAGCCCACCAGGCTCTTCTGTCCATGGAATTCTCCAGGCAAGAATACCGGAGTGGATTGCCATGCCCTCTTCCAGGGGTTCTTGTTGACCCAGGAATCGAACAAACATCGCCTGCAGCTCCTGCATGTCAATAGGCAGATTCTTTACCACTGAGTCATTGGGGAAGCCCCAGTCAGCCCCTTCCTGATGGACAATGAGGCTGGCTGCAGCGTTCATTGTTACAGACCATGACTATTTTGTAAATATTAGTTTGTGCACGTGTGCATATGAATGTAAGATCAATTCCTAGAAGTAGAATTGCTAGTGCTTATTAAATACAGTATGCGCTTTGAAAATTTGAATGAATTTTGCCAAGCAACCCTCCAGAGAGGTGGCAGTGTGTGTAGACCACCAGCAATGAAAGGCAGCGCAGAGAGTGCTTTCCATATGAGGAATGACCGTTAGCTGCAAGAGATGAGCTGGGGGCCTGTGCCTGGACAGACATTCATCCTAGGACAAGTGACAAAGATTAAGCAACACCACCAACAGGCAAGCCACCCATTTTACAGATGACAAAACAGGCACTGGGAATTGACAAGCTTCACCCAGGGTCATGGCCTGGGTCCTGTAAGCATGGGGCAATTTCCAGACAATATCTGTTTCACCCTCTGATCTCAGCTCTGATCTCTTGTGCTGACTTAGCAAAAGCTTGGAGAACCAGCTCCTTTCTACTGTGAACTGAAAGCTGAGCCACCCACGTATTTCAGGGCTTTCTGAGTCACTGTATTCACTTCTACAAGAAACCGGGATCTGTTCACACACACACAGACACTCACCCAGGGACTGTTTCCAACCAGCATGGGGCCCACAGAGCCCTGACTATTCACAGATCCAAGGTGAGTAGCAGTGATTATCCTGGACATTCATCCACCAGCCTAAAGAACCAAAAATCTCACCAGACTCTCTCCGTGGTGACCGCTAGGTGGAGGGCAGTGAGGACTGGAAAGAAGTGAGAGGGACACGTGAGCCAGGAGTGTTCTCATTAGCCATTCTGGAGACAGAAATAAACACGGCAAAAATAGTTCTCTGTCTTTGTACTTGGAAAGTACCTCACACCCACTAACTCACCCCACTTCACAGAACTTCTCTGAGTTATACCGGGCAGGGATTCTTATATTCACAGTCCCCGTTTGAGAGCTGTTAAAAAGGAACTATGACTTCCTTACTGCTAGAGAGGTAAAGAGACTAGAGGCAGAGCCTAGGATTCAGAGGTTAAATCCTGGCCACATCCTGTTGTGCACTTGTGGTGAGCAATCTCCTGCAATACACGTCCACAAATCCATCCCTTGTCTGCCCGCATGCAAAGCGAGTCACTCTGTCCCTAGATATGTTGTTAGAGGCCCTCCAGTGCGTGGCTAGACATGAATTCCTTTCTCTGGGTCCTCATCTTTGTTTCAGCTCCATTAATACATCCTTTGTATGTAAATCCAAGAAGATTCCTGTGATATTTCTGAGGGATACGTTTGCAGTCTATCAAGTGCCTGGTATGGCCTCTGGAACACGAAAGTGAAAGTGAAGTCTCTCAGTCGTGTCTTACTCTTTGCGACCCCATGGACTGTAGCCTACCAGGCTCCTCAGTCCGTGGAATTTTCCAGGCAAGAGTACTGGAGCGGGTTGCCATTTCCTTTTCCAGGGGATCTTCCCAACCCAGGGATCGAACCTGGGTCTCCCGCATTGCAGGCAGACGCTTTACCATCTGAGCCAGCGGTGCTGAATAAAAATGTGTTTCTTCAGGGACTTCCCTGGTGATCCGGTGTTTAAGACTCCACTCTTCCAATGAAGAGGGCACAGGTTCCATCCCTGGTCGGGGAACTAGGATCCTACATGCCACACAGACCAAAAAAAAAAAAAAAAAAGGCTTTTTTAGTGTGTTTCTTCTGCTATATTTAAAATAGATAACCAACAAGGACCTACTGCTCTAGCACAGGGAACTCTGCTCACTGTTTTGCAGCAGCCTGGATGGGAGGGGAGTTTGAGGAAGAAGGGATACATGTATATGTATGCCTAGTCCCTTCACCGTTCACCAGAAACTGTTACAACATTGTTAATCAGCTATCAGTTCAGTTCAGTTCAGTTCAGTCGCTCAGTCGTGTCCGACTCTTTGCGACCCCATGAATCACAGCATGCCAGGCCTCCCTGTCCACCAACTCCCAGAGTTCACTCAAACTCATGTCCATCGAGTGGGTGATGCCATCCAGCCATCTCACTCTCTGTCGTCCCCGTCTCCTCCTGCCCCCAATCACTCCCCGCATCAGAGTCTTTTCCAGTGAGTCAACCCGTCGCAAGAGGTGGCCAAAGTATTGGAGTTTCAGCTTTAGCATCAGTGCTTCCAATGAACACCCAGAACTGATCTCCTTTCAGATGGAATAGTTGGATCTCCTTGCAGTCCAAGGGACTCTCAAGAGTCTTCTCCAGCACCATACCCCAATACAAAATAAAAGGTTTTGGCTTTTTTTTTGTTTAAGCGTGTTTCTGGGTTGGCCGAAAGTATAGCTAGATAAACGGACAGATGGAGAGATTAATGGGTGGATGGTTGGGCGGAGTATTGGTTTAATATGTTTCTGTGTTTGTTTTTTAACTTCCTTACACAGTATCCATTCTCCCTTCCAAATATCATCTTGATATCCTTTTGTGGACTTATTTCTCCTCCAGGCTCTACAGTCTCAGTGGTACTGTAAATCGCAGAGTTCTATCCTCTCCCAGAGAAGAAGCAAGAAAATGACACCAGCTTGGCTGTTTACCCTCCCTCCCCTAGGACTATGAATCTTTAATAGATTGAGACGTGGATAGGAAACATGGTTGGGGTATATTTGTTTCAACAGTGGTACCCTGATGAGACTGTCCAGTAGCACTGCCGCCCAGATGCCCTGGTTTCTCACTTGCCCTTTTTCCAAGTCAGGTTCTCCAATGCTCTGTCCACTCTGTGAACTACTCAGCATCGCCCCCAGTACAATACCCTCCTGCTTAAGTTGTTTTCTACATTAATAAACAAAGAATTCTATTTTTTATTATTTTATTTCTATTTGGCTGTGCTGGATTTTCATTGCCGTGAGGGCTTTTTTTCTCTAGTTGCACAGGCGGGAGCTGCCCTCAAGGTGCAGTGCACAGGCTTCTCATTGCGGTGGCTTCCCTTGTTGTGGAGCACAGGCCCTAGGGCGTGCGGGCTTCAATAGTTGTGGCACATGGGCTCAGTAGTTGTGGCTTCTGGGCTGTAGGGCACAGGCTCAGTAGTTGTGGCGCAAAGGCTTAGTAGTCACACAGAATGTGGGATCTTCCTGAACCAGGGATTGAACCCGTGTTTCCTGCATTGGCAGGTGGATTCTTAACTACTGAGCCACCAGGGAAGCCCCGAAGAATTTTACATGTCACAGACGTAGAAATGAATGGAAAGGTGGCGGGGAGGGGGGGGCGGCAGCGGGTGGAGAAAGGGAAGGAGTGACGGAGGGAGTGAGGTGAAAGGACCGACCAGTACTGCCCACACAAGGACTTCATGAGCTAGGGAGTAAGGTGAGTCCCGGGCCTTGGTGAGTCCCTTCCCTTGGACGGGAAGGAAGGAGAGATGATAAGATAACCCCTCAGCCTTAGCTGCAGGAGAAGTGATGTGAATCGATTTTAGGGGCAATAGCACACGTACCCCCAACTCTCCTCCGGAATACCACAAATCCTCTAGTTTTGTATCTTTCAACCGAGAACAGCCTCAGGAACAATACTGTCAAACCTCCACTTCCTAGATGAGGAAATGGAGGGCCTCAAAGGGCAGAGGTCTGCCACCATCTCACAAAGAGGACTGGAGCTGAACTGGGGCCAGAGCCCAGATCTAAATCCCTGTCCCCCCTCTCTTGTCACTGCCCAGAGCTGCCTCTGTCCAGAGTGACTAAGGTGCAGAATTTCCAAATCCCATTTTGAGAAAATTCCCCAAGGGGATTTCCTCACAAATGCCTCAGGAGGTCCTAAGGTCCCTCTCTCTGTGGTCTGAACACTCTGCGGCCAGGGGTGAGTTGGGGGCAGGTTGGAAAAGAAACAGGAGACTGCAGACCCCCAGCCCCAGGCATGGCTGCAACAGGCAAGAGGTCAAGGGGTGTCTCAGAACCAGCTCTTAAAAGGGGGCAGAATCCAGACTGCAGTCACAGAGCCCTGTGAGATTCTGAAACTTGTGTTACTTCCTTTGTCAGTCTGTCTGTGACACTTTGAAAAGGGGTCTGTGTGCTGGCCTGCAGGGCCAGCCAGCAAAGGGAAAGTGGGGACCAGGTCTCACCCAGTGGCCAGGCTCAGAGGACGAGAAATCCAGGGCCTGAGTCTCTGAAATCTGCCACACAGAAGGCAGGAAAGTTCAAGGCAGGCCTGAGTCATTACCGATTTTTGTGTGCTTTCTGCCTAATAACGAAATAATGCCTGAAAGATCTAGCAATGCCTAAAATATCCAGCACAGTGCTGAACAGCTAGTGGAAAATCACCGTCAATTTCCCTCACCTGCCCCCATGTCTCCTGACACTGAGTTGAGCTGAATACCTCTCCTGGGCGGGGGTAGGGTGGGGGGCCGGGTATCATAAGGGAGGAAACTCTGGGGCCTGACATTTGGGAGGACAGAGAGAAGGCATTGCTTTCTTTGTGTGCTGGTGCCAGGACTGGGGATGGGCGGTCAACTGGTCACCTTCTTTCATCCTCTGGGGTGTCCCAGGAGCTAGGAGTTTCTGGCCTGTTCCTGGAAAGGAAACCGAAGTGTGGACGAGTTAATAATTCGACCAAAGATATACAGAGAGTAAATGATCTGTTTGATTTCAGCCCCAAGTTTGTCCCCGCCTTCGCCAGGCTTTCTCCTAGGGTCTAGGGACAGCGGAAGGGGGCTCAGAAAGTGCTCACAGAAAAAGGGGAAGCCTCTGACAAACACGCAAAGTAAAACAAAGAACAGACTCCCAAGTGTCAGGAGGAGGAGGCCCTGAAATTGCCCCATCCCCCATCCCCAGCAATTTTGGAAGAACCGATCCTTCTGTCCGGGCCTTGATGCCCCACCTCCAGGGCGCCTTGTGGTGGGCTCCTCCAGTACCCCCCAAACCTGGCCCGAAGCGAAAGGGGTGAGCACATGAGCAAACACACCGCCTGTGGTCTCCAGCTGCAGTAAACAAGCAGGGTGCACACAGACCCTGTCCTGTGTGGTGAAGGTGCCAGCAGAGGGGAAGCTGAAAGGCTGCAGCCCTTCGACCCTGCTGTGGTTGAACCCGGAGAAAGGGTGTCATGGTCGGTGCCCTGACAGTGAAATGTAGCAGGGGATGGAAAAGGGAAGGGTGGCCCAGAATAGGAAGACAGGATGAGCAAACTGCAGCTGGGCCAACAGGCGATACCATGCAGGGCCCCCTGGGGCTCCTGAGCACAAGGCATTCTGTGTCCCCCGTTTCTTTGATTAACGGCCTTCATTCAGCCTCCATGACCTTCCCTGAGTTCCACTGGGCAGATTCAGGCAGTTGTTAATTAAGGAAAGGAGGGGATGAGAGACCAGGGAGAAACAGTGGCAGCTGCTCACGTGGAGTAGCTGTCCCCATGTCGGTGTTTTTGTCATCGACTGTGCCGTTCCTGCTCTAGTGTGACTGCCCGCCCCCCCGGTGGGTAGGATTCACAGATGGCAGCCGCCAGGCTCGCTCTCCCCGGCTCATCCTCCCTCTAGGAGGTTCCCCAGACCCTCAGTAGGAGTGGGCTCTGCTGCGGGTGTGAGTGTGTGTGTGTCCTCGTGCCTCGTGTGACATTGCACGGTTAGCCGCACTGTGTTTGCACGCTTCCTCCCGCGCTCGTGGGATCAGGCAGCGTGGCAGGAATGCAGAGGCTGGATTCCGCTGCAGTCAGGACTTGCTCCTGCTGAGCTTCGGGGTGAGTACTGGCAAGCCTGGTCCCGCGGGGGCATGGAGGCCACACCCTGGGAGTGGAGGGTCAGCGGGTCTCTGGAAGTCGGCCTGGGAGAGCCCTCAGCAGCAGAGAATGTGACCTTGGCGCCCGGTTGGCGCTGGACTGGTCAGAGCACGGCCCAAGGCTCCCATGCGTCCGTGTGCACGGGTGTCCCTCCCACAGAGGCAGTGCTGCCGGCCATGCCCTGCGTGCACAGTCTTGGAGGGAGCAGGGCCCAGGGCGTCAGGGTTCTCGAGGCTGCCCTGCCCTGGGCCTCTCTGTGCGGAGGCCAGCATTTCTCACGGAGGTGCACCAGCATCTGGGGCTCGGCCGCCGCTGAGGGGCCACCCTCCCTTGCAGGTGCTGCTCTGGGCAGTCCTCTGGTGTGTCCGGCCTGGGGGCCCAGCCCTGCTCCAGCCGCTCTGAGGGCAGGAGGCTGTCTGCTCTGTCCTGTTCCCCTCTCAGCTAGAAAGCTGGATTGGGTTTTGGGGATTGTTACCAGCAGCTTTTAGCTATATGTCAGAATAAAGTCCGCCACAGAGTTCTCTCCTTCATCTGCTTGGTCCTCCGTGTTTCTCTGAATTCTCAAAGCCCCTGAAGCCCAGAATGGGGTGTGGGGGGGTGTCTGGAGGGGCAGGGGCTCGGGCACCAGCCGCCGTCCCAGGACTGACTCGTCTGTGTGTTTCCAGTTTACCCACACTACTTCTACAGGTGATTAGACAGCGTCCAGGATACGACAGAGACTACATTTTCAACTCGATGCAATCTTTAATCTGTTGATACTTGTTATATGGACCCGAAGATATTTTATGACAGGGTTTTTAATTAGTGAAAAGCTCATGGATACCATAGAGAAAATATTTTAGAATTTCATGTTTCTTATGTTTATGTAAACTTATGACTTCATTTATATAATTACTTACTTTTTATTGTATATTCAGGCTATAAATATCCTTTCAGAGCAATTCGTGTTCTGATACCTGATTTTAGTCTTTCAAATGAATGTACTGCAGTGCTTGTCTGTGTCAATCCTATGAACAAATATATGGCTTTTGTAAATGATGCATTTATTGTAATTATTCTTGTTTAACTTTTACATCTTAAACCATGAGAGAAGGGCTTTTCCTGCGATTGTAAAATCACGACACAGTGTGCATTACCCTTCCAGACTGTAACCGAGCTCTTGAACAATCACTCTGAAATCAGCAAACTTAATTCCAACCAATGGTTGTTGGATTTTAACGACTGACCTAAACCGTACTTTTTCTGGCAAGAAATGCTTTTTGTCTGCAGCGTGAAGCGATTTAAAAGTACTGGGTGTTAAATGTGAGCTTCTGATGAAATTTGGGCTGAAAGGATGACTAGAAGACGGCTATGAAAATCTCTCCGGTAACCTAGTCTCTGGACTCGGATCCCTCCTCTCCGGTGAGACTCATCGGGGACCAATTGCGATGCCCTGTGCCCGCTGCGGAGCCATCCAGCTGGACAGCGAAGGTGCCACTTCCCAGACAGACAGCGTAGTGCAGCTCTGACAAAGGCCTTATTTGTATGTAAATCACCTTTTTACATCTGTTTCTAAACATGTTTAAAGAATGGACCTAGGTGTACATTTTTAGATTGCAATGACATAGCCATTCTGGATTGTATAAGTACAAATGTAACTTTTACTTTTTCAGTGGCACATTAAAAAAGCCAGCAAGAGATGCGTTCAGATCATGGTGCGATATTTATTATGCAGCTGGATCTCGGTAGACAGAGACAACATGTCTCTTTACATGTAGGTTCCGCCTTTAATTTACTTGTACAATTCATTCTTACCGTTGTTTTCCTATTACTCTTTTGTGAACTTCCTGAATATGTGACAAAGTACGCACAGTCTACTTCTGAACTTTTTTTATTGCAGTATTATTTATTGTTTTCTTTCAATAAAGTATTGAAGCAAAATTTCCCACTGCCAATCAAGAGTGCTGAGGGTAAGCTGTCCTCTCCCTGAGAACAGACCAGAGCTGGTAATGGGAGCCCGTGTCATCACACGGACATTCTGTTAGGAGAAGCCGATGGATACAGTGGAAAGGCCAGAAGGCGAAGACATAGGTGTCCGCAAAGGACGACCGACGGGGTGTTCGTGCCCTTGGCTCCGGAGCCAAGGGGTTCCATCACTTCAGCATCTGCGGGGACAGGGCCCCGCTGCTGCTGAGGCGTGGGCAGCGGGCCAAGGGTGGGAACAAAGTGCAGGTGTCAAGGCGCACTGTGGGTCCCAGGGGGTTGGCCGAGGGCAACCCTGACGCGGACCCGAATGATGCACTAGGGAGTGTGCCTGTGCACGCTTGTGTGTGGGAGCTTTTTATGTTATCTTAGTCAACAGTCTTTACTATTCATGTATCCATAGAAACAAGAATGCAGCAAGGGGAGGTGGGGGGTGATTCAAGAGGGAGGGGACACACGTACACCTATGGCTAACTCATGCTGATGTACGGCAGAAATTAAACCGATAGTGCACAGCAACTATGCTTCGGAAAAAGAGAACATAGAAGGGCGGCTAGGAATGTATGAGAAAAAGATTTCTCACAGAGGTTTATACTCAACTCTGTGAACATCTGGGAGCAGGCTGCACCCCATCATCAGACCTGCCCCCTAGCATCAGGCCCACCCCCAGTGTCAGGCCCTAGTCCAGCATCAGATCTTCCCCCAGCATCAGGCCCTAGTCCAGCATCAGGCCTTCCCCCAGCATCAGGCCCTCCCCACGCATCAGACCCTAATCCAGCATCAGAGGGTCCCCCCAGCATCAGACGTTTGCCCCTAGCATCAGGCCCACTCCAGCATCAGACCCTCTCTCAACATCAGGGCCTAGTCCCGCTTCAGACACGACCCAGCATCAGACCCTCCCCCAGCATCAGGCCCTACTTCAGCATCAGACCCTAGGCCAGTATCAGAGGTTCCCCCCGCATCAGGCCCTAGTCCACTATCAGGCTCTCCCCCCCACCATTAAGCCCTCCCCCGGGATCAGACCTTTCCCAAGCATCAGACCCTCCCCCAGGGTCAGACCCTAATCCAGTATCAGGTCCTCTCCCAGCATCAGACCCTAGTCCAGCATCAGGCCGTTCCCCAGCATCAGGCCCTAGTCCAGCATCATGCCCTCCCCCAGCATGAGACCCTAGTCCAGCATCTGGCCCCCCTCACTCTCAGACCCTCCCCAGGCATTAGACCCTTCCCAGTATCAGGCCCTCCACCTCCAGTATGAGGTGTGGCATCCCCAGTTTTCTGACACTCCTTAGCACACTCAGGCAGCCCCAGTGCAGCAGGACAACAGCTCTTGCAGGAGGTGCATTTTTAGGAATCACCTGCGGAGCAGCAGCAGCTGGGGTTCCTTTCAGGTCAAGGAGAGGCAAAGAAGAGGCACTTGCGCAGAAGGCAGTGGTGGCTGAGGGCACGTTCCCCAGCTCTGCTTCCTCCCCGTGGGGGCTTTGCTTTCCTGCTCTCTCACAGGCCCCAGGGCGGGGTCCGTCCAGATTCACGGTCTCCTTGATGTCTCAAGCCCAAGTCCTGAGTTGCGTCCCAGTCCTGCGTGGCAGAGGGCTGGGAACACCCAAGATCAAGGGCTGAAAAGATCCCAGGGGACAGCCGGGCCCCAGAGGGTGGCAGGGCAGGGGATTAGCGTGGCCGCCCACAGAGGGCCCCGCAGCAGCACTGGAAGGAGAGCAGTGATGTCTTAGCTCACTCGGGGACGCTGCCCAGTCTAGCACTCAGAGATGTTACCGCCAGCAGCTCTGGAGACGCAGGAAGCCCGGTGAGTGACACTACTCCACTCGGGCCCTGTGGGTGGGCACTGCTGACCATGGCCTCGGTTTCCGTTCCGGTTCTACTGTCCCTCGAGGGCTGACGGGCTCCTCTTCCGAATGGCATGGGTATTTTCTTTATGTGGGTGAGCGCATCCTAGCTTGTTTCCATCAGCACTGCTGTCGCTCATCCTGCGTTTCCCACTTTACAACCTGTGCTTGCTGCTCTTTTGGTTTAACTTAGGAGCAGCCCTTATTTTCTGCATTTCCTAGTTGTCAGCATTCACTGGGGCTTTCCAGGTGGCACTCGTGGTAAAGATCCTGCCTGCCAATGCAAGAGATAACAAGAGACGTGGGTTCGATCCCTGGGTCAAGAAGATGCCCTGGAGGGGGGCATGACAACCCACTCCAGTATTCTTGCCTGGAGAATCCCCTGGACAGAGGAGCTACTGGGCTACAGTTCCTGGGCTTGCAGAGTGTCGGACACGACTGAAGCAGTTCAGCACACACTCAGGTTTCAGTTCAGTCGCTCAGTTGTGCCCGACTCTTTGCCGCTCCATGGACGGCAGCACTCCAGGCTTTCCTGTCCTTTTCACTATTTCCTGGAGTTTGCTAAAACTCTCGTCCATTGAATCAGTGATGCCATAGAACCATCTCATTTCTGTTGCATCCACCGGAGAGGTGGCTGGGGTTCGGCAAAGTGCCCGGTCCCACTGCGTGGGTGTGAACCTGCCTCACCACTCCCTAACCGCGGGGCCATGTCTCCTCTGTAAATCGGGAGGTGGCAGCCCCTGCTTGGTGAGGGGCACGTGCAGCATTTGGTACACAGTCAATGCAGCATCCCTCGCAGTGCTGTATTTCTGAATAACAGGGAGAGATGTAATAACCTGCTCCTTTTCCCCTCTTGTCCCTAAACTGTGCTCCAGACCACATCTGCGTTACTTACCCCTGTACATCCCACACCCAGCACAAACAAGACACTCAGCAAATATCTGGCTGGAGAGGCAGGAACACACCCTGTCCTCCAGGAGATGGCGCCGAGTGAGGTGGGGGCCTGGTGATGACACTGTGTGCTGAGGAGCCCCCAGGAGGACCTGCGCGGCTGTGGGGTGGGGCGGGGGCCGTGGGCAGAGCCCCTGACGGGCTCCTGGGGGTGGGGACGGTGGCAGGAAGGAGGGGGCTGTTCCTTGTGGGCTGTCCACAGATTGTACCTCACCCCTCACTGATGAGCACTTAGCCGTTTCCAAACACCTGTCACTGTTCTGGAGGAAACAACCATTGCCCAGCTCCTACTCAAGCAATTTGGGAGAATATGTTTCTAGCATTGGAGTATAAACATCTGCTTTATTCATTCCATGCTCCCTTCATCCACCCATCCAGCCAGCCATCTGTTCATCCACTCATTAATCCATCCACCCATCCACTGACGAATTCATCCATCCATCCACCCAACCACTCATTAACTCATCAGATCATCTCAGACCCACCGAGAAGACAGACGCCTCCTCCGCTCCTGCTCCCAGGAGGACCCCCAGCGTGAGTGACAGGTGCCTCGTGGGGATGACGGGGGAGACGCAGAAGGGACATGCCTGCAGGCCCCCTAACTCCGAACGGTGAAGCACCCACCTGGTCCGAATGCCTCCTTGCCGGGGTGTCCAGGCCGGCCCTTTTACTTCTTTTGAAATATGCGGCTGATGGAGTACCTGATGCTTTTGTTTTTTGCTGCTTTGTGCGGCGAGTCCTGGCTGCTGCTGCTGGGGTTGCTCCCGGGGCTGTCCTGGGAGCCTGTCGAGCTTCGGGGAGAGAAAACGACCGTTATCTGGCACCCTTGTGCAAACACACACCCGTCCACAGGACCTACTGATAGAACCGGGCACCCAGCAACACCCGCGCCTCAACCTCGCAGCAGACCGTGGAGTCTCCTTCACCAAGCACACTCCACACGAGCAAAGCAGGCTCCTGGCCACAGACAACCACCCCGGGAAGCTGCGATTCCCTGCCTCTAGCTCTCCCCCAAGGAGGACTTGACTCCAGGCCAGCTGGTGCTGAGGGCGCTCCAACCTTCCCTCAGGGTCGCTGCTCGGCAGGTGACGACACTCCCAGAGAAGGCGAGCTCCCCGGCTCTGGGCAGTAGCCCTGCCTCCCGCACGGTGACTGCCCCTGGCAGTGGCAGGAGAGCGACGGTCACCGTGCAGGGCTGCTGGTCAGGTGACCACACGTGCCCTCCATCGAGTGCTGCCTGGCTCAGGACAGGAGATCAGCAGGTGGTGGTCTGAATGAGGACAGTGTCAGTCACGGGAGTGGACAGAGTCTCCTGAGAGGAGACGCTTGAGGAAAAGGGAGGGACCCTCAAGAGTGAACCCGAGAGGCAAGGGGCCGCCACCAGCAGGAACGCACACCGGGCCGGGCAGACCTCTAGCAAGAGCAGGAGGAAAGCTCCCACAGGAGTCAATCCATCGAGACGGACGTTTCCTAAAATCACTGAGGTCACTGAGCTCTCCTCCCCCAGCACCTGAAGTCCACCACTAAACCCAGGCACCGAACCCAGTGGGATTCATGTAAAATCATCCTTGCAACTCTTTCAAGACAAGAGGCGCAGGGCTCCTGAAACTGATGCCGAGGCGCACAAGCCCCTTACTTGCAGGCGTCCCTGATGGCCTCGTGGCTGGCTGTGTGCAGCGACCCCGTGTGCAGCCGGTCCAGCCGAAGGGACCGCGGCGAGGCAGGGGTCGAGGTTTTGCCTTCGATGCCTCCTACCTCTTCCCGGATAGCTGGCGGCTGAGGGAATGAGGTAAGTGTAAAATTGGGTAACAAAAGACTGTCGTAAAAGGCAATCTCACAGGCTTTACATTATAACCAGAAACTTATTTGAAAATCTATTAGCTATGCTTTCCCCCAAGTACAAAATAAACCCTTGTTATAGCTTAATGCCATCTTAAAGGACTGTCTTGTTCAAGAGAGGCAGGGCTGTGGGGCAGCGAGAGCACCCGACTGAGTGCAGAGACCCCGGACCAGAGCCTCCCTGCAGCCGGGCTCTGCCCTCCCTGGAACCCAACAACCAGATGGCCCTGCCGGGCAGGAGGGCAGAGCAATGCCAGCACCGTGAACCCTGCATGGCATGAACTGCCCTGATGAAAGGACTGTGCTCATCGCCAGACGCTGCTCAGAAGCACCAGTTTCAAGAGTAAGAAACCTCTCAGCAAAGCCGTCCAGACCTTTCTGTTTGAAGGAGGAAAGCACACCGCTTGTGCCACCACCCAAGAGCATTTGTAGTGATGATGCAGGTTACTGGAACCCATCACGACCAGAGAAACACAGAAAAGGTACCTAACCCCTCCATGTGAACACCACGGGTCTGCCTTGGATTTCTAGGGAACACACAGACTGGGGGCTACACCCTGAAGTGCTTACACACAGTTCGAGTGTAATTCGCTCACTGTGGTTGCCATAAAGCACCCCTAGGTCTCACTAACAGATGATCTTGTATCAACCTAGAACAGTGGAATAGGGAGGGAGATTTGAGTTAGGTTCAAAAGGGAGGGGACATATGGGTGCCTACGGCTGATCCATGTTGAGGTTTGACAGAGCGGCACACCCCGGCCACCAATCCCAGGGTGACGGCGCTGCCCTGCTGTGCCCAACAGGAGGGCTCCCGGGCACTGAGCTGCCTGAACCAGAGTGCGGCTGCCCGAGTCCTGCGGGAAGGCCCCAGGAGTCCTCGGTCAGCGGGCTGGGAGCGGGAGAGGGACAAGGAAGGCCAACCCTCGGGGCACTGGATCCCAACAACAGGGGCTCATCCAAGTGACCCGAGGGGAGCGGCACCGAGCTCCCTCCTGATGCTCCCTCCATCAGGGATGCCGTGATGGACACGAGAGCCTCAGGAGGAAAGAGAGCTGGACGGCACCACGGGTACACGTCCAGGCTCTGATCAGACCAGTCCGCACCGCTCTGCTGTGTGTGAGCCTGGGCTCTCTCAGTCTCAGTGTCCATGTCTGCTGAATGGGGATAACAGCAGCCTAGACCTCACCTGGGTGTCTGTGGGATGAGATGACAGACTTGGAAAGCACTTGACACGGTGCCCGGTGCACAGAGTCTCCTGCACACTGCTACCCACCGTCAGTAAATTGGCTTCCCGCAAATCTAACATCTATGTCTTTTAAGAAAATCTAACAGTCGTGACTTTTAAGAAAACACCGAATGTAAATTCCATGGTGGTCAGAGGTTAGGACTTGGCACTTTCACTGCCGGGACACTGGTCTGATCCCTGGTTGCGGAAGTAAGATCCCATAAGCTCTGCAGCATGGCAAAAAAATAAGTAAAGAAAAATTTAAAAATAACCAATGATACTATGTCTATTATAAATAAGCATGAGATGATTAGAAGGCAAACAAGTGGGAGAAAGCAAACTGTTACAATTGTCCCAACAAATGACCTATTTCCAACAGAACCATCAGCATATTTTAAGTGGTAGGTGAGCTTCGTTACTTCCATTAAAACGTCAATTATTCACCAGTACATAACCACATAGTGTTCATTCATGTTAAACGATAAGGACTGTTTAACACTTCACAGAGAAACAAAGGCATGCTAAAGTACTAAGTAGTTTACCTTTCAACGATGCTTCCTTAAATCACTAGGTTGATAGATGCATGCAAAGAAATGAAAAGACACCAGATTTATTGTGACTCTGAAGCTAAAAATTCAAGAATCAGTATAGGCAAAGACAGTAAAGCAAAAAAGACTGCAAACATATAAGTGAGATGAAGATTTAGAGAACATGTAACTGGAAACAGAACATATTTTTGACCACAGAAATTAAATAAGCTATTGAAGATTTACTAGAGAAACACTATCAATTACTACTCAGACGATACAATTCCATTACAATATCGTGATTTAATAAAGCACAGCATTCTGTACAATAAAGGGCCTTAACAGTTGTCTATTCTCAGCCAAATTTCTCTATAAATTAGTTTCTCTCATAAAAAAATGTTAAACATTAAATTAGTAATTTAACTGATGAGGAAGTTACCATAATACCTATTTCAACATTGAAGAAATCTGACCACTTATTGGATATTTATGTAAAATCCTTACAAAGAATTTGATTTAAAACTTCTCAAAATAAATTCATTAAAGCAGGTTCCCTGTGAAAATATGTAAGAATGAAAACTAGCATAATAGCAGGTGCAGTCATTAACCATAGAAGATACTTTTTTAAAGTCTAAGAGAGACATTAACTGTGCAAAAGCTGATGACATTGAGAGTCTTAAATACAAGCGCCTACACAGAAAGGATATTGTGTCAAAAGTCCATTAAATCTACACTTAAGAGGGTCATTTCTTTATGTAAGGATCATCTCATTTATGAATTACACGCGTTATGTAGTTTAGGATCCATCTACATTATGCTTATAACTGCATGCTGCTGCTGCTGCTGCTGCTAAGTCGCTTCAGTCGTGTCCCCTCTGTGCGACCCCATAGATGGCAGCCCACCAGGCTCCCCCGTCCCTGGGATTCTCCAGGCAAGAACACTGGAGTGGGTTGCCATTTCCTTCTCCAATGCATGGAAGTGAAAACGGAAAGTGAAGTCGCTCAGTCGTGTCTGACTCTTCGCGACCCCATGGACTGAAGCCTACCAGGCTCCTCCGTCTATGGGATTTTCCAGGCGAGAGTCCTGGAGTGGGGGTGCCATTGCCTTCTCCTGTAACTGCTTAGTGATACGCTAATTCAAACTTACTGCTATGGGGCAAACACACCATTTAATGAGACACGAAGACAAAGCACAAACCCTACTAAGGGGACTCACGCTGTGGACCACAGCACCGCTATGACCAGAGCAAGTGGGAGGATGGGGGAGGGGAGACGGATGGGCAAACGACAGCTGATTGACAACGACTGATTGACCGTTGCCTGACTGACAACGACTAAGCAGACAGCAGGATGAGACAGGAAATCAAAACCAATGACAAAAGCAGACACACCGTCAGAGAAGTCCAACAGCAAGGAAAACATATACAGAACTGTTCTTTTACAAATACTCGGAAAGAAATCAAGCATGAAACCACAGAGAAATCATCAAAGAATTTTAAATTTCAACTACTTAGTCAATGATGCAAATTATAAAAACAGCGTGTCAAAAGACCACAACATGGACTAGTTACCACTTCACATGCCACTAAAATGATTCACAGTGAATTTAATTATATGCTGACTAACAATATAGCTAACATGAAATGGGTGGTAACGGAAACAGTGATAATGCAAGTGCAGTTACAAAGCAGAGTGTTGTACACGTGATTTCATGGGGTAAACAGCAATGCACTCACAAAACCCAGGCTAAACATGAAAGCAAGCTGGGACATGTGCTTTAGAGCCACACACTCTGTCACCAAAAGCCCTAGGTAGTCATCCTGTTTTTAGACTCGGAAGAGTGAGGAAGCCCGACTTCTTCCCTGGGGCCCCCGGCTTTTAACCTGGTTTCACACGTAGAGCTGGCCTGAGCGCACGGCCAGGCCCATCAGCAAGCAGACCAGTTGAGATTCTTGGGTTTTGTCCCCACCGCATGCCCTGCGCCCTGCAGTCAGGCATCCCCAGTGGAAAATGTGCGGCACGGTTTTCACACGCCATGAGAGCTGCCTATGGTTACTTTCATGAAGCTGTCTGCTCCCTGAGAACAGAAACTTCCCTGCAGCTGCTGTGCCCAGCACAGGCCCGGCCCAATGTTACAGAGGCAGGCTCTGGCTGAGTTCACGATGACGTGCTAAGCCAGTGGTCCAGAACTGAACTGAACTGAATTTGTCACTGTGCCATAAAGACTAGGCAGTTTTAAAAAATCTTAGACCTCTGAGCGTAGCAAATGTACCTGATTTTCTTCTGGGTAAAAAGAGAAAAAACAAACAAACAAAAGAAAACCAGTGTGCTGGGGGAGGGACGCGGCAGGGAGGAGCCAGACACATATCCCAGTCGTGATGCCCAGCTTGTCTACTTCCTGCGGCGGGCTGTGCCACTTCCTTTGGGGCTTGGAGCGCCCACTGCTGTGCGAGCAGGAGCTGGCAAGCGAGGAGGCGGGATACAGGTTGAGGGAGCATGTATGGCATAACCAACCAATATAGTATTGTAAAGTAATTAGCCTCCAAAAAAAATAATAATAAATAAATAAATACACTGAAAGAAGACATAAACCCATTGACAGGACACATAGACATCCCTTTAATAAAATATAAATTTGACAAGCTGAAAAAATAAATAAATAAATAAAAAATAAATAAAATGACGGAGGTTGCCTAAGCTCCCGCTGCCCACACTGCTCTCAGTCTCCTCGGCCGACTGCTCCGTGTTCTTCTCTTCGATCAACCTAAAATAGAATAAAACCCGTCACGTGCCTTTTTCAGCAGGGGAGTGTGTCTCGACAACACATTTGGGCTGGCATTCTGTGTCACGATTATCAAATTCCAGAAACAGTTGCTCAATTAACATCTCAGCAAAAAGGTTCAACTTTTCCTCTTTTGACTAGCACTGAGTCTTACAAAGTGGCCCCTGATCATTCACGTTTGATTGCACTTATTTACTCTAACATTCTGACGGGGCCTGGGTGGCGACTCTCTCCCTGTGAGGAGATACCTGAAGTTGACAACCTCTACCTTTTCCCTGCTCTCAGGGCAGAGATGCACGTCAGTGCCTCAAGTCTTTTCCACTGGGAATCGGGAACTCTGTACAGTCAAAACAGAGATTCACGAACAAGCTGGAGTTTCTAAATACAAGTCCCCAGACCAGATGAAGTGCTGAGTTGATCTTTTTTTTTTTTTTTTTTGAGGTTGTATATGGACAAACGCATCACTTGATGAAGTTCTCCCCCAGCTTTGTGTGAGTTTCTGGATTCATGTCAATGTGCCGTATTAACCTAGAATTCATGGTTACTGCTCTTCTCCCCTCGTGTGTCATGGAGGATGTTATACAGCAGTTTAAATACTCGATTATGCAAATAAAATGATTTTCAAATTAAAACATAAGATTCTTACAGGAACTAAACTCTCCAGTTTCACTTCTACTTATACATCTTGAAAGTTTTTCACTGTTGATAAGTTGATGGACAGAATTTACCATTTACATCAAGTCAACTTGTTGTATAAGGAAAAATCACTTTTACGACAACTTGCTGTAAAAATAAGAATATTAATATATAACCATTCCATATTTCCTGGGGGGATGGGGAAAGACAATCTTCCTGAGCTCGTCTGTGCTCAAACACGGCCTACAAAGCAGTCTGTCTATGGCCTCAAAAGTGAGGTGGCACAACCTGCATTTGCTGGTTGTGCCGTCCATCCCCTGCCTTTCCCCCAGTCTCCCCACGCTCAGCTGACAGGGACGGGCACCTCCGCCTCAGCTGACGTGACGAGAACTATCTGAGCAGCAGCTCTGCCAGGTCCTGTGCAGGGTCGCCGGCCTGCAGCCACTCTGAACGTGGACTAGGGACAGGGGAACCGCTGTGGGGGTGTGGCACCAGGCAGGCCTCAGGGCCCCCAGCCACCCGGCTGTACCCAGGCCCAATCTACTGATGAGATGAGTAAAACTCAAACACATGTCCTTGGACCACTGTCTTCCAACATGCCAACCTTCACGCTGTATTAAGTTAAAAGGGAAAATGCAGATCTGAGTGGGAATTTGCTAACCACAAAACTCCAGCTTTTCTGATCCAGGCGGCTTTTCACCAGAACGTGGGAGGCTCTGAGCGACACAGGAGGGCACGCCCTCAGTGCTGGAGGGTGCACGGGCGGCAGGGGACACCGCCTCAGCACCTCACCCACCTTGGGGCTCAGAGCTGAGGGGGGGACACCCCACAATGCCCCCCACAGAGTGCTGACACCACACTGTGGACAGAACGCCCTGGCTGACTGAGCTCTAGAATCAAGGGCAATCTTGGAACTGAAAATTCTTGAGGCAGACCTGAAGTCAGTTTTCTTACTATGGAACACTCAGACTTCTCTAAGGAGAAGACAGTTCCCCAGAGAAACCGAGTTTCCGGGGAGCTGGCATCAGGCTGACCCACCGGATCTCTTCGATGATGGCGTCCAGCTGCCCCTGAAGCATCACAGTCGGAGTCTCAGCATCGTTCTGCCCGCTGGGCGACAGCTGAGTGGCCGAGCTGAAGAGGGTAACCCCGTCGCCCTTGCCATCAGACACGCCCTCGTCACTCTCGAACGCCTGGGCCACGTTGGCCAGCATGCTGGCTTGCTGCACGCGATCCCAGCCCTGTTCCTTCAGGGTCTGCACCTGGGCATGAGAGGACCACGTCTCGTTAGCGACATTCAGGAAAGCTCAAGTCTATCAGGAACTGAACACAATTTTACATGGAAGCCCTGACTGAGGATAAATGGGTCATGCTTAGGAGACACTGCCATCTCTTAAGCGAGCAGTACTAAGAAACGGGCAGGAGGAGAATTCAGTTCCCATATGGCCTGGTGACACTCAGCTCTTAGCGTGGACAGAAGGCAATAGTATGAGGTTATTCACAAGGGAGGGCTGATGGAGTCAGAGACAAAAATCAAACATTAAAAAAATACATCCATGCCCCCATCAGCCAGGCTGAAGGAAAATAAGAAAAAGCAGTCCTTCAGCTCAGCAGCCGCTGGGTCCACCTCAGTTGTCATCACTTGTACTGGTTCACTGAGGAGGGCCACCCTCACAGGTTCCCAGTCCTCCATTTTCCAGGCTGGTCTGAACACCCACAGACAGGAGCGAGCAGGGGCAGCCAGGGGACAGGAGGGCCAGCCCCACCACGGCTTTCCTCTCAGGGCACAGGCCCTCGGCTGTTCTGGGCGGCGGCCCCTCGCACTGCAAGGGCGGCTCTGTCATCAGAGACGCACGGGAGGGTGCCTGCAGGGCCCCGTGCTGCCCTCCCACTCTCACACCTCACACCCTTCTCTCCGCAAATGTCCCCCCTGCCCCACTGTCACCCAGGTCCTGCCTTCTTTTCCCAGACATGACCTCAAAGCAACTGAGGGGCAGCCTCGAGATGCTGGCTTGCCGGCTCCCTGTCCCCAGGGGCCAGTGCCCTCGTCCCCTGTCTTCGTCACGACCCCTCCCCAGGGCAGGGCCACCCCCTTCGCTGGCTCCAGGACCACCTGCCATCATTCCTGCTCCGCTCCAGCGAACCAGCTGCCTATGGGTTCACCCCCATCAGCCCGGTCAGCACATCCTCTCCCTTCCTGCGCCTTCAAATCACACAACGGGAACCAGCAGATTCCTCCTCCAGGGCTCCCTGCAGCGCCTGCTGCGAGTCTCTTAAAGTTCCCTGGGAGCGGCCTCTACTGTCCCCCTCCCTGCCTGGTCTCCAGCTCTCTGCAAGCAGGCGGTGTGCCCCACCCCGCAGGGCAGCTCCCCGGGGGCTCTCAACCCCTGGACTGCCAGCAAAGACCCAGAAATAAACTTCTAAGAAAGAAACGAAGAGGTGAGGGTGGACCGAGAACAAAGTTCGAGCACGGCGGCTGCTAACACTGGGGCCATCGGGGGATCCGGCTCACTAATGCTTTCTGTAAGGGTTATGGGCACACGTCTACGTCTGTTCCTTTACACACTGCCTGTGGATGCTGTCATGCTTATTGACTAGCATGAAATGCTGCTACTCAATTATTCGTAACCAGTAAAGACATTTACTCTGGGGCCCTCTTGGGAACAGTTTTCCAACTCCTGTCCTGGAGCTTTCCCCCACACACAGATCAAGCCGGGACAGGCCACGCCATATGTGCCTCTTTGTAAAGGGGCCATGGGGCTGGCTCACCTTATCCTCCAGATCAGCCATTCTCTTATTGTGTTCTTCCTTCACGTCGTCTCCCTGCCTTGCCTACAACAGGAAAAACAAAACCTCATGAACTTCAAGAGCAAAGTACGGTTCTTCTTTTAAAAGCACCGGGGAGGGGAGAAGGAACAAGATGGCGGAGGAATAGGACGGCGAGACCACTCTCTCCCCCACAAAATCATCAAAAGAACATTTGAACGCGGAGTAAAGTCCACAAAACAACTTCTGAATGCTGACAGAGGACGTCAGGCACCCAGAAAAGCAGCCCATTGTCTTCGAAAGGAGGTAGGAAAAAACATAAAAGATAAAAAGCGAGACAAAAGAAGTAAGGATGGAGCTCCGTTCCGGGAAGGGAGGCTTTAAAAAGAGAGAAGTTTCCAAACACCAGGAAACACTCTTACTGGAGAATCTGTGGCGAGCCTTGGAAGCTCAGAGGGCCACATAACCCTCTTTTTTTTTTTTAAAGATTTTTTTAAAACCCACAGATTACCCGCCAAACGGTAACTCCCAGCAGAGAAGCAGCGCAGACGCCTGCATATGCCATTAGCAAGCGGCGGCTGGGCAGGGAGGAGCCGGCTGAACTTAGAGAGAGGACTGGGCTTGAATGCCGCAAGAACATTTTGAGAGAACTGGGGAGAGCAAAGCAGACTGTGGGACAGCTTCCCCACGAAAAGGCGGAAAGCTCTAACCTAAGACTCAGCCAGCCCCGCTCACAGAATAAAGGACTGAGCAGAGTGAGCCAGCTGCGGTCGGCCCATCCCCCATCCCCCACCGAGACAGGCAGGGAGCGCAGCCAGAGCTGGAGCGGGCAACCGCGGCCCCAGAAAGGCATCTGATACAAACTGCAGACAGGCTTGTTGCTAGTCAAGACTTCTTGGGCTCGGGCCGGTCGATATCCCCCTGAGAAGGTGCGCCAGTTGTACACCCAGAAAACTGAGTAGCGGGGACTGGGGAGGCGATAAGTCACAGAGACCGCGCTCGCCAAACACCTGGTCCCCTGAGCTGCTCGGACCGGGGAAGGCACAAAACGCAGGCCCAACCAAGTCTGCGCCTTTGTGGAGTACCTGAGAACCTGAACTTGAGCCGCTCAGACCTGGGAAGTGCATACAACCCGGCGCTGGCCTCGGACAGTTCCTGGCAGAGCAACCTAGAGCCTGTGCAGTGTAGACTGGGACAGCATATGTGCTGTGAGCGGGGGCAAACCCAGTGTGGCCGAGACGCTGCGAGCACTCCCCACAGATGCCAGAGATATTCGTCTGCAGTGTTCCTCCCTTCCCAGTACAGGACTGAACAACTGAGCCTTAAAAAGTGTCCACCCACCCCCTAGTATCAGGGCGGAAATTAGACACTGAAGAGACCAGCAAACAGAAGCTAAAACAGAGGGAACCACCTTGGAAATGACAGATAGAGACGTCTAGAGGCTACTCCAAGAATAAGACCAAAAACCAGAGGCAAGAGGCTTAAGCCCGAATCCTGAGAACACCAGAGAACTCCTGACTCCAGGGAACATTAATCAATAGAAGCTCATCAAACGTCTCCATACCTACACTAAAACCAAGCACCACCCAAGGGTCAACAAGTTCCAGAGCAAGACATACCACGCAAATTCTCCAGTAACACAGGAAACTAGCCCTGAGCTTCAATATACAGGCTGCCCAAAGTCACTCCAAACCCACTGACATCTCATAACTCATTACTGGACACTTCATCGCACTCCAGAGAGAACAAATCCAGCTCCACCCACCAAAACACCAACACAAGCTTCCATAACCAGGGAACCTTGACAAGTCACCTGTCCAACCCCAAACACAGCGAGGAAACTACATAATAAAGAGAACTCCACAAACGGCCAGAAGAGGGAAAGGCCACCCCAAGCAAAGCATTACAAGCAAGATGAAGAGGCAGAGAAATACCCAGCAAGTAAAGGAACAAGATAAATGCCCACCAACACAAACAAAAGAGGAAGATATAGGGAATCTACCCGATAAAGAATTTCGAATTTTGGTGGTGAAAATGATTCAAAATCTTGAAAGCAAAATGGAGTTACAGATAAATAACCTGGAGAAAAGGATTGAGAAGATGGAAGAAAGGTTTAATAAGGACTTAGAGGAAGTAAAAAAGAATCAATATACAATGAATAATGCAATAGATGAGATCAGAAACACTCTGGAGGGAACAAACAGTAGAATAACAGAGGCAGAAGACAGGATAAGCGAGCTAGAAGATAGAATTGTAGAAATAAATGAAACAGAGAGGAAAAAAGAAAAACAAATTAAAAGAAATGAGAACAATATTAGAGACCTCTGGGACAATGTTAAACGCTCCAACATTCGAATCATAGGAATCCCAGAAGAAGAAGACAAAAAGAAAGACCATGAAAGAATACTTGAGGAGATAATAGTTGAAAACTTCCCTAAAATGAGGAAAGAAATAATCACCCAAGTCGAAGAAACCCAGAGAGTCCCCAACAGGATAAACCCAAGGTGAAATACTCCAAGACACATATTAATCAAAATAACAAAGATCAAACACAAAGAACAAATATTAAAAGCAGCAAGGGAAAAACAGCAAATAACACACAAGGGGATTCCCATAAGGATAACAGCTGATCTTTCAACAGAAACTCTTCAGGCCAGGAGGGAATGGCAAGACATACTTAAAGTGATGAAAGAAAATAATCTACAGCCCAGACTACTGTACCCAGCAAGGATCTCATTCAAATATGAAGGAGAAATCAAAAGCTTTACAGACAAGCAAAAGCTGAGAGAATTCAGCATTACCAAACCAGCTCTCCAACAAATGCTAAAGGATCTTTTCTAGACAGGAAACACAGAAAGGGTGTATAAACTCGAACCCAAAGCAATAAAGAAAATGGCAACGGGATCGTACTTATCAATAATTACCTTAAACGTAAATGGGTTAAATGTCCCAACCAAAAGACAAAGGCTGGCTGAATGGATACAAAAACAAGACCCCCATATATGTTGTCTGCAAGAGACCCACCTCAAAACGAGGGACACATACAGACTGAAAGTGAAGGGCTGGGAAAAGATATGCCATGCAAATAGAGATCAAAAGAAAGCAGGAGTAGCAATATTCATATCAGATAAAATAGACTTTAAAACAAAGGCTGTGAAAAGAGACAAAGAAGGAAACTACATAATGATCAAAGGATCAATCCAAGATGAAGATATAATAATTATAAATATTTATGCACCCAACATAGGAGCACCACAATATTTAAGACAATTACTAACAAGTATGAAAGGGGAAATTAACAATCATGCAATAATAGTGGGAGATTTTAATACCCCACTTACATCTATGGATAGATCAACTAAACAGAAAATTAACAAGGAAACACAAACTTTAAATGATACAATAGACGAGTTAGACCTAATAGATATCTATAGGACATTTCACCCCAAAACAATGAATTTCAACTTTTTCTCAAGTGCACATGGAACCTTTTCCAGGATAGATCACATCCTGGGCCATAAATCTAGCCTTGGTAAATTCAAAAAAGTTGAAATCATTCCATGCATCTTTTCTGACCACAATGCAGTAAGATTAGATCTCAATTACGTGAGAAAAACTATTAAAAATGCCAAAATATGGAGGCTGAACAACACGCTGCTGAATAATGAACAGATCATAGAAGAAATCAAAAGAGAAATCAAAATATGCATAAAAATGAATGAAAATGAAAACACAACAACCCAGAACCTCTGGGACACTGTAAAAGCAGTGCTAAGGGGGAATTTCATAGCAATACAGGCACACATCAAAAAACAATAAAAAAGTCAACCGATTAACCTAACTCTACATCTAAAGAACTAGAAAAGGAAGAAATGAAGAACCCCAGGGTTAGTAGAAGGAAAGAAATTGTAAAAATTAGGGCAGAGATAAATGCAAAAGAAACAAAAGAGACCATAGCAAAAATCAACAAAGCCAAAAGCTGGTTCCTTGAGAAGGTAAATAAAATTGACAAACCACTAGCCAGACTTATCAAGAAACAAAGGGAGAAGAACCAAATCAATAAAATTAGAAATGAAAATGGAGAGATCACAACTGACAACACAGAAATACAAAGGATTATTAGAGAATACTATCAGCAATTATATGGCAATAAAATGAATAACCTGGAAGAAATGGACAAATTCCTAGAAAAGTACAACTTTCCAAAACTGAACCAGGAAGAAATAGAAAATCTGAACAGACCCATCACAAGCACGGAACTAGAGGCTGTAATCAGGAATCTTCCAGCAAACAAAAGCCCAGGTCCAGGTCCAAATTCTACCAAAAATTTAGAGAAGAGCTAACACCTATTCTACTCAAACTCTTCCAGGAAATTGCTGAGGAAGGGAAACTTCCAAACTCATTCTATGAGGCCACCATCACCCTAATCCCAAAACCTGGTAAAGACCCCACAAAAAAAGAAAACTACAGGCCAATATCACTGATGAATATAGATGCAAAAATCCTTAACAAAATTCTAGCAATCAGAATCCAACAACACATTAAGAAGATCATACATCATGACCAAGTGGGCTTTATCCCAGGAATGCAAGTTTTCTTCAATATCCGCAAATCAATCAACATAATACACCACATTAACAAACTGAAAAATAAAAATCATATGATTATCTCAATAGATGCAGGGAAAGCCTTCGACAAAATTCAACATCCATTTATGATTAAAAAAAAAAACCCTCCAGAAAGTGGGAATAGAAGGGACATACCTCAATATAATAAAAGCTATATATGACAAACCCACAGCAAACATTATCCTCAATGGTGAAAAACTGAAAGCATTTCCCCTAAAGTCAGGAACAAGAGAAGAGTGCCCACTCTCACCACTACTATTCAACATAGTTCTGGAAGTTTTGGCCACAGCAATCAGAGCAGAAAAAGACATAAAAGGAATACAAATTCGAAAAGAAGAAGTAAAACTATCACTGTTCGCTGATGACATGATCCTCTACACAGAAAACCCTAGAGACTCTACCAGAAAACTACTAGAGCTAATCAATGATTACAGTAACGTTGCAAGATATAAAATCAACACACAGAAATCCCTTGCATTCCCATACACTAAAAATGAGAAAATAGAAAGAGAAATTAAGGAAACTATTCCATTCACTGTTGCAACGAAAAGAATTAAATACTTAGGAATATATCTACCTAAGGAAACAAAAGACTTGTACATAGAAAACTATAAAACGCTACTGAAAGCAATCAAAGAGGACAGTAATAGATGGAGAAATATACCATGTTCATGGATTGGAAGAATAAATATTGTAAAAATGAGTATACTAGCCAAAGTAATTTATACATTCAATGCAATCCCTATCAAGCTACCAACGATATTTTTCACAGAACTAGAACAAATAATCTCACAATTTGTATGGAAATACAAAAAATCTCGAATACCCAAAGCAATCTTGAGGAAGAAAAATGGAACTGGGGGAATTAACCTGCCGGACTTCAGGCTCTACTACAAAGCCACAGTCATCAAGACAGTATGGTACTGGCATAAAGACAGAAATATAGATCAATGGAACAAAATAGAAAGCCCAGAGATTAATCCACGCACCTATGGACACCTCATCTTTGACAAAGGAGGCAAGAATATAAAATGGAGAAAAGACAGTCTCTTTAACAAGTGGTACTGGGAAAACTGGTCGGCCACTTGTAAAACAATGAAACTAGAACACTTCCTAACACCATACACAAAAATAAACTCAAAATGGATTAGAGCGCTAAATGTAAGACCAGAAACTATAAAACTCCTAGAGGAGAACGTAGGCAAAACACTCTCCAACATAAATCACAGCAGGATCCTCCATGACCCACCTCCCAGAATATTGGAAATAAAAGCAAAAATAAACAAATGGGACCTAATTATAATCAAAAGCTTCTGCACAGCAAAGGAAACTATAAGTAAGGTGAAAAGACAGCCTTCAGAATGGGAGAAAATAATAGCAAATGAAGCAACTGATAAAGGATTAATCTCCAAAATATACAAGCAGCTCCTGCAGCTCAATTCCAGAAAAATAAATGACCCAATCAAAAAATGGGCCAAAGAACTAAACAGACATTTCTCCAAAGAAGACATAAAGATGGCTAAAAAACACATGAAAAAATGGTCAACATCCCTCATAATCAGAGAGATGCAAATCAAAACCACAATGAGATACCATTTCACACCAGTCAGAATGGCTGCTATCCAAAAGTCTACATGCAATAAATCTGGAGAGGATGTGGAGAGAAAGGAACCCTCTTACACTTTTGGTGGGAATGCAAACTAGTACAGCCACTATGGAGAACAGTGTGGAGATTCCTCAAAAAACTGGAAGTAGAACTGCCATATGATCCAGCAATCGCACTCCTGGGCATACACACCGAGGAAACCAGAATTGAAAGAGACACATGTACTCCAATGTTCATTGCAGCACTGTTTATAATAGCCAGGACATGGAAGCAACCTAGATGTCCATCTGCAGACGAAAGGATAAGAAAGCTTTGGTACATATACACAATGGAGTATTATTCAGCCATTAAAAAGAATACATTTGAATCAGTTCTAATGAGGTGGATGAAACTGGAGCCTATTATACAGAGTGAAGTAAGCCAGAAAGAAAAATACCAATACAGTATATTAACGCATATATATGGAATTTAGAAAGATGCAAATGATAACCCTGTATATGAGACAGCAAAAGAGATACAGATGTATAGAACAGTCTTTGGGACTCTATGGGAGAGGGTGAGGGTGGGATGATTTGGGAGAATGGCATTGAAACACGTATGCTGTTATATGTGAAACGAATCACTAGTTCAGGGTCAATGCATGTTATAGGATGCTCGGGGCTGGCATGCGGGGATGACCCAGAGGGAGGATAAAGGGAGGAGGGAGGTGGGAGGGAGGTTCAGGAGGGGGAACTTATGTAAACCCGGGGCGAATTCATGTATGGCAAAACCAACCAATATAATATTGTAAAATAATTTGCCTCCAATAAAAAATAAATTAATTACCAATAAATAAATAAATAAATAAAAGAACCGGGGAGCCGTGACGTGAGCAGCCTGTGCCCTGGTTCTCGAGGTGGTCCCCTCCCACAGCCACGTCTGGTGGGCTCTTGAGCATCCCCAGAGCAGACGGGCAGGTGCAGAGAGAGGCAGGGACTTCACTTGTCAAAGGTCACTCCCAACGCTTCTCTTTGGCTGAGCACCTGAGGGACCTTAGTGTCACCAGCCATTACCTGTTGGAGGAGCTCGGGGAGCAAGCAAATTTACACTCAGAAACAAATAGACTTTAAAGGGGATCAGCTTACACACACGTTGGTAGAGAAAATTCCCAGTACATAAACAGAAGCTTGAGTCTGGTTTAAGGGGGTAAAATGAATTCAAGTTATAAAGCAAAAGGTGAGAAAATTCATTTTGGGAAAAAAGCCAGTGGAGATAGACATTCACATATTTTTCTTTACATGCAACATCACTTAAATTCTTTGTAATGATTGCTGTTGTTCAGTCGTGTCTAACTCTTTGTGACCCCATGGACTGCAGCATGCCAGGCTTCCCTGTCCTTCACTATCTCCCAGAAGTTGCTCAAACTCACATCCATCGGGTCAGTGATGCCATCCAACTGTCTCGTCCTCTGTCGCACCTTCTCCTCCTGCCTTCGATCTTTCCTAGCATCAGGGTCTTTTCCAATCTGTCAGTTCTTTGCATCAGGTGGCCAAAGTACTGAACCTTCAGCCTCAGCATCAGTCCTTCCAATGCATATTCAGGACTGATTTCCTTTAGGATTGATTGATCTCCATGCAGTCCAGGGGACTCTCAAGAGTCTTCTCCAACACCTCAGTTCAGAAGCATTGATTCTTTGGTGCTCAGCTTCTTTACGGTCGAACTCTCACATCCATACATGACTACTGGAAAAACCATAGCTGTAACTAGGTGTTCCTTTGGTGGCAAAGTAATGTCTCTGCTTTTTAATATGCTGTCTAGCTTGGCCATAGCTTTTCTCCCAATGATAATTCATATTCAGTTCAGTTCACTTGCTCAGTCGTGTCTGACTGTGCAACCCCATGAATCACAGCACGCCAGGCTTCCCTGTCCATCACCAACTCCCAGAACTTGTTCAAACTCATGTCCATTGAGTTGGTGATGGCGTCCAACCATCTCATCCTCTGTCACCCACTCTCTTCCTGCCTTCAATCTTTCCCAGCATCAGGGTCTTTTCCAGTATGAAAATTCATATTAAAAAACTGGAAATAATTACCTCAAGCAATTTTTAAATGTAATAACAAAGTTGGCAAGTCTGTGTTTTATAAAACGAGCATCAAGCTCGTGGTTTAAAAAGCTGTTTTAGGACCTACTATATAAAAAAAAAAAAAAATGGAGAGAAGACAAAAGAATGATCTATTTGAGACTGGCCCTGTGTTAAAAATTGCTGAGGCTAATTGCTGGGTCATGGGCATTTATTATACTATATTATAGAAGTGGTATATGATTATACCACTTTTGTGCATGTTTGAAATTTTCCACCTTAAAAAATGAAAAAACAGGTTCAGTTCAGTTCAGTCGCTCAGTCGTGTCCGACTCTCCGCGACCCCATGAATCACAGCACGCCAGGCCTCCCTGTCCATCACCAACTCCCGGAGTTCACTCAAACTCATGTCCATAGAGTCAGTGATGCCATCCAGCCATCTCATTCTCGGTCGTCCCCTTCTCCTCCCGCCCCCAACCTTTCCCAGCATCAGAGTCTTTTCCAGTGAGTCAACTCGTCGCATGAGGTGGCCAAAGTATTGCAGTTTCAGCTTTAGCATCAGTCCTTCCAATGAACACCCAGGATCGATCTCCCCCAGAATGGACTGGTTGGATCTCCTTGTGGTACAAGGGACTCTCAAGAGTTTTCTCCAGCACCACAGTTCAAAAGTATCAATTGTTCGGCGATCAGCTTTCTTCACAGTCCAACCCTCACATCTATACATGACCATGGGAAAAACCATAGCCTTGACTAGACGGACCTTTGTTGGCAAAGTAATGTCTCTGCTTTTTAATATATTATCAAGGTTGATCATAACTTTCCTTCCAAGGAGTAAGAGTCTTTTAGTTTCATGGCTGCAATCAGCATCTGCAGTGATTTTGGAGCCCAAAAAAACAAAGTCTGACACTGTTTTATTTTCTGTTAAAGTCTTCTCCAGCAACACAGTTCGAAAGCATCAGTTCTTCAGTGCTCAGCCTTCTTTATTGTCCAATTCTCACACCCATACGTAACTACTGGAAAAACGATAGCTTTGACTATACGGACCTTTGTCGGCAAAGTGATGTCTCTACTTCTCAATATGCTGTCTAGGTTTGTCATAGCTTTCCAAGGAGCAAGCATTTTTAAATCTCATGGCTGTAGTCACCGTCTGCAGTGATTTTTGAGCCCAAGGAAACAAAACCTCTCACAGCTTCCACAGTACGGCATCGGCATTCAAATATTTTTAAAGCAAAACAAAAGTTTACTTTGAACTGGCTTAGTCATAAACAGCATCCCAAGCTCAACAGCCTCTGAGCAGCTGTTCTGAAAGTAAGGAAGTGCACCCCTGATTGGGAGACATTGAGCTCTCTGCCTAAGCGGGGAGGGCGCCTCACCGTGGGTCTCATCATCGCAGTCAGAACCACTGCCCCCTGGGAGCCCACGTCTGAGGCTCTACAGTCCAGGCCCAGGAACACAGGCATGGTGGGGACAGTGCTGACACGTGAGGCTTTAAAACCCTCAGTAAACAATAGCATATGGTACGTAGTATTTTCTGATCTGCCTCTTGCAGCCACTATTTTGTATATCGTAATGCATTCCACCTCATACATTTCAATGATTTTCTAGTGTTTTATTTTTGTGGTGGGGCCAATGATACATGTTGGCACACACCGGCCCGACTCACTTTTTTTGAGAGAAGCCAGATTTGGTTTTCCTGGTTAAGTCCTGATTATCTGAGACCACACAGGAACAGGAGCGAGTAAGGCTCACCAAACCATAGGAAGGACAATCCCTAACCAGACCGGAGCTCTAACCCTTTTGTCACAATGACCCAGTTCTCCACAGGCAGCCCGCTGCCCTGAAGTTCCCTGCTGCTCTCTGCTCTTTCAGTAAAAACGCTAACAAGCCAACAGATTCACGTTCAAATAAAACAAGGGAGTCAGGAGAGGAATTTCACAAAATGGTTAAACCAAGTCCCAAATAATTCAAACCTGCAAGTTGCAGTCACCCCCAAATTTTAAAAAATGTATTTCCTTCCCGTACGCTGATTTACCATGATGTACATCATGATTTACCATGATATACCATGATGTACATAATTTACATGATGTACATGTTTTAGGGTCATAAGAACTTTACACAGGGACTTGATTTCCAACGTGGGAGGTCACATGAAAAGGTCTTTACCTTCCCTCCTCAGTAATTCAATACTATAAAAATCAGACACAGTACAGTAAAGGCCATTACCTGTCGATGCATAGAATCCTCATTTGCGATTTCCTTTTCAAGTTTATCATTGAAGTCATGCACATAGGCAGCTTCACGCTGTGTGGCGAGGGAGCGTTTCTCTAGGGTAATGATTCTCTTTTCCATGTCCTCCTTCTGGGCCATGGCCTACACCGGGCATTGCAGAGGAGAAAATGTAAGTTGTTATCATGGAACACTCCGATACACTTGAGTAACAAAGCTGGACTAAATCCTAAGTTTCAAATCAAACATAAAGTCAGCGTACTCAAAATTAAACTCCTAGACGTGGCAGTTTTCTTGAACGTGAGCAAAAACACGCCTACCTCCAAGGTCACATTTGCCATGATGGGCAGCCATCTGTCTGAATGTTCTGCCCGACTAATCGGTTTACCAAGCTTCTTTGCTATATAATAAATCCAAACAGCAAACAAAAAGTATACTAATCTACCCTGTTATTGCAAGAATTCCAGGAGGGAAGGTATCTGGCATGAAGTCAGGACCTCTGTCTGCTACACCATACAGGCAGACGTGACCAGAACAGGGAGGGACCTACAACAGACCCAAGAGGGAGCTCTGAGGCTCGTTTCCTCGGGTAAAAGTTGGAAAAATCTCATGCAATTTCCTCAAAATTAAAGTAAGACTATTAACGAGTGGAAACAGAAGTCAAAGTGTAACACAACTGGAAGCAGCCTTCTCAAGCAGAGTTAAACCACATGTATGAAATGCTCAAACCAGGACCAGAACTTGCTGCTGGCGCGACTCCTGTCTGCCAGCTCAAAATCCATTTTGGGTCCCTCTGCGGTCACTAAGTAACCAATGTAGGCCAAGTCCTAATATTAAAAGTGAAAGGTCTTAAAAACACTTTTTCCAGAATTCTCAACGTACTAAACTCTGTCACCTAATCTCCTCCTGTTGCCAAAGAGTAGTGTGAGAAGGTTATACAAACACGTGCAAGTATTTCTGTTTTGAGTTCTCACACAGAATTCCTCACACCAAGCTACTAAACAGGTACACCTGCTGGAACACATGCTGGAGCGGCTCTGTCTGAGACGGTGTCACGGGGGAGGGGTGGGGCAGGGTGGGCGCTGTCTGTCTGCATACAGAGGAGAGGTGAGGCTCACAGGAGGAGGCCTGAACCCCCAGCACTCTTCTGTTTTCACAATGACTGTTAGGTAGTTTCTCATAAATCATGACACCCGCAGACATGACTGCCAGAAACATCAGGAGTCTACGCGGTTACACAGCTCGGGCCTGAGGACCTGAGGGTGAGCAAACGCCACTCGACTGGTCTGACCGCCGGGATCACTGTCACACATCCCTGTCAAGGAGCGGAACCTCAGCAAACCAAAGAAGACGGCCAGGCAAGCTGCCTCGGCAGAGCCCACACAGCATGCTCCTATCTCTCCGAGAGAACGGCCTCCACAGACGTCACCAGACGCGCCTGAGTGAATCAGAAGGAAATCTCAGCATCGTCAGGAATACATTTGACAGGCAGGTGGGGGGGCGGGTGAACTGGGAGATTGGGGCTGGCATGTATACACTGCTGATACTACGTATCAAGTCAACAGCCAGTAAGGACCTAGTGTACAGCACAGGGAAGGTTCCTCAGTGCTCTGTGGTGAAGGAAATGGGTAGGAAATCTAAACAACAGGGATATACGTAGATATATATATACACATATACATGACTGATTCAGTTTGCTGCACAGCAGAAATTGACCCAGCAGTGTAAAGCAACTACATGCCAAGAAATGAATAAATGGATAAATGAATGTTTTAAAAGGAACACACTGGGCCCCCTAGAACTTGTAGAAATGAGGAGTCCACACCCAGGGTGCAGCACAGCGCAAGGGCTACCCTCATGTTGGTCCACTGCCAACGGACCGCCTGGATCAGGCCTCTTCTACCCCAGAGACCTTGACACAGAGGCGGGGAGGCAGCCTGTCGTGGTCTCACCAGAGCTCTGCTCTTACTCGCGCAGCCATCCCGAGGCTGAGATCACCGGGAGAACAAGGGACCCACAACCACCTCAGGGCAACAGACACGGCCGCCGTCACTCACTTCACGGACATCCCGCTCCAGTTTCGTGTTCACTTCCTCGGACTTGAGGAGTTTCTTCCTGGCCGTGTCCAGGTCCTCCTCCAGCTCTCTCACGTGTGCAGAGAGGGCTGCCAGGCGCTCTTTCATCTGGCTCTGCTCCCGCAACTGCTTGTCTATGACTTCCTGGAGCTCCCTCATCTTAGCCAGGTTTTGCTCGTGGCTTAGAGTGCCATCAGACGATCTCTGAGGGGGAAAGGAAGCCTTAGGCAGCCTTGTTTTGGGAGGGAGGGGACACAGCACTTCCGGGAAATCGGCGAGGTCAAAACTGCCTTCTGCTCTGGGAGCTCACGGGACCCTCACGGCTGCTCAGACCTACATGGTGCATTGGTGATGCTGTCCATCCCGATTAGAACCGGGTGATTATAGTCAGACTTTGTCTTCTCCTGGACAAAGGGGTGCTTAAGAGATCCTGCAGCTCTGAGCCACAAGTCTAGTTTGCTAGTCATTAAAATACCCCAGGTGGGCGGGTCCTCAATCAGAACGATAAATAGAATGTGATGCCCACCACTACAGCCTTCATACATTTTTAAAACGAAAGGATACAAATGACAAACTTTTAACTGAAATTACACGATGACTGATCAAACTTACCTCTTTATGTGTAGCACCTAATTCTTCTTCTAACAAATGACACCTTTCGAGTGATATACCTAACCGCTCTCTGAACTCAAATACAAGGGGTCGAGTCACTGTGTGTTGATGTGTGTATACACTTTAGTGCACTCCTCATTCTATACTCACTCTAATACATGGCTACTGTAACAGAGTATCTTTAATGGCTCTCATTGATCTTAACATCAAGAAAATCTGCTTGTTAACAGCTTTAAATTCTAAGTTTGAGAGAATAAAATGTTATCCTAAATTAATTATATTGCCCAGTTTTTAACTGCAAATTGATATACAGAATATAATAAACCTTGAGACATTTATGCCAACTAATACTTTTTAACTGGGGGCTTCCCAGGTGGCTCAGTGGTAAAGAATCCGCCTGCCAATGCAAGAGGGCAGGTTCGATCCCTGGGTTGGGAAGATCCCCTGGAGTAGAAGATGGCCACCCACTCCAGTATTCTTGCTTGGGAAACCCCATGAAGAGAGGAGCATGGTGGGCTATAGTCCACAGGGTCACAAAGATACAGACATGACTGAGCATATACGTAGGCAATGTTTCTTAACCATATAAAACTCTGACTTCTTACAGAAAAAATGTATTTACAAGAATTCAAGAAGCTCAAAAGTCAACTAGTTACATAAATACATGCATCATCCACCTAACAAGGCAGCAAGTGTACAAATTCAGGAGGTTGGGTGGCTGGTACCTTCTCATCCAGGGACTTGTGGTGGTCAAAAAGAAATTTCAGCGCCCTGAGCAACTCCAACTCGCTGGTCATGCTGGCTGGGGGCTGCTCCTGCTGCTTGCCCGCCGTCATCCGGAGGGATGGCACATTCCGGGAAACCAGGTACTCCAGGTGCTCCAGCAGCAGCTGCAGGGTGGGGCCAAAGGAGCACCTTCAACCTCATACTTGCATTCAGGGCCGGTAACTCCTCTCAGCCTCACTCTAAAACCGAAACCATGCTAAGGCATGTCAGAATCCCGCCAGTTCAGTCTCAAGTTAGAGTGGACTTCCCAGGTGGCCCAGTAGTTAAGACTCCACACTTCTGCAGGGGTCATGGGTTTTAATCCCTGGTCGGGGAACTAAGATCCCACACAAAGTATAGCATGGACAAAAATGTAAGTGAAGAGAACTCCCCCTCAAATGTAATAATTACATTAGCTCTCATCATAAATTTGAAGCAAGGTATGAGAACCCCGAACTGATCCACCCCAGTCTGCTCAGTGGGACGTTGTGAAAAATGACTTGAAAATCAGATAGAGTTTAAAGTCAGCAGCACAGAGCCCAGAGGTAACTGCCGCGGGGCAAATGTCAACACGTCAGAATCCCTCTACTGACCCTGGTATTGTTCCTTTCGGCTCTGAGCTCAGCGAGTTCTTCTTCTCTTTCCAGGAGCTGCTTCCTATATACATTTACCTCCTTGGTAGAAGTCAGAAACTTCTAGAAAACAATTAAATTAGTCACTAAATGCAAACACAAGTTAAAAAGAGAGCGAGACAATGAAGACTGACCCTGTCAAGTCTCTCCAGGCTCCACACAAAGGATCTCCCTGCCCCCCCACAGAAGAGGGGGTCCGCTGACCCCAAGACCACACAGACCACCATAACTCAGACCGGCCGTCAGCCTCCACCACGACCTGGCCGCACGCGGCAAGGGAGAACCCAGAATCCAAGCCTACCTTCTCAAGACCCAGGGACATCTGAGAAACGTTCCTAAACATAAACCTAACAACAAAGTGGATGAAGAGATTCTTAAAAGACACACAGACAAGTGACCTAGAACCACTGGGGAAAGTGAGGAAGAAAGGCAAGGTCTACAAGGCCACCAGGCTTTGGAGTGTTCCTCTGGGAAAAAGGCTGATGGCACCCCAAGGCCATCTGTTAGCTTGACCCTAGTGAAGTCACACAGTCATTCAATAAACTGGTTAAAATGTTAAATTCATGTTATATGTATTTTACCACAATTTGCGTGCACACGGAGATGTCCAAGTGGTGAACTTGCCCAAATTGAACCACAAAGCATTATTCATTCTTCTGTTTTTCTTGGCACAGATACGAAACTCCTGGGCTACGTATCCCCTATTACATACTGAGTATTCAGGACCCAGAACAGTGCCCTACACTTGTCAGAGGCATATAGTAGACAAGTGAAGCTATGAGGGTGTATGTTATACACATAAGCAGTAGGTTCAGTTCAGTTCAGCCACTCAGTCGTGTCCGACTCTCTGTGACCCCATGAATCACAGCACGCCAGGCCTCCCTGTCCATCACCAACTCCCGGAGTTCACTCAAACTCATGTCCATAGAGTCGGTGATGCCATCCAGCCATCTCATTCTCGGTCGTCCCCTTTTCCTCCCGCCCCCAAACTTTCCCAGCATCAGAGTCTTTTCCAGTGAGTCAACTCGTCGCATGAGGTGGCCAAAGTATTGCAGTTTCAGCTTTAGCATCAGTCCTTCCAATGAACACCCAGGACTGATCTCCTTTAGAATGGACTGGTTGGATCTCCTTGCAGTCCAAGGGACTCTCAAGAGTCTTCTCCAGCACCACAGTTCAAAAGCATCAATTCTTCAGCACTCATTTTTCTTCACAGTCCAACTCTCACATCCATACATGACCACAGGAAAAACCATAGCCTTGACTAGACGGACCTTTTTTGGCAAAGTATTGTCTCTGCTTCTTAATATACTATCTAGGTTGGTCATAACTTTCCTTCCAAGGAGTAAGCGTCTTTTAATTTCAAGCAGTAGGTACCCGTCATTAAAATCCTGGACACACTGGTCTGTGATTTGTAAGGCAGGGGATGTTAAGGGGTCTAGCCTTTCTGCTTCAAGGACTGGCTCTCTAGCTCAGTCCACGTGGCCCAGAGACTCCTTCAGCCAGTGTTTCCCTTCTTGTGGGGCCCCCGCCCATCCTCTGTGCAGCACCGCAGCACCAGCACAACCTCTTACAAGATCAACCTGCTGGGGTCGATCCTGCCCACTAAGGTCAAACGCCCTGCCTGGCAGGGCCCACAACCAGGCTAACAAAAGGAAACACAACCCCAACACTTCGCCAGGTGAGGGCCAATCTGACGGGCCCAGCCCCAAACTGCTCTCACCTCAGGCCACTCTGCTTCCAGGACTCGGTCCGAGGCCAAGTTCTTCCTTGTCTTCGCCTTTGCTTTGGGGTTGAAGCACTGGAATAACGCCCACAGGCGGGCCCTTCTGCGACCCATCCTCACGGATGGGGGCAGACCCCCACTCAGGGCAACTGCTGTTTCACAGCAGGATACCTCAGCTCCTGAGCTATCACCACTGATCTCACACTATGACCACCGCTCTCACACACACACTGCTCTCACACACACTGCTCTCACACACACCACTCTCACACTATGACCACCAGGACCACTGTCTCAAGGAGAAATGGCACGAAGTCTCTGCCCCCAGCACGTCTCCCAGGAGCACGGAACCAGAACCCACTCAGTCACAAGGGGTTCCATGGTAACAGGGGGGCTGGGCTCGGGCCCACCATCAACGGTGCAGAGCGGGGGAGGGGCTGCCAAAAAGATGGCAGGTGGGTGTGGGGTATGGGAGAGGGAAGGCCGTGCCAACAGCTCAGGCCCACCACCAAACATGACCCTGCAAGGTACTGGTCACAGTCGGACCGAACAGTTGAAACTGCTTTAGAAACCACCACCACTAGGAATGAGCATGTCTTCTAAGTGGCCTTCTGCCCCCTCCACCCCCCAAACAAGCCTTCAGTGAGGCTACAGAAAGGGTACCCCTGAACTCAAGGGCATCCCCAGAACCCACCCAGCTGAGGAGGACTCACCACGCCAGCCGCCCCTCACTCTCACCCTGAGCTCAGTCCTCCCTGACTGACTCCCTCACTCGAGCTCAGCAAGGGCTTGACCAACCTCGCTCCAGACACCTAAAATGAACCCACAGTGGGTACAGGGGTTCATTCAACCTGCTGCGAACTCGCCCTCTTAACTTCAACCCTGGGCTACCAGATGACTCTGCCCCGTGGGGGCTGCACGGTGGAGGTCCGGGGTGTCCCTGACTCGAGCCGCAGCAGCCAGCACCTCCCAGACCATGCCAGATGCTGCCCCTCCCTCCACCCCCAAGTCTCCCACCCCCTCTCCTGGCCCCACTCCCACGCTCCCAGCTCTCCACTCGCCAGGGCACAGGCCACACTGCTCCTGGCTCAGCCCAGACCTCTGCTGTCACTTGAGGACCTCAGTCCCCGGGGTGCTTGGGGTCCTATATCCACCCATCTCAGCGATTACAGACTCTGGGAGAGACAGAGGACAGTTTGGGGTCCCGCCCGCAGTTCACCCTGAACACTCTCTTTTTTTGGCTTTATCTACTGGAGTTCTCTGAGATGTCTTTTTGATACCTCAACTACTGCTTTCAAAAGACTGTAAAATCACTGTGCTCAACTTTAAGAATAAAATCTTCATTTTCAACCTTAAAATGAAACTGGAGGCAAGACTAAACGCAGTCAATTTTTCAAACTGAAAAACAAAACCCACATGTGACCACGTCAGAGAATACAGGTCATGTAACCCCTCCCTCCTCAGCCTTCTCCACCCCCAGCAGCCCGTCATCACAAGGCCTGCCCTGGGCCGGCAGGGGTGGGGAAGTGACCTGACCAGCTCCTCTGTTCCCAGGCCATGTGGGCCGCTTGCACCACCTTCTTCACAAGTTCACATGGCACTGAAACAACCCGGGTAAGCTGGGGCTTCTGATCAGAAACACAACCGTGGGTACTAGGCAAGGATCCCTGGTTCTTGTTTACCCCAGTAGCAAATAGAGATGATCAATACAATTACTGTGACTGTTACATGTGGCTTCAGATAAGAGAAGACACCCAGGGCGTCCCCACTTCAAGTTACAGACGCAAGCAGCTTGTAGGGCATCCCACTGGGAGCTAGAAAAGCTAAACACGGTTTAAAGGAGGTCCTTGAAAGTGAGAGTGAAGTCGCTCAGTCGTGTCTGACTCTTTGCGACCCTTTAGACTGTAGCCTACCAGGCTCCTCTGTCCATGGGATTTTCCAAGCAACAGTACTGGAGTGGATTGCCATTTCCTTCTCCAGGGGATCTTCCCAACCCAGGGCTCAAACCCGGGTGTCCCGCATTGCAGATAGAAGCTTTACAGTCTGAGCCAGAGGTCCTTAGGCAGCCACAATCCAAGATTTCGAACAGGAGGGAAGCCCAGTGAGGGAGCTGGAGACCGAGAGGGCCGCTCCTTTCCTCGTGGCATCTGAACAAAGCTGACTCTGTGAAGAAAAGGCAGGGAAAAAGTCAAGCAGAGAGGACTGGCTAACACAGCTCTGGACAGTTCCTTGGGCTGGGAAGACAAAAATTTGAGCGGAGGCCTCACATGTCAGTCCGGATGACAGAGACCAAGCTCCCCAAGAAAAGGGAGGAACAGAAAACGTACCCAACACAGCCCAAACCGGCTGAGTGCTGAGTATCAGTCACCTCGTGATGCTCAGGAGACAGAAGGTGGGCTTCAGGACCTGCTGAGAAGGGGGGGCCCTGGGAGGCACCCCAGGCTTCCAGACAGAGAGGCTGGAGCGCTCCTCCCTGGGGTCAGGGGGGGACGGTGGGGGAAGGCTTCTGAGACTGAGCTTACAAGGACCCCCTAGCCTCAAGTCACTCAAACCCTGAGTGAACAGAGAGCTCTGTGTCCACTAGAGGTCTGCGTCAGAGGAAACTCTGGAGAAGACAGCATCACCAGAACCTCTAGGGTTTTCCATACAGAATGCCCAACATGCAACCAAAAAAGCAAAAAAGGGTGTAACAACAAATACGAGCAAGAGAAAAAGAACCGAAACAGACCCAGAGGTATCAATATATATCAGCATATCAGAGGTGTGTGTGTGCTACAGGGATCAGATGCAAATGTCACCAGTTCAAAAATACACTTGAAAAAAGGAAAAATTTCTGAGAATCAAAAGCGATTCTAGAACTTTACAATAACAGTGAACTGAATTTAAGATCTCAGTCTCTGGGCTTAACATCAAATTGGACGTAGCTGAAGAGAGGATCAGTGAACTGAAGGATGGATCGGTTAAAATATATATATATATATGTGGGGAAAAAAGTATAGAATATATCAAAGGAGCCCATTGTTAAACTACGTTGTTAAAAACTATAAATGGGGACCCTCATGGTGGAGAAAAGACAGAAAGGGGAATAAGAAATGCCTACAGGGGTTGAAACTTAAGAGTCTCTTAATGAAAGTGAAAGAAGAGAGTGAAAAAGCTGGCATAAAACTCAACATGCAAAAAATGAAGATCATGGCATACGGCCCCCTCACTTCATGGCAAATAAATGGGGAAACAATGGAAACAGTGACAGATTTTATTTTCTTGGGCTCCAAAATTACTGCAGATGGTGAAATTAAAAGATGTTTGCTCCTTGGAAGGAAAGCTATGAAAAACCTAGACAGCATATTAAAAAGCAGAGATATTAATTTGCCGACAAAGGTTCATTTAGCCAAAGCTATGTAGGAGCTCATTTAGTACTAGTTCATTTAGTCAAAGCCAGCAGTCATGTATGGATGTGAGAGTTGGCCCATGAAGAAGGCTGAATGCCAAAGAATCAATGCTTCTGAACTATGGTGTTGGAGAAGACTCTTGAGAGCCCCGTGGACTGCAAGCAAATCCAACCTGTCAATCCTAAAGCAAATCAGTCCTGAATATTCATTGGAAAGACTGGTGCTGAAGCTCCAATACTTTGGCCTCCTGATGCGAAGAACTGACTCATTGGAAAAGAACCTGATGCTGGGGAAGACTGAAGGCAGGAGGAGAAGGGGACGACAGAGGATGAGACGGTTGGATGGTATTACCGACTCGATGGACAGGAGCTTGAGCAGGCTCCAGGAGTTGGTGATGGACAAAGAAGCCTGGCATGCTGCAGTCCATGGGGTCGCAACGTGTCCGACACCGAGCGACTGAACTGACTGACAGGGACAGTGGCAAGAGTTGGTTCAAGAATCAGACCATTGACTCAAAAATGAAAACCACACATTGGTTTCAGCAGCTCTGCGAGTGCCTAAGGCAAGAAGAAAATGTTCAAGCTCAGAGGGAAAAAGGTGTGGCTTTGAATGGCACAGAAACACTGAGAGCTGACTTTTCAAGAACAAGGAAGTCAGAAGATAATGGACGGGCATCTGTAAAATACTGGAAAACAACCACCCACCCACCTGGAATTCTATACCCCACAGAAACACTTTCCAAAGTGAAAACAAAATGAAGACTTTTAGGGCGAATGGAAATGAGACAACTCATCACGCAGAGACATGAACTAAAAAAATATTCAGGCAGCGCTTTGGGAAAAAGAAAAGTAGTCTCTGACAGAAATATAAAAAACAAGTAAAGACCAACAATGAGGTAACTGTGAGGGTAAACATTAACTCTACAAAACAATGATGTTAACGCCAAAAATATATCTAACAATTTAAAGTATAACAGTGACAAGGAGGAGACAGTCGTGTCAGGGAGGCAATAAAAGTACTAAGTTAGACTTGAATGTAAAACACACGCTCTATCTGTGAATGGACACCCAACAACCTGACAGAGGAGTACAGAACTAGAAAAAGACTTCACACTTCTACAAGAAGCAAGAGAAAAGAACACAGAATAGGTGAGACAGACAGAAAACAAACAGTAACACGGTATCTATGCACTGAAATATCAACATTATAAATAGAGCAAATACTCTCATTAAAAGATAAAAACGATCAATTGATGACAATGAAAACTATACACTAGTCACAGAGGTTCCTGTTAAGATGGAAGATCTTTTATACAGGTGAAGGTAAAAGATACCCAGGCAAACAAGGACAGAAAACTGATGTGGCAATATCACTGTCAAATAGTGTCTAAAGTAAGAAGCATCACTAGCCTTAAAAAGGAGCTTCTCATACTGATACAAGTTCAGTCCAGCAAGAACATGAGGATTCCACATTTGAATGTACCGAATAACATAACCTCAAAATATCAATACATAAAACTGACAGAAATAGAAAAGGAGTAACAGCCAAGTTCATAATCACAGTGGGAGACGTTAAAGACACATCTCTCAGGGAACTGGGCTCCCTGGGACGTAGTCACCTGCAGCCATGAAGTACCTGAATTGCGACTGGCTCTACGATGAGATGTGCTGCAAGCATGAAACACACACTGGATTTTTAAGACTTAGCGTGAACAAAAGAACGTGAAATATTTCATTAGGTTGTATCATATTGATTACACACTGAAATGATAATATTTTGGGTGTGTTAAAATAAAATACACTGCAAGTAATTTCACCTACTTCTGCTTTACAAAACGTGGCTACCGGAATCCGAATTACATGAGTCACAAACCTGATCTAACTGATACACACGGAATATTGCTTTCTCACTGATACATATTATTTTCAAGAGCCCAAGGAACATATCACAAAATGAATACATATTGGGCCATTAGGAAAGCTCAAACTCTTTCAAAGGACTGAACTAATGTGGGGTACACTTAGGGACTGCAGTGGGCTGACGGTCTATGTGCCTCAAACTGCACCCCGTGCGCGGTGATGAGCCCAGGAGGCAGGCACTCTGGGAGGGCTCAGGGCAGGAGGGAACAGGCGCTCATGCTGTGAGGACAGGGAGAAGCAGCAGGCAGTCTAGGAACCAGGAGACAGGCCTCACCAGACATGGCACCTGCTGGTGATCTTGGGATTTCCCAGACTCCAGTACTATAAGAAACAACTTTCTGTTGTTTATCACTAGTCTATGGTATTTATAACAGTAGCCCCAAAAGACTAAGACGGGGCTCTTCATGGAATTAAGCTAGAAATCAAAAAAGGGTCACCAGAAAAACATCCCCAAACATTGTTAAAAGACATACTGCTTGAAGAATTTCATGAATAATCATTTTTTAAAAACACAATGAAAATTAGAAAATAATTTTCCATAAAAATCTGGCTTACTAAAACTTGTGGGACGCAGCAAACTGTGTTTAGAGGGTAACTTAAAGCCTTACACACATATACTGGAAAAGAAGGAAGGATAAAAATCAATTAAGCCTCTATCCCTGCTGCTGCTGCTTCTAAGTCACTCCAGTCGTGTCCGATTCTGTGCGACCCCATAGACAGCAGCCCACCAGGCTCCCCCGTCCCTGGTATTCTCCAGGCAAGAATACTGGAGTGGGTTGCCATTTCCTTCTCCAATGCATGAAGTCAAAAGTCAAAATGAAGTCGCTCAGTCGTGTCCGACCCTTAGCGACCCCATGGGCTGCAGAAACCAGAAAAAAAGCAAAGCAAACAAAACACAAGGCAGATGGGGAAAAAAAGAGAAGAAAATAAGGAAATCGAAAGCAATATGGAATTTTTTCAAAACAAAGCCAAAAGTTGGCTCTTTGAAAGGACTGCCAAAACTGATAAACCCCTAGAGAGACTGATTAAGAAAAACAGACAAAGCACAAATCAGCAGTATCAAGGGTTTTTCAAAGGGGAGACAACACATCTTGCAGATAAAAAGATATGATGAACCACAGTTCACTTACTAATTGGAGAGTCTGCTGGCCTCAATAAATTCCTAGCAGCGGGGAAAGGCTTTACACAACTAGACCCAAGAAGACATACAAAATCAGAAAATTTTATTTGCATGAAAAACATTACATCTGAAATTAAAAGCCTCCCCACAATGAAACCAACTGGTTTTGCCAATAAATTCTTCCAAAAATCGAGGGAAGGAAACAGTAATCTCACAGGAACTCTGGGGATAAACAAGGAACACTCTCCAACCTTGTTTTATAAGACTAGCATAACCTTGATACTAAAACCAACAAGGAAGAAGTACAAGAAAGTAACATTACAGACTCTGGATATAGATGAAATAATCCTAAATAAAACACTAACAAAATCCAACAGAAGGAGAATACATCAAGATTAGGTTGGTGTTGTTTTAGAATCACAAAATTTTTTAAAAGTTAAATCACCACATAAAAGAAAAATCACCTGTTTCAAAATCTACAGAAAATAAACTTAAGAAAACTTAATGTAATAATTTTAGTGCATGACTAAGAAAAAACTCTTAGTAAACTAACAGAGAAGAATTTACATATTTTGATAAAATTATCTATAAAAAAGCTAATATCATATGGGATGATGAAATACTGAAAGGTTGAAAGGTTTTCCTCTGATAATGGGAAAGAGACAAAATTACTTATTCTCAGTACTTCTGTTCACCATTGTACTCGGTACTGGATATCCTAGTCCGTACAATAAGGTAAGAAAAAGAAAAGGGTTATCACAGTTGCGAAGGGGGAAAAAAGCACTTATTTGCAGACATAATTGTGTATACATAAGAAAATACAATTAGAATGATTTGAAATTAATGGATTTAGCAAGTGAATATAGAAAAGTCAATTCTATCTCTATTAGGAATTTATAATGGCACTGAAATATCAAGATATCTAATTAAACAAGTGCAAGACTTACAGCAAACTATAGACTTCTAAGATAAAGAAGATGTAAAAAAAATGGAGAGCTATCTATATTGTGTTCATGGATTATAAGAACAGCATAAAACACACACACACAGAGTTAACCGTGTGAGGCGATGCGAGTGTTGGGCAATCATTCCACGACATCTATGGGCATCAAGTCATCACAATCACAATGTAGACTTGAAATACACACAAACTGTATCTGTCAATGACTCCTTAGTGAAGCTGGGGGTCTAAAATCAGCGCCTGACACCTGGTAGCTGGGAGGTGTGGGAACCCGGGTTCACGGGCAGGCTGCACACACTCTTAATCACAGGTAAGACATGAAGCAACCCAGCAACTCTCCATTTTTCTGTTTCTGTTTTTCTCTGTTCCCCTTGCCATTTCTGTTGAACAGATTCCCAGTATCGAGTGAGCAGCGTCAATGCAGCGATAATGTTTCCCCATCTACAGCAGGAGCATGTAACCCCAGCAGACCTCCCAATTGCCCCGAGATAACTGGGGTGCCCCATCACAACAGAAAGCAAAGAAACGACATTAACCGAGACAGAGCTGCCCGACAGCAGTGGCGACTATGGTCCACCAGACTTCCCAAGGGAACCCCCAGGGGCTTGGATCCCATGCTGGGCCCCTCAGCTTGAGGCCACACGTGCATTTCCACCATTCTGGGAGTCCTGGCAGAAGAAAGCCAGATCACAGAAGGGGGATGGTGTGGCCGGCCCATGGGACGCAGGGTAGGGCTGACTTGGGTCTGTGCTGGGCTCCACGTCCTGTCACCACCCTTGGAGTGTACAAAGTTCTTGGGATCATTGTAGGTTTTTAGCAAAAAGCAATGGAGCCGAAGTCACTTAGGATGGTTTTTAAGAAGAAAAACTCACTGAGGATTCACTCAGCACCAGCCTCGGCCCCTAGTGAGATGCAGACTTCCGGTGGTCATCCATGGCTGTGCCCATCACCCACCAGGGCAAGGGGAGGCCCCCGGACACCGGGTGCCACGTGGGGTTCTTCCCCCACTTTGAGTGAAGGGCTGCATCCCCCTGGATGAACCCGGCTCACCCCTCCACCTCTGATGCTGAGGCCCCCGTGCCTCCCACGACCGGAGGATCCAGCGTCTCCCGGGCCTCCGTGTCACTGCACAGGCCTTGTCCGTAAAGCCCCAGCAGGCAGGGTGAGTCCTGCGTGGAGCTTCCCAGCTCGCTGGCCTCGCTGTCCACATCGGGGCTGGGCAGGAGCACCGCATGTCCACTGAACGAGTGGATGAGGGTCCCAACAATGCCAGGGATGATGAAGGGGAGGTGAAGGGGGCTGAGATCCAAGTGTCAGTCCCTGATTCAGGCAGCAGTGCGTATTGACTCATTTAACCTCATGACAAGACTGTGTGTCAGCGGGTGGGGGGTGGGTCCTGCCACTGTTCTCACCTTGGAGCTGGCAAGTTCACTCTCAGTGTCCAGGGACAGCTGCAGCCACTGACCACAGACTGGACAACTTTAACACAAATTCATTCTCCCTCAGTTCTGGAGTCAGAAACCTGTGATCAAGGTGTGGGCAGGACTGAGCTCCCTCCAGAGGCTCCAGGGGAGGGTCCCTCTGGCCTTGTCCAGCCCTTGGGAGACCCCAGGCCTCCCTAGGCTTGTGGCCACATCACCCCAACCTCTGTGTCCATCTGCACAAACCTTCTCCCCTGGGTGACTCTGTGCCTCAGATCATGCCCTCTTCTCTTCCAAGGACACCCGTCATTGGATTCAGGGTCCACATGCATCCCGGGTGATCTGGTGCAGCGGTCAGGAACTTACTTCCATCTGCCAAGACTTTTCATCAGAATAAGGTCACCTTGGCAGGCTGCAGAAGGATGGATGGCTTTTGGGGCCACCACTTAGCCCACTACACTTGTCATGAAGCCACAAGGCAGAGCCTCACTGGGCTTGGTGCAGGGAGCTTCGAAGAAGCAGGGCTCCAGTCCTGGGCTGCCTCAAGAACACACTTAGGATCAGGACACTCGGGCACAGGGACCAGATGGGCAAGGCTCAGAGGTGTGCTGGTGGGCGTGGGGCTCACCTGCAGGGAGCCTGGAGCCTGACATGATGGCCCAGGGGTGGGGGACACAGCGCATGGTTTGGGAATGGACACATCCCAGCACGGATGAGAGGAGGCAGGCGCGGGGGCTCAGGCCAGGGGAGCCCAGATCTTCCTGCTGCCCTCAAGGGGCCGGTCAGATGGGCACAGGAGGGAGCCGAGGTTTCAGCGACCTGGGTCGGAGTCCTGGTCTGCTGCTGTGTTGTCTCTGGCGAGTGACTCAGCCTCTCTGAGCCCACCTTTTGCTCCTCTGCAAATCTTTGCCACACGTGACTGTCTTCACAGTTGTGGGGAGTTCTTGGTGCTCTCAGCAGCCCCGCCCAACCCCATGACTGGGGCTATGCCGCCTCTCCACGACCTTGAGGCCGCTAAGACCACCCCTGCACAGACTCTCTTTGCAAAGAAGCTGGAAGCCGCTTCTCCTACCCCAGGAGCCCTGGGGCACCCAGACCCAAGAGGCAGCAATGCCTCTAGCCTGGGGGCTCCCGGGCGAGGAGTTGACCACGTGGGGCACTGGGAGTGACCGTGGATGGCCCCATATGGCCAACTCCATCTTTCCTGTTGCAGCCCTGGTTTATTTCTGTGTGCTCTGCTCAGCCGCACGCAAAGACCCAAAATATATCCCTCCGAGTCCCTGGAGATTTCTCTCGACGGTGGTCAAGAAGCAGTGCCTGGGCTGGCATCCCTGGGAAAACACGCTCTGCTGTTTACATGAGCGACAGGGTCCCTTCAAGAAAAACATCTGGCCAGATCAGGAAAGGGTCGTGGGACTCACTGGACAAATGGGGTATCCTCGTTCTTACACACATGGGATGTTTTAAACGCTGGCACCCAGTCTGACAACAGCCTGATCCTGGCGGGAAGAAACCGAGAGATGCAGGTCCCCTCCCCCAGTCGGACACCCCAGACGGTGGCTTCTGTCCGGACTGGCCCTGTGGGTGGGGAGTCTGGAGGACACAGAACCACAGGGGCCTCGAGGCTTGGCGTGGGCGTGGGGAGGGCCAAGGGGCTTGGGAAGGCGAGAGGGTCAGGGCCCTTGCAATGGACTGCCACCAAAGGTTGGACAAAGACAAGAAGTAAGAAAACAAATGCCACACCTTAAAGCTGCTCAAGAGCCAAGAAGGCCCAGAAGAGTGACCAGGACTGCGCCGTCCAAGGTGGGGTAGTGGAGGAGGAGGCTCGCCCAGCTCGGACTGGACGGGGTTAAACCTCCGCTCCGGCTCAACTCACAGGAACCTCACCACAGTCACTCCTGACACTTTCCTTTTCGAAGGAAAAAGGGAATCACAGAACAAGCAACACCATCCCTGTGGGGGACTCTTGGCGGTCGAGGATGCCAAGGGCCCCTCTGCGTCCGCACGGCTGCCTGAGCCTGCATGTTGTGCATCACAGTCACCTGTCTCCGCTGAGGGGCAGCCTCCGAGCTTGTTGGAAGGTTGGCCTCAGCGAGGCCGAAATGGGGTCCCTAGCTGCCCCCAGAGGGCTCCCAGGCAGCACACCTCCCCAGCCCACCCTGAACCCACGGCTGCTGCCCACCCCAGAGGGCCCCGTCACTGCCATCAGGGAATTAGGGGGTGCCAAGTGCTCAGACCCGAGGGTGGTGGGGGCGCCTCCATGGCATCCTGTGTGTACCCCTCCTCGGCTCACGGTCCAGCAGGAGCTGCGGGGAGCGTGTGTACATGGCAGGGACACACAGGACGCCTCCTGAGCACCGCCAGGCCAGGAAGCCCTGGAGCCCCGGTGCGAAGCCTGGGCCGGACTTCTGACCACCACAGGGGCCTGGTCAACCTCCCCTTCTCTGTGCCCTCGGCTTCCTCAGCTACAAGGATAACACCACCTCTCGGAGAGCCTCTGATGCCAGGGCTGCTCTGTGGGAGGGATCGTGTTCTCCTCAAATGTGTTCAAGGCACGTGATGCCTGGTCAGTCCCTAATGACTGGCTGCATTCTTGGCAGGCCTGGGGCCTGCCTGCTCTTCCTGTTGGCACCGGGGTCCCGCATGCATGTGAGTTGGCAGGCCTGTTCCAGGCTGGGTCTGTCTGCTTAGGTGACAGACGTGCCTCCTGGGAGGAAGAGCATCTGGCACGGGGTGGGCCTCATCCCCTGATTGGCTCCAGGACCAGCCTAGTTCCCGGGTTGGGAAGACAAGGGCCATTTCTGGGTCACTTGAACGTGTCATCTCATGGGAGCGTGGCTTTATGATATTTGCTGAGTGATCTGGGGGGTGGGGGACAGTCCTGCTGAGCTCCTACTGTGTGCTGGCAGAGGATGTTCCCGCAGTCCTTCCTTGACTTCTGGCAGCATCCTCGGGTTCACTTTAATACTCTTGGATGAGGAGGCAGGCTTGACTGCCACTGGGGGCCAACCCTGGCTTGCTCACGCCCGCCTGCCACCTGGACAGCTCCTGGAAGGGACAAGAAAGGGCTCAGTCCCTGGGCAAGTATCTGCAGGGAGGCATTTCTCCACCATGGTTCCTGCTGACCACATCTGCACCACCCTGGAGGAGCGGCTGTGGTCACTCAGGCACGGTCACATGGGTGCTGGCCTAAGCATACCTTCTACACAACCTGGACATGGTACCCTCGACTGTCTCCAGTGAGCCCGGACCTAGAACGTGGTCTCTGAGTTAACTGGAGCTGCAGGACTGGCTGGGGCGGATTTACCCCTCAGCTCTCGGCATAGGTTCTGGCTCCCAAGGACTGGCTTATTGAAGGAATAAAAGAAATGTATTCACTCACAGGCCTGCTTTGATGATGGGTGGGTAGGTTACTCAGATCCACCCTCTCATGGTAAACAATTATTAAAAAAAAAAAAAAGTGTCATGCCTTAAAGTTGCTGAAGACCTGAGAAGACCCAGAGGAGCAACTGCCCAAGATGAGGGATCTAACAGAAGACCCCTCCCTCCCCATGGAGCCAGACTCCCAGAAGACGACACTTTCAGGTGACCCAGAAAGGGCCTCCCTCCTCCAACCACGGGAATTACAAGGAAGGTGGTGCTGGTGCCGAGCAGGGGAAGAAGCAGGTGAAGACCCCAGTGGGTGCAGGCACATCAGCCTGTGACCTTGGTTCAAGGGGATCCTATCCATGACGCCTCAGATGAGTGGAGAATGCAAGTGCCAAGTCTTTCTGGATAAGGGCACCTTCTTCCCAGGCTTGGGAACTGCTCCGTGGGTTATGGAAGGGTGGTGGCCAGTGGGGAAGAGCGCCAGGCCCATCAGGATGAAAGACAGCTGGAGGAGAACCAGCAGAAGTGACCCCCTCAGCTTTGGGAGCGACTTCACTTCTGAGACAATTAGATGGATAATAAATCTAAGAAATCAGCTAAGCTCACCTCGCTTAGAGAAATAAACCTCAAGATAGAAAGGTCCTGCAAAGACAGGAAACCATTAAAGAAAATGACACAGCCAACTTGGGAAAGAACCAAACAGAACATGCAGAAATTAAAAAGTGTCATAACGAGAAGCAAAAATACAACAGACACGTTTGAAGACACTTGACCTCTTCCGGAAAGGGAGACACGTGGGCACAGAGCAGGGGCATGCTGATAACGTATGCATCCCCTTGCCCAACCCCCTGCTCTCCAGGAAGAAAAACCAACCCTGAACTGTAGCTGCATCATTTGCCAATTTCCGCAGTGTAAATACTCCCACAGTGGCCTGATTCATGTACCAAAGGGTTAACACCCTGCCGGCAGAATTCCCCATGAAACAGAACTACCGGCCAAGAGACATGGGAGGACGTCAGAATCGCAACCCGAGGGGCACAGATTTCAGCCCAAATACCTGGGACCTGGGCAGAGCCGACCTTGGGGAACTTTAAAGACAAGACTCTTTAAACATGTCTAGAATTCACTTTATAACTTTGCCATTTCCTTCTCCTGTTTATAACAAGTACGCTTCCACAAAACCAAGAGAGGCCCAAAGGAAACCAGGTGGGGTGTATAAAAGCCTCAGCACTTAAGACTCAAGAGACATAAAAACTTTACGGGCAAAGAAATGCATGTGTAATGGTGGAATTATGAATAGAGATATGAATAGCTTCGGGACTAGACAATGGCCCCTGACACCTCATTGTAGGACAGGCTCATGGCATAGGCATTAAGCCTGGGGGTACGAGTGAGATGGGGGCTGAAGACCACGTTTTGTTGTTGTTTAGTCACTAAGTCACGTCCGACTCTTTGAGACCCCATGGAATGCAACACACCAGGCTTCCCTGTCTTTCACCATCTCCCAGAGCTTACTCAAACTCACGCCCATGGAGTCAGTGATGCCATCCAACCATCTCTTCTTCTGATGCCCCCTTCTCCTCCTGCCCTCAATCTTTCCCAGCATCAGGGTCTTTTCCAATGAGTCGGCTCTTCACATCAGTTGGTCAAAGTACTGGAGCTTAAGCTTCAGCATCAGTCCTTCCAATGAATAATTTTCAGGGTTGATTTCCTTTAGGATGGACTGGTTTGATGTCCTTGCAGTCCAAGGGACTTTTAAGAGTCTTCTCCAACACCACAGTTCAAAAGTATCAATTCTTTGGTGCTCAGCCTGCTCTATAGTCCAGTTCTCATGGTTCAGGGCAAAGAGTCTGACACGAGGGTGCAGCATCCAAGTTCAAGTGCTGGTTCTGCCCCTGCCGGGCCCAGTGGCCTTGGTCTCCTTGCCCCACCTCTCAGAGCCTCTATTCCTTCTCTCGGTAAAGGGATCTGACCCTGCACCACAAGCCGGGTCGGGATGGGGGTTTGTGTCCAGGCTGACAAGTCCCCGAGAACACCTGCTGCTGCACTGTTCTTACATGTGGAGTTGTCAAAATTAGACTTGAGGTATCTCAAAGTCTAGAACCCCCACCCCACTGTCCAGGCTATGAGGACGGGCCCCGCCCCCAACTCCATGCTCATCACCACACTTAGCCAAGTCGGGGAACCGTCTTGGACACCAGCTCATGACCACAAGGCCTCAGCTGGAAACTGCAAGAAACACGTCCCTCTCCCCTGTCCCATGTCCCCTGGCAGGGAGGACGTGCCATCAGCTCCATTCTACAGATGGAAAAACTGAGGTTCCCAGTGTGGAAGCCATGTGCCTGAGGCTGCTGAGCCCCCAGGAAGTGGTCAGTCTGGGTCTGGACCCGCACACGTGGCCTCAGAGGGGCTAGGCAGGGTCTGAGCCTCCCTGGGAGCTCAGGTACCCTCACCGCCTGACCGTGGGTCCTGGAGTCTGGTGTGGAGGCGGATACCATCTTCCAGCAGGCAGCTCCTCGCTCTCTTTTCAAAAAACAACATCCACAAAGACAGGAAAACAGATGCCGCCGTGGCCCACACCAGCTCCGGGGAGAAACGAGGAGAAACTACAGCCCGCCAGCCCTGGGGTGCGGTGGCGAGCCCTGAACGGCAGCTTGAAAGCAAATTGCCCTTGTAAGGTTCATGTGTCTGAGGCCTTAACAATTCTGCCAAAGACGGAGTCAAGTTCAACATCAGGCCAGTGCAGGCCTCCGTCATCCCCAGTACACAGCCGGGATTTTCCTGTGTGGCCTTCTCAGAGTGGACATAAATAATGCCCTGGCTTTGAGGTTGGACTTGAAAAATGTTGATGGGTTTCAGTTACAAGGAAACATGTTGGCCCACAAGCTGCTCTTGTCCATTTCCCAGAAAACCTGGCCGCTGACCCCAACGCCATCGGAGGGACAGAAGAGTGGGGGATGGGTGGATGAGGTGCTCCTGCAGAAGGAAGGCCTGGGCCACCTGCCTCCGGGACCTTCCCCCACCATTTCTATCCTGTCTGCTGTCCCAGGGGTCTCTGACATGACACCCCTCCTGGACCGTCATGTGTGAAACTGACTTCGGGGGCCGTCTTTTGGATCAAGGTGTCAGATCCTCATTTGACAACCAGGGTCTCTCTTGTGGGTGGCTGGGCAAGCAATTTTTAAGCCGAGTCCCTCTGGGCCCACGGTGCCTGGCAGAGGGTAGGGGGCAAGTGGGTCACCTGTGGTCACAGCCAGTCAGCCAGGCTCAGCCTCCATCCATCCTATACACGAAGTTATGGGCACGTTTTGTCCAGACCCGCCACTCCCCCCTCCACTGGGTTCCTGGCCCGGGGCACCCAGTATTGAGTGCGGTATCACTCTGGATAACCCAGTGATATAATGACTTCTTTCCCAGGTGGTTCAGCAGAAAAGAACCCGCCAGCCAATGTAGGAGACGCAGGAGACCTGGGTTCGCTCCCTGGGTTGGGAAGATCCCCTGGAGGAGGAAATGGCAACCATTGCAGTATTCTTGCCTGAAAAATTCCATGGATAGAGGATCTTAGGGGCTAGAGTTCACAGGGCTGCAAAGAGTTGGACATGAATGAGCAACTGAACATGCACACAGTCGTGTAAATACTGTTGTTGTCTCTGTTTGACAAATGGTGAAGCTTCATTGCTGTTGTTGTTCAGTCATCAGATTTTGTCTGATTCCTTGCGACCCCATGGACTATACACTCCATGGAATTCTCTAGGCCAGAATACTGGAGTGGGTAGTGTTTCCCTCCTCCAGGGGATTTTTCTGACTCCCCACATACTGTAAGACTAAACTTGAGAATTCTTGTTTTTTTAATTTCATTTCAAATAGCCTTTGGGTATCTGAAAGGACAGTGTAGGTACTTTTAAGATGTCTTCTGCAAAACAAAGCCCTTTTGGCAAATGTGGTCATAATATCCAGGTAGACGTTGCTGTTGTAAGTGTCACATCTCAGCCAGAAGGCACATTCTGAGCTCTTCCTCTGGCAGAAGCAAATTAACAAAATAAGCCAAGAAAGAGAGTTGGAAAAACAAACCACACCAACAACCAGAAAAGTATTCCTCATGAGACAAAGCTCAAAAAAATCCCAACATCCTTGTGCCCCAAAAAACCTCTTGGAAATGAATGCTCAGTAAGGAAGAGATGAAACACGGCAAGTTCCAAAGAGAGGCAATGCCCATGGCCAGTGTAGCTTAGAAACGGCCTGACCACTCAGATGAAGATGCACATCAATGTAAACCCTTTGTAGATAGCAGTAATGGTCGTCACCAGAGTAAGTGTTTAGTCTGGTGACAACCTGTCCTGGGCACCACATAAGGGAGCAGACCTGGTTCTCCTCCTTTGCCCCACACCATTCACACATGAAGGCAGCTCAGGTGCTACCTTGCCCTGCCTGCCTGTCTGGCTCACCCATGAGCTGTGACCACCTCCAGGGAAGGACTCCGCCTTCTCTTCTCTGTGCGCCATGAACCTGCACACAGTGGGCCTTCAGAACCTCAGGAGACTCACCCCACCCCCGCTATAGCCAGAACCCTCCCCAGGCATTAAAACACCTGTGGAGTCACTTTGGCCCAAGCCCTGGTTATGGATCCCTGGAGCCTAATACAGATTCTACAGTGCGATTAATCAGGTCCTTTATACACAGATTCCCACCTGTCAGGTCTGATCTTTGGATTCATTGTCACTCTGTCCCTTCCCTGGCAGCAAGGTGGGCCGCAATGCAGACAACAGAGCTCATGAGCTGAGTTTCAAAGGACAGCGATGGATGCAACCTGTTGCAAACTAAAGGAGTGTCCCTGAATGTCTCAGAAAAGGCCTCCGGAGGAGGGACCCCCACGGTGCAAAGGAAAGAGAGGTACTCAGGGGCAAAGGCTCTTGGCCTCTCCTGTAGCAGCTCCAGTTGGTAGCTCGTGAACAGTGGACAGCCAGTGTGGTCACATGAGCGTGACTCTTATTCCCTCACAAAGCAAGAAAAAGGGGGCAGGGTGTGGGAGTACCCGGAGGGTGTGGTGGGGTGGATGGAGGGATGTGTCCCTCCTCTCTTCAGTGCACATTGCTTTTGTGAGTCTCAGAGCTGCCAGAAGGCAGTCGTCAGGTCCCCACAGTATCCAGTGTGGGCAGGTGCCTTAGCCCCGGTCACATGGACAAGCCACACCATATGGTTTCCCTGAGTTCCAACAGCAGGATCTGGGGCTTTTGTTTAGGTACACACTTCCTTGCTGTAGCTGTGTTACCCCCCTTCTTTGAGCCTCCGTTTTGTCCTCTAGAAAAAGGACATCGATTGCTACCTTAGCAGGTTGCTACCTTAATCCCGTGAAGACTAATTAGGGTAATCCTACAATTAATAGCTGGCCTTAAGAGATACTGGGCTTCCCTGATAGTTCAGCTGGTAAAGAATCCTCCTGCCATGCAGGAGACCTCAGTTTGATTCCTGGGTCGGGAATGATGATCCGCTACAGAAGGGACCGGCTACCCACTCCAGTATTCTTACACTTCTCTTGTGGCTCAGTTAACCTGGGTTCAATCCCTGGCCTGGGAAGATCCCCTGGAGAAGGGAAAGGCTACCCACTCCAGTATTCTGGCCTGGAGGATTCCATGGACTGTACAGCCCATGGGGTCGCCAAGAGTCGGACAAGACTGAGGGACTTTCACTTCACTTTCAAGAGATAGGACCTGAATCCAGATTAAACTGGAGTCTCCCAGTGTCATCTGGCATTTCTTCCCTGAAGCCAGCCAAAACCCACACAGGTGCATTTCCAGGGTCTCCACTTAGCCAGCCTGACAGAAAACCCAGCGTGGTTCAAACAAGCTGACAGACAAGCAGGAGAGGACTCACAGGCAGACGGCTTCCCTCCGGGTCTCAGGTGGAGCTCGGGGACCACAGCAGAAACCGGAGCTCTCAACCCGTGGGCTCAGCAGCGCCCTCCTTCTCAGGCCAGCGTCTCTGCCCTGACGGGCGCGGGAGGGCCGCCAACCGCCACAGGCTGCCCTCACGCCCCTCCCACTGCTGTAGCCTGACCTCTCCTGGCCCCACCCCTTCCGGCCGAACCAGAGCGCCTCTTCCCTTGATTCCAGCGTGAGGCCCGGCCCTGGGCCCTGATTGGCCACCGCCCCAGCCCTGAGCCAATCACGGTGGCCAGGAAGGATGGAACACACCGATTGGCCAGGTCCAGGTCATGTGACCACACTCTCCAGGACACTTGTGAGCCGCTCACACTGTGTCTGGGGTGGAGACAGTGCGGTGCACCCAGTGCAGGGTTGGGAGTCCAGACACTGTGTCTGTGTGCTGTGTCCTGGGACGTGCCTGTGCATCCTCTCTACACGCCGCTGTGCCCTCTGCAGGAAAAACACTCATGACACACCACTTCCCTTCCCAAGCGCTGTTTCACGCACCCACATTCAAGGGAGCAAGACCTCCTGTTTGAAGGTAGGTTTGGAGATCCTCTCTTAACCTCTGGGCTTGTTTCTTGTATCATGTTAGAATAATTTACTCAGTCTAAAAACCCCCACGAGCACCGCCACATGCTGCTTTGCCTATTCTGGATTCTTAGCTGTTCTGAGTAGAGGGCATGGCCCAGGGGCTTCCCAAAGGGTGAATCACTGAATCACTTTGCTGTACACCTTACACAAACAAATTCATTGTAAATCAACAGTACTTCAATTTAAAGAAAATATATTCCCTCATCAAAAATGGTTCAAAATTTTGTAAAGTTTTTCCTTCAATTGTTGGTTTTTGGTATGTGTCTATTTGGTTTGGTGGTATTTTTTGAGGTAGGGATCCAGCTTGCCTTCCCACATGGATACCAAATTGTCCCATTGGGAAGATTTTTTTTGTCCTTTCTCCTGGAAAGGTCCTTTCTGCGTTTACACATTAAGAAGCTTTTTAGAAAATGCCACGTATCAAGAACTTCAGATCTTTGGTAGTTTGTGCAGCGCCCCAGAGGCATGGCTCCCCTTCTGTGTCTTCTCTCCGCATCTCACCCTTGCCAGTTTCTAGTGTGCACGGGTGCCCTCAGAGGGTTCTCTGCAGTGAGCCGTGTTTCTGTGAGGACAGAGGATGTGAGCACTGCGTCCCCAGTGACTGTGTGGCTGTGCTCAGCGACCCCGATATTGAGTCTGGCTGCGACTTCCTGAGGCAAGCTCTGCGTTTCTTCCTCTTGGTGTCTGGCTATGCAAAGTGGTGCTGGTGGATTGGGGCTTGGGTCCCTGGGTCCAGCAGTGGAGAGATACTCCCACAGCCTGCTTTTCCATTATAGTTTCCTCCTGTGGGCTCTGCTCAGCCGGTGTGGAGATATTTCTGCTCAAGGCTTGAGAGGTAGTCAGTCACTCTGCTTCTCATCCCCTGCCTCGTCTGTACTTCTGTCTTTCTTTCTTTTAATATAGCTAATTTTCAATATTGTTAGTCCCTGTGTCATTCTGACTCTCAGGCACCTGTGGTTTAATAGGCCACCAACTCCCGAGAGCTCTTTGCCTGGTGGAGACATGGAGCACTCAGGGAGCAGCACCACATCACACTGGAGCCTGGCCCAGAGAGCAGCTTCTTGCCAGGAGTCCATTCCTGCTGTGGGGGTTCGGAGTTATCACATCTGATGTGCATCCCCTGGGCCTCCAGTGCAGGCCCCACTCTGAGATCTGGAAAGGAGGTAGCTTCCCTTCCTGACACAGAACTAGTATTTTTTTGTCCTCGTCCTTGTCCATTCCCATTTGGCTCGCAGGTTCTACACTTGACCCTCACCCACAGGATCAGAAGAGCCCAGTTCTAGAGACGTTTCATACAAGGAGAGGCTCCCGGAGACACTCCAACCCCCGGGCCTAAGTAAGCATTTCCTTGGAGTTTCACAGCCCTGGGAGGAGATACTGGGTTTGTGTCCATGTTACAGTTGAATATGTTGAGCCTCAGATCATTGCGTGATTTGCTCTGGGTCACTCTGCAGGTCAGTGGGTAAGGTGGGATTTGAACCCAGACTCTATGTCTTGGAGCTCGTGACTGTACAGGTGTTTCTGCTCCTCGGGTAAGTTTATTTCAGGATTTTTGTTGTTGTTGTTGTTTTTGATGCATTTGTATGTGGGACTGTTCTGTTTTCTCTCTGACGGTTCATATCCTGCTATGCTGCTGAATTTCTTAGTTTTAATATTTGTTACTTGGTGCAGTTTTTAGGGTTTCATATAAATCCTGTCATAATCGAATAGTGGCAGTGTAACTTCATCTGTTCCAATGGGGATGGCTTTTATTTCCTTTTCTTGCCTAGTTATTCTGGGTAGGACAATTCCACTACTATGTTGAACAAGATTGGTGAGAGTGGGTATCCTTGTACTATTCCTGATCTTTTAGGAAAATCTTTCATCTCTTTACCATTGAGTTGGATGTTAGCTGTGGGCTTGTTTTTATACCCTTTAGGATGGTCCACGTATAACCACTGTATTGAGAGATTGTACCAAAATTGATGTTAAACTCTGTCGAAAGCATTGTCTGCAATTATTGAGAAGATCACATGATTTCATTCTTAATTTTGCTCAAATTGTGTATCACGGTGATTGATGTGCAGATAAAAATATCATGCTTGCAGGCACAGAATAAATTCCATTTGATCACAGTGTATGATTCTTTTAATGTATCTTCTATTTGGTTTGCTAATATTCTTTTGAGGATTTTCACATCAGTGTACACCAGGGTCAGGGTTCTCTGGTTGTTCATATGGTAGAGAATATGCCTACAATGCGGGAGACCTGGGTTTGACCCCTGGGTCAGGAAAATCCCCTCGAGAAAGGAGTGGCTACCCCCGCCAATATTCTTGCCTGGATAATTCTGTGGACAGAGGACCTGTTGGGCTACAGTCAATGGGTCACAAATAACTGGACATGACTGAGTGACTCACACTTAGAAGAGTGCTTCTTGACTTTCTTAATATCTAAATTTAAGATTTTATCTCAGTCAAAAATTACAGTCTAAGGCAAAAATGTCAAGAGTCCTTAGAAGTAAATGACAATAAGGCCTAACAGTTGAAAGCAAGAAAGACTGCACATAATTTATTTTTCATAAGAATGTTAGATCTACAGAGGAATTCTCATTAAACTGAATTAAAATGCAAGCTTTAGTTTAAAATGGAAACCTGTTTTGGAATTATGTGTCTATGTTGAGACTGAAATTTTATTATTTATGTATGAGATATTAAGCAATACAGTGTAGCTATTAAAATCATATTTTCAAAACCTTTCATGACATTTATAAGCTCTTATAGTGGAAAAATAGCTAGGGATAGAAGATGATCCCATATAGCTTTAGATGACAGCACAGATATGTTGAATGATAGTTTTCAGATTGTATTTATTTATTTTTGATTGAAGGATAACTGCTTTACAATGGTTGGTTGGTTTTCCTCATACAACAACACAAATAGGCCATAAGTATATTATCCACTCTTTGGTGAGCCTGCCTCCCACTTCCCAATATCCCACCCTCTAGGTCGTCACAGAGCACCATGCTGGGTTCCCTATCTTACATAGCACCTTCCCACTAGCTAGCTATTTTACGTATGGTAGTGGCAATGTTTCAATGCTACTGTCTCAATTCAGCCCACCCTCTCCTTCTCCAGCTGAGTTCACAAGTCCTTCGCCTACATCTGTGTATGTATTTCTGCCCTTCAAATATTCATCAGTACCATTTTACAAGATTCCATGTGTATGCATTAATATACTTTATTTTTCTCTTTCTGACTTACTTCACTCTGTATCACAGTTTCTAGGTTCATCCACCTCAGATAAACCGACTCGTATTTGTTCCTTTTCATGGCTGAGTAATATTCCATTGTGTATATGTTCCACAACTTCTTTATCCATTGTTCTCTTGATAGACATTAGGTTGCTTCCATGCCCTGGCTATTTTAAATAGTGCTGCAATGGACATTGGGGTACATAAGTCTTTTTAGAGGTGTGGTTTTCTCAGTGTATATGGCCAGTAGGGGATTGTTGCATCATGCAGTAGTTTTATTCCTACTTCTTTAAGAAACCCACCTTCCTTCTCCATAGTGTTTGTATCTATTTACATGTCTACCAACAGTGCAAGAGGGTTCCCTTTCTTCCATGTCCTGTCCAGCATTTATTATTTGTAGAATTGTTGATGATGGCCATTCTGACGGTGTGAGGTGATAGCTCATGTAGTTTTGATTAGCGTTTCCTTAATAATGAGCGATGTGGAGCATCTTTTCACCTTCTTAACATCCTCTTTGGAGAAATGTGTTCATGTCTTCTGCTCGCTTTCACTTGGTTGCTTTTTTTCTGATATTAGGCTCGATGATCTACTTGTGTACTTGAGATAATCCTTTGTCAATTGCTTCATTTACAATTATTTTCTCCTATTCTGAGGGTTGTCTTTTCATCTTGTTTATAGTTTTCTTTGCTGCTTAAATACTTTGGAGTTTCCCTAGATGCCATTTTTTTAATGTTTCTTTTTATTTCAGTCATTCTCGGAGGTGGATCAAAGAGGATCTTGCTGTGATAGATCTCAAAGAGTGTTCTGCCTTTGTTTTCCTCTGAGAATTTTATAGTTTCTGGCCTTCCTGTTGGTCTTCAATCCACTGTGAATTAATATTTGTGTATAGTGTGAAGAAGTGTTCTAATTTCCTTCCTTTGCATGTAGTTGTCCAGTTTCCCAGCACCACTTACTGAAGAGGCTCTCTTTTCTGTCCTTTCTCCTTTGTACATTCTTGCCTCCGTTGTCAAAGAAAAGGTGCCTATAGGAGTGCGGGTTTACCTCTCAGCTTCGTGTCTTGTTCCATTGCTCTATGTTTCTGTTTTTGTGCCTGGACCATAGTGTCTTGGTAGTATAGTCTGAAGTCAGAAAGGTTGATTCCTCCAGTTCCACATTTCTTGCCAAGATTGCTTTGGCCTTTCTGGGTCTTTCTCCCCCGCCAATAAAAATTGTAAAATTATTAGTCCTAGTTCTTTAAAAAATGTCACTGGTTGTTTGATAAGGATGAATTGAATCTGCAGATTACTTTGGGTAGTGTAGTCATTTTCACAACATTGATTTCTTTCAATTCAAGAACATGGCATATCTATCTGTTTCATATTTGCTATCTTTCATCATGCAGCCTGTCTTTCTGCATACACGTGTTGCGTCTGTTTAAGTAGGTTTATTCCTAGCTATTGGAGAAGAAAATGGCAACCCACTCCAGTACACTTGCCTGGAAAATCCCATGGATGGGGGAGCCTGGTAGGCTACAGTCCATGGGGTCCCGAAGAGTTGGACACGATTGAGCAACTTCACTTTCACGTTTTACTTTCATGCATTGGAGAAGGAAATGGCAACCCACTCCAGTGTTCTTGCCTGGAGAATCTCAGGGACAGAGGAGCCTGGTGGGCTGCCATCTATGGGGTCTCACAGAGTCAGACATGACTGATGTGACTTAGCAGCAGCAGCATTCTAGCTATGCTATTCTTCTTGTTGCAGTGGGGAATGGCACTTTTTCCTTAGTTTCTCTTTCTGATTTTTCTTATTGTGCTATAAGTATGCAAAGGACTTCTGTGTATTAATTTTGTATCCTGTGCTTTACTAAATTCACTGATTAGCTCTAGTAATTTTCTGGTTCTATCTTTAGGGTCTTCTGTGAATAGAAACAGGCCACCTGCAATCAATGAGAGATGGACTTCTTCTTATCCAACTTGCATTCTTTTTCATTTTCTTCTCTGATTGCTGTGTCTATGACGTACAAATCTATATTGAATAACAGGAAGGAGCGTGGGCACCATGGTCTTGATCCTGATCTTAGGGAAATGCTTAAATTTTGACACCATTGAGGATAATGTGCTGAGAGGTTTCCCTTATGACCTTTATTATGTTGAGGTAGGTTTCTTCCACGCCCATTTATGGGGCGTTTTTTAAATCATAAACTGGTGTTTAATTTTGTCAAACTCTTTCTCTGCATGATAGAGATTACCATATGGTTTTTATCTTTCAGTTTGTTAATATAGTATATCACATTGATTGATGTGCACATAGTGAAGAATCCTTGCACCCCTGGGATAAACCGCACTTGAACGTGGTGTGTGGTCCTTTCCCTGTGTTCTTGTTTTGCTTTGCTCATGCTCGCGTTTCCTCAGGATTGTTGCATTGGTGCTCGTCAGTGGCGTTAGCCTGTCGTTTTCTTTTCTGGGTTGCGTTCCTGACTCATTGTGGTTCAGGGTGATGGTGGCCGCACAGGATGAGTTGGGATGCTCCTCCCTCTGCGCTTTTCTGGAGGAGTTTGACCAGCACAGGTATCATCACATCTCTACCATTTGAGAGCATTCACCTGTGAAGTCCTGGGCATTTGTTTGTTGGAGACTTTTGATCACAGTTAGTAGTGCTTGTGATTGATGTGTTCATAGTTAGAGCTTGTGACTGGTGTTAGTGCTTGATTTATTCACATTTTCTGTTTCTTCCTGGTTCAGTCCTAGAAGATTGTACTTTTCTAAGAATCTGTCCATTTGTTCCAGGTTGTCCATTTCATTGTCATGCAGTTGTTTCTAATTGTCTCTTATGATCCTTTCTCTTTCTGTGTTGTCTGTTGTAACATCGCCTTTTTCATTTTGAGTTCATTTGAGTGGGCTGCCGTCTATGGGGTCACAGAGAGGCGGACACGACTGGAGTGACTTAGCAGCAGCAGCATCATATAAGGCTCAGAGACCCCGAGCTTTCCCGGATGTGGGATTTTTAGTACCTAAACCAGGACAGAAAGCTGAGCACCGAAGAATTGATGCTTTTGAACTGTGGTGCTGGAGAAGACTCTTGAGAGTCCCTTGGACTGCAAGGAGATCCAACCAGTCCATTCTAAAGGACATCAATCCTGGGTGTTCATTGGAAGGACTGATGCTAAAGCTGAAACTCCAATACTTTGGCCACCTCATGCGATGAGTTGACTTGCTGGAAAAGACTCTGATGCTGGGAAGGATTGGGGGAAGGAGGAGAAGGGGATGACAGAGAATGAGATGGCTGGATGGCATCACCAACTTGATGGACATGAGTTTGAGTGAACTCCGGGAATTGGTGATGTACAGGGAGGCCTGGCATGCTGTGATTTATGGGGTCGCAAAGAGTCGGACACGACTGAGCGACTGAACTGAACTGAATCCAGGACAGCCCCGAGTAAACCAGGATCCTGGTCACCCTAGTTCTGTGTATCGTCTTCCTCAATCCTGAATGCTCCGCCTTGTCTGTCCCACCCCGTGTTTACTATCCAATATTTCTCATCCTCCGTTTCTGCTTGTACATCACTTCTGCAGCCCCCAGGGAGTGGTTTATTCATCCTATCTAGGTGCTCTGGGGTTTCCCAGGAGGCACTGAACAGAAAGTGAAAGTGTTAGTGGCTCAGTGGTGTCCTGACTCTCTTGAGACCCCATGGACTGTAGCCTGCCAAGCTCCTCTGTCCATGGAAATCCCAGGCAAGAATACTGGTACCCATGCCCTCCTCCAGGAGATCTTCCTGACCTGGGGATAGAACCCAGGTCTCCTGCATTGCAGGTGAAATCTTTACCATCTGAGCCACCAGGGCTGCTAGTGGAAAAGAACCCGCTGCCAATTCAGGAGATCCAAGAGATAATCCCTGGGTCTGGAGAAGGAAATGGCAACCCACTCCAGTATTCTTGCCTGCAGAATCCCATGGATAGAGGAGCCAGGCGGGCTACAGTCCATGGGGTCTCAAAGAGCCAAACATGACCGAGTGACTGAGCACAAATGCTCAAGCTCTCCTGGCAGTGACCACTGTGTTCTAACAGCTGCTCTGTCTTTCTTCAAGTTATAGACTTATTAAAGACCGAGGCAGTTTTTTTTTTTCCTTTTACCTATAATCTCAGAGCCTAGCAGAGATTCTGGCACACAGTAGGTATGCAATGAAGTTTTCTTGATTTAATGACTATCATATCAACGTATCAAGTGCCATCTATTTCATATCACTACGTGGGATGTTATGGACTGAATGTTTGGGTCCCCTCCAAAACTCGTATGTTGAAGTCTGAACCCCCAGAGGGGCTGTATTTGGACATGGGGCCCTTAAGGAAATTCATGAGTGTGTGCTAAGTCGCTCAGTCATCTCCAATTCTCTGCAACCCCCAAGGACTGTAGCCTGCCAGGCTCCTCTGTCCATCGGATTTTCCAGGCAAGAATACTGGAGTGGGTTGCCATTTCCTCCTTCAGGAGATCTTCCTGACTCAGGGATCAAGCCTGTGTCCCAGTGCTGGGGGCCTGGGTTTGATCCCTGGTCAGCAAACTAGATCCTACATGCCACAGCTAAGCCCTGGTGTGGTCAAATAAATTTTTTTTTAAAACTCAAATAACACTAAATTCAACACTATAATTTACAAACAGCATGTGCAGATTGAGCCTATTCCTGTTACAGTCACTCTGTGTAGCTCTCTCTCCATTCTTCTATCTGTATTTGTTATAATGAAGCTCACCAACTGTGGATATTTGTACTATTTCTGTGATCATAAAATCAGGATGATTTGAACTTAGGAAAAAAAAGAAGAGACACCAAGAGATCGCTTCTTCTCTCCCTCCCTCCATCCCCCTCGCTTTTTTCCCCTGCAAAGTTGCCCAGGAAACACCATATGAGCACACACTGAAAAGGCAACCCAAAGGGAGCTCTCAGCAGACATCCACCCTGTCAACACTGAGTCTCAAGCTTCTAGTCTCCAGAGTGGCGAGAAAACAAATTCCTGTTGTCAAAGCCACCAGCCCACGGTAGTTTGTTACGGCAGCCCCAGCGCGATAACACAGGGGACGTACCCAGTTCATAAAACCAGGCTGTGACCAGTGATGGGTGTGGTCACACAGGCACCCTCCTGAGGCAGAGAGCTGCTTTCTATTCCAAAACAGTTCCAGTAATACTTCCCATCCCATTTTAAGAACATAAGTGTTCAACATGACAAGATTGACAAACCTATTTTTCTATCATTCTGCTTTACTTCTGCGGAGAAGTATATTAGAATAGTAACTTCTGGGACTGGGAATGGTTACATGAATATGTGGTTCAGTTTCGAATGTGTGACTAATATTTTTTGCAGCTAAGTAGCATTTTCTGTTTTCCAATGACACTTTAAAGCCCATTTATGTCACCTGAGAATGCATAATTAATTCCTCCTGTGGAAATGCCTTTGTTTTCTCCACTGAGCTGGTGATTCTTCATCGTCCCACTCAAATCCTACCACTCCCCTCCCACCCCTGGCCACACTTGTCAGCCCGTTCCCTGCCTCAAAGCCTGACTCTACAAGCTGCAGCCCCCAGGCCTCGCTGTTCTCAGCTCCTCTTTCTTGGCTCTTGGCCAAAGGGAAGCACTATCAGAGTGTGAAGGAAGGAGTGCGAAGGGCAGGGAGAGAGGGGGGTGGGCCTTCTCCCTCCCTCTCTGCCACAGCCTGGTCTCCACCATGGGTGCCTTCCTCTGTCATACAGCACCCACGCTGGGCGGTCCCTCTCCTGTGACCACAGCTCTGGATGGCTTCGAGGAATAGCACACCCTTTCTCTTTTGTTTCTCCAGGCCCAAGGATGACAGAGGCTTCTGCTGCTAATAGTTCCCAGTGTCTTCTCCATCTCGTCTTGATTCTCTTTACCTTGCCCACAGTGTGAGTTAAGGGTTGAGTTGTAACCCCTGCCCCCCATTCCTATGTTGAAGTTCTAACTCCCAAGACCTCAGAGTGTGACTGTCTTAGGATAGTGTCTTCAAAAAGGTAATTAAAGTTAAACAAAGTCATACAGGTGGACCCTAATCCAATCTGACTTATGTCCGTATAATAAGAGCCCCAGGTGGCACTAGTGGTAAAGAACCCGCCTGTCAATGCAGGAGACATAAGAGAGGTGGGTTCGATCCCTGGGTCTGGAAGATCACCTTGGAGGAGGGCATGGCAACCCACTCCAGTATTCTTGCCTGGAGAATCCCGTGGACAGAGGAGTCTTGCAGGCTACAGTCCATGGGGTGGCAAAGAGTCGGACACGACTGAGCAACTTAGCATATGCACAGTAAGGGAAGATTAGGACATCGACATGCAGAGAAGGAAGACAGTCTGTGGGGAAGGCAGCCATCTGCAACCAAGGAGAGAGGCCTCAGAAGAAACCAACCCTGCCCACATCTTAATCTCGGACTTCCCAGCCTCGAGAAAATAAATGTCTGTTGTTTTTAAGCCACTCATCAATGGTGGTGGTGGTTTAGTCACTCAGTCGTGTCCAACTCTTTGTGACCCTGTGGGCTGTAGCCCACCAGGCTCCTCTGTCCGTGTGATTTCCCAGGCAAGAATACTGGAGTGGGTTGCCATTTCCTTCTCCAGGGCATCTTCCCAACCCAGGGATCAAACCCAAGTCTCCTGCATTGCATGCTGTTTCTTTACCTCTGAGACGTCAGGGAAGCCCACTTATCAATGGTACTTTTGTTACAGCAGCCTAAACGGACTAAGACTTTGTTACAGCAACCCCAGCAAACTATGACACCACGGTCCATCATCCCATCACTAAACCACTTGTGGAGCCTTGGGAATGTGCTGGTTATATCCTTCTCGGACCTGGTCTCACACAGCCAACCTCACCAAGGACACTATCATATGTCCCTTTATCCACTCCACGGTATCTATCATCACGTTCCTAAGTTTCTAAATGTGCCAACGTTTGTGCTGTGAATACCTGTTCCTGAAATACTACAGGACTTGCTTTCACAATAAGGTTCCTAAGCCGTTTCTAAGCAAGGAGCCAAGTGACATCCAAGTCTCTGTGTAGAGCATCTTGTCATTTTTGGAAAAATCTTTTCACATTTTTAACATCAACTGCTGCTGGAAGGCCTGGGGTGATGACTGAAGTCCAGAGCATCTGGAGATGCTGTGTGAGAGTTTTTCTTGCTGATTCAGTGGCTGGGGGGCCCAGTGGCTGGTAAGGAAGCCAAGCAAGGTGAGCTGGAACGTGTAGGGAGTGCCTGGGTTCTGCATTTAAGGAGATCTAGGGAGGTGAAAGCAATGGCAACCCACTTCAGTACTGTTGCCCGGAAAATCCCATGGACAGAGGAGCCTGGTAGGTTACAGTCCATGGGATCGCAAAGAGTCCAACACGACTGAGTGACTTCACTTTCACTTTTCACTTTCATGCATTGGAGAAGGAAATGGCAACCCACTCGTGTTCTTGCCTGGAGAATCCCAGGGACGGCGGAGCCTGGTGGGCTGCCCTCTATGGGGTCGCACAGAGTCAGACACGACTGAAGCGACTTAGCAGCAGCAGCAGGGAGGTGAAAAGATACCACTGGAGTGAGAGTGGTTAGAACCGCAGAAAAAGCTATCTAATTCAACTTATTTAAGGAATATAAAGGGCTTCCCTAGTGGCTCAGTGGTAAAGGATCCACCTGCCAAGCAGGAGATGTGGGTTTAATTCTTGGGTTGGGAAGATCCTGGGAGAAAGGAATGGCAACCCACTCCAGTATTGTTGCCTGGAGAATTCCATGGACAGAGGAGCCTGGTGGGCTACAGTCCACAGGGTTGCAAAAGAGTCGGACACAAACTAGTTACTAAACAACAACAAAGTAGTATAAAGCAATTTTATAAAATCATAGGGCTGGATGGGATTTATTGAGACATCCCAGTTTTACCACCTTCCCCCTCACACAATCCCTCAAGTATTGAGTTACTCCTAATAAATACATTTCTTTGTCTCCAAAGCACTTTCACAACCATATTGCATTTGAGCCTCAAGGAAATCCTGTGAGGTAGATAGGAGGAGCATTAACGTCTTCATTTCACAAATCAATGAAACTGAAGGGCAGGTAGTTGAAATGCCAGGTTTCAAGGAGCTAAAAGGTTTTAGAGCTGGGCCTGGAGGCTCGTGCTCCTGAGACCAGGTGGGTATTGATAGAGTTCCCATCGCTTACCATCCCTGCTCATCCGGGCATGCACACAAAAGACTGACGTCACAGGTGGACATTCCACCCAAACTCACAGCGAGGAAGGGCTTCTCAGCATCTGTCTGTGAGCAGAAAAGGCAGAGAAAGGGAGAGAGTGAGAGAGACATAACATGAGCTGAGTTTACAGGGAACCGGAGTGGGCACATGCACCCTTATCTCGGCCCCAACTGGGCAGAGCAACACAGAGCAAGCAGAGGTACAGAGGCTGAGCCTCTCCGATCACGGTCCCCCTCCCGACTCCATATTCAGCTGGCAGGTCCCAGGAGTCAGGTCACCCGTTACCTCCCTCTAATACTCTGATGAATACGTTTGCAACACACAGGGTTTCCATTAATCTGGGGAAGATCCTACTTTAGGCTTTCACTGAATCAGAAATTGCTTCAGCCATGACTGCTGTCTCCAGTGAACTGGGTCCCTCTTTCTCCACAGAGATGCCCCACACAGGCTGGTCTCGCCTGCTCCCTCCACCCGCCTGTCTCTCTCTTGTTTAAATTGGAGGATAATTGCCTTACAGTGTTGTGGTGCTCTCTGCCATACATCAGTGTTAATCAGTCATAATGATGCATATGTATCTATATATATATCTCCCTTCCCTCTGGAGCCTCCCTCCCCTGCATCCCATCCCTCCAGGTCATCACAGAGCTCCAGGTTGGGCTCCCTGTGATATATAGCCGCCTCCCACAAGTTATGAGCATACATGGGGCTTCTTTGGTGGTTCAAATGGTAAAGCATCTGCCTGCAATGCAGGAGACTCAGGTTTGATCCCTGGATTGGGAAGATCTCCTGGAGAAGGGAATGGCAACCCACTCCAGTATTTTTGCCTGAGAAATCCCATGGACAGAGGAGCCTGGCAGGCTGCAGTCCATGGGGTCTCAAAGAGTCAGACACATGTGAGTGACTGAGAGGGAGTGAGTGTGTATACATCAATGCTGCTTTCTCAGTGTGTCCCAGCCTCTCGTTCCCCCGCCATGTGCACAAGTCCATCCCCTACATCTGCATCTCCATTTCTTCTCTGTAAATAGGTTCATCAGTACTGTTTCCCTAGATTCTGTATATATGTGAGGTGTGTGCATGCTAAGTCACTTTGGTCGTGACTGTGGTCATACAGACCCCACAGACTGTAGCCTGCCATAATGCATATCATACATGCATTAATACACAATATTTCTTTTTCTCTTTCTGACATACTCACCTGGTCTCTTTACTTCTTCCTCTATCCGTGGAGGCTCACCTTCTCTAAGAAGCTTGAGTGTTTCAGCCCTGAGGGATTCTTGTCTCAGCTGCATTCCTGAAGCCATTATCATCCAGACCCCAAATTTAGCACTGAACACATGCTCTTCAGTACTAGTTCTCTGATGAGACATCAGCCCCTGGAGAATCAAGCTGGAATCCACCCTCTTGCATCTATGCTCCTGCGGTAGATCCATGCATGTTAGCTGTGACTTTTCTGGGAAAGAGTAGGCAAAACTAGGGTTAAACACAGCCAGTCGTTGGAATCCAAGAGGAAAGGGGGAAGGAGTGGGAATTAATTGTCTTCCCGTGTTGGAAGTTTTCGGTGGTGTTTCAAGATCCGCGTACAGTCAGCATTTTCATGTTGCTCTAAGATTAGCACAAGGTAAGAGAACAACAGAAGCCTTCCTCTGTGCTATTTTAGGAACACGGAAAATAAATTAATACCCTCCAAATGCAGGAACAGCCTAGCTTGCTGTGACACAAGAATGGGCTCGTAACACCTCGGCTGTAACAGTTTCAAATGGAATCATATTACAGTGCAAAGTATATTTATCACTGTGTTGAGGAACCCTTTCTCCTAAGTCCCCCCAGGGGAGAGCCACAGCCCCAGGCAGGCTCCTCTCAAGCTCTCCATTCCACCCTGGCAGGTCCCGGGGCTCCCCCGCCCCGCCACCTCTCTTCTTGGTAATTTTCACTACCTACCCAAACTGTCAAGTTTCCCACCCCTTCCTGAGGGGCTCTGGAAGCTGGTCTTTTTATGCCCACCTGTGGGACTGCACCTCACAGGCCTACAAAGCTTGAATTTGCCCAGCTTCAAGACTGAAGAAAGCCTGCATTGGGCAAGAGAGGGATTCCCCAGCGGTTCAGCGGTAAAGAATCCACTAGCAATGCATGAGACACAGGAGATGGGGGTTTGATCCCTGGGCCAGGAAGATCCCCTGGAGAAGGGAATGGCAAACCCACTCCAGTGTTCTTGACCAGAGAATCCCATGAACAGAGGAGCCTGCCAGACTACAGCCCATAAGGTTGCAAAGAGTCAGACATGACCGAAGTGACTTAGCATGTACACATGCATCAAGCAACAGAGACATCAGTAGTTTGACAGACGGGGAGCTTACGTATCTGAAGCACCCCCACCTTGTGCAGCAGACACCTTCAGGACGTGGCAGCAGTCTTTGCTCCTGGTGGAGGGGGAGATTGCCAGTTACAGGGGAATTGATGTCATATGGGCTTATCGATTACCAGGGAAACCAACAGAAGGGCACACCCTTCACTGCCCCTTTGATAAGAACAATCACTGGCCAAGGCCCAAAGCAAGTATGTAGGAAGGCCAGAGTCAGTGTAAGTGAAGCAGGCACTGGTCAGGCAGGGGATAGACAGAGAGCAAGAGAACAGCCATCTTGAGTGGGCTGGTCAGCCACCACCCTTCCTGGTTGTCCCTGAAAAAAAGCTTATAGACCCTCTTCATTTTAAGACTTTAATGCCCATCATGATAAGAGGAAAGACAAAATATGGGGAATTACATGTGTGTGTGTGTTTCCAGTGGCTAAGTTGTGTCTGACTCTTTGCAACCCTGTGGATTGTAGCCCGCCAGGCGCCTCTGTCCATGGAACTTTCCAGACAAGAATACTGGAGTGGGTTGTCATTTTCTCCTCCAGGGGAGCTTCCCGACCCAGGGATCAAACCTGTATCTACTGCCTGCATCTCCTGCATTGGTAGGTGGTTTTTTGTTTTTGTTTTTTTTACCACTTGAGCCACCTGGGAAGCCTGAGGAAATATACAAAGGGTACAAATCTGACAGTCTTGAGTTTGGTCCAGAGCATCTGATGATCTGGTTGAGATAACTAGAAATTTCTTTTATGTCAACATTGGGTGTTGTAAGCAGATAGGGCAGTGGGTCCCTGGAGAAAAAGAATCAGGCATGACCTCTTTGACATAAGAGAACCCATTTTGGTCCAAGACATTCTGTGATCTAAGCCTGGCTACAATGCTTGCCCTTAAACAGGTCTCAGTAATTAATGATCTTAAGGGAAGAAAGGACTGCAGGAACAAAGGGAAAGCAGTCAAGAAACAATGGGTCTAGGACTCCACTGGTGGTCCAGTGGCTAAGACTCGAGCTACCAATACCCTAAAGGGGCTGGGGTTCCATCCCTGGTCAGGGAACTAGATCCCACATGCCCCAACTAAGAGTTTGCATGCCCCAACTAAAGATCCTGCATGCTGTATGATGTGGCCATTAAAAAAAAAAATTAATCCACATTAAAAAATATATACCTTAAAAATTTTTTTAAATAGATAGAGGTGAGCAAGAAATAATCAACACAACAACAGGCCTGTTTTTGTTCTTCGTTTGTCTTTAGCTCTGGGGTAAAACTGTCAGTTGTGGGGGAAAGGCTAAAAAGAAAATTCTAGCCAGGGTTTTGAAATTTAAGTCCAAGATTATATGATGGCACCAGTCAGCCTCCCAAGTAGGTGACATAAAGTCGGGATGTGCAGCCAAATGTGCACAGACATAGAATTCCTATGGTTGTTTCTTAGTAGGGACTATGAATTATATTTCAAAGAATCCATGTCTGAAAAAAATTGGCTTCTGATGCAGTTTGTTGTAAAAAGGCAAACTATTTAATACAAAGGTTTACACACGTGCACATACGTATAGACTACATATGCACACATATATATTTTTAAAAGATATTTTTGATGTGGACCATTTTTAAAGTTGTTTATTGAATTTGTTACAATATTGCTTCTGTTTTTTGTTTTGGTTTTTGAGCAGTGAGGAATGTGGGATCTTGATCCCCCATCAGGGATTGAACCTGCAGCCCCTGCATTGGAAGGCCCAGTCTTAACCATGGCACCACCAGGGAAGTCCCTTTTGTTTAACTCTTAAGCAAAAACAGGAATCCATTTGGCCCCAGTCTAAATATTCAGGGAAAGAAGCAAGTAGAATTACTCCGGTTGGAAATGCCACGTTAATTTATTACGCATAGCATGATCAAACAAGAGGCCACAAAGAGAAATGCAAAGATGCTAAGTCGTGGTCCTTCCTGAGAATTAATTTTGCCCCCAGGATTCTTAGCAATTGGGTCTTTACATCTTGGAGGTATCAGGGCAGGAGAGGGCGCACAGCACCAAATCCATGGCACAGAGTGCAACACACAGCATCCTACCTGGGAGCGTGGAATCAGAAACCCAGCACTGAGAAGGGGTCATGCACAGACACAAGATTTATGGAGGCCATGCAGGGAAAGGAAATATATGGGTTACATGTCATACCGCTCTGGATGCAACCATTTTTCACACAGCAGAATCTGTGAGAGAAAAGACAAAGGAGAAAGACAAAGAAAAGTGGGGAGGGGCTTTCCCTGGTGGTCCAGTGGTTAAGAGTCTGCCTTCCAATGCAGGGGACGAGTGTTTGATCCCTGGTAGGGGAACTAAGATCCCACAAGCCACAGGGCAATTAAGTTTGCAAGTTACAACTACTGAGCCTGGGAGCCACATCTAGAGAGAAGCCCGCGCCCTACAGTGAAAGACCCCACACGCTGCAATCAGGACCCACCACAGCCAAAAAATAATCCATTAAAAATATTTAAAAAGAAAAGTGGGGAAAGGAAAGGTAAAGTTGAAAAAGAGAAGGTTGGAGCCTCCTCCTGGCCACCTGGCTGACCCCTCGGCAGCAACTCGGCAGCCACTCAGCATCAGCACTCTCTCAGCATCCCTGCTGTCTCCATGGTGATTTAATGTGATTCTGATGGATGTGACTAGTTCATGAACGCTTCCTGGAGCTGGGCACTGTTGTTGCTAGCTCTATTTTCCAGATGAGAAAACAATGCTTCCGAGATTGTTAACAACTTGTCCCAAATCACTGAGTTGCTAAAGTTGTGGAATCAGGCATTGAACCTAGGCTGTTTCAGGCCCAAGCATGTGCTCTTGGTGAGCAAAGTAAAAAATAAGATGGTGTTTAATGGACGAGAACGTGAACATGTATTGAGTCCTTAATATATACCTGGCATGTAATCCTCACAACAGTCCCGCAAGGGAGGTATCATTATTCCCATTTTATAGATGAAGAAACTGAGGCTCGGTGCTCACTGTGGCAGCACATACACTTAAACAGGAATGATACAAAGAAGATTAGCATGGCCCCTGCTCAAGGATGACATGCAAACTGGGGAAGCATTTCATGTTTTTATGGCAGAAACCATCACAACATTGTAAAGCGATTTTTGATGCATGATACAGGATGCTCGGGGCCGGTGCACTGGGATGAACCAGAGGGATGGGGTGGGGAGGGAGGTGGGAGTGGGATTCAAGATGGGGAACACATGTACACCCAGGGCAGATCCATGTCAATGTATGGCACAACCAATACAATAATGTAAGTAATTAGTCTCCAATTAAAATAAATAAATTTTTAAAAAATTAAAAAGTATGAATAAAACGGGGACGATTTTTTAAAAATTGAGGCTCAGAGAGGTTAAGTAACTTATCTAAAGTCGCACTGCTTAGTGAAAGAGTCCCGGTCTGGGGCCCTGCACCTCCTCTCAGTGTCTGTTTTCTGTCTGAAATAAATCCTGCTTGCTTACTACCATGAAAAAACAAAAAAAACCCAGGTCTCTCAGACTGCAAAGCCCATATTCCATTGTTTAAAAAAATATATTGTTGTTTTACTGCTAAATTTTATTTATTTGGCTGCTTCAGGTCTTCACTGTGGCATGTGGAATCTAGTTCCCTGAGCAGGGATCAAACCCAGGCCCCCTACAATGGGACTTTCTTGGTTTCTAGACTACTGAGATCTTGCTTCCATGTGTAAATTGAGTACAATTTCCTAAAGAGATGGAAGGCAGGCTTTATATCCCAGTATGTGATTCATGGGGTCACAAAGAGTTGAACACTACTGAGCGACTGAACTGAACTGAATAGGGAACAAATTTGACTGGGAATGGTTGGTTTACCATCTAACACTGACATGTCATTTTCCCCTGCCTGGGCTCGGCTTCCCTCCATCCAGCTGGCTTTTCTTTCCTGGGCTTATTTCTTTCCTTTCCACCCTCTGCCCCCCTCCCCTCGCCTTGCAGGAGCAGAAACAAGAAGCTCTTCCTCTAATCTCCAGCCTGGCAGGTTTTCCCTCCCCTGGAGTCCAGGTGCCTGTAGCATTTGCTCCTTAGTGGCTTTCCCCCAAGGAGACAGCTCACTCCTTCTTCTTCCCAAAAAGGAATTGTGGGGCCAACTGTTAAGATTTTTTAAAAATATTTTTTTCATGTCTTTACTCAAGATGGGAAAAATCTCTGAAGTTTAAGGTGGCACCTGGCTGTCCTGTGGTGTTTATATTTTTTCAAGGCTTTGTTCTGTCTGGAATTTTATTATAATAACTACTGATGGGACTTCCTTAATGGTCTAGTGGTTAAGATTCTGAGCTTCCAATGCACGGGTTCACAGGTTCAATCCCTGGTCAGGGAATTAAGATTCCATATGCCACATGATGTGGCCAAAAAGCAAAACAATCACCACAACAAAAAACTAATGGGAATGAACATACCTTGATGTTTATATAATTTTAATAAATCACCTTCAAAATGATAAAGCATTAGTAATCAAATAGAGTTCACTCAGTCGTGTCCAACTCTTTGGGACCCCACAGACTGTAGCACGCGAGGCTCCTCTGTCCATAGGATTTTCCCAGGCAAGAATATTGGAGTGGGTTGTCATTTCCTCTCCCAGGGGAATCTTCCCAACCCAGGGATCAAACCCGTGTCTCCGGTATTGGCAGGTGGATTCTTTACCACTGAGCCACATGGGAAGGCTAGCTTCTATCAATGATTCACACCAAAAGGTGGTTCAATGAAGCAGCGATGATGAGGCAGTGCTAGAATTAAAAGGGGAATCAGGTACCCTTGAAACTCAAACCTAATAATAGTAGAAAACATCACCCACTCACAGCAGTATACACAGATCTGAAACTGTTTCCTTGAGAACGTTTCTGTTTGGGGGGATAATTCTATTATTTGAAGACTCTAAGTAATGACAGGCTAACAGTGATGATGCCTCAGTGACCTGATAGCCATGCCCTGGAGAGATAGCCGAGAGAGGGGTCCCCAACCTCCAGGATCTCATACCTGATGATCTGAGGTGGAGCTGATGTAATAATAATAGGAATTAAGTGCACAATAAATGTAATGCACTTGAATCATCCTGAAACCACCCCCCCTTCTCCAATTCATGGAAAAAATTCTCTTCCATGAAACTGGTCCCTGGTGCCAAAAAGTTTGGGGATATTCAAAGGAATATTCTTTGTCTTTCACACCTGCGCTGTTTTTCTTCTAACCACCCCATCCCACAAAGCTTTACCTGTTCGGAGTGTCACACGTCCCTTCCTGTGAGGGGCAGGGTGCCCGCCAGTGCTCAGGCCTCAGGGCCCCCCTGGGCGCTGCTGGTCTGTCCTTCTCATCCTGGCTGTGTGAGGTGTTCCCCTAAGGTTTTCCTGCTACACTGTTTTTCTAGTTCCTCTTGAATCTTCCTAGACAAACCTGCCTAAATGATGCAAGAACTATCTAATGAATATGTTACTTTCTCCAGTTTAATCACACCTGGGTTGTGTCTGCCACACTCTCTCCACAGCTGCACTTGTCGTTTCTGTTTCGTTTTCAGCTTTTTATTTTACACTGGAGTACAGCCGATTAGCAACATTGTGATGACTTCAGGTGGGCAGCAAAGGGACTCAGACATATGTACACATGTACCCATTCTCCCCCAAACCCCTCTCCCATCCAGGCTGCCACATAACATTAAGCAGAGTTCCCTGTGCTGTACAGGAGGTCCTTTATTATCCATTTTATTGTCAGGTTTTATTTACTCCTTACTTTCCTTATGTCCCCTAAATGAGTTTCCTCAAAACCCAGTTCCTCTCATCTCAGGCCCCATAGCTAGTGTTCCATTTTCACAGTCAGCTTGCCTCACGTAGGAGGCTGCTCCTCTCCTCTTAGGGAGGGTGGTGGGCGGTGGGACACACTGGTGCAGTGAGGGAGGGTGCCTTCGCCACCTGCAGCCTGCAGCCCAAACAGCCACAAGGCTCCCCAGTGGCGCAGTGGCACAGACGCTGCCTGCCAATACAGAAGACGCAGGAGACTTGGGTTGGATCCCTGGGTCTGACAGATCTCCTGGAGTAGGAAATGGCCCACTGCAGTATTCTTGTCTGGAAAACTGCATGGAAAGGAGGAGCCTGGCAGGCTACAGTCCATGGGGTTGCAAAGAGTCAGACAAGACTGAGCACATCCCAGCTCACTTGTGGAGGGTTTAATTATGCCTTAATGCTCGTTATCATAATTAAGCAGAAATAGTGATTCTAATTAGCACATTTGCAGAAACCACACCAGTATGCTTCCCTGGTGGCTCAGATGGTAAAGAACCTACCTGCAATGCAGGAGACCCAGGTTTGATACCTGGGTTGGAAGATCCCCTGGAGAAGTAAATGGCAACCCACTCCAGTGTTCTTGCCTGGAGAATTCCATGGACAGAGAAGCCCGGCAGGCTACAGTCCACAGGGTCGCAAAGAGTCAGACATGACTGAGCAAATAACAAACACAAGTAGATCCATATAATCGCACACTTCACCTACTCATAGCTTAATGGTGTTCCATCCTTGTTTCCTTTGCCCTGCTTTTCCTTTCAGCTTGAATGAGCACAACTTTTGAAGTCTTTAATTTATGACTATTTTAACTTATGCAAGTCCTGCTAGAGGGTGACAGATGGTCAATGTCAAAAACCCAGAGGGAGGGTTTCTGTTTAGCCTTTGATTTTTGTTTTGCTTTTTAAGCCAGAGAAATGTCCAATTGTGCTCATAGTTTGTCGGAGAATGTGATGGCACCCCACTCCAGTACTGTTGCCTGGAAAATCCCATGGACGGAGGTGCCTGATAGGCTGCAGTCCATGGGGTGGCTGAGAGTCAGACATGACTAAGAGACTTCACTTTCACTTCTCACTTTCATGCATTGGAAAAGGAAATGGCATCCCACTCCAGTGTTCTTGCCTGGAGAATCCCAGGGACGGAGGAGCCTGGTGGGCTGCCATCTATGGGGTCTCACAGAGTCGGACACGACTGTTGCTTTCCAGGCTCCCGTGTCCATGGGATTCTCCAGGCAAAAATACTGGAGTGGGCTGCTGTGCCCTCCTCCATGGGATCTCCTGACCCAGGGATCAAACCTGAGTCTCCTGCATTGACAGGGGTATTCTTTATCACTGAGCCACCAGGAAGCCCTCACATGAACCTACAGTTGGGCAAAATCATCTACCACAAAGCCTATTTTATAATAAAGTGTTGACTACTACACCTGGAGAAGGGAATGGCAACCCACTCCAGTATTCTTGCCTGGAGAGTTCCATGGACAGAGGAGCCTGGTGGGCTACAGCCCATGGGGTTGCACAGAGTTGGACACAACTGACGCGACTTAGCACGTGCACAAGCACACTGAACTTGAAAACCAGAATGGCTGTCTGGGTACTGATGGTTTTAGTGTATTTGGCCTGTACTCTTGTGACCAAGTGGCTAACTGGGAGCTGTGGCTCACTGGCTGCCCAGCACTAAAAATGAGTATCCTACTGCACATGGCTAGCCACCCCTCCCAAAAAATCCAGATACAAAATTTAAAGTATGGTTTCCACTGAACATCTATTACTTTTGCATCACTATAAAGCCAAAAAGTTGCTAAGCCAAAGCATCTTAAGCCACGGACTGCCCAAACAAACTTAAGGGAAGACACCTGGGCAGTCAGCCTCCCCCACAGTTTCTGCAGCAGCTCATTAGTGATTAAGACTCCAGGACCAGAAACAAACCTTTGCGTTCACAATTAGAGATAAAGCAATACAAGGAAATATCTCTGAGAAGGGGGAATATAGAGGGTTAAAGTCCTCTGTGTGTGTTCTCAGTCACTCACTCTTGTCTGACTCTTTGCTGAGCCCGCTAGTCTCCTCTGTCCATGGAATTTTCCAGGCAAGAATACTGGGATGAGGGGCCATTTCCTATTCCAAGGGATCTTCCCGACCCAGGGATCAAACCTGTGTCTTTTGGTCTCCTGCACTGGCAGGTGGATTCTTTACCACTAGCACCACCTGGCAAGCCCCAGTTAAAGTTTTGCTAATATGTAAATAATTGATATGATTGGAAAGGAAAAGTGGATAGGAGGACCTGGAAAAAAAAAAGAGTGTCAGAGACAGGAAGCGCATGCCGAAGTAATCTGGGGCATGCCGAACAAACGCTCAGGTTACACACAATCTTCCCCAGTGATGACCCCAAACCAGTCCCAAGATTAGTGACTGATCAAAGATGAGAACATGAGAGCTGGCCAAAATCAAAAGAAAGGTTAGCAACTGAAGGAGCTGTTATCAGAGTCTAAATCTCTGTTTTTCTTCTTTAGTCCATTAGAGAAGAGAAAACAGGGAAGTTTGGGGCTACTTGTATTTTATACGCTACTGCATTTCACCAATAGATATTTGCTAGTTATTATCAAGTAATCAGAATTTTATAATACTTTAGTTTTAATCATTAAATACATTGACCACCTAAAAAGGCATATGAAGTAAAAATGTATTTTTGACAAGCCTTATGATAAGTCAACTTCTTTATAATCATAGGATCTTTTTTTTTTTTTTAATTATTTGGAGTACTTCTTGATTAAAACCATTCACTGTGGGATTTCCTTGGAAGTCCAGTGACTAAGAATCCGCCAGTGCAGGGGATATGAGTTCCATCCCTGGTCTGGGATGATTCCACATGCTGCAAGGCAAGTAAGCCTGAGAGCCACAACTACTGAGCCCACACGCCACAGCGACTGAAGCCCAAGCAGCCTAGAGCCTGTGCTCTGCAACAAGAGAAGCCACTGCAGTAGGGAGACCGCGTACTGCAAGTAGAGAGGGGTGGTCCCATGCTCACAACAACTAGAGAAAGCCAGCACACAGCAACGAAGACCCAGCTCAGCCATAAACAAATAAAAAGAATCTGGCTTCTAATGCAAGGGAACAGGGTTGATACCTGCTCGGGGAACTAAGATCCCACATGCCACAACTAGAGGAAGCCTGTGTGCTGCAACAAAGGCCCAGTGCAGCCAAAACAAAGAATTTTAAATAAAAGAAACCTATTCGCTGTTACCAGATCTATTCAGTGCTCATGAATCACACTGTGGACACTATCATTCAAGGGGGAGGGGGGACTCTAAAATGGAAAAAAAAAAATCAGAAACCTTAACTTACAAATAAGTGAATAAAATGTATTCGTGGATGAATGTTCCCAGATTTCCTCTTGGCCTGTTTCTGCACAGTCCATATTTCCAACTAACATAAAATGAGACTTCTTTCCTTTGGGGATGGACTATTAGAATGATAGAGAAGCCAGACCAGAGTGGCGAGGGCCAGGAGAAGGACCAGCCCACGATGCTGCGGTGATCTATAAAACAAGGAGCCAGTGGGGGCATATGGAGACAGGGAGCTGCAGGGTTTTGGCTTGTAGGTAGTTCGTGGCAGTTCAGGCTGTAACTGCCTTTCCAGCAGTTATACAGTGTGAGAGAACTGGGGAATGAAGAAAGGGGATCTGGTAAGTAGTGTTATGAGTTCTGAATTGGATCCCCTGTGATTTTTCTTTGAGAGACAACATGAAAATTGGTATTCATCTGTAAAATTACTTTGGGTAGTGCAACATGCTACTCTGTAGAAACTGAGCTACATGGGGACCCAGGATGATTAGGGTTATGAAAAAATTCGTATGGGATATAATCATCACTACAGTAAATCAGAAATAACCCCAAATGCCTCACAATAGTGAATCAGCTCAGCAACATGATGAGAGAAAATATGGCATTGAGGATGCATGGGGGCTTTGGGAGTGAGGCCATTCAGTGTCTCACTAAGAATCTCTTAATTTCTTCATTTACACATTGAGAATAATTATGTCTAAATTTAGAGTTACTGGGAAGATTAAATAAATGAAAATAATGTATAAAATTCCTAGAAGAGTGTATGACTCATTGTACTCATGGTAGCTAATATTATAAACAGCGGTCCCCAACCTTTTTGACACCGGGGACCAGTTTCATAGAAGAGAATTTTTCCACAGACTGGGGGAGCAGGCAGGGAGGGATGGCTTCGGGGTGATTCAAGTGCATTACGTTTTGTTGTAGTTCAGTTGCTCAGTCATGTCCAACTCTTTGCAACTCCATGGGCTGCAGCATGCCAGACTTCCCTGTCCTTCGTCATCTCCTGGAGCTGGCTCAAACTCATGTTCATTGAGTCAGTGATGTTTTCCTACCATCTGGTCCTCTGTTGTCCCCTTCTCCTCCTGCCTTTAATCTTTCCCAGCATCAGTCTTTTCTAATGAGTCAGCTCTTCGCATCTGGTGGCCAAAGTATGGAGTTTCAGCTTCAGCATCAGTCCTTCCAATGAATATTCAGGACTGACTTCCTTTCGGATGGACTGGTTTGATCTCCTTGCAGTTCAAGGGACTCTCAAGAGTCTTCTCCAACACCACAGTTTAAAACCATCAGTTCCTCATCGCTCAGCCTTCTCTATAGTCCAACTCTCACATCCATACTTGAAACTGGAAAAACTACAGCATTACATTTATTGTGCACTTTATTTCTAATGTGAGGCCACTGCTGATCTGATGGGAGGTACCAATGAGTCTGTGGCCCAGAGGTTGGGGACCCCTGTTATAAAATATCTTAGTGATGTTAAAAATAATAAGCATGAGGGATAAATCATTAGATATACAATAATTAAATTACAAAGCATAAAGTTACCATGTTTGTACATTAACAAGTACAGGAAGCATATTTTGAAGAATTGAGGTCAGCTCAATTATTTTCATGATGCCCAGAAAAAGAGAACAGGCTCAGATTGAAGAACAGTGATTTAGAATCAATATAAAAGAATATTAGGATTATAAAGCGCTGAAGAAATCTATAAAAGAAAACATTCAAACCTTTTCCTCTAGAGATTAAAAAGATAATTACATTGGTTTCTCATTTATTTCCCTGATTATAACGGTCAAAGATAATTTATATTTGGCTTTGATAGCAGTGGCAAGCCATTCCAGTACTCTTGCCTAGAAAATCCCATGGATGGAGGAGCCTGGTAGGCTGCAGTCCGTGGGGTCGCTAAGGGTCGGACACGACTGAGCGACTTCACTTTCACTTTTCACTTTCACACATTGGAGAAGGAAATGGCAACCCACTCCAGGGTTCTTGCCTGGAGAATCCCAGGGACCGGGGAGCCTGGTCGGACACCACTGAAGTGACTTAGCAGCAGCAGCAGGTGTTCTTTGCCTCGGGGGTTTCTCCTTTCTAATTGTGTTTATTTAGTCTAATAGAAAATGAATTTGCATTCCTTGAACTTCTACCAGTTGAAGGTGGGTAGATGACTGAGAAGAATGCTTAAAAGCTGGGGAAATCCCCTTGGAATTTAAAAGGTGCTGGGAATAATCCAAAAAGTAGATAATCCATGGAAGAATTAACTGTACATGAATTTGGTAATTGCCCAGTATCTTTCTCTTTTTTTAAAAAAATTCTAAATTGAAGCACTGTTATTTTACAGTGTTTTAGGTATATAGCATAGTGATTCAAACACACACACACACACACACACATATTCTGTTTTAGGTTCTTTTCCACTGTAGGTTATTATAAGATATTGGATATAGCTCCTTGTGTCATATAGTACGTTCCTGTTTTTTTTTCAAATCTATTTTATATATAGTAGTATATAAAAGGTCCATCTAGTCAAAGCTATGGTTTTTCCAGTCATGTACGGATGTAAGAGTTGGACTGTAAAGAAAGCTGAGCACTGAAGAATTGATGCTTTTGAACTGTGGTGTTGAAGACTCTTGCGAGTCCCTTGGACTGCAAGGAGATGAAGACGGATTCTAGCAAAGAGGCTTCGGAGTAGGCTGATATCACCTACTAAGGGGTGGCGCCCTCTCCCTTTTTGACCCTGGAGGAGACTTTCTGTACATGTGCAGTTGGGAAGGTCGCCTTGATTTCCAGAGTGAGAACCATGTGGTTTCTTCACCTCTTATCTGGGCAGGCTCAGCTCCTTCTCACTCCTGCTATTACCTTCATCTTAGAGTCTCTGTCCACAGGGGGACAGACTCCAGCTCTCAGCCTGGGGCCCACTACCTCAGAGTGGCATACGTGGAGGGGTGTGGAAGCTCCATGCTGTCTCTCCACACCTCGCACTGGACATCTCACCCATCTGGTTCCTCCTGTGTTACCTCGTTTTATACTAAACCAGTGATCTGGAGGCTCCATATGAAGACAGTGACATCAGATAATGGAAGGGGACCCTTGATGTGCACTTCCCCAACAATCAGTGATGTTGACCAATCTGTTCAGGTACCTGTTGGTCATCTGACTATCTTCTTTGAAAATATGTCAGTTTGGATCCTAGAACACCCAGCACCACGGGTGCGCTCTGCTGCTGCTCAGTGTTCTCCAGTCAGATTCCCTGGATGGGCAGGAACCGAGGCCGAGTTATTTGCTTTCCTGCTGAAGTGAGGCAGAAGAATGAGCTGGTGGGGCCCCTTGACTGGAGGCTCAGGTCAGACAGAACGGCCAAACAACCATATTCCCTGGCCAGATGGGACCCCCAGCAAAGCCACTGGCTGGGATGTCTGCTCCCGCACATGTTAAGTGGGAACATGGTTCACAGAGGGCCGCAAGCAGGTCCCTGCAAGCCTGGCACCCTGTGTCTATTTGATCCCTGATGGTGGAGCCCTGCCACTCCCTCAAGTAATTTCTTTGAGGCAAGACCCAAACAGACCTCCCCGGAAGCATGTTCCACAATGCTGAGAAAGCAGGGTGTCCATTTGGGGTTCTCTTTTTGCCTGCCAGAGAAACTAGGTGGGGGGGGGCGAGGATGGGGGGGCTATGACAGCCTGGGGGAGGAACAGCGTGGTCAGACTGTACTTGCTCCTTCTGCCTTCAAATGTGGTCCTCCGCAGTCTCTGTGGTCCAGATGGGTGCTTCAACCTCACCCCTACGGCCTACGAGTTTCTCTGTGGAAAGATATTAATTGATCCTCCTGAGGGCTGAAGTAGCTTGAGGCATTGCTCCATCTTTATGAACTTACCTTGGGGAAGATGCTGCTGCAGGTCCAGCTGGGGCACTGGGGCAAGCTCTTAATGGCACAAAAAGTTCGGCTGGTGATGGCAGGATCTGCTAGCATTGGAGGGTCTCCTCTCAGGTGATGGGGCGGGTCCTGTGGCTCACTAGAGGGAAAAGGCCACTGGTGGCAGTAGCTGTGGGGAGTCCTCACTGGTGTGAGCCGTCCTGGAGGCCACCATTTTCTCACCAAGACCTGCCCCACCCAGCAGCCTTGTTGTTGTTGTTGTTTAGTCACTAAGTTGTGTCTGACTGTTTACAACCTCATGGATGCAGCACACCAGGCTCCCTTGTCCTTCACTATCTCCCAGAGTTGGCTCAAATTCATGTCCTCTAAATTGGTGATGCCATCCAACCATCTTATCCTCTACTGCCCCCTTCTCCTCCTGCCTTCAATCTTTCCCAGCATCAGGGTCTTTTATAATGAGTCAGTTCTTTGCATCAGGTGACCAAAATATTGGAGCTTCAGCATCAGTCCTTCCAATGAATATTCAGGGTTGATTTCCTTTGGGATTGACTGGTTTGATCTCCTTGCAGCCCAAGGGTCTCAAGAGTCTTCTCTGACACCACAAATCGAAAGCATCAATTTTGTAGCCCCTCAAGCCACTCCAGTACTCTTGCCTAGGAAATCCCATGGACGGAGAAGCCTAGTGGGCTGCAGTCCATGGGGTCGCTACGAGTCAGACATGACTGAGCGACTTCACTTTCACTTTCACACATTGGAGAAGGAGGTGGCAACCCACTCCAGTGTTCTTGCCTGGAGAATCCCAGGGACGGGGGAGCCTGGTGGGCTGCCGTCTATGGGGTCACACAGAGTCGGACACGACTGAAGTGACTTAGCAGAGATGTATACTCAGTAGGTCCGATGTGGGGCCCAGGAATCTGAATCTGAAAGCACACATGATTCTGATGCCTGTGGCCTGAGGACCACACTTAGAAAAACATTCCTACACATCATAGATTCTCGAACCCATTAGGCAGCAAGCACATCTTCTGTATCACAGAAGCACAAATAAGCAGGTGATGATGAGTTATTTTCAATAATTCTTGAGATTTTTTTTCCCTTTCCCCTTTGTCCCCGAATCCTTGGCTCTGCAGCAGCTTGCCTGTGCTGTGGGGTGGGCACGTGGGAAGTGTGGACACCTACCAGCCAGCCTGGTGGGTGCAGCTCAGCTCCGGGGAAGGACAGGGCAGTTCTGAGTCACCTTTCCTAATGAGCATCGCTTGTTGACTGACTGGAGGGAAGGAGCTCATTATTCATGTTTGGCCCAGGGCCTTCTCTCTTGATTGCAAAGGAACAGAGGCCCCGCAGCTTCCTCCATGTTCACATCTGTGGGGAAAAAAGTGGAAAGATCATCCAAGCAACACTTTAGTTCACCCTTCTCATTGAAAAGAGATTAGCTGGAAGGAAGCTTATGAGGCTGTTTGGCAGAGAATTTTCACACTTGATCTATTCCTTTCTTCCTCCATCCATTACCCCTTGCCCAGCCCACCTTGATCCTTTGAATAGGGACATTGTCTGCTCCAAGTCATCCAAAACAAAGCCTCTGTTCTTTTGAGCAATTCCTGCCCCTCCACTCCAGCCCCCAGATGCTTCAGAAACGTAACCCCTAAGAAAACAGCATGAGGTTAAAGAATATCATGTCAGTATCCCTATTCCTGTAAAAGGGCTGGCCTAAATCCAGAAACTTCATTTCTCATGTTGTCCTTGTTTCAAAATCCTACAGTACATTTTTGTCTCTTGGTAGAACTCTCAAATAAAGCCCCTAGAGCCAAACATATTTGGAGTTAAAAATTAAGTTGGGAAACACGGTGGAATTTGTGGAGCTCAACTCCGAAGTGCCTTCCTGGACCAGCCACAGCCAGCACTTTAAGTTGATGGTTTCAACGTAAACAACCTTCTTTAATCATGAGACGGCTCTGTACAGAGGCATAGGGGAGGTTCTTCCCTCCCCAGAAGAGGAAGGTTCACTTCATCCTGGCTCCTGGTTCTATAGCCCACAGGGACTGGAAATGAGAGAAGCCTTAGCTCCTCTTCCTGCAGCCTTGGCTTCAGTTCTCCATCCTTTGCACCCAGGACTCCTACTGGCCCCTGGACAACTTCTGGGCTCACCTTGTATCGATTCAAAAATGTCTGTTTTCATCAGTGGGAGTCCCTTCACTAGGTCTTGAGACATGAGTATTTGCTAAGGTAACACTGCTCAGGGGGTTGGCTCCAATCTGATGTCATTCTAGAATGGATCCCATCATCACGTTTGAAGACCACGGTGCTCCCTTTGAACGTGGGGCATAAGGTTAGATGAGAGAGAAGCTGGGGTGGCGAGGGGAATGCCCATCTTCCTTTCTTTCCTTGCAGCTCTTTTTGCCCATTTCTCCATGTTTCTGCCTCGTGGCATCTTTCTCTTTGCTTTTGCTCCTCTGAAGCTCTCTATTTAAGGCTTCCCTGGTGGCTCAGTGTTATTTAAAGAATCCACCTGCCAAGCAGGAGCCTCATGTTTGATCCCTGGGTTGGGAAGATTCCCAGAAGGAAATGGCAACCCACACCCGTATTTTTGTCTGGAAAATCCCATGGATAGAGAAACCCGGTGGGCTACAGCCCAGGGGGTCACAAAAGAATCGGACACAACTGAGTGACTAAGCAACAACAGTCTTGTTTAAACCAGGAGATCTTATTTTGGCTGCACCACTCAGCTTGTGGGATCTTAATTCCCTAAGGAGAGTTGAACCTGGGATATGGCGGTGAAAACCCAGAATCCTAACCACTAGGCCACCAGGAAACTCCATTAAACCAGGAGTTCTGAACCTATGGTTCATGGATCCCTTGAATATACAAGAATACGTCTATTTTATGGGGAAAAGCCCACAGTTTTCACATTGTCAAAGTGGACTGAGAAAAAAGAACAGTCATTCTCAACTTCTCCTTTCTCTGCCTTCAACTTCTCCTTCGCGCTGCCCCCTTGGGTTCTGGCTCTTGTGCTGCTGTGACTCTTCCTCCCTGAGCCATGGCTCCCGTTTCTTCTCTCATGTGCTCATATGCTGAGTCGCTCAGTCATGTCTGACTCTTTGTGGCCCCATGGACTGTAGCCCGCCAGGCTCCTCTGTCCGTGGGATTCTCCAGGCAAGAATACTGGAGTGGGCTGCCACGCCCTCCTCCAGGGGATCTTCCTGACCCAGGGATCAAATCCCTGTCTCTTTTGTCCCCTGCTTTGGCAGGCAAGTTCTTTACCACTAGCGCCATCTGGAAAGCCCTTCTTCTCTCCTACCTTCTCTCTTTCTCTTTCTGTCTTTGGCTTATTGCCCCATGCCATCCTTTCTTTTTTTTCCTGAAAATAGGGTATAATAAAAAGTGAATACTAATAATTGTCACATATTGGACAGTGTTCAGTAAATGAAGGTTTAATTTCCCTAGTTATGTTCTTAATTTTAAAAGCCACTGAACTGGATATTTTTCTCTAAAAAAAAAAAAAAAAATTCACGAGGGGTAATTGCTGGCTACTTTTTTTAAAAGTCATCTGTGATGGTTCATTCTACCCACTGTGAGCCCTCAACTGTGAATGAGAGCACAGCTTCCTGCCCGCGGTCTAATCAAACATTGGGAGGGCAATTGCGCCCCCTAGTGTCACAGTTTTAGATTTCATGTTGGGTTAGATGAGGAAGTCACCTCCAAAGGCAAGAAATCTAATTATTTAATAGAATTTGAATCTATGAGCAGGATTGCTTTCAGCAGCTTGCTGGTCTATCCAAACTGGGGGGCTTCACAGAGAAAGAGGCAGAGGGAACAGGGAAGGGTCTGACTCTTTGTCATCGGAGCAATACAAGACACCTCAACCATTAGATAGAGTGGATCTTTGTCCTTAAAGAGTACAGACTGCAATCCCACCTTCTGGTGTTTTGATGTTTTGAGATATTAACATTCCAGTATTTTGCTGGCATAATGCTACCATTATGGTAATGTAAAAAATCTTAAATGCATCTTGAGATATATTTAGAGAGTTAGACACTGCATTAATTTTCAAATGATAAAGTTTACTCATCTGGAAAGTGTTCTTTTATGCCTGTATAACATTCAAGAAGAGAAAGAAAATCAACTGACAGAAAATCTCTTACAAGAATGAGTCTCCATTTTCAGACTTCAGAAATTTCATTTCTCATATTATCCCAAGAGAAGGAAATGGCAACCTACTCCAGTATTCTTGCCTGGAAAACCCCAAGACAGAGAAACCTGGTGGGCTACAGTCCACGGGATGACAAAGAGTCGGATACGACTTAGTGACTATTCCTGCTTCAAACCCCCTAAAGTACCTTTTTCTTGGAACTCTTAGATAAAGAACTCTAGAATAAAAACACAAGAGCCATGTTTATCTGTTTGGAGTTAAAAAATAAGTTGGAAGATAAGGTGGAATTTGTGGAGCTTAATTCCAGAGTACCTTCCTTGGACCAGCCCCAGATGACACCCCAAGGAAAGGAAAGAAGCCTGGGGCAAAGGTCAGCATTAGACACTTCAGGTGGAAGGTTTCAACATAGATATCCACCTTCTTTAACCATGAGACTGCGCTACACAGAAGTGCAAAGGGAGGTTCCTCCCTCCCCAGAATTCTATAGTGTCCAAATGTAAAATCGTTGTTGTTCCCCAGGCGTTCATCTTGTTCCTTTGTAATGTGCAAAACTGAGATCCATCTGGGGATGGGAGAAAGATAGCATCCATGGGAGCCTCAGGGGCCAAGGGAGGAGATGGTTATGAAGGTGAAAAACAACGATGGTGTTAGAGGCTGTTGTCAAAATGCTCCTACATCAAAGCAGTTGCACCGAACTCTCAGACTAGTAAAATACTCAGTTACCAAGGCACTGGGAGGGAACCATATAGGGGCAGTTTATACTGATTGCAGGCCAAGCAGTGGGAAGAAATGAACTTAGCATCTCATCCTTTTTAAGGGATATGGGATGAGGTGGTGTGAGATGGGAGTGGGAACCAACAATTACTGAGCACCTACCGTATGCCACTCGCTGCCTCTCATTTAACCTTCAAAACAGCTCTGGGTGGTAGGTAGTATTAGCCCTAGTTTTCAAGAATCGAGAACTGAGAATCAGGTTAAACGGCATGATTTTTTCATGTTCCTATGATGAATTTTCTGAAGTATCCCACAATAACTCCCTGCAAAGCTGAATCAAAGGTGTGGTCAGCTGTAGTTGTCCAGACATCACTCTCTAAGGACTCTCCATCCTTGCAGGAATATAGTAACGTGGAGAAGTTAATTCCACTCCCACCCCTGCCCCGCCCAGCACTTTCTCTTAGAGAGAATAGAATAAAAAGCTGTAAGGAATAGTCGATGGGCTTCTGGCAGTGAAAGGGAGTTATAACCCCTGGCTCCTAGCCGTCCTTGTGGAGAAGGCAGCGACTAACTCATGTCTCTGGTTTGCTGAGGTGATAGGCAAGGTTAGAGACAGCCGAAGGTTTGGGACCGCGCAGGAAGGGCGGAGCTGCTGCCACCAGAAGGCGCCCTTCGCTCCTTCCTGCACCCCAGACCCGTCCACACCCACCGCGCAGCTCTAGCCCCAGCCTGGTCTCCACCCGCATCTCTTTCCTTTCTCCAGTTTTTCTCTTTCTCCCTGCTCCTGCTCCTCTCTCTGAGGATCATAAGGTGGCAATGAAGGAAACCTCCTGGAGCTGCTTTTCCACCGCTAGGCACTTTGTTGTTGTGTCTATCCATGGAGGTCGTTTGACAATTTTATGTGACCTTCACTTTGGGTAAATCTCTTCAGTCCTTAATAACAACGTTGCTGGAAATTGTTTCACCAGGGGGAAAATAGCAAGCCCACCATACTATAATTACAACAGGCCTTGCTTTTTAACTTTTAGAGTGACAGCTAGTTAAAAAGTCAATTTCTGGGTGATCACGTAAATGTGCGTCTAAATTAATGGGAAAGGTGTTAACAAAATCTAGCCTTTTTCCAAATTCCTTTTAAAAACGAAACAGTCCAGAATGTTGTAGAAAACAGGTGGGTCTTTTCCCCACATGACAAGAGGAAAGATAGAAGTGGCAAGATTGGGAAGAGAGAGGGGGTCACACAGAGGGTTGGGGTAGGAAAAGAAGTAGGAAGATAAGGAAGATACAGTGGGAGGAGGGCATGGAGTTTGACCTGAGGAAAAGAGGGTGAAAAAGTGATGAAGAGAAAAGGGAAAGAAAAGTGGCATAATGGTTCCTGTATTACGTGCCCGGAATGACTTAAGTGGGTAGAAAGTAAAGACTGGGTGTTAGCACCTTAAGTTTTCCTTGCCTATGAGGTGAGGGGGAAATCCAGGAAAAGAGTCCTAGAGAAACTGCTAACTCCGCTGTCTTTCTCAGAGCATGTGCTCATCTTCTAGACCCACAGCAGGCGAAACTGCAGAAGGAAGGTCTAAATCTGTTCCCCTCACAAGGTGAGTGTGCTTCCATCTGCCAGGCTGTCTGCTTGCTTTTCACGTCTCCCCAAATCATCTGCTAACAGCACTCATCATCTGCCATCCTGGCACGAGCCCAAGAAGATGCAGCTAAATTAGAATGTGGGGGAGAGGAGGAGAGCACGGCTAGTTTTCTGCTCTGGAATTTGTGGTAATTCATGAGTCACTGCTGCTGTTTAGTCGCTCAGTCATGTCCGACTCTTTGAGACCCCATGGATTGTAGCCCACCAGGCTCCTCTGTTCATGGGATTCTTCAGATAAGAATACTGGAGTGGGTTGCCCTTTCCTTCTCCAGGGGATCTTGAGGCCTTTGGAGGTCAGGAAAACTGAGATCCTATAGAAAAGGATTCAGGGTTTTGTGCTGGGCTTGCCCAGTCTCTCCTCATTCCCTTTGACCTGGTTGGTGCACTTCTGAACATCAGCAGATTTTTGTGGGACAGTTTTGGGATTCAGTTGAAATGAATGCTCCTCCAAGATAAGACTCTTTAGTTCACTTTTGGTGGTCTTGAGTTTATTTCTTTTTCGATTCAAACAACAACTATTTGTTGCATGACTTCCACATGCCAGAGCAGGAAACAGGGTGGATTGAAAGATCCCTGCAGTCTCACAGAGATTCTCTTCTCACAGAGCAGGACCGGCAGTAACCAAAGAAATAAACAAGAAATCTATCAGCAAGTAACATGAGCTACACAGATAATTACAAGAAGTGGCTGTAATAGTGAGTGACTGGGTGGTCTTCTGGCATGGGTCGTCTGAGCTGGTGGCATCACTCGGAGTACCAGAGGCCCCTGCCCTGCCAAGATATGAGGGGACACATTGCAGGCTGATGCAAAGGCCCCAGCCCAGGACTAACCTTGGAACATATGAGGAACAGAGACAAGGCTCACTTGTCCTGAGCCCAGTGAATGAGCAGAGAGGTGTGGGGTGAGTTGGAAAGACAGTGGAGGGTAGGGGGGATCACTGAGGCTTTTCTGACTCAAAAGAAGGAATTTGGAATTTTTTTTCCAAGTTCGGTGGGAAATCATTGGAAAGCTTAAGCTTAGGGATAATTTGATCTGGTCTATATTGTCACCCTGCTTATTTAACTTATATGCCGAGTAGATCATGAGGAACGCTGGGCTGGAAGAAGCACAAGCTGGAATCAAGATTGCCAGGAGAAATATCAATAACCTCAGATATGCAGATGACACCACCCTTATGGCAGAAAGTGAAGAGGAACTCAAAAGCCTCTTGAGGAAAGTGAAACAGGAGAGTGAAAAGGTTGGCTTGAAGCTCAACATTCAGAAAACAAAGATCATGGCATCTGGTCCCATCACTTCATGGGAAATAGATGGGGAAACAGTGTCAGACTTTATTTTTTTGGGCTCCAAAATCACTGCAGATGCTGATTGCAGCCAGGAAATTAAAAGCCGCTTACTCCTTGGAAGGAAAGTTATGACCAACCTAGATAGCATATTGAAAAGCAGAGACATTACTTTGCCAACCAAGGTCCATCTAATCAAGGCTATGGTTTTTCCCGTGGTCATGTATGGATGTGAGAGTTGGACTGTGAAGAAAGCAGAGCGCGGAAGAATTGATGCTTTTGAACTGTGGTGCTGGAGAAGACTCTTGAGAGTCCCTTGGACTGCAAGGAGATCCAACCAGTCCATTCTAAAGGAGATCAATCCTGGGTGTTCACTGGAAGGACTGATGCTAAAGCTGAAACTCCAATACTTTGGCCACCTCATGCGACGAGTTGACTCACTGGAAAAGACTCTGATGCTGGGAGGGATTGGGGGCAGGAGGTGACGGAGACGACAGAGAATGAGATGGCTGGTTGACATGACCGACTCGATGGACATGAGTTTGAGTTAACTCCGGGAGTTGGTGATGGGCAGGGAGGCCTGGCGTGCTGTGATTCATGGGGTCGCGAAGAGTCAGACACGACTGAGCGACAGAACTGAACTGAACTGAACTGATATTGGCTCAGATGGTAAAGAATTTGCCTGCAATGAAAATTCAATCCCTGGGTCGGGAACATACCCTGGAGAAGGGCATGCAACCCACTCCAGAATTCTTGCATGGGAAATCCCATGGACAGAGGAGCCTGGCGGGCTACAGTCTATAGGGTTGCAGAAGAGTTGGCTGTGACTAAGTGACTAAAGCATGTGCACACATGTTTGTAAAAGGTTAGGTGGGTTTGTGAAGAGGGAACGAGTCTGGGATCAGGGTGGATACCACAGTGGTAAAACAGAAATTCACGGTGGCCCAGACTTGATGGTGGGGGAGTGGTCGAAGTAGAGATGTGGAGAAGAGGATGGATTAGGGTGCATTGTGCATTGACGGCCCTGAGGAAGATGAAAGAAGAAGACCCGGGAACATTCCTAGATTTTTGGCTTAAGTAACCAAGTGGATTGTGTTGTCCTTTTCTGAGATGGAGTGCTTGAAAGAGGAGCTGGTCTGGATGTGGGAAGGTAGAATCAAGAACTCTCTTCTGAGCAAGTTCATTTGAGATGCCTGTGAAACCATTCAAGTCTTCATCTGGAGTTCTGGGCAGAGGTCAGGGCTGAAAATACCAGTTTGGGGAGCCATTGGGCTGTAGGCAGAATCCCCTATTGCTTTTGTCTTCCTCTGATTCCATGTGGCTCAGATGGTAAAGAATCTGCCTGCAAGGCAGGAGACCTGCGTTCGATCCCTCAGTCTGGAAGATTTCCTGAAGGAGGAAATGGCTCCCCACTCCAGTATTCTTGCCTGGAGAATTCCATGGACAGAGGAACCTGGCAGGCTACAGTCCATAGGGTCACAAAGGGCTGGATACGATGGAGCAACTAATTCTTTCCTTCCTTTTTGTCTTCCTCTGCCCACATTCTCTTCTCCTAAGACCATGCAGCCTTCTTTTCTTGATCTACTGGCTTTTTTTTGTATGTGTGATGACCTAGGCTGATCAAAGTTCTTATTGACCCTGATCATTTTTCCATGTTGGAAATATAGGAATAGGTATCCCCAGTTATACAAACATACACACACACACACTTCTGGATCTTACAGCATATATATGTAAATACAGGTTAAAGAAAACTCATTGAATTGAGCAGTTGGGGAGGCTTCCAAAATATCAATATCAAACGATAATATCAATTTTTAATCACCTTTACTGGTGGCTCAGAGGTAAAGAATCTGCCTGCAATGTGGGAGACTCAGGTTCGACCCCTGGGTAGGGACGATCCCCTGGAGAAGGGAATGGCAACCCACTCTAGTATTCTTGCCTGAAGAACTCCATGGACAGAGAAGCCTAATAGGCTACACAGTCCATGAGGTAACAAAGAGGCAGACACGACTGATCAACTAACAGACCCACACCCTATTTCTCTGATGGAAAAACTGAACTGCAGGTGGATCTAGGTTTTCATGTACAGCTTATCGGGGTAGAGGCAGAAACTAAGCCCCATTCTGTATCTCATTTGCTGAAGAGCAGAACTACAGAGACATGGTAAATCATCTAGGGGTCCCTTCATCCCCAGCCTGAACCTGATACCTGCAAATACTCTGCCTGTTGCTGTCATTGGGACCAGAGCAAACAGGAATGAACTGTGACTCCAGAGCCCAGCACTGAGCTCTAGCTCTGACCCTGAGATCCAAAAGAAAGAAGGAAAATGATTATTGAGGATTCTTATGTGGCAAAACTGTGCCAGTGCTCTCCAGGTTTCAGTCTTAATTTAAACAGCAGTCCTGTGAAGTGATTCCTATTATGCCTATTTTACAGATGAAGAAACAAGGGCTCAGACGGGTGCAATGACTTCTTGGTGTTTGGGAATCAAGCCCTGGTCTATTGGAAAGTATTGTCCTGTATTGCTTCACTTTGTCATGTACCCAAGGGCTAGATCTTTAACCAGGTTAAAAATCTGTCTTCGTTTATTAAATGGAACATAACATTTTTTATTTGTATGGGTTTATCTAGCTCTGATATTCTGGATTTTAAATGCATTTGAATGCTTAATTTTCCACTTTTCTAAGAAAGAGTTTTGAATCATATTGTGAGTGACGTGCTTTAGCCAGAGTGTCACTTTCACCCTTTCACTGCAAAAGGGTTATCGCTTGTAGAGTGGATTTGTTACCCTGACACCCAGGAGTGAAAGGTCACTTAGACACAGAAAGGATACAGACATAGCTTCTTTGTTCCCCTTGTTTATAGCTCTTGGTTTCTTCTTCTTTTTCTTTCTCTCTGGAAAATGCTTCTCATTTTCTAAATCCTTGTGCTTTGAAACCAGTTTTGTCAGAGAAATGTCAAACACGGGGTTAAATACGGAATTGATTCTGTTCACTTTGAGCTGCAGTAGCCTGACTGTCACCCCAGACCTCATCATCCTGATGAGCGTTCTGGGATCACCACTTCCTTTGCCAGCAGCAAAGGGTTCTTTCTTAATTGATGTTTGCCAGTCTGGATCTTGAAGATCATTCTGATGGTAGAAAGGAAATGCAGCACCCGGCTGACAGCATGATGTTTTGGTCAAAATCTATCTTCACTGAAGAAATTCTCATGGTGTTTTAATCCCATCCCTTTGGGTGGTTGTCCATTTATAACATGTTTTAAAAATTTTGCAAGGGGAATATTCTTACTGTTCTTGACAACTATCTATTCATGAAGAATTGTTATTATTCAGTTCAGTTCAGTTCAGTCACTCAGTCGTGTCCGAATCTTTGCGACCCCATGAATCACAGCACGCCAGGCCTCCCTGTCCATCACGAACTCCCGGAGTTCACTCAAACTCATGTCCATCGAGTCGTTGATGCCATCCAGCCATCTCATCCTCTGTCGTCCCCTTCTCCTCCTGCCCCCAATCCCTCCCAGCATCAGACTCTTTTCCAGTGAGTCAACTCTTTGCATGAGGTGGGCAGGCCTCCCTGTCCATCACCAACTCCCAAAGTTCACTCAAACTCATGTCCATCGAGTTGGTGATGCCATCAAGCCATCTCATCCTCTGTTGTCCCCTTCTCCTCCTGCCCCCAATCCCTCCCAATATCAGAGTCTTTTCCAATGAGTCAGCTCTTCGCATGAGGTGGCCAAAGTATTGGAATTTCAGCTTTAGTATCAGTCCCTCCAATGAACACCCAGGACTGATCTCCTTTAGAATGGACTGGTTGGATCTCCTTGCAGTCCAATGGGCTATCATGAGTCTTCCCCAACACCACAGTTCAAAGCATCAATTTTTCGGTGATCAGCTTTCTTCACAGTCCAACTCTCACATCAGTACATGAACACTGGAAAACCCATAGCCTTGACTAGATGGACCTTTGCTGAAAAAGTAATTACTAATTTTCTATAAAATATATAATGAATGGGGGTTGGATTTTGTAAAGTACCTTTGCTGTATCTATTAGTATGTTCATATGATTTTTCTTCTCTCAGTTGACATGCTGGGTTCCTTCCATTCATTGATTTTGGAGGGTATGCAAGGCTAGAGTTTTGAACTAGATAGATAGAGTGCCTGATGAACTCTGGACGGAGGGTCGTGACATTGTACAGGAGACAGGGACCAAGACCATCCCCATGGAAAAGAAATGCAAAAAAGCAAAATGGCTGTTTGAGGAGGCCTTACAAATAGCTGTGAAAAGAAGAGAAGCAAAAAGCAAAGGAAAAGGAAGATATAAGCATCTGAATGCAGAGTTCCAAAGAATAGCAAGGAGAGATAAGAAAGCCTTCCTCAGCGATCAATGCAAAGAAATAGAGGAAAACAACAGAATAGGAAAAACAAGAGATCTTTTCAAGAAAATTAGAGATATCAAGGGAACAATTCATGCAAAGATGGGCTCAATAAAGGACAGAAATGGTATGGACCTAAGAGAAGCAGAAGATATTAAGAAGAGGTGGCAAGAATACACAGAAGAACTGTACAAAAAAGATTTTCACGTCCAAGATAATCATGATGGCGTGATCACTCACCTGGAGCCAGACATCTTGGAATGTGAAGTCAAGTGGGCCTTAGAGAGCATCACTATGAATAAAGCTAGTGGAGGTGATGGAATTCCAATTGAGCTATTTCAAATCCTCAAAGATGATGCTGTGAAAGTGCTGCACTCAATATACCAGCAAATTTGGAAAACTCAGCAGTGGCCACAGGACTGGAAAAGGTCAGTCTTCATTCCAATCCCAAAGAAAGGCAATGCCAAAGAATGCTCAAACTACCGCACAATTGCACTCATCTCACACGCTAGGAAAGTCATGCTCAAAATTCTCCAAGCCAGGCTTCAGCAATATGTGAACCGTGCACTTCCAGATGTTCAAGAGGGTATTAGAAAAGGCAGACGAACCAGAGATCAAATTGCCAACATCCACTGGATCATGGAGAAAGCAAGAGAGTTCCAAGAAAACATCTATTTCTGCTTCATTGACTATGCCAAAGCCTTTGACTGTGTGGATCCCAATAAACTGTGGAACATTCTGAAAGAGATGGGAATACCAGACCACCTGACCTGCCTCTTGAGAAACCTGTATGCAGGTCAGGAAGCAACATTTAGAACTGTATACGGAACAACAGACTGGTTCCAAATAGGAAAAGGAGTACGTCAAGGTTGTATATTGTCACCCTGCTTATTTAACTTATATGCAGAGTACATCATGAGGAAGGCTGGGCTGGAAGAAGCACAAGCTGAAATCAAGATTGCCGGGAGAAATATCAACAACCTCAGATATGCAGATGACACCACCCTTATGGCAGAACGTGAAGAGGAGCTCAAAAGCCTCTTGAGGAAAGTGTAAGAGGAAAGTGAAAAGGCTGGCTTGAAGCTCAACATTCAGAAAACAAAGATCATGGCATCTGGTCCCATCACTTCATGGGAAATAGATGGGGAAACAGTGGTATCAGTGTTAGACTTTATTTTATTTTTGGGCTCCAAAATCACTGCAGATGCTGATTGCAGCCATGAAATTAAAAGGGTTCAGGAGGGGGAACTTATGTAAACCCGGGGCAAATTCATGTCAATGTATGGCAAAACCAACCAATATAATATTGTAAAATAATTTGCCTCCAATAAAAAATAAATTAATTACCAAAAAAAAAAAGTAAATAAAACTAATCTGTTAATGTCTTTACTTATTTTCTGCTTCCTCTCTTTAGACTCAAAATTTCCATTATAGAACTACAACAGGACAACTGTCTATTTGTTCCCTAACATAACTTCAGCAATTATTAGGTGATTAATAAATTCTTATTGTTTGGATCATTCATATTCTAATAGTTCTCTGAACACCCAGTCTTCATGGCAGAAGTAACTACTTCCACATTTGTGCTCAAATAACGCTTTGAACACACCACCATTATAGTACTCAGGTGTCTACAAGTGTATCTCCTTACTAGAGTGTGAACTTTGCAGGAGTGTAAATCACGACATTTTCTTCTTCAAATTAGAATTCTAGGGTCTTATTCACTACCTGATAAGGAATAGGTAAACAAATGCATGTTTACTGAATAAATGAATGAATAAATGCTAATGAACAGTCACAGAGACTTGAAAACTCATTTTCTAAAATTGCTTTCATCAACAGACAAGAAAAACAACATGAACATAACCTCTGGTTCTGGAAAAACAACTAAAACGGTGACAGCAAAATCAAGCCTCTAATTAAATTTGTCATGCTTCTGCAAAAGAACTCCTAACAACGATTAGGACAGGAGAGAGGAAGAAAAGGACTTTCAGGTTAAATGACTTTGATCTCCTCTGTATTTGCTCATCAATTTTAGTGCTGCAGCAATGGCTCTAGAAACAAGCCAATTTCTGACAGTCACGTGGCCCACATAATTATTGGAATTTTCAGAAATGCTTATCATCACATTGAAAAGGAAAGAGACTTCTCTCCTTGTCTTTGTGCTAAGGGTTCATTTGGGATCTATTAAATTGATGACTGAGGTAATACCTGTGCCCTTTGGATTATTACCAATAGTGCCCCTAAGCTGGCTCCACCAAAGCCCAATCTGTCGCCAGAGAACAATGTCCCTTCTGCCCTTGTAGCCAGCAGGACATGTGGGAAATCAGAAACTTGTACATAGACATTAGTGCACTGATCTTAGTCATCACACTCAGCAAACATGTTCCTAAAAATCTGGTGCCAAACAATTCTTAAAATAAAAATGTACATGTGCCACTGATTCACTTAAGTGTTTAGATGCTTCTCTTGTATTTACTGTTGTTCAGTAGCTCATCTAATGTTACTTGACGCTGATGAAAACCTTCCGTTAGCTCCTTAAGGCCTTAGTTTTGAGCTTAGAGATAGTGAAAAGGGGTCAACATAGCTTTTCAGCAGCAAAACTAGGAGACAGTCACTAATTGGTACCTTAGTAAAAACCTTTTATTATTTTCAAAATACTTTTGAGTGCCTGCTTAGTTTTGATTTTTTTTTCCTAATAAATGGATTTGTGTGTAACCCTGATTTGTGAATTCGTGTGCTGCACTGGAGTACTCAGAGACCAGGTGCTAAAGCTACGTTCCTTACCATTTTAATTCTTGGCACGCTGCAAAATCTCAAACTTCTCCCAGTACTCCTCTCATATTCTGCTCCTTATCTCCTTCCAACAAATTGGGTGGGTATGCTAGTGGGAGTGTGAGGTTGATAAAAAACATACACTTGATTAGCAGATAAAAATAAAGAGCATTGTTTAAAAATGGAGGAAAGTATGATGGAGGAGAAGATAAAGGAGAAGTGGGAATAAAAAGAAAACTGGACAATAATGGTGAAAAAAACTGAAGGATAATATTGGAAGAAGGGCACCAGAGACTGATTGCTCTTATTAATCTCAGTACCTCCAACTTCTCCAAGCCACCTCAACAGTCTGTTTCATGGCAACAGGCCAGTTCTGTGCAATGTAATGTTTCTGGTCTTTAATGGATTCCTTGGGCCATTTTCCATTCCTCTTTTGTTCACTGCCCACACTTTGCAGATGTGCAAGTGTGAGGCTGAATATTTTAGTTTTCTACTGCTGCTCTAATAAATTACCCTAAATTTATGGGCTTAAGCAACACTTAAGCAACTTATCACCTTCTGTAAGTTAGAAGTCTGACATGGGTCTCACGGGGCTAAAATGAAGATGTCAGCAGCTCCTTTATGAAGACTTTGAAAGTGAAAGGCACTCAGTTGTGTCCAACTCTTTGCGACTCCAAGGACTATATAACCCATGGGATTCTCTAGGCCAGAATACTGGAGTGGGTAGCCTTTTATGAAGACTTTAGGGAAGTGTTAATTTCCTTGCTCACTTTGCTCATTTTGGTTGTCAGCTGACTTCAAAATGGAATGGAAGGCCTTAGAGTAGTAAGCTTCCTGTTACTGAAATCACTCAAGCAGAGGCTTATAAAAGATGGTTTTGGAGGATGTTGGTGCTGGGTTCGAAGTTGAACTTTATGATTTCTAAGGTCCCTTCCAACTAAAGAATGCATGGGAGGGCAATCTGAGGAAACTAACTTGAGATAGCAAAGCAGACTGTGTTATAGCTACCCTGTGAAAAGGTGAAAAGCCCTGACCTAGGACACTGCCAGACCTGCTCCCAGAGTGGGGGACTCAACAGGGCTAGCTGGCTGCGGGCGGCCAGTCCCCCATCCCCCGCCGAGACAGGCAGGGGAGGGCAGCCAGAGCCGGAAGGGGGCAATCGCGGGCCCAGAGAGGCGTCATCTACCAAACTTCAAGCAGGCTTCGTTGCTAGCCAAGATTTATTGGGATTCTGGCCAGTCAACATCCACCTGAGAAGGTGCGCTGGTTGTACACCCAGAAAACCGAGAGGCAGGGACGGGGAGGCAATAAGTCACAGCAACAGCACTAGCCAAACACCTGGTCACCTGAGCTGCTCAGACCGCGGAAGGGCACAAAACGCTGGCCCAACCGAGTCTGCACCTTTGTGGAGTACCCGAGTACCAGAACTTGAGCAACTTTCACCCGGGAAGTGCATGCAACCCAGGGCTTGCCTCAGACAGTTCCTGGCAGAGCAACCTAGAGCCTAAGCAGTATAGACTGGGAAAGCACACACACTGTGTGCCCGTGAGTGGGGGCAAACCCAGTGTGGCCGAGACACTGCGAGCACTCCCCACAGATGCGAGTGATATTTATTTGCAGCGTTCCTCCCTCCCCACAGCACAACTGAACAAAGGAGCCTAAAAAAGTGTCCACCACCGTCCCCTTGTGTCAGGGAGGAAATTAGACACTGAAGAGACCAGCAAACAGAAGAAGCTGAAACAGAGGGAACCACCTTGGAAGTGACAGATGGAGAAGTCTTGAGGTTACTGCAAGAATAAGACTGAAAACCATAGGAAGAGGCTTAGTCCAAATCCTGAGAACACTAGAGAACTCCTGACTCCAGGGAACACTAATGAATAGGAGATCATCAAACGCCTCCACTGAAACCAAGTACCACCCAAGGGCCAACAAGTTCCAGAGCAAGATATACCACACAAATTCTCCAGCAACACAGGAAAATAGCCCTGAGCTTCAATGTAAAGGCTACCCAAAGTCACTCCAAAACCACTGATATCTCATAACTCATTACGGGACACTTCATTGCACTCCAGAGAGAAAAAATCCAGTTCCACCCACCAGAACACCAACACAAGCTTTCTTAAACAGGGAGCGTTGACAAGTCACCCGTCCAACCCCACCCACAGCGAGGGAACCCCACAATAAAGAGAACTCCACAAACTGCCAGAAGACGGAAGTTCAGTTCAGTTCAGTCGCTCAGTCGTGTCCGACTCTCTGCGACCCCCTGAATCACAGCAGGCCCAAACACAGCAATATAAGCAAGATGAAGAGGCAGAGAAATACCCAGCAAGAAAATGAACAGGATAAATGCCCACCAACCCAAACAAAAGAGGAAGAGATAGGGAACCTACCTGATAAAGAATTCCAAGTAATGATAGTGAAAATGATCCAAAATCTTGAAAACAAAATGGAGTTACAGATAAATAACCTGGAGACAAGGATTGAGAAGATGCAAGAAAGGTTTAACGAGGATCTAGAAGAAATAAAAAAGAGTAAGTATACAATGAATAATGCAATAGATGAGATCAAAAACACTCTGCAGGAAACCAACAGTAGAATAACGGAGGCAGAAGATAGGATAAGCGAGTTAGAAGACAAAATGCTAGAAATAAATGAAACAGAGAGGAAAAAAGAAAAACGAATTAAAAGAAATGAGGACAATCTCAGAGACCACTGGGACAATGTTAAACACCCCAACATTCGAATCATAGGAGTCCCAAAAGAAGAAGACAAAAAGAAAGACCATGAGAAAATACTGGAGGAGATAATACCTGAAAGTTTCCCTAAAATGGGGAAGGAAATAATCACCCGAGTCCAAGAAACCCAGAGAGTCCCAAACAGGATAAACCCAAGGCGAAATACCCCAAGACACATATTAATCAAATTAACAAAGATCAAACACAAAGAACAAATATTAAAAGCAGCGAGGGAAAAACAACAAGTAACACACAAGGGAATTCCCATAAGGATAAAAGTTGATCTTTCAATAGAAACACTTCAGGCCAGGAGGGAATGGCAGGGCATACTTAAAGTGCTAAAAGAAAATAAGCTACTGCCCAGATTATTGTACCCAGCAAGGATCTCATTCAAATATGAAGGAGAAAGCAAAAGCTCTACAGACAAGCAAAAGCTGAGAGAATTCAGCATCACCAAACCAGCTCTCCAACAAATGCTAAAGGACCTTCTCTAGACAGGAAACACAGAACAGGTGTATAAACTCGAACCCAAAACAATAAAGTAAATGGCAATGGGATCATACTTATCAATAATTACCTTAAATGTAAATGCGTTGAATGCCCCAACCAAAAGACAAAGGCTGACTAGAATGGATACAAAAACAAGACCCCCATACATGTTGTCTACAAGAGACCCACCTCGAAACAAGGGACACATACAGACTGAAAGTGAAGGGCTGGAAAAAGATATCCCACGCAAACAGAGACCAAAAGAAAGCAGGAGTAGCAATACACATATCAGATAAAATAGACTTTAAAACAAAGTCTGTGAAAAGAGACAAAGAAGGACACTACATAATGCTCAAAGGATCAATCCAAGTAGATATAACAATTATAAATATATATGCACCGAACATAGGAGCACCACAATATGTAAGCCAAATGCTAACAAATGTGAAAGGGGAAATTAACAATAACACAATAATAGTGGGAGACTTTAATACCCCACTCACACCTATGGATAGATCAACTAAACAGAAAATTAATAAGGAAACACAAACGTTAAATGATACAATAGACCAGTTAGACCTAATAGATATCTATAGGACATTTCACCCCAAAACCATGAATTTCACCTTTTTCTCAAGCGCACACGGAACCTTCTCAAGCACAGATCACATCCTGGGCCATAAATCTACCCTTGGTAAATTCAAAAAAATTGAAATAATTCTAAGCATATTTTCTGACCACAATGCAGTGAGATTAGATCTCAATTACAGGAGAAAAACTATTAAAAATTCCAACATACGGAAGCTGAACAACACACTGCTGAATAACCAACAAATCATAGAAGAAATCAAAAAAGAAATCAAAATATGCACAGAAAACGAATGAAAATGAAAACACAACAACCCAAAACCTGTGGGACACTGTAAAAGCAGTGCTAAGGGGAAGGTTCATAGCAATACAGGCACACCTCAAGAAACAAGAAAAAAGTCAACTAAATAATCTAACTCTACACATAAAGCAACTAGAAAAGGAAGAAATGAAGAACCCCAGGGTGAGTAGAAAGAAAGAAATCTTAAAATTAGGGCAAAAATAAGTGCAAAAGAAACAAAAGAGACCATAGCAAAAATCAACAAAGCCAAAAGCTGGTTCTTTGAGAGGGTAAATAAAATTGACAAACTCATCAAGAAACAAAGGGAGAAAAACCAAATCAATAAAATTAGAAATGAGAATGGAGAGATCACAACAGACAACACAGAAATACAAAGGATCATCACCAATTATATGCCAATAAAACGGACAACTTGGCAGAAATGGACAAATTCTTAGAAAAGTACAACTTTCCAAATTGAAACTGTAATAAGAAATCTTCCAGCAAACAAAAGCCCAGGTCCAGAAGGCTTCACAGCTGAATTCTATCAAAAATTTAGAGAAGAGCTATCATCTACCCTACTCAAACTCTTCCAGAAAATTGCAGAGGAAGGTAAACTTCCTAACTCATTCTATGAGGCTACCATCACCCTAATCCCTAAACCTGACAAAGATACCACAAAAAAAGAAAACTACAGGCCAATATCACTGATGAACATAGATGCAAAAATCCTTAACAAAATTCTAGCAATCAGAATCCAACAACACATTAAGAAGATCATACATCATGACCAAGTGGGCTTTATCCCAGGAATGAAAGGATTCTTCAATATCCACAAATCAATCAATGTAAATACACCACATCAACAAAATGAAAAAGAAAAACCATATGATTATCTCAATAGATACAGAGAAAGCCTTTGACAAAATTCAACACCCATTTATGATAAAAACGCTCCAGAAGGCGGGAATAGAAGGAACATACCTCAACATAATAAAAGCTACATATGACAAACCCATAGCAAACATCCTCAATGGTGAAAAATTGAAAGCATTTCCACTAAAGTCAGGAACAAGACAAGGGTGCCCACTCTAACTACTACTATTCAACATAGTAGTGGAAGCTTTGGCCACAGCAATCAGAGCAGAAAAAGACATAAAAGGAATCCAAATTGGAAAAGAAGCAAAACTCTCACTGTTTGCAGATGACATGATCCTCTACACAGAAAAGCCTAAAGACTCTACCAGAAAATTACTAGAGCTAATCAATGAATATAGTAAAGTTTCAAAATACAAAATCAACACACAGAAATCCCTTGCATTCCTATACACTAATAATGAGAACATAGAAAGAGAAATTAAGGAAACAATTCCATTCACCATTGCAATGAAAAGAATTACATACTTAGGAATGTATCTACCTAAAGGAACAAAAGACCTATATATAGAAAACTATAAAACACTAGTGAAAGAAATCAGAGAGGACACTAATAGATGGAGAAATATACCGTGTTTGTAGACTGGAAGAATAAATATTGTGAAAATGAATATATTACCCAAAGTAATTTATAGATTCAATGCAATCCCTATCAAGCTACCAATGGTATTTTTCACAGAGCTAGAACAAATAATCTCACAATTTGTATGGAAATACAAAAAAACTTGAATAGCCAAAGCAATCTCGAGGAAGAAGAATGGAACTGGGGGAATCAACCTGCCGGACTTCAGGCTCTACTACAAAGCCACAGTCATCAAGACAGTATGGTACTGGCAATAAAGACAGAAATATAGATCAATGGAACAAAACAGATAGACCAGAGATAAATCCACACACCTATGGACACCTTATCTATGACAAAGGAGGCAAGAATATTCAATGGAGAAAAGACAGTCTCTTTAACAAGTGGTGCTGGGAAAACGGGTCAGCCACTTGTAAAAGAATGAAACTAGAACACTTTCTAACACCATACACAAAAATAAATTCAAAATGGATTAAAGATCTAAATGTAAGACCAGAAACTATAAAACTCCTATAGGCAAAACACTCTCCGACATAAATCACAGCAGGATTCTCCATGACACACCTTATATTGGAAAGAAAAGCAAAAATAAACAAATGGGACCTAATTAAAATTAAAAGCTTCTGCACAGCAAAGGAAACTATAAGCAAGGTGAAAAGACAGCCTTCAGAATGGGACAAAATAATAGCAAATGAAGCAACTGACAAAGAATTAATCTCCAAAATATACAAGCAACTCCTGAAGCTCAATTCCAGAAAAATAAACGACCCAATAAAAAAATGGGCCAAAGAAATAAACAGGCATTTCTCCAAAGAAGACATACAGATGGCTAACAAACACATGAAAAGATGCTCAACATCACTCATAATCAGAGAAATGCAAATCAAAACCACAATGAGGTACCATTTCACGCCAGCCAGAATGGCTGCTATCCAAAAGTCTACAAGCAATAAATGCTGGAGAGGGTGTGGAGAAAAGGGAACCCTCTTACACTGTTGGTGGGAATGCAAACTAGTACAGCCACAGTCCGTCTAGTCAAGGCTATAGTTTTTCCAGTGGTCATGTATGGATGTGAGACTTGGACTGTGAAGAAAGCTGATCGCTGAAGAATGGATGCTTTTGAACTGTGGTGCTGGAGAACACTCTTGAGAGTCCCTTGGACTGCAAGGAGACCCACCCAGTCCATTCTAAAGGAGATCAATCCTGGGTGTTCATTGGAAGGACTGATGCTAAAGCTGAAACTCCAATACTTTGGCCACCTCATGCGATGAGTTGACTCACTGGAAAAAACTCTGATGCTGGGAAGGACTGGGGGCAGGAGGTGAAGGGGACGACAGAGAATGAGATGGCTGGATGGCATCACCGACTCGATGGACATGAGTTTAAGTGAAGTCCGGGAGTTGGTGATGGACAGGGAGGCCTGGCGTGCCGTGATTCATGGGGTGGCAAAGAGTCAGACACGACTGAGTGACTGAACTGAACTGAACCTTATATTTTGGAAACTTCTTTTGTGATTTAGGACATAGTCCTTTTTTTTTTTTTTTCATAGTCCATTTTTTTTCCCTCAGTTCAGAGTTTAATATGCAAGTAACATCTCCATTAACATTTGAAACCAAGAATAATAACCCATAGCAGAAAGAGGATTTAGAGAAATCTTAGTAACAAAAATACGTTTGATTTAATTCAACTTTTATTTTTTTATGTTTAATTTTATATATTTATTTTTTTGAAGTAGAACAGTTGTTTGCATTTTTTTTCTACGCATGCTCCCCATCCTGACCCCCCTCCCACCTCCCTTCCCCTCCCATCCCTTTGGTTCATCCCAGTACACCAACCCCGAGCATCCTGTATCATGCATTGTACTTGGACTGGCTGCAGACGAATGGATAAGAAAGCTGTAGTACATTTACACAATGGAGAACTACTCAGCAATTAAAAGGAATACATTTGAATCAATTCTAATGAGGTGGATGAAACTGGAGCCTATGATTTGACATAGTCCATTTTTTAAAGTACTCCTTCTGTGCTCAGAAATAACGCTTATTCTCTATTTGTTAGGTACAAAATTTTCTATATGTATGAGACCAAATTTATTAGTTGTGTTGTTCAAGTCTTCTATATAGGCATTCTCAAAGATATTGTAGTCTAGTTCCATACCACCACAATAAACAAATACCACAGTAATGTGAGGCATGGGGATTATTTTGTTTCCCAGTACATATAAAACCCATATTTATATTATAATGTAGAATGTAGTATCAACTCATAAGAGTCTAAATAACAATGTTCATGTCTAAATTAAAAAATATTTTATTGCTAAAAAATGCTAACCGTCACCTGAGCCTTCAAGTGAGTCATACTCTTTTTGTTGTGGAGGGTCTTGCCTCGATGTTGAAGGCTGCTGACTGATCGCGGTGGTTTCTGTAGGAGAGATAACTATGGTAATTTCTTAAAATAAGATAATATTGAAGTGTGCCACATCCATTGACTCTTCCTTTCATGAAAAATTTCTCTGTAGCATGAATGACTGTTTGGTAACATTTTACCCAATGGCAATCCATTCCAGTGTTCATGCCTGGAGAATCCCAGGGACGGCGGAGCCTGGTGGGCTGCCGTCTATGGGGTCACACAGAGTCGGTCACGACTGAAGCGACTTAGCAGCAGCAGCAGCAACATTTTACCCAAAGTAGAATGTCTTTCAAAACTGAAGTCAATATTCTCAAACCCTGCTTCTGTTTATCAACTAAGTTTACGTAATATTCTAAGTCCTCTGTTGTCATTTCATCAGTCCTCACAGCATCTTCACCAGGAGTAGATTCCATGTCTAGAAATCATTTTCTTAATGCTCACCCATGAGAAACAACTCCTCATCCATTAAAGTCCTATCATGGGATTGAAGCAACTTAGTCACATCTTCAGGTTCCCCTTCTAATTCTAGTTCTCTTGCGATTTTTCTACCACACTAGGTATTATTTCCTCCACCGAAGTCTTACAGCCCCACAAGGCACCATGAGGGTTGGAATTAACTTCTTTCAAACTCTGCTAATATTCATATTTTGACCTCTTCCCTTGAATCACGAATGTTCTCAATGGCATCTAGAGTGGTGAATCCTTTCCATGTTTTCATTTAACCACCCAAATCCATCAGAGGAGTCACTACGGTAGTTACAGCCTAAAAATGTATTTCTTATGGGACTTCTCTGGCAGTCCAGTGGTTAGAATTTGGCACTGTGGTTTTTCACTGTGGTTCAATCCCTGGTCAGGAAACGAAGATCATGCAAGCTGTGAGGTGTGCCACTCCCAAAATATGTTTCTTAAATAATAAAGCCTTAAAAGTTCCAATTACTCCTTGATCTGTGGGCTGCCGAATGGATGTTGAGAAGGTAGGCATTAAACAACATTAATCTTGTACATCTCCATCAGAGTGCTTGGGTGACCAGACGCATTGTCAATAAGCAGTAATATTTCCAAAGGAATCTCTTTTTTCTGAGCAGCAGATCTCCACAGTGGGCTTCAAATATTTAGAAAACCATGTTGTAAACAGATGTGCTGTCACCCATGCTTTGTTGTTCCATTTACAGAGTACAGGAAGAAAAGATTTAGCATAATTCAGAATGGCAAATGAGCATTTTGTTACTCTTCAGTTGCCATGTCATATCCTACTCTTTTTGAAACCCCATGGACTGTAGCCCACTAGGCTCGTCTGTCCATGGAATTTCCCAGGCAAGAATACTGGAGTGGGTTGCCATTTCCTGCTCCAGGGGATTTTCCCCGACTCAGGGATCAAACCCACATCTCCTGCATTGACAGGTAGATTCTTTACCACTGAGCCACCAGACCAGCTGCATTAGCCCCTAACAAGAGAGTCATCCTGCCTTGTGAAGCTCTCAAGCCAGGCACTGACCTCTCCTCTCTAGCTATGAAAGTCCTGGTGACATCTTCTTCCAATAGAAGACTGTTCTGTCTACACTGAAAATCTGTTGTTTAGAACAGCCACCTTCATGAATGATCTTAGCTAGATCTTCTGGATAACTTGCTGCAGCTTCTACATCAGCACTTGCTGCTCTGCCGTGAACTCTGATGCTACAGAGATGATATCTTTCCTTAATCTTCACGAAATTGACCCCTGCTAGCTTCAAACCTTTCTTCTGAAGCTGTCTCATTCCTCTCAACCATCACAGAATTAGAGTTAGGGCCTTGTCTTAGATTAGGCTTGGGTTTAAGGGAATGCCATGGCTGGCTGATCTATGCAGATCCCAAAACTTTCTCTGTATCAGCAATAAGGCTGTTTTGTTTTCTTATCATTCATGAATTCACTAGAGTTATCATTTTCGATTTTCTTTAAAAACCTTCCCTTTGGATTCACAACTTGGCTGCTGGGCTCAAAAGGCCTAACTTTTGGCCTGTTTCAACGTTCAACATAACTTTCTCACTAACCTTAATCATGTCTAGCTTTTGATTTAAAGTGAGAGGTATGCAACTCCTTTCACTTGAACCCTTAGCGGCCATTGTAAGATTAGTTGACCTGATTTCAGCATCACTGTGACTAAGTGAATAGGGAGGCCCATGGAGAGCCTTTTATATATAAATCCACCCCCAAAACTTGCATGACTTGCTTTATTGTGATATTTGCTGTATTGAAGTAGTCTGGAACCAAACCTGCAATATCTCAGAGATATGCCTGTTATGCAAGTGTTACCGAAATGTGATACAGGGATATGCAGTGAGCAAATGCTTTTGGGAAAAAAGGCACCAACAGATTTGCTCAACACAGGGTTGCCACGAACCTTCAATTTGTAAAAACTGTGGTGTCTGCAAAGCAAGAGTATGAAATGCTGTACCAGGATGCAATCTGAAAAACAACGGAATGATCTATTCATTTCCAAGGCAAACCATTCAATATCACAGTAATCCAAGACTATGCTTTGACCAGTAATGCTGAAGAAGCTGAAGTTGAATGGTTCTCAGAAGATCTACAAGACCTTCTAGAACTCACACCCCAAAATGATGTCCTTTTTATTATAAGGGACTGGAATGCAAAAGTAGGAAGTCAAGAAACACCTGGAGTAACAGGAAAATTTGGCCTTGGAGTACAGAATGAAGCAGAGCAAAGGCTAATAGAGTTGTGCAAGAGAATGCAATGGTCATAGCAAACACCCTCGTCCAATGACACAACAGAAGACTCTACGCATGAACATCACCAGATGTACAATACTGAAATCAGATTGATTATGTTCTTTGCAGGCAAAGATGGAGAAGCTCTATACAGTCAGCAAAAACAAGACTGGAAGCTGACTGTGACTCAGACCATGCACTCCTTATTGTCAAATTCAGACTTAAATTGAAGAAAGTACGGAAAACCACTAGACCATTCAGGTATGACCTAAATCAAATCCATAACGATTATACAGTGGAAGTGAGAAATAGATTCAAGGGATTAGATCTGATAGAGTGCCTGATGACCTATCAATGGATGTTCGTGACACTATACAGGAGACACGGATCAAGATCATTCCCAAGAAAAAGAAATGCAAAAAAGCAAAATGGTTGTCTGAGGAGGTCTTGCAAATAGCTGTGAAGAAAAGGAAAGATACACTCATTTGAATGCAGAGTTCCAAAAAACAGCAAGGAGAGATAAGAAAACCTTCCTCAGTGATCAGTGCAAAGAAATAGAGGAAAACAACAGAATAGAAAAGACAAAAGATCTCTTCAAGAAAATTAGAGATAATAAGGGAACATTTCATGCAAAGATGGGCTCAATAGAGAAGAGAAATAGTATGGACCTAACAGAAGCAGAAGATATTAAGAGGTGGCAAGAATACACAGAAAAACTATACAAAAAAGATCTTCATGACCAAGATATTCACGATGGTGTGATCACCAACCTAGAGCCAGACATCATTGCATGTAAAGTCAAGTGGGCCTTGGGAAGCATCACTACGAACAAAGCTAGTGGAGGTGATGGAATTCAAGTTGAGCTATTTCAAATCCTAAAAGATGATGCTGTGAAAATGCTGCATTCAGTATGTCAGCAAATTTGGAAAACTCAAGAAGTGGCCATAGGACTGGAAAAGGTCAGTTTTCATTCCAATCACAAAGAAAGGTAATGCCAAAAAATGCTCAAACTACCCCATAATTGCACTCATCTCACACGCTAGTAAAGTCATGCTCAAAATTCTCCAAGCCAGGCTTCAGCAATACGTGAATCGTAAACTTCCAGACGTTCAAACGGGTTTTAGAAAAGGCAGAGGAACCAAAGATCAAATTGCCAACACCCGCTGGATCATCGGAAAAGCAAGAGAGTTCCAGAAAAACATCTATTCATGCTTTATTGACTATGCCAAAGCCTTAGTGTGGATCATAATAAACTGGAAAATTCTTAAAGAGATGGGAATACCAGATCACCTGACCTGCCTCTTGAGAAATCTGTATGCAGGTCAAGAAGCAACAGTTAGAACTGGACATGGAACAACAGACTGGGTCCAAGTAGCAAAAGGAGTACGTCAAGGATGTATATTGTCACCCTACTTATTTAACTACTATCCAGTGGACATCATGAGAAATGCTGGGCTGGAGGAAGCACAAGCCGGAATCAAGATTTCCGGGAGAAATATCAATAACCTCAGATATGTAGATGACACCAACTTTATGGCAGAAAGCAAAGAACTAAAGAGCCTCTTGATGAAAGTGAAAGAGGAGAGTGAAAAAGTGTGCTCAAAACTCAACATGCATCGAACATGGACTGGCGATTCGTTTCACATATGATAATATACATGTTTCAATGTCATTCTCCCAAATCATCCCACCATCACCCTCTCCCACAGAGTCCAAAAGACTGTTCTATACATCTGTGTCTCTTTTACTGTCTCGTATACAGGGTTATCGGAGAAGGCAATGGCAAGCCACTCCAGTACTCTTGCCTAGAAAATCCCATGGATGGAGGAGCCTGGTAGGCTGCAGTCCATGGGGTCGCTAAAGGTCGGACATGACTGAGCGACTTCGCTTCCACTTTTCACCTTCCACTTTCACACATTGGAGAAGGAAATGGCAACCCACTCCAGTGTTCTTGCCTGGAGAATCCCAGGGACAGGGGAGCCTGGTGGGCTTCCGTCTATGGGGTCACACAGAGTTGGACACGACTGAAGTGACTTAGCAGCAGCAGCAGCAGCATACAGGGTTATCGCCAGTCCAAGTTCGATGCATGACACAGGATGCTCGGGTCTGGTGTACTGGGATAAACCAGAGGGATGGGACGGGGAGGGAGGTGGGGGGGGGGGGTTCAAGATGGGAAACACATGTACACCAGAGGTAGATTCATGTCAATGTATGGAAAAACCAATATAATAATGTAAAGGAATAGCCTCCAATTAAAATAAATAAATTTTTAAAAAATAAGAAAAAAAGCAAACCCTCAACATGCAGAAAATTAAGATCACGGTATCTGGTCCTATCACTTCATTGCAAATAGATGGGAAAACAGTGACAGACTTTATTTTTGGGGGGCTCCAAAATTACTGCAGATGGTGACTGCAGCCATGAAATTAAAAACACTTACTCTGTGGAAGAAAAATTATGACCAATCTAGACAGCATATTAAAAAGCAGAGACATTCCTTTGTAAACAAAAGTCCATCTAGTCCTATGGTTTTTCCAGTAGTCATGCATGGATGTGAGAGCTGGACGATGAAGATAGCTAAACGTTGAAGAACTGATGCTTTTGAACTGTGGTGTTGGAGAAGACCCTTGAGAGTCCCTTAGACAGCAAGGAGATCCAACCGATCCACCCTAAAGGAAATCAGTCCTGAATATTCTTTGGAAGGACTGATGCTGAAGCTGAAACTCTGATATTCTGGCTTCCTGATGCAAAGAACTGACTCATCGGAAAAGACCCTGATGCTGGGAAATATTGAAGGTGGGAGGAGAAGGGGAAGACAGAGGATAAGATGGTTGGATGGCATCACTAACTCAACGGACATGAGTTGAAGTAAACTCTGGGAATTGGTGACGGACAGGGAGGCCTGGCGGGCTGTAGTCTATGGGGTCACAGAGAGCTGGACATGACTGAGCGACTGAAGTGACTGAAGTGAAGTGTCTGCAAAGCACAATAAAGGGAAGTGCAACAAAACAAGGTATATGTGCTTTCTTGACTAATTTTCTGTTTACCTATTCATTTTTGTTTTTAAGGATATGTATTTCTTTGGCTCCATCGAGTCTTAGCTGCGGTGTGTGGGCTTGGTTGCCCTGCAGCACATGGGATCTTAGTTCCCTGACCAAGGATCAAACCCATGTCCCCTGCACTGCGAGGCGATTCCTAACCACTGGACCACCAGGTAAGTCCCTACCTATCTGTTTTAATAGAGATATGCTAATCTGTGGGCTCCTCCGTTTTCCTTCTGATCCTGTCACTTTTCACTTTTAAGGCTGTGTTAGGTGTTATATCAATGCTCCAGCTGCCCAATGCACTTCAGTGCTCACTGTCAACAGTATTCTATCTCACGTCACTGTTGCCACACCAGTGTGTTTCCTCATCAGACCATCACATTTGTCAAGCGTATCTTTTCCTATTTACCAATGTATTTCTTTCAAGCCTGTCTGTGCTATACTACTGTTTTTAAACAATATATAGTTTCCTCCTACTAAAGTATAAACTCAACGAGGAGTTTTTTTCCCCCAGTGGTCTTATTTCCAGAGCCTAGATCAGTGTCTGGGACATAGCAGGTGCTCATTAAATACATACATACATTTACAATATGTACTTATACTTGGCTTTATGAGAAAAAGTTATAGTTGAAAGTATTCAGCACTTCCATCTTCTTGAACAAGACTATGCTCCTAGCACACTTGAGCTACCTAATACTCCTTGTTATTATTTTCCAGAGAATCAGAATAACCTTTACAAAAATAATTGGTTTTGTTATTATCATTGTTTAGTGGCTTTGCCAAAAAGTACACCCTCATCCTATCTTGGGGTTCTCTTTTCTTTCTGCTAAAGGATGCTTTTTAGAAATTCTTATAGATAGGGTATGCTGAAGATAAATTATTTTATCCTTGACCCAAAATGTCTTTCTCTTGTCCTCAATCTTCAGTGGTGCTTTAGATGGATAAAGTTATCATCACTCAGCATTTTAAAGATATTAGTTCATTATCTTCTAGCCACGATTGTTGCTGTGGAGAAGCCTGCACAGTTGATAATCTTTTGGAGATTTCTTCTCTCTGGTAACTTTTAAATGTCTCTAGCCTTCTAGTTGCTCTATCCTTATACTTGCAAAGAATGTTTCTCATTGTGATTGGTTTTTACTTGTCCTGCTTAGTATGCAGAGCGTACTTTTAATGTGAGGTTTCAAGTTGTCAGTTCTGATAAATTCAGGATGTAGTTCTTTAGTTATCATTTCTTAGTCATTCTTACAGCCCCTTGTTCTAGAACTCCCATTCGATGTACACTGAAGCTTCTCAACCTATTTTTAATATCTCTTAATGGCATAATTAGGTAATTTTGAGTATTTTATGTCTTTATTATGCATTCTGGGTGATCTAGAGTTAGAACAATTTTCCACTTTACTAGTTCTCTCTTTAATCATGTCTACTTTAGAATTCATTCCATCTATTGACCTAATTCCTATAACTACATTTCTAGGCAAACTGACTTTTATGTTTGTCTATTCTTATTTCATTTCTGCTAATTTATCATAAGTTCTTATTCTTTTAAAGTGCTTTTTATTATTTATCTATTGAAGAATCCTAAACATACATATTTTTAAAATAAGTCTTTAGAAAATTATTACTTTCTATTTACTACTTTCATTACATTTGGGAGTGAATCCATCTCCTGACTTGATTTTATTGAATGACTTTTTAGGTTTAGCTTTTTTTCTTTAATTGTGCTTTGGAATTTCGGTTTACTCACTCCCTCTATTTATCCACCATGTTTCATTCATTTTTGTCTTTACCAGTACCCATGGGGCCCTGGACTTCCCTGGGGGCTCAGGCGGTCGACCCAGGTTTGATCCCTGGGTTGGGAAGATCCTCTGGAGAAGGAAATGGCAATCCACTCCAGTACTCCTGCTGGGAAAATCCCATGGACGGAGGAGTCTAGTGGGCTACAGTCCATGGGGTCGCAGAGTCGGACATGACTGAGCGACTTCACTTTACTTTATGGGGCCCTAGTTAAAAACCAGGTCTAATACTGATGACTGCACACTCCAGGCATTATCAGCTACCATAGACTCAGCTACTGAGTCATTCAAGTTTGGCCCTCTCCCATCTCTAGATAAATATTTTAAGTGTTTTTATGCTAAATGCAGTTTCAGAAAAGAGCTGGTTCCACCTTTCATGTAAACTTTCTTCTAGGAGCAGGAGAGTTCCATTTCTGACTCCTACTTTTAACTGATAAGCCTAGTCAGAGGACTCTCTGACTCCCATGTAACAATTTTACTTCTGTATACCCATAGAAACTGAATGCCTAGCCACCCCAGCCACTTCAGACCTGGATTCTAGTAGCCCACGCTTTTATCTCCAGTCATCATTTTGCATTTCTATTCTACAAATTAGCTTATTTTGTCTTTTAGGCTGACTCTGTTTAAAAATTCCCTTATTACACTTTATCTCTAACCGGCGCATGATTATAGCTGGACTGGTCCATACAGTCAAAGATATGATCTTTCCAGTACTCATGTACAGCTGTTAGAGTTGGACCATATAGAAGTTTGAGTGCCAAAGAACTGATGCTTTAGTTCACTGTGGTGTTGAAGAAGCTTCTTGAGAGTCCCCTTGACTTCAAGGACATCAAACCAGTCAATCCTAAAGGAAATCAACCCTGAGTATTCAATGGAAGGACTGATGCTGAAGCTCCAATACTTTGGACACTTGATGTGAAGAACCGACTCACTGGCAAAGACCCTGATGCTGACAAAGACTGAAGAGAAAAGGAGAAGCAAGTAGCAGAGGATGAGACCGTTAGACAGCATCACTGACTTCATGCATATGAAGGTGAGCAAACTCGATGAGACGGGGAGCCTGGTGGGCTGCAGTCCACGGGGTTGCAAAGAGTCAGACACGACTTAGCAAATGAACAACTACTCACAGATGACAATACCATTTACTGAATGGAAATAATTGGGGATGGAATGCAGGAACAGTGACAGGGTTTAAGAAGAAAAATTAAGAATTGTATTTCAGACACGTTGAGTTGGAGATGTCATATAAACAGATACACGTCGCAGTTCAGAAGAAAAGTTGACCTATATAATCCAAAGTATGGGACTGAATACGTTTACCCAGAAAAGGAGGAGAGGAGAAAAAGGGAACTTGGGGGAGAAACCGCATCCGATGACTCCTTCAGTACTTTTTAACTGCATTGTATTATCTTTCATAAATTAGAAATACTGTCCATATATCACAAATGCTTATATTAAAGGAGTGCTAAAAACAAAATCAGTAATAACAGCAACAACCAAAACCTTCAACTGAGCAAGACAGTAAAGAGGAAAATTGTAGGTCAGAAGGTTGTAACGTGGGACATTGTGTATTACACGGTTCTGGTTAAAGCCAAATCCCCAGGGAAGACAAGTCAGTACCTGCCATGATAACGATACAGTGAGAAAGCAACTCAAGCTAAACAGAAAGAGACTCATAGACTTTGAAAATAAACTTACAGTTACAAAAGGGGAAAAGTGGAAAGGAGGGATAAATTGGGTTTGGGATTAACAGATACACATTACTGTATATAAAACAGAGAATCAACAACTGCACTCAATATTCTGTAATAACCTATATGGGGAAAGAATAGAAGAAGAATGGATATCTGTACATGCATAACTGAATCGCCTTGCGGTACACCTGAAACTAGCACAGTATCATAAATCAACATTACTCCAATATAAAATAAAGTTAAATTTTAAAATACCACCTTAACAGTGGAAAAGCCTCATCTGATGTATTTCTTCGGTCTCTTTACTGGGAACTGATGGAGAATCCCCAGCAGAAAAGGCAGACAATCCGCCTCCACCACTATCCCTATATCTTGGTCATCGTCCTTTTTCTACAGCTGCCTGCCTCGCTGTGAAGAGCCTACTTTTCCTATCTTTTCAACAACCAGTCTCCACTAACAACACTCTAATGTCAATCAACAGAATTTTGCAACGTGACTTTATTTCAACACAATATGGAAAATATTTTCCCAATTTAGATCCATCATCTACCAAAGACGCTGGGGCTTAAATTCTTTTTAATTAAATAGAAAAAATTATTCACGCTAAAGTGGGAAAAAAGCCTCACAGAAGAAGAAAAACACCAAGGATATATGTATCGTTATTGTGGTGGCCTAAGTACAATTATTGTTTCCGAGACTTTGGCTCTGAATCAGGTAGGCAGAGTCTTTGGCTTCTCTCCCGATCAAGTGGAATCCATTCAAGTGGAGTCACGGGTAGGGGATGGAGCCATCACCATAGCCTCTCTCTCCCCACACGCCAGCATCGGCAGCTGGACAATAGGCTGGCCCATCAAACACCTGACACACTGAACTACAGAGTAGGACCCCACCCAGGGTGCCACGTTAAGTGCCAGAGGCACCAACCTACAGACTAGGATTCTAGCCAGGGGGGCCCCTCTATGTGCCTGACACACCGAACAACAGAGAAGGACCCCAGGCAAGGTAGCCCTCTAAGTGTTCGAGCAGGCGGAGTTAAGGTAGAATGGCCAAAGAGGCCTTTCGATCGCCGGCTACAAGAGGCTCTGATAGGGACGTAACTCTGGCAGCGGAGGAAGTCCGTATCCTTGCACACTAGGCACTGCCAGGGTCCCTGCAACCCAAGCAGCTGCACCACCTTCAAGTTCAACTCTCACTGGGGCAGAGCTGCCACAGGCAGCTGTCCGCTATCTTGCGTCTACGCCCACAGGGTCGCTTCAGTCCTGTCCAACTCTTTGCTGTCCTGTAAACTGTGACCTGCCAGGCATCTCTGTCAGGGAGGAGGGGCGTTCTCCAGACAAGAATACTGGAGCGTATTGGCCAATACTGGTTGCCATACCCTTCTAGAGCACTGTACGTCCTGCTGCCCTCGTCGCCAACTCCCCTGAGTACCTGGTGCTGCCAGAACCCCTGTAACCCAAGCAGAGGAACCACCTCCACACCTGGCCTTCACAGGGGCAAACCCAAGTCCTCCAGGGCAGCCGCAGGAGCAAACCCCAGTGGAGGACCACATGTATAGGTGGAAATAAAACCACAACTGGAACCCAGGGGCAGTGTGGCTAAGGAAGAAGACCTAAAACCTTCCCACCAGCTGTACAAGCTACAGATTAAATCCACACGATCAATTAGGCAGACTCTGTGTCTATGGAATATATAAAAGGTCATTGAGAACTCCCACAAAAGAAAACTCACTAGTTCTGATAGCTTTGGACACTGGAGGCAAGAACACACAGGAGTTGGACCAGATTAGAATCTAAGCTGCCCCCACAGCAGGTCCAGAGATCAGCACAGTGCTGGAGGGCATCCTAGGGAGGTAAAAGTGGACTGTGACTCCCAGCGAGGGAAAGGACGCTGACAGCAATGACTCAAGAAAAACATTTATTATTCTTATTTTTTGACTTCTTCTGTAGATTCTTTTGGCTTTTTTCTTCTTTTTCTCCTTCCCTGCCCCCCCTCTGTTGGAGCTGTCGATTTTACTGGCACTACGAAATCCAATGGATGCAGAAAAAGCCTTTGACAAAATTTAGCACCCATTTATGATTAAAACTTCAAAAAATGGGCACAGAAGGAACTTTCCTCAACCTAGTAAAGGGCATATATGATAAGTCTACAGCAAACATTATTCTCAATGGTGAAAAACTGAAAGCATTCCCCCTAAGATCAGGGACAACATAAGGGTGTCCACTTTCACCACTATTATTCAAAATAGTTCTGGAAGTCCTAGCTACAGCAATCAGAGAAGAAAAAGAAATAAAAGGAATTCAGATCAGAAAAGAAGAAGTACAGCTCTCACTGTTTACAGATGACATGATACTGTACATAGAAAACCCTAAAGACAGTATCAGAAAATGACTAGAGCTAATCAGTGAATTTAGCAAAGTTGCAGGACACAAAATCAATACACAGAAATCACTTGCATTTCTATATACTAACAATGAAAAATCAGAAAGAGAAACTAAGGAATCAATCCCATTCACCACCGCAACAAAAACAATTAAATATCTAGGAATAAACTTACCTAAGCAGACAAAAGAACTGTACACAGAAAAGTATAAGACACTGGTGAAAGAAATCAAAGATGACACAAACAGATGGAGAGATATTCCATGTTTCTGGGTAGGAAGAGTCAATACTGTGAAAATGACTATACTACCAAACACAATCTACAGACTCAACGTGATCCCTATCAAATTACCAATGGCATTTTTCACAGAACTAGCACAAAAAACTGCACAATTCATATGGAAACACAAAAGATCCCAAACAGCCAAAGCAGTCCTGACAAAGAATGGAGTTGGAGGAATCAACCTTCCTGACTTCAGATTATACTACAAAGCTACAGTCATCAAGATAGTATGGTACTGGCACAAAAATAGAAATATAGACTGATGGAACAAGAGAGAAAGCCCGAAATAAACCCATGCACCTATGGGTACCTTATTTTTGACAAAGGAGGCAAGAATTTACGATGGGGCAAAGACGGGCTCTTCAATAAACGGGGCTGGGAAAACTGGACAGCTACATGTAAAATAATGAAATTAGAACACTTCTAACACCTACAAAAAGATAAACTCAAAATGGATTAAAGACCTAAATGTAAGATCAGAAACTATAAAACTCTTAGAAGAAAACATAGGCAGAACACTCAATGACGTAAATCAAAGCAAGATACTCTATGACCCACCTCCTAGAGTAATGGAAATAAAAACAAAAGTGAACAAGTGGAAACTGATTAAACTTGAAATCCTTTGCACAGCAAAGGAAACGATAAGCAAGGTGAAAAGACAGCCCTCAGAATGGGAGAAAATAATAGCAAATGAAATAACTGACAAAGGATTAATTTCCAAAATATACAAGCAGCTCCTACAACTCAATGCCAGAAAAACAAACAACCCAACCAAAACGTGGGAAAAAGACCTAAACAGACATTTCTCCAAAGAAGACATACAGATGGATAACAAACACATGAAAAGATGCTCAACACTGCTCATTATTAGAGAAATGCAAATCAAAATTACAATGAGATATCACCTCACAGCGGCCAGAACGGCCATCATCAAAAACATCTACAAACAATAAATGCCGAGAGTGTGTGGAGGAAAGGGAACACTCTTGCACTGTTGATGGGAATGTAAATTGATACAGCCACTATGGAAGACGGTATGGAGATTCCTTAAAAAATTAGGAATAAAACCGCCATATGACCCAGCAATCCCACTCCTAGGCATATACCCTGAGGAAACCAAAGTTGAAAGAGACCCATGTATCCCATTGTTCACTGCAGCAACCTAGTTGTCCATTGACAGATGAATGGATAAAGAAATTGTGGTACATATGCACAATGGAATATGACTCAGCCATCAAAAGGAAGGCATCTGAGTCAGTTCTAATGAGGTGGATGAACCTAGAAGCTATCACACAGAGTGAAGTGAGTAAGAAAGACAAAGATAAATATTGTATTCGAATGCATATATATGGAATCTAGAAAAGCACTACTGAAGAATCTATTTATAGGGCAACAACGGAGAAACAGACATGGAGAAGACACTTATGGACATGGGGAGAGGGTAGGAGAGGATGAGACATTCTTCAGCACCTCAAATTCTATTTTATTATGCCTATGTTAGGGCCCAAGAAATCTGCATTTTGACAGTTTTCCAGACTTGAGAAAGCATCACACGCACAGTACAGAAAAAATCAGGGACGTGCTGCAGACATTCTCACATGATCGCAAGTACTGTTCTCATGAACTTCCTGCATTTTCAGTTTTCTTGGCAGCACCAGTTTCTAAGCCTTCAGACTCCCATCAACTAGATATTCAGTAGTTACATGGATCAAATCGTTTCCAAGAAACTGTCACTGATATTAAGTTTGCCAAATACATGTATAAGCTTACACTGAAGCTGATTAATACAAACCGTTTTCTTCACAAGGCTTGGATTATAAAGAGAAATGACAGAAACTCACTGCACAGAGGCATTTATTAGAACTCTGCAGTAAGCCAGGGCTTTAAGAGAAAAACACCTAAAAAACACTCTATCCTTGAGTTCAAAAGAAGGCACAAACTTGTAAACACAATACAAGATACAGCAGCATGACATATGAAGCAATCAAAATTATGAAAGACTTCATGTCAGTCCCTCAACACAGGATTTTTGAATCAGTATTTGCCTGTACTGGCAGTATGGCAATCAGTATTCTAACAAAAAATGCGAGCAAAGGCACAGAGGTTCAAACAGGGTGTGTGTAGTGTTGCTGGGGCACGAAGAGCGCATGAACTGTAAGCACAAGAGGTAAGCACTTTCAGAAACATGTGTATGCGTGTGTGTGTAAACACTGACATAAACATATCAATGGACACATCTCTACATCCAACCACCAACTCATCACAGACACACTCCTTACTTTCCAATCCTTCCAAAACCAAACTCTTGATTTCCACTCCTTAGTTTCTCCATTTTCACAAATGGTAATCCCACTCTTCTAGTTGCTCAGGCCGAAACCATTGGGGTCCTCCTTGAAACTGCTTCTGAGTATCCACCTCACAACCTACCAGCACTTCTTGTCATTCGATTTCGCAACGTATCTAGAATCTGACCACTTTCCACATCCTCCACAGCATCCACCCAGTTTGAGCGATTAGTACCTCATCCTTGGATTTCTGGAGTGTCTTCCACTTCATCTCCATTTGTACACAAGAACCAGGGTGATTCTTTAAAGACATGCCACCCCTGTGCTCATGATCATGTCTCTTCTGCTCAACATCTTCTGACTCACTCAGAATCAAATCCAAATTCCATAAAGGAGCTCTAAAGACACCTCCCAACCCCAGTGCTTTCTGATCGAATTTCCTTCCCTTCTCCCTTACTCACACGGCTCGAGCCTCTGTGGTGTCCCCGTTGTTCTGTGAATATAACCAGCACGCTTCCACTTCAGAGCCTCTGCACTTGTTGCTCTGCTTCCTCTGCCTGGACCGATCTTCCCTAGATATCTGTATCATTTGTTCTCTCATTTCATTCACGTCCCTGTCACACTGTCTCCTTATTAAAAAAGGACTTCCCTAATGTCACCTAACTCTATTCTTTCTTATTGGCAGTCACTGCTATCTGACATTATCTGCTTATCTATATCCTACCATTACAGCCATCACTTGAACTGTAGCTCCATTAGAACAGACCAGGTTTTGTTCACTACTCATCTCCACTATCTGGAGTAGTGTCTAGCACATGCTGCTGCTGCTGCTCAATCACTTCAGTCACGTCACACTCTGTGTGACCCCACAGACGGCAGCCCACTAGGGTCACCCCGTCCCTGGGATTCTCCAGGCAAGAACTCTGGAGTGGGTTGCCATTTCCTTCTCCAATGCATGAAAGTGAAAAGTGAAAATGAAGTCGCTCAGCTGTGTCCGACTCTTAGTGACCCCATGGACTGCAGCCCACCAGGCTCCTCCGCCCATGGGATTTTCCAGGCAAGAGTACTGGAGTGGGTTGCCACTGCCTTCTCCGGTCAAGCACATGGAAGACATCCAATTGATATTTGCTGAATGGATGACTGTTGACTAAATATATTCATATGGCCCTTACCCAACTTAACAGCTTCCCTGGTGGCTCAACTGGTAAAGAACCTGCCTGCTACTGCAGGAGACACAAGAGACGTGGGTTCGATCCTGGGGTCGGAAAGATTCCCTGGAAAAGGAAATGGCAACCCACTCCAATATTCTTGCCTGGAAAATTTCATGCATGGACAGAGGAGTCTGGTGGGCTATATATATAGTCCACGGGGTCTCAAAAAGTTCTACATGACTGAGCGCTCACCCCACATACAAGTTAATTAGAAAGATGACTAGAAGGAGTATGGAAGACATTTGAGCTGTACAAAATTGAGAGCAGAGATATCCGATGAGCCATAACTAAAACCAGATCAGGCAGTGAGAATGAGACAGCTGTGAAATTAGTTAAATAAAAGCAACAGAATCTACAACTGACTGGATGTGGGAGCTTGGGTCAATGAAGGAGGAATATGCCTTCTAGGAATTAAAAAAAAATAAAATGAGCAAGAAGTAAAATCAATTTTAGACATGTTGAAGTTGAGGTACTTGAGACAAATTCAGGTTAGGATATCCAATGGCTGCTTGTTAGGCAGATTTGGAACTTACCAGAAAGATGACAAGGGTATAGATTTGGATTTAGGAGGCATCAGCGTGTGGGGAATGGTTAAAATCAGTGAGATGAAATTATCCAGAGGAAACATGTAGAATCAAAAAGAACAGAAACAGATTGCTAAGAAGCACCAGGAAGAAGAAGATGCAAGAAAGGAAATTAAGAAGGACTGGACTGAGTGACATGTAGCAGACTAGCAGACCACAATAGTGTGCACAAAATGCTGAAGTGATTTTCAGGGAAGGAGGACAGACTGAGGTTGAGGGGAGTAAGGGTCACATACGGAATGACTGTGAAATGAAATATAGGTTTGAAGTGAGTGACGTAGATTTGGCATAAGTGCTGGGGAGAATGAATAGAAACTTTCCCGTTGACCACACTGAAAACTGACTAAAGACAAAGAGCAAACAGAGCGGCTATGGTTTAAACTGTCTAGCAACAGGAGAATGGATAAGCCAAATATAGTAATCTATACAATGGAAGACAAGAAAAAGGAAAGAACTATTAATGAACACAAAACCATTAATGAGTCTTGAAAACAGAGCAAAGAAGAGCACTCTTCACTCAAGCACAATGAGAGTTATACACGTATGGCTTCATTTGTATGAAGCTCTAGAATACACACAGTGATCATCTAGGAAGGATACTAAACAGCAGTTGCCTCCAGAGGATGGCACAGACATGGGCTGACTAGCAAGGAGCATGAGAGCGTGAGGCAATGGTAATGATCAGGTTCTACACCCTTCTAAGGATTTGGCTTTCTAAGCTGCAGGTTTTTAATCAAAACTCAGGTGCTGTCTTTAGATCTGTGCATTTCCTTGTAAAGTTTTAAACGGAAGAAAAAAAAAAAAAACACTACAGACAAATGTTTGGTGAAGGACCTAATAAAATATTTGTGAGGACAGTAACTGTTGTCTCTCTTTTATTTTTAAATACACTCAAAGAGTAATGTAGATTAGTAGATCAGTAGAGGGATGGACAGATGTGATAAAGCAAATATAATAAAACAATGATAGAATTTGGACTGTAATAAAAAAAAAGGTGTTGCTATGATTTAAATAATTAAATATGCAGCATAATTAACTTGTAATAAATTAGTTGAATTGGTCCAGCTAGAGATCTGAACAAGCACAGTAGATGGAATAAGTTGAAATTGTTAGCAAAAGTACTATTTTATGTGACAGACAACAAAGTTTAACCTAAGTAAGAAAAGAAATGAGATCAGGAAGGGAGCTATTAGGAAAGCTGAGATCAAACCCCATAACTTTGGGGTATCCATAAAACTGAAGAAGAGGTACAGTATGAACAAGGATATGAGAGATGTGGAAGAATGAAAGGTTATTATGAGAGATCAGTTTGTCAGAAGTTAAGGAAGAATTCAGAGTTAGGCAACTCCAGGCAAAATACTGAGGACATAAAACAGATTTAATACTAACAAAACAGAGATCATAATGACATTTCTATAACTGTACATAATCTATTAAAATAAAAAGACCACTAAACAATTGTAGTTAGACACAAAACTTAAAATAGGATTCCTGCCAAGGTAATTCATAACTGTTGTTATAAATACCAATAAATTTAGATTTCTAAAAGAGGAACAATAAATACTATAAGGTTTTGGGGAGACAGTGGATGAATGGTTTGATGGGTCTAGACAAGAGAGTATGTCAAACAGGTGAAAAACAGAGTAGACAAAGAAAGCCAGCTGTCAGTGAACTGACTACAAGTAACTAACACATGTTTTAAGTTTCTCCATCTATCAAATGACAGTGACAACGTGGGCTTTTTACCTATCTCCAAGGGCTATTGACAGATGATAAATAAAATTGATTTTAAACATGAAGGAGAATTAAGTGTTCTGTGCAGCACTGCCCATAATAGCAAACCCTTGGAAATAACTTAAATGACCATCAGTAGAAGATGGCTAAGTAACTACAGATAGTAGTATTAACACAATTGGCCATTACACAGCAATTAAGAGGAAAGAACCAGGCTAACAAATATAAACAACAGATACAGATATAAACACAGATACATGTACAACATTATATATTTATATATATATATGGAACGTAAAAAAGCATAGAATGTTGCTTATGGATATGCTTGTGATGTACACTAAGAGTGTAAAAACAAACACAAGAAGAATTAACGACAGATTCAACACTGATGATCTCATCTCTGGGGAGAAAAGAAGGAAATGAAATCAAGATGAATACTAACGAAGGAATCTTCAACTCTACCTGTACTGTTTTATTTCTTTAAAAAAGAAATCTGGGGCATTCCCTGGTGGTCCAATGGTTAGGACTTGGTATTCTCATTGTCTGGGCCCCAGGTTCCATCCTTAGTTGGGGGAACTAAGATCCTGCAAGCCATGTGGGATCTTGGGTGTGGCCAAAAAAAAAAAAAAGTCTGAAGCAAACACTGCAAAATATTATTGGACAAAGCTAGACAGTAAGAGCTTTATAGGTATTCATCTATGCTTTATCCTTGAAACATTTAAGAACACGAAAAGGCACAACATTATAGTATAAAAAAATGCAGTATTACTACCATACACGTTATTACTGACAATTATGTTCTCTTAAACAAATCTATAAGACTGTCAGGTAAATGTCCTCAAACCTTTAGGAAATGCTTACAATCTATATATTGGAAGTGATTTGAAAAGTATCTGACATTTTCTGGGTCTGGGTATGGTAATACATGATAGTAAAACAGAACAAAGGGACTTTCCTGGCAGTCCAGTGGTTGACTCCGTGCTTCCAGTGCAGAGGCCACGGGTTCTATCTCTGATCAGGGAACTAAGATCCCACATGTTGCATGATCAAAAAACCAACATTGAAAAAAAGGAAGAAAAACAGAAATGACAGAACTACTGTAGTCAATAACACCGAAATCATAAAGATATTTGAGTCCCATTAAGTCATTAGAGATATTTAATAATGAGGCAACAAATGATTATGTTCTCTATATCTTCTAATGCTTTATAAATGGCATTACTTTTATAACCAGAAAAAAAAAAAAAAAAAAACTAAGGGAAAGATATCAAACAATCAATATCTTATGTTTTTCTTAATTACTTTAAAATTTTCTTCACTGAAATGTTTTTCTTTTTCCACCTTTTTCATTTTATTCCAAATTCCTAAGGAAATGAACAGCTCTGAGGCATGAAACTTCTGTTCAAAATTATAAGTAATATACACACTTCGAAAAGTTCTTAAAAACTGATGAACTAGAAGACAAATAATTTTAAATATGCTGCAAAAGAAGCAATGGTCCATGAAAAATCTATGATTTTCGCACCTACTGCATTCCATATCTTCAGGCTAAGGAACACCAAACAGCTCCATGAGCCTCGAGCACTCACTGTGAGCCCACTGACAGAGCCTGCGGCAGGGAAGTGTGACACGTCCGTACTCCACACAGATAGAATAACAGAGCGCACAGAGAGATGGCGGAAATCCCGACAGCAGTCCAAATTCACCCCAGGGCGGAATGGCTGGGAAAAAGTCCAAACCAAATCATTAGATGGAGAGTTGTATACAAGTCAAAGTTTTCTTCACATATAATATGGCAATATTCTTGGTTTTTTCTGTTTTAGAAGATTTCTGAAGGCAATTAAAATTTTCTGAAGGGAAGTTTTTGTTTTTCTCAACAAAACCCTCTTCACCCTACCTCTAGAGATTCTGATTTGGTTAAGTATGAGGTGTATTGCAGAATCTATACGGATATTTTAATTATTACAGGTGATATTAATGAAAAGGCCTGGCTGAGAACGACAAATAACAATACATACAGTCCATTTTACATAGAAAACCCCACAAAAGATACGTGTCAAATGCTCAGAAACCTGATTACTGCTTGGTAATGGGATTACAAGAGATTTCAAATTTGTTTTTCTTAAGTACTTCAATTTCTGTATTTTTGCCAACTAACATGTATCAATAGGAAAGGAGGACAAAAAATGAAAGGAGAGGGTAGGAGAGGAAGAGCAGTCATTATACACAGTGGGACACATTTTGAGGTGGCAGGTAAAGGAAGAGATATCACTTTGGTCTCATATTTTCCTGTTCTTTTTACATTAAAAGCAAAATTTAAAAACACACATTAGAGTTCTTTGAACTCTGAAATCACATGATGTAAACAGAGCTAACACTGTAAGCTGATATTAAGGAAACAAAAAGAAAAAATAGTGGCCCCAAACATAAAACCATACTAAAATCATCAATTATCCCAAGAAATGTACATCTGGGCTTTTGACTACCAAATATTTTTTTCACATGTTTATATAATCAGTTTCAGAGTCATTGCTGACTTTTACCTCGTAACATATTCTCACCACAAGGCCTTTCCACTAAGACTCAATTTATTTCTACATTGATATAAAACATTTTCCAGAAGCCTTCTATACACAACGCCGTCACAAAACCGAGCGTCACTTAGAGAAACTTGTGTTCAAAGAAGTTAACTGTGTAAGAGATGTGATAAATGATACATAACTATATGGGACAATCACTTTACCACTTATTATCACTATTACTACATAGTATATAATAATATATAAAATAACACTACATATAATAGTGTATATATATACACTATATATAAGAATATAACATATATTTATATATAATAACATATAACAAACTATATGCAACCAGCACTTCCAAGCATGAAGAAATCATTTTAAATGAATAACTTTAAATTAAATCAATGTTCCCATCAAGAACAACTTCAAAATATAGGAAAAGTTTTAAAGTAACTCTTGAAGGCTACCAGAGAACTACTGAAGGAAAAGAACTAGACAGACCAGGAATCAGAGAGCAGGAAAGCAGGCAGAGGTGGCCCGATAAGCGAGGCCACTTCTCCAAGGAGGTATCTGCTGAACCTGGGTGTAAGGCAAGAGACTGAGATGCAACTTTTGCGCAGGCTGATGCTAGAGAACCAAGAAACCAGCAGGGCTCTGGTAGTCGTGCAAGACCGTAGACAGTACATGTATATATATAACTGAATCACCTTGCTGTACCCCCTGAAACTAACACAACACTGTATCGATGATGCTCCAATATAAAATAAAAAGTAGAAGGAAAAAAAAGACTACAGACAAAATTCAAAACAAAAGGGACAAATGGGTGAACAGGGAAGTTCCGAGGTTTGGGCCTGACACAGAGCTAATTTTCCCTTCAAGATATTTAAAAAGTCTGGAAATGCATAGGGCAGGAGGTTAGGAAGCTAAGCACAATGCCTCTGAAAAGCAGAGTGGAGATTTTGGCAGTGTTATCAGTATGAGGAAACATAAATTAGAGGCTCAAGTCCAGCTAGGGGAAATGGGCATAACTCACTCGCAGCTGGAAGCCCCTCCCCTGAGTGACCACATGTCAGCAGTGGGGGCAAATGACAGGGAGGCAGAGGCCGGTCAAAACTGAAACCCAGCCTCAACTCAGCTCAGTCCCAAGACGGTACATGAGAAATATGTTTGAGAAAATAAAAGATGAAGGATTCCAGAAAATTGGAATCGATCATAAGAAGGACCAAATGGAAATTCTGTAAGTGAAATACATAAATGATGCTGTAAAGAGCTCATTAGATATACCAGAAGAAAGAACAGACAAAATGGAAAACAAGGCAATAGAAAATATCCAAACCAGAAGCAGACAGACCAAAACCTACTGAAAAATACAGAAAAAGACATAGTAGATGTGTAAAACACACGAAAATGTTTAGGATATACATAACTGGAACCTCAAAAGAGGGAAGAAAGAAGGAACAGAGGCAATATATAACAAGATGATGGTCAAGAATTTGTCAAAACTGATTAAAGACAACCCATAGATCTGGCAACCGGCTCCAGTACTCTTGCCTGGAAAATCCTATGGACAGAGGAGCCTGGTAGGCTACAGTCCATGGGGTCACAATGAGTCGGACACGACTGAACGACTTCACTTTCACTTTTTTATAGATTCAAAAAGTTATGCAAATCCCCAGAAGAATATATACAAAAAACACACCTAAACATATCACATTTAAACTGTGGAAAACCAACGAAAAATATCGGAAAAACAACCGGTGGAGGGGAAAAACATACCTTACCTTCAACAGAACAACTACTGCTGGACTTTGGAATGCTAGAAAACAACAGAATGACTTATTCAAAGAACTAAGAGAAAACAACTGCTCACCATAATACTATGGTCAGCAGAAATACCCTTTAATAAGTGAAGGCAAAGTAAAGACATTTCTGGATAGGCAAAAACAGAAAAATTACTGGCCCAAACCTACACTAAAAGATAAAAGTAATCCAAGATGAAAATTCTAAAGGAATTAAAAGACACAAATAGGTGAATGTGTGGGAAAATAGAAATGAATATTCTCTGTAAGGGCTTCCCTCGTGGCTCAGAGGTTAAAGCGTCTGCCTCTAATGCGGGAGACCCGGGTTCGATCCCTGGGTCGGGAAGATCCCCTGGAGAAGGAAACGGTAACCCACTCCAGTATTCTTGCCTGGAGAATCCCATGCACGGAGAAGCCTGGTAGGCTACAGTCCACGGGGTCGCAAAGAGTCGGACACGACTGAGCGACGGAACGGATTCTCTTAAAGACAAAACACAATGCCTTAAAGACATATAGAATACAAAATAATTATGTGTAATAATAAAATGATAAAGACAGGGGTCAGAGGAACACTAATGGGAGAGTGACCAAAGTTATTATTTTTATTAGAATATTGTAAGTCAAGACTACATATCCTAATTTCTGGGGTAAGCAATACAAGAATGCACAACTAACTAGGTAATCAGAGAGAGAAACACAGTACTACAAAAGAAGTCAAGACAGGAGAGAGAAAAAGAAAAAGAGTTTGGAAACACTGAAATCGAATGACAAGATGGCGGATTTAACCCAAGTACCTCACCAACTGCATTATATATAAATGAACTACCGACTCCATAAGAGAGGAAGATTGCTGGACTAGGTACAAAAAAAGTTTGCTGACAGGAATGCAAAATGAGGCAACCACTATGGAAAACAATTTGGCGACTATTCAAGCAGTTAAACATAAAACTTTCACATGACCCTGCAATTCCACTCCTAGGAATTACCCCAAATAACTTTAAATCATGTCTAAGCAAAAATAACCCTGCTTATTTAACTTCTATGCAGAGTACATCATGCAAAATGCCAGACTCAACAAAGCACAAGCCGGACTCAAGACTGCCAGGAGAAATATCAATAACCTCGGATGCGCAGATGACAAGACCCTTATGGCAGAAAGCAAAGAACCAAAGAGCCTCTGGATGACAGTGAAAGAGCAAAGTGAAAAAGTCAGCTTATCCCGCCGCCTTCTCTCTCTCCCCGGCCCCTCAGGCTAATTCGCCAAAACGACCAACACAAAGGGAAAGAGGAGGGGCACCCGCTACATGTTCTCTAGGCCTTTTAGAAAACACGGAGTTGTTCCTTTGGCCACAGACGTGCGAATCTACAAGAAGGGGCTTATTGTAGATATCAAGGGAATGGGTACTGTTCAACAAGGAATGCCCCACAAATGTTACCATGGCAAAACTGGGAGAGTTTACAATCACCCAGCATGCTGTTGGCATCACTGTAAACAAACAAGTTAAGGGCAAGATTCTTGCCAAGAGAATTAATGTGTGTATCGAGCATATTAAGCACTCTAAGAGCCGAGATAGCTTTCTGAAACGTGTGAAGGAAAACGATCAGAAAAAGAAGGAAGCCAAAGAGAAAGGGACTTGGGTTCAGCTTAAGCGCCAGCCTGCTCCACCCAGAGAAGCACACTTTGTGAGGACCAATGGAAAGGAACCCGAAATGTTGGAGCCCATTCCCTATGAATTCATGGCCTCATGGGTGTAAAAATAAAGACCTGGACTGTAAAAAAACAAAACAACAACAACAAAAAATCCTGGCTTAAAACATAACATTCAGAAAACTAAGACCACGACATCTAGTCCCATCACTTCATGGCAAGTAGACAGGGAAACATTGGAAACCGTGAGAGACTATTTTGGGGGGCTCCCAAATCACTGCAGATGGTTACTGCAGCCATGAAATTAAGATCACTTGCTCCTTGGAAGAAAAGTTATGACCATCCTAGATGGCATATTAAAAAGCAGAGACATCACATGCCAACAAAGTTCCGTCTAGTCAAAGCTATCGGTTTTCAGGTAGTCATGTATGGATGCGAGAGTTGAACTATAAAGAAAGCTGAGTGCCGAAGAATTGACGCTTTTGAACTGTGGTGTTGGAGAAGACTCTTGAGAGTCCCTTGGACAGAAAGGAGATCAAACCACTCTATCATAAAGGAAATCCGTCCTGAATACTCATTGGAAGGACTGATACTGAAGCTGAAACTCCAATACTTTGGCCACCTAATGGGAAGAACTGACTCATTGGGAAAGATCCTGATGCTGGGAAAGACTGAAGGCAGGAGGAGAAGGGGACGACAGAGGATGAGATGGTTGGATGGCATCACCGACTAAATGCACAGGAGTTTGAGCAAGCTCTGGGAGTTGGTGATGGACAGGGAGGCCTGGCACGCTACAGTCCATGGGGTTGCAAACAGTTGGACACGACTGAGCGACTGACCTGAACTGAAGCAAAAATGTGCGTATGAATGTTCATAACAGAGTAGTGTTATTCATAATTACCAAAAAGAGCAAAATAAAGCAAAAGCAAGCAAAGGAAAGGAAATAATAAAGAAGAGAAGTCAATGACACTAAAATCAGAAAATCAATTTTTTAAAAAATATCACTCAACCCAAGAGATGGTTCTTTGAAAACTTTAGTACAATTGATAAGGTTCTAGTACGAATGACTTAAAAAGACAGAGAAACACAACTTAACCAATTTCAAGAACGAAAAAGAGGGTATCATTAGAGACTGTACCGACATTAAAAATATAATAAGGAAGGACTTTCCTAGTGGCCCAGTGGCGAAGAATCCGCCTGCCAATGCAGGGGACACAGGTTCGATCCCTGGTCCAGGAAGATCCCTCATGCTTCAGAGTGGCATGCCCATGTGCCACAACTACTGAAGCCCACACTCTAAAGCCCAGGCTCTCCAACAAGAGAAGCCAGCACAATGAAAAGCCTCAAAGAAAGAGTAGCCCCGACACTCTGCAACTAGGGAAACACTGCACGCAGCAATGACAATCCGGCACAGCCAAAACTAACTTTCACTTTCCAATAAAAATGCTAAAAATATATAAGTAATATTACAAACAACTCTATGAATATAAACCAGACAATTCAGATGAAGTAGACCAATTCTTCATAAGTCAAACTACCAAAACTCACCCAAGATGAAACTGATAATCTGAACAGTCCTATAACTATTCGACAAATTGAATTTGTAGTTTAAAATCTCCTGAAAAAAGATATTCAGGTCTGATGCTTTCACTGGTAAAAATCTAACAATTTTAAAAGAATACCAATTCTACACAATCTCTTCCAGAAAACAGCAGAGAACTAATGCGAACAAATTCTGTGAACTTCGGATTATTTGATATTCAGTTCAGTTTAGTTGCTCAGTTGTGTCCAACTCTTTGAGACCCCGTAGACTGCAGCAAGCCAGGTATCCCTGTCCATCACCAACTCCCAGAGTTTACTTAAACTCATGTCCACTGAGTTGGTGATGCCATCCAACCATCTCATCCTCTGTCGTCCCCTTCTCCTCCCACCTTTGATCTTTCCCAGTATTAGGGTCTTTCCCAATGAGTCACTTCTTCCCATCAGGTGGCCAAACAATCTTACTATGGAGCCAAACAATCTTGCTATACCAAAGAACAGCAAGGAGAGATAAGAGATCACTTCCTCAGTGATCAGTGCAAAGAAATAGAGGAAAACATTAGAATGGGAAAGACTAGAGATCTCTTCAAGAAAACTGGAGATACCAAGGGAACATTTCATCCAAAGATGGGCTCAATAAAGCACGGAAATGGTACGGACCTAACAGAAGCAGAAGATATTAAGAAGAGGTGGCAAGAATACACAGAAGAATTCTTTAATATTAAAGCAAAACAAGTGTGTCAGTCGCTCAGTCATATCTGACTCTTTGAGATCTCATGGACTGCAGCCCAACAGTCTCCTCTGTCCATGGAAAGCTCCAGGCAAGAATACTGGAGTGGGATGCCATTCCCTTCTCCAGGGGATCTTCCTGACCCAGGAATTGAACCTGTGTCTCCTGCATTGCAGGCAGAGTCTTTACTTTCTGAGTCACCAAGGAAGCCCAACAAAGATAATACAAAAGATGAAAACTGTAGACTAATACCACCCCCTTAAAAAATGCAAAAATCCTTCATAAAGTAGTAGGAAATCAAGTCCAAAAATACATGAAAACCATTATACAACACCATAACTTAGTAGGATTTGTTCCAGAAATCCAAAACTGGTTCAATATTCCAACATCAATGTAATCCACCAAATCAACAGGCTAACATAACAAAGAGAAAAATCACACGATCATACCAAATGATGCCAAAAAAGCATTCATGATTTTAAAAGTTTTCAGCAGACTAGATATAGAAAGTAACTTCTTCACCTTGACAAAGTATATATACAAAAACCCTATGGTAAACATCATACTTTGTGGTGAAACACTGGATTTCTATATTCAACACTGGAAACAAGGGAAGAATGCCTAGTCCCACCACTCATATTCAGCAGAGTCCTAGAAGTCCCATCAGCACAAAACAAGAAAAGGAAACAGAAAGTGTAGAGACTGGAAAAAGAAAGCTGTCCGTATTTGCATGTGACATTACTGTCTACGTAGAACATCCCAAGGAATCTCAAAAAAATTTTTAAATTAGTAACAACAACAAAAAACTAATAAAATTTATTAGTCCTAGAATAAGTTCAACAAGATTGCAGAATACAAGAAAAACATACCTAAAAAATGAATTTCTGTATACAATTGTGCTTTTATATATATTGAACATGCAGAAACAAAATTAAAACAACACATTTATAATCCCATTTATTTTTTAAAAAAGAAACACCTGGGTATATACTTAACAAAACACATACGGCTTGTGTGCTGAAAGGAAGATATAAATAAATGAACAGATATATGTTTTATTAGTCTGCTAGGGCTGCTGTAACAAAGTCCCTCAAACTGAGTGGCTTAAACAACAGAAATTGATTGTGTCACATTTCTGGAAGCTAAAAGTCCGAGACCAAGGTGCTAGCAGAGCCACACTCCCTCTAAGGGTGATAGGGAAAGATATGTTCCAGGTATCTTTCTCAGCTTCTAGCTGCTCCTTGGCTCGTGGCAGCACACGCCTAGCTTCACACAGCATCCTCTCCATGCTTCTACACGCATCGACCCTCTATGCGCACCTGTGTCTAAAATGGCCTTTTCTAAGGACACCTGTCATATTGGAACAGGAGTCCCTCACTACTTCAGTATACATCTGTCTTAACTAATAACATTGAGAATGACCCTATTTTCAGATAAGGTCACATTCTGAGGTACTGGAGGTTAGGGTTTATTAGAGGCACTCAAGGGACTCCGCTGATGGCTCAGACAGTAAAGGATCTGCCTGCAATGCGGGAGACCCAGGTGCAATCCCTGGATCAGGAAGATTCCTTGGACAAGGGAATGGTTACCCACTCCAGTATTCTTCCCTGGAGAGAATTCCATGGAGAGAGAAGCCTGACGGGCTATACAGTCCATGGGGTCACAGAGAGTCAGACATGACTAACACTTTCACTTTTCAGGGGGACTCAAGTCAATCCACAGCAATACTGTTTATGGATTGGAAATTCAACATCTGACCTCTAGATTTAGTAACATTTCTGTCACAATCCAGTAACACTTTTAGTAGTTAAAGACAAGCTTATTCGAGATTTTATATGAAAAAAAAAGTAAAATAAATGAAACAATTTTGGAAAAAAAAAAGTGGGAAAAATCTTACTATCCAGTTTTAAGATTTACTATATAGCTAACAAAAATCAAGACACTGTGGTACTGGTGGTGAAATAGACGCAAAGATCAACAGGACAGAATAGAGAACCGAAATATAAATCTATACAAGGGCAGATAACGGATTTTTGAGGAAGAAGGAAAAGCAGTTCAATAGTGTAAGGACAGAGAGCCTTTCCAACAAATAGCGCTGAAGCTAGTGGCAAAAAAATGAAACTTACTTTATACAGATTAACTCAAAATTGATCATAGATTTAGATGTAAGACATAAAGGTATAAAACTTCAGAGAATTTGCAGACCAACTGAAGAGTTCTTATAAATGACACCAAACACGCAGTCTCTAAAAGGAAAAAAACTTGGTAAACTGGACTTTGTTAAAATTTAAGACTTCTATTCTCCTAGACTTTGTTAAAAGAATGAAAAAGCAAGCTATAGACGAGAATAAGCTATTTACAAACTACATTTCCAACAAAGGATTTGTATCTAGAATATATAAAGAACTCTCAAAGCTCAGAAGTCAAAAACAATTCAACTGAAAATGAACAACAGACATGAACAGACATTTGATCAAAGAAGATATATGAATGGCACATGAAAAGATGTCCAATATTATTAGCCATAAGGGAAATGCAAATTGAAATCACGTAAGATACCACATCATCTGAGAAAAGCTGAATAAAAAAGTGCAAATACCAAATGGTGGTAAGAATGCTGAGAACGTACGTCTCTCATACACTGCTGGTAGAATGTAAAACGGTAGAACTTCTATGAAAAATAAGTGAGTAGTTTCTTAAAAATTCAAACACATGCTTATCATATAAGGCAGCAATCACACTCCTGGGCATTTATTTACCCAAAAGGAAAATTTATGTCTGCACAAAAGCCTGTATATGATTGTTCATAGCAGCTGTACTTGTAATAGCAAAAAGCTGGAAACAACTCAGTATCCTTCAGTGGATGATTAAACAAACGGCGGAACATCTCTATACCGGAATAGTACTCAGCAATTAAAAACAGTCACGACTGGTACATGAAACAACCTGGATGGATCTCAAGGGTATTATGCTAAATGAAAACAGTCGATTATATACTGTATGATTCTATTTATATAACATTCTTGAAATGACAAAATTATAGGGACAGAGAACAAATTAGTCGTTGCCTGGGAATAGGAAAGGGTGGTAGGGAGAAAGGAAGCACAAGAAAGATGTGGTGATAAAAACAGTTCTGTATCGCTTTTGGTGTTTTGTTTTCTTTTTGCCACACTGCGGGTCTTGTGGGATCTCAGTTCCCCGACGAGGGATCTGAACTCCTGCCCACTGCAGTGGAAGCACAGTATCCTTAACCACTGGACTGCCAGGGAATTTCCACAGTATCTTAACCAAAGTGATGGCTACATGAACATATACATGTGATAAAAATGCACAGACAATAAAAATACATGTACATGTGCATATACAGACACAAAAATGAGTACATGTAAAAACTGGTGAAATGTGATAAAGGGCTAAAGAGTATACCAATGATAACTTTCCTTTTTTTTTTTTTAGATCACCTGTGCCTTTAAATTTTTTTATTTATTTATTTGGCTGTGCTGGGTCTTCATTGCTGAGTGCAGGCTTTCTCTAGCTGCAGGGAGTGGGGGCTACTCTCTAGTTGCATTGTGCAGGCTTCTCATCGCAGTGGCTTCTCTTGTTGCAGAACACAGGCTCTAGGGCATAGAAGCGTCAGTAGTTGTGGTACATGGGCTTAGCTGTCCCGAGGCATGTGGGATCGTCCTGGATCAGGGATCAAACTGGTGTCCCCTGTACTGGCAAGAGGATTCTTAACCACTTGACCACTAGGGAAGTCCAATGACCCAGTTTTGATACTAATAGCTACATAAGATAGCAAGACACTGCCCCCTCCAAGCCCCTGGTGAAACTAGCTACAGTATATAGAATTCCTACACTACTTTAACTTCCTGAGCTGCTGCTGCTGCTAAGTTGCTTCAGTCGTGTCCGACCCTGTGCAACCCCATAGATGGCAGCCCACCAGACTCCCCCGTCCCTGGGATTCTCCAGGCAAGAACACTGGAGTGGGTTGCCATTTCCTTCTCCAATGCATGAAAGTGAAAAGGGAAAGTGAAGTCACTCAGTCGTGTCTGACTCTTAGCCACCCCATGGCCTGCAGCCTACCAGGCTCCTCCATCCATGGGATTTTCCAGGCAAGAGTACTGGAATGGGTTGCCATTGCCTTCTCCCTGTAAGTCTATAACTATTTTAAAGTTTAGGGATTCCCTGGTGGTCCAGTGGTTAAGAATCCACCTTGAAATGCAAGGGACACCAGTTCAATCCCTGGTCTGGGAAGATCCCACATGCCACAGGGCTACTGAGCCAGTGGGCCACAACTAATGAGCCTGAGCTCTGGAGACTGCAAGTTGCAACTATTAAGCCCACGCTCCACGACTACTGAAGCCTATGCACTTTAGAGCCTGTGCCCTGAAACAAGAGAAGCCACTGCATCGGAGAAGCTCTTAAACCACAACTTGAGAAAGACTGTGCACAGCAACGAAGACCCAGTGCCACCAAAAAAAAAAAAAGAACTTCAAAGCTGAAAACTGCATTATATTCACAGCTGATATGTGTGTAGACATCATGCATGCAAGCATGTGCATGCCCTAAGGCAGCCTCAGACCCGCTCAGTCCCCAACCATACAACACCAACTAAGCTGATACTGACATGTCACCATGGTAGTAAAACCTCCATTTGTGAGCACCATCATGAATTTTAAAATTGACCTGAATCACTATTTTGTGCTGCCAGCACTGAGTATAAGGCTTTAAGTTTATGCTTCTGTCACTCACTAGCTAGAAGTATCTTGTGCTGTATCTCAGCTAGCATTTATGGACACTTACTACAGGCTGGGCAGTGTTGTAAGTGCTTCACACACCTAACTTAATCTTCTCAACAATCCCATAAGGGAGGTACTATAATCAGTCACACCATTTTATAATAAATGTGAAGAAAAGAAGACATAGAAAGTTAAGTACCTTGCCAAAGATCACATAGTTACAAAGACAGTCCCAAGAGTTAAACCGTGGCATTCTTATCCAGAGCCCTTGAGCTCATTAACCAGTTTGTTCTCTGTAACCTCTCTAAATTTCAGCTTTTCCTCTATAAAATGGTGTTAATATATATAGATGCATTAAGGAGATCAAACCAGTCCAGTCCATCCTAAAGGGAATCAACCCTGAATATTCACCACAAGGACTGATGCTGAAGCTGAAGCTCCAACACTCTGGCCACCTGATGTGAAGAGCCGACTCACTGGAAAAGACCCTGATGCTGGGAAAGACTGAGGGGAGGAGGAGAAGGAGATGACAGAGGATGAGACGATTGGATGGCATCACAGACTCAATGGAGATGAGTTTAAGCAAATTCCAGGAGATGGCGAAGGACAGGGAAGCCTAGCATGCTGCAGTCCGTGGGGTTGCAAAGAGTCGGACACAACTTAGCGACCAAACAACAACAATATAGACAAATAAGAATATATAAAATAGGATACAGCACCTAGTAAATGACAGCTTAAAAAGAGATTAGGAAAGAGGTACAAATTAATAAAGCTGCAGAAGGCCTATTTGATGGGCACGAGGAACCCTGCTCAATTGCCTGTGCTCAACTACCAAGTGAAAAAGTCAACTGTCAACTGGAACGGTGTTTTTAAAAAAGCAAAAGAAAACGCATTAATCTCTACATCACGACTCTGGGTGAAAGAAACCAGACATAAAAAAGTAGATACTACAGGTACATTCATATAAAACTCTAGAAAATGAACACTAACCCACAGTGACAGAAAGCAGATCAGAGGTTGCTTACAGCAGGGAGTCAACTCAGAGGGGTGGACTACAATGGGCACAGGGAAGCTGTTGTAGTGTAATACTGTTACTCGCTCAGTCGTGTCAAACTCTGTGCGACCCCATGGACTGTGGCCCACCAGGCTCTGTCCAAGGGATTCTCCACGCAACAATACTGGAGTGGATTGCCACTCCCTTCTCCAGAGGATCTTCCCGATCCAGGGATCGAACCTGGGTTCGATTCTGTCTGAGCCACAGGGACGATCCCCAGGAAGCTTTTGAGGTGATGGACATGTATGATATCTTGATAGTGATGATGGTTTCACAGATATATACTTCTGTCAGAACTCAAGCTGAACACTGTTAAATGGGTACAGTTAACTGTATACAAATCATACCTCAACAGAGTTATGCAAAAACAAAAAGCATTCATCTTTTCCAAATAAGCAAACTGCCCTGATTATAACTCTAACAATTTTTAACTTCAGCAAAGTAAAAGTTAAATGAGTTAGCCAGCATACTGCCAAGTTGAGAATATATATAAGGAACACAGACTATCAAAGCTCTATAAAGGAGGAAAAAAGAATCTTCAGCTGATAAAATTTTTAAAAGATTCTTACTGAGTACTCCCTTAAGCTGCAGTACTTTTATTCACTAAATTAAGACCAGGGTATACGAAGTTTACAAACTGAAAAATAACTTTCTAAAATTAAATTTCTGGCTTCTTCAACAAAGGTGCAAGACAGGGAACCTTCTATTCTTTGTTCAAATTCAAATCAACCAAGCCTTTGTGCTCCAATTCTCTTTCTTCTTTGAAATTTCCAAGCCTTCAAGCACAGCAACAGCCCAAGCTTAGCAAGGAGTGTGAAAGGGGAACAGAGTTAAAGGCTAAAATTTGATTCACGAGAATCAGAATGCCAATCTCTGTCACTCTACAAAGGGTCTGATAACCGTAGAAACTGTATCCTACTGGGTTTGGGAATATTATGACTAAATTCACTAAATGTGAAACCAAATGTGGAACGGCCTTGAAAATTCAAAAATGGTATTCATTCCATTTTAGATCCAAATTAGAGTAAGAAATTATTTTTAAATAGAATAATTTTAAGTGATGTAAAAGAAGATCTTTAATAACTTTTTTCTAAGAATAAAATTCTAAAGAGAAAAGGTCTAAAACTTTAAGAATTACTTTATATTATATATATATATATATATATATATATATATAAAGTTCTACGTTTGTAAAATACCTTTAGTCCCATAGATTTGCTTTTCTTTTACAAATTTATTTTGTTAATGTCTTATGACAGCATATTAAATATTTCCCAATATTAGTTCAGTGAGCTAGTTTGCAGAAATATGACTTTATCACAGGAGTATATTTATCTTAAGTCAAAGGGGAGCTCCTAAAGCAGCCCATAAAATTTGACTTTTCTTCAGGAAGTAAACTTTTAGCATTTCAAGTATCATGAATGGTTATGAATTATAGTCTGTCTCAAAAGATAAAACTTTACAAACCAAACTCATCAGAATTAATACTTTAATTTAAAATAAGCATTTTAAGGCATTCTTTTTTTTTTTCTTTTATTTATTTCAATTGGAGGCTAATTACTTTACATTATTGTATTGGTTTTGCCATACATTGACATGAATCTGCCCCGAGTGTAGTGATCTAAAATGCAAGAAAATCAAACTGTCAAAAAGTTTATTTTTTTCCTAAAGTCAGAAATAACTAAATGCAATTAATTCTCCACTATGTGTGTATTTTTCACCTTTTTCAATTTAGAAGTTTCCTAGTTCCTGGCTCATTTCCCTGTCACACGATAGGCTCTTCAATCCACTTCACCAGGCTGTTGTTTGCTTAGGGAAAACCACCTTATTAATACTAACCTAAATAGAAGATAATAAGTCAGTCTGACTGATAATGCATATATCCTAAAAATATAAGCCATGAATTTAAAGAATAAATACAATCAAAGAAATTTCATTTCCTCAAATGCCTATCCACAAAATGTTAATCACTGGTACAAAGGGGTATTAAATTATAGTATCCTCTTGAAAAAAAAAACAAAAACAAAACAAAACCCTGCCTTTCAAGGTCAATTCAAACATCTGCAACTGATCCTTTCCACACATGATCCTTTCTCTTTTGAATCCTCTGAGCACTATATGCCTATTTATGGCATTTACCAAGTTCTTCCTTAAGTTTCAGTCATTCGGATAAAAACATATTTAATAAATACTGAGACACTGAAACTGGGAGCTAGACAAAAAAGGACAGCTGGGATTTTTAAAAATAAAGTTTCCGTACTAATTTTACTATTTTGTTTCTTACAAAAAAAATCAGAAAACACAAACATTAAATGAAAAACACAGAAAACACAAATAAATCGTGTTAATTCAAGAACAATCACTGCTGGTCTTGACAAAAATCTTTCCAGATCACTTACTCTACATGAACATGAATACACTTCTTTTCTTCAACAAAAACAGGATGATACCACATACATTATTTTATTATCTATTCCTATTTTTTCCTATTAATTAATGTATCAAATTTGGCTTCCCTGGTGGCTCAGTAGTAAAGAATCCACCTGCCAAGTAGGAGACGCTGGTTCAATCCCTGGGTCGGGGAGGTTCCCTCGAGGAGGAAATGGCAAACCCACTCCAGTATTCTTGCCTGGGAAATCCCATGGACAGAGAAGCCTGGAGGGATACATCAAGTACAACCATTAGAATTTGACAGGCAAAGATGGAGATGAGATTATTTAGGCAGAAAGAGAATGAGAGGTCTAGAAATAAGAAAGCTGGTCAGTTTTGTTCCTTTACTTTACTATACTACTTACAAGTGTAAATACATAATGTTGAAAGCTTCAAGTCGCTTTGACCTTTTCCCGCTCCAAAAATAAAAGGGCAAAGGCAAACACTGGTGTTCACAGGAAAGTGGTATCTTTGGTACTCCTGTCAGGACTACCATTACTAACCCCAACAAACCCACAACTACTGACAATTCCAGGAGATCACGTGCTGAGTACACCTCTGTAACACAACCACGACTGACTACCGCCCCTTCCGGAATTCAGTTTATGAAGTTCATTAACTCACTCAGACATTTATTCAGCAGCTATTATGTGTGAGGTACCATGGTAGCTGCTGGCCCTACAAAGATGAATAAGGACCTCAACAGCAAGTTCTGCTTTCAAAAGCAAATGTCCTTCAGCAGGACCTGAACTAAAAAATGAGGACAAGTTGGTACCCAATACAGCGGCTATCATTCCAAAACAAAAACCCAGAAAATAACTAGTGTTGGTGAGGATGTAGAGATACTGGAACCCTTGTGCATCACTAGCAAAAATGTAAAATGGAGCAGCTGCTATACAAAACAGTTCAGTGGCTCCTCAAAAAATTAAACAGGATTATCATGCTATCCTAAAATTTCACTTCTGGGAAGACCCAAAAAACACTTAAATCAAAGACTGGAACAAATATTTATATATCTGTACTCAGAGCAGCTATATTCATAATAGCCAAAAGGTGGAAGGAACTCAAGAGTCTGATGAATGAATGATTAAACTAAACGTTGGGCATAAATATACAAAGAAATATTATTCAGCCTTAAAAAGGAAGGGAATTCTGACACTTGTTACAACATGGATGAATCGTGAAGACAGTGTGCTAAGTGAAATAAGCCAATCACAAATGGACAAATATTTTATGATTTCACTTAAATGAGGTACTGGAGTCATCAAATTCAGAGAGAAAGAAAAAAAGTAGAACGGTGGCCGCCAAAGGTTGAGGGGAGGAGAGAACAGGGAATTATTGTTTAGCACGTATAGTGTTTCAGTTGCAGAGGCTGAAAAAGTGCTCAAGAAGGATAGTGGTAATGACATACCAAGGTGACTGTATTTAACTCCACTGAACTGCACACTTAAAAATGATTGGAATGGGGGAATTCCTTGGTGGTCTCATGGTTAGGACTCCGAACTTTCAGTGCCGGGAACTGGGTTCAATCCCTGGTCGAGGAATTAAGATACCACAAGCTGCACGGTATGCCAAAAAACAAACAAGAAAAGATTCCAGTGGTAAATTTTATGTTATATATATTTTGCGTACATGCATGCTAAGTCACTTCGGTCATCTCCAACTCTTTGCAACACTATGGATTGTAGCCTGTCACACTCCTCTGTCCATTGGATTCTCCAGGCAAGAATACTTGATTGGGAAGCCATGTCCTCCTCCAGGGGATCTCCCCCACCCTAGGATTGAACCCACACCTCTTGCATTGGCAGGCGGTTTCTTTACCACTAGTGCAACATGTATATTTTGCCACAATTAAAAAAAATGCTGAGGAACATTATCTATAAGTGCTACTATGAAATAACCAGGATATACTGTTAAGTAAAAAAACAAGGTAGAGAAAACAAACAGTATGACACTGTATCAAAAGAGCGTGAAACAATATATAGCTATATAGAAATATTATACAGACGTTTTCTATAATTACTATAATTTTTAACGGAAGGATAAACAAAAAGCTTTAAAAAAAACAACTACCCCCAAGGGAAGGAAAGAATAAGGTTAGGATTCAGCTGGTAAAGAATCCACCTGCAGACTCCGGTTCAGTTCCTGGGTCGGGAAGATCCCTTGGAGAAAGGATAGGCTATCCACTCCGGTATTCGTGGGCTTCCCTGGTGGCTCAGATGGTAAATAATTTGCCTGAAATTCGGGAGACCTGAGTTCGATCCCTAGGTTGGGAAGATCCCTTGAAGGAGGGCATGACTACCCACTCCAGTATTCTTGCCTGGAGAATCCCCATGGACAGAGGAGCCTAACAGGCTACAGTCCATTGGGTCTCAAAGAGCCAGACACGATGAGTGACTGAGCACAAACACAGTCCAGAAACTAGACTCCTCTGAATGTACCTTGTCGTATATATCAAGTTTTTAAACACGATTATAAAATAAATTCAAACAAAAAAAATTTTAAGTCGTTTCTCAAAATCAAAATGAAACACACACCTAAACTGTGTATTGAGTTAAACCAAACAGAGGAGTACTTAACTCTAAAACACAGTAATCTGACTGCACATCCTTGGTGAAATACATCCTAAGGACATAAGAAATACAAAGAAACCTTACAGGGCTCTCAGTAACGATACTGATATGATTCTGAAATTAAGTACTGTCTATATATCATAAGCTTTCGGCACGAGAAGAAACAAAAATTCTAAAATATTAAATAAAAACTCTCCAATATTATTTAATTACAAGTTATCAGTAAAAACTCATGCTGCACAGTCTTTTTTTAAAAAAAGTTATTTCCTAGCTCCATCTTTGACGAGACCTATAAATTACTAACCTAGTATCAATAAGCATAGCACCCAGATAGCAGTCTGCAAAAATCCGTGAAAATTCTCTCCAACTAAAAGGAACCAGCACTCCCTAAAGAAAGTGATAATTCAAGTTCTGAGGCAGAATTTTATGAAATAAGGTTGGATCATACCAGAAAGCAAGGAAGCTATCAGAAACCACTAGGGTAGTATCAAAAACACTTAGGAGCTATCTTGAAGAGGTGCTCACTACCAAAAACAGAACAGACTCAGCCACAACAAAATAACAACTGCAGTGGACTCAAACGCATAAAATATGGTAAAAATCCATGAGTTCACAATGATACTTGAAAGGGGAACAATGATATTTGAAAGGAGAAAGATCTCAGTCACTTTTGAAAGATTCTTGTGAATCAATTTATTATCCTAAAAACTAACAAAGGAGAACAGTTGCATATTTGCTGTCTTTTTTTTACATAAACTGAACATAAGAGTAATTCAACAGTCCAATAATCAAAATGAGCAAGTTTCTGTTTAAAGTATTCTAGCTGAGAAATGAAGAATGACAGAATATCACCATTTTGCTGCTGCTGCTAAGTCGCGTCAGTCGTGTGCCACTCTGTGAGACATCAGGAACCGCAGCAGGTCAGGCCTCCCTGTCCATCACCAACTCCCGGAGTCCACCCAAATCCATGTCCATCAAGTCGAGGATGTCATCCAACCGTCTCATCCTCTGTCGTCCCCTTCTCCTCCTGCCCTCAATCTTTCCCAGCATCAGGGTCTTTTCCAATGAGTCATCTCTTCGCATCAGCTGGCCAAAGTACTGGAGTTCCAGCTACAACATCAGTCCGTCCAGTGAACACCCACGACAGATCTCCTTTAGGACGGACTGGTTCGATCTCCTTGCAGTCCAAGGGACTCTCAAGAGCCTTCTCCAACACCACAGGTCAAAAGCATCAATTCTTCTGCGCTCAGCTTTCTTCACAGTCCAACTCTCACATCCATACATGACCACTGGAAAAGCCACAACCTTGACTAGATGGACCTTTGTTGGCAAAGTAATGTCTCTTGCTTTTTAATATGCTGTCGAGGTTGGTCATAACTTTCCTTCCAAGGACTAAACGTCGTTTACTTTCAAGGCTGCAGTCACCATCTGCAGTGATTTTGGAGCCCAGAAAAATAAAGTCAGCCACTGTTTCCACTGTTTCTCCATCTTTTTGCCATGACGTGATGGGACCAGATGCCATGATCTTAGGTTTCTGAATGCTCAGCTTCAAGTCAACTTTTTCACTCTCCTCTTTCACTTTCATCAAGAGGCTCTAGAGTTCCTCTTCACTTTCTGCCATAAGGGTGGTGTCATCTGCATATCTAAGGTTATTGACATTTCTCCCGGCAATCTTGATTCCAGCTTGTGCTTCCTCCAGCCCAGCGTTTCTCATGATGTCCTCTGCATAGAAGTTAAATAAGCAGGGTGACAATATACAGCCTTGATGTACTCCTTTTCCTATTTGGAAGCAGTCTGTTGTTCCATGTCCAGTTCTAACTGTTGCTTCCTGACCTGCATACAGGTTTCTCAAGAGGCAGGTCGGGGGTCTGGTATTCCTGTCTCTTTCAGAATTTTCCACAGTTTACTGTGGTCCCCACAGTCAAAGGCTTTGGCATAGCAATAAAGCAGAAATAGAAGTTTTTCTGGAACTCTCTTGTTTTTTCCATGATCCAGCGGATGTTGGCAATTTGATCTCTGGTTGCTCTGCCTTGTCTAAAACCAGCTTGAACATCTGGAAGCTCACAGTTCAAGCATTGCTGAAGCCTGGCTTGGAGAATTTTAAGCATTACTTTACTAGCGTGTGAGATGAGTGCAATTGTGCGGTAGTCTGAGCATTCTTTGGCATTGCCTCTCTTTGGGATTGGAATGAAGACTGACCTTTTCTGGTCCTGTGGCCACTGCTGAGTTTTCCATATTTGCTGGCCTACTGAGTGCAGCACTTTCACAGTGTCTTCTTTCAGGATTTGAAATAGCTCAACTGGAATTCCATCACCTCCACTAGCTTTGTTCGTAATGATGCTTCCTAAGGCCCACTTGACTTCACATTCCAGGATGTCTGGCTCTAGGTGAGTGATCATACCATCGTGATTATCTGGGTCGTGAAGATCTTTTTTGTACAGTTCTTCTGTGTATTCTTGCCACCTCTTCATAACATCCTCTGCTTCTGTTAGGTCCCTACCATTTCTGTCCTTTATTGAGCCCATCTTTGCAAGAAATGTTCCCTTGGTATCTCTAATTTTCTTGAAGAGATCTCTGCTGCTGCTGCTAAGTCACTTCAGTCATGTCCGACTCTGTGTGACCCCATAGACGGCAGCCCACCAGGCTCCCCCGTCCCTGGGATTCTCCTGGCAAGAACACTGGAGTGGGTTGCCATTTCCTTCTCCGATGCAAGAAAGTGAAAAGTGAAAGTGAAGCCGTTCAGTCGTGTCCGACTCCAAGCGACCCCATGGGCTGCAGCCTACCAGGCTCCTCCCATGGGATTCTCCAGGCAAGCGTACTGCAGTGGGCCGCCATTCCCGTCTCCAAAGAGATCTCTAGTCTTTCCATTCTATTGTTTTCCTCTATTTCTTTGCACTGATCGCTGAGGAAGGCTTTCTTATCTCTCCTTGCTATTGTTTGGATCTCTGCACTCAAATGGGTGTATCTTTCCTTTTCTCCTTTGCTTTTCGCTTCCAGTCTTTTCACAGCTATTCGTAAGGCCTTCTCAGACAGCCATTTTGCTTTTTTGCATTTCTTTTCTTGGGGATGGTCTTGATTCCTGTCTCCTGTACAATGTCAGCTGTACATAGGAGACAACTACACTGCATCCTGTACTTGGCAATTTAGACAGTTCAAAATGGTGTGGGAAACTGAGGAATGAGCAATCTTGTTTCTATCAAAAGCCACAATACTCGGGGAAAAGACAGACATCAAGTTAAGAACTTAAGAAACATTTAATGTATGTGTTTATGTAGAAACGCACTTTTTGTAAAGTAAGAAAAATATACATACTAACAAACTAACAAGGATCTTTTCTCCAATTTAATAAGTGGACATTCACCCCATTTATTTGAACATGTTCCAATTTCAATAGAAGTATTGAGGAGGAATTCTCAATATACAATGAAAGAACACCCAACTTGTTGACTGTGAACAATAATAAGCAAAGTTGAAATAACCCACATTCTGCAATTTCTCTCCTGGCACCCTTAGCTCAATACCATATATTATTTCATTTGAAGCACTCATTTTGATTTCACCAAATATCAGTACAGGAATGAACCTGAGGTAGGCTTGAAGCCTGAGTCTGCTGAACGATGCTATTACCTAGGAAATGTCTTTCAACTCATCCAGTCCCACAAAGAACACTCAAGAATGTGCTGGGGTTACCTGCTCCAATTATTTGCTCCCACTAAAAGCTGACAAGTTGATCCAAAGGTCCTGGGTCAGAGAAAGGAGCGTGTCATCAGCAGACAAGTCCTTGTAAGGATCTAAGAATCCTTACTTCTATTTGCAAGTGTGCTGTGTTGATTGCTGAGATTCCATATCCTTCGCTATTATAGAAACTTTACACTCTCAGACTGTCAGGAGACTGTCAGTGGCATCACTATCCTGATATGACAACCAAGCCAACTATCCCCAACATCACTTCACATCACCAAAGCTTTCTCTTTCTCATCTAGGTGCTCTCCCTAGAATGAGTGAAATTCAAAAAGATGCAGTCTCACTGCCAGCAAAATGTCTAGCCTATATGGGCATGTTTGAAGAGAGGACAGACAGCCCACCATGCCACCATCATGAAAGCCCCCGGAGCCCACAATGAGAGATGCAAACTCATCTGAAACGAATACATCGTCCTTCTCGCACTTTCGCTCTAGTGTCACTTAGAAATGACATTTGGAATAGAAGTAACACTGGTGGGTCATCTAGTCTGCGTCATGCACTGTGCTAGCTACTTAAATCTCTCATTTAATCCTAATAGCCGTTCAAAGTATTTTTGTTATCAGTACCTTTTCACAAATGATTTTCACAAAGATGCTGAAGTGAAGTCAAGTGACTCAGTCATGTCCCACTCTTTGCGACCCCATAGACTGTAGCCTACCGGGCTCCTCCGTCCATGGGATTTTCCAGGCAAGAGTACTGGAAGTGGGTTGCCATTTCCTTCTCCAGATCACAGAGATGTTAGGTGACTTAATTTCAAAGTCTGAAAGCTACTACGTGAAAGAGGCAAAAGTTAAACCCAAATCAGTACATAAATCTTTATGACTTATTTCTTACAACCCTATTTGCTGTCCAAAGGAGTTACACTGACTTAAAATGACACCAGAACCAAAGATATTCCTCCTTCATTTTCTTGGTGAGAGAACTGGGTAGTTTTAATACCCGGCAGGGACTACCATGCCCGAACCAAATTCCTATATGAAACCAATACCCATTTTCATATACTCAATCTCACAGTCTATACCAAATCTCTCCTTACCAGTTAGACTGTGTGTAGTCAGTGGAAGAGCAGAAATATTTCATTCAACCTCTAAAATATTTTCAAGTATTTGGACTATACAAGTTGCCCTCTGCATTTCAAAATCTATGAATAATAATCTTTCCCAGATTTATGTTCGTTTACTTGGAAGTACTAAACCTTTGAATTTTACTATAAAATGAAGATTCTAAACCACGTAGTATTCAATTTGCTGAAAGCACTGTAACAAAGGATTAAAGACTAAAATTAAAAAAAAAAAAAAAAAACTTTAAATTCTATGTACTATGTAGCTACATTAATATTAGAATATGGGAAAATGGTAAAAGCTATCACTTTCAGAGAACTTACTCCAAAAGTACTGTGCCAAGTACTTTAGAAACACTTCATTTTGTATCTTCCAAAGTGTTAACTCTAGTTTACAAGCAAAGTGACAATGGTAAGAAAACTCAAGTAACTTGCCCAAAGTAATACAGATAGAAAGTGGTAGCTGCTGCTGCAGTTTATACAACTCCAAAGCTTTTACCTCTTACTGTCACAGTTTACTGCCCCCTAATTCCTATCTGGTCAACATATCTTTGTCCACAATTCTAAAACCATTATTGAAACACATACGAAATTATTTAAACCTATTATTAACTATATCCATTAACTGGTCATAGCTTCTAAAGTAAAAGAATTAAAAAGTGCCTAAAGAATTACCATTAGAAAAATTCAAGTAAGGCAACAGATTTTCATGAAGCCCTGAGGTCAAGAACAGATAATTCACACAACAAAACCTTTATCACTGCTTGGGAGTTGCTGTTCTTAAATCGATGTGAAGATAGTAAGACCAGGATACCATCTTAATTATTTAAGACAATGTAAATACTGTAAACCCACCAGCCTGAAGGCTGAACCAAAGAACCCATTTTCAAAATCATGTTACCTTCAATATTTACTAAGTGAATCATGAATATTATTATTATTATAGTCTGCTCTTTAAAGTCTTATTATCAAATAGCAGAAAAGATGTAACCATAACTTGGACAATTTAAACTTCTGAAAGGCTATTACTTCCCCAGTTCCAAACTTCCAAATTTCTTCATAAAACAATAATATCTGAAAACTAAGATGAGTAACATTCCCCAAACCTGAAATCTTCAATCGATCAGAGTCTGAACCTAATTACATAACTTTTTAATGTACAAGATGCAGTTCAAAATAACATATTAGTTTTTTCTGTTGTTTATCAAATACATTCATTAGACTGATTAAAAGGGCAATACAAGAACAATTTTCTACGACATGCCAAATAATAGATGAAGTCTTACCTCCACTGCTAAAGCTGCCGTCTGTTGGTCATAATGATTCAGAAGATTGGGAATGAGGGCAGTGTTACAAGGCAAATCTTGGCACATCCTCAAGGTAATAGGCTCAAAGAAAACAAACTGTGCCCATCTATACAGCCCACAAACATAGTCAAGGGCCACGGACAGAAGACGATCCAACTCACAGCCATGCTTTCTCGACTGAATGAGATTCAGATGATCAGGCCTACTCAATATGTATTTTAGATCTTTGTACACCTCAGCTTGAAAGTACTTCTTCTATCTTGCTGTTAAGTTCTTCAAACAGAGTTATTCTTTGCACCATCAGAGGTTTGTTAGCTTGGTCTCATGAGAGGCATTTGTTTTTGGTTTCACAATATGGGAAAATGACATCATCTTGCCTCTTGTTTTCATTTTATTACATTGGGCACCATCTGGCCAACGTGTCAAGTGGATCAACCACATTCCCAAACAACAGACTCCATCTTAGGAGAAGAACTCTTTCTGCCTTTGGCTGAACTATCTGAAAAATAATTGTTTTTTAAAAATGGGAGAAATTAGCAATTTCCTCTTGAAATATTACAGGCTTGATATTAAAACTTTGATTAGCTCAGTACAGTTGCAGGATACACAATCAGTATACAAAAATCAGTTGCGTTTCTACACACTAACAATCAGTTCTAGGAAGAGAAATTTTAAAATACTGCCTTTGGGACCTTCCGGTGGTCCAGTGATTAAAGCTGCACACATCCACTCCTGGGGCACCAGTGCACTCCCTGGTGGAGAACTAAAATTCCAAATGCCGGGCGTGTGGCAAACAACAACAACAATCACAGACTTTGACCGAGAGACACAATACTGCCTTACAGATAAAACACATGGGTATTTCATAAACAAATCCTATAGCTTTTCTACCTTAGCATTCTTGTTCTAGATATACCAGAGAATCCATAAATAGCATTTAAAGGCACTGTTTCCTCCCTCAGTTGTTTATATACCATACAGTTTAACTTCCCATCTATAATGGTAGTTTTTCATTTGTCACAAGACATAATTGATCCATTGGGAAAAACTTGCATGCTGTTGTCCTAAATTTTATTTAAATATCTGCCACACTTAATAACAAGTTATTTACATTTTATTATAAATGTTTTAATCATTAAATGATTCAGCTTTTCCCTCCAGGGTTTCTCTCTGCTCCCGCGAGTAACTTGGCTCCAGGGCCTCCGCTCGCCTGCCTGCACGCCGCCCGCCACCCAGGACCGTGCCGTCGGCCTCTGCCTCGAGCAGACCCCTTCCGATGGCCCTCGCTGCGCAGGCTGGGACGCCTCTCCCCTCTCCACGGAAAGTTAAGTTTGAAGAGGGGGGAAGAGAGAGAAACATGGGCATGAAGAGGAGGATCCACCTGGAGCTGAGGAACCGGACCCCGGCAGCTGTTCGAGAACTTGTTCTGGACAATTGCAAATCAAATGATGGGAAAATTGAGGGCGTAACAGCTGAATTTGTGAACTTACGAGTTCCCCAGTTTAATAAATGTAGGCTTGATTTCAGTTTCAAATCTTCCCAAACTACCTAAATTGAAAAAGCTTGAGCTCGGTGACAACAGAATCTGTGGAGGTCTGGATATGTTAGCAGAAAAACTTCCAAATCTTACACATCTCAACTTAAGTGGAAATAAACTGAAAGATATCAGCACCCTGGAACCTTTGAAAAAGTTGGAATGTCTGAAGAGCCTGGATCTGTTTAACTGTGAGGTTACTAACCTGAACGACTACCGAGACAGTGTCTTCAAGCTCCTGCCCCAGCTGACCTATCTGGATGGCTATGACCTAGAGGATCGTGAAGCCCCAGATTCAGATGCCGAGGTGGATGGTGTGGATGAAGAAGAGGATGATGAAGAAGGAGAAGATGAGGATAAGGAGGAAGATGAAGATGGTGAGGAAGAAGAGTTTGATGATGAAGAGGATGACGATGAAGATGTAGAAGGGAGGAGGAGGAAGATGAAGTCAGTGGGGAGGAAGAAGAATTTGGACATCATGGAGCAGTTGATGAAGATGAGGATGAAGAAGAGGAAGAAAGCGGGAAAGGTGAAAAGAGGAAGAGAGAAACAGATGACAAAGGAGAAGATGATTAATAAGACCCCAATAACCTGCAAAAAAAGAACTGTTCAGTATTGGCTGGACTGCTGACATGGATCTGGTAGCTGCTGTTTTTTGTTTTTTTTTTTAAGAAAAAAAAAAAAAGGTAGCTGTGATACAAACCCCAGGACACCCACCCACCCAAAGAGCCAAAGAATAGTTCCTGTGACATTCCACCTTCCTCCATTTAGTCCCTCTTGGAAATCCACCACCAAGCTTGGGGACTTCACCCCAACAAAATTGTAAGCGTTGTTAGGTTTTTGTGTAAGACTTGCTGTAGTGTGGATAGCTGTGATTGGTGAGTCAACTGTCCGTGGCTACCAGTCACACCAAGATCGTAACAGCATTTTTACTTTCTGTACAACAAAGAAGTTTTGTAAATAAAATCTTAACATTTAAAAATAAATAAATAAATTCAGCAGATGGTATCTGTGAAAGGTGTAAAATATAAAGAAATCAATAGATATGGATTCAAGCCTCTTCCCAACTATGTGAATCACTTAACTTCTCTGAGCTCAGAATTTTCCTTTCTAAACATTGCACCTCCCTATCAAAGATGGTACATAAGTGAATTATAAAATAATGTACTCTATAAAAGGTAAAGCAACATCAAACTTTAGGTAGTTTCATTACTGAATTACTGCGGATACAAAGACTTACTTCTATCAACCAATACTGAACTGGCAAACAGAAGATTCTAAGAGTATTATCAGGACATTTTCCCAACAACGCTTCATCCTTTTAGATAGTACAAAAATTCAGTACATAGATAGAAAACGTTTGACCAACAAATGCTTCATTACACACAGTCAGGCTGCAGAGAAGAGTCAACCCTAGAAAGTTACAGTGTGGGATACGAATGATTTCCAGTTAAGAGTTTCTACCAAGTTTCAGAGTCCGGTTTGACACTGCCTTTGCTGGGGGCTTCCCTGGTGGCTCAGACGGTAAAGGATCCGCCTGCAATGCTGGAGACATGCGTTTGATCCCTGGGTTGGGAAGATTTCCTGGAGGAGGAAATGGCAACCCACACCAGTATTCTTGCCTGGAGAACTCCATGGACAGAGGAGCCCGGCAGGCTACAGTCCAAGGGGTCGCAGAAAGTTGGATGCAACTTTCACTTTTTTTCTAGGGACAAAAATATGCATCTCTCTGGGGGCTGGAAGGGTAGGTAGAGTGGAAGACAGGACTGGTAGGAAAAAAGCATATTCTAAAACTATCATACTTCCATTTGGTTTTGTAATGATGTTAAGCCTGCTTTTACTTTATTTTCGTTTCACAGATGGCAAATATTTCTGTTTGAAGTACACAACCTCAGTTGGGAAAACATGAGAAAGTCAGGTTCAGAAATTCTCAGAGACCCAGGTTAACAGGACAATTCAAATAGATATTAGGGCCCGTGACAGCTTAGACCTTGAAAACTTGAACTGGCTTGGCTAAAGCAGAGAAAGAAACTGTCCTTTGTGCACTACCAATGACAGGGACCTCTGCATCCCAAGCTTTAACTACTGGGCAGAAAAAACTATTTGGAGAAAGTAAAGCCATGGCTGAATCTTCCCAATTTTTCCCTCAAGCATATGGTCTTGAGTAGAAGAAGGGAAAAGCAAAGTCTACAACCTTAGGAATTAGGAACACCAAAGTTACAAGCGACCTCTGCCCCAAACGTCTCATCTCTCTAATACTGAAATCTCTAAGTAAGAAATATTTGTGAAAGCTTCTTGGCCTGCCATTGTATTGTTTCCTCCTTCAAGCTGGGCCCAGAAATGTGATTTCTGGCTATGGAAAAGTGATATTAAACACAGTCATGTATATGGAAGCTTATCATGCAGCACGGTAACAATTATGCATATCATTAAATATGTCAAGCCCTGAAAGCTTTATTTCGCTGCAGTATCAAAACATCCATATAAGTTCCATGTTTGTAGTTTGCTGCTTATGCAGCATGTTCATCTGCTTGCAACTTAAAAAATAAAAGCTAAAGGGAACACTGCTGCTGCCGCTGTCACTTCAGTCGTGTCCAACTCTGTGTGACCCCATAGACGGAAGCCCACCAGGCTCCCCCATCCCTGGGATTCTCCAGGCAAGAACCCTGGAGTGGGTTGCCATTTCCTTCTCCAATGTGTGAAAGTGAAGTCGCTCAGTCGTGTCCGACCCTTAGCGACCCCACGGACTGCAGCCTACCAGGCTCCTCCATCCATGGGATTTTCTAGGCAAGGGTACTGGAGTGGCTTGCCATTGCCTCCTCCGAATTATGTGCTGAGCAAAAGTAATATATAAAATGAATTTTTTTAAAAAGCAGATAAAGAATACTACTTTAACAGAAAAATGGAAAAAGGACAAACATTTACAAAAGAAATACAAATGGCCAACAAACACATGAAAAGATATTCAACTTTACTAATAAAAACATACAAACATGATATATAACATTTTTGCCAATCAGATGAGCAAAAAGAATAACAGAACACAGCATAGGAGAGGGTGCAGAAAAAAGAATATCTTCAACATTCCCACACTTGGAGATACATTTTTCTTTTTTTTTTTGGCTGTCCTTCACTCCTTCACAGCTTGCAGAGTCTTAGTTCCCCAAACAAGGACTGAACCCAGACCAAGGCAGTGAAGTGTCTAACCACTAGACCGCCAGGAAATTCTCCATTTTCAAGTAGTACTGGAGGAAAAGTAAACTAGTTGGTATTTCAAAAAAATAGCTATGGACATCAAAAGCTCTTAAAATGTATATACTTTGATTCAGCAGACCTATTCTACAATTTATTCTAAGCAAGTAAACACAAGTACACATGATGTATAACTGAAATGTTAGTACAACACTGTTTATAAAATAAAAACCCAGAGACAATCTGAAAGTCTACCAATAAGGAATTGGTTAAACTACAGCACAACCAACACATAACACACTCACTAAAAATGATGAGCAGGATCTGTATATGCTGACTTGAAAAGACAGTAACAATACAGTAAGTGAAAAATAAAATTTTAAATGGTTTACAAAACAGCATAGAGTCTCCCACTTTTGTCAAAAATATACATACATGAAACAGAATAAAACTACCTGAATTGTTTAAAAATACAATATTATAGGGACTTCCCAGGACTCCACACTTCTACTTCAGGGGGCTCGAGTTTGATCCCTTGTCAGAGAATTAAGGTGCCACAAGCTGCACAGCGTGGTCAAAAAACAGAAACAAAACAAAAAAGGAGTAAAGTATTATAAATGCTGAAATGTTATTTTTAAATCTGTCACATGTTATTTGTGTACGGGAAAATTAAGTCTGCTAAATCTGTAAATGTGTGCTGACAATACTACTACTTGAATCAATGTTTACTGACTGTTGATTAAGTAACAAGCCAAGGGACACAAAAATGCCCTACTACAGGCAGCAAGAAAAGCAAAAAAAAAAAAAAGATGATAAACTCAGACTGAGTCAAAAATTGATTTTCACTACTGAAAAAAAATCAGATCACCTCTCAGCTGAACCAAATATTATGCACAATTTAAAAAAAAAAGTTGATATATATTCTAAATTGTTTTTCAATAATATAGTGAAATAAATGCTTCTAATCAGGATCACGTGAGTATGGACAGCAACAATCCTTTTTCCTAAGAGAACCATCCTTGAAGAAGCTGTAAGTTTCAGACAGCAGGACACAGAAGATTGAGCAAACCAAGAAATACTGACAAAATACAGCAACTGATTACATAAAGGTTAAAAGATTTTTTGTATTCTTTTTGATATTATATCTTTGACTACAGAAATCTGCAGAATCTCAGCTGAATAAGGGAATTGCTGGATTAACTGGAGGGAACAGTCTCAGGCGCCAAGGACCAGTAGAAAATGAGGGGTCTGTAAACAGTTTTCCATGCCCTAACCCTGAGAAAAGAGACATTCACTTCTTTACAGAGCAATACAAGATATCTGGGAAAACTAATTTCAGATTAAGTGACCTGATGATTATTTCATCAGAAAACAAAAAGGACTAGATACACTGAACCCTACACTTTAATTTTTATCAATGTGTAACATCAGGAATCTGATATTCCCCAATTTACCAGTTCTCTTTTGAAGATAAAAAGTAAAAGCCCATAAAATAAGGTGAGTATTTGTCCTGAAGAACAGCAATAAAGGGGATGCAGTCTTGGAACTGTCTTCAGAGGCTGGCTACAAAGCCAGACCCAAAGAACTCAGGTGGGAAAAGCAGGAGATGGCAACTGTGAAGAGGAAAGAAAGCAGGCTGAATCCCAGAAGAGACAATGACAAAAGTGGGCCCTGGGGGCTTGTCAGCAAGGCCCTGCAACAAAAGATGTTAGCAATTCTATTCCAATTCACACTTCCTGTACAGAAAGTGATTCCTTTCATCTTTCTCAGCTTAGATTTACTTATCTTGACACACTACAAATGTACGTAACATTTTGCGTTTCCAATTCAGAAATTAAAGGTTGCCTCAAACACACTGGCTACAATGGGAACAGGAGGATATTCTTTTGTCTTCTTTCAGAGTTTTCCAAGACTGCATTATAAGGATTAGCAATCACTACCTCTGAAGCTTCTTCTCTCAAGGAACATAAACAGCAAAGTACACACTGAGAGCATATCACTGCTCAAAGTGCTAGATTCCTTTTCCTAAAACTCATGTGGGTTTTGGCCTTTTGTTTTCCATATCTTTTTTTTTTTTTTTTTTTAAATAAATTCACTCTCAGGATACTGTTTTCTGGTTGCTAAAGTTTATATAGCTCCATATTTAATTCTGAGGGCCTAGATTCTTACTAATCTCAAGGTATCACTTTGCTACTTTATCTAATTTTTAAAGTCCATCTAGTCATCTACTGATTACAAAAGATAATCTAATCTTCCAGTGTGCTGAGTGATGGGGCTTAAAAAAATACAGGGAAAACATTCAAGTTCAAGATTAAAATGAACAGTAGGCATCAAAATCCAGTCCATCTTACAAATTATACATTACTTTTAAGACTAGAGAAAGCAGAAGCTCTTTTAAAACTAAAAGCAAAACTGGAAAGTTGAAAGATGGCCAGAATCTGGACTTTAAAAAAAAAAAATCAGGTTGAAATTCCAGCCTGGTTTCCCTTTTTCATTAAAATGTGTTCAGAAAATGCTCTAATATCAAGCTCCTGATTTTTCCCCCCCTTTAGCATGGTTGCATGTTTTGACTATAAAATTAGTTTAATGAGATAAACTTTGGGGACCAAGATTTTTTTAGGCCTACTAGCCTAGTTGTTTTTTCTTAAACTTCATTCACAGTGCATTCCTTGGATCCACCGAAACTGTTGCTAGTTCTCAGCATAACTCAAAGACTGTAACTCAAAGATAGATTCACCATTTACGATGCAACAGTCAGTTAAAACTGTTTTCTAGTCAAGGAGGAGTTGTTACTCTTCAAACATTCATTCCTAACCTTCCGGAAATGCCACTATTAAAAACCTTCCCTTGTTTCCTCAAGATGCTGTGACCCTTCTCACAAATCTATACTGAACAATTCCTCTGGTACATATTTCAAAATCTTGCTTTTCATTTGCACTACTGCTCTTTTTGTGGCCAACTGCAGCTTTAAACGTCTCTAACTCTAGAGATTTAGGGGTTAAAAAACACTTGAGGCCAACACTGCTCTTCCCTGTGAAAGAAGGTAAAGATGCAGTAAGAACTGTTTCCTATCACAAGTCTCCTGAAGAAAATAAAGTCAACAGCAGTCTAACATCAACAAACTAACAAGCTCAGAGTAAGTTTTCAGTATGAAATCTCATAGTTTTACCAACACATACGAAACTTAAGTTGGAGAGAGAGATTCTCTGCCTGTGAAGTGGACAACAGAGGACTTACAGGGAATTTAAAAGCCCCTCTCTCTGTCCAATGATGACGCTCTCACAGCACTGTGCTATACAAAGAAAGAACGTGCACTTTACTGTTTATCTTCCCCGCAAGGCTCCCTACTTCAAATATCTCAATCATGGCTGGGGATCTCTCTACAAAAATCCACCTCAATGTTCAAAGCACAAAACAAAGTTCAGAGGAATACAGTACCTAAGATGAAAACGGGATGAAAGAACCTACAGTCCTTTCTTCTTCTATTAATAGGGCACTGGTAGATTCGGGAGAGACGGAGAGGCAGGGAATATCAGCGGATGAGAAAAAAATAAATAACGGAGGAGGAGGAAAGAGAAGGTAGGACACTAGGCTTTACTAATTACCTTACTTTCCTGACAGTTTCAAAGCATTTGGGGGGAGGGGGGTAGAGGAAGAACCCCCTATAGAAAAAACAACACTGTAAGAAGAATTGCATCTCGATTATCTTTTATTTTCAGCTCCATCTTTGGAAGCCAGGCCACTTAAGCTTTTACATCACTTTCCTATCTTATTACCTCTATGTTGTGGTTTGGTACTTCAAACAAACACTTTTTTGTTATTTTCCTTCTTCTTCTGGAGGAAAAAGATGGCATTGATTTGCCTAAAAGTACAGATGGGGGAAAAAAAAAAGTACGGATGGAAAGCATTATCTTGAGGAGTAAATGGTTCTTAATAACAGAACTATGGATTCCTCTATCCCTTTGACTGTCAGCACATCACTAAAGGCTAAAAGAAGGCTCAAGAGGGAGGTAACATCCCCCTTGTCAAGTCTCTGTTTCCTTGCTCCTGCGATATTAGCTTTGCCAAGTAACCCAATTCCCGTAAGTAAACATTACAGGTCTCTCCAAACTACTTCTATAAAATACTATCTTGCTTGACCAACCTTATAGAGCAGTCATTTATTTCTATAGCTGCTGAGCTGCTCTGCTGTTCTGTCTGCCTACATTCAGAAGGGAACCAAAATTCAAAATTTCATTTATTCTGGGCCAAAACCCAGACCTTTTGTCCTCCTTCCTAGATATGCTGCAACTTCAAGTTGGCTCCTCTGCCTAAATTAGTGGCACATGCTTTTGTTCTTTTAAGAACGAAAGAAAACACACCCCTTTTTCTCTTATTGAGGAAGGCACCTAACTCTGATAAAGGCCTCTAGGAAGATGCTACAATGCCTTGACATGTTTGCTGCTGCTGCTGCTAAGTCTCAGAGGCTACGGATGAATCTCACCGCCCTACCCCAGGGCAAACACACGGAGCGTCCAAGGGGGCAGAGGGGGAAAGCTCGAGGAGGAATATGCAGACTTTGCAAAACTGACGGGAGGGAAGAGAGGGGACAACATTCAGGACTAGAAACAGGAGGCAGTCCAGATGCTGCGACGCCGCCCGGCCCCGGGAAGCCCCGACGCCCCCCGCGCCCCAGCGCCCAGCCCTCGGCGCACTGCCCTCCCGCCAGCGGCCGCGGCCTCCCCCCACAGCCCCCAGCGGCCCGGGAGCGCCACACGCCCCCGCGGCGCCGACCGAGCCCCAGGGCTGGCGCAGGGAGCGCGGCGCGGAGGGAGCGCGGGCCGCCCTCCAACAGGCTGCTCGGCGCGGGCTCGGGACCCAGAGGGTCAACCCCGTCCGCGGGCATCGGCCCGCCCCGGCGCCCAGCCCCAAACTCGGGCTCCTCCGCGCCCCGCCGGCCCGCCGCCCGCCCCGAGAAAGCCCCGAGACACCCCTCCACAGCCCGGCGCCCGCGGCTGTTGTTTCGGCGGCGACGCGAATAACGCTCCCTGAGGAGGAGGGGCCGCGGCCGCTGGTGCCTCCTCGGCACTGGGTCAGACCGAGGAGCGGGCAGCCGCGGCGGCACCTCCTCAGTCCCCACTCCCGACTCCTTTTCCCGCTGCGCCGGACGGGAAGGGGCCTGCACGACCCGGGGCTCACCTCACACCTCGGGGCCGGGTTCCCGGGAGGCTGCGACGCCGGCCGGGGGCGGCCGCGGGTCCCTCAGGTAAGCGGTATCAGCGACCAGCGCCGGCGAGCTTTTGCAACTGCCAGGGCGCGGGGGCGGGCGGGGGCGGGGAGCATGCGCGCGCACGTACGGCGCAGGCGCGCTGCGCTCGCTCGGCTGCGAGCTCAATTTTTGAGCCCAGCTTCTGGGTAGCAGTTAAATCAGAGAAGGCAGTGGCAACCCACTCCAGTACTCTCACCTGGAAAATCCCATGGCCGGAGGAGCCCTGTAGGCTGCAGTACATGGGGTTGCGAAGAGTCAGACAGGACTGAGCGACTTTACTTTCCCTTTCCACTTTCATGCATTGGAGAAGGAAATGGCAACCCACTCCAGTGTTCTTGCCTGGAGAATGCCAGGGATGGGGGAGCCCTGGGACCCTTGGGCATCTCCCTTCTTCTCCCTCACGACTCCACACCAGCTCTCACACTGACCATGAAAACCCTCAAACCTGTTTCTTTCTTTTGCAGAAAAATTAGCCCTCTCTAGACAACAGAGGAAGGGTGGGGTAACGCAGGGAGTCTCCCCTTTTTAATCAGACATGCCCATTATGCACCTTTTCCCCAAACCCAAAAGTAATTCCCTCCCTAAGAAGATTTTTGCCCTCATTTTAGACCAATCAGCTCAGCTTTAACCAGCTCTCCTGAGACAACATTTTTGTACTGCCTCACACATCTCTGTGAATCCTCACAGTGAAAAGTAGGCAGCATTATTATCCCCATTTCACAGACAAGGAAACTGAGGCTCTGAAAAGTTAAAGAACACAGCCAATGAGTGAATCAACATCCAGGCAAGGACTCCAAGCCAGGCGGGCCTTACTTGAAACTCTGTGCCCTCCACCACTGCCCCCGCCTTGAAGGCGCGGGTGTTTCTGTAGCTGGGAGGAAAAGCCCATTTTTAAAACAATTTCCAAGTGGCAGGAAAGGCCAGTGTGCTGCAGAGTCACGTGTGGAGCCAGGAAATAAGAACCCCTGATGCCGGGGTCATGCCAGCCTCCCAGAGCAGCTTCCAGCACTCCTGCTTCTTCCTGAGTCAGGCTCTTCCTTGACCAGAGTCACCACCATGAACACCAGGGCAAGTCCCGTCCTGCAAACAGTCACCTTGGGGCCGACCACACCATCTCCAGACGTCAGAGCTACAGAGAGGCGGCTGCAGACTTGAGGCTCTCTCAGACTACTTAATCACCGAGCATTCCTGGCAGGCAGGCACCATGCCCTTTCACCTCTACCCAGCAAGGGGCCAAGCTCAGGGGGCCCTCAATTCCAACCACCACCGTTCTTCCCTCCCTCGTGAGAAGAGGCCACCCCAACTTCAGTGACCATGGGCGCAGCTGCAGCTATTCGCGGAGCAGCTGCTGTGTGCCAGGCACTGTATACAATGACCTCCTCTCATCTTTCCAGCCCCAGGACTCAGTAGCAGTCAGCCCGTTTTACAGATGAGCAGACCGTCTAGCAAGATCACGGCAGTTTCTTGAACTTTCACAGCTTCTGCAGCAGAAGCTGGAATTGGAAACTAAGCTTGTGCAGCTGCAAAGCCGGTGCAGTTTCCACTACACAACACCCTCTATTGGAGGGGATAGTAATCCGTCCCTCCTTTCCCAGGGTTCAGACGTCATTCTTCTTCTAGGGGAAGGCACAGAAGGCTGTGTTTTTGGGGCCAAAGCACGATTCCAAAAGCCAATGCAGCTGATGGGACGAGGGATTGGGTGAAAGACTGCAGCAAGGATGAGCCTCTGGGTGAGTTTTCCCACCCCCGTGAGACCTGGGTCCCTCACTGGACTTAGAGATCAAAGAGACTCTAAGACCGAGCCTGAAATGCCAAGGGACTCCTGGGCACTTCCTGCCAGATGACTGTTTATAAACTGACAGAAAATCCACATGATACTAAATTCTGAAGATACAAAAATAGCATCCCTCTGGTGGGGAGGAATAAGTTGGGAGTTCAGGATTGACATACACACACTATTACGTTTAAAATAGATAATCAACAAGGACAGGGAACTCCGCTCTATATTCTGTAATAATCTAAATGGGAAAAGATTTTGAAAAAGAACTGATACATGTATATGTTTAACTGAATCACTTTCTTGAACACATGAAACACAACATTGTTAATCAACTGTTGTCGTTCAGTCGCTAAGTCATGTCCTTCTCTTTTCGACTGCAGCACAGTAGGCTTCCCTGTCCTTCACTCTCTCCTGGAGCTTGCTCAAACTCATGTCCACTGATGCCATCCAACCGTCTCATCCTCTGTCGTCCCTTTCTCCTCCTGCCTTCAATCTTTCCCAGCATCAGGGTCTTTTCCAATGAGTCAGTTCTTCGCATCAGGTGGCCAAAGGATTGGAGCTTCAGCGTCAGCATCAGCCCTTCCAGTGAATATTCAGGGCTGCTTTTCGTTTGGATTGACTAGTTTGATTTCCCTGCAATCCAAGGGACTCTCAAGAGTCTTCTCCAACACCACAGTTCAAAAGTATCAATTCTTAGGCATTCAGCCTTCTTTATGGTACAACTCTCAAATCCATAAATAACTACTGGAGAAACCATCGCTTTGACTATACAGACGTTTGTCAGCAAAGTGGCACTCCAATATAAAATTAAAATTTTAGAAAAAAGATCAAGCAAGTTGGGTGAAGGAGTCATGTAAAAAAGGTTATTTCTTTTTTACCAGAAACTGAAAATATATACTATAATAATTTTGAATGGTTATACTGTACTATGGCCACCTCATGCGACGAGTTGACTCACTGGAAAAGAGTCTGATGCTAGGAGGGATTGGGGGTGGGAGGAGACGGGGACGACAGAGAATGAGATGGCTGGATGGCATCACCGACTCGATGGACATGAGTTTGAGTGAACTCCGGGAGTTGGTGATGGACAGGGAGGCCTGGCGTGCTGTGGTTCATGGGGTCGCAAAGAGTTGGACACGACTAAGCGACTGAACTGAACTGTTTAAAATGATACATGTTGGGGCTTCCCTGGTGCTCCAGTGGTTAATACTCCGTGTTTCCAATGCCAGGAACCTGGGTTCAACCCCTGGTCAGGGAGTTAAGAGCCCACATGCTGTGCAGCGTGGCCAAAAAGTAAAATAATAATAATAATAACAAATTAAAAAAGAAGGACTCATGTCAATGTTTCAAAGTGTACTTTTGTCCTAAATAAACTCACCTTTTTCTTTTGGGCTCTGCCATGCAGTATGTAGGGTCTTAGTTCCCCTACCATGGATTGAACCCCGTACCCCCTGCATTAAGAGCTTGGAGTCTTAACCACTGGACTGCCAGGGAAGTCCCTAAACTCATGGTTTAAGTGTCTGAAAGCTTAAAAGAAAAAAAGCACTGCCCCTCTTACCCATGCCCCCAGGCCTCCTTTGCATTGCCCTTTCTGATAGGAAGGGAAGGTAATTATTACTAGTTTCCCACGAGCCTCCAGAAGAGAATCTGTATATTTACAAGCATGGATGAGTTTTCTTTTGTCACACACATGAAGCACACTTCAAAAGCTACTCTGTTTCTTACCTCTTGTATCTTAGAGATCATTTCATAACTGCACATAAAGAACTACATCATTCTTTTTAGTAGCGGCCTAAAATTCCATTATATGGAAGCACCAGATTAATCAGCCCCTTGCATGCTCAGGCCCTTCAGTTGTTTTCAACTCTTTGCAACCCTGTGGACTGTAGCCCACCAGGCTCTTCTGTCCATGGAATTCTCCAGGCAAGAATACCGGAGTGGATTGCCATGCGCTCTTCCAGGGGTTCTTGTTGACCCAGGAATCGAACAAACATCTCCTGCAGCTCCTGCATGTCAATAGGCAGATTCTTTACCACTGAGTCATTGGGGAAGCCCCAGTCAGCCCCTTCCTGATGGACAATGAGGCTGTCTGCAGCGTTCATTGTTACAGACCATGACTATTTTGTAAATATTAGTTTGTGCACGTGTGCATATGAATGTAAGATCAATTCCTAGAAGTAGAATTGCTAGTGCTTATTAAATACAGTATGCGCTTTAAAAATTCGACTGAATTTTGCCAAGCAACCCTCCAGAGAGGTGGCAGTGTGTTTAGACCACCAGCAATGAAAGGCAGCGCAGAGAGTGCTTTCCATATGAGGAATGACTGTTAGCTGCAAGAGCTGAGCTGGGGGCCTGTGCGTGGACAGATGTTCATCCTAGGACAAGTGACAAAGATCAGGCAACACCACCAACAGGCAAGCCACCCGTTTTACAGATGACAAAACAGGCACTGGGAATTGACAAGCTTCACCCAGGGTCATGGCCTGGGTCCTGTAAGCATGGGGCAATTTCCAGACAATATCTGTTTCACCCTCTGATCTCAGCTCTGATCTCTTGCGCTGACTTAGCAAAAACTTGGAGAACCAGCTCCTTTCTACTGTGAACTGAAAGCTGAGCCACCCACGTATTTCAGGGCTTTCTGAGTCACTGTATTCACCTCTACAAGAAACCGGGATCTATCACACACACACACACACACACACTCACCCAGGGACTGTTTCCAACCAGGATGGGGCCCACAGAGCCCTGACCATTCACAGATCCAAGGTTCCAAGGTGAATAGCAGTGATTATCCTGGACATTCATCCACCAGCCTAAAGAACCAAAAATCTCACCAGACTCTCTCCGTGGTGACCGCTAGGTGGAGGGCAGTGAGGACTGGAAAGAAGTGAGAGGGACACGTGAGCCAGGAGTGTTCTCATTAGCCATTCTGGAGACAGAAATAAGCACAGCAAAAATAGTTCTCTGTCTTTGTACTTGGAAAGTACCTCACACCCACTAACTCACCCTACTTCACAGAACTTCTCTGAGTTATACCGGGCTGCTGCTGCTAAGTCACTTCAGTTGTGTCCGACTCTGTGTGACCCCATAGACGGAAGCCCACTAGGCTCCCCCGTCCCTGGGATTCTCCAGGCAAGAACACTGCCGGGCAGGGATTCTTATATTCACAGTCCCCGTTTGAGAGCTGTTAAAAAGGAACTAGGACTTCCTTACTGCTAGAGAGGTAAAGAGACTAGAGGCAGAGCCTAGGATTCAGAGGTTAAATCCTGGCCACACCCTGTTGTGCACTTGTGGTGAGCAATCTCCTGCAATACACGTCCACAAAAACCATCCCTTGTCTGCCCGCATGCAAAGCGAGTCACTCTGTCCCTAGAAATGTTGTTAGAGGCCCTCCAGTGCGTGGCTAGACATGAATTCCTTTCTCTGGGTCCTCTTCTTTGTTTCAGCTCCATAAATACATCCTTTGTATGTACATCCAAGAAGACTCTTGGGATATTTCTGAGGGATACGTTTGCACTCTATCAGGTGCCTGGTATGGCCTCTGGAACATGAAAGGGAAAGTGAAGTCTCTCAGTCGTGTCCGACTCTTTGCGACCCCATGGACTATAGCCTACCAGGCTCCTCAGTCCGTGGAATTTTCCAGGCAAGAGTACTGGAGTGGGTTGCCATTTCCTTCTCCAGGGGATCTTCCCAACCCAGGGATCGAACCTGGGTCTCCCTCATTGCAGGCAGACGCTTTACCGACTGAGCCAGCGGTGCTGAATAAAAAATGTTTCTTCAGGGACTTCCCTGGTGATCCAGTGGTTAAGACTCCACTCTTCCAATGCAGAGGGCACAGGTTCCATCCCTGGTCAGGGAACTAGGATCCTACATGGCACACAGACAAAAAAAAAAAAAAAAAAAGGCTTTTTCAGTGTGTTTCTTCTGCTATATTTAAAATAGATAACCAACAAGGACCTACAGATCTAGCACAGGGAACTCTGCTCACTATTTTGCGGCAGCCTGGATGGGAGGGGAGTTTGAGGGAGAAGGGATACATGTATATGTATGCCTAGTCCCTTCACCGTTCACCAGAAACTGTTACAACATTGTTAATCAGCTATACCCCAATACAAAATAAAAGGTTTTGGCTTTTTTTTTTTAAGTGTGTTTCTGGGTTGGCCGAAAGTATAGATAGATAAATGGACAGATGGAGAGATGAATGGGTAGATGGTTGGGTGGAATATGGGTTTAATATGTTTCTGTGTTTGTTTTTTAACTTCCTTACACAGTATCCATTCTCCCTTCCAAATATCATCTTGATATCCTTTTATGGACTTATTTCTCCTCCAGGCTCTACAGTCTCAGGGGTACTGCGAAGCCCAGAGTTCTATCCTCTCCCAGCGAAGAAGCAAGCAAGTGACACCAGCTTGGCTGTTTACCCTCCCTCCCCTAGGACTATGAATCTTTAATAGATTGAGACGTGGATAGGAAACATGGCTGGGGTATATTTGGTTCAACAGTGGTACCCTGATGAGACTGTCCAGTAGCACTGCCGCCCAGATGCCCTGGTTTCTCACTTGCCCTTTTTCCAAGTCAGGTTCTCCAATGCTCTGTCCACTCTGTGAACTACTCAGCATCGCCCCCAGTACAATACCCTCCTGCTTAAGTTGTTTTCTACATTAATAAACAAAGAATTCTATTTTTTATTATTTTATTTCTATTTGGCTGTGCTGGATTTTCATTGCCGTGAGGGCTCTTTTTCTCTAGTTGCACAGGCGGGAGCTGCCCTCAAGGTGCAGTGCACAGGCTTCTCATTGCGGTGGCTTCCCTTGTTGTGGAGCACAGGCCCTAGGGCGTGTGGGCTTCAATAGTTGTGGCACGTGGGCTCAGTAGTTGTGGCTCCTGGGCTGTAGGGCACAGGCTCAGTAGTTGTGGCACAAAGGCTTAGTAGTCACACAGCATGTGGGATCTTCCTGGACCAGGGATCGAACCCGTGTTTCCTGCATTGGCAGGTGGATTCTTAACCACTGAGCCACCAGGGAAGCCCCGAAGAATTTTACATGTCACAGACGTAGAAATGAATGGAAAGGTGGCGGGGGGGGGGGGGCGGCAGCGGGTGGAGAAAGGGAAGGAGTGACGGAGGGAGTGAGGTGAAAGGACCGACCAGTACTGCCCACACAAGGACTTCATGAGCTAGGGAGTAAGGTGAGTCCCGGGCCTTGGTGAATCCCTTCCCTTGGACGGGAAGGAAGGAGAGATAATAAGATAACCCCTCAGCCTTAGCTGCAGGAGAAGTGATGTGAATCGATTTTAGGGGCAATAGCACACGTACCCCCAACTCTCCTCCGGAATACCACAAATCCTCTAGTTTTGTATCTTTCAACCGAGAACAGCCTCAGGAACAATACTGTCAAACCTCCACTTCCTAGATGAGGAAATGGAGGGCCTCAAAGGGCAGAGGTCTGCCAACATCTCACAAAGAGGACTGGAGCTGAACTGGGGCCAGAGCCCAGATCTAAATCCCTGTCCCCCCATCTTGTCACTGCCCAGAGCTGCCTCTGTCCAGAGTGACTAAGGTGCAGAATTTCCAAATCCCATTTTGAGAAAATTCCCCAAGGGGATTTCCTCGCGAATGCCTCAGGAGGTCCTAAGGTCCCTCTTTCTGTGGCCTGAACACTCTGTGGCCTGAACACTCTGCGGCCAGGGGTGAGTTGGGGGCAGGTTGGAAAAGAAACAGGAGACTGCAGACCCCCAGCCCCAGGCATGGCTGCAACAGGCAAGAGGTCAAGGGGGTCTCAGAACCAGCTCTTAAAAGGGGGCAGAATCCAGACCGCAGTCACAGAGCCCTGTGAGATTCTGAAACTTGTGTTACATCCTTTGTCAGTCTGTCTGTGAAACTTTGAAAAAGGGGTCTGTGTGCTGGCCTGCAGGGCCAGCCAGGAAAGGGGAAGTGGGGACCAGGTCTCACCCAGTGGCCAGGCTCAGAGGACGAGAAATCCAGGGCCTGAGTCTCTGAAATCTGCCACACAGAAGGCAGGAAAGTTCAAGGCAGGCCTGAGTCATTACCGTTTTTTGTGTGCTTTCTGCCTAATAACGAAATAACACCTGAAATATCTAGCAATGCCTAAAATATCCAGCACAGTGCTGAACAGCTAGTGGAAAATCACCGTCAATTTCCCTCACCTGCCCCCATGTCTCCTGACGCTGAGCTGAGATGAATACCTCTCCTGGGCTGGGGGTAGGGGCGGGGGCCGAGTATCATAAGGGAGGAAACTCTGGGGCCTGACATTTGGGAGAACAGAGAGAAAGCATTGCTTTCTTTATGTGCTGGTGCCAGGATTGGCGATGGGCTGTCAACTGGTTGCCTCCTTTCATCCTCTGGGATGTCCCAGGAGCTAGGAGTTTCTGGCCTGTTCCTAGAAAGGAAACCGAAGTGTCAGTTCAGTCAGTTCAGTCGCTCAGTCGTGTCCGACTCTCCGCGACCCCATGAATCACAGCACGCCAGGCCTCCCTGTCCATCACCAACTCCCGGAGTACACTCAAACTCATGTCCACAGAGTCGGTGATGCCATCCAGCCATCTCATTCTCTGTCGTCCCCTTCTCCTCCCGCCCCCAACCTTTCCCAGCATCAGAGTCTTTTCCAGTGAGTCAACTCGTCGCATGAGGTGGCCAAAGTATTGCAGTTTCAGCTTTAGCATCAGTCCCTCCAATGAACATCCAGGATTGATCTCCTCTAGAATGGACTGGTTGGATCTCCTTGCAGTATAAGGGACTCTCAAGAGTCTTCTCCAACACCACAGTTCAAAAACATCGATTCTTCGGCGATCAGCCTTCTTCACAGTCCAACTCTCACATCCATACATGACCACGGGAAAAACCATTACCTTGACTAGACGGACCTTGGTTGGCAAAGTAATGTCTCTGCTTTTTAATATACTATCAAGGTTGGTCATAACTTTCCTTCCAAGGAGCAAGCGTCTTTTAATTTCATGGCTGCAATCAGCATCTGCAGTGATTTTGGAGCCCAAAAAAACAAAGTCTGACACTGTTTCCACTGTTTTTCCATCTATTTCCCATGAAGTGATGGGACCAGATGCCATGATCTTTGTTTTCTGAATGTTGAGTTTCAAACCAACCTTTTCACTCTCCTCCTTCACCTTCATCAAGAGGCTTTTGAGTTCCTCTTCACTTTCTGCCATAAGGGTAGTGTCATCTGCATATCTGAGGTTATTGATATTTCTCCCAGCAATCTTGATTCCAGCTTGTGCTTCTTCCAGCCCAGCGTTCCTCATGATGTACTCTGCATATAAGTTAAATAAGCAAGGTGACAATATACAACCTTGACGTACACCTTTTCCTATTTGGAACCAGTCTGTTGTTCCATGTCCAGTTCTAACTGTTGCTTCCTGACCTGCATACAGGTTTCTCAAGAGGCAGGTCAGGTGGTCTGGGATTCCCATCTCTTTCAGAATGTTCCACAGTTTATTGTGATCCACACAGTCAAAGGCTTTGGCATAGTCAATGAAGCAGAAATAGATGTTTTTCTGAAACCGAAGTGTAGACGAGTTAATAACTCGACCAAAGATATACAGAGAGTAAATGATCTGTTTATCCCCGCCTTCGCCAGGCTTTCTCCTAGGGTCTAGGGACAGCGGAAGGGGGCTCAGAAAGTGCTCACAGAGAAAGGGGAAGCCTGCAACAAACACGCAAAGTAAAACCAAGAACAGACTCCCAAGTGTCAGGAGGAGGAGGCCCTGAAATTGCCCCATCCCCCATCCCCAGCAATTTTGGAAGAACCTATCCTTCTGTCCGGGCCTTGATGCCCCACCTCCAGGGCGCCTTGTGGTGGGCTCCTCCAGTACCCCCCCAAACCTGCCCCGAAGCGAAAGGGGTGAGCACACGAGCAAACACACCACCTGTGGTCTCCAGCCGTAGTAAACAAGCAGGGTGCACACAGCCCCTGTCCTGTGTGGTGAAGGAGCCAGCAGAGGGGAGGCTGAGAAGCTGCAGCCCTTCGACCCTGCTGTGGTTGAACCCGGAGAAAGGGTGTCATGGTCGGTGCCCTGACAGTGAGATGTACCAGGGGATGGAAAAGGGAAGAGCGGCCCAGAATAGGATGACAGGATGAGCAAACCGCAGCTGGGCCCCCTGGGGCTCCTGAGCACAGGGCTTCCTGTGTCCCCGTTTCTTTGATTAACGGCCTTCATTCAGCCTCCATGACCTTCCCTGAGTTCCACTGGGCAGATTCAGGCAGTTGTTAATTAGGGAAAGGAGGGGATGAGAGACCAGGGAGAAACAGTGGCAGCTGCTCACGTGGAGTAGCTGTCCCCATGTCGGCGTTTCTGTCATCGAATGTGCCGTTGCTGCTCTAGTGTGACCGCCTGCCCCCGGGTGGTAGGGGTTTGTAGATGGCAGCCGCCAGGCTCGCTCTCCTCGGCTCATCCTCCCTCTAGAAGGTTCCCCAGACCCTCAGTAGGAGTGGGCGCTGCTGCGGGTGTGAGTGTGTCCTCGTGCCCCGTGTGACGTTGCACGGCTAGCCGCACTCTGTGTTTGCACGCTTCCTCCTGCGCTCCTGGGATCGGGCAGCATGGCGGGAACGCAGAGACTGGATTCCGCTGCAGTCAGGACTTGCTCCTGCTGAGCTTCGGGGTGAGTACTGGCCGGCCTGGTCCCGCGGGGGCACTTAGGCCACGCCCTGAGAGTGGAGGGTCAGCGGGTCTCCGGAGGTCGGCCGGCGAGAGCCCTCAGCAGCAGAGAACGTGACCTTGGCGCATGGCTGGTGCCGGACTGGTCAGAGCTCGGCCTGAGGCTCCCGCGCGTCTGTGCGCACGGGTGTCCCTCCCACAGCGGCAGTGCTGCTGGCCATGCCCTGCGTGCACGGTCTCGGAGGGAGCAGGGCCCAGGGCGTCAGGGTTCTCGAGGCTGCCCTGCCAGCGTTTCTCACGGAGGTGCACCGGCAGCTGGGGCTTGGCCGCCGCTGAGGGGTCACCCTCCCTTGCAGGTGCTGCTCTGGGCGGTCCTCTGGTGGGGCCGGCCCGGGGGCCCAGCTCTGCTCGAGCCGCTCTGAGGGCAGGAGGCTGTCTGCTCTGTCCTGTTCTCTCAGCTAGAAAGCTGGATTGGGTTTTGGGGATTGTTACCAGCAGCTTTTAGCTATACTTCAGAATAAAGTCCGCCACAGAGTTCTCTCCTTCATCTGCTTGGTCCTCCGTGTTTCTCTGAATTCTCAAAGCCCCTGAAGCCTTGAATGGGGTTGGGGGGGGTGTGTCTGGAGGGGCAGGGGCTCGGGCACCAGCCGCCGTCCCAGGACTGACTCGTCTGTGTGTTTCCAGTTTACCCACACTACTTCTACAGGTGATTAGACAGCGTCCAGGATACGACAGAGACTACATTTTCAACTCGATGCAATCTTTAATCTGTTGATACTTGTTATATGGACCCGAAGATACTTTATGACAGGGTTTTTAATTAGTGAAAAGCTCATGGATACCATAGAGAAAATAATTTTAGAATTTCATGTTTCTTATGTTTATGTAAACTTATGACTTCATTTATATAATTACTTACTTGTATATTCAGGCTATAAATATCCTTTCAGATCAATTCGTGTTCTGATACCTGATTTTAGTCTTTCAAATGAATGTACTGTAGTGCTTGTCTGTATCAATCCTATGAACAAATATAGGGCGTTTGTAAATGATGCATTTATTGTAATTATTCTTGTTTAATTTTTACATGTTAAACCATGAGAGAAAGGCTTTTCCTGCGATTGTAAAATCATCATGACACGGTGTGCATTCTCCTTCCAGAATGTAACCGAGCTCTCCAACAATCACTCTGAAATCAGCAAACTTAATTCCAACCAATGGTTGTTGGATTTTAACGACTGACCTAAACCGTACTTTTTCTGGCAAGAAATGCTTTTTCTCTGCAGCGCGAAGCGATTTAAAAGTACTGGGTGTTAAATGTGAGCTTCTGATGAAATTTGGGCTGAAAGGATGACTAGAAGACGACTATGAAAATCTCTCCGGTAACCTAGTCTCTGGACTCGGATCCCTCCTCTCCGGTGAGACTCTTCGGGGACCAATCGTGATGCCCTGCACCTGCTGCGGAGCCATCCAGCTGGACAGCGAAGGTGCCACTTCCCAGACAGACAGCGTAGTGCAGCTCTGACAAAGGCCTTATTTGTATGTAAATCATCTTTTTACATCTGTTTCTAAACATGTTTAAAGAATGGACCTAGGCATATATTTTTAGATTGCAATGACATAGCCATTCTGGATTGTATAAGTAGCAAATGTAACTTTTACTTTTTCAGCGGCACATTAAAAAAGCCAGCAAGAGATGCGTTCAGATCACGGTGTGATATTTATTATGCAGCTGGATCTCGGTAGACAGAGACAGCATGTCTCTTTACATGTGGGTTCTGCCTTTAATTTACTCGTACAATTCATTCTTACTGTTCTGTTTTCCTATTAATCTTTTGTGAACTTCCTGAATATGTGACAAAGTACGAACAGTCTACTTTTGAACTTTTTTTATTGCAGTATTATTTATTGCTTTCTTTCAATAAAGTACTGAAGCAAAATTTCCCACTGCCAATCAAGAGTGCCGAGGGTAAGCTGTCCTCTCCCTGAGAACAGACCAGAACTGGTAATGGGAGCCCGTGTCATCACACGGGCATTCTGTTAGGAGTCGATGGATACAATGGAAAGGCCAGAAGGCGAAGACATAGGTGTCCCCAAAGGACGACCGACGGGGTGTTCATGCCCTTGGCTCCGGAGCCAAGAGGCTCCATCACTTCAGCATCTGCCGGGGGCAGGTCCTCTCCCATCATCAGACCCTAGTCCAGCATCAGGCCATCCCCCAGCATCAGGCCCTAGTCCAGCATCTGACATTCCCCCTGCATCAGACCCTCCCCCAGCATCAGATCCTAGTCCAGCATCAGCCCTTAGTCCAACATCATGCCCTCCCCGAGCATCAGATCCTAGTCCAGCACCACGCCCTCCCCCAGCATCAGACCCTAGTCCAGCATCAGAAGCCCCCCCCAGCATCAGACTCCCTCCCCCCTCAGCATCAGACCATCCCTCCCAGCTTCAGGACCTAGTCCAGAATCAGACCTTCTGGGGCATTAGACCTTGCCCCAGCGTCAGGCACTCCCCCAGCATCAGACCTTAGTCCAGCATCAGAGGTTACCCAAAATATCAGGCCCTAGTCCAACATAAACCCTCCCCCAGCATCAGGCCCTATTCCAGTAGCAGGCCCTCCCCAAGCATCAGACCCTAGTCCAGCATCAGACACTCGTCCAGCAACAGGCCCTCCCCAGCTTCCGACCCTAGTCTTGCATAAGACGTTCCCCTCAGCATCAGAAGTTCCCCAAATCAGACCTTCCTCCAGAATCAGACCATCCCACAGTGTCAGGCACACCCCGTCACAGACCCTCCCCCAAAATGAGACCCTAGTCCAGCATCAGGCCCACCCCCACCCTCAGACCCTCCCCAGGCATCAGACCCTTCCCAGTATCAGGCCCTCCACCTCCAGTATGAGGTGTGGCATCCCCACTTTTCTGACACTCCTTAGCACACTCAGGCAGTCCCAGTGCAGCAGGACAATAGCTCTTGCAGGAGGTGCATTTTTATGAATCACCTGCGGAGCAGCAGCAGCTGGGGTTCCTTTCAGGTCAAGGACAGGCGAAGAGGAGGCACTTGTGCAGGAGGCAGTGGTGGCTGAGGGCACGTTCCCCAGCTCTGCATCCTCCCCGAGGGTGGGGGAGGGCCTGATGCTGGACTAGGGGCTTTGCTTTCCTGCTCTCTCACGGGCCCCAGGGCGGTGTCCTTCCAGATTCACGGTCTCCTTGATGTCTCAAGCCCAAGACCTGAGTTGCGTCCCAGTCCTGCATGGCAGAGGGCTGGGAACACCCAAGATCAAGGGCTGAAAAGATCCCGGGGGACAGCCGGGCCCCAGAGGGTGGCAGGGCAGGGGATGAGCCTGGCCGCCCACAGAGGGCCCCACAGCAGCACTGGAAGGAGAACAGTGATGTCTTAGCTCACTCGGGGATGCTGCCCGGCCTAGCGCTCAAGAGATGTTACCGCCGGCAGCTCTGTGGACGCAGGAAGCCTGGTGAGTGACACTACTCCACTTGGGCCGTGTGGGTGGGCACTGCTGACCACGGCCTCGGTTTCCGTTCTGGTTCTACTGTCCCTCCGAGGGCTGACGGGTTCCTCTTCCGAACGGTACAGGTATTCTCTTTATGTGGGTTAGCGCATCCCTGCTTGTTTCCGTCAGCACTGCTGTCGCTCATCCTGTGTTTCCCTCTTTACAACCTGTGCTTGCTGCTCTTCTGGTTTAACTTAGGAGCATGGAATTGTAGCATGTATATTATCATAAGTGACCAGTCCAGGTTCGACGCATAAATTTTCCTCTGTTCATTTCTTTGCATTTGTGCTTTTTTAATAAAATTCTTTTTTAGAAATTAAAAAAAAAAAATAAAGAATTGAATATGTCAGTGAAAAAAAAAAAAACAAAACTTAGGAGCAGCCCTTATTTTCTGCATTTCCTAGTTGTCAGCATTCACTGGGGCTTTCCAGGTGGCGCTCGTGGTAAAGATCCTGCCTGCCAATGCAAGAGATAACAAGAGACGTGGGTTCGATCCCTGGGTCAAGAAGATGCCCTGGAGGAGGGCATGACAACCCACTCCAGTATTCTTGCCTGGAGAATCCCCTGGACAGAGGAGCTACTGGGCTACAGTCCCTGGGCTTGCAGAGTGTCGGACACGACTGAAGCAGTTCAGCACACACTCAGGTTTTAGTTCAGTCGCTCAGTTGTGCCCGACTCTTTGCCGCTCCATGGACGGCAGCACTCCAGGCTTTCCTGTTCTTTTCACTATTTCCTGGAGTTTGCTAAAACTCTCGTCCATTGAATCAGTGATGCCATAGAACCATCTCATTCCTGTTGCATCCACCGGAGAGGTGGCTGGGGTTCGGCAAAGTGCCCGGTCCCACTGCGTGGGTGTGAACCTGCCTCACCACTCCCTAACCGCGGGGCCATGTCTCCTCTGTAAATCGGGAGGAGGCAGCCCCTGCTTGGTGAGGGGCATGCGCAGCATCTGGTACACAGTCAATGCAGCATCCCTCGCAGTGCTGTATTTCTGAATAACAGGGAGAGATGTAATAACCTGCTCCTTTTCCCCTCTTGTCCCTAAACTGCGCTCCAGACCACATCTGCGTTACTTACCCCTGTACATCCCACACCCAGCACAAACAAGACACTCAGCAAATATCTGGCTGGAGAGGCAGGAACACACCCTGTCCTCCAGGAGATGGCGCCGAGTGAGGTGGGGGCCTGGTGATGACACTGTGTGCTGAGGAGCCCCCAGGAGGACCTGCGCGGCTGTGGGGTGGGACGGGGGCTGTGGGCAGAGCCCCTGACAGGCTCCTGGGGGTGGGGACGGTGGCAGGAAGGAGGGGGCTCTTCCTTGTGGGCTGTCCACAGATTGTACCTCACCCCTCACTGATGAGCACTTAGCCGTTTCCAAACACCTGTCACTGTTCTGGAGGAAACAACCATTGCCCAGCTCCTACTCAAGCAATTTGGGAGAATATGTTTCTAGCATTGGAGTATAAACATCTGCTTTATTCATTCCATGCTCCCTTCGTCCACCCATCCAGCCAGCCATCTGTTCATCCATCTATCCACTCACTAATCTATCCACCCATCCACTGACGAATTCATCCATCCATCCACCCAACCACTCATTAACTCATCAGATCATCTCAGACCCACCGAGAAGATAGACGCCTCCTCCGCTCCTGCTCCCAGGAGGACCCCCAGCGTGAGTGACAGGTGCCTCGTGGGGATGACGGGGGAGACGCAGAAGGGACATGCCTGCAGGCCCCCTAACTCCGAACGGTGAAGCACCCACCTGGTCCGAATGCCTCCTTGCCGGGGTGTCCAGGCCGGCCCTTTTACTTCTTTTGAAATATGCGGCTGATGGAGTACCTGATGCTTTTGTTTTTTGCTGCTTTGTGTGGCAAGTCCTGGCTGCTGCTGCTGCTGGGGTTGTTCCCGGGGCTGTCCTGGGAGCCTGTCGAGCTTCAGGGAGAGAAAACGACCGTTATCCAGCACCCTCGTGCAAACATACACCCGTCCACAGGACCTACTGATAGAACTGGGCACCCAGCAACCTCCGCGCCTCAACCTCACAGCAGACCGTGGAGTCTCCTTCACCAAGCACACTCCACACGAGCAATGCAGACTCCTGGCCACAGACAACCACCCGGGAAAGCTGCAATTCCCTGCCTCTAGCTCTCGCCCAAGGAGGGCTTGACTCCAGGCCAGCTGGTGCAGAGGGCGCTCCAACCTTCCCTCAGGGTCGCTGCTCGGCAGGTGACGACACTCCCAGGGAAGGCGAGCTCCCCCGCTCTGGGCAGTCCCCCTGCCTCCCGCATGGTGACTGCCCCTGGCAGTGGCAGGAGAGCGACGGTCACCATGCAGGGCTGCTGGTCAGGTGACCACACGTGCCCTCCATCGAGCGCTGCCTGGCTCAGGACGGGAGTTCAGCAGGTGGTCGTCTGAGTGAGGACAGTGTCAGTCACGGGAGTGGACAGAGTCTCCTGAGAGGAGACCCTTGAGGAAAAGGGAGGGACCCTCAAGAGTGAACCCGAGAGGCAAGGGGCCGCCACCGGCAGGAACGCGCCCCGGGCTGGGCAGACCTCTAGCAAGAGCAGGAGGAAAGCTCCCACAGGAGTCAATCCATCGAGACGGACGTTTCCTAAAATCACTGAGGTCACTGAGCTCTCCTCCCCCAGCACCTGAAGTCCACCACTAAACCCAGGCACCGAACCCAGTGGGATTCATGTAAAATCATCCTTGCAACTCTTTCAAGACAAGAGGCGCAGGGCTCCTGAAACTGATGCCGAGGCGCACAGGCCCCTTACTTGCAGGCGTCCCTGATGGCCTCGTGGCTGGCTGTGCGCAGCGACCCCGTGTGCAACCGGTCCAGCCGAAAGGACCGCGGTGGGGCAGGGGTCGAGGTTTTGCCTTCGATGCCTCCTACCTCTTCCCGGATAGCTGGCGGCTGAGGGAATGAGGTAAGTGTAAAATTGGGTAACAAAAGACTGTCGTAAAAGGCAATCTCACAGGCTTTACATTATAACCAGAAACTTATTTGAAAATCTATTAGCTATGCTTTCCCCCAAGTACAAAATAAACCCTTGTTATAGCTTAATGCCATCTTAAAGGACTGTCTTGTTCAAGAGAGGCAGGGTTGTGGGGCAGCGAGAGCACCCGACTGAGTGCAGAGACCCCGGACCAGAGCCTCCCTGCAGCCGGGCTCTGCCCTCCCTGGAATCCAACAACCAGATGGCCCTGTCGGGCAGGAGGGCAGAGCGATGCCAGCACCGTGAACCCTGCATGGCATGAACTGCCCTGATGAAAAGACTGTGCTCATCGCCAGACGCTGCTCAGAAGCACCAGTTTCGAGAGTAAGAAGAAACCTCTCAGCAAAGCCGTCCAGACCTTTCTGTTTGAAGGAGGAAAGGACACCGCTTGTGCCACCACCCAAGAGCATTTGTAGTGATGATGCAGGTTACTGGAACCCATCACGACCAGAGAAACACAGAAAAGGTACCTAACCCCTCCATGCGAACACCATGGGTCTGGCTTGTATTTCTCGGGAACACACAGACTGGGGGCTACACCCTGAAGTGCTTACACACAGTTCGAGTGTAATTTGCTCACTGTGGTTTCCATAAAGCACCCCTAGGTCTCACTAAGAGATGATCTTGTATCAACCTAGAGCAGTGGAATGGGGAGGGAGATTTGAGTTAGGTTCAAAAGGGAGAGGACATATGGGTGCCTACGGCTGATCCATGTTAAGGTTTGACAGAGCAGCACACCCAGGACACCAACCCCAGGGTGACGGCGCTGCCCTGCTGTGCCCAGCAGGAGGGCTCCCGGGCACTGAGCTGCCTGAACCAGAGTGCGGCTGCCCGAGTCCTGCAGGAAGGCCCCAGGAGTGCTCGGTCAGAGGGCTGGGAGCAGGAGAGGGACAAGGAAGGCCAGCCCTTGGGGCACTGGACTCCAACAACAGGGGCTCATCCAAGTGACCCGAGGGGAGCGGCACCGAGCTCCCTCCTGATGCTCCTTCCATCAGGGATGCCGTGATGGACACGAGAGCCTCAGGAGGAAAGCGGGCTGGACGGCACCACGGGTACGCGTCCAGGCTCTGATCAGACCAGTCCGCACCACACTGCTGTGTGTGTGAGCCTGGGCACGGTGCCCAGCCTCTCTCAGCCTCAGTGTCCATGTCTGCTGAATAGGGATAACAGCAGCCTGGACCTCACCTGGGTGTCTGCGGGATGAGATGACAGACTCGCAAAGCACTCGACACGGTGCCCGGCACACAGTCTCCTGCACACTGCTACCCACCGTCAGTAAATTGGCTTCCCGCAAATCTAACATCTATGTCTTTTAAGAAAATCTAACAGTCACGTCTTTTAAGAAAACACTGAGCATAAATTCCACGGTGGTCCAGAGGTTAGGACTTGGCACTTTCACTGCCGGGACACTGGTCTGATCCCTGGTTGCGGAACTAAGATCCCATAAGCTGTGCAGCATGGCCAAAAGAATAAGTAAAGAAAAATTTAAAAATAACCAATGATACTATGTCTATTATAAATAAGCATGAGATGATTAGAAGGCAAACAAGTCGGGAGAAAGGCAAACTGTTACAATTGTCCCAACGAATGACCTATTTCCAACAGAACCATCAGCATGTTTTACGTGGTGGGTGAGTTTCATTACTTCCATTAAAACATCAATTATTCACCAGTACATAACCACATAGTGTTCATTCACATTAAACGATAAGGACTATTTAACACTTCACAGAGAAACAAAGGCATGCTAAAGTTCTAAGGAGTTTACCTTTCAACGATGCTTCCTTAAATCACTAGGCTGATAGATGCATGCAAAGAAATGAAGAGAAACCAGATTTATTGCGACTCTGAAGCTAAAAATTCAGGAATCAGTATAGGCAAAGACAGTAAAGCAAAAAAGACTGCAAACATATAAGTGAGATGAAGATTTAGAGAACATGTAACTGGAAACAGAACATTTTTTTTTACCACAGAAATTAAATAAGCTATTGAAGATTTACTAGAGAAACACTATCAATTATTACTCAGAAGATACAATTCCATTACAACATCATGATTTAATAAAGCACAGCATTCTGTACAATAAAGGGCCTTAACAGCTGTCTATTCTCAGCCAAACTTCTCTATAAGTTAGTTTCTCTCAACAAAAAACATGTTCAACGTTAAATCAGTAATTTAAGTGATGAGAAAGTTACCATAATACCTATTTCAACATTGAACAAATCTAACCACCTACTGGACATTAATGTAAAATCCTTACAAAGAATTTGATTTAAAACTTCGCAAAATAAATTCATTAAAGCAGGTTCCCTGTGAAAATATGTAAGAATGAAAGCTAGCATAATAGCAGGTGCAGTCTTTACATTTTATTAGCCATAGAAGATACTTTTTTAAAGTCTAAGAGAGACATTAACTGTGCAAAAGCTGATGAGATTGAGAGTCTTAAATACAAGCACCTACACAGAAAGGATATTGTGTCAAAAGTCCATTAAATCTACACTTAAGAGGGTCATTTCTTTATGTAAGGATCATCTCATTTATGAATTACACACGTTATGTAGTTTAGGATCCATCTACATTACGCTTATAACTGCATGCTGCTGCTGCTGCTGCTAAGTCGCTTCCGTCGTGTCCCCTCTGTGCGACCCCATAGATGGCAGCCCACCAGGCTCCCCCGTCCCTGGGATTCTCCAGGCAAGAACACTGGAGTGGGTTGCCATTTCCTTCTCCAATGCATGGAAGTGAAAATGGAAAGTGAAGTCTCTCAGTCGTGTCCGACTCTTCGCGACCCCATGCACTGAAGCCTACCAGGCTCCTCCGCCCATGGGATTTTCCAGGCGAGAGTACTGGAGTGGGGATGCCATTGCCTTCTCCTGTAACTGCTTAGTGATACGCTAATTCAAACTTACTGCTATGGGGGAAAAACACCATTTAATGAGACATGAAGACAAAGCACAAACCCGACTAAGGGGACTCACGCTGTGGACCACAGCACCGCTATGACCAGAGCAAGTGGGAGGACGGGGGAGGGGAGACGGATGGGCAAACGACAGCTGATTGACAACGACTGACTGACCATTGCCTGACTGACAACGACTAAGCAGACAGCAGGATGAGACAGGAAATCAAAACCAATAACGAAAGCAGACACACCGTCAGAGAAGTCCAACAGCAAGGAAAACATATACAGAACTGTTCTTTTACAAATACTCGGAAAGAAATCAAGCATGAAACCACAGAGAAATCGTCAAAGAATTTTAAATTTCAACTACTTAGTCAATGATGCAAATTATAAAAACAGCGTGTCAGAAGACCACAACATGGACTAGTTACCACTTCACATGCCGCTAAAATGATTCACAGTGAATTTAATTATATGCTGACTAACAACATAGCTAACATGAAATGAGTGGTAATGGAAACAGTGATAATGCAAGTGCAGTTACAAACAGAGTGTTGTACACGTGATTTCATGGGGTAAACAGCAACGCACTCACAAAACTTAAGCTAAACATGAAAGCAAGCTGGGACATGTGCTTTAGAGCCACACACTCTGTCACCAAAAGCCCTAGGACGTCATCCTGTTTTTAGACTCGGAAGAGTGAGGAAGCCCGACTTCTTCCCTGGGGCCCCCGGCTTTTAACCCGGTTTCACACATAGAGCTGGCCTGAGCGCACGGCCAGGCCCATCAGCAAGCAGACCAGTTTAGATTCTTGGGTTTTCTTCCCACCGCATGCCCTGCACCCTGCAGCCAGGCATCCCCAGTGGAAAATGTGCGGCACGGTTTTCACACGCCATGAGAGCTGCCTATGGTAACTTTCACGAAGCTGTCTGCTCCCTGAGAACAGAAACTTCCCTGCAGCTGCTGTGCCCAGCACAGGCCAGGCCCAATGTTACAGAGGCAGGCTCTGGCTGAGTTCACGATGACGTGCTAAGCCAGTGATCCAGAACTGAACTGAACTGAATTTGTCACTGTGCCATTATGGAATGATTAAAGGCTAGGAAGTTTTAAAAATCTTAGACCTCTGAGCATAGCAAATGTACCTGATTTTCTTCTGGGTAAAAAGAGAAAAAACAAACAAACAAAAGAAAACCAGTGTGCTGGGGGAGGGACGCGGCAGGGAGGAGGCAGACACATACCCCAGTCGTGATGCCCAGCTTGTCTACTTCCTGCGGCGGGCTGTGCCGCCTCCTTTGGGGCTTGGAGCGCCCACTGCTGGGCGAGCTGGAGCCGGGATACAGGCTGAGGGAGCTCATCGTTTTACAACGACGGAGGTTGCCTAAGCTCCCCCTGTCCACCCTGCTCTCAGTCTCCTTGGCCGACTGCTCTGTGTTCTTCTCTTCGATCAAGCTAAAATAGAATAAAACCCGTCACCCGCCTTTGTCAGCAGAGGAGTGTGTCTGGACAACACATTTGGGCTGGCATTCTGTGTCACGATTAGCAAATTCCAGGAACAGTTGCTCAATTAACATCTCAGCAAAAAGGTTCAACTTTCCCTCTTTTGAATATTCTCAAACTTAGAATAACTTAGCACTGAGTCTCACAAAGTGGCCCCTGATCATTCACGTTTGATTGCACTTATTTACTCTAACATTCTGACGGGGCCTGGGTGGCGACTCTCTCCCTGTGAGGAGATACCTGAAGTTGACAACCTCTACCTTTTCCCTGCTCTCAGGGCAGAGATGCACGTCAGTGCCTCAAGTCTTTTCCACTGGGAGTCGGGAACTCTGTACAATCAAAACAGCGATTCACGAACAAGCTGGAGTTTCTAAACACAAGTCTGCAGACCAGATGAAGTGCTGAGTTGATCTTTCTTTTTTTTTGAGGTTGTATATGTACAAACGCATCACTTGATGAGGTTCTCCCCCAGCTTTGTGTGAGTTTCTGGATTCATGTCAATGGGCCGCATTAACCTAGAATTCACGATTACTGCTCTTCTCCCCTAATGTGTCATGGAAGATGTTATACAGCAGTTTAAATACTCGATTATGCAAATAAAATGATTTTCAAATTAAAATACAAGATTCTTACAGGAACTAAACTCTCCAGTTTCACTTCTACTTATACATCTTGAAAGTTTTTCACTGTTGATAAGTTGATGGACAGAATTTACCATTTACATCAAGTCAAGGAAAAATCACTTTTACCTGACAACTTGCTATAAAAATAAGAATATATAACCGTTCCATATTTCCTGCGGGGAAGGGGAAAGACAATCTTTCTGAGCTCGTCTGTGCTCAAACACGGCCTACAAAGCAGTCTGTCTATGGCGTCAAAAGTGCAGGCAGCACCACCTGCGTTTGCTGGTTGTGCCGTCCATCCCCTGCCTTTCCCCTAGTCCCCCCACGCTCGGCTGACAGGGACGGGCACCTCGGCCTCAGCTGACGTGACGAGAACAACCTGAGCAGCAGCTCTGCCGGGTCCTGTGCAGGACGTGGACTTGGGACAGGGGAACCGCTGTGCGGGTGTGGCACCAGGCAGGCCTCGGGGCCCCCAGCCACCTGGCTGTACCCAGACCCAAGGCCCCCTGCTCACCACGAGGCGGGCCTTTGGATTCTGTCCCCTTTTGTAAATTTTTATAACTGCCAAGACCGTGTCTAAAGAAAACATCTTAAATCTACTGATGAGATGAGAAAAACTCAAACACATGTCCTTGGACCACTGTCTTCCCACAAGCCAATCTTCACACTGTATTAAGTTAAAAAGGAAAATGCAGATCTGAGTGGGAATTTGCCAACCCCAAAACCCCAGCTTTTCTGATCCAGGCGGCTTTTCACCAGAACGTGGGAGTCTCTGAGCGACACATGAGGGCGCGCCCTCAGTGCTGCAGGGTGCACGGGCCACAGGGGACACCGCCTCGGCACCTCACCCAACTTGGGGCTCAGAGCTGAGGGGGGGACACCCCACAACGCCCCCCCCCCTGCAGAGTGCTGACACCACACTGTGGACAGAACGCCCTGGCTGACTGAGCTCTAGAATCAAGGGCAATCTTGGAACTGAAAATTCTTGAGGCAGACCTGAAGTCAGTTTTCTTACTATGGAACACTCAGACTTCTCTAAGGAGAAGACAGTTCCCCAGAGAAACCGAGTTTCCGGGGAGCTGGCATCAGGCGCACCCACCAGATCTCTTCGTTGATGGCGTCCAGCTGCCCCTGAAGCATCACAGTCGGAGTCTCGGCATCGTCCTGCCCTCTCGGTGACAGCTGAGTGGCCGAGCTGAAGAGGGTGACCCCGTCGCCCTCGCCGTCAGACACGCCCTCGTCACTCTCGAACGCCTGGGCCATGTTGGCCAGCACGCTGGCTTGCTGCGCGCGATCCCAGCCCTGTTCCTTCAGGGTCTGCACCTGGGCAAGAGAGGACCACGTCTCGTCAGCGACATTCAGGGCAGCTCAAGTCTATCAGGAACTGAACACAATTTTACATGGAAGCCCTGACTGAGGATAAATGGGCCATGCTTAGGAGACACTGGCATCTCTTAAGCGAGCAGTACTGAAGAAACGGGCAGGAGGAGAATTCAGTTCCCATATGGCCTGGTGACACTCAGCTCTTAGCGTGGACAGAAGGCAATCCTATGAGGTTATTCACAAGCGAGGGCTGATGGAGTCAGGGACAGAAAGCAAACATTAAAAAAAATACATCCATGCCCCCATCAGCCAGGCTGAAGGAAAATAAGGAAAAGCAATCCTTCAGCTCCACAGCCGCTGGGTCCACCTCAGCTGTCATCACTTATACTGGTTCACCGAGGTGGCCGTCCTCGCAGGTTCCCAGCCCTCCGTTTTCCAGGCTGGTCTGAACTCCCACAGACAGGAGAGAGCAGGGGCAGCCAGCGGACAGGAGGGCCAGCCCCGCCGCAGCTCTCCTTTCGGGGCACAGGCCCTCAGCTGTTCTGGGCGGCGGCCCCTCGCACTGCAAGGGCGGCTCTGTCATCAGAGACGCACGGGAGCGTGCCTGCGGGGCCCCGTGCCGCCCTCCCGCTCTCACACCTCACACCCTTCTCTCCGCAAATGTCCCCCCTGCCCCACTGTCACCCAGGTCCTGCCTTCTTTTCCCAGACATGACCTCAAAGCAACTGACGGGCAGCCTCGAGATGCTGGCTTGCCGGCTCCCTGTCCCCCGGGGCCAGTGCCCTCGCCCCCTGTCTTCATCACGACCCCTCCCCAGGGCAGGGCCACCCCCTTCGCTGGCTCCAGGACCACCTGCCATCATTCCTGCTCCACTCCAACGAACCAACTGCCTATGGGTTCACCCCCATTCACCCCCGCGCCTTCAAATCGCACAACGGGAACCAGCAGATTCCTCCTCCAGGGCTCCCTGCAGCGCCTGCTGCGAGTCTCTGAAAGTTCCCTGGGAGCGGCCTCTACTGTCCCCCTCCCTGCCTGGTCTCCAGCTCTCTGCAAGCAGGCGGTGTGCCCCACCCCGCAGGGCAGCTCCCCGGGGGCTCTCAACCCCTGGACTGCCAGCAAAGCCCCAGAAATAAACTTCTAAGAAAGAAACGAAGGGGTGAGGGTGGACCGAGAACAAAGTTCGAGCACGGCGGCTGCTAACACTGGGGCCATCGGGGGATCCGGCTCACTGATGCTTTCTGTAAGGGTTGTGGGCACACGTCTACGTCTGTTCCTTTACACACTGCCTGTGGATGCTGTCACGCTTATTGACTAGCATGAAATGCTGCTACTCAATTATTCGTAACCAGTAAAGACATTCACTCTGAGGCCCTCTTGGGAACAGTTTTCCAACTCCTGTCCTGGAGCTTTTCCCCACACACAGACCAGGCCGGGATAGGCCCTGCCAGATGTGCCTCTTTGTAAAGGGGCCCTGGGGCTGGCTCACCTTATCCTCCAGAGCAGCCATTCTCTCCTTCAGATGAAGCTGAAGCCTCTCATCTGATTCAGACACAGGCTTATCCACGGTATCAGATAAGGGTTTATTGTGTTCTTCCTTCACGTCTTCTCCCTGCCTTGCCTAAAACAGGAAAAACAAAAACTCATAAACTTCAAGAGCAAAGTACGGTCCTTCTTTTAAAAGCACCGGGGAGCCGTGACGTGAGCACCCTGTGCCCTGGTTCCCGAGGCGGTCCCCTCCCACGGCCACCTCTGGTGGGCTCTTGAGCATCACCAGAGCAGACGGACAGGTGCAGAGGGAGGCAGAGACTTCACCTGTCAAAAGTCACTCCCAACGCTTCCCTTTGGCTGAGCACCTGGGGGACCTTAATGTCACCAGCCATTACCTGTCAGAGGAGCTCGGAGAGCAAGCAGATTGACACTCAGAAACAAGCAGACTTTAAAGGGGATCGGCTTACACACACGTTGGTAGAGGAAATTCCCAGTATATAAACAGAAGCTTGAGTCTGGTTTAGGGGGTAAAATGAATTCAATTTACAAAGTAAAAGGTGAGAAAATTCATTTTGGGGAAAAAAGCCAGTGGAGATAGACATTCACATATTTTTCTTTACATGCAACATCACTTAAATTCTTTGTAATGATTGCTGTTGTTCAGTCGTGTCTGACTCTTTGTGACCCCATGGACTGCAGCATGCCAGGCTTCCCTGTCCTTCACTATCTCCCAGAAGTTGCTCAAACTCACATCCATCGGGTCAGTGATGGCATCCAACCGTCTCGTCCTCTGTCGCACCTTCTCTTCCTGCCTTCGATCTTACCTAGCATCAGGGTCTTTTCCAATCTGTCAGTTCTTCGCATAAGGTGGCCAAAGTATTAAAGCTTCAGCCTCAGAATCAGTCCTTCCAATGCATATTCAGGACTGATTTCCTTTAGGATTGATCGGTTTGATCTCCATGCAGTCCAGGGGGACTCTCAAGAGTCTTCTCCAACACCTCAGTTCAAAAGCATTGATTCTTTGGTGCTCAGCCTTCTTTACGGTCCAACTCTCACATCCATACATGACTACTGGAAAAACCATAGCTGCAAAGTAATGTCTCTGCTTTTTAATATGCTGTCTAGGTTGGTCATAGCTTTTCTCCCAATGATAATTCATATTCAGTTCAGTTCACTTGCTCAGTCGTGTCTGACTGTGCAGCCCCATGGACTGCAGCATGCCAGGCTTCCCTGTCCATCACCAACTCCCAGAACTTGCTCAAACTCATGTCCATTGAGTTGGTGATGCCGTCCAATCATCTCATCCTCTGTCACCCACTCTCTTCCTGCCTTCAATCTTTCCCGGCAACAGGGTCTTTTCCAATATGAAAATTCATATTAAAAAACTGGAAATAATTACCTCAAGCAATTTTTAAATGTAATAACAAAGTTGGCAAGTCTGTGTTTTATAAAATGAGCATCAACCTCATGGTTTAAAAAGCTGTTTTAGGACCTACTGTATAAAAAAAAAAATGGAGAGAAGATAAAAGAATGATCTATTTGAGACTGGCCCTGTGTTAGAAATTGCTGAGGCTAATTGATGGGTCATGGGTATTTATTATACTATATTATAGAAGTGGTATATGATTATACCACTTTTGTGCATGTTTGAAATTTTCCACCTTAAAAAATTAAAAAACAGGTTATTTTCTGTTAAAACAAAGTCGTCTCCAGCAACACAGTTCGAAAGCATCAGTTCTTCAGTGCTCAGCCTTCTTTATGGTCCAATTCTCACACCCATACGTAACTACTGGAAAAACGACAGCTTTGACTATATGGACCTTTGTCGCAAAGTGATATCTCTACTTCTCAATATGCTGTCTAGGTTTGTCATAGCTTTCCAAGGAGCAAGCATTTTTGAATCTCATGGCTGTAGTCACCGTCTGCAGTGATTTTTGTGCCCAAGGAAACAAAACCTCTCACAGCTTCCACAGTAAGGCATCGGCATTCAAATATTTTTAAAGCAAAACAAAAGTTTACTTTGAACTGGCTTAGTCATAAACAGCATCCCGAGCTCAACAGCCTCTGAGCAGCTGTTCTGCAAGTAAGGAAGTGCACCCCTGATCGGAAGACATTGAGCTCTCTGCCTAAGCGGGGAGGGCGCCTCACCGTGGGTCTCACCATGGGAGTCAGAACCACTGCCCGCTGGGAGCCCACGTCTGAGGCTCTGCAGTCCAGGCCCAAGAACACAGGCATGCTGGGGACAGTACTGACACGTGAGGCTTTAAAATCCTCAGAAAACAGTAGCATATGGTACGTAGTATTTTCTGATCTGCCTTTGGCAGCCACTATTTTGTATATCGTAATGCATTCCACCTCATACATTTCAATGACTTTCTAGTGCTTTATTTTTGTGGTGGGGCCAATGCCAAAGCCTTTGACTGTGTGGATCACAATAAACTGTGGAAAATTCTGAAAGAGATGGGAATACCAGACCACCTGACCTGCCTCCTGAGAAACCTGTATGCAGGTCAGGAAGCAACAGTCAGAACTGGACATGGAACAACAGACTGGTTCCAAATAGGAAAAGGAGTACATCAAGGCTGTATATTGTCACCTTGCTTATTTAACTTCTATGCAGAGTACATCATGAGGAGCGCTGGGCTGGGAGAAGCACAAGCTGGAATCAAGATTGCCAGGAGAAATATCAATAACCTCAGATATGAAGATGACACCACCCTTATGGCAGAAAGTGAAGAGGAACTCAAAGGCCTCTTGATGAAAGTGAAAGAGGAGAGTGAAAAGGTTGGCTTGAAGCTCAACATTCAGAAAACGAAGATCATGGCATCTGGTCCCATCACTTCATGGGAAATAGATGGGGAAACAGTGGAAACAGTGTCAGACTTTATTTTTTTGGGCTCCAAAATCACTGCAGATGCTGATTGCAGCCAGGAAATTAAAAGCTGCTTACTCCTTGGAAGGAAAGTTATGACCAACCTAGATAGCACATTAAAAAGCAGAGACATTACTTTGCCAACCAAGGTCCGTCTAGTCAAGGCTATGGTTTTTCCCGTGGTCATGTATGGATGCGAGAGTTGGACTGGGAAGAAAGCTGAGCACCGAAGAATTGATGCTTTTGAACTGTGGTGCTGGAGAAGACTCTTGAGAGTCCCTTGGACTGCAAGGAGATCCAACCAGTCCATTCTCAAGGAGATCAGTTCTGGGGGTTCATTGGAAGGACTGATGCTAAAGCTGAAACTCCAATACTCTGGCCACCTCATGCGACGAGTTGACTCACTGGAAAAGAGTCTGATGCTGGGAGGGATTGGGGGTGGGAGGAGACGGGGACGACAGAGAATGAGATGGCTGGATGGCATCACCAACTCGATGGACATGAGTTTGAGTGAACTCCGGGAGTTGGTGATGGACAGGGAGGCCTGGTGTGCTGTGATTCATGGGGTCGCAAAGAGTCGGACACGACTGAGCAACTGAACTGAACGTGTTCCACCTCATATATTTCAATGACTTCCTAGTGCTTTATTTTTGTGGTGGAGCCAATGATACACTTTGGCACACACCGGCCCGACTCACTTTTTTTGAGAGAAGCCAGATTTGGTTTTCCTGGTTAAGTCCTGATTATCTGAGACCACACGGGAACAGGAGCGAGTAAGGCTCACCAAACCATAGGAAGGACAATCCCTAACCAGACCGGAGCTCTAACCCTGCCTCTTGTCACAGTGACCCACTTCTCAACAGGCAGCCCGCTGCCCTGAAGTTCCCTGCTGCTCTCTGCTCTTTCAGTAAAAACGCTAACAAGCCAACAGAGTCACGCTCAAGTAAAACAAGGGAGTCAGGAGAGGAATTCCACAAAATGGTTAAACCAAGTCCCACATAATTCAAACCTGGAAGTTGCAGTCACCCCCAATTTTTAAAAAATGTATTTCCTTCCAGTACAGCTGATTTACCATGACGTACATCCACACTTTTGAACGCAATGTTTTAGGGTCATAAGAACTTTACACGGGGACTTGATTTTCAACATGGGAGTCACATGAAAAGGTCTTTCTTTACCTTCCCTCCTCAGTAATGCAATGCTATAAAAGTCAGACACAGTTCAGTAAAGGCCATTACCTGTCGATGCATAGAATCCTCATTTGCGATTTCATTTTCAAGTTTATCATTGAAGTCATGCACACAGGCAGCTTCGCGCTGTGCGGCGAGGGAGCGTTTCGCTAGGGTAGTGATTCTCTTTTCCATGTCCTCCGTCTGGGCCATGGCCTACACCGGGCATTGCAGAGGAGAAAAGGTAAGCCGTTATCATGGAACACTCCGATACACTTAAGAGTAACAAAACTGGACTAAATCCTAAGTTTCAAATCAAACATAAAGTTAGCGTCCTCAAAATTAAACTCCTAGACGTGGCAGTTTTCTCGGACGTGAGCAAAAACGCACCTACCTCAAAGGTCACATTTGCCACGATGGGCAGCCATCTGTCTGAATGTTCTGTCTGGCCACTCGGTTTACCAAGCTTCTTTGCTATATAATAAATCCAAACAGCAAACAAAAAGTATACTAAACTACCCTGTTATTGCAAGAATTCCAGGAGGGAAGGTATCTGGCATGAAGTCAGGACCTCTGTCTGCTACACCATACAGGCGGACGTGATCCAGAACAGGGAGGGACCTACAACAGACCCAAGAGGGAGCTCTGAGGCTCATTTCCTCGGGTAAAAGTTGGAAAAATCTCATGCAATTTCCTCAAAATTAAAGTAAGACTATTAACGAGTGGAAACAGAAGTCAAAGTGTAACACAACTGGAAGCAGCCTTCTCAAGCAGAATTAAACCACATGTATGAAATGCTCAAACCAGGACCAGAACTTGCTGCTGGTGCAACTCCTGTCTGCCAGCTCAAAATCCATTTCGGGTCCCTCTGCGGTCACTAAGTAACCAATGTGGGCCAAGTCCTAATATTAAAAGTGAAAGGTCTTAAAAACGCTTTTTCCAGAATTCTCAGCGTATTAAACTCTGCCACCTAATCTCCTCCTGTTGCCAAAGAGTAGTGTGAGAAGGTTATACAAACATGTGCAAATATTTCTGTTTTGAGTTCTCACACAGAATTCCTCACACCAAGCTACTAAACAAGTACACCTGCTGGAACACATACTGGAGGGGCTCTGTCTGAGACGGTGTCACAGGGGAGGGGTGGGGCAGGGTGGGCGCTGTCTGTCTGCGTACAGAGGAGAGGTGAGGCTCACAGGAGGAGGCCTGAACCCCCAGCACTCTTCTGTTTTCACAGTGACCGTTAGGTAGTTTCTCATAAATCATGACACCCGCAGACACGACCGCCAGAAACATCAGGATTCTACACGGTTACACAGCTTGGGCCTGAGGACCTGAGGGTGAGCAAACGCCACTCGACTGGTCTGACCGCCGGGATCACCGTCACACATCCCTGTCAAGGAGCGGAACCTCAGCAAACCAGAGAAAACGGCCAGGGAAGCTACCTCGGCAGAGCCCACACAGCATGCTCCCATCTCTCCGAGAGAACGGCCTCCACAGACGTCACCAGACGCGCCTGAGCGAATCAGAAGGAAATCTCAGCATCGTCAGAAATACATTCGACATGCAGGTGTGGGGGATGAACTGGGAGACTGGGACTGGCATATATACACTGCTGATACTACGCATCAAGTCAACAGAGAGTAAGGACCTAGTGTACAGCACAGGGAAGGCTCCTCAGTGCTCTGCGGTGAAGGAAATGGGTAGGAAATCTAAACAACAGGGATATATGTAGATATATATATACACATATACATGACCGATTCAGTTTGCTGCACAGCAGAAATTGACCCAGCAGTGTAAAGCAACTACATGCCAAGAAATGAATGAACGGATAAATGAATGTTTTAAAAGGAACACACTGGGCCCCCTAGAACTTGTAGAAATGAGGAGTCCACACCCAGGGTGCAGCACAGCGCAAGGGCTACCCTCATGTTGGTCCACTGCCAACGGACCGCCTGGATCAGGCCTCTTCTACCCCAGAGACCTTGACACAGAGGCAGGGAGACAGCCTGTCGTGTCTCGCCAGAGCTCTGCTCTTACTCGCGCAGCCATCCCGAGGCTGAGATCACCGGGAGAACAAGGGACCCACAACCACCTCAGGGCAACAGACACGGCCGCCGTCACTCACTTCGCGGACATCCCGCTCCAGTTTCCTGTTCACTTCCTTGGACTTGAGGAGTTTCTTCCTGGCCGTGTCCAGGTCCTCCTCCAGCTCTCTCATGTGGGCAGAGAGAGCTGCCAGGTGCTCTTCCATCTGGCTCTGCTCCCGCAACTGCTTGTCTATGACTTCCTGGAGCTCGCTTATCTTAGCCAGGGTTTGCTCGTGGCTTAGAGAGCCGTCGGACGATCTCTAAGGGGGAAAGGAAGCCTTAGAGAGCCTTGTTTTGGGAGGGAGGGAACACAGCACTTCCGGGAAATCGGTGAGGTCAAAACTGCCTTCTGCACTTGGGAGTTCACAGGACCCTCACGGCTGCTCAGACCTACATGGTGCATTGGTGATGCTGTCCATCCCGATTAGAACCGGGTGATTAGAGTCAGACTTTGTCTTCTCCTGGACAAAGGGGTGCTTAAGAGATCCTGCAGCTCTGAGCCACAAGTCTAGTTTGCTAGTCATTAAAATACCCCAGGTGGGCGGGTCCTCAATCAGAACGCTAAATAGCATGTGATGCCCACCACTACAGCCTTCATACTTTTTTAAAATGAAAGGATACAAATGACAAACCCATAACTGAAATTACACGATGACTGATCAAACTTACCTCTTTATGTGTAGCACCTAATTCTTCTTCTAACAAACGACACCTTTCGTGTGCTATACGTAATCGCTCTCTCAACTCAAATAAAAGGGGTCGAGTCACTGTGTGTTGATGTGTGTATACACGTTAGTGCACTCCTCATTCTATGCTCACCCTAATACATGGCTACTGTAACAGAGTATCTTTAATGGCTCTCATTGATCTTAACATCAAGAAAATCTGCTTGTTAACAGCTTTAAATTCTAAGTTTGAGAGAACAAATGTTATCCTAAATTAATTCTAGTACCCAGTTTTTAACTGCAAATTGATATACAGAATATAATAAATCTTGAGACATTTATGCCAACTAATACTTTTTAACTGGGGGCTTCCCAGGTGGCTCAGTGGTAAAGAATCTGCCTGCCAATGCAAGAGGGCAGGTTCAATCCCTGGGTCGCGAAGATCCCCTAGAGTAGAAGATGGCCACCCACTCCAGTATTCTTGCCTGGGAAGCCCCATGAAGAGAGGAGCGTGGTGGGCTACAGTCCACAGGGTCGCAAAGATACGGACATGCCTGAGCCATATAAAACTGACATCTTACAGAAAAAATGTATTTACAAGAATTCAAGAAGCTCAAAAGTCAACTAGTTACATAAATACATGCATCATCCACCTAACAAGGCAGCAAGTGTACAAATCCAGGAGGTTTGGGTGGCTGGTACCTTCTCATCCAGGGCCTTGTGGTGGTCAAAAAGAAATTTCAGCCCCCTGAGCACCTCCACCTCGCTGGTCATGCTGGCTGCGGGCTGCTCCTGCTGCTTGCCTGCCGTCATCTGGAGGGACGGCATGTTCTGGGAAACCAGGAACTCCAGGTGCTCCAGCAGCAGCTGCAGGGCGGGGCCAAAGGAGCACCTTCAACCTCACACTTGCATTCAGGGTCAGTAACTCCTCTCAGCCTCACGCTAAAGCCGAAACCATGCTAAGGCACATCGGAATCCTGCCAGTTCTGTCTAAAGCTAGGGTGGACTTCCCAGGTGGCCCAGTAGTTAAGACTCCACACTTCTGCAGGGTCATGGGTTTTAATCCCTGGTTGGGGAACTAAGATCCCACAAAAAGTGTAGCGTGGACAAAAATGTAAGTGAAGAGAACTCCCCCTTGAATGTACTAAAATTACATTAGCTCTCATCATAAATTTGAAGCAAGGTATGAGAACCCCGAACTGATCCATGCCAGTCTGCTCAGTGGGAAGATGTGAAAAATGACTTTAAAATCAGACAGAATTTAAAGTCACTAACACGGAGCCCAGTGGTGACCCCCGCGGGGCAAATGTCAACACGTGAGAATCCCCCTACTGACCCTGGTGTTGTTTCTTTCGGCTCTGAGCTCGGCGAGTTCTTCTTCCCTTTCCAGGAGCTGCTTCTTGTATACATTTACCTCCTCGTTAGAAGCTGGAGACTTCTAGAAAACAATTAAATGAGTCACTAAATGCAAACACAAGTTAAAAAGAGAGCAAGACAATGAAGACTGACCCTGTCAAGTCTCTCCAGGCTCCACACAAAGGATCTCCCTGCCCCCCCACAGAAGAGGGGGTCTGCCGACCCCAAGACCACACACGCCACCACAACACAGACCGGCCATCAGCCTCCACCACGACCTGGCCGGCACGCGGCAAGGGAGAACCCAGAATCCAAGCCTGCCTTCTCAACACCCAGGGACGTCTGAGAAACGTTCCTAAACATAAACCTAACAACAAAGTGGATGAAGAGATTCTTAAACGACACACAGACAAGTGACCTAGAATCACTGGGGAGAGTGAAGAAGAACAATAAGGTCTACAAGGCCACCAGGCTTTGGAGTGTTCCTCTGGGAAAAGGCTGATGGCACCCCAAGGCCATCTGTTAGCTTGACTCCACTGAAGTCACACAGTCATTCAATAAACTGGTTAAAATGTTAAACTCATGTTATATGTATTTTACCACAATTTGCGTGCACGCGGGGCCGTCCACGTGGTGAACTTGCTCAAATTGAACCACACGGCGTCATCCATTCTTCTGTTTTTCTTGGCACAGATACAAAAATCCTGGGCTACATATCCCCTATTCCATACTGAGTATGCAGCACCCAGAGTAGTGCCCTACACTTGTAAGAGGCATGCAGTAGACATGTGAAGCCATGAGGGTGTATGTTATACACGTAAGCAGTAGGTACCCGTCATTAAAATCCTGGACACACTGGTCTGTGCTTTGTAAGACAGGGGACGTTAAGGGGCTTAGCCTTTCTGCTTCAAGGACTGACTCTCTAGCTCGATCCACACGCTCCAGAGACTCCTCCAGCCAGTGTTTCCCTTCTTTGTAAGACAGGGGACGTTAAGGGGCTTAGCCTTTTTGCTTCAAGGACTGGCTCTCTAGCTCAGTCCACGTGCCCCAGAGACTCCTCCAGCCAGTGTTTCCCTTCTTGTGGGGCCCCCACCCATCCTCCGTGCAGCACCTGCCCAACTTCTTACAAGGTCAACCTGCTGGGGTCGATCCTGCCCACTAAGGTCAAAACGCCCTGCCCGGCAGGGCCCACAACCAAGCTAACAAAAGGAAACACAACCCCAACGCTTTGCCGGGTGAGGGCCAATCTGACGGGCCCAGCCCCCGGCTGCTCTCACCTCAGGGCACTCTGCTTCCAGGACTCGGTCCGAGGCCAAGCTCCTCCTTGTCTTGGCCTTTGCTTTGGGGTTGCAGCACTGGAATAACGCCCACAGGCGGGCCCTTCTGCGACCCATCCTCGCGGATAGGGGCAGACCCCCACTCGGGGCAACTGCTGTTTCACAGTAGGATACCTCAGCTCCTGAGCTATCACCACTGATCTCACACTATGACCACCACTCTCACACACACACTGCTCTCACACACACTGCTCTCACACACACTGCTCTCACACACACCGCTCTCACACTATGACCACCAGGACCACTGTCTCAAGGAGAAATGGCACGAAGTCTCTGCCCCCAGCACGTCTCCCAGGAGCACGGAACCAGAACCCACTCAGTCACAAGGGGTTCCATGGTAACAGGGGGGCTGGGCTCGGGCCCACCATCAACGGTGCAGAGCGGGGGAGGGGCTGCCAAAAAGATGGCAGGTGGGTGTGGGGTACGGGAGAGGGAAGGCCGTGCCAACAGCTCAGGCCCACCGCCAAACATGACCCTGCAAGGTACTGGTCACAGTCGGACCGAACAGTTGAAACTGCTTCAGAAACCACCACCACTAGGAATGAGCATGTCTTCTAAGTGGCCTTCTGCCCCCTCCACCCCCCAAACAAGCCTTCAGTGAGGCTACAGAAAGGGTACCCCTGAACTCAAGGGCATCCCCAGAACCCACCCAGCTGAGAAGGACTCACCGCGCCAGCCGCCCCTCACTCTCACCCTGAGCTAAGTCCTCCCTAACTGACTCCCTCACTCGAGCTCAGCAAGGGATTGACCAACCTCGCTCCAGGCACTTAAAATGAACCCACAGTGGGTACAGGGGTTCATTTAACCTGCTGCGAACTCGCCCTCTTAACTTCGACCCTGGGCTACCAGATGACTCTGCCCCGTGGGGGCTGCATGGTGGAGGTCTGGGGTGCCCCTGACTCGAGCCGCAGCAGCCAGCGCCTCCCAGACCCTGCCAGGTGCTGCCTCTCCCTCCGCCCCTGAGTCTCCCACCCCCTCTCCTGGCCCCACTCCCACCCAGAGTGGTGGCTCTCCACTCGCCAGGGCACAGGCCACACTGCTCCTGGCTCAGTCCGGACCTCTGCTATCACTTGAGGACCTCAGGCCCCGGGGTGCTTGGGGTCCTATATCCACCCATCTCAGCGATTACAGACTCTGGGAGAGACAGAGGACAGTTTGGGGTCCCTCCCGCAGGTCACCCTGAACACGTTCTCTTTTTTTGGCTTTATCTACTGGAGTTCTCTGAGATGTCTTTTTGATACCTCAACTACTGCTTTCAAAAAGACTGTAAAATCACTGTGCTCAACTTTAAGAATAAAATCTTCATTTTCAACCTTAAAATGAAACTGGAGGCAAGACTAAACACAGTCAATTTTTCAAACTGAAAAAGAAAACCCACATGTGACCACGTCACAGAATACAGGTCACGTAACCCCTCCCTCAGCCTTCTCCACCCCCAGCAGCCCATCATCACAAGGCCCGCTCTGGGCCGGCACGGACAGGGGAAGTGACCTGACCGGCTCCTCTGTCCCCAGGCTGCATGGGCCGCTTGTTCCACCTTCTTCACAAGATGGAACTGAAGGCACTGAAACAGCCCAGGCAAGCTGGGGATTCTGATCAGAAACACAACCGTGGGTACTAGGCAAGGACCCCTGGTTCTTGTTTACCCCGGTAGCAAATAGAGATGATCAATACAATCACTGTGACTGTTACATGTGGCTTCAGATAAGAGAAGACACCCAGGGCGTCCCCACTTCCAGTTGCAGACGCAAGCAGCTTGTAGGGCAGCCCACCGAGAGCTAGAAAAGCTAAACACAATTTAAAGGAGGTCCTTGAAAGTGAGAGTGAAGTCGCTCAGTCGTGTCTGACTCTTTGCGACCCTTTAGACTGTAGCCTACCAGGCTCCACCGTCCATGGGATTTTCCAGGCAACAGTACTGGAATGGATTGCCATTTCCTTCTCCAGGGGATCTTCCCAACCCAGGGCTCAAACCCGGGTGTCCCACATTGCAGACAGATGCTTTACAGTCTGAGCCAGAGGTCCTTAGGCAGCCACAATCCAAGATTTCGAACAGAAAGGAAGCCCAGTGAGGGAGCTGGAGACCGAGAGGGCTGCTCCTTTCCTCGGGGCATCTGAACAAAGCTGACTCTGCGAAGAAAAGGCAGGGAAAAAGTCAAGCAGAGGGGACTGGCTAACACAGCTCTGGACAGTTCCTTGGGCTGGGAAGACAAAAATTTGAGCGGAGGCCTCACAAGTCAGGCCGGATGACAGAGACCAAGCTCCCCAAGAAAAGGGAGGCACAGAAAACACACCCAACACTCAGCCCAAACCGGCTAAGTGCTGAGTATCAGTCGCCTCGTGGTGCTCAGGAGACAGAAGGTGGGCTTCAGGACCTGCCAAGAAGGGCAGGCCCTGGGAGGCACCCCCGGCTTCCAGATGGAGACGCTGGAGGGCTCCTCCCTGGGGTCGGGGGGACGGTGGGGGAAGGCTGCTGAGACTGAGCTTACAAGGCCTGAGTGAACAAGAGAGCTCTGTGTCCACTAGAGGTCTGTGTCAGAGGAAACTCTGGAGAAAACAGCATCACCAGAACCTCTAGGGTTTTCCATACAGAATGTCCAACATGCAACCAAAAAAGCAAAAAAGGGTATAACAACAAATACGAGCAAGGGAAAAAGAACCGAAACAGATCCAGAGGTATCAGTGTATATCAGCATATCAGAGGTGTGCTAGCGGGATCAGATGCAAACGTCACCAGTTCAAAAATACACTTGAAAAAAGGAACAACTTCTGAGAATCAAAAGCGATTCTAGAGCTTTAAAATAACAGTGAACTGAATTTAAGAACTCAGTCTCTGGGCTTAACATCAAATTAGACGTAGTTGAAGAGAGGATCAGTGAACTGAAGGATGGATCAGTTAAAAAACATATATACGTGGGGAAAAAAGTATAGCATATATCTGAGGAGCCCGTTGTTAAACTACGTTGTTAAAAACTACTATAAATGGAGACCCTCATGGTGGAGAAAAGACAGAGAGGGGAATAAGAAATGCCTACAGGGGTTGAAACTTAAGAGTCTCTTAATGACAGTGAAAGAGGAGAGTGAAAAAGCTGGCATAAAACTCAACATTCAAAAAATGAAGATCATGGCATATGGCCCCATCACTTCATGGCAAATAAATGGGGAAACAATGGAAACAGTGACAGATTTTATTTTCTTGGGCTCCAAAATTACTGCAGATGGTGAAATTAAAAGATGCTTGCTCCTTGGAAGGAAAGCTATGAAAAACCTAGACAGCATATTAAAAAGCAGAGACATTACTTTGCCGACAAAGGTTCATTTAGCCAAAGCTATGTTGGAGTTCATTTAGTACTAGTTCATTTGGTCAAAGCCAGCAGTCATGTATGGATGTGAGAGTTGACCCATGAAGAAGGCTGAATGCCAAAGAACCAATGCTTCTGAACTATGTTGTTGGAGAAGACTCTTGAGAGCCCCGTGGACTGCAAGGAGATCCAACCTGTCAATCCGAAAGCAAATCAGTCCTGAATATTCATTGGAAAGACTGGTGCTGAAGCTCCAATACTTTGGCCTCCTGATGCGAAGAACTGACTCATTGGAAAAGAACCTGATGCTGGGGAAGACTGAAGGCAGGAGGAGAAGGCGACGACAGAGGATGAGATGGTTGGATGGTATCACCGACTCAATGGACATGAGCTTGAGCAGGCTCCGGGAGTCGGTGATGGACAAAGAAGCCTGGCATGCTGCAGTCCATGGTGTCGCCACGTGTCCGACACTGAGCGACTGAACTGAATGACAGGGACAGTGGCAAGAGTTGGCTCAAGAATCAGACCATTGACTCAGAAATGAAAACCACACATTGGTTTTGGCAGCTCCGCGGGTGCCTAAGGCAAGAAGAAAATGTGCAAGCGCTCAGAGGAAAAAAGGTGTGGCTTTGAATGGCACAGCAACACTGAGAGCTGACTTTTCAAGAACAAGGAAGTCAGAAGATAATGGACTGGCATTCGTAAAATGCTGGAAAACAACCACCCACCCACCTGGAATTCTATACCCCACAGAAACACTCTTCCAAAGTGAAAGCAAAATAAAGACTTTTAGGGCAAGTGGAAATGAGACAACTCATCACCCACAGACATGAACTAAAAAAATATTAAGGCAGTGCTTTGGGAAAAAGAAAAGAGGTCTCTGACAAAAATATAAAAAACAAGTAAAGACCAACAATGAGGTAACTGTGAGGGTAAATATTAACTCTACAAAACAATGATGTTAACGCCAAAAATATATCTAACAATTTAAAGTATAACAGTGACAAGGAGGAAACAGTTGTGTCAGGGAGGCAGTAAAAGTACTAAGTTAGACTTGAATGTAAAACACACGCTCTATCTGTGAATGGACACCCAACAACCTGACAGAGGAGTACAGAACTAGAAAAAGACTTCACACTTCTACAAGAAGCAAGAGAAAAGAACACAGAATAGGTGAGACAGACAGAAAACAAACAGTAACACGGTATCTATGCACTGAAATATCAGCATTATAAACAGAGCAAATACTCTCATTAAAAGATAAAAAGTGTTGAACTGATGACAATGAAAACCGTACACTAGTCACAGAGGTTCCTGTTAAGATGGAAGATCTTTTAGACAGGTGAATGTAAAAGATACCCAGACAAACAAGGACAGAAAACTGATGTGGCAATATCACTGTCAAATAGTGTCTAAAGTAAGAAGCATCACTAGCCTTAAAAAGGAGCTTCTCATACTGATACAAGTTCAGTCCAGCAAGAACATGAGGATTCCACATTTGAATGTACCGAATAACATAACCTCAAAATATCAATACATAAAACTGACAGAAATAGAAAAGGAGTAACAGCCAAGTTCATAATCACAGTGGGAGACGTTAAAGACACATCTCTCAGGGAACTGGGCTCCCTGAGACGTAGTCACCTGCAGCCATGAAGTACCTGAATTGCGACTGGCTCTACGATGAGATGTGCTGCAAGCATGAAACACACACTGGATTTTAAAGACTTAGCGTGAACAAAAGAATGTGAAATATTTCATTAGGTTGTATCATGTTGATTACACACTGAAATGATAATATTTTGGGTGTGTTAAAATAAAATACATTGCAAGTAATTTCACCTACTTCTGCTTTACAAAACGTGGCTACTGGAATCTGAATTACATGAGTCACAAACCTGATCTAACTGATACACACGGAATATTGCTTTCTCACTGATACATATAATTTTCAAGGGCCCAAGGAACATATCACAAAATTAATATATTGGGCCATTAGGAAAGCTCAAACTCTTTCAAAGGACTGAACTAATGCGGGGTACACTTAGGGGCTGCAGTGGGCTGACGGTCTATGTGCCTCAAACTGCACCCCGCACGCGGTGATGAGCCCAGGAGGCAGGCACTCTGGGAGGGCTCAGGGCAGGAGGGAACGGGCGCCTGTGCTGTGAGGACAGGGAGAAGCAGCAGGCAGTCTAGGAACCAGGAGACAGACCTCACCAGACGTGGTGCCCGCTGGTGATCTTGGGACTTCCCAGCCTCCAGTACTATAAGAAACAACTTTCTGTTGTTTATCACTAGTCTATGGTATTTATAACAGTAGCCCCAAAAGACTAAGACGGGGCTCTTCATGGAACTAAGCTAGAAATCAAACAAGGGTCACTAGAAAAACATCCCCAAACATTGTTAAATGACATACTGCCTGAAGAATTTCATGAATAATCATTTTAAAAAACACAATGAAAATTAGAAAATACTTTTCCATAAAAAATCTGGCCTACTCAAACTGTGGGACGCAGCAAACTGTGTTTAGAGGGTAACTTAAAGCCTTACACACATATACTGGGAAAGAAGGAAGGCTAAAAATCAATTAAGCCTCTATCCCTGCTGCTGCTGCTGCTAAGTCACTTCAGTCATGTCTGACTCTGTGCGACCCCATAGACAGCAGTCCACCAGGCTCCCCCATCCCTGGGATTCTCCAGGCAAGAATACTGGAGTGGGTTGCCATTTCGTTCTCCAATGCATGAAGTCAAAAGTCAAAAGTCAAGTTGCTCAGTCGTGTCCGACCCTTAGCGATCCCATGGGCTGCAGAAACCAGAAAAAAAGCAAAGCAAACGAAACACAAGGCAGATGGGGAAAAAAGGAGCAGAAAATAAGGAAACTGAAAGCAAATACGGAATTTTTTCTAAACAAAGCCAAAAGTGGGCTCTTTGAAAGGACTGCCAAAACTGATAAACCCCTAGAGAGACTGATTAAGAAAAACAGACAAAGCACAAATCACCAGTATCAAGGGTATTTCAAAGGAGACAACACATCTTGCAGATAAGAAAGATATGATGAACCACAGTTCACTTACTAATTGGAGAGTCTGCTGGCCTCAATAAATTCCTAGCAGGGGGGAAAGGCTTTACATAACTAGACCCAAGAAGACATACAAAATCAGAAAATCTTATTTGCATGAAAAACATTACATCTGAAATTAAAAGCCTCCCCACAATGAAACCAACTGGTTTTGCCAATCAATTCTTCCAAAAATCGAGGGAAGGAAACAGTAATCTCACAGGAACTCTGGGGATAAACAAGGAACACTCTCCAACCTTGTTTTATAAGACTAGCATAACCTTGATACTAAAACCAACAAGGAAGAAGTACAAGAAAGTAACACTACAGGCTCTGAATATAGATGAAATAATCCTAAATAAAACACTAACAAATAAAATCCAACAGAAGGAGAATACATCAAGATCAGGTTGGGGTTGTTCTAGAATCAGAAAATTTTTTAAAAGTTAAATCACCACATAAAAGAAAAGTCACCTGTTTCAAAATATACAGAAAATAAACTTAAGAAAACTTAATGTAATAATTTCAGTGCATGACTACGAAAAAAATCTTAGTAAGCCAACAGAGAAGAATTTACATATTTTGATAAAAATATCTATTAAAAAACTAATATCAGTAGAGAGACAGGAAGATGGTGGAGAAACAGGATGGGGTGACCACTTTCTCCCCCACAAATTCAGCAAAATAACATTTGACCGCTGAGTAAATTCCACAAAACAACCTCTGAATGCCAGCAGAGGACATCAGGCACCCAGAAAAGCAGCCCATTGTCTTAGAAAGGAGATAGGAAATAGTATAAAAGATAAAAAGAGAGACTAAAGAGGGAGAGACGGAGCTCTGTCCCGGGAAGGGAGGCCTGAAAAAGGAGAGAAGTTTCCAAACACCAGGAAACACTCACTGGCGAGTCTGTGGCGAGCCTTGGAACTTCAGAGGGCAACATAACCAGGAGAAAAAAAAAATAAATAATTAAAACCCACAGACTAAGTGCCCAGAGGAAACTCAGCGGAGAAGCAGCACAACCGCCCGCACCCGCCACCAGCAAGCAGGGGCTGGGCAGGGAGGCGCGGGCGGCATCGCTTAGAGCGAGGACCAGGCCTGTGCCCCAAGTTGCAATCTGAGGGCGCTAACTTAAGACAGCCAAGCAGACTGTGGGATAGCAACCCCGCGAAAAGGCAAAAAACCCCAACCTAAGACACCACCAGACCCGCTCACAGAACAAAGGACTGAGCAGAGCTAGCTGGCTGTGTTCGGCCCACCCCCCATCCCCCACCGAGACAGGCAGGGGAGCGCAGCCAGAGCCAGAAAGGGGCAACCGCGGCCCCAGAGAGGCTTCCCCTACCAAGCTGCAGGCAGGCTTCATTGCTAACCAAGACTTCTTGGGTTCGGGCCAGTCAATATCCACCTGAGAAGGTGCACCGGTTGTACACCCAGAAAACTGAGCGGCAGGGACCAGGGAGGCGATAAGTCACAGCAACCGCGTTCGCCAAATGCCTGGTCACCTGAGCTGCTCAGACCGGGGAAGGCACAAAACGCAGGCCCAACCAAGTCTGCGCTTTTGTGGAGTACCCGAGTACCTGAACCTGAGCTGCTCAGACCTGGGAAGTGCATGCAACCCAGCGACGGCCGCGGACAGTTCCCGGCAGAGCAACTGAGAGCCTGAGCAGCATAAACAGGGAAAGCACACACGCCGTGAGAGGGGGCAATCCCAGTGTGGCCGAGACACTGTGAGCACTCCCCACAGACGCCAGTGATATTTATTAGCAGCGTTCCTCCCTCCAAACAGCAGGACTGAACAGGTGACCCTATAAAAGTGTCCACCACCGCTCCCTTGTGTCAGGACAGGAATTAGACACTGAAGAAACCAGCAAACAGAAGAGCTTAAACAGAAGGAACTGCCTTGGAAGTGACAGATGGAGAAGTCTTGAGCTTACTGCAAGAATAAGACTGAAAACCAGAGGCAGAGGCTTAAGTCCAAATCCTGAAAACACCAGAGACCTCCTATTCCAGGGAACATTAATTGATAGGAGCTCATCAAATGCCTCCATACATATACTGAAACTAGGCACCACCCAAGGGTCAACAAGTTTCAGAGAAAGACATACCATGCAAATTCACCAGCAACACAGGAGAATAGCCCTGAACTTCAATATGCAGGCTGCCCAAAGCCACTCCATACCCACTGACATCTCAAAATCATTACTGGACACTTCATTTCATTCCAGAGAGAAGAAATCCAGCTCCACCCACCAGTACACCAACACAAGCTTCCCTAACCAGGGAACCTTGACAAGCCGCCCATCCAACCCCACACACAGCGAAGAAACTACATAATAAAGAGAACTCCACAAACTGCCAGAAGACGGAAAGGCCACCCCAAGCACAGCAATATAAGCAAGATGAAGAGGCAGAGAAATACTCAGCAAGTAAAGGAACAGGATAAATGCCCACCAACACAAACAAAAGAGGAAGATATAAGAATCTACCTGATAAAGAATTTCAAATTTTGATAGTGAAAATGATTCAAAATCTTGAAAGCAAAATGGAGGTACAGATAAATAACCTGGAGAAAAGGATTGAGAAGATGCAAGAAAAGTTTAATAAGGATTTAGAGGAAATAAAAAAGAGACAATAAACAATGAGTAATGCAATAGATGAGATCAGAAACACTCTGGAGGGAACAAACAGTAGAATAACGGAGGCAGAAGACAGGATAAGTGAGCTAGAAAATAGAATTGTAGAAATAAATGAAACAGAGAGGAAAAACGAATCAAAAGAAATAAGGACAATATTAGAGCCCTCTGGAACAGTGTTAAACGCCCCAACATTCGAATCATAGGAGTCTCAGAAGAAGAAGACAAAAGACCATGAGAGAATACTTGAGGAGATAATAGTTGAAAACCTCCCTAAAATGAGGAAAGAAATAATCACCCAAGTCCAAGAAACCCAGAGAGTCCCCAACAGGATAAACCCAAGGCGAAATACTCCAAGACACATATTAATCAAATTAACAAAGATCAAACACAAAGAACAAATATTAAAAGCAACAAGGGAAAAGCAACAAATAACACACACGGGGATTCCCATAAGGATAACAGCTGATCTTTCAACAGAAACTCTTCAGGCCAGGAGGGAATGGCAAGACATACTTAAAGTAATGAAAGAAAATAACCTACAGCCCAGATTACTGTACCCGGCAAGGATCTCATTCAAATATGAAGGAGAAATCAAAAGCTTTACAGACAAGCAAAAGCTGAGAGAATTCAGCATCACCAAACCAGCTCTCCAACAAATGCTAAAGGATCTTCTCTAGACAAGAAACACAGAAAGGGTGTATAAACTTGAACCCAAAACAATAAAGAAAATGGCAACGAGATCATACTTATCAATAATTACCTTAAACGTAAATGCGTTGAATGCCCCAACCAAAAGACACAGGCCGGCGGAATGGATACAAAAACAAGACCCCCATATATGTTGTCTACAAGAGACCCACCTCAAAACGAGGGACACATACAGACTGAAAGTGAAGGGCTGCAAAAAGATATGCCATGCAAATAGAGACCAAAAGAAAGCAGGAGTAGCAATATTCATATCAGATAAAATAGACTTTAAAACAAAGGCTGCGAAAAGAGACAAAGAAGGAATCTACATAATGGTCAAAGAATCAATCCAAAAAGAAGATATACGAATTATAAGTATTTATGCACGCAACATAGGAGCACCGCAATATGTAAGACAATTACTAACAAGTATGAAACGGGAAATTAACAACAATGCAATAATAGTGGGAGACTTTAATACCCCACTCACACCTATGGATAGATCAACTAAACAGAAAATTAACAAGGAAACACAAACTTTAAGTGATACAATAGACCAGTTAGACCTAATAGATCTCTATAGGACATTTCACCCCAAAACAATGAATTTCACCTTTTTCTCAAGCGCACACGGAACCTTTTCCAGGATACATCACATCCTGGGCCATAAATCTAGCCTTGGTAAATTCAAAAAAATTGAAATCATTCCAAGCATCTTTTCTGACCACAATGCAGTAAGATTAGATCTCAATTACAGGAGAAAAACTATTAAAAATGCCAACATATGGAGGCTGAACAACACGCTGCTGAATAATGAACAAATCATAGAAGAAATCAAAAGAGAAATCAAACTATGCATAGAAATGAATGAAAATGAAAACACAGCAACCCAAAACCTGTGGGACACTGTAAAAGCAGTGCTAAGGGGAAGGCTCATAGCCATAGAGGCAGACCTCAAGAAACAAGAAAAAGGTCAACTAAATAACATAACTCTACACCTAAAGAAACTAGAAAAGGAAGAAATGAAGAACCCCAGGGTTAGTAGAAGGAAGTTCAGTTCAGTTCAGTTCAGTCGCTCAGTCGTGTCCGACTCTCCGCGACCCCATGAATCACAGCACACCAGGCCTCCCTGTCCATCACCAACTCCCGGAGTACACTCAAACTCATGTCCACAGAGTCGGTGATGCCATCCAGCCATCTCAAAATTAGGGCAGAAATAAATGCAAAAGAAACAAAAGAGACCATAGCAAAAATCAACAAAGCCAAAAGCTGGTTCTTTGAGAGGGTAAATAAAATTGACAAACCACGAGCCAGACTCATCAAGAAACAAAGGGAGAAGAACCAAATCAATAAAATTAGAAATGAAAATGGAGAGATCACAATCGAAATACAGAAATACAAAGGACCATTAGAGAATACTATCAGCAATTATATGGCAATAAAATGAACAACTTGGAAGAAATGGACAAATTCTTAGAAAAGTACAACTTTTCAAAACTGAACCAGGAAGAAATAGAAAATCTGAACAGACCCATCACAAGCACGGAAATAGAAGCTGTAATCAGAAATCTTCCAGCAAACAGAAGCCCAGGTCCAGATGACTTCACAGCTGAATTCTACCAAAAATTTAGAGAAGAGATAACACCTATTCTACTCAAACTCTTCCAGAAAATTTCTGAGGAAGGGAAACTTCCAAACTCATTCTATGAGGCCACCATCACCCTAATCCCAAAACCTGGTAAAGATCCCACAAAAAAGAAAACTACAGGCCAATATCACTGATGAACATAGATGCAAAATTCCTTAACAAAATTCTAGCAATCAGAATCCAACAACATATTAAGAAGATCATACATCAAAAGGATTCTTCAATATCCCCAAATCAATCAACGTAATACACCACATTAACAAACTGAAAAGTAAAAATCATATGATTATGTCAATAGATGCAGAGAAAGCCTTTGACAAAATTCAACATCCATTTATGATAAAAACCCTCCAGAAGGTGGGAATAGAAGGAACATACCTCAACATAATAAAAGCTATATATGACAAACACACAGCAAACATTATCCTCAATGGTGAAAAGCCGAAAGCATTTCCACTAAAGTCAGGAACAAGACAAGGGTGCCCACTCTCTCCACTACTATTCAACATAGTTCTGGAAGTTTTGGCCACAGCAATCAGAGCAGAGAAAGACATAAAAGGAATCCAAATTGGAAAAGAAGAAGTAAAACTTTCACTGTTCGCCGATGACATGATCCTCTACACAGAAAACCCTAAACACTTTACCAGAAAGTTACTAGAGCTAATCAATGAATACAGTAAATTTGCAGGATATAAAATCAACACACAGAAATCCCTTGCATTCCTATACACTAATAATGAGAAAACAGAAAGAGAAATTAAGGAAACTATTCCATTCACTGTTGCAACGAAAAGAATTAAATACTTAGGAATATATCTACCTAAAGAAACAAAAGACCTGTACATAGAACACTATAAGACACAGGTGAAAGTAATCAAAGAGGACACTAATAGATGGGGAAATATACCGTGTTCGTGGATTGGAAGAATAAATATTGTGAAAATGAGTATACTTCCCCAAATAATTTATACATTCAATGCAATCCCTATCAAGCTACCAACAATATTTTTCACAGAGCTAGAACAAATAATCTCACAATTTGTATGGAAATACAAAAAACCTCGAATAGCCAAAGCAATCTTGAGGAAGAAGAATGGAACAGGAGGAATCAACTTGCAGGACTTCAGGCTCTACTACAAAGCCACAGTCATCAAGACAGTATGGTACTGGCATAAAGACAGAAATATAGATCAATGGAACAAAATAGAAAGCCCAGAGATAAATCCACGCACCTATGGACACCTCATCTTTGACAAAGGAGGCAAGAATATAAAATGGAGAAAAGACAGTCTCTTTAACAAGTGGTGCTGGGAAAACTGGTCGGCCACTTGTAAAAGAATGAAACTAGAACACTTCCTAACACCAAACACAAAAATAAACTCAAAATGGATTACAGATCTAAATGTAAGACCAGAAACTATAAAACTCCTAGAGGAGAACATAGGCAAAACACTCTCCGAAATAAATCACAGCAGGATCCTCCATTACCCACCTCCCAGAATATTGGAAATAAAAGCAAAAATAAACAAATGGGACCTAATTAAAATTAAAAGCTTCTGCACAGCAAAGGAAACTATAAGCAAGGTGAAAAGACAACCTTCAGAATGGGAGAAAATAATAGCAAATGAAACAACTGACGAAGGATTAATCTCCAAAATATACAAGCAGCTCCTGCAGCTCAATTCCAGAAAAATAAACGACCCAATCAAAAAATGGGCCAAAAACTAAACAGACATTTCTCCAAAGAAGACATACAGATGGCTAACAAACACATGAAAAAATGCTCAACATCCCTCATAATCAGAGAAATGCAAATCAAAACCACAATGAGGTACCATTTCACACCAGTCAGAGTGGCTGCTATCCAAAAGCCTACATGCAATAAATGCTGGAGAGGGTGTGGAGAAAAAGGAACCCTCTTACACTGCTGGTGGGAATGCAAACTAGTACAGCCACTATGGAGAACAGTGTGGAGATTCCTTAAAAAACTGGAAATAGAACTGCCATACGACCCAGCAATCCCACTGCTGGGCGTACACACTGAGGAAACCAGAATTGAAAGAGACACATGTACTCCAATGTTCATTGCAGCACTGTTTATAATAGCCAGGACATGGAAGCAACCTAGATGTCCATCTGCAGACGAATGGATAAGAAAGCTTTGCTACATATACACAATGGAGTATTACTCAGCCATTAAAAAGAATACATTTGAATCAGTTCTAATGAGGTGGATGAAACTGGAGCCTATTATACAGAGTGAAGTAAGCCAGAAAGAAAAACACCAATACAGTATACTAACCCATATATATGGAATTTAGAAAGATGGTAACCTTAACCCTGTATACGAGACAGCAAAAGAGACACAGGTGTATAGAACAGTCTTTGGGACTCTGTGGGAGAGGTGAGGGTGGGATGATTTGGGAGAATGGCATTGAAACATGTATATTATCATATGTGAAACGAATCACCAGTCCAGGTTCAATGCATGATACAGGATGCTCGGGACTGGTGCACAGGGATGACCCAGAGGGAGGATAAGGGGAGGAGGGAGGTGGGAGGGGGGTTTGGGAGGGGGAACTCATGTACACCCGGGGCGGATTCATGTCAATGTATGGCAAAACCAACCAATGTAATATTGTAATTAGCCTCCAATAAAAAAATAAATTAAAAAAATATATAAGTTTAAGCAGTAAAAATAAGGAAATAAAGTAAAAAAGCTAACATCATATGTGAGGGTGAAACACTGAAAGCTTTCCTCTGATAACGGGAAAGAAGCAAGGTATACACATTCTCACTACTTCTGTCCACCACTGTCCTCGGAACTGGAGATCCTAGTCTGCACAATAAGGGAAGAAAAAGAAAAGGGTTATCACAGCTGTGAAGGGGGAAAAAGCACTTATTTGCAGACATAATTGTGTATACATAAGAAAATACAATTAGGATGATTTGAAATAAACGGATTTAGCAAGTGAATACAGAAAAGTCAATTCTATCTCTATCTATTAGGAATTTATAATGGCACTGAAAATATCAAGATATATAAACATGTGCAAGACTTACAGCAAACTATAGACTTCTAAGATAAATTAAAGATCTAAAAAAATGGAGAGCTATCTATATTGTGTTCATGGATTATAAGAACAACATAAAACACACACACACACAGAGGTAACCGTGTGAGGCGATGCATATGTTGGGCAATCATTCCACGACGTCTATGGGCATCAAGCCATCACCGTGTAGACTTGAAATACACACAAACTGTATCTGTCAATGACTCCTTAGTGAAGCTGGGGGTCTAAAATCAGCGCCTGATACCTGGTAGCTGGAAGGTGTGGGAACCCGGGTTCACGGGCAGGCTGCACACACTCTTAATCACAGGTGAGACCTGAAGCAACCCAGCAACTCTCCATTTTTCTGTTTCTGTTTTTCTCTGTTCCCCTTGCCATTTCTGTTGAACAGATTCCCAGTATCGAGTGAGCAGCATCAATGCAGCGATAATGTTTCCCCATCTAAGGTGGGAGCATGTAACCCCAGCAGACCTCCCAATCGCCCCAAGATAACTGGGGTGCCCCATCACAACAGAAAGCAAAGAAACACGACATTACCTGAGACAGAGCTGCCCGACAGCAGTGGGGACTATGGTCCACCAGACTTCCCAAGGGGACCCCCAGGGGCTTGGATCCCACACTGGGCCCCTCAGCTTGAGGCCACACTTGCATTTCCACCATTCTGGGAGTCCTGGCAGAAGAAAGCCAGGCCACGGAAGGGGATGGTGTGGCCAGCCCGAGGGATACAGGGTAGGGCTGACTTGGGTCTGGCTGGGCTCCACGTCCAGTCACCACCCTTGGAGTGTACAAAGTTCTTGGGATCATTGCAGGTTTCTGGCAGAAAGTAATGGAGCCGAAGTCACTTAGGATGGTTTTTAAGAAGAAAACCTCACTGAGGATTCACTCAGCACCAGCCTCGGCCCCTAGTGAGATGCAGACTCCCGGCAGTCATCCATGGCTGTGCCCGTCGCCCACCAGGGCAAGGGGAGGCCCCCAGACACTGGGTGCCACGTGGGGTTCTTCCCGCACTTTGAGTGAAGGGCTGCAACCCCCGGATGAACCTGGCTCACCCCTCCACCTCTGATGCTGAGGCCCCCGTGCCTCCCACAACTGGAGGATCCAGCCTCTCCCGGGCCTCCGTGTCACTGCACAGGCCTTGTCCGTGCAGCCCCAGCAGGCAGGGTGAGTCCTGCGCGGAGCCTCCCAGCTCGCTGGCCTCACTGCCCACATCGGGGCCAGGCAGGAGCACCACGTGTCCACTGAACGAGTGGATGAGGGCCCCTACAATGCCAGAAATGATGACGAGGGGGAGGTAAAGGGGGCTGAGGTCCAACTGTCAGTCCCTGATTCAGGCAGCAGTGCGTATTGACTCATTTAACCTCATGACAAAACTGTGTGTCGGCGGGTGAGGGGCGGGTCCTGCCACTGTTCTCACCTTGGAGCCGGCAAGTTCACTCTCAGTGTCCAGGGACAGCTGCAGCCACTGGCCACAGACTGGACAGCTTTAACACAAATTCATTCTCCCCCAGTTCTGGAGTCAGAAACCTGTGATCAAGGTGTGGGCAGGACTGAGCTCCCTCCAGAGGCTCCAGGGGAGGGTCCCTCTGGCCTTGTCCAGCCCTTGGGAGACCCCAGGCCTCCCTGGGCTTGTGGCCACATCACCCTGACTTCTGCGTCCATCTGCACAAACCTTCTCCCCTGGGTGACTCTGTGCCTCAGATCACACCCTCTTCTCTTCCAAGGACACCCGTCATTGGATTCAGGGTCCACATGCATCCTGGGTGATCTGGTGCAGCGGTCAGGAACTTACTTCCATCTGCCAAGACCTTTCATCGGAATAAGGTCACCTTGGCAGGCTGCAGAAGGATGGATGGCTTTTGGGGCCACCACTCAGCTCACTACACTCGTCATGAAGCCACAAGGCAGAGCCTCACTGGGCTTGGTGCAGGGAGCTTCGAAGAAGCAGGGCTCCAGTCCTGGGCTGCCTCAAGAACACACTTAGGATCAGGACACTCGGGCACAGGGACCAGATGGGCAAGGCTTGGAGGTGTGCTGGTGGGTGTGGGGCTCACCTACATGGAGCCTGGAGCCTGACATGACGGCCCAGGGGTGGGGGACACAGCGCATGGTTTGGGAATGGACACATCCCAGCATGGACAAGAGGAGGCAGGCCCGGGGACTCAGGCCAGGGGAGCCCAGATCTTCCTGCTGCCCTCAAGGGGCCGGTCAGATGGGCACAGGAGGGAGCCGAGGTTTCAGCGACCTGGGTCGGAGTCCTGGTCTGCTGCTGTGTTGTCTCTGGCGAGTGACTCAGCCTCTCTGAGCCCACCTTTTGCTCCTCTGCAAATCTTTGCCACACGTGACTATCTTCACAGTTGTGGGGAGTTCTCAGTGCTCTCAGCAGCCCCGCCCAACCCCGTGACTGGGGCTATGCAGCCTCTCCACGACCTTGAGGCCGCTAAGACCACCCCTGCACAGACTCTCTTTGCAAAGAAGCTGGAAGCCGCTTCTCCTACCCCAGGAGCACTGGGGCACCCAGACCCAAGAGGCAGCAATGCCTCTAGCCTGGGGGCTCCCGTGCAAGGGGTTGACCGCATGGGGCACTGGGAGTGACCATGGATGGCCCCATATGGCCAACCCCGTCTTTCCTGTTACAGCCCAGGTTTAGTTCTGTGTGCTCTGCTCAGCCGCACGCAAAGACCCAAAATATATTCCTCCGAGTCCATGGAGATTTCTCTCAACGGTGGTCTGGAAGCAGTGCCTGGGCCGGCATCCCTGGGAAAACATGCTCCGCTGTTTACATGAGCGACAGGGTCCCTTCAAGAAAAACATCTGGCCAGATCAGGAAAGGGTCGTGGGACTCACTGGACAAGTGGGATGATGTCCTCGTTCTTACACACATGGGATGTTTTAAACGCTGGCACCCAGCCTGACATCAGCCTGATCTTGGCAGGAAGAAACCGAGAGACGCCAGTCCCCTCCCCGAGTCAGACGCCCCAGACGGTGGCTTCTGTCCGGACTGGCTCCACGGGTGGGGAGTCTGGAGGCCACAGAACCGCAGGGGCCTCGAGGCTTGGCGTGGGCATGGGGAGGGCCAAGGGGCTCGGGGAGGCGACAGGGTCAGGGCCCTTGCAATGGACTGCTACCAAAGGCTGGACAAAGACAAGAAGTAAGCAAACAAATGCCACACCTTAAAGCTGCTCAAGAGCCAAGAAGGCCCAGAAGAGTAACCAGGGGGAGGCTTGCCCAGCTCAGACTGGACGGGGTTAAACCTCTGCTCCAGCTCAACTCACAGGAACCCCACCACAGTCACTCCTGACACTTTCCTTTTCGAAGGAAAAAGGGAATCACAGAACAAGCAACACCATCCCTGTGGGGGACTCTTGGCGGTTGAGGATGCCAAGGGCCCCTCTGCGTCCGCACGGCTGCCTGAGCCTGTGTGTTGTGCATCACAGTCACCTGTCTCCACTGAGGGGCGGCCTCCGAGCTTGTTGGAAGGTTGGCCTCAGTGAGGCCGAGATGGGGTCCCTAGCTGCCCCCAGAGGGCTCCCGGGCAGCACACCTCCCCATCCCACCCTGAGCCCACGGCTGCTGCCCACCCCAGAGGGCCCCGTCACTGCCATCAGGGAATTAGGGGGTGCCGAGTGCTCAGACCCGAGGGTGGTGGGGGCACCTCCATGGCATCCTGTGTGCACCCCTCCTCGGCTCACGGTCCAGCAGGAGCTGTGGGGAGCATGTGTACACGGCAGGGACACACAGGACGCCTCCTGAGCACCACCGACCAGGAAGCCCTGAAGCCCCGAAGCCCCAGTGAGAGGCCTGGGCCAGACTTCTGACCACCACAGGGGCCTGGTCAACCTCCCCTTCTCTGTGCCCTAGGCTTCCTCAGCTCCAAGGATAACACCACCTCTCGGAGAGCCTCTCTTGCCAGGGCTGCTCTGTGGGAGGGGTCGTGTTCTCCTTGAATGTGTTCAAGGCATGTGATGCCTGGTCAGTCCCTAATGACTGGCTGCATTCTTGGCAGCCCTGGGGCCTGCCTGCTCTTCCTGTTGGCACCGGGGTCCCGCATGCGTGTGAGTTGGCAGGCCTGTTCCAGGCTGGGTCTTTAGGTGAGAGACATGCCTCCTGGGAGGGAGAGCATCTGGCATGGGGTGGGCCTCATCCTTTCCTTCTCCTGATCAGTGCCAGGACCAGCTTCCTTCTAGTTCCTGGATTGGGAAGACTGGGTCACCAGAACGTGTCATCTCATGGGAGCGTGGCTTTATGATATTTGCTGAGTGATCCGGGGGGTGGGGTGGGGATACAGTCCTGCTGAGCTCCTAATGTGTGCTGGCAGAGGATGTTCCCACGGTCCTTCCTCGACCTCTGGCAGCATCCTCGGGTTCACTTTAATACTCTTGGACGAGGGGGCAGGCTTGACCGCCACTGGGGGCTGACCCTGGCTTGCTCACGCCTGCCCTCTACCTGGACGGCTCCTGGAGGGGACAGGAAAGGGCTCAGTCCCTGGGCAAGGGTCTGCAGGGAGGCATTTATGCACCGTGGTTCCTGCTGACCACATCTGCACAGCCCTGGAAGAGCGGCTGCAGTCACTTGGGCACGGTCACATGGGTGCTGGCCTAAGCATGCCTTCTACACAACCTGGACATGGTACCCTCGACTGTCTCCAGTGAACCGGGACCCAGAACATGGTCTCTGAGGTAACTGGGGCTGCAGGACTGGCTGGGGCAGATTTACTCCCTCAGCTCTCAGCATAGGGTCTGGCTCCCAAGGCCTGGCTTATTGAAGGAATAAAAGACATGTATTCATTCACAGGCCTGCTTTAATGACGGGTGAGTAGGTTACTCAGATCCAGCCTCTCATGGAAAACAATTATTAAAAAAAAAATTGTCACACCTTAAAGTTGCTGAAGACCTGAGAAGACCCAGAGGAGCAACTGCCCAAGATGAGGGATCTAACAGAAGACCCCTCGCTCCCCATGGAGCCAGACTCACACTTTCAGGTGACCCAGAAAGGGCCTCCCTCCTCCAACCATGGGAATTACAAGGAAGGTGGTGCTGGTGCCGAGCAGGGGAAGAAGCAGGTGAAGACCCCAGTGGGTGCAGGCACATCAGCCCGTGACCTTGGTTCAAGGGGATCCTATCCATAACGCCCTCAGATGAGTGGAGAATGCAAGTGCCAATTCTTTCTGGATAAGGGCACCTTCTTCCCAGGCTTGGGAACTGCCCCGTGGGTTATGGAAGGGTGGTGACCAGTGGGGAAGAGCATCAGGCCCATCAGGATGAAAGACAGCTGGAGTAGAACCAGCAGAAGTGACCCCCTCAGCTTTGGGATTCTGAGATGATTCAGTTCAGTTAAGTTCAGTTCAGTCGCTCAGTCGTGTCCGACTCTTTGCAACCCCATGAATCACAGCACGCCAGGCCTCCCTGTCCATCACCAACTCCCGGAGTTCACTCAAACTCATGTCCATTGAGTTGGTGATACCATCCAGCCATCTCATTCTCTGTCATCCCCTTCTCCTCCCGCCCCTAATCCTTCCCAGCATCAGAGTCTATAAATCTAATAAATCAGCTAAGCTCACCTCGTTTAGAGAAATAAACCTCAAGATAGAAAGGTCCTGCAAAGACAGGAAACCATTAAAGAAAATGACACAGCCAACTTGGAAAAGACCCAAACAGAACATGCAGAATTAAAAAGTGTCATAACGAGAAGCGAAAATACAACAGACACATTTAAAGACAGTTGACCTCTTCAGGAAAGGGAGACACGTGGGCACAGAGCAGGGGCATACTGATAATGTATGCAGCCCCCTGCCCAACCCCGTGCCCTCCAGGAAGAAAAACCAACCCTGATCTGTAGCTGCATCATTTGCCAATTTCCGTGGTGTAAATACTCCCGCCGTGGCCAAAGTGTTAACACCCTGCTGGCAGAATTCCCGATGAGACAGAAAGAGCTGACTCTGGCACACCACCGGCCAAGAGACATGGGAGGACGTCAGAACTGCAACCCGAGGGGCACAGATTTCAGCCCAACTACCATTCTAAAGGAGATCAATCCTGGATGTTCATTGGAGGGACTGATGCTAAAGCTGAAACTGCAATACTCTGGCCACCTCCTGCGACGAGTTGACTCACTGGAAAAGACTCTGATGCTGGGAAAGGTTGGGGGCAGGAGGAGAAGAGGACGACGGAGAATGAGATGGCTGGATGGCATCACCGACTCTGTGGACATGAGTTTGAGTGAACTCCGGGAGTTGGTGATGGACAGGGAGGCCTGGCGTGCTGTAATTCATGGGGTCGCGGAGAGTCGGACACGACTGAGTGACTGAGCGACTGAACTGAACTGAACTGAACCTATAGTCAAGGCTATGGTTTTTCCCGTGGTCATGTATGGATGTGAGAGTTTGACTGTGAAGAAAGCTGATTGCCGTAGAATTGATGCTTTTGAACTGTGGTGTTGGAGAAGACTCTTGAAAGTCCCTTGTACCGCAAGGAGATCTATCCAGTCCATTCTAAGGGAGATCGATCCTGGGTGTTCATTGGAAGGACTGATGCTAAAGCTGAAACTGCAATACTTTGGCCACCTCATGCGACGAGTTGACTCACTGGAAAAGACTCTGATGCTGGGAAAGGTTGGGGGCGGGAGGAGAAGGGGAAGACCGAGAATGAGATGGCTGGATGGCATCACCGACTCTGTGGACATGAGTTTGAGTGAACTCCGGGAGTTGGTGATGGACAGGGAGGCCTGGCGTGCTGTGATTCATGGGGTCGCGCAGAGTCGGACACGACTGAGCGACTGAACTGAACTGAACTGAACCTGGGACCCGGGCAGAGCCGACCTTGGGGAACTTTAAAGACAAGACTCTTAAAACACGTCTAGAATTCACTTTATAACTTTGCCATTTCCTTCTCCAGTTTATAACAAGTACGCTTCCACAAAACCAAGAGAGGCCCAAAGGAAGCCAGGTGGGGTGTATAAAAGCCTCAGCACTTAAGATTCAAGAGACATAAAAACTTTACCAGCAAAGAAATGCATGTGTAATGGTGGAATTATGAATAGAGATATGAATAGCTTCGGAACTAGACAATGGTCCCTGACACCTCATTGTAGGAGAGGCTCATGGCATAGGCACTAAGCCTGGGGGTACGAGTGAGATGGGGGCTGAAGACCACATTTTGTTGTTGCTCAGTCACTAAGTCACGTCCGACTCTTTGAGACCCAATGGACTGCAACACACCAGGCTTTCCTGTCCTTCACCATCTCCAGAGCTTACTCAAACTCATGCCCATGGAGTCAGTGATGCCATCCAACCATCTCTTCTTCTGATGCCCCCTTCTCCTCCTGCCCTCAATCTTTCCCAGCATCAGGGTCTTTTCCAATGAGTCGGCTCTTCACATCAGTTGGCCAAAGTACTGCAGCTTAAGCTTCAGCATCAGTCCTTCCAATGAATAATTTTCAGGGTTGATTTCCTTTAGGATGGACTGGTTTGATGTCCCTGCAGTCCAACGGACTCTCAAGAGTCTTCTCCAACACCACAGTTCTAAAGCATCAATTCTTTGGTGCTCAGCCTGCTCTATAGTCCAATTCTCATGGTTCAGGGCAAAGAGTCTGACACGAGGGCCCAGCACCCAAGTTCAAGTGCTGGCTCTGCCCCTGCCAGGCCAAGTGGCCTTGGTCTCCTTGCCCCACCTCTCAGAGCCTCAGTTCCTTCCCTCGGTAAAGGGATCTGACCCTGCACCACAAGCCGGGTCGGGATGCCCACACAGGGTGGGGATGGGGGTTTGCCTCCAGGCTAACAAGTCCCCAAGAACACCTGCTGCTGCACTGTCCTTACATGCGGAGTTGTCGAAATTAGACTTGAGGTGCCTCAAAGTCTAGAACTCCCACCCCAATGTCCAGGCTATGAGGACAGACTCCCGCCCCCAACTCCATGCTCATCACCACACTCAGCCAAGTCGGGGAACTGTCTCGGACACCAGCTCATGCCCACAAGGCCTCAGCTGGAAACTGCAAGAAACACGTCCCTCTCCCCTATCCCATGTCCATGGCAACCCTGCCCACCCCCCAGCAGGGAGGACGTGCCATCAGCTCCATTCTACAGATGGAAAAACTGAGGTTCTGAGTGCGGAAGCCATGTGCCTGAGGCTGCTCAGCCCCCAGAAGTGGTCAGGCTGGGTCTGGACCTGCACACGTGGCCTCAGAGGGGCTAGGCAGGGTCTGAGCCTCCCTGGGAGCTCAGGTACCCTCACCACCTGACCGTGGGTCCTGGAGTCTGGTGTGGAGGTGGCTACCATCCTCCAGCAGGCAGCTCCTCGCTCGCTTTTCAAAAAACAACATCCACAAAGAGGGGAAACAGATGCCGCTGTGGCCCACACCAGCTCCGGGGAGGAACGCCCCGGGGTGCGGTGGCGAGCCCTGAACGGCAGCTTGAAAGCAAACTGACCTTGTAGGGTTCACGTTGTCTGCGGCCTTAACAATTCTGCCAAAGCCGGAGTCAAGTTCAACATCAGGTCAGTGCAGGCCTCCGTCATCCCCAGTACACAGCCAGGATTTTCCTGTGTGGCCTTCTCAGCAATGACCAGTGGACATAAATAATGCCCTGGCTTTGAGTTCGGACTTGAAAAATGCTGATGGGTTTCAGTTACAAGGAAGCATGTTGGCCCACAAGCTGCTCGTGTCCATTTCCTAGGAACCCTGGCTGCTGACCCCAAGGCCATCGGAGGGACAGAAGAGTGGGGGGTGGGTGGAAGAGGCGCTCCTGCAGAAGGAAGGCCTGGGCCGCCTGCCTTCGGGACCTTCCCCCACCATTTCTATCCTGTCTGCTGTCCCAGGGGTCTCTGACATGACACCCCTCCTGGACCCTCATGTGTGAAACTGACTTCGGGGGCCGTCTTTTGTATCAAGGTGTCAGATCCTCATTTGACAACCAGGGTCCCTCTTGTGGGTGGCTGGGCAAGCAATTATTAAGCTGAGTCCCTCTGGGCCCACGGTGCCTGGCAGAGAATAGGGGGCAAGTGGGTCACCTGTGGTCACAGCCAGTCAGCCAGGCTCAGCCTCCATCCATCCTATACACGAAGTTATGGGCATATTTTGTCCAGACCCGCCACTGCCCCCTCCACTGGGTTCCCGGCCCAGGGCACCCAGTATTGTATGCGGTATCACTCTGGATAACCCAGTGATGTAATGCCTTCTTTCCCAGGTGGTTCAGCAGAAAAGAACCCGCCAGCCAATGTAGCAGATGCAGGAGACCTGGGTTCGCTCCCTGGGTCGGGAAGATCCCCTGGAGGAGGAAATGGCAACCCATTTCAGTATTCCTGCCTGAAAAATTCCACGGACAGAGGATCTTAGTGGCTAGAGTTCACAGGGCTGCAAAGAGTTGGACACGAATGAGCAACTGAACATGCACACAGTCGTGTAAATACTGTTGTTGTCTCTGTTTGACAAATGGTGAAGCTTCATTGCTGTTGTTGTTCAGTCATCAGATTTTGTCTGATTCCTTGCAACCCCATGGACTATACACTCCATGGAATTCTCTAGGCCAGAATACTGGAGTGGGTAATGTTTCCCTCCTGCAGGAGATTTTTCTGACTCCCCACATACTGTAAGACTAAACTTGAGAATTCTTGTTTTTTTAATTTTATTTTACTTCAAATAGACTTTGGGCATCTGAAAGGACAGTGTAGGTACTTTCAAGATGTCTTCTGCAAAACAAAACCCTTTTGGCAAGTGTGGTCATAATATCCAGGTAGACGTTGCTGTTGTAAGTGTCACATCTCAACCAGAAGGCAAATTCTGAGCTCTTCCTCTGGCAGAAACAAATTCACAAGATAAGCCAAGAAAGAGAGCTGGAAAAACAAACCACACCAACAACCAGAAAAGCATTTCTCACGAGACAAAGCTAGAAAAAAATCCAACATCCCTGTGGCCCCAAAACCCTCTTGGAAATGAATGTTCAGTAAGGAAGAGACGAAACATGTCAAGTTCCAAAGACAGGCAATGCCCATGGCCAGTGTAGTTTAGAGACGGCCTGACCACTCAGATGAAGAGCACACCAATATAAACCCTTTGCAGGCAGCAGTGATGGTTGTCACCATAGGAAGTGTTTAGTCTGGTGACAACCCGCCTTGGGCACCACATAAGGGAACAGACCTGGTTCTCTTCCTTTACCCCACACCATTCACTCATGAAGGCAGCTCAGGTGCTACCTTGTCCTGCCTGCCTGTCTGGCTCACCCATGAGCTGTGACCACCTGCAGGGAAGGACTCCGCCTTCTCTTCTCTGTGCGCCATGAACCTGCACACAGTGGGCCTTCTGAACCTCAGGAGACTCACCCCATCCCCACTATAGCCAGAACCCTCCCCAGGCATTAAAACAGCTGTGGAGTCACTTTGGCCCAAGCCCTGGTTACAGATCCCTGGAGCCTACTACAGCCTCTACAGTGCGATTAATCAGGTCCTTTATACACAGATTCCCGCCTGTCAGGTCTGATCTTTGGATTCATTGTCACTCTGTCCCTCCCCTAGCAGCAAGGTGGGCCGCGATGCAAACAACGGAGCTCATGAGCTGAGTTTCAAAGGACAGCGATGGATGCAACCTGTTGCAAACTAAAGGAGGGTCCCTGAATGTCTCAGAAAAGGCCTCCGGTGTGCAGGTGAGGAGGAGGGCCCCCACGGTGCAAAGGAAAGAGAGGTACTCAGGGGCAAAGGCTCTTGGCCTCTCCTGTAGCAGCTCCAGTTGGTAGCTCATGAACAGTGGACAGCCAATGTGGTCACATGATCATGACTCTTATTCCCTCACAAAGCAAGAAAAAGGGGGCAGGGTGTGGGAGTACCCGGAGGGTGTGGTGGGGTGGATGGAGGGACGTGTCCCTCCTCTCTTCAGTGCACATTGCGTTTGTGAGTCTCAGAGCTGCCAGAAGACAGTCACCAAGTCAGGTCCCCACAGTATCCAGTGTGGGTCGGGTGCCTTAGCCCCTGTCACATGGACAAGCCACACCATATGGCTTCCCTGAGTTCCAACAGCAGGATCTGCGAGGTTTGTCTAGGTACACACTTCCTTGCTGTAGCTGTTACCCCCCTTCTTTGAGCCCCAGTTTTGTCCTCTAGAAAAAGGACATCGATTGCTACCTTAGCAGGTTGCTACCTTAATCCCATGAAGACTAATTAGGATAATCCTACAATTAATAGCTGGCCTTAAGAGATACTGGGCTTCCCTGATAGCTCAGCTGGGAAAGAATCCTCCTGCCATGCAGGAGACCCCAGTTTGATTCCTGGGTCGGGAATGCTGATCCGCTACAGAAGGGACCGACTACCCACTCCAGTATTCTTGCACTTCTCTTGTGGCTCAGCTGGTAAAGAATCTGCCTGCAAAGCGGGAAACCTGGGTTCAACCCCTGGCCTGGGAAGATGGCCTGGAGAAGGGAAAGGCTACCCGCTCCAGTATTCTGGCCTGGAGGACCATGGACTGTACAGCCCATGGGGTCGCCAAGAGTTGGACACGACTGAGGGACTTTCACGTCAATTTCAAGAGATAGGACCTGAATCCAGATTAAACTGGAGTCTCCCAGCGTCATCTGGCATTTCTTCCCTGAAGCCAGCCAAAACCCACACAGGTGCATTTCCACGGTCTCCACTGACAGAAAATCCAGCGTGGTTCAAACAAGCTGACAGACAAGCGGGAGAGGACTCACGGGCAGACGGCTTCCCTCCGGTCTCAGGTGGAGCTCGGGGACCACAGCAGGAAACGGCGTTCTCAACCCTGGGCCCAGCAGCGGCCTCCTTCTCCTGCCGGCGGCTCTGCCCTGACGGGCGCGGGAAAGCTGCCAACCGCCGCAGGCTTCCTTCACGCCCCTCCCACTGCTGTAGCCTGACCTCTCCTGGCCCCACCCCTTCTGGCCAACCAGAGCGCCTCTTCCCTTGATTCCAGCGTGAGGCCCGGCCCTGGGCCCTGATTGGTCACCGCCCCAGCCCTGAGCCAATCACGGTGGCCAGGGAGGATGGAACACACCGATTGGCCAGGTCCAGGTCATGTGACCACACTCTTCCGGACACGTGCGAGCCGCTCAGCCTGTGTCTGGGGTGGAGACAGTGCGGTGCACCCGGCACAGGGCTGAGATTCCAGTCACTGTGTCCGTGTGCTCAGTGTCCTGGGACGTGACTGTGCATCTTCTCTACACACTGCTGCGTTCTCTACAGGAAAGATATTCATGAGACACCTCTTCCCTTCCCAAGTGCTGTTTCACGCACCCACATTCAAGGGAGCAAGACCTCCTGTTCGAAGGTAGGTTTGGAGATCCTCTCTTAACCTCTGGGCTTGTTTCTTGTATCAGTTCAGTTCAGTCGCTCAGTCGTCTCTGACTCTTTGCGACCCCATGAATCACAGCATGCCAGGGGCCTCCCTGTCCATCACCAACTCCCGGAGTTCACTCAAACTCATGTCCATCGAGTCGGTGATGACATCCAGCCATCTCATTTCTTGTATCATGTTAGAATAATTTATTCGGTCTTAAAACCCCCACGAGCACCGCCACATGCTGCTTTGCCTATCAGGATTCTTAGCTGTTCTGAGTAGAGGGCATGGCCCAGGGGCTTCCCAAAGGGAGGCACATGAGAGGCTGAATCGCTGAATCACTTTGCTGTACACCTTACACAAACAAATCATTGTAAATCAACAAGACTTCAATTTAAAGAAAAGATATTCCCTCATCAAAAATAGTTCGAAATTTTGTAAAAGTTTTTCCTTCAATTGTTGGTGTTTGGTATGTGTCTGTTTGGTTTGGTGGTGTGTTTTGAGGTAGGGATCCAGCTTACCGTCCCACATGGATACCAGATTGTCCCAATGGGACAATTCGTTTGTCATTTCTCCTGGAAATGTCCTTTCTGCGTTTCCACATTAAGAAGCTTTTTAAAAAATGCCGCGTATCAAGAACTTCAGATCTTTGGTAGTTTGTGCAGCACCCCAGAGGTATGTCTCCCCTTCTGTGACTTCTCTCCGCATCTCACCATTGCCAGTTTCTAGTGTGCACGGGTGCCCTCAGAGGGTTCTCTGCAGTGAGCTGTGTTTCTGTGAGGACAGAGGATGTGAGCACGGAGGAGGGGCTGTGTCCCCAGTGACCATGTGGCCGTGCTCAGCGACCCCGATATTGAGTCTGGCTGCGACTTCCTGAGGCAAGCTCTGCTTTTCTTCCTCTTGGTGTCTGGATACGCAAAGTGATTCTGGTGGATTGGGGCTTGGGTCCCTGGATCCAACAGTGGAGAGATACACCCACAGCCTGCTTTTCCTTTATAGTTTCCTCCTGTGGGCTCTGCTCAGCTGGTGTGGAGATATTTCTGTTCAAGGCTTGAGGGGTAGTCAGTCCTTCTGCTTCTCATCCCCTGCCTCGTCTGTTCTTCTGTCTTTTTTTTTTTTTTAATATAGCTAGTTTTCAATGTTGTTAGTCTTTGTGTCATTCTGACTCTCAGGCACCTGTGGTTTAATAGACCTCCAACTCCAGAGAGCTCTTTGCCTGCTGGAGACATGGAGCACTCAGGGAGCAGCACCACATCACACTGGAGCCTGGCCCAGAGAGCAGCTTCTTGCCAGGATGGCTCCATTCCTGCTGTGGGGGTTTGGAGTTATCACATCTGATTGTGCATCCCCTGGGCCTCCAGTGCAGGCCCCACTCTGAGATCTGGAAAGGAGGTAGCTTCCCTTCCTGACACAGAACTAGTATTTTTTTGTCCTCGTCCTTGTCCATTCCCATTTGGCTCGCAGGCTCTACACTTGACCCTCACCCACAGGATCAGAAGAGCCCAGTTCTAGAGACGTTTCATACAAGGAGAGGCTCCCAGAGACACTCCAACCCCCAGGCCTAAGTAAGCATTTCCTTGGAGTTTCACAGCCCTGGGAGGAGATACTGGGTTTGTGTTCTTTTTACAGTTGAATATGTTGAGCCTCAGATCATTGTGTGATTTGCTCTGGGTCACTCTGCAGGTCAGTGGGTAAGGTGAGATTTGAACCCAGACTCTATGTCTTGGAGCTCGTGACTGTACAGGTGTTTCTGCTCCTCGGGTAAGTTTATTTCAGGGTTTTTTGTTGTTGCTGTTTTTGATGCATTTGTATGTGGGGCTGTTCTGTTTTCTCTCTGACGGTTCATATCCTGCTATGCTGCTGAATTTCTTAGTTTTAATACTTGTTACTTGGTGGAGTTTTTAGGGTTTCATTTAAATACTGTCATAATCGAATAGTGGCAGTGTAACTTCATCTGTTCCAATGGGGATGGCTTTTATTTCCTTTTCTTACCTGGTTATTCTGGGTAGGACACCTCCACTACTTGTTGAACAAGGTTGGTGAGAGTGGGTATCCTTGTACTATTCCTGATCTTTTAGGAAAATCTTTCATCTCTTTACCATTGAGTTGGATGTTAGCTGTGGGCTTGTCTTATATACCCTTTAGGATGTTCCATGTATAACCACTGTATTGAGAGACTGTACCAAAATTGATGTTAAACTTTGTCAAAAGCATTTTCTGCAATTATTGAGAAGATCACACGATTTCATTCTTAATTTTGCTTATATTGTGTATCACAGTGATTGATGTGCAGATAAAAAATCATGCTTACAGGCACAGAATAAATTCCATTTGATCATAGTGTATGATTCTTTTAGTGTATCTTCAATTTGGTTTGCTAATATTCTTTTGAGGATTTTTACATGCGTGTACACCAGGGTCAGGATTCTCTGGTTGTTCATATGGTAAAGAATCTGCCTACAATGCGGGAGACCTGGGTTTGACCCCTGGGTCAGGAAAATCCCCTCGAAAAAGGAATAGCTACCCCCGCCAATATTCTTGCCTGGAAAATTCTGTGGACAGAGGACCTGTTGGGCTACAGTCAATGGGTCACAAATAACTGGACATGACTGAGTGACTCACACTTAGAAGAGTGCTTCTTGACTTCCTTAATATCTAAATTTAAGATTTTATCTCAGTCAAAAATTACAGTCTAAGGCAAAAATGTCAAGAGTCCTTAGAAGTAAATGACAATAAGGGCTGACAGTTGAAAGCAAGAAAGACTGCACATAATTTATTTTTCATAAGAATTTTAGATCTTCAGAGGAATTCTCATTAAACTGAATTAAAATGCAAGCTTTAGTTTAAAATGGAAAGCTTTTTTGGAATTATGTTTCTATGTTGAGACTGAAATTTTATTATTTATGTATGAGATATTGAGCAATACAGTGTAGCTATTAAAATCATATTTTCAATACCTTTAATGACATTTATAAGCTCTTATAGTGGAAAAATTGCTAGGAATAGAAGATGATCCCATATAACTTTAGATTACAGTACAGATATGTTGAATGATAGTTTTCAGACTGTATTTATTTATTTTTGATTGAAGGATAACTGCTTTACAATGTTTGGTTGGTTTTCCTCATACAACAACACGGATAGGCCATAAGTATATTATCCACTCTTTGGCGAGCTTGCCTCCCACTTCCTGCCATCCCACCCTCTAGGTCGTCACAGAGCACTATGCTGGGTTCCCTATGTTATATAGCACCTTCCCACTAGCTAGCTATTTTACGTATGGTAGTGGCAATGTTTCAATGCTACTCTCTCAATTTGGCCCACCCTCTCCTTCTCCAGCTGAGTTCACAAATCCTTCCCCTACATCTGTGTATCTATTTCTACCCTTCAAATATTCACCAGTACCATTTTACAAGATTCCATGTGTATGCATTAATATACTGTATTTGTTTTTCTCTTTCTGACTTACTTCACTCTGTATCACAGTTTCTAGGTTCATCCACCTCAGTTAAACCAACTCGCATTTGTTCCTTTTCATGGCTGAGTAATATTCCATTGTGTATATGTTCCACAATTTATTTATCCATTGTTCTCTTGATAGACATTAGGTTGCTTCCATGCCCTGGCTATTTTAAATAGTGCTGCAATGGACATTGGGGTACATAAGTCTTTTTAGAGGTGTGGTTTTCTCAGTGTATATGGCCAGTAGGGGATTGTTGCATCATGCAGTAGTTTTATTCCTACTTTTTTAAGAAACCTTACTTTCCTTCTCCATAGTGGTTGTATCCATTTACATGTCTACGAACAGTGCAAGAGAGTTCCCTTTCTTCCATGTCCTGTCCAGCATTTATTATTTGTAGAATTGTTGATGATGGCCATTCTGACTGGTGTGAGGTGATAGCTCATGTAGTTTTGATTAGCATTTCCTTAATAATGAGTGATGTGGAGCATGTTTTCACCTTCTTAACGTCTTCTTTGGAGAAATGTATTCATGTCTTCTGCTCACTTTTCATTTGGTTGCTTTTTTTCTGATATTAGGCTTGATGATCTACTTGTGTACTCTGTAGATAATCCTTTGTCAATTGCTTTGTTTACAATTATTTTCTCCTATTCTGAGGGTTGTCTTTTCATCTTATTTATAGTTTTCTTTGCTGCTTAAATACTTTGAAGTTTCCCTAGGTGCCATTTTTTTTATGTTTCTTTTTATTTCAGTCATTCTCGGAGGTGGATCAAAGAGGATCTTGCTATGATAAATCTCAAAGAGTGTTCTGCCTATGTTTTCCTCTAAGAATTTTATAGTTTCTGGCTTTCCTGTTGGTCTTCAATCCACTGTGAATTAGTTTTTGTGTACAGTGTGAAGAAGTGTTCTAATTTCCTTCTTTTGCATGTAGTTGTCCAGTTTCCCAGCACCACTTACTGAAGAGGCTCTCTTTTCTGTCCTTTCTCCATTGTATATCCTTGCCTCCCTTGTCAAAGAAAAGGAGTGCGGGTTTCTCTCTCAGCTTCGTGTCTTGTTCCATTGCTCTATGTTTCTGTTTTTGTGCCTGGACCATAGTGTCTTGGTAGTATAGTCTGAAGTCAGAAAGGTTGATTCCTCCAGTTCCACATTTCTTTCCAAGATTGCTTTGGCCTTTCTGGGTCTTTCTCCCCCCCATATAAATTGTAAAATTATTAGTCCTAGCTCTTTAAAAAATGTCACTTGTTGTTTGATAAGGATGAATTGAATCTGTAGATTGCTTTGGGTAGTGTAGTCATTTTCACAACATTGATTTCTTTCAATTCAAGAACATGGCATATCTTTCTATCCGTTTGTTTCATTTTTGCTATCTTTCATCATGCAGCCTGTCTTTCTGCATACACGTGTTTTGTCTGTTTAGGTAGGTTTATTCCTAGCTATTGGAGAAGAAAATGACAACCCACTCCAGTACGCTTGCCTGGAAAATCCCATGTATGGAGGAGCATGGTAGGCTACAGTCCATGGGGTCCCGAAGAGTCGGACCCGACTGAGTAACTTTACTTTCACATTTCACTTTCATGCACTGGAGAAGGAAATGGCAACCCACTCCAGTGTTCTTGCCTGGAGAATCCCAGTGACGGAGGAGCCTAGTGGTCTCCCATCTATGGGGTCTCAGAGAGTCGGACATGACTTATGTGACTTAGCAGCAGCAGCATTCCTAGCTATGCTATTCTTCTTGTTGCAGTGGGGAATGGCACTTTTTCCTTAGTTTCTCTTTCTGATTTTTCTTGTTGTGCTATAAGTATGCAAAGGATTTCTGTGTATTAATTTTGTATCCTGTGCTTTACTAAATTCACTGAAGAGCTCTAGTAATTTCCTGGTTGTATCTTTAGGGTCTTCTGTGAATAGAAACAGGCCACCTGCAATCAATGAGAGATGGACTTCTTCTTATCCAATATGCATTCTTTTTCGTTTTCTTCTCTGATTGCTGTGTGTATGACGTACAAATCTATATTGAATAATAGGAAGGAGCGTGGGCACCATGGTCTTGATCCTGATCTTAGTGGAAATGCTTAAAATTTGACATCATTGAGGATAATGTGCTGAGAGATTTCCCTTATGACCTTTATTATGTTGAGGTAGGTTTCTTCCATGCCCATTTATGGGGCGTTTTTTAAATCATAAACTGGTGTTTAATTTTGTCAAAACCTTTCCTGGCATTGATGGAGATTATCATATGGTTTTTATCTTTCAATTTGTTAATATAGTGTATCACATTGACTGATGTGCACATAGTGAAGACTCCTTGCATCCCTGGGATAAACCCCACTTGAACGTGGTGTGTAACCCTTTCCATGTGTCTTGTTTTGCTTTGCTCTTGCTCGCGTTTCCTCAGGATTGTTGCGCTGGTGCTCGTCAGTGACGTTAGCCTGTAGTTTTCTTTCCTGGGTGGCGTTCCTGCCTCATTGTGGTTCATGGTGATGATGGCCTCACAGAGTGGGTTGGGATGCTCCTCCCTCCACGCTTTTCTGGAGGAGTTTGACCACAGTAGGTATCATCACATCACTACCATTTGAGAGCATTCACCTGTGAAGTCCTGGGCATTTGTGTGTTGGAGACTTTTGATCACAGTTAGTAGTGCTTGTGATTGATGTGTTCATCGTTAGAGCTTGTGACTGGTGTTAGTGCCTGATTTATTCACATTTTCTATTTCTCCTGGTTCAGTCCTAGAAGACTGTACTTTTCTAAGAACCTGTCCATTTGTTCCAGGTTGTCCATTTTATTGTCATGCAGTTTTCTCTAATTGTCTCTTATGATCCTTTTTCTTTCTGTGTTGTCTGTTGTAAAGTCTCCTTTTTCATTTCGAGTTGATTTGAGTCTTCTCCCTATTTTTCTTGATGAGTCTGGCTAATGATTTGTCAATTTTGTTTATCTTCTCCAAGACATATCTTATTGTTTTATGGATCTTTGCTAGTGTTTCCTTCATTTCCATTTATTTCTGCTCTGATCTTTATGATTTCTTTCATTCTGCTAACTTTGCAGATTTTGTGGCCCTTTTTCTTCTTTTTCTAGCTTCTTTAGGTGTTAGATTAGCTTGTTTATTTGATGTTCTTTTCATCTCTTTAGGTAGGCTTCTTGTATTGCTCTAAACTTTCCTCTTAGCATTGCTTTTATTGCATCACATAGGATTTGGGATGTCATTTATTCATTGCCCTTTGTTTTTAGGTATTTTTAAATTTCCTTTTTTATTTCTTCAGTGACCTGTTTGAGTTCTCCATGTGTCTGTGTTTTTTACAAATCTTTCTTATAAACGATCCCTAATCAGTATCAGTGTGATCAGAAATGATGCTTGCTAGGATTTCAGTTTCTTACATTTGCCAAGGCTTGATTTGTGACCCAAGATGTGATCCATTCCAGAGAGTGTTTCATGTGCACTTGAGAAAAAAAAATGCATTCTGCTGTTTGGTGATGGAATATGCTAAAGATACCAATAAGGTCCATCTAGTCTAATGTGTGATGTAAGGCGTATGTTTCTTTATTAATTTTCTTTGTGCATGATCTGTCCATTGGTATAAGTGGGGTGTTAAAATCCCCTAGTATTATTTTCTTACTGTCAATTTCTCATTTTATGGTTGTTGGTATTTGTCTTATGTATTTAGGTGCTCCTGTGTTGGATGCGTGTGTATTATTATTGCAATATCTTCTTCCTGGATTGATCTCTTTATCATTATGTAGTGTCCTTCCTTGTCTCTTGTAATAGTCTTTATTTAAAAGTCTATTTTATGTGCTATGAGAATTGCTACTCCAGCTTTCTTTTGATTTCCATTTGTATGGAATACCTTTTTCCAGGCCCTCAGTTTTAGTCTGTGTGTGTCCCTAAGTCTGAGGTAGATGTATTAGCGACAACATTTATATGGGGCTTGTTTTTGTTTCCGTTCAGCCAGTCTGTGTTTCCGTTGGACCATTTAATCCATTTATAAAAATTTAGGGTAATCATTGATATGCACGATACTATTATTATTTACTTTATTATTCTGTTTTTTTCTTTTATGTCTATTCACTCCCTTCTATTTCCTGTCTAGAGAATGTCCTTTAATATTTGTTGTAAAGCCACTTTGGTGGTGCTGAATTTCTTAACTTTTTCTTATATGTAAAGGTACTGAGTTCTTTGAATCTGAGTGAGATCATAGCTGGTTGGAGTAATCTTGCTGGTAAGATTTTCCCTTTCATAACTTTACCTGTATCATGCCACACCCTTCTGGCCTGCAGCATTTCTTCTGAAAGATCAGCTGTTAACCTTATGGGGATTCCCTTGTTATTTGTTGCTTTGCCCTTTCTGCTTTTAATATTTTCTCTTTTTGTTAAATTTCTCTTAGTTTGATTAATATATGCCTTGGCATATTTCTCCTTTCATTTACCCTGTGTTGGACTCTCTGTGCTTCTTGGACCTGGGTGTGTTTCCTTCAACAATAGAGGGAAATTTTTGGCCATTGTTTCTTTAAGTGAGATTTCATCTTTCTCTTTCTGTTCTCCTTGAATCCCTATAATGTGAATGTTAATATGCTTGATATTGTCCACCAAATGCCTTAAACTATCCTCAGTTTTCTGACTTATTTTTTTCTTTTTGATGCTCAAACTGGGTGATTTCCACCACTTTGTGTTTCAGCTTACTGATCTGTCCTCTGAATCATCTAATCTGCTCACTCATCTGCTGTATTTTTCATGTCTGTTATTGTATTTTTCTATTATAATCAGTTCTTTTTTATACTTATTGCCTCTCTGTGGAGATTCTCACTCCGTTCTTTCATGCTTCCCCTGATAGAAGTAAACATCTTTTATTCATTGATTTAATGGGCCCACTGGGTCTTGCTGTGTCATTGGCTTTCTCTAGTTGCATAGAGTGGGGGCTACACTCTAGTTTTGGTGCGTGGGCTTCCCATTGTTCTGTCTTCTCCTGTTGTGGAGCACAGGCTCTAGGGTGCATGAGTTCAGTAGCTGTGACATGCAGCTTTACTTGTCCCGCAGCCTGGGATTTTAGTTCCCAGACCAAAGGTTGAACCCTTGTCGCCTACGTTGTCAGGAAAATCTTAACAAATGAACCAGCAGGGAAGACCCAAGTATGATCCTTACTTTGCAGTCATCTGACATAGATTATTTATCTCCATCTTGTTTAGTTCTTTTTCTGAGTTTATGTCTTAGCTATTCACTTAGCATAGATTCTTTGTCTCTTTATTTTGCCTTTTTGTTTCTATGCATTAATATTAGGTAGATAAATTATATCTCCATGTTGAATAAGTGGATTTATGTAGAGTGTCTCCTGTGCGGCCCAAAGGAAGAGTTCCCCCAGGTCACCAGAGACAGGAAATCCAGGGTGTCTCCTCTGTAGGCTGAGTGTGGTGTCCTGTTAGATGTACCCATGTTGCTTTGGGCATGCTGGTGGGTCTGGCTGGCCCCCAGTGCAGCTGAATTTGAGCACTACCTCAACAGTCGCAGATGTACTTCTGGCTGGAGGTGACCTGGAGTGGAAATCACCTTGAGGGGATGCCAGTCACGGCTGAGTCCACCCACTGTGAATGGTAGGAAAGGAGGCTATTGTGGGGGAATCCAGGCCCTTGGGGGTGAAGCCATTTTGGAGGAGCATTGTGGGCGTGGCTGGGTTGGATATGTCTGTTCCACAGGGAACACAGAGACTAGCAGGGCAAGCAGTGCTGGCAAGGTAAGTGGGGAATGTCAAAAACGTCTCCTGCTAGCACTGGGCCAGCTGGGTACAGGGAGGATTTTTTTAAATGTCATCAATCAGTGACTTCATCCCTGGAGAAAGTTTCAAGAAATCCTTGCCCCTTTGGCACGTGTCCTAAAATCATTCTCCTTCCCATGTGACCTGGGCCAACGTTCAGCACTTAATTGGCACTAACCTATTAAGCATGGGGTCTTGGCTCACCACAGCCCCCAGCTCTCTCCCAGACATAGCTCTGCTGGTTTCAAATCAGGATATTATGGGGGCTTGTCTTCCTCATTCAGGTTACCAGGGCTCAGGTGCTCAGCATGTCCCCCCAGGGAAGATACCAAGTTGGAAATGTCCCCTCCTAATTCTGGGTCACCCATCAGGAGTATGGGTCCTGACTAGACTGAATCTCTGCCCTTCCAATGCATCTCCATGTGGTTTTTTCTTTACATCCTTAGTTGTGGAAGAGCTACTCTGCTAATTTTCAGGTTGGCATCTGGGTTTTCCGTGTGAGGAAGCTCTCAGAATAGAAGAGAGGAAGTGTCTCCAAAAGTGCCATTTCAGCTTCTGTGGAAGCTCTCTCCTTGTGTAAGTCAGTGGTTCTCAAAGGGTCATCACTGGACCAGCAGTGTTAGCATCACCTGGGAAGTGGTTAAAAATGGAGATTCTCAAGGTCCACCCTGATCTACTCTATGAGACTCTCTGTATCATTTCTCCAAGCCTTACACATGCTCAACACTAAATCAATCTGAAACACATCTTCCCCAAGGTTCTGGGAGCACTGTGCCCCTTAGCTTTAACCAGGTACTACTCTTTTGGAATTTTAGGAATTGGGGGGGCATGTTTCACCCTCTCACATGGAAGACAGTAAGGAATATCTAATAAGCTGGACACGATACTTCTCTCTCGTCACCCATTGTGAGAGTTCTTAGTACATAAAGTAAAAATAAAGGCCAATTTTATTGGTAAAGAAAATTCCACAGCAGGTCGGAAAGGAGCAGATGCCACATTAAGATCAAGGTCTTGCACAAGGTTCACGGGAGTACAGTTCAGTTCAGTTCAGTCGCTCAGTCGTGTCCGACTCTCCGCGACCCCATGATCACAGCACGCCAGGCCTCCCTGTCCATCACCAACTCCCGGAGTTCACTCAAACTCATGTCCACAGAGTCGGTGATGCCATCCAGCCATCTCATTCTCGGTCGTCCCCTTTTCCTCCCGCCCCCAACCTTTCCCAGCATCAGAGTCTTTTCCAGTGAGTCAACTCATCGCATGAGGTGGCCAAAGTATTGCAGTTTCAACTTTAGCATCAGTCCTTCCAATGAACAAGATGTATGGATATTTTGTAACTTCATGAAAAAGAAACAAGGGTGCAGCAGAGTAGCCACTGGGCTTCAGTGACCCCCTACTGCTTAGCTGTGCCCCTTTCTGCAGGTGTGATCACCACTGGACCCTGGGAAGAGTGCTTCACACCTGGAACTGTGAGGCACCCCAGCAGGCTGGCCTGTGGCCTCCTGGGTACCATCACCTGCTGCTGCTTCCTGAGCTGGCCACGTTTTCTCCCTCTGCCTTCATCTCTCCTGCCTTTATCTCCTCCTCTTTTGTGGGGTTGCCAGTACCTTGTGGTCTGCGCTGGGCCAATGAAGACAAACTTTTACACTTCCGAACTCTACTGGCCACCTGATGACACATCATCCTCCCGTGATCGTAACTCTGGCCCTGATGGGAGAGAGCTGTGTTCATTCACCACTGATGTACTCTCTTTTAGCTAAAGAAGGAATCCGTTCTAATCATGCCTTTTAGGTGGCTGGATTTACCAAACAGAAATAGAGGAATCCCAGTTAAATTTGAATTTTAGGGAAACGATGGAAACTTTTTTTTTTTTAGTAGAAGCCCATCTCCTGCAATACTTGGAATGTACTTATACTAAAAAATTATTCACTGAAAACCAAATTTAAGTAGATGTCTTGTATTTTACCTGACAGGCTTACTCCCAAGGTAAAGGGGTTCCCATTTTAGCTTCCCATCCTAGGAGTGGCACTTTGTCTTAGAAAGGAATGTATTTAGTCATTAAAATAAGGTCAGATTTATCTGCACACCAGCCGTGACTTGTGACATATTGATCACATGTTGAAATTATAATATTTTTTGTTTACCAGATTAAAATATAATTTGAAAATTAATTTCATCTGCTGCTTTTTGTTTTTAAATGTGGGTACTAGAAAATTTAAGGTTTTATATGGAGCTTGAATTTGTCCACTTCACTAGACAGCTTTGGCCTAGAGCAAAAGCCATGTTGGGGGACCTAACGACCATCAGGCTGAGAGTGGGCACCCCTCTCCCCAGAAAGAGTTAGACTCTCCTCTTTTGAGTCGTCTGTGGCTGAACTGGTCAGGGGCATACAGAATCCTTGAGTATAGTTTGTTTTTACAATCTTTTTATTGTTTGAATTTTTCAGTTCTGACCAAATCTTGGTGGTTTTTGATTGATGACAGACCAAACAGGCCTGGAGTGCATTTCCTGTTAAGTGTATTTGTAGCAGGGTGCTTCCCAGGTGACTCAGGTGGTATAGAACCCATCTGCCAATTGAGGACACACAGAAGACTAGGGATAAAAGTTTGAGCCCTAGGTCGGGAAGATCGCCTGGAGGAGGGCAAGACAGCCCACCCAGTATTCTTGCCTGGAGAATCCCATGGACAGAGGAGCCTGGTGGGCTACAGTCCCTGGGGACGCACTGAGGCGGACATGACTGAAGCAATTGAGCACACACATGTATTTGCAGTTGAATTATGACAGCAGATTGAGACACGTGGGAGGAAGCAAGATGGGTGTGGAGAGGGGGTGATTTGGGGAAGGGTCTGGTTTCTGGAACCTGTACTGTGTTGTCCTTTTTTTACTCTTCTTTCTCTTCCTTTGGTTTTGTGATTGCACACTGCTGGTGGCAAGACAACACTGACTGCATTTGCTAGAAGCAGGTGTCCCCATTAATTTAGATTTCAGAGACTGAAAGTTAAGGAGGGTGCAGTATGCAACTTGGAAGAAGCAAATGAAGATTTCTTCGGCGACATTCGAACTCTGAATGTCTCCTGAGTTGGGTGTCTTTTTATAACTGACAGGATCGTAGTTTAGCTGTAGAACTCCAATTCTCCTTGATCATTCACTCCTTTCCTCTCCCTAGCCCTTAACCTTCTGAAGTTCTTGGAAAGCCAAGAAACAGTAGTGAGAGCAAAGCAAATAAAAATTCAAGAGTTTTCAGAGGCTGAGGGCTTGGTCTCTGGTCAAATAACCTGACCTTTACTCAGTTCCATTTACAATCTCTCTTCTGGGGAGGCTCGGTCAGTAAAAGAATCTGCCTGCAGTGCGGGAGAAGTGGGTTCGATCCCTGGGTTGGGAAGATCCCCCACTCCGATATTCTTGCCTGGAGAATCCCCATGGATAAGGAGCCTGGAGGACTACAGTTCATGAGGTCGCAAAGAGTCGGACATGACTGACCAACTAAGCATAGCATGTGCCAAGCACAGCAACTCGGAGAATCTGCTCTTGCTGCAGGATCCACCTTCTGTCCACTTCCACTTTTCCCTCCAGGTCTCACTACCTGCTGATCATGTTGCCAGAGTGTCCCTGATAGGTGTCTTGTCACCAGTTTGAGGACATGACCTCCAAGATGTCAGGCCAGTGGGAAGTTGATGCCACACACCTTAGCAGCTGTCAGTCTAGCGCATCTGGTGATAATTTCATTAAGCTCAGCCCTCTCCCAACCTAGGTCTTCTCATTGGCACTGTTGTTAATTTGAGGACTTCTATAGGACACATGTGACACATGGCTCTTCAGTAAGAGGAGCTGATAGCCTTGGCTGGCAGAATGAGGCATGGGGCTGTGTGCAAGTTTCCATTTTCTGAGAAGGAGAACACCTCAATTTCATGAGGCCTTGAGTTCTCAGACCCAAAGGAGAGAAGCCAAGGGTGTAGAAAGTTGACCGGCGCTGACTGGAAATCTGTGTGAGAAGGTGTTGCTGTTGGCTATGTCCTGTGTCTCATGCTGAGGGCAGAAAAACTGATGCTTTTGAACTGTGGCATTGGAGAAGACTCTTGAGAGTCCCTTGGACTGCAAGGAGATCCAACTAGTCCATCCTAAAGGAAATCAGTCCTGGGTGTTCACTGGAAGGACTGATGTTGAAGCTGAAACTCCAATCTTTTGGCCACCTGATGTGAAGAGCTGACTCATCTGAAAAGACCCTGATGTTGGGAAAGATTGAATGCAGGAGGAGAAGGGGATGACAGAGGATGAGATGGTTGGATGGCATCACCGACTCAATGGACATGAGTTTGAGTGAACTCCAGGAGTTGGTGATGGACAGGGAGGCCTGGCGTGCTGCGATTCATGGGGTCACAGAGAGTCAGACGCGACTGAACTGACTGACTGCCTGACCACCACCATCGTCATGCACGGCCACTGGCCCTTGTCCGAGTCCAGCAGGTCCAACGCCCCTTATGCCCTGGCAGCCTTATTCTGCTTTGTGTTTGTAGTGCACTAATCTGCACGCCTCACGGTGGAATCATAGATTATTTTCCATTTCTGTTTAGCTTGATTCACTTGGCATATGACTTCAAACTTCGCTCACTTTGCAACACATGTCAGAAATTCCCTAGTTGTTAAAAATAAATAGCACATAGGCTCACGGTCATGTCCAATCAGGGAGTTACAAATTAAAGTCGTGATGTGTCACACCACACCTCTCAGGACTGCTGAACTGCAAATATAAGATAATACTAACCGCTGGGGGGTGAGGAACAACAGGAACCACTCCTCATTGCCGGTGGGAAGCCTGAGAGCCCCCGTGAGGGACAGTCTGGCAGTTTTCCCCGAACCTCAACAGGTCTCGCCTTGGGATCCAGCAGTCATGCTTTCAGTATTTAGGCAGTTGCCCTGAAGTGCTATGTCCAAATGCAAACGAGGATGCAATTTTGCACAGCAGTTCTATTCACAGTGGCTACAAACTTGACGAGATCAGGATACCCTTCAGTAGATGAATGTGCGAGCAAATTGGTGTACACGGATATCAAGGGGACCAGAACACATCACCCCAAATTATGTCCGTTTGACATGAGTTATTTTAGTTTAATTTAAAATAATAAAAACTGAGTAGAGGTTTCTCCCTATGCTTTTTTAAGATTTATTCATTTCCTTATGGCCATCCTGTGTCTTCCTTGCTTTGAGAGGGCTTTCTCTCGCTGTGGAGAGCTAGTTCTACTCTTGTTGTGGAGCACGGGCTCTGGGTGTGAGGCTTCAGGAGTTGTGGCGCATGCATTTAGTGGTTGGGGCTCCCTGGCTCTGGAGCACTGGCTCAGCAGTTATGGTGCATGAGCTCAGCTGTGCTGAGGCGTGTGGGATCCTCCTGGATCAGGGGTAGAACCTGTGTCCACTGCATTAGCAGGCAGATTCTTAGCAGCTAGTTCACCAGGGAAGACTGAGGTTGCCCTTCTGTGAGGTACATTTACATTTATTCGGGAAATCTTCATCTGTACAGGTGTCCCTCTTTGAACCTAGGAGAAAGATAATTACATCTCAAAGAAGGAACACTTATCTGTGAAGAAGTCAGGACTTAAATCTGCAAACAATCATCTGTTTATTTACTGTGCTTTGCATGATAACTTGCATAAATGTCCTCTGCCTTCCCCTCAAGGTCTTTCTTCTGTTTGGGACTGAAGAGCTATTTAAGATGAGGTCTTGGGTCATTTCAGGGAGTGACTCAATTTTCCTTGGCATCTCCTCTCTATGCAAAAGGTATACATGTTTGTTAAACTACTGTTTTTCCCCTGATAATGTGTGTTCAATGATGAAGCAGGAGGGCTCAACCAGGCACCTGGAAGGGGAGAGCGAAATTTATTTCCCTCGTATATACATGCAAAGGAATAACACTCAACAGTGGAAAGGAATGAAACATCAGCCCTTGAAAGACAGGGATAAGTCTTAGATGCATATGGCTAAGTGAAAGAATCCAGTTGAAAGGCTGCACCCAGTATGACCCCATTGTGACATTCTTGGAAAGGTAAAGCTACATAGGTGATAAGCAGATCGTGGAGCAGGGAACTGGAAGTGATCGTTTAGGATGGGTACCTGTCAATATGCATTTGTCTGCGTGTATCACTTTATAGAGCACGAAGGGTCACTCAGAATCTATTCAAGTGTACTGATGTATAAGTAAGTCATACGATGGAACACCAAACACAACAGAATCTCAACATCACTGACTATTCTATCACTGTTAGAGAAATGCAAATCAAAACTGCAAATGAGACATTATCTCACATCAGTCACAATGCTGCTACTGCTGCTGCTAAGTCACTTCAGTCGTGACCGACTCTGTGTGACCCCACAGACGGAAGCCCACCAGGCTCCCCCGTCCCTGGGATTCTCCAGGCAAGAACACTGGAGTGGGTTGCCATTTCCTTCTCAGTCACAATACCTATCATCAAAATATCTACAAACAATGCTGGAGAGGGTGTAGAGAAGAGAGACCCCTGCTGCACTGTTGGTGGGAAGGAAAGTTGATATAGCCACTACGGAGGGCAGTATGCAGGTTCCTTAAAAACTGAAACTAGAACTGCCATACCACCCAGCAATGCCACTGGGTTTGCTGAGACTGCCATAATTCAAAAAGACATATGCACGCTCATGTTCATTGCAACCCTATTTACAATAACTAGGACATGGAATCTGGAGACGGAAATGGCAACCCACTCCAGTACTCTTGCCTGGAAAATCCCATGGACGGAGGAGCCTGGTAGATTACAGTCCATGGGGTCAGGAAGAGTCAGCCACTACTTCACTTTCACTTTTCACTTTCATGCATTAGAGAAGGAAATAGGAACCCACTCCAGTATTCTTGCCTGGAGAATCCCAGGGACAGAGGAGCCTGGTGGGCTGCCGTCTGTGGGGTTGCACAGAATCGGACATGACTGAAGTGACTTAGCAGCAGCAGCAGCAGCAGCAGAATATTGAATCAACCTAAATGTCCATCAACAGAGAAATGGGTAAGGAAAAGTGCTACATATATACAGTGTAATATTATATAGCCATTAAAGAAATGAAAGTGGTCCTCTGAAGAGATGTGAATGGACGGTCAGTCAAAGTGAAATAAGACAGAAATACAAAAACAAATATTTTATATTCATATATATATGTGTGTGTGTATATATATACATATAGATATATATTCATATATACGAATCCATACGTATCTATCAATCTATCTATCTATACATATGTATATAGGCTTCCATGGTAGCTCAGCTGGTAAAGAATCCTCCTGTAATGCAGGAGACCCCGGTTCAATTCCTGGGTTGGCAATATCCCCTAAGAAAGGATAAGCTACCCATTCTACTATTGTTGGGCTTCCCTTGTGGCTCAGACAGTAAAGAATCTGCCTGCAATGTGGGAAACCTGAGTTTGATCCCTGGTTTGGGAAGATACCCTGGAAAAGGGCATGGCAACCCACTCTGGTATACTTGTGGAGAATATTCTTTGGCAGAGGAGTCTGAAGGGTGCAGTCCATTGCCAGAGGAGCCTTGCAGGCTACAGAATGAACAGGTTTGAGCAACTAAGCACAGCGTGTGTAGAAAAATGGTACTGATGACCTCATCTCCAGAGCTCAATAGAGGCAGAGACACAGAGAACGAACTTGAGGACACAGCAGGAGAAGGAGAGGAGAGGACAGCCTGAGAGACTAACATCGACATATATACACTGCTGGGATATATGTTCCCTGTTGCTGCTTTTTGTTTGTTTTTAAATTTCCTTTATTTCTAATAATCCTCAGGTCTCTAAAACAGATAGCTAGTGGAAAGTGGCCGTGTCGCATCCGGAGCTCAGCTTGGTGCTCTCCATTGACCTAAAGAAGAGGAATGAGGGGGTGGGTGGGAAGCTCAGAGGGGAGTGGATATATGGATACATAGAAATGATTCACATCATTGTACAGCAGAGAATAATGTAACATTGTAAAATGACTATAACACAATTAAAAACAGAGAGAGAGAAAACAAATAGGTGGTCCTCGTGCTACGACTCTGTGCTCCCAAAGCAGGGAGCCCAGATGTGATTCGTAGTCAGGGAACTGTATCCCGCATACCACAACTGAGGCCCAGAGTGGCCAAATAAAAAAAAAAATTAAAAAATATGAATACCACAGACAGCATAAAAAATAAAATAGTATCCATATATTTCTGATAAATGTTATAAAAAAATGGGGACATTTCCTTTTCAGGAAAAGACCTGAGGGTTATTAGAAATAAATTAAGGAACTTTAAAAACAAAAAGCAACAACAGAAAACCTATTATGCCAAACAAAAGAAGTCAGACACAAATGCAAACACATGATCCGGTTTTTAGGAAATCCTAGACAATAGATCTAATCTCTCAAAACCAGCAAATCACTGGCTGCCTGGTGTTGATCACAGTGGCTGGGAAAAGGACAAGAGAAGGTTTGTGGTGATGGAAACATTCTGTATCTTGCCTGTGGTGGCTGTACATGGGTGTATTTATCTGTCAGAAATCATAAAACTATACCCTTAAATTAAGTTTTATTGCATGTAGATTATACTAAGCTCATGAAACGATACTTAACATGATTTGTCACTGCTGCTGCTGCTGCTAAGTCACTTCAGTCGTGTCCGACTCTGTGTGACCCCATAGACGGAAGCCCACCAGGCTCCCCCATCCCTGGGATTCTCCAGGCAAGAACACTGGAGTGGGTTGCCATTTCCTTCTCCAATGTGTGAAAGTGAAAAGTGAAAGTGAAGTCGCTCAGTCGTGTCCGACCCTTAGCGACCCCATGGACTGCAGCCTACCAGGCTCCTCCATCCATGGGATTCTCCAGGCAATAGTACTGGAGTGGCTATGTTACATATGACATACACACTTATGTCTTTGCACACACACATCCCTATGGTGTGAATTGCTCCATTTAAACATATAAACTCAGCTGTGTCCGACTCTTTGTGACCCCATAGATAGTAGCCTGGAGGTTCCTCTGTCCATGGAATTCTCCAGGCAAGAACACTGCAGTGGGTTGCCATTCCCTTCTCCAGGATATCTTCCTGAGCCAGGAATCGAACCCAGATCTCCTGAATTGCAGGCAGATTCCCCACTGTCTAATCCACCAGGGAAGCCCCATATAAAACTACACCATTCTGCATGTATTACTTTGACCTTGCTTTTGTTATTTAACCTGGGGGACTCCTCCATATCTGTATGTATATGTCAACCTCTTTCGTTTTAGTAGTACTATGCTAATCCACATAATGAATGTAGCATAATTTATTTTACACTTCTGAAACTGATGGGCATAAAAATTGTTCTTAATTATTCACCATTCCATTCAAGACTGAAATATGTTTTTCGTTTCTTCACCACTGATGACAGTCATCACAATCTAGATTGTTCTCAGAGATACCTATTCTGCCTGCCACACAGATTTACAGAGTCTAGAACATGCAAACTAAGAAAGAGTTTTTAGTTGAATCATTGATGATAATGTGAGAGAAATATTGGTACTAGAGAAATGCAAGTTAAAACCACAATGAAAAACTATCTCACATCTAAGGTAGCTTCAATGTAAAGATCAGAAACAACAGAATATAACAAGAGTGCACCGGATTAACAGGTGGTGGAAGAACGTGGAAACCCTGGAGCTCTGTGTCTTGCTGGGGAGAATGGAAGATGATGTGGCCACTGTGGAAACAGTTCACACATTCCTCAAAAAGTTAAAATTGACATATGAGCTGGCAAAACTACTCCTAGGTCTAAACCCAAAAGAATTGCCAGTAGGGACTCCAACAGATACTTGTACACCAACATTCATACCAGCACCATTCACAACAGACAAAAGGGAGATGCATCCCAAACGTTCATCAGTGGGCGGTGGATAAACAAAATTCGTTACACACACAGGTACCCTCAGACAACACAGATTTGAACTGCACAGGTCCACTTACACCTGTATTTTTTCAATAAATACATAATATGGCATGTCCCATGGTTTTTGAATCCACAGAAGTTAAACTGAGGTTATAGAGGGCTGACTGTAAAGTGTACACAGATTTTTGACTACATGGAGGATCTTGATACTTTTCTGCTTTCAGAGAACTAATTTTGTAAAGGGAATGTTGCTCAGAGATATAACTTGATACTTTCGTCTCCACCTGCCTACCTCCCATCTTCATTCTGAAGTCTAAGAGCTGCCTCAGTATCAGCACGGCCCACAGACATGACTTTTCGCCTCTACTCTGTTCCTCCAGGTGCCCCCCCCTACCCCCAGCGGTAGTCACCGCTTATTGTTTCTCAGGCCCAAACAACGATTCCATTCTTGGCTCCTTCCTTCCACCAGCTCCAGACATGAACTGAAGAAAAATAAAGTTGATCCTGTCTTTGAGATATGTCTAGTTCTACCCATACATGAGCACTTGCTTTATTAAAATAGTAGTACCAGTGACTTCCCTGATAGCTCAGATGGTAAAGAATATGCGTGCCATATAGGAGACCCCAGTTCGATTCCTGGCTTGGGAAGATCCGCTAGAGAAGGGATAGGCTACCCAGTCCAGGATTCTGGCCTAGAGAATTCCATGGAGTGTCCAGTCCAGGTGGCTGAGAAGAGTCGGACACGACTAAGGGACTTTCATCCATTCCCTCACTGACTCAGTACCAGTGAGCAGGCAAGTCGACTTTAAGTAAGTGCAGCTTAATTAACTGCCCATCTGGATGGAATAAAATCAGTCCAACAAAAGTCAGTTCCAAGTGAATAGTGAACCTAAAGGAAAAGGAAAGAAAAACCAGTAGATGACACAGGGGAATAACTTCATGATCTCAGGTAGCCAAAAGTCCGAGGGCAGTAATTTGTGTCTGCTGTGTTCACGCCGCATCTCCAGTGTAGATGCCCAGTGTTTCCAGAGGGAACAGAAAGGAAACTTCAACGCCATCTGGAGGAAACTACACACATGCAAGCACTTGGGTCATCGTGAAGACACACAGTGTTCTTCATGATCAGATTGAATGTCATAGAAATGTCACTTCTCATTAGTCTAACATCTAATGCAATCCTAATTAACAGCCATTCAGACTGATATTCAGGATAAACTGATTCTAAGTTTCACATGAAAAATGAGCAAGAACACCTAGGAAAGCCTGAGGGAAAAAAGCCAGGTCCAGTGATGAGGTGTGATAAAGCCTACCAGGAGATAAGACAGATTTTAAAGCCAGGATTATTATCACTTTTTTGGAAGAATCCAGGCCACTACTGTTACAAGTTTCATTATTGGCCCAGATCAGTTCAGTTCAGTTCAGTCGCTCAGTCGTGTCCGACTCTCCGCAACCCCATGCATCACAGCACGCCAGGCCTCCCGGTCCATCACCAACTCACGGAGTTACACTACATAAAACACTATTCCAAAGACTCTTGACTTGTTAGGTGCCTCCTAGTTCAGGATTTCTGCTCTTATTTTCTTTCTGGTTTCTCACTCAGTCATTTGTTAAGAGTGAAAGCTGGGTAACCCCATTCACGCTGATGCAACACAAAAAGCCGTACATGTACTCAGAGTGTTAATACCCTCTGTAGGCAGGTGAGAGGTGCCCAAGTGGCAGGAGAAAATAAAACTGCAGTTGGTGGACTTTTTTTATTCCTTTTTTCTTTCATAATTCTGTGTTGTCATGACAATACCTGGTTCTCCCTGAACTTAGCTTGATCTCAAATCTAGCACTTACCAATGCGTTTTTTTCATGGAAATGTCTTCCTTAAGCTGTGTTAATATGTCAAAAGACTATGTATTTTCTTGGAAATCTGCCTTTCTTTAAGATTCCTGTCAACTGTTTTATGGCCAGGCATGACTCACCTTGTGCCACGCTATCTCAAAATGCATGTTGTAGGTGAGGTGCGTGGTGCAGCGCTCTCAGCTTTGAGGTGTTTCTTTTCTCTAATTAGCAGCTTGCTGATACATATATAACTCCTTGCTAGAAACTAGCAAGGGGGCACTCTTTCTGTCCCCTTCTAATGTCTATATCAGAAGCTTTCTCTATCTCTTTTATACTTTAATAAAACTTTATTACATAAAAAGCTGTGAGCGATCAAGCCTCATCACTAGCCCCGGATCGAATTCCTTTACTCCAGAGGCCAAGAATCCTGGCATCTGTCACAGCTCATCGCAGCAACATTTCAATACTGAAGAGATCCTCCAAGAAGTAAGAGTCTTTTAATAGTACAGAGCCATAGATCACAAAATGAAAATACATATGACCCTCCTAATCTGTGCAGCTTCGCAGGTGCCACTGTGTGGGTCAGGAAGATCCCCTGGAGGGAGGGCATGGCAATCCACTCCACTGATCTTGCCTGGAGAATACCATGGACAGGGGAGCCTGGCAGGCTACAGCACATAGGGTCGCACAGAGTGGGACACGAATGAAGTGACTTTGCACTCACGCACCTTAATTTGTCAAGATATAGCTGGAGTAACTGGCAGATTTGGCCTTGGAGTACAGAATGAAGCAGGGCAAAGGCTAACAGAGTTCTGCCAAGAGAACGCACAGGTCATAGCAAACACCCTCTTCCAACAACACAAGAGAAGACTCTACACGTGGACATCACCAGATGGTCAATATCAAAATCAGATAGATTATACTCTTTGCAGCCAAAGATGGAGAAGCTCTATACAGTTAGCAAAAGCAAGACTGTGGCTCAGATCATGAACTCCTTATTGCCAAATTCAGACTTCAATTGAAGAAAGTCGGGAAAACCACTAGACCATTCAGGTATGACCTAAATCAAATTCCTTACAATTATATAGTGGAAGTGAGAAATAGATTTAAGGGACTAGTTCTGACAGACAGAGTGCCTGATGAACTATGGATGGAAGTTGGTGACATTGTACAGGAAGCAGTAATCAAGACCATCCCCCCCAAAAAAGAAATGCAAATAGGCAAAATGGCTGTCTGAGGAGGCCACACAAATAGCTGTGAAAAGAAGAGAAGTGAAAGGCAAAGGAAAAAAGGAAAGATATACCCATTTGAATGCAGAGTTCCAAAGAATAGCAAGGAGAGATAAGAAAGACTTCCTCAGTGATCAATGCAAATAAATAGAGGAAAGCAATAGACTGGAAAAGACTAAAGATCTCTCCAAGAAAATTAGAGACACAAGGGAAATTTTCCTGCAAAGATAGGCACAATAAAGGACAGAAATGGTATGTACTTAACAGAAATGGTATGGACCTAATCAGAAGACATTAGGAAGAGGTGGCAAGAAAACACAGAACTATGCAAAAAAGATCTTCAAGACCCAGATAATCATGATGATGTGATCACTCACCTAGAGCCCAACATCCTGGAATGTGAAGTCAAGAGGGCCTTAGGAAGCATCACTACGAACAAAGCTATTGGAGGTGATGGAATTCCAGTTGAGCTATTTCAAATCCTAAAAGATGATGCTGTGAAAGTGCTGTACTCCATATGCTAGCAAATTTGGAAAACTCAGCAGTGGCCAGAGGACTGGAAAAGCTCAGTTTTCATTCCAATCCCAAAGAAAGGCAATGCCAAAGAATGCTCAAACTATCGCACAATTGCACTCATCTCACACAGTAGCAAAATAATGCTCAAAATTCTCCAAGGCAGGTTTCAATAGTACGTGAACTGTGAACTTCCAGATGTTCAAGCTGAATTTAGAAAAGGCAGAGGAATCAGAGATCAAATTGCCAACATACGTTGGATCATGGAAGAAGCAAGAGAGTTCCAAAAAAGTATCTACTTCTGCTTAACTGAGTACACCACAGCCTTTGACTGTGTGTATCACAAAAAACTGTGGAAAATTCATCGAGAGATGGGAATACCAGACCATCTGACCTGCCTCCTGAGAAGTCTGTATGCAGGTCAAGAAGCAACAGTTAGAACTGGACATGGAACAACAGACTGGTTCAAAATCGGGAAAGGAGTAAGTCAAGGCTGTATATTATCATCCTCCTTATTTAACTTATATCCAGAGTACGTCATGAGAAATGCTGGACTGGATGAAGCAAAAGCTAGAATCAGGATTATCAGGAGAAATATCAATAACCTCAGATATGCAGATGACACTACCCTTATGGCAAAAAGCGACGAGGAGCTTGATGAAGAGTCTCTTGATGAAAGTGAAAGAGAGTGAAAAAGATGGCTTGAAACTGAACATCAAAAAAAAAACTAAGATCACTATTTTGCCGTCAAAGGTCCAACTACTTAAAGAAATGGATTTTCCATTAGTCACGTACGGATGTGAGAGTTGGACCGTAAAGAAGGCTGAGCACTAAAAAATTGATGCTTTTGAACTGAGGTGTTGGAAAAGACTCTTTGAGAGTCCCCTGGACTGCATGGAGATCAAACCAATCAATCCTAAAGGAAATCAGTCCTGAATATTCATTGGAAGGACTGATGCTGAGGCTGAAGCTTTAATACTTTGGCCACCCGGGAGTGACCTTTGACAAGTGAAGTCCCTGCCTCCCTCTGCACCTGCCTGTCTGCTCTGGTGATGCTCAAGAGCCCACCAGAGGTGGCCGTGGGAGGGGACCGCCTCGGGAACCAGGGCACAGGCTGCTTATGTCGCGGCTCCCCAGTGCTTTTAAAAGAAGGACCGTACTTTGCTCTTGAAGTTTATGAGTTTTTGTTTTTCCTGTTTTAGGCAAGGCAAGGAGAAGTGAAGGAATAACACAATAAACTCTTATCAGATACCATGGATAAGCTTGTGTCCGAATCAGATGAGAGGCTTCAGCTTCATCTGAAGGAGAGAATGGCTGCTCTGGAGGATAAGGTGAGCCAGCCCCAGGGCCCCTTTACAAAGAGGCACATCTGGCGGGGCCTATCCCGGCCTGGTCTGTGTGTGGGGAAAAGCTCCAGGACAGGAGTTGGAAAACTGTTCCCATAGAGGGCCCCAGAGTGAATGTCTTTACTCGTTATGAATAATTGAGTAGCAGCATTTCATGCTAGTCAATAAGCGTGACAGCATCCACAGGCAGTGTGTAAAGGAACAGATGTAGATGTGTGCCCACAACCCTTACAGAAAGCATCAGTGAGCCAGATCCCCCGATGGCCCCAGTGTTAGCAGCCGCCGTGCTCGAACTTTGTTCTCGGTCCACCCTCACCCCTTCGTTTCTTTCTTAGAAGTTTATTTCTGGGGCTTTGCAGGCAGTCCAGTGTCTGAGAGTCTGCCTTGCAAGGTCAGGGACGCAGGTTCGATCCCTGGTTGGGGAGCTAAGATCCCACATGCGACGTAGCAACCACGACAAAGGAATCCCGCGTGATGCAGCTAAGGCCCAACACAGTCAAATCAATAAGTTTAGTTCAGGATCTTTTAAATAATGTGATAGAAAGATTGAATCAGCTAAAAGCAAGCATTCTCATATTCCAACTCCAGCCTTCCCTTTTTTCATTTGCTTTGGAAAATGTCTGAAAACTTCCATCAGACCAGCTCAGTGGGCAACACTCTGGTTCAGGTTCACTGAAAACCTGTCCCTGCTGCACCAGTGCCCTAAAAACGAGGCCCAGAATCTTCCCTGAGGTTGGTACTTGGGCATCGCTTGTCTGAGAGAGACCAGTGGTCACTACAAGTTCTGTGGCACGTTTTTCCCCCACAAATCCAAGATGTCACACACACCTCACTAGAGACCACATAGGGCAGTCCCCTCACTTCACCCTGACCTGTGGGGATAGTTTTGTCTCAGGTTTGAATTCGGCATATGAAACCCGTGCCAGCTTCCTGAGTGACCACTGAACTGCAAAAGCTGAAAGCAAGTATAAAGCAGTTTAACTTCCCCAGGGACCTGGCCTCCTTGTATCTAGAAGATCAGTTGGGGAAGGAAGAGATTGTCTGTGTACAAGTTAGTATTAAAAGTTGTCAACCGGCCTCACGCCAGCACTTCACTCTGGGCGCGAGGTCCACCCCTCCTCCCGAGGTGGTTTAGGCTTTCAGCCAGAAGTGTAACCATTCCGCGGTCCACGCAGCGTCTGTAAGAGTTGACGCTAAAGTGCTGTTTGTATCTTTTTCAGAATTCTCTGCTATGGAAAGTTGAAAATGCGTAAAAGCAATTCGAAGAAATGCAAAATGACAAGGTACTTAAATCTCTAAATATTTTAGAAATTTGTTAAGAGCTGAATTGAGCTGGGTTCGTCGTTACAGTTACTGCAGATGCTTAGCGGAAGTCGAGTTACATTTTCTTTATGGCTAGTTCACTGCTGTATGGTGTATACCATTTCTGGTTTTGAACATTGAATGTGTTTGCATTATAGGTGGATTTAGAGTGTGTGGCTGTTGTGTGTGGTTCAGAATTCTGAGTAGTCCTTTCTGGGTTCACCGGAAAGCTGAGACAAAGTGTGAGCCTTTCACATGGACAGTGCTGTCCGTCAGAAAGATAATAGGAGCCACGTACACAATCTAAAATTTCCTAAAAACGAACGGGCTACTTGACGTCCTTTTTTCACCGCGAGACTTGAAACCTTCTGTGTGATTTCCACATCGAGCTTTGCACCGGCCTGTTTCCTGTGCTCAGGGGCTGCACGAGGTGAGTGACTGCCCTGGCCAACAGCACAGAGCTGCCAGGTTGAGTCGAGTGACTCGGAAACTTGGCCCATTTGACTTGTTTTACCCCGCGAGGAAGTGAAGTGGGGTGTAGAGGAGTGAATGTGAGGAATGCCCCAGAATGCAGGTGAGCTCCATGGAGACAGTTTAAGGCAATGGGAGGAGCGAGGGCAATAGAGTGAGTCCTGGCCCCCCACCTGAACCCCCGCCCCAAGTCCAGCTTCCCTCTACAGACGTCATTGTTGTTAATGACTTGCCATGTTTCCTCCGGAAGCTTTTCTACACCTGAGATGGAACTTCTTATTTATTATGGTTTATAAGGTTTATATTGTTCCGAGTGTTTATATTTGCTATGGGACTTAGAGAATATTTCTCAGAATTAAAATGTTCAGAGTTGATAACTACTCATGTAACCTATTATGTACATTTTGGTGCAAGTGATTTTACACCCAGAAAGCAAGCGGTGCAGGCTGTGTCATTTGCTGTTTCATAGGACCAGCTGCTTCTAAACCTGGAAACCCTGAGAGCTGAACTGGACCAGACGAGGCTACAAGGGGCTCCCCTCCACCAAGGGTAGCCCGCTCCCCCGTGCAGCTCCCCTCAGGGCTGTCGAGTGTGACAAGGGCCTGTCTGGTGTGTGGATATATGACTGGGTGTCGCTCATGGTTGCACCTCAAAGAGCCTGTAGCTTCATGGCCAGCGAGAAGGAGGAGACAAGCATCGTTCCTTAGGGTCGAACTTAGTACCTGGGAGAGTGGTGGTCACGGTATTGACAAAATTCAAAAGCACAGGCTGAGGTTTGGAAGTGGGGGCCGACCAGTTGCTATTTGGGTGTATTCATTTGAGGGGCCTGACAGACTGTGACACTGATGTTTCTTAAGAGTCACAGAGGTTAATGACCTGTAGTCTTTTTCATGTGAATGGAGACTGAGACATGACTTGCCGTTGACTGTGGTGGGAGGAATCACCAGGCTTGTGAATGAGATGAGCAGATTACTGAACATCCTGATTTTTCCTTACTCATTGTTGTAGGCGCAGTAATTCTTATTAAGTATTTAAATGTTTCTTTGTCTTCTTCACGGAAAATGGTTACAAGTGAGAGATGAACTTTAGCAAAGGTTATTAAAGTGCTTAACTGGTGACATTCATTCATCTGTAGGAAATCAACTGCTGCTTGAATCCTGATTTAGGAGACCGTTTGGAGCCCATACGCATATTTCTGCATTTGTGTGCTTAGGGGATCCTCGCGGTCCAGGGTCCCCACCCAGCCTTCTTCTAGAGTAAGGGGATATCATTTGAGACAAAGGCAGAGACAGAAACTTGCCCTGTGTCCAAAATCACACCAGGTGGAGTTCAAGGTGAGCATGTGGCCTGCAGAACGGATAGAGGGCATGGCCGGACTTGCTGGCCGAGCTCCTCCAGGGTGAGGGGCTGGTGCTGTCAGAGGTGGAGAACCCCTGTTCCCAGGGTGGATGAGGTGAGTGTGAGGAGGACTGCGTAGACAGTGGAGGAAGGGGAGGTGGACACGGCCTCCTGCTCTTGGGGGTTTGGGTAACGAGGAGGGCCCTGGTGCTGGGACCCGAAGGCCTGGCAAGGTTGGGGGGTTCAGATTGAGAAGTCTGGGGCCTGGTCACCAGTCCCCTGTGTGTCAGTGAGAGCGAGAGAAGAGAAGAGGAAGCTGCCATGGGGAAGGAGGGGCCGCTGTGCTCTGAAGATGGTGGGCCGCAGCGGCTGGTGCGAGGGAGACATGTCTGCAGGAGGCAGCTCTCAGGGGTCCCGGCAGTGACTTAGCAGCGCAGGCGGGGCCTCGGAGTGGGGCTTGAGGGCAGTGTGGGCTGAGTGGGGGCGCTATGCTGGCTCAGGAGGGAGGGAGTGTGTCCTGAAAACCTGGCTCATAGGCAGGGTAGGCTCAGCGTATTTGGCAGGACCTCCCAGAGGAATTGGTCACCTTGTCTAGGAGGAGGGGGAGAGAGATGGAGGCTGCACTCCGCAACGGACCTGGGAGGTGATGATTGGTGGGGGGTGACCAATCCGGAGGCCTCTGTGGCCCTCAGAAGACCTGCAAGGGTTCGCAGTCCCTAGCGGGACTGTCATACACCCCACCCAATTCCCAAGTGTGCTCTGGCCCCAGGCCCTTGGGTAGAAGTGGAGCAGAGAAAGCAGTGGTTCTGTCAGGAGGAAGGGGAGACGGGAGGGAAGACAGGTGTGGCTCGGGGAGATTTCAGACTTCCATCTCCTGTACAGCAGTTTTCCTCACAAAACCGTCAAGCAGCGCAGCGTGTGAACCCGAGCAGGCTGAGCTGGTGGTTGGCCCTGGCTGCTCTGCAGACATATGGGGTGTCCTGTCCTCGGAGGAGGGCTCTGTCTCCTGGGTTATGGACTCCTGCACATGTAGGCGCCACCCTCTTCGCAGAGACAAGACTGATCAAAGCCCGGGCGGTCCTGCTATGCAGGTGGTTCACAGTCAAGGCAGGGCCACCCGCCTCTTAGCAGGCCCCTCCTGAGTGAGCGCCTGACACCCGCAGGCCCAGGTCTTAGTGATCAGGGCCTGAGCATCTGTGCTGAGCTTCAGAGTCTGGTGACATGCTCATCTCTGCTTTTGTTTGGGAAACCCCATGGCGGCTCAGCTCCAAACTGTGCTCTGAGGACTTTTTTTGCGGGTTGCCTGAGGCGCCTCAGAAGCGCTGAGAGCGGTGCGGACAGTGTTCCGGGCAGATGGGAGACTATGATCCACGGACTTCATGAGGGAGATGGAGGTCAGAGCGGGAGCAGGCCGGAGGGGAGGTGGGGTTCCAAGGAGAAAGCAGAGCAGGTGCATGCCCCGCGCTGGGATCTGAGGGCAGGTTCCAGGGGGACCATGGACCCCCAAACCCCACACAGGCAATCACACCCTCACCGTGTTTGAGCACAGACGAGCTCAGAAAGATTGTCTTTCCTTATCCCTGCAGGAAATATGTAACGGTTATATATTAATATTCTTATTTTTATAGCAAGTTGTCAGGTAAAGTTATTTTTCCTTAGGCAACAAGTTGACTTGATGTAAATGGTAAATTCTGTCCATCAACTTGTTAGCAACAGTGAAAAACTTTCAGGATGCGTATGTAGAAGTGAAAGTGGAGAGATTACGACCTATAAGAATCTCGTATTTTAATATGAAAATAATTTTATTTGCATAATTGAGTATTTAAACTACTATATTAAATCATCCACTACACATTAGGGGAGAATAGCAGTAACCGTGAATTCTAGTTTAATGCACCACGTTGACATGAATCCAGAAACTCAAACAAAGCTGGTTGAGAACTTCGTCAAGTGATGCATTTGTACATATACAACCTTAAAAAAAAAAAGATCAACTCAGCATTTCATCTGGTCTGGAGACTTGTGTTTAGAAACTCCAGCTTGTTCGTGAATTGCTCTTTTGATTATACAGAGTTCCCGATTCCCAGTGGATTGGGACGTGCATCTCTGCCCTGAGAGCAGGGAAGGTTCAAGGTTGTCAACTTCAGTTATCTCCTCTTAGGGAGAGAGTTGCCACCCAGGCCCCATCAGAATGTTGGAGTAAATAAGTGAAATCAAATGTGAATGATCAGGGGCCACTTTGTAAGACTCAATATTAAGTTATTCTAAGTTTGAGAATATTCAAAAGAGGGAAAGTCGAACCTGAGAGATGTTAATTGAGCAAATGTTCCTGGAATTTGCTAATCGTGACACAGAATGCCAGCCCAAATGTGTTGTCCAGACACCGTCCTCTGCTGACAAAGGCAGGTGATGAGTTTTATTCTATTTTATGTTGGTCCAAGAAGAGAAGGAGAACACGGAGCAGTGGGCCAAGGAGATTTAGAGCAGGGAGGGCAGAGGGAGTTTAGACAACCTCTTCCTTTTAGATCAGTGAGCTCCCTCCACTGGTATCCTGCCTCCTTGCTTGCCGGCTCCTCCCTGCCCAGCAGTGGGTGCTCCGCACCCCGAAGGAGGCAGCACAGCCCAGCGCGGGAGGTAGACCAGCTGAGCATCATGACTGGGGTATGTGTCTGCCTCCTCCCTGCCGCGTCCCTCCCGCAGCACACTGGTTTTCTTTCTTTGATTTTTCTCTTTCTACCCAGAAGAAAATGAAGTACATTTGCTATGCTCAGAGGTCTAAGATTTATAAAATTGCCTAGTCTTTAATCGGAGAAGGAAATGGCAACCCACTCCAGTGTTCTTGCCTTCAGAATCCCAGGGATGGGGGAGCCTGGTGGGCTTCTGTCCGTGGGGTCACACAGAGCCCCACACGACTGAAGCGACTTAGCAGCAGCAGCAGCAGCAGTCTTTAATCATTCCATAATGGCACAGTGACAAATTAGTCTTGATATTTGGACCACCAGCTTAGCATGTCATCATGAACTCAGCCAGAGCCTGCCTCTGTAACATTGGGCCTGGCCTGTGCTGGGCACAGCAGCTGCAGGGAAGTTTCTGTTCTCAGGGAGCAGACAGCTTCGTGAATGTAACCATAGGCAGCTCTCATGGCGTGTGAAAACCATGCAGCACATTTTCCACTGGGGATGCCTGGCTGCAGGGTGCAGGGCATGCGGTGGGAACAAAACCAAGAATCTAAACTGGTCTGCTTGCTGATGGGCCTGGTCACGCACTCAGTCCAGCTCTGCGTGTGAAACCAGGTTAAAAGCCCGGTGCCCCACGGCCCCAGGGAAGAAGTCGGGCTGCCTCGCTCTTCCGAGTCTAAAAACAGGATGACAACCTAGGGCTTTTGGTGACAGAGTGTGTGGCTCTAAAGCACATGTTCCAGCTTTCTTGCGTGTTTAGCTTAGGTTTTGTGAGTGCGTTGCTGTTTACCCCATGAAATCACGTGCACAACACTCTGCTTTGTGACTGCACTTGTGTTATCACTTTTCTCTGTTACCACCATTTCATGTTAGCTGCATTGTTAGTCAGCATATAATTAAATTCACTGTGAATCACTTTAGCGGCATATGAAGTGGTAACTAGTTCATTTTGTGGTCTTTTGACACATTATTTTTATAATTTGCATCATCAGCTAAGTAGTTGATATTTAAAATTCTTTGACGATTTCTCTGTGGTTTCATGCGTGATTTCTTTCTGAGTATTTGTAAAAGAACAGTTCTGTGTATTTTTTCCTTGTCGTTGGAGTTCTCTGATGGTGTGTCTGCTTTCATCATTGGTTTTGATTTTCTGCTTCATCCTGTTGTCTACTTAGTCCTCAATCCAGACCCCAGCCTCCCTTGTTCTCACTGTTTATTTATTTTCTGTGAGCGGAAACAATTGGCAACTGTAGAGCTTTGGTAACTATATTGCATCATGTTACCCGAGCATCTGTCCTTTCTTACTGATTAAAAATGAAAATAGAATTTCCAGAATAAATTACATCAAAACAAGGAGCAGAATTTTCTCTTTCTGAATTAAATGATCATATGACCACTCCATAGTATTCTCACCACTGGAGTAATGTGCATAAGTACAGAGTAGCTTGTTTTTCAATGACTTGAGTTAAAGCAGGTTAGCTCCCACTGAACTGAGCTAAGAAGGTTTAGATTATGATGTCATGTATATAAGATTTAAAACTTTATAAAACAGTAGCACATATGGAATGTAGAACGTTTTATAACATAGGAAACATTATTAAATCATAAAAGTACAGAAATTGATAATTTCACAAAGAAACACTGGTTAGTTTTGAGTGTAAGCTAACGCCAACACTAAGGTATGAAATATATGCTATGATATAATATAAGCTATAATATAATGTGTGCTATATACTTTGGTATGTTAGAGACATTTCATATTTAGTTATAAAAATAAATAAAATTCTTCACATTTGGATGTCAATTCAGAAATGTCTTCAAATCTTACAACAATTACTTACCTACATTTAAGATACAGTAGGAATAGAGAGATAAACAGCGTCTCACAACACCTAAGAGATTTGTTTTTGTCCTGAGGACTGTTGCCCATACAAGTGAACTTGGGCTCTGATTTGCAGATTAAAAAATAAAGGGGGCCAAAATTAAGTTCCCCAGACTTAGGTACCTCCTGAAGGTAAAGACAAACAGGAGAGCTTCTCACAGTTACCTTTGCTCTAAAGGGCTAAATGTTCAGCAGACTGCACAGCAGAAGTGTTCATGTCAGTAGATGGTTTGGGTTTTGAGTTAGGGGCCCAGCTTTGGGTTTGGGCTTGGGGCTAGGGTTAAGATTCAGATCGCAGTTTGGCTTTGGGTTAAAGTTAAGTTTAGAGTTAGGATTAGGGTTAAGATTAAGCATCAGGTTTGTGGTAGGGCTCTGGCTTATATTTGGGTTGAGGTTGGGGTCAAGGTACAGTTGGGGCTGTAATAGTGGTTAGAGCTTTACTGTTTGTGCTTTTGGTTTCATATAAAAATTCTTTGCAGAATTGTTATCGTGAGTATTTACCCCTGTTTTCTTGTATAGGTTTCTTGTTTTTGCTCCTATATTTAGATTGGTGAGATATTTTGTATATATTACTCTGTGTAAGTGATTCAGAGTAAAATAACTTTTTTTATTTTCTCTTCTTTTGTTTTCCTTTCCTTTCCATTCCTTCCCTTTCCTTTCCCCTTCCTCCTATTTCTCTCTTTCCTTCCTCCCTCCTTCCTTCTTTTCTTGGTTGGTGACTTGTTATCCCTTTGTACCAGCATCCATGTGTAAATGCTCTCAGCTTTTCTCATTGAATTGTTTTGGCAGCTTTGTGAAAAACTGTTCAGCATAGACAGGTATGTGTGTGTATTTTTGTACTCTCAAGTCCATTCCATCAGTAGGTTTTCTATTTTCTGCCATGCCACACTGTCTTGACTACTGTCCCTTTGTAGTACATCTTCGTATTGGAAAATACTAATCTTCCTACTTCATTTCCCTTTTCATGTTGGGAAATTCTAGTCCTTTGTATTTGCACATGAATTATACAAATCAGGTTGTCAATTCTACAAAGAAGTATTGTGGAATTTTAATAGGATTATGTAAATCTGGAAGTATCTTTGGGGAGTATTGCCATCTTAGCATATTAAGCATTCTGGTATGTGAACTTTGGACATGTTTTCCATATGTTTACATACTTAATTTCTTTCAACACAGTTTTGTAGTTCTAAGAGTATAGTTTTTGCTCCTTTTTGAATTTATTGCTAAGCACTTAATTCTTTTTTGATGCTGTCATGAATGGAAATTTTTTAAATTGTATTTTCTGATTTTTCTTTGCAAGTTGTCTTTGTCTGCTTGGGCCCTCATAACAAAATAGTGCAGACTGGGCCACTTACACAACAGAAATTTTAATTTTCTCACAATTCTGGAGGTTGGAAAGTCCAAGATTAAGGTTCTGACAGAGTTCAGTTCCTGGTGAGATTTCTCTTCCTGGCTTTCAGATGGCCATTCTCTCACTGTGTACTAAACATTTTGAAGTGAGAGAGATGGGTCTCTAGCACCTCTTTCTGTTTTATAATGACAACAGTTCTATTCATATTGAGTCAGAGTGCCACTCTTATGATCTCATTAATCTCAGTCACTTCACAAAGCATCCTATTTGCTTGATAGTATATTTGGAAGTTAGGGAGTTGATATATGATTTTGGGGCAACACAACCCATTTCAGAGCACAGAAAAAACAATAAGGCTTTTTATTCTGCACCTTGGTGAACTCATTTCTTAGTCCCATTTTTTTTTTTTTTTTTAGTGGATTCCTTTGGATTTTCAATATATAAGATCATGTCATCTGTGAATAAGCATTTTCTGTTTCCCTTTCCAGTCTGTGGTCCTTTTATTCAACTTTCTTACCTAATTGCCCTGATTCAGGTCTTCAGTGCAGTACTGAGAGAACTGGCAAGAGTGGATATTCTTGTCTTGTCCCTGATCTCAGGGGCACAGCATGCATTCATTTGCCATTAGGTATGATGTGGATGCTGATTGCAGCCATGAAATTAAAAGACGCTTACTCCTTGGAAGGAAAATTATGACCAACCTAGATAACATATTCAAAAGCAGAGACATTACTTTGCCAACAAAGGTCCATCTAGTCAAGGCTATGGTTTTTCCAGTGGTCATGTATGGATGTGAGAGTTGGACTGTGAAGAAAGCTGATCGCCGAAGAATTGACGCTTTTGAACTGTGGTATTGGAGAAGACTCTTGAGAGTCCCTTAGACTACAAAGAGATCCAACCAGTCCATTCTAGAGGAGATCAATCCTGGGTGTTCATTTGGAGGGCTGATGCTAAAGCTGAAGCTCCAATACTTTGGCCACCTCATGGGAAGAGTTGACTCACTGGAAAAGACTCTGATGCTGGGAGGGATTGGGGGCGGGAGGAGACGGGGACGACAGAAGATGAGATGGCTGGATGGCATTACCAACTCAATGGACATAAGTTGAGTGAACTCCGGGGGTTGGTGATGGACAGGGAGGCCTGGTGTGCTGTGATTCGTGAGGTCGCAAAGAGTCGGACAAGACTGAGCGACTGAACTGAACTGAACTGAATGATGCCAGCTGTGGGGTTTTGTAGATGCCCTTGATCAGTTTGAGGAAGTTCCTTCTCCCTAGTCTGTTGATTATTTTATCATGTACTAGGCGAGAGGACTGGAAAGACATTGGCTAAGAAGAGCTGCAAATCCTGGCCAATGATGCAGTGAGCTCCTTGATGTATATTGAAGCAGGTGAGATGAAAAGAAGACTTATAATGCTGACCTTTACTGATCTCTTATCCTGTGCTCGGCACTCTCCTAAGTGGTTTACATGCTTGATTCATTCAATCATCACAGCCATCTGAAGTTGTTCAAGTGCAGTTATTAGCTTTCTTTCTCAGATGAGGAAACTAAGGCTCACAAACATTGACTCCTGTATCTGGTTGGTAGAGCTGGGCTTCAGATGACCTTCAGAATCTAAGCAATACATCACCCCCTCAAAGAGGAAGGCCTCTGGGGCCTGAGGATCTTGATGGAGGGGGAGGGGTGGGGTGAGAGTGCTGCAGAGGAGATAGCTGTGGTCAGAGGGGATGTAATCAATGAGTGTTCATGCGCAAGGCACTGTCTTAGGTGATTGGGATGAATCAGTGACCAAATTAGGCTAAGTCTATCTGAGCCAACACTCAAACAATGGCAGACAGACAGCAAACCATAGCTACAGCAGGTGATGTCTATAGTTACACTAGAATATCCATAAATACTAGGCAGTAACTCTCCGCGACCCCATGAATCACAGCACGCCAGGCCTCCCTGTCCATCACCAACTCCCGGAGTTCACTCAAACTCATGTCCACAGAGTCGGTGATGGCATCCAGCCATCTCATTCTCCGTCGTCCCCTTCTCCACCCACCCCCAACCTTTCCCAGCATCAGAGTCTTTTCCAGTGAGTCAACTCGTCGCATGAGGTGGCCAAAGTATTGCAGTTTCAGCTTTAGCATCAGTCCGTCCAATGAACACCCAGGATTGATCTCCTTTAGAATGGACTGGTTGGATCTCCTTGCAGTATAAGGGACTCTCAAGAGTCTTCTCCAACACCACAGTTCAAAAGCATCGATTCTTCGGCGATCAGCTTTCTTCACAGTCCAACTCTCACATCCATACATGAGAGTCGGACACGACTGAGCGACTGAACTGAACTGAACTGAACTGAAAGCAGAAGATAGGAATGCAGAGGATAGGGAGGGGCAGGAGTGTCAGTGTTAGTCCATGTTGAAAAGTTACATTTATACTAGTTAGTTGCTAAGTTATGTTTGACTGTTTGAGATCCCATGGACTGTAGCCCACAAAACTCCTCTGTCCATGGAATTTTCCAGGCAAGAATACTGGAGTCGGTTGCCTTTCCCTTCTCCAGGGAACCTTCCCAACTCAGGGATCGAACCTGTGTCTCCTGCATTGCAGGCAGAGTCTTTACCAACTGAGCCACCAGGGAAGCCATTTACATTTACACTAAGGGAGTGAAGAATAAACTGTGAAGAGTTATGGAAGGAGTAATCCAGAAGGAGGGATTAAGAAATGCAAGACCCTTAAGTGGGAATTGCCAGGTGTTTTTGAGACCAACACAGAAGCTAGTATGAATTATGGTTATGGCTTTATAGTTTGGGGTTTGTTTGTTTGTTTGTTTATTTTTCCTTTTTTGGTTTTAATGGATAAATATTTGTGTGTTTGGGTTAAGATTATAGGTTAGGTTTTATGGTATCGTTTAGGGATTAGGCTTTTGAGATTAATGACTAGGTTTTAGGGATCATGTGTTAGGTTTTAGGGAAAAGATATTAGGAATTAGGTGTTAGGTTAACCGGTTACTACAGGGGTCAAGTTATGGGTGCAGGTTAGGATTCAGGTATGGGTTAGGGTTATTGTTTCAGTCACTAAGTCATGTTCAACTTTTTGCAACCCTGTGGACTGAGGTTGTTGATATTTCTTCTGGAAACCTTGATTCCAGCTTGTGATTCATCCAATCCAGCATTTCGCATGATGTACACTGTATGTAAGTTAAATAAGCAGGGTGACAATTTACAACCTTGGCAAACTCCTTTCTCAACTTGAAACCAGTCTATTGTTCCATATCCTGTTCTGACTGTTGCTTCCTGACCTGCATACAAGTTTCTCAGGAGACAGGAAATGTGGTCTGGTATTCCAATCTCTTTAAGAATTTTCCACAGTTTGTTGTGATCCACAGGGTCAAAGAGTTTCTCATACTCAATGAAACAGAAGTAGGTGTTTTTCTGGAATACTCTTGCTTTTTCTATGATCCAACAAATGTTGGCAATTTGACCTCTAGTTTCTCTGCCTTTCCTAAACTCAGCTTGTACATCTGGAATTTCTCGGTTCATGTACTGCTGAAGCCTAACTTGAAGGATTTTGAGCAAAACCTTAAAAGCATGTGAAATGAGCACAATCGTACAGTAGTTTGAACATTCACGTGGCTTCCCTGGTGGCTCAGACAGTAAAGAATCCACCTGCAATGCAGGAGACTTGAGTTTGATCCCTGTATTGGTAAGATCTACTGGAGAAGGGCATGGCTACCCATTCCAATATTCTTGCCTGTAGAATTTCATGGACAGAAGAGCCTGGCAAGCTACAGTCCATGGGGTTGCAAAGAGTAGGAAACAAGTGAAAGACTAACACTTTCACTTTGAACATTCTCTGCCATTGCCCTTATTTGAGGTTGGAAAGAAAACTGACCTTTTTCTTTCCTGTGGCCACTACTGAATTTTCCAAACTTGCTGACATATTAAGTGCAGCACTTTAATGCATAATCATTTAGGATTTTAGCATCCACCATAGTGACAGCATTTTACCTTGCTCAGCTCTTTGAAAATTCCATTTCCAAATACAGCCGCATCCTGGGGTCCTGTGGGCTAGAGGTTCAGCATGTGAATTTTGGGGGATACGAATGAGCCTATACTGTCCTGCTTAGGCATGAGCTAGCACGTGCCTCAGTCCCTCATTCCCTCAAGTCCCATAGGAGTGATGTAATGGCCGAGGGAGAGGCCACTTTTGCAGTGCTTGTGTCCCAGCTGGCGAACCCTTCTCTGCTCTCTTTGATCAGGCAGCAGAAGTCCCAGCCCCGTTCTAGGGTTTTGTGCTGCGTCCTGCTGAGGTGCTCAGTGTTCGGGAACCCAGGAGCCAGCAGCCTCATGAGGACAGGACAAGACACTCCAACCAAAGGGAGAAAACCTATGGGGATTACAGGTGGGAGGGAGTCATGGTCTGGTTTATGTCTCAGAACACATTGAGACGGGGTGTGAGATGCATCATGGGGGCAGGGAGTTTTGAAGGTCCTGATGGAGGGATCAGGCTTGGGCCAGGGCTGTGGCTGTAGAGGGGAATTACTGGCCAAAGGCTCTGGGGGATGAGCTGACAATCGCTGGAGCAGAAGGGAAGTGGGAGGCCCTGGGTGTCTGGGCTCAGCTGCCAGGGAAGGTGGGGCTGCTTCTGGGTATGGGTGTTGCAGTGAATAGAAAAAAAAAAAAAAAGCGAGGAATGAGTGTTTTGTTTTGTTTTTTCTTTCCTTTTTCTGAAAACAAAGAAGATGAACAGTGAGCAGGCCTGAACATTCCTAGTATTTTTGCTTTGTTGTTGTTCGGTCACTCAGTGGTGTCAGACTCTGTGACCCCACGGATTGCAGCACTCCAGGTTTCCCTGGTCTTCACTGTCTACTGGAGTTTGCGCAAACTCACGTACATTGAGTCAGTGATGCCATCCTGACTTGGGCCAGATGTATATATTTTCTGACCAATCAGTTTAAATGTTGCAATGTCCAGTTTGTCATTTTTATGGGTTTCTCTGGTCCTCCAGTTTCTCAGTTTTTCCAGACATTGCAACACCATCCCTCAACCATTTCTTAAGACCTCAGACCATTATTTAGGGGTTAGATGTATGTTTAGGAGCTAATTTTCTACCTGGAGTTTTTCTCCTTGATAAAGTGAACAGCAGGTAATGATTGTCTTGTCCTGGGTCTGAATGTTTTATGACCCTCCAGACTAGGGAGGCATTCCTCTGAATGTCTCGAAACTGGAACAAATGCAGCTTTAGACTAGTGGAGCCAAAAGCGTTTATGTGAGAGAATTAAAATTGAAATTAGTAAGATAACTGAGGCTCTGACTTCTACACTGACTGCCTAGTAAGTTCTACCTCACTAGGACAGGTTACGGGTAACTTGGACCCTCACAGTCCTTTATCTGCCTGGGGGAGAATGTCTTAAAAGCTGTACATGGGAGATCATGGAGGAATGAGTGTTTGTAGCAGGTGTGGGTGGAAAGATGGCCCTGTACCTATGGCAACAGGGCCTTCCCAGTGTAAAGATCTGTGTGGTTCCCTAGGCCAGTCAACTCCCCACATCATCCTCCCAGGAAGCAGAGATCCACGACTGCAAGGGCAGAGGCCCTCCCCCTTGTTCATCTGTAACTTCCTGCTCCCACAGTGAGGAACCTGGTGCCCACCACTTGCCATTGATCCATTTATTGTTCCTTTCCAGATGACATGTGTTAGCTACTGAACCTTGGGAAGAACTCCACAAAATAAAGCGCATAGTTTATATGTGATCCACTTTGCCTTTAGTCTACAGAGTCTGTTTGTTGCAGGGAGAAAGCCAATTCTGACTCCATGTTGGAAACTGCTTCTTTCACTTGTTCTTTGTTGTTTCTGTTTTTATAATCATACTTAACAGTATGGACACTGCCCTTCTGCTTGACTGTAAACAAAAGCACCTTTGTTCAGGTCATAGAGAGATAATTCATCCCTACTCATTCAGCAGTGGCCACAGGGCTGGAAGAGGTGAGTTTGCTCTTCAATCCCAAAGAAAAACAAGGCCAAAAAATGTTCAAACTATCACACAATTACACTGATTTCACAAACTAGCAAAGTAAGGCTCTAAATTCTCCAAGCCAGGCTTCAACAGTACATGAACTGAGAAATTCCAGATGTCCAAGCTGGATTTAGAAAAGGCAGAGGAACCAGAGATCAAATTGCCAACTTCTGCTGAATCATAGAAAAAACAAGAGACCTCCAGAAATACATCTGCTTCATTGACCACGCTAAAGTTGCTAAGTGTGTGGATCACAACAAACTGGAAAATTCTTGAAGAGATGGGAATACAAGACCACCTTACCTGCCTCCTGAGAAACCTGTATGCAAGTCAAGAAGCAACAGTTAGAACCAGACATGGAACAATAGACTGGCTCCAAATTGAGAAAGAAGTACCTCAAGGCTGTATATCGTCACCCCGCTTATGTAACTTAATATGCAGAAAACATCATGCAAGATGCCAGGCTAGATGAAGCACAAAGTGAAATCAAGACTGCTGGGAGAAATGTCAATAACCTCAGATATGCGGATGACACCAACCTTATGGCAGAAAGCAAAGAAGAACTAAAGAGCCTCTTGATGGAGGTGAAAGAGGAGAGTGAAAAAGCTGGCCTAAAGCTCAACATTCAAAAAACTAAGATAATGGCATCTGGTACCATCACTTCATGGCAAATAGATGGGGAAACAATAGAGACAGTGACAGACTTAACTTTCTTGGGCTCCAAAATCACTGTGGTAGGTGAGTGGAAACATGACATTAAAAAAATGATTGCTCCTTGGAAGAAAAGCTATGACTAACCTAGGGAACATATTAAAAAGCACAGATATTACTTTGCAGACAAATGTCCATCAAGCCAAAGCCATGGTTTTTCCAAAAGTGAAGTATGGATGTGAGAGTTTGACCATAAAGAAAACTGAGCACCAAAGAATTGATGCTTTTGAACTGTGGTGTTGGAGAAGACTCTTGAGAGTCCCTTGGACTGCAAGGAGATCAAACCAGTCAGTCCTAAAGGAAGTCAACCCTGAATATCCATTGGAAGGCCTGATGATGAAGCTGAAGCTCCAATACTTTGGCCACCTGATGTGAATAACTGACTCATTAGAAAAGACCCTGATGTTGGGGAAAATAGAAGGCAGAAGAAGGGGACAACAGAGGACAAGATGGTTGGATGGCATCACCGATTCAATGGATATAAGTTTGAGAAAGCTCTGGAAAATAGTGATGGACAGGGAAGCCTAGTGTGCTGCAGTCCATGGGATCACAAAGAGTTGGACATGACTGAGTGGCTGAACAATAAACATGTCAGATATGATTTATCTTTGTCTTTCCATTGATTCATGGCTCATTCCTTTCTATTGCTGAATAGTATCCTATTGTTGTGTATGGGAGGAAAAACAATTTTTCCTCTACACTTGTAGGTTATTAGTCAAGACTTCTCCTGTAAAAAAAAAAGAAAGAAAGAAAGAAAGAAAAACAAACAAACAAAAAAAGATTATCAGGAAGTAAAACAGTTTAATAACATATATACCGCCTATATATAGAAATGTTACCCAGGAAAACTGAATCACTCCCTGAAGTGTCCAAAGCCATCACCTTAAATACCATTTTAGGGAAAACAAAAGAAAGACCTTGGTGAATGGGGGAAGTCAGTTTTGGCAGGTCATCATGCAAAACACAGAAAAGAAGTATATGATTGTTTGCAGATTGAAATCAGAACTCCTCCACCATCAAATCTCTATGTGAGATTTAATCATCTTTCTGTTTCTGTGCAAAGAAGGACAGCCCTTAAATATGGAGATTTCTCTATTGTAAAAGTACATCACAAAAGGACAATCTCTGCTCAGTTTTCTGAGCAGAAATTCTGAGATTCTTTTTCTTTTTTAGTGAAATAATCCTCGACTGAAATAATCCTTATATCAGAGAGGTATATTTTGGGGTAGCATATTCTACTTGCCTTGACATGGATGTAACCCATTTTGCTTATACGTTCATCTTTTGAAGGATATACTGATTTCCTCAAGCTTTTAGCTATTATGGATAGTGTTGATGTGCATAATTGCATCTCTGCTTGAATTTGAAGTTAGATTTTCAAAGCAGTTGACTAAATACAGAAATCATGATTGTTGGACCCCAAGGTGAGACTTTTTAGGTTTGAAAAAACTGCCCAACTGTCTTACACAGTGGCTGCACATGCATCCTCTGAGCAGTGAGGGAACGTTCCTGTTGTTCTTCACCCTCTAGCGGTTGATATTGTCATATGTATGGAGTTTAGCAGTCCAAATCGGTGTGGTGTGATATCTCATGACTTTAATCTGTAATTCCCTAGTAGTATGATATTTTGTATAATTTTTGTGTGATAATTGTAAGGCGAGTGTAGAGAAAAAGAAGCATGCTGGGAAGTCTGGCAAGAAAAGGGAAATTTATTAGAAGGAAAAGAGAGGGTGACTGGCTCTTAAGGAGAACCAGCATCCTCTTTTTCTGACAGGGTCCTTCTTATACCCCACCAATGAAAAATTCTCTGAAGTGATGGTCACGTAAGTCAGAGGTCTGGAAGCTGGTGGTCTCACACCTTTGAGAAGATAGGCACCAGTAAGTAAACAGCGTGCCGTTTGGGCAGTTTGGTCAGCCTAACAGATCACTGTGATTTTATTCTTTGTTTGCGAAGTCGACATAATGAGCCATCTTATCAAGGAGACCCTATGTGGGCCCTATCATTCCAGCCTTTTTGATTTAGGATAAGGGCTGAAGGTCAGTCTTCTGTAACTGCTTCTTGCGGGACAGGGGCATCATGGGGGTAAGATGAGAAAAGGCTGAAATGTGGGCCGAGGGGATTTGTGTGGGGTCAAAGTTTTTGATAATCTGAGTGAGTTAGAAGTAGCTCATGGGTAGTTCAGTTGGTAAAGGCTTGTAAGCGGTCCTGAAGATATTTTGAAAAAAGATGCATTAAACATGGACTGAAAGTTAGAAATGGGGAGTGCCGATCCTCTGGGAGACGAGATGGATAAGCAGATCCAACAGGGTTTGGCCACGTACTGGCCAGGGTCGGGTTTGAGGTATTGAATAAACAACAGGTCAGATTTCCAGTTCTGAACAGGTCGGCAAGTTTGGGGACAGGGTATTAGTGTGAAGTTTGGACTGTAAAAGAAGAGAAAGAGTAAAATCGTGATGTGATGTCTCATGTCTAAGAGGAGAAAATGATAAAAATAAGAATCCAGATGTAGAAATAAATTTGGGACTCCTTGATAAGATGGCTCATTATGTCGACTTCACAAAGAATAAAATCACAGTGATCCGTGAGACTGACCAAACTGCCCAAACAGCATGCTGTTTTCTCACTGGTGCCTATCTTCTCAAAGGTGTGAGACCACCAGCTTCCAGACCTCTGACTTACGTGACCATCACTTCAGAGAATTTTTCATTGGTGGGGTATAAGAAGGACCCTGTCAGAAAAGGAGGAAGGAAGAGGAGGAAGTGGCATATCACTCCAGTATTCTTGCCTAGAGAATTCCATGGGTAGAGGAGCCTGGCAGGCTCCACGGGGGCACTAAGAGTCAAACATGACTGAGCAACTAAACACACACACATTTCAGGGGCAAGGTTTAAGGGATCAAGATACAGGAACTTGACTGTAGTGTTAGTCCACTAACTAGGTGCACAGTGGTAAAGAATATGCCTGTCGATGTAGGAGACACAAGAGACACAGGTTCAACCCCTAGGAGAGGTTGGAGGAGAAAATGGCAACCTAGTCCAGTATTCTTACCAGGAAAGTTTCAAGAATAGATGAGCCTGGCAGGATATAGTTCATGGTGCCAAAAGAGTCAGACACAACTGAGTGACTGAGTCAGTTCAGTTCAGTTCAGTTCAGTCGCTCATTCGTGTGCCACTTTTTGCGACCCATGAGTCACAGCATGCCAGGCCTCCCTGTCCATCACCAACTCCCGAAGTTCATTCAAAATCATGTCCATCGAGTCGATGATGTAATCCAGCCATCTTATTCTCTGTCGTTTCCTTCTCCTCCTGCCCCCAATCCTTCCCAGCATCAGAGTCTTTTCCAGTGAGTCAATGCATCGCATGAGGTGGCCAAAGTATTGGAGTTTCAGCTTTAGCATCAGTCCTTCCAATGAACACCCAGGATTGATCTCCTTTAGAATGGACTGGTTGGATCTCCTTGCAGTCCAAGAGACTCTCAAGAGTCTTCTCCAGCACCACAGTTCAAAAGCATCAATTCTTCAGCAATCAGCCTTCTTCACAGTCCAACTCTCACATCCATACATGACCACGGGAAAAACCATAGCCTTGACTAGATGGACCTTTGTTGGCAAACTAATGTCTCTGCTTTTTAATATACTGTCTAGGTTGGTCATAACTTCCCTTTCAAGGAGTAAGCGTCTTTTAATTTCATGGCTGCAATCAGCATCCGAAGTGATTTTAGAGCCCAAAAAAATAAAGTCTGACACTTTTTCCACTGTTTCCCCATCTATTTCCCATGAAGTGATGGGACCAGATGCCATGTTCTTTGTTTTCTGAAAATTGAGCTTCAAGCCAACCTTTTCACTTTCCTCTTTCACTTGACTGAGTACACAAACACAATTTAGCCTACTACACACTGTCATTGATAACACTGCAGTTGTACGATGACATTTTAAAATCAGTCATTGGTGGGTATATGAAACAGAACTGACATAAGAAGGGGAGTGTAGTGATGAGACTGAAACAGACAGGCTAAAGCACACCAAAGTCTTTAGTGTAGATTCCTTATTTTGCAAAATCTAAAGATAGAAGAGTTAGTATACATTCCTGCGTATTTTTTTATTTTAGTTATTGATTCCTAAAATAATTTTCCCACAATTTGTTATTCAACCATGCAAATTCTGGGAAAGCAGAATCAGTCAGTCAATTCTATTGTTGGCCTTCCATTTAATTTGCTTATTTTTTCTCTTTTTTATACCACAAAGTAGATCTAATATAATGGGCCAATTTTAGATGAAATCAGGCTTTAAATACTGTAATAAATTTACATCATATAGATGAAAGTTGGTTATACATGGCAATATATTGACATTCCACTTTGCTTGGAATTTAATATAATTTAATAGTAATGGGCTGGAAGAAGCACAAGTTGGAATCAAGATTGCTGGGAGAAATATCAATAACCTCAGATATACAGATGACACCACCCTTATGGCAGAAAGTGAAGAGGAACACAAAAGCCTCTTGATGAAAGTGAAAGAGGAGAGTGAAAAGGTTGGATTGAAGCTCAACATTCAGAAAACGAAGATCATGGCATCTGGTCCCATCACTTCATGGGAAATAGATGGGGAAACAGTGGAAAAAGTGTCAGATTTTATTTTGGGGGGCTCCAAAATCACTGGAGATGCTAACTGAAGCCAGGAAATTAAAAGCCGCTTACTCCTTGGAAGGAAAGTTATGACCAACCTAGACAGTATATTAAAAAGCAGAGTCATTACTTTGCCAAATAAGGTCCGTCTAGTCAAGGCTATGGTTTTTCCCGTGGTCATGTATGGATGTGAGAGTTGGACTGTGAAGAAGGCTGATCGCCGAAGAATTGATGCTTTTGAACTGTGGTGCTGGAGAAGACTTTTGAGAGTCCCTTATACTGCAAGGAGACCCACCCAGTCCATTCTAAAGGAGATCAATCCTGGGTGTTCATTGGAAGGACTGATGCTAAAGCTGAAACTCCAATACTTTGGCCACCTCATGCAACAAGTTGACTCACTGGAAAAGAGTCTGATGGTAGGAGGGATTGGGGGTGGGAGGAGACGGGGACGAAAGAGAATGAGATGGCTGGATGGCATCACTGACGCGATGGACATGAGTTTGAGTGAACTCCGGGAGTTGGTGATGGACAAGGAGGCCTGGCGTGCTGTGTTTCATGGGGTCGCAACGAGTCGGACACGAGTGAGCGACTGAACTGAACTGAACTGAACTGAATAATGTTTTTCTGTGATATTTCTGCTCATAAGCAGCAATTCCAAAAGCATTTGCATGAATCAATGAAATACATTAGAGATAGACTTTTGAAGTTTTACATCTAAAACAAGAATTTTCTGTAGGTTTTTATTCACCATGCAATCTTTTCCTAGAATTTCGTAATGTCTAACAAAGGCCTCCCTGAGTAACAGAGGCTTTTCTTAGACTTTACTTATATCTAGAATGTTTTCACATAAGGATATTTTATAGGGCAGTTTGAAAACCTAAAACATCAGTGGCTTTTAGCTTTATAATTTTAATAGATAATTAAGAATGTCTTTCAGTCTTGTAAGGCTTTTCAAATATATGACCACATCCACACTTTCTAAACAAAAAGATTTAGCTCAAGCCTTCAAGAAACAAAAACAAAAACAGATGAAATAGTCAAATATCAAGAGCTTATAGCTCTTTGTACCTGTATGTGTGTGTGCTTAGTCATGTCCTACAGTTTATGAACCCATGAACTGTAGTCTGCCAGAATCCTCTCTGCATGGAATTTTCCAGGTAAGAATACTGGAGTAGGTTGCTATTTCCTCCTCCAGGGAATCTTCCAACCCAGGTATTGAACTTGTCATGTATGGATGTGAGAGTTGGACTATAAAGAAAGCTGAGCACCAAATAATTGATGCTTTTGAGCTGTGATGTTGGAGAAGACTCTTGAGAGTCCCTTGCACTGCAAGGAGATCCAACCAGTCCATCCTAAAGGGTATCAATCATTGGGAGGATTGATGCTGAAGTGAAGGTCCAATAGTTTGGCCACCCTGCAAAGAACTGACTCATTGGAAAAGACTGTGATGCTGGGAAAGATTAAAGGCAGGGGGAGAAGGGGACTATAGAGGATGAGATGGTTGGATGACATCACTCGATGGACATGAGTTTGAGCAAGCATTGGGAGTTGGTGATGGACAAGGAAGCCTGGTGTGCTGCAGTCCATGGAGTCCTAAAGAGTCAGACAGGATTGAGCAACTGAACCGAACTGAATTTTGGAATAGCGTTTATGTAGCAAAAGATTGGTCTTCCCTGGTGACACAGATGGTAAAGAAATCTCTGCAATGTGGGAGAGCTGGGTCCGATCTCTGGGTCTAAAAATCCCTTGTAGAAGGGAATGGGGAGCTTGGGGGGCTACAGTTATGGGTCACAAAGATTCAGACATGACTGAGGAACTTTCACTCACTCACAGCAAAAAATAAATATAATCAGAGAGAAGTATTTCAAAACCATACATATGACAAAGAACTTGTATCCACAATATATTAATATCTTTCATCATTGGGGGAAAAAAAAGACTTCAAAACGAAGATACATAAGCAAGGAGTTAATGTATGAGAGTTTGCTCAGAACCATTAGTTATTAAGGCAATGAGGGTAAAGCCACAACACAATAACATAACACAAATGTCAAATGGACTGAAATTCATATACTGAGCATAACAAATCCCCTAATTCATCAGAAATCTCATTTGGGAATTAGCAGGGACAGGCTTTCTTATCTCTTTGGGTGTTTTTCTTTGTTCTTTTCATTTGTTTGTTTTTTTACTTTTATCTTCTACAAATCCAGGAAATCATTTAGTTTAAATCCCTATAATTATTTCATATTTAATTTTGGAAATGTGATTAATTTTTCTGGGTTTTTTTTGGAAATGTGATTGTTAATGGCAACTTTTGATACCTTTCTATATGTCATTGTTATTCTTGGTTGTGAGGATCTCAACACTGAAATACCAATTGTATTCCTGTGGAGCTATCAGTGAGGCAAAGTTCAGTTCAGTTCATTTCAGTCTCTCAGTCATGTCCGACTCTTTGCAACCCCATGAATCACAGCACGCCAGGCCTCTCTGTCCATCACCAACTCCCGGAGTTCACTAAAACTCATGTCCATCGAGTCGGTGATGCCATCCAGCCATCTCATTCTCTGTCGTCCCCTTCTCCTCCTGCCCCCAATCCTTCCCAGCATCAGAGTCTTTTCCAGTGAGTCAACTCTTCGCATGAGGTGGCCAAAGTATTGGAGTTTCAGCTTTAGCATCAGTCCTTCCAAAGAACACCCAGGATTGATCTCCTTTAGAATAGACTGGTTGGATCTCCTTGCAGGCCAAGGGACTCTCAAGAGTCTTCTCCAGCAAAGTTCAACCAAAACTAATTGCTAATGTTTTCCCAGGAAAATCAAGAAATTGATTCATTTATGTTTCAGAAGAATTCTACTATCATCCACTTCTCTGTTACATATATAGTGTATGTGAACTGTTCTTGGTCACCTAATTATGGTGGTGAGTCACTCAGTTGTGTCTGACTCTTTGCTACCCTGTAGACTCTATTTGCCAGGCTCATCTGTCCATGGGATTCTCCAGGCAAGAATAATGGAGTGGGTTGTCATTCCCTTCTCCAGGGGATCTTCCTGACTCAGGGATCAAACCTGGGTCTCCTGTATTACAGGAAAATTCTTTACTGTCTGAGCCACCAAGGAAGCTCTAACTATTTTTCCCTCAGGAATCCCTGTCTTCTGGGATGCAACTATTTGCTGCAACAACTATTTTGTTCAGCCAGAACCCAGCTTAGCTTTTTAACAGGGCGGCTCCTCAAACACATGTAGATTAACATCCTTTCAATATTCCCCCACCTAAAAATTTAACTGAGTGTGAGTAACTACATTGTTTTTACAAGCTGGGTAACCTAAGGGGGAAAAAAATCTTCCAATGGGATTTGTGTTTCATTAAAAATGGAGATCTTAAATAACTGTAAAACATCTCTTAAAGAGAAAGTGTATTCCGCACATTAAGCAAGTGAGAGAAAGGATATACATTTAGAGTTTTCTTGGTGCTTCGCAGACACTAAAACAATTTTAGGCAGACACATACTACCCAGACACTCTTCTTCAAAATACTGTTGTCTGTTCTTCAAGCCTATTATGACATGGATTTCATTGTGTGGTATGGTACTGAAGCATTTTATAGCCCCAGGTGCTGTGAAAATGAAGGGAGAGCCAGTGGGTGGATAAAGACAGTGTTGTTCTACAAGCAAGGAGGCACTTTTAGTTAAATAGATTAATAATGTACTGAGATACTCTAGAACGTATGCACTATATCCATTACATAAACATAGAATAAATCCTTTACAAGAAACTTTTAGAATTAAAAATAAAAATTAATAGTTTCTACAATCTCATAGTGAAGGTATTGTGTTTATGGAATGCCATTTTAGATTATAATATACACATAGAAAATTTTAATCTAAATCAGTGCTATTTTTGGAATTCCATTTAATGGGCTTAAAATTCCCTTCTCTTTATATCATTTCCACTAGATCTGATAAAATGAGCCAATATTTACAATGCAATCTTTAGTTGCTGAAATAAATATATATCATAAGCATGAAGAATGATTAATTAATGTGTTCATTAACTCTTAATTAATGGCAATCCATCAACTCCCTATTTTGTTTGATTTTAATATATTCCAGTCAATGTTTTATGCCATGTTTCTCCCCATAAGCAACAATTCAAAAGACATTTGGCTGAACTGATAAAATATACCAGGAGTAGAAAATGTCAACCTTTTATATTATACAGTTATTCTAAGGTGTTTCCACCATGAGAACTCTTTTAAACATGCTATAGTGTTTCACAAATACCACTCTGAATAACAAAGGAATTTTGTAGGCTTTATATTTCCATTCTGAAATATTTTCACATATGGATATTTTACAATGACATCTAAAAAATTTAAGACTATCAGAGGTCTTTTAACCTTACACCTTTAATGGATAACTAAGTGTTCTTCAGTACTTTATGGTATTTCAAATATATGTTTGTATCCTCACTTTCTGTGCTTTAGTCTTCAGGAAACCAGATTCAAGGTATATGAAGCAACAAATATCAAGAATTTATAATTTCTTATATCTAGTGCAATTAATAAATATGTATGTCTTCATAAAAGTCTGTTAACTTTTTGTCCACAACCATTTCTGCACCTTCCCCAAACTGTTGTTATATGCATACAATAGTTATACTATATTGTGAAATATAGGGCTTCCCTGGGGGCTCAGCTGGTAAAGAATCCACCTGCATATTGTGATATATATCTTTATTTTTTAAGACACTTAGCAAGCTCTCAGTTAATTTTGTGTTTCTGAGATATAAGTAATAGCCAAAAAAGGTTGTCTGGTGTTTTTAGGTTAATATATATTTGCTTATTTTATGCTTCAGGCAACTTTCAGTGCTTTGGTTAACAAGGATGGAATGCTTTGTTCTTTACCAAAGAATGAGCACAAACAGTGTGATATAAAACAATGCTTTAGGTAAGTGGGTGTTTGTGAACCACAAAGAGACAAAAAAGGGGCACTTATGGCTGAAAGTGAGAGAGAAGGAAGGAAAGTCAACTTGGACGAAGTGCAGAAGAATTGATAGTTGATAACAAAAACACAATATTGCATCTTAACAAGTCTCTTTCTATACCTTCCATAGGGCTTTATAATCTAATCTTTAGACTTCTTTCCTTCTCATTTTTAAATGTAGCTACCTCAAATATAATTGATAGATACCACATATAGTTACAAGGTATACAATGTGATGAAGTGGTATATGTATACTTTGTGAAATGATTATCACAATAAGGTTAATTAATACATGCATAACCTCACATAGTTACCATTTTGAGTGTGTATATGGTGAGGACAGTTAAAATCTACTCTTTTAGCAAATTTCAGGTTTATAATCCAGTATTGTTAACTGGAGTCATCATGTAGATTAAATCCCCTAAACTTGTTCAATAAATAATAGAAAATTTGTGCACTGTGACCAACATCACCCTTTTCTCCTATCTTTCAGTCCTTAGCAACAACCAATCTACTCTCCACTTCTGTGAAATTTATTTATTTACTTTGGCTGCACCACAATGCTTACAAGGATCTTAGTTCGCTGACCAGGGATCAAACCCAGGCCTGGGCATTGAAAGCACCAAGTCCTATTCACTGGACTGCCAGGGAGATGCTCTGTTTTACCTTTTAGACTCTTATCTATATGTAAGATCATGCAGTACTTATCTTCCTCTCTATGGATTATTTCACTTAGTATGTTGCCTTCACGGTTCTTGTATGTTATAGCAAATATGACTTTTTCTAATAAACATGGGCTTGTATATTTCACAACCTGAATAACTACCAAATCCTCTATGTACTATCCTTTCACTTCTCAAATTGAGTCTTATTTAGATTTGACTGAATATCTCTATTCAAAGATTATTTTATTTTGGACTATATTTAGATATTTTTGCTTTGGAATTATAGCTCTGTATGTATTATTTCATGATGAATTTGAGGTTATAATGAGATACTTGACCACTTAGTTAATATGTTATTTGTTTTAGCTTATTTTTAGTAGTATTTAAACTGCAGAATGCACTATAGTATATAAAGAATCTACATGCTCAAAGATCACTGAGTAAATGCACAATAAGTCTCAGCATAATTGAAACAATGTTTGAATAAAAACTAAACAAAAATTAGCATAATGGAAAAATCAGAAATGTTTTTCTTTTAAACTAAATGCCATGTACAAATTCTGGAAAGATAATTAAACATGACATGTGAGAGGAACAGTAATAGATTTAAGATTGAGATTAAGTGTAATACTACTTTAAGAAATTGAAAAATTATGTTTGTCATGTATTCTACCATATAATTTTAATAAACCATCTGTCACTTTATCTGTGTGGATGCATGTTTATTCACATACACCTAACATAAATATTTTGGAGAAGGCAATGGCACCCCACTCCAGTACTCTTGCCTGGAAACTCCAATGGATGGGGGAGCCCGGTAGCCTGCAGTCCATGGGGTCGCTAAAGAGTCAAGACACGACTGAGCGACTTCACTTTGACTTTTCACCTTCCTGCATTGGAGAAGGAAATGGCAATCCACTTCAGTGTTCTTGCCTGGAGAATCCCAGGGACGGGGGAGCGCCTGGTGGGCTGCTGTCTATGGGGTCGCACAGAGTCAGACACGACTGAAGCGACTTAGCAGCAGCAGCAGCAGCAGCAACATGGGAATCACAAGGGTGTAAAACAGCGAGGTTATTTTGTCTTGATCTGGAGAACAGGAAGAACTTGGTCTGAAATACATGAAGAGCATAGTTCCCTGGAAAACTGACACAGCAGTTAGGTGTCAGGTGCAGGTAGAGAAAGCTTTGAACCTCCCCTCAGCTGAGTGTATCTTCAAGACTGATAGGATAATATAACAATAAGAGACAAGGACTCCTGAAATAGTATTCAGTTCAATGAAGCCAAAATTCGTGAATATCACTAACTCATTGACCTGTGTGTCTGAGCAAGATAGCAATAGGAGAGGAGGAACATCACAAAAAAAGTGGTTAATCTCATTTGACCCACAGAAGCATAAGTGGAATGCCAATGTTGTGTGTATCAGAGCATCTGCCATTCCCACCAGGTAAACCCTGGCCACAAGCAGGGGGAACACCCTGCTGGACATGCTGACCACATAGAGCAAGGGGCTGCTGACAGCCTTGTACCGATCATAGTCCATCAAGGCCTGCAGGAGACACTCACAGTCTATGAATGTATACAGCACCAAGACTTGCAGAGCACAGCCACAGAAAGAGACTGACTTGTTCTTGGCAAATGGCCCACCAGCATCTTAGGGCCGATGGCTGTGGAATAGCAGAGGTCACGAAAGGAGAGGCGGCTGAGGAAAAGGTACATAGGTGTGTGCAGCTGGGGGTCCATCCTAAACAGGGTTATCATTCCAAGGTTTGCCAGAAGATTGATGAGATAAACAAGGAGAACCATGGTAAATAGGGTCACTTTTTTCACAATGTAATTAGTAATTCTCAAGAAAATGAATTCAGTCCCAGAGGAGCAATTCTCTCCTTCCATTCTTTTTAGATCTTGTATAAACTCTTGAGAAATTGATCAAAAAAATAAATGGCACATTCATGTGTAACGCTTCTGCTGCTGCTGCTAAGTCACTTCAGTCATGTCTGACTCTGTGCAACCCCATAGATGGCAGCCCACTAGGCTCCCCCGTCCCTGGGATTCTCCAGGCAAGAACACTGGAGTGGGTTGCCATTTCCTTCTCCAATGCATGAAAGTGAAAAGTGAAAGTGAAGTCGCTCAGTCGTGTCCAACCCTCAGCGACCCCATGGACTGCAGCCCTCCAGGCTCCTCCGTCCAGGCCAGAGTACTGAAGTGGACTGCCATGCACTTCTATACATCTGTAAAAAATCATAAGGCAGAACATATTTTTTTCTTCTGCAATTGTGTTTTTATATTCAGAAAAAATGCAGTCATGCACACAAATTAAAGAGGCATAGCCCTCTATTCTTCAAGAATAAAATGAATTTGAGAAAAACACTTTTGAAAGATTGATGTAAATCTAGATGCCATCCACAAGGTTTGTCATTTTCTACCAGCTCTTTCCTGAGTCTTACTTTTTTTTTTTAACCTCAGGGAGTAGATCTGTAGTAACATAACTTTTTTCACCTCTTGAAAACCATATGGAAGAGACTCCAATGATAGAGAGGCTAGTCTCTAACACTTAGGATTAAGTATTTTCGATGCTTGAAAACATTCACTTGGGTAAATTTCTATTTCTAGCCATTAGATGAAGATTTTAGTGAGTAACCAAGCATAAAATGCTTCAATTACACAGTTTTTTTCCCTGTTTTAATCAAAAAGTTAAGTCTTTTCTCTTACATTTCTTAAGATAGGATCTAGGAACTTACCTGAAATAAGCAGATTTTGGTTTGCTGAACAATAGGCAGATGGCTTTTCATTTAACCAGATTCATTGGGATTTAAATCCCTGTGCTACTGTCCTTTGGCTTTGATGTTATTCAAACATTTCCTTAACTACATTTCTGCTTCTTTATATCCCCACATGAGTTCAGGAACAAATTAGCAAAGGCTAAGTTTTTTTTGCTTCACTATTTTCGGCAAAATGATTCATGGTAGAATGAAAACTGCAAATTTTCTTTGTGGTGTGCTTCACAGTTAGCCTGAAACTATCTCCTTCTCTAGTCCAAGAGGAAACCTAATCAAAAATAAAAAAGTTCTCCCTCCATCATTTCCAGCTCCTTTTGATTGGTCGTTTTGCTTCTGAAACACTATCCTTTACTGTCTCATTTTGGAGTATTATTATACTTTGCATTACCTTTTTTATTAAATTATAAGGCATATAAAATAAAGTTCATTTCTTTAATGTATACTGTTCTTTAGCTTTTAGTGTATTTTCAAGACTGTTCAGTTATCACCTACTTCAGAATATTTTCATCACTCCAATAAGAAACAACAAGCTTATTAGCTGTCATTCCACTTTCTTCCCTCCCTGAGCCCTGGAAACCACTCCTTTCTGATATGGCATGGTTTCCTATTCTTGGCCTTGCATATAAACAGAATCATGTAGTATGTGTTTTTATTCTGTCAGGCTTCTTGAGTATACTGTTTTCAATGTTCATCTATATTCTTGAACATATAAGTTTGTTTCATTAAGTGACACAATAGTAATTCATTTTCAGGCTATAACACATTTTATTGGTCCATTGTTCATTTAGATGATCGTTGGGTTATTTCTATTTAGCTATAAACATTCCTGCCAGTGCTATCTTTTAAGGCAGCCCTCATCACCAAATATCATCTTACTCCCATCCTCGAACCACATATCAACCAGGGATATTTCATTGATTTTTGTGACTCTCTCACATTCTCTAAATTGTGCACTTTTTTTTGAATTATGTTTATTTTGTTCATTTGAGAATGTCTCTACTACAATTAAGGCCTCAGAAATATGATCAATGCTTATTTTGCATTTCCTAAGCTCCCTGGTACAAGAAGATGAAAAGTAGGGCTTTCTAAACAATTATTATTAAGTATTTCTTGTTATCAGTGATATAAAATAAATAAAACATAACTGTTAGGGGAATTTTAATATAGATATGGCTCATATGTCCAAAGAAGACCTATTTAGAAAATTGCACAGGTATGATTACTTTTCTAAATCATCAGAGTTCCATTTTATTCCTAAACTACTGTGTTTTCTGGGAGCTCAGATGGTAAAGAATCTAAAATTTGGTCTCACAACTTGGTATCTCTGATGTGACTGGACTATTTCCCAGCATCCCAGAACTAGTTTTCCTTTCACAATGACCTGAATGACCAAAGGGTCAGTCACTCTCCTTCTATATGTGTGCTGCTTAAGAAGTGCTTCATAAAGGCACTTTGTTTGCATATATGAACAACAAAACTAAGAAGTGACTGCACACTTGCTCACAGATTTAATAACAATAACATAAAAAAAACTATTAATAAGCAAATCAGTACTTAGAAATTCCACAGGACTGGAAAAGGTCAGTCTTCATTCCAATCCCAAAGAAACGCAATGCCAAAGAATGCTCAAACTACTGCACAGTTGCACTCATTTCACATGCTAGTACAGTCATGCTCACAATTCTCCAAGCAAGGCTTCAGCAATATGTGAACCGTGAACTTCCAGATGTTCAAGCAGGTTTTAGAAAAGGCAGAGGAACCAGAGATCAAATTGCCAACATCTGCTGGATCATGGAGAAAGCAAGAGACTTCCAGAAAAACATCTGTTTCTGCATCATTGACTATGTCAAAGCCTTTGACTGTGTGGATCACAATAAACTGTGGAAAATTCTGAAAGAGATGGGAATACCAGACCACCTGACCTGCCTCTTGAGAAACCCGTATGCAGGTCAGCAGGAAGCAACCGTTAGAACTGGACATGGAAGAGCAGACTGGTTCCAAATAGGAAAAGGAGTATGTTAAGGCTGTATATTGTCACCCTGCTTATTTAGCTTATATGCAGAGTACATCATGAGGAACGCTGGGCTGGAAGAAACACAAGCTGGAATCAAAATTGCTGGGAAAAATATCAATCACTTCAGATATGCAGATGACACCACCCTTATGGCAGAAAGTGAAGAGGAACTAAAGAGACTCTTGATGAAAGTGAAAGAGGAGAGTGAAAAGGTTGGCTTGAAGTTCTGCATTCAGAAAACAAAGATCATGGCATCTGGTGCCATTACTTCATGGGAAATAGATGGGGAAACAATAGAAACAGTGACAGACTTTATTTTTTTGGGCTCCAAAATCACTGCGGATGATGACTGCAGGCAGTAAATTAAAAGACGCTTACTCCTTGGAAAGAAAATTATGACCAACCTAGATAACATATTAAAAAGCAGAGACATTACTTTGCCAACAAAGGTCTGTCTAGTCAAGGCTATAGTTTTTCCAGTGGTTATGTATGTATGTTAGAGTTCGACTGTGAAGAAAGCTGATCGCCAAAGAATTGATGCTTTTGAACTGTGGTGCTGGAGAAGACTTTTGAGAGTCCCTTGGACTGCAAGGAAATCCAACCAGTCCATTCTAAAGGAGATCAATCCTGGGGGTTCATTGGAAGGACTGATGCTAAAGCTGAAATTCCAATACTTTGGCCACCTCATGCGACTAGTTGACTCACTGGAAAAGTGTCTGATGCTGGGAGGGATTGGGGGTGGGAGGAGAAGGGGAGGACAGAAAATGAGATGCCTGGATGGCATCACCGACTCGATGGACATGAGTTTGTGTGAACTCCGGGAGCTGGTGATGGACAGGGAGGCCTAGCATGCTGTGATTCATGGTGTTGCAAAGAGTCGGATATGACTGAGCGACTGAACTGAACTGAACTTAGAAGTTAACAAAGTTCTACAATGAGCTCATTGATAGTTTGGGAAGAATAAAGCAAATTGTACACTTTTCACATATTTTCCTTAGATATACAATACCTCTTTATCTTTCTTTTGAATTTTTGCCATACTTTACCTGCTCTAATGAACAAAAATGGTCAGAAATATTGTAAGTCACTTCTGAGTCTAGCCTTTAAGAAGACAATATCTAAAAGTCATGACCTACAGTAAAGAAAGTCTGACGAATCTTCTGAATAACAGATTTGACAAATTCTGAGATAACATGGACTGGGAAGAGGAGAATTTGTGTCTATCTTGCTAGTCATTTACATCCTGTGCAGTAATGAAAGACCTTGCAGTCTAACCATCTTTCCATGAATATTTCATGTATCCTCAGTTAACATGAGAAAAAAAAAAAAACAAGATAATGAGTCAGTGGTCATTCTTTTAAGTTATTTAGGTTTGAAATACAGTTTTATGTAGTAAGAGATAACAGGAACCGTGTGGGGAAATAAATCAGAGAAACAAATTTTAAGTGTGCTGTGCTTAGTCACTCAGTCATGTCTGACTCTCTGTGACCTCATGGACTGTAGCCCACCAGGCTCCTCTGTCCATGGAATTCTCCAGGTAAGAATATGGGAGTGGTTAGTCAATCCCTTCTCCAGGGGATCTTCTCACCCAGGAATTGAACCAGGGTCTCCTGCAGTGCAGGCAGATTCTTTACCATCTGAGCTACCAGGGAAATTGCATATATATATATATAAAGATTGAAGAAAGTCTTTGAAAACCATCTATTTATCTGACAGAGAGAGAATGCCTTTTGCAGCATGGGTCCACAAATGGATCCAGAGATTTTCATATTGAGAGAAGTAAGTCAGACAGAGAAAGATACATATCATAAGATAGCACTTATATGTGAAATCTAGAATATGGTACAAGCAACATTTTTACAAAACAGAAACAGAGTCACAGATGTTTGTGTTCCTTTTCTGATTGCTTCTTTTATTTGTTTCTTGCTCTCATCTACATTATTTTCTCTAAAACTACGAAATTCAGCAGGTTAAAGTTCATTTAATAGTCCATTTTTAATTTGGGGGAAAAGATACCTAGTGAAAAATTATGTTGCTTATTTAATTGTTATTCCCATTCTTGGTATAATAATCCCAAATGTTGTTTATTATTTTAGTCATTATGTCATGTCTGAGTCTTTCATGACCCCATGGACTGTAGCTCACCAGGCTCCTCTGTCCTTGGGATTTCTCAAGCTAGAATACTGAAGTGGATTGCCTTTTTCTTCTCCAGGGAATCTTCTCCCAGGGATCAAACCTGTGTCTCATGTATTAGCAGGCAGATTCATTACCACTGAGCCACTAGGGAAGTCAAATCACATCAATACTAAGGTATCAAGTACAGTACTCTATGGAGATATTTTGAAGGCAAAGATCAAACCACATAACTGTTAATAATTTCTCACTAAAATCAAGAAACTGATGCATTTGTCTTACAAAAGAGTTTTATTATCATTATTTACTTCACTGTCACACATATGGTATATACAGAATTGTTTTAGTCATCTCATTCTACTATGCATTTTAGTTTTCCCCTCAACTACATTCTTATCTTCTGGGAAAAATCCCTTTTGTTGCATTTCATTCATCCAGAACCCAGCTTTAGCTTTTTAACAGTGCTGTTATCAAGACCATGTTGACTACAACTTTTCAATCTACTCTCACCCAACAAATTAAACCCGAGTTTGGGTAGATAAATTATTATTTTAAATTGGGTAACATAAAGTATCTCCCAATGGGATTTGTGTTTCATTAAAAATGGAGATCTTAAATAATTGAAAAACATGTCTTTAGAAGAAAATGTCTTCCTCATATATAAGCAAGTGGGAAAAAAATCTCTAGGATTTTCCTGGTACCCCTGGTAACATTAAGACAAGTTCTCTATTGGCAAATGTGTACTGAGGAGAAAATTACTTTTTTCAGAATGTAGTTTCTGTTCCTCAAACCTGGAGTACTATGACACAGTTCATTGGATGATGCAGTACTAAATACATTATGTCTCACTGCAGCTAAGAGAATGACTGGGAGAGCCAGTGTGTGAATAAAGGCAGTGTTTTTCTGTAAGCAAGGCAGCATTTATAATAACATAAAAATGAATACTGCACTGAGATACTCAGTGGAATTATACATTACACTAAAATCACATATGTACACTGAACATTCATTTTGTACAATAGGCCTTTCGATTAAAAAATACAAATAAGATTTCTTACCATTTCTCATTGCATCTACTTTGCTTAATGAAAATCAGTCTAATATACATATAGAAATTTTCACCTAAAAAAGTACACTGCAAGTACATTTTCAGAAATGAAACTATAATCAGACCCCCCAAAAATTAATTTGTTGCTTCTTGGCAATTTTACCCACACCCATCACAAATTAATGTTCAATACAATATACCACTTAGCTTGTTTATTTTTGAGGTATATACCAGGGAAATCATATTGCCTTTACACTGCTATGTCTGGCTTCTTTCGCTCAGTATTATGTTTGTGAAATTTCTCCACATGTTGTTGTATGCAGAGGCAGTTCATTCATCTACATTGCAGTCTACTGTTTCAAGATACAAAACTACCATAAAGTTATTTACCTAATCCAGAGCAGGAGTCAGTACATTTTACCTAAGCTGAGACATACCATTTATAAGTGAATACAGATGGTTGCTTTCGGGATGTAGCAAAAAAACTGTTTAGGTGTGGCTAAGATTTTATGGCCTACAAACCCTAAAATATACTTTAAAGAAAAGCTTGTCAAGTCCTATACTAATGTACTGGGGAAAAATTTAGTTATTTTCAGTGTTATAGTATTTCAAATACTACTATGGTGAATATTTCTGTACATGTCTTTTAATGAAGATACTCATTCTTCCCTCCTGGGCATAATTCCAGGCATGGTATTTTTGGTCCTAGGACATTTGTACAGCCAGCATTAGAAGACTCAGCTATGGAGTTTTACCAAGTGCAGCAGCAATTTTCCATCTACTATCAATGTGTGAAGTCCATGGTGCTTCACAACTTCAGGAGTAGTTGATATTTCAATTGCTTATATTCTGCCATTCTGTAGATGATACAGTATAACTTTACTTTTTGTTTCAGTTTTATTTACCTGAGCACTAGTAAGTTTGAATATCTACTTTTATGAGGAATCTATGAGATTCTGAATTTGAATAACAGGCCACACAATTCTTTGTGTGAACATGAAGTGCTGAAGTGACTCATTTTTCTTCCATTTTTCAAGTCTGTTCCAATAATAGGGATGGCTTTACATAGAAATAGAGTCATGTTTTATAGAGGCAGATTGTATCATCTGGAAAGGACCTTACAGGTAATCTGGCTGAAGTCCCCATTTTACACAGGGGGATCCGAGGGATAGAAAGGAAGAGTGATGAGTTCCATTTAGAGTGGCATCGCTACCTGGTCCAGAGCATGTTTCTAACTAGGGAGAGAGATTTCCAGTGAGGTTAAACATCACTCCCTCCAGCTTAAACAGAAACCCTCTTATGTATTGGTTTATTGAATATTACTACTGCTCTCTTCCTATCAAATGTGGTTCTACAGCCTATGACCACTATGCATCTCCCTCTTCTCTGTGTTGTATAGGTAACCTAGTCTATCATCATGCCACATTTACCGTTAAGAATTTAAATTCAAGGATGAAGAAAGGGACTATAGAATGGAAACTTGACTATAATATTGTCACATTATCCACTGTCACTGATAATACTGCACTTGAACAAAGATATTTTCCATCAAGATCAATGATACATCAGAAGGAGAAAAGGAAAGATAGTGATGAAGACTGAAGTAGACTGGCTAGAATACATCAGAGCCTTTTAATATGTTGCTCCCTTTTTCTGTAAAATTTCATTATAGGAGAGTCTTTACACACCATGTCCAAACTTCTACTTGAGTTATGAATTCCTTAAAAAAATTTTCCCATAATTTCTTCTTTAACCTCTGTAATTCCAGACATGAAAGCCAGATATTATGTAGATGTTGTTTGCTGCAATTCTATTTTTGGCTATCAATTGATGGGCTCAAATTTTCTTTCGTTTTCATATCACTTACATTAGATCCAATAAAATGGACCAATGTGCAAGTCATATCAGTCTTTAGATAATGTAACAACTATCTGTCATATGAATGAAGATGGATTAATTAGATAATATGTTACATCACAATCCATTGATGCCCTATTTTTTTAGACTTTAATTTTCAGACAGTGCTTTGATCAAGCTGCTTTTTATAGGCAACAGTTCCAAAAGAGTTTGATAAAATAATAAAATATGCTAGAATTAGAAACCTATAAGTCTTTTATCTAAAATAAGAATTCTTTGCAGTATTTTTCCACCATGAGAATTTTTCCTAATATGCCATACATGTATGTGAGCTCAGTCATGTTTGACTCTTTGCAACGCTATAGACTATAGCCTGCCAGACTCCTCTTTTCATGGGATTCTCCAAGAAAAAATATTGGAGAGGGTTATGATTTCTTCCTCCGGGGTGGAATTCCTGACCCAAGGATCAAACCCATGTCTCCTGCATCTCCTACATCGGCAGGCAGATTCTTTACAACTGAGACATCTGGGAAGCCCAATATGCCATAAAGTCTCACAAACAACATTTTGAATAACAGAGTAAGTTCTTTGACTTTACTTCCATTCTGAAATACATTCCCATAAGGATATTTTAGAATGCCAGCTAGAAAATTTAAGACAATCATTGGCTTTTAGCTTTAAAAATTTTAAAGGATAATTAACAGTCTTTCCGTAGCTTATGGTCCTTCAAATATATGGCCATATCTTCACTTTCTCAACAAACTGATTCAGTGCTTAGCCTTCAGGAAGGAAACAAGAACAAAGGTAAATGTCAATAACTTATAGCTGTTTATTTCTAATGTAATTATTATGCATGTCTTTATGGATCCATTATTAGTGTCCACAACTAATTCACATACATTCCCCCCTGCAAATATGGTTGTATACATGTGTAAACAATATGTATATTCATTTATGCTTTAAATATATATATGTATGCATGAACGTACATGTATTAACATAGGCTTCCCAGGTGGCACTAGTGGTAAAGAACCCACCTGCCAATGCAGGAAACATGAGACATGGAGTTTGATTACTGGATTGAGAAGATGCCCTAGAGGAGGGCATGGCAACCCACTCCAGTATTCTTGCTTGGAGAATCCCATGGACAGAAGAGACTGGATGTCTAAAGTCCACTGTGTTGCAAAGAATCAGACATAACTGAAAAAGAAGTAACAACATACAAACACGCACACAAATATTAACATACATATATATATATGATATATGAGCATTCTTTGCTAAAGGATTAAGCATCCCATCTCTGTTATCCAAACACTGATTATTGTCTGGTGACATAAAATTGTAAAATAAGCAAATATGTAGTAAATCAAAACTAACAAACAACATTTTGTTTGTTAGTGCTAATTATATCACAGTTACACAAAATTAACTGAGGGTTTAGTATATACTATATATATTTGTGTATATATATATACACATCTATATGCATATGGGCTTCCCTGGTAGCTCAGCTGGTAAAGAATCTGCCTGCAACTCGGGAGACCCCGGTTTGATTCCTGCATCAGGAAGTTCCCCTGGAGTGGGGATAGGCTACCCCTCCCCCCCACCTGAGTATTCTTGTGCTTCCCTGGAGGCTCAGATGGTAAAGAATCTGCCTGCAATGTGGGAAACCTGGGTTTGATCCTAGGTTGGGAAGATCCCCTAGACGAGGGCATGGCAATCCACTCCAGTATTCTTGACTGGAGAATCCCCATGGGCAGAGGAGCCTGGTGGGCTACAGTCCATGGGGTAGCAAAGAATCAGGCACAACACAGCGCACATGTGTATACACATACATATATATGTGTCTGTGTGTATATATATATCTTTTGCAATAGTTCTAGACATTTTGCTTTTGGATTTACAGCCCTCAATTTTTATTTCATGATGCTTTTAAGTCTTATTATGAATTACTTGACTTTGTTTCCTTAATGTTTAATATTAACACTAACAACTTTTAGTACAGAATTTACAAGATGTACTATAACATATAAAGGAAATAAGTGCTGAAAATGCTCAGTAAATGCACAATAAGTCTTAGGGAAATTGAAATAACATTTGAATGAAAAAGTGAAACAAAAATTAACTTAATTAGAAAAGTTCAAAAGTTTTTAAAAGCAGTGGCACATTTAAATTCTGGACACACACTAAGCAGACTTGTGAGGGGAACTGTAATATATTTTAGGATTGAGGTTTATTCTAAATACTTCTTTATTTAGGAATCTGAGACATTTATGTTTCTCATGTGTTATGTCATATACTTTTTAAATTAAACAAGTACTATATATATGTGTGGGTATGTACACATGCATGTGATATAGATATTTAAAAATACAAAAAAGACAAAAGGACATTTTGTCTTGATCTAGAGAGTAGGAAGAACTTGGCCTGAAATACATGAAGAGCTGAAATACATTCCAGAGTTCCCTGGAAGATTGCCACAGCAGTTAGGTGAACAGTGCAGGTGGAAAAAACTGAATTTCCCCTCAGCAGAGTGGATCTTCAAGAATGAAAGGATGATATAACAATAAGAGACAAGGACTCCCGAAATGGTACTTAGTTCAGTGAAGCCAAAAACGGTGAATATCACTAATTCATTGATATCTGAACAAGATAGAAATAGGAGAGGAGGAGCATCACACACACACAAAAAAGGTTAATCACAATTGACCCACAGAAACATAAGCGGAATGATAATGTCATGTGTATCACAGCATCTGCCATTCCCACCAGCTAAACCCCAGCCTTGGAGCACACCCCACTGGACATGCTGACAGCATACAGCGAGGGGCTGCTGACGGCCTTGTACCGGTCATAGGCCATCACGGCCAGCAGGAGACACTCAGAATCTGCAAAGGTACAGAATACCAAGAATTGCAGATCACAGCCATAGGAGGGGATTACTTTGTTCTTGGAAAATAGGTCCACGATCATCTTGGGGTAAATTGCAGTGGAATAGCAGAGGACACAGAAGGAGAGGTGACCGAGGCAAAAGTACACGGGTGTGTGCAGCTGAGGATCCATCTTAATCAGGAATGTCATCCCAAGATTTGCCAAGTGGCCACTGAGATAAACAATTAGAACCATGGTAAATATGGTCACTTTGTCCTTGGTGTTATCAGTAATTCCCAAGAAAATGAATCCAGTCACGGAGGAGCAACTCCCTCCATCCATTTTTCTTTGTTCTTGTCTAAGCTTTCAGAAAATGATCAAGAAAAGGACAAAGGGATGTATAACACTTCTGCACATCTGCAATATATCGTAAGAAAGAACACACTTCTACCTGCAATTGTCTTCATATTCAGAAAATTATACATTCATGCACCCACTCTTGAAAAAAGCATAACTGTTATTGCTCAATAAAAACAAATACCTGGTGTAGAACGTTGAGAAACTGAACATCTAAATGTAATTTGTGATGCATGTTACTTTCTACAATCTTGTCTCTGAACCTTCCTTTCTTTACTTCAGAGAATACATTTGATTAATTTACCTGTCTTCTCCTCTTCAAAGTAATATGGATGAGACTCTAATGTTAGAGATGCCTAGCTGTAAGCATCAGGACTAAGCATTTTCTATGAATATTCATGTGGATACATGCGGGGAGCCGGCCTGAACAAGGCCCCAAATGTTGGCCCTGGGAATGCCTTGTAAGTGCTGTTCCCTGTCCCGCCACCCCTTAAGAGAGTCATAAAACGTTTACCAGGCCTTATTTGTTCTTCCTTGAGAAAAACAGAGCAAATAATCCTTTGCTAGGTTTCTTGTTTATTCCCCCAGATTTATGCAGGTATGTTTTCCTTATCTCTTAAAATAGATTAAGAATGTACCCCCTAATCTTTATAGCTTGCTGACTAGTTTTTCTTATCTCGTGAGCATTAGTCTAAATGCCAAGCTTGTCTTAGAAAGCAAACAAGCCTTTGTAATATTCTATAGATGCAATAACTAACCTGGTAAATGACTTGGTATTTTTATGTACCCTGTTCCCTGTCTCACTTTGTATAAAAACCCTGGCCCTTTTAAATAAAGTCGCTGATTTGCCTCACGAGCATTCAGTTCTCTCGACCCCATTCTTTACTCCTTAATTCTTTTCTCAGGCTTCTATGTCATTGCGGTCCGGACCTGTTCTCTTTGCCGGCTGGCACCGGCAGATACAAACCAAGATAACAATTTTAATATTTCTCAAAACCATGATTGTTTTAAGAGTATCTGTATCAGTTCCAGAAATAATGAGCATATCATGGATTGATCATAATAAAATAATTATGTTTCTGGTTTTGGTTTATGTTATGTTCAGTATTTGGTGAGACATTAAACAAGTATTAATGAACAGTTCTCTAGATGTGTTTTGTCATATTAATTACCTTTCTGTGGGAATTATCTGGTGCCAAAGAAAGAATCTCTTTACTCATGGAAGGGAAACATTTCTACGAACTTATTTAACACATATATTTTTATCTCTTGAGCTACCCTTAGCTCAGCTGGTAAAGAATCAGCCTGCAATACAGGAGGCCCTGGTTTGATTCCTATACCAGGAAGATCCCTGAATAATGGGTAGGCTACCCACTCCAATATTCTTGCGCTCCCCTGGTGGCTCATATGATAAAGAATCTACCTGTAATGTGGGAGATCTGAGTTCAGTCCCTGAGTTGGGAAGACCCCATGGAGAAAAGAACAGCTACCCACTCCCATGAAATATAAAAAAGACTTTTTCTTTATAAAATGAAAGTGAGATGAGTGATAATAAATGCTGTGGCCTTCCCTCGTAGCTCAGCTGGTAAAGAATCTGCCTGCAATGAGGGAGACCTGGGTTTGATCCCTGGGTTGGGAATGAGCTCTTGGAGAAGGAACTAGCTATCCACTCCAGTATTCTAGCCTGGAGAATTCCATGGACTGTATAGTTCATGGGATCACAAAGAGTCAGACATGACTGAGTGACTTTCACTTTCAATTGTTTCTGAAATATATAGACTTATCTCCATTATGTTTGCATGCATTTATAATGTGTGTCATGGGGCAGATTCATGTCAATGTATGGCAAAACCAATACAATAATGTGCCTCCAATTAAAAAAAAATTATATGTGTGTCACGTTTCCGTGTGTGTGTCTTGGATAATATGTGAAAATTGGAATATGAGTCATGTGTATATTTTTTAGACCTAAAAAATATGGCATATTGTTTATATGAAGTTCAGTTTTTCACAGGTTGGTACTTGTAAGATGGAACCTCAACTACTTTTGAAATAAAGCAACAAGAACCTTCAAACTAATGTTTATACTTGGTTGTCGTTGTTGTTTTGAGACCCCCCCTGGACTGTAGCCCACCAGGCTCCTCTGTCCATAGGATGCTGTATGGTACAATACTGTCTGACCATGGTCAGTATGAAGAATAACAGAATACAGCCCATTTATTTAACCTGTGCCATTCTGAGACAGTGGTTATAGAGCAGACGAGAGCTTTAGCACTGTGAATAGAATATAAGAGGAGGAGAAAATGTGTTGTTGATTATTAATTATTCCTGTTATAATTTTATGAAATCATTTTTAATGTTTTATATTTTTATGTAATGCTATGTATTATTATGTAATATAGATCGATGTTAGATTTATAGATGAAGTGAAGAAAATATTTGCAAAATATTTTTGCAACAAAGAATTTGTAGCTAAACTATACAAAAATGTTTATAAATAATTAAAATACAACCTAATTAAAAATAGGGACAGGATTTGAACAGATACCTCACCAACAGATATATAAATGACAATTAAATAATGATAAAATAAATAATAATGATGAAAATGATAATAAACAGAAAAAACATAAGTTATAGAAATATATTTTGCAATTATACATGTCCTTTTATGTCCAGGCTTCAAGTGCATGTTCTCTGTAGTGCTTCCCAATGTCACGTCAGTTGACTGGCCATTGAAGACACAGGTTATACGCTTAGTAGCTCATTGTGTTTCTGATACCAGAGAAGGATGCTCCATACTTTCAGTAGTACTTTCACACATAAAAATAAAAGATAGGGAGGAAAACAAATACTTTGCTTGCAATTAACCTTTAGTCTACAAGATGCCACTTGGAAAATGTTTTCAAATTAATTTGAATTAGCTTGGGTATAGAAGGTTCTTGACTTGCTATTGGACAGCACTTAAGAAAAGGTATTTGATTTGGTATTATTGCTTTCCTAGCACCCCTGTCTCATACCATCTGGTTGCACTTTATGTATTTTAATTTATTAAAGAAATAGATGTATTTAAGATCTATCAAGTGTTTAAAATGATTCAGGCATGATTCTCAGTATTTAGTCAAACATGTAGCAGTCATTGATGTAGGTATTATACTCTCCTCATTTCACAGGTCAGACAATTGAGACGAAAAAATAACTTGATCAAACTGCAGTTGGCTAGTTGGGTATAAGAAATAGCGCAGAAACCAAAGGAATCTGGCTTCCTCCCTAATCCAGTAATTTCATAAATGCAATCTTGTTAATGAGATATTCTACACATGAAAACACACACAGACACAATCTCTGAGGTTCTTACTATATCTTTTAAGACAACTTAATACAATCTGTTCTAGAATTAACTCCCAGCTCCTAATGATTGGAAGTGATAGACTTTATTTTCTTGGGCTCCAAAATGACTGCAGAAGGTGACTGCAGCCATGAAATTAAAAGACGCTTCCTCCATGGAAGGAAAGGTATGACAAACCTAGACAGCGTATTAAAAAGCAGAGACATTACTTTAGCAACAAAGGTCTATTGAGTCAAAGCTATAGTTTTTCCAGTGGTCATGTGTGGATATGAAAGATAAACCATAAATAAAGCTGAGTGCCAAAGAATTGATGCTTTTGAACTGTCATGTTGGAGAAGACTCTTGAGAATCCCTTGGCGTGTAAGAAGATCAAACCAGTAAATAATAAAAGAATATTCATTGGAAAGACTGATGCTGAAGCTGAAGCTCCGATACTTTGGTCACCTGATACGAAGAACTGACTCATTGGAAGAGACCCCATAGCTGGGAAAGATTGAAGGCAGGAGAAGGAGATGACAGAGGATGAGATGGTTGAATGGCATCATCAACTTGATGGACATGAGTTTGAACAAGCTCCAGGAGTTGGTGATGGACAGGGAAGCCTGGCATGCTGTAGTCCATGGGGTTGCAAAGAGTCAGGCACAACTGAGTGACTAAACTGAACTGAATAGTTGGAAAGTTATCCAACTATTAGTTTGCAGCAATTTTGAAACTTTTAAATGTTTCTTTTATCTGGGGGCTATGAAATGTGTTTGGCTCTGTGAAAACAAGTGTTTGATAAAATGCTTGTGTGAAAAATGTGTATGCGCTGGCAAGGTTGTTGCAGGTTCTTAGCTACAGTTTGTCCCAGGCATTGCAGGGGTAAAGAATCCGTCTGTCAATGCAGGATGAGCAAGAGATACAGGTTCCATCTCTGGGTGGGGAAGATTCACTGGAGGAGGAAATGGCAACCTACTCCAGTATTCTTGTCTGGATAATTCCAAGGACAAAAGCACCTGGTGGGCTATAATCCATGGGGTCGCAAAGAGTTGGACACAACTGAGCATACACACAGCTGGACTTTGTAATCAGGGATTTAGATGAATCCTGGAACCTTATATCTCAGGAGGAATTTATCTTTGGTTTTAAGAGTTTTTTTAGCAGCGTCTTTTACATCTTTGTTTCTCAAACTATAAATCAATGGATTCAGCACTGGGATGATGATGGTGTAGAACACTCAGATGATTTTATCAGTGTTGGGAGAATACAGGTAGCTGAGTCGTGAGTAAATGAAGAGCAGAGTTCTCTGGTAGATGGCCATGGATGTCAGGAGAGAAGCAGATGTAGAGAAGGTCTTCTTCCTCCCACTGGAAGACTGGATCTTTAAGACTGAGAGGAGAATGTAAAAGTAGGAGATGATGATGATGAACCTGATCATTTCCACTGAGCTGCCATATGTGGAGAGAAGCCACTCATTAAGTGACGTGTCTTTGCACGATAACTTAAGCAGGGGAGGGAGGTCACAGAAAAAATGATTAATGACATTTTTATCACAGTATTTCAGAATAAACACAAAGGATGTGTGCACCAGGGAACTCATATTTCCTCCAAAGTATGACAAGACGATCAACCATATACAGATGCCCCGAGACATTACACCCATGTACAGTAAAGGGTTACAGATGGCAACATAGTGGTCATATGCCATGGCAGCCAAGATGTGCGAAAGTATAGAAGAAATAAAACTGCAAGGCACAGCTGTGATAGGAAATTGACTTGTTCTGAGAGAGGAAGTTGACAAGCATTTTGGGAATGATGACTGAAGAATAGCAAAGGTCTACAAAGGATAGGTTACTAAGGAAAAAATACATGGGCGTTTGAAGGTGCGGATCAACCTTGATTAGCATCATCAATCCAATGTTCCCCATTAAAATCATAGAGTACAAAGTCAGAAACAGGAGAAGAGGACAATCTGCAGTTCATGGCTAGCTGGAAACCCTAACAGAATAAACTCAGTCACCAAGGAATAGCTTCCATCTAAAAAGTCCATATTCTGTGCTGTTTTCTTCTTAGGAGAATTCTAACATCCTAAGATGATATGTTGATACAGAAAAAAATTAGATATAATTATAAGGTTATTTTATTATTTCAACAAACAAACAAGCTATCAAGTCAAGAGTCCCAGACCAAATCTTCCAAATATAAATTCTGAGAAACATATTTCAAAATTTAGTAGCTTTATCTCATGGTTGATAGTTTTATTTTATTTGTTTGATTAATAGCTAGTTCTTCCACTGGACAGATATGTGCAGATAACATCTCATATTTCTTACTTTTTTAATTTTCAAGTACAGTACTATAGCTAATACAGAGGATAAATGAATAATGAAGCAATAAATGAAACGATGATAAGAGGAAAAATGTATCTGTTATTAAAAGTGTGATAACTTGAGTACATCTTGCAATGATAACTCTAGAACAATGTACTCCTTCTGTCCAGTATTTAATAGATAGTAGTGTGTTGTACTCTTGACTGTGATCAGTGATGCAATGAAATGTACTTCAGCTATATAAAAATTAAAAACAAAAATGATACTAGTGAAATGAAAGCAAATGTTAATAAACATCAGCTGAGAGCATGTTTTAGACAGGGACAAGTTTAAGTCAAGTCCTTAAATCCTGTCAAGATACTAAGTCAAGGAGATTAAAGTAACTGCTTTTCTCTTTGGCATTCTTTATCATTCTTGGCTTCTTTAAGCACAGCATAAATATTAGATGACTGAGTAAAGTGGACAAAAAATGAGTATTAACTTCTCATCTTTAAAAATCACTCTATATAGCCTCCTCACTAATTATATATGTGAGCAAACACAAATAGCTGCGTTTAATTTTTATCCTAGTATAATTCAGGCTGTTGAGGCTAAGAATTTTGTCAATTTCTGTTTCTGTAATTTCAGAAATTTTCTGGAAGCAAGGAGAATTTGAACATGATTTTGAAATATAAGACTTCTTATTGTAACCTTGAAGGATTACTTCAGTTCAGTTCAGTTAAGTTCAGTCGCTCAGTCGTGTATGACTCTTTGCGACCCCATGAATCACAGCAGACTAGGCCTCCCTGTCCATCACCAACTACCAGAGTTCAGTCAAACACATGTCCATTGAGTTGATGATGCCATCCAGCCATCTCATTCTCTATCATCCCCGTCTCCTCCCATCCCTAATCCCTCCCAGCATCAGAGTCTTTTCCAGTGAGTCAACTCATCGCATGAGGTGGCCAAAGTATTGGAGTTTCAGCTTTAGCATCAGTCCTTCCAATGAACACTCAGGACTGATCTCCTTTAGAATGGACTGGTTGGATCTCCTTGCAGTCCAAGGGACTCTCAAGAGTCTTCTCCAGCACCAGAGTTCAAATGCGTCAATACTTCGGCGATCAGCTTTCTTCACAGTCTAACTCTCACATCCATACATGACCATGGGAAAAACCATAGCCTTGACTAGATGGACCTTTGTTGGCAAAGTAATGTCTCTGCTTTTTAATATGCTATCTAGGTTGGTCATAACTTTCCTTCCAAAGAGTAAGCGTCTTTTAATTTCAGAGCTGCAGTCAGTATCTGCAGTGATTTTGGAGCCCAAAATATAGTCTGACACTGTTTCCACTGTTTTCCCATTTATTTCCCATGAAGGGATGGCACCAGATGCCATGATCTTTGTTTTCTGAATGCTGAGCTTCAAGCCAACATTTTCACTCTTCTCTTTCACTTTCATCAAGAGGCTTTTTAGTTCCTCTTCACTTTCTGCCATAAGAGTGGTGTCATCTGCATATCTGAGGTGACTGATAGTTCTCCCAGCAATCTTGATTCCAGCTTGTGCTTCTTCCAGCCCAGCGTTCCTCATGATGTACTCTGCATAGAAGTTAAATAAGCAGGGTGACAATATACAACCTTGATATACTCCGTTTCCTATTTGGAACCAGTCTGTTGTTCCATGTCCAGTTCTAACTGTTGCTTCCTGACCTGCATACAGGTTTCTCAAGAGGTAGGTCAGGTAGTCTGGTATTCCCATCTCTTTCAGAATGTTCCACAGTTTATTGTGATCCACACAGTCAAAGGCTTTGGCATAGTCAATGAAGCAGAAATAGATGTTTTTTTGGAAGTCTTTTGCTTTCTCCATGATCCAGCGGATGTTGGCAATTTGATCTCTGGTGCCTCTGCCTTTTCTAAAACCTGCTTGAACATCTGGAAGTTCATGGTTCACATATAGCTGAAGCCTGGCTTGGAGAATTTTGAGCATGACTTTACTAGCATGTGAGATGAGCGCAATTGTGCGGTAGTTTGATCATTCTTTGTCATTGCCCCTCTTTGATATTGGAATGAAGACTGACCTTTTCCAGTCCTGTGGCCACTGCTGAGTTTTCCAAATTTGCTGGCATATTGAGTGCAGCACTTTCACAGCATCATCTTTCAGGATTTGAAATAGCTCAATTGGAATTCCGTCACCTCCACTAGCTTTGTTCGTAGTGATGCTCTCTAAGGCCCACTTGACTTCACATTCCAAGATGTGTGGCTCTAGGTGAGTGATCACGCCATCGTGATTATCTTGGTCGTGAAGATCATTTTTGTACAGTCCTTCTGTGTATTCTTGTCACCTCTTCTGAATATCTTCTGCTCTGTTAGGTCCATACCATTTTTGTCCTTTATCGAGCCCATCTTTGCATGAAATGTTCCCTTGATATCTCTAATTTTCTTGAAGAGATATCTTGTTTTTCCTATTCTGTCATTTTCCTCTATTTCTTTGCATTGATCACTGAGGAAGGCTTTCTTATCTCTCGTTGCTATTCTTTGGAACTCTGCATTCAAATGCAGTGGTTAGGAGTCAAGCTGAAGGATGACTTGGAAATCTATAAAACAAGCAAGTGAAACCTCTAATGAACTTTGTTACTACTGCCAGAGTTGGCTAGAACAAATGGTTGGGGTCATTCTCTCACTTATATAAAATGATTGAGACACTACAGGGCTAAGAACTTCATTGTTGTAATATCATCTAATCATTAAAAGTATGCTGTAACATAGGCACAGAAAAGTCTTAAGAGAATTAGAAGGGTTTGGATGCTGTCTTATGTTATTACCTCAAAGAGTGTGAATGAGATGTAGTACCGTGTTCAGTTCAGTTCAGTAACTCAGTCGTGTCCGACTCTCTGCGAACCCATGAACCACAGCACGCCAGGCCTCCCTGTCCATCACCAACTCCCGGAGTTCACTCAAACTCATGTCCATCGGGTACGTGATGCCGTTCAGCCATCTCATTCTCCGTCGACCCCGTCTCCTCCTACCCCCAATCCCTCCCAGCATCAGACTCTTTTCCATAGAGTCAACTCGTCGCATGAGGTGGGCAAAGTATTGGAGTTTCAGCTTTAGCATCAGTCTTTCCAATGAACACCCAGGATTGATCTCCTTTAGAATGGACTGGTTGGATCTCCTTGCAGTACAAGGGACTCTCAAGAGTTTTCTCCAGAACCACAGTTCAAAAGCATCAATACTTCGGGGATCAGCTTTCTTCACAGTCCAACTCTCACATCCATACGTGACCACGGGAAAAACCATAGCCTTGACTAGACGGACCTTGGTTGGCAAAGTAAGGTCTCTGCTTTTTAATATGCTATTTAGGCTGGTCATAACTTTCCTTCCAAGGAGTAAGCGTCTTTTAATTTCCTGGCTGCAATCAGCATCTGCAGTGATTTTGGAGCCCCCAAAAATAAAGTCTGACACTGTTTCCACTGTTTCCCATCTATTTCCCATGAAGTGATGGGACCAGATGCCATGATGTTCGTTTTCTGAATGTTGAGCTTCAAGCCAACCTTTTCACTCTTCTCTTTCACTTTCATCAAGAGGCCTTTGAGTTCCTCTTCAGTTTCTGCCATGAGGGTGGTGTCATCTGTATATCTGATGTGATTGATATTTCTCCCGGCAATCTTGATTCCAGCTTGTGCTTCTTCCAGCCCAGCGTTCCTCATGATGTACTCTGCATAGAAGTTAAATAAGCAGGGTGACAATATACAACCTTGACGTACTCCTTTTCCTATTTGGAACCAGTGTGTTGTTCCATGTCCAGTACTAACTGTTGCTTCCTGACCTGCATACAGGTTTCTCAAGAGGCAGGTCAGGTAGTCTGGTATTCCCATCTCTTTCAGAATGTTCCACAGTTTATTGTGATCCACACAGTCAAAGGCTTTGGCATAGTCAATGAAGCAGAAACAGATGTTTTTCTGGAAGTCTTTTGCTTTCTCCATGATCCAGCGGGTGTTGGCAATTTGATCTCTGGTGCCTCTGCCTTCTCTAAAACCTGATTGAACATCTGGGAGTTCACGGTTCACATATTGCTGAAGCCTGGCTTGGAGAATTTTAAGCATGACGTTACTAGCGTGGGAGATGAGTGCAGTTCTGCGGTAGTTTTAGCATTCTTTGGCATTCCCTTTCTTTGTGATTAGAATGAAGACTGACCTCTTCCAGTCCTGTGGCCATTGCTGAGTTTTCCAAATTTGCTGGCATATTGAGTGCAGCATTTTTACAGCATCATCTTTCAGGATTTGAAATAGCTCAATTGGAATTCCATCACCTCCACTAGCTTTGTTCGTCATGACGCTCTCTAAGGCCCACTTGACTTCACATTCCAAGATGTCTGGTTCCAGGTGAGTGATTACGCCATCGTGATTCTCTTCGTCTTTTTTGTACAGTACTTCTGTGTATTCTTGCCACCTCTTCTTAATATCTTCTGCTTCTGTTAGGTCCATACCATTTCTTTCCTTTATCGAGCCCATCTTTGCATGAAATGTTCCCTTGATATCTCTAATTTTCTTGAAATGATCTCTTGTTTTTCCTATTCTGTTGTTTTCCTCTATTTTTTTGCATTGATTGCTGAGGAAGGCTTTCTTATCTCTCCTTGCTATTCTTTGGAACTCTGCATTCAGATGCTTATATCTTTCCTTTTCTCCTTTGCTTTTCGCTTCTCTTCTCTTCACAGCTATTTGTAAGGCCTTCTCAGACAGCCATTTTGCTTTTTTACATTTCTTTTCCATGGGGATGGTCTTGGTCCCTGTCTCCTGTACGATGTCACGAACCTCCGTCCAGAGTTCATCAGGCACTCTATCTATCAGATCTAGACCCTTAAATCTATTTCTTACTTCCACTGTATAATCATAAGGGATTTTATTAGGTCATATCTGAATGGTCTAGGGGTTTTCCCTGCTTTCTTCAATTTAAGTCTGAATTTGGCAATAAGGAGTTCATGATCTGAGCCACAGTCAGCTCCTGGTCTTGTTTTTGCTGTCTGTATAGAGCTTCCCCATTTTTGGCTGCAAAGAATATAATCAATCTGATTTCGGTGTTGACCATCTGGTGATGTCCATGTGTAGAGTCTTCTCTTGTGTTGTTGGAAGAGGGTGTTTGCTATGACCAGTGCGTTCTCTTGTCCAAACTCTATTAACCTTTGCCCTGCTTCATTTCGTGCTCCAAGGCCAAATTTGCCTGTTACTCCAGGTGTTTCTTGACTTCCTACTTTTGCATACCAGTCGCCTGTAATGAAAAGGACATCTTTTTTGGGTGTTAGTTCTAAAAGGTCTTGGAGGTCTTCACAGAACTGTTCAACTTCGGCTTCTTCAGCATTACTGGTTGGGGCATAGACTTGGATTACTGTAATATTGAGTGGTTTGCCTTGGAAACGAACAGAAATCATTCTGTCGTTTTTAAGATTGCATCCAAGTACTGCATTTCGGACTCTTGTTGACCATGACGGCTACTCCATTTCTTCTAAGGGATTCCTGCCCACAGTAGTAGATATGATGGTCATCTGAGTGAAATTCACCCATTCCAGTCCATTTTAATTCACTGATTCCTAGAATGTCAACGTTTACTCTTGCCATCTCCTGTTTCACCACTTCCCATTTGCCTTGATTCATGGACCTAACATTCCAGGTTCCTATGCAATATTGCTCTTTACAGCATCGGACCTTCCTTCTAGCATCAGTCACATGCACAACTGGGTATTTGTTTCGCTTTGGCTCCATCCCTTCATTCTTTCTGGAGTTATTTCTCCGCTGATCTCCAGTAGCATACTGGGCACCTACCGACCTAGGGAATTCCTCATTCAGTATCCTGTCATTTTGCCTTTTGATACTCTTCATGGGGTTCTCAAGGGAAGTGTTCTGAAGTGGTTTGCCATTCCCTTCTCCAGTGGACCACACTATGTCAGACCTCTCCACCATGAGGAGATACCCCTCATCCAAGGTAAGGTACAGTGGCTACACTTTGCTGGAGCAGCTGTGAAGAGATACTCCACAAACAATGTAAGTGAAACCCAAATAAGACGGTAGGTATTGGGAGGGGGCATTAGAGGGCAGACACACTGAAATCATAATCACAGAAAACTAGTTGATCTGATCACATGGACCACAGGCTTGTCTGACTCAATGAGGCTGAGCCATGCCATGTGGGGCCACCCAAGACGGACGGGTCATGGTGGACAGGTCTGACAGTACCTTGTTAGGATAGTAATTAATTTATTCTTATTTTGCCTGTTTGCAAGGTAATCAGAGTGTTCAGAAATGATAAGACCTAAATTGAGAGTTAATAAGCATTTGGTTAGAATCTCATATTAGCCACATGGACTGCATGACCTTGCACAATCGTGTGTGTGTGTGTGTGTGTGTGTGTGTGTAGAGAGAGAGAGAGAATCTACTACACTTAATACATATACTATGTGCATATTATTATATATAACATTATATATATTTTAAATTTTACTATAATGATGACAACAATATTTCACATGGTTTCTCTGCCAGGTTAAATTAGGAAAACTATCTGTCTATACTTCTGTGGTGTCTCACTTTAGATAGACTGGCACATAATAGGTAAAGAGTGAAGATTAGTTTCAATTACTCCACTGCTCTCTGCTCAGCAGTAAAGGATCCATTTGCCAATGCAGGAGATGTGGGTTCAGTCCCTGATCTGGGAAGATCTTCTGGAGAAGGAAATGGGAACCCACTCCAGTATCCTTGCCTGGAGAATGTCATGGACAGAGAAGCCTGATGGGCTACAGCCCATGGGGTCACAAAGAGTTGGACACAACTTAATGACTAAACAACAACAGAAACAACCCCACTGCTCTCTCTTCTCCCTAGCTAATAATTAGAACTATGTCACTAGATTTTTTAAATAATAGTTATCATTTATATAATGATTGCGATGTGAAATGCAATATTCTGAGCACTTTACATATAATTTAGTTACTTGTCACACAAAAGTACTGTAACACAGTTTCGCAGCAGTTGCTGTCACAGTCGTCTTCCTCTTAGAGTTGAGGGAGCTAACGCACAGAGAGCTGAAGAGCTAAGACGTGATGAAGACAGCACTGGAGCCTGGGCTCCTGCCTCCGAAACTTCAAGACAGATTGGCCGTGTAAGCTAGATTCTCATTACTGATTCCATATGTTGCATGGGAACATTGAAGCTTAATGTTCCGAGTCACTCCACAAGCAGTTGACAGGTATAATTCAAATCCAGATATGTATAAAGTCAAAGCTCACAAGGACAACCATGAAAGTGGTTAGAGAATTAACAGTGTGGCCTCCGTGAGACAGGCTGTGGTGCAGACTTGCTGAAGGCAAGGCAGAATGACTCAGCTATTTCCTAAAAACATAGTCCATTACCCTCAGGGACTCACAGAAAGCATCCTTCCAATAGCCTAAGAAAGGTTTCCCTGGTGGCTCAGACCTTAAATAATCTGCCTACAATGCAGGAGAATGCCTACAATTCAGGAGACCTGGGTTTGATCCCTGGTCAGGAAGATTCCCTGGTGAAAGAAATGGCAACCCATTCTAGTATTCTTACCTGGGAAATCCAATGGACAGAGCAGCTGGGCGGGCCCACAGTCCACGGGGTTGCAAAGAGTTGAACACAACTTAGTAACTAAATCACCTCTGCCACCACCACCACCATCCATGTAGGGAAAGATGAGAAGAGAACACGAGGGGAAAAGTTGGAGATGAGAGTGAATCTTGGATTCTTGCTTTCAATGGGAATGAATGAAAAGTTTAAATCAAACTGAAGTGATTCGCTAAATTTTTCATAAATATATAGCAAAACAGTGTTAGAACAGAAAATAAATTAATTGAAAGTATCAGGTAGCCAATCATGTTTCAGTTTTTTTATGTTAACAAAAAAGCTTATTTAAACGAGGTGAGTGTTTCAGATCCCTGTAGAAGCTATAGAAGAATGACACAGGTAGATTTATTTGTGGGTAATATGCTAATACATATGACTTTGTAACTATTTTGACACATGTCCGTGGTCTCAGGTCCATAAAAGTCTATTTTTGCATCAATAAAGTCAATCTGGTAAACACAGGAGCTACTTAACAAAGAAGGAGACATTTTCCTATTACCTAGATGAATAATTTCACCAATAGAACCAAAGAATTTTATATACATTTTCAAGTCATTCAGTTCAGTTCAGTCGCTCAGTCGTGTCTGACTCTTTGCAACCCCATGAATCACAGCACGGCAGGCCTCCCTGTCCATCACCAGGGCCTAATAACTGAAGATTCCAAGCATGTTCATTTCCAAGAGACTCCTACGGGATAATTAGTAGGTTATTGTGAATTATTATTTTGAAACAACTTCATGATTATCATAGCAATTCTGTTAGTTCTGAGAAGCAATTTTTGCTGTCAGTAATATTGTGGTCGTTTTTTTTTTTTTTTTTCTGACACTTGAAATCCCACTAGAGTCCTACACTCTAATACTGTAGAGGTTCTTTTAAATAGTTCATATATTTTAACATGTAGTTTTAATTTAAATTATTTCAAAAACCACATGGAAGTTCCTAAAAATGTTACTTGATATCTTCAGCTCTGAAATGTAATAATTTTTTGTTGCACTGAAGGGTGAGACCAGCGGAGGCTACTATAGAACCTGTTATCATAGGTGCTTTCTGAGAAGATGAAAGTACTTTATTTCTTAAAGTTATCTATCTATGTATTTACTTTTGGTTCTGCAGGGTCTTCCTTGCTGTGCATGGGCGTTCTCTAGTTGTAGACACTGGGGCTACATTCTGTTGCAGACCATGGGCTCTAATATCACAGGCTCAAAAGTTGCAGTGCACGGTTTAGATGGAATGTGGCTTGTGGTTATCTTCCTGGACCAGGGATTGAACCCACGTCCTCTGTAGTGGCAGGTGGACTCTAAATCACTGGACCACCAGGAAAGTCCCAGAAGGACTTTTAAATAAGAGTCTTATGCCTGAGAGCATCAAAAGGAGGCAAAAACCATCCCAGTCAGGAAATAGTTTTTCATCTTCAACTTGATTGTTCTTATGTGCGTTTTGTATGACAGTTTCACTAAAACAATGATATTTCAGCTGCTCTCAGAAAAACTTGCAGAACTTTTAGTAATTACACAGTACTAGAGTACCCAACAGAGAAGACAATGGCATCCCACTCCAGTACTCTTGCCTGGAAACTTCCATGGATGGAGGAGCCTGGTAGGCTGCAGTCCATGGGGTCGCTAAGAACTGGACACGACAGAGCGGCTTCACTTTCACTTTTCACTTTCATGCATTGGAGAAGGAAATGGCAACCCACTCCAGTGTTCTTGCCTGGAGAATCCCAGGGACAGGGGAGCCTGGTGGGCTGCCATATATGGGGTCGAACAGAGCTGGACACGACTGAAGCGCCTTAGCAGCAGCAGCAGCAGAGTACCCAAACTGGAAATTTGCATGGCTACAAACACAGACCTGTCTTCCCTTCACAGCATTTGCCAAATTTTAAATTGCTTGGAGTTGGGGGTTAAAAATATATCAAAAACCTCTGAAATACAAGAGTAGACAATTCTATATTACTTTCGTTCTGTACTTATGTGAAAGTCCTAGATTGCTATGCCCTAGTCAGAGGGGTGAAATGGAGATACAGTTAGTCAGTCAGTTCAGTTCAGTCGCTCAGTCGTGTCCGCCTCTCCGCGACCCCATGAATCACAGCACGCCAGGCTTCCCTGTCCATCACCAACTCCCAGAGTTCACCCAAGCTCATGTCCATCGAGTCGGTGATACCATCCAGCCATCTCACTCTCTGCCGTCCCCTTCTCCTCCCGTCCCCAATCCCTCCCAGCATCAGAGTCTTTTAGAATGAGTCAACTCTTCACATGAGGTGGCCAAAGTATCGGAGTTTCAGCTTTAGCATCAGTCCTTCCAATGAACACCCAGGATTGCTCTCCTTTAGAATGAACTGGTTGGATCTCCTTGCAGTCCAAGGGACTCTCAAGACCCTTCTCCAACACCACAGTTCAAAAGCATCAATTCTTCGGCAATCAGCTTTCTTCACAGTCCAACTCTCACATCCATACATGACCACGGGAAAAACTATAGCCTTGAATAGACGGACCTTTGTTGGCAAAGTAATGTCTCTGCTTTTTAATATGCTATCTAGGCTGGTCATAACTTTCCTTCCAAGGATTAAGTGTCTTTTAATTTCATGGCTGCAGTCAGCATCCGCAGTGATTTTGGAGCCCAAAAAAATAAAGTCTGTCACTGTTTCCACTGTTTCCCCATCTATTTCCCATGAAGTGATGGGACCAGATGCCATGATCTTTGTTTTCTGAATGTTGAGCTTCAAGCCAACCTTTTCATTCTCCTCTTTCACTTTCATCAATAGGCTTTTTAGTTCCTCTTCACTTTCTGCCATAAGGGTGGTGTCATCTGTATATCTGAGGTTATTGATATTTCTCCCAGCAATCTTGATTCCAGCTTGTGCTTCTTCCAGACCAGCGTTCCTCATGATGTACTCTGCATAGAAGTTAAATAAGCAGGGTGACAATATACAACCTTAACGTTCTCCTTTTCCTATTTGAAACCAGTCTGTTGTTCCATGTCCAGTTCTAACTGTTGCTTCCTGACCTGCATATAGGTTTCTCAAGAGGCAGGTCAGGTGGTCTGGTATTCCCATCTCTTTCAGAATTTTCCACAGTTCGGTGTGATCCACACAGTCAAAGGCTTTGTCATCGTCAATGAAGCAGAAATAGATGTTTTTCTGGAACGGTCTTGCTTTCTCCATGATTCAGTGGATGTTGGCAATTTGATCTCTGGTGCCTCCGCCTTTTCTAAAACCTGCTTGAACATCTGGCATTTCACAGTTCACATATTGCTGAAGCCTGGCTTGGAGAATTTTGAGCATGACTTTACTAGCGTGTGAGATGAGTGCAATTGTGCGGTAGTTTGAGCATTCTTTGGCATTGCCTTTCTTTGGGATTGGAATGAAGACTGAGCTTTTCCAGTTACAGTACATGTTGCCAAAACCTAAAGAATCAGTTTTCTATTGAATGAAGCTTATCGCTCTTAATAGCATCAGAAAAATAATTGAATCTTCATTGATTGATTTGAGAAATCCTGTAGAACATATTTGTAGTCTATATGGCATGTAATAAACAAATTACTAAGCATGATAATAGGAAAGATTTCATGCCCATACAAGAGGGAAAATGCCAAAAGCAAACACACATTGAACCAAAATTGGAGTTGGCAAGCAAGAATTTTAAAATAATTCTAAAAACATGCTAAAGAAAATTGTCCAAAAACAATGAAAATTACAAAAGTTGGGAGACATTCAGCAAATGATTGGAAACCTTTGAAAATAAATTAGAATTGAAAAATGCATATAAATTAGCAACTTATTGAATGGATTTATTGATACATTGAATTTTTAAAAGCAAAGAATTGGATGAAAAGTGACAAGGTCAAAAGGGTTTGAATTAAGGATCTTTGGTTTGGAACTTGCAACTAATGTGGTAAAGGAGGTCATCAGGAAAATATATGCTCAGTTCAGTTCAGTTCAGTCAGTCAGTCGTGTCCAACTCTTTGCGACCCCATGAATCACAGCACGCCAGGCTTCCCTGTCCATCACCAACTCCCGGAGTTCACTCAAACTCATGTCCATCGAGTCAGTGATATCATCCAGCCATCTCATCCTCTGTCATCCCCTTCTCCTTCTGCCCCCAATCCCTGCCAGCATCAGAGTCTTTTCCAGTGAGTCAACTTGAAATATATGCGGCTGCTGCTAAGTCACTTCAGTCGTGTCCGACTCTGTGCGACCCCATAGACGGAAGCCCACCAGGCTCCCCCGTCCCTGGGATTCTCCAGGCAAGAACACTGGAGTTGGTTGCCATTTCCTTCTCCAATGTGTGAAAGTGAAAAGTGGAAGTGAACTCGCTCAGTCGTGTCCGACCCTTAGCGACCCCACGGACTGCAGCCTACCAGGCTCCTCCATCCATTGGATTTTCTAGGCAAGAGTACTGGAGTGGCTTGCCAGTGCCTTCTCCGGAAATATATGCTGCTGCTGCTGCTGCGTCACTTCAGTTGTGTCCGACTCTGTGTGACCGCATAGACAGAAGCCAACCAGGGTCCCCCGTCCCTGGAATTCTCCGGGCAAGAACACTGGAGTTGGTTGCCATTTCCTTCTCCAGTGTGTGAAAGTGAAAAGTGAAAGTGAAGTCACTCAGTCGTGTCCGACCCTTAGCGACCCCACGGACTACAACCTACCAGGCTCCTCCATCCATTGGATTTTCTAGGCAAGAGTACTGGAGTGGCTTGCCAGTGCCTTCTCCGGAAATATATGCTACTTCCACTCAAATATGTAAATGCTCTCCATGAACCAGCCTTAAGAAAACAGACTTTCCTAGCAAATACTCTTTCGCATTGGCACTGCTTGAGAGGAATGAGCTTTAAAAAGTGTTTTCCATGTAGCATAGAACCTAGAATTCTTCCATCTTTTGGACAATAGATGGCACCAGAGACAACTATCTAAACTAGTTAGTATGCCTCTAAGTCAGTCCTGAAAAATAAACTCTCAGTGTTCATAGAGATTTTTGTGTAGCTGAGATTTCCACGTATGTTAGTACTCTGTTTCTCACTGTGTATATATATTTTCTTTCAGAAATTTAAATTTTCTTTTAAGAAATTCTCCCACTACTTGGTAAATTGATAACACTCCTCTCTGTGCAGGAAACTGTGACTCTCAGGTTCTAGTAAGCCATCATCAAACAAAAAGTCCTGATTCTTCTCATCCTTGGTGTCAATACCCAAATATTCTTGTTGTTTAGTCTCTAAGTCATGTCTGACTCTTTGCAACCCCATGGACTGTAACCCACCAGGCTCCTCTTTCCATAGAATTCTCTAGGCAAGAATACTGGAATGGGTTGCCATTTCCTCCTCCAGGGGATCTTCCTGACCCAGTGATCAAATCTGGGTCTCCTGCACTGTAGGTAAATTCTTTATCACTGAACCACTGGGGAAGCTCTTATACTCCAATAGGTTGAATTAATTTTACAGCAGGTCAGTAAAATACAATTGAATTAAAGTTGAACTCTTTCTAGAATCAGCATCAAACTATGGCTTATAGTCTCACATATAGGGCTTTTCATGGGAAGCTGTGAGACAAGTGGACCTCAATACCCACCAGTCAGAAATTCAAATATTTATATAGAGGTCTTAACAAACTTCAAGCATGTACACTGTCCAGGTGGTCTCAACAGCAAGTTGCTCTCTCAAGACCTCTTGTGACTTTGACAATATCTCCCACTGTAGGAATGCTGGACAGAATGTACATTCTAAAGACAAAGGAGAGGTTGAGGAGCACCCAGGTCCAGTTTGCCAGTCAACCAGATGTCACCTTCTCCAGATGACCTCCTCCCATGGTCCTAAGTGAATCTGTCAAATTAATCCCTTTATGTGCATGAGTCCTAAGTTGCTTCAGTCCTGTCCGACTCTTTGTGACCTTCTGGACTGCAGCTCACCAGATTCCTCTGTCTATGGGACTCTGTAGGAGAGAACACTGGAGTGGATAGATATATTTTCTCCCAGGGGATCTTCCTGACCCAGGGACTGAACCGGCATCTCCTGCAGCTCAGCAGGCAGACTCTTTACTGCCGAGTCACTAGAGAAGCCTGAATCCATTTATACACAATGTCATATCCATGTTTCCAGAAGGAGTTGAATGCAGTTAATATCTTGAAAAAATTGTATGAGATGGCCGAGCTACTGAGATACCCTATGAGTAGTCAAGTAAAGTATCTTGTGTCCCTTTAGAGGTGAAAGCAAACTTCCTCTGAGAGGCAGTCAAAATAGGCACCGAACAGAGTATATTAGCTAAATCTATGGCTGCAAAACACTTGATACTTGCTAATGGAATGAAGTTGGTAATTTCATTGTTATTGCATATGGAGCCTTCATAACTGGGGCTATGGCATTAAGGTTTTGATCATATGGTGTCATTCATTATTTTCATTTTATGGACTGGCCTAACTGGGTTGTAAAATGGAGAAATGTTTGGAGCTAATCCCCGTCCCCTCCTTCCTGAATCAACTTGATCTGGAGAAAGGGGATGGATGAAGGTGGAAGACAAAGCAGTTACACAAACCAAGGGCCCCAGGGCATCGTGCGGCTCCTCGCTGCCGGGTGGGTGGATGGGTGGGTGGGGGGATGAGTCCTTCGTCCCTATTCCCTGAAGATTGTTCCCTGGGACTGGGAAGACGGCCTCTGGACCAGCCTATACTCTCTGAGCCCAGACGGCCTGAGCAGAGGCAAAGCAATGGTCCTTCTGCCTTCCTGGGGAGGCCAGAACTGCTAGGGCCCCCGTCATCTCCAACTACAGAAGGATCCAGCTTATGGCCATTCTCTCCCAGATGATCCCCAGCCTGAAGCTGGGGCTGTGCAAGGCCAGCCCCCAGGAGGGGGTGTGCAGGGAGCCTGAGGGCGGACAGGTCTGCGCAGGCTTGCCGAGGCCTTGACACCACAAGCTTCCTGAAGAGTCTGCTCCCCAGGGTCGGGCTGCGGAGGCTGGTGCAGATACAGAAGGAAGGGGAAGGCAAGATGAGGAAGGAGCTTTCTGGCCCCAATTACTTAAAAAAAAAAAAAAAAATTCCACTTCTCTTTCAAATGGTTCTTGTATAATGAGTTTAAGTCTTAGAGGATCCCATTTTATTTTACACTGGGCCATTTCAGCTGTTTTAACTGTGTGCTTTAAAAGCTGTCCGCAGTCAAACATCAAATATGGAGTCAGACTCCATGTTACAAGTCTCTTTTCATGAAACATAGCATACATGTGCAGCTGAGCAGTTCTATCAGCTTAATTCCTGCCAGTAAAATTTTTGGATAATGACTTTCTTTCATTTTGTAATCTGTTAATGAATATTGTTGTTGTTTAGTCCCTAAGTCATGTCTGACTCTTTTGCAACCTCATTTGCAACCTCATGGACTATAGCCCACCAGGCTCCTCTGTCCATGGGATTTCCCAGGCAAGAATACTGGACTGGATGGCCATTTCCTTCTCCAGGGGATCTTCCCCACCCAAGGATTGAACACTTATATCCTGCTTGGCAGGTGGATTCTTTACCACTGAGCTTCCAAGGAAGCTTGTCAGTGAATATAAACATATATGAATACATATACACTGCATATATACTTTTTATATTTACATATAAATATATAAAAACCTTAAAACTCCGTAATAAAGAAATCAACAGCACAAGTAAAATGTTAGAAAACAATTTGAACAGATAATTCATCAAAGAAGATATAGAGATGACAAATAACAACATGAAAAAACTCAGTGTGAAATTACTGAGTTTGATTAGGAAAATCAAAATTAAAAAATGAAGTATCACTAAACACATCATAGTTGAAAAAAATCTAATAAAAACAAAACAACAACAAAAAACAATGCACAGATAATATTTAATGCTGGTGATGATTTAGAACAAGTGAACTTCTGTGCATTTCTAGTAGGAATGGAAAATTGAGACAGCTTCTCTGAAGGTTGGTGGTTTATTATAAAGTTAATTGCACACTTACAAAATACATTTATCCAGAAGTCCCACTTTACAGAGAAATGGAAACTTGTATTTACACAAAAATCTATTACCAAACATTCAGGGCAGCTATAACAGTGAAATTCTGGAAACAGCCACGTGTTCTTCACCCAAGGAATGAGTAAACAAACTCCGGTATATTACATAGTGTGAGACACTACTGAGAAATATAAATAAACAAACTATATTGATGCAGGCAGCAATATGCTAAATGCTCTATGCAAAGTGAAAATTCAGACTTAAAAGGCTTTATGATTCCATTTATATGACATTTTCAAAAAGGCATATGGACAGAGGACTGGTCAGTTCAGTTCAGTTCAGTTCAGTCGCTCAGTCGTGTCCGACTCTCTGTGACCCCATGCTGGTAGTACATTGGTGGGATATTAACTAGAGAAACAAAAAATGAGAATTTTGGAGATTTATCAAGCTGTTATGTATTTTGACCATGTTTTTGGTAACATAACTCTGGATTTGTCAGACTTCTCAAAAAGCTTACAACAGAAAAGTGCATTTTAATTTGCATGCAAATTTAAAATATTATAGAATATGTTTTTAAATACTATCAATTAATGAAAACATCTCTGTGGTATTATACATGGCCATTTCCCTGAACCTTTTATCCTCATTTAACAATCAATTACCTTTGACAACTAGACTGCCATGGTCAGCCTATGGGTTGAGAAATAATCTCAGTTAGATGCTGGCAGGAGGTCTTTGTCGTTCCTGAGTCACTGTTTTGTCACAGACACTCTCATACACCTAATTGATACAGTTTGCAGACAGGGACACACAGAGGATGACAGTAAAATTTAATGTTAAAACAAAACATGTCTGTATGTCACTGTTGTTTGAATGATACATGCACAATACTGTTAAAATTGTTGTATATTTCAAATACCAGAAAGTGATTCTTTCCAGACTAGAGAACAACCCATTCTTCCTGAAAGGCTATTTATAAATATTTAACTATTTAATCTTAATGATAAAATTCTAGTCATAGGAACTTATTATCATGATTGGTTGAACATTCAAAGGAAAGAAAGATTGAAACATAACTCTAGGTCAGTACCAATATGCTGCTACTGCTGCTGCTAAGTCACTTCAGTCGTGTCCGACTCTGTGTGACCCCATAGCTGGAAGCCCACCAGGCTCCCCCGTCCCTGGGACTCTCCAGGCAAGAACACTGGAGTGGGCTGCCATTTCCTTCTCCAATGTGTGAAAGTGGAAAGTGAAAAGTGAAAGTGAAGTCGCTCAGTCGCGTCCGACCCTCAGCGACCCCACGGACTGCAGCCTACCAGGCTCCTCCATCCATGGGATTCTCCAGGCAATAGTACTGGAGTGGCTTGCCATTGCCTTCTCCGCAGTACCAATATAGGTATTGTTAATTAGAAGCAGAGCATATCAAGAAAAGGTGGCGAGAATACACAGAAGAACTAAACAGAAAACATCATCTTCATGACCCATATAACCACGATGGTGTGATCACTCACCTAGAACCAGACATCCTGTAATGCAAACTCAAATGGGCCTTAGGAAGCATCACTACGAACAAAGCTAGTGGAGGTGATGGAATTCCAGTTGAGCTATTTCAAATGCTAAAATATGATGCTGTGAAAGTGCTGCACTCAATACGCCAGCAAATTTGGAAAACTCATCAGTGGCCACAGGACTGAAAAAGGTCAGTTTTCATTCCAATCCCAAAGAAAGGCAATGCCAAAGATTGTTCAAATTACCGTACAATTGCACTTATCTAACATGCTAGCAAAGTAATCGTCAACATTCTCCAAACCAGGCTTCAGGAGTACATGAGCCATAAGCTTCCAGATGTTCAAAACTGGATTTAGAAAAGGCAGAGGAACCAGAGATAAATTTGGTAAAAGTTGGATCATTGAAAAAGCAAGAGAGTTCCAGAAAAAATCAACTTCTGCTTTATTGACTACACCAAAGCCTTTGACTGTGTAGATCAAAGCACACTGTGGAACATTCTTAAAGAGATGGGAATACCTGACAACCTGACCTGCCTCCCGAGAAATTTATCCAGGACAAAAAGCAACAGTTAGACATGGGCATGGAACAACAAACTGGTTCCAAATTGGGAAAGGGGCATGTCAAGCCTATATATTGTTACCATGCTTATTTAATTTATATGCGGAGTTCAGTTCAGTTCAGTTCAGTCGCTCAGTCGTGTCCGACCCTCCGCGACCCCATGAATCAAAGCACGCCAGGCCTCCCTGTCCATCACCATATATGCGGAGTACATCATGAGAAATGTTGGGCTGGATGAAGCACAAGCTGGAATCAAGATTGCTGAGAGAAATATCAATAACCTCAGATACTCAGATGACACCACTCTTATGGCAGAAAGCAAAGAAAAACTGAAGGGCCTCTTGAAGAAAATGAAAGAGGAGAGTGAAAAAGTTGGCTTAAAGCTTAACATTCAGAAAACTAAGATCATGGCATCCAATCCCATCACTTCATGGCAAATAGATGGGGAAACAATAGAAACAGTGACAGACTTTATTTTGAGGGGCTCCAAAATCACTGCAGATGGTGACTGCAGCCATGAAATTAAAAGATGCTTGCTCCTTGGATGAAAAGCTATGACCAACCTAGACACCATATTAAAAAGCAGAGACATTACTTTGCCAACAAAGTTCCTTCTAGTCAAGGCTATGGTTTTTCCAGTGGTCATGTATGGATATGAGAGTTGGACTATAAAGAAAGCTGAGCCTCAAAGAATTGATGCTTTTGACCTGTGGTGTTGGAGAAGACTCTTGTGAGTCCCTTGGACTGCAAGGAGATCCAACCAGTGAATCCTAAAGGAAATCAGTCCTGAATATTCATTGGAAGAACTGATGCTGAAGGTGAAACTCCAATACTTTGGCCACCTGATGCTAAGAGCTGATTCATTTGAAAAGACCCTGATGCTGGGAAAGATTTAAGGCAGGAGGAGATGAGGATGAAAGAGGATGAGATGGTTGGATGGCATCACTGACTTGATGGACCTGAGTTTGAATAAGCTCTGGAGGTTGGTGATGGACAGAGGAGTCTGGTGTGCTGCAGTCCATGGGGTCACAAAGAGTTGGACACAACTGAGCGACTGAACTGAATTGAACTGAATCATGAGCTGTGTAAATAGTTCTCCCGGCTTTGGTTTTATCATGATTTCAAATAATGATGATGCGGTCATATTCTTTGTAAGCCAAATTGTAAATAAAATCTGCAAAGCCTGCATGTTCAACAACGTTTTTTAATGTTAAAATCGTATAGGAGTAGCAACAAACTGGATGACAAAATGAAACTTTTTTTTTTAATAGTAGATATTTGTGCAAAAATGCTGTCAAATATCTAGCTATAGGATTTTTAATTATGAAATCCACACCTACAGAAGCACGCAATTTTTTTTCTTTACAATAAAACCTCTTTAACTGCTCTCACATTGATACCATGAGTATATTAAATTCTTGCAAAATACTAATGAGATGTGTCTGTCGTCACAGTTGATTCTATTCACAGAAGTTCATATAGCAGATGAAGTTGTGTTGAATACATATGCAGAAGAGGAAAGCACTGTTTAAACACTGAAGTGCTCAGTCATAACACACACATTAAAATGCCAAAACCTGCATTTCTGAGAAACATTTCCTACCACAAAAGAGCTTCTGCAACAGCTGAAAAGCTACTAAAAAGGTACTATCTACCACCGCCAAACACTGTGAAACATGAATGTGTATTTTCTTCTTTAGAATCATATTCAGGCCTGTGTGACAAAACACGTTTATTCATTTCACACAGCAACACTTCTGGTGGGATGGTATGGCTAGCTATGTGCTTTTAAATAAGCTTCATACTCATTTTAATTTTGTTCTTTAGAAGAATGAAAGGAAAAAATAGTAGCTAAATGACTTGCTCTACATCTGGTAAAGAGAAGATTAAAAACCAGTGATCGAACTCCTGGGACAGCAGTGTTGCACAATTTTGTAAAAATGTCTTTACTAAGTAATACATATATATGGAATCTAAAAAAAAAAATGATACTGATGAACCTATTTGTAGGAAAGGAATGGACACACAGATGTAGGGAATGGACTTACACGGGGGAAGAGAGAGTGTGAGATGAATGGAGAAAGCAGCATCAGCATACATACACAATCAGGTGTGAGATGGCTGGCTGGTGGGAAACTGCTGTGCAGCACAGGGAGCCCAGCCTCAGGTGATGACCCGGAGGGATGGGCAGGGCGGGGAGGGAGGAGACTTAAGGCTGGAGGAGAAGGGGATGACAGAGGAGATGGCTGGATGGCATCATGGACTCAATGTACATGAGTTTGAGCAAATTCCAGGAATTGGTGATGGACAGGGAGGCCTGGCGTGCTGAAGTCCATGGGGTTGCAAAGAGTCAGACATGACTGAGCAACTGAACTGAACTGAAAAATATAGTATAACAAGAAGTGGTTAACTTCTAAGCTGGGAAATGTAGACATCTTTAAAAATTTCTCTGATAACCCTGTGGCCAGCATTTAAAGCATTTTAAAATAAACTATTCACATTACTCTTTTTCAGTAATAATTTTCTCAATGCTGCAATCACATCCTTGATCGAACATTGGAGTCACCATGGTGTAGAACAGAGAGAGGAGTCTGTCAGTTCCTGCAGAATGTCTGGATTTGGGCCTTAAGTAGGTAATAGCAGCAGATCCAAAGAATAAAAGCACAACCAACAGGTGAGAAGAGCATGTGGAGAAGGCTTTGGCTCTTCCTCTGGCTGTTGGAAACCTCAGAATGGTGGAAATAATTTTGCTGCAAGAGGCAAGGATCAGCATAAAACGTACAATAACAAACAACAGAGCTCCTGCATAGACTGAGAGCTCGTGTGCAAAAGTGTCCCCGCAGGCCAGCATCAGAATGGGGGAAATATCACAGAAGAAGTGGTGAATCTCCTTCGAATGACAAAGACGCAGAGAGAAGATCCGGCACGTTTGCCCTGTCTACACTGGGATTCCACTGACCCAGGAGTCCACAGCCAGCTGGAGGCACACCTTTGGGGTCATGACCAGGGGATAGTGCAGAGGGTGACAGATGGCCACGCAGCGGTCACAAGCCATCACTGCCAGGAGGAAGCATTCAGTGTCTCTGAGGAGTAGAAAGAAATACATTTGGGCAGCACAGTCCAGCACAGAAATGCTTCTGCCCTTAGTCCAAAGGTTCCAGAGTCCTAGGGAGAGTGACGAACACGTAACAGATTTCCAAGCAGGAAAAGTTTGCCAAGAAAAAATACATGGGTTTGTGCAGTGCTGGGTCAAGCCTGCTGCTGCTGCTGCTAAGTCACTTCAGTCGTGTCCGACTCTGCGACCCCATAGATAGAAGCCCACCAGGCTCCCCCGTCCCTGGGATTCTTCAGGCAAGAACACTGACTGTTGCCATTTCCTTCTCCAATGCATGAAAGTGAAAAGTGAAAGTGAAGTCACTCAGTCGTGTCCGACTCTCGGCGACCCCATGGCATGCAGCCTACCAGGCTCCTCCGTCCATGGGATTTTCCAGGCAAGAGTACTGGAGTGGGTTGCCATTGCCTTCTCCATGGATCAAGCCTAGTTAGCCAAGTTGGTATTAATATGAGACTATTTCCAGTTAAGATAATGATGTAAATGATGGAGAACACCCCAAAGAATAGCCCTTAAAGGTTTGGAAGGCCAGAAAACGCCAGGAGTACAAATTCCATCATTTTGGATATGTTATCTCTTGCTTCCATATCTTAATATTTCATCTGTGGGAATGATCCAATCAGAGGTAGTGTTATTTCATTTTTATTAGCTCTTGTTTTCTTATTTATAAAACAGGATGTTACAACTTTCTATTTTTCAATTTCCTATAAAAACCAAACCTATAACACCAGGTGCTCTAAATGTGTGATAAAGTGTGTTTTTCATCATTATTAAATCTATCTGTAAATTAAAAAAAAAACTTTAATCTTTTTATTTCTGGTGTATACAATATTTATTTAGTTCTGAAGACACATGATTGTAATTTTGCTATTCGTCTGAACACTCAAAAATACAAATTCTGAAATTAAGTTCCTTTGTGAAATAACTTGATATTTGCATTTGATGTGTTATTCTTTTCACCTCTCCATTCTGTTTTTCATTATCAATTCAAAATTAATTTTTTTGCTCTTTTAAATGTCTTCAGTTCAGCTCAGTCACTCAGTCGTGTCCGACTCTTTGTGACCCTACGAATCACATCACGCCAGGCCTCCCTGTCCATCACCAACTCCCGGAGTTCACTCAAACTCATGTCCATTGAGTCGGTGATGCCATCCAGACATCTCATTCTCTGTCGTCCCCGTCTCCTCCTGCCCCCAAACCCTCCCAGCAACAGAGTTTTTTCCAGTGAGTCAACTCGTCGCATGAGGTGGCCAAAGTATTGGAGTTTCGGCTTTAGCATCAGTCCTTCCAATGAACACCCATGATTGATCTTTAGAATGGACTGGTTGGATCTCCTTGCAGTCCAAGGGACTCTCCAGAGTCTTCTCCAGCACCACAGTTCAAAAGCATCAATTCTTCAGCGATCAGCTTTCTTCACAGTCCAACTGTCACATCCATACATAACCATGCAATATAAAATAGTCTTAGGGATACATATAGTTAATTTTTTTAAATGAGATATTTTTCTGTTGTATTTTCAATGTCTTTTTACCTTTGACATTCCACATATTTATCTGTTTTATTGTAAAACAAAATTCAACAGCTAACCACTCAATATTTTTGAATGGTATTTAATTGAAATATATATATTGAAATCAATATAGTGTCTACAAATCCAGCATTCATAATTTTTATTTAGATTTTTCTGCTCAAAGAATTCTAAGCTGGTCTTCCTGTCCAGGAACTCTCATAAGGGTAAGAGGCAGGTTCATCTAGCATTTATATTTATTAAAGCATTCAAACTAGAATGTTCACCTGTTACACACTTATTGTAAGAAATACATCCACCACAATAGCTATCTCAGAGCCTCCTAAATTACAAAGGACTTCAATAATTGCAACAATTCTGCTGAATACCTTTAATTAATTGTTTTTTGGTGTTTTTTTTTTTTTAACCCCTATGTGAATGTTAGTTCATGCGTGTGAAAGCTTTAGGTTGAGATTGTCCATCTTTAAGTCATCTTTTTTCTTTGCTATATCTAGATTTTAAGCATTTGATCATCAGTGTATCTTTGTATGAAATGTGTATTATGTTTCTTCCACAAAAAGTGATTTACTAACTTCTTGAATTAATAATTAAAATGAACCAACTTGCTTACTTTGTCAAAATAGTCCTCAACGTGTAAGCAAGGGTACTTACCCAAAATTCAAACTGGCCACCCTTCCCTCCTGGTCTAGCTCAGCCATGCCTTCTCTGCATATATGTCTGTGTGTGAATGTGTACGTATATTTAGAAATTGCACTCTTTTCACTTTTGCAAAATATCAAGTTATTTCATTATTTTCAGTATCTCACACATAGCTCTCATGGTATGTGTTAATTAATTTGGAAGTCCATGGAAACAGTCACTGCAAAGCAGAGGCACACCTATATCCATATCTAAGTGTTTTAAGTCATAATGAATGATCAACATTTCAGCTACAGAAACGTAGACACACATGGGGCAGAAGCAACAGTCCATCAAAGATGTGGGCTTGCAGAGGAATTCTGTGACTTAGAAAAAGAAAGCTAATAACATTTCTCTATTTAATTCAGTGTAAGGTATATTACTGGAACACTGATTAAAAAATTTTTTAAATTAATTCCCAATCTTTTTAGGCTGGCTCCCATCATGCACCTACGTTCAGAAAATCCCACCTGCTTGATTCTCTCTATTGTCTCTGCTCTTTATGTAAGGTCTTCTCTTCTTTAGTCCTGTCTCTCAATTCTTCCTACTATTGAAGTAGGGTAGTACATTTGAAAATAATACTGAATCTAAGGTGCCAAAAAAAAAAAAAGCCAGAAAAATCAAGAATAACAATTTGATATTGAGAACGGTGTTCCACATTTACTGAAATCCTTTTTAGCTTCGACTTTTTTTTTTTTTTTGTCAAATGGAACATTTTGTTAATAATCAATGGAATTATCAATGCAAAATCATTTATAATGTAAAACATATTGCAATTATTCAAGTCCCATCCAAATTATACTTAATCCCATGAGTATAAATTATAATTATACTCATCAAATATGCTTTTCACAAATCTCATAGCATAGCTGCTGGTTTCTGACTTCTGGAAACCTTTAGATGTTTTTATTTCTACAACTCAGGAAGAAAAATACTAAATGATCCAGCATACATAGCCACTTTTGTACTTGCTCATGAGATTTATTATTAATATATACACCATATTCAAAATGTATTCAGTTCAGTTCAGTTCAGTCGCTCAGTCGTGTCTTACTCTTTGCCACCCCATGAATTGCAGCACGCCAGGCGTCCCTGTCCATCACCAACTCCCGGAGTTCACTCAAACTCATGTCCATCGAGTCGGAGATGCCATCCAGCCATCTCATCCTCTGTTATCCCCTTCTCCTCCTGCCCCCAATCCCTCCCAGCATTAGAGTATAGGCAAGTTTAAAAAATCAAATTGAAGACAGGAAATAAAAATCTAGAATTTGTGACTATAATTCAGCAGCCTGTATCATTAGGATAAGCATGTAAATATAAAAATGAAAGAATTTCAATGTCTCATTATTATTTTCCATTTCATTTACCATAAAATTTAAATTTAACAAATATAGAGTCTCTTTAATAATACGATGCAAACCCATTTTAGGAAAGTTCATTTATTATTTTTCTCTTTGCTGCTGCTGCTGCTGCTGCTAAGTCACTTCAGTCGTGTCCGACTCTGTGTGACCCCATAGATGGAAGCCTATCAGGCTCCCCCGTCCCTGGGATTCTCCAGGCAAGAACACTGGAGTGGGTTGCCATTTCCTTCTCCAATGCATGAAAGTGAAAAGTGAAAGTGAAGTCGCTCAGTCGTGTCCGACCCATAGCAACCCCACGGCCTGCAGCCTACCAGGCTCCTCCATCCATGGGATTTTCTAGGAAATAGTACTGGAGTGGCTTGCAATTGCCTTCTCCGATTTTTCTCTTTAGTTATATACAATTAATTTTAATGGAATAGCCCCAGATTTAATACATGAAAACTACCTAAATATATGTGCAACAAAAAATCACTACAAGTGTTAGCATTTAAAAAGATTATAAATGACAAAAATGTTAAAGAGGTCAGTAATCATTGGAATATTAGCCCAGATATTACAAAGTATTTTATTATTTCTCATTTGATAATATAATGATGACAATCAAAAAAGCATCAAAATGTTATCTGAATTTGGTTTGAAATTAAATAGCAACAATTTTTTTTAAAATTTTCCAAAATGAGTATTCTCTTGCTGATGCTAAATACCTACATATATGTACAAAAATAAATTGATATTGGACAAAAATGATTCACACTTACCTGTTTGAATTGCGCAATATAATGCTTCCCCTTATAGGTAGAGTTAAATGACAGAGAAAATGACAAAGATTTTTTGTTGTTGTTTATTTTAACAGTTGAGAAATTCACATTCACTCGAAATGAGGATTAGTTTAGCTCAGTTCAGTTGCTCAGTCGTGTCCGACTCTTTGCGACCCCATGAATCACAGCACGCCAGGCCTCCCTGTCCATCACCAACTCCCAGAGTTCACTCAAACTCATGTCCATCGAGTCGGTGATACCATCCAGCCATCTCATTCTCTGTCATCCCCTTCTCCTTCTGCCCCCAATACCTCCCAGCATCAGAGTCTTTTCCAGTGAGTCAACTCTTCGCATGAGGTGGCCAATGTATTGGAGTTGTAGCTTCAGCATCAGTCCTTCCAATGAACACCCAGGATTGATCTACTTAAAAGGGACTGGTTGGATCTCCTTGCAGTCCAAGGGACTCCTAAGATTCTTCTCCCACACCACAGTTCAAAAGCATAAATTCTTCGGTGCTCAGCTTTCCTCACAGTCCAACTCTCACATCCATACATGACCACTGGAAAAACCATAGCCTTGACTAGACGGATCTTTGTTGGCAAAGTAATGTTTCTGCTTTTTAATATGCTGTCTAGGTTGGTCGTAACTTTCCTTCCAAGGAGTAAGCGTCTTTTAATTTCATGAATGCCATCAACACCTGCAGTGGTTTTGAAGCCCCCCAAAATAAAGTCTGACACTGTTTCCACTGTTTCCCCATCTATTTCCCATGAGGTGATGGGACCAGATGCCGTGATCTTAGTTTTCTGAATGTTGAGCTTCAAACCAACCTTTTCACTCTTCTCTTTCACTTTCATCAAGAGGCTTTTTAGTTCCTCTTCACTTTCTGCCATAAGGGTGGTGTCATCTGCATATCTGAGATTATTTATATTTCTCCCGGCAGTCTTGATTCCAGCTTATGCTTCCTCCAGCCCAGCATTCCTCATGATGTACTCTGCATAGAAGTTAAATAAGCAGGGTTACAATATACAGCCTTGACATACTCCTTTTCCTATTTGGAACCAGTCTGTTGTTCCATGTCCTGTTCTAACTGTTGCTTCCTGATCTGCATACATATTTCTCAAGAGGCAGGTCAGGTAGTCTGGTATTCCCATCTCTTTCAGAATTTTCCACAGTTTTGTGTGATCCACACAGTCGAAGGCTTTGGCATAGTCAATAAAGCAGAAATAGATGTTTTCTGGAACGCTCTTGCTTTTTCCATGATCCAGTGGATGTTGCCAATTTGATCTCTGGTTCCTCTGCCTTTTTTAAAACCAGCTTGAACATCTGGAAGTTCACAGCTCACGTATTACTGAAGCCTGGCTTAGAGAATTTTGAGCATGACTTTACTAGCGTGTGAGATGAGTGCAATTTTGTGGTAGTTTGAGCATTCTTTGGCATTGCCTTTCTTTGGGATTGGAATGAAAATTGACCTTTTCCTGTCCTGTGGCCACTTCTGAGTTTTCCAAATTTGCTGGCATATTGAGTGCAGCACTTTCACAGAATCATCTTTCAGGATTTGAAATAGCTCAACTGGAAAATGTATTACACTGACATAATAAATAGAGCCCTTTAAGTAGGAGATATTATTTGCTCTTGGGAAGAGCTCCTTTCCAAGCTCACTTTCTAATTGAATAAAGCAATTTTTCCTGCCACTCAAGAAGTTTGGAGATGGCAATGGCAACCCACTCCAGTACTCTTGCCTGGAAAATCCCATGGATGGAGGAGTCTGGTAGGCTGCAGTCCATGGGGTCACTAAGAGTCAGGCACGACTGAGCGACTTCACTTTCACTTTTCACTTTCATGCATTGGAGAAGGAAATGGAAACCCACTCCAGTGTTCTTGCCTGGAGAATCCCAGGGACTGGGGAGCCTGGTGGGCTGCCGTCTATAGGGTCGCACAGAGTCAGACACGACTGAAGCGACTCAGCAGCAGCAGAAAGAAGTTTGGTATAACAACCAAAATCATATCTGTGCACACCACACCTTTTCAAAACTCTCTACTTCTCTAACAGCGTTTTGTGGTTGTTAAGGAAGATAAACATTGTAAAAGCAGACATTTATGTATTACTTATGATATAAAATAAAGATTTCTTAAAAATACAATTGCACAATGTCTCAAATTAAAGAGAAATTTATTTTTCTGTCATTAAAATTTTAGAAATAAGAGTCTTCCCTTGTAGTAGAGTGGATAAGAAACTGCCTATCGATGAGGGAAATGCAGGTTCGATCCCTGGTCCCAGAAGATTCCACATGCCACAGAACAGCTAAGCCCGCACCTCAACTACTGAGCCTAAACTCTAGAACCTGGAAGCTGCAACTGTTGAAGCCCATGCTCCACAGAAACAGAGAGACCACCACAGTGACAAGCCCCATGACTCACACATACACAAACACACATAGACACTCACTCACAGAATACAATGGAAAACAATGTTATATTTAACTATAAAAAGCAGGAATACTGCTATACTTTATAAACATTAATAATCAGAAAGATGAAAAATGTATTTTAGAAACATTATGTCCATACATGGAATGATATCACTGTTCAAAGTTTATATATTTACTCACAAATTTTGTTATATTATTTTGAGATTTTTTTAATTCTAGCCATTAAAGTACATGCGTATCATAATTTTACTTTAATTTTAATTTGCATTTCAAAATGCAAATTCTGAAGATGGTGAGCAAGTTTTATGTTATTATTTGAATTCTGTGTATCCTTTTAGTAAAGTATCTATCAAAGAGTTTTGTACGTTTGTTGATTAGGTTGCTTCTTCTCATGCTACTGATCTTCGGAAGTTTTTGTATTATCTATATACATTTCACTTTTTTGAATATGTGATTCACAAATACTTCCACACCTCAGTTTTATATTAATGTTTTATTGAGACAAGAAGACAACTTATTTTCTCCTTATGAGTCCCTTTTACATATTTAGCATATAGGAACTTAACTATGACTCGTTGATTGTTCAAAGGAAAGACATTGAAATAACCACAGATCAGTACTGATGTAGCTACTATTAAACACAAGCTCTTTAACTAGTTTTCACTATTTTGGGATGCTATTTCAAATAATCGTGAAAGTGTCGTACTTGCTGTGAGCCAAGTTTTAAGGAATCTGCAAAGCCTACATATTTAACAATGATTTTTAATATCAAAGATCATGTAACAGCAGGACAATGTTGATGACAAAGTTAAATATTATTTTAAAAATAAGGAATTTTCCTAAAAAAAAAAAAAACTTTTAGATCATCAAATGTATGATTGTAAAAAATAACATTTATGAAAAAGTAAGAGAAACATGCAACACTTTTCTTTAAAATATCAATGATTGATAGATCTTTCTAAAGTTAGACCTTTCTTGCTAATCTCCCATTGACTCTGGAAGCATATTAAACTATTACAAAATAATAGTGAACCGTGTCTGTATCCTCAGCAGTCCATATCCCAAGAAGTTCATATATCAGTTGAAAGTGTTTTGATTACACGCATACCAAAGCAAAGCATCCTTGAAACACCTGAAGTACTCAGCGACAATACACACATGATCATCATTAAAATCTACAAACAATAAATGCTGGAGAGGATGTAGAGAAAAGGGAATACTGTTGCACAGTTGGTAGGAATGCACGTTGGCATAGCCACTATGGAGAACAGTATGGAGAATTCTTAAAAAAAAAAAAAAGTAGTGATAAAACTACAATATTGTTGCTCAGTCACTCAGTATGTCCAACTCTTTGAGACACCATGGACTGCAGCACACCAGGCTACCCTGTCCTTCACTATCTCGTGGAGCTTGTTCAAGCTCATGTCCATTGAGTTGATGATGCCATCCAATCATCTTGTCCTCTGTCGTCCCCTTCTCCTGCCTTCAGTCTTTCCCAGGAACAGGGTATTTTCTAATGAGTCAGCGCTTCACATCAGGTAGCTAAAGTATTGGGACTTCAGTTTCAGTATCAGTCCTTCCGATGAATATTGAATACAACAATGATTGGGAGCTGTGGAATACTTTTGAAGGTCACCATACTGTCATTACCCCTACCATGTGCCAAACTACAGGGAGGGAACACAGCCTCACCCATCAGTAGAAAAGTGGATTAAAGATTTACTGAGCATGGCCCCGCCCATCAGAGCAAGATCCAAATTTCCCCACAGCCAGTACCTCCCAGCAAGAAGCTTCCACAAGCCTCTTACCCTTATCCATCAGAGGGCAGACAGAATGAAAACCACAATCACAGAAAACTAACCAAACTTACCACATGGACCACAGTCTTTTCTCACTTAATGAAACTATGAGCCATGCCCTGTAGACCCACCTAAGATGGAGAGGTAATGGTGGAGAGTTCTGACAAAGTGTGGTACAATGGACAAGGAACTAGAAACCACTTCAGCATTCTTGCCTTGAGAACCCCATGAACAGTATGGAAAGGAAAAAAAAATATGACACTGAAAGATGAATTTTCCAGGTAGGTAGGTACCCAATATGCTACTGAAGAGTGAAGAAATAGCTCCAGAAGGAATGAAGAGGCTGAGTCAAAGTGGAAACAATACTCAGCTGTGGGTGTGTCTGGTGGTGAAAGTAAAGTCCGATGCTGTACGGAACAATATTGCCTAGGAACCTGGAATGTTAGGTCCATAAATCAAGGTAAACTAGAAGTGGTTAAACAGGAGATGTCAAGAGTGAACATTGACATTTTAGGAATCAGTGAATAAAATGGATGGGAATGGGTAAATTTAATTCAGATGATCATTATATCTATTACTGTGGGCAAGAATCCCTGAGAAGAAATGGAGTAGCCCTCATAGTCAACGAAAGAATCTGAAATGCAGTACTTGGGTGCAGTCTCAAAAATGACAGGTCTCTGTTTGTTTCCAAGGCAAACCATTCAATATCACAGTAATCCAAGGCTATGCTCCAACCACTAATGCCAAAGAAGCTGAAATTGAATGGTTCTATTATGACCTCCAATAAACTGTGGAAAATTCTGAAAGAGATGGGAATACCAGACCACCTGACCTGCCTCTTGAGAAACCTGTATGCAGGTCAGGAAGCAACAGTTAGAACTGGACATGGAACAACAGACTGGTTCCAAATAGGAAAAGGAGTACATCAAGGTTGTATATTGTCACCCTGTTACTTAATTTCTATGCAGAGTACATCATGAGGAACGCTGGGCTGGAGGAAGCACAAGCTGGAATCAAGATTGCCGGGAGAAATATCAATAACCTCAGATATGCAGATGACACCACCCTTATGCAGAAAGTGAAGAGGAACTAAAGAGCCTCTTGATGAAAGTGAAAGAGGAGAGTGAAAAGGTTGGCTTGAAGCTCAACATTCAGAAAACAAAGATCATGGCATCTGGTCCCATCACTTCATGGGAAATAGATAGGGAAACAGTGGAAACAGTGTCAGACTTTAATTTTTGGGGCTCCAAAATCACTGCGGATGCTGACTGCAGCCATGAAATTAAAAGATGCTTACTTCTTGGAAGGAAAGTTATGACCAACCTGCTGCTGCTGCAGATAAGTCACATCAGTCGTGTCCAACTCTGTGTGACCCCATAGATGGAAGCCTACCAGGTTCCCCCGTCCCTGGGATTCTCCAGGCAAGAACACTGGAGTGGGTTGCCATTTCCTTCTCCAATGTGTGAAAGTGAAAAGTGAAAGTGAAGTAGCTCAGTCGTGTCCTACCCTTAGCGACCCGACGGACTGCAGCCTACCAGGCTCCTCCATCCATGGGATTTTCTAGGCAAGAGTACTGGAGTGGCTTGCCATTGCCTTCTAGATAGCATATTAAAAAGCAGAGACATTACTTTGCCAACCAAGGTCCGTCTAGTCAAGGCTATGGTTTTTCCTGTGGTCATGTGTGGATGTGAGAGTTGGACTGTGAAGAAAGCTGATTGCCGAAGAATTGATGCTTTTAAACTGTGGTGCTGGAGAAGACTCTTGAGAGTCCCTTGGACTGCAAGGAGATCCAACCAGTCCATTCTAAAGGAGATCAGTCCCAGGTGTTCATTGGAAGGACTGATGCTAAAGCTGAAGCTCTAATACTTTGGCCACCTCATATGAAGAGTTGACTCACTGGAAAAGACTCTGATGCTGGGAGGGATTGGGGACAGGAGAATAAGGGGATGAAAGAGAATGAGATGGCTGGATGGCATCACCGACTCGATGGACATGAGTTTGAGTGAACTCCGGGAGTTGGTGATGGACAGGGAGGCCTGGTGTGCTGTGATTCATGGGGTCACAAAGAGTCAGACACGACTGAGCAACTGAACTGAACTGATTATGACCTCCAAGACTTTCTAGAACTAACACACCCAATATATGTCCTTTTCATCATAAGGGACTGAAATGCAAAAGTAGGATGTCAAGAGATGCCTGGAGTAACAGGTAAGTTTGGTCTTTGAGCACAAAATGAAGCAGGGCAAAGACAAACAGAGTTTTGCAAGAGAATGCACTGGTCATAGCAAACACCCTCTTCCAACAACACAAGAGACAACTCTACACATGGGCATCACCAGACAGTGAATACTAAAATCAGATTGATTATATTCTTTGCAGCCAAAGATGGAGTAGCTGTATACAGTCAGCAGAAACAAGATGTGACTGTAGGTCTAATCATGAACTCTTTATTGCAAAATTCAGACTTAAACTGAAGAAAGTAGCGAAAACCACGAGGCCATTCAGGTAAGACCTAAATCAAATCCCTTATGATTATACAATAGAAGTGACAAATCAATTCAAGGGATTAGATCTTATAGAGTGCCTAAAGAAATATAAATGGAGGTCTGTAATGTTGTAAAGGAGGTGGTAATCAAAATCATCCCCATGAAAACTTCCATAATACCCAGCAATCCCACTCCTGGGTATATACCCTGAGAAAACCATAATTCAAAGAGATATGCAGCACTATTTACAATAGCCAGGACATTGGAGCAACCTAGATGTACACTGACAGGTGAATGGATAAAGAAGTAGCAGTATATATATTTAATGGAATGTTGCTCAGTCACAGAAAATAATGAATTTGTGTCAGTTCTAATTAGGTGGATGAATCTAGAGCATGCTATATAGAGTGAAGTAAGTCAGAATAAGAAAAAAGAATATTGTGTATTAATGCAAATAAAATGGAATCTAGAAAAATAGTACTGGTGAATCTATTTGCAGGGCAGGATTAGAGAGGTGGACATGGAGAACAGACTTGTGAACACAGCAGGGGAAGGAGAGGGTGGGGAAAATTGAGAGAGCAGCACTGAATCATTTACATTACCATGTGCAAAGCAGATCTAACGGGAAGTTGCTGTGTAACACAGCTCAGCCCAGTGCTGTAAGACAACCTAGAGAGGTGGGGTGGGGTGGAGAATGGGAGGGAAGTTCAAGAGAGAGGGGACATGTGTATCCTTAGGGTTGATCCACCTTGTTGTGTAGCAGAAACCAATACAAGATTGTAAAGCAATTATCCTCCAATTAAAAAAATAAAAAAGCACCAAAATCTACATTCCTGAGAAACATTTCCTGCTACAATACAGCTTTTCACCAGATGAACAGACACAAAAGAGGTATTATCTACTACCACAAAACATTGTGAAACATTAATATGTATGCAGATATATTCTCCTTTAGAATTTTATTTAAGCCTGTAAAATAAAACACATTTATTTACTTCACAGAGCACTTCTGGTGAGGTGATATGACTAGTCTTATACTTTAAAAATAAAGACATTGGAGTGTCAGGTTCCTTATGCTTTCCTGCTTTCCCATTCTTAGATATGACTTCTGCACCCTTCCAAGGATGAAAGATGGAGAAGGAAATGGCAACCCACTCCAGTATCCTTGCCTGGAAAACCCCATGGACAGAGGAGCCTGGTGGGCTGCAAAGACCTGGGTATGACTGAGTGACTAACAATAAGGATGAAAGCAGTGGAAACAAAAGACAACGCTTGTTGACATCTATCTTCATGTTATTAGCCAAAATTGAGTCATCGCTTCATTCTCAGCTGGAAAGGAGGCTAAGAAATTGAATATTTCATATCCTCATAGTACAGCTAAATTGGTTACGAGATTGAAGTTTTGAATTTGTATATCCTGAGCAGGTGTGCACCATCTCTTATATTATTTTCTGCGAACATCATTATCTTCTGTGTATTAGTTGTCTCTTGCAGTTTTAGTAAATTACCACAAACTGAGTGCCTTAAAATTTGTTATCTTAGAGTTCTGTAGATGATAGGTCAAAAGTGTTGGGAGGGCCACATTCCTTTTTTATGCTCTAGTGAGTATTCCATCTTTCTTGTTCAATTAAATTATTGGAAGAATTTACTTCCTTGAGGTTGTGGGACAGAGGACTGATTTCTTGCGAGCAACTGGTCAAATGCCATGCTCACTTTCTAGAGATCAGGACAGTCTTTGCTCTTTGTCCCAACAGACTTTGGAGTCAACAATTACAAAAATGAGCCCTCCTTTTCTTGGCTCCATCTGTGGTAACCTGTTTTTTGAATATTGCTTTTCTTTCTTTTCTTGTTTTTAAAGCTTATGTGATGAGATTGGTTCTACCTGAATAATCTCCCAATCTCAATGATTTATGATATTAATCATATCTCTAAAGCCCATTTTGTCAACTAATGTACTGTACTTGTTTCCAGGGATTCTAGTTCATCTCACCTGGAGAGATATGTATCACAATCTCCCAATGAAATAGCATGACTGGCTTAATGTGGTCTTCATTTGATTGAACCATTAACTTCCATAAATTATTCTCTGATACACCATATGATAGTACATCCCAGGATAAAGCCAGTTAAGTTATAATTAAAACTAAAACTGCTGCTGCTTCTGCTAAGTCACTTCAATCATGTCCGATTCTGTGGGACCCCAAAGACGGCAGCCCACCAGGCTCCCCTGTCCCTGGGATTCTCCAGGCAAGAACACTGGAGTGGGTTGCTACTTCCTTCTCCAATGAATGAAAGTGAAAAGTGAAAGTGAAGTAGCTCAGTCGTGTCTGACTCTTAGCTACCCTGTGGACTGCAGCCCACTAGGCTCCTCCATCCGTGGGATTTTCCAGGCAAGAGTAATGGAGTGGGGTGCCATTGCCTTCTCTGAAACTAAAACTGGAGAATGGAATAATTTTCAAAAGAACTGTAGCAGAAGTTCTCAGGGACGGCTACACCAAATCATCTCTTAATGTTGCTGAATTTGAGGATGGAATTGGGAAGATGAGCATTAATAATCCTAGTGAAATATGTTCACTTTCCTTGATTATATCAGTCAATGATTTAAAATTTTCAACACTAAAGGAGGGGATAAAGACATGGAAAGTGAGTCCAGACACACTAATGTAATGCAATTGTATGGACTGTGCGTAATTCTGAAAACACCTTCTAAAACTTTTCTTCACCTTTATATCCATAAATATTTTCTTTTAAAAATTCAAATTGACATAGATTTAGCAGTTAGAATGCAGTTATGTAATGGATGAAATAATGCAAAGCAAATTATTTTGGATCAAATTTGCTAAGTAGAATATGCAAATATGTGCAAAGTAAACCAGTTAAGATGAGTAGGAAGGTACTGTTTTACCATGCACTTAGGAAGAGAACAAAGTCTATGAATGCTATTCTTTTGGTTTTATGATTGGAGTAATTTCATGTGAGTTTCTAGTAGATAAGCAAATATGCTCCCAATACTATTAGCTCTCTGAAAAATCTAGATTTTTTTTTTGCTAGCAGTCGGATGTTGGCACTAGCAATATTCATTTACCCATTCACTCATTCAATCCCTCCTTCAAACATCCAATTTTCAACTGCTAGTGGTCATTTTCTGTGCTATAGAATCAAAGAATGCCAACAAATACAAGTGTGGAGATACAGATAATTATTTAGATAAGTAAACATATATTTTCCAGTATATTTAAGCCAAAAAATGTAACTGATTCAGTTCTGTTGTAATTTTTTTTAATATGTAAATTACTATGTAATTCACGAGGAAGGATTATTCTTATGCGTGGAGGATTGACGATTCATTTGTCTGGTATATATCCAAGCCCAGTAAATTGTGGATTTGTTTTTTAAAGTATTCATAAGTGCATCTGAGAAAAGAAGTGGTGAGTCCTTTGAACTGCAAGGAGATCCAACCAGTCCATTCTAAAGGAGATGAGTCTTGGGTGTTCATTGGAAGGACTAATGCTAAAGCTGAAACTCCAATACTTTGGCCACCTCATGCGAAGAGTTGACTCACTGGAAAAGACTCTGATGCTGGGGGGGATTGGGAGCAGGAGGAGAAGGGGATGACAGAGAATAAGATGGCTGGATGGCATCACCGACTCGATGGATGTGAATTTGAGTGAACTCCGGGAGTTGGTGATGGACAGAGAGGCCTGGCATGCTGTGATTCATGGGGTCGCAAAGAGTCGGACATGACTAAGTGACTGAACTGAACTGAACTCCTTAAAAAGGGAAAATAGAAGCTGAAAATATTTCTCTGTTAACTGTTTAGCAATCAAAACATTTATAATTAAAATCACCAAGTTATTTTTTGAGCAATAATTTTCTCAGAGCTGTAATCACATCCTTGCTCTGAAGGCTGTGTATCATGTGTTGAACATCGGAGTCACCATAGTGTAGAAAAGAGAGAACAGTTCGTCAGTTCCTGCAGAATGACTGGATTTGGGTCTTGAGTAGGTAATGGCAGCAGATCCGAAGAATAAAAGCACAACCATCAGGTGAGGAGAGCATGTGGAGAAGGCTTTAGCCTGTCCTCTGGCTGTTGGTGACCTCAGAATAGTGGAAATGATTTGGCTATAGGAGGCAAGGATCAATATAAAAGGTACAGCAACAAACAACGGAGCTACTGCATAGACTGAGAGCTCATGTGCAAAAGTGTCTCCGCAAGCCACCTTCAGAATGGGCGGAATGTCACAGGAGAAGTGGTTAATCTCGTTCGAATGACAGAAACACAGAAAGAAGATCTGGCACATCTGCCCTCTCTTCACTGGGATTCCACTGACCCAGGAGACCACAGCCAGCTGGAGGCATACCTTTGGGGTGATGGCCAGGGGTAGTGCAGAGGGTCACAGATGGCCACGCAGCGGTTGTAGGCCATCACCACCAGGAGGAAACGCTCAGTGGCTCCAAGGATAAGGAAGAAGCACATTTGGGCAGCACAGTCCAGCACAGAAATGCTTCTGCCCTGAGTCCAAAGGTTCACCAGAATCCTAGGAGAGTAATGGACACGTAACAGATTTCCAAGGAGGGTAAATTTGCCAGGAAAAATACATGGGTTTGTGCAGTGCAGGGTCAAGCCTAGTTAGTATTATTATAAGACTATTTCCAATAAAGATTATTGTGTAAATAATGGAGAACACCCCAAAGAATAGCCCTTGAAGGTTTGGAAGTTCAGAAAACCCCAGGAGTACAAATTGTATCTCTGTGGACATGTTGTCTTCTGCTTCCATCTCTTCATATTTCATCTGTGGTAATGATCCAATCAAAGATACTGTTATTTCACTTTCTTTGGTTTTTGTTTCCTTATCTATATAAAAGATGGTACACCATTCATTTTTTCCAATTTCATTAGAAAACAAGCCTATAATTGCTAAGTGTCTAACAGTTTGTGAATTACATTTTTCATCATTATTAAATTAATTTGTAAGAAAAGTTATCCATTTAAACTTTATTTTCTGCCATGAATTATCACTTTTTCTGAAGATATGTGATTATAATTTTGCTCTTCATCTGAAAGCTCAAAAATGCAAAAATTTGAGTTAAATTCATTTACATAGTTATTTTGCTCTTTCAGCCTGTGTTTTTCTCTTCACCTCTCAATTCTGTGTTTAATTATTATCAATTGAAAGTTAATTTGATTGCATGGTGAAATACATTGTAAGTGACCTAAAATAGTTTTAGGGATGAATATAGTTCATCTTTAAAGTGTTGGGTTTCCTGTGGTATTTCCAAAGTCTTGTTTGGCACTGGCATTCTACATATTTCATTTTTTTCTTATAAATAAAATTGATGAGCTGACTATATAATATTATGGGATATTGCTAGTTTTCAAACATGTGTATTTCAGTGTAAAGTCCATAAATCAGTAGTGATAAGTTCTATTCAGATTTCTCCGTTGAGAGAAAAGGAATTTTAAGCTATTCTTTTGGCCCAGGAACACTCCAGACGTAAGAGGCAAATATATCCAGGTTTATGTACATGAAAGCAGCGCTAGCTAGAATGTTCACCTGTTACTTACTGACTGCATGAAAGAGGCACCTTGCACAACTCATCTGTGAGATCTTCCTAAATTACCCACATCCTCAGCAATTCCTGTTTTATTGATGATCCCATTCAACTTATTCATTCTTTCTTTTTTGCATGTGTTTTTGTTAGTCATGTATGTGACTGAGATAGGTTGAGATTTCCCATCTTTTTTGCATTTTTCTTTGTATTTTAACTATATTACTAGCTTCTTTTGGTTTTTCTGTAGATCTTTTTTGGCAATGCATAGTATAATTCTTCCACTAAATGTGATTCATTAACTTCTAGAATACATTAAACATGAATCAATTTGATTGCTTCTTTGGAATTTCCCCCAAGGTATAAGAACCCGGATGCTCAGTCACTAGAGTATCAGACTTTTAGTCTGAGGGTCCAGGGTTCAAGTCCCTGTTCAGGCGGAGGTTATTTTGGGCTTCCCCAATAGCTCAGCTGGTAAAGAATCTCTCTGCAATGCAGGAGACCCCGATTTGATCCTGGTTGGGAAGATCCCCTGGAGAAGGGAAAGGCTACCCACTCCAGTATTCTAGCCTGGAGAATTCCATGGACTGTATAGTCCGTGGGGTCACAAAGAGCCAGACACAACTAGAGACTTTCACTTCACTTCCAAAGTATAAACATGGATTCCCACTGAAAAGGTAAATCTCTCCTTCCTCTCTTTCCTGTTAGAGATCAAGCATACTTTTCGTGGGGCGTGCATGTGTGTATATTTAGAAATTATACTCTTTTTACTCATTCTTGCAGAAGTAGTAAATTGCTTCATTGTTTTCAGCATGTTATACATGTATTTTTCATATTATGTGCTTACTTATTTAGCCATTCCCCGGTGGCTCAGATGTTAAAGAATCTGCCTACAATTCAGGAGACCCCAGTTCGATCCCTGGGTTGGGAAGATCCTCTGGAGAAGGAAATGGCTACCCACTCCAGTATTCTGGCCTGGAGAATCCCGCAGACAGAGGAGCCTGGTGGACTGTAGTCCATGGGGTCACAAAGAGTCAGACATGACTGAGCGATTAACATTTTTGGTTAACTTATTTGAAAGCCAATAGAAAATAAGTCACTGAAAATAAGATGCACAACTAAATACATATTCTAAGGGTATTAATTGAGGACAAAAGTCAAGATTTCTGCTGCAAGGGGAACACATGTACACCCGGGGCGGATTCATGTCAATGTATGACAAAACCAACAAATATAATATTGTAAAATAACTAGCCTCCAATTAAATAAATACATAAATAAATAAAAATGTAGACAGACATGGTGTAGAACCAATAGTCCATACAAAAGCAAGAATACTGGGGTGGGTTGCCATTCCCTTCTCAGGGGATTTTCCCTACCCAGGTGTCAAACCCAGATCTTCTGCAAGGCAGGCAGATTCTTAATCGTCTGAGCCATCTGGGAAGCCATACACTATTTATATATGTACTATCTACAATATCTTAAACTACACATTACAGTACTAAAGATATTCAAACTTTTTCCATTATCATACAATTTTGTCAATAAAAATGTGATTGGCAGAAATGCAAAAATGCTATGAATGAGTCTTTTAAATTGTCAGAAGCTAGTGGCTGACAGATGCATCATATATGAGTCTATGAAATCATGCCTCCTTTTTTCAATACCTTGTCCCAACACCGTTACCAAATTTTATTCACATACTTAAATCAATGTAGAGTGTAGTATTTGGATACTGATTAAAATTGCTTGCTGAATGAATCATCAGTCTTTTAGCAAGCAGCATGCACCTACATTTGATCGGTGCATCCATTTCCCACAGAAACTGCCATTTGTTTTATTCTTTTTATTGTATCTGCTGTTTATGTATGTAAGGTTTTCTCTCATTTTTTAATCCCCTTTTTAAATTATTCCTTGATGTTCAGGTAGGATAGTGCATTTGAAAAGCATACTGAAACTAAGATGTCAAAGAAAAGCCAGAAAAAGTAAGAAAGCAAAACTTAATATCAAGAATGGAGTGTTCCACATTTATTAAAATATTTTTGTCTCAACTTTTTATCTGTCAAATGGAAACTTTTTATGAATAGTAAATAGAATTGTCAGTATAAAGCCATTTCTAAAGTAAGAAATATTATAGTTATTCAAATTCTATACAAACTGTACTTATATTCTAAACTCAATCTCACGTTCAAAGATTTCCTCAAATCTTGTGACATATTTTTTGGTTTCTCTGACTTCTGAAAACTGTCAATGCTTTCTTTATACAATTCAAATAGAAAATCACTATATAATTTATCTAAATAGAGCCACTTTCGTTTTTGTTAAAATAATTCATGTTTATTATTCTGGTATTTCCACTGAAATGACAATTTTCTTTGATGTAAGGATTATGATATCATGTAAATCAGGTATATCACAATGCATTTAATACTGTTTAGAGCAAGTTTATGAAATCAATTTGAAATAGGAAATGAAAACCTAAAATTGGTGAATGCAGTCTGAAGCTTACTTCCTTTAGGATTAAAAAGAAAACAGGCCGATATTTCTTTAATATTTTCTCATTCATTTGCATAGAATTTAATTTTAACAAACAAATGATTCCCTTGGTATTGGATGAGAACACATTTTAATAACTCCTTTTACTGTTGTACAACTTAGTTAAATAATTTAAAAAATTTTTGTGATATATCCTGATTTAATACTACATGCAAACTACTTAAACATATGCTTACTATGTAGTAATCACTTAATAATATCTTAATACTTAAGATGACTGATGATAATGATAATAAGGTTGCAATCTTTGATATTTTGGCCAAATATATTACAAGACATTTCCTGGTGGCTCAGTGGTAAAGAATCTGCCTGGAATGTAAGAGATGAGAGACGTGGGTTCAGTCCCTGGGGCAGAAAGATCTCCTACAGAAGGGCATGGCAATCCACTCCAGTACTCTTGCCTGGAGAATCCCAAGGACAGAGGAGACTGGTGGACCACAGTCCATAGGTTCCCAAAGAGTCAGACGACTGAAGCGACTGAGTGCACACATGCATATTACAAAGTACTCTGTGATTTCTCACTCGATAATATAATGATGAGAATCAGAAAAGTAAAAAGATCATTTGAATCAGGGTTTTCTAAATTAATTAGCAGTAAGAAGAAAGAACTGAATTGAACTGAAGAAGAAAGGATCTATTTTTAATTCTTCTGAAATGAATGCCTTTTTTGCTGATGCTAAACCTACATAGATATTTGTAAAGCTAAATTTGCTATTGGAAAAAATGATTCATGCTTACCTGTTTGAACTGAAGCTAAATGAAATGCTTGCCTTTATAGATAGAATTAAAAGACAGAAAAAAGTGAGACATTTTTATTTTGACCAGTAGGCAATTTACATTTATTTGGAACAGAGGATAACCACAGTCTATAATATATTCCTTGTCATAAAAATTAGTGCTCTTTAAATAGAAAATATTCTTTACCCTTCAGTTCAGTTCAGTTCAGACATTCAGTTGTGTCCGACTCTGTGACTTGATGAATCACAGCACGCCAGGCCTCCCTGCCCATCACCAAATCCCAGAGTTCACTCAAACTCATGTCCATCGAGTCGGTGATACCATCCAGCCATCTCATTATCTGTCGTCCCCTTCTCCTCCTGCCCCCAATTCCTCCCAGCATCAGAGTCTTTTCCAGTGAGTCAACTCTTCATATGAGGTGGCCAAACTATTGCAGTTTCAGCTTTAGCATCAGTCCTTCCAATGAACACCCAGGACGAATCTCCTTTAGAATGGACTGGTTGGATCTCCTTGCAGCCCAAGGGACTCTCAAGAGTCTTCTCCAACACCACAGTTCAAAAGCATCAATTCTTCGGTGATCAGCTTTCTTCACAGTCTAACTCTCACATCCATACATGACTACGGGAAAAACCATAGCCTTGACTAGACCGACCTTGGTTGGCAAAGTAATGTCTCTGCTTTTTAATATGCTGTCTAAAGGAAATGGCAACCCACTCCAGTATTCTTGCCTGGAGAATCCCAGGGACAGAGGAGCCTGTTGGGCTGCTGTCTATAGGGTCGCACAGAGTCGGACTGATGCAACTTAGCAGCAGCATCAGGTTGGTCATAACTTGGGATCAGCTTATTCCCCATGTCACTTCTTAGTTAAACTAAACCTTTCTGTCTGACACTGGAGGAGTTTGGTACGACAACCAAAATCATATCTGTCCATATTATTCCTTAAAATTTTCGACCTCTTTTCCTGTATTTTGTGATTATTAAGAAATGGAAGTGTTGTAAAATCAGAAAATTATTATTACATATTACTGACTCTATAAAATAAAAATAAAGATGTTCTAAAAAAGATTTAAGTGAATAATGTCTTGAAGAGAATTGTCTTTGTCATTAAAAATTCAAAAGTAAGACATCTAGAAGACTTGGGACAATTAGATCATGTTCAACAAGAATTTTCCATCTCCACATTCACACTAAGCAGGTAGACCTCACCGTCTCCTAGACTACAGAAACGGGAGTAAGGGGAAGGGGACACACACTCATTCCTTTTCAGTATACACGCTGAAAGCAGGAGCCCAGTGGGCTACAGTCCAGAGTGTCATACAGACAACTAAGCATGCACACATATAAGCAGGAATAAATAGGCTTGTATAAAGAATAATGAAAAGAGAGTTAGAACAATACATTTTAGAAATATTTTGTCCAGGATTTGAGAGATATCACTATTGAAGGTTTGTATGTTATGTAACTTTTCAAATATTTGGTGGTCTTCCTCTTATTGATCTACATTTTTACTTAATATAAATGCAACTTATCACAATCTATGAGATGGAGCCAAAGCAGTAGTTAAATAAAATATTATAGTACTGAACACTTAGAATATTAAAATAGCATCTTAAGTCAATAAATTAAATTTTCACCACAATAAATTCTAAAAGTCATAGTAAAATAAATCCAAATCAAACAGAAGGAACAAAAAACAAAAAAAATAGAAATCACTCAGTTCAGTGCATTTCAGTAGCTCAGTTGTGTCCAACTCTTTGCGCCTCCATGAATCACAGCACACCAGGCCTCCCTGTTTATCACCGACTCCTGGAGTTCACTCAAACTCATGTCCATCGAGTCGGTGATGCCATCCAGCCATCTCATTCTCTGTCGTCCTCTTCTCTTCCTGCCCCCAACCCCTCCCAGCATCAGAGTCTTTTCCAGTGAGTCAACTCGTCACATGAGGTGGCCAAAGGATTGGAGTTTTAGCTTTAGCATCAGTCCTTCCAGTGAACACCCAGGAATGATCTCCCTTAGAATGGACAGGTTAGATCTCCTTACAGTCAAGGGACTCTCAAGAGTCCTCTCCAGCGCCACAGTTCAAAAGCATAAATTCTTCGGCCATCAGCTTTCTTCACAGTCCAACTCTCACATACAAACACGACCACTGGAAAAACCATAGCCTTGACTAGACAGACCTTGGTTGGCAAAGTAATGTCTCTGCTTTTTAATATGCTATCTAGGCTGGTCATAACTTGCCTTCCAAGGAGTAAGCGTCTTTCAATTTCATGGCTGCAATTAGCATCCGCAGTGATTTTGGAGCCCCAAAAAATAAAGTCTGACACTGTTTCCACTGTTTCCCCATCTATTTCCTATGAAGTGATGGGACCAGATACCATGATCTTAGTCTTCTGGATGTTGAGCTTTAAGCCAACTTTTTCACTCTCCTCTTTCACTTTCATCAAGAGGCTTTTTTAAGTTCCTCTTCACTTTCTGCCATAAGGGTGGTGTCAACTGCTTATCTGAGGTTATTGATATTTTCCCCTGCAATCTTGATTTCAGCTTGTGCTTCTTCCAGCCCAGTGTTCCTCATGATGTACTCTGCATATAAGATAAATAGGCAGGGTGACAATATTCATTGTTGACGTACTCCTTTTCCTATTTGGAACCAGTCTGTTGATCCATGTCTGGTTCTACGTGTTCCTTCCTGACCTGCATAGAGATATCTCAAGAGGCAGGTGAGGTGGTCTGGTATTCCCATCTGTTTCAGAATGTTCCACAGTTTATTGTGATCCACAGAGTCAAAGGATTTGGCATAGTCGATGAAGCAGAAATAGATGTTTTTCTGTAACTCTCTTGCTTTCTCCATGATCAAGCAGATATTGGCAATTTGATTTCTGGTTCCTCTGCCTTTCTAAAACCAGCTTGAACATCTGGAAGTTCACGGTTCATGTATTGCTAAAGCCTGGCTTGGAGAATTTTGAGCATGACTTTACTAGCGTGTGAGATGAGTGCAATTGTGCGGTAGTTTGAGCATTCTTTGACATTGCCTTCCTTTGGGATGGGGATGAAGACTGACCTTTTCCAGTCCTGTGGCCACTGCTGAGTTTTCCAAATTTGCTTGCATATTGAGTGCAGCACTTTCACAGCATCATCGTTCAGGACTTGAAATAGTTCAACTGGAATTCCATCACCTCCACTAGCTTTGTTCGTCATGACGCTCTCTAAGGCCCACTTGACTTCAATTCCAAGATGTCTGGTTCCAGGTGAGTGATTACGCCATCGTGATTCTCTTCGTCATGAAGATCTTTTTTGTACAGTACTTCTGTGTATTCTTGCCACCTCTTCTTAATATCTTCTGCTTCTGTTAGGTCCATACCATTTCTGTCCTTTATTGAGCCCATCTTTGTATGAAATATTCCCTTGATATCTCTAATTTTCTTGAAATGATCTCTTGTTTTTCCTATTCTGTTGTTTTCCTCTATTTCTTTGCATTGATCGCTGAGGAAGGCTTTCTTATCTCTCCTTGCTATTCTTTGGAACTCTGCATTCAGATGCTTATATCTTTCCTTTTCTCCTTTGCTTTTTGCTTCTCTTCTCTTCACAGCTATTTGTAAGGCCTTCTCAGACAGCCATTTTGCTTTTTTGCATTTCTTTTCCATGGGGATGGTCTTGGTCCCTGTCTCCTTTACAATATCACGAACCTCCGTCCAGAGTTCATCAGGCAATCTATCTATCAGATCTAGACCCTTAAATCTATTTCTCACTTCCACTGTATAATCATACGGGATTTGATTTAGGTCATATCTGAATGGTCTAAGTGTTTTCCCTGCTTTCTTCAATTTAAGTCTGAATTTGGCAATAAGGAGTTCATGATCTGAGCCACAGTCAGCTCCTGGTCTTGTTTTTGATAACTGTATAGAGCTTCTCCATCTTTGGCTGCAAAGAATAAAATCAATCTGATTTCGGTGTTGACCATCTGGTGATGTCCATGTGTAGAGTCTTCCCTTGTGTTGTTGGAAGAGGGTGTTTGCTATGACCAGGGCGTTCTCTTGGCAAAACTCTATTAACCTTTGCCCTTCATTCTGTGCTCCAAGACCAAGTTTGCCTGTTACTCCAGGTGTTTCTTGGCTTCCCACTTTTTCATTCCAGTCCCCTGTAACAAAAAGGACATCTTTTTTGGGTGTTAATTCTAAAAGGTCTGCTACGTCTTCATAGAACCATTCAACTTCGGCTTCTTCAGCATTACTGGTTGGGCATAGGCTTGGATTACTCTAATATTAAATTGTTTGCCTTGGAAATGAACAGAGATCATTCTGTCATTTTTTACATTGCATCCAAATACTACATTTGGACTCTTTTGTTGACCATGATGGCTACTCCATTTCTTCTAAGGGATTCCTGCTCACAGGAGTAGATATAATGGTCATCTGAATTAAATTCACCCATTCCAGTCCATTTTAGTTCACTGATTCCTAGAATGTCTACGTTCACTCTTGTCCTAATTCCCCTAGGATATATATGTGCTTGTGTACTAAGTAGCTTTCAGTTGTGTGTGATTCTTTGTGACCCAGTGGACTGTAGGCCACCATGTTCCTCTGTCCATGGGTTTCTCCAGGCAAGAATCCTGGAGTCAGTTACCTTGTTATTTAAAGCACTACAGAATAAAGTAATACATCACTGAAAAGAAATGCTATGGCTAGGGACATTTTTGGTTGCTTTCCAAAATATTTGAATGGCTAGTGTAATGAGCTGATTCAATTGTACATTGACATGTGAGAGAACTAATTTCCAAGGCCGAAAGAAATCTATTTCTACTTAAAGAGCACTGCTTGCTTTGGAGAGAGCAAATGATTTAGAAAGACATTTTCAACACCTAACCTTCAAATTGTTTAAAGTTGAATATCAATAGAACATCATTTAAAATACTCCGTATCAAAGAAAGAAATAACTTCATTCCAATCCAGGAAGATAAGCGTGAACTCTTACATCAAAAGTGTTGTTTACATTTTAGATTGATTTTCTTAGCTAATCATGCCGTAAATATCAAAGTTTATTAAGCCAGATTTTTACAGGCTATTAAGATAATATATTAAATTTGATAAGTTAGACTATATTTCAGGCAATGTCTTCATCATTCTGTTAGAAAATTAGTGAGATAAATGACTAAAAGAATTTTGAAATGTATTGTTAGTTTTAATGTAAAAAGTTATTAAACTAGTTGAGGCAGTTTTGAAGAAAATTCTAAACGTAGGAAAACTTATTGAAGAAAGCAGTAATTGCTTTCTTTTTAAATGTTTTAAAAGTGTTTGCATACTACCATCAATGAAATGCAGTGTTATTTCTGAAGAAACACTATTTTGAAAAGTATTAGTTGCTCAGTTGTGTCCAACTCTTTCTCCTCATGGACTGTAGCCCACCAGGCTCCTCTGTCCATGGAATTTTCCCACAAGAATATTGGAGTCTTCAGTAGCTATTCCCTTCTCAAGTGGTTCTACCTGACCCAATGGTCAAACCCAGGTCTCCTGCACTACAGGCAGACTCTTTACCATCTGAGGCAACAGGAAAGTCCTCTTGAATGGAATCTAACATTTTAAGGCATTAAAATAAAAATCATTGATGTTATACTTTTCTGATTAAACAAATACTACAAAAACAGACTACAGATATAACTGTCTTTGTCCTCATCCAGAGGGAGTTAGAGCCCTGAGGTCATTAGCTAAGTAAAAGAGAAATTGACCTGTGTCCCTAAGAAAAGAAGCCAACCTACAGGAAAAACAAACAAACACAAAGCCTCAGTTAAAAGAATCAAGCCTGTTTACTGTTCACTTGGAAGGACTTCTGCAAAAGAAAAGTTTGAGTAGAATTAATTTTAGAGTAATGACGTGACACTGCCTTTCTCCATCTACAGTGAAGGGCTATAAGTATACAATCAAATCACAATACTACTCTCATGTCCAGTATTAGGTGTAGATTGAAAACACTGGTGCTGGTTTAGTCACTATCCTGTCTGACTCTTGCGATCCCCATGGATTGCAGCCCAACAGACTCCTCCATCCAAGAGATTTCCCAGGCAAGAATACTGGAGCGGGTTGCCATTTCTTTCCCCAGGGGATCTACCTGACCCAGAGATTGGACCCATGTCTCCTCCATTACAGGTGGATTCTTTATTGCTGAGCCACCAGGGATTCACTAAGGTGAATATTTTGTTATGAAAATACTGAGAATAATTCATAGGTTGTGACATTTCCATATCTTTCTCTCCCTTCTTTCTTTTCCTCCCTCTCTCCTTCCCACCCTTCTTTCTTTCCTCCTTCCCCGTCTCTCCCCCTCTCTTTCTCTCGTCCTCTTCTTTCTTTTCTCTATGTTGCTTGAATTTCATCCAGCTCATAATCATTTTATTGCTTAAGTATCATTTGAGAAAATAAAATGTGGAGAGCCTTATAATAGATGTGGTGGATAATAACACCATCTCTGTATTGCGTATGTGAATGCGTGCTCAATTGTGTCTGACTCTTTGCAATCTCCTAGACTTTAGCCCATCAGGCTCCTCTGTCCATGGAATTTTCCAGGCAAGAATGCTGGAGAGGGCTGCTATCTCCTCCTCCAGGCAATCTTCCAGACCCAGGGATCGAACCTGCAACTCTTGCATCTCCTGCACTGGCAGGTGGATTGTTTACCACTAGTGCCATGTGGGAAAACCCTCTGTATTGCAGAACACTGTAATTTCAATTAAACTGTTTTGGAAAGTAAACATAAAATCATTTAACACAAATAGAAACTGTTAATCAAAGTCTGAAATAAATAGTGGACTTGGAATTTGTAGTCACCAACTGTTCGGTTTGTACACTTTTTCTTCGTAACTCTGTTCTTAGTGTTTTAGGTTATTAAAACAGAAATAATGAGTCCAACACAACATGTGATCAATATATACATCGTTTGCTGTCATAGATGAACACATAATATTTTTCAGTATTATAATAAAACCATGCATGAATGGTATCCCTGACACCACCTGGAAAACATTCCAAATTCATGGAGAAAATCCTCGGTATTTTTATATGAAGGAAAGATTTTATGCTACTATAATATTTAAGGAGGGAATTAAAAATTGGATAGAAATTGCTTAAGAACTTCTCTACATTTCAAAAGGTTTTATCATGCAATTTCTATTTAATATTCGTAATACATGTGGAAATTTCAAAAATTACTTATCATTGCATCTTATTAAGAAATTGTCTCAAATCTTAGTTAAGCAAATTAGTACTCAGTTGTAGACTGCTAATTTCCAACTTGTTTTTCAATTGCTATTTTTACTTTTCTCTGATTTGTTTTCCCAAAATACTTAAGAAAAATATGGAAGAAGGTTATTGTTACAATATTGGAGAAGAATTAAGACGAGACTTCAATGTGCAGAGAGAGAGGTGAACACAAAACACAATAATGAGAATAGTGCATCCCATTGGCAAATCATTAGTGGAGGTTATAGTAATCTAATTAACATTGGATACTGTTATCCATTCATAAATCAAATACTTATTGGGTTATTTATATATGTTAGTTCCCAGGAAGGAGAAGTATATATAAATGATACATTCTATGTTCCCCTGAATTTACCTGTTGCAGTAAAAGTAACTTGGATTTTGAGTTGTACATGCCTAAAATTGTCTTAATAATGCCTTCTATTTACTTTGATCTTAGACTATTTATATAGCATTTTTAAGTTGAAATTTATTGAAAGCATGGCTGTCAATTGCAGGAATTACCACTCAAATGCAAAATCAGTATTTGAGATTTGATTAATACCTCTTTGGCTGAATTCTTTATGACTCTTTCAATTTGAAATAAACTGACTATACCAACTATTACAACACAAAAAAAATCACAAAGGTCATTCCCCAAATCACTTTTTCTGGCTTGTTTTTAAATTATAGTTGCATGATGACTCAAAAATATTTGATAGCTTAAATCAAAATATAAATAAATGCAATTCAAAAGAAATAACATAAGAAAGGAGAATTGATGGAAAGGTCTTCTAAATAAAATTGTCAGATTTCTGGCTATAAATTCATCTCACAAGCTGAATTACGGAATGCAGCATCGATTATTTCATTATCAGTAACGGGAAAATACAGCCATCTATCAGCAGACCTAATTCCTGATACTACTCTTTTCTGATGGATTGTTTTTTGTAAAAGAATGAATTTCTTTAAACTACGGCTTAATATCAAGTTTAGGTGCTTTTTTAGAACTCAAATTAATGAGTTTTAAAAGTGCAGTGTACACATTTCATCACTTGGGAAACTGCAACTCAGAGAGATAGAGGACTTTACATTGATTATATATATATATATATATATATATATAGCAGGTGCTTTCAGGAGACCAAACAGTAGAAGGCAATTTCTCTCCAGTCATGGCATTTGCTCTCCTGGGATTTTTGGATCTTCCAAACCTCCAGGGATTTGTATTTGGAATTTTCTTTCTCATCTACATATTCATCTTTACAGAATAATCACGACGGTAGACGCTGTGCTCCAGACACCCCTGTATATTTTCCTTGCAAATTTCTCGTCACTCGAAATCGGTTACGTATCTGTCACTTTCCCTAGGATTCTAGTGACCCTTTGGACTCAGGACAGAAGTGTTTCTTCGTTGAGCTGTGCCATCAGACGCGCTTCTTCCTTGCTCCGGGAGCCCCGGGGGCGCTCCTCCTGGGAGTGAGGTCTGTGCCCTGTGCGTCCATGTGCAGCCTCTGAGCCATCAGAGGCGCCTCTTCCTTGCTCCGGGAGCCCCGGGGGCGCTCCTCCTGGGGTTGAGGCCTGGGCCCTGAGCATCCACGTGCAGCCTCTGCACGCCCTTCCCTCACAACCCACAGGACGGGCCTGCAGTCGGCTGCTGGCGCCTGGGCGCGGGAAATCCAGTCTTGACAGCACAGACATGCCGGGTGTACTTACTGCTCTTCTGTGCTTCACACCAGATCGACCGCTTCTTCTGTGACATTCCCCATTGATCACCGTGGCCTGTGGGGACACTGCACTTAATGAAATGTGTGTCTCTCGGTTGCTGTGCTGTTTGCCACGATTCCTTTCCTCCTGATACTGGGCTTTGATGTCAAAATCATTTCTGCCGTCTGAAAGCTGCGCTCAGCCACAGGCTGGTCCAAAGCCTTCTCCACCTGCTCTTCCCATCTCACCGTTGTGCTTTTATTCTCTGGTTCCGTGACTATTACCTATTTATGCCCCAAATCAAATCATTCCGCAGGAACCGACAAAATGTTCTCTGTTTCCTACACTGTTGTGACGCCAGTGTTTAACACCTTGATATACAGTCTTAGGAATAAGGATGTGATTGCAGTTTTGAAAAAACTTTTACTTAAGAAAACACTGCAAAGATGTGAAAGGTCACTTTTCAATATTTGTCTCAGAGGGCTCACAGAAATATAGTTTAATTTCACTCTTCCCATGTTCACTGACAGTGTTCAGTTCAGTTCAGTTCAGTCGCTCAGTCGTGTCCGACTCTCCGTGACCCCATGAATCACAGCACGCCAGGCCTCCCTGGCCATCACCAACTCCCGGAGTTCACTCAAACTCATGTCCATCGAGTCGGTGATGCCATCCAGCCATCTCATTCTCTGTCGTCCCCTTCTCCTCCTGCCCCCAACCTTTCCTAGCATCAGAGTCTTTTCCAGTGAGACAACTCGTCGCATGAGGTGGCCAAAGTATTGGAGTTTCAGCTTCAGCATCAGTCCTTCCAATGAACACCCAGGATTGATCTCCTTAAGAATAGACTGGTTGGATCTCCTTGCAGTCCAAGGGACTCTCCAGAGTCTTCTCCAGCACCACAGTTCAAAAGCATCAATTCTTCGGGGATCAGCTTTCTTCACAGTCCAACTCTCACATCCATACATGACCACGGGAAAAACCATAGCCTTGACTAGACGGACCTTAGTGTTAAGTATTCCTAATTATTATGTTGTCATTTACAATTATTACTATTTTGGGTTTTCTGCCTGAAGTCATTTTGACTATATTTTAAATAAGAAAATTTATTAATTGTGTTTTATTCTTTAATACAAATCTACTTTTTCATAGCTATTTTAAATTTACCCAACTATAACACTTCAGAAAACTAAGATCGTGGCGTCTGATCCAATCACTTCATGGGAAATAGATGGGGAAACAGTGGAAGCAGTGTCAGACTTTATTTTGGGGGGCTCCAAAATCACTGCGGATGCTGATTGAAGCCATGGAATTAAAAGACGCTTACTCCTTGGAAGGAAAGTTATGACCAACCTAGACAGCATATTAAAAAGCAGAGACATTACTTTGCAAACCAAGGTCTGTCTAGTCAAGGCTATGGTTTTTCCCGTGGTCATGTATGGATGTGAGATTTGGACTGTGAAGAAAGCTAATCGCCGAAGAATTGATGCCTTTGAACTGTGGTGTTGGAGAAGACTCTTGAGAGTCCCTTGGACTGCAAGGAGATCCAACCAGTCCATTCTAAAGGAGATCAATCCTGGGTGTTCATTGGAAGGACTGATGCTAAAGCTGAAACTCCAATACTTTGGCCACCTCATGCGATGCGTTGACTCACTGGAAAAGACTCTGATGCTGGGAGGGATTGGGGGCAGGAGGAGAAGGGGACAAGAGAGAATGAGATGGCTGGATGGCATCTTCGACTCGATGGAGGTGAGTTTGAGTGAACTCTGGGAGTTGGTGATGGACAGGGAGGCCTGGCATGCTGTGATTCATGGGGTAGCAAAGAGTCGGACACAACTGAGTGAGTGAACTGAACTGAACACTTTCAGATAAGTAAACCGCTAGAATTTTGCTTAAAATGTGTAGAAAAAATATACTTTGCCTTGATAACTGGTAAATTATTTACAAATATTCTGGTACTGCCATTTGTATTTGTGACACATTCATTTTTCATGGGAGATTTTTTATTAGATATGTGATGCAGAATGAACACAAGACTAAATTAAAAGTCATATATTTATGAACAGTAATTTTAAAATAGAATGAAAACCTTTTATTGCATTCACTTTCTCAGTATAAATTAAGAAAATTGTTCCATGTGTAATCAGAGGGAGCTGTATATCTGGATCTTTTCTTCCCACTTCTTCCAAGAGTGATAAAAATTGAATATCAAACATCTGACAGTGCTGTCATACTGCTTTCATTACTGTGCTTCATAACAATTTCCAAAATGTATTTCCTACTTAGAATCTTTGCTGCTAAGTCACTTCAGTTGTGTCCGACCCTTTGTGACCCCATTGACGGCAGCCCACCAGGCTCCCCCGTCCCTGGGATTCTCCAGGCAAGAACACTGGAGTGGGCTGCCATTTCCTTCTCCATAGAATCTTTGCTAGAGCTTACTTAATTAACAAAGTTGCAATGAAAAAGAAAATCTATGTATGAATTCTTTTTTTACACTTAATATCAAGGAACAGATTAGTAATTTAGATGAAAATTCAGAGCTTCCCTGATACCTCAGATGTTAAAGAATCCACCTACAATGCAGGAGACCCCATTTCAATTCCAGGGTCAGGAAGATACCCTGGAGAAGGGATAGACTACCCACTCCAGTATTCTTGGGCTTCCCTTATGGCTCAGCTGATAAAGAATCTGCCCACAATGCGGGAGACCTGGGTTCGATCCCTGCGTTGGGAACATCCCCTGATGAAGGGAAAGGCAACCCATTCCAGTATTCTGGCCTTAAGAATTCGATGGACTGTATAGTCTCTGGGGTTGCAAAGAATCCGTCACGACTGAGCAACTTTCACTTTCCAAGCAAAGATTCACACACAATTACTTAATATCACAAATAGTAATATATACATAAAAAATGCCTAACACTGCCTCCCTATAAGCTATATTTAAATTAGCATAAATATACCTAACCTTTTTTTTATTTATTAAAAAAGGTTAGTTATCTTTATACCTTTACCAGTTGATCTTTCAGCAATGTATATGAAATTAACCAGAGGGTACAGATAAAATCAAGAATTATTCCATCATAAATATCCTAACCGAAAAGAAAAAAGAGAGAATATATCACCACTTCACTGTACAGCTGCTTCTGTCTTTCGAATGTGTAACTCAAGGGATACTCAGTCTCTATAACCAAAAGTTATTACTAATACTTGTAGACAACATCACTTATTTATCTAATGATAATGTCACTTTATAGGTTTAATTTCTTTTGTAGATTTTCTTCATTCAGATTAATTTCTCTTTAAAAGAGTTAACAGTTTAATTATAACATTTGATTTATAAATTTGGATTTTTATTTTTCTAGGGCTTGTGAGGATTCCTAGGTGTTTCATTGGTATAGAATTTGCCTGCCAATGAAGGAGATACAGGTTCGATTCCTGGGTTGGGAAATCTCCTGGAGAAATAAATGACAACTCACTGCAATATTCTTGCATGAAAAATTCCATGGACAGAGTAGCCTAGGGGGCTATATAGTCCATGAGTTAGCAGGCGTCAGACGTGACAGAGTGATTGAGTATGCACACGTGAGTGTAAATATCTTAACCTACTTCATCTATTTTTTGTATGTGTCAAAAATTAAATACATTACTGATGGTGATAAAGAAAGTGAAGATATAATAGTTGCTGCTGCTGCTAAGTCGCTTCAGTCGTGTCCAACTCTGTGCGACCCCATAGACGGCAGCCCACCAGGCTACCCCGTCCCTGGGATTCTCCAGGCAAGAACACTGGAGTGGGTTGCCATTTCCTTCTCCAATGCATGCAAGTGAAAAGTGAAAGTGAAGTCGCTCAGTCGTATCCAACTCTTAGCGACCCCATGGACTGCAGCCTACCAGGCTCCTCCATCCATGGGATTTTCCAGGCAAGAGTATTGGAGTGGAGTGACATTGCCTTCTCTGATATAATAGTTATGGGATTGCTATTCTTTCCCTTTCAAACTGTGACACTAAAGAAGTCTCTTGGATGAAATTAGGTCAAACCAGTCAGTCCTAAAGGAAATCAACCCTGAATATTCATCGGAAGGACTGATGCCAAATTTGAAGCTCCAATACTGGCCACCTGATGCAAAGAACCAACTCATTGGAAAAGACCCTGATGCTGGGAAAGATTGAAGGCTAATAGGAAAAGGAAGTGGCAGAGGATGAGATAATTAGATAGCATCATGGGCTCAATGGGCATGAACTTGAACAAACTCTGGGAGACAGTGGAGGACAGAGGAGCCTGCCACACTATAGTCCATAGGGTCACAAACAGTTGGACATGACTTTGAGACTGAACAACAATAGTAATCCTTTCCCTTAACTCTTAGATAAGCAAATTGTAATGAAATGAAGCAGTATCAGTCCTATAATTAATATAACTGATTTTTGTTTTGAATTTATTATAATCTGTGCATTCTAAAGTATCTCAACTGTTCTTTTTGTATCAATTTCTCTGTCTATAAAATAGCAACAACACCTACTACCATTAATTATGTCAAAGCAATGAACACAATATCTTGGATTCAAGGAGTCTTTTGCAAATTTTAAAAATCTTGGAGAAGGAAGCATTTGCCAACCTCTAGTTTTCCATAGAATAAAGGCTACTCATTTAAATTTTGAAATTATTTTTAACAATATTATTAATACAAATTCTCTTACAACAATGTTCGCACTTCCCTGCCCTCTTAAACCTTCAGGCAGAGTTCATTCTGCATTAGTGTCTCATGATATGCATGCATGAAGAAATAGATGCTCTTATCCTTCGTTTACAGCACCCGCCACTATTTGCTGACATGGAATATTTAATTTTGCACTGAATTTCTATAGAACACATATTCTTCTATCTCCTTTCCTTTCTTGATTCTCATCACTTCATTTTCAAGATTCTAGAAACATTCTTTAATTCATTAACTATTTTTTCCTAATATGTTTTTCATTGTCATCTATCATTCTTTATCCCACTGAAAAAGAGTAGACAGCTTTTTGTTGGTCATTTTATTTTATTTACAATTCTAAATGAGACCTCACTTGAAAGAAAAGGACAGAGATTATCTCAAGCCTCTTTCTCTTTTTATTTGATCTAAGATAGGAAAGTTATGACCAACCTAGATAGTATATTAAAAAGCAGAGACATTACTTTGCAAACCAAAGTCTGTCTAGTCAAGGCTATGGTTTTTCCCGTGGTCATGTATGGATGTGAGAGTTGGACTGTGAAGAAAGCTGATCCCTGAAGAATTGATGCTTTTGAACTGTGGTGCTGGAGGAGACTCTTGAGAGTCCCTTGGACTGCAAGGAGATCCAACCAGTCCATTCTAAAGGGGATCAGTCCTGGGTGTTCATTGGAAGGACTGATGCTGAAGCTGAAACTCCAATACTTTGGCCACCTCATGCGATGCGTTGACTCACTGGAAAAGACTCTGATGCTGGGAAAGGTTGGGGGCGGGAAGAGAAGGGGATGACAGAGAATGAGATGGCTGGATGGCATCACCGATTTGATGGACATGAGTTTGAGTGAACTCTGGGAGTTGGTGATGGACAGGGAGGCCTGGCGTGCTATGATTCATGGGGTCGCAGAGAGTCAGACATGACTGAGCGACTTAACTGAACTGAACTGAAGATATCCAGTAGTTTGCTAATGTTTACACATACTTTCAGTATGGAAATGCAATATATGAGGCAGTTATTAATTGATTCTCTGTTTTTTCAAGTATGTTGGCTGTCACAGAATAATGATCCTCAAAGACACATTTTATAAGGAAGGCTGAGTGCCGGAGAATTGATGCTTTTAAGTTGTGGTGTTGGAGAAGACTCTTGAGAGTCCCTTGGACTGCAAGAAGATCAAACCAGTCAATCCTAAAAGAAATCAATCCTGATTATTCATTGCAGGGACTGATGCTGAAGCTAAAGCTAAAATACTTTGGCCACCTGATGCGAAGAGCTGACTTATTAGAAAAGACCCTGATGCTGGCAAAGATTGAGGGGACGAGGAGAAGGGGATGACAGAGGACAAGATGGTTGGATGGCATCACCAATTCTATAGACATGAGTTTGAACAAGCTCCGGGAGATGGTGAAAGACAGGGAAAACTGGCGTGCTGCAGTCCATGGGCTCACAAAGAGTCGGACACAACTGAGCGACTGAATAGCAACAGCAATATATATATGTGACAACCTTGTGTGTGCATGCTAAGTCACTTCAGTTGTGTCTGATTGTGTCACCCTGTGGTCTGTAGCCAGCTAGGGTCCTCCTCCTGGTAAGAATACTGGAATGGGTTGCCATGCCCTTCTCCAAAATATCTTCCCAATCCAGGGATCAAACCCACGTCTCCTACAGTTCCTGCACTTCAGGCAGATTTTTTACAACTGAGCCACTGGGGAAGGCCATATATGACAACCTTAATCATTCCAAATATAATTACTTCAATGAATCCACCTAGGGAAGTTCGCATCTGTGTTATTACATGCACATACACAAACTCTTTTTATCTATGTATCTATCATCTATCTAAATGCTTTAAACACAAAATATAAATGTACATATATAAATATGTATATCTTTTGTGTGTAAAGCTTATTATGGCAAAGCTCAATCATCTTACTTTTTGAAATTTTAACATCTCTCTAAAAGTTTGTTTCATAATTTATATTTTTTCCAACTCTTCCCTTAGACCATCTGTTCACCTTCTCTTTATCTTCCAGTTCTATTATTCTATTATATATATTCTCTGTACTAATTATAAGATAGTGAAATAAGCTTATATGCTTTCATGTCACAGCTAAAGAAATAGTTATCAATATAAAGGTTACATATAGCAAAACACTATTCCAAGAAACAATTATACGTATGATACTTATATAAATATAAATATGCAGATATCTTTAAAAGAAGGAAAGAAAGAGAAGATGCCTACCATTATTCCCTGAATATTCTTTTCCAGCAAGCAATCCATAGCTATTAATACAATCCAGATGCACAATGAAGACATATTCACTTTTCACTTTCCCTGAATCAGGCTATTAATCTTGGAAAGATTTTGCACATATTATTGACCTTCTCATCCTTCGTTGTCAGTTGGCTTCAGTCCACAAGAGTGATATTCTCCTAAAGTAAACACACACACACACAGACAAGCATGTAGGCCTACATAAATAAATATCTGTTTTTGTGTTTCTAAATAATAAAACTGTGTGTGCTTAGTTTCTCAGAATTATAAGTGACTTGTTCTGGAAATGGCACAATGAAAAGTAGTAACAAAAGATTATCTTGGTAATAAAGATATTTATTTGAGCATGACTTTACTAGCGTGTGAGATGAATGCAATTGTGCGGTAGTTTGATCTTTCTTTGGCATTGACTTTCTTTGGGATTGGAATGAAGACTGACATTTTCCAGTCCTGTGGCCACTGCTGAGTTTTCCAAATTTGCTGGCATATTGAGTGCAGCACTTTCACAGCATCATTTTTCAGGATTTGAAATTGCTCAACTGGAATTCTAGCTTTGTTTGTAGTGATGCTCTCTAAGGCCCACTTGACTTTACATTCCATGATGTCTGGCTCTAGGTGAGCGATCATGCCATTGGGATTATCTTGGTCTTGAAGATCTTTTTGTACAGTTCTTCTGTGTATTCTTGCCACCTCTTCCTAATATCATCTGCTTCTGTTAGGTCCATACCATTTCTGTCTTTATCGAGCCCATCTTTGCATGAAATGTTCCCTTGGCATCTCTAATTTTCTTGAAGAGATCTCTTGTTTTTCCTATTATGTTGTTTTCCTCTATTTCTTTGCACCAATCACCGAGGAAGGCTTTCTTATCTCTCCTTTCTATCCTTTGGAACTCTGCATTCAGATGCTTATATCTTTCCTTTTCTCCTTTGCTTTTCACTTCTCTTTTTTTCACAGCTATTTGTAAGGCCTCCTCAAACAGCCATTTTACTTTTTTGCATTTCTTTTCATCTCACACGCTAGTAAAGTCATGCTCAAAATTCTCCAAGCCAGGCTTCAGCAATATGTGAACCATGAACTTCCAGATGTTCAAGCAGGTTTTAGAACAGGCAGAGGCACCAGAGATCAAATTGCCAACATCCGCTGGAACATGGAGAAAGCAAGAGAGTTCCAGAAAAACATATATTTCTGCTTCATTGATTATGCCAAAGCCTTTGACTGTGTGGATCACAATAAATTGTGGAAAACTCTGAAAGAGATGGGAATCCCAGACCACCTGACCTGTCTCTTCAGAAACCTGTATGCAGGTCAGGAAGCAACAGTTAGAACTTGACATGGAACAACAGACTGGTTCCAAATAGGAAAAGCAGTTCATCAAGGTTGTACATTGTCACCCTGCTTATCATGAGGAATGCTGGGTCTGGAAGAAGCACAAGCTGGAATCAAGATTGCTGGGAGAAATATCAATAATCTCAGATATGCAGATGACACCACCCTTATGCAGAAAGTGAAGAGGAACTCAAAGGCCTCTTGATGAAAGTGAAAGAGGAGAGTGAAAAGTTTGGCTTGAAGCTCAACATTCAGAAAACAAAGATCATGGCATCTGGTGCCATCCCTTCATGGGAAATAGATGGGAAAACAGTGGAAACAGTGTCAGACTTTATTTTTTTGGGCTCCAAAATCACTGCAGATGCTGATTACATCCATGAAATTAAAAGACGCTTACTCCTTGGAAGGAAAGTTATGCTCAACCTAGATAGCATATTAAAAAGCAGAGACATTTCTTTGCCACCCAAGGTCCATCTAGTCAAGGCTATGGTTTTTCCTGTGGTCATGTATGGATGTGAGAGTTGGACTGTGAAGAAAGCTGTTTGCCGAAGAATTGATGCTTTTGAACTGTGGTGCTGGAGAAGACTCTGGAGAGTCCCTTGGACTGCAAGGAGATCCAACCAGTTCATTCTAAAGGAGATCAATCCTGGGTGTTCATTGGAAGGACTGATGCTGAAGCTAAAACTCTAATACTTTGGCCACCTCATGCGTCGAGTTGTCTCACTGGAAAAGGCTCTGATGCTGGGAGGGGTTGGGGGCGGGAGGAGAAGGGGACGACAGAGAATGAGATGGCTGGAGGGCATCACCGACTCTGTGGACATGAGTTTGAGTGAACTCCGGGAGTTGGTGATGGACAGGGAGGCCTGGCGTGCTGTGATTCATTGGGTTGCAAAGAGTTGGACACGACTGAGCGACTGAACTGAACTGAACTGAACTGAACTGAATACAACTGGGCCTATTATAGCAATTCTTGTCTAAAGGTCTTACTACAATAGAACATTTCACAATAAGGTTATAGAATTCCCAAGTGAATTATTTGTTATTTGTTGACCCATACAGAACTATATAACTGGAGAAAGAAAGGTCTCTCAGTGTTACAAGTAATTTTTATTTTGGTACTAACTAACACTTTATAGACAGATAAATTGAGCTTAAGATAAATATTGAAAATTTATAACAAATATATAAGAAATCAAGTTCTGAAATACAACTTATTATTTCAGTGAATGAACTAAGGTATTTGCATGGCCATTGTCTCAGTGTCATCATGACATCCTTGTTCCTTAGACTGTATATCATGGGTTTAAACACAGGCGTAGACGTGAGAAAGCACTTTGTCAGTTACTGGTAAGCCTGGGGATTTGGGTCTTAAATATGTGACAAGGCCTGATCTGAAGAACAACACCACAACCATAAGATGAGATGAGCAGGTGGAGAAAGCTTTGCCCCAACTTGTGGCTGATGGCAATTTAAGGATTGTGGAGATGATTTTGCCATAGGAGACAAGTATCAACAGAAAAGGAACCAAAACAGTGCAGCAACTGTGAAGACTAACATTTCACTCAGAAAAGTGTCCCCACAGGCCAGCCTGAGTATGGGAAGGATGTCACAGAAGATGTGGTTGACAGGGTTAGAACCACAAAAGGGCAGAGAGAAAACCTGGCCTGTCTGGCCACCAGCCTCACATGCCAGCCACACACCTTGTAGCTCATGATTAGAGGATAGTGCAGAGGGCTACAAATGGCCACGTAGTGGTCATAGGTCATCACAGCCAGATGGAAGCATCGGTGGCTCCAAGTATAAGAATGAAGCACGGTTGTGTGGCACAAGCAACTAAACAATCTGTTCTTCTTTGTGTCCAAAGACTAACGAGCATTCTGGGGAGTGTAATAGACACACAGCAGATTTCCAAAAGGGAAAAGTTGCCAAGGAAAAAATACATGGGGGTCTGGAGACCAGGGTCTAGTTTTGTTATCAGAAATATGATGCCATTGCCCATCAAGATAATTATATAGATGAGTAAGAACAGTCCAGATAAAAACGTCTGGAGATGAGGAACATCAGCAAAGTCCAAGAGAACAAACTCCATCAGTTTAGTGAGATTACCTTCTGGTGCTTTTTTTTGGTGTTCCATCTGTGAAAAGGCGGAAATGTATAACCTGCTTTATATTTTTCCATCAGGAATCAGTGCCTGTTTTATAAATTGTATCAGGATATCCAGATTGATTTCCAAGATCAATGCAATTGTTTCTAATTTAAGAATTTTATTATATATGCATTTCTCCTTTCTCAGTTTATAATCCATGTGTTATCACCATAAACTCTCCCTTGAAATATCTTTTAGGGCATTCTTTTCGAATACAGTCCAAATTCAAAAAAGTTTAAGTGTTAGTCATTCAGTTGTGTCTGACTCTCTGATCCCATGAACTGTAGCCCACCAGGCTTCACCGCCCATAGGATTTCCTAGGCAAGAATAGTGGAGTGGGTTGTCATTTCCCTCTCCAGAGGATCTTCCCCACCCAGGGATCAAACCCAGGTCTCCCACAGTGCAGGTGGATTATCAACTGAGCCACCAGGGAAACCCCAAATGCCCTGATCAGCATAGGCATTGGACAAACTGATAATCATTGAAGATAGACCCACAGTGTTGCTACGTGATCCCAGTTTTAAATACTTACATTATTTTGTGGCCGTGTCTCATGGCTTATGGGATCTTAGTACCCCAACCAGAGACTGAAGTGAAAGTACAGAGTCCTAATCTTTGGACTTCTAGGGAATTCCCTTAAATATTTACATTTTTTTGGCAAATTTACTGTATATCTCTATAACTTTCCTTTACATTCTTCAGTAGAACTATTAATATAACAGAAATTACCTTCCTTATATATTTTCAGCTACATATTTCAATGCTTCATTTCCTTCCCATCACTTGATGATCTTGATCATACATGTTCTTATATACAATTCACATTATTAGGCAGTTTACAAAAAAATGAGAGATTTTATTTTATTGTACATAGGGGAATAAAATACATATATTTCTGTAAGATAGTATGTGGGGGCTATAAGAGGGGTTTATTCTGGAAAAGGTGTGTGGGAATAGATACAGATAGAAGCAATTAAGAGGGTCACTCTGGGAAAACAGAAGTCACCTGGAATGTGTCCACTAGCTGTGTAAGATACTTCCTATTATGCTTTACCCTGTGTTTTGTGTGCTTCTCGGTTGTCTTTGTTGTTCCTCAAAAAATAATAATAATAATTCAGATAACAGTTTCTAAACTCACTTTTCTTGAACTAGGATACTGAGATTTAGCAACGATGGATATATTGATCATTTGCACATTGGTTCTGTGATTGCAAATCAGTGCCTATTTTTTAAATCATACTTAAGTTTGAATCCTAACTCGGTTATTTATTATCTGTTATATTAAGTAATTGTTTAAATTTTCTGTTTGCTTTCTTATTTGAGATAATTAAATATGATATAGTTGATAAAATTACCTATCACTTTTAATATGTTTAAGTTATGGTCCTATAACTATAATTATTAATATGACATAATGTTCTTAAATCTTTAGTTGCCAGGGTTGTAACACACTCCCTAGAAAAAATTGTTTTTGGTAGAGTTATTGAGTTACTTGTTGATGATTACATTTTTGCATTTTTTTTCCCTTTCATCAGAGCCAGGAGTAGAATACAGTCTGAGCTAAATAAGGAATGAGACTCCTCAGAGCATGCACTCAGTTTCAGGGCTGACTCTGCATTGCACCATTGTTAAAGGGACTGCCTCATTAAATATTACACTCCAGGCATCACTTGACTCAACATGATTCCCAACCCTGCTTCTCATTTCCCCATCATTTATGTTTTGAGTTTTTCCATGCAAGCACAGTCTAAATATAGTGTCATGGACAAAAAATACAATCCTGACAAGATGACCTGCAATCGAATCATAGCTTCACTTGCATGCTTTGTGACAATGCGAACTGCTTAATCTTCCTGTGCCGTAGATCAGTTCAGTTCAGTCGTGTCCGACTCTTTGCGACCCCATGAATCACAGCATGCCAGGCCTCCCTGTCCATCATCAACTCCTGGAGTTCACTCAAACTCATGTCCATCGAGTCGGTGATGCCATCCAGCCATCTTATTCTCTGTCTTCCCCATCTCCCCCCGCCCCCAATCCCTCCTAGCATCAGACTCTTTTCCAGTGAGTCAACTCGTCGCATGAGGTGGCCAAAGTATTGGAGTTTCAGCTTAAGCATCAGTCCTTCCAATGAACACCCAGGATTGATCTCCTCTAGAATGGACTGGTTGGATCTCCCTGTAGTCCAAGGGACTCTCAAGAGTCTTCTCCAGCACCACAGTTCAAAAGCATCAAATCTGCTTCTGTTTGGTCCATACCATTTCTGTCCTTTATCGAGCCCATCTTTGCATGAAATGTTCCCTTGATATCTCTAATTTTCTTGAAGAGATCTCTTGTTTTTCGTATTCTGTTGTTTTCCTATATTTCTTTGCTTTGATCGCTGAGGAAGGCTTTCCTATCTCTCCTTTCTATTCTTTGGAACTCTGCACTCAGATGCTTATATCTTGCCTTTTCTCCTTTGCTTTTTGCTTCTCTTCTTTTCACAGGTATTTGTAAGGCCTTCTCAGGCAGTCATTTTGCTTTTTTGAATTTCCTTTCCATGGGGATGATCTTGGTCCCTGTCTCCTGTACAATGTCATGAACCTCTGTCCATAGTTCATCATTCAGTCTATCTATCAGATCTAATCCCTTAAATCTATTTCTCACTTCCACTGTATAATCATAAGGGATTTGATTTATGTCATATCTGAATGGTCTAGTGGTTTTCCCTACTTTCTACAATTTATGTCTGAATTTGGCAATAAGGAGTTCATGATCTTAGACACAGTCAGCTCCTGGTCTTGTTTTTGCCAACTGTATAGAGCTTCTCCATCTTTGGCAGCAAAGAATACAAACAATCTGATTTCGGTGTTGACCATCTGGTGATGTCCATGTGTAGAGTCTTCTCTTGTGTTGTTGGAAGAGTGTGTTGATATGACCAGGGCGTCCTCTTGGCAAAACTATATGAGCCTTTGCCCTGCTTCCTTTCGTGCTCCAAAGCCAAATTTGCCTGTTACTCCAGGTGTTTCTTGACTTCCTACTTTTGCATTCCAGTCCCCTATAATGGAAAGGACATCTTTTTCGGGTGTTAGTTCTAAAAGGTCTTGTAGGTCTTCATAGAACCATTCAACTTCGGCTTCTTCAGCATTACTGGTTGGGGCATAGGCTTGGATTACTGTGATATTGAATGGTTTGCCTTGGAAACGAACAGAAATCATTCTATCCTTTTTAAGATTGCATCCAAGTACTGCATTTCGGACTCTTTTGTTGACCATTATGGCTACTCCATTTCTTCTAAGGGATTCCTGCCCACAGTAGTAGATATAATGGTCATCTGAGTGAAATTCACTCATTCCAGTCCATTTTAGTTCACTGATTCCTAGAATGTCTACGTTCACTCTTGTCATCTCCTGTTTGAGCACTTCCTAACATTCCAGGTTCCTATGCAATATTGCTCTTTACAGCATCGGACCTTGCTTCTATCACCAGTCACATCCACAACTGGGTATTGGTTTTGCTTTGGCTCCATCCCTTCATTCTTTCTGGAGTTATTTCTCCACTGATCTCCAGTAGTATACTGCGTACCTACCAACCTGGGGAATTCCTCATTCAGTATCCTATCATTTTTCCTTTTTATACTGTTCATGGTGTTCTCAAGGCAAGTATATTGAAGTGGTTTGCCATTCCCTTCGGCTGCAAAACTGACTAACAATTTATTAACAGTTATAATTGTTTTATGAATTAATTCATTTGATACATGTAAAGCAAATTAAAGATGTTTTGGCATTCATAGAAAGTCTATTTAAAAGCTATCTATTATGTTTGTCATTATAAACTAAATTTTACCATACATTGACATGAATCCGCCCCGGGTGTACATGAGTTCCCCTTCCTGAACCCCCCTCCCACCTCCCTCCTCCCTTTATCCTCCCTCTAGGTCATCCCCGCACACCAGCCCCCGAGCATCCTATAACACGCATCGACCCTGAACTGGTGATTCGTTTCATATATGACAGCATACATGTTTCAATGCCATTCTCATGTCAATGTATGGCAAAACCAACCAATATAATATTGTAAAACAATTAGCCTCCAATAAAAAAAAAAGAGAGAGAAAAATGAAAGAAAATGATAGGGGAAACTCTTAAGGCAACAGGAAGCATTTAGAAGTGAGATACTGCTGTAGTATTGTTACTGTTTTGAGTCATTTACTAATAATATTGAAGCTGTTCAGAATCAGAGAGAGGCATTTAAGGCCAAAATTAATGAAAAGATTTTTGTTAAGGCTGTTAGTCAACGCTTTTCACCTGGACAATATCTATTGTATAAAATATATTACTAAAAATCAGTATCTCATTTTTGGTATAATATTATTTTAAAATATCTGTTGCCATATATATTATTAAAACAATTGACTCCTTAAAAATAAATAAATAAGAAAAAATAAAGTCAAAAAAAAAAAGAAAAAAAGAAACTAAATTTTATTCTTCTACATTTCACTCTCTGTTTTGCCACTATGAAAAACTGATCTCTAATTTACCTTGTCTTTGTATAACATAGTTAATGAGGGAATGAAATAAGATATTAAAACAATCATCATAGTGATATAAAACTCCCAGACTCTTAGATGTGAATTCTTCAAGAATTTTCTGCCAATAATTTCAATAATATTATCACCTCTACTCTGTAGAACTAATAGGGAGAACACACACGAATATGTAGCAAATAGTGTTGCAATTCCTTTCATTTACCTTTTATTTTCCCACTGATATTACATGATCTGGGACCGAAGGACTGAGACTATTTTCACACTTGAGAACAATATAGAACCTAGAAAATGCTTTCTTACTTAATATAGTGTTCATTATTTGATTCTGAAATTTAGAAAAGGAACAGACACTTTTAAAATTGTCAATCTGATGTACACCCGGTGCAGATTCATGTCAATGTATGGCAAAACCTATACAATAATGTAAAGTAATTAGCCTCCAATTAAAATAAGTAAATTTAAAAAATTAAATAAAATAAATTAAAAAAAATAAATTTACATCTAAACACAAAATAAAATAAAATAAAATTATCAATCTGAAAAGAAAGAAAAAATTAATATACAAAAGAATAGAATTTTAATCTTTATCATTTTATGAACAAAAACATTTAGTATGAGCAATTTCACCCATGACTTGAATAAAATTATTTCCAGTGCTATATAAAATACAGTTTCTAATTGTATAGATACAACATTTTGGTGATCAAAACTTGTATGACATGAAATAGGTAAGATTTGAGTTTGAATTTTTCAAGAGTACAACATGGTGTATTTCAAGTATATTTGTATATCTGATAAAAATTCGCAATGTAATCCTTGAAAATAATTTAAAAACAATGTTGATTTAAAGCTATCTTTATTATTTTATAAATCCTGAATTCTATAATTTTCTTTCTTCAAAATAATTGTTCTTTGAATTCCCCAATGGTTGTAACTTTATTTTATGTGTTATGTCATTTTAAATCTCTTATTATAATATCAAACTGAATAAACATATATAAATTTTGTTACAATGTGTTGACTCAAATGAAGTTTTCTTTAATATCATCTATACCTAGTCTTTAATTATTACATTTTTTGACATTTCAAAGTGACTTAGTACCGTTATTTATTATTAAATTGCAAATTTTATTTAATATATTAAGAAATATATATAAGTTGCTTTAATGAACCAAAACATTTGCTGCCATGTTAAAATTTATAATTTACACATGTTTTAGTGTGTAGATTAGTAATTTAAAATAAGAATTAAACCTTAATATAATTATCTTCACATTTACCTTTCTTTCTTGAGATGATGCTGATTTTTCTCACTAGAGGTCAGAATATTTAAGTTCCTGTGAGGAAATGTCTGATGCTAGGAGTGATTGGGGGTGGGAGGAGATGGGGATGACAGAGAATGAGATGGCTGGATGGCATCACCGACTTGATGGACATGAGTTTGAGTGAACTCTGGGAGTTGATGATGGACAGGGAGGCCTGGCATGCTGTGAGTCATGGGGTCGCACAGAGTCGGACATGACTTAGCGACTGAACCGAACTGAAGTGAAATTCCTTGTTTCATCAAAGTTATTCAACTGGCCTTTAAATATTCTGTTATTTCTAAACATAAAGTGCTCTTTAAAAGTAGTTATCTCTACCCAAGGGATCTCAGCCACCTGGAACATTTAAATTTCCAATTAAAATCATCACTTTGTGAATTTTCTGACTTGTATTTTTTTTTTTAATTTTCCCAGATAGCTCTCACTCTACTCAGAAAACGTTTTTCTTCAGCCTCTTCAGGGAAAAGGACACAGTGCATTTTATTTCTTAGATGTGAGCAGGGTGCTAAGTAATATTATTTGTGGGCTCCTCAGGTGGTACACTTGTTAAAAAATTGGCCTGCCAATGCAGGAGATGCAAGAGGTCAATGCAGGAGATGCAAGAGACACAGGTTTGATCCCTGGGTCAGGAAATTCACCTGGAGTAGGAAATGGCAACTCACCCCAGAATCCTTGCTGGAAGAATTCCATGGACAGAGAAGCCTGGTAGACTAGAGAGTCATACATGACTGAGCACACACACTCACACAGTATTATTGGGGTCGATCCAAAACAGACATGCATCCAATTCTTACCTTAACTATTATGAATGCATTATGCAGAGCCTTTCTATGATATGTTCCTTGATTCCTAGTTACAGGACAGATCTATGTAATAGTTATAATACATATTCTGATGGCAAATATTTTTATGTGCAAAATTACTGTGTTAGGTTAATTAAGGTTTATGATTTCTTCAGCAACCTGAGATTTAGCTGATGAATGAATTCAGTTCAGTTCAGTTCAGTCGCTCAGTCGTGTCTGACTCTTTGTGACCCCATGAACCACAGTACCAGGCCTCTCTGTCCATCACCAACTCCTGGAGTTCACTCAAACTCATGTTCATCAAGTCGGTGATGCTATCCAGCCATCTCATTCTCTGTCGTCCCCATCTCCTCCCACCCCCAATCCCTCCTAGCATCAGACTCTTTTCCAGTGAGTCAACTCGTCGCATGAGGTGGATTTAAAAATTTAACCCAAGGTTAATTGTAGTAGGAGAAAATTTTTCCTCTCTTTTGCAGCCCACCACCAATTTTTTCCAAATTTATTTTACATGTTCAAGGTGTGAATACTTTCAGACTCTAGTTGCAATAAAATGAGACTCTGGAATAAGTCCAGCTGAGATCATGAGAAAGATGCTAAGCAAAAAGTTTGTGAGTTATATGCTTCAAATGTGGAGAAATTTCTCCAACATATAAAGATTGTTTAAAAATCTTGGCTTAGAGCCAGTTTCTCATGACCTAAAAGATTGGATATCGGTTCCAATTATTTAGCAAATAGTGATTTCTTAAGGTTTATGATTATGAAGAGAAAATATTTACAAGAGAGGGAACACATATAGTAATGTGACAGTGGGAGTGATTTGGAAGGTTAATTAAAAAGTATCAGGAGCCTCACGGCAAAGATCACAGAAGGCCCATGAGTAGTGGGTGGTGGGTCAGGCTTATCACGGGGACAATATGTGATAAAGAACAGAGGGGAGTGAGAGGCCAGCCAGGATGAGCTCCTGCAGGGGCTCATCCAAGAAACAGCTAGTGTTGGGAAGTAGTTGCAAGACCTCGTGATTCGCAGAATGCAGTACTATGTTTGGGCTTCTCATGTGGCTCAGTGGTAAAGATTCTGCCTACCAGGCAGGAGAGGCTAGGGACGCAGGATTGAGTCCTGGGTCAGGAAGATCCCTGGGAGTGGGAAATGGTAATCCACTCCAGTATTCTTGCTTGAGAAATCCCAGGGACAGAGGAGCCTGGTGGGCTATTGTCCATGGCATCTGATAAAGAATCCGACACAGCTGAGCGACTAAACACAGCTCAGCGCAGTATCATGCATAAATAAAGAAGTCTTCTGCTGAAATAGAATAGAAATTCCAGAAAAGGCTCACATATACATGAAAATCTGTCACTGACTAAAATAGCCTACCAAATTGGTAAAGCATGGGCATTTAAAAATAACTGTTATTCGGACAACTGGGCAGCCTTAGAGGGGGGAAAAAAAGAAAAAAACAGTATATGTATTTTTGATAACTATCCCACAAGAAGATAAACCCTAAATGATACACAATTTTGTATATTTTAGAGTGAAATGATTACAGTATTCTAAGAAATGGGTTTTGTAATTTTGGAGTAAGGAAAGTTTAACTCATTAAAATTTACAATGCAGGACACACACACAGTCAAACAAACAAACAAACAAAACTGTGTAAAAATAAATGATTCTAGATGCTAAAAAGTAGCAAGCCCCATAAGTATCAAATATAATGGAAAAAAATGTTACAACTGATTTCAAATAAAATGATCTTGGCTCCTTCTTTAATACAGAGAAAAAGTCCAAAGTATAAATTTTAAAAATGGGCAAAACAGATGAATTAACAATTCACAGAAGAAAATTATTCCTTCAACATACAGACAACAGCTTCATTTGTAGAAAAAATATAATAAGTAAACTGTAATCTGAACAATGATACAGTGTTAAAAAATCTGAGACATTTTCCTATGCGTTGTGTATGTGTGGAGAGGAATGTCCAATTGACCAATATCACAATTGTGCTCACTCTGAATTAATCAGTAAGTATGCACACATACTAAGTTATGCAGTAGCATGATATTGCAACAAATTTGTGCTTGAAAAATTGTGACTATTTTATGACTTAATGAGCCTTGATTTCCAGTGAGTCAACTCGTCGCATGAGGTGGCCAAAGTATTGGAGTTTCAGCTTTAGCATCAGTCCACTGGAAAAGACTCTGATGCTGGGAAAGGTTGGGGATGGGAGGAGAAGGGGACGACAGAGAATGAGATGGCTGGATGGCATCACCGACTCTGTGGAGATGAGTTTGAGTGAACTACGGGAGTTGGTGATGGACAGGGAGGCCTGGCGTGCTGTGTGTGATTCATGGGATCTCGGAGAGTCGGACACAACTGAGCGACTGAACTGAACTGAACTGAGCCTTGATTTCGATATTGTCATCTATTCTTTTTTCTCCCACAGTTATATGATATCTTTAAAATATGTTCTATAATTTATCAAAACTTTCTAGTGCTTGAAAGTAGACTGGGTTATTGCGACCCAGTGCCTCTTAACCACAAATGAGAGTTATTTGTTTTTAATTGTTTTAGAGGTTGGAAAATTAAACTTGGCTTTAAGTATGTCCTTTCATAAAGATATTGATTTATTTTTCAAAGCAATTCTCTAACATCACCAGTCTTGAATCATATTTTTGTTGCTTTCTACTTTTTTATAATAAAAAGTAATTCATTTTTCTAAATTAGTTTCATAAAAAAATGGAAGCATAGCCAAAAGTAAGAAAGAGTATTATGCTTTTTTACCATGATAGAATATGCTCATTAAATAAAACTTAAGAAATGGGGGGAATTATGTATATATGTATGATAAATGGTGTTCTAAATACTGCTTTTTACCTTAACAAAAAGGGTATGCACAGTATGTTTATGATTTGGTTTGCTAAAAAATATGCTTAATCCTTGCTGTATGTAATTGCATTTTATTCATTTCTATAGCTCCTTGTTTTTCCTCTATGTGAAATTATCACAATTACAGTCAATTCTAGTTTGATAAAGATTTGACATTATGAATGATGCAAAATGAGCATTCTCAGATGCGTCCCTTGGCATACATGTGCACATATTTCTTCTGGTACAGGCTAAGGGTAAGCTTTTCTTGATGAAGGCAGGCTGTGTGCTAATATGCTGTACAATTCACACACCAGCATCAGGTGAGAGCTTTTATTGCTCTACATCCTTTATGTATGTGATAGGGTGAGTCTTTTTATTTCCTCCTTGTAATGAATGTGTCACAGATTTCATTTGGTTTTAATCTGGTTTTGATTTCCATTTCAGTTCAGTTCAGTTCAGTTCAGTCACTCAGTCGTGTCCGACTCTCCGTGACCCCATGAATCATAGCACACCAGGCCTCCCTGTCCATCACCAACTCCCAGAGTTCACTCATACTCAAGACCACAGAGTCGGTGATGCCATCCAGCCATCTCATCCTCGGTCGTCCCCTTCTCCTCCCGCCCCCAACCCTTCCCAGCATCAGAGTCTTTTCCAGTGAGTCAACTCGTCGCATGAGGTGGCCAGAGTATTGCAGTCTCAGCTTTAGCATCAGTCCTTCCAATGAACACCCAGGATTGATCTCCCTTAGAATGGACTGGTTTGATCTCCTTGCTGTACAAGGGACTCTCAAGAGTCTTCTTACTGGTTGCTAATGAGTTATTTTCTTATTTTTTCTGGGCATTTAGATTATTCTGTCTTTTGAAATGCATCTTTAAGTCTGTTGTCAATTTCTTTTCTGAATTTTTGATGCTTTTGATTTAGATCATTCCTTTAAGTATAGTGTATTTAAACATTTTATGTTGAAAAGTTTCACTCTGAATAGCAGTATTTCTTAGTCCAGGAAGGGCAACAGATTAATGTTTACATTATGACTAATAATTTTATCAAAAACACTTTTCTCAAACCAACATCATGAAGTTAATAAACATTATCTTGGAAGATTCATTGTTATGTATTTTCTTAAATTTACAAATTATCTGAGATTACATTTTAAAATAAATTTTGTGAAGTGAGGGTCAAGCTCTCTTTTTTTGCACCATTATTAATAGTTAATATAATTTATTAAAAGGCCATCTTTTCTACATTTTCTGTTGTATTAACTTTTGCTTATTCAAGTGTGTGCATGTTCTATAATCATTCAACAAGTATTCTCTAAAACTTTCCATATGCAGTAATCTTTGCTAGCTGAAATCTTTAGGTTTTAAGTAAGTTATAGCAATACAGAGGGAGACAAAATAGAATATACATTATGAATTTTGGATAAAAATATTGGGAGGCCAATTGATAGATAAAATATATTATATTGTTTTAGTACTTTGGCCACCTGATGTAGAGAGCCAACTCAATGTAAAAGACCCTGATGCTAGTAAAGATGAAGGCAAAAAGGAGGAAACAATGGAGGATGAAATGGTTGGATATTAATAGTGTCACTGACTCAATTTACATGAATCTGAGCAAATTCTGAGAGACAGTGGAAGACTGAGGAGAGCGGCATGCTACGGTCCATGAAGACACAGAGTCGGACATGACTTACCAACTGAACAACAACAAATCAAATAAGCAGTGAGTTTTTGCTGACAGAGACTAGTTCATTAAATATGAGATAAGCAAAAAAATATAATTTCTTATAAATACAAACACTAGGGAGATAATCCTGATATCAGAAAGTCAAGCATCAAATGGCAGGATCATGAGGATAATCAATTTATATTAATAAAGGAAGCAAAATTTCAAATAATGTCTGATTAAGATAACTGCAGAACTAAGTGGGGGAAAAGATCATTGGCTCAAAGCAGTGGATAAGATGTTAAACATTAAGGCAGTCATTTTCTCAAGGTTGTCGTGACATTCTCATTCCTCAGAGTATATATCATGGGATTCAATATCAGGGTAACACGGTACAGAAAGGAGAAAAAAATCTTTCCTATAAAAATGTTGGAATCATGTCATAAATATGTAATGGTTCTGTGTCCACAACATAAATGCACAACTATGGGACTTCCTACGTGGCCCTAATGGTAAAGAACTTACCTATCAATGCAGGAGACATAAAGAGACACAGGTTCGTTCCCTGGGTAGGCAACATCCCCTGGAGAAGGGCATAGCAGCCCATTCCAGTGTTCTTACCTGGAGAATCCCGTGGACAGAGGAGCTGGCTGGGCTACAGTTCATGGGGTTGCAAAGAGTCAGACACTACCGAAGAGACTTAGTGCACATGCATGATGTGAACTAAGCAGGTGGAGAAATCTTTGGCTCATCCCGCTGCTGATGGCAACACAGGATGGAGAAGTGATTTTACTGTAGGAACCAAGTGTCAACTGAAAAGGGGTCATGACAAACGATTCACTAATGGTACAGCTGTAGAGAAGACTAGTGTCTCATTCAGAAAAACAGTCCCACAGCCCAGCTTGCAGTTAGATCCAAAAATGACAGAGGGGAAATCTGGCATGTTTGCCTTATTCTGGCTGTAACAACCCTGATCCAAGAGCCAAGTGTCATCAGCTGAACACAGAGCTCCTGGTTTATAAGTAGGGGAAGTTGCGGAAGTTATAGTTGGCCACATAGCAGTCACAGGCCACAACTGTCAAGACAAAGTATTCTGTGTCCCCAAGAATACAAATGAAACGTATCTTTGTAGGGCAGGCAAAAAATTTATTTTTTCTGACTGTGAAGGTTTATGAATGTTCTAGATTTCCAGGAAGGAAAAGTTACTGGGGAAAAAACACATGGGAATTTTAGAGCCTGGTCAACTCTGATTATAAGAGTATTGTTGTTGCTTCTCACCAGGATAATCACATAAAAAAGGGAAATACTACAAAGAGAAACACTCAGACATTGGGAATATAGAAAAATTGAAAAGAACCAGTGTTATCACTGAAGTGAGATGTGCTTCTTGTTTGTGTGTGTGTGTGTTTAATGTTCTTTCTGTGAAAAGAGTGAAATCAATAGTTTTTATTTTTACTTTCTATAGTAATTTTATTTTATATAGTAGAGTTAGTTAGTCAAGTCGCTTAGTCATGTCCGACTCTTTGGGACCCCGTGGACTGTAGTCTCCCAGACTCCTCCGTCCATGGGATTCTCCAGGCAAGAATACTGGAGTGGGTTGCCATTTCCTTCTCCAGGAGATCTTCCTGACCCAGGGATCGAACCCAGATCTCCCGCATTGCAGGCATACGCTTTAACCTCTGAGCCACCAGGAAAGCCCAATATAGTATAGCTATATATAAATGTATATTTGTTATTGCTGTTCAGTCTTCCAGTCATGTCCCACTCTTCACAACCCCATGGACTGCAGCACTCCAGGCCACCCTGTCCCTCACCATCTTCCGGAGTTTGCCTAAGTTCATGTCCATTGCACCCGTGATACCATTCAGCTATCTCATCTTCTGATGCCCTCTTTTCCTTCTGCCCTCAATCTTTCCCAGCATTGGGTGCATCAGGTGGCTAAAGTATTGGAGCTTCAGCATCAGTCCATTCAAAGAATATTGAAATATATATGTTTATATTATATAAAATACATATTATACATATGTAAAAGTGTCTATGTACATATGTATCCTATGATATATATGCATCATAATCTTAAATTTATCTCTGTTTTTAACTATTATTAAAGTCATTTTTGTCCTTTTTCAAAGACATGACCAAACATTATATATTCTGGCTCTGTTTAGTACATAAAAAATGTGTTATTTCTTTCAAATATCAAATATTATTTGACTGGTATTAAAATTTCTCTGTTAGCTACTAAATATTCTGTAAAATGTTGGGAGGCAATAAGAAAAAAAATGAAGAAAAGAAAAGAAGTAATTTTCTTCCATATGTAGTTTTTATTTTCTGAATAAAATTTATTATTTTTGTGATGTGCATATTATTCTCTTTGTAATAAATCTATACTACAAAAAAGTATAAATAAATAAATAAGTCAGACATCTGAATTCCTGTCACTGTAAAGAAGCCCACCCTCTCTTCTAATACACATCCAGATATTGCTGACATATATACACACCAACCGGAAAGATGCACATGTGAAATGATATGTGAATATATGGATGCTAGCTCCCTTTGTGTTACAAAAATAGAGTTACATTTATACATATATTTATGTACTTATTGAATGTCTGAAAAGTTTGGGATTTCCTCACTGGCGTGGCTCTAAAACATTGTCTTGAGAGACTGTGAAGCATCACACGGTAAACGGGCGCCCATGTCTGCTATGTTCCAAATGAGAACGGCTTCCCTTTCCTTTCCTAGTGTTGTCTTTTCCAGTATTAAAAAGGCTTTTAATAAACATCGTTGAACAAACACAATTAACCATCATTCTTGGGCAAATATTTTTATGAGGCTTCATTGATATAGTTTTTAAAGTAAAAACAAAAGAAACACCATTCTACATATTTTTTTAAATCACTGTTCCCAAAAGATACAGAATTTATTCCAGATGATTAGAATAAAAACACCATAATAAAAACACTGCTTACACAGTGTATTACTTTCCTAGATCTGTTGTAACAAATTATCACAAATTGAGTGGTTTAAGGAACAAAAGTTGACTTTCTCACATCTTTAAAAGCCAGTGTCCAAAATCACATTGCTGGCAGGGTTTTCCTCCACAGGCTCTGAAGGGATAGTCACTCCTTGCCTCTTTCAGCTTTCAGTGGTCCTTGACGTGCATTGCTTCATGGCTGTGTCACTCCCGGTTTCTCCATTTTCACATGATATTCTTCTATGTGTCGCTACGTCTCTATTTTTAACTTAATCTCTCTTCCCACCTTATAAAAACTAAAAACAATGATCATAGAATATAGTGCCCTTAAGGTAATCTTATTTCAAAGTCCTTAACTGAATTACATCGGCAAAGGCTTTTATTTTCCTAATAAGTTCAGGTTTGCAGGTTGTAACCTGACATATATTTACAGGGATCAGCATTCAACCTAATGCAGTTTATAGTTTAAATTCCTAATATTCCTAATACTAAAGAGACACTACAAAAGCAAAACGTGAAGCTACAAGCTGGAGGAAATGACGTCACTGGAAAACAGTCAGCATTGGGGTAACAAAGGATCCTTTCAAGGTTTGTACTCTGACAGGGATATGGACACTAGCAAAACAGAGAAAGAAGGAAAAACTGAAAGTAAACACTCAGATTACCCTATTCCCACCAACTTGGATGCAGTTGTTATTTTCTCATCATCTAAATACAATCGTAAGTCCGGAAAAGGACAGTGAATATGCCTGAAGTAATGGTAAGTTTCAAGCAAATTTCTTACAGGACATGACCATGATCATTGGATATATCACAGTTAACTATCATTTTATTGCTCAGGAAATCTCTTAACTCACTCTTTTCCAGTGAGAGGAAAGATAGGTCTTCAGAATAGATCATTTCCATGGAGATAATGTGTGCTTTGATAACCCAGAAACCCTTAACTCTTTGAAACTAGGTCCTTTCACATAAAGTGAGAAGACAGTGATGATATTAACTATCAGTTTATAGGAACATAGAAATAAACTCTCTTGTTGACCATGATGGCTACTCCATTTCTTCTAAGGGATTCCTGCCAACAGTAGTAGATATAATGGTCACCTGCATTAAATTCACCCATTCTAGTCCATTTTAGTTCACTGATTCCTAGAATGTCGACGTTCACTCTTGCCATCTCCTGTTTGACCACTTCTAATTCGCCTTGATTCATGGACCTAACATTCCAGGTTCCTATGCAATATTGCTCTTTACAGCATCGGACCTTTCTTCTATCACCAGTCACATCAACAACTGGGTATTGGTTTTGCTTTGGCTCCATCCCTTCATTCTATCTGGAGTTATTTATCCACTGATCTCAAGGAGCATACTTGGCACCTACTGACCTGGGGTTTCCTCTTTCAGTATCCTATCATTTTTCCTTTTTATACTGTTCATGGGGTTCTCAAGGCAGGTATACTGAAGTGGTTTGCCATTCCCTTCTCCAGTGGACCACATTCTGTCAGACCTCTCCACCATGACCCGCCCATCTTCGGCGGCCCCAAATGGCATGGCTTAGTTTCATTAAGTTAGACAGGGCTGTGGTCCCCGTGATCAGATCAACTAGTTTTTTGTGATTTCTGTTCGTTTCCAAGGCAAACCATTCAATATTAGAGCAATCCAAGCCTATGCCCCAACCAGTAATGCTGAAGAAGCTGAAGCTGAAAGGTTCTATGAAGACCTACAAGACCTTTTAGAACAAAAACCAAAAAAGATGTCCTTTCCATTATAGGGGAGTGGATGCAAAAGTAGGAAGTCAAGAAAAACCGGGAGTTACAGGCAAATTTGGCCTTGGAGCATGAAATAAACCAGGGCAAAGGCTAATAGAGTTTTGCCAAGAGAATGCACTGGTCATATCAAACACCCTCTTCGAACAACACAAGAGAAGATTCTATGCATGGACATCACCACATGGTCAACATCGAAATCAGATTGATTATATTTTTTTGCAGCCAAAGATGGAGAAACTGTATACAGTTAGCAGAAAAAAGACCAGGAGCTGACTGTGACTCAGATCATGATCTCCTTATTGCCAAATTCAGACTTAAATTGAAGAAAGTAGGGAAAACCACTAGACCATTCAGATATGACCTAAATGAAATCCATTATGATTATACAGTGGAAGTGAGAAATAGATTTAAGGGACTAGATCTGATAGATAGAGTGCCTGATGAACTCTGAACGGAGGCTCATGACATTGTACAGGAGGCAGGAACCAAGACCATCCCCATGGAAAAGAAACGCAAAAAAGCAAAATGGCTATCTGAGGAGGCCTTACAAATAGCTGTGAAAAGAAGAGAAGCGAAAAGCAAAGAAGAAAAGGAAAGGTATAAGCATCTGAGTGGAGAGTTCCAAAGAATAGCAAGGAGAGATAAGAAAGCCTTCCTCAGCGATCAATGCAAAGAAATAGAGGAAAACAACATAATAGGAAAAACAAGAGATCTCTTCAAGAAAATTAGAGATGCCAAGGGAACATTTCAGGCAAACATGGGCTCGATAAAGGACAGAAATGGTATGGACCTAACAGAAGCAGAAGATATTAAGAAGAGGTGGCAAAAATACACAGAAGAACTGTACAAAAAAGATCTTCATGACCAAGATAATCACGATGGCGTGATCACTCACCTAGAGCCAGACATCTTGGAATGTCAAGTCAAGTGGGCCTTAGAAAGTATCACTATGAACAAGGCTAGTGGAGGTGATGGAATTCCAATTGAGCTATTTCAAATCCTGAAAGATGATGCTGTGAAAGTGCTGCACTCAATATGCCAGTGAATCTGGAAAACAGCAGTGGCCACAGGACTAGAAAAAGTCAGTCTTCATTCCAATCCTAAAGAAAGGCAATGCCAAAGAATGCTCACATTACCGCACAATTGCACTCATCTCACACACTAGTAAAGTCATGCTCAAAATTATCCAAGCCAGGCTTCAGCCATACCTGAACCGTGAACTTCCAGATGTTTAAGCAGGTTATAGAAAAGGCAGAGGCACCAGAGATCAAATTGCCAACATCCGCTGGATCGTGCAGAAAGCAAGAGCATTCCAGAAAAACATCTATTTCTGCTTCATTGACTATGCCAATTTCTTTGACTGTATGGATCATAATAAACTGTGGAAAATTCTGAAGAGATGGGAATCCCAGACCACCTGACCTGCCTCTTGAGAAACCTGTATGCAGGTCAGGAAGCAACAGTTAGAACTGGACATGGAACAACAGACTGGTTCCAAATAGGAAAAGGAGTACGTCAAGGCTGTATATTGTCACCCTGCTTATTAACTTATATGCAGAGTACATCATGAAGAACACTGAGCTGGAAGAAGCACAAGCTGGAATCAAGATTGCTGGGAGAAATATCAATAACCTCAGATATGCAGGTGACATCACCCTTATGGCAGAAAGTGAAAAGGAACTTAAAAAAGCCTCTTGATGAAAGTGAAAGAGGAGAGTGAAAAGTTTGGCTTGAAGCTCAACATGCAGAAATTGAAGGTCATGTCATCTGGTCCCATCACTTCATGGGAAATAGATGGGGAAACAGTGGAGGCAGTGTCAGATGCTATTTTTTTTTGGTTCCAAAATCACTGCGGATGCTGATTGCAGCCATGAATATAAAAGACGCTTACTTTTGGAAGGAAAGTTATGACCAACCTAGATAGCATATTAAAAAGCAGAGACATTACTTTGCCAACCAAGGTCCGTCTAGTCAAGGCTATGGTTTTTCCAGTGGTCATGTATGGATGTGAGAGTTGGACTGTGAAGAAAGCTGATTGCTGAAGAATTGATGCTTTTGAACTGTGTGTTGGAGAAGACTCTTGAGAGTCCCTTATACTGCAAGGAGATCCAACCAGTCCATTCTAAAGGAGATCAATCCTGGGTGTTCATTGGAAGGACCGATGCTAAAGCTGAAGCTCCAATACTTTGGCTACTTCATGCGACGAGTTGACTCACTGGAAAAGGCTCTGATGCTTGGAGGGATTGGGGGCAAGAGGAGAAGAGGACGACAGAGAATGAAATGGCTGGATGGCATCACCGACTCGATGGAGGTGAGTTTGAGTGAACTCCAGGAGTTGTTGACGGACACGGAGGCTTGGCGTGCTGTGATTCATGGGGTCACAAAGTGTCGGACACTACTGAGCGACTGAACTGAACTGAACTGAGAAATAAACTAGATGATATTTTCTGATGTATTTACATGAGAAACATAGAAACAAATTTTTTTCTGTAATTTCAAGGCTTTGAATCAAGTTGATATTTTACTTAGTAGTTTTCTCAGTGATGCTTTTTCCTCAGAGTAAATATAATAGGATTCAACTTTGGGATCCAAGCTGTGCAGAAAAGAGAGATCAGCTTCCCAGTTTCTTCAGATGGATTTTGTTTGGGCTGTAAACAGGTGGTAGAGGCTGTGCCGTAGAATAAGACCACCACTGTGAGGTTAGACGAGCAAGTGGAGAAGGCTTTAGCCCTCCCTCTGGCAGATGGCGATTTCAGAATGTTGGTGATGTTTTTGCCATAGGAGACCACAGTCAACAGAAATGGAACCATGATGAACACCACTGCAACTCCACAGACTGCTGTCTCGTTCGTAAATGCGTCCCCACAAGCAAGCTTGAATACTAGGGAGAGGTCACAGAAAAAATGACTAATTGTGGTAGACACACAAAAGGGCAGAGAGAAAACCTGCCATGTTTGCCCAGTTACAACAGGGACTCCACTGACCCAGGAGGCAATGACCAGCTGGACACAGACCTGGGAGCTCAAGATCAGACCATAGTGAAGAGGGTTACAAATGGCCATGTAGCGGTCATAGACCATCACGGCCAGGAGTAGACACTCTAAACCTCTAAACAGAAGGACCAAACACGTTTGTGTAGCACAGGCAATGAAGGAAATGTTCCCTTTCTGTCTCAGGAGTTCCGTGAGCATTCTTGGGATAGTGACAGTCACATAACAGATTTCTACAATGGAAAAGTTGTTGAGGAAAAAGTACACGGGGGTCTGGAGAGTAGGATCAATTCTTTTTATCAGTACAATGGCACTATTGCACATGATGATGGTCAGACAGAGGACTAAAAATATCCCCAAAAGAATCCATTGGAAATTGGGAATATCAGAAAACCTCAAAAGGATGAATTCCATCATTGTGGTGATATTTGGTTTTTCTGTTCTTACATCTGTGGATATGGTAAATTCAAGACGGTTAATTCATTGATGCTTTTGAGCAATGTTTCCCTTCTGTTAACTGGATCAGTTGCATGAACCTATTCACATAATCCTTGCGAGTACTGCTGCCTTTGCCTTGCTCAGTTTCTAAGACATGAGATTTGAAACCTCAGCGATTAACTGACGTGCAGTTAAAGTCAATTAGAGAAATAAAATCTCCGTTTTCTCATACTTGGATGTAGTGATACCAGAGGGCTTCCCTGGTATCTCGGCAGTAAAAGAATCGGCCTGAAATGCAGGAGATATGGGAGATATAGGTTTTATCCATGGGTAAGGAAGATCCCTTGGAGGAGGGGATGGCAACCCACTCCAGTATTCTTGCCTAGAGTATTCCATGGACAAGAAGCATGGTGGGCTATGGTCCATGGGATCACAAAGAGTCAGACATGACAGAAGTGACTGAGCAGCAGCAGAACTGATACCAGAAACAATAAGATGTATGCATTTTTATTTAAAGCTGATTGTGCAGCAATAGTATTAAATTATTTCACCCCTTTTAAAAGTGAAATTATATATGACACAGGCTTGCTATTGTTTTTCTTTGGGTTCATCAATTTCTTTTTACCTATTGACTTATTCCATTTCCTTTCAATTCAAAGCTTTTCACTTAAAACTTTTGCCTAATTTTTATTCATAACATTTTAAGCCCTCCCATTTCTACTTCAATGAGAACTAACTTTCCTAAACTCAGTCCTTGTTACTGGGGGAGCAGATACGTGTAATCATGTTGTTCTCATCTGTGTACCTCACCCATCGGTTATGCTACACATGGAAAGCATGTTACATCATGGGGTCCAATAACGTTCCCTATTAATACCCACTGTACACTGCATTACAAATACCAATTAACCTTTAACTCAGTCCATAAATATGACCCATTCTTCATGATATTTGGGGTTCCCTGATAGCTCAGTTGGTAAAGAATCAACCTGCAATGCAGGAGATACCGGTTTGATTCCAAGGTCAGGAAGATCCACTGAAGAAGGGATAGGCTACCCACTCCAGTGTTCTCGGTCTTCTCTTGTGCCTCAGCTGGTAAAGAATCTTCATGCAAGGCGGGAGACTGGGTTCAATCCCTGGGTTGGGAAGATTCCCTGGAGAAGGGAAAGGTTGCTCACTCAAGTATTCTGGCCTGGAGAATTCTATGGACTGTCCATGTGGTCATAAAGAGTCAGACATGACTGAATGATTTTCACTTTCATGATATTTTAATATAGTCTGTTTTTAACCTATGTGATTCTTTGATCCATTGTCACCTACTTCCCTTACAACCAAATAAAATACTTCCAATAAAATTCCTTTGTAATTTTATCTAATAAATGTAACTTTATTTAAACCCTATGATTATTTGTTTTAAGAATGCAAGTGGCAAAAGCATATGAGTGTGACAACACACACACACACACACAGAGGCCTGTTACCTTGCTTCACTTCAAATTCATGTAATCAGTTACCATCAGGCAGTCAACACTGTGTGACAATTTTCATAACACTTTATTAATGATTGTTTTCTGTGTTTTCATATTTCATTAAATCTACTATGTCTGTTCCCATCTTCCAGCTCCACAAACTATTGTTTTTGAATTAATACTTTGTTTAAAAAATTGAGTCAACAAATGTTCTCTCTTATTTCTCTCTTTCCACTACAATTAGTTTTCAAAATTATCTTAAGTGAAAGTTTTATTATAAATACTATTATTATTATTGCTATTTCACTTTTTCTAATTTTATCATTAAAAAAGAAAAGAAATACATTGGTTAATTTAACTAATTTTTAGATAAAGATCTCAGAATTTCAAATTTTTCTATTTTATCATTTTTATCTTAAACCTCAAACCAGAACTACTTTTAAATAAAACCATCTAACATCTTACCTTCATGAATTTACATGAAGTTATCTATGAGAATATAGATGTTTTGACCCTGTAAATTTTTACAGTTCTTTTGAATCAGGAAGTCACTGTCATTCTGGAGTCTTCTTCAAAGATCAGCTGCTCTTATGTAGGAAGTAGTCATGCTTACCCTGGGGGACATTTTCTCTTGAGTATCAGTTTAATTTCTAGACGACTGCTTCTGTTCAGTGATCATCTGGGTTTATGTTTTAAAACTACTTTTTCTGTAGATGATTTGTCCTCTGAAGCTCTTTCTTGACATAAAGGTTCCCCTCTGTGGGGGTGGAAAAAATTTCCAGATGTTCAAACAGGTTTTTGAAAAGGCAGAGGCACCAGAAATCAATTTGCCAACATCCGCTGGATCATGGAGAAAGCAAGAGAGTTCCAGAAAAACATCTATTTCTGCTTCATTGACTATGTCAAAGCCTTTGACTGTGTGGATCACAATAAACTGTGGAACATTCTGAAAGAGATGGGAATCCCAGACCACCTGACCTGCCTCTTGAGAAACCTGTATGCAGCTCAGGAAGCAACATTTAGAACTGTATACGGAACAACAGACTGGTTCCAGATAGGAAAAGGAGTACATCAAGGTTGTATATTGTCACCCTGCTTATTTAACTTATATGCAGAGTACATCATGAGGAACGCTGGACTGGAAGAAGCACAAGCTGGAATCAAGATTGCCGGGAGAAATATCAATAACCTCAGATATGCAGATGACACCAACCTTATGGCAGAAAGTGAAGAGGAACTCAAAGGCCTCTTGATGAAAGTGAAAGAGGAGATTGAAAAGGTTGGCTTGAAGCTCAACATTCAGAAAACGAAGATCATGGCCCATGAAGATCTGGTCCCATCACTTCATGGGAAATAGATGGAAAAACAGTGGAAACAGTGTCAGACTTTATTTTTTTGGGCTCCAAAATCACTTCAGATGCTGATTGCAGCCATGAAATGAAAAGACGCTTGCTCCTTGGAAGGAAAGTTATGACCAGCCTAGATAGCATATTAAAAAGCAGAGACATTACTTTGCCAACAAGAGTCCGTCTAGTCAAGGCTATGGTTTTTCCCGTGGTCATGTATGGATGTGAGAGTTGGACTGTGAAGAAAGCTGATCGCCGAAGAATTGATGCTTTTGAACTGTGGTGCTGGAGAAGACTCTTGAGAGTCCCTTGGACTGCAAGGAAATCCAACCAGTCCATTCTAAAAGAGATCAATCCTGGGTGTTCATTGGAAGGACTGATGCTAAAACTGAAACTCCAATACTTTGGCCACCTCATGCGACGAGTTGACTCACTGGAAAAGAGTCTGATGCTAGGAGGGATTGGGGGTAGGAGGAGAAGGGGACGGCACAGAATGAGATGGCTGGATGGCATCACCGACTCGATGGACATGAGTTTGAGTGAACTCCGGGAGTTGGTGATGGACAGGGAGGCCTGGTGTGCTGTGGTTCATGGGATCACAAAGAGTTGGACATGACTGAGCAACTGAACTGAACTGAACTGAACCAATAGTACTTTCTGGAAAAAAAATTAAAACTCAATTTATTGCATTTCAGACCATTAGTAATTGCTATAAGTTTGCCTTCCTTAATTTTATTCTCATAATTCATCCAGATCTTATCTTTCACATCTTTAGAAAAGTGTGTCACTTACTAATACACAAATGTGATATTGTTGTTCTTTCCAATACACTGCGGGGAGGATTAGATCCCTTTTCAGAAGTGGAACACTGTTCCTAGATTAACTTTTGTGGAAATTAAAATATGTTGTATCTGCTGACAAAAATTTGGGTTGTTTTATTCATGTTATGATATCTAGTTGGTCATCTGCATAGGTATCTAACAGATTCAAAAGGAAAGGCACCTTAAAAATAGCCTAGTCCCTGTTATGGAGAGTGAAGTAAATCAGAAAGAGAAAGACAGATATCATATATTAACACACACACGCATAAATATATATATACATATATATGTATATATATATATGTGTGTGTATATATATATATGTATGTATATATATATGTGTGTGTGTGTGGTTGAGAAAAATGATACTCAAAAACCTATTTGCAAGGGAGGAATATAGATGTAGACATAGAGAACAGACTTGTGAGGGAAGGAGAGGGTGGGACAAACTGAAAGATTAACATTGAGACATATACACCACCACATGTAAAGCAGATGACTAGTGGAAAGTTTCTAAATATATAAAACAGGGAGTTCAACCTGAAGCTCTGTGACAACCTGGGGGCGATGGAGTGGGTGTGGGAGGGAGGTTAAAGGCGGAGGGGATGTATGTACACCTATGACTAATTTACTTTGTTTTACGGCAGAACCAACACAACACTGTAAAGCAATTATCCTCCAATTAATAATTTTTAAAAAACCCATTTAAACCCAATTTTTTAAGACAGAAAAAAAAAAACCCTCCTTCAAAATTATTTTTCTGTTTCAGCTACTTCCAGGCAGGTATGTAGCTAAAATTATCAGGAATGAGGTTACAAGGCCAATATCCACTTCTGCTCGTAAGCACATTTTTTCTTTATGTTTAGAGATTCTTTGACAATTTGAAACACTATTCGTGTTTCTAAAATTGCATTTCTACTTTGTATTTTAAATTTCCTTCTCTTTATTACAGCAAGTTCCTCATAAGTTGGATTTATGTACTCTTTTTTAGGATTGATGTTGTATCCATGTCATTTAGTGTCATATTTATTTACAAATGAGAATTGCACTGATGTTTTATTTCAACTAAGTTTTACTTACAGGATGGAAAATACTGAATGTCCATCACCCATCACCCATGTGAGTAAACTGATATAATCCTTAAATCTATAGTTAGGATACTGAATTGAATGTTTCCGTGTTCAGTTCAATATCATCATCACCTGAAAACAAATCTACACTCTGAGACAATACCTCAAATATATCAGTGTAACAAAGTAAAGAAACATCTTGAAATCATATTACAGCACACATTTGCAGTCAGTGACAAAGAAGCTCTCGTTGTTTCCAGCTAGGAGTCCCACTGTTCCTACTTCTTCTTTGTAGTTTCCTATCGGATCTTCAGCATGCAGAAACCTGAGACGCCAGACAGACAGAACATAAGGAAACAAATACACTATTCAGAGCCTCTGTACATAATAAACACATCATTTCTAATCATATGTCATTGTAGAAACTAATCACCTGGTCCAATGTAGTTCTGAGAAGGTTCAGTTCAGTTCAGTTCAGTCACTCAGTCGTGTCCGACTCTTTGCGACCCCATGAATCACAGCAAGCCAGTCCTCCCTGTCCATCACCAACTCCCGGAGTTCACACAAACTCATGTGCACAGAATCGGTGATGCCATCCAGCCATCTCATTCTCTGTCGTCCCCGTCTCCCCCCACCCCCATTCCCTCCTAGCATCAGACTCTTTTCCAGTGAGTCAACTCATCGCATGAGGTGTCCAAAGTATTGGAGTTTCAGCTTTAGCATCAGTCCTTCCAATGAACACCCAGGATTGGTCTCCTTTAGAATGGACTGGTTGGACCTCCTTGCAGTCAGGGAATGATGTTTATTGTACGTCAATAAAGCAGATGTATTTGAAGAGCATAAAGCCAAACTCTGCCACAGTTCTCACTTTTGGTCACTAAAAAAAGGGTGTTATAGCATGCTGCAACATGTATACCTTTAGAGAGATGACTTAGAAAGACACATAACAGAATAAGTATTCATGGTACATATTTATGCATATTAATTTGTTTAATAGATATATTTGAGCCTAACAATACAATGTCATTATTATTTTCATTAGGCTTTGATGTTTAAATTGGCAATAGTGGTGAGGCATAATTTACTTAACATAAAGCACGACTTTATAATTCAGTGATTAGTTGAGATATACTTGACTTATAGCATTATATTAACTTTTGCTGAACAACATAAATATATTTTAAATGTTGATCACAATGTCTAATGTTAATATCCATCACCACCAAAAGTTATGCATTTTTTTCTTGTGATGTGAATTTTTAAAAATTTCTCTTAACAACTTTCAAATATGCACAATTATTTAACTATACTCACCATGCTATATATTATTTTATTGGGTACCAAAATCAGTGTGGACGGTGAGCAGCCAAGAAATTAAAAGGCATCTGTTTCTTGGAAGAAAAGCTATAACAAACCTAGAGTGGTAATTAAAAAGCAAAGACATCAGTTTGCTGACAAAGCTTCATATAGTTAAAGCTATGGTTTTTCCAGTAGTCACATATGACTATGATAGTTAGAATATAAAGAAGGCTGAGTGTCGAAGAATTGCTGCTTTCAAACTGTGGCGTTGGAGAAGACTTGAGGGTCCCTTTATCAGGAAGGAAATTAAACTGATTAATCCTAAAGGAAATCAACCCTGAATATTCACTGGGGGGATTGGTGCTGAAGCTGAAGCTTCAATACTTTGGTCACGTCATGCAAAGAGCCAGTTCACTGACAAAAGGAGAAGGGGATGATGGATGATGAGATGGCATCATTGACTCAATGGCCATGAGTTTGAACAAACTCCAGGAGATAGTGAAACAAAGGGAAGCCTGACATGCTTCTGTCCATGGGGTTGCAGAGTCAGATGAGACTTAACCACTGAACATCAACACCATGCTCTATGTTGACTGGATTGCTATACGTTTTAATAGTGGTTTTATAAATATGACTAAATTTAAATTTACTGCCTTGATATTTGTGTTTTGTTTCTCTTATACATATATTTTCTATTATACATATATATTTTCAATGTTTTTTCTTATTATTTCTTGTTATTTTAATATACTTTTAGTATTTATGTATCACTTAGACACATTAAAAAGGAGAGACATTACTTTGCCAACAAAGGTCCGTCTAGTCAAAGCTATGGTTTTTCCTGTAGTCATGTATGGGTGTGAGAGCTGGACTATAAAGAAAGCTGAGCACCGAAAAATTGATGCTTTTGAACTGTGGTGTTGGAGAAGATTCTTGAGAGTCCCTTGTACTGCAAGGAGATCCAACTAATCCATCCCAAGGAAGATCAGTCCTGAATATTCATTGGAAGGACTGATGCTGAAGTTGAAACTCTAATACTTTGGTCATCTGATACAAAGAACTGACTCATTTGAAAAGACCCTGATGCTGGGAAAGATTGAAGATCAGAGGAGAAGGGGACGACAGAGGACAAGCTGGTTGAATGGCATCACTGACCCAATGGACATTAGTTTCAGTAAACTCTGGGGGTTGGTGATGGACAGGGAGGCCTGGCGGGCTTCAGTCCATGGGGTCTCAAAGAGTCAGATACAACTGAGCGACTGAACTGAATCATTTTTTTATCCAGTGTTCCTTATTAATTTTTATCTGTAACTGTAGAGCTTGCAAAATAAATGTCTGCCTAACACAATCTATCATTAAATAAATTATATACTTTAATATGCAAAATGTTGAGATCCTGAAAAGAAAAAACTCCTATTTGCACAATCTTATCTTTTGTTTTGTATTATTCCTTTACACTCACTCTTTTTAAATTAATTTTTATGAGAACACAGTTGATTTCCAGTTTTATATAGCTTCTGCTATACAGCAGAGTGAATCAATGATACATAAGCATACTTTGTCTCTTTCTAAGATTCTATTCCTATATAGATTATTGCAGAGTATTGAGTAGGGTTCCTGTTCTATACAGTAGGTTCTTGTTAGTTAGTGAAATCTCTCAGTTGTGTCCAACTCTTTGCAACCCCATGAACTGTAACCTGCCAGGCTCCTCCATCCATGGGATTTTCCAGGCAAGAATACTGGAGTGGATTGCCATTTCCTTCTCCACACAGTAGATTCTTGCTAGCTATCTATTTAGACAGGTTAGACTGTATATTTCAACCCCAGTCTCTCAGTTTACCCCTCCCCTTCCACCTTTCCATCTTGGTAACTTTAAGTTTGCTTGCAACGTGTGTGATTCTATATCTGCTTTGTTCCAGTTCCAGTTCAGTCGCTGAGTCATGTCCAGCTCTTTGTGACCCCATGAACCACAGCATGCCAGGCCTCCCTGTCCATCACCAATTCGAAGAGTTCACCCAAACCCATGTCCATTGAGTCGGTGGTGTCATCCAACCACCTCATCATCTGTTGTCCCCTTCTCTTCCTGCCTTCAATCTTTCCCAGCATCAGGGCCTTTTCAAATGAATCAGCTCTTCACATCAGGTGGACAAAGTATTGGAGTTTCAGCTTTAGCATCAGTCCTTACAGTGAACACCCAGGACTGATCTCCTTTAGGATGGACTGGTTGGATCTTGTTGCAGACCAAGGAACTCTCAAGAGTCTTCTCCAACACCACAGTTCAAAAGCATCAATTTTTCAGCCCTCAGCTTTCTTTATAGTCCAACTCTCACATCCATACATGACCACTGGAAAAACCATAGCCTTAATTAGACGGATATTTCTTGGCAAAATAATGTCTCTGCTTTTTAATATGCTGTCTAGGTTGCTCATACTTTTCTTCCAAGAGTAAGTCTCTTTTAATTTCATGGCTGCAGTCACCATCTTCAGTGATTTTGGAGCCACCCCCCCAAAAAAAAAAAGTCTGCCACTGTTTACCCGTCTATTTGCCATGAAGTGATGGAACCAGAAGCCATGATCTTAGCTTTCTGAATGTTGAACTTTAAGCCAACATTTTCATTCTCTTCTTTCATTTCCATCAAGAGGCTCTTTAGTTCCTCTTCACTTTCTGCCATAAGGGTGGTGTCATCTGCATATCTGAGGTTAGTGATATTCTTCCCAGCAACTTTAATTCTAGTTTGTGCTTCTTCCAGCCCAGAGTTTCTCATGATGTACTCTGCATATAAGCTAAATAGCAGGTTGACAATATACAGCCTTGAGGTACTCATTTTCCTATTTGGAACCAGTCTGTTGTTCCATGTCCAGTTCTAACTGTTGCTTCATGATCTGCATAGAGATATCTCAAGAGGCAGGTCAGGTGGTCTGGTATACCCATCTCATTCAGAATATTTATTCCACAGTTTGTTGTGATCAACACAGTCAAAGGCTTTGGCATAGTTGATAAATCAAAAACAGATTTTTTTTCTGGAACTCTCTTGCTTTCTTGATGATCCAACGGATGTTGGCATTTTGATTTCTGTTTCCTCTGGCTTTTCTAAAGCCAGTTTGAACATCTGGAAGTTCATGGTTCATGTACTATTGAAGCCTGGCTTGGAGAATTTTGATCATTATTTTACTATCGTATGAGACGTGTGAAATGAGTGCAATTGTGCGGTAGTTTGAACATTCTTTGGCATTGCCTTTCTTTGGGATTGGAACGAAAATGACCTTTCCAGTCCTGTGACCACTGAGGAGTTTTCCATATATGTTGGCATATTGAGTGAAGCACTTTCACAGCATCATCTTTTAGGATTTGGAACAGTTCAACTGGAATTCCATCACCTCCCCTATCTTTTTCCTTACTGATGCTTCCTAAGGCCTACTTGAAGTCGAATTCCAGGATGTCTGGCTCTAGTTGAGTGATCACACCATCGTGATTATCTGGGTCATGAAGATCTTTTTTGTATAGTTCTGTATATTCTTGCCACCTCTTCTAAATATCTTCTGCTTCTGTTAGGTCCATAATATTTCTGTCCTTTATTGTGCCTATATTTCCATGAAATGTTCCCTTGGTATCTCTAATTTTCTTGAAGATGTCTCTAGTCTTTCCCATTCTACTCTTTTCTTCTATTTCTTCACACTGATCACTGAGGAAGGCTTTCATAAGTCTCCTTGCTATTCTTTGGAACTCTGCATTCAAATGGTTATATCTTTCCTTTTCTCTTTTGGCTTCTCTTATTCACAGCTATTTTTAATAGCTCTTCGGACAGACATTTTACTTTTTGCATTTCTTTTTCTTGGGGATACTCCTGATTCCTGTCTCCTGTACAATGTCATGAACCTTTGCCTGTAGTTCATGAGGCACAGTCTATCAGATCTAGTCGCTTAAATCTATTTCTCACTCCCACTGTATAATCGTAAAGTATTTCATTTAGGTCATATTTAGGTCATACCTGAATGGTCTAGTGGTTTTCCCTACTTTCTTCAATTTAAGTCTGAATTTGGCAATAAGGAGTTCATGATCTGAGCCACAGTCAGCTCCAAGTCTTGTTTATGCTGACTGTATAGAGCTTCTCCATCTTTGGCTGCAAAGAATATAATCCATCTGATTTGGTATTGACTATCTGGTGATGTCCATGTGTAGAGTCTTCTCTTGTGTTGTTGGAAGAGGGTGTTTGGTATGACCAGTGCATTCTCTTGGCAAAACTCTATTAGCCTTTGTCCTGCTTCATTCCATATTCCAAGGTCAAATTTGCCTGTTACTCCAGGTGTTTCTTGACTTCCTACTTTTGCATTCCAGTCCCTTATAATGAAAAGGACATCTTTTTTGGGGTGTTATTTCTAAAAGATCTTGTAGGTCTTCATAGAACCATTCACCTTCAGATGCTTCAACATTACTGGTTGGGGCATAGACTTGGATTACCATGATATTGTATGGTTTTCCTTGGAAATGAACAGAGATTATGCTGTCATTTTTGAAATTGCATCCAAGTACTGAATTTTGGACTCCGTTGTTGACTATGATGGCTACTCCATTTCTTCTAAAGGAATCTTGCCCATGGTAGTAGATATAATGGCCATCTCAGTTAAATTCACCCATTCCAGCCCATTTTAGTTTGCTGATTCCTAAAATGTCTACATTCACTCTTGTCATCTGTTGTTTAACCACTTCCAATTTGACTTGATTCAAGGACCTAACATTTCAGGTTCCTATGCAATATTGCTCTTTACAGCATTGGACTTTACTTCCATCACCAGTCACTTCCATAACTGGGTGTTGTTATTGCTTTGGCTCCATCTCTTCATTCTTTCTATAGTTATATCTCCACTGATCTATAGTAGCATATTGGGCATGTACTGACCTAAATCGACGTAAGTCGACCAAAATTGAACTAAGATTATTAAAATAGATAGTCATGGCTCCTCATTACTTCCTGGAATTGAGCCACTTTACAGCCCCAGAAAACATTCAATGAAGGGGAGTTTTGGTCTTCTAAAGAAGGACTTGCAAATATAGCCAGAATTTTTATTTGTAATATTTATCCCACCCTCCCAAGAGGAATACAAAAATTTTATCAAGGTAAATACACTTGGGAAAAGGAAATAATTGTAATTTTCTAAAACTACTGGACACTTTATTTGGGGGGCTGCAAGAACTCCGGGAGTTGGTGATGGACAGGGAGGCCTGGCGTGCTGTGATTCATGGGGTCGCGAAGAGTCGGACATGACTGAGCGACTGAACTGAACTAAACTGAAAATCACTGCAGATGGAGACTGAAGCCTTGAAATTAAATGATGCTTGTTCCTTGGAAGAAAAGCTATGACCAACCTAAACAGCATTCTAAAAAGCAAAGACATTACTTTGCCAACTAAGGTCCATCTTGTCAAAGCTATGGTTTTTCCTGCAGTCAAGTTTGGATATGAGAGTTGGACTATAAAGAAACTTGAGCACTGAAAAATTGATGCTTTTGAACTGCGGTGTTGGAGAAGTCTCTGAGAGTCCCTTGGACTGCAAGGAAATCCCACCAGTCCATCCTAAAGGAAATCAGTCCTGAATATTCATTGGAAGCTGAAGCTGAAATTCCAGTACTTTGGTCATCTTGTGTGAAGAGCTGACTCATTGGAAAATATCCTGATGCTGGGAAAGTTTGAAGGCAGGAGGAGAAGGGGACAACATAGGATAACTTGGTTGGATGGCATCACTGACTCGATGGACATGAATTTGAGTAAGATCTGGGAATTGGTGATGGACAGGGAAGCCTGGTGTGCTTCAGTCCATGAAGTATCAAAGAGTTGGACACAACTGATCCACTGAACTGAACTGAACAGTGGTTGTGAAATCACATTGATTCCAGGAGAACCAAATTTTCACTGTGGCCATCCAGTCAAAGTAAGACCTTATGGGGGTAAACTTATCAACATAAATTTAGCTCAGATTCACCTCATAGTGAGTCCAGGGAGTTCCTGAGCTCATTCTATAGCTATTTTCCAAGTTCCAGAATGCATAATTAGAATAGTTATTCTTAGCAGTTGGTAGCGCCCCAACATAGGTTCCCTAAACTGTAGAGTGAGTGGTGTCATGGTGAGAAAGTCCAAATGGAAACAATTAAAACTGACCATTTCTGAGAAATTTTTACAGTAGTACTACATTCCTGGAGGTACAGAAATGGATGCTCTCAGAGTGCATACATGTGTGCTGAGTCGCTTCATTTGTATCCTACTCTTTGAGACCCTCCTGAACTCGACAGGAGGCCTGACAACCCTGTTACAACTCGAGAGAAAAGTGGAGTTCCATGCCTCAAAATGAGACGAGGCCTGACTCCCCTGTTGAAACTCAATAGGAACCCCGAGATGTCTGTCACAACTGTAGAGGAACCCTGAGTTTCCCGCCTCAACCCGAGATGAGGCCCTACTCACCTGCAACGACTCGAGAGGAATCCCAAGGTGCCCCTCGCAACTTGAAAGGAGGCCTGACTTCCCTGAGGCAACATGGGAGGTTCCCTGAGGTCCGTGTCGCAACTGGAGAGGAACCCAAAGCTTCCTGAAGCAACTCAAGAAACACCACGAGATTCCCCCCTCAATGAGAGATGAGACCCGATTCCTCTGCAGTGATTCGAAAAAAATCCCGCGCTTCCCCTTGCAACTTGAAATGAGACTTGACTTCCCTGAGGCAACACGAGAGGTTCCCTAGGAGCCCTGTCACAACTCAAGAGGAACCATAAGCTTCCCACCGCAACTTGAGAAAAACCATGAGATTCCCCCCTCAATGCGAGATGAAGCCTTTTTCCCCAGCTGCACCTTGAGAGCAATCCCGAGTTCCCTCTTGAAACTCAAAAGGGGTTTGACTCCCTTTATGCAACTCAAGAGGTTTCATGAGATACATGTCGCAACTCGAGAGGAAACCCGAATTTCCCACCACAACTCGAGAAGAGACCCATGTTCCCCAACTCATCTTGAGATGAGTGTCGATTCCCCTGCTTCAACTCGAGAGGAATAACGACTTCTCCCTTGAACGTCAGGAGGCGGTCTGTCTCACCTATTGAAACTCGAGGGGAACCCCGTGGTTTGTGCTACAATTACAGGACACTGGATTCCCCCTGAAATCGAGATAAGGCCTGATTCCCCTGCACTGACTCGAATGGAACAATGAGTATCACCTTACAACATGAAAGAAGGTCTGACTTCCCTGTTGCACCTCTATATAAAAAGCCGAAATACCCCGCCTGAACTCGACAGGAGGCCTCAAACTCCTTTAAAAACTTGAGAGAAAAGCGAAGTTCCATACCTCAACACGAGACGAGGACTGACTCCCCTGTTTAAAATAGATAGGAACCTTGAGATCCCTGTTGCAACTGGAGAGGAACCATGAGTTTCCTGCCTCAACTCAACATGAGGCCCTGTTCCCCTGCAGCACCTTGAGAGGAATCCTGAGGTGCCCATCACAACTGGAAAGGAGATTTGACTTCCCTGAGACACCATGAGAGGTTCCCTGAGGTGCTAATCACAACTTTAAATGAACCCCAATATTCCCCCCACAACGTGAGATGAGGCCCGATTCCCCTGCAGTGACTCAAGAGCAATCCCGCACTCCCCCTCACAAATCGAATTGAGATCTGACTCCCCTGAGGCAACACAAAAGGTTCCCTGAGGTTTCCGTCACAACTCGAGAGGAACCCTGAACTTGCCCCGCAACTCGAGAGGAACCCCGAGTTCCCCGCCATGGCTTGAGTGGAACCCTGTGTTCCACACTGCAACTTGAAATGAACTCTGAGACCCGGCCACAACCCCAGAGGAGCTCTGAGTTACCTGCTGCAACTCGACAGAAACCCTGAGTCTCCCGCGGCTACTCAAAAGGAATCCTGCATTCCCAGCCGCAACTCAAGTGGACCCCAAGTCCACCATTTCAACTCAAGAGGAGCCCCGAGTTTCCTGCCACAACTGGAGAGGAAGCCCATATTCCCAGCCACAATACGAGAGGAGGCCCAACTCCCCTGCTGCAACTCGAGAGGAACACCGAGTTCCAGATCGCAACTGGAGATGAGTCCCAAGCCTGCTGATGTAACTTGAGAGGAGTCCCAGTGTCCCCAACGAAACTCAAGGGGAACTGTGAGAATCTGCCCTAATTCAAGAGGAGCCTTATTCCACATCATGTGGGGAGCCCCTGGCAACAAGTCAGAGACACTCCCCCGCCAGAGCTGGAGAGGACCCCCTCACAACTGTAAGGTTGCGAAAATGGGCGTCTCAAGCTGTAAGGAAATAACCCAGACACCGAGGGAAAGTAACAGGCTTTATTGGCAGTGCGCTCCTGGGCAGAACCCACTGACCACAAGAATGGCCACGAGGAATTCTGCCCTGAACAAAGGCAGAGTGCGGTTTTTATGTCTTCGGGGCAGGAAGTGACATCATATAACCTGGACAGGCCTAAATAAGGCAAAGCTCGGGAATGTGAGATTGTGAATGGTCAGCTAGTCGAGGTGGCAAGACTGGGTTGGTCGCTCTGGAGGTCAGGAAGGAGGGTAGATCTCGGCAGAGGGTTATTACGTCAGAGATTCCTCAGCGGTTTGGCAGGACTTTTTCCCTCCAGTGGGAGATGAAGAGGGGAAGAAGGAGCCAAGATGGCCACCGGGAAGGGGAAGCCAAGAAGACCACCAGGGTCCGACCTTACAACAACTAGAGAGGAGGCCCCAGGACATCGCACCTAAAAAGGAACCGCTGTGCCACAAACAGAGATGACCCACTGAAGTAATTCGAGAGGATCTCTCACAATCACGGAGGAGGAATCACATGAAAGCCTAGTGAGGAGAACCCAGTGTCAAAACTACAGAGGACTCCCCACCCACGGAGATAATCCACCACAAATCACTCAAGAGGAGCTCTGAGTCCCCTACCTCAACTCAAGTGGAGCCTTCCATGGCAACTCGACAGGAACTCTGAATTCCAAGATGTAATCAAGAGGAACACTAAGTACCTGCTACAGATTGAGCAGAGCCCCGAGTCCATTGCTGCAAATAGAGAGGTGGCACCAAAAGAACTCGAGAGGAGCTCTGATTCCCCTGCCTCAACTCAAGAGGAGCTCTCATGGCAAATCAACATAAGACCTCAGCACAACTAGAGACGAGCATCACACCACCACAAGAGAGGAACCCATGCACACATTACTACAAGAGAGGATCACCCACAGCACAATTATAGATGTGCAGCTCACCACAGTTAGAGAGGAGCCCACACACCACATCTGGAGAACAGCCCCACCACACAATGCAACTATTGCAGAAAACCTCTGTCCAATGCAACTAGAGGGGAGACCTCCACCACAATAGAGACTTGACCACCCACAAATAGATAATTACCCAACTGTAACAAGAGACGAGCCTTCTGGATAAAACTAGATTGGAAACTCCACCACAACTAGAGAGCAGCTCCTTCAGTTCAGTTGCTCAGTCGTGTCCGACTCTTTGTGACCCCATGAATCAGAGCACGCCAGGCCTCCCTGTCCATCACCAACTCCCGGAGTTCACTCAAACTCACCTCTATCGAGTCAGTGATACCATCCAGCCATCTGTGTGTTAAATGCAGAGATAATACTCCCACCTCACTCAACTTGGGGGAACTCAATGAATGGTTTTGCTGCCAACACTAAGGAACAGTTCAGATGCTCACCTAGGTGTGTAAATAAATAAAACTCAGATGAATCCATGTTAAATGTTACAGTGTAGAGGTATTGCCTTTTATTATTTACTTTGTGGTTCCAGTAACTATTTGCTCCAGGAAAAACGTAATTTTGAATAATGAACATTGGGTTTCTGATTAGCCATAACTTTTCTGAGATTTACGGTTTCTCTGATGGCTCCATGTGGCTTCTTAAGTGAGTAAATAATGAGCACACCAAGAACAACTTTGACGCTTATTTTAGTAAACAGGCAAAGCTTGTGAAACAAAACAAAACAAAACAAAAACAGAACTTTGCATCTTCTGGAAGTTGACTTAAGGGCAGACAGAAATGAGGAAAGAATCTGAAAAGTCAGCTACATCTTTGAAAAACAGGGAGATCTGGAGCCATGCCCTCTTTTCCCTGACACACTCCCTCTCTCCTGCTGAAAACTCAGGTTGACAAGGATTCATTCCAGTTGGGTGTGACTAGGAGGATGGGGATTCCTCCTCTTTCATCTCCAGGCAGGAGACTAGAAGGCATTTTCCTGAGAGTCAAGGACCAGTCCTTCTCCCACCCCCAGCACCACGATGAAGGGCACAATTCAAGGGTAAGATTAAAGGTTCCATCTCATGTCTGTCTCCTTGGAAGCAGGAAATAAATATCTCCTGTGAAAGATACACTCTGGGAGCTGAGGACAGAGGGTTGAGGGCTCTAGTCATACTGGCTCCTGCAGGTCAGTTCGTTCTGGGAATCTTCTGTCATGACTGCTGAGATGTCAATTAGCTTTGTGATAACTGAAGCCAACTCTTCTCTCTGCTTATTTCTGAGAAAAGCTGAGTCTGAGCCTCAAGATTCTCTACATTTCTTCACACATAGACTGACCCACACTCTCCCATCCTGCCAGATTCTTTGTACAAATAAGTTCACTCCAGTTCAGTCATTCAGTAGTGTCCGACTCTTTGAGACCCCATGAATCACAGCACACCAGGACTCCCTGTCCATCACCAGCTCCCAGAGTTCACTCAAACTCATGTCCACAGAGTCGGTGATTCCATCCAGCCATCTCATCCTCTGTCATCCCCTTCTCCTCCTGCTCCCAATACCTCCCAGCATCAGAGTCTTTTCCAGTGAGTCAACTCGTCGCATGAGGTGGCCAAAGTATTGGAGTTTCAGTTTTAGCATCAGTCCTTCCAATGAACACCCAGGACTGATCTCCTTTAGAATGGACTGGTTGGATCTCCTTGCAGTCCAAGGGACTCTCAAGAGTCTTCTCCAGCACCACAGTTCAAAAGCATCAATTCTTCAGCGATCAGCTTTCTTCACAGTCCAACTCTCACATCCACACATGACCACGGGAAAAACCATAGCCTTGACTAGAAGGACCTTGGTTGGAAAAGTAATGTCTCTGCTTTTTAATATGCTATCTAGGTTGGTCATAACTTTCCTTCCAAGGAGTAAGCGTCTTTTAATTTCATGGCTTCAATCAGCATCCACAGTGATTTTGGAGCCCCCCAAAATAAAGTGTGACACTGTTTCCACTGTTTCCCCATCTATTTCCCATGAAGTGATGGGACCAGAAGCCATGATCTTTGTTTTCTGAATGTTGAGCTTCAAGTCAACCTTTTCACTCTCCTCTTTCACTTTCATCAAGAGGCTGTTTAGTTCCTCTTCACTTTCTGACTAAGGGTGGTGTCATCTGCATATCTGAGGTTACTGATATTTCTTTTTTGGGATCAGAGCTCACATTTATTTTTTATTTATTTTTTTATATTTTTACATTATGATTTTTCTTTTTCTTTTTTTTTTCTCTTTGGTCTGTTTATTTTTTTTTCCCAGAGAATGTGTTGTTGTTGCTGTTTTTTACTTTACATTATTGTATTGGTTTTGCCATACATTGACAGGAATCTGCCCCAGGTGAATCTGTCCCGCGTGTACATATGTTCAACATCTTGAACTCCCCTCCCACCTCCCTCCCCATCCCATCCCTCTGGTGCATCCCAGTATACTAGCCCCGAGCATCTTGTATCACGCATCGAACTAGGACAGGCAATTCATTTCACATATGATAATATACAGGTTTCAATGCCATTCTCCCAAATAATCCCACCCTCACCCTCTCCCACAGAGTCCCAAAGACTGTTCTATATATGTGTGTCTCTTTTGCTGTCTCGTATACAGGGTTATCATTATCATCTTTCTAAATTCCATACATGTGCGTTAATATACTGTATTGGTGTTTTTCTTTCTGGCTTACTTCACTCTGTATAATAGACTCCAGTTTCATCCACCTCATTAGAACTGATTCAAATGTATTATTTTTAATTGCTGAGTAATACTCCATTATGTAAATGTACCACAGCTTTCTTATCCATTCGTCTATAGGTGGACATCTAGGTTGCTTCTATGTCCTGGCTATTATAAACAGTGCTGCAATGAACATTGGATTACATGTGTCTCTTTCAATTCTGGTTTCCTCGGTGTGTATGCTCAGGAGTGCAATTTCTGGGTCATATGGAAGTTCTCTTTCCAGTTTTTTAAGGAATCTCCACACTGTTCTCCATAGTGGTTGTACTAGTTTGCATTCCCACCAAAAGTGTAAGAGGGTTCCCTTTTCTCCACACCCTCTCTAGCGTTTATTGCTTGTAGACTTTTGGATAGCAGCCATTCTGACTGGCGTGAAATGGTACCTCATTGTGGTTTTGATTTGCATTTCTCTGATTATGAGTGATGTTGAGCAACTTTTCATGTGTTTATTAGCCATCTGTATGTCTTCTTTGGAGAAATGTCTGTTTAGTTCTTTGGCCCATTTTTTGATTAGGTCGTTTATTTTTCCAGAATTGAGCTGCAGGAGTTGCTTGTATGTTTTTGAGATTAATTCTTTGTCAGTTGCTTCATTTGCTATTGTTTTCTCCCATTCTGAAGGCTGTCTTTTCACCTTGCTTATAGTTTCCTTTGCTGTGCAGAAGCTTTTAATTTTAATTAGGGCCCATTCGTTTATTTTTGCTTTTATTTCCAATATTCTGGGAGATGGGTCATGGAGGATCCTGCTGTGATTTATGTCGGAGAGTGTTTTGCCTATGTTCTCCTCTAGGAGTTTTATAGTTTCTGGTCTTACGTTTAGATCTTTAATCCATTTTGAGTTTATTTTTGTGTATGGTGTTAGGGAGTGTTCTAGTTTCATTCTCTTACAAGTGGTTGACCAGTTTTCCCAACACCACTTGTTAAAGAAATTGTCTTTTTTCCATTGAATATTCTTGCCTCACTTGTCAAAGATAAGGTGTCCATAGGTGCATGGATTTATCTCTGGGCTTTCTACTTTGTTCCATTGATCTATATTTCTTTCTCTAAGCCAGTACCATACAGTCTTGATGACTGTGGCTTTTAGTAGAGCCTGACGTCCGGCAGGTTGATTCCCCCAGTTCCATTCTTCTTTCTCAAGATTGCTTTCGCTATTCGAGGTTTTTTGTGTTTCCATACAAATTGTGAAATTATTTGTTCTTGCTCTGTGAAAAACACCATTGGCATCTTCATAGGGATTACATGGAACTTATAAATTACTTTGGGTAATATGGTCATTTTCACAATATTTATTCTTGCAATCCATGAACACGGTATACTTCTCCATCTATAATTGTCCTCTCTGATTCCTTTCACTAGTGTTTTATAGTTTTCTATATATAGGTCTTTTGTTTCGTTAAATAGATATATTCCTAAGTATTCTTTTCATTACAATGGTGAATGGAATTGTTTCCTTAATTTCTCTATTTTCTTATTATTAATGTTTTGGAATACAAGGGATTTCTGCGTGTTGATTTTATATCCTGAAACTTTACTGTATTCATTGATTAGCTCTAGTAATTTTCTGGTATAGTCATTAGGGTTTTCTGTGTAGAGGATCATGTCATCTGCAAACAGTGAGAGTTTTACTTCTTCTTTTCCTATTAGGATTCCTTTCATGCCTTTTTCTACTCTTATTGCTGTGGCCAAAACTTCCAAAACTATGTTGAATAGTAGTGGTGAGAGTGGGCACCCTTGTCTTTTTCCTGACTTTAGGGCAAATATTTTCAATTTTTCACCATTGAGTATAATGTTTGTTCTGGGTTTATCATATATAGCTTTTATTATGTTGAGGAGTGTTCCTTCTATTCCTGTCTTCTGGAGGGTTTTGATCATAAATTGATGTTGAATTTTGTCAAAGGCTTTCTCTGCATCTATTGAGATAATCATATGGTTTTTATTTTTCAGTTTGTTAATGTGGCATATTACATTGATTGATTTGCAGATATTGAAGAATACTTGCATCCCTGGGATAAAGCCTACTTGGTCATGATGTATGATCTTTTTAATGTGTTGTTGGATTCTGATTGCTAGAATTTTGTTAAGGATTTTTGCATCTATGTTCATCAGTGATATTGACCTGTAGTTCTCTTTTTGTGGTATCTTTGTCAGGTTTTGGTGATGGTGGCCTCATAGAATGAGTTTGGAAGTTTACCTTCCTCTGCAATTTTCTGGAAGAGTTTGAGTAGGATAGGTGTTAGCTCTTCTCTAAATTTTTGGTAGAATTCAGTTGTGAAGCCATCTGGACCTGGGCTTTTGTTTGCTGGAAGATTTCTGATTACAACTTCAATTTCCGTGCTTGTGATGTGTCTGTTCAGATTTTCTATTTCTTCCTGTTTCAGTTTTGGAAAGTTGTACTTTTATAAGAATTTGTCCATTTCTTCCAAGTTGTCCATTTTATTGTCATTTAATTGCTGATAGTAGTCTCTTATGATCCTTTGTATTTCTGTGTTGTCTGTTGTGATCTCTCCCTTTTCATTTCTATCTTTATTGATTTGGTTTTTCTCCCTTTGTTTCTTGATGAGTCTGGCTACTGGCTTGTCAATTTTATTTATCCTCTTAAAGAGCCAGCTTTTGGCTTTTTTATTTTTGCTATGGTCTCTTTTGTTTCTTTTGCATTTATTTCTGCCCTAATTTTTAAGATTACTTTCCTTATACTAACCCTGGGGTTCTTCATTTTTTCCTTTTCTAGTTGCTTTAAGTGTAGAGTTAGGTTATATAGTTGACTTTTTGCTTGTTTCTTGAGGTATGCCTGTATTGCTATAAACTTTCCCCTTAGCACTGCTTTTACAGTGTCCCACAGGTTTTGGGTTGTTGTGTTTTCATATTCATTCATTTCTATGCATATTTTGATTTCTTTTTTGGTTTGTTCAATGATTTGTTCGTTATTCAGCAGCGTGCTGTTCAGCCTCCATATGTTGGCATTTTTAATAGTTTTTCTCCTGTAATTGAGATCTAGTCTTACTGCATTGTGGTCAGAAAAGATGCTTCAAATGATTTCGTTTTTTTTTTTAATTTTATCAAGCCTAGATTTATGGCCCACTATGTGCTCTATCCTGGAGAAGGTTCCGTGTGCACCTGAGAAGAAGGAGAAATTCATTGTTTGTGGGTGAAATGTCCTATAGATATCTGTTAGGTCTTACTGGTTTATTGTATCATTTAACATTTGTGTTTCCTTGTTAATTTTCTGTTTAATTGATCTATCCAAAGGTGTGAGTGGGGTATTAAAGTCTCCCACTATTATTGTGTTATTGTTAATTTCCCATTTCATGCTTGTTAGCATTTGTCTTACAAATTGTGGTGCTCCTATGTTGGGTGCATATATATTTATAATCGTATATCTTCTTCTTGGGTTGATCTTTTGATTATTGTGTAGTGTTCTTCTTTGTCTCTTTTCACAGCCTTTGTTTTAAAGTCTATTTTATCTGATATGAGTATTGCTACTCCTGCTTTCCTTTGGTCTCTATTTGCGTGGAATATCTTTTTCCAGCCTTTCACTTTCAATCTGTATGTGTCCCTCGTTTTGAGGTGGGTCTCTTGTAGACAACATATATGGGGTCTTGTTTTTGTATCCATTCAGCCAGTCTTTGTCTTTTGGTTGGGGCATTCAACCCATTTACATTTAATGTAATTATTGATAAGCATGATCCCGTTGCCATTCACTTTATTGTTTTGGGTTCTAGTTTATACACTCTTTCTGTGTTTCCTGTCTAGACAAGATCCTTTAGCATTTGTTGGAGAGCTGGTTTGGTGATGCTGATTTCTCTCAGCTTTTGCTTGTCTCTAAAGCTTTTGATTTCTCCTTCATTTTTGAATGAGATCCTTGCTAGGTACAGTAATCTGAGCTGTAGCTTATTTTCTTTCAACACTTTAAGTATGCCCTGCCATTCCCTCCTGGCCTGAAGAATTTCTGTTGAGAGATCAGCTGTTATCCTTATGGCAATCCCCTTGTATGTTATTTGTTGCTTTCCCCTTGCTGCTTTTAATATTTGTTCTTTGTGTTTGATCTTTGTTAATTTGATTATTATGTCTCTCGGAGTATTTCGCCTTGGATTTATCCTGTTAGTGTCTCTCTGGGTTTCTTGGACTTCGGTGATTATTTCCTTCCCCATTTTAGGGAAGTTTTCAACTATTATCTCCTCAAGTATTCTCTCATGGTCTTTCTTTTTGTCTTCTTCTTCTGGGACTCCTATGATTCAGATGTTGGGGCATTTGACATTGTCCCAGATGTCTCTGAGATTGTCCTCATTTCTTTTAATTCGCTTTTCTTTTTTCCTCTCTGCTTCATTTATTTCTACCATTCTATCTTCTAACTCACTTATTCTATCTTCTGCCTCTGTTATTCTACTGTTGATTCCATCCAGAGTGTTTTTGATCTCATCTATTGCATTATTCATTGTATATTGACTCTTTTTTTATTTCTTTTAGACCCTTGTTAAATCTTTCTTGCATCTTCTCAATCCTTGTCTCCAGGTTATTTATCTCTAACTCCAACCTGTTTTCAAGATTTTGGATCAATTTCACTATCATTATTCGGAATTCTTTATTAAATACTTCCCTAGCTCTTCCTCTTTTGTTTGAGTTGGTTGGCATTTATCCTGTTACTTTATTTTTTTGGTATTTCTCTGCCTCTTCATCTCGTTTATATTGCTGTGTTTGGGGTGGCCTTTCCGTCTTCTGGCAGTTTGTGGAGTTCTCTTTATTGTGGAGTTTACTCACTGTGGGTGGGGTTGGACGGGTGGCTTGTCAAGTTTCCCTGGTTATGGAAGCTTGTGTCAGTATTCTGGTGGGTGGAGTTGAATTTCTTCTCTCTGGAGTGCAATGAAGTGTCCAGCAATGTGTTATGAGATGTCAGTCTGTTTGGAGTGACTTTGGGCAGCCTGTATATTGAAGCTCAGGGCTTTTTTCCTGTGTTTCTGGAGAATTTGCGTGGTATATCTTGCTCTGGAACTTGTTTGCCCTTGGGTGGTGCTTGTTTTCAGTGTAGGTATGGAGGCGTTTGTTGAGCTCCTATCGATTAATGTTCCCTGGAGTCAGGAGTTCTCGGGTGTTCTCAGGATTTGGACTTAAGCCTCTTGCCTCTGGTTTTCAGTCTTATTCTTGCAGTAACTTCTAAACTTCTCTATCTGTCATTTCCAAGGTGCTTCCCTCCTGTTTTAGCTTCTGTTTGCTGGTCTCTTCAGTGTCTATTTTCTGCCCTGACACAACAGGTTTGTCGTGGACACTTTTTAAGGCTCACTTGTTCTGTCCTGTTCTGGGAAGGGAGGAAAGCTGCAGACAAATATCTCTGGCATCTGTGGAGAGTGTTCGCAGTGTTTTAGCCCCACTGGGTTTGTCCCCACTCACGGCGTGTGTGCTGTCCCAGTTTACACTGCATAGGCTCTAGGTTGCTCTGCTGGGAACTGTCTGAGGCTGGCGCTGGGTTGCAAGCATATCCCAGGTCCAAGCCGCTCAGGTTCAGGTACTCGGGTACTCCACAAAGGCGCAGACTTGGTTGGGCCTGCGTTTTGTGCCCGTCCCAGGTCTGAGCAGCTCAGGTGACCAGTTGTTTGTTGAGCACAGTTGCTGTGACTTATCGCCTCCCCTGGTCCCTCCTGTTCGGTTTTCTGGGTGTACAGCCGGCACACCTTCTCAGGTGGATGTTGACCGGCCAGAAACGCAAGAAGTCTTGGTTAGCAAGGAAGCCTCCCTGCAGTTTGGTATCGGATGCCTTTCTGGGGCCGTGATTGCCCCCTCCCTGCTCTGGCTGCTCTCCCCTGCCTACCTCGGCAGGGGATGGGCCATCCACAGCCGCCTAGCTCTGCTCTGTCCTTTGTTCTGTGAGCGGGACTGGTGGAGTCTTAGGTTAGGGCCTTTTGTCTTTTTGCGGGGTAGTTATCCCACAGTCTGCTTTGCTATCCCCAGTTAGTTCTCTCAGATTGCCCTCGTGGCATTCAGGTCCAGTCCTTTCTCTAAGCAGTGCGGCTGGTTCCTCCCTGACCATCCCCCGGTTGCTAATGGCAGATGTGGCCGACTGTGCTGCTTCTCTGTTGGGAGTTACCGTTTGGCGTGTAATCTGTGGGTTTTAATTATTTCTTTCTTTTTCCTCCCAGTTATGTGGCCCTTTGAGGTTCTAAGGCTCGCCACAGACTCGCCAGTGAGAGTGTTTCCTGGTGTTTGAAAACTTCTCTCTTATTTAAGTCTCCCTTGCCAGGACGGAGCTCCGTCGCTACCTTTCTTGTCTCTCTTTTTATCTTTTATGTCTTTTCCTACCTCCTTTTGAAGACAATGGGCTGCTTTTCTGGGTGCCTGATGTCCTCTGCTGGCATTTAGAAGTTGTTTTGTGGAATTTACTCAGCGTTCAAATGTTCTTTGGATGATTTTGTTGGGGAGAAAGTGGTCTTGCCATTCTATTCCTCCACCATCTTGTTCCTCCTTCTCCGGTTATTGATATTTCTCCCAGCATTCTTGATTCCAGCTTGTGCTTTTTCTAGCCCAGTGTTTCTCATGATGTACTCTGCATATAAGCTAAATAAGCAGAGTGACAATATGCAGCCTTGACATACTCCTTTCCCTATTTGGAACCAGTCTGTTATTCCACGTCCAGTTCTAACTGTTGCTTCCTGACCTGCATACAGGTTTCTCAAGAGGCAGGTCAGGTGGTCTGGTATTCCCATCTCTTTCAGAATGTTCCACAGTTTATTGTGATCCACACAGTCAAATGCTTTGGCATAGTAAATAAAGCAGAAATAGATGTTTTTCTGGAACTCTCATGCTTTTTTGATGATCCAGTGGATGTTGGCAACTTGATTTCTGGTTCCTCTGCCTTTTCTAAAACCAGTTTGAACATCTGGAAGTTCACGGTTCACATATTGCTGAAGCTTGGCTTGGAGAATTTTGAGCATGACTTTACTAGCATATGAGATGAGTGCAATTGTGCACTAGTTTGAGAATTCTTTGGCATTGCCTTTCTTTGGGATTGGAATGAAGACTGACCTTCTCCAGTCCTGTGGCCACTGCTGAGTTTTCCAAATTCGCTGGAATATTGAGTGCAGCATAGCATCATCTTTCAGGATTTGAAATAGCTCAATTGGAATTCCATCACCTCCACTAGCTTTGTTCGTAGTGATGCTTTCTATGGCCCACTTGATTTCACATTCCAAGATGTCTGGTTCCAGATGAGTGATCACGCCATTGTGACTATCTTGGTCGTGAAGATCTTTTTTGTACAGTTCTTCTGTGTTTTCTTGCCACCTCTTCTTAATATATTCTACTTCTGTTAGGTTCATACAATTTCTGTCCTTTATCAAGCCCATCTTTGCATGAAATGTTCCCTTGGTATATCTAACTTTCTTGAAGTGATCTCTAGTCTTTCCTATTCTGTAGTTTTCCTCTATTTCTTTGCATTGATCTTTGAGGAAGGCTTTCTTATCTCTCCTTGCTATTCTTTGGAACTCTGAATTCAGATGCTTATTTCTTTCCTTTTCTTCTTTGCATTTCCCTTCTCTTCTTTTCACAGCTATTTGTAAGGCCTCCCCAGACAGCCATTTTTCTTTTCTGCATTTCTTTTCCACGGGGATGATCTTGATCCCTGTCTCCTGTACAAGGTCACGAACCTCCATCCATAGTTCATCAGGTACTCTATCTATCAGATCTAGTCCCTGAAATGCATTTCTCACTTCCACTGTATAACCATAAGGGATTTGATTTCGGTCATATCTGAATGGTCTAGTGGTTTTCCCTACTTTCTTCAATTTAAGTCTGACTTTTGCAATAAGGAGTCCATGATCTGAGCCACAGTCAGCTCCCAGTCTTGTTTTTGCTAACTGTACAAAGCTTCACTTCAGTATTCTTGCCTCGAGAACCCCATGAACAGTATGAAAAGGCAAAACGATAGGATACTGAAAGAGGAACTCCCCAGGTCGTTAGATGCCCAATATGCTACTGGAGATCAGTGGAAAAATAACTCCAGAAAGAATGAAGGTATGGAGCCAAAGCAAAATCAATACCCAGTTGTGAATGTGACTGGTGACAGAAGCAAGGTCCAATGCTGTAAAGAGCAATATTGCATAGGAACCTGGAATGTTATATCCATGAATCAAGGCGAATTGGAAGTGGTCAAACAGGAGATGGTAAGAGTGAACATCGACATACTAGGAATCAGTGAACTTAAATGGACTGGAATGGGTGAATTTCACTCAGATGGCCATTATATCTACTACTGTGGGCAGGAATCCCTTAGAAGAAATGGAGTAGCCATCATGGTCAACAAAAGAGTCTGAAATGCAGTATTTGGATGCAATCTGAAAAATGACAGAATGATCTTTGTTCATTTCCAAGGCAAACCATTCAATATCACAGTAATTCAAGCCTATGCCCCAACCAGTAATGCTGAAGAAGCTGAAGTTGAATGGTTCTATGAAGACCTACTAGACCTTTCAGAATTAACACTGTAAAAATATGTCATTTTCATTATAGGGGACTGGAATGCAAAAGTAGGAAGTCAAGAAACACCTGGGGTAACAGGCGAATTTGGCCTTAGAGTACAGAATGAAGCAGGGCAAAGGCTAATAGTGTTCTGCCAAGAGAACACACTGGTCATAGCAAACACCCTCTTCCAACAACACAAGAGAAGACTCTACCCATGGACATCACCAGATGGTCAACACCAAAGTCAGATTGCTTATATTCTTTGTACAAATATCTCCCCTTTTCGAGTTCTTTTTCCTTATCCATATAACACCCAAACTTTTACTCATCAAACAAACCAACAAATCTCCAGCTAGTCTCCTTCTACCTCAGCCACTTCAGAGTCACTCTCTCGGAAGTACTTCAGCTCAATGACTTATTGTTGCATACCTTTCTTTGGCATGATGCCATCCCTGCTGAACCCTGTGTCATGTTAGCACAATAACCTTGCTCAGATGAGCTGGATACAGTGCCCCAAAGTGGCCCGATCGTGGCACCATACCTTCAAAAATGACTGACACCCCAAATTCACCATCAACATGGTGGTCCAGAGACTGGGAATGTGCCTGTGCCTCCATAAAACCGTTGCTCAGGAGACCCAAACATGTATCATCAATCTTCTCCATGTTCTCCTGACCTTTTTTCTTCCTCTTTTCAACTGTTATCTTTTAGATTGTTCATGGAGAGATTAGAGCATCCAGCAAGAGCAGAATCATTTCCCCAACACATGAGAAAAGAGCAGACACCGGTCTGCACCCACTTTATCCTCCTCTGCCTGCCCGGCCCATCATGGCAACAAAAGGTTTCCCTCCTCCTGTCACGAGAAAACTCCAGGTGAAGGACTTAGATGCAAAGGAAACCAGAATATTGTCTTGTGCTACAAACATTTTGGGAGTTCCCAGGTAGCTCAGTTGGCAAAATATCTGCCTGCAATACAGGAAACCCAGGTTTGATCCCTGGGTCAGGAAGATTCCCTGGAAAAAGGGGTGGCTACCCACTGCAGTATTCTTGCCTGGAGAATCCCATGAACAGAGAAGCCTGGCAGAGTACAGTCCATGGAGTCACAAAGAGTCAGACACGACTGAGTGACTAACATATACACACAGACACTTTAAAAACAGCAAAAACAAAGCAATCCCATCAATATAGCAAGTGCAAGAAGGGTGTGCTGAGCCTTCCCCTATTTCTTTCTGGAAGCAGAAGAGAACAACTCCACCTCCATTGAATATGTCCTTTATCCACTGGAAGGAGAATGACATTGTGATTGTCAAGGGCAAAGAGTTGAGAACAAGAGAATTATGTAAAAACAGACCTTGTTGACATTAATCCTCATCCTCCTTAGCCTCCCCACATGATGTATTTCCTTTTTCACAATCATCCCTCTTTGTCCAACCCAACAGAAAAGCATTCAGGTTTTGCCACTTCACTGAATCTTTCATCATTTCCTTAGCAGGGTGCCCTGGGCCACGTAAAACTCATGGGAAACAAATGTGGATGCTTCTCTCCTGTGCATCCGTCTCGTATTCACTTGGTTCTCAAATCAACACTCAGAGGGTGGAAGTGTGGTTTTGTCTTGGTGATATCTTTCTTGCTGGCGTCATTGAATTCTTCCTCGTTCTTTGGCTTAATTCCTCAGTATGCAGACATGCTGTCAGCTACCATCTTCAGAAATTCCAAAAATGAAACACATTCTTACCATTTGATCCAGCCCTCAAACTCCTTAGTATCAGTGGACCAAAATGAGTCAAATGCTTACAGCTAATCCTTACAGAAATCTCTATAGGACATATATGGCAGCTTTATTCATAACTGGCAGAATTTGAAAGCAACCAAGATGTCCTTTGGGAGGTGAATGGACATATAGACTGGGCTCCATCCATGCAACAGGATGTTCTTCAGTGCTGAAAAGACATGAGAGTTATGGAGTCATCAGGAGACAAGCAGCGGGGCCTTCAGTTCCTATTACTCATTGGAAGAAGCGAATCTGGAAAAGTGGCAAAGCTCAGGATACCAACTACCTAGGACATTCCCCAAAAGGCAAACCATGAAAAGAGTGAAAAGATCACTGCATAGCCAGGAGTTTATGGCAGGGTTGAGGGGTTGGAGAGTGATAACTTGGTAAAGCACAGAGGATTTTTAAGACAGGAAATTATACAGTGTGATGCATTCATGGTGAGATAAATTTGTCAAAACCCATAGAAAGTGCACCACCAGGAATGATGCCTAATATAGATGCTAGACTCTTGTGACCATGATGTGTTCATGTAGATTCATCCCTAGTAATTGACAAACAGAATGTTGATAGGATAGGTGGGGAGCAGGAGGATTTGGGAGGGTGGGGATGGGAGGATGGGCATGGGAATAACAGAGGTAGGGGACTTACGGTACCTCCCTGTATTCTGCTTAATTTTGCTGTGAACTCAAAATTTCTTTAAAAAAAAGAGAATAAAACCTATCTAAACAAACAGTGTCACACTTTATTTTGGGGGGCTTCAAAATCACTGCAGATGCTGATCGCAGCCATGAAATTGAAAGACGCTTACTCCTTGGAAGGAAAGTTATGACCAACCTAGACAGCATATTAAAAAGCAGAGACATTACTTTGCCAACCAAGGTCCGTCTAGTCAAGGCTATGGTTTGTCCAGTGGTCATGTATGGATGTGAGAGTTGGACTGTGAAGAAAGCTGATTGCTGAAGAATTGATGCTTTTGAACTGTGTGTTGGAGAAGACTCTTGAGAGTCCCTTGGACTGCAAGGAGATCCAACCAGTCCATTCTAAAGGAGATCAGTCCTGGGTGTTCATTGGAAGGACTGATGCTAAAGCTGAAGCTCCAATACTTTGTCCACCTCATGCGAAGTTTGACTCACTGGAAAAGACTCTGATGCTGGGAGGGATTAGGAGCAGAAGAAGGGGATGACGGAGAATGAGGTGGCTGGATGGCATCACCGACTCAATGGAGGTGAGTTTCTGTGAATTCTGGGAGTTGGTGATGGACAGGGAGGCCTGGTGTGCTGTGATTCATGGGGTTGCAAAGAGTTGGACACAACTGAGCGACTGAACTTAACTGAACTGAAACAAACAAACAAACATTCCAGTAGTATGCTACAGCTGTTCCTCTCCAGTACCTCAATTTGTCTGATCCACTTGACAGTCAAACTTCAGAAGATATTGTCCTTTCAGCCTATACCCCTTCCAAGTTTCATGTGACACCTGCTATTTTATTTCACTACACTCTTATTTTTTTAAGATACCATTTTTAAAATTTATTTATTTATTTAATTTTTGGCTTGCAGGATCCAGTTCCTCAAACAGGGATTGAAACCAGGCCCTCTCAGTGAAAGCAAGTCCTAACCACTGGAGCACCAGAAAATTCCCTTCTTATCCTTTGTGAAAAAATTGATGTATCAATGACAGACAATATTTTTATTGGGTTGGCCAAAATTTTCCATTTGTTTTTAAGTAAAAAATAAAAGATAAAATTTTCATTTTCACCAAGAACTTTTATTCATCGTTTTGTTCCACTATCTTTTGCCATTTTTCAGGCAACTGCATAATTCTGTCTTCCCAAAACTTTTTTATCTTTTTGCACAAAGAACTATTCCAGGTGCCCTTTGCAGTCTTCCATGAAATTGAAAATTTTTTCCATTAAGAGAATTTTGTAAAGACCAAAATAAATGGAAATCTGAAGGTGTAATGTCTGCTGAATATGGCAGATGAATCAGAACGCTCAGACAAGCTGTAATAGTTTTTGCCTTATCATCAAAGAAACATGCGGCCTTGGGTTATCCTGATGGAAGATTATGCATTTTCTGGTGACTAATTTGGGATGATGTGAGTGCTTCTTTCAATTGCTCCAATTGAAAGTACTTATTGGAATTAACCGTTTAGTTTTCTGGAAGGATTTTATAATAGAAGACTCTCTTCCAGTTCCACAATTTACACATCACCTTCTATGGATGACCAGCCTTTGGTGTGGTTGGTGGTGATTCATTTCACTTGCTCCACAATCTCTTACATTCCCTATTTTTGTGCAGTATCCACTTTTCATCACCCATCACAATTTGTTTTAAAAATGAGATTTTTTTTTATGTTTGAGAAGAGAATCACATGTGGAAACGTGGTCAAGAAGTTTGTTTTTGCTTTTTTTTAAAAAACTTAACTCATGTGGAACCCAAACATCAAAGTGAGTAATACAACCAAGTTAATGTAAACAGTTTCCAACACTTCTATTGGATATTCTGAGCGTGTCACCTATTTCCCATGGAGTATAATGTTGATTGTTCTCAATTAATGTCTCTATTTGATCACCATCGCCTTCAACATGTCTACCCGACTGTGAAGCATCATCCAGTGAGAAATCTCCAGCAAGAAACTTCACAAACCACTTTGGACACATTGAAGAAGTCACAGAACTTTCTCCGTACACTGCACAAAGCTTTATTTGCACTGTTTTTACTTTTCTTGAAATAATGAAGTATAATATTCCTAAATATTCCTTTTTGCTTCCATCTTCAATATTTAAATTGCTATATAAAATTCAATAATTTTGATGTTTTTCAATTTTTATTTATTTTAATTGGAGGATAAGTACTTTATAGTATTGTGATGGTTTTTGCCATACATTAGTATGAAATGGGCATAGGCATACATGTTTCCCCTCCCTACTGAACCCCCCTCCCACATCCCTCTGCACTCCATCCCTCCAAGTTGTCACAGAGCCCTGGCTTTTTGTGCCCCTTGTCTTACATGAAACTCCCACTGGCTATCTATTTTACATATGGTAGTGTATATGTTTCAATGCTATTCTTTCAAATCAACCCACCATCTCCTTCTCCCACTGAGTCCAAAACTCTGTTCTTTATGGTTTTGTATCCTTTTCTGCCTTGTGTGTAAGATCATTGGTATCATCTTTTTAGATCCCACATATACGCATTCAGTTCAGTTCAGTTCAGTCGCTCAGTCGTGTCCGACTCTCTGCGACCCCATGAATCACAGCACGCCAGGCCTCCCTGTCCATCACCAACACCCGGAGTTCACTCAAACTCATGTCCATCGAGTTGGTGATGCCATCCAGCCATCTCATTCTCCGTTGTCCCCTTCTCCTCCTACCCGCAATCCCTCCTAGCATCAGAGTCTTTTCCAGTGAGTCAACTCTTCGCATGAGGTGGCCAAAGTATTGGAGTTTCAGCTTTAGCATCAGTCCTTCCAATGAACACCCAGGATTGATCTCCTTTAGAATGGACTGGTTGGATCTCCTTGCAGTCCAAGGGACTCTCAAAAGTCTTTTCCAGCACCACAGTTCAAAAGCATCAAGTGGTATTTGTCTTTATCTTTCTGACTTCACTCTGTACAATAGGATCTAGTTCATCCAACTCATTAGAACTGACTCAGATGTGTTCCTTTTTATAACTGAGTAATATTCCATTGTGTGTGTACCACAACTTTCTTATCCATTCATCTGCTGATGGACATCTATGTTGCTTCCATGTCCTAGCTATTGTAAACAGTGCTGCAATTTACACTGGGGTACATGTGTCTTTTTCAATTATGGTTTCCTCAGGTTATATGCCCAGTAGTGGAATTGTTGGATTGTAAGATAATTTTGTTCTAAGTTTTTTTTAACGAATCTCCTACTGTTCTGTACAGGTTGTATCAGTTTGAATTCCTGCCAGCAGCATAAGAAGGTTCCCTTTTCTCCACACCCTCCCCAGCATTAAAGTAGACTCTTTGATGATGGCCTTTCTGTCTGGTGTAAGATGATATCTCATTGTAGTTTTGATTTGCATTTCTCTAATAATGATTGATGTTGAATATCTTTTCAGGTGTCTAATATCCATCTCTATGTCTTCTTTGGAGAAATGTCTGCTTAGGTCTTCTGCCCACTCTGTGATTGGGTTGTTTGTTTTCCTGGCATTGAGCTGCATGAGCTGCTTGTATATTTTGGAGATTAATTCTTTGTCAGTTGTCTTTTGTTTGGTATTTTTTCAATTCTGAGGATTTTCTTTTCACCTTGCTTATAGTTTCCTTTATTGTGTAAAAGTTTTAGGCCTTATCTGTTTATTTTTGCTTTTGTTTTCATTACTCGAGCAGGTGGGGCATAGAGGACATTGCTGTGATTTTTTTCACTTATTCTTATACATTTATTTGCATTTATTGACCCATAACAAGTTAATGGAATGAACTTTCTCTGAAGAAAAGATTTCAGCATAGGTTAAGGTTTGATGGAGATCAGAAAGACAAGCTACAACAGGAATTCCTGAGGAACTGCTCACCATGGTCTGCCCATTTGTGGCATCTGGGCAGCCATATGACTTTTCACATTTGACCAAAGGAGGCAGATTTGTGCCAAAGGGTAGGGAACAAATTTCATTTAGTCATTTGTTAATTAATCTCTTTATACTTCAATTCAATTCAGTTCAGTTCAGTCGCTCAGTTGTGTCCGACTCTCCGTGACCCCATGAATCACAGCACGTCAGGCCTCCCTGGCCACCACCAACTTCCGGAGTTCAACCAAACCCATGTCCACAGAGTCGGTGATACCATCTAGCCATCTCATTCTTCTTCGTCCCCTTCTCCTCCCATCTCCAACACTTCCCAGAATCAGAGTCTTTTCCAGTGAGTCAACTCATCGCATGAGGTGACAAAAGTATTGCAGTTTCAGCCTCAGCATCAGTCCTTCCAATGAACACGCAGGACTGATCTCCTTTAGAGTGGACAGGTTGAATCTCCTTGCAGTCCAAGGGACTCTCAAGAGTCTTCTCCAACACCACAGTTCAAAAGCATCAATTCTTCAGTGATCAGCTTTCTTCACAGTCCAACTCTCACATTCATACATGACCACGGGAAAAACGATAGCCTTGACTAGACGGACTCTTGTTGGCAAAGTAATGTCTCTGCTTTTTAATATACTATCAATGTTGGTCATAACCTTCCTTCCAAGGAGTAAGCATCTTCTAACTTCATGGCTGCAATCAGCATCCGTGGTGAACTTGGAGCCCCCCCCCCAAAAAAAAAAAAAAAAGTCTGACACTGTCTCCACTGTTTTTCCATCTATTTCCCCTGAAGTGATGGGACCAGATGCCATGATCTTTGTTTTCTATATGTTGAGCTTCAAGCCAAACTTTTCACTCTCCTCTTTCACTTTCATCAAGAGGCTTTTGAGTTCCTCTTCACTTTCTGCCATAAGGGTGGAGTCATCTGCATATCTGAGGCTATTGATATTTCTCCCAGCAATCTTGATTCCAGCTTGTGTTTCTTCCAGCCCAGCGTTCCTCATGATGTATTCTGCATATAAGTTAAATAAGCAAGGTGACAATATACAGCCTTGACGTACTCCTTTTCCTATTTCGAACCAGACTGTTGTTCCATGTACAGTTCTGACTGTTGCTTCCTGACCTGCATACAGATTTCTCAAGAGGCAGGTCAGGTGGTCTGGGATTCTCATCTCTTTCAGAATGTTCCACAGTTTATTGTGATCCACACAGTCAAAGGCTTTGGCATAGTCAATGAAGCAGAAATAGATGTTTTTCTGGAACTCTCTTGCCTTCTCCAGTGGATGTGGGCAATTTGATCTCTGGTGCCTCTGCCTTTTCTAAAACCTGCTTGAACATCTGGGAGTTCACGGTTCACATATTGCTGAAGACTGGCTTGGAGAATTTGGAGCATGACTTTACTAGCGTGGGAGATGAGTGCAATTGTTTGGTAGTTTGAGCATTCTTTGGCATTGCCTTTCTTTGGGATTGCAATGAAGACTGACCTTTTCCTGAATGCCTATTCTATGCTGAGTGCTTTTTGGTGTCCGAGATCCAATGGGAAGAACAAACAGACATGGTCCATCAGAGGGTGAGTGTTTAGCTGATGCATTCTGATAAGACAGTTGTCAAAATACAATTTAAAAATTATCTCAAATAAAGTAAAACTGGAAATAGAACTGCCATATGATCCAGCAATCGCAGTCCTGGGCATACACACCGAGGAAACCAGAATTGAAAGAGACACATGTACTCCAATGTTCATTGCAGCACTGTTTATAATAGCGAGGACATGGAAGCAACCTAGATGTCCATCTGCAGACGAATGGATAAGAAAGCCTTGGTACATATACACAATGGAGTATTATTCAGCCATTAAAAAGAATGCATTTGAATCAGTTCTAATGAGGTGGATGAAACTAGAGCCTATTATACAGAGTGAAGTAAGCCAGAAAGAAAACACCATTACAGTATACTAACGCATATATATGGAATTTAGAAAGATTGAAATGATAACCTTGTATACAAGACAGCAAAAGAGACACAGATGTATAGAACAGTCTTTGGGACTCTGTGGGAGAGGGTGAGGGTGGGATGATTTGGGAGAATGGCATTGAAACATGTATGTTGTCATATGTGAAACGAATCACCAGTTCAGGGTCGATGCATGTTACAGGATGCTCGGGGCTGGTGTGCGGGGATGACCCAGAGGGAGGATAAAGGGAGGAGGGAGGTGGGAGGGAGGTTCAGGAGGGAGAACTCATGTACACCCGGGGCGAATTCATGTCAATGTATGGCAAAACCAACCAATATAATATTGTAAAATAATTTGCCTCCAATAAAAAATAAATAAATCAATAAAAAAAAGACAACTAAGTCCTAGTAGAGCCATCTTACTGAAAACATGAACAAAACTTTTGACCAACCCAAATTTAATTTCCATTTGAAGAAGCTGAAGTTGAATGGTTCTATGAAGACCTACAAGATTTTCTAGAACTAACAACAAAAGTAGAAGTCGTTTTCATTATAGGGGACTGGAATGCAAAGGAAGTCAAGAGATACCTGAAGTAACAGGCAATTTAGCCTTGGAGTGAAAAATGGGGCAGGGCAAGAGCTAACAGAGTTTTGCCAACAGAATGCACTCATTATAGCAAACACCCTCTTGCAAAAACACAAAAGAAAGCTCCATATATGGACACCAGATGGTCAATAACAAAATCAGATTGATTATATTCTTTACAGCCAAAGATAGAGAAGCTCTATACAATCAGCAAAAACAAGACCTGACTTTGACTGTGGCTCAGATCATGAACTCCTTATTGCCAAATTCTGGCTGAAATTGAAAAAAGTAGGGAAAACCACTAGACCATTCAGGTATGATCTAAATCAAATTCCTTACAATTATACAGTGGGAGTGACAAACAGATTCAAGGGATTAGATGTGAAAGACAGAGTGCCTGAATAACTACAGATTGAGGTTTGTAACATTGTACAGGAGGCTCTGATCAAGAATTTCCCCAAGAAAAGGAAATGCAAAAAGGCTAAATGGTTGTCTGAGGAGGCCTTACAAATAGCTGAGAAAAGAAGAGAAGCTAAAGGCAAAGGAGAAAAGGAAAGATATATCCATCTGAATGTAGAGTTCCAAAGACAATCAAGGAGAGATAAGAAAGCCTTCCTCAGTGATCAATGCAAAGACATAAAGGAAAACAATAGAATGGGAAAGACTAGAGATCTCTTCAAGAAAATTAGATATACCAAGGGAATACTTCATGCAAAGATGAGCACAATAAAAGATAAAAATGGAATGGACCTACAAAAGCAGAAGAGATTAAGAAGAGGTGGCAAGAATAAACATAAGAGCTGTACAAAAAAAGATCTTAACGACCCAGATAACCACGATGGTGTGATCACTCACCTAGAGCCAGACATCCTGGAATGCGAAGTCCAGTGAGCCTTCGGAAGCATCATTAAAAACAAAGCTAATGGAGGTGATGGAATCCCAGTTGATATATTTCAAATCTGAAAGACAATGTTGTGAAAGTACTGCACTCAATATGTCAGCAAATTTGGAAAACTAAACAGTGGCCACAGGACTGAAAAATATCAGTTTTCATTCCAATCCCAAAGAAAGGCAAAGCCAAAGAATGTCCAAACTACTGCACAACTGTACTCATCTCACACACTAGCAAAGTAATGCTCAAAATTCTCCAAGCCAGGCTTCAACAGTACATGAACGGTGAACTTCCAGATGTTCGAGCTGGATTTAGAAAAGGCAGAGGAAACAGAGTTCAAATTACCAACATCTGTTGGATCATCAAAAAAGCAAAAGAGTTCCAGAAAAACATCTACTTCTGCTGTATTGACTACTCCAAAGCCTTTGACTGTGTGGATCACAGGAAAGTGTGAAAAATTCTTCAAGAGATGGGAGTACCAGATCACCTGACCTGCTTCCTGAGAAATCTGTATGCAGGTCAAGAAGCAACAGTTACAATTGGACATGGAACAACAGACTTGTTACAAATTGGGAAAGGAGTACATCAAGGATGTATGTTGTCACCTTGCTTATTTGACTTATATGCAGAGGACATCATGAGAAATGTCGGACTGGATGAAGCACAAGCTGGAATTAAGATTTCCAGAATAAACAGACATAACCTCAGATACACAGATGACACCACCTTTATGGGAGAAAGCAAAGAAGAACTAAAGAGCCTCTTGATGAAAGTGAAAGAGGATAGTGAAAAAGCTGCTTAAAACTCAACATTCAGAAAATTAAAATTATGGCATCTGGTCCCATCACTTAATGGCAACTAGATGGAGAAACAATGGAAAAAGTGAGAGATTTTATTTTGTGGGGCTCCAAAATCACTTCAGATGATGACTGCAGCCATGAAATTAAAACACATTTGCTTCTTGGAAGAAAAGCTGTGCCCGACATAGACAGCATATTAAAAAGCAGAGACATTACTTTACCAACAAAAGTCCGTCTAGTCAAAGCTATGGTTTTTCCAGTAGTCATGTATGGATATGAGAGTTGCACTATAAAGAAAGCTGAGCTGTGAAGAATTGATGCTTTTGGACTGTGGTATAGAGAAGAGTTTTGAGAGTCCCTTAGACTGCAAGAAGATCCAATGAGTCAATCCTAAAGAAAATCAGTCCTGAATTTTCACTGGACGGACTAACGCTGACGCTGAAACTCCAATACTTTGGTCACCTGATGCAAATAACGGACTCATTGGGAAATATCCTGATGCTGGGAAAGGTTGAAGGCACAAGGAGAAGGTGATGACAGAGGACAAGATAGTTGGATGTCATCACTGACTCGATGGACATGTATTTGAGCAAGTTTCAGGAGTTGGTGATGGATAGGGAGGCCTGGCGCACTGCAGTCCAGGGGGTCACAACGAGTTGGACATGACTGAGCTACTGAACTGAACTGGTATTAATTTTCTGGTATGGAATTCCAACTGAGCTAATTCAAATCCTGAAAGATGATGCTGTGAAAGTGCTGCACTCAATATGCCAGCAAATTTGGAAAACTCAGCAGTGGCCACAGGACTGGAGAAGGTCAGTCTTCATTCCAATCCTAAAGAAAGGCAATGCCAAAGAATGCTCAAACTACCGCACAATTGCACTCATCTCCCACGCTAGTAAAGACATGCTCCAAATTCTCCAAGCCAGGCTTCAGCAATATGTGAACCGTGAACTTCCAGATGTTCAAGCAGGTTTTAGAAAAGGCAGAGGCACCAGAGATCAAACTGCCAACATCCGCTGGGTCATGGAGAAAGCAAGAGCGTTCCAGAAAAACATCTATTTCTGCTTCATTGACTATACCAAAGGCTTTGACTGTGTGGATCACAATAACTGTGGAACATTCTGAAAGTGATGGGAATACCAGACCACCTGACCTGCCTCTTGAGAAACCTGTATGCAGGTCAGGAAGCAACAGTTAGAACTGTACATGGAACAACAGACTGGTTCCAAAAAGGAAAAGGTGTGTGTCAAGGTTGTATATTGTCACCCTGCTTATTTAACTTCTATGCAGAGTATATAATGAAGAACGCTGGGCTGGAAGAAGCACAAGCTGGAATCAAGATTGCTGGGAGAAATATCAATAACCTCAGATATGCAGATGACACCACCCTTAGGGCAGAAAGTGAAGAGGAGCTAAAAAGCCTCTTGATGAAAGTGAAAGAGGAGAGTGAAAAATTTGGCTTGAAGCTCAACATATAGAAAACAAAGATCATGGCATCTGGTCCCATCACTTCATGGGAAATAGATGGAGAATCAGTGGAAACAGTGTCAGACATTATTTTTGGGGGGCTCGAAAATCACTGCAGATGCTGATTGCAGCCATGAAATTAAAAGACGCTTACTCCTTGGAAGGAAAGTTATGACCAACCTAGGTAGCATATTAAAAAGCAGAGACATTACTTTGCCCACTAAGGCCTGTCTAGTCAAGGCTATGGTTTTACCCGTGGTCATGTGTGGATGTGAGAGTTGGACTGTGAATAAAGCTGATCACCGAAGAATTGATGCTTTTGAACTGTGGTGTTGGAGAAGACTCTTGAGAGTCCCTTGGACTGCAAGGAGATCCAACCAGTCCATTCTAGGGGCAATTAATCCTGGGTGTTCTTTGGAAGGACTGATGCTGAAATTCCAATACTTTGGCCACCTCATGCGAAGAATTGACTCACTGGAAAACACTCTGATGCTGGGAGGGATTGGGGGCGGGAGGAGACGGGGCCAACAGAGAATGAGATGGATGGATGGCATCACCAACTCGATGGACATGAGTTTGAGTGGACTCCGGGAGTTGGTGATAGACAGGGAGGCCTGGCGTGCTGTGATTCACGGGATCGCAAAGAGTCGGACATGACTGAGTGACTGAACTGAACTGATACAATTTTATACATTACAAAATGATGACCAAGATATGTCTAGTAACCATTCATCACCATCCATGTTATTACAGTATCATGGATTCTATTTCCTGGTCTGTACATTACATCCCCACGACATTTGTTTTACAATTTGAATTCAGTTCCTCTCAATCTTTCTCACACTTTGCATTCATGCCCTCACACCTCCCCTCTCTGGCAACTTCCAGCTTGTTCTTGGGATCTTTGAGTCCATTTCTGTTATATATTTTCTTGCTTTATTTTCTAGTTTCTACATACAAGTGATATTATAAGATATTTCTCTGTCACTTCCATATCTCACTTAGCACGGTACCTTTTAGGTCCATTCATGTTGTTGTAAGGCAGCATTTTTTGTGTGTTTTAATCATATACCATTATGTGTGTATGTATGTACATATATATATGTAAACTTCTTTATCCACTTGCCAATCAATGGACATGTTGGTGGTTCCCTGTCTTGGCTATTGTCAGCAAAGTGTTTGGTCCCAATTTTTAATTGGGTTTTTGAAGGTTATGTTGTGTGAGTTCTTTGTCTATTTTGGATATGAACCTGTTTTCAGATACACTTTTGAAAATATTTTCTCAAGTTCAGTAGGCTGCCTTTTCATTTTGTGAGTTGTTTCCTTTGCCATTGGAAAGCTTTTCAGTTGGATAGAGTCCCTTTGGTTTGTTCCCCTTGCTTTGGTGGACAGATTCAGAAAATATTGCTAAGACTGATGTCAAAGCACATACTGCCTATGTTTTCTTCTAGGAGTTTAATGGCTTCAGGCCCTACATTGAAGTATTTGATTCATCATGAGGTTGCTTTTGTAGATGGTATGAGAAAGGATTCCAGTGTGATTCTTGTGCATGTGGCAGTGCGGTTTTCCCAACACCATTCCCTGAAGAGACTCTCTTTTCCCCATTGTGTAGTCCTGTAATAGAACAGGATGAGCACAGCCCCTAGCAAGTGCCATTGCTGGGCCTCATTTCTCTGCACCCTGTTACTGAGCAACAGGTCTTGCTCAGCCATTACTGGGTGCTTCAGTGGTCCCAACCCACAACCAACCGTCAATGGGTGACCATTAGTTCTCCTGCTCAGCTATCCATGAGTGCCGCAGTGGGCCCTGCTCACTGGTAACTGTCAGTGAGGGACCATTGGGGAAGTGATGCAGTCAAGGGTTGGTAGTGTGGTGGTCATTAGGAGAGTGAAGTAAGAGGCAGATTCAGGCCTTCTGCTGGAGGCCCTCCAGCTTTCCCAGCCTTGGGCCAGAAGATAAGCTGGAGGGCTCAGATCAGCTGGAGGGAACAAACTGGGGCTTTTAGTAATTTTAGGATTCTTAGGGCATGATCCCGGAGAAGGCAATGGCAAGCCACTCCAGTACTCTCCTAGAAAATCCCATGGATGGAGGAGCCTGGTAGGCTGCAGTCCTTGGGGTCGCTAAGGGTCGGATACGACTGAGCTACTTCACTTTCACTTTTCACTTACACACATTGGAGAAGGAAATGGCAACCCACTCCAGTGTTCTTGCCTGGAGAATCCCAGGGAAGGGGGAGCCTGGTGGGCTTCCATCTATGGGGTCACACAGAGTCGGACATGACTGAAGCGACTCAGCAGCAGCAGCAGCAGGGCATGAGCCACCCATATCTTTGTATGAATCTGTAATAGACCTTTCTCTGTTCTGTTAATAAGAAGTTAGACATAAACAAAGTAGGGAGGCCTGGCAGAAAGGGATGCAAGCTGATCCAGGAGAGCTAATGGACATGCTAGAAAATAAGCACAGAAACTTTTCAACTTCTGCATATCCGCCCTAGGCACAGTGGATACAAAATGACCAGTAACCTCAGGTAGTTAGGCAGTTAGGAATCCATTAAGGGCTCATGAATTTTCTCTAATTATAACAGATGGAATTATGGGAAGACACAAACAAGACAGCTTGCTGTTATGTAACTTTTAATTCTTGATCGACCTTCAGCATATGCCCATTTGCATTCCCTTTCATTGACTGGTGGTGGATGTAAGCCCTCCTTTGAACCAGGCATAGACAAAAGGAGGAACCTGGAAGTATAGAAGGGGGAAGCCAAGAGCAATCAATAGGAAGGTTGAGGAGGGCTCCTATGGGAGTGTCAGACTAATAAAAGATCTGTCTGCTTGAGCTGAGATGGGCTGTAACCTATCTGTTTTTCCAGTCCTTTTGGTCCATCACTCCAAACTTTTGTTGTGATGAGACAAGAACTGAGGAAGAGAAATAAATCGACTTGACAGTTCCAAATTCTAATGTTTAGTATTGATGGGCCTCACTGTGTGTCAGGCTGTAATAGTTTTGGTAACAGGCTCACCTCCTTTGTCTTGAATTGACTATATATGCATATGCTTATTTCTGGGCTCTTAATTCTGTGGATCTATGTGTATATCTTCTGTTCTCATATCATATCGTCTTGATTATTCTAGATTTTCAGTGTATTTTTTAAATCAAGGAGGGCTTCCCTGGTGTCTCAGATGGTGAAGAATCTGCCTGAAATGAAGGAGACCTGGGTTTGATTCCTGGGTCAGGAAGAGCTGCTGGAGAAGGGAATGGCAACCCACTCCACTATTCCTCCTGCTAGACTATGTTGAATAAAATTGGTGAGTATGGTCAGCATTAGTTAGGTGTATGGTTAACTGGCCCTCTTCCCCTTCCTCCCTTTCCATCTCTTGGAGGCTTCCAGGAAGGACGTGACTAGTCCAAGATTACACATGGCTCAAGAAGTTGAACTGGGCCATTATTTCTCTACTCCCCGAGTCCTGGGCATAGTTTTGTGTATTGTGTACCTTCTTTGACTAGTTGTCCATTTAGCGCTTTCCTAATCTTAACGGGGTTGTGTCAGAGTTCTTTGTATAATTTGAGACAAAACCTTTATTAGATATGTTTGCAAGTTTCCCCCCCCCCCCAATTTTGTGTGTCTGTTGATTTTCACTCAGTAAAAGTCTTTAATTTTATAAAGTGCACTGAATCCCTTGTATTTCTTTCTGGATTGTTTTGTGTGTGTGTGTGTGTTGTGTGTTAAAACTAAAAAGCTTGTGATCTACTTGACCAAACCCAAGCTCATGTCAATTTTGTGTTATGTTTTTCTCTATAATTTTGAATAATTTTGCATTTGAAATTTGTCTATGAGTGTTTTTGAGAGAATTTTGTGTAAGTTATAAACTTTGCGTCTACATTTATTTCATTCCATATGGTTTCCAATTCATTATTCTTCACCTGTTTTTAAAAAAGTTATGGGATATTGTCTTCATTTGAGTTTAAATTTCCAGTTTAACAGACTCAGCAGTTCTGACAGCAGGGGCCACTGTGCCCAGTGACCTGTGAGGGAGGCCTGGTTGGCACTTTCCGTATTGACCACAGGGTGGCCCTCTACCCTGCATCGCTGACACCCCCAGGCGTATTCCCTGCAGCCCCAGCTCAGCCCAGTTGAGGGGAGTTGTGTCTCCTCAGGCAGCGCAGGACTTTGGCTGGGACTCCCGGGTCAGCTTCTCTACTGACTGGAGCTCAGTCTCCTTGGAACTCGATGGGTTTTCAGCTTCAGGAGAACACGGGGCAGCCTCCATACTGATGGGAGCTGGGTTTCCTGATGACCCAGGCGACGTCGAGAAGAAAAAGTGAGAAAAAGTTTGGAGAAGGTTCCTGTGTGCAAATGACTGCTGTTTTCAGACAATCCAGAAGGGCTTGGTGTGGAAAGCTGTGGTTTTAATCAGTTTTATGTGCAGTGTAAACGGTGTCCAGGACCCGTCTTTGGATGTGGTGTCCAGTTTTCCCACCCTCTGTCCTGTTTCTCTGGGCCATGTGCCTGTTCTTGTGCTAATTTCGCACAATTTGGGTGCCTGTAGCTTCACCAGATGTAGTGTGGAGTCAGGGAGGGAGATGCCTGCAGCCTGCTGTCCTTTCTCAGGGTTGCCTTGGCTTTTGGGGTCCTTTGTGGTTCACACAAATACGAGGAGGATTTGCTCCATTTCTCTGAAAAATACAGTTGGAATTTTAGGAGCGCTTGCATTCACTGGGTGCCTTGGGTAGAACGGACATTTTAGCAATAGTTATTCTTCTGTTCCATGAGCACAGGTATCTTTCCAGTGATTTATGTCTTCAATTTATTCATCATTGTCATCAAGTTTTTCAGTATACAGGTCTTTGACATCCTCTGTTAAATTTATTCTTTGATATTTTGTTCTTTTTGACGTAGCTGTAAGTACAGTTTTTCCTTTCAGATGGTTCATTGTTGTTGTTTTTGTTGTTGTTGTTCAGTCGCTCAGTCATGTCTCTGTGACACCATGAACTGCAGCACACCAGGCTTCCCTGTCAATCACCAACTCCCAGAGCTTTCTCAAACTCATGTCCATCAAGTTGGTGATACCATCCAACCATCTTATCCTCCGTTGCCCCCTTCTCCTCCTGCCTTCAATCTTTCCCAGCATCAGGGTCTTTTCCAACAAGTCAGTTCTTCGCATCAGGTGGCCAAAGTATTGGAGCTTCAGCATCAGTTCTTCCAGTGGATATTCAGTGTTGATTTCCTTTAGAATTGACTGGTTTGGTCTCCTTGTCATCCAAAGGAATCTCAAGAGTCTTCTTCAGCACCACATTTCAAAGAAATGCATTTGATTTGTGTGTATTATTGTTTAGAAATGAAATTGATTTGTGTGTATTGATTTTGTATCTTTACTGAATTCATTATTTCTGATAGTTTTTTGGTGAAATGATGTGGAAAATTAGAATTCAAAATCCCAGTTTCTGCCTCATTAAGGTCATCCACAACAGGGAAGAAAGGGAAGTCCTTTATACTGGGAAGCCTTAATACAGTCTTCTCACAATGCCTCTAAAGTCCATGTGGACTTTGGGTGAACTGCATCTGGGTAAGGCTTGGTCTCTATGTGGAAGTTTGATGTTTTCTCTGTTTTTCTGGCATGGTTTTGACATGATGTTTTGAAAAGTAATTTATTTTCCAATAATTTCAAATGTACAGACAACCTTTTTACATGAAAGCAAGTCTTGTATCTTGATTAGATATATTCCTAAATATTAATGTCAACATTTAAAAATGGAATTATTTTCATAAGTTCATTTTCAGATTATTTATTGCTGCTGCTGCTCAGTTGCTTCAGTCATGTCCGACTCTGTGCGACCCTATAGACGGCAGCCCACCAGGCTCCCCCGTCCCTGGGATTCTCCAGGCAAGAACACTGGAGTGGGTTGCCATTTCCTTCTCCAATGCATGAAAGTGAAAAGTGAAAGTGAATTCGCTCAGTCATGTCCGACTCTTTGTGACCCCATGCACTGCAGCCTACCACGCTCCTCCATCCATGGGATTTTCCAAGCGAGAGTACTGGAGTGGGTTGCCATTGCCTTCTCGGTATTTATTGCTAGTGTATATGTATAAGACAGGTTTTTGTAAATTGCTATTTTGCCCTATAACTTTGCTGACTCAGTTGACTAGTCAAATAATTTTTGTTGTTATAGGAAGTTTTAGATGTAAGATGTGTTCTGTGTTGTTATCTGTGTTCTGTGAGTAGACATGGTTGTAATTTTTCCATTCACACATGGATGCCTTTTCTTTCTTTCCTCAGAACTCTGAGTACAACTTCCAGTATCCTACTAAGTAACAGGTGTAAAAGCCAGCTTCCTGGTCTTGTTCCTGATTTCAGAGTAAATCTTAGTTTTTTGCATTGAACATAAAGTTTGCTCTGGCTTTGTATACTACTCTCATACTGAACAAATTTCCTTTAATTCCTACTTTTTTAAGTGTTTGTATCATGAGATAGCATTGGACTTTGATTATAGCTTCTTCAGTAACTGAAATGATCGTGTGTTTCTACTTCACAGCTTATAGTGGTTCAATGCATTGCTTGGTTTTAATATGTGGAACAACCTGGCATTTCTGGTGTAGAAATGGTACTTATGGCACCATCCATTCAATGTTCTGTTGGTTTCATGTTGCTCTAATTGTGTGGAGAATTCTTGCATTCATATTTATATGGCATACTGGTATCGTTTTCATTTTTATGATGTACTTGTGTGAGTTGATTAGATTTGGCTTGGTGTTGGTGGTTTGGAGGGTTAATATTAGGGCTGGGACTTATGTGCAGGCTAGGTTATAGGTTATGGTTTATGGTTGCCGTTATGTGATGCCTCATGTTGCACACCAGACCACCCACCTCTGCCATCCCCATCCTGCCAGCTTTTGCCTGGCCCTCCAGAGACTACTCACTCCCCAGAGGGCAGGGGTGGTCCCCAATTGGCCTCTCTCCTGCCGCAGCCTATTCATCAACCCTCCTTGAGTCAGGACACTGCTTCCTCCATGAGGCTCCTGGATTCTGGCCTTGGAGGCCCCACCTCCCCCCCACGTCCCCATGAGTTGCGTCGACCACCAGGATTTGTCATCTCTAGAGGCCCCAGGAAGATAGACTCCCTGGGACTTCAGAATGGGGCTTTGTGTGCAGATGGGCCACCGCAGAGCTGTCCAGGTTGACATGAGGTCAGTGACTTGTGTGGGGTGGGGGTGGGTGGGTGGGCGCAGTTCTCATGGGGGAGAAGGCAAGGTGAGGGCAGAGACAGAGATGGATAGATGAGACCTGGAACTGACTGACCACAGAACCAACAGGAGGAGCCGGCCCCCAACACCTGGATCTCGGGCTCCAGGCCTAAGAGTTAGTGTTCCCTGTTACATCTCCCACATGCCCCACACACCCATCTGATGACAAGGCCACAGGACTCCCAAACCTGGCCTGGGTGGGGCAGGGTACTGTGCTTGGGAAACCCAGGGCCATCACTAGCTGCCTTCCCCCTGAATGTCAACCCCCTTCCTGGAGGAGAGACTCGTGATCCAGGACCCCTGGCCCAGTCTTCCTTGTGGTATGGCTACCAATGCCTCCCCCATCCACTGGGCACCTCAGGCCTGAGAAAGATGCCATAGTGATGTAGTGACCACGGCAAGTGCCTGCAGTCCACCCCCATCCCACCTCCTGACCTGAGTGTGGCCATCTGAGAAGTGACCCACGAGCTCCCCAACCCAGGCGCCCCATTTCACAGGGTAGGTCCTTGTGCCTCATTCTTGGAGGAGGGTGTCGAGAGAGCAGTGGTGACTGAAGCCTTTGAATCTATGGGCCAGAGAGGCCCTCCATGAGAGCCCAGGCACAGCTGCACCAGGAAGAATCCATCCCTCCCCTCCTGTACCCCACATAGTGAGGATAAAGCCCCAGGGACCCCCAGGAAGAGACATGACCCACAGTGGACTAGATCACCCACAGGCTGGGGACTGAGTATCCGCTTCATTCCCTCAGAGAGAGTGCTGTCTTCACCAGGGCCACCAGACTGGCCTGTGTCCCCAGAAACATCCAGCCTCAGGGAACCATCCAGACAGCAATCCCCTTCCAGGGGCCCCGTGTTTGTAGACCTTGCCTTCAGGAAAGGGGGCTGGCTTGAGAGAGGGTGGACATGCTCCTGTTCCAGGCACTCACTGACTGTCCCCCTGCCCCCCCATCCCTCTCCTTCTCCCCGTGGCCTCACCCCCTCATTTGGAAACCCTCCTCTCTAGGCTCCAAGCACCCACACTTTCCACCTGAACCCCCTCTCTCCAGTTCAGTTTGACCTTTTCTGTGCCAGGTAAAGAAGAGAGTGGACACCTCACATCAGTGTTTTCAGCAGTGTGAATGGGCTTCCCTGGTCTTCCTGGCTGGGGTCTAGCTGGACACTGGGTGGTTTCCAGGGATGTGGGGCTCGACACTGCGCAACAGGGACTACCTCCGACACTTGCGCCTCCACACCCCTCATCCAGCCTTGGGGATGAGCCAGGACCCTCCCTCGACTTCCCTTCCTGCCCACAGTTGGTCAATGTCCTCATTCATGTGCTAACAGGTGAGGGTTGCCTCCAAATGCTCCTAAATCCTTCACCCCAACACCCTCCTCGCGGTCAGCCCTGTGTCCTGTTGGGATGCTCCACCCTTACCAGGTCCTTACTGAATATCAAGGGCAGGCGTCAGGCCTTCTGCATGCACTGCTGTGCACCCTGCTGTATACACCGGCATGACCCTGCCCCAGAACTTGGGAAATTCAGCCCCACGGGAGATGTGGGTTGACATGACTGACCACAGGGTCAGTCAGTCAGTCAGTTCAGTTGCTCAGTTGTGTCCAATTCTTTGCAACCCCATGGACTGCAGCACACCAGGCCTCCTTGTCCATCACAAATATCCAGAGTTTACTCAAACTCATGTCCATTGAGTCGATGATGCCTTCCAACCACCTCATCCTCTGAGGTCCCCTTCTCCTCCTGCCTTCAGCCTTTGTCAGCATCAGGGTCTTTTAAATGAAAAAGTTCTTCTCATTAGGTGGCCAAAGTATTGGAGCTTCAGCTTCAACATCAGTCCTTCCAATGAATATTCAGGACTTATTTCCTTTAGGATGGACTGGTTAGATCTCCTTGCAGTCCAAGGGACTCTCAAGAGTCTTCTCCAACACCAGAGTTCAAACCATGAATTCTCTGGTGCTCAGATTTCTTTCTTTCTTTTTTTTTTTTTTTACATTTGATATATGTTTGTTCAACCTTCTCATTTTATTTTTTTAATTTATTTATTTTAATTGGAGGCTAATTACTTTACAGTATTGTATTGGTTTTGCCATACATTGACATGGATCCGCCCCAGGTGTACATGTGTTCCCCATCTTAAACCTCCCTCCCACCTCCCTCCCCATATCATCCCTCTGGGTCATCCCATTGCACCAGGCCCAAGCATCTTGTATCATGCATCGAACCTGGACTGGTGACTCGTTTCACATATGATAATATATATGTTTCAATGCCATTCTCCCAAATCATCCCACCCTCACCCTATCACATAGAGTCTAAACAACTGTTCTGTACATCTCTGTCTCTTTTGCTGTCTTGTATATAGGGTTATCGTTACCATCTTTCTAAATTCCATATATATGTGTTAGTATACTGTATTGGTATTTTTCTTACTCGCTTACTTCACTTTGTATAATAGGCTCCAGTTTCATTCACCTCATTAGAACTGATTCAAATGTATTCTTTTTAATTGCTGAGTAATACTCCATTGTGTATATGTACCACAGCTTTCTTATCCATTCATCTGCAGATGGACATCTAGGTTGCTTCCATGTCCTGGCTAGTATAAACAGTGCTGCAGTGAACATTGGAGTACATGTGTCTCTTTCAATTCTGGTTTCCTCAGTGTGTATGCCCAGGAGTGCATTTGCTGGGTCGTATGGCAGTTCTATTTACAGTTTTTTAAAGAATCTCCACACTGTTCTCCATAGTGGTTGTACTAGTTTGCATTCCCACCAAAAGTGTAAGAGGGTTCCCTTTTCTCCACACCCTTTCCAGCACTTATTGCATGTAGATTTTTGGATAGCAGCCATTCTGACTGGTGTGAAATGGTACCTCTTGGTGGTTTTGATTTGCATTTCTCTGATTATGACTGATGTTGAGCATCTTTTCATGTGTTTGTTAGCCATCTGTATGTCTTCTTTGGAGAAATGTCTGTTGAGTTCTTTGGCCCATTTTTTTATTGGGTCATTTACTTTTCTGGAATTGAGCTGCAGGAGTTGCTTGTATGTTTTTGAGATTAATTCTTTGTCAGTTGCTTCATTTGCTATTGTTTTCTCCCATTCTGAAGGCTGTCTTTTCACCTTGCTTATAGTTTCCTTTGCTGTGCAGAAGCTTTTAATTTTAATTAGGTCCCATTAGTTTATTTTTTCTTTTATTTCCAATATTCTGGGAGGTGGGTCCTGGAGAATCCTGCTGTGATTTATTTCGGAGAGTGTTTTGCCTATGTTCTCCTCTAGGAGTTTTATAGTTTCTGGTCTTACGTTTAGATCTTTAAACCATTTTGAGTTTATTTTTGTGTTTGGTATTAGGGAGTGTTCTAGTTTCATTCTTTTACAAGTGGTTGACTGGTTTTTCCAGCACCACTTGTTAAAGAGATTATAGTCCAACTCTCACATCCATACATGACTAATGGAAAAACCACAGCTTTGACTAGATGGACTTCTGTTGTCAAAGTAATGTCTTTGCTTTTTAATATGCAGTCTAGTTTGGTCATAACTTTTCTTCCAAGGGGCAAGCGTCTTTTAATTTCATGGCTGCATTCACCATCTACAGTGATTTTGAGAACCAAGAAAATAAAGTCTCTCACTGCTTCCACTGTTTTCCCATCTATTTTCCATGATGTGATGATACCAGATACCATGATCTTAGTTTTCTGAATACTGAGCTTTAAGCCAACTTTTTCATGAACTTTTTCATTACGAGGCTCTTAGTTCCTCTTCGGTTTCTGCCATAAGGGTGGATGTCTGCTATTGGCTCACAGGCAAGGGCAGCCAAGTTCTCACTCCTGGGACCCTTTCTTACCCAGCCTGCAGTGACATGGCTTTGTTCCCACCCTGTTGTCCCTCTGTTGGCCTCACTCTGTGAGCAGAACAAGGCAGTGTAGTCAGTGGTGACAGGTTAAGACACATGGGCACTGGATGACCCATTTACACTCACGCTGACTACTCAGAATGAGCAATGCACCAGGGCCTGTGTGCTGTGGGGTCACCTACACACCGAGAGGCCAGACCTCTGTTCATGGCTCCAGAGGTCACCTTGAGTCTTACAGGAGTGTCCTTTTCCTTGGACCTCGCTCCAGGCTGGTCTGTGGTGATGGCATGGTGCATGGTAGCTTTTCCTGTGTTCCCCACTGGGGCTGGATGCCGAGATCAGGCACGTGGTGGCCCCATGTTTCTGTGACAGAGCCCAGTAAACCCTGCACCCTGGGTCTCAGGTGGTCTTCCGGGCTGCCACAGCCAAGGAGACTGGACCCTGCTCCTCACCTCTGTCCTCGCTGATTTTACTCTTCATCCTTCACCATAACTATCCCCAAGTATAATAGCTTCAGGGACTTCTGGGAGCTTCTGAGAAAAGCGCTTGGAGGGTGGGGAGGTCTTGGGGCCCATCAACCAGAGGTGCAAGAGACCTCGGGTGGATGTTAGCTGAGTCTGTACGACCTCCCAGGAATGAAGCATTCTAGCCACAGTGCATCACTAAGAGGCCGACTCCCTCAGTTCCCAGGCCTGGTCCCTGCTCATGAGAAATTCCCTCGGGTAGGTCCTGTTGCCGAGGTGCTAATTGATTAAGTTTTAGGAATAACATAAACGCCTTCTTGTCTAGTTGTGTAAAGCTCCAAATGGGACGTCTTAACTGGAGACTGGTTACACACTCAAAAACCAAGCCTCCAGGGCCCCATGTGCTCTGGACACAGGGCTGGCTCACTCTCCAGGAGGCTGCGTCTGTTCACAGAAGCCACCAAGCTGCTCCCGAGACACCCCAGTCCTGTCACAGCTCTTGAGAGAACAGACCCCTGCTGTTTGTCTGCTTCCGCTCCTGCTGGGCTGACTTCTGCTTGGTCTTCTCCACTCTGCTGGTAGGCTCTTTAACTCTGTTTTTTTCTTTACATGCAGGTGGATCCATGACTTGTCTTCTGTAGACTTCTTAGTGAGCACTGACCTGGATACGACAGAAGCAGGTTGATCTGCAGGCCTGGAGTCCAGGCTTGCCACTGCCCTGTCTTCTTCATGCCCAAGTTCTCACCCCTACCAGCAAGTTTCTTCAGGGCCAATGGGATGGGGGGTCTCCATGGCAGGCACAGGGGTCCACGACTGGATGAGGGTTTCCACAGCAGGACTGGAGGGTCTGTGGGGGGGGGTGAGGGGGGCAGGCTGGAGGCCACAGGGCAGGCAGGAAGGCTCCCAGCATTCAGGCGGGTCCACACATCTTGGCCATAGGCCCACACACCACACACCATGATATCCGAGAAGGTGCAGTGGTGCAAGGACCAGTCCAACCTGTGCAGGTACCTGACCACTGAGTGGTCAGTGTAGAGTATGCACAGGGACCCCTGGCCATGCTCCCACATACAGTGTGGTCACTAGAATGACCAGGATGTCAGCCAGCAGGACCCCCCCACCCAACCCTACTAAGTTACAGTTACAAATGAAAGATGCCGCCATGCAGGAAGACAGGACATCACCAACCTGAGTGCTGTCCTGAGGAAGGCAGGCTGGCATCTGGGAACTGGGTGCTAGAGTGGGGTAAATGGCGGGGGGGGACTCCAAAACACTGTGCCCATGTCATGAGCCCAGGATCTGTGAATGAAACCTTATTTGAAAGTAGGTCTTTGCAAGTATAATTGGTTACGAATCTGGGGATTAGGTCATCCTGGATCAGGGTGGCCCTAAATTGATGACAGCATCCTTCTGAGAGACACAGATGCAAAGGAGACACAAGGTGAAGACAGAGGCAGAGATTGGAGAGATTTGGTCATGAGCCCAGGGACACCTGGAGCCCCAGAAGTGGGAAGATGAAGGAAGGACACTTCCCTGGTGCTTCTGGAGGAAGTGTGGCATTGGTCTCCAAGACTGAGAGAGGATAGGCTTCTGTTGTTTGCAGCCTCTGTGTGTGGTCATTTGCCACTGCTGCCCCAGGAAGCTTATGCAGCTGGTGGGAAGCTCTCTGCCCTGATGTAAAGCCTCCCTCCCATTGGGGCAGCCCTCTGCACCTATGCTGTTTGCACCAACCATGAGGTTCACGCTGAGTCCTGGCTCCCCTTAGGGGCACTGGCATTTTGGAGGGTGAGGGAAGACACGAACATGTGACGAGACCCAAGTCAAGTGCCAAGTCTCTAGTGAGCTTCCCTGGGGGGACGGGGGTGGGGGTGAATGTCAGGGTTCTGCCCTTCGTCACTAGGGGAAGAGACACCCTGGACACCCTTGAGTGAGGAGGGCATGTAGGGTCATGAGTGACCAACTCAGAGCCCCTCCCACCCATGCCTCCCCACTGCACCCTGTGACCTGTCTCAGCTGTGAGCAAACAAGCCTATGCTGAGCCCTGGAGCCTCCCATCAGGTGCCGAGGTGTGGTGGCCTTGCAGACCCCACACCTTCCTTCATTTCTGGTAGGTGGGCCACCCCTTCTCATTGCCACACCAGGAGTGATTCTGAAGCTGATCAGTGAGCTCAGTTCAGTCCCTCAGTTGTGTCTGACTCTGCGACCCCATGGACTGCAGCACACCAGGCTTTCCTGTCCATCACCAGCTCCCAAAGCTTGCTCAATTTCATGTCGATTGAGTAGGTGAAGTCATCCAACCATCTCATCCTCTGACATCCCTTTCTCCTCCTGCCTTTAATCTTTCCCATCATCAGGGTCTTTCCCGATGAGTCAGTTCTTCACATCAGGTGGCCAAAGTATTGGAACTTAAGCTTCAGCATCATTCCTTCCAATGACTAGTCAGGACCGATTTCCTTAGGATTGACTGGATTGATCTCCTTGCAGTCCAAGAGACTGTCAAGAGTCTTCTCCAACACCACAGTTCAAAAGCACGAATTCTTCTACATTCAACTTTCTTTATAGTCAAACTTTCACATCCATACATGACTACTGGACAAACCAGAGCTGTAACTAGGTGTTCCTTTGGTGGCAAAGTAATGTCTCTGCTTTTTAATATGCTGTCTAGATTGGTCATAATTTTTCTTCCAAGGAACAAGCATCTTTTAATTTCATGGCTGCAGTCACCATCTGCAGTGATTTTTGGAGCCCCGAAAAATAATATGTCACTGTTTCCACTGTTTCCCCATCTATTTGCCACGAAGTGATGGGACTGGATGCCACGATCTTAGTTTTCTGAATGTTGAGTTTTAAGCAAACTTTTTTCACTCTCCTCTTTCACTTTGATCAAGAGGCTCTTTAGTTCTTTTTCACTTTCTGCCATAAGGGTGGTGTCATCTGTGTATCTGAGGTTATTGGTATTTCTCCTGGCAAACTTGATTCCAGCTTGTGTTTCATCCAGACTGGCATTTCACATGATGTACTCTGCATATAAGTTAAATAAGCAGGGTGACATACTCCTTTCCTGACTTGGAACGTCTATTGTTCCCAGACTATTACCCAGAAAAGATGTCCTTTTCACCATAGGGGACTGGAATGCAAAAGTAGGAAGTCAAGAGATACCTGGAGTAACAGGCAAATTTACCCTTGGAGTACAAAATGAAGCAGGGCAAAGGCTAATAGAGTTTTGCCAAGAGAACGTACTGGTCATAGCAAACACCCTCTTCCAACAACACAAGAGAAGACTCTACACATGGACATCACCAGATGGTCAATACCGAAATCAGATTGATTATATACTTTGCAGCCAAAGATGGAGAAACTCTATAAAGTCAGCAAAAACCAGAATTGGGAACTGACTGTGGCTCAGATACTAAACTCCTTATTGCAAAATTCAGACTTAAATTGAAGAAAGTAGGGAAAATCACTAGACCATTCAGGTATGACCTAAATCAAATAGATTCAAGGGATTAGATGTGATAGACAGAGTGCCTGAATAACTATGGATGGAGGTTTGTGACATTGTATAGGAGGCAGTGATCTGTGAGTGGTTCTGGGGTTTTTCAGGCAGAGCCCCTGTTGCTGTCGCCCCGCTTCCCCACAAAAGCATCCAGAGCAGGTCTGCCCTGTTGCCTGAATCCCCTGCCCCCTCCCAGTATCCTCAGGAAAGGTCAGGAGTTCTGTAGCAGTGTCTGCAGGCAGTCTGCACCTGGACCCACGTTCACACCTTCCCTGTAAACAGTGAGAACCTTCCCTGGCCACAGGCCCCCTGCTCACCACCTCCCTATTTGGCCATAGGCTCAGTGCAGGTGTCCAACAAACTGCCCATCTCAGTCTCCTCATTGTGTTGTCCGAGCTGCTCCAGACCCTTGGTCAAAACCCATTACCCTACCCTGAATAGGGGTTGATGCCAAAATTCTTGTCTCTCTGTGAACCCATGCCAAACAGAAATGGAGACAGGTTTTAGAAGAATAAAAGTGGTTTTTAATCTTTGCCATGCGAAGGGGAAAACAGAGCCTGCTAGTACCTCAAGAACTGTATCCTCTGCCCTGGGAGTCAGAGGGGCTCTTATAGTTGGAGTTCCCTGTCCAGGGCATGTTATAAAGATCAAAGTAGTGAAGGTCTTATAGTCTTCTTCTTGCATTATTTCAAAACAGTCACAGTGGGTGTCAGCCAGACTGGTAATTGGGTCTAGCTGTCTGGTAATTGGGTCCATTTGTCTCTGAGTTGTTGAAATGCTACAGGGGAGTGTGGGGCGGGGAAGGGGAGGTTGGTATGTACACCAGGGGCAGGATGTAATTCATGCAGAGTTAGAGGTGATAGATGCAAGAGGTAATTTACCTAGTGTCAGGGAGTGACAGGTTAGCTTTGTGAAGGACAGATCTGATTACAGACACTACATATTAGTAACAATTAAAACTAGGATTGGTTAAGTCTTTCAGGTCAGTTTGTTTCTTCTCTAGCCTGTTCACTTTATTCTCCTTGTTATCCAGAGAGGAAAAAGCCTCGTTTCTATTTTTGTTGCAACAGTGTCCTTGCACACAACCCTCCAACCCCCACCTTTAGCAGGAATTAACATGAGTCTCAAAGTGACAAAGATAAGAAAGGAAGCTACAAACAAACAAAAAACAGATGGAACCAGCTGAGACCAAGATGGCAATGGATCTGACGTCCAAAAGACCCACTCTCATTGTATGTTGATTTAGCTGTATTATCACACGTACTTGTGCCCTGACTGGACATGATGGCCCCAAAAAATGATGAAAAGGAGGTGACACCCCCTCCCTCGGAAAAGTCCTACCCCTTCCCCAGTGGACAAATGTACATGCCTCCCCAGCGTTAGCCTCACTCCTCCTCCCTTTATTTTTACTCTTTAAAACTGAACCAGTCTGTCTAGATAGGTGATAAGTTGATCTGTGAACTTAGTTCCCACTTCTCCATTCTTCGGCCTCTGAACAAAGCTTGTGCTGTGTCTGTTTTGGTTTTGTTATTTGCCTGCTTGAACCAGAATGGAGAACAGAAACCTTCCCCATTGAGGCAGAGTGCCCCAGCCAGGCTAGGGCCCAAACAGTGCTCATGGGACTTAATTTGGTAATGATATGAGGGGACAATTGTCTCTTCCCTGTGTGGTGGGTACAGTGCACCTACAGCCACAGCACCAGCTCTGTGGACAGCACGGCCCCTCCCCCTCGTGGTCTGGACCCTGTGCTCTCATCCCCCGCTTCCCTGACACCACCTGAAGGTTACGACTCAGTGATACTGACTAGTGGGTGTCCAGCAGGGAAGGACACAGAAGCAGCACTTGGAGTCAGATCAGACATGCATTTTCACGGGCTGTGGACGTACTGCATATTAGCACTTTGCTTTGTCTCTAGAAAACAAATGGAGCCACTAGAAGCTGATGTGTGCTGTGGACTTGAAACCCACGTGTAGGGCATGAGCTCCACTGGACCTTGGCTCGGAAGCTTCTGCACAGGTGATGATCACACAAGTGGTTCCTCACCAAGTCCTCTGGGACTCCTTTGTGGGCACAGCTGGACCCATACTCTACAGGCTCCCCCACCCAGAGCCTGAAGGGCCATTGCTGACAGGGCCTGGGGCCGAGATTGGCCACTCCACCAACGCTGCTCTGTTCCTCCTCCCCAGGGACCAGGAGAGGGAATGCCAGTGGAGTACAAGGCCCAGCACAGGCCAAGCTTGATTCACCCCCTCCTGGGGACCCCCAGCCCCACCCTGCTTCCTCAGGCCCACCTCCTGCCCCTCTGCTTGCCTGCATCTCACCAGCCCACATTCCATGTGTGGATGACCCTGTACACAAGCTTCCCTGTGTGCTCTTCCCACCCACACCTGTTTCTCTGTATTGACAGCCTGCACCTTGCATATTATGAGCAGGAAGAGAGTCAAGGGGAAAACTGGCCTGGTCCATGTGCCTCCCAGGGGCCCAGACACTAGACTCAGGGACTGCTGGACCTTGAGGTCCATATGCTTCCACTGCCTGCTAGAGCCTGCTCCCTCTGAGAATCAGGAAACAGGAAGACCCACCAAACCGAGCCCATCCCTGGGCTCTGCTGCACATTGGCTTGTATTTGCTCTCTGGATCTTGAAGACAGACCGTGGGAAACAAGCTGCAAGTCCCATACTGACAGTGTCCTGTGGAATTTCCATGAGACCCCTTTCTACCAGGACCTGAGCAAATTACTAGTCAGTCCATGCCACCATCACCCCACAACCAGCCCAAGAGGCTGAGGTTCCAAGAAGCAAAGTAACCCACCCAGAAGTACAGATGTGAGGCCACAGAGTGGGGTCTGTGCCCACTGCCCACCCAGGGTCACTGCCCATTCACAGCAGGTCCCACATCTGTCCCTTTCACCCCCTCCCAGGGCCAGCTCACAGAGCCTCCTCTTAGCAGGATTCACTCACCTTCTTTTATCAGGACTTATCTCACAGTCCTGTGTAGGGAAAGAGCAAATTAGCCAAGATGGCAGTGGTCAGGCTCTCTCAACTTATGATCTCTCACACTCAACCCGCATTTTGTAAATATATGGTTATGTAGCAGCTGAGATCACCTACAGCACCGCACATGTTTGTCATGCTTGGCCATGGGCCACTTTTGTTCTGTAAACCTGTATAAGCTCCATCTGAAAATCCCTCGCAGCCACATTATGGCTGTGTTACTACTGTGTCAACCACAAGAGAAGTGCACAGTGTCTGCTGCTGCACCATTAGGAAAGAATAAAGAAGTCTGGATTTTCTACAGTTCCTAGAGTTTTCTTCCAGCTTCCTCGCTCACACCTTGCCTACCATGGGTTCAATGAACAGTGTAAACAGCAAGAGAGTTCTCTTTCTGGGATCATCTGGAAGGCTCATGACTCTGAAGCAGGGTCAGTCTCATGTCACCAAGGCCACTTTCCCAAATCACATTCACTATCTGCTTGTCCACTCCCAGCTCAGACCAGAAAGGCCCCCTTGGCCCCAAGCCCCATGACTCTGTCTGGGTGCCCACCCCCATTCTGCCTGGTCCTTCCCTCTCACATCCCCTGGAAGGTTGCCAGTGTTGTAGCCACGTGTTCCGGGAAACAAACTCACTCAGAAGGACAATGCAGATATTGAATGCAGTTTATTACACTGGCGGGCTCAAGGCAAAGTTTCCTCTTAGCCAAAGACCCCAACCAACATTTGTGAAAATCTTTTATACCCCATGTGTACGTGTCTGAACCCATCATTCCAAATTCCTTGAGACTTACATAAACCAAGAAAAATACAATCCCAATAACCCCATCATTCACGTACTATGTGCTTATGTGCTTAAACAGTTAGCCAATAATCAATAAGCCCGAGGTTACACTCCAACAGATACAGAAAAAATTATGGCCTGTCTGGAGGAAGGGGTGATCAGTGTATGTTTTCTCTTAGGTGATGAGTAACCTAGATACGATCTTTAAGGTTCCCCTGTCTGGAGGGGGTCTTATCTCTGTTATCGGTTTTATAGGCACTAAACAAAAAATTCAGAGTCCATAGGAAAGGTGGCCGAGCATGATCAGCATGAACAGGCCTAAGATGGAGTCCAGGCCCTATGAATTCCTTCTTCACCAGGAGCTCCTGCTGCCTGGGCCAGGCCGTCTGCTTTTTCCCAGGCCTCCGTGGTGCCAAGTAGAAGAAACAAGAGGTACCCTTGGGACCTCCCTCACACAGCGCAGTGGCCAGCACCTGCCTACTGACCTCTTCACTCTGGATGGGCCCAGGCGGGGGTTCAGGAGCCCCCAGCATGTCCTGGTTCCCATCTCATCCCAGCACTGCCCACAGGGGAGTCACAAAGCTTCTCTGTGCCAGCTTCACAGAGATAACACTTATTCACACATCCCTCCCAGGAGCATGGGGTTCTCATGGGCAGGTATCCCACAGTCCATGGGTCTCACATGAGCAGGTCTCTCCCAGGGCATGGGGCCCATCTGGGCTGGCACCTCACAGGACTTAGCACCTAGCAACTGTGCCCAGAGCCCTCATTGCAGAGCACCCTCTAGTCCACTTCTTAAAGCTGATCCTGAGTGCCTTAGAGCAGGACCTAACTAACAAGCAGCAGCTCCTGGATAGGTTTGTGACCCTGGGTTTCACTCTGTGTGGTCTCCTTCCAGCAGGTCTTTTAAAGGCTTCCACAGCACCTGGGCACCGGGCCTCAGTCTCCACCCACCCCCTCCTGTCCCCTGACCCATGTATTCCTCTCAAGCCGAAAGGCTCTTGAAATTATCGCCCACTCATGGGCCAGATAAAATTATTAGAAAACAAGCCAGAGCTGCAGCCACATGTCCATTCTGACCCTCATGACCCACACCTGTTCCTTGGACCCGGATGGCACAGCAAGTTTTCTGAAACCACAAGCCTCTGATGGACAACAAGTGACTGACCTAGGTAGCCTGATCCAGCCAGCCAGCCCTTGCCAGGTGTGACTGATTTGAAGTCTTCATAAATACCCCCTCGAGGCAGTGAGGGTGACTGCAGCTTTACCTGATGCCATCTTCTCTACTTTCAGAGGCTGCAGTGACAGGGAGTGAGGGGCCATGGTGCTGTGAGTGGTTTGGTCTGCCTGGGGCTCTGCTGGACCTTCTGCAGGATTGCCAGGCTGCCACTTGCTAAGGAAGAGGATGTGTTACCCATACCTGCTTTTGGAAGTTTTCCCAGGCAGAGGTGAGGACGCAAGATAAAAGGCAGCCAGAGGAGGACAGGAGGGGTAACTCAGGTAGGGAAATGGAAAACTTCCAGTAGAGCCCGCTGGATCAGGACCTGAAAGGTTGTTACTGAACCACGAAAGATGTCAGGTTTCTTGGCCTCTGGAGGAGAATTCAATCTAGGAGCCAGTGACAAGGCTTGATCGCTCAGAGTTTTGTGTAATAAAGTTTTATTAAAGTATAAAAGAGATAGGGAAAGCTTCTGACATAGACATCAGAAGGGGGGAGAAAGAGTACCGTGCTGCTAGTCTTTAGCCGATGTTATATAGCTACTGCTGCTGCTGCTGCTAAGTCACTTTAGTCGTGTCCAACTCTGTGTGATCCCATAGATGGCAGCCCACCAGGCTCCCCCGTCCCTGGGATTCTCCAGGCAAGAACACTGGAGTGCGTTGCCATTTTCTTCTCCATATATAGCTACTGCTGCTAAGTCACTTCAGTCATGTCTGACTCTGTGTGACCCCATAGACGGAAGCCCACCAGGCTCCCCCTTCCCTGGGATTCTCCAGGCAAGAACACTGGAGTGGGTTGCCATTTCCTTCTCCAATGTGTGAAAGTGAAAAGTGAAAGTGAAGTCGCTCAGTCGTGTCCGACCCTTAGCGACCCCACGGACTGCAGCCTACCAGGCTCCTCCATCCATGGGATTTTCTAGGCAAGAGTACTGGAGTGGCTTGCCATTACTAGCAGTCTGCTAATTAAAGAAAGGAAATGTCTCAAAACTCAGAGAATGGCACCAGGCACCTCACCCATAACATGCACTTTGAGATGACGTTGGCACCAGGTGAATCGTCCCGGGCCATAAAACAATTGACATGAATCCTGAAGAAAGGCAGATTTCCATACAAATATATAGTTTTATTAACATAGATTAGGAGAACAATCTATGAAGATAATATACTTGTTTGTCAAGTAGGTTCTGAGACTTTAGGCAGAACTGACTTGAAGACAGAGTCTAGGGTAAATACATAGCACATTAACACAGCTTAAGACAAACATTTCCATAAGAAAAATGCATCGGTTAGTTCAAGGTTTGAGAAAAGTTAAGTTCAGGTGAAACCAGGTGTCATGGCCACACAGAATTTTAAGAGAAACCACTTTTTAAGTTTGTATAGAGAAGGGGAAAAAATATAACACTAGTTTCCTCCTGCCACATAAGAGAGAGATAAAAATTTCTGACACTTGCAGCCTATTTCCTCTATTTGGAGACCCCTGGCCTTTTCAGACCATCCCGCCTGGCCTGTGGGAGCCAACTCGGCAAGCGTGCTGTCACTGGGTTGACTCCAAGCCCATTCCTCCAGCCTGTGAGGTCTTTGCACAAATTCAGGTGTTTTCCTGGGAAGGGTGGAGGAGGTTCAGGAGCATTTGGCCTGCGGGTCAGGCAGCGTTTACTTAGAGTTGCCTCCACATGGTCCCCCAGATTTCCACTGAGGACACTCCTTGGGCAGGGGGTGGGGAGACGGTGGGAGGGCTGCTGGCTGCACTTAAGTCCCCACCTCTGACTATCTTCAGAATTGTTCATCCTGGTAGTAAGTATCCTAACTGAATTTTCACCTGTGTTACTAGTGTGTTCTTAATTTTTTTTTTAATCTTTATTTTATTTTATATTTTTTTTAAATGAGGCTTTTAATTAATGTTTGACAGAGCTGATTCAAGTTGAACAGACTAAATTTCTTTAAACAAACTTACTTATACTCCAGAGTCCTTTAAAAACTTAATAGCATTTATACATTGAAGGTATTTGATATTCTTGTAACTAGCACTTCAAATGCAACAAGCATTTGAAGCAACAAGCATTTGACCCAACAAGTAAAACTTTCTACAGTTCATAACTTTTATAAATAAAATAAATTAAATGTACAGTGAATAAGTTCTCTGAAATATTTCAATATTTCTGGAGGTTTAGTAACATCGTAAAATACACTTCAACTAAAATTCACAAATCTAAAAACCTGTTAGGCATTTTTAGGCATTTTAAGTTGGAAATGAAGACCAATGTTACATCGTAATAAATATGCCAATTACAAATAGTACTTCAAATAGCAAATACTACAGTTTGTCTCAAACTTTAAAAAACTATTCATGAACTCAACACTGAACTATTGATGGCTATGAGAATTGTTTCCTAGCCTTTTTGAAAATTTCAACCCATTTATGTTTAAGGTAATTATTGATAAGTACGATCTGTGTTCTTAATTAGTGGTGTAAACAGTGACATTAAATGTCCTCAGTCAGGACAGAGGTACTTACTGCACCATGTGTACAGCTGTAAGAACCTGGGGAGGCATGTGCAGCTGGGATCCTAGGGACAGGCTTCAGATTTGACCCCTCAACTTTCTGATGTCCAGCTACTGAATTAGCATTTCTGAGGATCCAGTGCTGACTCTAAGGTTCTGTAATCCAGGCTCCATCTGCCTTTACTGAGACCCACACTTCTAGGATCCTACAGATCAGGGTCTGTGTGACTGCTCTGTAGCTTCTTGAACAAATAATCACAAGCTGTGTTGGTTAAAACAAGAGGAGTTCATCCTCCCCGAGTCCTGGAGACCAGACACCTGACATCAAGGTGGTGCAAGGCTGAGGTCCCTCCAGAGGTTCCAGAATAGGGTCCTCCCTGCCTTTTCCAGGTTCGGGGGCTCCAGGGGCCCCTTGGCTTGTGGCTCCCTCCGTCCCATCTCAGCCTCCACCTTTAAGAGGCTTCTCCTCCGTGTCCTCTTTCATCTCTTATAAGCACTCTCTCAGTGAGATTCAAGGTCACCCGAACTCTAGATGACTTTACCTTGAGTTCCTAACTGCATCTACAAAGGCCCTTTTCCCAGATATGGCCCTGTTCCTTTGTTCTGGGGGGACACATCTTTTGAGGCCACCATTCACCCCATCTCTGTGTATAAAATAACCCTCATTTTAGGAGATCACCACAGGCCCATATAGACTGGCATAGACAGTGGCCATGTGAGTGGGGTCTGGAGAGAATGAGATTCATTAAGTAAGGGGAATCACATAGAGGAGAGAGTCACACTCTTGTTTCGGCTTCAGAAAGACCACTTTGGAGTGGGATGTGAGATGCACCGTGGGGGCAGGGAGCTTCATCAGGGCCTGATGGAGGGGTTAGGCTTGGGCTGGGGCTGTGGGTATCCAGGGTAATTAGTGTAGGGAATGGCCATTGGCTCTGGAGGAGAAGCTCACAGTCACTGGGCATAAGGAAGTGGGAGCCTGGGAGGCCTCCGAGCTATTGAAATAAACTTGGGTCCACATTCCCGAATGGAGTAAAGCCAGTCTCTGACACCAGTCACGATGAAGGAAAGAACAGCATTAACTGTGAAAGCACCAGTACATGGAGGACAGGTGGTTTGTGCTCTAAACCCTGAACTCTGAAGGGTCTCAGCAAAGCAATCGTACAGGACACATGAGGGAGAGGGTCACAGGGCATGTGATTATCTGGTGCACAGCTCTCTGCTTGATGAGGTAACAGGTGGCTAAACTCACGAATTTCCAGGCACTAGGAGCTCTGGGGTCTTTGTGTTCATTCTCATCGAGTAGTTAACTTCTTCCATTGGGTGGGGGTTTGCTGCTGCTGCTGCTGCTAAGTCACTTCAGTCGTGTCCGACTCTGTGTGACCCCATAGACGGAAGCCCGCCAGGCTCCCCTGTCCCTGGGGTTCTCCAGGCAAGAACACTGGAGTGGGTTGCCATTTCCTTCTCCAATGTGTGAAAGTGAAAAGTGAAAGTGAAGTCGCTCAGAAGTGTCCAACCCATAGCGACCCCACGGACTGCAGCCTACCAGGCTCCTCCATCCATGGGATTTTCCAGGCAAGAGTACTGGAGTGGCTTGTCATTGCCTTCTCCGGACTTCAGAGAGGAGCTACAGCAGAGGACATGGGGTGGGGTCTGTCCTGGGAAGACCCCATAGGCTTCTGCTGGTTACACCATTTGTTTGTGTTCAGCAGCCAGGGAAGGTGGGACTGCTTCCTGGGAGTGAGGAGCAACAGGATCGCAATCCTCTAAAGTGCCTATTAGCTCCCAAGTGAGATGGGGAGGCAGTGGATGGATCGATGCATCTGGCCTGGGGGAGGGATCCAGGCTGGAAATGTCACTGGAATCATCACTGGGAGGAAGAGGAAAGTCCAGGTGGCGGTCGGGACTGGTTGGTCACAGCACCTACATGCAGGTGACTGTAGTCCTGACAGGAGCAACTTGGAGCCAGAAGGCGTGGTTGTCCAGAGCTCAGCTTCATTATTTAGTTCTTTGCTTATCTGTAACTTCCCACTCCTAAAGCAAGGAGCCTGGTTCCCACCATCTACCATTTATCAGTTCATTTCTTCTCTTCAGATTACATGTACAGTGGTTTCAGAATTGTACCTCACCCTGGAAAGAACTCCATAAAATAGTCTGCTTATGTACAGTCTATTTCATCTATTTCCAAAGTTAACTTGGGTCATCATATTTTGCCCCATCTCCTAGAGTGAGCTTTTTTTCCCCATGCATTTCTAATATGGTTAGATTCTGTCAAATTGTGTATTCCATCTTGCGACACTCCTACAGTCTAAATAACTAAACTTGATTAGATGATGTTTGATCCCTTGGGCTATACAAATTGATGAGTGTAGATAGATGCATAGTAACAGTATCACATCCTGAAGTATCACAGAATATTTCACCCCCCTTCAGCAGATGATCTGCTTATCATCCATGTAGCTTTGCTTTCCCTAGAATGTCTTAAATGGGGTCATATTGTGTGCTGCCTTTTCAGACTGGATTCTTTCACTTAGCAATATGCATGTGAAATCTAACCATATATTTCAAGGGTTGATGGTTTACTTCTTTCTACTGTTGACTAATATTCCATTGCATGTGTATGAGAGGAAAGACAATTTTCACTCTGCCTTTCTAGGTTTTTGGCCCCCCCCGACCCTCTTTAATAAAAGATTGCCAGGAGAAAAACAGAAACTTAGTAACATGTATGACCCCTCTATTCTTCCCTGGTGGCTTAGTGGTAAAGAATCCGCCTGCCATGCAGGAGACATAAGTTCAATCCCTGAGTGAGGAAGATCCTCTGGAGAAGGAAATGGCAACCTACTCCAGTATTCTTGCCACAGACAGAGGAGCCTGGCAGGCTGCAATACATGGGGATGCAAACGAATCTGACATGACTTGGGGACTAAAACAACAGCAGATACCTCCTGTATACAGGGGAGATACAGAGGAAAAGTGAGTCACTCCCTGAATTGTCAAAAGCCATCACCTTAAATACCATTCTCAGCTAAAAATAGAAGAAAGACCTCAGGGAAGTGGGAAAGCCAGCTATGGCAAGTTATCATGCAAAACACAATAAAGAAGTACACGATTGTTTGCAGATTTAAGTCAGGACTTCTCCACAGATAAGTTAGTTGAGTTTTAATTATCCTTCTGGTGTAAAGAAGGGGACAACACTTAAATATGGAGATTTCTTTGCCTAAATGTCCTTCACAAAAGGGAAATGGCTACTTAGTTTTCTGAGATTTTTTTTGATGCTGACTTAAATAATCCTACACCAGAAAGGCATATTTTGGGGTGACATATTCTACTTACCCTGACATGGGTCTACCCCAACTTGCTTATGCATTCATCTATTGAAGGATATCCTGATTTCTTCAAGTTTTTAGTATTTTGAGTAGTGCTGCTGTGCATTTGTCTCTTTGTTTGTATTTGGGCATGGCTTTTCAAAGAAGTTTTCTAAATAATGGAAGCACGATTGTTGGATCCAATGTGAGGATTGTTTAACTTTGGAGAAAACTGCCCAGCTGTGTTACAACAAAGTTACTATACCTGCATCCCACTAGCAGTAAACAAGCATCTCACAGTCAGCAGTGATTCCAACCACCGTGGATGGTGAGCTGGTAAGTCCTGAGGGAACTCAGGAAGGAAAGAATACCTGCCATATAACAGCTATTAAACTGCAGCCACTCCCTAAGGTGAGCCCTGAGGAAACTCAGGATGTGAAAACAAGATATTGGCCCCAAATTGAGGTGCATATCAAAAGAATGGATTAAATGAGTCCAGACTCTTGCATTTTCCCACGTGTAGAAAAGCACTAAATTCCTTAACTTGGGATATCTGATTGTCCTTAATTAACAGCAATCTTTTGATGTTCAGTCTACCTGCCCTTTTTTTCAAGTCTTCTATATAACCTGGCTCTTCCTCTTACCTCCTCAGAGCAGTCTCTCAGGGTTACTCGAAATGATGCCTTCCAGGCCTGAAGTCTTAAAAACTCCAACCAAATAAAATATAACACTAAACTTTTAGGTTGTGAATACTTAAAAGTCCAAAAATACATCCAGTACTTGACCAATTTCAGGGTCATCTTTCACTGACTGCTTTTTTTCTGTATCAGTCAATGTTACTATAACTAACTATATTATAATGGGTGTTATAAACAACAAAAATGCTTTTCTCACAGTTGGAAGCTCTATATCTAAGACCAGGGAGCCAGGCATCATTGTGTTCTGGTGAGATGTCTCATGCTGGCTTGCAAATATATTTTTTTACTGTGTTCTCAAATGGTCTTTCTTTGTGTCCTTGTATGGCCGCTAAAATAATTGTTGAAAATTCAATCATTTTGAAGTATACAGTGTGGCAAATCGGAAAATCAGACCATTCCCAGGGCTTTTATATTTGCTGCTTTAGTTTGTATGTTTATTTTTTACTAACAGTCTAAAGTCTGTATGATTATTTGTGTGGTCACTGAAGTCTGTGCTTAGTTAATTTAGTGGTCTGCTATCCCTTATGATTATACAGTGGAAGTGAGGAATAGATTTAAGGGACTAGATCTGATAGATAGAGTGCCTGATGAACTCTGGACAGAGGTTCGTGACATTGTAAAGGAGACAGGGACCAAGACCATCCCCATGGAAAAGAAATGCAAAAAAGCAAAATGGTTGTCTGAGGAGGGCTTACAAATAGCTGTGCAAAGAAGAGAAGAGAAAAGAAAAGGAGAAAAGGAAAGATATAAGCATCTGAATGCAGAGTTCCAAAGAGTAGCAGGAGAGATAAGAAAGCCTTCCTCAGGGATCAATGCAAAGAAATAGAAGAAAACAACAGAATAGGAAAAACAAGAGATCTCTTCAAGAACATGAGAGATTCCAAGGGAACATTTCATGCAAAGATGGGCTCGATAAAGGACAGAAATGGTAGGGACCTAACAGAAGAAGAAGATATTAAGAAGAGGTGGCAAGAATACACGGAAGAACTGTACAAAAAAGATCTTCACTACCAAGATAGTCATGATAACGTGATCACTGACCTAGAGCCAGACATCTTGGAATGTGAAGTCAAGTGGGCCCTAGAAAGCATCACTACGAACAAAGCTAGTGGTGGTGATGCAATTCTAGTTGAGCTATTTCAAATCTTGAAAGATGATGCTGTGAAAGTGCTCCACTCAATATGCCAGCAAATTTGGAAAACTCAGCAGTGGCCACAGGACTGGAAAAGGTCAGCCTTCATTCCTATCACAAAGAAAGGGAATGCCAAAGAATGCTCAAACTACCGCACAATTGTACTCATCTCACACGCTAGTAAAGTCATGCTCAAAATTCTCCAAGCCAGGCTTCAGCAATATGTGAACTGTGAACTCCCAGATGTTAAAGCAGGTTTTAGAAAAGGCAGAGGCACCAGAGATCAAATTGCCAACATCCTCTGGATCATGGAGAAAGCAAGAGAGTTCCAGAAAAACATCTATTTCTGCTTCATTGACTATGCCAAAGCCTTTGACTGTGTGGATCACAATAAACTGTGGAACATTCTGAAAGAGATGGGAATCCCAGACCACCTGACCTGCCTCTTGAGAAACCTGTATGCAGGTCAGGAAGCAACAGTTAGAACCGTACATGGAAGAACAGACTGGTTCCAAATAGGAAAAGGAATGCGTTAAGGCTGTATATTGTCACCTTGCTTATTTAACTTCTATGCAGAGTACCTCATGAGGAATGCTGGGCTGGAAGAAGCAGAAGCTGGAATCAAGATTGCTGGGAAAAATATCAATAATCTCAGATATGCAGATGACACTCCCCTTATGGCAGAAAGTGAAGAGGAACTCAAAAGCTTCTTGATGAAAGTGAAAGAGGAGAGTGAAAAGGTTGGCTTGAAGCTCAACATTCGGAAAAAATAGATCATGGCATCTGGTCCCATCATTTCATGAGAAATATATGGAAAAACAGTGGAAACAGTGTCAGGCTTTATTTTTTTGGGCTCCAAAATCACTGCAGATGCTGATTGCAACCATGAAATTAAAAGACGCTTACTTCTTGGAAGGAAAGTTATGACCAACCTTGATAATATATTAAAAAGCAGAGACATTACTTTGCCAACAAAGGTCTGTTTAGTCAAGGCTATGGTTTTTCCCGTGGTCATTTATGGATGTGAGAGTTGGACTGTGAAGAAAGCTGATCGCCGAAGAATTTATGCTATTGAACTGTGGTGTTAGAGAAGACTCTTGAGAGTCCCTTGTACCGCAAGGAGATCCAACCAGTCCATTCTAAGGGAGATCGATCCTGGGTGTTCATTGGAAGGACTGATGCTGAAGCTGAAACTCCAATACTTTGGCCACCTCATGTGACGAGTTGACTCACTGGAAATGACTCTGATGCTGGGAAAGGTTGTGGGTTGGAGGAGAAGGGGACGACCGAGAATGAGATGGCTGGATGGCATCATCACCGACTCTGTGGACATGGGTTTGAGTGAACTCCGGGAGTTGGTGATGGACAAGGAGGCCTGGCGTGCTGTGATTCATGGGGTCGCGGAGAGTCGGACACGACTGAGCAACTGAACTGATCAGACAGAGATTTCCTCAAGTGAGTAGAAACAATAACTATCCTAGCCTTTGCTAGCATCTTGTTGGGCGTGTTGTAACATGTTTTTGGGACTTTGGCAGCCAATTTTCAACTATAACTTATCTTTAAATTTCTAATTGCATTAATTTTCAATGTAAGCTACAGATGAAAATTTAGCTCCTTCTCAAGGTATTTATAGGCATTCACATAAACCTACACATGCATATAGTCTTCTAGACTCCCAGGAATATTTTGGACCATTTCAATTACACTTTGTATTTCCTCAACTTTTTCTTTTAAATTTCGTGGTCAGCTACCTGTTTGATCCAACAATTGGCACTTCCTCAAGCAGTTATTGAATGTTTTCAATGATCACAGTGATTGGAAGAGAGAGAATTGTTTCCACAGATGAGGTCAAATAAAGACAAATTCTTTGGAGGATTGTGAGAGGAGTTAGGGAAGTGCTGCTGCTGCTACTGCTGCTGCTAAGACGCTTCGGTCGTGTCCGACTCTGTGCGACCCCATAGATGGCAGCCCACCATGCTCTTCCATCCCTGGGATTCTCCAGGCAAGAACATTGGAGTGGGTTGCCATTTCCTTCTCCAATGCATGAAAGTGAAAAGTTAAAGTGAAGTCACTCAGTCATGTCTGACTCTTAGTGATCCCATGGACTGCAGTCTACCAGGCTCCTCCGTCCATGGGAGTTTCCAGGCAAGAGTACTGGGGTGGGTCTCCAGTGCCTTCTCCAAGGGAAATACTAGGTATATCAAATAATGACATCTCTCTGAGAATGGGATTTGAGGGAAAGCTCCAATTCATTATCTCCCACCTCCTCCAGCTCTGCAGTAGCCATGAAAACCAAAAGCTAGCTTCTAGAAGAGGGAGAGACAGTGAATTAGGGCACAGTATTGAAAGTCTTAGTGGCTCAGTCATGTCCAGCTCTTTGTGACCCCATGGGCTGTTGCCTACCAGGCCCCTCTGTGTCCATGGAATTCTCCAGGCAAGAATATTGGATTGGGTTGCCATTCCCTTCTCCAGGGGATCTTTCTGACCCAGGGATCAAACCTGGGTCTCCTGTATTTTAGACAGACTCTTAACCATCCGAGCTCCCTGGGAAGCCATTAAAATGTCACAAATCTTGTTCTTCCTGTAGTGACACTTTATTTGGAATAAGTATTCTTGTGTTGATTAAATCATCTGGTTACTATCCATAATTCTGACAAAAGTTGTTTTGACAATATTTGTCAATGTTTTTATTTTTATGGAAGAGCAGTATTTAGATATACTGACTCCATTATTCAAAAGCACTCTCTCGTGTGTGTGTGTGTATGTGTATGTGAAAGAGAAAGAGTTTGAAGGTGAAAGAGCATTTTTGGAGAAATGAAACTATAATTTACCTTTAAGTTAAAATATTTTAAGTATCAATTTGGTCCACCCTTACTTTTTCCTTAACTGCAACATTCACTGTTGTATCATCTAATCCTCAAGCCAGGGTGAACTAAATCTATTAACATAAATTGCCATATTCAAAATTTTACTTTTTTCTTACCGCTTGGCTCTTCCTTTTGAAACAGGCGTGAAGGGGTCAGGGCACAAACTTTAAAAGAATGACATAGCCTGAGGACATGACATAAACTAACTAGAACCAAAAATTCCAAGATGGTGGACAAGTTGGTTTCCACTAGACCTTGAGCCTCAGTATATGCTCATCATAACGTGTTGGAGAAGACTCTTGAGAGTCTCTTATACTGCAAGGAGATCCAACCAGTCCATTCTAGAGGAGATCAATCCTGGATGTTCATTGGAGGGACTGATGCTAAAGCTGAAACTCCAATACTTTGGCCACCTCATGCGACGAGTTGACTCACTGGAAAAGACTCTGATGCTGGGAAAGGTTGGGGGCGGGAGGAGAAGGGGACGATGGAGAATGAGATGGCTGGATGGCATCACCGACTCTGTGGACATGAGTTTAAGTGAACTCCGGGAGTTGGTGATGGACAGGGAGGCCTGGCGTGCTGTGATTCATGGGGTCGCGGAGAGTCGGACACGACTGAGCGACTGAACTGAACTGAACTGAACACATCAACAAGCCAAATGACATGCCCACAAGCACCATGACATTTCTGAGGTCAACCAACAAAGTTCAAAAGGTGGACAGTGGCCCAATTCCTGGAAATCCCCACCCCTTCCCTGAAATAGTTGGAATAAATCTCATGATCATTAGCCTATGAAATTACCGAACCCAACCCATACAAACTAACCACACTGAAGGACTGCCTAGTGACTCAGTGATAAACAATCTGACTGCCAATGTAGGAGACATGGGTTCAATCCCTGATCCAGGAAGATCCCACATGCTGTGGAGCAAGTAAGCTCATGCACCACAACAGTTGAGTCTGTGCTGTAAAGCCCAGGAGTCACAACTACTGAGCCCATGTGCCCCAACTACTGAAGCCTATTTGCCCTAGAGCCCGTGCTCCACAACAAGAGAAACCACCACAATGAGAAGCCTGTGCACTGCAACCAAAGAATAGCTCCCCACTCGCCACAACTAGAGAGAAGCCCGCTTAGTAACAAAGACCCAACACAGCCCAAAAAAAATTTTTTAAAGGCACACTGTATTTCAAAGCTGCTGTTCTTCTGAGATGACCCATGCTCCATCTGTGGAGTGTGTTTCTCTCTAAATAAATTCACTTCTTACCTGTCACTTTGTCTCACACAGAATTCTTTCTACAATGAGACATCAAGAACCTGAGCTTCATTAAGTGTTTAAACCAAGTGTGTGATCTCAGTTGGCGATTGTGGTTTTAGGCCAGGTTCAAGTCCCAGCATATGGGTTCAAGTCCATATCTGAGTTACACAGTTTCATTTTCATACTTACGTATTAAGCAAGTGAAGATATTAATAGTGGAAATATATTTCAAATAGAAATTATATTCTGCATAGTTAAATAATTAACTTAACAAGGAGAAGCAGCAAAAAATTCTTAATGTACTTTTAGTATACTCCTATCCAGTTTCTAATTGTGAAATGTATTTGCATTTAAATAATTTTATACATCAGGAAATTTTAATTCCTATATTTGGATTTATTTGCAAAACCTTTGAAATGATGATGACTATTATATAAAAATTGACTAACTACTTTTTGTTTGTTCCTTTTGGAAATATATACAGAACACTTGATTCTATTTTAACTTCTCTGAAATAAACAGATGATGAAAATAAATGACAGTTCAGGAGAAGACTTCATCTTAGTTGTCTTCTCACGATATCCACAGAGTTTATCCTATCTCTGTTTGTAACTAAATTCTATGCCATGACACTCATAGGCAATGCACTCATCATCTTGGTCTCCCTCCTGAACATCCATCTCCACACGCCAATGTACTTCTTCCTCCAGAAACTCTCCTTTCTAGACATTTGTTTCAGTACTTGCATTGTTCCTCAGATGCTGGTAAATATGTGAGGAGGTAGTAAGAAAATCAGCTATATAAGGTGCATGGTTCAGTATTTCATGGCCTTGGCTCTTGGTTCCATGGAGTGTGTGCTTCTTGCTGTCATGGCCATGGACCAATATGTTGCTGTCTGTTGGCTTCTCCTCTTTGCTACAATCATGCACCAACAAATCTGCCACTTTCTTGGAGCCATGTCTTGGTTTTCAGGGCTTATTTCAGTCTATATCTATGTCTATTTCAGTCTTCACTGGCCATTGTTTTGTCTTTCTGTGGCCACCACTGTGTGGACCAGTTCTTTCGTGAGGTTCTGGTCATTATCAAGATATCCTGTGTAGACACTGGTCCAACTGAGTTGAAGATGTTAGTTGCTCGCCTGATCACCCTTGACAATCTGGTATGCATCATTCTTACCTCCTATGCCTGCATAGTCATAGCTGTGGTGAGGATGCACTCTGTTGAAGGACGACAAAAGGCCTTTGGGACTTGTGCATCTCACTTAATGGTGGTCTTGCTGTTCTATGGAACCATAATGTTCATGTATTTTCAGCCTAAAAGTAACTACTCTCAGAATCAGGGGAAGGTCCTTGCCCTTTTTGATACTATTGTTGCCTCCACTCTGAACCCACTAATCTATACACAGGAAAAAAGATATAAAGAGGGTAATTAGAAGAGTGATCTGGAGTGATTCCATTCAAGATACTGTAATTCCTATAGTTAGTTTCATACAAATTACTCAGACAATGGATAGTTTTCTTTTCACATTTCAACCCATACTGATTCACAGACAAATAAAGAACTACATACAAGCTTGGAGAAGACAATGACAACCTACTCCAGGACACTTGCCTGGAAATTCCCATGGACCAGACGAACCTGGTAGGCTGCAGTCCACGGGGTCGGACACGACTGTGTGACTTCACTTTCACTTTTCACTTTCATGCATTGGAGAAGGAAATGGCAACCCACTCCAGTATTTTTGCTTGTAGAATCCCAGGGACGGGGGAGCCTGGTGGGCTGCCGTCTATGGGGTCGCACAGAGTTGGACACGACTGAAGCGACTTATCAGCAGCAGCAAATACAAGCTAAATAACACATGATTGTCATCAACATGATGATTGTAGTTGTATAAATTACATAATACAGACATTCCTTCACATTTATGCTGTCCTCAAGATCTGAATTTTTTTTATATCTGTTCATTTCCCATGAGATTGTCAGAGGTGAAATTTTCTAGAAAGTACTAGACATTATGAGGAATATAAAATATGGCAGACACAGAAGCTGCTCTGAAGTAGATTACATACAAAAGTAGATAATGTGAACTTAAATCTTCATTTAAAGAGGATTGAAATTCATACCTTAAATAAAAGGAAAAACTGGGTGAGATAACTCAGGAACAGTATACCTTACCTCAGCTAGATCAAACAAAAATGATAGCAGTTTGAAAAAATTAACTCATCTTTGAATTAGGACTTGGACATGGCAATGGGATAGAAACTCAGTGTTTCTGGACCAAGATAAGCAGATAAATCCTTTAATGCATAAGAGAAAAATAGTAAGCTCTGCATAGTTGAAGACTTCTGGCCTTACCCTGGGGAGGGTTCTAGAAGCTCACGGAGGCGCTGTGGTGGGATAGCCTGTATTTGTGTATTGTCCAGTACACTGAGAAGAATCTAAAACCCAACTTCTGTGGCTAGGGTAAAGACTAAATTTAAAAATTGTGTTACTGTGGCTCACTAAAAAGGCTGTGAAACGGTGCAGAAAGCAATAGGGAAATGCTTCAGTGGCTGTAACCTGAGCAAAGAGCAAAGAAGGTAGAATTTTGATGAGAGTCCTTGAGAAAAGAACAGTTGTGGGTAACACTTGTAAGGATATATTTGCTTTGTCTTTGTAGGGAGAGCTGGAAGTTGTTTAATGCTACAGACAGTGTTATGGACAGTAATCAGCCCATTCGTTTGCCAAATTTATCCAATTATTTATAATTTAGTTTCTGACTACATGTAGACTGAAATAGTTCACAACCTCAAACGTGTGTAACATAGTGGGAGGAATTTTATTTATCTATTTATTTTGCATGTTGTAACTCAAGAATCACTTCTCAGAGGAGCACTCGGTTTGAAGGCAATAGTAGGCAAAATGTTAATTTATTGAAAACATTGCATTATAACTTTATATGTAAATACCTGCAAATTTTAAGATGCACAGTGGCAATCAGTATATATTTATGGATAAAATAAAGTATATATATGAACATTTCAATATTACTCTATATTGTTAATTTTAATTAGTTCATATATTTGGATTCCTAAAAGATAAATGCTTACCTGATACACTCCCAGGTTCAAGGTGACCAAAAAGTTCCTATGTGCAAGGGACTGTGTACTAGTCATAAACTTTACTAGAACTTCCATAATTACTTCCAAGCATTACCACAGAAGAAAATAGCTAGACAAACATGTGAGAAACAAGTACAAAATAGAAAAAAAAAAAAAAGAAAGGGACAGATATACAAAAACTGTGGGGGAACTGCAACGTATGCAATATATGAGTAATTGGAATGTCAAAAATAAAAAAAAAAATATAGACAGGAATAGAAAAAATATTTTAATCAAGGAATGGAATTTTCCCCAATTTAATTTTAGATACCAAGCCATAGGTCACAGAACTCAGGCAACAAGCAGGAAAAATCCTTAGCAATAACAACAATAAACAAAACTACACTTATATATATACCATATTCAAATTTCTAGAAATCACAGATAAAAACAACTTGAAATAAGCCAGAAAAGGGGAAAAATTCTAACTATAGAGGATCAAAGATAAGAATTACTTTCTACTCCTCCTCAGAAACTATGCAGCAAGAAGACAGAGGAGCAAAATGCATGCTTTGAGGGGAAAAATATTGAGACAAAACCCCACCAACCTTGAATTCTGTATCTTGAAAATTTACCTTACAAAACTGAAGGTTAATTAAAGACTTTCTCACAAAAAAAATTGAGGTAATTCCTGCCTTGCAATAAATACTACAATGTTCTTTAGAGTAAAGGAAAATTGTACATTGTACAGGATAGAAATTCAAATGGCCTTAAAGACAAGAACTAGAGAAGGGATAAGTGAAAGTAAAATAATTTTTTAAATTAATCGACCTAATAGACAGAAGTTTATTTGGGATAATCAGAGAAAAAAATATTTGAAGATTATAGGCTATGTATGAATAAAATAAATGACAATTATATAAAAGATAGAAATTAGGAAATTCTTGTTATTCTAAGTGACTTGCAGTACATGTGAAGTAGCATAGTGTTATCTGAAAGTAGGTCTGTATTAGTATATTACATCCTGTAGTGAAACCACTAAAACAAGAAGTATGCTTTATATGCTACAAATGAAGAAAAATGGAATCAAATTAAAAGCTCAATTAAAGCAACAAACGGGGTGCAGAGACAAAATGACTGCAAGGGAAGATAGGGAGATCGTGTGTCTCCACACCTAGACTACTTCCCAGGCATTAGTAGGGGACCTCCAGTGGACAGGCAGACAGGAGGAGCCCTAGGGGTAACCAGCTACCAGGCAGGGTAGTGAGGTAAGGTCTAGGCTGGAGGACCAGCAACAGAGGGTCTGCTGGGGGATCAGTTCAGTTCAGTTCAGTTGCTCAGTCGTGTCCGACTCTCTGCGACCCCATGAATCACAGTACGCCAGGCCCCCCTGTCCATCACCAACTCTCGGAGTACACTCAAACTCATGTCCACAGAGTCGGTGATGCCATTCAGCCATCTCATTTTCTGTCGTCCACTTCTCCTCCCGCCCCCAACCTTTCCTAGCATCAGAGTCATTTCCAGTGAGTCAACTCATCACATGAGGTGGCCAAAGTATTACAGTTTCAGCTTTAGCATCAGTCCCTCCAATGAACATCCAGGATTGATCTCCTTTAGAATGGGCTGGTTGGATCTCCTTGCAGTACAAGGGACTCTCAAGAGTCTTCTCCAACACCACAGTTCAAAAGCATCAATTCTTCGGCGATCAGCTTTCTTCAAGTCCAAATCTCACATCCATACATGACCACGGGAAAAACCATAGCCTTGACTAGATGGACCTTGGTTGGCAAAGTAATGTCTCAGCTTTTTAATATAATATCAAGGTTGGTCATAACTTTCCTTCCAAGGAGCAAGCGTCTTATAATTTCATGGCTGCAATCAGCATCTGCAGTGATTTTGGAGCCCAAAAAAATAAAGTTTGACACTGTTTCTATTGTTTCCCCATCTATTTCCCATGAAGTGATGGGACCAGATGCCATGATCTTTGTTTTCTGAATGTTGAGCTTCAAGCCAACCTTTTCACTCTCCTCTTTCACTTTCATCAAGAGGCCTTTGAGTTCCTCTTCAATTTCTGCCATAAGCGTAGTGTCATCTGCATATCTGAGGTTATTGATATTTCTCCCAGCAATCTTGTTTCCAGTTTGTGCTTCTTCCAGCCCAGCATTCCTCATGATGTACTCTGCATATAAGTTAAATAAGCAAGGTGACAATATACAGCCTTGACATATTCCTTTTCCTATTTGGAACCAGTCTGTTGTTCCATGTACAGTTCTGACTGTTGTTTCCTGACTTGTATACAGGTTTCTCAAGAGGCAGGTCAGGTAATCTGGTATTCCCATCCCTTTCAGAATGTTCCACAGTTTATTGTGATTCACACAGTCAAAGGCTTTGGCATAGTCAATGAAGCAGAAATAGATGTTTTTCTGGAACTCTCTTGCTTTCTCCATGATCCAGCGGATGTTGGCAATTTGATCTCTGGTACCTCTGCCTTTTCTAAAACCTGCTTGAACATCTGGGAGTTCGCGGTTCACATATTGCTGAAGCATGACTTGGAGAATTTTGAGCATGACTTTAGTCGCGTGTGAGATGAGTGCAATTGTGCAGTAGTTTGAGCATTCTTGCCATTGCCTTTCTTTGGGATTGGAATGAAGACTGACCTTTTCCAGTCCTATGGCCACTGCTGAGTTTTCCAAATTTGCTGACATATTGAGTGGAGCACTTTCACAGCATCATCTTTCAAGATTTGAAATAGCTCAACTGGAATTGCATCACCACCACTAGCTTTGTTCGTAGTGATGCTTTCTAGGGCCCACTTGACTTCACATTCCTAGATGTCTGGCTGTAGGTCAGTGATCACCTTATCGTGACTTTCTTTGTTGTGAAGATCTTTTTTGTACAATTCTTCTGTGTATTCTTGTCACCTCTTCTTAATGTCTTCTGCTTCTGTTAGGTCCATGCCATTTCTGTCCTTTATCGAGCCCATCTTTGCATGAAATGCTCCCTTGGAGTCTCTAATTTTCTTGAAGAGATCTCTTGTTTTTCCTATTCTGTTTTTTTCCTCTATTTCTTTGCATTGATCACTGAGGAAGTCTTTCTTATCTCTCCTTGCTATTCTTTGGAACTCTGCATTCAGATGCTTATATCTTTTATTTTCTCTTTTGCTTTTCGCTTCTCTTCTTTTCGCAGCTATTTGTAAGGCCTCCTCAGACAGCCATTTTGCTTTTTTTGCATTTCTTTTCAATGGGGATGGTCTTGGTCCCTGTCTCCTGTACAATGTCACGAACCTCTGTCCAGAGTTCATCAGGCACTCTATCTATCAGATCTAGTCCCTTAAATCTATTTCTCATTTCCACTATATAATCATAAGGGATTTGATTTAGGTCATATCTGAATGGTCTAATGGTTTTCCCTACTTTCTTCAATTTAAGTCTGACTTTGGTAAGAAGGAGTCCATGATCTGAGCCACAGTCAGCTCCTGGTCTTGTTTTTGCTAACTGTATACAGCTTCTTCATCTTTGGCTGCAAAGAATATAATCAATCTGATTTCGGTGTTGACCATCTGGTGATGTCCATGTGTAGAGACTTCTCTTCTGTTTTTGGAAGAGGGTACTTGCTATTACCAGTGCGTTTTCTTGGCAAAACTCTATTAGCCTTTGCCCTGCTTCATTCCGTGCTCCAAGGCCAAATTTTCCTGTTACTCCAGGTGTTTCTTGACTTCCTACTTTTTCATTCCAGTTCCCTATAATGAAAAGGACATCTTTTTTGGGTTTTAGTTCTAAAAGGTCTTTTAGGGCTTCATAGAACGTTCAACTTCGGCCTCTTCAGCATTACTGGTTGGGGCATAGGCCTGGATTACTGTAATATTAAATGATTTGCCCTGGAAATGAACAGAAATCATTCTGTCGTTTTTAAGATTGCATCCAAGTACTGCATTTCGGACTCTTTTGTTGACCATGATGACTACTCCATTTCTTCTAAGGGATTCCTTCCCACAGTAGTACGTATAATGGTCATCTGAGTTAAATTCACCCATTCCAATACATTTTAATTCACTGATTCCTAGAATGTCTATGTTCACTCTTGCCATCTCCTGTTTGACCACTTCCAATTTTCCTTGATTCATAGACCTAACATTCCAGGTACCTATGCAATATTGCTCTTTATAGCACCGGACCTTGCTTCTATCACCAGTCACATCCACAACTGGGTATTGGTTTTTCTTTTGCTCTATCCCTTTATTCCTTCTAGAGATATTTCTCCACTGATCTCCAGTAGCATACTGGGCACCTACCGACCTGGGGAATTCCTCATTCAGTATCCTATCATTTTTGCCTTTGATACTGTTCATGGGGTTCTCAAGGCAAGTATACTGAAGTGGTTTGCCATTCCCTTCTCCAGTGGACCCCATTCAGCTGTGGTCCATGTGATCAGATCAACTAGTTTCCTGTGATTATGATTTCAGTGTGTCTGCCCTCTGATGCCCCCTCGCAATACCTACCGTCTTATTTGGGTTTCTCTTACCTTGGGCGTGGGATATCTCTTCACAGCTGCTCCAAAAAAGCGCAGCCGCTGCACCTTACCTTGGATGAGGGGTATCTCCTCAAGGCCACCCCTTCTGACCTTGAACGTGGAGTAGCTCCTCTCTGCTCTCCTGCGCCCCCTCAGCCACCGCCTATTGGACATGGGGCAGCTCCTCTTGGCTGCTGGCCCTGGCCTCAGGTGTGGGGTAGCTCCTCACAGCAGTGCTTCTTTGCGTGGTCAGTTTGGCCGGGGCCGGTGTCTCTCGCGTCTGCGCCGCCGGGGCCGGCGTCCATGTATACAAGACAGCAAAAGAGACACAAATGTATTGAACAGTCTTTTGGACTCTGTGGGAGAGGACGAGGGTGGGATGATTTGGGTGAATGGCATTGAAATGTATATTATCATATGTGAAACGAATCGCCAGTCCATGTTTGATACATGATACTGGATGCTCTTGGCTGGTACATTGGGATGACCCAGAAGGATGATATGGGGAGGGAGGTGGTAGGTGGGTTCAAGATGGGGAACAATTGTTCTCCCGGGGCAGATTCATGTCAATGTATGGCAAAACCAATACAATACTGTAAAGTAATTAGCTTCCAATTAAAATAAATAAATTTTAAAAAATAAATAAAAATTTTAAAAATCCAGAAAGAAGGCATAGAATGAACCTACCTGTACATAATAAAGGCCATATACAATAGACCCGCAGCAAACATCATTCTCAATGGTGAAACATTGAAAGCATTTCCTCTAAGTTCAGAAACAAGGCAAGGCATCCACTCTCACCACTATTAATCAACATAATTGTGGAAGTCCTAACTACAGTAATCAAAGGGAAAAAAGAAATAAAATGAATGCAGATTGAAAAAAAGTAAAACTCTTACTATTTTCAGATGACATGACACAATACATGCTGCTGCTGCTGCTGCTAAGTCACTTCAGTCGTGTCCGACTCTGTGTGACCCCACAGACGGAAGCCCACCAGGTTCCCCCGTCCTTGGGATTCTCCAGGCAAGAACACTGGAGTGGGTTGCCATTTCCTTCTCCAATGTGTGAAAGTGAAAAGCGAAAGTGAGGTCAGTCAGTCACGTCCGACCCCTAGCGACCCCACAGACTGCAGCCCACCAGGCTCCTCCATCCATGGGATTTTCTAGGCAAGAGAACTGGAGTGGCTTGCCATTGCCTTCTCCGGACACAATACATAGAAAGCTCTAAATATTTCACCAGAAAAGTACTAGGACAAATCAATAAATATAGTACAGTTGCAGAATATAAGACTAACACACAGAAATCCCTTGAATTTTCTCTACACTAACAATGAAAAAGTAGAACAAGAAGTGAAAGAAACAATCCCATTAACCATTGCAACAAAATGGTTGCATAAACTTACTTAAAGAGACAAAAGACCTATATGCAGAAAACTGTAAGACACTGGTGAAAGAAATCAAAGATGACACAAACAGATGGAGAGATACACCATGTTCTCAGTTTGGAAGAATCAACATTGGGAAAATGACTACACTACATAAAATAATCTACAGATTCAATACAATCCCTATCAAACTACTGATGGCATTTTTCACAGAACTTGAAGAAAATATTTCACAACTTGTACGGAAACTCAAGTCAAGTGAAGTCGTTCAGTAGTGTCCGACTCTTTGCGACCCTGTGGACTGTAGCCCTCCATGCTCCTCTGTCCATGGGATTCTCCAGGCAAGAATACTGGAGTGGGTTGTCATTCCCTTCTCCAGGGTATCTTCCCAACCCAGAGATTGAATCCCGGTCTCCTGCATTGCAGGCAGACGCTTTATCATCTGAGCCACCAAGGAAGCCCACGGAAACTCAGAAGATCCCAAATAGCTTTAGCTTTGGCTAAAGCATTCATGAAAAATAATGGATCTGGAGGAATCAACCTTCCTGGCTTCAGATTATACTACTGTCACACGTGCATATGTTCCTCAGTTCTTTTTCTCATCAAAACAAAGATTTGGAGTTACGGACATTAAAGCCCTGTCACCGTGTCACAGCTCTCGAGTCTTGGACAGACAGTGTTACAGCTCTCAGGTCTTGAATAGATCATGTTATGGCTCTTAGACAAATCAGTGTTACAGCTCAGTGTTACAGCTCTATTTTATTTAGAAGATAGCAGGAAAATCCATTTTCAAGGCATGAGGGCACATCGATCCAAAGACGTGAAGAGAAGAGCGGCCCAGTACGTGGGAGAGAAAGAGAGCTAGCTTTGGCTCCTTTTTATTATTATTTTTTTGCTTTTTTTCTCCCCTGGGCCTGCCCTATGTAAATTGGGCCAGCCAGGAATGTTGTTTGTTCTACCTGAGGTCCTCACTCCGGTCCTCGGACCTTCCTTTGTTCTATTTTTGTGGGCTTTTCCCTTCCACAAGGGAAGGCTGTTTTTTGGCCACAGCCCTTTTGGACTCCTTTTCCCTATTCTACCTACCTAACACTACAAAGCTACAGTCATTAAGACAGTGTGATTTTGGCACAAAAACAGAAATGTAGACAAATGGCACAAGATAGATAACCCACACACCTATGGGCACCTTATCCTTGAAGAAAGAGGTAGGGCTATAAAATGGAGAAAAAGCAGTGTTTTCAATTAGCAGTGCTGGGAAAACTGAACAGCTCCATGTAAGAATGAAGCTAGAATGCTTTCGAACACTAAACACACACACACACACACACACACACACACACACACACACAAAGTAATGCTCAAAATTCTCCAAGCCAGTCTACAACAGTACGTGAACCATGAATTTCCAGATGCTCAAGCTGGATTTAGAAGAGGCAGAGGAACCAGAGATCAAATTACCAACATCCGTTGGATCATCAAAAAAGCGAGAGAGTTCCAGAGAAACATCTACTTCTACTTTATTGAGTATACCAAAGCCTTTGACTGTGTGGATCACCACAAAATGCGGAAAATTCTTAAAGGGATGGGAATACCAGACCTTACCCGCCTCCTGATAAATCTGTATGCAGGTCAAGAAGCAACAATTAGAACCAGACATGGAACAACTGACTGGGTCAAAACTGGGAAAAGAGTACATCAAAGCTGTATGTTGTCACCCTGCTTATTTAACTTATATGCAGAATATATATGTGAAATGCCAGGCTGGATGAAGCACAAGCTGGAATCAAAATGGCTGGGAGAAATATCAATAACCTCAGATACACAGATGGCACTACTCTTAAGGCAGAAAGCAAAGAAGTACTAAAGAGCACCTTGATGACAGTGAAAGAGGAGAGTGAAAAGGGTGGTTTAAAACTCAACATTCAAAAAACTAAGATCATACCATCTGGTCCCATCACTTCATGCAAATAAATGGAGAAACAATGGAAACAGTGAGAGATTTTGTTTTCTTTGGCTCCAAAATCACTGCAGATGGTGACTGAAGCCATGAAATTAAAAGACACTTACTCCTTGGAAGAAAAGTTATGACCAACCTAGACAGCATATTAAAAAGCAGAGACATTACTTTTCCGACAAAGATCCATAGAATCAAAGCTATGGTTTTTCCAGTAGTTATTTGTGGATGTCAGAGTTAGACTATAAAGAAAGCTGAGCACTGAAAATTTGACGGTTCTGAACTGTGGTATTGGAGAATACTCTTGAGAGTCCCTTGGACTGCAAGGAGATCAAACCGGTCAGTCCTAAAGGAAATCAGTCCTGAATATTCATTGGAAGGAGTGATGCTGAAGCTGAAACTCTAATACTTTGGCCACCTGATGCAAAGAACTTACTCATTTGAAAATACCCTGATGCTGGGAAAGATTGAAAGCCAGAGGAGAATGGGATGACAGAGGATAAGATGGTTGGATGGCATCACCAACTCAATGGGCATGTGTTTGAGCAAGCTCCAGGAGTTAGCGATGGACAGGGGAGCCTGGTGTGCTGCAGTCCACGGGGTCAGAAAGAGTCAGACACGACTGAGTAACTGAGCTGACTAACTGAATAGAGACACAGACATAGAGAACAGACTTGTGGACACTGTAGGGGAAGGAGTGTAGCTGACCACTGTACAACTACGGTTGAGGAGCTGAGGAACTCAACTCAGTGCTAAGTGACAACCTAGAGGCATAGGATCATTTGGAAGATAGGAGAGGGGTTCAGATGGGAGGAGATATACGTACACCTGTGGCCAATTCATGTTGATGTGTGGCAGAGGCCAACACAATATTATAAAGCAATTATCCTCCAGAAAAAAAAAAGAACTAAAAAAAGCTATAAAAGATAGAAAACATTGAGGGCAAATATAATGACAAAGAACAAGGGCAACAAATCAAAAGCACTAATAAATAAGATTGATATTAATAGGACTACATTAATGATCATTTTAAATATCAACTGTCTAACTATGGAGTTAAAAGTCTCAACTCTGTTTTGTCCACAATGAACCCACTTAATTATAAAGAAAAATTCAAATTAACAGTAAAAATGTTAATGGCTCAGATGGTTAAGAATCAGCCTGTGATGCAACAGACCGAGGTTCAATCCCTGGGTTGGGAAGATCCCCCTGGAGAAGGGAATGGCAAACCATTCCAGTATTTTTGCCTGGAAAATTCAACAGACAGAGGAGACTGGCAGGCTATAGTCCATGGGGTTACAGAGTTGGGCACAACAATACAACTAAACACACTTTTTTCTAAAGTCTGCATAATTATTCAAATTATATAATTTATTAAGCATTCTTGTATTAATAAATACATATATTAATCTCATTTTGTCATTGTTTTATTGTTGCTATTTGATTGCTACTGCAAAAAAAAAAATGTTTCAATAAACTCATTTTGTACCAAAAAAACTTAGTGAGAAATGAAGAATAGGAGCTCTGGATGCCTACACTACACCCAGAAACAATGCAAAAATCTGAGAAAAACTGTGAGAGTTTGTTTTATTTGCTCCAACACAACCAATGTGCAAAGACTAAAAAAGGCTGTTTGTTTGTTTGTGGCATTTAAGGAAATCACAGTAAAAATCACTAACTGGCTACTAAGGTACAGAAATGTCATAGATTGTACATGATAAAAATGCTGACTTCACAAAAATATTGTATGTAATTGCTGAACAGGTAAAGAGCAAGCAGCAACAACAAAAAATGCTGGTATGTGAGCAAAGAATTGGGCTTCATTTTATATTGAAATATCCAGTCATTAATGAAAAACTCTAGTGCAGAAAGAAAATGAATATAAATAAACAGAAGTTTAAATCCTAATGGGACATCATCAGTAATAAACACAATTGGAATCCCAGAGGGAGAGAGAAAAGAGAAAGGCGCCAAAAGAATAGTTAAGAATAATGTCTGCTGCTGGTAAAGCAATGAGACTAGAACACACCCTCAGACCATACACAAAACTAAACTCAAAATGGCTTAAAGACTTAAATACAAGACAAGAAACCATAAGACTCCTAGAAGAGAGTATAGGCAAAACATTCTCTGACATAAACCACACCAAAACCAAATGTTTTTTTAAGGTCACCCAAGGAAATAGAAATAAAAGATAAATAAATAAATGGACCTAATTAAACTTAGAATCTGGACTGCCCTGGTGATACAGTGGATAAGAATTCACCTGTCAATTCAAGGGACACAGGTTCAACCCCTAGTCTCGGAAGACTCCTCACACCTTGAGCAACTGAAAACCCATGCACCACAACTACTGAGCTTGCATGCTGCAACTACTGAGCCTACATGCCACAACTTCTGAAACCTCCATGCTGTGCCTAGAGCCTATGCTTCACAACAAAAGAATAATCTACCACAATGTGAAGCCTGTACATAACAAAGAGTACCCCCTGTTCATCACAACTAGAGAAAACCCACACACAGCAATAAAGACCCAGTGTAACGAAAACGAAATCAATAAATAATTTTGAAAAACTTAAAAGCCTTTGCACAGCAAAAGAAACTGTGAGCAAAACAAAAGGACAACCAACAGAATGGGAGAAAGTATTTGCAAATGATGCGACCTATAAGGGCTTAACGTCCAGCATATACAAACTGTCCTACAATTCAATAACAAAAAACAAATAGCACAATCCAAAAATAGGCAGAAGACCAAAACAGACATTTCTCCAAAGAAAATATATGGATGACCAGTAGGCTCATGAATAGATGCTCAACATTAATAATTATTAGAGAAATGCAAATCAAAACTACAATGAGATACAACCTCACATGGGTCAGAATGACCATCATTGAAAAGTCTGCAAATAATAAATGCTGGAGAGTGTATGGAGTAAAGGGATCACTTCTACACTTTTGCTGGGAATGTAAGTGGTGTACCCACTACAGAAAACAGTATGAAGATTTCTTAAAAAAAAAAAAAACTAAACTAAAAATAGAGCTACCATATCATCCAGCAATTCCACTCCTGAGTATACAACTAAGCAATACTATCATGTAAGACGATACATCCACCTCTACGTTTATAACAGCACTTTTCACAATAACCCAGACATTGGAACCATCTAAATGTCCATCAACAAATGAACAGATAAAGTTGTGGTCTATTTATACAATGGAATATTACTCAGCTGTAAAAACAGTGAAATAATGACATTTTCAACAACGTGGATGGACCTGGAGATTATCACATTGAGCAAAGCAATTCATAAAGAGAACACAAATATCATATGATATCACTTATATGTGGAATCTACAGTTTAATACAAATGAGCATATCTATACAAAAAAAAAAAAAGGAAACTGGCTCACCAATATAGAGAACAGACTTGTGGTTGCCAAGAGGATAAGGATGGATTGGGATTTTCAGATTAGTAGATGCAAACTATAGAGAATGGATAAGAAATAAGTTTCTACTGTATAGCACAGTGAACTATGTTCAACATGCTGTGATAAACCATAGTGGAGAAAAGTGTGAAAGAAAATACATTTACATACGGTTGAGCCATGTTGGTGTACAGCAGAAATTGAACATGTGTATGTGCTCATTTGCTCAGTCATGTCCCACTTTTTGCAGCCCTTTGAACAAGAGCACACCAGACTCCTCTGTCCATGACATTTTTCAGGCAAGAATATTGGAGTGGGTTGCCATTTCCTCCTCCAGGGGATCTTACCAACCCACGGATCAAATCCACATCTCCTGCAGCTCCTGCATTGCAGATGGAATTTTTTCCTGCTGAGCCATTGGGGAAGCCCAGAAATTGAACACAGAATTGTAAATCAACTATACTTCAATTAAAAAAAAAAACTGAGTGGGGAGTACCATATGTCATGTGGAATCTTAGTTCCCCAGCTAGGGATTAAATCTGTGCCCCCTGCAATGGAAGCATGAAGTCTTAACCTCTGGACTGTCAAGGAAGTCCCCAATAAAATTTTTTCAATGCATGAGATAAGGTGCTCAGGACTGGTGCACTGGGATGACCCAGAGGGATGGGAAGAGGAGGGGTGTGGGAGGGGGTTTCAGGATGGGGAACACATGTAAACCCATGGCCGATTCATATCAATGTATGACAAAAACCACTACAATATTGTAAATTTATTAGCCTCCAACTAAAATAAATATTTTTTAAAAAAATAAAGAGTAATGACTGGAAGCTTTCTGATATAGTAAACAATATAAATCTCCATACTGAAGGAAATCAATGAAATTAAAGAAAGATAAGTTGAAGGAGATTCATTCCAAGATATTTTATGATCAAACCAGTAGAGACAAAGACAGAAGCTGGAAGTAGTAAGGAAAAATTGAATTGTCATATATAATGTTTCCTCCATAAGGTTAGTTTATTTCACAACAGAAATATTGGAGGACAGAAAGCACTTAAATGACATGTTTAAAGTCCTTAAATTAAAAATTCTGTCGAGTAAGAACTCTATCCGCCAAAACTATCCTCACTTTTGGATGAGAATTAAAGATATTCCAAAGATAAACAAAAGTTAAGACAGATTGTCACTAGTAAATATGACTAACAAGTGCTAAAAGGATCCCTTCAAGCTAAAAGGAAAAGGCACTAAAAATTTAAAAATAAAAACAAAAGGAAAAGGCACTAGACAATAATATGAAGCCATAGGAAAATTAAAGAACACTGGTAATGGAAACTACATAGATGAATATAAAGGCAGTTTGATTATATTTTGGGTTTGTAAGTCATCTTTCTATAAAAGAAAAAATGCATAAAACATTAATATAAATTAATTGTAATGGACACAAATGTATAAGGATATATTTGTAAGAACAACAAAATAAAGGAGAGATGTATCTGCTCAACACATAGTTTTGTATACTATAGAATTAAGTTGGTATTAACTCAAACTTGATTGTTCTAAGTTTAACATATTAATTTTGACCTTTAGGTTAACCACGAATAACTAAAATATGAAGAAAATCAATGATAGGCAATTCATATGGTACACTAAGGAAATAACAGTAGACTTGAAACACAAAAAACATCATGTTGAAAGCAAGTAATACAGTGATTTAAGTATTCACTTATTAGTAATTATTTAAGATACAAAGAGGTTAATCTCTCCAAATAAAAGACAGAGTTTGACATAATCCAATTAAAATAAATAAAGTTTAAAAACTAAAAACTCCTCCTCAGGAAAAAGAAAATTAAAAGCCATAATCCAACTATGCATCATCTGCAAGAGACACACTGATCCGAATACAATTAGACTGAATGTGAAAGAATGGAAACAGATATTCTGTTTAACTTGTAAACAAAACATAGCTGGGATGACTGTACTGTTATTAGCCAAGTAGACATTCCAGCAGAGTTATTTAAATCCTAAAGGATGATTCTGTTAGTGTTGTACTTACATATATCTGCAAATGTGGAAAATCCAGCAGTGGTCACAAGACTGGAAAAGATCAGTTTTCATTCTAATCTCAAAGAAGGGCAATGTCAAAGAGTGTTCACACTACCATACAGTTGCCGTCATTTCACGTGCTAGCAAGGCTATGCTCAAAATCTTTCAAGCTAGACTTCAGCAGTACATGAACTGAGAATTTCCAGATGTATGAACTGGGTTTAGAAAAGGCAGAGGAACAACAGATCAGATTGTCAACATTCATTGGATCATAGAGAAAGAAAGCTAATTACAGAAACATGTCTACTTCTACTTCATTGATTATGCTAAAACCTTTGACCATGTGGATCACAATAAACTGAAAAATTCTTAAAGAAATGGAAATCCGAGGCCACCTTACTCGTCTCTTGAGAAACCTGTAAGCAGATCAAGAAGCAACAGTCAGAACTGGACATTGAACAACTGACTGGTTCCAGATTGGGAAAGGAGTATGACAAGGCTGTATATTGGCACCCTGTTTATTTAATTGTTGTGCAGAGCACATCATGTGAAATGCTGGACTGGATGAACCACAAGCTGGAGTGAAGATTTACAGGAGAAATATCAACAATTTCAGATATATAGATGAAACCACTCTAAGTGAAGAGGAACTAAAGAACCTCTTGTGGGGAGGATAGAAGATGGCAGAGGAATAGGACGGGGCATCCACTTTATCCCCCACAAATTCAGCAAAAGAACATTTGAACGCTGAGTAAATTCCACAAAACAACTTCTGAATGCCGGCAGAGGACATCAGACACCCAGAAAAGCAGCCCATTGTCTTCGAAAGGAGGTAGGAAAGAGTATAAAAGATAAAAAGAGGGACAAAAGAGGGAGGGTTGGAGCTCCGTCCCAGGAAGGGACGCTTAAAGAAAAATAAATAAAAAGAGAGAGAAGTTTCCAAACACCTGGAAACAGTCACTGGTGAGTCTGTGGCCAGCCTTGGAACCTCAGAGTGCCACATAACTGGGAGAGAAAAGAAATAAATAATTTAAACCCACAGACTAAGTGCTCAGAGGAAACTCAGCAGAGAAGCGGTGCAACCCCAACTAGCAAGTGGGGGCTGGGCAGGGAGGTGTGGCTGCAGCGCTTAGAGAGTTGACCGGGCCTGAACACCCCAAGGGCAAGCTGAGGGCGTTAACAGGAGATAGTTAAGCAGACTGTGGGATAGCGACTCCACGGAGAGGCAAAAAGCCTACAAAAAGGTGAAAAGCCCCAATCTAAGACTCTGCCAGCTCCGCTCACAGAACAAAGGACTAAGCAGAGTGAACTGGCTGCGGGTGGCCCATTCCCCACCCCCTGCCAGGACAGGCAGGGAGGGCAGCCAGTGCCAGAAGGGGCAGCTGCGGCCCCAGAGAGGCTTCCCATACCAAGCTGCAGGCAGGCTTAGTTGCTAACCAAGACTTCTTGGGTTCAGGCTGGTTGATATTTACCTGAGAAGGTGCACCAGTTGTACACCCAGAAAACCGAGTGGCAGGGACCAGGAAGGCGATAAGTCACAGCGACCACGCTCACCAAACGCCTGGTCACATGAGCTGCTCAGACCGGGGAAGGCACAAAACGCAGGCCCAACCAAGTCTGCGCCTTTGTGGAGTACCCGAGGACCTGAACCTGAGCTGCTCAGACCTGGGAAGTGCATGCAACCCAGCGCCGGCCACAGACAGTTCCCAGAACGGCAACCTAGATCCTGAGCAGCATAAACAGGGAAAGCACACACGCCACGAGTGGGGGCAATCCCAGTGTAGCCACAGCTGAGACACTACGCACACTCCCCAGAGACACCAGGGATATTAGCAAGCAGCGTCCCTCCCTTGCCACAGCACATCTGAACAAATGAACCTATAAAAATGTCCACCACAGACCCCTTGTATCAGGGCGGGAATTAGACATGGAAGAGACCAGCAAACAGAAGAGCTTAAACAGAAAGAACTGCCTGGGATGTGACAGATGGAGAAGTCTTGAGCGTACTGCAAGAATAAGACCAAAAACCAGAGGCAGAGGCTTCACTCCAAATCCTGAGAACACCAGAGATCTCCTGTTCCAGGGAACATTAAATGATAGGAGCTCATCAAATGCCTTCATACATACACTGAAGCCAGGCACCACCCAAGGGTCAACAAGTTTCAGAGAAAGACATGCCATGCAAATTTGCCAGCAACACAGGAGAATAGTCCTGAACTTCAATATACAAGCTGCCCAAAGCCACTCCAAATCCATTGACATCTGAAACTCATTACTGGACACTTTATTGCACTCCAGAGAGAAGAAATCCAGCTCCAGCCACCAGAACACTGACACAAGCTTCCCTAACCAGGGAACCCTGACAAGCCACCTGTCCAAACCCGCACACAGCGAGGAAACTACATAATTAAGAGAACTCCACCAATTGTCAGAAGATGGAAAGGCCACCCCAAGTACAGCAATATAAATAAAATGAAGAGGCAGAGAAATACCCAGCAAGTAACGAAGATCATGGAATCTGATCCCATCACTTCATGGGAAAAAGATGGGGAAACAGTGGAAACAGTGTAAGACTTTATTTTTGGGGGCTCCAAAATCACAGCAGATGATGATTACAGCCATGAAATTAAAAGACGCTTACTCCTTGGAAGGAAAGTAATGTCCAACCTTGATAGTATATTAAAAAGCAGAGACGTTACTTTGCCAACAAAGATCCGTCTACTCAAGCCTATGGCTTTTCCCGTGGTCATGTATGGATGTGAGAGTTGGACTGTGAAGAAAGCTGATCGCCGAAGAATTGATGTTTTTGAACTGTGGTGCTGGATAAAACTCTTGAGAGTCCCTTGGACTGCAAGGAGATCCAACCACTCCATTCCAGAGGAGATCAATCCTGGGTGTTCATTGGAAGAACTGATGCTAAAGCTGAAACTGCAATACTTTGGCCACTTCATGCGACGAGTTGACTCACTGGAAAAGACTCTGATGCTTGGAAAGGTTGGGGGCGGGAGGAGAAGGGGATGACGGAGAATGAGATGGCTGGATGGCATCACTGACTCTGTGGACATGAGTTTGAGTGTACTCCGGGAGTTGGTGATGGACAGGGAGGCCTGGCGTGCTGTGATTCATGGGGTTGCAAAGAGTCGGACACGACTGAGGGACTGAGCTGAACTGAACTGAACAGCCACTATGCAGAACAGTGTGGAGATTCCTCAAAAAACTGGAAACAGAACTGCCATATGATCCAGCAATCGCACTCCTGTGCATACACACCGAGGAAACCAGAATTGAAAGAGACACATGTACTCCAATGTTCATTACAGCACTGTTTATAATAGCCAGGACATGGATGCAACCTAGATGACCATCTGCAGATGAAAGGATAAGAAAGCTTTGGTACATATACTCAGCCATTAAAAAGAATGCATTTGAACCAGTTCTAATGAGGTGGATGAAACTAGAGCCTATTATACAGAGTGAAGTAAGCCAGAAAGAAAAACACCAATACAATATACTAACGCATATATATGAAATTTAGAAAGATGGTAATGATAACCCTGTATACGAGATAGCAAAAGAGACACAGATGTATAGAACCGTCTTTGGGACTCTGTGCGAGAGGGTGAGGGTGGGATGGTTTGGGAGAATGGCACTGAAACATGTATATTATCATATGTGAAACAAATCGCCAGTTCAGGGTCGACGCATGTTATAGGATGCTCGGGGCTGGTATGCGGGGATGACCCAGAGGGAGGATAAGGTGGGGGAGGGAAGTGGGAGGGGGGTTCAAGAGAGGGAAATCATGTACACCCGGGGCAGATTCACGTCAGTGTATGGCAAACCAACTAATATAATATTGTAAAATAATTAGCCTCCAATAAAAATAAAAATTAAAAAACAACAACAACAACAACAACGAGCTCTCATCTCACACTTGCAGAATGTCTGTCATCACAAAATCTACAGGTAACAATTGTTGGAGAGGATGGAAAGTAAAGAAAGATTTTGTACACTGTTTGTGGGAATGTAAATTGGTGCAGCCACCATGAAAAACAGTATGAAGGTGCCAAAAAATCCCCAAATCTAAAAACAGAACTACCACATGTTCCAGCAATTCCACTTTTGAGTATATACTGAAAAAATGAAAACATTAGTTCAAAAAGATACATGCATCCTTATGTTCATATGCTTAGTCACTTTAGTCACATCTGACTCTTCGTGATCCAATGGACTGCATCCTGCCAGACTCCTCTGTTCATAAGATTCTCCAGGCACGAAGACTGGAGGTGGCTGTCATGCCCTTTTCCAGAGGACCTTCCCAACCCAGGGATCTAACCCACATATATTGTATCTCCTGCACTAGCAGACAGGTTCTTTACCTGCTGCTGCTGCTGCTGCTAAGTCACTTCAGTCGTGTCCGACTCTGTGTGACCCCATAGATGGAAGTCCACCAGGCTTCTCCATCCATGGGATTCTCCAGGCAAGAACACTGGAGTGGGTTGCCATTTCCTTCTCCAATGTGTGAAAGTGAAAAGTGAAAGTGAAGTCGCTCAGTTGTGTCTGACCCCTAGTGACCCCATGGACGGCAGCCCACCAGGCTCCACCATCCATGGGATTTTCCAGGCAAGAGTACTGGAGTGGCTTGCCATTGCCTTCTCCGGGTTCTTTACCTAACAGCATTATTTGCAACAACTAAGATACGGATGTAACCCAATGCTCATTTACAGGAGAATGGATAGATAAGAAGATGTGGCCTATATATACAATGGAATATTCGTCACAAAAAAGAATGAAATTCTGCCATTTGCACCAAGGTGGATGGACATTTAGATTATTATTTTTACTTAAATAATTATAAAGATTGACAAATACTTTATGATATCACTTAAGCTATGTATTCTAAAAAATAAAAAAAATGAATATGTATGCTAAACAGATTCATGGGTATAGAAAAAAGTAGGGGAGAAGGAAGGAGGGAGGGGAAAATTAGGGGTTTGGGTTTAAGAGTACAAAACACTATATATAATACAGATAAGAAGCAAGGGTATATTAGAGAGCATAGGAAATTATAATCATATCTTTTCAGTTCCAGTTTCACTTCAGTTGCTCAGTCATGTCTGACTCTTTGCGACCCCATGAATCACAGCACGCCAGGCCTCCCTGTCCATCACCAACTACCGGAATTCAATCAAACTCATGTCCATTGTGTTGGTGATGCCATCCAGCCATCTCATTCTCTGTCATACCTGTCTCCTCCCACCCCCAATCTCTCCTAGCCACAGAGTCTTTTCCAGTGAGTAAACTCGTCGCATGAGGTGGCCAAAGTATTGGTGCTTCAGCTTTAGTATCAGTCCTTCCAATGAACACCCAGGATTGATCTCCTTTAGAATGGACTGGTTTGATCTCCTTGCAGTTCAAGGGACTCCCAAGAGTCTTCTCCCTCACCACAGTTCAAAAGCATCAGTTCTTCAGTGATCAGCTTTCTTCACAGAACAACTCTCACATCCATACATGACCACGGGAAAAACCATAGCCTTGACTAGATGGACCTTGGTTGGCAAAGTAATGTCTCTGCTTTTTAATATGCTATCTAGGTTGGTCATAATTTTCCTTCCAAGGAGTAAGCGTCTTTTAATTTCCTGGCTGCAATCAGCATCTGAAGTGATTTTGGGGCCCCCCAAAATAAAGTCTAACACTGTATCCACTGTTTCACCATCTATTTCCCATGAAGTGATGGGACCAGATGCCATGATCTTTGTTTTCTGAATGTTGAGCCTCAAGCCAACCTTTTCACTCTCCTCTTTCACTTTCATCAAGAGGCTTTTTAGTTCCTCTTCACTTTCTGCCGTAAGGTTGGTGTCATCTGCATATCTGAGGTTATTGATATTTCTTCCGACAATCTTGATTCCGGCTTGTGCTTTTTCCAGTCCAGCGTTCCTTGTGATGTACTCTGCATAGAAGTTAGATAAGCAGGGTGACAATATACAACCTTGACGTACTCCTTTTCCTATTTGGAACCAGTCTGTTGTTCCATGTCCAGTTCTAACTGTTGCTTCCTGACCTGCATACAGATTTCTCAAGAGGCAGGTCAGGTGGTCTGGTATTCTCATCTCTTTCAGAATGTTCCACAGTTATTGTGATCCACACAGTCAAAGCCTTTGGGATAGTCAATGAAGCAGAAATAGTTGTTTTTCTGGAACTCTCTTGCTTTCTCCATGATCCAGTGGTTGTTGGAAATTTAATCTCTGTTTCCTCTGCCTTTTCTAAAACCTGCTTGAACATCAGGAAGTTCACGGTTCACATATTGCTGAAGCCTGGCATGGAGAATTTTGAGCAAGACTTTACTAGCATGTGAGATGAGTGCAATTGTGTGGTAGTTTGAGCATTTTTTGGCGTTGCCTTTCTTTGGGATTGGAATGAAGACTGACCTTTTCCAGTCCTGTGGCCACTGCTGAGTTTTACATATTTGCTGGCATATTGAGTGCACAGCCTCATCTTTCAGGATTTGAAATAGCTCAATTGGAATTCCATCACCTCCACTAGCTTTGTTTGTAGTGATGCTCTCTAAGGCCCACTTCACTTCACATTCAAAGATGTCTGGCTCGAGGTGAGTGATCACGCCATCATGATTATCTTCATCGTGAAGATCATTTTTGTACAGTTCTTCTATGTATTCTTACCACCTCTTCTTAATATATTTTGCTTCTTTTAGGTCCATACCATTTCTGTCCTTTATCGAACCCATCTTTTCATGAAATTTTCCCTTGGAATCTCTAATTTTCTTGAAGAGATCTCTTGTTTTTCCTATTCTGTTGTTTTCCTCTATTTCTTTGCATTGATCACCGAGGAAGGCTCTCTTTTCTCTCCTTGCTATTCTTTGGAACTCTGCATTCAGATGCTTATATCTTTCCGTTTCTCCTTTGCTTTTCACCTCTCTTCTTTTCACAGCTATTTGTAAGGCCTCCTCAGACAGCCATTTTGCTTTTTTGCATTTCTTTTCCATGGGGATGGTCTTGGTCCCTGTCTCCTGTACAATGTCACTAACCTCCGTCCAGAGTTCATCAGGCACTCTATCAGATCTAGTCCCTTAAATCTATTTCTTACTTCCACTGTATTATCATAAGGGATATGTTTTAGGTCATACCTGAATCGTCTAGGTGTTTGCCATACTTTCTTCAATTTCAGTCTGAATTTGGCAATAAGGAGTTCATGATCTGAGCCACAGTCAGCTCCTGGTCTTGTTTTTGCTATCTGTATAGAGCTTCTCCACCTTTGGCTGCAAAGAATATAACAATCTGATTTCGGTGTTGACCATCTGGTGATGTCCATGTGTAGTGTCTTCTCTTGTGTTGTTGGAAGAGGGTGTTTGCTATGACCAGTGTATTCTCTTAGCAAAACTCTATTAGCATTTGCCCTGCTTCATTTCATGCTCCAAGGCCAAATTTGCCTGTTACTCCAGGTGTTTCTTGACTTCCTACTTTTGCATTCCAGTCCCCTATAATGAAAAGGACATCTATTTTGGGTGTTAGTTCTAAAAAGTCTTGTAGGTCTTCATAGAACCGTTCAACCAGTCAGCATTACTAGTTGGGGCATTATCTTGGATTACTGTAATACTGAATGGTTTGCCTTGGAAACGAACAGAGATCATTCTGTCGTTTTTGAGATTGCATCCAAGTACTTCATTTCAGACTCTTTTGTTGACCATGATTGCTACTCCATTTCTTCTAAGGGATTCCTGCCCACAGTAGTAAATATAATGGTCATCTGAGTTAAATTCACCCATTCCATTCCATTTTAGTTAGCTGATTCCCTAGAATGTCGACGTTCACTCTTGCCATCTCTTGTTTGACCACTTCCAATTTGCCTTGATTCATGGACCTAACATTCCAGGTTCCTGTGCAAATCAACTATACTCCAATTTAAATTTTTTAAATAAAATATAATAAAATATCAAATTTGGTATGCAGGGAACCTATCTCTAAATAATAAAAGCCAATTATGGCAGCTCACGTTATATTCAATGGTGAAAAATTCAAAGCTCTTCCTTCAAATTAGGAATGCCCACTGTTACCACTTCTATAAGTCCCAGCCACAGCACGCAGACAGAAACTATAGGTATCCAAATTGGAAAGGAAAAGTAAATTTATTACTTTTTACATATGAAACATCTGAAACATGAAAGTGTACATGTCAGAGATGCAATTTATTATATTTCAGTTATACATCAATAAATCTGTATTAAAGGAATAAGAGGGTTCAATTGTTGCTGGTGTCAAATCATGCTAACTGATCAAGTAAGAAGAGGATCTGGACACATAATGCGGAAACTTATAATGAGTTACTTTCCATCAAAAGGTGGAATCATCTTCCCAACCTCTTGAATCAGGGGTGGCTCTAGGTTTGGCCAACAAAATGTGGCACATTTTATAAGTTCTGAGCCCAGTTCCCTAGAGACCTTGCATGTTCCTCTCTTGTCTTCTTGAAAACCACTGCCATGTGGAAAAACCTAAGTGATTCTGCTGTAGAAGACTCAAGGAAGAAAACCAAGGCACCGAGGTTGCTAGCCTATGAGTCACCAGACTTGTGAGTGATGCTCATCCACCACTGAGGGTGGATGCATGAGTGGGCTAGAAAATATAAACAGAAGAACTACACACCTGAACCCAGATCACACCGCCGAACTCTGGAAACTTGTGTTAATAACTGTTTTAATGTCTGAATTGAGGGGTGATTTCTTATATAGCAAGGTTTACTGAATCCAAGAGAAGCATGATAACCTTGAAAAGAGTATTTTGGACTCCAGTGGTTAAGGGATGATTCAAACCTGATTTAAGATATTTATCAGAGGATGGAAGATAGAAAGCATGTCCTTGTTGGGGGGAGAGACTTGGGAGCATATTTTTAGTATTTTACTTTTAATTGGAGGATAGTTACTTTACAATATTGTGATGACTTTTGTTATACATCCACATGAATCAGCCACAGGTATAGATATGCCCCTCTTCTCTTGTACCCCGCTCCCACCTCCCTCCTAATTCCACCCCTCTAGGTTGTCAAAGAGCACTGACTTTGTGTTCCCTGAATCATACAGCAAACTCCTACTGGCTATCCACTTTACATGTGGTAGTGTGCATGTTTCAATGCTATTCTATCATTTCATCCCACCTTTTCCTTCACCTACTGTGTCCAAGAGTCTATTCTTTATGACTGCATGTCCTTTGCTGCCCTGCAAGTAGTATCATCAGTCCTCTCTTTCTGGAGTCCATATATGTGTATTAATATGCAATATTTGTCTTTCTCTTCCTGATTTACTTCACTCTGTGTGATAGTCCAGAATTGATTCATTAGGATTAACTCCAATGCGTTCCTTTTTATAGCTGAATAATATTCCATTCTATATATCTACAACTTCCCTATCCATTTATCTGTTGATGAACATCTAAGTTGCTTCTATGGCCTTGCTATTGTAAGTAGTGCTGCAATGAAGACTTAGGTATATATGTCTTTTTCAATTCTAATTTCCTCGAGATATATGCCCAGTATTGGGATTCCTGGGTCATATGGTAGGTTTATTCCTAATTTTTTAAAGAATCTCCATATTGTTCTCCATAGTGACAGTACCAATTTACATTCTCACTAACAGTGTAAGAGAATTTATACTGAACATAAATAAAAGAGAATTTATTCTCCACACCCTCTCTAGCATTAATTGTTTGTAGATGCTTTCATAATGGCTATTCTGACCAGTGTGAGATTATAGTTTTGATTTGCATTTCTCTAATAATAAGCAATGTTAAGCATCTTTCCATGTGTTTATTAGGCATCTGTATGTCTTTGATAGAGAAATGTCTGTTTTGGTTTTCTGCCACCTTTTGATTGGGTTGCTTGTTTTTCTGGTATTGAGATGCATGAGCTGTTTGTATATTCTGGAGATTAATTATTTCTCAATTGTTTCATTTGCTATTATTTTCTCCCATTCTGAAGGTTGTCTTTTCACCTTGGTTATAGTTTCCTTTGTTGTGCAAAAGTTTTCAAGTTTTTTTTTTTTTAATTTTAGTTGAGGCTAATTACTTTACATTATTGTATTGGTTTTGCCATACATTGACATGAATCTGCCCTGGGTGTAAGTGTGTTTCCCATCTTGAAACCCCGTCACACATCCCTACCCATCCCATCCATCTGACTTATCCCAGTACAGTAGGCGGGAGCATCCTGTATCATGCATCGAACCTGAACTGGAGATTCATTACACATATGATAATGCACATGCTTCAATGCCATTCTCAGAAATCAGCCCACACTCGCCCTCTCCAACAGAGTCCAAAAGACTGTTCTATACATCTGTGTCTTTTTTGCTGTCTCGTATACAGGGTTATCGTTATCATCTTTCTAAATTCCATATATATGCATTAATATGCTGTATTGGTGTTTATCTTTCTGGCTTACTTCACTCTGTATAATAGGCTCCAGTTTCATCCACCTCATTAGAACTGACTCAAATGTATTCTTCTTAATTGCTGAGTAATACTCCATTATGTATATGTACCACAGCTTTCTTATCCATTCGTCTGCAGATGGACATCTAGGTTGCTTCCATGTCCTCGCTATTATAAACAGTGCTGCGATAAACATTGGAGTATATGCGTCTCTTTAATTTCTGGTTTCCTTCGTGTGTATGCCCAGGAGTGCGAATGCTCGGTCGTATGGAATCTCTATTTCCAGTTTTTTAAAGAATCTCCACACTGTTCTCCATAGTAGTTGTACTAGCTTGCATTCCCACCAACAGTGTAAGAGGGTTCCCTTCTCTCCACACCCTCTCCAGTATTTATTGCTTGTACACGTTTGGATAGCAGCCATTCTGACTGGCGTGAAATGGTACCTCATTGTGGATTTGATTTGCATTTCTCTAATTATGAGTCCCTGGTGGCTCAGAGGTTAAAGTGTCTGCCTCCAATGCAGGAGACCCGGGTTCGATCCCTGGGTCGGGAAGATCCCCTGGAGAAGGAAACGGTAACCCACTCCAGTATTCTTGCCTGGAGAATCCCATGGATGGAGAAGCCTGGTAGGCTACAGTCCACGGGGTAGCAAAGAGTCGGACAAGACTGAGAGATGGAACGGAATGGAATTATGAGTGATGTTGAGCATCTTTTCATGTGCTTGTTAGCCATCTGTATGTATTCTTTGGAGAAATGTCTGGTGAGTTCTCTGGTCCAGTTTTTGACTGGGTCGTTTATTTTTCTGGAATTGAGCTGCAGGAGTTGCTTATGTATTTTGGAGATTAATTCTTTCTCAGTTGTTTCATTTGCTATTATTTTCTCCCATTCTGAAGGCTGTCTTTTCACCTTGCTTATAGTTTCCTTTGCTGAGCAGAAGCTTTTAATTTTAATTAGGTCCCATTTGTTTAGTTTTGTTTTTATTTCCGATATTCTAGGAGGTGGGTCATGGAGGATCCTGCTGTGACTTATGTCAGAGAGTGTTTTGCCTATGTTCTCCTCTAGGAGTTTTATAGTTTCTGGTCTTACATTTAGGTCTTTAATCCATTTTGAGTTTATTTTTGTGTATGGTGTTAGGAAGTAATTTAGTTTCATTCTTTTACAAGTGGCTGACCAATTTTCCCAGCACCACTTGTTAAAGAGATTGTCTTTTCTGCATTTTATATTCTTGCCTCCTTTGTCAAATATAAGATGTCCATAGGTGTGTGGATTTATTTCTGGGCTTTCTATTTTGTTCCATTGATCTGTATTTCTTTCTCTAAGCCAGTACCATACTGTCTTGATGACTGTGGCTTTGTAGTAGAGCCTGAAGTCCGCAGGTTGATTCCCCCAGTTCCATTCTTCTTTCTCAAGATTGCTTTGGCTATTCAAGTTTTTTTGTATTTCCATGCAAATTGTGAAATTATTTGTTCTAGCTTTGTGAAAAATACTGTTGGTATTTTGATAGGGATTGCATTGAACCTATAAATTACTTTGGGTAATATATTCATTTCTGCAACATTTATTCTTCCAATCCATGAACACATCATATTTCTCCATCTATTAGTGTCCACTCTGATTTCTTTCACCAGTGTTTTATAGTTTTCTATGTACAGGTCTTTTGTTTCTTTAGGTACATATATTCCTAAGTATTTTAACCTTTTTGTTGCAATGGTGAATGGAATTGTTTACTTAATTTCTCTTTCTATTTTCTCATTATAAGTGTATAGGAATGCAAGAGATTTCTGTGTGTTGACTTTATACACTGCAACTTTACTGTATTCATTGATTCAGTTCAGTTCAGTTCAGTTCAGTCACTCAGTCATGTCCGACTCTCCGCGACCCCATGAATCACAGCACACCAGGCCTCCCAGTCCATTACCAACTCCCGGAGTTCACTCAAACTCATGTCCACAGAGTTGGTGATGCCATCCAGCCATCTAATTCTCGGTCGTCCCCTTCTCCTCCCGCCCCCAACCCTTCCAAGCATCAGAGTCTTTTCCAGTGAGTCAACTCGTCTCATGAGGTGGCCAAAGTATTGCAGTTTCAGCTTTAGCATGAATCCTTCCAATGATCACGAAGGATCGATCTCCCTTCGAATGGACTGGTTGGATCTCCTTGCAGTACAAGGGACTCTGAAGAGTCTTCTTCAACACCACAGTTCAAAAGCATCAATTCTTCGGCGATCAACTTTCTTCACAGTCCAACTCTCACATCCATATATGACCACGGGAAAAACCATAGCCTTGACTAGACGGACCTTTGTTGGCAAAGTAATGTCTCTGCTTTTTAACATACTATCAAGGTTGATCATAACTTTCCTTCCAAGGAGTAAGCGTCTTTTAATTTCCTGGCTGCAATCAGCATCTGCAGTGATGTTGCAGCCCCCAAAAATAAGTCTGACACTGTTTCCACTGTTTTTCCATCTATTTCCCATGAAGTGATGGGACCAGATGCCATGACCTTTTTTTTCTGAATGTTGAGCTTCAAGCCAACCTTTTCACGCTCCTCTTTCACTTTCATCAAGAGGATTTTGAATTCCTCTTCATTTTCTGCCATAAGGGTAGTGTCATCTGCATATCTGAGATTATTGATATTTCTCCCAGCAATCATGATTCCATCTTCTGCTTCTTCCAGCCCAGCATTCCTCATGATGTACTCTGCATAGAAGTTGAATAAGCAAGGTGACAATATACAGCCTTGACGCACTCCCTTTCCTATTTGGAACCAGTCTGTTGTTCCATATATAGAGTTCTGACTGTTGTTTCCTGACCTGCATACAGGTTTCTCAAGAGGCAGGTCAGGTGGTCTGATATTCCCATCTCTTTCAGAATGTTCCACAGTTTATTGTGATCGACACAGTCAGAGGCTTTGGCATAGTCAATGAAGCAGAAATAGATGTTTTTCTGAAACTCTCTTGCTTTCTCCATGATCCAGCGGATGTTGGCAATTTGATCACTGGTGCCTCTGCTTTTTCTAAAACCTGCTTGAACATCTGGGAGTTCACGGTTCACATATTGCTGAATCCTGACTTGGAGAATTTTGAGCATGACTTTACTAGCGTGTGAGATGAGTGCAATTGTGCGGTAGTTTGAGCATTCTTTGGCATTCCCTTTCTTTGGGATTGGAATGAAGACTGACCTTTTCCAGTCCTGTGGCCACTGCTGAATTTTCCAAATTTGCTGGCATATTGAGTGCAGCACTTTCATAGCATCATCTTTCAAGATTTGAAATAGCTCAACTAGAATTCCATCACCACCACTAGCTTTGTTCGTAGTGATGCTTTCTAAGGCCCACTTGACTTCACATTCCAAGATGTCTGGCTTTAGGTCAGTGATCACGGTATCGTGACTATCTTGTTCGTGAAGATCTTTTTTGTACAGTTCTTCTGTGTATTCTTGCCACCTCTTCTTAATATCTTTTGCTTCTGTTAGGTCCATACCATTCCTGTCCTTTATCGAGCCTATCTTTGCATGAAATGTTCCCTTGGAATCTCTAATATTCTTGAAGAGATCTCTTGTTTTTCTTATTCTGTTGTTTTCCTCTATTTCTTTGCATTGATCACTGAGGAATGCTTTCTTATCTCTCCTTGCTATTCTTTGGAACTCTGCATTCAGATGCTTATATCTTTCCTTTTCTCCTTTGCTTTTCGCTTCTCTTCTTTTCACAGCTATTTGTAAGGCCTCCTCAGACAGGCATTTTGCTTTTTTGCATTTCTTTTCCATGGGGATGGTCTTGGTCCCTGTCTCCTGTACAATGTCATGAACCTCAGTCCAGAGTTCATCAGGCACTCTATCTATCAGACCTAGTCCCTTAAATCTATTCCTCACTTCCATTGTATAATCATAAGGGATTTGATTTAGGTCATACCTGAATGGTCTAGTGATTTTCCCTACTTTCTTCAATTTAAGTCTGAATTTGGCAATAAGGAGTTCATGATCTGAGCTACAGTCAGATCCTGGTCTTGTTTTTGCTAACTGTATACAACTTCTCCATCTTCGGCTGCAAAGAATATAATCAATCTGATTTCGGTTTTGACCATCTGGTGATGTCCATGTGTAGAGTCTTCTCTTGTGTTGTTGGAAGAGGGTGTTTGCTATGAACAGTGCGTTCTCTTGACAAAACTCTATTAGCCTTTGCCCTGCTTCATTCCGTGCTCCAAGGCCAAATTTGCCTGTTACTCGGGTGTTTCTTGACTTCCTACTTTTGCATTCCAGTCCCCTATAATGAAAAGGACATCTTTTTTGGGGGTGATAGTTCTAAAAGGTCTTGTAGGTCTTCATAGAACTGTTCAACTTCGACTTCTTCAGCATTACTGTTTGGGACATAGGCCTGGATTACTGTAATATTGAATGGTTTGCCTTGGAAATGAACAGAAATCATTCTGTCGTTTTTAAGATTGCATCCAAGTACTGCATTTCGGACTCTTGTTGACCATGATGGCTACTCCATTTCTTCTAAGGGATTCCTGCCCACAGTAGTAGATATAATTGTCATCTGAATTAAATTCACCCATTCCAGTCCATTTTAATTCACTGATTCCTAGAATGTCGACGTTCACTCTTGCCATCTCCTGTTTGACCACTTCCAATTTGCCTTGATCCATGGACCTAACATTCCAGGTTCCTATGCAATATTGCTCTTTACAGCACCAGACCTTGCTTCTATCATCGGTCACATACACATCTGGGTATTGATTTTACTTTTGCTCCATCCCTTTATTCCTTCTAGAGTTACTTCTCCACTGATCTCCAGTAGCATACTGGGCACCTACCAACCTGGGGAATTCTTCATTTAGTATCCTATCATTTTGCCTTTTGATACTGTTCATGGGGTTCTCAAGGCAAGTATACTGAAGTGGTTTGCCATTCCCTTCTCCAGTGGACCACATTCAGCTGTGGTCCATGTGATCAGATCAACTAGTTTCCTGTTATTATGATTTCATTGTGTCTGCCCTCTGATGCCCCCTCGCAATACCTACCGTCTTAATTGGGTTTCTTTTACCTTGGTGGTGGAAAGTCTCTTCACAGCCGCTCCAGCAAAGTGCAGCTGCTGTACCTTACCTTGCATGAGGGGTATCTCCTCAAGGCCGCCCCTCCTGACCTTGAACATGGAGTAGATTCTCTCGGCCCTCCTGTGCCTGTACAGCCACCGCCTATTTGACATGGGGCAACTCCTTTCGGCCCCTGGCCCTGTCCTCAATCATGGGGTAGCTCCTCTCGGCTGAGCCTCTTTACCTGATCGGTTGCGCCTTGGCCAGTGTCTCTCGCGTCTGCGCCGCCGGGGCCAGCTTCTCTCGCGTAGCTCTAGTAATTTTCTGGTACAGTCTTTACGGTTTTATGTATAGAGAATCTTATCACCTTCAAACAGTGAGAGCTTTACTTCTTCTTTTCCAATTTGGATTCCTTTTCTGTCTTTTTCTGCTCTGGTTGCTGTTTACGAAACTTCCGAAACTATGTTAAATAGCAGTGGTGAGAGTGGGCACCCTTGTCTTGTTCCTGACTTTAGGGGAAACACTTTCAATTTTTCACCATTGAGGATAATGTTTCCTGTGGGTTTGTCATATATAGCTTTTATTATGTTGAGGTATGCTCCTTCTATTCCTGCCTTCTGAAGGATTTTTAACATAAATGGATGTTGAATTTTGTGGAAGGATTTCTCTGCATCTATTGAGATAATCACATGATTTATATTTTTCAGTTTGTTAATGTGGTGTATTACATTGAATGGTTTGCGGATATTGAAGAATACTTGCATCCCTGGGATAAAGCCCTCTTGGTCATGATGTACGATCTTCTTAATGTGTTGTTGGATTCTGATAGCTGGAATTTTGTTAAGGATTTTTGCGTCTGCGTTCATCAGTGATATTGGCTTGTAGTTCTCTTTTTTTGTGGCATCTTTGTCAGATTTTGGTATTAGGGTGATGGTGGCCTCATAGAATGAGTTTGGAAGTTTCATTTCCTCAGCAATTTTCTGGAAGAGTTTGAGTAGGATAGGTGTTAGCTCTTCTCTAAATTTTTGGTAGAATTCATCTATGAAGCCATCTGGACCTGGGCTTTGTTTGATGGAACATTTCTCATTACAGTTTCAATTTCTGTGCTTGTGGTGGGTCTGTTAAGATTTTCTATTTCTTCCTGGTTCAGTTTTGGAAAGTTGTACTTTTCTAAGAATTTGTCCATTTCTTCCAAGTTGTCAATTTTATTGGCATATAACTGCTGATAGTAGTCTCTTCTGATCCTTTGTATTTCTGTGTTGTCTGTTGTGATCTCTCCACTTTCATTTCTAATTTTATTGATGTGGTTCTTCTCCCTTTGTTTCTTGATGAGTCTGGCTAGGGGTTTGTCAATTTTATTTACCCTCTCAAAGAACCAGCTTTTGGCTTTGTTGACTTTTGCTATTATCTCTTATGTTTCTTTTGCATTTATTTCTGCCCTAATTTTTTTTTTTGCCCTAAGTTTTAAGATTTCTTTCCTTCTACTAACCCTGAAGTTCTTCATTTCTTCCTTTTCTAATTGCTTTAGGTGTAGAGTTTGGTTATTTATTTGACTTTTTTCTTGCTTCTTGAGGTATGACTGTATTGCCATGAACCTTCCTCTTAACACTGCTTTTACAGTGTCCCACAGGTTTTGGGTTTCTGTGTTTTCATGTTCATTCGTTTCTATGCATATTTTGATTTCTCTTTTGATTTATTCTATGACTTGTTAGTTATTCAGCAGCCTGTTTTTCAGGCTCCATATGTTGGAATTTTTAATAGTTTTTCTCCTGTAATTGAGATCTAGTCTTACTGCATTGTGGTCAGAAAAAATGCTTGGAATGATTTCAATTTTTCTGAATTTACCAAAGCTAGATTTATGGCCCAGGATGTGATCCATCCTGGAGAAGGTTCCGTGTCCACTTGAGAAGGTGAAATTCATTGTTTTGGGGTGAAATGTCCTATAGATATCAATTAGGTCTAACTGGTCTACTGTATCATTTAACGTTTGAGTTTCCTTGTTAATTTTCTTTTTAGTTGATCTATCTATAGGTGTGAGTGGATTATTAAAGTCTCCCACTATTATTGGGTTATTGTTAATTTCCCCTTTCATACTTTTTAGCATTTGTCTTACATATTGTGGTGCTCTTCTGTTGGGTGCATGTATATTTATAATTGTTATATCTTCCTCTTGGATTGGTCCTTTGATCATTATGTAGTGTCCTTCTTTGTTTCCTTTCACAGCCTTTGTTTTAAACTCTATTGTATCTGATACGGTACCCCTTCTTTCTTGTGGTCTCTGTTTGCGTGGAATATCTTTTTCCAGCCCTTCACTTTCAATCTGTATGTGTCCCTCGTTTTGAGGTGGGTCTCTTGTAGACAACATATATAGGGGTCTTGTTTTTGTATCCATCCTGCCAGTCTTTGTCTTTTACTTGGGGCATTCAACCCATTTACATTTAAGGTAATTATTGACAAGTATGATCCCGTTGCTATTTACTTTATTGTTTTCAGTTCGAGTTTATACACTCTTTATGTGTTTCCTGTCTAGAGAAGGTCCTAGGTAGGACCTTAGAGGGAGGAACGCTGCAGACAAATATCACTGGTGTCTGTGGGGAGGGCTCGCAGTGTCTCAGCCACATTGGGTTTGCCCCTGCCCACGGTGTGTGTTCTGTCCCAGTCTACACTGAACAGTCTCTAGGTTGCTCTGCCAGGAACCGTCCAAGGCTGGCGCTGTGCTGCATGCACATCCCAGGTCTAAGTTGCTCAGGTTCAGTTTCTCGGGTACTCCACAGAGGCACAGACTTGGTTGAGCCTGCGTTTTGTGCCCTTCCCTGGTCTGAGCAGCTCTTGTGATCATGTATTTGGTAAGCGGGGTCGCTGTGACTTATCGCCTCCCTGGTCCCTGCTGTTCCATTTTCTGGGTATACAACCGGCTCAACTTCTCAGGAGGATGTCAACCAGCCAGAAACCCAAGAAATCTTGGTTAGCGACAAAGCCTGTTTGCAGTTTGGTATCGGATGCCTTTCTGGGTCTGCAATTGCCCCTTCCGGCTCTGGCTGCCCTCCCTTGCCTGTCTCAGTGGGGGATGGGCCGTCTGCAACTGGCTAGCTCTGCTCAGTCCTTTGTTCTGTGAGCGGGACTGGCGGAGTCTTAGGTTAGGGCTTTTCGTCTTTTCGCGGGGTAGCTATCCCACAGTCTGCTTTGCTATCTCCAGTTAGCTCTCTCAGATTGCCCTCGCAGCATTCAGGCCAGGTCCTCAATGCAGCCGGTACCTCCCTTCCCTGCCCCCACTTGCTAATGGCGGATGTGGGCCTTTGGCTGCTTCTCTGCTGGGAGTTACCATTGGGCGCATCATCTGTGGGTTTTAATTATTAATTTCATTTTCTCCCAGTTATGTTGCCTTCTGCGTTTACAAGTCTCACCACAGACTCGCCAGTGAGAGTGTTTCCTGGTGTTTGGAGACTTCTCATTTTTTTAAGCCTCCCTTCCCGGGATGGAGCTCCGTCCCTACCTCTTTTGTCTCTCTTTTTATCTTTTATGTTTTTTCCTACTTCCTTTTGAAGACAATGGGCTGCTTTTTTCGGTGCCTGATGTGCTCTTCTGGCATTAAGTTGTTTTGTGGACTTTACTCAGCGTTCAAATGTTCTTTTGATGAATTTGTGGGGGAGAAAGTGGTCTCCCTGTCTTATTCCTCTGCCGTCTTCTTCCCTCCTCCAGTTTTTAAGTTTAAATAGGTACCCCATTCGTTATCACTGATGAACACAGATGCAAAAATTCTCAACAATATTCTAGCAAATACAATCCATCAATGCATTAAAAACATCATACATCATATCAAGTCAACCTTATCCCAGGGATGAAATGATTCTTCAATATTTATAAATCAATCAATGAGATAACCCAATATTAATAACTGAAAGATAAAACCATATGATCATCTCAATTGGTGTAGAGAAACCCTTTCACAAAATTCAACACCCATTTATGATGAAAAATCTCCAGAAAGTAGACATAGAAGGAATATACCTTAACATAATAAAAGTCATATATGACAAACCTACAGCATTCTCCTCATTTTTGAAAAACTGAAAGCATTTCCTCTAAGATCAGAAACAGATAAGGGTGCCACTCTTGCCACTATTATTCAACATAGTTTTGGAAGTCCTAGCCACAGCCATTAGAAAAGAAAAAGAATTGAAAATAATCCAGAGTGGAAATGAAGAAGTAAAACTCTCACTGCTTGAAGGTGACATGATTCTCTACATAGGAAACCTTAAAGATGCCACCAGAAAATTACTAATCAGTGAGTATGGTAAAGTCACAGGATATAAAATTAATACACATAAATTAACTGAATTCCTATACATCAAATATGAAAATTCAGAAAGAGAAATTAAGGAAACGATTCCATTCACCCTGGCAACAGAAAGAATAAAATATTTATGAGTAAATTTACTTAATGAGAACACTTTTGAAGAAACATTATAGATAAAGGACATGACAGTGAAAGGAAAATGTTGGTTGAGGAACAGCATTCTCTTTAGTTGTGACAAATTAAATCATATAATGCTGAGTGCTTGGTGCCAGAATTACCCATGGCAGAACAGAGGACATCAGACTGAGAGATAAGTAGTTTATTTGCAGGGAGATGGTAACCTAATGGTCTCTGGATTGCAGACAACTGGGTTGTAAATCCTGACAACCCTTTTCTTTCAGAAGGCCAAGTGCCTTATGTTGATGACATAGTGATCATTACCAACTTATGTTGGTGGGTTTTACTTTTGCTAATGCATCATATGGGATGTTCCTAGGCTTTTTGTTAACTTCAACACCAGCTCTTTCTAACTCTACTTAATCCCACAGAGGAATCTTCTGTCATAACCACCTCCAGCCCCTTGTGGGTTCAGGATGGCAGAGCCCTCTGTGCCGGGATGCAGTGGTCCCCAAAGCCTAACTCGACCAAGATTAAATCATAGATTCCTGGAGAGAAAGTTCTAAGCATATTTTTCCTCCTTGTTTTTCATGAGGATGGAGAGGGACAGGTGCAGTGCCCCAGGGCAGGGCATTCCCAGAGCTCCACGATGGAACTGAAATGAAGAAGTGCAAAGAAGGGGAAGTCAGGCTGCTCCCATCACAGGGATACTAAGGACAAGGTCTCAACACCATGACTGCCTTATAAATGCCACATTTCTGCTCTAGCTGTGCCCTTGTCTGGCAATCCTGGCTCAGGCTCCATGGTGCTTCCTAGCTGAATGCTTACACTGGCAGCAGGAGTCTACTGACCCTACACAGAGATCACTTTGCCCTGCAGAGGGAAGAACTTGTAGATTTCTCTAACTACTGTTTCTCCCCAGTTCAACTTAGACTTGATATTTTTAATCCCTGTTGGACAGACCCTGCCATGTTCTCTCTCAGTAGTCTCTTCCTGCTCCTGCAGCTTTTACACACTCTTAACTGAAACTGTTTTGTAAACATGAAGCTAACTGTATATATGAATGGAGACCTGGTAATCGATGCGGTTTTTCACATTTATTCCTTGGAACAGGAACCAGACACAGTATGGTTATCGTTTGCACTCAGACCACAAAAGCAAATGAAACATAATGTGTAAGTTCATTTCTGTGTGTGTTTGAGTGTGTGTGAGGTGGTGTTAATCTCCTTGGCAATTATGTAAAGCATGCCCAGAGATGGCAGAAATGCAGAAAAGTGAATAATGAGGGCTCTGTCTCTTCTTTTTCCCTCAGTACCTTCATGACAGAAGAGAGAACTTAATCTTACTGTCTATTTCACTTGTCTAATCACCATGATTCGTACCTGGATGGCTTAAAATGAGTGAAACTGTTGAGACACCACCCCCTCCTACTGCCAGGACCCTAGATTAGGGCACAGGAGTGTCCTAAAATGTTAAACCCTTGGCCAGAAGTTAGCATTAGGACCCAGGAGCTCATCCTGAGTGTCTTGTGCCAACAAGGGCTTTGGGACATGAGCCTCCTGGGAAAGCCATGGGTGTCTGAGATCCACTACCTTGAACAGAACATAACCCAGTAAATATCAGACATTGGATCCTACAGGCCATCAGGCATTCTGGTCCCAGATCTGGAAAGTCAAAAGAAGAAAAGGAGGTTATCTTTCAGGGGGACTTAGTGCCCTTTTCTTTTATCTCATTTAGTATCTTCTCCAGGTAAAATGCAAAAACTGCATTAATACTTGGTTTTATCTAGGCATGCATCTTCAATAAATCAGTTATTAGATGCTTATTTTCATGCTTAACTTGAGGTTTTATCAACAAACAACCTGTGTTCTGTGCATAATTTTCAATTTGTGACTCTGCTGCTAAAGCATTAAATTTATCACCATGTCCATGTTCTCAGATGAGATTTGGGCAATATGCACTTTTTTTCCATGAGATATCTCTCCTTAGCAGTATGTCTGTGGTTAACACTGGTCATTTCAGCAGCTCCTTTTGCCTTGGAGAAAGGTGATAACAGGGCTTCTGATCTTTGCGGTGAAATTCCATCTTTGTTTTCTATCCTTTGTATGAGGATCTCTGTCTGCCCAGTATTTGTCCCTTCTAGCTGTTTCATTTTGAGGGTTCTTCCCTCTTTGTCTTTTTCTCTATTATTTAGCCAAAAGATGGAGTAACACATTTTATGGCAGTAGTATTGTGCATTCTCTGGCTTGGTGTCCTCTACTGATATTTTCACTCTATGAGAGGATGGTAGGAGGTACATCTCAGGGGATGAGGGATCCTCTGGTCTTATGCTCTCTGTGGGGAAACTGAGAGCCTGTCTCATCCATAAGGTCAGTGTTAACCTGCTGAAATTACCAGTGTTAACCACAGACATAGTGCCAAGGAGAGACATCTCATGGAAACAAAATGCATATTGCCCAACTCTCTTCTGAGGACAGAGAGCCATTTGCCCACTTCACAGAACCAGAAGCCAAATCATGCACTTGGTCTTCTGTCGTTCATCCAGGGAAGTTTCTGTCTACCTCCATTCTGGGCATAAGAGGCCCAGATATCACATGGTTATCAAGTCCTGGAATTTCCTATCCGTAGATAAGTTACAGCGTCTGTGAACTCTGTCCATTCCACTCTGGAAATGGGCTTCTCATACCTAACAATATACCATGAACATACTTTTGTATAACAAATGTAACTTTATGTTTTATTTCCATTCCTACCAGGTGTCATTTCACTTTGGATATGGCAAGCCTTGTTCACCTTTTTCATATGTTATTAATTTTCTGTGACTGTAAGAAATACATAAAAGATCAGTGCTTTTTAACAGGCTTTTCATATGCCTCTGATGAAGATAATTGGGTAAATTTTTGGATCAAGTGATATAGTCATTCATGAAACTTTTGTTCCAGGTTGCAAAACACTTGTGGGAGAAACATCATATTTTCATTATCTTAAAAAGAAACTCAATACACTTCAGCAGAATTTCACGTTTCCTCTCTCCCTCACACTGAGCACCTAGCAATCACCAATTTTTTTAAAATTTATTTTCTATTTATTTTTTAAAATTTATTTTAATTGGAGGCTAATTAACTTATATTATTGTATTGGTTTTGCCATACATTGACATGACTCTGCCCCAGGTGTACATGTGTTCCCCGTCTTGAACCCCCTTCCCCATCCCATCCCTCTGGGTCCTCCCAGTACACAAGCCCCGAGCATCCTGTATCATGTGTCGAACCTAGACTGGTGATTTATTTCACATATGATAATATAAATGTTTCAATGCCATTCTCCCAAATCATCCCACCCTCCCCCTCTCCCACAGAGTCCAAAAGACTGTTCTATACATCTGTGTCTTTTGCTGCCTTGTATACAGGGTTATCATTATCATCTTTCCAAATTCCATATATATGCGTTAGTATACTGTATTGGTGTTTTTCTTTCTGCCTTAATTCACTCTGTATAATAGACTCCAGTTTCATCCACCTCATTAGAACTGATTCAAATGTATTCTTTTTAATTGCTGAGTAATACTCCATTGTGTATATGTACCACGGCTTTCTTATCTATTCGCAATCACCAATCTTATGTTCAGCAAATCTAATTAAGGAAAAAAGCAGAGTATGTTCAAATGTGAAATTAAAAGTGATAAAGGACAATTCTCTGTTGAGAAAGAAAATTTTAAAACTTTGAAGGAAAAAATTAAGTCTCTAATAATAAACTATAAGGTCTAAATAAAAGTTATTTTATGGAAATATAATTAAACAAAACTGCTTCTTTAAGAGTGGATATATTAGCATAGAAAATAACAGAAAATATTTCCTAAAAATGCCTCAAGGTAATATGATTTTGGAAGACAATCTTCCCAAATGTTTGAAGAAGAGATATGTCATGCACTACTTAAAGTATTCCAGAGAAAAAGGAAAACAAATGCTTACATCCTGCATCATGGCTCCAAATAATAGCAAGATCGTATTCTGAGATATACTCAATCCTTTCTAAAGGGATTCATTAAATGGGCTTATGAACTCATGACTCATGACCCTAGAGGAGAACACCTAGCTGTTTTCTATGCATTAATATACCATGGATTTGAGGACATTAAAAAAATTATCCAGTTGACAACTATATCATGCAGCTGAATGCTACCTCATCCATTTTCTTACAATCTTTCCTTAGTTGTTTTAAGGCAATTTACTTCATCACAGTAAAGAGGGTGTTCTAAGATCTTCCAGAATCCTGAGAACCTTATTCACACCCAATCCACATGCCAGGGCAGGAGAATCTCTGAATAGAAAGCATGATCTAATATCCTTTCTTTCTCTTGGCTTGGCTGAAGAGTTGTCAGTAAACAGCATGACTGGACCATTCTCCCTAATGCTGTCCCCTTTGTTTAGGTGACTTTGGAAGAATTACCAATATATCCTAGCATTTCTCTTCACCATTGAGGAAATCAACAAGGACTCTCAACTGCTCCCCAATCTGTCCTTGGGTTTCAACTTCTACAGTGCCTTTCCCAGCACCCAAAGGACTTTGGAGAGTGCCCTGTTACGGCTCTCTGGAGGAAATAAGACTGTCCCTAACTACAACTGTCAGAGACAGAGAAAATCTGTGGACAAAGTTACAGGAACTGTGTCGGCATTTTCAGGTGACATTGGAATGGTCTTGGAACTCTACAAAAGCCCACAGGTGAGTTTGTGCTGAATTTGGAGGAGAAAGTTTGGGTTTTCCTCAGTACCATTTTCTTTTTTCTGATCAGAAGGAAATGTAGAAGCTGGGTTTACATATCCCACAAGTGTTTACAATGTACCCCAGGGAATTCCTTGGGTTGTGAGATGATGAATTGTGACAAGGAGGGGGATGAAAGGAAAGTCTAATGCAGGGTATTTTGTGAGCCTCAACCCAGATTCTTGGTCATTTTTCCATTCCCCAGCTGCTGGGAATATTGACAGCTGACATCTAAGAGCAGTGGGCTTCTTAGGCAATATCCACAGCAAGTGGCTACTGCCACATCCCATATTACACCTATCCCGGAGACATCTAGAGGTCAATGACTGACAGATATGTGGATCAGTCAGTTCAGTCTTTCAGTCATGTCCAACTCTGTGCAACCCCCTGGACTGCAGCACACCAGGCTTCCCTGTCCATCACCAACTCCCAAAGCTTGCTCAAACACATGTCCATCTAGTTGGTGATGCCATCCATCTAATCCTCTGTCACTCCCTTCTCCTGCCTTCAATCTTTCCCAGTGTCAGGGTCTTTTCCAAGGACTCAGTTCTTCGAATCAGGTGGCCAAAGTATTGTAGTTTCAGCTTCAGCATCAGTCCTTCCAATGAATATTCATGACTGATTTCCTTTAGGACTGACTGGTTTGATCTCCTTGCAGTCCAGGGGACTCGTGAGAGTTTTCTCCAACACCACAGTTCAAAAGCATCAATTCTTTGGTGCTCAGCTTTCTTTATATGTGAACACAAAGGCCCAAATATTAGGTCTCAATTTTGGACAACACTGAAGTGTCAACCCCAGCCTGGAGATCCTCAAGAATTGGTTGAGACTCAGTTATAACAATAAACAATTTATCCTCTTATTCTTCCCAGTCCAGCCTACTCACATCCACACAGATGCCTCTTTGGATCACTTCTAATAAATTTTTTACACCCAACTGTCCATCCCAGTGATTCCTCCCAGTGACCAATCTGAGATAATTGGTGTTCAGAAGGCATCAATGCCAAAAAGGACAACATTAGCTCAGGGGAATTCTATCCTAAAAGATTTTTTTTTTTTAAATAACAGAGGGTAGGTGATTGAAGGGCTACCCTGATAGCTCAGTTGGTAAAGAATCTGCCTGCAATGCAGGAGACCCAAGTTCAATTCCTGGGTTGGGAAGATCCACTGCAAAGGTATAGGCTACCCACCCCAGTATTCTTGGGTTTCCATTGTGGCTCAGCTGGTAAAGAATCCACCTGCAATGTGGGAGACCTGGGTTCAATCCCTAAGTTGGGAAGATCCCCTGGTGAATGGACCAGCTACCTATGCCAGTATTCTGGCTTGAAGAATTCCATGGACTGTATAGTCCATGGGGTCACAAGTATCAAAGCATCAAAAGATTAACACAATAAGAATTTACGTCTATCCCAAAGTTTTTATCCAACTTTGGTCTCTGGGAGAAAGGGGGTTCTTCTCCACTAGTTTCATGGGGGCAAGGCTGATAGATATTCTACCATCTTGAAGATGCATCATCTGAAGTTCATGCCTTCCTTAATTCTCAGTGCAGAGGAGGCATAGCACATGTGGTCCTTGCACGTTTGTGTCATGCTTTGCTCTGGGAGTAATGTATTGATCAGAACTTGTCTGGTGCCCCTCCCTAAGAGCAATGGAGCTTGGATATATGGTCTTCATGAGCCCATAATGAGAAAACAAGTCATCTCTTCAGCAGTCTGTCTAGTCATCTTATATTCTGGTTACTTGTCCTCTCCAGTTGAGAATTCTCTCAGCTACCCACTAATGAAAACATCCCAAGTCGCACTAAACTCAGAATCAGGATATTCCTTTTCTTATTCAAGTTATGCATGGTCCATTTGATATCACTCTGAGTGATAAAGACCAATTCCCATTGAGAAGGTAACAGGCAGGAAGGCCAGGGGTCTCCAAACGGAGGAAATAGCCTGCAAGTGTCAGACATTTTTTATCTCTCTTAAGTGGCAGGAGGAAACAAACTAGATATTTTTTTCTTCTCTATACAAATTTAAAAGGAAGTTTCTCTTAAAATACTGTGTTGCCATAATGACACCTGGTTTCACCTGAAGTTAGCTATTCTCAAATCTTGAGATAACCAATGCATTTTTCTTATGGAAATGTTGGTCTTAAGATATGTTAATGTACTACACATTTACCTCAGACTCTATCTTCAAGTCGGTTCCGCCAAATGGCTCAGGGCCTACTTGATAAACCTCTATGTTATACTCAGATATTATTCCCTTAATCTATGTAAAATGAAACTATCTGTATGGTAATCTGCCCTTCTACAAGATTCAAGTTGATCATTTTATGGCCCAGGATGAATCATCCGGTGTCAAAATTATCCCAAAATGCATCTTATGGGTGAGGGGCTTGGTGCCATTCTAAGCTTTAAGACATTCCTTTCTTTCATTAACAGACAGCTAGAGATGGCAATTGTGCCGTATTATGAGCATTCTTTGGCATTCCCTTTCTTTGGGATTGGAATGAAGACTGACCTTTTCCAGTCCTGTGGCCACTGCTGAGTTTTCCAATTTTGCTGGCATATTGAGTGCAGCGCTTTCACAGCCTCATCTTTCAGGACTTGAAATAGTTCAATTGCAATTCCATCACCTCCACTAGCTTTGTTCGAAGTGATGCTCTCTAAGGCCCCCTTGACTTCACATTCCAAGATGTCTGGTTCCAGGTGAGTGATCACGCCATCGTGATTATCTTCGTCCTGAAGATCTTTCTTATACAGTTCTTCTGTGTATTCTTGCCACCTCTTCTTAATATCTTCTGCTTCTTCTAGGTCCATACCATGACTGTCCTTTATCGAGCCCATTTTTGCATGAAATGTTCCCTTGATATCTCAAATTTTCTTGAAAAGATCTCTTGTTTTTCCTATTCTGTTGTTTTCCTCTATTTCTCTGCATTGATCGCTGAGGAAGGCTTTCTTATCTCTCCTTGCTCTTCTTTGGAACTCTGCATTCAGATGCTTATATCTTTCCTTTTCTCCTTTGCTTTTTGCTTCTCTTCTTTTCACAGCTATTTGTAAGGCCTCCTCAGACAGCCATTTTGCTTTTTTGCATTTCTTTTCCATGGATGGTCTTGGTCCCTGTCTCCTGTACAATGTCATGAACCTCCGTCCAGAGTTCATCTGGCACTCTATCTATCAGATCTAATCATTTAAATCTATTTCTTACTTCCACTGTATAATCATAAAGGATTTGATTTAGGTCATATCTGAATGGTCTAGTGGTTTGCCCTACTTTCTTCAAAGGTCATGCTCTAAATTCTCCAAGCCAGGCTTCAGCAATATGTGAACAGTGAACTCCCAGATGTTCAAGCAGGTTTTAGAAAAGGCAGAGGCACCAGAGGTCAAATTGCCAACATCCGCTGGATAATGGAGAAAGCGAGAGAGTTCCAGAAAAACATCTATTTCTGCTTCATTGACTATGCCAAAGCCTTTGAATGTGTGGATCACAATAAACTGTGGAAAATTCTGAAAGAGATGGGAATCCAAGACTACCTGACTTGCCTCTTGAGAAACCTGTATGCAGGTCAGGAAGCTACAATTAGAACTGTACATGGAACAACAGACTGGTTCCAAGTAGGAAAAGGAGTACGTCAAGGCTGTATATTGTCACCCTTCCTATTTAACTTCTATGCAGAGTACATCATGAGGAACGCTGGGCTGGAAGAAGCACAGCTGGAATCAAGACTGTCGGGAGAAATATCAATAACCTCAGATATGCAGATGACACCACCATTATGGCAGAAAGTGAAGAGGAACTAAAAAGCCTCTTGATGAAAGTGAAAGAGGAGAGTGAAAAGGTTGGCTTGAAGCTCAACATTCCGAAAACAAAGATCATGGCATCTGGTCCCATCACTTCATGGGAAATAGATGGGGAAACAGTGGAAAATGTGTCATACTTTATTTTTTGGGCTCCAAAATCACTGCAGATTCTGATTGCAGCCATGAAATTAAAAGACGCTTACTCCTTGGAAGGAAAGTTATGACCAACCTAGATAGCATTTTAAAAAGCAGGGACATTACTTTGCCTACCAAGGTCCATCTAGTCAAGGCTATGGCTTTTCCCTTGGTCATGTATGGATGTGAGAGTTGGACTGTGAAGAAAGCTTATCACCGAAGAACTGATGCTTTTGAACTGTGGTGCTGGAGAAGACTCTTGAGAGTTCCTTGGACTGCGAGGAGAGCGAACCAGTCCATTTTAAAGGAGATCAATCCTGGGTGTTCATTGGAAGGACTGATGCTAAACTTGAAACTCCAATACTTTGGCCACTTCATGCGAAGAGTTGACTCACTGGAAAAGACTCTGATGCTGAGAGGGATTGGGGGTGGGAGGAGACGGGGACGACAGAGAATGAGATGGCTGGATGGCATCATTGACTCGATGGACATGAGTTTGAGTGAACTCCAGGAATTGGTGATGGACAGGGAGGCCTGGCGTGCTGTGATTCATGGGGTCTCTAAGCGTCGAACATGACTGAGCGACTGAACTGAACTGAACTGAATGACTATATAGCATCCAGCTGAAGACTAGCAAGGGGGTACTCTTTCTGCCTTCTTCTGATGTCTATGTCAGAAGCTTTCACTATGTCCTTTATCCTTTAATAAAACTTTATTATACAAAAGCTCTGAGCGATCAAGCCTCGTCTCTGGCCCCAGAATGAATTCTTCTCCTCCAGAGGCCAAGATCTCAGTGTCTTTGTGTCATTCCGCAACAACCTTTCTTCTTGGGTGCTCATCCGTGATCATTCAGGACAAGGTAAGGATGCTTGGAGCTCTAGTTCTTGGTTCTCCTTGTGAACACGTTTTCTGCTTTACTGTACTAACTCTACGGTGTGCTTGCGTGAATGAATGACATGTCCTGCATAAAGCAAGTGAGGAGCCCTGCTCTGCGGTTCCACAGTGATCTTATGGCAGAAACCTGTCGGGGGCTTATACCGACTTGCCCATGCCACGAGGCACCCAATGTCTCCTTTGGGGAACAGACTAGCAATGGGCAAAGCGTGTGGACCGATCTCTCCTTTCTCGGTCAAACATTTCAGTCTCTTTTACCATTTCATAACTCCTTGGGAGTTAGAAGTATTAACCTAATCTATTGAATGATAGACTTTCAAGGGACTTGTGATCTATGCTGTTACTGTGTACTGTGACTTAGTTCCCAAACTTGGATTGGTAGTCAGGAAAGCGCCTAGCCTCGCTAGGAATCGAAAGTTCAGAAGGTAGATGGAGCTCTAGCTAAAGGAACATCTCTGAGGTTAAAGGTAACTCAGATTGGGACTGTAATGTGTTTTTTCCTTTGGTAGCACTGGCTCTTAGCGGACCAGAGAAGGCTCTTACACTGGTGTGGTGCTGCCTGGAAGGAACATCTCAGTTTCATGTTTGTATCGGTCTTATTGTGGTCAGGAATATACTCAGGTTGGTGCACAGGCACTCAGGTGACGAATGTTTCCCCCAGCTGTCTTAGCCTGGGAGGCATTCCAGAAGGTTACTCTGATTGCACCCCAGGTGGCATCAGAGGCAAACAAGGTTAATGGTGAAGAGCTGGACGTCAGTCAGGGATGCCATCAGGTCTACCCCTGGTGCATCCCACCCCGTCTCGGTGGTAGAACTGGGAGGGACGAGTACGGCCCCTGCGTCGGTAAGGGACAGATTAAGTCCAACCAGGGAAGAAAAGCTTTGGTGTAAAATATGTCTACACCCCCATCTAGAGCAGGGAGGGACACCTCCTGTAGAAAGAGGGAGCTGGTCGCTTTTTTTCTCTCTTACAGATGGGAGCTAACAATTCCAGCCTCACTCCTTTGACCTGTATCCTGAAAAACTGGGATAGATTTTATCCCCAGGGCTTAAAGAAGACACACCTGGTCTTCCTATGTGATACTGCGTGGCCACGGTATCCATTGGAGGACAGCGAACGGTGGCCAGTTGGAGGTTCTCTTAAGTATAATACTGTTTTACAATTAGACTGGTTCTGTAAAGCCCAAGGGAAATGGGTAGAGGTAGCATATGTGTTGCCCTTTTTCTCTCTGCGAAACATGCCAGACTTATGTCCTAAGGCCTAAGGCGTGATTTGGGTGTGAAAACTTCGGCTCCCTCCTGTCCTCCTACTTTGCTCCCGTACCCGGGGCTCCAAACTGAGCAAACTGAAAGCCAGAGAACCCCCCTCCTCAAAAGGGTTGCCTTTGTCTCCGTGTGAACCCAAACTGAGATTCAAACTGCCCATGTGGAGGTCCAAACAACTCCTGTCTCAGTACGACCTCAGACTACTCTGGTTTCAGTAGAAACTCAGACCATCGAAGTAAGGGATGAGATGGAGGACAGGAGACAAAGAGATAAAGAAAAGTAGGTTTCTCAAATTTATCCCTGGGATCATATGTGCAGAGCAGCCAGAGAGACTGAGGAACAGCCACACAAGCTGTTGCCTCTTCATGAAGTACCCACCGGGAGAAATAATCAGTCTAGGAGAGTTATTAAGCATTTTTATTATCAATAAATACAAAGGATCAAGGAAAATCTGGGAGACTATTTAGAAGGCCCAGAAAAATATATTAGAGCTTTTAAAGATGTTACTCTGCTTTATGACCTTACTTGGAAAGATGTGATGCATATCTTGGGACAAACGCTGACTCCCAACTCAAAATGTCGAGTTTTTGGAAAAGCAGTTGCTTATGGAGATGAACGACTTGGTAATGAATCAGTAGGGAAGAGGGAGGATGAGATAGCAGCCCTCCCCACTGGGAATCAGGCGGTGCCAGTTACAGAACCAGACTGGGACTGCAACACAGCTAAGGGAAAATAGGATCAGAATCATTTTGTCAGATGTGTTCTTGAAGGACTAAAACAGGCACGTGCTAAGACTTTCAGTTCAGTTCAGCCGCTCAGTCATGTCCGACTCTCCGAAACCTCATGAATCACAGCACGCCAGGCATCCCTGTCCATCACCAACTCCCGGAGTTCACTCAAACCCATGTCCACAGAGTCGGTGATGCCATCCAGCCATCTCATTCTCTGTCGTCCCCTTCTCCTCCCGTCCCCAACCTTTCCCAGCATCAGAGTCTTTTCCAGTGAGTCAACTCGTCGCATGAGGTGGCCCAAGTATTGCAGTTTCAGCTTTAGCATCAGTCCTTCCAATGAACACCCAAGATTGATCTCCTTTAGAATGGACTGGTTGGATCTCCTTGCAGTACAAGGGACTCTCAGGAGTCTTCTCCAGCACCACAGTTCAAAAGCATCAATTCTTCCATGATCAGCTTTCTTCACAGTCCAACTCTCACATCCATACATGACCACGGGAAAAACCATAGCCTTGACTAGACGGACCATGGTTGGTAATGTTTCTGCTTTCTAGTATACTATCAAGGTTCGTCATAACTTTCCTTCCAAGGAGTAGGCGTCTTTTAATTTCATGGCTGTAATCAGCATCTGCAGTGATTTTGGAGCCAAAAAAAAAAAATAAATAAATAAAGTCTGACACTGTTTCCACGGTTTTTCCATCTATTTCCCATGAAGTGATGGGACCAGATGTCATGATCTTTGTTTTATGAATGCTGAGCTTCAAGCCAACCTTTTCACTCTCCTCTTTCACTTTCATCAAGAGGCTTTTTAGTTCCTCTTCACTTTCTGCCATAAGGGTAGTGTCATCTGCATATCTGAGGTTATTGATATTTCTCTCAGAAATCTTGATTCCAGCTTGTGCATCTTCCAGTCCAGCGTTCCTCATGATGTACTCTGCATAGAAGTTAAATAAGCAAGGTGACAATATACAGCCTTGATGTACTCCTTTTCCTATTTGTAACCAGTCTGTTTTTGTACCATGTACAGTTCTGACTGTTGTTTCCTTACCTGCATACAGGTTTCTCAAGAGGCAAGTCAGGTGGTCTGGTATTCCCATCTCTTTCAGAATGTTCCACAGTTTATTGTGATCCACACAATCAAAGGCTTTGGCATAGTCAATGAAGCAGAAATAGATGTTTTTCTGAAACTCTCTTGCTTTCTCCATGATCCAGCGGATGTTGGCAATTTGATCTCTAGTGCCTCTGCCTTTTCTAAAACCTGCTTGAACATCTGGGAGTTCACGGTTCACATATTGCTGAAGCCTGGCCTGGAGAATTTTGAGCATGACTTTACAAGCGTGGGAAATGAGTGCAATTGTGAGGTAGTTTGAGCACTCTTTGGCATTGCCTTTCTTTGGGATTGGAATGAAGACTGACCTTTTCCAGTCCTGTGGCCACTGCCGAGTTTTCCAATTTTGCTGGCATATTGAGTGGACCACTTTCATAGCATCATCTTTCAGTATTTGAAATAGCTCAACTGGAATTCCATCACCTCCACTAGCTTTGTTCGTAGTGACGCTTTCTAAGGCCCACTTGACTTCACATTCCAAGATATCTGGCTCTAGGTCAGTGATCACGTTATTGTGACTATCTTGGTCGTGAAGATCTTTTTTTGTACAGTTCTTCTCTGTATTCTTGCCATTAAACTACGGCAAATTGGCAGATATAGAACAGGAGGAGAAGGAAGCTCCTGGTAAATTCCTAGATAGACTGAGAGAAGCACTTCGCAGATTCACTAAGATTGATCCCGAAAGTGAAGAGGGAAAAGTGATCTTAAAGGATAGATTTCTCACTCACTTGGCTTCAGATATCCGCCGTAAGCTATTAAAATGGGCGTATGGACCAAATCAGTCTTTAGATACTTTGTTACAACTGGCTCAGACAGTCTATTATGATAGGGAATATGAGGAAAAGAAAGAAAAAGGCAAAGGAAAAGGTGGAAGCCTTCGTATTGGCTATGAAAAACGTCCTTAAACAGCCTGAGAAAAATGCCCAGAGGGACCCAGGTGAAAAGGGATGGACCTGCTATTACTGTGGAAAGGAGGGGCACCTCAAGAGGGATTGCCCTCAGGCATCTAAGCTGCCCCTGGCACCATGCCCGGTCTGCAAAGGACCACACAGGAAGAGAGACTGTCCCCAGAGGCATAGGTCTCTGGGGTCAGACTCTCAAGACAATCAGGACTGAAGGTGCCCGGGGGTCCCCACACAAGCTCCTGTCCTAATTACACCTGAGGAACCCCGGGTATTAACTGTGGGAGGCCAATCCGTCAGTTTCCTTTTAGACACTGGGGCAAGGTACTCCGTGCTTACTGAAGCCCCTGGGCCACTTTCTTCCTGATCCGTTTCCGTAATGGGACTGTCTGGACAAGCCAAAACGTATCGACTCAGTGTTCCTGTCAGTTGTGACCAGGATTCGGTGCTATTTTCACAAGAGTTTCGGATTGTGCCAGAGTCTCCCTCACCCCTTTTGGGAAGGGATATACTGAGCAAGGTACATGCCTCTGTTTTCATGAATATGGAGCCTTCCCTTTCTCTCCCTTTAATTGAACAAAATGTAAATCCTAGGGCTGATGGAAAATCTGTGGGTCAAGCACAAAATGCTATTCCTGTTGTTGTCAAGCTCAAAGACCCACACTTATTTCCACATAAAAATCAGTACCACTGAAACCTGAAGTTAAGGAAGGGTTAAAACCCATCATTGAAAATTTAAAGGAGCAGGGACTATTAATTCCCTGTAACAGTCCATGCAACACTCCTATTCTTAGTATAAAGAAATCAAATGGTAAATGGAGACTAGTTCAAGATTTACGAATAATAAATGAGGCTGTAGTTCCTTTACACCCAGTGGTGCCTAATCTTTATACTCTATTGTCTGAAATTCCTGAAGGAGCCAAATATTTCTCAGTAATTGATTTGAAAAGATGCTTTCAATTCAGTGCCTTTGGCAAAGGAAAGTCAATTTCTATTTGCCTTTGAAGACCCTACGCAGCCAGCTTCTCAGTTAACCTGGACAGTTTTGCCCCAGGGATTTTGTGACAGTCCACACTTGTTTGGACAAAGTTTGTCATGGGATCTACAAAATTTTAATAGCTCTGAAGCAGTGGTGTTGCAATATGTAGATGATATTTTGCTCTGTGCTGAGACAGAGGAAGCTTGTTCACGAGCCTCAGAAGATTTCTTAAACTTTCTGGCAGGCTGCGGTTACAAGGCATCAAGAGAAAAGGCTCAGCTTTGTCAAAAATCTGTTAGATATCTGGGCTTAATCATATCAGAAGGGACTAGGGCCAAAGGCCCTGAGAGAATTAAACCTATGCTAAATCATCCCCTACCTATGACTTTAAGACAATTGAGAGGATTTTTGGGAATCACAGTTTACTGTCGCATTTGGATTCCAGGTTATGGGGAACTTGCCTGGCCTTTATATAAACGTATAGCCGAAACACAACAGGCCCAAACCGACAAACTGGTTTGGTCTCCAGATACTCAAAAGGCCTTTAAGGTTCTTCAGACTGCTCTTCTACAAGCTCCCGCTCTGAACTTGCCCACAGGGTCAGACTTTGTTTGTCACTGAAAGAAAAGGTGTGGCCTTGGGAGTTTTGACAACCCCGAGGGCCTCACCAGCAACCTATTGCTTATCTAAACAGGGAATTAGATGTAATTTCACGTGGGTGGCCCCACTGCCTAAGAGTAATTGCGGCAGCAACTTTATTAGCACCTGAAACTTTAAAAATTATTAATGGACGAAAACTTACTGTACTGACTTCTCATGATGTGTGTGGAATCTTAAATTCTAAAGTTAATATTTGGATGACAGACAGTAGGCTTGTTAAATATCAGTCATTGTTGTTAGAAGGACCAGTAAGTAAGCTTAAAGTTTGTGGAACTTTAAATCCTGCCACTTTCCTTCCAGAGAAGGAAAATGAAACACCTGATCACGATTGTTCCTAGTTCCTAACTTTGAACAATGCAGCTCGGGAGGATCTAATGGATACCCCATTAGACAACCCTGACATGGAAATATTTACTGATGGCAATTCTTTTGTTCGGGATGGAAATCGTAAAGCAGGTTAGCAGTGGTAACTGCTGAACAGGTTTTAGAGGCAAAATCTCTCCCTCAGGGAACCAGTGTTCAGTTAGCAGAGCTTATGGCTTTGACCCGAGCTCTAGAGTTAAGTAAAGGGCAGCGAGTAAATATCTACACTGATTCTAGGTATGCTTATTTGACTTTACATGCTCATGCTGCAATATGGAAAGAAAGACAGTTTAAAACAGCAACAGGAGAACCTATTAAGAATTTCAGAGAGATAGAGAGACTTTTAACTGCTATATATTGTCATAAAGAAGTAGCTGTTATGCATTGCAAAGGGCACAGCAGGGATGGAAGTAAAGTAGCTGAAGGTAATCAGTTGGCTGACTATCAAGCCAGAAAAGGAGCACTTTCCGAAACCCCTTCACTACAGACGCCTTTGATCTGGACAGGTCCTGTGGAACACGAAAAACCACAATATACTGTGGAAGAATTAGAAAGATATGAAAAAAGAGGAGGAAAGATTACTAATAAAGGATGGTTACAGTCCGAGGATGGACGATTAATAATTCCTGAAAGTGCTCAATGGAAAATTCTTAAAGGTTTACACCAGAGTTTTCATTTGGGTGCAGATAGTATTTACCAGATGGCTTCTCGTTTGTTTGAAGGAAAAAATGTAATGAAAATTTTAAAGAACATTATCAAAAGATGTTAAGTTTGTCAGAAAAATAACCCAAAGACTGAAGCTAGCAAAATCTGGATTAAAACGAAGTGGGAAGTATCCTGGAGAGGACTGGGAAATAGATTTTACTCATATGCCAAAAGCTAATGGATATTCTTGCTTACAAGTTTGGGTAGATACTTTTACCAGGTGGATTGAAGCTTTTCCATGTCATAGTGAACAAGCTAAGGAGGTTATAAAGATTTTAATCCATGAAATTATCCCCAGGTTTGGACTGCCACGGAGCCTTCAGAGTGACAATGGCTCTGCCTTTAAAGCTGCTGTAACTCAGGGGGTATCTAAAGCTCTAGGAATAGAATATCACTTACACTGTTCCTGGAGACCCCAATCCTCAGGAAAGGTTGAAAAAGCTAATGACGTTATCAAAAGGCATCTGCGCAAATTAACTCAAGCGACGCAGGACAATTGGATTAAAGTCCTACCCATAGCTTTAATGAGGGCTCGAACTGCCCCCCAAAAGGAGGGGCTATCCCCCTTTGAATGTATTTATGGAAGGCCTTTCTTACGCACAGACATTGTTATAGACCCTGAAGCCTTAGAATTAACTAATTATGTAACTCAGCTCTCAGCTTTTCAACAGGCATTAACAGAACTCCGGGAGACGACTCCTGACCCAGCCTCTGAGTCAAACAAGCCTCTATTTGAGCCGGGAAGTGAAGTCCTCATAAAAACATTAGGATCTGGGGGCCCATCCCTCGAGCCTCCCTGGGAAGGCCCTTATCAGGTTATTCTTTCTTCTCCCACAGCTGTCAAAGTGCCAGGAATTGATTCGTGGGTACATCACACTCGAGTTAAGAGGTGCCACCCTGACTAGAACTAAGTGATGCCAATTTATGTCTTTAATTTCCTTGCTCTGACTTTGTACTTTTCAGATGGGCCTAATAACCTATGTGTGCCTACTTCTGCTGACTCCAAAAATCATGAGTCTGCCATTTGATCCTCAAGACAATGCGTTCCTGTCCTGGGCTCACTCCTACACTGCATTCCACAATCGGTCTAACTGCTGGGTCTGCGAAGCACTTCCCTCTTCATCAGTGGAAGGCTTCCCATGGTGGACATCTCCACTTCAAGGAAAAGACTTTCTCCAAGCCTGCGAATACCTTCAACAACAATCATATGTGATGCCTCTTCTTCATCTGATGACATCTGTTGCTGCTGCTAAGTCACTTCAGTCGTGTCCGACTCTGTGTGACCCCATAGATGGAAGCCCGCCAGGCTCCCATGTCCCTGAGATTCTCCAGGCAAGAACACTGGAGTGGATTGCCATTTCCTTCTCCAATGTGTGAAAGTGGAAAGTGAAAAGTGAAAGCGAAGCCGCTCAGTCATGTCTGACCCTTAGCGACCCCATGGACTGCAGCCTACCAGGCTCTTCCATCCATGGGATTTTCTAGGCAAGAGTACTGAAGTGGTTTGCCATTGCCTTCTCCGCTGATGACATCTAACAACCCTAAAATGGACTGGTGCAACACTTTGTACTTTAATATGGACATAACGTGACTTTTATTTTTAACTTGTTTTAATGACTACTTTGCCCTGCATCTGTAAATGTAACTAGATTTGTTTCTAGTCGTATGAAAGCTTTTAAGTTACAAATGGTCGCTCAAACTCCTGCTACTGCTGTATATTCCTCCAACTATTATTTGGGGCCCCAGGATCAGATATCCTCAGTATGAGGATTAGGAGAATATGTTGCCTCACCAATTTAGGGACAACGCCCCTTGTCAGCTCGGAAGTTATGACCAGCCTTGATAATATATTAAAGAGCCGAAACATTACTTTGCCAACCAAGGTCCGTCTAGTCAAGGCTATGGTTTTTCCCGTGGTCGTGTATGGATGTGAGAGTTGGACTGTGAAGAAAGCTGATCGCGGAAGAATTGATGCTTTTGAACTGTGGTGTTGGAGAAGACTCTTGAGAGTCCCTTGTACAGCAAGGAGATCCAAAAAGTCCATTCTAAGGGAGATCGTACCTGGGTGTTCATTGGAAGGACTGATGCTAAAGCTGAAACTGCAATAGTTTGGTCACCTCATGTGGCGAGTGACTCACTGGAAAAGACTCTGATGCTGGGAAAGGTTGGGGGCGGGAGGAGAAGGGGACGACGGAGAATGAGATGGCTGGATGGCATCACCGACTCTGTGGACATGAGTTTGAGTGAACTCTGGGAATTGGTGATGGACAGGGATGCCTGGCGTGCTGTGATTCATGGGGTCGCGGAGAGTCGGATACGACTGAGTGACTGAACTGAACTTGTGTCATTCCGCAACAACATCACCATGGTTCTTATCAGTTGACCACAAGGACAATCCCCAGGCTCAAGGAGTGATCTGTTTATTGCTACAATTTGGCTGAACCTGAGTGGCGGTTCTCTTGACAAAACTCTATTAGCCTTTGCCCTGCTTCATTCCGTGCTCCAAGGCCAAATTTGCCTGTTAATCCAGGTGTTTCTTGACTTCCTACTTTTGAAATCCAGTCCCCTATAATGAAAAGGACATCTTTTTTGGGTGTTAATTCTAAAAGATCTTGTAGGTCTTCATAGAACTGTTCAACTTCGGCTTCGTCAGCATTACTGGTTGCTGCATAGACCTGGATTACTCTAATATTGAATGGTTTGCCTTGGAAACGAACAGAAATCATTCTGTCGTTTTTAAGATTGTATCCAAGTACTGTATTTCGAACTCTTTTGTTGACCATGATGGCTACTCCATTTCTTTTAAGGGATTCCTGCACACAGTAGTAGATATAATGGTCATCTGAGTTACATTCACCCATTCCAGTCCATTTTAGTTCGCTGATTCCTAGAAAGTCTATGTTCACTCTTGCCATCTCCTGTTTGACCACTTCCAATTTTCCTTGGTTCATGGACCTAACATTCCAGGTTCCTATGCAATATTGCTCTTTACAGCACCGGACTTTGCTTCTATCACCGGTCACATCCACAACTGGGTATTAGTTTTGCTTTTGCTCTATCCCTTTATTCCTTCTAGAGATATTTCTCCACTGATCTCCAGTAGCATACTGGACACCTACCAACCTGGGGAATTCCTCATTCATTATCCTATCATTTTGCCCTTTGATACTGTTCATGGGGTTCTCAAGGCAAGTATACTGAAGTGGTTTGCCATTCCCTTTTCCAGTGGATCACATTCGGCTGTGGTTCATGTATTCAGATCAACTAATTACCTGTGTTTATGATTTCATTGTGTCTGCCTTCTGATGTCCCCTCGCAATACCTACTCTACACATGGACATCACCAGATGGTCAAAACCGAAATCAGATTGATTATATTATTTGCAGCCAAAGATGGAGAAGCTCTATACAGTTAGGAAAAACAAGGCCAGGAGCTGATTGTGGCTCAGATCATGAACCCCTTATTGCCAAATTCAGACTGAAATTGAAGAAAGTAGGGAAAACCACTAGAATATTCAGGTATGACCTAAATCAAATCCCATATGATTATACAGTGGAAGTGAGAAATAGATTTAACGAACTAGATCTGATAGATAAAGTGCCTTATGAACTCTGGATGGAAGTTCGTGACATTCTACAGGAGACAGGGACCAAGACCATTCATGAAAAAGAAATGCAAAAAAGCAAAATGGCTGTCTGAGGAGGCCTTACAAATATCTGTGAAAAGAAGAGAAGTGAAAAGCAAAGGAGAAAAGGAAAAATATAAACATCTGAATGCAGAGTTCCAAAGAATAGCAAGGAGAGATAAGAAAGCCTTCCTCAACGATCAATGCAGAAAAATAGAGGAAGACAACAGAATAGGAAAAACAAGAGATCTTTTCAAGAAAATTAGAGATATCAAGGGAACATTTCATGCAAAGATGGGCTTGATAAAGGACAGTCATATTATGGACCTAGCAGAAGTAGAAGATATTAAGAACAGGTGACAAGAATACACAGAAGAAGTGTACAAAAATGATCTTCACGACAAAGATTATCACGATGGCGTGATCACTCATCTGGAAGCAGACATCTTGGAATGTGAAGTCAAGTGGGCCTTAGAGAGCATCACGACGAACAAAGCTAGTGGAGGTGATGGAATTCCAATTGAGCTATTTCAAAGCCTGAAAGATGATGCTGTGAAAATGCTGCACTCAATATGCCAGCAAATTTGGAATACTCAGCAGTGGCCACAGGACTGGAAAAGATCAATCTTCATTCCAATCCCAAAGAAAGCAGTGCCAAAGATTGCTCAAACTACCACAAAATTGAACTCATCTCACACGCTAGTAAAGTCATGCTCAAAATTCTCCAGGCCAGGCTTCAGCAATATGTGAACTGTGGACTCCCAGATGTTCAAGCAGGTTTTAGAAAAGGCAGAGGCACTAGAGATCAAATTGCCAACATCTGCTGGATCATGGAGAAAGCGAGAGAGTTCCAGAAAAACATCTATTTCTGCTTCATTGACTATGCCAAAGCATTTGACTGTGTGGATCACAATAAACTGTGGAAAATTCTTAAAGAGATGGGAATCCAAGACCACCTGACCTGCCTCTTGAGAAACCTCTATGCAGGTCAGGAAGCAACAGTCAGTACTGTACATGGAACAAAGACTGGTTCCAAATAGGAAAAGGAGTACATCGAGGGTGTATATTGTCACCTTGCTTTTTTAATGAAGAATACATCATGAGGAACACTGGGGTGGAAGAAGCACAAGCTGGAATCAAGATTGTTGGGAGAAATATCAATAACCTCAGATATGCAGATGACACTACCCTTCTGGCAGAAAGTGAAGAGGAACTAAAAAGCCTCTTGATGAAAGTGAAGGAGGAGAATGAAAAGGTTGGCTTGAAGCTCAACATTCCGAAAACAAAGATCATGGCATCTGGTCCCATCACTTCATGGGAAATAGATGGAAAAACAGTGGAAAAAGTGTTAGACTTTATTTTTTGGGGCTCCAAAATCACTGCAGATGCTGATTGCAGCCATGAAATTAAAAGACGCTTACACCTTGGAAGGAAAGTTATGACTAACTTTGATAATATAGTAAAAAGTAGAGACATTACTTTGCCAACAAGAGTCCGTCTAGTCAAGGCTATGGTTTTTCCCGTGGTCATGTATGGATGTGAGAGTTGGACTGTGAAGAAAGCTGATCGCCGAAGAGTTGATGCTTTTGATCTGTGGTGCTGGAGAAGACTCTTGAGAGTCCCTTGTACTGTAAGGAGATCCAACCAGTCCATTCTAAAGGAGATCAATCCTGAGTGTTCATTGGAAGGACTGATGCTAAAGCTGAAGCTGCAATACTTTGGCCACCTCATGCGACGAGTTGACTCACTGGAAAAGACTCTGATGCTGGGAAAGGTTGGAGGCGGGAGGAGAAGGGGACAACAGAGAATGAGATGGCTGGATGTCATCACCGACTGTGTGGACATGAGTTTGAGTGAACTCTGGGAGTTGGTGATGGACAGGGAGACCTGGCAGGCTGTGATTCACGGGGTCGCAGAGAGTCGGACACGACTGAGCGACTGAACTGAACTGAACTGAGTTTCCGTATTTGTATCTGAGGATATGAATGGTGAGCAGTTCCTTTCAGATCTGAAAGCAGAGATGGTAAAGAAAGATGTCCATGTGACCTTTAGAGAAAAGTTCCCTGCCACTAAGAGAGAACATGGACTGAGTGATGTGACCTTCATGTCCAGATCAGAGTGTCATCTCTGAATGTGCACATGATGTGTATGACACAGGGAACCTTATGATCCTAGGGACAGCGGGAGAACTTTATTTAACTTCAGGGAAGTTTTGGTTCATGGCAACAAAGTGGGATGTTGTTCTACATGAGATGGACCACATGCATCTCTCTTTCCAGGGCAGCCCCTCATTTTCACACCAGAAGAGGGAAATCCCTAGTTTTGAAAACTTTCTCAAGATAGTTAACTTCTCCAAATACCTAGAAGTCTTATACTTTAGTAGATTCTGGTATCACATATTTGATGGTTCACTTGCTGTATACCATTGCGGAAAACTTAGAGACTGCCCACGAAATTCTTCCTTAGAGTTTATGCCATAAATGCTGACATGATGACCATGTCTGTCACCAGTTATTTTGTCTATAATGCTATGTATGCAGTGGCCCAACTACTCCATGAAATGCTTTTTTGTGAAAACAGAAATGGGATCTCAAGCTGACAGAGACAAACCTATGCTTTATCCTTCACAGATAAACGCCATCCAGAAGCAAGACATGTATTGGCCACCTGATAGCACCCGTCAGCATTATCCTGAGATATAACAGCATGACCATATTTTGGTTCAAAATCAACACGATTGGACAAATTAGATAGAGGGTCCTTTCACACTGGTTATGGGCGTGTCTGCAACTGTTACATCTGTTTGAAGAATTCCACCTTTAGGGACTTAAATACAACTTTTTAAATTAAAAAATTGTATGAGAATTATGCTTTCTAATGTAGAATTAAAGGCTTCAAAAGATCAAAAGACAATTTATGACAAAACAGAAGGAGATAAAAATTGGCCAGATCTATACTTTGGAAAGTATGCAGTGTCAGAAAACACTGACATAATAACCATATCTGGGGGCTTCCCAGGTAGTAAAGAATCTGCCTGCAATGTAGGAGCCACAAGAGATGCAGTTTTGATTCCTGGGTCAGGAAGGTCTCCTGGAGTAGGAAATGGCAACCCACTCCAGTATTCTTGCCTGGAGAATCCCATGGACAGAGTTGCCTGGTGGGATACAATTCATGGGGTCACAAAGATTTGGACACGACTGAGCAATTGAACACTAATGCAACCATATCTGACTGTTTCATCAGTTGTTCTGTATATAATGTGGTCAAACAGACATAAAATGGTTTTGCTTAAAACATAAATGACTTCTATATTATACCCTAAAATGATGCTGGGTAAAATGAACTAAACTAAAATAGTTTAGTTATAATTCTTCTTACAAAACCTGAAACTGTGTTCTCATTTTTAAATATGAGAGTAATGATGATTTTAAACTCAGGATACCTTACTAAGTTATAAATAGATTTGTTGGCATCTTCACTCTGTGTGTCTAATCCACAACTCATTTGTAAAATATATTTATTAACAACAGTCCTCATGAACAAGGGGAAAATATACTAATCAAATGTGTGGATTAAATTACACAAATATCTAATCAAGTAAATTTAATATCTATAAAAAGGAAAATATGTACAAGTATAAATTCATGTCTGAAAATTTCATTTGCCATTTAATTCCTGTTTTTACTTACAAGAACAATATTGGATATGCAACTTTGAGCTTATTTAATTCTGACTCAAAAAATTAGTGTCTTGGCCAAAATGACTTCCCAAGATGTGATTCTGGATCATTTAGAATTATTCTACTGCAAATAATTCCAGACTTAAACAATGGATGCCTGAACAATGAGGGATTTATTATTTCCCATGAAAATATTCTATGAGTCCCAAAGGTACAAAGATAAATTAACTAATTTAAAAATTCATTAAAATAAAAAAATATATTATGCCATAGATTTTCCCATGCATTGTAACAAGATAATCACATTTTCATCCAAAACAAGCTCAAATGCAAAAGCATCCATGTTGTGCCTTTTTTAAATATAAGTATTAGCTTACAAGAAGCTCTGAGCAGGGTTATTAGCCAAAGTGTCTAAACCATGTTTTGAGCACCATCCTTGTTCTGAGCACCAGCTTTGAATTTTCTGATTGTATTCAAACATTCAACCATCTTTCTCAAGAGTGTAAAACTTCATTTCCCTTGAGCCTATGAGATGGTGAACACATAAACAAGACTGACCCTTTACCAAAAAGAAACCTGAGGGTGGGAGGTGGGGGAAAGACTGCTTGCTGGGGGTGTGCCTTCCACCTCTAATCTGAATGCAAGACCCATATACAAATTATGCTTCTCTACCAGTTCCAGCCAGTCCTGAGGAAAATCCAACTTATCAACAGTGCAAAGGAACACATATTCAGAGATGAAAAACAGAACCATGTGGCATGGTGTAATGTCCACAACACGGTGAATTTTCCTGCTGGTCTTGGGATGTTGGTTAAAGTAGGAGAGATTGTCTCCCATGTTCCATATGGTCAAGGCTTGGTCATCAGTGAAAAGATGATAGAATGGCCTATTGGCTTCAAAGAGGTATGGCTTTATTTCAGTCTTGGAGATAGACATTTCAGAGGTATCTTGATCCTTGGGTGCTAGAGAGAGATACAGGGAAAGGGACCCATATCTGAAATTGTTCCAGACCTCCACAGTGCTGACTCGATTCTCTCTCCGCACTCTAAGGAACTCCACACATCCAGAGTTAAGAGCAATATTGAGAAACTATAGTTTTCACAAAGTTTCATGATCCCAGGGCAGTATTTCTTAACCGTTTGGAGACTATAGACCCCTTTGAAAATAAAATTAAAGCCAAGGGCTCTCTCCCCTGCAGGACACATTGTCTGAGGATGTTCACATTTGGTAAACAGTTTTGAAGGCATCGCAGTCCTCTCTGAAGACTGTCCCTGGATCCTTGACTCATAACACATCCTTGGGTTTGATGGGTGTAAGGAATAAGTCTTTCCTAAATAAAGATCATGGCATCTGGTCCCATCACTTCATGGGAAATAGATGGGGAAACAGTGGAAACAGTGTCAGATTTTATTTATTTATTTATGTTTTTTGATCTCCAAAATCACTGCGGATGCTGATTGCAGCCATGAAATTAAAAGACGCTTACTCCTTCCCAGCCTGGAGAACCCACAAAGGAACTAGCAATTCCCAGGGAATCTGACTTTGAAGAGCAACAGGATTTGATTACAGGACTTCCACAGGACTGAGGGAAATAGAGACCCCACTCTTGGCACAGACAAAAACGTGTGCACACCAAGACCCAGGAGAAAGGAGCAGTGACTCCACAGGAGACTGAACTGGACCTACTAGCTAGTGTTCCAGGTCACATGTGGAGGTATTGGTGAGCAGTGGCTCACCACAGGGAGGGGGGCACTGGCAGCAACACTCATGGAAGAGGCTTTTTGCAAAAGCCTTTTTGGATGTTGTCATTAATCCCACCATAGAACCTATGGGGATGGGTCCCCCTAAGAAAAGAAACTAATAGGGAGGGAGGACAACCTCACCCATCAGAAGATAATTGGAACAAAGTTTTATTGAGCATGGCCCTACCCACTAGAGAAAGACCCAGTTTTCCCCACTGCCAGTCCCTCCTATCAGGAAGCTTCCAACATGCCTCTTAGCTTCACCCACCAGAGGGCAGACAGAAGAAGCAAGAAGAACCACAATCTCACAGTGACTAGAACAAAAATCACATCATAGCAAGTTAATCAGAATGACAAAGCAGGGGATTATGTCTCAGATGAAGGCACAAGATAAAACCCCAGAAAAATAACTAAATGAAGTGGTAGATTTTCTAGAAAAAGAATTCAGAATACCAATGATGAAGATGATCCAGGATCTCAAAAAAACAATGGAGAAGATTCAGGAGATATTTACCTAAGACTTAGAAGAAATAAAGAAGAAACACAAAGAGATTAACAATACACTAGAAGTAATCAATAACAGAATGACTGAGACAGAAGGGATAAGTGACTTGGAAGATAGAATGGAGGAAATAATTGTCACAAAAAAAGAATGAAAAAAAAAAAAAAAAACCTACGAGATCTCTGTGAAAGTGTTAGTTTTTCAGTCATATTTGATTTTTTGCAATCCTATCGACTTTATTTTGGGGGGCTCCAAAATCACTGCAGATACTGACTGCAGGCATGAAATTAAAGGACACTGCTCCTTGGAAGGAGAGTTATGCCCAACCTAGACAGCAGAGACATTATTTGCAAAAAAGGTCCATCTAGTCAAGGCTATGGTTTTTCCAGTAGTCATGTATGGATGTGAGAGTTGGACTGTGAAGAAAGCTGAACGCCGAAGAATTGATGCTTTTGAACTGTGGTCTTGGAGAAGACTCTTGAGAGTCCCTTGTACTGCAAGGAGATCCAACCAGTCCATTCTAAAGGAGATCAATCCTGGGTGTTCATTGAAAGGACTGATGCTAAAGCTGAAACTGCAATACTTTGGCCACCTCATGCGAAGAGTTGACTCACTGGAAAAGACTCTGATGCTGGGAAAGGTTGGGGGCGTGAGGAGAAGGGTACGACAGAGAATGAGATGGCTGGATGGCATCACTGACTCAATGCATATGAGTTTGAGTGTACTCCGGGAGTTGGTGATGGACAGGGAGGCCAGGCGTGTTGTGATTCTTGGGGTCCCAAAGAGTCAGACTCGACTGAGCGACTGAACTGAACTGAATCCTGTTGGCTGTAGCCTTCCAGGCTCCTTTGTCCATGGGATTCTCCAGGCAAGAATACTGGACTGGGTAGCCATTCCCTTCTCTAGGGTATCTTCCAGACCCAGGGATTAAACCCAGTCTCCTGCATTGTAGGCAGATTCTTTACCATCTGAGCCACAAGGGAAGCCCAAAGAGACCTCTGGGACATTAAACACAGCAACTTTCTCATTATAGGAGTCCCAGAAGAAGAGAGAGAGAAAGGACCCCCCCAAAAAAAAATTGAGGAGATAATAGATGAAAATTTTACTAACATGGGAAAGGAAATAGTCAACATAAGAAGATAAAATAATCAATCTGATGAAAAATAAAGACAAAGGAAAAATATGAAAAGCAACAAGGGAAAATGAGAAATAACATACAAAGAAACTCAGCTAATTTCTCAATAGAAACTCTACAAGCCAGAAGCAAATGGCACAATATATTTAAAGGAATGAAAGTGAAGAATTTATAAGCAAGAATACCCTACCCTACAAGAATCTCATTCAGATTTGGTGGAGAAATCAAAAGCTTTCCAGAAAAAAAAAGTTAAGAGAATTCAGCACCACCAAACCAGCTTTACAACAAATGCTAAAGGAATTTCTCTAGGCAGGAAACACTGGAGAAGCAAAAGACCTACACAAAGTGAATCAAAAATAATTAAGAAAATAGTAATAGGATCATACACAGGGATAATAACTTTAAATATATATGGATTAAATGCACCTAACAAAAGACATAGACTAGCTAGATGGATGAAAATGTGTGCGTGTATGGACTTCCACTTGCCACATCACTCTACTTACTCCCTGAAATAGTATGCAATTATTTTATATTGTTAGGTTAATCATGTTTCGTTATGGCTTATTATTGTAATTATCTTTTATTTTTTGTCTGGCTAATGATAGTGAAAACATAAACATCTTTTACTATTGTGATTATATAACTGCTGCTGCTGCTGCTGCTAAGTCATTTCAGTTGTGTCCGACTCTGTGTGACCCCATAGATGGAAGCCCACCAGGCTCCCCCGTCCCTGGGATTCTCCAGGCAAGAACACTGGAGTGGGTTGCCATTTCCTTCTCCAATGTGTGAAAGTGAAAAGTGAAAGTAAAGTTGCTCAGTCGTGTCAGACTCTTAGCGACCCCATGGACTGCAGCCTACCAGGCTCCTCCATCCATGGGATTTTCTAGGCAAGAGTACTGGAGTGGCTTGCCATTGCCTTCTCCAGATTATATAACTACTATTAACTAAATACCATTGAATTCAATACTATTGTATCATGATTTTTCAACAGAAAATAGTAGGATTCTATATCACAAAGTGAAAGTCACTCAGTAGTGTATAACTCTTTGTGACCCCATGAACTATACAGTCCAAGAAATTCTCCAGGCCAGAATACTGGAGTGGGTAGACTTTCACATCTCCAAGGGATCTTCCCAACCCGGGAATCAAACATAGGTCTCCCGCATCGAAAGCAGATTCTTTACCATCTGAGCCATAGGGGAAGCTCAAGAAAACTGGAGTGGGTAGCCATCCTTTCTCCAGTAGATCTTCCCGACACAGGAATTGAACCAGTGTCTCCTGCATTGCATGCAGATTTTTTACCAACTGAGCTGTCAGGGAAGCCCCTATATTACAAAATTTACCACTTAAGAGAAAGACTTGTAATCACTTTTTAAAATCCAGATGCACATCTGAATTATTTTGGAATTTTTTGAAAAATGCAAATATCCAGGTATGGCCTTTTCTTCTCCAAAGCTCCAGGCGTTTTTCTAATGAGCACCTATGTTTTAAAAAAGACTGAACTGAAGGAGACAGGAAGATGGCAGAAGAATAGGATGCGACGACAACTTTTTCCCCCACAAATCCCACAAAAGAACATTTGAACGGTGAGTAAATCCTGTAAAACAACTTCTGAATGCCAGCAGAGGACATCAGGCACCCAGAAAAACAGCACATTGTCTTCAAAAGGAGATAGGAAAGAGTATATAAGATAAAAAGAGAGACAAAATAGGGAGGGATGGAGCTCCATCCCGGGAAGGGAGGCTTAAAAAAAAGAGAGAGAGGTTTCCAAACACCTGGAAACACTCACTGGCGAGTCTGTGGTGAGCCTTGGAACCTGAGAGGGCAACATAACTGGGAATAAAAAGAAATAAATAATTAAAACCCACAGACTAAGTGCCCAGAGGTAACTCTCAGCTAAAAAGTGGCGCAACCACCCTCACCTCCCACTAGCAGGCAGAGGCTGGACAGGGAGGCGCAGGCAGCATCGCTTAGAGTAAAAGGATCTGGCCTGAATGCCCTGAGGGCAATCTGAGGGTGCTAACTTAAGACAGCTAAGCAGACTGTGGGATAAAGACCCTTGGAAAAGGTGAAAAGCCCCAACCTAAGACACCGCCAGACCTGCTCACAGAACAAAGGATTGAGCAGAGATAACCGGCTGCGGACGCCTCATACCCCATCCCCCGCCGAGACAGGCAGGGGAGGGTGGCCAGCACCAGAAGGGGCAACCGCAGCCCCGGAAAGGCTTCCCATACCAAGCTGCAAGCAGGCTTCCTTGCTAACCAAGACTTCTTGGGTTCGGGCTGGTCGATATCCGCCTGAGAAGGTGCGCCAGTTGTACACCGAGTAAACCAAGCGGCAGGGCCCAGGGAGGCGATAAATTGCAGAGACCATGCTCACCAAACATCTGGTCACCTGAGCTGCTCAGACCGGGGAAGGGCACAAAACGCAGGCCCAACCAGGTCTGCGCCTTTGTGGAGTACCTGAGAACCTGAAACTGAGCGGCTTAAATCTGGGAAGTGCATACAACACAGCGCCAGCCTCGGACAGTGCCCAGCTGAGCAACCTAGAGCCTGAGCAGCATAAACAGGGAAAAGACACATGCTGTGAGCGGGGGCAATCCCAGTGTAGCCAAGACACTGCGAGCATTCCCCACAGATGCCAGTGATATTTGTTAGCAGCGTTCCTACTTCCCAACACCACAGCTGAACAGGTGAGCTTATAATAGTGTCCACCACTGCCCAATTGTGCCAGGTCTGGAATTAGACACTGAAGACACCAGCAAACAGAAGAGATTAAACAGAAGGAACTGCCTTGGAAGTGACAGATGTAGAAGTCTTGAGCCTACTGAACAAATAACCTGAAAACCAGAGGCAGAGGCTTAAGTCCAAATCCTGAGAACACCAGAGAACTCCTGTTCCAGGGAACTTTAATTGATAGGAGCTCATCAAACACCTCCATACCTACACTGAAACCAAGCACCACCCAAGGGTCAACAAGTTTCAGAGAAAGACATACCACCCAAATTCGCCAGCAACACAAGGGAATAACCCTGAACTTCAATATACAGGCTGTCCAAAGCCACCCCAAACTCACTGACATCTCAAACTCATTACTGGACACTTTATTGCACTCCAGAGAGAAGAAATCCAGCTCCACCCTTCCAGATCACCGACACAAGCTTCCCTACCAGGGAACCTTGAGAAGCCACCGGTCCAACCCCACACACAGCGAAGAAACTACATAATAAAGAGAACTCCACAAACTGCCAGAAGATGGAAAGGCCACCCCAAGCAAAGCAGTATAAGCAAGATGAAGAGGCAGAGAAATACCCAGCAAGTAAAGGAACAGGATGAATGCCGAACAACACAAACAAAAGAGGAAGATATAGGGAATCTACCTGATAAAGAATTTCCAATTTTAATAGTGAAAAAGATCTAAAATCTAGAAAGCAAAATGGAGTTACAGATAAATAACCTGGAGAAAAGGACTGAGAAGAGGCAAGTAAGGTTTAATAAGGATTTAGAGGAAAATAAAAGAGTCAATATACAATGAATAATGCAATAGATGGGATCAGAAACACCCTTGAGGGAACAAACAGTAGAATAATGGAGGCAGAAGACAGGAAAAGCGAGCTAGAAGATAGAATTGTAGATATAAATGAAACAGAGAGGAAAAAAGAAAAACGAATTAAAAGAAATGAAGACAATATTAGAGATCTCTGGGACAATGTTAAATGCCCCAACATTCTAATTATAGGAGTCCCAGATGAAGAAGACAAAAGGAAGAACCATGAGAGAATACTTGAGGAGATAATATTTGAAAACTTCCCTAAAATGGGGAAGGAAATAATCTCCCAAGTACAAGAAACCCAGAGAGTCCCTAACAGGATAAACCCAAGGCAAAATACTCCGAGACACATATTAATCAACTTAACAAAGATCAAACACAAAGAACAAATATTAAAAGCAGCAAGGGAAAAGCAACAAATAAGTCACAAGGGGATTCCCATAAGGATAACAGCTGATCTTTCACCAGAAACTCTTTAGGCCAGGAAGGAATGGCAAGACATACTTAACGTGATGAAAAAAAAATAAATAAATAACCAACAACCCAGATTACTGTACCCAGAAAGGATCTCATTCAAATATGATAGGAGAAATAAAAAGCTTTACAGACAAGCAAAAGCTGAGAGAATTCAGCATCACCAAACCAGCTCTCCAACAAATGCTGAAGGATCTTCTCTAGACAGGAAACACAGAAAGGGTGTATAAACTCAAACCAAAAACAATAAAGAAAGTGGCAATGGGATCATACTTATCAATAATTACCCTAAACGTAAATGTGTTGAATGCCCCAACCAAAAGACAAAGGTTGGCTGAATGGATACAAAAACAAGACCCCCATATATGTTTGTCTACAAGAGACCAACCTCAAAACGAGGGACACATACAGATTGAAAGTGAAGGGCTGGAAAAAGATATTCCACGCAAACAGAGACCACAAGAAAGAAGGGGTACCATATCAGATAAAATAGAGTTTAAAACAAAGGTTGTGAAAAGAGACAATGAAGGACACTACATAATGATCAAAGGATCAATCCAAGAAGAAGATATAACAGTTATAAATATATATGCACCCAACATAAGAGCACCGCAATATGTAAGACCATTACGCACAAGTATGAAAGGGGAAATTAACAACAACACAATAATAGTGGGAGACTTTAATAATCCACTCACACCTTCGGATAGATCAACTAAAGAGAAAATTAACAAGGAAACACAAATTTTAAATGATACAATAGACCAGTTAAAACTGATAGATCTCTATAGGACATTTCACCCCAAAACAACGAATTTCACCTTTTTCTCAGGAGCACACAGAACATTTTCCAGGATAGATCACATCCTGGGTCATAAATCTAGCCTTGGTAAATTCAAAAATATTGAAATCATTCTAAGCATCTTTTCTGACCACAATGCAGTAAGATTAGATCTCAATCACAGAAGAAAAACTTTTAAAAATGCCAACATATGGAGGTGGAACAACATGCTGCTGAATAATGAACAAATCATAGAAGAAACCAAAAGAGAAATCAAAATATGCATAGAAATGAATGAAAATGAAAACACAACAACCCAAAACCTCTGGGACACTGTAAAAGCAGTGCTAAGGGGAAGACTGATAGAAATACAGACACCCCTCAAGAAACAAAAAAAAAAAAAGTCAATTGAATAACCTAAATCTACATCTAAAGAAACTAGAAAAGGAAGTAATGAAGAACCCCAGGGTTAGTAGAAGGAAAAAAATCTTAAAAATTAGGGCAGAAATAAATGCAAAAGAAACAAAAGAGACCATAGCAAAAATCAACAAAGACAAAAGCTGGTTCTTTGAGAAGGTAAATAAAATTGACAAACTTCTAGCCAGACTCATCAAGAAACAAAGGGAAAAGAACCAAATCAATAAAATTAGAAATGAAAATGGAGAGATCACAACCGATAACTCAGAAATACAAAGGATTATTAGCGATTAATATCAGCAATTATATGTCAATAAAACGGAAAACTTGGAAGAAATGGACAAATTCTTAGAAAAGTACAACTTTCCAAAACAGAACCAGGAAGAAATAGAAAATCTTAAGAGACCTATCACAAGCATGGAAATAGAAGCTGTAATCAGAAATCTTCCAGCAAACAAAAGCCCAGGTCCAGACGGCTTCACAGCTGAATTCTTCCAAAAATTTAGAGAAGAGCTAACACCTATTCTACTCAAACTCTTCCAGAAAATTGCTGAGGAAGGGAAACTTCCAAACTCTTTCTATGAGGCCACCATCACCCTAATCCCAAAACCTGGTAAAGATCCTACAAAAAAAGAAAACTACAGGCCAATATCACTGATGAACATAGATGCACAAATCCTTAACAAAATTCTAGCAATCAGAATCAAACAACACATTAAGAAGATCATACATCATGACCAAGTGGGCTTTATCCCAGGAATGCAAGGATTCTTCAATATCCGCAAATCAATCAACGTAATACACTATATTAACAAACTGAAAAATAAAAATCATATGATTATCTCAATAGATGCAGAGAAAGCCTTTGACAAAATTCAACATCCATTTATGATAAAAGCCCTCCAGAAGGTGGGAATAGAAGGAACATACCTCAACATAATAAAAGCTATATATGACAAACCCACAGCAAACATTATCCTCAATGGAGAAAAACTGAAAGCATTTCCCCTAAAGTCAGGGAAAAGGGAGCCCACTCTTACCACTACTGTTCAACATAGTTCTGGAAGTTTTGACCACAGCAATCCGAGCAGAAAAAGACAGAAAAGGAATCCAAATTGGAAAAGAAAAAGTAAAACTTTCACTGTTCACTGATGACATGATTCTCTACACAGAAATCCCTAAAGACTCTACCAGAAAAAGACTAGAGCTAATCAATGAATACAGTAAAGTTGCAGGATATAAAATCAACACACAGAAATCCCTTGCATTCCTATACACTAATAATGACAAAATAGAAAGAGAAATTAAGGAAACTATTCCATTCACTGTTGCACCGAAAAGAATAAAATACTTAGGAATATATATACCGAAAGAAACAAAAGACCTGTAGATCAGTTCATTTCAGTTCAGTTCATTCGCTCAGTCATGTACGACTCTTTGCGACCCCATGAATCACAGCACGCCAGGCCTCCCTGTCCATCACAAACTCCCGGAGTTCACTCAAACTCATGTCCACAAAGTCGGTGATGCCATCCAGCCATCTCTTTCTCTGTCGTCCCTGTCTCCTCACACCCCCAATCCCTCTCAGCATCAGAGTCTTTTCCGGTGAGTCAACGCATCGCATGAAGTGGCCAAAGTATTGGAGCTTCAGCTTTAGCATCAGTCCTTCCAATGAACACCCAGGATTGATCTCTTTTAAGAATGGACTGGTTGGATCTCCTTGCAGTCCAAGGGACTCTCAAGAGTCTTCTCCAGCACCACAGTTCAAAAGCAACAATTCTTCGCTGATCAGCTTTCTTCACAGTCCAACTCTCACATCCATTCATGACCACGGGTAAAACCATAGCCTTGACTAGACTAACATTGGTTGGCAAAGTAATGTCTTTGCTTTTTAATATGCTATCTAGGTTGGTCATAACTTTCCTTCCAAGAGTAAGCATCTTTTAATTTCCTGGCTGCAATCAGCATCTGCAGTGATTTTGGAGTCCAAAAAAATAAAGTCTGACACTGTTTCCACTGTTTCCCATCTATTTTCCATATAGTGATGGGACCAGATACCATGATCTTTGTTTTCTGATGTTGAGCTTCACGACAACCTTTTCACTCTCCTCTTTCACTTTCATCAAGAGGATTCTTAGTTCCTCTTCACTTTCTGCCATAAGGGTGGTGTCATCTGCATATCTGAGGTCATTGATATTGCTCCTTGCAATCTTGATTCCAGCTTGTGGTTCTTCCAGCCCAGCTTTCCTCATGATGTACTCTGCATAGAAATTAATAAGCAGGATTACAATATACAACCTTGATATACTCCTTTTCGTATTTGGAACCAATCTGTTGTTCTATGTCCAGTTCTAACTGTTGTTTCCTGACCTGCATACAGGTTTCTCAAGAGGCAGGTCAGGTGGTCTGGTTTTCCCATGTCTTTTAGAATGTTCCACAGTTTATTTTGATCAACACAGTCAAAGGCGTTGACATAGGCAATGAAGCAGAAATAGATGTTTTTCTGAAACTCTCTTGCTTTCTCAACAATCCGGCGGATGTTGGTATTTTGATCCCTAGTGCCTCTGCCTTTTCTAAAACCTGCTTGAACATCTGGAAGTTCATGGTTCACATATTGCTGAAGCCTGTCTTGGAGAATTTTGAACATGACTTTACTCTCTTGTGAGATGAGTGCAATTGTGCGGTAGTTTGAGCATTCTTTGGCATTCCCTTTCTTTGGGATTGGAATGAAGACTGACCTTTTCCAGTCCTGTGGCCACTGCTGAGTTTTCCAAATTTGCAGGCATATTGAGTGCAGCACTTTCACAGCATCATCTTTCAAGATTTGAAATAGCTCAATTGGAATTCCATCACCTCCACTAGCTTTGTGTGTAGTGATGCTCTCTAAGGCCCATTTGACTTCACATTCCACGATGGCTGGCTCCACGTGAGTGATCACGCCATTGTGATTATCTTCGTCGTGAAGATCTTTTTTGTAGAATTCGTCTGTGTATTCTTCCCACCTCTTCTTAATATCTTTTGCTTCTGTTACGTCCATACAATTTCTGTCCTTTAACGAGCCCATCTTTGCATGACATATTCCCTTGATATCTCTAATTTTCTTGAAGAAATCTCTTGTTTTTCCTATTTTGTTGTTTTCCTCTATTTCTTTGCATTGATCACTGAGGAAGGCTTTCTTATCTCTCCTTGCTATTCTTTGGAACTCTGCATTCAGATGCTTATATCTTTCCTTTTCTCCTTTGCTTTTCACTTCTCTTCTTTTCACAGCTATTTGTAAGGCCTCCTCAGTCAGCCATTTTTCTTTTTTGCATTTCTTTTCCATGGGGATGATCTTGGTCACTGTCTCCTGTACAATGTCATGAACTTCTGTCAGAGTTCATCAGGCACTCTATCAATCAGATCTAGTCCCTTAAATCTATTTCTCACTTCCACAGTATAATGATAAGGGATTTGATTTAGGTCATATCTGAATGGCCTAGTGGTTTTCCCTACTTTCTTCAATTTCAGTCTGAATTTGACAATAAGGATTTCATGATCTGAGCCACAGTCAGCTCCAGGTCTTGTTTTTGCTATCTGTATAGAGCTTCTCCACCTTTGGCTGCAAAGAATATAATCAATCTGATTTCGGTGTTGACCATGTGGTTATGTCCATGTGTAAAGTCTTCTCTTGTGTTGTTGAAAGTGGGTATGTGCTGTGACCAGTGTGTTTTCTTGGCAAAACTCTATTAACCTTTGCCCTACTTCATTCCATGCTCCAAGGCCAAATTTGCCTGTTACTCCCGGTTTTTCTTGACTTCCTACTTTTGCACTCCAGTCCCCTATAATGAAAAGGACATCTTTTTGGGGTGTTAGTTCTAAAAGGTCTTGTAGGTCTTCATGGAACCATTCAACTTCGGCTTCTTCAGCATTACTGGTTGGAGCATAGACTTGGATTACTTTAATATTGAAAGGTTTGCCTTGGAAACGAAGAGACATCATTCTGTCGTTTTTGAGATTGCATCCAAGTACTGCGTTTCGGACTCTTTTGTTCATCATGATGGCTACTCCATTTCTTCTAAGGGATTCCTGTCCACAGTAGTAGATATAATAGTCATCTGAGTTAAATTCACCCATTCCAGTCCTTTTTAGTTCGCTGTTTCCTAGAATGTCTACGTTCACTCTTTTCATCTCCTGTTTGACCACTTCCAATTTGGCTTGATTCATGGACCTAACATTCCAGGTTCTTAGGCAATATTGCTCTTTACAGCACCGGACCTTGCTTCTATCAGCAGTCACATCCACCACTGGGTATTTGTTTCTATAAAACACTGCTGAAAATAATCAAAGAGGACACTGATAGATGGAGAAATATACCGTGTTAGTGGATTGGAAGAATAATTATTGTGAAAATGAGTATACTACCCAAAGTAATTTATACATTCATTCCAATCCTTATCAAGCTACCAAAGATTTTCACAGAGCTAGAACAAATAATCTCACAATTTGTATGGAAATGCAAAAAGCCTCGAAAACCCTAAGCAATCTTGAGGAAGAATAACGGAACTGGGGAAACAACGTGCTGGACTTCAGGTTCTTCTACAAAGCCACAATCATCAAGACAGTATGGTACTGTCTAAAGACAGAAATATAGATCAATGGAACAAAATGGAAAGCCCAGAGATAAATCCACGCACCTATGGACACCTTATCTTTGACAAAGGAGGCAAGAATATAAAATGGAGAAAAGACTGTCTCTTTAACAAGTGGTGCTGGGAAAACTGGTCAGCCACTTGTAAAAGAATGAAACTAGAACACTTCTTATCACCATACACAAAAATAAACTCAAATGGATTAAAGATCTAAATGTAAGACCAGAAACTATAAAACTCCGAGAGGAGAACACAGACAAAACACTCTCCGACATAAATCACAGCAGGACCCTCCATGACCCACCTCTCAGAATATTGGAAATAAAAGCAAAAATATACAAATGGGACCTAATTAAAATTAAAAGCTTCTGCACAACAAAGGAAACTATAAGGAATGTGAAAAGACAGCCTGCAGAATGGGAGAAAGTAAAAGCAAACGAAATAACTGACAAAGAATTAATCTCCAACTTATACAAGCAGCTTCTTCAGCTCAATCCCAGCAAAATAAATGACCCAATCAAAAAAATGGACCAAAGAACTCAACAGACATTTCTCCAAAGAAAACATACAGATGGCTAACAAACACATGAAAAAATGCTCAACATCCCTCATAATCAGAGAAATGCCAATCAAAACCACAATGAGATACCATTTCACACCAGTCAGAATGGCTGCTATCCAAACGTCTACATGCAATAAATGCTGGAAAGGGTGTGGAGAAAAGGGAACCCTCTTACACTGTTGGTGGGAATGCAAACTAGTACAGACACTATGGAGAACATTGTGGAGATTCCTTAAAAAACTGGAAATAGAACTGCCATATGATCCAGCAAGCATGCTCTTGGGCAAGCGCACTCGAGGAAACCAGAATTGAAAGAGACACACGTACTCCAGTGTTCATTGCAGCACTGTTTATAATAGTGAGGACATCGAAGCAACCTAGATGTCTATCTGCAGACGAATCAATTAGAAAGCTTTGGTAAATATACACAAGGGAGTATTACTCATCCATTAAAAATAATGCATTTGAGTCAGTTCTAATGAGGTGGATGAAACTGGAGCCTATTATACAGAGTGAAGTAAGCCAGAAAGAAAACCACCAATACAGTATACTAACGCATATATATGGAATTAAGAAAGATGATAATGATAACCCTGTACACGAGACAGTAAAATAGACACAGGTGTATAAAACAGTCTTTGGGACTCTGTGGGAGAGGGTGAGGGTGGGATGATTTGGGAGAATGGCATTGAAACATATATATTATCATATGTAAAATGAATTACCAGTCCAGGTTCTAGGCATGATAAAGGATACTCGGGGCTGGTGCACGAGGATGACCCAGAGGGAGAATAAAGGGAAGAGGGAGGTGGGAGGGCGGTTCAAGAAGGGGAACACAAGTACACCCTGGGGAGATTCACGTCACTGTATGGCAAAACCAACCAATATCATATTGTAAAGTAATTAGCCTCCAATAAAAAATAAAAAAAAATTAAAATGACTGGACTATATGATGATTCTTTACCTTTATCTAGATTGTTTCACTTTTTCTCTTTCACATACAGGGCTCGCTCCCATTTCATTTAGTTTATGCTTATGCATTTCCCCATATCTTTTTTGTTGTTATTCTTTCTCAAGCCTTTATCAAGCATAGTTAAAAAAAAAAAACTTTTGTACATACACACACATATAGTAAGTATAATATAATACATAAATTTTTGGAAACCTATGAATTTTTGCCTAGCTAAAAAAATTATGACATGCTGATTCCACTTGTTCGACTTAGTATGGATAGAATGCTAGCTTTCTAACTTATATTCACTGAAATCTTTGACATAGTTCCATGTATTTTGACATCTAAATACTGCTAAAAGACGAGAAAATTTATTATCTTAGTGATATTAAAAAATGAGTGAGGCTTGAAACTTCTAATCAAAGTCTGAGAATATAAATAAATACTATTGTAAAAAATAGGAAAATTAACGTGCAGTACAATATTATTAACTAAAGTAGATTTTGTTCAAGTTTCACAAAATTTTATGCTCGAGTCCATGTTCATTTTCATACCACAGTCAAGATTCTTTGTTGTATTTAGTTGCTTTGAGCAGCTTCAGCTGCATGCAACAAATTCTGGTAAATTCTCTTTTCATTTTTATTCTGTTACAAACATTTTCGAATTTCCCTTGGTATGGCTTTCCCTTGGTATGGTATATATTTCTTAGATATATCCATCTTTTTAAATAGACATTAATATTCCACATACATGGGCCTTTTAAAGAATCTTTGATACTAAGTTCTCATTTTGACATTAATTTCTCATTTAAATGCTTTCTTCTCTGCAATCACTCTCTGTGTTTTTTCAGTCTTCCAACTTTATTCAGGCTTTCAATGACTAAGTCAAAGATTTTTCTTTGTAAATGTCACACTGGACTTGAAAATATGTGGATTATTTTCAAATATCATTGTTTTACTTTTAAAAAAATTAATTTATATTTTATTGAAGGATAATTGCTTGACATAATTGTGTGTTTTCTGTCAAACCTCAACATCAATCAGCCACTGGTATACATATATCCCCTCCCTTTTGAACTCCCCTCCCATTTCCCTCCCCATTTCACCCGTCTGCTGCACTTCTGCTGCTAAGTCGCTTCAATCATGTCTGACTCTGTGCAACCACATAGACTTTAGCCCAACAGGCTCCCCCGTCCCTGGGATTTTCCAGGCAAGAACACAGGAGTGGTTTGCCGTTTCCTTCTCCAATGCATGAAAGTGAAAAATGAAAGTGAAGTTGCTTTGATACAAAACCCTGTTTGAGTTTTCCTAGCCATATAGCAAACTCCTGTTGGCTGTCTATTTTACATATGGTAAAGTAAGTTTTCATGTTACTCTTTCCATGCATCTCACCCTCTCCTCCCCTCTCTCTATGTCCATAAGTCTATTGTCTATGTCTGTTTCTCCATTATTACACTGTAAATAAATTCTTCAGTAACATTTTTCTAAATTCTGTATATATGCATTAGAATCTGATATTTATCTTTCTCTGACTTCATTCACTGCATAATAGGTTCTAGGTTCATCCATCTCATTAGAACTGACTCAAATGCTCTCCCTTTTATGGCTGAGTAATATTCCATTGTGTTTATATACGGCTACTTATTTATGCATTCATCTGTCGATGGACATCTAGGGTGCTTCCACATTCGAGCTATTGTAAATACTGTTGCAATGAACAATGGGATACATGTGTCTCTTTCAATTTTGGATTCCTCAGGGTGTATGTCTAAGAGTGGAATTGCTGGGTCATATGCTGGTTTTATTCCTAGTTTTTTGAGGGATCTCCATAATGTCTTCCATGGTAGCTATATCAATTTACATTCCCACAAAGAGTGAAAGTTCAGTTCAGTTCAGTTCAGTTGCTCAGTCACGTCTGACTCTTTGCAACCCCATGGACTGCAGCACTCCAGACCACCCTGTCCATCACCAACTCCTGGAGTTTATTCAAGTTCATGTCCATTGAGTCAGTGATGACATCCAACCATCTCATTCTCTGTCATCCCCTTCTCCTCTTGCCTTCAATCTTTCCCAGCATCAGGGTCTTTTCCAATGAGTCAGTTCTTCACATCAGGTAACCAAAGTCTTGGAGTTTCAGCCTCAACATCAGTCCTTCCAATGAATATCTGGGACTGATTTCCTTTAGAATGGACTGGTTGGATCTCCTTACAGTCCAAGGGATTCTCAAGAGTCTTCTCCAACACTGCAGTTCAAAAGCATCAATCCTTCGGTGCTCAGCTTTCTTCACAGTCCAACTCTAATATCCATACATGACCACGGGAAAAACCATAGCCTTGACTAGACGGACCTTTGTTGGCAAAGTAGTGTCTCTGCTTTTTAATATGTTAAATTGGTCATAACTTTCCTTCCAAGGAGCAAGTGTCTTTTAATTTCATGGCTGCAATCACCATCTGCAGTGATTTTGGAGCCCCAAAATATAAAGTCTGACACTGTTTCCACTGTTTCCCCATCTATTTGCTATGAAGTGGTGGGACCAGATGCCATGATCTTAGCTTCAAGCCAACTTTTTCACTCTCCTGTTTCACTTTCATCAAGAGGCTCTTTAGTTCTTTGTCACTTTCTACCATAAAGAGTGAAAGAGTGCTCCCTTTTCTCCACACCCTCTCCAGCATTTATTGTTTATAGACTTTTTGATAATGACCATTCTGACTGGTGTGAGGTGATATCTCATTGTAGTTTTGATTTGCATTTCTCTAATAGCGACTGATGTTGAGCATCTTTTTCATGTGTTTGTTACTTATTTGTATGTCTTCTTTGGAGAAATATCTGTTTAGATCTTTTTCCCACTTTTTGTTTGGTTTGCTTGTTTTTCTGGTTTTGAGTTCTATGAGCTGCTTGTATATTTTGGAAATGAATCCTTTGTCAGTTTTTCATTTGTTATTATTTTCTCCCATTCTGACGGTTGTCTTTTCACCTTGCCTATAGTTTCTTCTGCTGTGCAAAAGTTTTTAAGTTTAGCTAGGTCCCACTTGTTTACTTTTGTTTTATTTCTGTTACTATAGGAGGTGGGTCATAAAGGATCTTGCTTTGATTTATGTCTTTGAGTTTTCTGCCTATGTTTTCCTCTAAGAGTTTTATAGTTTCTCGTCTTACATTTAGGTCTTTAATCCATTTTGAGTTTATCTTTGTGTATGGTGTTAGGAAGCATTCTTTCATTCTTTTACATGGAGCTGTCCAGTTTTGCTAACACCATTTACTGAAGAAGCTGTCTTTGCCCCCATTGTATATTCTTGCCTCCTTTGTAAAAAATAAGGTACCCCTAGATGCATGGGTTTATTTCTGGGCTTTCTATCTTGTTCCATTGGTCTATATTTCTGCTTTTGTGCCAGTTCCATATGTCTTGATAGTATAACGTGAAGTTAGGAAGCTTGATTCCTCCAGCTCCATTCTTCTTTCTTAAGACTGCTTTGGCTATTCAGGGTCTTTTGTGTTTCCATATGAATTATGAAGTTTTTAATCCTAATTCTGTGGAAAATGCCATTGGTAATTTAATAGGGATCTCCTTGAATCTGTAGATTGTATTTGATAGTATAATCACTTTCACAATATTGATTCTTCCTACCCAGGATCATGGAATATCTCTCCATCTGTTAATGTCGTCTTTGATTTCTTTCGTTAGTGTCTTATAATTTTCTGTGTACGGTTCCTTTGTCTCCTTAGGTAAGTTTATTCCTAGATATTTAGTTCTTTTTGTTGCTATGGTGAATAGAATTGATTCCTTAATTTCTCTTTCTGATTTTTCATTGTTAGTATATAGAAATGTAGGTGATTTCTGTGTATTGATTTTGTATCCTGCAACTTTGCTAAATTAATTGAGTAGTTCTAGTAATTTTCTGATACTGTCTTTAGGGTTTTATACGTACAGTATCATGTTATCTGCAAACAGTGAGAGCTTTACTTCTTCTTTTCCAATCTGGATTCCTTTTATTTCCTTTTCTTCTCCGATTACTGTAGCTAGGACTTCCAGAGGAAAGGGAATGACAACCCACTCCAGTACGTTTGTCTGGGAAATCCCACGGATGGAGGAGCCCGGTGGGCTGCCATCTATAGGGTTGCACGGAGTCGGACACGACTGACATGACTTAGCAGCAGCAGTACCAGGAGGACTTCCAGAACTATGTTGAAAAATAGTGGTGAAAGAGGACACCCTTGTCTTGTTCCTGATCTTATGGGGAATGCTTTCAGTTTTTCACAATGGGGAATAACGTTTGCTGTAGGCTTATCATATATGGCCTTTACTACGTTGAGGTAGGTTCCTTTTATGCCCATTTTTTAAAGATTTTGAATTTTGTCAAAGGCTTTTTCTGCATCTATTGAGATGATCATGTGGATTTTATCTTTCAATTTGTTAATATAGTGTATCACAGTGATTGATTTCCATATATTGAAGAATCCTTGCATCCCTGGAATAAACCCAAATTGATCATGGTGTATGAGCTTTTTGATGTGTTACTGAATTCTGTTAGCTAAAATTTTGTTGGGGATTTTTCATCTGTATTCATCAGTCATATTGGCCTGTAGTTTTCTTTTGTGTGTGTGTGTGTGTGTTGTCTTTGAATTATTTTGATGTCAGGGTGATGGTGGCCTTATTGAGTGAGCGTGAAAGTCTTCCTCTGCAATTTTTGAAAGAGGATTAGAAGGATAGACATTAGTTGTTCTCTAAATGTTTGACAGAATGATCTTGTGAAGCCATCTAATCCTGGGCTTTTTTTTAAAATATAAATTTATTTATTTTAATTAGAGGCTAATTACTTTACAATATTGTATTGGTTTTGCCATACACTGACATGAATCCTCCATGGGTGTACAGGTGTTCCCCATCCTGAACACCCCTTCACCTCCCTCCCCATTCCATCTCTCTGGGTCATCCCAGTGCACCAGCCCCGAGCACTCTGTATAATGTATCGAATCTGGACTGGCCATCTGTTTCCCATATGATAATATACATGCTTCAATGCCATTCTCCCAAATCATCTCACCCTCGCCCTCTCCCACAGAGTCCAAAAATGCATAAAAAAGTGTTCTATACATCTGTGTCTCTTTTGCTGTCTTGCATACAGGGTTATCATTACCATCTTTCTAATTCCATATATATGCGTTATTATAATGTATTGATGTTTTTCTTTCTGGCTTACTTCAATCTGTATAATAGCCTCCAGTTTTGATTTTTGGAAGATTTTCTGATCACAGTTTCAATTTCAGTACTTGTGATTGGGTTGTTCATAATTTCTATTTCTTCCTGGTTCAGTCTTGGAAGATTGAACTTTTCTAAGAATCTGTCCATTTATTCCAGTTTATCTATTTTATTGCCATACAGTTGTTCATAATAGTGTGTTATAATCCCTTGTATTTCTGCATTGTCTGCTGTAACCTCTCCTTTTCCATTTCTAATTTTGTTGATTTGATTCTTGTCTCTTTTCTTTCTTGATGAGTCTGGCTTAGGGTTTGTCAATTTTGTTTATCTTCCTAAAGAACCAGCTTTTAGTTTTATTAATCTTTACTATTGTTTCTTTCATTTCTTTTTCATTTATTTCTGATCATATCTTTATAATTTCTTTCCTTCTATTAATTTTGAGGGTTTTTTATTCTTTTTTTAGTTGCTTTAGGTGCAAAGTTAGGTTGACTATTCCATGTTTTTCATGTTTCTTGAGGTAGGATTATATTGCTATGAACTTCCCTCTTAGAACTGCTTTTGCTGCATCCCATACGTTTTGAGTTGTCATGGTTTAATTGTCATCTGTTTCTAGAATTTTTTTCATTTCCCTTATGATTTCTTCAGTAACCTGTTGGTTATTTACAGATGTATTGTTTAATCTCCATGCGTTTTTGTTTCTTACAGTTTTTTTTTCTTATAATTGATATCTAGTCTCATAGCATTGTGGTTGGAGAAAATGCTTAATATGATTTCAATTTTCTTAAATTTACTGAGGTTTGATTTGTGACCCAAGATGGGGTCTATTATAGAGAATGTTCCATGTGCACTTGAGAAGGCATATTCTGCACCTTAAAGACATTTTTACATACAATTTTTACATACAAAGAAGACATACAATTAATTGACTGATAAACATATGAAAAGATGCTCAACATAAGTCATGATTAGAGAAATGTAAATCGAAACTAAAATGAAATACCACCTGACACCAGTCAGAAATGTTATCATCTAAAAGTCTGCAAATGATAAATGCTGGAGAGGGTGTGGAGAAAAGGGACTCTCTTGCATTTCTGGAGGGAATATAAATTGATACAGTCAGTATGGAAGACGGTATGGAGATACCTTAAAAATCTTGGAATAAAAACATCATATGGCCCAACAATCACACTCCTAGGCATATACCCTGAGGAAACCAAAATTGAAAAAACACATATACCTCAATGTTCATTACAGCACTATTTACAATAGATAGAATATGGAAGCAATCTAGATGTCCATCAAAAGATGAATGGATTCAGAAGCTGTGGTACATATATACAATGGAATACTATCCCGTCATAAAAAGTAATGCATTTGAGTCAGTTCTAATGAGATGGACAAACCTAGAGCCTATTATTCAAAGTAAAATAAGTAAAAGAGAAATAAAAATATCATATACTGATGCATATATATGGAATCTAGATATATGAAACTGATGAATTTGTTTTCAGGACAGCAATGGAGAAACATAGAGAGCAGACCTAAGGACATGGGAGGAGGGGAGGAGGGAGAGGGTGAGATGTATGGAGAGAGTAATATGGAAATTTATAAAACCATATGTGAAATAGATAGCCAATGGGAATTTGCTGTATGACTCAGAGAACTCAAACAGGGGCTCTGTGACAGTCTAGAAGAGTGGGATGTGGAGGAAGATGGAAGGGGAGGTTTGGGCAGGAGGGGTCATGGCTGAACCTATGGTTGATTCTTGTTGATGTATGACAGGAAAACCACAAAATTCTGTAAAGCAAGTATCCTTCAATTAAAAAAATAAAATAAAATGAAAAAAAAAGCCATTTTAGTTACTTTTGTTCTATTCAGTTTAGCAACTTCCTTAGTGTTCACGTAGAAGAATCCAATGCATTCTGCTTGAGTCTCTACACTGTTCAGAAACAAGCTGTGTGTGAATCTTGAAATCCAAGCCTCTAGTTTAAGCTGTATTTTGTGGCTCAGATAGGTAGTTAATTGTAGCTGAGTAGTAGCTGAGAAACACTTTGGTTGCTTTTGTTACATTCAGTTCAAAAACTTCCTGAGTCTAACCCTTAAGTTTTCTGAAAGAAACAGGCTTCTTGGAACTCCTTGTTAGCAGGCCATCTTACAGTACATTCTCACCTAACCAGGTTAGTTATAGGTATAATACTAGCTAGTCACAGAATTCTCTGTTCAAACAGTGTTCACAAAGAAGGATTCAATGGGTCTTATTGGAGTCTCTAGACTGTTCAGAAACATGCTGTGTGTGAATCTTGAAGTCTGAGTCTCTTGGCTAATGCAATACTATCTGCCTTGAAAAAATATTTTGTTGTATACTGTTCAACAACTTTCTTAGTCTAAGCATTGAGTTTTCTGAAAGAAATTAGCTTCTTGGAACTCCATGTTAGGAGGTCGTCTCAGAGAACTTTTCAATTAATCAGATTAGTGATAGGTATATTACTAACTAGTCACAGAACTGTCTGCCTAAACCAGGATTCACAAAGAAGGATCTAGTGTGTCCTATCTGAACCTCTGAACATTTCTGAAACATGCAATGAGTGAATCTTGAAATCCAAGCACCTTGACTAAAGTTTTTCTGCTTCAAAAAGCTAGTTAGTAGACTGAAAGAAAACTTGTTGAAAAAGAGTTTAGATGCTTTTGTCATATTCAGTTCAACAAATTCCTGAATCAAAGTTTTGAATTTTTTCTCAGCTCACACCAGTGTTCATGAAGGACACAAGCATCCTTTTTGAGACTCTACATTGTTCAGACACATGCTGTGTGAATCCTAAAATCCGAGTCTCTTAGCTAAAGCTGTCTTATCTGATTTGGAAAGAAAGTGGTAAACTGAAAGCTAGTTAAAAAACATTTTGGTTATACGTATATTGTATTCAGTACAACAAATTATTTAGTCTAACCATTGAGTTTTCTGAAAAAAAACAGGCTGCTTGGAATTTCGTGTAAGGAAGTTCAGTTCAGTTCAGTTCAGTTGCTCAGTCGAGTCCTATTCTTTGCAACCCCATGAATCACAGCACGCCAGGCCTCCCTGTCCATTACCAAATCCTGGAGTTCATTCAAACTCATGTCCATGGAGTCGGTGATGCCATCCAGCCATCTCATCCTGTTGTCCCCTTCTCCTCCAGCTCCCAATCCCTCCCAGCATCGAGTCTTTTCCAGTGAGTCAACTCGTCGCATGAGGTGGCCAAAGTATTGGAGTTTCAGCTTTAGCATCAGTCCTTCCAGTGAAAACCCAGGATTGATCTCCTTTAGAATGGACTGGTTGGATCTCCTTGCAGTCCAAGGGACTCTCAAGAGTCTTCTCCAGCACCACAGTCAAAAGCATCAATTCTTCGGTGATCAGCTTTCTTCACAACCCAATACTCACATCCATACATGACCACTGGAAAAACCATAGCCTTGACTAGACGGACCTTGGTTGGCAAAGTAATATCTCTGCTTTTTAATATACTATCTAGGTTTGTCATACCTTACCTTCCAAGGAGTAAGAGTCTTTTAATTTCATGGCTGCAATCAGCAACCACAGTGATTTTGGAGCCATAAAAAAATAAAGTCTGACACTGTTTCCACTGTTTCCCCATCTATTTCCCATGAAGTGATGGGACCAGATGACATGATCTTTGTTTTCTGAATGTTGAGCTTCAAGCCAACCTTTTCACTCTCCTCTTTCACTTCATCAAAAGGCATTTGAGTTCCTCTTCACTTTCTGCCATAAGGGTGGTGTCATCGGCATATCTGAGGTTATTGATATTTCTCCCAGCAATCTTGATTCCAGCTTGTGCTTCTTGCAGCCCAGCGTTCCTCGTGATGTACTCTGCATAGAAGTTAAATAAGCAGGGTGACAATATACAGCCTTGACGTACTCCTTGTCCTATTTGGAACCAGTCTGTTGTTCCATGTCCAGTTCTAACTGTTGCTTCCTGACCTGCATAATTTCTCAAGAGGCAGGTCAGGTGGTCTGGTATTACTATGTCTTTCAGAATGTTCCACAGTTTATTGTGATCCACACAGTCAAAGGCTTTGGCATAGGCAATGAAGCAGAAATAGGATGTTTTTCTGGAACTCTGTTGCTTTCTCCATGATCCAGTGGATGTTGGCAATTTGATCTCTGATGCCTCTGCCTTTTCTAAAATCTGCTTGAACATCTGGAAGTTCACAGTTCACATATTGCTGAAGCCTGGCTTGGAGAATTTTGAGCATGAATTTACTAGAAACTCCAAGACTTTGGCCACCTCATGCGTCTAGTTGACTCACTGGAAAAGAGTCTGATGCTAGGAAGGATTGGGGGTGGGAGGAGAAGGGGACGACAGAGAATAAGATGGCTGGATGGCATCACTGACTCGATGGACATGACTTTGAGTGTACTCCGGGAGTTGGTGATGGACAGGAGGCCTGGCGTGCTGTGATTCATGGGGTCGCAAAGAGTCGGACACGACTGAGCAACTGAACTGAACTGAACTGAACTTACTAGCATATGAGATGAGTGCAGTTGTGCGGTAATTTGAGCATTCTTTTGCATTCCCTTTCTTTGGGATTGGAATGAAGACTGATATTTTCCAGTCCTGTGGCCACTGCTGAGTTTTCCAAATTTGCTGGCATATTGAGTGCAGCATTTTCACAGCATCATCTTTCAGGATTTGAAATAGTTCAACTGGAATTCCATCACCTCCACTAACTTTGTTCGTAGTGTTGCTTTATAAGGCCCACTTAACTTCATATTCCAAGATGTCTGGCTCTAGGTGAGTGATCACACTATCGTGATTATCTTCTTCGTGAAGATCTTTTTTGTACAGTTCTTCTGTGTATTCTTGCCACCTCTTCTTCATATCTTCTGCTTCTGTTACATCCATACCATTTCTGTCCTTTAACAAGCCAATTTTTGCATGAAATGTTCCTTTGATATCTCTAATTTTCTTGAAGAGATCTCTTGTCTTTCCTATTCTGTTGTTTTCCTCTATTTCTTTGCACTGAGGAAGGATTTCTTATCTCTCCTTGCTATTCTTTGGAACTCTGCATTCAGCTGCTTATATCTTTCCTTTTCTCCTTTGCTTTTCACTTCTCTTCTTTTCACAGCTATTTGTAAGGCCTCCTCAGACAGCCATTTTGATTTTTTGCATTTCTTTTTCATCTGGGTGGTCTTGGTCCCTGTCTCCTGTACAATGTCACGAACCTCCATCCATAGTTCATCAGGCACTCTATCTGTCAGATCTAGTCCCTTAAATCTATTTCTCACTTCCACTTTATAATCATAAGGGATTTGATTTAGGTCGTATCTGAATGGTCTAGTGGTTTTCCTTACTTTCTTCAATTTCAGTCTGAATTTGGCAATAAGGAATTCATGCTCTGAGCCACAGTCAGCTCCTGGTCTTGTTTTTGCCAGCTGTATAGAGCTTCTCCATCTTTGGCTGCAAAGAATATAATCAATCTGATTTTGGTGTTGACCATCTGGTGATGTCCATGTGTAGAGTCTTCTCTTGTGTTGTTGGAAGAGGGTGTTTGCTATGACCAGTGTGTTCTCTTGGCAAAACTCTATTAGCCTTTGCCCTGCTTCATTCCGTGCTCTAAGGCTAAATTTGCCCGTTACTCCCGGTTTTTCTTGACTTCCTACTTTTGCATTCCAGTCCCCTATAATGAAAAGGACATCTTTTTGGGGTGTTAGTTCTAAAAAGTCTTGTAGGTTTTCATAGAACGTTCAACTTCAGCTTCTTCACCGTTACTGGTTGGGGCATAGGCTTGGATTACTGTAATATTGAATGATTTGCCTTGGAAACGAACAGAAATAATTCTGTCGTTTTTAAGATTGTATCCAAGTACTGTATTTCGAACTCTTTTGTTGACCATAATGGCTACTCCATTTCTTCTAAGGGATTCCTGCCCACAGTAGTAGATATAATGGTCATTTGAGTGAAATTCACCCATTCCAGTCCATTTTAGTTCGCTGATTCCTAGAATGTCGACGTTCACTCTTGCCATCTCCTGTTTGACCACTTTCAATTTGCCTGGATTCATGGACCTAACATTCCAGATTCCTATGCAATATTGCTCTTTACAGCATCGGACCTTGCTTCTACAACCAGTCACATCCACAACTGGGTATTGTTTTTGCTGTGGCTCCATGCCTTCATTCTTTCTGGAGTTATTTCTCCACTGACCTCCGGTAGCATACTGGGCACCCACTGACCTGAGGAATTCCTCATTCCCCAGTATCCCATCATTTTGCCTTTTGATACTGTTCATGGGGTTCTCAAGGCAAGTATACTGAAGTGGTTTGCCATTCCCTTCTCTAGTGGATCACATTCTGTCACACCTCTACACCATGACCCTCCCATCTTGGGTGGCCCCACACGTCATGGCTCAGTTTCATTGAGTTAGACAGGGCTGTGGTCCATGCGATCAGATTAACTAGTTTTCTGTGATTATGATTTCAGTGTGTCTGCCATCTTATGCCCCTTCGCAATACCTACCGTCGTATTTGGCTTTGTCTTACTTTGGTCGTGGGATATCTCTTCACATCTGCTCCAGCAAAGCACAGTCACTGCACCTTTCCTTGGGTGAGGGGTATCTCCTTAAAGCCACCCCTCCTGACCTTGAACATGGAGTAGCTCCTCTCAGCCCTCCTGAGCCCGTGCAGCCACCGTCTCTTGGACATGGGGTAGTTCCTTTCGGCCTCCAGCCCTGACGTCAGTGTTGGGTAGCTCCACTTGGCCACTGCCCCTGGCCTCGGGCGTGGGGTAGCTCTTTTCGGCCACACTTCTATGCATGGTCGGTTGTGCAGCCATCTCACGTCTGCGCGCTCGGAGCCAAATATCTAGTTTAAAAACACTTTGGGGACTTATATTATATTCAGTTCAAAAATGTCCTTAGTCTAGCAGTTGAATTTTCTGAAAGAAACAGGCTTTTTGGAATTCCTTGTTAGCAGGTCATCTCAGAGTACATTTTCACATAATCAGGTTAGCTTTAGGCATAGTACTAACTAGTCAGAGAACTCTGCTCAAATCAATTCTCATAAAGAAAGATCCAGTGTGTCCTGTTTGAGTCTCTACATTATTCAGCAACACGGTGCATGTGAATCTTGAAATCTGAGCCTCTTGGCTAATGCTATATTGTCTGCCTCAGAAACCGAGTCAGTTGTCGACTGAAGAGTAGTTGAGAAACACTTCGGTTGCTTTTGCTACGATCTCCTTAGTCTAACACTTAAGGTTTTGGAAAGAAAAAGGCTGCTTGGAAATCCTTGTTAGCAGATCAACTCAGAGTACATTTTCACCTAACCAAGTTATTATAGGTATACTAAGTAGTCACAGAACTTTCTGCTCAAACCAGTGATCACAAAAAAGAATCCAGGGCATCTTGTATCTCTACATTGTTCAGAAATATGCTGTGTGTGAATCTTCAAATCCAAGACCCTTAGCTAAATATGTATTATCTGCCTCAGGAAGCTAGTTAGTTGTAGACTAAAAGGTAGTTGAAAAGCAACTTTTGGTTAACTTTGTTGTATTCAGTTAAGCAAATTATTTTGTCTAACCCCTGAGTTTTCTGAAAGAAACAGGCTGCTTGAAACTCCTTGTTAGGAGGTAATCTCAGAGTACATTTTCACATAATCAGGTTAGTTATAGGTATTGTACTAACTAGTCACAGAACTCTCTACTAAAACCAATGTTCATGAAGAAGGATCCAGTGTGTCCTGTTTGAGTCTGGGATAGATATACCTATGGGTATTAGAGGATCTCCTAGGCAGATAGAGGTTAACTAGCCCACTGCGGGTACACACTGGTGGCAGAAGACCAAGGGAGTATTGAGCAGTGGGAGACCTCTGAGAGATTCCCATTTTACCTATGAGGGCCCTACCCAAGAGCCCTCAGGTCAACCAACAAGCAAGATAGGAACTGAGCTCCACCCATCAGTCAACTGAAGACCCAAAGTCATACTGCACTCACAGCCACCTCAGAACAGATACCTTGACACAGCCTTGCTTACCAGAGGGTAAAGACGCGGCTCCACCAATCAGAAGGTAAGTATTAGTCCCTCCCACCAGGAAGTCAATCACAAGGCAAGCACCAGCCACTCCCACCAGGAAGCCTGCACAAGCTGGTGGGCCAACTTCACCCACCAGGATGCAGACACCAGAAAGAGAGGAACCACAACCCTAGAGCTTGTGGAAAGGAAAACAGAAACATAGAAAAACAAAATAAGATGACAGATAAGCATGCTGCAGATGAAGGAACAAGATAAAATTGCAGAACAAGTAAATGAAGAATGGTTATGCAACCTACCTGAAAAAGAATTCAGGGTAATGATAGTGAAGATGATCATCTCAGTAAAAAAAAAAATGGCAGTGCAGATGGAGAAGATACAAAAAAAAAATGTTTAACAAAGAACTAGAAGACTTACAGAACAGATGAACAACACTAAAACTGAAATGAAAAATGCACTAAAAGGAATCCATTGCAAAATAACTGAGGCAGAAGAACAAATAAGTGATCTGGAAGACAGATTAGAGGAAATCACTGGCACCAAGCAGTATAAAGAAAAAAGAATGAAAAAAAATGAGGACAGTCTCAGAGACCTCTGGGACAACATTTGACATTCAACAGATGCAACATTTGTTTCATAGGGATCCCAGAAGGAGAAGAGAAAGGGCCTGAGAAAATATTTGAGGAGCTTATAGATGAAAACCTCCTTAATATAAGACGGGAAAAAATCAAGTCCAAGAAGAGCAGAGTCCCAGACAGAATAAATCCAAGGGAACACATTGAAACACATATAATAAAACTGAAAAAAAATTAAAATATGAAGAAAAAATATTTTTAAAAAACAGCAAAGGAAAGGCAACAAATAATATAAAAATGAATCTCCATAAGGTTATCAGGTGATTTTTCAACAGTAACTCAGCAGGTCAGAAGTGAGGGACATGATATATTTAAAGGGATGAAATGGAAAAACCTACAACCAAGAAGATGCTACCCAGAAAAGTTCTCATTCATTTGATAGAGAAAAAAAGTTTTACAGTCAAGCAAAAGGTAAGAGAATACAGCAGCACCAAAGTAGCCTTGCAGTAAATGTTGAAAGAACTTGTTTAGCTGGTGAAAAGAAAGATGGCACAACTAGAAACACTAAAATCACAAATAGGAAAGCTCACTGGTAAAAGCAGACATACAGTAAAAGTAGGAATTATCCACACAAATATGGTAGTGAAACAAGCAACTCTGAGGAGAGTACAAATGTAAGAAATGGGAAATGCATTTAAAATTAACAGATCAACAACTTAAAACAACCTTGTATGCTATGTCATACCTCATGGAAACTCCAAACTATAAAACCACAACACATAAACACACACAAAACAGAAAAAGCAACCCAAATGCAACACTAAAAATGGTCATCAAATCTTAAAAGAACAAAAGAAGAAAGGGAAAAGAAAAAGGACCTACCAAAACAAGCCCAAAACAATTTTAAAAATGGCAATAGGAGCATTGTTGTTGTTCAGTCGCTAAGTCATGTCCGACTCTCTGTGACCCCATGGACTGCAGCACATGAGGCTTCTCTGTCCTCCACTCTCTCCCAGGGTCTGCCCAAATCCATGTCCATTGAGTTGGTGATGCCTTCTAAACATCTCATCCTCTGCTGCCCTCTTCTCCTTTTGCTTTCAATCTTTCCCAGCATCAGGGCTTTTTCTAATGAGTCAGCTCTTTTCATCAGATGGTCAAAGTATTGGAGTTTCAGCTTCAGCCACAGTCTTTCCTATAAATACTCAGTGTTGATTTCCTTTAGGATTGACTGGCTTGATCTCCTTGCAGTCCATGGGACTCTCAGGAGTCTTTTCCAGCACCACAATTCAAAGATATCAATTTTTCAGCTCTCAACTTTCTTTATGGTCCCACTATCACATCCATAAATGACTACTGGGACAACCAAAGCTTTAACTATATTCACTTCTGTCAGCAAACAGATGTCTCTGCTTTTAAATATGCAGTCTAGGTTCGTCATAGCATTTCTTCCAAGGAGCAAGTGTCTTTTAATTTCGTGTTGCAATCACATCTGCAGTGATTTTGGAGTCCAAAAGTATAAAATTTGACACTGCTTCCACTATTTCCCTGGCTATTTGCCATGAAGCGATGGAAACAGATGCCATGATCTTAGATTTTTGAGTGTTGAGTTTTAAGCCAGATTTTTCACTCTCCTCTTTCACCTTCATCAAGAGGCTTTTTAGCTCCTCTTCACTTTCTGCCATTAGAGTAGTATCTTGTGCATATCTGAGGTTGTTAGATGTTTTTCCCAGCAATCTTGATTCCACCCTGTGAATCATCCAGCTCAACATTCCTCATGATATATTCTGCATATCAGTAGTTAACCTTAAATGTAAATGGATTAAGTGCTCCAACCAAAAGGCAGGGATGCACCTAGAGATTATTACACTAAGTGAAGTAAGTCAGACAGAGAAAGACAAATATGATATCACTTATATGTGGAATGCAATAACCACTGATAAAAATGTACTTATTTACAAACCAGAAACAGACTCGCAGATCTCAAAATCAAACTTATAGTTACCAAAGGAGAAAAATGGTGGGGGAAGTGATCAATTAAGATACTGGGTTAAGGTATACATATATAAAATTATAAAGTAGATAATAAGGACCTTCTGCATAGCAGGGGGAATTATATTCAATATTTCTATAATATCTTCTATTGGAAGAGAATCTGAAGAAGAGGTGACATATGTATAACTAATTCACTTTGCTGTACACCTAAAACTAATACAACACCTATTATATAGAGTGAAGTAAGCCAGAAAGAAAAATACCAATACAGTATACTAACGTATATATATGGAATTTAGAAAGATGGTAATGATAACCCTGGTTACGAGACAGAAAAAGAGACAGATGTATAGAACAGTCTTTTGGACTCTGTGGGAGAGGGCGAGGGTGGCATGATTTGGGAGAATGGCATTGAAACATGTATATTGTCATATGTGAAATGAATCGCCAGTCTAGGTTCGATGCATGATACAGGATGCTCGGGGCTGGTGCACTGGGATGACCCAGAGGGATAGTATGGGGATGGAGGTGGGAGGGAGGGCTCAAGATGGGGAACACATGTACACCAGGGGCAGATCCAGGTCAATATATGGCAAAACCAATACAATATTGTAAAGTAATTAGCCTCCAATTTAAATAAGTGAACTTTTTTAAAAAAGAAAAAAGAAACTAATACATCATTGTAAATCAACTGTTCTCCAATAAAATTTTTCCAAAAAATAGTGAGGGGTTGAGTACATTGCAGCTTATTTCCACATGGATTAGGGCCTCAGAGTCAGCATTAGGTTTTATAGGATTAGGGCCTGGGGATTAGGGTTCTTTTTAGGACCCTAATATTAGGGCTAGAATTAGGGTTTGGGGTAAGGCCTCATGGCTAGGACCTTAGACTTAACACGTTGGGGTTAGATCTTAGGGTTAGGTGCCTCAGAGGAAGGGATCTTAAAAGGAATGTACTAGACCCTATTGGCTGATTCATTCTTAAATATGACAAAGGAGAAGAGGACAACACAGGATGAGATGGTTGGATGGCATCACACCGAGTCAACAGACAAGAGATTGACCAAGCTCTGGGAGTTGGTGAAGGACAGGGAAGCCTGGAGTGCTGCTGTCCACAGGGTTGGACACAACTGAGTAACTGAAGTGCACTGAACTGATGTTGTTCAGGAAAAAAAGTAAGATGCACAGAATTGCATACTTTATATCCTATTTTTGTAAAGTACCAATTTTTTCTATGTACCATTTATATTAATACATGTACATTCATAGGAGAATAACATTAACATTGGATAATGGCAGGGAGATGAGGGGAAATATTTTTTTAACTGCATTTTCAAAGGGGCATTCACCTCTTTTGACTCCACTGGTCTCATAGGGAAAGAATCATGGGTCCTCAAGCTTCCATCTTCTACCTGGTTCCTGTACACCTTTCCCTATCCAGTCACTTGCTATGGACTCCTCAATTTACAAGATGACAGCTACAAATGAAATTCTCCCACAATCTTAGGAAAGAGGCAGAGCCTGCCTTAATGAGAGACTTAAAGCTTAGCATCCTTTAAGGAAGAGGTGAACATTTTCCCTCATACTTCCCTTAAGCCTTTTGCAACTGTATCTTGCCTGAAAATTGGCCTTTCTTTAGGTCCTGGAGTAATGACTACACAGCACAATGTCTTACTTATGGAAATGCTTTTCTTCGACTCTATGCTAATAATCATAATTGTAACAATCTTGCTTGAGAACCTGTTTCTCAACAACAGAATATCTCACCCAGAAACACATTGCCCAGAACTCATTCTTTCTGGCTAAACTTTTACTGAAGTTATCTCTGGATATATGCCTTGGGAAAGGGTCTAATGGAACTCTCACAACCTTGAAGTATTCTATCTGTTCTCAGCAGCCAGTTTGAAAAGTATATAATTCCCTGATTAAAATAGTGAGGTGGGGTACTCTTCTACTTCCTTCCAGTGCCTTTTGCTAGAGGCTTTCTCTATACTTTTCACTCTAATAAAACTTTGTTACACAAAGCTCTGAGTGACTGAGCCCACATCTTTTGGGTCCTGGAGTGAAATTTTCTCCTGTAGAGATCACAAATACTGGCACTGTTCACCATAGGCTATCACTCTCATGTGAAAGAGAAAAAAACAGGCAAAATAGAATACATAGTGAAATGTTTCTGATAATAAACCTGAGGCCTCTGAGAATCTCACATACAGAAGTCCAGGTATCATCTTCACAGGAGACCATATCAAAGAGGCAGCAGTGGAGACACCTAACCCAAACCAGCACTTGCCTCATCCAGGAGGTAGCCACTCCATGATGCCAGGGTCTATTAAATTATGTTAGACACTCCCCTTTCACTTAAGCCTATGGAAATTGGCATGTATTCCCTGAACCACCTATCATATCTTGAGGCCCTGAGCTGAGGGAAAGTATCTGATCTCTGCTAGGGGAATGGGAAGGAGTCTTGGCCACAGCCAACCCACTCAGTCCCCTGGTACTTCCATCTCCTGATGCTCAGCATTGGCTATAAGAAACAAATGCTAGGCTTCAACCCTAAGCAACAAGGGTCATATTTTGCCTGCCCAGTGTCTGTCATTCCACAATCAGTGACTATCACCCAGGACAGACTGCTATGGGAACAGTCCTCCATACCCATGAAGGGGCCCATAGGGGATGGTTTAGGGTGGGATCACTTTTCTCTCCACCTAACACTAGGTTCTCCCTTCACTTGATCTTTCCTTGTCCCAACCTAGAACAATCTAGCCTCCCTCTGGTACAGCCTCATAGAGGCCCTTCTTCTCCAGTGTTGGTGGCATATCTTTCCTCAGCCTTCTGCTCCTCTTTTAGGTCTTATCTCTGACTCAGGTCTCAGGCCCTTATTCTCTTAAACAGTTGAAGCTCTGCACTGGCTTTCACTATTCCAGAACAGCAAACTAAATTGGATTTGATAAAGTCGGTGACTGACAAGATGAGTGGCTGGAAGTGGGATGGAGAGACAGGTGATATCTGAGGGAAACAGAGGCAAGAGAAAAGCAGTGTGTGTGCAGGACAATGAATTGGTATCTGTCCTCAACCTGTCCCACGTATCTGACTTGAATATTTATGTAGAGAGAAGGGTCAGAGGTTGAAGTTGATGGTGCCACTGAGAAGGGGTTTTTGTGATGCTCTGGATACAGATACAGATGCTTCAGTAGCATGATACAGAGTGTGTTCCAGGAGGAGGAAGGGGCACTTCCCCCAAGCTTTGCATGGGAGGTGGAACTGCTTGTAGCTGCTTGAGAAGTGAAAGGCTCATGACTGAGCCAGCATGTCAGCTGACACACGAACATTCTCATGACAGCCAAGTGAAGTAGGAGGATTCCCTAAAGCAGGACAGATGTGATCAACAGAGGAAGAAACTAATCATAATAAGTGATAACGTGAACCAAACACATGTCAGAAACTACAGTTAGCACTTCAGACTGATTAATTTATTTAAGTATCAAAATGCCTCTACATGGAATGTGATCTTGCACTACAAGAAAAGAGCACAACCTGGGCATTTGTGTTTGAAGGTCGGCGCCTATGCAGATGAATCATGATGTCACCATTCTCAAGACATTCGATTGTTTAGAGTCTTAGTTCCCTCATCTGTAAAAGGTGAAAATGGTTGTGAAAAAGAATCAGTGGAATCACAAACACAAAGCACTTGATATAACGCTCACTTATGATCATCTCCATTCCATCTGTAAGTAAACAGAGGATCAATATCTTATCCAAGACACATACTGGAGTGTACAAGAGCCCACACTGGAGGTCAGGATGACTGACCCTGAAACCAGAACACAAAATCTGATCCCTGAACCTGCACTTGCCCAATGGATTCAAGACTTACAGTGTCTTCAAATGACCATGCCCTAATATCAAGATGGTGAGGGGATTTATGTATGAATCCCAACACTTTATACCTATCCTTATTATCTTTTAAAATTAAGTGCCAACAAAAATAATTGAAGATGAAAAAGATTAAGAGAGCTTATTCCCATATAACCTCACTAAAATAATCACTGAAGAAAAATTTCAGCAAGAATAAAGGTAGGTCTAGAGAATAGACCTGGAGAAGGCAATGGCAAGCCAAACCAGTACTCTTGCCTAGAAAATCCCATGGATGGAGGAGCCTGGTAAGCTGCAGTCCGTGGGGTCGCTAAGGGTTGAACACGACTGAGCGACTTTACTTTCACTTTCACACATTGGAGAAGGAAATGGCAACTCACCCCAGTGTTCTTGCCTGGAGAATCCCAGGGAAGGGGGAGCCTGGTGGGCTTCCGTCTCTGGGGTCACACAGAGTCGGACACGACTGAAGTGACTTAGCACAGCAGAGAATAAACCAGGAACACAAGAAAAATAACTATATAATAATATAATATTATATAATAATTATATATAGTTTTAATATAATAATATAAAAGTAATTATATAATTAATTTCCTTATTTTAAAAAACACAAGTGTCTAAATTACAAGAAATACTGATACATGAGAATAATTGATGGCTATTTGGACTGTGCTAGGACCATTCTGGGAGAAGGCAATTACAAGCCACTCCAGTATTATTGCCTAGAAAATCCCATGGATGGAGGAGCCTGGTAGGCTGCAGTCCGTGGGGTCGCAAAGGGTCGGACACGACTGAGCGACTTCACTTCCACTTTTCACTTTCACACATTGGAGAAGGAAATGGCAACTCACTCCAGTGTTCTTGCCTGGAGAATCCCAGGGATGGGGGAGCCTGGAGAGCTTCCGTCTATGGGGTTGCACAGAGTCGGATACGACTGAAGTGACTTAGCAGCAGCAGCAGCAGGACCGTTCTAAAGGAGATCAATCCTGAGTCCTTCATTGGAAGGACTGATGCTAAAGCTGAAACTCCCAATTCTTTGGCCACCTTATCTGACGAGTTAACTCACTGGAAGAGACTCTGATGTTGGGAAGGATTGGGGGCGGGAGGAGAAGGGGACGACAGAGAATGAGATGGCTGGATAGCATCACCGACTCCATAGACATGAGTTTGAGTGAACTCCGGGAGTTGGTGATGGACAAGGAGGTCTGGCGTGCTGTGATACATGGGGTTGCAAAGAGTCAGACACGACTGAGCGACTGAACTGAACTGAGGACCATTGAGGGGCTTCCCAGGTGATGCTAGTTGTGAAGAAACCACCAGCCAATGCAAGGGAGACATGAGACATGGGTCTGATCCATGGGTCAGGAAGGTCCCCTGGAAGGGGGCATGGAAACCTGCTCCAGTATTCTTGCCTGGAGAATCCCATGGACAGAGGATCCTGGCAGGCTATAGTCCATAAGGTCACAAAGAGTTAGACGCAACTGAAGCAACTTAGCCCGCACACACGCAGGACCATTGAGAAGAGAATACAACAGTGCAATAAATATAACTTTTGTTAGAAAAGCTATAATGAGACTGATTTGGGTATGGGGCTTTCAGAAGGGAAGAACAAGGTGGTCACCAAATCCTCTCCTCAAAAAGCAATGTTAAAATCACCAGCTGTCTTACTTTTCCCCGCTTAGCCCTTCTAATGAAACTAAGTATCTTGGAAATTATTACAGAGACAATAATGAAAGAACTCTGAAGGCTGGAAAAAAGAAATCAGACTGACTACGGATCTCAGGACTTGCAGAATAACACAGGGTTTTCCTGTAGGGTTTTTTCTTTCTTTTCTTTCTTTCTTTGTATTATTGTTATTTGGTCTCACATATACCCAGGACTTGGTAAAGGGAGTTTTGAAACCTGGAACTACCAGGTATGTGAAAAACAAAACCCACCAACAGTAAAAAGGCTGATCTCTCTGGCCAAAGGATAAGAAACAAGAAGCCAAACAGATTGAGTGGAGAGTGCAAACCTGCATCCACAACTGAGTTACCAGCAAGTAGAATCAACTGCCCACAAAAGCTCCAAATATCCACAGCAAAGTCATTGTCTCCCTGACTTCCGCCAGCAGCATAAAGAGACAGGAACAATGGGTTCTGACTCACCTTCCCTGTACAACAGGTGATGGCTCACAGACACTAGACAACTCAGGAAACACCTTTATGTTCCCACACACAGCACCAGCAGGAATTGACAGAAGCCCCAGAAGAATGAAGGAATATTTCCAGGGTTCAGGGAGCTAAACTTTCAAGTTCACAAAATAGGTCAACTTACAAGCTAAACCTAAACAAAAAAATTCCTAAGTAGAAGATTAAAATAGGACTATGTAAGCATAAAAACCAAAATATCAAGGATACAACAGGAAAAACTTTCCTCATGCCCAAAGTCAGTGAAACCATAAACAGTGAGTAAAAACAGTCGGCTGACACCAGTACCAGGTTGAATGATAAAATTGTCACCCAAGGATCTTAAATTTGCCATCATGAATACATTTCAATAAGCAATTACAAATTCTCTTGAAACAGATGAAAAAAATTAATGTTTAACCAATAAGATAGAAGTTATAAAAAGGACAAAATGGGGGGAATCAAGTGGAAATAATACACCTGAAAACTACATCAGCTAAATATTTTTAGCTTCATAGGTGGACTCAATAGAAGTGAAGACGACAGAGGATAGAATCAATAAACTTGAAAATAAATCAGTAGAAGTTGTTCAGTTTTAGCAGAGAGAACATAGACAACAAGACAGAGCCTTAGCAACTTGAGGGACTATAACAAAGGGTCTAGAACTTACATCATCGGAGCCTCAGAAAGAGAGTACACAGTGTGGAACAAGAATCAGAAAAAAATAATGGCTGAGAATGTGACAAATTTGTCAAAACACATAAATCAGATTCAAAAAACTGAGCAAATCCAAAAATATTAAAAATAACAACAAAAAAATCTATGTCAATATATAGCATAATTAAACGTCTGAGAACTACAAAGATAAAATTTTAAAACAGAGAGAAACAAGATACTGTACAAAAAGAAATGCAAATTTTAATGACAGCAGATTTCTCTTCCAAAACAAGACCGAAGTGGCATGAAATTTTTCTAATGCTGAAAGAAACTCAGTGGTGAAAAACTGAAAACTTCTCTTCTAAAATCAGAAACAAGACAAGGATGCCTACCCTTACCACATGTATTTAACATAATATTGTAAGTCCTAGCCATAGAAATCAGACAAGAAGTCATGTAAATTGGAAGAGAAGAAGCAAAATTGTCACTGTTTGTGGATGACATGATATTGCATACTGAAAGCACTAAAGTCATCACCAATAAACTATCAGAACTAAAAAAAAATTCAGCAAAATTCAAGGTTACATGATTAATACACAGATATCTTGTTTATCTATACACTGATAAAAAAGTATCAGAAATAGAAAACGAAACAAAACAAAAAAACGCAATTACAATTGCATCAAAGGGAATAAAATACGTAGGAATGAGCTTGGCCAAGGAAATGAAAGACCTAAACTTAGAAAACTGTCAATCATTGATGAAGTAAATTGAAGATGATACAAATAAATGGAAAGATATCCATGTTCATGGATTGGATGAGTTGCTATTGTTGAAATGGCCACACTACTCAAAGCAATCTACAGATCAACTGCAATCCCTATTAAAACAAACAAAAAGAAACTCAAGACATTCTTCACAGAACTAGAACAAATAGTCCTAAAATTTGTATGAAAAACACAAAAGACCCCAAATAGCCAATGTTATGGAGCTGCAGGAATCACACTTTCTAACTTCAGACTATATTTCAAAACCATAGTAATCAAAACAGTATGGTACTGGTACCAAAAAAACACATAGATCAATTGAACAATAGAAAGCCCAAAAATAAAGTCATGCAACTATGGTCAATTGATCTACAACAAAGGAGGCAAAAACATACAATGCGAAGAAGTCTCTTCAATAAGTGGTGCTAGGAAAACTGAACAGCTACATGTAGAAGAACAAAATTAGAACATTTTCTCACATCACATATAAAAGTAAACTCAAAATGGATTAAAGACCTAAACTTAAGATCAGAAATCATAAAACTCCTAGAAGAAAACATAGACAGTACACTCTTTGACATAAATCTTAGCAGTATTTTTTAGATTTGCCTCCTCAGACAAGGGAAACAAAAGGAAAAACAACAAATGAATTGTAATTCAACTTAAAAGCTTTTGCACAGTGAAGTAACCCACCATAAAACATAGACAAACTATTGAATGGGAAAAGATATTTCCAAATGATATGTCTGATAAGTGGTTAATACTTAAAATAACAAAAAAATTTAAATATCAAACTTGAAAAATGAACAGAAGACCTGAATAGGCATTTTCCAAAGAAGACATAGCCAACTGGCACATGAAAAGATGCTCAACATCACCAATCATTAGGGAAATGCAAATCAAACCCACAATGACCATCTCTTATCTGTCAGAAATGCTATCATCAAAAAATTTAACAAATAATGTAGGTAAAGATGTGGAAAATGGGAAATGTTAGCCCACTTTGGTGAGAATTTAAACTGGTAAACCACTATGGAAAATTGCATGGAGGTTCCTCAAAAAATTAAAAATAGACCATATGATCCAATATTTCCACTCCTGGGTATATATCCAAAACAAAAACACTACTTTGAAAAGATATGTGCATCTCAAAGTTCATAACATCACTATTTACAATAGCTAAGCTATGGAAGTAATCTAAGTATCCATCAACAGATGAAAAGATCAACAAGATACACACATAAAAAGAATAAAAATTTTCCATTTGCACAACATTGATGTACCTATAGAGTGCTATGATTAGTGAAGTAAGACAGAAAGACAAATACTATATGTTTAACTTAAATGTAGAATCAAAAAAATTAAACAAATAAATAAAACAAAAACAGACATAGATAGAGTGGACAAACTATTTTTATAAATACTTTGTCTCTCCAGTGGGGAGAGTGTTGGGAGGAGGGGCATAATAAGGAAAGGGAATTAAGAGATATGAACTATCAATACTAGATTGTTGTTCAATTGCTAAGTCATGTCTGACGAGGATATAATGTACAGTATATGGAATACAACCAATAATATAAATATAGTCTGAAAATACTGAATCACTATATTGTACACTTGAAACTTTGTTGCTCAGTCTTGTCTGACTCTTTGCAACCCCACAGACTGTAGCAGGCCAGGTTTCCCTGTCCTTCAACATCTTATAGAGTTTGCTCAAACTCATGTCAATTGAGTTATTGATGTCATCCAACCATCTCATCCTCTGTTGCCCCCTTCTCCTCCTGTCTTCAATCTTTCCCAGCATCAGGGTCTTTTCCAATGAGTCAGTTCTTCACATCAGATGGGCAACGTATTGGAGCTTCAGCTTTAGCATCAGTCCTTCCAGTTGAAATTCAGGATTGATTTCTCTTGAGTAGTTTGATCTCCTTGCTGTCCAAGGGACTCTCAAGAGTGGTCTTCTCCAGCACCACAGTTCAAAAACATCAATTCTTTGGCACTCAGGCTTCTTTATGGTCCAGCTGTCACACCCATACATGACTACAAGAAAAACCATAGCTTTGGCTGTAGTCACTTTTGTCAGCAAAGTGAAGTCTCTCTTTTTTAATATGCCGTTTAGGTGTGTCACAGCTTTTCTTTCAAGGAGCAAGCATCTTTTAATTTCATGGCTGCAGTCACCATCCACAGTGATTCTGGAGCACAAGAAAATTAAGTCTATCACTGTTTCCTTTTCTTCTCTAGCTATTTGCCATGAAGTGATGGGACCAGATGCCATGATCTTAGTTTTCTGAATTTTGAGCTTTAAGCCAACTTTTTCACTGTCCATTTTCACCTTCATCAAGAGGCTCTTAAGCTCCTCTTCATTCTCTGCCATAATGGTGGTGTCATCTTTATATCTGAGGTTATTGATATTTCTCCTGGAAATCTTGATTCCAGCTTGTGCTTAATCTAGCCTGGCATTTCACATTATGTACTCTGCATGTACGTTAAATAAACAAGATGACAATATACAGCTTTTATGTACGCTTTTCCCAATTTTGAAAACTTGAAACTAGTATAGCATTATAAATCAACTACACTATGGCAGAAAGTGAAGAGGAACTAAAAACCCTATTGATGAAAGTGAAAGAGGAGAGTTAAAAAGTTGGCTTAAAGCTCAACATTCAGAAAACTAAGATCATGGCATCTGGTCCCATCACTTCATGGGAAATAGATGGGGAAACAGTGGAAACAGTGTCAGACTTTATTCGGAGGGGCGTTGGGCGTGGCTCCAAATCACTGCAGATGTTGATTGCAGCCATGAAATTAAAAGACGCTTACTCCTTGGAAGGAAAGTTATGACCAACCTAGATAGCATATTTAAAAGCAGAAACATTACTTTGCCAACAAAGGTACATCTAGTCAAGGCTATGGTTTTTCCAGTGGTCATGTATGGATGTGAACGTTGGACTATAAAGGAAGCTGAGCACTAAAGAATCGATGCTTTTGAACTGTGATGTTGGAGAAGACTCTTGAGAGTCCCTTGGACTGCAAGGAGTTCCAACCAGTCCATCCTAAAGGAGATCAGTCCTGGGTGTTCATTGGAAGGACTGATGCTAAAGTTGAAACTCCAAAACTTTGGCCACCTCATGAGAAGAGTTGACTCATTGGAAAAGACCCTGATGCTGGGAGCGATTGGGGGCAGGAAGAGAAGGGGACAGCAGAGGATGATATGGCTGGATGGCATCACCAACTCAATGGACATGGGTTTGGGTTAGCTCTGGGATTTGGTGATGGACAGGGAGGCCTGAAGTGCTGATTCATGAGGTCGCAAAGAGTCGGACATGACTGAGCGACTGAATTCAACCGAACTGATATTTCAATGAAAAAGACAAGAGATAACAAGCATTGGTCTAGGATATGGAGAAAAAAGAATCCTTGTATATTGATGTTGGAATTGTAAACTGGTTAATGCATTATGGAAAACAGTATGAAGTTTCTACAAAAAAAAAAATTAGAGCTACATCTGGGTATATACTCAAAGGAAATGAAAACAAGATTCAAAAAGGTATCTGTACTCTGATATTTATTACAGGATAATTCACAATAACCAAGATATGGAAACAATCTACATGCCCACTGCAGAGGAATGGATAAGGAAGATGTGGTGTATACACAAAGGGACATTTTTTAGTCATGAGTGAGAAGGACACCTTTGCAACAATATGGATGGACCTTGAGGACATTATGCTAATAAGTCAGACAAGAAAAGACAAATACCGTTGATATCACTTATATGTGTAATCTTAAATGGTCAAAGTCATAAAACCAGAGACTAAAATAGTGGTTACCAAAAGCTAAACATTTTTGGGGGTGGTGAGATAGGAGCGATGCTATTTAAGTGTACAAATTTGCAATAAGAAGCTAATAATTTCAAAAATTCTAATGCACAATATGGTGAATACAGACAATAATATTGTATTACTGTAATCATACTTGACAACAGACAGATCTTAATAATTCCAACCACTAAAAAGAAATGATAGTTATACGACATGAAGGAGTTGCTAATTATCACTACAATGGCAATCATATTACTATATATAAATGTATCAAATCAACATTAGGTTTACACCTTAAATTTACATAAGTGAAAGTGAAAATGTTAGTGGTTCATTTGTGTCCGACTCTTTGCGACCCCATGAACCTGTGAGGTTATAGTTCTATGAGGTTATAGTCCTCTATGCATGTTATATCAATTCATCATTTAAAAGTTTATTAGAGAGAAGTTTCAAATCCATACCCTAGTCGTTCAATTTAGGAAATAGTAAAAGAAGAGCAAATCAAACCTAAAGGAAGAAGAATGAAAGAAATAGTAAAGAGTAGAGCCTAAAATAGAAATAGAAAACAGCAAAATAGACAAAATTAAAAGCACAAAAATTGACTCGTTTTTAAAAAATCAACACAATTTATAAATTTTTAGCCACAGTGAAATAGAGAAAGGGCAAGAATAAGAAAGAAAGAGATACAGAGAGAAGACAATGATTAACAAAATTAGGAATTCAAGAAAGGATACCGTTTCCTACATTAGAGATATTGGAATTACAAGAAAATAGCACAATTTCATGCCAACTAAATATACAATTTAGATGAAGTAGGCAACGTCTCCAGAAAGTCACCAGTTACTGAAACTGACTCAAGAAGAATTAGAAAACCTTAGATCTATAACAAAAGATGGAATTAATAATTGAAAATTTTCCCTGAAATAAAAACCTGGGCCCAAATGGCGTCATTGGTGAATCCTCCCAAATATTTTAAGAAGAAGTTGTACCAACCTTTCAGTAAGTAGAGGAGGGAAGCCTTCCCAACTCACTCTATGCATTTTATGATACCAAAATCAGATAAAGACATCACAAGAAAAGAAAATTTCAGATTAACATCACCCACGAATTCAGACGCAAAAATACTCAAAAAATGTAAACAAATTTTATACCACAAGGACTGGGGTTCACTTTGAAAATTAAAATCAACCAGGTTGTTGCAGGAGCCCAAAATGGAATGTAGACAATGAAAAGTGAATCTAAATGTGGTACACATAACCTTGCTGCACAGTTGCTGAAAGAAGCCAAACCAAGTAATTCTTAAAAGCAGTGTTTGTTTGGCTATATACAGAAAGAATTATACATGAACACTTTGGTGAGCTGCTCACAGGGCTGGCAATTGTGAAACTATGTGCATTCTGGATTGAATAAATAAGTAATTAAAGTATAATTAGACAAGGTTTCTCTGGAGAAACTGTTGAAGAACTTACACATAAGCAAAGGGAACATTTCTAAGATGAACTCTGTGCACTACATTAGTTAGAGGTATCAGTATTAACTCTTTTGCACACACACACGTGTGTACACACACACACAGCCTACAGAAATAGATGCAAGTGTATAAATGGGAACATATAGTTCCAGTTCTGTCTGTTGAGAGGACTTAGAAGCAAAGATTCCCTAGTAGCCATGACAAAACCTGAATGCCCAGATTTTCTTAAAATTTCTTCTCCAATAAAATGAACCAAAGCTGCTTAGAAGAGTGGTTGACTACAGAACTGGGACAGGTAAAATATAAGATAATTCTGGAATACTTTATGGGGCTAAAATGTAAAGGAATCCTTGGGAAAAGCAGGGAGGGAGATGCAGGCATTTTAAAGGACTCAGGAGCTAATATGAAACAACTCATAATGATCTAATCTGGAACAATTTGAGCAATAAAATTAACAGTGATCATATTAGACATAGCCAAAATAATGAAATATTGATGAGACCATACAGATATGTGTCTGAATATATAAATGCAGAGAACTCTGACTCAGAGGATAATTCTAATCAAATGTAGAACAAGAAAGATATAAAATCACCATAGAACACCACAATGATAATTGCTTCAGGCAAGATCCACTGATAACCGCAAAATTAGTGGTGAAAGTTTAAGGATAAACAGGATTTTTGTGTCACATCAACATAAGACCCTCTTAAATATGTACTAGAGAGAAATAGTAATTATTCAGAGGAGAACCCTGGCCAGACACCACTTCAATTGTGATCAAGATTAACTTTTCCCATGTCCTGAGGATGACACATCACATGTGTGGGATTTTTTCTTAAAAATTCATAACCTCAATGTACTCATGATAAAACAGCAGACAAATCCAAATTGAGGAAAATTCTACAAAATACTTAACTGGTACTCACAGAAGACACTAATACAGAGTAATACTCAGTTTGGAGGAAACTAAGGAGACATGACAACTAAATGAAATGTGGGATTACACTGGCACAGGAAGAAAATTTTACTGGAAAAATGGGGAAATATGTTTAAAGTCTGAAGTTTAGCTAATAACATTGCAACAATGTTAATTTCCTGGTTCCAATAACTGTTCTGTAATATATTAACATGAGAAGCTCAGTGAAGGCTAGTTGGGGATTCTCTCTACTATTCTTGTAAGTCTAAAATTATATCGAATTAAATTCTTTTTTAAAGATTAAAGTTGTCACAAGTCATTTCTTAACATACACTAGGCATGATCCAACCCGTAGTGAAGTTGAGTGGGTAGATGACAAGCAGAGAGAAAAAAGGCAAGTGCCTTTTCAAAACATAGAAATCAGGACTCAGCATCTAGAGACATAAAGTGGTTCCAGTTTTTCTGACTGGGCCACAGAAAACCTAGAGTTAAAAGTCTGGCCACTCATACTAGTCACTTCTTCCTTCTTCCTTCCTTCTTCCTTCACTGTGAATTAAAAAAGTAGAGGCAGGAATACTTGACAAATTAGCAAAGGTCATATATGTATTCAATAAATATTATTATATGTAATGTAATTCACATTATATATTCTATGCATAATGTAGTAAACACATACATATATGTTATAAACACATATGTAATATGCATGGTTATATTAACACATATTACATATGAGTATGTAACGTTACATATATTTTATATTGATTACTATGAATATAATCATATACTAATATTATACATACATATATACATATATGAAGAAGAATATGGCAACCCATTTAAGTGTTCTTGCCTGGAAAATCCCATGGACAGATTGAGCCCGGCAGTCTCCAGTCTGTGGTGTCACGAAAGAGTCGGACACAACAGAGTGACTAAACTATATACATATCTTATATATGATGTATATATTATACATATCTTATATATGATGTATATGAACTATGTATTCTCATAAGTTATATATAATACACACATATACTGTGGAGAAAGCTGATCGCCGAAGAATTGATGCTTTTGAACTGTGGTGTTGGAGAAGACTCTTGAGAGTCCCTTGTACTGCAAGGAGATCCAACCAGTCCATTCTAAGGGAGATCGATCCTGGGTGTTCATTGGAAGGACTGATGCTAAAGCTGAAACTCCAATACTTTGGCCACCTCATGCGACGAGTTGACTCACTGGAAAAGACTCTGATGCTGGGAAAGGTTGAGGGCGGGAGGAAAAGGGGATGACTGAGAATGAGATGGCTGGATGGCATCCCCGACTCTGTGGACATGAGTTTGAGTGAACTCTGGGTGTTGGTGATGGACAGGGAGGCCTGGCGTGCTGTGATTCATGGGGTCGTGGAGAATCGGACATGACTGAGTGACTGAACGGAACTGAACTGAACTGAATACACATAATAGAGGCTTCCCTTCTGGCTCAGCAGCTAAAGAATCTGCCTGCAATGCAGAAGACCTGTGTTGAACCTTGGATTGGGAAGATCCCCTGGAGAAGGGAAAGGCTACCCACTCCAGTATTCTGGCCTAGAGAATTCCATGGACTCTATTAGTCCATGGGGTCTCAAAGAGTTGAACGTGACTGACTTCCACTTCACATACACATAATATATATTATATGACTATATTAATCTATAAATGACATGTATAAATATATGTGATTACATGTATGCAACATATATGACTTTGTTCATCAACTGAGTATTCATGTGGTACCAATTGTTCAAAGAGAGAATATAGAGATTTTTAAGAAAGATGAACCAGGCCCCAGTTAAGAAAATGGGGAAGGTGGGAAAAGGCAATTGCAGCAGTGGGTGTCCTGCTTGCTCCTGCCTGGATGGAAACTGGTCCAAAGCTTCCCTCTTCTGCTGCAACGATGCTGACCACTGGGTCAGGCCAGACCAACAACCTCCAGCTGCCCAAGTTCCAGGTGAACTTCTGACAGAAGATGATAAGACTGTTGTGTTGTCTTTCTGGCGAGAACTGACTTGGTAGGGGAATGGGCTTACAGGAGCAGCACTCTGGGTTCCCTCAAGAGCAAAGCTGGACTCTGATGGTCTTGCACTGCTCCTTCAAGAAACCACTGAGGGGCCAAGCAGCAAAGTACTGGGGAATAGGCCCTAGTGGGCCAGGAAAAAAGAACCAATTTTTAAGGCAAGTAGAGCAAGACAAAACAGGGAAAACTAAGACAAAACACCTCATAGAGATGGCTACTCCAACCAACTACAGGAAGGCCAGTGGGCCTGGTGAGCTCTACATTTTCCAGAAGCTTCTCGGCTGTGAATTAGTGCTGGGAACTGGCAAAGTGAAAGGCTGAGATGTTCTGTAGACTGAGATGGTTTCAGTCTTACCCTTCCAAGACGTTGTTAATCCACTGGCTTGCAGTTCTCTTCTCTAAGTCAAGGTCTTCAGCAGTGACTGGATAACCTATCTGGAGGGGTGGGGGCAGGATCAGTGGGTCATTTTGACTGGAGGGCAGCAGCAGAGGAATCCTGCGTTTGCAGGGCCTGGAACTGTCAGATGACTGTGAGCAATTTAAGTTTTGTTTCTTCCTTAAGTGGTCATCTGCAATTTTTTCATCCTCGATCTTCCTCTCTGGTTCCATTGAGGCTGAAGTGTTAAGCCGATGGCCTTCTTTGCTGGTTTTCTCTGAGAGCTCATGAAGATGAGATGACTCTGGGCCCAGGAGCCTGGCTGCACCTGGACCACTCCTGTGGAGCTATGGGAAACCTCTTGTGGAGCTGTATGAACTGGTGATGGCATTTCATTTGCTGCATGAACTCAAAAAGTAGGTCTGGAATTTCCTAATCAGGATATCTTCTGAGTTCTTGGAACAGAGAACCAGAGGCCCAGGCCTGGGCACAAAGGAAGAGAGGACCCCGTCGATCATGAGGCGTCTAAAGGCGGACTGAGTATTCCCACCCGGGTTAGAGCCCCTTCTCTGTTCATCCTGACTCTTCTGGGCTGAGAGCCCTTTCTTTTGCTTTGCTAGCCCCTTTCTGCTCTCAGCCACGGCTGTCAGGTCCTTCTCTTCCTTTCCTCTCAGTTGACCACTATCTTCTAGGGCCCTCACCAGAATCTCCTTTACACTAAGGTTTAGGAGATGAACAGAAAATGCAGACCACATACAGATGACTGTCTGCCTCAGAGGCAAATGGAGCGTCAGTTTGCCCTTTTGCAGATGCCATCCTCAGGATCACTGAGGTGTAGAACAGCTTGGCACTGCAAGCAGACGGCAATGGCTTCTGATAACCACTCCCGGGCACAGAGGGAAAAAAAAACAAAATAAGCGACGGGTTTGCTGGATTGAATATTGCCGTTGATGGACTAGGACAAACCGCCGTCGGTGCAGACGACGATGGGGTGAAGCCATGAGACCCCTCAAAGGACAGTCTGTGAACCAGGTCCAGAGTTGGGGCCCTCGAGTGAACCCGGCAAGATGAAGTAACACGGCTGGCGGTGTGCACAGGCCCGAGGCACTCGAGGCCTTTTGGCTGGTTCCCGCCCGGCAGAGCAGGTGAGAACGGGCTAGGGCGAGGCCGGCTCAGGTAACGGTCCATGAGCAATTCTGGACCTTCAACTAGAGTCTAGTGGCTCAGAGAGATTTCCGTTAGCTGCCTAAAGGGTACGAGGCAAAGCGCTTACTGTTGGGTGGTGTCTGTGACGTGTCGCTGGAATGCGTAAGCAAAGAAAGGGGACGCGAGGCCTGCGCGAGGGAGGGGTAAGCGCACCTGGGTGCTTCCTGCGGGATGCGGCACCGGTGTCGACAGGGCGCAGGTGTCGGTGGGACGCAAGTGTCTCGGGGTACAGGTGTTTCCGGGGCACCGGTGTCTGCCAGGCGCAGGTGTTGGCGCCTGGAGTACCAGCCCCCTGGGCGCAGCTGCAGTTCCTGCAACCAGGCTCCAGCTCCGTCGAGGGAAGGTGACTGGCAGTGTTCCCCAAACCTAATGGCTCCGGGCTCAGCAGCACCCACTCTATGCTGCAGCTCCGGGGTCAGCACCGGATACCCCAGGGGAAAGACATTCTGACCCTTTGCCACTGAGATCCTGGAGGCATAGCCACCCAGGTGTCCAAGACTGCAGGAGGGAACCAGCTGGATGCGGGAAGCCAGAGTGGATGTTCCCCATTCTGTTTCCTTTCGAATGAATCTTACTTTTCTGATACCCCACCCCCTCCCCCTCCCCTGGAAAGTAAGGTTTCCAAGACAGTTTACCAGAAGTAGAGAACTGGTATCTTTTTAGGCAGCTCTATATCCAGGAGCAGTGTTATCTGGGACTTAAAACTTGAATTTTGAAGGTTGTACTTTGCCATAACCCTAATCTTTTCTTTCTGCCCCTCAACAGATCCTGTTGGGCTTTGGGTCATTCCTTTTCAGTAAGTCTGTGTCTACGGATGGGAGAAGGGACCTGGCAATGCAAATTAGAACTCAGAATTTGGCCGTCTGTAAGTATTCTGACTGCAGTTAGAATTACTAGTTGAAAGGTGAACACATTAGAATATTCAGAGTATTTAAAAATCTTTGATGTTTTCATAACTACACTCACTTTGATTTGGTTGTTTTTTGTTTTGTTTTGAAGTATTTTTGCCTTATTTTGGATTATCATCACTTAGTGGATGATGCTTGATATTTTACTAGACCAGGTAGTTTTTCAAAGGAGTTTATTCCAGTCAGTGCTGTGCTCAGCAAGGAGAGAAGAGAAATATGATTTTGTGTAACCAGCATCCAAAAGGGCTATATTTTAACTAAATATTCTAGTGGGTTATAAAATTCAGGAGTTTGAGTTTCATCTTTATGCAAAAAAAAAAAATATATTTATTGACAACCTCCCAGTGTTTCTGTCTGCTGTGCTTCAAAGTTCTTTTAAAAATAAAATAAGAGAAAAAATCATGATGGGTGGATATACTACCACAATATGAGTGGAATTATTCCAGATATTTGAAGGTAATCCATTCCTCAGTTAAAGAAATAAATCTTAATAATAGCCACATTAAAATTCGTTATCCAATAAAAATTTTCTAAAGGAATTTTTCAACCATTACTTTTTATAACTTTGTATTCTGTATTGGGGTGTAGCTGATTAACAAGGTTGTGATCATTTCAGATGAATAGCTAAGGGACTCAGCCATACATATATATTCTCCCCAAACTTCCCTCCCATCCAGGATGCCACATAACATTGAGCAGAAAGTTTCATATTCTACACACTAGGTCCTTGTTGGTTATCCATTTTAAATATACCAGTGTGCAATGTTCATCCCAGAATCACTAATTATCCCTTCCTCCCAGCAACAATAAATTCTTTCTCTAAGTCTGTGAGTCTCTTTCTGTTTTGGAAGTTCATCTGCATCATGTCTTTTTAGATTTTGCATGTACAGAAAGTCATACAATATTTCTCCTTCTTTGACTTACTTCACTCAGTATGATATGCTCCAGGTCCATTCACATTTTTGAAAATGGCATTATTTCATTCCTTATAATGTCTGAGTAATATTCCATTGTGTATATGTACAATGGAATCTTTATCCATTCCTTAATCCATTCCTCTGTCAATGGACATTTAGGTTGCTTCCATGTCTTGGCTATTGTAAACAGTGCTGCAATGAACATTGGGATGTATCAATCATTTCGGATCATGTTTTTTCTCTGGATATATGTCCAAGAGTGGGACTGCAGGGTCATATTGTAGCTCTACTTTTAGCTTTATGAGGAACCTCCATACTGTTCTCCATAGTGGCTGTATCAATTTACATTTCCACGAACAGCATAGAAGAGTTACCTTCTCTCCAGCATTTATTCTTTGTGAGTTTTTTGTTGATTACCATTCAAACTGGTATGAGGTGATATTTCATTGTAGTCATGACTTTTGTTTCTCTAATACTTAGAGAGGTTGAACATCTCTTCTTGTATGTATTGGCCATCCAATCCCAAAGAAAGGCAATGCCAAAGAATGCTCAAACTACCGCACAATTGCACTCATCTCACACGCGAGTAAAGTCATGCTCAAAATTCTCCAAGCCAGACTTCAGCAATATGTGAACCGTGAACTTCCAGATGTTCAAGCAGGTTTTAGAAAAGGCAGAGGCCCCAGAGATCAAATTGCCAACATCCGCTGGATCATGGAGAAAGCAAGAGCGTTCCAGAAAAACATCTATTTCTGCTTCATTGACTATGTCAAAGCCTTTGACTGTGTGGATCACAATGAACTGTGGAAAATTCTGAAAGAGATGGGAATACCAGACCAACTGACCTGCCTCTTGAGAAACCTGTATGCAGGTCAGGAAGCAACAGTTAGAAATGGACATGGAAAAACAGACTGGTTCCAAATAGGAAAAGGAGTACATCAAGGTTGTATATTGTCACCCTGCTTATTTAACTTCTATGCAGAGTACATCATGAGGAACGGTGGGCTGGAAGAAGCACAAGCTGGAATCAAGATTGCCAGGACAAGTATCAATAACCTCAGATATGCAGATGACACCACCCCATGACAGAAATGAAGAGGAATTAAAAAGCCTCTTGATGAAAGTGAAAGAGGAGAATGAAAAGATTGGCTTGAAGCTCAACATTCAGAAAACAGAGATCATGGCATCTGGTCCCATCACTTCATGGCAAATAGAGGGGAAACAGTGGAAACAGTGTCAGACTTTATTTTGGGGGGCTCCAAAATCACTGTGGATGCTGATTGCAGCTATGAAATTAAAGACACTAGCTCCTTGGAAGGAAAGTTATGACCAACCTAGATAGTATATTAAAAAGCAGAGACATTACTTTGCCAACAAAGGTTCGTCTAGTCAAGGCTATGGTTTTTCCAGTGGTCATGTATGGATGTGAGAGTTGGACTGCGAAGAAAGCTGATCACCGAAGAATTGATGCTTTTGAACTGTGGTGTTGGAGAAGACTCTTGAGAGTCCCTTGGACTGCAAGGGGATCCAACCAGTCCATTCTAAAGGTGATCAGTCCTGGGTGTTCATTGGAAGGACTGATGCTTAAGCTGAAACTGCAATACTTTGGCCACCTCACTGGAAAAGACTCTCATGCTGGGAGGTATTAGGGGTGGGCAGAGAAGGGGATGACAGAGAATGAGATGGCTGTATGGCATCACTGACTCGATGGACATGAGTTTGAGTGAACTCTGGGTGTTGGTGATGGACAGGGGGGCCTGGCGTGCCGTGATTCATGGGGTTGCAAAGAGTCAGTCACGACTGAGCGACTGAACTGAACTGAACTGTATGTCTTCTTTGGGGAAATGTCTATTTAGTTCTTCTGCCCATTTTTTGAGTCGGCTTTTTGTTTTGATGCCATTAAGCATCATAAGCTGTTTGTAAATTTTGGAGACTAATCCCGTATCAGTCACATCATTTGCAAATATTTTCTCCCAATCTCTAGGTTGTCTTTTCATTTTATTTATTGTTTCTTTTGCCATGAAACAACTTTTAAGTTTAACTAGGTCCCATTTGTTTATTTTTGTTTTTATCTCCAGTATTCTGGGAGACAGATCAAAGAAATGATGCTGTGATTTTTGTCAGAGAGTATTCTGCCCATATTTTCCTTAAAGAAATTTATAGTATCTGGTCTCATATTTATGTCTTTAATCCATTTTGAACTTAGTTTTGTGTTTGGAGTTAAAGAATGATCTAAGTTCATTTTATTACATTAACTGTGCAGTTTTCCCAGCACCATTTGTTGAAGAGACTATCTTTCCAACATTGTGTAGTCTTGCCACCTTTGTCATTGGTGTCATAGATTTATTTGCCATAAGTGCATGGGCTTATTTCAGAGTTTTCTATCCTGCAACAGTGATCTATATTTCTATTTCTGTGCCAGTACCATGCTGTTGACTACTCTAGCTTTGTAATATACTCTGAAACCAGGACGGCTGATTCCTCGAGCTCTATTTATCGCTTTGGCTATTCAGGATCTTTGATGTCTCCATACAAATTTTGAGATTTTTGTTCTAGTTCTGTGAAAAATGCCATTAAAATTTGACAGGGATTGCATTTAATCTTTAGACTGCCTTGGGTAGTATAGTCATTTTGACAATACTGATTCTTCCAGTCCGTGAACATGTTGTATCTTTCCATTTGTTTATGTCTTCTTTGATTTCTTTCATCAGCATCTTTAGTTTTTGGAGTACAGGTCTTTTGTCTCCTGAGGTAAGTTTATTCCTAGGTATTTTATTCTTTCTGATGCAATCATAAATGGACTTGCTTCATGAATATCTCTTTCTGATCTTTAATTGTTAGTGTATTGAAATGCAACAGATTTCTCTGTATTAATTTTGTAACCTGTGACTTTACAAAATTCATTAAGGCGTTCCAGTAGTTTTCATGTAGCATCTTTCAGATCTTCTATGTATATGTACATGCTATATGCAAACAGTGACAGTTTAACTTCTTTTCTAATTTGGATTCCCTTTACTTCTTTTCCTTCTCTAACTTCTGTAGTTAGGACTTCCAAAACTACATTGAATAAAAGTACCAAGAGTAGGTATCTTTGTCTTGTTCCGAATATTAAAGGGAACACTTTTCACTTTTGACTATGATGTTATCTATAGGTTTGTCATGGTTATTGTTGTTCAGTCACACTATGTTGTGTCTATTTGTGACCCCATTGACTCCAGCACAACTGGATTCCCTGTCTTTCACCATCTCATGGAGTTTGCTCAGGCTCATGTCCATTGAGTTAGTGATACCATCCGACCATCTAATCCTCTGTTGCCCCCTTCTTCTCCTGCCCTCATTCCTTCTCATCATCAGGGTCTTTTCCAATGAGTCAGCTCTTCACATCAGGTGGCCTGATTAGAACTTCAACTTGGAGCTGAAGTTTCAGCATCAGTCCTTCGAGTTGATTCAGGGTTGATTTCCTTTAGGATTGAGTAGTTTGATCTCCTTGCAGTTCAAGGGACTCTCAAGAGTTTTCTCCAGCAACACAATTCAAAAGCATCAATTCTTTAGTGCTCAGCCTTCTTTATGGTCCAGCTCTCATATCCGTACATGACTACTGGAAAAACCATAGCTTCGACTATATGGAGTTTTGTCAGCAAAGTGATGTCTCTGCTTTTAAATACACTGTCTAGGTCTGTCATAGCTTTCCTTTGAAGGATCATGTGTCATTTAATTTCATGGTTACAGTCGCCATCCACAGTGATTTTGGAGCCCAAGAAAATAAAGTCTGTCACTGTTTCCATTGTTTCCCCATCTATTTGCCTTGAAGTGATGGGACTGGATGCCATTATCTTAGTATTTTGAATGTTGAGTTTTAAGCCAGCTTTTTCATTCACCTCTTTCACCCACGTCAAGAGGCTCTTTAGTTCCTCTTTGCTTAATGCCATTAGGGTGGTATCATCTGCATATCTGAGGCTGTTGATATTTCCACCAATAACCTTAATTCCAGCTTGTACTTCATCCAGCCCAGCATTTCGCATGACATACTCTGTATGTAAGTTAAATAAGTAGGGTGACAATATACAGCCTTGACATACTCCTCTCCCAATTTTGAACGAGTCTGTTGTTCCATGTCCAGTTATAACTGTTACTTCTTGACCTGCATACAGATTTCTCAGGAGGCAGGTACGGTGGTCCGGTATTCCCATCTCTATAAGAATTTTCCTTTAAGACAAGGAAAATTCCCTTTCCTCCCCACAAACTGATTGGAAATTCGTCTGAAATGGAACAACTTCTACAAAACAGCTTCTGAATGCTAGTAGAAGACCCTGAACGTCCAAAAAGGCAGTCCAATCTGGTTACAATGAGGTAGGGCAAAAGATCAAGATTTAAAAATAGACATGATTTCAAGATGAGGACTGTGACCCAGGAAGGGAGTCATGAAGGAGGAGAAGTTTTGACACACTTGGAAACCTCTTCACAGGTCTGGCCAGGTAGAGCTTTGGAACCTCAGAGGGGAGTGCAACGTTAGGTACTCAGAAGGCGAAACAGAGAACACACTATGATGCTCTTTGCCAAGCAACACTTCCCAGCTGAGAAGTGGCTAACATACCTCCATCCCCAACAGATTGTGGGGACTGGGTTTTGAGGCTCAGGCACAGGTGCAGACCACAGGGAGAGAAACAGGGCTGGCTGCTACGAGGATAATATGGGGGAGGGGCGTGCAGTGAAATAGCTGAAGTAGTAAAGGGCGGCATCCCAGAGTGGCAAGAGGTCTTGTCACCCGCGATATACTAGTTCTTCACACCCACAGTGTCTACTGGGGGTCTCCAAAACCTGCAAACCTGGTTGGACTCCCAGCAGGCAGAATTAGCCTCAACTTCAGCTTACAATCCCAGGAAAGGAGACAAGCCACATCTATTGCCAAAGCCAGGGAAAGTGCCTGAAGCAGTAGACAAAATGCCACAGATACAGTCAGGACCCCGGAGGTGACAACTACCTCCAGGCTGTGAGCAGACACAGGTTACTGCCCATACCTTGCTTGGAGTCTAAGCGGCTTCACTCTTCCTAGGGACCCACAATTGGAGCCAGTTCCTCTGGGAGAGCATACAACCTCCCTCAGGCTGTAACAACAGCTGGCAGGTCTTTACTTGGTGCACGCATTCCCCAGAATGTCCCAACTGTGGCAGCCATAACCCTCTCTTTACGCAGCCCAACTGAGAAAGTGAGCCCTAATAAGCCTCTGCCTTCGCCAGCTCATGACTTGGCAGAGAACACTCACCAGAAGATGATACATAAGCAGAGCAGGGCGCAAACCAAAAGCAGAGCACCAGGGGCTCTGTGACCAAAGAATAGAAAGGGAATGGGCTCCAGCAGTCACAGATGCATTGAATTAAATAGCTAAATTTGGCCTCAGACTATAGACATAGGGGCAACTGTGGAATTTGGGAGCAAGTACAAGCTGGAGGAAGGCCAGATACAAAGCTGAGTGGAACATACACTGCCCACTAAAGGTCCAGAGACCTTTCTAGAAATGTTGGAAGACTTTGGTGTGAGTCTCTCTGGGTGTTCTGGGCTGTTGAGTGTTGCTTTCACTAATAGTCTTGGGGTTTTGTCTTCTGTGCTGCATGGCTTGTAAGGTCTTGGTGCTACAGTAAGGAGTAAGGCCTGAACCTGAGGTGGGAAACCCAAGTCCATGATTTTGAACAACAAAAGAACTCCTGACACCACTGACCATTAATTGAAAAGAGCTCTTACAAAGACCTCCATCTCAACACCAAAATTAAGCCACACCCAAAGTTCTGTGTGGATCACAATAAACTGTGGAACATTCTGAAAGAGATGGGAATACCAGACCACCTGACCTGCCTCTTGAGAAACCTGTATGCAGGTCAGGAAGCAACAGTTAGAACTAGACATGGAACAACAGACTGGTTCCAAATAGGAAAAGGAGTGCGTCAAGGTTGTATATTGTCACCCTGCTTATTTAACTTCTATGCAGAGTACATCATGAGGAACGCTGGGCTGGAAGAAGCACAAGCTGGAATCAAGATTGCTGGGAGAAATATCAATAACCTCAGATATGCAGATGACACCACCCTTATGGCAGAAAGTGAAGAGGAACTAAAAAGTCTCTTAATGAAAGTGAAAGAGGAGAGTGAAAAGGTTGGCTTGAAGCTCACTATATAGAAAAGAAAGATCATGGCATCTGGTCCCATCACTTTATGGGAAATAGATGGAAAAACAGTGGAAACAGTGTCAGACTTTATTTTTTGGGGCTCCAAAGTCACTGCAGATGCTGATTTCAGCCATGAAATTAAAAGACGCTTACTCCTTGGAAGGAAAGTTATGACCAACCTAGATAGCATATTAAAAAGCAGAGACATTACTTTGCCAACAAAGGTCCATCTAGTCAAGATTATGGTTTTTCCCGTGGTCATGTATGGATGTGAGAGTTGGACTGTGAAGAAAGCTGATCGCCGAAGAATTGATGCTTTTGAACTGTGGTGTTGGAGAAGACTCTTGAGAGTCCCTTGGACTGCAAGGAGATCCAACCTGTCCATTCTAGAGGAGATCAATCCTGGGTGTTCATTGGAAGGACTGATGCTGAAACTGAAGCTCCAATACTTGGGCCACCTCATGTGACGTGTTGACTCACTGGAAAAGAATCTGATGCTGGGAGGGATTGGGGGCGGTAGGAGACAGGGATGACAGAGAATGAGATGCCTGGATGGCATCACCAACTCGATGGATATGAGTTTGATTGTACTCCGGGAGCTGGTGATGGACAGGGAGACCTGGCGTGCTATGATTCATGGGGTCGCAAAGAATTGGACACGACTGAGTGACTGAACTGAACTGAACTGAAAGTTTGGCAAATTCCACAGCTGGGTACCCCACACCATACTTCAGCAAAACAGAAGCTAGCCCTATACATTAGCAGGCAGGCAATACCAAGCCCATAGACACGCCAAAACACACTGCTGTATATAGCACTTCCCTTCAGAGCAATGAGATCCAGCTCCATCCATCAGAACACAAGCACAAATCCCACCAAACAGGAAACTTTCACGAGGTACTGGTCCAACCCCACCTATGGGGGACAGACTCCACAGTTAAGAGGAAATATGATCTTCCAGCCTGTAGAACTGAGATCCCAAGCACAGTAAATTATACAAAATTAAAAGATAAAGACCCCAGAGAGGAGAGCCAGGAAGAGATAAGAAAACCCAATCCAGCAGTCATACCGGCCAAACCCAAGCTCTGATACTTCCATGGCCAAGGGAAGGTGGAGTCTATCCGCTGACTGCTGGCTGCAGCTGGTGTGGAGTTTGAAGAAGAATTTCCTGAAACAAGAGAACAATATAAGAATTTGCAGAAGGATGGACACCTGCTTTTTAGCCAGGTGCCTCTGGTTGAAATTGATGGAATTGAGCTGACACAGACAAGAGCCATCCTCAGCTACCTTGCTGCCAAGTACAACTTGCATGGGAAGGACCTGAAGGAGACATTCAGGATTGACATGTACGCCGACGGCACCCTGGACCTCATGCTGATGGTGGCGCTGGCTGTGTTCAAAACCCCGGAGGAAAAAGAGAAGAGCCTTGCTTTAATGGTGAAGAAAGATAAAACCCAGAACTTCCCCGTCTTTGAAAAGATTTTGAAAGAACATGGAGAGGATTTTCTCGTTGGCAACAAATTCAGCTGGGCAGACATACAGCTCCTGGAAGCTATTTTAATGGTGGAAGAACTTGATGCTTCTGTTCTTTCTGACTTCCCTCTGTTAAAGGAATTTAAGACAAGAATCAACAATATTCCTACCATTAAGAAGTTCCTGCATCCTGGTAGTCACAGGAAGCCACCCCCAGATAGCCACCATGTTGAGGTCGTCAGGAACATCCGCAGTTCTAAAGGCAGCAGTCTTACAATGGCTGACTAGTGAACCAATTGCAGCATTGGCTCCTGTCACAAAGCAAAGCAAATGGTGTAGAATCTAGGAGTAATCTAAGTATAGATTCTAGGAGTAATGTGTCTGAAAAGAATAAAACCATATTGCCATCGGCAGCAAATGCCAAGTAAATGCAATTAAAAAAACATTAAAAAAAAGATAGAGAAACATGCAGCAGATGAAGAAGCATGGTAAAAAACCACCAAGACCAAACAAATGAAGAGGAAATAGGCAGTCTACATGAAGAGAATTCAGAATAGTAATAGTAAAGATGATCCAAAAGCTTAAAAATAAAATGGAAGCACAGATAAATAGACTGGAGGCACAAATAAAGATACTAGAGATGTTTAACAAGGATCTAGAAGAATTAAAGAATAAGCAATCATCAATGAACAACAAAATAACACATTAAAAATACACTAGAAGGAACCAATATCAGAGTAACTGAGACAGAAGAATGGACAAGCAAGCAGCAACATAGATTTGTGGAAATAACAGAAGCAGAGCAGAATTTTTAAAAAGAATAAAAAGAAATGAGAACAGTCTCAGAGACCTCTGGGACAACATTAAGCATAACATGAGACTCATAGATATCCCAGCAGAAAACAAAGGAAAGGATATGAGGAAATATTTGAGTTGAGTTGAGTTCAGTTCAGTTCAGTCGCTCAGTCGTGTCCGACTCTCCGCGACCCCATGAATCACAGCACGCCAGGCCCCCCTGTCCATCACCAACTCCTGGAGTTCACTCAAACTCATGTCCTTATACTAAAAAACTTCCCTAATGGGAAATAGATGGGGAAACAGTGGAAATAGTGTCAGACTTTATTTTTTTGGGCTCCAAAATCACTGCGGATGCTGATTGCAGCCAGGAAATTAAAAGACACTTACTCCTTGGAAGGAAAGTTATGACCAACCTAGATAGCATATTAAAAAGCAGAGACATTACTTTGCCAACAATGGTCCGTCTAGTCAAGGCTATGGTTTTTCCCGTGGTCATGTATGGATGTGAGAGTTGGACTGTGAAGAAAGCTGATCGTCGAAGAATTGATGCTTTTGAACTGTGGTGCTGGAGAAGATTCTTGAGAGTCCCTTGGACTGCACGGAGATCCAACCAGTCCATTTTAAAGGAGATCAGTCCTGGGTATTCATTGGAAGGACTGATGCTAAAGCTGAAACTCCAATACTTTGGTCACTTCATGCGACGAGTTGACTTACTGGAAAAGACTCTGATCCTGGGAGGGATTGGGGGCAGGCATAGAAGGGGACGACAGAGAATGAAATGGCTGGATGGCATCACTGACTCGATGGACATGAGTTTGAGTGAACTCCAGGAGTTGGTGATGAACAGGGAGGCCTGGCATGCTGTGATTCATGGGATCTCAAAGAGTCAGACACGAATGAGCGACCGAACTGAATTGAACTGAACATTAGAAAGGAAAAGCCACCTAAGTTCAGGAAGCCCAGAAAGGGCCATATAGGATAAACCCAAGGAGAAATACACCAAGACACTTATTAAACAAACTAAAAAATTTAAACACAATTAACAAATATTAAAAGAAAGAGTACAGCAACAAATAACATATAAGGGGATCACAATAAGTTCAACAGCTGAACTTTCAACAGGAAATCTACAGGCCAGAATGGAGGGATAGAATATACTTAAAGTGATAAAAAGAAATAACCTAGAAATAACCTAGATTACTCCATCCAGCAAGGATCCCTTACACATTCAAAAGAGAAATCAAGAACTTTACAGACAAGAAAAAGTTGAGAAAATTCAGCACCACCAAACCAGCTTTACAACAATGCTAAATAAATTTCTTTAGACAGAAAACACAAGCAAGGAAAAGACCTACAAACAATAAATGGTAATAGGATTATACACATCAATAATTACCTTAGAAAATGGATTAAATGCTCCAGCCAAAAGACACAGATTGGCTGAATGGATACAAAAACAAGATCCCTATATAAGGATCTTATACAAATTGTCTACAAAAAAACCCACCTCAGACCTATGGTCAGATGAAATAGACTTTAAAATTAAGGCAATTACAACAGACAAGGAAAGACAGTACATAATGATCAAGGGATCGATCTAAGAAGATACAACAGACATAAACATTAATGTTTATCCCTCCAACATAGAAGCACCTTAATAGATACAACAAATGATAACAACTATTAAAGGGAAAATCAACAGTAACACAAAAATAGTGGGAGGCTTTAATACCACATTCGTAACCATCAAATATCATCCAGATAGAAAATTAATAACGAAACACAATCTTTAAATGATATCCTGGACTGGTTCGACTAATTAATATCTACAGGATATTTCATCCAAAGACAGGAAATTTCACTTTTTTCTCAAGTCCACATGGAACATTCTTGAGGGTAGATTACATCTTGGGTCACAAATCAAGAATAGAGAAATTTTAAGAGACTGAAATCATTTCAAGTGTCTTTTCTGACCACAGCACTATACATTAGATATCAACTATCATTTTGTTCATATCTAAGAAATGAACAAATTCTTAGAGAAGTATAATTTAAAAACTGAATCAGAAAGAAATAGAAAGCATGAACAGACCAATCAGAAGCAGAGAAATCAAAACTGTAATAAAAAATTCTTTCAACAAACAAAAACCCAGGGCCAGATGGCTTCACAGGTGAATTCTACAAAAAGTTTGGAGGAGTTAACGTCTATCCTGCCCAAACTCTTCCAGAAAATTGCAGAGTGAGGAAAACTCCTGAACTCATTCTACAAGACCACTATCACCCTGACACCAAAACTAGACAAAGATGCCACACAAAAAAGAAAAGAAATAAAATTACAACCCACATCACTGATAAACATAGATGCAAAGATCCTCAACAAAATCCCAGCAAACAGCATCCAACAACACATTAAACATCAGGATCAAGTAGACTTTATTCCAAGAATGCAAGGATTCTTCAATATACACAGAAAAATGTGATAACACCATATTAACTAATTGAAAGATAAAAACCATATGATCATCTCAATTGATGAAGATAAAACTTTTGACAAAATTCAACACCATTTATGATAAAAAAAAAAGTCTCTAAAAAGTAGTCATAGAAGGATCCTGCTGCTGCTGCTAAGTCGTTTCAGTCGTGTCCGACTCTGTGCAACCCCATAGATGGCAGCCGACCAGGCTCCGCCGTCCCTGGGATTCTCCAGCCAAGAACACTGGAGTGGGTTGCCATTTCCTTCTCCAATGTGTTAAAGTGAAAAGTGAAAGTGAAGTCGTGTCAGACTCTTAGCAACCCCATGGACTGCAGTCTACCAGCCTCCTCCATCCATGGGATTTTCCAGGCAACAGTACTGGAGTGGGGTGCCATTGCCTTCTCCAAGAAAAGTCCACAGTTGCCCCTAAAGTCTGCAGTCTCAAACCAGTTGTGGGAATTTAATCTGTTGCCCCTGTAGCTGCAGATGCTAATTCCCTTCCTCTTCTTCAATCACATAGTCCCTTGTGTTCTGCTTCGATTTTGGCCCCACTTCTGCTCATAGGTCACCTCTGCTGTCCATTCCCTGACCAGAAAAGAAGGCGTGAAGGATGAGGCTTATTATGGCTCATGTGCTCAATTGGGCTGAGGACAGGGAGAGGTATGGAAGCCACAATTGGGATGTACTGGGGCCTGCATGGCAACCTACTCCAGTATTCTTGACCAGAGAATCTCAATGGACAGAGAAGCTTGGTGGGCTACAGTCCCTGGTGTCACAATGAGCCAGACACGACTGAGCGACTAAGCACACCCCCACAGAGGCCTGCCTAAGCTGGTAGACCTCCCAGATGTTGCTGTCTGAGGTGGGTCATGCACTCTCCAAGAAATATTGGCCCTGGATCTTGGGTCCCTAGAAAAAGCCAAGCTGCTTAGGCTGCCCTGAAGGTGAAGGCATTAACCTGTGCCTGCTCACAATTTGGGGGTAGCCACCACCTATGGGGTCAACCAGCAGCTGCGGCATTTTGTCTGCTGCCTCGTGCATTCTCCACAGCTTTGGCAGTGGCTCACATTCCCTTCTCTGGGATCATCAACTGCAGTAGCATCTAGTTCTACAGCTGGCACCCCTGCTGGCCTTTGCAGCAGCTGCCAGGTAAACAGTTGCTATCTGCAAGCGTGTAGTTAGATTGTCCCAGTGACAACAATCTCTTGACTCTCTCAGAGGCCCAGACTTTTCCCTGGACTCCCTTAGCTCTGTCATACCAGCCCCCTCAAAATATCTTCATGGTAGTCGAACCCAGTACTCTCCCTGGGGTCCCACACCACAAGCCTGAGCCTCAGTACCCAGCCCCCACTCTCTGAGGCAGGCACAGCCTTGCAAGCTGTTTCTTAGCTGGAAAGTACTATTGAACAATGACCTCTGTGGTGACTTCTCTCCGTTTTGCCCTCCAGGCACCTGTTGCTGTGTTCCCTTCCGAGGTTCCAAAGCTTCCCCTTGTCCCTATGCATGAGTGTGTGGAAACTTTTCCTCCTTCACGACTCCCTTCCTGGGGTGCAAGTCCCCATCCTGAAATCCTTCATCTTTTTTCATCTTTATCTTTTGCCCTACCTCACTCTGAGTTGATTGATTTGCCTTTTTGGAAGCCTGAGGTCTTGTGCCAATGTTCAGAAGGTGTTCTGTAGAAGTTGTTCCATATGCAGATGATTTTTTGATGGAGTAATATTTGCTTTTCATTTTGCTTATCATTTTGTTCCCCTGAATTTGGTGAAACAGTTACCAGTTTCAGTCTTGAAGGGGTGTTCTTCTGTGGGAGAACCCCTATGCAGACTGTGTGAGCCCAGTACCTTTCGTGGGAGGCCTGACTTTGACGTGGATGACTGTCACATCTTTCTGCAGGGTATGCTGACAACTATCTTCATTGTAGTGAGTGATACTGGAGATGGACTGGCTAGAGCTGGTATCCAATGTGAGGCAGGACTTTCTCTCTGCTCAGTGACTATTAGCCCAGAGCCCAAGTTGGGTCTGAGCCCAAGTTGCTGGAGCTCTAGGGTCTGTCTTGAGCTGGCTCATTTAAGTGTGTGTGTTTTTCCCTTTCTTTGCACTGGAACTTTTGCCCAAGAGGAGGAAAGTGCTAAAGCAAGTTGGACCTGGATAAGACAGGTTTAATGCACTGCCTATGTAGGTGTCTGCAGCTCTATTCAGACACAGCCTCAGATGCAATCCCTTTGTGTCTGTAGCTGAACACTGCACCCTGCCCCTTCCACCTGCTGTTCTGTTGTGAAGTCATTCTGCTGGACTGGAAGGAACCTAAACAGATTCTCAGTGAGTTTCTAGAGTTGAGCTGTGATAAAGTGGTTGCTGTCGGATTCTGAGCTGCCACCTGATTAAACACCTACAAGAGCCACTGCTGTCCCACGCTGGCTCTGCCCCAGGATGAGGCCACCACTGTGCCCCATGGCTGAGTCTTTTCCCTGAGCGTGGCTGCCCCTGATCCACTGCCACATTGTGGCAGGGACTGAAGACCTTCATCTCAGCTTGGGCCAGAGCACATGGAGAGGCAGCTGTGGGTAACCTGACAGCTGCTAGAGTAGGCCTCTCTTTGCCTTCCCTTGTGGGCCAGCTAGCGTGCCTGCACTCTTCATGAGCAGAGTTAGGCTTACTCAGCCCTTCTGTTTGTTGCAGTGGTCTTCCAACCAGCGAAGGAAACTTGTTTCCTCTGTCTGGGACCTCAGGACTGGGATACCCAGTCTGTGGCTTGATCCGCTCACTCCCCAGGTCAAATGTCCAATCCAATTGCTATTGTGTATCTTCCTTACAGTTTGGTTGTGCAGATGTCCTTCTGCCAGTTTCTTGTTAGGTTTTCAGTGAGGACTCTTCCACACATAGAGGTATTTTTAATGAATTTGAGGCTGGGGTGGGGGAGGTGAGTTCTATGTCCTCTTAAAACTGCCATCTTGATCTCCCTTCAGTCTTTCATCAAATATAATTTTAGCTTAGGTTTTGTAGATGCCCTTTATCATATCAAGGATGTTCCCTTTTATTCCTAGTTTGTTGTATGTTTTTGTCTTAAAAGTTTCTTAGATTTTGTCAAATGCTTTCCCTCCATCTTGAAATGATCAACTAGTTTTCTTTCATTTTATTAATGTGTTTCATTACAGGATTTTTGGATGCTGAACCACCCTTGCATTCCTAGGATAATTTCCACTTGGTTGTGATGTGTAATTCTTTTATTGTTGTTTAGTTGCTAAGTTGTGTCTGATTCCTGTGTGACCTCATGGACTGTAGCCCCACAGGCTCCTCTGTCCCTGGAGTTTCCCAGGCAAGTATACTGAAGTGTTTTGCCATTTCCTTTTCCAGGGGATCTTCTCAACCCAGGGATCAAACCCATGTCTCCTGCATGGCAGGTGAATTCTTTACCACTGAACGACCAGGTAAGCCCATAATCCTTTTATATGCTTCTGGATATGCTTTCCCAAAAGTTTGTAGAAGATTTATCTATATTAATAAGGCACACTATTCTGTAGTTTTGCCTTGCAGTAGCTTTATCTGTGTATGCTATCAGGGTGATACAGGCCTCATAGAGTGAGTTAGGAAATCTTTCTTCTATTTTTTCAAAGAGTTTGAGAATAATTGCAAATTTGGAAAACTCAGCAGTGGCCACAGGACTGGAAAAGGTCAGTCTTCATTCCAATCCCAAAAAAGGGGAATGCCAAAGAATGCTCAAACTACCGCACAGTTCAACTCATCTCCCAAGCTAGTAAAGTCATGTTCAAAATTCTCCAAGCCAGGCTTCAGCAACATGTGAAACGTGAACTTCCAGATGTTCAAGCAGGTTTTAGAAAAGGCAGAGGAACCAGAGATCAAATTGCCAACATCCGCTGGATCATGGAGAAAGCAAAAGAGTTTCAGAAAAACATCTATTTCTGCTTCATTGACTATGCCAAAGCCTTTGACTGTGTGGATCACAATAAACTGTGGAACATTCTGAAAGAGATAGGAATACCAGACCACCTGACATGCCTCTTGTGAAACCTGTATGCAGGTCAGGAAGCAACAGTTAGAACTGGTCATGGAACAACAGAATGGTTCCAGATAGGAAAAGGAGTACGTCAAGGTTGTATATTAGCACCCTGCTTATTTAACTTCTATGCAGAGTACATCATGAGGAACGCTGGGCTGGAAGAGGCACAAGCTAGAATCAAGATTGCTGGGAGAAATATCAATAACCTCAGATATGCAGATGACACCACCCTTATGGCAGAAAGTGAAGAGGAACTAAAAACCCTCTTGGTGAAAGTGAAAGAGGAGAGTGAAAAGTTTGGCTTGAAGCTCAACTTCAGAAAACAAAGATCATGGCATCTGGTCCCATCACTTCATGGGAAATAGATGGGGAAACAGTGGAAACAGTGTCAGATTTTATTTTGGGGGGCTCCAAAATCACTGAAGATGCTGATTTCAGCCATGAAATTAAAAGACGCTTACTCCTTGGAAAGAAAGTTATGACCAACCTATATAGCATATTAAAAGGCACAGACATTACTTTGCCAAACAAGATCCGTCTAGTCAAGGCTATGGTTTTTCCCGTGGTCATGTATGGATGTGAGAGTTGGACTATGAAGAAAGCTGATCGCCGAAGAATTGATGCTTTTGAACTGTGGTGCTGGCGAAGACTCTTGAGAGTCCCTTGGACTGCAGGGAGATCCAACCAGTCCATTCTAGAGGAGATCGATCCTGGGTGTTCATTGGAAGGACTGATGTTAAAGCTGAAACTCCAACTCTTTGGCCACCTCATGCAACGAGTTCATTCACTGGAAAATAGTCTGATGCTAGGAGGGATTGGGGGTTGGAGGAGACGTGGACGACAGAGAATGAGATGGCTGGATGGCATCACCGACTCGATGGACATGAGTTTGAGTGAACTCCGGGACTTGGTGATGGACAGGGAGGCCTGGCGTGCTGTGATTCATGGGGTCGCAAAGAGTCAGACACAACTGAGTGACTGAACTGAACTGATCTGATTCTTTAAATGTTAGTATTTTTCATCATTGAAAATATTTGGTCCTGGTCTTTTGTATTAGGAAGTTTTTAATTACTGACTCAAACTCTTTGCTTTTTTAAAGATCTGTTCAGATCTTGTATTTATTTCTTGAATCAAGTTAGGTAGTTTTTCTGTTTCTAGGAGTTTCTCTATCTCATATGTGTATCTAAGGTGTTGGCATACAATTGTTCACAGAATTGAACAGGAGTCCTTTTCATTCATATATGTAAGATCATTTGTAATTTCCAATTTCAATTGTGATTGGAATAACTTGAGTCTTTTCTCTTTTTTCTTAGTCACTGTAACTAAAGATTTGTCAGTTTGTTGATCTTTTAGCAGAACCAACTTTTAGCTTTGGTGCATCTTTCTGTCATTTTCTGTTCTCCTATATTTATGACTGATCTAATTTTCATTGCTTATTCCCTTATGCTAGTTTTATATTTAATTTGCTTTTCTTGTCTATCCCCTTAAAGTGCTGAGTTTGGTAATAAATTTGAAATCTTTTAAAAAAATAATATATGTAATAAAGCTATAAATATCTCCCTGGGCACTGCTTTCAGGGTATTCTATGTGTTTTTGTATGTTGTGTATTCATTTTCATTTATTCAATTTCCATGTAATTGTGAGGTTTCCGTTTTTCTTTTGTTATGTTTTTATAAATTCATGCAATTGTGGTTGAAGAAAATACTTTGCAAATTTCAATATTCTTAAATTTATTGATACTTACTGTATGACTAGGCTTCCCTGGTGGCTCATGTGGTAAAGAGTCTTCCTGCAGTGCGGGAGACCTGGGTTCTATCCCTGGGTTGAGAAGATCCCCTGGAGGAGGGCATGGCAACCCACTCCAGTATTCTTTCCCAGAGAATTCCCATGAACAGAGGAGCCTGGCAGGCTACAGTCCATGGTGTCGCAAAGAGTTGGACACGACTGAGTGACTAAGCACATTGTATAACCTTATATATGGTATATCTTGGAGAATGTGTATTCTGCTGGATATTTTTAGATTCATTTTTCTATTCCCAAAGCTTTACCATTTTACATCTTTTTCTGGGTTTTAAATTTTCATTTATTTTTAATTGGAGGATAAATGTTTTACAATGTGGTGTTGGTTTCTGCCATACATCTATTCATTTGTTGATGGACATCTAAGTTACTTCCATGTCCTGGGCTATTGTAAATAGTGCTGCAATGAGCATCAAGCTACATGTGTCTTTTAGAATTGTGGTTTCCTCAGGGTATATGCCCAGTAGTGCAATTGATGGGTTATATGGTAGTCTTATTCCTAGTTTTTAAAGAAATCTGTGTACTGTTCTTCAAAGAGGCTGGCTGTTTTAAATTTCAAAAAAAAAAAAAAAACAAAACTGTAGTTGACTTACAATATTATATCAGTTTCAGGTATATAGCATAGTGTGTATTCTGCTGTTTGGGTGAAATGTTTAGTATCTGTATTTATCAGGCCGCATTGCTTAAGTGCTCTCCTTACTGATCTTTTTGAGTGTTCTATCCATTATTGTTGTTGGGGTAGTAAAATCTTAAATGGTCATCATATAATTATGTATTTCTCCCTTCAATTTGGTCAGTTTTTATTTCATATAGTTTGGAGTTTTGTTTTTAGAAGCATGTATTATAATATATAACCTTGATAGATTTACCCTTCTATAAGTCAAGGCTATGGTTTTTCCCTTGGTCATGTATGGATGTGAGAGTTGGACTGTGAAGAAAGCTGATCGCCAAAGAATTGATGCTTTTGAACTGTGGTGCTGGAGAACACTCTTGAGAGTCCCTTGTACTGCAAGGAGATCCAACCAGTCCATTTTAAAGGAGATCAATCCTGGGTTTTCTTTGGAAGGACTGATGCTAAAGCTGAAACTCCAATACTTTGGCCACTTCGTGAGACGAGTTGACTCACTGGAAAAGAATCTGATGCTGGGAAGGATTGGGGGCGGAAGGAGAAGGGGACGACAGAGAATGAGATGGATGGATGGCATTGCTGACTCGATGGACATGAGTTTGAGTGAACTCCGGGAGTTGGTGATGGACAGGGAGGCCTGGCGTGCTGTGATTCATGGGGTCGCAAAGAGTCGGACACGACTGAGTGACTGAACTAAACTGAACTGAACTGAAACATATAGCATCCCTTTTTTACTCCTTATATCAATTTTGAGAGAAAGCTTTATTCTGTGTTATAATATAGCCACAAAACTTTCCTTTTGAATATACCATTTGAATGGGACATCTTTTTCCATCCTTTGATTTTCAGTCTATTTGTGTCTTTGGATCTAAAGTTAGTTTCTTTTAGATAGCATTTATTTGGATTTTAAAAAGCAGTTTCTGTCAGTCTCTGCCTTTTAACTGGAAAGTTTAATCCATTTATTGCAATGTAATTATTCATAAGGAAAGATTTACTTTTGTTGTTTGGGTATTTATTTTCAATGTGCTTTTAATTTTTTTCTCCCTCAATTACTGTTATTATATTTTTATTTTTCAAGTATACCATCTTGATTCCCTTGTCATTTCTTTTTCTGTATATTTTATTTTAATTTTCAATGCATACAATTGGAATAAAATTAGTATCTTAAATTTATAGCAGAATAGTTTGAATTGCTTAGTTTCAGTAGTATACACAGTTACTACATGTCTTAATGTTCTTACCATGTCATTATATTCACAAATTACATCTTTATACACTGTCATTAACATGAATTTATAATTATTGCTCTCTGTATTTGTTTCTTAATTGAATAGAAAACAAAGAGGAATTATAAACTAAAACTATAATACTGAATTTTATACTTATATAGTTACGTTTAGTGGCACTGTTTATCTCCTCGTTCAAGTCCTGAAAGACTGTTTCACATTTCTAGTAGGAGAGATCTATTAGTGAGGAACTCCCTCAGTTTTTATTTATCTAAGAACATCTTAATTTCCCCTTCATTTTTGAAGGATAGTTTTAATAAATATTTCTTCATTGACAGTTTTATTTTGAAAAAATAAAATTAAGTGCTAGCACTTAATTATGTCATCCTGCTGGCTTCTGACCCCTGTATTTCAGAGGAGAAAATCAGTTGTTAATCATACTCAAGTTCCTTTGTATGTAATGAGCCATTTCACTCCTGTTGCCTTTATACTTTTCTCATTGCCTTTTTCTTTCAACAATTTGTCTATACGTCCTTGTGTGGATTTCTAATTCTACCTACTTGGAGTTTTTGAGCTTCTTGAACAAGTAGATCCAAGGGTTTCATGAAATTTTGGAAGTTTCTGGACATTATTTTTTCAAATATTTTTTCTGCTCTTTCTCTTTTACCCTTTTTGGACTTTAACTGCACATATGTAGGTGTGCCAGTGCTATCCCATGGATCACCAAGGATCTGTTAATTTTATTCATTTTTTTTTCTTACTCTTGAGACTAGATAATATCAGCTTCCTCAGGAACAATTTCTTATATTTCTTCTCCACACCCCAGACCATACTTTCTTGTGTCTTTTCATGCCCCACACTTTCCTTTTTGTCAAACACTAAACATTTTGAATCTTATAATGTCAACTCTGGAAATCAAATTTTCTTCCCTACTCAGAATTTACTGACACTTGTCCTGGTTTGTTGTTTGATTAGTGACTTTTCTAAACAATTTTTGGAAAGTGTGCATTCTTCACTGTATGTGGCCACTCAAGATTGTGTATTGTTAGCTTAGTGCTTAGCTCAGTGTTTGACAGAGATTTCCTTAAATGACTGAAGCAAAAAAATTCTCTCAGACTGGGGCACTCCTTCATTGCTTAACCAGGTCACTCACAACTCTACCTTAACTCTTCTTCCTGTTTGCACATACCCTGAAGGTCAGCCAGAGGTGAAATTTGGGGTCTTCGCAGGTCTTTACTGAGAATGCGCATGGTCTTCTAGATTCTCCAACATAGGCAGGAGCTTTCTCTTAAATATCTTTTTCCTAGGCATTTTGCTCTATTGCTTGCCCAGAATGTTATCCTTGCCCCCAACAACTGCAGGAAATATATTTGCAGTGAATACATTTGCCTTTAAATGCTTCTGACACAAGTGTCATCAGGGAATCTGCTTCAGATGTGGAAGGCTCTGAAGTAGGTGAAACAAGTGTACTTTGTTATTCTTTCTGGGAGCCAACAGACAGGTCAGAATACACAAACACAGTAAGAATAGGTCTGTATTGAACCCTTTAATACCAGCAATAAACAGAAACCTGCTGCTGTCTTTTTGGATACTTTCAAACTTCCAAAGGTTAGAGATTGGAGGAAAGTAAGTGGGTAAGTTAAAATGCCATAGCACATTTACTAAAATCCAGCAGCTTTATTAAGCTTTCATTATTATTCTTTAAGGCTTCATTGATAAACATTGTTCTTGTAAGCTTTTAAAAATTGTAAGCCTACCCAGTTGTTGTAAGCTTTGAAAATTAGAATCTAGAGTACTTAAAAAATTAATTCTGATGCTTTTGAAAGTCTACTGCTTTTGTGGAGGAATGGGATATTAGGATTCCCTACTTTGCTATTTTTTTTGTGACATCACAGTTCTTTTCATTGCCCAGTAGCATTCCATTGTGTGGAAGTATTATACCACAGTTTATTTGCCAGTTGGAATATGTTTTAGTCCCAGCTTCTGGTGATTATGAATAAAGCTGGTATAAACAAGTTTGGTTACCATAAGCTTTCTCTGGGAATAGAATTCATGAATAAAAAGTGGATGTTTTACTTTATAAGGAACTGCAAAATTATATACAGTGTCTACACCATTTAACATGCTCATGAGCAGTGTATGAGACTTTTGATTGCTCTGGAGCATCATCAGCACTTGCTGTTGTCTTTTTTTTTTTCCTCAAATTTTGCAATACTGGTGGGTGTGTAGTGATATTTCATCATTTTTATTTGCATTTTCATAGTGCTAATGATGTTGAGTATCTTTTCTTGTGTTTATTTGCCATCTTCATAACACTTATGATTAAGCATATTCACATTTTTGCCATTTAAAAAATTTGGTTAATTTTTTAATTGTTGCATTTTAAGAGTTCTTCATATTCTGTACATAATCTTTTATCTGATTTGCATTATTTATTCTCCCCATTTGCTGTATTTCTTTTCAGTCTCTTAACAATTTCTTTTGAAAAATGAATATTTTAATGTTTGTAATTCCTACATCATTTTTTTGTTTGTTTCATGTATTGTGGTTTTTCTCTTTTATCTGAAAACTCCTTGTCAAACTTAAGGCCAAACAGATTTTTATGTTATCATCTAGGTATTTTAAGTTGTATATGTTACACTTAGATTTATGATACATTTTGAGCTAATTTCGTACACAGTGTAAGTATAACTTGAGTTTATTTTATTGCACTCGGATGTTCAATTGTTACAGCATCATTTGTTGAAAACACTCTCCTCTGTAATTTTTTCACTGGCTTAAAGCTGCCATAGAACTAATAAATATTTGGTTCCATTTTATATTATTTTTCCCAAGGATTTGATTATTTTCTTTTTGTCAATATCTCATTTGAAATATTTAATCGTGGGTTCATTTACTATCTAAGTTGTAGATCTAACAATTATTTTTGCTGAATTGTTACACCATTTACCATAAGACTCCATTCCACTCAATACATTTTCCTTTTTAAAAGCTTACTTTACCCGAAACAAAAAGAACAGAAAAAAAAAAAAAAAACATTATATCAGTTCCGCTCTATTCTATTTTGGTACTCTATATTTCAGTTTTTTGTGCCAGGATCAATAATTTTAAGGTGTGTTTTTTGGCAATGTGCTCTAGTCTACTCTAATCTGTGTGATCCTTTGGTTTTCATATTTATTAATTTAATTCCAAAGGAATGTTATTCAGTTCAGTTCAGTTTAGTCGCTCAGTTGTGTCTGACTTTTTGCAATCCCATGAATCACAGCACACCAGGACTCCATGTCCATCACCAACTTCCGGAGTTCACTCAAACTCATGTCCCTCGAGTAGGTGATGCCATCCAGCCATCTCATTCTCTGTCGTCCCCTTCTCTGCCCGCCCCAAATCCCTCCCAGCATCAGAGTCTTTTCCAGTGAGTCAACTCGTCACATGAGGTGGCCAAAGTATTGCAGTTTCAGCTTTAGCACCAGTCTTTACAATGAACACCAAGGATTGATCTCCTTTAGAATGGACGCGTTGGATCTCCTTAAAGTCCAAGGGACTCTCAAGAGTCTTCTCCAGCACCACAGTTCAAAAGCATCAATACTTTGGCGATCAGCTTTCTCAGCAGTCCAACTTTCGCATCCATACATTACCCCTGGAAAAACCATAGCCTTAACTAGACGGACCTTTGTTGGCAAAGTAATGTCTTTGCTTTTTAATGCACTATCCAGGTTGGTCATAACCTTCCTTCCAAGGAGTAAGCGTCTTTTAATTTCATGGCTGCAATTAGCATCCACAGTGATTTTGGAGCCCAAAAAAATAAAGTCTGACACTGTTTCCATTGTTTCCCCATTTCCCATGAAGTGATGGCACCATATGCCTGATTTTTGTTTTGTGAATGTTGAGCTTCAAGCCAACCATTTCACTCTCCTCTTTCACTTTCATCAAGAGGCTTTTGAGTTCCTCTTCACTTTCTGCCACAACGGTGGTGTCATCTGCATATCTGAGGTTATTGATATTTCTCCCAGCAATCTTAATTCCAACTTGTGCCTCTTCCAGCCCAGCGTTCTTCATGTATTATCCTTTGATGAATTTGATTTTGTTTGCATTAAAAATGTATTTCTGTTTAATATGTTTCTCTTTGTACTTGATTTTCATCTATACTCCTAATAAAATCTTGAATGACATTAATGTAAAATAATTCATTTTTTGAAAATTAATTGACTATGTATACGTACAAATATGGATCTGTTTCTGGACTTTACAGATCTATTTATATATCTTTAGTCCAGTGACACATTGATTTGATTCCTGTGGCTTTATAAAAAGTTTTGGGAGACAGGAAGATGGCAGAGGAATAGAACGGGTTGATCACCCACTCCCCCACAAATTCAGCAAAAGAACATTTGAACGCTGAGTAAATCCCACAAAACAACTTCTGAATGCCAGCAGAGGACATCAGACACCCAGAAAAGCAGCCCATTGTCTTCGAAAGGAGGTAGGAAATAGTTTGAAAGATAAAAAGAGAGACAAAAGAGGGAGGGACAGAGATCCATCCCGGGAATGGAGGCTTAAGAAAAAAAAAAGAAATTTCCAAATGCTTGGAAACAGTCACTGGCGACTCTGTGGCCAGCTTTGGAATCCCAGAGGGCAATATAACCAGGAACAAAAAGAAATAAATAATTAAAACCCACAGACTAAGTGCCCAGAGGTAACTCTTGGCAGAGAAGCGGGGCAACCTCCCTCACTCCCCACTAGCATGTGGGGGCTGGGCAGGGAGGCGCGGATGGCATCGCTTAGAGTAAAACGACCAGGCCAGAATGTCCCGAGGGCAAGCTGAGGGCTCTAACTTAAGACAGAATAGCGACTGTGGGATAGCGACCCCACGGAAAAGGCTAAAAGCCTGCGAAAAGGTGAAAAGCCCCAACCTAAGACACCACGAGCCCTGCTCACAGAACAAAGGACTGAGCAGAACTAGCCAGCTGCGGTTGGCCCATCACCCATCCCCCTCTGAAACAGGCAGGGGAGCGCAGCCAGAGCTGGAAGGGGCAACCGCAGCCCCAGAGAGGCTTCCATACCAAGCTGCAGGCAGTCTTCCTTGCTAACCAAGACTTCTCAGGTTCAGGCAGGTCAATATCTGCCTGAGAAGGTGCGCCAGTTGTACACCCAGGAAACCGAGTGGCAGGGCCCGGGGAGGCGATAAGTTGCAGGAACCGTGCTCGCCAAACACCTGGTTACCTGAACTGCTCAGACTGGGGAAGGCAAAAAACGCAGGCACAACAAAGTCTACACCTTTGTGGAGTACCTGAGAACCTGAACTTGAGCCACTCAGACCTGGGAAGTGCATACAACCCAGCGCTGACCTCAGAGAGTTCCCAGCAGAGCAACCTAGAGCCTGAGCAGCATAAACAGGGAAAGCACACACGCCGTGAGCAGGGGCAATCCCAGTGTAGCCAAGACACTGTGAGTACTCCCCACAGACGCCAGTGATATTTGTTAGCAGCGTTGCTCCCTCCCCACAGCACGACTGAATAAGTGAGCCTAGGAAAGTGTCCACCACCGCCCCCTTGTGTCAGGTTGGGAATTAGCCACTGAAGACACCAGCAAACAGAAGAGCTCTTAAACAGAAGGAAGTGCCTTGGAAGTGACAGATGGAGAAATCTTGAGCCTACTGCAAGAATAAGACTGAAAATCAGAGGCAGAGGCTTAAGTTCAAATAGGGAGAACATCAGAGATCTCCTGTTCCAGGGAACTTTAATTGATAGGAGCTCATCAAATGCTTCCATGCATATACTGAAACCAGGCACCACCCAAGGGTCAACAAGTTGTCAGAGAAAGGCATACCACACAAATTCACCAACAACACAGGAGAATAGCCCTGAACTTCAATATACAGGCTGCCCAAAGCCACTCCAAACCCATTGACATCTCAAACTCATTACTGGACACTTCGTTGTACTCCAGAGAGAAGAAATCCAATTCCACCCACCAGAACACCGACACAAGCTTCCCTAACCACGGAACCTCGAAAAGCCACCCATCCAACACCACACACAGTGAGGAAACTAAATAATAAAGAGAACTCCACAGACTGCCAGAAGACGGAAAGGCCACCCCTAGAACAGCAATATAAGCAAAATGAAGAGGCAGAGAAATACCCAGCAAGTAAAGGAACAGGATGAATGACCAACAGCACAAACAAAAGAGGAAGATATAAGGAATCTACCTGATAAAGAATTTCAAAACTTGATAGTGAAATTGATTCAAAATCTTGAAAGAAAAATGGAGTTACAGATAAATAACCTGGAGAAAAGAACTGAGAAGATGCAAGAAAGGTTTAATAAGGATTTATAGGAGATAAAAAATGTCAATATACAATGATTAATGCAATAGATGAGATCAGAAACACTCTGGAGGGAACAAACAGTAAAATAACGGAGGCAGAAGACAGGATAAGCGAGCTAGAAGATAGAATTGTAGAAATAAATGAAACAGGAAAAAAGAAAAACGAATTAAAAGAAATGAGGACAATATTAGAGACCTCTGGGCCAATGTTAAACGCACCCTATTCGAATCATAGGAGTCCCAGAAGAAGAAGACAAAAAGAAAGACCATGAGAGAATACTTGAGGAGATAATAGTTGAAAACTTCCCTCAAATGGGGAAGGAAATAATCACCCAAGTACAAGAAAACCAGAGTCCCCAACAAGATAAACCCAAGGCGAAATACACTAAGACACGTATTAATCAAATAAACAAAGATCAAACACAAAGAACAAATATTAAAAGCAGCAAGGGAAAAGCAACAAATAACACACAAGGGGATTCCCATAAGGATAACAGCTGATCTTTCATCAGAAACTCTTCATGCCAGGAGGGAATGGCAAGACATGCTTAGTGATGAAAGAAAGTAACCTACAGCCCAGATTACTATACCCAGCAAGGATCTCATTCAAATATGAAGGAGTAATCAAAAGCTTTACAGACAAGCAAAAGCTGAGAGAATTCAGCATCACCAAACCAGCTTTCCAATAAATACTAAAGGATCTTCTCTAGACTGGAAACACAGAAAGGGTATGTCAACTCAAACCCAAAACAATAAAGAAAATGGCAACGGGATAATACTTATCAATAATTACCTTAAATGTAAATGGGTTGAATGCCCCAACCAAAAGACAAAGGCTGGCTGAATGGATACAAAACAAGACTCCCATATATGTTGTCTACAAGAGACCTTCCTCAAAACGAGGAACACAAAGAGACTGAAAGTGAAGGGCTGGAAAAAGATATTCCACGCAAATAGAGACCTAAAGAAAGCAGGAGTATCAATACTCTTATCAGATAAAATAGACTTTAAAACAAAGGCTGTGAAAACAGACAAAGAAGGAAACTACATAATGATCAAAGGATCAAGCAAAGAAGATATAACAATTATAAATATTTATGCACCCAACATAGGAGCACCACAAAATGTAAGACAATTACTAGCAAGTATGAAAGGGGAAATTAACAACAACACAATAATAGTGTGAGACTTTAATACCCTGCTCACACCTATGATAGATCAACTAAACAGAAAATTAACAAGGAAACACAAACTTTAAATGATACAATAAACCAGTTAGAACTGATAGATCTCTATAGGACATTTCACCCCAAAACAATAAATTTCACCTTTCTCTCAAGCACACATGGAACATTTTCCAGAATAGATCACATCCTGGGCCATAAATCTAGCCTTAGTAAATTAAAAAAAAACTGAAATCACTCCAAGCATCTTTTCTGCCCACAATGCAGTAAGATTAGATCTCAATCACAGAAGAAAAACTATTAAAAATGCCAACATATGAAGGCTGAACAACACGCTGCTGAATAATGAACAAATCATAGAAGAAATCAAAAGAGAAATCAAAATATGCATATAAATAAATGAAAATGGAAACACAACAACCCAAAACCTCTGGGACACTGTAAAAGCAGTGCTAAGTGGAAGATTCATAGCAATACAGGCATACCTCAAGAAACAAGAAAAAGGTCAACTAAATAACCTAACTCTATACTTAAAGCAACTAGAAAAGGAATAAATGAAGAACCCCATGGTTAGTAGAAGAAAAGAAATCTTAAAAATTAGGGCAGATAAATGCAAAAGAAACAAAAGAGACCATAGCAAAAATCAACAAAGACAAAAGCTGGTTCTTTGAGAAGGTAAATAAAATTGACAAACCAGTAGCCAGACTCATCAAGAAACAAAGGGAGAAGAACCAAATCAATAAAATAAGAAATGAAAATGGAGAGGTCACAATCGATAACACAGAAATACAAAGGATCATTAGAAAATACTATCAGCAATTATATGGCAATACAATGGACAACTTAGAAGAAATGGGCAAATTCTTAGATAAGTACAACTTTCCAAAACTGAACCAGGAAGAAATAGAATATCTTAATAGACCCATCACAAGCACGTAAATAGAAGCTGTAATCAGAAATCTTCCAGCAAACAAAAGCCCAGGTCCAGACGGCTTCACAGCTGAATTCTTCCAAAAATTTAGAGAAGAGATAACACCTATTCTACTCAAACTCTTACATAAAATTGCTGAGGAAGGAAAACTTCCAAACTCTTTCTATGAGGCCACCATCACCCTAATCCAAAAACCTCGTAAAGATCCCACAAAAAAGAAAACTACCAGCCAATATCACTGATGAACTTAGATGCCCAAATCCTTAACAAAATTCTAGCAATCAGAATCCAACAACACATTAAGAAAATCATACAACATGACCAAGTGGGCTTTATCCCAGGAATGCAAGGATTCTTCAATATCTGCAAACCAATCAATGTAATATACCACATTAACAAACTGAAAAATAAAAATCATATGATTATCTCAATAGATGCAGAGAAAGCCTTTGACAAAATTCAACATGCATTTATAATAAAAACCGTCCAGAAGGTGGGAATAGAAGGAGCATACCTCAACATAATGAAAGCTATATATGACAAACCCACAGCAAACTTTATCCTCAATGGAGAAAAACTGAAAGATTTTCCCCTAAAGTCAGGAACAAGATAAGGGTGCCCACTCTCACCACTACTATTCAACATAGTTCTGTAAGTTTTGACCACAGAAATCAGAGCAGAAAACGACATAAAAGGAATCCAAATTGGAAAAGAAGAAGTAAAATTTCACTGTTCGCTGATGACATGATCCTCTACACAGAAACCCCTAAAGACTCTACCGGAAAACTACTAGAGCTAATCAATGAATACAGTAAAGTTGCAGGATATAAAATCAACACACCAGAAATCCCTTGCATTCCTATACACTAATAATGAGAAAATAGAAATAGAAATTAAGGAAACAATCCCATTCACCGTTGCAACAAAAAGAATTAAATACTTATGAATATATATACCTAAAGAAACAAAAGACTTGTACATAGATAACTATAAAACACTCCTGAAAGTAATCAAAGAGGACACTCATAGATGGAGAAATATACTGTGTTCTTGGATTGGAAGAATAAATATTGTGAAAATGATTATACTACCCAAAGTAATTTATACATTCAAACAAATCCCTATCAAGTTACCAACGATATTTTTCACAGAGCTAGAACAAATAATCTCACAATTTGTATGGAAATGCCAAAAACCTCGAATAGCCAAAGCAATCTTGAGGAAGAAGAATGGAACTGGGGGAATCAAGCTGCCAGACTTCAGGCTCTACTACAAAGCCACAGTCATCAAGACAGTATGGTACTGGCTTAAAGACAGAAATATAGATAAATGGAACAGAATAGAAAGCCAAGAGATAAATCCACGCACCTATGGACACCTTATTTTGACAAAGGAGGCAAGAATATAAAATGGAGAAAAGACAGTCTCTTTAACAAGTGGTGCTGGGAAAACTGGTCAGCCACTTGTAAAAGAATGAAACTAGAACACTTCTTAACACCATACACAAAAATAAACTCAAAATGGATTAAAGATCTAAATGTAAGACCAGACACTATAAAACTCCTAGAGGAGAACATAGGCAAAACACTCTCCAAGATAAATCACAGCAGGATCCTCCATGACCCACCTCCCACAATAGTGGAAATAAAAGCAAAAATATACAAATGGGACCTAATTAAAATCAAAAGCTTCTGCACAGCAAAGGAAACTATATGCAAGGTGAAAAGACAGCCTTCAGAATGGGAGAAAATAATAGCAAATGAAACAACTGACAAAGAATTAATCTCCAAAGTATACAACCAACTCCTGCAGCTCAATTCCAGAAAAATAAACGACCCAATCAAAAACTGGGCCAAAGAACTCAACAGACATTTCTCCAAAGAAGACATACAGATGGCTAACAAACATGAAAAAATGCTCAACATCCCTCATAATCAGAGAAATGCAAATGAAAACCACAATGAGATACCATTTCACACCAGTCAGAAAGGCTACTATCCAAAAATCTACATGCAATAAATCCTGGAGAGGATATGGAGAAAAGAGAACCCTCTTACACTGTTGGTGGGAATGCAAACTAGTACAGCCACTATAGAGAACAGTGTGGAGATTCCTTTAAAAACTGGAAATATAACTGCCATATGATCCAGCGTTCACAGTCCTGTGCATAAACACAGAGGAAACCAGAATTGAAAGAGACACATGTACTCCAATGTTCATTGCAGCACTGTTTATAATAACAAGGACATGGAAGCAACCTAGATGTCCATCTGCAGACGAATGGATAAGAAAGCTTTGGTACATATACACAATGGAGTATTATTCAGCCATTAAAAAGAATGCATTTGAATCAGTTCTAATGAGGTGGATGAAACTGGAGCCTATTATACAGAGTGAAGTAAGCCAGAAAGTAAAACATCAATACAGTATACTAACACATATACATGGAATTTAGAAAGAGGGTAACATTTACCCTGTATACAAGTCAGCAAAAGAGACACTGGAGTATAGAAGAGTCTTTATAACTCTGTGGGAGAGGGTGAGGGTGGGCTGATTTGGGAGAATGGCATTGAAACATGTATATTATCATATGTGAAATGAATCACCAATCCAGGGTCGATACATGTTATAGGATGCTCGGGGCTGGTGCGCAGGGATGACCCAGAGGGAGCATATGGGGAGGAGGGAGGTGGGAGGGGTTTCAAGAAGGGGAACACATGTACACCGGGGCGGATTCATGTCAATGTATGGCAAAACCAACCAATATAATATTGTAAAATATTTAACCTCCAATAAAAAAAAATTAAAAGTTTTGACAGACAGTGCAAGTCTTCCCAATTTGTCCTTTTTCAAAGTTGTTTTGGCTGTGTTAGGCCCTTTGCATTTCCACATTGAATGTTAGAAATGACACAAAACTTTGATTTGTTGGTATTTTAGCTTAGGTTGCATTGAATCTGTAAATCAATTTATGAAGAACTGACTTATTAACAATATTGAGTCTTCTCATCCGTGAACAGAGAATCTCTCATACAGAGTTGGACACGACTGATGCAACTGAGCACACATAACTGTTGTGTAGTAGGGAGAACCTGATACCCATAGTTTTCCCATTTGAACTGATATTCTGAATATTAAGCTTTTCCCAAAACTATGTTATATGAAGAGGCAGGAAAGAAGGACTCATACTTAGGAAAAATAAGTGGATAAAAATGGTCCATTGTTTGGGGCTTCTCTTCTATTCTCAGCTATGAGTAAGGCCTCCTCAAACAATCTTTTTTGCTTTCTTGCATTTCTTTTTCTTTGGGACCGTTTTGGAACCTCTGTCCATAGATCTTCAGACACCTTCTCTATCAGATCTAAGCCCTTGAATCTATTTGTCACTTCCACCGTATAATTCAGTTCAGTCGCTCAGTCATGTCGAACTCTCCGCGACCCCATGAATCACAGCACACCAGGCCTCCCTGTCCATCACCAACTCCCAGAGTACACCCAAACTCATGTCCACAGAGTCGGTGATGCCATCCAGCCATCTCATTCTCTGTCATCCCCTTCTCCTCCTGCCCCCAACCTTTCCCAGCATCAGAGTCTTTTCCAGTGAGTCAACTCGTCGCATGAGGTGGCCAGGAAAGAATACTGGAGTGGGTTGCCATTCCCTTCTGCAGGGGATCTTCCCAACCCAGGGACCAAGCCTGGGTTTCCTGCAATACAGTCAGATTCTATACCATTTGAGCCCCCAGCGAAACCTGTAAAATCATAAGGGATTTTATTTAGGTAATACCTGAATGGACTAGTGGTTTTTCCCTACTTTCTTTAATTTATGTCTGAATTTGGAAATAAAGTGCTAATGACCTGAGCTACAGTCAAGTACGGTCTTGTTTTTGCTGACTTTTGAGAGCTTCTCTGTCTTTGGCTACGAAGAATATAATCAGTGTAATTTCAGAATTGACCATCTGGTGATATCCATGTGTAGAGTCATCTCTTGTGTTGTTGGAAGAGGGTGCTTGTTATTACCAGGTGCATTCTCTTGGCAAAACTCTGTTTTTCTTTGCCCTGCTTCAGTTCACGCTCCAAGGCCAAACTTGCCTATTACTCTAAGTATCTCTTGAAATCCTACTTTTGTATTCTAATCCCCTATGGAGAAAGCAAGAGAGTTTCAGAAAAACATCTATTTCTGCTTCATTGACTATGCCAAAGCCTTTGACTGTGTGGATCACAATAAACTGTGGAACATTCTGAGAGAGATGGGAATCCCAAACCACCTGACCTGCCTCTTCAGAAACCTGTATGCAGGTCAGGAAGCAATAGTTAGAACTGGACATGGAACAACAGACTGGTTCCAAATAGGAAAAGGTGTACGTCAAGGTTGTATACTGTCACCTTGCTTATTTAACTTATATGCAGAGTACATCATGAGGAACGCTGGGCTGGAAGAAGCACAAGCTGGAATCAAGATTGCTGGGAGAAATATCAATAACCTCAGATATGCAGATGACACTACCCTTATGGCAGAAAGTGAAGAGGAACTCAAAAGCCTCTTGATGAAAGTGAAAGAGGAGAGTGAAAAGGTTGGCTTGAAGCTCAACATTCAGAAAACAAAGATCATGACATCTGGTCCCATCACTTCATGGGAAATAGATGGAAAAACAGTGGAAACAGTGTCAGACTTTGCTTTTTTGGGCTCCAAAATCACTGCAGATGCTGATTGCAGCCATGAAATTAAAAGACGCTTGCTCCTTGGAAGGAAAGTAATGACCAACCTTGATAGTATATTAAAAAGCAGAGACATTACTTTACCAACCAAGGTCCGTCTAGTCAAGGCAATTGTTTTTCCCGTGGTCATGTATGGATGTGAGAGTTGGACTGTGAAGAAGGCTGATCGCCGAAGAATCGATGCTTTTGAACTGTGGTGTTGGAGAAGACTCTTGAGAGTCCCTTGTACTGCAAGGAGATCCAACCAGTCCATTCTAAAGGAGATCAATCCTGGATGTTCATTGGAGGGACTGATGCTAAAGCTGAAACTGCAATACTTTGGCCACCTCATGCGACGAGTTGACTCACTGGAAAAGACTCTGATGCTGGGAAAGGTTGGGGGTGGGAGGAGAAGGGGACGACGGAGAATGAGATGGCTGGATGGCATCCCCGACTCTGTGGACATGAGTTTGAGTGTACTCTGGGAGTTGGTGATGGACAGGGAGGCCTGGTGTGCTGTGATTCATGGGGTCGCGGAGAGTCGGACACGACTGAGCGACTGAAATGAACTGAACTGAACTGAACTGAATGATGAAAAGGACTTTTTTTGGTGCTAGTTCTAGAATGCCTTGTAGGTCTTCATAGCACCGTTTAACTTCAGACAAAACGCTAGTGGCTGGGGCATAGACTTGGCTTACTGTTATGTTGAATGGTTTGCCCTGGAAATGGACAGAGATCATTCTGTTGGTTTTGAGATTCTACCCAGTACTACATTTTGAACTCTTTTGTTGAATATGAGGACTACTTCATTTTTTGTAAGGGATTCTTGCCAACAATATTAGTTATAATGGTCATTTTAATTAAATTCACCCATTCCCATTCATTTTAGTTCACTGATTCCTAAAATGTCAATGTTTTACTTCTGCCATCTCCTGTTTGACGAGATCCAACTTACCTTGGCAGAAACTGAAGAAGAACTAAAGTGATGAAAGTGAAAAAGGAGAGTGAAAAAGTTGGCTTAAAACCCAACATTCAGAAAACTAAGATCATGGCAACCTGTCCCATCAATTCATAGAAAATAGATGTCTAAACAATGGAAACAGTGAGAGACTTTATTTGGTGGGGGGGAGGGGGGGTGCTCCGAAATCACTGCAGATGTTGACTGTAGCCATGAAATTAAAAGATGCTTGCTCCTTGGAAGAAAAACTATGACCAAGGGGTAGACAGCATATTAAAAAGCAGAGACATTACTTTGTCAACAAAGTTCCATCTAGTCAAAGCTATGGTTTTCCAGTAGTCATGTATGGATATGAGAGTTGGACTATAAAGAAAGCTGAGCACTGTAGAAATGATGCTTTTGATCTGTGGTGTTGGAGTAGACTCTTGAGAGTCCCTTGGACTGCAAGGAAATCCAACCAGTCAATCCTAAAGGAAAGCAGTCCTGAATATTCATTGGCAGGACTGATGCTGAAGCTGAAACTCCAAATCTTTGGCCACCTGATGCAAAGAACCAACTCATTGGAAAAGACCCTGATGCTGAGAAAGACTGAAGGTGGGAGGAGACGGGGACAACAGAGGATGTGGTGGTTGGATGGCATCACCGACGCAGTGGACATGAGTTTGAGTAGGCTCCGGGAGTTGGTGATGGACAGGGAAGTTTGGCATGCTTCAGTCCATGGGGTCACAAAGAGTCAGACATGACTGAGTGACTGAACTGAACGAACTGAATTTACATTGATTCATAGACCACCATTCCAGGTTCATATGCAATATTTCTGTTTAGAGTGTCAAAATTCACTTTCACCAACAGATGCATCCACAACTGGGTGTCCTTTCTGCTTTGGCTCAGCCTCTTCATTCTTCTCAAGCTATTTTTCCTCTCTTCACCAGAAGCCTATTGGACACCTACTGACCTGGCACCTCATCTTGCAGTGTCATATCTTTTGCCTTTTCATACTCTTCATGGGGTTTTCAAGGCAAGTATGCTGAAGTGGTTTGCCGTTCCTTTCTCCAGTGGACCACATTTTGTCAGAACTCTCCACTATGACCCATCTGTCTTGTGTGGCCCTACATGGCATGGCTCATAGTTTCATAGATTTACACAGGATGTTATCCATGTCATTGTTTTCATTAATTTTCTGTGACTGTGGTTTTCATTCTGGAAGCCATGGGATTGCAGTTTCTGCTGCTTCTATCTGCCCTCCAATGAATGAGAATAAGAAGCTTATGCAAGCTTCCTCAAAAGAAAGCTGGGATAGCAATCCTCACATCAGACAAAATCGACCTTAAGATAAAGAAAATTACAAGACATAAGAAAGGACACTACATAATGATCAAGGGATTAATCCAAGAGGAAGACATAACAATTGTAAATATCTATACACCTAACATAGGAGCACCTCAATACGTAAGACAAACACTAACAGACATAAAAAGAGAAATTGACAGTAACACAATAATAGTAGGAGACTTCAGCACCCCACTTTCACCAATGATCAGCAAAACAGAAAATTAATAAGGAAACACAGTCTTAAATGATACATTAGATGAGATGGATCTCATTTATATTTTCAGGACGTTCCGTCCAAAGACAGAAGAACACTCCTTCTTCTCAAGTGTACATGGAGCATTCTCCAGGATAGACCACATCTTGGGTCACAAATCAAACCTCAGTAAATTTTGAAAAATAGAAATTATTTCAAGCATCTTCTCCGACCACAATTGTATGAGACTAGATATCAATTACAAGAAAAAAAAGTAAGAAACACAAACACATGGAGGTTAAAAAACCACGTTTCTAAAAGACCAACCAATTACTGAAGAAATCAAAAGGGAAATTAAAAAAATTCTGAAAACAAATGACAATTAAAACACAACAACTCAAAACCTATGGGATGCAGCAAAAGAACTTCTAAGAGGGAAAGTTTACAGCAGTACAGTCCTACTTCAAGAAACAAGAAAAACATCGAATAGACAACCTAACTTTAAACCTAAAACAACTGGAAAAAGAAGAACGAAAAAACCCCTAAATTAGTAAAAGGAAAGAAATCAGAAGATCCAAGTGGAAATAAATGAAAAAGAAATGAAAGAAACAATAGTAAAGATTAATAAAACTAAAAGCTAGTTCTTTGAGAAGATAAGTAAAAAAAAGAAGAATCAAATCAACAAAATTAGAAATGAAAAAGGAGAGGTTACAACAGACAATGCAGAAATACAAAGGATTATAAGAGACTACTATGAACAACTATATGGCAATAAAATAGATAAGCTGGAAGAAATGGACATATTCTTAGAAAAGTTCAATCTTCCAAGACTGAACCAGGAAGAAATAGAAATTATGAACAACCCAATCACAAGCACTGAAATTGAAGCTGTGATCAAACATCTCCTAAAAAACAAATGCCCAGGACCAGATGGCTTCACAGTAGAATTTTATCAAAAATTTAGAGAAGAGCTAATGCCTATCCTTCGAACACTCATTCTAAAAATTGCAGAGGAAGGAGCACTTCCAAGCTCATTCTACGAGGCCACCATCACCCTGATATCAAAACCATTCAAAGACAACAAGGAAAAGAAAACTACAGGCCAACGTCACTGATGAACATTGACGCAAAAATCCTCAACAAAATTTTACCTAACAGAAATCAGCAACACATCAGAAAGCTCATACACCATGTTCAAGTTGGGTTTATTCCAGGGATGCAAGGATTCTTCAATATATTGACATCAATCAATGTGATACACCATATTAACAAATTGAAAGATAGAAACCATATGATCATCTCAATAGATGCAGAAAAAGCCTTTGAGAAAATTCAGCACCTATTTATGATTAAAACTCTTCAAAAAATGAGCATAGAAGGAACCTACCTCAACATAGTAAAGGTCACATATGATAAGTCTACAGCAAACATTATTCTCCATTGTGAAAAACGGAAAGCATTTCCCCTAAGATCAGGAACAAGACAAGGGTGTCTACTTTCCCCATTATTTTTCAACATAGTTCTGGAAATCCTAGCTACAGCAATCAGAGAAGAAAAAGAAATAAAAGGAATCCGGGTCATAAAAGATGAAGTAAAGCTCTCACTGTTTGCAGATAACATGATACAGTACATTTGAAAACCCTAAAAAGAGCATCAGAAAATTAATAGAGCTACTCAGTGAATTTAGCAAAGTTGCAGGATACAAAATCAATACACAGAAATCACCTGCATTTCTATATACTAACAATGAAAAATCAGAAAGAGAAATTAAGGAATCAATCCCATTCACCATTGCAACAAAAATAACTAAATATCTAGGAATAAACTTACCGAAGGAGACAAAGGAACTGTACACAGAAAATTATAAGACATTAATGAAAGGAATCAAAGATGACATAAAAAGATGGAGAGATATTCCATGTTCCTGGGTAGGAAGAATCAATATTGTGAAAATGACTATACTAACAAATGCAATCTACAGATTCAAGGAGATCCCTATTGAATTACCAATGACATTTTTCACAGAACTAAAACGAAAAGCTTCACAATTCATATGGAAACACAAAATACCCTGAATAGCCAAAGCAGCCTTGAGAAAGAAGAATGGAGCTGGAGGAATCAACCTTCCTTAATTCAGATTATACTACAAAGCTACAATTATCAAGACAGTATGGTACTGGCACAAAAGCAGAAATATAGACCAATGGAACAAGATAGACAGCCCAGAAATAAACCCATGCATCTAGGGGTACCTTATTTTTCACAAAGTAGGGAAGAATATACAAGGGGGCAAAGACAGCCTCTTCAATAAATGGTGCTGGGAAAACTGGACAGCTACATGTAAAAGAATGAAATTAAAACACTTCCTAATACTATTCAGGACTTCCTTGGTAGCTCAGACAGTAAAGCGTCTGTCTACAATGCAGAAGACCTGGTTCAATCCCTGTTGGGAAGATCTTCTGGAGAAGGAAATGGCAACCCACTCTAGTATTCTTGCCTGGAAAATCCCATGGATGGAGGAGCCTGGTAGGCTACAGTCCATGGCATCGCAGATAGTTGGACACGACTGAGCGACTTCACTCACTCACTAATACTATACACAAAGATAAACTCAACATGGATTAAAGACCTATAGGTAAAACCAGAAACTATAAAACTCTTAGAGAAAAACATAGGCAGAACACTCAAAGACATAAAGCAACGCAAGATCCTCTAGACCCACCTCCAAGAGTAATGGAAATAAAAACAGAAGTAAACAAGCAGGACCTGATTAAACTTAAAAGCTTTTGCACAGCAAAGGAAACTATAAGCAAGGTGAAAAGACAACCCTCAGAAATGGGAGAAAATAATAGCTAATGAAACAACTGACAAAGGATTAATTTCCAAAATATACAAAGAGTTCATACAACTCAATAGCAGAAAAAACAAACCAGTCAAAAATTGGGGAAAAGACCTAAACAGACATTTCACCAAAGAAGACATAGAGATGGCTAACAAACACATGAAAAGATGCTCAACATCGCTCGTTATTAGAGAAATGCAAATCAAAACTACCATGAGATATCACCTCACACTGATCAGAATGGCACTCATTAAAAAGTCCACAAACAATAAATGCTGGAAAGGGTATGGATAAAAGGGAACACTCTTGCACTGCTGGTGGGAATGTAAATTGATACAGCCACTATGGAAGATGGTATGGAGATTCCTTTTAAAAACTAGGTATAAAATCACAACTTGATCCAGAATCCCACTCCTAGGCATATACCATGAGGAAACCAAAATTGAAAGAGACACATGTATCCCGTTGTTCATCGCAGCGCTATTTACAATAGTTAGAACGTGGAGAAGGAAATGGCAACCCACTCCAGTGTTCTTGCCTGGAGAATCCCAGGGATGGGGGAGCCTGGTGGGCTGCCGTCTATGGGATTGCACAGAGTCGGACACGACTGAAGCGACTTAGCAGCAGCAGAACATGGAAGCAACCTAGATGTCCATTGACAATGAATGGACAAAGCAGTTGTGGTACGTACACACAATTGAATATTTCTCAGCTATAAAAATGAATGCATTTGAGTCAGTTCTAATGAAGTGGATGAACCTAAAACCTATTATACAGAGTGAAGTGGTCAGAAAGGGAAAGATAAATACCGTATTCTAACGGATATATACAGAATCTAGAAAAATGGTGCTGAAGAATTTACTTAAAGGGCAACAGTGGAGAAACAGACATAGACAATAGACATATGGTCGTAGGAGAGGGGAGGAGAGGGTGAAATGTATGGGAAGAGTAACACAGAAACTTGTATTACCATATGTAAAATAAATAGCCATCAGGAATTTGCTGTATGGCTCAGGAATCTCAAACAGGGGCTCTGTATCAACCTAGAGTGGTGGGATGGGGATGGAAATGGGAGGGAGTTTTAAAAGGGAGCGGATATATCCATACCAATGGCTGATTCATGCTGAAGTTTGACAGAAAACACAAAATTCTATAAAACAATTATCCTTCAATAAAAAATAAAGTAAAAATAAATTTTTAAAGAGGCTTATGCAAGCTTCCTGACAGGAGGGACTGACTTTGAAGAAAACTGTGTCTTGCTCTGGTGGGAAGGGCCATGCTTAGTAAATCTTTAATCCAATTTTCTGTTGGTGGATGGGGCTGTGCTCCTTCCCTGTAGTTTGGCCTTGAGCAGCTCAGTCCTGGGATCTGAAGTTTCTACGGGGCAGCAAATGGCGACCTCCTCAAAGAGGACTTATACCAACAAGTCACGTCTCTCACCGACTGCTGCTGCCAATGACCCTGACTCCGTGGCAGGCCAATATCAACCCAAGCCTCCACAGGAGACCTCCAAGCACTCACAGGCATGTCTTTCCTGGGGTCACTTTTCTTTTCACGGTTCAGTCTTTCCTGGGGTCACTTCTTTCCCTGGGACCCTAGTGCACCCAAGAGTCTCTGTTTCCCCTAGTCCTGTGGAAGTTTTGTAATCAAATCCTGCTGATTTTCAAACCTGGGGATTCCCATTCCCTTACCAGATCCCCAGATAGGGAAGTCTGATGTGGGACCTAGAACCTTCACAGCAGTGTGGAAACTTCTTTGGTCTAATTGTTCTCCAGTTTGTTAGGTCACCCACTCATCACCTCTTATGGTCGAGCTCCAGGCTCTATGGTAGAGCTAATCGTGACCTCTTCAAAAAGGACTTAGGCCAGCATGTTGTGCCTCTCAAAACTGATGCTGCCAGTGTCCCTCTCCCCGTGGCAGGCCACTGCTGACCCACGTCTCCACAGGAGACACTCAAACACTCACAGGCAGATCAGGCTCAGTCTCTAGTGGGAGTCACTATTACTTTCCCTGGGTCCTGGTGCACACAAGTTGGTTGTTGTTGTTGTTGTTGCCTTCTAAGAGTCTCTGGTGGGTATGGGGTTTGATTTTAACATGATTGTACCCCTATTGCAGCTTCTTCTTTGGACATGGGGTATCTTTTTCTTGGTGGGTTCCAGCATCCTTCTGTCGATGGTTGCACATAAGCTAGTAGCAATTTTGGTGTTCTTGCAGAAGATGAGCTCATGTCCTTCTACTCTGCCAGGGCAACCTTGCTTAACTCATTCAGTTTCTACATAGAAGATCATGTAATTTGTGAATAGAGATTTATTTCTTTTCCAACCTGGACGACTTTCACTTATCCTGAGCTAATATGTTGGCAAGAACCATGAATGCAATATTAAATATAAGCTGTGTAATCAGACATCCTTGCCTGGTGATCCTAGGCAACAGCATTTTGTCTTTCACTGTAAACTATGATGAGCAGTAACATCAGAGACTGCACATTACAGGGAAAACAGCATTCAAAGGCAAGTCACTTAACAAACCAAAAAAAAAAAAAAAGCAAAAACAACAAACTCTGGGGGAATCAAAATTCAGAATTGCTATAATATATTATCTAGAATGTCCAATATGCAAAAAAAAAAAATACAAAAATCTGTAAGGCATACAAAGAAATAGGAAAGTGTGATCTACACATAAGAAAAAAGACGAGCAATAGAAACTACCTTTGGAGGCCCCAGTTGTTGATTTAGCAAACGGACTTCACAAAAAGCTAGTATAAATACCTTGAAAGAACTAAAGAAAACCATGTTTAAACAAAGAAAATTATGATAACAATGATTTATCTAATGAAGACTAACAATAAAGAGATAGAAATGATAAAGCATAAAAGAACCAAATGGAAGTCCTGGAGTTAAAAAACAAAAATTTTCTAGAGGGGCTCAATAACAGATTTGAGCAGCCAGGGGAAAGAATTGGTGCATTTGAAGATGAACCAATAGAGATTATCCAATCTGAAAAAAAAATTTTAATGCAGAAAAATGAATAGAGTCTAGGAGTCTTGTGGGACACAGAAAAGCACAATCAACATAGGTATAATGGGAATGCAAGAAGAGGAGCAAAATTGACAGCAAAAAAAAAAAAGGATATTGGCCCCACACTTTCCAAATCTGATGGAAAAACTGTCCATACATCTAATGAATTCCAAGCTAATGAATTCCAAATCGAATATATTCAGTCATCTACACTTACATCCATTATAGTCAAACTGCTCAATGTTGAAGACAGTGAGAAAGTTTTGAAAGCAATGAGACAAAATTGACTTATATTCAGGGTAACAACAGTGAGAACAGTAGCTGGCTTATCAAAAAAATTGGAAGACACATGTATAATCATTTACCCATGTGGTAAAAGGAAAAAACATGGAGAAGGAAAAGGCAACCTACTCCAATATTCTTGCCTGGGAAATCCCAAGGACAGAGAAGCCTGGCAGGCTACAGTCCAGGGTTGCAAAAGTGTTGGACATGACTTAATGACTAAACAACAAGAAGAGAGTCGATCTTAAAACATCTCATTAAAACAAAAAAGTTTTAACAGGCTGAGAGACTTAAGAGAACAAACATAAGATTGCCATGGGGAAAGACTGGAAGAAGGGATAATTAGGGAGTTTGGGGTTGACATGTACATGCTGCTATATTTAAAATGGATAACCAACAAGGTCTTTCTGTATAGTACAGAGAACTCTGCTCAATGTTATATAGCAGAGTGGATGGGATGGGAGTTTGGGGGAGAATGAATACATGTATATGTATGGCTGAGTCCATTTGCTGTCCACTTGAAATTATCACAACATTGTTCATTAGCTGTACTCCAATAAAAAATAAAAATTTGAAAAAGAAAAAAAAAGTTCTCAACTAAGAATCCTATATCCAACAAAGCTATCGTTTAAAAACTGAAAGTAAGAGACAAGATGGCAGAGGAGTAGGTGGATGAAAAGTAGGAGTACATCTCTCTCCACAGATGCATCAGGAATATATCTTCAGGTATAGGGGGAGGGAGGAAGATGAAGGAGGAATAGGATGGGGCGACCACTTTCTCCCCCACAAATTCATGAAAAGAACATTTGAACTCTGAGTAAATTCCACAAAACAACTTCTGAATGCCAGCAGAGGACATCAGGCACCCTGAAAAGCACCCCATTGTTTTTGAAAGGAGGTAGGAAATAATATAAAAGATAAAAAGAGAGACAAAATAGGTAGGGACGGAAATCCGTCCCGGGAAGGGAGGCTTAAAAAATTAATATACCTTCAGGTGCAGAAAATCTCACAGAACACCAGGTGAGAGCTGGAAGAAGTCTCTGACAACTGGAAATGTATATATAGATCCATGTAATACTCAGTAAGACGAAGGAAGGAAAAAAGAGGAGTGAGCAGGACTGGGCCTGCAACCAGGGAGTGGGGGAACTGAAGTGGGAGTGTGATCCCCAGATTGGGGCAATTGTTTGGGACAGAGGGGAAACATTTGAGCCCTTGGAGAGTGCAGCAGATTATCTGGGACAGTCTGAATGGAGTGACAACCACACCAACAATCCCTGTCACAGCCCTACATACCCAGACAGGGACACAAGTACCCTGGAATGTATGATGGCTCGGATTTGGAACATAGGGGTTGGAGAGCAGTCCCAGGAAGAGGTCTGCTATTGACTGCAGGGAGACAGTCCAAGGGGATATGAGGGAAGACATCACAGTGGGGAATACCTTTGGAGGAAAGCTGGGAAGCCATGCAGATAAGGCAGTATTGCTGAATCATGTGCAGGGGATGGAGCCATCACTGTAGCTTCTCTTTCAGATGCCAGTGCCAACAGCTGAGCAACAGAGGAAGATCCCACAGAGGGTGGCCCTTTCAGTGCCTCACATGACAAGGAATAGAGAATGACCCCAACCAGGAAGGCCCTTTGAATTCCAGCTGCAAAGGCTAGAAAAAGACTCTAATTGTCTGTGCTCCTGTGCCTGAGACTGCTGGCATCCCTCCACAATTGTGGCCCCCAGGTCCCTGTGATCCAAGCAGCTGTGCCACCTCCATGCTTGATCCACACTGCAGCAGAGCTACCAGAGGCTAGGAAAAAACCCTAACAGCCCCATATCTCCTAAGCCCATGCTGCCAGCCACGCTGTGTACTTGGTACTCTTAGGGTCCCTGAGATCCAAGCAGGGACCTTAATAGTTTTTGGACTGTTTTTGTTTTCTTTGTGTGTGTATGTTCCTTTGTTTTTGTTATTGTTTGTCTGGTTTTGTGTTTACCATCCGTATTTGCCATCTCCACAGCCTGTCCTCAATGGGGGCAAATCCAAGTCCTCCAGGAGCAAACTCCTGTGGATAACCCACATGCTGAGATGGGGAAAAAACACAACTGAACTCCAGGGGCAGTGTGGCTAAGGAAAAAATCTGAAAGCTTTTCCACCAGCTGTACAGGTTGAAAATTAAGTCCACACAATCAACTTGTTAGACTCTTGTGTCTATGGAATATATAAAAGGGCAATAAGTGTTCCTACAAAAGAAAACACCCTAGCTCTGGCAGGTGTGGACTTGGAGGCAAGAACACTAAAGAGTAGGGCCAGATTAGAGTCTGAACTGTCCCCACAGCAGGTCCAGAGGGCGGCATAGCATTGGAGGGCATCCAAGGGAGGTGGAGGTGGACTGTGACACACAGCAAGGAAAAGGACACTGACAGCTGAGATCTGAGGAAAACATTTGCTATTATTCTTGTATTTTGATTCATTCTATAGTTGTTTCTGGATTTTTTTTCTCTGAGGCTGTGGTTGTTTTATTATCTCTATTTAAGCTCTTGAGAAATTTTTAAATCACAATTTCTACTTACATTATATGTTTCTACCTCTCTGTTAGCTTTTTGCCGTTCTGTGGATTTTTTTAAACCTTTTTCCTTTTTTAATGTTTTTGTTTGTTTTTCTCATTGTTCTTTTCCTGATGTAGTTATAGTTATATATAGGTAGATCTTTTTATAGATTTCTATTTAACTTTGCTTTTCTATTTTTTCTTTTCTTCCTTCTCTTTATTTCATCATGTTTGTTGTTTTGTTTTATTTTCTTCACTTTATTCACCAGTTTGCACTCTGCTTTGATCTTGTATTCTGGTTTGTATTTTAGTTAGTTTTGTTTTTAATCGCCGATAAAATTTTTGGATTCTTTTGCTTGCCAAGTCACTCTCCTGTAGTTTGTTTTCTTTGGAATGTTTTCGTTTTCTGTGTGTGTGTGTGTTCCTTTGTTTTTGTTATTGTTTGTCTGGTTTTGTGTTTGCCATTTGTATTTACCATTTGGCTACACGGGTGGCACTAGCAGTGAAGGACCTGCCTGCCAATGCAGGAGACAAGAGACACAGGTTCAATTCCTGGGTCAGGATGATCTCCTGAATGAGGGCATGGCAACCCACTCCAGTATTCTTGCCTGGAGAATCCCATGGACAGAGGAGACTGGAAGGCTAAAAGTTCATAGGGTCGCAAGAGTCAGACATGACTTAACAACTTAGCACACATGCATGCATGTGTTTTCTTTGTTTTTATTATTATTTGTTTGGCTTTGTATTTACCATTTGTCTAGTGTTCACTTTTGTTTCTTGTTTATTTTTTGGTTTTGTGTATTTGTTTAAATCACCTTCAAGCCATTACAAATGGCTTATGGAATCTTGGTTCCCATCAGAGACTGGGAGTGCTGTAGTGGGAGTGCTGAGTGCAAGACACTAGACTGTCAGAGAACTCATGACCCCAGGGAGTATAAATTAGTGAGAACTCCCACTACGGCTGCCAGCTGTATCCAAAACCTGGCACCACCCAACTGCTGGCAGCACTAAGTGCAGTAGGCCTCAGCCAAACAACAGGCAAGACAATAGCTCAAACCAAATCATCAGCAGACAGGTTTCCCACAGATACCGCAAAACATACCACTTTACACATCCCTGCACATTAGACGGAACAAACTCAGCTCCTCTCACCAGAATGCAGAGACCAGTCCCCCCAACACAACCCTACACAACTACACAACCACTAGACCAACCTCACCCACTGAGGGCAGAAACCAAAAGGAAGATGAAATATAACCCTAAAGCCTGGGAAAAGGAGACATCAAACACAGTAAACTGGGAAAAACAGAAAACTGTTCAAATGAAGCCGATGGGAATGTGCTGTATGTCTCAAGGAACTCAAACAGGGTCTCTGTGACAATCTAGAAGGGTTGGATGGGCAGGGAAGTTCAGGAGGGAGGGGACGTGGTGTACCTATGTCTGATTCTTGTTGATGTTTGACAGAAAAAACAAAATTTTGTAAGGCAATTAACCTTCAATTGAAAAATAAATAGATTTTAGAAAATAATTGAGTGACCAAAGGAGCCATAACTGATTTAATGAACTATCTTCAGTTTCTTTGTACTGACCATGCACACTTATGCACGACTTAATCTTTGAGACAAATATATGTTACTGGTAGAATCAACCAGGTAGAGAGAAAAAGATATATATTCCAAAAGGCGTGTGGAACTGCTTCAATTGCTTCCATAGCCTTCCTGTGAATCTACTTGATAATAAAGCCCTTTCTGCACAGCATCAGAGTACAAAAGTGTTCATAAATGACAAAAGACTTAAAAATCATGGTTAAACATCTGATCAATTGACAAAAGGGACTTGGATAATATTTATTCCTTAATCAAAGTAACCAGAGATCTCAGAAGCAAGTATAAATCATTTAAAGGCAAAGAAGTTCATATAATCTGTTATCAAAAGTGCATTCCGAGAAAATTTTTTCTGAACAGAAAGAGAAAAACCAGATTAAAGTCTTAGGAAATCCTGATCATGCATAACTCTTTTCAGTATTCTTTTTGTCCCTCATACCTTCTTCTACTGAAAATACATATTAGTTTATTAGAGTTTTTTCCACATTGAGGTGCATTTTGGCTGACAAATTCATAACAGATATAATACCCTATATATGTCAAACATAGGCATAATGAAAGTATTATGATTAATAATATATGTAATATGTTGATAGCAAGACATGTCTATTTTATTACAATTAGATCAATAAACTTAAACATTAATACCAGGTACTAATTTAATATTAAATATTTCCGAGTTCATGTGAATCTGAAACTCATTTTAACTTGATTTCTCTTGTATTTAGAAATTGTTTGGTTTATAAGCCCTTGTTACTGTTATTCAAGCCAATTAAATAGAGCTCTTTTTACAAATCAACAACAGCAATGTTATTTAAAATATATACATATATATATATATATATATAAAGACACAAACAATGAGGCCTCAGCTCTTCCTTCAAGATTTCAGCTTTGAGTCAGGTATGGCAATGTAAAACCATCAGTTTACAAAAGAGGTTGGATTAAAATTGGGGTTCTCACAGATAAAACAAGTCAGGCTCTCTTGGTTAGATGACTAAATATTAATATTTATAGAAAAAAAAAAACCCAACTTTTAATTACCTTGGACAGGCAACTTCTAAATTATTTAACCCTTTCTAAAATTTGCATTTAAGAAGACAGCAGAGATAAAGACTTCTGAGGAGACCAGAGAGGACATTTGCACCTCAAAAATACAGCAAGTTCTTCTTAGGATGACTTTGTTTTCCCTTTAATATTTACAAGCTTCATAAGATGAACAGAGAAAATATTGAGAACAGTGAAAGAATTTTTGGAACCATTCTTCTGGTCCTGTAAAGACAACATTTGTAAACGAAGGACGGTTTTGTTTTTCCCTCCTTTCCCAAAAGAATTTGGTGGCCTCCCCAACAAGGACTGACTCATCTATCCTCCCATGTTAGAAAACTTCACCCCTCCTCCTCTAGCCTAAGAGAGAAGGTATCTTGGGAAGGCCCAGCGGCAACACCCAGGCTCCTGCAAATCAATCAGGACTGAGGGCAAAAGAGGCAAAGGCAACAGGAAAGACGGGGAAGACAGACTGAGGAATCCACCCTGTAATCCCATTGGCTTGGTCCTTAGCAAAAGGGAAGAAGGGAAAAGGAGTACCCTCACCCCTTGGTGGCACAAACTGAGGCACAATGACCAAAGGAGCCATAACCCAATTTAATGAACTATCTTCAGTTTCATTGTACTGGCCATGCACACTTATGCACAACTTAAGTGTGCATAACTGGGCCTCTGGAACACACCAGAGAGTAATCTCTGGCCAAATTTCCTCAATTGCTTCTACAGCCACTCACATGTTTCCAGAAGGTTTGAGGAGAAAGAAATGAGAAAACTGTAGAGGAAGACTTGGAGGAAGCAGTTCGAACCAGATATCTGTGCATTACCAAATTAACCAGCACTGAAGCTCTCCAGACTGGACAAGCTCAAAAAGACCCCAGTGGGACCCTGATATCAAGCTGTTCTGGGGAAAAGATTATTTGAGTGTTTAATTATTAGAAAGCCAATCAAGTTGTTCCCCACTGTCAAAGTTATATGGGGCTCTGGGGCTTCTGTAGGGGAAATTAGAATTGGATGCCTGAAGTTAAAGGGAGTCCCACCCTGACCCTGGGCATGTTCATTATCAGAGAGTTCCTCTACTTTGTAAAGCACTTCTGACTGTCAGATTGCTAAATTGTGAGCCATTCAGGGGTCATTGCTCGTCTCATCTTAAAATATCTAACATACACCGCAAAATTCTTTCCCTCAGGATAGATGAACTGTGTCAAAACACAACAGACACAGACAAATTCTAACAAAAACAGCACAAGTCGATTCCAACATCAATGCACAGACGAACTGATTTGCTATGATTATACAGTGGAAGTGACAAATAGATTTAAGGGACTAGATCTGATAGATAAAGTGCCTGATGAACTCTGGACAGAGGTTCGTCACATTGTACAGGAGACAGGGACCAAGACTATCGGGGACCAGCCTCGATATGGCCCAGGGTTTGAACGGCTTTGGCGTCAGAGAGAGAGAGAGAGAAAGAGAGAGAGAGAGAGAGGGGCTGATGATTCCTTGGTTTATGCTGGAAACCAATAAAAGCCCAGCACGGGGTTTGCTCTGTTTACGTAGGCCGCAGGCGCCCTCTCGAATCACTGGAGGTACCCCACCAGGGCACCCCCTTGAGTGGGTCTTAGAAACCCAGGCAGATAAGTAAACTCAGAGGGCCCAGCGCTCCAAGGATCTCAACCAGAAAAAGGAGAATAGAGAAAAGGACGGAAAAAGAAAAAGAACGACATGGGGAGACCAAGCTTCAGTGAGCAAGGCCCAAAACTTTATTTTCCAGTGCTGCTTTTATACCCTAAGTTGTGCACATAAAAAATAGAGAAAGAGAGGTATAGAGTCACGCCAAAATCACGCGGGGTCAGCAGTTCTGACCCTTATCAGGATCAGGGCTCATTTTTGTATGTCTCGTGATATACAAAAGTTTTAGGTGGTTTAAATCATCTTCTGGCCAGGTGGCCTGCTAACAGTTTATGGCCCTCTCTCCTAAGAAAGGTTAGTTAGCTAGAAAAAGGCTTATATTCTTTTAAGATGATTTTCCTAAAGTCAGGTGCTAGACCCATGACAAAGTTACATTCCTATAAGGCACAGGTGTAGTGAGCTTCAAGAAAGGAATTTATTAACTTAAGATCTGATGTGGTTAAATCAAAGGCTACTACTTATATTCTCTGTATGTGATTAATATATTTCCAAGGATACAATAGATAGAGGAAACTTTGCAGTAAGCATTGATTCAACAATGAAATCTTTTTTAGTACTATTCTAATGATTTTAACTTCTTCAACAAATTCCTGTATTTTAGAATATTAGGCTTTCTGTCCTTGCATGGCTGGGAGGCTATAAACAGTCACACTCATAGTTGTAAGAGCCCGGACAAACTTGTCATGCAAGTTAGAAAGCTATCAGAGGGGCTTGGATTTGAACACTCCTATTAAGCCAAGGAGAACTTTTTCACTACAGCTGTGAATTAATGCTTTCAGAGAAAGGTGGTTGGGGGGAAGCCCCCGTAAGAATTAGAGGACTTGATAAGAGGCGTAAGAGAGTAAGGCAGTCAGACTCCGGTTTTCTTTGGGGTAGATGCTCAGGTAAGTCCAGGGGGTTCCTCGAGTCCTGATTAGCCTTTGCCTATCAGGCCTCTTCCCCAATTGACGTTTGCCACGGGTGGGATTTCCCTCACTGGCTCCCGGCACAAGACCATCCCCATGGAAAAGAAATGCAAAAAGCAAAATGGCTGTCTCAGGAGGCCTTACAAATAGCTGTGAAAAGAAGAATAGCGAAAAGCAAAGGAGAAAAGGAAAGATATAAGCATCTGAATGTAGAGTTCCAAAGAATAGCAAGGAGAGATAAGAAAGCCTTCCTCAGCGATCAATGCAAAGAAATAGAGGAAAAGAACAAAATAGGAAAAACAAGAGATCTCTTCAAGAACATTAGAGATTCCAAGAGAACATTTGATGCAAAGATGGGCTCAATAAAGGACAGAAATGATATGGACCTAACAGAAGCAGAAGATATTAAGAAGAGGTGGTAGGAATACACAGAAGAACTGTACAAAAAAGAACTTCAAGACCAAGACAGTCAAGATAACGTGATCACTGAGCTAGAGCCAGACATCTTGGAATGTGAAGTCAAGTGGGCCTTAGAAAGCATCACTATGAACAAAGCTGGATGGAATTCCAGTTGAGCTATTTCAAATCTTGAAAGATGATGCTGTGAAAGTGCTGCACTCAATATACTAGCAAATTTGTAAAACTCAGCAGTGGCCACAGGACTGGAAAATGTCAGTCTTCATTCCAATCCCAAAGAAAGACAATGCCAAAGAATGCTCAAACTATCGCACAATTGCACTCATCTCACATGCTAGTAATGTCATGCTCAAAATTCTCCAAGCCAGGCTTCAGCAATACGTGAACCTTGAACTCCCAGATGTTCAAGCAGGTTTTAGAAAAGGCAGAGGCACCAGAGATCAAATTGCCAACATCTGCTGGATAATGGAGAAAGCGAGAGAGTTCCAGAAAAACATCTATTTCTGCTTCATTGACTATGCCAAAGCCTTTGACTGTGTGGATCACAATAAACTGTGGATCATTCTGAAAGTGATGGGAATACCAGACCACCTGACCTGCCTCTTGAGAAACTTGTATGCAGGTTAGGAAGTAACAGTCAGAACTGTACATGGAAAAACAGACTCGTTCCAAATAGGAAAAGGAATATGTCAAGGCTGTATATTGTCACCTTGCTTATTTAACTTATATGCAGAGTACATCATGCGAAACTCTGGGCTGGAAGAAGCACAAGGTGGAATCAAGATTGCTGGGAGAAATATCAATAACCTCAGATATGCAGATGACACTACCCTTATGGCAGAAAGTGAAGAGGAACTCAAAAGCCTCTTGATGAAAGTGAAAGGAGAGTGAAAAGGTTGGCTTGAAGCTCAACATTCAGAAAACAAAGATCATGGCATCTGGTCCCATCACTTCATGGGAAATAGATGGGGAAACAGTGTCAGACTTTATTTTTCTTTAGGCTCCAAAATCAGTGCAGATGCTGATTGCAGACAGGAAATTAAAAGACGCTTACTCCTAGGAAGGAAAGTTATGACCAACCTTGATAGTATATTAAAAAGCAGAGACATTACTTTGCCAACCAAGGTCCGTCTAGTCAAGGCTATGGTTTTTCCCGTGGTCATGTATGGATGTGAGAGTTGGACTATGAAGAAAGCTGATCGCCGAAAAATTGATGCTTTTGAACTGTGGTTTTGGAGAAGGCTCTTGAGAGTCCCTTGTACTGCAAGGAGATCCAACCAGTCCATTCTAAAGGAGATCAATCCTGGGTATTCATTGGAAGGACTGATGCTAAAGCTGAAACTGCAATACTTTGCCCACCTCATGCGATGAGATGACTCACTGGAAAAGACTCTGATGTTGGGAAAAGTTGGGGGTGGGAGGAGAAGGGGACGACAGAGAATGAGATGGCTGGATGGCATCACGGACTCTGTGGACTTGAGTTTGAGTGACCTCCGGTAGTTGGCGATGGACAGGGTGGCCTGGCGTGCTGTGATTCATGGGGTCGCGGAGAGTCGGACACGACTGAGCGACTGAACTGAACTGAATTGAATAAATTTCACCAACAAAACAAATGAACTAATTCCAACTAGGCTACCCACCCCAACAAGAACTAGCTCCCAAATGAACCAGTTCCAACTGGATCAGTTCTGAAATCAGGTAAATAAATGTACCCTAATAATGATCTAATTCCAACTAAGATGGGCTTCCACCTTGAGAACTAATTCCCAATGAACCGGTTCAGGGTTGAGTCCAACAATACCTCCCTTACCCAAAAGGGTACCCCAACCAAACTGGCTTGTTTCTCAAAGGAAAAACCCAGATTATGGGGGAAAAAATTGTTCCCAATGTGCACACAGGAACCACTTATCCTCCAAAAGAAACCCGTTTGGCTCTTAACACAAAAGGAAACACGAAACAAGTGAACTGGCTGAACAGGCTACCGAATTGTGTAGACTTACCCTACAAACATCTATTTCTGCTTCATTGACTATGCCAAAGCCTTTGACTGTGTGGATCACAATAAACTGTGGATCATTCTGAAAGTGATGGGAATACCAGACCACCTGGCCTGCCTCTTGAGAAATCTGTACGCAGGTCAGGAAGCAACAGTCAGAACTGTACACGGAACAACAGACTGGTTCCAAATAGAAACAGGAGTACGTCAAGGCTGTATATTGTCACCTTGCTTATTTAACTTATATGCAGAGTACATCATAAGGAATGCTGGGCTGGAAGAAGCACAAGCTGGAATCAAGATTGCTGGGAGAAATATCAATAACCTCAGATATGCAGATGACACCAACCTTATGGCAGAAAGTGAAGAGGAACTCAAAAGCCTCTTGATGAAAGTGAAAGAGGAGAGTGAAAAGGTTGGCTTGAAGCTCAACATTCAGAAAACTAAGATCATGGAATCTGGTCCCATCACTTCATGGGAAGTAGATGGGGAAACAGTGGAAACGGTGTCAGAGTTTATTTTTTGGGGCTCCAAAATCACTGCAGATGCTGATTGCAGCCTTGAAATTAAAAGACGCTTACTCCTTGGAAGGAAAGTTATGACCAACCTTGATAGTATATTAAAAAGCAGAGACAATACTTTGCCAACAAAGATCCATCTAGTCAAGGCTATGGTTTCTCCCGTGGTCATGTATGGATGTGAGAGTTGGACTGTGAAGAAAGCTGATCGCCGAAGAATTGATGCTTTTGAACTGTGGTATTGGAGAAGACTCTTGAGAGTCCCTTGTACTGCAAGGAGATCCAACCAGTCCATTCTAAAGGAGATCAATCCTGGGTGTTCATTCGAAGGACTGATGCTGAAGCTGAAACTTCAATACTTTGCCCACCTTATCCGATGAGTTGACTCACTGGATAAGAGCATCACCGACTCTGTGTACATGAGTTTGAGTGAACTCCTGGAGTTGGCGATGGACAGGGAGACCTGGCGTGCTGTGATTCTTGGGATCGTGGAGAGTCGGACATGACTGAGTGACTGAACTGAACTGAACGGAACCCTACAAACCAAGTCCATTGAGAGAAGTTTATCAAATCCTTGTCTCAAGTGCCAGGGGCAGCAAGTGCCACTTCAAGGAATCATGAAGGAAAGAACCTCAGGACAAATGATCCCAGAAGCTGCTAGAGTCTTGACCCAGTATTCCCTGACTGGGACCGACTAGCCACAAGCAGCAAGGCTAAGCTAGATTGTTACCTGACTGGCTAAGCCAGATTGTTACCTGACTGGCTAAGCCTGACTGGCTAAGCCAGATTGTTACCATGTCCAAGCTCGCCCTGCTGGTTGCACGATAGGCAAATGAATTCGAGAGTTGAGGTGTTGAGGTAAGGAAGAGACTTTAATCCAGACTAAGAAAATGGTAGTCTAGCGCCTCAAAATAATCATCTTGTCAGGGCCTGGTTGCCAGGTTCTTTTATGGACCAGTGATGGTGATAAGGGTGGACATTAGGAAATAAAGTAAAAAGACTTCATTCCTTGCAAATGTCTCCTAAATTTGCAAACCTTAGGCACGGGAATGGGTTAGTTTTCCTTACAATCCTTCATAGGTGGGCAGCTCAGGTTGCAGGCCATTATGTATGCTTCAAAAGTCTCAAAGTGAAAGACGCTCAGTCTTGTCTGACTCTCTGTGACCCCATTGACTATATAGACCATGGAATTCTCCAGGCCAGAACACTAGAGTAGGTAGCCTTTCCCTTCTCCAGTGGATCTTCCCAACCCAGGAATTGAACCGGGGTTTCCTGCCTTGGAGGCAGATTCTTTACCACCTGAGCTACCAGGGAAGCCCTATTATGTATGCTAACAATAACAAAAAAGGGTTAAAGTCACAGGAGCATATCCTGTGTAACTTTAAAATTAACCCTCCCCAATTACAGAAAGGCATCTCATGGTCTTGGATTGGAAGAATTAATATTGTTTAAATGGCCATACTACTGAGAGCAATCCCTATGAAAATACCCATTACATTTTTCAAAAAACTAGAGCAAATAACTCTAAAATGTATTAATATATGGAATAGAAAAGACTAGAATTATAATAGCAATCCTGAGGAAGAAGAACAAATTTGGAGGTATAACCAACCCTTCCAAACCTCAGATAATGCTCCAAAGCAACAGTTAATCAAATAGCATGGTTTTGGCAAAAAATATACATTAGGTAGCTAGATGTTTGTTACAAGATACAGTAAAGAAATTTTAGACAAAAAGTTCTTTCAGGGAAAGGAAGATATACTCAGTTGTGACTTTGAAGCTGGGAAAAGCTTAGGTTTCAAACAGGAAAAGGATGTATCTTCCTTTTTGTTTGCATGTAAAGATTTGTTCCACTTTAGAAAAATAGAGGTTTTTTTGCAAGCTACATGAATGAACTTTTTTTTTTTTTTACTGAAATATATTTAGTTTGCAATGTTGTGCTAGTTTCTGGTAAAGTGAATCACCTATATATTCTTTTCCACTGTTACATTATGAATTATTAAAGATATTGGGTAGTTACCTGTGCTATACAACAAATCCTTGTTGTTTATCCATTCTATATACAATAGTTTGCATCTGCTAGACTTAAATTCCAATCCAAGCACATCCATCTCAAGTTTGTTCTCTATGTCTACAATTTTGTTTCCATTTTATAGATAAATTCATTTTGTTTCATATTTTAGATACCATATATAAATGATATAGTATTTGTCTTTCTCAACCTAACTTCACTTAGTCTGATAATCTACAGGTTCATACATCTAGCTATAAATGGCATTATTTCATTCTTTTTTTTTATAGCTGAGCTGTATCCCAAAGTTCAAAGGAACATTTCATCCAAAGATCAGCACAAAAAAGGACAGAAATAGTAAAGATCTAACACAAGTGGAAGAGATAAAGAAGATATGGAAAAAATACATAAAAGAACTGTACAAAAAAAGATCTTAATGACCAGATAACCATGATGGTATGGTGACTCACCCAGAGCCAGACATTCTGGAGTGTGAAGTCAAGTGGTCCTTGGGAAGCACTGCTGTCAATAATGTTAGTGGAGACCATGGGATTCCAACAGAGTTATTAAAAACCTAAAAGATGATGCTATCAAAGTGCTGCATGCAATATGTCTGCAAAACTGAAAAACCCAGCAGTGGCCACAGGACTGGAAAAGGTCAATCTTCATACCATTTCCCAAGAAGGGCGATGCCAAAGAAAGTTCCAAATATCTTGTGGTTTTTCTCGAGTTGCGGTGGGAAGCTTGGGGTTCCTCTCGAGTTGTGACGGGGACCTCAGGAACTCTTTCTTGTCCTAGGGAAGTCAGGTCTCCTTTCGTGTTGGAAGGGGAACCTCGGGATTCCTCTCGAGTTGCAGCAGAGGAATAGGGCCGCATCAAGCGTTGTGTACGTAAATTCTGTGTTCCTCTTCAGTGGGGACAGCTATGTCGGGAGAGTTTTTGAGTCACATAAAGGGTGTCAAGTACCCGTTTGAGTTTCAAGCAGGAATGTGGGATTTCTCTTGAGACTGCAGCGGAAAAGTTCCTCATCTCGCATTGAGGGGAGAATGTTATGGTTTTTCTCGAGTTGCGGCGGGAAGCTTGGGGTTCCTGTCGAGTTGCGATGGGGACCTCAGGAACTCGCTCGTGTTGCCACAGGGCAGTCAGGTCTCCTATCATGTTGGAAGGGGAACCTCAGGATTCCTCTCGAGGAGCAGCAGAGGAATAGGCCCGCATCTAGCGTTGAGTCGGTCAACTGTGTGTTCCTCTCCAGTGGCGACAGGGATCTCGGGGTTGTTCTCAAAATTCACCTTGGGGAGTCAGGCCTCATCTCGTGTACAAACATGGAACTCCGCTTTCTTCTCGAGTTGTAAAAGGGGTGTTAGGTCACAGTCAATTGAATTTGTACCTGGAGATTGTATCGAGAATGCTGGGGGAGACAGGTCTCCACTTGTCTTGTGAGTTGATACTTGAGGATACATTTGAATCTGTGCAGTGGAATCAGGCAATACCTTGAGTGGGTGGGGACATCGGTACCTTTTTCAATTGTGTTTTGAAACCTAGGGGATCCTCCAGGGTTTCAAGGTGGTAGCAGCCTCCTCATACTGTGCAACAGGAACGTCTGTATACATTTCCAGACAAAGCAGGGGAATCGACTGTCATCTGGAAAAGAGGACTGGAAAACGGGGCACTTTGTCATTTGTGGCAGGAACCTCGGTGTTCCTCTCGATTGGGGCTAGGTAGGTCGGTGTAATTTTCGAGTCGCATAAAGGATGTTAAGTAACCTATTGAGTTTCAAGAGGGAATGTGGGATTTCTCTTGAGAATCTGCAATGGAAATGTTCCTCATCTCTCGATGAGGGCAGAATCTTGTGGTTTTTCTCGAGTTGTGGCGGGAAGCTTGGGGTCCCTCTCGATTTGAGACGGGGACCTCACGAACTCGCTCATGTTGTTTCAGGGAAGTCAGGTCTCCTTTCGTGTTGGAAGGGGAACTTTAGGATCCCTCTTGAGGAGTGGCAGAGGAATAGGGTCACATCTAGAGTTTTGTATGTAAATTGTGTGCTCCTCTTCAGTGGGGATGGCTATGTCAGGGAAGTTTTTGAGTCGCATAAAGGGTGTCAAGTAACCGTTCGAGTTTCAAGTGGTAATGTGAGATTTCTCTTGAGACTCTGCATTGGAACAGTTCCTCATCTCGCTTTGAGGGGAGAATCTTGTGGTTTTTCTCGAGTTGTGGCGGGAAGCTTGTGTTTCTTCTAGAGACGCGACGGGGACCTCAGGAACTCGCTCATGTTGCCCCAGCGAAGTCAGGTCTCCTATCGTGTTGGAAGGGGAACCTTGGGATTCCTGTCGAGGTGCAGAAGAGCAATAGGTCTGCATCTAGCGTTCAGTCGATCAACTGTGTGTTCCTCTCCAGTGGCGACAGGGATCTCGGGGTTTCTATGAAGGTTCTACTGGGGAGTCAGGCCTCTTTTCGATTTCAGGCATGGAATTCTGCTTTCTTTTCGAATTATAAATGGGGAATCAGTCCTTGTGTCATGATCAGGCAGTTCACTAGAGCTTTTTTTCTACAGGCTCAGCATGGGTGTCAGGTCTCCCATCATATTGTGAGGGGATAGTCGGTGTTCCATTGGAGCTTTGTTGGATCATCAGGACCTACCTCGACTGGAGTGGGAATTAAGAGTCCTTTATCTTTGCAGACGCGACGCGAGAGATGCCGGCCCTGGCGGCGCAGACGCGACGCGAGAGACGCTGGCCCCGGCGGCGCAAACGCGACGCGAGAGACGCCGGCCCGGGCGCAACGAACCACGCAAAGAGGTGCGGCCGTGAGGAGCTACCCCACGCCTGAGGCCAGGGCCGGCGGCCGAGAGGAGCTACCCCACGTCCAACAGGCGGTGGCTGCGCGGGCGCAGGAGAGCCGAGAGGAGCTACTCCGCGTTCAAGGTCAGGAGGGGTGGCCTTGAGGAGATACCCCTCGTCCAAGGTAAGGTACAGCGGCTGCACTTTGCTGGAGCGGCTGTGAAGAGATTTTCCACGACCAAGGTAAGAGAAACCCAAATAAGACGGTAGGTATTGCTAGGGGGCACCAGAGGGCAGACAAACTGAAATCATAATCACAGGAAACTAGCTGATCTAATCACATGGACCACAGCCGAATGTGGTCCCCTGGAGAAGGGAATGGCAAACCACTTCAGTATACTTGCCTTGAGAACCCCATGAACAGTAACAAAGGGCAAAATGATAGGATAATGAATGAGGAATTCCCCAGGTCGGTGGGTGCCCAGTATGCTACTGGAGCTCAGTGGAGAAATAACTATAGAAGGAATAAAGGGATGGAGCAAAAGCAAAACCAATACCCAGTTGTGGTTGTGACCAATGATAGAAACAAGGTCCGGTGCTGTAAAGAGCAATATTGCATAGGAACCTGGAATGTTAGGTCCATGAATCAAGGCAAATTGGAAGTGGTCAAACAGGAGATGGCAAGAGTGAACGTCGACATTCTAGGAATCAGTGAATTAAAATGGACTGGAATGGGTGAATTTAACTCGGATGACCGTTATATCTACTACTGTGGACAGGAATCCCTTAGAAGAAATGGAGTAGCCATCATGGTCAACAAAAGAGTCCGAAATGCAGTACTTGGATGCAATCTTAAAAATGACAGGATGATTTCTGTTCGTTTCCAAGGCAAACCATTCAATATTACAGTAATCCAGGCCTATGCCCCAACCAGTACTGCTGAAGAAGCCGAAGTTAATCGGTTCTATGAAGACCTACAAGACCTTTTAGAACTAACACCCAAAAAAGATGTCCTTTTCATTCTAGGGGACTGGAATGCAAAAGTAGGAAGTCAAGAAACACCTGGAGTAACTGGCAAATTTGGCCTTGGAGCACGGAATGAAGCAGGGCAAAGGCTAATAGAGTTTTGTCAAGAGAATGCACTGGTCATAGCAAACACCCTCTTCCAACAACACAAGAGAAGACTCTACACATGGACATCACCAGATGGTCAACACCGAAATCAGATTGATTATATTCTTTGCAACCAAAGATGGAGAAGCTGTATACAGTTAGCGAAAACAAGACCAGGAGCTGACTGTGGCTCAGATCATGAGCTCCTTATTGCGAAGTTCAGACTTAAATTGAAGAAAGTAGGGAAAACCACTAGACCATTCAGATATGACCTCAATCAAATCCCTTATGATTATGCAGTGGAAGTGAGAAATAGATTTAAGGGACTAGATCTGATTGATAGAGTGCCTGATGAACTCTGGACGGAGGTTCGTGACATTGTACAGGAGACAGGGACCAAGACCATCCCCATGGAAAAGAAATGCAAAAGAGCGAAATGGCTGTCTGAGGAGGCCTTACAAATAGCTGTAAAAAGAAGAGAGGCGAAAAGCAAAGGAGAAAAGGAAAGATATAAGCATCTGAATGCAGAGTTCCAAAGAATAGCAAGGAGAGATAAGAAAGCCTTCCTCAGTGATCAATGCAAAGAAATAGAGGAAAACAACAGAATAGGAAAAACAAGAGACCTCTTCAAGAAAATTAGAGATTCCAAGGGAACTTTTCATGCAAAGATGGGCTCGATAAAGGACAGAAATGGTATGGACCTAACAGAAGCAGAAGATATTAAGAAGAGGTGGCAGGAATACACAGAAGAACTGTACAAAAAAGATCTTCACGACCAAGATAGTCACGATAATGTGATCACTGACCTAGAGCCAGACATCTTGGAATGTGAAGTCAAGTGGGCCTTAGAAAGCATCACTACGAACAAAGCTAGTGGAGGTGATGGAATTCCAGTTGAGCTATTTCAAGTCTTGAAAGATGATGCTGTGAAAGTGCTGCACTCAATATGCCAGCAGATTTGGAAAACTCAGCAGTGGCCACAGGACTGGAAGAGGTCAGTCTTCATTCCAATCCCAAAGAAAGGCAATGCCAAAGAATGCTCAAACTACCGCACAATTGCACTCATCTCACACGCTAGTAAAGTCATGCTCAAAATTCTCCAAGCCAGGCTTCAGCAGTATGTAAACCGTGAAATCCCAGATGTTCAAGCAGGTTTTAGAAAAGGCAGAGGCACCAGAGATCAAATTGCCAACATCCGCTGGATCATGGAGAAAGCAAGAGAGTTTCAGAAAAACATCTATTTCTGCTTCATTGACTATGCCAAAGCCTTTGACTGTGTGGATCACAAGAAACTGTGGAACATTCTGAGAGAGATGGGAATCCCAAACCACCTGACCTGCCTCTTGAGAAACCTGTATGCAGGTCAGGAAGCAACAGTTAGAACCAGTCATGGAACAACAGACTGGTTCCAAATAGGAAAAGGTGTACGTCAAGGTTGTATATTGTCACCTTGCTTATTTAACTTATATGCAGAGTACATCATGAGGAACGCTGGGCTGGAAGAAGCACAAGCTGGAATCAAGATTGCTGGGAGAAATATCAATAACCTCAGATATGCAGATGACACTACCCTTATGGCAGAAAGTGAAGAGGAACTCAAAAGCCTCTTGATGAAAGTGAAAGAGGAGAGTGAAAAGGTTGGCTTGAAGCTCAACATTCAGAAAACAAAGATCATGGCATCTGGTCCCATCACTTCATGGGAAATAGATGGAAAAACAGTGGAAACAGTGTCAGACTTTATTTTTTTGGGCTCCAAAATCACTGCAGATGCTGATTGCAGCCATGAAATTAAAAGACGCTTGCTCCTTGGAAGGAAAGTTATGACCAACCTTGATAGTATATTAAAAAGCAGAGACATTACTTTGCCGACCAAGGTCCGTCTAGTCAAGGCAATGGTTTTTCCCGTGGTCATGTATGGATGTGAGAGTTGGACTGTGAAGAAAGCTGATCGCCGAAGAATCGATGCTTTTGAACTGTGGTGTTGGAGAAGACTCTTGAGAGTCCCTTATACTGCAAGGAGATCCAACCAGTCCATTCTAAAGGAGATCAATCCTGGATGTTCATTGGAAGGACTGATGCTAAAGCTGAAACTCCAATACTTTGGCCACCTCATGAGACGAGCTGGCTCACTGGAAAAGACTCTGATGCTGGGAAAGGTTGGGGGTGGGAGGAGAAGGGGACGACGGAGAATGAGATGGCTGGATGGCATCACCGACTCTGTGGACATGCGTTTGAGTGTACTCCGGGAGTTGGTGATGGACAGGGAGGCCTGGCGTGCTGTGATTCATGGGGTCGCGGAGAGTCGGACACGACTGAGCGACTGAACTGAACTGAACTGAACTATCTTTGCAGCAGGATCCGCGGGAGGGCACTCAAGTTTCAATAGGAGACAGAGGCCTCTTTTTGTGGTGGGAGAAGAAGAAAGGATTCCTCTTGAGTTTAAGCAGGGTTTGAACGCTCATATCGTGAGGAGGTGGGGAATACAGAGCTCTTCTAGAGGTGTGGACGGGAACTCTGGTTTTCTCCCGATTGAAGACGGGTATTCTGGGAGCCCCTTGAATTGTACATAGGGATTCAAGACTCCTATCTTATCTTGAGAGAGAACTCGGGATTGCTCTAGAGGCGCTGCAGGAAAAAACAAGTCTCATTTGACGTGGCCTGGGGCATCTCGCGATATTTGGTGAGTTGCCAAGGGAAGTTTGTCTTTCCTTTCGAGTTCTGATGGGGAACTCAGGGAGACACTCATGTTGCCTCAGGGAAGTCAGGTTGCAACAGGACCTCGTGATTGCTGGCGAGTCAATGCAGAGTTATTCGGGCTTCAATTCGCATTGATAGGGGTAACCCCAAAGTGTTTCTCGAGTTGGGGCAAGAAACTTTCGTATCCCTCAAGTTGCAACAGGGGCCTCACAGAGCCTCTCAAGTTGTCTCTTGGAAGTTCAGAATCATTTTGAGATGTGAGGAGACTTTGGGATGCCTTTCGAGTCACAGCAGGGGAATAGGGTGTCATCTGGATTTGAGGTGCTAACCTCAGGGTGCCTCTCCAGTTCTGACATGGATCTCAGTGTTCCTATGAAGTTTCAACAGGGGAGTATGCCGTGACTCTTATTGAGGCATGGAACTCCGCTATCTTTTTGAGTTGTTAAAGGGGTGGGAGGCCTCCTGTCGTGTTGAATTTCTGTCCTGGGGCTTTTTCTCCATGATGCAACTGTGAAGTCAGGCCTCCCTTCGTGGTGTTAGTTGATACCTGGAGTTATCGTTGAGTCGGTAGTGGAATCAGTCCTTATATCGAGCAGATGGGGAAATCGGTGTCTGTTTGAATTGTGGCACGACTCCCCCTGGTCCTCTCGAGTTTCAAGGGGAGAATGGGCTCCTCTTCAGATCGATGGGAACATCGGGATTAATTTCCAGGCGAAGCAGATGAATTGAACCTCACCTCGAGATGACGACTGGAAAATGGGTCTCTTCTTGAGCTGTGGCAGGAACCTCGCTGCTCCTCTCGAGTTTGGTCAGGTATCTCGGTTAACTTCTTGAGTTGCGTATAGGCTGCTGAGTATCTTTTCGAGTTTGAAGAGGGAATGTGGGGTTTCTCTTAAGACGCTCTAGCGGAAAGGAGCGTCCTGCCACGTGGAGTGCAGAATTCCATGGTTTGTCTGGAGTTGCAGCTTGAAGTTTGGAGGTCTTCTCGAGTTACGACGGGGAACTCTGGTACTCGCTAGTGTTGCATCAGGGAAGTCAGGTCTCCTTTTGTGTTGAAAGTGGAACCCCGGAATTCCTTTGGAGTCTCAGCAGAGAAATAGGTCTGCATCTAGATTCAAGTCCGTTTAACTCAGGATTCCTCTCCAGTAGCAACAGGGTTCTGGGTATTCTTCTCAAAATTAACCTGGGGAGTCAGACCTCGTCTTGTGTTCAGACATGAAACTGCGCTTTCTTCTCGAGTTGTAAAAGGGGTGTTAGGCCACAGTCGAGTTGAATTTGTACTTGGAGATTGTATCAGGAATGCTCGGGGAGTCAGGTCTCCACTCGTCTTGTGAGTTGATACTGGAGGATACATTTGAATCTGTGCAGTGGAATCAGACAATATTTCAAGTGGGTGGGGACATCGGTACCTTTTCCAATTGTGTTTTGCAACCCCGGGAATCCTGCCGAGTTTCAAGGTGGTACCAGCCTCCTGGTACTGTGCGACAGGAACGTCTGGATTCCATTCCAGACAAAGCAGGGGAATCGACTGTCATCTGGAAAAGAGGACTGGAAAACGGGGCCTTTGTCAGTTGTGGCAGGAAACTCTGTGTTCCTCTCGATTGGGGCTCGGTATGTCAGTGTAATTTTTGAGTCGCATAAGGTATGTTAAGTAACCTGTCGAGTTTCAAGGGGGAATGTGGGATTTCTCTTGAGAATCTGAAACGGAAATGTTCCTCATCTCACCTTGAAGGCAGAATCTTGTGGTTTTTCTCGAGTTGTGGCGGGAAGCTCGGGGTCTCTCTCTTGCTGCGATGGGGAGATCAGGAACTCGCTCGTGTTGTCCCAGGGAAGTCAGGTCTCCTTTCGTGTTGGAAGGGGAACATCGGGATTCCTCTCTAGGCACAACAGAGAAATTGGCCCTCATCTAGCATTGTGTATGTGAATTGTGTGCTCCTCTTCAGTGGGGTCGGCTATGTCAGGGAAGTTTTTGAGTCGCATAAAGGGTGTCAAGTACCCGTTCAAGTTTCAAGCGGGAATGTCAGATTTCTCTTGAGAATCTGCAACGAAAATATTCCTCATCTCGCCTTGAGGGCAGAATCTTGTGGTTTTTCTCGAGTTGTGGCGGGAAGCTTCTGGTCCCTCTTGTGTTGCGATGGGACCCTAGGAACTCACTCGTGTTGCTTCAGGGAAGTCAGGTCTCTTTCATGTTGCACGGGGAACTTCGGGTACTCTCGAGGCATGGGATGGGAATATGGCCTCATCTAGTGTTGAGTCCGTAAATTGTGTGCTCCTCTTCAGTGGGGACGGCTATTTAAGGAACTTTTTGTGTCCCAAAAAGGTGTCAAGTACCCATTCGAGTTTCAAGCAGGAATGTGGGATTTCTCTTGAGACTCTGCAGCGGAAAATTTCCTCCTCTCTAATTGAGGGGAGAATCTTGTGGTTTTTCTCGAGTTGCGGCAGGAAGCTTGTGGTTCTTCTCCAGTTGCGATGGGGACCTCAGGATCTCGCTCGTGTTGCCCCAGGGAAGTCAGGTTTCCTATCGTGTTGAAAAGGGAATCTCGGGATTCCTTTCGAGTCACTGCAGGGCATGAGGGCCGCATTTAGACTTGAGTCAATAAACTCAGTGTTCCTCTCCAGTGGCCCCAGGGATCTTGGGGTTGTTATGAAGGTTCCACTGGGGAGTCAGGCCTAGTCTTTGTTGAGGATGGAACGCTGCTTTCCCCCCGAATTGAAAAAGGGTTGTCAGGTCTACTGTCTCTTCAAGAAGGAAATCTGGGCTTTTTCGGGAGGCTCAGCAGGATATTCATATCTCCAATCATGTTGGGAGGTGATACTGCATATTCTATTGGAGCTGGTGTAAGCGCAACATGACTCATCTCTAGTTGAGTTTGAACATGGAGTGCTTTGACCTTGCTTCAGTATCCACGGGGTTGCCCTCGAGTGTCAATAGATGTGACAGGACTAGTCAAGTGTGCGAGGGGAAGTTGAGATTCCTCTTCAGGAGAAAGTGGATTGGCCGATTATCTTCAGCTGAGGTGTGATCACGGGGCTCCTCTTAAATTGTGGCGGGAAATTCGGAGCTCTTCTTTCATTGGGAGGTGTATTTCTGGGCCACCTTTGACTTGCATAAAGGAATTCAAGCCTCATATTGAATTTTGAGAAGGAACTCGGTACTTCTGTCTAGGTGCTGTGAGGGAAAAAGGGCTTCATCTTGCTTTGAAGGAGGAAACTCCAAGATTTTCTTGAATTGCTGCGGGCAGTTTGGTGATCCTCTCGATTAAAGATGGGAATATCAGGGAGCCTCCCGTGTTGTCTCTGGGAAGTCAGAAAGCCTTTCTATAAGCGAGGGGAACCTCAGGATTCCTTTTGAGTCACTACAGAGAAATAGGGCTGCATCCAAATTCTATTCCGTCAACTCAGGATTCCTCTCTAGTGGCAATAGGGTTCTCAGGGTTGCTCCCAAAATTCACTGGGGAGTCAGGTCTCGTCTCGTATTCAGGCATGGAACTCTGCTTTATTCCTGAGTTGTTAAAGGGGTGCTAGGCCGCAGTCGACTTGATCTTGTACCTGGAGATTTTTTCGAAAATGCTTGGGGTGCCCGGTCTCCACTCAACTTGTGAATTGATACTCGAGGATACATTTGAATCGGTGCAATGGAATCAGACAATATCTCAAGTGGGTTGGGATTTCGGTACTTTTTCGAATTGTGATTTGACCCCTGGGGATCTTCCTGAGTTTCAAGGTGATACCGGTTTCCTGGTAATGTGCGACGGAATATCGGGATTCCATTCCAGACAAAGCAGGGGAATCGACTCTCATCTAGAAAAGAGGACTGGAAAACGTGACACTTTGTCAGATGTGGCGGGAAACTCGGTGTTCCTCTCGAGTGGGGACGTGTATGTTGGGGTAATTTTAGAGTCGCATAGATGACATTAAGTTACCTTTCGAGTTTCAATCGGGAATGTTGGATTTCTCTTGAGACTCTAGAGCGGAAATGTTCCTACTCTCTCCTTGAGGGAAGAATTGTTTGGTTTTTCTCGAGGTGCGACGGGAAACTTGGGGTCCCTCACGAATTGCGATGGGGACCTCTGGAAATCGCTCATGTTGCTTCAGCGAAGTCAGGTCTCCTTTCGTGTAGGAAGGGGAACTTCGGGTTTATTCTTGAAGCGCAGATTGGAAATAGGGCCTCATCTAGAGTTGAGTCCGTAAATTGTGTGCTCCTCTCCAGTGGGGACGGCTATGTCGGGGAAGTTTTTGAGTAGCATAAAGTGTGTCAAGTACCTGTTCGAGGTTCAGGCGGGAATGTGGGATTTCTCTTGAACATCTGCAATGGAGAATTTCCTCATCTCATTGAGGGGAGAATCTTGTGGATTTTCTCCACTTGTAGCGGGAAGCTTGGGCTTCCCCTCGAGTTGCGACGGGGACCTCAGGAATTCGCTCGTGTTGCCTAAGGAAAGTCAGGTCTCTTTTCGTGTTGGAAGGGGAACCTCAGGATTCCTCTCGAGGCGCGGCAGGGGGATGAGGATGCATCTAGCGTTGAGTCAATCAGCTGTGTGTTTCTCTCCCGTGGTGACAGGGAATTTGGGGTTGCTATGAATTTCAACGGGTGAATCAAGCCTCCTCTGGATTTGAGGCATGGCATTCTGCTTTCCTTCTGAGTTGTAAAAGGGGAGTCAGTCCTCGTTTGGTGATCAGGCAGTTCAATAGTGCTTTTTCTATAGGCTCAGCATGGGTGTCAGGTCTCCCATCATGTTGTCAGGGGATACTCGGTGTTCCATTGGAGCTGAGCTAGGACATCAGGACGTACCTCGATTTGAGGGATAACTCAGAGTTCTTTATCCTTGCAGCAGGATCGGCGGGATAGCCCTCGAATTTCGATTGTAGACAGAGGACTCCTCTTGTGGTGGGAGAAGAAGGAAGGATTCCTCTTAAGTTGAAACAGAGACTGAACTCTTACATATTGATGAGGTGGGGAATATGGGGCTCTTCAAGAGGTGTGGATGGAAATAGGGGTTTCTTCCGATTGAAGATGGGTATTGTGGGAGCCCCTTGAGTTGTAAATAGGGATTCAAGCCTCTGATCGAATCTTGAGAGTGGACTCGGGATTGCTCTCCATGTGCTGTAGGATAAAAGGGCCTCATGTGTCATTGCCTGGGGAATCACGTGGTTTTTGTCGAGTTGCGGAGGGAAGTTTGGCTTTCCTTCGCGGTAGGACCGGGATCACAGGGAGAATCTCGTGTTGCCTCAGGGAAGTCAAGTTGCGAGGGACAGCTCAGATTTGCTCTCGAATCACTGCAGAGGAATTGGGATTTAATTCACATTGAAGGGGGTAATCAAAAAGTGTTTCTCAAGTGGGTGCAGGAAACTTTTGGATCGCTCGAGTTGCAACAGGCCCCTCACGGAGCCTCTCAAGTTGTGTCTTGGAAGTCCAGAATCCTTTTAAGGTGTGAGGAGCCTTTGGCATGCCTCTCGAGTCAGTGCAGGAAAATAGGGTCTCATCTGGAGTTGAGGCGCTAACCTCAGGGTGCCTCTCCAGTTCTGACATGGATCTCAGTGTCCCTATGAAGTTTCAACAGGGGAGTCATGCCACGTCTCTTGTTGAGGCATGGAACTCTGTTATCATTATGAGTTGTAAAAGGGGTGGGAGGAATCCTGTCGAGTTGAAGTTAGGTCCTGGGGCATTTTCTCAATGGTGCACCTGGGAAGTCACTCCTCCCTTCTTGGTGTTAGTTGATCCCGGGGGTTCCATTTGAATTGGTACAGTGGAATCAGGCTTTATGTCGAGCGGATGGGGAAATCGGTGTCTTTTTAAATTGTGGCACCACCCCCTGTGGTCTTCTTGAGTTTCAAGAGGAGACTGGCCTTCTCTTCAGATTTGACGGGAACACTGGGATTCCTTTCGAGACAATGCAGGGGAATCGATCCTCATCTCGAGAGGACGAGTGGAAAACGGGGCTCTTTTTGAGCTGTGGCAGGAACATTGCTACTCCTCTGGAGTGCAGCTGGGTAAGTCAGGGAATTTCTTAAATTGAGTTAGGGTTTTGAGTATCCTTTCAAGGTCAAAGAGGGAATGTGGGATTTCTCTTGAGACACTGCAGCAGAAACTGGCATCCTGTCACATGGAGGGGAGAATGTCATGGTTTTTCTCGAGTTGCGGCTTAAAGCTTGGAGGTCTTCTTGAGTTATGATGGGGACCTCTGGGACTCGCTAGTGATGCCTAGGGAAGTCAGGTCTCCTTTCGTGTTGAAAGTGGAATATCGGGATTCGTTTCGAGTCAGTGCAGGGCATTAGGACCACATTTAGAGTTGAGTCGGTAAACTCAGTGTTCCTCTCCAGTGGCGACAGGGATCTTGGGGTTCCACTGGGGAGTCAGGCCAAGTCTTTGTTGAGGTTGAACTCTGATTTCCCCCCGAGTTGTAAAAGGGTTTCAGGCCTGCTCTCACTTTAAGCAGGGTATTTGGGCTTTTCTGAGAGGTTCAGCCAGGGATTCATATCTCCAATCATGTTGGGAGGTGATACTCAGTGTTCCACTGGAGCTGGTGTAAGCGTATCATGACCCATCTCTAGTTGAGTGTGAATTCAGAGTTCTTTTATCTTAATGCAGGATCTACGCGGTTGCCCTCGAATTTCAGTAGGTGAGACAGGACTCGTCAAGTGATGAGAGGGGAAATTGGAATTCCTTTTCAGTTGAAAAGGGAATGGCTCATTACTTGAGGTGAGGTGTGATCACGAGGCTCCTCTTAAACTGTGGAGAGAAATTCAGAGTTCTGTCATTGTGACGGGTATCTCTGGGCGACCCTTAAGTTGCATCAAGGAACTCAAGCCTCATATCGAATTTTGAGAAGGAACTCGAGACTTCTGTCTAGGCACTGCAGGATCAAAATGGCCTCATCTTGTTTTGAAGGAGGAATCTCGAGGTTTTTCTAGAGTTGCTGCGAGAAGTTTGGTGATCCTCTCGAGTAATGACGGGGATGCCAGGGAGCCTTCCATGTTGTGTCTGGGAAGTCAGAAAGTCTTTCCATTTGCGAGGGGAACCTCAGGATTCCTTTGGAGTCGCTGCAGAGAAATATGGCTGCATCTAGGTTCGAGTCCGTCAACTCAGGATTCCTCTTCAGTGGCAACAATGTTCTCGCGGTTGCTCTCAAAATTCACCTGGGGAGTCAGGCCTCGTCTCGTGTTCAGACATGGAACTTTGCTTTCTTCTCGAGTTGTAAAATGGGTCTTAGGCCTCAGTCGAGTAAATTTGTACCTGGAGATTCTATCGAGAATGCTCGAGGAGTCAGATCTCCACTTGTCCTGTGAACTGATACTCGAGGATACATTTGAATCGGTGCAGTGGAATCAGACTATATCTTAAGTGGGTGGGGACATTGGTACCTTTGTGAATTGTTGTTTGACCCCCAGGGATCCTCCGGAGTTTCAAGGTGATACCGGCCTCTTCGTAATGTGCATGGGGAACGTCGGGATTCCATTCCAGACCAAGCATGGGAATAGACTTTCATCTGGAAAAGAGGACTGGAAAACAGGGCACTATGCCAGTTGTGGCCAGAAACTCAGTGTTCCTCTCAAGTAGGGACAGGTATGTTGGTGCAATTTTTGAGTCACATAAAGGATGGTAAGTAACCTTTCAACTTTCAAGCAGGAATGTGGGATTTCTCTTGAGCCTCTAGAGAAGAAATGTTCCTCATATCACCTTGAGGGGAGAATCTTGTGGTTTTTCACAAGTCGCTGCAGGAAGCTTGGGTGCCGTGTCGAGTTGCAACGGGGATCTCTGGAACTTGCTCATGTTGATTCAGGGAAGTCCTTTTGTGTTGGAAGGGGAACATCTGGATTACTCTTGAGTCATGGAGTGAGAATAGGGCCTTATCTAGAGTTGAGTCCGTAAACTGTATGCTCCTCTCAAGTGGGGATGGCTATGTCAGGGAACTTTTTGAGCCACATAAAGGGTGTCAGGTAACCATTGGAGATTCAAGTGGGAATTTGGGATTTCTCTTGAGACTCTGCAGGGAAAAGTTCTTCATCTCGCATTGAGGGCAGAATCTTGTGGAATTTCATGAAAAAATACTCAACATCCCTCATAATCAGAGAAATGCAAATCAAAACCACAATTAGATACCAGTTCACACCAGTCAGAATGGCTGCTATCCAAAAGTCTACATGCAATAAATGCTGGAGAGGGTGTGGAGAGAAGGGAACCCTCTTACACTGTTGGTGGGAATGCAAACTAGTACAGCCACTATGGAGAACAGTGTGGAGATTCCTCAAAAAACTGGAAATAGAACTGCCATATGATCCAGCAATCGCACTTCTGGGCATACACACTGAGGAAACCAGAATTGAAAGAGACACATGTACTCCAATGTTCATCGCAGAACTCTTTATAATAGCCAGGACATGGAAGCAACCTAGATATCCATTTGCAGACGAATGGATAAGAAAGCTTTGGTACATATACACAATGGAGTATTATTCAGCCATTAAAAAGAATGCATTTGAATCAGTTCTAATAAGGCGGATGAAACTGGAGCCTATTATACAGAGTGAAGTAAGACAGAAAGAAACGCACCAATACAGTATACTAACACATATATATGGAATTTAGAAAGATGGAAATATAACCCTGTATACGAGACAGCAAAGGAGACACAGTTGTATTGAACAGTCTTTGGGACATTGTGGGAGAGGGTGAGGGTGGGATGATTTGAGAGAATGACATTGAAACATGTATGTTGTCATATGTGAAACGAATCAGCAGTTCAGGGTCAATGCATGTTACAGAATACTCGGGGATGGTGTGCGGCGATGACCCAGAGGGAGGATAAAGGGAGGAGGGAGGTGAGAGGGGGATTCAGGAGGGGGAACTCATGTACCCCTGGGGCGAATCCATGTCAATGTATGGCAAAACCAACCAATATAATATTGTAAAATAAAAAAAAAATAAGAAAAAAAAATAAAAGAAACTAAAAAACAAACAAAAAAAATAAAGTGGTGTCATCTGCATATCTGAGGTTATTGATATTTTCTGAGCAATCTTGATTCCAGCTTTGAGTCATCCAGCCCAACATTTCGTTTGATGTACTCCGCATATAGGTTAAATAAGCAAGGTGACAATATACAGTCTTGACATACACCTTTCCCAATTTGGAACCAGTCTGTTGTTTCATGTCCAGTTCTAACTGTTGCTTCTTGTCCTGCATTCAGGTTTCTCAGGAGGCAAGTAAGGTGGTCTGGTGTTCCTATCTCTTTACAAAATTTCCTCAGTTTGTGGTGATCCACACAGTCAAAGGCTTTAGTGTAGTTAATGAAACAAAAGTAGATGTTTTTTCTCGGATTCTCTTGCTTTTTTGATGATCCAGCGGATGTTGGCAATTTGATCTCTGGCTCCTCTGCTTTTTCTAAATCCAGATTGTATATCTGGAAGTTATCAGCTCATGTACTGCTGAAGCCTAGCTTGAAGGATTTTGAGCACACGAGTCAGAGTCTCATTTCACAGCAATTGTACAGTAATTTGAACATTCTTTGGCATTGCCTTTCTTTGGGATTGGAATGAAAACTGACTTTTTCCAATCCTGTGGCCACTGATGCATTTTCCAAATTTGCTGGCATACTGAGTGCAGCAGTTTAACAGCATCAACTTTTAGGATTTTAAGTCACTCAGCTGAAAACCCTTCACCTCCACCTACTTTGTTCATAGCAATGCTTCCTATGGCCCAATTGATTTCACACTCCAGGATGTCTGACCCTAGGTGAGTGACCACACCACTGTGGTTATCTCGGTCACTAAGAGCTTTTGTGTACAGTTCTTCTCTGTTCATGGAGATTCTCAAGGCAAGAATACTGGAGTGCGTTGCCATACCTTCCTCCAAAGGATCTTCCCAACCCAGGGATGGAACCCACGTCTCTTATGTCTCCTGCATTGGCAGGTGGTTTCTTTACCACTAGTGCCACCTGATTGACATAAATAGGCCAAAAGAGCCCTCATATCAACCCTGCTTCTCTTAGAGCAAAGATTGTCATCATGCAGATAATCTGACTTAAGAATAAGAAATGCATGGCAGCTATCATTAAGCCAATTTTACCAAAGCAGGTTAACTCGTTGCTTCTGAGTAATGAGAAGTATGACTGTGATATCACCAAAGTCCCCCTTTGGAAAGGGCTGGATATACAATGTGAGGATTTTGATGATTGCAGTATACTTGGTGTATGTTAATACACACTTTCATTATTTATGTAAACTTTCTTCGATTCAGATATGGAGTCCCTTTTGGTCATTTAATTAGACCATGTGTATATATCAAGCAGCTATTTGTAAGGTCTCCCCACACAGCCATTTTGCTTTTTTGCATTTCTTTTCCATGGGGATGGTCTTCATCCTTGTCTCCTGTACAATGTCAGGAACCTCCGTCCATAGTTCATCACGCACTCTGTCTATCAGATCTAGTCCCTTAAATCTATTTCTCACTTCCACTGTATAATCATAAGAGATTTGATTTAGTTCATATCTGAATGGTCTAGTGGTTTTCCCTACTTTCTTCAATTTAAGTCTGAATTTGGCAATAGGGAGTTCATGAACTGAGCCACAGTCAGCTCCTAGTCTTGTTTTTCTAACTGTATAGACCTTCTCCATTTTTGTCCGCAAGGAATATAATCCATCTGATTTTGGTGTTGACCATCTGGTGATGTCCATGTGTAGAGTCTTCTCTTGTGTTTCTGAAAGAGGGTGTTTGTTATGACCAGTGTGTTCTCTTGGCAAAACTCTATTAGCCTTTGCCCTGCTTCATTCCGTGCTCCAAGGCCAAATTTGCCTGTTACTCCAGGTGTTTCTTGACTTCCTCCTTTTGCATTCCAGTCCCCTATAATGAAAAGGACCTCTTCTTTGGGTGTTAGTTTCTAAAACCTCTTGTAGGTCTTCATAGAACTGTTCAACTTCGACTACTTCAGCGTTACTGGTTGGGGCATAGACTTGGATTACTGTAATATTGAATGGTTTGCCTTGGAAACGAACAAAGATCATTCTGTCGTTTTTAAGATTGCATCCAAGTACTGCATTTTGGACTCTTTTGTTGACCATGACGGCTACTCCATTTCTTCTAAAGGATCCCTGCCCACAGTAGTAGGCATAATGGTCATCTGAGTTAAATTCACCCATCCCAGTCCATTTTAGTTCACTGATTCCTAGAATGTCTACGTTCACTCTTGCCATCTCCTGTTTAATCACTTGCAATTTGCTCTGATTCATGGATCTAACATTCCACGTTCCTATGCAATATTGCTCTTTACAGCATTTGACCTTGCTTCTATCATCAGTCACACCCACAACTGGGTATTGGTTTGGCTTTGGCTCAATCCTTTCATTCTTTCTGGAGTTATTTCTCCACTGATCTCCAGTAGCATATTGGGCATCTACTGACCTGGGGAGTTCCTCATTCAGTATCCTATCATTTTGCCTGTTCATACTGTTCATGGGGTTCTCAAGGCAAGTATATTGAAATAGTTTGCCATTCCCTTCTGCAGTGGACCACATTCTGTCTGTGAAAAAAGAGAAGTGAAAAGCAAAGGAGAAAAGGAAAGATGTAAGCGTCTGACTGCAGAGTTACAATGAATAGCAAGGAGAGATAAGAAAGACTTCCCCAGGGATCAATGCAAAGAAATAGAGGAAAACAACAGAATAGGAAAGACTAGATATTTCTTCATTGAGTTAGACAGGGCTGTGGTCCACATGATCAGCTAGACTAGTTTTCTGTGATTATGACTTCAGTGTGTCTGCCCTCTGATGTCCTCTCACTATACCTACCATCTTATTTGGGTTTCTCTTACCTTGGTCGTGGGATATCTCTTCAAGGCTGCTCCAGCAATGTGATGCCGCTGGACCTTACATTGGATGAGGGGTATTGCCTCAAGGACGCCCCTCCTGACTTTGAACGTGGAGTAGCTACTCTCAGCCCTCCTGCACCCACGCAGACACCGCCTCTTGGACGTGGGGTAGCTCCTTTCAGCCGCCGGCCCTGAACTCGGGGCTGGGTACCTCCTCTCAGCCGATGTCCCTGGCTCGGACGTGGGGTAGCTCGTCTCAGCCACCACCCCTGACCTCAGGCATGGGGTAGCTCTTCTCAGCTAAGTTTCTGCGCATGGTCAGTTTTGCAGCCATCTCCTGTCTGCGCGCTTGGAGCCAGCGTCTAACATCTGCACTCTCGGAGCTGGCATTAAGAAGAGGTGGTAAGAATACACAGAAAAACAGTACAGAAAAAATATTCAGGCCCAAGATAATCACGATGGAGTGATCACTGACCTAGAGCCAGACATCTTGAAATGCGTAGTCAAGTGGGCCTTAGACAGCATCACTACGAACAAAGCTAGTGGAGGTGATGGAATTCCAGTGGAGCTATTTCAAATCCTGAAAGATGATGCTGTGAAAGTGCTTCACTCAATACGCCAGCAAATTTGGAAAACTCAGCAGTGGCCACAGGACTGGAAAATGTCAGTTTTCATTCCATTCCCAAAGAAAGGCCATGCCAAAGAATGCTGAAACTACCGCACAATCGCACTCATCTCACACATTAGTAAAGTCATGCTCAAAATTTTCTAAGCCAGGCTTCAGCAACACGTGATCCGTGAACTTTCAGATGTTTAAGCTGGCTTTAGAAAAGGCAGACGCACCAGAGATCAAATTGCCAACATCCGCTGGATCATGGAAATAGCAAGAGAGTTCCAGAAAAACATCTTTTTCTGCTTTATTGACTATGTCAAAGCCTTTGACTGTGTGGATCACAATAAACTGTGGAAAATTGTAACGGAGATGGGAATACCAGACCACCTGACCTGCATCATGAGAAACCTCTATGCAGGTCAGGAAGCAATAGTTAGAACTGGACATGGAACAACATACTGGTTCCAAATAGGAAAAGGAGTACGTCAAGGTTGTATATTGTCACCTGCTTATTTAACTTATATGCAGAGTACATCAAGAGGAACACTGGGCTGGAAGAAGCACATGCTGGAATCAAGATTGCCAGGAGAAATATCAATAACCTCAGATATGCAGATGACACCACCCTTATGGCAGAAAGTGAGGAGGAACTAAAAACCCTCTTGATGAAAGGGAAAGAGGAGAGTGAAAAAGTTGGCTTAAAGCTCAACATTCAGAAAACGAAGATAATGGCATCTGGTCCTATCACTTAATGGGAAATAGATGGAGAAACGGTGGAAACAGTTTCAGACTTTATTTATTTATTTATTTGAACTCCAAGATAACTGCGGATGCTGATTGCAGCCATGAAATTAAAAGACGCTTACTCCTTGGAAGGATAGTTATGACCGACCTAGATAGCATATTAAAAAGCAGAGACATTACTTTGCCAACCAAGGTCCATCTAGTCAAGGCTATGGCTTTTCCCCTGGTCATGTATGGATGTGAGAGTTGGACTGTGAAGAAAGCTTGTCGCCGATGAATTGATGCTTTTCAACTGTGGTGTTGGAGAAGACTCTTGAGAGTCCCTTGGATGGCAAGGAGATCCAACCAGTCCATTCTATAGGAGATCAATCCTGGGTATTCATTGGAAGGACTGAGGCTAAAGCTGAGTCTCCAATACTTTGGCCACCTCAAGAGAAGAGTTGACTTACTGGAAAAGACTCTGATGCTGGAAGGAATTGAGGGCAGAAGGAGAAGGGGACGACAGAGAATGAGATGGCTGGATGGCATCACCGACTCGATGGACATGAGTTTGAGTGAACTCCGGGAGTTGGTGATGGACAGGGAGGCCTGGCGTGCTGTGATTCATGGGGTCGCGGAGAGTCGGACACTACTGAACGACTGAACGGAACTGAACTGAACTGAGTCTTGGAAATTTTACAATTTAAAAGAATTCTTTAAATACTGAATCTTCTTAAATAGTTAATCAATTTAAGCTATGTTACTTGGACATTAAGATTATATCATATGTTGGAAATATGCATAATATCATTTGAGAGGATTAGCACATTTTGAGAAAAAAATAAGTGTTTTTTGCATGGGACCAAAAAGAAGTATTGCCAGATATATGATTCATTTGAAAAACTTACACATAATTTTAGGCTGTTGCATTTGAACTTAAAACCCAAGCCTGACACAAGCTGTTATGTACAAAATGCTGTGTTAGTTGCATGGCCCTCTGGGAGGTGAGTGAAACTCCACACACCTTGTTGCTGGTTTAGTTTATTCCTAGAGCCCATTTGCTGCCATCCTTTAACTTGCTTCCAAAGTAAAGAGACCTGCATCATGAGTTCAGGTCTTATTCTCCAGAAAATAAAACAATATGATATTGGCACCATTTGACGGGAAAATGAATGAATGGGACATACAAGACGCTTTCATTGGACATTGGCAGCATTTAACTCATGTTTAAAATTTGTCATTCTTTAAGCCATGGGACAGAGCTCAAGCTAATGAAGATCTGTGGAGGAAAGACTTTTGCAGGTCTGCACGTGGAACACCATTACTCTTCTGTTCAGAGCAATGGTTACAAAGGACATAAGTTATGAGCATTTCCCCAGGTAAAGAATGCCATTTAGGACAATGCTTAGAATATCTGGATGTCTTGGAGTTCTGGGAGCTGGGGCTGGGGCTGGGCACCATCTCTGGTCCTTCTCTTGTGCTGCCAGCTTGTTAACTGAGATCAGACCCACCATGAAGGACCTGTCAGTGGGTGGATACTTAGATCCTAAAGATCACCTGTGAGGTGTGTGCATGGGAGGTCTCCGAGAGGGGTTTCTGTGGGATGCTCTGAGAGGTCTCTGGGTGAGATTTTCAGAGTGGGTGTGGGAGGTCTCAATGTGGGGACAGTGTGGGTCTCTGTGTGGAGACTCTTAGTGAGAGAACCTCCATTGGTGGCTCTTCTGGCCCTTACAGCAGGAGAAGGGCAAAAGGATTTTCCTTTTCTGGTTTCTTGGTGTTCTTTTGGTGTCCCTCTGTGTCACTTCTCCTCACAGGTGTCTTCGGGGTCAGCTCCCCCAACCCTCAGCACTCACCTCTCGATGCCTCTGAGAGGATCAGGCAGCACCCAGGCTCAGAGTCTCTGCTTTGTGTCTCCCTCTCTCCTGAGCTCTGGAGGTCACTCTGTGCCCTGGGTCCAATCCGCTTCCTTCGACCCTGTCTGAGCCCCCACTGCTGTGCCCACCCTGAGGGATGGGGCCCAGAGACAAGCCCTGGCTCCAGTAGAGACCTTACCACAAGTAGGCCTGTGCACACCACCATGCAGACCTGGACCTGGTCCCGTGTGTGGGGGTCGTAACAGGCGTGGGGGCAGGGCCATTCCAGCTGTCAACTGGATAAGAGGCCCCTCCTGGAGCTGGTCTCTCCACCACTGTAGTGACTATGACACAGAGCTCTGCATTGCTCTAGAGAATTGCTCTTGTCTCCCTGCTTTCCGGGGCTTCCCTGGTGGCTCAGATGGTAAAGAATCTGCCTGCAATTCAGGAGACCTGGGTTTGATACCTGGGTCAGTAAGATCCCTCGGAGAAGGAAATGGATACCCACTCCAGTATTCTTGTCTGGAAAATTACATGGAGGAGTAAATTACATGGAGCCCTATAGAGGATCCTGCAGGGTTCAAAGACTTGGAAATGACTTGCGTGACTAACAGTTTCTTGTGTAGATGGGTCCTGAGATAAAAAGCTGACAGCACCCTTCTCCACAGGTCACTTCTCGCTTGCTGGGTGAAACATCCTGTCTGCTGGCTTCCTCCCTGTCTGGGCTCTGAACTGAGCAAGGCTGATGACAGGTGAGACTTCCTATGACTGTAACAGAGCCTTTGGGCCTGTTGAGTGCCACCTGTCACGTGGGAGCCTCCTTGGGCCACATGCATGGGTAGAAGTCCCAGACCACGAGTCTATCCTGAGCTCCCAGTCCTGTGAAAGCCGATTAAATACACTGTGGAGAGGTGAAGTTTGCCTGCTTGGAGGCTCTGCTGCTTCTGAGAGCCTGGCCCTTTGTCAGGGAGTCCAGGTGGCCTCCCTCTGTCTGGGTTCTGGACGCTAGAATAGAGGGAAACTCTGGGGTGGGGTCACCAGGAGCCAAACCAGGCCCCGTAACTTCTTTCCTCTGAGCCTGTAGATGCTGGTGGGACACGAGGGGCTCCTTGGTCACTGCACCATCTATGGGCACCTCTGCCACCTTCCTCCTTTCCTGGTATATGACACTAGGGGCACAGTGTCCCACCCTCAGACAGTGAGGTGACTGCACACAAAAACATGCCCCCTGCCCATTGCCTGGCAGAGGTGAGTTCTATGAGCTGTCCTCTTCTCCAGGGCAGGGTTGACCAGCCCTCAGGAGCCTCCATGCTCCACACTGCAACCCTCAGAGCTGAGAGCATGTGATCCTCATTCCCAACCCTGCTCCAGAGCACGAGAAAAACGAGGAAGGGTGATAGGCTTGGCACATCTCATTACAGATCCATCTGGAAAAGGAGGGGCTTTCCAGGACAGCATCATCTAATCCCACCATGACACGGAGATGAGGTTTCCTTCACCCTGGACTTGGCCAGCAATGCCCCAAACTCCCCTCCTTATTCTGACGAGTGAATTTGTTTCTGACACTTTTGGAACCTGGGGGAAATTTCAACTTCTGCAAACTCTTCCCATGCAGCCTCACAAGGTCAAGGTAGAGAGAGAGGTGGGGAGGACTGTTTCATCCTGAGAACGGAGAGGTCTTTAGGTTTAGTTCACCGTGACATATCCTGAATTCTGTTGCTTGTTTCTGTAATAATGGGCAGGAATTATGGACACTGAGGTGCAGGGAGGGAATTGAGTGTGGGTGAGTATCCATGCTGGAGAAGGAAATGGCAACCCACGCCAGTGTTCGTGCCTGGAGAATTCTAGGGACGGGGGAGCCTGGTAGGCTGAACAGAATCAGACATGATTGAAGCGACTTTACAGCAGCAGCAGCAGCAGTGAATATCCATGCTTGGGTTCACTTTCCTTCCGTGGCCCTGTCCCATAAGGAAGTCAAAGCATGCACCTGGGAAGAGTGACTCCTTATCCATTTCCTTGATAAAGGACAGAAATGGTGTGGACCTAACAGAAGCAGAAGATATTAAGAAGATGTGGCAAGAATACACAGAAAAACTGTACAAAAAAGATATTCACGACCAAGATAATCACGATGGTGTGATCACTCACCTAGAGCCAGACATCTTGGAATGTGAAGTCAAGTGGGCCTTAGAAAGCATCACTACGAACAAAGCTAGTGGAGGTGATGGAATTCCAGTGGAGCTATTTCAAATCCTGAAAGATGATGCTGAGAAAGTGCTGCACTCAATATGCCAGCAAATTTGGAATACTCAGCAGAGGCCACAGGACTGGAAAAGGTCAGTCTTCATTCCAATCCCAAAGAAAGGCAATGCCAAAGAATGCCCAAACTACCGCACAATTGCACTCATCTCACATGCTAGTAAAGTCATGCTCAAAATTCTCCAAGCCAGGCTTCAGCAATATGTGAACCGTGAACTTCCAGATGTTCAAGCAGATTTTAGAAAAGGCAGAGGCACCAGAGATCAAATTGCCAACATCCACTGGATCATGGAGAAAGCAAAAGAGTTTCAGAAAAACATCTATTTCTGCCTCATTGACTATGCCAAGGCCTTTGACTGTGTGGATGACAATAAACTGTGGAAAATTCTGAAAGAGTTGGGAATACCAGACCACCTAACCTACCTCTTGTGAAACCTGTATGCAGGTCAGGAAGCAACAGTTAGAACTGGACATGGAACAACAGACTGGTTTCAAATAGGAAAAGGAGTACGTCAAGGTTGTATACTGTCACCCTGCTTATTTAACTTCTATGCAGAGTACATCATGAGGAACGCTGGGCTGGAAGAAGCACAAGCTGGAATTAAGATTGCTGGGAGAAATATCAATAACCGCAGATACGCAGATGACACCATCCTTATGGCAGAAAGTGAAGAGAAACTCAAAAGCCTCTTGATGAAAGTGAAAGAGGAGAGTGAAAAGGTTGGCTTGAAGCTCAACATTCATAAAACAAAGACCATGGCATCTGGTCCCATCATTTCATGGGAAATAGATGGGGAAACAGTAGAAAGAGTGTCAGACTTTATTTTTTGGGACTTCAAAATCACTGTAGATGCTGATTGCATCCATGAAATTAAAAGACGCTTACTCCTTGGAAGGAAAGTTATGACCAACCTAGATAATATATTAAAAAGTGGAGACATTACTTTGCCAACCAAAGTCTGTCTAGTCAAGGCTATGGTTTTTCCCGTGGTCATGTGTGGATGTGAGAGTTGAACTGTGAAGATAGCTGATCACCGAAGAATTGATGCTTCTGAGCTGTGTTGCTTGAGAAGACTCTTGAGAGTCCCTTGGACTGCAAGGAGATCCAACCAGTCCATTCTAAAGGAGATTGATTCTGGGTATTCATTGGAAGGACTGAAGCTAAAGCTGAAATTCCAATACTTGGGCCACCTCATGCGAAGAGTTGACTCACTGGAGAAGACTCTGATGCTGGGAAGGATTGGGGGCGGGAGGAGAAGGGGACGACAGGGAATGAGATGGCTGGATGGCATCACCAACTCTGTGGACATGAATTTGAGTGAACTCCGGGAGTTGGTGATGGACAGGAAGGCCTGGCGTGCTGTTATTCACGAGGTCGCAAAGAGTTGGTCAGAACTGAGCGACTGAATTGAACTGAAGCAGGGCATATACAGAGCACTATTTCTCAGGAGAAAAAAAAAAAAAAACAACAACATTTATTTCAGAAAACAATAAATTTTTTGGTAGGAAGAAGCTTTTAACACACAGAGCATGGTATGTGCTATAGAAAAAAGTTTCATAGGCATGCTGTGCATTTTTTCTTGAAGAATTTTCATACCAGGTATGCTGTGACAAGGATGTTCTGATTGACCAGAAGAGGTGTATTTCTGAGGAAGACAGTGCATTGGGCTACAGAGGGGATTGTATGGGACACTTGTCACACTTGATCCATGCTGGCAGGCTCTGCCCAAAAGGGGACCTGACTCCCGGGTGTGAAGGTCCGTGTGCTGTTCCTGGGACTGGTCCACTTACTCTTTGTAGGATACGTGTGGTCTATGGGGATAGCTTGCTGATGGTGGGCTGTCTGTTTCATCACTCTGTTTTGCTCTTGATTTCAGAGAAAACCATGGTAGCAGTAATCTGGATCTAACGGGACCTGAAGTTCTGCTTTGTACCAGTGAAACTCCGAAGATGAGGTCCATGTTGAAGCTCCATCTTCTCCTCTAAGATTTGTCCAACATGTGTCATGAGATCCTGAGCCTCAACAGCCTTGCTGTCCATAATCACACTTCTTTTGACAGTTCCCTGTCTCTGGGCAGTGTCTGCTGCAGGCTTGCTTTTTCCAGGGTTTATTCTGATCTTTTGCCTTTAGGGGCAAATCCACTGCAGAAAGTGCTTAATCCTTCCTCTAAAGTGGTTTTCTGAAGAAACATGTCGCTTCTTCAGGCTTAACTGTTTTGTAGGGACTCTGCAGATTCCTTTTTCTGGCCAGGGTGGCTCATCCTGCGGGCCTGGTAGAACCTCTATACCACCAACCCCTTTTTATGATATTGTAATTTGGGCCTTTTATTAGTATCTTTCACATCAGTGGAGATGAACTTCCTGCTCTGACTCTTATGTTGGGGCTGCCTTCTCAGGGCTTCCTGCTGTCCCTGTCTGCTCCCTCCACTTGACATAACATCACATGTGTGGGAATTGGACAGGGTCTCGGAACAACACAGAGATTTCTGAGAAGCCAAGGTGTTTGTGGCAATGAATATATCTGACTGACAGTCTTTGAGAAATCTCCCAGTGGCACAGCCTTGAAGGAGTAGGCAAGTGGCCTGGCCTTGAGCCTGTTTCTGCTAGTCTATGAACCCTTGGAACTTAAGCTTATGAAACTATTCATCAAAGTATACATCTTCTGGATTTGTGGCAACAGACTTTGTGTTCGAGGAGGGATTTTCATGGGACCTTGGAGACATGATCTCCTCATATCAGTATTAATTATTTGGGATTTGGCTAGTAGACTAGGTTCCAAAGTACCCTTCTAAGCAGGGTCTCCCTCCACAGCCTCTTGTTTTCTGGAAGATTGGGAACATTCATCAAGGTCCATGATGGTCACACTAGAGCAAGTTTCTTGGGAGGCCCGATCCCCAAATTCCTCCTGTGGCTCATTCCTGCCCATTGCTGGATGTGGACTGGGCTCCAAACTGCCTTTGTCAACCTCCACAACAGATTCACTGTTCCAGATTCTACCCACAAAGTTGTATGTGAGGGCCTGAGAAGGTGGCTTGTCTTCCTGTCCAGTCAGAGGGGCTTCTGGATGTTTTCAGTTGAGGTTCCTCCCAGAGCCCCCTGGGTTTTCTCAGTTTCCTGGTAGGGGGCAGGGCAGGTACCTTCCAGGGTGGGCACTGCCTGGATTGTTATCACTTTCTCTCTTGGGTGGAGATGACAATGATTTCCTAAGCCCTTTGTTATCTTGGGTTTTGGGTGGTCCCCAGAATCACTAGTGGTTTTCAAGGTGGATCTTGGAAGGCATATGTGATGAAAAGTTTCAACTTCAAGCTGTATATGAACCTGAGGGAAAGGGAGCATCTATGCCTCACCTGAAACTTTATTATATGAGCTTCCAGCTCCTGTTGAATATAAGGACTGAGGACAAGAGGCTCATAGGAAGTCTACATGGAAGCTTCTCAATCCTGAGAAGAACCTACATTTTCTGTTCCCATAGGAACATTTGAATGTCCAGGAAGTTCTGTGATGTGGTTCACAGAAAGCCTTGAACAACAGACATTTTCAGGTATCCAACTCTCATGGATCTGCTATGCCTTCCTGTTTATAAGCATCTTCCTGATGCTTCCTGCCTGGTCTAAATTCTCTTTCTAATTCAGGCTTTGCACTTGGAACCTTCACTTGATGGTTGACTGAGGTCACATACAGAACTTTTAGGATCCTCCCCATGCTCTGCCTTACATCCTGGTTCAGGTGCTTTCCCGGTGGGATTCTTGCTAGGTACCAGGACGTCATTTTCTGTGTGTCCTGGCTGCTTTTGCCTAGACCTGAAGAGGGCCTTGAGGATCTCTTTATGGCCATTGCCTTCCAGGCCTTAGGGTTTCGCCCTGAGGCTGCATCAATTTATGAGACTCTTGGATTCTGCAGGGCATGCCACTCTCTTGTTGCATGAACCTTTTGGAAACAGGGTAATCCAGTTTCTCCTGAACCTCAGGGCTGATCAAATCCCTAGGAATGACAGAGACAAATCTGTGTGCCTGGGAAGACCTGTTTTCCTGGGGAAGATTGGGGGTGATCTGGCTAAAGACTTATTGAGATTTTTCTCACCAAAGAGGGTAAAGTTCGCCCACTTTGTAGCTGCTTTTTAAAAAAGTGACATTGCAGGATTAGAATTACATTGAGGATCAAAGTTTGTGTTTTATTTTGGACTATAGGGAAAGACACTTCATCGTACCCAGTCTTCAGTTGAGAGGAAGATGGTTCCTTTGGGAAAGAGAATGTGAGATGGGCAGTGGGTCCCCAAGTGAGTCCAAAGTTGTGGTTGTGACTGAAGTTTTATTGGAGTCAAGGATTGGGATAGGGCCTGGATCCCCATGTGAGTCTGAGTTGGTGGTGTTTGAAAGTGAGCTGTGGTTGGAGTCAAGGGTTGGGGTTGAACATGGGTGTCCACATGAGCTGCAGGTGGTTGTTGAAAGTGAGTTATGGTTGGAGTCATAACTCCATAGTGTTTTGATTGGACCTGGGTCTCCACTTGAGCCTGAATTTGTGGTTGATAATGGGGCATGGTTGGAGAGTTGTGGTGTAGCCTGAGTTTCCATGTGAGCCTGGGGTGGTGGTTGAATCTGAGGCATGGTTGGAATTAAGGATAGGGGTCTGGCCTGGGTCTAAATTTGACTCAGAGGTGATGGCCGCAACTGGGACATGGCTGGAGTCAAAGACTGAGGCTAAGTCTGGGCTGCAGGGTGGATCAAGGAATGGACCAGTGGCAGCTTTGAAATTAATTTAGCTTGAAATTGGAATTGTCCAGCCTTAGAGCATTCATTGAATAAGACAGTGTGTAATTCTAGAGGGGACCCAGGTACTGTGTCAGTAGACACCAGAGACTCGTTGTGCAGAAAGGGGAGACCCAGAAGAGCTACCTGCATGTCTTCTGTAGATGGTCCCTCAATTTGTAAGGATATCAGAGCTTTTTGGGACAAGCAGCTGTTCTGGTTTGCCTTTTATGCTCCAGAAATGTTGGTGACCCAAGGTGTCTTGCTTGTCACTCAGTGACTTAATTCTCTTCCCTTGTGAAGTCAGATGATAGCCTGCCTCCTCCTCCTTTTCTTACTCCTTCCAAATTTTCAGGTCCACTCTCTTGGTGGTTCATATCTCCAGCAGCTTCTGGATATCCCTGTTAACAAAAGAGAGGCTACCTGCCCCTACCTGTCTGTTTCTGGGGTCTCACCAAAATAATGCCTCTGGTGAGTGTGTGGGAAGGTATTCTTTTGGGGACCCCAAGTGTGTCAAGGTGAAGAAGCTCCATTCATTTGCAGCCCCCTGCCACCAAGACAGGGTTGAAAGGGGCTAACTTGAATGGACAAGCCCTAAGATGGCTGGTCTCCAAGGGGAGAAGGGGGTGACCTTTGTGGGATAGTGCCTGGTATTAGTGGCATGGAGTTAACCTGAGTGAGACTCAGCAAGGAGCCTGATGGTGCTGAGGTGGAAGGCAGGTACCTTCATCAAGATGACATGGTGGGGAAGGAGAGTGAACAAGTGGGTGGAAGACTGTCCAGGGGAAGGAAAGGCTCTGGTGTTGGAGAGGCACTCAGGGATGAATCTGAGTGAAGGGAAACTAAGGAGGGAACTAAGCCTGGAGAAAAGCTGGAGGCTCGAGACAGAGGCCCTTTGGCAGAGAAGACATGGAGGACATGTTGGGAGCATACCTTTCCCTCCACAGCTGTTGGGCTCCAGGAGATGTTTCTTTGCACATCTCCCCTGGGGTATCTAGAGAGGAGACCTGATGAAAGCTGCCTTTGTCAGGGAACCTACTCAAGTGTCTGCAGCATCTATGAGGAAGAAGTTGCAGCCAGGAGTTTCTGGGCCTGGAGGACTGGGCAGGCTGGGAAGGGGTGGGCATTTGCAGCCAACAGCCCTGCACAAGGCCCATACTGATTTCACAATGTTCCTGTTGTCTCTTACCCCAGGATTTTAGCCATAACCCACTCCCAAGGCTCCCCCTTCCAGTTCAATCCCAGGCTACCTGCAGTCCCGGGATCACACCATAGGCTCTGGGAAGAAGAACCACCGAGGAGAGAAGTGATGATTCTCTACATTTTCAGAGGTGATGTCAGGTCCCAGACCTCTTTCAGTGCTTACAGGCAACTTCTGCAAGCTTGAAATCAGCAGACTGAGTCATGGTGAGGAAGCCAGGGCATAGGGCTATTACAGGAGGCTGATTGCAGTGTCCCTTTAAGGGGACACAATTGGGATATTGGAATCCAAGTACCAGGGTCCAAGGCCACATGATCCCTGACAGTGATGGTGAAGCTTATGATAGGGTTTACATTAACAAAGTGCTTCATATCCATTACCCCTTGATGCCTTCACCAATCCCTTTGTGGGGGAGAATGGACAACATTCACTGCATAGATGAATCTGAGAGAAGTTAAACGATGTGCAAAAGCAATTAACCTCAAATTAAAATGAATAAATAAATAAATAAAAAACAATATGTCCACAGTTGGACTTGGAGTCCCACCTCCCAATCCAGGTGCTATTTGCCTAATGCGTCCCATAAGCACCTGCAGGGCCACACCTTTTTCCAGGTCCCTCCAGCTTCATTCTCTACATGGAATCTGGATAATGTCTGGGTTCTGCTTTTCTTCCAGGAGCTTCCTTGAAGTTTCTGTTTCCCAAGGGATGGGCCCTGCCACTGGCCTCCTCTCAGCTGGTGGACAGGCCCTCAGGTTCAGAGAAATGGGGTTGACTGAAGGGGCACACATAGTTGAATGGCAGAACGTACCTTTCAAAGCACCATTTCTCTCCCTACTCCTGTTTTGACCCTTTGGCTCCATTTGATGCTGAGACACAGAAAAAACGAGGACTTGAGACCCAGTTCCCAGTCTCCTCTCTCAAGACAAGCATCAGACACTCAGTGTCCATACATAATATGACTTTCTGCATTTCAAAAGACTCTGATGCTGGGAGGGATTGGGGGCAGAAGGAGAAGGGGACGACAGAGAATGAGATGGCTGGATGGTAGCAGTGACTCGATGGACATGAGTTTGAGTGAACTCCGGGAGTTGGTGATGGACAGGGAGGCCTGGCGTGCTGTGATTCAAAGAGTCGGACACGACTAATTAAAAGAACTGTGTGCTTTTTCTTTCTTTTCATGCATTTTTAAGGTGGATAAACATTTTTCTGTTTTCCTTTTTTGAAGAACATACGGATTTTGAAGTGAGATTCACCCGGATCTTTTGTAATTGTTCCTCTGCTCAAAAACATACACATTCTCAGAATAATGGGTGAATCTGAGCTCTGTCAAGTGGGTCTCTATTTCCAAAGTCCAGGGCCCCACTTCAAAACTCTCAAGACTTCAGCACTGTCCTCAGATCAGTCCTTGTCCAAGATACCATTCGCAGCTGGTGAAGCGGTGATCATGTGCCTTGCTGTAGTTGAGATTGAATTCAGTATCCATTCCTCAGCCCCTGGTCACTGTGTTTGGGACATACCCTGGACAACTGATATCTGAGATCTTTGGAGAGATGTGTTCACTCTGCCCCTTGCCCAGCCTGGTTGTCCCCAGAGGATGATGATTTATTCTTTCATGAGAATAGATGTCCTGTTCTTTAGCTTCTCAGGAATCGCTCTAGATGATTCAGAAGCGTAGAAATAAAGATAGAAAAGAAGAGAGGATCACGTACCTGTGGGTCTCAGCCAAGGTTTCCTTCCTTCCTGATGTTTCCATGTTTCCTAGAATGAGGAAAGGATGGGCTTTTCTAGAGCTAAGGAAGAATCAGGAAAAAGCGCCCCAGTGTACACAGAAAGGTGAGGATGGTATCAATCCCCCAGGAAGTGGAACTGGAGTGCAGCCAAATATCAAAAGTGCTTTTCAGAGAAAGAGGATTCTACATTATCTGCATCAGACTGCTGCCCTCAGGCAACTGAGCACAGGGTGTGTACTTGGGGGCTAAATGACAAGGCCTACATCATAGAGCTCTGGTCTGGTCACATTGGGCTCCTGAGGATGAAGAGGTAGTAATAGAGGAGGAGGCTGGAACATGGCCCCTCCCGGACCATTCAGCCCTGCAGCTCCATCTCCCTTCTCTGTGCCTCACATCCTGCCTTAGTCAAGTTTCAATTCATCCCACCTGGAACTCAGACAATGTTTTATGTTAACAGAATGACACAGATTAGAACCAGCAAAAGGCTACAGATCAGAACTAGCAAAAAAAAAAAAAAAGATGGAGCAAAAAAAGAAAAAAAACAGATGCAGTTTTCTGCTTGTCTATCCTTTGGGCTTGTACGGAGAGTGCTTAGCTCTTTCAGCAAACAGTGTGACAGCATGTGCAGAGCAGTGTTGAATATCATCAAGTCTTGATGTCCAGGGTTTTTATTGGGGGTCTGTCTATACGAATGAAAGGACCATATGACTGTCCTTAGTGACTAAGTCGCCAGTACCCCTTCCTGACATCAGACTGATACAGTCTGTCCAAATGACCACGACTTGATTAATAAATAATAATTTCTCTAATTTTTCTCACTGCTTCCAGCTTAGGACAAACCAGAGAAATACAAATATATATCCCTAACCAGTCACATAAGGTACCCTACTTTGGGACTTCCCTGGCGGTATAGTGGTTAAGAACCTGTGTGGCAATGCAGGGAATGAGTTTGCTCCCTGCTCAGGGAATACCCTGCATGCCCTAGAGCAACTACACCCATGAACCTGTGCTCTGGAGCCACAACTACTGAAGCCTGAACTCCTAAAGCCCGTGCACTGCAATGAAAAATAACTTATTCATCACAGCTAGTGAAAGCCTGAGTGCCACAGTGAAGACCTAAATAAGTAAATAAAATATTAAAAATATGCCCTACTTCTCGTTAGCTGCCACAAGATTCCCAGTTCCAACAGCATCTACTCAGGACACACCCAAAGCCTCCCATTATCTCCCATATAAAGCTTCCCCCTCTCCTGCCAGACTTTGGATCTCTGGCCAACGCAAGTAATGGTGGCTGACTCCCTTGTTAAAGCAAGCTCCGAACAAACAACTTGACTTATTTTCCTTTGGTTGGTTTGTATTTATTCCCAGCTACAGATTTAATGGTTTTCCTAGCTCCAAGTCTTAACTTATAGATAGTTGAAAAAGAAAAGTTATAGAAAGAACACTGTCAAGGTTCTGATTCAAGACGGCAATGCAGGAAGATGCTTTGCTCACCACCTTCCATGGACACAACCATTCTACAGCTCTATATGGAACAATTTGCTCTAGAAAACAACAACAACTAAAGACTGGCTGAGCAACAACTACACATCAGGCAAAAGAGAAAAAACACACGCTGAATCAGATATGAGAAGGCAGACCACATCTCACAATTAGCCCCACGTCTGACACTACAACACACAATAGAGAGGGAACTCAAAAACAGGAGAGTCTCCCTGAGAAGCAAAGGGCTTGAACCCCACATGGAGTACCCCAACTTTTAAGACCTACATATGAGAAATGAACCTCCCAAACATCTAGCTTTGAAAACCAGTAGAGATTGCTTGTATTATACAAGACCCTAAGATTGTCATGATCTAAGAAACAGATCTTGAAGAGCTCATGAATCACACTCACCCATCCAATGACCCAGCCCATTGTGCAGACTTTAAATGAGAGAGAATCATTTGCATGTATTACAGCATTGGCCTGAGAGGCACACATCTAATTTAAAACACACTTCAAACAGTGTGATAGAACACCTGGGGGACGGAGACTGTGGGGGCATACCAGTCTGGATATGCATTCTGTCTGTCTTTCTCTGGACAAAAGGCAACATTTATTTATTTATTTTTCTTTTTCTTCTTATGGTGGGTACTCCCTGGACTTAGCTACAGTCAGCAGAGGGCATGTTTGCATTCTACCTCTGCCACGCTCGAGAGCGCAAGATGCTATCAGAAGGAAGCTTTTACAGGCTTCTGATGCCCTGATTTCTGTAGCTACTACCCAGGGAAACTCCTTGATCACCTGGTTCTGGAGACAACAGGAGGCTTGTATTCCTTCATGTCAGAAACACTTTTTGGTAGGTTATCAACCCCAGAGCATTGCACAGATAGCAGACTAAAAGACGCCCCACAGTCTTTTCCCACAGTGGAGGAGGCATATTTGCTGATCTCAGAGCTTTGGCCTGAGGAGCAGGCTTATGGTATTATATAAATCCAGGGGCCTAAGGTAGTGCTTTCAGGGAACAGAGGCCAACAGAGGAAATCTCTGCATTCTCCCTTGGTCTCACTCCAGCTCATCAATATCTCCCAGAAAATATCTTCCACCCTCGAGAGAAACCACAGTGTTTGCAGCTGCCACCAGGTGATGCCTGTACATGGTCTGCCTCTGTGGTTAAATGACTTACACTAATATGTCCCATAGGATGGTTATCAAAAGAAGAAGTGTTCTCTTGAATATAGCAAGAAGCAACAGGCCCAGGGTCTCAGTCTATGAGCCAGGCCTAATTTGTCTCTCTTTGCTATTGGAGTCAGTTTTTTTCCCTTCAGGTGTTGCTATTCTTTATTTTTTGTTACCGTTCTTCTTTGTTTGTTTTTCCTTTTTTCTCTTTTTTTTCCCCTCATACCCCACAGCATGTGGGATCCCAGTCCACAGGCCAGAGGTGAGGCGTGAGCTAATATGGTTGAGTTTGAATTTCTGTAGTAACAGAGAATGTTGCGCCCCAAGGGATTATTAATAAGAGTAAAGTATCCCGGAGACTCACATCTTAACACCAAGACCTGGCTCTACCCAACTGCCTGCAAACTCCACTTCTGGAAATGTCAGGCCAAACAGCTAACAAGATGGGAATAGAATCACACTCATCACACACACACACACACACACACACACACAGACAAATGATGAAACGGCAAGAAAATGTTCCAGATGACAGAGAAAGGTAAAATATTACAAGACCAAATAAATGAAGAGGAAATAGGCCAACCTATCTGTAAAAGAATTAGAGTAATGATAGTAAAAATGTTTCAAGATATCAAAATAAAATGGAGAAAATGCAAGAAAGATTTCCTCATTTAATGAACACCTAGAAGAAATAAAGAATAAACAGTAATGAAGAACACAATACTGAAATTAAAAATACTTAATTCAGAAGGATCTAATAGCAGCATAACTGAGGCAGAAGAATGGATAAGTGAGCTGGAAGACAGAATGGTAGAAATAACTACCAAGGATCAGAATAAAGGGAAAAGCATGAAAATAACTGAGGACAGTCTCTGAGACCACTAGAACAATATTAAACACACCAACATTTGAATTATAGGGGTTTCAGAAAAAGACAAGAAAAAGAAAGGGTATGAGAAGGTATCTGAGGAGATTATAGTCAAAAATTTCCCTAACATGGGGAAGGAAAACCAGCCAAGTCCAGGACGTCCAGAGAGTCCCATACAGGATAAACCCAAATAGAAATGCACCAAGACACATATTAATCAAAGTAACAAAAATTAACCACAAAGAGAAATATTAAAAACAGCAAGGGAAAAGCAAAAAAAAAAAAACAAAAAAAACATACAGAGGAATCCCCAAAAGGTTAATACCTGATTTTTTTAGCAGAAACTCTGCAGGCCAGAAGAGAGTGGCAAGACATTTTTAAGTGATGAAAGAAAAACCTACAACAAGATAACTCTACCCAGCAAAGATCTCATTGAGATTTGATGGTGAAATCAAAAGTTTTATAGACAAGCAAAAACTAAGAGAATTCAGCACCACCAAACCAGCTTTACAACACATGCTAAAGGGAATTCTACAACAGGAAAGGCCAGACAGGAGAAAGATCCACCAAAGAGGCCTATTGCTAATCTTTAAAGATGCAGTCTGAAAGATAAACTTCTAATTAAACACACATCTGAGGCCCGACAGACATCCTTTACGTAGAACTCAGAGGATGGGTACTACTAACATGTGACAAAATTCAACATCTATTTATGGTTAAAAAACCCAACAAAGTGAGTAGAGCAGGAATAGACCAATATGAAATAAAGCGATTTACGACAAGCTTACAGTTATGGTGAAAAACTAAAGCTTTTGTTTACTATCACAAACAACACAAAAATGCCCACTCTTTCTGGTTTATTCAACAAAGTATTGGAAATCCTAGCCAGAGAAATTATTAAAGAAAAAAATTAAAAGCATTCCATTAGAAATAAAGAAGTAAAACTGTCACTATTTGCAGATGATGTAATATTATTTATAGAATAAAGAAGTATCAGTCAAGATGACAGTGTAAGAGGATGTGAAGCTCACTATGAACACAGCACAACTAAATCTACATGTAGAATAATTCTCAATTAAAGGTCACAGAAAACTGGATGAAGGATTCCAGCACAATCAAGACTATCAGAAAGAAGCAGAGGTAATCAGGTAGGAAGGGATGAAAAACAATCTTGTTGACATCTGTGACCTCAGGAGGACACTCAGAAGAAAACTGAAAATACACAGCTGGGCATCTACCCTTGGGAGGGATTCTTAAGACCTACAGTTTGGGGTCTAATACAAGGGAGACAGGCCATTTGGATGGTGGAAAGACTCCTGGGACAAATAGATGGACAGTGGGAAACTTGGAATTTCATCACAGGGAGAGCATATGCTGGCTTGCACCTGAGGCAAGGTGAAGAGAATTCTGTTCTACCAGCTGCTGATTTTCTCATGATCACCTCAAAATATGTCCTAGCCCTAGAAAAGCAAACACTTTGGTCCTGCTCACTTTATGTCAAAGTATGGCATTGAATCTGGAGCAATGATAACCAGAGATTAAGATTTGACTGTGGGAAGCAGAAGTGACCTGGCTTTGGGATAGAGACTGGATGCAGCAGAAAGAGCAGCTGTGCTTGGTGCTTACTCAGCAGGGCATCAGGAGCAGCCCAGATCTCTGACAACAGCCACTTTATGATATTTTGCCCCAAAGATATATGCAGAGAGATCACTGAAGCCCTTTGACTCCACAGCTGGGCAGGAATGGCAGAAAGTGGGGGTAGTGATCAACTGTGAGGACCAAAGAAGTCTTGAACTTGAGGCTGAATCTGTGAAGACTGAAAGAAGTAGCTATCGGTGCCTGCCCATGCAGAGCATCAGAGAGAGCTCAGGCCTCTGTCCACAGCAGACTTAACTGAAGAGCCTCCAAGTCCCCACTTACTGCATGACTAACCCCTCAAGGGCAAGAGACCTGGTGAAGGGACAGGAGAAAACACACTTAAAGGAAACAGAGCCAACTTGGGCCCAACCCAATTAAATAAGAATATGGGACTTTAACACCTCAAGTACATCAGTGGCCTTCATTGGTACAATAGACAATAGACCAAATGGACTTCATATATCACTACAACACATTATAACCTAAAGTAGTATAATAAAGATTCTTTTCAAGTGCACATGAAACATTCATATGGATACATCACATTCTATGTCACAAAACAAATCTCAAAAAATTAGAGAACAAAAAGTATAGAAAGCATTTTTTTTCTGGTGACACCAGTAAGAAATTAAAAGTATATTGCTGAAAGAAAATGAGAAAAAGTAAGAGAGACTAAAAATGCTAACAACAACAACAACCAAAAAAAAAACAATTTGTCAGTGAATATCTCCATGCCAAAGAAAGGCAATGCCAAAGAATGCTCAAACTACTGCACAATTGCATTCATCTCACAGGCTAGTAAAGTGATGCTCAAAATTCTCTAATCTAGGCTTCAGCAATACGTGAACTATGAACTTCCAGATGTTCGAGCTAGATTTAGAAAAGGCAGAGGAACCAGAGATCAAATTGCCAGCATCTGCTGGATCATAAAAAAAAAAAAAAAAGAGAATTCCATAAAAAGATCTATTTCTGTTTAATGACTATGCCAAAGTCATTGACTGTGTGGATCACAATAAACTGTGGAAAATTCTGAAAGAGATGGGAACACCAGACCACCTGACCTGCCTCTTGAGAAACCTGTATGTAGGTCAGGAAGCTACAGTTAGAACTGGACATGGAACAACAGACTGGTTCCAAATTGGGAAAGGAGTACATCAAGGCTGTATATTTTTACCCTGCTTATTTAACTTATATACGCAGTACATCATGAGAAACTCTGGGCCAGGTGAAACACAAGTTCGAATCAAGATTTCTGGGAGAAATATCAATAACCTCAGATATGCAGATGACACCACCCTTATGGCAGAAAGTGAAGAAGAACTAAAAAGCCTATTGATGAAAGTGAAAGAGGAGAGTGAAAAAGTTGGCTTAAAGCTCAATATTCAGAATACTAAGATCATAGAATCTGTTCCCATCACTTCATGGCAAATAGATGGGGAAATAGTGGAAACAGTGGCTGACTTTATTTTTGGGGGCTCCCAGATCACTGAAGATGGTGACTGCAACCATGAAATTAAAAGACACTCCTTGGAAGGAAATTATGACCAACCTAGACAGCATATTAAAGAGCAGAGACATTACTTTGCCAACAAAGGTCCGTCCAGTCAAGACTATGGTTTTTCCAGTAGTCATGTATGGATGTGAGAGTTGGACTATAAAGAAAGCTGAGCACTGAAGTACTGATGCTTTTGAGCTGTGGTGTTGGTGAAGACTCTTGAGAGTCCCTTGGACTGCAAGGAGATCCATCCAGTCCATCCTAAAGGCGATCAGTCCTGGGTGTTCATATGAAGGACTGATGTTGAAGTTGAAACTCCAATACTTTGGCCACCTGATGTAAAGAGCTGACTCATCTGAAAAGACCCTGATGCTGGGAAAGGTTGAGGGCAGGAGGAGAAGGGGATGATAGAGGACGAGATGGTTGGATGGCATCACTAACTTAATGGACATGAGTTTGGATAAACTCCAGGAGTTGATGATGGACAGGGAGGCCTGGTGTGCTAGAGTCCATGGGGTTGCAAAGAGTCAGACACTATTAAGTGACTGAACTGAACTGATCTCAGACAGAAAATTGGAAAATACCTTGAGACTAATGAAAATGCAAATGCATTATTCCAAACTATATGAGATGCAGGAAAATTAGTTTGAGAAGTTTATAATGACAAGGTGCTTCCTCAAGAAACAAATAAAATATGTAATAACTAGCCTACTTCCTGAAGTAGTTATAGAAATAAGAATAATAAAACCCCAAAGTTAACAGAATGGAGGAAATAAGCAAAGGACAAAAATAATAGGAAAAAAAATCAATGAAACAAAGATTTTTTAAACATAAAATTGACCAGTCTTTTCCCAGGTTAACCAAGAAAAGAAGACACAAGACCGAATTAAGCAAAATAAGAAATAAAAGAAGGAAAATTCCAACCAGTAGCACAGAGATAGAAAATATCATAAAATAATAATGTGAACAGTTATATGCCAATATATTGGACAACCTAGAAGAAAGGGATACAGTTCGAGAAGATATATCTGCCAAGACTTTTTTAAAATGAAACAAACTTTAATGGATTAGTTACTAGTAATGAAAGTAAATTTGCAATTAAAAAACCCTCCAAACAATAAAAGTCCAGGACTGGACAATTCCACATGGGATTTCTACCAAATATACAAAGAAGAGGTCCCACCTGCCCTTATCAAACTGTTCCAAAAACTAGAAGAGAATAGAATACCCTCCAATTTATTCTATGATGACATATTTACCCTGATACAAAAGTAAAGACACTACAAAAGAGAAAATTGTAGACAAGTATCTTTGATGAATGTAGGTAGAAACTCCTAAAGAAAAGAGTAGTAAACTGAATCCAGCAATATATAAAAAGGATCATATACCATGATAGAGTTAGGTTTATTACAGGGATGGAAAATATGTCAATATTTGCAAATCTATCACTATCATGTACCACATTAACTAAAAGATAAAAATCATATGATTATCTTAATACATGCAGGAAAATATTTGCCCAATTCAACATCCATTTGTGATGAAAACTGTCATGATAATAAGTTTGGAGGGACTATATCTCAACATTATGAAGATCAATTATGACAAACACACAGTTAATATCAAACTCAGAGGTGAAAAGCTGAAAGTCATTTCTCGAAAATTTAGGAACAAGACAAGAATTCTCCATCTCACCACTTCTATTTAGCATCATATTGGAAGTCCTTGTTATAGCAATCAGAAAAGAAAAAGAAATAAAAAAAATTTGAATTGGAAAGGAAGAAGTAAAACTATCATTATTTGCAGATGATATGGTTGTATATATAGAAAACCATAAAGATGTCATTAAAAAGCTCTCAAAACTAACGAGGAAATTCAGTGAAGTTGCAAGATACAAAATTTTAATATAAGAATGAAGCTATTTTTATAAGTCATTTTGATATAAGATGTGATACAATCAAGAGATGTAGAGTTGCTGATTGGAAATAAAAAGGGACCCATCTCTGTGCTGCTTCCAATCAACTCACTTCAGAGCTAAAGACACAGACACTCAAACTGAAGAGATGGAAAAATATACAAATGAAAACAATGAGAAACCAGATATGCAGCTGCTGTTTGTTACTTTAAAATGAAATACTTTCTATCTCTTGACTGAAATTTGGGCTTTGTTCACACCTTGTTATCCTGACATTAGTGAACATCTTTTAAACCATTATTTCAAACTCTGTACTACGTAAATCACTTCTCTTCATAACATTAAAGACCATCTCTGAAACTTTACCTTATTTTTTTTGTTTGGAACATTTTCCTGTTTCCTCAGTTTCCTTCACTCTCTGTGCTGGTTTTACACATAGATAAGACAGCCGCCTATCTGAGTCTTGACAGGTCTTAGTAGAGTGTTTTCACATAGAAGATGAGCCTCACCAATCAGCTGAGCGTGGGTTCTTGATTGTGGTTTTTTTCAGCCACATACTTTGCCCTTGGTCCTTGCAGTAGTTGAGGATGTTCAAGGGCCTACGACACGAATTATAAGGGAGAAAGACAAAAGGTAGAGAAAGGGGAAAAAATTAATTGAAAGAAAGAATAACTAGCAAAATTGTCCTTCAGAAGTGAAGGAGACACTGAATTTTCTAGACAAGAAAAAGCTGAAGGACTTCATGACCATTAGATCAGTCTAATAGGAAATGTTAAAAGGAGTTCTACAAGCTGAAATGAAATGATTCTCCTTAGCAAAAGGAAAATATATCAAAGTATAAAACTCACTGGTGATAGCCTAGCAGCAAATGGTGATCAGTGCCACTGGATTCTTGGTGTCCAAAGGAGAATATTTAACTCCTGGACCAAAGACAGTCTCAGTCACTCAGAGCTTTGTGCAGATTTTATTTAAAGTGAATGTGACAGAAAAATTTTCTGACGTAGACATCAGAAGTGGGTAGGAGATTACCCCCCTCACTAATTTAAGCAGGGCCTTATATACTTTTCAACGAGCTGCTGAGAATATATTAAAAATATCTCAAGGAAGTGAGCATTTTTCCCAATCCCTTTCCCATAATACAAATCCAAAGCTCAAAAAAAGGCATATGCCTAAACAAGAGATACTGCTGCCTAAGAGGCTACTAGTTTAAGGCAAAAGAATGTGAAAAGAAAGAATGTTTACCTCCACCTTAAAGGGGCTTGGACTCCATATCTACCTGCCTAAGGTGGCTATCTGGGTTATGGGCCCAGCAAAATTCCGCTGTGACAATCAGATTGACTATATTCTTTGCTGTCAAAGATGGAGAAGCACTATACAGTTACCAAAAACAAGACCAGGAGCTGACTGTGGCTCAGATCATGAACCCCTTATTGCCAAATTCAGACTTAAATGGAAGAAAGTAGGGAAAACCACTAGATCATTCAGACATGACCTAAATCAAATCCCTTATGATTATACAGTGGAAGTGAGAAATAGACTTAAGGGACTAGATCTGATAGATAGAGTGCCTGATAAACTATGGACAGAGGTTCGTGACATTGTACAGGAGACAGGGACCAAGACCATCCCCATGGGAAAGAAATGCCAAAAAGCAAATGGCTGTCTGGGGAGGCCTTACAAATAGCTATGAAAAGAAGAGAAGTGAAAAGCAAAGGAAAAAAGGAAAGATATAAGTATCTGAATGCAGAGTTCCAAAGAATAGCAGGGAGAGATGAGAAAGCCTTACTCAGTGATCAGTGCAAAGAAATAGAGGAAAGCAATGGAAGAGGAAAGACTAGAGATCCCTTCAAGAAAATTAGAGATATCAAGGGAAGATTTCATGCAAAGATAGGCTCGATAAAGGACAGAAATGGTATGGACCTAACAGAAGCAGAAGATATTAAGAAGAGGTGGCAAGAATACACAGAAGAACTGTACAGAAAAGATCTTCACGACCAAGATATTCACGATGGCGTGATCACTGACCTAGAGCCAGACATCTTGGAATGTGAAGTCAAGTGGGCCTTAGAAAGCATTACTATGAACAAAGCTAGTGGTGGTGATGTGATTCCAGTTGAGCTATTTCAAATTCTGAAAGATGATGCTGTGAAAGTGCTGCACTCAGTATGCCAGCAAATTTGGAAAACTCAGCAGTGGCCACAGGACTTGAAAAAGTCAGTTTTCATTCCAATCTCAAAGAAAGGAAATGCCAAAGAATGCTCAAACTACCGCACAATTGCACTAACCTCACACACTAGTAAAGTCATGCTCAAAAGTCTCCAAGCCAGGCTTCAGCAGTACCTGAACCGTGAACTTCCAGAAATTTGAGCTGGTTTTAGAAAAGACAGAGTAACCAGAGATCAAATTGTCAACATACGCCAGATCATAGAAAAAGCATGAGAGTTCCGAAAAACATCTATTTCTGCTTTATTGACTAAGCCAAAGCCTTTGACTGTGTGGATCACAATAAACTGTGGAAAATTCTGAAAGAGATGGGAATACCAGACCACCTGACCTGCCTCTTGAGAAACCTGTATGGAGGTCAGGAAGCAACTGTTACAACAGGGCATGGAACAAGAGACTGGTTCCAAATAGGTAAAGGAGTACGTCAAAGCTGTATATTGTCACCCTGCTTATTTAATTTATATGCAGAGTACGTCATGATGAATGCTTCGCTGGAAGAAGCACAGGCTGGAATCAAGATTGCTTGGAGAAATATCAATCAGATATGCAGATGACACCACCTTTATGGCAGAAAGTGAGGAGGAACTAAAAAGCCTCTTGATGAAAGGGAAAGAGTAGAGTGAAAAAGTTGGTTTGTAGCTCAACGTTCAGTAAACTAAGATCATAGCATCTAGTCCCATCACTTCAGGGGAAATAGATTGAGAAACTGTGGAAACAGTGTTAGACTTTATTTTGCGGGGCTCCAAAATCACTGTGGATGCTGATTTCAGGCAGGAAAGTTATGACCAACCTAGATAGCATATTAAAAAGCAGAGACATTACTTTGGCAACAAACGCCCATCTAGTCAAGACTATGGTTTTTTCAGTGGTCATATGTTGATGTGAGAGTTGGACTGTGAAGAATCTGATCGCCGAAGAATAGATGCTTTTGAACTGTGGTGTTAGAGAAGACTCTTGAGAGTCGCTTGGACTGCAAGGAGATCCAACCAGTCCATTCTAAAGGAGATCAGTCCTGGGTATTCATTGGAAGGACTGATGCTAAAGCTGAACCTCCAATACATTGACCAACTCATGCGACAAGTTGACTCACTGGAAAAGGCTCTGATGCCGGGAGGGATTGGGGCCAGAAGGAGAAGGGGAAGACAGAGAATGAGATGGCTGGATGGCATCACCGACTCGATGGACATGAGTTTGAGTGGACTCTGGGAGTTGGTGTTGGACAGGGAGGCCTGACGTGCTGTGATTCATGGGGTCGCAAAGAGTCGGACATGACTGAGTGACTGAACTGAACGGAAGGTAACTGTCTTATTCCCCCTTTTCTTTTTAGGAGAATATTGTAGCTGAAGGAAAATGGGTGGAGAAATCTGTCAGTAACTTATTCCTGCACTTGAGGGGCGCCCCCCCCCCCCATCATGTAACTGAAGCGGCATGTTTTCCTTACCGTTTTATTTAGGTTTCTGATCCAAGAGTCCCAAGTAATTGTTAGAGGCAGTAGAAATTGTAGGAGTATGAGCAATCCTTTGTAATTTAAATGTTTTCAGATGGTTAAAAACAGATCTCTTTACACAGTTACAGATGTAAGGAGCAAACAGCAAAACAGAATTTTTACAATTATTGCATTGAAGTTAGTTTTTCACCAAGGAGAGCTGGCAAACCAAGATTGTATCTGTGACCAGAATGGAACATCACGCGAGTCCATTTTGAAGAGTGACCAGAATCTCTGCATCACTATCACTTTGTCTGGGAAACCATTGTATCATTTAGAAAGAAAAAATAAGAGAAGCAGATTAAAAGTCAGAGACTAAAAATCAGTAAAAGAATTATTGTAATTAACATTCCAAGCAAGAGTAAAAATCAGGTTACATTTTGTAGTAACTTTGATCCTGGTCTAGATACAGTCAACACTTTGGCTGCCCTGTTTATAAGAATGGAGCCATTTTGAATGTTCATGCGTTTTGAATATAGATAAAACAAACCCAGTTAGCAGTAGCTGAAAAATTGACAACATGAACCTTAACAGACAAACTAAATCTTACCATTTATTTTTAGAAGAATGAGTCTGAACCCGTATGTAATCAGCTGTTTTAGGCATACTTATAGCCAGGTAGCCAGTTGTCTAAGTTTGTCCAAGTAGGCTTTGGCCTCTTAATTGTTGCCTCTTATTAACATATAAGCCAAAGTAGTTTTCACCATTAACAATTTTAGTGTTTTTCTGGGTATGAGAAGATACAAGAATTTGGGCTTAAGAAAAGTTTTACCTGAAAATATCTAACTATCCAAAGAACTGTTTTGTCCATCTCTTTCAGAGCGCAGAGTGAGTGTCTAATTTCTAATTTTCACCCTGAATTCCATTCAGGGGATGTTGAAGGTCAGTAGATGTAGTGTCCCTGATTTATTCTGTAGAGGCAGACAGCAAGTGCCAGTTTCCAGTTGCAGGGCCCCTTTATGGCCATGATGGGGGACATTTAATGGCCATGTTGTCCCATGGTGCTGGGAAGACTCATTCCCAGGTCTGTCAAAGATTTCACTGACAGGCCACTCAATGTGCTGTTACTGGATGAGGCCCTCTGAGTAGCAAAAGTCTCTGGACTGCAGCTGTCTCACTAGTCTCTTGGTCCAGGAAAATATTCCCTCTTGTTGCTTCTTCTCATATACAGAGTCACACCATTATAATTAGGGATTTAATATGGAACTGTATAGCATTGTTATATCAGTGACTCAATCACACAATTGATAATGTAAGGGTTTACACTTCTTGAAACACGCAACAGAAAACAAAACAGTTAGCAGTAATAGTAGAATCATAAGTAAGAACTTAAGTCAAGAACTTCTATTAGGTATAGCCCAGTGACATCTCCAGGTCATCTGACTTAGTTTGTTAAGTGACTATAGTCTGCTGTTGATCTCCTGGTTGTAGATCCTGAGCATCTGATCTTTATTCAAAGACTGGTTATTGAGATAAGCTTTAGAAACAAAGTCAGAGTGTCCTTTTTAACAACTTAATTAAACCTCTTAGCAATGTAACATAACCACAAGGAACTATCTAAGGAGTGAGTCTTAGAAATACAGCCTTTAATTAACAAAACTAGAACTTAATATCCAGTGAAACATAATGGATATCATAGGCCTGACATCAGTTGGATGGATTTTTGTTTTAGAGCTCCCCACTGTATGTTGAGATTTCTGTATATGTTGGGAGACAGTCTTTTTATCTGTTAAGGCTGTTCAGAAGCCAAGTGTCTCCAGTTTCTGGAGGGATAAGGCAGAGAGAAAAAAGGTATAATTTTACCCATAGGTGTAAATGACTAGATTGTTTTAAACCATCAGTAACTTGAGGAGAAGTGGTTCTTTATGTCTGAAAACACAGATTAAAAGCCAACAATTTGTCAGACAGAAAATCATGAAAATTGTGATCATATTTAGCAGTCTACTCAATCCCATGCAATTGATCCCTTTGTTCTATTGTCCTTGCCCAATGACCAAGGACATAAGTGAAAGTGATCATCTCCAAGAAGCTCATGAAGTTTTTGTGAATGTGTGTATGAACATTTCAACAAAGCGGGTGCCCTGATCACTGGAGATTGTGGAAAGCACATTTTAACCATCTTTTCTATTCTGAGATTTTAATCCTGAAGCCAGGAAAGGCATTATCAAATAAAAATGAGGAGGAGCTGGGAAAAGTCAAGTGGCCATCTTGGATCTCATAGCCCCAAATGTTTAGTGTAGCCCTTTTTAATTCATTTTAAATTCCCTGCAGAGGTGTTAACTTTTGTAGAAGCAGAATGAGCTTTGTTCATACGTGCTATAGTCTGTTATCAAAAGCCACATTCCAAGAAAACTTTGGTCTTTTAATCACCAAGAGAAAACCAAATTCCAGTTGGGTAGCAGCTTATATTCACTGTGAAACAATAGTTATTCACTTAGTCATGGTAACAGTAAGACTTTAAAGGCAGTTTAATGTCTTAACAAACTTGTACCATGCACAAAACTCTTCTTTCACTTGCCACACACCTATTTTACATTTTCTGTATTCATCACATCATTTGTCCATTTAGAGGACAGCCACCTATAAGTTTAGACTTACTTTCCTTTTCCTTAATAGAATGTAAATCCATTCCTTATTACTTTTTATTAAAAACACACATCTTACTTTTCCTCAGCAACCATGAATTGTACTTTACATCATCATTCTGTAGATTGGAAAGGATACATCACCCAAAGTTATGTCATTTATTTATTTATTTTTTCAGAGTTTATTTTATTTATTTATTTATTTATTACTTTACAATATTATATTGGTTGGTTTTGCCATACATTGACATGAATCCGCCCCGGATGTACATGTGTTCCCCATCTTGAACCTCCCTCCCACCTCCCTCCCCATCCCATTCCTCTGAGTCATCCCAGTGCCCCAGCCCCAAGCATCCTGTCTCATGTATCGAACCTGGACTGGCGATTCATCTCACATATGATAATATACATTTTTCAATGTTATTCTCCCAAATCATCCCACCATCGCCCTCTCCCACAGAGTCCAAAAGACTATTCTATACACCTCTGTCTCTTTTGCTGTCTCGTATACAGGGTTATAATTATCATCTTTCTAAATTCCATATATATGCGTTAGTATACTGTATTGGTGATTTTCTTTCTGGATTACTTCACTCTGTATAATAGGCTCCAGTTTCATCCACCTCATTAGAACTGATTCAAATGCATTCTTTTTAATGGCTGAATAATACTCCATTGTGCATATGTACCAAAGCTTTCTTATCTATTCGTCTGAAGATGGACATCTAGGTTGCTTCCATGTCCTCGTTATTATAAACAGTGCTACAATGAACATTGGAGTACATGTATTTCTTTCAATTCCGGTTTCTTTGGAGTGTATGCCCAGGAGTGCGATTGCTGGGTCGTATGGCAGTTCTATTTCCAGTTTTTTAAGGAATCTCCACACTGTTCTCCATAGTGGCTATACAAGTTTGCATTCCCACCATCAGTGTGAGAGGGTTCCCTTTTCTCCACACCCTCTCCTGCATTTATTGGATGTAGACTTTTGGATAGCAGCCATTCTGAATGATGTGTAATAGTATCTCATTGTGATTTTGATTTGCATTTCTCTGATTATGAGGGATGTTGATCATTTTTTCATGTGTTTGTTAGCCATCTGTATGTCTTCTTCGGAAAAATGTCTGTTTAGTTCTTTGGCCCATTTTTTGACTGGGCCATTTATTTTTCTGGAACTGAGCTGCAAGAGCTGCTTGTATATTTTGGAGATTAATTATTTGTCAGTTGTTTCATTTGCTATTGTTTTCTCCCATTCTGAAGGTTGTATTTTCACCTTGCTTATAGTTTCCTTTGCTGTGCAGAAGCTTTTAATTTTAATTAGGTCCCATTTGTTTATTTTTGATTTTATTTCCAACATTCTGGGAGGTGGGTTTTGGAGGATCCTGCTGTGATTTATGTCGGAGAGTGTTTTGCCTATGTTCTCCTCTAGGAGTTTTATAGTGTCTGGTCTTATATTTAGATCTTTAATCCATTTTGAGTTTATTTTTGTGTATGGTGTTAGGAACTGTTCTAGTTTCCTTTTTTTTACAAGTGGCTGACCAGTTTTCCCAGCACCACTTGTTAAAGAGACTATCTTTTCTCCATTTTATATTCTTGCCTCCTTTGTCAAAGATAAGGTGTCCATAGGGGCGTGGATTTATCTCTGAGCTTTCTATTTTGTTCCATTGATCTACATTTCTGTCTTTATGCTGGTACCATACTGTCTTGATGATTGTGGCTTTGTAGTAGAGCCTGAAGTCCGGCAGGTTGATTCCCCCAGTTCCATTCTTCTTTCTCAAGATTGCTTTGACTATTCGAGGTTGTTTGTATTTCCATATAAATGGTGAGATTATTTGTTCTAGCTCTGTGAAAAATATCGTTCGTAGTTTGATAGGGATTGGTTTGAATGTATAAATTACTTTGCGTAGTATACTCATTTTTACAATATTTATTCTTCCAATCCATGATCATGGTATATTTCTCCATCTATCAATGTCCTCTTTGATTACTTTCAGCAGTGTTTTATAGTTTTCTATGTACAGGTCTTTTGTTTCCTTAGGTAGATATATTTCTACGTATTTAATTATTTTCGTTGCAACAGTGTATGGTATCGCTTCCTTAATTTCTCTTTCTATTTTCTCATTAGTGTATAGGAATGCAAAGGATTTCTGTGTGTTGATTATATATCCTACAACTTTACTGTATTCATTGTTTAGCTCTAGTAGTTTTCTGGTAGAGTCTCTAGGGTTTTCTGTCTATAGGATCATGTCATCAGCGAACAGTGAAAGTTTTACTTCTTCTTTTCCAATTTGTATTCCTTTTATGTCTTTTTCTGCTCTGATTGCTGTGGCTAAAACTTCCAGACCTATGTTGAACAGTAGTGGTGAGAGTGATGAGGTTACTTTCTTTCATCACTTTAAGTATGTCTTGCCATTCCCTCCTGGCATGAAGAGTTTCTGTTGAAAGGTCAGCTGTTATCCTTATGGGAATCCCCGTGTGTGTTATTTGTTGTTTTTCCCTTGCTGCTTTTAATATTTGTTCTTTGTGTTTGATCTTTGTTAATTTGATTAATATGTGTCTTGGAGTATTTTGCCTTGGGTTTATCCTGTTAGGGACTCTCTGGGTTTCTTGAACATGGGTGATTATTTCCTTCCCCATTTTAGGGAAGTTTTCAACTATTATCTCCTCAAGTATTCTCTCATGGTCTTTCTTTTTGTCTTCTTCTTCTGGGACTCCTATAATTCGAATGTTGGGGTGTTTAACATTGTCCCAGAGGTCTCTAATATTGTCCTCATTTCTTTTAATTCGTTTTTCTTTTTCCCTCTCTGTTTCATTTATTTCTACAATTCTATCTTCTAGCGCACTTTTCCTGTCTTCTGCATCCGTTATTCTACTGTTTGTTCCCTCCAGAGTGTTTCTGATCTCATCTATTGCATTATTCATTGTATATTGACTCTTTTTTTATTTCCTCTAAATCCTTATTAAACCTTACTTGCATCTTCTCAATCCTTTTCTCCAAGTTATTTATCTGTAACTCCATTTTGCTTTCCAGATTTTGAATCATTTTCACTATTAAAATTCGAAATTCTTTATCAGGTAGATTCCCTATATCTTCCTCTTTTCTTTGTGTTGGTGGGCATTTATCCTGTTCCTTTACTTGCTGGGTATTTCTCTGCCTCTTCATCTTACTTATATTGCTGTGCTTGGGATGGCCTTTCTGTCTTCTGACAGTTGGTAGAATTCTCTTAATTATGTAGTTTCCTCGCTGTGTGTGGGGTTGGACAGGTGGCTTGTCAAGTTTCCCTGGTTAGGGAAGCTTGTGTCAATGTTCTGGTGGATGGAGCTGGATTTCTTCTCTCTGGAGTGCAATGAAGTGTCCAGTAATGAGTTTGAGATGTCAGTGCGTTTGGAGTGGCTTTGGGCAGCCTGTATATTGAAGTTTAGGGCTATTCTCCTGTGTTGCTGGCAAATTTGTGTGGTATGTCTTTCTCTGAAACTTTTTGACCCTTGGGTGGTGCCTGGTTTCAATGTATGTATGAAGGCATTTGGTGAGCTCCTATCAGTTAATGTTCCCTGGAACAGGAGATCTCTGGTGTTCTCAGGATTTGGAGTTAAGCCTCTGCCTCTGGTTTTTGGTCTTATTCTTTCAGTAGACTCAAGACTTCTCCATCTGTCACATCCAAGGCAGTTCTTTCTGTTAAAGCTCTTCTTTTTGCGGGTCTCTTGCGTGTCTAATTTCTGCCCTGATACACGGGGGCGGTGGTGGACATTTTAGTAGGTTCACCTGTTCAGATGTGCTGTGGGGAGGGAGGGACGCTGCTAGCAAATATCCCTGGTGTCTGTGGGGAGTGCGCTCAGTGTCTCGGCTACACTGGGATTGCCCCTGCTCGCAGCGCATATGCTTTCCCTGTTTATGCTGCTCACACTATAGATTGCTCTGTCGGGAACTATCCAAGGCTGGCGCTAGGTTGCCTGCACTTCCCAGGTCTGAGCAGCTCAGGTTTAGGTCCTCGGGTACTCCACAAAGGCACAGACTTGTTTGAGCCTGCGTTTTGTGCCTTCCCCGGTCCGAGCAGCTCAAGTGACCAGGCATTTGGAGAGCTCAGTCGCTGAGACTTATCACCTCCCGGGTCCCTGCCACACAGTTTTCTGTGTGTGTAACCGGCACACTTTCTTGGGCAGATATCGACTGGCCCGGACCCAAGAAGTCTTGGTTAGCAAGGAAGCCTGCCTGCAGCTTGGTATGGGAAGCCTCTTTGGGGCCGTGGCTGCCGCTTCTGGCGCTGGCCACCCACTCTGCCTGTCCTGGCGGGAGCTGGGGGATGGACTGCCCACAGCAGGCTCACTCTGCTCAGTCTTTTGTTCTGTGAGTGGGGTTGGAGCTTTTTGCCTTTTCACAAGCTGCACAGTCTGCTTAGCTGTCTCCCTTTTATGTACTCAATTTTCCCTCAGGGCGTTCAGGCCCTGTGCTCTCTCTAAGCGCTGCCGCCCGTGCCTCCCTGCCCAGCCCCCACTTGCTAGTGGGGGGTGCGGGCTGTTGCACAGCTTCTCCGCTGAGAGTTTCCTCTGAGCACTTAGTCTGTGGGTTTTAATTATTTATTTCTTTTCTCTTCCTGTTATGTGGCCCTCTGAGGTTCCAAGGCTGGCCACAGACTCATCAGTGCCTGTTCCCAGGCATTTGGAAACGTCTCTCTCTTTTTTTTTAAGCCTCCCTTCCCAGGACGGAGCTCCATTCCTCCCTCTTTTGTCTCTCTTTTTATCTTTTATACTCTTTCCTACCTCCTTTTAAAGACAATGGACTGCTTTTCTGGATGCCTGATGTCCTCTGCCGGCATTCAGAAGTTGTTTTGTGGAATTTACTCAGTGTTCAAATGTTCTTTTGCTGAATTTGTGGGGGAGAAAGTGGTCGCCCCATCCTATTTCTCCACCATCTTCCCAGCTTCCCCAGTTATGTCATTTATAAAAGTATCTTCACAATGTCTCTGTTAATTAGATCAATAAACAAATATCAATATCATGTATCAATTCAATAATGATTATTTCCTAGTTCACACGAACATGAAATTCACTTACTTTAATTTTCTTGAATTTAGAATTGTTTGATTTGTAAGCACTTACTTCTCTTTAGGCCAATTAAATAGAACTCATTGAACCACTTATTCTTTAGCAATTTTTTTCCAAGGTGGAGACATACATTGAGACACACATAAATCTGGACAGACAGAAACCTCACAGTCTTCTGCTTGAAATTTAAAATGTCTCTTTGCCTCCTTTTTTTTTTTTTCTTGCCTTGATGTCTACCAATTTGCTTATGGCTGGAGTCCCAGATAGAGTGGGCTGTGTATCTCAAGGACATGATAAGAGTTAACTCAGGTTTTTCCCAGGCATGTTTCTGTTTCTCAGGTAGGACCAGTGTTCCAAAAAAAAGTATTTTAACATGTCAAATTTTTAGTAATTACATGTGCAAAAAGAACCAGTTCTGTGATTTCAAATCAAATTTCAAAAAGATTTCGTTAACTAGCTTTCTCCAGAGTCTAAAGAATACCATGGCCATTCAGGATCCAAAATGTTATATCTCCTTCTTGTAGTCATAACTTCATAGCTAAAATTTAAACCAGAGCGTGTTCAAATTGGCTCTGATGACAGGGGTAGACTGATTGATAAGATGTCCCAGCAGGGATTATCTCTCTGGGAAGGTGTGGTCTTCTTTTAAAGCAAAGAAACCCTGTGTATAAGGGTGTATAAGGGATTTTTAGGCCTTGAGAATCAACATCATCCCAGTTTTTCAAGGTATTATTCAAAGGGGTGGGTCTGGAACTGTTAGCTCCCATCTGTAAGAGAGAAAAAGCAGCACCCAGTGCCATGGCTTTTTTCTACCGGAGGTGTCTGTCCCTGCTCTTGATGGCGTTGGAGAGTGATTTTCCACCTAAGCTTCCTTCCCTGGCCATAGTTAACCTGCCTCTTACCGATGAAGGTGTCCTACTCCCATCCCCCCTCGTTCTACCACCCAGGCGTGGTGGAGACGCACCAGCGTTAGACCTGATAGTATCCCAGATTGATGTACAGGTCCTCATCATTAAAACCTTTGTTTGATTTCCCCTTTAATCCACTCCACCTGGGGTGGAGCAGAGTAGTTTTCCACATAATTGCCAGGCCAAGACCACTAGGGGAAGCGCCCATCTTCTGTGTGCCTGTACACATACCCGACAACAGTAGAAGTGGTAAGTCATAAAGAGATGAACAGAAAACCCAAGATATCCCTCTGAGAGTTGCCACATAAGTTTATTTGATAACAAAGGAGGTGATGGAGGGCCAGTCTGCGAGGGAAAAATAATCTTTCATATTCATGGAGTGTCAACATCCTTTTTATTCCTGTCCAGCTGCTGCTGCTGCTACTGCTGCTAAGTCACTTCAGTCGTGTCCGACTCTGTGTGACCCCATAGACTGAAGCCCACCAGGCTCCCCTGTCCCTGGGATTCTCCAGGCAAGAACACCGGAGTGGGTTGCCATTTCCTTCTCCAATATGTGAAAGTGAAAAGTGAAAGTGAAGTCTCTCAGTCGTGTCTGACCCTTAGCGACCCTACGGACTGCAGCCTACCAGGCTCCTCCATCCATGGGATTTTCTAGGCAAGAGTACTGGAGTGGCTTGCCATTCCCTTCTCCGTCCTGTCCAGCAGACTCTACAAAAAGAATACCTAAGGAGTTGAGACAAGAGCCACTGGAGGACTTTCTCTGGTCTGCTAAGAGCTAGTGCTACTAACGAAAGAAGCCTGATGCATTTTCAATCTTCCCAAATCTGGGGTGCCTCAATCTGTGCCCTCAGGAATCTCATGCTCACCAACAATGCCTCAATCCATATAGTCCAGAGGCATAGCCATGACAGGAACTTGCCTCTGTGTCACTGGGATTAGGATGGTGATTTCCAGTCTGAGGGATGTCCCTGGAGCTAGAGCTCCAGCTAGCTCTCTAAAGCGCCCCTGCCTGCAGTGTCCTGTAAAACTTGGAATGGGGGCCTGGCTAGAAAAACACAATAACAGCATGGATTTCAAGTCCCCTGAATGTCTACAATCTGGCACACAAGGTTAATAGCTTTAATTCTGCAAGAAGATGTGAAATGGTCAGAGGGACCAGGAAAAACTGACTGGGGAAAAGAAGTTCGGTCCATATGCTTCTGAGTTAGTAAAGTAGAGACCACAGTAAAAGAGCAAAAAAGTCTCAACTCTCAGTGTTCTTACCTTGTCTTGAAGATCCTGGACAAGTCCCCAAGATAATAACCTAGCAGTCAATGGTGACCGATATCACTGGATTCGTGGTGTCTGAAGAAGATTTAACTCTGGGACCAAAGACCATCTCAGTCACTCAGAGATTTGTGTATATTTTATTTAAAGTAAAGGTGACAGAAAAAGCTTCTGATGCAGACATCAGAAGTGGGTAGGAGTGTACCCACCACATTAATTTAAATGGGGCCATATATACTTCTCAACTTGCTTCTGACAATAGGCAAAAAACACCTCAAGGATGTGAGCATTTTGCCCAGACCCTTTCCTATAACATACATCCAAAGCTCAATAAAAGGAATGTCCTTGAACCTGAGATACTGCCCCCTACAATGCCTACTTGTCTAAGGCAGAAGAATGTGAAAAAGAAAGTTTTCCTCCTCCTTAAAGGAGATTTAGGCTTGAACCCTTTATCAACCTGCTAGACAGGTAAGTAGACAGTTAAAATCAGAAACCTCTAATGTTGTAATGGTGATGAGTAAAGCATTTGTATAACATACGACTGATAACTCATAAAAGTATATCACTTATAAATGCAGTATAAAGGTCAAAAGATAAAGTATCAAAATAAAGATAACTACAAAATGAAATAATGAAACCATTTTTGAAGAATTAGATGAAAGTATGATACTAAGTCAACAAACAGAGAAACTCCATGAAGAGCTACAAATTATTTTTTTTTAAGGAAAGTAATATAAATTCTAGATTTGAAAACCAAAATAATTAAAATGAAAAATTGACTAGACAGGTTCAATAGCACATTTGAGATGCTGGCAGAAATAATCCATAAACTTGAAGATGGATTCAAAGAAATCAATGTAAAAACAAAGAGAAAAAATATTGAGGGAAAATGATCTATGGCATCCATTCAGCACACCATCAAGTATGGAAGGAAAGAAACTCCCAGAAAGCAGGGAGAGAAAGGGGAGGGAGTAAAATTACTTGTAGACATAACAGCTGAAAACTTTTAAAATTCTGATGGAAAACAGTTTCCAGAAGCAGTGTTCACATCTAGAAAAATGAAAGCAAACTGATCCACTGTAAGACAAATCTTGGTCAAAGTGTGGAAAAATCAAGAAAAAAATCTTGAAAGTAACAAGAGAAAAAATGTTTTCCATATACGAGGGGAACACAGGTTAATCACTGACTTCCAATCAGCAACAGCAGACAGAAGACTGTGTGATGCCATATTCAAAGAGCTGAAATGAAAAGAATTGTCACCCAAGGATTTCATGTCTATGAAATCTATGCTTCAGAAAAGAAGGTAAAATAAAAATATTCCCAGATAAACAAAGAATGGGAGAATTTGCTGCTAGCAGTTCAACTTATATAACGAAGGAAGATGTTGAATTGAAAAAACAACAACAAAAAAAGCAAAACCTTGATCTTTAGAGTTAAAAACGTTGGGCTGATTTATTCAAAGGATGAGACAGGGTGTTCAGGGCTTGTGCACTTGAATGACCCTGAGGGATGGGATGGGGAGAGAAGTGGGAGGGGGATTCAGGAGGGGAACACATGTATACCCAAGGCTGATTCATGTCAATGTATGGCACAAACCACTACAATATTGTAATTAGTCTCCAATTAAAATAAATTAATTTTTTGACCCAAAATAAAACATTTAGCATTCTTATGTTTTGACTTGTTCTGTAGATTCTTTGGGATTGTTTTCCTTTTTTTTTTTTCTCCATTTTCCCCCTGTGTTGTAGTGGTCAATTTTATTGGCACTATGAAATCTAATTAAGATTTGAGGTTTTTTTTTTTCTTCTCAGTCACATTCTTTATTGTTTTTATAAACCTCTGCCTCTGTGTTGGGCTTTTGAGGTTCTGCGGAGTTTTTCTCTTTTTTATTTTTTCCTTCTTCTTCCTTTTTCTTTTCTTTTCTCTTTTTTTAAATTTTAATTTTTTAATTTATTTATTTTAATTGGAGACTAATTGTTTTACATTATTGTATTGATTTTGCAAGGCAAGTGTATGTTCCTCAGTCCTTGTCTCATCACAACATTGATTTGGGGCAATGGACATTAAAGTCCTCGGCGTGTCATAACTCTTGGGTCTTGAACAAACCATGTCATATCTCTTAGACAAATCAGTTTTAACAACTCTATTTTATTTAGAAGATATCAGGAGAATCCATCCTCGAAGAAGAGAAGAGAGTGGAGGAGTGCGCCAGCGCGCACGGTGGGGGTCGGGGTAGAAAGAGAGAGAGGCAGGGAGCATAAGCATGTGGGAGAGAGAGAGGGAGAGAGAGAAAGAGTGCATGCACTCTCGCCAGAGAGAGAGCAAGCAAGTGGCTCCTCCTTTTATATGTTTTTTTCCCCCCTGGGCCTGCCCTATGCAAATTTGGCTTAGTCAGGAGTACTGTTCTACCTGCAGTCTTCACTCCAGTCCTCGGACCTTCCTTTGTTCTACTTTCGTGGGCTTTTTCCGTCCTTGTCTTTTGGCCACCACAATTTTAGACTCCTTTTCCCTATTCTACCTACCTAACATTCCTCCCTCAAGAGATGGGAGGCCCAATTCTTTGGAAAAATGGGAATTGAGGTCTTTCTGGCTACTTCCTGCTGAACTGGGATGGCAAGGGGTATTGGGCCTCCCCCTCTTGCTAGTCTCAGGCCACAGAGTCCTTATAGCAGTGCCCATCTAAGGGTGAGTGATATTTTCCATGTTCGGGTGTAGTTTTATTATCTTTGTTGAACTGGCACTGCATGTTGTAGTTTGTTGACCTGGGAAGAGACAAAACAGGCTAGACAATTGATACTGTATGGAACAATCATGAGCAGCGTCAGTATGATGTAACAAGGACTAGTAGGGGCATTAGCCAATTTCAAATTCCCATAAAGGATGGCTCAAGTCCCTCCTTGTTCATGGATCAGAAGATCTATCCCTTATCTGTTTTGGAGTACAGTCCCTGCGAAGCTATTTTGACTCTTTAGAGATATCTAGAGAAATCTTATCCCCAGAAACCAGATTTTGGGATGTTCATTAGAATGGCACTCATTTGTAGTCCTGAATAGGTATCAGATCTCCCTGGGGCTCACAGGTGCATTGAGTGACCTCTTCTGTTTTCTTCCATGGCTTGACTCGTGAGTAGTGAATCCAGGAGTCATGTCCTGGTACCTGACTGCTGTGGGGGAAGAAAGTATTACAGGGTAGGTGCCCTTACATGTGGGCTGGAGTTGAGCCTTTGGGGACCCATCTTTCCAGACTTTAATTAGGACTTGAATCCCTGGAACATATAGTGGTGACTCAGAATCTTTTGGGTCCTGGTTCATACCCCACAAGCGTATATCTTATTGGAATTGTCCAATGGCCATGGTAAAAGACTGGAGGGCCTGAACCTCTGGATCTAGGAAGAGGTCATTGACATAAACAAAAGGTCTCCCGTATAGCATCTCATAAGGACTAAGACCAACCTGTTCCTTAGGGGCAATTCGGGTGCAGAGGAGGGCTACTGATAAGGCCTCCTTCTATCCCAGGGAGGTCTCCTGGGTTATCATTTTTATCACTGATTTTAAGAATTGGTTGGTTCTTTCTACTTTTCCTGAATACTGAGGCCTCCAGACACAATGGAGATAATAAGTAATACCCAATGCTTTAGAGACCCCTTGGGTGACCTTAGAAGTAAATGATGTCCCATTTTCACTTTGTAATGACCTGGGCAGACCAAATCTTGGAATGATTTCATGGAGCAGTTTAAATTAATTGTAAAAAATAAAGGAAGAGGGATGTTGAGCATTTTTTCATGTGTTTGTTAGCCATCTTTATGTTTTCTTTGGAGAAATGTCTGTTTAGTTCTTTGGCCCATTTTTTGATTGGGTCTTTTATTTTTCTGGAATTGAGCTGCAGGAGCTGCTTGTATATTTTGGAGATTAATCCTTTATCAGTTGCTTCATTTACTATTATTTTCTCGCATTTTGAAGGCTGTCTTTTCACCTTATTTAGAGTTTCCTTTGCTGTGCAGAAGCTTTTGATTTTAATTAGGTCCCATTTGTTTATTTTTGCTTTTATTTCCAATATTCTGGGACGTGGTTCTTGGAGGATCCTGCTGTGATTTATGTCAGAGAGTGTTTGCCTACTTTCTCCTCTAGGAGTTTTATAGTGTCTGGTCTTACATTTAGCTCTCTAATCCATTTTGAGTTTATTTTTGTGTATGGTGTTAGGAAGTGTTCTAGTTTCATTCTTTTACAAGTGGCTGACCAGTTTTCCCAGCACCACTTGTTAAAGAGACTGTCTTTTCTCCATTGTACATTCTTGCCTCCTTTGTCAAAGATAAGGTGTCCATAGGTGCGTGGATTTAACTCTGGGCTTTCTATTTTGTTCCATTGATCTATATTTCTGTCTTTATGCCAGTGCCATACTGTCTTGATGACTGTGGCTTTGTAGTAGAGCCTGAAGTCTGGCAGGTTAATTCCCCCAGTTCCATTTTTCTTTCTCAAGACTGCTTTGGCTATTCGAGGTTTTTTGTATTTCCATACAAATTGTGAGATTCTTTGTTCTAGTTCTGTGAAAAATATCGTTGGTAGCTTGATAGAGATTGCATTGAATGTATAAATTACTTTGGTTAGTATACTCATTTTTACAATATTTATTCTTCCAATCCATGAACATGGTATATTTCTCCATCTATTAGTGTCCTCTTTGATTACTTTCATAGTGTTTTATAGTTTTCTATGTACAATTCGTTTGTTTCCTTAGGTAGATATTTTCCTAAGTATTTAATTCTTTTCGTTGTAACAGTGAATGGAATAGTTTCAAAACCACAATGAGATACCATTTCACACCAGTCAGAATGGCCACTATCCAAAAGTCTACATGCAATAAATGCTGGAGAGGATGTGGAGAGAAGGGAACCCTCTTACACTGTTGGTGGGAATGCAAACTAGTACAGCCACTCTGGAGAACAGTGTGGAGATTCCTCAGAAAACTAGAAATAGAACTGCCATATGATCCAGCAATCGCACTCCTGGGCATACACACCGAGGAAACCAGAATTGAAAGAGACACATGTACTCCAATGTTCATTGCAGCACTGTTTATAATAGCCAGGACATGGAAGCAACCTGAATGTCCATCTGCAGACGAATGGATAAGAAAGCTTTGGTACATATACACAATGGAGTATTATTCAGCCATTAAAAAGAATGCATTTGAATCAGTTCTAATGAGGTGGATGAAACTGGAGCCTATTATACAGAGTGAAGTAAGCCAGAAAGAAAAACACCAATACAGTATACTAACGCATATATATGGAATTTAGAAAGATGCAAATGATAACCCTGTATACGAGACAGCAAAAGATACACAGATGTATAGAACAGTCTTTGGGACTCTTTGCGATATGGTGAGGGTGGGATGATTTGGGAGAATGGCATTGAAACATATATGTTGTCATATGTGAAACGAATCATCAGTTCAGGGTCGATGCATGTGATAAGATGCTCGGAGCTGGCGTGCGGGGATGACCCAGAGGGAGGATAAAAGGAGGAGGGAGGTGGGAGGGGGGTTCAGGAGGGGGAACTTATGTACACCCGGGGCTAATTCATGTCATTGTATGGCAAAATCAACCAATATAATATTGTAAAATAATTTGTCTCCAATAAAAAATAAATTAATTTTAAAAAATTAAAAAAATAAAGGATGTCTGGGTATGTGTACTAAAAGTTTCAAGAGTTTTTCTACAATTTATTGATTTCAGAAACAAGGGTGCTGGCAACTTATGAAACTTGACTCTGAAGGTTTAGCTATTTCATTTGCTTTATATTTGATTGCCTTGTAAATTTCAAATAATTTTTATCTAATTTTGAATTGCCTGTGGTTGAATATAGTAAAGATTAACTGAAATTAAAAAAATATATATCCTAAGAGTAAAAATACATGGGAGTAACCAAAGTTAGGCAGAACTCCAGATTTTCACCAATACAGTATACTAAAGCATATATATGGAATTTAGAAAGATGATAAATGATAACACTGTATATGAGACAGCAAAAGAGACACAGAGGTATAGAACAGTCTTTTGGACTCTGTGGGAGAGGACGATTGTGGGATGGAAAAGAACAGGATATCTATCCTCAAGAAAGAATAGATGAATATCCCTCTAGGGACAAACCAGGCTGGGCAGAGAAACAGTGAACACTAGGATTTCTATTTAAAGATCTCAACCCATGTTTCCAGGTAGGCAGGTGGCTCCAAAGCAAGTCCCAAACACAGTGACCAGAGGCAAATGACTGGATTCTGAGTTGAATCTCAGCCAGAGGACAGACTCACTAGTTCAGGAGCTGTGAACAGTGTCTCAGAAAGGACTGACCTGCTGGCAGTACTGAAGCCCCGAGAGTCTCAGAGCAGGAGCTGGGAACTGGGGAAGCTGGTATCAAGAAGCAGAGACCTGCCTGATGGAGCTTGAATTCACCCATAGTCTGAGAATGTGTGTGTTTCTTGAGCAGAGGAACAGTGAAGTAAGTCAAGAGTGAATCTCACATTGAAAACCCTTATGTTCTTTAAAGAAGGAAAACAAAATATTTCATCCCATTTAAAAATGAGTGAAAGGAAAAGAAAAATTACAGAGTTGTCAGTGAAATGTAGAAAGTCATATCATGTATGGATGCTGGTGTCTGATGCTTGTTTAGAGAGAAGATACTGAGATTTGGATCCTAAGTCATTTTCTTTCTCAGCATTGAATAGAGTGGAGGGGAAGAAGCAAGAGCGTCAAGAGAAATGGAGCTTTGAAAGATGAATTCTGACATCCAGCCATGAGTGCCCCCAGAGTTAGTCCCCACTTTTCTGTCCATGAGGACCCAGCTCCAGGGACTCTAAGAGAGGCCAGTGGCAGGACTTCTCCCTTGAGAAACAGAACTCGCAGGGAGGCTTCTGGGAAGGAGAACAGAACCCAGATACTAGAATGAAGCTGTGAGGGGCCTGGAAAAGGCTCTGTATCAAAGGGCGTGTGGGGTGCATTGGACAAATGGCACCCACATTGGGAGGTGAGCCCTCCAGGACATGTAGGACACATGGTTTTACTTTGCTCATATTCAGCTGCAGAGTAGTGCCTGCCCGTTCTCCCCACACGTAAGCTGTGAGGGCATCAAGGAGTAATGAATATGGAAACACTTTGTAAATGATAAACCCTTTCACAGGCTTCACCATCACTTTCAGGGATTATGTGGCTTTGGACACAGGTGCTTGGTCTCCAACCTCCCAATGGTGTCCCTTAACGTGACAGTGCACCCAACAACCTTTTAAGACCCCTAGGCTCCCATGTTCACCACCATGACCCAGTATGCTGATTTTCAGCTTGAACAGATTGCCTGGAAGCACTGGAAGAGGTCCGGGACCTGACTTCATTTCTGGAAAAGTAGAGAATCTTCCCCTTCTTTTCTAGGTAGTTCTTCCTCCTAAAGCTTAAGATGTGACTCCAGGGATACTGGCAGCCTGGGGCTAAGCTGAGACGGGGTGTCCTGGAGACAGGTTATGGCCAATGTCCTGGGGTGAGGGACAGCATGAGCATTGTGAAGTCAGCACTGGGGCCATGTCGGACTGTGGGATGCAGATGCCCACGCCTGCCTGGACTGCCCAGCCCTCGTGGCCCCAGTTCTCCTGGCTGTAGCTTGGCCCTCATGTCTCCTGCAGACACCTAGGGAGGTTCCCTGAGAAGGGAGGCTTTGATCAGCTCTCATGTAAAAATTCACCTGGGAGGTTTGCTAACCAGTTCCTGCTGGAGCCCACCAACCATGCAGGAAGAGGCAGCTACCACCATCTCCACAGCTCCTCTGACCAAGTGTCCCCTACCTTGTGCTTCCACCATTTCTCCAGGGTCAGTGGCCTCAGTTTCCATTCCCTCACATTCCTCCCTGAGTGCTTCTCCAACACCAGAGCCTTTATTTCCAATGGATAGCCTTACACCTTAGCCACTTGCTCTTTCCCCTTCCTTGACATGCCCCCCTCATGCGAGAGCCTGCCCTCCACCTCCAACACCCTCCTCTGCGCCTGAACCATCAGGCTCCATGCTGAGTCTCACTCAGGGTGACTCCATGGCACTCACACTGGGCACCATCCCACACAGGTCATCTCCACACTCCCCTTAAAGACCAGCCATCTCAAGCATTGTCAGTTCAAGCAGTCCTGTATCAGCCCTGGCATGGTGACATGAGTCAGCCAAAGCCTGGAGCTTCTCCACCTTGATACATTTAGAATCCAAGCAAGACCACCTTCCCAGCCACCCACCAGAGGCCTCATTTTGGGGAAACCCCAAAAATAGGGAGGTAGAGGCTGGTAGCCTCTCTTTTGTCAACGTGGATCCAGAAGATGCTGGAGATACTAATCACCAAGAGGGTAGAAGGGAAGATTTGGAAGGAGAAAAACAAGGAGGAGGCAGGTTACCACCTAACTTCATTGGGGAAGAGGATCAAGTCACTCGGTGACAAGCGGGACACCTTGGGTCACCAAAACTTCTAGCGCATCAAAGCAAAACAGAATAGCTGCTTGTTCCCAAGAAGCCTCAATATCTTGACACTTTGGGGGACCATCTACAGAAGACATGCAGTTATCTCTTTTGGGGTCTCCCCTTTCTGCACAGTGAGAGTCTGGTGGCGACTGTCATAGTACCTGGGTCCCCCCTTGAGTTGTGCCTGTCTTAAAAATGAGCATTCTAAGGCTGAACAATTCCAACTCCAAATTTCATCTAACTTCACAACCAACATTGGCTTAGCACTTGACTCAACCTGTAGCCCAGGATGAACCTCAAAGTAAGACTCCAACCATGCCCCAGGTGCAAGTGTTACCTCTAGGTCACAGGGAGACCCACGCCCACCCCCAACACTTAGCTCCAACCATGCCTCACTTCCAGCCACCACCTCAAGTTCACATGGAGACCCAGGTTCAACCACAAACCTTGACTCCAACCATGCAGCAGTTTCAAGCACCACCTCAGGCTCACATGGAGACACAGGCCTGATCCCAAACCTAGACTCCAGCCATGGCCCAGTTTCAACCAGCACCTCAGGCTCAAATGGAGACCCAATTCAATCCCTACTCTTGACTCCAATCACGCAGCAGTATCAGCCACTACCTCAAGATCAAATGGATACCCAGGTCAGACCTGAAATCTGGACTCCAGCCATGCTCCAGTTTCAACCAGCACCTTGGGCTCACATGGAGATGCAGGCCTGACCCCTATCTTGACTGCAACTATGTTTCAATGTCAGTCACCACCTGAAGCATCCATGGAATCCCAGACCCAATCCCTATCCTTGGCTACAACCATGCCCCAATTTCAACCAGCACCTTGGATTCACATGAATACCCAGGTACGACCTCTACACTTGACAACAACCATGGCCCAATGTGAACCACAACCACCTCAGCCTCTCGTACAGACCCCAGACCATCCCCTACCCCTGACTCTAACCATGACCCCATGTCAACCACCATAGCCTCAGGCTCACATGGAGACCCAGGCCCAACCCCAACGTTTGACTCCAACACCACCTCTTCAGGCTCACATGGCCTGACCCAAACCCTTGACCCCAAACATGCCCCAGTGTTAAGCACGACCTCAGGCACAGTTAAAATCCACTGGCCATCAATCACCCTCTCTCCGAGTCTGAACATCTTCACAACACCAGATTCGGTCCTGTGAATCATCTTGCCCTACAGTCTCAAATATGGCACACTTTTTCGTTTTTTCCTTTTTTTTTTTTTACAAGTTTTCATTTCAAATGCAATTGAAAATCTGGGATGTCACTTTTGGTTAAAGCAGCTAGAAAAAGAAAGAACATTATCCTCTTTGGTTAAGAAATCTCAGCAAATCTTTAGCCAGGTCACTCCTAACCTTCCCCAGGAGAACAGGTCTTACTGGGCCCACAGCTCTCTCTCCATCCTTCCTGAAGATTTGGCCAGCCCTGAGGTTTGGGGGAAACTGGAGCACCAGTTTTCCAAAAGGTTCATGTAGCAACAGTTTGGCTTACCCTGCAGAATACAAGCATCTTAGAAACTGATGCAACCTTAGGATAAATTCCCATGGCCTTGTCAGGCACAGGGCTGGGAGGGGCCCTCAAAGACCTCTGCAGGTCGAGGCAAAACCAGCCGGGACACAGGGAAGATGAGATCCAAGTGCCCAGCACGAATCCCACCAGGGACAGACATGCAATATGATGTAGGGCAGAGTGTGGGGAGGATCCTAAAAAATCTGTACCTGATCTCAGCCAACCCTCCAGTGAATGATCCGAGTGAAACCTGAGTCAGAAAGAGAGTTGAGCCTCAGCTGGAAGCATCCAGAAGTCTCAGGAGTCCTTATGGGGAGGAAGGCACAGTAGATCCATGAGAGTGAGATCCCTGTGAATGTCTATAGTTTGAGATTTGCTGACAATCTTGTTTTAGGCATTCTTGGAGAGATGCATGCTCCCATGGAGCCAGAAAATCCACACTCCTCTCAAGATGGGAAAGCCTCCATGGACACCTCCCTTGAGTCTGTTTTCCTCAGTCCTGATATTCAGCAGGAGCTGGAAGCACATATACTAAAGTTGAGGGTGAAGCACAGGTGGGACCTACTCTACAAGGTCCTCAAGTTCATACATAACTTGAAGTTGAAAAAAGCTCAAGGGTCTACCTTGAAGGCCACCTGTGGATCTGGGGACCCCTCAATAGGCCTATTAACCCAGGGCATGGGAAAACTTCCTCAGCCCCAGCAAGAGAGAAACTAGTAACAACAGGGACAAATCCCTCCCTGGGGAAACCCCTCCCCACTCCCTCACAGGTGAGTGAGGAAGCCCAGGGGCTCTGGGAGGACCCATACCTGGTGACATCCATAAGCCCTCAGAGGTCCCTCTGACTGGACAGCAAGCAAGCCACCTTTTCACACCGCCACATACAATTTAGTGACCAGAAATTGGCATGGTGCATCTGTCATGGCAGCTGACAAAGGCAGCTTGGAGCCCAGTTATAGTTCAACAATGGCCAGCAGTGAGTCACAGGAGGAAGCTGGGGGATGAACCTCCCCAGAATCTTACTCTATCATGACTGTAGTAAGATATATCTTCCAGGGAACAAGAACAAGAGCCTGTGGAAGGAGACCCGGCTGGAGAAGTTACTTTGGAACCTGGTGTGCGTGTTTATTCCCTACTCATTAATATGAATTTGAAGAGTCCATGATCTCCAAGATCCGATTGAAGACCTTCATTGAATACAAAGTCTGTTGGCTCAAATCTGGAAGATCTAAATTTTGAGGCAGAGTTTCAAAAACTTGAGTTCCAAAGGTTCACATACCAGCAGAATCAGAATCGAGGCTGGGCCACCAGGCTACTCCTTCAAAACTGTGCCATGGATACACTTCTCAAAGACTGTCACTCAGATATGTTCCTTGCTGCAAACATCTTGGCTTCTCAGGAATCTCTGTCTTGTTCCCAAACCTTGTCCAGAAGAGACACATCCATGTCCAATTCCCAGACACTCTATGATATTACATGGTGTGGAAGGAGTAGCCAGGGGCAGCAGGTGGCCCTGAGGTGGGAGCCCAAATTTAAGAGCCAGAGGAAGAAATGTGTCCCCATTGAAGGGAGAGAAACATATAGAAGTCCCAAAGTAGAGCAGCATCAAAAAGGACTGGCAGAACGAATGGCTACCAGGCCCAAGGGATTAGTCACTCTGACCAGAAAAAGGAATGAGCTGAGTCCCTAAGAAGCAAGTTTCAACAGTTAATCCTGAAGAACAGATAGGTTCTTTCAGAAAGCTGCTTCAAAAAAAAGGGATGAATCTCCTCCTGCAGGGGATTTTCCCCAGTAAATGCAAAGAATCAGAAGGGCCCCTGCAAAAAGGCAAACCTGAAACAGCCACAGCCCAGAGCCAAAAGATATTCAAAACCAAATCGACCACGGACAGCAGGCCAGAATCTCATGACAGCCTTAGGAAAAGATTTTAAATGAGAAGATGGTGCTTCACCATAGACCTTATGCCTTGGAGTTAAATTGGTACAAAGCAGGATTCTGGGACGCATTAGGTCCACATTACTGTCACCAAAATTTTTTATCCGACCAAGAGCAAAGAAGAGTCAGAAGCGATATAGTCCTTGATTCCCAAGTTAACCCATGGGCTATAGTTCTCCAAAAGACAGTAAGTGGACCAGTCCCAGGGACAGCAAGTGGGCCTTCTCACCCAGGGAGCCAGGTTCCCTTCCAGGCAGAGTCTGGCATCATGGCTCAAGAGTGCAAGTATCGCAGACCATCCCCTCCACTGTCCAAGGCACTGTCTCCTTCAGGTATATGCCCCTTTTGGCCAATCAGAACATGCTTTTCACAGCATTCCTGATTGGAAAACTCTATTCCAAGGAAAAACTGCTTATCTTACAGAGACAAGTTTTTCCCTCATATTAGCACATCCTCTGCGTGCTAATAGCTTCTTGTTACCACAAATATTTTTGCTCCCTGAAATAAATGTTTTTCTTATGAGATCTGGTGGCCTCTGTCTGTGCCCTGCTGGGAGGAAGGCAATGGATAATGGTCCACTCTTTCCACAGGTGGCCGCTTTGGCTTTCTGGTGGGATGGGGCCATGGAGGGAGGTACACCCCAGTGTGTATACTCACCTTCACCCAGTTCCTTCACTGCACCTTCAGTTTCCATGATCTCAGCATTACAGAAACGTCCAATAGCATCCAGAACACATCAAGGTGAACTAAACCTAAAGGCCTCCCCCTTTTCAGGGTCTGGCTGTCTTCTCCCGCTCTCTCTCTACCTGGAAATTGTGGGGTTGTAGGGGGAGGGGCTCTTCAGAGGCTGAAATTCCCCTCAGGCTCAGAAAGCGTCAGAGACAATATCACAGGTCAGAATAAGAATGGGCGTTTGGGGGCAGTGCTGGTCCTGAGTGAGAGGTGGGAGAAAGTTGTCCTCATGTCATGGTGGGCTAGATGAAGTTGCCCTGAAAGCCCCTCCTCTCCCAGAAGAAGCTGGAATGAGATGTGCCAGGCCTGTCACCCTACCTCTGTCTTTCTCATGCTCTGAGGCAGAGTTGAGGATGAGGACCATACACTCCCAGCTCTGAGGATGTGTGGTAGGGAGCATGGAGACCCCTGAGGGCTAGCCCACCCCTGCCCCAGAGGAGAGGACAGCCCTGCTCAGAGCACCCCCCTGCCCTGGGTGAACGAGCGATGGGCAGGGCTATGTGTGTAGTCACCTCATGGTCTGAGGAACACTGTGCCCCTAGGGTGGGATTCTGGGAAGGAGGCAAGGGTAAGAGTGCCCATTGATTGAACAGAGACCAAGGAGCCCATGACATCCCACCAACATCTACAGGCACAGAGGAAAGACGTTAGGGGCCTGGTGGCTCCTGGTGGCTCCATCCCAGAGTCTCCCCTCTACTCCTGATCCAAGTGCTCAGACAGAGGGAGAACACCTAAAGCTTCTCCACAGAGGGCCAGACTACCAGAGGCAACGGAGTCTCTGGGAAGGGAAGCTTCACTTCTCCGCAATGTAAATAATCAGATTTCATAGGATGGGGAGCTCGGTACAGACTCATGGTCTGTGATTTCTACCTACACCTGTGGCCTAAGGAGGCTCCCAGAGGACGTGTGGGACTCAACAGGCCCAGGGACTGTGCAGGGGTCATAGCAAGTCTCACCTGCTCTCAGCCTCACTCATCCCAGAGCCCAGAGAGGGAAGACACCAGCAGACAGGATGTGTCACCGAGCAGGTGGGAAGTCACCTGTGGAGGAAAAAAGTGCCATTAACTTTCCTCCCCAGGGCCCGTCCACACAGAAAAGTAGGGAGAAAAGAGCAATCCCCTAGAACAATTTGGGGCTCTATGTCACAGTCACTCCCGTGGTGGAGAGACCTGCTCCTGGAGGGGTCCCTGAGATAGGAGCCAGCAGGAATGACTCCGCCTCCCTTCCTGTCAGGGGCCCCAAATGTGGGACCAGGTTCAGGGTGGGGGCAGAGGGCACAGGCCCGCTTGTGCTGTGCTTTATCTTGGAGACCAATCCTGCCTGCCTCTGCACCGCATCCCCCATGGTGGGCATAGTGGTGGGGGCTTAGCCAGGATCTGAGGAGAGGGGTGGCGGCCTAGGTCATCAAGTGACATCCAGAGTTGAGGAGAGGAGAGCACAGAGCATGGATCCTGAGCCTGCCTGCTGCCAGGTCCTCTCAAAGGCACCAAGAGGTGAGTGCTGTGTTTGGGGAGCTGGAACTAAGGTGCCTGTCTGGGGAAATGACACGGAAGGGCCACTGACAGAACAGCAAGAAACCAGATTTGGAGAGTCCCTTGCCCTTCTCCTACCATGAGGTGCAGAAAGGACAGCAATGGAGGGCCCCTCAAAAAGTGGGTCAGACCCACACTGATCCCAGATAGGGATCTCTCATATACCCACACTGATCCAGCACAGGTCTCCCAATAACCCCACACAGAGATCTAGACAGATCCACACTAACCCCAGTAGGGACCCCTGACAGACCCACAGTGTCCCCAAACAGAAACCTCCCACACACCCACACTGACCTTGCACAAGGCCCTTCCAGAGACCCACACTCACCCCAACAGGGATCTCCCACTGACCCACACTAACTCTGCATAGGGATCTCCCACAGACTCATAGCAACCCTGCACAGGAACCCTCGCACAGACCCACACTGACCCCACACAGAGACCTTGGACAGACCCACAATAACCCCACACAGGGACTCCACTAACCTTAGTCAGGAATCTCCCACAAATCCACACTGACCGCACACAAAGCCCTCTGACAGACACACATTTACCCCCACTAACGACTCACAGGACCCCCTCACAAACCCACAGGGAGTAATCTCACCCAGAGTCCTTTCAGATCATCAAACAGAGAACCCCCACATAGACCTCACAGGCGTTCTTTAGGATAAGAGTGTATATACCCTTTGATAGTTTCTTCATGGCGGATCCGATATCACTTAACAAACCGCATGCACTACTGTTTGGAAGGTAAATTGGTACAACCAATATTTAAAATAGTATGGCGATTCTTAAAAAAATAAAATTAGAATAACATGTGATCCAGGAATACCACTTCTGATCATATAGCAAAATTTTAAAAGACTGAAATAATTTCAGGTTATCTTTTCTGACCACAATAGGATGAAACAAGAAATCCTATAAGAGTAAGAGACCAGGAAAATTGACAAATATGTGGAAAGTAAACAGTACGTTCTTCCCCACTGCTTCTGGTTTTATTGAGGCATATTTGACATTGACCGCTGCATAATTTTAAGACATATGGCATGATTATTTGGCTTACATACATCATGAAATTATTACCACAAGAAAATTAGTGAATATCATCTCATATGGATAAAAATTAAAAAAAAGAAAAGAAAAGAAAAATGTGTTTCTGTTGTGATGACAACTCTTAGGATTTATTTTCTTAACCCTCATATATGAAATACACCAATTTCAATTATATTTATAATACTGTATAACACTTAAAAAAAAAAACTGAGTCAAATACAAAATCAAAGGGAAAATGAAAAAGTATATTGAGACAAAGTAAAATGAAACACAACACACCAAAATTTATGGGATGAAGCAAAAGCAGGACTACAGGAGATGTTCGTAGTGTTAAATGCATACATTTACAGGAAAGAAAAGCTTCAAACAAACAATTTAATTTTATGCTTCAAGGAACTATAGAAAATGAAAACATTTATCTCACATTTAGCAGAAGGAATTAGAGAATAGAAAAATAATAGAAATTTTTAAAAAGTGATTTTTAATCATAAATTCGACCGTTAGTCAGATTAACTAAAATAAAAGAGTGAAGACAAATCAATGAAATCAGAAATGAAAGAGGAGGCAATACACATGATGCCTCAGAAATAAAAGAATCATTAGAGTCTATTATAAACAATTATGGCAACAAATAACCTAGGAGAAACAGATAAATTCCTAGAAGCATACAACCTATCAACACAACTGAGACAAAATAGAAAGTTTGAAAAGACCAATAAAAAATAAGGAGATTGAATCAATAACATAAAAATATAGAAAATCCAGGACCATATGGCTTCAGTGTTGAATCTTACCAAGTATTTAAAGAATTAATGCCAATCCTTTTCAAACTCATCCAAAAAAACTGGAGAGGAGGGAACACTTCCAAATTAAGTTTACAAGGCTAGCATTACCTTGATACCAAAAGCAGACAAAGATATTACAAGAAGATTCTAGGTCAATATCCAGAATGAGCACAGATTCAAAAATCCTCAAAAAATATTAGCAAAGCTAATTCAAGAATAAATTAGAAGGGTCATACCCCATGATTAAGTGTGATTTATTCATAGGATGCAAGGATGGTTCAAAATACACAAATCAGTCAAGATAATACACTACATTAACAAAATGAAGGGGAAAAATTCATATGATCATGTCAATAGACGCAGAAAAGGTTCTGACAATTCAACATTCTTTCATGATGAAAACTCTCAGTTAATTGGGTATAGAAGGATTGTACCTCAATACAATAATGGCATATATGCAAAGATCACAGCAAACATGTTACTCAACATTGAAAAACTGAAACCTTTGGCTCTAATATCAGGAAGAAGGCAAAAATCCCCACACTCACCATGTTCATTCAACATAGCACTGAAAGCCCTAGTCAGAGGACTTAGGCAAGATGAAGAAATAAAATGGACTAAAATCAGAGGGGAAGAAGTATAATTACCTTCATTTGCAGATGACATGATCATATATATAGAAAATACTAAAGTTTCAAAAACAACAGTGACAACAGCAACAGAAACCATTAGAACTCATAAATGAATTTAGCAAAGCTGCAACAAAATCAGCATACAGAAGTCATTATATAAAAGCAATGAACCACCCAAAAAAGATATTAAGAAAGAAACACCATTCTGAATATAAAGAATAAAATGCTATGCTATGCTGACCTTAGTCGCTCAGTTGCGTCAGACTCTTTGTCACCCCATGGATTATAGCCAGGCAGGCTCCTCTGTCCATAGGGATTCGCAGTCAAGAATGCTGAAGATACACTATGCTAACTCTCCAGAACACAAACTCCTCACCTCTCTCCCAACATCTGAAGAGAAAGACACTATATATGTATATCTATTGGCCACCTCATGCGACGAGTTGACTCACTGGAAAAGACACTGATGCTGGGAAAGGTTGGGGGCGGGAGGAGAAGGGGACGAGGGAGAATGAGATGGCTGGATGGCATCACCGACTCTGTGGACATGAGTTTGAGTGTACTCCGGGAGTTGGTGATGGACAGGGAGGCCTGGCCTGCTGTGATTCATGGGGTCGCGGAGAGTCGGACACTACTGAGCAACTGAACTGAACTGAACTGAACTGAACTGATCTTCATCATGAATACAAAAATATATTACCTACTACCACACACATGAATAAACACCCTAGCAGTCTCCAAAGAAATATACTTGAATACTCCTAACACTCCATACATTATAAATACTTTCATAATTCATGCATCTGATAATGGACACATACAAATCAATATACACAAGAAAGACACATAGAAATATCTCCAGGAAATCACTTATGAAATAACTTCTATATACCAAAGAAGTAGAGTAGGAGCTAGTAGGAGCTGGCTCATACATCTGCATATACTAACAAATAACCATATCACATATTTTTAATACATTTAAATGAAAATTACTAAATCCCCTGTATAAACCTGGAATCTCACCTTCTCATCAGATACACACATACTCACTTCTCAAACTATATAAGCCTAGGAGGTCCCTACTGAAAAAAAAGAAATCCGTAGCACTAGCAAATATTTCTCCAAATGTCCATGCTTCCTGAATACACACATAAATTCATTATACACACAACTCTCCGTAAGCCCCAAATATAACCACTTACCCACTACACTACAAATATGCAAACATATAATTATATATACTCTTTGTTTCAAACATACTACCCACAATACCTGTATATGCAGACCCCACATTGCCAAATTCTCACATAGAATTAATTCTTCCATCTTGCAGAATCATATAAACATTACTATAAACAACATCTACTAGCCCTATAAAATAGCCACAGAATCCCACCCTACATAGCAAAATATACATAACAGCTCCTGAAAATCCACACACACACAAACCACAGAACCATACAACAAGCACTAGACACAAAAGATACCCTCAGTACACAAATGATCATCCGACATTCCTCAAATACACAAAATAGACTGTACACCCAAACTAATACACACCAGTACTTTCCCTAACATTGCCCTTACACATATGAAAAATCTACCATTAAAAACATACAAATCCCCAAATTCAACGGTGAAAAAAGCACGTGTAAAAATTGTTCTCAAACACCAAATTACAAACACCTAATCACCAACTTCTTGATGCCTCTGTTACAATCTCAACACCCTCCCAATACAACACTCACCCTCACACACTCACAAAAATACAGGCATGAACTCCCCTTTAACACAAATCAATTCAGTTCAGTGCAGTTCAGTCACTCAATCGTGTCCGACTCTTTGGGACCCCATGAATAACAGCACGCCAGGCCTCCCTGTCCATCACCAACTCCCGGAGTTCATCAAACTCACGTCCATCGAGTCAGTGATGCCATCCAGGCATCTCATTCTCTGTCGTCCACGTCTCCTCCCACTCCCAAACCTACCTAGTATCAGACTCTTTTCCATTCAGTCAACTCGTCACAAGAGGTGGCCAAAGTATTGGAGTTTCAGCTTTAGCATCAGTCCTTCTAATGAACACCCAGGATTGATCTCTTTTAGAATGGACTGGTTGGATCTCCTTGCAGTCCAAGGGACTCTCAAGAGTCTTCTCCAGCACCACAGTTCAAAAGCATCAATTCTTCGGCGATCAGCTTTCTTCACAGTCCAACTCTCACATCCATACATGACCACGGGAAAAACCATAGCCTTGACTAAATGGACCTTTGTTGGCAAAGTAATGTCTCTGCTTTTTAATATGCTATCTAGGCTGGTCATAACTTTCCTTCCAAGGAGTAAGTGTCTTTTAATTTCCTGGCTGCAATCAGCATCTGCAGTGATTTTGGAGCCCAAAAAAATAATGTCTGACACTGTTTCCACTGTTTCCCCATCTACTTCCCATGAAGTGATGGGACTAGATGCCATGATCTTCCTTTTCTGAATATTCAGCTTCAAGCCAAACTTTTCACTCTCCTCTTTCACTTTGATCAAGAGGCTTTTGAGTTCTTCTTCACTTACTGCCATAAAGGTGGTGTCATCTGCATATCTGAGGTTATTGATATTTCTCCCAGAAATCTTGATTCCAGCTTGTGTTTCTTCCAGCCCAGCGTTCCTCATGATGTACTCTGCATATAAGTTAAATAAGCAAGGTGACAATATACAACCTTGACGTACTTCTTTTCCTATTTGGAACCAGTCTGTTGTTCCATGTCCAGTACTAACTGTTGCTTCCTGACCTGCATACAGGTTTCTGAAGAGGCAGGTCAGGTGGTCTGGTATCCCATCTCTTTCAGAATTTTCCACTGTTGATTGTGATCCACACAGTCAAAGGCTTTGGCATAGTCAATGAAGCAGAAATAGATGCTTTTCTGGAACTCTCTTGTTTTCTCCATGATCCAGTGGTTGTTGGCAATTTAATCTCTGGTGCCTCTACCTTTTCTAAAACCTGCTTGAACATCTGGAAGTTCATGGTTCACATACTGATGAAACCTGGCTTGGAGAATTTTGAGCATGACCTTACTAACGTGTGAGATGGGTGAAATTGAGTGGTAGTTTGAGCATTCTTTGTTATTCCCTTTCTTTGGGATTGGAATGAAGACTGACCTTTTCTAGTCTTCTGGCCACTGCTGAGTTTTCCCAATTTGCTGGCATATTGAGTGCAGCACTTTCACAGCATCATTTTTCAGGATTTGAAATAGCTCAATTGGAATTCCATCACTTCCACTAACTTTGTTCTTAGTGATGCTCTCTAAGGCCCACTTGACTTCACTTTCCAAGATGTCTGGCTCCAGGTGAGTGATCACGCCATCGTGATTATCTTGGTCGTGAACATCTGTTTTGTACAATTTTTCTGTGTATTCTTGCCACATCTTCTTAATATCGTCTGCTTCTGTTAGGTCCATACCATTTCTGTCCTTTTTCAAGCCCATCTTTGCATGAAATTTTCCCTTGATATCTCTAATTTTCTTGAAAAGATCTCTTGTTTTTCCTATTCTGTTGTTTTCCTAGATTTCTTTGCACTGATCGCTGAAGAAGGCTTTCTTATCTCTTCTTGCTATTTGTTGCAACTCTGCATTCAGATGCTTATATCTTTTCTTTTCTTCTTTGCGTTTCGCTTCTCTTCTTTTTACAGCTATTTGTAAGGCCTTCTCAGACAGCCATTTTGCTATTTTGTATTTATTTTCCATGGGAATGGTCTTGGTCCCTGTCTCCTGTACAATGTCAAGAATCTCAGTCCAGAGTTCATCAGGAACTCTATCTATCAGATCTAGACCCTTAAATCTATTTCTTACTTCCACTTTATAATCATAAGGGATTTTATTTAGGTCATATCTGAATGGTTAGTGGTTTGCCCTACTTTCTTCAATTTAAGTCTGAATTTGGCAATAAGGAGTTCATGATCTGAGCCACAGTCAGCTCCTGGTCTTGTTTTCGCTAACTGTATACAGCTTCTCCATCTTTAGCTGCAAAGAATATAATCAATCTGATTTCGGTGTTGACCATCTGGTGATGTCCATGTGTAGAGTCTTCTCTTGTGTTGTTGGAAGAGGGTGTTTGCTATGACCAGTGCGTTCTCTTGACAAAACTCTATTAGACTTTGCCCTGCTTCATTTCGTGCTCTAAGGCCAAATTTGCCAGTTACTCCAGGTGTTTCTTGACTTCCTACTTTTGCATTCCAGTCCCCTAGAATGAAAAGGACATCTTTTTTGGGTGTTAGTTCTTAAAGGTCTTGTAGGTCTTCATAGAACCGTTCGACTTCGGCTTCTTCAGCATTGCTGGTTGGGGCATAGACTTGAATTACTGTAATATTGAATGGTTTGCCTTGGAAATGAACAGAAATCATTCTGTCGTTTTTAAGATTGCATCCAAGTACTGCATTTCGGACTCTTTTGTTGACCATGATGGCTGCTCCATTTCTTCTAAGGGATTCCTGCCCACAGTAGTAGATATAATGGTCATCTGAGTTAAATTCACCCATTCCAGTCCATTTTAGTTCACCAATTCCTAGAATGTCTACGTTCACTCTTGTCATTTCCTGCTTGACCACTTCCAATTTGCCTTGATTCATGGACCTAACATTCCAGGTTCCTATGCAATATTGCTCTTTACAGCATTGGACCTTGCTTCTATCACCAGTCACACCCACAACTGGGTATTTGTTTCGCTTTGGCTCCATCCCTTCATTCTTTCTGCAGTTATTTCTCCACTGGTCTCCAGTAGCATACTGGGTACCTACTGACCTGGGGAATTCCTCATTCAGTATCCTATCATTTTGCCCTTTGATACTGTTCGTGGGGTTCTCAAGGCAAGTATACTGAAGTGGTTTGTCATTCCCTTCTCCAGTGGACCACATTCTGTCAGACCTCTCCACCATGACCTGTCCGTCTTGTGTGGCCCCATATGGCGTGGCTTAGTTTCATTGAGTTAGACAGGGCTGTGGTCCATATGATCAGATCAACTAGTTTTATGGGAGTATGATTTCAATGTGTCTGCCCTCAAATTCCCCCTCACAATACCTACTGTCTTATTTGGGTTTCTCTTACCTTGGTCATGGAATATCTCTTCACAGCTGCTCCAGCAAAGCACAGCTGCTGTATCTTACCTTGGACTTGGGGTTGCTCCTCTCGGGCACACTTCTGCATGTGGTCGGTTTCGCCGAGCAGGCTTCTCCCGCGTCTGCGCCGCCGGAACTGGTAGCCACAGACAAAACCAACCCACACATTGAACTATCTATCATACCAACCAATGAATTTCATACAAACCCCATCAGAGCTTGCCAATCATGATTTGGCATCAGACTACAAATCGATGTCTGTTACTACATTGGGCAAAGTTTCTCTCATCAGTGACAAGAGCACATATTGAACGTATATGTTGACTGATGTTTTCAAGTTAAAAAGGAAGTCACCTGTGAAACTATGAGAATGTACGTTAGATCTTCACTCACTTTCCACTGATTTTCCAGTGACTTGTGCTACCTCTTTTTCACTCTACCTCTTTTAAACGTTCCTTCTTTTCATATTCAAAATGAAGAAACTCGTGAAATTATGAGCATGCATGTTAGATCTTCACTCACTTTCAACTCATTTTCCAGTGACATATGCTACTTCTTGCCAACTGGAATACGGCTTTCAAGTGGAAGAAATTCCATCTAGCGTTTGTACTCCTCAGAAGTCACAGGCTAGAAAGGCACCTGTTTAACTGCTCTCACGATTTTTCCTCCAATGTAGGCCCTGCAGTCAGGAAACCATTTTTGCAGCCTGTTCCCCACTGGTGACAATAATCCTTGTGTAAACATCGCAAGGGAACTGGGCGCTATAGGCGAGTCTCCCTACACTGACAACGGCACAAGTAACCCCAGGGTGAAAGGGAACACCTGAGCATTGAAGAATCTATGTCTCCCTTACCTCAAATACCTCAAAGTTCCTGTCATTGATTCTAGAGGCTGCCATGAGGGTCCGCCCCCGCCCAAGCCAGGTTAGCTGTTGGGGCTCCGCCTTCCCTGTTGCAGCGAGAGCTCTTGTCTTCTTGATGGGACAATCTGAACAGATGCTGGGAGCAGCTGTTGGATAACGGCCGTCAGCCTGCCCACAGTGGGCGTGCGCATGCGTGCAGACACATGGCACACAGACAACTGTCCCAGAAGTTTGCTGCAGGAGAGGAGAGAAGTGGAGGGTATGGGCACACTGAGGAGGTTCTGTATCCATGGATTTTCACCGGGAACCTTCGTACAACTTTCTTCTTAAAACTAGCTCTTGTGAGATGCACACTGGTGATTTTTACATTGCACATGAAAGATCCATGCACTTAGATAAAAGAGCTTTGGAGAACTCCACCCTAAGAACAATATCCTTAAATTGGGAAAGTGTTTTCATCCTTTTTCATGATCTTGAACTTCAGTTCTTGTTTATGTCTGTCAAAAAAAACAGTAGGTCCTTTTCCCTAGTAGGCCAAAAGTTTTCGCTAAAGAACAATCCCAACAAAGAATTTCAGACCTGGGAAACGCTTTGAGATACTGTCTGCTGACTTCATTCGTAGACTATACAAATGCATTCAGCTTACTATAATATTTTTTCTTACTGCCTTTATTTACTACATTGAGATGCCTCAATAAATGTTGATTCTCAAATGTTTCCTTGCAGGTTTTTGTTATCAATAACTTTGATCAGCACTGGAAAATTTGGGTCAGTTTCAGTTGAGATAGCAGTAGCATGTGAATAATTTTATGCTCCTTTTCATTTTTATTATATTGGAGAATTTTAGCTGTCAAATCTAAAAAAAAAATAAAAGAAAGAAATAGCAGAATCAACTTATTGACTTGGGTTGGTAATACTTTGAAAGAAGATTTGATCATCAGATTCTCTTAGTGATCAGTTCCAAGATTATTACCATTTTTATTTCACAGGATACGTCTTAAAATTCCAGGAATTTAACAATACTGAGAGCCTCCAAACACACAGATTGAAAACTCTACAAGATATAAGCATGGGATCCCACTGTAATTCTAATGTTCCATGTTTCAATAGAATATGATCGGTCATTTGAGGTCTGTTATCCATATCCAGAGATTTTTTTCTCAGCTAACATTACCTGCCCCCACCTTTCTGCATGAATAGTCAGAGATCATGGTGAAAGGACTTCTAATTACTCCTTTCTGTTGCCTGTCTCCCAAAATTACTTTTGGACTGATTTAATTATATCTGCCTCTGTGGTCTAAGATTTTGATGGAGTACAAAATGATTGTAGACATGAGATGGGTTAATTTTTTCCACAATTCAATTTGTATGTCAGTGGCCCTGGGAATGGCTCATTCAAACTCTACTCAGAGCCATGAATGAGACTCTTTTAACAACTGATTGACAGGACAAGGGAAGAATCAACAAGAAAGCCTGACTTTCTGGAGTGCCAGGGTACAGTGTTTTGCCTCCCCATTCCTCTAGTTTGAAGTTACTGTTTAAAAATAGTATCATATTTTCCCATGAGAAAAGCTCAAATAGTGAGAAATTTCTCCAAGCTGTTAATTTCTTTAACCCTTAACATTTTTTATTTTTTAAAATTAAGTTTACTGTGATTTTCTTTAAATTGATCTCACCTCATATTCTCAACTAAGGTCAAGGGAGAGTGCAAAAAGTAGTTAACCAGGAGAATAAAAAAATAAAAGTTAGGTGCATGTAAGAAGATATTTCTGTACTGAACAGTACTAAAGGCTTGGGAAATATCTAGATGGACAAATCATTCCCTTCAGTTCAGTTCAGTTACTCAGTCTTGTCTGACTCTTTGCGACCCCATGAATCACAGCATGCCAGGACTCCCTGTCCATCACCAACTCCCAGAGTTCACTCAAACTCATGTCCATCGAGTCAGTGATGCCATCCAGCCATCTCATTCTCTGTCGTCCCCTTCTCCTCCCGCCCCTCATCCCTCCCAGCATCAGAGTCTTTTCCAGTGAGTCAACTCTTCACATGAGGGGGCCAAAGTATTGGAGTTTCAGCTTTAGCATCAGTCCTTTCAATGAACACCCAGGATTGATCTCCTTTAGAATGGACTGGTTGGATCTCCTTGCAGTCCAAGGGACTCTCAAGAGTCTTCTCCAACACCACAGTTCAAAAGCATCAATTCTTCGGCAATCAGCTTTCTTCATAGTCCAACTCTTACATCCATACATGACCATGGGAAAAACCATAACCTTGACTAGAAAGACCTTTGTTGGCAAAGTAATTCTCTGCTTTTTAATATGCTATCTAGGTTGGTCATAATTTTTCTTCCAAGAAGTAAACATCTTTTAATTTCATGGCTGCAATCAGCATTCGCAGTGATTTTGAGTGACTGGTAAAACCCTCTGAAAGTATCCAATATATATGTCATTGAAATCTTTCAGGTTTAGAGTGGGAATAATGTTAGAAATCATGAGGATATTGGGCAGGTGTTAAGGACAAATTTCCTACACAGTTGTAACAAAGAAGAGGAAGGAAACCTGAGTTCTGGATTCCCAATTGTCTTTCTTTTTCAATATGATTTAAATGCAAAATTTTAAATTTTGAAACTTTTATAAGAAAAGTAGGAGAAAATCTTTGGGTCCTAGGACTTAGTGAAGAGTTTTTACACTTGAGAGCAAAAACATTACTCAAAAAAGAAGAAAAAATTGGATTTTACTAGTATTCATTATTTTCCTACATGAAAGACTCTGTTAAGAATGAGAAGAAGCTATGAGTTTGGAGAAATTATTTGCAAGTCATACATCTAGGAAAATCTTGTGTCTAGAGTGTAGAAAAAACTACTAAAACTCAGTAAAAATAGGAACAATTTAATTAGAAAATGGGGGAAAGATATGAAGAGACATTTCACCAAAGAGGACATGTGTTTGGCAAGTAAAATACGAATAGATGTTCAAAACTCCTGGTCATTAATGAAACTCAAATTAGGAACACAATGAGAATAATCATCTGTTGATTTAGAACAGCTAAAATGAAAATTAGCTTGTTATTTGAGTATGCCATGAAACTGGATTTCTCATAGTGTTGCTAAAGGAACTCTAAAATCATAAAGTCACTCTGGAAACAGTTTGTCTGTTAAAAAAAAAACAAAACTAAATATATATTTACCATATAGTACAGCAATTGCATTCCTGGCTATTTACTCCAGGAAAATGAACACAGGGTAACAGGCATCCGGGTACAGTCTCCAGGAGTACAAAGAACAAAGATATTCAAGTTCTCTGAGAAAGATCAAGATTTGAATTCCTGTTCCCACTAATTCCTACCTATGTCATTTCTGAAAAACTACTTAACCCTGCTAGGCTTCCGTTTATCTTTAAAAAGCAGCTAAACCAAGATAATGCTGAGCACTAAGTCAGTTTCAGGCAGTGGGGAACTGGCTGGGCTGGAGTTGACATTTGGTCTGTCTGTTATGTGATGAGGTATGGGTTGAGATCCCCTGGCTAGAGGTCTAAGGACAACCAGGAGGGACAGAGAACCACCTATCTCCAGAAATAAGGTGTGTGAAGTCCAGGCTCCAGGGCAGACAGCCTGGTGCTGCTGGGGTTGGGAGGAAAATAAGAACTTAGGACCAGTGGAGTGATTACTAGTGCAGCTGAACTGCCTGAGCTCCCCTGATCTTCTGGAGAATGTGTGTGGACCACATGGTGTATCAGTAGCTCCCTGACTCCAGGGCCCTGAGCAATCTTGCCTGAGGATCCATAACTGAGTTCACCACCAAGGGAGGGAAGGCTAGTCTTCCCTCTTCCAGAGACTGTTGGGCTTTTAAAGGTTGATGCTGGGGTGGATACATGGCTAAGCATGGTGGTACCTCAGTGGTAGAACTCCAGCCAGATGCAGACACTGTGGAAATGTGTGGATGCTGGGAAGACACTTTCTTGAGGCCTTCCAAGCTTATCTTGGGGAGGGAGTTTCTGTGCAAGTTCCTGGCTCCAGCCAGTAGAATCCATGTGAGAGTCCCTGAGAGTCCATTTGTGCTTGTCTGGAAGTGAAAGTCTGGGATATGTGGGCAATGCCATGATTGGAAAGAATTTGGCCTGAATCTTTTGACTAGTATCTAGTCCATATTGGATATGTGCTAAAGGGGAACTTTACCAGATTATCAGGGATTCTGAAGTCTGGAGCAACTGCATTGTGAGGCTTCCTGGGATCCTGCTTGCTACACAAAGACTCTGTGACGGGCAGACTAGCAGGAAGGATGAGGAGAGCATTGCTTCAAGGCTTATAGGCAGGGCCACTAAATCCTGAGTCAGTTAAGCAGAAAGGAGACACTAGGCTCCTACTGCTGAATATGTGTGGACACCTTGGGACAGGCTGGTCTGGGCCCCTGGCCAGAAGGGAACAGTCATGTGGGGTTGAGGGCCAAGAAGGCTCCTGTTGTCTAAGCCACATTGCTTGTGACATGTGTTATGGCGCTGGAGCTGACTGATGTATTTCCTCCAAATTCTGTGCACTCCCACAGCAGGAGTGGTGTGTGCAAGCAAAGACATCCTTCTCTCTCCCCAGCTGGACTCTTGCAGTGTCCTCATCGCTGCCCTCCTCCTGATGTAATGTTCCTGCCAGTTGCTGTTCCCTCGTCTGGGGAGTCAGATGAAAAACCTCAAGTGAAGGGGTAAGTGCTGAGGAACAGGAGGAGCAATAGGGCCCCAAGACAGAATCAGGAGGAGACTCTCATTGATTTTTATTTGGTTTTTCAAGGTTGGTTTGTGGGGGTTGCAGCTGGTGGACAGGAAAGCCAAGAAGGGACCACTGAAAGTTGATGGGGCTGAGGGAGGGGAGGGGGGAAGGTTCTGGCAAGGAGGCTGTTGTGGAAACTGGGCCTGTGGAGGAGAGCAGACGTGGGCTCAGGGAGGGCTGTGAGTCTCTGGATCTTATTGATCCAGTTGGTGACGTTAGTGAAGATGCTAGGGTAGATAGGGTGTTGGCAGACAAAGCCCCAGCTGGCCAGCCCCATCAGAACCCAGAACTAGTGAAGTCACAGACCAGGGCCCCCCCAGAATCATTCTAGGAAAGAAATGGGAGTTGAGGTGGATTACTGAGCCAGGTCTGAGAAGACCAGGTAGCAAAGTGGGGCTTATGAGTCTCTGCCTGCCAACCTCACTCAGGTGGACCACTGTGAAATTCCAGACACCAGCATTCCACTCAGACCAGCCTGATTAAGTCATGCAGGTAAGCACTGGAATCATACTTCAGGAAGTTCCTGATTGACCCTCAGAACAATCACAAATGTAAATCCATTAATATATGGAGGCTGTGCCCAGGAAAGGCATGGTGGTCCAGGAGAAAGCACTCTCCAAGGCCAAGAAGGGACAGCTGCAGGATTTGAACCCAAGAGAGCTGGTCTGTGAGTGGAAACTGACCAGCTGAAGCTGCTGCAGACCCGGCTTTTGCAAACCCTGAGCTGCAACAGCATATCCCCACCTGAGTCATCCTCCTTTTTCATTCATTTAGTCTGGCCTTTAGTTTTCTCTCAACTTCTTTGTTGCATTTCTTCAGAAATTGCCCATACCCAGACCTGGTGGAGGCAGCCTGTATTGCTCAGCTGAGGGTCTCCTGAAAGCCACTGGGAGTTATTGGAGTCCTGAAATGTTGTCAAGGCAGGACTATCTGGGCAGAAACTCCCTCACTTCATTAGCCAAACAGAAGGTGTCATTGCTGGAGGTTGGTCAAGGAGCAGGGGACATAGCTGCGCTTGGTCCAACACACACAACCAGCATCCGGAGCAGCTGCTGCCCTTGAGCACGGGGTGAAAATACAAAGCTCCTCTTTCATGAAGTTTTCCTAAAGAATCCAACTCGGCTGCCACTGTCAGATGTGACATGTGGAAGCAAGCCATGGAAGGAACAAGACAAGAATGGAAGGACATTTCATAGGGTGGAAGCATGGCACTTTCATGAGATGAGATTCCAAATAGTACAGCCCAACTTCCTGATGCTGGAGCAGAGGGAGCAGTGAGTGCAGATGAGGAGAGGAGGGAAGGCCAGGTGGGTGGGAGGAAGAACAATGACAAGTGGGAAGCAAGGCGGGTAGATGGGACTCAGGTTCCCAGGGCCTTTATGGTGGGGGTTGCAGTTGACGTCCGTGGAGAACAGCTAGGTCAAGTCTAGAAGCTGGATTGCTCTGGTGCTGTGTGGAGAATGAACCAGTTTGGAAGCAGCTATAGGAGAGAAGTGAGAGATAATGGTACGGAGGGCCCAGGGTGGTAAGAAACAGATTTGGAACAATATGTTGAAAGAGGCACAGGACCTGTCAAAGTTGAGCCTATGTCACCAATCAGGGAAGAAGTGCAAAGGGGGAGGAGCAGGCTGAGCACAGAGCCCTGGGGTCTCCAGCATTAAGAGGTGGGAGGGGAGGGGATCAGTGCAGAGCAGAGTAGCTGGCTGTTCCTGGTGCCCAGGAAATGGCAGTGAGACTTGCTGAAGTGCTGAGTGAGAGGAGGACTCAGGTCCAAGGGTGGCTCTGGCAAGACAGGCTCTTGGGGACACTGCCATGTGGCTCTGGTGGCACTGCGGACACTCCTGGGCAGAGTGGGTAAGATCCAGGGCTGTTATGAGGAGTCGTTGGGGAAAGGAGGCAGAGAAACTGGGCAGTAGCAGGAGGGAGATTGCCACTGCACATTTACACAGGACCCATGAAAGGAGACAGAGAAGACATGGAGCAAGGGAGATTCTGGGAACTAAGAACTCCAGGAGGGCCTGACTGGGATGTGCCAGGAGGCTCAAGAGAGATAGAAGATGCTTTCTTGGGGTGAGAAGAAGTGGGCTGGGAAGATGAATGGGCTCTAGTCTGAGTGCTTTGATAGTCTCAGTAAAACAGGAAGGAAGCTGTCCAGCTGAGAGGGAGGGGTGGGGAACTGGCAACTTGAAGGAAAGAGAAGGGTACATGATGTGGCTGGCCAAAAATCACCCTAAAAAGTGGCCATTCTCATCATCAGAACTGTGGTTAAGTTACCTTACATGGCAAAAGGGACTCTGCAGCTGTGATGGAGCTGAGAATCATGAAATAGGAAGATTATCTGAGATTATTTGGGTGTACCCAACACTCATGAGGAAAGAGGGAGGCAGGAAGTCAGAGTCAGAGGAGAAGATGAGATGACAGGAGCAGAGGGAGAAGCGATGTGCTTTGGAGACAGAGGAAGAGGCCACGAGCCAAGGAATGTTGGGGACCTCTAAAAACCTAGAACAAGAAAGAAAACAGTCTCCCTGCCTAGAGTCTCTAGAGGGAAGCATCCTGACCAACAACACCTTGACTTTAGACTCTGACCTCCAGAAATGTGAGATAATAAATTTCTGTTGTCTGAGCCACCCACTTAAGATGATGTCACGACATTCCCAACAGAGTCACACCAGAAAGCCAAGGAATGGGTTTGGAGGCAATTACAGGAGAGGAGATGAGAGATTATGGGTGTGGAGGGGCCAGGGCGGTAAGAAAGAATCAGATTTGGGACAATATGTTGAAGGAAGCAACAGGGCCTGTCTGCCAAAGTTGAGCCTATCTCACCAACCAGGGAAGAAGTGCAGAGGGGGAGGAGCAGGCTGAGCACAGAGCCCTGGGGTCTCCAGCATTGAGAGGTGGGAGGGGCGGGTACCAGTGCAGAGCAGAGTAGCTGGCTGGTCCTGGTGCCCAGGAAATGGCAGTGAGACTTGCTGAAGTGCCGCGTGAGAGGAGGATTTGGGTCCACGGGTGTCTCTGGTAAGACAGGTTCCATGTGGCTCTGGTGGCACTGGGGACACTCCTGAGTAGAGTGGGTTAAATTCAGGGCTGTTAGGAGAAGTCTTTGGGGGAAAGGAGGCTAGAAACTGGGCAGTAGTGGGAAGGAGATTGCCACTACATGTTTATAGGAGAGCCGTGAAGGTGGAGATAAGACATGGAGCAAGGGAGCCTCTGGGCACCCAAAGCTCCAGGAAGGACTGGCTGCAATGGGCCAGGAGGCTCAGGAGAGATGCAACATGCCTGCTGGACTGGGAAGATGAATGGCACCTAGGCCAGTTGAATGCTTTGATGTTCTCAGTGAAACTGGAAGCAAGCTCTCCAGCTAAGGGGGATGGGTGGGGGAAGTGGTGGCTTGAAGGAAAGAGAAGGGTACATGGTGTGGCTAGCCAGAATTAACCCTCAAAAATGGCCATCCTCATCACCAGAACCTAGGCCTATGTTACCTTACATGCAAAAGGGACTCTGCAGCTGTGATGGGGTTGAGAATCAGGAAATAGGAAGATTATCCTGAATTATCTGGTTGGACCCAACATAAACACAAAGGTACTCATGAGGAAAGAGGGAGGCAGGAGGTCTGAGTCACAGGAGGAGATGTGATGACAGCAGCAGAGGGAGAAACAATGTGATTTGGTGATGTAGGAAGGGGTCATGAGCCAAGGATTGTTGTTGCTGCTGCTGCTGCTAAGTCGCTTCAGTCATGTCCGACACTGTGCGACCCCATAGACGACAGCCCACCAGGCTCTCCTGTCGCTGGGATTCTCCAGGCAAGAACACTGGAGTGGGTTAAAGGATTGTTGGGGACCTCTAAAAAGATAGAAAAAGCAAGAAAACATTTTCTTCTAAAGCCTCCAGAAGGAAACAGCCATGCCAACACCTTGACTTTAGACTCTGATGTCCAGAAATCTAAGATAATACATTCTGTTTTCTGAGCCACCAATTTAAGGTGAGGTCACCAATGCACCAAGAAAGTCACACCAGGGGCTTCTTGGTCATTGGGAGTGTGCCATCATCACCCCAGCTCTTCTCCTCTGAGGTCCCTACTTGTGGTGCCCTTGGCCCTCCCCACAGTGCACCCATACTGCACTTTTTAAGGCTGGGGAAGGCCAAGTCCCTGTACACTCCAGGCCTCAGGGATACATGTAGATGAGCCTTGTCGTTGCTGATATTTTGGTGGATTCTGGGCCAGTATGGGGGAGATGGGAAGGGCTCTAGTAGCCTCCTGACCCCATGAGAGTTCTCAGGAGACGGAGGAAGCCCCACCACTAGTATATCCCATGGAAAGTGAGCTGTGCTTTGCACTGCTGAAAAGAAAGAGTAAACTGAGTGTGTGTGTGTGGGTTTTATATGTGCTGAATGAAGCCAGGGCAGTGAATTCCACATTGAGTGAGAGGATAGGTCTAAGACAGGTCCAGAAAAGCAGGTACAATCCAGGTAGATGGAGAAAGACCAGGCCAGGCCAGGAGGTTGAAAGCCAATAATTGCTAAGTACCTCCTGAATGCCAGTACAGTATTAAATTTCCTACAGGTACCTTATTAATAGGAGGCTTTAGCAAATCCATTTTATGGGTGAGGAAACTTAGCTAAGGTCACAATCCCAGGAAATGACAGACTGAATACTGGAACCAGGTCTTCTCTGCCCCACAGTCTAAGTACTGAGTGCCCCTGTGTTCTGTCTCTCCTCAGACCTGTTTCTGGGTGCCCCCTGAAAGTGGGGAGGCACTTTCAGGGAGAGAAGAGGGGCCTGGGTTGGAGGATGGGAGCCAGAGCAGGTGATATGGCAGAAGATTAATCTAGATGCAATCTCTCAGGGAGGCTGTGGTGACTGAAAGGCTAAGAGAGGCAGGAGTGAGGGGGCAGTTATATGCTGCCTTGGCTCTTGAGGATCCATCTCAGTGGTGTCCTCATCCTGAGGAGAAATGAGAGAAGGAGTCTGCTCAAGGACACTATGGATATACAGCAGGCAAGCAGACAAAGGGCCACAGAAGAGCTTGGCATATGATGCCCTCTTGGGAGGCTCGGCCCTGAGGGTGATCCAGTGGAGGTCACATTAGGCTTCGAGTGAAAACACAGAGGCCCAGGCTGTGCTGCTGTAAAGTAAATACTCAGACAGCTATGTGGAGAGTAACATAGAGCATACAGGGTGGGAGCTGAGACCAGTCTGGAGGTCCAGGGAAGAAGGACCCGGGGGCAGCAGTGGGATACCTACCAGATGCCAGGCCCTACCTGGGGCATGGACTGGGATATTAAAACAAGAAAGACAGGGTCCCTGTCCTCAAGGAGGAACCAGTCTGTGTGTATGTGTATGTGTGAAGTGTGTATACATCTGCTGTATGTGTCCTTGTGTGTTTGAAATAAATGTGTGTTGTGTGTGTGTGTCTGCATATTGTGTGTGTGTGTATGTGGTGTGAGAATGCTTCGGACCTGGTTGTTTGTCATATGATTAGGGCGTGTTCAGTTCAGTTCAGTCGCTCATGTCCAGTCATGTCCGACTCTCTGCGACCCCATGAATCACAGCACGCCAGGCCTCCCTGCCCATCACCAACTCCCGGAGTTCACTCAAACTCATGTCCACAGAGTCGGTGATGCCATCCAGCCATCTCATTCTCTGTTGTCTCCTTCTACTCCCGCCCCCAACCTTTCCCAACATCAGAGTCTTTTCCAGTGAGCCAACTCATCGCATGAGGTAGCCAAAGTAGCTTTAGCATCAGTCCTTCCAATGAACACCCAGGATTGATCTCCTTCAGAATGGACTGGTTGGATCTCCTTGCAGTCCAAGGGACTCTCAAGAGTCTTCTCCAACACCACAGTTCAAAAGCATCAATTCTTCGGCGATCAGCTTTCTTCACAGTCCAACTCTCACATCCATACATGGCCACCATAGCCTTGACTAGACGGACCTTTGTTGGCAAAGTGATGTATCTGCTTTTTAATATACTATCAAGGTTGGTAGGGCGTGTTAGTGACATATTAATAGGCAGGGACCAGAGATTGTGGAACATCCCACCCAGTGAAGACAGCATCTGTTCAAAATGCCTGTTGCAGCTTTGTAGAGAAAAACCATATCAAATTATGACCCAACTAATAATTACAAATGAATACTCTTTCCCTCCCTAATTTTGCATCATAAGCATTTCACCAAATCATAAACAATCCTTTTTTAATAAAAACTCTTGCTCATAAGTTTTTGCCTACATCTCTCCACTTTCAAACTTTAAAAGTACAGTTATTTTCCTGTGTCATTCAGTTCACCTAATGAGCCTACAAAGTAGATGGGTGAGCTGGGTTGGGAGAAGAGCAAAGCGAGGTTCAGAATTGATCAGGCAGGCTCAGAGGTCAGAGTTCATACTTGTATTTTCTTTCCACTTTTCACAAGCACCTCCTATGGCAAGGGAAATCAGAGTTTGTAAGTGACCTAGAAGGAGTCAGGCCCCATCCATGACCTTTGAGTTGGATCAGGTCATTTCAGATCTTTGGTTGATTTAAACCTTTGAATCAAGAACAGAAAGACTTCAAGAACTCAGATTCTTGATTCCGAAGTCAAAGATTCCCAGACTTCAGAGCTTTACACTTTAGGGAACACCAAATCCTTAGAATCACACTTTCAGAACTAGAACTGGAATGGTCCAGTCCTCTCGAAATGAAGCATTGTGGGCCAAGGGGACCTTTTCCTGGAGACCTCTCAGGTGGAGACACACTTCCCTTCTTTGCTCTTCTGTCCTTCTCCCATTCCTCCTCCTCCTCACCATTCTCATCCCCCCAACTCCCCCACACCCCCTCAGTTTCTTCGTTGGGCATCCCCCAGTCAGGTATCCAGCAGGATGAGTTACTGGGGTGCTTCATGCCAGGGACTGGGAGACAGGCAGGGATGATGTAGGAAGTGAAACTCACAGCAAAGAGCAGCTGCAACATGGCAATGTCACTCCTGAAGGGATATAACTTCTTGAAGTCTGGGTGCATCATAATCTGGCTCAGAGACACCTCCTGGGTGTGCTGGGTATGCTGGTACAGCTGTGTGCTCCCTAACAGAACCCCATAGTTCCACGGAGCTTTGGATTTCCTGGAGAAGGAAAGGTGCACTCTCACCATCATCTCCAAGTGGGGACTAGCTCTTTCCCTGCATCCTTATCTAACTGTCTACACCCCTCTGGACCCTTCCACTCCATGTGATGCCACATAGCTTTTGTCTCCCCATTTCTAATGTTCAGGAGGCCTTCTTTCTTGAGGCTAATTGGCATCCTACTTATAGTTTCAAACATACGGCTGGCTTCTCCATCACACACTAGAATTGGAGAAGCACTGAATCCTTCTGGTAAACTCCTCTGCGGGGTCATCAAATGAAGACCTTTTGATTGTACACAGCAGGCATTCTGGCTCAGTCCCAGCTCTAACTTTACCCTTCCCGAGACTCCATACAACATACCTTCTGGCCGTACACTCTTCCTGACCATACCCTTTTTTCAACACCTACCTGCCCAAAGCCTGCTTCTCCACTGAGTTACAAGGACTTGAAAAAGATTCGTTAAACAAATGAGCAAATGAAGGCATGAAACAGAACCTTGCCTTGTTCCCCCAACACAGGTATTGAATCTTCCCACCTCCCTCACTGTCTTCACAGCTCATCTACTTGGAGACTCTCTCTCATGTTCCCCTCATACAACCCTTCCTCTCTTCCAAGCCCTCCCTCTCCACACACCTTTTTGCGAATCCCCACCCCATTTGCTCTGCCCTTCTCATCCATGCTGGGCTTTTTCTTCTGACAGGATGGAGACATGGTGAGGCAGGATTCGCTACCCCTTATGCCCCAGAGTGGCTTGCACAGATCATGGCACAGAGTGGGTGCCGATAGACTCTGAGCCCTCAAAGCTCCAGTGCCCAGACTTGGGCTGTGATGCCTGAACTCCATGGTGAGTCCTCCTCCTCTGTTCAGAAGCCAGTCACTGAGCCAGCCCCACATGGCTAGGTGAATTAGACTCCTGAGCAGCCCTGTCACTCTCCCAGGGAACCCACCTCCCCCTTATGCAGCCTAGCACCACGACACACCACATGCAAGCCAGTGACCCTGACTCCTCCTGGGCACAGTTTCGTAGGAATAATAAGAAGAATCATTCAGCTGCTAACCACACATGTGGTCCCAGGGCTCCATCTAGAATCTGACACCTGGAAATAAGGGGACATTGAGAAGAAACTGTGATTTGAGATGGGTCCACACCACATGGCAGAGAGGATTACTGGAAAATAATTGTGTTGGAGTATTGTGTTGCTTTCTTTTTTTTCTTTTTCTGTAGGTAACCCAGCATAGTTTTTTATTTTCTTTTTTTAGTAAATTTATTTATTTTAATTGGAAGCTAATCACTTTACAATATTGTATTTGTTTTGCCAAATATTGACATGAGTCCGCCATGGGTGTACATGTGTTCCCCATCCTGAAACCCCTCCCACCTCCCTCCCCATCTCATCACTCTGGGTCATCCCAGTGCACCAGCCCCAAGCACCCTGTCTCATGCATTGAATCTGGACTGGCGATCCATTTCACATATCACAATATACATGTTTCAAATACCATTCTCCCAAATCACCCCACCCTCATCCTCTCCCACAGAGTCCAAAAGACTGTTCTATACATCTGTGTCTCTTTTGCTGTCTCACATATAGGGTTATCATTACCATCTTTCTAAATTCCATATATATGCATTAATATACTGTATTGGTGTTTTCCTTTCCACTTATTTCACTGTGCATAATAGGATTCAGTTTTGTCCACCTCATTAGAACTGATTCAAATGTATTCTTTTAATGGCAGAGTAATATTCCATGTGTATATATACCACAGCTTTTTTATCCATTCGTCTGCAGTTGGACATCTAGGTTGCTTCCATGTCCTGGCTATTATAAACAATGCTGCAATGAACATTGGGGTACACGTGTCTTTTTCAATTCTGGTTTCCTCAGTGTGTATGCCCAGCAGTGGGATTGCTGGGTCATATGGCAGTTCTAGTTCCAGTTTTTTAAGTACTCACCAAACTTCTCCATAGTAGCTGTACTAGTTTGCATTCTCACCAACAGTGTAAGAGGGTTCCCTTTTTCCCACACTCTCTCCAGAATTTATTGCTTGTAGACTTTTGGATAGCAGCCATTCTGACTGGTGTAAAATGGTACCTCATTGTGGTTTTGATTTGCATTTCTCGGATTATGAGTGATGTTGAGCATCTTTTCACGTTTGTTAGCCATCTGTATGTCTTTTTTGGAGAAATGTCTGTTTAGTTCTTTGGCCCATTTTTTGATTCGGTGGTTTATTTTTCTGGAATTGAGCTGCAGGAGTTGCTTGTATATTTTTGAAATTAATCCTTTCTCAGTTTCTTCATTTGCTATTATTTTCTCCCATTCTGAAGGCTGTCTGTTCACCTTGATTATAGTTTCCTTCGTTGAGCAAAAGCTTTTAAGTTTAATATGGTCTTATTTATTTATTTTTGCTTTTATTTCTATTACTCCAGGAGGTGGGTCATAGAGGATCCTGCTGTGATTTATGTTGGAGAGTGTTTTGCCTATGTTTTCCTCTAGGAGTTTTACAGTTTCTGGTCTTACATTTAGATCTTTAATCCATTTTGAGTTTATTTTTGTGTATGGTGTTAGAAAGTGTTCTAGTTTCATTCTTTTACAAGTGGTTGACCAGTTTTCCCAGCACCATTTGCTAAAGAGATTGTCTTTCCTCCATTGTATATTCTTGCCTCCTTTGTCAAAGATAAGGTGTCCAAAGGTGCGTGGATTTATCTCTGGGCTTTCTATTTTGTTCCATTGATCTATATTTCTATCTTTGTGTCAGTACCATACTGTCTTGATGACTGCAGCTTTGTAATATAGCCTGAGTCAGGCAGGTTGATACCTTCAGTTCCATTCTTGTTTCTCAAGATTGCTTTGGCTATTCGAGGTTTTTTGTATTTCCATACAAATTGTGAAATTATTTGTTTTAGTTCTGTGAAAAATACCATTGGTAGCTTGAAACTGATTGTAGTGAATCTATAGATTGCTTTGGGTAGTATACTCATTTTCAGTATATTGATTCTTCCAATCCATGAACATGGTATATTTCTACATCTATTTCTGTCCTCTTTGATTTCTTTCATCAGTGTCTTATGGTTTTCTATATATAGGTCTTTATTTTCTTTAGGTAGATATATTCCTAAATATTTTATTATTTTCATTGCAATGGTGAACGGAATTGTTTCCTTATGTTCTTTTTCTGTTTTCTCATTGTTAATGTATAGGAATGCAAGGTATTTCTTGTGTTAATTTTATATCCTGAAACTTTACTATATTCATTGATTAGCTCTAGTAATTTTCTGGTAAAGTCTTTTGGGTTTTCTATGTAGAGGATCATGTCATCTGCAAACAGTGAGAGTTTTAATTCTTTTCGAATTTGGATTCCTTTTATGTATTTTTTCTGCTCTGATTACTGTGGCCAAAACTTCCAAAACTATGTTGAATAGTAGTGGAGAGAGTGGGCACACTTGTCTTGTTCCTGACTTTAGGGGAAGCACTTTCAATGTTTCACCATTGAGGATAATGTTTGGATGGGTTTGTCATATACAGCTTTTACTATGTTGAGGTATGTTCCTTCTATTCCTGTTTTCTGGAGGATTTTGATCATAAATGGACGTTGAAATTTGTCAAAGGCTTTCTCTGCATCTATTGAGATACTCATATGGCTTTTATCTTTCCATTTGTTAATGTGGTGTATTACGTTGATTGATTTGTGGATATTGAAGAATCCTTGCATCCCTGGGATAAAGCCCACTTGGTCATGATGTATGTTTAATATGCTGTTGGATTCTGTTTGCTAGTATTTTGTTAAGGACTTTTGCATCTATGTTCATCAGTGATATTGGCCTGTAGTTTTGTGTGTATGTGTGTGTGTGTGTGTGTGTGTGTGTGTGTGTGGCAAAATTGTCAGGTTTTGGTATTAGGGTGATGGTGGCCTCATAGAATGAGTTTGGAAATTTACCTTTATCTGCAATTTTCTGGAAGAGTTGGGGAGGGTAGGTGTTCAGTTCAGTTCAGGTCAGTCGCTCAGTCGTGTCCGACTCTTTGCAACTCCATGAATCACAGCATTCCAGGCCTCCCTGTCCATCACCAACTCCCGGACTTCATTCAAACTCATGTCCATTGAGCTGATGATGCCATCCAGCCATCTCATTCTCTGTCGTCCCCGTCTCCTCCTGCCCCCAATCTCTCCCAGCATCAGAGTCTTTTCCAGGGAGTCAACTCGTTTCATGAGGTGGCCAAAGAATTGGAGTTTCAGTTTTAGCATCAGTCCTTCCAGTGAACACCCAGGATTGATCTCCTTTACGATGGACTGGTTGGATCTCCTTGCAGTCCAAGGGACTCTCAAGAGTCTTCTCCAACACAACATCAATTCTTCGGCGATCAGTTTTCTTCACAGTCCAACTCTCACATTCATACATGACCACGGGAAAAGCCATATCCTTGACTACATGGACCTTTTTGGTCAAAGTAATGTCTCTTCTTTTTAATATGCTATCTAGGTTGGTCATAACTTTCCTTCCAAGGAGTAAGCGTTGTTTAATTTCCTGGCTGCAATCAGCATTTCCAGTGATTTTGGAGCCCCAAAAAATAAAGTCTGACACTGCTTCCACTGTTTCCCCATCTATTTCCCATGAAGTGATGAGACCACCCACATGCCATGATCTTTGTTTTCTGAATGTTGAGCTTCAAGCCAACCTTTTCACTCAGCTCTTCTCTAAATTTTTGGTAGAATTCAGCTGTGAAGCCATCTGGACCTGGGCTTTTGTTTGCTGGAAGATTTCTGATTACAGTTTCAGTTTCCATGCTTGTGAGTTCAGTTCAGTTCAGTTCAGTCGCTCAGTCGTGTCCGACTCTCCGCGACCCCATGAATCACAGCACGCCAGGCCTCCCTGTCCATCACCAACTCCCGGAGTACACTCAAACTCATGTCCACAGAGTCGGTGATGCCATCCAGCCATCTCATTCTCCGTCGTCCCCTTCTCCTCCCGCCCCCAACCAGGGTCTGTTAATTGTTCTATTTATTCCTGTTCAGTTTTGGAAAGTTGTATTTTTCTAAGCATTTGTCCATTTCTTCCTAGTTGTCCAATTTATTGGCATATAGTTGCTGATAGCAGTCTCTTATGATCCTTTGTATTTTTGTGTTGTCTGTTGTGATTTCTCCATTTTCACTTCTAATTTTGTTGATTTGATTCTTCTCCCTTTGTTTCTTGATGAGTCTGACTAATGGTTTGTCAATTTTATTTATCTTCTCAAATAACAAGCTTTTAGCTGTGTCGATTTTTGCTATGGTCTCTTTTGTTTCTTTTGCATTTATTTCTGGCTTAATTTCTAAGATTTCTTTCCTTCTACTAATCCTGGGGTTCTTAATTTCTTCCTTTTCTATTTGCTTTAGGTGTCATGTTAGGTTATTTAGTTGACTTTTTTCTTGCTTCTTGAGGTAAGCCTGTATTGCTATGAAAATTCTCCTTAGCACTGCTTTTACAGTGTCCCAGAGGTTTTGGGTTGTTGTGTTCACATTTCCATTCTTTTCTGTGCATATTTTGATTTCTTCTATGATTTGTTGGTTATTCAGCAGTGTGTTATTCAGCATCCATATGTTGGCATTTTTAATAGTTTTTCTCCTATAATTGAGATCTAATCTTACTGCATTGTGGTCAGAAAAGATGCATGGAATGATTTCAGTTTTTTTGCATTTACCAAGGCTAGATTTATGGCACAGGATGTGATATATCCTGGAGAAGGTTCCATGTGCACTTGAGAAAAAGGTGAAATTCATTGTTTCGGGGTGAAATGTCCGACAGATATCAATTAGGTCTAACTGGTCTATGGTATCATTTAAAGTTTGTGGTTCCTTGTTAATTTTTTGTTTAGTTGATCTATCTATAGGTGTGAGTGGGATATTAAAGTCTCCCACTATTATTATGTTATTATTAATTTCCCCTTTCACACTTGTTAACATTTGTCTTACATATTGCGGTGCTCCTATGTTGGGTGCATATAGGTTTATAATTGTTATATCTTCTTCTTGGATTGATCCTTTGATCATTATGTAGTGTCCTTCTTTGTCTCTTTTCAAAGCCTTTGTTTTAAAGTATTTTTTTCTGATATGAGTATTGCTTCTCCTGCTTTCTTTTGGTCTCTATTTGCGTGGAATATCTTTTCCCAGCCCTTCACTTTTAGTCTGTATGTGTCCCTTGTTTCGAGGTGGGTGTCTTGTAGACATCATATTTGGAGGTCTTTTTTTTTTTTTAATCCATTCAGCCAGTCTTTGTCTTTTGGTTTGGGCATTCAACCCATTTACATTTAAGATAATTACTGATAAATATGACCCCATTGCCATTTACTTTATTGTGTTGGGTTTGAGTTTACACATCCTTTCTGTCTTTCCTGTCTAGAGAATATCGTTTAGCATTTGTTGGAGAGCTTGTTTGGTGGTACTAAATTCTCTCAGCTTTTGCTTGCCTGTAAAGTTTTTAATTCTCCTTCATATTTGAATGAGATCCTTGCTGGTTACAGTAATCTGGGCTGTAGGGTATTTTCTTTCATCATTTTAAGCATGTCTTGCCATTCTCTTCTGGACTGAAGAGTTTCTATTGAAAGATCAGCTGTTATCCTTACAGGAATCCCCTTGTGTGTTTCTTGTTGTTTTTCCCTTGCTGCTTTTAATATTTGTTCTTTGTGTTTCATCTTTGTTAATTTGATTAATATGTGTCTTGGAGTGTTTTGCCTTGGCCTTATCCTCTTTGGGACTCTCTGGGTTTCTTAGACTTGGGTGACTATTTCCTTCTCCATTTTAGGGAAGTTTTCAACTATTATCTCCTCAAGTATTTTCTCATGACCTTTCTTTTCGTCTTCTTATTCTGGGACTCCTATGATTTGAATATTGGGACGATGCACATTGTCCCAGGGGTCACTGAGGTTGTCCTCATTTCTTTTAATTCTTTTTTCCTCTTTCTTTCATTTATTTCTACCATTCTATCTTCTCCCTCACTAATCCTACTTTTTTCCTCCGTTATTCTACTGTTGGTTCTCTCCAGAGTGTTTTTTATCTCATTTATTGCATTATTCATTGTATATTGACTCTTTCTTATTTCTTCTTCTTCTGCTGCTACTGCTAAGTCACGTCAGTCGTGTCCGACTCTGTGCGACTCTTTAGACTGCAGCTTACCAGGCTCCCCCATCCCTGGGATTCTCCAGACAAGAACACTGAAGTGGTTTGCCATTTCCTCCTCCAATGCATGAAGGTGAAAAGTGAAAATGAAGTCTATCAGCCATCTCCGACTCTTTGCAACCCCATGGACTGCAGCCTACCAGGCTCCTCCATCCATGGGATTTTCCAGGCAAGAGTACTGGAGTGGGGTGCCATTGCCTTCTCCATTTTATTTCTCCTCAGTTCAGTTCAGTTCAGTTCATTTCAGTCACTCAGTCGTGTCCGACTCTCCGCGACCCCATGAATCACAGCACGCCAGGCTTCCCTCTCCATCACCAACTCCCGGAGTTCACTCAAACTCATGTCCACAGAGTCGGTGATGTCATCCAGCCATTTCATTCTCTGTCGTCCCCTTCTCCTCCCACCCCCAAACTTTCCTAGCATCAGATTCTAGATCGCTGTTAAACATTTCTTGCATCTTCTTGATCTTTGTCTCCAGGCTATTTATCTGTAACCTCATTTTGTTTTCAAGATTTTGTATCATTTTCACTATCATTATTCGGAATTCTTTATCAGGTAGATTCCCTATCTCTCTTTTGTATGGGTTGGTGAGCATTTATCCTGTTCCTTTACCTGCTGGGTATTTCTCTGCCTTTTCGTCTTGTTTATTTTGCTGTGTTTGGGGTGGCCTTTCCGTATTCTGTCAGTTTGTGGTTCCTCTTTATTGTGGAAGTTCCTCACTTTGGGTGTGGTTGGACGTGTGGTTTGTCAAGGTTTCCTGGTTAGGGAAGCTTGTGTTGGTGTTCTGGTGGGTGGAGATGGAGTTCTTCTATCAGAAGTGCATGGAAGTGTGTTTTGAGATGAGTTTTGAGATGTCTATGGGTTTGGAGTGACTTTGGGCAGCCTGTATTGAAGCTCAGGGCTATGTTCCTGTGTTTCTGGAGAATTTGCATGGTATGCCTTTCTCTGGAACTTGTTGGCCCTTGAGTGGTGCTTGGTTTCAGTGTAGCTATGGAGGGATTTGATAAGCTCCTATCAATTAATGTTCCCTGGAGGTAGGAATTCTCTGGTGTTCTCAGGATTTGGACTTAAGCCTCCTGTCTCTGGTTTTCAGTCTTATTCTTACAGTAGCCTCAAATTTCTCCATCTATACAGCCTCAATGATAAAACATCTAGATTAATGATGTAAAGTTTCTCCACAGTGAGGGACACCTGGAGAGGTACACAGAGTTACATAGAGAAGAGAAGAGGGAGGAGGGAGATAGAGCTGACCAGGAGGAGAAGAGGGGGAATAAAAAGGGGAGAGAGCAAGCTAGCCAGTAATCACTTCCCTATGTGCTCTCCACAGTCTGGACCCCTCAGAGATATTCATGGAGTTACACAGAGAAGAGAAGAGGGAGAAGGAGACAGAGGTGGCCAGGAGAATGAAAGGGGAAATCAAAAGGAGAAAGACTGATCCAGCCAATAATCAGTTCCCTAAGTGTTCTCCACCGGAGAAGGCAATGGCAAGCTACTCCAGTACTACTGCCTAGAAAATCCCATGGATGGAGGAGCCTGGTAGGCTGCAGTCCATGGGGTCACTAAGGGTCGGACATGACTGTGCGACTTCACTTTTCACTTTCACACATTGGAGAAGGAAATGGCAACCCACTCCCGTGTTCTTGCCTGGAGAATCCCAGGGACGGGGGAGCCTGGTGGGCTTCCGTCTATGGGGTCACACAGAGTCGGACACGACTGAAGTGACTTAGCAGCAGCAGCAAGTGTTCTCCACAGCCCAGAACACACAAAGAAATTCACAAAGTTGGGTAGGGAAGAGAAGGGGGAGGGAGGAGATAGAGGCGACCTGTTGGAGAAAAAGGAGAGTTCACAGGGTGAGAGAGCAATCCAGCCAGTAATCGCACTCCCAAATAAAAATGGGTACTAAAGTTTGGGTCCTTAAAGGTACAAAATTGATAACAAAAACCAAAAAGCAAAGATTAAAAATCTAGAGTAGAGGTTAGATTCTCAAAAATACAATATTAAAGAAAAAAACAGTCACAAAAATTATAATATATATATATATATGAAGTTTGCTTTGAAAATAGGGTCCTTTTTTTGCAAAGTAATAGTAAGTTATAAAAATGAAAATTAAACAAGTAAAAGTACTTAAATTTTTTTTAAAAAATTAAAAATTAAAAAAATGATAATAGTAAAAATATATCTAGGACTTTCTCTGGTGTTGTTGTGGACAGTGAGGGGTCAGTTCATTTTCAGATAGTTCCTTGATCCAGCTTTCACTTCTCGAGATCTATAGGCTCATTCCTATGTAGTTGGTGCTAACTACAGGGTTTTAATCTATTGCACCTCTCACTTCCAAAGCGGTTCCCTCTGTATTTTTAAGCTTTTTCTGTTTGCTGGCCTCTTCAGTGTCTAATTTCCACCCTGACACAAGGGGGAGGTAGTGATCACTTTTTTAGGCTCACTTGTTCAGTCATGCTGTGGGGAGGGAGGAACACTGCAAACAAATATCACTAGCGTCTGTGGGGAGTGTTCCCAGTGTCTCGGCCACACTGGGTTTACCCCTGCTCACGGCGTGTGTGCTTTCCGAGTTTACACTGCTCAGTCTCTAGGTTGCTCTGCCAGGAACTGTCTGAGGCGGGCCCTGGGTTGAGTGTACTTCCCAGGTCTACTCCACTCAGGTTCAGGTTTTGAGTATTCCACAAAAGCGCAGACTTGATTGGGCCTGTTTTTGTGCCCTTCCCTGGTCCAAGCAGTTCAGGTTACCAGGTGCTTGGCGAGTGCACGTGCCCCCAGTTGGAGCTAAGACTTATCGCCTCCCCCATCTCTGCTGCTCGGTTTTCTGGGTGTACAACAGGCGCACCTTCTCAGGTGTGCCCCGTGTCTCTTCTGGGGAGCTGCATCTCCTGGCGGATGACAACCATCTAGAATCCCAAGGAGTCTTGGTTAGCAACAAGCCTGTTTCAGTTTGGTTGATGATGCCTCTTGGGCTAAGATTGCCCCCTTCTGGCTCTGGCTGCCCTAACCTGCCTGGCTCCGGCGGGGGATGGGCTGGTCCACAGACGGCTACCTCTGATCAGTCCTTTGTTCTGTCAGTGGGCCTGGCAGTGTCTTAGGTTAGGACTTTTCAAGGCATAGCTATCAAACAGTCTGGGTCGCTCTCTATACTTAGTTCCCCCAGATTGCCCTCAGGTCATTCAGTCCTGGTCCTTACCCTAAGCAATGCAGCATGTACCTCCCTGGGCAGTCCCAGGCTGCTAGTGGCAGATGCGAGAGTCTGCACTGCTTCTCCACTGGGAGTTGCTTTAGTCATCTAATCTGTGGGTTTTAATTATGTATTTATTTTTCCTTTCGGTTATGTTGCCCTCTGAGGTTCCAAGGCTCACCAGAGGTTTGCCTGTGAGAGTGTTTCCTGGTGTTTGGCAACTCAGGAGACAGGGACCAAGATCATCCCCATGGTAAAGAAATGCAAAAAAGCAAAATGGCAGCTTATGAGGCCTTACAAAGAGCTGTGAAAAGAAAAGTGAAAAGCAAGGGAAAAAAGGAAAGATATAAGCATCTGAATGCAGAGTTCCTAGGAATAGCAAGGAGAGATAAGAAAGACTTCGTCAGTGATCAATGCAAAGAAATAGAGGAAAACAACAGAATAGGAAAAACAAGAGATCTCTTCAAGAAAATTAGAGTTATCAAGGGAACATGTCATGCAAAGATGGGGTCGATAAAGGACAGAAATGGTATGGACCTAATAGAAGCAGAAGATATTAAGAAGAGGTGGCAAGAATACACAGAAGAACTGTACAAAAAAGATCTTCACAACCAAGAGAAACACGATGAAGTGATCACTCAACTGGAGCCAGACATCTTGGAATGAGAAGTCAAGTGGGCCTTAGAGAGCATCACTACGAACAAAGCTACTGAAAGTGATGGAATTCCAGTTGAGCTCTTTCAAATCCTGAAAGATGATGCTGTGAAAGTGCTGCACTCAATATGCCAGCATATTTGGAAAACTCAGCAGTGGCCACAGGATAGGAAAAGGTCAGTCTTCCTTCCAATCCCAAAGAAAGGGAATGCCAAAGAATGCTCAAACTACCACACAAATGTACTCATCTCACATGCGAGTAAAGTCATGCTTAAAATTCTCCAAGCCACTCATCAGCAATATGTGAACCGTGAACTTCCAGATGTTCAAGCAGGTTTCAAAAAAGGCAGAAGAACCAGAGATGAAATTGCCAACATCTACTGGATCATGGAAAAAGCAAGAGAGTTCCAGAAAAACATCTATTTCTGCTTCATTGACTATGTCAAAACCTTTGACTGTGCGGAACACAATAAACTGTGGAACATTCTGAGAGATGGGAATACCAGACCACCTGACCTGCCTCTTGAGAACCCTGTATGCAGGTCAGGAAGCAACAGTTACAACTGGACATGGAACAACACACTGGTTCCAAATAGGAAAAGGAATATGTCAAGACTGTATATTGTCACCCTGCTTCAGTTCAGTCGCTCAGCCATTTCCGACTCTTTGCGACCCCATGAATAATAGCATGCCAGGCCTCCCTGTCCAACACCACCTCTCGGAGTTCACCCACACTCGTGTCCATCGAATCGGTGATGCCATCCAGCCATCTCATTCTCTGTCGTCCCCTTCTCCTCCCGCCCCTAATCTCTCCCAGTATCAGACTCTTTTCCAGTGAGTCAACTAATCTCATGAAGTGGCCAAAGTATTGGACTTTCAGCTTTAGCATCAGTCCTTCCAATGAACACCCAGGATTGATCTCCTTTAGAATGGACTGATTGGATCTCCTTGCAGTCAAAGGGACTCTCAAGAGTCTTCTCCAGCACCACAGTTCAAAAGCATCAATTTTTCGTCAATCAGCTTTCTTCACAGTCCAACTCTCACATCCATACATGACCACTGGACAAAAACATAGCTTGGACTAGATGGACCTTTGTTGGCAAAGTAATGTCTCTGCGTTTGAATATACTATCTAGTTTGGTCATAACCTTCCTTCCAATGAGTAAGCGTCTTTTAATTTCATGGCTGCAATCAGCATCCGCAGTGATTTTGGAGCCCCAAAAAATAAAGTCTGACACTGTTTCCACTGTTTCCTCATCTATTTCCCATGAAGTGATTGGACCAGATGCCATGATCTTTGTTTTCTGAATGTTGAGCTTCAAGCCAACTGTTCCAGTCTCCTCTTTCACTTTCATCAAGAGACTTTTGTGTTCTTCTTCACTTTCTGCCATAAGGGTGGTGTAATCTGCATATCTGATGTGATTGATATTACTCCCAGCAATCTTGATTCCAGCTTGTGCTTCTTCCAGCCCAGTGTTCCTCGTGATGTACTCCGCATAGAAGTTAAATAAGCAGGGTGACAGTATACAACCTTGACGTACTCCTTTTCCTATTTGGAACCAGCCTGTTGTTTCATGTCCTGTTCTAACTGTTGCTTCCTTACCTGAATACAGGTTCCTCAAGAGGCAGATCAGGTGGTCTGGTATTCCCATCTCGTTCAGAATGTTCCACAGTTTATTGTGATCCACACAGTCAAAGGTTTTGGCATAGTCAATGAAGCAGTAATAGATGTTTTCCTGGAACTCTTTTGCTTTCTCCATGATCCAGCGGATGTTGGCAATTTTATCTCTGGTGCCTCTGCCTTTTCTAAAACCTGCTTGAACATCTGGGAGTTCACGGTTCACATATTGCTGAAGCCTGGCTTGGAGAATTTTGAGCATGACTTTACTAGAGTGTGAGATGAGTGCAATTGTGCAGTAGTTTGAGCATTCTTTGGCATTGCCTTTCTTTGGGATTGCAATGAAGACTGAACTTTTCCAGTCCTGTGGCCACTGCTGAATTTTTATTTAACTTATATTCAGAGTACATCATAAGGAGCGCTGGGCTGGAAGAAGCACAAGCTGGGATCAAGATTGCCGGGAGAAATAACAATAACCGCAGATATTCAGATGACACCACCCTTATGGAAGAAAGTGAAGAGGAACTAAAAAGCCTCTTGATGAAAGTGAAAGAGGAGAGTGAAAAGGTTGGCTTGAAGCTCAACTTTCAGAAAACAAAGATCATTGCATCTGGTCCCATCACTTCATGGGAAATAGATGGGGAAACAGTGGAAACAGTGTCAGACTTTAGTTTTTTGGGCTTCAAAATCACTGCGAATGCTGATTGCAGCCATGAAATTAAAAGACGCTTACTCCTTGGAAGGAAAGTTATGACCAACCTTGATAGTATATTAAAAAGCAGAGACATTACTTTGCCAACCAAGGTCCATCTAGTCAAGGCTATGGTTTTTCCTATGGTCATGTATGGATGTGAGAGTTGGACTGTGAAGAAAGCTGATCGCCGAAGAATTAATGCTTTTGAACTGTGGTGCTGGAGAAGGGACTCTTGAGAGTCCCTTGGACTGCAAGGAGATCCAACCAGTCCATTCTAAAGGAGATCAATCCTGGGTGTTCATTGGAAGGACTGATGCTAAAGCTGAAACTCGAATTTTTGGCCACCTCATGTGACAAGTTGACTCCCTGGAAAAGACTCTGATGCTGGGAGGGATTGTGGGCGGGTGGAGACGGGGACGACAGAGAATGAGATGGCTGGATGGCATCACTGACTCGATCGACATGAGTTTGTGTGAACTCTGGGTGTTGGTGATGGACAGGGAGGCCTGGCGTGTTGTGATTCATGGGGTCGCAAAGAATCGGACACGACTGAGCGGATGAACTTACTGACTGATCTGACTCTTTTTTAAGACTCCCTTCCTGGGATGGATCTCCATCCCTCCCTCTTTTGTCTCTCTTTTTATCTTTGATTTTTTTTCTACCTCCTTTTGAAGACAATGAGCTGCCTTTCTGGGTGCCTGATGTCCTCTGCCAGCATTCAGAAGTTGTTTTGTGGAATTTGCTTCGTGTTCAAATGTTCTTTCAATCAATTTGTGGGGGAGAAAGTGGTCTCCCTGCTCTATTCCTCCACCATCTTAAGACACCCCCCCCCACCAATTTTCTCTTTTATGAGTAATGTTTTTTGCTGTCAATGTGTAAAAACCATTCACCAAGCCCTAGGTCCAAGAGATTTTCTCCTATTTTCTTAAAAGTGTTTCAAAATTTGAAATTTTACATTTAAAACTGTTTCATTTTAAGTTAATATTAATATTTGTTAAAAAATACTCTATTCCTTTTTCATTATATTGCTTTTTAATTTTTGTAAAAAAATTAAATGTGCAGTTGAATCCCTTGGGATAAAATTTTCTCATACTGCCTTTTGCTCCTTTCGGGTGGGGGGGGGAGAAAAAGAAAGAAAGAAGGAAAAAAGCCTCAAAAGGGTAGGCTTGTATGAAAACTTAACAGTGTCTTTATTGAAAAGAAAGAGAATTGGAAATCCATAAGATAAGTTTCTTTCCTCTTCGTTGTTACAATTGTGTAGGAACTTGTCCTTAAGTCGTGCCCAATTCCTCATGATTTCTAACTTTTTTCCCAACTATAAATCTGAAAGATTTCAATGATAGCTATATTGGATACTTTCAGAGGGTTTTACCAGTCACTTGAAGGGAATGACTTGTCCATCTAGATATTTCCCAGGCCTTTGGTTCTCTTCAGTACAAAAACATTTTCTTACATGTACCTAACTTTTTATTTTTTATTCTCTGAGTTAGCTACTCTGTACACTCTCCCTTTACCTTAATTGAGGAGATGAGGTGAGAGCAATTTAAGGAAGATCACAGTAAACTTTATTGAAAAAATAAAAAAAACAACAATCAAACTGTTAAGGGTTGAAGACATGAACAACTTGGAGACATTTCTCACTATATGAGCTTTTCTCATGGGAAAAGATGAAATTCTTTTTAACCAGTTGCTTCACACTAGAGGAATGGGGAGGAAAGTTATTGTACCCTGGTACTCCAGAAAGGCAGGCTTTCTTGTTGATTCTTCTCCTTGTCTTGTCAATCAATTGTTAAAAAATTTTTATTCATGGCTCTGAGTAGAGTTTGAATGAGCCATTCCCAGAGCCACTGATATAAAACTTGAATTGTGGAAAACATTACCACATCTCATGTCTACAATCATTTTGTACTTCATGAAAATCTTAGACCACAGAGTAGATATAACTAAATCAGTCCAAAAGTAATTTTGGGAGACAGGCAACAGAAGGGAGTAACTAAAAGTCCTTTCACCATGATCTCTGACTATTCATGCAGAAAGGTGGGGGGAAGGTATTGTTTACTGTATAAAAAATCTGTGGATATGGATCACAGACTGTAGATGACTGATCATATTATACTAAAGCATGGCACATTAGAAGTACAGTGGGAACCCATGCTTATGTCTTGTAGAATTTTCAATCTGTGTGCTTGGAGGCTCTCAGTATTGTTAGATACAAGGGGTTTAAGAGGTATCCTGTGAAGTAGAAATGGTACTAATCTTGCAATTGCTCACTAAGAAAATCTGATGATTGAGTCTTCTTTGTAAAGTATTAGTAACCCAAATCAGTAAGTTGATTCTCCTACTATTTCTTTCTTTTCTTTTTTAAAGATTTGGCAGGTAAAATTCTCCAATATTTAATATAAATGGAAGGGAGTATAAAATTATTCCCATGCTATGGCTGTGTCAACTGAAACTGACCCAAATTTTCAAGTTTTGATCAAAGTTATTGATATAACAATACCTTGCAAGGAAACATCTGAGTATCAACATTTACTGAAGAATCTCCATGTAGTAAGTAAATAATAAGAAAAAATACTCTGGTAGAGTGAATGCATTTGGAAAGTGCAGGAATGTAGTCAGCAGACAGGATCTCAGAGCATTTCCCAGATCTGAAATTCTTGGCTAGAATTGTTCTTTAATGGAAAAATTTGGCCTACTAGGGAAAAACGACCTACTGGTTTTTGACAGACATAAATAAGAATCAAGGAACTGCAGTCCAAGGGTATTAAAAGGCATGAAAGTGCATGAAAACACTTTCCAAATTTAAGGATATTGTGCTTAAGGTGGAGTTCTCCAAAACTCTTTTATCTAAGTGCATGGATTTCATCTGTGCCATGTAAAAATTATCAGTGTGCAGCTCGCAAGAGCTGGCTTTAGGAAGACAATGTTATGAAGCTTCCTGGTGAGAAGCCATGGACATAGAAGCTCCTCAGTGTGTCTGAACCCTCAACTTCTCTCCCACCTGAAATGACCTCCTGGGACAGTTTTCTGTGTGTCCCGTGTCAGCACTCATGCTCACGCCCACTGTGGGTAGGCTGATGGCCATTATTCAAGAGGTGCTCCCAGCTTCTGTTAGGGTTGTCTGCTCAGGAAGACAGGAACTCTAGCTGAAATGCCCAGGGCAGAGCCCCAACGGCCAACCTGGCTGCGTGGACAGGGGTGCCTCTTATGGCAGTCTCTAAAATCAATTACGGACAAGGCAATGGCATCCCACTCCAGTACTCTTGCCTGGAAAATCCCATGGACAGAGGAGCTTGGTAGGCCGCAGTCCATGGGGTTGCTAAGAGTCGGACACGACTGAGCGACTTCCCTTTCACTTTTCACCTTCATACATTGGAGAAGGAAATGGCAACCCATTCCAGCGTTCTTGCCTGGAGAATCCCAGGGACAGGGGAGCCTGGTGGGAGCCTGCCGTCTCTGGGGTCACACAGAGTCAGACACGACTGAAGCGACTTAGCAGCAGCAGAATCAATTGCAGGAACTTTGAGGTACGGGAGACACAGACTCTTCAACCCTCGGGTGTCATGCTCTATGCTGGTGTTTCACCCTGGGGGTTACTTATTCCCTTGTCAGTGTAGGGAGACTTCCCTATAGCGCTCAGTTCCCCTGCAGTGTTTACATCAGGGTTATTGGCACCTCTGGGGAGCAGGTTGCAAGAATGCTTCCCCGACTGCAGGGCCTGCAGTGGAGAGTAAATCATGAGAGTAGTTTACCAGTGGAGGATAAATCCTGAGTGAAGTTAAACAGGTGCCATTCTAGTTGGTGCCTTCTGAGGAGTATGAAAGCTAGAAGGAATTTCTTCCACTTGAGAGTGCTCATCGCAAGAAGTAGCGCAGTTCATTGGAAAATGAGTGGAAAGTGAGTGAAGATCTAACATACATTCCTATAGTTTCACAGATATATTATTTAACGGGAAAATATGTCAACACATATTAGCAAAGGGCACTCTTGCCCACGATGAAGTAGGAGACATCTATTTGTAGCCTGTTGTAGAATCATGATTGATTTGCAAGCATAGATGGAGTTTGTTTGTAATTAATTGGTTGGTGGGAGTCTGATAAGTTGTCCAATGCACAGGTTGGTTTTGTCTGTGGATATTTGTGATTAAGGGGAGTTTATGCCTCTATTTTTGTGAGAGTGTGTAAGGGTGATTGTTGTGTTTGGAGGGTGTTGAGATTGTAACACAGGCATCAAGTAGTTGGTGATTAGGTGTTTGATGTTTGAGGACCATTTTTACATGTGCTATTTTCACCAATGAATTTGGGGATTTGTGTGTGTTTAATGGTGGATTTTCATATGTGTAAGGGCAATGTTAGGAAAAGTAGTGGTGTATATTACTTTGGGTGTACCGTCTATTCTGTCTACTTGAGGAATGTCAGATGATATTTTGTGTACTGAGGGCACCATTTTTGTCTAGTAATTGTTGTACAGTTCTGTGGTTTTGGTGTGTGTGGATTTTCAGGAGCTATCTATGGAACTATCTATATATATTTTGCTGTGTAGGGGCAAGTCTGTGGCTATTTTGGTGGACTAGTAGATGTTGTTTCTACCTGTGTTTATATGTTTCTGTATTCTGCAAGATGGAAGAATTAATTCTGTGTGAGAATTTGGGAATATGGGATAAGCATATGTAGGTGGTATGTATTTGAAACAGAATATATGTATATGGTCATATCTTTGCATAATTGTAGTGTAGTGGGTAATTGTGGTTATATTTGGGGCTTATGGAGAGTTGTGTGTATAATGAGTTTATGTGTGTATTTAAGGGGCATGATGGACAGGGAGGCCTGGTGTGCTGTGATTCATGGGGTCACGAAGAGTCGATCACTACTGAGCGACTGAACTGAACTGAACTAAGGGTGTTTATACATGTGTGTTGTGGTAGGTAATATATGCGGATATTCAGGGTGAGGATTGATATACATATATAGTGTCCTTCTCTTTGTATTTTGGGAGAGAGGTGAAAAGGTTGTATTCTGGAGAGAGAGAGCATAAAGAATCTCCAGTATTCTTGCCTGGAGAATCCCCATGGACAGAAGAGCCTGGTGGGCTATAGTCCGTGGGGTCACAAAGAGTCAGACACGGCTAAGCGACTAAGTGCAGCATCAGTTCAGATAAGTTCAGTTCAGTCGCTCTGACTCTTTGTGATCCCACGAATCACAGCACTCCAGGCCTCCCTGTCCATCACGAACTCCACACTCATGTCCATCGAGTCGGTGATGCCATCCAGCCATCTCATTCTCTGTCGCCCCCTTCTTCTGCTTCCCCCAATCCCTCCCAGCATCAGAGTCTTTTCCAGTGAGTCAACTCCTCGCATGAGGTGGCCAAAGTATTGGAGTTTCAGCTTTAGCATCAGTCCTTCCAATGAACACCCAGGATTGATCTCCTTTAGAATGGACTGGTCGGATCTCCTTTCTGTCCAAGGGACTCTCAAGAGTCTTCTCCAACACCACAGTTCAAAAGCATCAATTTTTCGGCAATCTGCTTTCTTTACAGTCCAAATCTCACATCCATACATGACCATGGGAAAAACCAGAGCCTTGACTAGATGGATCTTGGTTGGCAAAGTAATGTCTCTGCTTTTTAATATGCTATCTAGGTTGGTCATAACTTTCCTTCCAAGTAGTAAGCATCTTTTAATTTCAAGGCTGCAATCAGCATCTGCAGTGACTTTGGACCCCAAAAGTATTAAGTCTGACACTGTTTCCCCATCTATTTCCCATGAAGTGATGGGACCAGATGCCATGATCTTTGTTTTCTGAATGTTGAGCTTCAAACCAACATTTTCACTCTCCTCTTTCACTTTCATCAAGAGGCTTTTTAGTTCCTCTTCACTTTCTGCCATAAGGGTAGTGTCATCTGCATATCTGAGGTTATTGATATTTCTCCCGGCAATCTTGATTCCAGCTTGTGCTTCTTCCAGCCCAGCGTTACTCCCTGATGTACTCTGCGTATGATGTACTCTGCGTATAAGTTAAACAAGCCGGGTGACAATATACAACCTTGACATACTCCTTTTCCTATTTGGAACCAGTCTGTTGTTCCATGTCCAGTTATAACTGTTACTTCCTGACCTGCATACAGATTTCTCAAGAGGCAGGTAAGGTGGTCTGTTATTCCCATCTCTCTCAGAATTTTCCACAGTTTATTGTGCTCCACGCATTCAAAGGCTTTGGTATAGTCAATGAAGCAGAAATAGATGCTTTTCTGGAACTCTCTTACTTTCTCCATGATCCAGCAGATGTTGGCAATTTGGTCTCTGGTGCCTCTTCTTTTTCAAAAATCTGCTTGAACATCTGGAAGCTCATGGTTCACATATTAGCATAACATTTTGTTCTTTATATTCAGAATTGTGTATTTTTCTTAATATTCTTTTTGGGATAATTCATTGCTTTTATATAATGACTTCTACATGCTAATTTTCTATCCTGCAACTTTGCTAGACTTCTTCTTTTGTGATTTTAAGCAAGGTGAAACGACAGCCTTCAGAATGGGAGAAAATAATAGCAAATGAAACAACTGATAAAGGATTAATCTCAAAAATGTACAAGCAGCTCCTACAGCTCAATTCCAGAAAAATATACGACCCAATCAAAATATGGGCCAAAGAACTAAACAGATATTTCTTCAAAGAAGACATAAAGATGGCTAAGAAACACATGAAAAAATGCTCAACATCCTTCATAATCAGAGAAATGAAAATCAAAACCACAATGAGATACCATTTCACACCAGTCAGAATGGCTGCTATCCAAAAGTCTACATGCAATAAATGGTGGAAAGGGTGTGGAGAAAAGGGATCCCTCTTACACTGTTGGTGGGAATGAAAACTAGTACAGCCACTATGGAGAACAGTGTGGAGATTCCTCAAAAAACTGGAAATAAAACTGCCATATGATCCAGCAATTGCACTCCTGGGCATACACACCAATGAAACCAGATTTTAATGCATTTTATTTCTTCTTCTTGCCTAAGTCCTCTGGCTCGGACTTTCAGTGCTATGTTGAATAAACGTGGTGGGTTTGGGCATTTGTGCCTTCTTCCTGATATTAGAACCAAAGTTTTCAGTTTTTCTCTGTTGAGTAATATGTTTGCTGGGACCTTTTCATATATGTAATTATTGTGTTGAGGTACGATCCTTCTATACCCAATTTGCTGAGAGATTTTATCATGAAAAATGTTGCATATTGTCAAATCCTTTTCTGCGTCTATCGAGATGATCGTGAATTTTTCCCCATTTTGTTAATAGAGTGTATTATGTTGATTGATTTGTGTATTTTGAACCATCCTTGCATCCCATGAATAAATCGCGCTTAATCATGGAGTCAGTCAGTCAGTCAGTTCAGTCGCTCAGTCATGTCCGACTCTTTGCGACCCCATGAATCACAGCACCTCAGTCCTTTCTGTCCATCACCAACACCCGGAGTTCACTCAAACTCATGTCCATCGAGTCGGTGATGCCATCCAGCCATCTCATTCTCTGTCGTCCCCTTCTTCTCCCGCCCACAATCCCTCCCAGCGTCAGAGTCTTTTCCTGTGAGTCAACTCGTCGCATGAAATCATGGAGTAGGATCCTTCTAATCAATTCTTGAATTAGCTTTGCTAATATTTTTTGAAGATTTTTGAATCTGTTCTCATTCCACATATTGACCTATAATCTTCTTGTAATGTCTTTGACTTTGATATCAAGGTAATGCTGGCCTTGTAAACTTAATTTTGAAGGGTTCCCTCCTCTCCAGTTTTTTGGGATGAGTTTGAAAAGGATTGGTATTAATTCTTTAAATGTTTAGTAAAATGTACCAGTGAAGCCATATGGTCCTGGATATTCTTTATTTTTGTATTATTGATTCTGTCTCCTTATTTGTTATTGGTCTGTTCAAACTTTCTATTTTTTCTCGGTTCAGTGTTGATAGGTTGTACGTTTCTAGGAATTTATCTGTTTCTTCTAGGTTATCTAATTTGTTGACCCAATTATTTATGATAGACTCTAATGATTCTTTTTTTTTTTTTTTTACTGAGGCATCATTTGTATCACCTCCTTTTTCATTTATGATTTCATTGATTTGTCTCTCTTTCTTCTTAGTGAATGCAGCTAACAGTCTGTCATAATAATGTCAAAAAACCACTTAGTTTTATATTTTCTATTATTTTTCTGTTATCTAATTCTTTCTGATAAATGTGAGATTAGTATTTTCAATTTCTATAGTTCTTTGAAGCATAAAATTAAATTTTTATTTGAAGTTTTTCTTTCCTTTTAATGTATGCATTTATCACCATGAATATCTCCTGTAGTGCTTCTTTTGCTTCATCCCATAAATCTTAGTGTGTTGTGTTTCATTTTAGTTTCCTTCAATATACTTTTCATTTTCCCTTTGATTTTATCTTTGACCCAATTAAAAAAAATTGATACAGCATGATAAATATAATTAAAATGAGTATTTTTTATATGAGGGCTAAGAATGTAAATCCTAAAAGTTCTCATCACGAAAGAAACATTTTTTTCTTTTCTTTTTATTTTGTATCTATACAAGATGATGTTCACTAACCTCCCTGTGGTAATCATTTCATGATGTATATAAGTCAAATCATTATGCTGTCTTAAAATTATGCAGTGGTGAATGTTAGTTATGCCCCAATAAAACCAGAAGTGGGGGAAAAGAGTATATTATTTAGTTTCCACATATTTCTCAAATTTCATGTTTTCTTGCTATTAAGGGATTTCTTATTTCATTCTATTGTGGTCAGAAAAGATGGCTGTAATTTTTTCAGTCCTTTATAATGTGTTAAAACTTGATTGTGGTTTATCCTGGAGAATGTTGCTTGCGTACTTGAATGCATATGTACTGCTGTTTGGTGGTATGTTTAAATATGTCTGTAAGGACCATATGATCTATAGTGTTTTCAAAGCATGCTTGTTTATTGATTTTCTATCGATTTTTATAAGTGGATTATTGATGTCCCTTTCTACCATTGTATGCAATCAATTTTTTTCTTTGATTCCAGTATTTGTTTTATATCTTTATGTGCTCTGGTGCTGTATGCATATACAATTTTTATATCTTCCTGTTGAAGTGACTCTTTTATCAAAATATAGAAACGTTTTTTTTCTATGGAGACAATTGTGGACTTAATATGTATTTTCTCTTTTTTATGAGTAGCCACCCCTGCTTTCTTTTGCTTACTATTTACATGCATGGAATATCTTCTTTCATCCCTTCATTTTGAGACTATATGTAGCTTTAAATCTACAATGAGTCTCTTGTAGATAGCATCGATTTGGGCCTTTTTTTTTAAAAACCATTCAGCTGATGTTTAATCCATTTATATTATTTATTGATTAGTAGGGATTATTATTTGGAGAAGGCAATGGCAAGCCACTCCAGTACTCTTGCCTAGAAAATCCCATGGATGGAGGAGCCTGGTAGGCTGCAGTCCGTGGGGTCGCTAAGGGTCGGACACGACTGGGCGACTTCACTTTCACTTTTCACTTTCCACTTTCACACATTGGAGAAGGAAATGGCAACCCACTCCAGTGTTCTTGCCTGGAGAATCCCAGGGACAGGGGAGCCTGGTGGGCTTCCGTCTATGAGGTCACACAGAGTCGGACACGACTGAAGTGACTTAGCAGTAGCAGCAGGGATTATTATTACTGTTTAGTTAATTGTCTTATGTATATTATGCAGGTGTTTTGTCCTCTTCCTGTCTAGCTTTCTTTCACTGTTGTTTGATGATTTTTTAGTAGTGATTTGCTTTTATCCCTTACTCCATTTTGTTTTCAAGATTTTGTATCATCTTTACTATCAGTGTTCTAAATTCTCTGATAGACTCCCTGTCTCCTCTTCATTTGTTTGGTCTAGTGAGTTTTTACCATGTTCCTTCACCTCCTGCATATTTCTCATCTTTTCATCTTATTCAGTTTGCTGTGTTTGGTGCTTCCTTGCTTTAGGCTGGAGGGTTCTAGTTCTTCTTCTTCTTTTTTTTTTTTAAATTTACATTATTGTATTGGTTTTGCCATACATTTACATGAATCTGCCCCAGGTGTACATGTGTTCCCCATCTTGAACCCCCTACACATCCCATGCATCTGGTTCATCCCGGTACACCAGACCTGAGCATCCTGTATCATGAATAGAACATGGACTAGAGATTCGTTACACATATGATAATATAGGCTCCAGTTTCATCCATCTCACTAGAACTGATTGAAATATATTCTTTTTAATTGCTGAGTAATACTCCATTGTGTAAATGTACCACAGCTTTCTTATCCATTCATCTGCAGATGGACATCTAGGTTACTTCCATGTCCTGGTTATTATAAACAGTGCTGCGATGAACACTGGAGTACATGTGTCTCTTTCAATTCTGGTTTCCTCGGTGTGTATGCCCAGGAGTGCAATGGCTTGGTCGTATGGCAGCTCTATTTCCAGTTTTTAAGGAATCTCCACACTGTTCCCCATACTGGTTGTACTAGTTTGCATTTACACCAACAGTGTAAGAGGGTTCCCTTTTCTCCACACCCTCTCCAGCATTTATTGTTTGTAGACTTTTGGATAGCAGCCATTCTGACTGGTGTAAAATGGTACCTCATTGTGGTTTTGATTTGCCTTTCTTTGGTTATGAGTTGATGTTGAGCATCTTTTCATGTGTTTGTTAGCCATCTGTATGTCTTCTTTGGAGAAATATGTGTTTAGTTCTTTGGCTCATTTTTTGATTGGGTCGTTTATTTTTCTGGAATTGAGCTGCAGGAGCTGCTTGTACATTTTTGAGATTAATCCTTTGTCAGTTGCTTCAGTTTCTATTATTTTCTCTCATTCTGAAGGCTGTCTTTTCACCTTGCTTATAGTTTCCTTTGCTGTGCAGAAGCTTTTGATTTTAATTAGGTCCCATTTGTTTATTTTTGCTTTTATTTCCAATGTTCTGGGTGGTGGGTCATGGAGGATCCTGCTGTGATTTATGTCAGAGAGTGTTTTGCCTATGCTCTCCTTTAGGAGTTTTATAGTTTATGGTCTTAATTTTAGATCTTTAATTCATTGATGTATTTATTCTTAATTGTGGAATCTCCCCCATCATTGTGGGTTTGGACTAGTATGAAGGTTTCCTGACTGGGGGGACTTGTGTCTGTGTTCTGTTGGATGAAGCTGGATCATGTATCTCTGAAGGGCAGTGTCATGTTCAGAAGTGAGTTTTGGGGTGTCTGTGGTTTTGGTATGACTTTGGGCAGCCTATCTGCTCATGTGTGGGATTGTGTTCCTATTTTGCTGAAGGATTGGCATGGGGCATCCTGCACTGGATCTTGCTGACTCTTAATAACCAAAATTAATAACAAAATATTGAGAAGCATAAGTTAAAATCCTAGAATAAAGATTAGACTCTCAAAAGTACATTATTGAAAACAAAATATCAAACACAAAGATAAAAATTACAGAATTTATTTTTAAAATATGGTGATTTCTTAATTTTATTTTTTTAAAAGGTAAAAGTGGGCTACAGAAAGGAGTAATAAAGAACCACTTTAGGACAATATCATAAAAATAAAAAAGACAGTGGAAAGGAAAAAATAAGAATAAAAAATGGGGAGTGGGGAGTATATATAGGGAGATAGTGAGAGGAATGTTTTGTGATTCTTCCTTGCTCCTGCTCCAGTTGATTTGCCTACTCAGAAGGCCCTCTGCTCTATGTAGGAAGGTCTCTGGACCTGTTGTGGACAGTGTGGGGTCAGTTCAGACTTAGATCTTCCTTCACCCCATCTTCTACTTGCTCTCAAAGTCTACAGTATCCCCTAAAGCACAACAATTTGAGTGAACTCCGGGAGTTGGTGATGGACAGGGAGGCCTGGCATGCTGTGATTCATGGGGTTGCAAAGAGTCGGACACAACAAAGCGACTGAACTGAACTAAACTGATGGCTCTGCTAGCACCTTGAACTCAGACTTTTAGCTTCTATAAATATGACACAATCTATCTCTGTTGTTTAAGCCATTCAGTTTGAGGGACTTTATTACAGCAGCCCTAGCAAATCAATAAAACATATGTCTCTTCATTTATTTATATTTTCCTTTTACTACACAAGCCATATATGTTTTGTTAAGTATATACCTAGGTGTCTCTTTTATAAAAATAAATGGGATTATAAATGTATTGTTTTAATTTTGTTTCTGCATGTTCAATATATATAAAAGAACAATTGTATACAGAAATTCAATTTTTAGGTATGTTTTTCTTGTACTCTGCAACCTTGTTGAACTTATTCATTCTAGGACTAATAAATTTTATTAGATTTTTGCTGTTGTTACTTATTTAAAAATGTTTTTTTGAGATTCCTTGGGATGTTCTATGTAGACAGTAATGTCACATGCAAATAGGGACAGTTTTCTTTTTCCAATCTCTACACTTTTTTATTTTCTTTTCTTGTTTTGTGCTGATGGGACATCTAGCACTCTGCTGAATATGAGTGGTGGGAATAAGCATTCTTCCCTTGTTTCCAAAGTTGAAGATAGAAATCCAATGTTTTACCACAAAGTACGATGTTTACAATAGGGTTTTTGTATATATACTTAATCAAGTTGAACAAGTTACTTTCTACATCTAGTTTGTTGAAAACTTTTAAAATCATGAAAGATTTTTCTGCATCATTTGGTATGATTGTGTGATTTTTTCTTTATTATGTTAGCCTGTTGATTTGGTGGATTACATTGATGTTGGAATATTGAACCAGCTTTAGATTTCTGGAACAAATCTTACTAAGTTGTGGTGTTGTGTAATACTTTGAATATATATTTTGAATTTTAAAGGGGGTGGTGCTCAAACTACCGCACAATTGCACTCATCTCACACACTAGTAAAGTAATCCTCAAAATTCTCCAAGACAGGCTTCAGCAGTATGTGAACCGTGAACTTCCAGATGGTCAAGCTGGTTTTAGAAAAGGCAGAGGCACCAGAGATCAAATTTCCAACATCCACTGGATCATGGGAAAAGCAAGAGCGTTCCAGAAAAACATCTATTTCTGCTTCATTGACTATGCCAAAGCCTTTGACTGTGTGGATCACAATAAACTGTGGAAAATTGTTAAAGAGATGGGAATCCCAGACCACCTGACCTGCCTCTTGAGAAATCTGAATTCAGGTCAAGAAGCAACAGTCAGAACTGGACATGGAACAACAGACTGGTTCCAAATAGGAAAAGGAGTACGTCAAGGTTGTATATTGTCACCCTGCCTATTTAACTTATATGCAGAGTACATCATGAGGAACGCTGGGCTGGATGAAGCACAAGCTGGAATCAGGATTGCCAGGAGAAATATCAATAACCTCAGATATGCAGATGACACCACCCTTATGGCAGAAAGTGAAGAGGAACTAAAAAGCCTCTTGAAGAAAATGAAAGAGGAGAGTGCAAAGGTTGGCTTGAAGCTCAACTTTCAGAAAACAAAGATCATGGCATCTGGTCCCATCACTTCATGGGAAATAGATGGGGAAAGAGTGGAAACTGTGTCAGACTTTATCTTTTTGGGCTTCAAAATCACTGCAGATGCTGATTGCATCCATGAAATTAAAAGACGCTTACTCCTTGGAAGGAAAGTTATGACCAACCTTGATAGTGTATTAAAAAGCAGAGACATTACTTTGCCAACCAAGGTCTGTCTAGTCAAGGCTATGATTTTTCACATGGTCATGTATGGATGTGAGAGTTGGACTGTGAAGAAAGCTGGTTGCCGAAGAATTGATGCTTTTGAACTGTGGTGTTGGAGAAGACTCTTGAGAGTCCCTTGGACTGCAAGGATATCCAAACAGTCCATTCTAAATGAGGTGAGTCCTGGGTGTTCATTGGAAGGACTGATGCTGAAGCTGAAACTCCAATACCTGGCCAAATAATGTGAAGAGTTGAGTCACTTGAAAAGATTCTGATGCTGGGAAGGATTGGGGGCAGGAGTAGAAGGGGACGACAGAGAATGAGGTGGCTGGATGGCATCACCGACTCGATGGACGTGAGTTTAAGTGATGGACAGGGAGGCCTGGTGTCCTGTGATTCATGGGGTTGCAAAGAGTCCCACAAGACTGAGGGACTGAACTGAACTGAACTGAACTGAAGGGGGTGGTATTAATCTATAGTTTTCATATTTTGTATTATCTTTGTAGGTCTTCCTTGGTGACTCAGAAAGTAAAGCATGTCCCTGCAATGTAAGGGACACAGGTTCAATCCCTGAATCAGGAAGATGTCCTGGAGAAGGGAATGGTATCCCACTCCAGTATTCTTGCCTGGAACTTTCCATGAACAGAGGAAACTGTCGAGCTACAGTCCATGAGATCGCAAAGAGTCAGATATGACAGAGCAGCTAACACACTTTTGTTTTGATTTAATATTAAAGAGTTCTTCTGTGTATTCTTGCCACCTCTTCTTAATATCTTCTGCCTCTGTTAGGTCTTTACCATTTCTGTCCTTTATTGAGCCCATCTTTGGATGAAATGTTCCCTTGGTATCTGTAATTTTCTTGAAGAGATCTCTAGTCTTTCCCATTCTATTGTTTTCCTCTATTTCTTTGCACTGATCACTGAGTAAGGCTTTCTTATCTCTCCTTGCTGTTCTTTGGAATAGCAAGATTGTTTGGCTCCATAAAGGACAGAAATGCTATGGACCTAACAGAAGCAGAAGATATGAAGAAGAGGTGGCGAGAATACACAGAAGAACTATACAAAATAGATCTTCACAACTCAGATAATCACAATGGTATAATCACTCACATAGAGCCAGACATCCTGGAATGAAAAGACAAGTGGGTCTTAGGAAGTTTATATGCATAGAGTTGTCTGTAATATTATTTACATATTTTTAACATTTTTATTGGAAAGTGAAAGTTAGTTTTGGCTGTGCTGGGTTTTTATTGCTGCGTGCAGTCTTTCCCTAGTTGCAGAGTGTTGGGGCTGCTCTTTGTTTTAGGCTTTTCATTGTGGTGGCTTCTCTTGTTGGAGAGTCTGGTCTTTAGAGTGTGGGCTTCAGTAGTTGTGGCACACTGGCATGTCACTCTGAAGCATGAGGGATCTTCCTGGACCAGGGAACAAACCTGTGTCCCCTGCATTGGAAGGCAGATTCTTAACCACTGGGCTACTGGGGAAATCCTTCCTTTTTATATTTTTAATGTTGGTACAGTCTCTAGTGATACCCTCTTTTTCATTCTTGATATTGGTTAAGTTGTGTTTCTCTGTTTTTTTAAATCATTCGTACTAGAACCCTATCAATTCTACTGAAGTTTTCAAAGAACCACCTCTTGGGTTGAGTGATTTTTTAAAAAATTGATTTTCTGATTTCAGTGTCATTGACTTCTCTTCTTCATTATTTCCTTTCTAATGCTTACTTTTGCTTTATTTTCCTCTTTTTGGTTATTATGAATAACACTACTTTGTTATGAATATTCATATGCTCATTTTTGCTTCAGTTCAGGTCAGTCACTTAGTCATGTCCTACTCTTTGCGACCCCATGGACTGTAGCTTGCCAGGTCTCCCTGTCCATCACCAACTCCCAGAGCTTGCTCAAACTCCTGTCCATTTAATCGGTGATGCTATCCAACCATCTCATCCTCTGTTGTCCCCTTCTCGTTCTGCCTTCAATCTTTCCCAGCATCAGGGTCTTTCCCAATGAGTCAGTTCTTCCCATCAGGTGGCCAAAGTATTGGAGTTTCAGCTTCAGCATCAGTCCTTCCAATTAATATTCAGGACTGATTTCCTTTATGATAGAGTGGTTTGATCTCCTTGCTGTCCAAGGGACTCTCAAGAGCCTTCTCCAACACCACAGTGCAAAAGCATCAATTCTTCTGCACTCAGTTTTCTTTATAGTTCAACTCTCGCATCCATACATGACTACTGGAAAACCCATAGCTTTGACTAGATGGACATTTATTGGCAAGTAATGTCTCTGCTTTTTCATATGCCATCTAGTATGGTCATAACTTTTCTTCCAAGGAGCAAATGTCTTTTAATTTCATGGCTGCAGTCACCATATGCAGTGATTTTAGAGCCCCCCCCAAGAGTCTCTCACTGTTTCCGTTTTTTCCCTGTTTGCCGTGAAGTGATGGGAGTGGATGCCGTGATCTTAATTTTCTGAATGTTGTGTTTTAAGCCAACTTTTTCACTCCCCTCTTTCACTGTCATCCAGAGGCTCTTTGGTTCTTTGCTTTCTGCCATAAGGGTCGTGTTATCTGCGCATCTGAGATTATTGATATTTCTCCCGGCATTCTTGACTCTGGCTTGTGCTTTGTCCAGTCTGGAATTCTGCATGATGTACTCTGCATGTAAGTTAAGTAAGCAGGATTCATTTTGCTTAGACACGATTTAAAGTAATTTGGGGTATGTTCCTAGGAGTGGAATTGCAGGATCTTTTGACAGTTTTATGTTTAACTGCTTGAATATTCACCAAACTGTTTTCCGCAGTGGTTGCCTCATTTTACATTCCTATCAGCAAATTTTTTTTGGACCTAGTCCAGCAATCTTACTCTCTTGTGTAGTCGGTAGTTCATTTATATACAATGCAATTGGTGATGTACTTGGGTTAATATCTGCCATCTTATTATTCGATTCCAATTTTTCCAAACTCTTTTTCTTTTTCGTTCTCCCGTCTTGACTTCTTTTGTATTATTGTATTTCTCTCTCTGATTACCTAATTAGTTGTGCATTCTTTTATTGCTTACCCCAGAAATTACAATATTCTTATAAAAATAATAACTTTGATCACTCTCCCGTTAGTGTTCCTCTGACCCGATCTTTATCATTTTAGTATTACACATAATTATTTTGTATTTTATATGTCTTTTAAGGCATTTTTTTACAGAGAATATTCATTTCTATTTTCCCACATATTCATCTCTTCTGTGACTTTTAATTCCTTTTGAATTTTCATCTTAGGTTACTTTTATCTTTTAGTGTAGGTTTGGGCCAGTGATTTTTCTGTTTTTGCCTATCTGAAAATGTCTACTTTGCCTTCACTTATTAAAGGGTATTTCTGCTGGCCATAATATTATGGTGAGCAATTGTTTTCTCTTAGCTCTTTGAATAAGCCATTCTGTTGTTTTCTAGCATTCCAAAGTCCAGCAGTAGTTGTTCTGTTGAAGGTAAGGTAGCTTTTTCCCCTGCCACTGGTTGCTTTTACGATATTTTTCTTTGGTTTTCCACAGTTTAAATGGAGATATACTTAGGTGTATTTTTTGTATGAATTCTCCTGGGGATTTGCATAACTTTTTTAATCTATAGAAAAGTGAAAGTGAAGGCACTCAGTCGTGTCCGACTCTTTGCAGCCCCATGGACTGTAGCCTTCCCGGCTCCTCTGTCCATGGGATTTTCCAGGCAAGAGTACTGGAGTGGGTTGCCAAATCTATGGGTTGTCTTTAATCAGTTTTGACAAATTCTTGACCATCATCTTGTTATATATTGCCTCTGTTCATTCTTTCTTCCCTCTTTTGAGGTTCAGTTATGTATATCCTAAATATTTTCATGTGTTTTACAGATCTATTATGTTTTTTTTTTTTTTTTTTCTGTATCTTTCAGTAGGTTTTGGTCTGTGTGCTTCTGATTTGGATATTTTCTATTGCCTTGTTTTCCATTTTGCCTTTTCTTTCTTCTGGCATATCTAATGAGCTCTTAACATCATCATTTATGTATTTCAATTAGAGAATTTCCATTTGGTCCTTCTTATGACTGATTCCAATTTTCTGGAATCCTTCATCTTTTATTTTCTCAAACCTATTTCTCATGTACCGTCTTGAAACTGAGCTGAGTTGAGGCTGGGTTTCAGTTTTGATTGGTCTCTGCCTCCCTGTCATTTGCCCCCACTACTGATGTGTGGTCACTCAGGGGAAGGGCTTCTAGCTGTGTGAGTTATGCTCATTTCCCCTAGCTGGACTTGAGCCTCTAATTTATGTTTCCTCATACTGATAACACTGCCAAAATCTCCACTCCACTTTTCAGAGGCTTTGTGCTTAGCTTCCTAAACTCCTGCCCTATGTATGCATCTCCAGAATTTTCAAATATCTTGAAGGGAAAATTAGCTCTGTGTCAGGCCCAAACCTATGAACTTCCCTGTTCACCCATATGTCACTTTTGTTTTGAATTTTGTCTGTAGTCTTTTTTTTTCTCCTAATTTTTATTTTATATTTTAGCCTCATCGATTAACAGTGTTGTATTAGTTTCAGGGGGTATAACAAGGTGATTCAGTTATATATATACATGTACTGTCTATGGTCTTGCACGACAACCAGAGTTCTGCTGGTTTCTTGTTTCTCTAGCATCAGCCTGGGCAAAACTTGCTTCTCAGTCTCTTGCATTACACCCAGGTTCAGCAGATACCTCCTTGGAGAAGTGGCTGCACTTATCAGGCCACCTCTGCATTCTTCCCTGCTCTCTGATTCCTGGTCTGTCTAGTTATTTTCCTTCAGTAGTTATCTAGTAGCCTTCAAGAGATACTTTAAAGCTTTTCCTATATTTTGAAGTTGTTCTTGATGGGAACACTGATTTAATTTAAAGTTATTAATTTAAAATTATTTCTTCATACTTGGAAGTGCTGGTTGCATATAGTTTGTTATACGTTATTACATATAAATATATGTTATAATTATTGTATATAGTGTATATATATATGTAGTGTTATTTTATATATTAATATATATATTATATATAGTAATAGAGATAATAAATGGTAAAGTGATTGTTACATATAGTTATGTATCAGTTATCACATCTTTTATAAAAACTTCTTTTAATACCACTTTCTCTAAGTGACTCTTGGTTTTGTGACTGCGTGGTGTATAGAAGGCTTCTGGGAATTGTTTTATATCAATGTAGAAATTGATTGAGTCTTACTGGAAAGGGCTTGTGGTGAGAATATGTTATTGGTTAAAGTCAGCAATGACTCTGAAACTGGATATATAAACATGTGAAAAAAAAATATTTGGTAGTCGAAAGCCCAGAAGTACATTTCTTGGGATAATTGATCCCTTCCCATGGTTATGCAGACACACTGAAATCATAATCACAAAAAACTAGTTGATCTGATCATATGGACCATAGCCCTGTCTAACTCAAAGAAGCTAAGCCATGCCATGTGGGGCCACCCAAGACGGACGGGTCATGGTGGAGAGGCCTGACAGAATGTGGTCCACTGGAGAAGGGAATGGCAAACCACTTCAGTACACTTGCCTTGAGAACCCCATGAACAGTATCAAAAGGCAAAATGATAGTATACTGAATGAGGAATTCCCTAGGTCAGTAGTTGCCCAGTATGCTACTGGAGATCAGTGCAGAAATAACTCCAGAAAGAATGAAGGGATGGAGCCAAAACGAAACAAATATCCAGTTGTGGATGTGACTAATGCTAGAAGCAAGGTCCGATGCTGTAAAAAGCAATATTGCATAGGAACCTGGAATGTTAGGTCCACGAATCAAGGCAAATTGGAAGTGGTCAAGCAGGAGATGACAAGAGTGAACGTCGACATTCTAGGAATCAGTGAACTAAAATGGACTGGAATGGGTGAATTTCACTCAGATGACCATTATATCTACTACTGTGGGCAGGAATCCCTTACAAGAAATTTAGTAGCCATCATGGTCAACAAAAGAGTCTGAAACGCAGTACTTGGATGCAATCTTAAAAATGACAGAATGATTTCTGTTCGTTTCCAAGGCAAACAATTCAATATTACAGTAATCCAAATCTATACCGCAACCAGTAACGCTGCAGAAGCCGAAGTTGAACCATTCTCTGAAGACCTACAAGACCTTTTAGAACTAACACCCAAAAAAGATGTCCTTTTCATTATAGAGGATTGGAATGCAAAAGTACTAAGTCAAGAAACACCAGGAGTAACAGGCAAATTTGGCCTTGGAGCACAAAATGAAGCAGGGCAAAGTCTAATAGAGTTTTGCCAAGAGAACGCACTGGTCATAGCAAACACCCTCTTCCAAAAACACAAGAGAAGACTCTACACATGGACATCACCAGATGGTCAACACCAATATCAGACTGATAATATTCTTTGCAGCCAAAGATGGAGAAGCTCTATACAGTTAGCAAAAACAAGACCAGGAGATGACTGTGGTTCAGATCAGTTCAGTCCAGTTCAGTTCAGTTCAGTTCAGTCACTCAGTCGTGTCCGACTCTCTGCGACCCCATGAATCACAGCACGCCAGGCCTCCCTGTCCATCACCAAATCCCGGAATACACTCAAACTCATGTCCACAGAGTCGGTGATGCCATCCATCCATCTCATTCTCTATCGTCCCCTTCACCTCCCACCCCCAACATTTCCCAGCATCAGAGTATTTTCCAGTGAGTCAACTCGTCGCATGAGTTGGCCAAAGTATTGCAGTTTCAGCTTTAGCATAAGTCCTTCCAATGAAAACCCAGGATTGATCTCCCTTAGAATAGACTGTTTGGATTCCCTTGCAGTCCAAGGGACTCTCCAGAGTCTTCTCCAGCACCACAGTTCATAACCATCAATTCTTCGGCGATCAGATTTCTTCACAGTCCAACTCTCACATCCATACATGACCACGGGAAAAACCATAGCCTTGACTAGACGGACCTTGGTTGGCAAAGTAATGTCTCTGCTTTTTAACACACTATCAAGGTTGGTCATAACTTTCCTTCCAAGGAGTAAGCGTCTTTTAATTTCATGGTTGCAATCAGCATCTGCAGTGATTTTTGGAGCCCCCCAGAAATAAAGTCTGACACTGTTTCCACTGTTTTTTCCATCTATTTCCCATGAAGTGATGGGACAAGATGCCATGATCTTTGTTTTCTGAATGTTGAGCTTCAAGCCAACCTTTGCACTCTCCTTTTTAACTTTCATCAAGAGGCTTTTGAGTTCTTCTTCACTTTCTGCCATAAGGGTAGTGTCATCTGCATATCTGAGTTTATTGATATTTCTCCCAGAAATCTTGATTCCAGCTTGTGCTTCTTCCAGCCCAGCGTTCCTCATGATGTACTCTGCATATAAGTTAAATGAGCAAGGTGACAATATACACCCTCGACGTACTCCTTTTCCTATTTGGAACCAGTCTGTTGTTCCATGTACATTTCTGACTGTTGCTTCCTGACCTGCACACAGGTTTCTCAAGAGGCAGCTCAGGAGGTCTGGTATTCCCATCCCTTTCAGAATTTTCCACAGATAATTGTGATCCCCACAGTCAAAGGCTTTGGCATAGTCAATGAAGCAGAAATAGATGTTTTTCTGGAACTCTCTTGCTTTCTCCATGATCCAGCGGATGTTGGCAATTTGACCTCTGGTGCCTCTGCCTTTTCTAAAACCTGCTTGAACATCTGGGAGTTCACGGATCACATATTGCTGAGGCCTGGCTTGGAGAATTTTGAGCATGGCTTTACTAGCGTGTGAGATGAGTGCAATTGTGCCGTAGTTTGAGCATTATTTGGCATTGCCTTTCTTTGGGATTGGAATGAAGACTGACCTTTTCCAGTCCTGTGGCCACTGCTGAGTTTTCCAAATTTGCTGGCATATTGAGTGCAACACTTTCATAGCATCATCTTTCAAGATTTGAAATAGCTCAACTGGAATTCCATCACATCCACTAGCTCAGATCATGAACTCCTTATTGCCAATTTCAGACGTAAATTGAAGAAAGTAGGGAAAACCACTAGACCATTCAGATATGACCTAAATCAAATCCCTTATAATTATACAGTGGAAGTTAGAAATAGATTTAAGGGTTTAGATCTGATAGATAGAGTGCCTGATGAACTCTGGATGGAGGTTCGTGACATTGTACACGAGACAGGGACCAAGACCATCCCCATGGAAAAGAAATGCAAAAAAACAAAATGGCTGTCTGAGGAGGAAGCCTTCCTCAGCGATCATTGGAAAGAAATCTAGGAAAACAACAGAATAGGAAAAACGAGAGATCTTTTCAAGAAAATTAGAGATATCAAGGGAACATTTCATGCAAAGATGGGCTCAATAAAGGACAGAAATATTATGGACCTAACAGAAGCAGGAGATATTAAGAAGAGGTGGCAAGAATTCACAGAAGAACTATACAAAAAAAGATCTTCACGATGAAGATAATCATGATGGCGTGATCACTTACTTGGAACCAGACATCTTGGAATGTGAAATCTAGTGGGCCTTAGAGAGCATTACGATGAACAAAACTAGTGGAGGTGATGGAATTCCAATTGAGCTATTTCCAATCCTGAAAGATGATGCTTTGAAAGTGCTGCACTTAATATGCCAGCAAATTTGGAAAATCCAGCAGTGGCCATAGGACAGGAAAAGGTCAGTCTTCATTCCAATCCCAAGGAAAAGGAATGCCAAGGAATGCTCAAACTACTGCCCAATTGCACTCACCTCACACGCTAGCAAAGTCATGCTCAAAATTCTCCAAACTAGGCTTCCGCTATTTCTGAATCGTCAACTTCCAGATGTTCAAACAGGTATTAGAAAAGGCAGAGTCACCAGAGATCAAATTGCCAACATCTGCTGGATCATGGAGAAAGCAAGAGAGTTCCAGAAAAACATCTATTTCTGCTTCATTGACTATGCCAAAGACTTGACTGTGTGGATCACAATAAACTGTGGAAAATTCTGAAAAAGATGGGAATACCAGACCACCTGACCTACCTCTTGAGAAACCTGTATGCAGGTCAAGAAGCAACAGTTAGAACAGGACATGAAACAACAAGCTGGTCCCAAATAGGAAAAGGAGTACATCAAGGTTGTATATTGTCACCCTGCCTATTTAACTCATATGCAGAGTACATCATGAGGAATGTTGGGCTGGATGAAACACAAGCTGGAATCAGGATTGCCAGGAAAAATATCAATAACCTCAGATGTGCAGATGACACCACCCTTATGGCAGAAAGTGAAGAGGAACTAAAAAGCCTCTTGATGAAAATGAAAGAAGAGAGTGCAAAGGTTGGCTTGAAGCTCAACATTCAGAAAACAAAGATCATGGCATCTGGTCCCATCACTTCATGGGAAATAGATGGGGAAAGAGTGGAAACTGTGTCAGACTTTATCTTTTTGGGCTTCAAAATCACTGCAGATGCTGATTGCAGCCATGAAATTAAAAGATGCTTACTCCTTGGAAGGAAAGTTATGACCAACCTTGATAGTGTATTAAAAAGCAGAGACATTACTTTGCCAACCAAGGTCTGTCTAGTCAAGGCTATGATTTTTCACATGGTCATGTATGGATGTGAGAGTTGGACTGTGAAGAAAGTTGGGCCGAAGAATTGATGCTTTTGAACTGTGGTGCTGTAGAAGACTCTTGAGAGTCCCTTGGACTGCAAGGAGATCCAACCAGTCCATTCTAAAAGAGATCAATCCTGGGTGTTCATTGGAAGGACTTATGCTAAAGGTGAAACTGCAATACTTTGGCCACCTCATGCGAGGAGTTGACTCACTGGAAAAGACTCTGATGCTGGGAGGGATTGGGGGTAGCAGGAGATGGGGATGACAGAGAATGAGATGGCTGGATGGCATCACCGACTCGATGGACATAAGTTTGAGTGAACTCCGGGAGTTGGTGATGGACAGGGAGGCCTTGCGTGCTGTGGTTCATGGGGTAGCAAAGAGTCGGACACGACTGAGCGACTTAACTGAACTGATCAGAACTGTGGTTATGATGATAATTTTAGTATCGTTTTATTTTTGGGGCCACTATGTTTTCTTTTTGTTTCCCAGTTTTAGCTTTGTTTACATCATGATATTTCAGAGTTCAGAGAACTTCAGTGTATGTTTTTAAGTTTTTCTTTTAATGTAAAAAGAACAGAAAGATATGAGACCAAAGTGTTATCTCTTCCTTTTCTTGCCTCCTCAAAATGTGTACCACTGTGTATGACAACTCTATACCTCTCCTACCCACTGCTTTCATTTTTTTTTCTCCTCTCCTATTGATAATATTAGTCGACAAAAATACAGAAATTGAAGTACATAAGGCAAACAAAATTGAAATCTCTTGTAATCCCATTATGAAGCAGTAATCAGGTTTCTGAGCATTTGACATGTATCTTTTGTGGGTTTTTCTATGTAAAATGGACTGTACTGTCATTCTCAGCCAGGCCTTTTCATTAGTATTGCCTGTAATAATTAAAATATCTGTATAGATTCTGCAATACACCTCATACTTAATAAAATCAGAATCTCTAGGGGTAGGGTATAGAGGGTTTTGTTGAAAAAACCAAAACGTCCCTTCAGAAAATTTTAATTGCCTTCAGAAATCTTTGCCTTCAGAAAAAACAAGAATATTGCCATATTATACGTGAAGAAAACTTTGACTTGTATACAACTCTCCAGCTAATGATTTAGTTTGAGGTTTTTCCTGTCCATTCCGCCCTGGGCTGAATTTGGACTGCTCTCGGGATTTCTGACATCTCTCTGTGCACTCTGTGCTCCTGTCTGTGTGGAGTACTGACGTGTCACACCTCCCTGCCGCAGGCTCTGTCAGCGGGTTCACAGTGAGTGCTCAAAGCTCATGGAGCTGTTTGGTGTTCCTTGGCCTGAAGATATAGAATACAGTAGGTACAAAAATGATAGATTTTTCATGGACCATGGATTTTTTTGAGGCATATTTAAAATTATTTGTCTTCTTTTTCATCCGTTTTTAAGAACTTTTGAAGTGTGTGTATTACTTATAATTTTGAACAGAAGTTTCATGCCTCAGAGCTGTTCATTTAATTAGGAGTTTGGAATGAAATGAAAAAGGTGAAAAAAGAAAAACATTTCTATGAAGAAAATTTTAAAATAATTAAGAAAAACATAATCAAGATATTGATTATTGATATCTTTCCCTTACAGTTTTTTTTTCTTTTCTTTTTTTTCTGGTTGTAAAAGTAATGCCATTTATAAAAGATTAGAAGATATAGAGAATATAATCATTTGTTGCCTCATTATTAAATATCTTTAATGATATAATGGGACTTGAATATCTTTTATGATTTTGGTGTTAATGACTTTAGTAGATCTGCCATTTCTGTTTTTCTTTCTTTCTTTTTTTTTTTAATTTTGTCTTTTGACTATGCAACATGTGGGATCTTAGTTCCCTGATCAGAGATAGAACCCATGGACTCTGCACTGGAAGCACGGAATCAACCACTGGACTGCCAGGAAAGACACTTGGTTCTGTTTTACTGTCATGTATTAACATACCCAGACCCAGAAAATGTCAGATACTTTTCAAATCACTTCCAATATATAGATTGCAAGCATTTCCTAAAGGTTTGAGGATATTTACCTGACAGTCTTATAGATTTGTATAAGAGAACATAATTGTTGTAATAACGTGTATGGTAGTAATACTGCATTTTTTTATACTATAATGTTGTGCCTTTTTGTGTTCTTAAATGTTTCAAGGATAAACCATAGACTGTCTAGCTTTGTCCAATAATATTTTGCAGTATTTGCTTCAGACTTTTTTTTTTTTGGCCACACCCAAGATCCCACATGGCTTGCAGGATGTTAGTTCCCCCAACTAAGGATGGATCCTGGGGCCCAAACAGTGAGAATACCAAGTCCTAACCGTTGGACCAGCAGGGAATGCCCCAGATTTCTTCAAGAAGGGGAACACATGTACACCCGGGGCGGATTCATGTCAATGTATGGCAAAGCCAACCAATATATTATTGTAAAGCAATTAGCCTCCAATAATATATATATATATATATATTAATTAATTAAAATCTTAAAAAAAAAGAAATAAAACAGTACAGGTAGAGTTGAAGATTCCTTCATTAGTATCCATCTTGATTTCATTTCCTTCTTTTCTCCCCAAAGATGAGATAATCATTGTGTTGAATTTGTTGTTAATTCTTCTTATGTTTGTTTTTGCACTTTTACTATACATTACAAGCATATCCATAAGCAACATTATATACTTTTTTACATTTCATATATATATAAATATATAATGTTATATATGTATCTGTGTTTATATCTGTATCTGTTGTTTATATTTGTTAGTCTGGTTCTTTCCTCATAAGTGTTGTGTAATGGCCAATTTTGTTAATATCACTCTCTGTAGTTTAGTCATCTTCTATTGATGGTCATTTAAGTTATTTCCAAAGGTTTGTTATTATGGGCAGTGCTGCACAGAACACCTTTTTTTCTTTTTCATGTTTAAAATTAATTTTATTTATCATCTGTCAATAGCCCTTGGAGATAGGTGAAAATCCCACGTTGTTACTGTCATTTCATAGATGGAGAAACTTAAAACATGTATTAGTTACTTGTAGTCAGTTCACTGTCAATTTGCTTTCTTTCATTTGTATACTCTATTTTTCACCTATTTGACATACGCTCTTGTCTAGACTCATCAAATCATTCATCCACTGTCTCCCCAAAACCTTATAATATTTATAGTTCCTCTTTTAGAAATCTAAATTTATCAGTATTTATAACAATAGTTATGAATTACCTCGGCAGGAATCCTATTTTGTGTTTTGTGTCTAGCTCCTATTGTTTAGTGGTCTTTTTATTTTAATAGATTATGTACAGTTATAGAAATGTCATTGTGATCTCTGTTTTGATGGTGTTAAATCTGTTTTATGTCCTCACTATTTTGCCTGGAGTTGCCTAACTCTGAATTCCTCCTTCAATTCTGACAAACTGATCTTCCATAATAACCTTTCATCTTTCACATCTCTCATACCCTTGTTCATACTCTAGCTGCTCGTCAGTTTCATGGATACCCCAGAGTTTTGGGGTTTTCCCCCACTTTTCCTAATAGCACCCTTCCTGATCCCATTTCTTTTCTTACTTAGGTTAAACTTTGTTGTCTGTCACAAAAAAAGGACTTTTGCTAACAATTTCAACTTATTCTGTCTACTGTGCTTGTTCAGATCTCTAGCTGGACCAATTCAACTAATTTCTTACAAATTAATTATGCTGCATATTTAATTATTTAAACCATAGCAACTCCTTTTTTTTTTTTTACTACAGTCCCAATTCTATCATTGTTTTATTATACTTGCTTTATCACATCTGTCCATCCCTCTACTGATCTACTAATCTACATTATTCTTTGAGTGTATTTCAAAATAAATTAGAGACAACAGTTATTGTCCTCACAAATATTTTATCAGGTCCTTTACCAAACATTTGTCTATGGGTTTTTTTCTATTTAAAACTTTACAAGGAAATGCACAAATCTAAAGATAGCACCTGAGTTTTGATGAAAACCTGCAGCTTAGAAAGCCAAATTCTTCGAAGGGTGTAGAACTGGATCGTTACCATTGCCTCACACTCTCATGCTCCTTGCTAGTCAGCCCATGTCTGTGCCATCCTCTGGAAGCAACTGCTGTTTTGCATCCTTCCTAGATGACTACTGTGTGTGTTATAGAGCTTTGTACAAATGAAGTCATACGTTGTATAACTGTTATTTTGCTTGAGTTAAGATTGCTCTTCTCTGCTCTGTTTTCAAGACTCACTAATGGTTTCGTGTACATTAATAGTTATTTCCTTTTTCTTGTCTTCCATTGTATAGATTACTGTATTTTGCTTATCCATTCTCCTATTGATGGACATTTTAAACCATAGCCGCTCTATTTGCTCTTTGTCTTCAGTCCGTTTCCAGTGTGGTTAACGGGAAATTTTCTATTCATTCTCCTCAGCACTTATGCCAAATCTATGTCACTCACTTCAAACCTATATTTCATTTCACCGTCATTCCGTATGTGACCCTTACTCCCCTCAACCTCAGTCTGTCCTTTCCTGAAAATCACTTCAGCATTTTGTTTCAAACTATTGTGGTCTGCTACATCTCAGTCCAGTCCTTCTCCATTTCCTTTCTTGCATCTTCTTCTTCTTCCTGGTGCTTCTTAGCAATCTGTTTCTGTTCTTTTTGATTCTACATGCTTCCTCTGGATAATTTCATCTCACTGGTTTTAACTGTTCCTCACATGCTGATGCCTCTTAAATCCAAATCTATAGCCTTGTCATCTTTCTGGTAAGTTCCAAATTTGCCTAACAAGCAGCGATTGGATATCCTAACCTGAATTTGTCTCAAGTACCTCAACTTCAGCATGTCTAAAATTGATTTTACTCCTTACCATTTTTTTTTAATTCCTATAAGGCATATTCCTCCTTCATTGACCCAAGCTCCCACATCCAGTCAGCTGTAGATTCTGTTGCTTTTATTTAACTAATTTCACAGCTGTCTCATTCTCACTGCCTTATCTGCTTTTAGTTATGGCTCATCAGATATCTCTGCTCTCAATTTTGTAAGGCTCAAATGTCTTCCAAGCTCCTTCTAGTCATCTTTCTAATTAACTTGTATGCGGAGTGAGTGCTCAGTCATGTAGAACTCTTTGAGACCACGTGGACTATATATATAGCCCATCAGACTCCTCTGTCCATACTGCCAGTACAGGCAAATAGTGATTCAAAAATCCTGTATTGAGGGACTGATATGAATTCTTTAATAATTTTGATTGCTTCATAAGTCGTTCTGCTGTTTCTTGTATTGTGTTTACAAGTTTGTGCCTTCTTTTGAACTCAAGTATAGAGTGTTTTTTACGGATTTTTCTCTTAAAGCCCTGGCTTACTGCAATGTTCTAATAAATGCCTCTGTGCAATACGTTTCTGTAATTTGGCTTTATAATCCAAGCCTTGTGAATAAAATGGTTTATATTAATCAGTATAAGGTTATACGTGTATTTGGCAAACTTAATATTAGTGACAGTTTATGAGATTGATAAGCCTCAGTGTAAGCTTATACATGTATTTGGCAAACTTAATATCAGTGACAGTTTCTTGGAAACTATTTGATCCACGTAACTAATGAATATCTAGTTGATGGGAGTCTGAAGGCTTAGAGACTGATGCTGCCAAGAAAACTGAAAATGCAGGAAGTTCATGAGAACAGTACTTCTGATCATGTGAGAATGTCTGCAGCACATCCTGTTTTTTTCTATACTGTGCATGTGATTCTTTCTCAAGTCTGGAAGATTGTCAAAATGAAGATTTCTTGGGCCCCAACATAGGCATAATAAAATAGAATTTGAGGTGGTGAAGAATGTCTCATCCTCTCCTACCCTCTCCCCATGTCCATAGTTTCTTCTCTGTGTCTGTTTCTCTGCTGTTGCCCTATAAATAAATTATTCAGTACTGTTTTTCTAGATTCCAATATATGTGTTAGAATACAATATTTATCTTTCTATTTCTGACTCACTTCATTCTGTTTAATAGGTTCTAGGTTCATCCACCTCATCAGAACTGACTCAAATGCCTTTCTTTTGATGGCTGAGTAATATTCCAATGTGTATATATACCAAAAATTCTTTATCCTTTCATCTGTCAACGTACATCTAGGTTGCTTCCATATTCTAGCTATTGTAAATAGTGCTGCAATGAACAATGGGATACATGGGTCTTTTTCAACTTTGGTTTCCTCAGTGTATATGCTTAGGAGTGGGATTGCTGGGTCATATGATGGTTTTATTCCAGCTTTATAAGGAATCTCCATACCATCTTCCATAGTGGCTGTATCAATTTACATTCCCATCAACAGTGCAAGAAGGTTCCCTTTCCTCCACACTCTCTCCAGCATTTATTGTTTGTAGATATTTTGATGATGGCCATTCTTGCCACTGTGAAGTGATATCTCATTGTAATTTTGATTTGCATTTCTCTAATAATGAGCAGTGTTGAACATCTTTTCATGTGTTTGTTAGCCATCTGTATGTCTCCTTTGGATAAATGTCTGTTTAGCTCTTTTTCCCATTTTTTGGTTGGGTTGTTTGTTTTTCTGGCATTGAGTTGCATGAGATATTTGTATATTTTGGAAATTAATCCTTTAGTCAGTTGTTTCATCTGCTATTATTTTCCCCCATTCTGAGGGCTATCTTTTCACCTTGCTTATTGTTTCCTTTGCTGTGCAAAATCTTTCAAGTTTAATCAGGTTCCGCTTGTTTAACTTTTGTTTTTATTTCCATTACTCTAGGAGGTGGGTCATAGAGTATCTTGCTTTGATTTATGTCATGGAGTGTTCTGCCTATGTTTTCCTCTAAGAGTTTTACTGTTTCTGATCTTAAATTTAGGTCTTTAATCCATTTTGAGTTTATCTTTGTGTAGGTGTTAGGAAGTGCTCTAATTTCATTCTTTTACATGTAGTTGTCCAGTTTTCCCAGAACCATTTATTGAAGAACCTGTCTTTAGCCCACTGTAAATTCTTGCCTCCTTTGTTAAAAATAAGGTACCATAGCTGCATGGGTTTATTTCCAGGTTTTCTATATTGTTCTATAGGTCTATATTTCTATTTTCATGCCAGTACCATACTATCATGATGACTATAGCTTTGTAGTATAATCTGAACTAAGGAAGGCTTATTCCTCCAACTCCATTCTTTCTCAAAACTGCTTTGGCCATTTGGGATATTTTGTGTTTCCAAATGAATTGTGAAATTTTTTGTTCTAGTTCTGTGAAAAATGCGATTGGTAATTTGATAGGGATCACGTTGAATATGTGGATTGTGTTTGGTAGTATAGTCATTTTCACAATATTGATTCTTCCTACTCAGAAACATGGAATATCTCTCCACCTGTTTGTGTCATCTTTGATTTCTTTCATCAGTGTCTTATACTTTACTGTGTACAGTTCTTTTGTTTCCTTAGGCAAGTTTATTCCTAGATATTTAATTTTTTTGTTGCAATGGTGAATGGGATTGATTCCTTAATTTCTGTTTATTATTTTTCATTGTTAGTATATAAAAATGCAAATGATTTCTGTGTATTGATTTTGTGTCTTCAACTTTGCTAAATTCACTGATTAGCTCTACTCATTTTCTGACACTGTCTTTAGGGTTTTCTATGTACAGTATCATGTCATCTGCAAACAGCGAGAGCTTTACTTCTTTTCTGATCTGAATTTTTTTTATTTCTTTTTCTTCTCTGATTGCTGTAGCTAGGACTTCCAGAACTATGTTGAATAATAGTGGTGAAAGTGGACACCCTTATCTTGCTCCTGATCTTAGGGGGAATGCTTTCAGTTTTTCACCATTGAGAATAATGTTTGCTGTAGACTTATCATATATGCCCTTTACTATGTTGAGGAAGATTCCTTCTGTGCCCATTTTTTGAAGAGTTTTAATCATAAATGGGTGCTAAATTTTGTCAAAGGCTTTTTCTGCATCCACTGAGATGATATGATTTTTTTTTCAATTTTTTTAATATGGTGTATCACATTGATCAGAGAAGGCAATGGCAAGCCACTCCAGTACACTTGCCTAGAAAATCGCATGGACAGAGGAGCCTGGTAGGCTGCAGTCCATGGGGTCGCTACTAGTGGGACACGACTGAGTGACTTCACTTTCACTTTTCACACATTGGAGAAGGAAATGGCAATCCACTCCAGTGTTCTTGCCTGCAGAATCCCAGGGACGGCGGAGCCTATTCGGCTGCCATCTATGGGGTTGCACAGAGTCGGACACGACTGAAGCGACTTAGCAGCAGCAGCTTCACACTGATTGATTTGAATATATTGGAGAATCCTTGCATTCCTGGTGTAAACCCAACTTGATCATGGTGTATGAGCGTTTTGAGGTGTTGCTGAATTCTGTTAGCTAAAATTTTGTTGAGGATTTTTGTATCTATGTTCATCAGTGATATTGGCCTGTAGTTTTCTTTTTTGTGTGTTCTCTTTGTCTGGTTTTGGTATCAGGTTGATGGTGGCCTTGTGGAATAGTTTGGAAGTGTTCCTTCCTCTGCAATTTTTGAAAGAGTTTTAGAAGGATAGGCATTAGATGTTCTCTAAATATTTGATAGAATTCTCCTTTGAAGCCATCTGGTCCTGGGCTTTTGTTTCTTGGGGGATTTTTGATCACAGTTTCAATTTCGGTGCTTGCAATTAATTGGGTTGCTCATAATTTCTATTTCTTCCTGGTTCAGTCTTGGAAGATAGAAGTATTCTAAGACTCTGTCAATTTCTTCCAGGTTATCCATTTTATTACCATATAGTTGTTCATAATAGTCTCATAATCATTTGTATTTCTGTATTGTCTGTTGTAACCTCTCCTTTTCATTTCTAATTTGTTGATTTGATTCTTCTCTCTCTCGATGAATCTGGCTAAAAGTTTGTCAATTTTGTTTATCTTCTCAAAGAAACAGCTTTTAGTTTTATTAATCTTTACTATTGTTTCTTTCATTACTTTTTCATTTATTTCTGTTTGGATCTTTGTGATTTCTTTCCTTCTACTAATTTTGGGGTTTTTTGTTCTTTTTTCTTCAGTTGTTTTAGGTGTAAAGTTAAATTGTATATTCCATGTTTTTCTTGTTTCTTGGGGTATGATTGTATTGTCATAAACTTCCCTCTTAAAGCTGCTTTTGCTGCATCCCATAGGTTTTGACTTGTCGTGTCTTCATTCTCATTTGTTTCTAGGATTTTTTTTATTTCCCTTTTAACTTATTCAGTAAACTGTTTGTTATTTAGAAACATGTTGTTGAATCTCCATGTGTTTGTATTTCTTACAGTTTTTTTCCTGTAGTTGATATCTAGTCTCATAGCGCTGTGGTCAGAGAATATACCTGATAAGATTTCAATTTTCTTAAATTTGCTGAGGTTTGATTTGTGACCTAAGATGTGGTCTAGCCTGGAGAATGTTCCATGTGCCCTTGGGAAGAAGGTGTATTCTTCTGCATTTGGATGGAATGTCCCATAGATATCAATGAGATCCATCTCATCTAATGTGTCATTTAAGACTTGTGCTCCCTTATTAATTTTCTGTTTTGATGATCTGTGCATTGGTGTGCGTGGGGTGTTAAAGTATCTTACTCTTATTGTGTTATCGTCAATTTCTCCTTTTAGTGTTTGTCTCATGTATTGAGGTGCTCCTATGGTGGGTGCATAGATATTTTTAATTGATATGTCTTCCTCTTGGACTGATCCCTTGATCATTATGTAGTGTCCTTCCTTATCTCTTGTAATTTTTTTTTTTATTTTAAGGTCTACTTTGTCTGATATGATCTAGTGGTTTTCCCTACTTTCTTCAATTTAAGTCTGAATTTGGCAATAAGGAGTTCATGATCTGAGCCACAGTCAGCTTCTGCTCTTGTTTATGCTAACTGTATACAGCTTCTCCATCTTTGGCTGCAAAGAATATAATCAATCTGATTTCGGGGTTGACCATCTGGTGATGTCCATGTGTAGAGTCTTCTCTTGTGTTGTTGGAAGAGGGTGTTTGCTATGACCAGTGAGTTCTCTTGGCAAAACTCTATTAGCATTTCCCCTGCTTCATTCCATGCTCTAAGGCCAAATTTGCCTGTTACTCCAGGTGTTTCCTGACTTCTTACTTTTGCATTCCAGTCCTCTATAATGAAAAGGACATCTTTTTTTGTGTGTTAGTTCTAAAAGGTCTTGTGGGTCTTCATAGAACCGTTCAACTTCGGCTTCTTCAGCATAACTGGTTGGGGCATAGACTTGAATTACTGTAATATTGAATGGTTTGCCTTGGAAACGAACAGAAATCATTCTGTCGTTTTTAAGATTGCATCCAAGTACTGCGTTTCAGACTCTTTTGTTGACCATGATGGCTACGCCATTTCTTGTAAGGGATTCCTGCCCACAGTAGTAGAAATAATGGTCATCTGAGTGAAATTCACCCATTCCAGTCCATTTTAGTTCACTGATTCCTAAAATGTCGACGTTCACTCTTGTCATCTCCTGCTTGACCACTTCCAATTTGCCTTGATTCATGGACCTAACATTCCAGGTTCCTATGCAGTATTGCTCTTTACAACATCGGACCTTGCTTCTATCACCAGTCATATCCACGACTGGATATTTATTTCGCTTTGGCTACATCCCTTCATTCTTTCTGCAGTTATTTCTGCACTGATCTCCAGTAGCATACTGGGCACCTACCGACCTAGGGAATTCCTCATTCAGTATCCTGTCACTTTGCTTTTGATACTGTTCATGCAATTCCAAGGCAGGTATACTGAAGTGGTTTGCCATTCCCTTCTCCAGTGGACCACATTCTGTCAGGCCTCTCCACCATGACCCGTCCGTCTTGGGTGTTCCCACACGGCATGACTTAATTTCATTGAGTTAGACAGGGCTGTGGTCCATATGATCAGATCAACTAGTTTTATGGGACTATGATTTCAGTGTGTCTTCCCTCAAATATTTTAGAAAAGGAAGAGGAACCAGATATCAAATTGCCAACATCCGCTGGATCATGGAGAAAGCAAGAGAGTTCCAGAAAAACATTTTTTGGCTTCACTGACTATGCCAAAGCCTTTGACTGTGTAGATCACAATAAACTGTGGAACATTCTGAAAGAAATGGGAATAGCAGACCACCTGACCTGCCTCTTGAGAAACCTGTATGCAGGTCAGGAAGCAACAGTTAGAACTAAACAGGGAAAAACAGACTGGTTCCAGATAGTAAAAGGAGTACGTCAAGGTTGTATATTGTCACCCTGCTTATTTAAGTTCTATGCAGAGTACATCATGAGGAACGCTGGGCTGGAAGAAGCACAAGCTGGAATCAAGATTGCTGGGAAAATATCAATAATCTCAGATATGCAGATAACACCACCCTTATGGCAGAAAGTGAAGAGGAACTCAAAAGCCTCTTGATGAAAGTCAAAGAGGAGAGTGAAAAGGTCGGCTTGAAGCTCAACATTCAGAAAAGGAAGATCATGGCATCTGGTCCCATCACTTCACGGGAAATAGATGGGGAAACAGTGGAAACAGTGTCAGACTTTATTTTGGGGGGCTCCAAAATCACCGCAGATGCTGATCGAAGCCATGAAATTAAAAGACGCTTACTCCTTGGAAGGAAAGTTATGACCAACCTAGATAGCGTATTAAAAAGCAGAGACATTACTTTGCCAACCAAGGTCCGTCTAGTCAAGGCTATGATTTTTCGCGTGGTCATGTATGGATGTGAGAGTTGGACTGTGAAGAAAGCTGATTGCCGAAGAATTGATGCTTTTGAACTGTGGTGCTAGAGAAGACTCTTGAGAGTCCCTTGGACTGCAAGGAGATCCAACCAGTCCATTCTAAAAGAGATCAATCCTGGGTGTTCATTGGAAGGACTGATGCTAGAGCTGAAATTCCAATACTTTGGCCACCTCTTGCCATGAGTTGACTGAATGGAAAAGTGTCTGATGCCAGGAAGGATTGGGGGTGGGAGGAGATGGGGACGACAGAGAATGAGATGGTTGGATGGCATCACCGACTCGATGGACGTAAGTTTGAGTGAACTCCGGGAGTTGGTAATGGACAGAGAGGCCTGGTGTGCTGTGATTCATGGGGTCGTGGAGATTCGGACACGACTGAGTGACTGAACTGAACTGAACTGAACTTGTCTGATATGAGGATTGTTGCTCCAGCTTTCTTTTACTTCCCATTTGCATGCAATATATTTTTCCATCCTCTCACTTTCAGTCTATATGTGTCTTTAGGTCTAAAGTGGGTTTCTTGTAGACAGCATATATATGGGTCTTGCTTTTGTATCCATTCAACCAGTCTGTGTCTTTTTGTTGGAGCATTTAATCCATTTGCATTTAAAGTAATTATTGATATATATGTTCCTATTGCCATTTTCTTAATTGTTTGGGGTCTTATTGTTTGTTAGATTTTTTTTCTTCTGCTATATTTCTTGACTGTATAAGTCCGTTTAACATGTGTTGTAAAGCTGGTTTGGTGGGACTGAATTCTCTTAACTTTTGCTTATCTGAAAAGCTTTTTATTTCTCTGTCAATTGTGAATGAGATCCTTGCCAGTTACAGTAATCTTGGTTGCAGATTTTTCCCTTTCAGTTCTTTAAATATATCCTGCCATTCCCTTCTGACTTGCAGAGTTTCTGCTGAAAGATTAATTGTATGGGGTTTCCCTTTTATCTTTCTTGTTGCTTCTCCCTTGCTGCTTTTAATATTCTTTCTTTGTGTTTAGTCTTTATTACTTTGATTAATGTGTGTCTTGGTATGTTTCTCCTTGTGTTTATCCTGTATGGGCCTCTTTGAGCCTCTTGGACTTGATTGACTATTTTCTACTATAATTGCTCAAAATTTTTCTCATACCCTTTCTTTTTCTCTTATTTTTCTGAGGCCCCTATAATTTGAATGTTGGAGCATTTGCTATTGTCCCAGAGGTCTCTGAGACTATCCTCAGTTCTTCTCATTCTTTTAATTCTTCTCGGTCTTTGTTAATTGATTCTTGCATTTTCTCCATTTTGTTTTCAAGGTTTTTTATCATCTTTACTATCTTTATTCGGAATTGTTTTTCAGATAGTCTGTCTATTTCCTCTTCATTTATTTGGAATTCTGTGTTTCTAGTTTGCTTCTTCATTTGTGTAGTATTTCTCTGCCTTTTCATAATTTTTTCTTAACTTGTGGTGTTTGAAGTCTCCTTTTCCCAGGCTTCAAGCAAAGTTGAATTCTTTCCTTCAACAAGGTTGGATTCTTTCTTTTGGTTTCTGACCTCCTAAGGCTGGTCCAGTGGTTTGTGTAAGCTTTGTGTAGATGTGTAGAGTGAGATTTGTGCTGTTTTTGTTTGTTTGTTTGTTTTTCCTCTGATGGGTAAGGCTGAGTGAAGTGGTAATCCTAACTGCTGATGATTGAGTTTGTATTTTTGTACTGTTTGTTTAGATGAGGCGTCCTGCACAGGGTGCTACTGATGGTTGGGTGATGCTGATCTTCTGTTCAAGTGGTTTTCTTTGTATGAGTTCTCACTATTTGATACTCCCTACGGTTAGCTCTCTGGTAGTCTAGGGTCTTGGAGTGCTCCACTACAAAGGTTCAGGGCTTGATCTATGGTCAGAAACAAAGATTCTGCAAGTGGTTTGTTATGGCATTAAGTGAGATTAAAACAAATATCCAGAAATGAGAAACCAAAGATGAAGCCCAGACAAATGGCAGTTACAAAATCAGGCAAATAATAGTTAAAATGATGGAATATACACATATACATATACACCCATGAGCAAAGTCAAAACAGTCCAACAAAAATAAAGTACAGTAGATTGATCAAGCAAATAAAGGAAATCAAAATTATATTTACCAGTTAAGAACAAAACTAACTAAAGCACAAACTAGAAAACAGAACTAAAGCAATGTGCCAAGTGGGGAAGAGAGCAATGAAAACAAAACTAACAAATATGTTGAGAGGAAAGGAAGGAAAGAAAAAATGGATGTGCAAATTTTAAAAGAGATAGATGAAGATTTATACACATTAAAGATTAACTGCAAAGGGAAAAAACAGTAGGAAAGTCAAAAAATGGATAAACATACAAAAAATACAATAGGTTTAAATAAATTAAAATTATAAAGAGGAGAAAAGGAAAAAAAAAAAAAACCCAGAAGAAGAAAGAAAAAAGAAAGACTCCATAGAACTACAAAAGGCCAATGTAGAGGCAGAGGTTTTATAACAACATTAAAAACTGTGACTGAATATGCACATATACATATAGGCAAAATTTAGAAAGTCCAACAACAATAAAGTACAATAGAATGACACAGTGAACAAAATAAACCAAAAATTATATCTACCAGAACAAAGCTAGCCAAAACACAAAGTGGAAAGCAAAACTAAAGCAAGGTGCCAACTGGGGAACAAAGCATTGAAACTAAAAATAACAACTATGTTGAGAGGAAAGGAGAGAAAGTAACAAAAGAAAGAATAGATATGCAAAGTTAGATAAAGGTAGATAAAGAAGGTTTATGTATGTTAGAGATTAACTGCAAGGGGAAAAGAACCATATGAAAAGCAAACAGAGGAATAAATATAGAAAAAAATAAAAGTAGGTGTAAAAAATTAGAAAAAGAGGAAAACTCCACAGAACTGCAGAAGCCCAATGTAGAGGCAGAGTTTTATAACAACAAAAATGTGACTAGAAAAAATTAAGCTCAAAAGCTTAATTGGATTTCATAGTGCCAGTAAAATAAACAGCTACAACAGAGGGGGGTGATAAGGAGAAAAAAGAAATCCAAAACAATCTACAGAACAAGTCAAAAAAATAAGAAAAATAAATGTTTTTCTTGAGTCATGCTGTCAGCATCCTTTCCCTCGCTGGAAGTCATAGTCCACTTTACCTCCCTATGATGCCCTCCAGCACTGTGCTGATCTCTGGACCTGCTGTGGGGGCAGCTTAGATTCTAATCTGGTCAAACTCCTATGTGTTCTTGCCTCCAGTGTCCACAGCTATCAGTACTAGTGAGTTTTCTTTTGTGGGAGCTCTCAATGACCTTTTATATATTCCATACACACAGAATCTGCCTAGTTGACCATGTGTATTTAACCTGAAGCTTGTAAAGCTGGTGGTAAGGTTTCAGGTTTCTTCCTTAGCCACACTGCCCCTGGGTTTCAATTGTGGCTTTATTTCCACCTCTGCATGTGGGTCCTCCACTGGGGTTTGCTCCTGAGCCTGCCCTGGAGGACTTGGGTTTGCCCCTGTGAGGGCCACGTATGGAGGTGGTTCAGATGCTTGGGTCGCAGGGGTTCTGGCAGCACCAGGTGCTCAGGGGAGTTGGTGACTAGAGCAGAAGGAAATACAGTGCTCTATAAGGTATGACAACCAGTATTGGCCAATACACTCCAGTATTCTTGCCTGGAGAACTCCCCTCCTCCCTGAAAGAGATGCCTGGAAGGTCACAGTTTACAGGGCAGCAAACAGTTGGACATGACTGAAGTGACCCTGTGGGTGTAGATGCAAGACTTTTTTTTTTTTTTGCCTGTGGCAGCTCTGCCCCAGTGAGAGTTGAGCATGAAGGTGGTGTAGGTACTTGACTTACAGGGACCCTGGCAGCGCCAAGTGTGCAAGGACACGAACTGTCTCCGCTGCCAGAGTTACGTCCCTATCAGAGCCTCTTGCAGTTGGCGATCAAAAGGCCTCTTTGGCCATTCCACCTGTAGCTCTACCTGTTCAGGCACTTAGAGGGCTACCTTGCCTGGGGTCCTTCTCTGTTGTTCGGTGTGTCAGGCACATAGAGGGGCCCTCCTGGCTGGGATCCTAGTCTGTAGGTTGGCACCTCTGGCACTTAAAGTGGCACCCTGGGTGGGGTCCTACTCTGTAGTTCAGTGCATCAGGCATTTGATGGGCCAGCCTCTCTAATGTTCAGCTGCCGATGCTGGCATGTGGGGAGAGAGAGGCTATGGTGATGGCTCCATCCCCTACCCGTGACTCAGCAGTATCCCTTGCTTCCATGGCTGCCTGGCTTTCCTCCTTCACACCCCCTCAATTTGTCTCTCCACAGTCAGTGGCAGCCCTCGCCCTGGGATTACTCCACAATCCCTAAACTCCAGCTCCCAGCCACTGTGCCTTCCAGGGTACCAGTGTTCCTGTCTGGGGTATATATGGCTTCAGCAAGGACTGTCTGATTTTCATTCCATTTAGGCTGCCATAGATCAGCTGTTTCACCCTCAGCCTTAAATGTTTTCCCTCTGACTCAGACAATTGCCCTGATGTGGGGATTGGACCCCTGCCTCAGTTCCCCCACCAGCCGAGGGCAGGTCCAGTCCTTCTTTTTTTTTTTTCCTGAGCTAAGATGGTTTAATGTCTTGACAAAAGGTGAAATGACTTAAGTACATTTTACATTTTATGCATTTAGACCACCATATGCATAGATGTTCTAATGCTAAATTCTTGTCTTCAGTATCTCATAGTGCTGGATGCTCGGAAATAAGACAGAAACTTGTAACACAGACTAACCACAAAGTACCAGATGTTTCTTGCCATTTGTGATCTTGCAATAAAAATGCGCCAAATCAGGATCACAAGGATAGTATTGAAACCGTAACGTATGTTCCTCAACTTGTTCAGATGTTTTCTAGCTGCAGGAAGGCCAGACATTTCTTCATTCAGTACATATTTCTTAGTTCCCATACAGTAGTTCTCTATATATTCTGCCCAATGTAACTGCCGTACATCAATATTAAAAGTCTTTTTATCTTCAGGGTTTAGTTGATTCATTAACATATTGACATTGTCAGTATTCCAAACCCAAGAATTCAGTTCAGTTCAGTCGCTCAGTCGTGTCCGACTCTCCGCGACCCCAAGAAGCACAGCACGCCAGGCCTCCCTGTCCATCACCAACTCCCGGAGTACACTCAAACTCATGTCCACAGAGTCGGTGATGCCATCCAGCCATCTCATTCTCCGTCGTCCCCTTCTCCTCCCGCCCCCAACATTTCCCAGCATCAGAGTCTTTTCCAGTGAGTCAACTCGTCTCATGAGGTGGCCAAAGTATTGGAGTTTCAGCTTCAGCATCAGTCCCTCCAATGAACATCCAGGATTGATCTCCTTTAGAATGGACTGGTTGGATCTCCTTGCAGTATAAGGGACTCTCAAGAGTCTTCTCCAACACCACAGTTCAAAAGCATCGATTCTTCGGCGATCAGCTTTCTTCACAGTCCAACTCTCACATCCATACATGACCACGGGAAAAACCATTGCCTTGACTAGACGGACCTTGGTCGGCAAAGTAATGTCTCTGCTTTTTAATATACTGTCAAGGTTGGTCATAACTTTCCTTCCAAGGAGCAAGCGTCTTTTAATTTCATGGCTGCAATCAGCATCTGCAGTGATTTTGGAGCCCAAAAAAACAAAGTCTGACACTGTTTCCACTGTTTTTCCATCTATGTCCCATGAAGTGATGGGACCAGATGCCATGATCTTTGTTTTCTGAATGTTGAGCTTCAAGCCAACCTTTTCACTCTCCTCTTTCACTTTCATCAAGAGGCTTTTGAGTTCCTCTTCACTTTCTGCCATAAGGGTAGTGTCATCTGCATATCTGAGGTTATTGATATTTCTCCCAGCAATCTTGATTCCAGCTTGTGCTTCTTCCAGCCCAGCGTTCCTCATGATGTACTCTGCATCTAAGTTAAATAAGCAGGGTGACAATATACAGCCTTGACGTACTCCTTTTCCTATTTGGAACCAGTCTGTTGTTCCATGACCGGTTCTAACTGTTGCTTCCTGACCTGCATACAGGTTTCTCAAGAGGCAGGTCAGGTGGTCTGGGATTCCCATCTCTTTGAGAATGTTCCACAGTTTATTGTGATCCACACAGTCAAAGCCTTTGGCATAGTCAATGAAGCAGAAATAGATGTTTTTCTGAAACTCTCTTGCTTTCTCCATGATCCAGAGGATGTTGGCAATTTGATCTCTGGTGCCTCTGCCTTTTCTAAAACCTGCTTGAACATCTGGGAGTTCACGGTTTACATACTGCTGAAGCCTGGCTTGGAGAATTTTGAGCATGACTTTACTAGCGTGTGAGATGAGTGCAATTGTGCTGTAGTTTGAGCATTCTTTGGCATTGCCTTTCTTTGGGATTGGAATGAAGACTGCCTCTTCCAGTCCTGTGGCCACTGGTGAGTTTTCCAAATCTGCTGGCATATTGAGTGCAGCACTTTCACAGCATCATCTTTCAAGACTTGAAATAGCTCAACTGGAATTCCATCACCTCCATTAGCTTTGTTAGTAGTGATGCTTTCTAAGGCACACTTGACTTCACATTCCAAGATGTCTGGCTCTAGGTCATTGATCACATTATCGTGACTATCTTGGTCGTGAAGATCTTTTCTGTACAGTTCTTCTGTGTATTCCTGCCACCTCTTCTTAATATCTTCTGCTTCTGTTAGGTCCATACCATTTCTGTCCTTTATCGAGCCCATCTTTGCATGAAAAGTTCCCTTGGAATCTCTAATTTTCTTGAAGAGGTCTCTTGTTTTTCCTATTCTGTTGTTTTCCTCTATTTCTTTGCATTGATCACTGAGGAAGGCTTTCTTATCTCTCCTTGCTATTCTTTGGAACTCTGCATTCAGATGCTTATATCTTTCCTTTTCTCCTTTGTTTTTCGCTTCTCTTCTTTTCACAGCTATTTGTAAGGCCTCCTCAGACAGCCATTTCGCTCTTTTGCATTTCTTTTCCATGGGGATGGTCTTGGTCCCTGTCTCCTGTACAATGTCACGAACCTCCGTCCAGAGTTCATCAGGCACTCTATCAATCAGATCTAGTCCCTTAAATCTATTTCTCACTTCCACTGCATAATCATAAGGGATTTGATTGAGGTCATATCTGAATGGTCTAGTGGTTTTCCCTACTTTCTTCAATTTAAGTCTGAACTTCGCAATAAGGAGTTCATGATCTGAGCCACAGTCAGCTCCTGGTCTTGTTTTCGCTAACTGTATACAGCTTCTCCATCTTTGGTTGCAAAGAATATAATCAATCTGATTTCGGTGTTGACCATCTGGTGATGTCCATGTGTAGAGTCTTCTCTTGTGTTGTTGGAAGAGGGTGTTTGCTATGACCAGTGCATTCTCTTGACAAAACTCTATTAGCCTTTGCCCTGCTTCATTCCGTGCTCCAAGGCCAAATTTGCCAGTTACTCCAGGTGTTTCTTGACTTCCTACTTTTGCATTCCAGTCCCCTAGAATGAAAAGGACATCTTTTTTGGGTGTTAGTTCTAAAAGGTCTTGTAGGTCTTCATAGAACCGATTAACTTCGGCTTCTTCAGCAGTACTGGTTGGGGCATAGGCCTGGATTACTGTAATATTGAATGGTTTGCCTTGGAAACGAACAGAAATCATCCTGTCATTTTTAAGATTGCATCCAAGTACTGCATTTCGGACTCTTTTGTTGACCATGATGGCTACTCCATTACTTCTAAGGGATTCCTGCCCACAGTAGTAGATATAATGGTCATCCGAGTTAAATTCACCCATTCCAGTCCATTTTAATTCACTGATTCCTAGAATGTCAACGTTCACTCTTGCCATCTCCTGCTTGACCACTTCCAATTTGCCTTGATTCATGGACCTAACATTCCAGGTTCCTATGCAATAATGCTCTTTACAGCACCGGACCTTGTTTCTATCACTGGTCACATCCACAACTGGGTATTGGTTTTGCTTTTGCTCCATCCCTTTATTCCTTCTATAGTTATTTCTCCACTGAGCTCCAGTAGCATACTGGGCACCCACCGACCTGGGGAATTCCTCATTCATTATCCTATCATTTTGCCCTTTGTTACTGTTCATGGGGTTCTCAAGGCAAGTATACTGAAGTGGTTTGCTATTCCCTTCTCCAGGGGACCACATTCAGCTGTGGTCCATGTGATTAGATCAGCTAGTTTCCTGTGATTATGATTTCAGTTTGTCTGCCCTCTGGTGCCCCCTAGCAATACCTACCGTCTTATTTGGGTTTCTCTTACCTTGGTCGTGGAAAATCTCTTCACAGCCGCTCCAGCAAAGTGCAGCCGCTATACCTTACCTTGGACGAGGGGTATCTCCTCAAGGCCACCCCTCCTGACCTTGAACACGGAGTAGCTCCTCTCGGCCCTCCTGCACCCGCGCAGCCACCGCCTGTTGGACGTGGGGTAGCTCCTCTCGGCCGCCGGCCCTGGCCTCAGGCGTGGGGTAGCTCCTCACGGCCGCACCTCTTTGCGTGGTTCGTTGCGCCCGGGCCGGCGACGAGTTATTGTTTTCATCATCCTTGGGCTTCTTCCAGTCATCCTGAGGTAGATATCATACAGGAATGCTGGGGCCTTATGGCTTACAGCAATCCAGTAATGATATAAAAGATGATTGGTGGTTAGATTTACATTGGGCCGTCTGAAGGCCTGTTCGAGAGGATTCCTCTTGAATGTAGAAATTACATGGTATTCAACTTCACCCCAGTGAAAGGGATTAGTGCTTCCTGTTGTACAGTTATACACCATGATGTTTCTTGGTCTATTTACTCCGGAATACCAGGCTGCCGCAAGACTCATTTTGACAACTACATCTACAGGAACAAGATCTGCAAGGGCATTGTTGGAGGCACGCATTGTTCGAAGAATTCCTTTCCCTGCTGCAATAAAAAGACCACTTGGTCCATTAAAGTTATCAATCCATTCTGGAAAAGGTTCTTTCCAACTGGCACCAACAAATGATGGCCTTAGAATCGCCACATTTAGCTTTGCTCCTTCTTGCTGTACAACATATTCTGCCAGTGCTTTTGTGTATATGTATGTATTAGGTCTGTCTCCTATCAATTTGGGTGTGATATCATTTACTAAGCCATCATCCATCCACTCTAAAGAATCAATCAGCTTTTTGGGATCCACAGGGGGTGGATAGACTACTTCATCAATATGCTTTCGATTGCAGTAGGCATATGCCGTTGATACATGCATGAACACTTCCAGATTCTTCATCTGTTGTGCAAGCAGAATAAGCTGTCGTGTAGCAGTCACATTTAACTGAACAGCATCTCTCAAATTTTCATTAAATCTTACTGTAGCTGCACAGTGGAATATAATATTGGTAGAATCTATGATGATCTCTTTATCTTCTTCACTAAGAGCCAGTCTAGGTTGGGTGAGTTCACTGTTGATTGCTATATTTTTCTCCCTAAAATCTGGATTTTCATCTCTCAATCTGTCAAAAAGCTTGCCACTAATGACTTCTTCTACTCGCTCCTGGGGTGTCTGTCCAGCTTTCTGTCTCACCAAAACATATACTGAATTCATCTTAGGGCAAGACCTCAGCAACTTTTCCAGAAGTACCTTCCCTAGGAAACCAGTAGCTCCAGTGAGGAGGACATTCTTGCCTTCATAGTATTCCGGGATGGAAACCATTCTGATTCTATGGACACCTTATCTTTGACAAAGGAGGCAAAAAAATACAATGGAGAAAAGAAAATCTCCTTAACAAGTGGTACTGGCAAAACTGGTCAACCACCTATAAAAGAACAAAACTAGAAAACTTTCTAACACCATGGTGGTGGTGGTGGTGGCTTAGTCGCTAAGTGATGTCCAACTCTTGCAATCCCATGGACTGTGCCTGCTAGGCTCCTCTGTCCATGGGATTCTCCAGGCAAGAATACTGGAGTAGGTTGCCATTTCCTTCTCCAAGGTCCAGTCCTTCTAACACTCCTGTTTTTCCCCAAGTTCCTTCATCCTCCCAAGTTTTGCATGGTTCTATATATTCTTTTCCACTGGTTACATACTCTTGTCCACTGTTAGCTGGTGTTCTGCATGTACTTCTGTCTCTGAAGGTGTATTCCTGATGTATTCTTGGAGAGAGATGTATTCCACGTCCACCGACACCTCTGCCATCTTGTTCTCCTAGGGAATATTTTTACTTCTTATTTTTAAGAAAGTTCTATTTGTGTCTAGGGTAAATTGAAGACTATCTTGTAATTAAACATTAAAAATATAACTTTTAGCTACTATTTTACTGGAGTTTTTTATTTATGTATGTTTACTATATATATATATATATACTTATTTATAGTTTGAAATCTTACTGTAAACTGTGTGTCCTGAATAAATAGTATTAATTACACTATTAATGGCTATGCCTGTTTTAATAAAGAGTAATATTTTTAAAGCCAAAACAAAATAAAGTATACATTTTCATTTTTTGCCAACTCTGGAATATCCCATTGTATGACCCACAAGCAAGATATTTGCATTATTTCTTTGACATATCGTAATGAACTGTACATGGAACAACAGACTGGTTCCAAATAGGAAAAGGAGTATGTCAAGGCTGTATATTGTCACCTTGCTTATTTAATTTATATGCAGAGTACATCATGAGGAACGCTGGGCTGGAAGAAGCACAAGCTGGAATCAAGATTGCTGGGAAAAATATCAATAACCTCAGATATGCAGATGACATCACCCTTATGGCAGAAAGTGAAGAGGAACTAAAAAGCCTCTTGATGAAAGTGAAAGAGGAGAGTGGAAAAGTTGGCTTGAAGCTCAACATTCAGAAAAGGAAGATCATGGCATCTGGTCCCATCACTTCATGGGAAATAGATGGAAAAACAGTGGAAACCATGTCAGACTTTATTCTTTTGGACTCCAAAATCACTGCAGATGCTGACTGCAGCCATGAAATTAAAAGACGCTTACTCCTTGGAAGGAAAGTTATGACCAACCTTGATAAAATATTAAAAAGCAGAGACATTAGAAAGCTGGTCGCTGATGAATTGATGCTTTTGAACTGTGGTGTTGGAGAAGGCTCTTGAGAGTCCCTTGTACCGCAAGGAGATCCAACCAGTCCATTTTAAAGGAGATCAATCCTGAGTGTTCATTGGAAGGACTGATGCTAAAGCTGAAGCTGCAATACTTTGGCCACCTCATGTGACGAGTTGACTCACTGGAAAAGACTCTGATGCTGGGAAAGGTTGGGGGCGGGAGGAGAAGGGGACGACGGAGAATGAGATGGCTGGATGGCATCACCGACTCTGTGGACATGAGTTTGAGTAAACTCCGGGAGTTGGTGGTGGACAGGGAGGCCTGGCGTGCTGTGATTCACGGGGTCGCAAAGAGTCGGACACAACTGAGCGACTGAACTGAACTGAATGTTCTCCAAGGACATAAGCCACAAGTGCTAAATGTGGAAATCCAAATCATTAGTTTCCCAATAAGTAAATGATTCTTGTCTTGTGTTTCTAGGTTCCCAGATTGTGATGAGCCATGTCCTCGGCTGGTGGACCTGAATTTAGCTGGCGATCCTACTGAAGGAGCCTCAGTGGCAGTGCAGAGGGACTATGGCTTTTGGTGTCCCTGAGAGTTGAAAATTGATCCTGATCTTGGCTATTCCTTTTTGCATATGCGTGATTGTTCAACTTCTTGTCCAAATATGTACTTTAGGAGAGAAGAGTTTTTATTTGCTCGGTATTTTCATAAGATTGATTTCAATCATTTGCCTCTCTGCCACGTTGTCTACTTTTTAACTTTTTTGATTGATGTGATAAGATTCCATTATCCTGAAAGACCCATTATGTTATATGCCGTCTGCTACATGATAGTGTCATTAATTTACTTTATTGGGTTTTTGCTTGAGGACCGAGTCACCTGCAATGCATCAAGCCCTGCAGAGTATAAGGCTTAAACAGTGACCCAAGGATCTCAAAACAAAGCCTGTATCATGCTTTTTATGGTACTCTATTTTTTTTTTTTTTTTGCTATGGCTGGCAGCATTTGGTGGGTGATTCTTACCATCACGTGGTTCTTGGCAGCTGTGCTAAAGTGGGGTAGTGAAGCTACTGAGAAGAAAGCCTTGCTGTATCATGCCAGTGTGTCAGTTCCAGTGGGGCATCCCTGGAACGTTGACCATCATCCTTTAAGTGATGAATAACATTGAAGGTGATAGCATCAGTGGCATGTGTTTGTTGGCCTCTGTAATGTTGATGAATGCAGAAATTCTAAGAATCAGTGAACTAAAATGGACTGGAATGGGTGAATTTAACTCAGATGACCATTACATCTACTAATAGGGGCTGGAATCCCTTAGAAGAAATGGAGTAGCCATCATGGTCAACAAAAGAGCCCGAAATGCAGTACTTGGATGTAATCTCAAAAACGACAGAATGATCTCTGTTCATTTCCAAGGCAAAGCATTCAATATTACAGTAATCCAAGCCTACGCTCCAAAGAGTAATGCTGAAGAAGCCGAAGTTGAACGGTTCTATGAAGACCTAAAAGACCTTTTAGAACTACACACAAATAAGATGTCCTTTTCATTATAGGGGACTGGAATGAAAAAGTAGGAAGTCAAGAAACACCTGGAGTAACAGGCAAACTTGGCCTTGGAGCATGGAATAAAGCAGGGAAAAGGCTAATAGAGTTTTGCCAAGAGAACACATTGGTCATAGCAAACACCCTCTTCCAACAACACAAGAGAAGACTCTACACATGGACATTAACAGATAGGCAACACCGAAGTTGGATTGATTATATTCTTTGCAGCCAAAGATGGAGAAGCTATATACAGTCAGCAAAAACAAGACTGGGAGCTGACTGTGGCTCAGAACATGGACTCCTTATTGACAAATTCAGACTTAAATTGAAGAAAGTAGGGAAAACCACTAGACCATTCATGTAAAACCTAAATAAAATCCCTTATGATTATACAGAGGAAGTGACAAATAGATTTAAGGGACTGGATCTGATAGACAGAGTGCAGGATGAACTATCGATGGAGGTTCGTGGCACTATATAGGAGACAGGGGTCGAGACCATCCCCAAGAAAAAGAAATGCACAAAAGCAAAATGGCTGTCTGAGGAGGCCTTACAAATAGCTGTGAAAAGAAGAGAAGTGAAAAGAAAAGGAGAAAACAAAAGATATAAGCATCTGAATGCAGAGTTCCAAAGAATAGCAAAGAGAGATAAGAAAGCCTTCCTCAGCAATCAATGCAAAGAAATAGAGGAAAACAACAGAATAGGAAAAACAAGAGATTTCTTCAAGAAAATTAGAGATTCCAAGGGAACATTTCATGCAAAGATGAGCTCGATAAAGGACAGAAATGGTATAGACCTAACAGAAGCAGAAGATAATAAGAAGAGGTGGCAAGAATTCACAGAAGAACTGTACAAAAAAGATCTTCATGATCAAGATAATAACGATGGTGTGATCACTAACCTAGAACCAGACATCCTGGAATAAGAAATCAAATGGGCCTTAGAGAGCATCACTACGAACAAAACTAGAGGAGGTGATGGAATTCCAGTTGAGCTATTTCAAATCCTGAAAGATGATGCTGTGAAAGTGCTGCACTCAATATGCCAGCAAATTTGGAAAACTCAGCAGTGGCCACAGGACTGGAAAAGGTCAGTCTTCATTCCAATCCCAAAGAAAGGCAATGCCAAAGAATGCTCAAACTACCGCACAATTGCCCTCATCTCACACACTAGTAAACTCTTGCTTAAAATTCTCCAAGCCAGGCTTCAGCAATACGTGAACCGTGAACTTCCATATTTTCAAGCTGGTTTTAGAAAAGGCAGAGGCACAAGAGATCAAATTGCCAACATCCGCTGGATCATGGGGAAAGCAAGAGAGTTCCAGAAAAACATCTATTTCTGCTTCATTGACTATGCCAAAGCATTTGACTGCATGAATCACAATTAACTCTGGAAAATTCTGAAAGAGATGGGAATACCAGACCACCTGACCTGCCTCTTGAGAAACTTGTATGCAGGTCAGGAAGGAACAGTTAGAACTGTACATGGAAAAACAACTGGTTCCAAATAGGAAAAGGAGTAGGTCAAGGGTGTATATTGTCACCTTTCTTATTTAACTTATATGCAGAGTACATCATGAGGAATGCTGGACTGCAAGAAGCACAGGCTGGAATCAAGATTGCTGGGAGAAATATCAATAATCTCAGCTATGCCAATGACACCACCCTTATGGCAGAAAGTGAAGAGGAACACAAAAGCCTCTTGATGAAAGTGAAAGAGGAGAGTGAAAATGTTGGCTTGAAGCTCAACATTCAGAAAACAAAGATCATGGCATCTGTCCCATCACTTCATGGGAAATACATGGGGAATCCGTGGAAACAGTGTCAGACTTTATTTTTTGGGGGGCTTCAAAATTACTGCAGATGCTGATTGCAGCCATGAAATTAAAAGACACTTACTCCTTGGAAGGAAAGTAGTTATGACCAACCTAGATAGCATATTAAAAAGCGGAGATATTACTTTGCCAACCAAGGTCCGTCTAGTCAAGCCTATGGTTTTTCCAGTGGTAATGTGTGGATGTGACGGTAGGATTGTGAAGAAAGCTGATAACAGAAGAACTGATGGTTTTGAACTGTGGTGTTGGAGAAGACTCTTGAGAGTCCCTTGGACTGCAGGGAGATACAACCAGTCCATTCTAAAGAAGATCAGTCCTGGGTGTTCATTGGAAGGACTGATGCTAAAGCTGAAACTCCAATACTTTGGCCACCTCATGCGACGAGTTGCCTCACTGAAAAAGACTCTGATGCTGGGAGAGATTGGGGCCAAGAGGAGAAGGGGACGACAGAGAATGGCATCACCGACTCGATGGAGGTGAGTTTGAGTGAACTCCAGTAGTTGCTGATGGACAGGGAGACCTGGTGTGCTGTGATTCATGGGGTCGCAAAGAGTCAGACACCACTAAGTGACTGAACTGAACTGCAATGTTGATGCCTTGAGGTATTTTGTTCTTGCATCCCTCAGCCTGTATGTGGTAGTTGGAGTTTCACTCATTTTAGCCGGCATTATATACCTAAACAGAGTATGAGTGTAGATTCCAGTAAAAAAGGAAAACCGGGATAAACTGGTAAAGTTTTTGATCTGCATTTGGTGTTTTCAGCACTCTGTGTCTCATACCACTCTTGGTTGTAATTGGATGCTACTTTTAAGAGCAAGCTTAGTACAGCATCTGGGAAACAACGTGGATACAGGAACGCTGCAGAGGATATAACATTCCATTTCCATATCAGGTATGGGAAACCTTGTTTTCAATTTCAGAATGTTTAGCAGTGAAAAGAGCTAATTTTAGCAGTTTTTTTTTTAACTCTTTATGAAAAACCTGAACATTAAAATTTTGAAGTGAAGTTAATGAACAAATTTATTGTAGTAAGAATGTCATACACACATTTCTGTTAACATCTTCCCTTTAAAAGATAACTTTTGTGAGTCCAAGCCATGGGCTTTTAAACACTTTACTTCTGTTATCACAAAATAGTTGCTTGTTGATTACTTAGAAGACTGCAGGTCTGAGGAGAAGATGTTGATGAAAAGACAGTGTCTGTGGAAATTTTACTGATACTTAGTACGGGAGTTTTAACAGTTTTGAAAAATAAATTAGAATGTATTTGTACAAACAGTTTCATCTTTTCATTGTTCTTCCGTTCCGTTCCGTTCCATCGCTCAGTCGTGTCCGACTCTATGCGACCCCGTGGACTGTAGCCTACCAGGCTTCTCCGTCCATGGGATTCTCCAGGCAAGAATACTGGAGTGGGTTACCGTTTCCTTCTCCAGGGGATCTTCCCGACCCAGGGATTGTTCTTAGATTTTCTTTTTTGCATACTGAATATTTTCTGATTTACCTTTTAATTTAAAGAGATCGGATAATCATAGAATTTTAGATCTAGAAAGGACCTTCAGTTCAGTTCAGTTGCTCAGTCGTGTCCGACTCCTTGCAACCCCATGAATCGCAGCACAACAGGCCTCCCTGTCCATCACCAACTCCTGGAATTCACTCAAACTCATGTTCATCGAGTGGGTGATGTCATCCAGCCATCACATCCTCTGTTGTCCCCTTCTCCTCCTGCCCCCAATCCCTCCCAGAGAAGACCTTAGAGATAGTTTATTCAAGTTCCCTCTATAATTTAGAGTTCTTAAACATCTATCTCATCTATCTCATCTTAACATTTCTCGCTTAGAAATGTTAAGTGACTTGCGCACTTTATTAAAGTACTTATGCATTATAGATAACTTCCGTTTACTTGTCTCTTTCCCCTAATAGACAGTGAACTGTTTAAATGCAAGAACATCTTTTTCATATTTTTTCAAAGCATGTTCTATAGGTTAGTAGATGATGGCATTGAGAATGGGAATGTGTAGATTGAGAAGAAAAGACATTAAAATAAAATAAAGACATTAATTTAAAATAAAGAAATGTTACAATTTTACTGGAAACAAGGAGTGTGTGATTAGCACATAGTCAATTCTCGTAAATACTTAATGACTGAAAATGCCATTTCCTTTTTTATTTTGTGGTATAAATAATTCTACACAAAATTACATTTTTATTATATTATTATTATAATATTATAATAGCATAAATATTAGCTACTGGCCTTTAAACAAACAATCTATAATTGAGAGACCAGAAAAAAATGAATAATTGAAATTTTATTACATTTCTTGATAGAATTGCTTATTAAAAACTCTTAATATGAGTTTTCAGGCCTGAAGCTAAGTAATCAAATTTTTCCTCTGATGAGAGAGAGATGATTGAATTACATCATATGCTTCTCCATGTAAGGTTTCTAGGATTCCAAATATATATTATCGTAGAACTATAAAAGAAATAATGTTTGGCTCTGAAATAATGATCTGAAAATACCAGACCTCAAACATGTAAATTAGTAAATTAGAGTATTTGGGACACCACTATTTTCAAGACATTCCTAAGAATCTTTTAGCATCTTTAGAACAAGTTTGAGCTATACAAAAATCTTGGTGTGTATTCATTTCTTTCCAGTCATAGGTTCTATAAGTGTTTGTTATTTCCAACTTACAGAAATAATGTCGGATTTCCAACATCCTAAAAAGAATAGAAAATGGTATAATAACTAACATAGTTATTAAGCTATAAAGTCTGGGTCAGGAATCCTGGCTTCATATCTGACTCTTATTATTTACTGGTTTTATAGCTTTAGATCAATTTCACCTCTTTCCACTTCAATTCCTCATCTGTAGAATGAGTAATGGAATCTCATAGTAATAAAAAGGTAATCATGCTAGATAGAAATAGTAGTAGAATCTGTCTCCTAGGACCGTCTTTAGGCATCTCCATGCAGTTAGAAGTGTGCTTTCTGTGTCATCAGTGCTCACATGTTGGTTCTGTTACTCATTTTTTCATTTATTGTTGCTGCTGTTACTGTTATTTACACACACACACACACACATATAAACTTTGTTTTAAACCATTCAGCACCAAACTTTAGCAAATGCCATGTTTAAGTTATTGAGAATATACATGACAGTATGTGTACCACTAACTTGTTCATTTTAACTGCAGCAGAGAGATTTAATGTACAAATATACGTTAATTCATTTACTCATTATTTTGCTGATGAACATAGAGTTTCCAAGTGTTTTACTATTGTAATACCTATCTTCCTTGCACATGACCAGGAATGTTCATGGGGTGTGTACCCAAAAGTGTAGTCGTGGCATTTTAACATATAGGCATCTGCAACTCAAGTGGTTATTTTAATTTACACTCACAGTATGGAGTTGGAACTCCCCATTTCATCCCGTCTTGGTGCGCTCAGGCTTTTAGGCTTTTGTCAACCTTTGAAACAATATCTCAAGCCTGTCTTGATTATTATTTTTATTTCCCTTATACCTCAGTGTTTTCATTTGTTTATTGGCTGTTTGGGGTTTCTGTTCTGTGATTTGCCTATTTGTTGCCTTTGTCCACTGCTCTGTCAGGTTATTTGCCTTTTGCTGTTATTCTTGTTTTATTTATTTGTTAGTTACTTGCATTGCAGATATATTATCCTGCTCTGTAGCTTGTCTTTTCACTTTGTGTTTTCTTTGCCTTTTGTGTTTTAAGAAATCCCTCCCTACCTCTAAAAACCATAAAACTGGTCTGCCGTTTTTCTTTCCAGCAGCTTTTTTTTTATTATTTGATTTTTTAATTCATGGCTCTAATCTCTTGAAATTCATTTTTATCTATGTTATGAGTAACACTTTTAGCTTTTCATATGAATGGTGTTTTTTGCACCATTTATCAAATAGCCCATCCGAATAGTAATGCATTGCTGTAATATATAAGTTCCATTTTTAGGCTCTCTTATTTACTGCTCTGTTTGAACAACCTTGTTTCAATCCCACATTTCTTCTACCTTATGCTTCTTCAAGATTATTTTAACTGTTCCTGGCATTGTTCTGTTTGAATTTTAGAATAATTTTTTCATGAGAAGCAGTTTGTATTTTGTTGAAATTGTTTTAGGTTTTAAATGAATCCAGGGAAAATATCTGTCTTTGTGATACTAAGTTTTAGTATCTTTTTGTTTCTTTATGTATATATTCATTAATTTGTTCCTAGGTACCTTACAGTTTTTGCTTCAGTTGTGAATGAGATCTTTTCTCTGTTACATTTTTCAGTTGGTTATTGCTGGTTTACAAGAATGCCACTGATTTTTATATATTGACCTTATATTGAGCATCCATGTTGAACTCTTCTGTTAGCTCTAATAGTGTGTAAATTATCTTATGCATTCTTTGTAGAAATCCTGTTGCTGCAGGCAAGGCTAAATTCATATCTCACATTCCAGTTCTTATGTTTTATTTAAGATTTTTGTTTCTATACTCATGAGGGATATAGACTGTGATATTAATAGTTTTTCTTTTCTTGCCACATATTTTTCCTTTTGGTGTCAAGGATGCAGTAGCTTCATAAAGTGAGGTCTTTTCCTCCTGTTGTTTGAAACAGTTTTTACAATGAACAGGGACTGTCTGCTCTTTGGAAGAGTCGGTATATTATGCTGTAAAAATGCTCTGTCATGGTATCTTTGAAGTAAAGAGAGAGAAATTTCATCTTTCCAAACTGAAATTCTGCAATTCTCCATTTCTCCCTGTCTCCTGGACTTTGGCAACCATTGTTCTACTTTATTTCTCTATGAAATTGACTGTTCTGGGTACCTCGTATTAATGAAACTCAAACACTAGAATTTTAATATTAGTTTTCATTCAGGATTTTACTTCAGAAGAATTTTATACAGACTTGTAAACTGAGCACTAGAGCTGTTGAATTCCTATTTGAAGTAATATCCATACATAATTGAATAAGATTTACTATTACTGAGCATGCCTAAAAGAATGCTTGTCAAGTTTTGATGATAATTCCTAATGAGAGGTTTTTAAAATGTATTAAGCAATGATGTTATCCTTGAGGTAGCCTCCTCAGGTGTCTTGGAGAACGTAATATTTGAATATATGTTCACGTGAATATCAGTGCGGTTTCTTTGTAGTCATTTCTCATATTAATGAAACTTTCAAACATTTGAAAAATGTTTCAGGTAGTTGATCACATTGCTTCAAAATATTCAGTTCGGTTTAAAGTAAATTGCATGTATTTAAGTCCCTGATTTGAAGAAAAGTGGGCTTGTGTAAAGTATTTTAAAATATTTAAAATGAATGTCCTTGCTGAAAACAAGAATTCACTGCTTGGATTTTAAAATACTTTACACCACCTGTTTTTTGCAAGAACACTTTTAAAAAAATGTCTGTTAAATAATTCTTGAGAAAGTAATATTTAATGCCTGAAAAGAGTTGTTCATGAAATATAGCTTGAGTTTTCAGAATAATGTATATTTTACAGTTTAAAATCAGTAAAGTTTATTCCTAGAATATGTTTCATCTTATGCATTATTTGAGTAACAGTAATTTTCCAGGTATTTAGGTGTTTTTTTTTTTTTAACTATTTCCTTCTATTTATTTAGGGACTTCTAAGAGGCTCAATGGAGAAGGCAATGGCAAGCCACTCCAGTACTCTTGCCTGGAAAATCCCATGGATGGAGGAGCCTGGTGGGCTGCAGTCCATGGGGTCGCTAGGGATCGGACACGACTGAGTGACTTCACTTTCACACATTGGAGAAGGAAATGGTAACCCACTCCAGTGTTCTTGCCTGGAGAATCCCAGGGGCCGGGGAGCCTGGTGGGCTTCCGTCTATGGGGTCACAGAGTCAGACACGACTGAAGTGACTTAGCAGCAGCAGCAGCAAGAGGCTCAAAGCATTTTATGAAAGCGTTACACATTTCAAAGTTTGTTGATATTTCTAGAAAGCCATTCACATGTAACTTATTTATTAAAAACATGGGGTTTAAAGTCCTGTCTGTAACATTTTTAGTCTCCGTTTCCTCACATTAAATATAGGGAATAATATGCTAAATAAAGTAATATCTACCTCATAGGTGGCTGTGAAGATTAAATGAGAAAATAAAGTTAAGCCTCTTACTAGAATGCCATGCACAAAGAAAAATTTCATTATTCTGCTGTTGCAAGTACATAATTCCTGAGGATTAAAAAAGAATTGCTCTTATATTCTGTATTAGAATCACCATTTTTTCTTATAAACATTGATTTTGAAAAGAACATGTTTCCTTTCCTAAAGTTTCCCCCTTCGTTTTTTTTTTTTCTCTTTCATCCATCTAATCCAATGATCTATGTCCCAAGGAATTTTGATACTAGAACCTGTGTTTCAATAATAGAAATGTGTTACCATAATAGAAGGAGCTTAGCTAAGACTGTTAAGTTCACATTAGAGACATTTGTAAAATTTTAAAAAAATTATTTGTGTAGAAAACAAACACAAAACCCATTATTTCTATTTGCAGCCACAGAAGGCAGCCCATCTGTTGTTTATTTAATCTTGATTCAGAAACATACAAAAATAGAATAATAACATCGTATCTAACTTATGATTTTAGCTTCATTTTGTGATAAGAGTGTTTCCCCTTTGCCAGACAATACCGAAAGGAATCAGCATGGTTTAAGAAAGGACCATAGGGAAATGGATGTTGTGCTCTTCCAACATTAATGCCAGCAAATAATTCTCTATAAATATATAGTATGTACTACTAATCTTTTTCTTTCTTTCCTGCTACTAATCTTTAAAGTGGTCAGTATCCTGCCTGTGACTTCCTAGCACCAAACTTATTTTTCCTCAAAATTGTTCAGTGCCTGTAACAGAGGGAAAGGGGGAGAGTTACTGAATATTCTAAGTCTCTTAAATGAAACATATTTTGAAATATTATATTTTAGAAGTGTAGAATATTAAATTTATTTTTAAAAGTATTCATAGTATTATGTACAGGCTGTAAAATGCTATCAAGGAGCACTGTTGGATAAATATCTTAAAATATACAAGTCATTTTGGCCTCTGCTAAACAGACTAAATAACCTAAGCCATGAGTTCCGTTTTAGTTTTAACTACAGATATATCTGTTGATGGTGGTGGTGTTCATTTGTTAAGTCGTGTCCGACTCTTTGTGACCCCATGAAATGCAGCACGCCAGGATTCCCTGTCCTTCACTATCTTCCGACATACACTATCTAGTGTACAAATGGTTTATACATATTTCAGAAAAAATTCAATGTTCTTGCCACAGTCTACTGCAGGGCAGAGCAAACATTCTCTGTAAGGTCATGTTGTAACAACTCAGCTCTGCTGGTGTAGTGCAAAATCAGCTATCAGCCACTTCAGTCGCTCAGTCAGGTCCAATACTTTGAAACTCCATGGACTGCAGCATGCCAGGCTTCCCTGTCCTTCACCAACTTCCGGAGCTTGCTCAAACTCATGTCCATCGCATTGGTGATGCCATCCAGCCATCTCATCCTCTGTCGTTCCCTTCTCCTCCCACCTTCAATCTTTCCTGACATCACGGTCTTTTCCAGTGAGTCAGTACTTTACTTCATGTGACCGAAATATTGGACCTTCCACTTTAGCATCAGACCTTCCAATGAATATTAAGGTCTGATTTCCTTTATGATGGACTGGTTGGATCTCCTTGCAGTCCAAGGGACTCTCAAGAGTCTTCTCCAACACAACAGTTCAAAAGCATCAATTCCTAAGTTTCTTTATATTCCAACTTGCACACCCATACATGACTACAGGAAAAACCATAGCTTTGAACAGTGACCCCACAAGAGAGTTGACCCAGACTTGCCTGTGAGTGTCCAGGAGTCTCTGGTGGAGGTGTGGATCAGCAGTGGCCTGCTTCACGATGGCGGGGGCGGGGGGGGCACTGTGTGTGCCAGTGCATGTACGAGACCTTTTGAATGATGTCGCCATTATCTTCATTACCTCCACAGTGGTTTGGTCTCAGGTAAAACAACAGGGAGGGAACACAGTTCAGTTCAGTCGCTCAGCCGTGTCTGACTCTTTGCGACCCCATGAATCACAGCACGCCAGGCCTCCCTGTCCATCACCAACCCGGGAGTTCACTCAAACTCATGTCCATCGAGTCAGTGATGCCATCCAGACATCCATTCTCTGTCGTCCCCATCTCCTCCCACCCCCAATTCTTCCGATCATCAGAGTCTTTTCCAGTGAGTCAACTCGTCGCATGAGGTGGCCGAAGTATTGGAGTTTCAGCTTCAGCATCAGTCCTTCCAATGAACACCCAGAATTGATCTCCTTTAGAATGGACTGGTTGGATCTCCTTGCAGGCCAAGGGAAACTCAAGTCTTCTCCAGCACCACAGTTCAAAAGCATCAATTCTTCGGCGATCAGCTTTCTTCACAGCCCAACTCTCACATCCATACATGACCACAGGAAAAACTATAGCCTTGACTAGACGGACCTTGGTTGGCAAAGTAATGTCTCTGCTTTTTAATATACTATCAAGCTTGGTCATAACTTTCCTTCCAAGGAGTAAGCGTCTTTTAATTTCATGGCTGCAATCAGCATCTGCAGTGATTTTGGAGCCCCCCAAAAATGAAATCTGACACTGTTTCCACTGTTTCCCCATCTATTTCCCATGAAGTGATGGGACCGGATGCCATGATCTTTGTTTTCTGAATGTTGAGCTTCAAGCCAATTTTTTCACTCTCCTCTTTCACTTTCATTAAGAGGCTTTTGAGTTCCTCTTCATTTTCTGCCATAAGGGTGGTGTCATCTGCATATCTGAAGTTTTTGATATTTTTCCCAGCAATTTTGATTCCAGCTTGTGCTTCTTCCAGCCCAGCGTTCCTCGTGATGTACTCTGCATATAAGTTAAGTAAGCAGGGTGACAATATACAACCTGGACGTACTCCTTTTCCTATTTGGAACCAGTGTGTCCAGTGTGTCCATGTCCAGTTCTAACTGTTGCTTCCTGACCTGGATACAGGTTTCTCAAGAGGCATGTCAGGTGGTCTGGTATTCCCATCTCATTCAGAATATTCCACATTTTATTGTGATCCACAGAGTCAAAGGCTTTGGCATAGTCAATGAAGCAGAAATAGATGTTTTTCTGGAACTCTCTTGCTTTCTCCATTATCCAGCCGATGTTGGCTATTTGATCTCTAGTGCCTCTGCCTTTTCTAAAACCTGCTTGAATATCTGGAAGTTCACGATTCACATATTGCTGAAGCCTAGCTTGGAGAATTTTGAGCATGACTTTACTAGCGTGTGAGATGAGTCTAATTGTTCGGTAGTTTGAGCATTCTTTGGCATTCCCTTTCTTTGGGATTGGAATGAAGACTGACGTTTTCCAGTCCTGTGGCCACTGCTGAGTTTTCCATATTTGCTGGCATATTGATTGCAGCACTTTCACAGCATCATTTTTCAGGATTTGAAATAGCTCAATTGGAATTCCATCACCTCCACTAGCTTTGTTTTTAGTGATGCTCTCTAAGGCCCACTTGACTTCACATTCCAAGATGTCTGTCTCCAGGTGAGTGATCATGCCATCGTGATTATCTTCATCGTGAAGATATTTTTGTACAGTTCTTCCATGTATTCTTGCCACCTCTTCTTAATATTTTCTGCTTCTGTTAGGTCCATATCATTTCTGTCCTTTATTGAGCCCATCTTTGCATGAAATGTTCCCTTGATATCTCTAATTTTCTTGAAAAGATCTCTTGTTTTTCCTATTCTGTTGTTTTCCTTTATTTCTTTGCATTGATCGCTGAAGAAGGCTTTCTTATCTCTCCTTGCTATTCTTTGGAACTCTGCATTCAGATGCTTATATTTTTCCTTTCGCATTCAGATGCTTATATCTTTCCTTTCCTCCTTTGCTTTTCGCTTCTCTTCATTTCACAGCTATTTGTAAGGCCTCCTCAGACAGCCATTTTGTTTTTTTGCCTTTCTTTTCCATGGGGATGCTCTTGGTCCCTGTCTCTTGTACAATGTCACGAACCTCTGTCCAGAGTTCATCAGGCACTCTATCTATCAGATCTAGACCCTTAAATCTATTTCTTACTTCCATTGTATACTCCTAAGGGATTTAATTTAGGTCATATCTGAATGGTCTAATGGTTTTCCCTACTTTCTTCAAATTAAGTCTGAATTTGGAAATAAGGAGTTCATGATCTGAGCCACAGTCAGCTCCTGGTCTTTTTTTTGCTAACTGTGTAAAGCTTCTCCATCTTTGGCTGCAAAGAATATAATCAATCTGATTTCGGTGTTGACCATCTGGTGATGTCCATGTGTAGTCTTCCCTTGTGTTGTTGGAAGAGGGTGTTTGCTTTGACCAGTGCGTTCTCTTGGCAAAACTCTATTAGCCTTTTCCCTGCTTCATTTCGTGCTCCAAGGCCAAATTTGCCTGTTACTCCATGTGTTTCTTGACTTCCTACCTTTGCATTCCAGTCCCCTATAATGAAAATGCCTTCATACATACACTGAAAGCAGGCAACACCCAATGATGAACAAGTTTCAGAGAAAGACATACCACGCAAACTCTCAAGCAACACAGGAACATAGCCCTGAGCTTCAATATACAGGCTGACCAAAGCCACTCCAAACCCATTGACATCTCAAACTCATTACTGGACACTTCATTGCACTCCAGAGAGAAGAAATCAAACTCCAACCACCAGAACACAGACACAAGCTTCCCTATCCAGGGAACCTTGACAAGCCACCCGTCCAACCCCACACACAGTGAGGAAACTACATAATAAAGAGAAAGCCACAAACTGCCAGAAGACGGAAAGGCCACCCCAAGCACAGCAATATAAGCAAGACGAAGAGGCAGAGAAATACCCAGCAAGTAAAGGAACAGGATAAATGCCTACCAACACAAATAAAAGAGGAAGATATAGGGAATCTACCTGATAAAGAATTTTGAAATTTGATAGTGAAATTGATGCAAAATCTTGAAAGCAAAATGGAGTTACAGATAAATAAATTGGAGACAAGGATTGAGAAGATGCAAGAAAGGTTTAATAAGGATTTAGAAGAAAGAAAAAAGAGTCAAAATACAATGAATAATGCAATAAATGAGATCAGAAACACTCTGGAAGGAACAAACTGTAGAATAACAGAGGCAGAAGACAGGATAAGCGAACTAGAAGATAGAATTGTAGAAATAAATGAAACAGAGGAAAAAAGAAAAATGAATTAAAAGAAATGAGGACATCTTAGAGACCTCTGGGACAATGTTCAACACCCCAACATTCGAATCATCGGAGTCCCAGGTGAAGAAGACAAAAAGAAAGACCATGAGAGAAAACTTGAGGAGGTAATAGTTGAAAACTTCCCTAAAATGGGAAAGGAAATAATCACCCATGTCCAAGAAACACAGAGAGTCCCTAACAGGATAAACCAAAGGTGAAATACTCAAAGACACATATTAATCAAATTAACAAAGATAAAATACAAAGAACAATTATTAAAAGCAGCAAGGGAAAAGCAACAAATAACACACAAGGGGATCCCCATAAGGATAACAGCTGATCTCTCAACAGAAACTCTTCAGGCCAGGAGGGAATGGTAAGACATACTTAAAGAGATGAAAGAAAATAACCTACAGCTGAGATTACTATATCCAGCAAGGATCTCTTTAAAATATGAAAGAGAAATCAAAAGCTTTACAGACAAGCAAAAGCTGAGAGAATTCAGCATCAGCAAACCAGCTCTCCAACAAATGCTAAAGGATTTTCTCTAGACAGGAAACACAGAAAAGGTGTATAAATTAGAACCCAAAGCAATAAAGAAAATGGAAACGGGATCATACTTATTAATAATCACCTTAAACGTAAATGGGTTGAATGCCCCAACCAAAAGACAAAGGCTGGCTGAATGGATACAAAAACAAGACCCCCATATATGTTGTCTACAAGAGACCCACCTCAAAACAAGGTACACATACAGACAGAAAATGAAGGGCTGGAAAAAGATATTCCACGCAAATAGAGACCAAAATAAAGCAGGAGTAGCAATACTCATATCAGACAAAACAGACTTTAAAACAAAGGCTGTGAAAGGAGACAAAGAAGGAAACTACATAATGATCAAAGGATCAATCCAAGAAGAAGATATAACAATTTAAATATTTATGCACCCAACATAGGAGAACTGCAATATGTAAGACAATTACTAACATGTATGAAATGGGAAATTAACAACGCAATAATAGTGGGAGACGTTAATACCCCACTCACACCTATGGATAGAACAACTAAACAGAAAATTAGCAAGGAACCACAAACTGTAAATGATACAATAGACCAGTTAGACCTAATAGATCGCTATAGGACATTTCACCCCAAAACAATCAATTTCACCTTTTTCTCAAGTGCACACGGAACCTTTTCCAGTATAGATCACATCCTGCGCCATAAATCTGAGAGGGTAACAGGCAGGAAGGCCAGGAGTCTCCAAGCGGAGGAAATAGCCTGCACATGTCAGACATTTTTATCTCTCTTAAGCGGCAGGAGGAAACAAACTAGTGATATTTTTTTTTTCTTCTTTATACAAATTTAAAAGGAAGTTTCTCTTAAAATAATGTGTTGCCATAATGACACCTGGTTTCACCTGAAGTTAACTATTCTCAAATCTTGAGTTAACCAATGCATTTTTCTTATGGAAATGTTGGTCTTAAGCTATGTTAATGTACTACAAATTTACCCCAGACTCTTATCTTCAAGTCGGTTCCACCAAATGGCTCAGAGCCTACTTGATAAACCTCTATGTTATACTTAGGTCAGTTCAGTTCAGTTCAGTCGCTCAGTCGTGTCCGACTCTCCGCGACCCCATGAATCACAGCACGCCAGGCCTCCCTGTCCATCACCAACTCCCGGAGTACACTCAAACTCATGTCCACAGAGTCGGTGATGCCATCCAGCCATCTCATTCTCCGTCGTCCCCTTCTCCTCCCGCCCCCAACCTTTCCCAGCATCAGAGTCTTTTCCAGTGAGTCAACTCGTCTCATGAGGTGGCCAAAGTATTGGAGTTTCAGCTTTAGCATCAGTCCCTCCAATGAACATCCAGGATTGATCTCCTTTAGAATGGACTGGTTGGATCTCCTTGCAGTATAAGGGACTCTCAAGAGTCTTCTCCAACACCACAGTTCAAAAGCATCGATTCTTCGGCGATCAGCTTTCTTCACAGTCCAACTCTCACATCCATACATGACCACGGGAAAAACCATTGCCTTGACTAGTCGGACCTTGGTCGGCAAAGTAATGTCTCTGCTTTTTAATATACTATCAAGGTTGGTCATAACTTTCCTGCCAAGGAGCAAGCGTCTTTTAATTTCATGGCTGCAATCAGCATCTGCAGTGATTTTGGAGCCCAAAAAAACAAAGTCTGACACTGTTTCCATTGTTTTTCCATCTATTTCCCATGAAGTGATGGGACCAGATGCCATGATCTTTGTTTTCTGAATGTTGAGCTTCAAGCCAACCTTTTCACTCTCCTCTTTCACTTTCATCAAGAGGCTTTTGAGTTCCTCTTCACTTTCTGCCATAAGGGTAGTGTCATCTGCATATCTAAGGTTATTGATATTTCTCCCAGCAATCTTGATTCCAGCTTGTGCTTCTTCCAGCCCAGCGTTCCTCATGATGTACTCTGCATATAAGTTAAATAAGCAAGGTGACAATATACAACCTTGACGTACACCTTTTCCTATTTGGAACCAGTCTGTTGTTCCATGACCGGTTCTAACTGTTGCTTCCTGACCTGCATATAGGTTTCTCAAGAGGCAGGTCAGGTGGTCTGGGATTCCCATCTCTTTCAGAATGTTCCACAGTTTATTGTGATCCACACAGTCAAAGGCTTTGGCATAGTCAATGAAGCAGAAATAGATGTTTTTCTGGAACTCTCTTGCTTTCTCCATGATCCAGCGGATGTTGGCAATTTGATCTCTGGTGCCTCTGCCTTTTCTAAAACCTGCTTGAACATCTGGGAGTTCACGGTTTACATACTGCTGAAGCCTGGCTTGGAGAATTTTGAGCATGACTTTACTAGCGTGTGAGATGAGTGCAATTGTGCGGTAGTTTGAGCATTCTTTGGCATTGCCTTTCTTTGGGATTGGAATGAAGACTGACCTCTTCCAGTCCTGTGGCCACTGCTGAGTTTTCCAAATCTGCTGGCATATTGAGTGCAGCACTTTCACAGCATCATCTTTCAAGACTTGAAATAGCTCAACTGGAATTCCATCACCTCCACTAGCTTTGTTCGTAGTGATGCTTTCTAAGGCCCACTTGACTTCACATTCCAAGATGTCTGGCTCTAGGTCAGTGATCACATTATCGTGACTATCTAGTGTTCCCTTAATCTATGTAAAACGAAACTATTTGTATGGCAATCTGCCCGTCTGCAAGGTTCAAGTTAAACATTTTATGGCCCGGGATGAATCGTCGGGGGTCAAAATTATCCCAAAATGCATGTTATGGGTGAGGGGCCTGGTGCCATTATAAGCCTTAAGACAATCCTTTCTTTCATTAACAGACTATAAGTGTTAACCGACATTAAGTGACTATATAACATCAAGCTGAAGACTAGCAAGGGGGCACTCTTTCTGCCCCCTTCTGATGTCTATGTCAGAAGCTTTCGCTATCTCCTTTATCCTTTAATAAAATTTTATTACACAAAAGCTCTGAGCAATCAAGCCTTGTCTCTGGTCCCGGTTTGATTTCTCCTCCTCTGGAGGCCAAGATCCCGGTGTCTTTGTGTTATTCCGGAACAACCTTTCAAATCTATCCTTGGTAAATTCAAAAAAATTGAAATCATTCCAAGCATCTTTTCTGACCACAATGCAGTAAGATTAGATCTCAATTACAGGACAAAAACAATTAAAAATTCCAACATATGCAACCTGAACAATACACTTCTGAATAACAAACAAATCACAGAAGAAATCAAAAAAGAAATCAAAATATGCATAGACATGAATGAAAATGAAAACACAACAACCCTAAACCTGTGGGACACTGTAAAAACAGTGCTAAGGGGAAGGTTCATAGCAATAGAGGCACACCTCAAGAAACAGGAAAAAAGTCAACAAAATAACCTAAGTCTACACCTAAAGAAACTAGAAAAGGAAGAAATGAAGAACACCAGGGTTAGTAGAGGGAAAGAAATCTTAAAAATTAGGGCAGAAATAAATGCAAAAGAAATAAAAGAGACCGTAGCAAAAATCAACAAAGCCAAAAGCTTGCTCTTTGAGAGGGTAAATAAAATTGACAAACCACTAGCCAGACTCATTAAGGAACAAAGGGAGAAGAACCAAATCAATAAAATTAGGAATGAAAAGGGAGAGATCACAACAGACAACACAGAAATACGAAGGATCATAAGAGACTAGTATCAGCAATTATATGGCAATAAAATGGACAACTTGGAAGAAATGGACAAATTCTTAGAAAAATACAACTTTCCAAAACTGAACCAGGAAGAAATAGAAAATCTTAATAGACCCATCACAAGCACGGAAATAGAAGCTGTAATTAGAAATCTTCCAGCAAACAAAAGCCCAAGTCCAGATGGCTTCACAGCTGAATGCTACCAAAAATTTAGAGAACAGTTAACATCTATTCTACTCAAACTCTTCCAGAAAATTGCTGAGGAAGGGAAACTTCCAAACTCATTCTATGAGGCCACCATCACCCTAATCCCAAAAGCTGGTAAAGATATCACAAAAAAGAAAACTAGAGGCCAATATCACTGATCAACATAGATGCAAAAATCCTTAACAAAATTCTAGCAATCAGAATCCAACAACACATTAAGAAGATCATACGTCTTGACCAAGTGGGCTTTATCCCAGGAATGCAAGGATTCTTCAATATCCGCAAATCAATCAATGTAATACACCACATTAACAAACTGAAAAATAAAAATCATATGATTATCTCAATAGATGCAGAGAAAGCCTTCGACAAAATTTAACATCCGTTTATGATAAAAACCCTCCAGAAGGTAAGAAGAAGGAACATACCTCAACATAATAAAAGCTATATATGACAAACCCACAGCAAACATTATCCTCAATGGTGAAAAACTGAAAGCAATTCCCCTAAAGTCAGGAACAAAACAAGGGTGCCCACTCTCACCACTACTATTCAACATAGTTCTGGAAGTTTTGGCCACAGCAATCAGAGCAGAAAAAGACATAAAAGGAATCCAAAGTGGAAAAGAAGTAGTAAAACTTTCACTGTTCGCCGATGACATGATCCTCTACATAGAAAACCCAAAAGACTGTACCAGAAGACTACTAGAGTTAATCAATGAATACAGTAAAGTTGTAGGATGTAAAATCAACACAGAGAAATCCCTTGCATTCCTATACACTAATAATGAGAAAATAGAAAAAGAAATTAAGGAAACTATTCCATTCACTGTTTCAACGAAAAGAATTAAATACTTAGGAATATATCTAACTAAAGAAACAAAAGACCTATATATAGAAAATTATAAAGCACTGGTGAAAGTAATCAAAGAGGACGCTAATAGATGGAGAAATATACTGTGTTTGTGAATTGGAATAATAAATATTCTGAAATGAGTATACTACCCAAATTAATTTATACATTCAATGCAATCCCTGTGGAGCTATCAATAATATTTTTCACAGAGCTAGAACAAATAATCTCACAATTTGTATGGAAATACAAAAAATCTCGAATGGCCAAAGCAATTTTGAGGAAGAAGAATGGAACTTGTGGAATCAACCTGCCAGATTTCAGGCTCTACTACAAAGCCACAGTCATCAAGACAGTATGATACTGGCATAAAGACAGAAATATAGATCAATGGAACAAGATAGAAAGCCCAGAGATAAATCCATGCACCTATGGACACCTTATCTTTGACAAAGGAGGCAAGAATATAAAATGTTGAAAATCTCTTTAACAAGTTTTGCTGGGAAAACTGGTCAGCCATTTGTAAAAGAATGAAACTAGAACACTTCCTAACACCATACACAAAAATAAACTCAAAATGGATTAAAAATCTAAATGTAAGACCAGAAACTATAAAACTCCTAGAGGAGAACATAGGCAAAACACTCTCTGACATAAATCACAGAATGAATCTCCATGACCCACCTCCCAGAATATTGGAAATAAAAGCAAAAATAAATAAATGGGCCCTAATTAAAATCAAAAGCTTCTGCACAGCAAAGGAAACTATAAGCAAGGTGAAAAGACAGCCTTCAGAATGGGAGAAAATAATAGCAAATGAAACAACAGACAAAGAATTAATCTCCAAAATATACAAACAACTCCTGCAACTCAATTTCAGAAAAATAAATGACCCAATCAAAAAATGTGCCAAAGAACCAGACATTTCCCCAAAGAAGACATACAGATAGCTAACAAACACATGAAAAAATGCTCAACATTCCTCATAATCAGAGAAATGCAAATCAAAACCACAATGAGATACCATTTCACACCAGTCAGAATGGCTGCCATCCAAAAGTCTACATGCAATAAATGCTGGAGATGGTGTGGAGAAAAGGGAACCTTCTTACAGTGTTGGTGGGAATGCAAACTAGTACAGCCACTATGGAGAACAGTGTGGAGATTCCTCAAAAAACTGGAAATAGAACTGCCATATGATCCAGAAATCGCACTCCTGGGCATTCACACCGAGGAAACCAGAATTGAAAGAAACACATGTACTCCAGTGTTCATTGCAGCACTGTTTATAATAGCCAGGACATGGAAGCAACCTAGATGCCCATCTGCAGATGAACGGATACGAAAGTTTTGGTACATATGCACAATGGAGTATTACTCAGCCATTAAAAAAAATACATTTGAACCAGTTCTAATGAGGTGGATGAAACTGGAGCCTATCATACAGAGTGAAGTAAGCCAGAAAGACAAACACCAATACAGTGTACTAACGCATATATATGGAATTTAGAAAGATGATAATGATAACCCTGTATACGAGACAGCAAAAGAGACAACAGATGTATAGAACAGTCTTTGGGACTCTGTGGGAGAGGGTGAGGGTGGGATGATTTGGGAGAATGGCATTGAAACATGTATATTATCATATGTGAATCAAATCACCAGTCCAGGTTCGATGCATTATACAGGATGCTCGGGGCTGGTGCATGGGGATGACCCAGAGGTAGGATAAGGGGAGAAGGGAGGTGGGAGGGGGGTTCAGAAAGAGGAACTCATGTACACCCTGGGCAGATTCATGTCAATGTATGTCAAAACCAACCATTATAATATTGTAAAGTAATTAGCCTCCAATAAAAATAAAATAAAATCGATCATTAATTTCCAAACAAGTGGAGAATTTACCATTGTTGAGCTATACAGAGGGCAAGTGTGCTTGATTAGAGCATTAACTGTACTTTCACATTAGCTGATGTGCTTTGCACTCTGTTCTTGTAGATTTATTTTGTTGACAGTAGACTGATGTCAAGTTTTTGTAAATATTTTTACTTGGCACTTTTACTCTGAGTGTACAAACTGATTTTAAATGTGATTGTATATTTTTGTTATAAATTGGAAATTTGTAATAAAAATTAAATGATTTGTTCTCTATTTGTCATCAGTACCTGATTGAGTGTAATTTTCTACATCATCTACACTGCTATTTTTAAATTATGTTCCATATTTTATGTTTTTCTAATTACTGATTTTTTCATTCACAATAGCATAGACTCCACAGTAATCTGGTATATAGCTATATCATTCCATACTGTATCTCTGGAATATACCTACATTGTTCTGAATGCTCTCCCATCTCTATTCATTATTATATCCCCATGCATACCATTACCAGGTACATAACAGGAGGAAAAGATGAATGCATCAAAGTACCTGTATCAATTTCCCCAATAGGAAGTCCTACCCATGTAAGCAAATCAGATTTTTGTTTTTGTTTATCCATACACAGGACAGCCAATTAAGACTTAAACTGGTACTAGAGTGTTTTTTGCCTAGATCATGCATTCTTTAGTTGGAAGGGACCTTAGAAATCATGAGATTCAACTTCCAACCCAGTACCAATATCCTCCAAAACCAGCTTTTATAAGCCTTTGTTTGAATGATTTCAGTAACAGGAAGCTTACTATTCTAAGGCCTTCCATTCCATTTTGAAGTCAGCTGACAACCAAAATGAACAAAGTAAGCAAGGAAATTAATTCTATCCTAAATTCTTCATAAAGGAGCTGCTGGCATCTTCATTTCAGCCCCGTGAGACCCATGTCAGACTTCTAACTTACAGAAGGTGATAAGTTGCTTAAGTGTTGCTTACGCCCATAAATTTAAGGTAATTTATTAGAGCAGCAGAAAAAAACTAAAATATTCAGCCTCACACTTGCACATATGCAAAGCATGGGCAATGAACAAGCGAGGAATGGAAAATGGCCCAAGGAATCCATTAAACACCAGAAACATTGTACAGAACTGGCCTGTTGCCATGAAACAGACTGTTGAGGTGGCTTGGAGAAGCTGGAGGTACTGAGATTAATAAGAGCAATCAGTCTCTGGAGCCCTTCTTCCAATATTATCCTTCATTTTTTTTCACCATTATTGTCCAGTTTTCTTTTTATTCCCACTTCTTTATCTTCTCTTCCTGTACTTTCCTCCTTTTTAAAGCAATGCTCTTTATTTTTCTCTGCTAATCAAGTGTATGTTTTTATCAACCTCACACTCCCACTAGCATACCCACCCAATTTGTTGGAAGGAGGTAAGGAGCAGAAAATGAAAGGAGCCTTGAGAGATGTTTGAGATTTTCCAGCGTGCCAAGAATTAAAAAGGTAAGGAATGTAGCTTTACCACCTGGTCTCTGAGTACTCCAGTGCAGCACACAAATTCACAAATGAGGGTTATATACAAATCCACTTATTAGAGAAAAAAAAAAAAACTAAGCAGGCACGCAAAAGTATTTTGAAAATAATAAAAGGTTTTTGCTAAGGTACTGATTAGTGACTGTCTTCTATTTTGCTGGTGAAAAATTATGTTGAGCCCTTTTCACTATCTCTTAGCTCAAAACTAAGGCCACCTTAAGGAGCTAAGGGAAGGTTTTCATCAATTTCAAGTAACATTAGATGAGGTACTGAACAATAGTAAATACAGTAGAAGCATCTAAACACTTAAGTGAATCAGTGAAGCATGTTCATTTTTATTTTAATGATTGTTTGGCACCAGATTTTTAGGAAAGTGTTTGCTGAGTATGATGACTAAGATCCAAGCACTAATGTCTGTGGTACAAGCTTCTGATTTCCCACATGTCCTGCTGGCTACAGGGGCAGAAGGGACATTGTTCTCTGGCGACGGATTGGGATTTGGTGGAGCCAGTTTAAAGGCACTATTGGTAATAATCCCAAGGGCACAAGCATTACCTCAGTCATCAGTCTAATAGATTCCAAACGAACTTTTAGCACAAAACAAGGAGAGAAGTCTCCTTCATTTCCAATGTGATGATAAGCATTTCTGGAAATTCAAAAAATTATGTGGGCCACATGACTGTCAGAAATTGGCTTGTTTCTAGAGCCATTGATGCAGCAGTAAAATTGATGAGCAAGTACAGAGGAGAGCAAAGTCATTTAACCTGAAAGTCCTTTTCTTCCTCTCTTCTGTCCTAGTCATTGTCAGGAGTTCTTTTGCCAGAAGCGTGACATATTTAATCAGAGGCTTGTTTTTGCTGTCACAGTTTTAGTTGTTTTCCAGAATCAAAGGTTATGTTCATATTGTTTTTCTTGTTTGTTGATGAAAGTAATTTCAGAAAATGATTTTTCAAGTCTCTGTGACTGTTCATTAGCATTCATTCATTTATTCAGTAAACATACATTTGTTTACCTACTCTTTATCAGGTAGTGAATAAGACCCTAGAAATTCAAAGAAGAAAATGTCATGATTTATACTTCTGCAAAGTTCACACTCTGGTAAGGAGATAAGCTTGTAGACATCTGAGTACTGTAATGGTGGTGTGTTTAAAATGTTATTTGAGCACAAATGTGGAAGTAGTTACTTCTATCATGAAGACTGGGTGTTCAGAGAACTATTTAAATATGAAAGATTCAATCGACAGGAATTTATTAATCACCTAATAATTGCTGAGGTTATGGTAGGGAACAAATAGACAGTTGTCCTGTTGTAGTTCTGTAATTGAAATTTTGAGTCTAGAGAGAGGAAGCAGACAATAAGTAAAGACAATAGCAGATTAGTTTCAGATACTAATAAGTGTTATGAGATAAAACTAAGTGTCCTATAGGGAAAGGCTTAAGGGTCTTGGTTAAACAGTATGGATTTTATTCAAAGTGCAGAGGTGTGCCACTTCAGTGCTCAAATTTCATTTTAGTTAAGGGGTTAACATGACTAATTTTCCTTTTTAAAAAATTATCCTGCTGGCTCTATGAAAATCAAGAATGTGCACAGGGAAACCAATAAAAATGCAAATGCATTAGTTCAGGTTAGAGATAATAATGACTAGGACTCAGGTGGCAGTTGTAGAGATGGACAGGAAAGGGAAAATTCAGGATGTCTTAAAAGTAGAGTCAGTACCACAGACTTAGAAAATTAACTCATGGTTGCCAGAGGGAAGGGATAGTTGAGGACTTTGGGAATGTCATGTACACACTGTTATATTTAAAATGGATAACCAGCAAGGACCTACTTTACTGCGCATGGAACCCTGCTCAGTGTTATGTACTGGTCTGGATGGGAGGGGGTCTTGGGGGAGAATGAATACATGTATGTGTGTGACTGAGTCCCTTCACTGTTCACCTGAAACTGTCACAACAGTGTTAATTGTCTGTATCCCAATAAAAAATGCTTTTGGGGTTAAAAATAAATGAAATTTTATAAATAAATATTGCAAGGTAAAATAGAATCAGTAAGATTGACATACTGGATGTGATATGACAGGAAGGGTGTGAATGAAAGATGACTGCTAGTTCTTTGGTTAGAGCCGCAAGGTGGAGTCAGGGCCACTTACTGTGGTGGAGAAAACTGAAGGAAAAGCTGCTGGAGGGGAAAACCAAGAGTTCTGTTTTGGAAAGGTTTAAAGTGACCATTACCCAAGTGAAGATGCCAAGTAAGCAGCTGAATATAAGTATAGAGCTCAGTTCAAGATTTTGGCCTGAGTTTACTCAAGTTCACGTCCATCAAGTCAGTGATGTCCTCCAACCATCTCATCCTCTGTCACTCCCTTCTCCTGCTCCCAGTCTTTCCCAACATTAGACTGCTTTCCTCCAAAGATATGCATTTGCTTCTGACAACTGCATGAAGTAACAAGCAATCCAGGAGACTTTGAGTTATATTCTTGGCTTAAGGTTCAGGTCAAAGAAGTTATTGAACATATAATATTATACTGTGAAAAATCAGTAGGCAGGTTTGAAAAAAAGAGGCCTCGCTGAATGTCTAGATATGACTGTTTTAGTAACTGAAATTAGAAACAGTAGATTAAACACAACTCATGAGAGACGACTGAACTGAAACATGCAAGCTCGGTTGTTCGGTCAAGGCCAACTCTTTACAACCCTGTAGGCTGTAGACCTCTGTACAACCAGGCTCCTCTGTCCATGGAGAAGATTATGGAGACATTTATGTGGTGATTTTTAAAAATTTATTTTTTTGGCTATGTTGTACAGCATGTGGGATCTTAGTTCCCCAACCAAGGGTGGAATGTCTACCTCCTGCAGTGTAAGTGTGGATTCTTAACCACTGGACTGCCAGGGAAGCCCTGTGTAGTGATTTTTAAATGTTTAAAATTCTTTGATATTCTCCTCTTCAGGAGGTGGAGCTTCATTATCCTTCCCTTAAGCATAGATCAGCCTTCTTGATTTGCTTCTAACAAACTGAATAAAGTGGAACTGAGGGTGTGTGATTCAGGGACTGGGTCATAAAGGATGCTGTGGCTTCCTGCTGCTGCTTTCCTTCTCTCATACCTCAGCTTGGGGAAGCCAGCTGGTCTGTCCAGAGACTACTCAGGCAGCCCTCGGAGAGACCCCTGTGGGGAGGAATGGAAGTGAGCCAACCTGGAAGCAGCTTTCTCTCCAGCCCTGGTCCCACCCTCTGTTGATGACAGCCCCAGGGTCACTTGACCTTCACCTTGTGAAAGACACTGAGCCAAAACCACCCAAGTCATTCCTGGATTTCTATCCCCCAGAAACTGTATGAAGTAATACATGTTTGTTGCTTTCAGCAGCTAGGTTTGTTGGTAATTTATTATACAGCAATAAATAAGTAATACAAGATTAATTTGAAGAAATTACCCTAAAGTCAGCACACGGATAGAAAGCGATAGAAAACATGAAATAAGATTAATCAATATTCCAGAAAGAATAATGGGAACAAAGAAATATTTGAAGTATTAATTGTTGGGAAATCTCTAGAATTGTTGAAAGACAATAATCATTAGGTCCATGGAGCCCAGTGAATCCTAAGATGAATTTTTTTTTTTTTTAACAGCACTTAGACATCTTATAGGAAAACCGATGAATACCAGATGGGGAAAATATTCTTTAACAACACAGCCAGAGAAGAGGAAGCTCAGTCTCAAAGGGATGGCAATTACACTGAAAGCTGATTTCTCTATAGCAATAATGGAAGTCAGGAGCCAGGAATATATCTCGATTTACTGACTGCAAGACGACTGTAGTTTGAATGTTCTTTGAACATTGCCTTTCTTTTGGATTGGAAGGAAAATTGACCTTTTCCAGTCCAGTGGCCAAAGTTTTCCAAAGTGGCAGCACTTTCACAGCATCATCTTTTAAGATTTGAAATAGCTCAGCTGGAATTCCATCACCTCCACTAGCTTTGTTAGTAGTCATGCTTCCTAAGGCCCACTGACTTTGGCCTCCTGGATGTCTGACTTTAGGTGAGTGATCCACCATTGTGGTTATCTGGGTAATAAAGATCTTTTCTGCATAGTTCTTCTGTGTATTCTTGCCACCTTAATACTTTCTGCACCTGTTAGGTCCATACAATTTCTATCCTTTATTGTGCCCATCTTTGCATGAAATGTTCCCTTGGTATCTCTAATTTTCTTGAAGAGATCGCTAGTCTTTCCCATTTTATTATTTTCCTCTATTTCTTTGCATTGTTCACTTAGGAAGTCTTTCTTATCTCTCCGTGCTATTCTTTGGAACTCTGCTTTCAGATGGGTATATCTTTCCTTTTCTCCTTTCCCTTTAGATTCTCTTCTTTTCTTAGCTATTTGTAAGGCCTTGTCAGACAACTATTTTGCCTTTTTGCATTTCTTTTTCTTGGGGGTCTTGATCACTGCCTGTATAATATTATGAACCTCTGTCCATAGTTCTTCAGTCACTCTATCAGATCAAATCCCTTGAATCTATTTGTCACTTCCACTGTATAATCATAAGGGATTTAATTTAGGTCATACCTGAATGGCCCAGTGGGTTTCCCTACTTTCTTCAATTTAAGTTTGAATTTTGCAATAAGGAGTTCATGATCTGAGCCACAGCTCCTGGTCTTTTTTCTGCTGACTGTATAGAGCTTCTCAATCTTTGGCTGCAAAGAATATTATCAATCTGAATTTGGTATTAACCATCTGGTGATGTCCACATATACAGTTATTTCTTGTGTTGTTGGAAGAAGGTATTTGCTATGGCCAGTGCGTTCTCTTGGAAAAACTCTATTAACCTTTGCCCTGCTTCATTCTCTACTCTTAAGACCAAACTTGCCTGTTACTCCAGGTATCTCTTGACCTCCTACATTTGCATGTCAGTCACTTATGATGAAAAGGACATCTTTTTTTGTGTTAATTCTAGAAGGTCTTGTAGGTCTTCATAGAACCGTTCAGCTTCTTTGGCATTGGTTGGGACATAAACTTGGATTACTGTGATATTGAATGGTTTGCCTTGGAAATGAACAGAGATCATTCTATCAATATGCCAGAAAATTTGGAAAACTCAGCAGTGGCCACAGGACTGGAAAAGGTCAGTTTTCATTCCAATCCCAAAGAAAGACAGTGCCAAAGAATGCTCAAACGGTATACCACACAATTATACTCATTTCACATACTAGCAAAGTAATGGTAAAAAGTCTTCTAGCTAGGCTTTAATAATACATGAACTGAGAACTTCTAGATGTTCAAGCTGGATTAAGAAAAGGCAGGGGAACCAGAGATCAAATTGCAAACCTCTGTTGGATCATAGAAAAAGCAAGAGAATTCCATAAAAACATCTACTTCTGCTTCATTGACTACACTATAGCCTTTGACTATGTGAATTACTACAAAGTGTGGAAAATTCTTAAAGAGATGGGAATACCAGAGCACCTTACCAGCATTCTAAGAAAGCTGTGTGCAGATCAATAAACAATAGTTAGAACTGTACATGGAACAACAGACTGGTTCTAAATTGGGAAAGGAGTCCATCAAGGCTGTATATTGTCACCCTGCTTATTTAACTTATATGCAGAGTACATCTTGTGAAATTTGGGGCTGAATGAAGCACAGCTGAAATCATCATTGCAGGGAGAAATATTAATAACCTCAGATATGCAGATTACACCACCCTTAGGGCATAAAGTGAAGAGGAACTAAAGATCCTCTGATGAAAGTGAAAGAGGAGAGTGAAAAAGCTGGCTTGAAACTCAGCATTCAAAAATCTATGATCATGACATCTGGTCCCATCATTTGACAAATAGATGGGTAAACAATGCAAACAGTGACAGACTATTTTCTTGGGCTCCAAAATGACTACAAATGTTGACTGCAGCCATGAATTAAAAGATGCTTGCTGTTTGGAAGAAAAACTATTATAAACCTAGACAGCATATTAAAAAGCAGAGACATTACTTTGCCAACAAAGTTCCATCTAGTCAAAGCTATCGTTTTTCCAGTCATGTATGGATGTCAGAGTTGGACTATAAGGAAAGCTGAGCACTGAGGAATTGATCCTTTTGAACTGTGGTGTTGGAGAAGACTCTTGCAAGTCCCTTGGACTTCAAGATCAAGATGGATTCTAAGAAAGAGGCTTCTGAGTAGGTTGATATCACATACTAAGGGGTTGCAACCCCTCATTTTTTGACCTTGGAGGAGCCTTTCTGTACGTGTGCAGTTTGGAAGATTGCATTGACTTCCAGAGTGAGAACCATGTGGTTTCTTCACCTCTTATCTGGGCAGGCTCAGCTCTTTCTCATTCCTGCTATTACCTTCATCTTAGAGTATCTGTCTACTGGGGGACAGACTCCAGCTCTCAGCCTGGGGCCCACTACCTCAAAGTGGCATGCGTGGAGGGGTGTGAAAGCTCCATGTTGTCTCCCCACACCTTGCTCTGGGCATCTCACCCATCTGGCTCCTCCTGCATTACCTCATTTTATACTAAGCCAGTGATCTGGAGGCTCCATATGAAGACAGTGACATCAGATAATGGAAGGGGACTCTTGACGTGCACTTCCCTGACAATTAGTGATGTTGAGCATCTGTTCAGGGACCTGTTGGCCATCTGAATATCTCTTTGGAAATATGTCGGCTCAGGTCCCAGACCACCCAGCACCACAGGATGCCCTCTGCCGCTGCCCAGCTTTCTCCAGTCAGATTTCCCGGATGGGCAGGAACCGAGGCCAAGTTATTTGTTTCCTGCTGAAGTGAGGCAGAAGAATGAGCTGGTTGGACCCCTTGATTGGAGTCTCAGGTCAGGTGGAACTGCCAAACAACCGTATTCTCTGGCCAGATGGAATCCCCAGCAAAACCACTGGCTGGGATGTCTGCTCCAGCACATGGTAAGTGGGTACATGGTTCACAGAGGGCCCCAAGCAGGTCCCTGCAAACCTGGCACCCTGTGTCTATTTGATCCCTGATGGTGGAGCCCTGCCACTTCCCCAAGTAATTTCTTTGAGGCAAGACCCAAACAGACCTCCCTGGAAGCACGTTCCACAATCCTGGGAAAGCGGGGTGTCCATTTAGGGCTCTCTTTTTGCCTGCCAGATAAACTAGGTAGGGGCGGGGATGGGGGGCTCTTCAGGCAGTTCTATGCCAGCCTGGGGGAGAAACAGCATGGTCAGACTGTAATTGCTCCTTCTGCCTTCGAATGTGGTGCTCCGCAGTCTCCGTGGTCCAGATGGGTGCTTCAGCCCCACCCCTACGTCTTACGATTTTGTCTGTGAAAAGATGCTGGTTGATCCTCTTGTGAGAGGGGCTGAAGTGGCTTGAGGCATGGCTCCATCCTTATGAACTTACCTTGGGGAAGATGCTGCTGCAGGCCCAGTTGGGGCACTAGGGCAAGCTCTTAATGGCCCAGAAAGTTAGCTGGTGATGACAGGATCTGCTATTATTGGAGGGTCTCCTCTCAGGTGGTTGGGCGGGGCCTGTGGCTCACTAGGGGGAAAAGGCCACTGGCGGCAGTAGCTGTGGGGCGTACTCACTGGTGTGAGCCATCCTGGAGACCACCGTCTTCTTACCAAGACCTGGCCCACCCAGCAGCCTTGTTGTTGTTGTTGAGTCACTAAGTTGCGTCTGACTGTTTACAACCTCATGGACGCTGCACGCCAGGCTCCCCTGTCCTTTACTATCTCCAGGAATTGGCTCAAATTCATGTCCACTGAATCGGTGATGACATCCAACCATCTCATCCTCAGCTGTCCCCTTCTCCTCCTGCCTTCACTCTTTCCCAGCATCAGGGGTTTTTCCAATAAGTCTGCTCTTTGCATCAGGTGGCCAAAGTATTGGAGCTTCAGCTTCAGCATCAGTCCTTCCAATGAATACTCAGGGTTGATTTCCTTTAGGATTGACTGGTTTGATCTCCTTGCAGCCCAAGGGACTCTCAAGAGTCTTCTCCAGCACCACAAATTGAAAGCATCAGTTTTGTAGCCCCTCAGAGATAAAGACTCAGTAGGTCTGAGGTGGGACCCAGGAATCCAAATCTGGAAGCATAAGGACCACACTTAGAAAAACATTGCTACACATTATAGATTCTCGAACCCATTTGGCAGCAAGCACATCCTCTGTATCACAGAAGGACAAATGAGCAGGTGATGATGAGTTGTTTTGAATACTTCTTGGGATTTTCTTTTTTCTTTCCCGTTTGTCCTGGAATCCTTTGCTCTTCAGCTGCTTGCCTGTGCTGTGGGGTGGGCACATGGGAAGTGTGGACACCTGCCAGCCAGCCTGGTGTGTGCAGCGCAGCTCCAGGGAGGGACAGGGCAGTTCTGAGTCGCCTTTCCTAATGAGCATTGCTTGCTGACTGACTGGAGGGGAGGAGCTCATTATTTATGTTTGGCCCAGGGCCTTCTCTCTTGATTGCAAAGGAACAGAGTCCCCACTGCTTCCACCATGTTCACCTCTGTGGAAGAAAAGTAGAAAGATCATCCAGGCAACACCTTAGTTCACCCTTCTCATTGAAAAGAGTTAAATTAGCTGGAAGGAAGCTCATGAGGCTGTTTGGCAGATAATTTTCACACTTGATCTATTCCTTTCTTCCTCCATCCATTACCTCTTGCCCAGCCCACCTTGATCCCTTGAATAGGAACATTGACTGCTCCAAGTCATCCAAAATAAAGCCCCTGTTCTTTTGAGCAATTCCTGCCGCCCCAGTGCAGCCCCTAGATGCTTCAGAAACATAACTCTTAAGAAAACAACATGAGGTTAAAGAATATCATGTCAGTAACCCTATTCCTGTAGAACGGCTGGCCTAACCCAGAAACTTCATTTCTCATATTGTTCTGTTTCAAAACCCTACCGTACCTTTTTCTTGGTCTCTTGGTAGAACTCTAAAATAAAGCCCCTAGAGTCAAACAATCTTTGGAGTTAAAAATTAAGTTGGGAAACAGGGTGGAATTTGTGGAGCTCAACTCCAAAGTGCTTTCCTGAACCAGCCACAGCCAACACTTCAGGATGATGATTTCAACATAAACAACCTTCTTTAATCATGAGATGGCTATCTACAGAGGCATAAGGGGAGTTTCTTCCCTTCCCGGAAGAGGAAGGTTCACTTCATCCTGGCCCCCGGTTCTGTAGCCCACAGGGACTGGAAAGGAGAGAAGCCTTAGCTCCTCTTCCTCCAGCCTTGGCTCCAGTTCTCCATCCATGGCAACCAGGACTCATACTGGCCCCTGAACAACTTCTGGGCTAACCTTGTATTGATTCAAAAATGTCCGTTTTCATCTGTGGGAGTCTCTTCACTAGGTCTTGAGAGGCGAGTGATTTGCTAAGGTAACACTGCTCAGCGGGGTAGCTCCCATCTGATGCTCCTATCATCAAGTTTTAATTGATGGCTAAATTCATCAAGTTTTAAGACCACGGTGCTCCCTTTGAACGTGGGTCATAAGTTTAGATGAGAGAGAAGCTGGGGTGGGGAGGAGAATGCCCATCTTCCTTTCTTTCCTTTCTGCTCTTTTTGCCCATTTCTATATGTTTCTGCTTCGTGGAATCTTTCTCTTTGCTTTTGCTCCTCTGTAGCTCTGTTTAAGGCTTCCCTGGTGACCCAGAGTTAAAGAATCCACCTGCCAAGCAGGAGACTCAAGTTTGATCCCTGGGTTGGGAAGATCCCCAGAAGGAAATGACAACCCACACCCGTATTTTTGCCTGGAAAATCTCATGGATAGAGAAACCTGGTGGGTTACAGTCCATGGGGTCACAAAAGAGTCGGACACAACTGAGTGACTAAGTAGCAACAGTCTTGTTTAAACCAGGAGCTCTTTTTTTGGCTGCACCACTCAGCTTGTGGGATCTTAATTCCCTAAGCAGGGATTGAACCCAGGATATGGCAGTGAAAACCCAGAATCCTAACCACTAGTCCGCCAGGGAACTCCATTAAACCAGGAGTTCTGAACTTATGGTTCACGGATCCCTTGAATATACAAGAATATGTCTATTTTATGGGGAAAATCTCACAGTTTTCACATTGTCAAAGTGGACTGAGAAAAAAGAACTTCTAAACTCTCCCTCCATTTTCCTTTCTCTGACACTCTGGCTGCCCCCTTAGGATTCTGACTCTTGTACTGTTATGACTCTTCCTTCCTGATCCATATCTCTCCCGTTTCTTCTCTCATGTGCTGAGTCGCTCAGTCATGTCTGACTCTTTGTGGCCCCAGGGACTGTAGCCCACCAAACTCCTCTGTCCATGGGATTCTCCAGGCAAGAGTACTGGAGTGGGTTGCCACGCCCTCCTCCAGGGGATGTTCCTGACCCAGGGATCAAATCCCTGTCTCTTATGTCCCCTTCTTTGGCAGGCAGGTTCTTTACCACTGGCGCCGTCTGGAAGGCCCTTCTCTCCTCCCTTCTCTATTTCTCCTTCTGTCTTTGGCTTATTGCCCCATGCCATCTTTTTTTTTTTTTTTCTGAAAATAGGGTATAAAAAAAAAGTGAATACTAATAATTGTCACATATTGGACAGTGTTCAGTAAAAGAAGGTTTAATTTCCCTAGGTATGTTCTTAATTTTAAAGCCACTGAACTGGATATTTTTCTCTAAAAAAAAACAATCATGAGGGGTAACCGCTGGCTACTTTTTTAAAAAGTCATCTGTGACGGTTCACTTTACCCACTGTGAGCCCTCAGCTATGAATGAGAGCATAGCTTCCTGCCCGCGGTCTAATCAGACATCGGGAGGGCAATTGCAACCCCTCGTGTCACAGTTTTATATTGCATGTTGCGTTAGATGAGGGAAGGTACCTCCAAAGGCAAGAAATCTACTTATTTAATAGAACTTGAATCCATGAACAGGATTGCTTTCAGCAGCTTGCTGGTCTATCCTAACGGGGCGCTTCAGAGAGACAGAGGCATAGGGAACAGGAAAGGGTCTGACTCTTTGTCATCGGAGCAATACAAGACTCCTCAACCATTAGATAGAGTGGATCTTTGTCCTTAAAGAGTACAGACTGCAACCCCACCTTCTGGTGTTTTGATGTTTTGATATATTAATATTCCAGTTTTTTGCTGGCATAATGCTCCCATTACGGTAATGTAAAAATTTTGTAATTCATCTTGAGATACATTTAGAGAGTTAGACACTGCATTAATTTTCAAATGGTAAAGTTTACTCATCTGGAAATTGTTCTTTTATGCCTATATAACATTCAAGAAGAGAAAGAAAATCAACTGACAGAGAATCTCTTGCAAGAATGAGTCTCCATTTTCAGATTTTAGAAACTTCATTTCTCATATTATCCCAGGAGAAGGAAATGACAACCTACTCCAGTATTCTTGCCTGGGAAATTCCATGAACAGAGAAGCCTGGCGGGCTACAGCCCATGGGGTGACAAAGAGTCCAATGCGACTTAGTGACTATCTCTGCTTCAAACCCCTTAAAGTACCTTTTTATTGAAACTCTTTATCTCTTGGTAGAACTCTAGAATAAAAACCCAAGAGCCATGCTTATAAAAATTAAGTTGGGAGTTAAGGTGGAATTTGTGGAGCTTAATTCCAGAGTACCTTCCTTGGACCAGCCCCAGATCACACCCCAAGGAAAGGGAAGAAGCCTGGGGCAAAGGGCAGCATTAGACACTTCAGGTGGAAGGTTTCAACACAGATATCCACTTTCTTTAACCATGAGACTGCTCTACACAGAAGTGCAAAGGGAGGTTCCTCCCTCCCCAGAATTCTATAGTGTCCAAATGTAAAATCGTTGTTGTTCCCTGGGCATTCATCTTATTCCTATGTAATGTACAAAATTGAGATCCATCCGGGGATTGGAGAAGGAGAGCATTCATGGGAGTCTCAGGGACCAAGGGAGGAGATGGTTCTAAGGTGAAAAACAATGATGGTGTTAGAGGCTGTTGTCAAAATGTTCCTACTTCAAAGCAGCTCACCGAACTCTCAGAAACCTAGAAAAATAGGCAGTTACGGAGTCGCCAGGGAAGGAACCATGTCAGGGCAGTTTATATTGATTGCAGGCCAAATGGTGGGAAGAAATTAACTTAGCCTCTCATCTTTTTTAAGGGACATGGGATGAGGTGGTGTGAGATGGGAGTGAGAACCAAAAATTACTGAGCACCTACTGTATGCCACTCGCTGCCTCTCATTTAACCTTCAAAACAGCGTTGGGTGGTAGGTAGTATTAGCCCTAGTTTTCAGGAATCGAGAACTGAGAATCAGGTTAAATGGCATGATTTTTTCATGTTCCTGTGATGAATTTTCTGAAGTATCCCACAGTAACTCCCTGCAAATCTGAATCAAAGATGCGGTCAACTGTAGTTGCCCAGACATCAGTCTCTAAGGACTCTCCATCCTTGCTGGAATGTAGTAACGTGGAGAACGTTAATTCCACACCCACCCCCGCCCCATCCAGCACTTTCTCTTAGGGATAATAGAATAAAAAGCTGTAAGGAATAGTCGATGGGCTTCTTGGGGTGAAGTGGAGTTATAAGCCCTGGCTCCTAGCCGTCCTTCTGGAATGTAGAGAAGGCAGTGATCAACTCATAACTCTGGTTTGTTGAAGTGGTATGCAAGGTTAGAGAGAGCCGAAGGTTTGGGACCGCGCAGGAAGGGCGGAGCTGCTGCCACCAGAGGGCGCCCTTCCTCCTGCCTGCACCCCGGACCCGTCCGCACCCACCGCGTAGTTCTAGCTCCAGACAGGTCTCCACCAACATCTCTTTCATTTCTCCAGTCTTTCTCTTTCTCCCCGCCCTCCTCCCTCCGCGCTCCCCCGCTCCCGCTCTTCTCTCTGAGGATCATAAGGTAGCAATGAAGGAAACCTCCTAGAACTGCTTTTCCACCGCTAGGCACTTTGTTATCATGTCCATCCATGGAGGTCTTTTGACAATTGTATGTGACCTTCACTTTGAGTAAATCTTTTCAGTCCTTAATAACAACGTTGCTGGAAACTGTTTCACCAGGAGGAAAATAGTAAGCCCACCATACTAGAATTGCTTTTTAACTTTTAGAGTGACAGCTAGTTAAAAAGCCAATTTCCAGGTGATCACATAAATATGCGTCTAAGTTAATGGGAAAGGTGTTTCATAAAACAAAATCTAGCCTTTTTCCAAATTCCTTTTAAAAACGAAATAATCCAGAATGTTGTAGAAAATAGTTGGATCTTTTCCCAACATGATAAGAGGAAAGACGTAAGAGGGAAGATTGGGAAGAGAGAGGGGATCACACAGAGGGATGGGGTAGGAAAAGAAGTAGGAAGATAAGGAAGACATAGTGGGAGGAGGGCACAGAGTTTGACCTGAGGAAAAGAGGGTGAAAAAGTGATGGAGAGAAAAGGGAAAGAAAAGAGCCATAATGGTTTCTGTATCACGTGCCCGGAATGACTTAAGTGGGTAAAAATTAAAGCCTGGGTGTTGTTAGCACCTTAAGTTTTCCTTGCCTATGAGGTGAAAGGTGAGGGGGAAATCCGGGGAAAAGTGTCCTAGAGAAACTGCTAACTCCGCCATCCTTCTCAGAGCATGAGCTCATCATACCCACAGCAGAGGAAACTGCAGAAGGAAAGTCCAAATCTGTTCCCCTCAGAACGGGTGAGGTGAGTGTGCTTCCATCTGCCAGGCTGTCTGCTTGCTTTGCACGTCTCCCCCAATCATATGCAAACAGCACCCATCCTCTGCCATCCTGGCACGAGCCCAAGAAGATGCAGCTAAATTAGAATGCGGGGGAGAGGAGGAGAGCACGGCTAGTTTTCTGCTCTAGAATTTGTGGTAATTCATGAGTCACTGCTGCTGTTTAGTCGCTCAGTCATGTCCGACCCTTTAAGACCCCATGGATTGTAGCCCACCATTCTCCTCTCTTCATGGGATTCTTCAGGTAAGAATACTGGAGTGGGTTGCCCTTTCCTTCTCCAGGGGCTCTTGAGGCCTTTAGAGGTCAGGACAATTGAGATCCTATAGAAAAGTATTCAGGGTTTTGTGTTGGGCTTGCCCAGTCTCTCCTCATTTCCTTTGACCTGGTTGGTGTGCTTCTGAACATCAGCAGATTTTTGTGGGACAGTCTTGGGATTCAGTTAAAATGAATGCTCCTCCAAGATAAGGCTCTTTAGTTCACTTTTGGTGGTCTGGAGTTCATTCCTTTTTCAAGTCAAACAAGTATTTGTTGCATGACTTCCACATGTCAGAGCAGGAAACAGGGTGGATTAATACCACAGAGATTCTCTTCTCACAGAGTAGGACCAGCAATAACCAAAGAAATAGACAAGAAATCTATCAGCAAGTAACATGAGTTACACAGAGAATTACAATAAGTCGCCGTAATAGTGAGTGAAAGGGTGGTCTTCTGGCACGGGTCATCTGAGCTGGTGACATCACTTGGAGTACCAGAGGCCCCTTCCCTGCCAAGATATGAGGGGACACATTGCAGGCTGATGCAAAGGCCCAAGCCCAGGAGTAACCTTGGGACATTTGAGGAACAGAGACAAGGCTAACTTGTCCTGAGCCCAGTGATGAGCAGAGAGGTGTGGGGTGAGTTGGAAAGACAGTGGAGGGTAGGGGGGATCACTGAGGCTTTTCTGACTCAAAAGAAGGAATTTGGAATATTTTTCCAAGTGCAATGGGAAATCATTGTAAAGCTTTAACCTTAGGGGTAATTTGATGTGGTCTATATTGACTCAGATGGTAAAGAATTTGCCTGCAATGAAAACTCGATCCCTTTGTCGGGAAGATCCCCTGGAGGAGGGCATGCAACCCATTTCAGAATTCTTGCATCGGATATACCATGGACAGAGGAGCCTGACGGGCTACAGTCCATTGGGTTGCAAAAGAGTTGGACGTGACTGAGTGACTAACACATGCACACACATATTTTTAAAAGGTCACTGGTGGGTTTGTATAGAGGGAACAAGTCTGGGATCAGGGTGGATACCACAATGGTAAAACAGAAATTCTCAGGGCCCAGACTTGATGGTGGTGGAGTTGTCGAAATAGAGATATAGAGAAGAGAATGGATTAGGGTGCATTGTGAATGTAGCATTGAAGGCCCTGAGGAAGATGAAAGAAGGAGACCTGGGAACATCCCTAGATTTTTGGCTTAAGTAACCAAGTGGATTGTGTTGCCCTTTTCTGAGATGGGGTGCTTGAAAGAGGAGCTGGTCTGAATGTGGGAAGTTAGAGTCAAGAACTCTCTTCTGAGCAAGTTCATTTGAGATGCCTGTGAAACCATTCAAATCTTCATCTAGAGTTCTGGGCAGAGGTCAGGGCTGAAAATAGCAATTGGGGAGCCATTGGGCAGTAGGGAGAATCCCCTAGTGCTGTTTTTTAAATTGCTAGTGCGTTTGTCTTCCTCTGCTTTCCTGGTGGCTCAGATGGTAAAGAATCTGCCTGCATGCAGGAGACCTGGGTTCGATCCCTGGGTCTGGAAGATTTCCTGAAGAAGGAAATGGCAACCCACTCAAGTATTCTTCTCTGGAGAATTCCATGGAGAGAGGAGCCTGGCAGGCTACAGTCCATAGGGTCACAAAGAGCTCGATACGGTTGAGCAACTAATTATTTCCTTCCTTTTTGTCTTCCTCTGCCCACATTCTCTTCACCTAAGACCATGCAGCCTTCTATTCTTGATCTACTGGCTTTTTCTTTGTATGTATGATGACCTAGGCTGACCAAAGTCCTTATTGACCTTGATCGTCTTTCCATGTTGAAAATATAGGAATAGGTATCCCCAGTTATACAAACATACACACACACAATTCTGGATCTTACAGCATATATATGTAAATAAAGGTTAAGGAAAACTCATTGAATTGAGCAGTTGGGGAGGCTTCCAAAATATCTATATCAAAAGATAATATCAATTTTTAATGACATTTACTGGTGGCTCAGAGGTAAAGAATTTGCCTGCAATGTGGGAGACTCAGGTTCGACCCCTGGGTAGGGAAGATCCCCTGGAAAAGAGCATGGCAACCCACTCTAGTATTCTTGCCTGAAGAACTCCATGGACAGAGAAGCCTGATAGGCTATAGTCCATGAGGTAACAAAGAGTCAGACATGACTGAGCAACTAACAGACCCACACCCTATTTCTCTGATGGAAAAACTGAACTGCAGGTGGATCTAGGTTTTCATGTACAGCTTATCAGGGTAGAGGCAGAAACTAAGCCCCATTCTATATCTCATTTGCTGGAGAGCAGAACTACAGAGACATGGTAACACATCTGGGGTCCCTTCATCCCCAGCCTGAACTTGATACCTGCAAATACTCTGCCTGTTGCTGTCACTGGGACCAGAGGAAACAGGAATGTACTGTGACTCCAGAACCCAGCACTGAGCTCTAGCTCTGACCCTGAGATCCAAAAGAAAGAAGGAAAATTATTATTGAGGATTATTATGTGGCAAAACTGTACCAATGCTCTTCAGGTTTCAGTCTTAATTTAAACAGCAGTCCTGTGAAGTGATTCCTATTATGCCTATTTTACAGATGAGGAAACAAGGGCTCAGACGGGTGCAATGACTTCCTGGTGTTTGGGAATCAAGCCCTGATCTATTGGAAGCTATTGTCCTGTGTTGCTCCACCTTGTCATGTACCCAAGGGCCAGATTGTTAACCTCTCTGCCCCAGAGTTTCTTCATTTATTAAATGGAACATGACATTTTTTATTTTTATGGGTTCATCTAACTCTGATATTAAGGATTGTAAAATGCATTTGAATGCTTAATTTACCACTTTTCTAAGCAAGAGTTTTGAATCATACTGTGAGTGACGTACTTTAGCCAGAGTGTGACTTTCACCCTTTCACTGCAAGAAGGGATAATTGACCTCGCTTGTGGAGTGTATTTGTTACCCTGACACCCAGGAGTGAAAGGCTACTTAGACACAGAAAGGATACTGATATAGCTTCTTTGTTCACCTTGTTTATACCTCTTGGTTTCTTCTTCCTTTTCTTTGTCTCTGGAAAATGCTTCTCATATTCTGAATCCCTGTGCTTTGAAGACCAATTTTGCCAGAGAAATATCAAAGGAGACATGGGGTTAAATATGGAATTGATTCATTTCACTTTGAGCTGTAGTAGCCTGACTGTCATCCCAGACCTCGTCATCCTGGTGAGAGCAGAGGCTTGGCACTCTGGGATCACCACTTCCTTTGCCAAAGCAAAGGGCAAAGGGTTCTTTCTTAATTGATGTTTGCCTGTCTGGATCCTGAAGATCATTCTGATGGTAGAAAGGAAAGGCAGCACCCGGCTGACAGCATGATGTTTTGGTCAAAATCTATCTTCACCGAAGAAATTCTCATGGTGTTTTAATCTCATCCCTTTGGCTGGTTGTCCATTTATAACATATTTTAAAACTTTAGCAAGGCGAATCTTCTTAGTGTTCTTGACAATTATCTAGTCATGAAGAATTGTTATTATTAATTTTGTATAAAATATATCATGAATGGGGGTTGGATTTTGTAAAGTACCTTTACTGTATCTATTAGTATGTTCATATGATTTTTCTTCTCTAGATTGATATGCTGGGTTCCTTCAATTCACTGATTTTGGAGGGTATGCAAGGCTGGAGTTTTGAACTAGCCTTGTATACCCAGGATAAATTTCACTTGGTTTTATTTATACCATTACAGAAGAACGTTATAAAATTCTTTTCATATAATGTTGGCTTCAACTTACTAATAATTCTTTAAAGATTTTTTGCTTTTGTGTTCATGGGAGATACTAGTCTTGTTTTCTTTTCTTGTGAAGTCTTTGTCTGGTTTTGGGATTGAGATAGTGCTGTCTTCACAGAATGAGTTAGGAAGTGTTCCTTGTGCTTCTCTTTTCTGGGAAAGATGCTAAGGGAATCGATACAGTTTCTTGCTTAAATGTCTCTTAAAAGTCATCAGTGAAACTGCCTGGGCCTAATGCTTTCAGTTTTAGAAGGTTATTAATTATTGATCCACTTACTTTCTTTAATAGAGAAAAGCCTGTGAAGATTATATATTCTCTTTGTGTGAGTCTTGGTAGAAAACAGTTTCAGAAAAAAAGACCTGCATCTTCAAGGAATTGACCCATTTCATCTAAGTTATCAAATTTGTAGGCATAGGTTTGTTTATTATATTCCTTTATTACTCACAACAACCATGGGAGGTGTAGTGATAGCCCCACTTTCGTTTCTGATATTAGTAATTTCTATTTTCTCTCTTTTTTTCTTTACTAGCTTGGCCAGAGGTGTATCCATTTTATTGATCTTCTCAAACAATTGGCTTTTGGTTTTTCTCTGTTGCTTTCCTGCTTTCAATTTTATTTATTTCTATTCTAATTGCAATCTGCCTCCCAATGCAGGAAACTTAGAGATATCGGTTTGATCCCTGGGTCGGGAAGATCCGTTGGAGGAGGGCATGGCAACCCACTCCAGTATTCTTGCCTGGAGAATCCCAGGGACAGAGAATCCTGGTGGGCCACAGTCCAAAGGGCCTAGAGAGTTGGACATGACTGAAGTTTGTGAGCACACATGCATGCACAGTCTAAGCTTAGATTACTGGCTTTAGATCTTTCTTCTTTTGTAATAAATGTATTAAATGCTATAAACTTCCCTTTTTGCACTGCTTTCTCTGTATATGATAAATTTTGATAAGTTGTGTTTTCAATCAGTTTAAATTTTTAAAATCTTCTCTTGAGTCTTCTTTGACCCATGTGGTATTTAGAAGTGTATTGTTTAGTCCCCAAATATTTCAGAACTTTTCAGCAATATTTTTGTTATTGGTTTCTAGTTTATTTCCACTGTGGTTTGAGAGCTTGCTTTGGTTTCTCTCTCCTTTTTTTTTTTTTTTTTAATTTGTTAAGGTATGACATGGAAGCAACCTATGTCTACAGACAGATAAGCGGGTAAAGGAGATGTGGTATATACATACACAATGGAGTGCTTCTGCTTCTGCTGCTGAGGCCTCAGTCATAAAGAGTGAGATACAGCCATTTGCAGCAACGTGAGTGGACCTAGAGATGATCATACTAAGGGAGGTAAGTCAGACAGAGACAGATATTGTATGATACTGCTTATATGTGGAATCTAAAAAAAAAAAAAAATGATACAAGAGAACAAAACAGAAATAAACTCACGGACATAGAAAACAAATTTATGGTCCCAAAGGGGAAAGGGAGGGAAGGATAAATTAGGAGTTTGAGATTACCATTAAAATAGGTAACAAGGATTTACTGTATAGCACAGGATATTATACTCAGTATCTTGTAATAACATATAATGGAAAAAGAATCTTAAATAGAATATATAGTTTTCTCTTGATTAGTATTAATGTGGTGTATCTTTCTCCATTTCTTGGATTTAAAAAACTATTGTATCAAATCTATCACTAGTGAAATTATTACTTTAAAGAATGTAACCACTCTTCCAAACGGCAGGATAGTAAGCCATTTTCGGTCATTCACACCTTAGTATAAGTCAGTGTATAAGCTCCTTTCAGTAAACAGATAAGGACAATTTTATGCGGAAGGAAATGGAGAAGCTGTAAGAGATGATGAGTCAGTAGTTGAGAAAGGGAGATAGAAGCCCTACAGAGAGAAAGGAGTGGTAGTCAGATGTAAAAGGCAAATCTTGTTCTCCTTAAGATTTTTGCTCAAGGCTGATAGTGCCTGAATGTGTGGGAGTTTTCCTTTCTAGGTGAATTCATCAGTAACTGTGTACTGAGTGTGGACCTGTACCGAAGTCCCTGCTTCGGTTGAGTCCAGGAATACCCTCAGGATGAGCAGCATCAGCGAGAAAAGGAAGAAAACAAAGCAAGTCAAGTCTTGGTTGAGTGTTGAATCAAGACTAATTTATTTTTTCACATCAGTGTTTATATACCCTAAACTAGTGTTGGGCCGGCCTTAGCCTGGACCAACGTCTGGGTGGGCGACCCTGGGACCCAAGCACCACGCCGACAGATGCAATCAGCAAGAGGATTTTTATTGAGCGTTTGCGCAAACGGGCCCTCCACACCTGAAGTGAGCAGAGGACCCCTAGCAACAGTTATAGACAGGTTTTAAAGCCAAAAACCACGTAATTAACATATCACACGGGTAGGTACATGATTGGCTCGTTTAAAGGTCAGGGAATGCAGCTCAGGGACTTTCCTTGCGAAATATGAGCCTCCGGGGTGGGGCTGTTTTTCTTTCCGCAAGGCGCTTTTCGGTTGCTCAAGTTCCAGGAATGCCTGGGTGTGGGCTTTTCTTTGGGTTAACGTTCTCAAGGCGGGGGGAGGGGGTATTTCATTCCCTCCTCTTGGTGTGGACAGATTTTAACCTTAAAATCTCAGAGAATTTCTGATTCTGTGGCTTTTAAGGCTTGGTATTGCTGGGTTAGTACCAAGGCTTGGGTAACAGACAACCTGTCCCGGATAAACCCTAGAAGTCGGTTAAGGATGCAGGGACCGAAGGTTAGTAATAGTAGCAGGATAGCTAAAGGGCCTAACACGGCGGAGATCAACGTGGTCATCCAAGGGGATTGGTTGAACCAGCCTTCAAACCAATTCTGCTGGGCTTCTCTTTCTCTCTACCGTTTGTCGAGCCTGCTCCTAAGTTTGGCCAGGGAGTCTCTAACTACCCCGGAGTGGTCTGCGTAAAAGCAGCATTCTTCTCCCAAGGCTGCGCACAGTCCCCCTCCTTTTAGGAACAGTAGGTCTAAACCCCTTCTATTCTGCAGAACTACTTCGGAGAGAGAGGTACTGTTCTAATTTAGAGACAGACTGTTCTAGGGTCCGGAGGTCTTCGTCTACAGTGGCCTGAAGCTGTAAATAGCGTTGGGATCCCTGTACCAGGGCAATAGCCCCGGTACCTACCCCAGCTGCAACTCCCAGTCCCAACATGACGGCAAGGGTCAAAGAGATAGGTTCGCGTCGGGAACGAGAGGGATGGCTGTCATATTGGTTTTCTAGAGTCCCTGGGCTTCCCTGGTGGCTCAGCGGTTAAAGCTTCTGCCTCCAATGCGGGAGACCCGGGTTCGATCCCTGGGTCGGGAAGATCCCCTGGAGAAGGAAACGGTAACCCACTCCAGTATTCTTGCCTGGAGAATTCCATGGACGGAGAAGCCTGGTAGGCTACAGTCCACGGGGTTGCAAAGAGTCGGACACGACTGAGCGACGGAACAGGAACAGAGTCCCGGCAGGGTGGTAAAATATTCGGGGCATGATCTGTACCATGATACAGAAATCATTTGACTGGTTTAAAACCTGGGTTGATATACAAGGGGTGAGGCCCTTGTTACAAGCCCACCACATTCCGGGCAGGGGTACAAGGTAGAAGGAGGAACCTATCGGGCCTGCTGTAGTGTTACAGAGCCCCTGATATCTTGGGGGAGGCTTTCCTACACATGTCCCTTTTCTGTAAATGATACCCATAGGGGGTGGCACCATGTCTTGCAGCTTGAGGGGTCGTGGTCTAGTGGTTCGTCTGTGCCCTTGGGAGGGGGAGGATGGGTGTAGTTGGCTTTGACAGTAATATAATCCCAGGTGGAGGAGGGATTCCAATATGTGTCCCCCATGGTCTCGCACCCCCAGCTCTTACAATAGAAGTACTCTCTTCCTCCACATTGGGGATTAAACCCGCGATCTCTGTGATACCCAGGGCAGACATAGAAGGGGAGAGTACTCAGCATGGCTCTTCTGTCGGGGGAGTTGCATCCTGCCCTACCGGCCCACCCGTTTTGCTCGGTGGGGGCCTGAGCATTGGGGTCGTGGCCTTCTAGGTCCCATGGGTCAGGGTTTCCTATAGCCAGTCTGCACAAATCAGGGTACAAGTTGGGCCACCATGTCCCTACGGGGGCAGTTTTGGTCGTTGACCAGATTACATCACCCCCAGAGGTCAGCACTTGCCAGGTTAGTAGTTTTGGGGCATGGGGGTTAGTGAGGGACACAGGGGACAGGAAACCTAAAATTATAAAAACTACAGTTATGCAATCTTTGAGAGTCTTATCTTGAGTGGATTTTGAGAGTGCTGGAGTCTCCATTGAGGTAACACGTCTGGGCTGTCCTGGCTGACGTCGGCGGAGCTCGCTGGTGGGGCATGCTTAACATGCGAGGAGTGGATCCAAGCAGCGATGCCGTCTACCTTTAGGGCCGTTGGGGTGGTCAGGAGCACGGTGAATGTTCCTTTCCAGCGGGATTCAAGAGTTTTAGACTGGTGTCTCCGGATGTAGACAGAGTCCCCGATCTGGAACTGATGGGGGATGATGATGTCCCCGGGGCGGTAGACCTCAGCAAGGGGCTTCCAGACCTGGCGCTGGATGATCTGGAGCGCTTTTATACGGTCCTGCAAACCGGGAGCATTAGCCAGGGAGTCAATAGCGGGTTCTAGGAAGGTCGTTATGGGGGGAGGGCTACCATAGAGGATCTCGAAAGGGGTCAATCCATGCCGGGCCGGGGTATTCCGGACCCGGAACAGAGCCATGGGCAGGAGTTGGACCCAGTCTCTAGTGCCAGTCTCCAGAGCTAATTTAGTCAAGGTTTCTTTTAGTGTCCTATTCATCTGTTCTACCTGTCCTGAGCTCTGGGGCCTGTAAGCACAATGTAATTTCCAATTTATCCCCAGTAACTTGGCCACCAACTGACTTACCTGGGAGACAAAGGCCGGGCCATTATCTTACCCTATTACCTTAGGCAAGCTGAACCGGGGAAAGATGTCTTCCAGTATTTTTTTTGACGACCACCTGGGCAGTTTCTCGTCTGGTAGGGAAGGCCTCTGTCCATCCTGAAAAGGTGTCGACGAACACTTAGCACAAGGGACACAGGCCTCAGTTATCTGCTGGACCAAGGAGTTGAGTTTAGGAATGTAGTAAGTTTGCTCCTTTGTTTGGAGCAGTGTCTTTAGCTTTTTGTGTCCGAGGTGGGTCCATTGGTGGAGACGGGTCACCAGTTCTTTTGCCTGCCGTTGGGGCAGGATCATCTTTTCTTGAAGTTTCCAGGCCTTCAGTTGCTCATCGTATCTGGCCCCCAATTGCTGGGCGGTTTGCAGGTCGTCGTCCGAATATTTGAGGAGGAACTCTTCCGGCATCTGGGTGGCCTCGGGCACGTCTTGTAGGAAACTGCTGCCATCGGTATACCAGGTCATCTCGGCATCCGGCAAGGGCTGGTCTTTTAAGTCTTCCCGGGTACTGTGGACTTCTGCAAGGATCTGGTGACAGTCATATGTGACCGGGGACGGGGAGTCGGAATCAGGAAGCAGAGTGGCTGGGTTTAGAGAGGTGGATGTCCCAAACTGCACTCGCTCTGGGTTTAGAAGCATGGCCTGATAATGAGTGACTCGGGTGTTAGAGAGCCATCTGTCGGGCTGGCGGATGACAGTCTCTACGGCATGGGGGGCCACCACCGTGAGGGGCTGGCCAAAAGTTAATTTGTCAGAGTCTTTTATTAGAACCGCCACCACGGCTATCATGTGGAGGCATGGAGGCCATCCTGACGCCACATTGTCCAGTTTTTTTGAGAAATAAGCCACAGGTCTTTTCCATGGCCCAAGGGTTTGAGTCAAAACTCCCTTAGCTATTCCCTTTCGTTCATCAACATAGAGGGTGAAGGGCTTAGTCACATCCAGGAGGCTTAACGCGGGAGCAGTCAGTAGGGCCCTTTTTATCTGGTTGAATGCCAGTTGTTGTTTTTCTCCCCAGTGGTAGGGCACATTTGCCTTGGTGAGAGGATATAAGGGGATCGCCAATTCCGCAAACCCCGGTATCCAGAGGCGACAGAACCCAGCACTCCTGAGGAATTCCCGTAGCCCTCTGGCATTGGTGGGCATCGGGATTAGAGCCACGGCCTTTTTTTGTCCCTCACTTAGCCATCTTTGACCCCCTCCAGGAGGTACCCCAAGTAGGTCACTCGCTGCTGGCATATCTGAGCCTTTTTAGCAGAGGCTCGGTACCCCAGCTCTCCCAACCTCTGAAGCAGAGCCCCTGTACCTGCCATACAGTCCTGTTTGGTTTTGCTGGCCAGAAGCAGATCATCCATGTATTGTAGGAGGACGAGATCTGGATGGTCCCTCCGGAAGTCAGCCAGGTCGTGGTGTAGGGCCTTGCCGAACAAGGTGGGGGAATTTTTGAACCCCTGTGGCAATCTTGTCTATGTGAGCTGCCCTGAAATCCCTGCTTCGGGGTCTTTCCATTCAAAGGCAAAAATGAGCTGGCTCTGAGGGCTGTCCGGTACTCAGGTGGACCTTCCGCTCAGTCGTCCATCGGTACAGTTTGCCCCCTGTTGCTCCTTGAACCCACGACATTTTAGAGCTCAGGGGTCCTTTTGCCTCTGTCAGAACTGGATGTTGGGCTCCCGTGTCAACCAGAAAGGTTACTGGTTGGCCCCCCCACATCAAGGGTTATCCGGGGCTCGGGGGGGGGGGGGGGGCTCCTGGCCCTGACGCCTCTAGTCTTCATCTTCTAGGGACAAGACAGGGATGGGCTTTTCCTTGGGCCCCTGAGGTTGGGTCTTCTTTGGGCAGTCTTTAACCCAATGTCCTCTCTCTTTGCAATATGCACATTGATCTCTGTCGACCCGGGGCTTTCTTTTGTCTCCCAGGTCCCTAATCTGTCCTGACCTATTCTGCCCTGAACTCTGTACTACGGTGGCCAATATCTTAGTCAGCTGTTTACTGCGTTTTTTATCTCTTTTATCCTCTCTTTCTTCCTGTTCTCTATGGAACCTCTCTTCTCTTTCTTCTGGAGTTTCTCTCTTGTTGTAAATTTTTTCTGCCTCTTTTACCAAGTCTTGAAGAGTATATCCCTGTAACCCCTCTAGCAGCTGTAACTTGTTACGAATATCTGAGGCCGACTGCTCGATGAAAGACATAATTATGTCGGGCTGTCTGTCTTCAGCTAGGGGGTCAAATGGGGTATACATACGGTAACCCTCAATTAGTCTCTCTAGAAACCCCACAGGCATCTCATACTTTCCCTGCATTATAGCACGTACCTTTGCCAAATTGGTGGGGCATCTCCCCGCCCCTTTGAGACCCGCTAGGAGTACCTGGAGATAGAGACGGAGCCGCTACCTACCAGCAGCCGTATTGTAGTCCCAGGTCGGGCAGGTCAAGGGGAACACGTCCTCAATCTCATTAGGCAGTTGGTTTGGTCTCCCATCTGCCCCAGGGATGTTTTTGCGGGCTTCGAGGTAGACGCGTTGCCTCTCCTCTGTCGTGAGGAGAGTCTGCAGGAGTTGTTGGCAGTCATCCCAGGTCGGCTGGTGGGTCAACAGAATCGCTTCAATTAATCCTGTTAATGCCTGGGGGTCTTGGGAGAAGGAGGGGTTGTGAGTCTTCCAGTTATAGAGGTCAGATGCAGAGAACGGCCAGTACTGCATCTGGTCTCCCACCGATCGGAGGGGAAGCGCCTGGGTGGTCCAGAGATCTTCCGACTCTTTTCCGTGCTCTCGCCGGAGGCAGAGTCGGCTGGAGAGCGGAGGGGTAGTAAGGGTTTCTCCCTCCGCCTGCGTGGAATCGGGGGACGGGAGCTGGGGAGCGGAAGGTGGGGGTTGTGGTTCCGGATGGGCCAGTTGGGGCTGAGCGTAAGGGAGGGGGTAGTCTAGGAGAAATAGGCTGTCTTGGTCTCCCGGGAGGACGGGAGGTTTTGGTTTTGTTTCGGGAAGTTTTAAAGGGCAAAGGGTGGAAGCGGGGGAAGGGAGGGGGATAAGAGGAGTGGTAGGAGGGGGGAGGGGGGTTTAGGGTTCGGAGCGTCTCGAAGAGGGATTAAATATTTTATCCAAGGGTGTGGGTTCTGAGTAAGATCTTCCCAAACCACAGTGTAGGGTACCTGGTCAGGATGTCCATGGGGCCCCGGTTGAAATACCAAGGCTTTGACCTGAAAGATAATATCAATATTAAAAGTCCCCTCCTGTGGCCACCTGACATTGTAGGTTGGCCATTCTGAGGAGCATGAGGTGGTCCACTTTCGTTTTTTTCACTTCAACCGACAGGTTGCGGGCTCGGCCAATGACTTCTTTCCAGTGTCCTAGAGTGAGGCTGAGAGGAGTAGTTATAGTTTGTCCCATGGGGGCAGGGGGTTGGTGCACCGTAAAAAGGAGAATGAAGAAGACGATACAGATCATACAAATAAACACAAATGACAATACCGGGCGCGCACCGGAAAATTGGTACCAAAACGAGAACGCAATATCAGATGGGAGCAGCTGCGGGCTGTCCCTGGAGAGGAGGGTGACCTGGTCTCCCTCCCTCTCCCAGATCACTCGAGAGTTAGGCTCCAGAGTGGGACTGGGGGTCTCAGGGCACGTCTGCCTCCCCCACCGGCCCAAACAGAAACAGATTCAGGTCCTGCAGGCGCAATTCAGATTCAGTTAAACACACGACATACGACGTAGACAAAAGAACATTAAGGGGCCCAGTCTTACCTCCTGCCGGTCCTGTGATTGAGCCCGTGGGTCGTCCCGATCCCAGACGAGCCCCCAAAATGTTGGGCCGGCCTTAGCCTGGACCAAGGTCTGGGTGGGCGACCCTGGGACCCAAGCACCACGCCAACAGATGCAATCAGCAAGAGGATTTTTATTGAGCGTTTGCGCAAAAGGGCCCTCCGCACCTGAAGTGAGCAGAGGACCCCTAGCAACAGTTACAGACAGGTTTTAAAGCCAAAAACCACGTAATTAACATATCACACGGGTAGGTACATGATTGGCTCGTTTAAAGGTCAGGGGAATGCAGCTCAGGGACTTTCCTTGCGAAATATGAGCCTCAGGGGTGGGGCTGTTTTTGTTTCTGCAAGGCGCTTTTCGGTTGCTCAAGTTCCAGGAATGCCTGGGTGTGGGCCTTTCTTTGGGTTAACATTCTCAAGGGGGAGGGGAGGGGTATTTCACTAGTACAGTTCTAAAGGGGGGCAGTGAACAAAGTAAGCTTAACATTACGTCAGTTTGCCCTTTACAAAACCAGAATGCTTTCGGCATACTTCTCTGTTTACTAGAGTCTTTTTTATAGTAGATATTAATACATTATCTTCTGACCTTGAGGCCTATTAACATCTCCTGACCTTTTCTTACAAGCTAGGTGAATGCAAAGCTGTTTTTTGTAAGCTATTCTTATTTTTCCACTTGCCTTGTGCTAAACAGAAAACAGAAACGTTATAATTTCATAAGGTAAAAGTTCAACAGGTACAGTATATTAGAAATTTAACACAATGGTCAGTTCTTTTTAGTTACTACACACAGACTCTGCGGCTCCTGTGAGGCAACCCCTGCCTCGCATTCCTTTTTAAAAGCCTCAGTTGTCTTATGGTTTCTCAGTTCAGTCAGTTCAGTCGCTCAGTCGTGTCCGACTCTCCGCGACCCCATGAATCACAGCACGCCAGGCCTCCCTGTCCATCACCAACTCCCGGAGTACACTCAAACTCATGTCCACAGAGTCGGTGATGCCATCCAGCCATCTCATTCTCCGTCGTCCCCTTCTCCTCCCGCCCCCAACCTTTCCCAGCATCAGAGTCTTTTCCAGTGAGTCAACTCGTCGCATGAGGTGGCCAAAGTATTGCAGTTTCAGCTTTAGCATCAGTCCCTCCAATGAACATCCAGGATTGATCTCCTTTAGAATGGACTGGTTGGATCTCCTTGCAGTATAAGGGACTCTCAAGAGTCTTCTCCAACACCACAGTTCAAAAGCATCGATTCTTCGGCGATCAGCCTTCTTCACAGTCCAACTCTCACATCCATACATGACCACGGGAAAAACCATTGCCTTGACTAGACGGACCTTGGTTGGCAAAGTAATGTCTCTGCTTTTTAATATACTATCAAGGTTGGTCATAACTTTCCTTCCAAGGAGCAAGCGTCTTTTAATTTCATGGCTGCAATCAGCATCTGCAGTGATTTTGGAGCCCAAAAAAACAAAGTCTGACACTGTTTCCACTGTTTTTCCATCTATTTCCCATGAAGTGATGGGACCAGATGCCATGATCTTTGTTTTCTGAATGTTGAGCTTCAAACCAACCTTTTCACTCTCCTCTTTCACTTTCATCAAGAGGCCTTTGAGTTCCTCTTCACTTTCTGCCATAAGGGTAGTGTCATCTGCATATCTGAGGTTATTGATATTTCTCCCAGCAATCTTGACTCCAGCTTGTGCTTCTTCCAGCCCAGCGTTCCTCATGATGTACTCTGCATATAAGTTAAATAAGCAAGGTGACAATATACAACCTTGACGTACACCTTTTCCTATTTGGAACCAGTCTGTTGTTCCATGTCCAGTTCTAACTGTTGCTTCCTGACCTGCATACAGGTTTCTCAAGAGGCAGGTCAGGTGGTCTGGGATTCCCATCTCTTTCAGAATGTTCCACAGTTTATTGTGATCCACACAGTCAAAGGCTTTGGCATAGTCAATGAAGCAGAAATAGATGTTTTTCTGAAACTCTCTTGCTTTCTCCATGATCCAGCGGATGTTGGCAATTTGATCTCTGGTGCCTCTGCCTTTTCTAAAACCTGCTTGAACATCTGGGAGTTCACGGTTTACATATTGCTGAAGCCTGGCTTGGAGAATTTTGAGCATGACTTTGCTAGCGTGTGAGATGAGGGCAATTGTGCGGTAGTTTGAGCATTCTTTGGCATTGCCTTTCTTTGGGATTGGAATGAAGACTGACCTCTTCCAGTCCTGTGGCCACTGCTGAGTTTTCCAAATCTGCTGGCATATTGAGTGCAGCACTTTCACAGCATCATCTTTCAAGACTTGTAATAGCTCAACTGGAATTCCATCACCTCCACTAGCTTTGTTAGTAGTGATGCTTTCTAAGGCCCACTTGACTTCACATTCCAAGATGTCTGGCTCTAGGTCAGTGATCACGTTATCGTGACTATCTTGGTCGGGAAGATCTTTTTTGTACAGTTCTTCTGTGTATTCTTGCCACCTCTTCTTAATATCTTCTGCTTCTGTTAGGTCCATACCATTTCTGTCCTTTATCGAGCCCATCTTTGCATGAAATGTTCCCTTGGAATCTCTAATTTTCTTGAAGAGGTCTCTTGTTTTTCCTATTCTGTTGTTTTCCTCTATTTCTTTGCATTGATCACTGAGGAAGTCTTTCTTATCTCTCCTTGCTATTCTTTGGAACTCTGCATTCAGATGCTTGTATCTTTCCTTTTCTCCTTTGCTTTTCGCTTCTCTTCTTTTCACAGCTATTTGTAAGGCCTCCTCAGACAGCCATTTCGCTCTTTTGCATTTCTTTTCCATGGGGATGGTCTTGTTCTCTGTCTCCTGTACAATGTCACGAACCTCCATCCAGAGTTCATCAGGCACTCTATCTATCAGATCTAGTCCCTTAAATCTATTTCTCACTTCCACTGTATAATCATAAGGGATTTGATTGAGGTCATATCTGAATGGTCTAGTGGTTTTCCCTACTTTCTTCAATTTAAGTCTGAACTTCGCAATAAGGAGTTCATGATCTGAGTCACAGTCAGCTCCTGGTCTTGTTTTTGCTAACTGTATACAGCTTCTCCATCTTTGGCTACAAAGAATATAATCAATCTGATTTCGGTGTTGACCATCTGGTGATGTCCATGTGTAGAGTCTTCTCTTGTGTTGTTGGAAGAGGGTGTTTGCTATGACCAGTGCATTCTCTTGACAAAACTCTATTAGCCTTTGCCCTGCTTCATTCCGTGCTCCAAGGCCAAATTTGCCAGTTACTCCAGGTGTTTCTTGACTTCCTACTTTTGCATTCCAGTCCCCTAGAATGAAAAGGACATCTTTTTTGGGTGTTAGTTCTAAAAGGTCTTGTAGGTCTTCATAGAACCGATTAACTTCAGCTTCTTCAGCATTACTGGTTGGGGCATAGGCCTGGATTACTGTAATATTGAATGGTTTGCCTTGGAAACGAACAGAAATCATCCTGTCATTTTTAAGATTGCATCCAAGTACTGCATTTCGGACTCTTTTGTTCACCATGATGGCTACTCCATTTCTTCTAAGGGATTCCTGCCCACAGTAGTAGATATAATGGTCATCTGAGTTAAATTCACCCATTCCAGTCCATTTTAGTTCACTGATTCCTAGAATGTCGACGTTCACTCTTGCCATCTCCTGTTTGACCACTTCCAATTTGCCTTGATTCATGGACCTAACATTCCAGGTTCCTATGCAATATTGCTCTTTACAGCATTGGACCTTGCTTCTATCACTGGTCACATCCACAACTGGGTATTGGTTTTGCTTTTGCTCCATCCCTTTATTCCTTCTAGAGTTATTTCTCCACTGAGCTCCAGTAGCACACTGGGCACCTACCGACCTGGGGAATTCCTCATTCAGTATCCTATCATTTTGCCCTTTGTCACTGTTCATGGGGTTCTCAAGGCAAGTATACTGAAGTGGTTTGCCATTCCCTTCTCCAGTGGACCACATTCGGCTGTGGTCCATGTGATCAGATCGGCTAGTTTCCTGTGATTATGATTTCAGTTTGTCTGCCCTCTGGTGCCCCCTAGCAATACCTACCGTCTTATTTGGGTTTCTCTTACCTTGGTTGTGGAAAATCTCTTCACAGCCGCCCCAGCAAAGTGCAGCTGCTGTACCTTACCTTGGACGAGGGGTATCTCCTCAAGGCCGCCCCTCCTGACCTTGAACGTGGAGTAGCTCCTCTCGGCCCTCCTGCGCCAGCGCAGCCACCGCCTGTTGGACGTGGGGTAGCTCCTCTGGGCCGCCGGCCCTGGCCTCAGGCGTGGGGTAGCTCCTCACGGCCGCACCTCTTTGTGTGGTTCGTTGCGCCGGGGCCGGCGTCTCTCGCGTCGCGTCTGCGCCGCCGGGGCCGGCGTCTCTCGCGTCGCGTCTGCGCCGCCGGGGCCGGCGTCTCTCGCGTCGCGTTATGGTTTCTACACTAGAGCTAAACTCTAATTATTCTAAATTCTAACTATAGTAACAATGTAACAATAATTTCTGCATCAAGAGCAAAAACAAAGCTAGCAAACGTTTATTCAGTAACAACTTCTAGAATAATATTTTTATATTCTCTAATAGGGCTTCTTCACCCCCCGAAGGGCTCTATCTTTTAGGGCGTTTGTGTGATCAGGTTCTTTATGCTATTTATGATTAAGGTGTTGTGGGCAGTCATGTGCATTAGTGCCAAGGGCATAAACACGTTGATTTTATTTGGAAAGAGATCGGGGAAGGTCTTCTGCCTGTGTCACAGAAATTAAGGAGCAGTCAGAAAGACAGCAGTCAGAAAGATAAGCATCAGAAAGACAGATATCATCTTTAAGGTGAGCACTGTGGCAGGTTTTTGAAATCCCTGAAGTCCTGATCTGCCTTGCTTGTCGGGTCTTGTCCTCATGACCTTATCATGGGTGGGATCTCACGTGCTGGCTCCCAGCAGACCTGGATATGGAGCAGGAGCTAGGAACACACAAGGGCTCCCAGGAACAACCTAGTGACCACCTAGTGGCTCCATACTGTCTGTCTTAGAACTTGCTGTGGTTTTGCTCTCTAGGTGTATGAAATTGAAGGGAAAACAAAATTAATTTGTGGCCTTATTCCCCAAGGTTTCTTTTTTGCTTCCTTCCTTAAGCCACATCATCTCAACCCCTTTTTACTTGGACTGCATTAAGGTAACCTAGTGTTCCCAGTTATGCTCAACTCCAGGAAGTGGGATGTTCTTTATTTATTTATTTTATTTTTTTACTTTTTATTTATTTATTTATTTTTTTAAATCAAATAATCCAATTTTATTTATTTTTTTTCAAGTTGAACAGACTAAATTTCTTTAAACAAACTTACTTATACTCCAGAGTCCTTTAAAAACTTAATAGCATTTATACATTGAAGGTATTTGATTTTCTTGTAACTAGCACTTCAAATGCAACAAGCATTTGAAGCAACAAGCATTTGACCCAACAAGTAAAACTTTCTACAGTTCATAACTTTTATAAATAAAATAAATTAAATGTGCAGTGAATAAGTTCTCTGAAATATTTCAATATTTCTGCAGGTTTAGTAACATCGTAAAATACATTTCAACTAAAATTCACAAATCTAAAAACCTGTTAGGCATTTTTAGGCGTTTTAAGTTGGAAATGAAGACCAATGTTACATCGTAATATGCCAATTACAAATAGTACTTCAAATAGCAAATACTACAGTTTGTCCCAAACTTTAAAAACTATTCATGAACTCAACACTGAACTATTGATGGCTATGAGAATTGTTTCCTAGCCTTTTTGAAAATTTCAACCCATTTACGTTTAAGGTAATTATTGATAAGTACGATCCCGTAGCCATTTTCTTTATTGCTTTGGGTTCAAGTTTATACACTTTCTGTGTTTCCTGTCTATAGAAGATCCTTTAGCATTTGTTGGAGAGCTGGTTTGTTGATGCTGAATTCCCTCAGCTTTTGCTTGTCTGTAAAGCTTTTGATTTCTCCTTCATATTTGAATGAGATCCTTGCTGGGTATAGTAATCTGGGCTGTAGGGTATTTTCTTTCATCACTTTAGGTATGTCTTGCCACTCCCTTCTGGCCTGAAGAGTTTCTGTTGAAAGATCAGCTGTTATCCTTATGGGAATCCCCTTATGTGTTATTTTCTGCTTTTCCCTTGCTGCTTTTAATATTTGTTCTTTGTGTTTGATCTTTGTTAATTTGATTAATATGTGTCTTGGAGTATTTCGCCTTGAGTTTATCCTGTTGGGGACTCTCTGGGTTTCTTGGACTTGGGTGATTATTTCTTTCCCCATTTTAGGGAAGTTTTCAACTATTATCTCCTCAAATATTCTCTCATGGTCTTTCTTTTTGTCTTCTTCTTCTGGGACTCCTATGATTCGAATGTTGGAGTGTTTAACATTGTTCCAGAGGTCTCTAATATTGTCCTCATTTCTTTTAATTCATTTTTCTTTTTTCCTCTCTGTTTCATTTATTTCTACAATTCTATCTTCTAGTTCGCTTATCCTGTCTTCTGCCTCTGTTATTCTACTGTTTGTTCCCTCCAGAGTGTTTCTGATCTCATCTATTGCATTATTCATTGTATACTGACTCTTTTTTATTTCCTTTAAGTCCTTATTAAACCTTTCTTCCATCTTCTCAATCCTTTTCTCCAGGTTATTTATCTGTAACTCCATTTTGCTTTCAAGATTTTGAATCATTTTCACCATCAAAATTTGAAATTCTTTATCAGGTAAATTCCCTATATCTTCTTCTTTTGTTTGTGTTGGTGGGCAATTATCTTGTTCCTTTACTTGCTGGGTATTTCTCTGCCTCTTCATCTTGCTTATATTGCTTTGCTTGGGGTGGCCTTTCCCTCTTCTTGCAGTTTGTGGAGTTCTCTTTATTATGTAGTTTCTTCGCTGTGTGTGGGGTTGGACGGGTGATTGTCCGGGTTCCCTGGTTAGGGAAGCATGTGTCGGTGTTCTGGTGGGTGGAGCTGGATTTCTTCTCTCTCCTTTAGAAGACAATGGGCTGCTTTTCTGGGAGCCTGATGTCCTCTGCCAGTATTCAGAAGCTGTTTTGTGGACTTTACTCCACATTCAAATGTTCTTTTGATGAATTTGTGGGGGAGAAAGTGGTCTCGTCATCTTAACCCTCCGCCATCTTGTTCCTTCCTCCCCAGAACACTGGATTCTTATATTCCAATTGGTCGTGAAGTATCTCTTCCCAGCTGCTCCAGCAAGGCACAGCCGCTGTACCTTACCTTGGACGAGGGGTATCTCCTCAAGGCCGCCCCTCCTGCTTTGAATGTGGATCATCTCCTCTCGGCCCTCTGGTGCCCAAGCAGCCACCGCCTCCTGGACGTGGTACAGCTCCTCTCGGCCATCGCCCTAACCCTGGGCGCGGGGTAGCTCATCTCAGCCAGGATTCTGCACGTGGTCAGTTGCGCTGGAGCGGAGCCGGGCGTCTCCCGCGTCTGCACCGCCGGAGCCAGGCGTGGAGACTCTATCTTGACATGTGCTTCCTTAATCACTGCAGTCGGGATGTTCTTTAAAAGCCCACTTCCTGGCAGAGTGTCTCAGTCTTGAGAGGATCTGTCCAGGCAGGACTAGCCCTTCAGCCAAGCTGAGTATGTGGTGTGTCTTGATGGTGTGATTTGAAGACCGCCCACAGGGTTCAGTTCAGTTCAGTTCAGTTCAGTCGCTCAGTCGTGTCCGACTCTCCGCGACCCCATGAATCACAGCACGCCAGGCCTCCCTGTCCATCACCAACTCCCGGAGTACACTCAAACTCATGTCCACAGAGTCGGTGATGCCATCCAGCCATCTCATTCTCCGTCGTCCCCTTCTCCTCCCGCCCCCAACCTTTCCCAGCATCAGAGTCTTTTCCAGTGAGTCAACTCGTCTCATGAGGTGGCCAAAGTATTGGAGTTTCAGCTTTAGCATCAGTCCCTCCAATGAACATCCAGGATTGATCTCCTTTAGAATGGACTGGTTGGATCTCCTTGCAGTATAAGGGACTCTCAAGAGTCTTCTCCAACACCACAGTTCAAAAGCATCGATTCTTCGGCGATCAGCTTTCTTCACAGTCCAACTCTCACATCCATACATGACCACGGGAAAAACCATTGCCTTGACTAGACGGACCTTGGTCGGCAAAGTAATGTCTCTGCTTTTTAATATACTATCAAGGTTGGTCATAACTTTCCTGCCAAGGAGCAAGCGTCTTTTAATTTCATGGCTGCAATCAGCATCTGCAGTGATTTTGGAGCCCAAAAAAACAAAGTCTGACACTGTTTCCATTGTTTTTCCATCTATTTCCCATGAAGTGATGGGACCAGATGCCATGATCTTTGTTTTCTGAATGTTGAGCTTCAAGCCAACCTTTTCACTCTCCTCTTTCACTTTCATCAAGAGGCTTTTGAGTTCCTCTTCACTTTCTGCCATAAGGGTAGTGTCATCTGCGTATCTAAGGTTATTGATATTTCTCCCAGCAATCTTGATTCCAGCTTGTGCTTCTTCCAGCCCAGCGTTCCTCATGATGTACTCTGCATATAAGTTAAATAAGCAAGGTGACAATATACAACCTTGACGTACACCTTTTCCTATTTGGAACCAGTCTGTTGTTCCATGACCGGTTCTAACTGTTGCTTCCTGACCTGCATACAGGTTTCTCAAGAGGCAGGTCAGGTGGTCTGGGATTCCCATCTCTTTCAGAATGTTCCACAGTTTATTGTGATCCACACAGTCAAAGGCTTTGGCATAGTCAATGAAGCAGAAATAGATGTTTTTCTGGAACTCTCTTGCTTTCTCCATGATCCAGCGGATGTTGGCAATTTGATCTCTGGTGCCTCTGCCTTTTCTAAAACCTGCTTGAACATCTGGGAGTTCACGGTTTACATACTGCTGAAGCCTGGCTTGGAGAATTTTGAGCATGACTTTACTAGCGTGTGAGATGAGTGCAATTGTGCGGTAGTTTGAGCATTCTTTGGCATTGCCTTTCTTTGGGATTGGAATGAAGACTGACCTTTTCCAGTCCTGTGGCCACTGCTGAGTTTTCCAAATCTGCTGGCATATTGAGTGCAGCACTTTCACAGCATCATCTTTCAAGACTTGAAATAGCTCAACTGGAATTCCATCACCTCCACTAGCTTTGTTCGTAGTGATGCTTTCTAAGGCCCACTTGACTTCACATTCCAAGATGTCTGGCTCTAGGTCAGTGATCACATTATCGTGACTATCTTGGTCGGGAAGATCTTTTTTGTACAGTTCTTCTGTGTATTCCTGCCACCTCTTCTTAATATCTTCTGCTTCTGTTAGGTCCATACCATTTCTGTCCTTTATCGAGCCCATCTTTGCATGAAAAGTTCCCTTGGAATCTCTAATTTTCTTGAAGAGGTCTCTTGTTTTTCCTATTCTGTTGTTTTCCTCTATTTCTTTGCATTGATCACTGAGGAAGGCTTTCTTATCTCTCCTTGCTATTCTTTGGAACTCTGCATTCAGATGCTTATATCTTTCCTTTTCTCCTTTGCTTTTCGCCTCTCTTCTTTTTACAGCTATTTGTAAGGCCTCCTCAGACAGCCATTTCGCTCTTTTGCATTTCTTTTCCATGGGGATGGTCTTGGTCCCTGTCTCCTGTAAAATGTCACGAACCTCCGTCCAGAGTTCATCAGGCACTCTATCAATCAGATCTAGTCCCTTAAATCTATTTCTCACTTCCACTGCATAATCATAAGGGATTTGATTGAGGTCATATCTGAATGGTCTAGTGGTTTTCCCTACTTTCTTCAATTTAAGTCTGAACTTCGCAATAAGGAGTTCATGATCTGAGCCACAGTCAGCTCCTGGTCTTGTTTTCGCTAACTGTATACAGCTTCTCCATCTTTGGTTGCAAAGAATATAATCAATCTGATTTCGGTGTTGACCATCTGGTGATGTCCATGTGTAGAGTCTTCTCTTGTGTTGTTGGAAGAGGGTGTTTGCTATGACCAGTGCATTCTCTTGACAAAACTCTATTAGCCTTTGCCCTGCTTCATTCCGTGCTCCAAGGCCAAATTTGCCAGTTACTCCAGGTGTTTCTTGACTTCCTACTTTTGCATTCCAGTCCCCTAGAATGAAAAGGACATCTTTTTTGGGTGTTAGTTCTAAAAGGTCTTGTAGGTCTTCATAGAACCGATTAACTTCGGCTTCTTCAGCAGTACTGGTTGGGGCATAGGCCTGGATTACTGTAATATTGAATGGTTTGCCTTGGAAACGAACAGAAATCATCCTGTCATTTTTAAGATTGCATCCAAGTACTGCATTTCGGACTCTTTTGTTGACCATGATGGCTACTCCATTTCTTCTAAGGGATTCCTGCCCACAGTAGTAGATATAATGGTCATCCGAGTTAAATTCACCCATTCCAGTCCATTTTAATTCACTGATTCCTAGAATGTCGACGTTCACTCTTGCCATCTCCTGTTTGACCACATCCAATTTCCCACATTAAAAAAATTTCTTCCCTACTCATGCCTAGAATCCTATCCTTGATGATTCATACCTGTTGTTAACACCTGGTGCCTGGAAGGGAAAAACACCTGGCTGTTTACTTCCTAATTTTGCCAGGCAGTTGCCCAGGATTAGGGTCATAAAGGGACTTCTGAGTGTATGAATTAGAGTGTCTTGCAACTTCTTGTAAATGTTGACAAAATTCAGTATGAGGTCTCAAGGCTTTGGGGCAGGGGGAGAAAATCAAAGAGGCTTTCAGTGATTATTTCTTAGGAAACACGTTAACAGCAATGGGCTGGGTTTGACCAAACTTAGGCTGGATCACGGTATTCCACACATGACCCATTGTGTACCCTTTTTTTGTATTCAGGTCATGTGAAAGCATGTGAAAGTAGATTGCATGTTGGCATCTATTCCACTCTGTCTTTATTGGACTAAATTTATTATATGGTAGTAATTTGGTAGCTTGACTAAAGCTTTGCTGAGTACAAACGATCACTTACGCTAATGTCCCTTCTTTCCATTTATATCCCATTCTTAGTTTTTATTTATTTATATATTTTTTATCTTTTTGGCTATACCAAGTGGCATGCAGAATCTTAGTTCCCTGATCAGGGATTGAACGTGTGCCTGCTGCATTGGCACCGACTCTTAATTACTGGGTTGTCAGGGAAGTCACTTTAAATTTTTTTTTAATCTTATCTTTCATTCTTCTCCACTCTTCTCTCAACCAGTTAATATTCACATGCCCACAGTGGTCTCCACACCATCTTACTTTCTGAGCATGACTGCCTGTGGACATTTATGGACCTCAAATGTGGACCCATTTTCATCTCCCTTGGGGAAAGCCCTGCCTGTCACTGCAGGCTTCCTGGAGCCTCCTGAGTAACCTCTTCAGGCTCTTCTCCCTTCAGTCCTCCCACTTCCACGTGATAGTCCATCTGAGAAAGTCTGTCATTCAGTGGGGCAAAGTGGAAACATCCTGGACACAGGTCAGAGATTTGAGCTTGAACTCCTGTTCCATCATTTTCCACTTCTAGATGATTCTGTAAGACAAATGGCACTTAGCCAGTTCTACCTTAGTAATAAGTATGTGGAGGCAAAAATGCAATGTTCAAAGCAGAATTATTCACAATAACCCAAAGGTCGAAACAACCCGGATGTGTATTAACATATGAATGGATAAACAAAATGTGGTATATTCACAAAGTGGAATATTATTCAGCCACGAAAAGGAACAGAATTCTGACACACGCCACAACATGGATGAACCTTGAAAACAGGCTAAGTTGCAGATGCCAGATACAAAAGGACAATTATTGTATGATTGCATTTATAAAAAATACCTAGAATAGGAAAACTTCTGGAAACCGAGTAAATTAGACATTAGATGTTAGTGGAGATTGGGTGAAGTAGAGAGTGGGGAGTTATTGCTTAATAGGCTCAGAATTTCTGTTTAGAGTGATGGAAAATTATGGAGTTAGTGGTGATGGTTGTATAATTTGTGGCTGTCACTAATGCCACCAAATTCTACACTTAAAAATGGTTCAAATGGTTCACATTTTATATTACATGTATTTTGCCACAATAAAAGATAGTAAAAAGAACAAACCCAAAACCTGGGAGTTTAATAATAAAACTATTGATCTGACTCAAGATTCCTGGCATGGGAAGAGACCCATAGAGCTACGAAAGGAGTAAAAACTCAGGAAAAACAAGTGTTAAGGCCTAAAATCAAGCAAACATGGCTTGTTTGGGAATGGCAACTTAGATAAAGTGAAGTTACCAGGAGTGGGGAGGCAGATACAGCTGGTGAGTAGATGCCAGATCAGGAAAAGCCTATGTCTCGTGCAAAAGAGAGTCAACCCGACCCAGGGAAGGGTTTTTAAGCAGAAAGGAACATACATGCATCAGCTTTGCTCATGAGAAAAATCACTCCAGCAAGGGTGGGGGATTATTGTACAAGAACACCATTAAGGGGTCTTCCCTGGTAGTCCAGTGGCTAAGAATCTACCTTGCAATGCAGGAGGCATGGATGTGATCCCTGGTCAGGGAACTAAGATCACACCTGCCGAGAAGCACCTAAACCTGTACGCCACAATCACTGAAGCCCAAGTGATTTGACGCCTGCGTGACACAACTGGGGAGTCCATGTGCCCCAACAAAAGACCCCCATGATGCAGTAAAGAGCCTGCATGCCGCCACTGAGCCCTGACGCTGCCAAACGAATGACTGAATCAAAAAAAGGACAACACTGAAAGCAGAGTCAACTTTTCGGTTAAGCTGTAGGACAGGTGCACCCCTAGTCTGCACTGTAAACAGGTACAGAGCCCTTGAGAGCCAGCCGGAGTGACAGGACGCCCAGCAGTTTCTCTTAGTTGTCTTACCCACCTTCAGTTCAGCTCAGTCGCTCAGTCGTGTCCGATTCTTTGCAACCCCATGGAACGCAGCAGGCCAGGCCTCCCTGTCCATCACCAACTCCAGGAGCTTACTCGGATTCATGTCCATTGAGTCGGTGATGCCAGCCAACCATCTCATCCTCTGTCGTCCCCTTCTCCTGCCTTCAATCTTTCCCAGCATCAGGGTCTTTTCAAATGAGTCAGCTCTTCGCATCAGGTGGCCAAAGTATTCAGGTTTCAGCTTCAACATCAGTCCTTCCAATGAACACCCAGGACTGATCTCCTTTAGGATGGACTGGTTGGATCTCCTTGCAGTCCAAGGGACTCTCAAGAGTCTTCTCCAACACCACAGTTCAAAAGCATCAATTCTTCAGCACTCAGTTTTCTTTATAGTCCAACTCTTACATCCATACATGACTACTGGAAAAACCATAGCCTTGACTAGATGGACCTTTGTTGGCCAAGTAATGTCTCTGCTTTTTAATATGCTGTCTATGTTGGTCATCACTTTCCTTCCAAGGAGTAGCGTCTTTTTGTTTCATAGCTGCAGTCACCATCTGCATGATTTTGGAGTCCCCCAAAATAAAGTCTGCCACTATTTCCATCTGTTTCCCCATCTATTTGCCATGAAGTGATGGGACTGGATGCCATGACCTTAGTTTTCTGAATGTTGAACTTTAAGCCAACTTTTTCACTCTCCTCTTTCACTTTCATCAAGAGGCTCTTTAGTTCTTTTTCACTTTCTGCCATAAGGGTGGTGTTATCTGCATATCTGAAATTATTGATATTTTCTCCCAGCAATCTTAATTCCAGTTTGTATTTCATCCAGCCCAGCATTTCTCATGATGTACTCTGCCCGCCTTCACACAAGTTTTATCGGCTACAACAGGAGCCCACATGTGTCTTGCAGTGGGCTCAGCCTCATACCAAGTCCATCAAGTGTGAGAACGACCTTGTGGAATGTAAGTCCAATGACACGACAGCTGGGTGAGCCCTGGAAACTCTCACCTAAATGTCCCTTTTCCTGCCAAGATCATCTCAGGGTGAACACCCTAAGAAGGGAAATGAGAGAGGGGTGTTTTCCTTCAAGCTGAGAACATTCTGATTGCTTCACTTGTGCCAGTCCTATTTCTCTTACCCAGACTGAGTGAGCCTCTCTCAGCTCGGAAAGAATGCACTTTCTCCTACTAGGTTTGGTCTTCTTGCCCATTCCCCACCCCCACTGACCTGGAGGCTATGTAGGCGCCCAGATTCTCATGGCAATGCCCCACTGCCCATGGCTCCCCACTAGCACTGCTGCTCAGTTGGAGGCTTTGCTCCAAACCCACAAGGCCTACCTTCTGTCTGCTCCCAGAAACGGCTCCCTGGCACCCTCCCGGTTTTGAGACCCTGAAACCAATTACCTGGGCTTGGTGTTGGGCATGCTGGTGATCCAACTCTGTGTTCAGTGACCTCCTGTTGGTAGCTTGAAATCAACCATGTGGAAGAATTTATAATGCTAAACTCAGCCACTCTGCACTGGTGCCGAATAGAATCTCAGAGACAGAGTTTTGGGTGAAGTAGAAAATTATAGCTTAATTGCTTCACCTGGAAAAAGGGGACACAGCAGGCTCATGACCTGAAAATCCGTGTGTCCCTACCTGGTAGGATTTGGTGAGGAGTTTTATAGCAATGATATAAGGGCAGGGCTATTGATAAGGGTCAGACTTTGTGCAGGGTCCAAGTTCCTTTGATCTGGCCTCAGAGGATCCCCTGATGAGCTTTTCGATTCCTGAGGTTATCAAACTGCGACCTTCTCTCTGTCATGAAGAATGCTTCAAGTAGTTAACATCTCCTGTTTGTTCAGGGAGACCATCTCCTTCTAGTTCTGCTGCTGCTAAGTCACTTCAGTCGTGTCCGACTCTGTGTGACCCCATAGACGGAAGCCCACCAGGCTCCCCCATCCCTGGGATTCTCCAGGCAAGAACACTGGAGTGGGTTGCCATTTCCTTCTCCAATGTGTGAAAGTGAAAACTGAAAGTGAAGTCGCTCAGTCGTGTCCGACCCTTAGCGACCCCATGGACTACAGCCTACCAGGCTCCTCCATCCATGGGATTTTCTAGGCAATAGTACTCTAGTTCTGCAGAAGAGCTCAAATATATTGCTAAGTGTATCTCTTAGGGTGGAATTGGGATTCTATACCAAGGCTGCACTATTGTTTCTTGGCCTCTCCTCCCTTGTCTCTGCAGCCTCTCCCTTCCCTGATTAGCAGCTATTTGAACCTGTCCTTTGGGATTCAGGGAAGGTCATGGTGGCTAGGGCTTCCCTGATATCTCAGTTGGTAAAGAATCTGCCTGGGGTGCAGGAGATCCCCGTTTGATCCCTGGGTTTGGAAGATCACCTGGAGAAGGGAAAGGCTACCTACTCCAGTAATCTGGCCTTGAGAATTGCATGGACTATATAGTCCATGGGGTTGCAAAGAATCGGACACGACTGAGTGACTTTCACTTTCATGGAGGCTGAAGCCTATTTTCTACAAACAAGAAAGGAGGACACAGAAAGTTGTCTATGCCCAAGAGCCCCACAGGGTTCTGCCCAGTTTTATTTACACCTCAGAAATCTTCAAACACCATGAATTAGAGCATTTCTTTCTGGAGAATCAGTTGTTTCTATCAGTATACCTCTAATTGGGCTTCTGGTTCTTTTAGAAGAATTAACACACAAATAGATGGAACTGGAGGCATTAGGGCTTTGTTCTCTCAGAGATCTTCTGGGTTCCCATCATCTCCAAAAGCAGGAGGCAGGACCCAGTAATGATTTTCTTCTTGTTGAAACCATGTAGTGGGGTTAAATGGGAGAGGCTGGCTCATCTCAGGAAGACTGGATCAGTACTTTCAATGAATATTCAGGACTGATTTCCTTTAGGATTAATTGGTTTGATCTCCATGAAGTCCAAGGGACTCTCCAAGAGTCTCCTCCAACACTCCTGTTCAAAAGCATCAATTCTTTGGCACTCAGCTTTCTTTATGGTCCAACTGTTCAATCTATACATGACTACTGAAAAAACCATAGTTTTGACTAGATGGACCTGGTTGGCAAAGTAATGTCTCTGTTTTTTAATATTCTGTCTCAGTTGGTCATAGCTTTCCTTCCAAAAATCAAGTGTCTTTTAATTTCATGGCTGCAGTCACCATCTGCAGTGATTTTGAAGCCCAGGAAATTAAAGTCTGTTACTGTTTCCATTCTTTCCCCATCTATTTGTCATGAAGTGATGGATGATTTTAGGAACAGATTTTATGATTTCAATCCTTGCATCTCCTCATATCTAGAGAAGCACTAAATCCCTTCACGGTGACATCAGATCCTCATGACTAGCAGAAAACCTTTTGTAAAATGAGTGCTTAATGTTGCTGAACTCCCCCTTCACCAAAACTTTATATATTGACCTCCTCCCACTACTTCTTTGGATCAGTCTCCCAGAGTTATCTGAGATGCTGCCTCTTTGGCTGCAGTCCTCATTTTTCCCCCAATAAAACTTAACAGCTCTTAAGTTGTGCATCTTTTTTGGTCGATATCCTCAAGCTGAGGCTCTTATTGGCCTCCTGAATGAAAGTTGAGTTCTTCATAGGAGGGTGTTTGTGCGTGTTTTCCAGTGATGAGATACTGCTTACAGTTCTCCACCCACAGCCTCTCTGACCTTGTTCTTGAGGCACAAATGCAAGAGATGGCACCTTCCTCCCTGGGCACATGGACATACCTTCTCCAAGCCCTTCCTGCAGGAGGTCAGACAGATCTGATCTACTATCTGTGAAGCTAAAGGCTGTCTTCTTCCATTAATATCTCTGGTTCCACTGGGAAAGCCTGAAAGGTGTTAGAGGACAGAAAGAAGAATGCTGTAATCAGTTTAGTTTTACTGTGTTCAAGTTGACAGGGTTTTGATATGTTTGGGACTGTATACAGGATTACTAAATAAAAAAGACTGAGTGCAGAAGAATTGAAGCTTTTCAATTGTGGTGCTGGAGAAGTTCTTGAGAGTCCCTTGGACAGCAAGGAGGTCAAACCGGTCAATGTTAAAGGACATCAACCCTGAATATTCATTGGAAGGACTGATGCTGAAGGTCCAATACTTTGGCCAACTTATGTGAAGGGCAAACTCATTGGAAAAGACCCTGATGTTGGGAAAGATTGAAGGCAAAAGGAGAAGAGGGTGGCAGAGAATGAGATGGTTAGATAAAATCACTGACTCAATAGATATGAGTTTGAGCAAACTCCAGGAGATAGTGGAGGATAGGGAAGCCTGGCGTGCTGTCGCCCATGAGGTCGCAAAGGGTTGGACATGACTTGGTGACTGAATGACAAACCAGAAGGAATAAATCCTGACAATACCTTGATCTCAGACTTTCAGCCTTTAGATCTGTGAGACAATAAATTATTTTGCTTAAGTTGCCCAGTCAGTGGTAGTTTTAGCTCTAGTAAACTAATACACTGCCCTAATAAATTTACTTTTCTTTTGTGCCACATCAGGGTTTGCAGATAAGCAAAACTGTCTTGGTTCACTAAAACCTCAGAATTTTTTAACATGTAAAGTGAAGGGAAACTAAAATACTGCAGTTCCATCCAAAATTAGAACTAGTCCTCCACAAGTTAGAAATGTTTAAAAAGTTATTTAGTAAAGATAAAACAACTTGCATGCATGCTCAGTCTTTCAACTTGTTGGGACCCTGTGGACAATAGCCTGTCAGGCTCCCCTGCCTTTGGGATTTTTCAGGTAAGAATACTAGAGTGGGTTGCTGTTTCCTCCTCCAGGGAATCTTCCCCATAAAGGATCGAACCTGCATCTCCTGCATTGGCAGGCAGGTTCCTTACCACTGAGCCACCAGGGAAGCCTTAAGACATATTAAACTCTCTATTCATCATTCCCAAGGTTCTTTTCACATTTGTCAACACGTATATTTTCACATAGACTCATAGGCCATGTGCTTTCTTGGGTTCTGTGCTTTTAACGTTATTTGATAGAAATATTTCTAGTTAGTGATGATATTCATATTTTTATTTAAGTAGCTACATATCATTTTTTTAAAAGATGGTATTAGCTCAGATAGCAAAGAATCTGCCTGCAATGCAGGAGACCTGGGTTCGATCCCTGGGCCAAGGTTGTTTTATTAAATAAGTGAGCAACTAACACACACACGTGTTACCTTTATGCCTTTCACATATTTTTAGCTATTTGTTACTTTCTAATTTGTCACTGTGAATATTTTTGTATAATTTATTTTTACCCTACTTGAACTGTTTCCTTGAGGTGTATACCAAGAAGAAAAAAGTCCTGGATTAAACACTTTTGTAGTCTATCTTCTGTATTACTGTTATTCTCTAGACAGATTGAGCTGATCTGTGGTTTCACCAGAACTAAAAACTAACTGTGCAGGATTTTCCATAATCTTCATGTCATTTAGTTTTATGATTTTAAAATGACTTTTCCTAACTTAAAAAGCTTTTCCGTGACTGACAGTTGCTTAGTTTTTCACTTATGTCACTACCCGGGACGGGGCCCTAGGCACTTTGAAAGCATCATTTATCTTCATCTTTGAGATGTGGAGCAATAGGCAACCAGTGCTAGCTCCCTGTGGTCCTGCTAAGCGCCCGGCGCCTCCCTTCCCTCGGCCGGTTCCCGCACACGGTCCCCACCAGCCCTGGGTTAGTTCTAGGACGGGCCCGCCAGGGGTCAGTGCAGGCTCTGCGGCGGGCTTCGGCTTCCCACAATGCACCGGGCGCTGGGGTCCGGAGGTGACCGAGCTGCAGCTGCGGCGGCCCAGCCCAGAGGGTTTGCGGACGGCCGAGGGGCGGGGCGCCCAGGGGGCGGGGCAGCTCTGGCCTCGGTCGCCCGCCGCTGCGCTTCTCCTGCGGGCAGTGCCCGGGCTCCGGTCGAGTGCTTCCAGGTCTCGGAGACCTGTCCACCTTGCGCTGTAGCAAGGTAGTGGGGGGCTCTTCCGGGCCATCCTATTTTTTCTTGGTGGTGGGGTGGGCTGTGAAATCTTAGCTGTTGCCAACCGGAGAAGCCCTAACGTTGCTAAAATTTAGGGATGGAGCAACCAGTTTCGCTCCGAAGAATTTGTTTAAAATTCTTGTTTCTGTCCCATTCTCCCGGTGCCCTCCAGTCTCCTCTGGGCTTTGGTAAGCCTGATTTGGGGTGCCTGTGCCAGGGTAATTTCAAGCTCTAGGTTCATCTCTCCTGCCTTATGGAGGGATGCTAACTAGCGCATGGGGTTAGAATGCGTGAGAACTTTTATGGGTGTAGGCCGGTTTCTTCAGATGTGTGCCTATGTAATAACTCCTGAAAAAAATTAGACGTACTTAGTATGTGTAGGGGTCTTGAGTCCTCTCTGTTTCAGGGAGTTAGAGGAGTCTCTCTCGTGCCCGCCTCTGCCACCATGTAGCCACCAGGAGGTAGCAATCCTGGGATCTAAGCCAATGGGTGCCCTCAAATTCTACACCCCAGGACACTGTTTCCTAACGGTCCGTGCCGCCGCATCCCTGAGCTCCTCAGCACAGCTGACCTTCGTTTTGAGATTCCCAGCTTTTCAAAAAAAGTAAAGTTTGGCAGATACAAAGCGCTGGAATATGCGGGCACCTAGGGACAGCTTAAGCTTGTTGGAGGTCTGTCGTCCTCAGCCTGTTTTTTGGTCACACTTCATGGCTCAACCCATTCGGTCTACTTTCTGTTACCCCAGTGCTCCCCTTGGTAAAAAATGCCTATCTGAAGTAATCCCAACGTGAAACTTGCAACTCTAAAGTGACTGCACCTTTCCCTACTTCTAAAGGCTTAGAAAAGCACTTCAGTGTCCTGATCCTGAACTTCAGTGCAAAAAAAAATTCTAGTTTCAAAGGTTTATTTTTCTTTAAAACCCTTACCCAGTAAATATCAACTGGTTGATTTTACTTGTGAAATCCAAGTTTCATTTTTGGATTAGTAATAAAGATTGTAACTAGGAAAACCATCCAAATGATATATTCTTCAGATGACCGTAATTAACAAAGTAGCTGATAATAAAAGGCAGATTGGAAATCACGTAAGCTTGGGTCTAAAATATTTCTGCCTCTGAGAAGTTTGGAAAGATAAACTTTCTTTCTAAAAGTAGAAGGAACACAGATTCCACACCCCCCCCCGCCTTTTTTTTAGACTAGACAGACCTCTTAATTTGAGATAATAAAAAATATGAAAGCTTTTTCAAACTGCTAGCACCTCACCTGTGTCCACCCAAAGAAAGAAAGTAAGTCTAGGAGCTGTAAATCTTTAAGTAGAAATCCTTAACGATCCTTAACACCATGTCTGGGTATGTTCCTCCAGAAGTGTCAGTTCTCCATCAAATATAAAATTATGAATTTCTCATGTATAATATTTTCTATTTGCAAAATATTTTCCATATCTAGTGTTAATACTTAAAAGCATTGTGTATTTGTGAGTAAAATGATACAAATCTTTAAAAGGTTAAAAGCAAGGAAAAAAATGGTCTTAGGTAGTCTACATCAGTGATTCTCACCCTGAGGGCCTCAGTGAGTGGCAATAAATCCCAGAGATGAAAATCAAAATCTGAGGAAGCTTCCATGGTTGTCCACGGGTTAAGAATCTACCTTGCAATGTAGGGTAGGCAAGTTTGAGCCTTGGGGGAGCTAAGACCCTACATGCCTTGGAGCAACTAAGCCTGAGCATCACAGCTACTGAACTTACTGGATGCAGTCAAATAAATAAATTTTAAAAATTCAACAATAAAATCAAAAGTCATTAATAATAATTGCCAATACCTGTAAGAACTAGAGTGCACCATTTGAAGCTTAAAAGGAGCTGGTTAATGGTGGCTCAGGTGGTAAAGCATCGCCCTACAGTGAGGGAGAGACAGGTTCAATCCCTGGGTTGGAAATATCCCCTGGAGAAGGAAATAGCAACCCACTCCAGTATTCTTGCCTGGGAAATCCCATGGACAGAAGGAGCCTGGAAGCTATATTCCATGGGATTTCTGAGTCAATAACCTCAGATATACAGATGACACCACCCATATAGTAGAAAGCGAAGAACTAAAGAGCCTCTTGATGAAAGTGAAAGAGGAGAGTGAAAAAGTTGGCTGAGAGCTCAACATTCAGAAAACTAAGATCATGGCATCCAGTCCCATCACTTCATGACAAATAGATGGGGAAACAGTGGGAGACTTTATTTTGGGGGGCTCCAAAATTACTGCAGATGGTGTCTGCAGCCATGAAATTAAAAGACACTTACTGCTTGGAAGGAAAGTTATGACCAAGAATATTAGACAGAATATTAAAAAGCAGAGGCATTACTTTGCTGTCAAAAGTCCATCTAGTCATGTACGGATATAAGAGTTGGACTATAAAGGTCCATCTAGTCATGTATGGATGTGAGAGTTGGACTATAAAGAAAGCTGAGCAACAGAGAATTGATGCTTTTGAACTGTAGTGTTGGAGAAGACTCTTGAGAGTCCCTTGGACAGCAAGGAGATCCAACCAGTCCATCCTAAAAGATCAGTCCTGGGTGTTCATTGGAAGGACTGATGTTGAAGCTGAAAGAAACTCCAATACTTTGGCCACCTGATGCGAAGAGCTGACTCATTTGAAAATACCCTGATGCTGGGAAAGATTGAGGGCAGGAGGAGAAGGGGACAACAGAGGAGGAGATGGTTGGATGGCATCACCGACTCAATGGACATAAGTTTGAGTAAACACCGGGAGTTAGCGATGGACAGGGAGGCCTGACCTGCTGCAGTTTGTGGGGTTGCAAAGAGTCAGACACGACTGAGTGATTGAACTAAATGCCAAAGTGTTCTTGTTTTCACACACTGATGAGAAATAGCTTTGGGATAACTTCTTGTCAGGGGTCGTGTCATCATGACTATGAATGTAGAGATCAGAACAATTATCAGATGCTGAGAAAAGGAAAGCATCTCTCAGAACTGTGCAGACTCGAGGAACTCATAAGTACCTTGAAAGTACCCTTTGGTTTCCATCCTTCGTGGTGAAAATTTTTTAGAAATGCCCCATTTCATAGTAATACTAATTATTCTGGAATAGTCATGTAGTATGAGACTACAGAAGCAGTTATTCTGATTAACTCAAGAGTTAATCATGTGTGAACTATTTCAACTTTCTTACAATAAAAACACCAATCTGTTTCTATTGTCATCTATTCGTTCAGTAAACAGCCTGGCACTGTGCTAAGACCGGAAATACAGAGATGAGTCTTCTAAACCACTGACTTTGAGGAGCTGATCTATTTGGGGAAATCAACCCACAGATGGTTATACTGAAGCATGTGCTTGGCATGGTCGTGGATCTCTGCTCCTGGTGCTGTGGGCCTCGAGTCCAGCCTGGTGGAGCCAGAAAAGTTCTGGAAATGCTGCTGCTGCTAAGCCACTTCAGTCGTGTCCGACTCTGTGTGATCCCATAGACAGCAGCCCACCAGGCTACCGCGTCCTTTGGATTCTCCAGGCAAGAATACTGGAGTAGGTTGTCATTTCCTTCTCCAATGTGTAAGTGAAAGTGAAGTCACTCAGTCATGTCTGACTTGTAGCGACCCCATGGACTGCAGCCTACCAGGCTCCTCCGTCCATGGAATTTTCTAGGCAAGAGTACTGGAGTGGCTTGCCATGCAGGAATTAGTAATTAAAGGATGACTGGCTTTAGCTAGAATTGGAGGAAGGGTGCTCTAGGTGGAGGGGACAAGCATTAAGAAGACCGTGGGCCTGGGACTTCCCTGGTATTCCAGCAGCTAAGACTTAGTGCTCCCAATGCAGGGGACTAGGGTTTGACTAGGTCAGGGAACTAGATCCCACATGCCACGACTAAGTGTTTGCATGTCCCAGCTAAAAATACCACATGCCGCAACTAAGACCTGGTGCAACCAAATAAATTCAGGGTAAAGTGGCAAGATCGGAGAAATAGACTGAAGAAAGAAAGGTCTGGCGAGGGTAAAGGGTAAAAAACTAAGTGGGAGGGTCAGGAGCCTGTCTGTTTTAGGGAGTTCACTCTGAATCTGTAGTGGAGGAGGGACTCAAGAAGCCAGGGGCCAGGAAGCTGTAGCAAAATAAAAAAATGAGGAGAGCTTAGCATATGTGGAATACATGACACTTTCCAGCTCTGTCATCTGTTACTTTGGTTTTCACAACCACCCTTTGCAGTCAGTAGGGTGAGATTCACATCTTCATTTTCTTTTCTTTCTTATTTTAATTTTATTTTTTTAATTTATTTTATTGGAGGCAAATTACCTTACATTAATATATTGGTTGGTTTTGCCATACATTGACATGAATCCGCTCCGGGTGTACATGTGTTCTCTTTCTTGAACCCCCCTCCCACCTCCATCTTCCCCATATCCCCCCTCCATGTCATCCCCGTGCACTAGCCCCAAGCATCCTGTATCATGCGTCGAGCCTGGACTGGTCACTTATGATATATACATGCTACAATGCCGTTCTCCCCAATCATCCCCCTTTCACCCTCTCCCACAGAGTCCCAAAGACTGTTCTATATGCCGATGTCTCTTTTGCAGTCTCGTATACAGGGTTCAGGTTACCATCTTTCTAAATTCCATATATATGCATTAGTATACTGTATTGATGTTTTTCTTTCTGGCTTACTTCACTCTGTATAATTGGCTCCAATTTCATCCACCTCATTAAAACTGATTCAAATGCATTCTTTTTGATGGCTGAAAAATACTCCATTGTGTATATGTACCAAAGTTTTCTTATCCATTCATCTGCAGATGGACATCTAGGTTGCTTCCATGTCCTGGCTATTATAAACAGTGCTGCAATGAACATTGGAGTACATGTGTCTCTTTCAATTCTGGTTTCCTCGGTGTGTATGCCCAGGAACACGATTGCTGGATCATATGGCAGCTCTATTTCCAGTTTTTTGAGGAATCTCCACACTGTTCTCCATAGTGGCTGTACTAGTTTGCATTCCCACCAACAGTGTAAGAGGGTTCCCTTTTCTCCATACCCCCTCCAGCATTTATTGCATGTAGACTTTTGGATAGCAGCCATTCTGACTGGTGTGAAATGGTATCTCATTGTGGTTTTGATTTGCATTTCTCTGATTATAAGGGATGTTGAGCATTTTTTCATGTGTTTGTTAGCCATCTGTATGTCTTCTTTGGAGAAATGTCTGTTTAGTTCTTTGGCCCATTTTTTGATTGGGTCACTTAGTTTTCTGGAATTGAGCTACAGGAGCTGCTTGTTTATTTTGGAGATTAATCCTTTATCAGTTGCTTCATTTGCTATTATTTTCTCCCATTCTGAAGGCTTATCTTCGACAAAGGAGGCAAGAATATAAAATGGACAAAAGACAGTCTCTTTAACAAGTGGTGCTGGGAAAACTGGTCAGCCAGTTGTAAAAGAATGAAACTAGAACACTTCCTAACACCATACACCAAAATAAACTCAAAATGGATTAGAGAGCTAAATGTAAGACCAGAAACTATAAAACTCCTAGAGGAGAACGTAGGCAAAACACTCTCTGACATAAATCACAGCAGGATCCTCCAAGACCCACCTCCCAGAATATTGGAAATAAAAGCAAAAATAAACAAATGGGACCTAATTAAAATCAAAAGCTTCTGCACAGCAAAGGAAACCCTAAGCAAGGTGAAAAGACAGTCTTCTCATTTTAAAAAAATAGTTTTTTGGCCATGTGAATTCTTAGTTGAGGCATGTGGTGTCTAGTTCCCTGACCAGGGATTGAACTCAGGCCATATGCATTGCGAGCACAGAATCTTAGCCACTGAAACCATCAGGGAAGTCCCTACATCTTCATTTTCTAAATTCTTACCTCACTACTTTGTGCCTCATCCCTGACCGTTATAAAAACCTGTAAATTAAGTATTATTGACCCGCTTTACAGGAGTGGATACTGAGGCAGAGTCAGGTTCAGACCCAGATCCAGTGTGGAAAGGAGAACTTATTCCAAACAGCAGGTGGGTCCTTCTCCTCTAGAGAATGAGGTAAGACAACCTTCTGGGCAGATCTGTACCTGGACAACATCTCTCAGGAATCAGTTTGGCAAAAGGACTGCTGTGCCCAGCTCCTTAAGCACTTTGAAAAGTCCCATTGAATAAAACAGTGTAGTGGTTCCTCAAAACAATAAATGTAGAATTACCATGTGATCCAGCAATTCCACTTCTGTGTGTACACCCAAAAGAAGTGAATTCAGGGACTCAGATACTTGCACACTTGTGTTCATAGCAGCGTTATTCACAATAGTCAAAAAGTGGAAATGACTCAGCTGTTCATTGATAGAATGGGTAAACAAAATGTGGTCTGTACCTACAGTGAAGCATTATTCAGTCTTACAAGGAAGGAAATTCTGACACAGGCTAAAACATGGATTAACTTTGAGGACATTATGTTCAGTGCATTAAGCCAATCACAAAAGGGAGAGTACTGTGTGATGCTACTTAAACAGTCAAGCTCATAGAAACACAAAGTGGAATGTTGGTTGCCAGGACAGGCGGAGTAGGGATAGGAAATTGTTATTCAATGGGTAGAGAGTTTCAGTTTGGGAAGATGGAAACAGTTCTGGCGATGGATGGTGGTGATGGGTGCACAGAAATGTGAATGTACTTAATGACTCTGAACCATCCATTTAAAAAATGATGCAATGGTAAACTGTACGTGTATTTTGCAAAAAAATTAAAAAAGTCTCATTGAGGAAGTGACTTGAGAGTCACTGAACAAAGCAAAAACATGGCCTCTGCCAGACAGTCATGCCTGGTCATTATAAGGAAGCTCTTTGGGCAGGCGGAGGTGTGATCTGGCTTTCTTTTTAAGCAGAAAGAGAAATCAAGTTTTCCATTGTTATCACACTTACTGCAGCAAATCCGTAGGACTCCAATCTTTGAAGAAATCTGGGTGCTTAGAATTTGGGGTTTGCTTGCTGGCTTTGTCTATGCATCAAGGTGGGAAAGCAGTGATAAATGAGAGTTTGTTGATTCATTCATTCATTAGATATTGAATACTTGAGGGCCTTTGTTGTGTCAAAATCCCTCTCCAGTTTCCAACGTTTCTGTCTAGCAATCAGCATCTGCCAGCTCTGTTCTTGGTGCTCTGCCAGTTTCCCTTGGACATAAAGTCCTAAGTTACATAAACCTTCACTGATTCCTGGAAAGGTCAATAGGGGAACAGGTAGAGCTGGAGGGGAGGTAATTTGAGGTGAAGTGGGAGGTGCCAGATGCCTAAGAGAATTGCAATTCCAATGAAGAAGCCGCTCAGCACTAGATGAGTCTTCTGAGATGTGTCCAGGGGCTGAAGATGCAGAAGCAGTGAGTCCAGCACATGGACCTTGCCCCTGGTATAGGTCAAGTGTGGGCATTGTCTATGCATTTTTTATTTACAGTGTTGTGCTAATTTCTGCTATACAACAAGGTGACTCAGTTACACACACTCAGTCGTGTCTGACTCTTTGTGACACCATGGACTGCAGCCCACCAGGCTCCTCTGTCCATAGAATTCTCCAGGCAAGAATACTAGAATGGGTTGCCATTTCCTTCTCCATGGGATCTTCCTGACCCAAGGATTGAGCCCAGGTCTCCTGGCATTGGCAGGTCAGTTGGATTCTTTACCATCTGACCTGCCAGGGAAGCCCAGTTACACACATATATACATTCTTTTTTAATAATCTTTTCCATTATGGTTTATCCCAGGAGATTAGATATAGTTTCCTGTGCTATGTAGTAGAAGCTTTTTGTCTATCCATTCTAAATGTAATAGTTTGAATCTACTAACCCCAAACTCCTAGTTCCTCCTTCTCCCTCCCCTGACCCTTGGCAACCACAAACCTGTTCTCTATGTATGTGAGTCTGTTTCTGTTTTGTAGCTAGGTTGGTTTGTGTCATATTTTAGATTCCACATATAAGTGATATCATATGGAATTTATCTTTTTCTTTCTGGCTGACTTCACTTAATATGATAATTTCTAGGTCCATCCATGTTGTTGCAAATGGCATTATTTTGTTCTTTTTTATGGCTGAGTAGTATTCCGTTGTACCTGTGTACCACATTTTCTTTATCCATTCATCTGTTGATGGACATTTAGGTTGTTTCCATGTCTTGGCTATTGTGAATAGTGCTGCAGTGAGCACTGGGGTATGTGTCTCTTTTTGAATTATAATTTTATCTGGGTATATGCCCAGGAGTGTGGTTGCTGGATCCATATGGTAATTATATTTTTAGTTTTCTGAGGAGCCTCTATCCTGTTTTCCATAGTGATTTCACCAACTTACATTCTTGCCAACAGTGTAAGAGGATTTCCTTTTCTCCACACCCTCTCCTGCATTTGTTATTTGTAGGCTTTTTAATGATGGCCATTCTGACCAATGTGAGGTGGTGCCTCATTGTAGTTCTGATTTTCATTTCTTTGTTAGTGATGTTGAGCATCTTCTCATGTACCTATTGTGTGCTAAGTCACTTCAGTAGTTTCTGACTCTTTGCAACCTCATGGACTATAAATCCTACCAGGCTCCTCTGTCTGGGGTATTCTCCAGGCAAGAATACTGGAGTGGATCGACATGCCCTCCTCCAGGAGATCTTCCCAACCCAGGATTGAACCTGCCTCTCTTACATTTCCTTCACTGGGAGGCGGGTTAGCACTACCTGGGAAGCCCATTGATCATCTATTTTCTTCTTTGGAGAAATGTCTGTTAAGGTCTTCTTATTTTTGGTGGGTGGTTTTTGTTTTTGTTTTTTTTCGGTTGAGTTCTATGAACTGTTTGTATACTTTGGAAATTAAATCCTTGTCAGTCATGTTATTTACAAATATTTTCTCTTATTCTGTAGTTTCTCTTTTCTTTTTCTTTTATGGTTTTCTTTGCTGTGCAGAAGCTTGTAAGTTTGATTAGGTTCCATTTGTTTATTTTTGCTTTTATTACTATTGCCTTGGCCTTGGGAGACTGACCTAAGAAAACAATGGTACAATTTTTGTTAGAGAGTGTTTTTCCTGTGCTCTCTTTGAGAAGTTTTATAGTTTCATGTCTTATGTTGAAGTCTTTAAGCCACTTTGAGTTTGTTTTTTGTATGGTTTCAGGGTGTGTTCTAACTTAATTGACTTATATACAGATGTCCAATTTTCCAGCACACTTGCTGAAGAGACCGTCTTTTTCCCATTGTATGTTCTTGCCTCCTTTGTGGAACATTCATTGACTGTAGTTGTTGAGTTTATTTCTGGGTTCCCTATTCTGTTCTATTGATCTGTTTTTTTTTTTTTTTAAAAAAACCAGTTCCATATTGTTTTGATTACTGTAGCTTTGTAGTATTGTCTGAAGTCTGGGAGAGTTATGCCTCTTGCTTTGTTTATTCGTCAGGATTTGCTTTGGCAATTCTGGGTCTTTTATAGTACCATGTAAAATTTTGGATTATTTGCTTTAGTTCTGTGAAAAATATCATTGGTAACTTGATAGAAATCACATTAAATCTGTAAATTGCTTTATGTAGTTTTGCCACTTTAGCAATATTAATTCTTCTGGCCCAAGAGCATCATATATCTTTCCATTTCTTTGAATCCTCTTTAATTTCTTTTATTAATGTTTTCAAGTTCTCAGTGTATGTCTTTCACCTCCTTGGTCAGGTTTATTCCTGGAGTATTTTATTTTTGTGAGAGTTTAAAAGGTCTTGCATTTTTTACATTCCCTTTCTGATATTTCATTTTTAGTATAAATAAATGCAACCAATTTCTGAATGTTATTCTTGTGTTCTGCTGCTGCTTCTGCTGTCACTTTAGTCGTGTCCGACTCTGTGCAACCCCATCAATGGCAGCCCACCAGGCTCCCCCGTCCCTGGGACTCTCCAGGCAAGAACACTGGAGTGGGTTGCCATTTCCTTCTCCAAAGCGTTAAAGTGAAAAGTGAAAGTGAAGTCGCTCAGTGGTGTCCAACCCTCAGCGACTCCATGGACTGAAACCTTCCAGGCTCCTCCATCCATGGGATTTTCCAGGCAAGAGTACTGGAGTGAGGTGCCATTGCCTTCTCCTACTTTGCCTAATTCATTTATTAGCTTTAGTAGTTTTGTGTGGAGTCTTTAGGGTTTTCTGTATATAGTATGGTACTGCCTGGAGTTTTAATGCCTGCATGGAGGATTAGAGTGATGCCCACAGCAGAAATCCCAAAAAGGTAGATCAAAAAAGCAATACATGGAGACAGGCAGTGGTACAAAAAGAGAGAGTGATGTGGAAGACAGTGGAATCTGGAAAAAAGCCCAGCCTTTATGGACTGACATCTTCATCTTGTTCTCCAAAGAATAAAGCATGGTTGGCTATTCATAACTATGTGCATAATTATGATTAGAGCCTATTAAAAAATCCAGAGTATTTGGTTCTGTCTGCTTCCAGGAGATCTGAGGTTAGAATACAAGGTAAAGCATATCTATATTTATTTGTTAGCAGTGTTTTTTGTTTTGGCTATTTTTTTTTTTTTTTTCTATTTGAGGGCTCTCTCTAGTTTTGGAGAGCGGAACTACTCTCTAGTTATGGTACTTGTGTTTCTCACTGTGGTGGCTTCTCATGCTGCTCAGCACAGGCTCCAGGGCATGTGGGCTTCAGTAGCTGCGGCTTGCAGGTTTTAGAATTCAGGCTCAGTAGTTGTGGTGCACTGGCTTAATTGTCCTCAGGCATGTGGGAGCTTCCCAGATCAGGGATTAAACTGGTGCCCCCTGCATTGCAAAGCATGTTCTTAACCACTGACCCACCAGGTTAGCCCAAAGCATAACTTAAAAAAATAAGGCTCTGGGGTACTTCAGTTAAACAAACACTAGATTTCTAATGATGTGGGGAGGAAGGGCACATCAGGAGAGTCAGGGAGCCTGGCCTGTACGAGACAGACTCTATCTGAGCCCTTTTTCAAAATATAAAAGGAAAATAGTCCTAGCAGCAAGGTGGAAGTAGGTCCTACTGGGGATCTGAGATGAGATACTTTGGCAGAGTGTTTGGTTTTATGTTTCTTGGGAGTCATGATATAAAGGAAACAGGTATGGCTACATTATTTCATTATTCTGGCAAGATAAAGTATACAGATTCCACTCTATTTTTTTTTTTCCCTGGAACTAAACTCCGGGAAGGATTTGCCTCATGGGATCTCTGGAATACAGTCTTGATGCTGTGGACAATACCTTCAATAACGTTTTGTGGTTAGCTCTGAAGATGTCATGCAGATGAATGGATTTTACCTTTGGTAGAAACCATCTGGTGGAGAAGGCAATGGCAACCCACTCCAGTACTCTTGCCTGGAAAATCCCATGGACGGAGGAGCCTGGTAGGCTGAAGTCCATGGGGTCGCCAAGAGTCGGACACGACTGAGCGACCTCACTTTCACTTTTCACTTTCATGCATTGGAGAAAGACATGGCAACCCATTCCAGTGTTCTTGCCTGGAGAATCCCAGGGATGGAGGAGCCTGGTGGGCTGCCGTCTATGGGGTCACACAGAGTTGAACACGACTGAAGCGAGTTAGCAGCAGCAGCAGCATAAACCATCTGGAGTCAGCACTGAGCATGGAAAGTATTTTTCTGTTATAATGCTGTGGTGGTGGGATTCCCGGACAGTGACTTTCAGGAAGTTCCCTAAGGATGAGTCATCAGAGGGACCGGGAGAAGAGGGGGCTGAATTGGGCACTTGAGCAAGAAAACATCTAATTGCACTTTGAGCTTGGTCATTTGTACTGTTCTCTCAAGGCAGAGGATCTCTTGGCAGGAAACCAGAGCTAAGTGGTCCAACAGGCACTTAAACTTTGGAGGAAGAATAAAATGAGTGCTGTGCCAATCTTGACACAGGGTGGCAGACTCTGGGGATCATCATTCCAGCTGCTGGTTAACTACCAAGCCAGTGGTTTTACGTCTCAAACATTAAACAGGCGGTTGTGCTGTGGTGGAAAGGCCATGGTCCTTGAAGTCAGATAAAGCTTCTTCAAATCCTAGCTCTGCTTCTTGCAGGCTATGTGATTTGACAAATTCCTGAATTTTTCTGCTGTTCAGTGGGATATTAATATCTGCCTTGTATGAGTCATTTTACTGATCAGAGATGTATAAACAGTCATAAACAATGATAATAGTAGTTAACAATTTTGTTAGTTATTATTATGTTTATTATCAAGATATCCGATGTCATATTTATTCCAACTTAAAAAAAAAATAATCCACAGTATCATTCAGGTTTTTCCAATTCATTCAAATAATGATTGCCACTCCCCTCCCCCATTTTTATTTCCTCAGGCCCCTCCCGCATGTCTCTAGTTGTACTGTGTGCGTTCAGTAGCTGTGGTGTGTGGAATCTCAGTTCCCCAAGCAAGGATCAAACCCACGGCCACTGCATTATGGGCCAGATTCCAAACCCCTGGATCACCAGGGATGTACAACCCAAACTTTCAACAGAGGTGCCTCTTGTCTACCAGTATCAGTTCAGTCACTCAGTTGCATCTGACTCTGCGACCCCATGGACTGCAGCACACCAGGCTTCCCTGTACATCACCAACTCCCAGAGCTTGCTCAAATTCATGTCCATCGAGTCAGTGATGCCATCCAACCATCTCACCCTCGGTCTTCCTCTGCTCCTCCCACCTTCAATCTTCCCAAGCATCAGAGTCTTTTCCGGTGAGTCAGTTCTTCACATTAGCTGGCCAAAGAAGTGGAGTTTCAGTTTCAATATCAGTCCTTCCAATGAATATTCAGAATTGATGTCCTTTAGGATTGATTGCTTTGATCTCCTTGTAATCCAAGGGACTCTCAAGAGTCTTCTCCATCACCACAGTTCAAAAGCATCAATTCTTCTGTGCTCAGCTTTCTTTATGGTCCAGCTCTTGAATCTATACATGACTACTGGAAAAACCATAGCTTTGACTAGATGAACCTTTGTTGACAAAGTAATGTTTCTGCTTTTCAACATGCGTCTATCATAGCTTTTTATCATAGCTTTTCTTCCAAAAGCAGTTCAGTTCAGTCGCTCAGTCATGTCCGACTCTCGGCGACCCCATGAATCACAGCACACCAAGCCTCCCTGTCCATCACCAACTCCCGGAGTTCACTCAAACTCATGTCCACAGAGTCGGTGATGCCATCCAGCCATCTCATTCTCAGTCATCCCCTTCTCCTCCCGCCACCAACATTTCCCAGCATCAGAGTCTTTTCCAGTGAGTCAACTCGTCGCATGACGTAGCCAAAGTACTGCAGTTTCAGCTTTAGCATCAGTCCCTCCAATGAACATCCAGGATTGATCTCCTTTAGAATGGACTGGTTGGATCTCCTTGCAGTACAAGGGACTCTCAAGAGTCTTCTCCAACACCACAGTTCAAAAGCATCAATTCTCGGTGATCAGCTTTTTTCACAGTCCAACTCTCACATCCATACATGACCACGGGAAAAACCATAGCCTTGACTAGATGAACCTTGGTTGGCAAAGCAATGTCTCTGCTTTTTAATATACTATCAAGGTTGGTTATAACTTTTCTTCCAAGGAGTAAGAGTCTTTTAATTTCATGGCTGCAATCAGCATCTTCAGTGATTTTGGAGCCCCCAAAAATAAAGTCTGACACTGTTTCCACTGTTTTTCCATCTATTTCCCGTGAAGTGAGGGGACCAGATGCCATGATCTTTGTTTTCTGAATGTTGAGCTTCAAGACAAACTTTTCACTCTTCTCTTTCACTTTCCTCAAGAGGCTTTTGAGTTCCTCTTCACTTTCTGCCAGAAGGGTAGTGTCATCTGCATATCTGAGGTTATTGATATTTCTCCCAGCAAACTTGATTCCAGCTTGTGCTTCTTCCAGCCCAGCGTTCCTCATGATATAATTTGCATATAAGTTCAATAAGCAAGGTGACAATATACAGCCTTGACATACTCCTTTTCCTATTAGGAACCAGTCTGTTGTTCCATGTCCAGTTCTGACTGTTGCTTCCAAACCTGCATGCAGGTTTCTCAAGAGGCAGGTCAGGTGGTCTGGTATTCCCATCTCTCAGAATGTTCCACAGTTTATTGTGATCCACACAGTCAAATGCTTTGGCACAGTCAATGAAGCAGAAATAGATGTTTTCCTGGAACTGTCTTGCTTTCTCCATGATCCAGGGGATGTTGGCAATTTGATCTCTGGTGCCTCTGCCTTTTCTAAAATCTGCTTGAACATCTGGGAGTTCACGGTTCACATATTGCTGAAACCTGGCTTGGAGAATTTTGAGCATGACTTTAATAGTGTGTGCGATGAGTGCATTTGTGCGGTAGTTTGAGCATTCTTTGGCATTGCCTTTCTTTGGGATTAGAATGAAGACTGACCTTTTCCAGTCCTGTGGCCACTGCTGAGTTTTCCAAATTTGCTGGCATATTGAGTGCAGCACTTTCACAGCATCATCTTTCAAGATTTGAAATAGCTCAACTGGAATTCCATCACCTCCACTAGCTTTGTTTGTAGTGATGCTTTCTAAGGCCCACTTGACTTCACATTCCAAGATGTCTGGCTCTAGGTAAGTGATCACATTATCGTGATTATCTTGGTCGTGAAGATCTTTTTTGTATAGTTCTTCTGTGTATTCTTGCCACCTCTTAATATCTTCTGCTTCTGTTAGGTCCATCCCATTTCTGTCCTTTATTGAGCCTATCTTTGAATGAAATGTTCCCTTGGAATCTATAATTTTCTTGAAATTATCCTTGTTTTTCCTATTCTGTTGCTTTCATCTATTTCTTTGCATTGATCCCTGAGGAGGGCTTTCTTATCTCTCCTTGCTATTCTTTGGAACTCTGCATTCAGATGCTTATATCTTTCCTTTCCTCCTTTGCTTTTCGCTTCTCTTCTTTTCACAGCTATTTGTAAGGCCTCCTCAGAAAGCCATTTTGCTTTTTTGCATTTCTTTTCCATGGGGATGGTCTTGGTCCCTGTCTCCTGTACAATGTCACGAACCTCCGTCCAGAGTTCATCAGGTACTCTAGTCCTGATGATCTAGTCCCTTAAATCTATCTATCAGATCTAGCCCCTTAAATCTATTCCTCACTTCTACTGTATACTCATAAGGGATTTGATTTAGGTCATATCTGAGTGGTGTAGTGGTTTTCCCTACTTTCTTTAAGTCTGAATTTGACAATAGGGAGATCATGATCTGAGCCACGGTCAGCTCCTGGTCTTGTTTTTGCTAACTGTATACAGCTTCTCTATTTCTGGCTGCAAAGAATATAATCAATCTGATTTCCGTGTTGACCATCTGGTGATGTCCATGTATAGAGTTCTCTTGCGTTGTTGGAAGAGGGTGTTTTCTATGACCAGTGTGTTCTCTTGACAAAACTCTATTAGCCTTTGCCCTGCTTCATTCCGTGCTCCAAGGCCAAATTTTCCTGTTACTCCAGGTGTTTCTTGACTTCCTACTTTTGCATTCCAGTCCCCTATAATGAAAAGGACATCTTTTTTGGGTGTTAGTTCTAAAAGGTCTTGTAGGTCTTCATAGAACTGTTCAACTTTGGCTTCTTCAGCTTTACTGGTTGGGGCATAGGCCTGGATTACTGTAATATTGAATGGTTTGCCTTGGAAACGAACAGAAATCATTCTGTCTTTTTTAAGATTGCATCCAAGTACTGCATTTCGGACTCTTTTGTTGACCATGATGGCTACTCCATTTCTTCTAAGGGATTCCTGCCCACAGTAGTAGATATAATGGTCATCTTAGTTAAATTCACCCATTCCAGTGCATTTTAATTCACTGATTCCAAGAATGTCTATGTTTACTCTTGCCATCTCCTGCTTGACCACTTCCAATTTGCCTTGATTCATGGACCTAACATTCCAGGTTCCTATGCAATATTGCTCTTTACAGCACCGGACGTTGCTTCTATCACTGGTCACATCCACAACTGGGTATTAGTTTTGCTTTCACTCCATCCCTTTATTCCTTCTAGAGTTATTTCTCCACTGATCTCCAGTAGCATACTGGTCACCTACCTACCTGTGGAATTCCTCATTCATTATCCTATCATTTTGTCCTTTGATACTGTTCATGGGGTTCTCAAGGCAAGTATACTGAAGTGGTTTGCCATTCCCTTCTCCAGTGGACCACATTCGGCTGTGGTCCATGTGATCAGATCGACTAGTTTCCTGTGATTATGATTTCAGAGTGTCTGCCCTCTGATGCCCCCTCACAATACCTACCATCATATTTGGGTTTCTCTTACCTTGGGCGTGGGATATCTCTTCACAGCTGCTCCAAGAAAGCGCAGCCGCTGCACTTTACCTTGAATGAGGACTATCTCCTCAATGCCGCCCCTCCTGACCTTGAACGTGGATTAGCTCCTCTCGGCCCTCCTGCACCTGCGCAGCCACTGCCTATTGGACGTGGGGTAGCTCCGCTCGGCTGCCGGCCCTGGCCTCAGACGTGGGGTAGCTCCTCTCGGCTGCGCCTCTTTGCGTGGTCGGTTGCATCGCCGGGGCCGGCGTCTCTCACGTCTGCGCTGTGTCTTTTAATTTCATGGCTGCATTCACCATCTGCAGTGATTTTGGAGCCCAAGAAAATAAAGTTTGTCACTATTTTTATTGTTTCCCAATCTGTTTACCATGAAAAAATGTGACCGGATGCCATGATCTTCATTTTTTGAATGTTGGGTTTTAAGCCAGCTTTTTCATTCTCTTCATTAAGAGGCTCTTCAGTTCCTCTTCACTTCCTACTATAAGGGCGGTGTCATCTGCATTCTGAGGTTATTGATATCTCTCCCAGAAATCTTGATTTTAGCTTGTGTTTTGTCCAGCCCTGCATTTCTCATGATGTACTCTGCATATAAGTTAAATAAGCAGGGTGACAATATACAGCCTTGATGTACTCCTTTCCTGATTTAAAACCAATCTGTTTTTCCATGTCCAGTTCTAACTGTTGCTTCTTGACCTGCATACAGATTTCTCAGGAGGCAGGTCAGGTGGTCTGGTATTCCCATCTCATGGAAACTTTTTCCATAGTTTGTTGTGATCCACACAGTCAAAGGCTTTTGCATAATCAATAAAGCAGAAATAGATGTTTTTTCTGGAACTCTCTTGCGTTTTCTGTGATCCAGCAGATGTTGGCAATTTGATCTCTGCTTCCTCTGCCTTTTCTAAATCCAGCTTGAACATCTGGAAGTGCTCAATTCATGTACTGTTGAAACCTGGCTTGGGAGATTTTGAGCATTAATTCGCTAGCGTGTGAGATGAGTGCAATTGTGTGGTAGTTGGAGCATTCTTTGGCATTGCCTTTCTTTGGGATTGGAATGAAAACTGACATTTTCCAGTCCTGTGGCCACTGCTGAATTTTCCAAATTTGCTGGCATACTGAATGCAGCACTTTCACAGCATCATCTTTTAGGATTTGAAATAACCCGGATGGAATTCTGTCACCTCCACTAGATTTGTTCGTAGTGCTACTTCCTAAGGCCCAATTGACTTCACACTCCAGAATATGTGGCTCTAGGTGAATGATCACACCATCGTGGTTGTCTCGGTCATTAATATCTGTTTTGTACAGTTCTGTGTATTCTTGCCACCTCTTCTTAATATCTTCTGCTTCTGTTAGGTCCCTACCATTTCTGTTCTTTATTGTGTCCTTCTTTGCATGAATTGTTCCCTTGGTATCTAATTTTCTTGAAGAGATCTTTAGTCTTTCCCTGTCAGGGAACATTTAACAGGAGGATTCTTGCATGCTGTTTTCTATTTCTCATAAATCCTCTGTTCCTTACCAGTACCTATTCCAAGAACGAGTAAAGCTGCACGCAGTTCTCAGGACTGAGATCATGGGACAGGGTATCTGCTTGGAGTCCTTTTAGTAACTCCCTTCAGTGACTCTTTTCTGCATCAGTGACCTTGTATGTATTAGGCTATCCATATTGTGGCTATTGATAAAATTTCTTCCTGTGTAATAGCTGAGTAATCATCTTACTAAATGTATATAAGCCTGCATTTTCGCTAATAAAATACCTTTGCTCCATCAGAGCTTGGGTCCCCATGCCTTTCTTTCTTTCTTTTTCTCTCTCTCTCTTTCACTTTCTTATAGTCAACTCTGGAGCACCAGCTTCTAGTCCATTAAAGGACCCCAACATTTCCCATTCTATTGTTTTCCTCTATCTCTTTGCAATGATCACTGCTGCTGCTGTTGCTGCTGCTGCTAAGTCGCTTCAGTCGTGCCCGACTCTGTGAGACCCCATAGACGGCAGCCAACCAGGCTCCGATCACTGAGGAAGGCTTTATTATCTCTCATTGCTGTTCTTTGGAACTTTGCATTCAAATGAGAATATCTTTCCTTTTCTCTCTGTCTGTAGCAGCAGCAGCATAGTAATTGACAATAATGATATCTACCTCTTTTTTTAAGTTTTCTCGTTTTTTAAAAAAATATTTTTGGCTGTGCAGGGTCTTCATTGTTGTGCAGGCTTTTTCTGGTGGCAGAGAGTGGGGGCTTCTCTGTAGTTGAAATGGCTTCTTATTATGGGGGCTTCTCTTGTTGCAGGAGTACCAGCTCTAGGGCATGGACTCGATGGTTGTTGTGCATGGGCTTAGTTTCTCCGCAGCCTGTGGAATCTTCCTGGATTCCTTGAGTCACCAGGGAAGCGCTCATGTTTACCTCTGAGCTAGCATTATGCTGAGTGCTCTACAGACATTATTTTATTTATTCTTCAGAGCAGCTCTCTGCAGTATATACTACCTTTCACCCGTGGGTTCTCAACGAACGTTATCCACTAGTGTTACTGGCATCAGTTTTAATAATAAACTGATGATGTAAAAGAGAAGAGGACATCTTTGCCATGGGAATCACTGCCTTTAATGTACAGGGCAAATCTGACCCATTGCCCGCTTTTGTACAGTTGGTGGGCTAAGCATGGATTTTACATACTTAAATGGTTGAAAAAAAATTAAAATAGGAATACCGTTTCATGATAGGGACTTCCCTCGTGGTCCAGTGGTTATGACTTTGCCTTCCAGTACACGGGGTGCAGGTTCCATCCCTGGGTGGGGCGCTAAGTTCCCACTTCCCTTGTGACCAAAAACCCCAAAAAATGTAAAACAAAAGCAATGTTGTAGCCAATTACAATTAAGACTTTAAAAATGTCCACATCTAAAAATCTACATCTAAAGTCCACATTTTAAAAAGAAAAATAAATGAGCGCTTCCTTAGTGACTGGTAAAGAATCCGCCTGACAGTGCAGCAGACAGATGTGACCCCTGGTCCAGGAAGATCCTACAGGCCTTGGAGCAGCTAAGCCTGTGCACTCCAACTGCAGAGCCTGGGCACTGGAGCCGGTGCTCTGCAAGGAGAGAAGCCTGCGCACTGCAACGAAGAGTAGCCCCCGCTCACAGCAACTAGAGAAAAGTCCCTGCAGCAACAAAGACCTGGCACAGCCAAAAATAATTCCATATGAAATAAATAAATAAATGATTTTTAAAAAGAATAATATTTCATGAGAAAATTATATGAAAGTTAAATTTCAGTGTCCATATTTAAAGTTTTATTGGAACACAACCAGGCCTTTTGCTTTACACATTGTCTACATCTGCTTTCCTGCTGAAGCATCAGAATTGAGTGCCTGTGACCAAGCCAAAGCTGAAACTATTTACCCTGTGGTCCTTTACAGGAAGGGCCCATTTCTGATCCCTGATTTAGAGCAAGATCACCAGAGGCAGTCTCAGTGGAGAAGCTCAGTCAACCTCAGTATAAGCCAGACTGCCTGGGGTGAACATTAAGAAGGGCGCCCATCGTCCTCATGTTTGCACAGGGGACAAAGGGACTACTGTTCTGGTGTCAGTATGAACAGGTGGAGGAGGGAAAAGAGGGCTTGGGTCGAGCCCTCTGCGTACAAGTTCTAACCAGGAGCTGAAACTTTGTGAAGGAGCTAAGAAATCTGGGATCTGTCCATTTTCATGCTTTTTGCTGTTTGCTTTTTGTTTTGTATTTGTTTGCTTTTCCGTTTGTGCTGAGAGAAAATTCTTTTTCAACAATTCTAATCTTATCTAATCTAAGCCAAGGGGAAAAAAAATGATTGACTCACACCTGGGCTGGGATAAAGTTCAAACTTCTTAACTGCTCTTAAAACCAGCCCAGACGCTGATCCCTTCTCACCTGTGCAGGCTCATGTTCTGACCTCTCCCCACACCCTGTATTCTGCAATGCAACCTACAGCCTCCAGAAATAAGCCTGTTCCATGTCTCATTTTTTCTTTTAATGTTCTGCTATTCCTCTGCTTCCCACTCTTCCACACCTTCCCTGACTGAAGAAATCCTCATCCTTCGAGACTCCGCTGAAACATCACCTCCTCCAGGAAGCCTTCCTGACTCTGCCCCTCCTAGAAGAGATGATAACATCCACCTTTTGGCCTCCTTTGCCTCCCATCACAGCACCTATCACTCTGTATTGGCATTGTTCCTGAGTCTGTGCCTCCTTCAAGGTTAGGAATGATGTAATCTTAGTTTGTCACCTTGCTTCTAGCATGTGGTAAACTAGATGTGTAAAAGCTGAGGAGAGTCAGAGTGCTCTGAAGGGCCAGGAGTTAAGAACTTTCCTGCTTAAAAACCTGGAAATGTTAGGTCAGAAATGGGGTAGATAGGGACTTCCCTGGTGGTCCAGTGGTTAAGAATCTCTCTTGCATTGCAGGGGGTACAGGTTCAATCCCTGGTCAGGAAACTAAGATCCTACCTCCCACAGGGCAACTAAGCCCGCATGCCATACCTAAGGAGTCTGTGCACTACAATGGGAGATCCCACATGCCACAACTAAGACCCAGTGGAGCCGAATAAATAAACAAACAAATATTTTAAAAAATAAGAAAAAGAAATGTGGCAGAAATGAAAACCAGGCAAGGAAGACTTTGCAGAGCAAAGTGCTGCCTGTTTTTTGGTGGTTTTTTTTTTTGTTGTTGTTGTTTGTTTGGTTTTTTATCTATAAGGAATATTGAATAATTTAGTAGGAAATCACCTGAACTCTGAAAGACAAAAAAACCAAAACACTATTCAGGGTGTTTACATCATACCTCTCTGAAGACAGAGGTAATTGTGATTCAGAAAAGACATTTCAGGAGAGACTGAGACAACTATGTTCCAAAAACTTTGTTGAGATGAAACTAAATATAAGGATAAATGTTGAAACTATAAATGACTAATGTGATTCGTAGATGAGGCCTTCAAGTACAGTTATCTCACATGAACTCTTATCATTCTCAACTGAAACTTTTGTCTTGGTACTGGAAAGGACCTTATCTAGTGGCCTGTTTGTATTTGTTCAATCCAGTGGTTGTATCTGGTCTTATCAGCATTGTTCCAGTCACTTCGATCTCTTAGTTAGGTGGTCACTGAGATCTCAAGACCTTTATTTTGCTAGCGCAGTTTGAGTTTTGTGTTTTAGACCCAGATTCATTATTATATTCCAGTCTACTGAATCTTATTGGCCACTCCGGACTCTGTCGTGTCATTTTGTGAGAATTGCCTGTGGTTTCTCTCCACCAGATTGGCAATTTACCCTGCAGAAAAGCTGTGGATCCTATCAGCAAACTGAATAGTTCGTCTTTTAGGTCAGTGATGAAAACTATCCCAGTACACCCTAACATATTTTAATGTATGAAAGAGGCCATTTATAAGTCAGTTGCCTCAGTATAAGCCAATACTCACTTTCAGATTCCATCCTTTCCTTGATGTACCTGATTTGGTGGAAACCACTCCATTGTTTGGTATTTGTTTGGTTGCCAAGTCATGTCTGACTTTTTGAGACCCCGTGGACTGCAGCTTGCCGGGCTCACCTGGCCTCTACTATCCCCTGGAGTTTGCTCAAATCCCTGTCCGTCAAGTCAGTGATGGCATCCAACCATCTCATTCTCTGTCGTCCCCTTCTCCTGCCTTTAACCTTTCCCAGCATCAGGGTCTTTTCCAATGAGTCAGCTTTTTGCATCAGGTGGCCATAGTATTGGAGCTTCAGCATCAGTCCTTCCAATAAATACTCAGGGTTGATTACCTTTAAGGTTGACTGGTTTTATCTCTTTAGAGTCCAAGGGACTCTCAAGAGTCTTCTCTAGCAAAACAATTTGAAAGCATCAATTCTTCGGCACTCAGCCTTCTTTACCATCTAACCTTTATAAGGCTAAACCCAACTCTCACGTCCATACATGACAACGGGAAAAACCATAGCTTTGACTATGTGGACCTTTGTTGGCAAAGTGATATCTCTGCTTTTTAATATGCTGTCTAGGTTTGTGATAGCTTTCTTTCTGAGGAGCAATGATAACTGGTTTCTGTCATCCAGTGGGTCCTCATAGCTTCCAGTTAGTTCTTCTATGTTTTCCTAGTCTCTGTTTCTCACTAGGGCTTCCCAGGAGGCATTGGTGGTAAAGAACTCGCCTGCCAATGCAAGAGACATAAGAGATGCCGGTTTGATCCCTGGCTTGGAAAGATTCCCTGGAGAAGGAAATGGCAACCCCCTCTAGTATTCTTGCCTGGGAAATCCCATGGACAGAGGAGACTGGTGGGACTGGAACCCCATGGACTGTACATGGGGTTGCAAAGAGTTGAACATGACAGAAGTGGCTTAGCATGCACGCATAATCTTTCTCCTCCATAGCAAAGTTTCAGACGGCCTGCATTCTCCTTAAGCTTCCACCCCTACTCTTCTTCCCACCCCACCCCCATTCTCCTCCGTCTCAGTAAAGGATCCTGCTGGCTACTCCATGGAAAAGATGGAGGCTGTCAGACCCGTCATGCCATCTAGTTCCTGATGCCATGCCAGGATGTCTAGTTAATTCCTCCCACATCCTTCTGTCTATTTCCAGTGAAAAGATGCTCTTCCCTTGAATTGGGGCCAACCTCTAAGTATATGCCTTGGCCTGAACTCTGGACCTTCTCTCTCCTTCCTCCTCAAGATCTCCCCCAGCTGACTGTCCCCCTTCCTGCATCCTCCCTGTTAGCCTTTACACATTCTCCCACCTCATCCATCTGAAAGCATCTCCCTCCCCAGCTCTCCCCTTGGCAAATCAATGCCCCGACTTAGAATTGTTTCTGTTCTGCCTCTCACCTCAGCCCCTCACCCCTTCAGTCTGGATTGTACCCCCATCGCTCCACTGATAACTGTCCTCACTTAGGTCACCAACTCCTGCCTTGTGGCTAAACCCAGCGCAGATGTCTAGGTCCTTGTTGGCCTTATCTCTCTAGAGCATTCAGCTTTACCAACCACATGCTTCTCTGAGGACTTCTCTTCTGCTCAATTTCCTGGGCTCCTCCTTTCCTCTGTCTTTCTCCCTGGACTCATCTTCCTGTGTTGCTTCTTCAGTGGTGGTTCTATGCTGGTCTCTCAACTCCTACTGTCCCCTCTCTTCCCTGAATTCTTTTGGTTTACAAGCCACAGATACCAACTCAGACTGAACTAAACAACCAACCAAAACACCACCATCACCAGAAAATCACAAGGGAAATTCATTGATTCGTGTGTCCAAAACATCCAGTCATAGATCTGTAGAAGACTCTTGAGAGTCCCTTAGACAACAAGGAGATCAAACCAGTCAATCCTAAAGGAAATCAACCTGAATATTCACTGGAAGAAGTGATGCTGAAGCTCCAATACTTTGGCCACCTGATGCAAAGAACTGACTCACTGGAAAAGACCCTGATGCTGAGAAAGATTGAAGGCAGGTGGAGAAGGGGACAACAGAGGATGAGATGGTTGGATGGCATCACCAACTTTGGACATGAATTTGAGCAAACTCAGCGAGTTAGTGATGAACAGAGAAGTCTGGTGTGCTGCAGTTCATGGGGCCGCAAAGAGTTGGACAAGACTTAGTGAACAACAGCAACGAGATCTGTGGTAGCCAGTCCAGAGGCATAAAATGAGGACGTCACAACAGCTTCACCATCTCTGCCTTAGTTTCGTTTTCCTTTGTATTGGCTCCATTCTCAGGCAGCTTCTTTCTAAAAGATGGCATGACGCCTACCAGCAATTCCTGGCTTATATCCAATCGTTTTAGGAAACACTGTGGAAAGTTTCCTACCCAGGTTCTTAAGCTGGGAGTCTAGGGGTCGCTTCTGACTCCTGTTCTCCCACATCTTAGTCACTGAGTCCTGTTCCACCTTCTTAATCTCTCCTCATCCTCATTGTTGTTTAGTCACTCAGTCGTGTCCGACTCTTTGAGACCCCATGGTCTATAGCCCGCCAAGCTTCTCTGTCCATGGATTTCCCAGGCAAGAGTACTGGAGTGGGTTGCCAATTCCTTCTCCATGGGGTCTTCCCGACCCAGGGATCAAACCTGCATCTCCTGCATTGGCAGGAGGATTCTCTCACTGGGCCACCTGGGAAGCCCCCATCCTCGCTGCCAGTGTTCTAGTTCTGGGTACCATTTTTCTTTCAGATTCCTGCTGCAGCCTCCCTGTAATTTTCTGCCTTGAGTCTTGTTTCCCTCCAGCCTGTTCTTCACATTACAGCCAGGATAACATTTTGAAAGTGTTACGTGATGCCCAGCCACAATGGATAGGAAGCTAAAGACAAAAGTCCTTGTTATGTTCTGGAAGGCCTGGCATGAAATAGCTCCTGTCTGCTTCTCTTTGCACATTATACCTCACCCCAGGCAGTTCAGATGCAGATGCCACTGGCCAACACCCTCCCAGCTCTGTCTTTCTATAAAGTGCTCCCCCCACCCCGACCATTTCCCCTCCTTAGACTGCCACCTAATAAGCCTCTTGTTATTCATTTAGGTCTTGGCATTCACTATAACTGTATTGAGAAAATCCTTCCATACTGTGTTATGTACTCTTCCTGCTAGAATATCCTCATTTTTCCATCTTAGCAATTATTACACTTGATCCTCATTGCTTGTTAAATCATCTATACCCCTCAGCAGACTGTAAAGTCCATGAAGGCAGAGGTTTCTCGTCTTTTGTGAATCCCCGGCATTGTAGAGTAGAGACTTGATAAATATTTATGAAATTGTAAAATAAAGTAGGATGTGATTATACTAGGTGACTTTAGACTATACGTTGGTTTGTGAAGCTACTGGAAAGTCTAATGTCTACTGCTTTTCTTTTTTATATGCTATTTGCGTGCTAAGTTGCTTCCATTGTGTCCAACTCTTTGCGACCCCATAGACTGTAGCCGCCAGGCTCCTCTATCCACGGAATTTTCCAGGCAAGAATACTGGAGTGGGTTGCCATTTCCCTCTCCAGGATATGCTTATTGGTCCTCTTCTAAAAACAGTAGAGTTTTGCAATTTCCTGGGTCCAATGGTTAGGACTCCATGCTTCTAAGGTGGAGGTGGCATGGGTTCGAGTCCTGGTTGGGGAACTAAGATCTCACAATCTGCGTGGTGCAGCAAAAAAAAAAAAAAATGTTTTTAAAAGAATTAAAAAAAAAAAATAGTAGAGCTCTAGAATTAAAGAGGATCTTAACAACCATCTTGAACTAATTCACTTCAACTGACAGATTAGGAAGCGGGAGATCAGAGCAACTCTGTAACTTGTGCAAACCACGGGGATTTTCATGGCGCCCTCACTGGACTTGAACTCAGCTCCTGACTTTTAGTGCATAGCAGCTTTCTCTTCTTCATGATATTATTACTTTTAACAGACTAGTGTAGTGCGATTTTTATCTTAACACAAAGGAATCTTACCATCTCTAGCCTCCCATGTTTTCCTTGTTAAGATGTACTTAGTTTGCCTGGTGGCTCAGATGTAAAGAATCTGCCTGCAATGCAGTTTCGATCCCTGGGTCAGGAAGATCCCCTGGAGAAGGGAATGGCAACCCACTCCAGTATTCTTGCCTGAAGAATCTCATGGAGAGAGGAGACTGGTGGGCCTCAGTCCATGGGATAACAAAGTGTCGAACATGACTGAGTGACTAACGCTGATTCTGTACATCTTGGTAGATTCTGACACTTTATCAGGATGCAAATCTCCCTGATCTATAGATGCCCAAGAATCCCTTAGAGTTTGTTCTCTTTGTCACTAGTCCTCAACCCTTTTGGCATCAGGGACCAGTTTTGTGGAAGAAAATTTTTCCATGGATCAGAGGTAGGGATCATCCATCATTTCAGGATGATTCAAATGCATTGCATTTATTGTGCACTTTATTTATTTATTTTATTCCATCAGCTCCTGCTCAGATCATCAAATATTTGATTCCAGAGGTTGGGGACCCCTGCTGAACACCACTGGCCCACAGAATACCAGAAGTTATACATTTGGCTCCCTTCTTCCCCCATTTCTCCTCGTAAGGGTGGGTACTGAGGGGCTGTCATCTGGATTTGATCTGAGGAACACTCGTGTTATCTAAAAGTAGTAACAGACTGGTTAACTCTTTGTGAGAACCACTCTTCTCTCTGTGAGGCTTGCTGACTGATGTCCATATGAGATAAGAGCGTAAAAAGAGAATTGCTTCCATAAAAACAAGTTGAAGTTTGGCAAAGACTGGGTAGGAACAATTTTCTAAAAAGAATTATAAGAACTTCCATGGCAGTCCAGTGGTTAAGATTTTACCTTCCAATGTAGAGTGGTGCTGGTTCAACCCTGGCTGGAGAGTTAAGACCTACGTATCCACATACCCCACAATACATAAAAAACAGAAGCAAAATTGTAACAAGTTTAATAAAAACTTTAAAAATGATCCACTTGAAAACAATCTTATAAATAAATGAAAAGAATTGTAATAGAATTGGGTATAGGTAAGAAGACAAACCTAAGCTGCCTCTTGAGAAACCTGTATGCGGGTCAGGAAGCAACAGTTATAACTAGACATGGAACAACAGACTGGTTCCAAATAGGAAAAGGAGTATGTCAAGGCTGTATATTGTCACCCTGCTTATTTAACTTATATGCAGAGTACATCATGAGGAACGCTGGGCTGGAAGAAGCACAAGCTGGAATTAAGATTGCTGGGAGAAATATCAATCACCTCAGATATCCAGATGACACCACACTTATGGCAGAAAGTGAAGAGGAACTCAAAAGCCTCTTGATGAAAGTGAAGGAAGAGAGTGAAAAAGTTGGCTTGAAGCTCAACATTAAGAAAACAAAGATCATGGCATCTTGTCCCATCACTTCATGGGAAATAGATGGGGAAACAGTGTCAGAGTTTACTTTTTTGGGCTCCAAAATTACTGCAGATGCTGATTGCAGCCATGAAATTAAAAGACACTTACTCTTTGGAAGGAAAGTTATGACCAACCTAGATAGCATATTAAAAAGCAGAGACATTACTTTGCCAACCGAGGTCCGACTAGTCAAGGCTATGGTTTTCCCAGTGGCCATGTATAGATGTGAGAGTTGGACTGCGAAGAAACCTGATCACTGAGGAATTGATGCTTTTGGACTGTGGTGTTGGGGAAGACTCTTGAGAGTCCCTTGGACTGCAAGAAGATCCAACCAGTCCATTCTAAAGGAGATCAGTCCTGGGTGTTCATTGCTGAAAATCGAATACTTTGGCCACCTCATGCGAAGAGTTGACACACTGGAAAATACTCTGGTGCTGGGAGGGATTGTGGGAAGGAGGAGAAGGGGATGACACAGAATGAGATGTCTGGATGGCATCACTGAGTTGATGGACATGAGTTTGAGGGAACTCCGGGAGTTGGTGATGGACAGAGAGGCCTGGTGTGCTGTGATTCTTGGGGTCGAAAGAGTTGGACACGACTGAGCGACTGAACTTAATTGAGAAGACAAATATTGGGGAAAATTTTATTTAATAGAAAATAATTTTATATTAAAGTGTTTGATTTATTTAAAAATTTAAAAAAGAAAGAACCTGAAAATGGAATCTATTGACAAAAGCATGATGAAACTTCAAATAATTGACCTATTCTCTACATAAATGTCTTCAAGTACTCTTTTAAAGTAAAATTTTCAGCGTGTCTTCTACATTATGGTTCTTGCTTTAACTGATTATTTCAGTTAACCAAATTACCTACCCTTCTATCTATTGTAGGTGGACTTGTTATATGTAGTTATAATTTTGCTTTTGAACGAAATTTTAAGCTTCTCAAGGGCTAGGACTGGACCTACATATTTCATTTCCTGTAAATCTTAGAGGCTGTCCGGATGCTTCCTGTGTGCTGTTTTGGATCTGTCGGGAATTCTCTGTTCCTTATTAATTTCTGAATATTCAGGAATTAAGAGGAGACGCAAGCCTCTCCAGAGGGCTGAGGAATCCAGGCATTTCCTTCGTTAGTTTTTCTATCCGGTGGTAAGTCAGTTCAGTTCAGTTCAGTCACTCAGTCGTGTCCGACTCTCCACGACCCCATGAATCACAGCACGCCAGGCCTCCCTGTCCATCACCAACTCCCAGAGTACACTCAAACCCATGTCCACAGAGTCGGTGATGCCATCCAGCCATCTCATTCTCGGTCGTCCCCATCTCCTCCCTCCCCCAACCTTTCCCAGCATCAGAGTCCTTTCCAGGGAGTCAACCCGTCGCATGAGGTGGCCAAAGTATTGCAGTTTCAGCTTCAGCATCAGTCCCTCCAATAAATATCCAGGATTGATCTCCTTTAGAATGGACTGGTTGGATCTCCTTGCAGTATAAGGGACTCTCAAGACTCTTCTCCAACACCACAGTTCAAAAGCATCGATTCTTCGGCTGTAAGTACCCTTTTCCTTTTTATGAATCATATGGTAAAAGTGATCATTTACAACTCTCTTTAATACGGATCATCTATGTTTTGTAAATCTGGAATTTTAATCTTTATCTTTGCTGAGAATAACTACAGTATATATGCCCACACCATGTTGATTAAAATGCCTTTGCTCCATCAGAGCTTTGGTCCCCGTGTCTTGCTTTCTCTCTCTCTCTCTCCGCTCTGTCTTTTTCAGGTTATTCCTGGAACGTAGCAGCTCTCTGTGTTTACTTTCCTGACCAGGCTTCCAAGACCCTCTCGAGAAGGCGCTATGTGCCTTCACCCCATCGACAGGGCGCCTGAGGCGTTCGTGAACAGAGCAAGCCCCGTGCCAGGGGCTTTATTGGCTTTCTGTGTAAACCAAAGAGTATCAGCCTCTTTCTCTCTCCTTTGCTTTCTTATCAGTCGACTCCAGACCACCAGGTTCCGGTCCATTAAAGGCATCAACAGAATCTTGCCTTTTGTTGCTTGCTACTTGTTGATCTGAGGTGCATTTCTTGGAATATTACATTTTATTTTTCAGTATCAAGTGAGAAGTATAATCCACCTCACCTCACAGGCTATTAAGAGAACTGATTGAAGAAACATTTGAATGCATATTCCACACTGTTGAGGACACACAGAGGACCTTCCTTACTTTTATGGCTATTTATGCACTCAAGATTAGGAGGAACTGATATTTTTGACAATAATACATCTAAACATTTGACTATACAATAGACTGAGGAAGAATCATCTCCAATTTAACTTTTAAAGAAGTCACAGAGATCCATATTTTGTTCAGCATTTGCTCCCAGAAAGTTCTTCTTAGGCATGTGTGAACTAAACAAGTGATGGTTCATATCATCTAATTGATATCTTTTTGCGTGTGAAATGTGTTTAAGTTTTGTTTTCATACTCACGAGTAACCTTAATTATTAAAATAATTGTCCAATAACAAAATAAGTATATCTGGAGTTAGAGAAAAGGGTCTTAACAAATTTCTTAATCTCAGGGAGATTAGTATTTTCTTCTGTTAAATTAGGTTTATGACATTTACCAAATATCTTTTGAAGAAGGTGCTGAATGTAAAAGGCTTTACTATTGTATTTGAAAAGTATTAAAATATGACAATTACTATATATGGAAAACAACATTCTTTACTAAGCAACAGAACTATTGAAAAGCTTACCTTTTGGTCTTAGATGATATTAATGATATTTGAGGATATTTAGAACTAATTCCATTTTAAATTGACCTCCTCTTTGGATAAGAAACTTTCAATAGGAAAGACATGACATGCTCAGCAAAAGGCTATTCAGATAATTCAACATCAAGTCAATAGAAGATAAGTAAGTCTTTGTATAGGTCTAAATCTTTTCTTCTAGCCTAAAAATTGAAAAAGTTTTCACAGAAAATCTGGGACTTGAATTTAGAATAAATTCGCTTAGAATACCAAGGCAAAATGATCTTCCATGAATGGTCTGATCCAAAAGGTAGGAGGCAGAATGTATGGTGGAAACGTATTCAAATGGGTCCTTCCACTCTTGACAAAGCTTTCTCTGGAAATCTAAACAACAAGAAAAGACATTTTCAATTGCATGCGTGGCTATTTACCAAGTTTGCCACATAGGTTCTAGGACCTGGTCTATAACTGCAATTTTCTCTCCCAGGAACTAATTATCTGCTTTGATGGAAAGACTTTATCTTAGAGGCAAGTATTTTCTAGGGACATGGTTGGGAAACATTCTTGAGTAGGGAAGTGTATTCCCTGCACTTGCAACCAAAAGATGTATGTACCCCTTCTCTATCTGAACCTGGCTTTTTAAGTAGGCTGACTGTTGTCTAAATAACAAGGCTGGTGTATTTCCATCACAGTAATATCTGTGATGCAGTTACCCTGTGAGCTCACATCAGAGAGAAAACTTCCATTACATATATGCGTTGTATCTTCCTTATCCATTCATCTATTGATGGACCCTTAATTACTTCTTTGTATTGGCTATTGTAAACAGCCCTGTGATGAACACTGGAGTGCATATATCCTTATGAACCATGTTTCCTCCAGATATATAGCCAGGAGTAGGATTGCTAGATCATATGGTAGCTTTATTTTTAGTTTTTTAAAGAAAAATCCATATTGTTCTCCATACTGGTTGTATCCATTTACATTCCCTTCAACAGTGTTCGAGTGTTCTCTTTTCTCTACACCCTCTCCAGTATTTAATGGTTGTAGATTTTTATGATGATGGTCATTCTGACAGGCATGAGTGGATGTCTCATTGTAGTTTTAATTTGCGGTTCTGTAGTACTTACCATGGGGTTGCAAAGAGTAGGACACGACTGAGCGACTGAACTGAACTGAATACTTACCAGTATGAGCATTTTGTCATGTGCCTCCTGGCATCTGTATGTTTACAATGATGAAATGTCTATTTAGATCTGCTCATTTTTTTTTTAAATTGAGCTGCATGAGGTATTTGTAAATCTGTGGATCTAATCCCTTTTTAGCCGTGTCATTTGCAAATATTTTCTCCCATTCTATGGATTTTTTTGTTGTTGTTTTGTTTTTGGTTTCCTTCACCATGAAAAAGTTTTGAATTTAATTAGGTACTGTTCTTTATTCTTCTTTTTTATTTCCTTTACTCTAGGAAGATGGATTGAAAATTATTTTCCTCTAATTTATGTTAGACAGTATTCTGCCAAAATTTTCTAAGTTTTTTAGTTTCTTATGTTAGTTTAGGTCTTTAATCGATTTCAACGTGTGTGTGTGATGTTGGACGTGTTCTCATTTCATTTTTTTACATAGAGCTATTCAGTTTTCCCAACATCATTTATTGAAGAGATTGTCTTGTTTCCATTGCCTCCTTTGTTGCAGACTAATTGACCATATGTGCATGAGTGGACTTTGTAGTATAATCTGATCGGTGATTCCTTTAGCTCTATTTCTCTCTCTCAAAATTGCTGTTGTATAACAGTATCTTTTGTGTTTCCATACAAATTTTAAGATTTGTTTTGTTCTGGTTCTGTAAAAAAATGTTATTAGTAATTTGATTGGGATTGCGTTGAATCTGTAGATTGCCTCGTGTAATATTGTCATTTTGATAATATTGATTCTTCCAAATCAAGAATGTGATATATCTTTCCATCTATGTGTCATCTTCAATTTCCTTCATCAGTGTCATAGTTTTCAGTGCACAGGTCTTTACCCTCCTTATCAAAAAGAATAAAATACTTGGGAATAAACTTGCCTAAGGAGACAAAAGAACTGTACACAAGTTTTGTTTACAGGAGTGTAATTGTGGGTCCTGAATTTAGGTAGAATATGTTCTACCATAATCATTTTTTGAGAGTGGTTTTCTAGTGTAGGTTCCATTAAATTTATATGTTTATGCATAAATTTCAAAATAGAATTGTCAGTTTCTTCAAACAGGCTATGAGATATTTATTGGAATTGTATTGACATTATAATGATTGATATGATGTAAACACTGAATCTGTTAATCATCAATATGCCATATCTTTCCCTTTACTGATGGATTTTATTTCTTTCAGTAGTGTTTTCTGGTTTATATATAAAACTCTTTAATATATTTTAAAATATGTCCTTCAAATGTCACATTTTAGTGGTATATTAATAGAATTTTCTAATTTCTATTTCTAATTATTGCTTTCATAGAAATACATTTCATATACTGTGTTGACTTTCTTATTGAATTAACTGATTGGATCTATTAGATTTTCTGTAGAGCCCTTAGCATTTTCTGAGCTAACCTGGTGGCTCAGATGGTAAGGAATTTCCCTGCAATGGAGGAGACTCGAGTTCAGTTCCTGGGTGGGGAAGATTCCCTGGAGAAGGGAATGGCAACCCACTCAAGTATTCTTGCCTCAAGAATTCCATGGTCAGAAGAGCCTGTTGGGCTACAGTCCATGGGATCCCCAAGAGTCAGATACGACTGAGTGACTAACACTTTCACTTTAGCATTTTCTACCTATATAATTATGTACACTGATGTTTTTATAATATCGCTTCTTCTTTTCTAATCTGTATTCTGGTTTTCTTTTGTTTTAAATTTAAATTTAATGACTAGTATTTTGGGTACAATGCAGAACAAAATTTAGGAGATGACAGACATGACTTGTTTCCAGTATTAAAATTCAGTTAAGTATGATGATAGATGTAGGTATTATGCAGATACTCTCTCAGATTTAATCAATTCCTTTCATCCTTCATTTTCTTATATTTTTATTCATAATTTAAATGGAAAGTTTTAAGTTTACATACACCCATTGAACTGGTCATGAGATTATTCTCCTTTATTCTTTTAATTTAGTGAATATCATTGATTAATTTTTGTAAATTGAACAGTGTTTTATTACTGGAATAGATTATACAGTCATGTTGAATAATTGCTTTTTAAAATGACAGAACTCATTCATTGGTATGTAGCTTAATATGTTCATAAGGTATATATTTTATATTCTTTCTTATGATGCAACTTGGCAGGTAGGTGATGGTAGTTTCATAAAATGATGTGCTAAGAATTCTCTATTTTTTTGAAAGAATTTTTTAAGACTTTGTATTACTTATTTTTAAAATATTTTGTGAAGTTCAAAAATTGAATTTATTGGGCATGGAGTGATTTTTAGACTAATTTTATGTACATATTTAACACATTTAATGCATTCAATTGTCATGGAACTATTCATGCTTTTTAAATAATTTTATGATAAATTAGATTTTAAATTGTCAAATTATCTGGTTTTTAAATTTGTTCACTGTATATCCTACTCTCCGGTTAACTTTTCATCAATTTGAAAATATATATATATATATATCTAGATTTACCTGTAAAGACTTTACTCCTATCCAGAAATTTCAGTTTGTGATTAATTCAATTTCATTTACTTAACAATATGTATTAGTGATTTTTATTGAGGCAAAATTCATTATTTTAATGATTTAAAAATATACAATTCTTTGACTCAACACATCAGCAATGTTGTGCAATCATCACAGGACTATAGTTGCAGAGCATTCTCATCACTCCTCTCCAATTAAGTCATTTACCATATTGTCATTTCTCCCAACCCCGAGAACCTGGAAACCACTAAGGAATTTTTATTTCTCTGAATTTGCTTATTCTGAGCATTTTATATACATATAATTAAATAACGTGTGGTCTTTTTGTTTATTTGTCCTGACATGTTTTCCAAGTTTATTTATATTGTAGCATATATTAGTATTTCATTCATTTTTATTGTGATTAATATCCTATTGCATGGATAGATCAAAAGTCTATTATTCATTCACTGGTTATTATTAATTTGGGGTGTTTTGGCTATTGCAAATAGTGTCACTGAAAACATTTATACATGTTTGTTTGAATACTTGTTTCCAATTTTTCTGTTTGTTTGTCTAGTAGAGGAGTTCCTGGATCCTGTGACAATTCTATATTTAATTTTATGAGGAATAACTGTGTATTCACTACATGACATCATGTTACATACCATCAGAAATGTTCTCCAGCTTTCAGTTTCTTGATAGTGTCCTTTGATGCACAAGAGTTTTTAATTTTAGGGAAATCAAATTCACCTATTTTTCTTTTGTTGCCTGTGATTTATTGCTATATTTAAGAAACTGTTGCTTAACCCAAGGTCTTGAAAATTTCTCCCTATGTTTTCTACTATGAATTTCATAGTTTCAGTTGAACCTTTTATTCTTGACTTATTTTGAGTTAACCTTCATATAAAGGGAGATAGGGTTCCAAGCACATTCTTTTGTTTTCGATCCCTGTTTATTGGCATCGCTTGCTGAAGAGACTACTCCATTCTTCAGTTCAGTTCATTTCAGTAGCTCAATCACGTCTGACTCTTTGTGACCCTATGGACTTCAGCACACCAGGCTTCCCTGTCCATCACCAACTCCCGGAATTTACTCAAATTCATGTTCATTGAGTCAGTGATGCCATCCAACCATCTCATCCTCTGTCGTCCCCTTCTCCTCCTGCCTTCAATCTTTCCCAGCATCGGGGTTTTTCCAATGAGTCAATTGTTTGCATCAGGTGGTCAAATTATCGGAGTTTCAGCTGGTGCATCATTCCTTCAGGACTGAATATTCAGTCCTGATTCAATAAATATTCAGGACTGATTTCCTTCAGGATGGACTGGTTTGATCTCCTTGCAGTCCAAGGGACTCTCAAGAGTCTTCTCCAACATCACAGTTGAAAAGCATCAATTTTTCAGCACACAGCTTTCTTTATGGTTCAATTCTCACATCCATATATGACTACTTGGAAAACCATATCTTTGACTAGGTGGACTTTTGTATTGGTAAAGTAATGTCTCTGCTTTTTAATATGCTGTCTAGCTTGGTCATAGCTTTCCTTCCAAGGAGCAAGCATCTTTTAATTTCATGGCTGCAATCACCATCTGCAGTGATTTTGGAGCCCCAACAAATAAAGTCTCTCACTGTTTCCATTATTTCCCCATCTATTTGCCATGAAATGATGGGACCGGATGGCATGATCTTTGTTTTTTGAATGTTGAGTTTTAAGTCAGCTTTTTCATTCTCCTCTTTAATTTCATCAAAAGGATCTTTTGTTCCTCTTTGCTTGCTGCCATATGGGTGGTGTCATCTGCATATCTGAGGTTATTGGTATTTCTCCTGGCAATCTTGAATCCAGCTTGTGCTTCATCTGGCCGGACATTTTTCATGATTTACTCTGCATATAAGTTAAATAAGCAGGGTGACAATATACAGCCTTGACTTACTCCTTTTCTTATTTGAGATCAGTCTGTTATTCTATGTCCAGTTCTAACTGTTGCTTCCTGACCTGCATTCAGATTTTTCAGGAGACAGAATTTTCTACAGCTTGTTGTGATCTGCACAGTCTAAGGTTTTAATGTATTCAATGAAGCATAAGTAGATATTTTTCTGGAACTCTCTTCCTTTTTCTATGATCCAGCAAATGTTGGCAATTTGAGCTCTGGTTCCTCTGCCTTTCCTAAATCCAGCTTGAACATCTGGACGTTCTCGATTCACATACTACTGAAGCTTCACTTGGAGAATTTTGAACATTACTTTGCTAGAGTGTGAGATTGTATACTCATAAAGTAGCTTATATTTTGCATTCCACATATAGATGGTATCATACTGTATCTATCTTTCCTGTCTGACTCATTTAACTTAGTGTGATACCCTTCAAGTGCATCCATGTTATTGCAAATGGCAAGATTTCATTATTTTTTTTTTGTGGTAGAATAGCATTCCATTAAATATGTATATCACATTATCTTCATCATTTACTTGTTGATGGACACAAACCGCTTCCATACATCAGCTATCGTAAATAATGCCACTATGATCATTGGGTGAATGTATCTATTGAATTAGCATTCATTATTTTTTTTTTCAGTCATATCCCTAGGAGTGTAAATTCTGGGTCATTTGGTAGTTCTAGTTTTACTTTTTTGTGAAACCTCCATTATGTTTCCCATAGTGGCTGTACCAATTTTCAAGGATTCCCTTTTCTACACATCCTTGCCAAAATTTGTTATTTGTGTTCCTTTTAATAATAGCCATTTTGGCAAGTTTGAGGTACTATCTCATTGTGGTTTAATATGCCAAAACAATTTTGAGGCAGAGCAGAGCTGAATGTATCATTCTCCCAGGATAAAGCAGTAATCAAAACAGTATGTTATGGGCACAGAAACAGACTCAGACATGATTGAAACGAAATAGAGACACCAGATATAAACCCACACACTTATGGTTTGTTAGTCTATGACAAAGTTGGTAAGAACATACAAGGTTGAAAAGACAGTCTCTTCAATAAATGGTGCTGGGAAAGTTGAACAGCTACATGTAAAAGACATTAAAACATTCTCTAATACCGTATAAAATGTAAATTTGAAATGAATTAACAAGCTAAATGCAAGACTGGAAGCCATAAAACTGCTAAAGGAAAGTATTGGCAGAACACTCCATGATAAAAATTGTAGCAATATTTCTGGATTTGTCTCTTAATGCAAAGAAAGCAAAATGAACAAATGGTACCTAAGTAAATTTAAAACTGCACAGCAATGGAAACCATCAACAAAGTGGATAAACAACATGAATGGGAGAAAATATTTGCTAATAATATGACTGATAGGTTAATATCCAGAATATATAAACAGCTCATACAATTCAGTATTTTTTAAAAAAGAAACTTAATTAAAAATTGATAGAAGACCTAATAAATATTTTTTCACAGAAGACACACAGTTGGTGAACAGGCACTTGCAAAGATATTAAACATTTTTAATAATCAGAAAAAAGCAAATTATACCCTTTTTAAATGACACTTTTTTTGTGTGTATTGAATTCTTGCTTTTCATTTTTGTCTTTTCACTTAAGGCTTTGAATATATTATACTACATGATTCTGCTAAGCTTCTAAAATCAGGAGAGGTCATTTAAGGCCCTAGATAGTAGCAGAGTTGTTTCTGGGTGACCTACTTCCTTTTAAATAAATAACATTATGTTCATTTTTTGTTTTTTGCCTTCTCCCCCCACTGTTTATTTGCTTTATTCCTCTTTTTCCCTGGTGATATTGCTCAGTGTGAAGCACCTAAGGGCGTCAAATCCTTGTTGGTATGTGATGAATGAGCATGAGGTGATTAACATGCTGTCCTTATAAGCTAAATAGAAAAATCAAAGTTGTTTATTATACATGAGGTGTTTATGATTAGCATAGAGGGGAAAATACTTGCTATGATGCCAATAACTTATGTCATTGTTTTTTAAGATATCCCCCCTGAAATGCAGACAAGAGCATTTTTTTTCAGTGCCCGATGAGGAGACTACTATTAAAAATGATGATAAGAATGGAGAGTAATTCAGTGTTTTCTAATAGGCAAGTGAAAAATAGTTTCCATTTTTTATTCAGAGAGGCATCATTGCAAAATAAACCAACATAATTTTCTAATATATTTTCCATAATTACTTTGAATGCATTGTTCGCTTAGTGGTATAGTCCATAATAAATAAGGGCAGAACTGGCTCCTTATCTGAGGACCTGACTTCCTTTTTCCAACTGTTTAACATCTTCAGAGCCCCATTTACCATCCTGGGCACCAAAGTTTCAGCCTGGGTCAAAGGTCAAGGCATACCTTGGTCATCCAGAATAATATACCAAAGAGTTATTGAGTCTCACATGGAAAAGCACATAGAGGATCAATGTTAATATCTAATGAGTCTCAGGCACTGTTGAATATGACTAATGGAATGTGATGTTGATATCCAAATTATAATGAATGTGGAAAAAATTATTTTACACAATGTTTAGTAACTTCACAAATAGAATGGAATATACAATTCAAGTAGTAAACAAGTGACTAACATACTTTTGTGCTCTGTAAGGAGAAATGTTATATGCCTCTTAAAATAATGCCCTATGAAGATGTATAATAATTTGTGGTAATGAGTATATTATGATAGAAAAGTAAAAAATAAATAGAACAATTTTCATAAAAAAATAATATTTAACTCTTTAATGATGAAGTTACTGAAAGAAAACAATAAAAATCCACTTTTTTTTTTCAGAAAGGAAATGAAATTACTAAAAAGTGGATATTACTAGTGTATGTTGCTTACTTATGACTGATTTACATTGTTGTATAGCAAAAACAGACACAACCTTGTAAAGCAATTATCCAGTTAAAAATTTAAAAAAATTCTCCAGCAAATTATTGTGCATTTTTTTCAAATATTTAATCTTTAAAAATGAATATACATGGGTTGAGAGTTGGAATGTGAAGAAAGCTGATCACCGAAGAATTGATGTTTTTGAACTGTGGTGCTGGAGAAAACTCTTGAGAGTCCCTTGGACTGCAAGGATATCCAACCAGTCCATTTAAAGGAGATCAATCCTGGGTGTTCATTGGAAGGACTGATGCTAAAGCTGAAACTCCAATACTTTGGCCACCTCATGCAAAGAGTTGATTCACTGGAAAAGAGTCTGATGCTGGGAGGGATTGGGGGTGGGAGGAGACAGGGACGACAGAGAATGAGATGGCTGGATGGCATCACCAACTCGATGTCCATGAGTTTGAGTGAACTCCGGGAGTTGGTGATGGACAGGGAGGCCTGGTGTGCTGTGATTCATGGGGTTGCAAAGAGTCGGACACGACTGAGCGACTGAACTGAAATGAACCTAGTACTTATCAAGATTTAACAACTTTTTTTTACACCTGAAATTTTCCTCAAGCTGCTTCCTTAATAATTCTTAGTCCCTTACCCCTTATATTCAATCACTGTTTTATTTTTCCAACACAGATTAGTTTTGTCTGTTCTATAGTTCAATACAATTGAAACCATGAATAAATACTTTTAAGCAAGACTTGAACTGAACAAATTATTTTTGCAATTAATGATGTTGTGTGGTTTTTATTGCTGAGGAAGATTTAATTTTATATGTTTATTACAACTTATCCTTCTCTTTGGGGTTTCCTAGATGGTCCAGACAGTAAAGTGTCTGCCTTCAATGTGGGAGACCCACGTTCGATCCCCGGGTCAGGAAGATTCACTGGAGAAGGAAATGGCAACCCACTCCAGTCCTCTTTCCTGTAAAATTTCATGGACGGAGGAGCCTGGTAGTCTACAAACCATGGGATCTCAAAGAGTCGGATAGGACTGAGTGACTTCACTTTCTTTCTTTCCATCCTTCTCTTTTAACATATTTTTGGGTTATTGAAGTCTCTTGTCTATTATGTACAAAGCAAGTGTGAAGATAATAGTACAAATTCTGAAAACATACCATGTCTCCAGGATATTTGGCTAAAGACAAAATTGTTGGAATATATGCCATGTATATGTTTATTTTATGCTAACCATCTGGAACATTATCCAAAGTGGATGTGCCATTTAACACCCCCATTGAAAATTAACGCTGAATCCATAGCAGACATTTTCTGACCACCCACTGCTACTCACCTGATTCTAACTTTCATAGTCTCTTTTCTAGATTATTACAGCATCCCTCACAACATCTCTGTGTCTATTCTTAATTCTCAAAAGGCATTCAGAGTTATCTTGTCAAATGATGTCAGGCCATGCCACTAAACAAGAGGTAGGGTGTTCATTAATGATATCTGTTTAGCTTACGAGGATTTGTGGGTTTTAATATGTAGCTTAATAAAATATGCATTTATAGAATAAATTAAATAAAAATTCACATAAAATATTTTAAATATGGTAAATAGAAGTTGAGCTTGCTGCTGGCTCTTTAGTCACTAAGTTGTGATCAACTCTTTGTGACCCCATGGACTGTGGCCCACCAGGCTCTGGGATTTCCCAGGTGAGGACACTAGAGCAGGTTCCTTCTACAGGGGATCTTCCCCACCAAGGGATTGAACCTGTGTTTCCTGCTTGGCAGATGGATTCTTTACCACTGAACCACCTGGGTAAATAACCTTTTAAACAGACTATTTTAGAAAAGTTTTAAGTTTACAGAAAATCGTACAATAGATACTGACAGTTCCCATATACCCACTCTGTATCCCTCTCAATTTCCCGGTTTTCTGACATCTTGCATTTCTGCAGTGTATTTGCTAAAACTGACGACCAAAATTGATACATTTTTAATAAAGGACATAATTTTCAGTTTACATCTTGTTATACAGTTTTATGAGTCTTGACATAACACAGTATGTCATTTATACACCATTACAATATTAAACATAATGGTTTCCCGTCTCTTAAATTGGTCTGTGCTGTTCTATTCATGCCATTACTTCTCCCTTGGAATTCCTAGAAACCACTATATGCTTATTTCTGCTTCCAAAGATTTTCCTTTTCAAGAAAATAAATTCATAATTCACACATATTGTATAAATAATTCTCTCTCAAGTGTAAATAATTTCTGGGTTGTCTCATTTATTGCTCAAATCTATTACTATTTTGAAATTCATTAATATCAACTGTTTAAACTCTACAACCAGTCCACATACATATGTTTTAATTTTAAACATCTGTGCTTTATATACTTATAATAACCCATTATTATTTTTAAAACATCATAATTGGTATGATTCAAGGGAAACCTTGGGGCTTCCCAGGTGGCTTGGTGGTAAAGGATCTGCCTGCAATGCAGGAGATGCCAGACGGGTGGGTTCAGTCCCTGGGTCAGGAAGATCCTCTGGAGGAGGAAATGTCATTGCAGTATTTTTTCCTGGAGAAGCCAATGTGCAGAGGAGCCCTGTGGGGTGCAAAAAGTCACAAAGATTTGGACACAACTGAGCAACTCAATATTAAGAGAAAGCTTAATATTGCCCCCCAAACTGGAAGCAATCAAATTAGGAGCACAAAGTAGATTTTATTAAAATGTCTCTTCTGGGGACTTCCCTAATAGTCCAGGGGCTAAGATGCTTCACTTCCAATGCAGAGTGACTAGGATAAATCCCTGGTCAGGGAACTAGATCCCACATGCCACAGCTAAGAGTTTGAATGCCAGAATTAAAAATCCTGTGTGTGGTAACTAAGAACCAGCATAGTCAAATAAATAAATCCGTTCCGTTCCATTCTGTCACTCAGTCGTGTCTGACTCTTTGCGACCTCGTGGACTGTAGCCTACCAGGCTTCTCCATTAATGGAATTCTCCAGGCAAGAATACTGGAGTGGGTTACCGTTTCCTTCTCCAGGGGATCTTCCCGACCCAGGGATCGAACCCGGGTCTCCCGCATTGGAGGCAGACGCTTTAACCTCTGAGCCACCAGGGAAGCCCAAAAATAATATTAAATATAAATAAACCGTAGTATATTGAGTATAAACCTAGCAATTAAAACCTTTCTAAGAACTGAAAGCAAACAAAAAATAGACTACCTCAGATGGGTGAATTTCCATCTGAGAAAAATCATCTTATCCTAAATGATAAATATAAGAAAGAAGAAAACAAATACATATGTGTGTGTGTGTGTGTAAATACACACACATATACACATATAAAATAAACTTGTATACCGACACAGTCATAAAATAAATTGGACACACGACAATTGCAATTCTCATTTTTGTAACTGGTTCCATGGTTGTGACTTGTTTTTATAACTAATTTCTTCTGTTACTCATTTTATACTCTCGGTGCCTTCAGAAAGAGCCTAAGTTGGCCATGGATCCTTACCTGGTGGGTGGCACAGACCTTTACTGAGGAAAACTCTGGGTCATTAGTAATTGTGATTGGATTCGATAGTTATAATTGATCTTAATCTTCAGACGTGATAATACTAAGAGGGGAGTTTTTGGGAGCTACCATATTTCAGACACATTTTCCCCTATCTCTGTTGAGAAGTAGTAGTCAATTTCCTCTTAGTAATCAGGACCAATACCCCAGTCATAACCCTAAGTTACTAACTTGCCTGTTGATTCAGAAGCACGAACAGCCCAAAGTTGTTGGACAGAAGTCTTAATGCTCAGTTCAGCGGAATCTTGTGTAACTCTTGGTGGAAGCATTTCTCTCTTTGAAAGTAAGCCTCTAAGCAAACAGCACATAAGTTAATAGGAACAAGAAGCACACATTTTGTTAATAGTTTACCAGAGTTAGTGGTATGCATTGTTACTCCCATTTTCAACTTTTGTGATTTGGGAAGCAAGGAGGTTTTTGTTTTTGTTTTTTTTTTTTTTGCCCATTCAAACTAGTGTATATATATACCTCTTCCTCAAATTTTCTTGTCACCAATCTTGCAGCTATATTCCCCCGCCAACCAAGCCTCTGACCATGTAAACAAATCATTGGCCAAAACTATGAATCGGTGTATGTTATACATTGGGACATTTCTCCTTCCAAGTAAAGTAATCAACTAGATGCACCCCTTGAAATGCACCCACTGTGATGGTTTCCCTTCACTACTGAGTGTCAGGCATTTTCAGAGTGAGGTTGCGTTTCTGTAGCTTCCAATGTTGGAGATCACTGCGGAACTACCCGTTTACAAGCCTGAAGTCTTACGTTCCGCAGTCAGTTGGCCCCATGAATCCATAGGTGCAGGCAGGGAGAGAGAAGGAAACGTAGTGAGAGTGGGGACCATGAGCATTTTTGCCACTTCCCTCTGGAACTTTGCCTTCAGGTCCTACTTGGGCCAAATCAAGTAAGTAGCACTTAGTTTGATGATAGATTACTGCTGTGAACACTCTGCTTTATGACTTTGATGGGTTAGATAATACCAAATGTATGATAGAAACTTAGGTTGCAGAGTGACTTGGTGGCCCATGATGAAACATTCAGTTATCTTTCAAGGATGGCAAGAATTTTTCTCCAAAATCCTAAGTGTCTCACTGCAATTCACATATGGAGGGCAGACATTTCCAATATTCTTATCTGCCACTGACACATCAAGCACCATAGATCTACTGGATCATGTTTTTTAAGTGGAAGAGAAGCTTATGAGATGGCCCAAACTTTTGCAGAATCGTTTCTATTTCTGGAGCCCACTTCAAGTTATCAGCTTTTTGAATAATTTATGTCAGCCAGATTAATACTCCAAAATGAAAGATATGTTGACTCCCAAATCCAATGAGACCCTCGGGACATTATACATCATCTTTGATTATAGGAGAGGCCATATAGAACAAGTGATCCTTCATCTTAAAAGGGATAACTTGATATGCCCCATGCTACTGGGTCCCTAGAAATTGCATTGAGTTTGAGTCTCCAAATTTTAGTTGAACTTGTATTGCCCTGTAACACAGAAATATTTTACCAAAAAGTCAAAAGTAATTTGTGTTGAATTTTTCCCCAAGGCCACAGGTTGCAAGTCCTTGCACCAAGGCCACAGAAGCGGAGCCCAGAACTGAGGTCACCTCCGAAGCTGGCTGAGCTCCATTGTAACCTTTGCCAAAAGCCCCCCTGATCATCACCAGTAGGCTTCCTGACCTCAAAATAGGCAAAAATGCCCACTCCAACAGTTACCCTGTAGCACCGAAACCAATCACCTTATTCCAACATTTCAGCAGGAATTTACTTTGCCTGGAGGCTGTAAAAATTGGCTACTAACCCATGAAAACTCTCGACTTTTCCTGGTCTGTCAGGAGATTGGCCCACTGCATTTGTAGTCCCTTCCTTATGTCTGCTTCATGCTCTTAATAAACTCACTCCCTTCTGAAATGATCTGTGTCTGGAAATTCTTTTTCAACCTGTGTTCCTATTACCTCAAGTTACTGTTTCTTAATCAGTAGGTCCAATCAGCATGGTAACATCAGTATAACTAATCAGTGTGATGCCTTGTAGAATATAAGACACCCAAGATTCCTATAAACTATATTATAGCACAGTTCTGGTGAGAGTCGACACATTCCTGATGAAGGACCATGGAGGTTTATTGTCAGCCTTTCAAGCTGAAATCTAAATGCTTCTGGTGGTTCTTATTAACAGAGACATAAAAGCTATTACAGAGACATTAAGCTATACACTAGGTACCAGCAGTTCTGATAATTTACTCTTGGGATGAAACTACATCTGATACAGGAGCTGGTTAACCTTAGAATTATTCACTCACTCTCCAACATCCATCTGTCTTTGGCAATAGGCAAAATGAGAGAGTTGTTGTGGGAATCACCACCCTTGCATCTTTCAAGGTTTGGCAATGGCAATATGATTCAGCTTTGATTTACTATTTTCCTAGGTAGGACAGTAGCACTGTCTTACACTTGGCATTTCCCGATATAATGTCTCTTACTTCACAGGTTAGTCAAACAATTCTGTCAGTTGCTAAGAATATCTATTCCAATTATGAATTCTGGAGCTGAGGAAATAACCACTGTAAATAGACCTGGGCTGAAATTCCATTGATCGCCAATCCTTCACAAACTCTTACTCTGACTGAAGAACTACAGTATTGCTTTGGATCTCTTGGAATGAGTTTCAGGTCAAAGCCAGTGTTCTGAAAGATCTGATTATTTACTTTATCACATTGCATAGTTAACCTGATAAAAGGTTGGAGGTCCAAATCTGAGGGAAAGATACATTATAAAATTTTAGCAAGGTACCAAGGTCCTTCTTCAAGGGTATTGAATATCCCCCCCCCATTCATAGTATTTTGAGTCTGTAAACTGGAGCAAGTCTGAGAATTGATTTGATGACATGAATTTCTGTTTTAATGATTTGAGCTATATATTTGTTTATTTAATCTTGAACTTTTCCACTGACACAGTCCAACTGAGAACTGAGAAAGCGTCTTCTCTGAGCTGGGCAGCACTGTAAGTCCTCTTGTGCTGATTGCTCTGGTTGTCATTTTGACCATATCTTTGGCTTTGCTTCAGAGAGTCTTTTAAAGAATTCAAGATGTAGTCCACAGGTTGGTAGCAAACACCAGTTTATTAAGTATTTAGGCTGGTACCACTCAAGGGTCAAAGTGAAAGGAAAGAAGTGAATTTGAAACAGCACATAGTAAATGAATCTCAACAGTCAGGGGTAAAGCACCTTCATCTGGCTCTTAGAAGCTGTTAAGTCCAGTGGTAAGCACACTTGAGTCCCCAAGAGACCCCACCTTGCCTTTGGGGTTGAGTGTACTAATTGGCTACTGTTCCCCAGGATCAAATCACTTGTAACACATTCGAATTTTCAAACCAGAAACCAGAGGGCTGGCATATAGAAAAGAGCCATCTCAGACATATCTTAGAGACACACACACACACACACACACACACACTCACACACACACACACACACACACACACAATCTATTGGAGTCTTTCTTACCTCCTCCAGTTGCTACATTACATGCAAGATCTCTGTTTAGTGGAGGCTTCCCAAGTGGCTAAGTCAGCAAAGAATCTTCCTGCAATTCAGGAGATTGACTGCAGTACAGAAGACCTGGGTTCCATCTCTGAGAGGGAAGGATCCCCTGAAGAAGGAAATGGCAACCCACTCCAGTGTTCTTGCCTGGGAAATTCCATAGACAGAGGAGCCTACTGGTCTACAATTCATGGGGTAGCAAATAATCGGACACAACTTAGCAACTAAACTACCACCACTGTTTAGTGAGCCCATATCAGTAAATCAGTCCTGATCAAAGTTAATAACTTTTCTACTTTTATCCATTCCCTCATGTATTTCCTGGATTTATAATACAAATCATTAGAGCCTTTCTTACTTGCCCCAGCTGTAATATTGAATGTAAATCTGCCAGGAGACATTCAGCTTTAAGGGATGCAATAGGTTTTCTTCTTTTGTGTGCAGTTTCTCAAGGACTCTTTGTTCCTTATTAGTTCCTGGAAAACAGGAATGAGCAGAGCTGCACGCAGTTCCCAGGACTGAGATCGTGGGAAAGAGCACCTGCTTGGATTCCCTTCAGTGAATCCCTTCAGTGACCTTTTACTTAAAGGACTATCCATTTTGTTGCAACTGGTGGAATTCCATTCTTTTTAATGGCTGAGTAATCATTTTATTGAAGATATATAAGCATGAATTTCTGCAAATAAAGTACACTTGTTTCACTCAAGACTTGGGTCCCCTGTGTCTTTCTTCTCATCAACTCCAGTCTCCAGGTCCTGGTCTACGAAGACTATGACATAAATCCTAGTGTGCAATGCTACATTTTGCTGTATATTTTATGTGAGTTTTTCATCTTCCCTTATATTTTCACTGATTTATTCAGTATCTTCTGGGAGAGATTGAAGGTGAGAGGAGAAGGGGATGACAGAGGATGAGATGGTTGGATGGCATCACCAACTCGATGGACATGAGTTTGAGTAAACTTCGGGAGTTGGTGATGGACAGGGAAGCCTGGTGTGCTGCAGTTCATGGGGTGGCAAAAGTCAGACACGACTGAGAGACTGAACTGAACTGATTCAGTATTTATCATAAACCAGATGTTGTGCTACTTGCAGAAACTATTGTTAGCAAGTAGGTAAGTATTATAGAGAGTATGACATTTAATGCATATAGTAAAGCTAAATTTCTTTCTGACATTAAACTATACTTTTACTTGAATCATCACTCTTTTTGATGGATTATCAGGATAAGGTCATGACATAAGCACAGCAAAATGATTCTGAAAGTAACAAGAACATTTGGAAATATGGTGTAATATAACTTATATACCCCTTAGAGGTTAAATGGCCTATTAGTTTGAACCCCTAAACTAGTTATATACCATATATAAAATTATATATGTGTGTATATGTATATACATACATATATATATGCATGTGTATGTGTGTGTGTGTGTTTCAGCACAGTGCCTGTCTCAAAAAATGGAAGTAATAATATAGTTATGTATCCTTTCTGTTACCATTGCCTGGCAGCATAGCTTGGCAGCTGAGAACAAGTTTGAGAGATCAGCTAAATACAGCTAAATAACCTTCAATATTTCTTTTTTGGAACTTTCCTCTTTCTGCTTGCTTTCCCACCTGTAAAATGAGGGTAGTAGCAATGTTGACTTCATTGGATTGTTGCAAAGATTACTGGTAAATATCAGTGTTTTTTTTAAATTTATTTTCTTATTAGAATGAGTTTATTAATCCACATACATTGATAAAACTGGAAAAACTAAACCACAACATGGTTGATGTTCCAAACATGCAAAAGTAGTCTCCTGCTAAGTTTTTCCTGACTTTCTGTGTACCCATTTCTTCTCCCCACTGCAGAATCTATGATATATATTCGCTATTTATTTTCCTTTTATCTCATAGGTATTCTTTGTTGAAAGCATCAGCAATGTCCTTTTGACATTTGCATTAGTAAACTCAATGGTGGGATTCCTGTAAATTTTATCTATCACCTGAAATCACTTTTCTATTACATAAATTCCTAACAGCATTTTTCATCTGAGCATTTCTCAAGGTATAGATTAAGGGATTTAACATGGGAGTTATCACGGTATAAAACACAGTAACTGCTTTATCAGTCAGAAAAGTAGTTGCTGGTATCAGGTACACAAAAATGCAGGGTACAAGGAATATGATGACAGCTGTGATGTGGGAGACACATGCAGAGAGGGCCTTGTGACTTGCCTCCAAACTGTGTGTCCTTCAGTTCAGCTTAGTTCAGTTGCTCAGTCGTGTTCGAATCTTTGTGACCCCATAAATCACAGCATGTCAGGCCTCTCTGTCCATCACCAACTCCCGGACTTCACTCAAACTCATGTCCACAGAGTCGGTAATACCATCCAGCCATCTCATTCTCTGTCGTCCCTTTCTCCTCCTGCCCCCAATCCCTCCCAGCATCAGAGTCATTTCCAGTGAGTCAATTCTTCGCATGAGGTGGCCAAAGTATTGGAGCTTCAGCTTTAGCATCGGTCCTTCCAATGAACACCCAGGATTGATTTCCTCTAGAATGGACTGGTTGGATCTCCTTGCAGTTCAAGGGACTCCCAAGAGTCTTCTCCAGCACCACAGTTCAAAAGCATCAATTCTTCGGTGATCAGCCTTCTTCACAGTCCAACTCTCACATCCATACATGACCACCAGAAAAACCATAGCCTTGACTAGATGGACCTTTGTTCGCAAAATAATGTCTCTGCTCTTTAATATGCTATCTAGGTTGGGCATAACTTTCCTTCCAAGGAGTAAGCGTCTTTTAATTTCATGACTGCAATCAGCATCTGCAGTGATTTTGGAGCCCCCCAAAATAAAGTCTGACACTGTTTCCACTGTTTCCCCATCTAATTCCCATGAAGTGATGGAACCAGATTCCATGATCTTAGTTTTCTGAGTGTTGAGCTTCAGCCAACATTTTTCTGTTTCCTCAGGGAGCACACAATGACCACATAGGAATCCGACAAGAGGAGGAATTTTAACAGACAGAGGAAACCACTGTTGGCAGCAAAAAAGAGCCCTAGAGTGTGGGTATCAGTGCAAGCAAGATTTAACAAAGGGTTCAGATCACACATAAAGTGGTCTATGACATTAGGACACAGAAGGGTAACCTGAAGATGAAGAGGATCTGAATGGGTGCATGAAGAAAGCTTCCCACCCATACCACTCCAATTAGCAGCCAACACAACTGCCAGCTCATGATGGTCGTATAGTGCAAAGGTTTGCAGATGGCCACATGGTGGTCATAGGCCATCACAGTGAGCAGGATGACATCAGCACCTCCAAATAAGTGTTCCCCAAAGGTCTGAGTTATGCATTCATTGACAGGGCTAGCTTTTGTTTCATGGAGTGAATCTACAATCAATTTTGGGTTATTGACAGAGGTTATTAATAAGCATCAATAAAGGAGAGATAGGAAAAAGTACACTGGGCACCCCAATAATGGGCTGACTGTGATAGTGACCAAGGTGAGCACATTCCCTACCTCAGAGACAATGTAGATGACAAGAAACACAGCAAATATAACTTTCTGCAGCTTTGGATTCTGTGTGAGTCCCAGTAGAACAAACTCTGTCACGTTGTTCCTATTCCCCATTTATATTATATTATGGTTAATTACATAACCTGAAAAAATACATCATATTAGCTCAATCTTGAATTCATTATCCTTTCCATGTAATAAATGCCAAATTCTGTTGAGTTCTGAATTCTGACGAGTATTATTTTTTTCTTTTGATAAAGGAAGAAAATATTTCTGATCTCTTGAAGTTAACTCAAATCCTCTCCTAGGATATGTTTATAGTTGGACACATAAGGAACATGATGCACACACAGCAGTAGACCATCTGTGTACATTTAATCATTTGAGATGACCCAGAACCTAATGTGAATCAATAGGTCTTACACATAATAGTGCAAAGCTTCCCAGGTGATTCAGTGGGAAATAATCTGCCAGACAATGCAAGAAAAATAAGAGAGGCAGCTTTGATCCCTGGGTTAGGAAGATTCCCTGGAAAAGTGAATGACAACCCCTCCATGTCTTGCCTGGAAAATCCCATGGACAGAGAAGCCTGATGGTGTACAATCCATGGGGTCATAAAGAGTCAGACACGACTGAGGGAGCACATAGTAGTAGCTAAGCCCAAGAGGTTGAAAATGGATATAAAAGACAAAGAACAAGATGGCGGAGGAATAGGACAGCAAGACCACTCTCTCCCCAACAAATTCATTAAAAGAGCATTTGAACGTGGAGTTAAGTCCACAAAACAACTTCTGAATGCTGGCAGAGGACATCAGGCACCCAGAAAAGCAGCCCCTTGTCTTTGAAAGGAGGTAGGAAAAAACATAGAAGATAAAAAGAGAGACAAAAGAGGTAAGGACGGAGCTCCATCCAGGGAAGGGAAGCTTTAAAAAGAGAGAAGTTTCCAAACACCAGGAAACACTCTCACTGGCTAGTCTGTGGTGAGCCTTGGAACCTCAGAGGGCCACATAACCGGGAGGAAAAAGAAAGAAATAATTAAAACCCACAGATTACCCACCAAACGGTAACTCCCAGTGGAGAAATAGCGCAGACGCCTGCATATGCCATTAGCAAGTGGGGGCTGGGCAGGGAGAAGCCGGCTGAACTGCTTAGAGAGAGGACTGGGCTTGAATGTCGCGAGAACAATCTGAGAGATCTAACAGGGGATAGCAAAGCAGACTTGGATAGCTTCCCAACGAAAAGGTGGAAAGCTCTAACCTAAGACTGTGCCAGCCCCGATCACAGAACAAAGGGCTGAGCAGAGCTAGCCAGATGCGGTTTGCCCATCCCCCATCCCCTGCCAAGAGAGGCAGGGAGGTCGGCCAGAGCCGGAGGGGGCAACCGCGGCCCCAGAAAGGCATCCGATACAAACTTCAGGCAGGTTTGTTGCTAATCAAGACTTTTTGGGCTCGGGCCGGTCGATATCTGCCTGAGAAGGTGCGCCAGTTGTACACCCAGAAAACCAAGTGGCAGGGACTGGAGAGGCAATAAGTCGCAGTGACTGCTCTCGCCAAACACCTGGTCAACTGAGCTGCTCGGACCGGGGAAGGCACAAAACGCAGACCCAGCCAAGTCTGAACCTTTGTGGAGTACCCGAGAACCTGAACTTGAGACTCTCAGACCTGGGAAGTGCATACAACCCAGCACCAACTTCGGACAGTTCCCGGCAGAGCAAGCTAGAGCCTGTGCAATGTAGACTGGGACAACACATGCACAGTGAGTGGAGGCAAACCCAGTGTGGCCAAGACACTGTGAGTATTCCCCACAGATGCCAGAGATATTTGTCTGCAGCGTTCCTCCCTTCCCAGAACAGGACTGAATAACTGAGCCTTAAAAAGTGTCTACCCGCCCCCTAGTATCAGGGCGGAAATTAGACACTGAAGAGACTAGCAAACAGAAGCTAAAACAGAGGGAACCACCTTGGAAATGACAGATAGAGACGTCTAGAGACTACTCCAAGAATAAGACCAAAAACCAGAGGCAAGAGGCTTAAGCCCGAATCCTGAGAACACCAGAGAACTCCTAACTCCAGGGAACATTAATCAGTAGGAGCTCATCAAAAGTCTCCATACCTACACTAAAACCAAACACCACCCAAGGGTCAACAAGTTCCAGAGCAAGACATACCATGCAAATTCTTCAGCAACACAGGAAAATAGCACTGAGTTTCAAAATACAGGCTGCCCAAAGTCACTCCAAACCCACTGACGTCTCATAACTCATTACTGGATATTTCATTGCACTCCAGAGAGAAGAAATCCAGCTCCACACAATAGAACACCGACACAAGCTTCCTAACCAGGGAACCTTGACAAGTCACCCGTCCAACCCCACACACAGCGAGGAAACTACATAATAAAGAGAACTCTACAAACAGCCAGAAGAGGGAAAGGCCAACCCAAGCACAGCAATATAAGCAAGATGAAGAGGCAGAGAAATACCCAGCAAGTAAAGAAACAAGATAAATGCCCACCAACACAAACAAAAGAGGAAGATAGAGGGAATCTACCTAATAAAGAATTTCGAATTTTGATGGTGAAAATGATTCAAAATCTTGAAAGCAAAATGGAGTTACAGATAAATAACCTGGAGAAAAGGATTGAGAAGATGGAAGAAAAGTTTAATAAGGACTTAAAGGAAATAAAAAAGAGTCAATATACAATGAATAAGGCAATAGATGAGATCAGAAACATTCTGGATGGAACAAACAGTAGAATAACAGAGGCAGAAGACAGGATAAGTGAGCTAGAAGATAGAATTGTAGAAAGAAATGAAACAGAGAGGAAAAAAGAAAAACGAATTTTAAAAAATGAGGACAATATTAGAGACATATGGGACAATATTAAACGCCCCAACATTCGAATCATAGGAGTCCCAGAAGAAGAAGACAAAAAGAAAGACCATGAGAGAATTCTTGAGATAATAGTTGAAAACTTCCCTAAAATGGGGAAGGAAATAATCACCCAAGTCCAAGAAATCCAGAGAGTCCCCAACAGGATAAACCCAAGGCAAAATACTCCAAGACACATATTAATCAAATTAACAAAGATCAAACACAAAGAACAAATATTAAAAGCAGCAAGGGAAAAGCAACAAATAACACACACGGGGATTCCCATAAGGATAACAGCTGATCTTTCAACAGAAACTCTTCAGGCCAGGAGGGAATGGCAAGACATACTTAAAGTGATGAAAGAAAATACCCTACAGCCCAGATTACTGTACCCAGCAAGGATCTCATTCAAATATGAAGGAGAAATCAAAAGCTTTACAGACAAGCAAAAGCTGAGAGAATTCAGCATCACCAAACCAGCTCTTCAACAAATGCTAAAGTATCTCCTTTAGACAGGAAACACAGAAATGTGTATAAACTCGAACCCAACACAATAAAGAAAATGGCAACAGGATCATATTTATCAATAATTACCTTAAACATAAATGGGTTGAATGCCCCAACCAAAAGACAAAGGCTGGCTGAATGGATACAAAAACAAGACCCCCATATATGTTGTCTGCAAGAGACCCACCTCAAAACGAGGGACACATACAGACTGAAAGGAAGGGCTGAAAAAAGATATTCCATGCAAATAGAGATCAAAAGAAAGGGGTAGCAATACTCATATCAGATAAAATAGACATTAAAACAAAGCTGTGAAAAGAGACAAAGAAGGAAACTACATAATGATCAAAGGATCAATCCAAGAAGAAGATGTAACAATTCTAAATATTTATGCACCCAACATAGGAGCACCGCAATATGTAAGACAAGTACTAACAAGTATGAAAGGGGAAATTAACAGCAATGCAATAATAGTGGGAGATTTTAACACCTCACTTACATCTATGGATAGATCAACTAAACAGAAAATTAACAAGGAAACACAAACTTTAAATGATACAATAGACCAGTTAGACCTAATAGATATCTATAGGACATTTCACCCCAAAACAATGAATTTCACCTTTTTCTCAAGTGCACATGGAACCTTTTCCAGGATAGATCACATCCTGGGCCATAAATCTAGCCTTGGTAAATTCAAAAAATTGAAATCATTCCAAGCATCTTTTCTGAACACAATGCAGTAAGATTGGAACTCAATTATGGGAGAAAAACTATTAAAAATGCCAACATATGGAGGCTGAACAACACGCTGCTGAACAACGAACAAATCATAGAAGAAATCAAAAGAGAAATCAAAATAAGCATAGAAATGAATGAAAATGAAAACACAACAACCCGAAACCTCTGGGACACTGCAAAAGCAGTGCTAAGGGGGAAGTTCATAGCAATACAGGCATGCCTCAACAAACAAGAAAAAAAGTCAACTAAATAACCTAACTCTACATTTAAAGCAACTTCAAAAGAAAGAAATGAAGAACCCCAGGGTCAGTAGAAGGAAAGAAATCATAAAAATTAGGGCAGAGATAAATGCAAAAGAAACAAAAGAGACCATAGCAAAAATCAACAAAGCCAAAAGCTGGTTCTTTGAGAAGGTAAATAAAATTGACAAACCACTAGCCAGACTCATCAAGAAAGAAAGGGAGAAGAACCAAATCAATAAAATTAGAAATGAAAAGGGAGAAATCACAACCGACAGCACAGAAATACAAAGGATTATTAGAGAATACTATCAGCAATTATATGGCAATAAAATGAATAACCTGGAAGAAATGGACAATTTCTTAGAAAAGTACACCTTTCCAAAACTGAACCAAGAAGAAATAGAAAATCTGAAGAGACCCATCACAAGCACGGAACTAGAGGCTGTAATCAGAAATCTTCCAGCAAACAAAAGCCCAGGTCCAGATGGCTTCACAGCTGAATGCTACCAAAAATTTAGAGAAGAGCTAACACCTATTCTACTCAAACTCTTCCAGAAAATTGCTGAGGAAAGAAAACTTCCAAACTCATTTTATGAGGCCACAATCACCCTAATCCCAAAACCTGGTAAAGATCCCACAAAAAAAGAAAACTACGGGCCAATATCACTGATGAACATAGATGCAAAAATCCTTAACAAAATTCTAGCAATCAGAATCCAACAACACATTAAGAAGATCATACATCATGACCAAGTGGGCTTTATCCCAGGAATGCAAGGATTCTTCAATATCCGCAAATCAATCAACATAATACACCACATTAACAAACTGAAAAATAAAAATCATATGATTATCTCAATATATGCAGAGAAAGTCTTCGACAAAATTCAACATCCATTTATGATAAAAACCCTCCAGAAAGTGGTAGTAGAAGGGACATACCTAAACATAATAAAAGCTATATATGACAAACCCACAGCAAACATTATCCTCAATGGTGAAAAACTGAAAGCATTTCCCCTAAAGTAAGGAACAAGACAAGGGTGCCCACTCTCACCACTACTATTCAACATAGTTCTGGAAGTTTTGGCTACAGCAATCAGAGCAGAAAAATACATTAAAGTAATCCAAATTGGAAAAGAAGAAGTAAAACTTTCACTGTTCGCTGATGACAAGATCCTCTGCACAGAAAACCCTAAAGACTCTACCAGAAAACTACTAGAGCTAATCAATGAATACAGGATATAAAGTTGCAGGATATAAAATCAAGACACAGAAATCCCTTGCATTCCTATACACTAATAATGAGAAAATAGAAAGAGAAATTAAGGAAACTATTCCATTCACTGTTGCAATGAAAATAATTAAATACTTAGGAATATATCTACCTAAGGCAACAAAATACTTGTACATATAAAACTATAAAACACTAGTGAAAGTAATCAAAGAGGACATTAAGAGATGGAGAAATATACCGTGTTCATGGATTGGAAGAATAAATATTGTAAAAATGAGTATACTACCCAAAGTAATTTATACATTTAATGCAATCCCTGTCAAGCTACCAACGATATTTTTCACAGAACTAGAACAAATAATCTCACAATTTGTATAGAAATACAAAAATCCTCGAAGAGTCAAAGCAATCTTGAGGAAGAAAAATGGAACTGGTGGAATTAACCTGCCGGACTTCAGGCTCTACTACAAAGCCACAGTCATCAAGACAGTATGGTACTGGCATAAAGACAGAAATATAGATCAATGGAACAAAACAGAAAGCCCAGAGATAAATCCACGCACCTATGGACACCTTATCTTTGACAAGGAGGCAAGAATATAAAATAGAGAAAAGACAGTCTCTTTAACAAGTGGTGCTGGAAAAACTGGTCAGCCACTTGTAAAAGAATGAAACTAGAACACTTCCTAACACCATACACCAAAATAAACTCAAAATGGATTAGAGAGCTAAATGTAAGACCAGAAACTATAAAACTCCTAGAGGAGAACGTAGCCAAAACACTCTCTGACATAAATCAAAGCAGGATCCTCCAAGACCCACCTCCCAGAATATTGGAAATAAAAGCAAAAATAAACAAATGGGACCTAATTACAATTAAAAGCTTCTTCACAGCAAAGGAAACTATAAGCAAGGTGAAAAGACAGACTTCAGAATGGGAGAAAATAATAGTAAATGAAGCAACTGATAAAGGATTAATCTCCAAAATATACAAGCAACTGCTGCAGCTCAATTCCAGAAAAATAAATGGCCCAATCAAAAAATAGGCCAAAGAACTAAACAGACATTTCTCCAAAGAAGACATAAAGATGGCTAACAAACACATGAAAAAATGTTCAACATCCCTCATAATCAGATAAATGCAAATCAAAACCACAATGAGATACCATTTCACACCAGTCAGAATGGCTGCTATCCAAAAGTCTACATGCAATAAATGCTGGAGAGGGTGTGGAGAGAAGGGAACCCTCTTACCCTGTTGGTGGGAATGTAAACTAGTACAGCCACTATGGAGAACAGTGTGGGGATTCCTCAAAACACTGGAAGTAGAACTGCCATATGATCCAGCAATCGCACTCCTGGGCATACACACCGAGGAAATCAGAATTGAAAGAGACACATGTACTCCAATGTTCATTGCAGCATTGTTTTTAATAGCCAAGACATGGAAGCAACCTAGATGTCCATCTGCAGACGAATGGATAAGAAAGCTTTGGTACATATGCACAATGGAGTATTACTCAGCCATTAAAAAAATGCATTTGCACCAGTTCTAATGAGGTGGATTAAACTACAACCTATTATACAGAGTGAAGTAAGCCAGAAAGAAAAACACCAATACAGTATACTAACGCATATATATGGAAATTAGGAAGATGCAAATGATAACCCTATATACGAGACAGCAAAAGAGACACAGACGTATAAAACAGTCTTTGGGACTCTGTGGGAGAGGGTGAGGGTGGGATGGTTTGGGAGAATGGCATTGAAACATGTATATTATCATATGTGAAACGAATCGCCAGTTCAGGGTCGATGCATTTTACAGGATGCTCGGGGCTGGTATGCGGGGATGACCCAGAGGGAGTATAAGGGTAAGAGGGAGGTGGGAATGGAGTTCGGGAGGGGGAACTCATGTACACTCAGGGCGGATTCATATCAATGTATGGCAAAGCCAACCAATATAATATTGTAAAACAATTAGCCTCCAAAAAAAAATTTAAAAAAAAAGTAAATGGATGTGAAAGTTATGAATGGTTGATGGATTTTCTTGCTACTCTTAGGAAATGGGAAACCGTGTAAAGTAATTGAGAATGTGAGTGTAAGGATGAAGAGAGATTTGAGAAACAGGGAATGCTGCATATATTTCCAGTAAAGATATTTGTGTGATTTATATGATAGAAGGATGCAAGACTGAAAGGAATACAAGAATCAGACTATATATGAGCTGACACAAATTATAGCAGAGAATGTATGGGAAAGTAATGAAAAGATACAGGAGTGACTGCAACAAAATTAACATCTTTCCTATAAATTTCCCTAATCACTAATTTATAGGTATACTTTTAATTGTAGATTACTATATGCATGTCATGGTTGTGTAGATGCTAAGTTGCCTCAGTCGTGTCTGACTCTTTGCGATCCCATAAATTGTAACCCAACAGGCTCCTACCTTCATGGGACTTCCCAGGCAAGAATACTGGAGTGGCTTAACATTTCCTTCTCCAGGGGATCGTACTGACCCAGCGATCAAACCCACGTCTCATGTCTCCTGCATTGGCAGGCGGGTTTTTACCATTAGCGCTACTTCATACTGTGCAGTGATAGAAAAAAAGTGGACATACCAAATAAACAGAGATCAACACAAATTTAAGCTTAGAGCCTCAGCCTAAGATGTGTGGCTGTTAATACTGATGGACAGGCCCATCTGGGCAGTGACCATTGGAGACAGCTGGGAGGAAATTGGTTCTCAACATTGACAATGAGAGTTTCAGGCTGGCAAAAGTTCCTGGGCCCTCCATGTAATGACCTACCTTTGCTCTAACAACCCCATTTCTAGGAGTTTATCCTGAGGAAGCAGATAAAGGCACAAACAGCTGTGTGCAAAGATGCTGGCTGTACAGCTATTTACAAGACCAGAAAATGTCCCATCATGAGGACTGTATTTAATGACTCAAAGAAGAGAAGGCAGCTATTAAAGTGATGAACACAGACAGATAGACCAGACAACAGGAAAAGGACAAGGCAGAAACACACACACACACAAAGGTGCCCACACCATTCAGTAACACGTAACCAATCAGCTGTACCTTATGACATATTGCTATTTAAAAAAATACACTTATGAATACAAACCATCTGGAAAAATGCACATCCAGTTGTTAACAGTAGTTCATTATTTCTGGAGAGAATGATGGGGGAGTTGGGGAGGGGTGAGGAAAAAAAAGGGCAATTCCTTTCCAATGAGTATACTTCTGGACTATTAGTATGCGAAGTCACAAATAATCAGAGGCTAAATGTTTGATATTAGTAAACTGCCAAAGAAAAAAGTGCTAGCAAATGATGCACAAATAAATATATACACTATGAAAGGACCATTCAGCTTTCAAACACAGATGGACCTGCCTGTGAGGAATCATCCGTGTAGAGAAGTGATCTGGAATGAATCTGTGTGAATAGTATCATTACATGCATATAGCAGAAACAATCAGAGCACACAATAGTAATTGTGTCATTAACCTAATTTTACAGATGAAAAAGTTGAGTCTCATCAACATTAAGAAGACCCAGTTATCTAACCTCTGTTACATTTATTTTGCCATCTGATACTTCTTTTAAAAATGAAGACTAATTATGACATTGAAAACAAAATTTAAATACACCTCACACACAAAGTACATCAACATGATTATTAATTGATACAAACCATGACTTGTTTAGTCCAAACATGGATATGTAGAACACTTCTTTGGAGGAAATGCTATGTGTAATATGGGTCTCTTTGGCTTCTTTAAAGTTGGAGATGACTGTTTAATGTAGGGTTAATTTTTTTTTTCTGTATTATTGCCAAAAATTCAATTCTTCATAATCCTGGGTGCGTAAATAGTCATAAAAATAAGTAAATTTCCTCTGTGTGTCTTTAGCGGTGTTCTGGATACATTCATATTCTTATGACAGCCTGTGAGGCGGATTATTCTTCTCACTTGATATTAGAAGAAATAAGAACATAAGGTTGCAAGAAATGCACCCAAGGTCAAGAAGTTGCAAGTAGGAAAAGACAAGATTCTAATCTGGTATTTCTGATTACCAAACTAATATGCTTGGTCACTGGCATTGTCATTTTCAACATTTTGCAGAAGAATGAGGTGAATTATTTCTTTTAAAATTAAAAATAAATTTTAAAATTTAATTCTTTAAAATTGCTATTGTTTTTGAAAAGTATTAAAACATAATTACTATATATATATATATATATATATATATATAAACTCATGTCAATGGACATGAGTCTGAGCAAGCTCCAGGAGATGGTGAAGAACAGGGAAGCCTGGCGTGCTGCAGTCCACGGGGTTGCAAAGAGTCAGACGTGACCGAGGAGCTGAACAACAGTATACATAAAGTAACAATCTTTACTAAGCATCACCACTGTTGAAGAACTTACCTTCTGGTCTTAGATGATATTAATTATATTTAAGGGTATTCAGAACTAATCCCATCTTCAAATTGACCTACTCGTAGGATAAGGAATTTTTAATACGAAAGATGCGACACACTCAGAAAGAAGTTATTCAGATAACTCAATATCAAATCAGTAGATAAACCATTCTGTATGTTTATATATTTCCTTCTAGCCTAAAGTGTCAATGAAATTTCACAGAAAACCTGGAACTTGAATTTAGAATAAATTGATTTAGAAAACCATGGAAAAATGATCATCCATGGATGGTCTATTCCAAAAGTCAGCAGGCAGAAAATGTGGTGGAAACACCTCCAAAAGGGCCTTTCCACTCTTGATAAGTCTTTCTCTGGAAATGTAAATAACAGATGAAGATATTTTCAATTGCATATGTGGATATTTAAGAAGGTTCCAATACAGGTTCAAGGACTTTGTGTTATAGCTGTTCTTTTCTTTCCCAGGAACTAATTACCTGCTTTGATGGAAAGGCTTTTTCTTAGAAGTAGGTATTCTGAAGAAACATGCTTGAGAGTGTGGAATTGTATTAACTGCACTTGCAGCTAAAATAGGTGAATCCCTTTTATACAAGCCTGGTTTTCTAAGGATAAATGCCATGTAATGACAAGGAGAGCATTATTCCAGCCTTGGAACCTGCAATATAGTTAATTTGTGCACTTATGTCAGAGACAGATCTTCTTCCTTGTTATCAGTATCAAAGTTCTTGGAAACCTAGTACTGTTTTCTTTTTTTTCCTTTTGTTTTTAAATTTACCTATTTTAACTGGAGGTTAATTACTTTACATTATTGTATTGGTTTTGCCTTACATTGACATGAATCTGCCCCGGGTGTACATGTGTTCCCCATCTTGAACCCCCCTCCCACCTCTCTCCCCATCCCATCCCTCTTGTTCATCCCAGTGCACTGCCCCGATCATCCTGTATCATGCATTGAACCTGGACTGGCGATTTGTTTCACATATGATAATATACTTAAGAGATGGAGCAGTGAGGTCATAAAACTAATGACAACAATTTTAAAGTATTTGCATGCAAAGCTTGTTTTTCACAATCATTAGAAGACTATGAATATAGAGAGAAACTCTAAAAAGTTTCCAGTAAGTTACGTCTGGGAGAGTTGTGGCAGTCATTATGGAATGCTGAATGACAACACCCATGTGGGTAGACACATGAAACACAGGAAGTTATTTCTGATTTCAAAGTGAATTATTTGACATCTCTGCCACTTGGTATCATTTTGGTCCTTCTAGGACGTGTGTAGTGATCAGCTACTGAGGTTTTAGTTTGGTTTCTTGATAAGAACTGAAGCTAATAATTTTTAATGTTTAATATTATAGGCAATTTCTACACCTTTTTGGAAGGTTTTTGGGTTTTATTTTGAAGACCTCTGTGCAATTTAAAATAGGAGTTCTGGGTTTCTCATCACTAAATTATAGGTGATGCATATATATATATATATATATATTCTAGATATAGTTCTTCTTTCATATATATGTATTTATATATAAAATAAATTTACATATACAAATTTACACATAAATTTATATATAATGTAAAATTTTGTACATATGAATATAGATACAATTTTTTTCATACTCTGTGGATAGCTTTTTTACTTTTAAAATGTATGATCTCTAATGATCAGATTTAAAATATTGACAATGTTCAACTTTTTAGTTTCTTTATGGCTCTTGATTGTATTTTTCCTATAGATTTTCTATAGGTTTAGCTTTGACATCTTGATCTCTGACTCATTTTGAGCTATTTTTTGTCTATAGCATGAGGTAGTGGTTGAAGTTCCTTTTTTTATATATAATGATATCCAATTGATGTGGTGTAGTGTAATTTGTTGAAAAACATATTATTTCTGATTTAATCACTTTGATATCTTTGTAAAACAATTCATCTATTTAAGTCTATTTCTGAACTTTCTATTATGTTTCAATGGTTTTTATGTTTATTCTTTTCTTTTTTTCCTCTTTTCAAAATTTATTTTTTGTTATCAAAGAGAATGTCCAGAAACATTGAGTACTAAAGAATCTGTTCATGGCATTGTTTTACAAAAGTTCCTAATGGAGCGTGAATATTTTATTTTCTGTTGTATCCTTCACTTATTAATGATGAGGTGGATGAACTGGTGCAATTACTTAAAAAAAAAAATTCCAGACAAAAACATCCATTCTCATTCTGAATCTGCTGACTGGAGTGAATTCAGTGGTTACAATACCACCACTGGCTAAGAATCAAGCTCCCCACAAGAGGGAACTATTCAAGTCATCTCATTTGGTCACACAGGTCTCTCACGAATAGGCACCATGCTTGAAGTCTCAAACAAAATGTCTGTGTCACTTAAATTACACAATGTGGCAGTGTTTGTTTCATGGGGACATAGTCTTGAAAGAAGGGGTAACATAGAAAACAATCTGCTTGCATGTTATACGTCAGTACATTATTGGACTGTGTATGGGTTTAAGGGCACTATAGCCCCTATTAAAGAGCAATTCTACCAATAAAGCATCTGTCAGATCCCAACTGCTCCTGATGCTGAAGATGTTGACTCATTTTAAACATGGGCTGTTAGGTTGGGGCCTTCTTCATCTACTGTTTGGCCCAAATGGTTTGAACTGAGTTTGGTGGTCTTTCTGGTCCATCAAAGCTTTATTTCTCAGCCTCAGGGTATGTGGGGTACTTGACCATTTCTATCTTCTCTCAAACTTTGTAGGAGGGATACAGGCCCGTCCTTCCCAGTTTTCTGTTGTCACCTTTAGAATAGCCATCCCAATGATTTCCAGCCACACCAATGATATCTCCAGGTTCCATGGGTATTTCATCCACAGTTCAAGGTTCGTGAGGATAAATGGCAATCTGGTTGTGGGCATTTTGGCCTCCAAAATAGTAGATGTCATCCAAAGAATGGAAGTTTGCAGAGGCATCGGGATGCAGTGTCTGCATGATCTCATAAGCAACTTGACAGACCTGGGATGAAAAAGTACACACCAGGAAGTCTGCCTGAGAGAGAAAGCGTATATGCAGGATCACACCTCGAAGTGAATTTTCTGTGTATCGATTGTGTAGTCCAGCTTACCAAGAGATAGAGTTATCACTAATAAATTCATAATTGGGATACTTTATTTTGCCTCCTTTAATAAAGAAGGGTAATCTGTGGCCAAATGAACTCTCTTTTTATCCACTTGCATTCTGCAAGCAAGAAGCTGAAAATGTTCTTCAACCTGCACCGTGTATTCCTCAATGGGATGGAAGGCTGCTTCTGTTCCCACTTTTGCTGTGTGTCTGACGTGGACTCCAAAAACTGGATGTTTGAAGCCTAGCTTCTTGGTGGCCTCTTGTATTTCCTTTTCTAGCCAAGGTTGTGGGCGGATCAAGTATTTGACAAACTGGGACACCCACCACACTGCAGGATCACCATGGACTCATACAAGTCGATCTGCAAGGTCTTCTGGTACAGCCAGGGGTAAATATGGAGGATGAAGATGAAGACTGTCCACAATGGGGAGCTCGACTACCTGTACATTTTTGTCCTTTACTTCACCTGACCAGTGTCCATGGAGACACCAGATCTGTCTGTGCAGGTCTCACTTACAGGTCTAAACACAGTTTCCCATCCGCCAGTAGCATAGCGCCAATTGTGAGATTCCAAGATGAGTGTTCGCCGGGTGCCATATGCAATCATGAAGCAGTAGGCCACATGATGGAGTTGACAGCCATAGCCACAGCCTTTGTTAATGTTACACACCAGCTTTGTGGCTTTGCTGCAGTCCTTGGGATTCTGAAGATACGTTATTCTCTGCTGCACCAGCTCTGTCAGATCTTTGGCCTCTTTTTCCCGCCAACCACCTGCTCCATCTGTTTGACGAGGTAGTATAAATCCATCATTATAAACCTTTCATGATGTCCCAAATCAGACAGAAATTCATCTGCATGTCTTTGGAGTTCATTTCCTTCTAAATTCATTAATTTCTTCAACTTACTTTGTAAAAAAAAAACCAAAGCTTTTTAGCTCCATTTTCAATCCTCCTCCTTCGGATTTCATGATTCTTCCACAAACTGTTTCTAGTTTGTTTCTTATAATTTTCAATCTGTTCTTTGGCCTTCACAAGTTGCTCTTCTAAAGCATGAATCCTTCCTGAAGCTGGCCCCTGATTGATGGGGCCTTCTGGTATTCGGAGAGATTCAGCCATTTGCCTCAAGTCTTCATTTTGCTGTTTTAAGTGTTCAAGCTTTGCCAAAATCTTGGAGAGTTCTCGGCTAGAGTGATCAGAGTGGTCATTATCTCGTACCAAGTGACCACCTATATAAAATAGCAAGGTCCCCCAGGCAAAAAGAATGAGCATGATCCAACTCCAGGAACCAGTCAAATGGCCACATTTTCAGAGTTTCAACTCACTCTCCTGGGGTCCTGGAGCTCAAAGAATTAAAAACTTCATCACTCTGTTTCTAACCAGTGCGAAGGCTGTAGCCTTTCGTTGTTTCAACACATGATGCTTCAGACAAATTAGTCTCTCCTGTAGTCCTATGGTGAATCTTTTCAAGAGATCCTCCTGGTGGTATGAGTAGGAAGTTTTATTTTCCTGTGCTTCATGGACTCTACATGCTTTTTTCCCTTAGAATGTAAGAAGCTGATGAAATCACATATTTCCAATGAAAGATATTAACTGCTTGAAACCAGGTCACTATAATTATCAACTGAATTTGTTCAGTTAATCAATAACTGCAATAGAACACTTGATCAAAACTGGAAACACCATCAGGGTCATGGGTGCTCTCTTAGAAAAAGCAGCAACCCGAGGCAGGAGCAGAGGCGGTCTCTGCCATTCCCCAGAAGCCGGCGCCACTACAGCCCTCAGCCGCAGATGCCCCGCACTGGGGCAGTGGGCTATGTTTATTCTTACATCAATACTTCACAACCTTGCTTTTGTTCGTTTTCTTGTTTTTTCAAATTTATATTTTATATTAAAATACAGTTGATTAACAATAATGTGTTAGTTGCATGTACACAGCAAAGTGATTCACTGATACCCACACAATTATCCTTTGTTTTTAAATTATTTTCTCATTTCGATTATTATAGAATATTAACCAGAGATCCCTGTGCTATACAGTATATTCTTGATTATCTGTTTTAAATATAGCAGCTTGTACATGTCAATCCCAAACTCACAGTCTATCCCTCCCCTCTCCCCCTTTCCCCCTGGTTATCATAATTATGTTCTCTAAGTCTGTGAGTGTTCTTGTTTTATAAATAAGTCTGTTTGTATCTTTTATTTTAAGATTCTGGCATATAAGCCATATCGTATGATATTTGTTTTTCTCTGACTTGCTTCACTTAGTATGATAATCTCAGGTCCAACCTTGTTGCTGTAAGTGGTATATTTCCTTATTTTTAATTGCTGGGTAATATTCCATTGTATATATATACTGTATCTTGTTTCTCCATTCTCTTTTGATGACATTTAAGTTGCTTCCAAGTCTTGGCAATTGTAAACAGCACGGTGATTAACATCAGACTGCATGTAACCTTTTGAAGCAAGGTTTTCTCCTAACAAATATCCAGGATCCATATGCTGGGTAATATAGTAGGTATATTGAGTTTTTAAGGAACCTCTATATTGTTCTCCTTAGGTATTGTGTCATTTTACATTCACACCAGCAATGTAGGAGAGCTCCCATTTCCCCATACCCTCTCCAGCATTCATCATTTGTAACATTTTTAATGATGGCCATTCTGAAAGCTGTGAGGTGATATCTTAGTGTAGCTTTAATCTGAATTTCTCTAATACTTTAGCGATATTGAACATCTTTGATATGTCTCTTGTTCATTTGTATGTCATCTTTTAAGTACATAAAACAGGATTGTTTTCCTTCCCTAAAACTGGTTTGTGTGCTACCTATTCATCCCATTACTTCTCCTTTGAAATTTCCAGAAACCACTATACTTTTTTCTGATTCTAGTTTTTCCTTTTCAAGAAAGGAAATTTATAATTCATATATGTGTACATAAATAATTCTTTCTCAGCATAAATATCATATGACTTATCTCATTCAGTGCTCAAATATATTAATATTTTGTAATTCACCAACATCAACTGTCTACACTCTATCTCCAGCTCCACATAAATCTATTTAATTTGTAACATCTGTACTATATTTCTAATAGCCCACTACTGTTTTTTCAATATCATGATAAGTATGATTCAATAGAAAGATTAATATTGTCCCCAAATTAGAAGAAATCAAATTAGGATCACAATGTGCTTGCAAGCTAAGTCATTTCAGTCGTGTCAGGACCATAATGTAGATTGTATTAAAAATGTTAAACTGAGTAGAAACTTAACAATTAAAACCTTCTTGATATTGGAAAAAAAAATGACCTCAGAGTCTTAACTTTCCATCTGAGAAGGAAGAATCTGGTTGAACATATGGTAAGAATTTGAAGTGAACAACAAATAATTGAAAAAAATTACTAGATTATATACTGTTTCTTACTACATGAAGCTTCTGCAATTATTCAAATCTAACTCCAGGAGTTGGTGATGGACAGGGAGGCTTGGCGTGCTGTGATTCATGGGGTCGCTAAGGGTCAGTCACGACTGAGAGACTGAACTGAACTGAACTATTAATCAGGAAAAAAAAATAAGTTGAAGGGGATTAAATAGATATGATGAAACAGAAACTTTTAATAAAATGTTGAGAAAACAAAAAGTTACTAAGTTGTGTTTATAAGAATATAGGGCAAGTTTACATAGGAACAAAATAATAGATGGCAAGGTGATGAAGGGTGGGGAACACATTAGGTGAAAACCACATAAATATTAATACCAGGCAAGTGAGAGATACAGATACACAGCATCTAAGCTACTGGGCTTTAAAGCCTGCTTATACCTAGTGTCCTCTCTTCCTCTACATAAGATTGACTCAACACTAACAAGTATATGTGTGAACACTCCTTTTCAATCTTAAAGGCAGTGGCTGTCACACACTAAGACAGAATTATACTAGCCTCACAATTAGAAGAGAATGGTCTCTATGGACTTTTTCTAGGTCAGTTCAAACAATGAATACATTTTGAAATTTCTATTCATTTTTTGTCATCTGAAATTAACTTCTTCCTCCATAGCATCCTCGTGGCATTTTTCACTTCTGCATTCCTCAGGGTATAAATCAAAGGGTTGAAGAAAGGTGTTCCAATTGTATAAAGCACAGCTATCATCTTATTTGTGGAGAAGGTGGTGGCAGAGCGTGTGTATATAAATATGCAAGGACCAAAGGAAAAATTGACCACCATAATATGGGAGATGAAGATGGAGAGGACGTTTTTCCTCCCCTCAGCACTGGTTTCTCAGAGAATGCAAGATGATAGCATAGGAGAACATCAGCAAGACAAAACTCACTGTACAGATGGCCCCACTGTTGGACACCAACAGTAGGTTGGTCACATAGGTGTCTGTACAGGCAAGTTGTAACAAAGACTGTAAGTCACAGAAGTAGTGGTAAGTTCCATTTGGACCACAGAAAGGCAGACTCAAGGCTAGAAAAATCTGAGCTGATGAATGCACACAGGACCCCACCCAGGCCAGGGATATTAGTACACCACAGACTCAATGACTCATGATGGTTGTATAGTGTAGAGACTTACAGATGGCCACATAGTGGTCAACAGTCATGAGGACAAGGATGAAGATCTCCAGGCAGCCAAAGAAGTGGAATGCAAAGACTTGGATCATGCACTCACTGAAAGAGATAGTGGTCTTCTTCAAAAGGGCATCAGCAATCATTCTAGGAGCTATGGAATTAGAGAAGCAGGCATCAGATAAGGATAAGTAGAAAAGGAAGAAGTACACTGGACTCCCAAGTGCTAAGCTGGTCTTGATGGTAACAATAATCAGCAGGTTACCCAGAAATATCCCCAAGTAGAGAACCAAGAAAATGACAAACACTGTTTTCTTCCTGACAGGATCTTGTGTGAACCCAAGCAGAATAATCTCAGTCACATTATTTTTCAGCGGCATGATTTCATGAAAGAGGAGAAGACATGAGTGTGAAATGATTAATCTGCAAAAAATAAGGGAATAATTCATAGGATGTTACATGTTGTTATGGAATATTGCTTTTGGGGGCCATTGTACCTGTGATTTCTTAATAACTAACTCATGCTAACACTTTGTGTGATAATTTTTAATGACCGCTGCAAAGGTTTACTATGAGTTTCAAATAAGCTTCTGAAAGTAATAATTTTCTATAAGTTTGTTTTTTAGAAAGCTTGCTAAATTTAATATCATTATTGACTAAATTTTCCAATGTGTTGAATGCATAGTTAAAAGATAAGTCTTTGTTATTTCTTTCATTTGTTTGTCATATTCAAAAATTTTACAGCACATGTTTTTGATGATATATCACTTGGGATTTAGGATATACATGACTACTATTGGAGGTTCATGATATAAATATAAAGTCACACTACACCTTTCACTCTGTTAAAACCATCACACACAAAAACTTATGTATCACATAATTGATATACATAGAGATAAAATAATCATATATATCTATGTATATATATTTAATATGTTCCACCTCTTCCTTGCACTCTTGTTCCAGTTATTACAGCTTGAGCAATGAAAAAGGAAACATGCCCTTTAAATCATCTGCTGTTATCATCTTGAAGGTGATATTCTGTCTACTAATGATCAGAAATAAATGTTATTCCATATGCCATTATCTCAAATATCCCAGTTTATCTTTTTTCCCAACTTCTAAAAACCACCGTTTAGAATACTCAGAATTCCTGAAGTTACCGTACTAAATGGAGGATGGTGGGTTATTACTCAAAAGTTAGTATTTTTCTCTTAAACATCTTAGATCTGGAGTAATTTGGGGAGATAGTTGTGTGTCATCAGGTGGTTGATATAGGATCCAATCATGGTTTTATTCCCAGGAGAGTCTGTATTGTTCAAGTATCTGAAAATCTGCAGTTTAGTTCAGTTAAGTCACTCAGTCATGTCTGACTCTTTGCGACCCCATGAATCACAGCACGCCAGGCCTCCCTGTCCAACACCACCTCCCGGAGTTCTCTCAAACTCACGTCCATCGAGTGAGTGATGCCATCCAGCCATCTCATTCTCTGTCGTCCCCTTCTCCTTCTGCCCCCAATCCCTCCCAGCATCAGAGTATTTTCCAGTGAGTCAACTCCTCGCATGAGGTGGCCAAAGTATTCGAGTTTCAGCTTTAGCATCAGTACTTCCAGTAAACACCCAGGGCTGATCTCCTTTAGAATGGACTGGTTGGATCTCCTTGCAGTCCAAGGAGCTTTAAGAGTCTTCTTCAACACCACAGTTCAAAAGCATCCATTCTTCAGCGATCAGCTTTCTTTACAGTCCAACTCTCACATCCATACATGACCACTGGAAAAACCATAGCCTTGACTAGACGGACCTTGGCATAGAAAGTTACTAGTACTACAGTGAAGCATTACCATGACAAAAGACTTCTTGGATGGCTTGACGGTGGAATGGCCTACACTTGTCCTCGAATCATTCTTGATAAACATATTGGGCCTAAACAATGGGACATCTGGAAACTTGCTGCAAGGACCAAGGAACATTGGACTTGAACTGGACATTTCACAAGGACTAATCATAGCCATAGCAATTATTTCTCTCACTATAATCAATCATATTTTGTACAAGATTATCTTCCATTTCCTTTTGTAATAGCTATAGGAAATTTGTAATTCAATAAGACTTTACGTTCTGTAACTTTCATAAATTGTAAATTATATACTATTCTTAACTCCTCTATTTCCTTGAGAAATGACTCCCTTTTGATTCTCCGATCTCAACATAATCTGTGGTTACCAATAAATCTCCAGTGGCCCTGGGAAGGTCCCACGGCTGGACTTGCTTCCCACTTACGTACTAAATTGCTCCAGCGATCTAAATGATTCACTGGATGGCTGATATTTGGCATTTTGAGATTAATAGCTATTTGCACCACTGCTGCTGTCACTGATGTTGCTTTATAAACCTCAATTCAAACACATACTTTTATTCAAAATTGGACTAAAAATGCCCATACTATGTGGGCCACTCAAGCTCATATTGATGAAGATATTCAAGAGAAAATACAGGAACTAAAAACAGGCATCAAATGGGTTGGAGATCAATTGACATATGTTTAAAAAAAGGTGATACTAAAATGTGATTGGAATTCTACTCAATTTTGTGTTACACCTATTCATTTCAATAATAACGCCTACAACTAGGAACAAATCAAATTTCATTTACAAAACATACACGATAATGCCTCTCGAAATGTACAATTATTTAAAAAAGTATTTGAAACCTTTTCTAATAATCTCCACTTTTCCACTAATTTGAAAACTTTAGCTGAACAACTAGCTGATCAATTATCTGCGCTAGACCCACATAGATGGTTTCAAAGCATTACTCACAGCATCGGATCTAAAACTGTAATTTTGGTGATTGTCTTAACAATTGTATTTGTCATCTACCGTTGCCTTCATGCCAAGAGTGTTAAAACTAAACAAACTCTAATGGTCAGAATTCTTTTTACAAATATCATAAATAAATAAGGGGGAATTGTCAGGGAATGTTTAACAGGAGGATTCCTGCATACTGTTTCTCACACGTCCTTTGTTTGTTTTTAAGCGGAACAGAACGCTGTTCCCAGGAACTAAGGTCATTGTGTGAGACAGGCTTGAGTCTCCTTTAGTAAATATTCTCTTTATAACAAAACTGCTTATTCTCAATCTTCATTCTTGAGATATGGTTTGTCTCCTGACCTTGTGACCCCTGGTTCCCTTGGTAATGGTTACTGTGCATTTGGTTTTCTGATCTTTATCATTGTTGAAAGAAATTTCTTGTACCACAGCCTTTATATACTCACAGAGAAATCATTAAAGTACATTTGCTCCAACAGAGCTTGGTTCCCTGTGTCTTTCTTTCTTTCTCTCTTCCTCTCTCCTTGGCCGATTCCTTAGAGCATAGAGACCCGTCTTGCCCACTTTCCTGCCTGGGCTTCTAAGACTCTCTCTAGAAGGTGCCCTGTGCCTTCACTTCCCCTCGAGAGGGCGTCCAGTGCCTTCGTCGGAGATGCAAGTCCTGTGCCAAGGACTTTATTGGTTTTCTGCGTAAACTAGAGAATATCAGCCTCTTTCTCTCTCTCTTTCACTTTCTTATCGTCGTCTCTGCACCACCAGGTCCCAGTCCATTAAAGGACCCGAACATAAACCTATGATGTTATTTTGGGAGAATATAAGGAGTGATGATTCTATATTGTGATATAAGATATTCTGTGGAAAGTTGTCACATGGTGATGGAAAAGTTGCGTTCTCCCAAGGCTATGTGAAGGTCACTGTCTCCACGAACCTTTTGTCTGATTTCTGACATAATCTCTTCAAACTTTCTAGTACCTCTAGCTCCTAGTGAGGATGAATCTTGTCACACTACCTTACATCAACATTATGTATGAAATTTCTTACACTCTGCCATCTCTAGAATTTGTAATAAAAACAATAACACATGAATACATTCTTCTATTATTTCATTACAATAATGAGTTTTAACATGTCAAGATTTATTGAGTTCATAACATCATTTTTCCTCAACATTTGTGTTCATTTTATTTATTTCTTATTTTAACAGTAAATCTTAAAATAAAAAAAAAAAAAAAACTTCTATTTCCTACTCAGAGTTATGTGGTAAAAAGTGTATTCAAAATAAATATGGAAGTGTATTAGAAAATTATGATGGCTAATTTTGTAATGATGCCTCTCTGAGTAAAAGATTGAAAATGTTTTTCACTTACCTGTTAGAAGACACTGAATAAGTGTCTATTCAGACCATCTTTTTGATAGCAACCTTTTCAGAGAGCAGTGAAAAAACACACTCTTGTCTGAATTCCAGGGGGAATATTTTAAGAAATAGTGACGTAAGTTATTGGCATCATAGAGAGTGTTCTCCGTAAAGTTTTCCCCACTGTGCTAGTCAGAAACATCTCATGTGGAATAAGCAACTTTCATCTATCTATTTAGCTTATTAGGAAAACACGTAAATTGTTCTCAATTTCATTAATCACATAGAAACAAGGATTTGGAATTCTTAGGTGCTTCACACTGAACAACATTAACAGGGAAACAGACAAATAAAACACATGAATGGTAGAGAGAGCAGGTTAAAAAAAAGAATAAAAATAGTTATTCATTAAAATAATTGGTAAATGTCAATGTATGGCAAAACCAACCAATATAATATTGTAAAATAATTAGCCTCCAATAAAAAAATAAAAAATAAAACAAAAAAAACACTAAAAAAAATAAATAGTTGGTCATCCAGAAACATCTGCTACCAACTAGAACCTAAATTATCCCTCCTGGTGTAAGAAACTTAGCAGAACAGAAAAGTGTGGTGTAATATAGTCAATGAAATGAGATATTTAGATAGCATCACAGACTCAATGGACATGAATTTGAGCAAACTCTGGGAGATAATGGACAAGGAAGTGTGGTGTGCTGCAGTCAATAGGGTTGCAAAGAGTCTGATGTGACTGATTGAACAAAGACAATATAGTCAAACGATTAAATGAAAAAAATTCCAAGCAAGATTTTAATACATAAAGCAGTGTCTTTTAAAAAAGAAGAGGATATAATTTGCATTACTTTAAAGATTAAAAACTTTGAGCATCTTTATAAGTGCCTCTTGACCAACTTCATGCCTTCTTTGGAAAAATTTCTATTAGGTCTTCTTTCAATTTGAATCTTTTTTTTTTTTTTTTTAATTATATGAGCTATGTAGGTATTTTGGATATTAACTCCTTATCAAACATATTATTGGCAAATATTTTCTCCTGCTCAGATGATCTTTTCGTCTTCTTGATAGCTTCCATTGCTGTGAAAATACTTTTAATTATGATCTATTTGTTTATTTTTGTTTTCTTTGCTTTAGGAACCAGAATAAATCTGATTTAAAAATATTGCTATGATTTATGTCATAGAGTGTTCTGCCTATTCTTCCTTTCAGGAGTTTTATGGGTTTTAGTCTTATATTCAGGTCTTTAATCCATTTTGAGTATACCTTTAAAAATAAATGGAGTTAGAAAATATTTCAATTTAATTCTTTTAGATGTAGCTTTGTAATTCTTTTCAGTTCAGTAGAGTTCAGTTCAGTTCAGTCACTCAGTCGTGTCCGACTCTTTGCAACCCCATGAATCACAGCATGCCAGGCCTCCCTGTCCATCACCAACTCCCGGAGTACACTCAAACTCATGTCCACAGAGTCGGTGATGCCATCCAGCCATCTCAATCTCTGTCGTCCCCTTCTCCTCCCGCCCCCAACCTTTCCCAGCATCAGAGTCTTTTCCAGTGAGTCAACTCGTCGCATGAGGTGGCCAAAATATTGCAGTTTCAGCTTTAGCATCACTCCTTCCAATGAACACCCAAGATTAATCTCTTTTAGAATGGACTGGTTGGATCTCCCTGCAGTCTAAGGGACTCTCAAGAGTCTTCTCCAACACCACAGTTCAAAAGCATCAATTCTTCGGCGATCAGCTTTCTTCACAGTTCAACTCTCACATCCAAACATGACCACGGGAAAAACCATAGCCTTGACTAGACGGACCTTGGTTGGCAAAGTAATGTCTCTGCTTTTTAATATACTATCAAGGTTGGTCATAACTTTCCTCCCAAGGAGTAAGCATCTTTTAATTTCATGGCTGCAATCAGCATCTGCAGTGATTTTGGAGCCCCCCAAAATAAAGTCTGACACCGTTTCCACTGTTTCCCCATCTATTTCCCATGAAGTGATGGGACCAGATGCCATGATCTTTATTTTCGGAATGTTGAGCTTCAAGCCAACCTTTTCACTCTCCTCTTTCACTTTCATCAAGAGGCTTTTTAGTTTCTCTTCACTTTCTGCCATAAGGGTAGTATCATCTGCATATCTGAGGTTATTGATATTGCTCCTGGCAATCTTGATTCCACCTTGTGCTTCTTTCAGCCCAGCGTTCCTCATGATGTACTCTGCATATAAGTTAAATAAGCAAGGTGACAATATACAGCCTTGACATACTCCTTTTCCTATTTGGAACCAGTCTGTTGTTCCATGACCAGCTCTAACTGTTGCTTCCTGACCTGAATACAGGTTTCTCAAGAGGCAGGTCAGGTGGTCGGGTATTCCCATCTCTTTCAGAAATTTCCACAGTTTGTTGTGATCCACACAGTCAAAGCCTTTGGCATAGTCAATGAGGCAGAAATAGATGTTTTTCTGGAACTCTTTTGCTTTCTCCATGATCCATCGGATGTTGGCAATTTGATCTCTGATGCCTCTGCTTTTTCTAAAACCTGCTTGAACATCTGGGAGTTCACAGTTCACATATTCCTGAAGCCCGGCCTGGAGATTTTTGAGCATGACTTTACTAGTGTGTGAGAATAGTGCAATTGTGCCGTAGTTTGAGCATTCTTTGGCATTGCCTTTCTTTGGGATTGGAATGAATACTGACCTCTTCCAGTCCTGTGGCCACTACTGAATTTTCCAAATCTGTTGGCATATTGAGTGCAGCACTTTCACAGCATCATCTTTCAAGATTTGAAATAGCTCAACTGGAATTCCATCACCTCCACTAGCTTTGTTCGTAGTGATGCTTTTAATTATTTTAGCATCATTTAATGAAGAGGATGTCTTCTCCACTGCATATTCTTACCACTTTTAAGATAACAGATTAATGGGCCATAGTGTGTAGCCTTAATTCTGGGCTCCCTGTTTTGTTACATTGACCTCTGTGTCTGCTATTGTTCCTTGTTTTGATTACTGTAGCTTTGAAATAGTCTGAAATCTTGAAAGTTGAAACTTTCAGCTCTGTTATTTCTCAAAATTGTTTTGTCAAATTAAACCACAGTGAGGTATTATCTCACACATCTCGAGATGGCTATCATTAAAAAGTACACAGACACAAATTGTAGGCAAGGATGTGGAGAAGAGGGAACAATTGTACACTGATGGGAAGTTAAATTGGTGCCATCACTATGGAAAACAGCTCAGAAGGGTATAGTGGTGAAAAATCCACCTGCCAATGACAGAGACACAGGAGTATGGGTTCTGATCCCTGGGTCAGGAATATCTCCTGGAGGAGGAAATGGCAATCCATGCCAGTATTCTTGCCTGGAAATTTCCATGGACAGAGGAGCCTGGTGGGTTTCCATAGGGATGCAGAGAGTCAAGTATGACTGAGTAACTAAGCACACACAGACATGGCTCAGAAATTGCACTCTAGTACTTGTCCGAAAAAGATGAGAACACTAATTCAGATAGGTACAGTCTCTTCAATTGTCATATCTGCTTTATATATATATAGGAACATTACTCAGCCATGAAGATAACAAAATCTTGCCATTTGTTACAACATGGGTGGACTTAAAGAATACTACACTAAGTGAAGTAAGTCAGACAGAGAGACAAACACAGTATGAAAGCACCTATATGCAAAAACTAAAAATAAACTAATTACTGAATATAACAGGGGAAAAAAATAGACTTACAGATCCAGATAAAGTGATTATCAGTGGGGAGAGGAAAAAGACAAGGGCAAGTTAGGGGTAGGGGATGAAGAGGTACCAACAGTATAAAAAAACAAAAACTACAAGAATATTTTATAATATACATGGAGTATAGTCAATATCCTATAATAGCTATAAATAGAATAAAATAGTTTAAATTATAAGTCACTCTGTTGTACACTGGAAACACACAATATTGTACATCAACTATACCTCAATAATTTTTTTTAAATGATGAGGATATAAAGACATTTCCACACAATTATAAGTTGAGGGAATTTGTAACACCACCACACCTGTTTTGAGCTTCTCTGGTGGCTCAGTGGTGAAAAATCTGGCTGCAGTGTGAGAGACCAGGGTTTGATCCCTAGGTCAGGAAGATCCCATGGAGAAGGGAATGGCTCCTCCTTCCAGTATTCTTGCCTGGAGAATTTCATGGACAGAGAAGCCTAGCTAGCTACAGTCCATGGGTTCACAAAGTATCAGATACCACTGAGTGAACAACACTTTAACTTTTCAAATCTGCCTTGTAACAAATACTAAAGCAGTTTCTTCTAGTTATAAGGACAATGGATAGCAATGTGAATACAATGAAACTCTAACACTTGTTTTATGTGGTCACATATCAAGGCAGATACAGAACACTACTGTAACGATGCTATGGAAAGCCCTTTGTTCCAGTGTAAACATTGAAAGATAGACATTCTTCTACATTAAAGCCAGAATTGAAAGAGACACATGTACTCCACTGTTCATTGCAGCACTGTTTATAATAGCCAGGACATGGAAGCAACCTAGATGTCCATCTGCAGACGAATGGATAAGAAAGCTTTGGTACATATGCACAATGGAGTATTACTAAGCCATTAAAAAGAATGCATTTGAACCAGTTCTAATGAGGTGGATGAAACTAGAGCCTATTATACAGAGTGAAGTAAGCCAAAAAGAAAAACACCAATTCAATATACTAACGCATATATGGAATTTAGAAAGATGCAAATGATAACCCTGTATACGAGACAGCAGAAGAGACACAGATGTATAGAAGAGTCTTTGGGACTCTGTGGGAGAGGGTGAGGGTGGGATAGTTTGGGAGAATGGCATTGATATATCAATATATATTATCATATGTGAAACGAATCGCCAGTTCAGGGTCGATGCATGTTACAGGATACTCGGGGCTGGTGCACAGGGATGACCCAGAGGGAGTATAAGGGGAGAAGGGAGGTGGGAGGGGGTTCAGGAGGGGGAACTCATGTACACCTGGGGTGGATTCATTTCAATGTATGGCAAAACCAACCAATATAATATTGTAAAATAATTAGCCTCCAATAAAAATAAAAATGTTTTAAAAATTTAAAAAATTTAAAAATAGAGGAAAAAAAAAAAAAAAACAAGGACCTTCCTATTTCAAAGGGAACTCTGTTCAATATTCCATAGTAGCCTAAATGGGAAAAGGATTTGATAAAGGGTATTTGCTTATGTGTAACTGAGAAACTTTGTGGTATACCTGAAACTAGCAACACTGTTAATCAACTATGCTCCAATATAAAATAGCAAGTTTAAAAACTATTGTACTAAAAAAAAATAAATAACCATTTTCATATGCTCAAAAAAAGAAAAAAGAATTTAACCATGTGTGTGAAGATTTTTGCACTGTAAACTGTGAAATATTTTTAAGGAAGTTAAAGATTTATAAACAGAAAGATATCCCATATTTATGGGTTAAAAGATTCCCTGGTGGCTCAGTGGTAAAGAATCCACATGCCAGTATAGGAGGTGCAGGTTCAATCCTTGAGTCAGGAAGATTCCCTGGAGGAAGAAATGGCAGCCCACTCCAGTATTCTTGCTTGGGAAATCCATGGAAAGAGAAGCCAAGCGGGCTACAGTCCATGGGGTCACAAAAGAGCCAGACATGAGTTAGCGACTAAACAAAAATTAACAACACTGCCCAGAATGACCTGCAGATTCAAAGCAATGTCTGTTAAGATACTAACAGCCTTTTTGTGTTTTTTTTTTTTGGTAAAAAAAGAGTGAACCTAAAATTCCTAAGTTCTGAAAGGAACGCCAAAGAGCCAGTCTTGACAAATTAAGAACACATTTGGAAAACTCTTATTTGTAAACTGAACTTACCAAAAGCTACAATAATTTAAAGTGTACTAAAGTAAGACAGACATAGATTAAAAAAATATAAAGTCCAAAGGTAAACTTATACATATTTTTGTCAGTTGTGTTTTCACAAGTTTGCCAGTACCTTTCGATAGGACTTGAATAATCTCTTCCACAAGTGATGTCAGCAAATAGTTGGTGTTTTTGTTCAATTGCTCAGTCGTCTCAGACTCTTTGTGACCCCATGGACTGTAGCATGCCAGCCTTCCCTGAAACTGGAGATGATTCTTCCTCTGTTTCATGCATGATTACATGTTTTTCTCTATTATTTCCAAAACTGTCAATTCTTCCTAATCCTGGGTGCATAGTCATAAAAACAGGTGAAGGTCTTGTGTGTATCCACAGCAGTGTGCTGTTTCCTGAATGTTTCTTCAATCAGATCTCAAAGCAGCCTGTGAGGTGGATTACTCTTCTCGCTCGATATTAGAAAAAATAATAATGTAAGTTGATAAGAAATACATTTCAGATTAAAAAGTTGCAAGTAGGAAGCGGCAAGATTCTAATCTGATTTTTCTGATTCCCAAACTAATATGCTCAACCAATGGGATCATCATTTCAACATATTTCTGAAGAGTCTGTGGGGCCATGATAGGGAAATCGTGGATGGAAGAAAAACATGTGAAAAGAGAAAGATAAAATGGACCCTCAATGAAAGCAGTGGGTCCATGCTTAGTGGCTCAGTTATGTTCGCCTCTTTGTAACCCCATGCACTGTATCCTGCCAGGCTCCTCTGTCCATGGGATTTTCCCAGCAAGAATACTGGAGTGGGTTGCTATTTCCTTCTCTAGAAACCAGTGACGCATAGTTCTTAATATTTGGGGATTCTGGTAAATTATACTGTGTGTGAATGTCTCAGAGTCTGTTCATAGGCTCTGATGAAATAGCTTTATATATATACAGTCTCTGAAGTAATATTAAGATAAATATGAGCATTTCAGTCATATTAAAATAAATTTACTAATTCAACATTTTCTATTATAATAATGACATAGAACTTGAACTAAGAATTTGAAGGAAAAAAAAAAAAAAGCATAGTCTAAACTAATCTCAGCTCTGCTCTTTTTAGCTGCCTGATTTGGGATGGGGACCTGCTCTACAATTCTATTTCCCAATGTGTAAAATAAACATAAAAATGATAGTAGTAACCACTGAGAGTCAATTCCTAAGTAAGTTGACAAGAAGTCTGGGATCCACAAGGAGAAACGGGTCTGGAGCTCTCAAGGAGGAAAGGACAAACTATTTTTTTTTTCCTAATTGTCTTCAGTTTTCTTCAGTTTTGCTCAGTCATGTCAGACTCTTTGTGACCCCATGAACTGCAGGACAACAGGTCTCCCTGGCCATTACCAACTCCTGGAGTTTATCCTAACTAATGTCCATTGAGTCGGTGATGCCATACAATCATCTCAACCTCTCTTGTCCCCATCTCCTCCCGCCTTCAATCTTTCCCAGCATCAGAGTCTTTTCCAATGAGTCAGTACTTCGAATCAGGTGGCCAAATTTTTGCAGTTTCAACATCAGTCCTTACAATGAAAACCCAGGACTGATCTCCTTTAGGATGGACTGGTTGGATCTCCTTGCAGTCGAAGGGACTGCCAAGAGTCTTTTCCAACACCACAGTTTAAAAGCATCAATTCTTCGGCACTTAGCTTTCCTTATAGTCCAACTCTCACATCCATACATGACCACTGGAAAAACCATAGCTTTGACTAGATGGACCTTTGTTGGCCAAGTAATGTCTCTGCTTTTCAATATGCTGTCTAGGTTGGTCAAAAATTTTCTTCCAAGGAGAAAGTGTCTTTTAATTTCATGGCTGCAATTACCATCTGCAGTGATTTTGAAGCCAAGAAAATAAAGTCTGTCACTGTTTCAATTGTTTCCCATTCTATTTGCCTTGAAGTGATGGGGCCAGATGCCTGGATCTTTGTTTGCTGAATGTTGAGCTTTAAGCCAACTTTTTCTCTCTCCTCTTTCACTTTCATCAAGAGGATTTTTAGTTCCTCTTCACTTTCTGCCATAAGGGTGGTGTCATCTGCATATCTGAGGTTATTGATATTTCTCCCAGAAACCTTGATTCCAGTTAGTGCTTCATCCAGTCCAGCATTTTTCATGATGTAATCTTCATATAAGTTAAATAAGCAAGGTGACAATATACAGCCTTGATATACTCCTTTTCTGATTTTAATCAGTCTGTTGTTCCATGTCCAGTTCTAACTATTGCTTCCTGACCTACATACAGATATCTCAGGAGGCAGGTCAGGTGGTCTAGCATTCTCATTTTTTTTCATAATTTATCACAGTTTATTGTGATTCACATAGTCAAAGGATTTGGCATAGTCAATAAAGCAGAAGCATATGTTTTTCTGGAACTCTTTCACTTTTTCGATGATCCAGTGAATGTTGGCAATTTGTTCTCTGGTTCCTCTGCCTTTTCTAAAACCAGCTTGAACATTTCGAAGTTCACAGTTCATGAACTGCTGAAGCCTGGCTTGGAGAATTTTGAGCATTACTTTAATAGTGTGTGAGATAAGGGCAATAGTGTGGTAGTTTGAGCATTCTTTGGCATTGCCTCTCATTGGGATTGGAATGAAAACTTACCTTTTCCAACCCCATGACTGCTGCTGACTTTTCCAAATTTCCTGGTATATTGAGTGCAGCACTTTCACAGCATCATCTTTCAGGATTTGAAACAGCTCAACTGGATTTCCATCACCTCCATTAGCTTTGTTCATAGTCATGCTTCCTAAGGCCCACTTACTTCGAATTCCAGGATATCTGGCTCTAGGTGAGTGATCACACAATTGTTATTATCTGGTCTTCTGTGTATTCTTGCCACCTCTTCTTAATATCTTCTGCTTCTCTTAGGTCCATACCATTTCTGTTCTTTATTGAGCCCATCTTTGCATGAAATATTCCCTTGGTATCACTAATTTTCTTCAAGAGATCTCTAGTCTTTCCCATTCTATTGTTTTCCTCTATTTCATTGCATTGATCACTGAGGAAAGCTTTCTTATCGCTCCTTGCTATTCTTTGGAACACTGCATTCAAATGGGTGTATCTTTCTTTTTCTCTTTTGTCTTTCACCTCTCTTCTTTTTCACAGCTATTTGTAAGGCCTCTTCAGACAACCATTTTGCCTTTTTACATTTCCTTTTCATGCAGATGGTCTTGATCCCTGTCTCCTGTACAATGTCAGGAGCCTCTCTCCATAGATCTTCACGCACTCTGTCTGTCAGATCTCTTGAATCTATTTGTCACTCCCATTGTATAATTGTAAGGGAATTTATTTAGGAATATATCTTAGTAAGTATAACAATGTATCTTGTTGGAAGACATGTTTCTCCTCATCAAGAACCTTCTGTCTAATCTTGCTATCTTAAAATGTATATTATGGGAGTGGGTCTGGTAAGATCTTTCTATTGTTAGTTCTAATACTGTCATGTTAAAATATAAATTGTGTGAGTGTGTTTAGTAAGATTTTTACAGCCTTGAGACATTCTTTTGACTTACTGTAATAACCATCCCCACGGAAAAGAAATGCAAAAAAGCAAAATGTCTGCCTGAGAAGGCCTTACAAATAGCTGTGAAAAGAAGAGAAGCGAAAACCAAAGGAGAAAAGGAAGGATATAAGCATCTGAATGCAGAGTTCCAAAGAATAGCTAGGAGAGATAAGAAAGCCTTCCTCAGTGATCAATGCAAAGAAATAGAGGAAAACAAAAAAATAGGAAAAACAAGAGATCTTTTCAAGAAAATTAGACATATCAAGGGAACATTTCATGCAAAGAAGGGCTCGATAAAGGACAGAAGTGGTATGGACCTAACAGAAGCAGAAGGTATTAAGAAGAGGTGGCAAGAATACACAGAAGAACTGTACAAAACATATCTTCATGACGAAGATAATCACCTTGGCGTGATCACTCACCTGGAACCAGACATCTTGGAATGTGAAGTCAAGTGGGCCTTAGAGAGCATCACTACAAACAAAGCTAGTGGAGGTGATGGAATTCCAATTGAACTATTTCAAATCCTGAAAGATGATGCTGTGAAAGTGCTGCACTAAATATGCCAGAAAATTTAGAAAACTCAGCAGTGGCCACAGGACTGGAAAAGGTCAGTCTTCCTTCCAATCCCAAAGAAAGGGAATGCCAAAGAATTCTCAAACTACCGCACAATTACACTCATCTCAGAAAACAAAGATCATGGCATCTGGTCCCATCACTTCATGGGAAATAAATGGGGAAACAGTGGAAACGGTGACAGACTTCATTTTTTTGGGTTCCAAAATCACTGCAGATGCTGACTGCAGCCATGAAATTAAAAGACGCTTACTCTTTGAAAGGAAAGTTATGACCAACCTTGATAATATATTGAAAAGCAGAGACATTACTTTGCCAACCAAAGTCCGTCCAGTCAAGGCTATGGTTTTTCCCGTGGTCATGTATGGATGTGAGAGTTGAACTGTGAAGAAAGCTGATCACCGACGAATTGATGCTTTTGAACTATGGTGTTGAAGACTCTTGAGAGTCCCTTGTACCGCCAGGAGATCCAACCAGTCCATGCTAAGGGAGATCAATCCTGGGTGTTCATTGGAAGGACTGATGCTAAATCTGAAGCTTCAATACTTTGGCCACCTCATTCGACGAGTTGACTCACTGGAAAAGACTCTTATGCTGGGAAAGGTTGGGGGCGGGAGGTGAAGGGGATGACAGAGAATGAGATGGCTGGATGGCATCACCGACTCTGTGCACATGAGTTTGGGTGAACTCCGGGAGTTGGTGATAGACAGGGAAGCCTGGCGTGCTGTGATTCATGGGGTCACGGAGAGTCGGACACGACTGAGCGACTGAACTGAACTGAACTACATGCTAGTAAAGTCATGCTCAAAATTTGCCAAGCCAGGCTTTAGCAGTATGTGAACCGTGAACTCCCAGATGTTCAAGCAGGTTTTAGAAAAGGCAGAGGCACCAGAGATCAAATTGCCAACATCCGCTGGATCATGGAGAAAGCAAGAGAGTTTCAGTAAAACATCTATTTCTGCTTCATTGACTATGCCAAAGCCTTTGATTGTGTGGATCACAATAAAATGTGGAACATTCTGAAAGAGACGGGAATACAAGACCACCTGAACTGTCTATTGAGAAATCTGTATGCAGGTTTGGAAGCAAACAGTCAGAACTGGACATGGAACAACAGACTGGTTCCAAATAGGAAAAGGAGTACGTCAAGGCTGTATATTTTCACCCTGCTTATTGAACTTATATGCAGAGTACATCAAGAGGAACGCTGGGCTGGAAGAAGCACAAGCTGGAATCAAGATTGCCGGGAGAAATATCAATAACCTCAGATATGGAGATGACACAACCCTTATGGCAGAAAGTGAAGAGGAACTCAAAGGCTTCTTGATGAAAGTGAAAGAGGAGAGTGAAAATGTCGACTTGAAGCTCAACATTCAGAAAACTAAGATCATGACATCTGGTCCCATCACTTCATGGTAAATAGATGGGGAAACAGTGGAAACAGTGTCAGACTTTAATTTTGGGGCTCCAAAATCACTGCAGATGCTGATTGTAGCCATGAAATTAAAATACGCTTACCCTTTGGAAGGAATGTTATGACCAACCTAGATAGCATATTAAAAAACAGAGGCATTACTTTGCCAACCAAGGTCCGTCTCGTCAAGGCTATGTTTTTTCCCGTGGTCATGTATGGATGTGAGAATTGGACTGTGAAGAAAGCTGATCACCAAAGAATTGATGCTTTTTAACTGTGGTGTTGGAGAAGACTCTTGAGAGTCCCTTGGACTGCAAAGAGATCCAACCAGTCCATTCTAAAGGAGATCAATCCTGGGTGTTCATTGGAAGGACTAAAGCTGAAATTCCAATACTTTGTCCACCTCATGCGATGAGTTGACTCACTGGAAAAGACTCTAATTCTGGGACCGATTGGGGGCAGGAGGAGAAGGGGAGGATAGAGGATGAGATGGCTGGATGGCATCACTGACTCGATGGACAGAAGTTTGAGTGAACTCCGGGATTTGGTGATGGACAGGGTGGCCTGGCGTGCTGTGATTCATGGGGTTGCAAAGAGTCGGACAGGACTGAGCGAATGTACTGAAGTGAACTGAACTGAACTGAATAACTAATTGACTAAATGTGCAATTCCCTCTTCTAAGAAAAGCGAGGGGTGCACTCTCCACCCTCTTCTGTTGTCCATGTCAGAAGGTTTCTCTGTCCTTTTTCATTTTAATAAAACTCTGCTCCACGAAAGTTCTTCCGTGGTCTAGCCTGGTCCCTGGTCCTGAGGCCAAATCTTCAAAGATCAGGAATCTGACACCATTCACGGTAAGCAATTACCACCTTACAAGTTTTTCAGTTCAGTTCAATCACTCAGTCGAGTCCGACTTTTGTGACCACATGAATCATAGCATACCAGGCCTCCCTGTCCATCACCAACTCCTGGAGTTCGCACAAACTCATGTCCATCGAGTCGGTGACACCATCCAGCCATCTCATTCTCTGTCATCCCCTTCTCCTCCTTCCCCCAATCCCTCCCAGCATCAGAGTCTTTTCCAGTGATTCAACTCTTCGCATGAGGTGGCGAAAGTATTGGAGTTTCAGCTTTAGCATCAGTCCTTCCAAAGAACATCCAGGATTGATTTCCAGAATGGACTGGTTGGATCTCCTTGCAGTCCAAGGGACTCTCAAGAGTCTTCTCCAGTACCACAGTTCAAAAGCATCAATTCTTCGGCGATCAGCTTTCTTCACAGTCCAACTCTCACATCCATACATGACCAATATAAAAACTATAGTCTTGCCTAGATGGACCTTGTTTGGCAAAGTAACATCTCTGCTTTTTACTATGCTATCTAGGTTGATCATAACTTTCTTTCCAAACAGTAAGTGTCTTTTAATTTCATGGCTGCAATCAGCATCCACAGTGATTCTGGAGTCCAAACAATTAAAGTCTGACACTGTTTCCACTGTTTCCCCATCTATTTCCCATGAAGTGATGGGATCAGATGCCATGATCTTAGTTTTCTGAATGTCGAGCTTCAAGCCAATTTTTTCACTCGCCTCCTTCACTTTCATCAAGAGGCTTTTCAGTTCCTCTTCACTTTCTGCCATAAGGGTGGTGTCATCTGCATATCTGAGGTTATTGATATTTCTCTTGGCAATCTTGATTCCAGATTGTGCTTTTTCCAGCCTAGTGTTCCTCATGATGTACTCTGCATACAAGTTAAATAAGCAGGGTGACACTATACAGCCTTGACATACTCCTTTTCCTATTTGGAACCAGTCTGTTGTTCCATGTCCAGTTCTGACTGTTGCTTCCAAACCTGCATACAGGTTTCTCAAGAGGCAGGTCAGGTGGTCTGGTATTCCCATTTCCTTCAGAATTTTCCACAGATTATTGTGATCCACAAAGTCAAAGGCTTTGGCATAGTCAATGAAGCAGAAGTAGATTTTTTTCTGGAACTCTCTTGCTTTTTCCATGATCCAGCGGATGTTAGCAATTTGACCTCTGGTGCCTCTGCCTTTTCTTTTCCCAGCTGAACATCTGGAAGTTCACAGTTCACGTATTGCTGAAGCCTGGCTTGGATAATTTTGAGCATAACTTTACTAGCGTGTGATATGAGTGCAATTGTGCAATACTTTGAGCATTGTTTGGCATTGCCCTTCTTTGGGATTGGAATGAAAACTGACCTTTTTTAGTCCTGTGGCCACTGCTGAGTTTTCCAAATTTGCTGACATACTGAGTGCAGTACTTTCACAGCATCATCTTTCAGGATTTGAAATAGCTCAACTGGAATTCCATCACCTCCACTAGCTTTGTTTGTAGTGATGCTTTCTAAGGCCCACTTGACTTCACATTCCAAGATGTCTGGCTCTAGGTGAGTGATCACACCATCGTGTTTATCTTGGTCATGAATATCTTTGTTGTACAGTTCTTCCGTTTATTCTTGCCACCTCTTCTTAATATCTTCTGCTTCTGTTAGGTCCATACCACTTCTGTCCTTTATCGAGCCTATCTTTTCATGAAATGTTCCTTTGGTATCTCTAATTTTCTTGAAGAGATCTCTTGTCTTTCCTATTCTGTTTTTTTCCTCTATTTCTTTGCATTGATTGCTGAGGAAGGCTTTCTTATTCTTGCTATTCTTTGGAACTCTGCATTCAGATGCTTATATCCTTCCTTTTCTCCTTTGCTTTTCACTTCTTTTCTTTTCACAGCTATTTGTAAGGCCTCCTCACAAAGCCATTTTGCTTTCTACATTTCTTTTCCTTGGGGATGGTCTTTGTCCCTGTCTCCTGTACAATGTTCCTAACCTCCCTCCGTAGTTCATCAGGCACTCTATCTATCAGATCTAGTCGCTTAAATCTATTTCTCACTTCCACTGTACAATCATACGGGATTTGATTTAGGTCATATCTGAATGGTCTAGTGGTTTTCCCTACTTTCTTCAATTTAAATCTGAATTTGGCAATAAGGAGTTCATCATCTGAGCCACAGTCAGCTCCTGGTCTTGTTTTTGCTAACTGTATACAGCTTCTCTATCTTTGGCTGCAAAAAATATAATCAATCTGATTTCGGTATTGACCATCTGGTGATGTCCATGTGTAGAGTCTTGTATTGTGTTGTTGAAAGTGGGTGTTTACTATGACCAGTGTGTTCTCTTGGCAAAACACTATTACCATTTTCCCTGCTTCGTTCCCTGCTCCAAGGCCAAATTTGCCAGTTACTCCAGGTGTTTCTTGACTTCCTACTTTTGTATTCCAGTCCCCTATAATGAAAAGGACATCTTTTTTGGGTGTTAGTTCTAAAAGGTCTTGTAGGTCTTCATAGAACCATTCAATTTTGGCTTGTTCAGCTTTACTGGTTGGGGCATAGGCTTGGATTACTGTAATATTGAATGGTTTGCCTTGGAAATGAACAGAGATCATTCTGTCATTTTTGAGATTGCATCCAAGCCTAAATAACAAAGTATCTTCCATTAACAATTAGCTTTAGCTATTATTATTATTATTATTGTATTATTACTATTATATAATAAGATTTTTCTCATCTGTTTTATGGATGAAGTAATACCATTTACCTAGGTTGTAATCATATCATGCATATAGAAGTCAATCATTGAGTGTATATTTATTAGTTACTTAAAAGTTATTAGATTTAAAAATATGTTAATTTTATTACAGTAGCTTCCATATATTTTCATTATTTCCCCATTACTAATGCTCTGTTACACATTATGTCAATTATTATAAACAGTCTGAGTCTAGTGATCTTTTGTGTCTTCTATCTCCCTATTTAAACTCAGCATACTTCATACAGATCAGTCAAAGTTCATTCCCAGAATAACATCCACATTCACTCTTTTTCAAATCTGTCTTCATCCTTATACTCTCATTATTGGTTACCTTGCATGGTTTCCAATTTCCTAAGAATAAAGGGAAAATCACTTGGCTTTACATTCATAGCTTTTACAACTATTTTCTACCTTTCACTTCAGGTTGGTTGCAACTATATGAGAGATCTATTAATTCATATTAGATTCTGAGCATCTCACATGATTAAATGTGCACAGACAATCCCCTGCCTGTGTGTTCAGAGTTCCTCATGTATCTAACTTTAAACATTATTCACTTCCACCCTTGAGAGGACTTAAGAGATCAGAAACTTTTTTTCCTGTATCAAAAGAAAAACTGAAAATAATTTGTAATTCAATAGAATCAAGCCATTTATCTTTTTATTACATGCAGAGGCTTAGTGAACTCACAGTTGAGCTGATAGAAAGTATTTTTTCAGGTAATATAATTAGTCATAATACAAGATACATGGAGACTAGGAACATGAATGAATTTATTCCTGTGGGACACAGACAGAATCTAAAGATGCAGAAGATCATATTTGCTGTGTTTTTTTTTTTTTTTTCATCTACATCTTCAGTGTGTAGGAAACGTGCTCATCATGGTAGCTATCATAGTCAGTCCAATACTGAGTTCTTCCATGTACTTTTTCCTGGACTATCTCTCTTTCATTGATACTTGCTATTCCTCTGTGAATATGCCTAAACTGATCTTAGATTCACTCCATGAAAAGAAGACCATCCTATTCAATGAATGCATGATCCAAATCTTTGGGGAACATTTCTTTGGCAGTACTTAAGTCATCCTGCTTATGTGATGGCCTATGATAGTGATGTTGCCATTTGCAAGTCCTTGCACTATACAAGTATCATGAAGTGGCAGGTGTGTGGACTGCTAATGGAGTGACATACGTGTGAGGTTTTCTTCATGGGATCATACCGACTGTTTTCGTCTTCAAATTACCCTTCTGTGGCCTCAATGTCATAGATCATTTTTTGTGTGATCTGAATCCTTTGCTCAATATTGCCTGCGCTGATACACTCTAGGATTCTTTGTTGTTTCCAACAGTGGATTCCTCTGTCTGTTAAACTTCCTCCTCTTGATGGGATTCTATGTGGTCATTCTTCACTTCCTAAGGAACCAGTTTGGAGGCGAGGTGCAAGGCACTCTCCACTTGTGTTTCCCCCATCAGAGTTGTTATCACGCCTCTTGTGCCCTGCACATTTGTGTACCTGAGACCATCAGCTACTCTACCTATTGATAAAGCAGTTGCTGTATTCTACATTTTAATAACTTCCATGTTAAATCCCTTCATCTATACCTTGAGAAGTGTCCAGATGAAAAATGCCATTAGGTATTTGTATAAGAGTGATTTCAGGTGATAAAAAAGATGCATGGAGCCCAGTATGGATTCTGTTGATGCAAATGTCAAAAGTGTATTACTGATACTTTCAGCAAAGAATATCTTTGAGATAAAAGGAAAATAAACAGTCAGTATACGTCATAGATTCTGCAAGGGGAGAAGAAATGGGTGCAAGACAAGTGAGGACAATTTGGATATCTCACACTTCATGATTTTAAAACTTACTGTAAAGCCACAATAATCAAAACAATGTGGTGCTGGTATAAAAACAGGCATATAGAACAATAGAAAAGAGAGCCAGCAATAAACCATTACATGAATGGTTAAATGACTTTAAAAGTATGCCAACATCATCCAATTTAAAAAGCAATTTTTCAACATATTTACTTGGCAAAACTAGATGTCTATATGTAAAAGAATGAAAGTAGATTCTTAGATTTCATCATATCACAATATACTCAAATGGATCAAACCCCTTAACATAAGAGCTAAAATCATGAAACATTTAGAAAAAATAGAGAGGAAAATATTCTGGCCATTAGATTAGACAATTTTTTTTTTAATGACACCAAAAACAAAGGCACAAGAAAAAAAAAAAGTAGGTAAATAGGACTGTATCATAATTGAATACTTTTATTTGTCAAAGGATACAATCAGCAGAGAGAAAAGGCAACCCACAAAATGGAAGGAAACAAAGACATATCTGATAAGGAGTTCATATCCAGACTATATAAGAAATTTCTGTAAATCAATAAACTAATAATAATGCAATTAATAAATGGGCAAAGAACTTGAAAGGAACTTTTATTCCAAATTTGTATAACCACGTTCTTTACAGTATTATTCAGAAGAGTTAAATATTTAAGCAAACAAAGTATCCATTATCTCATGAATAGATAAACAAAATGTGGTATACAGTCAATAGAATATTATTCAGTGTTAAAAAGCAGCAAGTGTACTCATGGTACAACACAGATAAATTGTGAGGATGTGTTAAATAAGTCATTCATTTCTCATAAACTTTACCTTCTCTAATAGGTTTATATTTACAGGTGAAGTGAAGTAAAAGTCACTCAGTTGTGTCCAACTCTTTGCACCCCATGGACGGTATAGTCCACAGAATTCTCCAGGCCAGAATACTGGAGTGGGTAGTCAATCCCTTCTTCAGGGGATCTTCCCAATCCAGTGATCAAACCCAGGTCTCCCACATTGTAGGCTGATTCTTTACTGTTTGAGTCACTAGAGAAACCCTAGTGGTAGGGTTGTTTGTAGGTTCCTCACATTCAGTTCCTCCTATTATCAGATTGTATTATGACAGTACATATGTAACAGCTAATTAAAGACCATATCACACACTTTAACTAAAATCCATACTTTAACTAGATTCATTTGTGTTTACTGGTGCCATGTTTCTCCTCCAGTTTGTGAAAAACCACATTATGTTCACTTTTCAAGTTCTTTTCAGCTCCTCCAGACAGTGACAGTTTCTCTGACTTTTCTTGTTTTGAATGACCTAGACCTTGATAGCTTTGAATAGGAGTAGTCAGACATTTTGTATTAAGACCCTCCATTGGGGTTTGTCTGATATTTTGCTCACAATTAGACAAAGGTTATAGGTTATTGGAAGAACACCCACAGAGGAAGTTCTATTTCCACCATACCATATCAGCAAGTAAATACTCCCAATGTGATTTATCACTGTGCTGTGAATCCTGATCACCTAACTGAGGTACTGTTTGTAATAATCCACACCCCCCCCCCCCGGTAAATTTACTCTTTTCTCTCATTTCGTTGTACTCTTTGGAATGAAGCCATTTAAGTGTTTGAAGATAGAATAGCTACATAACATGTTTGGAATTCTTCTGTCTATTCTCACCTAATTATATATATATAGTTATTTATTTAATTATTTACATCATTATAACTCACAGGTATTTGTATCTCGATCTTTGCATTATATCTCAGTTCAATGTTTATTTTCTTGCTGACCTTTTTCCTAGCACTGGGCACTGGGGGCCCTCTTATTTGGTTCCTTTGTCCCTTTGGGTTATTTTCATCAGTGTGTGTGAAGGGAAGGGGCATTTAAGGGAATGGCCTTCTCCAGAATTCTATGGTTTGCATCATCCACATGTAAATACTTCTACAGGGAAGACAAAAGAGATACACTTGCCCAGTCAAAATCTTATATGGAGTGGATTTCAGAAGGCGTGGGGTGAATCCGGAATCAACTCTGTCTTCTGATGTGCAGGTGAGGACCTAAGTCTCCTCATGAGATCACAGAATCCCTGGTTCTAGATAAATTGAATTTTAGGATGACTTGGTCTATTATCAGTTCAGTAAATGGTGTTCAAAATGTCCTTAGGCTGAAAAGAGGGCAACTGAACATCGTAACCTCTGCATGAACTCTTACAGAGCTAATATGACTTTTATTGAAGAGTAACAGTCTATACGATACTTGGAGAAAGTGAATCTGACTAATGACACTGTTAGTGTCTAGTACCTATAACACAGCTATGGAAGAATTGAAAGTTTAGAACATTTCTAGGTGTGTTTTGTATTCTAAATTCAGATGATGGAAATAAATGCCTTGCACAGCAGCTTCTGAAGTACTGGAACTGAGGATGTGAGACATCAGTAAATAGAAATAATATCTGTTGTGAGCTTCAGGATATATTCCGTAGATACGATCATTTGTGGGGAGTGTAGGAGAATGCAGACTTCTGTTTTCCTCAGTGGCATCCAAGTATAGTGTAGTGAGAAACACTGTTAGACTGTATGCATAGAAGATTTCCTTAAAGCTTTGATTCATTCAACAGATATTGGTCAAGCACCTATTATTTTCTAGGTGCTCAAATTCAGTAGTTTATGGGTAAAAATTATGCTCCTGGTTTCTTCATTCCAACTAGTGTCATTTGTATGCATGCAATTTTAATGTAAGCATATGTATCTACATAGTTATAAAGATATAAATATATTATGAGAATGATTCAAATGTGACTATCTATCAACTATTAATCTGTGAAAGTGAAGTCGCTCAGTCGTGTCTGACTCTTCATGACCCTATGGACTGCAGCCCACCAGGCTCCTCCACCCATGGGATTTTCCAGGCAAGAGTAAGGAGTGGGTTGCCATTGCCTTTTCTGGAATTAATCCACTAAAATGTATTAATTCTATGCATTTCATCATATTGATGCTATTATTTCCATTTTACCATCTAGAAGATTGAGATTACAAAGTTTAACTTTCTCCAGGTCACACAGTTGGCAAATAGGAGAGATCAGTGGTTAGTCTCAAGCTTTATCACTATGCTCTTATGCCTTCCACAAAAAACTTGTTGGGCACCTTGACTTGGAAAGGGCCCAGGAAAGGTGGGCTGGTTTAGGAACCACTTGCTCAAAGGCAGACTCTGCCCTTGTAACTTGCTCCCTCCTTGAGTGCCAACTTAAACTCATCATGCAGTCCCTGGCCTGTGACTCCTCTCAAGGCTTCCGGTAGACACTAGAAAACTCAGATCTGTCAGACTGCCCCTGTGACGAGTGCCTGGCCTCCATTGAACAAGTCCCATCTTGGCCAAAAGAGCCACTGCTGTGGCCAGGCTGGGGTGCAGAGAACTTGCCTGTCCGGTTGAGAAGGAAAGTAGCACACCAGCGGCCCAGAGCCCCATGGCCAGGCCCGTGCAGAAGGTATAGCACTTTGTTTCTCTCAGACACAATTTCCCCAATCACTTTGAAAGCTGAGCTAGGATAGTGAGAATAGGGCAAGAGTCTGAGAATCACAGCCACCCTGTCTGTGCTTCTGGCTCTCTTCTGGGTCCAAGCTAATCAGCCTTCTCCTGCCTCTGCTAATTCTCACATAATCCTGGGGTCCACATCACCATCACTCTTATGGAAGTCAAATAAGCCATGCAGAGAACTTAATAGCACAAGGCCAGGCAGGTAATAACAATCATTGTGTCTCTATATGCATGGTCACATTTACTCTCCAGGTGGTTAAAGAGACTGTGAAGAAGGTTAAGTTCATTTCCACAAAGTCACTCACAAGGAGTGAGTGGAACCAGGGTCCCAAAGCTCGTGTCCTGTGGCTCTACGCCACAGTAAACCCTGGTTGTTGCTGTCATTGTTGTTGTTAAGGTTCTTATTGTTACAAGATATCTTTGTTATAGCTGCAGTGGAAACCAATAATAGAGGACAATCCCAATAAGTTACTTCCAAGATGGCTGGAGAGGAGTGACTGATTCCAGCAATGATTTTCTATTATTGTTCTACTTGAGGGAAAGTTAGACTGAACGACTAAATCTAAACACTGAGGGTCAGTCCTAGCCCTAGTCAGGTGACCTGTCTTCAATGCACCCAAGAAAGGCAGGCCTGTTGAGAGAATGCTTAATGTCTAGAATTATGAGCGTAAAAGAAGGAAGAAACCACTACAGCAAACTAGAAGAAAGAACATCAAAAACATCAGGGACGAGGTCCCAGGTGCTGTGGCTGGGCCCTGGGCACTGACTTGTAGCAGAAGTTAGCATTGTGTTTGTAGAACCGGCAGAGGGTCCCATCATCAGGGGGTGTGGCACAGAAGAAGATGGTAGGTGGCAAACTTGCAGAACTCATCAGTTTCTTGAGGCGCACCAGGCTCGATGGCAACACGATCAATCTGTATATATGTATAAATACATAAATATAGATGATAAATATTTATATACTATTCTTCATAGATATAAACAGCAAAAAAAGTTTCATTTGATTGTTGAATCTTGACAAAGGTATACTCGGAAAACACCTAATTAGACAAGTAAACTGTTAGTTAAATGTAGTGTGTTGTTGTTCAATGTGGTTAAAAAGCACTGAGTTCTGTAACTGCCTCTGCACTTGCCTTAGCATCTTACTCATGCTCTCAAATCTTATATTCTCACCAAAATATCACTGTCACTCCTGCCTAAATAAGAAGGCAATTATTATTGCTTAAGGATGTGCAATTGTGAATAATAGTCCATTAACTAAGATGAGGTTTCAAAAAGCATTAATTTTTTAGCAGAATAAATTTATTTTTTTTTGAGAAGGTTCAGAGTCTTGGGCATTCAGTAGAGATTTGTTAAACAAAAAATTTTCAACATCAGAATAAGAAATGATGTCTAACCATGATCATTGCAGTTCCATGCTTTCCAGAATAAAACTGGTTAAAAGAAATATTTTTAAATACAACACATGATAACTATGTATTTCAAAATTATCAAAGAGTATATCTTAAAAATTGGGCATGGCTCATGTGGCTGATGCCAGCAAAATTTCCTCATACAGAGAATTCAAATGTATGATCTTGCTGACATTCTTCTAAGTATACATCATTAATATATGAGCATATGTATCTAATATATATTATCTGATTTAATTAACTTATCTTTCAAGCATGCAGTTCTATCCTCTTGGCTTTCACTTTGAAATCGACTTTAGATAACATTGCTTATGTATCTGCTTTGTTTTTATGGATGGCTCTATCAATGGATGTTATTACTGAAAGTACCATCCTTACTCATTAAAATCCTTTCAGATGTGTTTTAAGTCCTTTTTTGTATCTTTGCTACCATAGCAAGTGTTGCAGTGGTAGTTATTGTCCTTTTGGGTGACAGTATCTTTAGGGAATGAAATCACTGGATCCATATCTATGTGCAGTTGTAATATTATGGATGGTGGAAATTGCCTCTTAAGAGATTGTGCCCAATTACACTCCTACAAAAGTGAGGCTGGCTAACACCCACAACTCATCAGCACTCTATATGAAGAAACTTGCATCACAAAGAACAGTTTGTAAAAATGATAGGTGGAAATATCATCTAAATAGACATTAAATTTGAATGTATTAATTAGTGAATACAATTGAGCACATTTTCATGTTGTTAATTATCTGATTTTTGTGACCCCATGGACTGTGGCCCATCAGACTCCTCTGTCCATGGGGTTTCCCAGGCAAGAATACTGGCGTTGGTAGCCATTCTTTTCTCCAGAGAATCTTCGTGACCCACAGAACAAACCCTGGTCTCCTGCATTGCGGACAGATTCTATAACATCTAAGCCACCAGGGAAGCCCCTAATTATATTTAATAAGCAGAAAAGTCTTTTTTAAAATGGGTTATTTCACCAGTATTTACTTTGCCGCGTTTTAAGCCTAAAAAGTGAAATCCTTCATATTTGAAAATTATGATTTTGTCTCACATAAAAGTAGCAAACATACTTGTCCAGTTTGACGTTTGTAATTTGCTATTAACTTTCATTTGAATAGAATAAAGTGTGAATGCATGTTCCTTCACTTAGTTGTGTCCTACTCTGTGACCCATGAACTGTAACTCACCTGGCTTCTCTGTCCATGGAATTTTCCAGGCAAGAATACTGGAGTGGGTTCCCATTCCCTTCTCCAGGGGATCTTCCTAACACAGGGATTAAACCCACTTCTCCTGCATCTCCTTCATCAGCAAGCAGATTCTTCTCACCATTGAGCTACTCAGGAAGCCCTAATATAGGGGACTTAAACCAATTTTTCTACTGTTTAGCGTTTAGCTAGATATGATAAATAATAGTTTCCTTTTAATTTCCAAATTCTCTTAGGTAAGATGAGAGTACAGGACATTCAAGACATTTATCACAAAAATGTTAATGAAATATTCCAGGTGTGACTTGGAGCTTCTTGAGTTCCTTTTTCTAAATTCCTGGCGCTGTTCAAGAAGGGGAACTTATGTACACCCGGGGCAGATTCATGTCAATGTATGCAAAACCAACCAATATAATATTGTAAAGTAATTAGCTTCCAATAAAAAAATAAAAATAAAATTAAAAAAAATTTTTTTAAAGGACAATAAATAAATAAATAAATTTCTGGTGCTTGATTTTAAACCTGAAAATTGAAACAGTGTTCTGATTTATGGCAAATGTTTTACTTATATTTTTCCTTCATTTTAGACTCACTGAGACTCTGTGTCTTAAGAAAGCATATTGAAAGACTCAGAAAAACAATGAAGTAGACAGCATACTATAAATTAAAGATTTTACATGTTAATAATAGGAGTGACTTTAAAACTGTAAGCAATCAAAATGTTTGAGAAGTAGAATAAAAAGTAAATTTAGTCAAAAGCAACCTATTAAAATAAGTGAAATGATGGCCTGGACCAAATTACTGTGTATTTGTTACTAAAATTTTATGTTTATTGTTTCTTTCTCTCTGTCTCACCCTCTATCTTGTGTGTGTACTTATTATGTCTGAAGAATAATTTATTTTTCATTGTTTTCCTGTTTCTTGTACTATTATTTTCATATGCAATCTAGGGAATAGATTAAGTATTATATATTCCTTTTCCTTCAGGTAAAAGTAATACATAGCAGATAAATGAGTGCCCATTGAATAGTGACAATCTCACACTTATGGGATCAAACCCTTGTATTCATTAATACCTTTCCTTTTCTCCTTTGCAGAATTTTTTTTTTTCTAGCCAGTGCTTTCATCTCATCAAGTGAAACAATGCTGAAAAATAAGAGTGTAACTGAGTTCATACTGTTAGGATTGACAGAGGATCCTGAGAGACAGAAAATGGTATTTGTAATCTTCCTCATTTTCTATTTCGGAACCATGGTGGGAAATTTGCTTATTATTGTGACCATCAAGTCTAGCCGGACACTTGGGAGCCCCATGTACTTCTTCCTATTTTATTTGTCCTTGGTTGATACCTGCTTTTCAACTTCCATGGCTCCCAGATTAATTATAGACGCTCTGTCTGCAAAGAAAATCATATCATACAGTGAGTGCCTGACTCAAGTCTTTGCACTGCAATTTTTTGGCTCCATGGAGATCTTTGTCCTGGTCCTCATGGCCATTGATCGCTATGCAGCCATTTGCAAGCCTTTGCATTATCCAACCATCATGAGCCAGAAAGCCTGCATCATCTTGACTGTTCTTTCTTGGATAGGATCCTTTATACATTCTATGGCTCAGATTATCCTGGCCTTGAGATTGCCCTTCTGTGGATCCAATTTGATTGATCACTATTGCTGTGATATGCAGCCCTTGTTGAAACTTGCCTGCATGGATATTCATGTGATGAACCTACTGGTAGTGTTTAATAGTGGGTTCATTTGCACAAGCAGTTTTATAATTGTCATAATCTCATATATTGTTATCCTGCATTCACTACGAAACCACAGTGCAGAAGGGAGGAAAAAAGCTCTCTCCACTTGCACTTCCTACGTCATTGTAGTTGTCTTATTTTTTGGGCCATGTATATTTATATATTCCCATCCCGCAACCACTTTTCCCATGGACAAGATAGTGACAGTATTTTATACTATTGGAACACCCTTCCTCAATCCACTAATCTACACACTAAGGAATGCAGAAGTGAAAAATGCCATGAGAAAGTTATGGCATGTTGGAATTACCTCAAAAAGTAAAAGATGAATTGAGGGCCTTGCTTGATTACTTATCGAGTCATGGTTTGACTGAGTCTGTACAGATATGTTATAGTATGTGTTTATTGTGGGAATGATATATTCTCTCATAAAAGGGTATGAGTTGCTACTTTCTTCTAGTTCACAGGTAAGATGAACGCTAAGGTTTCTCATTCTTACATCGACAAAATTTACCAATTTTAACCTTGTTCTCTTGTCAAAGTTTATTTTGAAATAAACTCAGTAAAATAGCTTGAGTTTTGTTTTTCTCATTTTTTAAAAAATTTTCAGGTCTATGCAAAGTTCAGTGTCTACATGCAATGCATGAGGAGGGCCATATATTATATAAAAAAAAACACAATAAAGATTCCATCATAAAATCATCTAATTTACTCCTCCATAAACCCAGTACACACAAATATACATGCAGACACTATACAGGGTGTCATAGTTATTTGTATTTCAGATGAATGAGTGATAAAGTTAAGAGGTAAAGAAGAAAATAAAATGAGTTAACATGCAGGTGAAAAATAAAGTTAATAGAATAAGAAGTTAAACAGAGAAGAAAATTTAGAAGCTTTTTAAGTGTTTATAAAGTATTTGTAGTTAAAATTGGGGAATGATGCAATTTTCAAACAACTTTTAGAACATAATATACACACAATGTATAATTTTAGATATTCACCTGCCCTCAAAAGTAATTCATGGAAAAGAGGAACTATGAAATCTAAGCATCCTTTCACTTCTCTCTGGAAGAAGTAGAATGCCTGATATGTATCCAGTGCTATTTTTGCTTTCATGCTATGTCTCAAAAAATATTACAAAGTTCCATGTGTCTGTTGAAAATATGCAAACAGAAAATCTGGAGTTCAGAGAAGTGAACGTATCCTTAAGGTTCTGCTAAGAAGTACCAGAAGCAAGGCTTTAAACCAGATCCATATGTATTCCCTGTAATAAATAAAGATGACTAATCCACATTATCCCTTAATTCACACATCTGCATTGTGGTCTACAACACATGAAAAGTTAGGAATCGATGAAATGGTTATGAACTGTTTTTATTCTAGCTTAGAGATGAGTATAGAACATAATGATTAAGAGTATGAGCTTTGAACTCAGACTCTACGAATCTAAATCCTGTCTCTACCACCTCATAGTCCTTTAATTTCAAGGCAGAGAGATGGAATACTGGACCTCATTTTTGTGTGTATATCGGAAATGAAAATAACCCCTATCTTATAGGCTTGTTGTAAGGATTAAACAAGGTAGTATATGTACCGCAAGGAGATCCAACCAGTCCATTCTAAGGGAGATCGATCCTGGGTGTTCGTTGGAAGGACTGATGCTAAAGCTGAAACTGCAATACTTTGGCCACCTCATGTGACGAGTTGACTCACTGGAAAAGACTCTGATGCTGGGAAATGTTGGGGGACGGAGGAGAAGGGGACGACAGAGAATGAGATGGCTGGATGGCATCACCGACTCTGTGGACATGAGTTTGAGTGAACTCCGGGAGTTGGTGATGGACAGGGAGGCCTGGCATGCTGTGATTCATGGGGTCTCGGAGAGTCGGACATGACTGAGCGACTGAACTGAACTGAACTGACTGATATATAAAGAACTCTGAATAGACATGACAACATGGTAAGTGTTAATTATTTTCATCATCAGTTCAGTTCAGTTCAGTCACTCAGTCGTGTCTGACTCTTTGCGACACCATGAATAGCAGCACACCAGGCCTCCCTGTCCATTACAAAATGTATTTTAAAAAATATATATATCTACATCATATATATTTACCAAAACATTTTTATTTCATTCAGTGAATGCAATTTATAATTATAGTATTTATAATTATAATTGTTCACTACGTATATCAGCCCAGTATTGTTAACAGTTTTAAATATTAACCTAAGAGAATGTTAAACACATTAACTAAGAAATAAAGAAAACTTTAGGGAACAAGTGTCAAACTTTTTTACATTTTGTGTCATCAGCTTTAAATATGAGTTAATGTGGAATAGAAATAAAAGCCAAAAGAATAACAAATCATAGTCAACTCACAGATGAATGGATAAAGAGTTTGTGGTGCATACACAAAATGGAACAATACTCAGTCATGAAAAGGGACAAATCTGAGTCAGTTCCAATGAGGTGGATGAACCTAGAGCCTATACAGAAAGAAGTCAGAAAGAGAAAAACAAACATTCCATGTATATATCTACACATATATTCATGGAATCTAGAAGGATGATACTGATGAACCTATTTGCAGGGAAGCAGTGGAGACACAGACATAGAGAACAGATTTATGGATGAAAGTGGGGGTGGAAAGGGGGGAGACGGTGAGAGGAGAGAGAAGCCAGCAAGCATAAACACCACCACATGTTGAACACACAGTCAACGGGGGTTGGCTGTATGACTCAGGGAACTCAAACTGGGGCTCTGTAACAACCTAGAGGGCTGGGAAAGGGTGAATGTGGGAGGGAGGAACATAGATGGCTAATTCATGTCAATGGATGGTGGAAATCAAACCCATATTGTAAAGCAAGTATCCTACAATTCAAAATAAATTAAGAAAAATAGTCACCTCATAGAAACAGAAAATAGAAAAATGTGTGCTAGGGGCTGAGGGCTTGAGGAAACAGAAATAGGTTGATGAAGTTCTACAAACTTTCAGTGACAAGATGAAAAAGTTTTGAAAATTTAATGTAGCATAGGATGGCTACAGTTGAAAACATGGTGACTGTATTACATCACTGAAAGTTGGTGAGAGAATAGAAGTTAAATACTCTCACCAAAAGAAAAGAAAATAAAGCTGAGGTTATGGATGTGTTACTGAACCACGTGGGAGAAATCATTTCACAATTTATTGCTGTTGTTGCTAAATCATGTTGAATTCTTTTGCTATGCCATGGACTGTGCCTGCCAGGCTCCTTTGTCCATGAGATTTCCCAAGCAAGAATACTGGAGTAGGTTGCCATTTTATTCTCCAGGAGATCTTCCCTACCCGCCAGGGATTGAACCTTCATCTCCTGCACTGGCAGGTGTATTCTGTACCCCTGAGTCACCTGGGAAGCCCAGGTTCCTCTGTCCATAGAATTCTCCAGGACAGAATACTGGAGTGGGTACCCATTCCCTTCTCCATGGGATCTTCCCAACCCAGGAATTGAACTTGGGTCTCCTGCATGGCAAGTGACACTTTACTATCTGAGTCACTTCCATAGTCCTCTGTGTGTGTGTTCAGTTGCTCAGTTGTGTCTGACTCTTTGTGACTCCATGTACTAAAGACCACCAGCCTCCTCTGTCCATGAATTTTTCAGGAATTCTGGAGTGGGTTACCATTTCCTCTTCCATGGGATCTTCCAACTCAATAAACAAATCCACATCTCTTGCGTCTCTTACATTGGTAAATGGATTCTTTATCACTGTGCCCCCATGGGAAGCCCATGTAACTCTGTAAGGTGTGAAACACGTTTTGAATTCAAGTACTTTGAAGTGGCTTCCATCAATTTTATGCTTGCATTGCAATCTGTGATTCATGTCTCATGCATTGGCAGTCAGATTTTTTAACACTAGCTCCACCTGGGAAGCCCAATCAAAACTGGGTTTCCAGAAAAGGTTTAATGTTGAAAAGAAGACAGAAGTCTCTATCTGACATGAGTGTTCTCTCTCTGACATAACAGTATTGCAGATCCCACACTAGAATTATGCCATTGTCAGTCTTCACAGAACATTCAGCATTCATAGAAACTCAGATTCAGATAGAGAAAGGGATTTCACATGCTTAGGTTGCATGTGCAGGGAATACAAGTCCCCACTCAAGAATAGGTGTTTTTCAAATGTCTCTTCAAAGATGTAATTAATTCCTGGGCGAGAAAAAGAAACTATAAGACAAAGTACTTGAATCTTAGTGGGGACCTCTTTAAATATCCATGCATTGCAGGCAAAAATGTTTCCTTTACTTGTTCACATCTACAGAGCAAGATTGATCAAGGGTGAAATGAATACTCTGGTGTGTTTCCACCACACATTGTGCCTCCTGACCATGAAATGAGAGCCATCAATGGAAGAACATTTCTCCATACTGCTCCAGCTGAATCCATTATGAAGTTAAGTTCCAGGTTTTCTGTGAAAACTTTTTGATTCTTTAGGCTAGAAGTGAAGATTTAAGGCTTATAAAACGACTTACTTATCCACTGTTGAACGGTACTGAATTGTATGAATACTGTCTTTCTGAGTGTGTCATAGTTTTTGTACTGAAAGCTATTTATCCCAAGAATATGTCTGTTTTACAAATGAGATTAGTTCTGAATACCCCTAAATATCACTAAGACCATATAAGATCTGAAAGAGTATTCTTCAATAGTGCTGACTCTAATTAAAGATTCTTTGTTTCCATATATAGTAATGACTATGGTTCATCATTTTTCAAATAGTATAATAGAGTGTTTAATCTTTACCCCATTCCTCTAAAGAGGGTTAATGAATATTATTACCTACTTTAGCAGATGAAGAAATAATTGAGGCTCATAGAGAATAAGAATTTTGTAGGACTCAATTCTCTAACACCAGATGCTCTTCTTTTGCCAACAGACATATCTTTTAATAATTAAGACTAATCATGAGAATGAAAGCAAATTTGTAACACACTTCACACTCAAGACTTTTACATTGACAGTTCAGTTCAGTCTCTCAGTCGTGTCCGACTCTCCACGACCCCATGAATCACAGCACGCCAGGCCTCCCTGTCCATCACCAACTCCTGGAGTTCACTCAAACTCATGTCCACAGAGTCGGTGATGCCATCCAGCCATCTCATTCCCGGTCGTCCCCTTCTCCTCCCACCCCCAATTCTTCCTAGCATCAGACTCTTTTCCAGTGAGTCAACTCGACGCATGAGGTGGCCAAAGAATTGGAGTTTCAGCTTCAACATCAGTCCCTCCAATGAACACCTAGGATTAATCTCCTTTAAAATAAACTGGTTGGATCTCCTCGCAGTCCAAGAGACTCTCAAGTGTCTTCTCCAACACCACAGTTCAAAAGCATCAATTTTTCGGCGATCAGCTTTCTTCACAGTCCAACTCTCACACCCATACATGACCACGGGAAAAACCATAGCCTTGACTAGACGGACCTTTGTTGGCAAAGTAATGTCTCTGCTTTTTAATATGCTGTCTAGGTTGGTCATAACTTTCCTTCCAAGGAGTAAGCGTCTTTTAATTTCATGGCTGCAATCAGCATCTGCAGTGATTTTGGAGCCCAAAAAAATAAAGTCTGACACTGTTTCCACTGTTTCCTCATCTATCTCCCATGACGTGATGGGACCATGATCTTTGTTTTCTGAATGTTGAGCTTCAAGCCAACCTTTTCATTCTCCTCTTTCACTTTCATCAAGAGGCTTTTGAGTTCCTCTTCACTTTCTGCCATGAGGGTGGTGTCATCTGCATATCTGAGGTGATTGATATTTCTCCCAGCAATCTTGATTCCAGCTTGTGCTTCTTCCAGCCCAGCGTTCCTCTTGATGTACTCTGCATATAAGTTAAATAAGCAGGGTGACAATATACAACCTTGACACACTCCTTTTCCTATTTGGAACCTGTCTGTTGTTCCATGTCCAGTTCTAACTGTTGCTTCCTGACCTGCATACAGGTTTCTCAAGAGGCAGGTCAGGTGGTATGGTATTCCCATCTCATTCAGAGTGTTTCAGTTTATTGTGATCCACACAGTCAAAGGCTTTGGCATAGTCAATGAAGCAGAAATAGATGTTTTTCTGGAACTCTCTTGCTTTCTCCATGATCCAGCGTATGTTGGCAATTTGATCTCTGGTGCCTCTCCCTTTTCTAAAACCTGCTTGAACACCTGGGAGTTCACTGTTCACATACTGCTGAAGCCTGGCTTGGAGAATTTTAAGCATGACTTTACTAGCGTGTGAGATGAGTGCAATTGCGCCGTAGTTTGAGCATTCTTTGGCATTGCCTTCTTTAAGTGTAAATACTAAATGATGTAAATCTTCATCTGTTTAATCCAAACATGAATAAGGAGAGCTCTTCCTGTGATCAATCATTATGGATAATGTGAGTCTCTGTGGCTTTTTTAAAAATAAAATTCCAGATGATTATTCCTCAGTTTATAGCATGGTTAAATATTTCTTTGTATTATTGATTAAAATACCAATTCTTTCTGTCTCCTAGGTGCATGCTGCTGCTGCTGCTGCTGCTAAGTCGCTTCAGTTGTGTCCGACTCTGTGTGACCCTATAGATGGCAGCCCATGTGGCTCACCATCCCTGCGATTCTCCAGGCAAGAACACTGGAGTGGATTGCCATAGTCATGAAAATAAGTGAAGGTCCTCTTTTTGTCCTCTGCAGTGTGGTGGATATATTCATATATGTTTCCTCAATCCGTTCTCATAACAGCCTGTGAGGTGGACATTATTGTTCTCATTTGATACTAGAGGAAACTAGGATGTAAGCTGACAAGAAATATACCCCAGAATCAAGCAGCTGCAAGTGGGGAAAGACAAGATCCTTATCTGTTTTATTTTTCTTCTGATTCTCAAATCAATATATTTAACTGCAGGAATCATCTTTTCAGCATTTTGCAGAAGAGTCTGTAGGTTAATGCGTTGTAGGGAAATTGTGGAGAAAAGAAATAAGGGTGAGGAAGAGATAAAACTAAAATTGACCCTCAATAAAAGTAGTATTACGTGGTTATTCAAAATTAAGAATTTCAGCAAGTTTTACTGTGTGTATGTGTCTGAGTCTGTGTATATATATTTACATTTATTAAGTGACACTGTTTCATAGACACTCACCTCTGAAGTAACATTAATTATAATTATTGTGATTATATGTAAAGGTTCTTTTTAGATCAACATGGTTTATTTTAACCTAATAAGATAGAACACTATTTAAGTATTTGGAGGAAATAAAAAGAAGTAGAATCTGAACTAGTCTTAGATCTGCTCTCATTAGTTGCTTGATTTTTGTCAAGATCCTTACTTTCTATAAACGTCTACTCACTAGTGTGAAAAATAAGTATAAAAATGATAGTAGTAATCATTTCAGAGGTCTGCAGTGAGCATTAAATAATCAGATGTCTGAAAAAACATGTAGAGCACAGTAAGTGTTCATTATGATTTTAAACCGAGTTTTATTGTTGCTAGTGGCTATAATTACATTTTTCTGCTATCATTATTAGTCTTACTGTTAACATTAGTCTCTGATATCCTTTACCTTGTGCAAATGGATGAAATAATGCCATGTGCAGGTCGCTACCATGCCATGCACAGAGCAATCAATCACTGTTAGCTACGGTTAAATTATTGGATTTAGGCAACATGGCTTTTCAGTTCTATTACAGTATCCAGAGTCCCCTATATTCATTCTTTTCCTATTATGGGTTCCCCATAACACTTAATGTGAATGCTTAATTACTCTGTTATACATAATATTTTGATCTCCATCTCCTTACGGAACCTCTTCAAAGCTCACTTGGTCCAAATCACACACACACAAAAAATCTTTACGAGAGTTATATGCAAAATTCACTCTTTCTCAAATTTGCCTTCATGCCTACACTCATGTGCCCATATTCTTGTACTTATATTCTAATATTTGCACTCAAATCCTCATGTACTCATAGTTGAAAAATGTTTAAGATATCAGAATATTTTCCATCTTAAAAAATCTTATTCGAATTTAGATATATATAGAATCTAGGCAATTGCTATTTATTAGATGAAAAACAAAAATTCAAGGTAGTGTTAAAAAATTGTGACTTTTTAAGGTACTGTGATCAATAAGAACACGAAAAACATGGAAAATAGGAACAATGTCACAGAGTTTATTCTACTGGGACTCATGCAAAATCCAAAGATGCAGAAAATCATATTTGTTGTGTTTTCGGTTGTCTACTGATGCTGGGAAAGGTTGGGGGAGGGAGGAGAAGGGGACGACCAAGAATGAGATGGCTGGATGGCATCACCGACTCTGTGGACATGAGTTTGGGTGAACTCCGGGAGTTGGTGATGGACAGGGAGGCCTGGTGTGCTGTGATTCATGGGGTCGCGGAGAGTTGGACATGACTGAGTGACTGAAGTGAAGTGAACTGAACTGAACATCATCTCTATAGCAGGAAATGTATTCACTGTGGTCGCCATCACCACCAGCCCATTATTGGTGTCCCCAATGTACTTCTTTCTGGCTCATCTTTCTTTATTGATGTCTGCTATTCCTGTGTTGATACCCCTAAACTGGTCATAGATTCACTCTGTGAAAAGAAAACCGGTACTTTCAAAGGATGCATGCATCAAATCTTTTGGGAACACTTCCTAGCTCCTGCAGTACACAACCGGAGAAGGCAATGGCAACCCACTCCAGTCCTCTTGCCTGGAAAATCCCATGGATGGAGGAGCCTGGTAGGCTGCGGTCCAGGGGGTCTCGAAGCGTTGGACACGACTGAGCCACTTCACTTTCACTTTTCACTTTCATGCATTGGAGAAGGAAATGGCAACCCACTCCAGTGTTCTTGCCTGGAGAATCCCAGGGACGGGGGAGCCTCGTGGGCTGCCGTCTATGGGGTAACACAGAGTCGGACACGACTGAAGTGACTTAGCAGCAGCAGCAGTACACAACCATCATGAATCGGTGGTTATGCTGGTTGCTAGTGGGAGTGGCATGGATGGGAGGCTTTCTTCACCGAGTCATACAGATCCTCTTCATCATCAGATTACCCTTCTGCGACCCTAATGTCATAGATCACTTTACGTGTGACCTGAACCCTTTGCTCGAACTTGCCTGCACTGATACCCACACTCTAGGGCTCTTCATTGCTGCCAAAAGTGATGTTCTCTGTCTGTTAAACTTCCTTCTCTTGGTTGGCTCCTATGTGGTCATTCTGCACTCCCTAAGGACAAAACACTCGGAGGCCTGACGCAAAGCCCTCTCCACTTGTGTCTCCCACATCACAACAGTTGTCATATTCTTTGTGACCTGAACATTTGTATACATGAGACCTGCAGTTATTTTGCCTATTGATAAAACAGTGGCTGTATTCTACACTATGATAACCCCCATTTTAAATCCCTTAATCTATACCTTGAGGAATGCCCAGTTGAAAACTGCTATTGGGAAATGGTTTAGAAGTAAAGCTATTTCACGTGAAATATAAATGTGGCCAGAACGCAAAGTCGATTGAACAGAGTTACTGTCAAAGGGATATTGCTGATAATCTCTGCAAAGAATACCTAGTGAAATAACGAACAGCAACAACGACAAAAAAATACCAAACTTAGATTCTGTAAGATGCAGATTAGAAATTGGTGCAAGAAAATGGGAAAGGCCAAACCCAGGACCATTCTTTGAATATGTATAAAATTCTATCAAACTGGAACTTGATATCACTGAATTCATCAATTTATATGGGTTCAAAATATTTATTCTAGTAAAAAGAAAAGAAATAAAATATATTGTTTCTTATTGATAATCTCAGTAACAATCCATAGATCTAGGCATGGCTGTTTTCCCCATTAACAGGTGAGAGACTAAAGAGAAAGGAGCAAATTCCAAAATGAAAATATCAAAGAACTAATAAACAGAATCTAACTAATCACTCAAATCATGTTCTTAACTGTCAGAAAACAATGACAGAAGGGTAACCTAATTACCATTGAAAGAGTCTGGGACTGTTTCAGACCTATGTATATATATATATATACACACACACATATTGTGTGTGCATTATAATACATTTCATATATTATTATATAATAATATTAAATATTATTATATAATTAGCTATATTGCATGTATACTTACACATATATTACATATACATTAGTTATATAACATTGTTATGTTAGTATGTATGTATGTGTGTTCCCAGTCATGTTACAACACTGTGATCCCGTGGACTGCAACCCACTAGGCTCCTCTGCCCATGGAATTTTTCCAGGCAAGAATACTGGGGTGGGTTGCCATTCCCTACTCAGGGGATTTTCCTGACCCAGGTATAGAAACTGCATTTTTGTGTCTCCTGCATGTTCAGGCAGATTCTTTACCACTAGTACCACCTGTGAAGCCCTAGTATGTATACTATTATATAATAGGTTATTCAGTTCAGTTCAGTCGCTCAGTCGTGTCCGACTCTTTGCCATCCCATGAATCACAGCACGCCAGGCCTCCCTGTCCACCACCAACTCTCGGAGTTCACCCAAACACATGTCCATAGAGTTGGTGATGCCATCTAGCCATTTCATTCTCTGTCGTCCCCTTCTCCTCCCGCCCCCAACCTTTCCCAGCATCAGAGTCTTTTCCAGTGAATCAACTCGTCGCATGAGGTGGCCAAAGTGCTGCAGTTTCAGCTTCAGCATCAGTCCCTCCAATGAACACCCAGGATTGATCTCCTCTAGAATGGACTGGTTGGGTTTCCTTGCAGTATAAGGGACTCTCAAAAGTCTTCTCCAGCACTACAGTTCAAAAGCATCAATTCTTCGGTGATCAGCCTTCTTCATAGTCTAACTCTCATATCTATACATAACCACGGGAAAAACCATAGCCTTGACCAGACGGACCATGGTTGGCAAAGTAATGTCTCTGCTTTTTAATATACTATCTATGTTGGTCATAACTTTCCTTCCAAGGAGTAAGCGTCTTTTAATTTCATGGCTGTAATCAGCATCTGCAGTGATTTTGGAGCCCAAAAAAATAAAATCTGACACTGTCTCCACTGTTTTTCCATCTATTTCCCATGAGGTGATGGGACCAGATGCCATGATCTTTGTTTTCTGAATGTTGAGATTAACCCAAGTTTTTCACTCTCCTCTTTCACTTTCATCAAGAGGCTCTAGTTCTTCACTTTCTGCCATAAGGGTGGTGTCATCTGCATATCTGAGGTTATTGATATTTCTCCCGGCAATCTTGATTCCAGCTTGTGCTTCTTCCAGCCCAGCGTTCCTCATGATGTACTCTGCATATAAGTTAAATAAGCAGGGTGACAATGAGTCTGAGTGAACTCCGGGAGTCGGTGATGGACAGGGAGGCCTCGTGTGCTGTGATTCATGTTGTTGCAAAGAGTCGGACACGACTGAGCGACTGAACTGAACTGAACTGAATTTGATAGATGATACATTTGAGGCTGGAGATTAAGAAATGTGTGTGAGCTAACACTCCATAACTAGATATTCTTTAAAAAAAAAATCAGGAAACACTTATTTTAATAATGAAAGCCATTTCTGAGAGATGAAAAGAAAATTTAATACACTTCATACACAAAATATATAAATGTATTAGAAAATAAAAATAATCACCTTTATTCCAAGCAGGAAGAAGGATAATTCTTTCTTGGATCAACTGCTATGAGCATATGAGTCCCTTTGGCTTCTCCCAGTGTACTGCATATTTAAAAGTTTCTCTGTATTATTACTCAAATTGTCAATTCTCCCTGTCTACTAGCTGCACATAGAGCCATAAAAGAAGCTGAAGTTGCTTTGTGTTTTCACAGCAGTATGATGGGTATATTCATATATGTTTTCTAAATCTACTCTCATAAGAGACTGTGAGGCTGACATAATGTTCCCACTTGATACTAGAGGAAACATGGTGTAAGTTGACTAGAAATGTAGCCTGGATCATGAGCTGCAAGTAGAAAAGGCAAGACTCTATCATATTCTTTAGATTCGCCAGTCAATGTACTTAACCACTAGTATCACCTTTTTAACATTTCGTAGAAGAGTTTGTGAGTGTATGATTTCTATGGAAATTGAGGTAGGAAGGAAATGGAGGTAAAAGAAAGACAAAAATCAAATGGATCTTCAATGAAAGCAGTACAGCATAGTTCTCAACATTTGGGAATTCCATTATGTTACACTGTGTGTGGTTGTGTCCGAGTCTGTGTGTATTTGTATTTGTGACTGTCAGTGAAATTGCTTCATATATTATTGACTCTGAAGTACTATCAGAGCAATTATACTTATTATGGTTATGCTGCTGCTGCTGCTAAGTGGCTTCAGTCGTGTGTGACTCTGTGTGACCCCATAGATGGCAGTCCACCAGGCTCCCACATCCCTGGGATTCTCCAGGCAAGAACTTTGGAGTGGGTTGCCATTGCCTTCTCCGTAAAATGGTTATAGATTATGTCAAAAGGGAGAGTTCAAATTCAACATGTTAAATTTAAACTTAACAATAAGGGATGCATTTTAAGAATTTGGAAGGGGAAAAACATATAATCTGAACTAAATTTACACCTATCTTTCATTAGTTGTTCTATTTGGGGCAGGAACCTAAAGGCATTAATTAAAGTGACTATAATAATTATTGTTACTATCATGGTCATATCAAAGGAGTTTGCTGGCTTAACATTATTTACAATATAACACCACAATATACAGTGTGTAAAAAATTTGGAGGAAAACGAAGATAAGAAGTATAATCTGGTCTAATCTTGACTTTGCACTTTATTAGCTGCTTGATCTTGGCAGGAGCATTAATTTCTCTATTCTTCTCTTCCTGTTATGTAAAATAAGTATAAAAATGATGGCAGCAAATATCCTAAAGGTTTTTAATGGGGATTAAATAACCAAATGTCTGAAAAAAATAGCACACAGTAGGTGTTCATTAAGTTTCTAAAAATAATTTTATTGGAGTATCGTTTGTTTAAATTACGGTTTAGTTAATAGTATCATTTGATTCACTTCAGTTTAGTTCAGTTGCTAAGTCGAGTCCGACTCTTTGTGACCTCATGAATCACAGCACGCCAGGCCTCTCTGTCCATCACCAACTCCCAGAGTTCACACAAACTCATGTCCATCGAAGTCAGTGATGCCATCCAGCCATCTCATTCTCTGTCGTCCCCTTCTCCTCCAACCCCTAATCCCTCGCAGCGTCAATCTTTTCCAGTGAGTCAACTCTTCGCATTTGGTGGCCAAAGTATCATTCAGTTCAGTTCAGTTCAGTTCAGTCGCTCAGTTGTGTCCGACTCTTTGCGACCCCATGAATCACAGCACGCCAGGCCTCCCTGGCCGTCACCAACTCCTGGAGTTCACTCAAACTCATGTCCATCGAGTCGGTGATGCCATCCAGCCATCTCATCCTCTGTCGTCACCTTCTCTTCCCGCCCCCAATCGCTCCCAGCATCAGAGTCTTTTCCAGTGAGTCAGCTCGTCTCATGAGGTGGTCAAAGTGTTGGAGTTTCAGCTTCAGCATCAGTCCTTCCAATGAACACCCAGGATTGATCTCCTTTAGAATGGACTGGTTGGATCTCCTTGCAGACCAAGGGACTATCAAGAGTCTTCTCCAACACCAGAGTTCAAAAGCATCAATTCTTCGGTGATCAGCTTTCTTCACAGTCCAACTCTCATATCCATACATGACTACTGGAAAAACCATAGCCTTGACTAGATGGAACTTGGTTGACAAAGTAATGTCTCTGCTTTTTAATATACTGTCTAGGTTGGTCATAACTTTCCTTCCAAGGAGTAAGCATCTTTTAATTTCATGGCTGCAATCAGCATCCACAGTGATTTTGGAGCCCCCGAAAATAAAGTCTGACACTGTTTCCACTGTTTCCCCATCTATTTCCCATAAAGTGATGGGACCAGATACCATAATACATGCTATAAATTTACCATATAAATTATAATGAAAGTTAAAGAATCTGGGGAACATAAAATGCTAACAATACTTGAGAATCCAATCAGAAAGAACTTGTGCATGTGGAGTTGGGTGCTGTTGGCCAACACTTGGGATATTCAGTGAATGGAGCCAGGATACTGCGGAGAGGAATCAGGGGCTTCCAAGTGTCTTCCTTCCTTCTAAGAAAAAAGTGAAGTCAAGGAACATTCTTGCTTTCCAGGTTTTCAGGCTAATACACAGTTAACTACAGAAAGAACGTTACCATTTCCATTCAAGAGCCTGAATACAACCTCTAGCAAGTCACATAGCCAACATCTCTGGGTAAGGAACTTCAGTTTTCTATAACCCTAAAAGCAAATGCAGTTACTAGAGCTACATATGGTGGCTCAGACAGTAAAAGCATCTGCCTACAATGTGGGAGGCCTGGGTTCGATCCCTGGGTCAGGAAGATCCCCTGGAGAAGGAAATTGCAATGCACTCCAGTAATGTTGCCTGGAAAATCACATGGATGGGAGAGTCTGGTAGGTTACAGTCCATGAGGTCACAAAGAGTTGGACATGACTGAACGACTTCACTACTACACTACAGAACCACATACAGAATACAAAGCCAATGCATCATAAACATGTCTCACTGGCATAAGATCTTGGCTTCCTGGCCACCATAACACACCTGCCACGATACACTCCCTCAGGACCATTTGCATATGAAAACATTCTAAGTACTATTGGTCTAATATATGAACTGGACAGGAATATGGAGCCCCCAAATCTAAGAAAAATTCACTATCTTTCTCTGATTTGTTTATCTGCTAGTCCTGCTTTTCCTGTGGCTGACCCCTTTTTAAATTATAGCAAATTTTATAGTAAAGGTACCATCAGTTCAGTTCAGTTGCTCAGTGGTGTCTGGCTCTGTGACCCCCATGGACTGCAGCATGCCAGGCTTCCCTGTCCATCACTAACTCCCAGAGCTTGGTGAAACTCATGTCCATTGAGTTGGTGATGCTATACCCTGTACAATAAGTTCTGTGAAGTAAAAGAAAATTGTTCTGTGTATTTTCATGTGAAGCACTCATCTAATAGGTGTTTAATAAATTCAAAATGTTTTGTGAAACTGATAATTCAAAGAAAGAAATATTACTTTGAATTGATGATTACTTTGTACAGTATTATTCAAAGTAGCTAATGGAGAAAATCTGTGTTGACACTCGCTTTATAAAAGAATAAATTTGTGCACATATACACAGTGAAATATTATTCGTCTGTGGGAAAGAAGAAAACCTGCAATTTGTAACAGCATGTGTAGACATTGCGGGCATTATGCTAAATAAAATAGGTCAGAAAGAAAAAGGAAAATGCTCCTTGCAGGACATTTTGCCCTGTCCCAATTATCCATAAAATAACTACAGTAAATCCCCTCCATGCAAATAAGTTCCACTCTGAAAGTATATTTTTAAGTCTAACTTTGTTCATAAGGTCAAAAATTAGCTGAGGTACCTAACCAACATAATCAGCTATATGGTGCTATAGTGTAATAGGTTAAAGTACACATAACACACACACTCAACAACAACAGCAACAAAGAAAGCACTTTTAATCCTACAGTACCTTGACAAGTACAGTAAGACAGTATGACAGATGGCTCGCAGGGACTGTTATGTAGTGAACAGGCAAGAAGAGTTACTGTTTGGAGGAGGGAAAGGGGATGGGAGATAGTACAGCCGAAGGATCATTAGCAATCACAAATGGAAGACAAGCTGCAATTTCACTCTGCTTTACATAACTGGACATACAAGCACACGTTCACATCTTTGAAAGGCTGTAACTTGACAGTTTGTACTTAAAGGGCTTACTCTATTTGGTCCAGGCCAAACAGTCCTCAATATTTGGTCCTGCCCAACATATCTCAACATAATAAAAGCTATATATGACAAACCCACAGCAAACATTATCCTCAGTGGTGAAAACTGAAAGCATTTCCCCTAAAGTCAGGAACAAGACAAGGGTGCCCACTCTCACCACTACTGTTCAACATAATTCTGGAAGTTTTGGCTACAGCAATCAGAGCAGAAAAAGACACAAAAGGAATACAAATTGGAAAAGAAGAAGTAAAGCTTTCACTGTTCGCTGATGACATGATCCTATACACAGAAAACCCTAAAGACTCTACCAGAAAACTACTAGAGCTAATCAATGAATACAGTAAAGTTGCAGGATATAAAATAAACACACAGAAATCCCTTGAATTCCTATACAATAATAATGAGAAAATAGAAAAGAAATTAAGGAAGTGATACCTTTCACAGTTGCAACGAAAAGAATTAAATACTTAGGAATATATCTACCTAAGGAAACAAAAGACCTGTACATCAGTTCAGTTCAGTCTCTCAGTCATGTCCGACTCTCGGTGATCCCATGAATCACAGCACTCCAGGCCTCCCTGTCCATCACCAACTCCCGGAGTTCACCCAAACTCATGTCCATAGAGTCAGTGATGCCATTCAGCCACTATAAAACACTGCTGAAAGTAATCAAAGAGGACATTGATAGATGGAGAAATATACCATGTTCGTGGATTGGAAGAATAAATATTGTAAAAATGAGTATACTACCCAAAGTAATTCATATATTCAATGTAATCCCTATCAAGCTACCAACGATATTTTTCACAGAGCTAGAACAAATAATCTCACAATTTGTATGGAAATACAAAAACCTCGAATAGCCAAAGCAATCTTGAGGAAGAAGAATGGAACTGGGGGAATCAACCTGCCGGACCTCAGGCTCTACCACAAAGCCACAGCCATCAAGACAGTATGGTACTGGCATAAAGACAGAAATATAGATCAATGGAACAAAACAGAAAGCCCAGAGATAAGTCCACGCACCTATGGACACCTTATCTTTAACAAAGGAGGCAAGAATATAAAATGGAGAAAAGACAGTCTCTTTAACAAGTGGTGCTGGGAAAACTGGTTAGCCACGTGTAAAAGAAGGAAACTAGAACACTTCCTAACACCATGCACAAAAATAAACTCAAAATGGATTAAAGATCTAAATGTAAGACCAGAAACTATAAAACTCCTAGAGGAGAACATAGGCAAAACACTCTCTGACATAAATCACAGCAGGATCCTCCATGACCCACCTCCCAGAATATTGGAAATAAAAGCTAAACTAAACAAATGGAACCTAATTAAAATTAAAAGCTTCTGCCCAGCAAAGGAAACTATAAGCAAGGTGAAAAGACAGCCTGCAGAATGGGAGAAAATTATAGCAAATGAAAAACTGACAAAGAATTAATCTAACAAATATACAAGCAGCTTCTGCAGCTCAATTCCAGAAAAATAAATGGCCCAATCAAAAAATGGGCCAAGAACTAAACAGACATTTCTCCAAAGAAGACATACAGATGGCTAACAAACACATGAAAAAATGCTCAACATCCCTCATAATCAGAGAAATGCAAATCAAAACCACAATGAGATACCATTTCACACCAGTCAGAATGGCTGCTATCCAAAAGTCTACATGCAATAAATGCTGGAGGGGGTGTGGAGAAAAGGGAACCCTCTTACACTGTTGGTGGGAAAGCAAACTAGTCCAGCCACTATGGAGGACAGTGTGGAGATTCCTTTAAAAAAGGAAATAGAACTGCCATACGACCCAGCAATCGCACTCCTGGGCATAAACACCGAATAAACCAGAATGGAAAGAGACACATGTACTCCAATGTTCATTGCAGCACTGTTTATGATAGCTAGGACGTGGAACCAACCTAGATATCCATCTGCAGACGAATGGATAAGAAAGCTTTGGTACCTATGCACAATGGAGTATTATTCAGCCATTAAAAAGGATACTTTTGAATCAGTTCTAATGAGGTGGATGTAACTGGAGCCTATTATACAGAGTGAAATAAGCCAGAAAGGAAAACACCAATACAGCATACTAACGCATATATATGGAATTTAGAAAGATGCAAATGATAACCCTGTATTGCGAGATAGAAAAAAGACACAGGTGTATACAACAGTCTTTAGGATTCTGTGGGAGCGGGCAAGGGTGGGATGATTTGGGAGAATGGCATTGAAACATGTATATTATCATATGTGAAATGAATCGCCAGTCCAGATTTGATGCATGAGACAGGATGCTCGGGGCTGGTGCACTGGGATGACCCAGAAGGATGGGATGGGGAGGGAGGTGGGCGGGGGGTTCAAGATTGGGAACACATGTACACCCGGGGCAGATTCATGTCAATGTATGGCAAAACCAACTAATATAATATTGTAAAGTAATTAGCCTCCAATTACAAAAAAAAACATTATGGGGAAAACTGGAAAAAATTGTGAGTAAAATATAAATTCAATGAAAACAATATATATATATATATATATATATATATACATATATATTTTAATTGGAGGCTAATTAGTTTACATTATTGTATTGGTTTTAAAAGCACACTTTTGAAGGTCCCAATTGCCATAAAGTACCAGACTAGAGGAAATTTTAAAAGTTTTAGAAGAAATCCAAAGGAAACATTGGAGGCCAAAACTAGCTGCCAGTGGTGGAGTTATATATATATATATATTGTCTGTTATATATATATATATATATTGTCTGTCCAAAACCATTTGCCATGGACCAAATTGTTCATGGACATTTTTGGCAGAACCAAATTTCAAGGATCTTTTAGTGTGGCCCAGATGTCTTATGTTCAGTTTGGGCAGGACCAAATGTCTGGTAACCCCAATACCTGAATGTATCACTTATATGTGTTATTTGTAACAAAAAATGAAACTCATATATGCATAAGTTAAAGAAGTGGTTGTCAATGGGTGATGTGAGAAACAGGGAGAAGTTGGTAAAAGATGATAAAATTTCAGCTGTAAAATGAATAAGGTCTAAGGATTTAACATAAAGTATGGTAAAATTTGCTGAGAGAAAAACTTAAATGTTCTCACCAAATAAAAAGAGGCAGAGAAATATATAAGACTGACAGATATGCAATTAGTTAGACAGGGGGATATTTTACCAATAAACTAGCAAATCTTTAGAAATCTCTAGGTGATGTGATACCATAAACATAGTTCTCTCTCTGATGTTGAAGAAAACACTAGAATAGTCTAGAAGTGTCTAAACTAACCCTCTCAGTGCATGTCTAGAAAAAGCTACAAGGATGAAGAAAATGGTGAGGGATAAGAAGATGGTACTGAATTGGAATTCACATAGAACTCCACCACTGGCAGCTAGTTTTGGCCTCCAATCTTTCCTTTGGATTTTTTCTAAAACTTTTAAAATTTCCTCTAGTTTGGTACTTTATGGCAATTGGGACCTTCAAAAGTGTGCTTTTAAAACCAATACAATAATGTAAACTAATTAGCCTCCAATTAAAATAAATAAATAAAATAAAATTAGTGTTCATTAGTTGTTGAAGGAATTCTAATGAATTTTTATAATAGTGGATTTTTAAATTAAACAAATTGCTATATAAATGGATAGAATTTCATTTATAAACTTTAATGTGTTTTAAGCAACCTGTTTTTAGATTTACATGCCATGCATCTATTTGGCAGGTTTTTCAAAGATGTTAAGCATAGTGCTACAGTCTGGAAAGTGAATTCTAGAAAGAACATTCAATGAATAGGTAACTAATATTAGTTAAATATTTATTTGGTGTGCTTAGTATATAATATTGTCATATTTTTGTTAATAATATCTTGTACACACTTGAGAAAATAAAACAAATTATAATAAAAAATTATTTTAGTTGTTTGTTTTCTCGTGACAGAAGATGGGATTTCCTGTCTATGTCTCTAGTTCAGTTCAGTTCAGTCGCTCAGTCATGTCCGACTCTCCGCAACCCCATGAATCACAGCACGCCAGGCCTCCCTGTCCATCACCAACTCCCGGAGTTCACTCAAACTCATGTCCATCGATGTCAGTGATGCCATCCAGCCATCTCATTCTCTGTCGTCCCCATCTCCTCTTGCCCCCAATCCCTCCCAGCATCAGACTCTTTTCCAGTGAGTCAACTCGTCTCATGAGGTGGCCAAAGTATTGGAGTTTCAGCTTTAGCATCAGTCCTTCCAATGAACACCCAGGATTGATCTCCGTTAGAATGGACTGGTTGGATCTCCTTGCAGTCCAAGGGACTCTCAAGAGTCTTCTCCAGCACCACAGTTCAAAAGCATCAATTCTTCAGCGATCAGCTATCTTCACAGTCCAACTCTCACATCCACACATGACCACGGGAAATACCATAGCCTTGACTAGATGGACCTTGGTTGGCAAAGTAATGTCTCTGCTTTTTAATATGCTATCTAGGTTTTTTGTCATTGACTGTGACACAAGATAGATTAACAGGAGGAAAAAACACAATTTTTAACTCATGCCTAAGGAGGTGTCAGAAATGAGACCTAAGAAGTGGCCATAGAAGGCAGAGAGAAAGAAACAATACATTCGTGATACTTCCTTACTGCATAAAGTAAAAAGACATTATATGGGGTTATGAGCTTGCTAGATTCCATTCCCTCCCATAGACACATGGGAATTTCTGTTAAATGTCTTTCTGACATTTTTGTTCAGTTACTCAGTCGTGTCCGACTCATTGTAACCCTGTAGACTGCAGCACGCCAGGCTTCTCTGTCCTTGACTATCTCCTGGAGTTTGCTCAAACTCATAGTCATTGAGTCACTGATGCCATCCAACCATCTCATCCTCTGTCATCCTCTTCTCCTCTTGCCTTCAATATTTACTAGCATCAGGGTCTTTCTGACATTACTTATTTTCTTGTTAATGCATGATTATTAATGACACAAATAAAATTCTAAGATGTATAAAAATTATGTACATAGTTGAATAAGAATAATTTAATTCAATAACTGTTCATTAACCTCTTAATTTGCACGGGCACATTGCTAAAAAAAGAGACACATAAAAAAATGAAGATATTGCATATAAGCGTCTGTCCTAGTCAAACTGGAAAAACACAGTTCATAAGAAGAAACACAAGATGGAGTATAGAACTATTTGAAATACAGTGAATACACAGTTGATAGCAACAAAAAGCAGGACAAGAATCAGGAACGCTTCTGGTCTATTGATAGATCTACAACATCTTTTGAATAAGAAAATGAATGTGAGCTATATGTAAGACAAGCTATATGTATTAAAACATAAGGGTGAAGGCATTATAACTAGAGATACAGAAATAAAGTCATATGAATGAGATTTTAGTGTATGTTTGGAGAACAGACAGAGGTCCAAACAAACTGGGTGAAGGTATCCAAGCAAAGGGAAATATTGGAAGAAAATATAGGTAAGACAAAGAATGCCAGCCATAAGTCCCTTTTTCCCCTTATACCCTGCTAAAACTTCACATGTGTTAACTGAAGGAATATTACTTCTATGTGGAGTGCAAATGATGCTCATTTCATAGATATTTGAAGAAAGAGGATGCATATAATTAAAGCAAATTGCTAAGACTCAGAGACAGTAGTCACCCAGGTCTACCTGCGTGTGTGCATGCTAAGTCACTTCTGTCATGTCCAACTCTTTGCAACCCTATAGACTGAGTCTTCCAGGCTCCTCTGCCCATGGGATTCTTCAGGCAAGGATACTGGAGTGGTTTGCCATGTTCTCTTTAGGGGATCTTCCCAATGCAGAGATTGAACCCAAATCTCCTGCAACTCCTGCATTGCAGGTGGAATTTTTATCTCTGAGCCACCAGGGAAGCCCAGGTCTACCTGACCCTAAGCCTATTAATGGAACAGTGTACTTTATATTGCTGTAATGACTTTTTATTTATGTTTTTAATTGTAGGATAATTGCTTTGCAATGTTTAATTGGCTTCTGCCATATATCAACATGAATCATCAATGGTTTTGTTGTAATTGTTGCTCAGTTGATAAGTACTTTCTCACTCTTTGTGACACATGGAGTGCAGCATGCCAGGTTTCCATGTCCTTTACTATGTCCCGAAGTTTGCTCAAACTCATGGACATTGAGTCCATGATGCCGTTCAACCATCTCATCATCTGTCACCCACTTCTCCTCCTACCTTCAGTCTTTCCCAGCATCAGGGTCTTTTCCAATGAGTTGGCTCTTCTCATCAGGTGGTCAAAGTGATGAAACTTCCTCTTCAGCATCAATCCTTCCAATGAATATCCAGGATTGAGTTCCTTTAGGATTGACTGTTTTGATCTTCTTGCTGTCCATGAGACTCTCAAGAGTCCTTTCCAGCACCACAGTTCAAAATCATCAGTTCTTCATTGCTCAGTTTTCTTTATGATACAACTTCCACATCTGTACATGACTACTGGAAAAACCATAATTTTGACTAAATGGTCCTTTGTTGGCATAGTGATGTCTGTTTTCTAATATGCTGTCTAAGTTTGTCTTTTAATTTCATGGTCTCAGTCACAGTCCACATGACTTTGGAGCTCAAGAAAGTAAAATCTGTCACTCTTTCCAATTTCTTCCCATCTATTTTCCATGAAATGATGGGACTGGATGCCACAATCTACATTTTTTGAATGTTGAGTTATAAGCCAGCCTTTTCACTCTTCTCTTTTACCCTCATAAGAGGTTCTTTGGTTCCTCTTTGCTTTATGCCATTAAGGTGGGATCATTTGCATATCTGAATTTATTAATATTTCTCCTGGCAAACTTAATTCCATCTTGTGATTCATCCATCTTGGCATTTCACATGATGTACTCTGTTAAATAAACAGGGTGACAATATATAGACTTAACATACTCCTTTTCCCAATTTTGAATCAGTCTATTGTTCTATGTCCGATTCCAACTATTAGTTCTTGTCCTGAATACGGGTTTCTTAGAAGACAAGTAAAGTGGTCTCGTAGTCCCATCTCTTTGAGAAATTTTAACAGTTTTTTATGATCCACTCAGTCTAAGGCTTTAACATAGTTAATGAAGCAGAATAGATTTTTTTTTAAATTGGCCATTCTGTTTCTTCAAAAGTGTTCTTGCCCACAGTAGTAGATACAATGGTCATCTGATTTAAATTTGCCCGTTGCTGTCCATTTCAGTTCACTGATTCCTAAAATGTTGATGCTCACTGTTGTCATCTCCTGCTTGACCACACTCAATTTACCTTGATTCACGGACCTAATATTCCAGGTACCTATGCAGTACTGTTCTTTACAGTATCAATCTTTACTTTCACCACCAGACGCATCCATAGCTGGGTGTATACATATGTACCTTCCCTCTTGAATCTCCCTCCTACCCACCACCCCTGTCTGCCCCTCCAGCTTGCCACAGAGACTGGGTTGAGCTCCCTACATTATATAGCAAATTCCCACGGACTATCTGTTTTACTCACGGGAATGCTTATGTTTCAGTGATACTCTCCCAATTCATCCCACCCTCTCCTTCCTCTGCTGTGCCCACATGTCTATTTTCTATGTCTATGTCTATATCGATGCCCTGCAAATAGTTTCATCAGCACCATGTTTCTAGATTCCATATAAGTGTGTTAATATATGATATATGTCTTTATCTTTTTGACTTATTTCCCTCTGCATAAGAGATTCAAAGTTCATTTGCCTCACTATACCAAAATTTGTTCTTTTTTAATCTCTGAGTAAGCAGGTCAGGAAGCAACAGTCAGAACTGTACATGGAACAACAGACTGGTTCCAAATAGGAAAAGGAGTACGTCAAGGCTGTATATTGTCACCTTGCTTATTTAACTTATATGCAGAGTACATCATGAGGAAGGCTGGGCTGGAAGAAGCACAAGCTGGAATCAAGATTGCTGGGAAAAATATCAACAACCTCAGATATGCAGATGACACCACCCTTATGGCAGAAAGTGAAGAGGAACTCAAAAGCCTCTTGATGAAAGTGAAAGAGGAGAGTGAAAAGGTTGGCTTGAAGCTCAACATTCAGAAAATGAAGATCACGGCATCTGGTCCCATCACTTCATGGGAAATAGATGGAAAAACAGTGGAAACAGTGTCAGACTCTATTTTTGGGGGCTCCAAAATCACTGCAGATGCTGATTGCAGCCATGAAATTAAAAGACTCTTACTCCTTGGAAGGAAAGTTATGACCAACCTAGACAGCATATTAAAAAGCAGAGACATTACTTTGCCAACAAAGGTCCGTCTAGTAAAGGCTATGAAATTAAAAGACGCTTACTCCTTAGAAGGAAAGTTATGATCAACCTTGATAATATTTTAAAAAGCAGAGACATTACTTTGCCAACAAAGGTCCGTCTTGTCAAGGCTATGGTTTTTCCTGTGGTCATGTATGGATGTGAGAGTTGGACTGTGAAGAGGGCTGATCGCCGAAGAATTGATGCTTTTGAACTGTGGTGTTGGAGAAGACTCTTGAAAGTCCGTTGTACTGCAAGGAGATCCAACCAGTCCATTCTAAGGGAAATCGATCCTGGGTGTTCATTGGAAGGACTGATGCTAAAGCTGAAACTGCAGTACTTTGGCCACCTCATGCGACGAGTTGACTCACTGGAAAAGACTCTGATGCTGGGAAGGGTTGGGGGCGGGAGGAGAAGGGGACGACTGAGAATGAGATGGCTGGATGGCATTACCGACTCTGTGGACATGGGTTTGAGTGAACTCCGGGAGTCGGTGATGGACAGGGAGGCCTGTTGTGCTGTGATTCATGGGGTCGTGGAGAGTCGGACACAAGTGAGTGACTGAACAGAACTGAACTGAACTGAATATTCCATTGTATATATGTACCACAATTTTTTTATCCATTCACCTGTGATGGACATCTAAGTTGATTCCATATCCTGGCTACTGTAACTAGTACTGCAATGAACACTGGGGTGCATGTGTCTTTTAAAATTGTGGTTTTCTCAGGATATATGCCCAGAAGTGGGATTGCTAAGTCATATATTACCTTTATTCTTAGATTTTTAAGAAATCGCCACAATGTTCTCCACAGTGGCTTATCAATTTACATTTCCACCAGCAGTGCAAGAGGGTATCTTTGCTCCACATTCTCTCCAGAATCCATTGCTTGTAGATTTTTTTATGATGGCCATTCTAACTGTTATGAGGTGATATCACATTGCAATGTTGGTGTCCATTTCTCCAATAATAAGCAATGTTTTCTCCCATTCTGAGTAAGCTCAAACATGGACAAATTTGAGAAGATATTTGATTTCAAAAAGTGAAGAAGTTGGATTCTATTTCAAGGAAAATGGGTTTCCAGCCAATTTTTGGAGAAGGCTGTGATATGATCAGAGATGTGCTTCAGTAGGTCATTTCTGCATACCTCAAACCCATGTGATTGCACTCGGAATTAGTTGGACCCTTTAACGTGCAGATTTCAGTGTAAATAACAGTGACTGGCATCTTTGGTCCAACGTCTCCAAAAGCTTATATAGTTTTTCTATTTATTTAAATTAATAAATATCCTGTGGACACTGACCAGAAGTGCAATGAGTATTACCTTACTCATTTTAATTCTGAATGTATTACTTTAGACCATACCTTCCTCATGGTGACTTTCATCTCCATGTTTCTCATGCTGTAGATGAGAGGGTTCAGCATGGGGGCAATCACAGTGTAAAGCACAGACATTTCCTTATCCTTATTTTCAGTACCTGCAGGTAGAACGTACATGTAGATACAAGGAACAAAGAACAAAGCTACAACCATTATGTGAGAACTACAGGTTGAGAGAGCTTTTTTTCGTCTGGCAGAAGAGTATGATCTAAGATTATATAATATGATTATATAAGAAACTAATAGGACAAAAAAAAAAAACAAGAACCACAACCATCCCTGAATTTGCAATCATTAAGATATTAACAACATGAATATCTTCGCACACCAATTTCAAAAGTGGCCTCACATCACATAGGTAGTGATCTATCTGATTAGGACCACAGAAAGGTAAACTGAGTATTACCAACAGCAGAGCAATAGAATGCCCAAAACTCACAGCCCAGGCCAGAGCAATCAGCATGTCACACCTCTGTCTGTTCATAATGACCACGTAGTGCAGGGGCTTGACAATAGCGACATAGCGGTCAAAAGCCATGGACATTAGGATGAATATTTCCACACCTGCCAGCAAGTGGGCAGTGAAGAGCTGGGTCATACAGTCGTTATAGGAAATGTTTCTTCGTGCTGCAGCTAAGTCCCTGATTAGCCTGGGGACCACAGTGGAGGTGTAGCTGACATCCATGAGGGAGAGGTGACAAAGAAGGTAGTACATCGGTTGTTGCATTAGATGACTGCAGGTGATGGTGAGCAAGATGATAAAATTCCCCATTAAGACAGTCAGGTAACAGAGCAGGAACAAGAAAAATAGCAGTAGCTCTACTTACTTATTACACCACAGTCCCATGAAAACAAATTCTGTGACATTGTTCTGATTTTCCATGACGTTGAGGTGAGTTCAGAACACACAACAAAAATTTACTTCATCTGAAATGACACAGAACATAATATATCTTTAATAACACTTTCTAAGTTTTGGAGTATTTCTACATGAATAAAACTGTAGTTTATACAGGATTATTCCAGATACAATCTTGTAAATCCTTTTAGATTAGTGGTGTCATTATATTTAAAGAGGTATTTAGTAAAAGCCTGTCTTAAGCCTAAAACTTTTGTAAACATTTCAAATGCATTTAAGTCATGCTTAGTTATTACTAAGTTATAATACCTATTACTTAGTTATTACTCTGATACTCGTTTTACATATGGATAAACCAAAAAATGGGGGATCAATTAATTCTACAGGATTCCCTGGTGGCTCAGACGATAAAGAATCTGCATACAATGCGGGAGATCTGGGTTCAATCCCTGGGTTGGGAAGATTCCCTGAAGGAGGACATGGCAATCCACTCCAGTATTCTTGCCTGGAGAATCCCCATGGACAGAAGATCCTGGTGGGCTATAGTCTATGGAGTTGCAAAGAGTCGGATATGACTGAGCAGCTAAACACAGCACAACACAGTTAATTCTACAAAATCATTAAGATAATTAAATAGCAACCTAATACATGAACCTGCATTTGATGCCATTTTCCATGCTCGGAAGAGTTATGCTACCTCATCTATTGACCAAATAAATGTACTACCAGGTCTTCCCACCTCCATAAAGAATATGTGGTTTTATGCCATTTATGCCATCTATACCTGTAGAACTTTAGGTAAGTTCCTTCCCTCCTCTATGGTACACATAATTTTTGTATAAAGTCTAAATTATAGGTGAAAATTACAAATACCCATTGGAAGCAAACATTTATTTTTTAAATAGGAACAAAACAAGTTTCTTAATTATGGCAGGCATAGTCTTAAGTATTTTTTAACAGTTTCAATGACTCTGCTTCTTTGCACCATGGACATACAGAAAATGAACTTGAGGCAAAATTAGTGGGTGTCTAAATATAGGAAGAGAAGTTATTATTACTCAAAGTGTTATCCTTTTATTAATCATATTAATAATTTTTTATTAATAAAATAAATAATATTTTAGAGGTCACTATTGTAACACCAGAAAAACTTTGGAGATGTGGTTGTTATCTATAGACATATTGAAGAACTCAATGTGATTAATAGATGATCTGCTTATTGAAATACACATTTTGAATAGTGCCACCACTTTGATGCAATACAACTAGGAGCAGATAGTGAATATGTTGGAACCGTCATCTTTTACCCATAATCATATGTCTTCCAGAGAAATTATATTTTACCTAAAGGACTCTTAATTTCAATACATTATTTTAATGGTATAAGTGGGGAACAATATGAATCATTAGACAGATGACTCATTTAATGATTATGAAGATGAGGATTCAGGCGTCACAGGTGGCCCTAATGGTAAAGAACCCACCTGCCAATGCAGGAGACATAAGAGACATGGGTTTGATCCCAGGGTTGGGAAAATCTCCTTGGAGTAGGAAATGTCAACTCACTCCAGCATTTTTGCATGGAAAATCCCATGGATAAAGGAGCCTGGTGAGCTACAGTCCATGAAATTTCAAAGAGTCAAACATTCCTGAGCTACTGAGCATGCACATCAAGGCTCTCGTGTCCTGCTGTAAGCATTTCATTCTCTCTAAGCCTCTTTCTTCAACTACTAAGTAGAACTAATAATGCTGAGCATCAGTAGATTGAATTTACTATGATCAAAGATTTTTGTAAAAATAAAATGCTATTCAAACTCCCAATTATTTTCTCAATATTGACCTCAATTATTTTTCTCAATTAAATGACATGCACACACACACACACACACACATATAAATGTCTCTCTCTCTCTCTATATATATATATATATATATATATAACAGGTAAGCATTGTTATGTTTATATATATTTCTAAATATATAATATATATTATATATATATTATAACAATGCTTTTATATGTATAAAACAATGCTTACCTGTGAAATTTTAAATTTTTTTGAAGTACTATAATTCTTTAGACCAGTTACTTTTGTTTTTCTGTGAGTGTGCTATGAAACAGCAAATAAATATGGAATACCTCTTAAGCTCCTGTGAATCTTCCATCAGAAGTAATTTAGGAAAACATTGCTAGGGATGTCTTCAATTCTATTAAAAGGTACAAAAGGACCAGAGGGGAAAACTCCCTCATGAATTTTTCAGCAGCCAATGGGTTTGTAGTCATAATTGTAAATAAAGCCAATAAAATTATAGTGAGTGTATATATAGGCTTGAAGGTTGCTTTTTTTATTTATCTCTTGGGGGTTATCGGACTAATGATGCAACACTTCTCTAATATTATACCACTGAAAATGTTATGGATACTTTTCCATCTCTCTTCTCTCCTAGAATATTTCTTCCAAGACTTGTCACTATTTTTCACAATACATAATATATATTTAACAAATGTTTCATTCTTAATTATCCAATTTACAGATTTTTTCCGTTACTGTATTACCTAGTATTAGGGTGCTGGTAAGAAATTGGAAAAGCCACAATGAGTAATCATTTCCCCCCTCCCTTTTTTTCTTTTTTGGCTTTGTTTTGTCCTGTCTTTCCTTGAATGAAAGAGCGAGAGGAATGACCCCAGAAAGTGAAGTAACACGTTGATTAAATTCTAGTCCTTACTTTATAGCAGGCAATCCCTATGGGTCTATGCAAGATTACTACAGAGGCTAATCTTGTTATATATGCTGTCTTAGGTTTAAAAAATTGCTTATCTCCACACAACCTTCCCGACACAGCCAAAAGAACAAATAACTCCCGCGACAAAGAGTGCAGGCGGTGACACGAAATAAATGCACATAAACCCCATGCAGAGGGCAGGCATGGGGAGCGGAAACAAGTCCACACTAGCTCCCAATGCAGAGGCCAGCCCAGGAATCCGAAACAAGTGTACACTAGCCCTGTGAAGCAAAGGGCAAGCCTGGGGAGCCAGAACAAGTCCACACGAGCCCCATGGCACAGAGGGAGAGCTTATGGGGCTGAGACAAGCGAACACGAGCCCCACGGCACAGAGGGTGAACTTAGGGGGCTGAGGGAAGCACATGCAAGTCACTCAGAGGCAGAGGAATCCACATAAGCACCTACTGAGCAAGTTTCAGCCAGCAGGGCAGGGCAGGACAGAGGAACATAAGCACGGGCAATGATCCCAGGGACAGGTAGGGGCTGGCAGAACTGCAGATATTCTGAGAGGGCCACTTTGAAGCAGGTGTGGAAATAGAGGTGCCTAACACCGTGAAGTGGTTTGCCATTTCCTTTTCCAGTGGACCACATTCTGTCAGAACTCTCCACCATGACCTGTCGGTCTTTGGTGGCCCCACACGGCATGGCTTAGTTTCACTGAGTTAGACAAGGCTGTGGTTAATGTGATCAGACTGGCTAGTTGTCTGTGATTGTGGTTTCAGTCTGTCTGCCTTCTGATGCGCTTTCTCAGCGCCTACTCTCTTACTTGGGTTTCTCTTATCTTGGACATGGGGTATCTCTTCATGGCCACCGCACCTGACCTTGGACATAAGGCAGTTCCAAAGAGTTGCTCAAACTACTGCCGCCGCTGCCGCCACCGCCGCTAAGTCGCACAACTGCACTAATTTCACAGGCTAGCAAATTAATGGTCAAAATTCTCCAAGCCAGGCTTCAGCAATACATTAAATGTGAACTTCCTGATGTCCAAGTTGGATTTAGAAAAGGCAGAGGAACCAGAGGTCAAATTGTCAACACTCACTGGATCATTGAAAAAGCAAGAGAGTTCCAGAAAAACATCTATTTCTGTTTTATTGAATATGCCAAAGCCTTAGACTGTTTGGATTGCAGTAAACTGTGGAAAATTCTGAAAGAGATGGGAATACTAGACCGCCTGACCTGCCTCTTCAGAAACCCGTGTGCAACTCAAGAAGCAACAGTTAAAACTGGACACAGAACAACAGACCGGTTCCAAATCAGGAAAGGAGTACGTCAAGGGTGTATAGTGTCACCCTGCTTATTTAACTTATATGCAGAGTACATCATGAGAAACGCTGGGCTGGAAGAAGCACAAGCTGGAATCAAGATTGCCAGGAGGAATATCAATAACCTCAGATATGCGATGACACCACCCTTATGACAGAAAGTGAAGAAGAATTAAAGAGCTTATTGATGAAAGTGAAAGAGGAGAGTGAAAGTTGGCTTGAAGCTCAACATTCAGAAAATTAAGATCATGACATCCAGTCCCATCACTTCATCTATGGCAAATAGATTGGGAAACAGTTGCTGACTTTATTTTTTGGGGCTCCAAAATCACTGCAGATGCTGATTGCAGCCATGAAATTAAAAGACACTTACTCCTTGGAAGGAAAGTTATTATCAACCTAGACAGCATATGAAAAACCAGAGACAATATTTTGCCAACAAAGGTCCGTCTAGTCAAGGCTATGGTTTTTCCAGTGGTCGTGTATTTATGTGAGAGTTGGACTGTGAAGAAAGCTGATCACCAAAGAATTGATGCTTTTGAACTGTGGTGCTGGAGAAGACTCTTGAGAGTCCCTTGGACTGCAAGGAGATCCAACCAGTCCATTCTAAAGGAGATCAATCCTGGGTGTTCATTGGAAGGACTGATGCTAAAGCTGAAACTCCAATACTTTGGCCACCTCACGCAAAGAGCTGACTCATTGGAAAAACTCTAATGCTTGGAGGGATTGGAGACAGGAAGAGAAGGGGATGACAGAGGTTGAAATGGCTGGATTTCATCACTGACTAGATGGACATGAGTTTGAGTGAATTCCAGGAGTTGGTGATGGACAGGTAGGCCTGGCGGCTGCGATTCATGGAATCACAAAGAGTTGGACATGACTGAGTGACTGAACTGAACTAAACTGAACACCGCAAAAGCTAGAATGACTGCCCAAAGGCATACTGAACCTGTAGACACTACAAACTTTCTGCTGGTCACTGTACTGCCCTTCAGAGAGAGGAGCTCCAGCTCCATCAACCAGAACACAGGCACAAGCTCCCTCAACCAGGAAAAGATCACATGATTCTAACCCATCCCCGTCCACAGTGGCAGACTCCACAACAAAGAGCTACGTCTTTGAGAACTTAATTTTTTTTTTTCTTTCTCTCTCTCTCTTTCCTTTTTTTTTTTTTTTTCCTCTTATGAACCACACTGTTTATTCCCCCAGCATATCTCCACCTTCACACTAGCCTTTAGTGGTGCTGTGGAGTTTTCGTCTTTGTTTTTCTTGTTATAAAAATTAAAGTAAATCATTTTAAGTTTATTTCTTCTTATAAGTCATACTGTTTATTCCCCAACATATTTCAACCATTACATGAGCATTTTGCGGTGCTGTGGGGTTTTCCTCTTTGTGTTTCTTGTCAAAAAAAATAAAATAAAAATAAAATAATTTGTTTAACTTTTTTTCCTCTCAGGTTTTTTTTTTCATTTTTCTTGATTTTTTAAAAATATTTTTTAATATATTAAACTGCTTTTCATACAGTTCTTTACTGGGTGTAGTTATTTCAGAATTTATATAAATCTTATCCACATATGTCTGTTTATCTTTTCTATTTTTTCTTTTTTTAATCCTCTTCTCCACTTCCACTTTTCTCTTTTCCATCCATTCTTCTTTTTCTTTGTTCTCTCTCTTTTTTTTATTCTCTTTTTTTCCCTTCACTCTTTTTTCTTTTGCCAAGTAAGTTAAACCGTTGAGCTGTTTATGCTATTTTCCCAAGTTGGCCCTCTGCACATGCTCAGATTTCCAGATTGAGCATTAGCTAATTCTGCTTTCAGTTGGTTGATATCACCTCTGATTTCTCTTGTTCACCAAGTCAATCTCCTGTACTAGTTTCTTTAGAAGACTTTGTCTATAACTGTAAGTGTGGAAGTGTGTGTGTGTGTGTCCTAGCATTTCTGTAATTACCTACTTGATCTCCTCCCACTAGAACACAGGCATAAGTCACCCCCAAAAAGAAATCAACACAAACCACCCAACCAACACTTCCCTCCAAGGTCAAAAATCAAAAGGAAGAAGTAATACAACCCTAAAGACTGGGAAAAGGAGACCTCAAGTGGATCAAGTTAGAAAAAATATAGCAAAAAGACAGAGAAATACAGTACAAATGAAACAGAAAGGTAGAAACTCACAACCCCAAATAAACAAAAAGGAAATAAGTAATCTCCCTGAAAGAGAATTCAAAATAATGATAGCAAAGATGCTTCAAAGATTTGAAAATAGATGGAAAACGTGCAAGAAGCATTTAACACAGTTACTAAAATCACTAAGGACATTGAAGAAATAAAGAATAAGCAAATGGAGATGAATAACATAATTACCAAAATTAAAAATACTCTAGAGGGAATCAATAGCAGAATAACTGAGGCAGAGGAATGGATAAGTGAGCTGGAGGATAGAATAGTGGAAATAACTGCTGAAAAGAAGGATAAAGGGAAAGGAATGAAAAGAATTGAGGATAGCCTCAGAGATCTTCGGGGCAATATTAAACACACCAACACTTAAGTTATAGGGGTCCCAGAGGAAGAAGAAAAAAGGAAGGCAAGGAGAATTTTTTTTAATAAATTATAGGTGAAAACTTCCCCAACATGGGAAAGGAAATAATCAAGTCCAAGAAGTTCAGAGAATCCCTTACAGGTTAAACTCAAGGAGAAATACATTGAAACACATATTAATCAAGCTAAAAGAGATTAAGCACAAAGAAAAAATATTAAAAGCAGCAAGGGAAAAGCAACAAGTAAAATACAAGTGAAAACCCATGTGATTAACACAGGATCTTTCAGCAGAATCTCTACAGGCCAGAAGGGAATGGCAATATATATTTAAAGTACTGAAAGAGAAAAACCTACAACCATGATTACTATATCCAGAAAAGATCTCATTCAAAATTGATGGAGAAATAAAAAACTTTACAGATAAGCAGAAGTTAATAGAATTCAGAACCGCTAAACCAGACCTGGAACAAATTCTAAAGGGACTTATATAGCCAGTAAACACAAGAGAAAGGAAACACCCACAAAAACAAACCCAAAACAATAAAGAAAATGCCAAAAGGAACATATGTATCAATAATTACCTTAAATGTAAATGGATTAAATGGACCAACCAAAAGATACAGACTGACTCAGTTCAGTTCAGTCATTCAGTCGTGTCTGACTATTTGCAAACCCATGAAATGCAGCACGCCATGCCTCCCTGTCCATCACCAACTCCCGGAGTCCACCCAAACCCAAGTCCATTGAGTCGGTGATGCCACCCAACCATCTCATCCTCTGTCGTCCCCTTCTCTTCCTGCCCTCAATCTTTCCCTACATCAGGGTCTTTTCCAGTGAGTCAGCTCTTTGCATCAGGTGGCCAAAATATTGGAATTTCAGCTTCAAAATCAGTCCTACCCAGGACTGATCTCCTTTAGGATGGACTGGTTGGATCTCCTTGCAGTCCAAGGGACTCTCAAGAGTCTTCTCCAACACCACAAGTCAAAAGCATCAATTGTTCAGCGATCAGCTTTCTTTGTAGTCCAACCTCACATCCAAACACGACCACTGGAAAAACCATAGCCTTGACTAGAAGGACTTTTGTTGGCAGAGTAATGTCTCTGCTTTTTAAGATAATGTATAGGTTGGTCATAACTTTCCTTTCAAGGAGTAACTGTCTTTTAATTTCATGGCTGCACTCACCATCTGCGGTGATTTTGGAGCCCCCAAAATAAAGTCAGCCACTGTTTCCATTGTTTCCCCATTTATTTGCCATGAAGTGATGGGACCGGATCCCAAGATCTTAGTTTTCTGAATGTTGAGCTTTAAGCCAACTTTTTCACTCTCCTCTTTCACTTTCATCAACTGACTGAATGGATACAAAAACAAAACCCATATATATGCTACCTATCAGAGACCCATTTCAGACCTAGAGAAAAATACAGACTGAAAGGAAAAGGATGGAAAAGGATATTCCATGCAAATGGAAACCAAAAGAAAACTGGAGTGGTAATTCTTATTTCAGACTAAATAGACTTTAAGATAAAGAATATCATAAGAGTCAAAGAAGGACATTACATGATGGTCAAGGGATCAATCCAAGAAGACGACATAACAATTGTAAATGTCTATGCACCCAACATAGGAGTACCATAGTACATAAGGCAAACACTAACAATCATAAGAGGTGAAACTGACAGCAGCACAATAATAGTAGGGGACTTTAACATCCCACTTTCACCAACGGACCATTCATCAAAACATAATCAAAAAGGAAACACAAACCTTAAGTGAAACATTAGACCAAATGTACCTAATTGATATTTTCAGGATTTTCCATCTAAATGCAGAATACAATTTCTTCTCAAGTGCACACGGGACATTCTCCCAGATAGACCACAACTTGGGCCATGAATCAAGTCTCAGTAAATTTAAGAAAATTGAAATTGTATCAAGTATCTTCTCTGACCACAATGCTATGATACTAGATATCAACTACAGGAAAAAAAAAAAAGAGCAAAAAAACAAACAAACAAACAAACAAACTCTTGGAGATTAAACAATACATCACTAAATAACAAAGAGTTTACTGAAGAAATAAGAAAATATCAAAAGATTCCTAGAAACAAATGACAATGAAAACACAATGACCCAAAACCTATGGGATTCAGCAAAAGCTGTTCTAAGAGATTTATAGAGATACAATCATATCTCCACAAACAAGAAAAGGGTCAAGTAGACAGCCTAATTCTACATCTAAGGCAGATGTACAAAGAAGAACCAAAAAACCCCAAAGATAGCAGAAGGAAGGAGATCATAAAAGTCAGAGCAGAAATCATTGAAAAATAAATGGAAACAATAGCAAATATTGGTAAAACTAAAATCTGGTTCTTTGAGAAGATAAACAAAATGGAAAAACCACTAGCCAGACTCATCAAGAGAAAAAGGGAGAAAAATAAAATCAATAAAATTAGAAATGAAAAAGGAGAGGTTACAACAGGCAGCACATAAATACAAAGGATCATAAGAGAATATTATAAGTGACTATGTGCTAATAAAATGGAAAATATAGAGGAAATGAACAGATACTTAGAAAAGATAAGCCTGCCAAGGCTGAATCAGGAAGAAGCAGAAATTATAAACAACCCAGTTACAAGCACTGAAATTGAAGCAGTGATAAAGAATCTCCCCAAAAAGAAAAACCTAGGGCCAGATGGTTTCACAGGGGAATTCTATGGAACATTTAGAGAAGAACTGTTGTTTATTTTTCTGAAACTCTTTCAAAAAATTGCAGAGGAAGGAGAACTTCCAAACTCATTCTACAAGGCCACAATTACCCTGATGCCAAAACCACGAAAAAAACAACACGAAAAAAGCAAATTACAGGCCAACATCACTGAGGAACATAGATGTAAAAATCCTCAACAAAATTCTAGCAACAGAATCCAACAACACATTAAAAACTCATACACCGTGATCAAATCAGGTTTATTGCAGGGATGAAGGATTCTTCAGTATATTCAAACCAATCAAAGTGATACACCATATCAACAAATTGAAAGATAAAAACCATATGATCATCTCAATAGATCCAGAAAAAGCCTTTGACAAAATTCAGCATCCATTTATGAAAAAAAAAAAAAAACGCTTGAAAAAATGGCCATATAGGGAACCTACGTCAACATCACTTCAATTCAGTTCAGTCACTCAGTCGTGTCTGACTCTCCACAACCCCGTGAATCACAGCACGCCAGGCCTCCCTGTCCATCACCAACTCCCGGAGTTCACTCAAACTCATGTCCACAGAGTCGGTGATGCCATCCAGCCATCTCATAGTAAAGGCCATATACGAAAAGCCCACAGCTCATATAATTCTCAATGGTGAAAAACTAAAAGCTTCCCTTCTAAGATCAGGAACAATACAATGGCTTCCATTCATATCAGCATTATTCAACGTAGTATTGGGGGTCCTAGCTATGACAATCTGAGAAGATAAAGAAACAAAATGAATCCAGATTGGTAAAGAAGTAAAGCTCTTACTGTATGCATATATCATAGAAAACCCAAAAGAAACTATCAGAAAATTATTAGAGCTAATCAGTGCACTCAGAAGAGTCGTGAGATACAAGGTCAATACACAGAAATTACTTACACTCCTATATACAAATAATGAAAAATCAGAAAGAGAAATTAAAGAATCAATACAATTCACCATTGCAACAACAACAAAACACATAAATAAATAAATTTATAGGAATAAACCTAACTAAGGAGACAAAATACCTGTATTAAAAAACTATAGGACACTAATCAAAGATATAAAAAATGGCATAAGCATATGGAGAGATATTCCATGTTCCTGGGTAGGAAGAATCAATATTTTCAAAATGACTATACTACCAAATGCAATCTACAGGTTCAATGAAATACCTATCAAATTACCAATGGCATTTTCCACAGAACTAGAACAAAATATTTCACAATTCATATGGAAACACAAAAGACCCTGAATAACCAAAATAGTCTTAAGAAAGAAGAATGGAGCTTGAGGAATAACCTTCCTGACTTCAGAGTATACTACAAAGCTACAGTCATCAAGACAGTGTGGTACTCACACAAAAACAGAAATACAGACCAATGGGACAAGATAGAGAACCCAGAGATAAACCCACTCATCTATGGGTACCTTATTTTTGACAAAGGAGGCAAGAATATACAATGGGGAAAAGGCAGACTCTTCACTAGGTGGTGCTAGGAAAACAGCACAGTTATGTGCAGAATGATGAAGTTAGATCAGTACCTAATGCCATACACAAAGATAAATTCAAAATGGATTAAAGACCCAAATGTAAGACTAGAAACTATTAAACTGTAAGAGGAGCACATAGGCAGAACACTCAATGACATGAATCAGAGCAAGATCTTTGACCCACCTCCTAGAGTAATGGAAATAAAAACAAAAATAAACAAGTGGGATACAGTTAATCTTAAAAGCTTTTTCATAGCAAAGAAAACTACGAACCAGGTAAAAAGGCAACCCTCAGAATGGGAGAAAATGATATCAAAGGAAATAGCTGATAAATAATTAGTTTCCAAAACATACAAGCAGCTTTTACAACTCAATACCAGAAAAGCAGGCAAACCAATCAAAAAGTGGGAAAGGTACCTGAAGAGACATTTCTCCAAAGAAGACATGCAGATGTCTAACAAGCTCATGAAAAGATGCTCAACATCATTCATTATTAGAGAAATGCAAATCTACAATGAGATACCACTTCTCATCAATCAGAATAGCCATCAACAAAATATTTGCAAACAATTAATTCTGGAGAGGGTGTGGAGAAAAGGGAGCACTCTTGCACTGCTGTTGGGAATGCAAACTGATACAGCCACTATGGAAGACGGTATGGAGACCCCTAAAAAAGCTAAGAATAAAACCACCATATGACCCAGCAATCCCAATTCTGGGCATATACCCTGAGGAAATCAAAACTGAAAAAGACATATATACTCCTGTGTTCACTGCAGCACTATTTACGATAGCTAGAACATGGAAGCGACCTAGGTGTCCATCAACCGATGAATGGATAAAAAAGCCATGGCACATATATATAATGAAACACTAATCAGTCATAAAAAGGAACAAATTTTAATCTGTTTTAATTAGGTGGATGAAACTAAAGCCCATTATATGGAGTGAAGTAAGTCAGAAAGAAAAACATAAATATTGTATATGACACATATGTATGGAACCTGAAGATATAGCACTAACGAATTTATTTTCAGGGCAACAATAGAGAAACAGACATAGAGAACAGAACTATGGATAATCTGGGAGGAGAGGAGGGAGAAGGGGAGATGTATGAAGAGTGTAACATAGAAATTTACAATACTATGTGTAAAACAGATAGCCAGTGGCAATTTGCTGTTTGACTCAGGGAAGTCAAACAGGGGCTCCGTGTCAGGCTGTTGGGTGGGGTGGGGAGGGAGATGGGAGGGAGGTCTGAGAGGGCGTGGACATGAGTGTACTCATGGTTGATTTTTGCTGATGTATGACAGAAAACCACAAATTTCTGTAAAGCAATTATCCTTCAGTTAAAAATTTATATATATATATATATATATATATATATATATATATATATATATAATAAATTTGTTTATTTCTGCTTCTCTTCACACTTTCTGGACACCCAGTGTTCTCTAACATATTCAGCTCTTGCTAGCTCCAGGGTATTGCACATTCCTTGTAGCTTTTCTCCATCTGTCCATATCTTGAAAATAATCTCTTACTAAACTCCCCTTAAATCATGATATGTGCCTCCAGCTTTGTCTTACTGCATGACACTGACATATATGCATTTAATAATATATCTTGGGTTAGGGGGAATAAGATGGCGGAGAAATAGGACGGAGAGACCACTTTCTCCCCCACAAATTCATCAAAAGAACATTTGAACACTGAGTAAATTCCACAAAACAACTTCTGAATGCCTCCAGAGGACATCAGGCACCCAGAAAAGCAGCCCATTGTCTTCGAATGGAGGTAGGAAAATACATAAAAGATAAATAGACAAAAGAGGTAAGGACGGAGCTCATTCTTTGGAAGGGAGGCTTAAAAGAGAGAAAAGTTTCCAAACACCAGGAAATACTGGCAAGTCAGTGGCGAGCCTTGGAACCTCAGAGGCCCACATAACTTGGAGGAAAAAGAAATAAGTAATTAAAACCCACAGATTATGTGCCCAATGGTAATTCCCAGCAGAGAAACAACACAGACCCCCGCATCTGCCATTAGCAAGCGGGGGCTGGGCAGGGAGGAGCTGGCTGAACTGCTTAGAGTGAGGACCAGGCCTGAATGACGTGAGGGCAATCTGAGAGAGCTAACTGGAGATAGCAAAGCAGACTGTGTGATAGCTACCCCACAAAACGGCTAAAAGGCCGAACCTAAGACTCTGTCAGTCCCGCTCACAGAACAAAGGATTGAGCAAAGCTAGCCGGCTGTGGACAGCCCATCCCCCATCAATACAGGCAGGGGAGGGCAGCCAGAGCTGGAAGGGGGCAATTGTGGCCCCAGAGAGGCATCTGATACCAAACTGCAGGCAGGCTTCATTGCTAACCAAGACTTCTTGGGTTTCTGGCCGGTTGACTTCCGCCTGAGAAGGTGCACTGGTTGTACACCCAAAAAACCGAGTGGCAGGGACTGGGGAGGCGATAAGTCACAGTGACTGCACTCGCCAAACACCTGGTCACCTGAGCTGCTTGGATCGGGGAAGGGCACAAAACGCAGGCCCAACCAAGTCTGTGCCTCTGTGGAGTACCCAAGTACCTGAATCTGAGCAGCTTAGACCTGGGATGTGCATGCAACCCAGCGCTAGCCTCAGACAGTTCCCAGCAGAGCAACCTAGAGCCTATTTGTCTGCATTGTTCCTCCCTTCCCAGAACAGGACTGAACAAGTGAGCCTTAAAAAGTGTACACCAACGCCTCCTAGTGTCAGGGAGGAAATTAGACACTGAAGAGACCAGCAAACAGAAGCTAAAACAGAGGAAACCACCTTGGAAGTGACAGATGGACAAGTCTTGAGGCTATTGCAATAATAATACTGAAAACCAGAGTCAGGAGACTTCAAGTCCAAATCCTGAGAACACCAGAGAACTCCTGACTCCAGGGAATATTAATCGATAAGAGCACATCAAACGCGTCCATACCTACACTGAAACCAAGCACCACCCAAGGGTCAGCAAGATCCAGAACAAGACATACCACACAAATTCTCTGGCAACACAGGAAAATAACCCTGAGTTTCAATATACAGGCTGCCCAAAGTCACTCCAAACCCACTGACATCTCATAACTCATTACGGGACACTTCATTGCACTCCAGAGAGAAGAAATCCAGCTCCACCCACCAGAACACCGACACAAACTTCCCTAAGAAGGGAACCTTGACAAGTCACCCGTCCAACCTAACCCACAGTGAGGAAACTCCACAGTAAAAAGAACTCAGCATACTGCCAGAAGAGAGAAAGCCCACCCTAAACACAGCAATATAAACAAGGAACAAAGGCAGAGAAATACCCAACAGGTAAAGGAACGGGATAAATGCCCACAGACCCAAACAAAAGATAAAGAGATAGGGAACCTACCTGATAAAGAACTCCGAATATTGATAGTGAAATGATCCAAAATCTTGAAAACAAATTGGAGATAAGTAGCCTGGAGACAAGGATTGAGAAGATGCAAGAAAGATTTAACAAGGATCTAGAAGAAATAAAAAACAATCATTATACAATGAATAATGCAATAAATGAGATCAAAAACACTTTGGAGGGAACCAACAAGATAGAATACGTGAGTTAGAAGATAGAATGGTAGAAATAAATGAAACAGAGAGGAAAAAAGATAGAATATCTATCTATTCTATAGAAGAAGGCAGAAGATAGAATAAGTGAGTTAGAAGACAGAATGGTAGAAATAAATGAAACAGAGAGGAAAAAAGAAAAACGAATTAAAAGAAATGAGGACAATCTCAGAGACCTCTGGGACAATGTTAAATGCCCCAACATCCGAATCATAGGAGTCCCAGAAGAAAAAGACAAAAAGAACGACCATGAGAAAATACTTGAGGAGAAAATAGTTGAAAATTTCCCAAAAATGGGGAAGGAAAAAATTACCCAACTCCAAGAATCCCAGAGAGTCCCAAACAGGATAAACCCGAGGCGAAATACTGCAAGACACATATTAATCAAATTAACAAAGATCATGCACAAAGAACAGATATTAAAAGTAGCAAGGGAAAAGCAACAAATAACAAACAAGGGGATAACAGCTGATCTTTCAATAGAAACTATTCAGGCCAGGAGGGAATGGCAAGACATACTTAAAGTGTTGAAAGAAAATAGCCTACAGCCAGGATTACTGTACGCAGCAAGGATCTCATTCAAATATGAAGGAGAAATCAAAAGCTTTACAGACAAGCAAAAGCTGAAAGAATTCAACATCACCAAACCAGCCCTCCAACAAATGCTAAAGGAACTTCTCTAGACAGAAAACACAGAAAGAGTGTATAAACTTTAACCCAAAACAATAAAGTAAATGGCAACGAGATCATACTTATCAATAATTACCTTAAATGTAAATGGGCTGAATACCCCAACCAAAAGACAAAGTCTAGCTGAATGGATGCAAAAACAAGACCCCTATATTTGTTGTCTACAAAAGACCCACCTCAAAACGAGGGACACATACAGATTGAAAGTGAAGGTCTGGAAAAAGATATTCCACTCAAATAGAGACCAAAAGGAAGCAGGAGTATCAATACTCATATTAGATAAAATAGATTTTAAAACAAAGGCTCTGAAAAGAGACAAAGAAGGACACTACATAATGATCAAAGGATCAATCCAAGAAGAAGATATAACAATTATAAATATATATGCAACCAACATAGGAGCACCACAATATCTAAGACAAATGCTAGCAAGTATGAAAGGGGAAATTAACAATAACACAATAATAGTGGGAGACTTTAAACCCCACTCACGCCTATGGATAGATCAACTAAACATAAGATTAACAAGGAAACACAAACATAAAATGATACAATAGACCAGTTAGACCTAATAGATATGTATAGGTCATTTCACCCCAAAACAATGAATTTCACCTTTATCTCAAACACACAGAATCTTCTCCAGGATAGATCACATCCTGGGCCATAAAGATAGCCTTGGTAAATTCAAAAAAAATTAAATCATTCCAACCATCTTTTCTGACCACAATGCAGTAAGATTAGATCTCAATTACAGGAGAAAACTATTAAAAATGCCAACATATGGAGGCTGAACAACACGTTGCTGAATAACCAACAAATCACAGAAGAAATTAAGAAGGAAATAAAAGTATGCATAGAAACGAATGAAAATGAAAACACAACAACCCAAAACCTGTGGGACACTGTAAAAGCAGTGCTAAGGGGAAGGTTCATAGCAATACAGGCATGCCTCAAGAAACAAGAAAAAAGTCAACTAAATAACCTAACTCTACAAGTGAAAGAGGGGAGTGAAAAGGTTTGCTTGAAGCTCAACATTCAGAAAACAAAGATCATGGCATCTGGTCCCATCACTTCATGGGAAATAGATGGAAAAACAGTGGAAACAGTGTCAGACTTTGTTTTCTTGGGCTCCAAAATCACTGCAGATGCTGATTGCAGCCATGAAATTGAAAGATGCTTGCTCCTTGGAAGGAAGGTTATGACCAACCTTGATAGTATATTAAAAAGCAGAGACATTGCTTTGCCGACCAAGGTCCGTCTAGTCAAGGCAATGGTTTTTCCCGTGGTCATGTATGGATGTGAGAGTTGGACTGTGAAGAAAGCTGATCGCCAAAGAATCGATGCTTTTAAACTGTGGTGTTGGAGAAGACTCTTGAGAGTCCCTTATACTGCAAGGAGATCCAACCAGTCCATTCTAAAGGAGATCAATCCTGGATGTTCATTGGAGGGACTGATGCTAAAGCTGAAACTCCAATACTTTGGCCACCTCATGAGACGAGTTGACTCACTGGAAAAGACTCTGATGCTGGGAAGGGTTGGGGGCGGGAGGAGAAGGGGACGACAGAGAATGAGATGGCTGGATGGAATCACCAACTCTGTGGACATGAGTTTGAGTGTACTCCGGGAGTTGGTGATGGACAGGGAGGCCTGGCGTGCTGTGATTCATGGGGTCGCGGAGAGTCGGACACGACTGAGCGACTGAACTGAACTGAACTGAACACCTAAATAAACTAGAAAAGGAAGAAATGAAGAACCCCAGGGTTAGTAGAAGGAAAGAAATCTTAAAAATTAGGGCAGAAATAAATGTAAAGAAACAAAAGAGACTAAAGCAAAAATCAGCCAAGCCAAAAGCTGGTTCTTTAAGAGGGTAAATAAAATCGACAAGCCACTAGCCAGACTCATCAAGAAACAAAGGGAGAAAAACCAAATCAATAAAATTAGAAATTAAAATGGAGAGATCACAACAGACAATACAGATATACAAAGTATCATAAGTATCAGCAATTACATGGCAATAAAATGGACAACATGGAAGAAATGGACAAATTCTTAGAAAAGTACAACTTTCCAAAACTGAACCAGGAAGAAATAGAAAATCTTAACAGACCCATCACAAGCTCAGACATTTAAACTGTAATCACAAATCTTCCAGCAAACAAAAGCCTAGGTCCAGACAGCTTCACAGTTTAATTTTACCAAAAATTTAGAGAAGAGTTAGCACCTATCCTACTCAAACTCTTCCAGAAAATTGCAGAGGAAAGTAAACTTCCAAACTGATTCTATGTGGCCAACATCAGCCTAATATCAAAATCTGACAAAGATGCCACAAAAAAGAGAACTACAGGCCAATATCACTGATGAAGATAGATGCAAAAGTCCTTATCAAAATTCTAGCAATCAGAATATAACAACACATTAAAAAGATCATACATCATGACCAAATGGGCTTTATTCTAGGGATGCAAGGATTTTTCAATATCCACAAATCAATCAATGTAATACACCACATTAACAAACTGAAAAATAAAAACCATATGATTATCTCAATAGATGCAGAGAAAGCCTTTGACAAAATTCAACATCCATTTATGATCAAAACCCTCCAGAAGGCGGGAATAGAAGAACAGTCCTCAGCATAATAAAAGCTATATGTGACAAACACACAGCAAACATTATCCTCAATGGTGAAACACTGAAAGCGTTTCCCCTAAAGTCAGGAACAAGACAAGTGTGCCCACTCCCACAACTACTATTCAAAATAGTTCTGGAAGTTTTGGCCATGGCAATCAGAGCAGAAAAAGACATAAAATGAATCAAAATTGGAAAAGAAGAAGTAAAACTCTCACTGTTTGCAGATGATATGATGCTCTACACAGAAAACCCTAAAGACTCTACCAGAAAATTACTAGAGCTAATAAATGAGTATAGTAAAGTTTCAGGATATAAAATCAACACACAGAAATCCCTTTCAATCCTATATACTAATAATGAGAAAATAGAATGAGAAATTAAGGAAAAAATTCCATTCACCATTACAACGAAAATAATAAAATACTTAGGAATATATCTACCTAAAGAAACAAAAGACCTATATACAGAAAACTATAAAGCACTGGTGAAAGAAATCAGAGAGGACACTAATAGATAGAGAAATATACTGTGTTCATGAATTGGAAGAATAGATATTATGAAAGTTAATATATTACCCAAAGTAATTTACAAGTTCAGTGTAATCCCTATCAAGCTTTCAATGGTAGCTAGAACAAATAATTTCACAATTTGTATGGAAATACAAAAAACTTCGAATAGCTAAAGCAATTTTGAGAAAGAAGAATGGAACTGGGGGAAATCAACCTGCTGAACTTCAGGCTTTACCATCAAGCTACAGTCATCAAGACAGTATGGTACTGGCATAAAGACAGTAATATAGATCAATGGAACAAAATAGAAAGCCCAGAGATAAATCCATGCACCTATGGACACCTTATCTTTGACAAAAGAAGCAAAAATATTCAATGGAGAAAAGACAATCTTTTTAACAGGTGGTGCTGGGAAAACTGGTCCACCACTTGTAAAAGAATGAAACTAGCACACTCCCTAACACCATACACAAAAATAAACTCAAAATGAATTAAAGATCTAAATGTAAGACCACAAACTATAAAACCCCTAGAGGAGAACATAGGCAAAATACTCTCCAACATAAATCACAGCAGGATCCTCCATGACCCACCTCCTAGAATATTGGAAATAAAAGCCAAAATAAAAAAAAATGGGACCGAATTAAAATTAAAAGCTTTTGCACAGCAAAGGAAACTATAAGCAAGGTGAAAAGACAGCCTTCAGAATGGGAGAAAAGAATAGCAAATGAAACAACGGACAAAGGATTAATCTCAAAAATATATAAGCAACTTCTGCAGCTCAATTCCAAAACAATAAATGACCCAATCAAAAAATGGGCCAAAGAACTAAACAGACATTTCTCCAAAGAAGACATACAGATGGCTAACAAACACATGGAAAGATGCTCAACATCCCTCATAATCACAGAAATGCAAATCAAAACCACAATGAGATACCATTTCACGCCACTCAGAATGGCTGCTATCCCAAAGTCTACAAGCAATAAATGCTGGAGAGGGTGTGGAGAAAAGGAAACCCTCATACACTGTTGGTGGGATTGCAAACTAGTACAACCACTATGGAGAACAGTGTGGAGATTCCTTAAAAAATTGGAAATAGAGCTGCAATACGACCCAGCAATCACACTCCTGGGCATACACACCGAGGAAACCAGAATTGAAAGAGACACATGTCCTCCAATGTTCATCAAAGCAGTGTTTATAATAGCGAGGACATGGAAGCAACCTAGATGTCCATCTGCAGACGAATGGATACGAAAGCTTTGGTACATATACACAATTGAGTATTTTTCAGCCATTAAAAGGAAATCATTTGAATCAGTTCTAATGAGGTGGATGAAGCTGGAGCCTATTTTACAGAGTGAAGTAAGCCAGAATAACCAATAAAGTATCCTAACACATATACATGGAATTTAGAAAGTTGATAATGATAACCTTGTATACGAGACAGCAAAAGAGACACAGATGTATTGAACAGTCTTTTGAACTCTGTGGGAGAGGGCGAGGGTGGGATGATTTGGGAGCATGACACTGAAACATGTATATTATCATATGTGAAACGAACCGCCAGTCCAGGTTCAATGCATGATACGGGATGCACAGGGCTGGTGTATTGGGATGAACCAGAGGGTTGGGATGGGGAGGGAAGTGTGAAGGGCGTTCAAGAATTGGAACACATGAGGGAGGAACAAGATGGCGGAGGAATAGGACGGCGAGACCACTCTCTCCTCCACAAATTCATCGAAAGAACATTTGAACGCGGAGTAAAGTCCACAAAACAACTTCTGAATGCTGGCAGAGGACGTCAGGCACCCAGAAAAGCAGCCCATTGTCTTTGAAAGGAGGTAGGAAAAAACATAAAAGATAAAAAGCGAGACAAAAGAAGTAAGGACGGAGCTCCGTCCCAGGAAGGGAGGCTTTAAAAAGAGAGAAGTTTCCAAACACCAGGAAACATTCTCACTGGCGAATCTGTGGCGAGCCTTGGAAGCTCAGAGGGCCACATAACCCTCTTTTTTTTTGAAGATTTTTTTAAAAACTCACAGATTACCCACCAAATGGTAACTCCCAGCGGAGAAGCAGCGCAGACGCCTGCATACGCCATTAGCAAGCGGGGGCTGGGCAGGGAGGAGCCGGCTGAACTGCTTAGAGAGAGGACTGGGCTTGAATGCTGCGAGAACAATTTGAGAGAACTGGGGAGAGCAAAGCAGACTGTGGGATAGCTTCCCCACGAAAAGGCGGAAAGCTCTAACCTATGACTCTGCCAGCCCCGCTCACAGAATAAAGGACTGAGCAGAGTGAGTCGGCTGCGGTTGGCCCATCCCCCATTCCCCGCCGAGACAGGCAGGGAGCGCAGCCAGAGCCGGAGCGGGCAACCGCGGCCCCAGAAAGGCATCTGATACAAACTGCAGACAGGCTTGTTGCTAATCAGGACTTCTTGGGCTCGGGCCGGTCGATATCCCCCTGAGAAGGTGCGCCGGTTGTACACCCAGAAAACTGAGTGGCGGGGACTGGGGAGGCGATAAGTCGCAAAGACCACGCTCGCCAAACACCTGGTCCCCTGAGCTGCTCGGACCGGGGAAGGCACAAAACGCAGGCCCAACCAAGTCTGCGCCTTTGTGGAGTAACTGAGAACCTGAACTTGAGCCGCTCAGACCTGGGAAGCGCAAACAACCCGGTGCCGGCCTCAGACCATTCCCGGCAGAGCAACCTAGAGCCTGTGCAGTATAGACTGGGACAGCATACTTGCTGTGAGCGGGGGCAAACCCAGTGTGGCCGAGACGCTGCGAGCACTCCCCACAGACACCAGAGATAATCGACTGCAGCGTTCCTCCCTTCCCAGAACAGGACTGAACAACTGAGCCTTAAAAAGTGTCCACCCACCCCCTAGTATCAGGGCGGAAATTAGACACTGAAGAGACCAGCAGACAGAAGCTAAAACAGAGGGAACCACCTTGGAAATGACAGATAGAGACGTCTAGAGACTACTCCAAGAATAAGACCAAAAACCAGAGGCAAGAGGCTTAAGCCTGAATCCTGAGAACACTAGAGAAGTCCTGACTCCAGGGAACATTAATCGATAGGCGCTCATCAAACGTCTCCATATCTACGCTAAACCCAAGGGTCAACAAGTTCCAGAGCAAGACATACCACGCAAATTCTCCAGTAACACAGGAAACTAGCCCTGAGCTTCAATATACAGGCTGCCCAAAGTCACTCCAAACCCACTGACATCTCATAACTCATTACCGGACACTTCATTGCACTCCAGAGAGAAGAAATCCAGCTCCACCCACCAGAACACCAACACAGGCTTCCATAACCAGGGAACCTTGACAAGTCACCTGTCCAACCCCACACAAAGCAAGGAAACTACATAATAAAGAGAACTCCACAAACAGCCAGAAGAGGGAAAGGCCACCCCAAGCAAAGCATTATAAGCAAGATGAAGAAGCAGAGAAATACCCAGCAAGTAAAGGAACAAGATAAATGCCCACCAACACAAACAAAAGAGGAAGATAGAGGGAATCTACATGAAAAAGAATTTCGAATTTTGGTGGTGAAAATGATTCAAAATCTTGAAAGCAAAATGGAGTTACAGATAAATAACCTGGAGAAAACGATTGAGAAGATGGAAGAAAGGTTTAATAAGGACTTAGAGGAAATAAAAAAGAGTCAATATACAATGAATAATACAATAGATGAGATCAGAAACACTCTGGAGGGAACAAACAGTAGAATAACAGAGGCAGAAGACAGGATAAGCGAGCTAGAAGATAGAATTGTAGAAATAAATGAAACAGAGAGGAAAAAAGAAAAACAAATTAAAAGAAATGAGAACAATATTAGAGACCTCTGGGACAATGTTAAACGCTCCAACATTCGAATCATAGGAATCCCAGAAGAAGAAGACAAAAAGAAAGACCATGAAAGAATACTTGAGGAGATAATAGTTGAAAACTTCCCTAAAATAGGGAAAGAAATAATCACCCAAGTCCAAGAAACCCAGAGAGTCCCCAACAGGATAAACCCAAGGCGAAATACTACTAGACACATATTAATCAAATTAACAAAGATCAAACACAAAGAACAAATTTTAAAAGCAGCAAGGGAAAAACAGCAAATAACACACAAGGGGATTCCCATAAGGATAACAGCCTATCTTTCTACAGAAACTCTTCAGGCCAGGAGGGAATGGCAAGACATACTTAAAGTGATGAAAGAAAATAACCTACAGCCCAGACTACTGTACCCAGCAAGGATCTCATTCAAATATGAAGGAGAAATCAAAAGCTTTACAGACAAGCAAAAGCTGAGAGAATTCAGCATTACCAAACCAGCTCTCCAACAAATGCTAAAGGATCTTTTCTAGACAGGAAACACAGAAAGGGTGTATAAACTCGAACCCAAAGCAATAAAGAAAATGGCTACGGGATTGTACTTATCAATAATTACCTTAAACGTAAATGGGTTGAATGCCCCAACCAAAAGACAAAGGCTGGCTGAATGGATACAAAAACAAGACCCCCATATATGTTGTCTGCAAGAGACCCACCTCAAAACGAGGGACACATACAGACTGAAAGTGAAGGGCTGGAAAAAGATATTCCATGCAAATAGAGACCAAAAGAAAGCAGGAGTAGCAATACTCATATCAGATAAAATAGACTTCAAAACAAAGGCTGTGAAAAGAGACAAAGAAGGAAACTACATAATGATCAAAGGATCAATCCAAGATGAAGATATAACAATTATAAATATTTATGCACCCAACATAGGAGCACCGCAATATGTAAGACAATTACTAACAAGTATGAAAGGGGAAATTAACAATAATGCAATAATAGTGGGAGATTTTAATACCCCACTTACATCTATGGATAGATCAACTAAACAGAAAATTAACAAGGAAACACAAACTTTAAATGATACAATAGACCAGTTAGACCTAATTTATATCTATAGGACATTTCACCCCAAAACAATGAATTTCACCTTTTTCTCAAGTGCACATGGAACCTTTTCCAGGATAGATCACATCCTGGGCCATAAATCTAGCCTTGGTAAATTCAAAAAAGTTGAAATCATTCCATGCATCTTTTCTGACCACAATGCAGTAAAATTAGATCTCAATTATGGGAGAAAAACTATTAAACATGCCAACATATGGAGGCTGAACAACACGCTGCTGAACAACGAACAAATCATAGAAGAAATCAAAAGAGAAATCAAAATATGCATAGAAATGAATGAAAATGAAAACACAACAACCCAAAACCTCTGGGACACTGTAAAAGCAGTGCTAAGGGGGAAGTTCATAGCAATACAGGCACACCTCAAGAAACAAGAAAAAAGTCAACTAAATAACCTAACTCTACATCTAAAGCAACTAGAAAAGGAAGAAATGAAGAACCCCAGGGTCAGTAGAAGGAAAGAAATTGTAAAAATTAGGGCAGAGATAAATGCAAAAGAAACAAAAGAGACTATAGCAAAAATCAACAAAGGCAAAAGCTGGTTCTTTGAGAAGGTAAATAAAATTGACAAACCACTAGCCAGACTTATCAAGAAACAAAGGAAGAAGAACCAAATCAATAAAATTAGAAATGAAAATAGAGAGATCACAACTGACAACACAGAAATAAAAAGGATTATTAGAGAATACTATCAGGAATTATATGGCAATAAAATGAATAACCTGGAAGAAATGGACAAATTCCTAGAAAAATACAACTTTCCAAAACTGAACCAGGAAGAAATAGAAAATCTGAACAGACCCATCACAAGCACGGAAATTGAAACTGTAATCAAAAATCTCCCAGCAAACAAAAGCCCAGGTCCAGACGGCTTCACAGCTGAATTCTACCAAAAATTTAGAGAAGAGCTAACAGCTATTCTACTCAAACTCTTCCAGAAAATTGCTGAGGAAGGGAAACTTCCAAACTCATTCTATGAAGCCACCATCACCCTAATCCCAAAACCTGGTAAAGACCCCACAAAAAAAGAAAACTACAGGCCAATATCACTGGTGAACATAGATGCAAAAATCCTTAACAAAATTCTAGCAATCAGAATCCAACAGCATATTAAGAAGATCATACATCATGACCAAGTGGGCTTTATCCCAGGAATGCAAGGATTCTTCAATATCCGCAAATCAGTCAACGTAATACACCACATTAACAAACTGAAAAATAAAAATCATAAGATTATCTCAATAGATGCAGAGAAAGCCTTCGACAAAATTCAACATCCATTTATGATAAAAACCCTCCAGAAAGTGGGAATAGAAGGAACATATTTCAACATAATAAAAGCTATATATGATAAACCCACAGCAAACATTATCCTCAATGGTGAAAAACTGAAAGCATTTCCCCCAAAGTCAGGAACAAGACAAGGGTGCCCACTCTCACCACTACTATTCAACATAGTTCTGGAAGTTTTGGCTACAGCAATCAGAGCAGGAAAAGACATAAAAGGAATCCAAATTGGAAAAGAAGAAGTAAAACTTTCACTGTTCGCTGATGACATGATCCTCTACACAGAAAACCCTAGAGACTCTACCAGAAAACTACTAGAGCTGATCAATGATTACAGTAACGTTGCAGGATATAAAATCAACACACAGAAATCCCTTGCATTCCTATACACTAATAATGAGAAAATAGAAAGAGAAATTAAGAAAACTATTCTATTCACTGTTGCAACGAAAAGAATTAAATACTTAGGAATATATCTACCTAAGGAAACAAAAGACTTGTACATAGAAAACTATAAAACACTACTGAAAGCAATCAAAGAGGACACTAATAGATGGAGAAATATACCATGTTCATGGATTGGAAGAATAAATATTGTGAAAATGAGTAAACTACCCAAAGTAATTTATACATTCCATGCAATCCCTATCAAGCTACCAAAGATGTTTTTCACAGAACTAGAACAAATAATCTCACAATTTGTATGGAAATACAAAAAACCTCGAATAGCCAGAGCAATCTTGAGGAAGAAAAATGGAACTGGGGGAATTAACCTGCTGGGCTTCAGGCTCTACTACAAAGCCACAGTCATCAAGACAGTATGGTACTGGCATAAAGACAGAAATATAGATCAATGGAACAAAATAGAAAGCCCAGAGATAAATCCGCGCATCTATGGACACCTCATCTTTGACAAAGGAGGCAAGAATATAAAATGGAGAAAAGACAGTCTCTTTAACAAGTGGTGCTGGGAAAACTGGTCAGCCACTTATAAAAGAATGAAACTAGAACACTTCCTAACACCATACACCAAAATAAACTCAAAATGGATTAGAGAGCTAAATGTAAGACCAGAAACTATAAAACTCCTAGAGGAGAACGTAGGCAAAACACTCTCCGACATAAATCACAGCAGGATCCTCCATGACCCACCTCCCAGAATATTGGAAATAAAAGCAAAAATAAACAAATGGGACCTAATTAAAATCAAAAGCTTCTGCACAGCAAAGGAAACTATAAGTAAGGTGAAAAGACAGCCTTCAGAATGGGAGAAAATAATAGCAAATGAAGCAACTGATAAAGGATTATTCTCCAAATTATACAAGCAGCTCCTGCAGCTCAATTCCAGAAAAATAAATGACCCAATCAAAAAATGGGCCAAAGAACTAAACAGACATTTCTCCAAAGAAGACATAAAGATGGCTAACAAACACATGAAAAAATGCTCAACATCACTCATAATCAGAGAGATGCAAATCAAAACCACAATGAGATACCATTTCACACCAGTCAGAATGGCTGCTATCCAAAAGTCTACATGCAATAAATGCTGGAGAGGATGTGGAGAGAAGGGAACCCTCTTACACTGTTGGTGGGAATGAAAACTAGTACAGCCACTATAGAGAACAGTATGGAGATTCCTCAAAAAACTGGAAATAGAACTGCCATATGATCCAGCAATCACACTCCTGGGCATACACACCGAGGAAACCAGAATTGAAAGAGACACGTGTACTCCACTGTTCATTGCAGCACTGTTTATAATAGCCAGGACATGGAAGCAACCTAGATGTCCATCTGCAGACGAATGGATAAGAAAGCTTTGGTACATATACACAATGGAGTATTATTCAGCCATTAAAAAGAATACATTTGAATCAGTTCTAATGAGGTGGATGAAACTGGAGCCTATTATACAGAGTGAAGTAAGCCAGAAAGAAAAACACCAATACAGTATACTAACACATATATATGGAATTTAGAAAGATGCAAATGATAACCCTGTATACGAGACAGCAAAAGAGACACAGATGTATAGAACAGTCTTTGGGACTCTATGGAAGAGGGTGAGGGTGGGATGATTTGGGAGAATGGCATTGAAACACGTATGTTGTCATATGTGAAACGAATCACTAGTTCAGGGTCAATGCATGTTATAGGATGCTCGGGGCTGGCATGCGGGGATGACCCAGAGGGAGGATAAAGGGAGGAGGGAGGTGGGAGGGGGGTTCAGGAGGGGGAACTTATGTAAACCCGGGGCAAATTCATATCAATGTATGGCAAAACCAACCAATATAATATTATAAAATAAAATAAATAAATAAATAAATAAAGTAAAGGATACAAGACATATATGCTGTGTAAATTACGTATCTTACTTATTGACATGAAACTCCAATGGAAACAAAGACTAATCTGTTAAAGAGTAAACAAGTAAAATTTAAAATAAAGATCATCGATCTTTATCAGAAACCTTAGCAATTGACAAACTAATATGATGGCAATGTATGTTTTGTTAAAAATACATTGTCATAACAGAATTTGAGATAGCTATAAAATGATACCTGCTAAAGATTCATAACTGAATAAATCTTAAAGTCACTAGATTCATTTTGTAACAAGTACCTTGACAAGTAAACACTGAAGTATATTTTATTTGAACTTAAAAATATGAAGGAATGTGGTGAAAACCAGCAAGTTAGAATACTAAATCCTCTGAAGAGTTAAAATAAGCTGTAGTTTCTGAGCAGTCACTCTCCAGAACCGTGTCTTCATAAATTTGATTCATTTATAGAGTGTTTTTGATGATAGGCAATTCTTTGTTGAAAGTTAAGTGCTCTTTTATATGAATAAATAAAGAAGGCTTTGCTTTGAACTAAAAAAAAAGAAAAAAGAATTGGAACACATGTACACACGGGGCAGATTCATGTCAATGTATGGCAAAACCAATACAATAATGTAATCTAATTAGCCTTTGATTAAAATAAATAAATTTTTAAAAAGCCTGAAAAAGCATGAATAAAAGTTAATTGCATCCACCTGAAGAAAACATAAATCCACCTTCACAGTAGAAATTTTCAATATTACATTTTTAATTATTGTTAAATAAAGTGTGCATTAAATCTTAAAATATATAAAAGTTCTAAACAGAAAAATTTACAGGAATATGGATGCATAACTAAAATAGTACCTATACCAAAGAATCATATTATCAGCATGCATACATGAATATCTACAAAATTAAGTGTTAGGTCATTAAAAAACAGTATCAACTAATTTGCTCCTAGCACAACATTGTAAATCAACTATATTTCAATAGAAGTTTAAAAAAATGAATGTGTAATAGAAAATCAGCATCCAAAAAAAAAAAAAGAAAGAAAAAGAAACATAGTTGGAGAACTTTTTCTATCTAAACTGAAGTCTTATTATAAAGCACTGATTTAAATCATTGAATATAATGTAATGTTCATACATATAATTAAATTACAAATGACTTGAAATGAAATTTAAAATAGAAGATACCTAAAGGGCCAATGACAGTATTTTTAAATGTTTAGAAAATTAGTCATCAGGAAAACAAACTATATCCTCAATAATTTATCTCTGCATACCTCCTCAGTCAGTTCAGTTCAGTCGCTCAGTCGTGTCCGACTCTCCGCGACCCCATAATTCACAGCACGCCAGGCCTCCCTGTCCATCACCAACTCCCGGAGTTCACTCAAACTCATGTCCATGGAGTTGGTGATGCCATCCATCCATCTCATTCTCTGTCGTCCCCGTCTCCTCCCGCCCCCAATCCCTCCCAGCATCAGAGTCTTTTCCAGTGAGTTAACTCGTCGCATGAGGTGGCCAAGGTATTGGAGTTTCAATTTTAGCATCAGTCCTTCCAATGAACACCCAGGATTGATCTCCTTTAGAATGCATTGGTTGGATCTCCTTGCAGTCCAAGGGACTCTCAAGAGTCTTCTCCAATACCAAAGTTCAAAAGCATCAATTCTTTGGTGATCAGCTTTCTTCACAGTCCAACACTCACATCCATTCATGACCACGGGAAAAACCTCCTAGAATGACTAATAGGAAAAAAGCAAGGGCAGGAATGTGGAACAATCCATTTGTTTGAAATTATAACTCTCTTTTTGTGCTTTAGATAGCTTTCCTCATTTTTAATATTGCCCAGTTTTCCATGACAGGCTTCCCTTGTTGCTCAGTTGATAAAGAATCCACCTGCAATGCGGGAGACCTGGGTTCGATCCCTGAGTTGGGAAGATCCCTTGGAGAAGGGAAAGGCTACCCACTCCAGTGTTCTGGCCTGAGTCCAACAAAGAGTTGGACATGACTGAGAGACTTTCACTTTCACTTCTCTGACAGCCATCATATGATTCTAAGAAATAACTTATTTGAAGACTTTTAGAGTTTCTGTTTATTGTCATAGGCCCTCTGATGAATGTGAGTAATAGTTTTAGGGATACATACTTTAAAATGGGCTTTCTAGGTGACATAGTGGTAAAGAATCCACCTGTGAACGCAGGAGATGCAAGAGACAGGGGTCACATCTCTGAGTCAGGAAGATCCCCTGTAGTAGGAAATGGCAACATGCTCCAGTATTCTTCCCTGGAAAATTATATGGTCAGAGGAGCCTGGTGGGCTACAGTCCATGGGGTCACAAAGGGTCAGACACAAATGAGCAAACACACACAAACGCACACACACACTCACACACACACTTTAAAATGACTAGCATTAATTTTTTGTCCTCACTTTTCTAATCCTCAAGCAATCAATGTTAGTTTCTCAGAAAACTTCTAAGATAAGAAAGAAGTATCTTCTCTAACTTGAGTCTATATATGAGGCCCCCAGGTTGGAATCATTCCATTACTGATATTAACATAACTTTCACCTTTCTAAGAAATCCAAGTTTTGATAGAGGAAGCTCACATGTTTTGGTTTCAAGGACAGGGACTAAAGGGCTTCTCTGGTGACTCAGTGATAAAGAAGCCACCTGCAATGCAAGAGATTTGGGTTCAGTCTCTGGGTTGGGAAGATCCCCTGGAGAATAAAATGGCAACCCACTCCAGTCTTCTTGTCTGGGAAACCCCATGGATAGAGGCTACATTCCATGGGGTCACTAAAGAGTCAGACACAACTTAGTGATTAAACAACAATAGCAATAACAGAGACTAAACTTCCCCACTTATTCTTAATAAGTGTTTCTTGAATACATCTCTCCAGAGTATCTCTTTCTAAGAAAAAGGCTTTCCATCAAAGGAAATAATTAATTTCTGGGAGAGAAAATAGCAGCTACAAGATAAATTCCTTGATCTTTTATGGCAACCACACTAAATATCCTTGAATTGTAGGTTTAAAAAAAAGCCTTTTTTTGTAGTTGTTTTTCACATCTTCAGAACAAGCTTCATCAAGGATGGAATAACTCATTTGAATGTGTTTCCACTACATATTCTGCCTCCTGCCTATGGGATCATAGTCATTTATAGATCATTTCTACATAGCATTCCAAATAAACTAATTTTAAATTCAAGTCTTGGGTTTTCTGTGAAAAAGTTTTGAGGCTTTAGGATAGAAAGAACTGTTTAGACATAAAAAATTATTCTGTACTATTGATTTGATATTGAATTATCCAACAGACTGGTTCCAAATAGGAAAAGGAGTATGTCAAGTCTATATATTGTCACCCTGCTTATTTAATTTATATGCAGAGTACATCATGAGAAACGCTGGATTGGAAGAAGCACAAGTTGGAATCAAGATTGCTAGGAGAAATATCAATAACCTCAGATATGCAGATGACACCACCCTTATGGCAGAAAGTGAAGAACTAGAGCCTCTTGATGAAAGTGAAAGAGGAGAGTGAAAAACTTGGGTTAAACCTCAATATTCAGAAAACAAAAATCATGGCATCTGGTCCCATCACTTCATGGTGAATAGATGGAGAAACAGTGGAAATAGTGGCAGACTTTATTTTATTTTGCTGGGGGTGGGCTCCAAAATCACTGCAGATGGTGCCTGCAGCCATAATTAAAAGATGCTTACTCCTTGGGAGAAAATCTATGACCAACCTAGATAGCATATTAAAAAGCAGAGATGTTACTTTGTCAACAAAGTTCCATCTAGTCAAGGCTATGGTTTTTCCAGTGGTCATGTATGGATGTGGGAGTTGGACTGTGAAGAAAGCTGATAGCCAAAGAATTGATGCTTTTGAACTGTGGTGTTGGAGAAGACTCTTGAGAGTCCCTTGGACTGCAAAGCGATCCAACCAGTCCATCCTAAAGGAGATCAGTCCTGGCTGTTCATTGGTAGGATTGATGTTGAAGCTGAAACTCCAGTATTTTGGCCACCTCATGTGGAGAGCTGACTCATTGAAAAAGACCCTAATGCTGGGAAAGATTGAGGGCAGGTGGAGAAGGGGACGGCAGAGGATGAGATGGTTGGATGGCATCACCGACTCAATGGACATGGGTTTGCGTGGACTCCAGCAGTTGGTGATGGACAGGGAGGCCTAGCATGCTGCAACTCATGGGGTAGCTAAAGAGTCAGATACGACTGAGGAACTGAACTGAACTGAATACAGTCTCTTTCTGAGTATGTCATATCTTCTATATTGAGTTACTTATCAAAAGAGAATGTCAATTGGAAGACGGGATTACTTCTGAACAGCCCCAAATATCATTAAGGTCATCTAAGTACAGAAGGTAAGCTAAAAAAGAAAGAAAAAAAAAACACTTAAAAATAGTGCTGATGCTCATTAAAGATTGTTACTTTTCAAAATTAAAAATATCATTACTTTTCATACACATTTATCATTATATTTCAATAATTTTCATAGACTATTAGCACATGTCATCCTCATCCCATTCATCAAAAGTTAGCTGGTAAATATCATAAACCTAATTTGATTTCAGCAAAATTTGAGGCTCATAGAGATTAAGAAATTTGTAGGACTAGGCTCTCTAACAATGGGCTTTTTGTGTCATGAGACACTTCATTTAATAATCAAGACTAGCTATGACAATGAAAACAAAATTTAAATACACTTAACAAACAAACAGCATGAATATATTAAATGATATTAATTATCACTTGTTTAATCCAAATATGAACCTGAAGAACTCGCTCTGAAATTAACTGCTGTGAATGTTATGGATCTCTGTGTCTTCTTTGAAAGTAAAATAGGAGACGATTTTTCCTTGGTTTATTGTATAGCTAAAAGACTCTGATGCTGGGAAAGGTTGGGGACAGGAGGAGAAGGGGACGACCGAGAATGAGATGGCTGGATGGCATCACCAACTCTGTGGACATGAGTTTGAGTGTACTCCGGGAGTTGGTGATGGACAGGGAGGCCTGGCGTGCTGTGATTCATGGGGTCGTGGAGAGTCGGACACGACTGAGCGACGGAACTGAACTGAAATATTTCTCTCTCTTATTGCTCAAAATATCAATTTTTATCACACAGGTGTATAGACAGTCATGAAAAGAAGTGAGGGTCCTTTGTGCATCCATAGCCATTTGAGGGATATTTTCATATAGCTTTTCCCTCAAAGGATTCTTATAACAACCTGTGAGGTGGACACTATGTGTCTCACCTGTAAGAGGAAACAAGGATGTTAGATGCCAAGAAATGTGTCCTAGGTCAAGAAGTTGCAAGTAGGAAAAGCCAAATTCTAATTTGGTCTTCCTGATTCTCAAGCCAATATATCTCACCAGCAGGATTCTTATTTTCAACTTTTCAAGAGGACTCTGTGGGGCCATGCTTTGCAAGGGAACTGGGGAGACAAGAAATGGGGTGAGAGAGGAAGCAAGATAAAAAGAACCTTCAATGAAGCATAGTTATTAATTATAGTTTACTAATATTTGAGTATTATAATATATTGTGTGTATGTGTGTTTATGTGTATTTCTGTGTCTGTTGATGAAATTGTTTCAAATATACTTGCCTCTGAAGCAATATTAAAATAGTTATAATTATTATGGTCATATCAAAAGGAGTTTATTAGTTTAATATTATTTGCTATAACAACACACTATAGAGTGTGTATGAAAAATTTGGAAGAAAAAGAAGATAGGATGTATAATCTAATCTTATCTTGGCTTGATCTTGAGTAAGATCCTTAACTTCTCTATTCCTGATGGATAAAATAAGCATAAATTATAATATCAATCATTTCATAGGTTTATAAAGAATAAAAAAAGCTTCTAAAAATCACTTGGAGCATAATGAAGGGTTGATTAAATTTTTGGTAATATGACAGTTAACATTACTGCCAACATTTTTCTTTGAGATTGTTCCTCCTGTGCTAAATGGATGAAATAATAGCATCTACAAAGGTTGCTATCTAGCTATGGTGATTTCAATAAATCATTAAAAGTATACTTATTAGCTATCATAAAGTTATTGGATTTAAACAAAATGTTTGTCATTTGATTATAGTAGCTCCTGTATTACTTTATTACCTTTCCATCAAGAATATCCTGCTACACTTTCAATTACTATGAATAGTCTGACATTGGAAATTATTTATTTTTCATAGACTTACAGAAGCTCAGTCCACCTTACCTAAGTGATACAAACATCTTTACTAGATATATATCTAAAATTCCCTCTTTCTCAAATCCTTCTTCATCCCACACTCAAATTTTCAACTACTTTTCCTGGTTTCCCATTAACCAAGAATAAAGAAAACAAGATCCTTAGCTTGCATTTATAGCCTTTACAACAATTTTCTACTCTTTTCAGACTTTGCTGTCACTATATCTGAGATCTTCTGCTTCATGTTGGGCTCTGAGGCATCTCACATGATTAAGTGTGCAGAGAGAATTCCCTGCCCATACTTACTAAGCTCCTCATGTCTATAAACATCACCTTACTCCAGAAGATAATGTGAATAATTTTCAAGGAAATAGAACATTTTTTTCCTATCTGAAAAATAAAAAAAGAAAATCTCATAAGTGTTCAGATTTCAGTAGAGTCTATAGATATATCACTTAATACGTTAATAACTGCAAGGTTCAATTTAAGAAAAAGTGACTTTTTTTTCAAGTAATGTAACTATGCATACCATGAAATATATGGAGAATAAGAATAATGTATAGAATTTATTCTACTGGGGCTCACAGAGAATCCAAAAAAGCATAAAATCAAATTTATTGGATTTTTAGTCATCTACATTGTGTCTGTGGTAGGAAATGTGCTCATAATGGTCAACATCACTGCCAGCCTATTATTGGAGTACCCTATGTACTATTTCCTGGACTATCTCTCCTTTATTTATGCTTACTATTCCTCTGTCTTTTCATACGGTTCACGGGGTTCTCAAGGCAAGAATACTGAAGTGGTTTGCCATTCCCTTCTCCAGTGGACCACAATCTGTCAGACCTCTCCACCATGACCCGTCCATCTTGGGTGGCCCCACACGGTATGTCTTAGTTTCATTGAGTTAGACAAGGCTGTGGTCCGTGTGATCAAATTGGCTAGTTGTCTGTGATTGTGTTTTCAGCCTGTCTGCTCTCTGATGCTGTCTCAGCGTTAACCATCTTACTTGGATTTCTCTTACCTTGGACGTGGGGTATCTCTTTACGGCTGCTCCAGCGAAACACAGCTGCTACTCCTTACCTTGGACATGGGGTATCTCCTCTCTGCCACCGCCCCTGACTTTGATTCAGTTATATATGTATATTTATGCTGTGCTGTGCTTAGTCATTTGGTCGTGTTGTTTATAGATCCTGAGGGCCCAGAATCCAGACAGAGGATATGTTGTTCCATCCATTTTCAGCTGGCTTGAAGATTGGGGTTGGAATCCACCAAAGGTTTAGTCTGTGGCTTTGAGAGAACCAGAGATCAAATTGCCAACATCCGCTGAATCATCGAAAAAGCAAGAGAGTTCACAAAATACATCTATTTCTGCTTTATTGACTATGCCAAAACCTTTGATTGTGTGGATCACAATAAACTGTGGAAAATTCTGAAAGAGATGGGAAAACAGACCATCTCACCTGCCTCTTGAGAAACCTGCATGCAGGTGAATTGGCAACAGAATTGAACATGGAACAACAGACTGGTTCCAAATAGGAAAAGGAGTACATCAAAGCTGTATATTGTCACCCTGCTTATTTAACTTATATGCAGAGTACATCATGAGAAACGCTGGGCTTTAGGAAGCACAAGCTGGATTCAAGATTGCCGGGAGAAATATCAATAACCTCAGATACTGCTGATGACACCACCCTTATGGCAGAAAGTGAAGAAGAACTAAAGAGCTTCTTGATGAAAATGAAATAGGAGAGTGAAAAAGTTGGCTTAAAGCTCAACATTCAGAAAACTAAGATCATGGCATCTGGTCCCATCACTTCATGGCAAATGGGGAATCAGTGGAAATCATTGAAATCACTGGATTCATTGACCTATCATTTCAGGTACCTATGCAGTATTGTTCTTTACAGCATCGGAGTTTACTTCCATCACCAGTCACATCCACCACTGGGTGCTGTTTTTGCTTTGGTTCAGTCTCTTCATTCTTTCTGAAGTTATTTAGCCACTCTTCAGTAACATATTGGGCATCTACCAAGATGGGAAGTTCATCTTTCAGTGTCCTATCTTTTTGCCTTTTCATACTGTTCATGGAGTTCTCAAGGCAAGGATACTGAAGTGGTTTGCCATTCCTTTATCCAGTGGACCACTTTTGTCAGAACTTTCCACCATGACCCTTCCATCTTGGATGCTCTACTCGACATGGCTCAAAGTTTCATTGAGCTAGACAAGGCTGTGATCCATGTGATCAGTTTGATTAGTTTTCTGTGACTGTGGTTTTCATTCTGTCTGCCCTCTGATGGATAAGGATAAGAGGTTTATGAAATCTTCCTGATGGGAGAGACTGACTGTTGGGAAAACTGGGTATTATTCTGATGGCTGGGGCCATGCTCAGTAAATCTTTAACATACTTTTCTTTTGATCAGTGGGGCTGTGTTTCCTCCCTGCTATTTGACCAGAGACAAACTATGGTGGAGGTAATGAACATAATTTCTTTTGGAAGAAAAGCTATGACCAACCCAGAAAGTGAAAGTGAAGTCGCTCAGTCGTGTCCAACTATTTGCGACCCCGTGGACTGTAGCCTACCAGGCTCCTCTCTCCATGGGATTCTCCAGGCAAGAATACTGAAGTGGGTTACCATTTCATTCTCCAGGGGACCTTCCCAACCCAGGCGTAGAACCCGAGTCTCCCGCATTTCAGGCAGATGTTTTAACCTCTGAGCCACCAGGGAAGCCCTATGACCAACACAGAGAGCATATTAAAAAGCAGAGACAGTACTTTTCCAAGAAAGTAATCAAAGAAAGTAACCATCTAATCAAAGCTATGTTTTTTCCAGTAGTCATGTATAGATATGAAAATTGGACTATAAAGAAAGCTGAGCACCAAGGAATTGATCCTTTTGAACTGTGGTGTTGGAAAAGACTCATGAGAGTCCCTTGGACTGCAAGGAGATCCAAACAATCCATCCTAAAGGAAATCAGTCCTGAATGTTCATTGGAAGGACTGATGCTAAAGCTGAAACCCTAATAGTTTGGCCACCTGATTCGATAGAACTGACTCATTAGAAAAGACGCTGATGCTGGGAATGATTGAAGGTGGGAGGAGAAGGGGAGGACAGAGGATGAGATGGTTGGATGGCATCACTTATTCAATGGACATGAGTTTGAGTAAACTTTGGGAGTTGGTAATGGATAGGCAGGCCTGGCGTTCTGCAGTCCAAGGGGTCGCAAAGAGTCAGACATGACTGAGAGACTGAACTGAACTGATATCTCTTCTTTAACAAGTTATTTTCCAATTAAATTATTATGTAATATTAAGACATGTTCCCTTGGTAGACAGTAGGTCTTTGTTGGTTATTTTAAATAGAGTAGTGTCTACACATCAATCCCATACTCCCAATATATCCCTGCCTTCAACTCTTTCCCAGAGTAACCATAAATTTGTTTTTGAAGTTTGTTTCTGCTTTGTAAATATATTCATTTGTGTCATTTTTGCTTTTAGATTCCACATGTAAGCAATATCATGTAATATTTGTCTATTTCTACCTGACTTACTTCACTTTTAGCATTTTAACCTCCAGGATCATTCATGGTGCTACAAATGATCATATTTCATTATTTTTAATAGCTGATTAATATTCCATTGTATTAATGTAATAAGTACCAGATTTTTTTATCATTCATCTGTCAATGGGCATTTAGGTTATTTACATGTCTTGGTTATTTAAAGAGTGCTAGATGATATTGGGGTGCACGGGTCCTTTCAAACCATTTTTTCCCCGGGATATATGCCTAGGAGTGGGATTGCTAAATCATATGGCAGCTCTATTTTTATGTTTTTTTTTTTTTTTTTTGGAGCCTCCATACTATTCTCCATAGTGGAGAAAGAATAAAAGAAGGAAATCCCACATTTATGACAACATGGATGACAGCTTTATACCAAGTGGAAAAAGGTAAACAGAAAAAGACATATATCATGCATAACCATTATGTAACATATGAAAAAGCCAAACACATAAAATAGAATAGTGGTTACCAGGAGTTGGGGATTGGAGTAATTGAAGAGAAGATAGTCAAGAGAGTATAAATTTGAAATTAGAAGATGAAATAGCTCTAGAGGTCTCATGTACAGCTTAGTAATTATAGTCAATGATATTGTATTATATATTTCAAATAGTCAAGAGACTTGATATTAAATATTCTCATCACAAAAAAGTACAATTATTTGACTTATTAGTGCTGTTAGCTAATACCATGGTGTTAATCATATTTTAATGTAAAATATATCACTTTTAATATGCACAATGTTCCATCAATCATATCTAATTTTTTTATGGAGACAAATAACTTGAATAGATGTGCATCCAAGCAAGATATTCTTTGTGACCCCATGAAGTGTAGCATTCCAGGCTTCCCTGTCCTTCACGCTCTCCTTGAGTTTACTCAAACTCATGTCCACTGAGTCAGTGATGCCATCCAACCATTCTGTCATCTATTACCCACTTCCCTTCTTGCCTTGAGTCTTTCCCAGAATCAAAGTCTTTTTCAACAACTCACCTCTCCCATCAGGTGGCCAAAGTATGGGAGCTTCAGCTTCAGCACCAGCCCTTCCAATGCATATTTAGGGTAAATTTCCTTTAGGAATGACTGGTTTGATTTCCTTGCTATCCAAGGGACTCTCAAGAATCTTCTATAGCACCACAGTTTGAAAAGATCAGTTCTTCAGTGCTCAGCCTTCTTTATTGTCCAAATCTCACATTCATACACGACTACTGAAAAAACCAATAGCTTTGACTATACGGACTTTTGTCAGCAAAACAATGTCTCTGCTTTTTAATACACTAAGTTTGTCATGGCGATTCTTCCAAGGAGCAAGTGTCTTTTGATTTCTTGGCTGCAGTCAAAATCCACATTGATTATAGAGCCCAAGAAAATAAAACCTGCCACCATTTCCACATTTTCCCCATCCATTTGCCATGACGTGATAGGACAGGATGTCATGATCTTTATTTTTGAATGTTGAGTTTTAAGCCAGCTTTTTCATTCTCTTCTTTTAATTTATAAAGAGGCTTTTTGTTTCCTGTTTATTTTCTGCCATTAAATTGGTATCATCTGTATATCTGAGGTTGTTGATATTTCTCCCAACAATCTTGACTCCAGCTTGTAATTCATCTGGCCAATAATCAATGAAGATATGTCCCCCATCACTAATCACCCACGTGCACCTCAATGAAAATCAAAATTGTGCAGCTACTATGGAATAGAGTGTTACATTTCTGGAAAAAAAAATCCAGCATTTCTACTTTTAGGTATATACCAAGAAAATTGAAAGCAAGTACTCGAAAACTACATTCATGTTCATAGCAGCATTAGTCACAGTAGCCAAAACATATAAGCAACATGTGAAATTTTTTTAAAATGTGCTTTACATAAAGTGGAATATTCTTCAACATTTAAAAGGTAGGAATTTCTGACATGTTACAATATGGATAAATTCTGAGAACTTGTTTTCGGAATAAACATTTTATTTTATTTATATTTTAAAAAACCTTATATTTTATAACAGGATTACATTAACAAGGAAGTTGTGAAAATAATATAGAGAGTTCTTATATCAGTTCAAATCAGTCACTCAATCATGTCTGACTCTTTGTGACCCCATGGACTGCAGTACAAAAGTCTTCCCTGTCCATCACCAACTACCAGATCTTGCTCAAACTCATGTCTATCAAGTTGGTGATGTCATCCAGCCATCTCATTCTCTGTCATCTCCTTCTCCTCCTGCCTTCAATCGTTCCCAGTATCAGGGTCTTTTCAAATGAGTCAGTTCTTCGCATAAGGTGGCCAAAATTTTGAAGTTTCAGCTTCAGCATCAGTCCTTCCAATGGATATTCAGGACTGATTTCTTTTAGAATTGACTGGTTGGATCTCCTTGCAGTCCAAAGGACCCCCAAGAGTCTTCAGCATCACAGTTCAAAAGCATCAAGTCTTTAGCACTCAGCTTTCTTTATAGTCCAACACTCACATCAATACATGACTACTGGAAAAACAATAGCCTTGACTATATGGACCATTGTTGGCAAAACAATGTCTCTGATATTTAACATGCTGTCTAATATGGTCACTGATTTTCTTCCAAGGCAGAAGGGTCTTTTAATTTCATGGCTGTGGTCATCATCTGCAGTGATTTTGGAACCCCCCAAAATAAAATCTTTATCTATTTGCCATGAAGAGATGAAACTGGATGCATGATCTTAGTTTTCTGAATGTTGAGCTTTAACCCAACTTTTTTACTCTCCTCTTTCACCTTCATCAAGTGGCGGTTAAGTTCTTCTTCGCTTTCTGCATAAAAGGGTGGTGTTATCTGCATACCTGAGGTGATTGATATTTCTCTCGGCAATCTTGATTTCAGGTTTTGCTTCATCCAGCCCATCATTTCTCATGATGTACTCTGCATATAAGTTAAATAAGCAGGGTGACTATATACAGCCTTGACGTAATCCTTTCCCAATTTGGAACCAGTCTGTTTTTCTTACATAGTCTGAACAATTTCCCCTGTTATCATTTTACGTTATGTGCTACATTTGTCACAATTAATTCAATGATGTTAATACATTAAATTTAACCAAAGATACATACTGACTTTACTCAAACATCTTACTTTTAAACTAGTGGATTGACCAAAAAGTTTGTTCAGGTTTTCCTGTATGATGTTATGGAAAAATTCAAACAAACTTTTTGGCCAACTGAACAATAATTTTGTTTTTCTTCTCCAGAATTATTACTTTTAGTTGTCATATTTTCTTCAGCTTCTTCAAACGGTGATATTTTCTCTAACTTTTCTTATCTCTGAAGATCTTGACTGTTTTGAGAAGAAATAGACATTTTGTGCTTTCCAGGTGACTCAGTAGTAAAGAACCTGCCTGCCAATACAGGAGACTCAGGACACATGGGTTCAATCCCTGAGTGGGGAAGATGCCCTGGAAGAGGAAATGGCAACTCACTCCAGTATTCTTGTCTGAGTAGTCCCATGGACAGAGGAGTGTGATAGACTACAATTCACGTGGTCACAAAAAGTCAGACCCAACCAAGCACACACACATGCAGTCAGATATTTTATACCAAAGTTCTCCATTGAAATCTGTCTGATATTTTAGTAACGATTAGACTGGGTTTATGAGTTATTAGGAGAAGGACTGAAGAGGTAAATCACTGTTTTCATCACATTATATCAGTGTCTACCTACTCTCAATGTGACTTACCACTGTTGATGTTAATCTTGGTCACCTGGCCGAGGTAACTTTTATACCACTTTTACTCTGTAAAGTTACTCATTCCCCTTGTTCTACACTGTACCTTTTAGAAGGATTCACTACGTAAAATCTATTAAAAACTGATGGAGATAACTTTTTGAAAGTTGAATATCTACATAATTATTATGAATAATTTTTGATGTGAGATTTGTCTGTTCTCCCCTATTTTTTACTTATTTATTCAATCATCTATGTTATTATGAACTCATGGAATTGTTTAAAATACGGTTTAAATTATCTGACAGTTCAGTTTTATTTTATTGCTCTTTTTTTTTCCAGCTATGTCCATTAGGTGTGCTTTGACTTGGCTCCTGTGTCCCTCGGGCATATCCCCATCACTATGTGAATCTGTGTGTGTGTCTGTGTGTGTGTGTATGTGTGTGTGTGTGTCAGCATTTATGTGTTTTCCAGCACTACCGAATGCTTCAGTCTATCTTATACATCCCCTGCACCAGACTGAGAATCAGCCATTTTTTAAGTGTCCTTAATTCATTTATTTAACAAAGGTATTAGAAACTGAGACCTTGGTAATGGAAGAACATCATTTTTCTTTTTAATTTCTAGTCCACAGATATGATTTATAGCCCAAATGAGCATCTTTAATTGCAAGAACAAGCAAAGTTTTTCACCATAATCTAATGACAAATATTGAAGGTTAGATTCTTTGTCACATCTGATTCATGTCTCTTAATTGGAAGGGAAGGGATACTTTATGGAATAACCTTCCCCAGACTGCTGTATTTTGCATCATTCATGCTTAAATACTTCTCTGGGAAAGTGGGAAAAAAGCATTTCCCAGTCAAAATCTTGCATGACAGTGGATTTCAGAAAGTGTAGGATGAATCTGGGATAAACTCTATCTGTCTTTTCACATGCAGGTCTGAACTTCAGCCTCTTGTGAAATCAAAGAGATCTTGGTTCCAGGTGAACATTTGAATTTCTATATAAGTTCTTCTCAAAACCAGTAAGATTTGTGTTTTGAATTAACTTGGCTGTAGTTAATACTCGGAGAAAATAAATCTGATCAATGCCACAGTGAACACGTAATAAATAAAAAGCACTTTGGAATCAGAGAAGGTTTAAGAAATTTTCTAGAAGCACTTTAGAATCTCCAAAAAGAAGATGGAAATGAAAACCTGCACAACAGCATTGATGGAAATCGGCAATACTATTGGTACATGTGGTGTAAGCAATAACCAAATAGAAATAATATCAATTTGAATGTTTCAGGAAATGCTTCATGAATATGATGATTTTGCTGTGGATATAGTAAGATACAAGTCTTCTCAGGTGGCAGGAGTGGTAGAGAATATGCCTGCCAATGCAGGAGACATAAGAGACCTGCATTCAATCCTTGCTTCTGAAGACCCTCTGGAGCAGGAAAGAGCAACAAACTTCTGTTGCCTGAAGAATCCCATGTACAGAGGAGCCTGGAGGGCTACAGTCCCATATGGTCACAAAGGGTCAGATATGACTGAAAGGACTTAGCAAACACATAGGTTTTCCATAATAATGAGTAAGTATATAATAGTGCCAATAACCATAGATATGTATCTATGAAAATTTTCATTAATTCTTTAATTTACTCAACAAATCTGTGTGTGCATGCATGCTAAGTTGCTTCAGCCATGTCCGACTCTGTGCAATCCGATGGACTGTAGCCCGCCAGTCTTTTCTGTACATGGGATTCTCCAGGCAAAAATATTGGAGTGGGTTGCCATGCCCTCCTTCAGGGGATCTTCATGACCCAGGTATCAAACCCACGTCTCCTGCATTACAAGTGGAGTTTTTACTACTGAGCACTTTGGGAGGTCATAAGAACTATACAAATGCTTCAGTCTTTTTCTACTCCCATATGGATACATAGATGGATAGAGATATAGATAATCATTTTACAATACTTCAGTTAGGCTCAGTTCTGTCTCTCAGTTGCATCTGACCCTTTGCGACCCTATGAACTGCAGCACACCAGGCTTTCCTGTCCATCACCAACTCCTGGAATTTACTCAGTCTCATTTCCATTGAGTTGGTCATGTCACCCAACCACCTCATCTTCTGTCGTTCCCTTCTCCTCCCGCCTTCAATCTTTTTCAGCATCAGGGTCTTTTCAAATGGGTCAGTTCTTCACATCAGGTGGCCAAAGTATTGGAGTTTCAGCTTCATCATCAGTCCTTCTAATGAATATTCAGGACTGATTTCCTTTAGCATGGACTGGTTGGATCTCCTTGCAGTCCAAGGGACTCTCAAGAGTCTTCTCCAACACCACAGTTCAAAAGCATCAATTCTTTGGTGCTCAGCTTTCTTTATAGTCCAACTCTCACATCCACACATAACTACTGGAAAAACCATAGCCTTGACTAGATGGACCTTTGTTGGCAAAGTAATGTCTCTACTTTTTAATATGTTGTCTAGGTTGGTCATAACTTTTGTTCCAAGGACCAAGCATCTTTTAATTTCATGGTTGCAGTCACCATCTGCAGCCATGAAATTAAAATATGCTTAAATTTTAGTTTCTGTTTGCTGAAGAGTTGTGACAAAAAGCATATCTGCAAAACTAAACTGCAGATTAACCTGTAGTTAATTGCAGTGTGCAGGTATCTGATGTAGTAAAGATCACTCAGTTCCAGAATGGTCTCTATAGCTGACTCACTGTGGTACTCAAATTCCTATTAATAATTCTGAATATTTTCCTAAGAATTTTACTGTCCCCATCACGTATATCTAAAGACAGCTGTTATTAATCAGTAACATGCCAATATAAATAACAATCTCCACTAAAATAAGATTTGGAAAACTTTTATGTTATTTTTTAAAGTTTTACTTGTAATGTAACACAATTATGGCATATTTTCAAATATTGTTGCTGTTGTTCAATCACTAAATTGTGCCTGACTCTTTACAACCCCAAGAACTTCAGCATGCCTGTCTTTCACCATCTTCCAGAGTTTGCTCAAGTTCATCTCCATTGAGTCAGTAATGTTATTAAACCACCTCATCTTCTGCCACCCCTTTTCCTCTTGCCCTCAACCTTTCCTAGCATGAGGGTCTTTTAAACTATTACCAAAGGAAATATTTTTAAAAGGTGTTTTTAAATATTTTTAAAATATATATTTAAAAAATATTTCCACCCTCCCAATTCTGATGGAAAGATGCAATTTTCCCACCAAGGGACCATAAGTTTTGTGCTATTTTTGTACTTCCCTAAGTATATTTACGGACTTCCCTGATGTCTCAGATGGTAAAGAATATGCCTGCAACGCAGGTGTTCAGTTCAGTTCAGTGGCTCAGTCGTGTCCGACTCTTTGCGACACCATGAATCACAGCACTCCAGGCCTCCCTGTCGATCACCAACTCCCGGAGTTCACTCAAACTCATGTCCATCAAGTCGGTGATGCCATCCAGCCATCTCATTCTCCGTCGTCCCCTTCTCCTCCTGCCCCCAATCCTTCCCAGCATCAGAGTCTTTTCCAGTGAGTCAACTCGTCGAATGAGGTGGCCAAAGTATTGGAGTTTCAGCTTTAGCATCAGTCCTTCCAATGAACACCCAGGATTGATCTCCTTTAGAATGGACTTGTTGGATCTCCTTGCAGTCCAAGGGACTCTCAAGAGTCTTCTCCAACACCACAGTTTAAAAGCATCAACTCTTCAGCGATCAGCTTTCTTCACAGTCCAACTCTCACATCCATACATGACCACTGGAAAAACCATAGCCTTGACTAGACGGACCTTTGTTGACAAAGTAATGTCTCTGCTTTGACTTGGGTTCAATTCCTGGGTCAGGAATATCCCTGAAGAAGGAAATGGAAACTCACTCCAGCATTCTTGCCTGGAGAATTCCATGAGAAGAGCCTGGCAAGGTACAGTTCATGGTGTCATCAAGAGTCAAACACGACTGCATGACTATTTATATGAGTGCACCTATATGTGATATATATTATCCTGTTACTAATATAAATATTACCATTCTTGATATAAAATTGTGAACTCTTAGATTTCACGAAATATTTTAGAAACCACTGCCTGTATATCTAATTCATTTTGATTAATGATTGCATGAAGTTCCACTTCTGTTTTATTCAGTTCCCCTCTGATAGGCACTGAGAATCTTTCCTATCTTTTGCTACTTTGGATGGAGGTTCAGTGATTGTTTTTGTGACTGTGAGTGAGATTATCTGTAGCAAATAGAATCAATAGACCTATATTTATAAGCAGTTTAATGTCATCTGTGCTGGAAATAATTCTTTAAGAGATTGTACTCACTTAAACTCATACAAAAAAATGTGTGAGACTGACTGCTTCCCAAATCATTTGCAGCACTGCTTGTTAAAATACATTTATCAAAAGATTATTTTGTTAATCAGTTGAGTAAAATATATATCTGAATGAGATTCGAAATTGAAAATATTTAGCTAGAATGAAATTAAGCATATCTTCACATATTTAACCATTTTAAAAAAGGTTTCTTCTGAAATTAGTTCATTGCTCGTTATTCATTTGTGCTGTACTGTAAAGTATTGATATATGAAATTTATTTCTATTTGAAGAAATTGTTATTCTGTCTGGGTATATATATTTTACCAAGTTGGCATTATGTTATGCTTTTAACTGAACTGTTGTTTGGAAAATATCTGTGATGAGGGATGTCAAAGGATTTGTCCATCATGAATAAATAATAATTCATTTTTGTTTCTACCTTCTCTTTACTGAAATCTGGGTGTGAGGCACGTGAATAATATAAATTCTGAGCATTCTATTGAAAAGTTTCAACTTTAACTTTAAGCTGCCTGAGTTCAATTAACTAAGTTTCCTAGTGCTTAAAGTGAGTAAAGTTTGAAAGAATATTCAGATTTATGACAAATATTCTCACTGTATTTAGCCTTCATTTTAAGTTTAATATCTCCTTATGTCTTGAGAAAATATGTCAAAATACTCAGAAAAATAATTAATAAGGGGAAGAATTTAAATTTGGATAGCACAGTATAATTTTAAAATTGCAAGATTTAATGATAGAAGTAGAATTTATAACTATAAATAGCAAGAAATGTTTGAGAGGTAAAGTAAAAAGAAATAAGCTTAGTCAAAGGCAAAAGATTAAAGTAAATCTTTGATGTACTGAAATAATTGATTGGATTTTCACTACTAAAATTGAGTTTGCTTCTCTCATTTCCTACCCCACCCTCAGTTCCTTGACTCTTGCTCTGACTTTAGGTTTAATTAAGGAAGACACTATCAAATATCATGACATCCTTCTTTAAATGTCTTCAATATTTACTGGAAGATGCTCTACGACTGGGTAACTAGGTTCAAGTAATGTGAAAGCAAATCAGGGTAAGCCATTCATAAGTTTTCTCTATTTATGTAACATATCAACCTAATAGATACTAACTGAAAATTAAAGAAACACATTCTGCCCAGGAAGTTATCCACTCATTCCAAATCCCCTGAATTAATGCATAGAAGAATTATTTATTATTTACATATTTCATTGTTTTCTTAAGCAATCAGATAGTTTGCATAAATATAAGAATTTTCATTTTATTGAGAAAACAATACTAAGAAATAATAATATAGAAAACAGATAGCAAATGGGGGGAGGGTGGTACAAAACCTGGAAAATACTGTCTTTACTGGTAATGCAAACGTGATAAATCAAGTCCTACACCAGTTGTCTGGTGTCTATATCAAAAAGAGTACTTCAGATCTAAGATGCTTCAGCTAAAACTTGAATTGTGAAAACATGAAATATTGAGCAGTAACCTATGATTGTTTATTTCCAAAAATAAGTTTAGGGATGCTTATTGCTTTAAGCAATGATCTTCAGAAGTTGGAGAAATAAAATTGAGATATCATAAATTATGATATACCATTCATTTCTGTCCATCATTATTTGTCAACTAATAATTGTGATAAAAAATCTTAAAGTTTACAACACATTATTTAAATGATATATTGTTACTTGTTGCTCTTTTCATTGGATTATACAGTGAAGAAATAGATCATGTTATACATTTATGAATAATAAATATTAATATATATGCATAAGAAATATATGAAACATAAATATATCCACAAATAAGATATTATTTGTGGGGTAAAGGAATTGGATAACTTGACATTTATATCATAAACCTCCAAGGACAGACAAATGTATCCCAGGTGCAAACTGATACACCATGCAAAATTTTATTGTATATGAAAAAAAATTATTGAATATAAAAAAAAAGAGAAAGTACAAATCAGAGCCACATCTCCAAATAAGAACTCTTAAAATTGACACAACTAATCAGAATCATGCCAAGGTTAACATGAGGTTTTATCTGAAGATTGTTGTGGAAAGTATCACGTTCATAAGCTTATTAAGACTCATAGTCTATGATATGATCATCACACATTAAGGAACAAATTGGTAAAGAAAATTATTAAGATGCCACAGTTAGAATATCTCTGATGGGGAATATGTACATTTTCTCAAATATTGCATAGCATTACATGTCACACCATGATTTAATGCCTTTATTTTTTACAGGTAATTCATTTCACACTCATCCCTTCTCCTCCTTTATGAAACCATGCAGATGAAAAATAATATGACTGAGTTTATTATACTTTGGTTGACCCAGGATCCTGTTAGAAAGAAAACAGTGTTTGTCATTTTCTTGATTTTTTATTTGGGGATGTTAGTGGGTAACCTGCTTATTATTAATGCCATCAAGACCAGCAGGGCACTTGGGAGTCCCATGTACTTCTTCCTTTTCCACTTATCTTTATCTGACACCTGCTTCTCCACTTGCATAGCTACTAGAATGATTGTGGATCCCTTTTTGAAGAAAGTCACTATCTCTTTCAATGAGTGCGTAGTCCAAGTTTTTTCATTCCATTTTTTTTTTTTTTTTTGGCTGCCTGGAGATCTTCACCCTTGTGCTCATGGCTGTTGACCGCTATGTGGCCATCTGTAAGCCCCTGCACTACACGACCATCATGAGTCATCGAGTCTGTGGTGTGTTGGTGGCTGTGGCCTGGGTGGGGTCCTGTATTCATTCTTCAGCTCAGATTTTTCTGGCCCTGAGTTTACCTTTTTGTGTTCCCAATGTGATTGATCATTATCTATGTGACTTGCAGCCTTTGTTGAAACTTGCCTGTATAGACACCTATGTGACCAACCTACTCTTGGTGTCCAACAGTGGAGCCATCTGTACAGTGAGTTTTGTCATGCTGATGTTCTCCTATGCTATCATCTTGCATTCTCTGAGAAACCAGTGCTGAGGGGAGGAAAAAAGCCCTCTCCACCTGCATCTCCCATATTATGGTGGTCATCCTGTTCTTTGTTCCCTACGTATGAACTAGCCGGCTACCACCTTCCCCATAGATAAGATGATAACTTTGTTTTATACAATTGGATTACCTTTACTTAACCCCCTGATTTATACACTGAGGAATGCAGAAGTGAAAAATGCCATAAGGATGGTATAGAGAAAGAACCTGATCTCGGATGCCAAAAGATAAATGATTGACCTATAAGTAGTCCTTGGAGAATGTCATCTCTTACTGTGTTGTCAATAAAATCTTATCATGAGGCATTAATATTAGTTTCCCTTAGGAAAATAGACAATGTAAAGACATACACTAATAGAGTTTAGTCAGTTTTATGTAGAGGAAGAGATGGCACCAAGTATACCCAGGTATACAAGGTTCATTGCCTTAGATGTTTCTCACTACTGTGTCTGTTCTTCTTGTTCCTGCCTCATGTCATGCTGGTTTTGATCTAACATATTTTATGCTCTTTCTCATGGTAACTTATGATGTTCTCTGCTTCCAGATATCTATCTATATGTTTATATTCATAGGTAGGTTTTACCTCTTTCAGTTATTTTCTTCTTTAGACATTTTGTTCTATTCATGTCTGATCCTGAACCTTTAACTTAGCAGTTCTTTCTGAATGAAATAAAATATTGGTTTCAAATAATTACAAAAATTCCATGTTAAAAGGGACTTTATATAATCTAGGCTATCTTCCATACATCTCTAATGAATTTTCTCCATCTTCTTACCAAGTGCTAACTAAATCCTTCCAGAAGAGTGACATAAAAATGAGAAAATGCACCCTTTTGATTTAAGTCTTTGAACTTAAAAGGTTTAACTTTGAGGTATACAAGCCAAATGGAATTCATTTTTTGTAAAATCTACTTTCTGTTTCTAATTAGATTCCTTCTAATTTGGGGTTGGTGTTAAAATTTCTTGAATCATACTAATTTTAGTAATACCCCCATAATATTGGATTATTATGACTGTAGCATAGATAGTCCAAATTAAGGAAGATATAATTATGTGAGCTAGAAGAGAAGAGAACAAGCAGATAATGTTAGTGAATTTTTAAATATTAATAGGATAAAATAATAAGATAATACAAAGGTGGATATTTAAATTCTGAAACAATATTTTCATGAATTATAAATTACTCTCTTGAAAAGACAAAATGTGTGAAGAGTAAATAATATTCAGTGATTTTCAGGATTTTAAGCAGTTGTAGTAAGGGATGCATATGTCAAGCTTGGGACATTTTAGAGGGAAAACTAGTCTGTTTGATACTCTATTGTAAATACATGACACAATGCATAATACATAGAGCATAAGACAGAATGGAGATTAAAAATCTCTTTATCATCCAAAAAGATGAAGGAAAAAATGACAAAGTTCAACATGATTTTATGATAAAAGCTCTCAACAAAATAGGAATCTAAGAACTTACTTTAATATAGTAAAAGGCCTTATAATAAAACCCCACTGTAAATTCCTACTCAATGGTGAAAATCTGAACGTTTTTCTTCTAAGAACAGGAATAAGGCAAAGATGCTCATATGCACCACTTTCAGTCCATATAACACTAGAAGTTCAAGTCAGAGTAATTAAGAAATGAAAAGAGACAATGAGCTTCCAATTCACAAAGGAAGTAATATTATCTCTGCAGAATACATCATCTTGTATGTAGAAAACCAAGATGACTCCACAAGAAACAACCACTGGAACTAGTAAATTAATATAGTAACTTTCAGTTTATAAAATTAACAGAAAATTAAGTTGTTTTAATATGCATTAAAAACAAATTTTCAGAAAATTAAATTAATAAAACAATCCCATTGCAATAATATAAAAATACTACTTAAAAATAAACCTATCAAATGAAGTAAAGATTACTCATCTGAAAACAACAAATTATTGATGAAAAAATTTAAAGAAGACAAAATAAATGAAAAGATATCCAGAGCTCCTAGGATGGAAGACTTAATATTTCTAAAGCTTATGTACTATCCAAAATGATCTACAGGGTTAATGCAATTCCTATCAAAATTCTGAAGGATTTTTAAAGAAATAATAATAAGTCCTAAAATTCATATGAAACCACAAATGTCCCCAACTCTCCAAAGCAGTATTGAGAAATGAAAATAAAATTAGAGCTATCAATATATTCCTGATTTCAAAATATACTGTAATTCAAACAGTTATATCCCACAAATTGGACAACCTAGATTAAACATACAAATTTCTATAAACAGAAGCTGCTGATAACTTACAGTGAATGATGTTCGATTTGTGATCTCTGAAGAAGACTTAGCTTCAGGATCAGGGACCAGGCTTGGTCACTTAGAGGTTTGTGTCACAAAAGTTTATTACATTGCAATAGGACAAAGAAAGCTCCTGACATAGACATCAGAAGGGAGACCAAGACTGTCCCATTCACTAGTCTTATCAAGGCCTTATATACTTTTACCAGACCCACTCCCACCACATACACCTTAAAGTAAAAAGGTTAGTCAGAAGATTCTTGTTAAGAAGGAGAAACATGTCCTTGAGCAAGATACACTGTTGCTGTATAATCTGTGCTGTACACTGTTGCTGTACAGGGCTGTACAAGGCTTAAGGGAAAACATACCCTTGAGCAAGATGAGCTGTTGTGTGTGTGTATGTGTGTAATCATTAGCTCTGGGCTTACAGAAAAAAGAAAAAAAAATGCCTTATGTGACTAGGACAAAAGAATATAGGTAAAAAATTTGTTCTTTTCTCCTTCTTGAGAGCCCCAGACCCTTTTCTCCTCCTTGAGGGCCCCAGGGGGCCCTTATCAACCTATGTAAGAATTAACTCTCTCACTACTGACACTGAATCAAGAAGAAACAGACCATCTGAACAGACTTATCATTAGTAATGAAGTTAAATGTGTAATAAAGAATGAAGTTAAATGTGTAATAAATATTCTTTCAACAAATTCAAGTCCATATCAAAAGTTCACAGAGGAATTGTCAGTATAGTCAATAGTAGTATAATACCTTTGTATTGTGATAGATGGTAACTAGACTCACCGTGGTGATAATTTTGTTTTGTTTTGTTTTGTAAAAATAAAAGTTTATTACTTACAAGACATAGAAAATACACATCATATCAAGGTACACAGAGTGAGGTCATTTACAGGGACCACAGGGGCCTGCGGTCCTGCTTTTATCGGGTTTGAGGATGGGGGCTTAAGGTTTCCTGCACTCACTCATTTTTATTTATTTATTTTCTCGTGTATGGTCTTCACTGAAGCATGTGGGATCTAGTTCCCTGAGCAGGGATTGAACACAGGCTCCCTGCACTGGGAGCTCAGACTCTTTAGCCATTGACCCACCAGGGAAGTCCCTCATGGGCTCACTCTTTATTCATGAATTTAAAACATAAGAGGCAAAATTTTATGAGCTGGAAGAGAAGAAATCAAGTAGCCCAAGTGGTCACTTATAGTAATCAATCAAATCTCTATCATTTTGAAATATGCAAAAATATAAAATCCCTTTGTTGTATATTAAGAAATAACATAGTGTTGTATGTCAAATGAAAACAAAAACTGCCAAGAAAAAGATCGGATCAGTGGTTACAAATACAAACACAAAAATAGGAGAAAGAGCTCAGATTTGTGGTTATCTGGGATGGAAAGATTAGATGAAGATAGCCAAAAGTTATAAATTCCAGTTATAAGACAAATAAGACCTGGGGAAGTAACATACAACATAATAAATATAATTATAACTGTTGCATATTATACATGAATGTTGTCAGAATAAATTCTAAAGAAAGAAGAAAAATCAGAAGAAAAAATTATATATTTTAAAAATTTCTTTAATTTTGTGTCTATACGAGGTAATGGATGTTCACTAAACCTATGCAGCAACCATGTTGTGATGTATGTAAATCAAATCATTAGGCTGTGTATCTTATATAGTAATGTAAGTCAACTATATTTCAATAAAACTAAGAAAAAAATTGCCCTTTGACCTGAAACCATGTTGAATTTCATGGAAGTCTGATACAGCAAAGAGGAGAATGGGAATTTTTGGAGGGACTATTATATACAAATGGAAACTGGGACCTTAAAGCCTAGTGGCTTTCAATGGCTGAGTTAAAACAGTCCCTCAATGGCTGAGTTGTTTCTAGGCAAGGAGAAAATCTTACTTCCTTCTGCTGGCCACGGTGAAGTATTGTCACTTCCTGTTATAAATGCAGTGCACCTCTTTCCTGTTGGGTTCTATACTGATGTGCAGTGGTACATGCATGAGAGAGTTTTTTTTTTTTTTTGTCCTCTAAACTCCATTTTAATGAGGTTTCTCTTTAATTTTCTCACAGGAATGGATAAACAGAACATGGAGGGTTTTTATGGCAGTTAAATTATGTGTATGATACCATGATGGCATATAAAGGTCATTATAGTATAGTATAGTGTTATCCACTCAGTCTTTCTGACTCTTTGTGATCCCATGGACTGTAGCCCATCAGGCTCCTCTGTCCATGGAATTCTAAGACAAGAATACTGGAATGGCTTTTCATGTTCTTCTCCAGGAGATCCTTTAGGTAATAATCCATAGAATGCACTATGCTAAGAGTGACTCTAATGTTGACTATATACTTTGGGTGATAATGATATTTCAGTAAAAAAAAATCAGGTTCCTTGAGTGTAACAAATATAACACTCTAGTTCAGGATGTTGATAAGAGGGAGGGCTTGGGTGTTTGTGAGGGTTGAAAGCACAGACGGTTTATGCAAGCTCTCTCTGTTTTCCACTCAAATTTGCTGTGAATCTAAAAATGACCCACAAAGATAAAGTCTATTAAAAACGTGATGTTTACATCAGGAATTGAAAAACACGTTAGGTGAATTTCATTACAATTAAAAATTCTATTCTGAAAAAAGAAACTTTTGAGACAATGAAAAGACTAACCACAGACTGGTGGAAAGTATTTATGAAAGACATATATGTTAAATAACTCATATCCAAAATGTATAAAGAACAGAAGATCTAAAATAAGAAAAAAAACCAACAGAGAAAATAGGCAAATGATCTGTATAGACATCTTACCAAAGAAGATATACTGATTGAAAACAAGCAAACAAGCATGTGAAGACTCTGAGCACTGCATTTTACTGTGTGCTTAGTCGCTCAGTTGTGTCCGACTCTTGGCAACTCTGTCCAACGAATATTCCAGGCAAAAATACTAGAGGGGCTACCATTTCCTACTCCAGGGATCTTCCCAACCCTGGGATTGAACCACTGTCTGTTGCACTTCTTGTATTGGCAGACAGATTTTTTTTTTTTCCACTGTGCCACCTGGGAAGCCATCGCATTTCATTAGGGAAATGAAAACAAAATATGATAAGTTACCACACATACACATTTATTGGACTGGATACATTGAAAATACTGACATTACCAAATATTGATGAAGAGACAGGGGCATGGGAAAACTCATTCATTATACTTTGCATATCGAATGCAATATGGCATTATTACCACCAAAAGTCCATATAATTTGTATTAGCATTAACTGTTTGTGTTGCATATTCTATGAATTTCAACTGATGTGTAATGTATCCACCTTTACAGTATCATGGAATAAATCCACTGTCGTATGTATTCCCCATGCTTCTCTTAATCACACCCATTTCTTCTTCCCTCCCAACCCTTGGCAACCACTGATCTTTTTACTGGACCCTTATTTTTATCTTCCTATATCCTACAGTTGGATTTATGCAGTATATATATTTCCAGATTGACCTTTCTTTTTTTTTTTTAGTTAGCAATATGCATTTAATTTTTCTCCATGATTTTTGTGGTTAGATAGTTTATTTCTACTCATTGCTGCATAATATCCCATTGCATGAGTGCTTCAAAGTTTATCAAATCATCTATTGAAGGACATGAAGTGTACTTTTTGCATGCACCTAAGTTTTCAACTAATTTGTGGGACACCTAGAAACAGATTTCTGGATCATATGGCAAGTTTATGTTTAGCTGTGTAAGAAACTGCCAAATTGTCTTCAAAGGCAACGTAACATATTGTATACCATACCGAATATCGTGATTTAAAATATTCAGTTCAGTTCAGTCGCTCAGTCGTGTCCGACTCTTTGCGACCCCATGAATCACAGCATGCCAGTCCTCCCTGTCCATCACCAACTCTCGGAGCTCACTCAAACTCATGTCCATCGAGTCGGTGATGCCATTCAGCCATCTCATTTTCTGTCGTCCCCGTCTCCTCCCACCCCAAAGGTGGAGAATTTGGATTTAAAATATTACTTATAAGTAATTTCAAATCTAATTGCACAGCACTGACAAATTTCTCAAACTTAAAAAGTATCTAATTGTCTACTGAATATTTTTGTTCATATAACCTAAGACTACAAGGATTTCAACCTGTGCTCATTGTCTTACTGTTAATTCTAATGTCTTTCATTGGTCATTAATTTCCATAACTCCCTGGTTTTAAACTTAGGCTTGTGCGAGAAAAAGCTGTGCACAGAGAACAAACCAAGAAATGAATGAGTCATTAGTACAGTTCCCAAGATTGATCTTCCCAAATGTAAAACCTGAAAAGTGCTTGACCTCTGTGAGCTTCAGTTTTCCCTCACATGAAATGTAACTATGAGTTCCTATTTCATGGAACAATTATATAAATTAAAAGTCATGCTTATTAAAGTGACAAACATACAGCCTTTTGTATAAAATATTATGCAATTAATATATGGTAAGTAAGCTAAATTATTTTTATCAAATATGTTATGGAGTAAGTATATATTTACTAATGTAAGTTAGAAAAACAATTGGACATAAATTTGAAAATAGTATGAGATATTAATTCAGTTTACAGAAAAGCTAGGTATCTAGGTTAATCTGTGGATCACTTGCTATTAGTCTATATTTCCATGGTTGGTGAAATGTGTAGTCCACAGCATGGAAACTGGTACCAGGCACCACACTACGTTTTCTGGATTGCACTTGCAAATAAATTACAAAATTTATAAAAGTTTGTTGCCTAAGGCAGAGAAAGACACCTTAGGGCACTGGATGGGACTGACCTACTTCCTCTTTTAACAATGACATTTTTTTCCTTCTATTCTCCAACATTTTCCACCATCCACTTGCACATTTTCCTGTATTTTTGGTCAACAAGTTACCAAAAACTCCAAGACCTTGTGTCTATCTGGTTACTGAGTACAAAGAGCATGCAGTTGCTATCCATATAGATTGAACAGACAAATCAAAAGTTGAGTTGATTATAACTGGATAATTCCATCTGTCAAAGGAAAGAAAACTTTAGGGACTAATTATCTTTAGGTTGCCAATGTCTTACATCATCATGACTTAAAATATTCCCCCTGGTATGCAAAGAGGAAGATTTTTTGCTTCAATATTGTGAAAGGACCTCTGTCAAAAATGGATGGTTATACTTGACAATGGTTCAGAGAGTCTTCTAACAAGTAAGTGACATATAATTTCAATATTTGTATTCAGAGAGGCATTGTTTAAAAATAAGCCAATATCATTTTTAATATATCTGCAATATGTAACCTAGAAAGACGATACTGATAAACCTATTTTCAGGGCAGGAATAGAGACGCAGACTTTGAGATGCAGACTTGTAGGCCCATCAGGGCACAGATAAGGTGGGACGGATTGAAAGAGTAGCACTGAAATATATACATTATTATATTTGTATATACTGACCACTGCCCTCCGCAGAAGGCTTCTCTCTGCCTAGTAAGATTCTAAGGAGGAATAAATAAATGTTGATTTCATGATACAGGGGACAATCAGATAAGGAAAGCATAAATAATTGGTATTGAGTGGTATGATGATATTGTGATTCTCAGGTCAGGCTGTTTCCTAGGGCAACACTGGACCAGATGAACACGGATTTTAAACAATTTTTATTTGGGCTTTTGGGGGGAAAAATAACATTGGGACAACCTGTTAACTGGAACCAAATGTCCACTAATTGAAGATGCACTGAGGCTGCTTTGTATCCCACTCCCAACAATTATAACTCATCTTTGTGCCATATTCTTTTGAAAATATGAGACAAGGTGTTAACCTCTCTCTGGAAAAAAAGAAATTTGGGCCTCTGATCATATACATACGACAAATAAAAGTGTCTATCAATATCAGAAAGATATGAATAATGTACAGCCTCTAATAGCATGCTCCAAGGCCAGTATTCCATGTAAATAAAGGCTGAATGCTTTCAGTTCAGTTCAGTTGATCATTTGTGTCCGACTCTTTGTGACCCCATGAATCGGAGCATGCCAGGCCTCCCTGTCCATCACCAACTCCCGGAGTGCATACAAACTCATGTCCATAGAGTTGGTGATGCCATCCAGGCATCTCATCCTCTGTTGTCCCCTTCTCCTCCCACCCCCAACCTTTCCCAGCATCAGAGTCTTTTCGAGTGAGTCAACTCTCCGCATGAGGTGGCCAAAATATTGGAGTTTCAGCTTTAGCGTCAGTCCTTCCAATGAACACCCAGGATTGATCTCCTTTAGAATGGACTGGTTGGATCTCTTTGCAGTTCAAGGGACTCTCAAGAGTCTTCTCCAACACCACAGTTTAAAAGCATTAATTCTTCGGTGATCAGCTTTCTTCACAGTCCAACTCTCACATCCATACATGACCACTGGAAAAACCATAGCCTTGACTAGATGGACTTTGTTTGGCAAAGTAATGTCTCTGTTTTTTAATATGCTATCAATGTTGGTCATAACTTTCCTTCCAAGGAGTAAGCGTCTTTTAATTCCATGGCTGCAATCAGCATCCGCAGTGATTTTAGAGTCCAAAATGTGAAGTCTGACACTGTTTCCACCGTTTCCCCATCTATTTCCCATGAAGTGATGAGACCAGATGCCGTGATCTTAGTTTTCTGAATGTTGAGATTCAAGCCAACTTTTTCATTCTCCTCTTTCACTTTCATCAAGAGGCTTTTTAGTTCCTCTTTACTTTCTGCCTTTGCTTTAGATGACAATTTTATGGCTATCAGTGTCCCAGTGTCTTACATGCTCAAGTAATACATCACAAAATACATCCTCTACTACAAGATTTATAACTGATTCACAGTTATTTAAACCTGATCTTGGGGATATCATTGCCTTGATTGTTGTTGCCAGAAGGCCCTGTAAATTTAATAAAGACTCTATAAATTTGTTGTTGTGCACTTTTTAATCAGAATAATACTAGAGCAATGACAAAAAGATGATTATATTTTAAGGAGTAGTGTGAAAAATTCGATTAAAAGGCACTTAACTAAGCTCCTACATTGTACAATATTTTTGAATTGTTACTTCAGAGAGTATATCCTGAAAACACATAGTTTGCAAGATTTTTTTTTTTAAATGGGAACTAAAATAAGCACACCCATTATTGTATTATAAACAACGCTATGTTATAAAATCATGCTACAAAAATCCTGTAATCAGAAGTCCATTTGTGTTTTTTTTTATAATTTAGTCCTGAAGTTCACAGAAGACTGCAAGATGAGTTAATGACCAACATAGACAGCATATTAAAAAGTAGAGACATTACTTTGCCAGCAAAGTTCCATTTAGTCAAAGCTATGGCTTTTCCAGTAGTCATGTATGGATGTGAGATTTGGACTACAAGGAAAGTTGAGCACTGAAAAATTGATGCTTTTGAACTTTAGTGTTGGAGAAGACTGTTAAGAGTCACTTGGACAGCAAGGAGATCAAACCAATCTGTCTTAAAGGAAATCAGTCCTGAATACTCATTAGAAAGACTAATGCTGAAGCTGAAACTCCAATGTTTTGACCACCTGGTGCAACAAATTGACTTATTTGAAAAGACCCTAATGCTGGGAAAGATTGAGGGCAGGAGAAGAAGGGTACAACAGTGGATGAGATGGTTGGATGCATCACCGATTCAATGGACGTGAGTTTGAGTAAACTCTGGAATTTAGTGATGGACAGGGAGGCCTAGTGTGCTGCAGTCCATGGGGTTACAAAGAGTTGGATATGACTGAAAAACTAAACTGAACTCAACTCAACACCTATTTATTATGAATACTTGGGTTTGACATTACTTCCATTATGGAGATACCTTTATTTCATTTACTACTCTCTAAGATCAATCCTGGGTGTTCATTGGAAGGACTGATGCTAAAGCTGAAACTGCAGTACTTTGGCCACCTCATGCGACGAGTTGACTCACTCGAAAAGACTCTGATGCTGGGAAAGGTTGGGGGCGGGAGGAGAAGGGGACGACAGAGAATGAGATGGCTGGATGGCATCACCGACTCTGTGAACATGAGTTTGAGTGAACTCCGGGAGTTGGTGATGGACAGGGAGGCCTGGCGTGCTGTGATTCATGGGGTCGCGGAGAGTCGGACATGACTGAGCGACTGAACTGAACTGAACTGAACTGAACTGAACTGAAGAGCTTACATTGAATCTTAATTCTTATTAAACATTTACTTTAATAAATATTTCTTGATTGAGAACTATAACATCCCTTTTATAGAATGTAGTCCTTTGTTCAAGAGTCAAAAATTATTCCTGAAGTGTACTTGAAAGCACAGAAAATGTTTTTCGAAGACATTAAAAAGTTAATGATTAAGACAATCAAGATTGTTTGGAATATGTGTAGACAGACATGGGCTTTACTTTTGCAGAGAGGATAAGGAACTTTAATGTCAAACTAAAACTGTGTGTGCCTCTTGCTCAGTCATACCAAACGTTTTGTGACCCCATGGACTGTAGCCTGTCAGGTTCATCTATCCATAAGATTTTCCAGGAAAGAATACTGAAGGGGTTGCCATTTCATTCTCCAGGGGATTTTCCCAACCCAGGGATTGAACCCACATCAAACTGAAACTACTGATTCAATATTTAGTGAGAAAAATGACTAAAACTTGATCATGCTGCATATATTCAAATACACATGTCCAAATGTAAAAAAGAAATGTTATGCCTAGAAATGGGTAGATTTATGGGATTGGTTACATACAAACTCAAACTATACACAGTCAGGAATGGGAAAACTCATAGACTAGTGTAGTAACAGATTTTCATATCATTTTACATCCAGTGCCTACCATATTATCACATGCCAATATTTTATAATCAGTTCAGTTCAGTCACTCAGTCATGTCTGACTCTGCAACCCCATGGACTGCAGCACACCACGCTTTCCTGTCCATCAACAACTCCCAGACCTTCCTCAAACTCATGTCCATTAATTTGGTGATGCCATTCAACCATCTCATCCTCTGTTGTCCCCTTCTCCTCCTGCCTTCAACCTTGCCCAGCATCAGGGTCTTTTCCAATGAGTCAGTTCTTCACATCAGCTGGTCAAAGTATTTAAGTTTCAGCTTCAGCATCAGTCCTTCCAATGAATATTCAGGACTGATTTCCTTTAAGACAGATTGGCTTGATCTCCTTGCTGTCCAAGTGACTCTTAACAGTCTTCTCCAACACCAAAGTTCAAAAGCACCAATTCTTCAGCACTTAGCTTTCTCTATAGTCTAACTCTCCTATCCAGACAAGACTACTGGAAAAATCATTGTTTTGACTAGCTTGACCTTTGTCGGCAAAGTAATGTCTCTGTTTTTTAGTATGCTGTATAGTTTGGTCATAGCTTTTATTTCATAATTTTATAATAGCTCCCTTTTATTCTTTTAAATGAATAAGGGAAAGAATAATTTTATTGTAACGATTAAAATTTCAAGGCTCGCTTTCTTTATGTTTTAAGATCCTTGCCCATATTCACAGAGTCCAAAGAGATTCATTCCCCTGGCATTTGAAAGTGAATAACTTTCTTAGACATTTTCTAAAGAGTTGTTTGCAATTTGAAGGAAGACAATGTGCATTACAAGTTTGTTGAAGAGAAGTAAATTTGTCAGGAGAGAAGAAGATGTAAAAAGAATTTTTTTTTTATCTAAGTTTCCTGTTATTGTCTGTTTTATACATTTAAGACAATGTGTTAGAAATATGGGTGGGATTCAGAAAGGAAGGAATGCAATAAGACAAATAATCTTATAAATTACATTTCAATGCATGACATTTCAGTCCATAATTTTATTTTTAAAAGGGTCCCTTATAACATCATCTTCACAAAGAAAAAAAAAAAAAAAGATCCAAAGTTTTGACCATGAAATGGCCTATGATAATATATCTTTCTACATTTGAAAAAGTAATCTTAGTTGAAAAATTACATTTCAAAGTTTAATAATAATCAGCTCTGCCAGGACCAAATAAAATTGAACGAAGATGTCAAACACTGATTAGCTACTATGTCTCTTATAGAAAATCTCATGTCTCCATTTTCTATTTCCCTGTTCTGTTCTGTGAATGGAGGTTTTTCTGAGATCAGAATAATTTAGTCAACTCTACTGGGGATGTGAACATGATCTGATCCTCCACCAGTTTTCTGGTGACACAGATTCCTAAAAAAAAAAAATCAAACTAGATCTAGGATGTTTAAAACTTCGAATTGTGAAAACATGAACTGCTGAATAACAATTCACATTTTTTAACTAGCAATGTAATTTCAGAGGCACTTAGTGTTCTAAGGAATTCTGTTCAGGAATGGAGAATGAAAAATAGAAATGAGGAAGTCCTGAGGATATTTTTATTACCAAATATGAAAAAAGACTTTCATTTCTGTTCATTAGTATTTGTCAACTATTAATTATGACCAAAACCTTAAAGCTTACAACACATTATTTAAATGCTGTAAGTGTTTCCTATTTGTCTTTTCAAGGTGTAATCACGGGAGCAAGTATGCAGTGAAGAGACAGATCATTACACAGGTATAAATAACACAAATTTCTAATATGTGTATAAACTTATGTGGTATATAAATATATGTATAAAATTAAGACATTACTTATGGGGTAAAAAGTGCTGTACAACCTTGTATTTATATCATAAACCCCCAAGGGATATCAAATGTTTCCTAAATGCAGAGCAAAACACGGGACACACATTTTATTAAATATAAAAATTGTTAATCAAATACAGCATAACAATATCTTGAAAGTACATATTTATAATACTGAAAAACTTTATCAGAGTCATACCCCTGCTAAAAAGTGGTTTTATTTGAAGATTCTTTTTTGAAAAGAATCATATTCATCAGCTTATTGAAACTCATAATGCGTGAAGTGGTCATTACAAATAAAGTGTTTAAAGTAAATTATTAAGAAATGTTAATAATGTTAGAATGTTTTTGGTGAAAAACACTTTTCCTCAAATATTCTATGACATTAGATAACACCATGAATTAATTTGTTTTTTACAGATAATCCATTTTACACTCATCTTTTCTCTTCACTTGTGAAATCATGCAACAGAACAATAATGTGACTGAATTTATTATGCTTGGCTTAACCCAGGATCCTATTAGGAAGAAAATAGTGTTTGTCACATTCTTGCTTTTATATTTGGGAACATTACTGGGTAACCTGCTGATTATTATTACCATCAAGACCAGCAGGGCACTTGGGAGTCCAATGTATTTCTTCCTTTTCCATTTATCTTTATCTGATACCTGTTTCTCTACATGTATAGCCCCTAGGATGCTTACAGATGCCCTTTTGAAGAATGCCACTATCTCTTTCAATGAGTGCATGACCCAAGTTTTTACATCTCATTTTTTTGGCTGCCTGGAGATCTTCATCCTTGTCCTCATGGCTGTTGACCTCTATGTGGCCATCTGTAAGCCCCTGCACTACACGACCATCATGAGCCATCGAGTTTGTGGTGTGCTGGTGGCTGTGGCCTGGGTGGGGTCCACTGTGCATTCTTCAGCTCAGATTTTTCTAGCCCTGAGTTTACCTTTCTGTGGTCCCAATGTGATTGATCACTATTTTTGTGACTTGCAACCTTTGTTGAAACTTGCCTGTACAGACACTTATGCGACCAACCTACTCTTGGTGTCCAACAGCGGGGCCATCTGTACAGTGAGTTTTGTCATGCTGATGTTCTCTTATACTGTTATCTTGCATTCTCTGAGAAACCACAGCACTGAAGGGAGGAAAAAAGCCCTCTCCACCTGTGTCTCCCACATCATTGTGGTCATCTTGTTCTTTGGTCCTTGTATATTTATGTACACACGTCCTGCAACCATATTTTCCATGGATAAAATGATAGCTGTGTTTTATACAATTGGAACACCTTTGTTCAACCCTCTGATTTATACCCTGAGGAATACAGAAGTGAAAAATGCCATGAGTATGTTATGGAGCAAGAAGTTAATTTCAGATGACAAAAGATGAACAGACGTTTCCATTTTTCTTCATAATCCAGATTAATTTAGTAAAAGTCCTTACAGGATATAATGTTCTTCATGTGGTGTTGATACAATCTTGTCCTTGGGCATATGGTTAGTTATGTTAGGAAAAAGTCATGTGAACACATACACCGGTTAGTGTTCAGTTTCAGTTGGGAAAGACACAGGACCAGGTAAACACTGGTTTGTTAGGTCCATCGGTTTTCTCTACCTTGTCTCTGCCTCGCTTGTGTAACTAGTGTCACTCTGGTTGTGATCTAGCATTTCCCCTGCCCCTTTTCATGATGATTGCTGGTATTCTCTGCAACAAGACAACCATCTATATGTTTATATTACAAACTTGAGGGTTTCATTTCTTCTAAACTCTTCCTTTTATTAGACATGTTAGTTTTATTATGTTTGATCATGGGCATAGTCCTAGTAGTCCTTTCTGGTAATAGCATGTATCAGACTCAAATAATTGTAGAAGATTTTGGTTGTCAGGGAGGATATATAATTTATGTTAACTTCAATGTATTTCTTTACTGTTACTCCAAGTTCTCACATCAGTTTACATACAGATGTATGTAAACATACATACCCTTCCAGACAGTGACATAAACTTAAATACATACCTTAAAACTTAAATACAACATACATAAACTTACATACATACCCTTCCAGACAGTGACATAACAGTGAGAAAATTCAGGCTCCTGAAGTGATAACCCTGTATACGAGAGAGCAAAAGAGACACAGATGTATAGAACAGTCTTTTGGACTCTGTGGGAAAGGGCGAGGGTGGGATGATATGGGAAAATGGCATTGAAACATGTATATTATCATATGTGAAATTAATCGCCAGTCCAGGTTCGATGCATGATACAGGGTGCTTGGGGCTGGTCCACTGGGATGACCCAGAGGGAGGATAAGGGGAGGAGGGTCAGGATGGGGAACACATGTACACCACATGTACACCCGGGGTGGATTCATATCAATATATGGCAAAATACAATACAATATTGTAAAGTAATTAGCCTCCAATTAAAATTTTAAAAAGTAAAAATAAAATTTAAAAAAAAAATAACTTAAAATATTTCACTTTGTTGTTGATGGTCAGAGCATTCTTCCTGTAAAATATACTTTATATTCCTAATTAGATTTCTTCTAATTTGGTACTAAGGTTTCTTGAATCGTGCCATTTCCAGTAATATGTTCATAACATTAGGTTGCTATTGTCAGAGCATAGATGGTTCAAATTAAGGAAGATATACTTATATGAATAAGATGTTGAGACGGCAAACTATTGATGTTAGTAGTCTTTTAACATTAATAGAATTAAACAAATAATTAAATAATACGAAGGAGGATTTTTAGATTTTGAAACAGCAATATTTATATGAAAGATATCAATTATGAGCTTCTCTCTGATAAAGGCTAAACTGTGGGAGTAGTAAAAAGTAATCAGTCTTTGCAAATGATTTAAGTAAGGGAAATAAAGGAACATTTAAGTTGACCACAGGGGTATTTTAAGAAGGAAAGACTATTTTTTTTTTATTCTAAGGTAGAGGCATGGCATAACTGGTATATCAGCACCCATAAAATAACCATATATTACAAAGTGTAAACTCTAATGTAAACTATGGAATTCAATAAACTCTGATTAATATTGACTCCTCACTTTTATGTAGCAGAATAACATAAGCTCTCATTAAATAGTAAACCTGTAAAAGGGACAAAGTGTTTCAATGGGAACTCCTTATACTTCTGTGTAATTTTTTTTTAATCTAAGAAATTAAAAATATTCTGAAACACAGAGTCTAACAAAAAAGTTATATCTAAAAGAAAATGTTCAATTTTACTGTATCATGTTAAAAAATATGCTATTTGAAATTTTATACAAATTTAAAATATAAACACATCTGTTACTAAGTCACATATTTATAAACTAAGATGTTTTACAGTTTATCCTAGTATGCTATACAAATATCACTAAAGGATATGCAATATTATATTCAGTTCAGTTCAGTTCAGTCGTTCAGTCGTGTCCGACTCTGCGATCCCATGAATCTCAGCACGCCAGGCTTCCCTGTCCATCACCAACTCCCGGAGTTCACTCAAACTCATGTCCGTCGAGTCGGTGATGCCATTCAGCCATCTCATCCTCTGTCATCCCCTTCTCCTCCTGCCCCCAGTCCCTCCCAGCATCAGGGTCTTTTCCAATGAGTCAACCCTCTGCATGAGGTGGCCAAAGTATTGGAGTTTCAGCTTTAGCATCAGTCCTTCCAAGGAACACCCGCGACTGCTTTCCTTTAGAACAGACTGGTTGGATCTCCTTGCAGTCCAAGGGGACTCTCAAGAGTCTTCTCCAACATCACAGTTCAAAAGCATCAATTCTACGGCAATCAGCTTTCTTCACAGTCCAACTCTCACATCCATACATGACCACTGGAAAAACCATACCCTTGACTAGACAGACCTTGTTTGGCAAAGTAATATCTCTGCTTTTTAATATGCTATCTAGGTTGGTCATAACTTTTCTTCCAAGGAGTAAGCATCTTTTAATTTCATGGCTGCAATCACCATCCACAGTGATTTTGGAGCCCAACAAAATAAACTCTGACACTGTTTCCCCATCTATTTCCCATGAAGTGATGAGACCAGATGCCATGATCTTAGTTTTCTGAATGTTTAGCTTCAAGCCAACCTTTTCACTCTCCTCTTTCACTTTCATCAAGAGGCTTTTGAGTTCCTCTTTACTTTCTTCCATAAGGGTGGTGTCATCTGCATATCTGAGGTTATTGATATTTCTCCCAGCAATCTTGATTCCAGCTTGTGCTTCTTCCAGCCCAGGGTTTCTCATGATGTACTCTGCATATAAGTTAAATAAGCAGTGTGAAAATATACAGCCTTGACATACTCCTTTTCCTATTTGGAACCAGTCTGTTGTTCCATGTCCAGTTCTAACTGTTGCTTCCTGACCTGCATAGAGGTTTCTCAAGAGGTAGGTCAGGTGGTCTGGTATTCCCATCTCCTTCAGAATTTTCCACAGTTTATTGTGATCCACACAGTCTGATGCTGGGAAAGGTTGGGGGCGAGAGGAGAAGGGGACGACAGAGAATGAGATGGCTGGATGGCATCACCGACTCTGTGGATATGAGTTTGAGTGAACTCCGGAAGTTGGTGATGGACAGGGAGGCCTGGCGTGCTGTGATTCATGGGGTCACAAAGAGTCAGACACGACTGAACGAGTGAACTGAACTGAACTGAACACAGTCAAAGGCTTTGGCATAATCAATTATATTAACTGCTTACAAATATTTTAATAACTTTAATATTACTATAACATTATAATTTAAAATAAAATTTGTAATAAATGGACATTAATTTGAATGTTGCTACATTAAGAAAAATATTCATTAAAATATTTTAGTTTTATTCAACATGATATTCTTCATTACTTTAATATTTTTATATACAAAAAGTGCTTTTCTCTTTTTGTTTCCTTTGTTACTTTTTGAAATGTCAATATGCCTGAAAGTTTTAGTGTTTATAAGCACAGAAAGGGTTATATTAGTAGTAAGAGTTTAAGTAGTTTATTAATCTCTAATAATAACAAAGAAATTTTTATTTTACTACCAATATATTTTTCCATAGATTTAACTTAGGTTCTGCGAGAAAGCAGTAAAACATATACTTTCAAAGCCTCAGGTAGGGTTTTCTAGGCTAAAAATGGCTGAATAGGTTAGCATCAAAAATTGATTTTAAATATACCAGAAAAAAATGTATACAGAACAAAGATGAATAGGGCCATATTACCCACCTTCTTTTTCCTATGCCCTATTCTAAGAGTTGACAGTATTATAGTAAAGTAAATAAGCAATATCCATTGTAGCAGAGACTTTACTCTGTCTGCTGTGTAGTGAAGATGCACAATAAAAACGGCAAATACTGATGATGCCATGAGTTAAGAATGTCACGAACCTACAGAGCAAGATAATTAAGAGTTGATGGTGGTAAACCTGAGGTGTGCACTATTTCGAACAGGATGGTCAGGAAAGACCCATATGACTTATCAACTAAGATGAAAATTAATGGTTTTCACCATGGAAAATTTGCTTCTCAGGAGACAGTGGTAAGTTCTAGATTAACTGCTGGTTACCCTAGAAATGGGGGTGTTTAGTGGTCATTGCTACAGCATTTGGCAGGTAGACTTTCAGGATGCTGTGGAACAGTTCATAATGTGCCAGGCAGGAGATCACTACAAAGAAATAGCGTGTGTGTGTGTGTGCTCAGTCATGTTCAACTCTTTGTGAGACCCCAGAGTATGTTCCTGATCCAGAGACCGAACCCATATCTCTTGCATCTCCTGCATTGGGAGGCAGATTTTTTTTTTTTTTTTTTTTTTTACCACTGAACCACCTGAGAAGTCCCACAAAAAACTATCTGACTCAAAATTCCAGTGGTGCTGAGGCTGATAAATTCTGACCAATATGAAAACATCTTGACTGTTTGGGCAGAATAAAAATTCTAGGTAGTTAATAGATGGCACTGAAAGTGCAAACTGAATATACTTCTATTATAAGAAAAAAAAAATCAAGAAGCTAGGTAATCAGAGAAGGGAATAAGAGGGAATAATTGGAAATGAGACCAGAAATATAAGAGAACTTCAGTATACAGTGTTTATGGGATTTTTCTGGAAAGAAATGGGAAAACATTTGAGATCTATCTGACATGATTTGAATTATGATTTAATAGGGTTATTTTGACTGCTTTATTGAGCATCTGGAGTAAACTGTGAGGATATTATAACGACTAGAAAAGAGGTTATGGTAGTTTGGAAGAGGTCAGTAGCATGTTTATGGAAAGAAATATTCTGCTTACGGATACAGCTTTCACGGTTGATTTGAATATAAAATTACACTTCCAAAGAGGATAAATTTCTGATTCTTCTATTTAAAATTAAACATGCATTTAGTGTAGTCTCAACTTTCTCATTCTTAGCACTTAAGGTTAAAAAAATAATTGTGTTCACAAAGACTCAAGCTGTAATTTTTATAGTAGCTTTTATGTAATAGTCATGAGCTTAAAGTAAGTCAAGTGCATATGAATAACAAAAATGATTTTTTTTCATGATTACAATGAAATATTTCTCAGAAGTAAAAAGGAATAAACTATTGACATACACATGAGCAATAACCATTCCAAAACTATCTATTTGAATGAAAGACGCCTTAAATAAAACAGTATGTTCTTTGTGGTTTCATTTATGTTAAGTTTTGCAACAGGCCATAGTAATTAGTAGTGGGAAAATGAAATAAATCAGCACTTCTCTTTTTAGAATAAAGTAGTGAGGATTACTTAGGGGTCAGCATGAGAGAAATGCCTGGGCTCATGGGAATGCCTGTATCTTGACTGTAAGTGGTTGCACACAGGTACTTATTTGTAAAATGTCTTGTAGTTTTGAAAATTTTCATAATAAAGTGCTTTGAAAAAAAGTTTTACTTCAGCATCTTATGACACCTGTCACTAAGTTTAATATAATTTTGTTTGATCTACCAGAAAGAGTGGCTCTTTTTTATTGTGCTTCTTACTGCGTTTTTCAGTATGTTTTTATAGAAAACACTTTACCATTATTTTCACTGTTCTATATCAAAACACACTTATTATCATAAATTCTCCATGGAACATTATTCTAATAAACATACAAAATTGCACTTTATTGATGACAGCAGTATTTTTGGTCATACTTTTGCTGTTTTAATAAGTGGTGCTCTAATTTTCACTTGAATGAAGATTTTTGTGAAAAAGGATTCTTTTCCACATTTAGGAACATTTAGATGGCAATATCCCACTCAGTCACTTTATATTCAACTGAGCTAGAGGCTCGCTGGGTATTAACTATATATATATATATATATATATATCGCTAGATATATTTTTCATAGTCAGCATTAGACTTAACTCTTGGACACGTTATACTGAAAGATGAATGTATGCTTAGCCCTTTCACCCAGAATGAAATTTGGGATCCAGGAATATACAACACACGAAAAGTACCATAAATATGACCAAATTGGACTAAATCTTGAAATGCCATGTTGGTTCATCATAAGCAGATTAATTAATGTGAAACACCATATTAACAAAATTAACATTTAAAAATCTCATTATCATCTAATCACACGCAGAAAATCATTTGACAAATTCAGCATTGATATTATGATTAAAACTCTCCCAACAAATTAAGAATAGGAAGAACTTCCCTCACTAGAGTAAACACCATGTATTACAAACTTAAAAAAAACGCAGCTAACATCACATTCAACGGTGAAAAACTGATAGCTTTTCTTATAAGATCGGGAATAAAGCAAAGATTACCACTTTTATGAATTATATTCAATAAAGTACTAAAAGCCCCACAAGGTAAGAAATAAAAAGCTTCCAAACCATAAAATTAGTCACACTACTTCTTTCTATAGATGACATCACCCCATATGCAGAAAATCAAAAGATACCATAAGAAAGAAAGAGAGAAAAAACAAACAAACAAACTCAGAGCTAATAAATGAATGAAGCCAAGTTGCAAACTATAGTTCAGTTCAGTTCACTCGCTCAGTCGTGTTCGACTCTTTGTGACGCCATGGACTGCAACACACCAGGCCTCCCTGTCCACTGCCAACTCCTGGAGTTTACTCAAACTCATGTCCATTGAGTCAGTGAGACCATCCAACCATTTATCTTCTGTTGTTCCCTTCTCCTCTTGCATTGAGAACCCTATGAACAGTATGAAAAGGAAAATTAAAAAATCAACATAAAAATAAGTTGTCTTGGTTTGCTAAATACATTTTTTTGAAAATGAAATAAGACAAACTGATTACTATAGCATAGAAATAATACAAATGAAAATATCAAATGAAGCGAAAAATGCTTACACTGAGTTCAGTTCAGTTGCTCAGTCGTGTCCGACTCTTTGCAACCCCAATGAATCACAGCACACCAGGATTGGCATCCATACATGACCACTGGAAAAATCATAGCCTTGACTAGACAGACACTGAAAACAACACATAATTAATGAAAGAAATTAAAGCAGATAAGATAAAAGAAAAGACAACTGTGTTCACAGATTGAAAGACTAATATATTTAAAATATCCATGCTATTCAAATTGATATATAGACTCAACAAAATCTTTATCAAAATTTCAATGGCATTTTTCATATAAATAAAAGCAGTTCTAAAGTTCATGTGAATTCACGAATGTCCTCATTTAGTCAAACAAGTACTGAGAAATAAAAATAAAGCCAGAGGATAGAAGATGGCAAAGGAATAGGATGGGGCAACCACTTTCTCCCCAACAAATTCAGCAAAAGAACGCTGAGTAAATTCCACAAAACAACTTCTGAATGCCGGCAGAGGACATCAGACACCCAGAAAAGCAGCCCATTGTCTTCGAAAGGAGGTAGGAAAGAGTATAAAAGATAAAAAAAGAGACAAAAGAGGGAGGGATGGAGCTCCATCCCAGGAAGGGAGGCTTAAAAAAAAGAGAGAAGTTTCCAAACGCCTGGCAACAGTCACTGGCGAATCTGTGGCCAGCCTTGGAACCCCAGAGGGCCACATAACCGGGAGAGAGAGAAATAAATAACTAAAACCCACAGGCTAAGGGCTCAGAGGAAACTCTCAGTGGAGAAGCGGTGCAACCACCCGCAACCCCCCTAGCAAGTGGGGGCTGGGCAGGGAGGTGCAGCGGCAGTGCTTAGAGAGAGGACCGGGCCTGAACGCCCCGAGGGCAATCTGAGGGTGTTAACGGGAGATAGCTAAGCAGAAGGTAGGATAGCGACCCTGCGAAAGGTGAAAAGCCTGCGGAAAGGTGAAAAACCCTAACCTAAGGTTCCGCCAGCCCCGCTCACAGAACAAAGGACTGAGCAGAGCAAACTGACTGCAATCAGCCCATCCCCCAGCCCCCGCCAGGACAGGCAGGGAGGGCAGCCAGCCTGAAAGGGGCAGCCACGGCACCAGAGAGGCTTCCCATACCAAGCTGCAGGCAGACTTCATTGCTAACAAGACTTGTTGGGTTCAGGCCAGTCGATATCCACCTGAGAAGGTGCGCCAGTTGTACACCCAGAAAACCGAGCATCAGGGACTGGGGAGGTGATAAGTTGCAGCGACTGCACTCGCCAAACACCTGGTCACCTGAGCTTGTCAGACCAGGGAAGGCACAAAACGTAGGCCCAACCAAGTCTGCGGCTTTGTGGAGTACCCAAGGACCTGAAGCTGAGCCGCTCAGAACTGGGAAGTGCATGCAACCCACCGCTGGCCTCAGACAGTTACCGGCAGAGCAACCTAGAGCCTGAGCAGCATAAACAGGGAAAGCACACACGCCGCGAGTGGGGGCAATCCCAGTGTATCCAAGACACTGTGCACACTCCCCACAGATGCCAAGGATATTTGCTAGCAGCGTCCCTCCCTCGCTACAGCATGTCTGAATAGGTGAACCTATTAAAATGTCCACCACCGCCCCCATGTATCAGGGCGGAAATTAGACACGGAAGAGACTAGCAAACAGAAGAGCTGAAACACAAAGAACTGCCTTGGATGTGACAGATGGAGAAGTCTTGAGCCTACTGCAAGAATAAGACCAAAAACCAGAGGCAGAATCTTAACTCCAAATCCTGAAAACACCAGAGATCTCCTTTTCCAGGGAACATTAAATGATAGGAGCTCATCAAATGCCTCCATACATACACTGAAACCAGGCACCACTCAAGAGTCAACAAGTTTCAGAGAAAGACACCATGCAAATTTGCCAGCAACACAGGAGAATAGCCCTGAACTTCAATATACAGGCTTCCCAAAGCCACTCCAAACTCACTGACATCTCAAACTCATTACTGGACACTTTATTGCACTCCAGAGAGAAGAAATCCAGCTCCACCCACCAGAACACCGACACAAGCTTCCCTAACCAGGGAACCCTGACAAGCCACCTGTCCAACCCCACACACAGCGAGTAAACTACATAATTAAGAAAACTCAACCAACTGTCAGAAGACGAAAGGCCATCCCAAGCACAGCAATATAAGTAAGATGAAGAGGCAGAGAAATACCCAGCAAGTAAAGGAACAAGATAAATGCCCACCAACACAAACAAAAGAGGAAGATACAGGGAATCTACCTGATAAAGAATTTCAAATTTTAATAGTGAAAATGATTGAAAATCTGGAAAGCAAAATGGAGTTACAGATAAATAACTTGGAGAAAAGGATTGAGAAGCTGCGAGAAAGTTTTAATAAGGATTTAGAGGAAATAAAAAAGGGTCAATATACAATGAATAATGCAATAGATGAGATCAGAAACACTCTGGAGGGAACAAACAGTAAAATAATGGAGGCAGAAGACAGGATAAGCGAACTAGAAGATAGAATTGTAGAAATAAATGAAACAGAGAGGGAAAAAGAAAAACGAATTAAAAGAAATGAGGACAATATTAGAGACCTCTGGGACAATGTTAAACGCTCCACCATTCGAATTATAGGAGTCCCAGAAGAAGAAGACAAAAAGAAAGACCATGAGAGAATACTTGAGGAGATAATAGTTGAAAACGTCCCTAAAATGGGGAAGGAAATAGTCACCCAAGTCCAAGAAACCAAGAGAGTTCTTAACAGAATAAACCCAAGGCAAAATACTCCAAGACACATATTAATCAAATTAACAAAGATGAAACACAAAGAACAATTTTTTTTTAATTTTTTATTTAATAAATGGTACAAACCACAATGCCATAAACATTAACAGTTAAAATTTCACCAAATGAAAAAAATACTATAGAATACACAGTTGCAAAAAGCTACATTATGTTATTTTACAACTGTCTCAAGCTGCAAAAATAAAAAAATCCAATGCCATACCTAAGTTATCCCTCTCTCAAAATAATGCCATTTATGTTATAAACCACGAGCTCCCTATCAAAAGACGGGAACTGCTTTTGTTATTTCATATATATATATATGACTGTATCACTTTGCTATAAACCTTAAACAAACACAACACTGTAAATAAAATATAGTACAATATAAAATAAAAACAAGTAACAGATCTTTGGGGCTTTACACTGAGTTAGAGTTCCTATCAGAGGGATAACAGCACCAGAAAACAGAACAAATATTAAAAGCAGCAAGGTAAAAGCAACAAATAACACACAAGGGGATTCCCATAAGGATAACAGCTGATCTTTCAACAGAAACTCTTCAGGCCAGGAGGGAATGGCAAGACAGACTTAAAGTGATGAAAGAAAGTAACATACAGCAAAGATTACTATACCCAGCAAGGATCTCATTCAAATATGAAGGAGAAATCAAAAGCTTTACAGACAAGCAAAAGTTGAGACAATTCATCATCAACAAACCAGCTCTCCAACAAATACTAAAGGAACTTCTCTAGATAGGAAACACAGAAAGAGTGCATTAACTCGAACCCAAAGCAATAAAGAAAATGGAAACTGGATCATACTTATCAATAATCACTTTAAATGTAAATGGGTTGAATGTCCCAACCAAAAGACAGAGGCTGGCTGAATGGATACAAAAACAAGACGCCCATATATGTTGTCTACAAGAGACCCACCTCAAAACGAGGGACACATACAGGCTGAAAGTGAAGGGCTAGAAAAAGATATTCCACGCAAATAGAGACCAAAAGAAAGAAGGAGTAGCAATACTCATATCAGATAAAATAGACTTTAAAACAAAGTATGTGAAAAGAGACAAAGAAGGAAACTACAAAATGATCAAAGGCTCAATCCAAGAAGAAGGTATAGCAATTCTAAATATTTATGCACCCAACATAGGAGCACCACAATATGTAAGGCAATTACTAACAAGTATGAAAGGGGAAATTAACAACAATGCAATAATAGTGGGAGACTTTAATAACCCACTCACACCAATGGTTAGATCCACTAAACAGAAAATTAACAAGGAAACACAAGCTTTAAATTATACAATAGACCAGTTAAAACTGATAGATCTCTATAGGATATTTCACCCCAAAAGAATGAATTTCACCTTTTTCTCAAGCGCACACAGAACGTTTTCCAGGATAGATCACATCCTGGGCCATAAATCTAGCCTTGGTAAATTCAAAAAAATTGAAATCATTCCAAGAATATTTTCTGACCACAATGCAGGAAGATTAGATCTCAATTACAGGAGAAAAACTATTAAAAATGCCAACATATGGAGGCTGAACAACACGCTGCAGAATAACGAACAAATCATAGAAGAAATCAAAAGAGAAATCAAAGTATGCATAGAAATGAATGAAAATGAAAGCACAACAACCCAAAACCTCTGGGACACTGTAAAAGCAGAGCTAAGGGGAAGATTCATATCAATAGAGGCACACCTCAATAAACAAGAAAAAAGTCAACTAAATAACTTAACTCTACATCCAAAGAAACTAGAAAAGGAAGAAATGAAGAATCTCAGGGTAAGTAGAAGGAAAGTAATCTTAAAAATTAGGGCAGAAATAAATGCAAAAGAAACAAAAGAGGCCATAGCAAAAATGAACAAAGCCAAAAGCTGGTTCTTTGAGAAGGTAAATAAAATTGACAAACCACTAGCCAGACTCATCACGATACAAAGGGAGAAGAAACAAATCAATAAAATTAGAAATGAAAATGGAGAGGTCACAACCGACAACACAGAAATACAAAGGATTATTAGAGAATACTATCAGCAATTATATAGCAATAAAATGGACAACTTGGAAGAAATGGACAAATTCTTAGAAAAGTACAACTTTCCAAAACAGAACCAGGAAGAAATAGAAAATCTTAACATACCTATCACAAGCATGGAAATAGATGATGTAATCAGAAATCTTCCAGCAAACAAAAGCCCAGGTCCAGATGGCTTCACAGCTGAATTCTTCCAAAAATTTAGACAAGAGCTAACACCTATTCTACTCAAACTCTTCCAGAAAATTGCGGAGGAAGGTAAACTTCTTAACTCATTCTATGAGGCCACCGTCACCCTAATCCCAAAACCTTCTAAAGACCCCACAAAAAAAGAAAACTACAGGCCAATATCACTGATGAACATAGATGCAAAAATTCTTAACAAAATTCTAGCAATCAGAATCCAACAACACATTAAGAAGATCATACACCATGATCAAGTGGGCTTTATCCCAGGAATGCAAGGATTCTTCAATACCCGCAAATCATCAATGTGATACACTACATTAACAAACTGAAAAATAAAAATCGTATGATTATCTCAATAGATGCAGAGAAACCCTTCAACAAAATTCAACATCCATTTATGATAAAAACCCTCCAGAAGATGGGAATAGAAAGGACATACCTCAACATAATAAAAGCTATATATGACAAACCCACAGCAAACATTATCCTCAATGGTGAAAAACTGAAAGCATTTCCTCTAAAGTCAGGAACAAGACAAGGGTGCCCACTCTCACCACTACTATTCAACATAGTTCTGCAAGTTTTGGGTCCAGCAATCAGAGCAGAAAAAGACATAAAAGGAATACAAACTGGAAAAGCAGAAGTAAAACTTTCACTGTTCGCTGATGACATGATCATATACACAGAAAACCCTATAAGACTCTACCAGAAAACTAATAGAGCTAATCAGTAAATACAGTAAAGTTGCAGGATATAAAATCAAGACACAGAAATCCCTTGCATTCCTATACACTAATAATGAGAAAATAGAAAGAGAAATTAAGGAAACTATTCCATTCACTGTTGCAACGAAAAGAATTAAATATTAGGAATATATCTACCTAAGGAAACAAAAGACCTGTACATAGAAAACTATAAAACACTGCTGAAAGTAATTAAAGAGGACATTGATAGATGGAGAAATATACTGTGTTCGTGGATTGGAAGAATAAATATTGTGAAAATGATTATACTACCCAAAGTAATTTATGCATTCAATGCAATCCCTACCCAGCTAGCAACGACATTTTTCACAGAGCTAGAACAATTAATCTCACAATTTGTATGGAAATAAAAAAAAAAAAAAACTCGAATAGCCAAAGCAATCTTGAGAAAGAAGAATGGGACTGGGGGAATCAATCTGCTGGACTTCAGGTTTTGCTACAAAGACACAGTCATCAAGACAGTACGTTACTGGTATAAAGACAGAAATATAGATCAATGGAACAAAATAGAAATCCCAGAGATAAATCCACACACCTATGGACACCTTATCTTTGACAAAGGAGGCAAGAATATAAAATGGAGAAAAGACAGTCTCTTTAACAAGTGGTGCTTGGAAAACTGGTTAGCCACTTGTAAAAGAATGAAACTAGAACACTTCCTAACACCATATACAAAAATAAACTCAAAATGGATTAAAGATCTAAATATAAGACCAGAAACTATAAAACTCCTAGAGGAGAACATAGGCAAAACACTCTCTGACATAAATCACAGCAGGATCCTCCATGACCCACCTCCCATAATATTGGAAATAAAAGCAAAAATAAACAAATAGGACCTAATTAAAATTAAAAGTTTCTGCACAGCAAAGTAAACTAGAAGCAAGGTGAAAAAACAGCCTTCAGAATGGGAGAAAATTATAGCAAATGAAACAACTGACAAAGAATTAATCTCAAAAATATACAAGCAACACTTGCAACTCAATTCCAGAAAAATAAACGACCCAATCAAAAAATGGGCCAAATAACTAAACAGACTTTTCTCCAAATAAGACATACAGATGGCTAGCAAACACATGAAAAGATGCTCAACATCACTCATAATCAGAGAAATGCAAATTAAAACCACAATGAGGTACCATTTCACGCCAGTCAGAATGGCTGCTACCCAAAAGTCTACCTGCAATATATGCTGGAGAGGCTGTGGAGAGAAGAGAACCTTCTTACACTGTTGGTGGGAATGCAAACTAGTACAGCCACTATGGAGAACAGTGTGGAGATTCCTTAAAAAACTGAAAATAGAACTACCATACAACCCAGGAATCCCACTCCTGGGCATACACTCCGAGGAAACCAGAATTGAAAGAGACACATGTACTCCAATGTATATTGCAACACTGTTTATTATAACCAGGACATGGGAGCAAGAAAGAAAACAAGCAAGTAAGCCAGAAAGAAAACACCAATGCAGTATATTAACACATATATATGGAATATAGTAAGAGGATAACGATTAACGTGTATACGAGACAGCAGCAGACTCGGATGTGTGGAGCAATCTTTCGGACTCTGTGGGAGAGGGCGAGGGTGGGATAATTTGGGAGAATGGATTTAAACATGTATATTATCATATGTGAAATGAATCTGATGTGGTTGGCGGTTCCCCACCTCAACACTCTGTGGATTTAAGAGGCCGTTCCTTCCGGAAGTGTATAAATTAGCCTGGGATAGAAACTGCATGCTGAATTTACTAATTAAGAAATGAGAAACCAGAACTATAAATTTGGCATAGAAATACAAGAAACTATTCTTAAGTAATCTTTTAAAACTTTGAACAGAGTTACATATTTTACCATTTGTTATAAACTGGTATATATAATTTAACCAGAACTATAAGAAAATTAGTATTGTTTGAATTCTGAAGCACTCTCAACATGTTGTAGTAATAATGGGGACTTTCTTGAGTTTTACACATTCATAACTAAATGGTCTGTATATCGAAAAAAAAAAAAAAAAGGGTCAAAGTTCTAAACAGACATTTCTCCAAAGAAGACATACAGATGGTTAACAAACACATGAAAAAATGCTCAACCTCCCTCATAATCAGAGAAATGCAAATCAAAACCACAGTGAGATACCATTACACACCAGTCAGAATGGCTGCTACCCAAAAGTCTACCTGCAATAAATGCTCGAGAGGGTGTGGAGAGAAGGGAACCCTCTTACACTGTTGGTGGGAATGCAAACTAGTACAGCCACTATGGAGAACAGTGTGGAGATTCCTCAAAAAACTGGAAATAGAACTGCCGTACGACCGAGCAATCGTACTACTGGGAATACACACTGAAGAAACCAGAATGGAAAGAAACACATGTACTCCAATGTTCATTGCAGCACTGTTTATAATAGCGAGGACATGGAAGCAACCTAGATGTCCACCTGCAGACGAATGGATAAGAATGTTTTGGTACATATACACAATGGTGTATTATTCAGCCTTAAAAAGAATACTTTTAAATTATTCTAATGAGGTGGATGAAACTGGAACCTACTATACAGAGTGAAGTAAGCCAGAGAGAAAAACACCAATACAGCATACTAATGCATATATATGGAATTTAGAAAGATGATAATCATAACCTTGTATACGAGACAGAAAAAGAGACACAGGTGTACAGAACTGTCTTTGGGACTCTGGGAGAGGACGAGCGTGGGATGATTTGGGAGAATGGCATTGAAACGTGTATATTATCATATGTGAAATGAATCATCAGTCCAGGTTCGATGCATGAGACAAGATGCTCAGGACTGGTGCACTGGGATGACCCAGAGGGATGGGATGGGGAGGGAGGTGGGCGGGGATTCAAGATGGGGAACACATGTACACCCTGGGCGGATTCATGTCAATGTATGGCAAAACCAACTAATACAATATTGTAAAATAATTAGCCTCCAATAAAAAATGTAAAAAGATAAAGCCAGAGGCATTATACTTCTTCAATTCAAAATGCATTAGCAAGCTACAGTAATTAAAGCAACATGATACCGGCATAAACACAAGAATATAGACCAATGGCACAGAATGGGGACCCCAAAGTATAAGCATAAACTATAAGCAGCTATTTGACAATGAAGTTAAGAATCCACAGTGGGAGAAGGAGAATGTCTTGGAGAAGAATATTGTGAAACTGGATAACAAACTATATCAGATGAAATAAATTGTACCCTTCTGTTATTCCACAAACAAAATCAGTTCAGAATGGATTAAATACTTCAGTATTATAATTGGAAGAAAAAAAATCTTTGAAGAAAACAGAGGTAAAAATCTTCATGACACAAAAGAACAGGCAGCAAAATCAAAGTTAGACGGGTGAGATAACATCACAAAACACAACACAACCCGTAAACATGGTAAAAAAAAAAAAATAGAATGAATGGGATAAATTATTTGCAAGGCCACACTACAATAAATCTACAAGAAACCTTGCAACTAAACAAAAAAGAATTAACAAGAAGATTCATAAATGAAGAAAGGACTTGAATAGACATTTCTCCAAGGAAGATATAAAATTTGTCAATGGTACATCAATATGTAGTCAATATCACTAATTATCAGGGAAATTCAATCAAAACCGACAGTGAGATATCACCTCACACCAATGAAAATGGGCTTATCAAAATAGTCAAGCTAACAAATGTTGGAACATATGTGGAGAAATCAGAACCTGTGTGAACTGCTGGGAGCAATTTAAAATAACGCAACCCCTAGGAAACACAAAACGGCAGTTCTTCAAAATACTGAAAAACATAATTACAATAAGGTTCAACTTTCCACTTCTGCTTCATTGACTTTGCCAAAGCTTTTGACTGTGTGGATCACAATAAAGTGTGGAAAATTTGGAAAGAGATGGGAATACCAGACCACCTGACCTGCCTCTTGAGAAACCTGTATGCAGGTCAGGAAGCAACAGTCAGAACTGGACATGGAACAACAGACTGGTTCCAAATAGGAAAAGGAGTACGTCAAGGTTGTATATTGTCACCCTGTTTATTTAACTTATATGCAGAGTACATCATGAGGAACGCTGGGCTGGAAGAAGCACAAGCTGGAATCAAGATTGCTCAGAGAAATATCAATAACCTCAGATATGTAGATGACACAACCCTCATGGCAGAAAGTGAAGAGGAACTCAAAGGCCTCTTGATGAAAGTGAAAGAGGAGAGTGAAAAGGTTGGCTTGAAGCTCAACATTCAGAAAACAAAGATCATGGCATCTGGTCCCATCACTTCATGGGAAATAGATGGGGAAACAGTGGAAACAGTGTCAGACTTTATTTTTCTGGGCTCCAAAATCACTGCAGATGCTGATTGCAGCCATGAAATTAAAAGACGCTTACTCCTTGGAAGGAAAGTTATGACCAACCTAGATAGCATATTAAAGAACAGAGACATTACTTTGCCATCACAGGTCCGTCTAGTCAAGGCTATGTTTTTCCCGTGGTCATGTATGGATGTGAGAGTTGGACTGTGAAGAAGGCTGATTGCTGAAGAATTGATGCTTTTGAACTGTGGTGCTGGAGAAGACTCTTGAGAGTCCCTTGGACTGCAAGGAGATCCAACCTGTTCCTTCAAAAGGAGATCAATCCTGGGTGTTCATTGGAAGGACTGATGCTAAAGCTGAAACTCCAATACTTTGGCCACCTCATGCGACGAGTTGACTCACTGGAAAAGAGTCTGATGCTGGGCGGGATTGGGGGTGGGAGGAGATGGGGACGACAGAGAATGAGATGGCTGGATGGCATCACCGACTCTATGGACATGAGTTTGAGTGAACTCTGGGAGTTAGTGATGGACAGGGGTGCCTGGTGTGCTGTGATTCATGGGGCTGCAGAGTGGGACACGACTGAGAGACTTAACTGAACTGAACTTCCACTTCTGAGTCTATGTCTTCAAATGCATTAATATCAAGAATGTAAATGGATATCTATACACCCATCTTTATTGTAGCATTGTTCACAATAGCCAAGGGACGAAAACAACCTGTTTTTTTTTTTTTTTCTGAGTGTTTTTGTTAATTAATTTATTATTTTTATTTTTTTTCTTTTTTAAAAATTTTATTATTTTAATTGGAGGCTAATTACAATATTGTATTGGTTTTGCCATACATTGACATGAATCTGCCCCGGGTGTACATGTGTTCCCCATTTTGAACCCTCCTCCCGCCTCCCTCCCCATACCATCCCTCTGGTTCATCCCAGTGCACAAGAAACGAAAATCCAGTATCATGCATCGAACCTGGACTGGAAATTTGTTTCACATATGATAATATACATTTCTCAATGCCATTCTCCCAAATCACCCCACCCTCGCCCTCTTCCACAGGGTCTAAAAGACTGTTGTATACATCTGTAAACAACCTGTTTATGGAAAGAAGAAATAATAACAAAAATGTGACATATATACACAATGGAATATTACACAGTCTTTAAAAATAAGGAAATTCTTCCATATGCAACAACTTGGATGAACCTGGAGGGCATTAAACCAAGTGAAATAAGCCAGATATAGAAGAACAAATTCGTTATCACAACAGTCAGACTGATAGAAACAGACAATAGAATGGTGGTTACCAAAGACAAGGGCAAAGTTTTAGTTATGCAAGTTGAATAAGTTCCAGAGAGATTGCAAATCATGTGATTATTAACAAACTGTGTAGTGTAACTTCAAGTTTGTTAAGAGGGTGTGTCTCATGTTGTGTTCTTATTACAATAAAAAATGTATAAAATAAATAAATATCTTTAAAAATTATCTTCCTCAAAAAATAAAGTACCAAAATATAAAATAATATACAGATGACAAGTTAGAAAAAGACAATCAGTGAGTGCTAAATGTCATTAAATAATCAAAACTGAAACAACAATAAGATGCCACTAAAAAGTCAAATCCAATATATTGACAATATTAACTGCTCACAAGGATGCAGAGCAACAGGAACTCTCATGCACTACCTACTGGGATACACATGAAAGACACTTTTGTGTCATTTTACACAACTAACCTAGTGTTCCTACAAAACCCAATGATAACACAACACGGTATTTACCCAAAGAAGCTGACAATTTACGTCTATGCAACAACCTGCACACAAATATTTATTGCAGCTTTAACTCATATTTTCCAATGATAAACCAAGATATTCTTCAGTATATGAAAAGGGGAATAAACTGTGCAATATCCACAACATTGGAATCAATCAAGATAGTCTTCAATATGTGAAAAGGTGAATAAACTGTGAAATATCCACAACGGAATATTTGTGAACACAAAATCCCACTATCTAGCCATGAAAATACACAAAGTAATTTTTAATGCATAATACTGAAATTAAAAAAAGTTAATCTGAAAAGGTTACTTACTATGTGGTTCGAACTATGTAAAATTCTGTAAAAGACATTAAAAAAAAAAAAAACAGAGAGAGAGAAAATAAAGTGATCAGTGGTTGGCAGGGGTTGGAGAGAGGGAAAAGTTAATCTAAATAATAAAGCAGCCAGTTATTTTTACCAGTAAAAGGGAACAGGGATGAGTAACTGTGATGAATCACATATAAATCTGGTAAAGCAGAAGAGAGGAAATTTTCTTATTGTAAAGAGGAAGTAAAGAGAAGCTGTTTATAAACAAAAAGGCCACTAGAGAAAACTGGGAGCTTGAACTACAGTGACTTTCTTTACCTGAGTTGTCACAGTCTCTTGTGGCCAACGTATTGTCAGTCAAAGAGAAGATCTTTCTTCCTTCTGATGATGACACGAGTTTCACACCCTTCTCAAGTTGCAAGCTCATCTCTATCAGTTGGGATCCTTACTGACTGAATGTGCCAGAGACCTCCCCCTTTTGATTTACTGATATCATTTTAATGAGGTTTCCCTTCATTAACTTTCACAAGCAAGATGAGTAGGCAGAACACAGATTATTTAAGGCACTGAAAGTACTGTACTATTCTGTAATAATGGGCTCCCCTTATGGCTCAGCTAATAAATAATCTGCCTGCAATCCGGGAGACCAGGGTTCGATCCCTGGGTTGGAAGATCCCCTGGAGAAGGGAATGGCTACCCGCTCCAGTATTCCAGCCTTGAAAATTCCACGGACTGTATGGTCCATGGGGTTTCAAAGAGTTAGACACGACTGAACAACTTTCACTTCACTGTAATAATAAATACCTGTCATTTTACATAGATCAGAACCCATAGAATGTACTACACTAACAGTGAGAACAAGCATAACCCATAGACTTTGGATTATTATGATGTGTCAATGATGTGTCAGGTTCAATGATTCCAAGAAATGTACCAGTCTAGTTCAGGGTGTTGATAGAGGGGAAGATTGTATGTGTGAGGAGTGGAAAGGTGGATGGTATGGACAATTGTTGTATTTTCTACTCAAACTTGCTATGAACATAAAATGGTACATAAAAAAAGAAAGTATACTTTTAAAAGTTATGTTTACACCAAAAACTAAAAAATAAAATGTTAAGGTGAACATCATTAAAATTATATGAGTCTTCCGTGGAAGAGATCTAATTATGACAATAAAATTACTAGCTACAGACTGAGAGGTATTATTTATAAAAACACATATCTGACACAATGATTCATATCCAACATGTACAAAGAACACTGAAGTCCAACAATAAGAACACAAGCTATCTGACTTTTTAAAATGGGCAATGATCTGAACAGGTATCTCACTAAAGATATACTGATGGAAAACAAGTATGCAAAAAGATTCTCAACAGCATATGTTATTAGGGAATTGCAAATAAAATGATGAGATACCACAAGCACACTTTACAAGTTGACTACATTGAAAACACTAACCATATCAAAATTTGGTGAAGATGTTGAGAACATGGGAAAAATTATTCACTACAGTGGGAATACAAATTGGTACAGTCACTCTGAAGATAGTTTGGCCCTTTCTTAAAAAGTTAAGCATAGATTTACCATGTGACCCAGCAAGGTATCACCCAGATGACTTAAAAACTTAGGTCTATATGAAAAATATAATAGACGTTGTTCAGTAGATGAGTAGATAAAGTAAATGTGAAGCACCCATGCCTTGGAATATTATTCAGTAATAAAGAGAAATGAACTATCAAACCACAAAAATCATGAAGAAACCATAAATGCCTATTGCTAAATGAAAGAAACCAAACTGAAAGTCAAGGTAATATATGAATCAAACTGTATTATATAGCGCAGAGAAACCCACGGGTCCAGTAAAAAGATCAGTGGTTGGCAGGGGTTAGAAGAAAATAAGGGCATAATTAAGAGGAGTACAGGGAATATTTAGGATAGCGAATTATTCTATGATGTAAAGTTGGTTAAATGTCATATGTTTCTGTGCAACACCAAGAGTGAATGGCAATGTAAATTATGGAATTTAGGTTTTAATAATGTATCAATATAAATTCGTAAAAAACAAATAAGTTCATAGATCATTTTAAAACATATATAACTTTAATCAAGATATTAATAATAGGGGTTACTGGGGGTGTTACAAAGGAACTTACTGTACTTTTCATTTTTGTTTAAAATTGATCTCTAAAAACGTTACAGTATTGGTTACCTTTAAAGTGAAGCAGGAACAGGTAGGAAGGTAGTCAGAAATAGATTGAATTACAGTTAGCGTTTTAATTCTTAGGATGGTTGGCAAGTTTGCAAGTATTTGTGATATTATTTAAAGAAATATAAAAACAAAAATATAAATGGAAAACAGTAAAATAATTTGGGCATAGGTAAATTCTACAGATGAATGTTATACAATTGATTTCTCTCTTAGCTCTGCATTCTTGTTGACTTTCTCCAACTGTTGATGGTCAGAAGTTCCAGATATGTACACTCAAACTCTTTTAGGGAAAAAACTGATTTTTTTTGGGGGGGAACTTAATACTCCAAACAAAAGTAATGACTGTATCTCATTTGCTGAAAGATCCCAAACACAAACAACAGCCTGGGGGAAATATTTCCAAACAAGCTGGTGAGAATCATATTCCAAGCTTTGTGAAGCAATATCACTTAAAGCTTGTATAGTGAAAAATTGAGAAGTTGTATTGATATTTTCTCAGAGGAAATTCAAAATTCAGTTATTCAAGACAGAAAATAGACTTATCAGGTATAAACAATTAGAGCCCACTAAAGAAAATTTTAGTTTAGTAAATAATAAAATATTTACTTTAGTAAATACATCAGTAGTCTTGCCTTGAGAACCCCATGAAGAGTATGAAAAGGCAAAATGATAGGATACTGAAAGAGGAACTCCTCAGGTCGGTAGGTACCCAATATACTACAGGAGATCAGTGGAGAAATAACTCCAGAAATAATGAAGGGATGGAGCCAAAGCAAAAACAATACCCAGTTGTGGATGTGACTGGTGATAGAAGCAAGGTCCAATGCTGTAAGAGCAATATTGCATAGGAATCTGGAATGTTAGGTCCATGAATCAAGGCAAATTGGAAGTGGTCAAACAGGAGATGGCAAGAGTGAACATAGACATTCTAGGAATCAGTGAATTAAAATGGACTGGAATGGGTGAATTTAACTCAGATGACCATTATATCTACTACTGTGGGTAGGAATTCCTTAGAAGGAAAGGAGTAGCCATCATGGTCAACAAAAGAATATGAAATGCAGTACTTGGAGGCAATCTCAAAAATGACAGAATGATATCTGTTCGTTTCCAAGCAAACCATTGAATATCAGGGTGATTCAAGCCTATGCCCTAACCAGTAAAACTGAAGAAGCTGAAGTTGAACGGTTCTATGAAAACCTACAATATTTTTCAGAACTAACACCCAAAAAAGATGTCCTTTTCATTATAGGGAACTGGAATGCAAAAGTAGTAAATCAAGAAACACCTGGAATAAGGGCAAATTTGGCCTTGGAATACAGAATGAAGCAGGGCAAAGGCTAATAGAGTTTTGCCAAGAGAAAGCACTAGTCATAGCAAACACCCTCTTCCAACAACACGTGAGAAGACTCTACACATGGACATCAGCAGATGGTCAACACCGACATCAGATTGATTATATTCTTTGCAGCCAAAGATGGAGAAGTTCTATACAGTTAGCAAAAACAAGACCGGGAGCTGACTGTGGCTCAGATCATGAATTCCTTATTGCCAAATTCAGACTTAAATTGCAGAAAGTAGGGAAAACCACTAGACCATTCAGTTACGACCTAAATCAAATCCCTTATGATTATGCAGTGGAAGAGAGAAATAGATTTAAGGGACTAGATTTGATAGATTAGAGTACCTGTTGAATTATGGACGGAGGTATGTGAATTGTACAGGAGACAGGGATCAAGACCTAACCCATGGAAAGAAATGCAAACAGCAAAATGGCTGTCTGAGGAGGTCTTACAAATAGCTGTGAAAAGAAGAGACGTGAAAAGAAAAGAAGAAAAGGAAAGATATATCCATTTGAATGCAGAGTTCCAAAGAAAAGGAAGGAGAGATAAGAAAGTCATCCTCAGCGATCAATGCAAAGAAATAGAGGAAAACAACAGAATAGGAAAGACTAGAGATCTCTTCAAGAAAATTAGAGATACCAAGGGAACATTTCATGTAAAGATGGGCTCGATAAAGGACAGAAATGTTATGAACCTAACAGAAGCAGAAGATATTAAGAATACACAGAAGAACTGTACAATAAAGATCTTCATGACCCAGATATTCACGATGATATGATCACTCACCTAGAGCCAGATATCCTGGATTGTGAAGTCAAGTGGGCCTTAGAAAGCATCACTATGAACAAAGCTAGTGGAGGTGATGGAATTCCAGTTGTGCTATTTCAAATCCTGAAAGATGATGCTGTGAAAGTGCTGCACTCAATATGCCAGAAAATTTGGAGAACTAAGCAGTGGCCACAGGACGGGAAAAGGTCAGTTTTCATTCCAATCCCAAAGAATGCTCAAACTATTGCACAATTGCCCTAATCTAACATGCTAGTAAATTAATGCTCAAAATTCTCCAAGCCAGACTACAACAGTATATGAACCATGTAATTCCAGATGTTCAAGTTTGTTTTAGGAAAGGCAGAGGAACCAGAGATCAAAATGTCAACATCCACTGTAGCATTGAAAAAGCAAGATAGTTCAGAAAAAAAATCTATTTCTGCTTTATTGACTATGCAAAAGCCTTTGACGGTGTGGATCCCAGTAAACTGTGGGAAATTCTTAAAGAGACGGGAATACCAGACCACCTGACCTGCCTCTTGAGAAACCTGTATGTATGTCAGGAAGCAACAGTTAGAACTGGACATGGAACAACAGACTGGTCCCAAATAGGAAAAGGAGTATGTCAAGGCTGTATATTGTCATTTTGCTTATTTAACTTATATGCAGAGTACATCATGAGAAATGCTGGGCTGGAAGAAGCACAAGCTGGAATCAAGATTGCTCGGAGAAATATCAATAACCTCAGATATGCAGATGACACCACCCTTATGACAGAAAGTAAAGAACTAAAAAGCCTCTTGATGAAAGTGAAAGAGGAGAGTGAAAAAGTTGGCTTGAAGCTCAACATTAAGAAAACGAAGATCATGGCATCTGGTCCCGTCACTTCATGGGAAATCGATGGGGAAACAATGGAAACAGTGTCAAACTTTATTTTTCTGGGCTCCAAAATCACTGCGGATGCTGATTGCAGCCATGGAATTAAAAGACACTTACTCCTTGGAAGGAAAGCTATGACCAACCTAGAGAGCATATTAAAAAGCAGAGATATTACTTTGCCAACAAAGGTCCTTCTAGTCAAGTCTATGGTTTTTCCAGTGGTCATGTATGGATGTGAGAGTTGGACTGTGACGAAAGCTGAGCACTGAAGAATTGATGCTTTTGAACTGTAGTGCTGGAGAAGACTCTTGAGAGTCCCTTGGACGGCAAGGAGATCCTACCAGTCCATCATAAAGGAGACCAGTCCTGCGTGTTCATTGGAAGGACTGATGCTAAAGCTGAAACTCCAATACTTTGGCCACCTCATGCGACGAGTTGACTCATTGGAAAAGACCCTGAGGTTGGGAGGGATTGGGGGCAGGAGGAGAAGGGGACACAGTGGATGAGGTGGCTGGATGGCATCACCGACTCGATGGACATGAGTTTGAGTGAACTCCGGGAGTTGGTGATGGACAGGGAGGCCTCGCATGCTGTGATTCATGGGGTCGCAAAGAGTCGGACACGACTGAGCGACTGAAATGAACTCCACTGAACTGAAAGTAGTTTTTACACCTTTATTTTTAATTGAACACAGTACATATAGTCTTTCTTTAAGCATAGTTAATATACAATATTATGTGTTCGGTTCAGTTCATTGAACTGAACACTCAGTTGTGTCTGACTCTTTGCGACCTCATGAATTGTAGCACACCAGGTTTCCCTATCCATAACCAACTCCTGGAGTTTACTCAAATCCATGTCTATTGAGTCGGTGATGCCATCCAACCATCTCATCCTTGTTGTCCCCTTATCATCTGTCTTCCCCTTCTCCTCCCACCTTCAGTCTTTCTAAGTATCAGGGTCTTTTCCAATAAGTCAGCTCTTTGCATCAGGTGGCCAGAGTATTGGAGTTTCGTTTCCAACATCAGTCCTTCCAATGAATATTCACTACTGATCTCCTTTAGGATGGACTGGATGAATATCCTTGCAGTCCAAGTGACTCTCAAGAGTCTTTTCCAACACCACAGTTCAAAAGCATTAATTCTTCAGCACTCAGGTTTCTCTATACTCCAACTCTTACATTCATTTCAGACACAACATAGTGATTCACAGGGTTTAAAGATTATACTCCTTATAGTTATCATAAAATATTGACTATATTCCCTATGTAGTACAATGTATTCTTGTAGCTTATTTATCTTATACATAATACTTGGTATCTCAGTCCTCTACTCTTTTCTTGCCCCTAACTCCTCTCCCCCGTTGCCAACCAGTAATTTGTTCTTTATATTTGTGAGTACATTTCTTTTTTGTTGCATTCCTTATTAGCTTTTTTTGTTGTTTAGATTCCATATATAAGTGATATCATAGAGCATTTTTCTTTCTCTGTATGACTTATTTCACTTAGCATATCTTTCCATACCATTCATTCATTGCTGTAAATGACAAATTTTATTCTCTTTTATGACTGTAGTATACTGATAGGGAATATCTGCAACCCATATCATAGAACTTATGTTTTCAAGCACTATAGTGCTTTCCCTGGATTGTAGTTACCGCTACCAACAACAACAAAATTATAAGGGCTAGAAAATTTTGTTTCCTGATGTAGGGGTGGGTAATTAGGGCACTGGTGGGAGCACAGTAGTTTCTTGGTGGTCCACTTTCTCTCCTACCAGTAACATAGTTTCTTTTCCCTGTTTCCCACTACTCTGTCTTTTTCCTCTTCTTCCCTGATATCTTTTTTTTTTTTTTTTTTTAGTTTTTAGACCAAGGAAAATATAATAACTACAAATCCTTGTATGATCTGGTTCCTGAGTACAAGGTGGATTAACTTGCTGCTCTTAACAGGCTAAATGGATAAACCAAAAACTGAGGTTTTTACATTTGGGATTAATTTGATTGAAAAGAAACTTTAGGGAATAAACTTTCTATAATACTAAAAACTTACATCATTAAGTCTGAAAATGATCCCCCTGGAATGCAGAGAGGAACCATTGTTCCCTTGTGTGTGTATTTTTTGTTCAGTATTATTTAAGAAAGTTGGTAACAGAAAAGGACAGTCAGATAATACTAATCCAGAGACTCTTCTAACAGTTAAGTGATAAATTATATTTGTTTTCTTCCTTCTTTTTGGCTATGTAAAGTTAGAGCATATTTGTCTATCTACTCTACATGATAGATAGATGATCCTTATAAGTTAATAATTCTAATGTGACTTTGTAACCAACATAATGTAAAAACATGAGGTAAATGTTACCTTTTTTGGAGTGATAGGAAATGATCAAGTTAAAAGCTCTTACTGAACATCTACAGTGTACAAAGCATTGTGTTGGAACTGTGGAGAATGATATTCAAAGAGCATGTAGTTTTCCGATATTCTCATTCCAGGAAGAAAGCTAAAGTAAGCATACACATTCTTATTATAAGCAATAAAATTAACACTATAAGAAAAATTAAAGCCTTTAGAGAGCAAAAGAGTGAATTTCCTTTCTCACAGGAAATCTCTGAAGGCCAGCTAGAGGATATTTCTCAGAAATTTGGTTTGAAGTTCCCAGAAGGTTGAAACAGCTAGAAATGGAAAGCCACTCCAGGAAGAAAGAAGAGAGCAAGCTGAGTTTGGATATTCTACATCTATTTAGTTTTCATCTTTGGCTGCTTTATTATTTACATTATAGAGATTTCACATGATGTATCTGCTAATTTTTACATGCTCACATTGCATCATGAATACACCCTGATTATATAAAGGCTTTGATATAGTTCTCTTGACAAATATAGTCCCCATTTTCTAGGTCATGAAGTATTGTAGATTACAAAATAGGTTAAAATCCCCTCTTTCAAGATGCAAGGGGAATCACTGAAATGTACTGATGCCTGAGGACACAGTATTTTTCAAATAAATTAGTGACTAAAGTAGTTTGAATTGTTTGGAACTTAATTGCACAAAAATGGACTTTATGTCTGTAGATCTGAGTGGAAACATTTAATGTCTTTCTGAAACTACTGATTAAATACTTGATGAGGACACATGATTATTAACAAGTTAATGATCATACATGTTTATGATTCTCCTGTTACCTTAAATATACAAGTCCAACTGTGAAAAGAGAGATAAGCTTGTCCTGGAAAATAATAGGAAAATAAGTTTGACAACATACATCTCAAAACTACAATACTCAAAGGAGTGACCAATGTAAGGGAATATTGACATGAAATAGACCTTTACATCACCTTGTTTCCAATGATTAGCATATTTCCAAGTGTTAAATATGTTATGGTACATCACTCTTTAAAATCAGTGAAGGAAAGGAGGAGCTTATTGTAATGATTAATATATCAAGACTCAATTTACTTATAGTTTAAGATTATTCAAGCTGAAAGAGATTTTTTTAGTACTTTAAAACCCAAATTGTGTAACTTTATTAGACCTATTCTGAAGAGGTTGTTTTTTTTTTTTTCAGGAATAAGGGATATTTCATCTCTGTTGAAGAGAAGAAAGTTCACCATGAAAGAGAAAAATATATTGAAAGGAAATCTTGTCCCTAGCTAGTCTGTCATAATCTGCACTTTGGCTGTTCACAACTTTCAAGACATGTATTGAAGGTTGGATGGATTGAGGAGAGCACAATGGAATAAGTAAGTCTTCCAGATTATATTTAAATGCATTACATTTAATTTTATATTTATACTTGCATATAGTGCCACTTGCCAGCATCATCGTAATAAGAAAGAAAAAACTAAAGAGAAAAGGTGTTCTTGGAAATGACCCCATGATAGCATTTCTTTAAAAATGTGAAAACAGAAATCTTCATCCAAAGAAGGGATATTTTAAGCTGAATAATTATTTGCCAGGACAGAAACAAACTGAATGAAGAAGTCAGTTGTTATTTATCATGATTCTTTTGGAAAATTACATTACCCTCCCTCTTCTGCTTTCCTGCTCTTCCAGCAATGTGAGGCTTTCAGGTACCTGAGAATACAATCTCTACTGGGAATATAACCATGAACAGGTTCTAGACCAACTGCCAGGTAACATCTTCTAATAAAAGAAAACCACCTCAGGTTTTACAAGCTTAGGTAAAAGCTTGAATTTTTAAAACATAAGCTATTAATTAATAAATTCTCTTTCAAATTTCTCTTTCGAATAGCCAAAGCAATCTTGAGAAAGAAGAATGGGACTGGGGGAATCAACCTGCTGGACTTCAGGTTTTGCTACAAAGACACAGTCATCAAGACAGTACGTTACTGGTATAAAGACAGAAATATAGATCAATGGAACAAAATAGAAATCCCAGAGATAAATCCACACACCTATGGACACCTTATCTTTGACAAAGGAGGCAAGAATATAAAATGGAGAAAAGACAATCTCTTTAACAAGTGGTGCTGGGAAAACTGGTCAACCATTTGTAAAAGAATGAAAAAAGAACAATCCTTAACACCATACACAAAAAGAAACTCAAAATGGATTAAAGATCTAAATGTAAGACCAGAAACTATAAAACTCCTAGAGGAGAACATAGACAAAACACTCTCCGACATAAATCACAGTAGGATTCTCTAAGACCCACCCCCCAGAATATTGGAAATAAAAGCAAAAATAAACAAATGGGACCTAATTAAAATTAAGTTTCTGCACAGCGAAGGAAACTATAAGCAAGGTGAAAAGTCAGCCTTCAGAATGGGAGAAAATAATAGCAAATGAAGCAACTGACAAAGAATTAATCTCAAAAATATACAAGCAACACTTTCAACTCAATTCCAGAAAAATAAACAGACCAATCAAAAAATGGGCCAAAGAACTAAACAGACATTTCTCTAAAGAAGACATACAGATGGCTAACAAACACATGAAAAAATGCTATGCTCAATATCACTCTTAATCAGAGAAAAGGAAATCAAAACCACAATGAGGTACCATTTCACGCCAGTCAGAATGGCTGCTATCCCGATGTCTACATGTGATAAATGCTGGAGAGGGTGTGGAGGAAAGGGAACCCTCTTACACTGTTGGTGGGAATGCAAACTAGTACAGCCACTATGGAGAACAGTGTGGAGATTCCTTAAAAAACTGGAAATAGAACTGCCATACGACCCAGCCATTGCACTCCTGGGCATTCACACCGAGGAAACCAGAATTGAAAGAGACACATGTACTCCAATGTTCATTGCAGCACTGTTTATAATAGCCAGGTCATGAAAGTAACCTAGATGTCCATCTGCAGACGAATGGATAACAGAGCTGTGGTACTTACACACAATGGTGTATTACTCAGCATTTAAAAAGAATACATTTGAATCAGCGCTAATGAGGTGGATAAAACTGGAGCCCATTATAGAGAGTGAAGTAAGCCAGAAAGAAAAACACCAGTACAGTATACTAACACATATATATGGAATTTAGAAAGACGGTAACGATAATTCTGTTTATGAGACAACTAATCTTCAAATGTATAGGCATAAAGTTGTTTCTATTATTTATATTCTTAATGCTTCTATGAATAATTCCCATTTTGAGAATTGTTTATTTGCAAGATTTTTCCTGTTGATTATTGTTACCTGATGTTTCCCTTTTTAGAGAAGCTTTTTAAGGCATCTTTGACTCTGTTGAGCCTCTCAATTTTATCTTTATTTTTATTGCATTAATACCTGATATGTATTAGATGCTTTCTGTTCTTTATGATTATGCTGCTTGTCTTGCTAGTTTCTTAAACTGGCTGTATACTTGTATACTCATTGCTTTTCCTTTTTATGTAAAGTCTACTACATTTAAGGCCTCAGTGGATAATGTTTTCCATATTCCATAGATTTTAAGACTTTGTATTTTTGTTATCTTTATTTTATGATGTTGGTTTTAAATGCCATGTACTCAGTGAGTGATACAAACACATTGTATATTTCAGTTAATTAAAATTAAAAATAAACAAAAATTCTCTTTCATTTAGAAATCTAACTTCGGGAAGTCATTTAGAAATCTAACTTCAGGAAGTCATTTAGAAATCTAACTTCAGGAAGTCATTTAGAAATCTAACTTCAGGAAGTCATTTAGAAATCTAACTTCAGGAAATATGAGTGCTTAAAATGTACTTTTGCTGGGCTGGAGAATGAAAAAATAGTAATGGGCAATTTTGAAATATTATCAAATAGCAGAGATCATTCACTCTGTTCATCATATACAATAAGGACTAAATATAAATGTGCTTGGAGGTTGCAACAGATTATTTAAAGTAATATGTCTTTTCTCTTTTCAAACTAGGGTATCTAGAAGAGAGTTTGTGCTACTTTTAAAATAAATATGTATAATAAATGGAAAAAGTATAACTGTATGTGTGAACAAGATATTCTTTAAGGTGCTAAGGACTTTATAACTTTATGTCATAAACCACCAAGGACAGTCAAAAATACCCTAATACCCTAGTGATGTGCAGTACTTGGGATTTTGAATATATTGAATATGGCCAAAAACTGACAAAGGGAATAACAAAATGAAACTGAACAATAATGTGACTGAGTTCATTCTACTTGGGTTATCACAGGATCCTGTTAGGAAGAAAATAGGGTTTGTCACTTTCTTGATTTTATATCTGGGGACATTACTGGGTAACTTCCTGATTATTTCCACCATCAAGACCAGCAGGACACTTGAGAATCCAATGTATTTCTTCCTTTTCCACTTATCTTTATCTGATACCTTCCTCTCAACTTCCATAGCCCCTAGAGTGATTGCCGATGCCCTTAGGGGAAAGAGCACAATCTCTTTCAATGAATGCATGACCCAAGTCTTTGCATCGCAGTGTTTGGTTGCCTAAAGATTTTCATCCTTATTCTCAAGGCTGTTGACCACTATGTGGCCATCTCCAAGCCCCTTTGATACATGACACTCATAAGCCATCGAGTTTGTGGTGTGTTTTTGGCTGTGGCCTGGGTGGGGTCTTGTGTTCATTCTTCAGCTCAAATTCTTCTAGCCTTGAGTCTGCCTTTCTGTGGTCCCAATGTGATAGACCACTATTTTTGTGACTTGCAGCCTTTGTTGAAACTTGCCTGTACAGACACTTATGCGACCAACCTACTCTTGGTGTCCAACAGTGGGGCCATCTGTACAGTGAATTTTCTCATGCTGATGTTCTCCTATGCTATTATTTTGCATTCTCTGAGAAACCACAGTGCTGAAGGGAGAAAGAAACCCCTCTTCACCTGCATCTCCCACATAATCGTGGTCATCTTGTTCTTTGGTCCTTGTGAAAGGTTGTTGCTGAACCACGGAAAAGACGTCAGGATTCTTGGTCTCTGGAGGCATCAGAAGAGTACAGAAAGAGTACCCCCTTTCTAGTGTTAGCCATGGAGTTATATACTCTCTAATTAGTTATTACAGTGAATCTAAAGAACGTCTAGAGGTTGTAAGACCTCACAAGACCTACTTCCATAATTTACACCTTAAGATAACAGGATTAGTCAGAAGGTTTTTTCGAGACTGTCCTCAAGCAGGATACATTATTGTTATATAATCCTAAGGAATGTAGAGGGACAAAAAAGTCTGTCCTTTCTTCCTCCTTGAGAATTCCAGACCTCTCTCTCCTTGGGGACCCCTAGACTTCTTATCAACCTGCCTAGGATATGGCTCTCTCCTTTCCCCCTTTTCTTTTAGGATAATTATGTTGCCAAGGGAAAGGGGCATAGTTTTCATTCCATAACTACTTCCTGCTGTTTAGGGACGTGGTCCCCAAATTGTTGAGGCAACATGTTCTCTTAACCCTCATACTGAGGGTCTATGATCCAGGTATCCCCAGTAATCGTTGGAGGAGGCTGTGGCACTCGTAGGAGCTTGGACAACCATTTGTAACTTAAAAGCTTTTAGACAGAAAACCCCATTACACAGTTACAGACAAAGGCAAAATAGTCATTAAACCCAGTTAAAATCAAAATGAAAAATCGCATTATGTCCATAGTTACATCAGCCCATCTTAAGGTTGTTAGATGTCATCAATTTAAGAAGAGACATGACATGAGATTGTTGTTGAAGGTATTTGTAGACTTGGAGAAAGTCTTTTCCTTGAAGTGGAGATGTCCACCACCGGAAGCCTTCCATTGATGAAGAGGGGAATGCTCTACAGACCCAGCAGTTAGACTGACTGTGAAATGCTGCATAGGAGTGAGCCCAGGACAGGAAGGCATTGTCTTGAGGATCAAACGGCAGACTCAGGATTTTTGGAGTCAGCAGAAGTAGGCTCACATATATTATCAGGCCCATCTGAAAAGTACCAAGTCTGAGCATAGAAAATAAAGACATAAAATGAAGTCACTTAGTTCTGGTCAGGGTGCCACATCTTAACTCGAGTGTGATGTACCCACGAATCAGTTCCTGGCACTTTGACAGCTATGGGAGAAGAAAGAATAACCTGGTAAGGACCTTCCCAGAGGGGCTCAAGGGATGGCCCCCCATACCCCAATGTTTTTATGAGGACCTCGGTTCCTGGCTCAAATAGAGACTTGCTTGACTCAGAGGCTGGGTCAGGAGTTGTCTCCCGGAGTTCTGCTAATGCCTATTGAAAAGCTGAAAGTTGAGTTACATAACTAATTAATTCCAAGGCTTCAGGGTCTATAACAATGTCTGTGTGTAAGAAAGGCCTTCCATAAATACATTCAAAGGGGGACAGTTCCACCTTTTGGGGGGCAGTTCGAGCCCTCATTAAAGATATGGATAGGACTTTAATCCAATTGTCCTGCTTCTCTTGAGTTAATTTGCACAGACGTCTTTTGATAATGTCATTAGCCTTTTCAACCTTTCCTGAGGATTGGGGTCTCCAGGAACAGTGTAAGTGATATTCTATTCCTAGAGCTTTAGATACCCCCTGAATTACAGCATCTTTAAAGGCAGAGCCGTTGTCACTCTGAAGGCTCCATGGCCTTCAAACCTGGGGATAATTTCATGGATTAAAATCTTTACAACTTCCTTAGCCTGTTCACTACAACAGGGAAAAGCCTCAATTCATCCAGTAAAAGTATCCACCCAAACTTGTAACCAAGAATACCCTTTAGCTTTTGGCATATGAGTAAAATAAACTTCCCAGTCCTCTCCAGGATACTTTCCACTTCGTTGTAATCCAGATTTTGCTAGCTTTTCAGTCTTTGGATTATTTTTCTGACAAACCTCACACCTTTTGATAATATTCTTTAAAGTTGTCATTACATTTTTACCTTCAAACAAACTAGAAGCCATATGGTAAGTACTCTCTGCACCCAAATGAAAACTCTGGTATAAACCCTTAAGCGTTTTCCATTGAGTATTTTCAGGAATTATTAATCATCCATCTTCAGACTGTAGCCATCTTTTACGAGTAATCTTTGCTCCTCTTTTCTGATATCTTTCTAAGTCTTCCTCAGTATACTGTGGTTTTTCCTGTTCCACAGGACCTGTCCAGATCAAAGGCGTCTGTAGTGAAGGGGTTTCATAATGCCACTTTTCTGGTTTGACAGTCAACCAGCTGATTACCTTCAGCTACTTTACTCCCATCCCTGCTGTGCCCTTTGCAATGCATAACAGGTACTTCTTTAGGACAATATATAGCAGTTAAAAGTCTCTCGATCTCTCTGAAATGTTTAATAGGTTCTCCTGTTGCTGTTTTAAATGGTCTTTCTTTCCATATTGCAGCATGAGCATGTAAAGTCAAATAAGCATACTTAGAATCGGTGTAGATATTTACCTGCTGCCCTTTGCTTAACTCTAGAGCTCGGGTCAGAGCCACAAGCTCTGCTAACTGAGCACTGGTTCCCCGGGGGAGAGATTTTGCTTCTAAAACCTGTTCAGCATTCACCACGGCATATCCTGATTTATGCTTCCCATCTTGAACAAAAGAACAGCCATCTGTAAATATTTCCTTGTCAGGATTGTCTAATGGGGTATCCATTAGATCTTCTCGAGCTGCATAGTTTAAAGTTAGAAATTGGGAACAATTGTGATCAGGTGTTTTATTTTCCTTCTCAGGAAGGAAAGTGGAAGGATTTAAATTTCCACGAACTTTAAGCTTAGTTACTGGTCTTTCTAACAACAAGGACTGTTATTTAAGAAGCCTACTGTCTGTCATCCAAATATTAACCTTAGAATTCAAGATTCCACTCACATCATCAGAAGTCAATACAGTAAGGTTTTGTCCATTAATTATTTTTAAAGCTTCAGGTGCTAATAAGGCTGCTGCCCCAATTACTCTTAGGCAGTGGGGCCACCCACGTGAAATTACATCTAGTTCTCTGCTTAGATAAGCAATAGGCTGCTGGGGAGGCCCTGGGGTTGTGTCAAAACTCCCAATGCCATACCTTTTCTTTCAGTGGCAAACAAGTTAAATTCCGACCCTGTGGGCAAGCTCAGAGCCGGAGCTTGCAGGAGAGCAGTCTGAAGAACCTTAAAAGCCTTTTGAGTTTCTGGAGACCAAGCCAGTTTGTCTGTTTGGGCCTGCTGAGTTCCAGCTATAAGTTTATATAAAGGTCGGGCAGGTTCCTCAAAACCTGGAATAGAAATGCGACAGTAACCAGTGATTTCCAAAAATCCTCTCAATTGTCTTAAAGTCACAGGTAAGGGATGATTTAATATAGGTTTAACTATCTTGGGGCCTATGGCCCTAGTCCCTTCTGATATAATTAGGCCCAGATATCTAACAGATTGTTGACAAAGCTGAGCCTTTTCTCTTGATGCCTTGTAACCGCAGACTGCCAGAAACTTTAAGAAATCTGAGACTCGTGAACAAGCTTCCTCTGTCTCAGCACAGAGCAAAATATCTACATATTGTAACACCACTGCTTTGGAACTATTAAAGTTTTGTAGATCCTGTGACAAACTTGGTCCAAACAAGTGCGGACTGTCCCGAAATCCCTGGGGCAAAACTGTCCAAGTTAACTGAGAAGCTGACTGCGTAGGATCCTCAAAGGCAAATAGAAATGACTTCCCTCTGCCAAAGGCACTGAATAGAAGACATCTTTCAAATCAATTACTGAGAAATATTTGGCTCATTCAGGTATTTCAGACAAGAGAATATAAGTATTAGGCACCACAGGGTGTAAAGAACTACAGCCTCATTTATTATTTGTAAATCTTGAACTAGTCTCCATTTACCATTTGATTTATTTATACCCAGAATAGGAGTGTTGCATGGACTGTTACAGGGAATTAATAGTCCCTGCCCCTTTAAATTCTCAACGATGGGTTTGAACCCTTCCTTACCCTCAGGTTTCAGTGGATACTGCTTCTTATGTGGAAATAAGTGCGGGTCTTTGAGCTTGACAACTACAGGAGTAGCATTTTGTGCTCAACCCACAGACTTTCCATCAGCCCATACTCTAGGATTTACATTTTGTTCAATTAAAGGGAGAGAAAGGAAAGGCTTCATATTCATGAAAACAGAGGCATAGACCTTGCTCAGTATATCCCTCCCCAAAAGGGGTGAGGGAGACTCTGACACAATCAGAAACTCGTGTGAAAATAGCACCAAATCCCAGTCGCAACTGACAGAAACACTAAAGTAATACGTTTTGGCTCGTCTAGACAGTCCCATTACGGAAGCAGATCGGGAAGAAAGTGGGTCAGGGGCTTCAGTAAGCACGGAGTAAGCTGCCCCAGTATCTAAAAGGAAATCGACGGACTGCCCCCCCCCCCACAGTTATTGTTAGGAGCCCTAACATCTGAGTAGCCAGGATAGGCCTGAGACCTTGCTTAGGCCTAAGTTTCAATTTCCTGGAGACAGGGTGGAGGCTAAGTTCACAGAAACTCCTCCCTAAGAAGATCCTGCCAAAATTAAGAAACTCCTCCCTAGAAAAGTCCCGCCAGCGCCAAAAATCAGGCCAATCAGAGGGAAAAGGGAAATCCCCCAGAAAAACCCTGCGCACGCATAAACTGGCCAATGAGCTTCTGTGCGCGCATGAACTGGCCAATGAGCTTCTGCCAGCTTGATCTTTTGAACAAAAATAGGTGCTTATGTAATCTAAGACTATAAAAACCGCTGTGACCTGGGCTCGGGGCTCTTGTCAGCACTCCACTGCACTGGAGGAGGCATGAGCCCTAGCTCGAGCTAGAAATAAACCCCACTCTTGCTTTCGCATTGCTGCGAGTGTCTTATTCTACCAGTATGGGGGGACCGGACTCAGGGCATAACATTCGGGGCATACCATTATTAATACCCAGGGTTCCTCAGGTGTAATTAGGATGGGAGCTTGTGTGGGGACCCCCAGGCACCTTCAGTCCTGATTGTCTTCAGAGTCCGACCCCTGAAACCTATGATTCATAGGGGGCGGTTTCTCTTCCACTGTGGTCCTTTGCAGACTGGACATGGAGACAGGGTCGGCTTGAATGCCTGAGGGCAATCCCACTGGAGGTGCCCCTCTTTTCCACAATAATATCAAGCCCATGCCTTTTCACCTGGGTACCTCTGGGCATTTTTCTCAGGTTGTTTAAGAACAGTTTTCATAGCCTGTTCCTTTTACTTTTTCTGCCTTTCTTTCTTTTCCTCATATTCCCTACCAAAATAGACTGTCTAAGCCAGTTGTAACAGATTATGTAAAGACTAATTTGGTCCATATGCCCTCGTTAATAGTTTACAGCAGATACCTGGAGCCGACTTAGTGAGAAATCTATCTTTTAAGATGACTTTTCCCTCTTCACTTTCGGGATCAATCTCAGTGAATCTGAGAAGGGCTCCTCTCAGTCTATCTAGGAATTTACCAGGACTTCATGGGAAATAGATGGAAAAACAGTGGAAACAGTGTCAGACTTTATTTTTGGGGGCTCCAATATCACTGCAGATGCTGATTGCAGCCATGAAATTAAAAGACGCTTACTCCTTGGAAGGAAAGTTATGACCAACCTAGACAGCATATTAAAAAGCAGAGACATTACTTTGCCAACCAAGGTCTGCCTAGTCAAGGCTATGGTTTTTCCCGTGGTCATGTATGGATGTGAGAGTTGGACTGTGAAGAAAGCTGATCACCAAAGAATTGATGCTTTTGAACTGTGGTGCTGGAGAAGACTCTTGAGAGTCCCTTGGACTGCAAGGAGATCCAACCAGTCCATTCTAAAGGAGATCAATCCTGGGTGTTCATTGGAAGGACTAAAGCTGAAACTCCAATACTTTGGCCATCTCATGCAAAGAGTTGACTCACTGGAAAAGACTCTGATGCTGGGAAGGATTGGGGGCAGGAGGAGAAGGGGACGATGGAGAAAGAGATGGCTGGATGGCATCACTGACTCGATGGACATGAGTTTGAGTGAACTCCGGGAGATGCTGATGGACAGGGAGGCCTGGCATGCTGTGATACATGGGGTTGCAGAGTTGGACATGACTAAGCAACAGAACTGAAAGGCTTAGCACATACCTGCCTGAGTCCTTTAAGAATACATATGACAAAATGACTCTGATCCCATCTTCCCTTAGCTGTGTTGTATTCAGTCTGGTTCTGTAGTTGGGACCACCTGATTCCCATTGGGAGGTTGGTTACTTCGTCCTCCCTCTTCCCTACCAAGCCATTCATCTCCATAAGAAACCGCTTTTCCCAAAGCTTGACTCTTTGATTCGGGAGTCAGCATTTGTCCCAAGATATACATCACATCTTTCCAAGTAAGGTCATAAAGTGGAATAACACCTTTAAAAACTCTAATACATTTTTCTGCGTCCTCTAAATAGTTTCCCAGATCCTCCTTTTTCCTTTGTATTTCTTGATAAGAAAAAGGCTTATTAATTCTTATAGCCTGATTATTTCTCCTGGTGGGTGCTTCATGAAGAGGCAACAGCCTGTATGGCTGTTCCTCATTCTCTCTGGCTGTTCTGCGCATATGATCCCAGGGATAGATTGGAGAAACCTGCCTTTCTTTATCTCTTTGTCTCCTGTCCTCCATCTCATCTAGCAAAGTAGGAGGACAGGAGGGGGCTGAAGGAGTCATACCCAGATCTATACCCTTAGGACATAAGTCTGGCATATTCCACAGAGAGAAAAAGGGCAACACATATGCTATTTCTACCCATTTCCCTTGTTTTCTACAGAACTGGTCTAATTGTAAAACAGTATTATACTTAAGAGACCCTCCAACTGGCCACCGTTCACCGTTCTTCAATGGATACCGTGGCCATGCACTATCACATAGGAATATCAGGTGTGTCTTCTTTAAGCCCTGGGGATCAAGTCTGTAGGATACAGTTTAAAAGAGTGAGGCTGGAATTGTTAGCTCCCATCTGTTAGAGAGAAAAAAAGGTGACTAGCGCCCTCTTTCTACCAGAGGTGTCCCTCGCTGCTCTAGATGGGGTTGTAGACAGACTTTACACCAAAGTTTTTCCTTCCCTGGTCGGACTTCGTCTGTCCCTTACTGACGCAGGCGATGTACTCCTGGTTCTACCACCACGATGGGTTGGAGATGCACCAGGGGTAGACCTGATGGCATCCCTGACTGACGTCCAGCTCCTCACCATTAAAACCTTGCTTGCTTCTGATGCCACCCGGGGTGTAATCAGCGTAACCTTCTGGAATGACTCCCAAACTAAGACCACTGGGGGAAACATTCTCATCACCTGAGTACCTGTGCACGACCCTGAGCATATTCCTGACCACAATAAGACTGGTATGAACATAACACTGAAATGTTCCTTCCAAGCGTCACCACACCAGTTTAAGAGTCTCCTCTGGTCAACTAAGAGCCAGCGTTACCAAAGGAAAAAAACCCGTTGTAGTGCCAATCTGAGTAACCTTTAACTCCAGGGATGCTCTTGGAGCTAGAGCTCCATCTAGCTTCCAAACTTTCCATGCCTAGCGAGGCTAGGCGCTTCCTGACTACTAATCCAAGCTTGGGATCTAAGTTACAGTACATAGTAACAGCATAGATCACAAGTCCCTTGAAAGTCTATGATCCCATAGATTACGTTAGTACTTCTAATTTCCAAGGAGTTATGAAATGGTCAAAGAGAACGAAAAGTTTGACTGAGAAAGAAGAGTTCTGTCCACATGCTTTGCCCATTTCTGGTTTGTCCCCAAAGGAGACACTGGGTGCCTCTTGGCATTGGCAGGTCGGTATAAACCCCTGACAAGTTTCTGCAATAAGCCATATGAGGTCCGCAGAACTGCAGAGCAGGGCTCCTCACTTGCTTCATGCAGGGCATTTCATTCATTCACACAAGCACACCGTAAAGTACAGCAAAAAATGTGTTCTAGGAGAACAAAGAACTGCAAGAGCTCTTACCCATCCTTAACTTGTCCTGAAGAATCCCGGACGAGCCCCCAAGATGAAAGGTTGTTGCTAAACCTTGGAAAAGATGCTGGGATTCTTGGTCTCCAGAAGAGAATTCAGTCTGGGGCCAGAGAAAAGGCTTAATCGCTCAGAGTTTGGGTAATAAAGTTTTATTAAAGTGTAAAGGAGATAGAGAAAGCTTCTGACATAGGCATCAGAAGGGGGAAGAAAGAGTACCCCCTTGCTAGTGTTAGCCATGGAGTTATATACTCTCTAATTAATTACTACAGTTAATTAAAAGAATGTCTGGAAGTTGTAATAACCTCACTAGACCTACTCCCATAATTTACACCTTAAGATAACAGGATTAGCCAGAGGGTATTTTTCCAGAGACTGTCCTCAAGCAGGATAAATTATTGTTATATAATCCTAAGGAATGTAGAGGGACAAAAATGTTTGTCCTTTTTTCCTCCTTGAGAATTCCAGACCCCTCTCTCTTTGGGGACCCTTAGACTCCTTATCAACCTACCTAGGAAATGATTCTCTCACTGCATATTTATATACACACACCCTGCAACTACCTTCCCCATGGATTAGATGATAGCTGTGTTTTATACAGTTGGAACACCTTTGATCAACCCTCTGATTTATACACTAAGGAATACAGAAGTGAAAAATGTCATGAGAATGTTATGGGACAAGAAACTGATCACAGGTGACAAAAAATAAATAAACGTTTCATATTTTTCTTCAAGTTTAGATTGATCTAGAAGTCCCCAGAAAATATTATCTTTTACTGTCAGTTCAGTTCAGTCGCTCAGTCGTGTCCAACTTCTTGTGACCACATGAGTCGCAGCACGCCAGGCCTCCCTGTCCATCACCAACTCCCAGAGTTCACTCAAACTCATGTCCATTGAGTCGGTGATGTCATCCAGCCATCTCATCCTCTGTCGTCCCCTTCTCCTTCTGCCCCCAATCCCTCCCAGCATCAGGGTCTTTTCCAATAAGTCAACTCTTCACATGAGGTGGCCAGTGTATTGGAGTTTCAGCTTCAGAATCAGTCCTTCCAAAGAACACCCAGGACTGGTCTCCTCTAGGATGGACTGGTTGGATCTCCTTGAAGTCCAAGGGACTCTCAAGAGGCTTCTCCAACACCACAGTTCAAAAGCATCAATTCTTCAGCATTCAGCTTTCTTTATAGTCCAACTCTCACATCCATACATGACCACTGGGAAAAACATAGCCTTGACTAGACGGACCTTTGCTGGCAAAGTAACATCTCTGCTTTCTAATATGCTGTCTAGGTTGGTTATAGCTTTTCTCCCAAGGAGTAAGCGTCTTTTAATTTCATGGCTGCAGGCACCATCCGCAGTGATTTTGGAGCCCCCACAAAAAAATAAAATTTGCCCCTATTTCCACTGTTTCTCCGTCTATTCTCCATGAAGTGATGGGACCAGATGCCATGATCTTTGTTTTCTGAATGTTGAGCTTTAAGCCAACGTTTTCACTCTCCTCTTTCACTTTCATCAAGAGGCCTTTGAGTTCCTCTTCACTTTCTGCAATAAGGGTGGTGTCATCTGCATATCTGAGTTTATTGATATATCTCTTGGCAATCTTGATTCCAGCTTGTGCTTCTTCCAACCCAGCGTTTCTAATGATGTACTCTGCATATAAGTTAAATAAGCAAGATGACAATATACAGCCTTGACGTACTCCTTTTCCTTTTAGGAATCAGTCTATGATTCCATGTCCAGTTCTAACTGCTCTTCCTGACCTACATACAGATTTCTCAAGAGACCGGTCATGTAGTCTGGTATTCCTTTCTCTTGAAGAATTTTCCACAGTTTACTGTGATCCACAGCCTAAGGTTTTGCATAGTCAATAATGCAAATAGAGATGTTTTTCTGGAACTCTCTTCCTTTTTTGATGATCCAGAGGATGTTGGGAATTTGATCTCTGGTTCCTCTGCCTTTTCTAAAACGAGCTTGAACATCTAGAAATTCACGGTTCCGGTATTGCTGAAGCCTGGCTTGGATAATTTTGAGCATGACTTTACTAGCGTGTAAGACGAGTGCAATTGTGTGGTAGTTTGAGCATTCCTTGGCACTGCCTTTCTATGGGAATCGAATGAAGACTGACCTTTTCCAGTCCTGTGGCCACTGCTAAGTTTACAAATTTGCTGGAATATTGAGTAAAACACTTTAACAGCATCAACTTTCAGGAATTGAAATAGCTCAACTGGAATTCCATCACCTCCACTAGCTTTGTTTGTAGTGATGCTTCCTTAGGCCCACTTGACATCATATTCCAGGATGTCTGGCCATAGGTGAGTGTGAGTGATCACACCATCATGATTTTCTGGGTGGTGAAGATCTTTTTTGTAAAGTTCTACTGTGCATTCTTGCCATCTCTTCTTAATATCTTCTGCTTTCATTAGGTCCATAACATTTCTGTCAGGTCCATAACATTTCTGTCCTTAATTTAGCCCATCTTTGCATGAAATGCTCCCTTGGTATCTCTAATTTTCTTCAAGAGATCTGTTGTCTTTCTCATTCTATTTTTTCCCTCTATTTCTTTGCATTGATCATTGAGGAAGTCTTTCTTATCTCTCCTTGTTATTCTTTGAAATTCTACATTGAAATGGGCATATCTTTCCTTTTCTCCTTTGCTTTTCACCTCTCTTCTTTTCACAGCTATTTGTAAGGCCTCCTCAGACAACCATTTTGCTTTTATGCATTTCTTTTTCTTGGAGATGCTCTTGATCCCGTGCTCCTGTACAATGTCATGAACCTCCATCCATAGATCATCAGGCACTCTGTCTATTGGATCTAGTCCTTAAATCTACTTCTCACTTCTATTGTATAATTGTTAAGGATTTGATTTAAGTCATACCTGAATGGTCCAGTGGTTTTTTTTTCTATTTTCTTCAATTTAAGTCTGAATTTGCCAATAAGGAGTTCATGGTCTTAGCCACATTAAGCTCCTGTTTTTGTTTTTGTTTTTTTTTTCCCTGACTGTATAGAGCTTTTCCAACTTTGGCTGCAAAAAATATAATCAATCTGATTTCGTTGTTGGCCATCTGTTAATTTCCATGTGTAGAGTCTTCTCTTGTATTGTTGAAAGAGGTTGTTTGCTATGACCAGTGCATTCTCTTTTCAAAACTATAATAGCTTTTGCCCTGCTTCATTCTGTACTCCAAGGCCAAATTTGCCCGTTACTCCAGGTGTTTCTTGACTTCCTACTTTTGCATTCCAGTCCCCTATCATGAAAAGAACGCCTTTTTTGGATGTTAGTTTTAGAAGTTCTTGTAGGTCTTCATAGAACCATTCAGCTTCAACTTCTTCAGTATTATTGATCAGGGCATAGACTTACATTACCGTGATATTGAATGGTTTGTCTTAGAAACGAACAGAGCTCATTCTGTCATTTTTGAGATTGCACCCAAGTAGTGTATTCTGGACTCTTTTGTTGACTACGATTTCTACTCCATTTCTCCTAAGGGGTTCTTGCCCACAGTAGTAGATATAATGGTCATCATCTGAATTAAATTCACCCATTCCAGTCCATTTTAGTTCACTGATTTCTAAAATGTCAATGTTCACTCTTGCCATCTCCTGTTTGACCACTTCCAATTTGCCTTGATTCATGAACCTAACATTCTAGGTTCCTATGTAATATCGCTCTTTACAGCATCGGACCTTGCTTCTATCAGCAGTCACATCCACAGTGGGTGTTGTTTTTTGCTTTGGCTCCATCTCTTTAGTCTTTCTGGAGTTATTTCTCCATTGATCTCCGATAGCATACTGGGCACCTACTGACCTGGGAAGTTCATCTTTCAATCCTATCTTTTTGCCTTTTCATACTGTTCATGGGGTTCTCAAAGCAAGAATACTGAAGTGCTTTGCCATTCCCTTCTCTGCTGCTGCTAAGTCACTTCATTCGTGTCCGACTCTGTGTGACCCTGTAGACGGCAATCCACCAGGTTCTCCAATCCCTGGGATTCTCCAAGCAAGAACACTGGAGTGGGTTGCCATTTCCTTCTCCAATGCATGAAAGTGAAAAGTGAAAGAGAAGTCGCTCAGTTGTGTCCGACCCTCAGTGACCCCAAGGACTACAGCCTTCCAGGCTCCTCCGTCCACGGGATTTTCCAGGCAAGAGTACTGGAGTGGGGTGCCATTGCCTTCTCCGATTACCTTCTCTAGTGGATCACATTTTGTCTGAACTCTCCACCGTGACCCATCTGTCTTGGGTGGCCCTACATGGCATGCTTCATAGTTTCATTGAGCTAGACAAGGCTGTGGTCCATGTGATTAGATTGGTTAGTTTTCTGTGATTGTGGTTTTAAGTCTGTCTGCCCTCTAATGGAGAAAAATAAGAGTCTTATGAAACCTTCCTGGTGGGAGAGACTGACTGAGGGGGAAACTGGGTCTTGTTCTGATTGGCGGGGCCATGCTCAGTAAATCGTTAATCTGGTTTATCCAGACAAATGGATATTATTCAGCTCTAAAAAGAAATAAGCTGGCAAAGCATAAAATAACAAGAAGAAATCTTATATGAATAGTCTTAAGTAAAAGAAACCAATGTTAAAAGGTTATGCAATGTACAATGACAAGATATTCTGGAAAAAAAAAAAACCTCTGGAGACAGTAAAATGTTCAGTGGTTGCCAAGGATTCAAGTGTTTGGAGAAATCAATAGGTGGAGCACAGAGGACATTTAGAACAGTGAAACCATCTGGGTGGTACTATAATGATAGATACATGTCATTGTACATTCGTCAACCCATATGATGTACATCACCAATAGTGAAGTCTAATGTAAACTCTGGACTTTGGGTGATAATGATGCGTCAACTTAAGTTCATCAATTGAGCAAATACATCACTTTTGTGGAAGGTTAACAATGTGGAGGGGAGGACTTTCCTTATGGTCCAGGGGTTAAGCCTCAACATTCCCAATGCAGGGTCCCTGGGTTCAATCCATAGTCAGGGAATTGGATTACACGTTCTGCAACTAAGCAAAGAATTTTCATGCCACAGCTAAAAATCCCACATGCCTCAGATAAGACCCAGTGCAGCTGAATAAATAAATACATAAAAATAAATATTAAAAACAATGGAGCAGGCGATGCATGAGTGGGACAGGGAGGTACATGGATGATCTCTATATCTTTTCCTCAATTCTGTACAAACCTAAAGCTACTCTAAAAAATAAAATCTGTTTAAAATACGTAAATAGAGAAGATAGAATTTAATGGTAGACAAAAACACCTACTAAACTGAAAAGAATACAGGAGAGAAAGTTATAAAGGGAAAAAAAGAAAAAGTAAACTGCAATAAGATCAAGTAAAATTCAAAATTTTAAACAACTACATTAAAAGTAAGTTGCAGCATTTAAAAGCATTTCATCTTCATCTTCCTATGCAATAGAGCTTGGATCTATACCAATTGGGAGATGGGGAAAATTGGCCCCTCAGTTCCATTCAGTCACTTCGTCATATCTGACTCTTTGCAGCCCCGTGGACTGCAGCATGCCAGGCTTCCCTGTTCATCACCAACTCCCAGGGCTCGCTCAAACTCATGTTCATCGGGTCAGTGATGCCATCCAATCATCTCATCCTCTGCCATCCCCTTCTCCGCCTGCCTTCAATCTTTCCCAGCATCAGGGTCTCTTCCAAAGTGTCAGTTCTTCGCATCAGGTATCCAAAGTATTTGAGCTTCAGTTTCATCATAAGCCCTTCCAATGAATATTCAGGACTGATTTTCTGTAGGACTGACTGGTTTGATCTCCTTGCAGTCCAAGGGACTCTCAAAAGTCTTCTCCAACATCACAGTTGAAAAGCATCAATTCTTTGGTGTTCAGTTTTCTTTGTAGTCCAATTCTCACATCCATACACCACTACTGGAAAAACCATAGCTTTGACTAGACAGAACTTTGTGGCAAAGAAATGTCTCTGCTTTTAATAAGCTGTCTAGTTTGGTAAGCAAGCATCTTTTTATTTCATGGCTGCAGTCACCATCTGCAATGATTTTGGATCCCAAGAAAATAGTCTCTCACTGTTCCCATTGTTTTCCCATCTATTTGCCATGAAGTGTTAGAACTGGATACCATGATCTTTGTTTTTTGAATGTTGAGTTTTAAGCCAGTTTTTTTTTTTTTTTCACTCTCCTCTTTCATCTTCATCAAGTGGTTCTTTAGTTCTTCTTTGCTTTCTGACATAAGAGTGCTGTCATCTGCATATCTGAGGTTATTGCTATTTCTCCTGGCAATCTTGATTCCAGCTTTTGCTCATCCAACCCAGCATTTCATATGATGAACCCTCATTTAAGTTAAGTAAACAGGCTAACAATATACAGGCTTGATGTACTCCTTTCCCAATTTGGAACCAGTCCATTTTTCCATGTCCATTTCTAACCATTGCTTCTTGACCTGCATACAGATTTCTCAGGAGGCAGGTCAGGTGACCTGGTATTCCTATCTCCTTTAAGAATTTTCCAGTTTGTTGTGATATACACAATCAAAGGCTTTGGCTTAGTCAACAAAGCAGAAGTAGATGATTTTCTGGAACCCTCTTGCTTTCTTGATGATCCAACAGATGTTGGCAATTTGATCTTTGGTTCCTCTGTCTTTTCTAAATCCAACTTGAACATCTGGAAGTTCTTGGTTCATGTACTGTTGAAACCTCGCTTGGAGAATTTTGAGCATTACTTTGCTAGCGTGTGAGATGCAAATCTGATTAAGTGAATTTTTCAGACCCATGACCCCACCTGGACTGACATCCAGAGCTTTCTTAATATTTTCCTAATGGGGGAACAAATGGTGTTTTTATTTTTGCTGCTCTTGGCTTGTTTTGAGTCCAAGAAGAAACAGGTAAAGAGAACAAAATGCAAGCCAAACTATTTTCAGACCTTGGAATCAAGTGGTCCAGATTACAAACTCAACTGGGACTATCGAGACAATGGAGAGGAGGTTGACCCATTATAAAAGTATGATCTTAAAGGGAATGCAGGCAGCAGGAAATAAACCTGTCATTTGTAATAAGATGAAGAAAATCAGGAGCCAATAGAAAATCCTTCAGCATTCCTAGAGCACCACAGGGAAGGCATCTGAATTTATACTGCCACTAACCCTGAGACATTGGAAGGGAATGCTTTGACTACCTGGAATTTAATAACCAGTATGTAGAGGAAGAAATGTCAGAGAAAGAAAACGACCCACACTCAAGTCTGCCCACTGACTGGTGCCTTCTAGTGTCAACTGATCAACACAGGAATCTACACTAATGCCCACAGAGATTCTCGGCTCTGGTAAAGGTACCTGACCTCTGCTCCTTCTGAGGGAGAGCAAACCAGAGCAAACCAGTGCACCATGCCAACAAGAGGGATACTAGGAGAGAGAATGTTCTGGAAGGGTCAGAAATGGCAGGTCCTTTCCACTACCCTCAAAAGCTGAGGTTCAAATAGATAAAAAATGATGGGCCCAGCAAGGCTTTCCCTAGTCTGATGACTAATACTTCACACTCTCAATGCAGGAGGTGTGGGCTTGACCCCTGATCAGGTGGCTAGATGCCACATGCTGAAGCCAAGACCTGGCAGAGCCAAAAATATAGATAAACAGGCTTTCCAGGTGGTACTAGTAGTGAAGAACCCACCTGCCAATGTAGGAAATGTAAGAGATGTGTGTTCAATCCCTGGTTCAGGAAGATCCCCTGGAGGAGGACATGGCAACCCACTCCAGTACTTTTGCCTGGAGAACCCCATGGACAGAGAAGCCTGGTAGGTTATGGTCCATAGAATCCCTTAGTGGGGTGGCCTCCTTGCTTAAGAGTGTCTGCTCCCACAACTCTGCTCGGGGAGGTTGAAAAGTTAACACTTGATTAACCAATCAATATATGGGCTCCACAGCAGGTTCAGACTTTAGTCAATTTTAAGGGAACAGGATGGCTATATCCCCCAGAAGGCTGACTCACATTCAGGCTACCCTTTCAGACATCCTAGTGGCTACCAAGGGAAAAAAAAAAAGAAAGTCACACATACAAAAATTGTCACAAGGTAAATCTTGCCACCCTGCTACCCACAGAAATAGGGCACATGGAACATGATTATATAGAGACCAAAAGCATGATCTCTTCTAGTTGTCCTGACCTAGGAAATGAACCTCCTTGAAACTCCAAAAAGGGATGGTTCCCAGATAGGAACAGGTTTACAAAAGAAGGAAAAAGGCTGGTGGGATATACAGTAACCTTCCAGATCCAAGTCAGAGAAGGAAAAAGGTTATCCACAAGGGCATCTGTCCAAAAGGTGGAGCTGATACCCTTAAAGAAACTTTAGAGCCTGGGACAGGGAACATCTTAAATATTTATTCATATGTTTGGTATATATGTGGGTTTCCCTGGTGGCTCAGTAGTAAAGAATCTACCAACAATGCAGGCAATGCAGGTTCGATCTCTGGGTCTGGGAGTGTACCACTAGAGGAAGAAATGGCAACCAACTGCAGTATTATTGCCTGGAAAATCCCATGGAAAGAGGAGCCTGGCTATATATATATATATATATATATCAGTTCAGTTCAGTTCAGTTCAGTTCAATTGTTCAGTTGTGTCTGAATCTATGCGACCCTATGAATCACAGCATACCAGGCCTCCCTGTCCATCAACAAATCCCGGAGTTCACTCAAACTCATGTCCACAGAGTCGGTGATGCCATCCAGCCATCTTATTCTCTGTCATCCCTTTCTCCGCCTGTCCCCAATCCCTCCCAGCATCGGAGTCTTTGCCAATGAGTCAACTCTTCGCATGAGGTAGCCGAAATATTGGAGTTTCAGTTTAGCATCAGTCCATCCAATGAACACCCAGGGCTGATCTCCTTTAGAATGGATTGGATGGATCTCCTTGCAGTCCAAGGGACTCTCAAGAGTCTTCTCCAGCACCACAGTTCAAAAGCATCAATTCTTTGGTGATCAGCTTTCTTCACAGTCCAACTCTCACATACATACATGACCACTGGAAAAACCATAGACTTGACTAGTCAGACCTTGGTGGGCAAAGTAATGTCTCTGTTTTTTAATATGATATCTAAGTTGGTCATAACTTTCCTTTCAAGAAGTAAGCGTCTTTTAATTTCATGGCTGCAATCAGAATCTGCAGTGATTTTGGAACCCTCAAAAAATAAAGTCTGACACTGTTTCCACTTTTTCCCCATCTATTTCCCATGAAGTCATGGGACATGATGCCAGACCTTAGTTTTCTGAATGTTGAGCTTCAAGCCAACCTTTTCACTCTCCTCTTTCACTTTCATCAAGAGACTTTTTAGTTCCTCTTTACTTTCTGCCATAACGGTGGTGTCATCTGCATATCTCAGGTTATTGATATTTCTCCTGGCAATCTTGAATCTAGCTTGTGCTTCCCACAGCCCAGCATATATATATAAACACACACACACACACACACACACACACACACACATATATATAAAACAACTGAGTATGTATCTATAACTGAATCACTCTGCAAAACAGAAGAAATTAACCCAAAATTGTAAATCACCTCAGTTCAGTTCAGTCGCTCAGTCGTGTCCGACTTTTGCGACCCCATGAATCACAGCACCCCAGGCCTCTCTGTACATCATCAACTACCGGATTTCACTCAAACTCATGTCCATCGGGTCGGTGATGCCATCCAGCCATCTCATTCTCTGTCGTCCCCGTCTCCTCCCGCCCCCAAATGCTCCCAGCATCAGAGACTTTTCCAGTAAGTCAACTCAGTGCATGAGATGGCCAAAGTATTGGAGTTTCAGCTTTAGCATCAGTCCTTCCAATGAACACCCTGGATCGATCTCATTTAGAATGGACTGGTTGGATCTCCTTGCAGTCCAAGGGACTCTAGAGTGTCTTCTCCAGCACCACAGTTCAAAAGCATCAATTTTTCAGTGATCAGCGTTCTTCACAGTCCAACTGTCACATCCATACATGACCACTGGGAAAACCATAGTCTTGTCTAGACGGACCTTTGTTGGCAAATAATGTCTCTGCTTTTTAATATACTATCTACGTTGGTCATAACTTTCCTTCCAAGGAGTAAGCGACTTTTAATTTCCTGGCTGCAATCAGCATCTGCAGTGATTTTGGAGCCCAGAAAAATAAAGTCTGACACTGTTTCCACTGTTTCCCCATCTATTTCCCATGAAGTGATGGGACCAGATGCCATGATCTTGACTTTCTTAATGTTGAGCTTCAAGCCAACGTTTTCATTCTCCTCTTTCACTTTCATCAAGAGGCTTTTTAGTTCTTTTTCACTTTCTGCCATAAGGGTGGTGTCACCTGCATATCTGAGTGAGGTTATTGATAATTCTCCTGGCAATCTTGATTCCAGCTTGTGCTTTCTCCAGCCCAGCGTTCCTCAGGATGTACTCTGCTTATAAGTTAAATGAGCAGGGTGACAATATACAAACTTGACGTACTCCTTTTCCTATTTGGAACCAGTCTGTTGTTCCATGTCCAGTTCTAACTGTTGCTTCCTGACCTGCATACAGGTTTCTCAAGAAGCAGGTCAGGTGGTCTGGTATTCCCATCTCTTTCACAATGTTCCACAGTTTATTGTGATCCACAAAGTCAAAGGCTTTGGCATAGTCAATGAAGCAGAAATAGATGTTTTTCTGGAACTCTCTTCCTTTCTCCATGATCCAGCGGATGTTGGGAATTTGATCTCTGGTGCCTCAGGCTTCTCTAAACATGCTTGAACCTCTGGAAGTTCACGGTTCACATATTGCTGAAGCCTGGCTTGGAGAATTTTGAGCATGACTTTACTAGCGTGTGAGATGAGTGTAATTGTGCGGTAGTTTGAGCATTCTTTGGCATTGCCTTTCTTTGGGATTGGAATGAAGACTGACCTTTTCCAGTCCTGTGGCAACTGCTGAGTTTTCCAAATTTGCTGGCATATTAAGTGCAACACTTTCACAGCATCATCTTTCAAAATTTGAAATAGCTCAACTGGAATTCCATCACCTTCACTCACTTTGTTCCTAGTGATGCTCTCTAAGGACCACTTGACTTCACATTCCATGATGTCTGGCTCCAGGTGAGTGATCACACCATCATAATTATCTTGGTTGTGAAAATATTTTTTTTTATAGTTCTTCCGTGTGTTCTTGCCACCTCTTCTTAATATCATCTGCTTCTATTAGGTCCATACCATTTCTGTCCTTTATCGAGCCCATCTTTGCATGAAATGTTCCCTTGATATCTCTAATTTTCTTGAAGTGATCTCTTGTTTTTCTTATTCTGTTGGTTTCCTCTCTTTCTTTGCATTGATCACTGAGGAAGGCTTTTTTATTTCTCCTTGCTATTCTTTGGAACTCTGCATTCAGATGCTTATATCTTTCCTTTTCTCCTTTGCTTTTCACCTCTCTTCTTTTCACAGCAATTTGTAAGGCCTCCTCAGACAGCCATTTTGCTTTTTTGAATTTCTTTTCCATGGTGATGGTCTTGGTCCCTGTCTCCTGTGCAATGTCACGATCCTCCATCCATAGTTCATCAGACACTCTATCTATCAGATCTAGTCCCTTAAATCTATTTCTCCCTTCCACTGTATATTCATAAGAGATTTGATTTAGGTCATATCTGAGTGGTCTAGTTGTTTTCCCTACTTTCTTTAAGTCTGAATTTGACAATAAGGAGATCATGATCTGAGCCACAGTCAGCTCCTGGTTTTGTTTTTGCTAACTGTATACAGCTTCTCTATTTCTGGCTGCAAAGAATATAATCAATCTGATTTCGGTGTTGACCATCTGGTGATGTCCATGTATAGAGTTCTCTTGCATTGTTCGAAGAGGGTGTTTGCTATGACCAGTGCATTCTCTTGGAAAAACTCTATTAGCCTTTGCCCTGCTTCATTACTTGCTCCAATGCCAAATTTGCCTGTTACTGCAGGTGTTTCTTGACTTCATACTTTTGCATTCCAGCCCCCTATAACAAAAAAGACATCTTTTTTGGATGTTCGTTCTAAAAGGTCTTGTAGGTCTTCATAGAACCTTTCAACTTCAGCTTCTTCAGCATTATTGGTTGGAGCATAGGCTTGGATTACTGTAATATTGAATGGTTTGCCTTGGAAACAAACAGAAATCATTCTGTCATTTTTAAGGTTGCATCCAAGTACTGCATTTCGGAGTCTTTTGCTCACCATGATGGCTACTCCATTTCTTCTAAGGGATTCTTGCCCACAGTATATCTCAATAACTCTAAAATAAAAAAGAAATTACAAATACTGTATTAATTGTCTTCTGACTACCCTTCTTTGCATGTGCTTAGCCCCAGAGGATAAGTTAAAAATAAATGCATTTGAAGTCCTATATTGTAGACACATTCCTCTAGCCTGAGGGAATGGACACCATAAATACCTTGAAATGGAACAGTTCAAGTGTGTCCTCCAGGTAGGAGAATCTGTGAAAGCTTTCACAAAACATGGTAACTTGGTGCTGCCCTGACCTAGCCCACTATCTTTTCTGGCCAGAGGCCTGGGGGCATCTAAAAATCAGGAAAACCACCAACCTGCAAGACCAGCTCACTCCTAGGTAGAGCAATCCCATGTGGTGATCCTAACTACAAGTTCCATGCTGAAGTTGCTGTGATCACTTCATGGGGTTCAAATGAAAGGGGGGGTCCCAAGCCTCAACCTCCAGAGAAACGACCTGTGACAATGGCCTCCTTGACTAAACCTCTGAACCTCTCTGACCCGAAGCTTCTCTTTCAAAAATCAACCAAAGCCTGACCAGAGACATTCAGACCCGGCCAGTGAAGCTGGACATCAGGGCATATTTGCCCACAGCAAACCTAGATAATTTTACTCTTTCATGTTTCTGAAAGTGTCCAGTATCCTTTTCTTCCAAAAGTTTAGAAAACTGGGGTCCATTTCCTGAAGGCGAACGTTTAGGACTGAAGCTTGGTAACACCAATCATATGTAATGGTGGCTGAGAGGAAAGTCTGCTCCTTTGCACAGTGCTATGATGATGCTTGGAATCAGCAGGAAACAATTACAGAGACAGACCGTCACCCCTCCGCATCCCTCGAGCGTAAGAAGCCAGACAGAGGAGGGATTTTTCACCAGCAAAGCCCATTAGGAAGTCCCTGGCAGTAACATTAGAAGCAGTGTTAAAAACAAAACTAACCTTTCTCTTTTCCTTTATGTCTCATCCTGTTTCACTTGCTCACAGGCTGCCATGTGCAGAAGCTTCCTGCTAGTGCTTCAGACCAGAGTTCCTCTGCTGAAGGGCTGTGCTGGCTCTGCTCAAGGATGTAGGCAGAAGGACCAAGCACAACTCACAGATTCAAGATGGCGGCGTTCAGGTGAGTGCAAGTGGAGCAACACATCTGGATGTTCCCACAAGAACTCCGCATCCTCTACACTGGCAGCCTCAGCAGCCCTGCCCACAGTCTGTCTGTCAGGGAGATACTGTGCTCTAGCAGTGGTTCCCCAAATTTTTGACACCAGGAACCACCTTCATGGAAGACAAATTTTTCATAAATAATGGGACTGGGGACTAGGGAATGGTTTCCAAAGAATTCAAGCACATTGCAGTTATTTGCACGTTAATTCTATTATTATCACATCAACTCCATCTCAGATCATTAGGCATTAGATCCAAGAGGCTGGGGACCGCTACTCTGGAACCAGCTCATTCCTCTCATTCTTTGCTCAAGGAACACAGTTTCGTGTCCTATGCTTCTGAACTGAGCTCCTCTCATTCTATTGGCTTGAACAACAAGGACAGGGAGACCCCTGTTGGAGTCTGACTCAAAGGGTCAGTAAAAATGTATGCAAACTTAGTAACGTCCAACTCTTTGTGACTCCTACATTAGCCCACCAGGCTCCTCTGTCTGTGGGATTTAACAGGCAAGAACACTGGAGTGGGTTGCCATTTTCTCCTCCAGAGGATCTTCCAGACCCAGGATCAGACCTACGTCTTTGTCTCCAACATCGGCAGATGAATTATTTTACTACTGAGCCATCTGGGAATCCCTCAGTAACAGTATTACATGTAAAACTTTAAATACATGAGCAGAATGTGGAAAAAGTGATATTGTATGATTCCTGAAGCTTAGATTGAGAGACCTTGAAGATTTAGCTTTTGTGAAACAGCTACTGCCCTGAAACAGCCATGGTGTGAGAGAGCCCTGCCGATGCTACTGGAGAATAAGAGAGAGCTGAAGTACCTAAGCTGACTGAAAGGCATATGAAGGAGGCCATCTTGGAGCATCTATTCCATTCAGGCTATCAGAATGCTGCCAGGAAGCATCAGTGGAAGAACCACCCAGGTGAATCCAAGGAAAAGTGCAGAATTATAACCAAATAAAGAGTTTTTATTTTAAGCCTTCAAGTTGTGGTGTTACGATTTTTAAACTATTAATTTCAGGATCAAATTTTGTGGTGGGAAGCCACTGATTTTTGACTTAGCTCTGTTTGCCAACATATAGCAATAGATAGCTTACACACACAAGGCAGAAAGTGAAAGAAAAACACTGAAAATTTCCTGGAGTTCTTCCCCAGAGAGTCCTTGTTGCTGATGAGGGGGTATATACTGCGTGACATGAGTGGATCTTAAATACACTCAGAAGTTTCCCATCAAACTCCCTCCTGCTACTATGAATGCCCCTGGTGCTCTGCTACAGCTACAGGATGAGTACATGGCCAGAAATTGTAGAGAAAATGTCCCACTGTGTGGTGAACTTTGGCTCATGGGAAAGAAAACTTGATGAATATGTACATCTTTCCCTGTCCTGTTTACAAATTGCTTGGAAAATGAATCCATGGTGTCTATTAAAAGCTTCAGTGAGATAAAGAAATCAGCTGCAATGGGCAGCTCATAAGTTCTCCATAAAAGTATGAACTAGTTGCTTTTTGACATTTTACTATAAATGAAGAAGAAGGTGAGATGAAAGTAGGGAGAAGAAAGAAGGTAAAGAAAGAATGGAGTAGAAGTACAAGAGGAGTAAGAAAGAATATCCGTGGTCAAGAGTCAACCATAACAGTTTGCAATCAAAAGGTAAAAGAATGAAAGCCTGCACTATGATTATTCCAAGTATAGGTTGGAAGTGAATTTGTTCCCACCAGTTTCTCCAGAAATCACCAGAAACTATATTAAAAAAGAAAAACTGGTGATAATACTACGGAATATACTATTTTCCAATCAAAAGAAAATTTTAAAAGCAGGAAAACTTCATGGCTGGTGTACTGGGATGAACCAGAGGGATGGGATGGGGAGGGAGGTGGGAGGGAGGTTCAAGATGGGGAACACATGTACACCCAGGGCAGATTCATGTCAATGTATGGCAAAACCAATACAATAATGTAAAGTAATTAGCCTCCAATTAAAATAAACAAATTTAAAAAATACTTTAAAAATACTTAAAATTCAACAGAGAAATACCTCCAAAAAGATATCTAATAAATATGTTTATACTAAATACCAAGTAAATCGTATTACATATATGTATATATACATCAGTTCAGTTCAGTTCATTTCAGCCGCTCAGTCGTGTCCGATTCTTTGCGACCCCATGAATCACAGCACGCCAGGCCTCCCTGTCCATCACCAACTCCCGGAGTTCACTCAAACTCATGTCTATCGAGTCGGTGATGTCATCCAGCCATCTCATTCTCTGTGGTCCCCTTCTCCTCATGCCCCCAATCCCTCCCAGCATCAGACTCTTTTCCAGTGAGTCAACTTTTCGGATGAGGTGGCCAAAGTATTGGAGTTTCAGATTCAACATCAGTCCTTCCAATGAACACCCAGGACTGATCTCCTTTTCCACTGAACAAGATAAACCTCCACAAAATAATCTTATATCTGTTTACTGAACTGCTTTGGAATAGTGTTATTGTTCTAAATGCAGAAATTGATTGTTTTTTAATTTTTTTATTGGAGTATATTTGCTTTACAATGTTGTGTTGGTTTTTAACTTTAATAAGTTAAAAGCTTTTCAACATTTCTTTTTTTCTTTTTTCAGAAAACTGAAAAGACATCTGGAAATTGAAGCTCACTGTTCTCTGAAGTGGTTCTGATTATAGAGGGTACTTTGGGAGAAAGGTTTTCCCCAGGGTCATTAACATTTTGTATCACTCTCTTTAAAATGACCATATAAGAAGTAGAGAAGACAGCATTTGTTGCCCACAGTACTGCAAAATGGCAGATTTCAATTGGTGAGAGACAGACCAGGAACAATAGAAATCTACCAATTTTTGAGTTTCTGGACTCAGGGATTCTCTGAAACCAATTATTCACGAAGTAATTCTTAAGGCATCACTCTTAACTTTGTTTTGGATAGTTGCATCCAAATTATGTCAGGAGTGATAGAAAAGTAAAGCAAAAGCCAAGCTGTGGTCAATATTGGTGAGATTTTTCAATTCTAAAACTAACATTGAAGGTTTCTGAAAAAGATAGAATTTTATCAAATGTCTATATTTTGAATACTTGTGATACAGTTGCAAGACAACGTTCTTAGAAATAGGGGGAGAATAAAATTTTTAAGATGATAATATAATGATGAAGTGCGTGCAAACCAGACTATGAGATGGATACTAATGACATATGAGTAGGAAAATGCTTGACTTGCAAAAGAAAATGAGGTGTTAGTATGTTTGAAAGGTTCAGAATGTGGAGGAAGAAATTCTTTGAGGTGGATCTTGATTCTGGAAGAAAGAAGCTTTCCTCCTGGACCTTGCTGGATGGACAATGGAGACAGAATCCCCAGGTTTGATTTTAAATGACCAGTTTCTTTTAGATGATAACCAAGACACATTATTCACAGTTCTCAAAAACTGCTATGATTTGATGTCTCTTAAACTTAAGGAATCTCTGAACGGAGAATAAAATGTTTTGTTTAATTCAGGAGGAAAAACAAAAGGAGAGTGAGAGTGTAGATGAATTTTTGAACCCCTATTTGATATCAAACTCTCTTATCGAGAGATGCTGTGTAGGAGAAAGAAAATGAAAATTATGCAAATCTGATTTTAAGATGTACTTTACCTCTAGATAAATTGCTTAGCTTCATGGGGCTTCTGCTCTCCCTCCTCTAAAATGAGAAAGTTTTAAGGGATGCGTTCAAGTCTGAACTGGGTTGTCATTATATCTATTACAGTTTTTATCATTATTTCTACTGTAAAAGAGAAGACACACCTGGAATGACTATGCCATCAAGTCTAATATACAGATCAGGAACAACATTGCTACAAAACATACCTCAGAGCACAGAGTTCAGTTGGAATTAACAGATCTTTGGGGGCTGTGTGCTCAGATCGATAGACTTCTTGATGATTACCTAAGACACTGTAATCCTCTCCTAAACCCAAACTAAATAAGTCATGTATCAATACATTTGTAGCTTGGCTTGAAGAACAGCTTGAGAGAGGCTTTACTCAAAGGTATCCCCCATGCCCCTTATTTGTACATATGCTACAGTGACCTCACTAGAGTGTCTGACATTACACCACTGGAGAGTCATCCATTAGAAGTAAATATGAAGGACTAGTGAGGTTAAGGAATGAGCTATATCTATTTATTGATTGATGTTAACAGATAAATATATAAAATGCCAAAGCAATGCAATTCCTGGGGAATCCGCAAACACTGAGTTTGAAGGTAATATTTCCCTCCCCTCCATTTAAATCAAACCCATCTTGATGTGCCTCCAACAGTTTCTTTTAAATTGGATCCCTTTTAAGTTTGATATAACAGAGTCATTCAGAGCAACTTTTTGTGTAGGTGGCTTCTTTTACTCTACAATGAGTTTTTGTGAAAATCTGTTATGTTGAGTAGCTCTAGTTCACTCGTTATGACTGTAAAATAGTATTCCATTGTGTGACTTTATCACAATGTGTCTACCCATCCTACTCTTTTAATGGTATCAGTTCAGTTCAATTCAGTTCAGTCGCTCAGTCATGTCCGACTCCCTGCGACCCCATGAATCACAGCACACTAGGCCTCCCTGTCCATCACCAACTCCCGGGGTTCACTCAAACTCATGCCCATGGAGTTGATGATGCCATCCAGACATTTCATTCTCTGTCGTCCCCTTCTCCTCCCGCCCCCAACCTTTCCCAGCATCAGAGTCTTTTCCAGTGAGTCAACTCGTTGCATGAGGTGGCCAAAGTATTGCAGTTTCAGCGTTAGTGATGGATGTAGAGAACAAAATATGAATACCAACGGGGGATGTAGAGTGGCTTGAATTGGGAGATTGGACTTAGCATATGTATATTGCTATAAATAAAGTTGATAACTAATGATAATCCTCGTGTATAGCACAAGGATCTCTAGTCAGTGCTCTGTGGTGGCCTAAATGGGAAGGGAATTCACAAAAGAGGGGATATGTGTGTATGTGTGTCTGACTCACTTTGTTGTACAGCAGAAATGAACACAACACTGTAAAGCCATTATACTCCATCAGTTTCTTTCATTTTTTTTCTTTAATTGCTGCCTCCTTTTGGGGTTTTTATGGCTATTCCAAGCTGAAAGAACTGTTTTTTTTAATTTCATAGTAGAAATAGCTCTTTATATTATAGGTGATAGTGAAATTAAAACTTTCTCATTTTGCAAGTGGGATAACAGAAGCTCCATGAAGCTTAACAATTTATCTAGAGGTACAGCCCCAATATCTTGGAATCAGATTTGCATAATTTTGCTTTCCTTTCTACTATATCACACCACTCTTTATTGTGAAAGTTTGATATCAAATATGGGAACAAAAACTCATGTATACAAATACCACAGTTTCTTAAGAAGAAGAACCTGCAACGTCATCCAGTCTCAACTATTTGAACATTCATAGCAGTATTCAGACAGGAAAATATCAGTGTGTGTATGTGTGTCAAAAGTAAGATGAACATTTTCAGGATATAGATGTTGTCATATTCCTGAACTCAAAAGTTGTTTAAAATTTCAGCTGAGTGTCTTAGACAGATTAGAAAGAGGCAAATTGTTAGAAACAGATGAAAGAATATTTATGAAACATGAGGGAAGTGAGAGGGTTGGTTAGATCTGTGACTTAGAGAATTTACTTCATCTCTTTGGACTTTGTGTCTAAATCTGAATTAATGAAACGACTATCATCTTGACATAAGATGATCAAAATATGTAGAATACGTGCATTTCCATTTCTTTAGGTATACATGCTAAGCAGTGGTAATGGTATATTTTCTTTCTTTTTTTTTTTTTTTCTTTCAGGTAATATAATTGTCTCTTGGGAACTTGGCCTGCTAAACTAATTCCATGGCAGAGATAAGCAATGTAACTGAATTTGTTTTCTGGGGTCTTTCTCAGAACATAAAGGTTGAAGAAGTGTGTTTTGTGGTGTTTTCTTTCTTCTACATGGTCATTCTTCTGGGAAACCTCCTCATCATACTGACGGTTTGTATGGGCAACCTTTTCAAGTCTCCTATGTATTTCTTTCTCAACTACCTGTCTCTTGTGGATATTTGTTACTCTTCGGTCACAGCCCCTAAGATGATTGTGGACCTATTAGCCAAGAGGAAAACGATCTCTTACGTGGGGTGCATGTTGCAACTCTTTGGGGTACATTTCTTTGGTTGTACTGAGATCTTCATCCTTACTGTAATGGCCTATGATCGTTACGTGGCTATTTGTAAACCCCTACACTATATGACCATCATGGATCGAGACAGATGCAATAAAATGCTGCTGGGGACTTGGATAGGTGGGTTCTTACACTCCATTATCCAAGTGGCTCTGGTAGTCCAACTACCCTTTTGTGGACCCAATGAGATTGATCACTACTTTTGCGATGTTCACCCCGTGCTAAAACTCGCCTGCACAGACACATATGTTATTGGTGTTGTTGTGACAACCAACAGTGGTACCATCGCTCTGGGGAGCTTTGTCATTTTGCTAATCTCCTATACCATCATCCTGGTGTCCCTGAGAAAGCAGTCAGCAGAAGGCAGGCGCAAATCTCTCTCCACCTGTGGCTCCCACATTGCCGTGGTCATCATCTTTTTTGGTCCTTGTACTTTCATGTATATGCGTCCTGATACTACCTTTTCAGAGGATAAGATGGTGGCTGTGTTTTATACCATCATCACCCCCATGTTAAACCCCCTGATTTATACACTGAGAAATGCAGAAGTAAAATATGCAATGAAGAAACTATGGGGCAGGAGGGTTTTCTGGGAGGCTAATGGTAAATAGTAAAAACTGACAATCCAAAGTGGATGATCTCACAGGGTGTCTTGAGGGGAACAAATAAGAGAATAACGCATCCTACAGAAGCAAGTTATTATTTATAATTATGATTATATTTGATCTAATATTTCATCATCATAATTTTCTGAAATATCTAGAACAAAGAAATCCTATCAAACTCAGAAATTCAACATGGTCAGACTTTTCCCTCTTCATTTTTTTCCTTTTTTTCAGTATTCTTTAAAGAATGAGAGTTCACTGTTATTGTACTAATACTTAAGCCTATTTTCTAGTTTTTAGATTTATGGTTCTTACATAATGAACATTTGATATGTGTATGTTTGTTTGAATGAAAGGATTCAAGAAAAATGACCAAAATCTGAGTTAAGGAATTCTGGTACAAGTCCTCCAAAACAGCAAAACTAAACTTTGTAAGGTTTGGACGGGGGTAGGGGCGGTGGTTGTGGGCAGAATGTCAACGAGATAAAACACAGGCTTAGAAAGCAAAAGACCTGTTATCCTCTGGCTTGGGGAAAAAGCTTTCTTTCTCTAGGACTCATTTTCCTTACTCAAACAATAAGTATATTGTGAAAAAAAATTACCCCTAATATCTGCGTTTTAACTTTAGCATCCTATTTATATGCTTCTGATAACTGACTTTTGTAGCCTGTAATCAGCCATCACTATTAATGTAAAGCGACTAACAGGAAACACTAAGAAACTGAACAATACCAAAGACATCTGTGATAAATACAAGATTGTGTGTTAATCAAGAGGGTAAACGTAATTTACTGAAATGCATGGTTGGGAAACAATATTTCCTCCAGTGTCTGAACCAAACAGCTTTACCGAAAACAGTGAGTCATTTATCACTGCTTCCTTGACTGGCACAACCTGATTTCTAGCTGTGGATTCTACAGAGAGTCATTCTGGACAAATAAACATACCTTTCTTAGGTAAACTGATACTTGCCTTAGTAACGCATTCCTCTTCTCTTTGCCCTACCTAAGCTTTATTTTTCCACAACAATAAACCCATCACTGATTATCTCTCTGCCATTTATTTTCATTGTTTTTTCACAAGTCTGATTATTTAAATTACTGTCAATATGTGGGCATGAGATTGTGATTTTGGAGTGTGTGTGTGTGTGTGGTGTGCACATATTATTGATACATTAAGCACTGTACACTGTCAGTGCCTTACACAATGATCTGAGCTATTGGAGCACTCATAGAATTAAAGATAATAAATATCAAAAGGCAGCAAGACACTCAAAGTTATGATTGTTAAAAATTATTTAAATTTATAAGACCCCTTGCCTCTGACTACATGAATACATATCTATTGCCCCAGTTTGGACATAAACTCACTGGACCTCTATGAACCTGAGGGTTTGCTCAGCTTTAAGATGGTAACTAAGCTGGTGCTCTCCAAACTTCTCTGATCATTTTAATCCTCTTGAGATGTTTTTGAAAAGATGACAGTATCTATTCTAAGAATCTGTGATTCAGTAGACCAGAGTTCAGTTCAGCTCAGTTCAGTCACTCAGTCTCTTTGCGACCCCAAAGACTGCCACACGCCAGGCATCCCTGTCCATCACCAACTCCCAGGACTTGCTCAAACTCAAGTCCATTGAGTCGGTGATGCCAGCCAACCATCTCCACCAATGTTAGAGGATATAAAAAAAAATCTATATTTTCAACAAGCTCCTCTGGTAATTTTTATACAGGTAGTGGCTCATCAAAAATTTGGAAGCACTGGGACTAGATGATACTAGATCTTAGAGGACAAAAGCATCTTTGGATCAATCTATTCCAAAGGTTCCTACCTTGGCTATACATTCCCACCTCTTCTACTATTTAAAAGGAAACTAAACTTGAACTAAATGTAGAAAATTGTGGAATAAATTAATGTAGTTCATGTATAAATTTTTCCATGATACTCTTTCCCTTATGTTTCAGCATCATAGTCTTGACTACTGAAAGTTACTTATATTGATGATCTGAAGTCCTGAAGAAGGTTTGTACCTGACAGATTCAATAATCTCAAAGACCAAGAAAAAAAACATTGATGTAGGAGACAGCTGGTCCCCTGTTTATGTTTCATGGGGTGCAAAGTGGGCTTCAGGCTGAATACTTAAAACTTTTGGCATTTTCTGAGACAGTGGATAGATGGACTCCAGTTAAGGAATTTACAGCTTCCTGTTTGCTCTGGAAAAGGAAATAACAACATAAACAGGGTAAATAGCCAGTGTTTGTCTCTTGCAAGCATCTTTAGATAACAGTCATAGCAAAGAAATAGTCAAGACAAGGACAAAGAGGGGCAGAACCTTATTTGAGTAAAGGATTAAGGGACCTCCTTCCTCCTCTTTTTGAGAAAAGGGAGACATTACACATATGCAGGAAGGTTTCATCTGGGCCAAAAGCCAAGTGGTAAGGGCAGGCTATAATGAGTCTTATTCTTCCCAGAAGCCTTCACTCCGAGATCCTTCTTGGCGGAAGGGTGTTTGCTCATCCAGGGGAGTGCCCCAGGTTAGGTCAAGTGTGGAAAAAGAAACCAGATGATTGGCTAAAGGTAGATAAAACCTGAAAGAACTGACCTATATAAATGACTTAACCGCCTCCTTGCCGCGCTCCCACTCACTCGGAGGGATGCCCCTCTGTTTCCCTCTGAGTGTGTGTCTCGGACTTGCTTCTGTCTTTACAAGCAGTTTCTCTATGTACTCTCCCACTGCTTGTTGTGCAACATCTCTAATAATGAACTTCGTATCTTCATTTACAGTTTCTGCCACGGTGACAAAGGAATTTTTCACTGGGGACAGAGATACAGGCAAAAACAGGTTCTACCCTAGGGACCTAGCTGGTTTGGTGTCTAAGATGCCTAATTTCCATTCAGGCTATGTGTGTGTATTTCACTCACTTCAGTTCAGTTCACTTCAGTCGTGTCTGACTCTTTGCGACCGCATGAATCACAGCACGCCAGGCCTCCCTGTCTATCACCAACTCCCGGAGTTCACTCAAACTCATGTCCATCCAGTCGGTGATGCCATCCAGCCATCTCATTCTCTGTCGTCCCCTTCTCCTGCCCCCAATCCCTCCCAACATCAGAGTCTTTTCCAGTGAGTCAACTCCTTGCATGAGGTGGCCAGTGTGTTGCAGTTTCAGCTTTAGCATCAGTCCTTCCAATGAACACCCAGGATTGATCTCCTTTAGAATAGACTGGTTGGATCTCCTGGCAGTCCAAGGGACTCTCAAGAGTCTTCTCCAGCACCACAGTTCAAAAGCATCAATTCTTTGGCGATCAGCTTTCTTCACAGTCCAATTCTCACATTCATACGTGACCACTGGAGAAACCATAGCCTTGACTAGACGGACCTTTGTCAGCAAAGTAATGTCTCTGCTTTTTAATATGCTATCTAGGTTGCTCATAACTTTCCTTCCAAGGAGTAAGCGTCTTTTAATTTCATGGCTGCAATCAGTATCTGCAGTGATTTTGGAGTCCAAAAATATGAAGTCTGACACTGTTTATACTGTTTCCCCATCTATTTCCCATGAAGTGATGGGACCAGATACCATGATCTTAGTTTTCTGAATGTTGAGCTCCTAGTCAGCTTTTTCACTCTCCTCTTTCACTTTCATCAAGAGGCTTTTTATTTCCTCTTCACTTTCTGCCGTAAGGGTAGTGTCATCTGCATATCTAAGGTTATTGCTATTTCTCCGGGCAATCTTGATTCCAGCTTGTGCTTCTTCCAGCCCAGCGTTCCTCATGATGTACTCTGCATATAAGTTCAATAAGCACGGTGACAGTATACAACCTTGACGTACTCCTTTTCCTATTTGGCGTCGTGTCCTGCTCTTGGCAACCCCATGGGCTGTAGCCCACCTGGCTCCTCTGTCCATGGAATTCTGCATGCCAGAGTACTGTAGTGGGTTGTCATGCCCTTCTCCAGGAGACCTTCCCAACCCAGGGATCACATACTGGTATCCTGCATTGCAAGTGGATTCTTTACCATCTGAGCCACCCCAGCCAGGTTCCCCAGGTTCAAATCTTGTGCAGCGAATTAAGATCACTCATCATCCCACTGCTCACAGCTGCCTTATCGAGATCAATATGAAAGGGTGTTCAGGTTTCCACCACTGATTTTACAGTCTTCACAGAAGTTTTTCAGCGTCAGTCTCAATCAGAGGAGCTCAGGGAGACTGCCCATGGGAGTGCCTCATTTTGACAGTGCTCTGATGTGTCCAGTTCTTACACGATAACCTGACTTGTTTTACGTTTTGAAGTACAGTGCAACTTCATCACTTAATTAAAACTTACAAATATTCCTTTTCTACAAGTTTAGTGTGTGTGTATTTATATATATATATTTATATTTTTTATAAAGGTCCACAAGTTAAGTGCACCACAATATAGAGAGTGACATCCATTGCTGTACTTTCATAACAGTCAGTGGTACACTTGGATATCACACATATAGAATGTAAAATTCAGTCTCAGAATACTGATAGGACTTCTATATTTTTCAATGAGAAAAAATAAAATAACATAAGGTATATGTGAACCTACCCTGAATTTGGAATGTAGCCTGGTCAAGCTTGACCAAGATCAACTGAACCCCAGCTGACCCAAAAACACATGAGCAAGGATTCTTAATGCTTATTGTATAATCCTTGAGTTTGGAATGGCTTTTTTATCTGACTTATCCAAGAATAGTGTGATCAAACTGTGGAAGTAGGGGTTTTGAGACATATTACTGAATTAATTTTAAAAAGCAGTGATTATATTTAGAGTTAGCTAATTGAAAGGAGTAGTATAAAAGGCTAGTTAGAGAGAATAGGAAGGAGATTGGTTATATAAATACAGGACAAATTCTAAATACTGACGTCTACAGCAACTCTCCCTCCCTCTATTTTTCCATGAATAATATGTGGGAAGAGAAGAATCTAGTGATAATCACACTTGGCTAGATTCATTTTCACCCCTTCTTTGTTGATAAATTTCAGAAGAGAGTTGCTGCTAAGCCATTTCAGTCATGTCCAACTCTGTGCGACCCCATAGATGGAAGCCCACCAGGCTCCCCTGTCTCTGGGATTCTCCATTCAAGAACACTGGAGTGGGTTGCCATTTCCTTCTCCAATGCATGAAAGTGAAAAGTGAAAGTGAAGTCGCTCAGTCGTGTCTGACTCTTCGCGACCCCATGGACTGTAGCCTACCAGGCTCTTCCACCCATGGGATTTTCCAGGCAAGAGTACTGGAGTGGGTTGCCATTGCCTTCTCTGAGAAGAGAGTTAATAACAGGTAAATCCAAGTCATATTCAAACAGATTCTTAAAGATTTGTCATCTCTGGAAAAAAAAAAAAATTAGTGAATTTGTCACAATAAGAAAATGGCCTAACTGAGCATCAGTGGCAAGCTTATGAAAAATAAACACTTGAATTAGCTGCCTGTGTAGCTATAGACATTCTTGTTTTCCTTACCTTCCTGAATCAGACAATACACCAGAAAGTAGTCACCACCAGACCTACATCAAAAAGAAACCCTGATGCCGGGAGCCAGCGGGAAATCCTACCCGTGGCAAAGGTCAATTGGGGAAGAGGCCTGACAGGCAAAGGCTAATCAGGACTCGAGGAATCCCCTGGACTTACCCGAGCATCTACCCCAAAGAAAACCGGAGTCTGACTGCCTTACTATCTTACGCCTCTTACCAAGTCCTCTAATACTTACGGGGGCTTCTCCCCAACCACCTTCCTCTGAAAACATTAATTCAGAGCTGTAGTTAAAAAATTCTCCTCGGCTTAATAGGAGTGTTCCAATCCAAGCCCCTTTGTTAGCTTTCTAACTTGCCTGACAAGTTTGTCCGGGCTCTTACAACTACCAATGTGACTGTTTATAGCCTCTCAGCCATGCAAAAACAGAAAGCCTAATATTCTAAAATACAGGAATTTGTTGAAGAAGTTAAAATCATCAGAATAGTACTAAAAAAGATTTCATTGTTGAATCAATGCTTGCTGCAAAGTTTCCATATTTTCTATCTATTGTATCCTTGGAAATATATTAATCACATATAGAGAAAATAAGTAGTAGCCTTTGATTTAACCACATCATATCTTAAGTTAATAAATTCTTTTCTTGTAGCTCACTACACCCTTGCCTTAGAGGAATGTAACCTTGTCATGTGTCTTTGGAGAATAGCGCCTGACTTTAGGAAAACCACCTTGAAAGAATATAAGCCTTTTTCCAGCTGACTAACCTTTGTTAGGAGAGAGGGCCATAAACTGTTAGCAGGCCTCCTGGCCAGAAGATGATGTAAGCCACCTAAAACTTTTGTATATCATGAGACATTCAAAACAAGCCCTGATCCTGATAAGGGTCAATATTGCTGACCCCACGTGATTTTGACATGACTCTATACCTCCCTTTCTCTATTTTTTTATGTGCACAACTTAGGGTATAAAAGCAGCACTGGAAAATAAAGTTTTGGGCCTTGCTCACTGAAGCTTGGTTTCCCCGTGTCGTTTTTTCTCCTTTTCTCTATTCTCCTTTTTCCAGTTGAGATCCTTGAAGTGCTGGGCCTTCTGTGTTTACTTATCTGCCTGGACTTCTAAGACCCACTCGAGGAGGTGCCCTGTTGGGGTGCCTCCAGTGATTTGAGAGGGCACCTGCGGCCTACATAAGCAGAGCAAACCCTGTGCTGGGGTTTTATTGGTTTCCTGCATAAACCAAGGAATCATCAGCCTCTCTCTCTCTCTTTCTCTCTCTCTCTCGCTGACGCCGTTCATCCCGAGGATACCCTGGGTCCATATCGAAGGCAGGTCCCCGATACCCTGACTTGTTCTGCTACTGTCTTTTTTTCTCCTTTGCTAGATATTCCGTTATTTTTCTGCCTTCCCTTACCCTCCAAATCTTATATGACCCTAGACACCTAAGAGACGTCTGAGATCAGAATCTTGACCTCAGAATTCTCTTCAAAATTCATGAAGATTGAAGATTCATGTCTAAATTAAGGAAACACATGAATGTGCCAAAAAAAAAAAAAGTTCAGTTTATGCCCCAGTTGTCAACTGGCTATACCTGTTTCTTAGTCTAATTACCTTTATTTCTCTGTAGAATGAAAACCTGTCTGAGGGAAAATGAGACAGATTTACCTAGTTTGACTAATGGAAGATACCATCAAAATACATTATTAGCGTGATGAGAGCAAGGATTAAAAAAATACATCCCAGGAGCATCCATTTCTTCAGCTATATGTCTTCTTAAGCTCATGACATTTCACAGAATGGGAGATATTCCATGTTGCACATTTACAAAGAACATCAGTTTTATAGACTCATGAAGATTGTTTAAAGTGATAAATACGGTCATAGAATTGCATTTATAAAAATGAAAAGAATTGGTCATTTTCAAGACTTTTAATTACCTACAATAACATACTAAGTTTTAATTACAATTTCTGTAAGTGTAGTGTAAGTAGAATAATTATATCCAATACATTGATTTACATGCAAGATTTGTTAATTAAAAAAAAATTGAAGTATACAACACTTGTAAAATTAAAGTATACAACACTTGTAAAACTTTTGGCATTACTTTTTTGAAATTATTGCAGTGGAAACACTAAAAAAAAAAAGGAAGTGTTTTAAGAAAGCTCTGTGAGAGATATCTCACTCAAGATTATCTGTTCAGTGAAAGAGGTCAGAAAAGCCAACCATTCAGTCTTCACAACTTTCCCTGAAAAAAAGCGCTGAAATGCACTCATCATGTCAGGTAATACAAAGGACAGAATGTTTCAGAATGTCAGAGCTGGAAAGGACCTGAAGGGCATCTGATCCACTCCCCTTGTAGGCAGTCTCAGTCAAGTGACAGAGGGAGAGTGACTGAGAGGGCTTCACTTTTCAGGGTTGCAGCTTTGAATGACAGCACATGATCCTTCTGTATCTGTTGTACTTGTCAACATTAATGATTGTGTGGATAAAACTAGATTTGACAAAGGGAAGGACAGCCAGAGGCTTCATTTTCCTGCAGAGAGTTTATCTCGGCCCCACACTTTCCTCATGGCACTCTTCATGTCTGTGTTTCTCAGGGTGTAGATGAGCGGGTTGAACATGGGGGCAATTATGGTGTAAAACAGGGCAAAGACCTTGTCCTTCCCGACAGAATCAGCCGTGGGGGCATAGGTGAAGATAAGGGGCAAGAAGAACATGAAGATCACAGTGATGTGTGAACCGCAGGTGGAGAGGGCCTTGCGGCGGCCCTCGGATGAGCAAGTCCTCAGGGTGGACAGGATGATGATGTAAGAAATCACCAAGGCAACAAAGGTCAAAATGGACAACACCCCTGTGGTGGTAATGATTGCAATCACCCACAGTCTAGTGTCCGTGCAGGCCAGCTTCAGCAAAGGGAATACATCACAGAAATAGTGGTCTATTTGATTGGGACCACAGAAAGGAAGTCCAATAATAATTAACACTTGCATGATTGAATGGCTAAAGGCTCCCATAGCAGAAGCCATTACAAGGACATAGCACACCTGTCTGTTCATGATGACCATGTAGTGAAGAGGTCTGCAGATGGCGGCATAGCGGTCATAGGCCATGGCCACCAAGATGAAGATCTCAGTGGCTCCAAAAAAGTGGGCAGAAAACATCTGGGCCATGCAGCTGTTGTAGGAGATGGTCTTCTGCTGGGCCAACAAGTCAGTGATCAATTTGGGTGCCACCGTGGAGGTGAAGCACACATCCATCAGGGATAAATAGCTGAGGAAAAAGTACATGGGCTGTTCACTGAGGCGGCTGCCCCTGATGGTGAGAAGAACGAGCAGATTCCCTGAGAGAATCGCAATATAGCAAAGTAAAAACAGCACAAAGCAGGCAAGTTTCGAATTCTCATCAGTAAAAAGCCCCAGGAGGATAAACTCTGTGACATTTTCATGTCCCATTGCTTCTGTGGGTTTGATCGTTTAGAGGGGCAAGTTAGTATACCTGAAACATGCAACTTTTTCAAATTATTTATGTACTTCAAAGGTCAATAAATATATATTAATGTTTCCAAATTATACAAATGTTATAATAGCTGCTAAGGGTACAGCAGTATCCAAAATACACACATCTCACCCACACATAAAGTTTATTAGAGAAGACATGCAGTGACAATAACAGCAAAAAATAATCGACTTATTGAGGTGGAGCCAAGGAGAATGCAAAGTCTGCATCTCCCCACCTTAGGGAACCTAGTTGACAGTGGTGGGGATGTCAACACCCAAGCAAATGGAAGGAACCTTTGAGTCACTGGAAAATATTAACTCCAGTGAGTTCTCCTGAAGGTCCACATTTCAACACCAAAACCTGGCTCTACCCATCTCTGTAAACCCCAGTGCTGGAAACCTTGGGTCAAATAATCAGTAAGACAGGAACACAGTCCTATTCAAAAAAAGAAAAGAAAAAAAAAAAAGAGGCAAGAAAAAAATATGTTACAGACGAAGGAGCAAGGTAAAACCTACAAAACCAAATATATGAAGAGAAAATATATTCTTATATTTTTTAAACTACAAGAGAAAAGAATTTAGAGAAATGACAGTAAAGATGATCCAAAATCACTAAAAATAGAGTACACACAAAGATTGAGAAAATACAAGAAATGTTCAATAAACACTTAGAAGGACTAAGGAAAACATGCGGAAATGAATGGCACAATAACTGAGATGAAAAGTACATTAGAAGGAATCAATGATAGAATAACTGAGGCTTAAAAAGTGAATAATTGAGCTGGAAGACAGAATGGTGGAAATGGCTAGTGAGGAGCAAAACAAACACGAAATGAAAACAGTGGAAGACAACCTCAGAGGACTCTGAGACAACACTAAGCGCGCTAACATTCAAATTTTAGGGGTCTCAGGAAGAAGAAGGAGTAAAGAAGGCCTGACAAGAGATTTGAAAAGATTATACTTGAAAACATCTTTAATGTGGGAAAGGAAATGGACACTTAAGTCTAGGAAGCTCTGACAGTTCCTCCCACACAGGATAACCTGTAGGAGAAACACACCAAAAAAAATATTAATCAAAGTAATAAAAAGCAAATGCAAAGAAAAAATAATAAAACTGAAAGGGAAAAGCAAAAAACAGTGTGCAAGAAACCCCCATAAGGCTATCAGCTGATTTTTAAGCAGAAACTCTGCAGGCCAGAAGGGAGTGATAGGATCTATTTAAAGTGATGAAAGAGAAAATTCTACAACCAACATTACTTTGCCAGCAAGGATCTTAGATTTGACAGAGAAATCAAAAGCTTTACTGACAAGCAAAAGCTAAGAGAATTCTGCAACACCAAACCAGCTTTACAGCAAATGCTAAAGGAACTTCTCTATCCAGGTGATACCCCATATTAACAAATTAAAGAACAAAAACTTAGCATATTTGAAAATAGAGACATTACCCTGCTGACAAAGTTCCATTTAGTCAAACCTACGGTTTTTCCAGTAGTCATGTATGGATGTAAGTGTTGGAACATAAAGAAAGCTGAGTGCTTAAGAATTGATGCTTTTGAACTGTGGTGTTGGAGAAGACTCTTGAGACTCCCTTGGACTGCAAGGAGATCCAACTAGTCAATCCCAAAGGAAATCAGTCCTGAATATTCATTGAAAGGACTGATGCCGAAGTTGAATCTCCAATACTTTGGCCACCTGTTGTGAAGGACTGCCTCATTAGAAAAAGACCCTTATCCTGGGAAAGACTGAAGGCAAAAGGAGAAAGGGATGACAAAGGATGAGGTGCTTGGATGGCATCACCAACTCAGTGGACATGAGTTTGAGTAAGTTTCATGAGTTGGTGATGGACAGGGAATCCTGGTGTGCTGCAGTCCATGGGGTCACAAAGAGTTGGACACAACTGAGTGACTGAGCTGACTGATCCATCTCAATAGAAGTAGAAAAAATGTTTGACAAAATTTAGCACCTACTTATGATAAAAACTCTTCAGAAAGTGGGCATAGAAGGAACCTACCTCAAGATAATAAAGGGCATCTATGACAAATATAGAGCAAACACCATTCTCAGTGGTGAAAGCATTCCCCTAAAATCATGAACAAGACAAGGATGTCCACTCTTACCACTATTATTCAACATAGTTTGTGAAGTCCTGGCCATGGCAATCTGGGAAGATAAAGAAAAGAATAAAAATTGGAGAAGAAGAGGCAAATCTATCTGTTTGCAGATGACATAATTTACACATAGAAAATCCTAAAGATGTCACCAGAAAACTACTGGAGCTAATCAACAAATTTGGTAAAATTAAAAGATATAAAACTAATGAACAGAAACCCCCTGCATTTCTATAAACTAACAATGAAAGAGGAGAAAAAAAAATTAAAGAGACAATCTCATTTACCACTGCAACATAAAGAATAAAATGCCTAGAAATTAACTTACTTAATGAAGCAAAAGACCTATACTCAGAAAACTATAAAACACTGAAACGAAAGAAACCAAAGATGAAACAAACAGATGGAGAAATATACTATATTCTTGGATTGGAAGAATAAATATTGCGAAAATGAATATGCTATTCAAATCAATCTATATATTCAATGCAATCCCTATCAAATTACCAATACCTTTCTTTAAAAAATTGGAACAAAAATTTTTACAATTTGTATGGAAACACAGTTCATGGGGTTTCAAAGAGTCAGACATGACTGAGTGACTGAACTGAACTGAACTGACTGATGGAAACAAAAAAGAACCCTAATATCTAAAGTAATCTTGTGAAAGAAACACAGAGCTGAGGTATCAGACTCCATGACTTCAAACTATACTGCAAAGCTAGAGTAATCAAGACAGAATTTTACTGGCACAAAAATAAAAATTTAGACAAATGATACAGGATAGAAGCTCAAAAATAAGCCCACATAGCTATAAGCACCTAATGTATGACAAATGAGGCATGAATATACAATGAGAAAAGACAGTCTCTTCAGTAATTGTGTTGGGAAAGCTGGCCTACTATATCATACTCAAAAATAAAATCAAAAAAGACTAAACACCTATATGTAAGACTGGTCACTATACAATTGCTGGAAGAACACATAGGAGAAATACTCTTTGACATAAGCAAGATTTTTGACCCACTTCCTAGATTAATGAAAAAAAAAATGCAAATAAGTCCTAAACTCAAAAGCATTTGTACAGCAAAGGAAACCATAAGCAAGATGGGAAGATAACATTCAGAATGGGGGAAAGCATTTGCAAATGGAGCAATAGACAAAGGATTAATCTCCAAATTATACAAACAGCTCATGGAGCTCAATATCAAAATGCAAACAACCATCAAAAAATGGGCAGAAAACCTAAAGAGACATCTCTCTAAAGAAAACATACAGATGGTCAAGAGACACAAGAAAAGATATTCAATATCACTAATTATTAGAGAAATGAAAATCAAAACAATGAGGTTTCACCTCACAATGGTCAGAACGGCCATTATCAAAAAAATTTACAAACAGTAATTGCTGGAGAGAGTATGGAGAAAAGGATACCTTCTTTCATGGTTAGAGGGAATGTAAGTTGATACAGCTACTGTAGAGAACAGTATGAATATTCCTTAAAGAAACTAACCATAGAACTACAATATGAAGCAACAAGCCCACTCCTGGGCATATACCCTGAGAGAACCAAATTCAAAAGGACACATGTACCCCAGGATTTATTGCAACATTATTTACAATATCCAGGGCATGGAAACAGCCTAAATGCCCAAAGACAGGTGAGTGGATAAATATGTGGTACATATACACAATGGAATATTACTCAGCCATAAAAATGACAGAATAGGCTCATTAGTAGTGATGTGGATAGACCTAGTGTCTGTCAAACAGAATGAAATGTCAGAAAAGAGAAAAGGAAATATTGACTATTAATAAATATATATGAGAAATCTAGAAAAATTGTACAGATGAACATATTTTCAAGGCAGAAATAGAGACATAGACATAGAGAATGGACATGAGGACACAGTGGAGGAAGGTGAAGGTGAAACAAATTGGGGGATTAGGGTTGACATAGATGCACCATGTGTAAAATAGCTAGCTAGCTAGTGGGAACATATTATAAAAGACAGGAAACTCAGCTTGATGCTCTGTGATGACCTAAATGAGCGGGATGGGTAGGTGGAAGGGAGACTCAGGAGAGAGGAACTATATGTATACATATAGCTGTTTCACTTCATTGTGCAGCAGAAACTAACACAACATTGTAAAGCAATTATATTCCAAGAAAAATTAACTTATGCAATTATGGTAAATTCCTCAGTCTCACATCTACTACGAAGGGCAGAACAAATAAAAGATTAAACATTGGGGGAAGGGTCAAGTTTTAGATGAAATTTCAGTATTCTACCTTAAGAGTTATTGTTCAGTCTCTGGTACATATGAAATAGCATGGAGGCTATTTCTTCTTCAAGGGCAGGAGGATCACTATAATTCTTAGTCCTCCTCAGGAACTGAATGTATGCTAAATTCTGACAGTTTAATAACATCATTAGATTTCAATGAAGTCATAATTTTAAATATGGAACTTCTGGGTGACAATTTCAGAAAGTGTCTTAAGAAACTTTCTCATGAACATTTTCAAAATGGAGGGCAAGAAAGAGCAAAGAACACCTCTTTGGGGAAAGTTTGCTCCATTGTGTGGGTTTCTGGTACATTTGGCTTCCTCAGTGTCACAGTGATAAAGAATTCTGCCAATGCAGGAGATGCAAGAGATGCAGCTTTGATCCCTGGGTCAGGAAGATCCCCTGGAGTAGGAAATGGCAACTTGCTCCAGTTTTCTTGCCTAGAAAATTTCACACACAGAGGAGCCTGGGGGGCTACACTCAATGGGGTTGCAAAGAGTCAAACACAACTGAGCAGCTGAGCAGTACATTTTGCCTTCCAGTAATCAACCTATTTCCCAGTTAACTTTGCAGCCTAACATAGGAAATTTCAACATTTTTATACTTTAGTCCCACTTTCTAGCAGTCCCTTTCGTGACAGCATCATGAAGGGAGGGGCAGACTGCATTCAAAGATTCTTTTTCACTCAATGTCTTCCATCATCTTGTGCCTTTTTGAATTGAAACTCCTTTAAAAAAAAAAAAAACAGGCTCATTACACACTCACAGGACCAAGTCATAGAATATTTTAATTAAAATGAAATTTCTCTTTGGTGCAAAATATAACACTACATCCCTTCATATATTCAACCTGCTATAAAATGTATCACAAAACCATGATACACTCAGGAAATACACTCAAAGTTCCATTTCATAAAGAGATAAAACTTTTGAATTGATACATGTGTTTCTGAAATGTTATAACAACAATTGAATACTGTACTTTACTCCATCTGACATTAAAGGAATGTTAATTTTTTTTCTAAATTAATCAATATATTCAGCAATGAAAACAAAAGTTCTGACAATTTTTCCTGAATTTGAGAATTTTATTTCAAACTTCAGAAATAGTTAATAACCAACATAGTTAACCTAATTTTTTTAAAAAAAGTACACAAAAGAAAGACATACTTTTCAGAATTGAAGCATATTATAAAACTATGGCAATTAAAGAGTAATTGCTGAAGACAAATTGCTTCACTTGAACATAGGTCAATAAGTAAACATATAAATATGTTGAAATTTAGTCTATACTTTATTGAAATTTCAAGTTGATGTAAAATAATGGACTTTTCAGTAACTGGGTGTGAGGACTTTGAATTACTCTCGGGAGGAAAAAAAAAAAACACCTCATAGGGTACATAAAAAGATTATATTCCAGATAATTGAAAGGTATAAATGTATCAAGCAAAATTAGAAAAAGTGTTTGAAAAATAATTAGAAGGAATTACTAGTATAGTATAGGAAATTTATAAAGCAAAGTACTAAAGCAGATTCTTAAAGAATCATATAGTACATTTAAATTTTCTGCATGATAAAATCCCACATGGACAAAATATTTTAAAAAATGGCAAAATGAACCCTGTCTCTATGGCGGATTCATGGTGATGTATGGCAAAAACCAATGCAATATTGTAAAGAAAGTATCTCCCAATTAAAAACAAATAAATTAGAAGCAATAAAGTCACAAAATTAGATAAATATAAATCCTATAAGTCAATAATTTCAAGATATATAGCCCAGTTTTCTAAAAGAACAACGCATTTCACTAGGCAATGCATAGAAAGGAAGCTGCTGCTGCTGCTGCTGCTAAGTCACTTCAGTTGTGTCCGACTCTGTGTGACCCCATAAACGGAAGTCCACCAGGTTCCCCATCCCTGGAAATCTCCAGGCAAGAACACTGGAGTGGGTTGCCATAGTAGCCAATCAGATGTGTATGAAAATACGCAATCTCCTTAAAATCAGAGTAACGCAGAATAAACAATGAGATGCTAACTCTACTTATCAACTTCATAAAAACAAAAAGTTTGTGCATATAAAATTTTGATGGGCAACCCAGAGCAACTTCCCCTGAAACTACACAAAGACATTCATTGCAGACTTGTTTTCATTCAAAAAAAAAAAAAAAAAGAAAGAAAAGAAATGACCTAAATATTTGAAAATAGAATAGAAATAAGATGTGTTATGTTTTTATTAGGAAAACTATGAAGAAATTTTAATGTTGAATACATGTGGCACAACTACCATGATATAAATCACTAAGATATATTTTGAATGAAAACATAATAAAGTACACAGGGATAATCAAAGTATAATACCTGTATGTTAAAAAACAAAAATCATGTCCACTGAATATTGTGCAGTTGTTATCAGAACCTCTGTACTTATAAATTAACATGGAAAAATGTGGAGGAAAGATTTACTTGTCAGCAAAAAAGAGAGAGATGGCCAGAGGGGATTTTGGTGGTAAAGAGCATTTTGATTTCTTTACTAAAGAAAGTGCAATGTCAGTATTGCTTCGATAATTAAAATTCATTTAAAATCTTTTATTTTGTAATATGGTTTAAGAAGTATACAATATATAATGAATGAGATTAAAATAAAATATAAACCCAATCCTTTACTGCTGCTGCTAAGTCGCTTCAGTCGTGTCCGACTCTGTGCGACCCCATAGACGGCAGCCGACCAGGCTCCGCCGTCCCTGGGATTCTCCAGGCAAGAACACTGGAGTGGGTTGCCATTTCCTTCTCCAATGTGTGAAAGTGAAAAGTGAAAGTGAGGTCGCTCAGTTGTGTCCGACTAGTAGTGACCCCATGGACTGCAGCCAACCAGGCTCCTCTGTCCATGCGATTTTCTAGGCAAGAGAACTGGAGTGGCTTGCCATTGCCTTCTCCGAATCCTTTACTAGAATTCAGTAAACACATATAACCTATTTCTCATTGGTTACATCATTTTCTTAATGAATGCAACAAATGTAAACATTGATGCCATCAGCTGTAAATAAATATGTAAACATAACAAACTGATGCATTTCACCTCCCCTCCCCCCGCTCTCTTCTCCAAAAAAGAGATATCTGAGATACGGAAACAGGAAACTCACCTATATATATATATACATCTGCATTTATACTAATATCTGCTTCTCCTTTTACATGGCATGGGTTTTGTAGAAATATTAAAATGTCTAGTTATACATTAGTAATTCTGATAGGATTTAATTAAATTCCAAGATCATTTGTTAAATCTAATAGCTGTTATTGAAGGATCAAATTTTAAATTTGTTCTTTTCTCTTCCTAGTTTTGCTGAACCAACACTGACTCTTATTACAGCTTTAATGGTAGGAAATAGTGAATTTGCAGAAGAGGATGCTAAATAATTAGGGTGTGCTACATGAACAAACTCCTTCTAATTAACTGAAAACACCAGCTCTGTTACATACTTATTTAAAAAAATCTACATGGAGAACATCCTAACAGAGATGGTTAAGAAACCAAGGCTCATTCTGCCTTACCACAATCTTCAAAAAAAGGAATAAAGATGAAAAAAAGAAAAAAACTAAGCCCCTGATATTCAGGATCATCTTGGTATCTTCAGTCTCAAAGAAAGTGTTTCTTAGAAAAGAGAACTGAGTAATCTTCAATTCCTAAAATTAAATTGGCAATAATATCCCCCAAAAGACAGCTTATCAATGGTTAAGGAGAGTGCTTGATTTAAACTAAATGGGTTCCGGTATATGGCCCGCTACTTAACTGTTAAATAATCTTAGGCGAGTTGCGTATTCTCTGAGCCTTACGTTTTTTTCATCTGAAAACCGTGATGATAATAGTACCTATTACATAGGATTCTTGTCAGAATCCAGTTAAAAGATCCACATAAAGCATTTAGGTACAAATATGGGCATCTAACGCATTGCAATAATTAGCTAAATAGTAACTCTTTCATTATTAATTCAAAAAGGACTAATATTCTATAAATGCTTCACCATTTATAAGACAAGGGGAGTTCAAGGAATACTTTTCCTTCAATGAGTGTAACATGCCACTGAGTACAGATTTCTATAAAAGTCATAAAGTATTTGACAACTAATCACTACTGAAAATTCCAAATTAACTACCAGGATATAAACTAGGTAATCAGATTACCCACTTTACAAGTGGAAGAACAGAAATAAAGGTTTAAACTTTACTTATGGAGATCTTCAGTACCTTATAAAAGATAATCTCTTTTACAATAAGAAATAATTGAAATGAACCCTTCAAGAGAATAACTATTTCATCCACATATTTTACTTGTTGTTTTCTAGTTTTCAGCAGTTGTTTCTTCAATTTGAAAATATATGCAAAATTTATATATATATAAATTTTATGTATAGTATATAAAATTTACATATACATATATATATATATATACCTAATCTACATTTTTTAAAGAAATAGCTATTGGTTACATAATATGAATTTCTCTGGCTGTGGTCACTGAAATTTCTTCCTTTACTATCACTATTCATTCCAAATACCAGGCATTATTGCAAAGTATTACAAACGTATGACTCAGGAAGGCAGAAAATGTAGGTTATTCTTCTGATCTGCCACACCCTGATTACATGATTTAGAAAAAAAAACAAAAAACTCATGTTTGATGAGTATCTCTTTCCTCTTAAGAAAATGAAGAAATGTAGTTTTCAAGGTGTTTTTTCCAGCCTCAAAAATTATTCCTTTCAAAAATCAAGTGAATTACTAAATCATTTATAAATTAATTTTCATAATTTTTATCATCTTTATTAGGCTTATTTCTTGCCTTGTTTAATTATTTAACATTCTTTCAACTTTTTTTTCTGTTTGCTTTTCTATCAAAAGTGTAAAACATTCCAGAATTCTCTTAGCCTCCCATCCTAGCATCTAACCATCCCAAGTTTGAGATCAGAATTTCAAGATAGCATTTCTATTGTCCATTTCTGTTAAAATAGATTTCAAGTTCTTATATGACCTATTAAAATCACAGATTGTCACATGACACAACTTATAAGCTTAAAAGGCTGTTAAATCTATAAAAGACATAGTTACCAAGCAGATATATTTTAAAAAAACACATTTCTGGAAAAATAATTTCCTTGGACTAAAAAGTAGATAAGGATAGGTGATGCTATAGCAATTTAAAGAGATGACTACATAAAGTATCGCATGCAAGTATAAAGGAACAAGGAAGAAAGAAAAGATGTAAAGAGGAAACAAAAGAGAACTCACATATTTAGTATCACCAGTTTCAATCAATATGAGGGAATATCCTTGACTTCTTAAACTCATGAAACCTATAAATACAAACACACACACACACACACACACACACACACATGCGTATCTCCTAAATCTAAATAAAAATAAATCTCTTAATGGATAAAAGCAATGAAAAGTCTCACGCTTTGTACAAATTATATTTAAAATAAATATTTTAGCATCTATCTTATGTATACTCAGACTAGGACAGAGAATTATGTCACAAAATTGTAGATAAAATGTCAAACACATGTAGACCTTTGTCTCTTGTCTTTTCCCCTTCAATCAGCAAGTCCAGCTCCATAAATGCATGGGCTTTGGGAGCTCCTGGTATATCTGCAATGAAGAAGTCAGGAGAGCTATTTAAAGGCGCTGGAGGAACCCAGGTACAGTCGCAATGGCAGTCCCTATAGTAATTCTTCAACAAGATAGACAAAAATAAACCCTGGTGATTTTCATCTGTTTCTGCTCTGCCTTTCCAAGTGTGCTTTATAAAATATGTTCTTTTAGATTGCTTGAAATATATGATGTTAAATATCAAATGTAGGTTTTATGATCAGTGACCAAAAAGTTTTAAAATTAGTTTTTGACTTTCTACACAGGGAATAAAACCTAAGACAGTCATTATAATTTTGTGTTGGCCAAAAAGTTTGTTTTGGTTTTTCAATAGGATGTTAAAAAACTATATTCAAATTTTTTAAATGTAATTAGACAAAACTTAAATATCTACATTTCCACAAAGTTTATCCTGATTATATTATTTTTTCAGCAATAAATCCATACCCCAAACCAACACATTCCAATCCCAGTATGTAATTTCACCCGATCATTTTATTTACCTTTCATAGACAGTCTGAGGTTTTTACTTGGTTGTTTTGAATTTGGCTTTGTGTGTGTGTGTGTTAAATGTTGGTAGTCTCCTCTCTTCGCAGTAGATTATGAACTCAGTGACATCAGGGTCAACTGTTTCTCATCATGTATTTAATAATTCAAATTTTAATGATGGCAAGCATGATAGAGGTAATTGAAAAACATCATGACAAAGAGCTAACTGTGGTAAGAGTCCTAATACTATTTCCACAGAGGCACGAAAGAGGTAATTTGACAATAGGCAGCTAGTAACTAGCATATTAGAATCTGACTCTGGCCAAAATGCTTCTCTAATGCTACAATAATTATAAAAAGTACTACCACACTTGACACATAGTAAATACTTAATCAACATTTCTGGATATTTAATTTAGAGTAACATAATAAAACAATGTGCTGAAAATTTCAAAACCATGTTTAAAATTTTAACTGTATAGTTAGGACTCCAGATATGCACTGGTATCTAAGTTATACAGTCTGTTCTAATAGAATTTCAATGGCAGGGATAAAGTGAATGAATAAGATACTCTTTATAATTCTGATTGGGCTTCACTGGTGGCTTAGTCAGTAAACAAGCTGCCCACATGGCAGGAGATGCGGGTTCAGTCACTCTGTTGGGAAAATCCCCTGGAGAAGGAAATGGCAACCCACTCCAGTATTCTTGCCTCGGAAATTCTGTGGACAGAGGAGATAGCAAGCTACAGTCTATGGTGTTGCAAGAGTCAGACACAACTTAACAACTAAACCACCACCACCATAGTTTTGATTGTTGAATGATATCAAAGTAACATACAATTCAAAGAATTTATTTTTACATTTTACTTGAACTAAACTTATAAGTGTTTTCCACTGCCTAAACAATTTAATTTTTGTGCTTTTGATGTCAAAAACATGAAAAGAGGAATGATTATTTTCACATGTGTATGTGCATGGTGTGTGTGAGTGTGATAATAACAGGAAGATGGCCAAATGAGAGGACAGAGCGACAGTGTCAAAACTAATTTGACACGCATCTAAGTACTCAAGAGAAGAAGTAGCAATTTTATGTAAGAGACCAAATGTCCAGGATAACTTATCTTAGGTGTATACCACCTAAGATGCTGAAGCTAGAAAGTCTGTATGACTTACTTTTAACCAGTGATGTGACTTTAGCAAATATTTTTTAATTAATTTGGATTCAGATTCTTCATTACAAATACAGTGAGAGTGTATATTTAATTATACATAATTAATATGTATTCTCTATTATCAGTGGTAGTATTATTGCTATTGTGTCTGATTCTTTGCGATCCTATGGACTGTAGCCTGCCAGGCTCCTCTGTGCATGGGATTCTCCAGGCAAGAATACTGGGGTGGGTTGCCATGCCCTCCCCCAGGGGATGCTCCCAATCCAGGATCGAACCTGCAGCTTTTAAGTCTCCTTATTTGGTAGACAGGTTTTTTACCACTGAAGTGTAAGAGTGAAAGTGAAGTGAAAATGTCAGTCGCTCAGTCATGTCCAACTCTGCAACCCTGTGGGCTGTAGCCCACCAGGTTCCTCTGTCCACAGAATCCTCCAAGCAAGAATCCTAGAGTGGGTAACCACTGCCTTCTCCAGCGGATCTTCCTGACCCAAGGATTAAACCCAGGTCTCCTGGATTGAAGGCACATTCTTTACCATCTAAGCCACCAAGGGAAGCACCACCTAAATGTTCAGTTAAATTGATATTAAAATGTCACATATATCTTCCAAGGCTCTTTCCCATGTCAAAGGGAATGCTTTGACATTTATCTTTTCTCGTGGATAAAATTTTGATAGAGAATAAAAAGATAACATACTTAATAAAAATAATAGAGCTATCCTTTTAAAATATGGAATGATATATTCTCTGATTCTCTTGCTAAAACTATGATTTTTAAAAAGACTCCTTTATCTCTGCAGTTAGCATAATGCCAAAATGCCGCTCAAGATTTCCTGCCCTAACCCTTGGGACTTTAAGTATGGTAATATATCACATCTATGTTAAATTACATGTCATAAGGGATTTCAAAATTTTAATTATGTTTACTAATCAGTTAAACTTTGAGCCATATTTGAGCTCTATTTAATCCCATAAGTTCTTTAAAAACAGAGAATTTCCCCTGGCTGATAACAGGAGGAATTACAGAAATTCAGAGTGCAATCAGGAAGAATTACATTCACGATTGCTGCATTCGAAGACAGAGGGTTACGTTCAGGGACTTCAACCTGCTGAGAATGACCCCTAGCTGAAATCCAGTGAATAAATCAGGGCCTCAGTCCTGTAATTATAGGAACTGAATTTTGACAACAATCTGAATGAATCTGAAAGCAATTCTTCCCTAGAACCTGCAGATTAAAGCCCAGCCCATTAAATCTTTGATTTTGACATCACTGATGACAGAAACTTACTCAAACTCCTGACAAGAAACACTGTGAGACAGTAAATGGGTGCTATTTTAGGATATTACTTTGTGGTAATCTGTTACACAATAATAGACACATAATCAAAATAATCAATCTGTTACTAGATTCATTATCTAGAAGTTGAGCTTAATTTATTAGTTAAATTTAAATTAGTTTAAATTTAGCATCTAGATTTGTTATTAATATACATTAACTGTGAAGGTGACAGAATTCTCATTTTAGTTTTCTTTAAAACAGTTCAAGACTTTTAGAAAAAATAATTAAAAGAAATTCCTATATAATTTACACACACACACACACACACAAATGTATCAGTGTAATGTGATGATTGGACAGCAAGGAGATCAAACCAGTCCATCCTAAAGGAAATGAACCCTGAATATTCATTGTAAGGACTGATGCTGAAGCTTAAATACTTTGACCAACTCATGCAAGAAACCAACTTATTGGAAAAGACCCTGATGCTGAGAAAGATTGAGGGCAGAACAGAAAGGAGGTGACAGAGGATGCGATGGTTGGATAACATCACTGACTCACTGAACATGAGTATGGGCAAACTCCAGGAGATAATGAAGGGAAGCCTGGCATGCTGCAGTTCATGGGGCCGCAAAGAGTTGGACACGACTTAGTGACTGAACAATAGTAAAAATATGATAAGGTCACCATGGACATTAAATAAGCAACGTATATTTTGTAAAAGAGTTAGATGGTAATAAAATATAAATACAAAACAGTGAGTAAATGATTTTAAAATATGAAAAAATAAGTCATATTTGTCAATGTTAAACATTATTTGAGAAGACATTGTCAGAATGGCAAGTTAATGATAGATTTGATGGTATAAAAAGAGTGATTCAGAGACTAATAGAACTCTTGAATGCCAGAATGGTTCTGTTTATAAACTGGGATGGGAAGGTTATATAGAAAAAAAATTTTTTTTTTTAATGTGTATTTTCTTTCCTCTCTTTTTGATCACTGTTGACTTGAATGTTTCCACACCTTTTTCCAGCTCATGCAAAATACAAAATGAATGAAAAAACTAAGCTACACAGCAGAGTATGATTCCCTGATTCCCTGACACTGGTGATTACCAGATGCCATATTTCCCTTCCTCCAGCCTAAATGAGACCGGATCTACAGGAAAGGGAGACAGAGGGCATTATGGAAGAGGAACGAGGAGCATGACTGCAGCAATGGGATAGGGAAGATCACCTGATGTGTGAGCTTGTAAGGAGATTTTGAGACCCTAGGATTAAAGAATGGTGCAGGAGAAACCTGAAGTGCTGGGGCTCCCTCTTTGTGCAAACTAGTCAGTCTCCATTAACCCACCACACTTACTCAAATGTAAAAGTCCTAAAACTATACAAGTCTTCCCAGAGGAAGGGTTATAAGAAACAAGGATTTGTTTGAGGATGTGGAGAATAGGGGACACTTGTGCACTGTTGGTGGGAACGTAAATCAATGTAGCCACTATGGGAAAAGTATGAAGTTTCCTCAAAGAATTAAAAAGAGAACTACCATATGATTTAGCAATTCTACATCTGGATATATATCCAAGGGAAAAAAAAAATGTCTTAAAAAGATATTTTATCCCCATGTTTAATGCGGTGTTATCCACAATAGTCAAATATGGATACAACCGAGGGGAACTCATGTACACCTGGGGCGGATTCATGTCAATGTATGGCAAAACCAACCAATATAATATTGTAAAATTAAAAAAAAAAGTTTAAAAAATCACTGTAAAATAATTAAAAAAAAAGATTCATGGAAAAATAAAAGGTGGTGTGCATATGCAATGGAATACTCTTAAGCAATATAACAGAAGGAAACCCTACCTTCTGCAACAATGTGGCTGGAACCTGAGCACGTTATGCTAAGTAAAACAAGTCAGAGAGAAAAAGACAAACTCTGTGTTCTCACATGCAGAATCTGTAACAGCTTAACTTATAGAAATACTAGAATGGTGGTTTCCAGGGGCCAGGAAGTAGGAGAAATAGGGCAATATTAATCAAAGAAAAGAAATTCTCACCTAAAAATAAGTGTTTGGGTGATCTAATGTGTAGAATGGTGACTGTAATTAACAATAATGTATTATATGTTGGATGGCATGACTGACTAGACAGACATGAATTTGGTGATGGACAGAGAAGCCTGGTGTGCTGTAGTCTATGCAGTCGCAAAGACTTGGACACGACTAAAAGACTGAACTGAACTGATTATATGTTGGAATGTTATCAAGAGATTAGATCTTATATATTATCACCACATACGAGCACACACATATACACACCCATAATAGTATTTGGAGTGAATGCATTAACTAAATTTATTGTGATACTCATTTTCCAATATATACTTGTATCAAATCATCACAAAACTTGCATATGTTATATGTCAATAGTCTCTCAATAAAGCTAGGGGAAAAAAATTCACATTTACTTAAAATGTCCAGGTAAATTTTTGATTAGTAACAATAATGTTTTCCTCATTTTTCCCAGCATGATGGGTAATGGTCCATACTAAATAAACTTGATAAATTGCCTTAGATATATATATATTTTTTTACCCCATTATCCTCCCCACCAACTCTTTTATATCATGGCAGATTGTTCCAGAGATAACACCTTCTTGGGGAGTTATTACATGGTGTGACCAATGACTTTAGTCTATTCAAATGCACGTTTACTCACGTTTCCTGTCTGGAATTCTGAATAGGAAATTAAATACACCCAAGTAAAGTGAAGTGAAGTCGCTCAGTCGTGTCCAACTCTTTGCGACCCCATGGACGGTAGCCTACAAGGCTCCTCTGTCCATGGGGTTTTTCAGGCAAGAATACTGGAGTGGGCTGCCATTTCCTTCTCCAGGGGATATTCCCAATCCGGGGATCAAACCCCGGTGTCCTGCATTGCAGACAGACGCTTTACCGTCTGAGCCACCAGGGAAGCCCCATACACCTGAGAAAAGGGGGAGAATATTGTAAGATACATGGAGAGAATTGCTACCTTGACAACCCAGAGCCATGTGAAAATAGACATTCTGAGCAAACAGACAACATGAAGGCAATAGAGAATTTTTAAAAAATGTAAATTAATAGATTAAAAAAAAAAAAGAAGAAGAATCACAGACAAGCTCAGAGAATGGCAGTTACGGAAGGAGTCTGGACTCCCAGAACCCTGAACTGTTAATGACTTTCTAGCTTATCCTAAGGCACAAGGATCCTTATTATTAACTTGATTTTATAAAAACAACAAAAAGATACATTCTTTATTCTATAAATAAGTGAGCCTGATTGAATCCCAATGCCTGATTTATTTTCCCTGAAGTGATAAATGCAATTTTAATATGCAACAAATAAAACAACTAAAATCTGCTTAGCATTCTTTCACGTTAAGTAGCACATGGGAAGTGAACATTCACTGGAAAATCTGTTTTGAATAGCATAAATGATAGGCAAAAATACAATGCTTGTTTCCTTGGCAGGAAAAATAAAATAAGGACCTTTATATAGTTTCGGCTCAATAATTAGATATTAATAGATGGCCACTAATCTTAGAAAGTTGTAAGAAAGTGGTCCAGTCAGCTACAGAGCATGAGTGTTATAGGTGTAGGATCAGAGCTAAATTATTGAGGAAAATAGAGAAGTTGCTAGGCCCAGTGTGTGACCAGCAACCCAATCCCCCTCTTCTTTTCATCTGAAGGCAGGTCTCTATAGCTCCATCTTCCCATTCACCAGTCTTGACATCGTACCTGAAAGCAGAAACTATTTATGTTTAAGGCAGAGGAAGGTAACAACAACACCAAAAAAATATCATTTGGAATCTACACATGTTATAGGAAATGATTACATATTTGGAGGTACAATTATTTTAAGGTAATTAGACTATATAATACAGATCTTATATTTTCTTCCATCACCAAAAAACCCCAAACAAAACAAAAAGACAATTCCACTATTTCACTTGGGCTTTGTGCCTAGTCCCAGATATTGTGAGCTTGCGATGTATACTGACTGCTGAAATCCTGGGAGTCCTGAGAAGAAAGGGTCTCACATTTCACTCTGTAGATTTTCACTTAAGCTTTGTGTACATGCTGTTGTGCATTGTATCACTGCCTCCACAGTGATATCAGGAACACTTGCATTCATTAAAAAAAAAAAATAAACCTCCAGTCTTTGATGGGATGGAATAGAGGGAGTGTCACCTGACTAGCAGAAAGTACCCTGGGGAAATAATCTTTATGTAATTCAATGTATGTTTCATGCCTACTTTTTGTGGAACTTAATGGTCTTACTTAACTTTTTTCTCAGATGTTTGTAACTTCTACTCTGCTAAGTTACTTAGTTACCTACCACTCATATCTATGTTTCAAAAAACACTTGAAAATCTTTTACCAACTGGTATTTCCTGTCTGGTTCTTTCTGTCATGTGCTTTGACACATAATTTTATGATATTTTTCCTTATTTTAATGGGAATTTATAAGGAAAGGGAATATTTTTAAGGGTAGCTCAGCACATTTAACAGAAATGTCCATTTTTTAAATATATATTTATTAGTTTTGTTTTATATAATGACGAATCAAGAAATCCAAAAGGAATAGCATGTCATAGCACAGATGACTTTTTTACAGTAGCGGATATGATTAATAAAAACTGTGAAGGATTAGCCTTGAAATTCTCAGAATCTAAACAAACAAACAAAAAAAAGATGTGTATAGAGAGGTGCTTGGTGGCTCAGACGGTAAGTGTCTGCCTGAAGTGCGGGAGACCCGGGTTCAATCCCTGGGTTGGGAAGATCTCCTGAAGAAGGAAATGGCGACCCACTCCAGTACTCTTGCCTGGAAAATCCCATGGATGGAAGAGCCTGGTAGGCGACAGTCCATGGGGTTGCAAAGAGTCGGACACGACTGAGCAACTTCATTCTTCATTCAGAGAGGTGCTAGAGTTCATTGTGGAATTCACAAGTTCCCATTTCCACACTGCTCTTTTTCTCAAGATAAAGAAAGAATATAAACTTCTGGGTACAATGAAAGTAAAACAAATTTAGCACTCATAATAAAAGTTTTAGCTTGTAAATAGAATATTTTACTTTCATTTTACCCAGAAGTTGGGAATGCCAAACCACTTCAGTATACTTGCCTTGAGAACCACATGAACAGTATCAAAAGACAAAATGATAGGATATGGAATGAGGAATTCACCAGATCGGTAGGTGCCCAGTATGCTACTGGAGATCAGTGGAGAAATAACTCCAGAAAGAATGACTGGATGGAGTCAACGCAAAACAAATACCCAGTTGTGGATGTGACTGGTGATAGAAACAAGGTCCAATGCTGTAAAGAGCAATATTGCATAGGAACCTGGAATGTTAGGTCCATGAATCAAGGCAAATTGGAAGTGGTCAAACAGGAGATGGCAAGAGTGAACGTTGACAGTCTAGGAATCAGTGAACTGGAATGGGTGAATTTAATTCAGATGACCATTATATCTACGACTTTGGGCAGGAATCACTTAGAAGAAATGGAGTAGCCATCATGGTCAACAAAAGAGTCTAAAATGCAGAACTTGGATGCAATCTTAAAAACGAATGAATGATTTCTGTTCATTTCCAAGGCAAACCATTCAATATTACAGTAATCCAAGTCTATGCCCCAGCCAGTAATGCTGAAGAAGCCAAATTTGAAAGGTTCTATGAAGACCTACAAGACCTTTTAGAACTAACACCCACAAAAGATGTCCTTTTCATTATAGGGGACTGGAATGCAAAAGTAGGAAGTCAAGAAACACCTGGAGTAACAGGTAAATTTGGCCTTGGTGCACGAAACGAAGCAGGACAAAAGCTAAGAGTTTTGCCAAAAGAACGCACTGGACATAGCAAACACCCTCTTCCAACAACACAAGAGAAGACTTTACACATGGACATCACCAGATGGTCAACACCGAAATCAGATTGATTATATTCTTTGCAACCAAAGATGGAGAAGCTGTATACAGTTAGCAAAAACAAGATCAGGAGCTGACTGTGGATCAGATCATGAACTCTTTATTGCCAAATTCAGACTGAAATTGAAGAAAGTAGGGAAAACCACTAGACCATTCAGATATGACCTAAATCAAATCCCTTATGATTATACAGTGGAAGTAAGAAATAGATTTAAGGGACTAGATCTGATAGATAGAGTGCCTGATGAACTATGGATGGAGGTTCGTGACATTGTACAGGAGACAAGGACCACGACCATCCCCATGGAATTGAAATGCAAAAAAGCAAAATGGCTGTCTGAGGAGACCTTACAAATATCTGTGAAAAGAAGAGAAGCGAAAATCAAAGGAGAAAAGGAAAGATATAAGCATCTGAATGCAGAGTTCCAAAGAATAGCAAGGAGAGATAAGAAATCCTTCCTCAGTGCAAAGAAATAGAGGAAAACAACAGAATAGGAAAGACAAGAGATCTTTTCAAGAAAATCAGAGATATCAAGGAAACATTTCATGCAAAGATGGGCTAGATAAAGGACAGAAATGGTATGGACCTAACAAAAACAGAAGATATTAAGAAGAGGTGGCAAGAATACACAGAAGAACTGTACCAAAAACATCTTCACGACGAAGATAATCACAATGGCGTGATCACTCACCTGGAATTAGACATCTTGGAATGTGAAGTCAAGTGTGCCTTAGAGAGCATCAGTACGAACAAAGCTAGTGGAGGTGATGGAATTCCAATTGAGCTATTTCAAATCCTGAAAGATGACGCTGTTAAAGTACTGCACTCAATATGTCAGCAAATTTGGAAAACTCAGCAGTGGCCACAGGACTGGAAAAGGTCAGTTTTCATTCCAATCCCAAAGAAAGGCAATGCCAAAGAATGCTCAAACTACCGCACAATTGCACTCATCTCACACACTAGTAAAGTCTTGCTCAAAATTCTCCAAGCCAGGCTTCAGCAATATGTGAACCGTGAACTTCCAGATGTTCAAGCCAGTTTTAGGAAAGGCAGAGGCACCAGAGATCAAATTGCCAACATCTGCTGGATCATGGAGAAAGCAAGAGAGTTCCAGAAAAATATCTATTTCTGCTTCATTGACTATGACAAAACCTTTGACTGTGTGGATCACAATCAACTGTGGAACATTCTGAAAGAGATGGGAATCCCAGACCACCTGACCTGCCTCTTGAGAAACCTGTATGCAGGTCAGGAAGCAACAGTTAGAATTGGACATGGAACAACAGACTGGTTCCAAATAGGAAAAGGAGTACATCAAGGTTGTATATTGTCACCCCGTTTATTTAACTTATATGCAGAGTACATCATGAGGAACGCTGGGCTGGAAGAAGCACAAGCTGGAATCAAGATGCCGGGAGAAATATCAATATTCTCAGATATGCAGATGACATCACCCTTATGACAGAAAGTGAAGAGGAACTCAAAGTCCTCTTGATGAAAGTGAAATGGAGAGTGAAAAGTTTGGCTTGAAGCTCAACATTCAGAAAACGAAGATCATGTCATCTGGTCCCATCACTTCATGGGAAATAGATGGGGAAACAGTGGAAACTGTGTCAGACTTTATTTTTTGGGCTCCAAAATCACTACGTATGCTGATTGCAGCCATGAAATTAAAAGACGCATACTCCTTGGAAGGAAAGTTATGACCAACCTAGATAGCATAATAAAAAGCAGAGACATTACTTGCCAACCAAGGTCCGTCTAGTCAAGGCTATGGTTTTTCCTGTGGTCATGTATGGATGTGAGAGTTGGACTGTGAAGAAAGCTGATCGCCGAAGAATTGATGCTTTTGAACTGTGGTGTTGGAGAAGACTCTTGAGAGTCTCTTGGACTGTGAGGAGATCCAATCAGTCCATTCTAAAGGAGATCAATCCTGGTTGTTCATTAAAAGGACTGATGCTGAAGCTGAAACTGCAATACTTTGGCCACCTCATGTGACGAGTTGACTCACTTGAAAAGAGTCTGATGCTAGGAGGGATTGGGGGTGGGAGGAGACGGGGACGACAGAGAATGAGATGACTGGATGGCATCACCGACTCGATGCACAGGGAGGCCTGGCGTGCTGTGATTCATGGGCTTGCAAAGAGTCGGACACGACTGAGTGACTGAACTGAACTGAACTGAACTGAAATAAACAAAAATACTCTTATTGAAATTTTTATATGGATAAAAATGCAAATAAGAGATCAGACAAATCATAAAATTTCTTAATGACCATATAATTAGAGACTTCAGTGATAATGAATGGTGAAAGATGATATCCATCTCCACTGGATACATTTAATTTTCATCCAAATATCTCAGTATTTCTTAAGTTACTCTACTTTCTATATTGTCTTAAAACTCACTAAAACAATTCATATATGTGGTATAACTATGTTTAAAGCCTAAATATCCTCCTCTCAGTTATGATTTTTATTCAATTAAGTCTTATTTACAAACTCCCTACCATTGACTACATGTACACATTTCTTTAAAGCTCACAAAAATGAAAGAATGTCAATATGAGGTCAACCCCAACAGTCAGAACCTCCCTAAGGAAAAACTACTACAAAAGGGTGAATTGTCTCATAATGTTCTGTCACTTTTCTAGAACAATTAGGCAAATATATAAAAAAAAAAAAAGTTTGAACTATAACCCAAGAAAAAGAAACGAGGTTTCCTAGATTAAATATTTTGTCTTTATAATATGTATATACTATTATTATTTGAACCTGGTGATTTATGCTGAAGTCAGTAAGAATAACCAAGTTGAAGGTCCATGATCAGACATTTGATTACAGTATCTAAGAAATAAACTCTTTGAGACAAAAATATGTAATGCTGTAGATAAAAACATATAGTGTAATGTTAAACAGAGAAATCCAGAAGTCAATGCAAGGGAGGAAAACAGTAGATCAAAACTACAGCGATATTAGACAGACAAGAGAGGTAGAGACAGCAGTGAATAACTAAGACCGTGATCATGCTGTTGGTTCTACAGATATTTGACTCAATACTAACTCTCATGTTGTGGTCACATTGCCCGTTTTACTAAAGGAAATAATTTTCACCCTCTGAATTAGTATTATATTAACTCCACAATAAGAGGATATTATTGTCTACGAGCTTCTTTTAGATCAATCCAAACTATGAAGAAAACTTTGAAACTTCCAATCATTTTTTCTCATCTGAAATCAACTTCTTGCTCCATAACATCCTCATGGCATTTTTCACTTCTGCATTCCTTAGTGTATAAATCAGAGGGTTGATCAAAGGTGTTCCAATTGTATAAAACACAGTTATCATCTTATCCATGGAGAAGGTGGTTGCAGGGCAAGTGTATATAAACATGCAGGGAACAAAGAACAAGATGACCACAATGATGTGGGAGATGCAGATGGAGAGGGCTTTTTTTCCTCCCCTCAGCACTGGCTTCTCAGAGAATGCAAGATGATAGGATAGGAGAACATCAGCATGACAAAACTCACTGTACAGATGGCTCCACTGTTGGTCACCTAGAGTAGGTTGGTCACATAGGTGTCTGTACAGGCAAGTTTCAACAAAGGCTGCAAGTAACATAGATAATGATCAGTCATATTGGGAACACAGAAAGGTAAACTCAGGGCCAGAAAAATCTGAACTGAAGAATAAATACAGGACCCCACCCAGGCCACAGCCACCAACACACCACAGACTTGATGACTCATGATCGTGTAGTGCAAGGGCTTACAGATGGCCACATAGCGGTCAACAACCATGAGGACAAGGATTAAGATCTCCAGGCATCCAAAGAAATGAGATATAAAAATTCGGGTCATGCACTCGTTGAAAGAGATAGTAGCGTTCTTCAAAAGGGCATCAGCAATCATCCTAGGGGCTATGCATGTAGAGAAGCAGGTATCAGATAAAGATAAATGGAAAAGGAAGAAATACATCAGACTCCCAAGTGCCCTGCTGGTTTTGATAGTAGTAATAATCAGGAAGTTCCCCAACAAGGTCCCCAAATAGAAAATCAAGAAAGTGGTAAACACTACTTTTTTCCTAACAGGATCTTGTGTCACCCCAAGCAGAATAAACTCAGTCACATTATTATCTAGCTGCATGATCTTATCAATGCAGAGAAGGGGTGAGTGTTAAATGTTTTATCTGCAAAATGTAGAAAATAATTAATTCATGGTATGATGTGTGATTTTTAGGAATATTTTAAGTGAGATAAATATTCTTCATCATGGACATTTTAGTAGTGGTTTCTTTTTGTTTTTTTCCTTTTATTATTCATTTATTTTTACTTTACATTATTGTATTGGTTTTGCCATACATTGACATGAATCTGCCCTGGGTGTACATGTGTTCCCCATCTTGAACCCCCCTCCCACATCCCTCCCCATTCCATCCCTTTGGTTCATCCCAGTACACCAGCCTCGAGCATCCTGTATCATGCATTGAACCTGTACTGGCGATTTGTTTCACATATGATAAGGCACCTCAACACTTAATTTGTAATGAAAACTTCATGGGGTCATTATAAGTCCCTTGTAAGATTGTGAAAAGTAAACTTTCCTATAGCACTCTTCAAATACAACAATTTATATATTTTACATGATTCTCATTAATTTTGCCTAATGAATATTAAGAAATACAGCTCCATTATATTAGCTTAATTACTTTTCATGTTCACTTAATCACGGGGGAGGGAGCATGTTTAGATAATGTATCAGTTGGCATTTTAGATATATTTTACTGCCTTGGAAGTTCGTAATATAAATGTTAAAATAACGGCCCAGTCTCATCCCCTAAAAATGTCTCTCTCTCTCTCTCTCTCTCTATATATATATATATATATATATATATATATATATATATATATCACTGTTTGTTATATTCGCTTACATAAATGTTTATTTTTATTAGTCTATAATATGATCCACTCCATTGTGAATTCCATTCCATACGTGACAGCTTAAAAAGAGGAAGATAAAGCACTTATAATCTTTAAAAATAATGTCCTTATTTTGAAACAACTTTATGATATTTACTATTTAACATACACTAACAGAGAGAACCTCCGCCCATAGATCATCAGGCACTCTATCTATCAGATCTAGTCCCTTAAAACTATTTCTCACTTCCACTGTATAATCATAAGGGATTTGATTTAGGTCATATCTGAATGGTCTAGTGGTTTTCCCTACTTTCTTCAATTTAAGTCTGAATTTGGCAATAAAGAGTTGTTAATCTGAGCCACAGTCAGCTGCTGGTCTTGTTTTTGCTAACTGTATAGAGCTTCTCCATCTTTGGCTGCAAAGAATATAATCAATCTGATTTCGGTGTTGACCATCTGGTGATGTCTATGTGTAGAGTCTTCTCTTGTGTTGTTGGAAGAGGGTGTTTGCTATGACCAGTGTGTTCTTTTGGCAAAACTCTACTAGCCTTGGCTCTGCTTCATTCAGTGCTCAAAGGCCAAATTTGCCTGTTACTCCAGGTGTTTCTTGACTTTCTACTTTTACATTCCAGTCCCATATAATGAAAATTACATCTTTTTTTGGTGTTAGTTCTAAAAGGTTTTGTAGGTCTTCATAGAACCATTCAACTTCGGCTTTTTCAGAGTTACTGGTTGGAGCATAGGCTTGAATTACTGTAATATTGAATAGTTTGCCTTGGAAATGAACAGAGATCTTTTGGTCATTTTTGAGATTGCATCCAAGTACTGCATTTCAGACTCTTTTGTTGACCATGATGGTTACTGCATTTCTTCTAAGGGATTCCTGCCCCTAGTAGTAGATATAATGGTCATCTGAGTTAAATTCACCCATTAAGTCCATTTTAGTTCACTGATTTCTAGAATTTTTACGTTCACTCTTGCCATCTCCTGTTTGAACACTTCCAACTTGCCTTGATTCATGAACCTAACATTCCAGGTTCCAATTGCCGGGAGAAATATCAGTAACCTCAGATATGAAGATGACACCACCTTAAGGTAGAAAGTGAAGAAGAACTAAAAAGCCTCTTGATGAAAGTGAAAGAGGAGAGTAAAAAGTTTGGCTTGAAACTCAACATTCAGAAAACTAAGATCATGGCATCTGGTATCATCACTTCATGGGAAATAGATGGGGAAACAGTGGAAACAGTGTCAGACTTTATTTTTTTTTTGGGGGGGGGCTCCAAAATCACTGCGGATGCTGATTGCAGCCATTAAATTAAAAGACAATTACTCCTTGGAAGGAAAGTTATGACCAACGTAGATAGTATATTAAAAAGCAGAGACATTACTTTGCCAACAAAGGTCCGTCTATTCAAGGTTATGGTTTTTCCAGTGGTCATGTATGGATGTGAGAGTTGGACTGTGAAGAAGGCTGATAGCCGAAGAATTGATGCATTTGAACTGTGGTGCTGGAGAAGACTCTTGAGAGTCCCTTGGACTGCAAGGAGATCCAACCAGTCCATTCTAAAGGAGATCAATCCTGGGTGTTCATTGGAAGGACTGATGCTAAAGCTGAAACTCCAATACTTTGGCCACCTCATGTGAAGAGTTGAGTCACTGGAAAAGACTGATGCTGGGAAGGATTGGGGGCAGGAGGAGATGGGGACGACAGAGAATGAGATGGCTGGATGGCATCACCGACTTTATGGCCATGAGTTTGAGTGAACTCCGGGAGTTGGTGATGGGAGGCCTGGCGTGCTGTGATTTATGGGGTTGCAAAGAGTCGGTCACGACTGAGCAACTGAACTGAACTGATGCAATATTGCTCTTTACAGCATTGGAACTTGTTCCTATCACCAGTCACATCCAAAACTGAGTATTGCTTTTGCTTTGGCTCCATCTCTTCATTCGTTCTGGAGTTATTTCTCCACTGATCTCCAGTAGCACATTGGGCACCTACCGACCTGGGGAGTTCCTCATCAGTATCCTATCATTTTGCCTTTTCATACACTTCATGGGGTTCTCAAGGCAAATATACTGAAGTGGTTTGCCATTTCCTTCTCCAGTGGACCACATTCTGTCAGACCTCTCCACCATGACCCGCCTGTCTTGGGTGGCCCCACAGGGCATGGCTTAGTTTGATTGAGTTAGACAAGGCGGTGGTCCATGTAATCAGATCGACTAGTTTTCTGTGATTATGATTTCATTGTGTCTCCCCTCTGATGCCCTCTAGCAATACCTACCATCTTATTTGGGTTTCTCTTACCTTGGTCTTGGGGTATCTCTTCATGGCTGCTCCAGCACAGCACAGACGTTGCTCCTTACCTTGGATGAGGGGGTATCTCCTCACAGCTGCCCCTCCTGATGTTGAATGTGGAGTAGCTCCTCTCGGCCCTCCTGCACCCACGCAGCCGCCACCACTTGGACATGCGGTTGCTCCTTTCGGCCACTGCCCTGACCTCTGAAAGAGGTTCGTGACATTGTACTGGAGACAGGGATCAAGACGATCCCCATGGAAAAGAAATGCAAAAAAACAAATTGGCTGTGTGAGGAGGCCTTATAAATAGCTATGAAAAGAAGAGAAGCGAAAAGCAAAGGAGAAAAGGAAAGATATAAGCATCTGAATGCAGAGTTCCAAAGAATAGCCAGGAGAGATAAGAAAGCCTTCCTCAGCAATTAATGCAAAGAAATAGAGGAAAACAACAGAATAGGAAAGACTAGAGATTTCAAGAAAATTAGAGATACCAAGGGAATATTTCATGCAAAGATGGGTTAGAGAAAGGATAGAAATGGTATGGACCTAACAGAAGCAGAAGATTAAGAAGATGTGGCAAGAATACACAGAAGAACTGTACGAAAAACATCTTCATGACCAAGATAATCAAGATGGTATGATCACTGACCTAAAGCCAGACATATCGGAATGTGAAGTCAAGTGGACCTTAGAAAGCATCACTACGAACAAAGCTAGTGGAGGTGATGGAATTCCAGTTGAGCTATTTCAAATCTTGGAAGATGATGCTGTGAAAGTGTTGCACTCAATATGCCAGCAAATTTGGAAAACTCAGTCGTGGCCACAGAACTGGAAAAGTCAGTCTTCATTCCAATCCCAAAGAAAGACAATGACAAAAAATGCTCAAACTACAGCACAATTGCACTTTTCTCACACGCTAGTAAAGTCATGCTCAAAATTCTCCAAGCCAGGCTTCAGCAATATGTGAACCGTGAACTTCCAGATGTTCAAGCCGATTTTAGGAAAGGCAGAGGTCAGTTCAGTTCAGTTCAGTCGCTCAGTCGTGTCCGACTCTCCGCGACCCCATGAATCTCAGCACGCCAGGCCTCCCTGTCCATTACCAACTCCCAGAGATCAAATTGCCAACATCTGCTGGACCATGGAAAAAGCAAGAAAGTTCCAGAAAAACATCTATTTCTACTTCATTGACTATGCCAAAGCCTTTGACTGTGTGGATCACAATAAACTGTGGAAAATTCTGAAGGAAATGGGAATACCACACCACCTGACCTGCCTCTTGAGAAACCTGTATGCAGGTCAGGACAAAACAGTTAGAACTGGACATGGAAGAAGAGAATGGTTCCAAATAAGAAAAGGGATGCATCAAGGTTGTATATTGTCACTCTGCTTATTTAACTTATATGCAGAGTACATCATGAAAAAATGCAGGACTGGAAGAAGCACAAGCTGGAATCAAGATTGCTGGGAGAAATATCATTAACCTCAGATATGCAGATGACACCACCCTTATGGCAGAAAGTGAAGAGGAACTCAAAAGCTTCTTGATGAAAGTGAAAGAGGAGAGTGAAAATGTTGACTTGAAGCTCAACATTCAGAAAACAAAGATCATGGCACTTGGTCCCATCACTTCATGGGGTATAGATGGGGAAACAGTGGAAATAGTGTCAGACTTTATTTTGGGAGGCTCCAAAATCACTGCAGATGCTGATTGCAGCCATGAAATTTAAAGACGCTTACTCCTTGGAAGGAAAGTTATGACCAAGATAGATAGTATATTAGAAAGCAGAGACATTACTTTTCCAACCAAGGTCCGTCTAGTCATGGCTATGGTTTTTCCAGTGGTCATGTATGGATGTGAGAGATGGACTATGAAGAAAGCTGATTGCTGAAGAACTGATGCTTTTGAACTGTGGTGCTGGAGAAGACTCTTGAGAGTCCCTTGGACTGCAAGGAGATCCAACCAGTCCATTCTAAAGGAGATGGATCCTGGGTGTTCATTTGAAGGACTGATGCTAAATCTGAAACTCCAATACTTTGGCCACCTCATGCGAAGAGTTGCCTCACTGGAAAAGACTCTGATGCTAGGAAGGATTGGGGGTTGGAGGAAAAGTGGACGACAGAATGAGATGGGTGGATGGCATCACCGACTCAATGACCATGAGCTTGAGTGAACTCCAGGAGTTGGTGGTGGACAGGGAAGCCTGGCGTGCTATGATTCATGGGGTCGCAGAGATTCCGACACGACTGACCACTGAACTGAACTGAATGGAGAGAAGTGAACTTCAGTGGACAGAAGTGAAGGTTCTTCAGTGGTTGATAATATCCCAAATATTTTCATTTCCAGTATTCTTTTTTTTTATTTCTGAATACACCCTTCAAAAAATTCAGAGTTCCAGAATTTACATGTAAATTACTAGGGGTATTCACTCAATAGTTTATACGTTTAAACTTCAAATGCTTTGCTTAAGCATTTTAGAACTGAGGTTCTTTGAAGAGATATCAAGAGATAGTTCTTTTCTGGTCTAATCATTGTTGTAATATCCAGTATAATTTGTTTTATCTGGGTACCCGGAATCTCCACATTAATGTAATATTACAAATATTCAGAAAAGAGAGGAATATATAATTTCAGTCAAGAGGAACAGTAGATAGTCAGTAACTGCCTATATTCAAATTGTTTTCTTTATTTGCAAAGTCAATCATTATTCAACTTTGAAACATCATTTCCTTCAATGAAGAGTTAGCATTTTTTCATGTGTGAAAATAAATATTATCACTGACTTCACTTCATAGAACAAAATCTTTCCTCTCGTTTTTACTAACAATATGATGTTGAAAAGAACACCATTTGCCAGTAAAAATATAAACTGAATGTGTCAAATTTAAATATAATTTGGAAAACTTGCCCCACTGTATCCATCATCAGTCCCACCCATATCTTCAGTGCATCATCTTGAAAGCTGTGAGCCACCAAATCACAAACTGATAAACCAAATAGACAATGATCCTTATCTGTTATTTTTCTCTTCCTCAATACATTTTCTTCCCCTTAAAGTAGTTGAATCATGTATTATCTTCCTGCAAATCAAAAACTCCTGCTGAGAAAGTGTCAAAGTTATTTAATATTTCCGATTTTTATAAAATAATCTCTTTAGACCATGTAATAATTGGCAAAGATCTTAAATGGTCAGGGAACTAAGTCTTGATATTTCAGATAGTTCAATAAACTCATCTTTTCCATATGCATTTAAATGAGTGATCCATCGTGATGTAGTTGTACTTGAAAATATTGTCTGTGATTGTGCCCACTCTTTTGAGTATATGGCTTTTGTTTTGTATGTTATCAATCTCTTTAAATTGACCATTTCTAGAACAACCTTACTTATTCAGTAGTACATACACTTATAAGATAAATTAAGAATCATAAATGCATGTGCCTTTTAATATTATAAGTACATGTGTGTGTGTGTTAGTCACTCAGTCATGTTTGACTCTTTGCAAGTCCATGGACTGATGCCTCTGTCCAAGGAAGTTTCCAGTCAAGAATACCGGAGTGGGTTGCCATACCCTTCTCTGGAGGATCTTTCCAACCTAATGATCAAACCCAGGTACCCTGCCTTGCAGGCAGATTCTTTACCATCTGAGCCACCAGGGAAGCCCATAAATACACATGATTAATCATTAACTTGAAAATAATTGTGAATTTTTATCAAGCATTCAATCAACACTGTATTCAGTAGTCTCCTTCCCTCCTTGACTGTAATTTTATTTCTGGTTACTCTGTCTTGAAACTCAGGACACAACTGCTAAGGGTACCTATGGGTGACTCGGGCTGAGGTTTGGCAGAAAACACGATTCTGTGAAGCACTCATCCTTCAATTAAAAGCACTAATTTAAAAAACAGATTCAGTGAAGTCGCTCAGTCATGTCCGACTCTTTGCGACCCCGTGGACTGTAGCCTACCATGCTCCTCCATCCTTGGGATTCTCCAGGCAAGAATACGGGACTGGGTTGCCATTTCCTTCTCCAAGGGATCTTCCCAACCCAGGGATTAAATCCGAGTCTTCCGCATTGCAGGCAGACGCTTTTACCTCTGAGCCACCAGAGAAGCCTCTTGATGAAAGTGAAAGAGGAGAGTGAAAAAGTTGGCTAGAAACTCAACATTCAGAAAACTAAGATCATGGTATCTGGTCCCATCACTTCATGGGAAATAGATAGGGAACAGTGGAAACTGTCAGACTTTATATTTTTGGGCTCCAAAATCACTGGGGATGCTGATTGAACCCATGAAATTAAAAGACGCTTACTCCTTGGAAGGAAAGTTATGATCAACCTAGATAGCATATTAAAAAGTAGAGACATTACTTTGCCAACCAAGGTCTGTCTAGCCAAGGCTATGGTTTTTCCAGTGGTCATGTATGGATGTGAGTGTTGGACTGTGAAGAAAGCTGATCGCTGAAGAATTGATGTTTTTGAACTGTGGTGTTGGAGAAGACTCTTGAGATTCCCTTGGACTGCAAAGAGATCCAACCAGTCCATTCTAAAGGAGATCAGTCCTGGATGTTCACTGGAAGGACTGATGCTAAAGCTGAAACTCCAGTACTTTGGCCACCTCATGCGACCAGTTGAGTCACTGGAAAAGACTCTGATGCTGGGAGGGTTTGGGGGCAGGAGGCGAAGGGGATGACAGAGAATGAGATGGCTGGATGGCATCACCGACTCGAGGGACATGGGTTTGAGTGAACTCCGGGAGTTGGTGATGGACAGGGTGGGCTGGTGTGCTGTGATTCATGGGGTCACAAAGATTCAGACACGACTGAGCGACTGAACTGAATTGAACTGAATTTTAAAAAGTAATCTCTTATGAAAGCCATCAGGGATTGCTTTGGTATGAAGGAAATTCTCCAGTTCTTTAAAGCTTCTTTTTTAGCTTTGCTTATGCTATCACATACTAGGATTAAAATCAAAACTGTGTGAGCTGCCTTTAGCTTGTTTCATAGAAGGATAATCTTAGAAGTCTTCAGTATTTTGCTCTCCCCAGATTCAAACGCAATGCCTTGTACAATGTACATGCTTAATAAGTATTTTTAAGCTGAACTTTCTTAGTTACTTCTTGTAATAGTCATCTCATTGTTTCAGTACTATTCTGATTAACATTATTAATTATTATTAATGATTCACATTATTAATTTACTGTGGCCATCTGTATAGTATGTATGGTATGGTGAACAGGTAAATGTGCTCCCAATTTATATGTTTGACAAAACAAAATTAGATAAATTTTATTGTATTTTTTTTATTCCTAACATTTAATACAATATGTCAACCATGCTATATACTCAGCACATGATTCTTAATGACAACCTCTAAACCGGATACAGGCTATATAAGATGATTTCACAAGGCTTAAAAATAAAGCTCCCACCCATCAATCCATCCCCGCATGCCACAGTAGTTGATTTTACAACTATTTACACATCTCTCCTGACTCTCTTTCCCTCCAAGGGTTAGTCGATCAGTTGTGTCTGACTCTTTGCAACCCCCTGGCCTGCAGCCCACCAGGCTCCTCTACTCATGGAATTTTCCAGGCAAGAATACTGAAAGTGGGAGCCATTTCCTCCTCCAGTGGATCTTTGTGACCAGGGATAGAACCTGAGTCTCCTGCACTTCAGGCAGATTCTTTACCATCTGTGCCACCAGTGAAGCCCATTTTTTCCCAAACCAGGGCTAAAAGCATACCTGGCACAGACACTAACAGCAAGTAACCTTGCCAAAGAGCAGCCAGGAGACAGACTAGTTTTCTACAAGAGATATTCTATAGACTGCAGGTATCTACTTTCAAGTTGTTTAGAATAACTTGCCCCAAACCTACATAATCAACCTATTCCAAGAAAGGTACCATCAGCTCACCTTAAGAGCCAGAGACCACCCCATAAATACCAATTCTACTTTATGCAGACCTAAATTCTTCAATAAGATTAACTTACCTAATAGGATTTAGGGACGCTATGAAGGCCATTATGGTGTTTCCAAAATTAGACAAATTTTAAATAATTTAATCAGCTCCACAACCTGGAGTAGAACATGTATTCAGAACAGCACCACTTGGCCATGTAAGATTTTAGAACTTTGGCATGCCTAAGATGATCATTGTGATTTTTATACACATTTCACATGAACCCTAGGCCCTTCAAGAATGCAAGGACAGCCTTGATATTCTCCCTAACCTTCTAACATCAATGGATATTTTTCTATATGTCTCTCTGTATGACCATATGTCAACTTGTCCCAGAAGTCAGATTCTCAAAGGTATCTTTAAATTTTCAAACAAGTTTAGCCAATTTTAGAATGGCTAAATTTCTCAAAACAGTAATAAAGAAAGAGTATGTTGAGCTGGGAGCTAAAAGAGATGAACTGAAAGAAAATCACACAGAAAAGGTGATGAACAAAAGAAAGTGAAACAAAAGAAAGTGAAACACAAGGTATCATGTTGATCCTTCTACCTTACAGGGTTGTGTGCGTGCTTAATCGTTCAGTCACGTCTGTCTCTTTGAGACCCCATGGACTCTAGCCTGCCAGCCTCCTTTATCCACAAGAATTCTCCAGACAAGAATATTGGAGTAAGTTGCCATACCCTCCTCCAGGGAATTTTCCCAAACGAGGGATAGAAGCCAGGTCTTCCACATTGCAGGCAGATTCTTTATGGTCTGAGCCACCAGGAAGCCCTTCTACTTGACAAATCTATTTTATTGCGGAAGCCACAGTGAAAACTTTGGTTTCCTTAAGACTCTCTTAAACTATACCATCCTCCCTGATTTTTTATCTTTCACTTTTATCTTTAGGAAAATCTCTACATTCATTTAATTTCTATGAAAAATGTAGCTTTCTCTGTGGGAAGGTGAACAGATCTACCGAAGGTTCTTTATACCTCAAAAGCCTAAATTAGAGAAAGATGGAAATTTCCCTCCCACATATATGACATATTACCCTTCACCTTCATTTTGCATTTCTTAACCTCCCCTTTGTTATGTTTCCTCTGAACCTTCCATCAGGTGTAATTATCCGCTGTTTCAAAATAAATCCAGATGCATGTGGACTACAAGTTATATTCTTAAAATATCATTTTAGAAACATGCAAAGAGTAACACTTTTCTTCTGTGATATACAGCTTTTATTTAAAGCTGTCTCTTGGAGAAGGAAATGGCAACCCACTTCAGTATTCCTGCCTGGAAAATCCTATGGATGGAGGAACCTGGTAGGCTATAGTCCATGGGGTCGCAAAGAGTCGGACACGACTGAGTGACCTCACTTTCCCTTTCACTTGGATGTGGAGAAGTTGGTATTCTCCAAGAAGCTTGTGCCACAGTCACTATCTGTATTAGTTTTACTTCCTTCTTAAGGGGAAAAAAGACATATGGAAATATATTTTCAAGTTTGCTAAATTATTCTGCATGATTCCTCTCTCATTACAATCATGTGAGTAGACTGTCACTTACCTATTCAGTTCAGTTTAGTCGCTTACCTGTTAGAACCCCCTAAATTAGCATCAAGGCTTTCCATCCCTTTTGGAAGACAGCCTTCTCATGGAATGCTGAACAAAATATTACATTCTAAAAGGAATATTTTAAGACATAATGATGTTAGATATTAGCATCATAGAGAGTAGTATTCCCTAATATTTCCCTTTCTTTGCTCATCAGAAATACCCCGAATGTTGCAATAAGTTTACATTTTGGTTTGTCCTCTTAGCCAGTAGAAGAGTAAACTGCCCCTCCTTAAACTCAGAAACCAAGTATGGAAAAGGGTTTAAAGGCATTAGGTGCCCCAGGCTGACCAAAGGTACCAGGGAGAAAGAGGGAAATTCAAATGGATGGCAGGGAGGGTGACAGAGGAGAGGAAGAAGAAAACATTGACTTTGGTAAAAATAATAATAATAATAAAGTGGATCACCAAGAAGTTACTCTGCTCCTCCCAGTGTTCTAGGGCGCCCCTTTGTTCTTATTCTCTATGTCTTGTAAACTATTTTTAAGTACAATCTAGGATGATTTGGGAGAATGACATTGAAACATGTGTATTATCATATGTGAAACGAATCGCCAGTCCAGGTTCCATGCATGATAAATGTTGCTCGGGGCTGGTGTACTAGGATGAACCAGAGGGATGGGATGGGGTGGAGGTGGGAGGGGGCTTCAAGATGGGGAACACATGTACACTCGGTGAAAATTTATGTCAATGTATGGAAACCAACACAATAATGTAAATTAATTAGCCTCCAATTAAAATAAATAAATTTTTTAAAAAAGACAACTAAAAAAAAAAAAAAATGTACAATCTAGGGAAGGCACCATGGTGCTTGAAACAAGATCGTAGTCTGTGCGCTGGAGCCTTCCTTCAACTAGAAACCACAGATTTATAGCAAGTAGTCTGAGGATGGAAAGGTGTGAGAGCACTGAGTACAAATCTCTTTTTTTCTTTTTCTAACTCATTTCCATTTGTTTTGCTAAATAATAAAGAGACATTTATTAAGGAAAACATCTTATTAAAATAATTTGTATTCATTATTGAGAAAAGTCACTATCTTTTTTTCCTAATAGAATTGCCAAAAATGTAGACTGGGAACTCCTGCCTAAGTTTACCATAATGGAGACAGTCTGATTAAAAATGAAGTCTACAAAAAAGGAAGCAGAACCTACCAATAGAAGAAACCCATTTTTATAATGTGTTTTCAACTGTAGAATTCATTCATTTCCAAACAATTTTATCATCTTTCATTTATTCTTTTTATGTTATTGCTTTTTTGTGCATGTACATCAGCTCACGTGTGTCCACTCAGACATGTCCGATTCTTTGTAACTCCCGTAGGCTCTAGCCTGCCAGGCTCTTTCATCCATGCATTTTTCCAAGCAGAAATAGTGGAGTGGGTTGCCATTTCCTACTCCATACTGTTTTTTTTTTCATTTATGTAAATAATAAAACGGAGAAGGCAATAGCAAGCCACTCCAGTACTATTGCCTAGAAAATCCCATGGATGGAGGAGCCTGGTAGGCTGCAGTCCGTGGGGTCACTAAGGGTCGGACACGACTGAGCAACTTCACTTTCACTTTTCACTTTCACACATTGGAGAAGGAAATGGCAACCCACTCCAGTGTTCTTGCCTGGAGAATCCCAGGGACAGGGGAGCCTGGTGGGCTTCCGTCTATGGGGTCACACCGAGTCGGACACGACTGAAGTGACTTAGCAGCAAATAATAAAATGAATCCTAGTAAGCTTACTACCATCTCAAGAACTAAAATATTACCCATAATTAAACATTTTAAACACTTTCTTATCTGCTGCCTACCTCTTCTTCAAAGTAAGAAGTATTTTAATTTTGTCCTAAAAATAAAATACATTTATTGATATATATTTTCCCTGGCTTTGAATTTTATAGAACTTTACATCCTTTATGCAGACTTCTTGGACTTGCTTTTATTTTTTTCATCCAAAAAACTATGTTTTATTTTGGTTGTTGAATTTAGTTGTAAATTCATTTCCACTGGTATATCACACTCTATTGTGGGACTATTTCAAAATGTATTTATTCAATATCCAGTCAATAAATATTTGACTGACTACTATGAACAGTAGTTATGAACATAAAAATATGTTTCCTAGGAGGGTAATTAATAGGTTTCAGGATATGCCAATATTCAGATTTACAAACTAATATAAATTTCAGTAAGTAGGAAGGAGATGCAATCTAGTTATGTGCCAAAAAAGAAGACAAATAGAATATCTGTGAACAGAGTTAAAAACTCCCACATGATTCACAGAGAATCAAACAGAAGTGTGTTCTCTTTTGTTGTTGTTCTTTTGATTAAGAACATAGATAAAATTAAAGTCCTCAAAACAACCTGAGTTCATAGTTTTCAATATCAATTTAAAAATGTCAATTCTTAACCTCCTTTTCCTTGTCATTTTAAGATAATTTTTTCAATGCTAATGTGATCCAGAGTCCTGTGAAGGAGAGATAATTTCTTTGAGGCAGAAAAACTTATTCTTGTTTATTAAACATGATTAAAATATCTGATCTATACAATTAGATAAGAGGTTTATGATTATGTTTCTATCACTAAAGAACATATTTATAAAAGCATTTCCATATTGCTGCAAGCTGGCATCAGTTAAAGACACCTTTTAGAATTTAGGAGAAGAGACATTATAATGAAGGATTTAATTAGAGTATTGCATAATATCAGAGTTCTTTGTTCAACTGCATATGGCCTGGATTCAAAACCCTAGCCAAGTAGAATAATATATTCTGTTGTTTAAATGATGAAGAGATGTATAATATTTACTTTCTCATTGATTTGTTAAAGAGTTCTATAAATAGACTAACTTCCAGGACTTTGAATCCTAAGTAAATCTAGTACCTAGTGCCATATAATGGCAAGCACTGTCTGCAAGTACTTTAAACTATGACAGATTCCTTACATTGAGAGACGGACTCAAAAAAATATATTGTCTTTATTCTATCTCATAATTTATAAATTCCGTATGAATTGGTGGGAATAGCTGAAATGAATAGCTGAATAGATGAAATGCAGAGGATTTTCAGAGCAGTGAAAACACTCTATATGATACTATTGATTTAATGATGGACACATATTATTATACTTTTCTCCAAATTCGTGAAATATACAACAAGAGAGAACCCTAAGGGAAACTACGGAATTTGGGTTATTATGTGTCAATGTAAGTTCATCATTTGGAACAAATGTGGAACAAATCAACTCTAGGAGAAGGTGATAATGGTAGATATTACATATGTGTAGAGGTAGGGGTATATGAGAAACCTGTACATTCCTTTCAATTAAACTGTGAACTTAAAACTGTTCTTTAAAAAAAAGAAAAGCCTTTATTAAAAAGTAATCCAATGTATTTACTCCCTGATGTACAGGCTTCTACATGAAAATGCCAGGTGTTTCTCTAGAGTATAATTTCTTGGAACCATGAGCTACATTGAGGCAAGGACTATGACATATTCTTTAGATCAGCCTTAGAGATGCCTTGGGACTACAGTCCCAGCCTTTGACGCACGAAGCAGGGCAGGAAAAAGTGCATTCTCTGAGGTATATCCAAACTGTGGTCACTGCCTCCTTCCAATGCAGTCTCCAGTGTCCATGGATGATGCAATGCTTTAATTAGTCAGACAACTTGGAGCCAAAGCGTGACCCACTTTAATAGGCACTTTGGTCTATCAACTCCCCAGTGACAACTTCATCAACCAGTGGCTTCTTGACAAGAAGATTTGGACTTAATCCTACTATCAAGCTACAGAAAATGGCTCCTATTAGCAAGCTGCAATTCCCCCAACGTAATAAAATGTTCTCTGAAGACATTACATCAGCCATCTTGAATGGTGCCTCTGTCTCTAGTGCCCTGCAGTCAGGGATGGAGACCGAGGCCCGTTTCCTTTCTCCCCATTTGTAAGTTCAAGCCAACTCTCTGCTTTTACCCAGAGCATCTTCCTAAGATCACTCTTCTCCCACTTCCTGTCACTCGGAGCATGGGCATAGGGACATCTTCACATTAAGACTGTGTGTCCCTTTGTGAAGTTTTCATTGTTTGCATACATGGCACCTAAGGGTACCTTTTCAATGTGTAGCCACTTATTTCTCAAATTTAAGTACTTTTCAAAAGATTGGTAAATAGGTAAGTTTTGAAGTTTAGATTCATGCCTGGTCTTCAGCCAAAACTTTTTACCAACTTATAATTCAGCATTTGAAAGATAGAAGAACTAAACGCTGGCATTAGTGTCATTTATGACCTCTCTGCACCTCTGGAATATGACTGTGTAATTTACTGTCATGTACAATCTCCATAATGATGCTATTACAACTCAGTCACAAGATTCAGATTCATTGTTACTACACGCATGTATGTGTGCTCAGTCTCTCAGTCATCTCTGACTCTTTTTGGCTCCATGGACTCTAGTCCACCAAACTCCTCTGTCCATGGAATTCTCGAGGCAAGAATACTAGAGTGGGTTGCAACGTCCTAACTCAGGGAATCTCCTGACCCAGGCCTCAAAACCACGTATCTTTTGTCGCCTTCATAAGCAGGCAGATTCTTTATTACTGTGCTCCCAGGAAGCCCTAAGATAACATATTTACTCTCAAATATTGGTGAGCATTTTAGGTGTGACTAAGAGACAATGTTTCCTTATTCATTTCATTTTTTTCACTTCAGTTTCTTGCTGCAAATTAATTAGCAAAATTACCCAATAGGACTTTCACAATTTTGTGATATTCAATCGGGTGGGTGTGCATGCTTAAAAAGCTGAAGTGGAACGGTTCTATGAGGACCTAAAAGATCTTTTAGAACCCCAAAAATAATGTCCTTTTCGTCATAGGGGATTGGAATGCAAAAGCAGGAAGTCAAGAAACACCTGGAGTAATGGGCAAATTTGGCCTTGGAGCACGGAATGAAGCAGGGCAAAGGCTAATACAGTTTTGCCAAGAGACCTCACTGGTCATAGAAAACACCCTCTTCCAACAACACAAGAGAAGAATCTACACATGGACATCACCGACATCAGATTGATTATACTCTTTGCAGCCAAAAAAGGAGAAGCTCTATACAGTCAGAAAAAACAAGACCAACAACTGACTGTGGCTCAGATCATGAACTCCTTATTGCCAAATTCAGACTTAAATTGAAGAAAGTAGGGAAAACCACTAGACCATTCAGGTATGACCTAAATCAAATCTCTAATAATTTATACAGTGGAAGTAAGAAATAGATTTAAGGGACTAGATCTGATAGACAGAGTGTCTGATGAACTATTGATGGAAGTTCATGACATTATACAGGAGACAGGGAGCAAGATCATCCTCAAGAAAAAGAAATGCAAAAAGGCAAAATGGCCGTCAAAGGAGACCTTACAAATAACTCTGAAAAGAAGAGAAGCCAAAAGCAAAGGAGAAAAGGAAAGATATACCCATTTGAATGCAGAGTTCCATAGAATAGCAAGGAAAGAAAAAAAAAAAAAAGCCTTCCTCAGTGATCAATGTAAAGAAATAGAGGAAAACAATAGAGTGGGAAAGACTAGAGATCTCTTCAAGAAAATTAGAGATACCAAGGGAATATTTCATGCAAAGATGGGCTCGATAAAGGACAGAAATGGTATGGACCTAACAAAAGCAGAAGATATTAAGAAGAGGTGGCAAGAATGCAGAGAAGAATGCTACAAAAAATATCTTCATTATCCACATAATATAGGTGATCACACACCTAGAGCCAGACATCCTGGAATGTGAAGTCAAGTAGGTCTTAGAAAGCATCACTATGAACAAAGCTAGTGGAGGTGATGAAATTCCAGTTGAGCTAATTCAAATCTTGAAAGATGGTGCTGTGAAAGTGCTGCACTCAATATGCCAGCAAATTTGGAAAACTCAGTCGTGGCCACAGGACTGGAAAAGGTCAGTTTTCATTCCAATCCCAAAGAAAGGCAATGCCAAAGAATGCTCAAACTACCACACAATTGCACTCATCTCACAGGCTAGGAAAGTAATGCTCAAAATTCTCCAAGCCAGACTTCAGCAATATGTGAATGGTGAACTTCCAGATGTTCAAGCAGGTTTTAGAAAAGGCAGAGGAAACAGAGATCAAATTCCCAACATCTACTGGATTATCAAAAAAGCAAGAGAATTCAAGAAAATCACCTATTTCTGCTTTATTGACTGTGCCAAAGCCTTTGACTGTGTGGATCACAAGAAACTGTGGAAACTTCTGAAAGAGATGGGACTACCAGACCACCTGATCTGCCTCTTCAGAAACCTGTATGTAGGTCAGGAAGCAACAGTTATAACTAGACATGGAACAACAGACTGGTTCCAAATAGGAAAAGGAGTACATCAAGGGCCTGCTTATTTGACTTCTATGCAGAGTACATCATAAGAAACACTGGGCTGAATGAAGAACAAACAGGAATCAAGATTGTCTGGAGAAATATCATTAACCTCAGATATGCAGATGACATCACCTTTATAGCAGAAATTGAAGAAGAACTAAAGAGCCTCTTGATGAAAGTGAAAGAGGAGAGTGAAAAAGTTGGCTAAAGCTCAAAATTCAGGAAACTGAGGTCATGGCATCTGGTCCCATCACTTCATGGGAAATATATGGGGAAACAGTGGAAACAGTGGCTGACTTTATTTTCTCGGGCTCCAAAATCACTGCAGATGGTGACTGCAGCCATGAAATAAAAAGAATCTTATTCCTTGAAGAAAAGTTGTGACCAACCTAGACAGCATGTTAAAAAGCAGAGACATTACTTTGCAAACTAAGGTCCATCTCTTCAAGGCTATGGTTTTTCCAGTAGTCATGTATGGATGTGAGAGTTTAATTATAGGAAAGCTGAGTGCTGAAGAACTGATGCTTTTGAAGTCTGGTGTTGGAGAAGACTCGAGAGTCCCTTGGACGGCAAGGAAATCCAATCAGTCCATCCTAAAAGAAATAAGTCCTGAATGTTCATTGAAAGGACTGATATTGAAGCTGAAACTCCAATATTTTGGCCACCTGATGCAAAGAACTGACTCAGTGGAAAAGACCCTGATACTGGGAATGATTGAGGTGGTGCAATGGTACCACCGACTCAATGGCCATGAGTTTGAGTAAACTCTGGGAGCTGGTGATGGACAGGGAGGCCTGGTGTGCTGCAGTCCATGGGTTCACAAAGAGTCGGACGCTACTGAGCAACTGAACTGCACTGAACTCTGTTCATGCACACAAACACAGACACACACACACACACACACACACACACTGAAAATCCTTTAAAGTATATGATATTTATCTCTAAAAATTACCTTTTTTTTTGTTTTGGAGATTTTTATGCAATGATGATTATTGGCAGGGTTCTCTGTGAATTCCTCTAATAAGGTGCTGGCAAAGATTTATCACAACTGAACAGGAAGAGAAGGAAAACTTAGGATACAGGATGGATCAGATTAAAAATGCATGGGCTTTTGATGGAGGGAAGGTAAGTTCTTCATGGAACTAACTGAGAATGGCAGATGCTCTGGGTACCACTTCTTTACCCACAAATGTTTCGAGAATGATCTTTCTGCGTTGGTTCTCACCAGAGCATTCTGTAACATAATTGACCAGGTGTTCCCAGCTACTGAAATAGGACTGAAGAACTGACAACTACCAAGATTGCCATTCTTGCTGTGTGGTGTCAGAGAAGGATGCTGGGCCATCTGAGAGTGTAGGGAGACCACTGTAGTATCAGTGGTGTGTAGTGAAGCTAACTCATCATGCGTGATCATCTGAACCAGATTTGAGGAACATTATGTGGTTCCGCAGCCTTCTGGGAACATGTGAGCAGAGCTCCTTCCCCCAATTGGATCATAAAAAGTCTGTAGTAAAGTGTGCCCTCAGATTAGAGTGACTTCAGATTAGATTAGAAGTCTTCAGTAGTTGGCTTTTGGTCATTTTGATGTTAGCTCTGGTGAACTCTGACCTCAAGACCTACAATTTCTATGTATTTTGGCATTTCTGTTCCCATCTTAGTTGTTTAAGGCTGGCTGGATGTAATCTGGATCAATGACCTTAGCTACCTTATTTTCTTTAACATCCTTTCTTTAATACTCTATCATTTACCATGTCTTCATTTTTAAAACTATGATTTACCATATATGCTATTGTACATTTGGGGAAATTTCCTCCTCCTGATACTTCAAGCTGGCCCAGAAGATATTCTGTTTTTGTTTTTTGTTTAATTTACCACTATCCAAGTGAAGAATTTCCAGAGTGCTTTTATTGTTTTGTTTTTTCATGAAGGATCCCTGACTTAAATTAATTAAATAATTTTAAATGAATTAAAGTTCTTAAAAGTTACTTGTGTTGCTGTTATACATGTTAGAAACCAATATAATATTGTAAAATTTAAAAAAAAATAAATAAAAAGAACAGTAAAGGCATTGTTGGGGACTTGGATTTTTCAAGGTTATTTTGTCTTCTCTCATGAAGTAAAAGTGAATGAAGTAAAATTTCCCCCATTTTCACACTAAGGACTTTCTTGGTTGAAACCACCGTTAAACAAACAAAAGAAAAAAAAATCAAACTCTCACATGATTACAATTTTGACATACTCTAACCACTAATATTTTTACCAATTTTAAAATGATTTAAAATTTTGAGGGCATTTCTTAGCTCAAAAAGGCAATAACAGATTTCTCCTTATATAGCCAACAAACTCTAAATATTCACATAAATTTTCAATCTATTTTCCTATTTAATTAATTATTTAAGAGATCATAATTTTATTTGAGCTATTTAATTCTCGCAACTTTCACGGCTGCCACTCATCTTGGACAATTTTGCCCTTGCAAAGATAAATACATACATATACCTCAAAGTGAAAGCAGAAGTGTTAGTCACTCAGTCCTGTCTGACTTTTTGCCACCCCATGGACTATAGCCTGCCAAGCTCCTCTGTCTGTGGAAGAACGTGGGAGACCCCAGCTCGATCCCTGGGTCAGGAAGATCCCCTGGAGAAGGGAATGGCTACACACTCTAACATTCTTGCCTAGAGAATTCCATGGAGAGAGGAGCCTGGCTGGTGACAGTCCCTGGAGTAGCAAAGAGTAGGACACAACTGAGTGACTAACACTTTCATTACGTATACCTCAACTTGCATAAAAAATGTGAACACAAAGAAGATGCATGGAGGCTCAGATTCCCAGAACTTTCCCAACTGCTCTCTTTCTCTACTTGCTGAATGTAACAAACTTAATGGAAAAACAGAGCATCAATTTCCACAAATGTCCGCAAATCCAACCATGACCCTACCCCATAATCATAGAGTTTAGAACAAGACAAGTTTCTGTGCTCACTGAAATCCTAAACACATTGGATCATAGGAAGCTGAGCTCTCCTGAGAGTATGAGGCTAGGTTCCTTGATTACCCATGCCTTTTCCTAAATATTCACACAGCTAGAAGAAGTTCCCAAAATATAATGCACAGGATCGTCTTCTCACTATAGGTTTAAGAAAATGACTACTCTTACCATTCTTCTTTCCTTCTCACTTGTTCTCATTCCTTATACTTTTCCATCTTCTGTATCTACAGATTTCAAAACAACTTAAATCTGGCAGTAAGCTATTATTACTCCCCTAAGAGAAGCCCCCAGAACACTATTTATTCTTGATTTCATCCCAAATATTTGTTGCTAACTATTCTTATAATGAGGGCTTTCCTTGGTGGATCAGACGGTAAAGAATCTGCCTTCAATGCAGGAGACCAGGGCTCAATCCCTGGGTCAGGAAGATCTCCTGGAGAAGAGAATGGCAACCCAATCCAGTATTATTGCCTGGAAAATTCCATAGACAGAGGAGGCTGGTGGGCTACAATCCATAAGGTTGCAGCCATGAAATTAAAAGACGCTTACTCCTTGGAAAGAAAGTTATGATCAACCTAGACAGCATATTTAAAAGCAGAGACATTACATTGCCAACAAACGTCCATCTTGTCAAGGCTATAGTTTTTCCAGTAGTCATGTATGAATGTGAGAGTTGGACTATAAAGAAAGCTGAGCACAAAAGAATTGATGCTTTTGACCTGTGGTGTTGGAGAAGACTCTTGAGAGTCCCTTGGACTGCAAGGAGATCCAACCAGTCCATGCTAGAGGAGATTAGTCCTGGGTGTTCATTGGAAGAACTGATGTTGATGCTGAAACTCCAATATTTGGCTACCTGATGTGAAAAGCTGACTCGTTTGAAAATACCCTGATGCTGGGAAAGATTGAAGGTGGGAGGAGAAGGGGATGACAGAGGATGAGATTGTTGGATTTCATCACCAACTCAATGGATATGAGTTTGAGTAAGATCCAGGATTTTGTGACGAACAGGGAGGCCTGCTGTGCTACAGTCCATGGGGTCTCAAAGAGTCAGACATGACTGAGCAACTCAACTTAACTGAATAAAGCAAATTATGGGATTATAAAAGCAAATCATGGCTCAGTTAGTAAAGAATCCACCTGCAATGCAGGAGATCTGAGTTTGATCCCTGAGTTGGGAAGATCCTCTGGAGAAGGGAACTTCTACCCACTCAAGTATCATGGCCTGGAGAATTCCATAAACAGAGGAGCCTGGTTGGATACAGTCCATGGTTACTTGGCTTTTGGGGCTTCCCTGGTGACTCAGATAGTACAGAATCTGCCTTTTCTGCCTGCCAATGCAGGAGACCCGTGTTTGATCCCTGGGTCAGGAAGATTCCCTGGAGAAGGAAATGCAATACACTCCAGTATTCTTGCCTGGGAATTCCATGAACAGAGGAACCTGGCAGCCTAAGTCCATGGGTCTCAAAGAATCAGACACGGCCAAGCAACGAACACACAGAGCAGGGCATAAGAAAACATTGAAATGGTATTATTAGGTAGTTAGAATAGGAAAAAGGAGTCCAAACTAACAGTGGCTAAAAGACAAAGAAAGGAAAAAACTTGTAAAAATAGAACAAAGTAAGGTCCAAGGACCAGAGTGAGAACCTCAGGTGAAGCAAACAACCCTCCTGGTTAGCCCGGTTTACATAGGGCAGGCTCAGGTGCAAGAGCAAAAACATAGAAAGAGGAGCCAAATTTGAACCTCTAGCTTCTTGTCTCTTCTCTTCACGTCTTTTGAGTTGCCCCATCCCCACTCCTCGAGGGTGTATTTTCCTTTGCTTGCTAAAGAAAACTGAACGGTAACACAGAGCTGTAACACTGGTCTGTCTGTCATTTCAAATCTTTGCTATCGGAAGACAAAACCAAGGAATTTACAAACTCCCCTGATAGTATCAAGCTAATGAATGGGAGTCTGCAAGAAATCTCAAGCTCAGTGGAGGAGTTGCTAAAATAATTATGATTGAGAAATAAGCAGAAAAAAATAGGCAACTGGAAGTTAAGAAGTATCTATTGGAAATCTAGGAGGTAATGTAAGTCATATATCTGAGTAGAGAATCTTGATACTTAGGAATTATTTTAAGGAACCAAATCTTGCTTTCCACTTTTGTTGTGAAACTACTCAAGGATATCAATTTAATACCATCAAATAAAAGACAAAGCCAGTTCCAAAAGGAGGAGGGGGAATGCATTCTAAGATGTATACGACTCTGCTAGATGACATCATGAGTGTCCATTCTGTCCATTCTGTTATTGAGATAACAGTGTAGGAATAAGTGATTGAACATTTAATGTTGTGGTCTACATTTCTGCCTGCACAGTTGATTACTGATTGGCCCCAGTTATGTCCTTGCCCCAGGGAAAATTATTATTAAAGTAGGTGGGTGGAAATTCACTTGGTTAGGGATTAACACCACCATCAGAGGAGAATCAGCCTCAAGGGGTCAGCTAGAATGATGTAGGTCTGTTCCATTCCACAACTGCTCAAACAGGCACTGAACTCTTATAGTCCAGGTTCATCTCCCCAAGGTGAACAGTACCTTCATAATATAATTTCTAAGAAGCTGAAAGAAAAATGTTTCTACTTCGACTTCAGACTACAATCAACTGGATCTAAATGATTTGGTAAGCACTGTACTTGGGCAACAAAGAAAGCAATGGCAAGCCACCCCAGTACTATTGCCTAGAAAATCCCATGGATGGAGGAGCCTGGTAGGCTGCAGTCCGTGGGGTCGCTAAGGGTCAGACACGACTGAGCAACTTTACTTTCACTTTCACACATTGGAGAAGGAAATGGCAACCCACTCCAGTGTTCTTGCCTGGAGAATCCTAGGGACGGGGGAGCCTGGTGGGCTTCCGTCTATGGGGTCACACAGAGTCGGACACGACTGAAGTGACTTAGCAGCAGCAGCAGCAGTACTTGGGCGACTTTTAGCAATCATCCCTAATTAGAGAGAAGGTAAATCCTTTGGTAAACCAGAAGTGGAGAAGGAAATGGCAACCTGCTCCAGTATTCTTGCCTGGAAAATCAAAAAGTTTATTTCTTCATTAAGAACATAAATATTTGAAATCTCTTTTAAATCTCTCTTTGAAAGCAATAAAAATTTTAATCATGCAAATTTGACTAAGAAGAAATAAATGATGTTTATTTCATCTATATCCCATACATCATTTCTGAACTGTGAAAAAAAAAAAAGAAAAAAAAAATCAACTTGGAATCATTTCTCTTGGTTCTTGGACTCCCTAAAGTTACCTCTTGTGAATGAATCTTGAGTTGGTAAGATTTTAGTTTAGATGCAAATAAATGCAATTATTTTAAAAGAAATAACATGAGAAAGGAGAATTGATGGAAAAGTTCATTACAACAAAATTGTCAAATTTTTCGCTGTTATTCTTATTTTTAATTCATTTTCATTAGCATAATTCCAAATGGATTTGATAGTTCTATCACAAAGCTGGAAAACAAACTATCATTATCAGTACATCATTATCAGAACAAACTTCATTATAAAAAATGACTCACCTCCCAGAATATTAGAAATAAAAGCAAAAATAAACAAATGGGACCTAATTAAAATCAAAAGCTTCTGCACAGCAAAGGAAATTCTAAGCAAGGTGAAAAGACAGCATTCAGAATGGGAGAAAATAATAGCAAATGAAACAACTGACAAAGAATTAATCTTCAAAACATAAAAGTAGCTACTGCAGCTCAATTCCAGAAAAATAAACGACCCAATCAAAAAATAGGCCAAAGAACTAAACAGGCATTTCTCCAAAGAAGACATACAGATGGCTGACAAACACATGAAAAAATGCTCAACATCCCTCATAATCAAAGAAATGCAAATCAAAACCACAATGAGATACCATTTCACGCCAGTCAGAATGGCTGCTAACCAAAAGTCTACAAGCAATACATGCTGGATAGGGTGTGGAGAAAAGGGAACCCTCTTACCCTGTTGGTGGGAATGCAAACTAGTACAGCCACTATGGAGAACAGTGTGGAGATTCCTTAAAAAACTGGAAATAGAACTGCCATATGATTCAGCCATTGCACTCCTGGACATACACACTGAGGAAACCAGAATTGAAAGAGACACATGTACCTCAATATTCATTGCAGCACTGTTTATAATAGCCAGGACATGGAAGCAACCTAGATGTCCATCTGCAGATGAATGGATAAGAAAACTTTGGTACATATACACAATGAAGTATTACTCAGCCATTAAAAGTAATGCATTTGAATCAGTTCTAATGAGGTGGATGAACCTGGAGCCTATTATACAGAGTGAAGTAAGCCAGAAAGAAAAACACCAATACAGTATACTAACGCATATATATGGAATTTAGAAAGATGGTAATGATAACCCTGTATGCTGCTGCTGCTGCTAAGTCACTTCAGTCGTGTCCGACTCTGTGTGACCCCATAGACGGAAGCCCACCAGGCTCCCCCATCCCTGGGATTCTCCAGCCAAGAACACTGGAGTGGGCTGCCATTTCCTTCTCCAATATGTGAAAGTGAAGTCGCTCAGTCGTGTCCGACTAGTAGCGACCCCATGGACTGCAGCCCACCAGGCTCCTTTCTCCATGTGATTTTCTAGGCAAGAGTACTGGAGTGGCTTGCCATTGCCTTCTCCGGATAACCCTGTATACGAGACAGCAATATAGACACAGGTGTATAGAACAGTCTTTGGGACTCTTTGGGAAAGGATGAGTGTGTGATGATTTGGGAGAATGGCTTTGAAACATGTATATTATCATATGTGAAACGAATCATTCCAGATTCAACGCATCATACAGGATGCTCGGGGCTGGTGCACGGGGATGACCCAGAGGGAGGATAAGGAGCGGATGGAGGTGGGAGGGGGGTTCAAGAAGGGGAACACATGTACATCCGGGGTGGATTCATGTCAATGTATGGCAAAACCAACCAATATAATATTGTACAGTAATTAGCCTCCAATAAAAAATTAAATTAAATTTTAAAAAAAGAAAAAAAAAAGAAATTAGAAAATATAGCCATTTCTCAGTAGAACTACTTCCAGATAGGAATGTTTTCTGAAAGATTATATTTTGTGAAAAAGTGAAATTTTTATAACCAAACTTTACTATCAAATTTAAATGTTTTTCTAGGACTCATTCTTAGTGACCCCCTGACTTTTGAAAGTGCAGTGTACAGTTTTAAAATCTTAATCCACAGTTTTATTTATTGTTTATCGATTATTTAGAATCTTTTAATTTTTTTTTACCAGAATTTTCTGGTTAATATTTCTACTTCCCCTAAACCTCCAATCACATCTTGAGTGCCTCACCCAACCCCTCGGTGTGCATAAGACATCCTGAGATTTGTCATTTGTCCTCAGGACTTCCCTGGCAGCTCAGACGATAAAGCGTCTGCCTTCAATGTGGGAAACCTGTGTTCGATCCCTGAGTCAGGAAGATCCTCTGGAGAAGAAAATGGCAACCCACTCCAGTACTCTTGCCTGGAAAATCCCATGGACAGAGGAGACTGCTAGTCTGCAGTCCATGGGATCGCAAAGAGTCTGACACCACTGAGTGACTTCACTTCACTTCACTTCTTAGATTTATGAAAGATTTTGTTTCTCTATCAAAACAAGCCTTCATCCTACTTAGGTGACTACTTCTCTCCAAATTCTGGTACCAGATGAACTGTCATTACTTTAGAGAGCCTTCCTCTGTGGCTCTATTCAATGGTTCTTATATTCTCGCCATTATTCTCTATGTCTCATTTTCTTAGTAACAATGACCAAAAGCAAGTATATTTCATATAATTATCCTCTGACTTTTATTACTTTCCATGCCGGTCTAGACTGGACAAGCCTCCAGGAAGGGATTTTTTTTTTTAATTTTTTATTTATTTTTGACTGTGCTGGTCTTCTTTGCCTTATGGGTTTTTCTCTAGAAGCAGCAAGCAGGGGCTACTCTCTAGTTCCTGTGAATGGGCTTCCCACCGTGGTGACTTCTTTTGTTGTAGAGCATGAATTCTAGAGCTTGTGGGCCTCAATAGATTCGGCTCACAGGTTCTAGAGCACAGGTTCAATAGTTGTGCTACATGGGCTTATTTGCTCTGTGGCATGTGTGACCTTCGCAGATCAGGAACCCTTTCTCCTGCATTGGGAGGTGGATTCTTTACCGCTGAGATACTAAGGAAACCCAGAATGGATTTTTATTTATCCTTCCCATGGATTCATTTTTCAATAAATATCTGTTGGATGAATGTAAAACACAAGAGCCTGTATTTTTCAAATAGCCCAATTCGGATGGTTGAGGCATAAAAAGAAACAAACACTAAAATTAAAAGTAACTGAAACAAGAAGGCAGAAAGTGAACGTTATGATAGAGTTAATGGAAATGGAAGACTGTGATTATTTCATAGAAGGTACTTCATATTGGGCAGTCAGAAAAGGATTCTATTAGCATGTATCTTTTAAACTGATTAGAATTCTGTTGATATTACCTTAGAAAAAAGTTATGAGCTATATTAATATTTTAATACTAATGAAATGAGTAGTTATAAAAATGGTCAGAAGGAAACAGTCGTGTGAGGATTAGTGAGATAAAGAATCTAGAGAGAAAACTCTAATTCAAGAAATGTCATGGTGTTTTTGAGGAAATGCAAAATAACAGAGTGAGTGGAACATAGTGATCCAGGCAGAGAGAGGCCAGAAGCAAGATCAAAAATATATGAGGGACTCAGATCATGTATGAAATGCTGATAACTCTGAGGTTTTATTCAAGCATGGGTAAATAAGTTCCCCAGTATATTAAATTTGAATAAACAAAAGAAAAAAGAATGAAAGTTATATTTGGATTATGTCTTGTTTGCTTACAATGACACCACCCTAATGGAAGAAGTAAAGGGGAACTAAAGAGCCTCTTGTTGAAAGTGAAAGAGGAGAATGAAAAAGCTTTCTTAGAACTCAACATTGATAAAAAGAAGATCATGGCATCTGATCCCATCACTTAACGGAAAATAGATGGAGAGAAAATGGAAACAGTGACAGATTTTGTTTTCTTGGACAACAAAATTACTCCAGATTGTGACTGCAGCCATGAAATTAAAAGATGCTTGTTCCTTGGAGGGAAAGCTATGACAAATCTAGAGAGCATATTAAAAATCAGAGATGTCACTTTGACGACAAAGGTATGTGTAGTCAAAGCTATGGTTTATCTTGTAGTCATGTATGGATGTGAGAGTTGGACCATAAAGATTGAGTGCCAGAAACTTGATGCTTTTGAACTGTGATGTTGGAGAAAATTCTTGAATGTTCCTGGGACAGCAAAGAGATCAAATCAGTCAGTCCTAAAGGAAATCAGTTCTGAATATTCATTGGAAGGACTGATGCCGAAGTTGAAGCTCCAATACTTTGACCACCGGATGCAAGAAGCTGACTCATTGGAAAAGACCCTGATTCTGGGAAAAAGTGATGGCAGGAGGAGAAGAGGGTGACAGAGCATAAGATGGTTGAATGGCAGCATCAACTCAATGAACATGAGTTAAAGTGAACTCTGGGAGATAGTAAAGGACAAGGAAGCCTGACATGGAGTTACAAAGAGTCGGAAAGGACTGAGCGATTGAACAATAACAACTTAAGAACCAGTAGCACTTAATGTAATCCTTAAAAGACCAGGTTGTCCCTGGTAGCTCAGCTGGTGAGGAAGCTGCCTGCAATGCAGGAGACCCCAGTTCAATTCCTGGGTTGGGACAATCCCCTGGAGAAGGGATAAACTACCCACTCCAGTATTCTTGGGCTTCCCTAGTGGCTCAGCTGGTAAAGAATCAGCCTGTAGTGCAGGAGACCTGGCTTCAATCCTTAGGTTGGAGAGGTACGCTGGAGGAGGGCATGGCAACCCACTCCTGTGCTCTTGCTTAAAAAATACCCGTGGACAGAGGAGCCTGGAGTCCATGGGGTTGCAAAGAGTCAGACATGACTGAACTACTAAGCACAGCACAGCATAGGATCAAATGGAAATGCTTTAAAAACAGAAATTTAGATATAAAATTAGAAAAATGGGGAGTGTTTATTTGTATGGAGTGTATAACAAGTTTACAGCTTGTGAGTATGATGTTAAAAGCTCTGACAGATATCATTTTTGGTCTTAAGTATTTTTATTTTCCTGTCACCAGTTTTTATATTAGAGCTATTGGGGATCTTAGGTGCAACATAATAACATTTTGTCTTCACTTGACAGAAATGCTTCCCTTAAAGCAATACTTAAGTACTTGAGTATTAAATGATACTTAAATATCACAAAACAGTTTGAATTGGAATTATAAGCTCAGGTTCTAAAATAGCACTACAGTACTTTATCATGAGATTATATAGTGGTGTGGTAGTGGGAGTGGTGAGTGAAAATTATTTATATATTAAGCTATCTTCAAATACACATTTTTTTAATAACCTCATATAAAATAAAATTTTGAGAAGCACTTTCAATTTCAGGTTCTTCCCAGAATCCTGAAACTTGAGTTTTCAGATGTTATAGGGAAGCAAAAGAACAAAAATGCCTCTTTCCTGTACACCAAAAAAATTAAAAAAAAAAAAAACAGAGAAAACTTAATGATATGGGAATAGCCTGAAACTTCATTATTTCCTGCAAATGTTCATATTCCCAGAAGTGATTCTCAAAGTATAAGGAAGATGAAGCTTCTTCTCTCCTACTTGTATAAAACGACCACTTCCTTTCAAGTGCCCTCTCTTTATAAAGCACCGTTTTCTGTCCTCTCTCCTTCCCTTTACATCCCTTCTGCACATTTGTGCTGCCAAACTCTTATTTCCCTCTCCTTCGTGAAGAGCAATGTGAAAGACTCTGGAGGGAAACTGACTGGCTGGCTGTTATTTCCTATTAAGCCAAATATAAAACCCTTCATCTTCTTAATTATTCATGATATTTTCAGATGTTTTTCAGTATAGTCTATGTTTTCACTGATAGTTCCAGCTTTTATAGGAGTTTGAGGGTCATCAGTGTAGACAAGTAGTGAGGTGGATTCAGCACTGATTTACAGAGTAACATTTTCTCAGAGAATCTTCTCAAATTGTTAGGTTGTCAAGACAGAAACCATGATTTTGTAAAGTTCCAGTCCCTTATGGATAAGCTCTTATGACCACCTTCATAAGGACTAGAACAAAATCTAGGAAAAGAATCAATGTGCACACACACACACACACATTCTGTCAGTCCATTTCTCTATGAGGAAACATTTGTATAGGAAACTTAATTATCATGTGAATATTGTCTGATGTTGATAGAATTAAATTAAGAGTCATCAGAGGTTGTTCAGAATTGTTATGGATTTTATTTTCTATTGCAAGCCTCTCAGAATAATGATGCTGTGTATCTCTGTCTTTATATCTATGTATTTCTTTACTCTTGCTTCTGGACAACAATACGCTATTTCTTCTGTCCATAAAGCAGAACTAAATCATTAAGGAAATATACACAAGGATTCCTGTATATGCACTTATCAACTGAAGTCATGCTTTGCTACACCATAACATTTTCATGGCATTTTTCACTTCTTCATTCTGTAGTGTATAGATCAGTGAGTTAAGCAAGGGTGTCCCGATTGTATAAAATACAGCCACCATCTCGTCTATTGGAAATGTGGTTGGTGGGCGTGTGTATATGAATATACATGGGCCAAAAAGTATGACAACCACAATGAAGTAGGAGATGCATGTAGAAAGGGCTTTTCCCTTCCTTCTGCACGGTGATTTCTCAGTGAGTACAAGATGACAACATAGGAGATAAACAGGATTATGAAGCCCACCACGCATATGGCTCCACTATTAGAAACAACATGCAAAGTTATCACAAACGTGTCCATGCAGGCAAGTTTCAACAAGGGTTGCAAGTCACAGAAATAGTGGTCAATCAGATTGGGGCCACAGAAGGGCAACCTCAAAGCCAGCAAAATCTGTGCTGAAGAGTGAATACAAGACCCCACACAGGCTAGAATCACCAGTACACCACAGAGGTGCCTGTTCAAGATGGTTGTATATCACAAGGGTTTACAGATGGCTTTGTAGCGATCAAAGGACATGAGGATGATCTCAAAGATCTCCATGCATCCAAAGAAATGGGCTGCAAAGACCTGGATCATGCACTCATTGTAGGAAATGGTTTTCTCCTGAGAAAGGGCATCCACACTTAACCTGGGGGCTATGGTTGTAGAGAAGCAGGCATCAGCAAAGGACAGATAGAATAGGAATACATGGGACTCCCAAGTGTCCTGCTTGTCTTAATAGTCACTACAATAAGAAACTTCCCCAAAAGTGTTGCAAGGTGTAGGATCAAGAAGACTCCAAATATCACTTTCTGATTTCCCGCATCCTGTGTCAAGCCAAAGAGAATGAACTTAGTCACACTCTTATTCACTGACATGGTAATGACTGTAGATAAGATGTAGTTGACAAAGGTTTACTCTGCAGAAAGAAGAAAATAATAGACATCTTGGGAAGATAAGTGGACTGAATTCTGAAGTCCTAGTTTCTGTTTCACACTCTGTTTGTTCCAAATGCCTTTAATCCAATATGAATCTCTGGAAATCTATACATGTTCTAATCTCTCCCAGACCTATTGATTCAGAAGTTAGCTGCCTTGGGTCAAAGGCATTTTTGATTTTTGGATTTTGAAAATACAGAACGCATGGCCTTTAAATTTTTTTATTCCAACCAAGATTGTGAACTCCAGAACTAGTACTTTCCTTGGCAAATGACTTTAACACTTCAAAATTTAACCTCCGGACAAGAAATGGAGTGCAAATAATTGTCATATCTTATTCTGAGTTTTCCTAAAAATTTAAAGAAGATTTTGTGTCCACATCGATGTCAATATACACATGTATATTCCAGGCATTATATATCTTTCATATGTTCTCTAAAATCTAAATAGCACTATTTCAATATTAAGTGCTAATATTATTAGAATCCCTGCTGAAGAAACCATTTTTAGTTTGGTTCACTTTTGTGTCTATTATACTTGACTCCATTGGACTCTTGGTTGAAATATGCTTTGACAATTTTTACCTATGCCTCTTGTGTTCAAGATGTCAGCTTCACTGATGGTCATAATATAAGAAATGTGTGGAGAATACACTAAGGTTTATATAATTTGGGAAACTACTATTTACCCTCTTGACTATACTCCTGAACTTACCCCATTAAAGTACTGAACCTTTCTGCCTATGGATTTGACTTTTAAAATTTCCAATATGTGCATAATCTAATATATGATCTTACTTACACATGTCTCTCTTTAGTCCAAAATTTCCAGAATACTTTCCTAAAAATATTGTTTGAAAAAAATCCTGCAGTTCCATTATACAGTAATAAAATTTTTCTTTTTCAGATATTTGTTAATATCATATATAGTTTGATTGAAATCATCACTGTATTTTCTGACTTTCACTTAGAATTATTTTAGCAATTTTGACATATTGCCATAATTTCCATAGTTTAATTTTTGACGTAATTATATAATGATATATAAAGTTTTAGAATATTGCAGAAAATTTAATGCACATACAAGCAAAGCGAAGAAAGCTTACTGTATTATCTCGCCTGGTTAGAAAAATGTATTTTTATTATACGTAAAATTATATTACAAGCCACATTTTATTTTTTACCACATCTTTATGAAAGCATATTGTCCTGAGTATCTTTTATCTTATATTTTGTAATCTTGGTATTTTACTTACAATTAATATTAATTTAACAAAACAAAATGATATTTCTTGGTAAAAAATACAGTTGCTTGAGTCAGTTTGTCTGGGTTCAAATCGCAGATTCGCTATTTACTAGTTGCAAGATCTTGGGAAAATCACTTTAGACATAATCATGGTTACTATGCAGATAAAATGAAGAATGAGGTGGCTTATAGTAAGAACTATATAAGTCAGTCTCTACTACTTGCACTATTATGTCTTTGCTTCTTTTCTTCTTCTGTGACTTTGTTCCTTTTTATAAAATACAAGCTGTCAATTTTCCCATTTTAATGTAGTCTATATTTTGAAAAAATTTTAAAATAGTAATACAGTATCCACTCACCTTCCGTAATTCCATAATTATCTTTCATTTTTTGTAATATAATTTTTTCATTTTAATTGGAGGCTAATTCTTTACAATGTTGTATTGGTTTTGCCATCTATTGACATGAATCTGCCCCGGGTGTACATGTGTTCACCATCCTGAACCCCCATCCCACCTTCCTCCCCATACCACCCCTCTGGGTCATCCCAGTGCACCAGCCCTGAGCACCCTGTATCATGCATCGAACCTGGACTGGCAATTCACTTCACATATGATAATATACATGTTTTAATGCCACTCTCCCAAATCATCCCACCCTTGCCCTCTCCCACAGAGTCCAAAAGACTGTTCTATACATTTGTCTCTTTTGCTGCTTCACACACATGGTTATCGTTACCATCTTTCTAAATTCCATATATATGTGTTAGTAAACTGTATTGGTATTTTTCTTTCTGGCTTACTTCACTCTGTATAATAGACTCGTTTCATCCACTTCATTAGAACTGATTCAAATTTATTCTTTTTAATTGCTTAGTAATACACCATTGTGTATATATACCACAGATTTCTTATCCATTCGTCTGCTGGTGGGCATCTAGGTTTCTTCCATGTCCTGGTTATTCTAAACAGTGCTGCGATGAACATTGGGGTACAAGTGTCTCTTTCAATTCTGGTTTTCTTGGTGTCTATGCCCAAAAGTGGGATTGCTGGGTCATTTGGCAGTTCTATTTCCAGTTTTTTAAGGAATCTCTACACTGTTCTCTATAGTGGCTGTACAAGTTTGCATTCCCACCTACAGTGTAAGAGGGTTCCCTTTGCTCCACACCCTCTCCAGCATTTATTGCTTATAGACTTTTGGATAGCAGCAATTCTGACTGGTGTGAAATTGTACCTCATTGTGGTTTTGATTTGCATTTCTCTAATAATGAGATGTTGAGCATCTTTTCATGTGTTGTTAGCCATCTGTATGTCTTCTTTGGAGAAATGCCTGTTTACTTCTTTGGCCCATTTTTTGATTGGGTTGTTTATTTTTCTGGAATTGAGCTGCAGGAGTTGCTTGTATATTTTTGAGATTAATTCTTTGTCAGTTGCTTCATTTGTTATTATTTTGTTCCATTCAGAAGGGTGTCTTTTCACCTTGCTTATAGTTTCCTTTGTTGTGCAGAAGCTTTTAATTTTAATTAGGTCCCATTTGTTTATTTTTTATTTTATTTCCAATGTTCTGGGAGATGGGTCATGGAGGATCCTGCTGTGATTTATGTCGGAGAGTGTTTTTTCTATGTTCTCCTCTAGGAGTTTTATAGTTTCTGGTCTTACATTTAGATCTTTAATCCATTTTCAGTTTATTTTTGTGTATGGTGTTAGAAAGTGTTCTAGTTTCATTCTTTTACAAGTGGTTGACCAGTTTTCCCAGCACCACTTGTTAAAGATATTGCCTTTTCTCAATTGCATGTTCTTGATTCCTTTGTCAAAGATAAGGTGTCCATAGGTGCATGGGTTAATCTCTGCTTTTTCTATTTTGCTCCATTGATCTATATTTCTGTCTTTCATTTTAAATACTTAATTGAAATTATTTCGAGTTATTGGGAAGAATGTGGAAAACATTCTCCCTGTTCCTAAAAGTTTAATATGTTTTAAGGTACTTGGAGATAAGATCACTAATTATGTAAGTTATCATACGATTGGTGTTATAAGAGTAGAAACCATCTGCAGAGAGAAAAGTACAAATTCTTAAAGAGTACATTGAATAGTGAATAATTCAAACATTTTTAAAGAGATGAACTTTAACTTAAGAGATTAAGGTTTTAAATCACGTCTGAGAGGTGAATTAGCATAGAATCTGAGGCCACACTGCCTAGATTCACACTCCGTCTGATGCCTATGAGGGTGTATATTTAACAAATTCCTTGATTTTATGCATTTCATTTTCTCCAGCTGTGAAAATATATGATAATGCAATCTAAATTTCAGGGTTACTATGAATGTTGTATAATTCAATATGTGCAAAATATATGGAAGATGCAGGTGTGCAGTACCTTCAATTACAGAGGTTACTTCCATTATGATTATGATTGTTAGCTTTCCAAGAGGGATTTTTCGTTTTCTGAAAATACCAATTCCAAATTTTTATTTACCTAAAAAACACCTCCACAACTGTTTTAAATATTACGTTCCTTTTCTAAGTAGCTGAAATCATATTGGCACTGTGTATCACACCAGTTTTCTCATGGTGACAAGAAGTTAGGAATGATGCTTTCAGAAAATTTAATATGTATATAAATATATATAAATAAAAGTACATAACACCTTCAGTAATATGGGCCCATGATAATAGGAAAGTCAGTTCAGTTCAGTTCAGTTCAGTTCAGTCGCTCAGTCGTGTCCGACTCTCCGCGACCCCATGAATCACAGCACGCCAGGCCTCCCTGTCCATCACCATCTCCCGGAGTTCACTCAAACTCATGTCCACAGAGTCGGTGATGCCATCCAGCCATCTCATTCTCGGTTGTCCCCTTCTCCTCCTGCCCCCAAACTTTCCCAGCATCAGAGTCTTTTCCAGTGAGTCAACTTGTTGAATGAGGTGGCCAAAGTATTGCAGTTTCAGCTTTAGCATCAGTCCTTCCAATGAACACCCAGGATTGATCTCCTTTAGAATGGACTGTTTGGATCTCCTTGCAGTCCAAGGGACTCTCAAGAGTCTTTTCCAGCACCACAGTTTAAAAGCATCAATTCTTCGGTGATCAGCTTTCTTCACAGTCCAACTCTAATATCCATAGATGACCACAGGAAAAACCATAGCCTTGACTAGACGGACCTTGGTTGGCAAAGTAATGTCTCTGCTTTTTAATATACTATCAAGGTTGGTCATAACTTTCCTTCCAAGAAGTAAGCGTCTTTTAATTTCATGGCTGCAATCAACATCTGCAGTGATTTTGGAGCCCCAAAAAATAAAGTCTGACACTGCTTCCACTGTTTCCCCATCTATTTCCCATGAAGTGATGGGACCAGATGCCATTATCTTTGTTTTCTGAATGTTGAGCTTCAAGCCAACCTTATCACTCTCCTCTTTCACTTTCATCAAGAGGCTTTGTAGTTCCTCTTCACTTTCTGCCATAAGGGTAGTGTCATCTGCATATCTGAGGTTATTGATATTTCTCCCGGCAATCTTGATTCCAGCTTGTGCTTCTTTGAGCCCAGTGTTCCTCATGATGTACTCTGCATATAAGTTAAATAAGCAAGGTGACAATATACAGCCTTGAGGTACTCCTTTTCCTATTTGGAACCAGTCTGTTGTTCCATGACCAGTTCTAACTGTTGCTTCCTGACCTGCATACAGGTTTCTCAAGAGGCAGGTCAGGTGGTCTGGGATTCCCATCTCGTTCAGAATGTTCCACAGTTTATTGTGATCCACACAGTCAAAGGCTTTGGCATAGTCAATGAAGCAGAAATAGATGTTTTTCTGGAACTCTCTTGCTTTCTCCATGATCCAGCCGATGTTGGCTATTTGATCTCTGGTGCCTCTGCTTTTTCTAAAATCTGCTTGAACATCTGGGAGTTCACGGTTCACATATTGCTGAAGCCTGGCTTGGAGAATTTTGAGCATGACTTTACTAGCGTGTGAGATGAGTGCAATTGTGCGGTAGTTTGAGCATTCTTTGGCATTCCCTTTCCAGTCCTGTGGCCACTGCTGAATTTTCCAAATTTGCGGGCATATTGTGTGCAGCACTTTCACAGCATCGTCTTTCAAGATTTGAAATAGCTCAATTGGAATTCCATCACCACCACTAGCTTTGTTCGTAGTGATGCTTTCTAAGACCCACTTGACTTCACATTCCAAGATGTCTGGCTCTAGGTCAGTGATCACGTTATCGTGACTATCTTGGTCGTGAAGATCTTTTTTGTACAGTTTTTCTGTGTATTCTTGTCACCTCTTCTTAATATCTTCTGCTTCTGTTAGGTCCGTACCATTTCTGTCCTTTATCGAGCCCATCTTTGCATGAAATGTTCCCTTGGAATCTCTAATGTTCTTGAAGAGGTCTCTTGTTTTTCCTATTCTGTTGTTTTCCTCTATTTCTTTGCATTGATCACTGCGGAAGGCTTTCTTATCTCTCCTTGCTATTGTTTGTAACTCTGCATTCAGATGCTTATACCTTTCCTTTTCTCCTTTGCTTTTCTTTTCTCTTCTTTTCACAGCTATTTGTAAGGCCTCCTCAGACAGCCATTTTGCTTTTTTACATTTCTTTTCCATGGGCATGGTCTTGGTCCCTCTCTCCTGTACAATGTCACGAACCTCCGTCCAGAGTTCATCAGGTACTCTATCTATCAGATCTAGTCCCTTAAATCTATTTCTCACTTCATGAACATCTTTTATTATGATTTATTCGCTACCTAAGAACAGAAATAGCTAAGTTGTTTAACAAAATTATCATTAAAAAATAAAAAAAAATTGGACTTTATGCTCATCTTCAATGAAATGTCTACCTTCTTGAAGATATGCAGCTTCCAGGGGAGATATGTCTTTCTATTCCCTACACTAAAAAACTAAATGGGAAGCATACAAGTTGATCCATTGTGGTCCCAACGAAATAAAGTCTGGACCCTCAGTGACCCGAGATATGATTTGTTGGTGGCTTCGGATTTCTTACTTCCTTCCCTGGAGAAGGGAATAGGTACCCACTCCAGTATTCTGGCCTTGAGAATTCTATGGACTGTATAGTCCATGGGGTTGCAAAGAGTTGGACATGACAGAGTGACTTTCACTTCTTAGAAAGTGATCTTAAATGCTCATTTTTTATCAATCTCATGCAAAACAGCAAAATTAAATATATCTTTTTTATATTTAATAGGATCGTGTTCTGTAATTGTTATAATTTTTAAGCCTTTATTTTTTATAGCAGTTTTAGGTTCACAATAAAATTAAGAGAAAGGTTCAGAGATTTCCCATACAGTCCCTGCCCTAATACATGTATAACTTCCACCTCATTATCAACTATCCCACCAGAGTGGTGCATTTGTTACACTGATGAAGCCTCACTGACAATCACCTGAAGTCCATGGTTTACCAGAGGGCTCACTCTTGGTGGTGTGCATTCTATGGATTTGAATAAATGTGCAATGATATGTATCTATTACTGTAATATTATAGAGAATATGTTCACTGCCCTAAAACATGATCATTTTTACACTTCTAGAACATAGAACACAGTAAGTCTTTTCATAGAGTACATCATTTTCTTTCAATTCTAAATAAAATGTCTCACTAAAAAATTTAGTTGATGAAAAGTAACACTTTGAGTGAGATCTATCTGTGTGTTTTGATTGTAAGAATTATTAGCTCCTATATACCATAAAGGCAGGCTGATATTTCATAAATGTCAGTATTTCCAATGGTGGTCTAGTGGTTAAGACTCCGTACTCCCAATGCAGGAGGCACAGGTTCAATCCCTGGTCAGGGAACTAAGATCCTGCATGCCATTAGACAAGGCCAAAGGAAAACAGAAAGAAAAGGAAAAGTGAATATTTTAAAGAGATGGCACATCATAAATGCAATAAAATGATTACTATAGTTTTCAAGAACAATGACTGAAATACTCACTGTGGCTCTCATAGTCCTCTAACTCAGAGCCAGTGCTTCTGGATTCAGCAGCCAAGCCTGGCACTGTCAAATAACGTGCTTGCTAATGGCTATCCATTTTAAAGGGCACGTTTGCATGTGTGTATGTGTGTGTGTGTGTGTGTGTGTGTGTGTGTGTGGTGTGTATTTAGTGAATTATGCAATCCTTTCAGATTTGCTTTAATATTTTTTGTTCATTTGATTTTACCATCTCATAAAGCAAGTTCATCTGTTTTTTTTTCTTTTTTTAAATTTTTATTGGAGCAGAATTGTTTTACAAAGTTGTATTATTTTCTACTATATGAGAAAACCATAATTCCAAAAGATAGATGCATCCCAATGCGGCACTTTTTACTGCAGTCAGGACATGGAAGCAGCCTCCATCAACAGAGGAATGGATGAAGATGTGGCACATATACACAATGGAATATTACTCAGCTATATAAGGGTCAAAACTGTGCCATTTGAGAGATGTGCATGGATCTAGAGACTGTCATACTGAGACAAGTCCATGTTATTCTATTTTGTTTATTTCAAGTTAAGCTGGGAGGCAGGATTTAGCAGAGGCTAGTCGGAGAGGAACCAGGACTGGAACTGAAACATTTGTGCTCCATGGCAATTCTTGCTAACACTCTGCTCCACACTGTTACATAAAATATCCGTCTCCAGCTATCCAGGAGGAGCCAACATAAAGCCAGAAAATCATAAGCAGGTAAAGAAGTAAACCTCTGACATGTTCAGTGCATGTTCTGACTAGTAAATGGGTGCAAACTTCAGGATGGGTCAAAGAGATCAGCTTTTTAGATGTATATCTGAAAAATAATAGTGAGGAGTAAAGGATAGAGAGATTAGAGAATAGTGGCAGGAATCAGAGCAAAAAGGGAAAATCTGATTGTGGGAAATAGCCAGAAAAGGAAGAAGAACCAGGGGATGAGACAGGGTAAATCTCACAAGACAAGGGTGAGCGTAGGGGTAAAGAGTAGTTTATCCCAGGGTTTCACTAAAGAGTTATCTTTCTCTTCTCCAGTCCTCATATTATCCCTTACTCCATCCCAGAAAGAATGCAATTAGGGGCTGTAAGTAGGGGCGATGGTGTGTCCTGGACAGAACATGTTAGTATAATAATTAGGACAATAAGTATCACAACATCACCAGATTCAGTGCTTACCCACTGCATATCATTAATCTGTGCCCGTGTCCTTCCTATCTGTATGCTTTGTAAATAAGAAATGTGTAAGTATAGAATACTGTGCCTCTGTTCCCTTCAATATGCCCCCAATTTGGATAAGAATTGGGCCTGGACCAGTGTTGCATTAAGCAAAGACCAATGAAAGAAGAGGATGCCCCAAATATTAGAATCTTCTCATCTCCAAGGGAAATGTGTTTCTTGAACTTGAGGTTTCTCAGGAGACAGAACTGGGTAGAGGCAACTGACCTAAAACCCAGTCTTCAATGGGAGGCAAGAAAAAGGAATTTGTTAAGTTGGGCTTGAAAATTTATCTATTTTCTTTGTGGGAAAAAAAAAGAGAGAACGCTATGAGCTCTTGCTCCTTCAATTCTGATTTACTTTGAAGACAAATTATGCTCAATATTTGCAACATGTAAATTGTACTCCAAATAGATCAACTCTGTTTTCTGTCGCAGGACCTATGGGGAGAGAAGATGCTCCATACATACCAACCCTTCCTAGAAGGCCTGAGTTAGACACTTCAAAACGGTCTGTAATACTGGCAGAAATTCTTACTCTGCTCTTAGAAATTTCTAGAATAAATAGGAAATATTCTCACTATTCTGGGTTAAAACTATCTCTAAATAGCCACATCTATTACCCCAAATCATTTCCTGACATAGCATATGAATTAAACATTTCCTCTTCCTCCAACATCTATTTCTGTTCAATTCAGTTCAGATGCTCAGTCGGGTCCGACTCTTTGCGACCCCATGAATTGCAGCACACCATGCCTCCCTGTCCCGGAGTTTACCCAGACTCATGTCTATCGAGTCGGTGATGCCATCCAGCCATCTCATCCTCTGTCGTCCAGTCTCCTCCTGTCCCCAATCCCTCCCAGCATCAGGGTCTTTTCCAATGAGTCAGCTCTTCTCATGGGTTTCAGCTTTGCCATCAGTCCTTCCAATGAACACCCAGGACTGATCTCCTTTTGAAGGGGATGGTTGGATCTCCTTGCAGTCCAAAGGACTCTCAAGAGTCTTCCAACACCACTGTTCAAAAGCATCAATTCTTCAGCGCTCAGCTTTCTTCACAGTCCAACTCTCACATCCATACATGACCACGGGAAAAACCATAGCCTTGACTAGGTGGGCCTTTGTTGGCAAAGTAATGTCTCTGCTTTTAATATGCTATCTAGGTTGGTCATAACTTTCCTTCCAAGGAGTAAGCGTCTTTTAATTTCATGACTGCAGTCACCATCTGCAGTGATTTTAGAGCCCAGAAAAATAAAGTCAGCCACTGTTTCCAATATTTCCCCATCTATTTGCCATGAAGTGATGGGACAAGATTCCATGATCTTAGTTTTCTGAATGTTGAGCTTTAAGCCAACTTTTTCACTCTCCTCATTCACTTTCATCAAGAGGCTTTTTAGATACTTTTCACTTTCTGCCATAACGGTGGTGTCATCTGCATTTCTAGGGTTATTGATATTTCTCCTGGCAATCTTGATTCCAGCTTGTGCTTCTCCCAGTCCAGCGTTCCTCATGATGTACTCCGCATATCAGTTAAATAAACAGGGTGACAATATACAACCTTGACGTACTCCTTTTCCTATTCGGAACCAGTCTGTTGTTCCATGTCCAGTTCTAACTGTTGATTCCTGACCTGCATACAGGTTTCTCAAGAGGCAGGTCAGGTGGTCTGGTATTCACATCTCTTTCAGAATTTTCCACAGTTTATTGTGATCCACACAGTCAAAAGCTTTGGCATAGTCAATAAAGCAGAAATAGATATTTTTCTGGAATTTTCTTGCTTTTTCCATGATCCAGCAGATGTTGGCATTTTGATTTGTGGTTCCTCTGCCTTTTCTAAAAACTGCTGGAATATCTGGAAGTTCACAGTTCTCGTATTGCTGAAGCCTGGCTTGGAGAATTTTGAGCATGACTTTCCTAGCGTGTGAGATGAGTGAAATTGTGGGGTAGTTTGAGCATTCTTTGGCATTCCCTTTCTTTGAGATTGGAATAAAGACTGACCTTTTCCAATCCTGAGGCCACTGCTGAGTTTTCCAAACTTGCTGGCATATTGAGTTCAGCATGTTCACAGTATCATCTTTCAGGATTTGAAATAGCTCAACTGGAATTCCATCATCTCCACTAGCTTTGTTCATAGTGATGCTTTCTAAGACCTACTTGACTTCTCATTCGAGGATGTCTGGCTCTAGGTGAGTAATCACACCATTGTGAAGATGTTTTTTGAGAATTTCTTTGCCAAGGCTTTGAAGGAAAAATGGCTTCACCCTTCCCACCCAACCCTGAAGGATTAACTGAATGAGCCATTTAGTTCAGTTAGTCCAGAATCACAGCAATCCATGAGGCTAATTAATCCCAGACAAGATTATCAAATGGAAGATTCTGCCCACAGAGCCCTCCTCACTTCCTACTCTGTCCTCCAGGGACAGCTTCCATTTAAGCTACCAAGAGCTCCACTTATGTACCCTACTCCAAGGAAAAACCACACTTTCAAAGTCACATGGAGGTCTAGACTACAAAAAGTCACCAAAGACTCTATCCTTTAAGTCAGATACTTCCTAATTACAGAAGCAGCTCTAAGTGTATGTAAAGGTTCAAATAGATGTAATCTAATTGAATTCTATCTTCATGACTTATGTTTCTGTGACTTTAAACAAGTTTCTTAACTTCTCCCAGTTTCATATTGTAGAAACTGCTACTGTTAGATATATTAATTGTTATATAAAACCTGATGATACTGGTAAATATGACTAATGACAATGAAAAGTAATAATTAAAATTTCTATAATTCCTATAGCATTTTGGAATCAGTCACTAGATAAAGGAAGGGATAAGACAAAAATGGAAAGAAAAATGTTTTTATATATTTTTATATTTAAAAGAATTTCTTAAAATATGATTTACATACAGTAGACTGCACCATTTTAAACATACAGTAAATAGCTTATGACAAATATGTACGCTCATTTCACAATATTTATTCTTCCAATCTACGAACATGGTATATTTCTCCATCTATCAGTGTCCTTTCTGATTTCTTTCACCAATGTTTTATAGTTTTCTATATATAGGTCTTTTGTTTATTTAGGTAGATATATTCCTAAGTATTTAATTCTTCTCATTGCAACTGTGAATGGAATTATCCCCTTAATGTCTCTTTCTATTTTCTCATTAATAGTGTATAGGAACACAAGGAATTTCTGTGTGTTGATTTTATATCCTGCAACTTTACTATATTCATTGATTAACTCTAGTAATTTCCTGGTAGAGTCTTTAGGGTTTTCTGTGTAGAGGATCATGTCATCTGCAAACAGTGAGAGTTTTACTTCTTCTTTTCCAATTTGGATTCATTTTATGTCTTTTTCTGCTCTGATTACTGTGGTCAAAACTTCCAAAATTATGTTGAATAGTAGTGGTGAAAGTGGGCACCCTTGTCTTGTTCCTGACATTAGGGGAAACGCTCTCAATTTTTCACCATTGAGGATAATGTTTGCTGTGGGTTTGTCATATATAGCTTTTATTATGTTGAGGAATGTTCCTTCTATTCCTGCTTTCTGGAGGGTTTTGATCATAAATGGATGTTGAATTTTGTCAAAGGCTTTCTCTGCATCTATTGAAATAATCATGAAAATGAGTATATTACTCAAAGTAATTTCTAGGTTCAATGAAATCCCTATCAAGCTACCAATGGTATTTTTCACAGAGCTAGAACAAATAATTTCACAATTTGTATGGAAGTACAAAAAACCTCGAATAGCCAAAGCAATCTTGAGGAAGAAGAATGGAACTGGGGGAATCAACCTGCCGGACTTCAGGCTCTACTACGAAGCCACAGTCATCAAGACAGTATAGTACTGGCACAAAGGCAGAAATATAGATCAATGGAACAAAATAGAAAGCCTAGAGATAAATCCATGCACCTATGGACACCTTATCTTTGACAAAGGAGGCAAGAATATAAAATGGAGAAAAGACAACCTCTTTAACAAATGGTGCTGGGAAAACTAGTCAGCCACTTGTAAAAGAAAGAAACTAGAACACTCCCTAACACAGTACACAAAAATAAACTCAAAATGGATTAAAGATCTAAATGTAAGACCAGAAATTATAAAACTCTTAGAGGAGAACATAGGCAAAACACTCTCTGACATAAATCACAGCAGGATCCTCCATGACCCACCTCCCAGAATATTGGAAATAAAAGCAAAAATAAACAAATGGGACCTAATTAAAATTAAAAGCTTCTGCACAACAAAGGAAACTATAAGCAAGGTAAAAAGACAGCCTTCAGAATGGGAGAAAATAAAGCAAATGAAGCAACTGACAAAGGATTAATCTCAAAAATATACAAGCAACTCCTGCAGCTCAATTCCAGAAAAATAAACTACCCAATCAAAAAATGGGCCAGAGAACTAAACAGACATTTCTCCAAAAAAGACATACAAATGGCTAACAAACACATGAAAAGATGCTCAACATCACTCATAATCAGAGAAATGCAAATCAAAAGCACAATGAGGTACCATCTCCCACAAGTCAGAATGGCTGCTATCCAAAAGTCTACAATCAATAAATGCTGGAGAGGGTGTGGAGAGAAGGGAACCCTCTTACGCTGTTGGTGGGAATGCAAACTAGTACAGCCACTATGGAGAACAGTGTGGAGATTCCTTAAAAACTGGAAATAGAACTGCCGTATATCCTATCCATCGCACTCCTGGGCATACTCACCAAGGAAACCAGAATTGAAAGAGACACATGTACTCCAATGTTCATTGAAACTCTGTTTATAATAGCCAGGACATGGAAACAACCTAGATGTCCATCAGCAGATGAATGGATATGAAAGCTGTGGTACATATACACGATGGAGTATTACTCAGCCATTAAAAAGAATACATGTGAATCAGTTCTAATGAAGTGGATGAAACTGGAGCCTATTATACAGAGAGAAGTAAGCCAGAAAAGAAAATACCAATGCAGTATACTAATGCATATATATGAAATTTAGAAAGATGTTAACGATAACCCTCTATCTGTTCTGTTCTGTTCCATCGCTCAGTCGTGTCCGACTCTTTGCGACCCCGTGGACTGTAGCCTACCAGGCTGTTCCGTCCATGGGATTCTCCAGGCAAGAATACTGGAGTGGGTTACCATTTCCTTCTCCAGGGGATCTTCCCGACCCAGGGATCGAACCTGGGTCTCCCGCATTGGAGGCAGACGCTTTAACCTCTGAGCCACCACGAGACAGCAAAAGAAATACAGATGTATAGAACAGTCTTTTGGACTCTGTGGGAGAGGGCGAGGGTGGGATGATACGGCAGCATGACATTGCAACATGTATATTATCATATGTGAAACGAATTGCCAGTCCAGGTTCAGTGCATATTACATGATGCTCAGAGCTGGTGCACTGGCATGATCCAGAGGGAATTTATGGGGAGGGAGGTGGGAGGGGAGTTCAAGATGGGGAACACATGTACACCAGTGGCAGATTCATGTCATGCATGGCAAAGCCTATACAATTTTGTAAAGTAATTAGCCTCTAATTACAATAAATATATAAAAACAAATGTATACACTCATGTAAATACCACCACATGACAGGGGATTATTAATTTTATTCTTCTAGTCAAATGACCAGATTTTGACTTTCTGTGTGTCTTCTCTTCATAATTAAAGTCTTTATTTTTCCTTTTGCTCTTTATTTTTTGGTATTATAATATGGTTCCTTCTGAAGTAAGACAGAATATCAATCCCATGCCACTCTCCAGCCTCTGGTGGTTTATATATGTTTATACAATTATTTATTTATTAGTTCATTAGGTAATTGACCATTTACACTATTCTAGGTGCTATTCTAGGCACTGGAGATGTCATAGTATTTTTAAGACACAAATTTCTACCATCATAAAAGTATATTGTATTATATGTACCAGAAAATAAAATGAATAAACTGTATGACAGCTTAGGGAATATAAGTGCTAAGGAGAAATATTAAGCAGAGATGGAGGAACAGGAGACAGAGAAGGTTACTGGTTGGGCATTGAAATTTTATGAAGTAGTCTAAAGAGTTAATATTGAAGATACATTTTAATAATAAATCAAAAGTATTGAAGGGATAAGCTATGAATATATCCAGAGGAAGGATAATTAAGAGACAGAAAACAGGCTTGCAAAGATTCTTAGAAATGATCACAGCAATAAGACCAGTTACCATCTTTGACCATAAAATTTTATTACAGAAAAGAATATAATCAGATCTTCCACACTTTGATTGTCAGAGTCTACATGTCCACGAGTGCTGAGATTACCAAAGAGATATGCTCATGCAAAACATCTCCAAGTGGCGTCATATGAGTTCATCCGCCACAGTTTACAGTCCAGTTTTCAGATCAATAGTGAAATCAGTCAGTGAGGTCGCTCAGTTGTATCCGACTCTTTGCGATCCCATGGACTGCTGCACGCCAGGCTTCCCTGTCCATCACCAACTCCAAGAGCTTGCTCAAACTCATGTCCATCAAGTAGGTGATGTCACTCAACCATCTCATCCTTTTTCATCCCCCTTCTTCTCCTGCCTTCAATATTTCTCAGCATCAGGGTCTTTTCCAATGAGTCAGTTCTTCCCATCAGGTGGCCAAAGTATTGGAGCTTCAGCTATAGGAAAATAGTCTTGATTATGTTTATTCTCAGAGATAGATTCAATGTCTGTTTGCTTGTGGACTGGCTCCTACTATTGATACTCATTAGTTAACAGTACTCAAACAAGAATACAAATTTAGTCAGATGCATGAAAAATAAGAGTTTCTCAGGTGGCATAGAATCTGCTGCCAATACAGGAGATGCAAGAAATGCAGGTTTCATCACTGGGTCAGGAACATCTCCTGGATAAGGAAATGGCAACTCACTACAGAATTCTTGCCTGGAGAAACACATGGACAGAAGAGCCTCACAGGGTGCAGTCCATGGGTCTCAAAACAGTCAGACACGACTGAGTGACTGAGCACACACACACACATTATGACATTAGTTCTATTTTATTTGTCAGTTATTGCCTTTTTCATATGACCTCATCCGTGGTTAGTAACTCCTTGCAGTTAGTTTTTATAATATAACTCTAACAGCTTTATAAAATCCATTCAGAATTAATCAAAAATTAGGGAAGTGTCCATGAATTTAAAATACAAAAACAAATATGTATAAAAAACTAAGAAATATGAAAATAACAATCAACATGATGAACAAAACATATTAATGTATATATAGATAAATTATGTATCAATACAGTGGATATCTTTGTTATAACTAAAATTATCTGATTTGAACAGGAAGTGAGGCGCTATTTCCCTGTACATAGTCAGGCAAAGGTAAAGCTAATTTTTAAGAGTATTTTAGAGACAAATGGATGATAGAAATCAGGGACAAATTATTAAACTTGGATAAGAAATATAACAACAACAACAACAACAAACCAATACTGTACAAAATCAGAAGGTAAACCTTTAGAAAGAATGGGATGTGGCTCACAAGCAGAAACATCAAAGTAGACAGCTAACATGAGGAGTGGCCTTGTACCCCCACAAAGATGATGGAACTTCAGGTTCTTTCTCTGAGACATTGGTTAAAACAATACAGGTTTTGCTGGGTGCTCACTCTACCTATTTCCCTACATGCCCCACTGGTACACATCTACACTGTCCACAATAGAATGAGAACACTTTCTCTTTTCCATCAATCCAATTATATTTAAACTCTGACAGAATTAACAGTTGGCATCTTTTGCTTTGCCATCTCGAGTCAGACTTTGTTGCACCATAATTTCTCATGGCCTGTTTGACTTCTGCATTCCTCATAGTGTAAATCAGAGGATTGAGCAAGGGTGTCACAATAGTGTAAAACACAGCCATCATCTTGTCCACTGGAAATACAGTTAGAGGGCGAGCATATATGTGTATGTATATGTATATACACGGTACAAAGAATAAGACAATAACAATAATGTGGGAGGTGTGTGTGGAAAGTGCCCTGCTTCTTCCTTCTGTGCTACAGTTACTCAGAGAATGTAAGACGAAAACATAGGAGATTAGCAGCAGTATGAAACTCCCCAAGCATACGACCCCACTATTAAACACTATGAGTAGGTTGATGACATAAGTATCAATGCAGGCAAGTTTCAACAACGGTTGCATATCACAGAAATAGTGATCAATAACATTGGAGCCACAGAAGGGTAATTTCAAAGCCAAGAGAATCTGTGCTGAAGAATGGATACAGGCCCCCACCCAGGCCAGTTTCACCGGTGCGCCACAGACACGATGGCTCATGATGGCTGTGTACAGCAGGGGCTTGCAAATGGCCACATAGTGATCAAAGGACATGAGGATGAGCCCCAAGATTCCCATGCACCCAAAGAAGTGAACTGCAAAGATTTGGGTCATGCATTCATTGTAGGAGATGACTTCTCAGATACAGAATCTGCAATCAACCTAGGGGCAATGGTTGTTGAAAAACAGGCATTAGCAAAGGATAAGTAGAAAAGGAAGAAGTACAAGGGCTCTGAAGTGTCTGGTTATTTCGTATGGTCATCACAATCAGGAAGTTTGCCAACAGAGTCCCAAGGTATAGAGATAGGAAGATAACAGATACTACTTTCTCCTTTAGTAGAGTCTGTGTTAACCCAAGCAGAATGAACTCATTCACATTACTGTTCACTTCCATGGTTATGGTGAATACGGAACAGGCACAGCTGAGAAGTGGTTCATCTGCAAAAAAAAAAAAAAAAAAGAAAGTTGGAGAAATGGTGACTTGGCAATTGCAGTCTATTTGGATGCAGAATTGCAATTTTTAGAATTCTAATTTCATTGAACGTATAACTTGGTGTTTCTCAAAATTTTTCATACACTATAGTCACTCAGAATTTGGTGTTTTTTTTTTTTTTTTTTTAATGTTAACAGGCTTTAAACATTAGCATTGATTCAAGATCTTCTTATGGGTTGCCTTTTTTTTTTTTTTTGGTGGGGGGGACTCTCAAGTGACTGTGCACTCTGCCATGATCTGAAAACTAGTGAATTTGTTTTATGATCTTGATCAGATCATTTTAGTGTTTTGATGCTCTTTCTTTATATGACAGAGAATCTAACAGATACATTATTAAGCATTGCATATGTGTATGATACATATATATGCATATAATGTGTATGCACATCAATTACTGATAATAATATCTGTATATAATTTAGAAATCATATATTTGGAGATTCTCTCCTGAGTGAATACATTTCTGGATTTGAACAACAGTTAGTAGCCATTATTCCTGATCTCTTCAGTATCTTTGTTGGGTTACACTTAAGAAAAAAGCTGATTTTTCCATCTTTAGGCTCCTTGCAGCTATAACTTTACCTTCATTGCCAGTTAGGGCACATGAACTATTTGAGCAAATCATTGAGGCTAGCAATATTTTGGAAAATTGCTATATATATTTGATATAAACTATTACATATGTTAGATGCATGCTAGTAAATTTCACATTCTGTGTACTCAACCTATTATTTCATTTTCTATATTTCTGTAACCCGTGTACTATTCTCCTTCATATCTAATTTTCCTACCACTGTCATCTAGAAGATGGCATTCTTTTAATTTTTTCTCTTTAAAATGTAAGTTTAAAAATGTATTTCAGAAATTCAACATAAAAATACATCTCCTTGTTCTCCTTTACTTTTTTCTTATATACATATATCTATATAATTTCAATCATCTTATTAATTTTCTGATTTTCCTTTTTTAATTTAAAAGTTTTTTCTATGTTAGCCAAACTGTATTTGTAGTGTAATTATCTGCCTAACAATTATAAATAAAAATGCTGTTAGTCACTCAGTCATGCTTGACTCTTTGTGACACCATGGACACCAGGCTCTTCTGTCCATAGTATTCTCCAGGCAAGAATGCTGGAGTGTGTTGCCATTCCTTCCTCCAGGAGATCTTCCCAACCCAGATTTCAAATCCAGGTCTCCTTCATTGCAGACAGATTCTTTACCAGCTGAGCCACAAGGGGAGCCCAAAATTGACATATCAAAATCTATTTTCTTTTTTGTCTTTTTTTTTTATTGGAGGCTAATATGAGTTTGAGTGAACTCCAGGAGTTGGTGATGGACAGGGAGGCCTGGTGTACTGTGATTCATGGGGTCACGGAGAGTCGGACACGACTGAGCGACTGAACTGAACTGAACTGAACTACTTTACAATATTATATTTGTTGGTTTTGCCATATATTGACATGAATCCAGTGTGTACAATGTGTACTCTCATCCAATGTGTACTCCCCGGGTGTACATGTGTTCCCCTTCTTGAACCCCCCTCCCACCTCCCTCCTCTCCTTATCCTCCCTCTGAGTCATCCCCGTTCACCAGCCCCGAGGATCCTGTATCATGCGTCGAACTTGGACTGGTGATTTGTTTCACTTATGATAATACACATGTTTCAGTGCCATTCTCCCAAATCATCCCACCCTCACCCTCTCCCACAGAGTCCCAAAGACTGTTCTATACACCTGTGTCTATTTTGCTGTCTCGTATATAGGGTTATCATTACCATCTTCCTAAATTCCATATATATGCATTAGTATACAGTATTGGTGTTTTTCTTTCTGGCTTACTTCACTCTGTATAAGAGGCTCCAGTTTCATCCACCTCAATAGAACTGATTCAAATTCATTCTTTTTAATGGCTGAGTAATACTCCACTGTGTATATGTACCAAGGCTTTCTTATCCATTCATCTGCAGATGGACATCTAGGTTGCTTCCATGTCCTGGCTATTATAAACAGTGCTGCAATGAACATTGGAGTACGCGTTTCTCTTTCAATTCTGGTTTCCTCGGTGTGTATGCCCAGGAGTGTGATTTCTGGGTCATATGGCAGTTCTATTTCCAGTTTTTTAAGGAATCTCCACACTGTTCTCCATAGTGGCTGTAATAGTTTGCATTCCCACCAACAGTGTAAGAGGGTTCCCTTTGCTCCACACCCTCTACAGAATTTATTGCTTAGACTTTTGGATAGCAGCCATTCTGACTGGTGTGAGATGGCACCTCATTGTGCTTTTGATTTGCATTTCTCTGATTATGAGGGATGTTGAGCATTTTTTCATGTGTTTGTTAACCATCTTTATGTCTTCTTTGGAGAAATGTCTGTTTAGTTCTTTGGCCCATTTTTTGATTGGGTCGTTCATTTTTCTGGGATTGAGCTGCAGGAGTTGCTTGTATATTTTGGAGATTAATTCTTTGTCAGTTGTTTCATTTGCTATTATTTTCTCCCATTCTGAAGGTTGTCTTTTCACCTTGCTTGTAGTTTCCTTTGCTGTGCAGAAGCTTTTAATTTTAATTAGGTCCCATTTGTTTATTTTTGCTTTTATTTCTAATATTCTGGGAGGTCGGTCATGGAGGATCCTGCTGTGATTTATGTCGGAAAGTGTTTTGCCTAGGTTCTCCTCTAGGAGTTTTATAGTTTCTGGTCTTACATTTAGATTTTTAATCCATTTTGAGTTTATTTTTGAGTATGGTGTTAGGGAATATTCTAGTTTCATTCTTTTACAGGTGGCTGACCAGTTTTCCCAGCACCACTTGTTGAAGAGACTGTCTTTCTCCATTTTATATTCTTGCCTCCTTTGTCAAAGATAAGGTGTCCAAAGGTGCATGGATTTATCTCTGGGCTTTCTATTTTGTTCCATTGATCTATATTTCTGTCTTTGTGCCAGAACCATACTGTCTTGATGACTGTGGCTTTGTAATAGAGCCTGAACTCCAGCAGGTTTGATTCCCCCAGTTGCATTCATCTTCCTCAAGATTACTTTGGCTATTCGAGGTTTTTTGTATTTCCATACAAATTGTGAGATTATTTTTTCGAGCTCTGTGAAAAATATCATTGCTAGCTGGGTAGGGATTGCATTGAATGTTTATAAATTACTTTGGGTAGTATACTCATTTTCACAATATTTATTCTTCCGACCCACGAACAAGGTATATTTCTCCAACTATTAATGTCCTATTTCATTACTTTCACCAGTGTTTTATAGTTTACTATGTACAAGTCTTTTGTTTCTTTAGGTAGATATATTCCTAAGTATTTTATTCTTTTAGTTGCAACAGTGAATGGAATAGTTTCCTTAACTTCTCTTTCTATTTTCTCATTATTAGTGTATAGGAATGCAAGGAATTTATGTGTGTTGATTTTATATCCTGCAAATTTACTGTATTCATTGATTAGTTCTAGTAGTTTTCTGGTAGAGTCTTTAGGCTTTTCTGTGTAGAGGATCATGTCATCGGCAAACAGTGAAAGTTTTATTTCATCTTTTGTAATTTGGATTCCTTTTATGTCTTTTTCTGCTCTGATTGCTGTAGCCAAAACTTCCAGAACAATGTTGAATAGTAGTGGTGAGAATGGGCACCCTGTCTTGTTTCTGACTTTAGGGGAAATGTTTTCAGTTTTTCACCATTGTGGATAATGTTTGCTGTGGGTTTGTCATATATAGCTTTTATTATGTTGAGGTATGTTACTTCCATTACCACCTTCTGGAGGATTTTTATCATAAATGGATGTGGAATTTTGTCGAAGTCTTTCTCTGCATCTATTGAGATAATCATATGATTTTTATTTTTAAGTTTGTTAATGTGGTCTATTACATTGATTTATTTGTGGATATTGAAGAATCCTTGCATTCCTGGGATAAAGCCCACTTGGTCATGTTTATGATCTTCTTAATCTGTTGTTGGATTCTGATTGCTAGAATTTTGTTAAGGATTTTGCATCTATGTTCATCAGCGATATTGGCCTGTCGTTTTCTTTTTTTGTGGGATCTTTACCAGGTTTTGGGATTAGGGTAATGGTGGCCTCAAAGAATGAGTTTGTAAGTTTACCTTCCTCTGCAATTTTCTGGAAGAGTTTCAGTAGAATAGGTGTTAGCTCTTCTATAAATTTTTGGTAGAATTCAGATGTGAAGCCATCTGGACCTGGGCTTTTGTTTGCTGGAAGATTTCTGATTACAGCTTCTATTTCCGTGCTTGTCATGGGTCTATTAAGATTTTCTATTTCTTCCTGGTTCAGTTTTAGAAAGTTGTACTTTTCTAAGAATTTGTCCATTTCTTCCAAGTTGTCCATTTTATTGCCATATAATTGCTGATAGTATTCTCTAATGATCCTTTGAATTTCTGTGTTGTCTGTTGTGATCTCTCCATTTTCATTTCAAATTTTATTGATTTGGTTCTTTTCCCTTTGTTTCTTGATGAGTCTGGCTAGTGGTTTGTCAATTTTGCTTACCCTTTCAAAGAATCTGCTTTTGGCTTTGTTGATTTTTGCTATGGTCTCTTTTGTTTCTTTTGCATTTATTTCTACCCTAATTTTTAAGACTTCTTTCCTTCTACTAACCCTGGAGTTCTTCATTTCTTCCTTTTCTAATTTCTTTAGATGTAGACTTAAGTTATTTAGTTGACTTTATTCTTGCTTCTTGAGGTGTGCCTGTATTGCTATGAACCTTCCCCTTAGCACTGCTTTTACAGTGTCCCAGAGATTTTGTGTTGTTTTGTTTTCATTTTAATTCATTTCTATGCATATTTTGATTTCTATTTTGATTTCTTTTATGATCTGTTCTTTATTCAGCAGCGTGTTGTTCAGCCTTCATATGTTGGCATTTTTAATAGTTTTTCTGTTGTAATTGAGATCTAATCTTACTTCATTGTGGTCAGAAAACATGCTTGGAAATATTTCAATTTTTTTGAATTTACCAAGGCTAGATTTATGGCCCAGGATGTGATCTATCCTGGAAAAGGTTCCGTGTGTGCTTGAGAAAAAGCTGAAATTCATTGTTTTGGGGTGAAATGTCCTATAGAGATCTGTTAGGTCTAACTGCTCTATTATATCATTTAAAGTTTGTGTTTCCTTGTTAATTTTCTGTTTAGTTGATCTATCCATAGATGTGAGTGGGGTATTAAAGTCTCCCAATATTATTCCATTGTTGTTAATTTCCCCTTTCATCAGTTCAGTTCGGTTCAGTTCAGTCGCTCAGTCCTGGCCGACTCTTTGCAACCCCATGAATCACAGCACGCCAGGCCTCCCTGTCCATCACCAACTCCCGGAGTTCACTCAAACTCATGTCCATCGAGTCGGTGATGCCATCCAGCCATCTCATTCTCTGTCATCCCCGTCTCCTCCCACCCCCAATTCCGCCCAGCATCAGACTCTTTTCCAGTGAGTCAACTCTTTGCATGAGGTGGCCAAAGTATTGGAGTTCCAGCTTTAGCATCAGTCCCCTTTCATACTTGTTATTAATTGTCTTACATATTGCCATGCTCCTATGTTGGGTGTATATATTTTTATAATATTATATCTTTTTCTTGGATTGATCCTTTGATCATTACTTAGTTTCCTTCTTTGTCTCTTTCACAGCCTTTGTTTTAAAGTCTATTTTATCTGATATGAGTATTGTTACTTCTGCTTTCTTTTGGTCTTTTTTTGCTTGGAATATCTTTTTCCAGCCCTTCACTTTCTGTCTGCATGTGTTCCTTGTTTTGAGGTGGGTCTCTTGTAGACAACACACTTAGGGGTCTTATTTTTGTATCTGTTCAGCCAACCTTTGACTTTTGGTTGCGGTATTCAACCCATTTACGTTTAAGGTAATTATTGTTAAGTGTGATCCCGTTGCAATTTTATTTATTGTTTCGGGTTTGAGTTTATACACCCTTTCTGTGTTTCCTATCTATAGAAGGTCCTTTAGCATTTGTTGGGGAGCTGGTTTGGAGATGCTGAATTCTCTCAGCTTTTGCTTGTCTGTAAAGCTTTTGATTTCTCCTTCATATTTGAATGAGATCCTTGCTGGGTATAGTATTCTGGGCAGTAGGTTATTTTGCTTCATAACTTTAAGTATGTCTTGCCATTCCCTCCTGGCCTGAAGAGTTTCTGTTGAAAGATCAGCTGTTATCCTTATGGGAATCCCCTTGTGTGTTATTTGTTGCTTTTCCCTTGCTGCTTTTAATATTTGTTCTTTGTGTTTGATCTTTGTTAATTTGATTATAATGTGTCTTGGATTATTTCACCTTGGGTTTATCCTGTTAAAGACTCTCTGGGTTTCTTGGACTTGGGTGATTATTTCCTTCCCATTTTAGGGAATTTTTCAGCTATTATCTCCTCAAGTATTCTCTCATGGTCTTTAATTTTGTCTTCTTCTTCTGGGACTCCTATCATTCGAATGTTGGGGAGTTTAACATTGTCCCAGAGGTCTCTGAGATGTCCTCCTTTCTTTTAATTTGTTTTTCTTTTTCCCCTCTCTGTTTCATTTATTTCTACAATTCTATCTTCTAGCTCACTTATCCTGTGTTCTGACTCTGTTATTCTACTGTTTGTTCCCTCCAGAGTATATCTGATCTCATCTATTGCATTATTCATTGTATATTTACCCTTTTTTCCCCCTCCAAATCCTTATTAAACCCTTCTTGCATCTTCTCAATCCTTGTCTCCAGGTTATTTATCTGTAACTCCAGTTTGCTTTCCAGATTTTGAATCATTTTCATTATAACAATATGAAATTCTTTATCAAGTAGATTCCCTATATCTTCCTCTTTCGTTTGTGTTGGTGGGCATTTATCCTGTTCCTTTACTTGCTGGGTATTTCTCTACCTCTTCATCTTGCTTCTATTGCTGTGCTTGGGGTGGCCTTTCCGTCTTCTGGCAGTTGTGGAGTTCTCTTTATTATGTAGTTTCCTCTCTGTGCGTGAGGTTGGACGGGTGGCTTGTCAACGTTCTCTGGTTAGGGAAGCTTGTGTAAGTGTTCTGGTGGGTAGAGCTGGATTTCTTCTCTCTGGAGTGCAATGAAGTGTCCAGTAATGAGTTTGAGGTGTCAGTGGGTTTGGAGTGGGTTTGGGCAGCCTGTATATTGAAGCTCACGTCTATTCTCCTGTGTTGCTGGAGAATTTGTGTGGTATGTCTTTCTCTGAAACTTGTTGACCCTTGGGCGGTGCCTGATTTCAGTGTATGTATGGAGGCATTTGATGAGCTCCTATCAATTAATGTTCCCTGAAACAGGAGATCTGGTGTTCTCAGGATTTGGACTTAAGTCTCTGCCTCTGGTTTTCAGTCTTATACTTTCAGTAGATTCAAGACTTCTCCTTCTGTCACTTCCAAGCCAGTTTCTTCTGTTTAAGCTCTTCTGTTTGCTGGTCTTTTCAGTGTCTAATTCCCGTCCTGACACAAGGGGGCAGTGGTGGACACTTTTATAGGCTCACCTGTTCAATTGTGCTATGGGGAGGGAGGAACGCTACTAAAAAAATATCACTGGCTTCTGTGGAGCGTGCTTTCAGTGTCTCGGCTACACTGGGATTGCCCCCGCTCATGGCATGTGTGCTTTCCCTGTTTATGCTTCTCAGGCTCTAGGTTGCTCAGCCAGGAACTGTCTGAGGCCGGCGCTGGGTTGTATGCACTTCCCAGGTCTAAGCCACTCAGGTTCAGGTACTTGGGTACTCCACAAAGGCGCAGACTTGGTTGGGCCTGCGTTTTGTGCCCTTCCCGGTGTGAGAAGTTCAGGTGACCAGGTGTTTGGCGAGTGTGGTCGCTGCAACTTATCGCCTCCCCAGTCCCTGCTGCTTGGTTTTCTGGTTGTACAACTGGCGCACCTTCTCAGGAAGATGTTGACCAGCCCCAAACCAAGAAGTCTTGGTTAGCAACAAAGCTACTCTGCAGCTTGGTATTGGAAGCCTCTCTGGGGCTGCTATTGCCCGCTTCCAGCTCTGGCTGCCTTCCCCTACCTGTCTTGGTGGGGGATGGGCCATCCGCAGCTGGCTAGCTCTGTTCAGTCCTTTTTCCTGTGAGCAGGTCTGGTGGTGTCTTAGGTTGGGGCTTTTCACATTTTTACAGGGTAGCTATCCCACAGTCTGCTTAGCTATCTCCAGTTAGCACCCTCAGGTTGCCCTTGGGTCATTCAGGCCCGGTCCTCACTCTAAGCGATGCAGCCGTGCCTCCCTGCCCAGCCCCCACTTGCTAGTGTGGGGTGCGGGCGGTTGCACAGCTTCTCCACTGAGAGTTACCTCTGGGCACTTAGTCTGTGGGTTTTAACTATTTATTTCTTTTTTCTCCCGGTTATGTTGCCCTCTGAGGTTCCAAGGCTTGCCACAGACTTGCCAGTGAGTGTTTCCAGATGTTTGGAAACTTCTCTCTTTTTTTAAGCCTCCCTTCCCGGGACAGAGCTCCGTCCCTCCCTCTTTTGCCTCTCTTTTTATCTTTTATACTATTTCCTACCTCCTTTCGAAGACAATGGGCTGCTTTTCTGGGTGCCTGATGTCCTCTGCCAGCATTCAGAAGTTGTTTCGTGGGATTTACTCAGCGTTCAAATGTTCTTTTGCTGAATTTGTGGGGGAGAAAGTGGTCTCCCCGTCCTATTCCTCCGCCATCTTCCTGTCTCTCCCATATCAAAATCTTAAAATATAAATTCTACCATTTATTTTTTGTTTTAACAAATTTTCATCTTAATTAAAATATTTTTAATAAACTCTTCTCATATAGCTTGTGCTTATTTTAATATTTTAATCCAATATATGCCCAGGGGATTTTTTTTTTTAAATCACATGGACTGTAGCCCACCAGGCACCTCTGTCCACGGGATTTTCCAGGCAAGAATACTGAATGGATGGCCATTTCCTTCTCTGGGGGATCTTTCTGACCCAGGAATCGAGCCCACATCTCCTGCATTGCAAGCATATTCTACCACTGAGCCACATAGGAAGCCCGTAATTATTGACACTATTCTCAAATAATTTTTCAATTTGGTTGCTTTATTACTTATTAGAAAATTAATTATTGCATGGGTATATCTGCATAATAAACTTTCCAAAGCTGCAATGTATTACAAGGTGAGAAAATTGCCCTTCAAAAATTCATATTAACCAATCCCATGGTGGTGTTAGTCACTCAGTCCTGCCAGACTCTGTGACTCCATGAACCCAACCAGGCTCCTCTGCCAATGGGATTCTCCAGGCAAGTGGGCTTCCATTCCCTTCTCCAGGATATCTTTCTGACCCAAGGATAAAACCCAAGTCTCCTGCATTGCAGGCAGATTCTTTCCCATCTGAGATACAGGGAAGCCCATAAACCAGAAGTAAAAGTCAGTTCCTTACACATTCTGCTGGGTTTTCAGACATATAGGTATAAATCTATATATGTGTATGTATATACACACACGTGAAATATTTTAATGTACAAATTAGGTCATTTTCCATTGCTTCTAAAACTATAACAGTATGGCACAAATTATAAATAAAAAAAAAATAACGAGGCATTATTATATTTGCTTAGTTAATACAATTAAAATTATGAAATATATATTTTGATTAGCAATAGAGTATAATATTTTGTATATTTTAATTTCTTATATTTCATTTATTTTGAATTTTGTATGCAATGTCTATTTAATTTTTGATATCTTTAAGTTTTGCGCTCTTTTTTTCAACATTATGCAATAAACTCTATGAATTTTATTTTATTTTTTTAAATTTTTTTAAATTTATTTATTTTAATTGGAGGCTAATTACTTTACAATATTGTATTGGTTTTGCCATACGTTGACATGAATCTACCCCAGGTGTACATGTGTTCCCCATCTTGGATCCCCCTCCCACCAAACTCTATCAATTTTAAATTCGTGTTTCCATTTTAGTCAATCATGCCTTTAAAATTTAATGTCAAATGAAACACATTTTAACATGAATTTTGACATACACTTCCTCTTTCTGATTAATCATCAAATCTTTAGTGATTCAACAACACTATCAACTCAGTCATCAAATGTGTATTGAGAACATACTCATATCTGGAGTCAACTTACAGAGTATGAAAAGATGTCCTCAACCTCCTCACAACGATGTTGGAGGGATGCCATTTCTCTATGTAATATTCTTAATCATTAAAAAGCTACACACAACTCTGTGATAATACTGAGTGAATTTTAACTCCATATCAGAAAGACCCTAGAAAATAAGTTGATGGATCGTTAAAAGTTTAAACATGGGAAATAAGTGAAATTATGGCTTTAATTGAGTCAAACTGCAATTTCCAACAAAGTTCTCTGAAAATTAAATGTTCAAAAAGTTTATAAAGTGTTTCCCTAAGTAAGATAAATATATCAGTATCAGTAAATCAAACTATTTAACTCTAGTAAAGTTAAACATCTAAATACAATTAGGTTTTCCTTGCTGTTGAGCTAAAATAATGTAATTTCACAATGAGAAATTAGAAATATCACAATAATTACAAACTCTGATTGGAAGTTGCAATTTTCTCTGCTGATTATTAAAAAAAGAAAATAAATCAATGATTATTTAATTTTAATATATTAGGTTTCCAGTAAGGGATAAAAACAAAAGAGAACAAGCCCTTTGCTGTGAGAAGAAGAGGTAGAAGAGTGATTAAATATTTATAGAAAGGGAACATGCATTCCTTTAGGAAAAATAGACACTCCCATCATTAAAAACTGCACTCTCATTAAATCCAAACGTTTTAAAAGACAAATTTTGGGTAGGTAACAGACAACCATGACTTCCAGTTCAACAAATTCTATTTTATTTTAAGTAAGCAAAGAGTAGGTTTGGGGACATAAAAACAGGAAAGCATCATTGAAGGATGCATACATTAGTTTAAGTCAATACTATCTGAGAATTTTATTATTGAATTCAGCCATTATCTCCAAACTTTTCTGAGAGGCAACCACGCTGCCTCTTTGATTTGGGAGGGCATCATGGTAGAATGTCTTTTTCCTTCCTTGATCCTTACAGTTTACTTTTACCTGCTGCTGCTGCTAAGTCACTTCAGTTGTGTCCGACTCTGTGCAAATCCATAGATGGCAGCCCACAGGGCTCCCCTGTCCCTGGGATTCTTCAGGCAAAAATACTGGAGTGGGTTGCCATTTCCTGCTCCAATGCATGAAAGTAAAAAGTGAAAGGGAAGTCTCTCAGTCGTGTCTGACTCTTAGCGACCCCATGGACTGCAGCCTACCAGGCTCCTCTGTCCATGGGATTTTCCAGGCAAGAGTACTGGAGTGGGTTGCCATTGCCTTCTCTGATTACTTTTACCTACTGAACTGTTAACCAATTCAAATATATTTGGTGCCAAAATTTTTCCATTCTTCCTAAGTTAAATAACCATTTGCCTCTATTTCCTATGTTCCATATATATGTGCATGTGTGTATATATGTGTATATATATGCATATGTATGCATATATGATTAAATAAGGCAATTCAGGATTAAATATTATTCTGTTTCCATAATCTTATCATTCAAACAAGTTTTTGCTTGTTCTACTTCATTTGACATACACTTTTTTTTTGCAAGGCAACTGGATTTGCCATGTGATCCATCCATTTCTAGTTACAAACATGACCTGTGATACAGAGTGTTTTAATTAAGGCACTTAAGCTAGAACTAGAAAGGGCTGTTACTACATAGCTTCTCTCTCAGCATTCACCCTCATCTCATGTAAAATATCTGATTCTAATCATCACATAGATTGCATCTTAGAAAAGAGAAATCATGAGTATGAGAGAAGGATAGCAATTGATATCTTAAATTTCTGTCCTGACTCCAAAACCAAGCGCATTAAACTGCATGCTGAGGTTAATATTAAAGCAAAAAAAAAAAAAAAAAGATCTAACTGGATAATGGTGAAGAGGAGGAAAGAAACAGACTAATGTAATCAGAATAGGAGAGAGGAGTGAGCAGGTACCAGGGAAAGAAGAGTCGGGGAGGGGATATAGAAAGGCATAGAGTGGGAAGGAGAGCAAACATCTTAGAGAAAGTCGTTTTATCTGAGATTTAACCCCACAGTTCGGCTTCTTTATTCCTGAACAACCACGCCATCGTTACTCCAATTAAAGAGAGATTGTTGTGTGTCGTCTCAAGGGTTGTCAAGGATCTTGAAAACCCAGGTGTGTAGAAACGGGAGCCCAATTTCATACTCTGTCCCAGAAGTATCAGCACTGACCATAGACCTTGAATCAGGAGCTCCCCAAGATAGAAACTTCTGCCAGGCTGGCCTTCATTCTGTGTGTTGCGTCCTCTGTGAGCAGAGATGCCTTTGAGAGGTAGTTCAGCCAAGTGCTGAGTCCAGGGAAAGCCTAGGAAGCCTGAACCACCATAATTCTTCATTGGTAGAAACACTCCCCAGGAGCTCTGTCATTTAGTAGAAGACACATTGAATATAGATTCCAAGAAATCAGTGTTTAGGGTAAAGAATCCGCCTGCAATACAGGAGACCTGGGTTCAATCCCTGGGTTAGGAAGATCCCTTGGAAGAGTGCGACTCACTCCAGTATTGTTGCTGGAGAATCTCATGGACAGAGGAGCCTGGCAGGCTACAGTCCATGGGGTCAGAAAGAGTCAGACATGACTGAGAGACTAAGCACAGCACAGAAGAAAATGTTTCAGACAGATTGAGAAAGAACGTGAATTATGTGAAGCTTGAATAAAATGCACAAACTATACTTCATTGAGATTTATCATTGCCTTTGATCACAAGTGATGATGGGATGTAAAGAGTTTAAGGAGAAAGGGAACTCTTCATGTAGCCCTAATTCACACAGCTCCTTCCTGGAAACACTGGGTCAGCCAGAACAGCAAGGTCTGTATTGGAACAGAGAGAATGCTCTGAAAATGGAGTGAATTTCTTAATTCGGTTCTTGGAAACTTAACTGGAGTAAACTATTCCTACTCTCTGAGACACAAATGCCTCTGTGGCTAGCTTCTTTCCCACTGTATCTCTCTCTCTTTTTTTGTGAAAAATCATGAAGCTAAGTATTTTATCTTTGCTGTACTGAATATTTATAGAAATTCAACAAGAGTTTGCAAATGCTTAAGGTAGGCTTTAAGCCTCAGGAGCTCCAAGGAAACTATTTCTTCCAAACCAGTCCCAAGGAATATGTAATGAGCTACCTAGCTCAAATAGTCCAAGGGCAAAATCAAACCTTGGGGACAACTGGTTAAAATTCAACTCATATGACTTGATTTGAGGCAATTCTATACTCTTTCCCAAAATTTTTCCTTAAGTCCATCTCTTCTAGAGGCTTGAAAGTCTTTGAAGGCAGTTGAAAACCCATAGATGAAATATGCGTAGTTAACTACTCTTGTTTATGCTACATCAACATGTGAACTGGTTTCCCTGGTGGCTCAGATGGTAAAGCATCTGCCTGCAATGCGGGAGAGCAGGGTTCGATCCCTGGGTTGGGAAGATCCCCTAGAGAAGGAAATGGCAAGTCACTTCAGTACCCTTGCCTGGAAAAGTTCATGGACAGAGGAGCCTGGTAGGCTAGAGTCCATGGGATCACAAAAGAGTTGGACATGACTAAGTGACATCACTTTCACTTTCAAAGTGTGAATTAGAGTCATCATCAATATCAAAGGGCTAATGTCAGCAATACTACAGTTCTTTGACAAACCTGAAACATTAATATGTTCATGTTTTTCTTTCATTATTTATTTATTTTTTAGATAGAGGTGATTTACAATGTTTTGCTATTTTCAGTTGTAAAGCAGATACATTAGGTTGGGCAAAAATTTCATATATATATATATATATTTATATTTACATATACATATATTTACATATATGTAAAAGCTAATCTCTAAGACAGTTTTGTCTTCCCTCCAGAAATATTTTCCTGAATATCAAATGAGTACCAAGAAGTGATAGCAATTACTTTCATTATTTTTTGATTTTTAGATTCTCATTTAGCATAAAATTCAAATTGCCAAATCAGAGTTCATAAGTGATCTAAGAAAGAAAACTAAATTATTTCCTGGAACTGATGCTATTTTTTATAAAATTACATTACTTTCAGTTCAGTTGCGTTCAGTTGCTCAGTCGTGTCTGACTCTGCGACCCCATGAACCTCAACACGCCAGGTCTCTCTGTCCATCACCAACTCCCATAGCCTACCCAAACCCATGTCCATTGAATGGGTGATGCCATCCAGCCTTCTCATCCTCTGTCATCTCCGTCTCTTCCTATCCCCAATCCCTTCCAGCATCAAGGTCTTTTCCAATGAGTCAACTCTTCGCATGAGGTGGCCAAAGTATTGGAGTTTCAGCTTTAGCATCAGTCCTTCCAAGGAACACCCAGGACTGATCTCCTTTAGGATGGGCTGGTTGGATCTCCTTGCAGTCCAAGGGACTCTCAAGAGTCTTCTCCAGCACTACAGTTCAAAAGCATCAATTCTTCGGCACTCAGGTTTCTTCACAGTCCAAATCTCACATTCATACATGACCACTGGAAAAACCATAGCCTTGACTAGACGGACCTTTGTTGGCAAAGCAATGTCTCTGCTTTTTAATATGCTGTCTAGGTTGGTCATGACTTTCCTTCCAAGGTGTAAGTGTCTTTTAATTTAATGGTTGCAATCACCATCAAACAAGAATAGAAGCTGACAAAAAATAAGTAATACCTTCTAATAGTTACTGTTATGATGCCTAAGTTAAATAATGCAAGGAAGCAGTTGTTCAGAGGTAAGTGGCTAGGAAACAGTCCATGTTATATCTTATTACCCAGTTTTACTGGTAGTAAGCCCATGCTTAAAGAGATAAAATTAAAGAAATAACAGATACTGGCTCTGGAGTTTTAACCCAGAACCTCTGACTCCAGCATGGAAGTGACTGACTCTACAGGGAAAGAAGCAAACATTTTTCTAGCAAGAGTTTCAGAGCAGGAGGGGCTTCTCTAGAGTCTCCATTATCTGTAGAGGTTATAACCTGATTCCTGTGTTCATGTTTGACTGATGCTTCTTGATGAAGGACACAGAGCCAACGATGTAGAATCAGAAGGTAAAGGCCGGATTATTTATAGATATAAACTGACAGTAACCACATGGGTAAGGGATAGAAACAATGCTGACTATAGCCACAGACTGAGGCTTTATTAATTGGTAAGTATTTATTCAAGGTGGCCCAATCAGATCAAGCAGTATTCACTAGTGTGTGTCTGTTTCAAATGTATATGACTTACTGTAATGTTGAGAAATATAATGAGGGTCAAATTGGAAAATGTGAAATTGCTGCTTATGATAAAATGCCCTTACTGATTTTAGCGACTCTTTTCTCACTTAAAAAGCCAAGCAGCTTACCCACAGGAAGCTTTTCCATTAGTCATCCAGATATTACTCCAACTTCTGACTTTATTTCTTAGAGCAAGACACAGCTTTGAAGAATGACTGTCCTTTGTTGTTGTGTAGTCGCTCAGTCATGTCTGACTCTTTGTGACCCCACGGACTGTAGCCTGCCAGGCTTCTCTGTTCATAGGATTTCCCAGACAAGAACCCTGGAGTGGGTTGTCATTTCCTTCTCCAGGGTATCTTCCCGATGCAGGGATTGAACCTGCATTGGCAGGTGGATTCTTTACTACTAAACAACCAGGAAAATATATTTGTGTCCTTCCTTGTACATATGAGAAACTCATCAGTTAAGTGGCAAGTGAGTGTGTGTGTGTGTGTGTGTGTGTGTGTGTACATATACATACTGTCTATGCTTGTTAAAGAGGGAAGTAAAAGAATAGGCTTTCTGAAAGAATTAAAAATGAGTTGATTTTTTATGAATGACACTGACATCGAACAAAAATGATTGAAAATATGAATAAAACTAGCACATATACAGATGTATATACAACTCGTCTTTTTTCTTACTTTAAAACAAATTGTTTCCAGGGTACTAGACATCCCTAAACAGCGCCTGTACTCTGAACTCCATAATCAGCTATGTCATCAAGCAAACAAGAACATGAAACAAATCTTATAAGATCATTGGATCAGTTAATTACTATATATATTAAAGAGTAAAGACTATCAATATATGCAGAGACAATGAAATGAAATAAAGACATCAGGTCCAGATTCATAGAGACCTAGGTTCAAATCAAAGCTCTTGTACTAAGTTATATCATGTGATCAGAAAAGTTACTTAAACTTCTCAAGAGCTCAGATTCTATTCTGTAATTGTGCATAATAAAAGTACCTATTGATAAGATTCTCGGAAGAATCAGATAAAGCAATATTGACATTGATAAAACCATTAATGCAGTTAGATGCACTGAAGAAAAGCACCATAAGTGTGAACAAGATCACAGAGCCTTTGACACAGAGCAGAAATGACAATACTTTTACCCCTAATTTATGCTTTACCATGATCTAGGCTTACAAATATTTTTACTCATCCTTTTCAGATCAGTTCAGTCGCTCAGTCGTGTCCAACTCTTTGCGACCCCATGAATCACAGCACGCCAGGCCACCCTGTCCATCACCAACTCCCGCAGTTCACTCAAACTCATGGCCACAGAGTCGGTGATGCCATCCACCCATCTCATTCTCTGTCGTCCCCTTCTCCTCCCGCCCCCAATCCTTCCCAGCATCAGAGTCTTTTCCAGAGTCAACTCGTCTCATGAGGTGGCCAAAGTATTGCAGTTTCAGCTTTAGCATCAGTCCTTCCAATGAACACCCAGGATTGATTTCCTTTAGAATGGACTGGTTGGATCTCCTTGCAGTCCAAGGGACTCTCAAGAGTCTTCTCCAGCACTACAGTTCAAAAGCATCAATTCTTCGGCGATCAGCCTTCTTCACAGTCCAAATCTCACATCCATACATGACCACTGGAAAAACCATAGCTTTGACAGACGGACCTTTGCTGGTAAAGTAATGTCTCTGCTTTTTAATAGACTATCCAGGTTGGTCATAACTTTCCTTCCATATTCACAAATATAAAATAGTTTTTTGGTTACCACAATGAAGATATGGTATCATTTAAATTTGCAACACTTTTAAGTCTTTAATAATGCCTCAATACAATTTTATAGTCTTCAGACCCTCATGTATGCGTGTGTGGGTGCTAAGTTGCTTCAGTTGTGTCCAATTCTTTTTGGCCATATGGACTGTACCCTGCCAGGCCCCTCTGTCCATGGGATTCTCCAGGCAAGAATATTGGAATGGATTGCTGTGCTCTTCTCCAGGGGATCTTCCCGACCCAAGGATCAAACTTGTATCTCTTCTGTCTCCTGGATTGGCAGGCAGGTTCTTTACCATTAGCGTCACCTAGGAAGCCCAGATCCTCAGGTGTCCACTTCTTTATCAGGTAGTGTCATTGTACAAAGAAAATCAAATAATACAAACAGTGGAGAGAAAGAGCAACGTTCTATAAATATCTAAAAAGTAATTCATAGGCTCTGTACTTCCCTAACCTGTGAAGTTTCTAAGAAATACTGTTTTAGAATCAAATGCTCATTAAATTTGAACGAATCAAAAAGCTTTTTTTTTTTTTAGATAAAAGATTCTTCCAAAATTACTGTTAATACCTAGGCAGTGGTGAAGTCAGTGTCCTCAGAGTTTATGACCACAAGGTCTACAGTTAGAAACTATTTAAGAAGCAATTAAACGTGCTGTGCTGTCCTGGATTGACCCCTAGAACAGAAATGTGATAGAAGTGGAAAAGTTAGTGACACATGATTAAAATCTTGTGCGTCTTTAAAAGTAATATAGTCAATATACATTCCATAGTTTAGACAAATATACTACTAGTAGTGTTAGATGATAATTATTAGGGAAAAATAATTGAGGAGCAAAGTTATGACTAACCTAGATAGCATATTAAAAAACAGAGACATTACTTTGCCAACAAAGGTCTGTCTAGTCAAGGCTATGGTTATTCCAGTGGTCATATATGGATGTGAGAGTTGGACTGTGAAGAAAGCTGATCGCCGAAGAATTGATGCTTTTGAACTGTGGTGCTGGAGAAGACTCTTGAGAGTCACTTGGACTGCAAGGAGATCCAACCAGTCCATTCTAAAGGAGATCAATCCTGGGTGTTCATTGGAAGGACTGATGCTAAAGCTGAAGCTGCAATACTTTGGCCACCTCATGCGACGAGTTGACTCACTGGAAAAAACTCTGATGCTGGGAAAGGTTGGGGGGTGGGAGGAGAAGGGGATGACATAGAATGAGATGGCTGGATGGCATCACTGAATCAATGGACATGAGTTTGAATGAACTCCGGGAGTTGGTGCTGGACAGGGAGGCCTGGTTTGCTGTGATTCATGGGGTCGTGGAGAGTCGGACACGACTGAGTGACTGAACTAAACTGAACTGAAGCCTCTATTTGGTGTTTGTCTCCCAGATTGAACTCTGGGAGTTGATGGACAGGGCAGCAACGAGTCAGACATGACTGAGTGACTGAGCTGAACTGAGTTGAGGAGTAGACAGAAACTCTATTATCTAGCAACTTTTCTATTAATTTAAAATTATTCCAAAATGAAAAGTCAATTAAAATAATATAATAATTGTTCAGTTTCCAACATAAAAAATCTAGAAGCTACAGATTTATAGTCAGGTGTCACTGAAGAAACAACGAAGCTTCTGAGTCTTTTCCAATCAAACAGAGTACCATATGTTCAAGCTGTTGACCTGTGAGATTCAGGTGGTCTGGTATTCCCATCTCTTTTTATTGTGATCCGCACAGTCAAAGGCTTTGACGTAGCCAATAAAGCAGAAATAGATGTTTTCCTGTAAATCTCTTGCTTTTTTGATGATCCAGCAGATGCTTGTAGTTTGATCTCTGGTTCCTCTGCCTTTTCTAAAACTAGATTGAACATCTGGAATTTCACAGTTCATGTATTGTTGAAGCCTGCCTTGGAGAATTTTGAGCATTACTTTGCTAGTGTGTGAGATGAGTGCAATTGTGCTGTAGTTTGAGCATTCTTTGACATTGCCTTTCTTTGGGATCGGAATGAAGATTGACCTTTTCCAGTCCTGTGGCCACTGCTGAGTTTTCCAAATTTGCTGGCATATTGAGTGCAGCACTTTCACAGCATCATCTTTCAGGATTTGAAATAGTTCAACTGGAATTCCATCACCTCCACTAGCTTTGTTTGCAGTGATGCTTCCTAAGGCCCACTTGACTTCACATTCCAAGATGTCTGGCTCTAGGTGATTGATCACACCATTATGCTTATCTGGGTCGTGCAGATCTTTTTTGTACTGTTCTTCTGTGTACTCTTGCTACCTCTTCTTAATATCTTCTGCTTCTGTTAGATCCATACCATTTCTGTCCATTATTGAGCCTATCTTTGAATGAAATGTTCCCTTGATATCTCTAATTTTCTTGAAGAGATCTCTAGTCTTCCCCATTCTATTATTTTCCTCTATTTCTTTGCATTGATCACTGAAGAAGGCTTTCTTATCTCTCCTTGCTATTCTTTGGAACTCTGCATTCAAATGGGTATATCTTTCCTTTTCTGCTTTGCTTTTCACTTCTCTTCTTTTCACAGCTATTTGTAAGCTTCCTCAGACAGCCATTTTGCTTTTTTGCATTTCTTTCTCTTGGTCAGAAATGATCAAATAATCATTTTTTATTATCTTGACCTTCTTCTATTCAAGATGGCTTCTGACTTATAAGTTTTTCACAGGATTTTCAGTAGTCCCTTGAAATGCTCTTCTCACCGCTGTGTTTAACTGATTTTGTCATCATTTAGGTCTCAGAAAAGAAGAAGCCTCTCTGAAAATCTTCCTTGTCCACCTAACTAAAGTTGTCTGGTCACATAGGCACCATTCCACTACAGTTTCTGATAATCAGTTAACACTTCATGACTTTATTTTTATTTCTCTGTATTGTCTCCTGCACTGGAATGTAAACCCCAAGGTAAAAGAGAAACATCATCTTATTCATGACTTGTTCCTCCTGCTGCTGCTAAGTCTCTTCAGTCGTGTCCGACTCTGTGCGACCCCATAGACGGCAGCCGACCAGGCTCCGCCATCCCTGGGATTCCCCATCTTAAAGAGTATCTGACACTTCATACAAAGTAAGCAAATATTCTTCAGTAAATAAATGAACCTCATGGTTTTCAAAAATAACTGATGATATTAACATGAAATATCTACTGTATATACGCGTTTTTGTGTATACAAATAAATACTGGCTTAAACATTGTCCTTGCTTGAAATACTATGACTGATATTGCAATTATTTCTATCATATATACTATGTATTTTTAAAATTAAGAAAACTATAACAGAATGCTAATTTAGTCTAAGACATTAGATTTCCCATATACTAGGTAAAGGAGGAAGTTTATTTATTTTTTTTAATTTATATATATATTTAATTTATTTATTTTAATTGGAGGCTAATTACTTTACATTATTGTATTGGTTTTGCCATACATTGACATGAATCTGCCCCGGGTATACATATGTTCCCCATCTTGAACCCCCCTCCTACCTCCCTCCCCATCCCATCCCTCTGGGTCATCCCAGTACACAAGCCCCAAGCATCCTGTACCATGTATCGAACTTGGACTGATGTTTCACTTCACATATGAAAATATACATGTTTCAATGTCATTCTCCCAAATCATCCCACCCTCACCCTCTCCCACAGAGTCCAAAAGACTGTTCTATACATCTGTGTCTCTTTTGCTGTCTCGTATACAGGGTTATCATTTGCATCTTTCTAAATTCCATATATGTGCATTAATATACTGTATTGGTATTTTTCTTTCTGGCTTACTTCACTCTGTATAATAGGCTCCAGTTTCATCCACCTCATTAGAACTGATTCAAATGCATTCTTTTTAACTGCTGAGTAATACTCCATTGTGTATATGTACCAAAGCTTTCTTATCCATTCATCTGCAGATGGACATCTAGGTTGCTTCCATGTCCTGGCTATTATAAACAGTGCTGCGATGAACATTGGAGTAAGCGTTTCTCTTTCAATTCTGGTTTCCTCGGTGTGTATACCCAGGAGTGTGATTGCTGGGTCATATGCCAGTTCTATTTCCAGTTTTTTACGGAATCTCCACACTGTTCTCCATAGTGACTGTACTAGTTTGCATTCCCACCAACAGTGTAAGAGGGTTCCCTTTTCTCCGCACCCTCTCCAGCATTTATTGCTTGTAGACGTTTGGATAGCAGCTATTCTGACTGAGACCAGTATCTGTCTGCTGCTGCTGCTGCTTTTGCTGCTGTTGCTGCTAAGTCACTTCAGTCGTGTCCGACTCTGTGTGACCCCATAGACGGAAGCCCACCAGGCTACCCCGTCCCTGGGATTCTCCAGGCAAGAACACTGGAGTGGGTTGCCATTTCCTTCTCCAATGTGTGAAAGTGGAAAGTGAAAGTGAAGTCGCTCAGTCGTGTCCGACCCTTAGCGACCCCACAGACTGCAGCCTACCAGGCTCCTCCATCTATGGGATTTTCTAGGCAAGAGTACTGGAGTGGCTTGCCATTGCCTTCTCCGATATATATGTATATATATATGTATATATATATATATACACACACCCCTAATTTTTGGTATTAATTTGCATTAAGAAAAAACAAGTTACTTTTAGACTTATATTCATTCAACAATATTTATTAAGCACAGCTTGAAGCAACAAACACAACCTCTGACTTTACAGAGATTACAAATTTGTTGGAGGGAAAATAAAAGCCAAGAAATAATTGCTAAATTTAGTTTCTGACATTGATACTAAGGATATTATCAGATGAAGAGTTAAAGAGTTACCAAGAAAAATGTCATCAGGGAAATTGTCTAAGGAGATGACAGTTCATCTGAACGAAGGAAAAAAAAAAAAATAGTGCCGGAGAAGAACTCTGGGAAAGAGAAAGAGAATTTCAGGAGTGAGCAGAATAAGAAAAGCAAAAGCCATAAGCTAGAAAAGGCTTGAATTATTCAAAAGGCAGGAGAAAAATGTAGAGACAGAAAGTGGGCAGAGCCTTGTGAGAAAAGGAACAGCACAAAATGCACTGAAGAGGTGGGGAATAACAGGATTATAGAATCTTAGCCTGATTTGCATGAATAAATGATGCCAGTGACTACTGTATCCTCAATAGAGCAGAATGAATGGGAGGATAAAAGCACATTGTCCTTGTAAAAAATTATTTCTGTAAGCATGTAAGCTAATGACCACACAAGACCCCTTGTTTCATCCACAGTTTCCTCATGGCACTTTTCACCTCCATGTTCCTCAAGGTGTAGATCAGGGGATTTAACATGGGTGCAACGATGACAAGCCATCGCCTTGTCTATGGGGTAGGTGGCCATAGGCCTCACCTACAGGGAAATACAAGGCATAAAGAACATGAAAACCACCATGAGGTGGGAGCCACAGGTGGAGAGGGCTTTACGCTGCCCTTTGGAGATGCAGGACTTCAGGGATCAGAGGATGACCACATAGGAAGTGATGAAGATGAAGAAGATGGTGGCACACATCAACCCGCTGCTAAGGATGACTAAGAGGCCCAGGGAGTAGGTGTCCTTGCAGGCCAGTTCCAACAGTGGGAACAAATCACACAAAAAATGATCAATGACATTAGAACCACAGAAGGGAGTTTGATACATGAAGAGAAGATATACTGTTGCATGGGTAAATGCCCCCACCCAGCCCCTCACAGTAGTAGGCAGCATATCCAAGGCCTCATGATGGTCATGCACTGAAGGGGCTTACAGATGGCCACATAGCAGTCATAGGCCATCACAGTGAGGAGGAGGATGCCCACTCCACCGAAGAAGTTGTCAATGAAGAGCTGGGCTATGCAGACTTTGAGGGAGATGGCAGTCCTCTCAGAGAGGGAGTCCACAATCATCTTGGGGGCAATGACGGAAGAGTAGGTGACATCCATGAGGGAGAAGGATGTAAAGAAAAAATACATGGGTGATCTCAGACTCTGACTTGTAACCACAGTTACCACAGTGAGGAGGTTTCCCAAAATGGTGCACACCTACATGATTAGAAACACGGCAGAGAGGATTTTCTGCAGCTCTGGATTCTTTGCAATGTCCCAAAGAATGAATTCTGTCACATTGTTGGGATACCCCATTTATTATGGGCTAATGTAAGCTTCTTCCAGCCAAGTGTTCAACATGATGTATTCTGCATATAAGTTAAATAAGCAGGGTGACCATATACAGCCTTGACGTACTCCTTTTCCTACTTGGAACCAGTCTGTTGTTCCATGACCAGTTCTAAATGTTGCTTCCTGACTTGACTATAGGTTTCTCAAGAGGCAGGTCAGGTGGTCTGGTATTTCCATCTCTTTCAGAATTTTCCAGTTTATTGTGATCCACACAGTCAAAGGCTTTGGCATAGTCAATAAAGGAGAAAAAGATGTTTTAGTGGAACTCTCTTGCTTTTTCCATGATCCAGCGGATATTGGCAATTTGATCTCTGGTTCCTCTGCCTTTTCTAAAACCAGCTTGAACATCTGGAAGTTCATGATTCATGTATTGCTGAAGCCTGGCTTGGAGAATTTTGAGCATGACTTTATTGGTGTGTGAGATGAGTACAATTGTGGGGTAGTTTGATCATTCTATGGCATTGCCATTCTTTGGGATTGGAATGAGAACTGACCTTTTCCAGTCCTGTGGATTGGAACACTGGTCTGGAAGAAGCATCAGAGGGAATCAAGATTGCCGGGAGAAATATCAATAACCTCAGATATGCAGATAATACCACCCTTATAGCAGAAAGTGAAAAGGAACTAAAAAGCCTCTTGATGAAAGTGAAAGAGGAGAGTGAAAAAGTTGGCTTGAAGCTCAACATTCAGAAAAGTAAGATCATGGCATCTGGTCCCATCACTTCATGGGAAATAGATGGGAAAACAGTGGAAACAGTGTCAGACTTTATGTTTTTGGGTTCCAAAATCACTGCGAATGCTGATTGCAGCCATGAAATTAGAAGAGGCTTACTCCTCGGAAGGAAAGTTATGATCAACCTAGATAGCATATTAAAAAGCAGAGACATTACTTTGCCAACAAAGATCCATCTAGTCAAGGCTATAGATTTTCTAGTGGTCATGTATGGACGTGAGAGTTGGACTGTGAAGGAAGCTGATCACCGAAGAATTGATGCTTTTGAACTGTGGTGTTGGAGAAGACTCTTGAGAGTCCCTTGGACTACAAGGGGATCCAACCAGTCCATTCTAAAGGAGATCAATCCTGGGTGTTCTTTGGAAGGACTGATGCTAAAGCTGAATCTCCAACAATTTGGACACCTCATGCGAAGAGTTGACTCACTGGAAAAGACTCTGATGCTGGTAGGGATTGGGGGCAGGAGGAGAAGGGGACGACAGAGGATGAGATGGCTGGATGGCATCACCGACTCGACGGACTTGAGTTTGAGTGAACTCCTGGAGTTGGTGATGGACAGTGAGGCCTGGCGTGCTATGATTCATGGGGTCATAAATAATCAGACACGACTGAGTGACTGAACTGAACTGACTGATGTAAGCTTATCTCTCTGAGCTGGAAAGTCTACAAAAGAATATTATTCTGAATTAGTAATTGTTACTTATTTAGAATTTTTAATTTTTGGACTCTCTCTCACACCCTCTTGATTTACCTTTTCCTTCAGCCATCAGTACAGCAATTTGCTGCAAACAATCATATCCTGATAACACCTTGATCCTTGTCATTCCCCGTACAACACCTATCACCAGTGTATCTCTTGCTTTTCTAACACTTACTGCTTGAGACACTTAGAAGACCCTGCTTCATCACCCTGGCACATCAACCATGTGGCAATATGGAGAATTAACATACCTTTAGGGAATCCTATATCACCAGTCGATAGGAGCCAGTAGATAAATTGTAACCAGCCTAGCATAATCTAAGATTCAGATTTGCTTCTCCCCTGTTTCACTCTCCCCCATTCACTGCCTTCATTTTCTTTTCCAAAATGACCTATCTACACAAAAGTCCTCTCAGTTGCTGCCTTTTAGGAACCTCAAGCTAGGAAGTTGACCTTAATGTATCACTGGACATACCTAGTAACCTCGGAACATTTTATTTTAGCTCATTTGCTTCATATTCTTATTGATTACTAGAATGTTCTAGGTGAAGAGCCTGCAAAGCAGGCAGGTCACATCCCAAGGTCTCTCCACTTATTAAGAACTATAGTCTTTTCATCTGCATTTCTTCCTATCAAATTGGATTATTATTGTATACTGTGACTATTCATTAAATCTCTCTTGTGTATCAGGCACTAGACTATCCCATGAAGCATTTCCTTCATTTTTAAAGATAAGATACTGAGGCAAAAATGGGTGAAAAATGACAGCAAGTCCCCAAAGATAATAAACATTAAAGGCAAGTTCAAGTCCAGGTTTTCCTGCATCAAAATCAATACCAACAACAACCTATATTGCTCCTTTTAGTATAATGTTGAATACTCAATATGAAAGAGATACTGAAAATTCAATAATTTTTATATCATGACATTATAGAGAGGCAAATTTATGCTTCCTGTGCTTATCTTATTTAATGATTCTACAATAAAATTCAGTGATTAATTCAATGATGAGACTACAATGAAGAATTTTTTTATTATAAATATAATTCTGAAACCATGATTTATAACCTTTTACTAACCTCCCGAGATTCTAATTATTTTCCAAAAATTCTGATTAAAGAAAACAAAAGCTTAAATCTCTTTCTTTGCTCCAGGAAGACCCAAATTCAGCTTGGCCAGCCTCATCCCAGCAGACGAGCCTATGTCAACATAAATCCTTTCTTCCATATTTTTCTTGTGATGGGATGCACACAGATAAAGCCAAAGATTCTAAAGTATAATAAAAATATTAACAAATAAACTAATCTATTTTGCACTCAGTATGTGACAGCAAGGTGTTTTGTATGTTATTTGCATTATTACATTTATTTTCATATCACTTGGGACAGGGTACTGTCATAGATCTCACCTTGAGGATGAGGAAATGGAGATTTAGACACATTGAGCATCTCAGTTAAAAAGAGCGGAAATTACAAATCCATATCACTTTATTTTAAAACACAAATTCTTAGTCTTTGCCCTATACCACTAAAAAAGTGAAAAGTGGCCTCCATTGACTAAATGGAATTCTTACCACAGTTGGATGATGAGATGGTAAGACAAGTGCTTCATTAGCCAAGGTCTTTTTGTGAGGGATACTTAAGCAGAGGCTGTCTTGGTGGACCTCTGTTAGAGATGAGTGCTTTAAATGGGGGTGCAAACTACACAATCTCTGAGACTCCTGTAAACACCTAAGATCCACTCAGGATTATCCCTCTTACTAAACAAATTTATACAACTTTCAGGACACTCTTTGCAAATATACAATGTAGATTAGCTTCAATCACTTTCATCTCCAGTCTAAGAACTTCAAAAAATTTTAATAGCACAGATGAAGTAGAAAGGACATGTTCTTGGAAATCAGGAAAACAGGGTTTTGTTCCAGGTTGTCCCTCTCATCCCTAGGTTATGTTGTTCCATTGCTCACTATTCTGGGCCTCAATTTTCTCATCTAGAGAATGAGGTAACTATGGCACGTTATTAGAGAGCTGGGGTTCGAAGGAGCCAGCATAGAAACTCTGTTCCTTTCAAATACAGCAGCTCAGCTGTTATCTACATTAAATGTTTACACTTCCAAGTAATATTTCCTCTGAACTATCTCATGGCTTCAAATATTTTAAAACAAAACACATTATACTAAGATACCAATGTCCTTCTATTTTAATACATATTGACTACTAGTTCACACCTCAGCTTCCTATTTTGAAATTCAGGACCCCCAACCAAAGTAGTCAACCTCATCTTTTTCTACAATTCCCTCTCACTGCCATAAAACCCATGTCTAACTCTCAGAACACATTTGATTGTGTTTTGAACAGTGGGAAAATCCAAGGGGTCAAGAATGAACAACATAATTCTACACTTCAGTCAAGTCACTTACTGACTACACAACCTATAAATCCTGTAAAAATAAAACAATGCAACAACAGTTCAAGTCATTAAGTGATAAGGAGTTATTATTTGAGAGTACTGTGCTAAAATCTTTATGGTTTTCTTTTTCAGTTCCCACAAAACCATATGAAATAGGATCTAGCATTATCATGATTTTCTAATGCAATGAATAAGGTTTCAGTTCAATTCAATTGCTCAGTCATGTCTGACTCTTTGTGACCCCATTGACTACAGCATCCCAGGTCACCCTGTCCATCAACAACTCCAAGAGTTTACCCAAACTCATGGCTATTGAGTTGGGGATACCATCCAACCATCTCATCCTCTGTTATCCCCATCTCCTCCCGCCCTCAATCTTTCCCAGAATCAGGGTCTTTTCATTTTTTTTAATGTATTTATTTTAATTGGAGGCTAATTGCTTTACATTATTTTTTTCATTATACTTTCATTTATTGCATTTCCTTTTTTTCTAAATTTTTTATTTAATAACTGGTACAAAGCACAATGCCAAAAACATTAACAGTTAAAATTTCACCAAATGAAAAAATACTATAGAATACACAGTTGTAAAAAGCTACATTAAATTATTTTACAACTGCCTCAGGCTGCAAAAAGAAAAAAAACCCAATGCCACACCTAAGTTATCCCTCTCTCAAAATAATGCCATTTATGTTATAAACCATGAGCACCCCATCAAAAGACAGAACTGCTTTTGTTAATTCATATATATATATATATTATGTATGAATATAACTGTATCACTTTGCTATACACCTGAAACGAACACAACACTGTAAATGAAATGTAGTACAATATAAAATAAAAATAAGTAACAGAACTTTGGGGCTTTACACAGAGTTAGAGTTCCTATCAGAGGGATAACATCACCACAGCTGTACTGAATCCTCATGAAGGAAGCACACGAATGACTGAATTACAAGAGTTACAGGAATGAGAGCTGCTCACTTCCCAGAAACTACAGCTCACAGAAAACCAACAAAGGCACGAGATACAGACCATTTACTTATGAATGTGTAAAACTCAAGAAAGTCCACATTATTCCTACAACATATTGAAAGTGCTTCAGAATTCACACAATACTAATTTTCTTTTGGTTCTGGTTAAATTATAAATACCAGTTTATAATAAATGGTAAAATCTGTAACTCTGTTTAAAAGATTACTTAAGAATGGTTTCTTGTATTTCTATGACACCTTTATAGTTCTGGTTTCTCATTTCTTAATTAGTAAATTCAGCGTGCAGGTTCTATCCTAGGCTAATTTATACACTTCTGGAAGGAACGGCCTCTTGAATCCACAGAGTGTTGAGGTGGGGAGCACCCAACCACGTCAGATTCGTTTCACATGTGATAATATACATGTTTCAATGCCATTGTCATACATTGACATGAATCTGCACTGGGTATACAAATGTTCCCCATCTCAAACTCCCCTTCCACCTCCCTCCCCATCCGATCCCTCTGGTTCATCCCAGTACACCAGCCCCGAGCATCCTGTATCATGCATCGAACTTGGACTGGTGATTTGTTTTACATATTATAATGTACATGTTTCAATGCTCTTCAAATGAGACAGTTCTTCCCATCAGGTGGCCAAAGTATTGGAGTTTCAGCTTCAACATCAGTCGTTCCATTGATTATTCTGGACTGAATTCCTCTTGGATGAACAGGTTGGATCTCCTTGCAGTCCAAGGGACTCTCAACAGTCTTCTCCAACACCACAGTTCAAAAGCATCAATTCTTTGGTGCTCAGATTTCTTTATAATCCAACTCTCACATCCATACATGACTACTGGAAAAACCGTAGCTTTGACTAGATGGACCTTTGTTGGCAAAGTAATGTCTCTGCTTTTTAATAAGCTGCCTAGTTTGGTCATAACTTTTCTTCCAAGGAGCAAGCGTCTTTTAATTTCATGGCTGCAATCACTATTTGCAGTGACTTTGGAGCCCCCCAAAATGAAGTCTTCCAGTTTCTTCTGTTTCTCCATCTATTTGTCATGAAGCCATGGGACAAGATTCGATGATCTTAGTTTTCTGAATGTTGAGCTTTAACCCAACTTTTTCACTCTCCTCTTTCACTTTCGTCAAGAGGCTCTTTAGTTCTTCTTCACTTTCTGCCATAAGGGTAGTGTCATCTGCATATCTGAGGTTATTGATATTTCTCCTGGCAATCTTGATTCCAGCTTGTGTTTCATCCAGTCCAGCATTTCTCATGATGTACTTTGCATATAAGTTAAATAAGCAGGGTGGCAGTATACAGCCTTAACATACTCTTTTCCCTATTTGGAACCAGTCTGTTGTTTCATGTCCGGTTCTAACCGTTGCCTCTTGACCTGCATACAGCTTTCTCAGGAGGCAGGTCAGGTGGTCTGGTATTCCCGTCTCTTTCAGAATTTTCCACAGTTTGTTATAATCCACACTGTCAAAGACTTTGGCATAGTCAATAAAGCAGAAATAGATGTTTTCCTAGAACTCTCTTGCTTTTTCCATGATCTAGCAGATGTGACAATTTGATCTCTGGTTCCTCTGCCTTTTCTAAAATCAGCTTAAACATCTCAAAGTTCATGGTTCACGTATTATTTAAGCCTGGTTTGGAGAATTTTGAGCATGACTTTACTAGCGTGTGAAATGAGAGCAATTGTGCAGTAGTTTGAGCATTCTTTGGAATTGCCTTTCTTAGGGATTGCAATGAAAACTGACCTTTTCCAGTCCTGTGGCCACTGCTGAGATTTCCAAATTTCCTGGCATATTAAGTGCAGCACTTTCACAGCATCATCTTTTAGGATTTGAAATAGCTCACCTGGAATTAGTGTACATAACTTGCTCAAAGCCTCTTGATGCCTATGTGATTGTGATACTTCAGCTCACTGACCACAGCCCCTCCACAAATTTTACACCCTGTCTCACAAAACTGTCATGAAAATCCGAGGAAGCAAGAGACATAAGAATGTTTGGAGAGCACTCTCCAAATATTCATTATGATTATTTTCCATTCCTATAAGTTCCTGGCCTCCCCTTCCCATGTTCATGGCATTTGTTAAACTAATCCATTACACTCATCTTTCTGCCTCACATCATCACCCAAATCTCCTTCACCTGTTATTCTGGATATTTGCTATGTATATCTGTTAGCTTGCATATCAGAAGTAATTAATTTATCCCCTTACTTAGCTAAAGTTTTTTAAAAAGATTAATGCTTATAAAATAAATTTTTTAAATGATGCAGCAAAAAATTGAAGGTCTTTCTTAATAAACATTTAACCAGTACATCAGATTTTTTAAAAGATAATTTTTTAAGAAATATTAAAATTTCCAAATCAATTTATTTATAATGAAGGAAAATATACTACACAGTCCATGGAATTATATAGGCCAGGATACTGGATTGGGTTCTCTTCTCCAGGAGATCTTCCCAACCCAGAGATGGAAGCTGCACCTCTTGGGTCTCCTTCCCTGGCAGGCTGATTCTTTGATTCTTTGGAACCAACATCACCTGGGTCTGTTACATACTGAATTGACTGAAGGGTATCAGCTTAATCCCCCCTGAACACTTCAGTTCAGTTCAGTTCAGTCACTCAGTCATGTCTGACTCTCCGCGACCCTATGAATCACAGCACGTCAGGCCTCCCTGTCCATCACCAACTCCCGGAGTTCACTCAAACTCAGAGTCCACAGAGTCGGTGATGCCATCCAGCCATCTCATTCTCGGTCGTCCCCTTCTCCTCCCGCCCCCAACCTTTCCCAGCATCAGAGTCTTTTCCAGTGAGTCAACTCATCGCATGAGGTGGCCAAAGTATTGCAGTTTCAGCTTTAGGCAAGATGTAAATTTCTGAACTGACTTTAAAAGAAACCTTCAAAAGAAATTTGTTTCCTAAAACACTCTTCTAGCCAGAAGCAGAATATTTATAATTAAATAATTTATTTTCATAAATTGTAAAGGCAAGACATGCCCTGTGAGGAATAGCTTAAATGGATAGATAGATAGAAAAGTTAAAGTCAAAAACCCTCTCCCAACCATAAGCACTCACTCATTTGATCTTCTATGAACAGTTTAGTAAATGTTCCTAAGATATGCATTTGTATTTGGTATATATATCATCATTGATGTGTTTTACTCTCTATGAACATGTACCAAATATAATAATTCACTTGAAATTCTAATTTACAGCTTGTGTGAGCATTATCTGTCAATATTGATGAATTTTCCTTGATTCTAATTGTTACATATTATTCCATTTCATTGTTAGAATATAATTCCTTTAGTCCATTTTTGCTTGAAATTTATTTTAGTTTTAATATTTTGCCTTACACACAGATACACAATGAACACCACTTACAGACATCTTCACATTTCTGTTGGAGAAATCTATGTCATCATCAAAACAAAAAATACACATACGTTTACATTTGACAGATTTGGTAGCATTGTTCTCAAAATCCTGAAGCATATTTTATTCCCCAAAATAGTGTATTAAAAATGAATTTTCCCTACAGATTTGCCATCACTGAATATTAGGAACCTTGAATATATTAAAAATAATGATGCAGAAAATCATCTCATTTTAATTTGAATTTGCTTAATCATTCAATCTTAGAATCTCTTTGGTGATATAAACAGCAAATAATAGTCTCCAGAGTTAAAGCTGTGCTGTGTGCCTGTGAACTCATTCATTCAGTCGTGTTCAACTCTTTTGTGACCCCAGGACTGTAGCCCGCCAGGTTCCTCTATCCATAGAATTTGCCAGGCAAAAATATTGTAGTGGGTTGCCATTTCCTTCTGCAAGGTATCTTCCCAACCCAGAGATCGAAACCATGTCTCCTGCATTGTCAAGCAGAATCTACCCTTGAGTCACCAGGGAAGCCCAAATTAAAACAATATAATATCTATATAGAGATATATGATCTATGCATGATAAGTCACTTCAGTCATGTCCAACTCTTTGTGACCCCATGGACTGTAGCCTGCCAGCTCCTCTGTCCATGGGATTCTCCAGGCAACAATACTGGAGTGGGTTGCCATGCCCTCCTCCAGGGGATCTTCCTGATGTAGTGACAGAAGCTGTCTCCTGCGGCTCCTGCATTACAGGCAGATTCTTTACCACTGAGTCACCATCTATATGCATATCTAAATCAAACTAATAATAAATTATTTAGTATATTCTATATATCAGATATTTTGCTATTACTTAATATATGTTTTCTTACTTAGTCCTCACATCTATGATGAGACACGTTGTATGACTGAGATAAAGCCAAATGATTAATTTGCTTAAGGGTATACCACCTCATGGGACGAGTTGACTCACTGGAAAAGACTCTGATGCTGGGAAAGGCTGGGGGCGGGAGGAGAAGGGGACGACAGAGAATGAGATGACTGGATGGCACCACCGACTCTGTGGACATGAGTTTGAGTGAACTCCGGCAGTTGGTGATGGATAGGGAGGCCTGGCGTGCTGTGATTCATGGGGTCGAGGAGAGTCAGACACAACTGAGCAACTGAACTGAACTAAACTGATAAAGTCAGTAATTAACAAAGCCTGGATATGAATCCAAGAAGCCAACTCTAAGTTGATATGTGTTTCTTGTGTCTGAGTTTCTCATGGAGCTTAATGATTTATTCAATAAAATCTTGGATAACAGAAAGTGATAGCAAGGCATTTAGGGAGAGCCTCTGGGTCATCATTTTTAAGGAGCAACAATGTCCTCTGTTTCTTAGAAGACTCATGCCTGAGCACAAGTATCATCAACGGACTGTCTCTAATGAAGGACTTTAAAAGGATTATTTCTGTCCGTAAGTCTTCCTTCCTTCACTTGCTTTCCTTGAAAGAGGAATAGACATGTAATTATATGCAGCAGCTTAACTTGGATATAAATTAAAATATCATTGTAGATACAAAAACTAATGCTTTCTTGAAATGACTTTAGAAGCAGGCGTCTTCAACCCTGAACAACTGCTTGCTTCACCCTCAGGACCAATGCAGACACCACCCTTATAGGCAGAGCTCCTCAGAAATAAATGTCTGTGTTTTAACATATATATATATATACAAATTTAATATGTCTTATTTATATATCTATAAATTTAATATATGTATTTAAAAAACTAGAATCAATAATTTATCAAAACAGAAAGAAAAACATACTAAATAAGGTCTTTGTCAAAGGTGACTAATAGAAAAAGAAAGGCAGTTAGTACAAGAGGAACACAGAAATATATCTATGTATATACACATATATATTGCTTATACAATACATATACACACAGAATTTGCTTGAAAGAAGGGAACTGCAATCTGTCTAAAATTATCCTATATGTACCAGCTACTCCCATTCCTCCCTTTTCTAAGACAAGCCACTGACATGTAAACACACAATTTATTTGCTAATTTCATGAACTGGATAGAGACCAAAAGGGCAGACACTTAAGTTCTGGTAATTTGCCCACAGAGTTTAAAGTAAATTAAGCTAAAAATTGTTGATAACTGAAGACTTTTCAACCTGAGGCTAAGTTTTTTTTTTTTAATACAGACAAAACAGGTTAGCAACTGACATCTTAAATAAAATTGTGTATGTATATGATTCAGTAATTTCAGTGACCTCGAAACTGATTCAAATTAATAAGACCATGTTTAATACTCAAAAAAGTTGTTAAAATCATCTCCAAAACTCAATTTCATGTCATCTGTCTAATTACATGATGATCTCTGTAACTAGAAGGCAGAGAGTGTGTGAGTAATTTTCTAAGATCATGTCAGAGTAATCAAAAGTCTGGCTCCATCCAGGATATACTTACATGAAGTTTTCTCTACAAAGGTCTAGAAATCATGATGTATTATAGTTGCAACTTAGAAAATTCAAGTGTGGAATGAAATAAATCAGGATCACAATGGAAGCAAATCATCCAATCAGTCAATGGGAGGTAATTTTGATAGGACCAGAGTTTCTAGTGATTTTGAAAAACACATTTAAAACATATCTGAATGTCTAAGGATTTATCTAGGAAACAACCTCTGTGGATAGGAGCAGAATTTAAATATGAAAGTTTTCTAAAAAGGCAGCCAGATATAAGCAGTTTGCAAAATCATTCATGGAACTGCCTGCCATTTAGCTATATTTGAGTTTAATTTGTAAACAGTTTCCAATATATATATTAGAAAAAAACATCAATACTAAGACATTTACCTTTGGGTAATAGACTCAGATTAAAGAGAACAAAGTGTTATTTTCAAATGACACAGGATTTTAAAAAGTGTAGACTTGCATCAATTCAACTGCACCGCTTTGAGGCTGTGTCTCCACTGGCTGAGGCGCTAATCACCATACCAATGAATTCCCATCCACCCTTACAATGATCCACATTTCCTAGGAGTGGAGCCTCACTGGAGCTAGGCCAAACTGATGCTCCACAAACACACAACCAGATTATAGTGGCTGATAACTATAGAACTTAGATTAACTAAGTTCTCTTCTTCAGTAGAAGAATAACTGCACAATGATTCATCTCCCTGGTAACAGACATGAAGAAAAGTCAGTAGGACTTATTCTTGATCACCTTGCTAGCCCCAGGGCTGAATTTTTCCATCACCTGATCTGGAGTTCTCTGTATCTTTTAAGACTGTTATTAAAATGTTATCACATCTAACTGCCACGATAAAGCATTTACAAATGTTCCTCAGCAAGAAAAAAGAAAGTCTAAATTCTTTCACACTCCTTAAAAATTGGTATTCTCAAATAGCATGTTTAAAATTTAAAAATATTTGGGGTTAGGGCCATTATTCTTTTTCTACTATTAATAATTTAAAAAAAAATCAGTATCCTACATTTGCAACACACCTCACAGACTATAACTGGTCCAATAAATATGATTGACCACACTCTCAGAAGTCTCCAGAGAAGCAAGAGTCTCTCAGTTTTACTGAAGGTCAGGTGATGGGCCAACCTCTGCTTGGATTAACTTTCCTAACATTCTAAAGTTACTCCATGCTCTCATCTAACAATGTAGACATGAGTTAGGGTAACTTGGACTTCCCATATGGCTCAGATGGTAAAGAATCTACCTGCAATTCAGGAGACCCATGTTCTATCCCTAGGTTAGGAAGATCCCCTGGAGAAGGGCATGGCAACCCACTCCAGTATACCTGCCTGGAGAATCCACATGGACAGAGGATCCTGGCTGGTGACAGTCCATGGGATTGCCAAGAGTTGGACACGACTGAGTGACTAAGAACAGCATGCGGCACAGGGCAGCTTTGCACAATTTTCTTTTTCACTATTTACCCCCCAAAAGATATTTTGTTGGATGTTTCATTTCCTTAATCACTTTATCTTCTGAAATAGGAATGCCACAAATTTGCTATCTTTTTATGTGATATATGTAAGTCTGTGCATTATATATAAAAACAGTAAAAAATATTCATCCCCTAAGAAACGATTTTTCCTTGGGAAAGATAGGACCCTCATTTCAAATGCATATTTTTAAATAACTTGCTTATTTTTTTTAATGGAAGGAGGATAGTATGGTTATTTAAGCTCTGAATAAACTGAAATTTTAGCTGTGCTTCAAACAACTGCACAAATCTATATGCAATTTTTTATCTGCTACATCACCCTCTCATAAAACTTTCTTCATATTACCCATTACTAACAAAATTTTATTTTTCATTTCTTTCAGTTCAGTTAAGTTCAGTTCAGTCGTTCAGTCGTGTCCGACTCTCCGCGACCCCATGAATCACAACACGCCAGGCCTCCCTATCCATCACCAACTCCCGGAGTTCACTCAAATTCATGTCCACAGAGTCGGTGATGCCATCCAGCCATCTCATTCTCGGTCATCCCCTTCTCCTCCTGCCCCCAACCTTTCCCAGCATCAGAGTCTTTTCCAGTGAGTCAACTCATCGAATGAGGTGGCCAAAGTACTGCAGTTTCAGCTTTAGCATCAGTCCTTCCAATGAACACCCAGGATCGATCTCCCTTAGAATGGACTGGTTGGATCTCCTTGCGGTACAAGGGACTCTCAAGAGTCTTCTCCAACACCACAGTTCAAAAGCATCAATTCTTTGGCGATCAGCTTTCTTCACAGTTCATTTCTTTTTTTTTTTTTTTTTCATATGTCGTTCAAAGTTCATTGGCTATTCTTTTATTTATTTTTTTTATTTCCTTTTTATTTTATTTTAAAAAATTTTTTTCCAATTTTATTTATTTATTTTTTTCAAGTTGAACAGACTAAATTTCTTTAAACAAACTTACTTATACTCCAGAGTCTTTTAAAAATTTAATAGCATTTATACATTGAAGGTATTTGATTTTCTTGTAACTAGCACTTCAAATGCAACAAGCATTTGAAGCAACAAGCATTTGACCCAACAAGTAAAACTTTCTACAGTTCATAACTTATAAATAAAATAAATTAAATGTACAGTGAATAAGTTCTCTGAAATATTTCAATATTTCTGTAGGTTTAGTAACATCGTAAAATACATTTCAACTAAAATTCACAAATCTAAAAACCTGTTAGGCATTTTTAGGCGTTTTAAGATGGAAATGAAGACCAATATTACATCGTAATATGCCAATTACAAATAGTACTTCAAATAGCAAATACTACAGTTTGTCCCAAACTTTAAAAACTATTCATGAACTCAACACTGAACTATTGATGGCTATGAGAATTGTTTCCTAGCCTTTTTGAAAATTTCAAACCATTTACGTTTAAGGTAATTATTGATAAGTACGATCCCGTAGCCATTTTCTTTATTGCTTTGGGTTCAAGTTTATACACTCTTTCTGTGTATCCTGCCTATAGAAGATCCTTTAGCATTTGTTGGAGAGTTGGTTTGGTGATGCTGAATTCCTTCAGCTTTTGCTTGTCTGTAAAGCTTTTGATTTCTCCTTCATATTTGAATGAGATCCTTGCTGGATATAGTAATCTGGGCTGTAGGGTATTTTCTTTCATCACTTTAAGTATGTCTTGCCACTCCCTTCTGGCCTGAAGAGTTTCTGTTGAAAGATCAGCTGTTATCCTTATGGGAATCCCCTTGTGTGTTATTTGCTGCTTTTCCCTTGCTGCTTTTAATATTTGTTCTTTGTGTTTGATCTTTGTTAATTTGATTAATATGTGTCTTGGAGTATTTCGCCTTGAGTTTATCCTGTTGGGGACTCTCTGGGTTTCTTGGACTTGGGTGATTATTTCTTTCCCCATTTTAGGGAAGTTTTCAAATATTATCTCCTCAAATATTCTCTCATGGTCTTTCTTTTTGTCTTCTTCTTCTGGGACTCCTATGATTCGAATGTTGGAGCGTTTAACGTTGTCCCAGAGGTCTCTAATATTGTCCTCATTTCTTTTAATTCGTTTTTCTTTTTTCCTCTCTGTTTCATTTATTTCTACAATTCTATCTTCTAGTTCGCTTATCCTGTCTTCTGCCTCTGTTATTCTACTGTTTGTTCCCTCCAGAGTGTTTCTGATCTCATCTATTGCATTATTCATTGTATATTGACTCTTTTTTATTTCTTCTAAGTCCTTATTAAACCTTTCTTCCATCTTCTCAATCCTTTTCTCCAGGTTATTTATCTGTAACTCCATTTTGCTTTCAAGATTTTGAATCATTTTCACCATCAAAATTTGAAATTCTTTATCAGGTAAATTCCCTATATCTTCTTCTTTTGTTTGTGTTGGTGGGCAATTATCTTGTTCCTTTACTTGCTGGGTATTTCTCTGCCTCTTCATCTTGCTTATATTGCTTTGCTTGGGGTGGCCTTTCCCTCTTCTTGCAGTTTGTGGAGTTCTCTTTATTAAGTAGTTTCTTCGCTGTGTGTGGGGTTGGATGGGTGACTTGTCCGGGTTCCCTGGTTAGGGAAGCATGTGTCGGTGTTCTGGTGGGTGGAGCTGGATTTCTTCTCTCTCCTTTAGAAGACAATGGACTGCTTTTCTGGGAGCCTGATGTCCTCTGCCAGTATTCAGAAGTTGTTTTGTGGACTTTACTCCGCGTTCAAATGTTCTTTTGATGAATTTGTGGGGGAGAAAGTGGTCTTGCCATCTTATCCCTCCGCCATCTTGTTCCTTCCTCCCCAGAACACTGGATTTTTATATTCCACTTGGTCGTGGAGTATCTCTTCCCAGCTGCTCCAGCAAGGCGCAGCCGCTGTACCCTACCTTGGACGAGGGGTATCTCCTCAAGGCCGGGCCTCCTGCTTTGAATGTGGAACAGCTCCTCTCGGCCCTCCGGTGCCCAAGCAGCCACCGCCTCCTGAACGTGGTACAGCTCCTCTGGGCCACCGCCCTAACCCTGGGCGTGGGGTAGCTCATCTCAGCCACGATTCTGCACGTGGTCGGTTGCGCCAGAGCCGGGCGTCTCCCGCGTCTGCGCCTGCGCCGCCGGGCCGGGCATCTCCCGCGTCTGCACCTGCGCCGCCGGGGCCGGGCATCTCCCGCGTCTCCACAGTTTCATTTCTTTACTTGCTTATTATTTACTTATTCACCACTGGAATTAGTTCCTCACAAATACAACCCTATATGTATTATTCAATGTCGTATACCTAAATCGTACAGCTTTTTTTCCCCCACTGTAGGCACTGAACAATATTTTTTGAATGAATTTAATTTCTAATTTTCCTAAGCTTAATTGACCATGAAGCCATTTATCCAGTAATAAATGTTAGCATTGTGGGATAACAATGGCAAAAGCCCTATAGAAATAACACCCGTTTAGCTCCTCAGGGTGCTACCCTCATGCCCAAACTCAGTATCAATTTTTTTTTCCTCCAAATATCTTTCACCCAAGTGCCACTTTCTTTGAAATTCAACCGTTTGAATTTCATATCTTGAGCCGACTATATTTCACTTTTCATGATGCCCATGAAGGGTAACATATCTTCAAAGATGAGACCATCAGGTGGCTTCTCTCTAACAAAAGTGGAATCAATAAAGTGCAAGTCGCCTGAGGAATGAAGGCCAAGGGAGAGCTGAGAGAGGACAGTGTCTCTACCCCACCAAAAGGGAAAAAGTCTCAGTGGCAGTATCCACAATGCAGCAAATGATCATATCTGTGTTTTGATATTTTCACGTCATGGCAAGAAGGACTACTGTTGTCAGGTGAGAAGAGAGGAAGGAAACAAAGTCTAAAAGTCTTAACGTGTGGCTTACCTTCACTGAGTCATATATTTTTCTATTAAATGCTGTAAAATCCTCCTTAATTACACTTGTTGCTTAATTATATAAAGAACCTATGAAAATGTATGCCTTAAAGTTGTGTTAGTTGTTCAGTCATGTCCAACTCTTTGTGAACCCATGGACTATAGCCCACCAGCCTCCTATGTCCATGGAATTTCCCAGGCAAGAATGTTGGAATGTGTTGCCATTCCTTTCTCCAGGAGATATTCCTGACCTAGTGATCAAACATGCTTCTTATATGTAAATGGTGTTAGTCTTCATGTATATGGTTTATTAATTTTATTAAAAGTCTTATTATTAAGGTAAACCTTAAGTTAGCTGTCAATTTATGTTTAAATATAAATTAAAATTGTTATTCCTAATTAATTCAAATTTTAAAAGCTCAGCCATGACTTCAGGTTCAATACAGAAAGTACTTCAGTGTTACCACTTTGCAGAGGGAGAGTCTTCTTCAGTTCAGTTCAGTTCAGTTACTGCTTATTAAAAAGATATATATATTCACTTAAATGTTCACTTTTCTATTCTAGCATGCTGGTATGAAAGTTTCAAACTCTAACTCAAACCTTTTCACTAGACTGTATATAGATAGATGGTTTCACTATATTTGATTGGTTTCATCAGGAAAACAAGAAGGGGAAGGGAGAGAAAAGCCTTCTAGTTGGCCTTCAACAATAGAGAACTCACTTTCCTCATTTAATGCCTAATAATTTCACTAAAGTCCAGATTAAAATAATGTATCTGTATACAATGATCCACATATTGTCTCATTAATTTTAAGGAAACATACTTGCATGCTTATATGTTTTATTTATTTTTTTAATTGGAAATAATTAGGTTGCTGTTAGTCTTCAAGAGATATTCTTGATGATGAGTATGAAGGGACATATTAATATACCTTAAACTTTCTCACAAGCCAGCAAGTCTCCAATTGAGAATGCCAGATAGCCTTATATGTCCATCTTCAGCTCTGAAACATTCTAAGTTTTCTGTTGACAATTTATAATATACACCTCATTAAACTTCTCACCCCTCCAGCAAGACCTTCAAATAGCCCTATTGGTCTTAGTTTTTCTCTTCAGATCCTCCCTTTAGTCTTAGAGTAGAAGCAATATTTATTCAAGAGTTTCCCCATTCTTATCCCTGGATTATGCTCAGCTAATCTCTAATAGTCACAAGACAAAATGAATCACATATTGTTTAAGTCTAGACTCTTGAAATGCTTAATTATCATTATCAATTGTAAACTTGATCATTTTAACAGCTTAACGGGCTTCCCAGGTGGACTGCTTAGATCCTTGGGTTTAGAAGATCCCCTGGAGGAGGGCTAGGCAAACCAGTCCAGTATTGTTCCCTGGTGAATCCCAGGAACAGAGGAGCCTGGCAGGCTACAGTCCTTTGGGTCACTGAATATCAACACTAGTACTCGATTTCACTAACTGAAAGAAATAGAATATTTTTGCTTTTCTGAGAAAAAGCAAATCTGTTACCATACTAACACTGACCTTTTGTAAAAGTGAGTTGGCATAACTCACTATGCCAAAGTGGGGAAAAAAAGAGAAAAAAAATTGTAATGTTGAAATTTGTTGTTACATGTGAGAATAGGCTGCGACAGATTTAACACTATCTTCTTGAAGGACATAGGCTTTCCTTATAGTTCAGTTGGTAGAGAATCTGCCTGCAATGCAGGAGACCTCCGTTCAATTTCTGGATCAGGAAGATCCCCTGGAGAAGGGATAGGCTACCCACCCCAGTATTCTTGGGCTTCCCCTCTGGCTCAGCTGGTAAAAAATATGCCTGCAATGCAGGAGACCTGGGTTTGATTCCTGAGTTGGGAAGACCCCCTGGAGATGGGAAAGGCTACCCATTCCAGTATTCTGGTCTGGAGAAATCCATGGACAGTTCATGGGGTCAGAAAAAGTCAGATCTGACTGAGAAACAAAGCAAATCATTAAGACTGAAGATATTTGCCTCATCTGTAGACTCAAACATACCACAGACAGCAATGTTTCATTTTAAAGAACATAAGACTGAGTTTGAAAGACCTGAATTGGAAATTCATCCCTGAAACTTTTGAAAGGAAGCTGGATTCCAGTGTAATATTTCCTGACACATTAATGAGGGAAACACATGTGATGTGAAGAAAGTGAACCTCTCTTGGCTTCAACTTGTTCGCTGTAAAATGGGGATAATAATAATGAAACTACCAGCTTAGGATGTAGATGAATCAACTGGTGTCTGAGGGATGATAAAATGATCATGTGATGTAAATACATTTATCAGACCTACAGAGCAATAGCTTTAGAACATAAACAAATACCTTTTGCTGAAATTTAACAAAAGGTGTTTACCTCCCCCCCAAAAAAAAATCTTCAAAGACCCAGACAATCATAATGGTGAAAAAACTCACCTAGAGCCAGACATCCTGGAATGTGAAGTCAAGTGGGCCTTAGGAAACATCACTGCAAACAAAGCCAGAGGAAGTTATGGAATTCCAGTTGAGCTATTTAAAATCCTGAAAGATGATGCTGTGAAAGTGCTGCACTCAATATGCCAGCAAATTTGGTAAGCTCATCAGTGGCCACAGGACTAGAAAAGGTCAGATTTCATTCCAATCCCTAAGAAAGGCAATGCCAAAGGATGTTCAGACTATTGCACAGTTGCACTCATCTCACACGCTAGCAAGTAATGCTCAAAATTCTCCAAGCCAGGCTTCAGCAATATGTGAATCATGAACTTCCAGATGTTCAAGCTGGTTTTCAACAAGGCAGAGAAACAAGAGATCAAATTTCCAACATCTGCTGGATTATCAAAAGAGCAAGAGAGTTCGAGAAAAACATCTATTTCTCCTTTATTGACTATGCCAAAGCCTTTGACTGTATGGATCACAATAAATTGTGGAAAATTCTGAAAGAGATGGGAATACCAGACCACCTGAACTGCCTTTTGAGAAATCTGTAAGCAGGTCAGGAAGCAATGATTAGAACTGGTCAACGAACAACAGACTGGTTCCGAATAGGAAAAGGAGTACATTAAGGTTTTATATTGTCACCCAGCTTATTTAACTTATATACAGAGTATGTCATGAGAAATGCTGGGTTTGATGAAGCACAAGCTGTAAACAAGATTGCTGGGAGAAATGTCAATAACCTCAGATATGCAGATGAAACCACCCTTATGGCAGAAAGTGATGAAGAACTAAAGAGCCCCTTGATGAAAGTGAAAGAGGAAAGTTAAAAAGTTGGCTTAAAACTCAACATTCAGAAAACTAAGATCATGGCATCTGGTCCCATCACTTCATGGTAAATAGAGGGAGCAACAGTGAAAACAATGGCAGACTTTACTTTTTAGGGGGCTCCAAAATCACTACAGATAGTGACTGCAGCCGTGAAATAAAAAGACTCTTACTCCTTGGGAGAAAATATATGACTAACATAGACAGCATATTAAAAAGCAGAGATGTTACTTTGCTGACAAAGGTGCACCTAGTCAAGACTGGATTTTTCAGTAGTCATGTATGGATGTGAGAGTTGGACTATAAAGAAAGTTGAATGTCGAAGAATTGAATATTTTGAACTGTGGTGTTGGAGAAGACTCTTGAGAGTCCCTTGGGATGCAAGGAGCTCCAACCAGTCCATCTTAAAGGAAATCAGTTCTGAATATTCATTGGAAAGACTGAAGTTGAAGCTGAAACTCCAGTATTTTGGCCACCTGATGCAAAGAGCTGACTCATTTGAAAAGACCTTAATGCTGGCAAAGATTGAAGGCAGGAAGAGAAGGGGACGACAGAGGATGGGATGGTTGGATGGCATCACTGATTCAATGAACATAGTTTGGGAAAACTCTGGGAGTTGGTGATGGACAGTGAGGCCTGGTGTGCTTCAGTCCTTGGGGTCACAAAGAGTCTGATGTGAATGAGCGACTCTACTGAACTGAACCCCCCATCCCAGTTTCAAATAGCTCAAGAACTGATACAGAAAAAGAAAATATTTCCCTCAGATTCAAGAAAAACTGTGATATTTAAAGACATTTAAGAGTAAATGAAGAGTAATTTCAAAATTTTAGCTTAGTTTTTGTGCTAATAAAATAATTAGGTTGTGAATTATTATTTCCTCCTTTTGTGGATGTTTCTCTTGTTGAATTTAATAAATTAACAGAAAAAAATTAGCATTGAGTTTTTCACTCACCATCTCTCCCTTTCCCATGTATTTATCAAAAATTTTCTTTTAGTGGATTTATGAGAGCCTAAGAAAACACAGGCTTCCCTGGTGGCTCAGAGGTTAAAGCGTCTGCCTCCAATGCGGGAGACCCGGGTTCTATCCCTGGGTCGGGAAGATCCCCTGGAGAAGGAAATGGTAACCCACTCCAGTATTCTTGCCTGGAGAATCCCATGGACGGAGAAACCTGGTAGGCTACAGTCCACGGGGTCGCATAGAGTAGGACACGACTGAGCGACGGAACGTAACGGAACGTAAGAAAAAACAGGGATTCTAACATGAACATCCTATGGAAAAATCAATTTTATACATGTAACATATGTGAGAATTTGGAAAAACATCAATAAAACACTGGAGACTAATATACTCTACAATTATCAAACTAAGAGTTTATTGTTGTTCTTTCAGTTAAGTATTCTGAAACTATGCATGTGAATATTGAAGCCTTGACAGGGCAGTTTAAAAGTTATCAAAATGCTAAATAAATACCAATCTGTTAGTAAATATTCAACAATTATTTTAAAGGCCTTTCTTTTTCATCAATGATCTGTAAAATTTATTAACTTTTTTTTTCACAATGTAAAACAGATGTAATCCTTCCTATGTATATAAATAATCACTTTCTTGCAATCCTGAATATCCTAAGTGACTGTCTTCGTCAACAGAGTCCTTATAGCTTTTTTCACTTCTGTGTTTCTCACTGTGTAGATGATAGGACAGAGGACTGCAAAGAACATAGTCACCCACCTGTCCACAGGCTAAATGGTCACAGGATGTGTGTAGGTGAATACACAAGGACAAAAAAAGGGCACCACTACTATAAAGTGGGAGCCACATGTAGAGAGGGCTTTTTGCCATCCTTCAAAGCCATGGAATTTCAAGGAGCTCAAGATAGCTATGTAGGAGGTGACTAGGATGCTAAAGCTGAAACTCCAATACTTTGGCCACCTCATGCAAAGAGTTGACTCACTGGAAAAGACTCTGATGCTGGGAGGGATTGAGGGTGGGAGGAGAAGGGGATGACAGAGAATGAGATGGCTGGATGGCATCACCAACTCGATGGACATGAGTCTGAGTGAACTCCGGGAGTTGATGATGGACAGGGAGGCCTGGCGTGCTGTGATTAATGGGGTCACAAAGAGTCAGACATGACTGAGCGACTGAACTGAACTGAGGATGACAAAAAGAAGCAAACACATGCCACCACTGTTGGCTGCCACCACTGTTGGCTGCCACCACTATTCCCAGCCTATAGGTGTCACTGAAGGCAAGTTTCAACAGTGAGAAGAAATCCCACAAAGTGGTCAATGACATTGGGACCACAGAAGGTCACGTCAACCATAAAGAGAATCTGCACGGCGGCGTGCAGGATGACCCCGGCCCAGGCCACCACCGGGAGCTGGCAGAGCCCCTTTCACATGATGGGCGTGTGGTGTAGAGGCTTACAGATGGCCACGCGGCTGTCACAGGCCATGCCAGTGAGGACGATCACCTCTGATCCTCCTACGAAGTGCTCCAAGAAGAGCTGAGTTTGGCAGCCACCCCAGGAGATGGTTCTCCTCTGGTGCAACAGATCAATTATCATTTGGGGTGTGCTCACAGAGGTGAAGAAGAGTCTAATAAGGCCAAGTGAGTGAGAAAGAAGTACATAGGAGCAGAAAGTGTGGGGCTGAGGGAGATGGTGAGGACAATAAACAGGTTGGCCAACACAGTAAACAGAAAGATTAACAAAAAGACAATGAAGAGTATTTTCTGCAAGTGTGGATTCTGTGTGAGTCCCAAGAGAACAAATTCAGTCACTTTGTTGGGAGGCCTGAGGACATCATTCAGCAAGTAATACCTTCCTGAGACCTTATTACCTACAGAGAATAAAGAATGATACTTGTTAGTCATGAAAACATTGTGATCTCACTGTCTCAGGATAAAAAGAGTGCAGTCATGGTGACTGTGGAGCATATCCTTGGTAATTTGTCCCAGTTCTCCTTTCAAGTCTTTCTTAAATCTTTCCATGCTGCTTTCCATTTCTTCAAGCACTCAGAGCTTGTCACCTGTAAAACATTTCTAGGACAACATCTGAGGTTATAATTTACTGATAAAGTACTGGGCTGTCTCCATGAGATCTGGATTCTCCTAGTAGTTTCAACTCTATGTGACTGTACAGTCATCTAAGTGCTCCAAATTTCCATGAATTCTGTGTCTGTGAGGCTACCGAGTGTAATTTTCAGATGTGTCTTATAAGCGGAGAAGTGAAACACACAAGTAAGAATTGTTTCCTCTTGCATGAAAATTTAGATTTGAAATATCACATCTGTGGAAAGAAAAACCATGATCAACAATTGTCTGTCATAAACAGGGAGTTTAGGGAAGTGTACATAAGTCCTTGGCGACAAAAACTCACTGGTACCTACCAAAACACGTTAGCTATTGAGGTGTGTTTCATCATTGTCCCTACCATAGTGGATGGCATCATATCTACAGTGTCTGAAACATATTAAGTGATGAGTGTTTGACACTGAATTGCCATCTTCCAAGGATCAGCATATGCCTCCTTCTCCAAATCATGATCTCAGTTGAAATTCAAGTGTTCTCTTCCTTTGGGTCTGTTCATCTATAATCTCTCTACTTTATGAGAAAATTAAATAGACATTTGAAAGGAAGGTGCATTCCAGTTTGATAGTTTCTGAGTGAAAAAGTTGGTTTAAAACTCAACATTCAGAAAAGTAAGATTATGTATCTGGTCCCAACACTTCATGGCAAATAGTTGGGGAAACAGTGACAGAATTTATTTTGGGGGGCTCCAAAATCACTGCAGATGGTGACTGCAGCCATGAAATTAAAAGATGCTTACTCCTTGGAAGGAAAGTTATTACCAACCTAGATAGCATACTAAAAGGCAGAGACATTACTTTGACAACAAAAGTATGTCTAGTCAAAGCTGTGGTTTTTCTAGTGGTCATGTATGGATGTGAGAGTTGGATTATAAAGAAAGCTGAGCACTGAAGAATTGATGCTTTTGAACTGTGGTGTTGGAGAAGAGTCTTGATAATCCCTTGGACTGCAAGGAGATCCAATCAGTCCATCCTAAAAGAAATCAGTCCTGGATATTCATTGGAAGTACTGATGCTGAAGTTGAAGCTCCAATACTCTGGCCACCTGATACGAAGAACTGACTCATTTGAAAAGACCCTGATGCTGGGAAAGACTGAAGATGGGAGAAGAAGGGGACAACAGAGGATGAGATGGTTGGATTGCATCAGCAACTCAATGGACATGAGTTTGTGTAAACTCTGCGAATCAGTGATGGACAGGGAAGCCTGGTGTGTTGCAGCCCATGGGGTCACAAAGAGTCAGACACGACTGAGAAACTAAACTGAATTGAACTGACACACTATCTAGAGTAAGTATGGAAATATTTAATTGCCTCTTGGAAAGTTCATTTTATGAGACATTTTAAGATAATTAGTTTGCAAATTGATAATTTATATCCTTCAATATTATGTTCCGTGTGTGTGTGTGTGTGTGCTCGCACGCTCATGCACGCTCAGTCGTGTCCAACTCTACAATCCTATGGACTGTAGCCCACCAGGCTCCTCCATCCATGGAATTTTCCAAGCAAGAATAATGGAATGGGCTACCATTTCCTCTTCTACATACAATTTAACAAAGTCATATTCTGTGAATTTACAGTTTCAGTAGACTTGATAAAAAATATTCTTGCATAGGTGTTCAATACACAAGGATCTATCAAGTAAAGAAAATTTTTATTTTTCAAAGTTCTAAAAATAAGAAAAAAATTAATGAGAAGAACAGAAATAGTTGGCTAGAAAATTTAGTCAAATGCACTAAATGTCTATATATATATATAGACAACAAATAGCATTTAGTTAATTCAGTGGTGTCTGACCCTTTGCAACCCCATGGACTGCAGCATGCCAGGCCTTCCTGTTCATTACCACCTCCCAGAGTTTCCTCAAACTCCTGTCCATCGCATAGGTGATGCCATCAACCATCTCATCTTCTGTAGTCCCCTTCTCGTCCTGCCTTCAATCTTTCCCAGCATCAGGGTCTTTTCAAATGAGTCAGCTCCTCTCAGCAGGTAGCCAGAGTATTGGTGTTTCAGCTTCAACAACAATCCTTCCAATAAATATCCAGGACTGATTTCCTTTAGGATAGATTGGTTGGATCTCCTTGCAGTCCAAAGAACTCTCAAGAGTCTTCTCCAACAACATAGTTCAAAAGATTCAATTCTTCAGTGCTCAGCTTTCTTTATAGTATAAAATCCATTACTTATTAGTTCCTACTTCAAGTTCATTCATTTGACAAATATTTATTGGACACTTTCTATATATATTGGACTTCCCTTGTGGCTCAGACTGTAAAGCATCTTTCTACAATGCGGGAGACCTGGGTTTGATCCCTGGGTTGGAAAGATTCCCTGGAGAAGGAAACGGCAACCCACTACAGTACTCTTGCCTAGAAAATCCCATGGACGGAGGAGCCTGGTGCAGGCTACTGTCCATGGGGTTGCAAAGAGTTGGGCACGACCAAGCGACTTCACTTTCACTTTACTATGTATATTAGTGTATGTTGTTCACAAATTTTCATAAAATTTTCATTATCAAGTGTTATTAATTCCTGAAATTTTACTACAAAACAGCAGCAGCACATCCATCTGTGATATGAATGACCTTCCTACTCCTTCTCATGCTTTCTCCCATCTTTCTATGGCATCCATTATCCTTCACTCCTAGTTACAGGATGAGTGTGTGCTAAGCTGCTTCAGTCATGTCTGACACTTTGAGACCCCATGGACTGTAGCCTGCCATGTTCTTCTATCCTTGGGATTCTCCAGGCAAGAATACTGGAGTGGATTGCCATGCCCTCCTCCAGGTGATCTTCCCAACCCAGGAATTGAACCAATGGTCTCTTGTGTCTTCTACACTAACAGACAGGTAGACTATTTTACCAGTAGTGCTACTGGGAAATCCAGTTACAGGACACTGCAGTACTAATAGAGTGAGAGATTTGGGGATATAAATTTGCCAAAGGGAAGAGAAATAAATATGATAAAATGTATTCGACAAAATGTGTCTTTCTCTTTCAAAGATAAATTAATAAAGAACTTTATTTTTAATTATCTAAGATGAAAATTTTATACAAATATGAAATCAAAGTGCAGCAGCTTCATTGTCAGTCCCCATTCTGAGGTAGGATCCACAACAGATCAAAAAAGACTAGAGTGTAAATAAAGTAATATATACATATATTTTTAGAAATTCTTTTTTTATTTTTTCATTTTTTATTATTATTTTTAAATTTATTTATTTTAATTGGAGGCTAATTACTTTACATTATTGTATTGGTTTTGCCATACATTGGCATGAATCTGCCCCGGGTATACATGTGTTCCACATCTTGAACTCCCCTCCCACCTCTCTCCCCATATCATCCTTCTGGGTCATCCCAGTACACCAGCCCCAAGCATCCTGTATCATGCATCGAACCTGGACTTGCGATTCGTTTCACATTTGAAATATACATATTTCAATGTGATTCTCCCAAATCATCCCACCGTCGCCCTCTCCCACAGAGTCCAAAAGACTGTTCTATACATCTGTGTTTCTTTTGCTGTCTCGTATACAGGGTTATCGTTATCATCTTTCTAAAGATAATAAAATAATATTTAAACATAATAACTATGAATAAATATAAATTACTTTTCTTGTTTTTCCTTGTCCCCACAGTACTTTTTCAAGGAATAAGCCCCAATGTAAGATATTTTTTAAAAGAGAAAGATCATTATGTATAAATATGTTCAACACAATTATTAAGAGCTATGGAAAATTAGAAATAGTATGGAGAAAATCAGAAACAATGTTCTTCAAAAGTGAAGAACAAAATAATTAAAATATAATCACTTTCTTTGAATAATATGTAGTTTTTAACAAAGTTCCATTTAAAATTGTGCGTTGTCATAGAAAATGAAGTTGTAATATTAAGTGGGGAAATTTTGGATGCATATTTGAATTGTATAGTTACTCTAAATTATTTTATTGAAAGCAATTACATTATTATTCTAATGAATTTCAATATATATTTATAATAGAACCCAAAATATTTTTACTTCTAAATTGTTAGTACTGTACTTGAGTTTACCTCTAGGTAAGTTTGAACGAGCAACAATCATATGATTTGCAACATACATTTAAATATGAGAATCTAAGATTATATAATTTCATAAAATGATCTCACTTATGAACATGTCTGATATAGGTCCATGGTCAAGCCCCAGGCAGCTTCTAGTTCACTAGGAAAGAAATATTAAGTTATAAGATTAAAAATGCCAACTAGCTCAGCTGCAATAAGTGTCTTTGTTGATTTATACATGGTTTCTTGGGATAAACCTTAAAAACACTGCCACATAGCCTCTTTGTGGGCAAAGTTTAGGAAGTTTCTTATCTGTGGCTAATTGACCTCAGGGGTATTTTTCCATCATTAGCATATCTTGCCAACAACCCAATTGTTTCAAATAAGGCATCTGAACATCAAAGAAGAGCTTTTACAGTATTCATCTTTAATTTTAAACTTCATCCTTAAGTCTACATGAAAACAAAACATCATCACAAAATAAAAAAGAAAAGCACCAAGTTGACCACTTACAAACTTGGATACTTGATAGTAAATGAGCTTAAAAATGGAATCTGAATTTTTGATACCATATAAATAAAACACTTAAGTGTGTAGCTATCTGATTTTTAGATGTTATTATAATATTTTATTTTTACTGATCTACCAATCATGGTAATCATAATTTCTAAATATTGCTTTCAGATGTACATTAAATGATTATTATGAACTCTATTAGATTATTAAAACTTCATGCTAGATAAGTTTTACTGTACTTCTTCAAAATAGTCGTTTCTTGTTCCAGTTCTGGAATTAGACTAACATGATAATAATGAAAATTATTCAATTGTTCAGTTCAGTTCAGTTCAGTCACTCAGTCGTGTCCTACTCTTTGCGACCCCATGAATCACAGCACGCCAGGCCTCCCTGTCCATCACCAACTCCCAGAGTTCACGCAACTTATGCCCTTCGAGTTGGTGATGCCATCCAGCCACCTCATTGTTTGTCATCCCCTTCTTCTCCCACCCCCAATCCTTCCCAGCATCAGAGTCTTTTCCAGTGAGTCACACTTGTTCAAGTATACCCAAATATGTTAGAATGCATTTGCCATTTAAATTTAATCCTACAGCATATCTACAAAATATAAAAAATAGGAAATAATACTCACAATTTGTATAAGAAAATGTAAGAAAGGAAATAAAATAGCATTTACCAAGGGAAAATAAGAAGCCATGCAACTGAATCCTGGGGCAGGACCCTTATCTTTAAATTATATTTTTTATGACTAAAGTATCATGAGACTTTTATGCTGCCACCAATTGTGAAGTCCATTTTAATTACTTCAGTTAGAAATAAAACTGATGTTAAAATTATTTGGCAAATAAATTCAATTCAGAAATATTTTCATGTAAAATCACAGTTACTTCAAGATGTTCAAATATGTTTTCTTTAATAAGAATAAAAATAAATTGTAGATAACTCTAGATTGACTCCAGCGATTGTGATCACTGTGGGCAGCATGTATCATGAAGGAAAACCGTTTAAGAAAACTAAAAACACATGCCCAAACTTAATCTGATTAGACACTCTAACATTATAGTTCTCCAATAGTACCTATAATAGCAGATTCCAAAACAGTTTCAGTGAGGATTGTAACCTGTCTAAAGACCTCTAGGGGATATGAATTTTGCAGAAGTATCATCATAAAATTATCTTGAACTTGCTCTTTCAACGCTGGAGTCAAAGAAAGTCAAATCACATAATTAACATGTACTGACAAGTACATGCTTGTCACCATCCCCAACGTCATGGAAGACTGAAATCCATTCACCATGGCCAATTCAATGTTCATCCAGCCTTGACTTCAATAGTTACAATGCTGGGTAGAGAGATTGCTTGAGAAACCCTAAGTCTTTCTAGTCCAGTTCCCCAAGGCTTAGAAAAGCATAAAAGGGAAAGAGAGCAGACTTAGATGTAAAACAATGAAGGTTGTTCATGAAAATTATTTTCAAAGAGGAGTTCTGGATCTATGAAGTTTGTTTCTAGAATGCAAATCTAAGGTTGTTAATAAACCCTGTAGAGACAGTAATATAGATTCTTCATTTGAAATGCAAACCAGAAAGAAAGCAGAACAAATATGTATGGATCATTTCACAGCTGATCAAAAAGTAGTTGAGGTCTGTTTTGATGTTTGATAGTTTTAGGAACTAATTTAACAAAAAAACAGATTCATATCAAAATGTTCTTATGGGTAGATTCACGAACTTCAATAGTTAGAGAAACATGTTCTCAAGATAGCAAAGGAGTCAAGAGAGAGCTCATGTTGTATTAGTCCTTCCAAAGGAATGTTCATCCCAGAAGCACATCTCCTGTGTTGTTTAGGAGGAATGAAATGTTTTAGGAGGTAGGCTGCTGTTTCATAAGCCTTCCAATTTTGATTCCAATTGAAATAGAAACGAAAATAACAATATTTATGACAATAAACATACTAGTTTGGGTAGAAAGGTAGAACTTGGAAACAACTTACAGTTTACCTAAGTACACTGCTTACAGAAATAGCTGTTTAAGGCTCTAGAGGATAGTGTTGCCTTGCAGCCATGAAATTAAAAGACGCTTGCTCCTTGGAAGGAAAGTTATGACCAACCTTGATAGTATATTAAAAAGCAGAGACATTACTTTGCCAACCAAGGTCCGTCTAGTCAAGGCTGGTTTTTCCCGTGGTCATGTATGGATGTGAGAGTTGGACTGTGAAGAAAGCTGATCGCCGAAGAATCGATGCTTTTGAACTGTGGTGTTGGAGAAGACTCTTGAGAGTCCCTTATACTGCAAGGAGATCCAACCAGTCCATTCTAAAGGAGATCAATCCTGGATGTTCATTGGAGGGACTGATGCTAAAGCTGAAGCTGCAATACTTTGGCCACCTCATGTGACGAGTTGACTCACTGGAAACGACTCTGATGCTGGGAAAGGTTGGGGGCGGGAGGAGAAGGGGACGACGGAGAATGAGATGCCTGGATGGCATCACCGACTCTGTGGACATGAGTTTGAGTGTACTCCTGGAGTTGGTGATGGACAGGGAGGCCTGGCGTGCTGTGATTCATGGGGTCGCGGAGAGTTGGACACAACTGAGCGACTGAACTGAACTGAACTGAACTGAACTATAATCTAAAACTCACGTCTCCTGTTTCCAAAAGTGGTTTTATTACTCTCTATCATTTATTCTTACTAATATGATTTTGAATATTTTTCTATCCTGGAGTCCATTAATTTCTTAAATAATATACTATTATGTGTAAAACAGATAGCCAGTGGGAAGCTGGGAATGATTGAAGGGAAAAGGAGAAGGGGGTGACAGAGGCTGCAATGTAGATAGCATCACTGACTCAGTGGGCACTGATTTGAGCAAACTCTTGGAGACAGTGGAGGACAGAAGAGCCTGGCATGTTATAGTCCATGGGGTTGCAAAGACTCTGGCACAAAACAGCAACTGAACAACAACAAAACGGAAAGGTGTAGAACACAGGGAGCTCAGCTCAGTGCTCTGTGATGATCTAGAGGGGTGGGAAGTGGAGGTGGGAGGGAGGCTTAAGAGGGAGTGCATATATATATACACACACACACACTGTTGTAGAGCAGAAGTTAACACAACATTGTAAAGCAATAATCTCCCAAGTAAAAAATAATACATAAAAATAAACATAATAAAAAATAAACAAATGTTACCCTTGAAATCAGAGGTTAGACCTTTCTGTCAAAAAAGGAAACTATACATACTTCTGTGACATATATACACATTCATATTTGAGAAGCACATTTCATTTTTGAAAAGAGAATTAATTCACAACAAAGCCTTCTAAGTTATCTAAGTTAGTTTAGAAATGCTTTCTTCAGTTAACTGCGGAGTATTGATTTTTATCTGTTTTTTTTTTATTATTCCTTATAAATAATCTTCTAAAGATGTTGGGAAAGATTGAAGGCAGGAGGAGAAGGGGACGACAGAGGATGAGATGGTTGGATGGCATCACCGACTCAATGGACATGAGTTTGGGTAAACTCCAGGAGTTCGTGATGGACAGGGAGGCCTGGCGTGCTGTGGTTCACGGGGTCCCAAAGAGTCGGACACGACTGAGCGACTGAACTGAACTGAAAGTAGTTTTCAAAGAGGACTGAAAATTCAAGGAACTACATGTCAGCCAAAATTCTAACACTTATATAGTAATATACTTTCTATATAACAATCCACATCATCCTCAATACTAATAAATCATGTAGCTGTCTTAGAAACAACTGCTTAGACTTTTATGAATATGTATTTACAAAAGAGAAGCTTTAAATTTCTATTATATGAAAGAGGTTCTGATGAAATATATTTTCTCTGATATCTTTGAAATGGTTGAAAGAGTATCAAATTTGGATTTTGAAGAATGCAGATCTGAATACTAGCTCTGTTTCTGACATTAGACAGGTAATTGAATAAAGACTTTCTGCTCCTTCGGATTTTGTGTGAAGCCCAACTGGATGAAATAAGTTACATCGTTCCTTGGTTCTGTCTTGTCTGCATAGAAGCTAAAGTCACGTATTAGAACCAGATAAGTTACAAAAGAAAAGAGGGGAATTTTTACTGTATTGTAAGTTATTTTTTTCCTTTATCCAATCAATTAAAACAGTGTATGGGTGCTAAGTCGTTCCAGTCTTGTCCAGCTCTTTATGACCCTGTATGGCTGGCACTGTAGCCACCAGGCTCCTCTGTCCACAGGACTCTCCAGGCAAGAATACTGGAGTGGGTTGTTATGTTCTCCTCCAGGATTACACTTGTGACTCTTGTCTCCTACATTGGTGGGTAGGCTCTTTACTACTAGCCCCAACTGGGAAGCACAAACCATGAGTATAGTGTACCAGTTTATGTCCAATGTGCACATACATTGTGATGACCAAGTTTAAAAAGGTTTATTCCCTATCCCCAGTGATATAACATGTAAAGATGCATCAAAAAATTCCAGTCCAGTAGAAAAACAGCTATTATAAAAATATCGACAAACTACCAAGGGAGTTTGAAAAGGGAATGAAAAGGGAATTCTATGGAAATATGCACCATTATGAGGTCACAAAGGGAAAATTATTGAAGCACTAAAGAGTTTACACATCAAGCGTGAATAGATCATACTGTGAATAGAAGATCATTGACTTGTATAAAAAATCACGGAGATGTCTTTTAGTGGCTCTTTACTTGGATGTTCCCATTTCCTGACCTATGAATGCGAGGAGGCTATCAAATGCTGAGTTTCTAGCTCTGACATCTACCCTTATTTTCAAATTTTTGTATACCATATCTCCAGTTTTAGAAAACTGCATTTGAATATCAGTGTAGTATATATAATGCATAATTTGAAAATTTCACAATATAAAAGTGTACCCTATCTTGTTAAGTGGTATCCACTTTAATGCCTTTGCTCAGACAATAATCTCACAGTGTTCTTCACTCCCTTATTGATTCCCTATGACTTTTTCATGCCTTTGACAAATCCTGTTGTCTCTACTTTCAGAATGTATCCCTGATTTGATCATTCTTGCCCCAACTCCATCCTAGCCTCTGAAGCAGTCTCCTGAGAGTCATGTCTACTTTTGTTCTGTCCTCTAACAATTTGCTATCCTGAAGCAGCCCAAACGATTGATTCTCTTTCAATCTTGCTCTGATTTTATCTTTCCAGTGCTACAGTTTAATGTATCATTTTCAACATTTACTGTAATAAGACAGAAATTTCCTTTTTTTTTTTTTTTACTCAAAGAAACCGAGGCTTACCCCATCTCATTGATTTCCCAAAAGTCAAACAAGTTAAATGATAAAATCAGAATTGGAATCAAAGCTTTAGTTATTTCAAAACACTTTCATTTCTTACATAATAAAGTTACACAGTTGTGAAGCCCAGTTCCCAATATCAGGTGTTTTTGTCACCATCTGGAGGTTTGATGGGATGTGATGTGGAGGCTTCAGTGTGACTGAAGACTTTTTAAGTTACTCAGAATTCATCTTCTATCCAGGAAGACAAGGAACTGTGACAGATTGAACTATTACTTGTAAAAATATTTTATTTCATTTAACTGTGTCTCCATTTTCTCCATGGAGTCTTTGATTATTCAGAAAACTGTTATTATTTACACTGTAGATTGTGTAAATGAAATTTAACAGTGCTAGCAAAGAATCAAATGTTCACCATGTTAGGGTAATAATAAAAAAAAAAAAAACCAGCAAACCCTATGTTTACCTAGGAAGATAGCAACTAGCTTCAGCGCTCTCCTCCCCCACCAGTGTGAATCTTGACACATCAAAGACAAAAGCCTCACAAGCAAAGGAAATCTGGTAGAAGCTGATAAAAATTGAAAGAAAAATAGGAGACACGAGAGACGCCCGGCTCCCGGCGGCGCAGACGCGAGAGACGCCCGGCTCCCGGCGGCGCAGACGCGAGAGACGCCCGGCTCCCGGCGGCGCAGACGCGAGAGACGCCCGGCTCCCGGCGCAACCGACCACGTGCAGAATCGTGGCAGAGAGGAGCTGCCCCGCGCTCAGGGTTAGGGCGGTGGCCGAGAGGAGCTGTACCACGTCCAGGAGGCTGTGGCTGCTTGGGCACCGGAGGGCCGGTAGGAGCTGATCCACATTCAAAGCAGGAGGGGCGGCCTTGAGGAGATACCCCTCGTCCAAGGTAAGGTGCAGCGGCTGCGCCTTGCTGGAGCAGCTGGGAAGAGATACTCCACGACCAAGTGGAATATAAGAATCCAGTGTTCTGGGGAGGAAGGAACAAGACGGCAAGACCACTTTCTTCCCCACAAATTCATCAGAAGAACATTTGAACGCGGAGTAAAGTCCACAAAACAACTTCTGAATACTGGCAGAGGACATCAGGCTCCCAGAAAAGTAGCCCATTGTCTTCTAAAGGAAAGAGAAGAAATCCAGCTCCACCCACCAGAACACTGACACATGCTTCCCTAACCAGAGAACCTGGACAAGTCACCTGTCCAACCCCACACACAGCAAAGAAACTACATAATAAAGAGAACTCCACAAACTGCAAGAAGAGGGAAAGGACACCCCAAGCAAAGCAATATAAGCAAGATGAAGAGGCAGAGAAATACCCAGCAAGTAAAGGAACAAGATAATTGCCCACCAACACAAACAAAAGAAGAAGATACAGGGAATCTACCTGATAAAGAATTTCGAATTTTGATGGTGAAAATGATTCAAAATCTTGAAAGTAAAATGGAGTTACAGATAAATAACCTGGAGAAAAGGATTGAGAAGATGGAAGAAAGATTTAATAAGGACTTAGAGGAAATAAAAAAGAGTCAATATACAATGAATAATGCAATAGATGAGATCAGAAACACTCTGGAGGGAACAAACAGTAGAATAACAGAGGCAGAAGACAGGATAAGCGAACTAGAAGATAGAATTGTAGAAATAAATGAAACAGAGCGGAAAAAAGAAAAACGAATTAAAAGAAATGAGGACAATATTAGAGACCTCTGGGACAATGTTAAACGCTCCAACATTCGAATCATAGGAGTCCCAGAAGAAGAAGACAAAAAGAAAGACCATGAGAGACTACTTGAGGAGATAATAGTTGAAAACTTCCCTAAAATAGGGAAAGAAATAATCACCCAAGTCCAAGAAATCCAGAGAGTCCCCAACAGGATAAACCCAAGGCGAAATACTCCAAGACACATATTAATCAAATTAACAAAGATCAAACACAAAGAACAAATATTAAAAGCAGCAAGGGAAAAGCAGCAAATAACACACAAGGGGATTCCCATAAGGATAACAGCTGATCTTTCAATAGAAACTCTTCAGGCCAGAAGGGAGTGGCAAGATATACTTAAAGTGATGAAAGAAAATAACCTACAGCCCAGATTACTATACCCAGCAAGGATCTCATTCAAATATGAAGGAGAAATCAAAAGCTTTACAGACAAGCAAAAGCTGAGGGAATTCAGCATCACCAAACCAGCTCTCCAACAAATGCTAAAGGATCTTCTATAGACAGGAATCACACAAAGAGTGTATAAACTTGAACCCAAAGCAATAAAGAAAATGGCTACGGGATCCTACTTTTCAATAATTACCTTAAACGTAAATGGGTTGAATGCCCCAACCAAAAGACAAAGGCTGGCTGAATGGATAAAAAAACAAAACCCCCATATATGTTGTCTACAAGAGACCCACCTCAAAACGAGGGACACATACAGACTGAAAGTGAAGGGCTGGAAAAAGATAGTCCATGCAAATAGAGACCAAAAGAAAGCAGGAGTAGCAATACTCATATCAGATAAAATAGACTTTAAAACAAAGGCTGTGAAAAGAGACAAAGAAGGAAACTACATAATGATCAAAGGATCAATCCAAGAAGAAGATATAACAATTATAAATATTTATGCACCTAACATAGGAGCACCGCAATATGTAAGACAATTACTAACAAGTATGAAAGGGGAAATTAACAATAACACAATAATAGTGGGAGATTTTAACACCCCACTTACATCTATGGATAGATCAACTAAACAGAAAATTAACAAGGAAACACAATCTTTAAATGATATAATAGAAGAGTTAGACCTAATAGATATCTATAGGACATTTCACCCCAAAACAATGAATTTCACCTTTTTCTCAAGCGCACACGGAACCTTTTCCAGGATAGATCACATCCTGGGACATAAATCTAGCCTTGGTAAATTCAAAAAAATTGAAATCATTCCAAGCATCTTTTCTGACCACAATGCAGTAAGATTAGATCTCAATTACAGGAGAATAACTGTTAAAAGTGCCAACATATGGAGACTGAACAACACGCTGCTGAATAATGAACTAATTATAGAAGAAATCAAAAGAGACATCAAAATATGCATAGAAATGAATGAAAATGAAAACACAACAACCCAAAACCTCTGGGACACTGTAAAAGCAGTGCTAAGGGGGAAGTTCATAACAATACAGGCATACCTCAAGAAACAAGAAAAAAGTCAACTAAATTACCTAACTCTACATCTAAAGCAACTAGAAAAGGAAGAAATGAAGAACCCCAGGGTCAGTAGAAGGAAAGAAATCATAAAAATTAGGGCAGAGATAAATGCAAAAGAAACAAAAGAGACCATAGCAAAAATCAACAAAGCCAAAAGCTGGTTCTTTGAGAAGGTGAATAAAATTGACAAACCACTAGCCAGACTCATCAAGAAACAAAGGGAGAAGAACCAAATCAATAAAATTAGAAATGAAAATGGAGAGATCACAACTGACAACACAGAAATACAAAGGATTATTAGAGAATACTATCAGCAATTATATGGCAATAAAATGAATAACCTGGAAGAAATGGACAAATTCCTAGAAAAGTACAACTTTCCAAAACTGAACCAGGAAGAAATAGAAAATCTGAACAAACCCATCACAAGCACGGAAATTGAAACTGTAATCAAAAATCTCCCAGCAAACAAAAGCCCAGGTCCAGACGGCTTCACAGCTGAATTCTACCAAAAATTTAGAGAAGAGCTAACACCTATTCTACTCAAACTCTTCCAGAAAATAGCTGAGGAAGGGAAACTTCCAAACTCATTCTATGAGGCCACCATCACCCTAATCCCAAAACCTGGTAAAGACCCCACAAAAAAAGAAAACTATAGGCCAATATCACTGATGAACATAGATGCAAAAATCCTTAACAAAATTCTAGCAATCAGAATCCAACAACACATTAAGAAGATCATACATCATGACCAAGTGGGCTTTATCCCAGGAATGCAAGGATTCTTCAATATACGCAAATCAATCAACGTAATACACCACATTAACAAACTGAAAAATAAAAATCATATGATTATCTCAATAGATGCAGAGAAAGCCTTCGACAAAATTCAACATCCATTTTTGATAAAAACTCTCCAGAAAGTGGGAATTGAAGGGACATATCTCAACATAATAAAAGCTATATATGACAAACCCACAGCAAACATTATCCTCAATGGTGAAAAACTGAAAGCATTTCCCCTAAAGTCAGGAACAAGACAAGGGTGCCCACTCTTACCACTACTATTCAACATAGTTCTGGAAGTTTTGGCCACAGCAATCAGAGCAGAAAAAGACATAAAAGGTATACAAATTGGAAAAGAAGAAGTAAATCTTTCACTGTTCGCTGATGACATGATCCTCTACACAGAAAACCCTAAAGACTCTACCAGAAAACTACTAGAGCTAATCAATGATTACAGCAAAGTTGCAGGATATAAAATCAACACACAGAAATCCCTTGCATTCCTATACACTAATAATGAGAAAATAGAAAGAGAAATTAAGGAAACTATTCCATTCACTGTTGCAATGAAAACAATTAAATACTTAGGAATATATCTACCTAAGGAAACAAAAGACTTGTACATAGAAAACTATAAAACACTAGTGAAAGTAATCAAAGAGGACACGAATAGATGGAGAAATATACCGTGTTAGTGGATTGGAAGAATAAATATTGTAAGAATGAGTATACTACCCAAAGTAATTTATACATTCAATGCAATCCCTATCAAGCTACCAACAATATTTTTCACAGAACTAGAACAAATAATCTCACAATTTGTATGGAAATACAAAAAACCTCGAATAGCCAAAGCAATCTTGAGGAAGAAGAATGGAACTGGGGGAATTAATCTGCCAGACTTCAGGCTCTATTACAAAGCCACAGTCATCAAGACAGTATGGTACTGGCATAAAGACAGAAATATAGATCAATGGAACAAAATAGAAAGCCCAGAGATAAACCCACGCTCCTATGGACACCTTATCTTCGACAAAGGAGGCAAGAATATAAAATGGAGAAAAGACAGTCTCTTTAACAAGTGGTGCTGGGAAAACTGGTCAGCCACTTGTAAAAGAATGAAACTAGAACACTTCCTAACACCATACACCAAAATAAACTCAAAATGGATTAAAGATCTAAATGTAAGACCATAAACTATAAAACTCCTAGAGGAGAACGTAGGCAAAACACTCTCCGAAATAAATCACAGCAGGATCCTCCAAGACCCACCTCCCAGAATATTGGAAATAAAAGCAAAAATAAACAAATGGGACCTAATTAAAATCAAAAGCTTCTGCACAGCAAAGGAAACTCTAAGCAAGGTGAGAAGACAGCCTTCAGAATGGGAGAAAATAATAGCAAATGAAGCAACTGATAAAGGATTAATCTCCAAATTATATAAGCAGCTCCTGCAGCTTAATTCCAGAAAACTAAGTGACCCTATCAAAAAATGGGCCAAAGAACTAAACAGACATTTCTCCAAAGAAGACATAAAGATGGCTAATAAACACATGAAAAAATGCTCAACATCCCTCATCATCAGAGAAATGCAAATCAAAACCACAATGAGATACCATTTCACACCAGTCAGAATGGCTGCTATCCAAAAGTCTACATGCAATAAGTGCTGGAGAGGGTGTGGAGAGAAGGGAACCCTCTTACACTGTTGGTGGGAATGCAAACTAGTACAGCCACTATGGAGAACAGTGTGGAGATTCCTCAGAAAACTGGAAATAGAACTGCCATATGATCCAGCGATCGCACTCCTGGGCATACACACCGAGGAAACCAGAATTGAAAGAGACACATGTACTCCAATGTTCATTGCAGCACTGTTTATAATAGCCAGGACATGGAAGCAACCTAGATGTCCATCTGCAGATGAATGGATAAGAAAGCTTTGGTACATATACACAATGGAGTATTTCTCAGCCATCAAAAAAAATGCATTTGAATCAGTTTTAATGAGGTGGATGAAATTGGAGCCAATTATACAGAGTGAAGTAAGCCAGAAAGAAGAACATCAATACCGTATATTAATGCATATATATGGAATTTAGAAAAATGGTAACCTGAACCCTGTATAAGAGACTGCAAAAGAGACATAGGCATTTAGAACAGTCTTTGGGACTCTGTGGGAGAGGGTGAAGGTGGAATGATTGGGGAGAATGGAATTGTAGCATGTATATTATCATAAGTGACCAGTCCAGGTTCGACGCATAAATTTTCCTCTGTTCATTTCTTTGCATTTGTGCTTTTTTAATAAAATTCTTTTTTAGAAATAAAAAAAAAATAAAAAAAAGGAAGATAGCAACTAGCCATTCCCCAGGGAAATTTATTTTATTAACTACTTTTCTAACTAACTCCAAAATAGAAAATACCGTTCAGTTGCTTAGTTCTTCTCATTCTGTCATGTTGGTGTGGCCAGACTAGATGACTTGAAATTTGGGGAGACATTATTGTGTTTTATTTCTTTATTTCATGCATTGCTTTAAGGCTAATAAAGGACCTACCTCTAATTTTATAGCATTTCTTAAAAAGGTATCATCTTTTTGCCCCAATAGAATTGAAGATGACTGTACATTGTATCCACTTCTAACTATTTGTATCACTAAATCTTAGAACCAAAATCTGTCAAAAACTGATTCTTGATCAATTAAGTACACCAGGATTTTTCCACTAAATTTACAAATTATGTTATTGTTCAGTCACTCAGTCATGTCTGACTCTTTGTGACCTGTGCATGCAAAGACTCCCTCAATAATCCCCAGTTTCAGTTCTGTTCAGTCTGTCAGTCATGTCTGACTCTTTGTGACCCCATGGACTGCAGTGTGCCAGGCTTCCCTGCCCTTCACCATCTCCCAGAACTTGCTCACACTCATGTCCATTGAGTCCATAATGGCATCCAACCATCTCATCCTTTGTGTAGAAATATTACTAAATCATATCACAGATTAAGTTCTGTAAGTTGTGATGAGATGATTGGATGGAATCACTGACTCACTGGACATGAGTTTGAGTAGGCTCTGGGAGTTGGTGTTGGACAGGAAAGACAAGTGTGCTGCAGTCCATGGGGTCACAAAGAGTTGAACATGACTGAGTGACTGAACTGAAGATGTAACAGTGATAGAAGAAAAACATTTTATAAATATTTTCAGACTATTTACAGTTAAGAACAAAGTACCAGACCAGTTGTTTTGCTTCAGCAAAGATGAATTTATCATATATTTTTCTATTTGTCATTGCAAGTTCTTCTTTCTTTTTAGTTAGTATTTAATGCTGAAGCTGAAACTCCAATACTTTGGCCACCTCATGCGAAGAGTTGACTCACTGGAAAAGACTCTGATGTTGGAAAGGATTGGGGACGGGAGGAGAAGGGGACGACAGAGAATGAGATGGCTGGATGGCATCACCAACTCGATGGACATGAGTTTGAGTGGACTCCGGGAGTTGGTGATGGACAGGGAGGCCTGGCATGCTGTGATTCATGGGGTCGCAAAGAGTCGGACATGACTGAGCGACCGAACTGAACTGAACTGAATGTATTCTGCCTTGATGTTTGGCCTATATATATAAATTTATCACCAATTCAGATATGGTGATTAAATATTTATCCAATAATTAAATTGGATAATACTACCTATTTGAATACACAAAATATGCTATGTCTGAGGACACTGTAATTAATAAATCAGGGTAATATCCAACAGGGAGGCCTGGTGTGCTGTGATTCATGGGGTCACAAAGAGTCGTACACAACTGAGCGACTGAACTGAAATGAAATGAACTGAATATCATATGAAAGTTTCCTCTTGCATGCGTATAATATTTGTATAATAGAGTTCACAACAGAGACAGTGACAGTTTAATAAAGTAGTTATAGTCATATTCAGACCCTTCATGGATCACAACCTTATCTTGACAAAGCAGTTTGCACAACTCAATGAAGCTATTAGCCTTGCCTTACAGGGCCACCCAAAACATATGGATCATAGTGAAGAGTTCTGACAAAATATGGTCCACTGGAGGAAGAAATGGCAGCCCACTCCAGTATTCCTACCAGGGGAACCCCATGAACAGTATGCAAAGGCAAAAAGATATGACACTAGAAGATGAGCCCCCCAGCCAGAAGGTACCCAATATGCTACCAGGGAAGCACAGAGGGCAATTACTAATAGCTTCAGGAAGAATGAAGCGACTGGGCCAAACCTGGAATGATACTTAATTGTGGATGCATCCAGTAAAGTCTGATGCTGTAAGCGAAAATATTGCATAGAAACCTGGAATTTTAGGTCCATGGATCAGGTAAATTGGATGTGGTCAAGCAGGAGATGGCAAGATTGAACATAGACATCTTAGAAATCAGTGAACTAAAAGGGACTTGAATTTAATTGAGATGGCCATTGTATCTGCTACTGTGGACAAGAATCCCTTAGAAGAAATGGAGTCGCCCTCAGAGTTAGCAAAAGACCAAGAGATGCAGAATTTAGGCATTCTCTAAAACAACAGAATCATCTCAGTTTGCTTTCAAGGCAAACCATTCAACATCAGTGTAGTGCAAGTCTATGTCCCACCTACTGATGCTGAAGAAACTGAAGTTGATTGGTTCTGTGAAGACCTACAAGACCTTCTAGATACAATACCAAAAAAGATGTCCTTTTTATCATAGGGGTTTGGAACACAAAAGTAGAAAGTCAAGAGATATTCAGAATAGCAGGCAAGTTTGGTCTTGGAGTAAAAAATGAAAAAGGGCAAAGACTAACAGAATTTTGTCAAGGAAACACAGTGGTCATAGCAAGCACCCATTTAAACAACCCATGAGATGACTCTCCATATGGACATCACCATATGGTCAATATTGCAATCAGATTGATTTACTGCAGAACTTGACTAAAGCCATGAAATTAAAAGGCAATTGCTCCTTGGAAGGAAAGCTATGACAGATCTACAGTATATTAAAAAGCAAAGATGTCACTTTGCAAGCAAATGTCCATATAGTCACAGATATGGTGTTTCCAAATAGGAAAAGGAGTACGTCAAGGCTGTATATTGTCACCTTGCTTATTTAACTTATATGCAGAGTACATCATGAGGAACGCTGGGCTGGAAGAAGCACAAGCTGGAATCACGATGACTGGGAGAAATATCAATAGCCTCAGATATGCGGATGACACCACCCTTATGGCAGAAAGTGAAGAGGAACTCAAAAGCCTCTTGATGAAAGTGAAAGAGGAGAGTGAAAAGGTTGGCTTGAAGCTCAACATTCAGAAAACAAAGATCATGGCATCTGGTCCCATCACTTCATGGGAAATAGATGGAAAAACAGTGGAAACAGTGTCAGACTTTATTTTTTTGGGCTCCAAAATCACTGCAGATGCTGATTGCAGCCATGAAATTAAGAGACACTTACTCCTTGGAAGGAAAGTTATGACCAACCTTGATAGTATATTAAAAAGCAGAGACATTACTTTGCCAACCAAGGTCCGTCTAGTCAAGGCTATGTTTTTTCCCATTGTCATGTATGGATGTGAGTGTTGGACTGTGAAGAAAGCTGATCGTTGAGGAATTGATGCTTTTAAACTGTGGTGCTGGAGAAGACTCTTGAGAGTCCCTTGGACTGCAAGGAAATCCAACCAGTCCATTCTAAGGAGATCAATCCTGGGTGTTCATTGGAAGGACTGATGCTAAAGCTGAAACTGCAATACTTTGGCCACCTCATGCGACGAGTTGACTCACTGGAAAAGAGTCTGATGCTGGGAAATGTTGGGGGCGGGAGGAGAAGGGGACGACAGAGAATGAGATGGCTGGATGACATCACCGACTCTGTGGACATGAGTTTGAGTGAACTCCGGCAGTTGGTGATGGACAGGGAGGCCTGGCATGATGTGATTCATGCGGTCGTGGAGAGTCGGACATGACTGAGCGAATGAACTGAACTGAAATGATAGGATTTAACATGTGAGTGAGGATTGCAGAGAACATAGTCACCCACTTTTCCACAGGGTGAATGGCCACAGGACCTGTGTAGGTGAACACAGAAGGCAGAAAAAAAGCACCACTACTGTAAAGTGGGAGCCACAATTAGAGAGGGCTCTGCGCCGTCCATCAGAGCCATGGGATTTCAGGGAGCTCAGGATCACGTGTAGGAGATGAGGAGCAGGAAATAAATGAGCAAGCACATGGCCCCACTGTTAGCTGCCACCACAATTACAGGTAATATGTGTTGTGGCAGACAAGTTCAAATAGTGAGAAGAAATCACACATGAAATGGTCAATGACATGGGGACCACAGAAGGTCAAATCTTCTATGAAAATAATCTGCACGGTGGCGTGCAGGGTCCCCCCGGCCAAGGCCACCACCACCACCACCAGGAGCTGGCAGAGCCCCTGTCGCGTGATGGGCGTGTGTGGCATAGGCTTGCAAATGGCCACGTGGTGGTCACAGGCCATGGCAGTGAGCACGTTCACCTCTGATGCTCTCAGGAATTGCTCCACAAGGAGCTGAGTCAGGCAGCCACCCCAGGAGATGGCTCTCCTCTGGTGCAGCAGGTCAGTGATCATTTTGGGGATGGTGACAGAGGTGAAAGAGGCATCTATGAAGGACAAGTGAGTGAGAAAGAAGTACATGGGGGCAGAAAGTGTGGGGCTGAGGGAGATGGTGATGATAATAAACAGATTGGCCAGCATGGTAAATTGGAAAATGAACACAAAGACAATGAAGAGAATTCTCTGCAATTGTGGATTCTGTGTGAATCCCAAGAGAACAAATTCAGTCACATTGCTGGGAGGCATTGAGACATCTATATAGGAAGTAACACCTTCCTGGGAACTGGATTACCTATAAAGAATAAAGAATGATACTTATAAATCAGGAAATAATTTAGCCTGAATTTCTTAGAAAAAAAAAAAAAAAAACAACTTCAGCCACTGTAACTATTGAGCTTGTCCTTGGCACTTTTCTTCTGCCCTTGTTTCATATATTTTTTACTTTCTCTGTGATGCTTTCTATCTCTTCAGACACATAGTATCAGTCACCTGAAAAATTGCTATAGGGCAATATTTGGTGTGTAATTTACTAAGAAAATACTGGGTTATCTACATGAGATCTGGGGTCTAATTCTGATTCCAGCTCCATTTGACTCTGCAAAGTCATCTTTACAGCCCAAGCTTTTGAGGCCTCCTTTTTGTCTATGAGATTACAAATTGCAATTTTCAGCTATATCTTATAATTTTTGGAGCAGTAAATGGAAACCTATTCCAGTATTCTTTCCTAGAAAATCCCATGGACAGAAGAACCTGGCCGGCTACAGTCTATGGGGTTGCAAGAGTCAGACACAACTTAGTGAATAAACCTTATAAGTTTAGAATTGCCTCAAAGAGGTAAGACTTTTTCCTTCTCCATGACAATTCACACTTGAACCCTCAGCTCTATATGTGGAAGGAAAGACACTATTAATAAATATCTTGAGAGTCCCTTATACTGCAAGGAGATCCAACCAGTCCATTCTAAAGGAGATCAATCCTGGATGTTCATTGGAGGGACTGATGCTAAAGCTGAAACTCCAATACTTTGGCCACCTCATGCGACGAGTTGACTCATTGGAAAAGACTCTGATGCTGGGAAAGGTTGGGGGCGGGAGGAGAAGGGGACGACGGAGAATGAGATGGCTGGATGGCATCACCGACTCTGTGGACATGAGTTTGAGTGTACTCCGGGAGTTGGTGATGGACAGGGAGGCCTGGCGTGCTGTGATTCATGGGGTCGCGGAGAGTCGGACACGACTGAGCGACTGAACTGAACTGAACTGAACTGATAATAATTAGGGAGTTTAGGTCATGTGTGTAAGTCACTGGTGTCTCTGATGACTGAACACATAGTATTTAGCATGATGTCTGCAGTGTCTGAATCTATTAGTAAATGCTTTGTAAGTTGCCATTTGCCATGACTAAAATATGTCTGCATCCTGAAACCATAAACATAGGAGAAAATCAAGTGTTCTTTTTCTCCTGCTCTGTTTATGAGAAACTGAAGAAAATGTTTGATAGGAAGCCCTTTCTGTGTTTCCTGTCTAGAGAAGATCCTTTAGTATTTGTTGGAGAGCTGGTTTGGTGATGCTGAATTCTCTCAGCTTTTGCTTGTCTGTAAAGCTTTTGATTTCTCCTTCATATTTGAATGAGATTCTTGCTGGGTATAGTAATCTGGGCTGTAGGTTACTTTCTTTCATCACTTTAAGTATGTCTTGCCACTCCCTCCTGGCCTGAAGAGTTTCTGTTGAAAGATCAGCTGTTATCCTTATGGGAATCCCCTTGTGTGTTATTTGCTGCTTTTCCCTTGCTGCTTTTAATATTTGTTCTTTGTGTTTGATCTTTGTTAATTTGATTATTATGTGTCTTGGAGTATTTCGCCTTGGGTTTATCCTGTTAGGGACTCTCTGGGTTTCTTGGACTTGGGTCATTATTTCCTTCCCCATTTTAGGGAATTTTTCAACTATTATCTCCTCAAGTATTCTCTCATGGTCTTTCTTTTTGTCTTCTTCTTTTGGGACTTCTATGATTTGAATGTTGTGGTGTTTAACATTGTCCCAGAGGTCTCTAATATTGTCCTTATTTCTTTTAATTCGTTTTTCTTTTTTCCTCTCTGTTTCATTTATTTCTACAATTCTATCTTCTAGTTCGCTTATCCTGTCTTCTGCCTCCGTTATTCTACTGTTTGTTCCCTCCAGAGTGTTTCTGATCTCATCTATTGCATTATTCATTGTATATTGACTCTTTTTTATTTCCTCTAAATCCTTATTAAACCTTTCGTGAATCTTCTCAATCCTTATCTCCAGGTTATTTATCTGTAACTCCATTTTGCTTTCCAGATTTTGAATCATTTTCACAATTAAAATTTGAAATTCTCTATCAGGTAGATTCTCTATATCTTCCTCCTTTGTTTGTGTTGGTGGGCATTTATCCTGTTCCTTTACTTGCTGGGTATTTCTCTGCCTCTTCATCTTGCTTATATTGCTGTGCTTGGGGTGGCCTTTCTGTCTTCTGGCAGTTTGTAGAGTTTTCTTTATTATGTAGTTTCCTCGCTGTGGGTGAGGTTGGATGGGTGGCTTGTCAACGTTCCCTGGTTAGGGAAGCTTGTGTCGGTGTTCTAGTGGGTGGAGCTGGATTTCTTTTCTCTGGAGTGCAATGAAGTGTCCAGTAATGAGTTTGAGATGGCAATGTGTATGGAGTGGCTTTGGGCAGCCTGTATATTGAAGTTCAGGGCTCTTCTCCTGTGTTGCTGGAGAATTTGTGTGGTATGTCTTTCTCTTAAACTTGTTGACCCTTGGGTGGTGCCTGGTTTCAGTGTATGTATGGAGGGGTTTGATGAGCTCCTATCAATTAATATTCCCTGGAACAGGAGATCTCTGGTGTTCTTAGGATTTGGACTTAAGCCTCTGCCTCTGGTTTTCGGTCTTATTCTTGCAGTAGGCTCAAGACTTCTCCATCTATCACTTCCAAAGAAGTTCCTTCTGTTTAAGCTCTTCTGTTTGCTGGTCTCTTCAGTGTCTGATTCCCGTCCTGACACAAGGGGGCGGTGGTGGACGCTTTTATAGGCTCACCTGTTCAGTCGTGCTGTGGGGAAGCAGGGACGCTGCTAGCAAATATCACTGGCATCTGTGGGGAGTTCTCGCAGTGTCTCAGCTACACTGGGATTGCCCCCTCTCTTGGCATGTGTGCTTTCCCTGTTTATGCTGCTCAGGCTCTAGGTTGCTCTGCCGGGAACTGTCCACAGCTGGCGTTGGGTTACATGCACTTCCCAGGTCTGAGCACCTGAGGTTCAGGTTCTTGGGTACTCCACAAATGCACAGACTTGTTTGGACCTGGGTTTTGCACCTTCCCCAGTCTGAGCAGCTCAGGTCACCAGGTGTTTGGTGAGCGTGGTCACTGCAGCTTATCGCCTCCCTGGTCCCTGCCGCTCGGTTTTCTGGGTGTACAACCAGTGCATCTTATCAGGTGGATATCGACCGGCCTGAACCCAAGAAGTCTTGTTTAGCAAGGAAGCCTGCCTGCAGCTTGGTATGGGAAGCCTCTCTGGGGCAGTGTTTGCCCCCTTCCGGCATTGGCTGCCCTCCCCTGCCTGTCTCGGCAGGGGATGTGGGATGGGCCGAGCACTGTCGGCTATCTCTGCTCAGTCCTTTGTTCTGTGAGCAGTGCTGGCGGAGTCTTAGCTTGGGGCTTTTCACCTTTTCACAGGCTTTTTGCCTTTTCGGAGGCTTTTTGCCTTTTCACGGGCGTTGCTATCCCATGGTCTGCTTAGCTGTCTTGGGTTAGCGCCCTCAGCTTGCCCTCAGAGCTTCCAGACCCAGTCCTCTCTCTAAGCGTTGCTGCCCGAGCCTCCCTGCCCAGCCCCCGCATGCTAGTGGGGGGTGCGGGCATCTGCGCCACTTCTCCGCTGGGAGTTTCCTCTGGGCACTTTGTCTGTGGGTTTTAATTATTTATTTCTTTTTTCTCCCGGTTATGTTGCCCTCTGAGGTTCCAAGGCTCATCACAGACTCACCAGTGAGTGTTTCCAGGTGTTTGGAAACTTCTCTTTTTCTTTTTTTTTTTAAGCCTCCCTTCCCAGGACGGAACTCCGTCCCTCCCTCTTTTGTCTCTCTTTTTATCTTTTATACTATTTCCTACCTCCTTTCAAAGACAATGGGCTGTTTTTCTGGGTGCCTGATGTCCTCTGCCGGCATTCAGAAGTTGTTTTGTGGGATTTACTCAGCGTTCAAATGTTCTTTTGCTGAATTTGTGGTGGAGAAAGTGGTCACCCCATCCTATTCCTTGCCCATCTTCCTGTCCTCTCCCTGATTTTTTTTTTTTCACGATTCTCTTCCACATACAATTAAACATAGACATATTCAATAAATGTACACCTTCTATACACATGAATTAAAAAAAAACAACTCTTGCATTCATGTTTCAGAACAAGAGGATCTTTCTAGCAAAAAAACCTTATTTCCAAAGTTTAAAATAAAAATTTAATGTGAAGAACAAATACTAGAGATTGATATAGCTTTAAAAAAGTGGTTCAAGGATGAGGATATATACAAAATATTCTGATGCTGTCACTTTTTATTATGTTGTGATAATCACTATAAACAAAGTGTTGAACTGCCATGTTAAAGTATATGTCTAATTGTTATTTAAATATTAATGTAGAGAACAGAAGGAAATAATCTGTAAGGTAAGACAGAGATAGATAATTTACTGTACAACACATATCCAAATTTACATAGCCTAACACAAACACACATATATATATATAATCTATTGTTATAAATAGCTACTACAAGTTCATTTATTCAACACATACTTATTGGACACTTGCTATGTATATTAATGTATCTTTGTTCACACTGAGTCATAAAAAGTGTCTCCTATCAGTGTCTTTAGTTCCTGAAATTTCATTACCAAACAGCAGCAGAGCATCCATGGTAGGATGGAGCATCCATCCAGTCCTTTCTGTTTCTGCTACACCTGTCCCCGTGTTCTTCTCTATCTTCCCACAGTATCCATCATCCATCATTACTGTTTACAAGACACCACTTCACTAACAGAATGAGAAATCTGAGGACAAAATGTTCGCAAAGAAAAAAGAAGAGAAAATATAAATACAATAAAATGTATTCGGCAAACAGTACTTCCTTTCCTAAATAAACAGATAAAGAGCTTTATTACCTGTTATCCAAAATGAAATTTTTATACTTATGAGGAAAGAAAGTGAAGCAGCTTCATTTCATTCTCTGATTCTGATGTGAGAGTCCCCTCACAGACCAGAAATTGATATCGTACATATAAAATAATAATTAGACATAATTATAAATGTTTTAGATAGTTAATATGAAGAAACAGACGTTACCGCTTCAGTCATCTTTTGTTCCACAGTATCTTTTCTAGGAATAAATGCTAATGGAGAATATTTTTAAAAGAGATAAATCATCATTTAAAACTATGTCCAACACAATTATTAAGTGGAAATTTTAGAAATGACAGGGAATATTCAACATTGGAGAAATGGATGATTAACATTTATTGTATTTCCTGATTAATGTGTAGCTTTTAATAGAGATGTTTTTAAAAAATTATACAATATCATAGGTACATTTTCTAATGAGGAGAACATTGTATATGCAAATTTTAACTTTGTAATTATTATGACTAATTTAGTTCTAATTTTATATGATACTAATTTAAAATTATACCATTAAAAAAACATACAAAACAGCTTTACTTCTAAATTAGTGGTATTACACTTGAATCTGTCTCTCTTGATTTATATATGGATTTAAATAGCAGGTGAGGATGATGATTAATAATATTTGTAAGATCCTTTTAAATCTGAAAGTCTATCATTATATCACTTCCTGAAAAAGAAATTCTCATCTATGAACGTGTCTGACATAGGTACATGGTCTAGGCCCCAGGCAGCTGTTAGTTCACAAAGGATGAAATAAAATTATAAGATTTAAAAGTGCCAACTAGCTCAGTCATAATAAGGGTCTCTGTTGATTTATAAAGGAGACATTTGCATAAGCCTTGAAAGTACCACCCTGTATGCTTTCAGATTCTGTAAAATTTCTTAGTTGTGGCTAATAGGGCCTCAAGAAGGTTTCTAAATTAACTCAGTTAACTTTTATAGAATTAATCTTTAATTTTGAAGTCCTCCTGAGTCTACATGAAGATAAAACCCAATGGCAAGAGGGAAAAAAAGTTGTCCACTTGTTAATTTAGGTATTTGATAACATGTGAACTTAATATGGGAGCTTCCCTAGTGACTCAGTGGTAAAAGAATCTGCCTGCCAGTGCAAGAAACTCAGGTTCAGTCCCTGAGTCGAGAAGGTCCCATGCAGAAGGGAATGGCAACCCACTACAGTATTCTTGCCTGGAAAAATCCCATGGACTGAGGAGTCTAGCAGGCTAAGGTCCATGAGGTCGAAAAGAATAGGACATGACTGAGTGGGCAAGAGCTTAATATGAAGCCTAAATATTTGTTATTATACTAGTTAAGAATTCAGGTGAGTAACTGTCTGCTTTAAATATTTTATTATAATATTTTGAATTACTATTTGGATTTTTACTACCATACATGAAAATCATAATTTTTGCATATTTATTTTGAGATTGATATTAAGGGATCACTACAAACCCTATCCCATGAGGTCAAGTTTATAGTACTTCTTAATCTTTCTGGTGCCAATTCTTGAATTAGTTTAACATGATAATAATGAAAAAGAATTCTATTCTTTAATTATACTCAGACATAATAAAATACATTTATTTCAGTTTTTTAAATTTAATTGTGCAGTATCCATATGAAATAGAAAAAAATAAGCAGTAATATTCACAATTTATAGCAAGGGACTATAAGACAGGGAGTAAGAGTGCCATTTACCAAGAGGAAATAGTAAGAAGTCAGGCCACTAAATCCTGGGTCAAGATTTTTATAATTGAATTATTATTTTATGACTAAAGTGACATGACATGTTTATGCTGCCACCAAATATAAGGCTTTTAGTAGTATATACTAAAATAAATAAATACCAATATTAGAAATTATTTTGTAAATATACTTAATTCAATAATTCAATTCAACTCAGGGATATTCCTGTGTAGAAACAAGCTCACTTACCATGCCCAAATATAAACACATTAATAAATTGACTCTAGAAAATGTGGTCACTTTGACCAGGATGTGTCACAAAGCAAAAGAGTTTGATAAAATTGAAACTATATGACTAAACTTATTTGACTAAACACACCAATATTTTAGTGGTATACTAATATTGTGATGGCAGTTGCCAAAGACAGTCTGAATGAGGATTTGAAACTACATAACTATAAGGAATAAGGTTTTTGCTGGAGTGTTACCATGAAAATGTATTCATCTTGGCTTTCAATCCTGAAACGAAAGCCAGAGTCAGGTTCAGAGAGTTAAAATGGACTAACTCAAATCATCATTCTCAACTTCATAAAAGACTGAAATCCATTCACAATTGACCATTAAGTCATCATCCAGCTTCTACCTAAATAACTACAACTCTAGGTGGAAGGATTGCTTTAGAATGCCTACGCATGTCTAGTGTAACACACCAAACCCTCATTTCAGTTCAGTTCAGCCACTCAGTCGTGTCCGACTCTTTGCAACCCCATGAATCACAGCATGCCAGGCCTCCATGTCCATCACCAACTCCAGGAGTTCACTCAAATTCATGGCCATCGAGTCGGGGATGCCATCCAGCCATCTCATTCTCTGTCATCCCCTTCTCGTCCCGCCCCCAATCCCTCCCAGCATCAGAGTATTTTCCAGTGAGTCAACTCGTCGCATGAGGTGGCCAAAGTATTGCAGTTTCAGCTTTAGCACCAGTCCTTCAAATGAACACCCAGTATTGATCTACTTTAAAATGGACTGGTTGGATCTCCTTGCATTACAAGGGACTCTCAAGAGTCTTCTCCAGCACCACAGTTCAAAAGCATCAATTCTTCGATGATCAGCTTTCTTCACAGTCCAACACTCACATCCATACATGACCACGGGAAAAACCATAGCCTTGACTAGACGGACATTGATTGGCAAAGTAATGTCTCTGCTTTTTAATATACTATCAAGGTTGGTCATAACTTTCCTTCCAAGTAGTAAGCGTCTCTTAATTTCATGGCTGCAATCAGCATCTGCAGTGATTTTGGAGCCCAGAAAAATAAAGTCTGACACTGTTTCCACTGTTTTTCCATCTATTTCCCGTGAAGTGATGGGACCAGATGCCTTGATCTTAGTTTTCTGAGTGTTGAGCTTCAAGCCAACCTTTTCACTCTCCTCTTTCACTTTCATCAAGAGGCTTTTGAGTTTCTCTTCACTTTCTGCCATAAGGGTGGTGTCATCTGCATATCTGAGGTTATTGATATTTCTCCCAGCCATCGTGATTCCAGCTTGTGCTTCTTCCAGCCCAGCGTTCCTCATGATGTACTCTGCGTATAAGTTAAATAAGCAGGGTGACAATATACAACCATGACGTACTCCTTTTCCTATTTGGAACCAGTCTGTTGTTCCATATCCAGTTCTAACTTTTGCTTCCTGGCCTGCATACAGATTTCTCAAGAGGCATGTCAGGTGGTCTGGTATTCCCATCTCTTTCAGAATTTTCCAGAGTTTATTGTGATCCACACAGTCAAAGGCTTTGGCATAGTCAATGAAACAGAAGTAGATGTTTTACTGGAACTCTCTTGTTTTCTCCATGATCCAGCGGATGTTGTCAACTTGATCTCTGGTTCTTCTGCCTTTTCTAAAACCTGCTTGAACATCTGGGAGTTCACGGTTCACATATTGCTGAAGTCTGGCTTGGAGAATTTTGAGCATGACTTTACTAGCGTGTGAGATGAGTGCAATTGTGCGGTAGTTTGAGCATTCTTTGGCATTGCCTTTCTTTGGGATTGGAAGGAAGACTGACCTTTTCCAGTCCTGTGGCCACTGCTGAGTTCTCCAAATTTGCTGGCATATTGAGTGCAGCACTTTCACAACATCATCTTTCAGGATTTGAAATAGCTCAATTGGAATTCCATTACCTCCACTTGCTTTGTTCGTAGTGATGCCCACTTGACTTCACATTCCAAGATGTCTGGCTCCAGGTGAGTGATCACGCCATCGTGATTCTCTTGGTCTTGAAGATCTTTTCTGTACAGTTCTTCTGTGTATTCTTGCTACCTCTTCTTAATATCTTCTTCTTCTGTTAGGTCCATACCATTTCTGTCCTTTGTTGAGCCCATCTTTGCATGAAATGTTCCCTTGGTATCTCTAATTTTCTTGAAGAGGTCTGTTTTTTTTCCTATTCTGTTGTTTTTCTCTATTTCTTTGCACTGATCACTGAGGAAGGCTTTCTTATCTCTCCTTGCTATTCTTTGGAACTCTGCATTCAGATGCTTATATCTTCCTTTTCTCCTTTGCTTTTCTCTTCTCTTTTTTTACAGCTGTATGTAAGGCCTCCTCAGACAGGCATTTTGCTTTTTTGCATTTCTTTTCCATGGGGATGGTCTTAATCCCTGTATCCTGTACAATGTCACGAACCTCCATCCAGAGTTCATCCGGCACTCTGTATATCAGATCTAGTCCCTTTAATCTATTTCCGACTTCCACTGTATAATCTTAAGGGATTTGATTTAGGTCATATCTGAATGGTCTAGTGGTTTTCCCTACTTTCTTCAATTTCAGTCTGAATTTGGCAATAAGGAGTTCATTTTCTGAGCCACAGTCAGCTCCTGGTCTTTTTTTTTTTTTCCCTAACTATATAGAGCTTCTCCATCTTGGGCTGCAAAGAATATAATGAATCTTATTTCGATGTTGACCATCTAATGATGTCCATGTGTAGAGTCTTCTCTTGTTTTGTTGGAAGAGGGTGTTTGCGATGACCAGTGCATTCTCTTGGCAAATCTCTATTAGCCTTTGCTGTGCTTTATTCTGTGCTCCAAGGCCAAATTTCCCTGTTACTCCAGGTGTTTCTTGACTACCTACTTTTTTTTATTTAGTTTTTTATTGGCAGCTAATTACCCTACAATATTATATTGGTCGGTTTTGCCATACTTTGACATGAATGTGTCCCGGGTGTACATGAGTTCCCCATCCTGAACCCCGCTCCCACCTCCCTCCCCATCCCATCCCTCCGCTTCATCCAAGTGCACCAGCCCCGAGCATCCTGTATCATGCGTTGAGCTTGGACTGGTGAGTTGTTTCACATATGATAACATACATGTTTCAATGCCATTCTCCCAAATCATCCCACCCTCACCTTCTCCCACAGACTTCCTACTTTTGCATTCCAGTCCCCTATAATGAGAAGAACATCTTTTTTGGATGTTAGTTCTAAAAGTTCTTGTACGTCTTCATAGAACCGTTCAATGTCAGCTTCTTCAGCATTACTGGTTGGAGCATAGGCTTGGATTACTGTAATATTGAATGGTTTGCCTTGGAAATGAACAGAAATCATTCTGTCATTTTTAAGATTACATCCAAGTAATGCATTTCAGAATCTTCTGTTGACCATGATGGCTACTCCATTTCTTCTAAGGGATTCCTGCCCACAGTAGTAGATATAATGGTCATCTGAGTAAAATTCACCCATTCCAGTCCATTTTAGTTAACTGATTCCTAGAATGTCGACGTTCACTCTTGTCATCTCCTATTTGACCACTTCCAAATTGCCTTGATTCATGGACCTAACATTCCAGGTTCCTATGCAATATTGGTCTTTACAGCATCAAACCTTGCTTCTATCACCAGTCACATTCACAACTGGGCATTTGTTTCACTTTTGCTCCATCCCTTCATTCTTTCTGGAGTTATTTCTCCATTGACCTCCAGTAGCATACTGGGCACCTACCTACCTGGGGAATTCATTTAGTTTCCTATCATTTTGCCTTTTGATACTGTTCATGGGGTTCTCAAGGCAAGTATACTGAAGTGGTTTGTCATTCCCTTCTACAATGGGCCACATTCTGTCCAACCTCTCCACCATGACCCGTCCGTCTTGGGCGGCCCCACACGGCATGGCTTAGTTTCATTGAGTTAGGCAGGGCTGTAGTCCATGTGATCAGATGAACTAGTTTTCTGTGATTATGATTTCAGTGTGTCTGCCCTCTGATGACCCCTCACAATACCTACTGTCTTATTTGGGTTTCTCTTACCTTGGTCGTGGAATATCTCTTCATAGCTGCTCCGGCAAAGCACAGCTGCTGTACCTTACTTTGGACGTGGGGTAGCTCCTCTCGGCCATGCTTCTGCACGTGGTCGGTTGCGCCGGAGCCGGCGTCTCTCGCGTCTGTGCAGCCAGAGCCGCTAGTGCAGCATAAAAGGGAAAGAGAGTGGAAAGAAAGAAAAAGTGGAAGTGTCAGTAGCCCAGTCATACCCAACTCTTGAGTCTCCATGAACTGTATGTAGCCCTCCAGGTTCCTCTGTCCATGGAACTACCCAGGTAAGAATAGTGACGTGGGTAGCCATTCCTTTCTCCAGGGAATCTTCCTGACCCAGGGTTTGAACCTGGGTCTCCTGCATTACAGGTGGATTCTTTATTGTGTGAGCCACCAGAGAAGCCCATAAATGTGAGTTGACAGTGTGTGCATGTGTGCTCAGTCATTTCTAACTCTGCAGTCCCATGGACTGTAGCCAACCAGGTTTCTCTGCCCATGACATTTTCTAGGCAAGAATACTGGATTAGGTTGCATTTTCCTCCTGCAGGGAATCTTCCTGGCCCAGGGACTAAATTTGCATCTCTTGCTACTCTTGCATTGGTATGCAGATTCTTTAGAATTAGTGTCACCTGGGAAGCACAAAGAGAGTGGAGTTAAGCCTAAATCAGTGTAGGTTATCAACGAAAATGATTTTCCAAAAGAAGAGCTCCTGGGGCTTTAGCAAGAAAGTTTGATACAAATCCAGAATACAAATCCAAGGACAGAGTGGTCTAAAACCTCAGAGAGACAGCAACAGATTCTCAACTTGAATGATTAACAAGAATGAAAGTAGGAGAAATTATATATGGATCTTATTATAGTTTATCAGAAACTAGCTGAGGTACAGTTTGACCTTTGATAGGCTCAGGGATTAATTTTATAAAATCCAAATATAATAGTTGTTTATGAGAAATGGTGAAGTTTTGAGAGTTGGACTGTATTCTTGTATCTTTTCCATGTTTACCTCTAATTGAAGTAGAATCAAATACAGCATTATTTATGGTAATAAATACATTGCCTTGGGTAGAATGACAGAACTTGGAAGCATGCTCCGATTTACCTAAGGAAACTACCTATAGAAATAAATTAAAGAAGATGATGGCATAGTGAGAAATAAAACTCTTGCCTCCTGATCCTGAGCCTAGTATCTTACTCTCCATCATATTCTCATAACCATAATATGCTTGCTAAATATTGTTACATCATGAAGTCCAATGATTTCTTCAATAGAATATATGATATCCATGTCGCGGGAGGCTGCATCTTCTGTCAAAAAAGGAAACTATAAAAACGCCTAAGACATATACACACCCTGCATTTTAGTAACCAACTTCATTTCTGAAAACTTTCAGAATTCATTCATTACAAAGCCGTATAAGTTAGGTATTTGTTTAGCCGAGAAATGCAGTCTTTAGTCAACTGTGTAGTAATGATTCCTGTTTTCTTTTTATATATCCCATACAAATAATCTCCTAAAGCAGTTTTCAAAAGGGTATTCCAGATTCAGGGAAACAAGTGTAAAGTTAACTTTCTAATGGTGAAGTGCTATATGAATACGTTTTGCTGTGTGCTTTTGGAAAACACCTGCTTTTACTTGCTACTATTAATTGTTAACCTCATAGGGTATCGCTTCCTATGGTATATAAACAAAAATATTTTAAAATACCAAACCATAATCAAATACCAGTCTTAAGGAGTTCTGTTTAATGTAAACATCACAGGATGTAGAGTAGGTAGTGGAATATCTCTTCACAGCTGCTCCGGCAAAGCACAGCTACTGTACCTTACCTTGGACGTGGGGTAGCTCCTCTTGGCCATGCTTCTGCACGTGATCAGTTGCGCTGGAGCCGGCGTCTCTCGCGTCTGTGCAGCCGGAGCCGGCGTCTCTGTGTCTGCTCCGTTGCAGCCGCTAGTGCAGCATAAAAGGTAAAGAGCGTGGAAAGAAAGAAAAAGTGGAAGTGTCAGTAGCACAATCATGTCCAACTCTTGTGTCTCCATGAACTGTATGTAGCCCTCCAGGTTCCTCTGTCCATGGAATTACTCAGGCAAGAATAGTGACGTGGGTAGCCATTCCTTTCTCCAGGGAATCTTCCTGACCCAGGGATTGAACCTGGGTCTCCTGCATTACAGGTGGATTCTTTATTGTGTGAGCCACCAGAGAAGCCCATAAATGTGAGTTGACAGTGTGTGCATGTGTGCTCAGTCATTTCTAACTCTGCAGTCCCATGGACTGTAGCCAGCCAGGTTTCTCTGCCCATGACATTTTCTAGGCAAGAATACTGGATTAGGTTGCATTTTCCTCCTGCAGGGAGTCTTCCTGACCCTGCAGAATGTTTGGGCTGAAAGCCAACTTACATGTTCTGTGATCTAATTATCTATATTTCTAATTTTTCATTTTTTCTGTAAAATAAGAACACTAAATTTTAATTGTATAAAGTTTGGATTATTTGAAAACACCTTAAAATTTTACATCAGCTTAGATAGAGTGCAACTAACTTATAACAGCTGACAAATTGAACCTAACAAAACAATAAGTCCAATATAATTTTAAAGATTAGGTGTATCAGATGTGCGTCAGGAGTCTAATGAGAAGCATTTTTGTTTCTATTTTACATTCCACATCATCATAGATACCGGTAAATCACACAAATTTCTGAGTACCAACTACATATGCACACAGGAAGCTTATACATCTCTGAAAGAAAAAAATTTAATTACTAAAATGCAAGAGAGATTATAATGAGACACTGACTCTTTTTTTAAACCCTGTGAAATGCTTGATAAATGGTTAAATTTGAATTTAGGAGAATGAGGATACAAAAATGATTTCTGACACCAGGTGAACTGTTTAACTTTTTTGAACTTTATTGTTCTTCATCTGTGAAATGGGAATAATCATAAAAATCTGACCCTGCAGAAATACTGTTAGTGTTGGGTGAGAAGTATGGGAATAATCAAAATAACACCTACATTTCAGAGGTGCTATTAGTGTCAGGTGAGAGGAAATGGAAAAACCTTCTAGTAATAAAGTATAAAAATGTAAAGATCGCAAAAGAATTAAAACCTTCATGTTAGATCATTTTAATCTGAAAGTTTACATTGGGTTAATAACATTCTAATGGCATTTTTGCACTCTGTATTCCTTACCATGTAGATTCAGGGTTTAATCTTGGAGTAAAGGAGTATAGAATACTGCTATGGCTTTGTTCATGGGAAAAGTAGCTCCTGTTTCAGACACATAGCAATACAGGGCACAGAGAACAAGGTGACAATTGTGGTGTGGGAGCTGCAGGTATACAGGGCTTTTCTCCTTCCTGTAGAACTCTGAGTCTTCAAGGTGTCCAGGATGACCATGCAGGATACCACCTACATTACAAATGATCACAGGAGTTACCCACCACTGGAGCAACCAAGTGGAAAATGCCAGTACAGGAAAGTTGTATCAGGGGAAATGTCACACATGAAATGATCTATGAGGTTGGGGTTATGGAGTAAGAGTCAGAGAGTGACTAGGATCTGTCAAACTGAGTGGAGCAAACCCCCTGCCTGACACATGCCCACCAGGAGGCAGCATGTGTGGTGGTCCATTATGGTCACATGGTGCAGAGGTTTGCAGATGGCCATGTAGTGGCAAGGAGGACAGTCTCTGAAGCTGCCAAGAAATAAATTTTCAAAGAAGAACTGTGCCATACAGCCCCTGAAAGAGACAGCTTTTGAATCAGAGAGCAAATCAGCTAGCATGTTAGGGATTACGGAAAAAGAATAACAGGCATCTATCAAGGATAAGAGGCCAGGAAGAAATACATTGGTAAGTCCAAAGTCTGGCCACAGATTTAGTACCATAGTGAGCAGGTTGCCCTTGACAGTGACAATGTAGGTGATAAGTAAGAGTGAAAATAGAATTCTCTGTATCTGAGGAAATGGCATAAATCCCATTGTCATGAATTTGGTCTCATCCATCTCATGTTCTTCAGTTTCAATGCTGAAGATCAATTCTGAGATGGAGAATTAGCCTGTAAAGATAATGTTTTCAATAGCAAGATTATGTGAAATTTATATTTTGTGTTTTCAGTTAAGTCCAAAGCATTTTACAAATAGATGCTCTTTTTCTCCATGCTGTGCTGAAGGAGAAACATGCTACATTTTCTAGTTTATCAAAGAGCAAACTTTTGAAGCCATTTAATTCGACTGATAGCAAGGATACTTGGAGCCTTCTTCCTCATTTTCTAACAAGTGGCCCCTATGTCTTTGCTAGAGGGGCATCCAGGCTCAGAGAGCTCACCATACAATAAATCTGATTGCTTCCCAACCAGTAAGAAATATTGAATCTCTTCTTTAAATATTAAAAGAAAAATGCTTGTCCAGAAATTTGTTCTGTTTCTGCAAGCTGTTTTTACACAGGTTAAATCTAATTCATTATCCTCTTCCAATTAAAAATCACTCAGATAAGTGTAAGGGACAAAGTCTGTACCTCTCATTTTCACTGTTTTATCAGTAGGACTTGGTTAAGTGTCTGACTCATGTGTACGTGCTCAGTCACTTCATTGTGTCCGAGTCTTTGTGACCTTTGGGACCTTTGTAGCCGCCCACCAGCCTCCTCTGTCCATGGGATTCTCCAGGCAAGAATACTGGAGAGGGTTGCCATGCCCTCCTCCAGGGGATCTTCCTGACCCAGGAATCGAACCTGCATCTCTTATGTCTTCTGCATTGGTAAGTGGGTTCTTTACCACTAGCACCACCTAGGAAGCCCCTCTGACTCACACTGGTGTTCAATAAAATTAAATGAATAAATAAATTGGGAGATTCTTATTTCCCCCTGTGTTTTTCTTTTTTTTCCAGCTAACTCCCAAAATGGTGTTTATTCTTTTAGTTCAAAAAAAATTGAATTAATGATTTGAATGAAAATTATATATACTCTTTTTGCCCATTATGTTTTCTCAGTCTCTCCACCCTGAGAATTTTATCTTTCCTGGTCTGTTTCAGTCAGCTCCCTTACCTCCAAGCCAAGAGGTAGTACTAGCTGAATATTAGAGGGCAGAGGAGGAAAAAAGAAGAAATGTCACAGGGTTTACTGTCCTGGTTCCTGTTGTGGTTTGTCAGCGGTTAGGTGCCTTTAACTGAGGCTGCACCCTCCTGGGTGGCCCTCTGGGTTCCTGAGTTCTCTCTCCCCTTGATCTTCCAGGCCCTATTGTGGTGATGGCTTCCTAACCTCTGGGTGTTGAATCATCTGTAATTAGTTTACTTAAATATTATCCATACCTTGATAAGTTATAATAGTAAACTCTTAATCTCCCATTTTAGATATGCTGTTTCTTGTCAGGTTTCTAATGGATACAGAAAGTTTGAATTTTTTCCTTTGTAAAAATATGAATGAGAAAATAGCTTTCCCTTCAATAAATGTTTAGTTCAGTTCAGTCACTCAGTCGTGTCCAACTCTTGTGACCTCATGAACCGCAGCACGCCAGGCCTCCCTGTCCATAACCAATTCCTAGAGTCCACACAAACCCATGTCCCTTGAGTCGGTGATGCCATCCAACTATCTCATCTTCTGTCGTCCCCTTCTCCTCCTGCCCTCAATCCCTATCAGCATCAGGGTCTTTTCCAATGAGTCAACACTTCACATCAGGTGGCCAAAGTATTGGAGTTTCAGCTTCAACATCAGTCCTTCCAATGAACATCCAGGACTGATCTCCTTTAGGATGGACTGGTTGAATCTCCTTGCAATTAGTAAATGTATTTTATTTATAAGTGAAGTCACTCAGTCTTGTCCGACTCTTTGCAACCCCATGGACTGTAGCCTACCAGGCTCCTCTGTCCACGGGGTTTCCTAGGCAATAGTACTGGAGTGGATTGCCATTTCCTTCTCCAGGGGATATTCCTGACCCAGGGATCAAACCCGGGTCTCCCGCATTGTAGACAGACGCTTTACCGTCTGAGCCAAAAGGAAAGTCCATTTTATTTATAAAGCATCTGTAGTTCTTTTGATATATAGCTGTTAAATGCATTTTGTCAGGAAAAGTCTTATAAAGACTAAAATGTAACACAAAGATTATCGGCTGTCTTCAGTAGAAACCTGTGTGTTATCTGTGGTACTGTCTTTGGAGATATGCATGTGAAATAAAATTCATATTTCGTGGTAAGACGAGAAAAAATAAGCATAAAAATCCTTTGGCTCTTCTCTGACTGTACTGTGCATTGTGTATCTGCATTATGTACAGACTAAATATCATCCTTGCCCAGGAACACCTGCTCAACCATAAACAGCATCCTCCTCCTAGTATCAACAAGGTAACTCCCAAAAACGTAGCATTCTTTCTTGAGCTATTAAGCTGTCATGTGAACCACCATGATGACCTTTATATCTGGATTGTACAAACTATCAATAATTAGTCATGCGGTGTACAATCCTCTTTCTCAAAAAAACTTAGTAATATATGTACTGTGCCTTGACTTCTAATAGGCGGAATTGTTTGCAGAACTTTCTTAGATGTACTTTCAAGGTTATAATCCTGTCTGGCTCAAATAAAAATTTTTAATTCTTTTTTAGATCAACTGATTAATTTTTCATAGGCCTATGATTCTATTGGTTTTTTCCCCTTTACTGCCTTTTGGTATTTTAAAACTAAGTTGTAGAAACAGATAACATTCAAATAACTCTTGCCCATGGGAAAAAAAAAATGTTGTATGGAGGAAATGTGATTGATTTCCCCGACCATTGCAAAATAGACAGTTTTGCTTTCATTGTTAAGTTGATTACTCTTTCCTGACTGAACAATGTAAGGGGGATATATTAGATCATCCATTAATTTGACTATAGCATAGCACTAGCTCACTCATTAACAAATGAGCTAGCAACTCTTTGTTCTGTGTTCATTTAATATTTTATGAGAGTATGATTTCATTTTTAAAGTCTTTTTTCCTTTTGATATTAAAATTTTAAAATATGATATAATTTTGAGAATTAATCTAAAAGTTTCTTTAAAAATCTATATATTCTTCCTCCATATGTTATAACATTGGGTTGATGTTTTATTTTATTTGAGATCTATTTCTATTTAGTCAATTTGTAAAAGTCTTCTTTAAATCTTGCTTGGAAGTCAAATGTTCCAACAGTACTTTCTCATCTCTGTGTCTATTTGTGTGGTGTTCAGAATATTACAAGTTATGAGTTAGTTATGGACTAAGGCAATTAAACTTACTTCCCTCTTAAGAAATATTATTTGGTAAGTTGTAAAACTCCTTGTGAATATTAGAGATTATTATAACAAGCAATGATCCGAAACCTAATACTGAGTGCTCCATAGAGAACTTTATCCTTGTGCCCCAGGACATATAGTTAGCGAGGAGCAGACTTGAAGGTAAAATTTAACACTGTCTGATCTCAAGTATTGATCTTGATCTTGACCCCACATTACATTCCATGTAAAAAGTTGCCAAATATTTATGAAGCTCCTTCTGATAGGAACAGAGTAAAGGGACAAACTAGGCAATTAAATGATTAATTCCACTAGGGTATAGCAATTAGAAAAAAATGGTAGAACACTGTATGTCAATGATTACTCAAGAAAGCAGGTTTGTTTAGTCACAAAACCAAGTAGGCTTGCTTAGCAACAAAATCATGAAACAGAAACAAGATATTCCTGAAAACAATAACACAGTGGTGGCAGGAGACCCTCATCCTTCCCAGTGAGCTCAGTAAGTTAATGATCCCTAGGACATGCTCTCTGCACACACAAAAACAGTAGGAAGGTGGTCTTCTTGCCTTCCTCCTTTTTTTTATTATAAACCCACTGAGGTCTTCCCTGGTGGCTCAGAGGTTAAAGCGTCTGCCTCCAATGCGGGAGACCCGGGTTCGATCCCTGGGTCAGGAAGATCCCCTGGAGAAGGAAATGGTAACCCACTCCAGTATTCTTGCCTGGAGAATCCCATGGACGGGGAAGCCTGGTAGGCTACAGTCCACGGGGTCGCAAAGAGTCGGACACGACTGAGCGACGGAACTGAAACGGAACCCACTGAGGTCTCAGGACATGGCACCCACTCATTCACCCACTTATAAACATAACAAATGTCTTATTCTCATAACTCACATTTTATCTATCGTTTTGCTCTGACTGATTTTTTCTTTTTTTGAGACATAAAGGATCAGAGACCCCCTGAAATGCCATCTACTGGTTTCAACTCTTTAACGCTATCTGTCAACAAAGGCTTCAGAAGACTGTTTCTCATCCTAATTTGTGGAGACATTAATAAATGGATTCAAAAACACAGGAAATTTAAAAATGTCAATTCCTTCCCGTGAGAATTTCCCACTTCTCTTCCCCTCTCTCAGGAGAATTAGAATTACATTGGTATTTTCTTTACTCTGCTCAGTTCAGTTCAGTTCAGTTGCTCAGTCGTGTCCGACTCTCCGCGACCCCATGAATTACTCTGTTAAGTCACTTTAATAACATATTGTTATCCTGTTCATCTCTAATTTGCCCAACACTTGCTATTAAAAGGAAGTATATATATTGAGAATTTTTTATTTGCAATCCTCTTTCATATTTCATCTCAAGATAGCCCTGTGAGATGAATACTTCACTCCCAATTCATAAATAGAAAAAACTGAGGCTGGAACAGTACTTTCACTTGTCTTGGAGGGTATAACCAGTTAAGTTGTAGAAGCCTATATCTATTGCTTCAGTGTCAAACTTTTAGATGTCTAATTTAAGAACTCTCCACAGTCAGAAATCTCTCAAAAATTTGAACATGATTCACCGTAAACAAACAACTATCCTGGATTTCAAATTATATTATAAATTAGCTTAAAAATTCAAGTATATAGAGGAAATAATTTGATCTACAAATAAATAGACAAATAATGAAATCAGAAGCATTAAAAATTTATGGTTTATTAGGGAGTATCTAATTCATTCATTTTACTTTTTAATATAAAAAATGAGATTCAGATGAGGAAGGGAATACTTCTAAAATTGCACATTTTTATATTGGCAAATTACAACTAAAATTTTTCAGATTTTCTAAATTCCAATCTGTTTTACATTTTGCCTCTATGGAAGAACTGATATATTCATGTGTTACCAAGTAGTGTAAATAATGGACATTGTTTTGTTTGACTAATTGATATGTGTGATTAGTTAAGTGAGCCTCATTGTTTTCCAAGTGAGACCTACCTAGGGAAATAAAGATATTAAAAGACCTACAGGCAAATATATCCTTTGACTCAATCCTTTAGGATTTTCTCACAGAAAGAAAAATCTCTCAAAGCAAAGATTAATGATACAGGATTTTTTTAAGCTTCTATTTCTATACCAACTTAGCATATGTCTCCATTTTATTCCTAAACCACAAAGGTAAGTTACGTGAGAATGGGATAAGAATTACTTCCTGCATCTGTCAAATATCTTTGGTAACACAATATTATGGAACTTCTTTTTAGTTACTATTTTGAAAAAGAAGAATTGTTCCAAATACTTCTCCTCAATCCTTTACTATATAATAATTTACTCAAGCATCAGGCACCCAATAAGGAAATTTATACCCTCTGTAGAACACACCTAATCTATCAGATACACAGAACTGACCCATAGTAAGAACACTGGCCCAGTAATTTGCCACCTCTTAAAAAATCAATAAATAGAAAACCAATTAAGTGTAGTTGGAGGGCCTGGATTGCTATTTGCTCAGTCATGTCCCACTCTTTGAGACTCGGTGGACTTTAGTCCACCAAGCAAGCCCTCTCTGCATGGAATTCTCCAGGCAAGGATGATAGAAGGTTAGCCATTCCCTTCTCCAGAAGATCTTCCTGACCAAGGGACCAAATCCAGGTCTCCTGCATTGCAGGTGGATTCTTTACCATCTGAACCACCAAGGAAGACCTGGAGGAACAGGAAGAGGGGCACTTAATCCCTCTTCTTTCCTGTCAAGGGCTCAGCCCATGAAAGGCCATGACTTCTTTATTTATTAGAGTCCACACCCCACCCCATCTACCTCTTCTCCTCTATAATATCATTCTCCTTCCTTTACCTAGGGAGACTTACACATGTTTCTCTATAGTTGCAGACCCCAAATTGCATTTCTTGCTGATCCCAAATAAGCCCATCTTCATAGAGAAATGTCTGGCACAATAGTTGTCTTGGGTCAACAAACATCCGTGGCTTTCTGATCATTGGGGGATAGTGTTATTCTGATGCCCAGGAACGAGCTTTAGCTTAGAACCTACTTCAAGTAATGTCAGGAAAGACTTGAGGATTTCTACTTACCCAGAGCACAGTTACTCTGATAAATGGTCTCAGATTCCTCAGATAAAGGTCAGGTTGAAGATTTGTACCACTTATTCTTGGTGATGTTACAGAGTTCCTATTTAAAAATACCTGATATCTATTTTATTCAAAAATCTCAGGATTTAGAAATTATTCAAATGTAGTCAGTAGCCATGATTTTTTTTTTCTGAATTGATTCCTGTTCATTCAATTCAAACCTCTTTTGCCAAACCCAGAACCTATTTTATCATCATCATCATCCCCTTCCTCATCACAGTCAAATCAGTTGGCTTATGTTGCCATAAATAAATGAACAGATGAACAGATTGGGTAGCTTAAACAACAACAACAACAAAATCTATTTTTTCACAGTTAGAAGGCTGGAAGTCCAAGATCAAATTGACTTCGTGGTTGGTTTCTGGTGCGGCCTCTCTTCCCAGCTTGCAAATGACCACCTTCTTGCTCTGGGCCTAAAAAGACTTTCCTCTAAGCAAACATGAAACAGCATACTCTGGCGTGCTTTCAGTTTCTTCTTAGGACTCCAGTTCTTTTGGACTATGCCTTCCCCCTTATAATCTAAAGGTGAATCTGTTATTTAAATCCTCACTCTTCAAGACTTGCAGCCAATATACCAGGCATATGAATAAAGAAACTTTTTAGATGACTTCAGCCTCATCCAGTTTCTGACTGTAACCTCATAACAGATGCTATGTCTCAAGTTCTCAACTGAACTGATTAAATCCACACTCACTGAAAGCACCTGAAATAATCAATGTGGTGTCTTAAACCCCTAAATTTGGACATGATTTTTTAATTGGCAATTGTACCTGAAACACTGCAGAAATTTAGACAGTAGAGTATTGGCTCATTGATAGATACACTAATTGAACAAAATAGATGGATAAGATATAGAATGATTTATAAATAGATTTCATACATGAAATCAAGGTTATTGCAGGGTAGTGGGAAACAGAATTAGTGTTACTGAAGCACAACTGACTGCTCACCACTTGGAAAAAATCAATACTCGTAAAAGTTGGTAGGAAAGAAAGGTGCTTTTAATCAGAATATGATATCACTCAGCATTTTCATCCACTTTAGTGATTAATGTGTTAGAGATTGCTGTTCTACACAGGTTCAATTTGCAATAGGATCTATCTTTCACCAATTCTGACTTTTGAGGGAAGTAACATACCATGAAGTAATGCAATCAGTCAAACTTAGATTTATCAATAGTTGTTAGTAATGTATGATGACCTGGTATTCTGCAGATGCATAGAGGAACATTTCAGTTCTCTCCCACTGAAAATTCACCTTAGCCACTTGCTTTTTTGAATACCAACAGTAGTGCTTGTCTTCACTAAGGTAAAGAAAGCTGAAGGAAATTTTTACTTTTACAAAAAAGAAAAATCCATTATCAAATTAATTTGATGATTTTCCCCCCATTTCACTTCTATTGAAATGCACTTAATTTACAATGTTGTCAGAGTTCAAGTGTGCACGTGTGCATGCATGCTAAGTCACTTCAGTTGTGTCCAACTCTTAGGACCCTACAGACTGTAGACAGCCAGGCTCCTCCATCCATGGGATTCTCCAGGCAAGAATACTGGAATAGGTTATCATGCCCTCCTCCAGGGGATCTTCCCAACCCAGGGATAGAACTAGCATCTCTTATGTCTCCTGTAGGTAGTTTCTTTAATACTAGTGCCACCTGGGGAGCCCAAGTTCAAGTGTACAACAAAGTAAATCACTTATATATACATGAACACACACACACATGTAATAGTTTTCAGATTGTTTATCAATATAGCTTACCATTACCATACTAATGACCTTTGTAAATGTGAAGTGGCATAAATTGAACTTTCAAAAAATATAAAATCATTCTGCTGAAATATGTTACTTTTTGTGAGACAAAGCTACAGCAAATTTGACACCATTTTCTTAAAGGACAAATTGAATACTTTACACTGAAATTTTCTTATCTATACACCAGGCAGAAAGTGAAGAGGAACTAAAAAGCCTCTTGATGAAAGTGAAAGAGGAGAGTGAAAAGGTTAGCTTGAAGCTCAACATTCAGAAAACAAAGATCATGGCATCTGGTCCCATCACTTCATGGGAAATAGATGGAAAAACAGTGTAAACAGTGTCAGACTTTATTCTTTTGGGCTGCAAAATCACTGCGGATGCTGAATGCACCCATGAAATTAAAAGACGCTTACTCCTTGGAAGGAAAGTTATGACCAACCTAGATAGCATATTAAAAAGCAGAGATATTACTTTGCCAACTAAGGTCCGTCTAGTCAAGGCTATGGTTTTTCCCGTGATCATGTACGGATGTGAGGGTTGGACTGTGAAGAAAGCTGATCACTGAAGAATTGATGCTTTTGAACTGTGGTGTTGGAGAAGACTCTTGAGAATCCCTTGGACTGTAAGGAGATCCAACCAGTCCATTCTAAAGTAGATCAATCCTGGGTGTTCATTGGAAGGACAGTTGCTAAAGCTGAAACCGCAATACTTTGGCCACCTCATGCGACGAGTTGACTCACTGGAAAAGACTCTGATGCTAGGAAAGGTTGGGGGCGGGAGGAGAAGGGGACGACATAGAATGAGATGGCTGGATGGCATCACCGACTCTGTGGACATGAGTTTGAGTGAACTCCGGGAGTTGGTGATGGACAGGGAGGCCTGGCGTGCTGTGATTCATGGGGTTGCGGAGAGTCGGAAACGACTGAGCGACTGAACTGAACTGAACTGATACAACTAAAGATAGCACAGAAAATTTATGAAAAAGTAAAATTGAGTTCTAAAGACCTAGATTGGAAGTTAGTAGATGAAACTTTTCAAAGAGATCTGCATTCCAGTATAATAGTTCCTGACACAATTTAATGGGGAATTGCATATGATGTGATTCTTGCTTGCTCCTTGGAAGAAAAGCTATGACAAACCTAGACAGAGTATTAAAAAGTAGAGATATTACTTTGCCAAAGAAGGTCTGTATAGTCAAAGCTGTGGTTTTTCCAGTAGTCATGTGTGGATGTGAGAGTTGGATGATAGTGTTGAAGAATTGATGCTCCTGAACTGTAGTGCTGCAGAAGACTCTTGAGAGTTCCTTGGACTGCAAGGAGATCAAACTAGTCAATCCTAAAAGAAATCAATCCTGAATATTCATTGGAAGGACTGATGCTGAAGTGGAGTCTTCGATACTTTGGCCACCTGATGCAAAGAGCAAACTCAGAAAAGACCCTGATGCTGGGAAAGATTGAAGGCAGGAGGAGAAGGGGACGACAGAGAATGAGATGGTTGGATGACATCACTGACTCAGCAGATATGAGTTTAGGAATCTCCAGGTGATGGTGAAGGATGGAATTCTGGTGTGCTGCTGTCCATGGGGTTGCAAAGAGTTGGACATAACTGAGTGACTAAACAGCAGTATGTGATATGAAGCAAGTCAGTTAGCAAACCTCTCTTGATTTCAATTTTCTTCTCCGTAAAATGGGTATAATTATAATGGAACCACCGGTTTTGTACCTGAATAAATCAGTTGAAGTAGATGTGACTTATAGATAGTAAAAGCTTCATTTAGTGTAAATATACGTAACAGAACTACAGAGAAATAGCTTTGGAACCTAACCATATGCTTTTGGTGAGATTTGTAAAACACACTTCAGTTCAGTCGCTCAGTCATGTTCGACTCTTTGTGACCCCATGAATCACAGCACGCCAGGCCTCCCTGTCCACTTACTCTTGTTTCAAGTGGCTCCTTAAATATTGGTTAAAAAAATAAAAACTATTACTTTACACTCAAGGAAAACTATGAGCCATAAACCTATTTGTTACATTAAAAAATTAAGAGTAATTTCAAAATTTCTGCTTTTTTGTGTTAAGAACATACAGATTGTGAATTGGTCTTTTCTCCAGTTTTCTTTTGATAAATTCATAGTATGAAGAAAATTAACTGTTATTCCTTCACTCAACTGTCCCTTCCACATGTATTTACCTAAGAATTTATATTCCTTGTTTGCTGTAATACAGGCTAAACAAAAAATGAAAGATGTTCTGAGATCAATGTCCTTTTGAAAAGCTGATTTCATCCAAGCAACATATTGAAGCATTTGATAAATTAGCAGCAAGACTGGAGAAAATCTTAGTCTACAATCATCAACCCATGGATTTACAGGTGTCCTTTACATTGTGTAATCAGAAGCTACAAACCTGAACATTGCAGTCTCTGGAAAGTATGCTAAAAGTTATAAAATGCATAAAGATTACTTATCATACACTGAATCATCAACAAATGTTAGTTTCTAGGTCTACATTTTACTGTCAGTGGTCTGCAAAATTTTTTTTCTTTCCGAATTTGCAATAGATGTAACTCTTTCTGGGCACTTCCCCGGCAGCTCAGGTGGTAAAGAACCCATCAGCCAAGGCAGGAGACTCAAGAGATGTGGGTTCCATTCCTGGGTCAGGAAGATCCCGTGGAGTAGGAAATGGAAACCTCTTCCAGTATTCTTGCCTGGCAAATTCCATGGACGGGGAGCCTGACGGCCTACAAACCATGGGGTTGCACAGAGTTGCACATGACTGATCATCCCCAACACACACACACACACACACACACACACACACACACACACACACTCCTCCCTATGGGAAATAAATCTGTCTCTTTGCATCCACATAGACTGTCGCCTGCCAGGCTCCTCTGTCCATGCAATTTTCCAGGCAAGAATACTGGAGGGGATTTCCCATTTCCTACTCCAAGGAATCTTCCTGACCCAGGGATTGAACCCACATCTCTTGAGTCAGTTGCAATGGCAGGAAATTATGTTACCACTGAGCCACCTGGGAAGCCCTTAATCCTCTCTCTATATACAAATAATCACTTTCTTTGTACCATGGACAGCCTAAGTTACTCTCCTCTTCAACAAATTCCTCATGGCACTTTTCACCTCTGTGTTTCTCCCTGTGTAAATGATAGGATTTAACATGGGAGAGGAGACTGAAAAGAACACAGCCACCCACTTGTTGACAGGGTGAGTGGCCACAGGATGCATATGGGTGAATATACAAGGGTCAAAAATGTATACCACTATTGTAAAGTGGGAGCCACATGTAGAGACGGCTCTGTACTGTCCTTCAGAGCCGTGGGATTTCAGGGAGCTCAGGATGACTATGTAGGAGATGAAGAACAGGAAAAAGATGAGCAAGCACATGACCCCTGTGTTGGCTGCCACCACAATTCCAAGCCTGTATGTGTCACCGCAGGCAAATTTCAACAGTGAGAAGAAATCACACATAAAGTTGTCAATAACATTGGGACCACAGAAGGTCAAGCTAACGATAATGAGAATCTGCACGGCAGCGTGCAGGATCCCCCCAATCCAGGCCACCATCAGGAGCTGGCAGAGCCCCTGTCGCGTGATGGTCGTGTAGTGCAGAGGCTTGCAGACGGCCACGTGGCGATCACAGGCCACGACAGTGAGGACGATGACCTCTGATCCTCCCAGGAAGTTCTCCATAACGAGCTGAGTCAGGCAGCCATCCCAGGAGATAGTTCTCTTCTGATGCAGCAGATCAGTGACCATTTTGGGGGTGGTGACAGAGGTGAAGGAGGCATCTAAGAAGGACAAATGAGTGAGAAAGAAGTACATGGGAGCTGAGAGTGTGGGGCTCAGGGAGATGGTAAAGATAATGAGCAAGTTGGCCAGCATGGTAAATAGGAAAATGAACAAAAAGACAATTAAGAGTATTTTCTGCAAGTGTGGATTCTGTGTGAATCCCAAGAGAACAAATTCAGTCACATTGTAAGGTGATGTGAGATCCATTTAGGAACAAACACAGTCCCATGGCTTGAATTATCTAAAAGGAAGAATGAATAATACATCTTCATCATGAAAGCATGGTAGACTGAATTTCTTACAACAAAACTGGAGCAATCAATAGAACTGTGGAACATGTCCTTGACAATTTTTCCCCAGTACATGTTTCATATGTTTAATGCTTAACTCACGTTTTGCTTTTCTACAGACACCTGTCATCTGCAAAACATCTATAGGGCAACACATGATGTGCAGTTTCTGAGAAAACACCCTACTATATACATGGGATCTGTATTCTCCTCTTAGTTCCAATTCCTTTTGCGTCTGCTGAGTCATGTCAGTGCACCGGGCTGAGCCCTCCTCTGTGTCCTTGGTCACAAATCATCATAATCAGATGTATCTTGCAAGCTGAGATTTGCCCCACAGAGATAAGTGTTACTGCCTCTTCCATGAGGTTTTACATGTTAACCCTCAGGTCCAAGCAGGGAGAACAGAAAGAAAAAGTCCATTAGGTGAGGTGGTAAGACAGACAATGTATATAGGTATGCACCCAGATCTATATACAAATAATACAAACACAAAAAAAATCTAAGATTTACAATAAGTACAAATTCACTCATTCAACAAATAACTGGAGCCTTACTGTGTATGTGAATGTATGTTTGCTCCCACAAAATCAAGAAGAACATTCCTGTTATATGCCCTTCAGTGCACTTCAGTTCAGTTGAGTTGCTCAGTCGTGTCCGACTCTTTGCGACCCCATGAACCACAGCACGCCAGGCCTCCCTGTCCATCACCAACTCCTGGAGTTCACTCAAACTCATGTCCATCGAGTCAGTGTTGTCCCCTTCTCCTCCCGCCCCCAATCCTTCCCAGCATCAGAGTATTTTCCAGTGAGTCAACTCGTCACATGAGGTGGCCAAAGTATTGCAGTTTCAGCTTTAGCAATTGTCCTTCCAATGAACACCCAGGATTGACCTCCTTTAGAATGGACTGGTTGGATCTCCTTGCAGTCCAAGGGACTCTCAAGAGTCTTCTCCAGCACCACAGTTCAAAAGCATCAATTCTTCAGCGATCAGCTTTCTTCACAGTCCAATTCTCACATCCATACATGACCATGGGAAAAAACATAGCCTTGACTAGACGGACCTTAGTTGGCAAAGTAATGTCTCTGATTTTTAATATGCTATCTAGGTTGGTCATAACTTTCCTTCCAAGGAGTAAGCGTCTTTTAATTTCCTGGCTGCAATCAGCATCCGCAGTGATTTTGGAGCCCAAGAAAATAAAGACTGACACTGCTTCCACTGTTTCCCCATCTATTTCCCATGAATTGATGGGATCAGATGCCATGATCTTTGTTTTCTGAATGTTGAGCTTCAAGCCAACCTTTTCACTCTCCTCTTTCACTTTGATGAAGAGGCTTTTGAGTTCCTCTTCACTTTCTGCCATAAGGGTGGTGTCATCTGCATATCTGAGAATATTGATATTTCTCCCGGCAATCTTGATTCCAGCTTGTGCTTCTTCCAGCCCAGCGTTTCTCATGATGTACTCTGCATATAAATTAAATACGCAGGGTGACAATATACAACCTTGACGTACTCCTTTTCCTATTTGGAACCAGTCTGTTGTTCCATGTCCAGTTCTGACTGTTGTTTCCTGACCTGCATACAGGTTCCTCAAGAGGCAGGTCAGGTGGTCTGGTATTCCCATCTCGTTCAGAATTTTCCACAGTTTATTGTGATCCACACAGTCAAAGGCTTTGTCATAGTCAATGAAGCAGAAATAGATGTTTTTCTGGAACTCTCTTGCTTTCTCCATGATCCAGCGGATGTTGGCAATTTGATCTCAATAATTGAAATACCATTACCAAACAACAGCGAGGGATCCATCTATGAGAGGAATAATGTTTCCACTCCTTCCTTTTCCTGATACATTCATTGTCATGCCTTTTCCCATCTTTCCGTAAGATCTATCTTCCATCGTTCTTGGTTAGGGATACTGTATTACTATCTGAAGGATACATTTGGGGACATAAATACAATAAAATTCCCCAAAAGTTCAGAAAAGATTATAATATACATAAAATAAAACTTATAAGTAATTGATGTATTTTATAAATAGCTCTAAATAAATACAAATTAGTTTTTCACTTTTCTTTGTTTCATTTTTCTTCTAGAAATAAACCATAATAGAAAACATTTTTAAAAGAAAAAAATCATTATTTACAAGTTGTTTAGCATACATATTAAGAGCTGTGTAAAATTCAGAAATGACATAATTCATTTCTTTAGTAGCATGTGATTTTTGCAGATTTTTATGTTTAATTGTACAATATCTTTGAAACATTTTTAAATTGTATTATAAAGTGGAGAGAAGTTTAGATGCAATTTTGAATTGTGTAATTATTCTAACTAATATCATATCAGCTACTTTATTGAAAGTCTAACTAATTTAAATATATATCAACAAGAAGAAAGATTCAAAACATTTTTACTTCTAAATTGATAGCATGGCTCTTCAATCTCTCTTTTCTTGAAAGCTTGTATACTGAAAGAGGAATTTAAATGTCAGATAGGTGAGGATAAGAGGTGTTTATATGATCTTTAAGAATGATTAGAACCTGAGACTCTATGATTATGTGATTTCCTGTAAAAATAAAAAAGGAATAAAAAGAGACCTTACCTATGAACTTGTTTGACACAGGTCCATGCAAAGTCCAGGAAGCTGTTAATTCATCAGGAAAGAAGTAAGGGTATAATGTTTAAAAATGCCAACTAGCTCAGCTTCAGTAAGTGTCTTTATTGACTTATAAATGGTACGTTTAGGTAAGTCTTAAAAGTACAACCACACAACCTGTTCACAGGTGAATTCAGTAGCCTCTTAGTTGTGGCTAATAGGGCCTCAGGGGGATTTCAACATTTTTAGTAGGCCTTACCTACAGGTCAATTATTTCATACAAGTTAACTGAGCAGCAGAGAACTTTTATGGCACTCGTTTTTAATTTTGAACTCCTCTTTGAGTGTACACAAGACAATATACTATGACAAGAAAAAAAAGGTTGACTACTTATGAATTTAAATATTTAATAACATATGAGCTTATTGGGTGTTTGACTATCTAGTGTTGTGTAAATGAAACACTTAGATGTGTAATTATCTGATTCTTGCTTCTGCTGCTAAATTGCTTCAGTCGTTTCCGACTTTGTGTGATCCCTTAGACGGCAGCCCACCAGGCTCCCCCGTCCCAGGGATTCTCCAGGCAAGAATACTGGAGTGGGTTGCCATTTCCTTCTCCAATCTGATTCTTGAACTTCTATTATAATAGCTTATTTTAACTGATTTACCATTTATTCAAATCATAATTTTTAAATATTGTTTTTAGATGTGCATTCACTGATAATACTGAATTCTGATACTGACACTTCACGACTGTAAAGCTTATAGTACTTCTTCAGATGATTTTTTTCTTGTACAAATTGTCAAAATACATTAATATGATAGTGATGAAAATAATTCTACTTTTCAATATATTTAGAGATGGTAAAATGTGTTTCTTTCAGTCATTTAAATCAAATTGTTTAATATCCATTGGGATACAAAAACAGGCAATAATATTCACAATTTATAACAAGGAAATACAAGAGAAAGAGTAAAAATGCCATTTGACAAGGGGAAATAAAAATGAGGGCAGTAAATTCTGGACCAGAATCCTTTATTAAACTATTTTTTTGCAAATGAAGTGGCACAAGATGTTTATGCTGTCACCAACTATAAGGTCCACTACAAATATCTATGAATATAAATAAATACTGATGTATGAAATTATTTTGTAAATATATTTAAACCAATTCAACTCAGAAATAGTCCTATATAGATCAGCACTCACTCATCATGTTCAAATATGCTTGCATTAATTTGCATATGATTCTTACTGGATCCACAGAAGGTGGCACTGTGAGCATTGTGTGTCATGGAGGAAAAGAGTTTAAGGAAACTGAAACCATGTGACTAAGCCTGGTTTGACTGGACACTCCAATATTAGAGTGTAGTACAAATATTGTGATGACAGGTGCCAAAGACAGTCTGAATGAGAATTTAAAACTGTCTACACAACTGTAAGGGGTATGGATTTTGCAGAAATGTAATCATGAAATTCTTTGAACTTGTCTTTCAGCTCTGGAATGAAAATTGGAATCAGATCAGAGAATTAGCATGTACTGAAAAAGTTGTCTTTTCCAACTTCATAAAAGATTGAAATTCATTCACAATGGCACATTGAGTGTTTATCCAGACTCTAATTAAATAGATGCAGTTCTTGATAAAGAGATTGCTTTTGAACCTCATCACCTACTTTGTCCAACTTCCCAAGCCCCAGAGAAGCATAAAAGGGAAAGAGGGAGGAGTTAGGTCTAAAATCAACGAAGGTTGTTCATTAAAATAAGTTTTTTCAAAAGAGGGATTCTTGGAGATATATCAAGGAGTCTTTCCCATACAAATCCAAGGACAGAGTGGTTTAAAAACCCTGGGGAGACAGCAACACAGATTCTCAAATTTGAAGGGTAAATCAAAATGAAATCAGGAGGATCATATAATATATCACATATATGGATTATATCACAGTTGATCAGAAACAAGTTGAAGAGCATTTTGAGCTTTGATAAAATCAGGGACTAATTTCACAATTGAGGCACCTGCCAAAGTGTACTTAAGGCAGTTTTATGCCTTTCAATATGTAGAGAAACATGTTCTCAAAGTAGCAGAGCATTTAAAATAAAGCTCATGTTGTCAGTCCAATCCAAGGAATCTTTCATCCCAGAAGGATGTCTCCTACATTGTTAACCAGGGATGGAAGCTTTTGGGTGATGGACTGTGTCCCCTGCTATCCTAGGTGTTATTATTGTAATTATGCTTCTTACTTTCACTAGCCCCTCGGTGGTGCTGTATCATCCCTTAAGAGTTTCCTTCAACTCTATGCATACCTTGCTATGTAAATATATCAAACTCTTTTTGCTATTGTTGTTTAGTCACTAAGTCATGTCTGACTCTTCTGTGTCTCCCTGGACTATACCTGACACGCTCCTCTGTCCAAGGGATTTCTTAGTCAAGAATACTGAAGTGAGTTGTCATTTCCTTCTTCAGGGGATCTTTCCAACCCAGGGACTGAACCTACATTTCCTACATTGGCAGACAGATTCTTTACCACAGGGTCAACAGGGAAATCCAAAATCTTCTTTGTCTCCTATTTTAAATATGCTATTTTCTGTCAGGTTTCCAATTGATGCAGAAAGTTTGTGTTTTTCATTTGTAAAAAAATAATAATAATAACAGTAAATCAGAAAACAGTTTTCTTTTTAATAAATTTATTTGTAAAGTGTTTGTACTTCTTTTGATGCACAGCTGCTAAATAAATTTAAAATTTGTCAGGAAAAAGTTTCCTGAAAGAGAAAAATACAACCTAAAGATCATTGGATGTCTTCATGGAAATCTGTGTTTTATTTATAGCATTCTCTTTGGAGTTTTATGACTCTAAGGGATTTATGGTATCTGGTCCCATCACTTCATGGGAAATAGATGGAAAAACACTGGAAACAGTGTCAGACTTTATTTTTTGGGGCTCCAAAATCATTGCAGATGCTGATTGCAGCCATGAAATTAAAAGACACTTGCTCCTTGGAAGGAAAGTTATGACCAATCTTGATAGTATATTAAAAAGCAGAGACATTACTTTGCCAACCAAGGTCCGTCTAGTCAAGGCTATGGTTTTTCCCGTGGTCATGTATGGATGTGAGAGTTGGACTGTGAAGAAAGCTGATCGCCGAAGAATCGATGCTTTTGAACTGTGGTGTTGGAGAAGACTCTTGAGAGTCCCTTATACTGCAAGGAGATCCAACCAGTCCATTCTAGAGGAGATCAATCCTGGATGTTCACTGGGGGGACTGATGCTAAAGCTGAAACTGCAATACTTTGGCCACCTCATGCGACGAGTTGACTCACTGGAAAAGACTCTGATGCTGGGAAAGGTTGGGGGCGGGAGGAGAAGGGGACGACGGAGAATGATATGGCTGGATGGCATCACCGACTCTGTGGACATGAGTTTGAGTGAACTCCGGGAGTTGGTGATGGACAGGGAGGCCTGGCGTGCTGTGATTCATGGGGTCGCGGAAAGTCGGACACGACTGAGCGACTGAACTGAACTAAACTGAAGGGATTTATGGCTTCTACTGTCTGTTAGCTGTTTTGTAAGTCTTTACATTGAGAAAATTAATAAAGTTTCAAATAATTCTTTTTAAGCAAAATACAAATGTTGTCAAAGACAGCTTTCCTCTCATTTGTAAACTCATTTATGTATGTGTGCTCAGTCACCTCAGTCGTGTCTGACTCTTTGAGCCTGCCAGACTCCTCTGTTCATTGGATTCTCAGGCTAGAATACTGGAGTGGGTGGCCATGCCCTTTTCCAGGATATCTTCCCAATGCAGGAATAGAACTTGTGTCTCCTACGGCTCCTGCACTGCGGGAAAAATCTTTTCCAGTAAGCCAGTGGTGAAGACCCATTTCACATCTCTGATGGAACAAAGCAAGAGTAGATTCTCCTTTAGACTGATTATTATATGTTACTTTTTCCCTTGTTATTCAATGAGCCAAATCGAATCTTTGCCATGTGTTCATTTTATATTTGTATGAGTAGTGATTTCACTATTCAAAAGTATTTTCCTACATATATTAAAATAAAGACCATTTTAGAGAGATAAGCTAAAAGACTCATATAAGTTTAGATAGTTTTATCCTGTGTGTTAGTTTACCAGAGGTTTTCTGTTCTGTTTGGGAGAGGGGACTTGCTCCTATTTAATCAATTTGCAAAAAAAAAATCTCCTTTAAAACTTATTTTGAAATCAAATGTTCCAATAGTACTTTCTCATCTCTGCTTCTATTTTTGTGGTTCCCAAAATATTGCAGGATCTTAGATGGTTAAGGATTAAGAAAATTAAGCCTATTTTCCTCTTAATATGTTATTTTTGGTTAAATTTGAAAAAGGTTTTTTATAGATCAGAAATTATTAGGATAAATCATGATCAACTGTGGTGCTGAAGAAGACTCTTGAGAGTCCCTTGGACTGCAAGGAGATCCAACCAGTCCATTCTAAAGGATATTGATCCTGGGTGTTCATTGGAGGGACTGATGCTGAAGCTGAAACTGCAATACTTTGGCCACCTCATGCGACGAGTTGACTCACTGGAAAAGACTCTGATGCTAGGAAGGATTGATGGTGGGAGGAGATGGGGACGACAGAGAATGAGATGGCTGGATGGCATCACCGACTCGATGGCCATGAGTTTGAGTGAACTCCGGGAGTTGGTGCCTGGCGTGCTGTGATTCATGGAGTTGCAAAGAGTTGGACACGACTGAGAGACTGAACTGAACGGAACTGAATGATCAAAATATAATATTGACTGCTTCATGTATGCTAAGTATTGTGCAAAGACATTTTATTTATTTATATATTTATTTTGCTTTAAAAACAGCTTTTAAAGTATCAGTTTGTTTTATTTATTTTTTGGGGGGGGATTTAAAAATTTTATTTTTTATCACTTTTTTTAAAAATTTACATGTTTCAGTGCCATTCTCTCGAATCATCCCACCCTTGCCCTCTCTCACAGAGTCCAAAAGACTGTTCTATACATCTGTGTCTCTTCTGCTCTCTCACAAACAGGGTTATCATTACCATCTTTCTAAATTCCATATATATGCGTTAGTATATTGTATTGGTGTTTTTCTTTCTGGCTTAATAGGCTCCAGTTTCACCCACCTCATTAGAACTGATTCAAATACATTATTTTTAATGGCTGAGTAATACTCCATTATGTATATGTACCACAGCTTTCTTATCCATTCGTCTGCAGGTGGACATCTAGGTTGCTTCCATGCGTTGGCTATTATAAACAGTGCTGCGATGAACATTGGGGTACACGTGTCTCTTTCAATTCTGGTTTTCTCAGTGTGTATGCCCAAGAGTGAGATTGCTGGGTCGTATGGCAGCTCTATTTCCAGTTTTTTAAGGAATCTCCACACTGTTCTCCATAGTGGCTGGACTAGTTTGCATTCCCACCAACAGTGTAAGAGGGTTCCCTTCTCTTCACACCCTCTCCAGCATTTATCGCTTAGACTTTTGGATAGCAGCCATTCTGACTGGTGTGAGATGGTACCTCATTGTGCTTTTGATTTGCATTTCTCTGATTATGAGGGATGTTGAGCATCTTTTCATGTGTTTGTTAGCCATCAGTATGTCTTCTTTGGAGAAATGTCTGTTTGGTTCTCTGGCCCATTTTTTGATTGGGTCTTTTATTATTCTGGAATTGAACTGCAGGTGTTGCTTGTATATATTTGAGATTAATTCTTTGTCAGTTGCTTTTTTTGCTATTATTTTATCTCATTCTGAGGGCTGCCTTTTCACCTTGCTTATAGTTTCCTTTGCTGTGCAGACGCCTTTATGGCTGACCAGTTTTCCCAGCACCACTTGTTAAAGTGTTTGTCTTTTCTCCATTGAATATTCTTGCCTCCTTTGTCAATAGGCATGCGGATTTATCTCTGGGCTTTGTATTTTATTTCATTAATCTATATTTTTATCTTTATGCCCGTACCATACTGTCTTGATGACTGTGGCTTTGTAGTAGAGCCTGAAGTCCGGCAGATTGATTCCTCCAGTTCCATTCTTCTTTCTCAAGATTGCTTTGGCTATTCGAGGTTTTTTGTATTTCCATACAAATTGTGAAATTATTTGTTCTAGCTCTGTGAAAAATACCTTTGGTAGCTTGATAGGGATTGCATTGAACCTAGAAATTACTTTGGGTAATATACTCATTTTCACAATATTGATTCTTCCAATCCATGAAGATGTTATATTTCTCCATCTATTAGTGTCCTCTCTGATTTCTTTCACCAATGTTTTATAGTTTTCTATATATAGGTCTTTTGTCTCTTCAGGTAGATATGGTCCTAAGTATTTTATTCTTTTCATTGCAACGGTGACTGGAATTGTTTCCTTAATTTCTCGTTCTATTTTCTCATTATTAGTGTATAGGAATGCAAAGGTTTTCTGTGTGTTGATTTTATATCCTGCACTTTTACTGTATTCATTGATTAGCTCTAGTAATTTTCTGGTGGAGTCTTTAGGGTTTTCTGTGTAGAGGATCATGCCATCTGCAAACAGTGATAGACTCATCAGGAAACAAAGGGAGAAAAACCAAATCAATAAAATTAGAAATGAAAATGGAGAGATCACAACAGACAACACAGAAATAAAAGGATCATAAGAGACTACTATCAGCAACTATATGTCAATAGAGTGAACAACTTGAAAGAAATGGACAAATTCCTAAAAAAGTACAACTTTCCAAAACGGAACCTGGAAGAAATAGAAAACCTTAACAGACCCATCACAATCTTGGAAATTGAAACTGTAATCAGAAATCTTCCAGCAAATAAAAGCCCAGATCCAGATGTCTTCACGGCTGAAGTCTACCAAAAATTTAGAGAAGAGCTAATACCTGTCCTACTGAAACTCTTCCAGAAAATTGCAGAAGAAGGTAAACTTCCAAACTCATTCTATGAGGCCACCATCACCCTAATACCAAAACCTGACAAAGATGCCACAATAAAGGAAAACTACAGGCCAATATCACTGATGAACATAGATGCAAAAATCCTTAACAAATTCTAGCAATCAGAATCCAACAACACATTAAGATCATACATCATGACCAAGTGGGCTTTATCCCAGGAATGCAAGGATTCTTCAATATCCAGAAATCAATCAATGTAATGCACCACATTAACAAACTGAAAAATAAAAACCATATGATTATCACAATAGATGCAGAGAAAGACTTTGAAAAAATTCAACATCCATTTATGATAAAAACCCTCCAGAAGGTGGGAATAGAAGGAACATACCTCAACATAATAAAAACTATATATGACAAACCCACAAAAAGAAATAAAAGGAATCCAAATTGGAAAAGAAGAAGTAAAACTCCTTTAGAATTTTTAAAATGAGTTATATATGGTTGGAATATAGGAACATTAAGACAAGGAGATGTTCAGCTTTGTGCCTCAGAACATACAGTTAGGGAGGAGAAGACCTGAGAGTACAGTTCTAGACTGACCTCAAGTCGTGACATTGAACTCACCTTATTTCCCATGTAAATATTTAACCAAATACTTAGGAGAAACCTTCTTTAACATCCATCAACAAAGTCTTTCAGAACAGTGTTTCTTGCCCTAATTCATGGAGGCATTAAAAAATGGATTTGAAAATTGGAAATTTCAAAGATATTACCTTCTTCCTCTGAGAATTTTTCATTTCTTCTCTTAGAAGAATTTAGAATTTTAGTTGTTTTCTTTATTCTCTTAATTAACACGACACTACTTGTCAACTTCAAATTGACAGTTATCATTGGCACTTTTCATTCATCCATGTTGTTTTTGTTGTTCATTTGCTAAGTTGTGTCTGACATTTTTTGACTCCATGGACCATAGCACACCAGGCTCACCTTCACTATCTCCTGGAGTTTGTTCAGATTCCTGTTCACTGAGTTGGTGATGCTATCTAACCATTGCATCCTCTAATACCCTCTTTTTCAGCCTTCAACCTTTCCCAGCATGAAGATCTTTTTCAATGAGTCTGCTCTTTGCACCAGATGGCCAAAGTGTGGAGCTTAAGCTTCAGTAGCAGTCCTTTCAATGACTATTCACAGTTGATTTCCTCTAGGATCAGCTGGTTTGATCTCCTCGCAGTCCAACGGTCTCTCAAGAGTCTTGTCCAGCACCACAATTCACAAGCATCGATTCTTTGTCTCTAAGCATTCTTTATGGTCCAACTCTAGCGTCTGTACATGACTATTGGAAAAAACCATACCTTTGACTATAAGAATATTTTTCAGCAAAGTGATGTCTCTGCTTTAGAATATGCTGTCTAGTTTTGTCACAGATTTCCCTCCAAGGAGCAAGCATCTTTTAATTTCATAGCAACATTGATTTTGAAGCCCAAGAAAATAAAATGTGTCTCTGCTTCAGTATCTACCAAACAATTCAAAGAGAATGTCTGCATCCTTTGATGGGGAACCAGAAACTTGCTCCAAGGCTGCACTATTGTTTCTGTTGGGTGTTTGTTTCTCCCTTGTTTCACATCTCCTTTCTTCCCTAATTAACAACTGCAAAACTGTCCCTTGGAACTTGGAAAAAATCAGGGAGACTGAATGAACCCTGTTTCCTGTAATCGAGGAAGTGAGAGACACAGAACAACTTTTGTGCCCAAGAGCCCCATGGAGCCACTCTTTGTATCACCGGGAGTGAATTTTAGTAGGACTTCACTTTCTCTATGTTCTCACAAAGTTAGTCATCCTAAAAATTTGAGGAGATTTATCTTTTGGCATTGATTTGCATTTCCTCCTTGATTAGCAATGTTGAGCACCTTCTCAGGTTCCTATTGGCATTTTTATATTTTCTTTGGAAAAATATCTATTCAGGTTCTTTGGACATTTTTTAATTATTTGCTCTTATGTTATTTAGTTGTAGAAGTCCCTTCAGTTCAGTTCAGTTACTAAGTTGTGTCCGACTCTTGGTTAACCCATGAATCACAGCACGCCAGGCCTCCCTGTCCATCACCAACTCCCGGAGTTTACTCAAACTCATGGCCATCGAGTCGGTGAGGCCATCCAGCCGTCTCATCCTCCGTCATCCCTGTCTCCTTCCACCCCCAATCCCTCCCAGCATCAGAGTCTTTTCCAGTGAGTCAATTCGTGTCATGAGGTGGTCAAAATATTGCAGTCCTTCCAATGAACACCCAGGATTGATCTCCTTTAGAACAGATTGGTTGGAACTCCTTGCAGTACAAGGGACTCTCAAGAGTCTTCTCCAGCACCACAGTTCAAAAGTATCAGTTCTTTGGCGATCAGCTTTCTTCACAGTCCAACTCTCACATCCATACATGACCACAGGAAAAACCATAGGCTTGATTAGACTGACCTTGGTTGGCAAAGTAATGTCTCTGCTTTTTAATATGCTATCTAGGTTGGTCATAACTTTCCTTCCAAGCAGTAAGCGTCTTTTAATTTCCTGGCTGCAATTAGCATCTGCAGTGATTTTGGAGCCCAAAAAAATTAAGTCTGACACTGTTTCCACTGTTTGCGCATCCATTTCCCATGAAGTGATGGGACCAGATGCCATAATCTTAGTTTTCTGAATGTTGAGCTTCAAGCCAACCTTTTCACTCTCCTCTTTCACTTTCATCAAGAGGCTTTTGAGTTCCTCTTCACTTTCTGCCATAAGGATGGTGTCATCTGCATATCTGAGGTTATTGATATTTCTCCCGGCAATCTTGATTCCAGCTTGTGCTTCTTCCAGCACAGCGTTCCTCATTATGTACTCTGCATATAAGTTAAATAAGCAGGGTGACAATATACAACCTTGACGTACTCCTTTTCCTATTTGGAACCAGTCTGTTGTTCCATGTCCAGTTCTAACTGTTGCTTCCTGACCTGCATACAGGTTTCTCAAGAGGCAGGTCAGGTGGTCTGGGATTCCCATCTTTTTCAGAATGTTCTACAGTCTATTGTGATCCACACAGTCAAAGGCTTTGGCATAATCAATGAAGCAGAAATAGATGTTTTTCTGGAACTCTCTTGCTTTCTCCATGATCCAGCAGATGTTGGCAATTTGATCTCTGGTGCCTCTGCCTTTTCTAAAACCTGCTTGAACATCTGGAAGTTCACGGTTCATATATTGCTGAAGCCTGGCTTGGAGAATTTTGAGCGTGACTTTACTAGCATGTGAGGTGAGTGCAATTGTGCGGTAGTTTGAGCGTTCTTTGGCATTCCCTTTCTTTGGGATTGGAATGAAGACTGACCTTTTTATATATTTAGATATTAACTCCTTATGAGCATATGATTTGCAAGTTGTTGTTTCCCATTCTATGGGTTACATTTTCATGTTTGTTTCCTTTGATGTGCAGAAGCAGTCTGGATTTAGATATTAGACTTCAGACTGATGTCATGATAGGATAAAACTTAACTGATCTGATAGCTTTTGCATCTGGGATCCCTGAGCTGTCCTTTTACAAGCCCGACGACCTCAATGGATAAACTTTGTCTACATAACTTTGCTTCTACATGGAGAAGGAAGAAGACCCAAAAAAGTCTGTCTGGTTTTCTAGCAATCTCTGCCAATGCACCATTCATAGCAGTGCAGTTATCTTGGACTCACATTAAAAGTCCAGCTATGTGTTGTTTACCAGAGAATTACCTCAGTCCATATCACATGGGATGGAATAATTGTACCACCAAGTTATCCCTAAATTCATTATGGTCAGATGCAAAGCAAAGATTATAAATACATAGCCCTGTGTGTGGATAGATATATCCACGTGTGTGATTAAATATAATCCTGTGTATGACAACATATAGCCTTCTTTATAGAAATACATAGACCTATGTGTGATATATCAAATACATATGCATGCTGCTGCTGCTAAGTCACTTCATTCATGTCCGACTCTGTGTGACCACATAGATAGCAGCCCACCAGCCTCCCCTATCCCTGGGATTCTCCAGGCAAGAACACTGGAGTGGGTTGCATTTCCTTCTCCAATGCATGAAAGTGAAAAGTGAAAGTGAAGTCGCTTAGTCATGTCCGACTCTTTGCGATCCCGTGGACTGCAGCCTACCAGGCTCCTCTGTCCATGGGATTTTCCAGGCAAGAGTACTGGAGTGGGGTGACATATACATATACAAATGTATCCATATGGATAGTCAAATACTGACCCATGTATTATCAGATACAGACCTATGTGAGTTCACATATAGACATAATGTGCAATTGGGTGGAAACCTACATAACATTGAATTTGTAGGTACAGGGGGTACCGACATACTTGTATGTTGTTGGCTCAGGGATATGGATGTTTGGATTTAACAAACATCTGTGGCCTTGAGGACTGAACTGTAATTCATGACAGCAAAAGTCACTGAGCCCTTTCTGAGCAGCTCACTGAAAATGAAAATCAAACATAAATAGTGTCCTCTTCTTTTATTTTTTTAACAAAACCAAAAGGTCCGTCATATATACACTCTATGGAGATAATTACAGATTTTTATTGAGACATCAGTAAATCCTTCACAAAGTGTCCTGTTCTGGATGGGAAGACACAATACAAAAACATGTCATTCTCCTCAAAATAAATATATAGCATTTTGGCATTTTAAATAAATTTTTATGGGAAGTTTTCAAACTTTGCCTACTGACTCTGTTTAAAGGAAGAAGAGAAGGAAGGGGAGGAGGAGGGGAAAGAAATCAAACTTCTAAATATTGCAAAACCTGACATAGTAAATAGAAAATTGTGAAATTAGCTGAAATTAAAAATTATGTTGACATATTATTTTAACTGTTGGGGAAAATAGGGTTTCATATTTTACTTACACAGACAAAAATAAATTCTAGATGGGTAAATAAAGTATTTTTTAAAAAATTATTTTATTGAATCATAGTTGATTTACAATGTTAATTTCTTCTGTACAGTAAAAGTATTCAGTTATACATTTGCATATGTGCTTGGTCACTCAGTCGTGTCTGACTCTTTGCAACCCCATGGAATGTATTCTGCTATGATCTTCTGTCCATAGGGATCTTCAGGCAAGAATACTTGAGTGGGTTGCCATGCCCTCCTCCAAGGGATCTTCCCAACACAGCGATTGAACTCAGGTCTCCCGCATTGCAAGCAGATTCTTTACAGTCTGAGCCACTAGGGATGCCCAAGAATACTAGAGTGGGGTAGCTTATTCCTTCTCCAGGGGAGGGACCTAGAGATTATCATACTAAAGGCAGTCAGAAAGAGAAGGATGAATAACATGTCACACATATAGGGAATCTGAAATATGACACAAATAAATTTATCTATGAAACAGACTCATAGACACAGAAAACAGACTTATGGCTGAAAACCTTTCTGTGGTGATTTATCACAAGGTATTGGACATAGTTCCCTGTTCTTTGCAGTGGGGCCTTGTTGTTTATATGTTCTATACATAACAGTATCCATGTGCTTATCCCAAACTCCCAATCTTTTCCTCCCACACACCTCCTCCTTAGCAACCACAAATCTGTTTTCTGTGTCTATAAGTCTGTTTCATAGATAAATTTATTTGTGTCATATTTTAGATTCCCCATATGAGTCTCTTTCTGACTGCCTTAAATATGATAATCTCTAGGTCCTTCCATGTTGATAGAAATGGCATTCTTCTATTCTTTTTTATGGCTTTGTAGAATCCCCAGTGGCTCCTGCATTGGCAAGCAAATTCTTGATGACTGAGGAAACTGGAAAGCTCAAGATGTCTTTTTATTAGGGGATTAATCCCGTTTGTCAGGGCATTACCTTCATGACCTAATCAATTTCCAATGGATGCCCTCCAAATACCACCATATTAGAAAGAATTTAATTTATAATTTTAGATAGGGACACAAACTCTCAGTCTATAATAGCATCCAAAAGTAGAAGAACAAAATATATAATATCTGACAAACACAAATCTTGCTATAATTTGTGAACACTATTGAGCTTGAGAAGACAAAAGATAATATAAGAAATCTCCATGCAACAGGATAAAAATCATCAGGATATGAGGTTTTTCACACACTGTGATTTACTAGCAAAAAGCACCCGTCACCCATAGCCTTGCCCCTCCGTGGATACAGACTAAATTTGAAAGTGAAAAGTGAAAGTCACTCAGTCTTGTCTGACTCTTTGTGACTCTCTAGGCAAGAATACTGGAATGGGTGACTGTTCCCTTCTCCAGGGGATCTTTCCAACCCTGGAATCAACCTGGGGGTCTCCTACATTGCAGGTGGATTCATTACCAGCTGAGCTATATGGGAACATACAAACAGGCATCTTTTATCATATGCTTCCAAACACATTAGAGGAGGATAATATGTTGTTTCAAACCTGAATCAGACAGGGAAGGAATTTTATGAATGATGTCTCTGAAAGACAAACAGTAGATTTTGACTTGTTTATCACTAACAATTTGTGTAACATTAATAAGAGAGATGAACATGGCATACAAAGGCATGGTATATGAAGTCAACATCTTTTTTAACAATGGTATTACCCAAAATATCTGGTGTCAAGCTCCATCATGCATATTAGATGTTCGTGGATCATGGATTATGCTAAATTTACATGTAAAGGGCGGAGGCTGGATCTTTATAAAAGGCTAAAAAACATATAAGCAAAAGAATAGATTGGGATGTTGAAAAATAATGGAGGCTTTACCAGATATTCCAAACTATCTGAGAAGAAGGATTGGCCACCTTTATAAAAATATAACTCCAAACAATGCTGGTAAACTTGAGGAGATAATGTGACTGCCCAATTGGGAAAATAAGTAAGATTTGGGTATTTTTAAGCATATGTACCTTGTTCAATCATATTTATTTATAAAGGATAATGGCATTGAAACATGTATATTATCATATGTGAAACGAATCACCAGTCCAGGCTCGGCGCATGATACAGGATGCTCGGGGCTGATGCACTGGGATGAACCAGAGGGATGGGATGGGGAGGGAGGAGGGAGGGGTGTTCAAGATTAGGAACGCATGTACACCCGGGGCAGATTCATGTCAATGTATGGTAAAACCAACCAATATAATATTGTAAAGTAAGTAGCCTCCAATTAAAAAAATAATAATAAAAATAAAATTAAAAAGATAGTCTCCTTATGTTTAATATTACAGCTCTGAAATATTCACCTTCCACTGCAGCATGCTAAAACATATGAAGAAAAATATATGCATTATCTTGCAGTCAAAAATAAGACATATACTTCAAATATTAATATATTTAATATTAATATAGGTTGTCTCTGTGGGGGTATGAGTGAACAAAGATTTTCTGTCATATTTCTATACCATTCTTTCACTATCTGTAATGAGTCGTTAATTCTGAAAAAGGTTATATTATTTAAGACAGAAACATGAGAAAATCTTACACTAATTAAATAAATTTACATTATTACCGATAGCTTAAATCATTACATAGAACATAAATCTTTAGTCTTAATGAAAGTGAAAGTTGCTCAGTTGTGTCCAACTCTTTGTGACCCCATGGACTATACAATCCATGGAATTCTCCAGGCCAGAATACTATAGTAGGTAGCCTTTCCCTTCTCCAGGGGATCTTCCAAACCCAGGTCTCCCACATTGCAGGCAGATTCTTTACCAACTGAGCCACAAGGAAAGTTTAAATAGAGACATTTTTTTTGACATTTTGAATTGCAAAAATCTTACAAATGTATTTTAAACAAAATATATACTTTAAAGAAGGAAAATCTTAAATATTTTTGATCATTGTAATTATTCACATAATAATTTTTCATCTTGCCAAATTTTTTAAACATGAGGAGATATTTGTTATTGTTTTGTGTGTGTGTGTGTGTGTGTTAATTTCTCAGTTATGTTCAGCTTTTTGCGACCTCATGGACTGTAGGCCGCCAGGCTCCTCTGTTTATGGGATTCTACAGGTAAGAATACTGGAGTGGGTTGCCATTCCCTTCTCCAGGGAATCTTCCCAACCCAGGAATCAAATATAGATCTCCTGCATTGTAGGAGACCTGGGTTCAATTTACTACACACATGAATTTCCTGGGAAGAGCAATTCTTCAGAGAAAATAGGTGATGTTTTTCCCTGGTGCTTCAATTTCCTTTTCTGATCCAGAGCTTTTTCATGGCATTCTTCATCTCTCCATTTCTCAGAGTATAGATTAGCGGGTTCAACATAGGGGTGACAGTGGTATAAAACACAGCCAAAGATTTATCAATGGGTAAAGCAGAAGGTGGTCTCACATACAGAAAAATACAGGGTACAAAAAAGAGGAGCACAACAGTAATGTGGGAACCACAGGTGGACAAAGCTTTGTGCCTTCCTTTCTGACTAAGATTCTTCAGGGAGTGCAGAATGGCCCCATAGGAGATGAGTAAGAGTGTAAAGATGACCACAGATACTGTGCCATCATTGGCAACTACTGAGAGGGCAGTAATGTGGGTGTCAGTGCAGGCAAGTTTTAACAAGGGGTACAAATCACAGATGAAATGGTCAATGACATTGGGGCCACAGAAGGGAAGGTTGTAAACAAATATTGGATGAAGGACAGCATGTAAAAGCCCACCAACCCAGGCAAAGAGCAGTAGTAGAACACAAACCTGCTGATTCATGATTGTCAAATAATGCAAGGGTTTACAAATGGCCACGTAGCGGTCATAGGCCATGACCACCAGGAGTAAAATCTCAGCACCACCAAATAAGTGCTCTGTAAAAAGCTGGGCCATGCAAGCATGGAAGGAAATGGTTTTCTTCTCACAAAGGAAGTTTTTAATCATATTTGGGATGAAGGTTGTAGAATAAAGAGCATCCAGAAATGATAAGTAGCCAAGAAAGAAGTACATAGGGGAATCCAGGGCTGGGCTGAATACCACAGTCAGGACAACAAGCAAGTTGCTCAACATTGTCACAATGTAGATGAGCAAGAACACGACAAATAGTATTTTCTGACCCTGGGGGCTCTGAGTGAGCCCTAAGAGGACAAACTCAGTTACATTATTCTTATGTTCCATAGGTGCTTCTTTACGTCTTAATTCAGAGTTCAGGACCAAATTACCTGTGAATATAATTGTTAGAAGTTAGTTACTGAAGTATTTCAATAATATATTTATTCATTCAACAGACATGTTTTATTATGCTCTGATGCTTTCAGATATTATAATACAGACTGATTAAAACATTGTCGCTAAACTTAACAGTCTTACAGACTCATGGAGAAGCAAGTGATTAGAGACATTTCTGGGCAAAAGACACAGTATTAAATAAGTGAGTTGCCACAACTAGCTTTCCATGTAGATGCTAATTAAATTGTACATAAGCTAATAATATACAGAAATAAAAAATGATTAAACATTTAATAAAAAAGGAAAGCCAAGTTTACCCTATATTTACTTTCTGTTTAATAAAGTATGTGACTTATTATATTCTAGAAGTGGAAGAATTTTTTTAATGAATTTTTGAATACAAAATAGACATATCTGACAATTTCAATTTTATTTTTAAGAATTTAGGAAATGATGCCACAACACCAATAGACAAAAGTAGCTTGGAGAAAAATTTACATGAATAAGAATATTAAGTGAAAGTGAAAATCACCCAGTTATGTCCGACACTTTGCAACTCCATGGACTAAGTCCATGGAATTCTCCAGGCCAGAATACTGGAGTGGATTCCCTTCTCCAGGGGAATCTCCCCAGTCCAGGGATCGAACCCAGGTCTCCCACATTGCAGGCGAATTCTTTACCAGCTGAGCCACCACACAGAGTTAATATCTAAAAGTGACAAATGTGCATAAGCAATTAACTAACAAAAATAAAAATATAAATGAAAGTTAAAGGAAGAATACCTTTAAACGGTGAACAAACATGTGATATGACGTTGAAGCTCAGCTGTGAACAGAAAAAGTAGAAATTGAAGTCACAGCTTGATTACTATAGCATAACTTGCTTTCTCAGACATCACTGAATCAAGGAGTACAGATTCTGCTTCATCTTTTTTTTTTAAATTTTAACAGGTTAATAAGCTATTTAATATGTTCTGTTTACAGAACATATTAAATGAATCTATCTTCAGATTTACAAATATCTGCCCATGAAAATATCCCCAAATTGTTACAGTTGAAATTAATTTCTAAGAATATCTTACAGAAGGTAAATTTGTTCCAGATCATTAAAATATGAAAATAGCTAAAAAAAAAAGTATAACAGAATAGAATATAACAGAATAGAATCAGTCTTCACATATTTTAGGGATCACAAAGGATTCATAACATGGCTAACTATGAAAATCACAAAATAAAACTGTTAAACGACTGAATTCTCAGAACATCAATGTACTATAGCAAAATAGTGAGCCTAGTTCAGAATTTTGTGTCTAAATATACTTCCAGGTTTACCTGCATATGGAGAAAGCCATTCGGGACTCTAGTGCCTTCTCAAAGCTTTGACTTTTGTTCACTGATGCCATCTCTGGAAACACCGTGAACTAGATACATGCAGCATCACTGGGCTTTGAACTGGTTCCAAGTGACCAACACTTTCCATGCTTGCAGGAAATCTAATCCATCTCAGACATTCAAGGAAAACAAAAAAGATTACTTTCACATGTTTGGATTTTCAAAGTGAGAATCAGTGTCCTGTTACCTAAAAACTCTGAATTTTTATTATGAAGAGGAGTTCAAGATACCCACCATTGGGCGATGTGTCCTGATAACAAGCACATGTTAAATCAACATTTTGAAGGAGGAAAAAATCCAAATTATGTAAGACTTGTTCACAATAAAATTTTTGTTATTTGCATTTATACCAATGAAAGTGAAATGGTGAAACAGCCTTTGCAACATTTTGATTCTCAATCGGTTACACTGCCCTGTTTTCATACAGCATTGTTCTTTGGATTTCCTGAAGGAAGAAGAATAATTTCATATACTTACATTGTTGTGTTTTGATTCTGTAACTTTGATTTGAGAAGAGGCCTATCATGTGATTACTGCTATAGACAAATTGTCTCTGTGGTAAGGGCAAAGGATTCTAAACTTTATCTACATTCAACTGATGAACCTACTATTGAGTCATTCAACTAGTGCATCTCTAATGGTGATTCTTTTCTAATTAAATTCTTTGACACCGTAATCATAATTCTGAGGATATACACTTTATCTCCAGAGATGCCAGGATAATCATTGTGTAGAAAAGGACTTATAGAACTCTGTTCTCTGGGGGAAAATAATAAAAAATAACGAGGTCATTTCACTAAAAGAGAAAAGTCCAGTACGAGCAGAAACGATGCAAACAAAAACATTATTTAAACTATAACCTTCAAATTTGGCAAATCTCTTTAAGTTTAAAATGTATTTGAAGATTATTTCTGAACTGATTTTTGAAAACAATGAATACTAATTTCAGAACAAATCATTTAAATCTTATTTTAAATGCAGATAAAATTGTCACATAATTTCAGACAGCTTAGTTGATAGAATCTGTTTATCAAAGTCTGGAAAGAGAAAACATCTGTGGGGCTATTTCATTCATCTCAGAATTTTCATGGGGCATTCACCAAAGTAGAAAATACACTACACCATGACATAAGTTGCAATATCATACAATTTATATGTGTATAGTGTGGTTTCATTAGATATTGATGACAAAAGTATAATATTTTCTAATTATTTAGTAAACAAAGGCCTGAAATTAATCATGAACACTTTCAAATATATTTTCAACAGAAAGAGTGTGATATACACGTATTATAAGAACTATGAAAGGCATCTATGAAATATACACATATATATGGATGAAATATAACAATATAATACTGTATATATAAATTAACTGTATGAAGCTAAAGGAGTGTGTAAAGACAAATTTATAGCTTTAAATGCAAATATTAGAAAACAATAAATAAATATTTTCAGGAATGAACTGAGTTTCTGTTTTATGATGTTAGAAAAGAAAAATTAAAATAAACCCAGAAAACACTGTAGTATGGAAACAGTATTGAGAATACAAACTTCATTGAAAAAGTGAATGAAAATAACAAATCTATTTAGAACTAGAAATTGACACTTTGAACATTAAATAAATTGATAATTTTCTAGAAAATGAACTACGGGAAAGCAAGGGGAAAAAATTATCAGAATCAAGATTGAAAAGCAGATCATCACGTCAGATTTCACAGATTGTAAAAAGTTAAAGCAATTATATTTCAAATGAATTTATGACAGCATAATTGCCAACTGAAAGGAAATGGACCTATGCCACAGAAAAGACAACTTTCTAAACACACACAGAGAAATAACTAAAAACTGGAATAATCTAATACCTAAGTAGCTTATAATCCTACCTTTCTTCTTCCCAAAATTTCATTGTTTGCAAATGTTATCAATCAATTCTAAATAACAACTAATCCAGGTATAGTACCAATATTACATAAACACCTTTAAAGAAAGGAGAAAATTAAAATGCATCCTAATGCAATTTATACACCAAAAATAACTCTTAGAATGAAACAAGGGCATCAAAAGGAATATAAAGATTAATAAGATTAATATCTCACAATGGCAGATAAAAAGTTCTGAACATGTTAGTTATTTTGTTTTTTGGATGTTCTCTTTAAGATTTTTTAAAATTCTGTTTGATATAGTTTCGAGACAGGTCATCAGAAGTTCTCAGGTGAGTGCTAATCATGAATACTACTGAGGCAAAGTCTATTTTTTTTATTTTATTTTACTTTTTTTTTTTTAAATTTTAATTGGAGGCTAATTACTTTACAATATTGTATTGGTTTTGCCATACATTGACATGAATCCTCCCCGGGTGTACATGTATTCCCCATCTTGAACCCTCCTCCGACCTCCCTTCCCATATCATGCCTCTGGGTCATCCCAGTACACCAGCCCCGAACATACTGTATCATGCATCGAACCTAGATATTCATTTCATATATATATTTGTTTCATATATGATAATATACATGTTTCAATACCATTCTCCCAAATCATCCCACCCTCACCCTCTCCCACAGAGACCAAAAGACTATTCTATACATCTGTGTCTCTTTTGCTGTCTCGCATACAGGGTTATCATTACCATTTTTCTAAATTCCATATATATGTGTTAGCAAACTGTATTGGTATTTTTCTTTCTGGCTTACTTCACTCTGTATAAGAGGCTCCAGTTTCATCCACCTCATTAGAACTGATTCAAATGTATTCTTTTAAATTGCTGAGTAATACTCCATTGTGAATATGTACCACGTCTTTCATATCCATTCGTCTGCAGATGGACCTCTACGTTGCATCCATGTCCTGGCTATTATAAATAGTGCTTCAATGAACAATGGAGTACGTGTGTCTCCTTTAATTCTGGTTTCCTCGGTGTGTATGCCCAGGAGTGCGATTGCTGGATCATATGGCAGTTCTATTTCCAGTTTTTTGAGGAATCTCCACACTGTTCTCCATAGTGGCTGTACTAGTTTACATTCCCACCAACAGCGTATGAGGGTTCCCTTTTCTCCGCACCCTATCCAGCATTTATTGCTTGTAGACTTTTGGATAGCAGCCATTCTGACTGGCGTGAAAGGTACCTCATTGTCATTTTGATTTACCTTTCTCTGGTTATGAGTGATGTTGACCATCTTTTCATGTGTTTGTTAGCCATCTGTATGTCTTCTTTAGAGAAATGTCTGTTTAGTTCTTTGGCCCATTTTTTGATTGGGTCGTTTGTTTTTCTGGAATTGAGCTGCAGAAGTTGCTTGTATATTTTTGAGACTAATTCTTTGTCAGTTGCTTCATTTGTTATTATATTCTCCCATTCTGAAGGCTGTCTTTTCACCTTGCTTATAGTTTCCTTTGTTGTGCAGAAGCTTTTAATTATAATTAGGTCCCATTTGTTTATTTTTGCTTTTATTTCCAGCATTCTGGGCAGTGGGTCATGGAGGTACCTGCTGTGATTTATGTCGGAGAGTGTTTTGCCTATGTTCTCCTCTAGGAGTTTTATAGTTTCTGGTCTTACATTTTTTTACAAGTGGTTGACCAGTTTTCCCAGCACCACTTGTTAAAAAGATTGTCTTTTCTCCATTGAATATTCTTGCCTCCTTTGTCAAACATAAGGTGTCCATAGGTGCATGGATTTATCTCTGGGCTTTCTATTTTGTTCCACTGATCTATATTACTTTCTTTATGCCAGTACCATACTGTTTTGATGACTGTGGCTTTGTAGTAGAGCCTGAAGTCCGGCAGGTTGATTCCCCCAGTTCCATTCTTCTTCAAGATTGCTTTGGCTATTCGAGGTTTTTTGTATTTCCATACAAATTGTGAAATTATTTGTTCTAGCTCTGTGAAAAATACTCTTGGTAGCTTGATAGGGATTGCATTGAACCTATAAATTATTTTGGGTATTATATACATTTTCACGATATTGATTTTTTCAATCCATGAACACGGTATATTTTTCCATCTATTAGTGTCCTCTCTAATTAATTTCACCAGTGTTTTATAGTTTTCTATATGTAGGTCTTTTGTTTCTTTAGGTAGATATATTCCTAAGTATTTTATTATTTTCTTTGCAACAGTGAATGGAATTCTTTCCTTAATTTCTCTTTCTATTATCTCATTATTAGTGTATAGGAATGCAAGGGATTTCTGTGTGTTGATTTTATATCCTGCAACTTTTCTGTATTAATTTATTAGCTCTAGTAGTTTTCTGGTAGAGTCTTTAGGGTTTTCTGTGTAGAGGACCATGTCATCGGCAAACAGTGAAAGTTTTACTTCTTATTTTCCAACTTGGATTCCTTTTATGTCTTTCTCTGCTCTGATTCCTATGACCAAAACTTTCAAAACTATGTTGAATAGTAGTGGTGAGAGTGGGCACCCTTGTCTTGTTCCTGACTTTAGGGGAAATGCTTTCAGTTTTTCACCATTGAAGATAATGTTTGCTGTGGGTTTGTCATATATAGCTTTTAATATGTTGAGGAATGTTCCCTCTATTCCCGCCTTCCGGAGGGTTTTTATCATAAATTCTTATTCAGTTTTGTCAAAGGATTTCTCTGTAACTGTTGGGATAATCATATGGTTTTTATTTTTCATTATGTTAATGTGGTGTAAGCAACTAGAAAAGGAAAAAATGAAGAACCCCAAGTGAGTAGAAGGAAAGAAATCTTAATAATTAGGGCAGAAATAAATGCAAAAGAAAAAAAAGAAAATAGCAAAAATCAAAAAAGAAAACAAACGCTGGTTCTTTGAAAGGGTAAATAAAATTGACAAACCACTAGCAAGACTCAGCAAGAAACAATGGGAGAAAAACCAAATCAGTAATATTAGAAATGAAAATGGAGAGATCACAACAGACAACACAAAAATACAAAGGATCATAAGAGACTCAGTTCAGTTCAGCTCAGTCGCTCAATCGTGTCCAACTCTTTGCGACCCCATGAATCACAACACGCCAGGCCACCCTGTCCATCACCAACTCCAGGAGTTCACTCAAACTCATGTCCACAGAGTCGGTGATGCCATCCAGCCATTTCCTTCTCTGTCGTCCCCGTCTCCTCCTGCTAACAATCCCTCCCAGCATCAGAATCTTTTCCAGTGAGTCAACCCTTCGCATGAGGTGGCCAAAGTATTGCAGTTTCAGCTTTAGCATCAGTCCTTCCAATGAACACCCAGGATTGATCTCCTTTAGAATGGATTGGTTGGATCTCCTTGCAGTCCAAGGGACTCTCAAGAGTCTTCTCCAGCACCACAGTTCAAAAGCATCAATTCTTCAGCGATCAGCTTTCTTCACAGTCCAACTCTCACATCCATACATGACCATGGGAAAAACCATAGCCTTGACTAGACGGACCTTTGTTGGCAAAGTAATGTCTCTGCTTTTTAATATGCTCTCTAGGTTGGTCATAACTTTCCTTCCAAGGAGTAAGCGTCTTTTAATTTCATGGCTGCAATCAGCATCTGCAGTGATTTTGGAGCCCAAAAAAACAAAGTCTGACACTGTTTCCACTGTTTCCTCATCTATTTCCCATGAAGTGATGGGACCAGATGCCATGATCTTTGTTTTCTGAATGTTGAGCTTCAAGCCAACCTTTTCACTCTCCTCTTTCACTTTGATGAAGAGGCTTTTGAGTTCCTCTTCACTTTCTGCCATAAGGGTGGTGTCATCTGCATATCTGAGGTTATTGATATTTCTCCCAGCAATCTTGATTCCAGCTTGTGCTTCTTCCAGCCCAGCGTTCCTCATGATGTACACTGCATGTAAGTTAAATAAGCAAGGTGACAATATACAACCTTGACGTACTCCTTTTCCTATTTGGAACCTGTCTGTTGTTCCATGTCCAGTTCTAACTGTTGCTTCCTGACCTGCATACAGGTTTCTCAAGAGGCAGGTCAGGTGGTCTGGTATTCCCACCTCTTTCAGAATGTTCCACAGTTTATTGTGATCCACACAGTCAGAGGCCTTAATGTAGTCAACGAAGCAGAAATAGATGTTTTTCTCAAACTCTCTCGCTTTCTTCATGATCTAACAGATGTTGGCAATTTGATCTCTTGTTCCTCTGCCTTTTCTAAAACCTGCTTGAACATCTGGAATTTCACGGTTCACATATTGCTGAAGCCTGGCTTGGAGAATTTTGATCGTGACTTTACTAGCATGTGAGATGAGTGCAATTGTGTGGTAGTTTGACCATTGTTTGGCATTCCCTTTCTTTGGGATTGGAATGAAGACTGACTTTTTCCAGTCCTGTGGCCATTGCTAAGTTTTCCAAATTTGCTGGCATATTGAGTGCAGCACTTTCACAGCATCATCTTTCAGGATTTGAAATAGCTCAACTGGAATTCCATCACCTCCACTAGCTTTGTTCATAGTGATGTTCTCTAAGGCCCACTTGACTTCACATTCCAAGATGTCTGGTTCCAGGTGAGTGATCATGCTATTGTGATTATCTTGGTCGTGAAGATCTTTTTTTGTACAGTTCTTCTGTGTATTGTTGCCACCTCTTCTGAATATCTTCTTCTTCTGTTAGGTCCATACAATTTCTGTCCGTTATCGTGCCCGTCTTTACATGAAATGTTCCCTTAATATCTCTAATTTTCTTGAAAGGATCTCTTGTTTTTCCTATTCTGTTGTTTTCCTCTATTTCTTTGCATTGATCACTGAGGAAGGCTTTCTTATCTCTCCTAGCTATTCTTTGGAACTCTTCTTTCAGATGTTTATATCTTTCCTTTTCTCCTTTGATTTTCTAAAAATTATTAGCCAACAAAAATGTACTTTGCTGAGTTCAGAGTCCTGTTGATAGTTATCATCATGACAATGTTTAGGTTGCCCACCAGGGTCAAAATATAGAAGAGCAAGACATCACTAAAAGGATTTTCTGCTCCTTTGGATTCTGCATGAGCCCCAAGAGGATAAAATAACTTATTTTCATCCTTGCATCTGGCAAGTCTGTACAGGAGCTGAGTTCACACATTAGAATCAGTTTTCCGACAGAAGAAGCGGGAAAACTTCTAAGTGAAAGATAAGTTAAACTTTTCTATTTATCTTTTAAATTAGAACAATTTATAGAGGATTGATTTGTGTCCAGTTTTGCACAGACATTGTGATGACCAAGATAAAAAGGCATAGTTTCCTCTCTCCGGTGATATGATACACAATGACACGTAAAACTATCCCAAACTATTGTAAAAAATCATATCATTAGAACATTGACAAAAGGATCACAGGGTAGTAATATATCAATTAAACTGGAATCAGTGAAGTCTTCCAAGCAAAAGCAATGTTGAGTTGAGTTTTACAGGAAAAGTGATAGAACAAGAAAAGATGCCAAAGGAATTCATGAAGTTACACCATTTATAAATTCGCCAAGCAGACAGATATACAGGGTGAAGTGGCCATGATGGAGTAGAAGGACAATAAATCCGTGTAACTCTCAAAGAAAACACTAAAAGTACAGGTATTTACAGAATAATTACTGATCAGAATGACCTGAAGACTAGCAGATTTTCTGTTACTAAAAATATACAACAGGATTCACAAGACCAATAGGAGTGGTAGATAGAGGGTGTAGTCATGCCCCATACCTCAGGTAGCAACATGCAAAACAAGAGACTATCCTGTTGCAGAGTCTCCCAAAGGAGCCAATGGATATGAGACCCAAAGAGATCTACTCAGTTCAGGGGTCCTGGACTGGGAAAGTAATCCCCCATACATACGTGACTTTAAAATCAGTGAGAATTCCTTTCCAGAGGGCTAGGGGGCTGTAGAAAATAGAGACTCCAGCCTCAAATGTCACACATGAAATCACACACAGTCCGAGAAGAAATAGAAAGCTGAAAGGAGCCTGAGGCAAATCAAGTTGCTGATATTGGACAGAGCCACCCAGGGTGCAAGGAGAAAACTAGAACTCAGATTGGGCTGTAGACACTTTTAGCAAACACTTTCAGTTCAGTTCAGTCACTCAGTCGTGTCCGACTCTTTCCGACCCCATGAAACACAGCACGCCAGGACTCCCTGTCCATCACCAACTCCCGGAGTTCACTCAAACTCACGTCCACAGAGTCGGTGATGCCATCCAGCCATCTCATTCTCTGTCGTCCCCGTCTCCTCCCACCCCCAATTCTTCCCAGCATCAGAGTCTTTTCCAGTGAGTCAACTCGTCGCATGAGGTGATCAAAGTATTGGAGTTTCAGCTTTAGCATCAGTCCTTCCAATGAACACCCAGGATTGATCTCCTTTAGAATGGATTGGTTGGATCTCCTTGCAGTCCAAGGAACTCTCAAGAGTCTTCTCCAGCACCACAGTTTAAAAGCATCAATTCTTCGGCGATCAGCTTTCTTCACAGTCCAACTCTCACATCCATACATGACCACGGGAAAAACCATAGCCTTGACTAGACGGACCTTGGTTGGCAAAGTAATGTCTCTGCTTTTTAATATGCTATCTAGGTTGGTCATAACTTTCCTTCCAAGGAGTAAGCGTCTTTTAATTTCCTGGCTGCAATCAGCATCTGCAGTGATTTTGGAGCCCCAAAAAATAACGTCTGACACTGTTTCCACTGTTTCCCCATCTATTTCCCATGAAGTGATGGGACCAGATGCCATGATCTTTGTTTTCTGAATGTTGAGCTTCAAGCACTTTGGGTGTCTCCTATTGCTCCCATTTCAAATACACATTTTTAAATATCCTATTATTTAAAAAGGTGGCGTGGTTTAATATGGCTATTTAAATTCAGACCAAACTGAAATTCTTTCCATGCTTCCAACAACTACACAAATTCCTATCCAATGCTCACCTCTATCCTGTTCTTATAAAATGTTTCTCATCTTACCCATTACCAACAAAATGATATATATATAGCACCTATTTAGCTCTTCAAGGTGCTACTTTCATGTTCTAATGAAGTATCAATTTCCTCAATAACAGAGTTGCTTTGTTTACTTGTAGATATCTCTTTCACCCAAGTGTCATGTTCTTTGAAATTCAACATTTGAATTTCATTTCTTGAGCCCCTATACCCCATTTTTCATGATCCTCATGAAGGGTGATATATCTGCCAAAAAGAGATCAGATGACTTTTTTTTTTTTTTGACACAACAGAAATCCACATAGTGTAAGTAACCTGGGAAAAGTAGATCAACAGGGAAATGAAGGGAAGAAAGTGCTTTCCCTCCACAAATGAAATAAGCGAAGGATGCCTCAGTGGCAGTCCTCACAACGTGGCCAATGAGCAGACCTGAGTTTTGTTATTTTCACATCATGATAATAAGGAGTATTGTGAAGTGAAGGAGTAGAGGCAGTCAAACCTAAAATCCTTCCTATTCTTGCTTAACTTTATTGTGTCACATTTTCCTCTAGTATAAAATGGAGAAAATAAATGTTTCTACTAAAACTTGTTCCTCCAATAAGAGAGTTAAAGTCTGTAAAGAACCTGTGAAAATGTACCTCATAGTTGGCCTGCAACAGTAATGAGCTCACTCCCTTCACTTAATGCCTAATATTTTCATCAAATGAAGATTCCAGATTAAACTGAAGTTTCCTTACACAACAGATCCAAATACTGTGCCCCATTGATTTTTAGGAAAAACACACATTGATACACAAGTCCAATGTGTGTTACTTTACACAATTGTCACTTTCTCAAATTCAATGATCAACTGCAGCTATTTCATTAATAATTTGAACATTCAGTAATATTTGAGTATGGAGGTATTGTTCACCTGCATAGTGGAGCATTGTAGCTATCCCCCTCTTTCTGAAGGTTCACCTTAGCCATTTGGCTTTTATGAAGACCTACATTAGGACTTATTTCCACTAATGAAAATAAATACAAAGGGTTTTTTCATTTTAAAAGACAATGACATGTGTGTACATGTGTTCTACACCCGGGGCGGATTCATGTCAATGTATGGCAAAACCAATACAATACTGTAAAGTAATTAGCCTCTAATTAAAATTTTAAAAATAAATAAATAAAAAGTTAAAAGTAGAAGGAAAAAAAATAAGACAATGACGATCTATATTTACACTAATGTTGGGGAGTTTTTAAAGATATTTTTCCATTTTTCTTTTATTGAAGTACACTTAATTTACAATGTTGTGCTAATTTCAAGTGCACACCAAAGTTATGTATACATATATAGAATATATGCTTATATATTATATACATATGTATATATTATATACATATTCTTATATATTATATACATATTCTTATATATTATATACATATTCATTTCATTTATAGGTTGCATTACTATAGTAATGCTGGTCTTTTGTAAAGTGAAATGGCATAATTTGAACTTTAAAAAAAGGAATATACTTGTGCTGCTGAAATATATTGCCACATGTGAAAGAAGGCTACAACACGTTTGACAACACTGGCTCCAAGGAAAACTTGAATCATTAAGACTGAAGATAGATTTCTATCTATAGGTCTCAGCATAATATGGACAACTGTATTTCATCTGAAAGGAAGTAAAACTGAGTTTTAAGGACGTGGATTGCAAGTTTTTAGGTTAAACTTTTGAAAGGAAGCTGAATTTCAGTGTAATAAATAGCTCCTGACACATTTTGTATGGGAAACATATGTGAATTGAGTCAAGCAAATTAGTAAAACTCTCTTGGTTTCAATTTGTTTCTCTGGAAAACTGGGATAATAATAATGGAACTACCAGTTTAATGTTTAGAAAAGTGAACTGATGTGAAAATGCCTGATAATAAAGGTTCGTTTGATGTACATGTATGTGTCAGACCTACAGACCAAAAGCTTTGGAATCTACGCTTTGAAATTTGGAACCTAAGCTTTTTGAAATTTGCAAAAGATACCTAACCTTGTTTAAAATGGTTCCTTATGTCTTCAAATGGAAAATGTTTATATTTATACATATTTATATTATTTATATTAAAAATGTGATCCATGGAGTTAAGAAAATCAAGCAAATTAAGACTAATTTCAAACTGTGTCCTCTATTTTTTAAGGAGAGATTAGAGACAGATTGTGAATTATTCTGTTCTCCTTTTGTGGGTGTCTCTGGTTTTACTTTTGGTACATTCATAGTGCAAAGAAAAGAAAAAAAAATAAAAAGAAGAAGAAGGCTGTTACTCCTTCTGTCAACTGTCTTTCCTTCTTGTATCTATCCAAAAATTCTATTTCTGTGCTTGCTTTGACACTGGATAACCAAATATAGAAGAAGTTCTGAAGTCAAGATCCTATGGAAAATCCAATTTTATACAAGTAACATATATGAAGAATTTGGTAACAAAGCAATAAGATTCTGGAGAAAAACTTACTCTAATCATCAAACTGCGGTATTACAGATGTTCTTTCCTTTGCCTACTTTGCAGTTTAAACATGAACATTGAAGCCATGGTAAAGTCATCAAAGTGCCTAAAAAAACGCCTACAGTTTGCCATACCCTTGAGTTATGGGACAGGTTCTGGTCTCTGTTCCTCCAGGCTGCAACAAAATGTTGGCTCTGTCCCTTCTTTTCTGCCCAATGATCTGAAAAAATTTCTTAAATTTAACCTTTTACAACAGATATAATCCTCCCTTTGTATATAAATCATCACTTTCATAGTATCGTGAAATCCTAAGTTACTCTCCTCTTCAACAAACTCCTCACAGCAGTTTTCACCTATGTGTTTCTCACTGTGTAAATTATAGGATTTAACATGGAGTAAGAGTCCCTTGTACTGCAAGGAGATCCAACCAGTCCATTCTAAAGGAGATCAATCCTGGGTGTTTATTGGAAGGACTGATGCTAAAGTTGAAACTCCAATACTTTGGCCACCTCATGCCACGAGTTGACTCACTGAAAGGGCGGGAGTAGAAGGGGACGACAGAGAATGAGATGGCTGGATGGCATCACCGACTCTGTGGACATGAGTTTGAGTGAACTCCGGGAGTTGGTGATGGACAGGGAGGCCTGGCGTGCTGTGATTCATGGGGTCGCAAAGAATCGGACACGACTGAGTGACTGAACTGAACTGAACTGAACTGAAGGATTGCAAAGAACACAGCCACCCACTTATCCACAGGGTAAGTGACCACATGAATATACAAGGACGAAAAAAAGTCACTACTGCAAAGTGGGAGCCCCATGTAGAGAGGGCTCTGCGCCATCCTTCAGACCCATGGGATTTCCAAGAGCTCAGGAATACTATGTAGGAGACAAATAGTGTGGAAAGAATGAGCAAGCACATGCCACCTGTGTTAGCTGCCACCACCATGCCAAGTCTATAGGTGTCACTGCAGGCAAGTTCCATCAGTGAGAAGAAATCACACATGAAGTGGTCAATGACACTGGGACCACAGAAGGTCAGGTCGAACATGAAAATGAGAATCTGCACCACGGCAGGTAGGATACCCCCGGCCCAGGCCACCACCAGGAGCTGGCAGATCCCCTGTCTCTTGACGGTCATGTGGTGCAGAGGCTTGCCAATGGCCACGTGGCGGTCACAGGCCATGACAGTGAGAAAAGTGATCTCTGATCCTCCCAGGAAGTGCTCCACAAAGATCTGAGTCAGGCAGCCACCCCAGGAGATGGATCTCCTTTGGTACAGAAGGTCAATGGTAATATTGGGGGTGGTGGCAGAGGTCAAGGTGGCATCTATGAAGGACAAGTGAGTGAGAAAGAAGTACATGGGAGTTTTTGACAGTGAGGAGCTGAGTGAGACGATGATGACAACGAGCAGATTGGACATCACAGTGAATAGGAAAATGAACAAAAAGACAATGAAGGGTATCTTCTACAGGTGTAGATTCTGAGTCAGTCCCAGGAGAACAAATTCAGTGACATTTTTAGGAGGCATTGAAGCATCCATTTAGGAAGCAACACTCTCCTAGGGACTGAATTTCCTACAAATTAATAAAGAATGATACATATTAATCATGAGAGCATTTAGCCTAAATTTCTTCGGAAAACAATAGTTCAGCCTCTGTAACTGTGGAGCATGTCCTTCTCACTTGCCCCAGAACTTGTTTCAAGTCCATCTTATTTTCTCCATGATGCTTTCCATCTCTTCAGACACCCATCACCTGTTACTGTAAAACATATAGAGGGCAATAGCTGATGCATAATTTACTGAGCAAATACTGGGCTCTCTACATAAGATCTGGACTCTTATTCTTGTTCCAACTCCATGTGATTCTGCTAAGTCATCTTACTGCTCCTTGCTTGTCAGTCCTCCTTTTTTACCTGTGAGTTCACAAATTGTAATTTCAGATATATCTGATAAGTTTATACTTATATCAAAGAGGTAATAATTATTTCCTCTTCCATGACAGTTTACATGTGAACTTTCAGCTGTAACTATGGAAAGAAAGATACTATCAGTAGCTAATTATAATAAGTAGGGAGCTTAAAGAAATGTATATATCATTGGCAATACACTCTCCCTGGTACCTAGCAGACCACGTAAGTTATTCAGCGGTGTTTCCAAACTTACTATAAAACCTGGCATGATATTGACAGTGTCTGAAACCTATTAGGTGATGAGTAAGTGTTTGAATTGCCATTTTCCATGGGTAAAGTTTGCCTGCTTCCTGAGACCATAATCATAGGAGGAATTCCAATGTTGTTTTCTCCTGATGTGTTTATCATTACTTTCTACTTTATGAGTAACATAAATAAATATTTGAAAGGAAGCTTCACCTTAGTTTAATAGTTTCTAACACCCTTTATGGGTTAAGTATGAGAATATTTAATTACCTCTAGGAAATAGTATGCTACAGGGTAATTTTGCTTTCAAGATAGATCATTTGGTAAAGAATCCACCTGCAATGCAGGAGACCCTGTTTGATTCCTAGGTCAGTAAGATCCCCTGGAGAAGGGATAGGCTACCCACTCCAGTATTTTTGTGCTTCCCTTGTGGCTTATCTGTTAAAGATAATTATGGCATTTATTAAATTATACTTTTTATTACTCAAAATCCATCCCACATGTAATATAATGTAGTCATCTTCAATAAGTTTACAGTTTCTGTAGACTTTTAATGTGCGGTATACAGGAAAATATTATGTTGTATACATGCATGCTTGATTCTCCTCTTGATTCCAATTATGTTTGACTCTGCTAAGTCATCTCAATGTCCCATTCTTAGGAGCTTTCCTCTATACCTAGGAGTCTGAAACTTGTAATTCTCAGATGTATCTTGCAAGCTGAGAGGTGCCAAACAGAGGTAACTTCTATCCCCTCATCTATGAGATTTTACATTTGAACCCTCAACTGTCACTATAGAAAGATGTTCAGTTTAGTTCAGTACAGTCGCTCGGTCGTGTCCGACTCTTTCCGACCCCATGAAACACAGCACGCCAGGACTCCCTGTCCACCACCAACTCCCGGAGTTCATTCAAACTCATGTCTATCGAGTCGGTGATGCCATCCAGCCATCTCATTCTCTGTCATCCCCTTCTACTCGCGCCCACAATCCCTCCCAGCATCAGGGTCTTTTCCGATGAGTCAACTCGTCGCATGAGGTGGTCAAAGTATTGGAGTTTCAGCTTTAGCATCAGTCCTTCCAATGAACACCCAGGACTGATCTCCTTTAGAACGGACTGGTTGGATCTCCTTGCAGTCCAAGGGACTCTCAAGAGTCTTCTCTAGCACCACAGTTCAAAAGCATCAATTCTTCGGCGATCAGCTTTCTTCACAGTCCATCTCTCACATCCATATATGACCACGGGAAAAACCATTGCCTTGACTAGACGGACCTTGGTTGGCAAAGTAATGTCTCTGCTTTTTAATATGCTATCTAGATTGGTCATAACTTTCCTTCCAAGGAGTAAGTGTCTTTTAATTTCCTGGCTGCCATCAGCATCCGCAGTGATTTTGGAGCCCAAGAAAATAAAGTCTGACACTGTTTCCACTGTTTTTCCATCTATTTCACATGAAGTGATGGAACCAGATGCCATGATCTTTGTTTTCTGAATGTTGAGCTTCAAGCCAACCTTTTCAATCTCCTCTTTCACTTTCATCAAGAGGCTTTTGAGTTCCTCTTCACTTTCTTCCATAAGGGTGGTATCATCTGCATATATGAGGTTATTGATATTTCTCCTGGCAATCTTGATTCCAGCTTGTGCTTCTTCCAGCCCAGCTTTCCTCATGATGTACTTGCATGTAAGTTAAATAAGCAGGGTGACAATATACAACCTTGACGTACTCCTTTTCCTATTTGGAACCAGTCTGTTGTTCTATGTCCAGTTCTAAATGTTGCTTCCTGACCTGCATACAGGTTTCTCAAGAGGCAGGTCAGCTAGTATGATATTCCCCATCTCTTTCAGAATTTTCCACAGTTTATTGTGATCCACACAGTCAAAGGCTTTGGCAATGTCAATAAAAAAGAAATAAATGTTTTTCTTGAACTCTCTTGCTTTTTTCCAGTTGTGGATGTGACTGGTGATTGAAGCAAAGTCCGATGCTGTAAAGAGCAATATTGCATAGGAACCTGGAATGTTAGGTCCATGAATCCAGGCAAATTGGAAGTTGTCAAACAGGAGATAGCAAGAGTGAACATCGACATTCTAGGAATCAGCTAAATATAATGGATGGGAATTGGTGAATTTTGCTCAGATGACCATTATGTCTACTACCGTGGGCAGGAATCCCTTAGAAGAAATGGAGTAGCCATCTCGGTCAACAAAAGAGTCTGAAATCCTGTACTTGGACGCAATCTCAAAAACGACAGAATGATGTCTGTTCGCTTCTGGGGCAAACCAATCAATATCATGGTAATCCAAACCTATGCTACAACCAGTAACTCTGAAAAAGCTGAAGCTGAATGTTTCTATGAAGACCTACAAGACCTTTTAGAACTAACACCCCAAAAAGATGTCTTTTTCATTATAGGGGACTGGAATGAAAAAGTAGGAAATCAAGAAACACCTGGAATTACAGTCAAATTTGGCCTTGGAGTGTGAAATGAAGCAGGGCAATTGCTAATAGAGTTTTGCCAACAGAATGCACAGTTCATAGCAAACACCCTCTTCCAACAACACAAGAGAAGACTCTACACATGGACATCACCAGATGGTCAACACCAAAATCAGATTGATTATATTCTTTGCAGCCAAAGATGGAGAAGCTCCATACAGTCAACAAAAACAAGACCAGGATCTGACTGTGGCTCAGATCAACTCCTTATTGCCAAATTCAGACTTAAATTGAAGAAAGTAGGGAAAACCACTAGACCATTCAGGTATGACCCTAAATCAAATCTCTTATGACTATACAGTGGAAGTGAGAAATAGGTTTAAGGGACTAGATCTGATAGACAGAGTGCCTGATGAACTATGGATGGAGGTTCGTGACATTGTACAGGAAGCAGGGATCAAGACCATCCCCATAGACTTAACCCTTCATAAATCGAAACTGAATAAGGTATGCATACAAATAAGCTTCTTTGACCACTTGCTCTCAAATATATTAGAGGCAGATTATATTTTCCTTCAATATTGATTCAGAGATAGAGGGAGAATTTTAGGAATGATATCTCTGTGAAATAAGAAAAAATGTATTCTGGCCTGTTTACTATATAATAATCTTTAGTTCATTAATAAGAGCAATAAAAATTATATATACTGTAAACATTCTTCTTAACAATGAAATCACCCAAAATATCTGGTGACAGCTTCTGTAGTGTATATTTGAACCTCATGGATTATAGATTATTTTAAATTTACACATAAACAGCAAAACCTGTATTTGTATAGAAATGTATAGAAATACTGTAAGCAAATAAAGGAGACAGTCAGCTTAAACTATAACATGCTAAGCTGTATAAACAAAAAAAAATACATATAAAGTTCATGGTATAAACAAAAAATACATTTAAAGTTCTAATAGACACAAAAGTAACGCATATGTGAAATATAAATATGTGCTGTCTTTATGTGAAAAGCAGTGAACCAAGTTTTATGTCATATTTCTAATTTTTTTCAATATCTGTGTTTTTGTTCAGTCACTCTTGTGTCTGTGTTGTTGTTCATGTCCGACTCTTTGTGACCCCATGGACTGTAGCATGCCAGGCTTCCCTGTCCTTCACCATCTCTTGGGGTTTGCTCAAACTCATGTCCATTGAGTCAATGATATCATCCAACCATCCTGTCCTCTATTGTCCCTTTCTCCTCCTGCCTTCTGTCTTCCAGTATCAGTGTTTTTTCCAATGACTTGGCTCTTTGCATCAGGTGACTATGAAGTATGGAGTTTCTGCTTCAGTATAAGTCCTTCCAATGAATATTCAGGATTGATTTCCTTTAGCATTGACTGGTTTGATCTCCTGGCTGTCCAAGGGACTCTCAAGAGTCTTCTCCAACACCACAGTTCAAAAGCATCAATTCTTCAGTGCTTAACCTTCTTTATGGTCCAACTCTCACATCCATACATGACTATTGGAAAAACCATAGCTTTGACTATACAAACCTTTCTTGGCAAAGTAGTGTCTCTGCTTTTTAATAAATTGTCTAGGTTGTTCACAGATTTTCTTCCAAGGAACAAACATCTATTAATTTCGTGGTTGCAATCAACATCAGCAGTGATTTTTGAGCCCAAGAAATAGTCTGTCACTACTTGTAATGAACCCTATTAATTTTGAAAAAGATTACATTATTTAAGAGAAAAACATGGGAAAATCTTCCCCTAGTTAAATAAATGTTTGGTATTAACTATAGCTTAACTCATCATATAGAATATAAACCTGTAGTCTCAATAGAGATATTTTAACCCAAACAATACATCCTTTCTGAAGAAACTGTGGATATCTTAAAAAATCTTTTCAACAAAATATATGCATTGAACTAGAAAATTATGAAATATTTAAAAGCATATTTTGATCATTGGAAGTATTCATATAATAAATCCATTCATCATGCTCAAGTTATTAAACATGAGGATACATTTACTAAATTAAATAATCACACATGTCTTTCCTTGGAAGAGGAAAACTTGATTGAAAATATGTGATACATTTACCAGGTATCTCATTTATTTTCTTTTTCTTGTCCAGAGCTTTTTCATGGTATTTTTCATTTCCTCATTTCTTAGAGTATGGATTAGAGGATTCAGTATGGGGTGACAACAGTGTAAAACACAGTCAACAATTTGTCAATAGGTAAAGTGGAAAGAGGTCTCACATACATAAAAATGCAGGGCACAAAGAAGAGGAGCACCACAGTAATGTGGGGGCCACAGGTGGACAAGGCTTTGTGCATCCCTTCCTGACTAAGATTCTTCAGGGAGTGCAGGATGACCCCGTAGGAGATGAGTAAGAGCATGAAGATGACCACGCGGATGGCCCCATCACTGGCCAGCACTGTGAGGGCAATGATGTGGGTGTCAGTGCAGGCTAGTTTTAACAAGAGGTACATGTCACACACAAAGTGGTCCTTGACATTTGGGCCACAGAATGGAAGGTTGTAAACAAAGAGAGGATGAAGGACAGTATGCAAAACCCCACCAACCCAGGCCAAGAGCAGTAGCAGAATACACACTCGCTGATTCATGATTGTCAAATAATGCAAGGGTTTGCAGATGGCCACATAGCAGTCATAAGCCATGACCACCAGGAGTAAAATCTCAGCACCACCAAATAAGTGCTCCATAAAATCTGGATCATGCAAGCTTGGAAGGAAATGGTTTTCTTCTCACAAATGAAGCTTTTAATAATACTTGGGATGAAGTTAGTAGAATAAACAGCATCCTAAAATGATAAATTTCCAAGGAAGAAGTACATAGGGGAATCCAGAGTTGCACTGGCCATCACTATGAGTGATGACTATGAGTACATTACCCATCATCGTGACAATGTAGATGAGAAAGAACACAGCAGGTAATATCTGACCCTGGGGGCTCTGAGTGAGCCCCAAGAGGACAAACTCAGTTACATTGTTCCTTTGTTCCATGGGCACTTCTGTTTGTCTTATTTCAGAGTTCATCTCATAATTCCCTGTATGTATACATTATTGATATACATTATTGATACATTATTGATATCCTGAAATCTTAAACTAATTTGTTGTTTCAACAATTAGGCAGAATGGATTATTAAGCACCAATACTTTCAGATATTACAACACACAGCCTGTTAAAACATAATTCCTAACCTCAACAAACTTACAGACTAAGTCAGAGGCTAGTGACTAGAGACATATGTGGGAAAATGACACATTATTAAATAAATCAGGTGCCAAAACTAGCTTTTCATATGGAAGCTAGTTGTACATATAGAGAAAACTTATATAAGAATAAACATAAATTAAAGGTTTAATAGAAAAGCAAAGCAAAGTTTACTTCATATTTACTTTCCATTTAATAAAGGATGTTACTGTCTACATTTTGGGGTAAAAGAATCTTCTTAACCAATTATCAGAAGCCCAAATAGATATATTTGACAATTTTAAATTTTTCTAAGGACTTAGGAAAAGATACCACGACATCAATAAACAAAATTAATTTGTGGAAATTATTTAAATTTTAGCTAATATACACAAAGTTATATCTAAATTAAATAAAGATTTCTAAACAATTAGCTAATAAATGAAATAAAGAAAATTTTAACATAAAACATATAAACAATTAAATGAATTCTATCCCTAAATGGGCAAAAAACATATGATCGAATGCTGAAGCTCACTTGTGAACAGAAAAGTAGGAACTGAAGAAATGGCTTGCTTATTAGAGCATTAGGTTAGGTTCTTGAAAATTATTCAATTAGGTCTATAGGTGCTATCTATATTTTTTGACAGATGAACAAACAACATTTAGATAACATATTAATTGAATCTATATTTTGATTTACAAGTATCTGCCCATGATAATATCCACAAATAATTACACTTGAAATTAATCTTTAACAATATCCTCAAAAAGGTAAATTTATTTCAGATCATTAGAATATGAAAATATTCAGAAAGAGTGTTACAGAATAGAAATAATCTTCACATATTTCCTGACATGGAAATCACAAAGGAAAACTCTTAAAAAGTTAATTTTTATATCACCAATATACTCTTGGAAAATATAAAGGTTTGTTCAGAATTTTTGTCTTAATACACTTCCTGGGATATCTGCATAAGGAGAATGGTGTTCAGTCCATGTTCTGGGCTCTGGTGCCTTCTTCTTGTCCTTCGTGCGCTGACACCCTCTCTGGAAACAGACAGCACCATCACTGGACCTTGAACTGGTTACTTGTGATCAACTCCATGCTTGTAGAAACCCTACTTCATCTCAGTCATTCAGAGAAATATTATTTTTCAAGTTGTTGATGTTTTCAAAATTAATATAAATGCACTCTTACTTAAATACTCTGAATCTTGATTGTAAAAAGAAATTCAGAATGTTCTCGGTTGTGTGAATTTGTCTTGGTAACAAACATGTTAAAGCAACACTTTGATCAGAGGGAGAGAAAGCATCAAACTGTGATGTATTGCTTCAAATAAAATTTTACTACTTGTTCTTACACCAGTGAAAGTGAAATAGCCTTTGCAACATTTTGAGTCTCAATCAGTTCTGCTTTCCTGTCTTCTTACAGCATTGTTGAACTTTGAGTTTGTAAAGGATGGAGAATAGTTTCACATATATACTTTATTACATTTTGATTTCAATTCAGGAGGAAACTGTCGTGTGATTACTGCTACAAACACCCTATGAGGTGAGTGTGAAGGACCATGAAGACTTTGTCTACATTTAACTACATCATGTATGATTGAGTCATTCAATGGGTGCATCTCCAAGGGTGACTTTGTCTAGTTAAGTTCATTGGGATCTTAATCATAGTTTTGAAGTAGACTATCTCCAGGGATACCACCAGGATAATCACTATGTAGAACAGTTACTGAATCCTGTCCTCTGGGAGAAAATCCTAGGAAATAAATTGAGGTCATATTAGCAAAAGGGAAAAAGTCCAGTCTGTGCAGAAACATAACATGTAAAAATTTTCCTATTTAAATCATGTCCTGCAACCTTGGCAGATCTCTAAGTTTGAGCTTTGTCTTTGAAGATGATATCTGAACTGATTTCCCAATATGATGAATGAAAATTTCAGAATAAGCAATTTAAAGCTTATTTCAAATGCAAATAAAGATCGTCACATAATTTCAGACAGGCAAGTTGATAGAGTCAGAGAAGTCTTCCAAAAATAAGCAACACTTTAGTTGAGTTTTAAAGTAATTGATAGAACAAGAAAAGATGGCAAAGGAATTCCTTGAAAATTTACACCATTTATAAAGTCACAAAGGGTCTAATATGTGTGTGTGTGTGTGTGTGTGTGGGTGTGGGTGTGTTGGCTGCTCAGTCATGTCCAACTCTTTGTGACCCTATGACCCTATGGACTATAGGACTCAAAGCTCCTCTGTTCAATGAATTTTCCAGGAAAGAATACTGGAGTGGGTTGTCATTTCTTAATCCAGGGCATCTTTCCGACCCCAAGGATCAAACCAGATTTCCTGAATTAACAGAATGATTCTTTATCCTCTGAGCCACCAGGTAAGCCAGTAATACCTGAGACCCACTTAAACTAAATTATATTTTCAGTGTGAAAAGATCAAACTATGAATTTAGAAGATCACTTTCCTGGATTATCTCAGAACTCACTGAGACTTCTTTCTGAAAATCTTTAGTTTGATGTTCCCATTTCCTGAGCAATAAATACTGATGTAGTCCAATGTCATTCTCACCTCTATAATAATTTTCAAATTTTTGTATGCAATATCTCCAATTTTGGACATCTGAAGTTGGGCATCAATTTAGATACATAATCGAAAAAATTCCACATTATAAAAGTGTTCCCCATCTCATTAAATGGTATTGCCTTTGTTCAATGTCATTGCTCAGACAAGAAAGCTCACCGTGTTATTTACTCCTTTATTGATCTCCTATGACTTATGCATACCTTTAAAAAAGCTTGTCGTCTCTCCTTTCAAAGTGTATCACAGATTTGATCATCTCTACCCCATTTCCTTCCTGGTCACTGTAGCAACGTCCTTCAAATATGTCCATGAAAATTCTGGCTTCTGACAACTTGTCATCCTAAAGCAGCCCAATGGTTCTCTTTAATTCTTGTTTTGTTATATTCCTGCCAACTTCCACAGTGTTCAAAACTCCCACAGTGCATTCCAGTCTTATACTCACAGTTTAATGTATCACTTTCAACATTCACGGTAACAAGAATGGGAATCCCCATTTTCCTTTTGAAGAAACTGAGATTCAGAACATCTCATTAATTTCAGTAAGGTCACAAATTTTTAAGTGATAAAACTAGAATTGAAATCTGTCTTCTTTCAAAATAGTTTAACTTCTTACATAATAAAGAAAGCTATACAATTTTGAAGCCTGATTCAGTCTTACCTTGTGGAGGTTTGTTCACAATCTGAAGGAAGACCTTTTAAGTTACTCATAAAGCCCTGGAATTCTTACATCCAGAAGTTGAAAGTCTGCAATATTACTTGAAGAAATATTTTATTTCATTCAGCTCTCTGTCCATTTTCTCCAGAAAGTTTTCTGATTATTCAGATACTCTTTTTATTCACACTATAGATAATTTAAAAGAAATTCCACAGTGCACAGGTGAAAAAAATGCTTACCATGTTAAGATAATTTATTGGAAAGACCATACTAAGAAACCATCCATTTCTAAGGGAAATTTATCTCAAGTAATTTTTTCTCCTACTAACTTCAAAACAGAAAACACCTTTCATTTTTTAGTCCCTCCCATGCTCTCATGTTAGTATAGCCAGACAAGTTGACTTGAGATTTTGAGAGATATTCTTGTGCTGTCTTTCTGCCATGTCTGCATTAAGCCTCACAAAAGACCTACTTAAAATTTTATATCAATTCTTAAAAATATATCATCCTTTTTCCCAATAAAGTTGAAGATCACTTGAAATTTATTCCTTACAATATTTAACATTAAGTCTTAGAATCAACTGTAATATGTTTAAGACTGATTCTTTCTTAATTAAAATCACTGGGATTCTTAACTAAATTTCAAAAATAAATCTGTATGTAATGATACTACAAACCACATCACACATTGATGTTAAAAAATGTGAAAAGGGTAAAGAAAATGGCTACATTTTCAGATTACTTCCATCAATAACAAAATATCAGTCCGAACATTTTATTTCACTGGAAATTAATTTATCATGTATTTTCCCACTTGCCATAGCAAGGTTTTCTTTTTGCATGCATGCTTAGTTGCTCAGTTGTGTACAATTCTTTGTGACCCCATGGACTGCAGCATGCCAGGCTCCTCTGGCCCATGAGGATTCTCCAGGCAAGAATACTAGAGTGGGCTGCCATCCCCTCCTCCAGGGGATCTTCCCAACCCAGGAATCAAACCCAAGTCTCCCACATTGCAGGCAGATTCTTTACCATCTGAGCCACCAGGGAAGCCCTTTTTTCTTTTTCTTTAGTACTCAATTCATTCTGCGTTTGTGTATGGTTGAGTATATAATTATTTGCCATTAGTTCAGATTAATATCTAAATGTGTAACCAGTTACTAAATTGAATTTAGTGTGTTTATTTTAATACATAAATTATGCTATGGGTGGTGCTTCCCTGGTAGATCAGTGGGTAAAGAATTTGCTGGCAATGCAGGAGACCCAGTTTCCATCCCTAGGTTGGGAAGATCCCCTGAAAAAGGAGATGCCAACCCACTCCAATACTCTTGCCTAGGAAATCCTATGGACAGAGGATCCTGGCAGGCTACAATCCATGGGGTTGCAAATTTTCGGATATGACTTAGTGACTAAATCTCACACACACCATGCTATGTGTGAGGCTGTGGCAATTAATAAAATGGGTGAAATCATATAAAAGTTTCTCCTCGCATGGATTTTATATTTTATAATAGACGACAAAAAAGAAGGGGACAGCTTAATAAAGTAGTTGCAGTCTTATCAACTACAAATTGGTACTTGCAGTGGCACTTGTTATTTACCTCCACAAGGAGTAGATCACGTGATGCTGCCTTCAACACACCCTGAAGGGAGTTCAGCATGGAGAGTGAGACACTCTGTTCTCAGGGGAAAACTGAGAATAGGTCTTCAGATGATTAGATACTCTCAGGAGCTGATTTTGTGAGTCAAATCTTCCTCATATCTAGAAAAGCACTAAGTTCCTTCATGGTGAGATCTGGTCCTTGTGACTAGCAGAAACAGTCTGCAAAAATACATGCTCCATTGTATGAACTCCCCTTCACCTGAATCACATGTATACTGACCTCCCCTCCCCATTTCTTTGGATCAGCTTCTCAGAGCTATCTGAGGTGCTGTCTTTCAGGCTGAGGTCCTCATTATGCTCCAAATAACACTTGCAACTCTCACGTTGTGCTTTATTTTTTTGTCAGCATACCTTTTTCAGTGTTTCTGAGACTAGACATGGAGTATTGTGATAGAAAGGAGAGGCATCCATTCTACCATGAATAATGTAATCAATCATGGCCAAACTCTAAAGTTGTGCTTAAGATGAGATCCAAAAGACAGAAAGTGGCTGCCATTAGAAGCACTCTTACAGGCAGTAAAATTAAGTAAAAGGTAATTAGGTGAAATTCTCTTATTTCAGAGATGAACTGGTTCACATGTAAAAACACTAAACACTTCACAAGAATCTTTATTCCAATACTATGTTGCAAAGTAGTAGTCAGAGTATGAGTTCTTGTCTTGTTCCTAACTTCAATGGAAAATTTGTCAAACTTCAATGTTGAGTATGAAATGAGCTGTGGGCCTGTCATATACAGCCTTAGTTATTATGTTAATATATTGAGGTACTTTCTTTATCCTCTGAATTTGATTAAAAATTATTTTAACATGAAAGGATGCTGATTTTCTATACTATCATTGAATAATACAAAGAAGAAAGTAAGAAAAAAGTTCCATTTATAATAACAAAATAATTGAGTAACATAAGCAGAGATGTAAAAGCCTAGCACAATGAGAACTTCAAAACATGACTGAAAGATGTTAAAGGCACACATAAATGGAAAAATTCATGAGCTAGAATATTTCATATTACTAAGATATCAAAATGACCTCAAGATCTACAGATTCAATGCAATCTCTATGAAAACCCCACAATTTTTTTTAGTAAAAATAGAAAAATCAATCCTAAAATTAATATGAAATATCAAGGGACTCCAGGTAGCTAAAATGATCACAGGTCTTCATTCTAAAACATACTATAAAGTTATGGTAAAAATACTATAACATATTTTTATCCTATACTATAAAGTATTTTGTTTCTTTTTTTTTAAATTTTATTGTAGGCAAATTACCTTACATTAATATATTGGTTGGTTTTGCCATACACTGACACAAATCCGCCCCGCGTGTACATGTGTTCCCTTTCTTGAACCCCCCTCCCACCTCCCTCTTTCCCATATCCTCCCTCCAGGTCATCCCCGTGCAGCAGCCCCAAGCATCCTGTATCATGCATCGAACCTGCTATAAAGCACGTGACACTGGCATAAAGACAGACACAGAAGTTTAACTGGCCATGATGGTGGAATAGAAAGCCACTGAATTCATGTCCTCTCATAGAAACACTAAAATTGCAACAATTTTTGAAGTCACTGTTGATGAGAACAACCTGAAGACTAGCAGATATTCTATGACTAAACACAAAACAGACAGCCTTCAAAATGGGAGAAAATAATAACAAATGAAGCAACTGATAAAGGATTAATCTCCAAAATATACAAGCAGCTCCTGCAACTCAATTCCAGAAAAATAAGTGACCCAATTAAAAAATGGGCCAAAGAACTAAACAGACATTTCTCAAAAGAAAACATAAAGATGGCTAACCAACACATGAAAAAATGCTCAACATCCCTCATAATCAGAGAAATGCAAATCAAAACCACAATGACATACCATTTCACACCAGTCAGAACGGCTGCTATCCAAAAGTCTACATGCAATAAATGCTGGAGAGGGTGTGGAGAAAAGGGAGCCCTCTTACACTGTTGGTGGGAATGCAAACTAGTACAGCCACTATGGAGAACAGTGTGGAGAGTCCTCAAAAAACTGGAAATAGAAATGCCATACGATCCAACAATCGCACTCCTGGGCATACACAACCAAGGAAACCAGAATTGAAAGAGACACATGTACTCCAATGTTCATTGCAGCACTGTTTATAATAGCCAGGACATGGAAGCAACCTAGATGTCCATCTGCAGATGAATGGATAAGAAAGCTTTGGTACATATACACAATTGAGTATTTTTCAGCCATCAAAAAGAATGCATTTGAATCAGTTTTAATGAGGTAGATGAAATTGGAGCCAATTATACAGAGTGAAGTAAGCCAGAAAGAAAAACATCAATACAGTATACTAACACATATATATGGAATTTAGAAAGATGGTAACCTTAACCCTCTATACGAGACTGCAAAAGAGACATAGGTATATAGAACAGTCTTTGGGACTCTGTGGGAGAGGGTGAAGATGGGATGATTTGGGAGAACGGCATTGTAGCATGTATATTATCATATGGGAAATGAATCACCAGTCCAGGTTCGAAGCATGATACAGGATGCTTGGGGCTGGTGCACGGGGATGACGTGGAGGGAGGATATGGGGAAGAGAGAGGTGGGAGGGGGTTCAAGAAAGGGAACACATGTACACCCGGGACGGATTCGTGTCAATGTATGGAAAAACCAACCAATATATTAATGTAAGGTAATTTGCCTCCAATAAAATAAATTAAAAAAATAATAAACACAAAACAGGAACTACACAAAGACCAATAGGACTCGGGTATACAGGATAGAGTCAAGTCTCATACCTCAGGCAGGCAATACACCTAAGGGGGGCAATCCAGTTTTAAAGCTTCTCCTAAGGGAGCATATGCGTCTGAGCCCCATATAGTGCTACTCAGCCCAGGGTTCCTACACTTGGAAAGTGAAAAAAATGAAACTGTTAGTGGCTCAGTCGTGTCCAACTCTTTGATACCCCATGGACCATAACCCATCAGGCTGCTCTGTCTTTGGGATTCTCCAAGCAAGAATACTGGAGTGGGTGGCCATTCCTTTCTCCAGAGGAGCTTCCTGACCCGGGGATCAAACCTGGGCCTCCTGTATTGCAGGCGGGTTCTTTACCATCTGTGCCACAGGGAAAGCCTAAACACCCCCTAAATTGTAGGACTTTGAAAGACAATGAGGATTCTTTTTCAGAGAACCAAAGGCCTGTAGAAAACAGAGATTTCTCATGAGTTACACACAAAATCGCATACATTCCAAGAAGAAATAGAACTCTGAGAGGAACCTGAGTCTGACAGCTTGCTGATATTGGACAGCGCCTCCCAGGGAGCTGGGACAAAATTATGATTATGTGAATTTCTCATGAGGACATTTTTTTTCCCAGTAATTCATGTTAACCCCATGGCATAGCAATGTGAAAAGCCCTATGGACATAGTACTTAGTTAACTATTCAAGGTGCTAATCTCATGCTCAAACAGAATGTCAATCTCCTCAATGACTGAGTTGCTTGTTTTCAATGAAGCATCTCTTTCACCCAAGTGGCACTTCCTTTGAAACTCAGACATTTGAATTCCATTTCTTGAGTCCATTTTTCATAATGCCCCGAAGGTAATATAGCTGCAGAAAAGAGATCATCAGATGACTTTTCCTTGACACTGGAGGGGTCACACCTTAGTGACTGAGCATGAACACCAGCAAGGGAGAAGGGTCAAGATGGTGTAGGTAGCCTGGTAAATGGAGGTCAGCAGAGAGAACAAGAAAGAGAAACTGAATTCCACCCCCGAAAGAAAAATAAGGGAGTAATGCTTCAGTGACAGTCTTCACAATGATGTGGCCAGTGGTTAGATCCATGTTTTTATGTTTTCATGTCATGACAGGAGTTCTGTGAAGTGGGATGAATACAGGAATCCAACTCTAAGAGACTTCATATTCTTGCTTAACTTTATTGAGTTTTATTTCTCTCTTGCATACAATGGAGTTAAACTTGATCAACTGATACCTGTCCCTATGATAAGAGAGTTAAAGTTTGTAAAGAACCTGTCAAAATGTATGCTTTATAGTTGATCTTCAACAATAGTGAACTCAATTCACTCACTTAATGCCACCTAAAATTTTCACCAAATAAAAATTCCATATTAATACAAAGTATCCTTATACACCAGATCCAGACATTCTGTCTCATTATCATTTTAGGAGAAACATAACTATGCCCATTTTTTTTTTTTTTTTATGAATCAAATGTAGTCACATGGCAGTTGCTCCTCAGGAAAGATTATCAGCAATGAGTGAAAAGGAATTTCTAAAGGAGATTTAAGCTTACAACCAGCAAAACTTCACCCAGTGAAATTCCATACAGCCTACACGTCCTTCTTCAGTTCTGATACCTTCCAAGTTTTCTGTTGAAAATTTATAATTCATGCAGCATTAATTTTCTCATTCCTCCATTGAGTCTTTGATTTAGCCCCCTAAAAAACAATCGTTGGTCTAATTTTCCATCTTCACGTCTTCCCTTTGGTCTTAGAGTAGAAACAACATTTACTCAAGATTTTTCTGTTCACTGCCCTTGGATTACTCTCAGATCATCATAATAAACCACATATCATTTAGTCTTGATTTGCTGAAAGGTTTAATTCTTGCCAGAAATTTCAAACGACCATTTTAATAGATTAAATGCTGATTCTAACATCTTCCAGGCCTAGACATGTGAGAAAAAGTGTTGTTTCCTATGAATTTGAGATAATTATGCACAATTTACTAAATACCATTACCCCAGTACCATGTTCAAGAATTACTGTATGTTCAAATTATGGAATGAATAGCTCCAGTTCATCATTGAATCTAAGAAAGTGACATCTGTGGTAACATGGGTTTCAGTGTTGTAGTCAGAGAAGCTTAGATTTATCGTTATTAATAATGTAGGATGACCTGGTATTCACCATGTGTACAGAGCAGCATTACAGGTACTCCCAGCTTTCTGAAGTTAACTTTAAGCACTTGGTTTTTATGAAGAACAATATTAATACTTGATTTTACTAATTTTTTAAAAATGTGATTTTTGTTTTTACAAAAGCCAACACACAAGACTCCATAATCATACAAACGTAGGTGAGGTTTTAAATATTCTTTTTTATTGAAGCACAGTTAATTTTGCAATGTTGGGTTAGTTTCAAGTGCACAGCAAGGTGATTTATTTATAAATGTACATATCTATCTATATATATATATGTATTATATATAGGTATATTCTATTTGAGATTCTTTTCCATTTTAGATTGCCATTACCATACTAATGTTTCTTTGCAAAAGTGAAGTGGTATAACTTGAACTTTCAAAAAATGAATAAACTTGTACTGCTGAAGTATATCATAACACATGAGACAAAGCTACAACACATTAACACCATCTTCACAAAAGAGGCAAATCATTAAGATCACAGATAATTTTCTCATCTACATGAAAAAACCCACCACAGAAAACTTTTTTGAAAGAAACTGAGTTAGAAGCCCTAGGTTGAAATATTGTCAGGGAGCTTGATTCTAGAGTGATAGGTCCTGGGCACGCTTTGAGGGAGAAGCATGTGTGATGTGAGGCAAGTGAATTAGTAAACCTGTCTGGGCTTCAATTTGCTTCTCTGTAAATTGGGAACAATGATAATGAAACTACCGGTTGTGGTTGTGGATAAATCAACTGAAGTGAATGTACCTGGTAGATAATAAAGGGTTCACATAATGTACTTATATGAATCAGATGTACAGAGCAACAGCTTTGGAAATTGACCATATGCTTTCCTGCTGAGATTTGCAAGAGATGTTTACTGTTGTTTCAAACAGTTCCTCAAGTCTTGGTATAAAAAATTAAAATGGTTTCTTTACATTCAATGAAAAATGTGAGCCATAGGGATATTTAAGAAAAAGAGAGCAAATTAAGAGTAATTTCAAAATTTCTGCTTTTCTTCTCTATTTAAAAGAGAATTAGAGGTAGATTGTAAAATATTGTTCCTCCTTTTGTCAGTGACGCTCATTTTGCTTTTGATAAATCCATAGTGCAAGGGAAAATTTAGCTATTATTCCCTCATTCAACTCCCTCTTCACCATGTATTTACCCAATATTTCTATCCAATGATTGCTTTACAACAGTGTAAGTAAAAATGGTTTTAAAAAAATTAAGATTAAGGTCCTATGGAAAAGCCAATTTCATCAAAGTAACATACATGAGAAACCGGAAAAAGCAGCAGTAAGACTCTGGAGAAAAACTTCTTACTGTACAATCATCAAACTGTGGATTTAACTTTCTTTTCATTGCCTATTTTGAACCTATGAACACTGAAACTTTGGCAGTGTACATTAAAATATCAGTATCCCTAAAATAATGCCTAACCAAGATTAAAAAACCTACAAGTGTTAGTTCCTGGATCTCTCTCTCTTTTTAAATGGTCTACAAAACTTCTTACTTTCCTTTCACACTTTACAACAGGTATAGCCCTCTGAATGTATATGAACAATCACTTTCTTGGCACCATGAACAGCCTAAGTCACTCTCCACTTCAACAAACTCTGCATGTCATTTTTCACCTCTGTGTTTCTTACTGTGTAAATGATAGGATTTAACATGGGAGTGAGGATTGCAAAGAACATAGCCACAAATTTGTCCACAGGGTAGGTGACCATAGGATGCATATAGGTGAATATACAGGGGCCAAAAAAGAGCACCACTACCGTGAAATGGGTGCCACATGTAGAGAGGGCCTTGTGCCGTGCTTCAGAGACATGGGATTGCAGAGAGCATAGGATGGCTGGGTAGGAGATGAGGAGCATGAAAAAAAAAATAATAATAAGCACATTCCTGCAGTGTTAGCTGCCAGCATAATGCCAAGCTTGTAGGTGTCACTGCAGGCGAGCTCCATCAGTGAGAAGAAATCACACATGAAGTGATCAATGACGTTGGGACCACAAAAGGTCAAGCTGACCATGAAAAGAATCTTCACGGTGGTGTGCAAGGTTCCCCCGGCCCAGGCCACCATCAGGAGCTGGCAGAGCCCCTGTCGCGTGGTGGTCGTGTAGTGCAGAGGCTTGCAGATGGCCACATGGTGGTCAGAGGCCATGGAAATGAGAAGGATGATCTCTGAACCTCCCATTATGTGCTCCAGAAAGATCTGAGTCAGGCAGCCACCCCAGGAGATGGGTCTCCTCCGGTGCAGCAGGTCAGTGATCAGTTTGGAGGTGGTGACAGTGGTGAAGATGCCATCTATTGAAGGACAAGTGAGTGAGAAAGAAGTACATGGGAGCAGAAAGTGTTGGGTTGAGGGAGACGGTGAGGACGATGAGCCGGTTGGGCAACACGGTAATCAGGAAAATGATCAAAAAGACAATGAAGTGCATTTTCTGCAGGTGTGGATTCCATGTGAGTGCCAAGAAAACAAATTCAGTCACATTGTTGGGAGGTGTGAGGACATCCATTTAGGAAGTAATACCTTCCTATGTCCTGAATTATCTACAAATAAGTTTAAAAAAAATGATACCAATTAACCATAAAAGAAATTTGATCTGAATTTCTTTCAACAAAGAAAGAATAATTATTTTACTGAGGAACATGTCCTTGTCACTTTTGTCTCAGTTCTTGTTTCAAGCCTTTTTAAAATTTTTTCCAAGATGATTTCCATCTCTACAGACACCTAGTGCCTGTCACCTGTTAAACACCCATAGAGCAATGTTTGGTGTGTAATTTATTGAGAAATCAGTGTTCTGTCTACATGAGATATAGATTCTTCTATTATTTCAGTTCAAAGCGATTCTGCAAAGTCATTTCAGTGTCTCATGAGCCCGTCTATCTGTCCATCAGCTTACAAATTATAATTTTCAGATATATCTTGTAAGTTGAGAAGTGCAACACACAGACGCCGGCTGCGACGGACCGCACAGAAGCGACGCCGGCTGTGACGGACCGCACAGAAGCATGGCCGAAAGCAGCTAACCCTGGCCCAAGGTCAGGGCTGGTGGACAAGAGGATCTACCCCACGTTCGAGGCCAGGGGCAGCGGCCGAAGGAAGCTACCCCTCACCTGAGGTTAGGGCAGCTGCCGAGAGGAGCAAGCCTACGTCTAAGTAGCGGTGGCTGAGCGGGTGCAGGAGGGCCGAGAGGAGCTATTCCACATTTAAGATCAGGAGGGGCGGCATGAGGAGATTCCCCTCGTCCAAGGTAAGGAGCAGAGGCTGCACTTCGCTGGAACAGCCGTGAAGAGATACCCCACAACCAAGGTAAGAGAAACCCAAGTAAGACGGTAGGTATTGTGAGAGGGCAGACACACTGAAATCATAATCACAGAAAACTAGTCAATCTGATCACATGAAACACAGCCTTCTCTGATTCAGTGAAACTAAGCCATGCCATATGGGGCCACCAAAGACGGGAGGGTCATGGTGGAGAGGCCTGAGAGAATGTGGTCCACTGGAGAAGGGAATGGCTAACCACTTCAGTATTCTTGCCTTGAGAACCCCATGAAGAGTATGAAAATGAAAAATGATAGGATATGGAATGAGGAACTCCCCAGGTTGGTACGAACCCAATATACTACCAGAGATCAGGGGAGAAATAAATCCAGAAAGAATGAAAGGATGGAGCCAAAGCAAAACCAATACCCAGTTGTGGATGTGACTGGTGATAGAAGCAAGGTCAGATGCTCTAAAGAGCAATATTGCATAGGAACCTGGAATCTTAGGTCCATGAATCAAGGCAAATTGGAAGTGGCCAAACAGGAGATGGCAAGAGTGAACATCGACATTCTAGGAATCAGTGAACTAAAAAGGACTGGAATGGGTGAATTTAACTCAGACGACCATTATATCTACTACTGTGAGCAGGAATCCCTTAGAAGAAATATAGTAGCCATCAAGGTCAACAAAAGAGTCCAAAATGCAGTACTTTGATGCAACCTCCAAAATGACAGAATGATCTCTGTTCGTTTCCAAGGCAAACCATTCAATATTACAGTGATCCAAGCCTAGGCCGAACCAGGGACGCTGAAGAAGCCGAAGTTGAACGTATAAGATCTTTTAGAACTAACACCCAAAAAAGATGTCCTTTTCATTATAGGGGACTGGAATGAAAAAGTAGGAAGTCAAGAAACACCTGGTGTAACAGGCAAATTTGGCCTTGGAGCATGGAATGAAGCAGGGCAAAGGCTAATAGAGTTTTGCCAAGAGAACTCAATGGTCATAGCAAATACCTTCTTCCAGCAACACAAAGAAGACTCTACACATGGACATCACCAGATGGTCAACACCAAAATCAGATAGATTATATTCTTTGCAGCCAAAGATGGAGAAGCTGTATACAGTCAGCAAAAACAAGACCAGGAGCTTACTGTGGATCCGATCATGAACACCTTATTGCCAAATTCAGACTTAAATTGAAGAAAGTAGGGAAAATCACTAGACCATTCAGATATGACCTAAATCAAATCCCTTATTATTGTACAGTGGAAGTAGGAAATAGATTTAAGGGACTAGATCTGATAGATAGAGTGCCTGATGAACTCTGGACCGAGGTTCGTGACATTGTACAGGAGAAAGGGACCAAGACCATCCCCATGGAAAAGAAATGCAAAAAAGCAAAATGACTGTCTGAGGAGGCCTTACAAATAGCTGTGAAAAGAAGAGAAGCGAAAAGCAAAGGAGAAAAGGAAAGATATAAGCATCTGAATGCAGAGTTTCAGAGAATAGCAAGGAGAGATAAGAAAGCCTTCCTCAGCGATCAATGAAAAGAAATAGAGGAAAACAACAGAATGGGAAAGACTAGAGATCTCTTCAAGAGAATTAGAGATATCAAGGGAACATTTCATGCAAAGATAGGCTTGATAAAGGACAGAAATTGTACGGACCTAACAGAAGCAGAAGATATTAAGAAGAGGTGGCAAGAATACACAGAAGAACTGTACAAAAAAGATCTTCACGACCCAGACAATCACGATGGTGTGATCACTGACCTAGAGCCAGACATCTTGGAATGTGAAGTCAAGTGGGCCTTAGAAAACATCCCTATGAACAAAGATAGTGGAGGCGATGGAATTCCAATTGAGCTATTTCAAATCCTGAAAGATGATGCTGTGAAAGTGCTGCACTCCATATGGCAGCAAATTTGGGAAACTCAGCTGTGGCCACAGGACTGGAAAAGGTGACTTTTCATTCCAATCCCAAAGAAAGGCAATGACAAAGAGTGCTCAAACTACCACACAATTGCACTCATCTCACACGCTAGTAAAGTCATGCTCAAAATTCTCCAAGCCAGGTTTCAGCAATATGTGAACCATGAGCTTCCAGATATTCAAGCTCGTTTTAGGAAAGGCAGAGGAACCAGGGATCAAATTGCCAGCATCCACTGGATCATGGAAAAAGCAAAAGAATTCCAGAAAAACATCTCTTTCTGCTTTATTGACTATGCCAAAGCCTTTGACTGTGTGGATCACAATAAACTGTGGAACATTCTAAAAGAGATGGGAATAACAGACCACCTGACTTGCATCTTGAGAAACCTGTATGCAGTTCAGGAAGCAACAGTTACAACTGGACATGGAACAACAGACTGGTTCCAAATATGAAAAGGAGTACGTCAAGGTTGTATATTGTCACCCTGCTTATTTAACTTATATGAAGAGTACATCATGAGAAACACTGGGCTGGACGAAGCACAAGCTGGAATCAAGATTGCCAAGAGAAATATCAATAACCTCAGATATGCAGATAGCACCACCCTTATGGCAGAAAGTGAAGAGGAACTAAAATGCCTCTTGATGAAAGTGAAAGATGAGAGTGAAAATTTTGGCTTAAAGCTCAACATTCAGAAAACTAAGATCATGGCATCTGGTCCCATCACTTCATGGGAAATAGATACAGAAACAGTTGAAACAGTGTCAGACTTTATTTTTTGGGGCTCCAGAATCACTATGGATGCTGATTGCAGCCATGAAATTAAACAATGCTTACTCCTTGGAAGGAAAGTTATGACCAACTTAGATAGCATATTAAAAAACATTACTTTGCCAACAAAGGTCTGTCTAATCAAGGATATGGATTTTCCAGTGGTCATATATGTATGTGAGAATTGGACTGTGAAGAAAGCTGATCGCTGGAAAATTGATGTTTTTCAACTGTGGTGTTAGAGAAGACTCTTGAGAGTCCCTTGGACCGCAAGGAGATCCAACCAGTCCATTCTAAAGATCAGTCCTTTACTTTGGCCACCTCAATGCAAAGTGTTGACTCACTGGAAAAGACTCTGAAGCTGGGAGAGATTGGGGGCGAGAGGAGAAGGGACGACAGAAAAGGAGATGGCTGGATGGCCTCACCGACTCAATGGCCATGAGTTTGAGTGAACTCTGGGAGTTGGTGATGGACAGGGAGGCCTGGCGTGCTGTGATTCATGGGGTCGCAAAGAGTCGGACACAACTGAGCGACTGAACTGAACTGAACACACATATAACAGTTATTTTCTATTCCGTGTGAATTTACATTTGTCCTATCAGCTATAACTATGGAAAGAAATATACCATCAACAAGTATCTATCACAAGCAGGGAATATAGGGAAATACATATGTCACTGATGACACACTATGCTTGGAACCATTCAAAATACAAAAGCTTTTATGCTTTGTTTCCACTCTTACCATGCGCATCTGCATGCTAAGTCACTTCAGTCATGTCTAACTCTTTGTGACAGTATGGACTATATCTCGCCAGGCTCCACTGTCCATGGGATTCTCCAGGCAAGAATACTAGAGTGGGTTGAAATGCCTTTCTCCAGGAGATCTTCCCAACCCAGTGACTGAACCTGCATCTCTTATGTCTCCTGAATTGGCAAGCGGGTTCTTTATCACTAGCACCACTTGGGGCTCTTACCATAGAATCTGCTGCTATGGCTTCAGTTCCTGAAGCCTATTAGGTGATAAGAAAATGTTTGATAAATTGCCATTCACCATGCCAAATGGGGCTTCACTGGTGGCTCAGCTGGTACAGGATCTGCCTGAAATTCAGAAGACCTGGGTTCAATCCCTGGGTCAGGAGGATCCCCTAGAGGAGAAAATGGTAACACCCTCTAGTGTTCTTGCCTGGAAAATCCCATGGAGAGAGGAACCTGGAGGTCTATAGTCATGCGGCTGCAAAGAGTGGGACACGACTGAGAAACTAACATGCATGGGAAAAGTATGACTGCTTCCCCTGAGCATAAACCTAGAAGGATTTCAAGTGTTCTATTTTTCCTGCTGGAGAGTGGAGAAGTTGGCTTAAAGCTCAACATTCACAAAACTAAGATCATGGCATCCAGTCCCATCACTTCATGGCAAATGGATGGGGAAACAGTGGAAACAGTGTCAGACTTTAATTTTTTGGACTCCAAAATCACTGCAGATGGTGATTGCAGCCATGAAATTAAAAGACATTTACTCCTTGGAAGGAAACTTATGACCAACCTAGACAGTATCTTAAAAAGCAGAGACATTGCTTTGCCAACAAAGGTAAATCTAATCAAGGCTATGGTTTTTCCAGTAGTCATGTATGGATCTGAGAGTTGGACTACAAAGAAAGCTGAGCGAGTGTATCATGCATCGAACCTGGACTGGCAATTTAAATGCATGATACAGGATGCTTGGGGCTGGTGCACTGGGATGACCCAGATGGATGATATGGGGAGGGAGGGGGGGGGGGGCGGTTCAAGATGAGAAACACATGTACACCTGGGGCAGATTCATGTCAATGTATGGAAAACCAATACAATAATGTAAAGTAATTAGCCTCCAGGTAAAATAAATAAATTAAAAAAAAAAAAAGCTGAGTGCCAAAGAATTGATGCTTTTGACCTGTGGTTTTGAAGAAGACTCTTGAGGGTCCCTTGGACTGCAAGGAGATCCAGCCAGTCCATCCTAAAGGAGATCAGTTCTGGGTGTTCACTGGAAGAACAGATCCTGAATTTGAAGCTCCAATACTTTGGCCACCTGATGCGAAGAGCTGACTCATTTGCAAAGACCCTGATGCTGAGAAAGTTTAAGGGCAGAAGGAGAAGTGGGTGACAGAGGATGAGATGGCTGGATGGCATCACCGACTCAATGGACATGAGTTTGGGTAAACTCTGGGAGTTGGTGATGTACAGGGAGGCCCTGCATGCTTCAGTTCATGGGGTCGCAAAGAGTCGGACAATATTGAGCAACTGAAATGAACTGAACTGATGAGAAACAAATAAACATTTGAAAAGAAGGTGAACTCCTAAAATTTAGTTTCTGACACACTGTATCATGTTAGTATGACAATTTTTAATTGCATATAGGAAATAGTATTTTCTGGAATAATTTATTTTCAGATAGTGTGTTCATTATTTGATACTTCTATTTTTCAAAATTATATTATGATATAATTTAATATAGTCATATTCAGTAAATTTACAACTTCCATAGACTTGGATATAAAAGCTCTTGCATGTGTGTTCAGTACACAAGGATCTTTTAAGCAAAGGAAATCCTTATTTTCAAAGTTCTAAAAATAAAAAAAATAATAATGTATGGAAGAGAAAGAAATAATAGATTGCTAGGTAAGATAGATAAAGAACTACACATATTATTGTATACAGAGACTAACACAAAATTTATAATGTATTTACTTAAGAAGTAGAAAAAAAAAAAGTGAAAGTGAAAGTTGTTCAGTCGTTTCCAACTCTTTGCAACCCCATGGACTATACAGTCCGTTGAACTCTCCAGGCCAGAATACTGGAGGGGGGTAGCCTTTCCCTTCTCCAGGGGCTCTTCCTAACCCAGGGATCAAACCCAGGTCTCCTGCATTGCAGGTGGTTTCTTTACCAACTGAGCTATCAGTGAGTACCTATTACAAGTTCACACGTTCAACAAATATTTCTTGGACCAAAACTGTGTATATAAACATACGTTTTTCCACACACTGTCCCAAGGTGTTTCCCTATCTGTGGACATGAGTTTGAGTGAGCTCTGGGAGTTGGTGATGGACAGGGAGGCCTGGCGTGCTGTGATTCATGGGGTCGCGGAGAGTCGGACATGACTGAGCAACTGAACTGAACTGAACACTTACTGCTGAAGTTTCACTACCAAACAGCAGCAGATCATCCACCCATAATATGCTGACCTTCTCACTCCTTTATGTTTCAGCTACATGATTCCTACGCCTCCTTCTCCCATCTTACTGTAGGGTCAGTCATCCATCCTTCCTGGTTACAGGCTACTGGATGACTAATGGGATGGGAACCTTGCCAGAAACTTTGCAAAGAAAAGACAAGAGAAAACATAAATATAATAAAATGTATTCTGTGAAAAATATGTTTTTGTTTTCAAAAATAAATGGATGAATATCTTCATTTTTTAGTTATCCAAGATGAAGATTTCAGCCTGTGTGGAAACAAAGTGCAATGGCTTCATTTTATTTCCTTATTCTAAAGTAAGATCCCACAACAGAACAAAATAAGTTATAGAGTAAAGAAGTAAGAGTTAGATGTTATTAACAAGGTTTAGAAATTACGATGAAGAAATAACTTTTTCATTTTTATTTGGTTCAACAATACTCTTTCTAAGAAGACACTCTAATAGAAAATATATTTAACAGAGAAAAATTGTTATTTACACTTATATTCTACACAATTTTTCAGAGCTGTGGGAAACTTGAGAATGAAATAGAATGTTCAACAGTGGAGAAATGGATAATTAAAATATAGTGTGTCTCTTTGAGTAATATGTACTTTTTAAAATATATTGTTAAAACTTATGCAGCATCAATGAAACATACATGCGTTGTAACATAAATAGAGAAAAATTTTGATGCAAATTTGAATTGCATAATTATTCTAATTTAATTCTAACTTTATTATTATTCTAATGTAAATATGTCATGAGAAATAGGAACTCAAATTTTTTACTTATAAATTGATAGCATTATTTGAGTCTATATTTCTTGATGTTTTGTAAGCTGAAAAAGCAATTTAAATGTCATATCCGTGTGGATGAATGGTGATTATATTATTTTAAGGTCAATTTAAACCTGAGAGTCTCTAATTATGAGATTTCTTGGGAAAAAAAATTAAACTTACCTATGAACTTGCCTGACATAGGTTCATGGCCAGGGCCCCAAGCAGTTGTTAGTATACCAAGAAAGAAGTAAAGTAGTAAGATTTCAAAATTCCAACTAGCTTAGCTACAATAAGTATCTTTGTTGACTTAAAAATGGTGCCTTTGGATAGCCTTAAAAGTACTACCACATGTTCTGCATACAGGTGAATTCTATAAAGTTTCTTCAGTTCAGTTCAGTTCAGTCGCTCAGTCGTGTCCGACTCTCCGCGACCCCATGAATCACAGCACGCCAGGCCTCCCTGTCCATCACCAACTCCTGGAGTTCACTCAAACTCATGTCCACAGAGTCGGTGATGCCATCCAGCCATCTCATTCTCCGTCGTCCCCTTCTCCTCCCGCCCCCAACCTTTCCCAGCATCAGAGTCTTTTCCAGTGAGTCAACTCGTCGCATGAGGTGGCCAAAGTATTGCAGTTTCAACTTTAGCATCAGTCCCTCCAATGAACATCCAGGATTGATCTCCTCTAGAATGGACTGGTTGGATCTCCTTGCAGTATAAGGGACTCTCAAGAGTCTTCTCCAACACCACAGTTCAAAAGCATCGATTCTTCGGCGGTCAGCCTTCTTCACAGTCCAACTCTCACATCCATACATGACCACGGGAAAAACCATTGCCTTGACTAGACGGACCTTGGTTGGCAAAGTAATGTCTCTGCTTTTTAATATACTATCAAGGTTGGTCATAACTTTCCTTCCAAGGAGCAAGCGTCTTTTAATTTCATGGCTGCAATCAGCATCTGCAGTGATTTTGGAGCCCAAAAAAACAAAGTCTGACACTGTTTCCACTGTTTTTCCATCTATTTCCCATGAAGTGATGGGACCAGATGCCATGATCTTTGTTTTCTGAATGTTGAGCTTCAAGCCAAACTTTTCACTCTCCTCTTTCACTTTCATCAAGAGACTTTTGAGTTCCTCTTCACTTTCTGCCATAAGGGTAGTGTCATCTGCATATCTGAGGTTATTGATATTTCTCCCGGCAATCTTGATTCCAGCTTGTGCTTCTTCCAACCCAGCGTTCCTCATGATGTACTCTGCATATAAGTTAAATAAGCAAGGTGACAATATACAACCTTGACGTACACCTTTTCCTATTTGGAACCAGTCTGTTGTTCCATGTCCAGTTCTAACAGTTGCTTCCTGACCTGCATACAGGTTTCTCAAGAGGCAGGTCAGGTGGTCTGGGATTCCCATCTCTTTCAGAATGTTCCACAGTTTATTGTGATCCACACAGTCAAAGGCTTTGGCATAGTCAATAAAGCAGAAATAGATGTTTTTCTGAAACTCTCTTGCTTTCTCCATGATCCAGCGGATGTTGGCAATTTGATCTCTGGTGCCTCTGCCTTTTCTAAAACCTGCTTGAACATCTGGGAGTTCACGGTTTACATACTGCTGAAGCCTGGCTTGGAGAATTTTGAGCATGACTTTACTAGCGTGTGAGATGAGTGCAATTGTTCGGTAGTTTGAGCATTCTTTGGCATTGCCTTTCTTTGGGATTGGAATGAAGACTGACCTCTTCCAGTCCTGTGGCCACTGCTGAGTTTTCCAAAAGTTTCTTAGCTACGACTAATAGGACCTCAGTGGTATTGCATCATCATTAGTAGATCTTGCCAATAACCCAATTATTTCATACAAGTTAACTGAACAGTAGAGAACTTGTATGTCTCTCGTCTTTAATTTTTAACTTCTACATGAAGTCTATATGTAGACAAATTACTAAGACTAAAGAAAAAAAAAGTTGACCACTTGTGAAATTAGGTATTGGAAAACAGTTGAGTTTATTATGAAGCCTTTATATTTAATATTATATAAAATAAGCATTCAGGTAGACAATCATCTGATTTTTAATTTTTATTATAATAATTTATTTTAATTTATCTATGCTTATGCAAATTATAATTTTTGAATATTGTTTTCAGATTTATATTAATTGATAACCATGAATTCTATTATACTATTGGAACTGCACACCAGGTGAAGTTTTCACACCAGTACTTCTCAAAACAGTTGTTTTTTGACAGTTCTGGAATTAGATTAACAAGATATTAGTGAAAATACTTCCCTTGTTCAATTATATTTAAAGATGATTAAAGTAACTGTTTCAGTCATTTACATTTAATTCTATAAATCCATACGGTATAGAGAAATAAGCAATGATTTTCACAATTCATAGTAAAGAAATATAAGACAAAGAATAAGAAAGCCATTTGCCAAGGGGAATTTAGAAACCAGAGTACTAAATCCGGGACCAGGATCCTTATATTAAATAATTGTTTTATAACTAAAGCAGAATGAACTGTTTGATATCACCAACTGTAAGTCCATTACAAATATCCATGAACATAAGCATCGATGTATGAAATTATTTTGTAAATATATTTAAATTAATTAAACTGAGAAATATTCTTATGAAGAATAATACTTACAATGCTCAAATATAATTGCATTATTAAGAAGAAAATATTTTGTACATAATTCTCATTGACTCCAGAGAATGTGTCACTGTGAGCAACATGTGTCATGAAAGAAAAGAATTTAATAAAACTGAAACCATGTGACCAAACCTAGGCTGAAAGGACACTCCAATATTACAGTGCTATAATAATATTTGTGATAGCAGATTTAAAAGCCTGAATGGGGATTTGAATACTTTGGCCACCTCATGCAACGAGTTGACTCACTGGAAAAACTCTGATGCTGGGAAAAGTTGGGGGAGGGAGGAGAAGGGGACGAAAGAGAATGAGATGGCTGGATGGCATCACCGACTCTTTGGACATGAGTTTGGGTGAACTCCTGGAGTTGGTGATGGACAGGGAGGCCTGGCGTGCTGTGATTCGTGGGGTCACGGAGAGTCGGACACGTCTGAGCGACTGAACTGAACTGAACTGAACCGAAAGAATTCCGTGTGATAAGGATTTTGCTGAACTGTCATCGTTAAAATGTCTTGAACTTTTCTTTCAACTCTGGAATGAAAAACAGAGTCAGATCAGAGAATGAGCATGTATGAACAAAATCATCCCTCCTAAAATGCATAAAAGATTGAAATTCATTCACAATAATCCATTGAGTGGTCATCCAGCCTCTACTTAAATAGCTACGGTTCTGGTTAGAGATTGCTTTAGACCCCCCTACACCTGTCTAGTTTAGCTCCTTGAACCCTGCTTCTGCTGCTGCTAAGTCACTTCAGTCGTGTCTGACTCTTTGTGACCCCATAGACGGAAGCCCACCAGGCTCCCCCGTCCCTTGAACCCTACTGTAGCATAAAAAGGAGAGAGTGTAGTTAGGTCTAAATTGGAGAAGGTTTTTGTGTAAAGAATTATTCAAAAATGGAGTTCCTGGAGTTATACCAGGAAATCCTACTGCTATTAAGCTCAGTTGCTCAATTATATTTGTCTCTTTGCAACCCCATGGACTGTAGCCCAGCAGGTTCCTCTGTCCTTGGGATTCTCCGGGCAAGAAAACTAGAGAGAATTGCCATTTCCTACTCCAGGGGATCTTCTCGACTCAGGGATCAACTTCTATCTCCCACATTGGCAGGCAGATTCTTTACACTGAGCCACCTGGGAAGCCCATTTTGGAGAACAGTTGATCAATAATGTTGTGATAGTTCCAGGTGTACAACAAAGTGATTCAATTATACATATACATGTATCTATTATTTTTTTCAGATTCTTTATCCATTTAGGTTGTTACCTTACATTGACCAGTGTTCTGTTTGCTGTACAGTAGGTCTTTTATTGGTTATTTTTGTGGGAGGAGTTGACTGAAGTTTATTTAGTGCTCTGAGAACTATGTTATTGTAAAAAACATATGCAATACTTCTTTTGACTCAACTGAAAAGAAACAGAAACTATAAAAAGATTTGCTGTTGTTTTTATTCAGTCACTAACTAGTATCTGACTCTTTGTGACCCCATGGACTGCAGCAGGCCAGGCCTCCCTGTCCTTCACTATCTCCTGGAGTTTGCTCAAACTCACGGAGTCAGTGATGCTTTCTAACCACCTCATCCTCCGCTGCCTGCTTCTCTTCTCACTGTCAGTCTTTCCCAGTGTCAGGGTCTTTTCCAATGAGTTGGCTTTTCACACCAGGTGACCAAAGTATTGGAGCTTCAACCCCATTCACCAGCAGTCAAAGACTTACTGAGCATGGTCCTGCCCACCAGAGCAAGTTCCAGGTTTCCCCACAGCCAGTCACTCCCATAAGGAAGCCTGCACAATCCTCTTATGCTCATCCATCAGAGAGCAGAGAGAAGAACTATAATTTCACAGCCTCCAGAATGAAAACCACAGTCACAGAAAGTTAACCAAAATGATCAAATGGATCACAGCCTTGCGCAACTCAGTGAAGCTGTGAGCCAGGCCATGCAGGGCTACCAAAGATGGACGGGTCATGGTGGAGAGTTCTGACAAAATGTAGTCCACTGGAGAAGTGATGGCAAAGAACTTCAGTATTCTTGCTTGAGAACCCCATGAAAAGTATTAAACGTATTGTAGTTGCTCAGTCACTAAGTCGTGTCTGACTCTGTGAAACCATGGATTGCAGTATGTCAGTCTTCCCTGTCCTTCACTATCTCCTGGTGTGGGGAGCCAGCATGAGAGACCCAGCCCATGACAAGGTCTCGGTTCGAGGAGCTGGCATGCAAGGCCATCCAGACCTCTGGGGATTTCTTGGGGCCACCCCATCATCTATTCCCGCGCCTCTGTCTTTTCTTCTTCTGATGCTTGGTAGTCCTCTGTGCTTTCTAAGAATTCTGACTCCTGCTCAAATATCCCACTTGAAGCTTTTGTATGGCAGAAATACAGTCCCTGGGGGTGTATGGGCCCTATTCTGTTCTGTTACATTCCATCGCTCAGTCGTGTCTCACTCTCTGCGACCCCGTGGACTGTAGCCTACCGGGCTTCTCCATCCATGGGATTCTCCAGGCAAGAATACTGGGGTGGGTTACCATTTCTTTCTCCAGGGGGTCTTCCCGACCCAGGGATCGAACCCGCGTCTCCCGCATTGGAGGCAGACGCTTTAACCTCTGAGCCACCAGGGAAGCCCCATGGACCCTATAAACAGGCCTAAAAATGAAAAAAATATTTTTACACAGAACATCCTACCCCTTCTGGCCCTGTTGGGGTTATAAATGTCAACTTAGAATTTGGAATGAGTCTGCTAACAATAGGCCTAAACACTCCACAAGCAAAATAGATACAGAGATTTTCACAAGTTTAGAAGGGCCCCTTAGAGTGAGATATGGAGGGAGCTCATGAGACTCTTGGCCCTCAAGGTCACATACCAGTGCTTGCTGATATGTCTCTCTACCCCCTGTCTATGGTGTGCCTGGGAGTATACTAGAAGTAAACACAGAAATAAAGGGTGAAAATTGTCTCTGCAGATGTATGGGGGTAGAGCCCCAAACCAGATACCATGCTACCTGCTGCTGCTGCTGCTAAATCAATTCAGTCGTGTCCTACTCTGTGTGGTCCCATAGATGGAAGCCCACCAGGCTCCCCCGTCCCTGAGATTCTCCAAGCAAGAACACTGGAGTGGGACCATGCTACGTAGGGAGTCACAAAGTCTGACCAGAACTGAGGCTCCCAAGATAAAGCTTGTTAATAGTTTTTACAGTTGACAAACTGCCACCTGACCTGCCTCTTGAGAAACCTGTATGCAGGTCAGGAAGCAACAGTTAGAACTGGACATGGAACAACAGACTGGTTCCAAATAGGAAAAGGAGTACATCAAAGTCGTATATTGTCACCCTGCTTATTTAACTTATATGCAGAGTACATCATGAGGAATGCTGGGCTGGAAGAAACACAAGGTGGAATCAAGATTGCCAGGAGAAATATCAATAACCAGAGATATGCAAATGACACCATCCTTATGGCAGAAAGTGAAGAGGAACTGAAAAGCCTCTTGATGAAAGTGAAAGAGGAGAGTGAAAAGGTTGTCTTGAAGCTCAGAATTCAGAAATCTAAGATCATGGCATCTGGTCCCATCATTTCATGGGAAATAGATGGGGAAACAGTGAAAACAGTGTCAGACTTTATTTTTTGGGGCTCCAAAATCACTGCGGATGCTGATTGCAGCCATGAAATTAAAAGACGCTTACTCGTTGGAAGGAAATTTATGACCAACCTAGATAGCATATTAAAAAGCTGAGACATTACTTTGCCAACCAAGGTCCGTCTACTCAAGGCTATGGTTTTTCCCGTGGTCATGTATGGATGTGAGAGTTGGACTGTGAAGAAAGCTGATCCCCGAAGAATTGATGCTTTTGAACTGTGGTGTTGGAGAAGACTCTTGAGAGTTCCTTGGACTGCAAGGAGATCCAACCAGTCCATTCTAAAGATCAATCCTGGGTGTTCATTGGAAGGACTGATGCTAAAGCTGAAACTCCAATACTTTGGCCACCTCATGCAGAGAGTTTACTCACTGGAAAAAACTCTGATGCTGGGAAAGGTTGGGGGCGGGAAGAGAAGGGGAGGACAGAGAATGAGATGGCTGGATGGCGTCACCGACTCCATGGACATGAGCTTGAGTGAACTCCGGGAGTTGGTGATGGATAGGGAGGCCTGGCGTGCTGTGATTCATGGGGTCGCAGAGTCGGACACGACTGAGCGACTGAACTGAACTGAACTGACTGAACTGCTACACAATTAAAGCCATTTTTCATGCCTGTGGCCTTGATGTCTTAAGAACCCATTGTTTGAGTTATGCATGAAGGTACTGACTATTCTGGAAGATGGTCTATGACTGCATTTCTGGCACAATCTTTTCAAGACAATCCTGCCTCCCTTTTTAAAATTATTGGTTTTAGGGTATATATGCACTAATGTGAAAAAAATAAAGTAGTCTTGATTCTGCACTCAACCAAGACTCGACTCACTTTCTTTTCCTCACCAACGCTGCTCATCCTGAGGGTATCCCTAGACTCTTCAAACTCATATCCATTGAGCCGACCGTGCCATCCAACCATCTTATTCTCTGTCACACCCTTTTCTTCCTACCTTCAATCTTCCCCAGCATCAAGGTCTTTTCCAATGTATTGACTCTTCACATCAAGTGGCAAAAGTACAGGAGCATCAGCATCAGCCCTTCCAATGAATATTCAGGTTTGATTTCCTTTAGCATTGACTTGTTTGCTCTGCTTGCTGTCCATGGGGATCTCAAGGGTGTTCTCCACCACCAAAAATTGAAAGCATCAATTCTTTCTTGCTCAGCCTTCTATATGGTCCACCTGGCTCAGATGGTAAAATAATTTGCCTGAAATTAGGGAGACCAGGTTTCAATCCCTGAGCCAGGAAGATCCCCTGGAGAAGACAATGGCTACCCACTCTAGTATTCTTACCTGGAGAATTCCAAGGACAAAGGAGCCTGGTGGGCTACACCATGGGGTTGCAAAGAATGGGACATTACTGAGTGAATAACACAAACTTATCTGTTAATATTGTAGAATGACTTTACAGAAACACTGCAGATGTCCCCCAGTTTCTGAAAGTTTACATTAGCCACCTGACTTTTATGAAGACCAACAATGGTAATTGTTTCACTTATGAAAAAAAAAAAAATCCAAAAGGGACTTTGTTTTCCTCCAAAAAAGAAATCCATCATACTAAGATTGGTTATTTTTTAAAACTTTTTTTCTTAAATTTTCTTTATTGAAAATTATTTAATTTGCAATGCAGTGTTAGTGTTCAGATGCACAGCAAAGTGATTGGATTGTGTGTGTGTGTGTGTGTGTGTGTGTGTGTGTGTGTGTATACATATATTCTACTGTGGCTCATGAGGAGATCATGAGCTCCTTATTGCCAAATTCAGACTTAAATTGAAGAAAGTAGGGTAAACCACTAGACCATTCCGGTATGACCTAAATAAAATTCCTTATGATTGCACAGTGGAAGTGAGAAATAGATTTAAGGGACTAGATCTGATAGACAGAGAGCCTGAAGAACTACGGATAGAGGTTCCTAACATTGTACAGGAGACAGGGACCAAGACCATTTCCAAGAAAAACAAATGCAAAAAAAGCAAAATGGCTGTCTAAGGAGGCCATAAAAAGAGCTGTGAGAAGAAGTGGAAAGCAGGAGAAAAGGAAAGATATATCCATTTGAATGCAGAGTTCCAAAGAATAGCAAGGAGAGGTAAGAAAACCTTGCTCCGAGATCAATGCAAAGAAATAGAGGAAAATAGTAGAATGGGAAAGACTAGAGATCTCTTCTAAAAATTAGAGATACCAAGGGAATATTTCATGCAAAGATGGGCTCAATAAAGGACAGAAATTGTATGAACCTAAAAGAAGCAGAAGATATTAAGAAGAGGTGGCAAGAATACACAGAAGATCTGTACAAAAAAAATCTTCATGACCCAGATAATCACTATGGTGTGATCACTCACCTAGAACCAGACATCTTGAAATGTGAAGTCAAGTGGGCCTTAGGAAGCATCACTACGAAAGCTAGTGGAGGTGATGGAACTCCAGTTGAGCTATTTCTAATCCTAAAAGATGATGCTGTGAAAGTGCTGCATTCAACATGCCAGCATTTTGGAAAACTCAGCAGTGGCTACAGGACTGGAAAAGATCAGTCTTCATTCCAATCCCAAAAAAAGGGAATGCCAAAGAATACTCAAACTACCGCACAATTGCACTCATCCCACACACTACCAAAGTAATTCTCAAAATTCTCGAAGTCAGGCTTCAACAATACGTGAACTATGAATTTCCAGACGTTCAAGCTGATTTTAGAAAAGGCAGAGGAACCAGAGATCATATTGCCAACATCTGCTGGATCATCAAAAAAGCAAGAGAGTTCCAGAAAAATATCTATTTCTGCTTTATTGACTTTGCCAAAGCCTTTGACTGTGTGGATCACAATAAACCATGGAAAATTCTGAAAGAGATGGGAATACCAGACCACCTGACATGCCTCTTGAAAAATCTGTATGAAGGTCAGGAAGCAGCAGTTAGAACTGGACATGGAAAAACAGACTGGTTCCATATAGGAAAAAGAGTATATCAAGGCTGTATATTGTCACCCTGCTTATTTAACTTATATGCAGAGTACCTCATGAGAAATGCTGGGCTGAATGAAGCACAAGCTGGAATTAAGATTGCTGGGAGAAATATCAATAACCTCAAATATAGAGATGACACCACCCTTATGGCCGAAAGTGAAGAAGAGCTAAGGAGCCTGTTGATGAAAGTGAAAGAGGAGAGTGAAAATGTTGGCTTAAAGTTCAACATTCAGAAAACTAAGATCATGGCATCTGATCGTATCACTTCATGGCAAATAGATGGGGAAACAGTGGAAACAGTTATTTCTTTGAGCTCCAAAATCACTACAGATGGTGACTGCAGCCATGAATTTAAAAGACACTTACTCCTTGGAAGGAAAGTTGTTATGACCAACCTAGACAATATATTAAAAAGCAGAGACATTATTTGCCAAAAAATCTGTGTAGTCAAGGCTATGTTTTTTCTAGTGGTCATATATGAATGTGAGAGTTGCACTATATAGAAAGCTGAGCGCTGAAGAATTGATGCTTTTGACCTGTGGTGTTGGAGAAGACTCTTGAGAGTCCCTTGGACTGCAAGGAGATCCAACCAGTCCATCCTAAAGGAGATCACTGGAAGGACTGATGCTGAAGCACCAATACTTTGGCCACCTGATGCGAAGAGCTGACTCATTTGAAAAGACCCTATTGCTGGGAAAGATTGAGGGCAGAAAGAGAAGGGGATGACAGTGGATGAGATTGTTGGATGGCATCACCGACCCAATGGACATGAGTTTGAGTAAACTCTGGGAGTTGGTGATAGACAGGGAGCCCAGATGTGCTGCAGTCCATGGGGTCACAGAGAGTCAGACATGACTGAGCAACTGACATGGACTGAACAGATTCTATTTGAGATCCTTTTCCATTATAGGTTACCTTTAACATATTAATGTTATTTTGTAAAAGTGAAATGACGTAACTTGAACTTTCAAAATAGGAATAAACTTCTACTGCTAAAATATATTGCTATAGGTGAGACATGGCTATTTCTTTACAATATTAATCTGATTTCTGTCATACATCAACATGAATTAGCCCTAGGCTGGAAGTTTGTAATGGAACTTGATTCTAGTATAATAGATCTTCAGATGTGATCGGAGGCAAATAAATTAGTTAACCTCTCTTGGCTTCAAATTGTTTCTCTGTAAAATGGGGATAATGATACTGGTATCACTTTAGTATCAGTTTAGTTTGTGGATAAATCAACTGAGAAGAATGCCTGGCAGAGAAAAAAGGGGGTTCATATGATGTGAATACATGTATCATACGTACAGGGAGATATCTTTGGATACTAATCATATGACTTTCTGCTGCGATTTGTAGAATATTTTTACTGTTGTTCCAAATGATTCCTCAATCTCGGTATTAAAAATGAAAACATTTCTTCTATATTCAAGGAAATTGTGAGCTATAGAGATATTTTGGAAAAAAGACAAAATTGAGTAATTTCAAAATTTTTGGTTTCTTTTTATTCTCTTAGGAAGAAACTTACATTGTGATTTATCCTTTTGTTGGTGTCACTTATTTTGCTTTTGGTATATTCATAGTGCAGAAAAAACACTGGTTTCTATTCTTTCACTCAAGTGTCCCTTCCCCATGTATCTACCTAAGAATGTCTGTTGCTTGTTTTATTTACAACAGACTAAGCCTATGACCCAAACAGTAACGCTGAATGAAAAAGCCGAAGTTGAACGGTTCTATGAATACCTACAAGACCTTTTAGAACTAACACACAAAAAAGATGTCCTTTTCATTATAGGGGACTGGAATGCAAAAGTAGGAAGTCAAGAAACACCTGGAGTAACAGGCAAATTTGGCCTTGGAACACGAAATGAAGCAGGGCAAAGGCTAATAGAGTTTTGCCAAGAGAATGCACTGGTCATGGCAAACACCCTCTTCCAACAACACAAGAGAAGACTCTACACATGTACATCACCAGATGGTCAACACCGAAATCAGATTGATTATATTCTTTGCAGCCAAAGATGGAGAAGCTGTATACAGTTAGCGAAAATAAGACCAGGAGCTGACTGTGGCTCAGATCATGAACTCCTTATTGCCAAATTCAGATTTAAATTGAAGAAAGTAGGGGAAACCACTATACCATTTAGGTATGACCTAAATTAAATCCCTTCTGATTATACAGTGGAAGTGAGAAATAGATTAAAGGGACTAGATCTGATAGATAGAGTGCCTGATGAACTCTGGACGGAGGTTCGTGACATTGTACAGGAGACAGGGACCAAGACCATCCCCATGGAAAAGAAATGCAAAATAGCAAAGTGACTGTCTGAGGAGGCCTTACAAATAGCTGTGAAAAGAAGAGAAGCGAAAAGCAAAGAAGAAAAGGAAAGATATAAGCATCTGAATGCAGAGTTCCAAAGAATAGCAAGGAGAGATAAGAAAGCCTTCCTCAACGATCAATGCAAATAGAGGAAAACAACAGAATAGGAGAGACAAGAGATCTCTTCAAGAAAATTAGAGATATCAAGGGAACATTTCATGCAAAGATGGGCTCGATAAAGGATAGAAATGGTATGGACCTAACAGAAGCAGAAGATATTAAGAAGAGGTGGCAAGAACACACAGAAGAACTGTACAAAAAAGATTTTCACAACGAAGATAATCACGATGCTGTGATTACTGACCTAGAGCCAGACATCTTGGAATGTGAAGTCAAGTGGTCCTTAGAAAGCTTCACTACGAACAAAGCTAGTGGAGGTGATGGAATTCCAGTTGAGCTATTTCAAATCCTGAAAGATGATGCTGTGAAAGTGCCGCACTCCATATGCCAGCAAATTTGGAAAACTCAGCGGTGGCCACAGGACTGGAAAAGGTCAGTCTTCATTCCAATCCCAAAGAAAGGCAATGTCAAAGAATGCTCAAACTACCGCACAATTGCACTCATCTCACATGCTAGTAAATTCATGCTCAAAATTCTCCAAGCCAGGCTTCAGCAATATGTGAACCGTGAACTTCCAGATGTTCAAGCAGGTTTTAGAAAAGGCAGAGGCACCAGAGATCAAATTGCCAACATTCCCTGGATCATGGAAAAAGCAAGAGACTTCTAGAAATCATCTATTTCTGCTTCATTGACTATGCCAAAGCCTTTGGCTGTGTGGATCACAATAAACTGTGGGAAATTCTTAAAGAGATGGGAATACCACACCACCTGACCGGCCTCTTAAGAAACCTGTTTGCAGGTCAGGAAGCAACAGTTATAACTGGACATGGAACAACAGACTGGTTCCAAATAGGAAAAGGAGTATGTCAAGGCTGTATATTGTCACCCTGATTATTTAACTTATATGCATCCTGAGGAACGCTGGTCTGGAAGAAACACCAGCTGGAATCAAGATTGTCGGGAGAAATATCAATAACCTCAGATATGCAGATGACACCATCCTTATGGCAGAAAGTGAAGAGGAAATCAAAAGCCTCTTGATGAAAGTGGAAGAGGAGAGTGAAAATGTCTTGAAGCTCAACATTCAAACCAAAGATCATGGCATCTGGTCCCATCACTTCATGGGAAATAGATGGGGAAGCAGTGAAAACAGTGTCAGACTTTATTTTTTTGGGCTCCAAAATCACTGCAGATGCTGATTGCAGCCATGAAATTAAAAGATGCTTACTCCTTGGAAGGAAAGCTATGACCAACCTAGATAGCATATTAAAAATCAGAGACTTTACTTTGCCAACCAAGGTCCGTCTAGTCAAAGCTATGGTTTTTCCCGTGGTCATGTATGGATGTGAGAATTGGACTATGAATAAAGCTGATCGGCAAAGAATCGATGCCTTTGAACTGTGGTGTTCGAGAAGACTCTTGAGAGTCCCTTGGACTGCAAGGAGATCCAACTAATCCATTCTAAAGGGGATCAATCCTGGGTGTTCATTGGAAGGACTGATGCTAAAGCTGAAACTCCAAAACTTTGGCCACCTCATGCAAAGTGTTGACTCATTGGAAAAGACTCTGATGCTGTGAGGCATTTGGGGCAGGAGGAGAAGGGGACAACAGAGAATGAGATGGCTGGATGGCATCACCGATTCGATGTACATGATCTTGAGTCAACTCCTGGAGTTGGTGATGGACAGGGAGGCCTGGCGTGCTGTGATTCATGGGATCGCAAAGAGTCGGATACGACTGAGTGACTGAACTGAACTGAAAGCAAAAGTGGGAAAAGTTCTGAGATCAAGGTCCTATGGAAATTTCATCAAAGTAATACATATGAAAATATCTGAAAAAAATAATAGTAAGATTCTGGTGAAAAACTTACTCTACAAATATCAAACTAAGGGTTTATAGTTGTTCTTTGCATTTACATAAACATAGAGACCTTAGCAAAAACCTTTAAATTTATCATAATGCCTTAAAAATGCCTACCCACATTCAATAACCAACAAATGCTAGTACTATGTTTTTCTTTTTCGAAAATGATCTGCAGTTTTTTTTTGTTTTGTTTTGATCTTTCACATTTTACTACAGATATAATCCTCTCTTGAATATAAATACTTTCTTTGCACTGTAAACAGCCTAAGTCACTTGTCTCTTCAACAAACTCCTCATGGCACTTTTTACCTCTGTGTTTCTCACTGTTTAAATGATAGGATTTAACATGGGAGTGAGGATTGCAAAGAACATAACCACAACTTGTCCACAGAGTAAGTGGTCATAGGACTCATGTAGGTGAATACACAGGGACTTAAAAAGGGCACTGCTACATAAAGTGGGAGCCACATGTAGAGAGGGCTTTGCGCCGTCCTTTAGAGCCATGGACTTCAGGGAGCTCAGGATGACTGAGCTCAGATGAGGAGCATGGAAAAAATAAGCTTGCACATGGCCCCAGTGTTAGCTGCCACCACAGTCCCAAGACTGTATGTGTCCCTGCAGGCCAGTTTCAACCATGAGAAGAAATCACACATGAAGTGGTCAATGTCATTGGAACCACAGAAGGTTAAGGTGAGAACGAAAAGAATCTGCACCGTGGCATGCAGGATTCCCCTGATCCAGGCCACCACCACAAGGACCTGACAGAGCTCCTGTCGCATAATGTTCCTACAGTGCAGAGGCTTGCAGACGGTGACATAGTGCTCATAGGCCATGATGATGATGAAGACAATCTCTGATCGTCCCAGGAAGTGTTCCAAAAAGATCTGAGTCAGGCAGCCACCCCAGGATATGATTCTTCTCTGGTACAGCAGGTCAGTAATTAATTTGGAGGTGGTGACTGAGGTCAAAGAGACATCTATTAAGGACCAGTGAATGAGAAAGAAGTACATGGGAGTAGAAAGTGTGGGACTGAGGGTAAGAGTAATGACAGTTAGCAGATTGGCCAGCATTGTAAAAAGAAATTGAACAAAAAGACTATTAAGTGTATTTTCTGCAAGAGTGGATTCTGTGTGAGTCCCAAGAGAATAGATTCAATCACGTTGTTGGGAGTCTTGCACACATCCATTTAGAAGGTAACACCTGCTTGGGTCTTGAATTATCTACAAAGAAGTGAAAAATGATACTGATTAAGCATAAAACTTTTGGTCTGAATTCTTAGAACAAAAATAGAATGACTTGGACTGTCGAGCACGTCCTTGGCACTTTTGGCCCATTACTTGTTTCAAGTCGTTCTTATTTTTCCAAGTTGCTCTCAGTCTCTTCAGACACCTAGTGCCAGTCACCTGTGAAACACCTATAGGACAACATTTGATGTGCAGTTGACTGAGTTGGGATATCTATTTGAGATCTGAATTCTTCTACTTGTTCCGCCTCCAAGTGATTCTTCAAAGTCATTTCAATGACCATTCTTCTGAGGACTCCTCTGTCTGTCAGCTTACTAATTATAATTCTCAGATGTATTTTGTAAGCTGAGAAGTATTGCACATAGGTAAGAGTTATTTTCTCCTCCATGAGAATTTTCACATGACCCCTCAACTCTGACAGAGAAAGAAATATACCATTAAAAATATATATTATAACCAGGAAGTTTAGGTAAATATATACTACATTGAAGGGCTTCCCTGGTAGCTCGCATGGTAAGTGAGCTCCTATCATACAGGAGACCGTGGTTCAATCCCTGGGTTCGGAAAATCCCCTGGAGAAGGGAATGGCAACACACTCCAATATGCTTGCCTGGAGAATATTGCCTATGGACAGAGGGGCCTGGTGGGCTATAGTCTGTGAGTTGCAAAGAGTCAGACAGGACTGACCGACTTTCACTTTCATACTTCATATGTCATTGAGTCCACTTTATAACTGGTACTAACCAGAACACATAAGCAATTCAACTATATGTCCTTCCTCACAATAGAGCTCGGCATGATACCTGCAGGGTCCGAAACCTATCTGATGATGATTAAATTCTTGGTGAATTGCCATTTGCCATGGGTAAAATATGACTGTTTCCCTAGACCGTAAACCTAGGAGGAATTCAAGTGCTCATCTTCTCCTGACATGTTTATCATTACTTTGTAGTAGATGAGAAATATAAATAAAAATTTATTTAAAAAGTCATCTTGTAATGCCTCCAATTTTTCTTCTAGCTGAGGTAGAAACAAATGCAACAATATTCATGGCAATAAACGTATTTCTAAGAATCACAGAACTTGGAAACACCTTTCAATTTACCAAAATAAAATACTTGTAAAAATGCCAGGAGATCCAACCAGTCCATTCTAAGGGAGATCAATGCTTGGTGTTCATTGGAAGGACTGATGCTAAAGCTGAAGCTGCAATACTTTGGCCACCTTATGCGATGAGTTGACTCACTGGAAAAGAGTCTGATGCTGGGAAAGGTTGGGGGCGGAAGGAGAAGGGGACGACCGAGAGTGAGATGGCTGGATGGCATCACCGACTCTGTGGACATGAGTTTGAGTGAACTCCGGGATTTGGTGATGGACAGGGAGGCCTGGCGTGCTGTGATTCATGGTGTCGCGGAGAGTCGGACACGACTGAGTGAATGAACTGAAATGAACTGAACTGAACTAAAAAATGGAGTAGTTGGTGAAGGTCACAGAGGACGATGGCATAGTGTGAAAGACAACTCCTATCTCCTGATCCTAAAATTAGTGGTCTCACTCTCCATGTTTTCATAACAATAATTTGTTTGCTAAATATTGTCACATCATAGAGTCCATTGATATCTTCAGTAAAGCACATGGTACCCAGTAAGTGGGAGGCTGGAACAGTATGTCATAAGAAGAAGCTATAAACATTTTTATGACATATATACACATTTGTATTTTGATAGCAGACTTCACTTATAAAAAGAGCCAAAATTAATTCACAGAAAATTTTCATAAGTTAGATACTTGTTTAGCTGAGAAATATATATATTTTTTCAGTCAACTATGGAGTAATGATAACTTACACCACCTATGGCTCAGATGGTAAAGAATCTGCCTACAATGCTAGAGACCCAGGTTCGATCCCTGGGTTGGGAAGATTCCCTGGAGAAGGGAATGGTAATCCACTCCAATGTTCTTGCCTGGAGAATTACATGGATAGAAGAGCCTGGCAGGCTTGCAGTCCGTGGGGTCACAAAGGTTCAGACGTGACTGAGTGAGTAACATTTCCATTTCAACATATGAATATAAATATATATAAATATGTATGTATGTGTATATATATATGAAGTGATAAAAATATATGAAGTGATAAGTATATATGTGTATATATATGATATATATCTTTATATATATATATGAAGTGAAAAGTGAACATGTTAGCTGCTAAGTCATGCCTGACTCTTTCGCGATCCCATGGAGTATAAACCACAAGGCTCCTCTGTCCATGGAATTCTGCAGGCAAGCATACTAGAGTGGGTAGCCATTCCCTTCCGCAGGGAATCTCCCCAACCCAGAGACTTACCCTGGTCTCCTGAATTGCAAGTGTATTCTTTACCATCTGAGGCACCGAATGGCTTATATACATATGTATAATCTCCTAAAGCACTTTTTCAAAGAGGATTCCAGATTCAAGGAACTAAGTATAGGGCCAAATTTCTAATAGTAAAATTGTTTTATAAATTTACTTTACTGTGTACTTTGAAAAAATTTGCATTTACACAGACTAATAATTCTTCATCTAATAAAGTATCATCCCCTATGGCATATAATCAAAACACATTTTATATAGCAGATTATAATGAAATACAACCCCAAGGAATTCTATATGATGTGAATAACACAGGTTGTGGAATAAGAATATTTGGGTTAAAAGCTGACTCACATGTTCTATGATCTAATTATTTAACCTTTAAGATCTTTCATTTATTCAGTAAAATAAGAATACCAAATTTTATATTTAGTATTGTTCTAACTACTTGAAAATCCTTTAAAGCTTTTGCGGTTGCTGCTAAGTCACTTTAAATATCGTATAACTAATTTTTCTGATTACTGACACTTTTCACCCAAGAGATCAAGAAATACAATATTATTTTTAATATATCAGATATATCAGTTCAGTTCAGTTCAGTCGCTCAGTCGTGTCCGACTCTCCGCGACCCCATGAATCACAGCACGCCAGGCCTCCCTGTCCATCACCAACTCCCGGAGTTCACTCAAACTCATGTCCACAGAGTCGGTGATGCCATCCAGCCATCTCATTCTCTGTCTTCCCCTTCTCCTCCCGCCCCCAACCTTTCCCAGCATCAGAGTCGTTTCCAGTGAGTCAACTCGTCGCATGAGGTGGCCAAAGTATTGCAGCTTCAGCTTTAGCATCAGTCCCTCCAATGAACATCCAGGATTGATCTCCTTTAGAATGGATTGGTTGAATCTCCTTGCAGTATAAGGGACTCTCAAGAGTCTTCTCCAACACCACACTTCAAAAGCATCAATTCTTCGGCGATCAGCCTTCTTCACAGTCCAACTCTCACATCCATACATGACCACGGGAAAAACCATAACCTTGACTAGACGGACCTTTGTTGGCAAAGTAATGTCTTTGCTTTTTAATATACTATCAAGGTTAGTCATAACTTTCCTTCCAAGGAGCAAGAGTCTTTTAATTTCATGGCTGCAATCAGCATCTGCAGTGATTTTGGAGCCCAAAAAAATAAAGTCTGACACTGTTTCCACTGTTTTTCCATCTATTTCCCATGAAGTGATGGGACCAGATGCCATGATCTTTGTTTTCTGATTGTTGAGCTTCAAGCCAACATTTTCACTCTCTTCTTTCACTTTCATCAAGAGGCTTTAGAGTTCCTCTTCACTTTCTGGCATAAGGGTAGTGTCATCTGCATATCTGAGGTTATTGATATTTCTCCCAGAAATCTTGATTCCAGCTTGTGCTTCTTCCAGCCCATCGTTCCTCATGATGTACTCTGCATATAAGTTAAATAAGCAAGGTGACAATATACAGCCTTGACGTACTCCTTTTCCTATTTTGAACCAGTCTGTTTTTCCATGTCCAGTTCTAATTGTTGCTTCCTGACCTGCATACAGGTTTCTCAAGAGGCAGGTCAAGTGGTCTGGATAACCACATTTTCAGAATGTTCCTCAGTTTATTGTAATTGACACAGTCAAAGGTTTTGGCATAGTCATTGAAGCAGAAATAGATGTTTTTCTGGAACTCTCTTGCTTTCTCCATGATCCAGGGAATGTTGGCAATTTGATCTCTGGTGTCTCTGCCTTTTCTAAAACCTGCTTGAACATCTGGGAGTTCACGGTTTACATACTGCTGAAGCCTGACTTGGAGAATTTTGAGCATGACTTTACTAGCGTGTGAGATGAGTGCAATTGTGCGGTAGTTTGAGCACTCTTTGGCACTGCCTTTCTTTGGGACTGGAATGAAGACTGACCTTTTCCAGTCCTGTGGCCACTGCTAGGTTTCCAAATCTGCTGGCATATTGAGTGCAGCACTTTCACAGCATCATCTTTCAGGATTTGAAATAGCTCAACTGGAATTCCATCACCTCCACTAGCTTTGTTCGTAGTGAAGCTTTCTAAGGACCACTTGACTTCACATTCCAAGATGTCTGGCTCTAGGTCAATAATCACAGCATCGTGATTATCTTCGTTGTGAAAATCTTTTTTGTACAGTTCTTCTGTGTATTCTTGCCACCTCTTCTTAATATCTTCTGCTTCTGTTAGGTCCATACCATTTCTGTCCTTTATCGAGCCCATCTTTGCATGAAATGTTCCCTTGATATCTCTAATTTTCTTGAAGAGATCTCTTGTCTCTCCTATTCTGTTGTTTTCCTCTATTTGCATTGATCTTTGAGGAAGGCTTTCTTATCTCTCCTTGCTATTCTTTGGAACTCTGCATTCAGATGCTTATATCTTTCCTTTTCTTCTTTGCTTTTCGCTTCTCTTCTTTTCACAGCTATTTGTAAGGCCTCCCCAGACAGTCACTTTGCTTTTTTGCATTTCTTTTCCATGGGCATGGTCTTGGTCCCTGTCTCCTGTACAATGTCACGAACCTCCGTCCAGAGTTCATCAGGCACTCTATCAATAAGATCTAGTCCCTTAAATCTATTTCTCACTTCCACTGTATAATCATAAGGGATTTGATTGAGGTCATATCTGAATGGTCTAGTGGTTTTCCCTACTTTCTTCAATTTAAGTCTGAATTTGGCAATAAGGAGTTCATGATCTGAGCCACAGTCAGGTCCTGGTCTTGTTTTCGCTAATTGTATACAGTTTCTCCATCTTTGGTTGCAAAGAATATTATCAATCTGATTTCGGTGTTGACCATCTGGTGATGTCCATGTGTAGAGTCTTCTCTTGTGTTAGATATATCAGATATGTGCAAAGAGAGAAATGGAAAACAATTTTTTTCTATGTTATGTTCTACATCATCCTAGATTCCAGTAGGCCATGAAGTTTTCTTAGAAACAACTGCCTACATACACAAGCACATTATAAAAATGTGTAATTACAAGGAAAAATTTAAATTACTACAAAACAGGAGAGGTTCTGATGAAATGCTTTTTCTCTGATATTCTTTGAAATGGTTGAAAGAGCATCATGTTTGGATTTAGAATAATTCAGATCTTATTATTAACTGTATCTCTTATATCAAGAAGGTCTTTGAATTTCTTCAAAATTCATTGTTTTTCATCTGTGAAATGGGAATAATCATAGTAACTCTTAACTTACTTAGTTGCTGCTAGTGTCAGGAGAGAGGTATGGGATGAACTTTCTACTAAAAATATAGAAAAATGTAAAGACCATGATAGAAATGAAATATTCATAATTGGTCATTTCTTATCTGAAATTGCATTCCTGCTTAATAATATTATAATGGCATGATTGCCCTCTGGCTTCCTTATACTTCGTGGCAAATAGATGAGGAAACAATGGAAACAGTGACAGACTTTATTTTCTTGGGCTCCAAAAATCAATGCAGATGGTGACTGCTGCCATGAAATTAAAAGATGTTTATTCCTTGGAAGAAAAACTATGACAAATCTAGACAGAATATTAAAAAGCAGAGACATTGCGTTTCCAACAAAGTTCCATCTAGGAAAAGCTACGATTTTTCCACTAGTCATGTATTGACATGAGAGTTGGACCATAAAGAAAGCTGAGCACCAAAGAATTGATGCTTTTGAACTGTGGTGTTGGAGAAGTTTCTTTTAGTTCTCATGAACTGCAAGAAGATGCAACCAGTCCATTCTGAAGGAAATCAGTCCTGAATATTCATTGGAAGGACTGATGCTGCAGCTGCAACTCCAATACTTTGGCCACCTGATGTGAAGAACTGACTCATTTGAAAAGACCTTGATGTTGGGAAAGATTGAGAGAAAGAGGAGAACGGGACAACAGAGGATGAGATGGTTGGATGGTATCATCAACTCGATGGACATGAGATTGAGCAAGCTCCAGGGGATGGTGATGGACAGGGAAGCCTGACGTGCTGCAGTCCATGGGGTCACAAAGAGTCAGACAAAACTGAGCAATGGAGCAACTGAGCTACTACTACTAGGTTCCAAAACTGTTGCTCTTTAGGTCTAATACATAGATTCACATCACATGAACCCCCTATTATCTATCAGGCACATCAACTTCTGTTGATTTATCCGCCTTATTAAACTAGTTGTTCTGTTGTCACTGCCCCCTTTTTACAGAGAAGCAAATTAAGGCCAAGAGAGGTTTACTAATTTACTTGTGTCACATCAAACATGCTTCCCCCACAAAACGTGTCAGAAACTATTACACTGGAATACAACTTTCTTTCAAAAGTTTCACCAACAAACTTCCAATCCAGGTCTTTAAAATTCAGTCTTACTTTCTTTCAAATGAAACAGAAGTGTCTGTGATATGTTTTAGTCTATAGATGAGGAAATTATCTGCAGTCTTAATGACTCACTTTGTCCTTCAAAGAGATTGTGTCAGTGTTTTGTAATCTTGTATCACATTGTCTCTTGTCTTGTCAGTGTGTTGTAATCTTCTATATGGCAGTAATATATTTGAGCAGCGCAAGTCTGATCCTTATTGCCTTTTTGAAGGTTCAAGTTATGTCACTACATTTTTACAAAAGACCAACATTAGCATTGTAATAGATACCTATAATGGAAAACATCGAAAAAATTATATATATTATATAATATTATATAATGTTATATTATATATATACTATATATACATATATATATACATACAGTTTGTTGTTTTTTAGTCACTAAGTCATGTCTGACTCCTTTGGGACCCATTGGATTGTAGCCTGTGAGTTTCCTCTGTTCATGGGATTTCCCAGGCAAGGTTACTGGAGAAGGTTGACATTTTCTTCTTCAGAGGATCTTCCCAACTGAAGAATTGAACCCCCTTCTCCTGTTACAGGCAGATTCTTTATTACTGAGCCAGAATCACTTTGTTTTACAGTTGAACTAACACAAATTGTAAATTGATGTAATTCAATACAAAATGGAAAAACAATGCAAAAATCCATTAGCATTTACATGATAATGGATTCATGGATTTTTTAGGGGAAAGAGGGTAAAAGCAACTATACTTGAGATTTCTTTCCATTAGTGAAATTAAGTGAAATCAATTTAACTAAGATAAATTTTCAGAGAGTGGGAAATACCTGCAATATTTCTCCATGCACATGGAGAATACCAGGTCAACCTACATTGTTAATAACTCATACATCAAAACTTTTCCGACTACAACACTCCAACGCATTGTACTTCTCACAAAAGTCACTTTCTAAAACTCAATGATCAACTGGAGCTATTTCTTCTATAATTTGAACATATATTCTGAAGATGGTACTGAGGTGACCGAATTTTTAATAACCTTTACATGACTGTCTCAAATTCAAAAGAAACAGAACCTCTTCACACATGGTCTAGGCCTAAAAGATGATATTATCAGCACTTAACTCATTAGAATGGTCAAGTTTGCAATTGCTGGTGAGAATAAAACATTTTAAAAATACTTGGTCTAAATTATACGTGTTTCCTTTCTTTGTGACTGTTAGAGAGAATATGAAAATAATCCAGGGGTAAGGATGGGGGAAGTCTTCATTAAGTGTTGCTTCTATTCTAAGACCAAAGGGAATATTTGAAGAGGGAAACTGAGGTCAATGGTTGTGTCTTTGGGGCTATACTTGAGGCTTATTGGAGGCATGAGAAGATTAATGCAGTACACATTATAAACTGTCAGCATAAAACTCAGAAGGTATCAAAACCGAAGAAGGAATGTATGTATTCTCAGTCTGTATGACATTCTCAGTGGGTAGAGTCTTGCTGGTTTGTGAGTTTAAACCTTTTTCAGTTGCTCCTTCACACTCATCATTATAAATCTCTCCTGAGGACCAACTGTCTTCTGATTATTTATGATTCTTATTAAAAATATAGGGAAATAGATATGCTTCTCCTAAAAGTCAATGAGATACAAAATGTTTGAATCTGTTGTGTAAAAATAATTTGATTTAAACTGTTGAAGGTAAACTGTGAGGAATACATTTTGACATGTGTCCTTTGTAAAAGCAAAAATCCTCTTCACGTTTCCTGTAAGTGAAATTAAGTACTAATGTAGGTCATTATAAAAGTGAAGTGACTAAGATGAACTTTCAGAAAGTTGGGGATACCTGCAACGTACCTCAGTGCAGGTAGAGAATATCATGCCATCCTACATTATTATATAACTCTTTATAAGCAAAAGCTTCTCTGGTTCCAATACTGCAACTCTTGTTACTCCTCACAAATATCTCTTTGTCAAACACAGTGGCCAACTGGAGTTATTTTTTCCATAATTTGGCCACACAGTAATGCCTGAGCATGGTACTAGGGTGATTCTGTTTACTAAGTTTTGCAAGGCTGCCTCTAGGAGGCAAGAATATACAATGGAGAAAAGAATATCTGTTCAGTAAGTGGTTCTGGGAAAAATGGACAGCTACATGCAAAGAATGAAATTAGAAATCCTTTAACACCATACACATAAACCAACTTAAAATGAATTAAAGACCTGAATATTATACCAAACTCTACAACTCCCAGAGCAAAACATAGGCAGAATATTCTTTGACATAAATTGCAGCATTTTCTGGGATTCATCTTCTAGAAAAAGTTCAGTTCAGTCGCTCAGTCGTGTCCGACTCTTTGCAACCCAATGAATCGTAACACACTAGGCCTCCCTGTCCATCACCAACTCCCAGAGTCCACACAAACCCATGTCCATCGAGTCGGTGATGCCATCCAGCCATCTCATCCTCTGTTTTCCTCTCCTCCTCCCGGCCCAATCCTTCCTAGCATTAGGGTCTTTTCCAATGAGTCAGTTCTTCGCATGAGGTGGCTAAGTATTTGAGTTTCAGCTTCAACATCAGTCCTCCCAATGAACACCCAGGATTGATCACCTTTAGCATGAACTGGTTGGATCTCCTTGCAGTCCAAGGGACTCTCAAGAATCTTCTCCAATGCCAGAGTTGAAAAGCATCAATTCTTCGGGGCTCAGCTTTCTTCACCATCCAACTGTCACATCCATACATGACTACTGGAAAAACCATAGCCTTGACTAGACGGACCTTTGTTGGTAAAGTAATGTCTCTGCTTTTAAATATGCTATCTAGGTTGGTCATAACTTTCCTTCTAGGGAAAGAGAAATTAACAAATGGGACCTAATTATACTTAAGAAGATTTGGCACAACAGAAGAAACCATAAACAAAACAAAAAGACAATCTACAGAATGGGAGAAAACACTTGCAATTGAAGTGAATGACAAGGGACTTATCTCCAAAATATACAAATAGTTTATGCAGGGCTCACATGGGATCACAAAGAGTTGGACACAACTGAGTGACTTTCACTTCACTGCACTTCACCAATGGCTCATTGGTAAATAATCTGTCTGCAATGTAGGAAACACAGGAAATGCGGGTTCCATTCCTGGATTGAGAAGTTCCCCTGGAGAAAGGAATGACAACCCACTCCAGTATTCTTTTTTGGAGAATTCCATGTACAGAGGAGATTGGTGGTCTATAGCCCATGAAGTAACAAAGAGTTGGATATGACTGAGCAACTAACACACACAAACACAACACCTTGAGGAGCTAAACAGGTTTTATTTCCACAGGGCTTTTCCCATTGTTATCCTATAGAGTTACCATCTACTATTGGAAAAAAAAAAAAAAAGGCTCTGTGGTTAATTCACCTTAGGAAATTTAGACTTATATAATTTATCCAGAAAGTTCTGTTCAGTGTCTACAGTGGGTTAGAGAGTTATGGAAACTGAGTATATAAGGTTGAATAATACTAACATGGATTGTGTCTATGTGGGACTAAAATTCTAGGGTAGGGGAGTAGGTGGGTAACAATCAAGTAAATAAATAAATGTAAAGCATGATCTTGTTAGCAACGGGTAAGATGAAGAAAGCCCTGTCTACCTGTAGTTTCCACATCACGGTTGTTATCTTGTTCTCTGTGCCATATATTGTTATGTATCTGTGACTTGGAGCTACTTTTCCCACAGACAAAACCACAGCAGTATTCTATATTCCTGTTCAGTTCAGTTCAGTCATTCAGTCGTGTCTGACTCTTTGCAACCACAAGGACTGCAGATGAATTAATGTGATCTTAGTTTTTTAATGTTGAGTTTTAAGCCAACTTTTTCACTCTCCTCTTTCATTTTCATAAAAAGAATACATTTGAATCTGTTTTAATGAGGTGGAAGAAACTGGAGCCTATTATATGGAGTGAAGTAAGCAAGAAAGAAAAACACCAATACAGTATACTAACGCATATATATGGAATTTAGAAAGATGATAACGATAACCCTGTATATGAGACAACAAAAGAGACACAGATGTATAGAACAGTCTTTTGGACTCTGTAGGAGAGGGCGAGGGTGGAATGATTTGGGCGAATGGCATTGAAGCATGTATATTATCATATGTGAAATGAATCGCCAGTCCAGGTTCGATGCATGATACAGGATGCTCAGGGCTGGTGCACTGGGATGACCCAGAGGGATGATATGGGGAGGGAGGTGGGAGCGGGGTTCAAGATGGGGAACACATGTACACCAGGGGCAGATTCATATCAACGTATGGCAAAACCAATATAATATTGTAAAGTAATTAGCCTCCAATTAAAATTAAAGAAAAAAGAGACTCTTTAGTTCTTCTTCACTTTCTGCCATAAGGGTGGCATCATCTGCATATCTATGGTTATTGATACTTCTCCCAGAAATCTTGATTCCAGCTTGTGCTTCATCCAGCCCAGCATTTGGCATGATGTACTCTGCATATAAGTTAAATAAGCAGGGTGACAATATACAGCCTTGACGTACTCCTTCCCAATTTGGAACCAGTCCATTGTTCCATGTCCAATTCTAACTGTGACTTCTTAACTGCACACAGATTTCTAAGGAAGCAGGTAAGTTGGTTTGGTATTTCCATTTCTTTAAGAATTTTCCACAGTTTATTGTGATCCACACAGTCAAAGGCTTTAGGGTAGTCAATGAAGCAAGAGTAGGTGTTTTACTGGAATTCTTTGGAACCTAACCATGTGCTTTTTTTGTTGCAATTTATAAAGTGTTTGCTCTTCTTGTTTCAAATGGTTCCTTAAATCTTGCTATGGAGATGAAAACATTTTTATTATATTCAAGAAAAATGTGAACCATGAGGATATTTAAGAAAATAAGAGACAATTAAGGTTAATTTAAAGCTTTCTGTATAATGTTTGTGCCAAAAAATAATTGTAGATAGATCGTGAATTATTCATTCCTCCCACTGTGAGTGTCTCTCTTTTGATTTTGATGATTTCATAGTGTAGAAAAATATTCAGCTGTGATTCCCTCATTCAACTGCCCATTCCCTTGTTATCTTTCAAACAATTTTTATCCCTTATTTGCTTTACCACAAGCTAAGCAAAAATAAAGAAGTTCAGAGATCAAAGGTCCATAAAAAAGTCAATTTAATCCAAGTAGGATATACAGAAAATTTAGTAAAGTAGCAGTTACAGTTGAGAATCATAAACTCTACAATAATCAAGCTAATGGCTTACATTTTCTTTATTATTTTTCTTGTGGCTATGAACATTAATATTGAAGTCTATGTGTGTGTTGGTCTCTAGAAAGTACATTAAAACTTATAAAATGCCTAAGATATGTCTAGCCAATACTAAGTTATCAACAAATATTAGTTTCAGAGCCTTTTTTTTCTGTCAATGTTCTGCAAAATATTTTAGTTTCTATCATAATTTACAATAGGTTAAATGTTATCAATGCATATTAATCGTCCTCTAATTGGCATCATGAACAGCTACATTACTCTCCTCTTCAACAAACTCCTCACAGCATTTTTCACCTCTTTGTTTCTCACTGTGTAAATGATAGGATTTAACATGGGAGTGAGGATTGCAAAGAACACACTCACCAACTTGTCTTCGGGATAACTGATCACCGGACGGGTATAGGTGAAAATACAAGGGATAAAATAGAGCACCACTACTGCAAAGTGGGCACCACAGGTAGAGAGGGCCTTGCGCCGTCCTTCAGAGCCACGGGACTTCAGGGAGCTCAGGATGACTGTGTAGGAGACGAGGAGCAGGAAAAAAATAAGTAAGCACATGCCCCCACTGTTAGTGGCCACCACCATTCCCAGCCTGTAAGTGTTGCTGCAGGCAATTTCCAACAGTGAAAAGAAATCACACATGAAGTGGTTAATGATATTGGGGCCACAGAAGGTCAGGTCCACAGTGAATAACATCTGCACGGTGGCGTGCAGGATCCCCCCGATCCAGGCCACCACCATCAGGAGCTGGCAGAGCCCCTGTCGGACGATGGTCGTGTAGTGTAGAGGCTTGCAGATGGCCACGTAGCGGTCATAGGCCATGGCAGTGAGGACTATGACCTCTGATGCTGCCAGGAAGTGCTCCACAAAGAGCTGAGTCAGGCAGCCACCCCAGGAGATGGTTGTCCTCTGGTGCAGTAGGTCAATGATCATTTTCGGGGTGGTGACGGAGCTGAAGATGCCATCTATGAAGGATAAGTGAGTGAGAAAGAAGTACATGGGGGCAGAAAGTGTGGGGCTGAGGGAGATGGTGATGATAATGAACAGATTGGCCAGCACAGTGAACAAGAAAATGAACAAAAAGACAACAAAGAGTATTTTCTTCAAGTGTGGATTCTGTGTGAGTCCCAAGAGAACAAATTCAGTCACATTGTTGGGAGCCATGAGATTCATTTATAAACGCCCACCTTCCTGGGGCCTGAATCGCCTACAAAGATAAAGAATGATACTTGTTAATCAGGAAGGGTTATTGTCTGAATGTCTTAGAACAAAAACAGAGCAGTTACGGTGACTGTGGAGCATGTCCTTGGTATTTTTGCCCTATAGTTGCTTTAATCTTATTTTTTTTAATACTTCCTCTATGATGCTTTCTACCTCTTCAGACATCTAGTCTCTCTCACCTGTAAACACCTATAGGTCAACTTTTAATTACCAAAAATACATTGGGCAATCTACATGGGATCTGGATTTTTCTCCTGGCTCCAATTCCACGTGAGTCTGACAAGTAATCTTAGTGCTCTGTACTTCTGAGCCTTCCTTCTAGTCAATTTACAAATTGTGATCCTCAGATTAATCCTGTAAACCTGGAGTTACCCCTCAAATGTAAGAGTTATTCCCTCTTCCATAAGAATTTTCATCTGAACCCTCAGCTCTTACTGTGGAAAGACATCATCAATAAATATCTATCATAAGCAGGCATGTTAAGGCACATATATAAAAATCTTTCACAACACATCCTCTCTGGTACCTATCAGAACACATAGAGCATTCAATTGTGTTTCCTCACTTATCATAGTACCTGGCATAATATCTGTAGTCCTTGAAACCTATTAGATGATGACTAAATGCTTGGTGAATTACCATTTTCCATGGATAGGTATACAACTCCTTGTCCTAACCATAAACTTAAGAGAAATTTAAGTGTTCTCATTCTCCTGCTCTGTTTATCATTACTTGATGAGAAACAAGCTTTTGAAAGGAAGCTGCATTCCAATTTAATAATTTCTCATACTCTTTCTGGGGTGGATGTGAAAATATTCTTGCCTCTAAGAAAGAGAATCTTACTGAGTCATTTTACCTTCAAGATGATTATGGCATTTATTAATTGATTTTTTATTCTTTAAAGCATTGATCCACATACAATTTATTTATTTTTTTAATTTTTTATTTTTTAAAATTTATTTTATTGGAGGCAAATTACCTTACATTAACATATTGGTTGGTTTTCCATATATTGACATGAATCTGCCCCGGGTGTACATGTGTTCCCTTTCTTGAACCCCCCTCCCACCTCCGTCTTCCCCATATCCTACCTCCAGGTCACCCTCGTGCACCAGCTCCAAGCATCCTGTATCATGCATCGAACCTGGATTGGTAATTCATTTCACATATGATAATATACATGCTACAATGCTGTTCTCCCCAATCATCCCACCTTCACCCTCTCCCACAGAGTCCCAAAGACTGTTCTATATATCCTTATGTATTTAACAAATATGCAAGAGTTTTTTATCCATGTTTACTGAATCTGTAATTTACTTTATACTTACATGTTGTAAAAGTATAAAGTAAATTACAGGTTCAGTAAACATGGATAAAAAACTGTTGCATAGGTGTTCAATACATAAGGATCTGTTAGGGAAAATAAATCCTTATTTTCAAAGTTTTAAAATGAATATTTCAATGTGGAGAACTAACTGAAATAGCTTGCCCTGTAAGTTAAAGAGATAGATAATGCACTTTACATATATACACAGACTAACACAAATATATCAAGTTTGTTGCACACTGATAAATACTTATTGCAAGTTAATTCATTCAACAAATAACAAACATCTGAGCTACTAAGGAAGCCCCCAACAGATATTTATGGGATACTTAATCTGTATTTTAATGTATGTATGTTTACACAGAGTGATAAAAAGAATCCTTGTTAATTGCCCATAATGCTTGATATTTTATTACCAAACAACAGCATCTCATTCCACCATGAGAGGAATGACCTTCCCACTCCTTTATGTTTTTGCTAAATGTATTCCTATGACTTATTCTCCAGTCTTTCCATACTAGCTATCATTCCTGGTTCGAGGATACTGCATTACTAACAGAATGAAAAATTGGGGATATACAAAGAAATGAGAAGAGAAACCATAAATATAATACAATGTATTCTGAAAAAATTTATTTCCCTTTCAAGGATAAAGAATTTTATTTTTAAATTATCCAAAATGAAAATTTTTTACTTAAGCGGAAACAAAGTGCTGAAGCTTCAATATATTTCCTTATTTTGAATTGGGATCACAGAAATGATGAGAAAAGATAATAGTGTATCAATACATAAAGCAGAATTAGACATAGTTATGTCTAATTAAGTGTTTTAGGGATAACTCTGAGGAAATATAAATTACTTTTCCATTTTTGTTTGACTCCACAATATTCTCCTTAAGAATAAATTCTAATGGAAAATATTTTTGAAAGGGAAAATTCATTATTTAAAAGTATTAAGAGCTGTGAAAAATTTAGCTGTGTTAATGGAATGATTATCATTGGAGAAAAATTTAGCTGTTAATGGAATGATTATCATTAGAGAAATGGTGTTTTAAAAAGTCGTGCAATATATTTGGAAAATTCTAATGTATCATTAAGTGGGGAAATTTCGGATGCAAAGTTGAAATATAAAATTATTCTAACAAATTATTATTTTAAGTAATATAAATAAATATCACTGAGAATAAATACACATTTGTACTTCTAAGTTGGTAGCATTGTAGTTGAGCCTAACATTCCGGATGTTTACTGAAGAAAGGTTTTAAATCTCACATCAGTGAGGATGAAGGGTGATTATATAATTTGTAAGATCATTTTTAAACCTGAGGGTCTATGATTATATGATTTCATTGAAAAAATAAATCTCACCTATGAACGTGACTGATATAGGTCCATGACCAGGGCTTCATGCAACTGTTAGTTCACCAAAAATGAGGTAAGTTGTAAAGTTAAAATGTCAACTAGCTCGGCTACAGAAAATGTCTCTGTTGATTTATAAATGGTATCTTTGCATAAGATCTTCCTCTTGAGTCTTAAAGGTGCCACAGGTATCCTGTTTGTAGGCAAAATCTGTAACGTTTCTTAACTGTGGCTAATTGGACCCCAAGGGTATTTCACCATCATTAACAAATTTTGCCAGCAACCCAATTATTTCACTTAACTGAACTTCAGAAGATAACTTTTATAGCACTCATCTTTAATTTTGATCTCCTCCTTAGGTTTACATAAAGACAAAATGCTAAGTAGAGCACTTCAGAATTCAGAAATTTAATTTAAAACTCAGTGAAATATGGAGTATAAATATTGATTATTATTTATCTTAAACATTTTGGTGGGTAACTGATTATTTTATTGTATTTTATTTTAAATTTATCTATCATTTGCTCTAATATTTCTTAAATATTATTTTCATATGTACATTAAGTGATATTATGAACCCTGTATATTACTAATATTGGCACTTTACACCTAATAAAGTTTACAGTAGTTTTTCGAAGTAGCTATAACTTGTGTCAATTCTGGATTTAACATAAAAAAAACATGAAAATAATTCCACTCTTCAGTTATATTCAAAGATGGAAAAATGCATTTATTTGCCATTTTTAATTAATCTCTATTGAATAAAATAGTAGGCAATAATATTCACAGTTAACAACAAGAGACTATGACAGGAAATAAAAATGTCATTTACCAAGGGAAAATATGAAGCTAGGTCACTAAATCCGGGACCAAGACTCTGATCTCCAAATTATTATTTATAACTAATATGTAATGATACTCTTATGTTACCACCAGCTCTAAAAACCTATTGCAGTTGTCTACTAAAAGAAATACATACCATTATTTGAAATTATACTGTAAATCAATTTCCTTCAATTCAATTCAGGAATGTAGAACCACACTCACTCAACATGTACAAATATGGTTGCATTAATAAAAAATTTGTACATAATTCTGGATTATCTCCAGAGAATGTGTCACTGTGAGCATGATGTGTCATGAAAGAAAAGATTTAAAGAAACTGAAACCACATGACTGAACCTAGTTTGACTCGACACATAGAGCAGTTATTGTGATGACAGATGCCAAAGACAGTCTGAATGAGGATTTGAACTCTGTAAAGAACTATAAGGGATGTTGTTGGAGTGTAATCATGAAAATGTCTTTAAACGTTTTTTTTCAACTCTGGAATGAAAGGCAGAGTCAGATCAGAGAATCATCATGTATTGGCAAAGTCATGATTCTAAACCTCATAAAAGATTGAAATCCATTCAAAATGGCTCATAAAGACTCTAAGTAAATAGTTATCATGCTGGATAGAGAGATTACTTTAGAATCTATACACCTGTCTAGTATATCACCCAAATCCCTAGAGTAGCACCAAAGGGGAAGAGAATAAACTTAGATCTAAATAAGTGAATGTTATCATGAAAATAACTTTTCAAAAGAGTTCCTGAAGTTATAGGAAAGTCCATTTCCAGGAAAGCCTGTATCCATGATACCAATCCATGGACAGATAGTTTAAAACCCTGGAAGGACAGCAGCACAGAATCTCAAACTTGAACAGTAAATCTGAATGAAAACAGGAGACATTATATATGGATCTTTTCATAGTCAATCAGGAATTATTCAATAGTTGAGGTGTGGTTTGACCTACGACAGTTTCAGGGACTGATTTCACAAAATCTGGTACTGTCAAAGTGTTCTCATGGCAGCTTCGTGAGCTTCAATAGATAGAAGGACATATTCTCAAGATAACAAAGCACTCAAGCACACATATTGTCTTAGTCCGATCCAAGGAAACATTCATCCCGGAATACATCTCTTAAGTTGTTTACCAGATATGGAAAAGTTCTAGGAAGGGGGCTGTGTTTTCATAGTTCTTCCAATTTTACTTCTGACAGAAGTAGAAGCAAATCTAATAATATTTAAGGCAATAAACGTTTTATATTGAGCCAGAATCTCAGAACTTGGAAACATCTTCCAATTTGCCTAAGTGAACTACTTGTAGAAGTAGGGGAAACTGTTTAAGGTTATAAAAGAAGATGATGGCATGTTGTGGAATGAAAATAATGTCTCCTCACAGACATAAAGAAGAGAATTGTGGACACTCTGGGGGAAGGAGAGGGCAGAAGGATTGAGAGAATAGTATTGAAATATATATGTTACCATGTGTAGAATAGATAGCTAGTAGGAAGTTGCTGTATATAACACAGAGAGTTCAGCCTGGTACTCTATGATGACTTAGACGGATGAGATGGGGTAAAGCATGAGGGAGGCTCAAGAGGGAGGCAATATATATTTATTTATGGTTGATTCACATTATTGTACAGTAGAAACCAATGTAACATTGTAAAACAATTATCTACCAAGTTAAAAAAAATAACAATACCTGAAGGACCTTCTATATAACACAGAGATCTATACTCAATATATTATAATAACTTATAAGGGAAAAAAATCTAGAAAAGGATGTGTGTGTGTGTGTACTTTGCTGTACCTCTGAAACTGACGTGACATTGTGAATCAACTATATTACAATAACATAAACAAATAATATCTGAAGAATCAAACCTAAAAAGCCCCAAAATTTTTTTTAAAAAATCATATCTCCTGATCCTTAAGCTAGTATTTTTACTTTCTATCATGTTTTCCTTACCATAATATGCTTTCTAAATATTTTTACATCACAAAGTCCATTGTTTTATTCAATAGGCCAACATATGGTACCCCTGAAGTGGGAAGTTGGCTCTTTCAAGAGAGGGAAAGACAAACTCATCTATGTCATATAGACACATTTGTATTTTGATAGAAGATTTCATTTTTTAAGAGAGCCAAAATTAATTGACAGCAATCTTACAAGTGAGGTAAGTTTCTTAGGTGAGAAATACTTTGATCAACTTTGAAATAATGACTTTGGCTTTGTTTCTATATATCCCTTATTAATGATCTACTAAACCAGTTTTCAAAGAGGATTCCAGATTCAAGGAAATTAAGTATAAAGCCAACTTTGTAGTAGGGGAGTTGTTTTATAAATATGTTTTACGGTGTGCTTTTGAAAAAGAAAAAACAAACAAACCTGCATTTAGTTGTTACTAGTAATTGTCAACATAAGAATGCTTCAGTTTCTGTGGCAGACAATCACAACTGTTTTTATATATCATACTGTAATCAAATATTAGCCCTAAGGAATCCTGTGTAATGTAAAGATCACAGGATGTGGAGTGAAAGTATTTGGATTAAGAACTAATTTATATATTCTTTGATCTAATGATTCAAGCTTTCAGAGCCTTAAATTTTTTTCTTCAAATGAGAGCACTAAACTTCAATTTTATATTTCTGTTGAGACCATTTGAGAACAGTTTAAAATTTTCACATTAGTTTAGATACTAAATTAAATTTTTATAATCACTGAAAACTTTTACTCAACAAACAAGAAATCAAATATAATTTTAAATATTAGATATATTGCGTGCCAAAGGAGCTTTGGCAAGTATCATCTTTCTTTTTTATATTCTATACTATTCTAGATACCAGTAGGCCAAAGAGTTTTCTGAGTACCAATCACTTATGCGTGCAGGTGGATTATATGAGTGTAATTAGAAAGAGAATTTTTCAATCACTACAAATCAAGAGACTTGGTTCTGATGAAATGCTGTCTTTTCTCTGATACCTTTTGAAATAGTTGAAATACTATCAAATTTTAATTTAGAAGTATTCAGGTCTTAATACTAGTTCTGTCTCTGATACTGGTTGGTTAATTTAACTTTCTTCAAGTTCATTGCTCTTTATCTGTGAAATGGGAATAATTGTAATAATAACTTGCACAGGTATATAAGTGTCAGGTTAGAGGTATGGGAAGGGCTTTATAGTAATAATATATGAAAATGTAAAAGTCAAGATAGAAATAAAATATTCATGTTGAGCCATTTATTTTCTGAAATTGTATTCCTGCCTAATAGCATTCTAATGACATTTTTGACCTCTGTATTCCTTGCTGTGTAGATAACATGGGGGTAAACTCAGCAGTGGCCACAGGACTGGAAAAGGTCAGTCTTCATTCCAATCCCAAAGAAAGGCAATGCCAAAGATTGCTCAAACTACCGCACAATTGCACTCATATCACACGCGAGTAAAGTCATGCTCAAAATTCTCCAAGTCAGGCTTCAGCAATATGTGAACTGTGAACTCCCAGATGTTCAAGCAGGTTTCAGAAAAGGCAGAGGCACCAGAAATCAAATTGTCAACATCCGCTGGATCATGGAGAAAGCAAGAGAGTTCCAGAAAAACATCTATTTCTGTTTCATTGACTATGCCAAAGCCTTTGACTGTGTGGATCACAATAAACTGTGGAACATTCTGAAAGACATGGGAATACCAGGCCACCTGACCTGCCTCTTGAGAAACCTGTATGCAGGTCAGGAAGCAACAGTCAGAACTGTACATGGAACAACAGACTGGTTCCAATTAGGAAAAGGAGTACGTCAAGGCTGTATATTGTCACCTTGCTTATTTAACTTATATGCAGAGTACATCATGAGGAACGATGGGCTGGAAGAAGCACAAGCTGGAATCAAGATTGCTGGGAGAAATATCAATAACCTCAGATATGCAGATGACACCACCCTTATGGCAGAAAGTGAAGAGGAACTCAAAAGCCTCTTGATGAAAGTGAAAGAGCAGAGTGAAAAGGTTGGCTTGAAGCTCAACATTCAGAAAACAAAGATCATGGCATCTGGTCCCATCACTTCATGGGAAATAGATGGGGAAACAGTGGAAACAGTGTCAGACTTTATTTTGTTGGGCTCCAAAATCACTGCGGATGCTGATTGCAGCCATGAAATTAAAAGACGCTTACTCCTTGGAAGGAAAGTTATGACCGGCCTAGATAGTATATTAAAAAGCAGAGACACTACTTTACCAACAAGGTCCGTCTAGTCAAGGCTATGTTTTTTCCCATGGTCATGTATGGATGTGAGAATTGGACTGTGAAGAAAGCTGATCGCCAAAGAATTGATGCTTTTGAACTGTGGTGTTGGAGAAGACTCTTGAGAGTCCCTTGGACTGCAAGGAGATCCAACCAGTCCATTCTAAAGCAGATATCAGTCCTGGGTGTTCATTGGAAGGACTGATGAAATTCCAATACTTTGGCCACCTCATGCGATGAGTTGACTCACTGGAAAAAACTCTGATGCTGGGAAGGATTGGGAGTGGGAGGAGAAGGGGACAACAGAGAATGAAATGGCTGGATGGCATAACCGATTCGATGGACATGAGTTTGAGTGAACTCCAGGTGTTGGTGATGGACAAGGAGGCCTGGCGTGCTGTGATTCATGGGGTCGCAAAGAGTCAGACACGACTGAGCGACTGAACTGAACTGAACTGAACTGAATAAGAGTATAGAATAATGTTATGGATTTATCTATGGGAAAATTAGCTACTGGTCGCAGATACATAAATATACAGGGCACAAAGAAGAAGACAACAACTGTGATGTGGGAGCTACAGGTAGACAGGGTCCTTTTCCTCCCTGCAGAGCTATGAGTCCTCATGGAGCAAATGATGAACACATAGGATACCAGCAACACTACAAAAGTGATCACAGGGATTACCCCACCATTGACAGCAACCAGGAGACCAGCAAGGAAAGTGTCAGTGCAGGCAAGTTGTATCAAGGGGAATATATCACACATGAAGTGATCCATTATGTTGGGACCACAGAAAGTGACTAAGGTCTGTCCAATTGAGTGGAGAAAACCCACTGCCCATCACACCTCCACCAGGAGGCAGCATATGTGGTGGTCCATGATGGTCACATAGTTCAGAGGTCTGTATATGGCCACATAGTGGTCAAAGGCCATGACCACAAGGAGGACAATCTCTATAGCTCCCAAGAAATGTTCATTGAAGAACTGTATCATGCAGGCACTGAAGGAGATAGACTTTGATTCAGAGAGTAAATCAGCTAGCATTTTAGGGATTATGGAAGGGGAATACCAGGCATCTATGAAGGACAAGAAGGCCAGGAAGAAATATATCGGGGAGTCCAAAGTCTGGCTGCAGATTATATTAACCACAATGAACAGGTTGCCAGTGACAGTGACAATGTAAATGATAAGTAACCCCCAAAATAGAACTCTCTGCATCTGAGGATTCTGTGTAAGTCCCATTAGAATGAATTCAGCCACATTCATCTTGTCTTCTTTCACTTTAATTCTGAAGATGAATTCAGAAATGGAAAATTAACCTGCAAAAACATTGTCCATAGCAATGTGATGAGAAGTTAGCGTTTTCGGTTTTCAGGTAAGTCTGAAGCATTTCAATAATAGAAGCTATCTTTTTTCCCATAGTGCAAAAGGAGAAGAAGCATGCTACAGTTTCAATTTTCTAAAGAAAGTGGAATTTTGAGGCTCTATAATTCACTTCATTAAAAGGATGCTCAAAACCTTCTTGCACACCTTCGGACAAGTGGTCCCTGAGTCTTTGTTGGAGGACATCCAGGCACAGGGAGCTCACCAGGCATTAAATCTTATTGCTTCTCATCCAAAAAGAAAAGTAAAATATATTATTAAACATTAAAAATATACTTGTACAATTATTGGTTCTGGTTCTGCACACTGATGATACATAGATTAAATCTAATCTACCCCCTTGTTTCATTTTAAAACCACTTAAAATGTCTGTCTTCTTCTCTTCTTTACCGTCATTACTTGGTTCAGTGTTTGACATACTGGTGTTCCACAAAATTAAGTGAATAAATGCATTGGAAAACTGTCATCCTGCTGTGTTTTCTTTTGTTCAAGCCAACTGCAAAAATAGTACTTACTGTCTTAACAAAAAAACAAAACTGAAAAACAGTTGAAATGCTAATTAGATAAACTCGTTTCACCCAGTGAGATCTCTCACTCTATCCACCCTGAGTGGTTTTCTTCCCTTGTTTGCACCAACCATCTCCCCTACCTTCTGGCCAAGGAGTGCAGGGGAGAATAAAAGAAAAAATGTCATGGTGCTCACTGTCCGGGTTCCCAGTTGTGGCCTGTCAATGGCTGGGTGACTTTAACTGAGGCTGCATGCATATGGATGGACCTTCTAGGTTCCTGAGATCTCTGTCTTCCATGCTCTCCAGGTCCTATTATGGTGATGCTTCCTGCTCTTATGAGTCCAGGTGGTACTTCATCATCTCATTAATTTTCAACTCCCTCCATACCTTGAAAGGTCAATATATTCAACTTGTTTTGATCTCACATTTTATGCATGTTGTTTCTTGTTAAACTTCAAAAGATGTGGAAATTTTATGTTTTTTGCACTTGTAAAAATAGTGTGAATATGAAAACACTTTTCTCTGTGTAAATATATTTTATTCATAAGGCATCAGTCCCTCTTTTATGTATATCTGATAAATAAATTCAACTTTTTCAGAAAAATATATTGTGAAAGACTAATACGGAACAAAAATAAAGATGTGTGTGTTATCAGTAGCATTCCCTTTGGAGTCATAATTCTATGGGATTATATATTTTACTGACTGTAACCTACCTTACAGTTATTGAGGTAATAGACAACTGACAAGAATGGAAGCAATTATTTTCCATAGAAATACAAATATTTTCAGATGCAAGTTTGACTGATTTCCCTGATCATTAGAGATAAAGCAAATTTTGCATTTATTTATAAAGTCATTACATATCTCTGGCTGAACAATGTTAAAAATGTTACTCTGAATTTCCTTTTGACTGATTTAGTTCAGTTCAGTTCAGTCGCTCAGTCGTGTCTTACTGTTTGCTACCCCATGAATCACAGCACGCCAGGCCTCCCTGTCCATCACCAACTCCCAGAGTTCACTCAAACTCATGTCCATGAGTCAGTGATGCCATCCAGCCATCTCATTCTCTGTTGTCCCCGTCTCCTCCCACCCCCAATCCCTCCCAGCATCAGACTCTTTTCCAGTGAGTCAACTCGTTGCATGAGGTGGCCAAGGTATTGCAGTTTCAGCTTCAGCATCAGTCCTTCCAATGAACACCCAGGATTGATCTCCTTTAGAATGGACTGGTTGGATCTCCTTGCAGTCCAAGGGACTCTCAAGAGTCTTCTCCAGCACCACAGTTCAAAAGCATCAATTCTTCGGTGATCAGCTTTCTTCACAGTCCAACTCTCACATCCATACATGACCACGGGAAAAAGCATAGCCTTGACTAGACGGACCTTGGTTGGCAAAGTAATGTCTCTGCTTTTTAACATACTATCTAGGTTGGTCATAACTTTCCTTCCAAGGAGTAAGTGTCTTTTAATTTCATGGCTGCAATCAGCATCCGCAGTGATTTTGGAGCCCAACAAAATAAAGTCTGACACTGTTTCCACTGTTTCCCAATCTATTTCCCATGAAGTGATGGGACCAGATGCCATGATCTTTGTTTTCTGAATGTTGAGCTTCATGCCAACCTTTTCACTCTCCTCTTTCACTTTCATCAATAGGCCTTTGAGTTCCTCTTCACTTTCTGCCATAAGGTGTCATGCTGCTGCTGCTGCTGCTGCTGCTAAGTCACTTCAGTCGTGTCCGACTCTGTGTGACCCCATAGACGGAAGCCCACCAGGCTCCCCCGTCCCTGGGATTCTCCAGGCAAGAACACTGGAGTGGGTTGCCATTTCCTTCTCCAATAATATATCCTACTAATTTTCTCATTAATCAATGAGCTAAATAAAATCTTTTTCATGTGTTCTTTTCATGTTTTATGAAATTCTGATTTCACTTTTTAAGCCTTTTTTTCTCTGGATATTATAATGAGAAAGGGAAAATTTTCTGCCATTCAGGAAACAAGGATATCAGAGCCATCAGCAATTGCAGTCCTCCAATGGGACCAGATGGTAGCTCAGATGGTAAAGCGTCTGCCTACAATGCGGGAGACCCGGGTTCAATCCCTGGGTTGCGAAGATCCCCTCTAGAAGGAAATGCAACCCACACCAGTATTCTTGCCTGGAAAATCCCATGGACTTAGGAGCTGGTAGACTATAGTCCATGGGGTCCCAAAGAGTCATACATGACTGAGCGACTTCACTAATGTGAGATGGAAAATGCCAGTTTTCATTCCAATCCCAAAGAAAGGCAATGGCAAATAGTGTTCAAACTACTATACAGTTGCCCTCATTTCACATGCTAGCAAGGTAATGTTCAAAATCCTTCATTGGAAAAGACCCTGATTCTGGGAAATATTGAAGGCAGAAGGAGAAGGGGATGATAGAGAATGAGATGGTTGGATGGCATCGCCAGCTCAGTGGATATGAGTCTGAGCAAACACCAGGAGATAGTGAAGGACAGGGAAGCCAGGCATGCTGTAGTCAGCAGGGTCACAAAGAATCAGACAGGACTTAGAGGCGGAACAATGAAAATGTGAGCTCGTGAGCCGTGAGGACATTCTGGAAGAAAAGAAAACCTACCTTTTTAGGATCATCAGAGGACAGCCACTCCCTAAGGTAAAGGAAGTTCATGATGTGAAAACACAGATTACTGGACCCAGATAGCTGAGGTCCATATGGAACAAGAGATTTCAGTGAATCCAGACTCTTGCATCTTCCCATAAATAGGACAGTGGTAAATTCCTTAACGTATCTGGTTTCTTTAAATAACAGTAATATTTTCATGATCCCAACTACTTGCCCTTTGTTGCAAAGCTCCTATAGAGCCTAGCTCCTCCCCTTGCTTCCTAGAGCAGTTTCCCAGAGCTCTCTAAAACATTGTCTCCTGGGCTGCAGTCCTCATTTAGCTAGCAACACATACATGCAAATTTTTTCAACAATAAAAATGACATTTTAGAGAAATAAGCTAAAATACTCATAAAACTCTATGCATTTTTACCTTGTGGGTTATTTCATCATATATTTCCTGGTTTATTTTCTTTTTGATTCATTTCTATATAGACAGTTTGTAGAAATCTCCTTCAAAACTTGCTTTGAAGTGAAATGGTCCAAGAGCTCTTTCTCATCTCTGTATATTTCTGTGGTGTTCAAAATATTACAAGTTCTGAGATGATAAATTGCTGGGAGCCAGCGAGGGAATCCTACCCGTGGCAAAGGTCAATTGGGGAAGAGGCCTGACGGGCAAAGGCTAATCAGGACTCGAGGAACCCCCTGGACTTACCTGAGCATCTACCCCAAAGAAAACCGGAGTCTGACTGCTTTACTATCTTACGCCTCTTATCAAGTCCTCTAATACTTACGGGGGCTTACCCCAACCACCTTTCTCTGAAAACATTAATTCAGAGCTGTAGTTTAAAAGTTCTCCTCGGCTTAATAGGAGTGTTCCAATCCAAGCCCCTCTGATAGCTTTCTAACCTGCATGACAAGTTTGTCCGGGCTCTTACAACTACGAATGTGACTGTTTATAGCCTCCCAGCCATGCAAGGACAGAAAGCCTAATATTCTAAAATACAGAAATCTGTTGAAGAAGTTAAAATCATTAGAATAGTACTAAAAAAGATTTCCTTGTTGAATCAATGCTTGCTGCAAAGTTTCCTCTATCGTATCCTTGAAAATATATTAATCACATATAGAGAATATAAGTAGTAGCCTTTGATTTAACCACATCAGATCTTAAGTTAATAAATTCCTTTCTTGTAGCTCACTACACCGGTGCCTTATAGGAATGTAACTTTGTTATGTGTCTAGCACCTGACTTTAGGAAAGTCACCTTAAAAGAATATAAGCCTTTTACTAGCTAACTAACCTATTGTTAGGAGAGAGGGTCATAAACTGTTAGCAGGCCCCCTGGCCAGAAGATGATGTAAACCACCTAAAACTTTTATCACGAGACACACAAAAATAAGCCCTGATCCTGATAAAGGTCAAGACTGCTGACCCCACGTGATTTTGGCGTGACTCTATACCTCCCTTTCTCTGTTTCTTATGCGCATAACTTAGGGTATAAAAGCAGCACTAGAAAATAAAGTTTTGGGCCTTGCTCACTGAAGCTTGGTCTCCCGGTGTCGTTCTTTCTCTTTTTCCGTCCTTTTCTCTATTCTCCTTTTTCTGGTTGAGATCCTTGGAGCGCTGGGCCCTCTGAGTTTACTTAGCTGCCTGGGCTTCTAAGACCCACTCGAGGGGGTGCCCTGGTGGGGTGCCTCCAGTGATTCGACAGGGCGCCTGCTGCCTACGTAAACAGAGCAAACCCCGTGCTGGGGTTTTATTGGTTTCCAGCGTAAACCAAGGAATCATCAGCCCCTGTCTCTCTCTTTCTCTCTCTCTCTCTCTGACGCCGACGCCGTTCATCCCGAGGATACCCTGGGCCATATCGAGGCTGGTTCCCGATAATAAAGGACTAAAGAAATGAAGCCTATTTTCCTCTTGAGAGATGTTATCACTGGGTAAATTACAAAGTTCTTCCTGAAGGTTATTATTAATATAAATAATGATCAAAACCTAATATTGCTTCATTTATGCTAGGCATTGTGTGAAGAATTTTATAAATTATCCTATTTACAATTTTTTTGAGAACATTATGTGTGGTTGGAAGATAGAAAAATTGAAACATGGAGAAGTTCAGCCTTGTACCCTAGGACATGTAATTACTGAGGAGCAGCCCTGAAAATATATTTCAAAACTCTCTGATCTCAAGTCTTGATCTTGATCCTGAGCCCATATTACTCCCCATGTAAGAACTCACCAAATATTTAGCAGTAGACTTCTTTAACATCCATCTTTCAACAAAGGCTTTTAGAAGACTATTTCTCAGCCTAATTTGTGGAAGCATTGAAAAATTGATTCAAAACACCCTTGGGAATTTCAAAGATGTCAGATTCTTCCACTGAGAATTGTCCATCTCCTCTCTCAGGAAAATTTCTAATTATACAGGCATTTTATTTATTTATTTAGTCAGTTAACTAACATGTAATCAACCCTGCCCAAATATCATCTGCCTTAAATTTCTTATTTAGAAAATTATCCTACATTGAACATTTATTTTTTGTAATCATCATTAGTACTTAATTTGAAAATAATTCAATGAGGTAAATACACAATTCCTAACTCATAGATAGAAAAGTTGAGAATTAGAATATTTATTTCACTTGTCTAGGATGAGGCAATCAGTAAGTAATAGAATTAAAAGCCTGCTTCTGCTGTTTCAGTTTCAAGCTGAATTTAAGAGCTCTCCAAAATCAGAAGTTTCTGGGAAATGTTGGATATGTTTCACCATAAACTGAATAATTATCTTGTATTTCACATTATATTATAAATTAGGCTTTTGAGAATTTAAGTGCATAAGGGCCAACATTAGATCCACAAGTAAACAAGCAATTAATACAATCTTGCTGCTGCTGCTGCTGCTAAGTCACTTCAGTCGTGTCTGACTCTGTGTGACACCATAGACAGAAGCCCACCAGGCTCCCCCATCACCGGGATTCTCCAGGCAAGAACACCGGAGTGGGCTGCCATTTCCTTCTCCAATGTGTGAAAGTGAAAAGTGAAAGTGAAGTCGCTCAGTCGGGTCCGACCCTTAGCGACCCCATGGACTGCAGCCTACCAGGCTCCTCCATCCATGGGATTTTCTAGGCAAGAGTACTTGAGTGGCTAGGCATTGCCTTCTCCGAATACAATCTTAGGCAGTGAGAATTAGTGGTTTATAATTCATTCTTTTTACTGTGCTTACAAAGAATCTGAAACCCACGGTAGAAAAATCTTTCTAAAATTGTATATTTGGATACTGTCAGATTAAAGAAAATAATTTAGGTGAAAACTCAGCAGTGGCCACAGGACTGGAAAAGGTCAGTCTTCATTCCAATCCCAAAGAAAGGCAATGCCAAAGAATGCTCAAACTACCGCACAATTGCACTCATCTCACACGCTAGTAAAGTCATGCTCAAAATTCTCTAAGTCAGGCTTCAGCAATATGTGAACCGTGAACTCCCAGATGTTCAAGCAGGTTTTAGAAAAGGCAGAGGCACCAGAGATCAAATAGCCAACATCCACTGGATCATGGAGAAAGCAAGAGAGTTCCAGAAGAGCATCTATTTTTGCTTCATTGACTATGTCAAAGCCTTTGACTGTGTGGACCACAATAAACTGTGGAACATTCTGAAAAAGATGGGAATACCAGACCACCTGACCTGCCTCTTGAGAAACCTGTATGCAGGTCAGGAAGCAACAGTCAGAACTGTACCTCTAACAACAGACTGGTTCCAAATAGGAAAAGGAGTGTGTCAAGGCTGTATATTGTCACCTTGCTTATTTAACTTATATGCAGAGTAAATCATGAGGAACGCTGGGCTGGAAGAAGCACAAGCTGGAATCCAGATTGCTGGGAGAAATATCAATAATCTCATATATGCAGATGACACTACCCTTATGGCAGAAAGTGAAGAGGAACTCAAAAGTCTCTTGATGAAAGTGAAAGAGCAGAGTGAAAAGGTTGGCTTGAAGCTCAACATTCAGAAAACAAAGATCATGGCACCTGGTCCCATCATTTCATGGGAAATAGATGGAAAAACAGTGGAAACAGTGTCAGACTTTATTTTTTTGGGCTCCAAAATCACTGCGGATGCTGATTGCAGCCATGAAATTAAAAGACGCTTACTCCTTCGAAGGAAAGTTATGACCAACCTTGATAATATATTAAAAAGCAGAGACATTACTTTGCCAACCAAGGTCCGTCTAGTCAAGGCTATGCTTTTTCCCGTGGTCATGTATGGATGTGAGAGTTGGACTGTGAAGAAAGCTGATCGCCGAAGAATTGATGCTTTTGAAGTGTGGTGTTGGAGAAGACTCTTGAGAGTCCCTTGGACTGCAAGGAGATCCAACCAGTCCATTCTAAAGGAGATTGATCCTGGGTGTTCATTGGAGGGACTGATGCTGAAGCTGAAACTGCAATACTTTGGCCACCTCATGAGACGAGTTGACTCACTGGAAAAGACTCTGATGCTGGGAAAGGTTGGGGGCAGGAGAAGAAGGGGACGACCAAGAATGAGATGGCTGGATGGCATCACCGACTCTGGACATGAGTTTGAGTGAGCTCCGGGAGTTGGTGATGGACAGGGAGGCCTGGCGTGCTGTGATTTATGGGGTCGCGGAGAGTCGGACACGACTGAGCGACTGAACTGAACTGAAATTCCAACTTGTTTTATTTTTTCCCTAAGTGGGTTAGCCACTATTCTCACTTGAATTAAGGTAATTTCAACAAAAGGCAATGTTTTGTTCGTGTGATTGTTCATGTAATTGTTTCAATGAGCTTCATTGTTTCCCAAGTGTGACTTGCCTAGGGAAATAAGAATGTTGAGTGCTCATAACCAAATACATCCTTTGACTCAGTCCTATAGGATTTTCTTATGTAAACAAAAAATACACGAAGTATTATACAGGATTTTTTTTAAGCTTTCATTTTCCAGACTGGTTTAGCCGGTGTCTCTTGTAATAGTAAAACTAGAGAACTTCCTGCATCTGTCAAATATCCTTGGTAGCACAAAAATGTGGTGCTTTTTGCTCATTATTTTGGAAAGACAGTTTCATTTCAAATACTATGATTCAGTACTTTGCACCTTATCAGGGACCTGATATGGAAAGTTATGCTCTCTGTAGAATACACATAGTTCACTAGATATGTAGAACTGGCCCACTAGGAGAGCACTGAATAAATATCCTCTCACCTTGTAGAAATCAATAAACAGAAACCCAGTGAAATAGAGTTGGGAGACCAGAAGGTGGAACTCTTTTTCCCTGCAGTATAGTAGAGCCCAACAGGAAGAAAAAGAGACTCTTTTTCTTTCTGGTAACTTCTCAGCCAATGAAAAGTCATGTGCTCTTCATTTACTAGTGCCCCCTCAACTTTCTTTTCCCTTCTGTAAGAGGATTTACCTTTCCTTGCCTTGTGGGGGAATTGCACATGGTTCATCATGCTTACAGGTCCTAAACTGCAATTCTTGCTGATCCCCAAATAACTCACGCTTGCTGGAGAAATATTTGGCATCCTATATGCTTCAGGTCAACACCTGTCAATCAGCTTTCTGACCAGTGAAGAATGTGGCAATATGCCACCCTGGACTGAGGTTTAGAATCTATTTCAGGTAGTCTCCAGAAAGATTTGAGCATTTACATTTGCTAGAGTGCAGTTACCTTAGTAAATGGTCACAGATCTCTCAGAGAAAGATTCGGTTGAAGATTTATACCACTTATTAGTGCTGACAGCTATAACTCAAAAATATCTGATATCTTCTTTAGTCAAAGAATCTCTGGATTTGGAAATTATCTATTTCTGGCAATTGGATGAGAAAATATGTTTTTTCTTTTCTGAATTGAAACTTGGTCATTCAATTCAGACCTCAATTGAGCAAAGTCAACCTGTATTTTATTATCATCACCATCCATTATCAATACCACTGTATATTATTTGACCTGGGCTTCCATAACAAAATAATGCAGATTTCATAGCTTAAATACAAGTCATTCATTTTTTTTCAGAGTTCTGGAGGCTGGATGTCCAAGATTAAAGTAACAGCACGATGGGTTTCTGGTGAGGCCTCTCTTCCTGCTTACAGACGGCCTCCTTCTCACTCTGTTCTCTCAGGGCCTTTCCTCTGAGCAAACACGTGGACTCTGGTTTACGTTCCATTTCTCATTAGGACACCAGTTCTATTGGATGAAGCTTCACCCTATGATCTCATGGAGTACCGCCTGTTTCAATAGCCACTTCTCAAGGCTTCCCAGAATATATGGTAGATGAGTGAGGAAACTGATTGCATGACTGCAGCCTCAGCCAGTTTCTGACTGCAAGCTTATGACAGATGTTGAACTTAAAGTACGCAATTGAACTAATCAAATTCTTGATCTACTATAATTACCTGAAATAGTAAAGTGAGAGTCAGTTTTTTAAACCACTAAATTTGGGGGTGATTTTTTTTTTCATATATATATGGCAATGGTATCTGAAACACTGCAATAATTTTAACACTATACTATTGGTTCATGGATAAATATGTCAATTGAACAAAATAAACAGCTAAGAAATAAAATAGTATATGAATAGATTTTATATATTAACATTATCATAGTTATATAGAAGGGCAGTCAGAAACAAAATATCATTCCCGAGTCAGATCAAGCTGTTTGTCACTTGAAAAAATATCAATACACACAAAACTTGGTAAATAGGAGAGCTGCCTTAAACAACAATGCCAACAATCTAAAGAAATGATGGATTTAGTGTTGGCAAAAACCACCTCCAAAGATTCTGCTCAGCCATGAACATTTTAAATGAAAGAAGGGAAGAAGTCTCAGTTAATCATTGAGGTAGACAGTCAGATTCCTCGACACCGCCCACTGCATGCAGGCTTGTTGACTTGTAGATGTTACCTTGTTCACACAGTTTGGTCACACAGTTTGACTGTGAAATTAATGAAAGAGAACCTAGGAAAGAAATCTGATCATCTGTTACTTATTTTACATTTCTAACTTTTTTGATCTACAAAAAGAACCAACCAGTTAGGCAAGCTGTTGTTATAAGCTAAAATATTTGAAAGGTGTGCTTGGGCTGAAAATGAGTAGAGCACGGGGTGTCTGGTTAAAGGTTACTTATGCTGTAACTTTGATAAAGTGACAAGGAAAAGTCTTCCTGCTGATAAGAGTTTCCTATAAAGAGCTGCTTAAAATTGCATATAAGTATAATTAAATATCTGCACTCACAATAAGGAAGACACATGTGTATTTGTAATGAGAAATAAATAATCACAGTTCATAGTTGTTGCCTGAACATTCAAGAGATAACGTACAGTATAAAGGGTTCAACCTTTTGATCTGTTGACCACTTACAACACTTAGGTGTTTACAGCTGGCTTTACACTATTTTCATTGCTATCTTTTGGGTCTGTCAGAACAATAGACATATTGAATAATAATTATTGTAACTTTTGAAATGCCCTTTGTAAAAAGGAGATGTTAGTTAAATATAAGTATGCTCTTGGTATTTTATACACAAAAGAATAGAAGCAGAGATCTCTAACAGATATTTATATACCAGGGTTCAGTACAGTTCAGTTCAGTTTAGTCGCTCAGTCGTGTCCGACTCTTTGCAACCCCATGAATCACAGCACGCCAGGCCTCCCTGTCCATCACCAACTCCCAGTGTTCAATCAAACTCATGTCCATAGAGTCGGTGATGCCATCCAGCCATCTCATTCTCTGTCATCCCCTTCTCCTCCCGCCCCCAACCTTTCCCAGCATCAGAGTCTTTTCCAGTGAGTCAGCTCGTCATATGAGGTGGCCAAAGTATTGGAGTTAATAGCAGCATTATTCACAACAGCCAATGGGTGAAAACAACCCAAATTTCTTTCACATGTTCAGAAAGATTGTTGTTATTATCTCTCCAAATATTTTCTCAGGTTTTTACTCTCTTTATCTTCTTCTGAGACTATTATAATGCAAATGTTGGTGCATTTAATGTTGTGCCAGATGTTCCTTGGATTGTCTTCGTTTCTTTTCAGTCTTTTTTCTTTATTTCATGGCACTGATTTCCACTATTCTATCTTCCAGGTTTTTTATCTATTCTTCTGCCTCAATTATTCTGATATTGCTTCCTTCTAAGATATTTGCCATTTCAGTTATTGTTCATCTCTGTTTGTTTGTTCTTTAGTTCTTGTATGTCTTTATTAAATATTTCTTGCAGCTTCTCAAATCTTGCCTCCATTCTTTTTCTGAGACCTTGGATCACATTCACTACCATTACTACGATTCATTTTTTCAGTAAGTTGCCTATTTCCATTGCACTTAGTGGCAAAATGGCTGTCTGAGGAGGAATTACAAATAGCTGTGAAAAGCAAAGGAGAAAAGGAAAGATATACCAGTTTGAATACAGAGTTCGAAAACATAGCAAGGAAAGATAACAAAGCCTTCCTCAGTGAACAATGCTAAGAAATAGAGGAATAAAATGGAATGGGAAAGAGTAGTTATCTCTTCAAGAAAATTAGAGATACCAAGGGAACATTTCATGCAAAGATGGGCTCAATCAATAAAGGACAGAAATTTTATGGACCAAAGAGATGCAGACAATATTAAGAATAGATAGCAAGAATACACAGAAGAACTGTACAAAAAATATCTTAATGACTCAGATAATCACGATGGTGTGATCACTCACACTCACCTAGAGCCAGATACCCAGGAATATGAAGTCAAATGGGCCTTAGGAAGCACCACTATGAAAAAAGCTAGCGGAGGTGATGGAATTCCAGTTGAGCTATTTCAAATCCTGAAAGATGATGCTGTGAAAGTGCTGCACTCAATATATAAGCAAATTTGGAAAACTCAGCAGTGGTCACCAGACTGGTAAAGGTCCATTTTCATTCCAAACCCAAAGGAAGGCAATGCCAAAGAATGCTCAAGCTACCGCACAATTGCACTCATCTCACACATTAGCAAAGTAATGCTAAAAATTCTCCAAGCCAGACTTCAGCAATAGGTGAACCAGGAACTTCTAGATATTCAAGCTGATTTTAGAAAAAGTAGAGGAACCAGAGATCAACTCCCGCTGGATCATGGAGAAAGCAAGAGAGTTCCAGAAAAACATCTATTTCTGCTTTATTGACATTGCCAAAGCCTTTGACTGTGTGGATCACAAGAAACTGTGGAAAATTCTGAAAGAGATGGGAATACCAGACCACCTGAGCTGACTCTTGAGAAACATGTATGAAGGTCAGGAAGCAACAGTTAGAACTGGACATGGAACAACAGACTGGTTCCAAATAGGAAAAGGAGTATGTCAAGGCTGTATATTCTCACCCTGCTTATTTAACTTCTATGTAGAGTACATCATGAGAAACACTGGGCTGGAGGAAGCACAAGCTGGAATCAAGATTACTGGGAGAAATATCAATAACCTCAGATATGCAGATGACACCACCCTTATGGCAGAAAGTGAAGGGGAACTAAAGAGCCTCTTGATGAAACTGAAAGAGGAGAGTGAAAAAGTTGGCTTAAAGCTCAACATTGAGAAAACTAAGATCATGGCATCTGGTCCCATCACTTCATGGGAAATAGATGGGTAAACAGTGGAAATAGTGGCTGACTTTATTTTTGCGGGGGCTCCAAAATCACTGCAGAAGGTGACTGCAGCCATGAAATTAAAAGATGCTTACTCCTTGGAAGGAAAGTTATGACCAACCTAGACAGTATATTAAAAAGCAGAGACATTACTTTGTCAACAAAGATCCATATAGGCAAGGCTATGGTTTTCCCTGTAGTCATGTATGGATGTGACAGTTGAACTCCAAAGAAAGCTGAGCACCGAAGAATTGATGCTTTTGAACTGTGGTGTTGCAGAAGACCTTTGAGAGCCCCTTGGACTGCAAGGAGATCCAACCAGTCCATCTTAAAGGAGATCAGTCCTGGGTGCTTCTTGGAAGGACTGATGTTGAAGCTGAAACTGCAATACTTTGGCCACCTGATGAGAAGTGCTGACTCATTTGAAAACACCTTTATGCTGGGAAAGATTGAGGGCAGAAGGAGAAGGGGATGACAGAGGATGAGATGGTTGGATAGCATCACTGACTCAATGGACATGGGTTTGGTTGACCTCGGGAGTTGGTGATGAACAGGGAAGCCTGTTCATGGGGTCACATAGGGTCAGACATGAACTTAACTAGCTGTTATTCTGGGGTTTTATCTTGTCCCTTTATCCTGGCCATATGCCCTCATATTTTCTAACTTTCTGTGAGTTTGGTTTCAGTTCCACAGGCTGCAAACTGTAGTTCTTATTTCTGCTGTCTGCCTTTGGGTGGATGAGGCTGTCTTAAGTGGCTTATGTAGGCTTCCTGATGGGAGGGAGTGGTTCTTACATACTGATGGGTGAGTTGGGTCTTATCACTCTGGTGGGCAGGGTTGTCCTCTGGACTTCTATGAGAAGCTTGTCTGATGTTGGGCGGATCTGTATTCCCATCCTATTGGTTGCTTCCTTGAGGTATCCAGCAAAGGAGCCTATAGGTGGATAGTGGGTCTAATGATGGCTTCCAGAAAGGCTCATACCAATGAGTGGTCTCCAGATTTGTCACTGATGTCGTCTTTGTCCCTACCATGAGTCGAAGACATACCACGCTTCTGCAGTCTCCAATACTAGAAAGTAGGCCTGGCCCCGTCTCTTGGGATGTCATTGTTTCTTTTTCTCCCCAAATCCTAATATATACACAACTGTGTGTGTATCCTCCAAGAGTATAGTTTCTGCTACCTTCATCATTGTGGGATTTCTATGATTCAACACTGCTTGGCTTCAAAGCCAGATCCTCTAGGGGCTCCTAGTCGTGTGCTGGATATCCAGCCTGGTGAGCCTGACAGAGTGCTCAAGACTTTCACTCCTGTGGCAGAAACTCCATAGCAAAATTGCTTTCCAATTTGTGGGTTACCCACCAGATGGGTATATAATTTGATTTAATCATGACTGTGCTTCTCCTACAATCTTATTTCTGCTGCTTCTTTGCCTTTGGATGTAGGGTATATATTTTGGTAGGTTACAGCATTTTTTTTTTTTTTTTTTTGATATATGGTTGTTTACCTGCTGGCTGTGATTTTAGTGTTTACATGAGAAAGGGTGAACTCACATCCTCTGTTCCACAATCTTGACCTAATCTCTGTTCTGTGCAATAAATTATGACTCATCGATAGAGAACTAAAATGCTTATAGGTAAAAGTCTCTATAACCCTTCCAGCTGAATGCAAGGAACAACTCATTTTTTTCTGCTTATCTGAATGAAGTAAAATAAGTCACTAGATTCGCAGTATCTTCAAAAATCCAGGAACAAAATGTATATGTTCCAATATGTTTTCAATAAATAGCTGACATAGGGCCTAAAAATATGTAATAATTCATAGTAATTCCATATAGTTCCTTTCAGTTCAGTCGCTCAGTCGTGTCCGACTCTCCGCGACCCCATGAATCACAGCACGCCAGGCCTCCCTATCCATCACCAACTCCCGGAGTTCACTCAAACTCATGTCCACAGAGTCGGTGATGCCATCCAGCCATCTTATTCTCGGTCGTCCCCTTCTCCTCCCGCCCCCAACTTTTCCTAGCATCAGAGTCTTTTCCAGTGAGTCAACTCGTCGCCAAAGTATTGCAGTTTCAGCTTTAGCATCAGTTCTTTTAATGAACACCCAGGATTGATCTCCTTTAGAATGGACTGGTTGGATCTCCTTGTATTCCAAGGGACTCTCAAGAGTCTTCTCCAGCACCACAATTCAAAAACATCAATTCTTTGGTGATCAGCTTTCTTCACAGTCCAACTCTCACATCCATACATGACCACGGAAAAAACCATAGCCTTGACTAGACAGACCTTTGTTGACAAAGTAATTTCTCTCCTTTTTAATATATTATCAAGGTTGGTTATAAATTTCCTTCCAAGGAGCAATCGTCTTTTAATTTCCTGGCTGCAATCAGCATCTGCAGTAATTTTGGAGCCCCCAAAAATAAAGTCTGACACTGTTTCCACTGTTTTTCCATCTATTTCCCATGAAGTGTTTGGACCAGATACCATGATCTTTGTTATAAGCCACAACTATTCTCAAACTTGAAATGAAGTGATAGTATTTGTGACCTAGAGAAGAAAGAATGGTGGTTTTGCAATAAGTATTTCAACACGATCCACCAGAAGAGCAAAGAAGATATAAAATGTATGTGTTTTAAAGCATTAGAGAAATACCAAATGCTCAGTGTTTTGTGGAACCAATATTTGGAAAGCCAGGAACTAAACCCTGAATTTTGGTGTTCTTTTCACTAAACCTGCGGGTCAATTCTAAAAACCACACAGGAAAGACTGAAAAGACTTAGTGGAAGTTCCTAAAAATGCTTTTCTCTTGGGACAATAAATGGGATTCAAATCCTACCAAAAAGAAGAGAACTTTGGAAACAACCAGGCTTTCATTTGAGATTACAAAAAGCTTTCTACTCTTTATAGCCATAAAACAAAGTCAGATTTAAGAGATGGTTCCAAAAATGTGTTGCTGCTGTTTGTGTCAGAGTATTCTACCTGAGTTTTCCTCCAGGAGTTTTACCGTATCCACTCTTACATTTAGGTCTTTAATCCATTTAGAGTTTATTTTTGTATATGGTGTAAGAGATGCTGCTTAAGAGATGCTCATGGTGTATTCTCACCTCGTGGAGATAGCCTTGCACAATTTAGTAAACACGGCCACACTAGTACCAAGCTTGCACATTGCTGTGTGGTCAAATTATGAAAGAAATAGCTCCAGTTGACCACTGAGTCTGAGAAGATGACATTTGTGAGGAGAAACCATGAGTTGGAGTATCTTATTCAGAGAAGCTCTGATTTATCAACAGTGTTGTAGTAAGTAGGATGACTTGGTATTTTCCATGGGTAAAAAGAATCATTATAGGTATCCCCTCGTTTTTGAAAATTCACCTTACACTCTTTGCTTTTGTGAAGACCAATGTTAGTATTTGTTTTCATTAACAGAAAAGAAATGTGAAGACTTTTGCTTTAAAAAAAAATTCCATTACCACACTAATGTTGGACATTTTTTATTTATTTATTATTTTTATTTTTTTATTGGAAGCTAATTACTTCCCTGGTGGCTCAGAGGTTAAAGCGTCTGCCTCCAGTGTGGGAGACCTGGGTTCGATCCCTGGGTCGGGAAGATCCCCTGGAGAAGGAAACGGTAACCCACTCCAGTATTCTTGCCTGGAGAATCCCATGGACCGAGAAGCCTGGTAGGCTACAGTCCACGGGGTCGCAAAGAGTCGGACACGACTGAGCGACGGAACGGAACGGAATTACTTTACAATATTATGTTGGTTGGTTTTGCCATACATTGACGTGAATCCGCCCCGGGTGTACATGTGTTCCCCTTCTTGAACCCCCCTCCCACCTCCCTCCTCCCTTTATCCTCCCTTTGGGTCATCCCCGTGCACCAGCCCCAAGCATCCTGTATCATGCGTCGAATCTGGACTGGTGATTCGTTTCACATATGATAATATACATGTTTCAATGCCATTCTCCCAAATCATCCCACCCTCACCCTCTCCCACAGAGTCCCAAAGATTGTTTTATACACCTGTGTCTCTTTTGCTGTCTCCTATACAGGGTTATCGTTACCATCTTTCTAAATTCCATATATATATGTTAATATACTGTATTGGTGTTTTTCTTTCTGGCTTACTTCAGTCTGTATAATAGGCTCCAGTTTCATCCACCTCATTAGAACTGATTCAAATGTCTTATTTTTAATGGCTGAAAAATACTCCATTGTGTATATGTACCAAAGCTTTCTTATCCATTGATCTGCAGATGGGCATCTAGGTTGCTTTCATGTCCTGGTTATTATAAACAGTGCTGCGATGAACATTGGAGTACATGTGTCTCTTTCAATTCTTGTTTCCTCGGTGTGTATGCCCAGGAGTGCGATTGCTGGATCATATATCTACCTAAAGAAACAAAAGACCTGTATATAGAAAACTATAAAACACTGGTGAAAGTAATCAAAGAGGACAATAATAGATGGAAAAACATACCGTGTTCGTGGATTGTAAGAATAAATATTGTGGAAATTAGTATACTACCCAAAGTAATTTATACATTCAATGCAATCCCTATCCAGCAAGCAACGATATTTTTCACAGAGCTAGAACAAATAATCTCACAATTTGTATGGAAATACAAAAAACCTCGAATAGCCAAAGCAATCTTGAGGAAGAAGAATGGAACTGGAGGAATCAACCTGCCGGACTTCAGGCTCTACTACAAAGCCACAGTCATCAAGACAGTATGGTACTGGCATAAAGAAAGAACTATAGATTAATGGAACAAAATAGAAAGCCCAGAGATAAATCCACACACCTATGGACACTTTATCTTTGACAAAGGAGGCAAGAATATAAAATGGAGAAAAGACAGTGTCTTTAACAAGTGGTACTGGGAAAACTGGTCAGCCACTTGTAAAAGAATGAAACTAGAACACTTCCTAACACCATCCACAAAAATAAACTCAAAATGGATTAAAGATCTAAATGTAAGACATTTTTAAAATTGAAGTAAATTGAACTTTCAAAAAGAAGAATCTTGTAGTGCTGAAATGTATTCCAACAATTGAGACAAGGCTATAGAATATTGACACCATTTTCTTGAAGGATAAAGTGAATCAAGACAGTAGATGATTTTCTACACCTACACATACCACAGACAACTCTGTTTACTTGAAAGAAAGTAAAACTGAGTTTTAAGACTTGAATGGCAAGTTTCTAGCTGAAAATTTTTAAAGAGAGCTGCATTTCAGTAATAGTTCCTGACACACTAATGGAGGAAACATGTATCGGGCAAGGCAAGTAAATTAGTAATGCACTTTGGCTTTAATTTGCTTCTTTGTAAAAGCAGTATTGCCTCTTGGTGAGCTAAAAACAAACAAACAATAAACACCTGCCAATGCTGGAGACGTGGGATCAATTCATGGGTCAGGAAGATCACCTGGAGAAAGAAATGGCAACCCACTCCAGTATTCTTGCCTAAAAATCCCATGACAGATGATTTGCAAAGAGCCCGACACAACTTAGGGACTAAACAATGACAATAAAATCTGTATAACGGTTAGTGAAGTTAGCAGTTTAGTAAATGGATAAATCAACTGAAGTGAATATGCTGCAGATAATGAAGTGCTAATTTAATGTAAATTTATGTAACAGTTTCAGAGACCTGGGTTAAAAAACAAAAACACACAAATAAACTTTTTACACAGGTTTTCAGTACACAAGGATATTTCAAGTAGGCAAATTCCTTATTTTCAAAGTTCTAACAGAGCAATAACTTTGAAACATAATCATATGATTTTGTTGAGACATAATAAAAGATGTTAACCCTTGTATCAAATGACTCTCAATTCTTGCTATGGAAGATTTTTCATATATTAAAAAAAAGTAGATAATCCATAAGGATATCTAGAAAATGGAGGAAATGAAAATAATTTCAAGATCTCTGACTTATTCCTTGTGCCAAGAAAACATTCAGATTGTGAATTATTCTTTCCTGTCTAAGCAGTTGACTCTTTTGCTTTTATGATTATTCATAGTACCAAAAAACAAAATTAGCTCTGATTCTTTCGCTTAACTACCCTTTTCCAGCATATCTGGCAAAGAACTTCTATTCCTAATTTACTTCAAACAAAAGTAGGCAAAGGTCTTAGATCAATGTCTTAAAGAAAAGCCAATTTCATCCAAAAGACATATATGAGAATTTAGTGAAACAGATGTAGGACAGTGAAGAAAAACATACTCTACAATCATCAAACCGAGAATTTACAGTTGTTTCCATTGCCCAATCTGAAGTTATAAACATGAATATTGAAGTTTTCGAATAGTACATTAAAAGTTAACAAAATGCCTAAATTGTGCCTCTCTAGTTCTTGCCTGGAGAATCCTAGGGAAGGGGGAGCCTGGTGGGCTTCCGTCTATGGGGTCACACAGAGTCGGACACGACTGAAGTGACTTAGCAGCAGTAGCAGGGTTAAATAATCAACATATAGTTTCTGGGCCTTTTTCTCTGTCAATAATCAGCAAAATTTCTTATTTTCTATAATAACTCACAACTGGTACAACCCTCCCTATGAATACAAGTCATTTCTTTCTTGGCTTCATATACAACCTAAGTTACTCTCCTCTTTAACAAATTTCTCATGGCATTTTTTACCTCTGTGCTTCTCACTGTGTAAATGATAGGATTCAGCATGGGAGTGAGGATTGCAAAGAAAACAGCCGCCCACTTGTCCATAGGATAGGTGGCCACAGGACGCGTGTGGGTGAAAATACAAGGGACGAAAAAGAGCTCCACTACTGTGAAGTGGGAGCCACAGGTAGAGAGGGCCTTGCACCGTCCTTCAGAGCCGTGGGATTTCAGGGAGCTCAGGATGACTATGCAGGAGATAAGGAACAGGAAAAAAATGAGCAAGCACGTGGCCCCTATGTTAGCCGCCACCACGATTCCAAGCCTGTAGGTGTCGCTGCAGGCAAGTTCCAACACTGAGAAGAAATCACACATGAAGTGGTCAATGACACTGGGACCACAGAAGGTCAAGCTGACGATAATGAGAATCTGCACGGCAGTATGCAGGGTTCCCCCAGCCCAGGCCACCACCAGGAGCTGGCAGAGCCCCTGTTGCGTGATGGGCGTGTGGTGCAGAGGCTTGCAGATGGCCACGTGGCGGTCACAGGCCATGGCAGTGAGGACAAAGGTCTCTGATGCTCCCAGGAAGTGCTCCACAAAGACCTGAGTCAGGCAGCCACCCTAGGAGATGGCTCTCGTCCAGTGCAGCAGGTCAGTGATCATTCTGGGGGTGGTGACAGAGGTGAAGAAGGCATCTATGAAGGACAAGTGACTGAGAAAGGAGTACATGGGAGCAGAAAGTGTGGGGCTGAGGGAGATGGTGAGGACGATGAGCAGGTTGGCGAGCACAATGAATAGGAACATGGGCAAAAGGACAACAAAGAGTATTTTCTGCAGTTGTGGATTCTGTGTGAGTCCCAAGAAAAGAAATTTAGTCACATTATTGGGATGTGTGAGGCTATCCATTTAGGAACTGATATCTTCCTTGGTCCTGAATTACCTACAAAGGAGGAAAGAATGATATTTAATTATGAAAGCATTTAGCCTGAATTTCTTAGAAAAAAAAAAAATAGTTCAGCCACTGTAACTATGGAGGATGTCCTTGGTACTTTGCTCCAGTACTTCTTTCAAGTCTTTCTTATTTTCTTCATTAGTTTTTCTACCACTTCAGAAATCCAGCACATGTCACCTGTAAAATATCCTGAACTATCTACATGAGATCTGGATTTCCATTCTGGTTCCAACTCCACGTGACTGCAAATTCATCTTGACATCCCGTGCTTTTAAGACTTCCTTTGTGTCTGTAAGGTTACAAATTATAATTCATAGATATATCTCATAAGTTTAGAATTATCTTCAAGAGGGAAGAATGATTCCCTTTTCCCTTGACAATTTCCATTTGAACCTTCAGCTCTACATGTGTAAAGAAAGACAATGACAATGAGTACATATAATAAATAGGGAGGTTAGGGAAATATGCATAAATCAGAGGTGACACACTGTACCTGGTACTGAGCAGAATACATAAGCTATTCAGCTGTATTTCCTCACTTACCGTAGTGCCTGGCATGGTGTCTGCAGTGTCTAAGACCTACTAGGTGACGAGTAGATGCTTGATGAATTGCCATTCTCCATGGGTAAGTACATGCTTCATATCCGGACCATATATCTAGGAGAAATTCAAGTGTTCTTTTTTCTCCTACTCTGTTTATTACTACACTCTACTATATGAGAAACAAACATTTGAAAGGAAGCTGAATTCCAGATTAACAGTTTCTGACACAATTTATGGGGTAAGAGTGAAAATATTTAATTGCCTCTAGAAAAAAATATGTTATTGGGTTCAAGATAATTATACTATATTAACGGACAATTTTGTTCTTCAAAATTCTGCTTCATGTACAATATGATCACATGGACCAATCTGATCACATGGACCACAGCCGAATGTGGTCCACTGGAGAAGGGAATGGCAAACCACTTCAGTATATTTGCCTTGAGAACCCCATGAACAGTAACAAAGGGCAAAATGATAGGATACTGAATGAGGAATTCCCCAGGTCAGTAGGTGCCCAGTATGCTACTGGAGCTCAGTGGAGAAATAACTATAGAAGGAATAAAGGGATGGAGCAAAAGCAAAACCAATACCCAGTTGTGGATGTGACCAGTGATAGAAGCAAGGTCCGGTGCTGTAAAGAGCAGTATTGCATAGGAACCTGGAATGTTAGGTCCATGAATCAAGGCAAATTGGAAGTGGTCAAACAGGAGATGGCAAGAGTGAACGTTGACATTCTAGGAATCAGTGAATTAAAATGGACTGGAATGGGTGAATTTAACTCAGACGACCATTATATCTACTACTGTGGGCAGGAATCCCTTAGAAGAAATGGAGTAGCCATCATGGTCAACAAAAGAGTCCGAAATGCAGTACTTGGATGCAATCTTAAAAATGACAGGATGATTTCTGTTCGTTTCCAAGGAAAACCATTCAATATTACAGTAATCCAAGCCTATGCCCCAACGAGTAATGCTGAAGAAGCCGAAGTTAATCGGTTCTATGAAGACCTACAAGACCTTTTAGAACTAACACCCAAAAAAGATGTCCTTTTCATTATAGGGGACTGGAATGCAAAAGTAGGAAGTCAAGAAACACCTGGAGTAACTGGCAAATTTGGCCTTGGAGCACGGAATGAAGCAGGGCAAAGGCTAATAGAGTTTTGTCAAGAGAATGCACTGGTCATAGCAAACACCCTCTTCCAACAGCACAAGAGAAGACTCTACACATGGACATCACTAGATGGTCAACACCGAAATCAGATTGATTATATTCTTTGCAACCAAAGATGGAGAAGCTGTATACAGTTAGCAAAAACAAGACCAGGAGCTGACTGTGGCTCAGATCATGAACTCCTTATTGCGAAGTTCAGACTTAAATTGAAGAAAGTAGGGAAAACCACTAGACCATTCAGATATGACCTCAATCAAATCCCTTATGATTATACAGTGGAAGTGAGAAATAGATTTAAGGGACTAGATCTGATTGATAGAGTGCCTGATGAACTCTGGACGGAGGTTCGTGACATTGTACAGGAGACAGGGACCAAGACCATCCCCATGGAAAAGAAATGCAAAAGAGCGAAATGGCTGTCTGAGGAGGCCTTACAAATAGCTGTGAAAAGAAGAGAGGCGAAAAGCAAAGGAGAAAAGGAAAGATATAAGCATCTGAATGCAGAGTTCCAAAGAATAGCAAGGAGAGATAAGAAAGACTTCCTCAGTGATCAATGCAAAGAAATAGAGGAAAACAACAGAATAGGAAAAACAAGAGACCTCTTCAAGAAAATTAGAGATTCCAAGGGAACATTTCATGCAAAGATGGGCTCGATAAAGGACAGAAATGGTATGGACCTAACAGAAGCAGAAGATATTAAGAAGAGGTGGCAGGAATACACAGAAGAACTGTACAAAAAAGATCTTCACGACCAAGATAGTCACGATAACGTGATCACTGACCTAGAGCCAGACATCTTGGAATGTGAAGTCAAGTGGGCCTTAGAAAGCATCACTACGAACAAAGCTAGTGGAGGTGATGGAATTCCAGTTGAGCTATTTCAAGTCTTGAAAGATGATGCTGTGAAAGTGCTGCACTCAATATGCCAGCAGATTTGGAAAACTCAGCAGTGGCCACAGGACTGGAAGAGGTCAGTCTTCATTCCAATCCCAAAGAAAGGCAATGCCAAAGAATGCTCAAACTACCGCACAATTGCACTCATCTCACACGCTAGTAAAGTCATGCTCAAAATTCTCCAAGCCAGGCTTCAGCAGTATGTAAACCGTGAACTCCCAGATGTTCAAGCAGGTTTTAGAAAAGGCAGAGGCACCAGAGATCAAATTGCCAACATCCGCTGGATCATGGAGAAAGCAAGAGAGTTTCAGAAAAACATCTATTTCTGCTTTATTGACTATGCCAAAGCCTTTGACTGTGTGGATCACAATAAACTGTGGAACATTCTGAAAGAGATGGGAATCCCAGACCACCTGACCTGCCTCTTGAGAAACCTGTATGCAGGTCAGGAAGCAACTGTTAGAACTGAACATGGAACAACAGACTGGTTCCAAATAGGAAAAGGTGTACGTCAAGGTTGTATATTGTCACCTTGCTTATTTAACTTATATGCAGAGTACATCATGAGGAACGCTGGGCTGGAAGAAGCACAAGCTGGAATCAAGATTGCCGGGAGAAATATCAATAACCTCAGATATGCAGATGACACTACCCTTATGGCAGAAAGTGAAGAGGAACTCAAAAGCCTCTTGATGAAAGTGAAAGAGGAGAGTGAAAAGGTTGGCTTGAAGCTCAACATTCAGAAAACGAAGATCATGGCATCTGGTCCCATCACTTCATGGGAAATAGATGGAAAAACAGTGGAAACAGTGTCAGACTTTGTTTTTTTGGGCTCCAAAATCACTGCAGATGCTGATTGCAGCCATGAAATTAAAAGACGCTTGCTCCTTGGAAGGAAAGTGGTGACCAACCTTGATAGTATATTAAAAAGCAGAGACATTACTTTGCCAACCAAGGTCCGTCTAATCAAGGCTATGGTTTTTCCCGTGGTCATGTATGGATGTGAGAGTTGGACTGTGGAGAAGGCTGACCGCCGAAGAATCGATGCTTTTGAACTATGGTGTTGGAGAAGACTCTTAAGAGTCCCTTATACTGCAAGGAGATCCAACCAGTCCATTTTAGAGGAGATCAATCCTGGATGTTCATTGGAAGGACTGATGCTAAAGCTGAAACTGCAATACTTTGGCCACCTCATGCGACGAGCTGACTCACTGGAAAAGACTCTGATGCTGGGAAAGGTTGGGGGCGGGAGGAGAAGGGGACGACGGAGAATGAGATGGCTGGATGGCATCACCGACTCTGTGGACATGAGTTTGAGTGTACTCCGGGAGTTGGTGATGGACAGGGAGGCCTGGCGTGCTGTGATTCATGGGGTCGCGGAGAGTCGGACACGACTGAGCGACTGAACTGAACTGAACTGAACTGAACGGACAATTTTGTTCTTCAAAATTCTGCTTCATGTACAATATAACATACTAATACTCAGTAAATTTACAGCTTCAGAGACCTGGGTTAAAAAAAAAATAGCAAAAGCAAACTTTTTTACACAGGTTTTCAGGATATTTCAAGTAGATGAATTCCTTATTTTCAAAGTTCTAAATATAAAACTTTGCTATGGAAAATAGAAACAAATAGTCTTCTAGTTAAGATAGAGAGATAATGCACTATGTATTCATACATATGTACACAAAATAATACAGACACAGGTAAAATGTGTTGGTGGTGGTGGTTTAGTCGCTAAGTTGTGTCCAACTCTTGTGACCCCATGGACTGTAGCCTGCCAGGTTCCTCTGTCCATGGGATGCTCCAGGCAAGAATACTGGAGTGGGTTGCCATTTCCTTCACCAGGGGGTCTTCCCGACCCAAAAATCAAACCTGGATCTCCTGCATTGCAGGCAGGTTCTTTACTAACCGAGCTACAATGGAAGTCCCCCCAAACAGGTGTGATTATTGAAAGTGTAAGTTGTTCAGACAAGCCCAACTCTTTTCTACTGCATGGACTGTAGTTCACCAGGCTCCTCTCTGCATGGGAGTCTCAGACAAGAATACTGTAATGGGTTGCCATGCCCTCCTTCAGGGGATCTTCCTGATAGAGCCCAGAGATAGAGCCCAGGTCTCCTGCATTGCAGGCAGATTCTTTATCATCTGAGCCACCATAAGATAAATACCTGTTACATGTTCACTCATTCAACAAAAATTTATTAGACATTTACTATGTATATGGACTTCCCTGGTAGTTCAGACGGTAAAGCGTCTGCCTACAATAAGGAAGACCCGGGTTCAATTCCTGGATTGGGAAGATCCCCTGGAGAAGGAAATGGCAACACACTCCAGTACTCTTGATTGGGAAATCCCATGGATGGAGGAGCATGGTAGGCTACAGTCCATGGGGTCGCAGAGTCAGACACGATTGAGCGACTTTCTTTTCTTTTTTTCTTTTTTTTTTTATTATGTATATGAATGTATATCTGTTCACACAAACTTATGAAGAGTCTTATAGTAAAATGCTCTTAATAATTGAAATTTTATTACCAAAACAGCATTAGCTTATCCTTCTATGATAGGAATTATCTTGCCACTCCTTAATGTTTCTGCTACATTCATTCTCTTGCCTTCTTCTGCCATCTTCCCATACCATTCATCTTCCAGTTCCAGGATACTATGTTACTAATAGAATGAGAAATTTGAGGGACATCAATTTGCCAAAGAAAAGAGAAGGGAAATCATAATACAGTAACCTGCATTCCACAAAGATGTTTTCTTCTCTCAAAGATAATGCAATAAAGAGCTTTATTTTTTTTTTAATTATTCTAAATGAACACATAATTGTCAATCAACTCTACTCCAATAGAAATAATTATAAAATGAATGCTTCTCATAATATATTAAAAATAAAATTATATATTATATGAGGAAAAAAAATGCATCCGTTTCATTGCATTTCCTTATTCTGAGGGGGTATCCCCAATATATCAGAAAAGGGTTTAGTGTGCATAAAGTAAGAATTCAGTTTTTCTTTGACTCCAGACTGCTCTTTCTATGATTAAACCATAATGAAAAATACTTTTAACGGAGAAAAATCATTTACAAATATGCCCAACACAGTAATTAAACATCTGTGGAAAATTTGGAAACAATATGAAATGTTTAACATTGGAAAAATGGACATTTGAAATATAATGTGTCTCTTTGAATAATGTCTAGATTTAAAGATGTTTTTAATTATTTTGCAATATCATTTAAACATTCTTAAGCTGTAGTATAGAGTGAGGATAATTTTGGATGCAACTTTGTGCATTTAGATATTTGAAACGTGAGCTTATTATGGAGTCTGAATATTTAGCATTATGTAAATAAAATATTTTGGTGAGTATCCATTTGGTATTTAAATTTTTATTATAATAATATATTTCTCTACTGTTTCTGCAACTCATAATTTGAAAATACGGTCTTGAAACCGATATACATTAAGTGATAATTATGAATGCTCTTATAATATTAGCACTTCACACCAGGTGAAGTTCACAGTAATTCTTCGAAGTAGTTGTTTCTAATGCCAATTCTGGAATTAGATTAATGTGACTGTAAAAGTGCTGCACTCAATATGCCAGCAAATTTGGAAAACTCAGCAGTGGCCACAGTACTGGAAAAGGTCAGTCTTCATTCCAATCCCAAAGAAAGGCAATGCCAAAGATTGCTCAAACTACCGCACAGTTGCACTCATCTCACATGCTAGTAAAGTCATGCTCAAAATTCTCCAACCCAGACTTCACCAATACGTGAACCATGAATTTCCAGATGTTCAACCTGGTTTTAGAAAAGGCAGAGGCACCAGAGGATCAAATTGCCAACATCCGCTGGATCATGGAAAAAGCAAGAGAGTTCCCGAAAAACATCTATTTCTGCATTATTGACTATGCCAAAGCCTTTGACTGTGTGGATCACAAGAAACTGTGGAAAATTCTGAAAGAGATAGGAATACCAGACCACCTGACCTGCCTCTTGAGAAACCTGTATGCAAGTCTGGAAGCAACAGTTGCAACTGGACGTGGAACAACAGGCTGGTTCCAAATAGGAAAAGGAGTACATCAATGCTGTATATTGTCACCTTGCTTATTTAACTTATATGCAGAGTACATCATGAGAAACACTGGGCTGGAGGAAGCACAAGCTGGAATCAAGATTACTGGGAGAAATATCAATAACTTCAGATATGCAGATGACACCACCATTATGGCAGAAAGTGAAGAGGAATTACAAAGCCTCTTGATGAAAGTGAAAGAGGAGAGTGAAAAAGTTGGCTTAAAGCTCAACATTGAGAAAACTAAGATCATGGCATCTGGTCCCATCATTTCATGGGAAATAGATGGGGAAACAGTGGAAACAGTGTCAGACTTTATTTTTGGGGGCTCAAAAATCACTGCAGATGCTGATTTCAGCCATGAAATTAAAAGACAGTTACTCCTTGGAAAGAAAGTTATGACCAACCTAGATAGCATATTAAAAAGCAAAGACCTTACTTTTCCAACAAAGGTCCACCTTGTCAAGGCTATGGTTTTTCCAGTGGTCATGTATGAATGTGAGAGTTGGACTGTGAAGAAAACTGATCACCGAAGAATTGATGTTTTTGAACTGTGGTGTTGGAGGAGACTCTTGAGAATCCCTTGGACTGCAAGGAGATTCAATCAGTCCATTCTAAAGGAGATCAGTCCTGGGTGTTCATTGGAAGGACTGATGCTAAAGTTGAAACTCCAATACTTTGGCCACTTCATGCGAAGACTTGACTCACTGGAAAAACCTCAGATGCTGGAAGGGATTGGGGGCGGGAGGAGAAGGGGACAACAGAGAATGAGATGGCTGGATAGCATCACCGACTCTATGGACATGAGTTTGAGTGAACTCCGGGAGTTGGTGATGGACAGGGAGGCCTGGCGTGCTGTGAGTCATGGGGTCGCAAAGAGTCAGACACGACTGAGTGACTTAACTGAACTGATAGTGATGAAAATAATTACATTATATAATTTTGCTTAGAGATGTTAAGTAAATTTATTTCAATTATCTAAATTTAATTGTATAATATACATGTGGAATAGAACAATAGACAATAATATTAACAATTTATAACAAGTAAATATAAGACAGAGCATAAAAATGCCATTTGATCAGGGGAAATAAGCTAAGCCACTAAATTCTGGGTCATGATTTTTTCTTTAATTATTGCTTGTAACTGAATTGCCTTGACGCATTTTGTTGACACCAACTCTAAGGTCCAGTACAATTATGTACTAAATAAAATAAATGCTGATATATAAAATTATTTCATAAAAAAAGGTAATTCAATTCAGAAATACTCCTATATAGTACCACACTCACACACTGTGTTCAAATATGCTTGCATTAAAACAAAGAAGAATAAATTGGACCAAATCTGGCTTGATCTCAGAGAATACGTTTATTATAAGGAGCACATGTAATGAAGGAAAATCATTAAGAAAACTGAAATCTCATGATTAAACCTGGATTGAATGCACACTCCAATATTATACTTCTGAACTGATATTTGTGATAGATGACACAGGTAGTTTAAATGAAGATTTGAAACTACCTAACCCTGGTGGCTCAGAGGTTAAAGCATCTGCCTCCAATGCGGGAGACCCGGGTTTGATCCCTGAGTCGGGAAGATCCCCTGGAGAAGGAAATGGTAACCCACTCCAGTATTCTTGCCTGGAGAATCCCATGGACGGAGAAGCCTGGTAGGCTACCGTCCACGTGGTCGCAAAGAGTCGGACACGCCTGAGCGACTTTACTACTACTACTTACTAAGAAAAATACAAAATGTGGATTTTGCTGAAGTGTAACCATGAAAATCTCTTGAACTCTTTTTTCAACTCTAGAATGAAAGCCAGACATACTGAATGATCATCCAGTCTTTATTTAAATAACTACAGTGCTGGGTAGAAAGATTGTTTCTGAAAACCTATACCAGTCTAGTCTAATTCCCCAGAATGCAGAGTAGCTCAATATGGAAATAGAACAGGGTTGGGTCTAAAACATTAAAAGTTGTTCATGAAAATAGCATGTATATTATCATAAGTGACCAGTCCAGGTTCGATGCATGATACAGGATGCTTGGGGCTGGTGCACGGGGATGATATGGAAGGAGGATATGGGGAAGAGGGAGGTGGGAGGGGGGTTCAAGAAAGAGAACACATGTACACCTGGGGGGGATTCATGTCAATGTATGGCAAAACCAACCAATATATTAATGTAAGGTAATTTGCCTCCAATAAAATAAATTTAAAAAATAAAAAATAAATAAATAAAAGTTGTTCATGAAAATAATTTCTTTAAAAAAAGAGTTCCTAGAACAATGCAAGGAGAAAGTCTGTTTTCAGAATATAAATCCAAGGACAGACCCTGAAGAGTCAACAACACAGATTCCCAAACTGGAAGGATAAACCAGAATGAGAGAAAGTGGAATTATATATGGATCTTATCACAGTTGATCAGAAACTAATTGAGGTGTGATTTGACCTTTGATAGTTTCAGGGACTAATTTCCCAGAAACCAGGTACCTTCCAAAGTGTTCTTATGGCAGTATCTTGTATTTCATTAGGTAGACAAACATCAGAATAGGTAGAGAAACATCAATAGGTACAGAAATAACCTAGACAGCATATTAAAAAGCAGAGACATTACTTTGCCAGTAAAGGTCCATTTAGTCAAAGCTATGGTTTTTCCAGTAGTCATGTATGGATATGATAGTTGAACTATAAAGAAAGCTGAGCGCTAAAGAATTGATGCTTTTGAACTGTGGTGTTGGAGAAGACTCTTGAGAGTCCCTTGGACAGCAAGGAGATCCAACCAGTCCTTCCTAAAGGAAATCAGTCCTAAATATTCATTGGAAGGACTGATGCTGAAGCCGAAACCCCAATGCTTTGGCCACCTGATGTGAAGAGCTGGGAAAGTTTGAAGGCAGGAGGAGAAGGGAATGACAGAATGAGATGGTTGGTTGACATCACTGACTCAATGGAAATGAGTTTGAGTAAACTCTAGGAGTTGATGATGGAAAGGGAGGCCTGGCATGCTGCAGTCCATGGGGTCTCAAGGAGTCGGACATGACTGAGCGACTGAACTGAGAGTGACTGAACTGAGAGCAACATGTTCTCAAAGTAACAACGAATCAAGAGTGGAGTTATTGTTTTAGTCCAATCCAAAGACTTTCACCCCAGAAGGACATCTCTTATGCTGTTCATCAGGAATGGACAGGTTTTGTGAGGTGTACTGTGTTCTCATAAGTCTTTGAGTTTTACTACTAATTGAAGTGCACGTGTGCTAAATTGCTTCAGTTGTGTCTGACTCTTTGCAACCCTATGGACTGTAGCCACCAGGCTCCTCTGTCTGTGGGATTCTCCAGGCAAGAATAATAGAATGGGTTGCTCTGCCCTTCTCCAGGAGATTCCTGATCCAGGGATCAAAACTTTACCTCCTGCATTGCAGGTGAATTCTTAACTGCTGAGCCACCAGGGAAGCCCACAAATTGAACTGGAAGCAAATATAACAATTTTTATGGCAATAAACACATTGACTTGGGCAGAATCAACCAACTTGGAAACACATTGCAATTTACTTAAGTGAACTACTTGTAGAAATAGGGAAAACTTTTTAAGTTATAGAAGATGCTGGCACAGTGTGATATAAAACTCATGTCTCCTGATTCTGAAGCTAGTTGTCTTAATTTCCATCGTGTTTTCCTTACCATAAGATGTTTGCTAAATATTGTTACATCATGATGTCCATTGACTTCTTCAGTAAAACATGAGATCCTCATAGTAGAAGCCTGAATCTTTCTGTCAAAGGGGAGACTATAAACATATCTATGACATATACACACATTTATATTTTGTGTTTTGATAACAGACCTCATTTTGAAGAGTCAAACTTAATTTACATCAAGGTTTTATAAATTAGGTAGATGGTTCAATGGCACCCGACTCCAGTACTCTTACCTGGAAAATCCCATGGACGGAGGAGCCTGGTAGGCTGCAGTCCATGGGATCGCTAAGAGTCAGACACGGCTGAGCGACTTCACTTTCACTTTTCACTTTAATGCATTGGAGAAGGAAATGGTAACCCACTCCAGTGTTCTTGCCTGGAGAATCCCAGGGATGGCAGATCCTAGTGGGCTGACGTCTATGGGGTCACACAGAGTCGGACACGACTGAAGCGACTTAGCAGCAGCAGCAGAAGCAGCAGCAAATGGTTCAGCCAAGAAGTTCCTTCCTTGGTCGGTAGAGTATGATTCCATTTGTTTTTTAATGTGTATGTCCCTTATAAATAATCTTCTAAAGCAGTTTTCAAAGAGAAATCCCAATTCAAGTAACTTCAGTCTTGTACCCCAGGACATACAGTTTATGAGAAGCAGACCTGAAGATACATTTCAAGGCTGTCTGACCTCAAGTTTTGATCTTTTCTTAACCCCACATTACCTCCCATGTAAAAACTCACCAAATAGCTAGCAAGAGTCTTCTTTAGCATCCATCTGTCACATAGGCTTTCAGAAGATTTTTTCTCATCCTAATTTGTAAAGGCATTAGAATATGGATTTGAAATACACTTGGGAATTTAAACAATGTCAACTTCTCCCTCTGAGAATCTCCTCTCTTAGGAAGATTTAGAATACTACAGGTATTTTATTTTGTTGGTTAGTTAATAACACAAAATCAATCCTGCCCGTATCTTTTTTTTTTTAATCTGAATAGAGTTGATTTACAATGCTGTCTAGTTTCAGGTGTACAGTAAAGTGAATTAGTTATACATATATACATTCTCTTTTAGATTTTTTTCCCCATATAGGATATTAGGGAGTATTGAGTAGTATTCCTTGTGTTATACCCTAGGTCCTTATTAGCTGTTCTATTTTATATACAACAGTGTGTATATGTTAATCACAATCGTCCAGTTCATCCCCACTACTTTATCCCTTGGTAACCATAAGTTTGTTTTCTACCTCTGTGACACTGTTTATACTTTGTGGATAAGTTCATTTATACCCCCTTTTAAGATGCCACATATAAGTGATACCAATATGATATTTCTCTTTCTCTGTCTGACTTACTTCTCAGTATGGCAATTTCTAGGCCATCCCTGTTGTTGTAAATAACATTATTTCATTCTTTTATATTTCATTGAATATATTGAATGTATATGTACCACATCTTCTTTATTCATTCCAGTGTTGATGGGCATTCAGGTTGCTAACACATCCTGGCTATTTTAAATAGTGCTGCAATGAACATTGGGGTACATAGATCTTTTTGTTTGATGATTTTCTCAGGGTATATGCCCAGGAGTAGAATTGTTGGTTCCTATGGCAGTCCATCCTAAAGGAGTTCAGTCCTGGGTGTTCATTGGAACGACTGATGCTAAAGCTGAAACTCCAATACTTTGGCCACCTCATGCGAAAAGTTGACTCATTGGAAAATACCCTGATGCTGGAAGGGATTGGGGGCAGTAGGAGAAGGGGATGGCAGAGGATGAGATGGCTGGAGGGCATCACCGACTTGATGGACATGAGTTTGGGTGAACTCCGAGAGTTGGTGATGGGCAGGGAGGCCTGGTGTGCTGTGATTCATGGGGTCACAAAGCGTCAGACACAACCGAGTGACTGAAATGAACTGAACTGAACTGATGGTAGTTCTGTTTTCAGTTTTTTGTTTTCAGGAAACTTCATACTGTTCTTCATAATGGGTGCAGCAATTTACATTCCCATCAACAGCATAAGAGGTTTCTCTTTCTCCACACCCTCAAACATTTATTGTTTGTAGATTTCTTTGATGGGAGCCATTCTGACCCATCTGAAGTGATACTGCATTATAGTTTTGATTTATATTTCTCTAATAAGTGCCTTTTCATGGCTTTTTGACCATCTGGATGTATTCTTGGAGAAATATTTATTCATAGTTTCTACCATTTTTGATTCTTTTTTTTAAATATTGAGCTACATGAACTATTTGTATATTTTGGAGATAATATCTTGTTGGTTGTTTTGTTTGCAAATATTTTGTCCCATTCTGAAAGTTTTCTTTTTATTTTGCTGTGCAAAAGCTTTCAAGTTTAATTAGATCTCATTTGTTTATTTTGGTTATTATTTTCGTTAGTTTAGGAGGTGGGTCAAAAAATATCTTGCAATTTATGCCAAAGAGTGTTCTGCCTATGTTTTTCTCCAAGAGTTTTATACTGTCCAGCCTTAAATATAGACCTTTAACCCCTTTTGAGCTTATTTTTGTGTCTGTTGTTAAGGAGTGTTCTAATAAAGTTTCCCAGCTTTCCCAACACCTTTTATTGAAGAGACTGTCTTCTTTCCATTCTTTATTCTTTATTTTTTTCCTTGCCTCCTTTGTCATAGATTAGGTGACAAAGGTTTGCCTCTGGGCTTTCTTTCCTGTTCTATTGATCTATATTTATGTTTTGTGCCAATATCATAATATTGTGATTACTGTAGCTTTATAGTGTAGTCTGAAGTCAAGGAGCCTGATTCTTCTGTCTCTTTTTTTCTTTCTCAGAATTTCTTTGGCTGTTCCTGTCTCTCATGTTTCCATACATACTGTAGAATCTTTTGTTCTAATTCTGTGAGCAACAATTCAATGATAATTTGATAGGGATCGCATTGCATCTGTAGGTTGTTTTGAGTAGTATAGTCATTTTCAAAGTACTGACTCCTCTAATCTAAGATCATGGTATATATCTCCATCTGTTTGTGTAATCTTTTATTTCTTTCATCAGTATCCTATAGACTTCTGAGCACATGTATTTTACTTCCTTAGGTAGGTTTTTCCTAGGCACTGTTTTCATTTTGTTGCAATGGTAAATGGGATTGTTTCCTTAATATCTCTTTCTGATCTTTTGTTGTTAGTATAAAGGAATGCATGTAATTCATATGTATTAATTTTGTATCCTGCAATTTTACCAAATTCATTGGTGAGCTCCAGTAGCATCTTTAAGGATTTTTATGTATGGTATCATGTCATCTGCAAATAGTGAGAGTTTTGCTTCTTTTTCAGTTTGGACTCCTTGTGTTTAGCTCCTGGCTTCCTCTCTTTTCGAATATTAGAGAACTAACAAGGGGTAAATGTTGTGTAGTGTCAATATTCGAAAAGAGAGGAAGCCAGGAGCTAAACACAACATGTTAGATGCTCTTTTCACTAAAGATATGGATTAATTCTAATAATCACACAAGAAAGACTGAAAAGACTGTGTGCAAGTTCCCACAAATGGGACAATAAATGGGATTCAAGTTCTACAGAGAACAAGAGGAATTTGAAAACAGCCAGGGTTTCATTTGAGACCACAAAGATCTTTTTACTCTTTTATTTTCTTAATCTAAAAGATCAAAAAGTTCAAAAGCATATTCTGTTATTTATGTTAAAGAGTGTTCTACCCGTGTTTTCCACTAGGGATTTATAACGTTTGGTCTTACATTTACATCTTTATATCCATTTAGGGTGCATTTTTGTACATGGTGTAAGGGAATGTGGTTGAAGAGGCACTTTTTGTTTTTTTTCCATTGTGTATTTTTGCCTCCTGAAATAGCCTTGCACAGCTTAGTAAAGACAGTCACCCCAGTGCCATATTGCTATGTGGTCAAATTACAGAAGAAATAGCTCCAATTGACCACTGAGCTTGACAAATTGACATTTGTGAGAAGAAACCATGAGTTGGAGTGCTGTACTTCAGAAACTCTAATTACTAGTGATGTAATAATGTAAGATGACCTATGTCCTGTATCAACAACTTTCCTGAAAGTTTACATTAGCCACTTCACTTTTATAAAGACCAATATTGATACTTGTTTTCACTAATGGGAAAGAACTCTGAAGAGGGGTTTTGCTTTAAAAAAAATTATGTTGACATACTAAAGTTGGGCTTTAATGCAAGAGGACTAGCATACTTGAACTTACAAAAAGAAAAAGCTTGCCATGCTAAAATATATTCCTACATGTGAGACAATGCTACCGCATACTAACACCATCTCCTGGAAAGATAAACTGAATTGTTAAGACTGCAGATAATTTTCTTATCTATACACCTAAACATATCACAAGCAATTAAGGATATTTTAACAAAAGAGCAAATAAAGACTAACTTCAACATTTCTGGTTTATTTTTCACATCAAAGAAATGATTACATTGTGAATTATTCTTTCTTCCTTTTGTGGGTGCCTCTCTTTTGGCTTTTGGTAAATTCATAGTACAAAAACACTGTTTCAGCTATGATTCCTTCACTCAAATCTCCCTTCCCTGTGAGACTGCCTAAGAATTTCAATCTCTTTTGGCTTTATCACAAGCTGGGGAAAAAAAAGAATTTGAGATTGGTGTCCTAAGGTGGTGGGGGGGGAATGTCATGCAAGTAACATATATGAAAATTTAAGTAAATAAAATGTAAGACTCTGGAGAAAAAATACTTTACAATGATCAAACCAGAGGTTTATAGTTATTCTTTCCTTTGCCTAATCGAAAGCTATGAACATGAACATTGAATTCTCTAGAAAGTATATTAAAAGTTATCAAAATGTCTAAAATATGTCAATGCTAAATAATTAGCTAAATAATAATGGTTCTGAGCTTTTCTGTTTATGTCAATGATCTGAAAAATTTCTTACATTCTAACAAAATTTACTATAGCAGCAATACTATCTATGAATGTAAATCATCAATTTCTTGGCATCATGTACATCCTAAGTGACTCTCCTCTTTAGCAAATTCCTCATGGCAACTTTCACCTCTGCATTTCTCACTGCATAAATGATAGGATTTAACATGGGACATAGGATTGGATAGAACACAGTCACCCACTTGTCCACAGGATAGGTGGCCACAGGACGCAGGTGGGTGAATATACAAGGGACAAAAAAGAGCGCCACTACTGCAAAGCGGGCGCCACAGGTAGAGAGGGCCTTGCGCCGTCCTTCAGAGCCGCGGGACTTCAGGGAGCTCAGGATGACAGTGTAGGAGACGAGGAGCAGGAAAAAGATGAGCCAGCACAGGGCCCCACTGTTGGCTGCCACCACCATTCCAAGCCTGTAGGTGTCGCTGCAGGCAAGTTTTAATAATGAGAAGAAATCACACATGAAGTTGTCAATGACACTGGGACCACAGAAGGTCAAGCTGACGATAATGAGAATCTGCACAGCCGCGTGCAGGGTCCCTCTGGTCCAGGCCACCACCAGGAGCTGGCAGAGCCCCTGTTGCATGATGGGCATGTGGTGCAGAGGCTTGCAGATGGCTACGTGGCAATCACAGGCCATGACAGTGAGGACGAAGACCTCTGATGCTCCCAGGGAGTGCTCCACAAAGACCTGAGTCAGGCAGCAGGCATCTATGAAGGACAAGTGAGTGAGAAAGAAGTACATGGGAGCAGAAAGTGTGGGGCTGAGGGAGATGGTGAGGACGATGTACAGGTTGGCGAGCACAGTGAATAGGAACATGAGCAAAAGGACAACAAAGAGTATTTTCTGCAGTTGTGGATTCTGTGTGAGTCCCAAGAGAAGAAATTAAGTCATGCTGTTGGGAGATGTGAGGAGCTCCATTTAAGAAGCAATATGTTCTTGGGTCCTAAATTACCTACAAAGGAATCGGAAATTGTACCTATTAATCATGATAGCATGATAGTCTGAATTTCTTAGAACAAAAACAGAGCAGTCACTGTAACTCTGGAGAATGTCCTTGGCACTTTGACCCAGTACTTGTTTCATGCCTGTCTTATTTTCTCCATGATGCTTTTCATCTCTTCAGAAACCTTGAACTTGTAACCTGTAAATTACCTATACGGCAACACATGATCTGTACTTTACTGTGAAAACACTGGGATATCTCCATGAGACCTGGATTCTCATTCTGGTTCCAGCTCCATGTGCCTCTGCTTAGTATCTCAGTGCCCCGTGTTTCTAAGCCCTCCTCTGTCAGGTTACAGGTTGTATTTAATTCTTAGGTGTGCATCTTGTATCTTGTAAGGTGACACGTGCCACACACAGGTAAGAGTTACTCCTTTTTTTGTGAGAATTTACATTTGAACCCTCAGCTCTAACTGGAAAGAAATACATGGTCAATAACGTTTATCATAAGCAGAGGGTTTCAGGAAATACGCAGAATTCACTGGTGACACACTCCACCTGGTAGCAACCAAAATACATAAACGGTTCAACTGTGTTTTCTCACTAACCATGATGCCTGACATGATGTCTGCAGTGTCTGAAATCTATTAGATGATGAGTGAAAGCTTGGTGAATTGGCAAGCCACTCCAGTACTCTTGCCTAGAAAATCCCATGGATGGAGGAGCCTGGTAGGCTGCAGTCCATGGGGTCGCTAGGGGTCGGACACGACTGAGCGACTTCACTTTCACTTTTCACTTTCACACATTGGAGAAGGAAATGGCAACCCACTCCAGTGTTCTTGCCTGGAGAATCCCAGGGACGGGGGAGCCTGGTGGGCTTCCGTCTAAGGGGTCACACAGAGTCGGACACGACTGAAGTGACTCAGCAGCAGCAGCATGAGTAACAATATGCCTGATTCCCCAGACCATAAACCTAGGAGGAGTTCATGTATTCTATTTCTTCTGCTCTGTTTATTATTGCTCTCTACTCTATAAGAGACAAAATAAACATTTGAAAGGGAAGTTGGAAAGTTTAACAGTTTCTCATGGATCTAACTGGGTAATTATGAAAATATTTAAATGCCTTTAGGAAAAAGTATGTTACTGGGTATTTTTACTTTCAAGATAATTATAGTGTTTGTTAATTGATATTTTTTACTATTCAAAATTATGTTTCACACTGAATTCAACATAGATGTATTCAATTAATATACAGCTTCCAGAAAATTGGATAAAAAATAACTGGCACAGTTTTTCAGTAAACAAAGATCTTTAAAGTAGAGGAAATCTTTATTTTCAAAGTTCTAAAAACAAAAGTTAATGTGGAGAACAGAAAAAGTCTTTAAGGTAATGTACAGAGATAGATAACTATACATTTATACATATGTACACAGACTAACACAAGCACATATAGAATCTATTGTTGTTAGTTACCTATTACAACTTTACTCATTCAAAAATATTTATTGGACACTTACCCTACATATGAATGTGTATCTGTGTATACAAGTCAGGAAGAGTGCCCTTGTTAAATACCCTTAAGAACTGAAAGTTCATTCCTAAACAGCAGCAAGGCACCCATCCATGAAGGAATCTTTTCACTCTTTCATGTGTCTGCTGCATGCATTCTCAAGCCTTCTCCACTTTTCCCATAGCATTCATCTTCCATAATTCATGGTTACAAGGTGACTGAATTACGAAGAGAATGAGAAATTTGGGGACATAAATTTCCCCCAAAAAATGGAACACTAAGCATAAATACAATAACATGTGTTCTGGCAAAATATGGCTTTCCTTTAAAAAAACTGAAAATAGAACTTCCATATGACCCAGCAATCCCACTTCTGTGCATACACACATATTTGAAAGAGACACATGTACCCCAATGTTCATCACAGCTGTTTATAATAGCCAGGACATGGAAGCAACCTAGATGTCCATCAGCAGACGAATGTATAAGAAAGCTGTGGTACATTTACACAATGGAGTATTACTCAGTCATTAAAAATAATACATTTGAATCAGTTCTAATGAGGTGGATGAAACTGGAGCCTATTATACAGAATGACGTAAGCCAGAAAAAAAAACTAACACATATGTGTATACTAACACATATATATGGAATTTAGAAAGATGGTAATGATAACCCTGTATATGAGATAACAGAGATATTTTTAAATATTGTGCAATATCAAAGAAACTTCTTAGGCTGTAATAAAAATTGTAGCAAATTTGGATGAAACTTTGAAATTTTTAATTATTATGATACAATTTAAGTAATATTATTTTTCTTCTAAGTAATTTAAATATATATCAAAAAGGAAAAAAAATTCCCATAATATTTCTACTTCTAAATTGATGACATTGTACTTGAATCCATCTTTTTTTTTTTTTTCTGGTTAACAATTTATTTTATTTTATTTTTTTCTTTAAATCTTTAAAAAAGTTTCAATTTTTTAAATTTTAATTAGAGGCTAATTCAGTTCAGTTCAGTTCAGTTCAGTCGCTCAGTCGTGTCCGACTCTCCGCGACCCCATGAATCACAGCACGCCAGGCCTCCCTGTCCATCACCAACCCCCGGAGTACACTCAAACTCATGTCCACAGAGTCGGTGATGCCATCCAGCCATCTCATTCTCCGTCGTCCCCTTCTCCTCCCGCCCCCAACCTTTCCCAGCATCAGAGTCTTTTCCAGTGAGTCAACTCGTCTCATGAGGTGGCCAAAGTATTGGAGTTTCAGCTTTAGCATCAGTCCCTCCAATGAACATCCAGGATTGATCTCCTTTAGAATGGACTGGTTGGATCTCCTTGCAGTATAAGGGACTCTCAAGAGTCTTCTCCAACACCACAGTTCAAAAGCATCGATTCTTCGGCGATCAGCTTTCTTCACAGTCCAACTCTCACATCCATACATGACCACGGGAAAAACCATTGCCTTGACTAGACGGACCTTGGTCGGCAAAGTAATGTCTCTGCTTTTTAATATACTATCAAGGTTGGTCATAACTTTCCTTCCAAGGAGCAAGCGTCTTTTAATTTCATGGCTGCAATCAGCAAATTACTTGACAATATTGCATTGGTTTGCCATACATTGACATGAATCCACCATGTGTGTACATGTGTTCCCCATCTTGAACTCCCTTCCCAATTCCCTCCCCATATCATCCCTCTGGGTCATCCCAGTGCACCAGGCCCGAACACCCTGTCTCATGCATCTAACCTAGACTGGAGATTCATTTCACATATGATAATATACATGTTTCAATGCCATTCTCCCAAATCATCCCACCCTCGACTTCGCCCACAGAGTCCAAAAGACTGTTCTATACATCTGTGTCTCTTTTGCTGTCTCGCATACAGTGTTATCATTACCATCTTTCTACTGTGGGCAGGAATCCCTTAGAAGAAATGGAGTAGCCATCATGGTCAACAAAAGAGTCCGAAATGCAGTACTTGGATGCAATCATAAAAATGACAGAATGATCTCTGTTCATTTCCAAGGCAAACCATTCAATATGACAGTAATCCAAGCCTATGCCCCAAACAGTAATGCTGAAGAATCTGAAGTTGAATGGTTCTATGAAGACGTACAAGACCTTTTAGAACTAACACACAAAAAAGATGTCCTTTTCATTATAGGGGACTGGAATGCAAAAGTAGGAAGTCAAGAAACACCTGGAGTAACAGGAAAATTTGGCCTTGGAGCACGAAATGAAGCAGGGCAAAGGCTAATAGAGTTTTGCCAAGAGAACGCACTGGTCATAGCAAACACCTTCTTCCAACAACACAAGAGAAGACTCTACACATGGACATCACCAGATTGTCAACACCAAAATCAGATTGATTATATTCTTTGCAGCCAAAGATAGAGAAGATCTCTACAGATAACAAAAACAAGACCAGGAGCTGACTGTGGCTCAGATCATGAACTCCTTATTGCCAAATTCAGACTTAAGTTGAAGAAAGTAGGGAAAACCACTAGACCATTCAGATAAGACCTAAATCAAATCCCTTCTGATTATACAGTGAAAGAAAGAAATAGATTAAAGGGACTAGATCTGATAGATAGAGTGCCTGATGAACTCTGGACGGAGGTTCGTGACATTGTACAGGAGACAGGAACAAAGACCATCCCCATGGAAAAGAAATGCAAAAAAACAAAATGGCTGTCTGAGGAGGCTTTACAAATAGCTGGATCATGGAGAAAGCAAGAGAGTTCCAGAAAAATATCTATTTCTGCTTCATTGACTATGCCAAAGCCTTTGACTGTGTGGATCACAGTAAACTGTGGAAAATTCTGAAAGAGATGGGAATACCAGACCACCTGACCTGCCTCTTGAGAAACCTGTATGCAGGTAAGGAGGCAACAGTCAGAACTGTACATGGAACAACAGACTGGTTCAAAATAGGGAAAGGAGTACGTCAAGGCTGTATATTGTCACCCTGCTTATTTAACTTATATGCAGAGTCCATCATGAGGAACGCTGGGCTGGAAGAAGCACAAGCTGGAATCAAGATTGCTGGGAGAAATATCAATAACCTCAGATATGCAGATGACACTACCCTTATGGCAGAAAGTGAAGAGGAACTCAAAAGCCTCTTGATGAAAATGAAAGAGGAGAATGAAAAGGTTGGCTTGAAGCTCAACATTCAGAAAACAAAGATCATAGCATCTGGTCCCATCACTTCATGGGAAATAGATGGAAAAACAGTGGAAACAGTGTCAGACTTTATTTTGGGGGGCTCCAAAATCACTGCGGATGCTGATTGCAGCCATGAAATTAAAAAACGCCTCTCCTTGGAAGGAAAGTTATGACCAACCTTGATAGTATATTAAAATGCAGAGACATTACTTTGCCAACCAATGTCCATCCAGTCAAGGCTATGTTTTTTCCCATGGTCATGTATGGATGTGAGAGTTGGACTGTGAAGAAAGCTGATCGCCAAAGAATTGATGCTTTTGAAGTGTGGTGCTGGAGAAGACTCTTGAGAGTCCCTTGGACTGCAAGGAGATCCAACCAGTCCATTCTAAAGGAGATCAGTCCTGGGTGTTCATTGGAAGGACTGATGCTAAAGCTGAAACTGCAATACTTTGGCCACCTCATGCGACAAGTTGACCCACTGAAAAAGACTCTGATGCTGGGAGGGATTGGGGGTGGGAGGACAAAGGGACGACAGAGAATGAGATGGCTGGATGGCATCACCGACTCTGTGGACATGGGTTTGAGTGAACTCCAGAAGTTGGTGATGGACAGGGAGGCCTGGCATGCTGTGATTCATGGTGTCGCGGAGAGTCGGACACGACTGAGCGACTGAAATGAACTGAACTGAACTGAGCTGTGAACAGAAGAGAAGCGAAAAGCAAAGGAGAAACGGAAAGATATAAGCATTTGAATGCAGAGTTTCAAAGAATACCAAGGAGAGGTAAGAAAGCCTTCCTCAGCGATCAATGCAAAGAAATAGAGGAAAACAACAGAATAGGAAAGACAAGAGTTCTCTTCAAGAAAATTAGAGATATCAAAGGAACATTTCATGCAAAGATGGTCTGATCAAGGACAGAAATGGTATAGACCTAAAAGAAGCAGAGATATTAAGAAGAGGTGGCAAGAATACACAGAAGAACTGTACAAAAAAGATCTTCACGATCAAGATGATCACGATGGCGTGATCACTCACCTGGAGGCAGACATCTTGGAATGTGAAGTCAAGTAGGCCTTAGAGAGCATCCCTATGAACAAAGATAGTGGAGGAGATGGAATTCCAATTGAGCTATTTCAAATCCTGAAAGATGATGCTTTGAAAGTGCTGCACTCAATATGCCAGCGAATTTGGAAAATTCAGCAGTGGCCACAGGACTGGAAAAGGTCAGTCTTCATTCCAATCCCAAAGAAAGGCAATGCCAAAGAATGCTCAAACTACCGCACAATTGCACTCATCTCACACGCTACTAAAGTCATGCTCAAAATTCTCCAAGTCAGGCTTCAGCAATATGTGAACCGTGAACTTCCAGATGTTCAAGCAGGTTTTAGAAAAGGCAGAGGCACCAGAGATCAAATTGCCAACATCCACTGGATCATGGAGAAAGCAAGAGAGTTCCAGAACAACATGTATTTCTGCTTCATTGAATATGCTGAAGCTTTTGACTGTGTGGATCACAATAAACTGTGGAAAATTCTGAAAGAGATGGGAATACCAGATCACCTGACCTGCCTCTTGAGAAATCTGTATGCAGGTCAGGAAGCAGCAGTTAGAACTGGTCATGGAACAACAGCCTGGTTCCCAATAAGAAAAGGAGTGCGTCAAAGGTGTATATTGTCACCCTGCTTATTTAACTTATATGTAGAGTACATCATGAGGAACGCTGGGCTGGAAGAAGCACAAGCTGGAATCAAGATTACTGGGAGAAATATCGATAGCCTCAGATATGCAGATGACACCACCCTTATGGCAGAAAGTGAAGAGGAACTAAAAAGCCTCTTGATGAAAGTGAAAGAGGAGAGTGAAAAGGTTGGCTTGAAGCTCAACATTCAGAAAACAAAGATCATGGCATCTGGTCCCATCACTTCATGAGAAATAGATGAGGAAACAGTGGAAGCAGTGTCAGACTTTATATTTTTTGGCTCCAAAATCACTGCAGATGCTGATTGCAGCCATGAAATTAAAAGACACTTACTCCTTGGAAGGAAAGCGATGACCAACCTAGATACCATCTTAAAAAGGAGAGAAATTACTTTGCCAACCAAGGTCCTTCTAGTCAAGGCTATGGTTTTTCCCATGGTCATGTATGGATGTGAGAGTTGCACTGTGACGAAAACTGATCGCCAATGAATTGATGCTTTTGAACTGTGGTGTTGGAGAAGACTCTTGAGAGTCCCTTGGACTGTAAGTAGATCCAACCAGTTCATTCTAGAGGAGATAAATCCTGGGTGTTCATTGTAAGGACTGATGCTGAAACTGAAAGTCCAACAGTTTGGCCACTTCATGGGACGAGTTGACTCACCGGAAAAGACTCTGATGCTGGGAGGGATTGGGGGCAGGAGGAGAAGGGGACGACAGAGAATGAGATGGCTGTATGGCATCACCGACTCTGTGGACATGAGTTTGAGTTAACTCCTGGAATTGGTGATGGACAGGTTGGCCTGGTGTGCTGTGATTCATGGCGTCACAGAGAGTCGGACACGACTGAGTGACTGAATTGAACTGAACTGAAATTCCATATTTTTGCGTTTGTATACTGTTCTGATGTTTTTCTTTCTGGCTTACTTCACTCTGTATAGTAGGCTCCAGTTTCATCCACCTCATTAGAACTGATACAAATATATTCTTTTTAATTGCTGAGTAATACTCCATTGTGTTTATGCACCACAGCTTTCTTATCCCTTCATCTGCTGATGGACATCTAAGTTGCTTCCATATCCTGGCTATTATAAACAGTGTTGTGATGAACATCGGGGTACACGTGTCCCTTTCAATTCTGGTTTCCTCGATGTGTATGCCCAGAAGTGGGGTTGCTGGGTCATATGGCAGATCTATTTCTAGTTTTTTAAGGAATCTCCACACTGTTCTCCATAGTGGCTGTACTAGTTTGCATTCCCACCAACAGTGTAAGAGTCTTCCCTTTTCTCAAGCACACACGGAATCCATCTTTCTTAAATGTTATATATGCTGAAAAAGATACAAGTTAATGTAGGAAAGATAGGATGAAGGATGATAATATAATTTGTATGATCCATTGAAACCTGAGAGTCTATGACTATATTATTTCAATCTCACCTATGAACATGTCTGACATAGGTCCATAGCCAGGGCCCCAGACAGCTATTAGTTCACTGAGAAAGAGGCAACAATGTAAGATTTAAACCTGCCGTCTAGCTCAGTTACAGTGAATGTCTTTGTTGACTTTTAAGTGGTACCTTTGGAGGAAATTAAAATAATCACATGGCCTGTTTGTGGGCACATTCTCTAAAGCTTCTCAGTTGCAGCTAATAGAACCTCAGGGGTATTTCAGCATATTAGCAGACTTTGCCAGAAAATCAGTTGTTTCCTTAAATTACCTGAACAGCAGAGGAGAACTTTCTTTATCATGCATCTTTAATTTTAACCTCTTTCTTGAGTTTACATGAAGACAAAACACTATGAAAAGAGTGGAAAAAAGAAAAAGAAATATTGATTTCTTATGAATTCAGGTATTTGAAAACATATGAGTTTATTATGATGTCTGAGTATTTAGTATTGATGACTGGATGGCATCACCGACTCTGTGGACATGAGTTTGAGTGAACTCCGGGAGTTGGTGATGGACAGGGAGGCCTGGCGTGCTGTGATTCCTGGGGTCGCGGAGAGTCGGACATGAACTGAACTGAACTGAACTGAAACTAAATATTTAGGTGGATAACTAATTGATATCTAAACTTTATTATAGTTATTTGTGGTTTAACTTACATATGCAAATCATGATTTTAGCATATTGTTTTCATATATTAAGTGGTAACTATGAGTCTTGTTATAATAATGGCACTTCAAACAAGATGAAATTCACAGTACTTCTTAAAGTAGTTGTTTATTATGCCAGTTGTAGAATTAGATGAACATGATAATTGTGAAAGCAATTATATTATTTACCTGTACATAGAGATGGTAAAATGCACTTATTTCAGTCACTTTCAGTGAATAATACTCATATGGAATTTTTTTAAAAAGACAATATTATTCACAATTTATAACAAGAAAATTTTAAAAATGGAATAAGAATGTCATTTGTTAAGGAGAAGAAGCCAGGCCACTAAATCCTAGGCCAGGAACTGATCTTTAAGTTATTGTTTTGCAACTAAAGAAGAATGACACATATATTGCCACCAACTGTAAAGCCCATTACAATTATCTACTAAAATAAATAAATATCAATATTGAAATTATTTGATAAATAAATGTAATTCAATTCAACTCAGAAATATTCATATATAGACCCACACTCACACACCATGTTCAGATAGTCTGAATGAAAAATTAAAACTATCTAAAGTTTCCCAGGTGACTCAGTCATAAAGAATCTGTCTGCAGTGCAGGAGCTTCAGGAGACAGCAGAGGTTTTCTATCCCTGGGTCAGGAAGATGCCCTGGAGGAGGAGATGCCTAACCACTCCAGTATTCCTCCTGGGATAATCACATGGACAGAGAAGCCTGGCAGGCTATAGTCTATGGAGTCTCAAAACAGCAGACACGACTGAGCCACTGAGCCCACAAACAAAGAATTATAAGAGATACAAATTTTGTTGAGATGTCATTGTAAAAATGTCTTGAACTCTTCTTTCAACTCTGGAATGAAAGCTAGTGTCAGAAAAGAGAATTAGCATGGACTTACAAAGTTATCATTCTCAACTTCATAAAAGGTGGAAATCCATTTATAATGACTCAAGTGATCATCCAATGTCTACCTAATTAACTACAGTGCTGAGTAGAGAGGTTGCTTTAGAATCCCTCAGTTCAGTTCACTCGCTCAGTCGTGTCTGACTCTGCTACCCTATGGACTGCAGCATACCAGGCCTCCCTGTCCATTACCAACTCCCAGAGTTTACCCAAACTCATGTCCATTGAGTCGGTGATGCCATCCAGCCATCTCATCCTCTGTCGTCCCCTTCTCCTCCTGCCTTCAATCTTTCCCAGCACCTTTCCCCTACACCTATTCCCAACACCTATCCCCTACACCTTTCCCCTACACCTATCTAGTCAAACTCCCCAAGCACTAGAGAAGTATACAATGGAAAGAGAATGGAGTTAGGCCTAACTCAATGAAGGCTGGTCATAAAAATAGTTTTTTCAATCAAGGAATTCATGGAACTATACTGGTAAAATGTGTTTCCAGAATACAACTCCAAGGACAGAGTGGTTTAAAACATTGGAGAGACAGTAACACAGATTCTCAAACTTGAAGGGTAAATCAAAGGTGATTTACATATTATATAATCTTTCTGGTCCTCCATCTTTTCGGTATGTTAAGAAAGCTAAATTTTAATTTTATCATGCCATTGTGACCATTTGATATCACTTCAAATTTTTCACAACAGCTTAAATACTGTACAATTAATTTTCATAATCACTGATAATTTTTCCCAAGATAACAAGAAATTCAGTATAATTTTAAATATTAGTTATCTTCTTCCTAATTTATATTCCACTAGTAAGACATAGCTTTCTGAGAACCAACTGCTTCTATATGTAGGCACATTATAGAGGTATGTAAATGCTATAGAATGTTTTCCAATTACTAGAAAACAAGAGAGATTCCAATAACATGCTCTCTTTTCTCTGAGATTCTTTGAAATTATTGAGGAAGAATAAAATTTGAATTTAGAAGAATGATGATCTGAATACAACCCTGTCTCTGATAATATGTAGATTATTTAGCTCTTTTGAACTTTATTCCTCCTCATCAGTGAAATGGAACAATCATAATTATACCTACCTTGGAGAATTGCTGTTAGTGTCAGTAAGAAATATAGGAAGGGCTTTGTAGTAATAAAATATGAAAAAGTAAAGATGCGATGTGAAGAATGTGAAGAGCTGACTCACTAGAGAAGACTCTGATGCTGGGAAAGACTGAAGACAGGAGGAGAAGGGGACATCAGAGGATGAAATGGTTGGATGGAATCACTGATTTGATGGACATGAGTTTGAGTAGGCTCCAGGAGCTGGTGATGGACAGGGAAGCCTATCATGCTGCTGTCCATGGAGTCACAAAAAATTGGACACGACTGATTGACTGAACAATAGCAACAAATAAATTCATTACAAATTCCTAAATATGCAATGTTAAAAATGGCAAATAGATGGGGAAACAGTGGAAGCAGTGTCAGACTTTATTTTGGGGGGCTCCAAAATCACTGCAGATGCTGACTGCAGCCATGAAATTAAAAGACACTTACTCCTTGAAAGGAAAGTTATGACCAACCTAGATAGCATATTAAAAAGCAGAGACATTACTTTGTCAACAAAAGTCCATCTAGTCAAGGCTATGGATTTTCCAGTGGTCATGTATGGAGGTGAGAGTTGGACTGTGAAGAAAGCTGATCGCTGAAGAATTGATGCTTTTGAACTGTGGTGTTGGAGAAGATTCTTGAGAGTCCCTTGGACGGCAAGGAGATCCAACCAGTCCATTCTAAAGGAGATTAGTCCTGGGTGTTCGTTGGAAGGACTGATGCTAAAGTTGAAACTCCAATACTTTGGCCACCTCATGCAAAGAGCTGACTCACTGGAAAAGACTCTGATGCTGGGATCGATTGGGGGAAGGAGGAGAAGGGGAGGACAGAGGATGCGATGGCTGGATGGCATCACTGACTCAATGGACATGAGTTTGAGTGAACTCCGGGAGTTGGTGATGGACAGAGAGGCCTGGCATGCTGTGATTCATGGGGTTGCAAAGAGTCAGACATGACTGATCGACTGAACTGAAAATGGTACATCAGAGTTTCCTTTTGACTGATTAATAATATCTTACTAGTTCTCCCATTAATCAGTGAACTAAACAAAATTTTTTTCTTGTATTTAATTTATATTTTGTGAAGCTCCTGATTTAAATTTTTAAAAAATTATTTTTCCTGGATAATACAGTCCTGCTGTTTTTAGAGAGAAAAGCTAAGACTCATAAAAGTATAGATATTCTTACCGTGTGTGGCTTATTTATTTATGTATTTTCAACTGCCCTGGGTCTTGCTTGCTGCACTCAGGGTTTCTGAGCCATGGCAAGTAGGGGCTATTCTTCTTTGTCATGTGACGGGGTTGCCTTGCTTTGGCTTCTCTTGTTGTGGAGCAGGGACTTAGACTTGTGGCTTCAGTGGTTGAGCAACTGGGCTCAGTGGTTGTGGCCTGCGGGAGAATCCTCCCCAACCTGGGATTGAACCTGCGTCCCCTACTTTGTTAGTCAAACTCTTAACCATTAAATGTCCAGGGAAGTCTCCCTGTGTATTACTTAACTAAAATTTTCCTGTTCTATTTTGTCTGGGATTATCTGTATATAACCTGTTTGTAGGAATCTCCTTTAAAATCTATTTAGAAGTGAAATAAAATGGTCTACTAACTCTTTCTCATCTGTGCCAATTTTCACATTGTCAAAACTATTATAAGTTTATCATCTGTATTAAAGAAAGTCAGAAATTAATTAAAGTACTAAAGAAACTAAGCCCAAGACGATGAGGACTTTGAAAATAAAGAAGCTTTCATTTGAGACCACAAAGAGCTTTTTACTCTTTTGTTTCCATAAAACAAAACAAAGACACATTTAGGAGGCAATTCCAAAAACAATATTGCTGCAATTTATATCAAAGAGTGTTTCTGCTAGGTTTTTCTCTAGGAGTATTATAGTGGCCGGTCTTAATTTAGGTCTTTAATCTACTTTAGGTGTATTTTATATATGATGTAAGGGAATTCAGTTGAAGAGGGAATCTTTTTTCCACTGTATATTCCTGTCTCCTGGAAACAGCCTTGAACAGCTTAGTAAATACAGTCACCCAGTACCATGCTCTGGCATTGCTGTGTGATCAAATCATGAAAGAAATAACTCTAGTTGAGCACTGAGTTTGACCAAGCAACATTTGTGAAAAGAGACATGGAATGTTGTAGTCAGAGAAGTTGACTCAGCATGTAAAGAATCCTCCTGCAATTCAGGAAACATGAAACAGTCAAGTTTGATCTCTGGGTCAAGAAGATTCCCTGAAGGAAGAAATGGCAAAACCCACTCCAGTATTCTTGCCTGGAAAAGTCCATGGACAGAGGAGTCTGACACTCTACCGTCCACAGGGTCGCAGAATCAGACACGACTGAGCACATGGCACATCAGTCTGCTTAGACAGTAAGAGAAGCTCTGATTAATAAAGACTGATGTAACAACGTAAGATGACCTGATGTCCTCTAGGTGCAGCGAGGAGCATTGCAAGTATCCCCAACTATCCAGAAAGTGCACATTAACCACTTCAATTTTATGAATAAGAAAAGGGAAGGGAGTTTTTGCTTAAAACAACAACAACAACAACTCTGTTACTATACTATTGTTGTGCTTTTGTAAAAGTGAAGTGACATAACTGCAAATTTCAAAAAGAAGCTTGTAGTGCTGAAATATAGTGCTATAGGTGAGACAAGACTACAACACGTTTGACGGCATCTTCTCAAGGGACATATTGAATCACTAAGACTGCAGATAATTTTCTCATCTATAGACCTACACATGCCACAGACCACTAAGGCTATTTAAGAACATAGACGACCATCATCAAAAAGTCTACAAGCAATAAATGCTGGAGAATGTGTGGAGAAAAGGAAACCCTCTTGCACACTCTTGGTGGGAATGCAAATTGATACAGTCACTATAGGGAAGAGTAAGGCGATTCCTTTAAAAACTAGGAACAAAGCTACCATATTACACAACAATCCCACACCAGGCATATACCCGAAGAACACCATAACTGAAAGACACAAGTACTCCAATGTTCATTGAAGCACTATGCATAATAGCTAGCACATAGAAGCAACCTAGATGTCCATTGATAGATGAATGGATAAGGAAGTTGTCGTACATACACACAATGGAACATTCAGTTCAGTTGAGTTCAGTTCAATCGCTCAACTGTGTGCGACCCTTTGTTACCCCATGAATCACAGCACGCCAGGCCTCCCTGTCCATCACCAACTCCCAGAGCTCACTCAAACTCATGTCCATCGAATCGGTGATGCCATCCAGCCATCTCATTCTCTGTTGTACCCTTCTCCTCCTGCCCCCAATCTCTCCCAGTTTCAGAGTCTTTTCCAGTGAGTCAACTCGTTGCATGAGGTGGCCAAAGTATTGGAGTGTTCTTCCAATGAATACCCAGGACTGATCTCTTTTACAATGTACTGGATGGATCTCTTTTCAGTCCAAGGGACTCTCAAGAGTCTTCTCCAACACCACAGTTCAAAAGCATCAATTCTTCTGTGATCCGCTTTCTTCACAGTCCAACTCTCAAATCCATACATGACCACTGGAAAATCCATAGCCTTGACTAGACGGACCTTTGTTGGCAAAGTAACGTCTCTGCTTTTTAATATGCTATCTAGGTTAGCCATAACTTTCCTTCCAAGGAGAAGCGGCTTTTAATTTCATGGCTGCAATCAGCATCCACAGTGATTCTGGAGCCCCAAAAATTGAAGTCTGACACTGTTTCCACTGTTTCTCCATCTATTTCCCATGAAATGATGGGACCAGATCCCATGATTTTAGTTTTCTGAATGTTGAGCTTTAAGCCAGCTTTTTCACTTTCCTCTTTCACTTTCATCAAGAGGCTTTTTAGTTCCTCTTCTTCACTTTCTGCCATAAGGGTGGTATCATCTGCATATCTGAGGTTATTGATATTTCTCCCAGAAATCTTGATTCCAGCTTGTGTTTCTTCCAGCCCAGCATTCCTCATGATGTACTCTGCATATAAGTTTAATAAGCAGGGTGACACTATACAGCCTTGATGTACTCCTTTTCCTATTTAGAACCCGTCTGTTGTTCCATGTCCAGTTCTAACTGTTGCTTCCTGACCTGCATACAGGTTTCTCAAGAGGCAGGTCAGGTGGTCTGGTATTCCCATCTCTTTCACAATTTTCCAATTTCTTGTGATCCACACAGTCAAAGGCTTTGTCATAGTCAATACAGCAGAAATAGATGTTTTTCTGGAACTCTCTTGCTTTTTCCATGATCCAGCGGATGTTGGCAATTTGATCTATGTTTCCTCTGCCTTTTCTAAAACCAGCTTGAATATTTGCATTGTCTATATAGAAATACATAATTTATATACATATCCAAATAAAACTAATGAAAATAATAAATCATTTTGTAAATACTGTCTACCAGGTTTGAGACATTTTGCTAATATTTTACACACATTTTCTCATTTAATCCTCAGTTTTGATGAGACATTTTATGACTGAGATAAAGCAAAATATAATTTGCTTAACAATATACTGTTTGTTGTCATAAAGCCTAGATTTGAATCCAAGAAGACAACTTTACAGCTGATATAAGATTTTATGTCTGAATTTCTCATGGAGCTAAATGGTTTATTCAATAAAATCCAAGATAATACCAAGTGATAGCAGTATACTTTGGAAGAGCCTCTGGGTCATCATTTTTAAAGAGAACTAGCACCCTGTGTTCCTCAGAAGACCTGTGCCCTGAGCATAGGCATCATCAAAAGACTATGTCTAATGTAGGACTTTAAAAAGGTTATTTCTAACAGTAAGTCTTCAAAACTTATCTGCATTCTTTGAAACATGAGTAGAGATGGAATTATCTGCTGTAGCACTTTCTCTGCATGAAAATGTCTATCCCATTGTAGATATGAAAATTATTGCTTTCTTGGAATGCTTCCAGAGAGAAGGGGTCAATCCCTTAACAAACTGTATTGGTTTCACCACCTCATCCCTGAGAAGATTATCAGCATCATCCCTAGCATAAACACCAACACCATCCCTGTGGACAAAGCTGCTCAGAAACAAATGGACTTGTATGCATATAGATAGATAGATTCTGTATGTGTGTGTGTGTGTGTGTGTGTGTGTAGTCAAACTTATTGCTTTCATTAAATAATTAGAATCATTAACTGATCAAAACAGAAAGATAGGCACCACATAAATTCTTTGCCAAAGATGATTAGTAGTAGAAAAGTAATGTTAAAGGAAATTAGTGGAACAGGAAAGCAGAAATATATATATATATGTAGTACATATACACACACATAAAACTGCATAAATAAAGGGAAATAAAAATTATCTCTAAAACTCTCCTTATACATATTAGATACTCCTGTACCTCCTTTTTCTAAGATGTGTCTTTGCAACTTAAACACACTCATTTATTCCTTTATCTCATGATCTGAACAGAGACCAAAATGTAGATACTTATGTTTTGGCAGTTTGCCAAAATAGGTTAATGTAAACCAAGCTAAAAATTGTTAATAACTCTGGAGCCTTCATTCTGAGGCTGTAGTTTGTTTATACAGACAAACTACAGGTGAATTATAGACACATTTCAAATATAATTGTCCCTGTATATAAATGATATCAAAATAGTAGTTTAAATTAATAACACCATGCTTAATACTAAAATAAGTTGTTAAAAACCACCTCAAACAGTCTTATTTCCCTCTGTGACCTCTAAAACTCAGTTACTTAATGGTTCCTGTATGTAGAAGGCAGAGATTGTTCAAGTAAAAATTTTACAATCATATCAGGGTAACCTAAAGTATGACTCCATCCAGCATGTACTGACAAGAACTTCACTGTATGAAAAAGCTAGAAATCATGACACATTAGAGTTTCAGCTTCGCAAATCCAAGCATTAGTCAAGTAAATTAGGATCACATTAACAGCAAAACAGTATGGATTTATTTTGATAGGGTCAAAGTCTCTAAGAATTTAAAATTATATGTATTTACACAGATATTCTGAATGTCTAAGCAGTTATGTAGGATACAAACCTTTGGGTGGCCAAGAAATTCAAATTTAATCTCAGTAGAAAAGGTTTTCCAAAAGATTGTCAAGTAAGCTGTTTACAAGATGATGGAACTCTGCCTGTCACTTACCTATATTTGAGTCTTATTTGTAAACAGTGTGCACTCCACACCTTAAGAAATACATCATTATTGAAATGTTCCCCTTTGGGCAATAGACCTGGGCTGAAAGAGTACAGAGTACCATTTTCAAATGGCACGGGATTTCAAAACATGTAGACTTGCATAATTTCAACTGCATCCCTTTGAGGCTGTGTCTCTACTGACTCAGTGTTTCTACTGATGCACTAATCACTGTACCAGTGAATTTCCATCCACCCCTGCAATGATCCACTTTTTCCAGGGGCAGAGCTTCACTGGAATCTGGTCAAGCTTACTCTCCACAGACAGAAACCCAGATTGTGGTATTAGTCATTCAGTTATTTGTTCAACAAGTAAACTGTTTTCTTGCATAGAAAATGGCCATGTGATGCTTCACTGTGTGGTAACACAGATGAAGAAATGTCAGTAGAATTTCTTGGCCAACTAGCTAGTACCAGGACTGAATTCTTCTATCACCTAATCTGGTGAATACTACTCTTTCAAGACTCAGTTCAGTTCAGTTCAGTTCAGTCGCTCAGTCGTGTCCGACTCTCCGCGACCCCATGAATCACAGCACGCCAGGCCTCCCTGTCCATCACCAACCCCCGGAGTACACTCAAACTCATGTCCACAGAGTCGGTGATGCCATCCAGCCATCTCATTCTCCGTCGTCCCCTTCTCCTCCCGCCCCCAACCTTTCCCAGCATCACAGTCTTTTCCAGTGAGTCAACTCGTCGCATGAGGTGGCCAAAGTATTGCAGTTTCAGCTTTAGCATCAGTCCCTCCAATGAACATCCAGGGTTGATCTCCTTTAGAATGGACTGGTTGGATCTCCTTGCAGTATGATGAAAGTGAAAGAGGAGAGTGAAAAGGTTGGCTTGAAGCTCAACATTCAGAAAACAAAGATCATGGCATCTGGTCCCATCACTTCATGGGAAATAGATGGAAAAACAGTGGAAACAGTGTCAGACTTTATTTTTTGGGCTCCAAAATCACTGCAGATGCTGATTGCAGCCATGAAATTAAAAGACGCTTGCTCCTTGGAAGGAAAGTTATGACCAACCTTGATAGTATATTAAAAAGCAGAGACATTACTTTGCCAACCAAGGTCCGTCTAGTCAAGGCAATGGTTTTTCCCGTGGTCATGTATGGATATGAGAGTTGGACTGTGAAGAAGGCTGATCACCGAAGAATCGATGCTTTTGAACTGTGGTGTTAGAGAAGACTCTTTCAAGACTACTATTACAAAAATGTCATATCAAACTGCGAGACTGTGGCCACTATAACTGATTTGAAAATATTCCTGAGCTAGAAATAGAAGAACTAAATTCTCTCTCAATGCATGATGATTAGCATTATCAAGTGACAAGCTTTCAATTTAGAAATGCTTAGAGTAATAGCCTTCTAGCCTTCATTCTTTTCCTAACTTCAGTTGTAGTAAATATCAGTTTGCAACACCATTCACAGATTACAACCAGCTCAGTAACATAGCTGACCACACAGTCTGGGAAGACTCCTGAGAAGAAAGCATCTCTCAGTTTTACTGATGTGATCTTCACAGGTGATAGACCAACGTCTGTGCTTGGATGACCTTAACTAACAGTCTAGTTACGCCATGTTTTTAACCTAACAATTTAGACATGAATTAGGGCAGTATTCCTCAACTTTTTTTCATTATTGCCACATGGAGATGTTTTTGGACATTCTGTCCCCTTGACCATCTGTCCTTCAAAAGTAGTAATGCCACAGATATATTACCCATTTATGTGTGTTATGTGTAAAAACAGTAAGTAATCTTTATACTCACATAAACTACTTTTATTGGGAGACATATTGTCCCGATTCCTAATGCATGTTTTTAAATAGTATAAAACTTTTTAGTTTTAGTTTTCCTTTTAGTTTTCCTAAAAGGAAGAGACTTAATGTGGCTTTTTAAGCTCAGGCAAAACTGAAATTCTAGCTGTGTTTCAAACAGCTACACAAATCTCTATCCAATTCTTCTCTCCTGTACCATGTCTTATAAAATGTCTCTCATACCACTAACAAAACTATATTTTTAGTTTAGTTGCTCCCTTGTTTATTATCCATTTATTTCCCCACTGGAATTTAAGTTCCTCAAAAGCACAATTCTTGTCTCTATTGTTCAGTGTTATATACCCAGTTCCCATAACTGCTTGGCCCACTGTATGCACTGACCTGTATTTTGTGATAAATTAAATAAGTGAAAATCTCCTAAATTTAATTGACCATGAATTCACATGTTTTTCCCAGTAATTAATGTTACCATATGTGATAACAATGGGAAAATACCTATGGAAAAAGGATATATTTAGGTCTTCACGGTGCTCTACATTTGCCCAAAGTATCAATTTCCTCAATGATTAGGTTGTTCTGATTTTCCTCTAAATGTGTTTTTTACCCAAGGTTCATTTTCTTTGAAATTCGAACATATCGATTTTGCTTCTTGAGCCTGTTTCATCCCACTTTTCCTGATGCCCACAAAGAGTAAAATTGTGCAGAAAAAGATCATTGGATGACTTTTTCCTGGGACACAAGAGGAATCAAGAAAGTGTATGTAATCTGGGAAATGGGGTCAACAGAGTGTTAAGGGGAGAAAATGCCACCCTCCAAAACCAATGAAATAATGTCTCATTGACAAGGTGGTCAATGATCAGATCCATGTTTAGTATGTTCACTTCATGATATCAAGTATTATTGTTATTGTGAGGTACAGAGGAAGCTGAGTCTAAAAGACTTGATACTGCTGCTTAACTCTATTGGGTCTAATTTTCTTGATAAAGTAGGTATAAACACCTGTAATAAAATTTGTTGGTACAATAATGGATTTGAAGTATGTAAAAAGCCTAGTAAAATGCATTCCTCATAGTGGCCTCAATCAATAAGCTCATTCCTCTCACTTAATGCCTAATATTAATGTTTTCACTGAATTAAGAGGCCATATTAAACCAAACTATCCTTACACAACATATCCAAACACTATTTATGTATTTATGTCTTTAAGATTTAAGACACATATACTCACTGTCTCATTTTTTAAATTATCATAAATAATCAGGTTGATTCTCAGGAGAGATTCTTGGTGATGAGTGCCAGTTCAGTTCAGTTCAGTCGCTCAGTCATGTCCAACTCTTTGTGACCCCATGACTCACAGCACGCCAGGCCTCCCTGTCCATCACCAACTCCCGGAGTTCACTCAAACTCATGTGCATAGAGTCGGTGATGCCATCCAGCCATCTCATTTTCTGTCGTCCCCTTGTCCTCCTGCCGCCAATCCCTCCCAGCTTCAGAGTCTTTCCCAGTGAGTCAACTCGTCGCATAAGATGGCCAAAGTATTGGAGTTTCAGCTTTAGCATCAGTCCTTCCAATGAATACCCAGAACTGATCTCCTTTAGAATGGACTTGTTAGATCTCCTTGCAGTCCAAGGGACTCTCAAGAGTCTTCTCCAGCACCACAGTTCAAAAGCATCAATTCTTCGGCGATCAGCTTTCTTCACAGTCCAACTCTCATATCCATACATGACCACGGGAAAAACCATAGCCTTGACTAGACGGACCTTTGTTGGCAAAGTAATGTCTCTGCTTTTTAATATACTATCTAGGTTGGTCATAACTTTCCTTCCAAGGAGTAAGCATCTTTTAATTTCATGGTTGCAATCAGCATCTGCAGTGATTTTGGAGCCCAAAAATTGAAGTCTGACACTGTTTCCACTGTTTCCCCATCTATTTCCCATGAAGTGATGGGGACCAGATGCCATGATCTTTGTTTTCTGAATGTTGAGCTTTAAGCCAACATTTTCACTCTCCTCTTTCACTTTCATCAAGAGGCCTTTGAGTTCCTCTTCACTTTCTGCCAAAGTGTGGTGTCATCTGCATATCTGATGTTATTGATATTTCTCCCAGCAATCTTGATTCCAGATTGTGCTTCTTCCAGCCCAGTGTTCCTCATGATGTACTCTGCATATAAGTTACATAAGTAGGGTGACAATATACAACCTTGACGTACTCCTTTTCCTGTTTGGAACCACTCTGTTATTCCATGTCCAGTTCTAACTGTTGTTTCCTGACCTGCATACAGGTTTCTCAAGAGGCGGGTCAGGTGGTCTGGTATTCTCATCTCTGTCAAAATTTTCCATGGTTTCTTGTGATCCACACAGTCAAAGGCTTTGGCATAGTCAATGAAGGAGAAATAGATGTTTTTCTGGAACTCTCTTGCTTTCTCCATGATCCAGTGAATATCGGCAATTTGATCTCTGGTGCCTCTGCTTTTTCTAAAACCTGCTTGAACATCTGGAAGTTCACGGTTCACATATTGCTGAAGCCTGGCTTGGAAAATTTTGAGCATGACTTTACTAGCATGTGAGATGCGAGACGCTGGGGCCAGCAGCTCCGGCGCAACCAACCATGCACAGAAGCATGGCCAAGAAGAGCTACCCCATGCCCGAGGTCGGGGCAGTGGTGAAGAGGAGCTACCCTACACTCGAGGTCTGGGGCGATGGCCGAGAGGAGCTACCCCGCATCCAAGAGGTGGTGGCTGCACGGGCACAGGAGGGCTGAGAGGAGCTACTCCACGTTCAAGGTCAGGAGGGGCGGCCTTGAGGAGATACCCCTTGTCCAAGGTAAGTTGCAGCAGCTGCGCTTTGCTGGAGCAGCTGTGAAGAGATATCCCACAACCAAGATAAGAGAAACCCAAATAAGATGGTAGGTATTGCGAGGGGGCATGAGAGGGCAGACACACTGAAATCATAATCACAGAAAACTAGTCGATGAGTGCCAAGGAGCATCTAAACGAGCTTTACACTTACTGACAAATCAGCATACTCTGTCCAGTGAGACTATCAGACTGCCTTGCATTTTCTCCTTCAGTTCTGACACCTTCCACATCTCTCATGATGCCCCATTAATCTTCTCACTTCCCCACTGGGCCCTTGTTATAGGCTCTAAAACGCACGCGTTGACCTTTGTTTCCCTCTTCAACTCCTCTTTTTGTCTTAGACTAAAAGCGACATTTACTCAGGGTGCTGTCTTTACTCCTAGGTGCTCATAGGTAACTCTCCTCTCCTCCCTAATAGTCACTAAACAAAATGACCCATGTAACAGCTAGTCTAGATTTTCTTGATATGCTTCATTCTCACCTGCAATTGTAAATAATCATTTTAATAGGTTAGGTGCTGATTATTCCATCTTCCAGGCCTAGACTTTGTGGGAAAAATTTCTGTTTCTCATCAATTTGAGACAGCCATGTACAACTTAGTAAACACGGTCTAAGCAGTTGGAACCTTGCTTGGGCATTACTGTATAGTCAAACTAAGAAAGAAATAGCTTCAGTTGACCACTGAGCTTGATAAAGTGATATCTGTGAGAACAAACAGGCACTGGAGTATTGTAGTCAGAGAAGCTCTGATTTATAAGATTTATGTAATAATGGGGAATGACCTGATAATTTCCCACATGCATAGAGGAGCATTGCAGGTATCCCCCACTTTGTGAAACTTCACCTTAGCCACATTGCTTTTATGAAGGCCAACATTAATTAACATTCGTATTCACTCCTGAAAGAAATCTAATGGGGATTTTTGCTTTTACAAAAATTAATAAATAAATCTGTTATTATGCTACCCATTTGCTGTGCTGCGATATATTGCTACATATGATATAAGGTGGCAGCAATATTTAAACCATCTTCTTGAAATAAAAAATGAATTATTAAGACTGCCGATAATTTCTTATCTATAGAGCTAAACATGCCATATGGCTGTGTTTCATTTCATAGAAATACTGAGTTTTAAAGACATGGGTTGGAAGTTTGTATATGAAATTTGTGAAAGAAATCTGCACCCCAATGTAATAACTCCTGACACACTTTATGAATGAAGCACTTGTGATGTGAGTAAATTAAGTTAGTAAACCTCTCTTAGCTTCAATTTGCTTCTCTGTAAAAGGTAGGCAATGATAAAGGAACAACTAGTACGTAGATGAATCATCTGAGGGGAACGTGCCTGATAGATACTAAAGGGGTCTTGAAATGTAAATATTTGTGTGTGTGTGTGTATACATATATATATAGCAGACCTGCAATAGCTTTGGATCCCAATTGTAGGCTGTTTGCTTAAATTTGGTAAAAATGTTAACCTTTCTTGCTTCAAACGGCTCATCAAGTCTTGATATGGAAAACGAGTACACTATATTCAAGAAAAACTGTGAGGCATTTAAGCAAATAAGATTAAGAGCAATTTCAGAAATTTTGGCTTAATATTTGTGCCACAAAATAAATCAAAGATAAATTATGACATTATTTTCTCCTTTGTGGGTGTTTCTCTAACTGACTTTGGTAAATTCATAGCACAGAAAAATAAATCAGCAGCAGTTCTTTCATATACCATCAGTCCTGTCTGTCCCCAGGTATCAATCTAAAAATCTGTATCCCTTATTGCTTGCACGACAGGCAAAGCAAACTTAAAAAGTTCTGAGGTCAAGATCTTATGGAAAAACAACTTTCATTCAAGTGGCGTAAAGAAAGAATCTTGTAAAGTAGCAATAAAACTGGAGAAAATCATAATCTACAACCACCAAACCAGGGGTTCATAGTTATTCTTTCCATTGCCAATTATGAATCTATGACCATAAATATTGAAGCCATGATAAGTACATTCAAATAATAGCCAGGACATGGAAGCAACCTAGATGTCCATCTGCAGACGAATGGATAAGAAAGCTTTGGTACATATACACAATGGAGTATTATTCAGCCATTAAAAAGAATACATTTGAATCAGTTCTAATGAGGTGGATGAAACTGGAGCCTATTATACAGAGTGAAGTAAGCCAGAAAGAAAAACACCAATACAGTATACTAACACATATATATGGAATTTAGAAAGATGCAAATGATAACCCTGTATACGAGACAGCAAAAGAGACACAGATGTATAGAACAGTCTTTGGGACTCTATGGGAGAAGGTGAGGGTGGGATGATTTGGGAGAATGGCATTGAAACACGTATGTTGTCATATGTGAAACGAATCACTAGTTCAGGGTCGATGTATGTTATAGGATGCTCGGGGCTGACATGCGGGGATGACCCAGAGGGAGGATAAAGGGAGGAGGGAGGTGGGAGGTGGGTTCAGGAGGGGGAACTTATGTAAACCCAGGGCAAATTCATATCAATGTATGGCAAAACCAACCAATATAATATTGTAAAATAATTTGCCTCCAATAAAAAATAAATTAACTACATAAAAAAAAAGTATTTAAAAAGGAAAAAAAAATTTATCAAAATGCCTATTAAATGCCTAGCCATTTGAAATAATCAACAAATGCTAGTTTCTAGGTTCTTTAATGTTTCTGTCAGTGATCTTCAATTTCTTTTTTTCTCACAGTTTACGACAGGTATAACCCTTTGTATGGGCTTTCTCAGTGGCTCGGTGGTAGGGGCTACCGTTCATATGTCGCAAAAAGTTGGATATGACTGAAGAGACTTTGCTCACACACATGCAATATCTGTTCTATGTATGTAAATCACCACTTTGTTGATATAATGAACAGCCTACGTTACATTCCTCTTCAACAAACTCCTCATGGCATTTTTCACTTCTATATTTCTCACTGTATAAATTATAGGATTCAGCATGGGAGTGAGGATTGCAAAGAACACAGTTACCAACTTGTCTGCAGAGTAAGTAGTCACAGGTCGTGTGTAGCTGAAAATACAAGGGATAAAATAGAGCACCACTACTGTAAAGTGGGCCCCACAGGTAGAGAAGGCCTTGTGCCGTCCTTCAGAGCTGCGGGACTTCAGGGAGCTCAGGATGACTGTGTAGGAGACGAGGAGCATGAAAAAAATGAGCAAGCACATGGCTCCACTGTTGGCTGCCACTACAATTCCGATTTTGTAGGTGTTGCCACAGGCAATTTCCAAAAGTGAGAAGAAATCACACATGAAGTGATCAATTACATTGGGACCACAGAAGGTCAAGTTGACCATAAAGAGAATCTGCACGGTGGCGTGCAGGATGCCCCCGATCCAGGCCACCACCATCAGGAGCTGGCAGAGCCCCTGTCGCATGATGGTCGTGTAGTGCAGAGGCTTGCAGATGGCTACATAGCGGTCATAGGCCATGACGATGAGGACAATCACCTCCGTTCCTCCAAGAAAGTGTACCAAAAAAAGCTGAGTCAAACAGCCACCCCAGGAGACGGTTGTCCTCTGGTACAGCAGGTCAATGGTTATTTTGGGAGTAGTGACAGAAGTGAAGGAAGCATCTATGAAGGCCAAATAAGTTAGAAAGAAGTACATGGGAGCAGAAAGTGTGGGGCTGAAGGAGATGGTGATGACAATGAGCAGGTTGGCCATCACAGTAAATAGGAAAATAAACAAAAAGACAATGAAGAGTATTTTCTGCAAGTGTGGATTCTGTGTGAGTCCCAAGAGAACAAATTCAGTCACATTGTTGGGAGGACTGAGGACATCCATTCAGCAAGTAATACCTTCCTGGGGTCTGAATTACCTAAAAAGGAATAAATTATGATACCTGTCAATCATGAAAGATGTGTTGTCTGAACTTCCTGGAACAAAAAGAGCAGTTACTGTAACTACAGAGCATGTCCCTGGCATTCTTGCCCCACTACTTGTTTCAAGGGTTTCTTACTTCTTCCATGATATCTTTTTATCTCGTCAAACACCTAGTACCTCTGACCTGTAAATCATCTATAGGGAAACTTTCAATTTGCAATTTATTGAGAAAACATGGTGCTATGTTCATGCAATCTGGATTCTCCTTCTGGTTCCAACTGCATTTGACTCTGCTAAGTCTTCTGAGTGCCCCATGTTTCCAACCAATCTCTCTGTCTCTAAGGTTACAATCGTAATTCTCATATGTATATTGTGAGGGATCCCTCACAAAGAGTTTTTCTTTCTTCTAGGAGAATTTATATTTGAACCCTCAGCTCTAATCATGGAGAGAAAAATATGACCAACAAATATATATCCAAGCAGCCAGTTTAGGGAAATGTATATAAGTCTTTGGGAATGCACATTGAATGGTATCTACCAGAACACATAAAGTTATTTAGGCATGTTTCCTCACTGTCCCTACTTTAGTGTGGTGGACACAAGACGTCAGCAATATCTGAAACCTACTAGGTTATGAGTGAATGCTTGATGAGTTGTCATCCTCTATGGGTAAAATAGTCCTGCTTCCTTAGACCATAAACTTAGCAAGAATTCAAATGCCCTCATCCTCCAGCCTTGCTTATCATTACTTTTTTAAGAAACATAAATTAATATTTGAAAGGAAGCTACACTTTAGTTTAATACTTTCTGATACTTTCTGGCACACAATATGGGGTAAGTATGAAAACAATAATTCTCTTTAGGAAAGAATATGTTACTGGGTCATATTAAAATCAAGATAATTATAATATTTTAAGCATTAGTTTTTATTCTGAAAAATTCTGTTCCACATATAGTCATATTCAATAAATTTACAGTTTCAGTAGATCTGGAAGATAAAAAAAAAACACCTCTTGCATAGGTGTTAACTACAATAGGATCTATTAAGAACAGGAAATCCTTACATTCAAAGTTCTAAGGAAAAAACTAATGTGGAGAAAAAAATAGTTTATTACATAAGCTAAATAAATAGATTATATACTTTGCAGGTAAATATATATATACACTAACTGAAGCATATCTAAAATCTATTTCTTACTGTAAGTACCTATTACAAGTTGACTCATTTAACAAATATTTTTTGGACACGGACTTTGTATGTTAATATACATGTATTCACCTAAAGTCGTAAAATGTACCACTGTTAAATGCCTTTTAATGCCTGAAATTTCATTACCAAACAGCAGCAACTCATTCATCCATGATAGAAATGACCTTCCTATGCCTTGTATTTCTGTTACATGCCTTCTCCTAAATCCGACTAGCATCCATCAATCATCATTCCTGGTTTGAAGCTACTGCATTACTAAGAGAATGAGAAGTTTGGAGGAAATAAATTTCCTAAGGAAAAGACATAAATAAAATAAAATGTATTCTTCAAAAATAAGTTGATAAAGTGCTTATTTTTTAATAATCCAATAAGAAAATTGCATATTTATGTGCAAGCAAAGTGCAGCAGGATATTGCATCACCTTTTTCTGGGGTGGGATCCTCTAGTATATAAGAAAAAAAGTATGGTGTATATAAAATAAGAATTTGACATAACTAATAAAAGTGATTTAGGGATAACTATGAAAAAATGATGAAAGTGAAAGAGCAGGGTTAAAATGTTGGCTTGAAGCTCAACATTCAGAAAACAAAGATTATGGCATCTGGTCCCACCATTCATGGGAAATAGATGGGGAAACAGTGGAAGCAGTGTCAGACTTTATTTTTTGGGGCTCCAAAATCACTGCAGATGCTGATTGCAGCCAGGAAATTAAAAAACACTTACTCCTTGGAAGGAAAGTTATGACCAACCTAGATAGCATATTAAAAAGCAGAGACATTACTTTGCCAACCAAGGTCTGTCTAGTCAAGGCTATGGTTTTTCCAGTGGTCACGTATGGATGTGAGAGTTGGACTATAAAGAAAGCTGAGCAGCAAAGAATTGATGCTTTCGAACTGTGGTGTTGGAGAAGACCCTTGAGAGTCCCTTGGACTGCAAGGAGATCCAACGAGTCCCTTGGTCTGCAAGGAGATCCAACCAGTCCATTCTAAAGGAGATCAATCCTGGGTGTTCATTGGAAGGACTGATGCTAAAGCTGAAATTCCAATACTTTGGCCACCTCATGCAACGAGTTGACTTACTGGAAAAGACTCTGATGCTGGGAGGGATTGGGGGAGGGAGGAGAAGGGGACGACAGAGAATGAGATGACTGGATGGCATCACCGACTCTGTGGACATGAGTTTGAGTGAATTCCAGGAGTTGTTGATGGACAGGGAGGCCTGGTGTGCTGTGATTCATGGGGTCGCAAAGAGTCGGACACAACTGAGTGACTGAACTGAACTGAACTGATGAAAAAATAAAAGGGCTTCTCAAGTGGCTAGGTGGTAAAGAATCTGCCTGCCAATGCAGGAGATACAGGAAACACAGGTTTAACCCCTGGGATAGGAAGGTGCCCTAGAAGGGAAACAAACCACTCCAGTACTCTAGCCTGGAGAATCCCATGGACAGAGGATCCTCTCGAGCTACAGTCCATGGGGTCAAAACGAGTCAGACACAACTGAACATTCACATACACCCTGATGAAGAAATAAAAATCACTTTTTCCTTTTTCTTTGGCTCCATGATACTCTTTCTAGGGATAAACTGTAAAGGAAAATGTATTCAAAGTAGATAAATAATTATTTACATATATGTTCTACACAATTATTATGAAGTGTGGAAAATTTAGAAACTACACAGACTTCAACATTTAAAAATCTGATAGCTACAATACAGTGCATCTCTTTGATTAGTGTACAGTTTTTAACAGAAGTGTTCTAAAAAACTGCACAACATCATAGGAAATTTCTTATGTTGCATTATTAACTGGAGAAAAAATTTTATCTAAGTTGAAATTACATAATTATTCTCATTTAATTAGAATTAATTTATTGATTACTCTAACTTATATGGCAACAAGATACATGTTTTTCTTCCAGTTTGATAACACTGGAATTGAGTCTACCTTTCTTGATGTTTTGCTTCCTGAATAAGCAGTTTAATGTAAGATTGGTGAGGATGATTTGCAAAATCCACTTGAACCTGAGAGTCTCTGATTATTTGATTTCCTGGGGGAAAAAAAAAAATCTCACCTATGAACATGACTGACGTAGGTCCATGGAATGAGATAAGTTCATAGGTCCAGCAGATCCCCAGGCAGTTGTTAGTTCCCCAAGAAAGAAAGAAACTTGTAAGACTGAAAAGTATCTACTAGTTCAGCTACAATAAGTATCTTTGTTGATTTATAGATGGTACCTTTGCATGAGACCTTTCTCTTGAACCTTAAAAATGCTACCACGTATCCTTTTTGTAAGCAAATTCTATGAAGTTTCTTTAGCTGTAGCTAATTAAAACCCAGGGGTATTTCATCATCCTTAGCAAATCTTTCCTACAAGTCAGTTATTTAACATAACAACTTCAGGGGATAATTGTTGCATCACTCATCTTTAAGTTTTATCTCCTCTGTAGGTCTACATGAAGACAGAATACTACGAGAAGAGAACAAAATACGTTAACCATTTGTGAACTTTCAGCCAGCTTTTCTGATCTCCTTTATCAACCTCAACAAGAGGCTCTTTATTTCCTCTTCACTTTCTGCCATTAGAGTGGTATCATCTGCATATCTGAGGTTATTGATATGTCTCACAATCTTGATTACAGTTCCTGATTAACTCAGCCCAGCATTTCATATGATGTACTTTGCATAGAAGTTAAGTAAGCAAAAAGACAATATATAGCCTTGAGGTATTCCTTTCCCAATTTTGAACTAGTGCATTGTTACATGTCTGGTTCTAACTGTTGTTTCTTGAAACGAGTTTAGGTTTCTCAGGAGACAGGTAAGGTGGTCTGGTATTCCCATCACTTTTTCCAGTTTGTTGTGATACACACAGTCAAAAGATTTCACATAGTCAGTGAAGCAGAAACAAATGTTTTTCTGGAATCCCCTTGCTTTTCCTATGATCCAGTGTATGTTGGCAATTTGATTTCCGGTTCCTCTGCCATTTATAAATCCAGATTGTACATCTGAAAGTTTACTGTTCACATACTGTTGAAGCCTAGCTTGAAGGATTTTGAGCATTTTACCTTGCTGCCATGTGAAATGAGCACAATTGTACAGTAGTTTGAACGTTATTTGGCATTGTCCTTCTTTGGGATTGGAATGAAAACCTACATTTTCCAGTCCTGTGGCTACTGTTGTGTTTTCCAAATTTGCTGGCATATTGAGTGCAGCAATTTCATAGCATCATCTTTTAGGATTTGAAATAGCTCAGCTGGAATTCCACACTTCTAACTAGCTTTGTTCCTAGTAATGCTTCCTAAGGCCCACTTGACTTCACACTCCAGGATGTCTGGCTCTAGATGAGTGATGACACCATCATGGTTATCTGGGTTATTAAGATCTTTTTTGTGTAGTACTTCAGTGTAATATTGCCACTTTTTCTAATCTTTTCTGATCCTCTTTGGTCCCTGTCATTTCTGTCTTTTATTGTGCCCATCTTTGTCTGTAAGTATAATCATTAGTAGCTGCTACTGCTACTGCTAAGTCACTTCAGTCGTGTCCGACTCTGTGTGACCCCATAGATGGAAGCCCACCAGACTCCCCTGTCCCTGGGATTCTCCAGGCAAGAACACTGGAGTTGGTTGCCATTTCCTGCTCCAATGTGTGAAAGTGGAAAGTGAAAAGTGAAAGTGAAGTCGCTCAGTCGTGTCCGCCCCTTAGCGATCCCACGGACTGCAGCCTACCAGGCTCCTCCATCCATGGGATTATCTAGGCAAGAGTACTGGAGTGGCTTGCCAGAGACTTCATTAAATCTTAATCTGTTTATCCATTTAATCAATAGGCATTATAGTTTATTTTGTTCCAGTTCTTTCAAAGACCATGATACAAGGCTAGTTAAAACATCCTGCCTAACCTCAAAAAACTAATAAGAGTAATGAAGAGGCTAGTAATAAAGAAATATAACTAGAAAAAAAAAAACACATTATAAAACATAAAATGGTACACAATTACCTTTCCATCCAGAAACTAACAAAATTGTGCATATAATCAACATCTTATATAAAATTCAATATTGATTGAAGTTTTAGTAAAGTTTAAAACAATATATATATTTTACTTTCATTTATTAAGAAGATGATTTTCTCCACTGTAATGGTAGAAAAATCTTAACCAACCATTGACATTCCAAATAAATATATTTAGTAATTTCATCTTTTTAAGGAATTCGTGAAAAGAAACTACATCAATTAACTAGTTTGGAAAAGATTTTTATTTTAGAGGATATACATAGAGTTAATATTTAACATAGACAAATATCTAAGCAATTGACAAAAATATAAATATAAATATAAAATGAATAAAAAATATAAAGTATTAAAGGAAGATTACATATTGATGGCCCATTAATATTATTGGTCCATTGTAACAATTATTGCATATTAATGGTCAATTGATATGTGTAAACATTATTATGACTATCACATATTCAGTTTAGTTCAGTTCAGTCACTCAGTTGTGTCTGACTCTTTGCGACCCCGTGAATCACAGCACGCCAGGCCTCCCTGTCCATCACCAACTCCTGGAGTTCACTCAAACTTCTGTCCATCGAGTAAGTGATGCCATCCAGCCATCTCATCCTCTATCCTCCCCTTCTTCTCCTGCCCCCAATCGGTCCCAGCATCAGAGTCTTTTTCAGTGAGTCAACTCATCGCATGAGGTGGCCAAAGTATTGGCGTTTCAACTTCAGCATCAATACTTCTAATGAACACCCAGGACTGATCTCCTTTAGAATGGACTGGTTGGATCTCTTTGCAGTCCAAGGGGCTCTCAAGAGTCTTCTCCAACACCACAGTTCAAAAGCATCAATTCTTCAGCGATCAGCTTTCTTCACAGTCGAAAGACCATGGAAAAACCATACATGGCCACTGGAAAAACCATAGCCTTGACTAGACAGACCTTTGTTGGCAAAGTAATGTCTCTACTTTTTAATATGCTATCTAGGTTGGCCATAACTTTCCTTCCAAGGAGTAAGTGTCTTTTAATTTCATGGCTGCAGTCACCATCTGCAGTGATTTTGGAGCCCCAGAAAATAAATTCTGATACTGTTTTCACTGTTTCCCCATCTATTTAATGGTCAAGAAATATGTGATAGTATGCTTTAGCTCACCCATGAACAGAAAAGTAGGAATTTCCCCCACAGTCTTCACAGCACTACATCTTGTGATTTTTAAATGCATACTGAACAAATACAAAGTTTAAAAAAATCTCATTTTGATATGCATTCATTCGATCATTTATTCATATAATTTTATTGATGACATAAAAGATAAATTTATTTTGGTCTCTAGATAAATTTAAATGCAGTGTAATTTCTATACAGAATGACAATTTATATGCATATCTATATGAAATTAATAAAATAATAAATTATTTAGTACATGCTATGTACCATGTTCCAAATACTTTGCTAATACTTTATACATGTTTTCTCATTTTATACTCACAATTAGCTATACTGAGACACATTTTTAAGTCTGAGAAATAAGTAAATATAGTTTTCTTAACACTATGCAGTTTGTAAGTGGATTTAAATTCAAGAAGCTGCCTTTACAGCTGATATGTGTTTCTTGTGTCTCACTTTCTCATGAAACTAAATGATTTATTCAACAAAATCCTAGATAGCAGGAAAGTAATAGTAGTATATTCAGGAGAGCCTCTGTGTCATAAGTTTCAAGGAGCAACAATGCCCTGTGTTCCTCAGAAGACCCATGCCCTGAGCATAGGCATTATTAACAGACTATGTTTCCAGTGAAGGGCTTTTAGAAGATTATTTCGGTAGTAACTCTTCCCAACCCACGGTGTTTTCTTAAAAGATGAGTGGAGATGGAATTATCTGCAGTAGCACTTTCTCTGAAAGTAAATTACTGTCTTTCTGGTAGTGGTGGTTTAGTCACTAAGTCATGTCTGACTCTTGTGACCCCATGGACTGTAGCCCGTCAGTCTTCTCTGTTCATGGAATTCTCCAGGCAGGAGTACTGAAGTGGGTTGCCATTTCCTTCTCCAGGGGATCTTCCCAACCCAGGAATCGAACCTGGGTTTCCTGAATTGCAGGCAGATTCTTTACTGATTGAGCTACAGAATTTAATGCTTCCAGAAGGAGGGGCTTGATCCTTGAACCACATTTCTTGATTCTACCACCCCATCCTTGAGCGGATCATCAGTATCACCCTCAGAAACAACACCAACCCTGTGGACACAGCTGCTCACAAATAAATGTGTGTGGTTACATGTGCGTTTGTGTGATATGTGTATGTCTGTGTGTATGTAATCCAACTTAGTTGTTTCATTAAATAATTAGGATCAATAACTCATCAAAATAGAAAAACACCACATAAAGTCTTTCTTAAATGTGATTACTAGAAAAATAAAGTAAAAGGAAATTAGTACAAGAGGAAAGAAAAATGTACATAAAGTGCACACAGAAAATTATATGAAAGAAGGGAAACAGAAAATCTCTCTAAAATTGTTCTATACATACTAGATACACCCGTTTCTTCTTTTTCTAGGACACATCGCTGAAACATAAACACAATGCTTTATTTGCTCAATTCATGATCAGTGTAGAAACTAAAAGACACTTATTTTTTGTAATTTGCCAGAAACGAATAAATCAATCTAAAATTTGTTGATAACCCAAAACTCTTCATCCTGAGGCTACAACTGGTTTATATAGACAAGGCAAATGAACGACTGACACATTTTAGATATAATTGTCCCTGTGTTACCGAGTCCAAGCTCAATCTGCTTACTGCAGGACGGGTCAATGAACTAGAGATGTTGAGGCAAGGAATACAACTTTATTTGGAGAGCTGACTGACCTAGAAGATGGCAATCTAATGTCTCAAAAGCAAACAAAAAAAAAACTTTATATTAGGGTCTGGATGCCAGATTCTTTTATAGATCAACAATGGAAGGAGATGCGGAAACACAGTAAAAAAGGCCATTAATTTTGCAAATATCTCCTGGAATATAAGCCTCAGGCTTATATAAATTAATTGTATTAATTAATTTAATTGTATTAATTTATTATTTATTTATTATTTATCAATAATAAACAATAATTATTAAATTTATCAATTGATTAATTTATAATTTATTTATTAATGTATAATTATTTATTAATTAATATATTGATTGTATTAATTAATTGTATTGATTTCTTCCTACCATCTACAGGTGCACAGGGTTCTGAACAAAGGCATTTTAGTTTAGCAGTCAGGCAGAAGGGCAGAATTCTCTGAGTCTGAGCATTGTATGTGATTATAGTAACAAAGGCAACTAAACAAGAAGTTAGAATTGGCTTTTCCCTGCAAGATCAGTATATAAATGATTCCGCTGCTTCAGTGATTTCATAATAGTCATTCAAATTATTATTCTCATTAAGTTGCTAAAATCACCTCAAAAACGTAGTCTCATATCATCTCTGTGACCTTTAAAACCCAGTTACCTGATGGTTCCTATATGTAGAAGGCAGAAATTGTGCAACTAAAATTTCTAGGATCATGTCAGGGTAACCTAATGTGTGGTTCCATCCAGCAAGTACTGACAAGAAATATTCTGAACAAAAGAGTTAGGAATCATGAAAAACCAGAGTTTCGAGTTAGCAAATCTAAGCATTAGTCAAGTAAATCAGGGCCAAAATGGGAGCAAATCATCCAATCACTTAGTGGGGAGTTATTTTTATAGGACCAGAGTTTTAAAGGATTTTAAATAATTAAAATGCTTGTTCTAAATGTCTAGCATTTATATAGGAAACAAGCCATGCAGAGGAATTCAAATTTCATCTCAATAGAAAATATTACCAAGAAGACAGTCAGCTAAGTGTTAGTAACTCAGTCGTGTCCAACTCTTTCCAACCCCATGGATTGTAGCTCTCCAGGGTCCTCTGCCCAGGGGATACTCCAGGCAAGAATACTGAGGTGGATAGCCATGCCCTTGTTCAGTGGATCTTCCTGAACCAGGGATTAGACACAGGTTTACTGCACTGCTTCTCCATCTTTGGCTGCAAAGAACATAATCAATCTGATTTTGGTGTTGACCATCTGGTGATGTTCATGTGTAGAGTCTGCTCTTTTGTTGTTGGAAGAGGGTGCTTGCTATGACCAGTGCATTCTCTTGGCAAAACTCTATTAGCCTTTGCCCTGCTTTATTTCGTGCTCCAAGGCCAAATTTGCCTGTTACTCCAGGTGTTTCTTGACTGCCTACTTTTGCATTCCAGTCCCCTATAATGAAAAGGACATCTTATTTGTATGTTAGTTCTAAAAGGTCTTGTAGGTCTTCATAGAACCATTCAACTTCAGCTTCTTCAGCATTACTGGTTGGGGCATAGACTTGAATTACTGTAATATTGAAAGGTTTACCTTGGAAACGAACAGAAATCATTCTGTCATTTTTAAGATTGCATCCAAGTACTGCATTTCGGACTCTTTGTTGACCATGACGGCTACTCCATTTCTTCTAAGGGATTCCTGCCCACAGTAGTAGATATAATGGTCATCTGAGTTAAATTCACCCACTCCAGTCCATTTTAGTTCATTGATTCCTAGAATGTCGACGTTCACTCTTGTCATCTCCTGTTTGACCACTTGCAATGTGCCTTGATTCATGGACCTAACATTCCAGATTCCTATGCAATATTGCTTTTTACAACATCGGACCTTGCTTCTATTACCAGTCACATTCACAACTGGGTATTTGTTTCGCTTTGGCTCCATCCCTTCATTCTTTCTGGAGTTATTTCTCCACTGATCTCCAGTAGCATACTGGGCACCTACCGACCTGGGGAATTGCTCATTCAGTATCCTATCATTTTGCTTTTTGAAATTGTTCATGGGGTTCTCAAGACAAGTATAATGAAGTGGTTTGCCATTCCTTTCTCCAATTAGAAATCAGATTGATTATCTTCTTTGCAGCCAAAGATGGAGAAACTCTATACAGTTAGCAAAAACAAGACCAGAAGCTGACTGTGGCTCAGATCATGAATTCCATATTGCCAAATTTAGACTTAAACTGAAGAAAGTAGGGAAAACCACTGGACCATTCAGATATGACCTAAATCAAATCACTTATGATTATACAGTGGAAGGAAGAAATAGATTCAAGGGTCTAGATCTGATAAATAGAGTGCCTGAAGAACTCTAGAGGGAGGTTCGTGGCATTATACAGGAGACAGGGACCAAGACCATCCCCATGGAAAAGAAATGCAGAAAAGCAAAATGGCTGTCTGAGGAGGCCTTACAAATAGTTGTGAAAAGAAGAGAAGCGAAAAACAAAGGAGAAAAGGAAAGATATAAGCATCTGAATGCAGAGTTTCAAAGAATAGCAAGGAGAGATAAGAAAGCCTTCCTCAGCGATCAATGCAAAGAAATAGAGGAAAACAACAGAATAGGAAAAACAAGATATCTTTTCAAGAAAATTAGAGATACCAAGAGAACATTTCATGCAAAGATGGACTTGATAAAAGACAGAAATGCTATGGACCTGAGAGAAGCAGAAGATATTAAGAAGAGGTGGCAAGAATACACAGAATAACTACAAAAAAGATCTTCACGACCAAGATAATCCCGATGGCGTGATCACTCACCTGGAGCCAGACGTCTTGGAATGTGAAGTCAAGTGGGCCTTAGAGAGCATCACTACGAACAAAGCTAGTGGAGGTGATGGAATTCCAATTGAGCTATTTCAAATCCTGAAAGATGATGCTGTGAAAGTGCTGCACTCAATATGCCAGCAAATTTGGAAAACTCAGCAGTGGCCACAGGACTGGAAAAGGTCAGTCTTCATTCCAATCCCAAAGAAAGGCAATGCCAAAGAATGCTCAAACAACTGCACAATTGCACTCATATCACACGCTAGTAAAGTCATGCTCAAAATTCTCCAAGCCAGGCTTCAGCAGTATGTGAACCGTGAACTTCCAGATGTTCAAGCATGTTTTAGAAAAGGCAGAGGGACCAGAGATCAAATTGTCAACATCCGCTGGATCATGGAGAAAGCAAGAGAGTTCCAGAAAAAACATCTATTTCTGCTTCATTGCCTATGCCAAAGCCTTTGACTGTGTGGATCACAATAAACTGTGGAACATTCTGAAAGAGATTGGAATACCAGACCACCTGACCTGCCTCTTGAGAAACCTGTATGCAGGTCAGGAAGCAACAGTTAGACCTGGACATGGCACAATAGACTGGTTCCAAATACGTCAAGGAAAAGGAATACGTCAAGGTTGTATATTGTCACCCTGCTTATTTAACTTATATTCAGAATACATCATGAGGAACGCTGGGCTGGAAGAAGCACAAGCTATAAACAAAATCGCTGGGACAAATATCAATAACTTCAGATATGCAGATGACACTACCCTTATGGCAGAAAGTGAAGAGGAACTCAAAAGCCTCTTGATGAAAGTGAAAGAGGAGAGTGAAAAGGTTGGCTTGAAGCTCAACATTCAGAAAACAAAGATCATGGCATCTGGTCCCATCACTTCATGGGAAATAGATGGAAAAACAGTGGAAACAGTGTCAGACTTTATTTTGGGGGGCTGCAAAATCACTTAAGATGCTGATTGCAGCCATGAAATTAAAAGATGCTTACTCCTTGGGAGGAAAGTTATGACCAACCATAGATATCATAATAAAAAGCAGAGACATTACTTTGCCAACAAAGGTCTGTCTAGTCAAGGCTATGTTTTTTCCAGTGGTCATGTATGGATGTGAGAGTTGGCTGTGAAGAAAGCTGATCGCCGAAGAATTGATGCTTTTGAACTGTGGTGTTGGAGGACTCTTGAGAGTTCCTTGTACTGCAAGAAGATCCAACCAGTCCATTCTAAAGGAGATCAGTCCTGGGTGTTCATTGGAAGGACTGATGGTAAAGCTGAAACTGCAATACTTTGGCCATCTCATGCGACGAGTTGACTCACTGGAAAAGAGTCTGATGATAAGAAGGATTGGGGGTGGGAGCAGACGGGGATGACAGAGAATGAGATCGCTGGATGGCATCACTGACTCGATGGACATGAGTTTGAGTGAACTCCGGGAGTTGGTGATGGACAGGGAGGCCTGGCGTTCTGTGATTCATGGGGTCGCAAAGAGTTGGACACGACTGAGCGGCTGAACTGAATTTAACTCAACTTACTGCACTGCAGGCAAATTCTTTACTGACTGAGCCACTATCTAAATAGGTGGTGGTGGTTTAGTTGCTAAGTTGTGTCTGATTCTTGCAACCCCATGGTCTGTAACCTACCAGGTTCCTCTGTCCATGGGATTCTCCAGGTAAGAATACCTGACATGGTTTCCATTTCCGTTTGCAGGGGATCTCCCCAACCCAGGAATAGAACCCAGGTCTCATGCATTGTGGCAGATTCTTTATGAACTGAGGTACAAGAGAAGTCCCTAATCTAAATAAAAGACATTACCAAAAAGACAGCCAACTAAGCTATTTACAAAATCATGAAACTGTATTTGAATTTAATTTGTGAAAAATTTATAGTCTATACCTTAGAAAACACATCTATAGAGATGTTCTACTTTGAGTAATAGAACCTGAGCTAAAAGAATTCAGAATGCTATTTCCAATCTGCTAACTTGCATTATCTCAACTGCACCCCTTTGAGGCTGTTTCTCTTCTGACTGAGGCACTAGTCACTATTCGGTGAACTCCCATCAACCTCTGCAATGATCCACTTTCCCAGGGGCAGAACTTCACTGGAGTCTGGTCAACCTATGCTCCACAAATAGAAACTCATATCTTATTATTAATCATTCAGTTATTTGTTCAACAAGTAAGTTCTCTTCTTGAATAGAAGAATGGCCTCACAATGACTCATTTGCCAGATAATGCAGCTGAAGAAAAATCAATAGGGCTTGTTCTTAGTAACCTAGCTAGCACAAGGGAAGAATTCTTCTGTCACTTCATCCAATGCTCTCTATTCTTTCAAGACTATTATTAACATTGTGTCACATCTAACTGCAGGATAGTTGTCATCATAAGGGATTTGAAAATGTTCCTTAGCTAGAAAATAAGAAACAAATTGCTTCTCAATGTGTAATAATTAGTATTATCAAATGACATTCTTTCAATTTAGAAATACTTAAGGCTATAGCCTTTATTATTTTTCTATCTTCAATTCTGGGAACATATCAATTTACAATACACTTTACAGATTACAACTAACTCATTAACAGTTTAGCACACACTCGGGAATTCTCCTGAGAAGGAGTCTCAATTTTACTGAATGTAAACCTCACAGTTGATGAGTCTATCTAGACATAAACCAGGGCACTATTCCTCAATCTTTTTTTTCACTATCAGCTTCTAAAGGTGTTTTTAGACATTCTGTTTTCTTATTTATCTGCCCTTTGAAGATATTAATCCTACAAACATATTACCTACTTATGTGGGTTATTATGAATATCCATGTACAATACTCTGGCCACCTCATGCGACAAGTTGACTCACTAGAAAAGACTGTAATGCTGGGAGGGATTGCAGGCAGGAGGAGAAGGGGACGACAGAGAATGAGATGGCTGGATGGCATCACCGACTCGATGGACATGAGTTTGAGTGAACTCCGGGAGTTGGTGATGGACAGGGAGGCCTGGCGTGCTGTGATTCATGGGGTCGCAAAGAGTCTGACACGACTGAGCAACTGAACTGAACTGAACTGAACTGAATGTGCTATATGTAAAAACAGTAAGAAATTTTTAAATGGATAAATAAGTTTTTACTAAAAATTAATGACATAAATACATAAATAATATTTGGATCTATTATGTAAGGATATTTTGGTTTAATACCTAGAAACTATTGTTATATAATTGGGAGAGTTATTGCCCCCATTTCAAATGAACATTTTTAAATAACCTACTTATTTTTAAAAAAGGGGGAGGGCATAATGTAGTTATATAAATTCAGGCCAAACTGAAATTCTAGCTGTGCTTCAAACAACTGCACAAATCTATATCCAATTCTTCTCTCCTGTATCAAACTCTTAAAAAATGTTTTTCATTTTACTCATTATTAACAAAATTACACTTTTAGTTTTGTTGTTTGCTAGCTTATTATCCATCTATTCACCACTGGGATTTCAGTTCTGAACAAATATAGTCCATATTTGGATTACTCAACTCTCTATACCTCAGCTCGTAAAGAATCCATCTGCAATTCAAGAGACACCAGTTCGACTCCTGGGGTGGGAAGGGCCCTGGAAAAGGGATAAGCTACCCACTCCAGTATTCCTTGGGCTTCCCTGGTGTCTCGGATGGTAAAGAATCCCCTTTCAATCCTGGAGACCTGAGTTCGATCCCTGGGTTGGGAAGACCCCCTGCATGTCAACCCACTCCAGTACTCTTGCTTGGAGAATCCCTATGATCAGAGGAGCCTGGTGGGCTACAGTCCATAGGGTCGCAAAGAGTTGGACTTGACACAGCGACTAAGCACACAATATTTGATTCCTACCCCTCATAAATCTTTGGCACACTGTATGGATTGAGCTTATTGTTTATAAATAAGTCAAAATTCCCTAAATTGAAGTGATGATGGATTACTTTTTCCAGTAATAAATATTAACACTGTCATAACAATGGGAAAAACTGTGTGAAAAGAGCACCTACTTAGCTCTTCAAGGCGCTACCTCACACCCGAAATACCCGTCTCCTCAGTGACTGAGTGCTGTTTTACTGTAAACGTCTTTTTTGCCAGAGTGTCACTTCCTTTGAAATTCAACCATTTAAATGTTGTTTTTGAACCAATTCCATAGCATGAGAATATGCTATGGATGTGCATGAGGGATAAAATATCTGCAGAAAAAAAAGAAAAAAGAGTCAGATGACTTTCCCTTAACATGAGAATAATCAAGAGAGTGAAAGTAACCTAGAAAATAGGGGTGGACAAAGGGCTAAAGCGGATAAAAGCCCCACCAGAAAAATATGGGAATAATATCTTTAATATGTGGTCAATGATCCAATCTGTGTTTTGCTACTTTCACATCATGATAATAAGCAGTATTGTCAAGTGGGTGATATAGAGGAAAAAAAGCTTAATATTGTTGCTTAGCTCTATTGAGTCTCATCTTTTTCTTTCAGAAAATGGAGTATAAACTTCTCTAATAATACTTGCAGGTAAATGATAAGTTATATAAAGAATCTATCAAAATATATGCCTCATAGTTCTCTTGAACAATAGTGAACTCATTCCCTTCAATTAATGCCTGATATTTTCAGTGAATTAAAAGTCCAGACTAAGCCAAAATATCCTTATGCAATAAAGCCAAATATTATTTATGTATTTGTCATTAGTTTTTACAAAAATCTTATTTACTTCTCCATTTTTTAATTATCAGAAATAATCCAGTGATAGTTGATCAGGACAGATTCTTGATAAGGAGTGCAAAGTAGTATCTAAACAAGCTTTAAATATCCTCACAAACCAACACAATTCTATCCACTGAGAACACCAGGCTACCTTGAATTTTCTCATTCAGTTTTACACACTCCATGTTTTCTGTTGACAATTTATAATGCATGCTTCGTTAACCTTCTCACTCCTCCACTGAGTCCATACTGCAGCCCCTAAGATACACTCATTGGCCTTAGTTTTCCTTTTTAAATCCTCTGTTTGGTATTAGAGTAGAAACAACATCTACCCAATAGTTTTCCCATCCTTAGCCTTATTTAACCCTCCTCTCCTCTCTACAGTTACAATACAAAATGAACCATATATCATTTCATCCAGATTCTGTAGAAATGTTCCATTCTCACCTGCAATTGCAAACTGGATCATTTTAATAGATTAGATGTTAATTTTCATTATAATGCCAAAGAATGTTAGAACTATTATACAATTGTGCTCATTTCACATGCTAGCAAGTAATGCTCAAAATCCTTCACACGTTAGAGGTTGGCAATTTGATCTCTGGTACCTATGCCTTTTCTAAAACCAGCTTGAACATCTGGAAGTTCACATTCATATGTTGCTGAAGCCTGGCTTGGGGAATTTTAAGCATTACTTTACTACCGTGTGAGATGAGTTCAATTGTGCGGTAGTTTGAGCATTCTTTGGTATTCCCTTTCTTTGGTATTGGAATAAAAACTGAACTTTTCCAGTCCTGTGGCCACTGCTGAGTTTTCCAAATTTGCTGGCATATTGAGTGCAGCACTTTCACAGCATCATCTTTCAGGATTTGAAATAGCTCAATTGGAATTCCATCACCTCCACTAGCTTTGTTTGTAGTGATGCTTCCTAAAGCTTACTTGACTTCGCATTCCAGGATGTCTGACTCTAGGTGAATGATCACACCATCGTGATTATCTGGGTCATGAAGACCTTTTTTGTACAGTTCTTCTGTGTATTCTTGCCACCTCTTCTTAATATCTTCTGCTTCTGTTAGGTTCATGCAATTTCTGTCCTTTATCAAGCCCATCTTTACATGAAATGTTCCCTTGTTATCTCTAATTTTCTTGAAGAGATCTCTAGTCTTTCCCATTCTATTGTTTTCCTCTATTTCTTTTCAATGACCGCTGAGGAGGACTTTCTTATCTCTCCTTGCTATTCTTTGGAACTCTGAATTCAGATGCTTATATCTTTCCTTTTCTCCTTTGCTTTTCGCTTCTCTTCTTTTCACAGCTATTTGTAAGGCCTCCTCAGACAGCCATTTTGCTTTTCTGCATTTCTTTTTCTTGGGAATGGTCTTGATTCCTGTCTCTTGTACAATGTCACAAACTTCCATCCATAGTTCATCATGCACTCTGTCTATCAAATCTAGTCCCTTAAAACTATTTCTCACTTCCACTGTATAATCTTAAGGGATTTGATTTAGGTCATACCTGAATGGTCTAGTGGTTTTCTCCACTTTCTTCAGTTTCAGTCTGAATTTGGCAATAAGGAGTTCATGATCTGAGCCACGGTCAGCTCTCGGTGTTCTTTTTGCTGACTGTATAGAGCTTCTCCATCTTTGGCTGGGAAGAATATAATCAATCTGATTTCGGTGTCCACCATCTGGTGATGTCCATGTGTAGAGTCTTCTCTTGTGTTGTTGGAAGAGGGTGTTTGATATGACCACTGTGTTCTCTTGGCAGAACTCTATTAGCTTTGCCGTGTTTCATTCTGTACTCCAAGGCCAAATTTGCCTGTTACTCCAGCTGTTTCTTGACTTCCTACTTTTGCATTTCAGTCCCCTATAATGAAAAGGACATCTTTTTGGGGGAGTTAGTTCTAAAAGGTCTTGTAGGTTTTCATAGAACTGTTCAACTTCAGCTTCTTCAGTATTACTGGTCTGAGCATAGACTTGGATTATCGTGATATTGAATGGTTTGCCTTGGAAACGAACAGGGATCATTCTGTTGGTCTTCAGATTGCATCCAAGTACTGCATTTCGGACTCTTTTGTTGGCTATGATGGCTATTCCCTTTCTTCTAAGGGATTCCTGCCCACAGAGGTAGATATATTGGTCATCTGAGTTAAAGTAACCCATTCCAGTCCATCTTAGTTCACTGATTCCTAGAATGTTGATGTTCACTCTTGTCATCTCCTGTTTGACCACTTCCAATAATCAAATAAGATTTGATTATTTTTCTGTTGTCGCACATTGTTTGTTAAGATTTTTTATCAAGTTAGACTCTTTATGATTAATACTTAAAACTCTGAAACATCATTACATTTCAACACCAACATGTCAAGCAATATTTACTAAATAATGTTTGTAATCTTTCATGGTGCCTCAGATAGTGGAGAATCTTCCTGCAATGTGGAAGACATATGTTTGATCCCTGAGTCGGGAAGATTCCCTGGAGAAGGGAATGGCAACCTGCTCCAATATTCTTGACTGGAGAATTCCATGGAAAGAGGAGTTTGGCAAGCTACAGTTCATGGGGTTACAAAGAGTCAGACATGACGGAGACACAACACTTTCACTTAAGAAACTAATTTACAGATACAGAAGGAAGACACATACTTCAAATATTAATATTAGCTGTCTTTGTGTGCAGAGAAGTGAACAAAAAATTTATGTCATGTCACGTTCAGTATCTTTCAAAATCTGTAATGTGTCCCATTAATTCCAAAACAAAATTGCATCCTTGGAAAGAGCAACGTGATAAAGTTTTCCACTAGCTAAAATAAATTTAAAGTATTTATTTTACATTAACTCATCATATCAGTTCAGCTCAGTTCAGTCGCTCAGTTGTGTCTGACTCTTTGCGACCCCTGGGATTGTAGCATGCCAGGCCTCCCTGTCAATCACCAACATCCGGAGTTTATTCAAACTTATGTCCATTGAGTCGCTGATGCCCTCCCACCATCTCATCCTCTGTCATCCCCTTCTCTTCCCACCTTCAATCTTTCCCAGCATCAGGGTCTTTTCATCACATACAATATAAATTTACAGCCTCCATAGAGGTGTATTTCACCCCACAATTATACATATTTACATAAAAAACTGTAACAATCTTCAAAAGTATACTTCAAACAAAATACATATTTTGAACTATGAAGTTAGGAACATTTTTATTGTGATCAATAGAAATATCCAAATAATAAATAAATAAAATAATAAAAGTTTCATCAGGTTCAAGTTTCATCATGTTTCAGTCCTGAATAGAAATTTAATACAGATAATCATACAAGGCTTTCCTGGAAAGAACAATCCTTCTCTGAAAATAAGTGACACATTTCCCTGCCATCTCATGTTCTTTTTCTGATACAGAGCTTTTTCATGGCATTTTTCATCTCACCATTTCTCAGAATAAAGATTAGAGGGTTCAACATGGGAGTGATAATGATATAAAACACAGGCAAGGATTTATCAATGGGTAAGATACAGGGGAGTCTCTCATATATGAAAATACAGGGCACAAAGAAGAGGACCACCACAGTAATGTGTGACCCACAGGTGGACAAGGCTTTATGCCTCCCTTCCTGACTAACATTTTTTAGGGAGCGCAGAGTGACCCCATAGGAGATAAGTAAGAGAATAAAAACGACCACGGAGATTGCCCAATCATTGGCCAGCACTGTGAGGACAGTAATGTAGGTGTCAGTGCAAGCAAGTTTTATCAAAGGGTACATATCACAGATGAAATTATCATATGATGTTGGGGCCACAATAGGGAAGGTTGTAAACAAAGAGAGGATGAAGTACCCCATGCAAAAACCCACCAACCAAAGTAAGTAGCAGCAACAGAATACAAACTCGTTTATTTATGATTGTCAAATAATGCAGGGGTTTGCAGATGGCCACGTAGTGGTCATAGGCCATAACCACCAAGGAGTGTTATATCAGCACCACCAAATAAGTGTCCTATAAAAAGTTGGATCATGCAAGCTTGGAAGGAAATGGTTTTCTCCTCACAGAGTAAGCCTATAATCATATTTGGAGTAACTGTAGTAGAATAAACACCATTGAGAAATGATAAGTAGCCAAGAAAGAAGTACATAGGGACATGCAGTGTTGGGCTGAACACCACAGTCAGGACAATGAGTAGGTTGCCCATCATTGTTGCCAGGTAGATGAGCAAGAAGACAACAAATAATGTTCCCTGGCCCTGTAGACAAACTAAGTTACATTGTTCCTTTGTTCCATAGTGCTTCTTTGTATCTTATGTCAGAGTTTTGGACAAAATTACCTGTAAATATAATTATTGCTACAGACTTCCTGAAATTTAAGATAATTTGTTTACTCATCCAACTACTGAGCATTGAGCTTTATTATGATTCAGTGGTTTCAGACATTATAAGGCTGATAAAAATATTGTCTTGAATCTCAAAATCTTACAGAGTGGCAAATAAGATACATGTTGGAAAAGGGCAATTTAATTTTTAGCTAAATGTGTTGCCACAAGTCTCTTTTCGTCTGGAAGCTAGTGAAATTGTATTTATAGTTAATACCTTTAATGAAAATTTTAAAATGAATAAGGTTTTAATTAAAATGTAAAGAAAGATATTCTTTACTTTCAATTTATTAAGGAGATGGCTGTCTCCATTCCAGGAGTGGAAGAATCTTTTTAACAAATCATTAAAGTTTATATATATTTAACAATTTGAATTTTCTTTTAGGATTTATGAAAAGATACAGCAGCATCAATTTAAAAAAGTAGTTTGGAAACTGATTTGCATTTGGGGGATATACATAGAGTTAATAACTAAAAAAGATAAATAACTGAGAAATTTATGAATAAAAATATAAATAAAATATAAACAACTATTTAAACGAAGAATGCATCAAAATATCCAAAAAAACATAAAACAAGATGCTGAAGCTCACCTGTGAACAGAAAGATAGAAACTGCAGCAACTGCTTGCTTACTAAAGTATTAAGTAAAGTAAAGTCACTCAGTCGTGTCCGACTCTTTGCGACCCCGTGGACGGTAGCCTACCAGGCTTCTCCGTCCATGGGATTCTCCAGGCAAGAATACTGGAGTGGGTTACCATTTCCTTCTCCAGGGGATCTTCCCGACCCAGGGATCGAACCCGGGTCTTCCGCATTGGAGGCAGACGCTTTAACCTCTGAGCACCAGGTATTACCTTTGTTTATTGAAAGTCAGTGGATCAAGGTCTACAGATGCTACTTCACCTTTTCAATTTTAACAGCTTAACAAAGAATGTTTAGAGAACACAGTAATTGAAAATATCATCAGAATTGCAAATATCTGCCCATAAAAATATCCTCAAATAGTTACACTTGAAATTAGTACCTAAGACAACTTTATTTTAAGACACCTAAAAGAGTGTTATAAAATAGAATCAATTTTCACATAGTTTAGAAGTCACAAAGATTCCTAACACTTCTGATTATGAAAATCACAAAGGAAAACTCTTAAAAGACTGAACTTTCACACCTCCAATGTACTCTTGCAAAATAAAAAGTCTAGTGTAGAATATTGGTATAAATGCAGGTCTGGGTTACCTGCATAAGAAGACAGCCATTAAATCCACGTTGTGAGCTGTGGTGTTTTCTCTTTTGCCCTTCATTTCTAGTTCCAACTCTGTGAACACAAAGAGCCAAATATATGTAGCGTCACTTTACTTTGAATTGCTTCCATGTGACCGACTATTCATGTGACCAGTTCCTCCCATGTTTTCAGAAAATCTAATTCTCCTTAGTATTTCAGAGTAACATTACCTTCAAATTGTTCTTATTTTCAAAATGAATATTAATTTATTAATGTTCTGTTAGCTAATGAGCTCTGACTCTTAATGTGAACAGAGGCTCTAAATATTGATAGCTTTCAGGATTTCTCCTAAACACCAACAAATGTTAACTCAACATTTTGATTGTAGAGAAATTGGAAATTTTTTTCTGAATCGTTTACATAAAAATGTTGCTGTATGTATTCTATACAAATCACAGTAAAATGGTGAAGTAACATTTATACCATTTTGATTCTCATTTTTAGTATCCTCTCTTCATTGTTGAACTTTGCTTTTCCTGAAGGATGGAGAATGACTCCATATACATAATTTGTTATGATTTGAGTCTACTATTTAAATTCATAAAAGTCTGACATATGAGATGAGGCAAAAGATCCATAAACCCCTTATATACATTTGAAATATGGCCCATATTATTGAGTCATTTAATTGGTACATCTCCAAGGATAATTCTTAACTAATTAAACTCTTTGGGACATTGGTCTTAATTTTGATAACACACCATTTACCTCCAGAGATGATCAAGGATAATCACCATGTAGAATAGGACTTGGGCTTCCCTGGTGGCTCAGACAGTGAAGAATCTCCCTGCAATTCAGGAGACCTGGGTCAGAAAGATCCCATGAAGAAAGGAATGGCAACCCACTCCAGTATTCTTGCCTAGAGAATTCCACGGACAGAGGACCCTAGCAGGTTACAGTCCATGGGGTTGCAAAGAGTCAGACATGACTGAATGACTAGCAGTTACTTACTAAGAATAGGACTTAGAGAACCCTGTCCTCTAGGGGGAAACTTACAAAAAACAACTTGAGATCATTTCACCAAGAGGGAAAAGTCTTGACAGAAATAAAATGAATGTTAATAAAAATTTTCCTGTTTAAATTATGATGACAAAATAGGCAAATCTCTTTAAATTTTATCTTTGAAGAAGAAATCTTTCTTGATTTCCAGAAGATGAAATATGCTAATATCAAAACAAGTCATTTAAAGCTTGTTTCAAATGCAGATAAATATTCTATAGAGCTTGTCACATAGCTTCATGAAGGCAAGTTGATAGAGTCAGTGTTAGTATGGAAGTGAGGATAAAGAAAACATTTGTGGAACTGTTATTCCATTCATCTCAAAGTGTTAATCAGCCTTTCACCAAAGTAGCCTATATATTATTCCATGGCAAAATTATAATACATTTCAAAGGACTTATATAGTGTAGGTAGATAGATGGATAAATAGATAGCAAATACATTACATAAACAATAGATTTTAAATTATATTTTACAGATCATATTATATACATATGTCATATATATTATTACAAACATGTTACTGCACATGCTATACATTATATATAATGTAATTAAATAAGAAAGTCTAGGAAAAGTATAATATTTTCAAATTATTTACAAATTAAACAAGATCCTCTTTAATTCTCCAACATTGTCAATCTCTCTCTCTTTCTTCTTCTTGCTTTCTCCTTCTCTCTCTTTCCTTCCTGCTAAGTCTCTGGGTCTATAATGCACATTATTCCACTCTCAGAGTTCTAGTTGCCTGGGTTTCATCAGATTGTCAACTTCACCTTCTAAATTCAGAGACAACTATCAAAATCTTTTGAGCTAGTCCTCTTTGTACTATAGATGGAAATTCTTATGTTCATAAACCAGAAAAAATTCTAAACAAAGCTCAACCTGTTTTTTTTTAACACTTCTCAGTGTTCATTGTCTTCTTTTTTCTAATTTCTAGTGTTTTAAAAATAATTATTTTATGGTTTTCATATTAAAAGCAGAGACATTACTTTGCTGACAAAGGTCCCTGTAGTCAAAGCTATGGTTTATCTAGTAGTTGTGTACGGACATGTGAGTTGGTCCATCAAGAAGGCTGAGCATAAAGAATTAATGCTTTTGAATTCTGGTGCTGGAGAAGACTCTTGAGAGTTCCTTGGACAGCAAGGAGATCAAACTAGTCGATCCTACAGGAAATCAACCCTGAATATTCATTGGAAGGACTGATGGTGAAGCTGAAGCTCTCACCTGATATAAAGAACTGACTCACTTGATGCTGGTAGAGATTGAAGGCAAAAAGAGAAGGAGGTGGTGGCAGAGGATGAGATGGTTAGATAGCATCATCGATTCAATAGACATGAATCTGAACAAACTATGGGAGATGATGAAGGACAAGGGAGTCTGGCTTGCTAAAGTTCATGATGTTGCAAAGATTTGTACACGACTTACCACCTGAACAACAAAAAGCCACGAAATGTAACATCAAACAATCACAGTTAGATTAATATTTCTCTCTGAGGTGGCCCAGGAGCCTTCTGAAGCACCCCAAAGTTAGCAAGTCAAAAGAACTTTGAATTTGCTAAACAGTTTGACAAAAATATCAAAAAAGTTCTAAATGTTTGGTCATATAGAATCACTGTGAATATTTATTCACTTTAACTGAAGTAATAAAAGATTTTAAAGCAAGGTGACTCATTGATTAAAAAAATCCACCTACAGTTCTGGACACCCAGTTCTATCCCTGCGTTGGGAAGATTCCCCTGGAAAAGGAAATAACAACCCACTCCAGTATTCTTACCTGGAAAATCCTATGGACAGAGAAGCCTGGTGGGCTGTAGTAAATGGGTTGCAAAGAGTCAAAAATGACTGAGCAGCTAACACTAACATGGAATACTTAAAGGTAAGGAAGTTCATGCAAACTGTTATCAAGAAGCATTCTAAGTACATTTGTTCTCCTAACAGAGAGGAACCGATCTAGTCCTGCATGCACCACCCTACTTTTAATAACAGAATCCATTTACTTAATTAAATTTAATCTAATCTCAACCAGACCATACAAAAATTCTTTTTTTAAGACTCCCTTTCTATAAAACTACTATAACTTTCTGAATTCATAGAAATCTGCCCCTTATTATTCCATCTAGGAACAAACACCTTTAGAATAAAATTATATTTTTTTGACAAACACACATACACATATACACATATATACACACATAGTTTTACCTGTGTGTGTGTATATATATATATATATATATATGATAGGTGTGTGTATATATATATAAAATATGATAGGTGTATGTGTATATTTACATCCACTAGAGGACATTATCGTTATTTACAAGTCTTGGCTTTGTGAATAATGCTGCAATGAACATAAGAATACATAAATTTTTTCAGATTCCTAATTTCTCTTTCTTGGATATATAAACAAAAGTAGGATTGCTGAATTATATGGTGGTAAATTGCTTCAGTCGTGTCTGACTCTTTGCAACCCTATGGACTGTAGCTTGCCAGGCTCCTCTGTCTCTGGGATCTTCCAGGCAAGAATACTGGAGTGAGTTGCCAATTCCTTTTCCAGAATCACATGGTAACTTTATATTTAATTTTTTGAGAAGCCCCTGTAATATTCCCCGTAGTGGCTGAACAAATTTAGATTCCCACCAACAGTATAGTAGCATTTCATTTTCACTATACCCTCAACAAAATTTGTTGCCTGATATATATCTTACATAGCAATCATAACAGACATGAGGTGATATCTCATTTTGATTTTGATTTGCATTTCCCTGATGATTAGTGATACTGACAACTTTGTTGTATTCCCATTGGCAATTTGAATGTCTTATTTGGAAAAATATCTATTCAGGATCTTTGCCCATTTGTAAATTGGTTTATTTGCTTTGTAAAATTAATTCGTAGAAGTTTCTTACACATTTTATTTACTAATTTGCTATGATATAAATGTTTTTTCCCATTTCATAGGTCATGTTTTCTCCTTGTTGATTTGCTTTCTTTCATGTGAGAGAGCAATCTGAATTTAGAACTTGAGATCCTGGACTTCAAGCTAATGTTATGATAGATTGAGACTTAAAGACTTGATAGCATTTGCCTCCTCCCTCTGGGAGCCCTGAGCTGACAGTTTGCAAAGCACTGAACACAGATTGTCTACATTTTCTTATATCTATACAGAGAGGAATGCGGCCCAGAATAGCTGATTTTCTATCCTTTGGTATCAAAGCACCATTTATGTAATTGAAATCATCTTGGTAACTTCTTAAACATCAAGCAATCAATTGAATACCAGAAAAAAAAAAACTGACTTCAGTCTATTCCACACGGAACAGAAGTATTTTTCAGTTAAGTAATGCCTAAATTTCTGTATGGTCTGATACAGACCACTGTATGACAAGATATAACCCTGTCTTTGGCAAGATCTGATAGATAGAGTGCCTGATGAACTCTGGATAGAGGTTCGTGACATCGTACAGGAAACAGGGACCAATACCATCACCATTGAAAAGAAATGCAAAAAAGCAAAATGGCTGTCTGAGGAGAGCTTACAAATAGCTCTGAAAAGAAGAGAAGTGAAAAGCAAAGGAGAAAAGGAAAGATATAAGCATAAGAATGCAGAGTTCCAAGAATAGCAAGGAGAGATAAGAAAGCCTTCCTCAGCGATCAATGCAAAGAAATAGAGGAAAACAACAGAATAGGAAAAACAAGAGATCTTTTCAAGAAAATTAAAGATATCAAGGGAATATTTCAGGCAAAGATGGGCTCGATAAAGGACAGAAATGGTATGGACCTGAGAGAAGCAGAAGATATTAAGAAGAGGTGGCAAGAATACACAGAAGAAGTGTACAAAAGAGATCTTCATGACCAAAATAATCATGATGGCGTGATCACTCACCTGGAGCCAGACGTCTTGGCATGTAAAGTCAAGTGGGACTTAGAGAGCAAACAAAGCTACGAACAAAGCTAGTGGAGGTGATGGAATTCCAATTGAGCTATTTCAAATCTTGAAAGATGATGCTGTGAAAGTGCTGCACTCAATATGCCAGCAAATTTGGAAAACTCAGCAGTGGCCACAGGACTGGAAAAGGTCAGTCTTCATTCCAATCCCAAAGAAAGGCAATGCCAAAGAATGCTCAAACTACCGCACAATTGCACTCATCTCACACTCGAGTAAAGTCATGCACAAAATTCTCCAAGACAGGCTTCAGCAATATGTGAGCCACGAACTCCCAGATGTTCAAGCAGGTTTTAGAAAAGGCAGAGGCACCAGAGATCAAATTGCCAACATCCGCTGGATCATGGAGAAAGCAAGAGAGTTCCAGAAAAAACATCTATTTCTGCTTCATTGACTATAAAAAAGCCTTTGAATGCGTGGAGCACAATAGACAGTGGAACATTCTGAAAGAGAAGGGAATACCAGACCACCTGACCTACCTCTTGAGAAAACTGTATGCAGGTCAGGAAGCAGCAGTTAGAACTGCTCATGGAACAACAGACTGGTTCCAAATAGGAAAAGGTGTACGTCAAGGTTGTATATTGTCACCCTGCTTATTTAACTTCTATGCAGAGTACATCATGAGGAACACTGGGCTGGAAGAAGCACAAGCTGGAATCAAGATTGCTGGGAGAAATATCAATAACCTCAGATATGCAGATGACACCACCCTTATGGCAGAAAGTGAAGAGGAACTGAAAAGTCTCTTGATGAAAGTGAAAGAGGAGAGTGAAAAGATTGGCTTGAAGCTCAACATTCAGAAAACAAAGATCATGGCATCTGGTCCCATCACTTCTTGGGAAATAGGTGAGGAAACAGTGGAGACAGTGTCAGACTTTATTTTTTGGGCTCCAAAATCACTGCAGATGCTGATTGCAGCCAGGAAATTAAAAGACGCTTACTCCTTGGAAGGAAAGTTATGACCAGCCTAGATAGCATATTAAAAAGCAGAGACATTACTTTGCCAACCAAGGTCCATCCAGTCAAGGCTATGGTTTTTCCCATGGTTATGTATGGATGTGAGAGTTGGACTGTGAAGAAAGCTGATGGCCAAAGAATTCATGCTTTTGAACTGTGGTGCTGGGGAAGACTCTTGAGAGCCCCTTGGACTACAAGGAGATCCAACCAGTCCATGCTAAAGGAGATCAATCCTGGATGTTCATTGGAAGGACTGATGCTAAAGCTGAAACTCCAATACTTTGGCCACCTCATGCATCTAGTTGACTCACTGGAAAAGAGTCTGATGCTAGGAGGGATTGGGGTGGGAGGAGACGGGGACGACAGAGAATGAGTTGGCTGGATGGCATCACCGACTCTGTGGACATGAGTTTGAGTGAACTCCGGGAGTTGGTGATGGACAGGAAGGCCTGGCGTGCTGTGATTCATGGGATCACAAAGAGTCAGACACGACTGAGAAACTGAACTGAACTGATGGACAGATACAGACCTGTGTGTGAATATATCAAGTAAATGTGAATGTACATATGAAAAAGCATACATATCGGTAGTCTGATACTGATCCGTATGTGGTCATACACAGACCGACATGTTCACATATAGATGTATGCATGCAGTTGGATAGAGACCTACATATTAGTGAATATGTACCTACATGTGGTCACAGAGATTTGCTTGAGGTTAGATACAGATCTGAGAGTGTGGTAGGATATTAATATTTGCATTGTTAAATCCAAGCGTATGAATATTTGTTGCACAGGCACTCGAAATTTGAGGATTGTGCCATATAATTCATGCTGGCAAAAAACATGAAGCCCTTTCAGACTGGGTGACTGAAATTGTGAGTCAAATGTAAATAATAGAGTCCTCTTTTTAAAGAAGAAAACCCTAAACCAAGATTCATGACATCTATGGGGATGATTACAAATTTTTATTGAGCCATCAAACAATCCTTCACAATATTTGTTTTACTCTGGATGAGAAATCAAGATATTAAAATGTAGTTTTCCTTAAAATGAATATATATTGTCATAACATTCTAAGTATAATGTTATAGAAAATTTTCAAACTTTGAAAAATGACTCTAAAGTTTAGAAAAGGAGGTAGAGGAGGAGGAAACAATGTGCCTAAATTGAAGCTTCCAGATGGTGTAAAACCTAGCTTAGTAAGTGGAAATTTTTCAAATTATTACTGAATTTAATAATTATGTAGAGAGATTTTTTTCCAGTTTGGGATAAAGTGTTTCCTTATCACAAACAAAATAAATAAAGTTGTTTTGAAAAAAATAAATTGTTTTAAAAAGTTAAAAGTTATAAGATCATTGGAAGGGTATGGAATGATAACTAATCACCAAGTAAAAGAATACTTAACCACTTTTATATATAAAAATCATATTTATAACATAAATGTTATAATGAAGTAAATATTTGAAATATATATATTTAATGTAGAAAGAGCTAATCAACATTTATCAGTAAAAGTTCTCACTCTAATAGGTTAAGAATTCAAGTAATTGGCGAGGTGTGAAGAATGAATTCTATGTTCCATACATAGTGCAAGAAACAGAACAAAATGATAGTGAAGTAATCTTCCCTGACTTCAAAGAGATTACAAACCAATAAGGATGGACTTAATAAATTAACAAACAAATCTCTCATCATTTGAAATAACTGCACAATTTTGAAAACTAAATTTCTGTCTTGGTCCTTTTGGGCCATTATCAAAGAGTCTCATACACTGGGTGGTTTAAACAATAAATATTTATTTTTTGAAGTTTTGAAATCTTATAAATCCCAGATTAAAGTGCCAGATGTTTCCATGTCTGACAGGGTTACCTCCTTGGTTGATAGACAGCCATCTTGTTGCTGTTTCTTCATACAGCAGAAGGGTCAAGTGAACATTTGGAGTATGTTTATAAAGGTATTAATCACATTCATGAGGACTCTATCTTCATTACCTGAAAAAACCTACCTCCAAATGCCACCATATTTTAAAGGAGTTAACAGGATTTTGGAGAACACAAACATTCAGGTTTATATAGCAACATTCAGAAGTGGAAAGATACATTTCCTATGTTCTGATCAATTCAAATTCTTGGTATTATTTTGTGAATAGTATTGTGTTTGAAGGAGTTGTCTGGTGGCTCAGTGGTAATGAGTCTGCCTGGCACTGCAAAAGATGCAAGTCAAGAAGATGCCCTGGAGAAGGAAATGGCAACCTCCTCCAGTATTCTTGGTCCCATGGACAGAAGAACCTGGCAAGCTAGAGTCCATGGGGTTGCAAAAGAGTCTGATATGACTTAGCGACTAAGCAACAATTTTGTTTGAAAAGACTTTGAGATAATATAAGAAATTTCCATATAACTGGGATAAAAATCAGGATATGAGGTTTCTTACAGTGTGATTTACTACTGAAAAGAACCCATTGCCCCATAGCTTTAGCCCAGTATGAATCTAGACAAATTATGAGAGGCAGCATAATATTTCTTTGATCACGTGCTTTCATCATTTTGAAGCACATACTGTTTTATTTTAAGCTTGATTGAGAGAGAGAGAGAGGATATTATGAAGGATGTCTCCGTTAAGTAAAACAATATATTCTGGCCAATTTATTTCCTAGTAACCTGTATCTCATTAATAAAAGGAATAAGAATGACATATATTATTGGAATCTTGCTTTAAAATTGTATTACCAAATATATCTGAATATAGCTTCATGTCTGAAGCTAATGGATTATGAGTTACGCTAAGCTTAAGATATGAAAGGCAGAACCTGGGTCTCTGTAGAAGGCTATGAAACACCACAAGCAAAAAAAAAAAAGGGGGGGGGGAGACATTGAAAAATAGCAGAAGAATTACCAGACATTCTAAATTATCTGGGAAGATTAATGGATCATCTTTATGAAAATATAATTCCAAACAAACTTGTTCCACTTAATATATTATATAATAAACCGATCTGGAAAATAATTAAGATTGGTTATTTTTCTGTACATAAATCTTGCTCATTCAGATTACTTTGATAAATTTAGCCTTTTTATGATTAATACTTTTAACTCTGAAATGGCACTCTACTTTGATATTAACATGCTAAGAAATATTAACAAAATAATATATGTAAGCAAAATTACATACATAAAACTGAAATACATGCTTCAGATATCACTATTGGTGATCTTTGTATGGAGAGACATAAACCAAAAGTTTAATGCCATATTATTGACATTATTTTTCAAAATCTGTAATGTGTCCTACTAATTCTGGAAAATATTACAGTATTTGAGAAACATTAGAATCTTCCACTGACTAATTTTACAGTATTTGCTACACTTTAGCTTAGAATAGAGACCAAAAATCTATAGTCCCAAGAGAGACGATGTTACACCCCCATACTATACATAATTTCACAAGAAATTATGATAATCTTAAAATTACATTTAGAACAAAATATATACTTTGAATTATTAAATGATGAAATTCTTAAAATTCACATTTTGATCATTAAGTATTCAAATCATAAATATTTTCAAAATGCCCAGGTTATTAACTCTGAGTAGAAATTTAATGCAGTTGAATAATCATACAAGACTTTCCTGGAAAGAGTAATTCTTCATTGAAAATAGATAGTATGTTTCCCTGCTTCCTCACTTTCTTTTTCTGATCCAAAACTTTTTCATGGCATTTTTCATCTCACCATTTCTCAGAGTATAAATTAGAGGGTTCAACATAGGGGTGATAATGGTATAAAACACTGTCAAGTATTTATCCATAGGTAAAGTACAGGGGGGTCTCACATATATGAAAATACACGGCACAAAGAAGAGGACCACCACAGTAATGTGGGACCCACAGGTGGACAAGGCTTTGTGCCTCCCTTCCTGACTAACATTTTTTAGGGAGTGCAGAATGACCCCATAGGAGATGAGTAAGAGTGTAAACATGACCAAGGAGATTGCCCCATCATTGGCCAGCACTGTGAGGACAGTAATGTAGGTGTCAGTGCAGGCAAGTTTTATCAAAGGGTACATATCACAGATGAAATGATCAATTATGTTGGGGCCACAATAGGGAAGGTTGTAAACAAAGAGAGGATGAAGTACCCCATGCAAAAACCCACCAACCAAAGTAAGAAGAAACAACAGAACACAAACTCGTTTATTCATGATTGTCAAATAATGCAAGGGTTTGCAGATTGCCACATAGCGGTCATAGGCCATGACCACCAGGAGTATTATATCAGCACCACCAAATAAGTGCCCTATAAAAAGTTGGATCATGCAAGCTTGGAAGGAAATGGTTTTCTTTTCACACAGTAAGTCTATAATCATGTTTGGAGTGACTGTTGTAGAATAAACACCATCAAGAAATGATAAATAGCCAAGGAAGAAGTACATAGGGACATGCAGTGTTGGGCTGAACACCACAGTCAGGACAATGAGTAGGTTACCCATCATTGTCACCAGGTAGATGAGCAAGAAGACAACAAATAATGTTCTCTGGCCCTGGAGACGCTGAGTGAGCCCCAAGAGGACAAATTCAGTCACATTATTCCTTTGTTCCATAGGTTCTTCTGTAAGTCTTATTTCAGAGTTCGGGGCAAAATTACCTTCAAATATAATTATTACTAGAGGATATCTGAAGTCTTAAGTTAAATTGTTTATTCATTCAATGAACGTTAAGGTTTATTATGATGCAGTGCTGTTAGATATTATAAGGTTGATCAAAACATTGTCTTGATCTCAAAAATCTTACAAAGTGTCAAATAATTGAGATTTATATACATGGAAAAAAGGACACAGTATTAAATAAAATAGGTGCCACAACTAGTTTTCCATCTGGAAGCTAATGAAATTGTAAATATAGTTAATATCTTACATAAAATAAAAACTGAATAAAGTTTTAGTTTAAATTGTAAAGCAAATTTTTCTTTATTTTATATTCAATTTATTAATGAGATAACTGTCTTCATTCCAGGGGTCAAAGAATCTTCTTAACCAATCACTGAAATTTCAAATTGATATATGTTTTGGATTTAGGAAAGGATCCAATAACATCAACTGAAGAAAAGTATTAATAGCTTGAAAAATAATTTATGTTTTAGGGAGCATGCATAGAGTAAATTTCTAAAATAGACAAATATCTCTAACCAATTTATGAATAAAATTATAAATAAAAATATAAAAATATTTAAAGGAAGAACACATCTAAATGACCAACAAACATACAATCAGATGCTGAAACTCACCTGTGAACAGAAAAATAGAAATTGCAGAAATAGCTTGCTTCATACCATATCACCTTGGGTTCTTCAAAGTGACTGAATCAACATTTACAGATGCTACATCATCTTTTAATTTTGAGCAGTTTAACAAACAAAGTTTAGATAACATAGTAAATGAATCTAACATCAAATTTGTAAATATCTGTCCATCAAAATATTCCCAAATAGTTACATTTAAAATTAACTTCTATTAAAAATTTATGTTACAGATGGAAATTCTATTTCAGAGAATTTGAACATGAAGATTTCTAAAAAGAGTATTACAAAATAGAATCAATCTTAATATATTTTAGTGATCACAAAAGATTCTTAATATGGCTGATTATGAAAATCAGAAAGGAAAACTCTTAAAAGACTGAATTCTCACACCACCAATGTACTCTTGCTAAATGGAAAGCCTAAGGCAGAATCTTGTGTATAAGTGCAGATCCAGTTTACCTGCATAAGAAGACAATCATGTAATACATGTTCTGGACTCTGATGCTTTCTCCTTTTCCCATCATAACTGATGCCAACTCTGTGAACACAAAATCAGATACATTCATTATCATTTTCCTTTTAACTCTTTCTATGTGACAAACTCTTTTCATGTTTGAAGAAAATCTAATTCATCTCAGGATTTCAGAAAGACATTACCTTTCAAACTATTTGGGTTTTCAACATGAATATGAATGTCCTGTTACCTAAAGAACTCTGATTCTTGATTGTGAAGAGAGACTCAGAATATTCATCGTTGTCAGGATTTTTGCTAAACACCAATGTTAAATCAACATTTTAATTGGAGAGAAAACTGGAAATTATGTATGAATTACTGACATAAAATGTTGCTCTATGTATTTTATACCAATCAAAGTAAAATAGTGGACTAACATTTATAGTATTTTGATTCCGAACCAGTTTTAGTGTCCTCTCTTCATTGTTGAACTTTGGTTTTCCTGAAGGATGGAGAATAATTTCATGTATATACTTATGATTTGAGTCTACTGTTTAAATTCATAAAAGTCTGTCATGTGAAGTGAGGGAAAAGGTGTATAAACACCTTATCTACATTTGAAAAGTCACACATATTATTGAGTCATTCAATTGGTGCTTCTCCAGGGATAATTTTGGATTAATTAAGTTCCTTGGGAAACCATAATCATAACTTTATAGTACTTTCTTTGCCTCCAGAGAAGCCACCAGGATAATCATCATGTGGAACAGGACTTATGGAAACCTGTCCTCTAAGGGAAAAGCTATAAAAAAAAAATTTTAGTTCATTTTTCAGTTCATTTCACCAAGATAGAAAAGCCCAGTCTGGACAGAAATAAAATATCTAAAAACTTCCTTGATTAAATTTTGACCTACAAAATAGGTTGCTACTGCTAAGTCACGTCAGTCGTGTCCGACTCTGTGTGACCCCATAGACGGAAGCCCACCAGGCTCCCCCGTCCCTGGGATTCTCCAGGCAAGAACACTGAAGTGGGTTGCCATTTCCTTCTCCAATGTGTGAAAGTAAAAAGTGAAAGTGAAATCGCTCAGTCGTGTCCGACCCTTAGCAACCCCATGGACTGCAGTCTACCAGGCTTCTCCATCCATGGGACTTTCTAGGCAAGAGTACTGGAGTGGCTTGCCATTTCCTTCTCTGGTAAACCTATTTAAACTCTTTCATTGAAGATTATATCTGACTTGATTTCCAGAAAATGACAGATGCTGATCCCAGAACAAGTCATTCAAAATCTGTTTCAAATGCAGATAATTTTTTTTTTTCGCATAGTTGTTGCATAGTTTCAGAAAGGCAATTTGGTGCTAGTAGGAAAGTGGGGATAAAAAAAACATTTATGGAACTATTATTCCATTCATCTGAAAGTATTCATTAGCCAGACACCAAAGTAGATAATTCCTATGTCATTGCCTAGCTGCAATACATTTCAAAGGATTTATACATTGTAGGTAGAGGATGTATGGCTAGACAGATTGATAGGTAATGCACTACACATATTTTATATATAATTTTTATATATCATATTATAAAGTACTGGAGAAGGCAATGACAAACCACTTCAACATTTCTGCCTCGATAATACCATGAACAGTATGAAAAAGCAAAAAGATATGACACTGAAAGATGAGCCCCCTAGGTGTATGAATGTTAGAGTTGGACTGTAAAGAAGGATAAACACTAAAGAAATGAAACTTTCAAACTGTGGCTCTGGAAAAATTCCCACTTCAGTAGATCAAGAATTCAAGGAGTCAACAAAATCTACAGAGTTGTTTCTATGTTCCATATACTGTGCAAGGAAAAGAGAACACAGACAACTAAGTAACTTTTCATGACCTCAGGGAGATTACAGATCAATAAACAGAGGCTTTAACATATTAACAGAGACTTTTATCTCTTCATTTGTTCAGTTCTGTTCAGTCGCTCAGTCGTGTCTGACTCTGCGACGCCATGAACCACAGCACGCCAGGCCTCCCTGTCCATCATCAACTCCTGGAGTTTACCCAAACGCATGTCCACTGATTCGGTGATGCCATCCAACCATCTCATCCTCTGTCGTCCCCTTCTCCTCCTGCCCTCAATCTTTCACAGCATCACAGTCTTTTCCAATAAGTCAGCTCTTCACATCAGGTGGCCAAAGTATTGTGGTTTCAGCTTCAACATCAGTCCTTCCAATGAACACCCAGGACCGATCTCTTTTAGGATGGACTGGTTGGATCTCCTTGTTGTCCAAGGGATTCTCAAGAGTATTCTCCAAAACCACAGCTCAAAAGCATCAATTCTTCTGTGCTCAGCTTTCTTTATAGTCCAACTCTCACATCCATACATGAACACTGGAAAAACCATAGCCTTGACTTTTGTTGGCAAAGTAATGTGTCTGCTTTTTAATATGCTATCTAGGTTGGTCATCATAGAAGGCAATGGCAACCCACTCCAGTGCTCTTGCCTGGAGAATCCCAGGGATAGCGGAGCCTGGTCGGCTGCCGTCTATGGGGTCTCACAGAGTCGGACACGAATGAAGCGACTTAGCAGCTTAGCAGCTAGGTTGGTCATAACTTTCCTTCCAAGGAGTAAGCATATTTTAATTTTGTGGCTGCAATCACCATCTGCAGTGATTTTCGAGCCCAGAAAAGTAAAGTCTCTCTATGTCCCCACTGTTTCCCCATCTCTTTGCCATGAAGTGTTGGGACCAGTTGCCATGATCTTAGTGTTTTGAATGTTAAGTTTTAAGACAACTTTTTCACTCTCTTCATCAAAAGGCTCTTTAGTTCTTCTTTTTCTGCCATAAAGGTGGTGTCATCTGCATATCTGAGGTTATTGATATTTCTCCCAGCAATCTTGATTCCAGTGTGTGCTTCTTCCAGCCCAGCATTTCTCATGATGTACTCTGCATATAAGTTAAATAAGTAGCGTGACAATATGCAGCCTTGACATACCTCTTTTCCAATTTGGAGCCAGTCTGTTGTTCCATGTCCAGTTCTAACTGTTGCTTCCTGACCTGCATGCAGATTTCTCAGGAGGCAGGTCAAGTGGTCTGGTATTCCCATCTTCATTTGATATCTACCCAAATTTGAAAATTAACTAAAGTTCAATCTTGGTCCTTCTAGTTGCTATTACAGAATACCATGGACTGGATGATTTAAACCATAGGCACTTATTTTTCACAGGTGTGGAGGCCCAGGAGCCAAAGATTAATGTCCCAGCAGATTCCCAGAGCTGGTGAGGTCCCCTTCCTAGTTCAGAGACTTCCCTTTTTTCCTATGTCCTCACATGGCAGAAGGGTCAAGCGAGGTCTCTGAGGTCTCTTTATAAGGACATTAACTCCACTTGTCAGGGCACAACCTTCATTAGGTAACATTTCCTAAAGCTCCTCTCCAACTTCACCACATTAGAAAGGAACTTATTTATGATTTTGGAGAGGGACACACATTTTCATTCTACAAAAGTACCTTAAACTGGAGAAATATATTACAGAAGATCTGATAAACCCAAATAGTTGGTTTTATTTAGTGAATAGTATAGTGTTTGAGAAGTTTTCGAGATAATCTAAGAAATCTTCATGTAACAGGGATAAAAAAAAAATGAGATAGGATGTTTTTCTCATACAATGTGTGATTTATTAAAAAACACCCATCACCTCATAACTATAGTCCCTCATGAATTCAGACTAAGTAAGGGAGGAAGAATAGTAAGCTTCTTTGACCACATGATTCTATCTAGAAGTGGATAATATTTTGTTTCAAAGTTCATACAGAGACAGAATTTTATGAAACAGGACTTCTCTATAAAAAGCAATATATTCTGACCTCTTTATTACCTAGTAATTTGTATTTCATCAATGAGTTATAAGAATAGCATATGGACTACCTTGGAAGATGGCAGAGGAATAGGACGGGAAGACCACTTTCTCCCCAACAAATTCAGCAAAAGAACATTTGAACGCTGAGTAAATCCCACAAAACAACTCTGAATGCCAGCAGAGGACATCAGGCACCCAGAAAAGCAGTCCATTGTCTTCTAAAGGAGGTAGGAAATTGTATAAAAGATAAAAAGAGAGTCAAAAGAGGGAGGTACAGAGATCCGACCTGTGAAGGGAGGCTTTAAAAAAGAGAGAAGTTTCCAAACACCTGGAAACACTCACTGGCGAGTCTGTGGTGAGCCTTGGAACTTCAGAGGGCAACATGACCTGGAGAAAAAAGAAATAATTAAAATCCACGGACTAAGTGCCCAGAGGAAAATCTCAGTGGAGAAGCGGCACAGCAGCCCGCACCCCCCACTAGCAAATGGGGGCTGGGCAGTCAGACATGGGCGGCAGCGCTTAGAGTGAGGACCGGACCTGAATGCCCCAAGGGCAATCTGAGGGCACTAACTGGCGATAGCTAAGAAGATTGTGGGATAACTACCCCACGAAAAGGTGAAAAGCCCCAACCTAAGACACCGCCAGACCCACTCACAGAACAAAGGACTGAACAGAGCTAGCTGGCTGCGGTAGGCCCATCCACCATCCCCTGCTGAGACAGGTAGGGGAGGGCAGCCAGAGCCGGAAGGGAGTAACCATGGCCCCAGAGAGGCTTCCGATACCAAGCTGCAGGCAGGCTTCGTTGCTAACCAAGACTTCTAGGATTTGGGCCAATCAATATCCGCCTGAGAAGGTGCGCAGGTTGTACACCCAGAAAACCGAACAGCAGGGACCAGGGAGGCAATAACTCGCAGTAACCACGCTCGCCAAAAACCTGATCACCTGAGCTTCTCAGACTGGAGAAGGGCACAAAACACAGGCCCAAACAAATCTGCGCCTTTGTGGAGTACCCAAGTACCGGAACCTGAGCCGCTCAAACCTGGGAAGTGCATACAACCCAGCGATAGCCTCAGACAGTTCCCAGCAAGCAACCTAGAGCCTGAGCAGCATAAACAAGGAAAGCACACACACCTTGAGCGGGGGCAATCCCAGTGTAGCCGAGACACTGCGAGCACTCCTCACAGACGCCAGTGATATTTGTTAGCAGCATTCCTCCCTCCCCACAGCACCACTGAAGAGGTGAGCCTAAAAAGTGTCCATAACCGTCCCCTTGTGTCAGGAAGGGAATTAGACACTGAAGAGACCAGGAAACAGAAGAGCTTAAACAGAAGGAACTTCCTTGGAAGTGACAGATAGAGAACTCTTGAGCCTACTGCAAGAATAAGACTGAAAACCACAGGCAGAGGCTTAACTCCAAATCCTGAGAACACCAGAGATATCCTGTTTCAGGGAACATTAATTGATAGGAGCTCATCAAATGCCTCCATACATACCAGGCACCACCCAAGGGTCAACAAGTTTCAAAGAAACACATAACACGCAAATTCTCCAGCAACACAGAATAGCCCTGAGCATCAATATACAGGCTGCCCAAAGCCACTCCAAACCCACTAACATCTCAAACTCATTACTGGACACTTCACTGCACTCCAGAGAGAAGAAATCCAGCTCCACCCACCAGAACGCCAACACAAGCTTCCCTAACCAGGGAACCATGACAGCCACCCGTCCAATCCCACACACAGAAAGGAAACTACATAATAAAGAGAACTCCACAAACTGCCAGAATACGGAAAGGCCACCCCAAGCACAGCAATATAAGCAAGATGAAGAGGCAGAGAAATACAGAGCAAGTAAAGGAGAGGATAAATGCCCAACAACACAAACAAAAGAGGAAGATATAGGGAAACTACCTGATAAAGAATATAGAATTTTGATAGTGAAAATGATTCAAAATCTTGAAAGCAAACTGGAGTTACAGATAAATAACCTGGAGACTAGGATTGAGAAGATGCAAGAAAGGTTTAATAAGGATTTAGAGGAAATAAAAAAGAGTCAGTATACAATGAATAATGCAATATATGAGATCAGAAACACTCTTGAGGGAACAAACAGTAGAATAACGGAGGCAGAAGACAGGATAAGCGAGCTAGAAAATAGAATTGTAGAAATAAATGAAACAGAGATGGAAAAAGAAAAACGAATTAAAAGAAATGAAGACAATATTAGAGACACCTGGGACAATGTTAAACACCCCAACATTCGAATTATAGGAGTCCCAGGAGAAGAAGACAAAGAGAAAGACCATGAGAGAATACTTAAGGAGATAATAGTTGAAAACTTCCCTAAAATGGGGAAGGAAATAATCACCCAAGTCCAAGAAACCCAGAGAGTCCCTAACAGGATAAACCCAAGGTGAAATACTCCAAGACACATATTAATCAAATTAGCAAAGATCAAGCACAAAGAACAAATAATAAAAGCAGCAAGAGAAAAACAACAAATAACACACAAGGGGATTCCCATAAGGATAACAGCTGATCTTTCAACAGAAACTCTTCAGGCCAGGAGGGAATGGCATGACAAACTTAAAGTGATGAAACAAAATAAGCTACAGCCCAGATTACTGTACCCAGCAAGGATCTCATTCAAATATAAAGGAGAAATCAAAAGCAAGCAAAAGCTGAGAGAATTCAGCATCACCAAACCAGCTCTCCAACAAATGCTTAAGGATCTGCTCTAGACAGAAAGGATGTATAAACTCGAACCCAAAACAATAAATAAATGGCAATGGGATCATTCTTATCAATAATTCCCTTAAACATAAATGGGTTGAATGTCCCAATCAAACCACAGAAGCTGGCTGAATGGATACAAAAACAAGACCCCCCATGTATGTTGTCTACAAGAGACCCACCTCAAAATGAGGGACACATACAGACTGAAAGTGAAGGGCTGGAAAAAGATATTCCACGCAAATAGAGACCAAAAGAAAGCAGGAGTAGCAATACTCATATCAGATAAAGTAGATTTTAAAACACAGGCTGTGAAAAGAGGCAAAGAAGAAAACTACATAATGATCAAAGGATCAATCCAAAAAGAAGATATAACAATTATAAATATTTATGCACCCAACATAGGAGCACCGCAATATGTAAGACAATTACTAACAAGTATGAAAGGGGAAATTAACAACAACACAATAATAGTGGGAGAATTTAATAACCCACTCACACCTATGGATAGATTAACTAAACAGAAAATTAACAAGGAAACACAAACTTTAAATGATATAATAGACCAGTTAGACCTAATAGATCTCTATAGGACATTTCATTCCAAAACAATGAATTTCACCTTTTTCTCAAGTGCACACGGAACTTTTTCCAGGATAGATCACATCCTGGGCCATAAATCTAGCCTTGGTAAATTCAAAAAAATTGAAATCATTCCAAGCATCTTTTCTGACCACAATGCAGTAAGATTAGATCTCAGTTACAGGAGAAAAACTGTTATAAATGCAAACATATGGAGTCTGAACAACACGCTGCTGAATAACGAATAAAACATAGATGAAATCAAAATATGCATAAAAATGAATGAAAGTGAAAACACAACAACCCAAAACCTCTGGGACACTCTAAAAGCAGTGTTAAGGGGGAAGTTCATAGCAATACAGGCACACCTCAAGAAACAAGAAAAAAGTCAACTAAATAACTTAACTCTACACCTAAAGAAACTAGGAAAGGAAGAAATGAAGAACCCCAGGGTTAGTAGAAGGAAATGAATCTTAAAAATTAGGGAAGATATAAATGCAAAATAAACAAAAGAGACCATAGCAAAAATCAACAAAGCCAAAAGCTGGTTCTTTGAGAGGGTAGATAAAATTGACAAACCACTAGCCAGACACATCAAGAAACAAAGGGAGAAGAAACAAATCAATAAAATTAGAAATGAAAAGGGAGAGATCACAACACACAACACAGAAATACAAAGGATCATTAGAGAATACTATCAACAATTATATGGCAATAAAATGGACAACTTGGAAGAAATGGACAAATTCTTAGAAAAGTACAACTTTCCAAAATGGAACGGGGAAGAAATAGAAAATGTTTACAGACCCATCACAAGCATGGAAATAGAAGCTGTAATCAGAAATCGTTCAGCAAACAAAAGCCCAGGTCCAGAAGGCTTCACAGCTGAATTCTACCAAAAATTTAGAGAAGAGCTAAGTACGTCAAGGTTGTATATTGTCACCTTGCTTATTTAACTTATATGCAGAGTATATCATGAGGAACGCTGGGCTGGAAGAAGCACAAGCTGGAATCAAGATTGCTGGGAGAAATATCAGTAACCTCAGAGATGCAGATGACACCACCCTTATGGTAGAAAGTGAAGAGGAACTCAAAGGCCTATTGATGAAAGTGAAAGAGGAGAGTGAAAAGGTTGGCTTGAAGCTTAATATTCAGAAAACGAAGATCATGGCATCTGGTCCCATCACTTCTTGGGAAATAGATTGGGAAAAATTCGAAACAGTGTCAGACTTTATTTTTTTGGACTCCAAAATCACTGCGGATGCTGATTACAGCCATGAAATTAAAAGATGCTTACTCCTTGGAAGGAAAGTTATGACCAGCCTAGATAGCATATTAAAAAGCAGAGACATTACTTTGCCAACAAAGGTCTGTCTAGTCAAGGCTATGGTTTTTCCAGTGGTCATGTATGGATGTGAGAGTTGGACTGTGAAGAAAGCTGATCGCTGAAGAATTGATGATTTTAAACTGTGGTGCTGGAGAAGACTCTGGAGAGTCCCTTGGACTGCAAGGAGATCCAACCAGTCCATTCTAGAGGAGATCAATCCTGGGTGTTCATTGGAAGGACTTATGCTAAAGCTGAAACTCCAATACTTTGGCCACCTCATGCGACGAGTTGACTCACTGGAAAAGACTCTGATGCTGGGAGCGATTGGGGGTAGGAGGAAACGGGGACGACAGAGAATGAGGTGGCTGGATGGCATCACCGACTCGATGGACCTGAGTTTGAGTGAACTCCGGGAGTTGGTGATGGACAGGGAGGCCTGGCGTGCTGTGGTTCATGGGGTCTCTAAGAGTGGGACACGACTGAGCGACTAAACTGAACTGAACTGAACACCTATTCTACTCAAATTCTTCCAGAAAATTGCTGAGGAAGGGAAACTTCCACACTCATTCTATGAGGCCACCATCACCCTAATCCCAAAACCTGGTAAAGATCCCAAAAAAACGAAAACTTCAGGTCAATATCACTGATGAACATAGATGCAAAAATCCTTAACAAAATTCTAGAAATCAGAATCCAACAACACATTAAGAATATCATACATCTTGACCAAGTGGGCTTTATCCCACAAATGCAATGATTCTTCAATATACACAAATCAATCTATGTAATACACGACATTAACAAAGTGAAAAATAAGAATCATGATTATCTCAACAGATGCAGAGAAAGCTTTCAACAAAATTGTACATCCATTTATGATTTAAAAAAAAAAACCCTCCAGAAGATGGGAATAGAAGGAACATACTTCAACATAATAAAATCTATATATGACAAACCCACAGCAAACATTATCCTCAATGGTGAAAAACTGACGCAATTCCCCTAAAGTCAGGAACAAGACAAGGGTGCCCACTCTCACCACTACTATTCAACATAGTTCTGGAAATTTTGTCCACAGCAATCATAGCAGAAAAAGACATAAAAGGAATACAAATTGGAAAAGAAGAAGTAAAACTTTCACTGTTCGCTGATGACATGATCCTCTACACAGAAAACCCTAAAGACTCTACTAGAAAACTACTAGAGCTAATGAATGAATACAGTAAAGTTGCAGGATATAAAATCAACACACAGAAATCCCTTGCATTCCTATACACTAATAATGAGAAAATAGAAAGAGAAATTAAGGAAACTATTCCATTCACTGTTGCAACAAAAAGAATAAAATACTTAAGAATATATCTACCTAAAGAAACAAAATACCTGTACACAGAAAACTATAAAACATTGGAGAAAGTAATCAAAGAGGACACTAATAGATGGAGAAATATACCATGTTCATGGATTAGAAAAATAAATATTGTGAAAATGAGTTTACTACACAAAGTAATTTATACATTCAATGCAATCCCTATCAAGCTACCAACGATGTTTTTCACAGAACTAGAACAAATAATCTCACAATTTGTAAGGAAATACAAAAAAACCTCGAATAGCCAAAGCAATCTTGAGGAAGAAGAATGTAACTGGGGGAATCAACCTGCCGGAGTACAGGCTCTACTACAAAGCCACAGTCATCAAGGCAGTATGGTACTGGCATAAAGACAAAAATATAGATCAATGGAACAAAATAGAAAACCCAGAGATAAATCCACGCACCTATGGACACCTTATCTTTGACAAAGGAGGCAAGAATATAAAATGGAGAAAAGACAGTCTATTTAACAAGTGGTGCTGGGAAAACTTGTCAGCCACTTGTAAAAGAGGAAACTAGAACACTTCCTAACACCATACGCAAAAATAAACTCAAAATGGATTAAAGATCGAAATGTAAGACCAGAAACTATAAAATTCCTAGAGGAAAACACAGGCAAAACACTCTCTGACATAAATCACAGCAGGATCCTTCATGACCTACCTCCCAGAATATTGGAAATAAAAGCAAAAATAAACAAATGGGACCTATTTAAAATTAAAAGCTTCTGCACAACAAAGGAAACTATAAGCAAGGTAAAAAGACAGCCTTCAGAATGGGAGAAAATAATAGCAACTGAAACAAATGACAAAGAATTAATCTCCAAAATATACAAGCAGCTCCTGCAGCTCAATTCCAGAAAAATAAACGACCCAATCAAAACACGGGCCAAGGAACTAAACAGACATTTCTCCAAAGAAGACATACAGATGGTTAACAATCACATGAAAAAATGTTCAACATCCCTCATAACCAGAGAAATTCAAATCAAAACCACAATGAGATACCATTTCACACCAGTCAGAATGGCTGCTATCCAAAAGTCTACATGCAATAAATGCTGGAGAGGTTGTGGAGAAAAAGGAAGCCTCTTACACTGTTGGTGGGAATGCAAACTAGTACAGTCACTATGGACAACTGTGTGGAGATTGCTCAAAAAACTGGAAATAGAACTGGCATATGATCCAGCAATCGCAATCCTGGGCATACACACCGAGGAAACCAGGATTGAAAGAGAAACATGTACTCCAATGCTCATTGCAGCACTGTTTATAATAGCCAGGACATGGAAGCAACCTAGATGTCCATATGCAGACGAATGGATAAGAAAGCTTTGGTACATATACACAATGGAGTATTACTCAGCCATTAAAAAAATACATTTGAATCAGTTCTAATGAGGTGGATTAAACTGGAGCCTATTATACACAGTGAAGTAAGCCAGAAAGAAAAACACCAATATAATATACTAACGCATATATATGGAATTTAGAAGATAGTAATGATAACCCTTTATACAAGGCAACAAAAGAGACATAGGTGTATAGAACAGTCTTTGGGACTCTGTGGGAGAGGGTGAGGGTGGGATGATTTGGGAGAATGGCATTGAAACATGTGTATCATCATATGTGAAATGAATCACCAGTCCAGGTTCGAAGCATGATACAGGATGCTCGGGGCTGGTGCACGGGGATGACCCAGAGGGAGGATAAGGGGAGGAGAGAGGTGGGAGGGGGGTTCAAGAAGGGGAACACATGTACACCTGGGGCGGATTCATGTCAATGCGTGGCAAAACCAACCAATATTATATTGTAAAGTAATTATCCTCCAATAAAAAAAATTTAAAAAAAGAATAGCATATGGTGTTAGCATTTTTAAAGACTACACCACCCAAAATATCTTGTATCAAGCTCTGTAGTTCTTCTTTGAAGATTATGGTTTATGCAAAATTTACACATGAAAGTCAGAATCTGGCACTTCATAGAAGCCTATGGAAAACTCTAAGTAAAAACGGAGATGGAGATACTGAAAAATAGCAGAAGTATTATTAGATATTGTAACCGACGCGAGAGACGCCGGCCCCGGCGCAGCGAACCACGCAAAGAGGTGCGGCCGTGAGGAGCTACCCCACGCCTGAGGCCAGGGCCGGCGGCCGAGAGGAGCTACCCCATGTCCAACAGGCGGTGGCTGCGCGGGCGCAGGAGGGCCGAGAGGAGCTACTCCGCGTTCAAGGTCAGGAGGGGCGGCCTCGAGGAGATACCCCTCACCCAAGGTAAGGTACAGCGGCTGCACTTTGTTGGAGCGGCTGTGAAGAGATTTTCCACGACCAAGGTAAGAGAAACCCAAATAAGACGGTAGGTATTGATAGGGGGCATCAGAGGGCGGACAGACTGATATCATAATCACAGGAAACTAGCCAATCTGATCACATGGACCACAGCCGAATGTGGTCCACTGGAGAAGGGAATGGCAAACCACTTCAGTATACTTGCCTTGAGAACCCCATGAACAGTAACAAAGGGCAAAATGATAGGATACTGAATGAGGAATTCCCCAGGTCGGTAGGTGCCCAGTATGCTACTGGAGCTCAGTGGAGAAATAACTATAGAAGGAATAAAGGGATGGAGCAAAAGCAAAACCAATACCCAGTTGTGGATGTGACCAGTGATAGAAGCAAGGTCTGGTGCTGTAAAGAGCAGTATTGCATAGGAACCTGGAATGTTAGGTCCATGAATCAAGGCAAATTGGAAGTGGTCAAACAGGAGATGGCAAGAGTGAACGTTGACATTCTAGGAATCAGTGAATTAAAATGGACTGGAATGGGTGAATTTAACTCAGACGACCATTATATCTACTACTGTGGGCAGGAATCCCTTAGAAGAAATGGAGTAGCCATCATGGTCAACAGAAGAGTCCGAAATGCAGTACTTGGATGCAATCTTAAAAATGACAGGATGATTTCTGTTCGTTTCCAAGGCAAACCATTCAATATTACAGTAATCCAGGCCTATGCCCAAACCAGTAATGCTGAAGAAGCCGAAGTTAATCGGTTCTATGAAGACCTACAAGACCTTTTAGAACTAACCCCCAAAAAAGATGTCCTTTTCATTCTAGGGGACTGGAATGCAAAAGTAGGAAGTCAAGAAACACCTGGAGTAACTGGCAAATTTGGCCTTGGAGCACGGAATGAAGCAGGGCAAAGGCTAATAGAGTTTTGTCAAGAGAATGCACTGGTCATAGCAAACACCCTCTTCCAACAGCACAAGAGAAGACTCTACACATGGACATCACCAGATGGTCAACACCGAAATCAGATTGATTATATTCTTTGCAACCAAAGATGGAGAAGCTGTATACAGTTAGCGAAAACAAGACCAGGAGCTGACTGTGGCTCAGATCATGAACTCCTTATTGCGAAGTTCAGACTTAAATTGAAGAAAGTAGGGAAAACCACTAGACCGTTCAGATATGACCTCAATCAAATCCCTTATGATTATACAGTGGAAGTGAGAAATAGATTTAAGGGACTAGATCTGATTGATAGAGTGCCTGATGAACTCTGGACGGAGGTTCGTGACATTGTACAGGAGACAGGGACCAAGACCATCCCCATGGAAAAGAAATGCAAAAGAGCGAAATGGCTATCTGAGGAGGCCTTACAAATAGCTGTGAAAAGAAGAGAAGTGAAAAGCAAAGGAGAAAAGGAAAGATATAAGCATCTGAATGCAGAGTTCCAAAGAATAGCAAGGACAGATAAGAAAGACTTCCTCAGTGATCAATGCAAAGAAATAGAGGAAAACAACAGAATAGGAAAAACAAGAGAGCTCTTCAAGAAAATTAGAGATTCCAAGGGAACATTTCATGCAAAGATGGGCTCGATAAAGGACAGAAATGGTATGGACCTAACAGAAGCAGAAGATATTAAGAAGAGGTGGCAGGAATACACAGAAGAACTGTACAAAAAAGATCTTCACGACCAAGATAGTCACAATAATGTGATCACTGACCTAGAGCCAGACATCTTGGAATGTGAAGTCAAGTGGGCCTTAGAAAGCATCACTACGAACAAAGCTAGTGGAGGTGATGGAATTCCAGTTGAGCTATTTCAAGTCTTGAAAGATGATGCTGTGAACGTGCTGCACTCAATATGCCAGCAGATTTGGAAAACTCAGCAGTGGCCACAGGACTGGAAGAGGTCAGTCTTCATTCCAATCCCAAAGAAAGGCAATGCCAAAGAATGCTCAAACTATCCCCCAATTGCACTCATCTCACACGCTAGTAAAGTCATGCTCAAAATTCTCCAAGACAGGCTTCAGCAGTATGTAAACCGTGAACTCCCAGATGTTCAAGCAGGTTTTAGAAAAGGCAGAGGCACCAGAGATCAAATTGCCAACATCCGCTGGATCATGGAGAAAGCAAGAGAGTTTCAGAAAAACATCTATTTCTGCTTCATTGACTATGCCAAAGCCTTTGACTGTGTCGATCACGATAAACTGTGGAACATTCTGAAAGAGATGGGAATCCCAGACCACCTGACCTGCCTCTTGAGAAACCTGTATGCAGGTCAGGAAGCAACAGTTAGAACTGGACATGGAACATCAGACTGGTTCCAAATAGGAAAAGGTGTACGTCAAGGTTGTATATTGTCACCTTGCTTATTTAACTTATATGCAGAGTACATCATGAGGAACGCTGGGCTGGAAGAAGCACAAGCTGGAATCAAGATTGCCGGGAGAAATATCAATAACCTCAGATATGCAGATGACACTACCCTTATGGCAGAAAGTGAAGAGGAACTCAAAAGCCTCTTGATGAAAGTGAAAGAGGAGAGTGAAAAGGTTGGCTTGAAGCTCAACATTCAGAAAACAAAGATCATGGCATCTGGTCCCATCACTTCATGGGAAATAGATGGAAAAACAGTGGAAACAGTGTCAGACTTTGTTTTTTTGGGCTCCAAAATCACTGCAGATGCTGATTGCAGCCATGAAATTAAAAGACGCTTACTCCTTGGAAGGAAAGTTATGACCAACCTTGATAGTATATTAAAAAGCAGAGACATTACTTTGCCAACCAAGGTCCGTCTAGTCAAGGCAATGGTTTTTCCCGTGGTCATGTATGGATGTGAGAGTTGGACTGTGAAGAAGGCTGACCGCCGAAGAATCGATGCTTTTGTACTGTGGTGTTGGAGAAGACTCTTGAGAGTCCCTTATACTGCAAGGAGATCCAACCAGTCCATTCTAGAGGAGATCAATCCTGGATGTTCATTGGAAGGACTGATGCTAAAGCTGAAACTGCAATACTTTGGCCACCTCATGCGACGAGTTGACTCACTGGAAAAGACTCTGATGCTGGGAAAGGTTGGGGGCGGGAGGAGAAGGGGACGACGGAGAATGAGATGGCTGGATGGCATCACCGACTCTGTGGACATGAATTTGAGTGAACTCCGGGAGTTGGTGATGGACAGGGAGGCCTGGCGTGCTGTGATTCATGGGGTCACAGAGAGTCGGACACGACTGAGCGACTGAACTGAACTGAACTGAACTGAACCTAGATGGGAATATTACTGTCTCATCTCTATGAAAATATAGTGCAAACAAATCTGTTCCACTTGAGATATTATGATTACCCAATTGTGAATATAAGTAAGATTTAATTATTTATCTCTATCTGCACTTTTTTCATTTGATTATCTTTATAAATTCAGCCTCCTTATGATTAAAATATACAACTCTGAAACATCATTCTCCTTTGATGTTAACATTTTAAGCAATATAAAGAAAAATATATACAAAATTTCTTGCAGATATAAAATAAAATATATATCTCTAATATTACTATAGGTGGCTATGTGTAGAGCGGGTTCAAGGAAATTTTTATGTCATATATTTTTTTCTGAAATCTGGAATGTGTTCTATCAAATTTGAAAAAGATTACAATATTTATTTATAGGAAAACCATGAGAAAATCAATAAGAAAAAATAAATTTAAAGTACTAGCTATCGTTTACCTTTTCATATAGAAGATAAATCAATAGAATGAATAGTGACATTTTATACCCCCAACTGTATGTATTTTCTAAGAAACTCTGAAAATCTTAAAAATGTTATTTCAAAATCAATATATACTTTGGACTAGGAAATAATGAAAATCTTTAAAGTATGCTGTGATGATTGCAAGCATTCATTTAAATGTTTTGGCATACTTCTTTTTAAATCTGAGGAGACACTTACTACAGTTAAATAATCACAAAAGGCTGACAATAGGTGATATGTTTCTTTGCTGCCTGCCTCATTTTCTTCTTCTGATCCAGAGCTTTTTCATGGCATTTTTCATCTCTCCATTTCTCAGAGTATAGATTAGAGGGTTCAGCATATGGGTGATAATGGTATAAAACACAGTCAAGAATTCATCAATGGGTAAGGTGGATGGAGGCCTCACATGCATAAAAATACAGGGCACAAAGAGGAGGACCACCACAGTCATGTGGGAGCCACAGGTGGATAAAGCTTTGCACCTGCCTTCCTGGCTGATTCTTCAGGGAGTGCAGAATGACCCCATATAAGATGAGTAACAGTGTAAAGATGACCATACAGATTGCCCCATCATTGGCCAGCACTATGAGGGCAATAACATGGGTGTCAGTGCAGGCAAGTTCTAACAAGGGGTACATGTCGCAAATGAACTGGTTACAGTAGGCAAAAACCCACCGACACAGGCCAACAGTAGCAGCAGAGCTCAAATTTGCTTATTCATGATTGTCAAATAATACAAGGGTTTACAGATGGACACATAGCGGTCATAGGCCATGACCACCAGGTGGCATATATCAGCATCACCAAATAAGTGTCCTAGAAATAGCTGGGTCATGCAAGCTTGGAAGGAAATGGTTTTCTTCTCACACAGCATGTCTATAATCATATTTGGAGTGACTGTAGTTGAATAAACAGCATCCATAAGTGATAAGTAGCCAACAAATAAGTACATAGGGGTATCCAGCAATCAGCGGACAGCCACAGTCATGAGAATGAGTAATTTGCCCATTATCACAATGTAGATGAGCAGGAAAATGATAAATAATATTTTCTGACCCTGAACACTCTGAGTGAGCCCCAAGAGGACAAACTCCATTACATTGTTCCTTTGTTCCACAGATCTTTCTGTATCTTTTTCCACTGTTCAGGACAAAGTTATCTATAAATATACTCATTAATATTGATTTTCCTAAGTCTTAAGATATTTGTTTATCCATTTAATCAATGGACTGCATGGTTTATTATGATCCAGTATTTTCAGATATTATAATACAAGGCTGCTTAAAACACTGTCCCAAACCTCAAATCTTACAGAGAAGCAAGTCATAGAGACACATTAGTGAAAAAAGAGCAAATTTTAAATAAACGTTTTGCCACAGACTCTTTCTATCCAGAAGCTAATAAAATTGTACAAATAATTATTACCTTAAAAATTAATTAAAAATTTAAATAAAAAGTAAAGCAAGATTTTCTTTATTTTTGTTTCCATTTATTAAAGAGATAACTTTCTCCATTCTAGGTGTGAAAAAATCTTCTTAACCAATCTCTGTCATTTCAAATAGTTATATTTAACAATTTCAAATTTCTTATTAAGATTTAGGAAAACATACAATAATGTCAATTGACAAAAGCAGTTTTTTTGAAAGGTTTACATTTTAGAAGATATACATATACATAGAGTTAATATCCAAAATACATACATGTTTCTAAGCAGTTCACAAATTAAAATGGTAAATAAAAATATGAAATAAATTTAAATTATCAATATCCAGTTAAAGAATACATCTGAATGGACAAGAAACACATGATAGGATGCTGAAGCTCATCTGTGGACAGAAAATTTGGAATTGAAGTAATGGCTTGTTACTACAGTATTACTTGTATTCTTGAAAATCACTGAATCAGAGTTTATAGATGCTATACCATCTTTAATTATTAACAGATTAAAATACAATGTTTAGAGACCATGTTAATTGAAACTTTACATATATCTGCCAATAAAAATATCTCCAAATGATCACTTTTGAAATTAATTTCCAAGAAAACTTTATTAGAGAAGAAAATTTTATTCCAGATCATGAGAATATGAAAACATCCAAAAAGAGTATTGCAAAATAAAATCAATCTCCACATATTTCAGTAATCACAAAAGATTCCTAACACAGTTGATTTTGAAAATCACAAAGGAAATGTCCTGAGAGACTGAATTTTTACACCACCAATATACTTCTGCAAACTGGAAAACCTAGTTCAGAATCTTATATATAAACACATTTCCTGGATTACCTGCATAAGAAGACAACCTTTCTTTCCATGTCCAGGACTCGGATGCTCTCCTGTCCTTCATGCACTGATGCCATCTCTGTGAATACACTCAGCCAAATACATGCAGCATCACTGGACTTTGAACTCTTTCCACATGACCAACAGTTGTCTTGCTTGCAGAAAATATAATTCAGCACAAACATCCGGAAAAACTTACTTTAAAATTGTTTGGGTTTTCTAATTGAATGTGAATGTGCTGTTACCTAAAGAATTCTGAATCTTGATGGTGAACAAAGACCCGAAATAATTGTTGATGGCAGGATTTGTCCTGAACACTGCTGACGCTGCTGATGCTAAGTCGCTTCAGTAGTGTCTGACTCTGTGCGACCCCATAGATGGCAGTACACCAGGCTTCGCTGTCCTTGGGATTCTCCAGGCAAGAACACTGGAGTGGGTTTGCATTTCCTTCACTAACAAATGCTAAATCAACATTTTGGTTGGAAAGAAAACTGGAAATTGTATATGAATTGTTTACACAAAAATGTTGGTGTTTGTGTTTTATGTCAATCAAAGTGAAAGAATGAAATAGCTTTTACAACATTTTGAATCTCCATCAATTATAAAGCCCTCTCTTCATCATTGAACTGTGAGTTTCCTGAAGGATGGCAACTAATTTCACTACATACTTTATTATGTTTTGAGTCAACTATTTAAACTCCTGAAAGCCTGTCATGTAAAGTAAGGGGAAAGGTCCATATACAAATTATCTATATTTGAAATACTGCACATAGTATTGAGTCATTCAATTGGTTTATCTCCAAGGATGATTCTTATCTAATTAAATTCATTGGGACCTCAATTATAAGTTTGATGGTACAGTCAGAATTACCTCCAGTGATGCCACCAGGATACTCACCATTTAGAACAGGACTTAGAGAACCCTGTCCTCTTGGGGAAATGTACAAAAACAACTTGAGGTCATTTCACCCTGAAGGAAAATTTCAGTCTCAGTGGAAATAAAATGAGTAAAAGGTTTATTGTTTAAATTGTGGCCTATAAAATAAATATATCTATTTAAGTTTAAGCTTTGTCTTTGAAAATGTGATCTGACCAGATTTCCAGAAGATGATGAATACTAATTTCATAACAAATAATTTAAAACCCATTTAAAATGTAGATAGACTTTTCACATAGTTTGTCACATAGTTTCAGACAGTCAAATTGACAGAATTTGTGTTAGGATGGAAAGGAGGAAAGAGAAAACATTTGTAGGAATATTATTCCATTTCTCTCCAAGTGCTCATGAGCCCACCAAAGTACATGATAGACTAGACTCGGTTATGACCTCATTGCAATACATTTCAAATGATTTATAAAACAATTTTAAAAATGTATAAGGAAAATATCATATTTTTCAATAATTTTCAAAGTAAGCAATAGGATAAAGCTCAACATTCAGAAAACTAAGATCATGGCATCCGGTCCCATCACTTCATGGCAAATAGATGGGGAACCAGTGGAAACAGTGGCTGATTTCATTTTTCTGGGCTCCAAGATTAATGCTGATATTGATTGCAGCCATGAAATTAAAAGAGACTTACTCCTTTTAAGGAAAGTTATGACCAGCCTAGATAGCATATTAAAAAGCAGAGACATTACTTTGCCAACAAAGGTCCGTCTAGTCAAGGCTATGGTTTTTCCAATGGTCCTGTATGGATGTGAGAGTTGTACTATAAAGAAAGCTGAGTGCCGAGGGATTGATGCTTTTGATCTGTGGTGTTGGAGAAGACTCTTGAGAGTCCCTTGGACAGCAAGGATATCCAACCAGTCCATCCTAAAGGAGATCAGTCCTGGGTGTTCACTGGAAGGACTGATGTTGAAGCTGAAATTCCAATATTTTGGCCACTTGATGCAAAGAGCTGATGCTGGGAAAGATTGAGGGCAGGAGGAGAAGGGGACGGTAGAGGATGAGATGGTTGGATGGCATCACCGAATCAATGGACATGAGTTTGGGTAAACTCTGGGAGTTGGTGATGGACAGGGAGGCCTGGCTTGCTGCAGTTCATGGGGTCACAAAGAGTCGGACATGACAGAGCGTCTGAACTGAACTGAACTGAAGCAGTAGAATCCTCATTAGTTCTCCATCATATTTTCTTTCTCTCGCTCTCTCTCCCTCCCCACAGCAAGGTCTATAGGTCTACAATATGCATTATTCTATTCCCAAAATTCTAGCTTACTTAGTTTCATCAAACCCTCAACTTCACATCCTCAATTCAAAGACTCTATCAGGATCTTTTGAGCTATCTCTCTGTTTACAACAACATGGAAATCCTTTAAAGTAATAAACATGAAAATGATAGAAAAAAAAATCAGTTTGTTTACCACTTTTCAGTGAGCATTGTCATTGTTTTTCTGATATCTAGTGTTTTGCAAACATTTATATCATATTTTTCTTCATTGTTGCTTTTTTTCAATATATATGAATTTTTATAGCAGGTTTATTCATAATTTCAAATAACTGGAAATCATAAGTACATTTCTTAAATGATAAAGAAACAAGCTCTGATACACCCATGAAATGGAATACTAATTAGTAATAAAAGGAATGAAATTTTGATAGACACAATAATATGCATAGATCTCAAATGCATGATATAAAGAGCAAAAATAAAATAATTTATATCATTGTATAGTATACATGATCTCACAAATAGAAAACGCGAAAAACGTTGCACCAAAAACTGCTATAATTAGTAAACAAATCCAACAAAGTTGCAGGATAAAAGCTCAACATACAAAAAGTAATTACATTTACATTTGTGAACAATGAACTATCCTAATAAACTAAGAACAGTTTTATTTGCATTAAAAAGAAAATATTTAGGAAAAATTTTAATCAAATAGGTTATAGATCTGTACATTGAAAATTGTATGATATTGACACAAATTCATCATTGGAAGGACTGATGCTAAAGTGGAAACTCCAATACTTTGGCCACCTCATGTGAAGAGTTGACTCACTGGAAAAGACTCTGATGCTGGGAAGGATTGGGGGCCGGAGGAGAAGGGGACGACAGAGAATGAGATGGCTGGATGGCATCACCGACTCGATGGACATGAGTTTGAGTGAACTCCGGGAATTGGTGATGGACAGGGATGCCTGGTGTGCTGTGATTCATGGGGTAGCAAAGTCGGTCACGACTGAGCGACTGAACTGAACTGTACTGAGTAATCCCGCGGTTTGGGTTGCTGTCTCATGTTAGCTCCCTCAGATTGTCCTCAGGGCAATCAAACCCAGTCCTTACCCTAAAGACTTATGATGTAGTCCGTGCCTCCCTGCCCAGCCTCCACTCACCGGTGGTGAATGCGTGTCTGGGCTGCTTCTCCACTGGCAGTTGTGGTTAGGTGCATATTCTGTAGTTTTTTTTTTTTCTTTTTGTTTCTCCCAGTTGTGTTACACTCTGAGATTCCAAAACTCTCCATAGACCTGCCTGTGAGAGGGTTTCTGACTGTGTGAAAACTTCTCCTCCTTCACTACTCCCTCCCCAGGAAGGGTCTCCTCCCCTAAATAGTTTGTCTCTGTTTTTGTCTTTTATATTTTGTTCAACCTCCTTCAAAGAGAATGGACTGCCTTTCTCAGTGTCTGGTGTCTTCCTCCAGCATTGAGAAGTTGTTTTGTGGAAGTTGCTCAACATTCAACTGATCTTTTGATGAATTTGTGGGGGAGAAAGTGGTCTCCCCATCCTATACCTCCACCATCTTCAGACTGCCTCTTCAAGTTATCTTTTTAAAAGGGGTCCAAGAATACAGTATAAGGAAAAGAAAATCTCTTCATTGCATTGGGAAAGCTGAATATCCATATGAGGAAGAATGAAATTGGACATCTGCCCTGGTTTGAAAATCTGTGTCCCAAAAATTGATACGTTAAATTCCAACTGTTCAGTATGACAGTTTTAGAAAATGGAGTTTCATTTGAAGGTGATTAGATCATGATAGCTCTGCCACAATTAATGAAATTAATATCCTTACAAAAGAAGAATGTCAGTGAAGATGTACAAAATTTGGAACCCTTGTACACTGAAGGTGAGAAATAAATTGACGTAACCACTATGGAAACTAATACAATATTGTAAATCAACTACTAAAATGTGGTTTCCCATCTTATTAAATGGTACCCTCTGCATTGCAGTTTTTCATACAAAAGAAAAAAAAAGGCTCATATTTTCAAACAGTTTTCATTCCTTAATTGCTCTCAAATTACTTATTGATAACTTTAACAAATCATTCTCTACTTTCAAAAGATGTCACAAATCTGGTCATTCCCTATAACCTACTCCATTATTTTTGCTGAAAGAAAATCCCATGAACAGAGGAGCCTGGTAGGCTATTGGCAGGCTATAGTCCATGGGGTCACAAGGAGTTGGATATGACTGAGTGACTGAACACACACACACACACACATACACAAACACACACATGCATGCACACTTATTTTGTGCCCAATTTGCTGAGAACTTTTTTTTTCAATATACATGAAAGGATATTGGATTTCTACGAAAAACACAAAGGAGAAGCTAAGAAAAAATTTCCATTTGTAATAGCATCAAAGAGGATAAAATAGTTGAATAAACATAAAGGAAAAAAAGTCTTGTATGCTAAAAACTACAAAATGTTGCTGAGCAGTGTTCCAAAGATACATATTAATAATATGATGTTGATTAGCTAGATTACTTATTATTAAGATGTCAACACTTCTTAGAGTAGTCTACATATTCAATACAATCCTTACCAAAATTCCAAAAACCTTATTGCAAAAATAGAAAAATCCACCCTAAAATTCATATGAAACCTCAAGAGATTCCAAATAGCCAAATCAATCAGACTGTCTGACTCCAAAATGTACTATAAAGCTATGCCAAATAAAACAGAATGGTATTGTCATTCAGTTCAGTTCAGTCGCTCAGTTTTATCTGACTCTTTGCAACCCCATGGACTCCAGCAGGCTAGGCCTTCCTGTTCACCACCAACTCCTGGAGCTTACCCAAACTCATGTCCATTGAGTTGGTGATACCATCCAACCATCTCATCCTCTGTCGTCCCCTTCTCCTCCCACCATCAATCTTTCCCAGCATCAGGGTCTTTTCAAATGAGTCAGCTCTTTGCATCAGTATTGGAGTTTCAGCTTCAACATCAGTTCTTCCAGTGTACACTCAGGATTGATTTCCTTTAGGATGGATTGGTTGGATCTCCTTGCAGTCCAAGGGACTCTCAAGAGTCTTCAAAAACACCACAGTTCAAAAGCATCAATTCTTTGGCGATCAGCTTTCCTTATGGTCCAACTCTCACATCCATACATGACTGCTGGAAAACCATAGCCTTGACATTTATTGGCAAAGTAATGTCTCTGCTTTTCAATATGCTGCCTAGGTTAATCATGACTTCCCTTCCAAGGAGTAAACATAATGAAATTTTAATTTAATGGCTGCAGTCACCATCTGCAGTATTGTCATAAACAGAGATTAAATATAGTGTGTCATGATCAATAGGGTAGAACAGAAATATCCTTCCATGGAGATGCCAAAACTACAACTATTTACAGAAAAACTGTTGATGAGAATGTACTGAAGACTAGTAGATAATGTCCTTTGTGGCTAAATGTATAAGGAAGGAAACATGACAGGACAAGTAGGAGTGTCAGAGACACAGACATGAAGTCCAGTAGCTTGAATAGGCAACATACAAATGGTAGAATAATTGAATTGCAAAGGTTCTTCCCAAGGATATAGGGGATATATTCCAAAGGATAGAGGGATCTGAGTTCCACATTAAGCTACCTAGCCCATGTTTCCTGCACCAGAAAGATGAGCAGCCAAAACATGAGACTTTTCAGACTAGAGAGCTTTTGAGAGTTCCAGAGATATAGTGCCATCCTGTTAGTTGTTGATGCTAGGACAGTTTGTCTTTGCTGTTAGGTGAACAAGATCATGATAAGCTTGGCTGCAGGACCATTGTGTTCACGTTGTTGGCATCTGCTGCAGTCAGTTGGGCTTGTGGCCCAGTAGGAAGACCACTCTGGTCTAAAGGCTGGTGTCCAGATGCTGGTATTTGAGACAATGACCCACTGGGTCCTGGGGCTAGTGCCAGACCACTGATGGATAGGGTTAGATCCTGGAGTCTCTGTTTGCTCAAGGACACACTGGGGCCCTCAGCCAGGCTACCTAGGACTGGGTTCTACCCACCAGTTTGTCATCACTAGCCCTGGAGATCTACAGCTTCAAAGTCAGCTATTTTGTGACTCAGACCCACACACCAATGGGCTTGCTCCAGAACAAGGAATCTTTGCCCATACAAACAGCCATACCAGGACCTGGTCTCACCCACCAGCAGCCGCTACAAAAGGGCCTGTCAACCAAAAGGACTTGGGCCAGTTATGTTTGCAATCATGTCCACAGCAGTCAGCCCACAACAGCAAATGGTCCATGAAGCCCACATAAAGGACATCCCTAGAGCATATACTTCTGGTGACCAGAAGAGACATATGTACTATGTTTATGACATTATTTGTTATAGAAAAGAGGTATTGTACTGTTAGTTCAAAAATGTTTATTTACTTATGTATGTATTACTTGTGTGAAAATTATTACAAATATATTTCAGTACAAAGTCTACTGTGTTAGTTGGGTACCTAGGCTAACTTCTCGGACCGACAAACAAATTTGACTTAGGAACATACCCTAAGAACAGAATTCATTTGTATGTAGGGGAATTACTCTAGTATGATTCCATCTTCAGTACACCCTAACCAAACGTTATTGTCTGATATATACCTCATATAGCCATTCTAACAGATGTGACATGATATCTCATTTTGATATCCATTTGCATTTCCCCAATTATTAGTGATAGTGAACACTTTCTCATGTTCCTATTGGCTATTTTCATGTCTACTTTGGAAAAATAACTCTTCATGTTCTTTGTCCATTTGTAAATTGGCTTATTTGTGTGGTTTTTTTCACTATTTAGTTGTAGAAGTTCCTTATATATTTTATTAAGTCATTATGATATATATTCTTTACAAATATGTTATATTTACACTGTGTTGACTGTTTCCTATGATGAAGAATCAATCTGGATTAAGAACCAAAAACCTGGAATTTAAAAGGCTGATGTCATGACGGATGAAGACTTAACTGACATGCTAGTTTTTGCCTCTTCCCTCTGGGAACATTGAGCTGACATTTTACAAGTCTGACAACCTCATTGGACTGACATTGTCTACATAGCCCTGTATCTACATGGAGAAGAAAGAGACCCATCAGAGTCTGGTGTTCTATGCATCCCAACCAATGCACCATTCATGTAACTGTAATCAACCTGGGTGCTCCTTAAAAGTCCAACAATCAGCTGACTACCAGAGAATGACTTCAGCCTATGCCACATGGAACAGAAGAATTGTTCACTCACATCCTGCCTAAATTAATTCTCCACAGTCAGATACAGACTAGTGTATAACAAAATATAACTCTGTCTGTGGACAGATACAGGTCTGTGTATGATCAAACATAGACATACGTATGGTGAGAAATATCCCTGTGTGCACACATACACGGAGGATTATGTATGATCATATAAGATAAATATGAATATACATACAAATATATCTATATTATCAGATATTTATCCATGTGTCATCACATTACAGATCCATGTATGATCACATATAGACATTCACATACGACAGGATACAGATTCACATATCATTGAGTATATATATATATAATCATAGAGATACTTGAAGTTGGGTACAGATCTGGAGAAGGGAATGACAAACGACTTTAGTATTCTTGCCTTGAAAACCCCATTTACAGAATGAAAAAGCAAAAAGATGTACTCCTCAGGTCAGGAGGTGCCAATATGCTACTGGAGAAAAGTGTAGAAATAGCTCCAGAAAAAACCAAGAGGTTGAGGCAAAGCAAAACCAACACCCAGTTGTGGATGTGACTGATGATGGAAGTAAACAGATCTGAGTGTGTGGCAGTAGGATACATACTTGTGTACTCTTAGACACAGGCCTATGAATGTTTGGATACAAATATTTGTATTTGTAGAAATACAAACATTCTGTGGCTTTGGGGATTGTGCTGCAATTCAGCTAGCAAAAGACACTAAGCCTTTTTTGATGATCAGCTTACTAAAACTGTGAATTAAAAGTATAATAGAGTCCTCTTTTTAATGAGGAACACCATAAAGCAAGATTTATGTGCTTTTTCTGGAGACAATTACAAAATTTTACTGAGCTTTCAATTAATCCTTCCCAATATGTGTTTTCTTCTGGATAAGAAAAGAAATATTAAGACACACACTTTTCCTCAAAATGAATATGTAGTGCCATGAAATCCTAAATATATTGTGTTAGGAAGTTTTTAAATTTTGCAAAATGATCCTAAAGCTTAGAAGAGTAGGATAGAAGGCCCATAGATTGAACATTCTAAATGGTATAACACCTGACATACTAAATGGAAAATCTTCAAATTATTAATGAATTTAATAAGTAGACCAACTTTTTCCTATTTTGGTTTAAATATTTCCTCATCCCAAACAAAACTTAATTAAAGGTGGGTGAAAAAATGAAGTACTTTAAAATTCTATTTTAAAAAGGTTAGACTTTAAAAGTATTTGGAAGCATATGGAATTTTTCAAGAGTGATGTGATAGAAAAAATAAAATATTAAAGAATGTTAAAACGGCATCTTTATATTAAATGCTCACTATAAGAAAAATGATACGGCAAAGTAATATTTGTAGAAAAAAAATATGTGTTTATATATTTCATGTAGAAAGAGCTAATAAAATATATCAATAGAACAAGAATTCAAGTAATTAACAAGGTCTATAGAGTGAATTCTCAATTGGAATTCCATCACCTCCACTAGCTTTGTTCGTAGTGATGCTCTCTAAGGTCCACTTGACTTCATATTCCAAGATGTCTGGCTTCAGGTGAGTGATCACGCCATCGTGATTCTCTTCATCATGAAGACCTTTTTTGTACAGTTCTTCTGTGTATTCTTGCCACCTCTTCTTAATGTCTTCTGCTTCTGTTAGGTCCATACCATTTCTGTCCTTTATCGAGCCCATCCTTGTAGGAAATGTTCCCTTGATATCTTTAATTTTCTTGAAAAATTCTCTTGTTTTTCCTATTCTGTTATTTTCCTCTATTTCTTTGCATTGATCACTGAGGAAGGCTTTCTTATCTCTCCTTGCTATTCTTTGGAAGTCTCCATTCAGATGCTTATATCTTTCCTTTTCTCCTTTGCTTTCTGTTTCTCTTCTTTTCACAGCTATCTGTTAGGCCTCCTCAGACAGCCATTTTGTTTTTTGCATTTCTTTTCCATGGGGATGGTCTTGGTCCCTGTCTCCTGTACAATGTCACGAACCTCCGTCCAGAGTTCATCAGGCACTCTATCAGATCTAGTCCCTTTAATCTATTTCTCACTTCCACTGTATAATCATAAGGGATTTGATTGAGGTCATTTCTGAATGGTCTAGTGGTTTTCCCTACTTTCTTCAATTTAAGTCTGAATTTCGCAATAAGGAGTCCATGATGTGAGCCACAGTCAGCTCCTGGTCTTGTTTTTGTTGACTGTATAGAGCTTCTTCATCTTTGGCTGCAAAGAATATAATCAATCTGATTTCGGTGTTGACCATCTGGTGATGTCCATGTGTTGAGTCTTCTCTTGTGTTGTTGGAAGAGGGTGTTTGCTATGACCAGTGGATTCTCTTGGCAAAACTTTAATAGCCTTTGCCCTGCTTCATTCCGTGTTCCAAGGCCATATTTGCCTGTCACTCCAGATGTTTCTTGACTTCCTACTTTTGTATTCCAGTCCCATATAGTGATGGAATTCCAATTGAGCTATTTCAAATCCTGAAAAATGATGCTGTGAAAGTGCTGCACTCAGTATGCCAGCAAATTTGGAAAACTCAGAAGTGGTCAAGTCTTCATTCCAATCCCAAAGAAAGGGAATACCAAAGAATGCTCAAAATATCGCACAATTTCACTCATCTTAAACACTAGTAAAGTCATTCTCAAAATCCTCCACGCCAGGCTTCAGCAATATGTGAACCGTGAACTTCCAGATGTTCAAGCAGGTTTTAGAAAAGGCAGAGGCACCAGAGATCAAATTGCCAACATCCGGTGGATCATGGAGAAAGCAAGAGAGTTCCAGAAAAACATCTATTTCTGCTTCATTGCCTATGCCAAAGCCTTTGACTGTGTGGATCACAATAGACTGTGGAACATTCTGAAAGAGATGGGAATACCAGACCACTTGACTTGCCTCTTGAAAAACCTGTATGCAGGTCAGGAAGCAACAGTTAGAACTGGTCATGGAACAACAGACTGGTTGCAAATAGGAAAAGGTGTACGTCAAGGTTGTATATTGTCACCCTGCTTATTTAACTTCTATGCAGAGTACATCATGAGGAACGCTGGGCTGGAAGAAGTACAAGCTGGAATCAAGATTGCTGGGAGAAATATCAATAACCTCAGATATGCAGATGACACCACCCTTACGGCAGAAAGTGAAGAGGAATTAAAAAGCCTCTTGATGAAAGTGAAAGAGGAGAATGAAAATGTTGGCTTGAAGCTCAACATTCAGAAAACAAAGATCATGGCATCTGGTCCCATCACTTCATGGGAAATAGATGGGGAAACAGTGGAAACAGTGTCAGACTTTATTTTTTGGGCTCCAAAATCACTGCAGATGCTGATTGCAGCCATGAAATTAAAAGACGCTTACTCCTTGGAAGGAAAGTTATGACCAACCTAGATAGCACATAAAAAAGCAGAGACATTACTTTGCCAACCAAGGTCCGTCTAGTCAAGGCTATGGTTTTCCCCGTGGTCATGTATGGATGTGAGAGTTGGACTGTGAAGAAAGCTGATTGCCGAAGAATTGATGCTTTTGAACTGTGGTGCTGGAGAAGACTCTTGAGAATCCCTTGGACTGTAAGGAGATCCAACCAGTCCATTCTGGAGGAGATCAATCCTGGGTATTCTTTGGAAGGACTGATGCTAAAGCTGAAACTCCAATACTTTGGCCACCTAATGCGATGAGTTGACTCATTGGAAAAGAGTCTGATGCTGGAAGGGATTGGGGGCAGGAGGAGAAGGGGACGACAGAGGATGAGACGGCTCAATGGTATCACCGACTCGATGGACATGAGTTTGAGTGAACTCCGGGAGTTGGTGATGGACAGGGATGCCTGTTGTGCTGTGATTCATGGGATCAGAAAGAGTCGGACACGACTGAGCGACTGAACTGAACTGAACTGAAAGCTTTGTTGTCAAAACCCTGAAACATCTTTTATTCCCTAAAGTAGTGTACTAAAGAGTAATTTTTCCACAGCCTAACCAACATTGTCATTATTGTATACATAGTAACCAAATTGTAAGGTAAAAAATCATCTCATTTCAGTTTTCATCCATTCAATACTTCATTCACAGAATTTTATGATGGCATAAATAATAAAACTATATTATTTGTCTCCAGATAAAGTTAGACTAGATGAATGTAATGTCTATAGAGAGATACAAATCTATACATAAATGCAACATAAGCTAATAATAAATTGTTTAGTCCACACTATATATCAGACTATTTTACTAATATTCTACACGTTTTCTCAATTATTTTTAATTTAATTTTTACTTGAAGGATAATTACTCTTGTTGTATGTCTCAGGGAACTCAAGAGGGGGCTCTGTATCAACCTAGAGGGGTGGGATGGGAAGGGAGATGGGAGGGAGTTTCCAGAGAGAAGGGGACATTTGTACACCTATGGCCTATTCATGTTAATGTTAATGCAAAAAAAAATTATTGTTTAATTGGAGGAAAAATTATTTGCAATGCCGTGTTGTTTTGCCATACAATAATATTCAGTCAGTACAGTTCAGTCGCTCAGTCGTGTCCGACTCTCCGCGACCCCATGAATCACAGAACGCCAGGCCTCCCTGTCCATCACCAACTGCCGGAGTTCAGTTAAACTCACCTCCATCGAGTCAGTGATGCCATCCAGCCATCTCATTCTCTTTCGTCCACTTCTCCTCCTGCCCCCAATCCCTTCCAGCATCAGAGTCTTTTCCAGTGAGTCAACTCTCTGCATGAGGTGGCCAAAGTATTGGAGTTTCAGCTTTAGCATCAGTCCTTCCAATAAACACCCAGGACTGATCTCCTTTAGAATGGAATGGTTGGATCTCCTTGCAGTCCAAGGGATTCTCAAGAGTCTTCTCCAACACCACAGTTCAAAAGCATCAATTATTCAGCGATCATCTTTCTTCACAGCCCAACTCTCACATCCATACATGAGCACTGGAAAAATCATAGCCTTGGCTAGACAGACCTTGGTTGGCAAAGTAATGTCTCTGCTTTTTAAGATGCTATCTAGTTTGGTCATAACTTTCCTTCCAAGAAGTAAGCATCTTCTAATTTCATGGCTGCAATCAGCATCCACAGTGATTTTGGACCCCAGAAAAATAAAGTCTGACACTGTTTCCACTTTTTCCCCATCCATTTCCCATGAAGTGATGGGACCAGATGCCATGATCTTTGTTTTCTGAATGTTGAGCTTCAAGCCAACCTTTTCACTCTCCTCTTTCACTTTCATCAAGAGGCTTTTGAGTTCCTCTTCACTTTCTGCCATGAGGGTAGTGTCATCTGCATATCTGAGGTTATTGATATTTCTCCCAGAAATCTTGATTCCAACTTGTGCTTCTTTCAGCCCAGTATTCCTCATGATATACTCCTCATATAAGTTAAATAAGCAGGGTGAAAATAAACAACCTTGACGTACTCCTTTTCCTATTTGGAACCAGTCTGTTGTTCCATGTCCAGTTGTAATTGTTGCTTCCTGACCTGCATACAGGTTTCTCAAGAGGCAGGTCAGGTGGTCTGGTATTCCCATCTCTTTCAGAATTTTCCACAGTTTGTTGTGATCCACATGGTCAAAGGCTTTGGCATAGTCAATGAACCAGAAATAGATTTTTTTCTGGAACTCTCTTGCTTTCTCCGTGATCCAGCGGATGTTGGCAATTTGATCTCTGGTGCCTGTGCCTTTTCTAAAGCCAGCTTTAACATCTGGAAGTTCATGGTTCACGTACTGTTGAAGTCTGACCTGAAGAATTTTGAGCTTGACTTTTGTAGCATGTGAGATGAGTGCAATTGTGTGGTAGTTTGAGCATTCTTTGGCATTGCTTTGGGATTGGAATGAAAACTGACCTTTTCCAGTTCTGTGGCTACTGATGAGTTTTCCAAATTTACTGGCATATGGAGTGCAGCATTTTCACAGATTCATCTTTCAGGATTTGAAATAGCTCCACTGGAATTCCATCACCTCCACTAGCTTTGTTTGTAGTGATGCTCTCTACGGCCCACTTGACTTCACATTCCAAGATGTCTGACTCTAGGGGTGCGATCACATTATCGTGATTATCTTAGTCTTGAAGATCTTTTTTGTACTGTTCTTCTGTGTATTCTTGCCACCTCTTAATATATTCTGCTTCTGTTAGGTCCACACCATTTCTGTCCTTTATTAAGCCCATCTTTGCATGAATGTTTCCTTGATATCTCTAATTTTCTTGAAGAGATCTCTTGTATTTCCTACTTGTTGTTTTCCTCTATTTCTTTGCACTGATCACTGAGGAAGGCTTTCTAATCTCTCCTTGCTATTTTTTGGAACTCTGCATTTAGATTGGTGTATCTTTCCTTTTCTCCTTTGCTTTTGGCTTCTCTTCACAGCTATTTGTAAGGCCTCCTCAGACAACCATTTTTCTTTTTTGCATTTCTTTTCCATGGGGATGGTCTTGGTCCCTGTCTCCTGTACAATGTCACGAACCTCTGTCCAGAGTTCATCAGGCACTCTATCAGATCTAGTCCCTTAAATCTATTTCTCACTTCCACTGTACAATCATAAGGTATTTGATTTAGGTCATATCTGAATGGTCTAGTGGTTTTCCCTACCTTCTTCAATTTAAGTCTGAATTTGGCAATAAGGAGTTCATGATCTGAGCCACAGTCAGCTCCTGGTCTTGTTTTTGCTAACTGTATAGAGCTTCTCCATCTTTGGCTGCAAGTAATATAGTCAATCTGATTCTGGTGTCCACCATCTGGTGATATTCATATGTAGAGTCTTCTCTTGCGTTGTTGAAAGAGGGTGTTTGCTATGACCAGTGTGTTCTCTTGGCAAAACTCTACTAGCCTTTGTCCTGCTTCATTTCATGCTCCAAGGCCAAATTTGCCTGTTACTCCAGGTGTTTCTTGACTTCCTACTTTTGCATTCCAGTCCCCTATAATGAAAAGGACATATTTTGAGGGTGTTAGTTCTGAGAGGTCTTGTATGTCTTCGTAGATCCGTTCAACTTTGGCTTCTTCAACATTACTGGTTGGGGCATAGGCTTGTATTACTGTAAGATTGAATGGTTTGCCTTGGAAATGAACAGAAATCATTCTGTCGTTTTTAAGATTGCATCCAAGTACTGCATTTTGGACTCTTCTGTTGACCATGATGGCTACTCCATTTCTTCTACGGGATTCCTGCCCACTGTTGTATATATAATGGTCATCTGAGTTAAATTCACCTATTCCAGTCCATTTTAGTTCACTGATTCCTAGAATGTCTACGTTCACTGTTGCTATCTCCTGTTTGACCACTTCCAATTTGCCTTGATTCACGGACCTAACATTCCAGGTTCCTATGCAATATTGCTCTTTACAGCATCGGACCTTGCTTCTATCACCAGTCACATCGGCAACTGGGTAATTTTTTTGCTTTGGCTCCATCCCTTCATTCTTTCTGGAGTTATTTCTCCACTGATCTCCAGTAGGATACTGGGCACCTACTGACCTGGGGAATTCCTCATTCAGTATCCTATTATTTTGCCTTTTGATACTGTTCATGGGGTTCTCAAGGCAAGTATACTGAAGTGGTTTGTGATTCCCTTCTCCAGTGGACCACATTCTGTCAGACCTCTCCACCATGAGCTGCCCATCTTGGGTGTCCCCGCAGGCATGGCTTAGCTTCACTGAGTTAGACAAGGCTGTAGTCCGTGTGATTAGATTGACTAGTTTTCTGTGATTATGATTTCAGTGTGTCTGCCCTCTCTCAATACCTACCATCTTATTTGGGTTTCTCTTACCTTGGTTGTGGGGTATCACTTCACTGCTGCTCCAGCAAAGTGCAGCCGCTTCACCTACCTTGGACGAGGGGTATCTCCTCAAGACCACCCCTTCTGATCTTGAATCTGGAGTAGCTCCTCTCTCCCCTCCTGCACCCGCACAGCCACCCCCACTTGGACGTCAGGGAGCTCCTCTCGGCCACTGCCCCTGACCCCAGGCGTGGAGTAGCTCCTCTTGGCCACCACACCTATCCTCGGGCCTGGGGTATCTCCTCTCGGCTGCCGCCCCTGGCCTCCAGCGAGGGGTAGCTCCTCTCTGCCAGGTTTCTGCGCGCAGTTGGTCCAGCACCCCGGCGTTGCGTCAGCCATAATTATGCATATATCCCTTCCCTCTGGAGCCTCCCTCCCCTCCCCGAATCCCACCCTGCTTTACATCATCATGGAGTGTCAGGCTTGTCTCCCTCTGTTACACGGAAGCTTCTCACCAGCTATTTGTTTTCTCATTTAAACCTCACCATTAACTACTATGATACACATTTTCTAGCCTAGATATAGCAAAAAATAATAATAATAATAATTTACCTGTCACTTTAGAGTTGGCAATTGAAAAAGACTTGATTACTGCAAGACACCAATTTATAGTTGATACACATTTCTTGTGAATGAATTTGTCATGGAGCTAAATGATTTATTCAATAAAATCCTGGATAACAAGAAGGTGACAGCAATGATTTGGATTATCATTTTTAAGGAGAAACAGCTCTCTGTGTTCCTCAGAACACCTGTGTCCCAACCACAAGCATCACCAGTAGACACTGTCTGGACTGAAGGACTTTAAAAGGGTTATTGCTGACTGTAAGTCTTCCCAACTCACCGTGTTTTTCTTGAAAAATGAGTGGAGATGGAATGATCTGCAGTATCACTCTGAAATGAAATTACTACCTTTGTAAAAACAAAAAAAAAAATGCTTCCCTGGAATGCTTCCAGAAGGAGGGGTCTTGATCCTTGAATAACCTTTCTTGATTTAACCACCCTCTCCCTGAGCAAACCATCAGCACCACTCCTGTGGGCAGAGCTGTTCACAAATAAATGTATGTGATTATGTACATATGCGAAGTCCAACTTAACGATTTCATTAAATAACTAGAATCATTAACTGATCAAAATAGAAAGAAAAACACCACATAAAGTCTTCATCAAAGATCATTATTAGAAAAAATAAATGTGCACAAGAAGAAAGCAGAAATACACAGTAATACATACACACAGACACACATAGGAAATTTCGTAAAGACAGGAAACCTAAAAATTTACTAAAATTATCCTATCAGTTCAGTTCAGTTCAGTTGCTCAGTAGTGGCCGACTCTCTGAGACCCCTTGAATCACAGCATGCCAGGCCTCCCTGTCCATCACCAACTCCCGGAGTTCACCCAAACTCATGTCCATCGAATCGGTGATGCCATCCAGCCATCTCATTCTTTGTCGTCCCCTTCTCCTCCTGGCCCCAATCCCTCTCAGCATCAGACTCTTTTCCAGTGAGCCAACTCTTCGCATGAGGTGACCAAAATATTGGAGTTTCAGCTTTAACATCGGTCCTTCCAATGAACACCCAGGATTGATCTCCTTTAGAATGGACTGGTTGGATCTCCTCGCAGTGCAAGGGACTCTAAAGAGTCTTCTCCAGCACCACAGTTCAAAGCATCAATTCTTCGGTGATCAGCTTTCTTCACAGTCCAACTCTCACATCCATACATGACCACGCGAAAAACCATAGCCTTGACTAGACAGACCTTGGTTGACAAAGTAATGTCTCTGCTTTTTAATATGCTATGTAGGTTGGTCATAACTTTCCTTCCAAGGAGTAAGCGTCTTATAATTTCATGGCTGCGGTGGGATGGTTTGGGAGAATGGCATTGAAACATGTATATTATCATATGTGAAACGAATCGCCAGTTCAGGGTCGAGGCATGTTATAGGATGCTCGGGGCTGGTATGCAGGGATGATCCAGAAGGAGGAAAGGGGAAGAGGGAGGTGGGAGAGGGGTTCGGGAGGGGGAACTCATGTACACTCAGGACGGATTCATGTCAATGTATGGCAAAACCAACCAATATAATATTGTAAAATAATTAGTCTCCAATAAAAATAAATAATTTCATGGCTGCAATCAGCATCTGCAGTGATTTTGGAGCCCCCAAAAATAAAGTCTGACACTGTTTCCACTGTTTCCCCATATATTCCCCATGAAGTGATGGGACCAGATGCCATGATCTTTGTTTTCTGAATGTTCTATCCTATACATACCAGCTACTCCTGCTTCATCTTTATCTAAGTCACATTTCTGAAATATAAACACACTCTTTTTTTTGTTAATCTCTTGATCTGGATAGAGGCAGAAAGGTAGACACGTTTAATAGTTTTGATAACCTGATGAAAGAAATTAAAGTAAATTAGCTTAAAAGTTGATAGCTCAAGTCTCTTAATCCTGAGGCTACAATCTGTTTATAGAAAAAACCAGCGAACTATTGATACATTTTAAAAGTAATTTAATTGTGCCTGTGTATAATTGATTCAAGAATTTCAATGATTTCAAAATAGTAGTTCAAATTAATAAGACCATGTTTAATACTCAAATAAGTTGTTAAAATCACCTCAAAAGCTCAAGCTCATGCTGTTGTTGTTATCCCTAAACCCAGTTAACTGTAGTCCCAGTCGGCAAAGGCAAGATTGTGTAGGTAGGTAAATTCTCTAGGATCATATTGGGGTAACCAAAGGTTTGACCCCCATCTAGGATGTACTTGGAGAAGGCAGTGGCACCCCACTCCAGTACTCTTGCCTGGAAAATCCCATGGGCAGAGAAGCCTGGTAGGCTGCAGTCCATGTGGTCGCTAAGAGTCAGATACGACTGAGCGACTTCAATGTCACTTTTCACTATCATGCATTGGAGAAGGAAATGGCAACCCACTCCAGTGTTCTTGCCCGGAGAATCCCAGGGATGGGGAGGCAGGGTGGGCTGCCGTCTATGGGGTCACACAGAGTCAGACACGACTGAAGCGACTTAGCAGCAGCAGCAGGATATACTTAGGCTTCCCTGGTGGCTCAGACAGTAAAGTGTCTGCTTGTAATGTGGAAGACCTGGGTTCAATCCTTGGGTTGGGAAGATCCCCTGGAGAAGGAAATGGCAACCCACTCCAGTACTCTTGCCTGGAAAATTCCATTGACGGAAGATCCTGGTAGGCTACAGTCCATGGGATCGCAAATAGTCTGACACGACTGAGCGACCTCACTTTGTACTTTAGGATGTACTTGGGAGTCCCAGATGGCTCTAGTGTTTTTTGTTTTTTGTTTTTTGTTTTTTGTTTTTAAGTTCCAGGTGCCAATTCAGGAGACAAAAGAGTTGTAGGTTCAATCCCCAGGTTGGGAAGATGCCCTGGAGGAGGACATGACAACCCACTCTAGTATTCTCACCTGGAGAATCCCATGGACAGAGGAGCCTGATGGGCTACAGTTCATAGGGTAGCAAAGAGTCAGACACGACAGAAGGGACTTAGCAAGCAAGCACGCAGGATGTACTTACCAGAAGTTTTCTCTATAAGAGACCTTTGCTGTACTGTGGTGAGACGCTTCAGTCATGTCCGACTCTGTGCGACCCCATGGACTATAGCCTGCCAGTCTCCTCTGTCCACGGGATTCTCCAGGCAAGAATACTGGAGTGGATTGCCATTCCCTTCTCCAGGGGATCTTTCCGACCCAGGGATTGAAACTGCATCTCTTAAGTCTCCTGCAATGGCAGAAGTGTTCTTTACTACTAGTGCCAACTGGGAAGCCCACAAAAGACCTAAAAATCATGAAACATTAGAGTCTCAACTTAGCAAATCCCATCATTAATCAATGATGGAGAAGGAAATGGCAACCCACTCCAGTAATCTTGCCTGGAGAATCCCATGGACAGAGGCACCTGGTAGGCTGCAGTCCATGGGGTCACAAACAGTCATACAGGACTGAGCAACTTCATTCACTCACTCATCATTAATCAAGTAAATCAGGGCCACACTTGGAGCAAGTTATCCAGTCACTTAATGGGAGCTAATTTGATAGGACCAGAGTTTCTAATGATTTTAAAGAAAAATTTAAAACAGATGATCTAAGTATGTACGAATTTATATGGAAAACACACTTGTGGATGGCAGAGGAATTCAAAGTTCATCTAATAATAAAAACAGCCAGATAAACTGTTTACAAAATAATGGAACCATGCCAGTCACTTAGCTATAACATTTATAAACAGTTTTCAGGTCACACCTTAGAAGAAAATCATTCTTGATACTTCTCTTTGGGTAACAGACCTGTGTTTAGAAGTCGAGTGTCATTTTCAAATGGCACAGGATTTCAAAATGTGTAGACTTGGATCATTTCAACTGCATCCCTTTGAGGCTATGTCTCCACTGACTGGAGGACTGATGAACCCGATGAATTCCCATCAAACCCTGCAACGATCCCCTTTTCCCAAAGGTAGAGCTCACTGGAATCAGGCCAAGCTGATTCTCCACAAACACAAAGCCAGCTTATGATATTAACCATAGAATTAGTTTCTCCACAGCTAAGCTCTCTTCCTCAGTAGAAAAATGGCCATGCAATGGTTCATCAATTTGATAACATAGATGAAGAAAAGTCATATAGAACTTGTTCTTGGCCACAGGACTAAATTATTGTATCATCTAATCTGTTATTTTCTACATATTCCAAGATTATTGTTAACATTGTGTCACATCTAAGTTCAGGACAGTTATTATTATAATGGATTTGAAAACTTCTCTCAGCCAGAGAAAATAAGAATTAAATTATCACTACATAACAGTTGCTGCTGCTGCTGCTAAGTCGCTTCAGTCGTGTCCGACTCTGTGCGACCCCATAGACGGCAGCCGACCAGGCTCCGCCATCCCTGGGATTCTCCAGGCAAGAACACTGAAGTGGGTTGCCATTTCCCAGTTAGTACTCTCAAATGACATGCTTTCAGTTTAGAAATGTTTGGGAATATAATCATCATTCTTTTACTAGCTTCAGTTGTAAAAAAAAAAAAAAAAAAACCTGTTTCATATTACAACTGGTTCATTAATGTAGTTTCCCACAAAATCTAGGACGTCTCCTGAGAAGAGGAGCCTCTCAGTTTTACTAAATATGGTTGTCACGGTCAATTTCTGTGCTTGGAGGACTGTTACTAACGTTCTAGTTACTCCATGGTCTTACCTAACTATTTAGACATGAGCTAGGGAAGTAGTTATGAATCTTTGTTCACTGTTGTCCCTTAAAAGTGTTTCTTAGACATTGTGTTCCCTTAATTATCTGCCCCTCAAAAATAGTAATATTACATGGGGGTTTCCCAGGTGGCATTAATGGTAAAGAACCTGCTAGCCAATGTAGTAATACCACAAATATATTACCTCTTTATTTAGGTTATGTGTATATCTCTGTATTACATTTAAAAAAAAAAAAAAGTAAGAAATGTTTATTTCCCCAAGGAACTATTTTTGCCTATTAGGAGAGATAACCCACCCCAATTTCAAACACACTTTTAAAATAATGTACTTATTTAAAAAAACAAAGGGCTTAATGTTATTTAAACTAGAACCAAAATGAATTTCTACTTGTGCTACAAACAACTACACAGATCTCATTCCAATTCTTCTCTATTGCATCAACTTCTAATAAAATTTTTTCATCTTACCCATTATTAACAAAATTATATTTTTGCTTAGTTGTTTTCTTGATTATTATCCATCTGTTCCCCACTGGAATTTAAGCTCCACATAGAAACAACCTTTGTTTGTACTATTCAGTGCTGTACACCGACACTTTAGCTGAGTTTTAAAGGAACACATGAAAGACCAGGGAAGATGGGAAGGTAATTCCATGGAAAGATATAGCTTCCATAACTCTCTGTCCACTGTAGGCACTGAAACACTGTATTTTAGAAAAAATTAAAGATGTCAAAATTACTTAAACTGAATTCACCGTGTACCCATTTTTCTGAATATGTGTTAACATTATGAAATACCAGCAAATAAAATCCTAGGTAAATAGCACCTATTTAGATCTTCAAGGTACTACCCCCACGCCCAAGTAGAATATCAATCTCCTCAATGGTTGAGTTCTTCGGTTTTTCTCTAAACCTCTCTTTAACCCAGTGTCACTTCCTTTGAAATTTGACCATTTGAATTTTACTTTTGAGCCTATGGCATCCCACTTTTTATGATGCCCATGAAGGGAACTATACCTGCAGAAAAGAGATCATCAGATCATGTTGCCTTGACACAAGAGGGATCAAGAGCGTGCAAGTAACCTGGGAAATGAAGATAAATGAGAGATGAAGGGAAGAAAGTGACCTTCCCATCAAATAAGAGGAGAATGTCCCAATGGTAATCTTCATGAAGTGGCCAATGATCTGATCTGCATTTTGTTGTTTTCACATCAGGAATATCATGAAATGAGTAGAGTGGTGGAAGCAGAGTCTAAGAGACCTGATATTGTTGCTTAACTCACTAAGTCTCACTTTCTGCTGGTATAAATAGTGCAAAAACCTCTCCAATAATACTTGTTGCTTCATGAATAGAGTTAAAGTATGTAAAGAACCTATCAAAATATACAGCTCATAGTTGCCTCTAATAATAGTAAGAGCTATTTTATTAATAAAATAAGAGCTCATTTCCCTTACTTAAAACCTAATATTTTTATGGAATTAAAATCCAAATTAAAACAAAATATTCCTACATAATAGATCCAAACATTTTTATGTCATTAATTTTTAGGAGAAAGATATTTACTTCTCCATATATATGTATTTTTTAAGAATCCGAGATAATCAGGTGGTGGTTGGCCATTGGGAGAGATTCTTGATGATGAGTGCAAATGAACATCTAAATGAGTTGTAAGTGAGTGAGTGAGTGAGTGAGTGAAGTCGCTCAGTCCTGTCCGACTCTTGCGACCCCATGGACTGTAGCCTACCAGGCTTCACTGTCCCTGGGATTCTCCAGGCAAGAGTACTGGAGTGGGTTGTCAGTTTCCTTCTCCAAAAAATGAGTTGTAAAGTTCCTCCCAAACCAGAAAGACTCTGTCCACTGAGAATGCCAGGCTGCCTTGCCTTTTCTTCTGTTATTACATCTTTCAAGTTTGCAATTGAAAATTTATCAGATCTGTCTCATTAATCTCATTCCTCTACTGAGCCTATGGCATAGCCCCTAAGACACAAGCATTGGCCTATTTCTCTTTTCAGATCTTCTGTTCAGTCTTAGAGTAGAAATTACAGTTCCTCAATACTTTTCCTATCCTTATCTCTGGATTACCCTCCCCTCTTCTCTAATAAGATAAAATGAATCATATATCGCTTGGTCTAGATTCTGTTGAAATGTTTCATTCTCACTAACAATTGCAAACTTGACCATTTTAATAGATTAAAGGCTAATTATACAAGCTTTCAGACCTAGACTTTGTGAGAAAATGTTCTGTGAATGAATGTGAGACAGTCATGCACAACTTAGTAAACACTGTCACCCCAATACCATGCTCAAGCATTACTGTATGTTCAAACTATGGAAGAAACAGTTACAGCTGATGTCTTCCCAGGTGGCTAAGTGGTGAACAATCCACCTGCCAAGCAGGAGATGTGGGTTTAATCCTGAGGCCGGGAAGATCCCCTAGAGAAGGAAATGACAACCCATTCCAGCATTCTTACTGGGAAAAACCCATGGCCAGAGGACCTGGTGGGGTACAGTCCATGTGGTCACAAAAGAGTCAGACCTGATTTAACAATTAAACAGCAGCAGCAGGAGCAGTTCCAGTTGACCACTGAGTTTGAAAAATTGTTATTTATGAGAAGTAACATGAGTTGGATTGTCATAGAGGAGTTTTGATTTATGAGTTATGTAGTAATGTAGGATGACGTGGTATTCTCCACATGGGTAGAGGAATATTACAGGTATCCACCACTTTATGAAAGTTCACTTTACCAATTTTTCTTTTATGAGGAACTACATTAGCACTTGTTTTCACTAATGAGAAAAAACCTGAAAGGGATTTTTACCTTTACCACAAAAATAGAAAAAAAATATCTAATACCATATTATTAATTTATGGTGCTATATGTGAAAAAGGTTACAACAAATTTAACACCATCTTCCTGAAGGACAAAGTGAATCCTTAAAACTGCAGATAATTTTCTTGTCTATACACCTAAACATACCACAGACAACTATGTTTCATCTGAAAGAAAGACTGATTTTTTTTTTAAAGGCCTGAATTAGAAGTTATAGCCTGCAACTTTAGAAAAGAAGGTGTCATTCAATGTAATGACTCCTGACACACTTAATGGGAGAAGTATGGATGTGAGAGTTGGACTATACAGAAAGCTGAGGGCTGAAGAATTGATGCTTTTGAACTGTGGTGTTGGAGAAGATTCTTGAGAGGCCCTTGGACTGCAAAGAGATCCAGCCAGTCCATCCTAAAGGAAATCAGTCCTGAATATTCATTGGAAGGACTGATATTGAAGCTGAAACTTCAATACTTTGGCCACCTGATGCGGAGAACTGATTCATTAGAAGAAACCTTGATTCTGGGAAAGATTGAAGGCAGGAGAAGAGTACGACAGAGGGTGAGATGGTTGGATGGCATCAAATATGAGCTGGATATGAGTTTAAGTAAACTCCGGGAGCTAGTGATGGACAGGGAAGCCTGGAGTGCTGCAGTCCATGAGGTCACAAAGAGTCGGACAAGACTGAGCAACTGAACTTGATGTAAGTTCACTAAGTTAATAAAACATGTTTGGCATCAATTTGCTTCTCTATAAAATGGGGATAATAATAAATCAACTGAAGTGAATGTGTCTGGTAGATAGTAAATTGTTCATGTAATGCAAATATGTGTATCAGACCTACAGAAAAATAGCTTTGCATTCTAACCATATGACTGTATTTTGAAATTTGATAATGTTTACCCTTCTAGTTTCAAATGACTTCTCAAGTCTTGGTATGGAAAAAAAATTCTTTCATATTCAAGAAAAACTGTGAACCATAAAGATATTTATGAAAATAAGTGTAAGTAAGGAGTAATTTCAAAGTTTCTGGCTAAATTTTTGTGTCATGAAAAGAATTAGACATTGATCATAAATTATTCCTTTCTCCTTTTGTGAGGTTCTCAGTTTATGCATTGCATAAAATTGCAGGGCAAAAAAAAAAAAGAAAATTTGTCGATACCTCCACTCTATTGTTCTTTCTCCACATTTCTAACTAAGAATTTCTATCCCTGATTTGTTTAAGCACAGGCTAAGCAAAAATAAAAGAAGTTCTAAAATTAGGGTACTATGGAAAAGCCTATTTCATACAGGTAACAATATGAAGAATTGAATAGTGCAACAGTAACAGTCTGGAGAAAAAATTTATTCTGCAATCATCAACTAGAGTATAATTGTTATCCTTCCCATTGTCTATTCTGAACCCATGGATATGAACACTGAAGCCTTGGTAAAGTACACTGAAGTTATCAAAATGCTTGATAAATGCCTTCTTGTTGTTCAGTCACCTATGGACTGCAGTTCTCCAGCCTTCCCTGTCCCTCACCTAAATGTGTAGTCATTGTTAAATATTCAACAAATGTTAATGCTTAGGACATTGCTTTCTTCTGTCAGTGATCTGCAAAATTTTTAAATTTTCTTTCACAATTTACAACAGGAACAATTTTCCCTATTTGTGTAAACAATTACTCACTTGGCATCTTATACAAATTAAGTTACTCTCTTCTTCAACAAAATCCTAACAGCATTTTTCACTTCTGTGTTTCTCACTGTGTAAATGATAGGATCTAACATAGGAATGAGGATTGTAAAGAACACAGCTACCAACTTGTTCCCAGGGTAACTGGTCACAGGACTTGTGCATCAGAATATACAAGGGCCAATGTAGAGCACCATTACTGGAGAGTGGGAGCCACATGTAGAGAGGGCTTTGCATCTTCCTTTAGAATTTCAGGGAGCTCAGAATGACTATGTAGGAGATGAGGAGCAGGAAGAAAATGGGCAAGTCCATGGCCTCACTGTTTGCTGTCACCACCATTGCAATCTTGTAAGTGTCACTGCAGGCAATTTCCAAGAATGAGAAGAAATCACACGTGAAGTGATCAATGACATTGAAACCACAGAAAGTCAAGTTAACTATGAAGGGAATCTGCACCGTGGCATGCAGGATCCCCCTTATCCAGGCCACCACTTGGAGCTGGCAGAGCCCCTGTCGCGTGGTGGTCATGTGGTGCAGAGGCTGCAGATGGCCACATAGGGGTCACAGGCCATGACAGTGAGGATGTGATGTCTGAGCCTCCCAGGAAGCACGCCAAAAAGATCTGCGTCAAGGAGTCACTCCAGGAGGTTATTCTTCTTTGGTACAACAGATGAATGATCATTTTGGGTGTAACGACAGATGTGGGAAAAGCATCTGTTAAGACCAAGTAAGTGAGAAAGAAGTATATGTGAGCAGAAAGTGTGGGGCTGAGGGAGATGGTGATGACAATGAGCAGGCTGGCCAGCACAGTGAAGAGGAAAAGAATAGTTTCTGCACATGTGGATTCTGTGTGAGTCCCAAGAGAGCAAATTCAGTCACATTGTTGGGAGGCCTGAGGAGATCCATTTAGGAAGTAACATCTTCCAGGGGCCTGAATTACCTACAAAGGAATAAAGACTAATACCTGTTAATCATGAAAGGATTGTGGTCTGAATTTCTTCACACAAATCTAGAGCAGTCACTGTAACTGTGGACCATGTCCTTGACATTTGTGCCCCAATACTTGTTTCAAGACTTTCTTACTTCTTCCATGATGACCTTTGTCTCTTCAGACACCTACTAGCTGTCATCTGTAAAGCATCTCTGGGAGATCATTTGAAATGAAATTTATGGAGAAAATATGGTGCTATGTATATGAGATCTTATTATCTTTCTGGTTTCCACCTTCATTTGATTTTACTACATTATCTCATTGTCCTAAGTTTCCAAGCCCTCCTCTGCGTCTGTGAAGTTACAAATTATAACTATCAGATGTACTTTGTAGGCTGAGAGGTCCTGTAAGCAGGTAAGAATTATTCTTTTCTCCATGAGAATTTAAATTTGAACCTTCACTTCTACCTGTGGAAAGAAAAACATTGTTAATAAAAAATTTCTAAGCAGGCAGTTAAGGGAAATATATAAAGCCTTGGCAATACACTCTACCTGGTAACTTCTGGAACTTATGTACAGGAATTCGTAAGCTATTCAGGTGTGTTTCCTCACTGTGCCTGGCATAGAGTCTACAGTACCTGAAACCCATCAGGTAACAAGAAATTCTTGGTGAATCACCATGTTCCATGGCTAAGATCAGTCCTGCTTCCCCAGACCATAAGCTTACCAGGAATTCAAGTGCTGATATCCTCTAGCTCTGTTTATCATAAATCTCTATGAGAAACATAAATTGTATGTTAATTATTTATCAACTAACAAATTTTATGTGCTTTTTACAAGCACATAAAATTTATTACTTACAATAAGTACATATTACTAGTTCACTCAGTCAACAAATATCTTTTGGGCAGTTACTAGGCATATTAGTAGGTGTATTGTGTGTTTGTTTTCACAAAGTCATAAAGAGTATCCCTGTTAAATGCCTTTAAATTCCTGAGATTTTATTACTAAAAAACAGAAATTCATCCATCCATGATATGAATGAATCTTCCCAATCCTTTATGTTTCTGTCACATGCATTCTCACACCTTCTTCTCTCATCTTTCCGTAGCATCCATCATCCATCATTCCTGGTTACAGGGTGTTTCTGTTGTTCGGTCATTAAGTCATGCCTGACCCTCTGTGGCCCCAGGGACTGTAGCCTTCCAGGCTCCTCTGTCCATAGGTTTTCCCAGGCAAGAATAGTGGGGTGAGTTGCCATTTCCTCCTCCAGGGGACCTTCCTGACTCAGGGATCAAACTGTCTACTTTGACATTGGTCAGTGGATTTCCAGTTATAGGATATTGCGTTACTAATAGAATGAATCACTTGGCGACATAATGCCCTCCCCCCAAAAAAAAGAGGACACATAAATATAGTAAAAATATATTCTGCAGAAATTCTTTTCCTTTCAAAGATAAAAATATTTACTTTTAAAATTGATTTTAATTAATTTATTATTGAAGCATAATTGCTTTACAGAATTTTGTTGTTTTCTGTCAAACCTCAACATGAATCAGTCACATGTATACATTATTCAAAATGAAAACTCCATGCTTGTGTGGAAACAAAGTACAGTAGTTTCATTTCATTCCTTATACTGAGTTGAGAACCAACCAACAGGTAAGATAAAGGTATAGTGTACATAAGTTAAGAATGCTATATAAATAATAAGTTATTTAAAAACAGTTATAAAGATATAAAAATCAGTTTTTCTACTTCTTAGATCTACAGTATTTTTTTCTAGGAAAAAACAGTAAACAAAAATATATTTTAAAGAAAAAAATTATTATTTACATCTCTGTTCAACACCATTATTAAGAGCTGTGGAAAATTTAGAAGCTACATTCAATGTTTAATATTAGAAATGGGTAAGTTAAATATAATGCATGTATTTAATTAATCTGTAGTAGTTTTTAATTTTCTTAAAAATTAATGCAGCATCATAGGAAAATTCTTATGCTGTATTATTAACTTGGGGAAATGTTGGACATTAATTTGAATTGTAAAATTATTCTAATTTAATTATAATTGTTTTATTGTTCTAATTTAAATATATATCACTTAAAAAACAAAATATTTTTTCTTCTAAATTGGTAGTGTTGCAGTTGAGTCTACCTCGAAGTTTTGCACGCTGAAAGAAGCAGTTTAAATCTAATATTGGTGAGAATGAGCACTGGTTATATAATTTTCAAGATCCGTTTAAACCTGAGAATCTATGATTATGATTCCTAGGAAAAAATATCTCACCTATGCTCATGTCTGACATAGATTCACGGTCAGGACCAAGAAATAAGTAAAGTTGTAAGGTTAAAAATGTCAACAAGCTCATCTACAATAACTCTGTTTGTTTATTTATAGATGGCACCTTTGCATAGGACCTTTCTCTGGAACCTTAAAAGTTCTGCCACATCTCCTATTTGTAGGCAAATTCTGTGAAGTTTTTCAACTGTAGTTAATTGGATCCCAGGGGTATTCACCATTATTAGAAAATCTTCTCAACAAATCAGTTATTTCAGGTAACTTAACTGAAGGCTTCGCTGGAGGGTCAGAAGGTAAAGAATCCTCCTGCACTGTGGGAGACCTGGATTCTATCCCTGGGTTGGGAAGATCCCCTGGAAGAGGGCATGGCAACTCACTCTAGTATTCTTTCCTGGAGAATCCCATGCACAGAGGAACCTGGTGGCCCTAGACCATGCGATCACAAACAGTCAGACATGACTGAGTGACTAAGCACACAGCACACAACTGAACTTCAGAGGGCAAATTTTATAGCACTCATCTTTAATTATGATCCACCCGTTAGGTGTATATGAAGACAAAACACTATGGTGAGAACAAAATACATTAATCATTTATGAATGCTGGCATTTGATAACAAACAAGCTTAATATGGAGCCTGGATATTAACTACTGTAAAAGTTAATCATTTAGGTGGGTAGTTATTAGATTTAAATTATTTTTCGTTATTATATTTTGTTTTTTATTTGATCTTTCATGCAAATTATAACCTGTAGATATCACTTTCACATATACATTAAGTGATTATATAAACCTTATCATAATATTTGCACTTCACACAAGGTAAAGGGTGTAGTACTTTTCAAAGTGTTTATACTTGCATTGTTTCTAGAAATAGATTAACATGGTTGAAAATAATTCTTTTCTTCAAGCATATTCAGAAATACTAGAATACTTTTATTTCAGCCATTTAAATTTAATTTCATAATATCCTTATGAAATAGAAATATAAGCATTGACAGACACAATTATTAACAAGGAAGCATAAGCATAAGACAAGGAATCAGAATGCCATTTTCAAACTCAAAATAAGAAGCCAGGATACTTATCTTTAAATTGCTCTTTTACAACTAAAGTGTCATGACAAGTTTAGGTTGCCACCTAATATGAGGTCTATTGCAATTATCTATTAAAGTCAATATATACCTATATTTGAAATTATATTGAAAATAAATTTAACTGAATTCAATTCAGACATATTCTTTTTTTATTTTTTATTGGAGGCTAATTATTTTACAATATTATATTGGTTGATTTTGCCATACATTGACATGAATCCATCCCAGGTGTACATGAGTTCCCCTTCCTGAACCCCCCTCCCACCTTCCTCCTCCCCTTATCCTCCCTCTGGGTCATCCCCATGCACCAGCCCCGAGCATCCTGTATCATGCATCGAATCTGAAATGAATCACCAGTCCAGACATATTCTTACATAGAACCACACTTGCTCACCATGTTCAAGTATGCTTGCATTAGCAAGAAGAAATATGAATTACACATAACTCTGGATTGACTCCAGAGAATGTGGTCACCTTAAGCAGCATGTCAATGAAGGAAATAGTTTAAGAAAACTGGTGTGTGTGTGTGTGTGTGTGTGTGTATTAGTTATTCAGTTGTGTACAACTCTTTGTAACACCATGGACCGGAACTCACCAGGCTCTCCTGTCCATGTAATTCTCTAGGCAAGAATACTGGAGCGGGTAGTCATTCCTTTATCCAGTGGATCATCCTGACCCAGGGATCAAATCTGGGTCTCCTGAATTGCAGGCAAATCTTTACCATATGAGCCATAGGGAAGCCCATATGTATATATAATGTAGAAAGAATGAATCATATTCAGTAAAAATTTTCACTTCAATAGATTAAGAATTAAAGTAATTGACAAACCCTATAGAGTAAAATCTGTATTCTATACATTGTGCAATACACTGAGTGCACAAAGACAATTAAGTAACTTTTCTCTGACTTCAGGGAGATTACAGACCAATAAGCATATATCATTAGCCAAAAGTTTATTTCATTGCTTGGAAGAACTACATAAATTTGAAACTTATCTAAGTTACCCAGTCATTTCCAAAGGGCCCACCTCCAAATATTACCACGTTAAAAAAGAATTAAGTTTTGAACTTTCAATCTATAGCAATATCCACAGCAGAGGAATAAATTACATAAGATCTGATATGCTGAAATGCTTGGTATTATTTGATAAATAGTATCATATTTGAGAAGTCTTTGAGATAATATAAGACATCCCCACGTAATAGGAATTAAAATCAAAATATGAATTTTCTCATACAGTGTGATTTACTAGCAAAAAGCACCCATCACCCCACAGCCTGAAGTGCTCATGAATACAGACTGAATAAGGCAGGCAGAATAATGTCTAATTTTAAACCTCACTCAAAGAGAGAGAGGTTTGTTTGAATGATGTCTCTGTGAAATAAAGCAATATATTCTGGCCTCTTTATGTCCTAGTACTTGTATTTATTAACGAGAGATAATAATGGCATATATTGTCAGCATCTTTCTTAAAAACTCCATCACCCAAAATATCTGGTATTAAACTCTAGTTCATGACTGAAGCTCATGGATTATGGTTTATGCTTAATTTACACATGAAAGGCAGAGTCTAGGTCTCCATGGAAGGCTATGAAACACTATAAGCAAACACAGAGACGGGGATTTTGAAAAATATCAGAGTTATTACCAGATATTCACAGCTATCTGGGAAGATTAATGGATGATCTCTATGAAAATGTAACTCCAAACAAATCTGAGCCACTTGAGGAGATAATCCAATTGGGCAAATAAGTAAGATTTGGTTAATTTACATTATTTGCAACATATTCATTCAGTTACTTTGATTTTTGCCTCCTTAAGATTATTATTTACAATTCTGAAACACCATTCTTTTCTGACATTTAAAAGGTTACCAAAAATAGCAAAATAATATTTGCAAAGTATCTTTCAGGTACAAAAACAAGACACATACATAGTTCGGTTCTGTGGCTAAGTAGAGTCCGACTCTTTGCCACCCCATGCCAGCACGCCAGGCCTCCCTGTCCATTACCAACTCCCGGAGTTTACCCAAACTTATGTCCATCGAGTCAGTGATGCCATCCAACCATCTCATCCTCTGTCATCCCCTTCTCCTCCTGCCCTCAATCTTTCCCAGCATCAGGGTCTTTTCAAATGAGTCACCTCTTTGAATCAGGGGGCCAAAGTATTGCAGTTTCAGCTTCAAAATCAGTACTTCCAATGAACACCTAGGCCTGATCTCCTTCAGGGTGGACTGGTTGAAACTCCTTGCAGTCCCAAGGACTCTCAAGAGTCTTCTTCAACACCACAGTTCAAAAGCATCAATTCTTTGGCACTCAGCTTTCTTTATAGTCCAACTCTCACACTGATACATGGCTACTGGAAAAACCATAGCCTTGACTAGAGGGACCTTTGTTGCTAGTAAAGTAATGCTCAAAATTCTCCAAGCCAGGTTTCAGCAATACATGAACCATGAACTTCCAGATGTTCAAGCTGGTTTTAGAAAAGGCAGAGGAACCGGAGATCAAATTGCCAACATCCGCTGGATCATCGAAAAAGCAAGAGAGTTCCAAAAAAGACATCTATTTCTGCTTTATTTATTATGCCAAAGCCTTTGACTGTGTGGATCACAATAAACTGTGGAAAATTCTGAAGGAGACACATACATAAGATAGCCAAATATTAATATGGCCTATTTTTGTGTGGAAAAGAGTTAACAAAATTTTTATGACATCTTAATAATATGATTCTTTAAAATTCATGATCAGTCCTATTAATTTTAAAAAATATTACATTATATGAGAGAGAAACATTAGAAAACATCCTACTACCTAAAAAAAATCCATAGTATTAAATACAGTTTAACTCATTATACAGAACACAAATCTATAGTATTAATAGTGACATTTTGTATCCAGAACTATGCACATTTTCATAAGAAAAGGTAGCAATCTTAAAAATGTATTTCAAATAAAATATATACTTTGCACTAGAAAATCATGAAAATCTTGTAGGTATGGATGTGTTTTGTTCATTGGAATTATTCACATATAAATATTTTCCTCATGCTTAAGATATTATGCTGAGTAGAAACTTAATACACTTAAAATATCACACAAGACTTTCCTGGAAAGAATAATTCTTCCTTGAAAATGCATCATATGTTTCCCTGCTGTCTCATTTTCTTTTTCTGGTCCAGAGCTTTCTCATGGCACTTTTCATCTCACCATTTCTCACAGCACAGATTAGAGGATTCAACATAGGGGTGATAATGGTATAAAACATGGCCAAGAAATTATCAGTGAGTACAGTGGAAGGAAATAGCAACCCACTCCAGTATTCTTGCCTGGAAAATCCCATGGACAGGAGTGCCTGGCAGGCTATAGCCTTTGGGGTTGCAAAGTGAGGGCACGACTGAGCGAGTTCACTTTAAGGTGGAAAGAGGTCTCACATACATAAAAACACAGGGCACAAAGGAGAGAACGAGCACGGTGATGTGGGAGCCGCTGGTGGACAAGGCTTTCTGCCTTCCTTCCTGAATAAGATTCTTTAGGGAGTGCAGGGTGACCCCCTAGGAGAAAAGAAAGAGTGTAAAGTGGACCACACCAATTGTCCCATCGTTGCCCAGCACTGTGAGGGCAAAAACATGGGTGCCAGGAAAGGCAAGTTTGAACAAAGGGTGACTGTCACACCTGAAGTGGTCAATGACATTGGGACACAGAAAGGAAGGTTGTAAACAGGAGAGGATGAAATACACCATGTAAAAATCCACCAATCCAGGCCAACAGCAACAGCAGAATACACAACTGCTGATTCATGATTGTCAAATAATGCAAGGGTTTGCAGATGCCCACGTAGCAGTCATACGCCATGACCACCATGTGTAAAATCTCAGCACCACCAAATCAGTGCTCTGTAAAAAGCTGAGTCGGTGATGCCATCCAACCATCTCATCCTCTGTCATCCCCTTCTTCTCCTGCCTTCAATCTTTCCCAGCAACAGGGTTTTTTCAAATGAGTCAGCTCTTCACATCAGGTGGCCAAAGTATTGCAGTTTCATCTTCAACATCAGTCCTTCCAATGAACACCCAGGACTCATCTCCTTTAGGATGGACTGGTTGGATCTCTCTGCAGTCCAAGGGACTCTCAAGAGTCTTCTCCAACACTACAGTTCAAAAGCATCAATTCTTCAGCCCTCAGCTTTCTTTATAGTCCAACACTCACATCCATACATGATCACTGGAAAAACCATAGCCTTGACTGGGCAGACCCTTGTTGGCAAAGTAATGTCTCTGCTTTTTAATATGCTGTTTATGTTGGTCATAGCTTTTCTTCCAAGAGCAAACATCTCTTAATTTCATGGCTGTAGTCACCATCTGCAGTGATTTTGGAGCCCTAGAAAATAAAGTCTCTCACTGTTTCCACTGTTTACCCATTTATTTGCCATGAAGTGATGAGACCAGATGCCATGATCTTAGATTTTTGAATGTTGAATTTTAAGCCAACTTTTTCACTCTCCTCTATCACTTTCATCAAGAGGTTCTTTAGTTTTTTTTTTCTCTTTCTGCCCTAAGGGTGGTGTCATCTGTGTATCTGAGGTTATTGCTATTTCTCCCAGCAATCGTGATTCCAGCTTGTGCTTCATCCAGCCCAGCATTTTGCATGATTTATTCTTCATATAATTTAAATAAATAGAGTGACAACATACACCCTTGGTGTACTCCTTTCTTGATTTGGAACTGGTCTGTTGTTGCTAATTTCCTTAGTATATAACTAAATCATTAAGATCAATTTGGAAAACATCAGCAATGGAAATAAAATGTGATATTCATTAATAAGCAGTACATTAAAAAGGAATACAAACCACTGTAAACGCGTGAATAAATGTCCAAATTCAATTTCATATATATTTATAATTAAAGTATGTAAATAAAACACAATTTATTTAATATGATTTTCAAATACCACAAATGTTTTCCAAGCAGTGTTTTTTAAGAATGTGGTCAAACAATTTTTCAGAATTAGAGGAGCAGTGAGTGTGATAAAATTTCATGGATAACATTTTAGCCATTTATCAACATAAATGGTGGTGCTAGTGGTGAAGACCTTGCCTGCCATTGCTGGAGACATAAAAGACACAAGTTTCACACCTGGATCAGGAAGATACCCTGGAGAAGCGAGTGGCCACCCACTCCTGTATTCTTGCTTGTCTTGCTCCTCCAGGTCCATGGATAGAGGAGCCTGGAGGACTACAGTCCTTAGAGTATCAGAGTCAGACATGACCGAAACAACTTAGCCTGCATGCACAAATATAAATATTGCAGACATATATGTCAGTTAAATAAACAATTCCACTTTTAGGATTCATATTTACAAAATATCAAAAAGACTGTATTGCAAAACCTGAAAAGGACTTAATACCTAAATTTTAGTGTATCTTTATAAAGAAGTTGGTCTTCCCTGGTGGCTCAGGTGGTAAAGAATTTGCCTGCAATGTGGAAGACCTGGGTTCAATGCCTGGGTTGGGAAAATCCCCTGGAGAAGGGAATGGCTACCCACTCCAACATTCTGGCTCGGAGAATTCCATGGACTGTATACTCCGGAGGGTCACAAAGAGTCGGCCATGATCCAGTATAAAGAAGTTAAGCAGGATCGTGAAACTAGAATGACTTAGATCTATATAGACTGGCATGTCTATATAGAATATATTCCAAAGGCTGAGAAGATAAATACAAATTTTATACAGAGCTAAGTGAACACATTCAAATATGAAAATATGCATTTATTTGAAAAATTATTATTTGAAGAATCTCAGAAACAGTGTACAGTGACTGAAACTGGGGGAACTGAGGGACATTGGGTGTGGAATTGGTAAGAGGTGTATTCTACACTATTATAGTTTGCTTGGCTTCTATTTTTAATACTTCTTAAAATACTCATCATATTTAAATTATTTAAAAATTAAATTATCATATTTAGTTATATGTGTAAAGCGAATGAAATTGAGTAATGATGATCTATACAGAATTAAATATTTTAGCAAGTACAATAAAAAATATATGCAAAATTTTGATGTGAAATAAAACTAATAATGAAAAAGCAATAAAAGCAAACTTGGATATGAATTTAAAATTAGAGTAACCCCATAAATAGTTAATTAACTCTTTTGCTACATAATTTTCATTGCTCTCTATTGTAAATGTAAACACCTTTCTATTGTAAATGTCCCACCTATTTAGACACAGTGGTACACAAGATGTTATACAGTTTACATATGAGCAAAGAAATTGTCAATGAAAGTATGAATGTGTAGTTCATTACTTATTTATAATTAACTTAATTCCTTGAGAGAGGAGGACAGATTTAATCAGATTTATGAAGACTTTTACTTTCTGAAGATTGGCCCTCTTGCTAAGTTACTGAAATCATTATGGGTAATGAACTAATTTGATTTGATTTGATTTTTTTCTCCAGAGTTTCTTCATAGCATTAGTCATCTCAGAATTCCTTAGACTGTAGATTAATGGGTTCAGCATGGGGGTTATGACTGTATAAAACACACTCAATGATTTGTCAATTGGGAAGGTTGTAGCTGGTCTTAAATATGTGAAAATATGGGGAACAAAGAAGCAGACAACCACAGTGATGTGGGAACCACAGGTCTGGAGGGCTTTCTGCCTCCCTTCCTGACTCAGGTTCTTCAGAGAGTGCAGGATGACTCCATAGGAGATGAGTAAGAGCAGAAAGATTATAAAGCAGATCAGTCCTCCATTGGCCAGCACTAAGATGCCAATGACAGGTGTCAGTACAGACGAGTTTCAATAAGGGGTACATGTCACACATAAAGTGATCAATGACATTGGGGCCACAGAATGGGAGCCCATAAACAGTGCTAAGTTGAATTATTGAGTGCAAAAAACCTCCAACCCAGGACACCACCAGCAGAACAGCACACACCCTCTGCCTCATGATCACCAAATAATGCAAGGGCTTGCAGATGGTCACATAGCGGTCATAGGCCATCACCAGCAGAAGGAAGACCTCAGATCCACCAAAAAATGATCTATAAACATCTGAGTCATACAAGATTCAAAGGTAATGATATTTTCCCCAAAGAGCAAGACTGAAATCAGTCTGGGGGTTATAGAAGAGGAATAAGTGACATCAATGAATGATAAGCTGGCAAGAAAAAAATACAGCGGTGAGTTCAGGGTCTTACTGACAGTTGTCGTCACAATAAAGAGCAGGTTGCCCACCACTGTCAAAATGTAGAAAAGCAAGAATATAACAAAAAGGATTTTCTGCTCCTTTGGATTCTGTGTGAGGTCCAGGAGGACAAAGTAAGGTACATTATTTCTTGGTTCCATCTATTCTGGACAGGAGCTGACTTCACATATTAGAAGAAGTTTACATACAAAACAAAGGAGAAAAGTTTTAAATGTACTAAAATTCTGTCTTCTATTTATCCTTTCAATTAAAAAATGTGCATAGAGAATCTGCTTGTGTCCAATGGGTCACAGACATTGTGATGCCCAAGTTGAATCACTTATAGTTCCTTAGAGTCAGTGATATGACACAGAATGAGGAATCAGAAAATTGCAGACACACATAATAGGTTCCACGATAAAGATACTCTCACAATGCTAAATATCACAGAGGAGAAATATATCAGTCAGACTAGAATCAGAGAAGTCTTCCGAGAAGAAGCAGGTGGATGAAACTAGAGCCTACTATACAGAGTAAAGTAAGCCAGAAAGAAAAACACCAATACAATATACTAACGCATTTATATGGAATTTAGAAAGATGCAAATGATAACCCTGTATACGAGACAGCAAAAGAGACACAGATGTATAGAACAGTCTTTGGGACTCTGTGGGAGAGGGTGAGGGTGTTATGGTTTGGGAGAATGGCACTGAAACATGTATAACATCATATGTGAAACGAATCGCCAGTTCAGGGTCGATGCATGTTACAGGATGCTCGGGGCTGGTATGCGGGGATGACCCAGAGGGAGGATAAGGGGAGGAGGGAGGTGGGAGCGGGGTTCGGGAGGGGGAACTCATGTACACCTGGGGCGGATTCATGTCAGTGTATGGCAAAACCAACCAATATAATATTGTAAAATAGCCTCCAATAAAAATAAAAATTAAAAAAAAAAAAAAAAAGAAAGTGAAATAACCAAAAGAGATGGGAAAGGAATTGCAGGAAAAGTATATCATTTATAACGTCACAAAAGTACAACACTAGAAGCCCACTTAAGCTAACATATTCCTTGTGAGTTGATCAAACTATGAATATAAAGTCACTGCCCAGAATTATCTCAAAACTGCCTAGGATTTCTTTCTTAGAGTTTCTAGCTATATATTCTTCCTAAACAATGAATACTGAGGCAGTCCAATTTTGTGTCTCTAGCCCCATCTCTATCCTCATTTTAACATAAGCAGCACTCCCAATTTTGAGTATTTACAGTTAGACATCAATTTAGTATATATAACACAAAATTTTCCACAATATAAAAGATGTCCCCCATCTTGCTAAAAGGCACCACCCTTCAATGTAATTGTTCAGGCAAAGCTTTGCACAGTGTTATCATTCTCTTTTTGCTCTCATATTATTTACTGATAACTGATAATCAAATATAGTTGATTATACTTTCAAAATATATCACAAATGTAATCGTTCTCTTCCCCTCATTTTTCCTGGTACAGAACAGTAACCTCCTGCCACTTTTCTCCATTTTTTTTATGGGGGGTGGGTGGGGAGGGTTGTCCATCAATTTGTTCTCTTGAAGCAGCTCAGATTATATTCTTTAAATCTTGTTCCAGTTATACCACTCAACTGCTCAAAATTCTTATTCTTTCAAATTTATGTATAACAATTAATATTTATAATAACAAACGCATAATCATATTTTCCCAGTTGATGAAGATAAGGCTAAGAATACTCCTTTAATTTTCCTAAGGGTACATATTTCTGCATGATAAAACAAGAATTGGAAACTAAGTTTAATATCTTTCAAAGCAGCTTAAATTCTTGCATAATAAAGTCCATAATTGTGAATCATGTTTCCCAATATTTACTGTTAGTCTTACCTTATTGGAGCGTATTCAAAACCAGAAGGAAAAGTTTTTAAATCATTCCTAAAGACCTTGATATTTTTCTTTAATCCAATATGACAAAAGAGGGCAAAAAGTTGCAATATTACCTCAGAATATGTTTGATTTCATTCGGCTGTCTGTTCATTTCTTCAATGGATTCTTCCATTTATTCAGAAGAATGTTTTTATTTGAACTTTAGATTGTTTAAAAGAAATTCCACAGTACCCAAAAAATAAAAGTTTACCATGTTAAGATAATTTCTCAAAAGGCTATGCAAATTCTAGGTTTATATAGGAAGAACAACTATTTCCAGGAAAATTTGTTTCTAGTAAATTTTTTCTTAACTTCAAGATAGAAAAATTTCAGTGAACTGCTTAACACTTCTCGCTCTGTCACATTGGTACATCCAAACTAGTTGACTTAAGATTTTGAGAAAAATTCTCCGGCTGTCCTTCACATATTTTAGTGCAATATTTTAAGCCTAACAAAGGACCTCCTGAAACTTTTATATCAGTTCCTAAAAGAACATCATCTATTTTCCTAAAAGAAACAAAGATCACTTTTATCCCTTCTAACCACATTTAACATTTTGTCTTAGAACTGGAATGTATCCAATATTGATTATTTCTTAATTAAATTCATTAGGACTTTCCATTAAATTTTAAAAATATATCTGTATGTAAAGAGGTATGCTGTGCAGTTGTGTCCAGCTTGTTTGTAACCCAATGGACTCCTCTTTCCATGGGAATTCTCCAGCAAGAACACTGGAGTGGGTTGGCATGCCCTCCTCCAGGGGATCTTCCCACACTAGGGATTGAACCCAGGTCTCCCGCATTGCAAGCAAATTCTCTGAGCCACCAGGGAAGTCCCTATGCAAAGATACTACTAAACAAAAGACAGATATTTAGGGTGGAGTAGCAAAGGTGGTACAATAGAAAGACCCTGGATTCATGTCCTCCCATGGCAACATTGAAATTCTGACTATTTACAGAGTGACCATTTTTGAGAATGGTCAAAAATGGTCCATTTTTGGACTCAGTGAGTGGCAGAAATTTTCCACTATTAATAAAGATATAAAAGGGCCATTGCAGGTTAGGTAGGAGTGCCAAATACAGTGTATAGGCAACTCCCATATTTTGGGTAGGCAATACAAAAATGAGAGGATAATCCAGTTGAAGAGGCTCCCCAAAGGAACAGATGGCTCTGAGCCCCATATTAAGGTACTCATACGAGAGGTCCTGCACTAGGAAGATAAGCACCCAAAACATTTGACATTGAAAGCCAGTGGGGTTAACTTTGGTGAGAACCAGAGGACTTGGGATATAGAGACTCCAGATTTAAAGGTCACACACAGACAAGACCTCTTTCAGAAATATCTATTTGAATGGAGACTGAGTCAGATGTGCTTGAAGACCTTCCCAGAGGGCTAAGAGGAAGTTGGGATTCATATTGGGGATATAGATGTTGGCAGCACCAATTTGGTGGAGATAGCCCATAAAAAGAACACTGCTAATGGTAAATACCATACAGAGATCCTCCCTCTGTCTTTATAGTGCTGGGGGCAGGCCCAGCCAGCAGTCAGGCAGAACAAACCTTAGGAAGCTCCAGGCCAAGCAGCTAGCTGGGCAAGAACATAGCCATGCACCAACAGACTGGCTATCATAGAACTCCTTGAACCCATAGCTGAGATGAGACCCAAGAACAGACACCAGTTAGCCAGCACCAGGACCATCCTCATCCGCCAGGGTACCAACCTGGGACAATGCGGGCTCATCTCTGTCCATCTGTGGGCCAAAGCCAGATGAGGACCCTAGGCCCAGATAGATTGTCTAGGACACTGCTCCACTCACCACTGGATTGGTGACAGCCACAGAAGGCAATGTGTCACGTCCATGAATGTAGGGTATATTCATGATGAAGAAAAATTCTGCATATTGATAAATGATGGTGATTACACAACTGTATGTATTTTGTCAAAACCTTCAGGATGTAGACTAAAACGATGAATGATGTCCTGTGAAAATTATGTACTATGTAAAGATGAAAAACAAAAATATTTCCTTTATTAAATAACAGAGACTTAGAAAATGTAATTAAGGTCAATACTATTTATAATATCATCTAAACATAAGAATGACTACATTTACAATGAAACAAACTAGATCTGTATGAACATAAAAGAAGACAAGTGAAAAGACAGATCCAGTATGTAAGAATTCTCAATTCTTCAAAGGCAAAAAAATTTTGTCAAGCAATTTTCATAGAAAACACTAACTAAATTTAGTTTTCCTTAGATTAGCTTATTTAAATTCAATTTTAAAATATAAACATGCAAGAGTAGACATAGTTTTGTTAAAGAATAGTAATGGAGAAGTCTTAACCTAATTAGCTCTCAAAGTATATTTTAAATCAAATACATTACATCATGTTAAATAGCACATGAATAGAGATTAATGGATAATAATAGTAACTTGAACTGGATTCAAACACATACTCTATTTTAGAATATAAAGTTGGAATATCAAAGACATTGGGAAAATAATTATGCTTTGATAAAAATAGCCATCCACAAAAATAATTAAAATTTGGTCACTATTTAACTCCTTATATACAATTAATGTGCAGATGGTTCAAAAACTGAAATGAAAAACATAAAACAAGAAGAAGACTTCAAAAATTGTGTTCAAAACTGTGGAACATTATTTTGGTAACATTGAAATAGGAAAACTATTTCTAAACAAGGCATAAAATCCAAAGAAAATATTGATAGATTTGACTGTGCAAATGTGCAAATATTTCTAGAGGACCAAAATATTCTGCACAGTATAAATACATCAAGAATAATCACAAGATAGAAATGCAATAATTACAAATACATGGTAAAAGGTATAATTTCTTTAATATATAACTAAATTGTAAAAATCAGTGTAGAAAATATCAGCAATCAAATAAAATATATAATATTCATTAATAAGTAATTGATGAAGAAAAGAAATAACTTTAAACAGTTAAAGAGATGCCAAAATTCAATTATATTTACATATTTATGATTAAAGTACACAAGTGAAGCATAACTCCTTTCATCAGATGTGTGTGTTTGCATGTGTGCCCAGTCACGTCCTACTCTTTGCAACCCCATGGATTGCAGCCTGCCAGGCTCCTCTGTTCATGGTATTTTTCCAGGCAAGAGTACTGGAGTGGATTGCCATTTCCTCTTCCAGGGGATCTTCCCAGCCCAAGAATCAAACCCAGGTCTCCTGCATCTCCTGTTTTGAAAGGCAGATCCTTTATCACTGAGCCACTTGGGAAGCCAGTCAGATGTCAGATACACACAAGTTTGATAACCCTGGTTATTCAGAAGTGTTAAAATGCATTTTCCAGAATTAGGGGAGTGGTGGGTTTGGTATAAGCATGTGGATGACATTTTGGCAATAACTATGAGCATCAGCATTTTGAATACACATGCCAAATGAACTAACAATTCCACTTCTAGGATTCATACTTACAAAATCTCAAAAAGATTTCATTGTAGAGTTATACATCATAGAAAATTATGGGAAAAATCTGAAGATGACTGGATACCTAGATTTTAGTGTTTTTTTATGAAGTTAAGCAGTACGATGAAAGTAGAATGAGTCAGCTGTACATCATCTGTCATGTAAAGATCTTCTGGAGGCTCAGAAGTAAAACAGAAAATTTATACACAGAGACATGAACACACACATATATGAAATCGTGTTTGCATTTGTATTATTATTTGTTGAAGAATCTCAGGAGTGACTGGAGCAGTATAGTGACTAGATATGAAAGGAGTGAAAGACTCCGGTGTGGCAAGCATAGGATTTTATTTTGCACTATTCCATTTTCATGAGTTCTAAAGTTTCTTACACATCATACTTTAAATTTTTATTTTAAAACTTAAAATATGACATTAAAATTTCATCAGTAAAGCAAATGAAATTGAATACAGAGAACAGCCTACATATAAATATTTTAATCAGTATAATAAGAAAAGACGCAAGATTCTGACATAAAATCAAACTAAGAATATGAAAGTAAATACAAAAATTACTTAAAATTAGTGTAATTCTATAAAATTTTATTATCTAATTAATTATAAGTTCTTTACTGACTACTTACTATGATTTTCTAGGTTCAGTGATAAGCCATCCATCATACAGTTTACATTCTAGTAGGGAAACTGTCACAGAGAGCAAGAACATATAGTTCATTCTTTAATTATAATTAACTTAATTGTTTGAGAAAAAAAGAAAATTTGCATCAGATTCATGAAGACTTACATTCTAAGGACTGGCTGTAATGTTAATTTTTCATGAGGAATAGTTCATTTTATTTAATACTTGATCTACCTTTTTTTCTCCAGAGCTTCTTTATTTCATTTGTCATCTCAGAATTTCTTAGACTGTAAATTAATGGATTCAGCATAGGGGTTATGATTGTATAAAACACACTTAGTGATTTGTCAATAGAGAAGGTGGTAGAGGGCCTTGCATATACGAAAATACAAGGAACAAAGAAGCAGACAACCACAGTGATGTGGGAACCAAGGTCTGGAGGGCTTTCTGCCTCCCTTCCTGACTCAGGTTCTTCAGAGAGTGCAGGATGACTCCACAGGAGATGAGTAAGAGCAGAAACACTACAGAGCAGATCAGTCCTCCATTGGCCACAACTAAGATGCCAATGATATAGGTGTCAGTACAGACGAGTTTCAGTAGAGGGTACATGTCACACACAAAGTGATCGATGACATTGGGGCCACAGGATGGGAGCCTGTAAATAGTGCTAAGTTGAATTACTGAGTGCAGAAAACCTCCTGTGCAGGACAGCACCAGCAGAACATCACACACCCTCTGTCTCATGATCAACAAATAATGCAAGGGCTTGCAGATGGCCACATAGGGGTGATAGGCCATTGCTAAAAGAAGAAAGACCTCTGATCCACCAAAAATGTGCTGTATAAACAGCTGAATCATGCAATATTCAAAAGATATTTTCCGCAAAGAAAAAGTCTGATATCAATCTGGGTGTAATACAGTAGGAATAAGTGACACCCATAAATGACAAGCAAGCAAGAAAAAAATACATTGGTGAGTTCAGGGTCTTACTGAAAGTTATAGTCACGATAATGAGCAGGTTGCCCACCACTGTCAAAATGTAGAAAAGCAAGAACATAATAAAAGGACTTTCTGTTCTTTTGGATTCTGTGTGAGGCCCAGGAGAACAAAGCAAGTTACATTGTTCCTTGATTCTATCTATTCTGGACAGTAGCTGACTTCACATATTATGAAGCAGTTTACCTAGAAAACAAGGGGGAAAGCTTTTAAAACAGACTTAAATTTTGCTTTCCATTTATACATTCAAATGAAAGAAGGTGCATGGAATATCTATTTGTGTACAGTAAGTCATAGACAACATTGTGATACCCTAGTTGATTAAGTCATAGTTCCCTACACTCAATGATAAGTATCAGAAAATTCCAGATCAGTTTCTTAAGTGCTATAAGAATACTGACACAATGCTAAGTATCACAGTGTAAGAATATCACAATTAAACCGGAATCAGAGAATTCTTACCAGGAATAGAAGTGCTTTATTGAGTTTTAAAGGAAATGCTGCTGCTGCTAAGTCACTTCAGTCGTATCCGACTCTGTGTGACCCCATAGACGGAAGCCCACCAGGCTCCCCCATCCCTGGGATTCTCCAGGCAAGAACACTGGAGTGGGCTGCCATTTCCTTCTCCAATGTGTGAAAGTGAAGTCGCTCAGTCGTGTCCGACCCTTAGCGACCCCACGGACTGCAGCCTACCAGGCTTTATGCAAATTTCTAAAATAGCATTTATAAAGTCAATATGGATAATACTTGAGACTAGCTAAACTGATACACATGTTCCCTGTTGGTAGATTAGTCTATGAAGATAGGGTCACTGTCAGATTGTGTTAGAATTTACTGAGAAGACTTTCTGTGTGTCTGTATTTCGATGTCTCCAGTTTCCTGCCCTATAAATGCTGATGTCATCCAATGTTGTGTCTCCAGGTCCTACCTCCACCCTTTTGTTGACACTTGTATGAGCAATATCTCCAACTTTGGATATCTGGATCTGGATATCTATTTAGTATATATAACAAAACTTTTTGAAGGTTTTCCTCATTATTGATACCTCCTTCAAAAACTCTCACAGTGTTCATCACTCCATTTTTGCACTCATATTACAACTTTCTCCCTTTAACAAATCCTGTTGTCTCTACTTGCATATTGTTTCACAAATTTGATCATTTCCTATCTCCCCATTTCCTTTCTAGCCCACAGCACTAGCTTCCTGGCAAGTCTTTCCACTTTTATTCTGCCCTCCAACAACTTGCTTTCCTGAAACAGTTCAAATTATACTCTTTACATCTTGTTCAGATTATATCACTCAAGTGCTCAAAATAGTTTTAGTAGATTCCAATCATGCTCTTATGATTTAATGTATCATAATTAGTATTTACAATAACAAGTACTGTAATTACTTATTACCATTCCATAACTGATGAAAATGAGGTTCATAATATATCATTAATTTTCTCAAGGGCACACATTTTTAAGTGATAAAACTAGAATCAGAACCTAAGTTTGATATATTTCATAATGATTTAGCTCCTTGCATTGTAAAGAAAGCCACACAATTGTGAACCCTGGTTCCCACTATTCACTACTTATCTTACCTTGTGGAAGCTTTCTCATACTCTGAAGAAAGACTTTTTAAGTTACTCATAAAATCCTGGAATTCTTGCATCCAGTAGGACAACATAGATTGAAAGCCTGCATTATTACATGAAGAAATATTTTCTTTTTATTTGTCTGGTCATTTATTCTATGGTGTTTTCAGATTATTTGAAATACTGTTTTTATCTGCATTAAAATAGTTTAAAAGAAATTCCACAGTGCACACAAAATTAAAAAAAAATTATTATATTAGAGAAATTGATCCAAAAGACAAGCAAACACTAGGTTTACATATAAAGATAGAAGCTAGCCATTTCCAGGGAAATTTGTCTTAAGTAACTACTTTTCCTATTAACTTCAAAATAAAATTTTAAAAAATACCACTTATTTCTTTTTTGGGGGGGGGTATTTTATTTTATTTATTGGAGGCTAATTACAATATTATATTGGTTGGTTTTGCCATACACTGACATGAATCCACCCCGGTTGTACATGTGTTCCCCTTCTTGAACTCCCCTCCCACCTCCCTCCTCCCCATATCCTCCCTCTGCGTCATCCCCGTACACCAGCCCCGAGCATCGTGTATCATGTGTCGAGACTGGACTGGTGATTCATTTCACATATGGTAATATACATGTTTCAATGCCATTCTCCCAAACCATCCCACCCTCACCCTCTCCCACAGAGTCCCAAAGACTGTTCTATACATCTGTGTCTCTTTTGCTGTCTTGTATACAGGGTTAAGGTAACCATCTTTCTAAATTCCATATATATGTGTTAGTATACTGTACTGGTGTTTTTCTTTCTGGATTACTTCACTCTGTATAATAGGCTCCAATTTCATCCACCTCATTAGAACTGATTCAAATGTATTCTTTTTGATGGCTGAATAATACTTCATTGTGTATATGTACCAAAGTTTTCTTATCCATTCGTCTGTAGATGGACATCTAGGTTGTTTCCATGTCCTCGCTATTATAAACAGTGCTGCGATGAATATTGGAGTACACGTGTTTCTTTCAATTCTGGTTTCCTCGGTGTGTTTGCCCAGGAGTGCGATTGCTGGGTCGTAAGGCAGCTCTATTTCCAGTTTTTTGAGGAATCTTCACACTGTTCTCCATAGTGGCTGTACTAGTTTGCATTCCCACCAACAGTGTAAGAGGGTTCCCTTTTCTCCATACCCTCTCCAGCATTTATTGCATGTAGACTTTTGGATACCAGCCATTCTGACTGGTGTGAAATGGTATCTCATTGTGGTTTTGATTTGCATTTCTCTGATTATGAGGGATGTTGAGCATTTTTTCATGTGTTTGTTAGCCATCTTTATGTCTTCTTTGGAAAAATGTCTGTTTAGTTCTTTGGCCCATTTTATGATTGGGTCGTTTATTTTTCTAGAATTGAGCTGCAGGAGCTGCTTGTATATTTTGGACATTAATTCTTTGTCAGTTGATTCATTTGCTATTATTTTCTCCCATTCTGAAGGCTGTCTTTTCACCTTGATTCTTTAGCCCCATCTGATTCTACCATGTTAGTGGAGCCAGACTAGTTGCCTTGCAATTTTGAGAGGCTTCCTTGTGTTACTGCTGCTGTTGTTGTTTTTATGTATTGCTTTAAGTCTATGAAAGATCTTCCTGAGAAATCTATATCAGTTCTTAAAAGACTATCGACTCCTTTTCCTCAATACGATCAAAGAACACTGGACTTTTTATCCCTTATAGCCACATTTATCATTATCTTAGACTTGGAATGTGTCCAAGACTGATTCTTGCTTAATTAAATTCGCTGGGATTTTCAACTGAATTTTATTAATGCATCTGTATGTAAAGATACTATTGGACCATCACAGAATTAATTAGGGTCAGAAACATGAAACATGGAAAAAAAAATTTGTGAACCATATTAAGACTACTGCCAGTCAAGAACAAAATATCGACCCAATCATTTTGTTTAAGTGAAGATTAATTCATCATGTATTTCCCCTTTTGCTATAGAAAATTTTTCTCTTTTTATTGAGAGCTCAATTTATACTGCCTCGATGTTTGATCAAATATAGAAAAATTTAATCACCAAATCAGGTATAATAACAAATTTTATCCCATTATTAACTTTATTTTAATGTAGAATACCTACATTTCACACAAACTATACTATGGGTTAAGATACAGCAATTAATAAAACAGGAGAAAATAGCATGTAAAATTTCCTTCATGCATGGAATTTGTATTCTTAAGATGGAGTAGGACAATATCAGTTCAGTTAAGTTCAGTTCAGTTCAGTCGCTTAGTCGTGTCCGACTCTTTGCTACCCCATGAACCACAGCACGCCAGGCCTCCCTTTCAATCACCAACTCCCGGAGTTCACTCAAACTCATGTCCTTCGAGTTGGTGATTCCATCCAGCCATCTCATTCTCTGTCGTCCCTTTCTCCTCCTACCCCCAATCCCTCCTAGCATCAGACTCTTTTCCAATGAGTCAACTCTTCGCATGAGGTGACCAAAGTATTGGAGTTTCAGCTTTAGCATCAGTCCTTCCAATGAACACCCAGGATTGATCTCCTTTAGAATGGACTGGTTGGATCTCCTTGCAGTCCAAGGGACTCTCAAGAGTCTTCTCCAGCACCACAGTTCAAAAGCATCAATTCTTCAGCAATCAGCTTTCTTCACAGTCCAACTCTCACATCCATACATGACCACGGGAAAAACCACAGCCTTGACTAGACGGACCTTTGTTGGCAAAGTAATGTCTCTGCTTTTTAATATGCTATCTAGGCTGGTCATAACTTTCCTTCCAACGAGTAAGCGTCTTTTAATTTCCTGGCTGCAATCAGCATCTGCAGTGATTTTGGAGCCCAAAAAAATAAAGTCTGACACTGTTTCCACTGTTTTTCCATCTATTTCCCATGAAGTGATGGGACCAGATGCCATGATCTTCGTTTTCTGAATGTTGTGCTTCAAGCCGACCTTTTCACTCTCCTCTTTCACTTTTATCAAGAGGCCTTTGAGTTCCTCTTCATTTTCTTCCATAAGGGTGGTGTCATCTGCATATCCGAGGTTATTGATATTTCTCCCAGCAATCTTGATTCCAGCTTGTGCTTCTTCCAGCCCAGCGTTCCTCATGATGTACTCTGCATATAAGTTAAATAAGTAGGGTGACAATATACAACCTTGTCGTACTCCTTTTCCTATTTGGAACCAGTCTGTTGTTCCATGTCCAGTTCTAACTGTTGCTTATATATATAAGAGACACTTTAATAAAGAACTTGTAGTCTTATTTAGTGCATATAAGACAAGATATAGAGTACTGTAACAGAAACAAGAGGGAGGATTCTACTGTGGGTAATATAATCAGCAAAGACCTTTCCTGAAAGGTGATGCTGAAGTTGAGATTGAAAGGATAGGAATTGGCTGCCATCGGAAGCACTGTTAAAGACAGCAAAATTAACTAAAATTATCTAACTTCAGATTTGACCTGGTCTATAAGTAGAAAAACGTAAAAATTTAACAAGAATTTTTATTTCAGTGCTATGTTGCAAAAGAAGGGATTTCCCCTGTGGTTCAATGGGTAAAGATTCTGTCTGCAACACAAGAGACATAGGAGACATGGGTTCACTCCCTGCGTCAGGAAGATCCCCTGGAGAAGGAAATGAAACCCTCTCCAATATTTCTTGCTTGAAAACTCCCCTGGACAGAAGAGCCTGGTGGGCTACAGTCCAAAAGATCAAAACAAATTGGACAGGACTGAGCAACTAAGCACATGTTACAAAGTAGTGGTGAGAATGTTGCACTCATGTCTTGATCCAGATTTTAAAGAAAAAGTTTTTAATCCTTTAATGTTAATTGTGATCTGAGTTGTAAATATGTCATAAACCACTTTTATTACATTCAGGTACATTCCGACCATTTTTGAGAGTTTCTTTTTACTATGAAAAGATGTTGATTTTTTGTGCAATCAATGAGCAACACATAAAGGAAATTAAGAATAAAATTCTCCTTGTAATAGCACGAAAAAGAATAACATATTTGAGTAAACTTAAGCAAGGAAGTGGGAGGAGGCAATGGCACCCTACTCCAGTACTCTTGCCTGGAAAATCCCTTGGACGGAGGAGTCTGGTGGGCTGCAGCCCATGGGGTTGCTAAGAGTCGGACACGACTGAGCGACTTCTCTTTCACTTTTCACTTTCATTCATTGGAGAAGGAAATGGCAACCCACTCCAGCGTTCTTGCCTGGACGGGGGACGGGGGAGCCTTATGGGCTGCCATCTATGGGGTCGCACAGAATCAGACACGACTTAAGCGACTCAGCAGCAGCAGCAGCAGCAGGCAAGGAAGCAAGAAGTCTCACACTGAAAACTACAAAACACTGCTGAAAGATATTCGAGAAGAAATACATAAATGGCAAGACATTCATGAGCTGGATATTTAATATTATTAAGATGTCAATGATACCTAAAATAGGTTTTCCCAGGTGGTGCTAGTGGTAAAGAAACCACCTGCCAATGTAGGAGGCATAAAAGACATGGCTTGATCCCTAGGTTTGGAAGATTCCCTGGAAGAGGGCATGGCAACCCACTCCAGTATTCTTGCCTGGAGAATCCCATGGAGAGAGGAGCCTGGTGGGCTACAGTCCATGGGGTTGCAAAGAGTCAAACACATCTGAAATGACTTAGCACACAGGCACATTACTTAAAATAGTCTACATATTCAGTGCAATCAGTATCAAAATCTAAAGAAAAAAAAATTTTTTTTGCAAGAGTAGAAAATTCAAACTAAAAATTTATATGGAATTTCAAGTGATTCCAAATGTGTAAAACACTAATACTTTCTGTTTCCAAAACACAGTTTAAAGCTATGGTAATCAAATGAGTGTGCTGTTGCTGCTAAGTCACTTCAGTCGTGTCCAACTCTGTGTGACCCCATAGACAGTAGCCCACCAGGCTCCGCCGTCTCTGGGATTCTCCAGGCAAGAACACTGGAGTGGGTTGCCATTTCCTTTTCCAAATGAGTGTGCTACTGGAGTATAAAGGCATGGGCAGGCTGCAGTCCATGGGCTTGCAGAATCAGACACAATTGAGCGACTGTGCTCACACACATACACATTGGCATATAGACAAACATAAAGAGATACAGGGTGGCATGGCCAAAACAGTACTGTAGAAGGACTGTGAGCTCATGTCTGCACGTGGGAACACCAAAATTACAACTATTCACAGAGCAGCTATTGATGAGAATGACTTGAAGACCAATAGAAAATATCCTCTATTACTAAAAATATAAGGAAGAAACCACAACAAACAGGGAAGAATAGCTGATACAGGGTATAGTCTAGTCCCATACTATGGGTAGGCAAAAATCAAACAAGAGGACCTTCCAGTTACAGAGGTTCTCCCAAAGGAGGAAGGGATGTGAGCTTCACATCAAGCTACTGAGACCAGGGGTCCTGCACTAAGAATATGAGCCCCTAAATGTTTGGCTTTTAAAGTCAGTGGGATATCTCTTGAGGTGACCCAGAGACCTTGAGAAATAGAGGCTCTAGTTCTAAAGGTCACACATAGTATAAGACCCATGACAGAAGAGTCATTTGAAAGAAGACTGAGTCAGACACACCTGTTGATCTTGGAGAGCATGCCAGAGAGTTAGGAAGAAATTAGGCCTCACCTTGGGGACATAGGTGCAGGCATCAGCCATTTCGGACAGCTATCCCATGGCAAGGACACTGAGGCTGGCAAGGACCTTATTGGAATCCTCCTTCTAGCTTTTCAGTAGTGGGATTCAGCACTACCCAAGACAAGGTAGCACAAATCTTGAGAAGCCCTAGGTCAAACATCTGACTGAGCAAGGCACAGCCCTGTTCACAATCAGGCTGGCTACTGTAGATCCCTTTAGCGTCCACCTGACCTGTGACTCAGGCCTCTCCATCAGTTCGTCAGCACCAACCCCACCACCAGACTCCCACACCAAGAGAAATAGTGATACCAGTCCCAACACAACTTGGACCTAGTCTCCACCCACTTTTGCACCAAAACTAGCAACAGGATCCAGTTCTATCCACTAGCGCCAGGACCCATTGGTTCATAGCCCTGAACATTGTCACATGTACACCAGTCCTAGGACCAGAATGGCTTATCAGCTAGTTATGTCCCAATGCAGCCTACTCACCAGTGAGATAGCAGCAGCCCCAGGATCCCCTGGGCACTAGCTGGGAGCTGACACCAGCTCTGAAATCCCTGTTCTAAAGCTAGAGGTCCCAGGACGTGGTTCAGCTCAGCAGTGGACTGGTAGCCACCTCAGGGACTGGCCTGAGTAGGCCTTGGTTTCCATCCACTGGGCCACAGCCCTATTCAACAACAGCAGACACTTGCTTCAGGAGCACCAAGATTCTGCATCCAGCCTTGTCAGAGACAGTCTACCCTCCAGCATACCAGCATCACACCAGTACAACTTGACTCAGTCTTGCTACAGGTATGATACAGGGTTCAGTCCAGTACACATGGAGGCCCTGAGCCAGCCTACCTGGAACTGGACTCTGCCCAGAAGTTGGTAAGAACAAACCTGAGGCTCCATGGCCAGTTTCCTTCCAACCCACATTACCCACCATGGGCCTGCACTAGGACTGGGATTTCTTGGTTAAGCAACCAACAGTGCCAGTACCTGGTTCATCCAGCAGCAGTGGAGAAACACTGGACAAGGTGTGTCTATTCAAACAGTGGGAACTGGGACCACCCATGCAGTGTTCCCACAGTACTGAGCCCACAACAATAGTGGATCATGAAGCCACATAATGGACATTGTGGGAGCATATACCTTTGGTGACCAGAGGGAACTGTGCTTATGGAACATTTTCCACATAAGGCCACTTCCTCAAGACTGAAAAAATGAAAGCACCGATTATATAGAAATAAAATTAAAATTAGGCAAAATTAAGTGACTGAGTGATATGTTCCAAATGAGCAAACACAATAAAAACCCCAAAAGAAGAGCTAAAGAAAGTGGAGATAAGAACACGACCTGAGTAATACTCCATTGTGTACATATACCACAGCTTTCTTATCCATTCTTCTGCAGATGGACATCTAGGTTGCTTTCATGTCCTGGCTATTAAAACAGTGCTGCGATGAACATTGGAGTACATGTGTCTCTTTCAATTCTGGTTTCCTCGGTGTGTATGCCCAGGAGTGCGATTGCTGGGTCGTAAGGCAGCTCTATTTCCAGTTTTTTGAGGAATCTCCACACTGTTCTCCATAGTGGCTATACTAGTTTGCATTCCCACCAACACTGTAAGAGGGTTCCCTTTTCTCCATACCCTCTCCAGCATTTATTCCTTGTAGATTTTTGGATAGCAGCAATTCTGACTGGCGTGAAATGGTACCTCATTGTGGTTTTGATTTACATTGATAATTATGAGTGATGTTGAGCATCTTTTCATGTGTTTGTTAGCCATCAGTATGTCTTCTTTGGAGAAATGTCTGTTTAGTTCTTTGGCCCATTTTTTGGTTGGGTCGTTTATTTTTCTGGAATTGAGCTGCAGGAGTTGCTTGTATATATTTGAGATTAATTCTTTGTCAGTTGCCTCATTTGCTATTATTTTTTCCCATTCTGAAGGCTGTCTTTTCACCTTGCTTATAGTTTCCTTTGCTGTGCAGAAGTTTTTAATTTTAATTAGGTCCCATTTGTTTATTTTTGCTTTTATTTCCAATATTCTGGGAGGTGGGTCATGGTGGATCTTGCTGTGATTTATGTCGGAGAGTGTTTTGCCTATGTTCTTCTCTAGGAGTTTTATAGTTTCTGGTCTTACATTTAGATCTTTAATCCATTTTGAGTTTATTTTTGCGTATGGTGTTAGGGAGTGTTCTAGTTTCGTTCTTTTACAAGTGGTTGACCAGCTTTCCCAGCACCACTTGTTAAAGAGATTGTCTTTTCTCCATTGAATATTCTTGCCTCCTTTGTCAAAGATAAGGTGTCCATAGGTGCATGGATTTATCTCTGGACTTTCTATTTTGTTCCATTTGAATCAGTCCTTTTTTTTTTCAATTAGTTTTTAAAATTTAATAAACGGTACAAAGCACAATGCCATAAACATTAACAGTTAAAATATCACCAAATGAAAAAAATACTACAGAATACACAGTTGCAAAAAGTTACATTAAGTTATTTTACAACTGCCTCAAGCTGCAAAAAGAAAACAAAAAAATCATTACATTAGAACTGAATTAAAATCAGTTCTAATGAGATGGATGAAACTGGAGCCTATTATACAGAGTGAAGTAAGCCAGAAAGAAAAACACCAATACAGTACACTAAAAGAGTCGGACACGACTGAGCGACTGAACTGAACTGAACACATATATATGGAATTTAGAATGATGATAACCATAACCCTGTATACGAGACAACAAAATAGATACAGATGTGTAGAACAGTCTTTGGGACTCTGTGGGAGAGGGCTAGGGTGGCATGACTTGGGAGAATGACATTGAAACATGTATATTATCATATGTGAAACAAATCGCCAGTCCAGGTTCTATGCATGATACAGGATGCTCAGGGCTAGTATACTGGGATGAACCAGAAGGATGGGATAAGGAGAGAGGTGGGAGGGGGGTTCAAATGGGGAACACATGTACACCCGGGGCAGATTAACGTCAATGTATGCCAAAACCAATACAATAATGTAAAGTAATTAGCCTCCAATTAAAATAAGTAAATTAAAAAAAAAAAAAACAAACCTCTACCTGATAGGGTTTAAGATAATGATCATAAAAATTTCCATAGAATTTGGAAGACTAGGTGAACAGAGGAAGAAGTTGAAAGACAGAATTGGCTAATATAAAGATTAACCAGAGATGAATAATACAATAATTGAAACACACACACACACACACAAACACACACACTATGAAGAATCAACAGTAGATCATATGATACAGAGGAGTGGACCAGAGAGATGAAGCACAGAGTAATTTGAATCAATAATTCTGAATAGAAAAAATAATTTTTAAAATGAGGAGAGTTTAAGAGACCAATACTCCAAAGGACGGAGGAGCCTGGTAGGCTGCAGTCCATGGGGTAACTAAGGGTCGGACACGACTGAGCGACTTCACTTTCACTTTTCACTTTCATGCATTGGAGAAGGAAATGGGAACCCACCCCAGTGTTCTTGCCTGGAGAATCCCAGGGACGGGGGAGCCTGGTGGGCTGCCATCTATGGGGTTGCACAGAGTCGGACACAACTGAAGCGACTTAACAGCAGCAGCAGCAGGCAGGATTAAGCATCATAATATTCACATTATAGAGGCCGCACAAGGAAGAGAGAGAGAGGAAAGGGCAGAGAACATAGTTGAAGACATAGTAGCTAACCTTTTCCCTAACCTGGGCAAAGAGACAGACAAGAATATCTAGACATCATAGAGAGCCCCAAGCAAGATTAAACCAAAGATGATGCTACGAAGTTTTGTAATTACGGTGAAGAAAGTTAAAGACAGAATATTTAATAAAGCATGGGAAAAGCAACAAGTGAGAACGAAAGTTTTATAGACAAAGAAAAGCTCAAGATGTTCAGCACCGCATAACTGGCTTTACACACATACACACACAAAAATATTAAAGGAAAGGTCATAACTAGAAATATAAAAATCATGAATAGAAAGATATCATTGGTAAAGGAAAAAATAGACTACAGGTAGTAGTAGTAAAACACACACACACACACATAAAGCTAGTAAGAAAGTTAGCAGAAGAAAGCAGTAAAACCATCCAGCAATATATACACAGTAAGTAGTTAACCAGACCACCTGACCTGCCTCCTGAGAAGTCTGTATGCAGGTCAGGAAGCAACAGTTAGAACTGGACATGGAACAGACTGGTTCCAAATAGGAAAAGGAGTGCGTCAAGGCTGTATATTGTCACCCTGCTTATTTAACTTATATGCAGAGTACATCATGAGAAACGTTGGGCTGGATGAAGCACAAGCTGGAATCAAGATTGCTGGGAGAAATATCAATAACCTCAGATATGCAGAAGACACCACCCTTATGGCAGAAAGTGAAGAGGAACTAAAAAGCCTCTTGATGAAAGTGAAAGAGGAGAGTGAAAAAGTTGACTTAAAGCTCAACATTCAGAAAACTAAGATCATGGCATCTGGTTCCATCACTTCATGGCAAATAGATGGGGAAAAAGTGGAAACAGTGGCTGACTTTATATTTGGGGGGTCCAAAATCACTGCAGATTGTGACTGCAGCCATGAAATTAAAAGACGCTTACTCCTTGGAAGGAAAGTTATGACCAACCTAAACAGCATATTAAAAAGCAGAGATATTATTTTACCAACAAAGGTACGTCTAGTCAAAGCTATGGTTTTTCCAGTGTGGATATGAAAGTTGGACTGTAAAGAAAGTCGAGTGCTAAAGAACTGATACTTTTGAACTGTGGTGTTAGAGAAGACTTTTGAGAGTCTCTTGGTCTACAAGGAGATCCAAACAGTCCATCCTAAAGGAGATCAGTCCTGGATGTTCACTGGAAGGACTGATGTTGAAAATGAAACTCCAATATTTTTCTCACCTGATGTGAAGAACTGACTCATCTGAAAAGACCCTGATGTTGGGAAAGATTGAAGGTAGGAGGAGAAGGAGACGACAGAGGATGAAATGTTTGGATAGCATCACCGACTCAATGGACATGAATTTGAATAAACTCTGGGAGCTGGTGATGGACAGGGAGGCCTGCCGTGCTTCAGTCCATGGGGTGGTAAAGAGTTGGACACTCTTTACTGACTGAGTAACTGAACTGACACTCTTTAAAGACTGAGTGACTGAACTGAACTGAACTGAACTGAAGTAGTTAAGGGATGTTGTTGTTCAGTTGCTAAGTCAGGTCTGACTCTTTGTTACTCCATGAACTGCAGCATGCCAGGCTTCTCTGTCCTTCACTGTTTCCCAGAATTTGCTCAGACTCATTTCCATTGAGTCAGTGATGCCATCCAACCATCTCATCCTCTGTCATCCCCTTCTCCTCCTGCCCTCAATCTTTCCCAGCATCAGGGTCTTTTCCAATGAGTCGGCTCTTCACATCAAGTGGCCAAAGTACTGGAGCTTCAGTATCAGCACCAATACCTTCAGTATTCAGGGTTGACTTCCTTTAGGATTGACTGTTTTGGTCTCATTGCTGTTCGACGGACTATCAAGAGTCTTCTCAACCACCACAGTTCGAAAGCATCAATTATTTGGCACCCAGCCCTCTTTAAGGTCCAACTCTCACATCCATATGTGACTTTTGGAAAAAACCGTAACTTTCACTCTTAAGAACCTTTGTTAGAAAAGTGATGACTCTGCTTTTTCATACACTCTCTAGGTTTGTTACAGCTTTCCTTCCAAGGAGCAAGTTTCTTCTAGGTTCATGGCTGCAGTCAACATCTGCAGTGATTTTGGAGTCCAAGAATGAATGAAATGAAATGAAATCTGTCATGCTTTCACTTTTTCCCTTTCTGTTTGCCATGAAGTGATGGGACTAGATGCTATGATCTTAGTTTGATTTTTTTTTTTAATGTTGAATTTAAAGCAAGATTTTTCACTCTCTTCTTTCACTCTTATCAAAGGGCTTCTTAGTTGAAGGATATGCAAAATAAAAGATACAAATATGAAGTCAAAAGAAAAAGTAAACATGGAGAAGAAGGATGAAAAATTTAGGCTCATTAAAATGTGTTTCAACTTAAAAGATCAGCAATTTAAAGTAATCATGTGTACATATGTTACCATATATAAACTTCATAGTAACCACACACACACACACACACAACTCAATAGGTATACACACTCATAAAAGAAAAGACAAAGTCACCAAAAAAAAATAGTCATCAGGGACTTCCCTGGTGGTCCAGTGGTTAAGAATCTGCCTTGTAATGTAGAGGACATGGTTTTGATCCCTGGGCTGGAAGCTAAGATCCCACATGCCATGGAGCAAATGAGCCACAACTAGAAGGTCTGTGCACGTCACAATAAAAGATCTTGCATGAGGTGATGGAGATCCCATGTGCCACAACTAAGACCCAACACAACCAAATAAATCAACAATTTCTTTAAGAAAAGACAGCCATCAAATCATAAGGAAAGAAAGTGAACAAAGAATAAAGGAACAAGATGAGCTACATAGATTAAATACTATCTACAAACTTCTCATCCAGTGTTTTCCTATCTAAAATCCAAAACTTCCTCAGAAAGAGCAGAGAACAGTGTCAAATAATGGTTGCTCCAGAGCTGCACAGTCTGTATTGGAATCCCAACATCACCACTTGCTATCTAGGGGACCTTAGGCAACTAAATAAATTTCTCAGTTTCTTCATTATTAAAATGGGGAAACCGATAGTGTCTGCCTCTTAGGGTTATTTCTGTATTGCAAGTAAATTACTTAAAATTCTCGTTGGCATCTCCTAAATGTCAATAAATAATGTTGATAATTAATGTTTTGGAATGCTTCACATGAACACTGCAACAAATTTTGTCAGTTTGATAATTGTTATACATCTAGTCAAGGATAGAAAAGAACATTATGCCTATAACTCATGGATCCCTATTTGGGCATAGGATAAGATTGTCTGCCTTAGGGATTATTTTATTATACATGAGTACAATATTTATCTATGATAGAATGTATTTTGACCTACAGCAAGCAGAATGAAAGATTTAAAAAGTACAAAATGAAAGAAAAAAAGGAAAATAGAGTACATTCTAATAAAGCAAAGAAAATAAGATTCAGAAAAAAAAAAAGTTGTTTCCTCAGAGATCCTTTGTCTGATGGTAAGAAGGATGCTAAACAAAAGAAAATAAGCATACCGTGATAGATACAGACCCAAACTATCGAATCATTCACTGCTGGGGAATTACAGAATCATTAAACCTCACATGTAGCCGGGATGATTCCATTCACATAATTTTGGTGAGAGATGGGGGTTGGAAAGAAAGGTACCAGAAAATTTGCACTTTTTTAGAAGCCAGATGTAATGAACATTCTGCATACTTTATTCACATTATTGCTACTGTTTGATTAAAGATCCAATCACTGTTGAAGCTATAGATTGATAAGGCCCATCTGTCAAAGACCATGAGGGCATTAGGTAATCTGTATCCAGCTACTGGAGATGGCAAGAGTAAACGTCTCAGAAGGAGGGGAGGGTGACAGAGGATGCGATAGTTGGATGTTATCACCAATTCAATGGACATGAACTTGAGTAAACTCAGGGAGATGGTGAGAAGCAGGGAGTCCTGGTGTGCTGTAGTCCATGTGGTCGCAGAGAGTTGGATATGGTTTGGCAACCGAACAAAAACAACATCCAACTACTTTATTCACACCTAACTTTCTGTAAGAGCCACTCAATAATTATCAATGTTGGATTATACCAGAATAAATCACCTACTGGTTGAATATTTTACGTTTAAAAATTAGGTACATAAACTATTCTTTATCTTTTAAGGCATCAAAATTTTGATACTATAAAAGTTGAAAGATTGTACAGCTAGATTTTCAACTTAATCCAGTCAGTTAACATTTCCTTGTTAAAAATATGTATAATTTGTTACTTACCGTGCATGTGCTCAGTCCCTTCAGTCGTTTCTGACTATGTGCGACCCTATGGGACTGTAGCCCTCCCGGCTCCTCTGTTTATGGGATTCCCCAGGAAAGAATACCAAAGTGGGTTGCCATGCCCTCCTCCAGTGCATCTTCCCAACTCAGGGATTGAATCCACATTTCAGGTGGACTGTTTACTGTGTGAGCCACCAGGGAAGCCTCACTTAAGAAAATGAGATTTTCCAGGCAAGAATACTGGAATGGGTTGCCATTTCTTTCTCCAAGGGATCTTCCTGACCCAGGGATTGAACCCAGGTTTTCTGCATTGCAAGTAGACTCTTTACCATCTGAACCACCAGGGTTGCAATTGCACTTTTATGGTAATCAAGGTACGTTCTTGAACATAGGTTTCTTAACGCATCTGTACAAACATGGTTGTTGTCATAATTTTAAAAGAGCCACACATAAAGGCTCATATCAAGTTATCAGAACAGAATAAACATATATTTCTTTCTACTTTAACAAACTTGGTATGATACATAAATTTAAATTATCTAATTTAAAGATCCAAAAGTGATTGTAAAAATTAACATATCCATTAAAATATAATAGTCCACTAACCAAGATTACCAGTCCATTAGTTTATTTGTAATATATTAGGTTTTTCCTTTTTATTTGGCAAACTGAGCAATGAACATCTTTCAAATTTTAATAAGTCAAATACATTTTGCATATTTTAGTAAGTTTCTGTGTTTTGTTTAATTTTATCAATTCAGACTTCCTTCAATGAAAATATATGCTATTTTAGACTTTAGCTATGTTTAAATATACCACATGAATTTTAAATAAGTATCCCTTGTCGAATGTCTCAAGAACTTACCTGTTGGAGTTTTTCCTTTGTCTTTAAAAAGCATTGGTTCTTTCACTAAGGGTGAATGAGGATTACCTTCATAGTGGAAACAGTGACAAACTTTACTTTCTTAGGCTCGAAATCACTGTGGACAGTGACAGCAGCCATGAAATTAAAGACGCTTGCTCCTTGGAAGGAAAGCTATGACAAAACTGTACAGATGTGAAAGCTGGTCCATAAAGAAAACTGAGCACCAAAGAATCAATGCTTTCGAATTATGGTGCTAAAGAAGACTCAGACAGAAAGAGATCAAATCAGTCAGTCTTAAAGGAAATCAACCCCAAATATTCATTGGAAGGACTAATGCTGAAAGTGAAGTTCCAGTACTTTGGCTACCTTATGTGAAAAGCTGACTCATTGGAAAACACCCTGAAGCTGGGAAAGATGAAGGCAAAAGGAGACCAGGGCAGCAGAGGATGAAATCTTTAGATATCATCACTGACTCAATGGGCATGAAGTTGAGCAAACTTCTCTGGGATATAGTGAGGGATAGGGAACCATGGTGGGCTGAAGTCCATGGGTTCACAAAGAGTAGGACATGACTTTGTGACTGAACAATAATAACAACTGTGGATACTTAAAGAATCTATGTGTGACCAAAGAATACATAATAAAACATGGCTGAGCTGTAAATCTAGAAATAGTTTCAAGTGGCCAAAGTTTCTGTATTTCCTCACAGACCTCACCTCAGTCTTTCACATAAATGTGGAAGTATCTGACATGGATGGCTAGAACTTGAAGACTTAAATGCAACATAAATATTTCCTTGCAAAGATAGCTGAATATTATCATCCACTATAAAAATCCTACCTGTAAACTTAATTTTGAGCTGTATTTATGCTCTTCCACTTCAATGGGGAGAGAAACGGCCTAAGTTATGGATTTACACTGATTCGTGGACAGTGAAAACAGGTTTGATAAACTACTGAAGGAAAGGGAAAAGTGGAAGAACAGATGAAGGAGCAATCTAGAAAAGTGGTATGTGGATGGGTCACACAGAATGGACCAAAAGCAAAGGTGTCTGTTTATCATATACAGGTTCTATCAGAGAGCACCCACCCAAGAGAAAACTCTCAAAAATCTGGTTGAAAAGATGACCTGTCTTTTTTATTTGTTAGTCTTTTTATCTACTTTCGTTGTTCCTGTAGGAGAGATGAAAGATCTGCATAAGTCCAGTGTGCAATAGGATTTACCTTTCCCCAATCTAGATCTGGCACTATCTCTGCTGAATGTCCAAAATTCCATTAGTAAAGTCCATCAATGACCACTTAATGGGGTCAGTTCTCTAGAGAAACCAGTCAAAATCTTGTGGCAGCTTACTCCTTTGAAACACCTCAACGTGGAGAAGAACCAACTTGTCATCATATACTTGCAGTAAATATACATCTTTTCTACCTGTAATGCATTAGTTGACTTTGTTATTCATGGAATAGGATCTGTGGTCCTTTATCATGGTACTTCACTCGTCAACATCTCTAACCAGGACACAGGTTTTTATGGTAAATAAATAAAGCAAACCACTCACCCCCATAGAATTCACTAATGTGATCACGTTATCCATCCCCTAAAAGCATTAGCTGAATAGAATAGTGGTGTTGCCTACTGAAGACTAAGTTACGGTGCACCTGGGAGACTCTACCCGGAAAGTTTGGAAGGTCTTTTATTTTTTTTATGTTTAGCATATATTATGTGCTCAGTAAACCTTACTTATCTTATATGTTATGCCATGCATATTCATGGGAAAATATGCAATATATGTCTTATTCAGAATGGAAAAACAAGATCTTGAAACGTCATTTTCATCAAGACAAATATGTGGAATCATAATATTCCAAATATATTTTATGAGAAGAATTAAAATTTGACAAAGGATGCTAAAATTTGTAATAAAATGGAAATATCTAGGAACTACAAAAAGTTTCTGAAGAATGTGAATAATTGGGAGACACTACCCTTGCCAGGAATAAATAAAAGTCCTTAACCACTGAAATATGTCAGTGCCAGGGGAATACAACACAGAAGGAGGAGAGAGAGGAGGAGAAAAATAGAAGGACAAAGATAAAGAGAATGACACCAAAATTGAACCTTTTGGCTGCTGTGAAACCTGACATACTAAATACACATTTTTCAAATTATTGTTGAATTAAATAATAATGCTGGTGTGTGCATGTGTGCTCATTTGCTTCAGTCATGTCTGACACTTTGCAACCCTATGAACTGTAGCCTGCCAGGCTCCTTTGTCCATGGAATTCTCCAGGCAGGAATACTGGAGTGGGTTGCCATTTCCTTCTCCAATAATGTTGGTAGATTATTTTATCTGTTTAAGGAAAATAGGCTTAGCTATTTCCTCATTACAAGCAAGAATAAATTCTACATGGATTAAAAAAATATATTAACAACATATTTTTTTAAAAAATAAGAGGTTAAAATTTAGAAAGTCAGTGGGAGGAAATAAAAATATCCAAGTAGGGAGCACAGGAAGATGGCAGAGGAATAGGATGGATGGGGCGACCACTTTCTCCCCCACAAAATCAGCAAAATAACATTTCAACGCTGAGTAAATCCCACAAAACAACTTCTGAATACCGACAGAGGACATCAGGCACCCAGAAAAGCAGCCTATAGTCTTCAAAAGGAGGTAGGAAATAGTATAAAAGATAAAAAGAGAGGCAAAAGAGGGCGGGACGGAGCTTGCCTCCTCAGGAAGGGAGGCTTAAAAAAAAGAAAAGGAGAAGTTTCCAAACACCTGGAAACACTGGCAAGTGGAACCTCAGAGGGCCACATAACTGGGAGACAAAAGACATAAATAATTAAAACCCACAGACTAAGTACCCAGAGGAAACTCTCAGCGGAGAAACAGCGAAGACGCCAGCACCGGCCACTAGCAGGCGGGGGCTGGGTAGGGAGGCTTGGGCGGCAGTGCTTAGAGGGAGAACCGGTCTTGAACGCCCAAGGGCAAACTGAGGGTGCAAACTTAAGATAGCGAAGCAGACACTGCAGCTAAAAGAAGAAAAGGCTGCGAAAAGCCTGCAAAAAGCCCCAGCCTAAGACTCTGCCAGCCCCACTCACAGAAAAAAGCACTGAGCACAGCGAGCCAGCAGCGGGCGGCCCAGGCCCAGCCCCCGCCGACACAGGCAGGGAGGGCAGCCAGCACTGGAAGGGGCAGCCGTGGCCCCAGAGAGGCTTCCCATACCAAGCTGCAGGCAGGCCTCCTTGCTAACCAAGACTTCTTGGGTTCGGGCCGGTCGATATCCGCCTGAGAAAGTGAGCTGGTTGTACATGCAGAAAACCGAGTGGCAGGGACCAAGAAGGTGATAAGTCGCAGCGACCACGCTCGCCAAACGCCTGATCACTTGAACTGCTCTGACAGGGGAAGGCACAAAACTCAGGCCCAGCCAAGTCTGCGCCTTTGTGGAGTACCCGGGAACCTGAACCTGAGCTGTTCAGACCTGGGAAGTGCATGCAACCCAGTGGCAGCCGCGGACAGCTCCCAGCAGAGCAACCTACAGCCTAAGCAGCATAAACAGGGAAAGCACACATGCCTTGAGCGGGAGCATTCCCAGTGTAGCCGAGACACTGCGAGCACTTCCCACAGATGCCAGGGATATTTGGTAGCTGCATTCCTCCCTCCCCACAGCAGGACTGAACAGGTGAACGGAAAAAAAAAAAGTGTCCACCACCCCATCCTGTTATCAGGATGGGAATTAGACACTGAGGAGACTAGAACACAGAAGAGCTTTTTCAACAGAAGGAACTGCCTTGGAAGTAACAGAGGGAGAAGCCTTGAGCCTACTGCAAGAATAAGACTGAAAACCAGAGGCAGAGGCTTGAGTACAATCCTGAGAACACCAGAGATCTCCTGTTCCAGAGAACATTAATTGATAGGTACTCATCAAATGCCTCCATACATACACTGAAACCAGGCACCACCCAAGGGTCAAGAAGTTTCAGTGAAAGACATACTACACAAACTATCCAGCAACACAGGAGAATAGCACTGAGCTTCAATGTACAGGCTGCCCAAAGCCACTCCAAACCCACTGACATCTCAAATTCATTACTGGACACTTCATTGCACTCCAGAGAGAAGAAATCAAGCTCCACCCACCAGAACATCGACACAAGCTTCCCTAACCTGGCCAACCCCACACACACGAGGTAACTACATAATAAAGAGAACTCCACAAACTGCCAGAAGACGGAAAGGCCACCCCGAACACAGCAACATAAGCAAGATGAAGAGGCAGAGAAATACCCAGCAAATAAAGGAACAGGATAAATGCCCACCAACCCAAACAAAAAAGGAAGGTATAGGGAACCTACCCGATAAAGAATTTCTAATTTTAATTGTGAAATGATTCAAAATCTGGAAAGCAAAATGGAGTTACAGATAAATAAAGTGGAGAAAAAGATTGAGAAGATGCAAGAAATGTTTGATAAGGAATTAGAGTAAATAAAAAAGAGTTAATATATAATGAATAATGCAATAGATGAGATCAGAAACACTCTGGAGGGAACAAACGGTAGAATAATGGAGGCAGAAGAGAGGATAAGCGAGCTAGAAGATAGAATTGTAGAAATAAATGAAACAGAGACAGAAAAAGAAAAACGAACTAAAAGAAATGAGGACAATATTAGAGACCTATGGGACAATGTTAAACGCACCAACATTCAAATCATAGGAATCCCAGAAGAAGAAGACAAAAAGAAAGACCATGAGAGCATACTTGAGGAGATAATAGTTGAAAATTTCCCTCAAATGGGGAAGGAAATAATCACCCAAGTCTAAGAAACACAGAGAGGCCCTAACAGGATAAAACCAAGGTGAAATACTCCAAGACACATAATAATCAAATTAACAAAGATAAAACACAAAGAACAAATATTAAAAGCAGCAAGGGAAAAACAACAAATAACACACAAGGGGATTCCCATAAGGATAACAGCTGATCTTTCAACAGAAACTCTTCAGGCCAGCAAGGAATGGCAAGACATACTTAAAGTGATGAAAGAAAGTAACCTACAGCCCAGATTACGATACCCAGCAAGGATCTCATTCAAATATGAAGGAGAAATCAAAAGCTTTAAGACAAGCAAAAGCTGAGAGAATTCAGCATCACCAAACCAGCTCTCCAACAAATACTAAAGGATCTTCTCTAGACAGGAAACACAGAAAGGGTATATAAACTTGAACCCAAAACAATAAAGAAAATGGCAATGGGATCATACTTATCAATAATCACCTTAAACGTAAATGGGTTGAATGCCCCAACCAAAAGGCAAAGACTGGCTGAATGGATACAAAAACAAGACCCCCATATATGTTGTCTACAAGAGACCCACCTCAAAACGAGGGAACATACAGACTGAAAGTGAAGGGCTGGAAAATTTTTTCCATGCAAATAGAGACCAAAAGAAAGCAGGAATAGCAATACTCATATCAGATAAAGTAGATTTTAAAACAAAGGCTGTGAAAAGAGACAAAGAAGGAAACTACATAATCATCAAAGGTCAATCCAAAAAGAAGATATAACAATTATAAATTTTTATGCACCCAACATAGGAGCACCACAATATGTAAGACAATTACTAACAATTATGAAAGGGGAAATTAACAATAACACAATAATAGTGGGAGACTTTAATACCCCACTCACACCTATGGATAGATCAACTAAATAGAAAATTAACAAGGAAACACAAATTTTAAATAATACAATAGACCAGTTAGACCTAATAGATATCTATAGGACATTTCACCCCAAAACAATGAATTTCGCCTTTTTCTCAAGCGCACACGGAACCTTTTCCAGGAAAGATCACATCCTGGGCCATAAATCTAGCCTTGGTAAATTCAAAAAAATTGTAATCATTCCAAGCATATTTTCTGACCACAATGCAGTCAGATTAGATCTCAATTATGGGAGAAAAACTATTAAAAATGCCAACATATGGAGGCTGAACAACAAGCTGCTGAATAATGAACAAATCATAGAAAAAATCAAAAGAGAAATCAAAATATGCATAGAAATGAATGAAAATGAAAACACAATAACCCAAAACCTCTGGGACACTGTAAAAGCAGTGCTAAGGGGGAAGGTCATAGCAATACAGGCACACATCAAGAAACAAGAAAAAAGTCAACTAAATAACCTAACTCTACATCTAAAGCACTAGAAAAGGAAGAAATGAAGAACCCCAGGGTCAGTAGAAGGAAAGAAATCGTAAAAATTAGGGCAGAGATAAATGCACAAGAAACAAAAGAGACCATAGCAAAAATCAACAAAGGCAAAAGCTGGTTCTTTGAGAAGGTAAATAAAATTGACAAACCACTAGCCAGACTCATCAAGAAACAAAGGGAGAAGAACCAAATCAATAAAATAAGAAATGAAAATGGAGAGGTCACAATCGATAACACAGAAATACAAAGGATTATTAAAGAATACTATCAGCAATTATATGGCAATAAAATGAATAACCTGGAAGAAATGGACAAATTCCTAGAAAAATACAACTTTCCAAAACTGAACTAGGAAGAAATAGAAAATCTGAACAGACCAATCACAAGCACAGAACTAGAGGATGTAATCGGAAATCTTCCAGCAAACAAAAGCCCAGGTCCAGACGGCTTCACAGCTGAATTCTACCAAAAATTTAGAGAAGAGCTAACACCTATTCTACTCAAACTCTTCCAGAAAATTGCTGAGGAAGGGAAATTTCCAAACTCATTCTATGAGGCCACCATCACCCTAATCCCGTTCAGTTAAGTTCAGTTGCTCAGTCGTGTCCAACTCTCTGCGACCCCATGAATCACAGCATGCCAGGCCTCCCTGTCCATCACCAACTCCCGGAGTTCACTGAAACTCATGTCCACAGAGTCGGTGATGCCATCCAGCCAACTCATTCTCTGTCGTCCCCTTCTCCTCCCGCCCCGAATCTTTCGTAACATCAGAGTATTTTCCAGTTAGTCAACTCGTCTCATGAGGTGGCCAAAGTATTGCAGTTTCAGTAAAGACCCCACAGAAAAAGAAAACTACAGGCCAATATCACTGATGAACATAGATGCAAAAATCCTTAACAAAATTCTAGCAATAAGAATCCAACAACACATTAAGAAGATCATACAACATGACCAAGTGGGCTTTATCCCAGGAATGCAAGAATTCTTCAATATCCGCAAATCAATCAATGTAATACACCACATTAACAAACTGAAAAATAAAAATCATATGATTATCTCAATAGATGCAGAGAAATCCTTCGACAAAATTCAACATCCATTTATGAGAAAAACCCTCCAGAAAGTGGGAATAGAAGGGACATATCTCAACATAATAAAAGCTATATATGACAAACCCACAGCATACAATATCCTCAATGGTGAAAAACTGAAGCAATTCCCCTAAAGTCAGGAACAAGACAAGGGTGCCCACTCTCACCACTACTGTTCAACATAGTTCTGGAAGTTTTGGCTACAGCAATCAGAGCAGAAAAAGACATAAAAGGAATACAAATTGGAAAAGAAGAAGTAAAACTTCAACTGTTCACTGATGACATGATCCTCTGCACAAAAAGCCCTAAAGACTCTACCAGAAATCTACTAGAGCTAATCAATGAATACAGTAAAGTTGCAGGATATAAAATCAACACACAGAAATCCCTTGCATTCCTATACACTAATAATGAGAAAATAGAAAGAGAAATTAAGGAAACTATTCCATTCACTGTTGCAACAAAAAGAATTAAATACTTAGGTATATATCTACCTAAGGAAACAAAGGACTTGTACATAGAAAACTGTAAAACACTGCTGAAATGCTCAACATCCCTCATAATCAGTAATCAAAGAGGACACTAATAGATGGAGAAATATACCATGTTCGTGAATTGGAAACATAAATATTGTAAAACTGAGTATACTACCCAAAGTAATTTATACATTCAATGCAATCCCTATCAAGCTACCAACGATATTTTTCATAGAACTGGAACAAATAATCTTACAATTTGTATGAAAATACAAAAATCCTTGAATAGCCAAAGCAATCTTGAAGAAGAATGGAACTGGGGGAACTAACCTGCTGGACTTCAGGCTCTACTACAAAGCCACAGTCATCAAGACAGTATGGTACTGGCATAAAGACAGAAATATAGATCAATGGAACAAAATAGAAAGCCCAGAGATAAATCCACGCACCTATGGACACCTTATCTTGGACAAAGGAGGCAAGAATATAAAATGGAGTAAAGACAGTCTCTTTTACAAGTGGTGCTGGGAAAACTGGTCAGCCACTTGTAAAAGAGGAAACTAGAACACTTCCTAACACCATACGCAAAAATAAACTCAAAATGCATAAAAGATCTAAATGTAAGACCAGAAACTATAAAACTCCTAGAGAAGAACGTAGGCAAAACACTCTCCAACATAAATCACAGCAGGATCTTCCATGACCTACCTCCCAGAATATTGGAAATAAAAACAAAAATAAACAAATGGGACCTATTTAAAATTAAAAGCTTCTGCACAGCAAAGGAAACTATAAGCAAGGTGAACAGACAGCCTTCAGAATGGGAGAAAATAATAGCAAATGAAACAAATGACAAAGAATTAATCTCAAAATATACAAGCAGCTCCTGCAGCTCAACTCCAGAAAAATAAACGGGCCAAGGAACTAAACAGACATTTCTCCAAAGAAGACATACAGATGGCTAACAATCACATGAAAAGATGCTCAACATCCTTCATAATCAGAGAGATGCAAATCAAAACCACAATGAGATACCATTTCACACCAGTCAGAATGGCTGGTATCCAAAAGCCTACATGCAATAAATGCTGGAGAGGGTGTGGAGAGAAGGGAACCTTCTTACACTGTTGGTGGGAACGCAAACTAGTCCAGCCACTAAGGAGAACAGTGTGGAGATTCCTCAAAAAACTGGAAATAGAACTGCCATATGATCCAGCAATCGCACTCCTGGGCGTACACACCAAGGAAACCAGAATTGAAAGAGACACATGTACTCCAATGTTCATTGCAGCACTGTTTATAATAGCCAGGACATGGAAGCAACCTAGATGTCCATCTGCAGATGAATGGATAAGAAAGCTTTGGTACGTATACACAATGGAGTATTTTTCAGCCATCAAAAAGAATGCATTTGAATCAGTTCTAATGAGGTGGATTAAATTGGAGCCTATTATACAGAGTGACGTAAGCCAGAAAGAAAAACATCAATACAGTATACTAACGCATATATATGGAATTTAGAAAGATGGTAACCTTAACCCTGTATATGAGACTGTAAGAGACATAGGTATATAGAACAGTCTTTGGGACTCTGTGGGAGAGGGTGAAGGTGGGATGATTTGGGAGAATGGCATTGTAGCATGTATATTATCATATGTAAACGAATCACCAGTCCAGGTTCAACGCATGATACACGATTCTTGGGGCTGGTGCACAGGGATGACCTGGAGGGAGGATATGGGGAAGAGGGAGGTGGGAGGGGGGTTCAAGAAAGAGAAAACATGTACACCCTGGGCGGATTCATGTTAATGTATGGCAAAACCAATATATTAATGTAAGGTAATTTGCCTCCAATAAGATAAAAAAATTTTAAAAAAATTTAAAAAGGGCATGTCAAGATTGGCCCACTCTACAAAAAAAAAAGAAAAGAAAAATCCAAGTAATCAAAGGTTAAAAGAAGATTAAATTATGACATATTTATTTAAAGCAAAAGAAATTGTAATACAATAACAAAATGAATCTTTGTAGCCCATGTCAAAGAAGAGTTAATATTTGTAGCAAATATATATAAATATATATCAATTAAATTTTATCAATAAAAATCTCACCCTGATAGATCATAAATTCAAGGATACTTATAACTGGCAAATTTTAGGTGTGGACACTGCATCCCATACATATTTCAAAAAACAGAAAACACAAACACAAGTAATGTTGCCTCAGTTCACAGAGCTTATTAATCAGTGAAATGGACAATGAGCAAAGATTCTAATCTCACCATTTGAAATAAATACACAAATTTGAAAATTAACTAAATTTCATTCTTAGCCTATTTTAGCTGCTTTTACAGAGTAACATGAAACGGGTAGTTTAAACCACAAATATTTATTTTTCACAGTTTCGGAGGCCCAGATCCAAGATTAAGCTGCAGCAGACTTCATATCTGGTGAAGTCCCCTTCCTGGTTCGCAGACAGACATTTGTTTGCTCTGCCCTCACATCACAGAAGGGTCTCGTGAGCTCACTGGGGTTGGTCTCTTTTCACCAACTTTAATCTCATGCATGATAGCTTCAACCTTATGACCTACTCATTTCCCACAGGGACTATTTCCAAATAACCACTACATTGTAAAGGATTTAAAGTTGGAATCTGGAGGAAGGAAAAACATTCAGCTCTATAGGGACATTCCAAAGAGGGAGAACTAATTTTATATTTAGCTAAACTCAAATGTTTGATATGACTTGGTGAATGGAAGACATGAAGATAACAACAACAAAAAGTTCCATGTAATTCAGAAGAATAAACAGAAGAATATAAGGCTTTGCATACGGTACAATTTCCTATGAAAAGCCTCAATTGCCTCATAGCTTTACCTTCATGAATCCAAACTAAACAAGAGAGGCAGAAAAATAGAAATTTCTTTGACTACATGCTTCTAACATATTATAGGCAGATAATGTTTAGTTTCAAGCCTGATCCAGAAAAAGTGAAAGGATATCATTCATGATGTCTCTGTCAAATAAAACACTTTATTCTGGCCTATTACTTCCTAATGATTTGTATTTCATTAATAAGAGACATAAAAGTTGCTTGTATTGTCAGTATCTGTCTTACCAACGATATCACCCAAATTCTGTTGTCAAATTCTATAGTGCATATTTGAATCTCATAGATTATGGATTATGCTAACCTTACGTGTGAAGGGCAGAGTCTGGGTCTTAAAAGACATAATGAAACACAATAAGCAAAGTTTGAGATGTAAATAATGAAAAATAGCAAAAGTATGATAAGATACTCTGAACTATCTGGAAGGTGAATGCATCACATTTATGAAAATATAACATCAAATGAAGCTGTTCCACTTGAGAAGATGTTATGATTGCCCAACCAGAAAAATGAGTATGATTCAGTTATTTTTCTGTGTATATATCTCATTCATTCAGATTGTTTTTATAAACTCATCCTCTTTATAATTAATATTGTAACTCTGAAACATTATTCTTCTTCAACATTAACATGCTAAACATATGGACAAAATAATATAAGTATCTGCAGATAAAAAATAAGACATATAGCTCAAATATTAATATGAACAGTCTTTATGTGGGGTAGAGTAATACAAGTTTTTGTCTTATTTATTTTTCTCAAATTTGTATTGAGTCCTACAATTCTGAAAGATTATGTTATTGGAGAGAAAAAATAAGAATATCTTCCACTAAAAAGTAAATTTACAGTTTTAATTAAAATTTAACTCATCATAAGAACATAAGCCTATACTCTCAATAGAGATATTTTACACCAAAAACTAAATACATTTCCTAGAAAATTTATAATAAAAATATATTTTAAACAAAACAGTTTGAACCAGGAAATTATGAAAATCTTAAAAGTGTGCTTTGATCATTGGAAGCATTCACAGAACAAATACTTTCATCGTGCCCAATGTATTAGAAATGTGGAGAAATTTACTACAGTTAAATAATTACACATGACTCTCCTGGAAAGAGCAAATCTTCAGGGAAAACAGGTAATATGTTTCCCCACTGCCTGCCTTATTTTCGTTTTCTGATCCAGAGCTTTTTCATGGCATTTTGCATCTCTCCATTTCTCAGAGTGTAGATTAGAGGATTCAACATAGGGGTGATAATGGTGTAAAACACTGCCAAGGATTTATCAATGGGTAAGGTGGAAGGAGGTCTCACATACATAAAAATGCAGGGCACAAAGAAGAGGAGCACCACAGTGATGTGGGAGCCACAGGTGGATAAGGCTTTGCGTCTTCCTTCCTGACTGAGATTCTTCAGGGAGTGCAGAATGACCCCATAGGAGATGAGTAAGAGAGTAAAGATGACCACACAGATTGCTCCATCATTGAAAACCACAATAAGGCCAATAATATAGGTGTCAGTACAGGCAAGTTTTAATAAGGGGTACATGTCACACATAAAGTGGTCAATAACATTGGGACCACAGAAGGGAAGGTTGTAAGCTAAGAGCAGTTGAACTACAGCATGTAAAAACCTACCAACCCAGGCCAAGAGCAGTAGCAGAACACACACTCGCTGATTCTTGATGGTCAAATAATGCAAGGGTTTGCAGATGGCCACATAGCGGTCATAGGCCATGACCACCAGGAGTAAAATCTCAGCACCACCAAATAAATGCTCTGTAAAAAGCTGGGCCATGCAAGCTTGGAACAAAATGGTTTTCTTCTCACTCAATAAGTCTATAATCATATTTGGAGTGATTGTAGTTGAATAAACAGCATCCATAAATGATAAGTAGCCAAGAAAGAAGTACATAGGGGCATCGAGGGTTACACTGATCACCACAGTCATGACAATGAGTAGGTTGCCCACCATTGTCACAATGTAGATGAGCAAGAACACCATAAACAATATTTTCTGACCCTGGGGGCTCTGAGTGAATCCTACAAGGATGAACTCAGTTACATTGTTCCTTTGTTCCATAGGTTCTTCTCTATATTTTATTTCACAGTTCAGGACAGAATTACTTGTAAATATAATTTTTACTAGCAACTTCTTGAAATCTTATGATAATTTGTTTATTCATTCAAGTAATTGTTATCATGCTCCAGTACTTTAAAGCATCATAAAATGAGACTGATTAAAACATCATCCATAACCTCAACAATCTTATACATTAATGGAGAGGCAAGTCATTAAGAGACATATATGGGAAAAGAACAAATAATTTTAAAAAATGAATTGCCACAACTACCTTCCCATTTGGAAGATAATAAAATAGCATGTATAATTAATACCTTACTTAAAAACAAAAATTGATAAAAATCTAATAAGAAAATTAAGGCACAATTTATTCCATATTTACATTCTGGTTAATAAAGGAAATGACTTTTTACATTCCCAGGATGGAGGATGCTGCTTAAACAATCACCAAAATCCCAGATAGATAGATTCAACAATTTCAAAAATTTTTAAGGATTTAGGAAGATACCATAATGTAGACAGATGAAAGCAACTTGTGGAAATGATTTATATTTTAGAGTATATACACAGAGGTAATACATAAAATAGACAAATACCTCTAATCAATTAACAAATAAAACATATAAATAAAATATTAAAGAAAAATACAAACAATTGGAGAAGAATACATTTAAATGGCCAACAAATATATGATAGGATGCTGAAACTCACCTGTGAACAGAAAAAATAGGAATTGAAGTAACTGTGCTTAATACAATATCATCTTGAAGTTGTGAAGACCACTCAAGGTCTAAAGATGCTACATCATCCTCTAATTTTTTTTCCTTTTTTTATTTTTTATTTTTGTATTGGAGGCTAATTACTTTACAATATTATATTGGTTGGTTTTGCCCTACATTGACATGAATCCACATTTTTAAGAGATTAATAAATAATGCTTAGAGGACATATCAGTTAAACCTATCATGAGACTTAGGAATAACTGCCCATTAAAATATCCCTGGATAGATACACTCAAAATGAATTTATAAGAATATTTGATGTTAGAGAAGATAAATTTATTCTGAATCTTTATGATATGAAAATATCCAAATGAGTTTTACAGTATTAAATCAATCTTAACATATTTTAGTAGTCACAAAGGATCCCTAAAATGGCTGATTAAGACAACCACAAAGAAAACATTTTAAATGAATGAATTCTCACATCACCAGTGAACTCTTGCAAAGTGTAAAGCCTAGTTCAGAGACTAGTGCATAAATACACTTCCTGGGTTACCTGCATGAGATCTTCATTTGATTTACATTCTGTTCTCTGATGCTTTCTCTCTTGTCCTTCAGGCACTGATTCCATCACCAAGAAGAAAGAAAGTATGATAAACACAGCATCTCTGGACATTGATTGTTTCCATTAGGCAAACTTTTTCCATGCTTGTAGGAAATCCAATTCAAGTCAGTCATTCAGAAAAATATTACCTTTCAAATGTGAATATTGTATTACATAAGGAACTCTGAATCTTGATTGTGAACAGAAAACCAAAATACTCACTGTTCACAGGATTTGTCCTGGTAACAAACTAAAGTTAAATCAACATTTTGGTTTTGGAGAAAATTCCAAATTGTGTATGATTGTTTACATTAAAATGTTGCTGTTTGTGTTTTATACAATTAAAATTGAAATAGTGAAATTGACTTTACAGCATTTTGATTTTCAATCAGTTATTCTGTCCTATCTTCATATAGTATTATTAACTTATGGGTTTCCTGAAAGATAAAGAAAAATTTCACATACATACTTTATTATATGTTGAGTCCATCATTTCAATCTGTGAAGAAGTCTGTCATGTGATTAGTGGTAGAGACAAATAACCTCTGAGTAAAAGCAAAGGTCTGCAAATACTTTATCTACATTTAATTGCAGCACATATTATGAGTCATTCATTTGGTCCATCTCCAAGGGTGATTCTTGTCTAATTAAATCTTTGGAACCTTCATCATAATTTAGAGAGTAAATCTCCAGAGATGCCACCACGATAGTCACCATGCAGAACGGAACTTACAGAATCCTGTTCTCTGGAGGAAAATCCCTGAAGAATAACTTGATGTCAAGAAACAGAAAGGGAAAATTTCAAACTGGACAGAAATGAAATACACAAAAACATTCTTATTTAAATCATGACCTTCAAAATAGGCAAATCTGTTTACATCTGGTCTGATTTCCAGAAGATGATGAATGTTCAATTCAGAATGAATCCTTTAAAACTTGTTTCTAATACAGAAAAAAATTGTCACATAAATCGTTGCATATTTTCAGACAGGCATGTTGATAGAATCCGTGTTAGTATGGCAATGTGGAAAGAGAAAACATTTGTGTGACCAATATTCCACTCTCCTCAAAATGTTCATGGGGCATTCACCAAAAGAAACAATACCTTAGGCTATGACACAATTGCAGGACATTTCAAAGGACTTAAATCATACAGGATATGCATACTATAAATATATATATATCCTGTATGATTATATACATAAATGTATGTGTGTATAAATGTAATTAAATTGATGGCAAAGATATAACATTATCTAATCATTTATAAATTAAACAACACAAGCCTAAATTACCTGCGAACATTTTGAAAAATAAATTTTCAATAGAAAGATAATGGTATGTGTATATTTAAAAGATATCTGAAAGATATATAAGTGAGCATACATAATATATATAGTATATAGATAATGTATACATGATAGACATAGTATACATATATAATGTATATTACATCTTATATATTGATACATGCGTGCATGCCTGCTTGCTCCGTCACTTCAGTCATTTTCAACTCTTTACAGCCCTGTGAACTGTACCCTGCCAGGTGCCTCTGTCCATGGGATCCTCAGGCAACAAGACTGGAGTGATTTGCCAAGCCCTCCTCCAAGAATCTTCCCAACCCAGGAATCAAACTCACGTCTCCTGCATTGCAGGCAGATTCTTCACTGCTGAGCCCCTGGAGAAGTCCCGCATATATGTATAAATATGCATAAGTTACCTGGATGCAGCTAAAGAAGTGCTAAAAGATACATTTATCTTGTTAAATGCAAGTTTTAGAAGACAAGACATTTTATCAGGAATGAACTACCATCTTGAGCTACTATCTCAAGAACCTAGAATAAGGAAAGAAAAATAATAGAATAAATATGATAAATAGAAGACAGAAATCACAGAAGTAAAAGTAACTGAAAAGTTGAGAAAATACATACAACCAAGACTTAGTTCTTTAAAAGTTTAATAAAATTGATAACATCTTAGCAAAACAGAAAAATTAAGAGAAAGGAAAATTTAAAAATTAAGAACTAATTTTAATTAAGAAAATTAATAATTTTTAATTAAAAAAAAATTTAGAGAAAGAGCAAACTCTCAGTATAAGAAATGAAGATGGGAGACTTCCTTGGCAATATAGTGGTTAAGACTTCACTGTCCAGTGCAAGTGGTGAGGGTTCAGTCTGTGGTCAGAGGGTTGAAATCCCACATGCCTCTAGGCCAAAAGAACAAAGCAAAACAAACAATATTGCAATAAACCCAATAAAAACTTTAAAATGGTGCACAACAAAGGTATTTTAAAAAAGGAAGATAAGATCATCACTGCAGAGTCAACAGATCTTAAAAAAATAAATAAAGGATGTCCGTTCGTCCGTTCCATTCCATCGCTCAGTCGTGTCCGACACTTTGTGACCCGGTGGACTGTAGCCTACCAGGCTTCTCCGTCCATGGAATTCTCCAGGCAAGAATACTGGAGTGGGTTACCGTTTCCTTCTCCAGGGGATCTTCCCGACCCAGGGATCGAACCCGGGTCTCCCGCCATTGGAGGCAGACGCTTTAACCTCTGAGCCACCAGGGAACCCCGAACACACACAAAAAGTCATTAAAAACTGGAATAATCTAATACTTAAGTACATTTTTTAGAATCTTTCCCTTTTCAAAACAAAACTTAATTCTCACATAGTTTTATCAATAATTCTATATGACAATGAATCAAAAAATAGAACCAATCTTAAACACCTTGAGAGATGGAAAATAATTAATATTACTTTCTAACTCATTTTACGCATCCAGCATGACCTTCATAAAAGACAAAGCAAGGGCATCACAAAGAAAATAATCAGATTAATCTCACAAATTAACAAAACACAAAATTCTGAACACAATATTTAATTAGATTCTTTTGGATAGCTTCTCTTGTGTCTCCTGCTTTGGCAGGTGGGTTCTTTACCACTAGCGCCACCTGGGGAGCTAGCAATAAAATTTGAATTTTTGAAATTCTTGCTGAAAGAGTTTATGACCATGTCTTGAAAGTGCTCAGTCTAGGGATAATTGTGTCCCACTACTGAAGCAAAATCTTCCTCAATATTGAACTCAATGCATTGGACCCTTGAATTCTGAGGGTTTTCACTGCTAAGATAGGCACTATTCCTGACCCAGTGGGTACGCACCAAGCGCTCTTCTCTAATTCATCTGGCTATGTCTTTCCCCAGGCTCAGGAATTTACCTCAGATGTGTGCACCAGTCAGTACTCTGATGAGTAGTTGAAGGGATTCCTCTGCAGTTCTCCAACATTTCTTCCTTCAGTCTCTCATTTTCTATCTCCCTCTACTTCCCCATCTCCATTTCCCTATGCCCTCACCCCAGTCATGCCTCCCAGGTCTACAGGTCTATCTTATGCAGTACTGTACTCTGAGTATTCTGGCTGCCTTAATGATTTCAGACCCTCAACTGCACCTACCCAACTCAGGAAGTCTACCAGGATCATGTGAGGGATCCCTCTCTGAACCACAGATGGAAACTTTTAAAGGTAATAAATGTGAACAATCCTGAGGCTCAGCCTCTCTGTCCCGTCTCTCACTGATCACTGTTGTTTCTGACATCTAGTGTCTTAAAAATGATTACTTCGTATTTTTCTGCTTTGCTTGTTTGTTCAATAACTATATGTCGATATCCATAGCAGCTTATTCATAATTTCAAATAGCTGGAAACAATGAAAACATCTCTTAATTAATAGAAGAATAAATGAACTGTGATACACTGATAAAATGGACTATTTGTCTGTGCTACTTCAGTCGTGTCCGACTCTTTGTGACCCAATGAACTGTAGTCTGCCAGGCTCCTCTGTCCTTGGGATTCCCCAAGCAAGAACATTGGAGTGGGTTGCCATTTCCTACTTCAGGAGATCTTCCTGACACAGGGATCAAACCTGCCTCTCATGTTTCCTGCATTGGCAAATGGATTCTTTACCACTAGCGCAGCCTGGGAAGCCCAAAACGGACTGCTACTCAGAAATGAAACTAACGGGCTACTGATAGACACATTAATATGCATAAATCTCAAATGCATGATACTAAAAGCAAGAAGCCATATTTAAAGATTGCTTAATAGACATGATCTTACATATAGAAAATGCTAAAAATTGAGACTAAAACTGCTCAGTTCAGTTCAGTCACTCAGTTGTGTCCCACCCTTTGCGACCCCATGAATCACAGCACGCCAGGCCTCCCTGTCCATCAACAACTCCTGGAGTTCACTCAAACTCATGTCCATCGAGTCGGTGATGCCATCCAGCCATCTCATTCTCTTCTGTCCCCTTCTCCTCCCACCCCCAATCCCTCCCAGTATCAGAGTCTTTTCCAGTGAGTCAACTCGTCGCATGAGGTGGCCTAAGTATTGCAGTTTCAGCTTTAGCATTAGTCCTTCCAATGAACACCCAGGATTGATCTCCTCCAGAATGGACTGGTTGGATCTCCTTGCAGTCCAAGGGACTCTCAAGAGTCTTCTCCAGCACCACAGTTCAAAAACATCAATTCTTCGGTGATCAGCCTTCTTCACAGTCCAACTCTCACATCCGTACATGACCACAGGAAAAACCACAGCCTTGACTAGACGGACATTTGTTGGCAAAGTAATGTATCTAGAACTAATTAAAAAATTCAACAAAGTTTCAGGATACAAAATCAATACACAAAAATAGCTGAATTTGCATATACTAACCATGAGTTATCCAAAATAGAAATTATGAAATTAATTTCATTTACAATAGCATCAAAAAGGATAAAACACTTAGGAATAAATTTAACCAAGAAGGTGAAATATTTGTACTCTAAAATATGGCTCCTTAATGAAAGAACTGAATAAACATGAACTGTAAGATATCTATGTACATGAATTGTAAGAATAAGTGTTGTTAAAATGAACACAATAGGAGAATCACTTCATGGATTCAACACACACCCAATGACATTTTTAACAGAAATACAAAAATAATCATAAAATTCATGACTCTAATAGTCAAAGAAATTTGAGAAAGTAGAAAAAAGCTGGAGACATCTCACTTTCTAATTTCAAAATATATTACAAAATACACTAATCAAAACAGTGTAATACTGACATAAAAACGGCCATATAGACCAATGAAAAGAATAGAAAGTTTGGAAATAAACCCATGCATATATCATTAACTTATCTTTGAAAAGGTAGCCAAGAGTAAAATATGTGGAAAAGAAAATCTCTTCATTGAGTCGGTAAAACTGGATACCACTATGACAAAGTATGAAATTAGAACTTTGTTGTGTTCTGAGTATTTGAGTCCTGTATAATAATATTATGAAGCCTTTGGGAAATGATCAGATAATAAGTGCTGAGTCTGAGTGAGTGAATTTCATGAACTTATGAAAAAGGAATTTTGGTAAGGATGGTGAAAATTTCTGGAACCCTATACACTGTCATAAGGAATATAAATTGGTGCAGTTCAGTTCAGTTCAGTTTCTCAGTGGTGTCGGACTCTTTGAGATCCCATCAGCTGCAGCACTCCAGGCCTCCCTGGCCAACACCAACTCCCAGAGCCCACCCAAACTCATGTCCATTGAGTCGGTGATTCCATCCAACCATCTCATCCTCTGTCATCCCCTCCTCCTCCCGCCTTCAATCTTTCCAAGCATCAGGGTCTTTTCAAATGAGTCAGCTCTTCGCATCAGGTGGCCAAAGTAATGGAGTTTCAGCTTCAACACTTCAGTGAACACCCAGGACTGATCTCTTTATGATGGACTGGTTGGATCTCTTTGCAGTCCAAGGGACTCTCAAGGGTCTTCTCCAACACCACAGTTCAAAAGCATCAATTCTTTGCTGCTTAGCTTTCTTTATAGTCCAACTCTCACATCCATACATGACTACTGGAAAAATCATAGCCTTCACTAGACGGACCTTTGTTGGCAAAGTAATGTCTCTGCTTTTTAATATGCTGTCTAGTTTGGTCATAATTTTCCTTGCAAGGAGTAAGCATCTTTTAATTTCATGACTGCATTCCCCATCTGCAGTGATTTTGGAGCCCCCCCCCCAAAATTAAGTCTCTCACTGTTTCCCCATCTATTTGCCATGAAGTGATAGGCACTGAGAGAGGGCATCAGAGGGCAGACATACTGAAAGCACAATCACAGAAAACTAGCCAATCTTATCACATGGACCACAGCCTTGTCCTACTCAATGAAACTAGGCCATACTGTGTGGGTCCACCCAAAATGGACAGGTCATGGTGGAGAGGTCTGACAGAATGTGGTCCACTGGAGAAGGGAACGGCAAACCACTTCAGTATTCTTGCCTTGAGAACCCCATGAACAGTATGAAAAAATTGATGCAACCACTATGTAAAAAAGCATACATATTCTTAAATAATGAAAAACAAAACTATCATCCAGCAATCAGATTTCTGGCAATACATCCAAAGAAAATGATATCAATATCTTTCAGAAATATCCACACCCTCATTTTAATTGAAGCAGTAGTCAAAAAGCCAAGATATGAAAACAGTTTAACCACCTGTCAACAATGGGACTAACAACAACAAATGCTGTAAGATAAACAGTAGAATATTTTTCAGCCATGAAAAAGAAGTTCTACCTATTGGAGTTATGGATGAACCTGGAGAACATTAAGTGAAATAAAATAGATACAGAAAGATATTGCATTATCTCACTTATAGGTGGAATCTGAAAAGTCAAACTCATGGAAGCAGGAAGTCGAGTGTGGATTGCTAAGACTAAATAGATAAGGATAAATGGAGAGATCTTGCTCAAATGGTACAGTCTTCCAGTGATGAGTATGTTCTGGGTAACTAACTTGCAGTATGATGGCTGTAGTTAAAAATATACTGTTGTAACTTGAAATTTGCTAACAGTGTAGATTTTAAGGAGTTAAGAAAACAGTACTTATGTGAGGTGGTGGATGTGTTCATGATGTGTAATCATTTCTATGCATAGCAAATTACCTATTTAAAATATTAAATACATGTAATTTTAACTTGTCAATTATACTTCAATAAATCTGGGAGAAAAAAGACTACTAAATGAATCAATATAGATGACATTCTGAATGAGACAAAACTATAGGATTGGAAATGGATCAGTGTCTTTCAGGACCTGGGATGAAAAGAGGAGGTGACAGGGCATGGGGAAATATTTATGATGATGAAAGAGTTCATATATTGATTTGACTAATTACAAAACTATGTGAATTTGTCAAAAATTGCAGAACATAGACTAAAACAATGAATGATGTACGGTAAAAATTATATACTATGTAAAAATGGAAAACAAAATATAATCCTATATTGAAATAGCAGACACTTGGAAAATATAATTAAAGTTCAGTTCAGTTCCGTCACTCAGTCGCGTCCGACATTTTGCTATCCCATAGACTGCAGCACCCCAGGCTTCCCTGTCCATCATCAACTCCCAGAGGTTACTCAAACTCAAGTTCATTGAGTTGGTGATGCCATCCAATCATCTTATCCTCTATCATCCCCTTCTAATCCTGCCTTCAATCTTTCCCAGCATCAGGGTCTTTTCAGATGAGTCAGTTATTCTTATCAGATGGCCAAAGTATTGGAGTTTCAACTTCAATATCAGTCCTTCCAATGAATATTCAGGATGAATTTCCTTTCAGATGGACTGGTTGGATCTCCTTGCTGTCCAAGGACTCTCAAGAGTCTTCTCCAACACCACAGCACAATAGCATCAATTCTTCAGCCCTCAGCTTTCTTTATTGTCCAACTCACATATATGACTACTGGAAAAACCATAGTTTTGACTAGACAGACATTTGTTGGCAAAGTAATGTCTCTGCTTTTCAATATGCTGCCTAGGTTGGTCATAACTTTTCTTCCAAGGAACAAGCATCTTTTAATTTCATGGCTGCAGTCACTATCTTCAGTGATTTTGGAGCCCCCACAAATAAAGTCTGACACTGTTTCCATTGTTTCCCCATGTATTTGCCATGAAGTGATGGGCCCAAATGCCATGATCTTAGTTTTCTGAATGTTGAGTTTTAAGCCAACTTTTTCACTCCCCTCTTTCACTTTCATCAAGAGTCTCTTTAGTTCTTCTTCACTTTCTGCATATCTGAGGTTTTCGATATTTCTTTCGGTAATCTTGATTCCAACTTGTGCTTCATGCAGCCCAGCGTTCCTCATGATGTACTCTGTTAAATAAGCTGTGTGACAATATAGAGACTTAATGTACTCGTTTCCCAATTTGGAACCAGTCTGTTTTTCCATGTCCAGTTCTAACTGTTGCTTCCTGACCTGCATACAGGTTTCTCAAGAGGCAGGTCAGGTGGTCTGGTATTCCCATCTCTTTCAGAATGTTCCACAGTTTAATGTGATCCACACAGTCAAAGGCTTTGGCATAGTCAATGAAGCAGAAATAGATGTTTTTCTGGAATTCTCTTGCTTTTCTGATGGTCCAACGGATGTTAGCAATTTGATCTCTGGTTCTTCTGCCTTTCCTAGATCCAGCTTGAGTATCTGGAAGTTCACAGTTCACGTATTGTTGAAACCTGGCTTGGAGAATTTTCAGCATTCCTTTACTAGCATGTGAGATGAGTGCAATTGTGTGGTAGTCTGAGCATTCTTTGGCAGATCCTTTCTTTGGGGCTGGTATGAAAACTGACCTTTTCCACTCCTTTGGACATTGCTGAGTTTTCCACACTTGCTGACATATTGAGTGCAGCACTTTCACAGCATCATCTTTTAGGATTTGAAATAATTCTACTGGAATTCCATCACCTCCACTAGATTTGTTCATAGTGATCCTTCCTAAGGCCCACTTGACTTTCCATTCCGGCATGTCCAGTTCTAGGTGAGTGATCACACCATTGTAATTATGTGGGTTATGAAGTTCTTTTTTGTATAGTTCTGTGTATTCTTGCCACCTCTTCTTAATATCTTCTGCTTTTGTTAGGTCCACACTGTTTCTGTCCTTTATTATGCCCATTTTGCATGAAAATTTCCCTTAGTATCTTTAATTTTCTTGAAGAGATCTCTAGTCTTTCCCATTCTATTGTTTTCCCAAGAATAACAATGCTTTATTTAGTTTTAAAGGAAAAGTGAAAAGACAGGAAAAGATGGGTAGGTAATTTCATAAAAGTTTATAAAACATCATTTATAAAATCACTACGGTGTCATACTTGAGACTCACTTAAACTGATTTTCAAAGACCCTGCGAGTAGATCAAACCACCAATAGAAGGTCACTGCCCAGGACTTGTGTCAGAACTTACTGAGACATCTTTCTTAGGGTCTACAGTTGGATGTTTCCCTTTCCTGATCTATAAATAGTGAGGCTGTCTGATGTTGAGTCTCCAGCCCGGCATCAACCTTTAATTTAAAAATTTTGTTTACAATATTTCCAGCTTAGTACATCTGCAAGTAGATATCGATTTAGTATATAAAACACACAAAATTTATAATTTTCAACATATAATATGTATTCCCCATCTCGTCAAATGGCACCACATTCAAAAAATCTCACAGTGTTTTTCATTCCATTTTCGCTCTCATATTACAAATTCTTACTTTTAACAAATCCTGTTGTCTCTACTTTCATATTATATCACAAATTTGATCATTTCCTAACCCTCATTTTCTCCCTCACCCACAGCAATAGCCTCCTGCCAAATCTTTCCACTTTTATTCCAAATTCCAATAACTTGTTCTCCTGAAACAGCTCAACTTATACTGTTGGCATCTCAGTCTGATTATGTTACCCAAATGCTCAAGACTGCTTTTAGTTCAGTTCAGCTCAGTCGCTCAGTCGTTTCAGACTCTTTTCTACCCCATAAATCACAGCATGCCAGGCCTCCCTGTCCATCACCAACTCCCGGAGTTCACTCAAACTCATGTCCACAGAGTCGGTGATGCCATCCAGCCATCTCATTCTCTGTTGTCCCCTTCTCCTCCTGCCCCCAATTCTTCCCAGCATCAGACTCTTTTCCAGTGAGTCAGCTCGTCGCATGAGGTGGCCAAAGTATTGGAGCTTCAACTTTAGCATCAGTCCTTCCAATGAACACCCAGGATTGATCTCCTTTAGAATGGACTGGTTGTATCTCCTTGCAGTCCAAGGGACTCTCAAGAGTCTTCTCAACACCACAGTTCAAAAGCATCAATTCTTGGCGATCAGCTTTCTTCACAGTCCAACTCCCACATCCACACATGACCACTGGAAAAACCATAGCCTTGACTAGACTGACCTTGGTTGGCAAAGTAATGTCTCTGCTTTTTAATATGCTGTCTAGGTTTGTCATGACTTTCCTTCCAAGGAGTAAGCGTCTTTTAATTTCATGGCTGCAATCAGCATCCACAGTGATTTTGGAGCCCCAAAAATAAAGTCTGACACTTTTTCCACTGTTTCTCCATCTATTTCCCATGAAGTGATGAGACCAGATGCCATGATCTTAGTTTTCTGAATGTTGAGCTTCAAGCCAATTTTTTCACTCTCCTCTTTCACTTTCAATGGATTCCAATCATGCCATTACAATTTAATATATCACAATTAATACTTATAATAACAAGTACTGTAGTTGCCTTTTCATAGTGGATGAAACTGCATTTCATAACATCTCAATTTTTTTCAAGGGCATGTATTTATAAATGATAAAACTAGAACTGGAACCTTAGTCTGATATTTTTCAAAATGACTTAGTTTCTTACATAGTAAAGAAAGTCACACAGTGTGAACTCTAGTTTCCATTATTTACTGCTAATCTTACTATGCAGAAGCTTTTTCACAGTCTGAAGGAAAACGTTTAAGTTACTGATAAAACCTGGGATTCTTCTTTCATCCAGTATGGCAATAGAAGTTGAAATCCTGCATTAAATAAATATCTTATTTAAATATCTTAGTTAAATAAATATCTTATTTTATTAATAAGTCTGCTCATTTATTCCATGGAGTGTTCAGATTATTCGAAATACTGTTTTTATTTTCATTAGAGGTTTTTAAGAAAAAATTCCACAGTGCACATAAAATTAAAAACGTTTACCATGTTAGGATAATTTAATCAGTAAGACAAGCAAATCCTATGTTTACATAGGCATATAGAAGCTAACCATTTCTAGGAAATTTTATCTCAAGTAACTGCTTTTCCTATTAACTTTAAAATAGGAAAGTATCTTTCTATTCTTTAGCCCCTTTCATTCCACCATGCTGTTGGGGCTCAACTAATTAGATTTTGAGAAACATTCTTGTGTTGAGGCTGCTGTTGTTTTTATGCATTGTTTTAAATCTAAAAAATTTTCATGAGAAATGTATATCCGTTCTTCAAAGAATATGTTAACCCTATTTCTCCCAGGCCACTGGAGTTTATATCCTTTCTAGTCACATTTATCGTTGTCTTAGAATTGGAATGTGTCCAAGGCTGATTCTTGCTTAATTAAATTCACTGGAATTTTCCACTAAATTTTAATACAGACGTATGTAAAGATATTATTAGATCACATTGCAGAATTAGGGTGAGAAAGATGAAACATGAAACATGGGGGGGAAAGATAGCTTGAGAACCATGTTGAGACTATCGGCAGTCAAGAACAAAATAGTAGCCCGATCATTTTGTTTCAGTGAATATTAATTTATCAAGTCCTTCCCCTCTTGCCACAGCAAGTTTACCCTCTCTTTTTATGTATACCTTAGTTTATATTGCCTACATGTTGACAACATATACAAAATTTTATCATCGAATCATATAGAATGACTAATGCTATCCAATGGTTAGCTTTCTTTTAATTTAAAATACCTATTTTATTACACAGGAGCTTCCCTGGTGGCTCAGTTGTAAAGAGTCTGCCTGCCAACATAGGAGACATGGGTTTTATTCCTGGGTCTGGAAGATCCCATTAGAGAAGGAATTGTCCAATAGTATTCTTGCCTGGGAGATCTCATAGACAAAGGAACTTAGCGGGCTAAACACCATGGGGCCCAAAGAGTCAGAAACAACTAAACAGGAATGCAATGCTCTTCATTTTAAACATAAAGTATATTATGGATTCTGTTCAGTTCAATCATTCAGTCTTGCTGACTCTTTTTGACCCCATGAACTGCAGCACGCCAGGTCTCCTTGTCCGTCACAAACTCTCAGAGCCTACCCAAACTCATGTCCATTGAGTAGGTGATGCCATCCAACCATCTCATCCTCTGTTGTCCCCTTCTCCTCCTGCACTTAATCTTTCCCAGATCAGGATCTTTTCCAATGAGTCGACTCTTCACATCAGGTGGCCAAATATTGGAGTTTCAACAGCAGTCCTTCCAATGAATATTCAGGACTGATTTCCTTAGGATGGACTGGTTGGATCTTTTTGCAGTCCAAGGGACTCTCAAGAGTCTTCTCCAACACCACAGTTCAAAAACACCAATTCTTCAGCACTCAGCTTTCTCACATCCATACATGACTACTAGAAAAACCATAGCCTTGAAGATGGAACTTTGTTGGCAAAATTTGTCTCTGCTTTTTAATATGCTGTCTAAGTTGGTCATAACTTTCCTTCCAAGAAGTAAGCGTCTTTTAATATCATGGTTGCAATCATAATCTGCAGTGATTTTGGAGCCCAGAAAAATAGTCTGACACTGTTTCCACTCTTTCTCCATATATTTTCAATGAAGTGATGGGACCAGATGCCATGATCTTCGTTTTCTGAATGTTGAGCTTCAAGCCAACCTTTTCACTCTCCTCTTTCACTTTCCTCAAGAGGCTTTTAGTTCCTCTTCACTTTCTGCCATAAGGGTGGTGTCATCTGCATATCTGAGGTTATTGATATTTCTCCCAGCAATCTTGATTCCAGCTTGTGCTTCTTCCAGCCCAGCGTTTCTCATGATGTACTCTGCACATAAGTTAAATAAGCAGGGTGACAATATACAGCCTTGACATACTCCGTTTCCTATTTGGAACCAGTCTGTTGTTCCATGCCCAGTTCTAACTGTTGCTTCCTGACCTGCATACAGGTTTCTCAAGAGGCAGGTCAGGTGGTCTGGTATTCAGTTCAGTTCAGTTCATTTCAGTTCAGTCGCTCAGTCGTGTCCGACTCTCCGCGACCCCATGAATCACAGCATGCCAGGCCTCCCTGTCCATCACCAACTCCCGGAGTACACTCAAACTCATGTCCACAGAGTCGGTGATGCCATCCAGCCATCTCATTCTCCGTCGTCCCCTTCTCCTCCTGCCCCCAACCTTTCCCAGCATCAGAGTCTTTTCCAGTGAGTCAGCTCGTCGCATGAGCTGGCCAAAGTATTGGAGTTTCAGCTTTAGCATCAGTCCCTCCAATGAACATCCAGGATTGATCTCCTTTAGAATGGACTGGTTGGATCTCCTTGCAGTATAAGGGACTCTCAAGAGTCTTCTCCAACACCACAGTTCAAAAGCATCGATTCTTCGGCGCTCAGCTTTCTTCACAGTCCAGCTCTCACATCCATACATGACCACGGGAAAAACCATTGCCTTGACTAGACGGACCTTTGTTGGCAAAGTAATGTCTCTGCTTTTTAATATACTATCAAGGTTGGTCATAACTTTCCTTCCAAGGAGCAAGCGTCTTTTAATTTCATGGCTGCAATCAGCATCTGCAGTGATTTTGGAGCCCAAAAAAACAAAGTCTGACACTGTTTCCACTGTTTCCCCATCTATTTCCCATGAAGTGATGGGACCAGATGCCATGATCTTCGTTTTCTGAATGTTGAGCTTCAAGCAAAAAACTACCTGACTTCAAATCTCCTATGATTCCAGAAGTTTGTCAGCTTTTATAAACTTGAGTTTAAAATAATTCCCTACATGATGAAGCAACTTACACATTTGAAAAGCTTGTCTTCTATTATTAACTATTATAGATTTACCTTTCGGAGACTTGTAAACAGTCAGCAAAAATGCTTCTTCAATCCGAATGTGACCATCAAAGACAGAAATCTGCATTGTTTCTTAAAGACATATTTGATGTCAGATGAATATGTCTGTCCATTACAAAGTATTTCAAATATTAAAAAAAAAACTGTTATTATTATCATGGTAGCTCTGACTTTAAATGAATTCTGTGATTTAAACAGAAAAAAAAAAATTCCACATTAGAGTAATCCATCAAAAAGGCAAAGATATATCACATAAGAGATTAGTAACTATTTAAAAGAATTATTCCCTGTAATTAACTTATTTTGTAGTAACTTCAAAAAGGAAAATTTCCCACTTTTTTTCAGTCTATCTCATTATTCTGGGAAAATATGGCAAAACTAACTGTACTGAGCTTTTGAGAGGCATACTTGAAACAGTTATGGCAGTTCTGAAGAGTACACCATCCTCTCCCTGTGAGAAACAAAGACCACGGGACATTTTATATCTCCCAACCAGACGCGTCATCAAGTGACACAGTCAGAGTCCTCCCAAGGCTGGTTCTTGTTTCACTATATTTAATTTGATTTTACACCAAATTTAAGAATAACATCTGCATGTAGTGATGCTATTAGACTAATCATATAGTTAGGGACAAAAAAATGTAACAAAGGGGAAAAACAAAGCTTCAGTACCATTATGGAACATGTGCTGACAGAGAATAAACTATTAGTCCTGTCATTTTGTTCCAAGATAAATGAATTTATCACTTATTTCCCCACTTAGCTATAAAAATATTTTCTTTCCTTTTGTCTAATCCTTCATTGTTTCTGCCTACAACTCTGGGGTTCAGTTCAGTTCAGTCGCTCAGTCATGTCCAACTCTTTTCGACCCCATGAATCAAAGCACGCCAGGCCTCCTTGTCCATCACCAACTCCCAGAGTTCACTCAAACTCATGTCCATAAAGTCGGTGATGCCATCCAGCCATCTCATTGTCTATCTTAACCTTCTCCTCCTGCCCCCAATCCTTCCCAACATCAGAGTCTTTTCCAGTGAGTCAACTCATCGCATGAGGTGGCCAAAGTATTGCAGTTTCAGCTTTAGCATCAGTCCTTCCAATGAACACCCAGGATTGATCTCCTTTAGAATGGACTGGTTGGATCTCCTTGCAGTCCAAGGGACTCTAAAGAGTCTTCTCCAACACCACAGTTCAAAATCATCAATTCTTTGGCATTCAGCATTCTTCACAGTCCAACTCTCACATCCGTACATGACCACTGGAAAAACCATAGCCTTGAATAGACGGACCTTTGTTGGCAAAATAATGTCTTTGTTTTTTAATATACTATCAAGGTTGGTCATAACTTTCCTTCCAAGGAGTAAGCGTCTTTTAATTTCCTGGCTGCAATCAGCATCCGCAGTGATTTTGGAGCCCAAAAAAATAAAGTCTGACACTGTTTCCACTGTTTTTCCATCTATTTCCCATGAAGTGATGGGACCAGATGCCATGATCTTTGTTTTCTGAATGTTGAGCTTCAAGCCAACCATTTCACTCTCCTCTTTCACTTTCATCAAGAGGCTTTTGAGTTCCTCTTCACTTTCTGCCATAAGGGTAGTGTCATCTGCATATCTGAGGTTATTGATATTTCTCCCAGCAATCTTGATTCCAGTTTGTGCTTCTTCCAGGCCAGCGTTCCTCATGATGTACTCTGCACATAAGTTAAATAAGCAAGGTGACAATATACAACCTTGACATACTCCTTTTCTTATTTGGAACCAGTCTGTTGTTCCATGTACAGTTCTGACTGTTGCTTCCTGACCTGCATAAAGGTTTCTCAAGAGGCAGGTCAAGTGGTCTGGTATTCCCATCTCTTTCAGAATTTTCCACAATTTATTGTGATCCACACAGTCAAAGGCTTTGGCATAGTCAATGAAGCAGAAATAGATGGTTTTCTGGAACTCTCTTGAATGATCCAGCGGATGTTGGCAATTTGAACTCTGGTATTTAAAAAAAAATTTTTTTTTAAAGAAAGCAACCGTTTCATAAATAGCTTAAAATTAAGGGGTTTGTGTGTGTGTGTGTGTGTGTGTGTGTGTGTAGTTGCTCAGTCATATCTGACTCTTTGTGACCTCATGCACTGGAGCCCACCCTGTTCTTCTGTCTATGGAATTCTCCAAGAAAGAATATTGCAGTGGGCTGCCTTTCCCCTCTCCAGGAGATCTTCCAAACCAAGGGACTGAACCCTGTTCTCCTGCATTGCAGGCAGATTCTTTATCATCTGAGCCACCAGGGAAGATGATGCCACATCATACGAGGTAATATCTCAAAATTAGTTCCTTGAGAAATACTATCAAATCATGAGCTACAAGATGCTAGTGCCAGGAGGTAAAGGATTATTCTATACATTTGTGTTTCTATGTCAGTGATAAACACAGTTACCACACAGTAGGTATTCAGTAAAAATAATGACTATATGAATAACTGTTTATGGTATCTATAACTTTCCTGCCTTAAAACTCCACATGGTTCCTTATTTCTACTTTTCTTCCTGTGTGTAAGGTAGAAACATGGACATTCTGAGATTTTCTAGGAATGAAGCACTATCTCTGAGACAAATGAATCCCATTTTATGAGACCCAGTCCCCAACTTCCCAGTGGTCATGTACGGTTGTGAGAGCTGGACCATAAAGAAGACAGAATGCTAAAGAATTGATGCCTTCAAACTGTGGCTGGAGAAGACTCCTGTAAGTCCCTTGGACAGCAAGGGAATCAAACCAGTCATTCTTAAGGGCGATAAACCCTGAATATTCACTAGAAGGACTGATGCTGAAATTGAAACTCCAGTATTTTGGTCATCTGATGTGAACAAATGACTCATTCGAAAAGTCCCTAATGCTGGGAAGGATTGAAGGCAGAAGGAGAAGGGGACTCAGAGGATAAGATGGTGGGATGGCATCACTGATGTAATGAATAAGAACTTTGGCAAATACCATGAGATGGTGAGGGACAGGGAGACCTGGCATGCCACAGTCTATGAGATCAGTTGGATGAAGATATGTGATTTGAGTTTTGATAACCAGGAATATTTGAGCAAGTCTTTGAGAGGATATTGTCTTCTCCAACTGTGGTGTTGGAGAAGACTCTTAAGAGTCCCTTGGACTGCAAGGAGATCCAACAAGTCCATCCTAAAGGAAATCAGTCCTGAATATTCATTGGAAGGACTGAAGCTGAAGCTGAAACTCCAATACTTTGGCCACCTGATGCAAAGAACTGATTCATTTGAAAAGACCTTGATGCTGGGAAAGAGTGAAGGCGGGAGGAGAAGGGGACGACAGAGGATGAGATTGTTGGATGGCATCACCGACTCAAGGAGTCAGATATGAGTTTGAGTAAACTCTGGGAGTTGGTGATGGAAAGGGCTGCCTGGCGTGTTGCAGTCCATGGGGTTACAGAGAGTTGGACACTACTGAACAACTGAACTGAACTGAATAGCTTAATCAATGAATTCCATATAATAAAGAATCAAGAAATAGAATGAATCTTAAACACTTTCAGAGGCAGAAGAAAATTAATATTACTTCCTAACTCAATTTATTCATCCAGATAATGTAATGAAACAAGGGTATTAGAAGGAAAATAATCAAAATTCCTCTAAAAAAAAAAGAGAGAGACAATTCTGAACATACCTTTTAGATATTTTTGAGTTTTTGAAATCCTTGCTGTTATAGTTTATGAGTTCTGTCTTAAGAAGTACTCAGTCTAGGAATAATTATGTCCCCTCCTGAGTCAAAATCTTCCTGAATATTTAACTCAATGCACTGGTCTTATGATAGCTACAGTTTTTCACTTGGTGAAATAGGCACAATTTCTGGCCCAGTATGTGAGAACCAAGCTCTCTTCTCTTTAAGCCATCTAGCCATATCTTCGGAGAAGGCAATGGCAAGCCACTCCAGTACTCTTGCCTAGAAAATCCCATGGATGGAGGAGCCTGGTAGGCTGCAGTCCATGGGGTCGCTAAGGGTCGGACATGACTGAGCGACTTCACTTTCACTCTACTCTTTCATGCATTGGAGAAGGATATGGCAACCCACTCCAGTGTTCTTGCCTGGAGAATCCCAGGGACAGGGGAGCCTGGTGGGCTTCCGTCTATGGGGTCACACAGAGTCGAACACGACTGAAGTGACTTAGCAGCTTAGCAGCAGCCATATCTTTCCCCAGCTTCAGGTACTAACCCCAGATGCATGCACTGGTCAGTCCTCTGATGAGTAGCTCAGGGGAATCCTCTGTTGATTGCCAGCATTCCTTCTCTCTCTCTCTTCCCCTTCCCTCTGCCATAGCCACATTTCCCAGGTCTAAAGGTCTATCTTCTGCAATATTCCACTCTGAGTATTCTGGACACCTTAATATTCACAGACCTTCAACTTCACCTCCTCAATCAAGAAGTCAGCCAGGGGAAACTTTTAAGGTAATAAACTGGGAAAAATCCTGGATCTCAACCTCGTTGTTTCTGATCTCTCACTGATCACTGTTGTCCCTGACATCTAGAGTCTTGAATATAATGATTTCATAGTTGTCTGGTTTGCTTGTTTTTTCTAAAAATATCTGGATATCTTTTTCTTTCTTTCTTTTAAATTTATTTATTTTAATTGGAGGCTAATTACTTTACATTATTGTATTGGTTTTGCCATACACTGGCATGAATCTGCCCCGGGGTGTACATATGTTCCCCATCTTGAACCCCTCTTCCACTTCCCTCCCCATCTAATCCCTCTGGTTCATCCCAGTACACCAGCCCTAAGCATCCTGTATCATGCATCAAACCTGGACTGGCGATTTGCTTCACATATGATAATATAAATGCTTCAGTGCCATTCTCCCAAATCATCCCACGCTCGCCCTCTCCCACAGAGTCCCAAAGACTGTTCTATACATCTGTATCTCTTTTGCTGTCTCGTATACAGGGTTATCGTTATCATCTTTCTAAATTCCGTATATATGCGTTAGTATACTGTATTGGTGTTTTTCTTTCTGGCTGACTTCACTCTGTATAATAGGCTCCAGTTTCATCCACCTCATTAGAACTGATTCAAATGTATTCTTTTTAATGGCTGAGTAATACTCCATTGTGTAAATGTACCACAGATTTCTTATCCATTTGTCTGCAGATGGATATCTTGGTTGCTTCCATGTCCTGGCTATTATAAACAGTGCTAGATATCTGTAGCAGTTTTATTCATAATTTCAAATAGCTGGAAACAATCAAAATATGTCTTACTTGGGAACAATATAAATGAACTGTGATATATCCATATAATGGACTACAGCTCAGCAATAAAATTAATAGATGACCAAAAACATATTAACATCCTTAAATCTCAAATGCATGATACCAAGAGCCATAGCTGTATTTAAAAACTGTATAGTAGACATGTTCTTATATATAGAAAAAGCGAAAATTAAATCCCAAACTGTAAGAACTAATAAAAAATTCAACAAAATTTCAGGAAACAAAATCAATGCACAACAATTACTTGAATTTGCATATGTTAACAATTAATTATCCAAAATGAAAATTAAGAAATTAACCCCACTTCCAATATAATCAAAAAGAATAAAAGAGGAATAAAGAAGGTGAAATATTTGTACACTGAAATATACGACATCAATGAAAGAAATTGAAGATACAAGTGAATGGTAAGATATCCCATGTTCATGAATTGAAAGAATAAATAATATTAAAATGGACACACCAGCCAAATCAATCCACAGAATCAATATATTCCCTATCAAAAGCCCAACAGTATTTTTAACACGAATACAAAAATAATCATAAAATTCACAAGATTAAATAGGCAAATAAATCTTGAGAAAGTAGAATAAAGCTGGAGACATCACACCTCCTGATTTCAAAATATATTGCAAAACCATACTAATCAAAAGGATATTGTACTAACATAAAACAGACACACAGAAAAATGAACAAAATAGAAAGCTCAGAAATAAGCCCACGGATGTATAGTTAACAGTGAAATGGGGCCAAGAATATAGCTTGGTAAAAGGAAAATCTCTTCATTAAGTGGGGAAAACTGGGTATCCTTATTTGTGTATGCCAAATAATGAAATTGGAATCTTATTGTGGTTTGAATGTTTTCATCCCACAAGATTTGTATGTTGAAATCTTAAAGTTCAATATGATTACATTGCTATGTGGAGCCTTTGGGAAATGATCAGATAATGAGGGTAGAGTCCTAGTAAGTGAAGGTAATGTCCTTACAAAAGAGGAATGATGGTAAGAAAATTTAGAACCCTATACACTGTTTTAAGGAATAAAAATTGATGCTACCACTATGGAAAATAATGTAGCAATTTTTTAAATTTATTTTAATTGGAGGCTAATTACTTTACAATATTGTATTGTTTTTGCCATACATTAACATGAATCCTCCCCGGGTGCACATATGTTCCCCATTTTGATCCCTCCTCCCACCTCCCTCCCCATATCATCTCTCTGGGTCATACCAGTGCACCTGACCCAAGGATCCTGTATCATGCATCGAACCTGGACTGGCGATTCGTTTCACATATGATAATATATATGTTTCAATGCCATTCTCCCAAATCATCCCACCCTCGCCCTCTCCCATAGAGTCCAAAAGACCGTTCTATACATCTGTGTCTCTTTTGCTGTCTCATATACAGGGTTATCATTACCATTTTTCTAAATTCCATATATATGCGTTAGTATACAGTGTTGGTGTTTTTCTTTCTGGCTGACTTCACTCTGTATAATAGGCTCCAGTTTCATCCTCCTCATTAGAACTCATTCAAATGTATTCTTTTTAATTGCTGAGTAATACTCCATCGTGTATATGTACCACAGCTTTCTTATCCATTCGACTGCTGATGGACATCTAGGTTGCTTCCATGCCCTGGCTGTTATAAAACAGTGCTGCGATGAACATTGGAGTACATGTGTCTCTTTCAATTCTGGTTTCCTTAGTGTGTATGCCCAGGAGTGGGATTGCTGGGTTGTATGGAAGCTCTATTTCCAGTTTCTTAAGGAATCTCCACATGTTCTCCATAGTGGCTGTACTAGTTTGCTTTCCCACCAACAGTGTAAGAGGGTTCCCTTTTCCCCACACCATCTCCAGCATTTATTGCATGTAGACTTATGGATAACAGCCATTCTAACTGTCATGAAATGGTTCCTCATTGTGGTTTTGATTTGCATTTCTCTGATTATGAGGGATGTTGAGCACATTTTCATGTGTTTGTTAGCCATCTGTATGTCTTCTTTGGAGAAATGTCTGTTTAGTTCTTTGGCCCATTTTTTGATTGGGTAGTTTATTTTTCTGGAATTGAGCTGCAGGAGTTGCTTGTATATTTTTGAGATTAATTCTTTGTCAGTTGCTTTATTTGCTATTATTTTCTCCCATTCTGAAGGCTATCTTTTCACCTTGCTTATAGTTTCCTTTGCTGTGCAGAAGCTTTAATTTTAAATAGGTCCCATTTGTTTATTTTTGCTTTTCTTTCCAATATTATGGGAGGTGGGTCATGAAGGATCCTGCTGTGATTTATGTCAGAGAGTGTTTTTCCTATGTTCTCCTGTAGGAGTGTTATAGTTTCTGGTCTTATGCTTAGATCTTTAATCCATTTTGAATTTATTTTTGTGTATGGTGTTAGGGAGTGTTCTACTTTCATTCTTTTATAAGTGGTTGACCAGTTTTCCCAGCACCACTTGTTAAAGAGGTTATCTTTTCTCCATTGACTATTCTTGCCTCCCTTGTCAAAAATAAGGTGTCCATAGGTGCATGGATTTATCTCTGGGCTTTCTATTTTGTTCCGTTGATCTATATTTCTGTCTTTGTGCCAGTACCATACTGTCTTGATGATGTGGCTTTGTAGTAGAGCCTGAAGTCTGGCAGGTTGATTCCCCCAGTTCCATTCTTCTTTCTCAAGATTGCTTTGGCTACTCGATGTTTTTTGTATTTCCATACAAACTGTGAAATTATTTGTTCTAGCTCTGTGAAAAATACCGTTGGTAGCTTGATAGGGATTGCATTGAATCTATAAATTACTTAGGGTGGTGTAATCATTTTCACAATATTTATTCTTCCATAAAAATAGAACTACCATGTGATACACCAATCCAGTTTCTGGGTATATATATTAAAAAATGATATCAATATCTTAATGAAATAGCTGCACTAGCATATTAATTAAAGCATTAGTCACAAAGCCAAAATATGAAAACATCCTAAATGTCTGTCAAGAAGTGGATGGACAAATAAATGGGACACATATAAACAATGTAATATTATTCAACCACAAAAATGTTCTGCCTATTGGAGGTATGGATGAACCTTGAGGTCACTGAATGAAATAAACTAAATACAGAAAAATAAGACTGTATTATCTCACTTAAAGTGGAATATAAAAATGTCAAACTCATGGAAACAGAGAGTGGAGTGTGGATTGCCAGGGCTAGATAAATGTGGAGGAAATGGAGAGATTTTTCTCAAAGAATACAAACTTTCAGTTATGAGTAATTTCTGGGTGTCTAACATGCAGCATATTGGCTTTAGTTAATATTATATTTGTATACTTGAAATTTGCTAAGAGAGTAGACTTTTAGGAGTCTTACCAAAAGAACAAAAACAATATCTAAACAATACTTATGTGAGGTGATGACGTGTTTGATAGATGTATTAACTATTTGGTAATGATTTCATGACCTATATGTATATCAAATCACCAACTGTAAATCTTAATTATATGCAATTTTAATTTGTTTATTATACCTCAATAAAGCTGGGGGGAAAAAGACTACATACTGTATGATTAAAAATGTATGGCATTCTGAATAAAACAAAACTATAGGGGTGAAAATGGATCAGTAGCTTCCAAGACCTGGAGGTTATACAAAGGAGGATGGGGAAATACAATGATGTAAGATTTTGTATATTGATTGTGACGGTCACTACAGAACTGAATGTATTTGGTCAATAATTGCAGAAAATAGACTCAAAGACAAACAATGCACTGTAAAAATTATATAATAATACTGTGTAAAAATGGAAAACAAAAAAGTTCCTGTACTAAAATAACAGGCACTCCAAAAAATATCATTAAAGATGCTATTTATATCATCAAGAAAACCAAAATTTACAAGGAAACATACTAGATCTTTATGAACATAATAGAAAACAAGTAGAAAGACATATCCAGTTTGTGGATAAGAATTCTCAGTTCTCCAAGAAAAGATATAAATTTTCTAAAGCAAATCTCATGAACAATATTAACTAAATTTAGTTTTTCTTAGATTAACTTATTAAATTTTAATTTTAAAATATAAATATGCAAGAGAAGATGTCGCTTTGATAAGGAATAATAAGGAAGGAGTCATAGGCCTATCAGGTATCAAAGTGTATTTTAAATTAAATGCAATTACATCATATGATACATGGCACAAAAATAAAGAGATCAATGGATGATGATAGAGGCATAAATTGGATTCAAATACATGCTATCTTTTGGAATATTAAACTAGAATATCAAAGCCATGGAGAAAAATAATTATGCATGTACAAAAATGGTCATCTAGACAAAAAATTAGTTAAAATATAATACATGTATATGTATGACTGAGTATCTTGACTATTCAGCTGAAACTATCACATTGTTAATTGGCTGTATCCCAATACAAAATAAAATATTCAAAAGAAGCAAAAGAAAAAATAATACCTACCCAGTGGGCTTCCCAGGTGGCTCAGTGTTAAAGAGTCCACCTGCCAATGCAGGAGACAGAGAAGATTCACGTTCAAGTTTGACCTCTGGTTTGGGAAGATCCCCTGGAGTAGGAAATGGCAATTCACTCTAGTATCCCTGTCTGAAAAATTCCATAGACAGAGGATCCTGGCTAGGTACAGTCCATGAGATTGCAAAAAGTCTGAAATGACTGAGCCACTGAGCTCACATTCAATGCCTACTTTACTTCTTACAACAAAATATAGATGACTTTAAAAGATATGAAATAGCAAAAAGACAAAGAATTAAATGTTGAAAAATAAGGAACAATATTTTAGCATCATCAAAATAGGAAAATTCTAAGCAAGGTGTAAAATCCAAAGGAAATACTGATAGATTTATCTGTGTAAATGTAAAAGTATTTCTGCATGACCAAATATTCTGCACTGTACAAATACATCATAAACAAATTACATACAAATCTGGAAATTCAACAATTCTGCATAGATGATAAATGGGATAATTTCTATAATATGTAATTAAGTCATAAAAATCAATATGGAAAATATCAGCAATCAAATAAAATAAGTAAAATTTGTTAATAAGCAATTCATGCAAAAGGAATACAGATCAATTTAAGAACCTAAATAGATACCCAAATTCAATTAACTTGAATATTTATAAATAAAGTATATATGTGAAATATAACTTCTTTACTCAGATGTCAGATACCACAAATATTTATCAAACGCTGATTGTTCAGAATGTATTCAAATGTACTTTTCAGAATTAGGGGAGTGTGGGTTTGGTACAAGCTCATGGATAGCATTTTGGCAATAACTATGAACATCAACATTTAAATACATGTACCAAATGAATAAAAAATTCAATTTCTTAGACTGACCTAAAAAATTTCAAAAAGACTTCATTGTAGAATTATACACTGTAAAAAATATGGGAAAACCTTAAGAGAGTTGGATACCTAAATTTCAGTCTTTATAAATGTTATGCAATATGATGAAACTATAATGAGATAGATCTTTATAGGTTGATCTATAAAGATCTTCAGGAGGCTAAGTAAAATTGAAAGTTCTACACAAAGACATACACACACATATGAAAACATGCCTGCATTTTAAATATTATTTCTCAAAGAAAGTCAAGAAAAGAATACAGTGACAACATTTGAAAGGACTGGAAGGCTGTGGTATGAGATATATAAAAGCCTTATTCTGCATTATTCCATTTTGCATGGGTTCAACTTTTAATGTTACTTATTATATATCACACTTCAAATTTTTATTTTACAATTAAAATATTACATTAAAATTTCATAACTAAGACAAAGTTGATTAAAAAGGATAGTTTAATATGTATATTGTAATATACCTATTATATTATGTGTAATATAATTGTGGCCTTCAACGTTTTAAATTGATCAATAAGAAGAACAAAGATTAAAGACAAGATTCTGACTTAAAACAATGATAAGAAAATAAAAGTAAACGTGGAAACAATTTAAAAATCAGCTTTCCTCTATAAAACGTATTTTTTATTCATTGCATATTATTTATTGATTCCATACTGTCAATGCATTCCACCATTCTAGGTGCAGGGATGAACCACCCATCACACCATTTACATTCTAATGGGGAGACTATCAAATGGTAGAATGAACATACAGTTCACTCTTTAATTATATTTATGTTAATTCCTTGCAATTAAAAGAAAGTTTGCATCAGATTTATGAAGACGTTTATATTGTGGAAGATTGGTCCTAATGCTAAATTACTACTTTCCTGATGAATAATGCATTTATTTAATACTTAATCTGACTTTTCTTTCTCCAGAGCTGGTTCATAATGTCATCTCAGAACTCCTTAGGATTAATGGTTTTAACATGGGGGTTTTGCAAAACCAACACAATAATGTAAAGTAATTAGCCTCCAATTAAAATAAATAATTTTTTAAAAAAATAAATTTCTTAAAAAAATAAAAATAAACAATATTTAAGCTTCCTTAAAAAAAGAAAAAAAAAAACACAGTCAATGATTTTTCAGTATGGAAGGTTGTGTGGCAGGTTTTACATACATGAAAATACAGGAAACAAAGAAGCAGACAACCACAGTGATGTGGGGACAACAGGTTTGGAGGGCTTTCCGCCTCCCTTCCTGACTCAGGTTCTTCAGAGAGTACAGGATGACTCCATAGGAGATGAGTAAGAGTAAGAATACAATAGTGCACGTCAGTCCTCCATTGGCCACAACTAAGATGCCAATGACATAGGTGTCAGTACAGACGAGTTTCAGTAAAGGGAACATGTCACAGAGAAAGTGATCAATGACATTGGGGCCACAGAATGGGAGCCCAGAAATAGTGTTAATTTGAATAATTGAATGCAAAATGTCTCCAACACAGGACACCACCAGAAGCACAACACACACCTCATGATCACCAAGTAATGCAAGGGCTTACAGATGGCCACATAGCAGTCATAGGCTGTCACCAGCAGAAGGAAGACCTATGATCCACCAAAAAGGTGCTCTATGAACACTGGGTCATGATGATTCAAAGGATTTTCCCCAAATAGCAAGTCTGAAATTAATCTGGGCACAATAGGAGAGGAATAATCTACATCCACAATTGATAAGAAAGTAAGGAAAAAGTACATCAGCAAATTCAGTGTCCTACTGACCATCATATCAAAATAATGAACAGGTTGCCCACCACAGTCAAAATGTAGAAGAGCAAGAATATAACAGAAAAGGACTTTCTGCTCCTTTGGGTTCTGTGTGAGTCCCGGGAGGACAAAATAAGTTACATTGTTCCTTGGTTCTATCTATTCTGGACAGGAGATAACCTCACATATTAGACGCAGTTTACTTAGAAAACAAGGGAGGCACATTTAATTTCACCATAAGTTTTCTATTTGTCCATTCAATTAAAAAATGTGCATGTAGTTCATAAAAATATACCCAAGTTGCAAAAGTCATAGTTCCCTTCCCTCAGTGATATGACACAAAATGAAGGATCAGAAAATTCCAGACCAACTAATAGGTGTCATGAGAAGGATAATCACATAATGCTGAATATCACAGAGTATGAATATATCAATCAGACTGGAATCAGAGAAGGCTTCCCAGAAGAAGCAATGATTTAGCTGAACTTTAAAGAAAAAAATGAAAATACAGGAAAAGATAGGATGAAAATTCCAGGAAAATGCATTTCATTTGTAATGTCATAAAAGTGTAGCACTTTAGATCCACTTAAAATAACATATTCCCTGTTAGTAAATCAAACTGTGAATAGAAGGTCACTGCCCTGTATTGTCTCAGAACGACCTGGAATTTCTTTCTTAGAGTGCCAAGGAAAAGATTCCTCCTTCTGATCAATGAATAGCGAGTCAGTTCAATTTTGTCGACTTTGTCTCTACCCTCACTTTAACATAAACAACACCTCCACTTTTAGACATCTATAGTTGGATATCAATTTAGTACATAAAACAAAAAATTAAAATTTTCCACAATATAAAAGGTGTTCCCCATATCGTTAAATCGCACCATCTTCAATGTAATTGCTCACAAAAAAGAAATCACATCTCTTTTTTCTATCATATATATCATATATCACTCCCTTTTTTCTATCATATATTATTTCCTGATAACTATGGAATACTGGGCTTCCCCAGTTGGCTCAATGGTAAAAAAAATCCATCTTCAATGTAGAACACAGGAGATGCAGGTTCAGTCCCTGGGTCAGGAATATCCCCTGGAGGAGAGCATGGCAACCCACTTTAGTATTCTTGCCTGGAGAATCCTATAGACAGAAGAACCTGGCAGGCTACAGTCCATAGGGTTGTAAAGAGTCAGACATGACTGAGCACACATACACGTGTATGGAATACTGCTGTCTCTACTTTCAAAATATATAACATATTTTTGATCATTTTCTTCCTGCCCCAGGGAGGTAGCTTCCTGCCAAGTCTCTTTTTTTTGGACTCCAACAATTTATTCTCCAGAAACAGCTCAAATTATACTCTTTAAATCTTGTTCTGATTACCACTGAAAAGCTCAAAACTCTTATTCCAACCATGCTATCATAATTTAATACAGAACAATTGATATTTATAGGTACAAGTACTGTAATCACCTTCACCTTTTTCCAGGTGAAGAAGCTATATCTAAGAATAGCTTATAATTTTCCAAGGGCCCAAATTTTTAAGTGATCGCAATAGCATTGGAACCTAAATTTGACGTGTTTCAAAACGATTTAATTTATTGCAAGATGAAGTCCACAATTGTGAATCATGATTCCCACCATTTAATATTAGTCTTACATTGGGGAAATGTGTTCACAATCAGAAGTAAAGTTTTTAAATCACTTATATATACCTGACTTTGTTTTCCTTTAATCCAATATGATGATGGAGGCAAAAGGTTGCAATATTATCTGAAGATATATTTGATTTAATTTAGCTGTCTCTTCATTTCTCCCATGGATTCCTCTGTTTATTTAGAACAATGTGATTTGCACTATAGATTGTTTAAAAGAAATCCCACCATGTAAATTTAGCAGAAATTAACATGAATCTTATATTTATATGTAAAGATAGCAAAAAGATATTTTCCAGGAAAATTTGTCTCTGGTAATTTCTTTTTAACTTCAAAATAGAAAAATACTATTGAATTGTTTAGCCCTTCTCGCCTTGTCACATCAGTACAGCCAGACTTTGGATTTTGGGGAAAATTCTGTTTTCCTTGCCATTTTTTTAATGCAATGCTTTCAGCCTGACAAAGGATCTCCTGAAACTCGTATATCAACTCTTAAAAGAAAATAATCTATTTCTTTCAACAGAGGCAAGGAGGACTTTTATGATTTCAAATCCCATTTATCATTGAGTCTTAGAAATGGAGTGTGTCCACCGTTGATTTTCGCTTAATTAAATTCACTAGGACTTTCCACTAAATTGTGCAAGTGCATCTGTGTGTGAAAAGTGAAAGTGTTAGTCACTAAATTGTGTCTGACTCTTTGCAACCCCTAGACTGTAGCCTGCCAGGCTCCTCTATCCATGGGATTCTCCAGGCAAGAATACTGGAGTGGGTTGCCATTCAATTCTCCAGGGGATCCTCTTGACCCAGGGATTGAAACCAGGTCTCCTGCATTGCAGGTGAATTCTTTACTGTCTGAGGCACTAGGGAGTCCCCTCATGTGGTCACACAGATTCACATGAGATTGGATATAGATCTGAGTGTGTGGTGGGACACAAATTTATGTATTGTAGGATACAGACCTCTGCACATTTGGATACAGACATATACTTGTGGTTTTGAGGACTAAGCTGTAAAACATGCCAGCAAAAGACACCGAACACTCTCTGAGCAGTTCATAAAAAATATGAATCAAATGAAAATAAGAGAATATTCTTTTTCTATAAGAAGACAAAAAGTGAGGTTTATGTACACTCTACAGACATGATGACAATTTTTTTCCAGTCATCAATCAGTTCTTCACAATGCATATCTTTTCCTAGATTGGAAAACAAGATATTAAAACATGCCATCTTCTTCAAACTAAATATGTAAACGATATTCTAAATGTACTTTCATTGTTTCTAGGAACAGAGAACACAAATACAATTAAATTCCCTGATTTCATGGAGCTTACAGAACAGTGAACATAGACAATTAACAAAGTTTCTTATCTCATGACTTGAAAGTACTATAAAAATTTTATAATTAAATTTCTGTCTTGCTCTGTTTGAGCTGCTATCACAGAATTCTAAGGATAGTGGAATGGCTAAAAAAATAAGATTTTATTTTTCACAGTTATAGATATTCAGAAGTCCAAGACAGAGTAGTCCGCAGATTCCATGTATGATGAGGGTCTGTTTTATGGTTGATGGTCTTCACATGGCAGAAGCATCAATTAATTATAGGATGTCTTTCATAAAGTCATTAATCCCATCCTTGAGAGCTCTACCTTCTTGAGCTAATTATAACCTAAAGGACCCACTCCAAATAACAACACACTATAAAGGGTTAACTTGGAAATTTGGAAGGGGATTCAAACTTTCAGTTTATAAAAACAACCAAAAGTCTAGAAGTTAATTATGCAAATTTTTGATAAATGCAAATGTTTGATGCTATTTGGTGAGTACTGTGCTTGAGAAGACTTTGAAATGATGGCTGAGAGTGAAGAGTAATTAAACCACCTCTTCATAAAGGTAAAAGAGGAGAATGAGAAAGTTGGCTTAAAACTCAACATTCAGAAAACTAAGATCATGGCATCCTGTCCCATCACTTCAAGGCAAATAGATGGGGTAACAATGGAAACAGTGATACTTTATTTTCTTGGGCTCCAAAAGCACTGCAGCCCTAAAATTAAAAGATGCCTGCTCCCTGTAAGGAAAGCTATGATGAACATAGACAGCATATTAAAAATCAGAAACATCACTTTGCTGACAAACTCATTACAGTGAAAGCTATGCTTTTTCCAGTAGTTACATATGGATGTGACAGTTAGACCATAAAGAAGGCTGAACACCTAAGAATTGATGCTTTCAAATTGTGATGCTGGAGAAGACTCTTGAGAATGGAATCAAGATTGCCTGGAGAAATATCAATAACTTCAGATATGCAGATGACACCACCCTCATGGCAGAAAGCAAAGAAGAACTAAAGAGCCTCTTAATGAAAGTAAAAGATGAGAGTGAAAAAGTTGGCTTAAAACTAAACATTAAAAAACCTAGAATCATGACTTCTGGTCCCACGAATTCATGGCAAATATTTGGGGAAACAATGGAAACAATCACAGGCTATTTTGGTGGGGTCTGCAGATGGTGAATACAGCCATGAAATTAAAAGACGCTTACTCCTTGGAAGAAAAGTTATGATAAATCTGCTACTACTAAGTCACTTCAGTCGTGTCCGACTCTGTGCGACCCCATAGACGGCAGCCCACCAGGCTTCCCCGTCCTGGGATTCTCCAGGCAAGAACACTGGAGTGGGTTGCCATTTCCTCCAATGCATGAAAGTGAAAAGTGAAAGTCAAGTCTCTCAGTCGTGTCTGACCTTCAGCCACCCCATGGACTGCAGCCTTCCAGGCTCCTCTGTCCGTGGGATTTTCCAGTCAAGAGTACTGGAGTGGGATGCCATTGCCTTCTCCATGACCAACCTAGACAGCATATTAAAAAGTAGAGACATTACTTTGCCAACAAAGGTCCATCTAGTCAAAGCTATGGCTTTTCCAGTAGTCATGTATGGATGTGAGAGTTGGACTATAAAGAAAGCTAAGTGCCAAAGAACTGATGCTTTTGAACTGTGGTGTTAGAGAAGACTCTTGAGAGTCCCTTGGACTGCAAGGAGATCCAACCAGTCAATCCTAAAGGAAATCAATCCTGCATTTTCACTGGAAGGACTGATGCTAAAACTGAAGCACCAACACTTTGGCCACCTGATGCAAAGAGCCAACTCATTGGAAAAGACCCTGATGTTGGGAAAGATTGAGGGCAGGAAAGAAGAGGGTGACAGAAGATGAAATGTTTGGTTGGCATCATTGATTCAACAGACATGAGGTTGAACTAACTCTGGGAGATAGTGAAAGACTGAAGTTTAGAATGCTGCAGTCCATGGGGTTGCAAAAATCAGACACAATTTTGCACCTGAATAACAAAAGATCTTGAGGTATTAAATAGGGATAAAATCTCCTCATGTAGTGTGATTTAGTAGTAGAAAACATCCTTTGTCACATAGCCTTATGCCTCTCATGAATCCAACTAAATAGGGACACAAAATAATGTTTATTTGACCACACATTTCCAACCACATTAGAGGCAGATAATACTTAGTTTCAAGCCTAATTCAGACACAGAGACAGAAAAAGGATTTTATGAATGATGTCTCTGCCCAATAAACAATATATTCTGACCTCTTTACTATCTAATAATCTGTATTTCACCAATAAGAGAGATCAGAATGGCATACATGCAGTATCTTTTTTTAATAAGGATAATACCTAAAGTTCTGTAGTACATATTTAAATGCTTGGATCATGGATTACACTAAATTTACTCATGAAAGGCAGAGACTGGTCTCCATAGAAGGCTATGAAACACTGTAAATGAACAAGAGGAAGGGGATACTGAAAAATAGCAGAGATCCCATCAGATATTCTAAACTATCTGGAAGAGGAAGTGATTATCTTTATGAAAATATAACACCAACAAAGCTGGAAAACTTTAGATAATATGATTTCCCACTTGGGAAAATAAGTACAGTTTAGTTATTTCTTTCATATCTACCTCGTTCATGCATATTATTTTCACATAGTATCCTTAGGATTAATACTGTAACTCTGAAAAAATCACTATTCTACATTAATATGCTAAGCAATATGAACAAAATAATGTGTTAAAGTATCTGATAGATACAAAAATAAGCTACAACTTCAAATATTAATATTGGCTGTCTTCGTTTAAAGAGGAGTGAATCAATTTTCTACTACTTATTTCATATTTTCTTTCTCTGAAATCTATAATGAGTCATATTAGCTCTGAAAAAATGAATTATTTAAGACAGAAACGTGAAAAATCCTGCATTTTCACAGTATTAACTACAGGACAACTCATTACATAGAACATACATATATAGTCTAACAGAGATAATTTTACACCTAAAAGCTCTGTATATTTTCCTAAGAAATCGCAAAATTTTCTAAATATATATATACTTATAAAATATGAAAAACTTACAGTATATTTTGATCATTGAAAGCATTCCTATTATAAATGTTTTTAATCTGCCCACATTATTAAATCTGAGGAAAATTTACTACAGTTAAATAAGCATACATATCTTACATGTAAACAGCAATTTTTCACTGAAAACAGGTGATAAATATTCCGCTGCCTCATTTTCTTTTTCTGATCCAGAGCTTTTTCATGGCATTTTTTATCTCTCCATTTCTCAGAGCATAGATTAGTGGGTTCAGCATAGGAATGATAATGGTACAGAATACAGCCAAGGATTTATCAATGGGTAAGGTGGAAGGAAAGTTATGACCAACCTTGATAGTATATTAAAAAGCAGACACATTACTTTGCCAACCAAGGTCCATCTAGTCAAGGCTATGGTTTTTCCAGTGGTCATGCATGGATGTGAGAGCTGGACTGTGAAGAAAGCTGAGCGCCGAAGAATTGATGCTTTTGAACTGTGGTGTTGGAGAAGACTCTTGAGAGTCCTTTGTACTGCAAGGAGATACAACCAGTCCATTCTAAAGGAGATCAATCCTGGGTGTTCATTGGAAGGACTGATGCTAAAGCTGAAACTGCAATACTTTGGCCACCTCATGAGACGAGTTGACTCACTGGAAAAGACTTTGATGCTGGGAAAGGTTGGGGGCGGGAGGAGAAGGGGACGACAGAGAATGAGATGGCTGGATGGCATCACCGACTCTGTGGACATGAGTTTGAGTGAACTCCGGGAGTTGGTGATGGACAGGGAGGCCTGGCATGCAGTGATTCATGGGGTCGCAGAGAGTCAGACACGACTGAGCAACTGAACTGAACTGAACTGAACTGAACTGAAGGTGGAAGGAGGTCTCACATACATAAAGATACAGGGCACAAAGAAGAGGACCACCACAGTAATGTGGGCGCCACACGTGGACAAGGCAGTGCGTCTCCCTTCCTGACTAAGATTCTTCAGGGAGCACAGGATGACTCAATAGGAGATGAGTGAGAGCGTGAAGATGGCCAGGCAGATGGCCCCATCATTGGCAACCACTGTGAGGCCAATAATGTAGGTGTCAGGGCAGGTAAGTTTCAACAAGGGGTACATGTCACAGATGAAGTGGTCAATGACATTGGGGCCACAGAAGGGAAGGTTGTAAACAAAAAGAAGTTGAATTGCAGCATGTAAAATCCCACCAACCCAGGCCAGGAGAAGAGGCATAATACACACTCACTGATTCATGATGGTCAAATAATGCAAGGGTTTGCAGACGGCCATGTAGCAGTCATAGGCCATGACCACCAGGAGTAATACCTCCATACCACCAAATAAGTGTCCTATTAAAAGCTGGGTCATACAACTTGGAAGGAAATGGTTTTCTTCTCATAAAGTAAGTCTATAATCATTTGGGGGGTGACAGTAGTCGAATAAACAGCATCTATAAATGATAAGTAGCCAAGAAAGAACCACATAGGGGAATTCAGAGTTGAACTGAACACCATGGTCAGGACAATGAATAGGTTGCCCACCATGGTCACAATGTAGATGAGCAAGAAGATGACAAACAGTATTTTCTGACTCTAGACACTCTCAGTCAGCCCCAAGAGGACAAATTCTGTTACATTGTTCCTTGGTTTCATCAAGTCTCTATAAGAGCTCAGTTCATATATTAGAAGCAGTTTACCTACAACACAAAGAGGAAAACTTTTAAATTCGGTCTAAGTCACATCTTTTGTGTATCCGTTCATTTAAAATCAGTTGTATGGAGGATCTATATGATCCCAATGCATCATAGACATTGTGTTAACCAAGTTGAACACAGGGTAAAGGATCAAACAATTCCAGATCAATGGGTGTATGTGCTCAGCCATGTCGGACTGTTTGCATTCCCATGGACTGCAGCCCGCCAGGCTCCCCTATTCATGGTATTTTTCCAGGCAAGAATATTGGAGTGGGGTGCCATTTCCTACTCCAGGGGACGTTCCTTCCCCAGGAATTGAACTCATGTCTCTTGCATCTCCTGAATTGGCAGGTGGATTCTTTACCATTAATGTCACCTGAGAAACCCAGACAAATGTAAAAAGTGATATTATCAGCATATTGACAGAATCCTAATGGAAGATGAGAAGTTCCATTAATACGTAAACAATTTATAAACTTACAAAGGTGTAAAACTTGAGACAAACTTAAACTAATGTCCATATTCAGTAAGAGTAAATGGAGCTATGAATATAAGTTCCCCTGGACTGTCTCAGAACTCACTGAGGCTTCTTTCTTTGGGTCTTATTTGGATATTCCACATTTTCTTGTCAAATGAATTCTGAAGTAGTTCCAATTTTGTCTCGAGCCCCTATTCCTGCACTAATTTTAACGTTTGTATATGCAATGCCTCCAGTTTGGGACATTTGATTATGGATAGCAATTTAGTATTTCTAAAACAAAATTAAGAATTGTTCACAACATAAAAGTTGTTCCCCATCTCATTCAACATACCACCTTCAATGCCATTGCTCAGACAATAAAGGTGACAATCTTCACTCTTCTACTGGTCTTCTGTGACTTATTCATACCTTTAAGAAATTCTGCTGTCTCTGCTTTCAAAATGTATTACAAACTTAATCATCCCCACCCCATTTCCTTCCTGGCCACTGCAGCAGCTTCCTGCCAGGTATGCCCACTTCTATTCTGGCCTATAACAACTTGTTATTAACCCATATGATTCTCTTTCATCTTGTTCTGATTATATTCCTTCACTGCTCAAAACTTACAGTGGATTCCGATCACATAGCCACAGTTAAATGGATCACATCTAATATTTATGGTAACAAGAACAGGAATCCTCATATTATATTTGAAGATACTAAAGCTGAGAACATTTCATTCATCTCCCCAAGATCGCACATTTTTAGTTTTAGTGGTAAAACTAGAACTGGAATGTAATTTTGAGTTATTTCAATATGATTTAACGTCTTACATAATAAAGAATGTCATACAATTGTGAAACCTGGTTCCCACTATTTACTATTAGTCTTACCTTGTGGAGGCTTTTTTAGAATCTGAAGGAAGAAATTGTAAGTTATTCACAAAGACCTAGAATTCTTATTTCATCCAGTATGACAACAGAAGGTGAAATCTGCATTATTGTTTGAGGAAATTATTTATTTCATTCAGCTGTCTGTCCATTTTCTCCTTGCAGTCTTCTCATTATTCAGGCGACTGTTTTTGTTTGCATTTTAGAGTTTTTTTTTTTCATAGACAAATATATGAGATCACTTTATATGCGGAATCTAAAAAAAATAATACAAATGAACTTATCTACTAAACAGAAATAGACTCACAGACATAAAAAAGCAAAATTATGGTTACCAAAGAAGAGGGTGGGAGGAATAAATTAGGAGTATGGGATTAACATATATAAAATATTAATACATAATAAACAAGGACCTACTTCTATACAGCACAGGGAACTATATTCAATATCTTGTAATAAACTACAGTGATAAAGATATAACTGTAATAAACCACAATGAAAAATATATAACTCCATATATACATATATGGAGCTTCCTGGTTGCCCAGAGGTTAGGGCTCCGTGCTTTGACTGCATGGGGCATGGGTTTGATCCTTGGTTAAGGAACTAAGATTCCACATACTTTGCTCTGTGACTCAAAAAAAAAAACAAAAAACAAAACCCAAAAACGTACATAATGGAATCACTAAAAAATGAAAAAAAATAGTATTAAAATGTGAATTTCTGAGACTTGCCTGGTGGTCCAGCGGTTGAGACTTCACATTCCAAGGCAGGGGGTGTGAGTTTGATCCTTGCTCGGGGAGCCAAAATCCCACATGATTTGGGGCCAAAACATAAAACAGAAGCCATACTGTAACATTCAATTGTTGTTTAGTTGCTTAGTCGTGTCCCACTCCTTGCAACCCCGTAGACTGCAGCCCACCAGGTTCCTCTGTCCATGGGATTCTCTAGGCAAGAATCCTAGAGTGGGTTGCCATTTCCTTCTCCAATAAAGACTTTAAAAATGGCTCACATTAGAAAAACTTTTTTAGAGTGAATCTCTATGATTATTCTAAGACCGAACTTCTTTTCATATCTTTATCAGTTATTTTTTTCCTATAGATGATTTGGTTATATTCTTTCCCCAATTTTCAGTTGAGATGTTCATCTTTTTCTCATTGATTTATAAGTGACTTTATATCAAGGATATTAATTCTTTGCCCAGTTTGTGATTGGTCTTTTAATGCTGTTTATAGTTTCTTTCTCCTTTTCCCTACAGAAATTAAAAATTGAAATTTAGACAAGTCTTTTTCTTTTTGACTTCTGGGTTTAATGTCATGTGTAATGGAAAGATGGAAAGGCCTTTTCTACCTTAAAATCAGTAAAATAATCTTCTACTTTTTAGTACTTTAGTGGTTTTATGATTTTTTAATTGAAGTATAGTTGATGTAAAATGTTTTATGTTACACGTGTACACTATAGTGACTCACAATTTTTAAATTATAATTATAAAATATTGGCTATATTCCCGGTGTTGAGTAACATATCCTTGTAGCTTATTTTAGGTATAATTTGTTTACGATTTGCCAGCAGTGCTGATGTGGGGTCTTTAACACTCCTGACAAAAAGACTGGGAAAAAAAAAAACCCAATCCCAAGGAATTCCCTGGTGGTCCACTGGTTAGGACTTGGTGCTTAAAACTGCCCTGGCCCGGGTTCAATCCCTGACGGGGGGACTAAAATCTTTAAAGCCACAAGGCACAGCCCCCCAAAAATACACAGAAAACAAAACAAAAAAACCCCAGAATTTCATTCAAATTAGACCTGGATTCAAATCTCAGTTCTGACATACTTGTTTTGTGACTTTAGAAATGTTACCTAAAGCTTGTTTTTTCATCTGGAAAATGGGAATGTGGCTATCTTCCAGGGTTATTGTAGGGATTAAATGACACAATATATAAGTTCAGTTCAGTTCATTTCAGTCGCTCAGTCGTGTCTGACTCTTTGCAACCCCATGAATCACAGCACACCAGGCCTCCCTGTCCATCACCAAATCCTGGAGTTCCCTCAAACTCATGTCCATAAAGTCGGTGATGCCATCCAGCCATCTCATTCTCTGTTGTCCCCTTCTCCTCCTGCCCCCAATTCTTCCCAGCATCAGACTCTTTTCCAGTGAGTCAGCTCATCGCATGAGGTGGCCAAAGTATTGGAGTTTCAGCTTTAGCATCAGTCCTTCCAATGAACTCCCAGGACTGATCTCCTTTAGAATGGACTGGTTGGATCTCCTTGCAGTCCAAGGGACTCTCAAGAGTCTTCTCCAGCACCACAGTTCAAAAGCATCAATTCTTCGGCGCTCAGCTTTCTTCACAGTCCAACTCTCACATCCATACATGACCACTGGAAAAACCATAGCCTTGACTAGACGGACCTTTGTTGGCAAAGTAATGTCTCTGCTTTTTAATATACTATCTAGGTTGGTCATATGTAAAGCACTTAGTAAATTTTTGACCCTCAATAAAGGGTCATTATTATTGGCATTACATCATTCTCCCAGCTTTGAGCCCTTTATTCCTGGAAGCTGACACCTTTCACCTCTTCATGTATTTATGTTTTCATTCAACAAACTCATATTGTGCATCTACTTTGTACTTACTTCTGTATCAAGAGCTGGTTATAGCAGGCTGAATAAGGCATGGCTCATGTCCCCAAAGAGTTCATAGTCAATGGGGAAAATAGAAGCCAAACAGAAGAACAGATAATTACAAAACAGTCAGTGGACAAAGATAATGGAGACAATCGCCCGGAGTAGTTAGGCAAGACTTCCTGGAGGACGTGCTGTGCCAGGAGGGACTATGTTTGAGGGTCACAGGTGAGAGAACAGCACCTGCAGGAACTGCAGGCAATTCCATGTGATTGGAGCAACTAAGAGCAGGCAGGTCAGTCACTGCGGAGGAAGAGCCCGTGTGGGTCAGGTTGGAGAATTTGAACTTTATCCTGCAGTGCCAGTGGTAAAATAAACTCCAAAGTGCACACAAAAAAACAAAGTTTACCAGGTTAGGATAATTTATCAAAAAGACAAGCAGATCTTTATGTTTACATAGGAATATAGCAACTAAACTTTTCCCAGGGGAATTTATCTAATGTAACCTTTTGTTCATATCAACTTCAAATAGAAAAATACCATCCAGTTATTTAGCCCTTCTCATTTTGTTTTGTCTGTATGGCCAGACCAGTTGATGAGATTTTGTAAGACATTCTTGTACCTTTTTTTTTTTTTCTTTTTTAGGCACTGCTTTAACCTGGCAAATAACCTCCCCCAAATTTTAAACCAGTTCTTAAAACGATACCATCTTTTTACCCCTATAGGGAAAATACATAACGTCACCACCTCTGTGAATGTATCAGTCTCAGCCCATGGACAGCAATGCTGTTAAACAGGAATCCTGGCTGCCCTCTGCGCCTGGTGCTCCTGGGGAGCCCAGTAGACAGCTTTCCAGTCAGAACCAACGCTGTGACCAGGTGGACCCCTGTGGTTCATATTATGAACGCAAGATGCACCTCAGCAGCAGCCGCAGGGAAGTCTGAAAAAACAAGCTTTATTTCTCAGGGGTCATGAAGGCTCTGCAGCATGCCTGGGACCACACAGGGAAATGTTGAGACACAGACAGACAGAGAGAGCGATGGATGTTGAGGAGAGAAAAAGTCTGAGATTCTGCCTTCACGGGACTCAGAGATGGGGTGCCTCTGTTTCCTAGGGTTCACTTGTTATTGGTGAATTTAAAACATAAGAGTGCGGCTAAATCACAGGAGGGAAAAGGTGGGGTCCTATGAGTGGTCAGGTATAGATCACCCAGGACTTTGTAAAAGGTGAACTACGTGGATGGAGAGATCTGGCTCTTTCTCTGGTTGTGTAGATGTTGATGCTGAAGATGGATGCCTTTGAAACGGTTGTCTGGACAACCAAAAGCTTAATGTTAGCCACTTACATTACACTCCAAAAAATTGATTGTCAGGCACTTACACCACAAGACAATTGCTAGATAAATTCACATTTTGAGGCACTGGGGATTAGAACCACACCATAGCTTTTTTCGTGGGAGCAACAGCACAAAAAAAACTATATCAAATTTCAAACCAGGGTGAGTGCCTCATGTCCAAAAACTCTTCGTTGTACAGACAGGTTTTTTAAGCATCAGTTCAGTTCAGTTCAGTCACTCAGTCGTGTCCGACTCTCCACGACCCCATGAACCACAGCACGCCAGGCCCCCCTGTCCAACAACAACTCCCGGAGTACACTCAAACTCATGTCCACAGAGTCGGTGATGCCATCCAGCCATCTCATTCTCCGTCGTCCCCTTCTCCTCCCGTCCCCAACCTTTCCCAGCATCAGAGTCTTTTCCAGTGAGTCAACTCGTCGCATGAGGTGGCCGAAGTATTGGAATTTCAGCTTTAGCATCAGTCCCTCCAATGAACATCCAGGATTGATCTCCTTTAGAATGGACTGGTTGGATCTCCTTGCAGTATAAGGGACTCTTAAGAGTCTTCTCCAACACCACAGTTCAAAAGCATCGATTCTTCGGCGATCAGCCTTCTTCACAGTCCAACTCTCACATCCATACATGACCACGGGAAAAACCATAGCCTTGACTAGACGGACCTTGGTTGGCAAAGTAATGTCTCTGCTTTTTAATATACTATCTAGGTTGGTCATAACTTTCCTTCCAAGGAGCAAGCGTCTTTTAATTTCATGGCTGTAACCAGCATCTGAAGTGATTTTGGAGCCCAAAAAAATAAAGTCAGACACTGTTTCCACTGTTTTTCCATCTATTTCCCATGAAGTGATGGGACCAGATGCCATGATCTTTGTTTTCTGAATGTTGAGCTTCAAGCCAACCTTTTCACTCTCCTCTTTCACTTTCATCAAGAGGCTTTTGAGTTCCTCTTCACTTTCTGCCATAAGGGTAGTGTCATCTGCATATCTGAGGTTATTGATATTTCTCCCGGCAATCTTGATTCCAGCTTGTGCTTCTTCCAGCCCAGCGTTCCTCATGATGTACTCTGCATAGTTTTCTTTTTATCGTTACATGAAACATAAGGCAAACATATTTGAAGTCAATAAAATTTTATTTAAGGAAATTCACATGTTGTGATTTCTTCCACTGCACATCAAGGTTATTTTAGTTCCCCTAAAGTAAGATATTTGCCTTGAGAACCCCATGAACAGTATGAAAAGGCAAAATGATAGGATACTAAATGGGGAACTCCCCAGATCGGTAGGTGCCCAGTATGCTACTAGAGATCAGTGGAGAAAGAACTCTAGAAAGAATGACGGGATGGAGCCAAAGCAAAAACAATAAACAATTGTGGGTGTGACTGGGGATAGAAGCAAGGTCCAATGCTATAAAGAGCAATATTGCATAGGAGCCTGGAATGGTAGGTCCATGAATCAAGGCAAATTGGAAGTGGTCAAACAGGAGATGGCAAGAGTGAAGGTAGACATGCTAGGAATCAGTGAACGAAAATGGACTGGAATGGGTGAATTTCACTCAGATGATCATTATATCGACTACTGTGGGCAGGAATCCCTTAGAAGAAATGGAGTAGCCATCATGGTCAAGCAAAGAGTCTGAAAGCAGTACTTGCATGCAACCTCAAAAACGACAGAATGACTTCTGTTCATTTCCAAGGCAAACCATTCAATATGACAGTAATCCAAGCCTATGCCCCAAGAGTAACACTAAAGAAGCTGAAGTTAAAATGTTCTATGAGGACCTACAAGACCTTTTAGAGCTAACACCTAAAAAAGATGTCCTTTTCATTATAGGGACCTGGAATGCAAAAATAGGAAGTCAAGAAACACCTGGAGTAACAGGCAAATTTGGCCTTGGATCACGAAATGAAGCAGGGCAAAGGCTAATAGAGTTTTGTCAAGAGAACGCACTGGTCATAGCAAACACCCACTTTCAACAACACAAGAGAAGACTCTACATATGGACATCACCAGATGGTCAACACCGAAATCAGATTGATTATATTCTTTGCAGCCAAAGATGGAGAAGCTCTATACAGTTAGCAAAAACAAGACCGGGAGCTGACTGTGGCTCAGATCATGAACTCCTTATTGCCAAATTCAGACTTAAATTGAAGAAAGTAGGGAAAATCACTAGACCATTCAGATATGACCTAAATCAAATCCCTTATGATTATACAGTGGAAGTGAGAAATAGATTTAAGGAACTTGATCTCATAGATAGAGTGCCTGATGAGCTATGGACGGAGGTTCATGACATCTTACAGGAGACAGGGATCAAGACCATCCCCATGGAAAAGAAATGCAAAAAAGCAAAATGACTGTCTGAGGAGGCCTTACAAATAGCTGTGAAAAGAAAAGAAGCAAAAAGCGAAGGAGAAAAGGAAAGATATAAGCATCTGAATGCAGAGTTCCAAAGAATAGCAAGGAGAGATAAGAAAGCCTTCCTCAACGATCAATGCAAAGAAATAGAGGAAAACAACAGAATAGGAAAGACAAGAGATCTCTTCAAGAAAATTAGAGATAACAAGGGAACATTTCATGCAAAGTTGGGCTCGATCAAGGACAGAAATGGTATGACCTAACAGAAGCAGAAGATATTAAGAACAGATGGCAAAAATACACAGAAGAATTGTACAAAAAAGGTCTTCACCACCAAGATAATCATTATGGTGTGATCACTCACCTAGAGCCAGACATCTTGGAATGTGAAGTCAAGTGGGCCTTAGAAAGCATCACTATGAACAAAGCTAGTGGAGATGATGGAACTCCAGTTGAGCTATTTCAAATCCTGAAAGATGATTCTGTGAAAGTGCTGCACTCAGTATGCCAGAGAATTGGGAAAATTCAGCAGTGGTCACAGGACTGGAAAAAGTCAGTCTTCATTCCAATCCCAAAGAAAGGCAATGCCAAAGAATGCTCAAACTACCGCACAATTGCACTCATCTCACACGCTAGTAAAGTCATGCTCAAAATTCTCCAAGCCAGGCTTCAGCCAAACGTGAACCATGAATTTCCAGATGTTCGAGCAGGTTTTAGAAAAGGCAGAGGAACCAGAGATCAAATTTCCAACATCTGCTGGATCATGGAGAAAGAGAGTTCCAGAAAAACATCTATTTCTGCTTCATTGACTATGCCAAAGCCTTTGACTGTGTGGATCACAATAGACTGTGGAACATTCTGAAAGAAATGGGAATAACATACTACCTGACCTGCCTCTTGAGAAACCTGTATGCAGGTCAGGAAGCAACAGTCAGAACTGTACATGGAACAACAGACTAGTTCCAAATAGGAAAAGGAGTAAGTCAAGGCTGTATATTGTCACCCTGTTTATTTAACTTATATACAGAGTACATCATGAGAAACGCTGTGCTGGAAGAAGCACAAGCGGAATCAAGATTGCGGGGAGAAATACCAATAACCTCAGATATGCAGATGATACCACCCTTATGGCAGAAAGTGTAGAGGAACTCAAAAGCCTCTTGATGAAAGTGAAAGAGGAGAGTGAAAAAGTTGGCTTGAAGCTCAACATTCAGAAAACTAAGATCATGGCATCTGATCCCATCACTTCATGGGAACTTGATGAAGAAACAGTCGAAACAGTGTCAGACTTTATTTTTTTGAACTCCAAAATCACTGCGGATGCTGATTGCAGCCATGAAATTAAAAGACGCTTACTCCTTGGAAGGAAAGTTATGACCAACCTAGATAGCATGTTCATTGAAGCACTGTTTACAAAAGCTAAGACATGGACGCAACCTAGATGTTCATCAGCAGGCAAATGGTTAAGAAAGCTGTGGTACATATACACAATGGAATATTACTCAGCTATTTAAAAGAATACATTTGAATCAGTTCTAATGAGGTGGATTAAACTGGAGCTTATTATATAGAGTGAAATAAGTCAGAAAGAAAAACACCAATACAATATATTAACACATATATATAGAATTTAGAAAGAGGGTCACAATGACACTATATGCAAGACAGCAAAAGAGACACAGACATAAAGAACAGGCTTTTGGACTCTGCGGGAAAAGGTAAGGGTGGGATGATTTTGGAGAATAGCATTGAAACCTGTAGATTACCATATGTGAAATAGACCAGTGCAAGTTTGATGCATGAAACAGGGCACTCAAAGCCAGTGCACTGGGACAACCCTGAGGGATGTGATGGGGAGGGAGGTGGGAGGGGGTTCAAGATGGGGGACACATGGGCTCCCATAGCTGATTCAATTCAATGTATGGCAAAAACCACTACAATATTGTAAAGTAATTAGCCTCCAATTAAAATAATTAAAGAAATATGAATGCCATCAATAAAAAGAAAAGAAACTTGCAAGTTGTGTTGGGAGTTACATTTATTCTGCAAGGCAGGTGGAGCAGGGTTTAAAAGCACTGGTAATAAAGATATCTTTGAAAACATTAAAAAAAATTCTCAATTGTCATATCAGTCAGTTCACAGTTCTTTTAAATGGACTCTTATATGCACTGAGCATGGACATACTAGTATCATACTTCCCAAACCCCTCCTGGAAATTTTGGGATCTAAGTCGTCTAAATATTAATTAAGTTCAAATCATTTTCACTCCTAAGCTACCACACCCCAGAATAGCAGAGTCTGTTAAGACATTGTCACAAAGAAAAAGTGGACTATTCGATCTTTCCTATGTTAGCAGGTATGTCTTGTAGTTCTTTGCCACACATCTAATAGTTGGTTCTGTAAGTAAAGCAAAACACATAGTTACTCTATTAGGTATTTTCAATGATGTGAGTCTACATTAAAACCCTTTCTTGTTTGGACTTTCTTGTGACTTGACCCTGGTTAGCTGTTTGGAAGCAGTAAGGGATGAAGGAGGAAGTTCATGAGAAGAATAAACATCTTTACATGAGAGTACTTTTTTTTTTTTTCAAATGAGGCAATAATGTAGTGTGTAGGCTAGAGAAGACTCCTTTTTCCTCTCTTTCAAGAAAGAGGAAACTACTTATGTGAATATTTGAACACTCACAGTTCTTACTTATCTTCATACAAATGTGTCTGTTCTAGATCTCAGAGTCCCACTGTTTACCAGAGCACTGGTAGACAAACACTCCGTGTGAGGTTGCACATTCAGATTTCTATGAGGTTCTACAGTGTTTATTATAAAACCCTGGACAGGAATTAGATCTTATTCTCTGTCTGAAAGAGATGTGGCAACAATGGTCAAAGGAACTCTATATCCAAAGCATGTCCAGAAGACATACTAGATAGTGTATATTTGAGGAAATACCTAAATTACATACAGTATGCAGCCTTTTTCAAAGGAAAATAATATTCCTTTTCCTGAAGTAGAAGACTTCAATTAAAACTCTGCCACCTGTCTGAATTTACTACTGTGAAAACCTCATAGGAAGAGAATCAAACTGTAGCAGCTATAACTTACTTTTACTTATGGTTGCTGCTGCTGCTGCTAAGTCACTTCAGTCGTGTCCGACTCTGTGTGACCCCATAGACGGAAGCCCACCAGGCTCCCCGTCCCTGGGATTCTCCAGGCAAGAACACTGGAGTGGGTTGCCATTTCCTTCTCCAATGTGTCAAAGTGAAAAGTGAAAGTGAAGTCGCTCAGTCGTATCTGACCCTTAGCGACCCCACGAACTGCAGCCTACCAGGCTCCTCCATCCATGGGATTTTCTAGGCAGTAGTACTGGAGTGGCTTGCCATTGCCTTCTCCGTTACTTATGGTAGATCACTTAAAATAATTACCCTTAAATTTCATCAAAGCTAATTTTTGTTTTTAGCTTTCATGAAATTTTGTATAATTCACATAGTCCCATTTTCAAATGGAGAAATAGATAATTTTTTCCCTGAGCCAAAGCAATTCCAAAGTTCTTGGTAAAATAAAATTATTAAAAATTTAGTAATTATATATGCTTTAGTAATTTTTAAATAGCAAAAGAAGCTCCAAATAAATAAAAATAGTCATACTGAATTTCTTACATAGATAAGAATACAAATAAGAAAACAGATCAAAATCAGAAAGACTCTTCATGACTATTTACTCAGACTTCAATATTGGTAAATGATGACAAAAGGTGATATACATCTCTATTGCATAAATATAATTTTTATCTGAATATCTCAGTGTTTCTCAAGCTACTCTCTTTTCTGAATTCTATCAAAACTCACTAAAATAATTCATACTTGTACTGTAACTATTTCTCTTTCAAATCCTAAAAACTCTCCTCTGGCTTATAACATTCTTTCTTTAGTTAATTATTATTTTTAAACTCCCTATTGTCAACTACATGCACTCTTTCCTTCTAGCTCACATAAATTCATCTACCTCAGTTTGGGCCTTCTAGGCTACAATCATAATAACACAGTATTATAAACAAATTATTGTAATTGGTGTGGTTCAAGAGAAAATTTAATTCTCTCCCTCAAAAAAGAAAGGATTACTTTAAGATATGGAGAAGGAAAGGGCAATCTGAGGTTGTTTGCTTCCACAACCTGAAGTAAAAGATATTGTACTTTGAACAGTACCACATGGCCACATTAAATTATGGGACTCTAACATCCATAAGAATAATCTTCTTGAGTATTTGATGGTTTATAGTTTCTAGATTCATCTCCATTGTATCACTATTTCAAAATATGTTTATTCATTATTCAATGAAATTTGACTACTATAAACAGTTTTTGTTGCTTAGTCACTCAGTAGTGTTCAACTCAGTTATGTTGAACTCTTTGCAGCCCCATGCCCTGTAAGATAAACAGATAAGATAAGATAACCCACCTTATCTGTCCATGAAATTTTCCAAGCAAGAATACTGGAGTGGGTTGTCATTTCCAACTCCAGGGGATCTTCACAACCCAGGGATCAAACCTGGGTCTTTTAGGACTCCTGAATTGGCTCGGTGTATGTGGAAAATGCGTTACCCTACTTCTGTAAACATTACCCTACATCTGTAAACATAGAACTTATCTTACAAAATAAAATCTTTAATAAACAATAATCCAATATGATTTATTTGCTGATGTAGAGCAGAGAAGGCAACAGCACCCCACTCCAGTACTCTTGCATGGAAAATCCCATGGACAGAGGAGACTGGTAGGCTGCAGTTTGTGGGGTCGCTGAGTCGGACCCAACTGAGAGATTTCACTTTCACTTTTCACTTTCATGCATTGGAGAAGGAAATGGCAACCCACTCCAGTGTTCTTGCCTGGAGAATCCTAGGGACAGAGGAACCTGGTGGGCTGCCGTCTATGGGGTTGCACAGAGTCGGACACAACTGATGCAACTTAGCAGCAGCAGCAGCAGCTGATGTAGAGACTTCTACATGCAAATGCCTAGTATTTCTCTAGGGTATAATTCTTGGGGTCATGAACTACATTGAGGCAATGATTATAACCAATTCTTTAGATCAGCCTCACTTAGAGATGCCTGTGCTCTCTAGTCCCTGCCTTTCACTCACGAATCAGGGAAGGAAAAGTGCATTCCCTGAGGTAAATGGTGAGCTCTGGTCCCTACCTCCTTCCAACCTGGTCTCTTGGTCTCCACGGCTGACACAATGTTTTAATTACTCAGAATATTTGGTGCCAAAGCCAAATCCACACTAACAGGCACTTTGGTTTATCCATTCTCCAGTGAAAATTTCTTTGAGCAACCAGTGGTTTCTTGGCAGGACCTACAGTGCTGAATCCTACCATGGAGCTACTAAAAATGGCTCCTACTAGCAGGCCTCAATTCCCCCAACAAAATAAAAGATTCTCTGAAAACACTGCATCAGTCACTGTGAATGGTGTCTGTCTCCAGGCCCTGACCAGTCAATAGAAACTAAGGCCCCCTTCCTTTCCCTCACAAGCCAACTCCCTGCTTTTACCCAGAACGTCTTCCTATGATCACTCTTCTCCCCCTTCCTGTCAATCAGAGCATGGGCACAGCACCATCTTCACATTCAAGGCTTTGTGTCCTTTTGAAGTTTCCGTTGTTCATGTATCAATACATGGCACCTAGTGATACCTTTTTAATGTGCAGCCAATTGTTTCCCAAATTTGAATATCTTGCAAAGACATTTAAACAAGGATGATCTGAAGTTCAGCTTCAGTCTTAGTCTTCATCTGAAATCAATTATCAGTCTGAACTTCAGGATTTGCAAGTTGAATGTCTACACCACTGTCATCCTCTGTCCTTCAGGGATATGACTGCACTGGTTACTGCCATGTATTGATACAATCTCCATAATGGTGCTATCACAAATCAGTCACAAGACATAGATTTATTTTTAGCATATACATGTTTGTTCTCAAATATTGGTGAACATTTTAAGTGTGACATGGCTTCCCAGTGGCCCAGTAGTAAAGAATCTGCTAGCCAGTGCAGGAGGCACAAGAGACGTGGGTTCAATCCCTGGGTTGGGAAGATCCCCTGAAGCAGGAAGTGGCAACTTGCTTCAGTATCATTGCCTGGAAAATTCCATGGACAGAGGATCCTGACAGTCTACAGTCCATGGGGTCGCAGAGAGTCAGACACAACTGAGCAAATGAGCACTGAGTTCTGGGCACTGGAGAAAATACCCCCTTACTGGTTTCATTTTTTTCCACTTTGGCTTTCTTTTTGATATGATACATTAAGGAGATAGACATTCTTATAATATCAGTAATTATAATATTAGCTTCTTTTCTGAAACGTAAACACAGACATGACAGCCACAGCTACAACTGACAGTTAAATCACCTCAAGAACAAATACAAATAAGATCACAAAGCAAAATGAAATCAATCAACATTTTCCTTCCCTCACTTCTTTCAACGTAACACCTCATTGATAAAGAATGAAACTTTATTCTCTCGCCCAAAAATCTTTAATAAAATTATCTGATAGGATTTGCATTGTTGCATAATATTTAACTGGGTATATGTACATGCATACACATAAAATCCCTTAAAGTGTATAAAATTTATCCTTAAGAAATACTTTTACTTTTTGTTTGGCTTGGAAATTTTTATAAAATGATAGCCATGGAAGGAGTCTTGATGAATTTCTTCAATGAGACTTTTTTTTTTTTTTACTGTTACCAGAATAGGGCAAGAAGAGGAAAGAGAAGAAAGAAAAAATAAGATGCACGATGATTCAGGTTAAAAAATGTACAGTTTCTGTAGTGAAGGAAAATAAGCTCTTCATGGAACTACCCTGAGAATGGTGATGTTCTAGGTTCTTCCTCTGGTACCCAATTTTTTTCCAGAATGATCTCTCTACACATTGTTTCACACCAGGACATTCTACAACAGAAATTGGCCTAAGGTTCCCAGCTATTGGAAGATGACTGAAGAACCAACAAATGCCAGTATTTCTATTCCTGATGAGTAGTGTCAGAAAAGGATGTTAACACACCTGAGTATGTAGGGAGGTCACTGTAGTATCGTTGGTGCCTGATAAAGCTAACTCATCATGGGTGATCATCTGAATCAGCTCTGTGGGAACATTTTAGGGACCTAGGCTTTACTGGCGGCTCAGCTAGATAAGAATCCGCCTTCAATGCAGGAGACCCTGGTTTGATTCCTGGGTTGGGAAGATTCTCTGGAGAAGGGCTAGGCTACCTACTCCAGTATTCTTGGGCTTCCCTGGTGGCTCAGCTGGTAAAGAATCTGTCTGCAGAGACCTGAGTTGGGAAGATCACCTGGTATTGGGAAGATCCAATCCCTGGGTTGGAAAGATCACCTGGAGAAGGGAACTGCCGCCCACTCCAGAACTGACCTGGACAATTCTATGGACTGTATAGTCCATGGGGTCCCAAAGAATCAAATACGACTGAGCAACTTTCACTTTCAAGCTTCTAGGAACATGTGATTAGAGTACCCTCCTTCATTTAGGTGGAGAAGGAAATGGCAACCCACTCCAGTATTCTTGCCTAGAGAACTCCGTGGACAGAGGAGCCTGATGGGCTGCTTTCCATGGGGTTGCACAGAGTCAGACAGGACTGAAGTGACTTAGCAGGCACTAGAGAGGGAAATGGCAACCCACTCCAGTATTCTTGCATGGAGAATCCCAGGGACAGAGGAGCCTGGTGGGCTGCCGTCTATGAGGTCACACAGAGTCGGACACGACTGAAGCGACTTCGCAGCAGCAGCAGCCTCCATTTAGGTCTTCCGTTCCGTTCCGTCGCTCAGTCGTGTCCGACTCTTTGCGACCCCGTGGACTATAGCCTACCAGGCTTCTCCATCCATGGGATTCTCCAGGCAAGAATACTGGAGTGGGTTACCATTTCCTTCTCCAGGGGATCTTCCCGACCCAGGGATCGAACCCAGGTCTCCCGCATTGGAGGCAGACGCTTTAACCTCTGAGCCATCAGGGAAGCCCCCCATTTAGGTCTTAGAAATCCGTAATTAAAACTGTGTTCTCAGATTGGAGTGGACTTTGATTAGATCCGGAGCCTTCATCTGGGACTTCCCTTGTGGCTCAGATGGTAAAGAATCTTTAATTGGCTTGTTACCAAAGAGTTGACAATACATTCTTTTAACCTGGGAATTTGTCACATATGCGAACAAATAAGCTAAGCCAATGTTATGATAGATGCTTAAAGACCAATTCCAAGGACAACTTTTTAAGCAGATAAAGGAACAAGCCACACAAGCATTTCGCGGCACAGATTAGGGCAACCTGGTTAGTGATTATTTCTACCTTTTGGTTAATTCGGCCCTTCTGCTGTCTTCCCACAAGGTGGCGCTCAAGTTGAATAGTATTTTAAATCCAACTTTCAAATTTCACCTAGTTCTAAAGGAGTATGTTGTTGCTCAGTCCTGAAGTTGTGTCCGACTCTTTGCGACCCCACGGCTTGTACCACGGACAGTATGACAAGGCAAAAAGGAATTTACAACTCAGCTTTATTTAGGTATAATTAGTACGCAAAAACTACACTTAATGAATGCTTACAATTTGATTAATTTGAACACATTACGTGAATCAAGGTAATAAAGACTTCCATCACACTCAAGAGAAAAAAAAAAAGTTTACTCTTTTGAGAAAAAATAAAGGAGTTTGCAGATTGACCTGTCTTCAGGAAACGTTAATTTTTGTGTGGATTTTTTTTTTAATTTATTTTATTGGAGGCAAATTACCTTACATTAATATATTGGTTGGTTTTGCCATACATTGACATGAATCCGCCCCAGGTGTACATGTGCTCTCCCTCCCGAACCCCCCTCCCACCTCCCTCCTCCCCATATCCTCCCTCCATGTCATCCCCGTGCACCAGCCCCAAGCATCCTGTATCATGCGTCGAACCTGGACTGGTCACTTATGATAATATACATGCTACAATGCCGTTCTCCCCAATCATCCCACCTTCATCCTCTCCCACAGAGTCCCAAAGACTGTTCTATATGCCTATGTCTCTTTTGCAGTCTTGTATACAGGGTGTGTGGATTTTTAACTAAGTTGTGCTTTATCCCATGAGTGTGCTTTAGGACTGCACTAAGCGGTCTCACATTTTTCCCCATACTGTGAAGCATTGAAACGTGGCCCTTGCAGTGGAAGCATGGAGTCTTAACCACTGGACTGCCAGGTAAGTCCCTAGCTAGCCTCACTTTAAATACCTGAACTGGATCTCAAGTGAGCCTTCTGTGCTGCAATTCCAGCATCCATCTATCCTCTCACTGTTTTAAAGTGAATAAAAGTCTCTTAGGGCAAGTAGTGATGAAGGGCTAGAGTTATATTTTCACCATTCCCTTTATCTTTAAAATCCCAATACCTTCTCTTCTTTCTTCAGTCCCAACCAATGACTTGACTTTCTACTTAGGAGAATACCTGAAACAATTAGAAAAGTATTTCTACAAACTCACATTACCTCTTCTTCCCACCCCCAACATCCATGCCCACCTAATCAGTCTCCCTGTCCGTTATAGAATTCTATCCCCTGTAAATTATCAGCTCTACCATCCCAGGGCTTCCCTGGTGGCTTAATGGTAAAGAATCTGCCTGCCTATGCAGAAGACAAGGATTCCATCCCTGGGTTGGGAAGATCCCCTGCAAAAGAAAATGGCAACCCACTCCAGTATTCTTGCCTGGGAAATCCCACAGACAGAGGAGCCTGACAGGCTAAAGTTCATAGGGTCACAAAAGAGTCAGACATGATTTAACCACTAAACAACAGCAGTAACCACTATTCCAAGCCAACATGTCCACTTCTGTAGCAGACAGATCCCATTTCCTCCTTCTATGTAAGAGTAATGATCTGATCATTGCTCCCTTACCCCCTTTTGCTCTCTTCAGGATCATTTCCTTCATCATGAAACATGCTGTTGTTTCCTTCATCCTAAAATACCACTTTTTAAACACCAACCTGTTGCCAGAAAATTATTCCATTAATTTCTTCCCCTTCATAGCAAAATATGTTGGAAAAATTTTTCATTCTTGACATATTTGGTTCTGTGTTTCCAAGTTGGGAGTCTCATTTCTGTGACATCTCTTTTTAGCTCTGTTTTATATGCCAGTTGTTGCCTTTTTTGTATGTATGGTCTCATCAATGATGTGCTGGGTTTTATAATTCTTACAATTTTATAAAATCATCACTGATTCACCAAATATTTGGGAAGTGTCCAAAGATTTAAATTACAAAAACATTAATAAGTATGTAGAATTAAATAATATAAAATAATGGTTAACATGATGAACAAAAAATATTAAAATTATATAAATTATTAAAATATATACATTTATATAAATATATAAATTTATATAAATTCTAAAAATATAAAAAATTATGGATCAATACGGGAAATATTTTTGTTATAAATAGAATTGTCTAGTTTGAATAGAAGGTTAGTTATTTCCCTGTACACTGCAGGCAAAGGAAAGGCAAATTTTTAAGGGTGTGTCAAGAGGGAGACAAGCATAAAATAGGAGCTTAACTATTTGCTATTTACGCTCCTTGGAGAGAATAAGTTTCTAGGAATGACTTGATGGACTCACTCTTGAGCCAGAAAAGATGATGCACAGTAGTGCCAGCACTGATTTAACAACAAAATAGATGACAGAAATTTGAATAAGAAACATGAAAAAGAAAAACAAACCAAAATAGTATTCAAAATAAGAAAATAAAGCTACAGAAACAACATAATCTGGTTCTCAAGTCTCAAAAGAGTATCAAAGCAGATGACAAAAGTGAGGAATGGTCTTGTGCTCCCACAATTGTGATTGCACTTCATGTTCGGTCTCTCCATGAGACATTGGTAAAAATAATACAGATCTGTGCTCTATAGATTCTGCTTCTTCTTGCACAGGTCACAGTGGAAGAGAACTATGTTGTCCACACCAGGATGAGAACATTTTGCCTTTCCTATCAATCCAGTTTTATTTATACTGTGGCAGAATTAGCAATTGGCATCTTCTGCACTTTGCCATCTCGAGTCAGAGTTTGTTGCACCATAGACTTCTCATGGCCACTTTGACTTATGCATTCCTCAGCATGTAAATCAGGGGGTTGAGCAAAGGTGTCCCAATAGTGTAAAACACAGTCACCATCTTGTCTACTGGAAATGCATTTACAGGGCAAGTGTATGTGTATATACCCGGTACAAACAATAAGACAATAACGGTAATGTGAGAGGTGCAAGTAGATAGGGCTTTCTTTCTTCCTTCTGCCCTATGATTACTCAGAGAACGTAAGATGAAAACATAGGAGATTAGCAGCAGTATGAAACTCCCCATGCATATGGCCCCACTGGTAAACACTATGAGTAGGTTGATGACATAAGTATCAATGCAGGCAAGTTTCAACAATGGTTGTGTTTATCACAGAAATAGTGATCGATAACATTGGGGCCACAGAAGGGTAATTTCAAAGCCAAGAGAATCTGTGCTGAAGAATGGATACAGGCCCCCACCCAGGCCAGTTTCACCGGTGCGCCACAGACACGCTGGCTCATGACGGCAGTGTACCTCAGGGGCTTGCAAATGGCCACATAGCGATCAAAGGACATGAGGATGAGCACCAAGATCCCCATGCACCCAAAGAAGTGAACTGCAAAGATCTGGGTCATGCACTCATTGTAGGAGATGACTTTCTTCTCAGATACAGAATCTGCAATCAACCTAGGGGCAGTGGTTGTTGAAAAACAGGCATCAGCAAAGGATAAGTAGAAAAGGAAGAAGTACATCGGGTTTCCAAGTGTCTGGCTATTTCTTATGGTCATCACAATTAGGAAGTTTGCCAACAGAGTTGTAAGGTATAGAAGCAAGGAGATCACAAATACTACTTTGTCCTTTAGTAGATTCTGTGCAAACCCAAGCAGAATGAACTCATTCACACTGTTGTTCACCTCCGTGGTTATGGTGACTGTAAAACAGGCACAGCTGAGAAGCGGTTCATCTGCAAAGGAAGTGGGGGAAATGGTGACTTGGCAATAGAAATGTATCTGGACTTGAAATTATAACTTTTAGAGTTATATTTCCACCAAAACACATAACTCACCATTTCTCAAAGTTTTCATGCATTACAATAAATTATGAAATAATGCTTTTTTATGCTGGTTTTCATGCTTTATCCAGTTCTTTCTATAGGGAATAAGATTTGTGCAAGGGAACCCTCAATGACCGTGCTCTTTGTCAAAGTCTGAGAGTTAATGACTTTGTTGTATGATATTGATCAGATCACTTTCATGTCTTGATGCCTTTTATTCAAGTGACAATTAGAGGTTCCAATAGATATATGTGTATACAATATATCTGCTCATATAATGTGTATACATAACAATTAATGAATTTTATAAAATTCATTAATGAATAAAATTTTAAATTCTATATAATTTTATAATAATACTTTTGGGAGTTCTATCTTGAAAAAACACATTTGTTGATTTGGAAACCAGGGTGCGCCCCCATTATTTCTGATCTCTTCAAAATCATGTTTGGATTAAGCTTTAAGGAAAAATTGTTTTTCCAATTTTTAGGCTAGTTGCAATTATACTATTACTTTTATTGCCAATTAGGGCACATGAGATATTTCAGTAAATCATTGAAGCTAACATTTTGAGAAAGAATTACTATATGTTTGAAATAATCCATTACCCATGCTATTAAGAAATGTATCAAATTAATCTTCACCCCCTATGGATCCAATCTGAAGTGTCATTTCTTATATTTCTAAAACTGATATAATGCCCTGTCCTATATCTGATTCTCCTACTACTATTTTCCAGAGGTTTGTACTCTTCCAATTTTTATCTAAGACATAATTTTTAAATGCATTTCAGGATTTGAATATATAAATATCTCCCATTGTTCTATTTTATTATTTTATAAGCATACATATATATAAAATTTCAATCATCTTATAATATCTTTATACTTTCTGATTTTCATTTTTGACTACTAAAAGCCTTCACATTTTTAAAAAGAATATCCATACTGTAATTATTAATTTAGCAACTATAAATTAATGTATCAAAATCTCATAATATAAATTTTATCATTTATCTTGACTTAAGTTGTTTACAAATTTTCATCCTAATTAAAATTTTGAATAAACTCTTCTTATACAACTTTTGGTTATTTTAATAATTTCATCAAAATATGTCCCAGGGATTACTAACATAAATATGTATATTTCATAATTATTAAAAACTATTAAATAATCTTCCAATTTGGTTATTTCAATATACTCTAGAAAAAATAGAATGAATATATTTGCGTAATAAAATCTCCAAAGTTTATGGTAGATTACAGACTGTGAAAAGTACCCTTAAAAATTCATGATTAACCAATTTAACTCACTGGATGAAAATGTTAGTTTCTTAAATATTCTGTGAGTGTGTTCAGGATCATTTGTGTGTATTTATATAGTTAAATATTTCTTCTTATGCACGAATTGTATTTTTCCATTATTTCTATATTTATAACAAATTAGAATTTCTAATAAAAATCTAACATAGGGCACTCATATTTACCTGATTATCTGAACTAAAATTATATGTATATTGATTAGCAAGAGTGCATAATATTGTATATATATTTACTTATATTTTATCCATTTTGAATTATGTAAATCTTTTGTCAATAAAATTTTAATACCTTTAAGTTATGAGCTTTTTTCAATTTTATACACTAAAATCTATCAAATTTACTCTCCTTTCCATTTTATTCTGTTACTTTAATTTGAGAAATTTCACCTTTATTCTTTCTTATATTATTTCTGTGCTTTTTCACTTTAATGGCAAATGACCTTTTAATTTGCTTTAATATGAGTTTTGAGACATTTTTCCTCTTTCTGATTAATTGTCAGTCCTTCAATGCATCAATAACAGCACCAACTCAGTCATTAATCATGTACTAAGAAGCTACTCATATCTAGAGTCAGCTGATAGGGAATGGAAAGATGCCCTCTACCTCTTCACAACCAAGTTGGAGAAGTAACATTGATCTACCTAAGATCATTAATTACATAAAATTACACACAATTCTATGTGACAATACAAATGAATTTTAATGCCAAAAGTAGAAAGATCCCTGGAGAATAAATTGATTGGACTGTTCAAATATGAGAAAGAAATGGAGCTATGGCTTTCGATATGTTAAGCTGAGGTTTTCAACAAGAATCTCTGAAACCCAAGTATTCAGTAAGCTTATACTGTGTTTCCTTGAATAGAATAAATATTTTCATATCAATAAGTCAAACTGTCCACTTACCTCTAATAAATTTACACATCTAAATAAAACTTGAGGCTTCCTTGTAGTCTAGCTAAAATAATATTAGAAAGATTTAGAAATTTTATAGTAACTATAATCTCAAAATGGCTTCCCTGATTGCTTAGTTGATAATAATCCACCTGCAATGCAGGAGACCCTGGGTGAGAAGATCCACTGGAGAAGGGATAGGCTACCCACTCCAGTATTCCTGGGCTTCCCTTGTGGCTCAGCTGGTGAAGACTTTGCCCGAAAAGCGGGAGACCTTGGTTCGATCCCTGGGTTGGGAAGATTCCCTGGAGAAGGGAAAGGCTACCTACTCCAGTATTCTGGCCTGGAGAGTTCCATGGACTGTATAGTACATGGGGTCTCAAAGAGCTGAACACACCTCAGCAACTTTCACTCCCTCCAAATGACAGTTCCTATAATCTCTGATGAGTATTTGAAAGGAGAATAAGTTAATGATTATTCAATTTCAGTTCATTAGGTTTCCAATAGGACATGAAGACAAATCGCAGGGGGCCCTTTGCTGTGAGGAGAGAAGCAGTTTGGAGAGAATGATTAAATATCATTAGAAGAACAGCATGCATTGCTTTAGGAAAATATGTCTTCTCTCCATGAAGAATCAGAAAGCTGTAAAAGAAAATCTGTGGGCAGATAATAGACTACTGTGAAAGCCAGTTCATGTAATTTTATTTTGTTTCATTTTCAGTAAGGAAAGGAAATATTTGGGGACATAAAGACTTAATGTATGCATTAGGTCAGATCAATACCCTCTCAGAGCTTTATGACAGAATCCAGTCTATTTCCAAACATCCCTGGATCATCCCACCACTTCACCAGCTTGGTTGTGAAGAGGCTAAGGACACTTCTCCACTCTCTATCTGTTGACTCTGGACAATGAATAGGCTCTTAGTACATATCTGACTTGGTGTCTCTGATGCCATGAAGGTTTGGTGATTAATCAGATAGAGGAAAAGTATCTGAAAACTCATATTAAAATAAATCAATAGGTCACTCAACACTGACATGAAAAAGCACAGAAACACTCTAAGAAAGAATAAAGATGGTATCTCCCAAATTGAAGTAACTGAATGATACTAGTAGTACTAGCGGTAGAAGAAACTATTTTTGCTTCCTTCACCCTTAGATTTTTACTTTCACCTGTTGAAATTTTAACCAATTCAATTATATTTGGGGCCAAAAGTCTCTAATTTTTTTCTCCAGGTAAATAGACATGTGTCTATATCTTCTCTGCTCCTATATTACTATGTGGGTTCCCACACACATGTGATTAAATAAAGCAATACTGGATTACATATTATTTTTATTATCTAATCATTCAAATAAGCTTTCCCTTGTATTATTTCATCTGACTTCCATAATTTTTTGCAAGGCAACTGTGGCCATTTGTTTGTCCTTTTCTAGTTACAAAGTTTGACCTTTAATACAGAGTATTTTAACGAAGGCAATTAGGGTATAACTAGACAAGGATGTACCTAAGATAGCCTAGCACTCACCCACATTTCATATAAAATATCAAATCCAAACCATTACATAGATTGCATCTTAGAAAAGAAATTCTAAGCCATCAGAGAAGGATGTCAAATTGATGCCTTAAATTTCTATCCTGATTCCAAAATCAAGTTAATTAAACTGCATATTGAGGCTAATATCAAAGCAGAAAACTAAATGAACCTAAATGGATTATAGAGAACCGGAGGAAAGAAGCAGACTAATGAAGTTAGAGCAGGAGAGAGGAGAGTGAGTGAGCAGAAACCGGGGAAAGAAGAGTCAGGGATACGATACAGAAAGATAGGGTGGGAAGGTGAGCAAAAATATTAGAGAGGGCAGTTTGAGCCAAAATTTCATCACAGTTCAGCTTCTTTCTTCCTGGCTGACCACACAGTCACTTTCCTCTAAACCAAAAAGGGAGTCTGATTATGAGCAAAGGGTTCACAGGGGGCTTGAAAATTCAACTGTGTAGAAAGCACAGTTTTATTTTATATTCTGTCCTAGAAACATCAACAATGACCTACACTTTCAACAAGAAGATCCCTAAGACAGAAATTTCTACCAAGTTGGCCTCAATCCAGTTCATTGTACCCTCTATGAGCAGAGATGCATTTAAGAGGTAGTACAGCTATGTTCCAACTCCAAGGAAAGCCTAGGAACCCTGGATCTACATAACCCTTCATTGATGTGAACGCTCCCCAGGACCTCCATCATTCGTTAGAAGACACACTGACTAAAGATTCTAAGAACTAAGTCTTTAGGAGGCAATTAGAAGAAAATATTTCAGAGACAATGAAAAACCTTACCTCTTATGAGCAAACAGGTGACTTCCACTAAAATATGCTTTGCACATCTTCAACTTTAATTTACTTAGAAGTTAAATTATATGAAACCTGAATAAAACACACAAACTATATTTCATTAAGATTTATCTTGGGATCTATCGCAAGAGGTCATGGGATGTAAAGAGTTTATGGAGAAAGGGAACTCTGCATGTGGCGATAATTCACAAACTCCTCTTCAGAAGCACTAGTTTAGACAGAACAAGGTCTCTTATTGAAGCAGAGAGAAGTTTTGTGAAAAATGGGGCCAATTTCTTAATCTGGTTCTTGGAGACTTTGTGAAGGAAATTACCTCTGCATTCTGAATGAGAAATGGCTCTGAAGTCAGCTTTCTTCCCATAATATATCTTTTGGAAAATCATGAGTTTAAGTGCTTTCTTTTTACTCCATCGGATATTTAGAGTAATTCCCACAAAATTCTGCAAATGCCTAGCACAGGCCTTCAGCCTCAGGAGCTTCCAGGAAAGTATTTCTCCCAAACCAGTCCCAAAGGATATGCATTGAGCTACCTAGCTCAGACAGTCCAAGAGCAAAAGCAAACCTGGGGGCCAATTAGTTACATTTCAGTGTATGTGATTTGATGTGAGGAAATTGTCTTTCCTTTTCCATAAGGTTTCTTTAAGTCCATCTCTTCTAGAATCATGAGGACGTTTGAAACCCGTGAAAGACTCAGAGATGAAATATGCACTGCAAACTTGAGTCCTGGCCTTTCCATGTAGCTTTTAAGTGAATTTAAGAAAATTTCTCAGTCTCTTAAATTTCCTATGTTCCCTTTATAACAGGCAATTACTAATAATCAATACTTGGGGTGATGAAAATGGCTCAGTGGTAAAGAATCTGTCTGCCAATGCTGGAGATGTGAGTTCAATCTCTGCCTCCGGAGATCTTCTGGAGAAGGAAATGGAAACTCACTCCAGTATTCTTGCCCAGGAATCCCATGGACAGAGGAGCCTGGCAGAGTCAGAAAGGTCAAAAAGAGTCAGACTTAGGGACTGAACAGCAACAATAATCAATATTTATTTCATCTAACATTATTGATGTTCAAACTTTCCATTTCTAATCTTATTCATGTTTTTTAATCAATTTATAGAGGAAGACAGGAAAGAAATAAAAGAGAAAGAAACTTGAATACTTGTCTCATGTATTTTCTTTATCAAGATAGATGCTCTTCCTCTTAAAAGAAACAGAGTTAGATCTTTGCTTTTGAAGGGTTGTGAGGTATGAAAGGGTCTTCACCGGTAGCTCAGCTGGTAAAGAATCCTCCTGCAATGCAGGAGACCCTAGAGCAATTCCTGAGTTGGGAAGAACCCCTGGAGATGGGCTAGGCCAACCACTCATAAGTTTTCTTGGGCTTCCCTGGTGTCTCATACAGTCAAGAATCTGCCTGTAACGTGAGAGATCTGGGTTCGATCCCTGGGTTGGGAAGATCCCGTGGAGGAGGGGCATGGTAACTCACTCCAGTATTCTTGCCTAAAGAATCCTATAAACAGAGGAGCTTGGAGGGCTACAGTCCATGGTGTTGCAAAGTCGGACATGACTGAACGACTAAGCACAGCACAGCACAAGATATTAAAGACAGGATCAGTTCAGTTCAGTTCAGTCATTCAGTCGTGTCCGACTCTTTGCGACCCCATGAATCACAGCACGCCAGGCCTCCCTGTCCATCACCAACTCCCGGAGTTCACTCAAACTCATGTCCATAGAGTCGGTGATGCCATCCAGCCATCTCATTCTCTATCGTCCACGTCTCCTCCCACCACCAATCCCTCCTAGCATCAGACTCTTTTCCAGTGAGTCAACTCATCACATGAGGTGGCCCAAGTATTGGAGTTTCAGCATTAGCATCAGTCCTTCCAATGAACACCCAGGATAGATCTCCTTTAGAATGGACTGGTTGGATCTCCTTGCAGTCCAAGGGACTCTCAAGAGTCTTCTCCAGCACCACAGTTCAAAAGCATCAATTCTTTGGCGATCAGCTTTCTTCACAGTCCAACTCTCACATCCATACATGACCACGGGAAAAACCATATAGATTATATCAAGAAGTTACTTTCCTACCTGGGAGACCATATTACGACAATTACCTGTAAGGTCTGTCTGCCTGCTAGATATCTTCAATAAGTATGAAGTGAGAGGCCCAGGGTATGTATAGGTGACAGCAGACAGCAGCTGAGGTGAGAGAATGCCATGAATAGATTGCACCATGCTTTGCACTTTTGCTAAAGGGTCTCGTGGCAACCAGCAAGTCCAAACAGCTCAGATAAATGTTGTAGGGAAAAATCACATTCCAACACATGGTCTTTTCTTTTTTTTTTTTTAATTTGTTTTAATTAAAAAATGGACTGGAAGAATCCCGAGGAAGTTTTTTGATGTGTTCCTTAAAGTCTTTGGGTTTCCCTGGTGACTCAGATGGTAAAGAACCTGCCTGCAACACTGGACATCCAGGTTCCATCCCTGGGTCAGGAAGATCCCCTGGAGGAGGGAATGATTACGCACACCAGTATTCTTGCCTGGAGAATCCCAGGGACAGAGGAGTCTGACGGTCTACAATCCATGTGGTTGCAAAAAGTCAGACACGACTGAGTGACTAACACTTTCACTTTCACTTTAAAGTCTTTGACCCTTAGACTGCCCGTTAATTAAATGGGAATATGAACACCTACTTCTAAAAAGTTTCTCTAAATACCAAAATATATAGCATGAAAAGAAAAAAATCTCTGACTCAGAGAATATGCAAAAGAAATATATATATATATATATATATATATATTTTTTTTTTTTTTTTCCGTTAATCTACCCTAAACAAAACAATTCTGGGCCAAAGAAGTGAAATAAATCACCAAGTTCACACAGCTAGCTGGTAACACAACTGAGACTAAAATACAAATCTCTCAAGGATGAATCTAAATTGCTTTAATTTTAACACAATATGTATAGCAATGTCATAAGTTTTCTCGGCCTAAAAAATAATAAATAAATAGCTAATGATTGAGTCCATTCGTTGAACTGCCTGATCACAGAGTCCTAAATTAATTCACGACCTTTGAGAGAATGGTTAAGCTTTCCAGTTCTGGTGGGAAGTTTTTATAAGGGCAGTTTCAAAGGAGAGTACTGAATGAGCCAAAGGCAAGTTCAGTTCAGTTCAGTCACTCAGTCGTGTCTGACTCTTTGAGACCCCGTGGACTGCAGCACTCCAGGCCTCCCTGTCCATCACCAACTCCTGGAGTTCACCCAAACCGATGTCCATCGAGTCAGTGATGCCATCCAGCCATTTCATCCTCTGTCGTCCCCTTCTCCTCCTGCCCTCAATCTTTCTCAGCAGCAGGGTCTTTCCAAATGAGTCAGGGTCTTGTCAAAATGCAAGAAGTTGAGTCAGCGATCTCTGAAAGTTCCCTCCAATCTCTGAGTGTTCTGACCGTGAGTGAATTGAATTCTATTGTAGACTGAGTGATCAGACTACCCAACTGAAATCCTCGTCTGTTACATCAAGGCCAGGGCTTACTGAATTCGGTTGACTATGGCCATTTTATTGTGGGAGTTCATGATAACTGAGTTTTGTACTACACTAAATACATTTTTGTTCTTCTCTGTCCCACGCGTACTCTTAACACAAATCAGGGTCTTAATTTAAACTCTGTTCATTTAAATTCATATTTCATTAAGGTAAACTTTCCAGTGAATAATTTGGAAACTCTGGACAGATTAAACTCATTAATATAATTCAAATTTAAGGCTCTAAGTGATTTTATTTGGATCAGAAATGCTTAAAGAATAAAAGTCAGATTTAATTGAGTGAGAAATGGAAAAAGGAATGAAGAATAAAGAATGAGAAAAAGAATAGAGAGCAATGCTTTTATTATTTTTTTCCTTTACTTAGTCTTTAATTACAGAAAAATTACAATACTGTGTTGGTTTCTGCTGTCCAAGAATGCAATTCAGTCATTATTATACATATATCACCTTCGTCTTGAGCCTCCCTCTCCTCCCTCCCTCATTCCACCCTTCAAAGTCATCACAGATTGCCAGATTGGGCTCCCCGTGTTTTATAGTAACTTCTCACCAGCTAGCTATCTTACACACGTTATTGTATGTATGTCAATGTTATTTATGTATTCATCCCACTCTCTGCTTCCCCAATTGTGTCCACCAGTTCATTCTTTGTATCTGCATCTCCTTTCCTTTCCTGCAAGAGGTTCAATACAATTTTCCAAATTCTGTATATATGAGTTAATATACAATATTTTTTTTCTCTTTCTGACTTACTTCACTCTCTATAACAGGCTCTAGCTTTATCCACTTCACTAGAACTGACTCAAATTCATTCTTTTATATAACTAATAATATTCCATTGTATATTTGTACCATGACTTCTTTATTCTTTCATCTGTCAATGGATATATAGATTGCTTCCATATCCTAACTATTGCGAATAGTGCTGCTATGAACATTGGGGTACATGTGTCTTTTTCAATTATGGTTTTCCCATAATATATGCCCAGTAGTGGGATCGCTGGGCTATATGGTATCTTTATTCCTAGTCTTTTAAGGAATACTATTTTTCATAGTGACTGTATAAATTTATTATTTGAATGTATATATACTATATCTGGGGCTTCCCCGTTGGCCCAGTGGTAAAGAATTCACCTGCAATGCTGGAGCCTCAGGAGACATGGGTTCGATCCCTGGGTGGGAAAGATCCCCTGGAGGAGGGCATGGCAACCCACTCCCATACTCTTGACTGGAGAATCTCATGGACAGAGGAGCCTGGTGGGTACAGTCCATGGGGTCGCACAGAGTCCGACAAAACTGAGTGACTGAGCAGCAGGCAGATACTATATCTAGACTTAGATGTGAGAATTAACTAGAAGGTAGAATTTATTTTAAATATTCTCTTTGTATTGTATCAAAGCATGAATTACAGTTATCAGCAATTAAAAGTGAAAATTTAAAGTGAAGCTGTTCAGTAGTGTCCAATTCTTTGCGACCCCATGGACTGTAGCCTACTAGGCTCGTCCATCCATGGAATTTCCCAGGTAAAAGCACTGGAGTGGGTTGCCATTTCCTTCTCCAGGGGATCTTCCCAATCCAGGGATCGAACCTGGGTCTTCCGCACTTTACTGTCTAAGCCACCAGGGAAGCCCTATCATTAATACCTAAGGGCTGATATCAGCAATAATTAATCACATTCCTTTGCCAAAACTCACGTTAGTGTGTTAATGTTATAGATTGGTTTAAATTTGAATATGGAAATATATCTCTTTTATTCAACAGAGCTTCTACATTAGGCTTTTCTAGATGCTGTTCATCAATGAACAAAATTAAAAAAAAAAAAAACTTTGCTGCATCACAGCTTATAGTCTATGATAAAAAGCCGACAAAATAACAATAATATTGATTACATAAAAAAATAATAAGTAATTTATATGATATATAAGAAATTTATGAGTTCTCTAAGAGTAAAAGAGTAGATAGGGAAGGGAACCTTGAAATCCAGGATGGAATTTGCTATTTATAAACCTGTGCTACAGGAACCCCTACAGTGGAAGTTTTGTGATTGTTCTGGTCTCTTCTATTCCTGTGTCCTGATTTTCATCAGTCACTAACATCAGCATCCTAAATATAAGCTTCTTTTCAACTCGGATAGCTTAAGTAAGCTCCTGTTTATAATCTGTAAGATATTCTCTTTCTTCCCTCCACAAGAATTTTATAAACCATCAAATGAGTAGCAAGTGAACTGGTCAGTAATGGCTCTCTTAAAAAAAAAAAATAGATTCCAATATGCATAAAATTGAATTATTTTTAAATTTACATATGAGGAAACAGAGTTGCCATATTAGAGTTCATAAGTGATCTGAGAGAAAGCATTATTTCCCAGCCCCCATGTTAATGGTCTTTTATTGGATGACCTGTCTCCCACATTCTTGGCATATTGTTTACCAGCTGAGCCACCAGAGAAGCCCGAGAATACTCGAGTGGGTAGCCTATCCCTTTTCCAGTGGGTCTTCCTGACTCATGAATTGAACCTGGTTCTCCAGTCTTGCAGGTGGATTCTTTACCAGCTAAGCTACCAGGGAAGCATTGGATGACTTACTACCTATCAAATAAGTTTGACACAAAGTTTTTCCCTAAAAGAGTTTGACAAACTTTACACTTTTACTTTAAAATTTTCTTAAAGTTTAATATTTTATTTTTCATTAGAAACCACCATTATTCTGGCCCACACTTTCCTCATGGAACTTTTCACTTCCTTATTTCTGAACATGTAAATCAAAGGATTGAGCAATGTAATTAGGATGGTGTAAAATATGGCTACCATTTTGTCAAAGAAGAGAGCAGATGGAGGTTGTGAATACACAAATATGCATGGGATGAAGAATAAAACCACAACAGCAATGTGAGATCCGCAGTTGGAGAGGGCTTTCTACTGCCCTTCAGAGCTATGGGTTCTCAGAGACAGCAGGATGACCGCATAGGAAACAAGCAACAAGGAAAAGATTCAGTTCAGTTCAGTTCAGTCGCTCAGTCGTGTCCGACTTTTTGGGACCCCTTTAATCACAGCACGCCAGGCCTCCCTGTCCATCACCAACTCCTGGAGTTCACTCAAACTCATGTCCATCAAGTCGGTGATGCCATCCAGCCATCTCATTCTCTGTCGTCCCCATCTCCTCCCACCCCCAATCCCTCCCAGCACAGAGTCTTTTCCAGTGAGTCAACTCTTCGCATGAGGTGGCCAAAGTATTGGAGTTTCAGCTTTAGCATCAGTCCTTCCAAAGAACACCCAGGATTGAGCTCCTTTAGAATGGACTGGTTGGATCTCCTTGCAGTCCAAGGGACTCTCAAGAGTCTTCTCCAGCACCACAGTTCAAAAGCATCAATTCTTCGGCGATCAGCTTTCTTCACAGTCCAACTCTTACAGGATGCAGATAAACCCACTGTTGGTGACTACCAAAAGCCCAAAGATGTGTGTGTCAGTGCAGGCAAGCTCCAGCAGTGGGTATAAGTCACACATGAAGTGATCGATGACATTGGGGCCACAGAAGGGCAGCTGGAAAGTGAAGAGAATCTGTATCATGGAATGCAGGAAGCCCCTTGTCCAGGCTACTGCCATCAGAAGGACAGAGTCTGCGGTTCATCATAGAAGAATAGTGCAAGGGCTTGCAGATGGCCACATAGCAGTCACAGTCCACGGTACTGAGGACAATCACCTCCATTCAAGCAAAGAAGTGTTCAGCAAAGAGCTGGGTCATGCAGACTTCAAAGGAAATGGTTTTCCTCCAAAGGAGCGTCCACAATCATCCTTGGGGCAATGACAGAGGAGAAGCACGCATCCACGAAGGACAGAAAAGCCAGGAAGAAGTACATGGGGGAGCCCCGGAGTGCTGGGCTGCTACTGATGGTCACCACAGTTAGCAAGTTGCCCCCAACAGTTGCAATGTAAATGAACAAGAATACAACAAATATTGTTTTCTGCACATTTGGACTCTGTGAGAGCCCCAAGAGTACAAACTCAGTTACAAAGCTGTGGTTTTGCATGATTTCCAAGGAAAAGATGAAAGCCACCACAGTGAACATACAGCATCTACAATGAGGAGAAAGAAAAATTTGTCTCAGACCAGTTTGTACTACTATCATGATCTTTGACAAGTTGGTGCATACATATGAAAAATTATCTTACGTGCTAATGATCTTCATGTCAGTGAGAACACAAAATTAGAAATTTGTTGAATGTGGTGTGGAATGTCAGGAAGAATTGTGGTACATACAAATTATTAAATACTTTAAGATGTCAGAGCTGCGATATAGGGGAAGGGAAAGGATCCAGTTGTGGCGGAGATTAGAAACCTTTTTTATCTCAATTGCCAACTCTGATCCCATAGTAGTATTTTCCTGGCATCAATTGTTAGAAAGATTCTGAAGCCACATCAAAGTTCTGAGGAAAGGAGGAGGGCAGTTTATTAGAAATGCCTGCCACATCCCTGATCAGGTAACTTCCTTATCTACAGATAGAAGAAGAAATGCGACAAAGCCTAAAGAGGTGCTTGAAAGTCATGACTAATCCCTGAATTTTGTCTTTAAAAATCTGAACTCAATTGAGCCTTTAAGATTAATTCAATCATTCTTTATATAAAAAAAAAAATTCTCATTGGGAAAGCACCTTGCTGCAAACTAAACGTTCATAACAAGTATGTGTGTGCTGAGTTAGTATTTTCCTAATTCATCATTTAAAGAACAAGAATGGAAGTTTATAAATAGAATAGTATCTACCAATGAGTATGTTATAATGACTAAGTTAAATCATACAAGGAAGCAACTCTTCAGGGTCTAGTGGGTAGAAAACAGCTTATGTTAGATCTTCTTACCCTATCTTACTGGTAGGAAATTCATTCTTAAGGAGATAAAAATACAACAAATAGCAGATGCTGGGTCTGGAATTTTAACCTCAAATCTGACTTTAACACTCAAGTCCATCCCACTGTCTCTACAGGGAAAGAAGCAAAAATTTTCTAGCAAGAACTTGAAGGCAGGGGCCTTTCTAAAGTCTCCATTCATTGTAGAGGTTAAAACTTTCTGATTCCTCTGTTCATGTTTGAGTGATGACTCTTGGTTAAGGATGCAGGGCAAATGAGGTATTAATAGAATCGGAAGGTAATGGCCCAGTTACTTACAGATACAGATAAGCAACAACTGCATAGGTAAGGGATAGAAACAGGATGCTCAATATAGCAGAGTCTGAATGCTTTATTTTTTACTAATGATTTATATAATGTGGCCCAATCTGATCAAGATCCAAGGATATCTGTTTCAAATTTATATGACTTTATTGTATCCCCCTTGAGTAGGAAATGGCAACATGCTACAGTATTCTTGCCTGGAAAATTCCATGGACAGAGGAGCCTAGTAGGCTACAGTCCCTGGGGTTGCAAAGGGCTGGACACCACTGACCAACTATGCACTCATGCACATTGTAATATAGGGATGATCATGTCTAACCTTCCTATTCATTTCACAGGATTATAATGAGGGTCAAATTGGAAAATGTGAAAATGTTGCTTATGGTAAAATGCCCTTACCAATTTTAGTTTCTATTCTCTCATTTAAAAAGCCAGACAACTTACCCAGAAAAAGATTTCATGAACTATTCAGATTAACATTTTGACTTCATTTTCCATAGCAACATACAGCTGTGAAGGATTGTGTCCTCACCTGTACATATAACAGAAATTTATCAGTCAAATGGCATGTGAGTGTGTGTGTGTGTTTGTTAAATGGGAGGATAAGGCAAAAATTAAACTTACCATTAAAAATAAAAATAAGATGACTTTTGTGACTGTCACTTACAGCTAACAAAAGCAATTTATAATATTAGAAAGACTAGCATATACACAGATTTATGTTAACTAACATTTGTCTTTTGACTTACTTTGAAATGTATTTCCGTTGTGTTTCCAGTGTAATAGAGACTCTGAAAGTGTCTACACTATGAACTTCATACCCAGTTACAAGTCATCACCAAGAATAGAAAAATATAAAGCAAACCATGTAAGATCATCAGATCAGTCAATAACAATTTATTAGAATTTGTATCCTGCCTTTGTGTGAAAACTGTACACATTTAATTATGTTGGGGCTTGTCTTGAATTGGTTCATAGTTCTTTTTGGATCTACTATATCCTTCTACTTTTCTTTCTATTCACTCTATCAATTTTTGAGAGTTTTACATTGAAACTCCAATTCATCTACTTAAAAAAATTGTAATATATAGTAAAACTATATGCAACTTTATACTGTATTTTCCAAGTTGCCTGTAAGTGTTATCATACTTTCATAATTTAAAAAAGGAAAAGAAAAACATTTAAAAAATAATTAAAGTAAAAAAAATCTAGGATTATGGCCTTTAAAAAAAGAGAAAAAAAAGTATAGTCAACATGTGATTTAGCAGTTATCAGCTTATCCTTGGATGAAGGCAAGAGACACAATGAAATGAAATGAGGAAGAATATCAACTCCAGATTCATACTGAACCAGGTTCAAATCTAGGCTCCTCTACTTAGTTGTATTATGTGATGGGGAAAAGCAACTTAAAAATCTAAGGCTTGGATGCCACCTCTGCAAATGAATATAGTTAAAATGGCTATTGATAAGGTTCTTGTGAGGATCCGATAAGGCAGTACTGATAAAGACTTTTACACAGTTACAGACACAGAAGAGAATCTCAGTGAGTGGTGAGAGCATGTCCTCAGAGCAGCTGGCAAAAGTAGGAATGACAGTTTTTACTTCTGATTCCCGCTTTACCAGGATCAAGGATGGGAAGGATTTTTACCCATCCTTTTTTTTACTCACAAATATAAAATATTTTATTGGTTATAGTGCATATATGTTTAAATGCTTAAACTTTTAATGAAGAAAGAAGATTTATTCATTTATCCATTCATTCATCCTTCCAATAAATTTACAGAGTACTTACTATGCGTTATGCACTATTTCAGATATTTGAGTACACTTTTAAATATTCATAATACTCTCTGAACAAATTATTGTGACTTTCAGGTAGAATCATTGTACAAAAAAAATAAAATAAAATCATGTAAAGGGTGAGGGGGAAGAACAAGGCTCTATATTAATATAATGATTAAATAATTCTTAGGCTCTTAATCTCCCTTATCTGGGATGTTTTAAGATAAATATAATTTTAAAATTAAAGTGCTCACTAAATATAAACAATTCACCACCATCTTTTTTCAGATAGGAGGAATTTCCACACATAGAAATAAAACATTGACAATGGAGAGCACAGTGTTCTCATGCTTTATGATCACAAGATGTATGATTTGATGTCATTTAAAAGGCAATTGTCCTAAATGCAATGGGTTGGCCTGGACTGAATCCTAGAACAGAAAAAAAAAAAAAAAAACAGTAGTGGGAAAATTAGTGAAGTATGAAAAAATATGGTAATTATTAATGTTCATTTCACCATTTTGACAAATATACTTAATAATTATTATGAAAACAAATAGCAAATATTTTCAGAATCATAAATGTTTTTGTGTTCATTATACTGGTAACCCCAACACTGAAATTTATTCTAAAAGTGAAATAAGATGCTGTAAGTTTTATAATGGAAGATGATGCCATGTCATTTATAATAGTGAAAATTCAGAAATATCTGAAATGCTCAATAATAAGATGTTTATGTAAATCAGACCACTACAACTTAATAACATAATATTCTATAACTAAAATACTAGTCAATAATATAGATGATGAAGCATTTTACAATATGTTAAATGAGAAAAACAAAAATAAAAATTGTAATAACTGCCGATCTGTATAGACATTTCAATACAATTTTTAAAGCAAGAAGGGAACATTTGAAAATGGTAGAGAATTTATTCTCAATACACATATATTGAGTATATACTTCTTGATATAATAAGTATATAAGCATAAACACTTCTTGATATAAGAAGTTTTGACATTAAAATTCAAGGTTAAAACCACTAATACCATCTTCTCCATTGCCAAAACAGTTCAGAAAAAGATGGCGTTTGAGGATAATTTTACTATCTGTTCAGTATAGCTAATTTTCATAGGTGGAATGAACATACTAAACACTTTTAACTACTCTAAAACATCCGCAAACAGCTGAGTCATGGGGCCAACCTTCCCCATCCTCTGTACTCACTGATATCAACTTTCATTTCATACAATTCTTTAGGAAACAGTTTATTCTTTTTACATTTCTCTTGGAAGAATTCATGACCTTTCTTGATACCCATACCCTTTAGATTTTGCAACTGCACCAGAGACTGCACAGGGCCCTCAAACCATGAACTAGTGACTCTGGGCCATGCTTGGGGTACATGCTCATGCGTAGTTGCTCAGTTGTGTCCAACTCTTTGTGGCCCCATGGGCTGTAATCCATCAGGCTCGCCTATCCGTGGGATTCTCCAGGCAAGAATACTGTAGTGGGTTGCCATTTCCTCTCCCAGGGAATCTTCCTGACCCAGGGATCAAACAAGCATCTTCATTGCCCTGCATTTCAGGTGGATCCTCTACCTCTGATCCATCCAGGAATGGTGCCTCCCCACTATTTCTACTTCCTTCTGTTACTTTCCATTCATTTTGGCAATAATACTATTCCAATATCATTCTGAAAACAATATGAATTCCTGTTTCAACTTTGAAATATATGCAATATTCAAAACTATATGAGATACTAATAGTAAGCTGGTCATTATAAATTGTATTTTAAAGGAAATCAATCCTGCATATTCATTGGAAGGACTGATTCCAAAAATGAAGCTCCAACACTTTGGCTGCCTGATGTGAAGAATGGACTCATTGGAAAAGACCCTGATCCTGGGAAAGATAGAAGGTAAAAGGAAGAGGGGAAGGCAGAGGATAAGATGGTTAGATGGCATCACTGACTCAATGGACATGAATCTGAGCAAACTCTGGGAGACAGTGAAGGATAGGGGAGCCTGGAGTGCTGTAGTCTACGGTGTCACAAACAGTCAGACACAGCTTAGCAACTGAATGACATCAACTGTATTTCAAGCTTAAATTAAGATACTACCCCATTCTAATTAACCTCCCTGTTATGGTCATCAAAATCACTGTCTTTTTGGTCCAGGATTATTATTCATTTCAACTAGGAAAGATTTATTCTTTCCCTATCTTGCTAAGGATATTCCTTTCCTTGAAAATCTGAGAAATGTGTTCTTTGTAGATGTCAAATCCTTTTCTCTCCTCTCAATATTGCTCTGCTGATTTTCCTAAATGTATCAACTATTTCTGGAATTTCAAATAACCTTTCAATGTTATGTGTGTCTTTCCTAATGGACAACTGAGCCTTATTTCCTCTGTTGTCTTAGTAATTTAGTTCATTTTAGGAAAGAGACAAAGCCACAATAACTAGCACTAGTGCAGCTCAGAACTTCATCCGTTTAAATGCTTGAGCAATTCTAGGAGAAATACAGTGCTATTTGACATCACGTGCACTTAGAAAAATTAATGAACACATTTAAAATCAGAATACTCTGGGAGCACGGGAAGATGGCGGAGGAATAGGACTGAGCAACCACTTTCTCCCCCACAAAATCAGCAAAAGAACATTTGAACGCTGAGTAAATCCCACAAAACAACTTCTGAATACCAGCAAAGGACATCAGGCACCCAGAAAAGCAGCCCATAGTCTTCGAAAGGAGGTAGGAAATAGTATAAAAGATAAAAAGAGAGACAAAAGAGGGAGGGACGGAGCTCCATCCTGGGAAGGGAGGCTTTAAAAAAAAAGAAGTTTCCAAACACCTTTAAACACGCGTTAGTCTGTGGACAGCCTTGGAACCTCAAAGGGCCACATAACTGGGAGAAAAAAAGACATAAATAATTAAAACCCACAGACTAAGTGCCCAAAGGAAACTCTCAGGGGAGAAGCAGCGCAGACGCCCGCACCCCCCACTAGCAGGTGGGGACTGGGTACGGAGGCACGGCAGCAGCGCTTAGAGGGAGGACTGGGCCTGAATGCCCCAAGGCCAACCTGAGGGTGCTAACGAGAGGCAGCTAAGCAGATTGTGCAGCGAAAAGCCCCAACCTAGAGAAGGCAATGGCAAGCCACTCCAGTACTCTTGCCTAGAAAATCCCATGGATGGAGAAGCCTGGTAGGCTTCAGTCCATGGGATCGCTATGAGTCATGACTGAGCGACTTCACTTTCACTTTTCACTTTCACACATTGGAGAAGGAAATGGCAACCCACTCCAGTGTTCTTGCCTGGAGAATCCCAGAGACAGGGGTAGTCGGACATGACTGAAGTGACTTAGCAGCAGCAAGACTCCGCCAGTCCCGCTCACAGAACAAAGGACTGAGGAGAGCGAGCCAGCTGCGGGTGCCTCATTCCTCAGCCCCCGCCAGGACAGGCAAAAAGGGCGGCCAGCACCAGAAGGGGCAGCCGCAGCCCCAGAGAGCCTTCCCATACCAAGCTGCAGACAGGCTTCCTTGCTACCAAGACTTCTCGGGTTCAGCCTGGTCGATATCTGCCTGAGAAAGTGCGCTGGTTGTACACCCAGAAAACCGAGCGGCAGGGACCAGGGAGGCAATTAGCAGTGACCGCGCTAGCCAAATGCCTGGTCACCTGAGCTGCTCGGACCAGGGAAGGCACAAAACGCAGGCCCAGCCAAGTCTGTGCCTTTGTGGAGTACCCAAGGACCTGAAGCTGAGCCGCTCAGACCTGGGAAGAACATGCTGTCCAGCTCCTGGCAGAGCAACCCAGAGCCTGAGCAGCATAAACAGGGAAAGCACACAAGCCGCGAGCGGGAGCATTCCCAGAGTAGTCGAGACATTGCGAGCACTCGCCACAGATGCCAGTGATATTTGCTAGCAGCGTTCCTCCCTCCCCACAGCACCACTGAACAGGTGAGCTGAGGGGAAAAAAAAGTGTCCACCACCACCCCCAGGTGTCAGGATGGGAATTAGACACTGAAGAGACCAGCAAACAGAAGAGCTTTTACAACAGAAGGAACTGCCTTGGAAGTAACAGAGGGAGATGTCTTGAGCCTACTGCAAGAATAAGACTGAAAACCAGAGGCAGAGGCTTAAGGCCAAATCCTGAGGACACCAGAGATCTCCTGTTCCAAGGAACATGAATTGATAGATGCTAATCAAATGCCTCCATACATACACTGAAACCAGGCACCACCCAAGGGTCAACAAGTTTCAGTGAAAGACATACCACACAAACTCTCCAGCAACACAGGAGAATAGACCTGAGCTTCAACATACAGGCTTCCCAAAGCCACCCCAAACCATTGACATCTCAAACTCATTACTGGACACTTCATTGCACTCCAGAGAGAAGAAATCCACCCACCAGAACACCGACACAAGCATCCCAAACCAGGGAATCTTGACAAGCCACCCACCCAACCCCACACACAACGAGGTAACTACATAATAAAGAGAACGCCACAAACTGCCAGAGGACGGAAAGGCCACTCCAAGCACAGCCATATAAGCAAGATGAAGAGGCAGAGTAATGCCCAGCAAGTAAAGGAACAGGATAAATGCCCACCAATACAAACAAAAGAGGAAAACATAGGGAACCTACCTGATAAAGAATTTCTAATTTTAATTGTAAAAATGATTCAAAATCTGGAAAGCAAAATGGAGTTACAGATAAATAAAGTGGAGAAAAGGATTGAGAAGATGCAAGAAATGTTTAATAAGGAATTAGAGGAAATAAAAAAGAGTCAATATACAATGAATAATGCAATAGATGATATCAGAAACACTCTCGAGGGAACAAAGAGTAGAATAACAAGGCAGAAGACAGGATAAGCGAGCTAGAAGATAGAATTGTAGAAATAAATGAAACAGAGACAAAAAAAAACGAATTAAAAGAAATGAGGACAATATTAGAGACCTCTGGGACAATGTTAAACGCCCCAATATTCAAATCATAAGAGTCCCAGAAGAAGAAGACAAAAAAGAAGACCATGAGAGAATACTTGAGGAGATAATAGTTGAAAATTTCCCTAAAATGGGGAAGGAAATAATCCCCCAGTCCAAGAAACCCAGAGAGTCCCTAACAGGATAAACCCAAGGCGAAATACTCCAAGACACATATTAATCAAATTAGCAAAGATCAAACACAAAGAACAAATATTAAAAGCAGCAAGGGAAAAACAACAAATAACACACAAGGGGATCCCCATAAGGATAACAGCTGATCTTTCAACAGAAACTCTTCAGGCCTGAAGAGAATGGCAAGACATACTTAAAGTGATGAAAGAAAGTAACCTACAGCCCAGATTACTGTACCCAGTAAGGATCTAATTCAAATATGAAGGAGAAACCAAAAGCTTTACAGACAAGCAAAAGCTGAGAGAATTCAGCATCACCAAACCAGCTCTCCAACAAATATTAAAGGATCTTCTCTAGACAGGAAACACAGAAAGGGTATATAAACTCGAACCCAAAACAATAAAGAAAATGGCAACGGGATCATACTTATCAATAATCACCTTAAACGTAAATGGGTTGAATGCCCCAACCAAAAGACAAAGGCTGGCTGAATGGATACAAAAACAAGAACCCCATATATGTTGTCTACAAGAGACCCACCTCAAAACGAGGGACACATACAGACTGAAAGTGAAGGGCTGGTAAAAGACATTCCACCCAAATAGAGACCAAAAGAAAGCAGGTGTAGCAATACTCATATCAGATAAAATAGATTTTTTAAAAAAGGCTGTGAAAAGAGACAAAGAAGGAAACTACATAATGATCAAAGGATCAATCCAAGAAGAAGATGTAACAATTATAAATATGCACCCAACATAGGAGCACCACAATATGTAAGACAAGTACTAACAAGTATGAAAGGGGAAATTAACAATAACAAAATAATAGTGGGAGACTTTAATACCCCACTCACATTTATGGATAGATCAGTTAAACAGAAAATTAACAATGAAACACAAACTTTAAATGATACAATAGACCAGTTAGACCTAATAGATCTCTATAGGACGTTTCACTCCAAAACAAAGAATTCCACCTTTTTGTCAAGTGCACACGGAACTTTCTCAAGGATAGAAAATATCCTGGGCCATAAATTTAGCTTTGGTAAATTCAAAAAAATTGAAATCATTCCAAGCAATTTCTCTGACCACAATGCAGTAAGATTAGATCTCAATTACAGGAGAAAAACTATTAAAAATCCCAACATACGGAGGCTGAAAAACACACTGCTGAATAATGAGCAAATTGTAGAAGAAATCAAAAGAGAAATCAAAATATGTATAGAAATGAATGAAAATGAAAACACAACAACCCAAAGACTCTGGGACACTGTAAAAGCAGAGTTAAGGGGAAAGTTCATAGCAATACAGGCACACCTCAAGAAACAAGAAAAAAGTCAACTAAATAATCTACATCTAAAGAAACTAGAAATGGAAGAAATGAAGAATCCCAGGGTTAGTAGAAGGAAAGAAATTGTAAAAATTAGGGCAGAGATAAATGCAAAAGAAACAGAAGAGACCATAGCAAAAATCAACAAAGCCAAAAGCTGGTTCTTTGAGAAAGTAGATAAAATTGACAAACCACTAGCCAGTCTCATCCAGAAACAAAGTGAGAAGAACCAAATCAATAAAATTAGAAATGAAAATGGAGAGATCACAACCGACAACATAGAAATACAAAGGATTATTAGAGAATACTATCAGCAATTGTATGGCAATAAAATGAATAACTTGGAAGGAATGGACAAATTCTTAGAAAAGTACAACCTTCCAAAACTGAACCAGGAAGAAATAGAAAATCTGAACAGACCCATCACAAGCACAGAACTAGAGGCTGTAATCAGAAATCTTCCAGCAAACAAAATCCCAGGTCCAGACGGCTTCACAGCTGAATTCTACCAAAAATTTAGAGAAGAGTTAACACATATTCTACTCCATCACCCTAATCCCAAAATCTGTTAAAGACTCCACAAAAAAAGAAGACTACAGGCCAATATCACTGATGAACATAGATGCAAAAATCCTTAACAAAATTCTAGCAATCAGAATCCAACAACACATTAAGAAGATCATACATCATGACCAAGTGGGCTTTATCCCAGGAATGCAAGGATTCTTCAATATCCGCAAATCAATCAAGGTAATACACCACATTAAAAAACTAAAAAATAAAAATCATATGATTATCTCAATAGATGCAGAGAAAGCCTTCAACAAAATTCAACATCAATTTATGATAAAAACCCTCCAGAAAGTGGGACAGAAGGAACATATCTCAACATAATAAAAGCTATATACGACAAACCCACAGCAAACATAATCCTCAATGGTGAAAAACTGAAAGCATTTCCCCTAAAGTCAGGAACAAGACAAGGGTGCCCACTCTCACCACTACTGTTCAACATAGTTCTGGAAGTTTTGGCTACAGCAATCAGAGCAGAAAAAGCATAAAATGAATCCAAATTGGAAAAGAAGAAGTAAAACTTTCACTATTTGCTGATGACATGATCCTCTACATAGAAAACCCTAAAGACTCTACCAGAAAAGTACCAGAGATAATCAAGGAATACAGTAAAGTTGCAGGAACTAAAATCAACACACAGAAATTCTTTGCATTCCTATACACTAGTAATGAGAAAATAGAAAGAGAAATCAAGGAAACTATTCCATTCACTGTTGCAACGAAAAGAATTAATTACTTAGGAATATATTTACCTAAGGAAACAAAAGATTTGTACATAGAAAACTATAAAACACTAGTGAAAGTAATCAAAGAGGACACTAATAGATGGAGAAATATACCGCGTTCGTGGATTGGAAGAATAAATATTGTAAAAATGAGTACACTACCCAAAATAATTTATACATTCAATGCAATCCCTATCAAGCTACCAACGATATTTATCACAGAACTAGAACAAATAATCTCATAATTTGTATGGAAATTCAAAAATCCTCGAATAGCCAAAGCAATCTTGAGGAAGAAGAATGGAACTGGGGGAATTAACCTGCAGGACTTCAGGCTCTACTACAAAGACACAGTCATCAAGACGGTATGGTACTGGCATAAAGACAGAAATATAGAACAATGGAACAAAATAGAAAGCCCAGAGAAAAATCCACGCACCTATGGACACCTTATCTTTGACAAAGGAGGGAAAAATATAAAATGGAGAAAAGACAGTCTCTTCAACAATGCTGCTTGGAAAACTGGTTAGCCACTTGTAAAAAAATGAAACTAGATCACTTCCTAACACCATACACCAAAATAAACTCAAAATGGATTAGAGAGCTAAATGTAAGACCAGAAACTATAAAACTCCTAGAGGAGAATGTAGGCAAAACACTCTCTGACATAAATCACAGCAGGATCCTCCATGACCCACCTCCCAGAATATTGGAAATAAAAGCAAAAATTAAAAAATGGGACCTAATTAAAATCAAAAGCTTCTGCACAGCAAAGGAAACTATAAGCAAGGTGAAAGGCAGCCTTCAGAATGGGAGAAAATAATAGCAAATGAAACAACTGACAAAGAATTAACCTCAAAAATATACAAACAGCACCTGCAGCTCAATTCTAGAAAAATAAACGACCCAATCAAAAAAAAATGGGCCAAAGAACCAAACAGACATTTCTCCAAAGACATACAGATGGCTAACAAACACATGAAATAATGCTCAACATCCCTCATAATCAGAGAAATGCAAATCAAAACCACAATGAGATACCATTTCACACCAGTCAGAATGGCTGCTACCCAAAAGTCTACATGCAATAAATGCTGGAGAGGGTATGGAGAAAAGGGAACCCTCTTACACTGTTGGTGGGAATGCAAACTAGTACAGCCACTATGGAGAACAGTGTGGAGATTCCTCATAAAACGGGAAATAGAACTGCCATATGATCCAGCAATCACACTCCTGGGCGTATACACCAAGGTAACCAGAATTGAAAGAAACAAATGTACTCCAATGTTCATTGCAGCACTGTTTATAATGGTGAGGATATGGAAGCAACCTAGATGTCCATCTGCAGATGAATGGATAAGAAAGCTTTGGTACATATACACAATGGAGTATTTTTCAGCCATCAAAAAGAATGCATTTGAATCAGTCTAATGAGGTGGATGAATTGAAGCCTATTACGCAGAGTGAAGTCAGCCTGAAAGAAAAACATCAATAGAGTATACTAACGCAAATTGGAAGATGCACAAGCTGGAATCAAGGTTGCCAGGACAAATATCAATAACCTCAGATATGCAGATGACACTACCCTTATGGCAGAAAGTGAAGAGGAACTCAAAAGCCTCTTGATGAAAGTGAAAGAGGAGAGTGAAAAGGTTGGCTTGAAGCTCAATACTCAGAAAACAAAGATCATAGCATCTGGTCCCATCACTTCATGGGAAATAGATGGGAAAACAGTGGAAACAGTGTCAGATTTTATTTTTGAGGGGCGCCAAAATCACTGCGGATGCTGATTGAAGCCAGGAAATTAAAAGACGCTTACTCCTTGGAAGGAAAGTTATGACCAACCTAGATAGCATATTAAAAAGCAGAGATATTACTTTGCCAACAAAGGTCCGTCTAGTCAAGGCTATGGTTTTTCCCGTGGTCATGTATGGATGTGAGAGTTGGACTGTGAAGAAAGCTGATCACCGAAGAATTGATGCTTTTGAACTGTGGTGCTGGAGAAGACTCTTGAGAGTCCCTTGGACTGCAAGGAGATCCAACCAGTCCATTTTAAAGGAACTCAATCCTGGGTGTTCATTGGAAGGACTGATGCTAAAGCTGAAACTCCAATACTTTGGCCACCTCATGCAAAGAGTTGACTCACTGGAAAAGACTCTGATGCTGGGAGGAATTGGGGGCAGGAGGAGATGGGGACAACAGAAAATCAGATGGCTGGATGGCATCACCAACTCGATGGACATGAGTTTGAGTGAACTCCAGGAGTTGGTGATGGACAGGGAGGCCTGGCGTGCTGTCATTTATGGGGTCGCAAAGAGTCGGACACGGCTGAGCGACTGAACTGAAATGAACTGAATGTATATATATGGAATTTAGAAAGATGTTAACCTTAACCCTGTATAGGAGACAGCAAAAGAGACATAGGTGTATAGAAGAGTCTTTGGGACTCTGTGGGAGAGGGTGAAGGTGGGATGATTGGGGAGAATGGCATTGTAGCATGTATATTATCATATGTAAAATGAATCACCAGTCCAGGTTCGACGCATGATACAGGATGCTTGGGGCTGGTGCATGGGGATGACCTGGAGGGAGGATATGGGAAAGAGGGTGGTGGGAGGGGGGTTCAAGAGGGGGAATATATGTACACCCGGGGCGGATTCGTGTCAATGTATGGCAAAACCAACCAATATATTAATGTAAAGTAATTTTCCTCCAATAAAAAAATAAAAAAGAAGACTCTGTCCTGTGGTTTAAGACACTTTCTTACCCTTCTTGTCCTTCCTTGAGGCATTCATTAGCATTTTTGGTAATAATATTAAGTACTATATTATTATCAATAACACTGTAACTGGTGAACAGTAACTGAATTGCAATTCTCCGATATTGGTATTATTTATAGAGCTTCAGAAAAATTCCAGTTTTAAATCTAAATCAATAGGTGAAGGACAATATTAAAGAATGCATGATAAATAAGAATATACTAAAAAAGAAAAAAGAAAATACCATTGATTAGTTATGGTAAAATATTAAATTCAGTTCAGTTCAGTTGCTCAGTCGTGTCCGACTTTCCGCGACCCCATGAATCACAGCACGCCAGGCCTCCCTGTCCATCACCATCTCCCGGAGTTCACCCAAACTCAGGTCCACAGAGTCAGTGATGCCATCCAGCCATCTCATTCTCGGTCGTCGCCTTCTCCTCCCGCCCCCAACCCTTCCCAGCATCAGAGTCTTTTCCAGTGAGTCAACTCGTCGCATGAGGTGGCCAAAGTATTGCAGCTTCAGCTTTAGCATCAGTCCTTCCAATGAACACCCAGGATTGATCTCCTTTAGAATGGACTGGTTGGATCTCCTTGCAGTCCAAGGGACTCTCAAGAGTCTTCTACAGCACCACAGTTCAAAAGCATCAATTCTTCGGCGATCAGCTTTCTTCACAGTCCAACTCTCACATCCATACATGACCACGGAAAAAACCATAGCCTTGACTAGACGGACTTTTGTTGGCAAAGTAATGTCTCTGCTTTTTAATATACTATCAATATTGGTCATAACTTTCCTTCCAAGGAGTAAGCGTCTTTTAATTTCCTGGCTGCAATCAGCATCTGCAGTGATTTTGGAGCCCAAAAAAATAACGTCTGACACTGTTTCCACAGTTTTTCAATCTATTTCCCATGAAATGATGGGACCAGATGCCATGATCTTTGTTTTCTGAATGTTGAGCTTCAAGCCAACCTTTTCACTCTCCTCTTTCACTTTCATCAAGAGGCTTTTGAGTTCCTCTTCACTTTCTGCCATAAGGGTAGTGTCATCTGCATATCTGAGGTTATTGATATTTCTCCCAGCAATCTTGATTCCAGCTTGTGCTTCTTCCAGCACAGCGTTCCTCATGTGGTACTCTGCATATAAGTTAAATAAGAAAGATGACAATATACAGCCTTGACGTACTTCTTTTCCTATTTGGAACCAGTCTGTTGTTCCATGTACAGTTCTGACTGTTGCTTCCTGACCTGCATACAGGTTTCTCAAGAGGCAGGTCAGGTGGTCTGTTATTCCCATCTCTTTCAGAATGTTCCACAGTTTATTGTGATCCACACAGTCCAAGGCTTTGGCATAGTCAATGAAGCAGAAATAGATGTTTTTCTGGAACTCTCTTGCTTTCTCCATGATCCAGGGGATGTTGGCAATTCGATCTCTGGTGCCTCTGCCTTTTCTAAAACCTGCTTGAACATCTGGTAGTTCACGGTTCACATATTGCTGAAGCGTGGCTTGGAGAATTTTGAGCATGACCTTACTAGCGTGTGAGATGAGTGCAATTGTGCGGTAGTTTGAGCATTCTTTGGCTTTGCCTTTCTTTGGGATTGGAACGAAGACTGACCTTTTCCAGTCCTGTGGCCACTGCTGAGTTTCCCAAATTTGCTGGCATATTGAGTGCAGCACTTTCACAGCATTATCTTTCAAGATTTGAAATAGCTCAACTGGGATTCCATCACCTCCACTAGCTTTGTTCGTAGTGATGCTTTCTAAGGCCCTCGTGACTTCACATTCCAAGATGTCTGGCTCTAGGTCAGTGATCACGTTATCATGACTATCTTGGTCGTGAAGATCTTTTTTGTACAGTTCTTCTGTGTATTCTTGCACCTCTTCTTAATATCTTTTTCTTCTGTTAGGCCCATACCATTTCTGTCCTTTATCGAGCCCATCTTTGCATGATATGTTCCCTTGGAATCTCTAATTTTCTTGAAGAGATCTCTTGTTTTTCCTATTTGGATGTTTTCCTCTATTTCTTCGCATTGCTCACTAAGGAAGGCTTTCTTATCTCTCCTTGCTATTCTTTGGAACTCTGCATTCAGATGCTTATATCTTTCCTTTTCTCCTTTGCTCTTCGCTTCTTTTCTTTTCACAGCTATTTGTAAGGCCTCCTCAGACAGCCATTTTGCTTTTTTGCATTTATTTTCCATGTGGATGGTCTTGATCCCTGTCTCCTGTAAGATGTCATGAACCTCCGTCCATAGTTCATCAGGCACTCTATCTATCAGATCTAGTCCCTTAAATCTATTTCTCACTTCCACTGTATAATCATAAGGGATTTTATTTAGGTCATATCTGAATGGTCTAGTGGTTTTCCCTACTTTCTTCAACTTAAGTCTGAATTTGGCAATAAGGAGTTCATGATCTGAGCCACAATCAGCTCCTGGTCTTGTTTTGGCTAACTGTATACAGTTTCTCCATCTTTGGTTGCAAAGAATATAATCAATCTGATTTTGGTGTTGACCATCTGGTGATGTCCATGTGTAGAGTCTTCCCTTGTGTTGTTGGAAGAGGGTGTTTGCTATGACCAGTGCGTTCTCTTGACAAAACTCTATTAGCCTTTGCCCTGCTTCATTCCGTGCTCCAAGGCCAAATTTGCCTGTTACTCCAGGTGTTTCTTGACTTCCTACTTTTGCATTCCAGTCCCCTATAATGAGAAGGACGTCCTTTTAGGGTATTAGTTCTAAAAGGTCTTGTAAGTCTTCATTCAGAGGCTTCTTCAGCGTTACTGGTTGGGGCTTAGGTCTGGATTACTGTCATATTGAATGGTTTGCCTTGGAAACGAACAGAAATCATTCTGTCTTTTTTAAGATTGCATCCAAGTACTGCATTTTGGACTCTTTTGTTGATCATGATGGCTACTCCATTTCTTCCCAGGGATTCCTGCCCACAGTAGTAGATATAATGGCCATCTGAGTGAAATTCACCGATTCCAGTCCATTTTAATTCACTGATTCCTGGAATGTCTATGTTTACTCTTGCCATCTCCTGTTTGACCACTTCCAATTTGCCTTGATTCATGGACCTAACATTCCAGGTTCCTATGCAATATTGCTCTTTACAGCACTGGACGTTGCTTCTATCACCGGTCACATCCACAACTGGGTATTGGTTTTGCTTTTGCTCCATCCCTTCATTCCTTCTAGAGTTACTTCTTCACTGATCTCCAGTAGCATACTGGGCACCTACTGACCTGGGGAATTCCTCATTCAGTATCCTATCATTTTGCCCTTTGATACTGTTCATGGGGTTCTCAAGGCAAGTATACTGAAGTGGTTTGCCATTCCCTTCTCCAGTGGACCAATATTCACTTGTTGCATTTAATACTTATCTGGATTTAACTTGAAGAAAACCTGAAGAGAGGTCTAATTTCATTAGATTTCAAATAATAGGTTTTCCTAGCCCTCCAAACATGTCATCATTCAAACAGTTGCTAATTATTGAACACTTAATATGTGTCAAGCATTGGCAAATCAAATCTTAGTTATTATTTTATTTGTTTCCAAGTATTTGAGGTAATTAAAATATAATCCCCATTGAAGATAAAAATTCTAGGGCTTGCTGGATGACTCAGAGTTCAAGAATCCACCTGGCGATGCAGGAGGCCCAGATTTGATCCCTGATGGGTGAAGATTCCACGTGCCATGGAGCAGTTAAGATTGTGCCCACAACTATGGATCCTGTGCTCTGGGGCCCGGGAGCACAGATACTGAAGCCCACGCATCCTAGAGCCCGTGCTGCACAGCAAGAGAAGTGACTGCAATGAGAAGTCCGAAACTAGAGAGGAGTCCCCTCTCCCACAGCTAGAGAAAAGCTCACACAGCAGCAGAGTCCCAGAACAGCTAAATTAATAAATAAACTAAATTACTAAAAAATAATAAGATAAAATTCTAAGGCCAAACACAGTTATATAGTTAGTCCCAAAGTAGACAGTTAAGTAATAGACCCTACCTTGCCTTAGACTTGGTTGCCTTCTTCATAATGTCCTTAATTTTAAGTACTATATCCCCATTTAAAATCTTCTCTGAATACGCAAAGATGTGAATTCTAAATCTCATCATGTGTCAGCTTCTTGAAAATTCTCATAATGGCAGTTTCCTGTTCTCCATGGAGAGAAGTCTATTCAATAGCTGGCCAGAATGTGAAGGATGTTTCCAAGTCTTACTTCAATGCCTAAGAGAGAGGGAAAGGGCAGCTCTGGCAGATGAAGTCTAGCCTTTTTCCTGTTGCTTCTCAAGGGCTGTCTTCAACAGGGTCCCTAAAATAAAGAAAGAAGTAAACTTTCCTGTTTAACTTCCAACTGGAATTTAAAGAGGTTTCCCTGTGAGGTCAAAAACCTGCACGACTACCTCTCAGTCCCCCTCAGGGTTTAGCAATTTCCCACCATTATGATTTTCCAAGATACAGTTATCTGTGGTTTGACTTACTTGAGTGTTTGCAAAACTTTTATGCCCCCCGCCAATAAAAGCTTTTATAATAAATATAATAAATGGCTTTTATTTTTCTTTTTTAAATGATCCTAGTGTTTGTATTTAAAGATACTTTCATTTTCCTTCATATTCAGAAATGGAAAATTTTTCATTGGGTTGACCAAAAAGTTTGTTCAGATTTTTCTCTAAGCTGTTACGGAATAGATCATAGTGTGAGACAAAGTATAGTGTCTCTGCAGAATTGGGATGGAATGCTTGTGTGCACTAAACACAAAAGGGTGAGTTCTGGGACTAGGCAAAGCATTAGACAATGAAGACACACACCATTTCAGGACAAGAATGTAATTGTACTGATTAAAGAACAACAAATTTTATAAATGTACAAAAACATGTACATTAATCCAAGATGTTATTTTCTTCTCTCAGTGCCTGACCCTGATACACCATGACTTTAAAACAAAGTGCACAATTTCTAGAGACTAAAGGAATTTTTCTGTTTTCATTTTTTTTTTGGGGGGGGGGAAAGGTGGGAGGAATGACAGGTCTGTTTACTCTGATGGAATGCAGCATTAGGATTGGGAAAGTCTAGACTTAGTGCACGAGGTCCCTGCAGAGACAGGCCACAGTGCTGTTTGTTGCCCTTATATACTCTTCTACCCCATAGAAAGAAGCAGTTCTGAAATGATTCATCAGAAAAGTGAAAGTCCATAAGTGCCTAGGTTTCATTTGACTATGGTATTAAGGGACAAGTGTTAACCATCTGATAGTGGGCCACACTCCTGAAGGAGATGATATTTTGAAGTTATGGCTCAATTGTAGGACTCCAGCAATTAATCCTGGAACCCTGGTTCTTACTTGAAAGCACACTTAGCATCTTCTACTTTATTCCATATTTTCCTTTGCTTAATTCTTTATTATTTGTTTTTGTTAGAGGAAGTGAGTGGGACAACACTGAAACAGTAGCATAAGATGGAGTGGGGAAGATCATTTAACAAGCAGGTTATCTATGAAAAAAATAAGGTGAACTTAAAAAACTTTAAAATCAGAGAAAGAGAGAAAGATGCACAGAGAAAAGCACAAAAATAAGGGGATGAGGCAGAGGGAAGATAAGTGACAAGATGCCCTTCTGAAATTTATCCAATAGTACAAACTTCCTGACAGATCAAAGCTCCTAATGGATAAAAGTTCCACCTTCATCATTAATTAAATTGCAAAATGTGTATCTCCAAAGATAGATGGCTCAATGTTGGGCCATTTCTTCTGTTCTTTAGAATTCTTCTTAACTGGACACACAAAAAAATTTTACAAAAAAAAAAAAAAAGCTGTATGATATGCCTGTCATCTGATAAGTCTAGTCCCCTATCTCTATTTTTTTCATATTGTTTTATCATCAAGCCTTTGTAAATCCAAGCATACTCCCTTATAAATATTAGAGCTGGATTGTCAATTCCCATGAAAATATAATTTGTCATTTAGGGATGTGCTGTTAGTTCATCACAGAACAGTATTCTCTTAAATCATGTTCTCTCTTGGGGTGTACAGAACAAGCCATATAATTTGTAAAGGACTCCACTATAATAATATGACTAAAATATGTTACAAAATTAATGGGTGTGTGAGATACAGTAATTTAGTGCTGGGAACTTAGAATCACAGGTAAAGAAGATGTACTTATGTATTTGTTTTTTATACAATAAGAGCACAGAAAGAAACTTCCTGGTGTCCAAATATCACTTCTTGTTCAGTTCTAGAACCCACTTCCTCCTGGTCTCTTTAGAACCCTTGTATTTTGGAATAATGCCTCTGAAGTTCCTTTTTACCATATATTTACTATGCTTTATATCGTAACTGATAAGCTGCATTGTTTATTGGACTGTCCACAGTTACTGCTGGCCAATTATTTTCTCAACAATATTTCCTTATTAATGAACAGAAACACGAATTTTGAGGACTAGAGCCTGGTGTAAAATGTGAACATGAATTCATTTCCTGGTCATACTAGGAATTGCACAGCAGAAGTAAAGAATTACTCAGCTTCCAACCATGTCATCCTTTAAATTCCTTAGGCTTTAATCACTGCATTCCTAGAAGGTGATTTTTTCCACACTGACCACAGCCTGCCTTCCACTCACCACCACCAGTAGGCACAATAGGTGAAAGACCTGACTGCAGACAAAGAAAAGCAGTCCCATTCATGCTAGTTATGTTCCTCATCACTCATGGTTTAGCACCAACACAGGAGAGCACAGTGCCGCCACATCCATGGAAGCAAGAGAGGACCAGTTCCACGATAGAGATCAATGTAAAGCCCTTGCAGGAGTTAAGCACAGCTGCCTCTGAACAGCTGACAGCTGCATAGCATAGAGCCAATGGAAGGACTGGGATGACCTTCTTGGGTGTCAGTAGGTAAAATGAACAGGATATAGGATGTGTGCCTATACCACTGCATAAGGTGGTGCTGCAGTCAGCCATGGACAGGTGAGAGCCGAGAAGGGCCAGACATCTGGCCCAAGTCAAAGGTCAGAAAGGGACCACATATAATTTAGATCCTTAATGGGTCTTGTGTCCCCCAAGTCAGCAATGTGAACACCATCCTAGCAATCAACTGAGTACAATATCATAAGAAAAAAAAAAAAAAAGAACCAGCTAATGGAAGCTATTTGCTTGCTAAACTGCCCTTTTGGAACCAAGGTCCTGACCACGGGGCCATATATAGCTTCAAAAGTGAAGAATACAGAGCCTTGGAGAATATCTGGTGGACCCCATGGGAGGGATAGAGTATCAGAGAGAACCCAGAAGGGGAAAGACAGATATGAGAAGCATGCAGTCTAACCCTGGCTGGAACATCCCACTAGAGGGTATTTTCTAGTCCCAGATACCGGAAGAGAGTTTAGAAAAATTCTCAGAAGACCTTCAACATATGGAGAGAAGAATAGTGGTCCTGCTTGCCTGGGCTCAAGGTCAGTACTACCTAAAATATCGTCTTTTCCCATTTATAAATGTAAAGTGAATTAGCTATGCTGATGGCTGGAACAAATTATACCATGCAGAGAGAAATATACAATGCAGAGCTCGTGTAAAGACTCTACAGCAAAAACACACTGGCCAGTATGAGGGACAGACTGGTGCCAGTAAGGGGTCGCTCATAAGAGTCGGGTTCAGAAAGATAGCAGGGCAGCCAGTTAGAGCTACCTGGATTTGCTAATTGTAAGAATTTTCGCTTTCACCCTGAGTGACATGGAGAGGACTTGTAAAGTGTGATACAATCTGACTCACTAGTTTAAGGGATAACAGTGAGTATTGTGTTGAGATAGAGTACTATAAAAGAAGATGCCAAAATAAAACAGGAAGAGTAGGAATGAAGTGAAAGAGGAGAGTGAAAAAAACTGGCTTAAAACTCAATATTTTAAAAACTAAGGTCATGGCATATGGTCCCATCAAGTCATGGCAAATAGATATGGGGAAATGGTGGAAACAGTGACAGACTTTATCTTCTTGGGCACCAGAATCACTGCAGAGGGTGACTGTAGCCAAGAAATTAAAAGATGCTTGCTTCTTGGAAGAGAAGTTGTGATAAACCTAGACAGCATATTAAAAAGCAGAGAGACTACTTTGCCAACAAAGGTCCGTCTAGTCAAAGTTATGGTTTTAACAGTAGTCATATATGGATATGAGCTGGACCATGAAAAAGGCTGAGCATTGAAGAATTAATGCTTTTGAACTATGGTGTTGGAGAAGACTCTTGAAAGTCTGTTGGACTGCAAGGATGGGCTCGATAAAGTCCATCCTAAAGGAAATCAACCATCTTAAATGGTTGGGACTCCAACCATGGAAAGAGTCCCTTTCCACCCTGATGGAAATCAGTCCATTCTAAAGGAAATCAACCTTGCGTATTCACTGGAAGGACTGATGTTGAAACTGAAGCTCCAATACTTTGGCCACCTGATGCAAAGAGTCAACTCATTAGAACAACCCTGATTCTGGGAAACATTTAAGGCAGGAGGAGAAGGGGATGACAGAGGATGAGATGGTTGGATGGCATCACTGACTTGATGGACGTGAATTTCAGCAAGCTCCAGGAGATGATGAAGGACAGGGAAGCCTGGTGTGCTGCAGTCCATGGGGTCACAAATAGTCAGACACAACCGAGTGACTGAACAACAGCAAAAATGTTTGAGGCATTTCAATAATTCAGGTGAAAAAATGATAGTAGTTTGATACTAGGTAACAGGTCTAAAGTCTTTCCCTGTGGCTCAGTAGAAAAGAATCTGCCTGCAATGCAAATGTTGGTTTGATCCCTGGGCAGGAAGATCCCCTAGAGGAGAGCATGGAAACCCACTCCAGTATTCTTGTCAGGAAAATTCCAAGGAGAGAGGAGTCTGGTTGGCCACAGTCCCAGGGGTTGCAAAAGTCAGACATGATTTGGCGACTAAACCACCACTACCACCACTGAAGTTTGAGCCAAAAAGATTTTCTGATAGATGTGGGGTGAAAATGAGAGACCAGATATGCCACCGGCTGAGACAGAGAATGTTATAACTGAAGTAGGTTTGGGGATGAAGGAAGAACCAGGGCACAGCCTTAGCCTTATTCAGTTGTAGAAATCTGTTAGTCTCAGGAGGAATACTATGGAAGAACTTGGATTTCCAGGTTTCAACCTCAGGAAAGTCATCTGACCTGGAGTTAATTTGGGAATTGTGGTCTTTTAAAGAGAGTGTGAGATGAGTGCAATTGTGAGGTAGTTTGAGAATTCTTTGGCATTGCCTTTCTTTGGGATTGGAATGAAGACTGACCTTTTCCAGTCCTGTGGCCACTGCTGAGTTTCCCAAATTTGCTGGCATATTGAGTGCAGCACTTTCACAGCATCATCTTTCAGGATTTTAAATAGCTCCACTGGAATTCCTTCACCTCCACTAACTTTGTTCGTAGTGATGCTTTCTAAGGCCCACTTGACTTCACATTCCAGGATGTCTGGCTCTAGGTGAGTGATCACACCATCGTGATTATTTGGGTCGTGAAGATCTTTTGTGTACAGTTCTTCTGTGTATTCTTGTCACCTCTTCTTAATATCTTCTGTTTCTGTTAGGTCCACACCATTTCTGTCCTTTATCGAGCCCATCTTTGCATGAAATATTCCCTTGGTATCTCCAATTTTCTTGAAGAGATCTCTTGTCTCTCCTGTTGTTTTCCTCTATTTCTTTGCATTGATCACTGAGGAAGGCTTTCTTATCTCTCCTTGCTATTCTTTGGAACTCTGCATTCAGATGCTTATATCTTTCCTTTTCTCCTTTACTTTTCACTTCTCTTCTTTACACAGCTATTTGTAAGGCCTCCTCAGACAGCCATTTTGCTTTTTTGCATTTCTTTTCCATGGGGATGGTCTTGTTTCCTGTCTCCAGTACAATGTCACGCACCAACCTCTGTCCATAGTTCTGGATGTGAGAGTTGGACTGTGAAGAAAACTGATCGCCAAAGAATTGATGCTTTTGAACTGTGGTGTTGGAGAAGACTCTTGAGAGTCCCTTGGACTGCAAGGAGATCCAACCAGTTCATTCTAAAGGAGATCAGTCCTGGGTGTTCATTGGAAGGACTGATGCTAAAGCTGAAACTCCAATACTTTGGTCACCTCATGCGAAGAGTTGACTCACTGGAAAAGACTCTGGTGCTGGGAGGGATTGGGGGCAGGAGGAGAAGGGGACGACCGAGAATGAGATGGCTGGATGACATCACCAACTCAGTGGGGATGAGTTTGAGTGAACTCCAGGAGTTAGTGATGGACAGGGGGGCCTGGCGAGCTGTGATCCATCGGGTTGCAAAGTGTCGGACACGACTGAGCGACTAAACTGAAGTGAAAGAGAGTGTGCCAAAGAAGACTGGACGAAATGTTGCCGATGGATTTTGTAATATGAGAAGCAAGTGATGAGTGTTGTATCTAGTGGCATAGAGGTCACAGATGACATCGTAAAGAGCATTTTCAGTGTTAATATAATAACTGAAGTGTGAATGCATATGCTTAAAGAAATAGAAGGAGAGAAACTGGAGACAGGTATTACAGAATCTGATTTTTGTTACAAAGCAAAGAGAATGAAGTCAAAGATGGTAAAGAAAATGGGATCAAGAGATTTTATTTTTAAGGATGAGCTAGCTAATAGATTCGGAGAAGGCAATGGCAAGCCACTCCAGTACTCTTGCCTAGAAAATCCCATGGATGGAGGAGCCTGGTAGGCTGCAGTCCGTGGGGTCGCTAGGGGTCGGACGCGACTGAGCGACTTTACTTTCACTTTTCACTTTCACACATTGGAGAAGGAAATGGCAACCCACTCCAGTGTTCTTGCCTGGAGAATCCCAGGGACGGCGGAGCCTGGTGGGCTTCCGTCTATGGGGTCACATAGAGTCGGACACGACTGAAGTGACTCAGCAGCAGCAGCAGCAGCAGCAGCAGCAGCTAATAGATTAGTTCTTTGCTGACATCAAATGATTCAGAAAAAGGGAAATGCAGATGAATTAATAGGGATAGAAGATATTTTTGACCAATGTCTTCAAGTGAAGTATAAGATGAAGTCCAGTGCATATGAAGTCCAGTGCATATCCAGTCCGGATAGAACAGAAAATTCATTTAGAAGAATCAAGAGGTTATCATATAACTGAATGTTAGTCACTCAGTTGTGTCTGACTCTTGGCAACCCCATGTACTCTAGCCCACCAAGCTCTTCTGTCCATGGAATACTCCAGGCAAGAATTCTAGAGTGGGTAGCCATTCCCTTCTCCAGGGGATCTTCCCTACCCAGGGACTGAACCCACGTCTCCTGCACTGAAAGCAGATTCTTTACCATCTGAATCACCAGGGAAGCCTGTATGTAACTGAATGGGTGCTGGCAAATGAGCAGATAAAGTTGTAAAGGTCTGGAGAAATTTCCTCTGATGGCTTGCATTTTCTAACTGAAATAGGAAATAAGTTCTTCTAATGTTTCCCAGTAAGTTTGATGCTTGCAGCAGTTTTTTTGACCAATACTCTCCTTCAAATTAAAGCACCATTTTATTCCTACACTTTGATAGTTTTGTATCATGAGTAGTATCAAATTTTTCAGTTCTGATATAGATATCATATGGTTTACAATCTAATATTAGCAACAACAAGTTTTCATAAAAATAAGCAGTAAGACCAAGGTTTATTTCAAAAGACAAAAAAAGTCATCCATTGAGCCACTAAATAAATGTTTATTGAGCAAAACTATCTCGTGTGAAATAATTAGGGGGACCTATAGAACAGATTGAGCTTCCCTGGTGACTCAGAGGTTAAAGTGTCTGCCTCCAATGCGGGAGACCCAGGTTCGATCCCTGGGTTGGGAAGATCCCCTGGAGAAGGAAATGGTAACCCACTCCAGTATTCTTGCCTGAAGAATCCCATGGATGGAGAAGCCTTGTAGGCTACAGTCCACAGGGTCGCAAAGAGTCAGACACCCCTGAGTGACTGAACGGAACGGATAGAACAGATTAGAGAAAAATATGTGGCATCTAAGTGACAGGAAATAATTTCTGCATGAATGTCCAGAAGAGCTCTTACTTAAGTAATAGAAGAGATAAATTCTATATTTAACCTTGCTACTGGAAAATTACCAAAATATTACAAATATTTAAGGTTAGGGATCTCATTCTGATCTTCCCTATTCTTTAATTCCACAATTAAAACACACACAAAAAATGATCCTCAAATGTTCTTACACAGTTCAAGGTTATTACACTGCCATGAATTTTTTCTTCTTCTTTGACATGAATCAGGGAAAAGAGTTATAAAGTGAATCTAGAAATTCAAATTTTAGATATTGTAAGCAAGCAGTAAATATTACATTCTGCCATTGATGCCACAAAATTCAAATGGAAGTTCTGTGCAAAGATGTTTCACAACAATTTTATATGTCATCCATAAGCTCATGAAAGGTTTGACTTTTAATTATTATTCTAATAGAGCTATTTTGAAGTCCATGCTCTCTTTGAACCTGAGATTTAGAAACTAGTAGATTCTTTTCTCGCGACTCTGCCTACCTTTTCCCTTTCACCTTCTACCAGGCTCTCCCCTGTCCTCTGTATATGGATTACCTTCATCTTCACTTCAGGGTGGCTCCTATCTTAGTGTTTACCCCCAAGCTTTTCTCTTTCCTTGAATGTTCTTCCCACTGATGTACCTAAGGATGGTCCTATCTCATCATTCAGACCTCAGTTTTGATGTACACTCTCAGAAAACCCCCCTTAGTTCACCTAACTAGAGCTATCCAGTCACATGCATGCCAGCTCATTAAAATTTTCGGAATATCAGTTATCAACTTATGACCTTACTTTCATTTTAATATCTTGTCTTCTTTAGTATCTTTAGTATTCTTGACTTCTGGAGGAAGAAAACTCCAGGACAAAAGTGTATTGCCTTAGTCATTACTGTACACCCCAATCCTATAAGAGTACCTGATACTTCATACAAACTTGGCAAAGATTCTTCAAAAAGTAAATGTACTTCAAAGTCATTGAAAATAGTTCACAATTAATGTGAAATACCTTTGCACATACACATTCTGTGTTTAAAGATAAAATACTGTTTTATATATCATAAAACATATGATGTATATGATGATAATAATTACAGTATCAGTTTAGTATTTCATACAAGCATGTTAAAAAAGTAAGAAAACCTTAATGGAACACTAAGTTAGACTAAAACCTTAGTCTTCCCACATACCTATTTAAGCAATGCAGTTTTGAAAAGCATCAATGTGTCTCTAGTGACGAACAAAGCAAGATCTGGAAGAAAATAACATCTTTTGGATTTAGAAAATAAACTCTCGGATTTAACAGCAAGGATAGTTCTTCCCATAGTTAAAGAAAAATTTATGTCTATATAGTTACTCTCTTCTCATAAGGGATTAAAGAACTTCAAGATATAGACCACAGATTCTGAATTATGCTGACATGGCTATTTTTTATTCAGCTCATCTAAAGGAATAAAAAAAAGTAGTAGAGAATGTTTGTAGTGGTATCTTCCATATTAAACAATAAACTACTAACTTGAAATTACACTTCCTTCTAGAATTTCCAAAAAGGACATTTGGCAGCATGAAAACTATAGGAAGATTCTATCTTCCATAAAAGATAGGAAAATTCTATCACCTAAAGAGTTAATATTTATGTATTCTCCCTTAGTTTTTACCCAGTTTGAAGATATTTAAAAATCTATTTCTCTTAGGCTTATATTCATTCAATAATATTTATTGAGCACCTAGTAAGTGACTGGCAGTGTTCTACATGCAGCATGAATGAGTAAACATAATGACTGCCCTTACAGGGATTATAATCTTATGGGGGAAACAGAGAAAATAAAAATAAAGAAATAATTTTTAAAGTACAGCTTGTGATCATTAATGTGAAGGATATAGCCAGATGGAGAATTAGGGAATAATAGAGGGGAATGACTAGAAATTCTTCAGGGAAAATTTGTCTAACAAGATGGGAACTCTTCTAAAAGTAGATAAAATAAGATGGAACGAGACAAGCGAAAGTTCTGGGAAGAGAATTCCAGCAGTAAATGGAATCAGATAAACAAAAGCTCTGAATTGAGGAAGACTTGAATTATGCAAAAGACAGGTTAAAAAGGAAGGGAGAAACAGAGAGAGAGACAAAGAGCCTTAAGAAAAGGGATGAAATATAAAATGTACTTAGGAGGTAGGCAATGCCTAATTTTATTACCTTAAATTGATTTGCATTCTTAACCAGATTTGCATTATTTGTTGTGTCCCAAGTGGGTTATAATGAATGGGAGGTAAGACTTCATTGTCCTTCAGGAAAGAATTTCTCTTAGCATGGAAGTTAATGACCACACAAGGCCCCTTGTTTCATCCACAGTTTCCTCATGGCATTTTTCACCTCCATGCTCCTCAAGGTGTAGATCAGGGGATTTAGCATGGGAACAATGATGGTAAAAGACACAGCCATCACCTTGTCTATGAGGTAGGTGGCCACAGGCCTCAAATACAAGAAAATGCAAGGCACAAAGAACATAATGACTACCATGAGGTGGGAGCCACAGGTGGAGAGGGCTTTATACCTCCCTTTGGAACTACAGGACTTCACAGAGCAGAGAATGACCACATAGGAGGTGATGAGAATCAGGAAGATGGTAACACACATCACCCCACTGTTGAGGATGACTAAGAGGCCCAGGGCATGAGTGTCCATGCAGGCCAGTTTCAACAGTGGGAACAAATCACACATAAAATGATCAATGACATTAGGGCCACAGAAGGGTACTTGATACATAAAGAGAAGTTGTATTGTTGCATGTATGGACCCCCCCACCCAAGCCACTCCCAGCAAAAGGCAGCACATCCGAGGCTTCATGATGGTCACATAGTGAAGAGGCTTACTGATGGCCACAGAGCGGTCATAGGCCATCACAGTGAGAAGGATGATGCCCACTCCACCAAAGAAGTGTTCAGCGAAGAGCTGGACCATGCAGCCTTTCAGGGAGATGGTAGCGCTCTCAGAGAGGGAGTCCACAATCATCTTGGGGGCAATGGCAGAAGAGTAGGCAGCATCCAAAAGGGATAAAAAAGTAAGGAAAAAATACATGGGTGATCTCAGACTCTGACTTGTGACCACAGTTATCACAATAAGGAGGTTTCCCAAAATGGTGCATGCATACATGATTAGAAACACGGCAGAAAGGATTTTCCGCAGCTCTGGATTCTTTGTAATGCCCAAAAGAATGAATTCCGTCACATTGTTGGGATTCCCCATTTACTATGGGCTGATGTAAGCTTCTCTCTAAGCTGAAAAGTCTACAAAATAATATTATTTTAGTTAGTAATCATTGAAAGTGTTGGACATTGTTTGCATTGCTACACCCTCCTGACCTACCTTTTTCTCCAGCCATCTGTACAACAACCAGCTGCTAACAAATATATCCTGAAAACAGCTTGATCCTTGTGATTCCCTCTACAACACCTCTCACCAGTGTATCTCCTGCTTTCCTTCCTGACACTTGCTGGTTGAGACACTTAGAAGATTCTGTTTCATCAGTCACATGGTATTTTAAAGAATTAACATATCTTAAGGAAGACTGTTTGTAACTGCACAGACAGCAGCCCACCAGGCTCCTCTGTCCATGGATTTCTCCAGGCCATAATACTAGAGTGGGTAGCCATTCCCTTCTCAGGGGATCCTCTGGAGCCAGGGATCCAACCCAGGTCTCCTGCATTGCAGGCAGATTCTTTACCATCTGAGCCACCAGGAAAGCCCTTTATTTGTATATTATTTTATAAGGAAAACCTAGATCATCAGTAGGAGCCAAGGGACCAATGGTAGCCATCTTATCACAGTCTTAGATTCACTTACATTCATTCTTTGTCTTGCTCACACCCATTTATGGTCTTCATTCTGTTTTCCAAAATGAACCACTTACCCACAAGCCCTTCTCTCAGATTCTGCCTTTTAGAAATCTCAAGTTAGGAATCTGAACTTACGATATCACTGCTGCTGCTAAGTCACTCCAGTCGTGTCCAACTCTATACGACCCCATAGATGGCAACCCACCAGGCTCCCCATCCCTGGGATTCTCCAGGCAAGAACACTGGAGTGGGTTGCCATTTCCTTCTCCAATGTGTGAAAGTGAAAAGTGAAAGTGAAGTTGCTCAGTCATGTCTGACTCGTAACAACCCCATGGACTGCAGTCTACCAGGTTCCTCCATCCATGGGATTTTCAAGGCAAGAGTACTGGACTAGACACACCTAATAACCAATAATTTGGAAGGTTTCCTATAAATTGTCATTCATTTATTCTGTATACTTACTGAGCGCCTAGAATGTGTTAGCTGAAAATCCTCCAGGTTAGGTAAGTCATGTTCCACCAAATATCAAATGTTGTGCTGTGTGCAAAAAATTAAGTTTAATAACATTCATAAATCTGAATCATCCAAAGGGAACTGCATTGAACCCTGGGGCCCAGGCAAACCAGTTCCAGCCCTTGCTCCCAGAAATGAGACAGTGCCACACTCAGAGCCTGGTCGCTATTCCTCCTACAGTCAGGTTGAAGAATCCCAGTAACTTTCTTTTGTCTTTGCTAGTTTTACTCCCAAATATTCATAGCCAAAATCAAGAGCTTCTTCATACCTTAGAATTCCAAGTTCAGTGTTCAGTTACTGCCATGAGACTTTCTTTGTAATAACATCTGTTTCTTTCCAGTATGCCTGTGAAATACTATTGCTCATAAGATGTTCACATAAAACCTACACTGTATATATTTCTCACTGAATAGCATGTCTGATAGTGCAAGGAATACAATTCAGCACCTACTCCAAAACAGGGAGAGAGAATGAGCATTCCTGAAACAATGCAAGTACAAAATAACTTTCAGAAGGGAAAATAACCGTATAATATGCAGACTTCAGAAAAGATAATATAAGCAAGTCTTTGACACAAGAATTCAGACAATTCTAAATTTATAAAGTTATAATAAGCAAGGGCAATGGCATGGTCAAGGCACAGAGAAAGAAGGATGAATACATGGTGTGTAGAATCAAATTATATGGATTTTGAGGTCAGAAAACCTGGGTTTCATTGTGGACTGTCCAGGGATGTATCAATAACTAACCGTATATCAATTGCTTTTTTCAGAGGTGTTATATTAAACAAATTAATTTCCTGGAATTATAAAATTTTAATATTCAACCTTATAGACATTGAAATGTGATGAAAATGTGAACTTAACTTATAGCTTAAATATTTTTTAAATATAACAGTGTCCTGGTATATGTTGTATGTCTCATGAAAGTTAGTCACATATACCCATACTAATCCCAGGTAGGAGGTATCTTAGGTATAGACATATAACCAGACTGGAGTTCAACTGGGAATAATTAGTAAAAGCTTTAGTGGTGACTCAGATAGTAAAGAATCTACCTGCAATGTTGGAAACCTGAGCTCAATCCCTGGGTCAGGAAGATGCCCTGGAGAAGGAAATAGCAACCCACTCCAGTCTTCTTGCCTGGAGAATTCCAAGGACAGAGGAGCCTGGCAGGCTACAGTCCATGGGGTCACAAAGAGTCGGACATGACTGAGTAACACTTTCAACTTTAATCTATGTAAATACTTCATTTTTCACATTTCAGTTGATTCTTTCTTCTAAGTACCTGCAATGTGTCAGACAACCTCTCTGTGCCTCAGTTTCATTCTCTAAAATGGGAGAGTAACATTACCATCCGTAAAGGTTGTTTTAAAGATTGAATGGTTTCATGAATGTAAAGCGGTTAGATCAGCATCCTCATTTGTTTTCCCAGTATGAGGAGAATGCTACTGACAACACACTATTTTTCAAAACTTCCCCTCCTTTGGACCATGTGTTTACATATGCATCTGATAAATGTTCCATTTACTGGCAGGATATTGCCTTAATGATGCCTCAACACTTTAGCAGAATGTAAGTTTTTGAACTGACTTGAAAGGAAAAATATGTCAAAACTATTTTCTAAAACATAGTTCTGAACAAAAGAAGAATAACTTAAATAAAAAGCATCTATTAATGTACGTTATTGCCTTTGAGAAATAGTACCTGCAGATAGACTGACACAACTTTACAGTCACAAGGGCCCCTCCCAACCGTCAGCACTCACGGACCCTCAATCAACAGTCCAGTGCACGCTCGTCAGACGTGCGTCTGTGTATAGTCACATGTACATTCTTTAATGTGCTTTACTCCACATGAAAGTGCATACAATGCAATAATATACATGAAATTCTAATTAAAATTTGTATGAACACTATTTGTCAGTATTTATGAATTCTCCTTCATTTTAATTGCTATGTATTATTCTATTTGGGGCTTCCCTTGTGGCTCAGACTGTTAAGAATCTGCCTGCAGTGTGGGAGACCCGAGTTTGATTTCTGCACTGAGAAGATCCCCCGGAGAAGGGAATAGTTACCTAAGCCAGTATTCTTGCTTGGGAAATCCCATGGACAGAGGAGCTTGGTAGGCTACACTCCCTGGGGTCACAAAGAGTCGAACATGACTGAGAAACTTACACACACGTACAAGCATTATTCCATTTTATGGTTACAACATAGTTCTTTTAACCAGTCCATTTTTGCTTTGAATTTATTTTATTTCAAATATTTTTGCCTCACATACAGGGCCATAAGGAACATCCCTTACAGAAATCTTTACTTAGTGGTTTGAATATTTCTGTTGAAGGAATCTATATTATCACCACGTCAAAATATGCATATGTTTAAATTTGATAGACTGTAACATTCCTCTCTCAAAGTTTTGAAGCATCTTTTATTGTCATAAATTGTGTATTACAGAGTATTAAACAGTAATTTTCCCCACAGCCTTGCCAATTCTAAATATTATCATTATTAAACTAATATATTTAAAACAAATTCGCTAAAAACTCACCTCATTTTAATTTGTATTCATTCATAGAATTTCGCTAATGGCATAAAGAATAAATATATTATTGACCTCCAGATAAATTTAAATTGCATGCAATATAATGTCTATATAGAGATATATAATCTAAACAAATGTACCAATCTCATAATAATACATCACCCTCAGCACCAAAGCCAACATCATCCCTGTGGGCAAATCTGCTCACAAAAGAATGTATTTTTACATAGATATATTTCTAAAGTCAGCTCCTTAGTATCACTGAAAAACTGGAATCATTAACCAATTTAAACAGAGAGAAAATCATGATAAAAAGTCTTTCTCAGAGATGATTAGTAGAAAAAATAAGTTAAAGTAAACTGGTACAAAAGGAAAAAGGAATATCTGTGTGTGTGTGTGTGTGTGCGTGTGTGTGTGTATAAACACACAGAAAATTGCATGAAAGAAGGGAAACAAAACATCTCTTTTAAAGTAAACTATATATATTAGCTTGGAGAAGGCAATGGCAAGCCATTCCAGTACTCTTGCCTAAAAAATCCCATGGATGGAGGAGCCTGGTAGGCTGCAGTCCGTGGGGTCGCTATGGGTCGGACACGACTGAGCAACTTCACTTTCACTTTTCACTTTCACACATTGGAGAAGGAAATGGCTACCCACTCCAGTGTTCTTGCCTGGAGAGTCCCAGGGACGGGGGAGCCTGGTGGGCTTCCGTCTATGGGGTCACACAGAGTCGGACACGACTGTAGTGACTTAGCAGCAGCAGCAGCATATATATTAGCTACTCCTGTTCCTCCCTTTTCTAAAACAAATCTCTGAAACATAAACACACAGTATTTTATTTGATATTCTCATAATCTGGCCAGAGACCAAAGGGAGACACTTACGTTTTGGTAAATTGCCAAAAGAGAGTAAAGTAAATTAAGCTAAAACTTGTTGAATGCTCAGAGCTCTTCATCCTGAGGCTACAATCTGTTTATACGGACAAAACAGGTGAACTATTGACACATTTTTAAATATAATTGTGTGTGCATATAAATAATTCACCTTTAAATCTTTAAATTCTTATTTAAAGATTTTAAAATAATAGTTCAAATTAATAAGGCTGTAACTGTCTTAAATACTCAAATATTTGTTAAAATCACCTCCAAAACTGTCTCATGTCATCTCTGTGACCTCTAAAACCCAGTTACCTGATGGTTCCAGTAAATAGAAGGCAGATATTGTGGAAGTAAATTTTTTAGGACCATGTCAGGATAACCAAAGATCTGGCTCCATCCAGGATGTAGTTATGAGAACTTTCCTCTAAAAAAGGAGCTTGGAGTCATGACACATTAGAGTTACAACTTAGCAAATCCAAGCAGAGAGGCAAATAAGTCAGTACCACACTGGGAGCAATCACTTAATGGAGAGTTATTTTGATAGGACCAGAATTTGTAATGATTTTAAAGAAAGATTTTAAACAGATGATCTAAAGTGTCCAGGGATTTACATAAGAAACCATTTGCACGTGACAAAATAATTCAGACTTCATCCAAATAGGAAAGGTTGCCAAACAAGGCAGCCAGCTAAGCTGTTTACAAAATTGTTCATGGAACTGTTCCTGACATTTAGCTATGCTTGAGTTTAATTTGTAAACAGTTTTCAATACACGCCTTAGCAGACACATCATTATTGAGATGTTCTCCTTTGGGTAACAGAACCTGGGCTGAAAGAGGGCAAAGTGCCAATTTCAAGTGCAGACTTGCAACATTTCAACTGCACCCCTTTAAGGCTGTGTCTCTGCTGACTGAGGCACTAATCACCATACCAGTCAATTCCAGTCCACCACTGCAGTGATCTGCTTTTCCCAGGGGCAGAGGCTCACTGGAGCCAGGCCAACCTGATACTCCACAAACACAAAGCCATATCACAATATTAACCATTCAGTAAATTTCGAACAACTAAACTCTTTTCTTAATTTGCCTGCCCTATAATACAGATGAAGAAAAATCAATAGGACTTATTCTTGGCCACCTATCAGGACTGAATTCTTGTATCACCTAACCTGGGGCTCCCTACATCTTTCAAGACTGTCTGTTAAAATTATATCACATCTAACTTCAGGAGAGTTGCCACTATAATGGATTCCAAAATGTTTCTAAGCCAGAAAAAATAAGGACTAAACTCTCACTCTGTCACAGTATTCTCAATCGACATCCTTTGAATTTAGAAATATTTGGGGTTATAGCCTTCCTTATTTTCAACCTTCTATAGTTTAAAATATCAATATCTTGCATATATAATATACTTCACAGACTACAACTGGTTTGTTAATGTAGTAGACAATGTACTCTGGGAAGCCTGCTGAGAAAGAAGAGCCTCACAGTTTTACTGAATATCATCTGCACAGGTGATGGGCCAACCTCAGTGCTTGGATGGAGTTTTCTAGATGCTCCATGAGTAGTTATCTTACCTAACCATTCCGACATAAGCTAGGGCTGTAGTCCTTAATCTTCTATCAATAGTGCTTTCTAAAGGCACATTTTAAACATTGTTTCCTTAATCACTCCCCTTAAAATATTATAACCATAAATATACTGCCCATTTTTCTGTTTTATGTATATCTGTGCTTTATATATAAAAACTTTGACATTTTCATCCTCTAAGAAAACACTTTTACATGCTTCGGGGAGATATTTTCTTCATTTCAAGTGTATGTGTTAGAACAACCTACTTATTTTTTAAAAGGGTGAGAAGGGTAATGTGATTATTTAAACTTGGCCCTAACTACAATTCTAGCTGGACTTTAAAAACTACACAAATCTCTATCCAATTCTTCTCTCCTGCAGCACCCTCTTATAAAATGATTTTCATCAGACCCATTGCTAACAAAATTATATTTTTCATTTATTTATTTGTTTATTATACATCTACTCCCCACTGGAATTTAACTTTCACACAAACACAACTCTTACTTGTAAAAGTTGTACACCCAGTTCCTATAACTCTCTCACATACTGTAGACTAGACAGTATTATTTGGACAAATTAAATATGTCAAGATATCCTAAGCTGAATTGCCGGTGGAGATATTTGTCCAGTAGTATTTGTTAACACTATGGGAGAACAATGTGAAAAGCCCTGAGGAAACGGTATAGTTGCTCAAAGTACTACCTTCATGCTCAAACAATTATCAGTCTCCTCAATGGCTGAGCTGCTCATTTTTTGTCCAAATATCTCTTTCATCTAAGTGCCACTCTTTTTCGAAATTCAACTATTTGATTTTTATTTCTTCAGTCCATTACACTTCACTTTTCACGATGTGCATAAAGGGTAACATATCTGTACAAATGAGATCAGTTGGTTTTTCTCTGATACAAGAGGAATCAAGAAGGTGCAAGTGGCCTGGGAAGTGAAGATCAATGCAGAAATGAGAGGAAGAAAATGCTCCATCCCTCCCCCCACCCCAAAATAAAGGCTGAATACTTCAATGACAATCTTCACAACTTGGCCAATGATCAGATCTGTACTTTTTATATTTTCACATCAAGCTAGGAAAAAATCTTGTGAAGTGGAAAGGGTAGAGGAAGCAGAGTTTCAAAGGTTTGATATTGTTTAATTTCATTGTCACATTTTCTTTTTGTATAAAATGAAGTATCAACCTTTCTATTAATACATGTTGCTTCATTAAGAGAGTTAAAGTATGTAAAGAACCTATCAAAATATATGCCTCATATTTAGCCTTCAACAATGAGCTCACCTTCCTCATTTAATGCCTAATACTTTAATTAAATTAACAATCCAGATTAAAAGAAAATACTCTTAACAACAGATCCAAACATTATTTATCTCATTGATTTTTAGGAGAGACATATTTCTTTATATGTTTCTTAAAGAATCAGACATAATCAAATGGTGTTGTCCGCGTGAGATTTTTGATGATGGGTGCAAAGAAATATCTTAAATTCCCTAGAATTATTTACAAACCAGCAAAATTCCATACACTGAGGTGAGACTGCCTTACATTTCTTTCTTCTTTTCTTACACCTTCCAGGTTTGCTGTTGACACTGAGCCCTTGGTATAGCCCCTTCAGTCTTATTTTCCTCTTCAACTCATTCATTTCATCTTTGAGTAGAAATGACATCTACTTAAAACTTATTCTGTTTTTACCACTGATTTACTCTCCACTCCTATCTAACAGTCACAAGGCAAAATGAACCGTATGTTATTTAGTGTAGGTTCTATTGCAGTGCGTAATTCTCACCATCAGCTGCAAAATTGATCATCTTTAATAGATTAAGTGCTGATAATATTATCTTACAAGCCTAGACATTGTGGGAAAAGCTTCTATTTCTTATGAATTTGAGGCACCATGCATAAGCTAGCAAACAGTCTCCCCAAAGAATAGGTGTGAATGCTCTGGCATCACTATATGGTCAAATTTTGATGAAAAAATGGCTAGAGATGACTACTACTAAGTTTGAGAAAATATTTCTGAAATAGCACAAGTTGGAGTGTTATAGTCAGAGAAGCTTCGACTTATAAAGTGTTAGGTAACAATGTAGAACGAGCTGGTATTCTCCATGTGCCTAGAGGAGCATTACAGGTATCACCACTTTCCTAAAGTTTGTGTTATGAAAACTTTTGTCAAATTTTGCTTTCATAAAAGGCCAACATTTTTACAGTAATGTTTTTGTTCATAAGAGCAAAATTTCTCTTCTGATTTCTTTCAGTTAGTGGAAATAGTTCCAAGCATAGGTATTCTTATATTGCCCCACATGTGACAAGGCTACAGCAAATTTGACTGTCTTCTTAAAGGAGAAAGTGAATCATTAACATTACAGATACATTTCTTATCTATAGACATAAATGTATCAGGAGTTGGTGATGGACAGGGAAGCCTAGCGTGCTGCAGTCCATGGGCTCACAAAGACTCGAACACAACTGAGTAGCTGACTGAACTGAAAGATATCAAAGACAACTGTGTTTTATTTGAAGAAAGAAAAACTGAGATTTGGGACACCTGGATTCAAATGTTGTAGCTAAAACTCTTAGATATGTTTTCTGTTTGTTGTTGATATGTGATTAAAGAACGTTTACTCTTCTTTAATCAAAAGACTCCTCAAGTCTTGTTAAGAAGAAAAGAAAACTATTCCTTTATATTCAATAAAAACTGTAAGTGATAGGATATTTATGAAAATAAGACCAAATTAAGAATAGTTTTTATATTTCTGGTTTATTTTTTATGCTACAAAAAGAATTAAAGCTTGGTTGAGAACTGTTCCTCCTTTAGTGAGTGTTTCTATTTTTGCTTTTGATAAATTCATAGTGCCAAAAAAAATTCAACAGTGATTCTTTCACTCTGTAAGTATCCCTTCGCTATATATCTAAGAATTTCTAGGATCTATTTGCTTTACCACAGGTTAAGTAAAAATAAAAGAAGACCTGAAATCAAGGCAGACCCTAAGGAAAAGCAACATTTGTATGAAGAATTTAGTACAGTAGAAATACATACTCTATAATAATCTCACTAGGGATTCATAGATGTTCTTTCTATTGCGCATTCTAAATCTATGCACAGAAGTGAAGTGAAGTGAAGTGAAGGCCGCTCAGTCGTGTCCGACTCTTAGCGACCTCATCGACTATACATGCAGTCTACAGTGTTCTCCAGGCCAGAATACTGGAGTGGGTAGCCTTTCCCTTCTCCAGGGTATCTTCCCGACCCAGGGATAGAACGCAGGTCTCCTGCATTGCAGGTGGATTCTTTACCAACTGAGCCACAAGGGAAGCTCCCTGAAGAACTGTACGAAAAAGATCTTCACAACCAAGATAATCATGATGTCGTGATCACTCACCTAGAGCCAGACATCTTGGAATGTGAAGTCAAGTGGGCCTTAGAAAGGATCACTACAAACAAAGCTAGTGGAGGTGATGGAAATCCAGTTGAGTTATTTCAAATCCTGAAAGATGATGCTGTGAAAGTGCTGCACTCAATACGCCAGAGAATTTGGAAAACTCAGCAGTGGCCAAGGGCCTGGAAAGGGTCAGTCTTCATTCCAATCCCAAAGAAAATCAATGCCAAAGAATGCTCAAACTATTGCACAATTGCACTCATCTCACATGCTAGCAAAGTCATGCTCAAAAATCTCCAAGCCAGGCTTCAGCAATATATGAACTGTGAACTCCCAGATGTTCAAGCAGGTTTTAGAAAAGGCAGAGGCGCCAGAGATCAAATTGCCAACATCCGCTGGATCATGGAGAAAGCAAGAGAGTTCCAGAAAAACATCTATTTCTGCTTCATTGACTATGCCAAAGCCTTTGACTGTGTGGATCACAATAAACTGTGGAACATTCTGAAAGAGATGGGAATCCCAGACCACCTGACCTGCCTCTTGAGAAACCTGTATGCAGGTCAGGAAGCAACAGTTAGAACTGTACATGGAACAACAGACTGGTTCCAAATAGGAAAAGGACTACGTCAAGGTTGTATATTGTCACCCTGCTTATTTAACTTATATGCAGAGTACATCATGAGGAACGCTGTGCTGGAAGAAGCACAAGCTGGAATCAAGATTGCTGGGAGAAATATCAATAACCTCAGATATGCAGATGACACTACCCTTATGGCAGAAAGTGAAGAGGAACTCAAAAGCCTCTTGATGAAAGTGAAAGAGGAAAGTGAAAAGGTTGGCTTGAAGCTCAACATTCCGAAAACAAAGATCATGGCATCTGGTCCCATGACTTCATGGTAAATAGATGGGAAAACAGTGGAAACAGTGTCAGACTTTATTTTTTTGGGCTCCAAAATCACTGCGGATGCTGATTGCAGCCAGGAAATTAAAAGACACTTACTCCTTGGAAGGAAAGTTATGACCAACCTAGATAGCATATTAAAAAACAGAGACATTACTTTGCCAACCAAGGTCCGTCTAGTCAAGGCTATGGTTTTTCCAGTGGTCATGTATGGATGTGAGAGTTGGACTGTGAAGAAGGCTGATCACCGAAGAATTGATGCTTTTGAACTGTGATGCTGGAGAAGACTCTTGAGAGTCCCTTGGACTGCAAGGAGATCCAACCAGTCCATTTTAAAGGAGATCAATCCTGGGTGTTCATTGGAAGGACTGATGCTAAAGCTGAAACTGCAATATTTGGCCACCTCATGCGACGAGTTGACTCACTGGAAAAGACTCTGATGCGGGGAGGGATTGGGGGCGGGAGGAGATGGGGACGACAGAGAATGAGATGGCTGGATGGCATCACCAGCTCGATAGCCATGAGTCTGAGTGAACTCCGGGTGTTGGTGATGGACAGGGAGGCCTGGCGTGCTGTGATTCATGGGGTCGCAAAGAGTCCGACACGAGTGAGTGACTGAACTGAACTGAACTGAAATCTATGCACATGAATATTAAAGCCTTGGGAGAGGTTTAACTTTTATAACATTAAAAGATAAAAAGCACCTAGCAAAGTACCTATCCATTAAGCATTCAACAAATTTTAGTTTCTGGGCCTTTTTTAATGTCAATGATCTGCAAAATTTATTGGTTTTTTTTTTTTTCATATTTTGCAATAGATATAATCCTCTCTGCATAGATAAATCATCATACTATTGGCTTCATGAACAGTCTACGTTATTCTCCTTTTCATCAAATTCATCATGGCATTTTTTACCTCTGTGCTTCTCACTGTGTAAATGATTATGATTCATCATGAGCGTGAGGATTGCAAAGAATACAGCCGCCCACTTGTCCACAGGATAGGTGGCCACAGGACTCGCGTGGGTGAAAATACAAGGGACAAAAAAGAGCTCCATTACTATAAAGTGGGAGCCACATGTAGAGAGGGCCTTGCGCCGTCCTTCAGAGCCGCGGGACTTCAGGGAGCTCAGCATGACTATGTAGGAGAGGAGGAGCAGGAAAAAGATGAGTAAGCATGTGGCCCCACCGTTGGCTGCCACCACCATTTCAAGCCTGTAGATGTCGCTGCAGGCAAGTTCCAACAGTGAGAAGAAATCACACGTGAAGTGGTCGATGACGCTGGGACCACAGAAGGTCAAGCTGACCATGAAAAGATCTGCACCGCGGCGTGCAGGGTCCCCCCGGCCCAGGCCACCACCAGGAGCTGGCAGAGCCCCTGTTGTGTGATGGGCGTGTGGTGCAGAGGCTTGCAGGTGGCCACGTGGTGGTCACAGGCCATGGCAGTGAGGAGGATGACCTCTGATGCTGCCAGGAAGTGCTCCACAAAGAGCTGAGTCAGGCAGCCACCCCAGGAGATGGATCTCCTCTGGTGCAGCAGGTCAGTGATCAATTTAGCTGTGGTGACGGATGTGTAGGAGGCATCTATGAAGGCCAAGTAAGTGAGAAAGAAGTACATGGGAGCAGAAAGCGTGGGGCTGAGAGAGAAAGATGGTGATGACAATGAGCAGGTTGGCCAGAACAGTGAATAGGAAAATAAACAGAAAGACAATGAAGAGTATTTTCTGCAAGTGTGCATTCTGTGTGAATCCCAAGAGAACAAAATCAGTCACATTGTTGGGAGGTATAAGAACATCCATTTAGGAAGTAATACCTTCTTGGGGCCTAAATTTCCTACAAAGGAATAAAAAGTGGCACCTGTTAATCATGACAGGTTTGTGGTCTGAATTTCTTAGAACAAAACAGAGCAGTCACTATATCTGTGGCTCAAGTCCTTGGCACTTTTGCCCCAGTAATTGTTGCAAATCATTCTTATTTTCTTCATGATGCTTTCCATCTCTTCAGAGACCCAGCACCTGTCACCTGTAAAACATCTGGAGGGAAACACGTGATGTGTAATTTACTGAGAAAACACTTTGCTCCCTACATGAGACCTGGATTCTCCTCCTGATTTCAGCTGCTTGCAAATCTGCCGTGTCATCTTGGTGTTCCTTGATTTCAAGTCCTTTGTGTACATGAGGTTACAAATTGTAATTCTCAGATGTATCTCGGAAGCTGAGAGGTATTCCACAGGGGTTAGAGCTATTCTCTTTTTCATGAGAATTTACATTTGAATTCTTAGGTCTAACTGTGGAAAGAAAGACACATCAATAAATCTATCACAAGGCAGTTTAGGGAAATGGACATAAGTCCTTTGCAACACACTGTCCCTTTTACCTACTGTAGCGCATATGCTATTCAAGTGTGTTTACTCACTGTGCCCACCACAGTGCCTGGCAGAATGTCTGCAGTGTCTGAAACCTGTTAGATGAAGAGTAAATGCTTTCCAAATTGTCGTTCTTCATGGGTAAGAGTACGCCTTCTTCCCCAGACTATAAACCCGGAGGAATTGTTCTTGTCCTCCAGCTCTGTTTATCATTACTTTTTATGAAAAACATAAATAAACCTTTGAAAGGAAGCTGCATTCCACTTTAATAATTTCTGACACACGTTATGGGGTAAGTGTGAAAATATTAATTGCCTCTAGGAAAAAGTATATTACTGGGTCATTTTACTTTCTGGATAATTACAATATTTATTAATTAATATTTTTAATTCTTCAAAATCCTGTTCCACATACAATTTGACATACATTCAGTAAATTTACAGCTTCACTAGACGTATAAAAAACTGTGACATAGGTGTGCAATAAAATAAGATCTATCAAGCAAAGAAAATCATTATTTTCAAAGTTTTAAAAATAGAGATTTGATGTGAAAATAGAGAAACTCTGCTGGATGAAATAAAGTACTATGCTTATATACCCAAACATATATAAAATCTGTTAGTATAAGTAATTATTAATATTGCAAGTTCTTTCATTCAACGAATATTTATTGGATATGACTATGTATAGTAATGTACATGTGTTCACATAGAGTCATAAAAAGTGTGCCTGTTGTCTTTGTAACCCCTTCCCTGACATTTCATCACAAAACAGCAGCAAGGCATCTATCCTTGATACGAGTCACCCTCCCACTCAATTATGTTTTGGCTACAGGCATTCCCCTGCCTTCTTCTCCCATCTTCCCATAGCATCCATCATCAATCATTCTTGGTTACAGGATACTGCATTGCTAATACAATGAGGACAGGTGAGATAAATTTTCCAAAGAAAAGAGAAAATATAAACATAACAATAATAATAAAGCTATTCCTTTTTCCAAGATGAAAAACCTATACATATGTGAAAACAAAGTACAGGACCTTCATTACATTTCCTTATTCTGAGGTGGAGTTTCTCAGCAGATCATAAAAAGTATAGTGAATAGAAAGTAAGAATTGGACATAATTAATAAAATCTATTTGAACATAACTGTGAAAAAATAGAAATTATTCTGTCTTGTTTTCTTTGACTCCAAAATACTCTTTCTAGAAATAACCTAATGGGAAATATTTTTAAAACAGAACAATTAAATATTCAAATATGTTCAACAAAGTTATTAAGAGCTGTGGAAAATTTGGAAACCACACAGAATGCTCAACATTGGGGAAGTGGATTACTAAAATATATTGCATATTTTTGAATAATGTGTAGTTTTAACAGAGGTGTTAAATAAATATCAGTAAGAAAAAGTCTGAAATATTTTTACTTCTAATTTGGTAGCACTGTAGTTGAACCTATTTTTCTTGATGCTTGACATGCTTAAAAGAGATTTAAATCTTAGACTGGTGGGGTTGAGAATTGATTATATTATTTGTAAAATTTGTTTAAACCTGATATTCTGTGACTATGATTTCCTGGCGGGGGCGGGGGGAATCTCACCCATGAACTTCTCTGACATAGGTCCACAGCCAGGGCCCCAGGCAACTGTTAGTGCACCAAGAAAGAAGTAAATTTCAATATTAAAAGCGTCAACTGATTCAGATACAGTGTTTTGTTTTTGTTTTTGTGTTTTTTTGAGATTTAAACAGTGCCTGTGGAGAAGGCCTTTCTCTTGAGCCTTAAAAGTGCTATCACATATCCTGTTTGGCAGCAAAGTCTATGAAGTTACTTATCTGTGGCTAATTAAACCCAGGAGATATTTCACCATCATTACCAGGTCTTGCCAACAAACCAATTATCTCAAGTAAGGTAAGTGAACATCAGAGAAGAATTTTTACAGCATACATCTTTGTGAACTTCATCCTGATGTCTACATGAGAACAAAACATGATGAGAGTAAAAAAAAAAACAAAAACAGTTGACCGTATATGTACTTAGATATTTGATAGTAAATGAGATTAAATATGGAGTCTGAATATTTAATATTATGTATATAAACTGTTGGAGAAGAAAATGGCAATCCACTCCAGTACTTTTGCCTGTAAAATCCCATGGATGGAGGAGCCTGGGAGGCTGCAGTCCATGGGGTCGCAAAGAGTTGTACACGAGTGAACGACTTGTTAGTTGGGTAACTATTTTTTATTTTTCATTATGATATTTTATTTTTTAATTGACCTACCATTCATGTCCATGAAAATATTTTTTTCAAAAAGGAGGTACCAGGAAAGTCTGTTCCCAGAATATAAATCCAAGGACAGAATAGTTCAAAATCCTGAAAAGACAGCAACACAGATTCTCAAACTTGAAAGGTAAAGCAGATTAAAAACAGGAGGGATTATATATGGATCATATCACTGTTGATCATAAACTAGTTGAGGTGTGCTTTGACCTTTGATAGACTCAGGGACTAATTTCACAAAAGCCAGGTACCTGCCAAAGTGTTCTCTTGGCAGCTTTATGAACTTGGATAGATGAAAGAACATGTTCTCAAAACAACAAAGCACTCAAGAGCAGAGTTTATATGTCTCGTTGTTCAGTCAATAAGTCATGTCTCACTCTTGCGACCCCATGAACTGCAGCACACCAGGCTTCCCTATCCTTCAATATCTTCCAGAGGTTGCTCTAACTCATGTCCATTGCTTCAGTGATACCATCCAACCATTTCATCCTGTCAACCAGAGGAAACATGTCTTAATCCAATCCTAAAACACTTTTATACCAGGAGAGTATTTCTTATGTTATGTATCAGAAATAGAAAAGTTTTACTTCCAATAGAAGTATAAGCAAATATAACAATATTTATAACAAATTATTGGCATAGGAAGAATCACAGAACTTGGAAACAGCTTCCAAACCACCTAAGTAAATTACTTTTAGAAATTTAAAAGTTATGGGATAAAATGATGGCCTAGTGAGAATTAAAACCCACATCTTCTGATCCTGAAGCTAGTGTCCTAGATTTCTTTCTTATTAAAAGATCTAAAGCACTTTTTTATTTCTTCCACTGAGAAATAAAGGAAACTTTATTTAATGTGTGTCAGATATGTGGACGCAATAATATTGCTAAGTACATGAGATGAATTCAATTAGAATTGAGAAAAGAATGAAGGCATATTTTAGGACTTAGTATCTATGCTAGAAGTTCAGTTCTAAAAGGAAACATGTAATTCTAGAGCCTTAAATAAGATGTTTATAATATAGTATCTGATCCCCAAGTCTGATATAGAGCAATTGCGGAGAGAAAGACAACTTTTAATTAATCATTTAAGTCAAAAACATACAGTTTACAGAGAACCAGATTAGCATTCATTATATAAAGCAAAATAATCTGTTTCCAAAATATTAAACATTCATTGTGCTAAAAAATAATGTACCCAGACATTTTAATTTAATTCAGGCACACTCTGGGGCCTTATGTGATGTGAATGACTTAAATATGTATTTCAATTATTGGAGGAGGCCAAATGATCCAGATACAGAGACAGGTTGAACAATTTAATCTTTCAGTTCAAAATTTGATCAGAATATACAAAATCAACCATATGGCACAATCATAGTATATGTTAACAAATTTCATTTTTCACAGATTTGAAAATACAACTATGATTATGTTTGTGAAATTTTAAATTAATTATTTTATCAGATTCCACTATAGAATCTTAACACAGTATGATTACATCTATAAGAGATTGAAGCTATGCAATTCTCTTGGTGTTTAAGATCTATAAATTATTCCACTAGGATAAGCATTAGTTCATATAGCTGTTTCAGGAATAAGTAGTTTAAGTAACCCAAAGAAAAATATTTTTTAGTTGTAATCACTGATATTGAAAATATACTTTGATTCTCTAAAAAAAAGAATGCCATGTCCTACAAGACCTCTTCCAACTAAGGTCACAATTTTACTCCAAAGTTTCCTCATGGCATTTTTCATTTCTGCATTTCTCAGGGTGTAGATTAAGGAGTTCAACATGGGAACTATGAAAGTTAAAACCACAGTCATGGATTTATCAATGGGTAGAGTTGAATTAGGCCTGGCATACAGGAAGATACAGGGATCAAAGAATAAAAGGACCACCATCATATGGGATGCACAGTTGTAGAAGGCTTTGTGATTCCCTTCCAAACCATGAGTCTTCAGGTAGTGTAACATGACCCTATAGAACACTAAGAGGATGAAGAAGACAACAATGCAAATTGCTCCTCCATTAGCTATCACAGAGAATCCAGTGAGGCGGGAATCAGTGCAAGCTAGTTTCAGGAAAGGGTACATGTCACACAGGAAGTTGTCAATGACATTGGGGCCACAGAAAGGGAGCTGATAAATAAAGAGCAATTGAACCAGTGAGTACAGAAAGCCTCCAGTCCAGGTCACCAGCAGCATGAGGACACACACCCTCCGACTCATGATGATCAAATAACGAAGAGGTTTGCAGATGGCTACATATCGGTCATAGGCCATCACCACCGGAAGAATGACATCAGCACCAGCAAATAAATGATCTATAAAGATTTGAGTCATACAAGACTGGAAGGAAATAGTCTTTTTCTCATGAAACCAGTCAGTGATCATTTTGGGAGCAACAGTAATAGAATAGACAGCAACTATAAATGATAAATAAGCCAGGAAAAAATACATGGGGGAACCAAGTGACCTGCTGGCTGCAATGGTCACAATGATAAGCAGATTGCCCAATAATGTTGCAATGTAGATGAATAATAATAGGACAGATAGGACTTTTTGCATCTCAGGATTTTGTGTGAGCCCCAGGAGGACAAACTCTGTCACATTGTTCCTATTTTCCATGTGTTCTTCTGAAGCTGTGAATTGAGTGTCAGAGGCTGCAAACAAATGGCCAGAGGATCACAAGCTTTGAAAGGATCCTTTCAGAGGATCGCTGCAAACAAATAGCCAGAGGATCGCAAGCTTTGAAAGGATCCTTTCAGAGGATCGCAAGCTTTGTGTCAAATACGTGATGCCTTACTCAACAATGTTGGCTCCATGAGATCTCACACATAGAAATTCTATAATATCAGAATTGAAATCTTTTCACACAAGTGCTTCATTCATTTTATCAAATTCCTTGCTTCAACTATAGTGGTGAGACTTCAACATTCTAACTGGGAAGTATATATGAGCGGGTGTGAGTTGACATACCAAATGACAAGAAAGTTGCTTTCTCTGGAATACCTCTCACAAAGACCGAATTTTTTAACTTTATATATCATTTCTTTCCTTTTCTTTCTTTCTTTTTTTTTTAGAACAATTTTGGCGTTCTGAAATATACCATGAAAACAATCACATCCCTAATAGCTTTATTTACGTATTTACATAAAGTAATGTCAGGAAACACTTAACAGGAGGCTTCCTGTGTGCTGTTTTGGATCCATCAGGAATTCTCTGTTCCTTACTAATTCCTGAATATTCAGGAATTAAGAGGAGAGGCTAGCCTCTCCCTGGGGACTGAGGAATCCAGGCATTTTCTTCGTTAGTTTTTCTATATGGTGATAAGTACCCTCTTCCTTTTTATGAACCATATGGTAAAAGTGATTACAACTCTCTGTCTTTAATATGGATTGCCTATGTTTTGTAAGTCTGGAATTTTAATCTTTATCTTTGCTGAGAATAACTACAGTATATATGCCACACCATGTTGATTAAAACACCTTTGCTCCATCAGAGCTTTGGCCCCTGTGCCTTGCTTTCTCTCTCTCTCTCTCTTTTCAGGCTAATTCTTGGAGCGTAGAGGCTCTCTGGGTTCACTTTCCTGCCTGGGCTTCTAAGACCCTCTCAAGGTGCTCTACACTTTCACCCCATGGAGAGGGCGCCTGAGGCCTCCGTACACAGAGCAAGCCCCTTGCAGGGGTTTTATTGGCTATCTGCATAAACCAAGGAGTATCAGCCTCTTTGTCTCTCCTTTACTTTCTCATCGATCGACTCCAGACCACCAGGTTCCAGTCCATTAAAGAACCTCAACAAAGTAATACTTAGGCATGGGGCATAAAATTGTAAACTGATGCTTAAATAGCAGCCTTTCTGAGTTGCTATGAGCTCCAGAATCAGTCAGTTGCCCTCTGCAGAGAAAGAACCAGGGACATCATAAGTGCTCAATAAATGCTTAAAAGATTCCACTTAATTACAATGAATTTCAAAACACATAAGAAAGCAACTGAGAGCAGATAAATGTATGAACTTCTTCCCATCCAAGAAAGTACGACGAAAACAATGTTTTGTTTGTAAATACACACACACACACACACACACACAATATGTGTGTTCAGTCACTAGTTCTGTTTGACTCTTTGTGACTCCATGGACTGTAGCATGCCAAACTCCTCTGTCCAAGGGATTCCTCAGGCAAAAATGCTAGAGTGGTTGCCATTTCCTCCTCCAGGGGATCTTCCAGACCCAGGAATCACACCCATGTCTCCTGTTTCTCTTGTACTGGCAAGTAGATATTTCACCACTGAGCCACCTAGGAAGCTCCCTCCACCCTGCCCCAGCACCACCAAAGACACACTAAATAGACATTTATTATAGTCTAGGTTATTGGAGGAAAACAATAGACAATACAGATCTATGTTAATGAGTACTACATAGATGTTTCTTGATTGACAAAACTGTTTAGATTTGATTATTGCTAGCCATAGCTCAACTCAGAATGCCAAAATAAAAATTTTAGGCAGAATCTTGGTATAGTAGAAAGAATTCCATGCCAAAAATCTAGAGCTATTATTTGATTTTGCTCAGGCATCTTAGGAAAACTCATACTTTTCTTGGAAAGAAGATAATATTTCCAGATGCTGTGAGTTTCTGAATTTTTGTCACTGAAGCCTTTATCCTAAATGACATGGTAACATTTTTGCTGGTAGATCATCCTTATATTAACCACAGTTAATTAGTGTGTATTGAAAATTATTTAACTATTACAGTAATCAATAAATTAAACTGATAATTTGGTTCATACATATTGTAAGTTCTTGGTTTTTTGAGTCTATGTGGAAAACAGGACAATCCTTCTCACTTGAGGAAAATAGATCCATGGCCAGTTTTATATGTAATGTCTGTAACTTCATTTTGGCAAAATTATCTTAAGTGTGCTCCATCTCAGTGTCTAACTTACAGACTGTCATTTGTGAAATGCAGAAGATTGTTCTCTTCTTTGTGCACTTGACAATTCAATTTATGCTCAGATATCAGAGGGAAAACAAATGTGTGGAAGAGAGAAAATAAGAGATGACTGAGAAAAGGCAGATACAAAACAGCAAAGACTAGAAACTAAATAAAATATGCTTTGAAATCAGTCAACAGTTTGAGTTGGGGGTACTAAATGAATAGGGAGTGGAGGATTTCCTGAGCTGTCAAGCTAGACATGGATTGGAGGGTAACTCAGAATCAGCATCAGGATTTGTCTCTCAGAATCTTTATACTTCTAGATCAAAAAAAGAAAAGAAATTTCTTAACATATGGGAATTGAAGAAACCAGTTGCCTCAAAGAGTTCCATCTTCAAGGTTCTGGCTGTTCATTGTATACATACATAGTTAAATATCTCCACTCACAATGACATAGCCACATATTCTTTGTAATGGGAAATAAATACTTCCAGTTCTTAGAAGTTGTCATGCATTCAAGAGATAACTTCTGATAGGAGAGTCTAACCCTTTGACCTGCTGAGCACTTAAAATATTTATGTGTTTATGGCTGGTTTTATACTGTCATCTGTTAAGTTTGTTGGGACAATAAACATGTCTTAATAACTATTTCTCTGGAGTCTGAGTGTGCCTCATATATTTTAAGTGATCAAGAAATAGTTCACTATTAGAATATTCTTATGAACACATTTATTCCTCTAAATGGTTTAAACCATTAATTTGACAAGACATGATACAAAATCCTACACTTTACCGACATTATGTTTTATTAAAATAAATATATCTGCTTCAAACACTTGGGATATTCTTCAAACTTCTTAAGATAATCAATTAGAAAAATAAAACTTTAAAGAGTTCTCACAACATGTAAATCCATGATAACTATCCCACAATGATAAATGAACTAAGATAAATTAAGTAGGTCTACACAATGACAAATTCAACAACATAAGGAGGAAAAACAAAACATCTACATAGATATGCAAAGTGTAAAATACTGAGAAACATTTTCATTCAGCAATATATTAGAAATTATAGACTGAAATTTCAGTTTCTGAAATGATGGTAAATATCCTTTTGAAACATGTGATCGCAATTCATGCCTAAATATGTTTCTCTTTAACAGTCTATGTAGTAAAACCTGGGGCTTCCCTTGTAGCTCAGTGAGTAAAGAATCTGCCTGCAATGCAGGAAGCCTGAGTTTGATCCTTTAGTCGGGAAAATCCCCTGGAGAAGGGAATGGCAATCCACTCCAGTGTCCTTGCCTGGGAAATCCCATGGACAGAGGAGCCTGGCGGGCTGCCGTCCACAGGGTCACAAAGAATTGGGCGCAACTGAGAGACTAACACTGTCGCTGTCACTGTCATAGTAAAACCTGCTTCCCATATCAGCTATAGTGACCATTAAAATGATGCAGCAAAAATTTTGAGGTTCTAAAAAATGCCTAACCAGTTCATTAGGTTAAAAAGAGATAAGAAATATCACATTTTCCAAATCAGTTTCTTTATAATAAAAGTGTTACTTCTAAACCCTGAATATGGTTGAACAGACTTTGGAAACAAATACACACACACACACACACACACACAAACTATCAGAGATAGTTTGCTTAACTTATATATTAACTTAACTTATATATATACTAAGAGGTCAGTCTTCATTCCAATCCCGAAGAAAGGCAATGCCAAAGAATGCTCAAACTACCGCACAATTGCACTCATCTCACACACTAGCAAAGTCATGCTCAAAATTCTCCAAGCCAGGCTTCAGCAGTATGTAAACCGTGAACTCCCAGATGTTCAAGCAGGTTTTAGAAAAGGCAGAGGCACCAGAGATCAAATTGCCAACATCTGCTGGATCATGGAGAAAGCAAGAGAGTTTCAGTAAAACATCTATTTCTGCTTCATTGACTATGCCAAAGCCTTTGACTGTGTGGATCACAATAAACTGTGGAACATTCTGAAGGAGATGGGAATCCCAGACCACCTGACCTGCCTCTTGAGAAACCTGTATGCAGGTGAGGAAGCAACAGTTAGAACTGGACATGGAACAACAGACTGGTTCCAAATAGGAAAAGTTGTACGTCAAGGTTGTATATTGTCATCTTGCTTATTTAACTTCTATGTAGAGTACATCATGAGAACGCTGGGCTGGAAGAAGCACAAGCTGGAATCAAGATTGCTGGGAGAAATATCAATAACCTCAGATATGCAGATGACACTACCCTTATGGCAGAAAGTGAAGAGGAACTCAAAAGCCTCTTGATGAAAGTGAAAGAGGAGAGTGAAAAGGTTGGCTTGAAGCTCAACATTCAGAAAACAAAGATCATGGCATCTGGTCCCATCACTTCATGGGAAATAGATGGAAAAACAGTGGAAACAGTGTCAGACTTTATTTTTTGGGGCTCCAAAATCACTGCAGATGCTGATTACAGCCATGAAATTAAAAGACACTTGATCTTTGGAAGGAAAGTTATGACCAACCTTGATAGTATTTTAAAAAGCAGAGACATTACTTTGCCAACCAAGGTCCGTCTAGTCAAGGCAATGGTTTTTCCCGTGGTCATGTATGGATGTGAGAGTTGGACTGTGAAGAAAGCTGATCGCCGAAGAATAGATGCTTTTGAACTGTGGTGTTGGAGAAGACTCTTGAGAGTCCCTTGGACTGCAAGGAGATCCAACCAGTCCATTCTAGAGGAGATCAATCCTGGATGTTCATTGGAGGGACTGATGCTAAAGCTGAAGCTGCAATACTTTGGCCACCTCATGCAACGAGTTGACTCACTGGAAAGGACTCTGATGCTGGGAAAGGTTGGGGGTGGGAGGAGAAGGGGACAACCGAGAATGAGATGGCTGGATGGCATCACCGACTCTGTGGACATGAGTTTGAGTGTACTCCGGGAGTTGGTGATGGACAGGGAGGCCTGGCGTGCTGTGATTCATGGGGTCGCGGAGAGTCAGACACGACTGAGGGACTGAACTGAACTGAACTGAACGTATATATAGTTTTATATATTGCTTAACTTATATATAGTTTTATAACTTTTGTTTTGTTTTATAAATATAGAATTTGTTTTATAAATATTGTGACCCTAAATGTCTGCAATGTACTTTTTTGAGAATGCAAGTTCTAAACCCTGGTTTGGAATTTGAGCCCCAAAATCTGTACTTAAAACTTTGTGACCTGGTTAAATCATTCAACATAATCTCTGTAATAAAACAGAATCTAACACACTATGGTTTAAATAGAATAATGCGAATGAAGATCTTCAAAACTGTCAAAACTGTCTAGCAAATAATAGGCATGAAATAAGTTCAAAATATATTTTATTATTCTTTTGTTTCCCCACTTAACTTTAGTGCCACATCTCTATAATTTGTTTTACCTGACTTTTCTCAAAATCTACTCTTTTATATAACTATCCAAAGATGCTTTCCTGAGGGATGGAGAGATTGACTGGGTTATTATCATATGCAGTTTTGGAAGATGTCCAGTTTTACTACTCACAAGATTGTGTGGAAATTCCCTTTTATGTCTTTCTCCATATCTCACTCTCCTCTTGAAATGTATCAATAAATTTAAATTTAATTTGAGGGGTCTTCTTTCCATAAATTATGAGGTCAACTGACTGCATAATGCCATCTGTCTTGTTTCATTCACAATATTCATAAGACCCTAAAAATGAGAAAATATCCAGTTCATTAACCCCCTGAAGATAGATACTGACATTTTCTTTAAGACTTTAATAGACCTTGTATATAACACAATTCATGAATTGTATTTCCACAGACACTAAAATTCACTCTCCAGCTAGGTATAAGTACAAATTGATGAGTCTAACAAGTAACTAAAGGTCTCTGAATGTAGGTTTTTACATTTCAAGTCTTGAGTTCCCTTTTGTAATAAGAGGCTATTGATTTGCATATAAAAATGTTATTTAGGGGTTATACACAAAGGAATAGGAAGCAGAGACTTTAACATTTATACACCAGTGTTCATAGAAACATTTTTCACAATAGCCAAAAGGTGGTGACAACTCTAATGGCCATCAATTAGTGAATGTGCAAACAAATTATGGTCTATACAGACAATGGAATCGTACAGCTTTAAATGGGAAGGGAATTCTGATACATGCTATCAGATGAATCCTGAAGAAATTAACAGTAACAGATGAAGAAATTAAACTAACAGATGAGTCTTGAAGAAATTATGCTAAGCACAATAAGCCAGACACAGAAACACTTATATTTCAAGATCTCCCCCTTTATGAGGTACCTAGAATAGTCAAATTCAATGAGATGGAAAGTACACAGTACAACAGGGACTGGAGGGATGAGGAGACAGAGTTACTTTTTTACGCATAGAGTTTCAGTTTGAGATGATGAAAAAATTCTGTTAGATGGAGAGTGTTCTTGTATATTTTACCACAACTAAATAAAAAAAATTATGAAAAGGAGTTAAATATCTACACAGAACAAGAACATTAAAAATATCGTGTACAAAGTAGCAATTTGTAAAGAACTATCATAATTTTTGGGTTTCCCTCAGAGCTCAGAACCTGCAACACAAGAGACCCTGGTTCGATTCCTGGGTTGGGAAGATCTGCTGGAGAAGGAATAGGCTACCCACTCCAGTATTCTTGGGTTTCCTTTGTGGCTCAGCTGGTAAAGAATCTGCCTGCAATGTGGGAGACCTGGGTTCAATCCCATGGTTGGAAAGATCCCCTGGAGAAGGGAAAGGCTATCATAATCTTTAATTTCATTATCTTCAATATATGAAGATGCAAAATAAATAATTGTTTTATTTTCTAAATTATATGAAACATTGTAAAATATTATTGTGCAGACCATATGCATGTCCTGTTATATTTTGTTATGTTACATTCAGACTCCATTTCAGTCTGAATTTAAAAAATCTTAATATAAAATATTGGTGAATATTATTGTCATTGGACTTATTCCAATAGTATTTTGTAAAATGGAGTAAATGTACATACTGTACTATTCCTGGAACTTTTGGCATAAAATACTAAAAGTCAAATGATAAATAAAACAGCTCCTTGAGAAACATGCATGATTCATTTCAAATAACTCTATTTTGCCCTGTTTTCATAGCAAGGAAGATTTTTATGGATGTGTTACCTGGGTTTTCTATTTCTTCTTTTGTCTCTTGTTCCAAATTCAAGCTTCTCCAATTTTATCTTTGATTCTTTAAAATAGGTGTTTATTTGATAAACATAAGGCAGGAGTGAATGCAGAGGAAAGATCAAGACACACTTAGTGCCTGCAACTGGAAGTGTTTTGTTGTATAGGATATATCTCTCTGACTGCACAAAGCATGAACACCTTTGTCAACTTTTATAACTTTTTACACTTCGGATTATAGAATTACTCAGAACTGGCTTCAAAATTATACAGTTGATGTCATTGAATTTGAAAGTTGTCCTTGAAAATATATCAAGAACAAGTTTAAAACTTCAGGAACAAATTAATTGAATAATTTTAATAATGTTTTAGTCAAAACTGTAGAACACTGGATTATTACAGAAATTTACTTTATTTTGGATATTTTAAAACATTTATTTGACCATTCTAATATGGTTCATGGCTAGTGAACTAACAGATTTTATTTTGCATCCTGACAGTGACATTAATACCCAAGGAGAACTCTCCCAGGTAAGGGAAGATATGAATGGGCACATAATTAACAATGAAAAATAAGTCAGTTCATTGAGTTGTTAAAAACAGTTTGTTCCCAAGGTGAGTTCAAGACTAAATTCACTGAGGAATCATGCTCTAGAGGACTGAGAGATTTTTTTCAGGGCACGGTATATTTTCATTTTAGGGGAATTAAATGAAAAGAGAGCCTTCTAATAGCAAAGAATAAGCCTCTTATTTGGGCTTCATAGGTGGCGCTAGTGGTAAAGAAACCACCTGCCATTTCAGAACATGTAGGAGATGATGATTTCATCCTTGGGTTGGGAATATCTTCTGGAGGAGGGCGTGGCAAATTACTCCAGTATTTTTGACTGGGGAATCTCATGGACAGGGGAGCTTGGCAGGCTAGGGTCCATAGGGTCGCAAAGAGTTGGACATGACTGAAGCGACTTAGCATGCATGCACATCTCTTATTAATAGCAAAGCAGTAAGGTTGCTTAAACAAGAATCCTTTATTTTCAGTTAATCAGTGTATCTTTGAAACTCTCAAGTCTAAGATGGCACTGGAGTAAAGTAAAAGTCTGTCTTTGTGTACGATAGATGTATTTAATAAGATTCTCACTAATTAATTGACTTAAAATACCATTTAACCTAGATAACATTCTTATACAAAATTTCAAATCAAACGTTGTCCAGAATAAATTAATCTTTCTTAAAAAGAAATGCAGAAATAGGTAACTAGGACTTACAGTTTGAAAGACACTATTACAAATTACTATAATATAGAAACCAAACCCAGGAGTCTTTAATATAGCTATGGCAAGTCCTTAAATCTGAATCTCTCTACACATGGTCTATTAAAACAAACAGCGCAATTGACTAGGCACATAAGATCACATATAACTAACACTTTATTGTAACTGAGACACTGAGAATAAACAAATTCCAGATTGATTCTAAATAAATAAGTAAGCATCAAATTCCATCAGAGCAATCTGGAGTTTATGGTCCAAGCTTGAGAGGAGAGAGAGAGAACTTACAGAGAGTATTGAGAAGAAAAGAGGGAAGCAGCAATCCCAAGATACAGCATAGCCATAATCGTGTAAAAGAGTCGATCACACTAATTTTTTTAAACTTTTCATTTTGTATTTGGCTATAGCCAGTTAACAACGTGGTAATAGTTTCCGGTGAACAACGAAGGGATTCAGTCATACATATACATGTATCCATTCTTCCCCAAACTCCCTTCCCATCCAGGCTGCGATGTAGCATTGAACAGAGTTCCATGTGCTATACAGTAGGTCTGTGTCGGTTATCCATTTAAATTATAGCACTGTATACACGTCCATCCCAAATTCCCTAACTATCCCTTCCCCGCATCTTTTTCCCTGGCATCCATAAGTTTGTTCTGTAAGTCTGGGAGTATTTTTCTCTTTTGCAAGTTCACTTGTATCATTTCTTTGTAGATTCCACTTACAAGGGATGCCATTTGATATTTCTCCTTCTCTGTCTGATTTACTTCACTCAGTATGACAATCTCATAGTCCATCCATGTTGCTGCAAATGGCAGTATTGCATTCTTTTTAATGACTGAGTAATATTCCTTTGTATATATGTACCACTTCATCTTTATCCATTCCTCTGTCAGTGGACATTTAGGTTGCTTCCATGTCTTGGCTATGGTGCATTAGATGGTCAAGAGGCATATGAAAGAAAACATGTTCAATCTTGTCAATTATTAGAGAAATGCAAATCAAAACTATGAGATATCACCTCACACAAATCAAAATGGCTATGATCAAAAAAATCACAACATTAAGTGCTGGAGAAGGTGTGGAGAAAAGGGAACACTCCTACATTCCTGGTGGCAATGTAAGTTGGTTATAGCCATTACTAACAACAGTATGGAGACTCTTTATAAAACCAAAAATTGAGCTACCATCAGTTCAGTTCAGTCACTCAGTCCTGTCCGACTCTTTGCAACCCCATGAATCACAGCATGCCAGGCCTCCCTGTCCATCATCAACTCCCGGAGTTCACTCAAACTCATGTCCATCGAGTCAGTGATGCCATCCAGACATCTCATTCTCTGTCGTCCCCTTCTCCTCCTGTCCCCAATCCCTCCCAGCATCAGAGTCTTTTCCAGTGAGTCAACTCGTCACATGAGGTGGCCAAACTATTGGAGTTGCAGCTTTACCAAAAGTCCTTCCAATGAACACCCAGGATTGATCTCCTTTAGAATGGACTGGTTGGATCTCCTTGCAGTCCAAGGGACTCTCAAGAGTCTTCTCCAGCACCACAGTTCAAAAGCATCAATTCTTCGGCGATCAGCTTTCTTCACAGTCCAACTCTCACATCCATACATGACCACGGGAAAAACCATAGCCTTGACTAGACGGACCTTGGTTGGCAAAGTAATGTCTCTGTTTTTCAATATGCTGTCTAGGTTGGTCATAACTTTCCTTCCAAGGAGCAAGTGTCTTTTAATTTCATGGCTGCAATCAACATCTGCAGTGATTTTTGGAGCCCAAAAATATAAAGTCTGACACTGTTTACCCATCTATTTCCCATGAAGTGATGGGACCAGATGCCATATGACCCTGCAATTCCACTCCTGAGCATATATCTGAAGAAAATCATAATTTGAAACAATGTATGCACCCAATGTCCATTGCAGCAGTATTCCCAATAGCCAGAACATGGAAGCAGTCTAACTGTCGATTAATAAAGGAATTCATAAAGAAGATGTGATATATATACATAATGAAATATTACTAAGCCATAAAATTGAACAAAATGTCATTTGCTGCAGCATGTATGGACCTAGTGATTTTCATACTGAGTGAAGTAAGTCAAAAAGAGAAAGAAAAATATCATACATCACTTACATGTAGAATCTAAAAAAGACTACAAATGAACTTAACTACAAAACAGAATTTGAGTTACAGATGTAGACAATAAACTTATGGTTGTAGGGAGGCATATAGTTGGGGAAGGGTAAATTGGAAGATTGGGATTGACACATACACAGTGTGATATATAAAACAGAAACGCAATTTCACATTGCATCATAGCAAAGTAATGGGCCCATAATCCTGAAATTCACTGAACTTACGTTTCCCTATCACTCAGAAACATGTTCTATTCCATTTGTTTCTTTAGCCCTTTCAACTTTTCTTTTTTTCTCTTGCTACTGCATATGAAAATCATTGATGGCTCATATTTCAATGTAGATATAAGGTGTGAGTATGTCTGAGTTGAGTATTTGATGGCAAGGAAGTTAAAGTTTGTTGAACTGACTAAATCATACATGGTTAGAATCGACTGCCCATGATTGCTTTAGGATTAGTAACACATACATTCAGTGTGGGTGACACATTCTTATTTTTACCTACAGTTAACTTTTTATACCAGAGTTTTTGCCATAGCACTTTTCACCTCTGACTTTCTCAAGGTGTATATTAAAGGGTTCAGCATGGGAGTGATGATGGTATACACCGCAGTTATGGATTCATCGAGGGGAAAGGTGGAAATGGGTCTCACATCCACGAAAATACAGGGAATGGAACAGAGGACCACCACTGTGATGCGGGAACTGCAGTTGGCTAGGGCTTTGCGCCTTCTTCCTGACTGCGAGCGCTAAGGGGACTTAGGATGACCCAATAGGACACTGGCAGGAGGATGAAGATAACCGTACAGAGTGCTCCACCATTAGCAACCACCCTACAACTTGTAACTGAAGTGTCAGTACACGCAAGGTCCAAAACTGGGAACATGTCACAGATGAAGCGGTCAGTGACACTGGGGCCACAGAAGGGAGTCTGTACACAAAGAGGAGTTGAACCATTGAGGGCAGAAGACCTCCCACCCAGGCCACCTCCAGCAGCAGGATACAAACCTGTCGCTTCATGATGGTCAGGTAGTGCAGTGGCTTACAAGTGGCCACATAGCAATCATAGGCCATCATCACCAGAAGGAAAGCCTCAGAACCTCCAAATAAGTGTTCTAGAAAGAGCTGTCCCATGCAAACTGGAAAGGAAATTGTCTTTTATGCCATTGAGTAAGTCTATAATCAATTTGGACGAAATGGCAGTGGAATAAACTGTATCCATGAGTGAAAGATAAGCAAGGAAGAAGTACATGGGGGAGTCGAGAGAGGGCCTGGCAAAAACAGTCACCATAATGAGCAAGTTGCCCACCACCATCACAAGGTAGATCAGCAAAAACAAACAAATAATGCATTTTTCCCCTCAGGATCCTGAGTGAGACCCAGGAGAACAAATTCTGTTAATTTGCTACTACGTCCCATTTAGTCTTCTGTAGGTGGCTCAGTATTAAAGAATCCACTTATCAATACACTAGACACAGGAGACGCAGGCTCAATCCCTGGGTTGGGAAGATCCCTGCAGAAGGAAATGGCAGCCTACTCCAATATTCTTGCCCAGAAAATCCCATGAACAGAAGAGCCAGGCGGGCTACAGTCCATGGGTTCACAAAGAGTCGGCCACAACTTGGCAAATGTTTCAGAAGAACTCAGGAGAACCAGACCTGTACTGAGACTGTGAACAGGACTGTAAACATATCTGCTACATTTTGGAACACATCTTCATCATTATAGCTTCTATGCTGGTTTCCACGTAAAACACATATGGTAAATATCTACTGAGTTCTTTCAATGAGTCCGTGAAGACTTCATTTGGGAATTCTACTCTTCTTCAGATGATTCTATTGGGGTTATAAGAGATTATACCTCTATGTCTTAGAGCATCTTCTACAGAGAGGAGTAATCAAAGGTCTAACAGGCAATCATACATTTAAGAGAATTTTATTGAAATTATGTCAGTTCTTGGCACAAAAGCCATCAATGACAAACTGGTGAAAGATCTCTGCTCCCCAGAAATATCCTCTCTGGTAATGACAATCAACTATAGCGATGGACAAGGACGCCTGGTGTGTTGCAACCCATGGGGTGGGAAAGAGTCCGACAGACACGAACATGACTTAGCAACTGAGCGACAACAAAACTAACATACTGTCAACAAACCACAACCCAGTCCTTTGAGCTGGTAGTGTTCTCAGTGAGTACCATTACAATATGACTTCAGTTCAGTTCAGTCGCTCATTCGTGTCTGACTCGTTGCGACCCCATGAATCACAGCACGCCAGGCCTCCCTGTCCATCACCATCTCCCGGAGTTCACTCAAACTCATGTCCATCGAGTCGGTGATGCCATCCAGCCATCTCATTCTCTGTCGTCCCCTTCTCCTGCCGCCCCCAATCCCTCCCAGCATCAGAGTCTTTTCCAGTGAGTCAACTCATCACATGAGGTGGCCAAAGTATTGGAGTTTCAGCTTTACCAAAAGTCCTTCCAATGAGCGCCCAGGATCGATCTCCTTTAGAATGGACTGGTTGGATCTCCTTGCAGTCCAAGGGACTCTCAAGAGTCTTCTCCAGCACCACAGTTCAAAAGCATCAATTCTTCGGCGATCAGCTTTCTTCACAGTCCAACTCTCACATCCATACATGACCACAGGAAAAACATTGCCTTGACTAGACGGACCTTGGTTGGCAAAGTAATGCCTCTGCTTTTTAATATGGTGTCTAGTTTGGTCATAACTTTCCTTTCAAGAAGTAAGCGTCTTTTAATTTCATGGCTGCAATCACCATCTGCAGTGATTTTGGAGCCCAAAAAAATAAAGTCTTCCATGGTTTCCACTGTTTTCCCATCTATTTCCCATGAAGTGATGGGACCAGATGCCATGATCTTAGTTTTCTGAATGTTGAGCTTCAAGCCAACTTTTTCACTCTCCTCTTTCACTTTCATCAAGAGGCTTTTTAGTTCCTCTTCATTTTCTGCCATAAGGGTGGTGTCATCTGCATATATGAGGTTATTGATATTTCTCCAAGCAATCTTGATTCCAGCTTGTGCTTCTTCCAGCCCAGTGTTCCTCATGATGTTTTTATGTAGCCCCAAAAATAACTGTTATGGAATAACTACCTTAATATTATGATAGTCCACTGTTAGATAGTCAATCCCTCACGTCTCAAACACTATTTGACTTTTATGAATCTCACTAGCTCTATCAAGGAACTGTACCACATATAGAGAATTATTTAGTATATTGTTTCCTACAGCAATTACTTGGTCTGACTATTTGACTACCAGACTTTTAAGGAGCTGTAATTTTCTTCATTTAATCCTTTTTTTTTTTTTTTTTTTGGAGTATAGTTGCTTTGCAATATTGTATTAGTTTCTGCCATACAAAAAAATGAATCATTTGTATGTACACATATCAGTTCAGTTCAGTTCAGTTCAGTTGCTCAGTCGTGTCCGACTCTTTGCGACCCCATGGAATGCAGCATGCTATGCTTCCCTGTCTATCACCAACTCCCAGAGCTTGCTCAAACTCATGTCCATCAAGTTGATGATACCATCCAACAATCTGTTCCTCTGTCGTCCCCTTCTCCTTCCACCTTGAAACTTTGCTAGCATCAGGGTCTTTTCAAATGAGTCAGTTCTTCACATCAAGTGGCCAAAGTATTGGAGTTTAAGCTTCAGCATCAGTCTTTCCAATGAATATTCAGAACTGATTTCCTTTAGGATGGACTGGTTGGATCTCCTTGCAGTCCAAGGGACTCTCAAGAGTCTTCTCCAAAACCACAGTCCAAAAGCATCAATTCTTCAGTGCTCAGCTTTCTTTATGGTCCAACTCTCACATCCATACCTGAGTCTTAGGCGAACTGACTTGAAGACAGAGTCTAGGATAAATACATAGTTCATTAACATAGCTTGACAAACATTTCCATAAGAAAAAAAGCATTGCTTAGCCCAAGGTTTGAGAAAAGTTAAGTTTAGGTGGAGCCAGGTGTAGTCATGGCAACCCAGAATTTTAAGAGAAACCTCTTTTTAAATTTGTATAGAGAAAGGGGAAAAAAAATCTAACACTTGTTTGTTTCCTCCTGCAGCTTAAAAGAGAGAGAAAAATGTCTGACACTTACAGCATATTTCCTCTGTTTGGAGTTTCCCAGCCTTTATGCCTGTTACCCTCTCAATACTGTACATAGACAACCCTAAAGATACTATCAGAAAATTACTAGAGCTAATCAGTGAATTTAGAAAGTCACAGGATAGAAAATCAATACACAGAAATCACTTGCATTTCTATAAACTGACAATGAAAAATCAGAAAGAGAAATTAAGTAATCAATACCATTCACTATTGCAACAAAAAAGATTAAGTATCTAGGAATAAACTTCACTTCAGTTCAATTCAGTCGCTCAGTCGTGTCCGACTCTTTGCGACCCATGAATCACAGCACGCCAGGCCTCCCTGTCCATCACCAACTCCCGGAGTTCACTCAAACTCATGTCCATCGAGTCGGTGATGCCATCCAGCCATCTCATTCTCTGTTGTCCCCTTCTCCTCCGGCCCCCAATCCTTCCCAGCATCAGAGTCTTTTCCAGTGAATAAACTTACCTAAGGAGAAAAAGAACTGTACACAGGAAATTATAAGACACTGATGAAAGAAATCAAAGATGACTTAAATGGATGGAGAGATATTCCATGTTCCTGGGTAAGAAGGATCAATACTGTGAAAATGACTATACTACCAAATGAAACCTACAGATTCAATGCAATGCCTATCAAATTGCCAATGGTATTTTTCACAGAACTAGAACAAAAGATTTCACAATTCATAAGAAACACAAAACACCCTGAATAGCCAAAGCAGTCTTGAGAAGTAAGAATGGAGATGGAGCAATCAACTTTCCTGACTTCAGATTATATTGCAAAGCTACAGTGATGAAGACAGTATGATACTGGCACAAAAACAAAAATACAGACCAATGGAATAAGACAGAAAGACCAGAAATAAACCATGCACCTATGGGTACCTTATTTTCTGACAAAGGAGGCAAGAATATACAATAGGGCAAAGACAGCCTCTTCAATAAATGGTGTTGGGAAAACCGAACAGCTACAAGTAAAAGGATGAAGTTAGAACACTTCCTAACACCATATACAAAGATAAACTCAAAACAGATTAAAGACATAAATGTAAGACCGAAAACTATAAAACTCTTAGATGAAAACATACAGCATAACAATCGATGACATAAATCAAAGCAAGATCTATGATCTACCTCCTAGAGTAACAGAAATAAAAACAAAAGTAAACAAGTGGGACCTGATTAAACTTAAAAAGGTTTTGCACAGCAAAGGAAACTATAAGCAAGGTGAAAGACAACCCTCAGAATGGGAGAAAATAATAGCAAATGAAACAACTGACAAAGGATTAATTGCTAAAATATACAAGCAGCTCAAAGAACTCAATACCAGAAAAACAAAGAGCCCAATCAAAAATTAGGGGGGAAAAAAAAAAAAAACTAAGCTAACATTTCTCCAAAGAAGACATAGATAGCTAATAAGCACAAGAAAAGATGCTCAACATGACTCATCCAGTTCAGTTCAGTGCAGTCACTCAGTCTTGTCTGGTTCATTGCAACCCCATGAACTGCAGCTCGCCAGGCCTCCCTGTCCGTCACTAACTCCCAGAGTCTACCCAAACTCATGTCCATTGAGTTGGTGATGCCATCTGACCATCTCATTCTCTGTTGTCTCCTCCCGCCTTCAATCTTTCCCAGCATCAGGGTCTTTTCAAATGAGTCAGCTCTTCGTATCAGGTGGCCAAAGCATTGGAGTTTCAGCTTTAACATCAGTCCTTCCAATGAACACTCAGGACTGATCTTCTTTAGGATGGACTGGTTCGATCTCCTTGCAGTCCAAGGGACTTTCAAGAGTCTTCTCCAACACCACAGTTCAAAAGCATCAATTATTCGGCACTTAGCTTTTTTATAGTCCAACTCTCACATCCATACATGACTACTGGAAAAATCATAGGCTTGACTAGATGGACCTTGGTTGGCAAAGTAATGCCTCTGCTTTTTAATATGTTGTCTAGGTTGGTCATAGCTTTTCTTCCAAGGAGCAAGTGTCTTTTAATGTCATGGCTGCCATCACCATCTGTAGTGATTTTGGAGTCCCCCCCCAAAAAAAAAGTCTGTCACTGTTTCCATTGTTTCCTCACATATTTGCCATGAAGTGATGGGACTGGATATTGTAATCTTAGTTTTCTGAATGCTGAGTTTTAAGCCAAATTTTTCACTCCTCTTTCACTTTCATCACCTCCTTTTTCACTTTCATCCTTCACCCCTGGAGAAGGAAATGGCAACCCACTCCAGTATTCTTGCCTGGAGAATCTCATGGATGGAGGAGCCTGGTGGGCTACAGTCCACGGGGTCACAAAGGGTTGGACACGACTAAGTGACTTCACTTCACTTTCATCAAGAGGTTCTTTAATTTTTCTTTGGTATATGTATACATATATTTCATCCTTTATGAATTGCCTTGCCATTTAGGTCACCACAGAGCATTGATTACAGTTCCCTGTGATATACAATAGGTTCTCATTAATTATCTATTTTCTACATGGTATCAATAATATGTATATGTCAACCTCAATCTCTTAATTCATTTTCATTTAATCTTTACCTGTCCCACAGCTCTTAACCTACATATGGTACATAGCAACATTTCAGAATATATTTTTGAATTGGTCTAACTCACAGCTGTTACCAACAATTACACTAACAGATTAGCAGATAATACTTTTTTAAAAACTCTTGGGGGGAGCTAGATAGTGATTTTTAGTGCTTAAGTACTGAGAGTGCTCAAAAATAGGACATCAGGAAGCATCATACTGAAGGGAAAATTCTGAGCTTAGTATGAGAAGGTGTGGGTTTGAGTCCTTTTCTACGTGTAATGGCAAGTCTGTCTCAGTTTTCTCATTGAAAATAACAGAATTGAACTAGATGATCTTAGAATCCTTTCCAGTCTATCTGTGATACTCTTTTTTTTTTTAATTTTTATTTATATTGGTTGGTTTTGCCATACATTGACATGAATCCTTCCTGGGTGTACATGAGTTCCCCCTCCCAAACCCCCCTCCCACCTCCCTCCTCCCCTTATCCTCCCTCTGGGTCATTCCTGCATACCAGCCCCGAGCATCCTGTAACATGCATAGACCCTGAATTGGCGCAACAGATGTATAGAACACTGTATACGAGATAACCCTGTATATCTGTGATACTCTTTGTGCAATTCCACTTTATGCTATTCTGCTGACATATTTTTTTCTTTCTTCATATTTTTAAAATTAAACAAAACTTTTCATGCTTGTGGCTATTACTTTAAAAATGCTAGCTAACAAGTATTAAAGGGATTTGATCATTACAGGGACCAAATAATGACTACACGTTTCTCATCCAGTGTGCTCCTATCTAAAATCCAAAATATCCTTGGAGAGAGAGTATGGCACAATGATGAGTAATGCTTGCTTAACAGCTCCGCTGCCTGTGTTGGAATCCTGGCTTCACTACCTACAATCCAGGTGACCTTGGCAACTTAATAAACCTCTCTCAACATCAATTTCATCTGATGGAAACACAGGATACCAATAGGGCCTGCCTCTTAGGGCTATTTGTTTTATTAAAAGTTAAATCCCTAGAAGTCTCGCTGCTGCTGCTGCTGCTGCTGCTGCTGCTGCTAAGTCGCTTCAGTCGTGTCCGACTCTGTGCGACCCCATAGACGGCAGCCCACAAGGCTCCACGGTCCCTGGGATTTTCCAGGCAAGAGTACTGGAGTGGGGTGCCATTGCCTTCTCCCAGAAATCTCCCTAGTACCTGTTAAAGGCTAGATAAATGCTAACTATTATTACTGTTTCTAAATACTTTACTACGAACATTGCATCAGAAAAAATCATTTGAATTTTTCAGCTTAAAAATATTTATACACAAAGTCAAGGAAAAAAAATAGTATGCCTATAAGTAATGAACCCTTACTTGGGAATAGAACAAAACTGTATACTTTAGGAATGATCCATTTTATTACATACAAGTATAATATTCATTTGTGATAGGATGCATTTTGACCAGAAACAAGCAGAATGATGGAGAAAAATAGGAAATGAAAGCAAAGAAGCTTCAAATCAGGAGGGAGAAATTATATTTAGGAAATGAGTACCTACAACATATAAGAACATTTTTATGAAAATTAAGTCTATATTCTTTTTTAAAAATCTTCAGAAAGATTTACTTTTTTAGAGAGGAAATGCTGGAAGCTTATTCCTCTAGACTTCCATGAGTTACTCAGGGCGCTTACAGAACACATCTTTGTAAAAAAAAAGAAAATTCAAAAAGAAAAATAGCATTGATTATTCAGAGAACCCAAACTTTCATGTTATTCAGTGCTCAGAAAAATTACAAAATCACTAAACCTCAAATGTAGACAAGTTGAGTCTGTTTATATATGTTTGCTGACAGGAAGGGATTGGACAGAGGATGGAGAAGGAGGAAACATGTGCAGAAAATGTTTGAGCTTTTCTTAAAAGCCTGCTCTGATGATATTCAACATGACTCACTCATGTTACTGCTCCCATCTGATTCAGGAGTTGTATCATTGTTGAAGTTATAGACCGATAAAGGCACACCTCTTAAAAAACTTAAGGGTATATAGTAGTGCAGAGCCAATGATTTTCTTTTTTTTTTTTTTCACTCCTACTAAGAGTGTTAACAGCCTCGGTAGGAAGGCCTGAGGTCCCCATGCAAAAAGAGGAAATAAGCTGCAAGTGGCAGACAGTTTTCCCTTCTCTGTTGAGGACACCTGGTTCCACCTGAATTTAACTTTTCTCAAAACTTGAGCTAACCAATGTGTTTTTCCTTATGGAAATATTTTTCTTTAGCTATGTTAATGAAACTATGTATTTACTTTGGAATCTGCCTTTCTTCAATGGGTTCTGCCTAAGACTGACTTTCTTTTTTTCTTTTCTCAAACTTTGGGGTGATAATGGCTCAACAAACCAGTATTCATGTCAATTATTTTATGTCCAGGGATGACACAACTTGTGTCATTCCATCTCAGGTCCCTTGTGGGAGAGGGGCCTGGTGAAACTTCCTCAGCCTTGAGGTGTTTCTTTTATCTGATTAGGGAGTTGGTGATGGACAGGGAGGCCTGGCATGCTGTGATTCATGCGGTCTCAAAGAGTCGGACACGACTGAGCGAATGAACTGAACTGAACAGACATAAAATGCCTTGCTAAAAATTAGCAAGGAGGCACTCTTTCTGTCCCCTTCTGATGTCCATGTCAAAAACTTTCCCTATCTCTATTATACTTTAATAAAACTTTGCTACACAAAAAACTCCCAGAAGTCAAGCCTTGTCTCTGGACCCTGGGTAGAAATCCTTCCTCTGGAGGTCACAAACCCCAGTGTGCCACGGCTCACAACTTCAATGTTTCACTACTTTCTACAGAATTTAATGCCAATAGTTTTACTGAAATCATCAATGTTGGATGTCTTGGGATAAATTTTCTTTTAGACATATATTTGCATGTAAAAATTCAGTATTGGACTGTTTATTATCATTTAAGTTATCCACAATCAACTAAATAACTTTGAAATTGACTTGAAATTTTTGAGAAAACCAGTTTATTTTGTAGTCTACGCTAAAAAATGCCCCTTTTTTCACTGAATTCATATCTAGCATTCAACATTTTTATTCCCACACAATGGATTGCTTAAAAAAAAAAAAAAGAGTAATGGGCTGGCTTTCTAGTTGGATTATGGGTAAAATGTAATTGTGGCCAGAGATCTTCTTTGGTATTTGATCTTTTCAACTTCACTTTTTTTTTTTTTTTTTTTACTGGCAGGTGCTACATTTATACCTGTATGTTTAAATTCTGTCATAATTCATTCTTAACCTTCTAGTGTGGCAAATAATTTTTAACTTTTTTTTTTTTGTAATTAATTTGTTTTTATTGGAGGCAAATTATTTTACAATATTATATTCGTTGGTTTTGCCATACATTGACATGAATTCGCCCCGGGTTTACATAAGTTCCCCCTCCTGAACCCCCCTCCCACCTCCCTCCTCCCTTTATCCTCCCTCTGGGTCATCCCTGCATGCCAGCCCCGAGCATCCTATAACATGCATTGACCCTGAACTAGTGATTCATTTCACATATGACAACATACGTGTTTCAATGACATTCTCCCAAATCATCCCACCCTCACCCTCTCCCACAGAGTCCCAAAGACTGATCTATACATCTGTGTCTATTTTGCTGTCTCGTATACAGGGTTATCATTTGCATCTTTCTAAATTCCATATATATGCGTTAGTATGCTGTATTGGTGTTTTTCTTTCTGGCTGACTTCACTCTGTATAATAGGCTCCAGTTTCATCCACCTCATTAGAACTGATTCAAATGTATTCTTTTTAATGGCTGAATAATACTGCATTGTGTATATGTACCAAAGCTTTCTTATCCATTCGTCTGCAGATGGACATCTAGGTTGCTTCCATGTCCTGGCTATTATAAACACTGCTGCAATGAACATTGGAGTACATGTGTCTCTTTCAATTCTGGTTTCCTCGGTGTGTATGCCCAGGAGTGCGATTGCTGGATCATATGGCAGTTCTATTTCCAGTTTTTTGAGGAATCTCCACACTGTTCTCCATAGTGGCTGTACTAGTTTGCATTCCCACCAACAGTGTAAGAGGGTTCCTTTCTCTCCACATCCTCTCCAGCATTTATTGCATGTAGACTTTTGGATAGCAGCCATTCTGACTGGTGTGAAATGGTATCTCATTGTGGTTTTGATTGGCATCTCTCTGATTATGAGGGATGTTGAGCATTTTTTCATGTGTTTGTTAGCCATCTTTATGTCTTCTTTGGAGAAATGTCTGTTTAGTTCTTTGGCCCATTTTTTGATTGGGTCATTTATTTTTCTGGAATTGAGCTGCAGGAGCTGCTTGTATATTTTTGAGATTAATCCTTTATCAGTTGCTTCATTTGCTATTATTTTCTCCCATTCTGAAGGCTGTCTTTTCACCTTGCTTATAGTTTCCTTTGCTGTGCAGAAGCTTTTGATTTTAATTAGGTCCCATTTGTTTATTTTTGCTTTTATTTCCAATATTCTGGGAGGTGGGTCATGGAGGATCCTGCTGTGATTTATGTCGGAGAGTGTTTTGCCTACGTTCTCCTCTAGGAGTTTTATAGTTTCTGGTCTTACATTTAGCTCTCTAATCCATTTTGAGTTTATTTTGGTGTATGGTGTTAGGAAGTGTTCTAGTTTCATTCTTTTACAACTGGCTGACCAGTTTTCCCAGCACCACTTGTTAAAGAGACTGTCTTTTCTCCATTGTACATTCTTGCCTCCTTTGTCAAAGATGAGGTGTCCATAGGTGCGTGGATTTATCTCTGGGCTTTCTATTTTGGTCCATTGATCTATATTTCTGTCTTTAGGCCAGTACCATACTGTCTTGATGACTGTGGCTTTGTAGTAGAGCCTGAAGCCCGGCAGGTTAATTCCCCCAGTTCCATTTTTCTTCCTCAAGATTGCTTTGGCTATTCGAGGTTTTTTGTATTTCCATACAAATTGTGAGATTATTTGTTCTAGTTCTGTGAAAAAGATCGTTGGTAGCTTGATACGGATTGCATTGAACGTATAAATTACTTTGGGTAGTTTACTCATTTTCACAATATTTATTCTTCCAATCCATGAGCATGGTATATTTCTCCATCTATTAGTGTCCTCTTTGATTGCTTTCAGTAGTGTTTTATAGTTTTCTATGTACAAGTCTTTTGTTTCCTTAGGTAGATATATTCCTAAGTATTTAATTCTTTTCGTTGCAACAGTAAATGGAATAGTTTCCTTAATTTCTCTTTCTATTTTCTCATTATTAGTGTATAGGAATGCAAGGGATTCCTGTGTGTTGATTTTATATCCTGCAACGTTACTGTAATCATTGATCAGCTCTAGTAGTTTTCTGGTAGAGTCTCTAGGGTTTTCTGTGTAGAGGATCATGTCATCAGCGAATAGTGAAAGTTTTACTTCTTCTTTTCCAATTTGGATTCCTTTTATGTCTTTTCCTGCTCTGATTGCTGTGGCCAAAACTTCCAGAACTATGTTGAATAGTAGTGGTGAGAGTGGGCACCCTTGTCTTGTTCCTGACTTTAGGGGAAATGCTTTCAGTTTTTCACCATTGAGGATAATGTTTGCTGTGGGTTTGTCATATATAGCTTTTATTATGTTGAGGTATGTCCCTTCTATTCCCACTTTCTGGAGGGTTTTTATCATAAATGGATGTTGAATTTTGTCAAAGGCTTTCTCTGCATCTATTGAGATAATCATATGATTTTTATTTTTCAGTTTGTTAATGTGGTGTATTACGTTGATTGATTTGCGGATATTGAAGAATCCTTGCATTCCTGGGATAAAGCCCACTTGGTCATGATGTATGATCTTCTTAATGTGTTGTTGGATTCTGATTGCTAGAATTTTCTTAAGGATTTTTGCATCTATGTTCATCAGTGATATTGGCCTGTCGTTTTCTTTTTTTGTGGGGTCTTTACCAGGTTTTGGGATTAGGGTGATGGTGGCCTCATAGAATGAGTTTGGGAGTTTCCCTTCCTCAGCAATTTTCTGGAAGAGTTTGAGTAGAATAGGTGTTAGCTCTTCTCTAAATTTTTGGTAGAATTCGGCTGTGAAGCCGTCTGGACCTGGGCTTTTGTTTGCTGGGAGATTCCTGATTACAGCCTCTAGTTCCGTGCTTGTGATGGGTCTGTTCAGATTTTCTATTTCTTCCTGGTTCAGTTTTGGAAAGTTGTACTTTTCTAGGAATTTGTCCATTTCTTCCAGGTTATTCATTTTATTGCCATATAATTGCTGATAGTATTCTCTAATAATCCTTTGTATTTCTGTGTTGTCAGTTGTGATCTCTCCATTTTCATTTCTAATTTTATTGATTTGGTTCTTCTCCCTTTGTTTCTTGATAAGTCTGGCTAGCGGTTTGTCAATTTTATTTACCTTCTCAAATAACCAGCTTTTGGCTTTGTTGATTTTTGCTATGGTCTCTTTTGTTTCTTTTGCATTTACCTCTGCCCTAATTTTTACGATTTCTTTCCTTCTACTGACCCTGGGGTTCTTCATTTCTTCCTTTTCTAGTTGCTTTAGATGTAGAGTTAGGTTATTTAGTTGACTTTTTTCTTGTTTCTTGATGTGTGCCTGTATTGCTATGAACTTCCCCCTTAGCACTGCTTTTACAGTGTCCCAGAGGTTTTGGGTTGTTGTGTTTTCATTTTCATTCATTTCTATGCATATTTTGATTTCTCTTTTGATTTCTTCTATGATTTGTTCATTATTCAGCAGTGTGTTGTTCAGCCTCCATATGTTGGCATGTTTAATTGTTTTTCTCCCATAATTGAGATCTAATCTTACTGCATTGTGGTCAGAAAAGATGCATGGAATGATTTCAACTTTTTTGAATTTTCCAAGGCTAAATTTATGGCCCAGGATGTGATCTATCCTGGAAAAGGTTCCGTGTGCACTTGAGAAAAAGGTGAAATTCATTGTTTTGGGGTGAAATGTCCTGTATATATCTATCAGGTCTAACTGGTCTATTGTATCATTTAAAGTTTGTGTTTCCTTGTTAATTTTCTGTTTAGTTGATCTATCCATAGATGTAAGTGGGGTATTAAAATCTCCCACTATTATTGCATTATTGTTAATTTCCCCTTTCATACTTGTTAGTAATTGTCTTACATATTGCGGTGCTCCTATGTTGGGTGCATAAATATTTATAATTGTTATATCTTCATCTTGGATTGATCCTTTGATCATTATGTAGTTTCCTTCTTTGTCTCTTTTCACAGCCTTTATTTTAAAGTCTATTTTATCTGATATGAGTATTGCTACTCCTGCTTTCTTTTGGTCTCTATTTGCATGGAATATCTTTTTCCAGCCCTTCACTTTCAGTCTGTGTGTGTCCCTCGTTTTGAGGTGGGTCTCTTGCAGACAACATATATGGGGGTCTTGTTTTTGTATCCATTCAGCCAGCCTTTGTCTTTTGGTTGGGGCATTCAACCCATTTATGTTTAAGGTAATTATTGATAAGTACGATCCCGTAGCCATTTTCTTTATTGCTTTGGGCTCGAGTTTATACACCCTTTCTGTGTTTCCTGTCTAGAAAAGATCCTTTAGCATTTGTTGGAGAGCTGGTTTGGTGATGCTGAATTCTCTCAGCTTTTGCTTGTCTGTAAAGCTTTTGATTTCTCCTTCATATTTGAATGAGATCCTTGCTGGGTACAGTAGTCTGGGCTGTAGGGTATTTTCTTTCATCACTTTAAGTATGTCTTGCCATTCCCTCCTGGCCTGAAGAGTTTCTGTTGAAAGATCAGCTGTTATCCTTATGGTAATCCCTTTGTGTGTTATTTGCTGTTTTTCCCTTGCTGCTTTTAATATTTGTTCTTTGTGTTTGATCTTTGTTAATTTGATTAATATGTGTCTTGGAGTATTTCGCCTTGGGTTTATCCTGTTGGGGACTCTCTGGGTTTCTTGGACTTGGGTGATTATTTCTTTCCCTATTTTAGGGAAGTTTTCAACTATTATCTCCTCAAGTACTTTCATGGTCTTTCTTTTTGTCTTCTTCTTCTGGGATTCCTATGATTCGAATGTTGGAGCGCTTAACATTGTCCCAGAAGTCTCTAATATTGTTCTCATTTCTTTTAATTTGTTTTTCTTTTTTCCTCTCTGTTTCATTTATTTCTACAATTCTGTCTTCTAACTCGCTTATCCTGTCTTCTGCCTCTGTTATTCTACTGTTTGTTCCTTCCAGAGTGTTTCTGATCTCATCTATTGCATTATTCATTGTATATTGACTCCTTTTTACTTCCTCTAAGTCCTTATTAAACTTTTCTTCCATCTTCTCAATCTTTCTCTCCAGTTTATTTATCTGTAACTCCATTTTGCTTTCAAGATTTTGAATCATTTTCACCATCAAAATTCGAAATTCTTTATCAGGTAGATTCCCTATATCTTCCTCTTTTGTTTGTGTTGGTGGGCATTTATCTTGTTCCTTTACTTGCTGGGTATTTCTCTGCCTCTTCATCTTGCTTATAATGCTTTGCTTGGGGTGGCCTTTCCCTCTTCTGGCCGTTTGTGGAGTTCTCTTTATTATGTAGTTTCCTCGTTGTGTGTGGGGTTGGACAGGTGACTTGTCAAGGTTCCCTGGTTAGGGAAGCTTGTGTTGGTGTTCTGGTGGGTGGAGCTGGATTTGTTCTCTCTGGAGTGCAATGAAGTGTCCAGAAATGAGTTATGAGATGTCAGCGGGTTTGGAGTGACTTTGGGCAGCCTGTATATTGAAGCTCAGGGCTAGTTTCCTGTATTACTGGAGAATTTGCATGGTATGTCTTGCTCTGGAACTTGTTGACCCTTGGGTGGTGCTTGATTTTAGTGTAGGTATGGAGACGTATGATGAGCTCCTATCGATTAATGTTCCCTGGAGTCAGGAGTTCTCTGGTGTTCTCAGGATTCGGGCTTAAGCCTCTTGCCTCTGGTTTTCGGTCTTATTCTTGGAGTAGCCTCTAAACGTCTCTATCTGTCATTTCCAAGGTGGTTCCCTCTGTTTTAGCTTCTGTTTGCTGGTCTCTTCAGTGTCTAATTTCCTCCCTGATACTAGGGTGTGGGTGGACACTTTTTAAGGCTCAGTTGTTCAGTCCTGTTCTGGGAAGGGAGGAACGCTGCAGACGAATATCTCTGGCATCTGTGGGGAGTGCTCGCAGCGTCTCAGCCACACTGGGTTTGCCCCCGCTCACAGCACGTATGCTGTCCCAGTCTACACTGCACAGGCTCTAGGTTGCTCTTCCGGGAACTGTCCGAGGCCGGCGCCGGGTTGTATGCACTTCCCAGGTCTGAGCGGCTCAAGTTCAGGTTCTCAGGTACTCCACAAAGGCGCAGACTTGGTTGGGCCTGCCTTTTTTACCTTCCCTGGTCCGAGCAGTTCAGGGGACCAGGTGTTTGGCGAGCGCTGTCTCTGCGACTTATCGCCTCCCCAGTCCCCGCCACTCAGTTTTCTGGGTGTACAACCGGTGCACCTTCTCAGGGGTATATCGACCGGCCCGAGCCCAAGAAGTCCTGATTAGCAACAAGCCTGTCTGCAGTTTGTATCAGATGCCTTTCTTGGGCCGCGGTTGCCCGCTCCAGCTCTGGCTGTGCTCCCTGCCTGTCTCGGTGGGGGATGGGGGATGGGCCGACTGCAGCCAGCTCGCTCTGCTCAGTCCTTTATTCTGTGAGCGGGACTGGCCAAGTCTTAGGTTAGAGCTTTCCGCCTTTTCGTGGGGAAGCTATCCCGCAGTCTGCTTTGCTCTCCCCAGTTCTCTCAAATTGTTCTCGTGGCATTCAAGCCCAGTCCTGTCTCTAAGCAGTTCAGCCGGCTCCTCCCTGCCCAGCCCCCGCTTGCTAATGGCGTATGCAGGCATCTGCGCTGCTTCTCCACTGGGAGTTACCGTTTGGCGGGTAGTCTGTGGGTTTTAAAAAAATCTTAAAAAAAAAAGAGGGTTATGTGGCCCTCAGATCTTCCAAGGCTCGCCACAGATTCGCCAGTGAGTGTTTCCTGGTGTTTGGAAACTTCTCTCTTTTTAAAGCCTCCCTTCCCAGGACGGAGCTCCTTCCTTACTTCTTTTGTCTCGCTTTTTATCTTTTATGTTTTTTCCTACCTCCTTTCAAAGACAATGGGCTGCTTTTCTGGGTGCCTGACGTCCTCTGCCAGCATTCAGTAGTTGTTTTGTGGACTTTACTCCACGTTCAAATGTTCTTTTGATGAATTTGGGGAGGAGAGAGTGGTCTCGCCGTCCTATTCCTCCGCCATCTTGTTCCTCCTCCAATTTTTAACTTTTAATTAAGCATTGCTAATGGAGTATCTGATAATAACTAGGAAATAATTCTGTAATTGAGCTTTGCACTCACCACATACAAATCACTCCTCATCGCTAATGTGCTCCAAATTCAGCTTCATTTTCCACATACCTTGATGTAGAGCAAAGTATTTCATTATTCAGTTCAGTTCAGTTGCTCAATCGTGCCCAACTCTTTGCAACCCCGTGAATCGCAGCACACCAGGCCTCCCTGTCCATCACCAACATCCAGAGTTCACCCAAACTCATGTCCACCGAGTTGGTGATGCCATCCAGACATCTCATTCTCTGTTGTCCCCTTCTCCTCCTGCCCCCAATCCCTTCCAGCATCAGAGTCTTTTCCAGGGAGTCAACTCTCTGCATGAGGTGGCCAAAGTATTGGAGTTTCAGCTTTAGCATCAGTCCTTCCACTGAACACCCAGGACTGATCTCCTTTAGGATGGACTGGTTGGATCTCCTTGCAGTCCAAGGGACTCTCAAGAGTACTCTCCAGCACCACAGTTCAAAAGCATCAATTCTTCAGCGATCAGCTTTCTTCACAGTCCAACTCCCACATCCATACATGACCACGGGAAAAACCACAGCCTTGACTAGACGGACCTTTGTTGGAAAAATAATATCTCTGCTTTTTAATATGCTATCAGGTTGATCATAACTTTCCTTCCAAGAAGTAAGCCTCTTTTAATTTCATGGCTGCAATCACCATCTTAAGTGATTTGGAGCCCAGAAAAATAAAGTCTGACATTGTTTCCACTGTTTCCCCATCTATTTCCCATGAAGCGGTGTGACCAGATGCCATGATCTTAGTTTTCTGAATGTTGAGCTTTAAGCCAACTTTTTCACTCGCCTCTTTCATTTTCATCAAGAGGCTCTTTAGTTCCTCTTCACTTTCTGCCATAAAGGTGGTGTCATCTACATATCTGAGGCTACTGATATTTCTCCTGGCAATCTTGATTCCAGCTTGTGCTTCTTCCAGCCCAGCGTTCCTCATGATGTACTCTGCATATAAGCTAAATAAGCAGGGTGACAATATACAGCCTCGACGTACTTCTTTTCCTATTTGGAACCAGTCTGTTATTCCATGTCCATTTCTAACTGTTGCTTCCTGACCTGCATATAATTATTACTAGTGACTTTCTAAAAAATAATGTGCTCACTTCTTGAACCAGTAGACAGTATGGTTATCATGTTCCAACACTTCAAGATATTATAACACAAGGGTAATTAAAAGATCATTGCTAACTTCAAAAATCATATAGTCTAATGGCAAGACAAGTGATTAAGAAATATAAATGTGAAAAGGACACTTTATTAAATAAATGAGTTGTCACAACTAGCTTTCCATTGGAAGCTAATAAAACTGTTTACAGATCTAACATCTTACACAATAATAAAAGTTGATAAAGGGTTCAATAGAAAGTAAAACAAGATTTATTTCATATTTTCTTTACAGTTAATAAAGGAAGCTACTATCTCCATTCTAGGGGTAGGAGAACCTTCTTTAACCAATCACTGAAATCCCAAATATAAACCTTTGACAATTTCAAAATTTTTTAAAGATTTAGTAAAAGATACAAGAACATAAATAGATAAAATTAGTTTGTGTAAATAATTTATATTATTGAGGCTATCCACATAGTTAATATCTATAATAGAAAAAACTCTAATAAAATAATAAAGTATAAACAATTATAGAAGGATATATCTAAATGACCAACAAACATAGGATGTTGAAACTCATGTATGAACAGAAATATATGAATTGCAGTAACATCTTGCTTACTACAGTATTACCTCAGGATCTTGAAAGCCACTCAGTGAAATTCTACAGATGCTGCATCATCTACATTTTAACAAGCAATGCTTACAGAACATTTAAATCGAACCTACAAAGAGCTTTAGAAATATTGGTCCATTAAAATATCCTCAGATAGATACATTTGAAATTAGTTTCTAGGTACATGATGTTAGAAGAGATAAATTTATTCTGGATCTTTAAAATGCAACAATATTGGAAAGGTAATTACAGGATTGAATCCGTCTTCACAGATCTTAGTAAACACAAAGGAGCCCTAGCTTGGTTGAGCATGAGAATAAGATGGGAGAACTTTTAAAAGACTAAACTGTCACATCCCCAATGTATTCTTTCAAAATGTAGAGCCCAGCTCAGAATCTTATGTATGAATACACTTCCTGGGTTACCTACATGAGGAGAAAGCCACTCAGTAGATGTTCTGTGCTCTGGGATCTTCTCCCCTGTCCTTCCTACACTGACACCAGATCTGGGAACACAGATAGCAAAATACGGGCAGCATTACTGGTCCTTGCACTAGTTCATCAATGGATCTTGCACTAGTTCCACGTGACCAGCTCTTTCCGTGCCTGCAGGAAACCTAATTCACCTCAGTCATTCAGAAAAGTACTCCTTTTCAAATTTTCAACACTTTCAAAATGAATATGAATGTCCTGATACCCAAATAAATTTGAATCTTGATTGTGAACAGAGACTAAGCAATATTCATTGCTGGCAGAATTTGTCCTATTAAAAACCAAATGTTAAATCAACATTTTGAGTGGAGAGAAAGCTTTAAATTATATATGAATTTTCCAAATAAGAAAATTATTGCTTGTGTTTTATACCAATAAAAGTAAAATAGCCTTTAAAACATTTTAATCTCAATCAATTATACTACACTGTCTTCATACAGTATTGCTGAACTTTCGGTTTCCTGAAAGATGGAGAATAATTTCATCTATAAGGAAATGGCAACCCACTCCAATACTCTTGCCTGGAAAATCCCATGGACTGAGAAGCCTGGTAGGCTACAGTCCATGGAGTTGCAAAGAGTCGGACACGACTGAGCAACTTCACTTCATATAATTAATTATGTTTTTGAGTCCATCATTTTAATACATGAAGAAGCCCACTATGTGGTACAGACTAATACTCTTTGAGGTAAGGGCAAATGTCCACAAACACTTATCTCCCTTTGAACTATAGCCCACGTTTTTGAGGCATTTAATTGGGACATCTCCAAGACTGATTCTTATCTAATTAAATTCATTTGGACCTCAATCAGAATTTTGATGATAGACTCTTTATCTCCAGAGATTTCACCAGAATAATCACCATGTAGAAATGGGCTTCCAGAACCATGTTCTCTGGGGGGGATAAGCATAAAATAACAACTCGAATTCAAACCACTAAAAGGAAAAAGTTCAGTCTGAGCAGAAAAGAAATATGTAAAGCCTTTCCTGTTTAAATTATGGCCTTCAAAATAGGCAAATCTGTTAAGTTCAAGCTTTGTCTTTGTACATGACATCTGACCACATTTTCAGAAATGATGCATGCTAATCTCAGAAGTCATTTAAAACTTGTTTCTAGTGCATACAATTTGTCACACAGTTTCAGACATGCAATTTGACAGAATCTGTGTTTGTGTAAGGGTGGAGAATTATAAAACACTTGTGGGACTACTCTATTCATCTCAAAGTGCTACTCATGGAGCATTCACCAAGTAAACAGTGCGCTTGGCCACAAAAGAAGTTGCAATACATTTCAAAGGACTTAAATCATATAGAACATATAGATAAATTAAATATGCAATTCAACTAGAAAATGATTTTTTAAAAAACATTTCCTAGCTATTTACAAATTAAACAATGCATCTATGAACATTTCAAAAAATTAACTTTCAATAGAAATATGATCACTCATACATATAATATATATTAAATATATCTATGAAATGTATATATAATATATTATAATATATGTAAATTAATTGTATACACAGAATCACTAATTATTAGAGAAATACAAGTCAAAACTACAATGAGGTATCACCTCACACCGGTCAGAATGACTATTATCAAAAAATCCACAAACAAAAATTGCTGGAGAGGGTGTGTAGAAAAGGGAACCCTCTTGCATTGTTGTTGGGAATGTAAATTGATACAGTCACATGGAGAACAGTATGAAGTTTCCCTAAAGTATTAAAAATAAAACTACCCAGCAATCCCACCACTGGGCATAAACCCTGAGAAGACCATAATTCAAAAAGGCGTATGTACTTCAATGTTCATTGCAACAACATTTACAATAGCAAGAGATAGACACAAGCTAAATGTCTGTTGACAGATGAATGATAAAGATGATCTGGTACATATATACAATGGAATATTTCTTGGCCATAAATAGGAACAAAATTGGGCCATTTTCAGAGATGTGGATGGACCTAGAGTCTGTCATACAAAGTGAAGTAAGTCAGAAAGAAAAAATGAAATACTGTATATTAACTCACATACATGGATTCTAGGAAAATGGCACAGATGAACCCATCTGCAGGGCCGGAGTACAGATGAAGATGTAGAGAGTGGACATATGGACGCAAGGGCAGAATGTGGATGGGGGATGAATTAGGACTGAGAACCATACACCACCATGTGTAAATTACATTGCTAATGGGAACCTGCTGTGAACACAGGGAACTCAGCTCAGTGCTCTGTGATGATGCAAAGGGGTGAGAAGGAGATCCAAGGGAGAGTTTGAATATAATGATTCATTTCATTGTACCGCAGAGACTAACACAACATTGTAAAGTAACTATACCCCAACTAAAAAAATTTAAAGTGATTCTTAAAACATAAAAAAAAAAAAAAATTAATCGGATATAGCTTAAGGAATGGTAAGATAGTTGTTTATATCCTTAAATGCAAGTATTAGAGAACAAGTAATGTTAAAAATAAATTAAACTTTGATATAGGAAACTATTGATAGAAAAGAAAAAGCAAAATAAGCATAGAGAATGTTGTAGAATGGAAATAGAGAATAGAAGATAGAAAATCAATGAAATAAGTGCTAATTGGAAAATAAGTAAAATACATGAATCCATGAATTAATTCTTTGAAAGTTTGATAAAATTGAAAAGTTCCTAGCCAAAAAAAAATAAAGAAGGAAAACAAGCGATCAGAATTAAGAATGAAAAGTTCATCATCACTGCAGATTCCATAGATCTTAAAAAGATAATAAGTGAATATGATCAATGAACTTATGACAATATACTAGCCAACTAAAGAAAATGGGTCACCACCACAACTTTCTAAAAGCACTAGGAAAAATAATGAGAAACTAGAATAATCTAATATTCCAGAAAATTACTTCTTTAGAATGCTTCCTTTCCCAAACAAAATTGAATTCTCACATAGCTTTACTAATAAATTCAATATGACTATTAATCAAGAAATACTACCAATCCTACAGAAATACTTATAGACATGGGAGTAAATTATTAAACTTCCCAAGTCATTTTATGCACCAGATTAACTCTTATACCAGAATGAAGCAAGCACATTACAAGGAAAGCAACCAGATCAAATCTCACAGTAACACAGTCAGAAAACTCTGAACATAACATTATTTGGATTCCTTTGGATGCTTTATTCATTTATTTTTCCTCTTGCTGTTGTTGTTTATGAGGCAGGTCTGGAGAGGTGCTTAGGCCAGAGCTAATTATGTCATATACTACTGATGTACAACCTCCCTGGTAATCAACCCACAGCACTGACCCCATGAATTATGAGGATTTCCAGCTGGTGAGAATAAGCACTATTCCTGGTTCAGTGTGAGTACCACTTTCACTGTCTAATCCATAGGGGTAAATCTTTAGCCAGCCTGAGGTAGTCTTCTCAAATGCATGAATAGTTGAGGGGAATCTTCTCCAGATATCCAGCATTCCCCCTCTATGTATCTCTGAATCTCTCTCTCTGCCCCTCTGATCTATAGGTCTATCATCTGTGACATTCTACCATCAGAATTCTAGATGCCTTGGTCTCCTTAGACCCTCAACTTCATTTCCTATGCTGTTTGCGGATGGTTTAGAGTAGCTAAAAGTGTTTAGTATGCTCATTCCACCTATGAAAATTAGTTATACTGAACAGATAGTAAAATTATCCTCAAACGCCATCTTTTTCTGAACTGTTTTGGCGATGGAGAAGATGGTATTAGGGGTTTTAACCTTGATTTTTAATGTCAAAATTTCTTCTATCAAGAAGTATATATACTCATATACTTATTATATCAAGAAATATATATTCAATATATGTGTACTGAGAATAAATTCTCTACCATTTTCAAATGTTCCCTTCTTGCTTTAAAAATTGTATTGAAATGTCTATACAGATGTGCAGTTAATACAATTTTTATTTTTGTTTTTCTCATTTAACATATTGTAAAATTCTTCACCATCTATATTATTGACTAGTATTTTAGTTATAGAATATTATGTTATTAAGTTGTAGTGGTCTGATTTACATAAACATCTTATTATTGAGCATTTCATCAGTGATATTGGCCTGTAGTTCTCTTTATTTTTGTGGCATCTTTGTCAGGTTTTGGTATTGGGGTGACAGTGGCCTCATAGAATGAGTTTGGAAGTTTACCTTCCTCTGCAATTTTCTGGAAGAGTTTGAGTAGGATAGGTGTTAGCTCTTCTCTAAATTTTTGGTAGAATTCAGCTGTGAAGCTGTCTGGACCTGGGCTTTTGTTTGCTGGAAGATTTCTGATTACAGGTTCAATTTCCGTGGTTGTGATGGGTCAGTTAAGGTTGTCTATTTCTTCCTGGTTTAGTTTTGGAAAGTTGTAATTTTCTAAGAATTTGTCCATTTCTTCCAAGTTGTTCATTTTATTGGCGTATATTTGCTGATAGTAGTGTCTTATGATCATTTGTATTTCTGTGTTGTCTGTTGTGATCGCTCCATTTTCATTTCTAGAAAGTGAAAGAAAAGTGAAAGTGAAGTCGTTCAGTCGTGTCCAACTCTTTGCGACCCTGTGGACTGTGGCCCACCAGACTCCTCCGTCCATGGGATTCTCCAGGCAAGAAAACTGTAGAGGGTTGCCATTTCCTTCTCCAGGGGATCTTCCTGACCCAGGGATCGAACCTAGATCTCCCACATTGAGGGGAAGACGCTTTAACCTCTGAGCCACCAGGGAAGCCCTAATTTTATTGAGTTGGTTTTTCTCCCTTTGTTTCTTAATGAGTCTGGCTAATGGTTTGTCAATTTTATTTACCCTCTCGAAGAACCAGCTTTGGGTTTTGTTGATTTTTTCATATGGTTTCTTTTACTTCTTTTGCATTTATTTCTGCCCTAATTTTTAAGATTTCTTTCCTTCTACTAACCCTGGGGTTCTTCATTTCTTCCTTTTCTAGTTGCTTTAGGTGTAGAGTTAGGTTATTTAGTTGACTTTTTTCTTGTTTCTTGAGGTATGCCTGTATTGCTATGAACCTTCCCCTTAGCACTGCTTTTACAGTGTCCCACAGGTTTTGCGTTTTTCATTTACATCCTTTCTAAGCATATTTTGATTTCTTTTTTTATTTCTTCTATGATTTTGGTTATTGAGCAGCTTGTTGTTCAGCCTCCATATGTTGGAATTTTTAATAGTTTTTCTCCTGTAATTGCTCTCTAGCCTTACTGCATTGTGGTCAGAAAAGATGCTTGGAATGATTTCAATTCTCTTGAATTTACCAAGGCTAGATTTATGGCCCAGGATGTGATCTATCCTGGAGAAGGTTCCATGTGCGCTTGAGAAGAAGGTGAAATTCATTGTTTTGGGGTGAAATGTCCTATAGATATCAATTAGGTCTAACTGGTCTATTGGATAATTTAACACTTGTGTTTCCTTGTTAATTTTCTGTTTAGGTGATACATCATTAGGTGTGAGTGGGGTATTAAAGTCTCCCACTTTTTTTACTGTTAATTTCCCCTTTCATACTTGTTAGCATTTGTCTTACATATTGTGGTGCTACTATGTTGGGTGTATATATATTTATAATTGTTATATCTTCTTCTTGGATTGATCCTTTGATCATTATATAGTGTCCTTCTTTGTCTCTTTTCATAGCCTTTGTCTTAAAGTTTATATGAGTATTGTTACTCCTGCTTTCTTTTGGTCTCTATTTGTGTGGAATATATTTTTCCAGCCCTTCACTTTCAATCTGTGTGTGTCCTTCGTTTTGAGGTGGGTCTCTTGTTGCCAAAATATATAAGGGTCTTTTTTTGTATCCATTCAGCCAGCCTTTGTCTTTTGGTTGTGGCATTCAACCCACTTACATTTAAGGTAGTTATTGATAAATATGATCCCGTTGCCACTCATTTATTGTTTTGGGTTTGAGTTTATACACTCTTTCTCTGTTTTCTGTCTAGAGCAGGTCCTTTAGCATTTGTTGGAGAGCTGGTTTGGTGATGCTGAATTCTCTCAGATTTTGCTTGTCTGTAAAGCTTTTGATTTCTCCTTCATATTTAAATGAGATCCTTGCTGGGTACAGTAATCTGGGCTGTTGGTTATTTTCTTTCAACACTTTAAGTATGCCCTGCCATTCACTCCTGGCCCGAACAGTTTCTATTGAAAGATCAGCTGTTATCCTTATGGGAATCCCCTTGTGTGTTATTTGTTGCTTTTCCCTTGCTGATTTTAATATTTGTTCTTTGTGTTTCATCTTCGTTAATTTGATTAATATGTGTCTTGGGGTACTTCTTCTTGGGTTTATCCTGTTTGGGACTCTCTTGGATTCTTGGACTTGGGTGATTATTTCCTTCCCCATTTTAGGGAAATTTTCAACTATTATCTCCTCAAGTATTTTCTCATCGTCTTTCTTCTTGTCTTCTTCTTCTGGGGCTCCTATGATTCAGACGTTGGGGCGTTTAACATTATCCCAGAGATCTCTGAGATTGTCCTCATTTCTTTTAATTTCTTTTCCTTTTTTCCTCTCTGTTTCATTTATTTCTACCATTCTATCTTCTAAGTCACTTATTCTATCTTCTGCCCCCATTATTCTACTGTTGGTTCCCTCCAGAGTGTTTTTGATCTCATCTGTTGCATTACTCATTGTATATTGACTCTTTTTAATTTCTTCTATATACTTGTTAAACCTTTCTTGCATCTTCTCAATCCTTGTCTCCAGGTTATTTATCGGTAACTCCAATTTATTTTCAAGATTTTGGATCATTTTCACTATCATTATTCGGAATTCTTTATCAGGTAGGTTCCCTATCTCTTCCTCTTTTGTTTGGGTTGATGGGCATTTATCCTGTTCCTTAATTTGCTGGGTATTTCTCTGACTCTTTGTCTTACTTATATTGCTGTGTTTGGGGTGGCCTTTCCATCTTCTGACAGTTTGTGTAGTTCTGCCTATTGTGGAGTTTCCTCACTGTGGGTGAGGTCGGATGGGTGACTTGTCAAGGTTCCCTGTTTAGGGAAGCGTGTGTCGGTGTTCTGGTGGGTGGAGCTGGATTTCTTCTCTCTGGAGTGCAATGAAGTGTCCAGTAATGAGTTATGAGATGTCAATGGGTTTAGAGTGACTTTGGGCAGCCTGTATATTGAAGCTCAGAGCTATGTTCCTGTGTTGCTGGAGAATTTGCATGGTATGTGTTGCTCTGGAACTTGTTGGCCCTTGGGTGGTGCTTGGTTTCAGTGTAGGTATGGAAGCGTTTGATGAGCTCCTATTAATAAAATTTCCCTGGAATCAGGAGTTCTCTGGTGTTCTCGGAATTTGGACTTAAGCCTCCTGCCTCTGGTTTCAGGCTTATTCTTACAGTAGTCTCAAGGCTTCTCCATCTGTCACTTCCAAGGTGGTTCCCTCTGTTTTAGCTTCTTCTGTTTGCTGGTCTCTTCAGTGTCTAATTTCCGCCCTGACACTAGAGGGTGGTGGTGGACACTTTTTAAGGCTCACTTTTCAGTTGTGTTGTGGGGAGGGTGGAATGCTGCAGACAAATATCACTGATGGCTGTGGGGAGTGATCGCAGTGTCTTGGCCACACTGGGATTGCCCCCGCTCACAGCGTGTGTGCTGTCCCAGTCTACACTGCACAAGCTCTAGGTTGCTCTGCTGGGAACTGTCTGAGGCCAGCGCTGGGTTGCATGCACATCCCAGATCTAAGCCGCTCAGGTTCACATATGCAGGTACTCCACAAAGGCGCAGACTCGGTTGGGCCTGCGTTTTGTGCCCTTCCCCGGTCTGAACAGCTTAGGTGACCAGGTGTTTGGCGAGTGTGGTCACTGCGACGTATCACCTCCCTGGTCCCTGCTGCTCGGTTTTTTGGGTGTTCAACCAGCGAAACTTCTCAGGCAGATGTCGACCAACCAGAAACCCAAGAAGTCTTGGTTAGCAATGAAGCCTGTTTGCAGTTTGGTATCGGATAACTCACTAGGGCCACAATTGTCCCCTTCTGGCTCTGGCTGGCCTCCCCTGCCTGTCTCTGGTGGGGGATGGGTGATGGGCGGGTCAACAGCTGCCTATCTCTGCTCAGTCCTTTGTTATGTGAGCTGGTCTGGCGGAGTCTTAGGTTAGGGCTTTTCACCTTGTCACGGGGTAGCTATCCCACAGTCTGCTTTGCTATCTCCAGTTAGGTCTCTCAGATTGCCCTCATGGCATGCAGGCCCGGTCCTCACTCTAAGTGATGCAGCCTGCACCTCCCTGCCCAGCCCCCGCTTGCTAGTGGCAGATGCGTGCATCTGCGCTGCTTCCCCGCTGGGAGTTACCATTGGGCCCGTAATCTGTGGGTTTTACTTATTTCTTTCATTTTCCTCCTGGTTATGTTGCCCTCTGAGGTTCCAAGGCTCGCCACAGACTCGCCAGTGAGAGTGTTTCCTGTTGTTTGGAAACCTCTGTTTTTAAAGCCTCCCTTCCCGGGACAGAGCTCCGTCCCTACCTCTTTTGCCTCTCTTTTTATCTTTTATATTTTCTCCTACCTCCATTTGAAGACAATGGGCTGCTTTTCTGGGTGCCTGATGTCCTCTGCCAGCATTCAGAAGTTGTTTTGTGCAATTTACTCAGTGTTCAAATTTTCTTTTGATGAATTTGTGAGGGAGTAGTGGTCTTTCTGTCCTATTCCTCTGCCATCTTGATGACATCCCCTAGAGTTTATGTTTAATCTATACTTTCTGTGTCCTTCAGGTGGATGATTAGCAAGGAAATAGTCAAGAAAATCCTTTACAGTATATTGTTTAAGCAACAAGTGATATGCTTGGTATGATTTCCAGTAGAGAGTTGTGCACTCACATGGTTAATTGGAAGTTGCGAAAACTAGAGCCCATGTCTCACTATTCCTCTGGCTTAAAATCTGGCTACTGGTTCCAGGGGCTTGAGTAAAGTCAGAAGTGTAAAGTGACTCCCAGGTGTTACCTGTTGAAACAGGAGAAATCATTGTCTCACTTGTGACTCATAATTCTCTTATCTAAGGAAATGTGTCCTTGGCATCATTAAGATGGTTCAGTGTTTTTCTGTCTTGTTAATCTATTTGACCTTGTGGTTGCTCTTGCTTTTGATGGTCCAGGATGGGAGGAACCCTCATTACATTAATAACAATAACCAGAATGTGAATGAGTGTTCCTGGCTTATGAAAGTATTCTATTTGCCTTACTTTATTCGGTTGTCCCAACAATGCTGTTTCAAATAGGCCAAGTAATATTGTGCAACCACCTATTTTACAGATCGAGGCAATGTGTGAAAGACATAGCCAATTTCACGGTATGGTATTGAGGAGCTGAAATTAGGGCTGAGGTTCCTGACTTCTAATCTAATCAGTCACCTTTATCTAATGCCCAACTGGAAATGTAGGCAATTTTTCACTACCTGATTTTATCAAAAGGAGGGAGACTTTTTCAAGGAAAAAGAGTATCAGAGAAAAACCACAGGGAAAATGAACTTTTCCCAGGTTGAATTCATGCTGTTATCACAAAAACCCGAATCGATTTCTTCATTCTGTTCTTCCATGTTTTTTTGCAGTGTCTGTCCCTTCTGAAAGGTTAAATCTCTGCTTGATTCCCTCCCAGTGAATTTCTCTGAGGTAGATAATACTCTTTTAGGATTAGGGAGTAGAGACTAGCCAACAGGCATCCTTACTATGTTGCTGCTTGCCTGTCATATGTTCCTTGTATTCTCTCCTCCCCAGGTGGCTGTTCTTAGTGAGGTGGAACGATAACTACTTTAATGCTTATTCCATCAGCTCCTGGGAAACTATTAGAATTCAAATGCGTCCACTGCTCATGACTTGTAATGCCACTAAATTCCCGTTTACTTTTGGTTTCTTGAATGTTAATGAGTGTTGACTATGGAGTCAGACATCCCTGCCTCTGAGACTATACTCAAATTACCTGTGCCATCAGGCAAGTTGCTTGGCCTCCCTTAAGTCTCATGTTTTTATCTATAAAATGAGATTAATTATAAAACTTGCCCTTTGGAGCTGTTGTTAGTACTAAATGGAATAATACTTATGAAGGGGGCAACTCAGTACTTACTGCTTAGTAGATGCTCATAACTATTGCAAAGAATTTTAATAATTCAGAGTTATAATATAGAAATGCTCCTCATAAATTTAATAAAATTCATCTTATTCTCTAATTAGAAGGAATTGCATATACACTATTTTGCCAACAAAGGTCCATATAGTCAAAGCTATGGTTTTTCCAGTAGTCATGTACAAATGTGAGATTTGGACCATTAAGAAGACTGAGCACCAAAGAATTGATGCTTTTCAATTGTGATGGAGAAGATTCTCAAGAGTCCCTTGGATAGCATAGAGATTAAACCAGTCAATCCTGAAAGAAATCAACCCTGAATATACATTGGAAGGACTGATACTGAAGCTGAAATTTCAGTATTTGGTCACCTATTTTGAAGAGCTGACTCATTGGAAAAGACTCTGATGCTGAGAAAGACTGAGGGCAGGAGGAGAAGCGGGGTGAGGGGGTAGGGGGAGGCGGTGGGGGGCAGAGGATGCTATGGTTAGATGACATCCCTGATTCAATGAACATGAGTTCATTATGACAGCGAAGGACAGGGAAGCCTGGTGTGTTGCAGTTCACTGGGTCACAAAGAGAGTTGAATACAGCTTAGTGACTGAACAACAGCAACATTTACATACAGCTTTTTCTTCACGCCTCCTCCCTCCCTCTCTCCCTTCCTTCCTCTTACAGAGTGAAACAAAGGCACATCGTGAGAGCTGTGAGTTAAGTTTTGTTGGGGCAAAATGAGGACTATAGCCTGGAAGACAGCATTTCTGATAGCTCTGAGAAACTGCTCCAAAGAGGAACTGCTGCCTGTCTTACAGTTTTGTTTTTTTCTCGGAAAAAAAACTCAGTATCTGGTTATGGGATAAGATAAGTGTCATATATGATTTTAGTGAAGGGAGCACCTGCAGTCATGCACACATTTTGGCAGAGGTTTGCTGCTATTCATGAGCAAATTTGTCATCAATGATTTTAGTGCTTTTCTGGATATGAAGAGATGTAATAATTGAGTTCATAAAATCTTTGAAAATATCTAACTATCTGAAGACCTGTCCTGCCGGTTTTTCCAAGAGCACAAAGTGCTTCATTTCCACTCTCCACTCTAAATTCCTTTCAGAGAATATTGAATGTTAGCAGGTGCACCAACACTTGATTTATTCCTTGTAGAGGTAGCTATCAAGTGCCAATTTGTAGTTGACGCTTCCTTCTTTCCCTCCTTCCTTTCTCCCTTCCAGCTCCCTCTCTCCCTCTCTTCCTTCCTTCTGCACATTTTCATTGAGTGTCTCTATCATGCTAGGCAGTCTCTACTCTGATGGGTATTGCACGTTACAGTGGAAGACTAGTTAAGGAATCACAGAAATGGATGTAAAATTATACCTCTAGTAATTTCTACAGAGTATATCACAAGGAGGCCTTGAACTAATGGGGAAGCTTCCCTGAAATCTTTACCAAGCAAAGGGCTCACTGCTTGAAGCACGTGGAAACCAATACTATGGCAACACCTTTTGAGAAGAGTTTTATTTTGAGGCCAACTAGCAAGGAGATGCAGGAAGGGTTCCAATCTGTGTCTTTGATCTGGCGTTCGGTTAAACATGTGTTGGTGGAAGATGTATTAGTTGGCAGAAATGTTGGTGGAGTAGGTCTCAATTAGTGGGCTTTGAAACTTGTCCATTTATGATAAAATATGGTTCAGGCTTCAACAGGGGATCTTCTAGGATCCTTTGGTTCCCTGGAGGTGGTATGGGGACTTAGTTTTGGGATGTTATTTGAGGTCAAAAATTCTTCCCTTGTGCCCACTTTGACTTCCTGGGACTGGGAGGGAGTGGTACAAGGTGGATCAGGTTTCCTGGAGGAGGGCCAATGCTGGTAATCTGTTGCCAATCACCAGGTTGCAGATTGCAACTGTATTCCAAAAGCAATGGGAATCCATTGAAGAATTTCATGTAGGAATGTAACATAACTTCATGAGTCATTTAGTTTAAATGGAAATCTGCCCAACTAAGCCATCTTTATTTATGTGGGCCAGTGAGCAGAAGGCAGACATGATCCACAGGATTGATCATCTGAATTTTAACACTGTGCTCAGTGATCTGGGAAGTTGTGAAAGTAATAGGCCTTGGGTGTCCTCCTCTGGGAAGCTTATTGAACAAACTGTTAAAAAAACAAAACTTCAGTTGAGTAAACTTGAAGACTTAATTGGCTTTATTCAATGTCTTCTGAATCAACCCCAGTTAGTAAGCAGAAGGGAGTTCTGAGGGGTTGTGCAAGTGGAAGGTTTTTAAAGGAAGAAAGGAGAGGAAAGGAAACCATTAGAAAAGTATATTTAGGGCAGACACCATTTTTGTGGGGAGGGAGGGATTACACGGGTTTTATCATGCAGATATATATATATTCTTTCTCTGGGCCAGGGACAGGAAAAGAGAGTAAAATGCAACAGATTGCCACATTGCCTACCCAAATATTCCAGATATGTTGATTAAGATTACATTTCTGGGGAAGGCTGTAACTGCAATTATGTCAGGTATTGTAGAGGTTTGGTATCATGGATTTTATCACAAGTGACACTTTTGGGGCCTGTGGTTTTCTCTTTAGCACCTGAACATCTGCATTATATTTCTGGATGCATGCAGTAAGCCTCCTTCCAGAGGGTTCCGGACTTCTTCAAGGCCCTGCAAGAGGAGCAGACAAAATCATGAGTAGGAGAGACTCAGGTCAAAGTATGTTCTACTTCATGGAACATTTGCTCTATTTACTTCATACTTTATAACATTGTCATTTTCAGCTATATCTGAAAGACCTCTTTCTACCTTGCCTGGTGGAGGGAGTCAAATACACTGAATTTCATTTTAGAAGGTGAGCTCACATTTTCTATACTGAGGAGATTGAGATTTTCTTTTGTTTTATGCTTTTCTGTACTCCAAAGCATCACTTTCCTTTTCTCCAGTATTAAAAGAAAAAGCTCTGCTGAATCTCTATAAGATAAACCATATAACTTTAAACCAACTCATACTGTATCCACCTACCTCTTCTACTTTATAAAGTGAAATATTTTTCTAGGCTTTGGTGAAACAGCAGTGAATAAGAGTGATGAGAGTCTTGTCCACCTGGAGTTCTTGGTCTGCATTTGGAGACACATATTACCCAATATGCTATTTAATGATTGTGATAAAGGTCAGACAGGAAGAGAACCAAGCATGTGACAGGTTTAGTCTTGGGGGCAAGGGAGGACTGAGATGAAGAAAAGACCATTCAGGTGAGCTTTGGAGAGTGAATGGAAATTGAGAAGGTGACAGGAGGGCTGTGGCAAGTTGGAAGATTATTCTGGTAGAAGAAAAGGTGACCAAGGATGTGTCATGCAAGGGGCAGGGAGTTATGTAGAAACTGTAGGGAGGTCAGATATCTGGAGAGCAGGAGAGGAGGAGGGCAGTGGCAGAAAGTGAAGATGGGTCACTGTTCAGGGATCCAGGTCTAGCCTTGCTGGCTTATTTATTCATGAGATACTGTTTTTCTTTTTCCTAATCTTAAAATTAAAAAAAAAAAATAATCATCCAAGGTTTTGGTTGTTAATTTGATGCGCACAGGATTCTCTAGGGAACTATGAATGCTCCAGGATGAGTATGGATTCTCATTTCCCATAGAAAGAGTCACCCCTGCCTGTCCCATCAGACCTTGCAAGCATCTTAGTTTGCAACCCTGGACCAGATGATTTGAGAGTCCCTCCCACCGGTTAAGTTCTAAAGCATGTCAAGGCTCTGTGGGTGATACAAAGACAAATAATACAGAATCCTGGTTTATAAGAAGCTTGAAATTTAGTAGGGCATCAAGGTATTTTCACTAAGAAGTACCTAGAAGGCAGAAGGTAAACGGTAGGAATTACTATTAACATTTCTGTGTTAAGTGTTGTTCCTTATAGACCCTCATGTCCATGGTGGGCACATGAATGTTTCTTAATAAATAGTTATTGGCTGAATGATTCATAAAGCAGTGAAGAGTCTGGGGACCAGCAGTGAAGGGAAATGAGAGCTTTGGGTTGAGGGACTGTTATTACCTGAGAATATCTCCAAACGCCTTCAACATGGGCTTATTCACATACTGCAGTCCATGCTTGGCACACAGTGACTTCACCAGAGGTGCCACCTTGTGATAATTATGGCGTGGCATTGTGGGAAATAGACTAGGGAAACAGAGAACGTAGATATAAAACTTCTCAGACCTAAGGAGAAACCCAAAGTTTCCATTCCCCTTTTACAAAATAAAATGATATCAGCCACACAGACCCAACCTTGACCTTGCACAATACTTTTGTTCTGGGAAGTTAAGAAAGTTGCTGGCAGACTCATCTTATCCCTTATCCCTCTACAAGCCTTGTGGGTGGCAGATGTTGAGGAAGAACTAAGATATGTTTTAGCTCCATCAACTGTTTATTTTTGGCCTGATCCAATGAAAGTATACCTTTTGGAATTTTATACCATTTAGAACTACCCAGAGAACTGGAGATACTGAATTGCCCACCCTACCCCTACTAATCTCTGTTTTAGTCTCTGTCTTTCTAACTTCTTTAGCAAGAATAGATGAATGTATATTAAGTCATGGTAAATAGCTACTATTTTCAGGAAAGGAATAAGAAGTGAGGAGAGATGGATTTTTAATTCCAAGTTTTCATTAGTCAGATGACCATCTTGGATGTAAATCTCCCCTTTAATAAAACTATGAGCAATAATATTTTTGTTTGTTTTGCTGAAATTTTCAAGCCTTAACATGAGAAATACAGTGAAAAAAAACTCCTTGAACAAATAATGGTCTTGTTCCTTCTTTGACTATCATAGACTCACATGGTTTAGACAAAGAGAATGTGGAAAACCTCTGCCCTGATACTCTGGAGAAATTGACTCTCAATGTTTTAACTTGCATCAAGGCGTGAACTACCCACTTCCTCTCTGTAACTGACCCATTGGTAAAGTATTTCCAGATACCATTTAGAAATTACAGCAGGGACTCCATTATTTATCTTGTAAACTTGGCTGTAAAGAGAGATAAGTAAATATTTGAATTATAGCAAAGCTACATTTGAACACAAGTTGGTTACCCAAGTGTCCTGGTTTTTCTTAGGTTTTGCCAACAAAGCAAATACGAAGAAATCAATTCCTAAGCCCATAGGAATCTGGAAACTGAGTCACTGATAATTTCCCACGATTTCACTCCATTTACTCGCAATTGTGACATTTCATTTCTTTATTCCTTTCTTTATCATTGTTGTTAATTGAAAAATAGCATCCTTTAGGGAGTCCTGGTTCATTGTTTCCCCTTAAGATCGGGAGTCTAGTGCTCCACTCTGGACTATATGGAGGGCAGGTATTAGTGACAGCCCTTGCCCTTTATTGTGAACTATTTCTCTTACTCACTGGTGCTCAATTTGGAGGTTCAGGTGCCCAGTGAACCAGTCATTGAAAAGGGACTGTTCAACATTACAAGTGGCCAAGACCTGCAAAGAAAAACTTACATTAGATGTAAATGAACCCATGTCATACAAGATATTTAGTTACTCTTTTATTTATCCACCATTCAACAAGTGCTGATTGAGTATGCAGTTTGTGTAACAAACTATGAGGGATAAAAATTAGTCCCAGGTCTCAGGGGCCTTACAGTTATAAAGGAAATAAGGCATTTTGCTAAGAAGAAAAGACAAGGCAATAGATATGAAGAAGTAAATAGGATTTGAGAGGACTAAGTCCCTATCAGCTATCAAAATCAGAAGAGTAAGGTGTCATGGACAGGGAGGCCTGGCGTGCTGTGATTCATGGGGTTGCGGAGAGTCGGACACGACTGAGCGACTGAACTGAACTGAACTGAACTGAAGGTGTCATGAGTAAGGACTTTGGCAGATGGAAGTGGGATTGTAGGACTGATAGAAATTATAGGAGTTTGAATATCATTACCACAGAATAGACTTAAAGGACTTCTAAATGGGGAATAAAGCATGCAAGTGCTCTAATCAAGGGTTTTGTGCATAGAAATACATTTATTAATAAGTAGCTTCCTTTTTAATCTAGTGTATTTTACTCTATACAAAGACAGACTGAGAAGAAGTTCATAGGATTCTCCAGATTACTTAGAATGCTTATGAACGTGACTTTATTCAGTGTCTTTCAAAGAATTAATTCTTGTTACGGTTGTTGCCATTTTGAATGTTATTTTTGCAGTTGTTCTAAGGGTTCCTCAAAGTGTACTTTAGAGCACCTCAGGGTTCCCCAGGACACTTTCAGGGGATCTTCACGGTCAAAATGATTCCCATAATACTTCTAAGACAGAATTTGCCTTTTTCATTCTCATTCATGCATGCTTATTTAAACATGGGATGATGTCATCAATCTGATGTTAAGCTTTCTTGGATTTATCTTGTTATTTTAAAATTAATAAATATTTGTAAAGTTTCAATTTCAAATACAGTAAGTATCAGTGGTATCAGTTCAGTTCAGTTCAGTTCAGTCGCTCAGTCATGTCCGACTCTTAGCGACCCCATGAACCACAGCACGCCAGGCCTCCCTGTCCATCACCAACTCCTGGAGTTCACTCAAACTCATGTCCATCGAGTCGAGATGCCATCCAGCCATCTCATCCTCTGTCGTCCCCGTCTCCTCCTGCCCCCAATCGCTCCCAGCATCAGAGTCTTTTCCAGTGAGTCAACTCTTCACATGAGGTGGCCAAAGTATTGGAGTTTCAGCTTTAGCATCAGTCCTTCCAATGAACACCCAGGATTGATCTCCTTTAGAATGGACTGGTTGGATCTCCTTGCAGCCCAAGGGACTCTCAAGAGTCTTCTCCAGCACCACAGTTCAAAAGCATCAATTCTTCGGCGATCAGCTTTCTTCACAGTCCAACTCTCACATCCATACATGACCACTGGAAAAACCATAGCCTTGACTAGACGGACCTTGGTTGGCAAAGTAATGTCTCTGCCTTTTAATGTACTATTAAGGTTAGTCATAACTTTCCTTCCAAGGAGTAAGTGTCTTTTAATTTCATGGCTTCAATCAGCATCTGAAGTGATTTTGGAGCCCAGAAAAATAAAGGCTGACACAGTTTCCACTGTTTTCCCATCTATTTCCCATGAAGTGATGGGACCAGATGCCATGATCTTTGTTTTCTGAATGTTGAGCTTCAAGCCAACCTTTTCACTCTCCTCTTTCACTTTCATCAAGAGGCCTTTGAGTTCCTCTTCACTTTCTGCCATAAAGGTGGTGTCATCTGCATATCTGAGGTTATTGATATTTCTCCCAGCAATCTTGATTCCAGCTTGTGCTTCTTCCAGCCCAGCGTTCCTCATGATGTACTCTGCATATAAGTTAAATAAGCAGGGTGGCAATATACAACCTTGACGTACTCCTTTTCCTATTTGGAACCAGTCTGTTGTTCCATGTCCAGTTCTAACTGTTGCTTCCTGACCTGCATACAGATTTCTCAAGAGGCAGGTCAGGTGGTCTGGGATTCCCATCTCCTTCAGAATGTTCCACAGTTTATTGTGATCCACACAGTCAAAGGCCTTGGCATAGTCAATGAAGCAGAAATAGATGTTTTTCTTGAACTCTCTTGCTTTCTCCATGATCCAGTGGATGTTGGCAATTGGATCTCTGGTGCCTCTGCCTTTTCTAAAACTTGCTTGAACATCTGGAAGTTCACGATTCACATATTGCTGAAGCCTAACCTCCACAAACAAAAGCTCTTTGATGTTCTCAATAAGTTTTAAGTGTGGTTTCTTGACCAAAACGATTGAGTACCACTACTTTGTGGAATGTCCACTGAATTTGGAAATGAACATGGAGAAGGAAGCAGTATGATGACCAGATTCTCCAGTTGATCATGGCACAGCCAGTGTCAGGCTTAGGAGGCAGTGGTGTTCTGCATGGTTCACAAATCTTTTAATATTTAGCAGCATTCTTACCAAGAATGCTGTCTCCTCTCAACTATCTATACAAAGAAATGAGGGGGATTCCAGTGTTCGTCCTTCTGTTATTCTAGGAGTGTGAGATTCGTTGAAAGACTATCATGTTGAGGGAGGTTTAGTAAACCTTACCTGTAAAGTGCCACACAGTAAATGTTTTAATTCTGCATCAGTTCAGTTCAGTTCATTTCAGTCGCTCAGTCGTGTCTGACTCTCCGTGACCCCATGAATCACAGCACGCCAGGCCTCCCTGTCCATCACCAACTCCCGGAGTTCACTCAAACTCATGTCCACAGAGTCGGTGATGCCATCCAGCCATCTCATTCTCTGTCGTCCCCTTCTCCTCCCGCCCCCAACCTTTCCTGCTGTTTTAGAATGAAAGCTATCATAGAGAATATGTAATGTATGAGTGTGGCTGTGTTCCAATAAAACTATACAAAAACACAGACTGGGCTAAATTGACCCTTGGACTGTAGTTTATTAAGCCTTGGTTAAGAACAAAGGTTCTGAAATCAAACTGCCGAGGTTTAGAATATGCTTCTAGGGAACACCCACGTGGTCCACTGGTTAAGACTGTGTGCTTAAAACAGGTTTGATCCCTGATGGGAGAACTAAGATCCTGCATGCCACACAGTGTGGCCAAATAAATGAATGAAACCTGCTTCTACCACTTATTACCTGTGCGATCTTACACAAGTTAGGCAACTTCTTCATACATCAATTTTATCATTGCTAAAGTGGGAATACTCCAAGCACGTAGCTACATACCATATAGCCCCATTCAAAATGGTTGACAGTGCCTGGCCGCTAGCAAGCCTCCAATAAACATTATTTGAAGTAAGCAGATGGTAATCAGGATGCTTTGATGGATGCTTTCCCAAGAACAGCATTATTACCTGAGTGCTGAACCAGTCCTGGTTCTCCTCTTTGCTCATCTTCATTGGTATGTGGCTCATCTGGGTAACATATGCAATCCAGGGACTTTCAAGAAACCTTTAAGAGGATAAAAGGAAGATATGATCACTCCTTGGGGAGTGTCAGTTCTAGTCACTGAGCTTGCATAACCACTGGCAGATCTGGCTGAGCATTAGAGGAAATGGCATTGACTCAAAGGTTCCAATCATGTGGTTATTTGTTTTTCATCTTTGCAGACCTTTCATATCTAAAGATGAATACACTAGGTAGTCAGTCACACTACCTGTCTTGCAGCCTAATGTACCAGAGCAGTGTCCCCAGTATTTTCTGTAGGCATTGGTGCAAGGTTCAGAAGATACCTAGATAACTTAAGGTCAGGCTTCCCTGGTGGTTCAGTGGTAAAGATTCCATCTGCCAATGCAGGAGATGCGGGTTTGATTCCTGGGTAGGGAAGATCCCCTGGACTAAGAATTGGCAACCAACTCCAAGATTCTTGCCTGTGAAACCCCCAGAGCAGAGGAGCCTGGCAGGCTACAGTCCATGGGGTTGCAAAAGAATCAGACATGAGTTAGCGACTAAAGCAACAACAACTTATAGATATATGCAATGTGCTTAGTAGCTGGACTCTTGTCATCAGATAGAACTGTGTACAAGTTCTGATTTGGCACTGCCACTGGCCCTTATTTGCTCTAGAGTAAGTGATTTAATTTCTCTGAGCTTTAGCTCTCTTACCAAAAAAATGAAATTGATACTATCTACATTGCCTGGTTGTGCATTTTTTATTACATCAAATAAGATAACGCATGTAAAGTGAGTGAAGTTGCTAATCATGTCTGACTCTTTGTGACCTCATGGACCAGCTCTTCCATCCATGGAATTTTCCAAGCGAGAATACTGGACTGGGTTGTCATTTCCTTCTCCAGGGGATCTTCCCGACCCAGGGATTGAACCCGGGTCTCCCACAATGCAGGCAGGTGCTTTACTGTCTGAGCCACCAGGGAAGCCCACAATGTAAAGCCTTTAGCAAATTGCCTGAGGCATAGCAGCTACCATTATTGTTATAAATAGTAATGCAAATGAATGAGGAATGAATAAATTGGGAAGTTGAAGAGGGTTTTTCGGTTTAAAGTCATTTTGATTTGGGGGAAATCTCTAGTCATAAAATAACTTTTAAAAAAACTGGCCTCCTATTATCTTTGGTAAGAATTATTATGTCCAGCTGGCTTACAGTTTGAAAGACTTGGTGATCAGGCAGAATACAGTTGACCTTTGAGATACATGCAGGTCTACTTAAATGTGGATATTTTTAATTAAACACATACAATACTACAAGATTAGTGGTTGCCTGAATCCACAGTTATGGAACCACATATATGGATAGATGAGCTTGAATATCTTTGGATTTTGGTAACTGAGGTGGATCCAGGGACTAATCCCCCTCAGATGCTGAGAGACTACTATACTGCAACTGGGAATTAATAACGTGGGAAAAAATGACAAGATTGGGCAAATTCAGTTTCCAAGGAACTCATTCAACTATTTCAGATATTTTACCCCACATTTTCTTGGGAATGTCTCACCTACAAGAACGAGGTCTGGTGTCATAATCTGCTAATCATTGCTAATCATAAATAGATCAGATAAGAAAGGTAAGATTACCATCCAGGTAATAAGAGTAGGAGAATATTATTGTTTTCTTACTTGACTGAGTATATGAGCACCATGGTTCCAAAGATTCCATAGAAAGGGCCAAATGTGATGAAATAGCGGATATAAAAGCTGCTGACCCAGGCGATCTCCTGCAGAAAGAAGTGCTTGAAAGTTAATCTAGCGGAAATAAAACTGGCTAAATCTTATACCCTGGTACTCAAGGAAGCTACATCTGAAAAGGACCAAGCACTTACATTTCCCTTTTCTACCAGCCTGATCTAGCTCTAGGAAGGAATCGAGTTACTCACCTCCCAGTCCCTTCCGTTGTACATCAATAGAATGGCTTTCAGGGTGAAATATACCGGCACGAAAAGGGGGGCCCCAACTGAAAAGAAACCAAGAAGATGGTGAATAAATGAACAGATATGATTCCTGTGGAAGCTAGTGGGAGTTGATCTCGTTAACATGCTACACCTGGAATACTGCCCCTGAGAAGGAATGCAAGGTGGAGATCCACAGCCACATCCTGGATACTGCTGGGCTTTTAGAGTCTCTGAGGCTGAACCAGGACTTTGGTTCACGCTCCCTAAAGGAGACTAGGGAAGCTTTGAAGATCTAAGTCATTCCTGATGAAGGCATCCTGGAAGGGCTTCTACTGTGATCTTTCAAGTTTTCTCAAGGTTCCTGGAATCCTTCAATCCTCATGATCCTTTGTGTTGGGCCCTGTCACAATATGTCAAGGTGGCAGATATAGAATAGGTATACTGAGTCTGGCCAGATAGTTATTTACCTGCTTCTCCCCCAGGACCAATGAAGTTGCCTGGAGCATGCAGAAGTCATATGGAGACCCTTCAGATTTTGACACTCTCTTCTTAATCAAACTTTAAGTCAGATGCTCTGGAGCCCCCTTCCTGACTAGGCTTCAAAGTTGACCTGTAAACTTTTGAAGTCTGAAAACTGTCAGCACAAATGATTTTTCCACATGACACGCTAAGAGACTCGCATAAATGCTAGAAATAGTTTCTAAGAACAGTTCAAGGCCATGCTCCTGGGATGACTCCAGTCCCTTAAAATTCTTGCTTGAGAAAGTTCAAGACTGTCCAAAGAACTTACTGCTTGTTCAGTAGGCTTCTGATCTCCTTTTCCTTCGATCGTTTGTTAGAAAACTTACAATTATAAAATTCTTACTCTGTCCCTCTAAGATGGATGTTCCCTGACCCAGAAGTGTCTTTCTTAAGGACTTGGGAGTTATCCCTTTGGAGTACAATCTTTGAGGATTGGGCTCTGCTCTGCAGCCTCTGGGAAGGTAGGAGTTTGACTTTGATAAAGACCAGTTAGAAGACACACATGACTTAACCACAGGACCAGGTTCCCCTCCCTTTATCCTCTTTCCCTAATTTCCTTTAGCATGTTTCAGTGTTTTAAAAGTCTCCCACCTTTCACTTCTGGAGAGTTGAGCTTAGTTTATACTTAAGTACCTTTCCCTGCTACAGGAATCTGAATGAAAGCTGTCTCACCACCTTTATGAAATGTCAACCCTTATCTCTCTTTGACAGGTTGAGTGTGACTCATTTGTACCTCTCATACTAAGTTGAAGACATTTGAAAGAAAATGACAAAATGAAACAGCTCCTGAGGACGATGTGGTTTGTAAGCTGGGCATTCTGCAGTAAAGCTGCAATATTCATCCATTCCTCATAAACTACGGCTGTATTGTTTTACTACACACAGGAAGAGAGTTCAGACAAGAGACTCCAACAGTTTTTTCTTATGTGATTACACATCAGTCTGGACTGGAAGAGTTACCTTTCAAACTGGGATACCAATGTCCTCCACACCCTTTTTGGTCATGAAAGAGAATAACTGCATTACGATAAGTCCTCAGAATTCTAGCACTGGAAGAGGCTGCAGTGGTGGTTGAGCCTCGTACCTCAGAAAATGGACTCACAGGCCATCTTAGTCAGGCATGAGACAGATGACCACTGGTGGCCAATGTTTGGGCAAGCCAAATCATCTGCAACAGTTTCTCAATCTTATCACTGTTGGCATTTTAGGGTCAGATAATTCTTTATTGTTCAGGGCTGTTCTGTGTACTATAAGACATTTCATAACATCCCTGGCTTCTGCCCCATGGGTGTCAGTACCATACCTCCCCCTTTGTTATGATCATCAAAAAAATATATGGTGTCAAACGTCCCACTAGGGGCAACAATGCTCTTAGGTAGAACCAATGATCTACAGGAAATGTTTGGAATCTTCCCTAATTTGGGTTTATTTTGAAAATGAGTAAGCATGTTTTAGATGAGCATATTTTGGGGTCCTAAACTTTTCTTTGTGAGCTATCATGAGTTTGGCTTGGTTAAGAGCAAAACATTTTTGCTTCTAATATTTTTACTGGTATTAGCATTATTTAGCTACCCTATTTTCTCTCAAGCCTAGAACATATCCAGACCTATCTTATTATATGTGTGTGTGGGTGTGGGTGTGTATCTGTCCACTAAAATACCTTCTACAGCTGTGTGTAAGCTGTCAGAACAGTCAACTTTCTTCCACACAGAAGCTCTACAGGTGACTTTTATTCATGAGACTCTGCTTTTTCTGGTACTGCTGTCAGTGCTTGAGCATTCTTTTCCTATTTTTCCTCCTTATCCATATACCACTATCCTTTTCTTCTTGATAAGTTTTGTATTTGGTTTATCCAGGACGAGAGTCACAGATACCAGACCCCTTGATTGGCATCCTGCCTCCCATCCTTCTTAGAACATCTCCTTCCCTGTACAGTAGCCAGAGTGATGAGATGCCCATTAAGAATGCCTAATTGCTCTTCTATTTTCCTTTTCAGATTTTCACCAAAGTGTGAAATAAAACATGCTGCTTTTTTGAGGCAAAACAAGACATGAGATCGTGTTTCTGTGGGAGGATTTCAGTCATGCCTTCTGTCTTGACAACAGTTTGCTTCAAGGAAATGGGATTATAAGGATTGTGGCTCCCTGGTGACTCACCCGTGCAGAAGTACAGATGCTGTTTCTCGTAGTCGACGTATTTGATTTTTTTCTTGCCATACTGAATGAAGAGAGAATAAAACTAAAGTAAGAGCAATATAGACTTCTGTTATTATACTCAAGGGTGTGTGTGTGTGTGTGTGTGTGTGTGTGTGTGTGTGTGTGTGTAGAATCTCTATAGAAAGAGCCATCTGGTCAGAGTTCATTTACGGTCAAACTGAAGGCACTGAAAAACCAGAACTGAAGGGGGAGGGAATATTGTGGTATCTTTTTCTTTATTTAAATGCCGGAAACTCTTGAAGGGATGGTTTATTCCATTTCACTTCAGGGATTATGATTGTTTTTCATTCTTCCCATGGGAGCCATTTTGAAATTTTTGTCCTGGTGTAGAATGGAATTGTGATTGAGGAGAAATATTTCTGATCAGCTTTCAAGGTCTTCTTCAACCTATGTGCTTAGAATTCTGCTTGAATCTCAGTCTGCTTATATCCATTCCTCCATTTAACAGATATTTGTTGAATGGTTATGTTATAAAACCCATAGTTATAACCTCTAGTATCTACTTCATCTTCCCTCCTTTATTTCCATTGTGGATCTCATGCTGTGATTTACTCATGTTAAGGCATGACAATATATAATCTTACCACTGGGAATTTGAGTCATTTTCTAGGGGTCTTCTTAGTTAATTTAGTCGGTACCCAAATGCTTCCCTGGTGGCTCAGAGGTTAAAGCGTCTGCCTGCAATGCGGAAGAACCTGGGTTCTATTCTTGGGTCGGGAAGATCCCCTGGAGAAGGAAATGGCAACCCACTCCAGTATTCTTGCCTGGAGAATCCCGTGGAAGGAGGAGCCTGGCGGGCTACAGTCCACGGGGTCGCAAAGAGTCGGACACGACTGAGAGACTTCACTTTCAAATGCACAAAGGCAGCAAATATCTTGAGAGGAGGCATAGAAGTAATGGTTTATCTCTATTACCTAAGAGACACTTAATAAATGTTTAGTTGAAGGAATTAATGAATGAATGATAATTCAAATCTCCTCTATAATTTTACCATATGTTCAGTCAGTTTAAACACTGTGAGCCGTATTTGATTTTTGCTTTTCCCATTCTTTTGATACCTTTGCTTCAATATAGTTCTTCCGTTATTTGGATATTAGACTTGACCCTTCTTTCTCGTACTATCATAAATAAAAATAAATGTCATGGTGATAAAGTAATGATAGTTATTTACAGTTACTCCCAAGCTTCTGGATATTTAAGTGGTAGGAGATTTGAAAGAGGGAGTCAGTGGGAAATTTTGGAGAGTTGTCAAATGTAGGTTTGTAGACTGATTTTTGAGTATTGCTTCAAAAGAGAAGCCTAACTCTTCCAGAGTATGAGCACAAGACCTGGCCCTAGAGGATATAATTAATACTTGTTAAAGGAATGAATGTTTCAAGAAAGTGGTAGACAGACTGACAGGAAAATGGGAAGAACAGAAACACTTAGGGCTTATCAGAATTTGTTTTGCTGCAAAACTGAATTTTAGAGATTAAATTATTTTAAGTAATGTGTTGTACAGTTGCTTCGAAATTAAAGTATACAGAAACCTAAGGCTCGATGGATATGTCTCTAGAATAATGGATAAGTAATGACGTCTCCATCCTCTGTGAAGAGGCAGCATGTGAACTAGATACAGTTCTACAGAAGGCACTTCTGGAGGGGGCCAGGCTGCCTCATGAACTCCAGTGAGACAAGGCTCCATTGCTGTGAGGGAATGAGGAGAAAAGACAAAATATCATAAGTTTAGTGATCAGCCTAGGAGTTCACAGGGATTTCCTGTTGGCTCAAATGGTAAAGAGTCTGCTTGCAATGTGGGAGACCTAGGTTCGATCCCTGGAGGTGAAAACCCACTCCAGTATTCTTGCCTGGAAAATCCCATGGGTGGAGGAGCCTGGTGGGCTACAGTCCATAGGGTCACAAAGAGTCAGACATGACTGAACAACTTCACTTTAGGAGTTTGCAAACTTTAGAGAGCTCTGACTTGTTTGTGGAGTCATTCTGAAGAACAACTGACAGAAGACTAGAGTCAAAGTTTCTTTCTTTCTTTTTTTTTCTTTAAATCTAGGCAGGAGACTTTTTTTCCTAATTGGAAGAAGGTTGTCTTCCAAAACTAGGAAAATCTATCTTGAGAAAGTTGCACAATTTTGGTTACCACAAAGTTCATGCAGCAACTGACCAAGCTACACTCCTTTGTTTTTAGAAAGCTCCTAAATTCTTCCAGAAGGAGATAGAGCCTCTTCCTTAGGATTTAATTCTCAGGATCCATCATTTTCTCTTGAGGAAAAATACCTTTCTCTGATTATCCTTATACCTTCTATGTTGAAAGCAGACTCTAAACATCTTGGTAATAATCCTTACATTCTGGTTTTTAAGTTGAGGTTTTAGAAAGTCAACAGCTGAGACATTCTGGAGTTTGCCTTCCTTTCTCTGTTGCTTAAGAAGTCTGAATTAGAGGTGGGGTCCTAAGTGTATTATGAGGCATTTGAGCTGAGTTTCATGTATAAATGAACCAAAATGAACCTAAACTAAAAAATAGCAGCTTAGTTTCTTCCAACAGCTAGAATTAGTTGACATAACTAGGTATGTAGATGTTTCATGATTTAGCACTTGTTGAATTCTGCCATGCCTTCAATGAGTGATTTAGCATGAATGACTTTTAAGATCATGGAGTCATTTATTCCACATTTTCTTCTTTTCTTACAACACCAGTTTCACTTATTTCAAATCTATGTCCTGGCCATAAAAGAAGAAAAGACGCTCTGAAACCATGCTTGAAGCCAGAATCTCCAGCCTAATCTCCTCAAGACAAAAGTGTAGACCTTTCCAAGAACCACTTACTGGAACATTTCTCTAATGCTTAGGATTTCTAAACATACCTTGACAGGTTGTAAATCTCCAATAACAAAAAGTGGGCCTACATCAATATCTGGGTCTTTGGGGTAGATGTTTGTTTTAACATGGTGTGGGAAGTGTTGGCTATTCCACCATTTTGCAGATAGGCCCTGAGGAGAAAAGAACATTCATTAGCTGCAAGATTTCTCTCCTGAAATATCTTTCATTATCAGAGTTTTTCAAAAATAAAGAAAATTAACCCTGAATATTACTTGGAAGGACTGATGCTGAAGCTGAAGCTCCAATACTGGTCACCTGATGCGAAGAGCCAACTCACTGGTAAAGACCCTGATGCTGGGAAAGACTGAGAGCAGGAGGAAAAGGGGATGACAGAGGATGAGATGATTGGATGGCATCACTGACTCAATGGACATGGGTCTGAGCAAACTTTATGAACTGATAAAGGACAGGGAAGCCTGGTGTGCTGTGTTCATGGGGTCGCAATGAGTCAGACATGACTAGAGTCTAAATAGTAACTGATTTCTGCCTACATCTCCAAAGTTTAAGATATGTATTCCTGGAACATGCCACCCCCATTCCTGGGTCACAGAATGATTCATTGGCTAGAGGCTCTAAAAGCCTACCAGGAAATAATTATCTTATCCAGGAACACAGAGTCCAAGCTAAAACAACTCTTGATAAGATTAAAAACCATAGAAAAGAAATGTTTTTCCATCTTTTTATTGTCCTCCTTTTAAAGGAAATATGAAATAGGTACAGCAGAAAGTACACTTCTTATTTTATAAATAAAAGAAACTTCAGCTCTAAAACTAATTAGTTCTGGGGAGAAAATGGCCCCAGGGTTCCTAATTCAATGAATATTTTAAAGAGTCATGGATTTGAAGTCATCTATGGGGGTTTGCCTCTGATCATCACATGTTCAAGCTTCAATTATCTCATTAAATATAAATGAGAATAGTTGATGCTGAGCTCATATCATCTCTGATTAAGTTGTTTGGGATTTTCTCTCTTTCAGTGAAAATCTGAAAGTTTTAACAGAGAAAAGGATTTGGAAGCATATCAACTTAGTTGCATCCACTGGATATATAAATGCTTCGGTGTAGTTTGGGAAAATTGTCTACCTTTTGGTGTTAAATTTCATCTTCAGTAAATATAGTATAATATAATGACATTTACCTACATGGGTTGTTTGAGGAGACATGAGATGCTGTATGTAGAATGCTGGCATATTGAAATATTCAATTTCTCTTCCCTTCCCCTATTATGTTAATCATTTATAGAAGAATAAACAATAGTCATAGTTTTTATTGCATATTTGACATCTCTCAAAATTTTATTAATGTGTATTTTAGATCTACAGTGCTCAATAGAGTAGCCATTATCTATGTATGGCCACTGAGCACTTAATATGTGACCAGTCAAATTAAGGCAGGCTGTGTAAGTATATAATACATGTTAGATTCAAAACCTCAGAATGAAAAAAGAAATGTAAAATATATTAACAATTTTTATATTTCTTTCATGTTAAAATGAAAATATCTTGAATATATACAGGAGTAATAAAGTTGGAAGAAGGTGTTTGCTGTAACCAGTGTGTTCTCTTGGCAAAATTCTGTTGGCCTTTACCCTGCTTCATTCTGTACTCCAAGGCCAAATTTGCCTGTTACTCTAGGTGTCCCTTGATTTCCTACTTTTGCATTCCAGTCCCCAACAAAGAAAAGGACATATGTTTGTGGTGTTAGTTCTAGAAGGTCATGTAGGTCTTCATAGAACCATTCAACTTCAGCATCTTCAGTGTTAGTGGTTGGGGCATAGACTTCGATTACTGTGATATTGAATGGTTTGCCTTGGAAACGAACAGAGATCATTCTTTCATTTTTGAGATTGCATCCAATTCCTGCATTTCAGACTGTTTTGTTGATTATGAGGGTTACTCCATTTCTTCTAAGGGATTCCTGCCCACAGTAGTAGATATAATGGTCATCTGAATTAAATTTACCCATTCTCATCCATTTTAGTTCACTAACTCCTGAAATGTCAGTGTTCACTCTTGTCATCTCCTGTTTGACCACTTCCAATTTATCTTGATTCATGGACCTAACATTCCAGGTTCCTATGCAATATCGCTCTTTACAGCATTGTACTTTACTTCCACCACCAGTCACATCTATAGCTCAGTGTTGTTTTCACTTTAGCTCCAACTCTTCATTCTTGCTGGAGTTATTTCTCCACTCTTCTCCAGTAGCATATTGGGTACCTACCGACCTGGGAGTTCATCTTTCAATGTCACATCTTTTTGCCTTTTCATACTGTTCATGGGGTTCTCAAAGCAAGAATACTGAAATGGAGTACAAAATGAAGCAGGGCAAGGGCTACCAGAGTTAGGTAGGCTTTGATTACTGTGATACTGAATGTTTTGCCTTAGAAACAGAGATCATGCTGTCATTTGGTTTCTCACCAAATCCTAGAACATCATAGAAAAGCTGTGATCCAGTTGAAGTCCTAGTTTTAGAGGTGAGAACACTGAGAGCCAGGGATAGAATCTGACTTGTTCAGGGTTGCACAGTGAGCATTATCAGAGCCAGGACTAAAACCAGCTTTCATCAGTCCTTGTACTGTTATCTAGTTTCATTCATCTGTCCATCTATGCATCCATCATTCCATCCATCCATCCATTCCTTCATGCATTCAACAAATGCTTATTGAAGGCCTCCTGTGTGTTAGGCACTCTGTTAGGTGCTGCATTTCAGGGGTGCATAGGATAGTGTGCCTGTCCTCCTGGAGCATAATAAGGGGGATAAGACCAACTGTCCCTGCTTTTTCCAGCAGTCTGGGGTTTGCAACCCTCAACTCTTAAACAGAACCATCTAACTTTCCTTGGTTTCTCTCTTTTGTTAAACTTGTATCTATTCTTCATCCTTTCTTTTATTTATACACAGTGCTCCCAGGACTAAATGGTTTGATGGATTCCCCCAGCCTCCCAGAAGTACACATGCAGACCCCTTCTAAGAATATCCTTACTCATGACTTTATAAGATATATTTCCTGAGAGGTCGTTCTTTAATGGTGTACCAGGGATTGGGCCAAATAGTTTATTGGCTAAGAAAAAAAAAAGAACTTCTTAAATAAAAATAAACCTTTTCTCCTAAATATTTAAAATTCTAATTTTAGTGTATATATTATAATGTTATGTGTGTGTTTGTGTATAGTCACTACATTGTTAATATATTTAAATTTACTTGTGGGGTGTGTAGTAACATTTTTTGCTGATAAGTGTATGCAGAAACCACTGCTTAGTAAAATGACTTTCAGAATCCCATCATACTCCTGGAACATTCTGTACCTTCAGATGACCCATCACAAATTTTTGCATCAGGTAGTTCCACTTGGATTTCTTAAATATGCATAGGTGTCCCATGTCATGCTGCAGATATAAACCCTGAGCCTAGAAGAGACAGGGTTGCTGTCAGAGAAGTTGACAAGGAAAGAAGAAAGTAGTAAGTGAGCCTGCTGGTAGCTTCGGGAACCCATAAGAAAAGTGGGAGATCTCGTCTGACCTCAAGCCAAGTGTGTATCTATCACACTTGCTGAGTTCTTTCCCATCTCTGTGTCTTTGCACAGGTGGCTCTCTTAGCCTAGAATGCTCTTCTCTCCACTGTCAGAATCTTCCAATGTGTAATGGAAGGAGGATGCCTTTGGAGTCAGGCTGACTTGGGCTGTAAACAGTCCTTCACCACTTTACAAGTTATACAACTCTTGGCAAACTAGTCGGTAGCTCTGAACTCAGTTCTTTGTCTAAGAAGCAGGGCTTATAATATTATACCTTGCTCATTCAGCTGTCTTGCAGCCAAAATACATGTAAAATTCCTGATGATGCTAGATAGTCAAACAAATATTTGCTCCCTTTCTTGATTCCAAAAGTTTCTTTTCAAAGAATAAAGCAAGTTGACTTTTCAAGAAAAAAATGAGCATATAAAATTTTGTAATTAACTTTGATGTTATTTCTCCATGAAATCATCCCCAACTGCCTCAATAAGAATTAAATGCCTCTTTCTGCTCCAATAGCCCATGCTTGTTTCTTTCCTTTCTGCCTTGTATTCTGTCTAGATATTTAAATGACCATCTCCTCCACTGGATGACTGTGTAGGGTCCTCCACTTGGCCCTTCCCAAGTGCAGGGTCAGGTGCATTTCCCTTTGTGTCCACAATACAGTCTTGTGGTCATAGAAGGCCGTCTTCGGAGATCTGTGCTTCATTCAAAGGATTTATCAATTGCCCTGCTGCATGACAGTTGATGATTGTCAATTCTGGCAGAATACATGATCCTATTATCATGTAATAATAAATAGACTCTCTTCATAGACTGGTGTATTGACAAAAATTGGTGAAATGAGGCTTTTGGCTAGTGTCTTGGAATTTTTTTTAAGATACAAATATAACCTCTTTTTAGTAGATTTTTAAATTATGAAACAGCATGTATAAATAGTGAATAAATTAATGTGGGGCTTCCTTTCTTCATGGTGACTAAAGATGGTAAAGAATCTGCCTGTAATGTGGGAGACTCAGATTTGATCCCTGGGTCAGGAAGATTCCCTCATAAAGGGAATGGCAACCTACTCCAGTATTCTTGCCTGAAGAAATCCATGGACAGAGGAGCCTGGCAGGTTACAGTCCATGGGGTCTAAAAACGTTGGAAACAAATGAGTGATTTAAAAGAAAAGAAAAATAAGTTCACGTATGTACATATCATCTTAATAAAATCATTGAACAACCATGAAAAATGTTGGTTGGTTAACGAACAGAAGACAAAGGTGAAGGTTACACGGCCTAGAACAGAACATCGGTTACTGACACTTTGTGGATACTATCGGGCAAAGAGCAGCAACTGTCAAGGACATTGACTACACGCCAGTCTGTGTGCTGGGTACCCTACAGTTTAGTTCTCCTCAGAATATTCTCATAAAAAACGGTTACCTCATGTTATAGATAAGAAAACTGGGGCCCAGTGGGCTTTGATAACTTGCTTGTGTTAGACACTGGTGAGTAGCTTGCCAGGAAGTGCCAGACAGCCGCTGACACCAGTGTAAAGAGAGAAGGAAAAAATTCTGAGTCTTCCCATAAAGCCACTGCCTGGGCTTAGGATACCTGCTTACCTGAGCAACCGTGAGAAGAAACAAAATGAATATTGTGATAAGCCAGCCACTGCCAAAATGCCACACTATTACCCAAGCCAGGGCTTCCAAAATCAAGATCTGGGCGAGGTGAAGGAAGAAGAATCCCAGGTTGGCACTGAACATATTCATGGTCTCTAATGTTCTCCGCAGTTCTTGGAAATCTTCCACCAACTGGGACTGTGAGATAAATGTGCAGGAAAGGAATTAGTTCCTTCAGCGGAGAAGAGGCACAGATGAACATAATTATTAATATATTTTATCAAGGTATGATAACTTAATTTTATGAATAGACATTTATTTATTTAATAAATATAATAATGCATAATTTAAGTAAAAAACAAAATGTTAAAAACTAATAAAAAGTAAAATGCTTAAAACAAGTTATGATAATTTGTTTGCTGGAAAAGAAACAGATGAGTAGTGATTTGTAAACTGTCCTCAAAATGTTACGGGAATCATAAATTACTTCATTTGAGGGGGCCTGGGGGAACTTCAATGAAGAGATACATAACTCTAACAATTCTCTTTTTAAAACTGATTCAGTTCAGTTCACTTCAGTCGCTCAGACGTGTCTGACCTTTGCGACCCCATGAATCACAGCATGCCAGGCATCCCTGTCCATCACCAAATCCCAGAGTCCACTCAAACTAATGTCCATCGAGTTGGTGATGCCACCCAGACATCTCATCCTCTGTCGTCCCATTTTCCTCCTGCCACCAATCCCTCCCATTATCAGGGTCTTTCCAATGAGTCAACTCTTCGCATAAGGTGGCCAAAGTATTGGAGTTTCAGCTTTAACATCAGTCCTTCCAATGAACACCCAGGACTGATCTCCTTTAGGTGGACTGGTTGGATCTTCTTGCAGTCCAAGGGACTCTCAAGAGTCTTCTCCAGCACAACAGTTCAAAAGCATCAATTCTTTGGCGATCAGCTTTCTTCACAGTCCATCTCTCACATCCATACATGACCACTGGAAAAACCATAGCCTTGATTAGATGGACCTTTGTTGGCAAAGTAATGTCTCTGCTTTTTAACATGCTATCTAGGTTGGTCATAGCTTTACTTCCAAGGAGTAAACATCTTTTAATTTCGTGGCTGTAATCACCATCTGCAGTGATTTTAGAGCCCAAAAAATAAAGTCTGACACTGTTTCCACTGTTTCCCCATATATATCCCATGAAAGGATGAGACCAAATGCCATGATCTTATTTTTCTGAATGTTGAGCTTTAAGCCAACTTTTCAATCTCCTCTTTCACATTTTTTTTTTTTTTGATGCTTTCGAATTGTATTGCTTGAGAAGTCTCTCTCTCTCTCTCTCTCTTTTTTTTTACTTTACATTATTATATTGGTTTTGAAATACACTGACATGAATCTGCCCCGGGTGTACATGTGTTCCCCATCTTGAACACCCCTCCCACCTTCCTCCCCATCCCATCCCTCTGGTTCATCCCAGTACACCAGCCCCAAGCATCTTGTATCATGCATTGAACCTGAACTGGCGATTCGTTTCACATATGATAGTATTTCAATGCCATTCTCCCTAATCATCCCACCCTCGCCCTCTCCCATAGAGTCCAAAAGACTGTTCTATATATCTGTGTCACTTTTGCTGTCACGTATACAGGGTTATCGTTGCCATCTTTCTAAATTCCACATGCGTTAGTATACTGTATCGGTGTTTTTCTTTCTGGCTTACTTCACTCTGTATAATAGGCTCCAGTTTCATCCTCCTCATTAGAACTGATTCAAATGTATCCTTTTTAATTACTGAGTAATGCTCCATTATGTACACGTACCACAGCTTTCTTATCCATTCATCTGCAGATGGACATCTAGGTTTCTTCCATGTCCTGGCTATTATAAACAGTGCTGCAATGAACATTGGAGTACACGTGTCTCTTTCAATTCTGGTTTCCTCGGTGTGTAAGGCCAGGAGTGCGATTGCTGGGTCGTATGGCAGTTCTATTTCCAGTTTTTTAAGGAATCTCCACACTGTTCTCCATAGTGGCTGGACTAGTTTGCATTCCCACCAACAGTGTAAGAGGGTTCCCTTTTCTCCACACCCTCTCCACCATTTATTGCTTGTAGACATTTGAATAGCAGCCATTATGACTGGGGTGAAATGGTAACTCATTGTGGTTTTGATTTGCATTTCTCTGATTATGAAGGATGTTGAGCATCTTTTCATGTGTGTGTTAGCCATTTGTATGTCTTCTTTGGAGAAATGTCTATTTAGTTCTTTGGCCCATTTTTTCATTTGGTCGTTTATTTTTCTGGAATTGAGCTGCAGGTGTTGCTTGTATATTTTGGAGATTAATTCTTTGTCAGTTGCTTCACTTGCTATTATTTTCTCCCATTCTGAAGGCTGTCTTTTCACCTTGCTTATAGTTTCCTTTGCTGTGCAGAAGCTTTTGATTTTAATTAGGTCCCATTTGTTTATTTTTGCTTTTATTTCTGATATTCTGGGAGGTAGGTCATGGAGGACACTGCCATGATTTATGTCGGAGAGTGTTTTGCCTATGTTCTCCTCTAGGAGTTTTATAGTTTCTGGCCTTACATTTAGATCTTTAATCCATTTTGAGTTTATTTTTGTGTATGGTATTAGGGAGTGTTCCAGTTTCATTTTTTTACAAGTAGTTGACCAGTTTTCCCAGCACCACTTGTTAAAGAGATTGTCTTTTCTCCATCGAATATTCTTGCCTCCTTTGTCAAAGATAAGGTGTCCATATGTGTATGGATTTATCTCTGGGATTTCAATTTTGTTCCATTGACCTATATTTCTGTCTTTATGCCAGTACCATACTGTCTTGATGACTGTGGCTTTGTAGTAGAGCCTGAAGTCCAGCAGGATGATTCCACCAGTTCCATTCTTCTTTCTTAAAACTGCTTTGGCTATCCGAGGTTTTTTCTATTTCCATACAAATTGTGAAATTATTTGTTCTACCTCTGTGAAAAATACCATTGGTAGCTTGATAAGGATTGCATTGAACCTATAAATTACTTTGGGTAATATATTCATTTTCATAATGTTTATTCTTCCAATCCATGAACATGGTATATTTCTCCACCTATTAGTGTCCTCTCTGATTTTTGTCACCAGTGTTTTATAGTTTTCTATATATAAGCCTTTTGTTTCTTTTTTTTTTTTTGCTTTAATTTTTTTTTTTAATTTTTGTTTTTATTGGAGGCTAATTATTTTACAATATTATATTGGTTGGTTTTGTCATACACTGACATGAATCCGCCCTGGGTGTACATGAGTTCCCCCTCCAGAACCCCCCTCCCACATCCCTCCTCCCCTTATCCTCCCTCTGGGTCATCCCTGCATACCTGCCCTGAGCATCCTGTAACATGCATCGACCCTGAACTGGCGATTCGTTTCACATATGATAATATACATGTTTCAATGCCATTCTCCCAAACCATCCCACCCTCACCCTCTCCCACAGAGTCCCAAAGACTGTTCTATACATCTGTGTCTCTTTTGCTGTCTCGTATACAGGGTTATCATTTGCATCTTTCTAAATTCCATATATATGCATTAGTATATTGTATTGGTGTTTTTCTTTCTGGCTTACTTCACTCTGTATAATAGGCTCTAGTTTCATCCACCTCATTAGAACTGATTCAAATGCATTCTTTTTAATGGCTGAGTAATACTCCATTGTGTATATGTACCAAAGCTTTCTTATCCATTCGTCTGCAGATGGACATCTAGGTTGCTTACATGTCCTGGCTATTATAAACAGTGCTGCAATGAACATTGGAGTACATGTGTCTCTTTCAATTCTGGTTTCCTCGGTGTGTATGCCCAGGAGTGCGATTGCTGGATCATATGACAGTTCTATTTCCAGGTTTTGAGGAATCTCCGCACTGTTCTCCATAGTGGCTGTACTAGTTTGCATTCCCACCAACAGTGTAAGAGGGTTCCCTTCTCTCTTTTGTTTTTTTACATAGATATCTTCTTAAGTATTTTATTCTTTTCGTTGCAACGGTGAATGGAATTGTTTCTTTAATTTCTCTTTCTATTTTCTCATTATTAGTGTATAGGAATGCAAGGGATTTCTGTGTGTTGTTTTTAGATCCTGCAAATTTAATATATTCATCGATTAGTTCTAGTAGTTTTCTGGTAGAGTCTTTAGGGTTTTCTGTGTAGAGGATCATGTCATCAGCAAACAGTGAAGTTTTACTGAGTTTTACTGCTTCTTTTCCAATTTGGATTCCTTTTTTTTTTTTTTTTCTGCTCTGATTGCTGTGGCCAAAATTTCCAAAACTATCTTGAATAGTAGTGGTGAGAGTGGGCACCCTTGTCTTGTTCCTGACTTTAGGGGAAATGCTTTCAATTTTTCACCATTGAGGATAATATTTGCTGTGGGTTTGTCATATATAGTTTTTATTATGTTGAGGAATGTTCCTTCTATTCCCACCTTCTGGAGGGTTTTTATCATAAATGGATGTTGAATTTTTGTCAAAGGTTTTCTCTGCATCTATTGAGATAATCATATGGTTTTTATTTTTCATTTTGTTAATGTGGTGTATTACTTTGTTTGATTTGCGGATATCAAAGAATCCTTGCATCCCTGGGATAAAGCCCACTTTGTCATGATGTATGATCTTTTTAATGTGTTGCCAGATTCTGATTGCTAGAATTTTCTTAAGGATTTTTGCATCTATGTTCATCAGTGATATTGGCCTGTGGTTCTCTTTTTTTGTGGCATCTTTGTCAGGTTTTGGTATTAGGGTGATGGTGGCCTCTAGAATGAGATTGGAAGTTTACATTCCTCTGCAATTTTCTGGAAGAGTTTGAGTTGACTTTTTTCTTGTTTCTTGAGGTATCTCTGTATTGCTATGAACCTTGCCCTTAGCACTGCTTTTACAGTGTTCCACAGGTTTTAGGTTTTTCATTTTCATCCTTTCTATGCATATTTTTATTTCTTCTATCATTTGTTTGTTATTCAGCAGCATGTTGTTCAGCATCCATATGTTGGCATTTTTAATAGTTTTTCTCCTGTAATTGAGATCTAGTCTTACTGCATTGTGGTCAGAAAAAATGCTTGGAATGATATCAATTTTCTTGACTTTACCAAGGCTAGATTTTTGGCCCAGGATATTATCTATCCTGGAAAAAGTTCTGTGTGAGCTTGAGAAGAAGGTGAAGTTCATTGTTTTGGGGTGGAATGTCCTATAGAAATCTATTAGGTCTAACTGGTCTATTGAACCATTTAACGTTTGTGTTTCCTTGTTAATTTATTGTTTAGTTGATCTATCCTTAGGTGTGAGTGGGGTATTAAAGTCTCCCACTATTATTGTGTTAATGTTAATTTCCCCTTTCATACTTGTTAGCATTTATCTTACATATTATGGTGCTCCTATGTTCGGTGCATATATATTTATAATTGTTTTATCTTCTTCTTGGATTGATCCTTTGATCATTATGTAGTTTCCTTCTTTGTCTCTTTTTGCAGCCTGTGTTTTAAAGTCTATTTTATCTGATATGAGTATTGCTACTCCTGCTTTCTTTTGGTCTCTATTTGCGTGGAATATCTTTTTCCAGCCTTCATCTTCAATCTGAATGTGTCCCTCGTTTTGAGGTAGGTCTTTTATGGACAACATATATAGGGGTCTTGTTTTTGTATCCATTCAGCCAGTCTTTGTCTTTTGGTTGGGTCATTCAACCCACTTACATTTAAGGTAATTATTGATAAGTATGATCCCGTTGCCATTTACTTTATTATTATGGGTTCGAGTTCATACACCCTTTCTGTGTTTCCTGTCTAGAGAATATCCTTTAGCACTTGTTGGAGAGCTGGTTTGATGGTGCTGAATTCTCTCAGCTTTTGCTTGTCTTAAAGCTTTTGATTTCTCCTTCATATTTGAATGAGATCCTTGCTGGGTACAGTAATCTGGGCTGTTGGTTATTTTCTTTCAACACTTTAAGTATGCCCTGCCATTCACTCCTGGCCTGAAGAGTTTCTATTGAAAGATCAGCTGTTGTCCTTATGGGGGTCCCCTTGTGTGTTATTTGTTGCTTTTCTTTTGCTGATTTTAATATTTGTTCTTTGTGTTTCATCTTTGTTAATTTGATTAATATGTATCTTGGGATATTTCTCCTTGGGCTAATCCTGTTTGGGACTCTCTGGGGTTCTTGGACTTGGGTGATTATTTCCTTCCCCATTTTAGGGAAATTTTCAACTATTATCTCCTCAAGTATTTTCTCATCATCTTTCTTCTTGTCTTCTTCTTCTGGGGCTCCTATGATTCAGATGTTGGGGCGTTAACATTATCCCAGAGATCTCTGAGATTGTCCTCATTTCTTTAAATTGTTTTTCTTTTTTCTTCTCTGTTTCATTTATTTCTACCATTCTACCTTCTAACTCACTTATTCTATCTTCCGCCTTCGTTATTCTACTGTTGGTTCCCTCCAGAGTGTTTTTGATCTCATCTGTTGCATTATTCATTGTATATTGACTCTTTTTATTTCTTCTAGATCCTTGTTAAACCTTTCTTGCATCTTCTCAATCTTTGTCTCCAGGTTATTTATTTTAACTCCAATTTGTTTTCAAGATTTTGGATCATTTTCACTATCATTTTTCAGAATTCTTTATCAGGTAGGTTCCCTATCTCTTCCTCTTTGTTTGGGTTGGTGGGCATTTATCCTGTTCCTTAATTTGCTGGGCATTTCTCTGACTCTTCGTCTTACTTATATTGCTGTGTTTGGGGTGGCCTTTCCGTCTTCTGACAGTTTGTGGAGTTCTGCCTATTGTGGAGTTTCCTCACTGTGGGTGAGGTTGGATGGGTGGCTTGTCAAGATTCCCTGTTTAGGGAAGCGTGTATCGGTGTTTTGGTGGGTGGTGCTGGATTTCTTCTCTCTGGAGTGCAATGAAGTGTCCAGTAATGAGTATGAGATGTCAATGGGTTTGGCGTGACTTTGGACAGCCTGTATATTGAAGCTCAGGGCTATGTTCCTGTGTTGCTGGAGAATTTGCATGGTGTGTCTTTCTCTGTAACTTGTTGACCCTTGGGTGGTGCTTGGTTTCAGTGTAGGTGTGGAGGCATTTGATGAGCTCCTATTGATGAATGTTCCCTGGAGTCAGGAGTTCTCTGGTGTTCTCAGGATTCGGGCTTAAGCCTCTTGCCTCTGGTTTTTGGTCTTATTCTTGGAGTAGCCTCTAGACTTCTCTATCTGTCAATTCCAAGGTGGTCCCCTCTGTTTTAGCTTCTGTTTGCTGGTCTCTTAAGTGTCTAATTTCTGCCCTGACACTAGGGGGCGGAGGTGGATACTTTTAAAGGCTCACTTTTTCAGTTGTGCTGTGGGAAAGGAAGAACGCTGCAGACAAATATCTCTGGGGTCTGTGGGGAGTGATCGCAGTGTCTTGACCACACTGGGTTTGCCCCACTCAAGACGTGTGTGCTGTCCCAGTCTACACTGCACAAGCTCTGGGTTACTCTGCCGGGAACTGTCTGTGTCCAGCGCTGGGGTGCATTCACATCCCAGGTCTAAGCCACTCAGGTTCAGGTACTCGGGTACTTCACAAAGGCACAGACTTGTTTCGGCCTGTGTTTTGTGACCTTCCCCGGTCTGAGCAGCTCAGGTAACCAGGTGTTTGGCGAGCGTGGTTGCTGCCACTTGTCGCCTCCCTGTCCCTGCCACTCGGTTTCCTGGGTGTACAACCAGTGCACCTTCTCAGGAGAATGTCGACCAGCCAGAAACCCAAGAAGTCTTGGTTAGCAACGAAGCCCGCTTGCAGTTTGGTATCGGATACCTCACTGGGGCCGTGATTGCCCCCTTCCGGCTCTGGCTGCCCTCCCCTGCCTGTCTCTGTGGGGGATGGGCCATCTGCAGCCAGCATGCTCTACTCAGTCCTTTGTTCTGTGAGCAGGACTGGCGGAGTCTTAGTGCTTTTCACCTTTTTGCGGGGTAACAATCCCACAGTATGCTTTGCTATCTCCAGTTAGGCCTCTCAGATTGCCCTCGCGGCATTCAGGCCTAGTCCTTACTCTGAGAAGTGCAGCTGTTGCCTCCCTGCCCAGCCCCCGCTTGCTAATGGTGGATGCGGGCATCTGCAATGCTTCTCGGCTGGGAGTTACCGTTTGGCGCGTAATCTGTGCGTTTTACTTATTAAGTTCTTTTTCCTCCTGGTTATGTTGCCCTCTGAGGTTCCAAGGCTGGCCACAGACTCGCCAGTGAGAGTGTTTCCTGGTGTTTGGAAACCTCTTTTTAAAGCCTCCCTTCCTGGGACGGAGCTCTGTTCCTCCCTCTTTTGTCTCTCTTTTTATCTTTTATGTTTTTTCCTACCTCCTTTCAAAGACAGTGGGATGCTTTTCTGGGTGCCTAATGTCCTCTGCAGGCATTCAGAAGTTGTTTTGTGGAATTTATTCAGCGTTCAAATGTTTTTTTGATGAATTTCTGGGGGAGAAAGTGGTCTCCCCATCCTATTCCTCTGCTATCTTTGCAATGTTTTCATCCTCTTTCACTTTCATCAAGAGGCTTTTCAGTTCTTCTTCAGTTTCTTCCGTAAGGGTGGTGTCATCTACATATCTGAGGTTATTAATATTTCTTCCAGCAATCCTGATTCCAGCTTGTTCTTCTTCCAGCACGGTGATTCTCATGATGTACACTGCATATAAGTTAAATAAGCAGGGTGACAATATACATCCTTGATGTACTCCTTTTCCTATTTGGAACCAGTCTGTTGTTCCATGACCAGTTCTAACTGTTGCTTCCTGGCCTGCATACAGGTTTCTCAAGAGGCAGGTCAGGTGGTCTGGTATTCCCATCTCTTTCAGAATGTTCCACAGTATATTGTGATCCACACAGTCAGAGGCTTTGGCATAGTCAATAAAACAGAAATAGATGTTTTTCTGGAACACTCTTGTGTTTTTGATGATCCAGAGGATGTTGGCAATTTGATCTCTGGTTCTTCTGCCTTTTCTAAAACCAGCGTGAACAAATGGAAGTTCACAGTTCACGTATTGCTAAAGCCTTAATTAAAAAAATTTTGATGCAGATCATTTCTTTCGAAGTCTTTATTGAATTTGGGACAATTATTGCTTTTATTTTTTTATTTTTTTTGCGGGGTGGGGGGTCTGTGAGGCATGTGAGATCTTGGTTTCCTGACAAGGGATACAACCTGCACTCCCTGCATTGAAAGGAGAAGTCTTAATGACTGGGCTTCCAGGGAAAACCCCCAAAAGTAATTTTCTATTTTTCGAAACAAAAACTATTATTGAAGTATAATTGATTAACAACGTTGTATTGAAGTCACCTGTCCAACCCCACACACAAAGAGGAAACTACATAATAAAGAGATCTCCACAAACGGCCAGAAGAGGGAAAGGCCACCCCAAGCAAGGCATTATAAGCAAGATGAAGAGGCAGAGAAATACCCAGCAAGTAAAGGAACAAGATAAATGCCCACCAACACAAACAAAAGAGGAAGATATAGGAAATCTACCTGATAAAGAATTTCGAATTTTGGTGGTAAAAATGATTCAAAATCTTGAAAGCAAAATGGAGTTACAGATAAATAACCTGGAGAAAAGGATTGAGAAGATGGAAGAAAGGTTTAAGAAGGACTTAGAGGAAATAAAAAAGAGTCAATATACAATGAATAATGCAATTGATGAGATCAGAAACACTCTGGAGGGAACAAACAGTAGAATAACAGAGGCAGAAGACAGGATAAGCGAACTAGAAGATAGAACTGTAGAAATAAATGAAACAGAGAGGAAAAAAGAAAAACAAATTAAAAGAAATGAGAACAATATTAGACACCTATGGGACAATGTTAAACGCTCCAACATTCGAATCATAGGTGAGGAGATAATAGTTGAAAACGTCCCTAAATAGGAAAAGAAATAATCACCCAAGTTCAAGAAACCCAGAGAGTCCCCAACAGGATAAACCCAAGGCGAAATACTCCAAGACACATATTAATCAAATTAACAAAGATCAAACACAAAGAACAAATATTAAAAGCAGCAAGGGAAAAACAGCAAATAACACACAAGGGGATTTCCATAAGGATAACAGCCGATCTTTCAACAGAAACTCTTCAGGCCAGGAGGGAATGGCAAGACATACTTAAAGTGATGAAAGAAAATACCCTACATCCCAGACTACTGTACCCAGCAAGGATCTCATTCAAATATGAAGGAGAAATCAAAAGCTTTACAGACAAGCAAAAGCTGAGAGAATTCAGCATCACCAAACCAGCTCTCCAACAAATGCTAAAGGATCTTTCCTAGACAGGAAACACAGAAAGGGTGTATAAACTTGAACCCAAGGCAATAAAGAAAATGGCTACGGGATCGTACTTATCAATAATTACCTTAAACATAAATGGGTTGAATGCCCCAACCAAAAGACAAAGGCTGGCTGAATGGATACAAAAACAAGACCCCCATATATGTTGTCTGCAAGAGACCCACCTCAAAACGAGGGACACACACAGACTGAAAGTGAAGGGCTGGAAAAAGATATTCCATGCAAATAGAGACCAAAAGAAAGCAGGAGTAGCAATACTCATATCAGATAAAATAGACTTTAAAATAAAGGCTGTGAAAAGAGACAAAGAAGGAAACTACATAATGATCAAAGGATCAATCCAAGATGAAGATATAACAATTATAAATATTTATGCACCCAACATAGGAGCACCGCAATATGTAAGACAATTACTAACAAGTATGAAAGGGGAAATTAACAATAATGCAATAATAGTGGGAGATTTTAATACCCCACTTACATCTACGGAAAGATCAACTAAACAGAAAATTAACAAGGAAACACAAACTTTAAATGATACAATAGACCAGTTAGACCTAATAGAAATCTATAGGACATTTCACCCCAAAACAATGAATTTCACCTTTTTCTCAAGTGCACACGGAACCTTTTCCAGGACAGATCACATCCTGGGCCATAAATCTAGCCTTGGTAAATTCAAAAAAGTTGAAATCATTCCATGCATCTTTTCTGACCACAATGCAGTAAGATTAGATCTCAATTATGGGAGAAAAACAATTAAACATGCCAACATATGGAGGCTGAACAACACGCTGCTGAATAATGAACAAATCATAGAAGAAATCAAAAGAGAAATCAAAATGTGCATAGAAATGAATGAAAATGAAAACACAACAACCCAAAACCTCTGGGACACTGTAAAAGCGGTGCTAAGGGGGAAGTCCATAGCAATACAGGCACACATCAAGAAACAAGAAAAAAGTCAACTAAATAACCTAACTCTACATCTAAAGCAACTAGAAAAGGAAGAAATGAAGAACCCCAGGGTCAGTAGAAGGAAAGAAATCGTAAAAATTAGGGCAGAGATAAATGCAAAAGAAACAAAAGAGACCATAGCAAAAATCAACAAAGCCAAAAGCTGGTTCTTTGAGAAGGTAAATAAAATTGACAAACCGCTAGCCAGACTTATCAAGAAACAAAGGGAGAAGAACCAAATCAATAAAATTAGAAATGAAAATGGAGAGATCACAACTGACAACACAGAAATACAAAGGATTATTAGAGAATACTATCAGCAATTATATGGCAATAAAATGAATAACCTGGAAGAAATGGACAAATTCCTAGAAAAGTACAACTTTCCAAAACTGAACCAGGAAGAAATAGAAAATCTGAACAGACCCATCACAAGCACGGAACTAGAGGCTGTAATCAGGAATCTTCCAACAAACAAAAGCCCAGGTCCAGACGGCTTCACAGCCGAATTCTACCAAAAATTTAGAGAAGAGCTAACACCTATTCTACTCAAACTCTTCCAGAAAATTGCTGAGGAAGGGAAACTCCCAAACTCATTCTATGAGGCCACCATCACCCTAATCCCAAAACCTGGTAAAGACCCCACAAAAAAAGAAAACGACAGGCCAATATCACTGATGAACATAGATGCAAAAATCCTTAAGAAAATTCTAGCAATCAGAATCCAACAACACATTAAGAAGATCATACATCATGACCAAGTGGGCTTTATCCCAGGAATGCAAGGATTCTTCAATATCCGCAAATCAATCAACGTAATACACCACATTAACAAACTGAAAAATAAAAATCATATGATTATCTCAATAGATGCAGAGAAAGCCTTTGACAAAATTCAACATCCATTTATGATAAAAACCCTCCAGAAAGTGGGAATAGAAGGGACATACCTCAACATAATAAAAGCTATATATGACAAACCCACAGCAAACATTATCCTCAATGGTGAAAAACTGAAAGCATTTCCCCTAAAGTCAGGAACAAGACAAGGGTGCCCACTCTCACCACTACTATTCAACATAGTTCTGGAAGTTTTGGCCACAGCAATCAGAGCAGGAAAAGACATAAAAGGAATCCAAATTGGAAAAGAAGAAGTAAAACTTTCACTGTTCGCTGATGACATGATCCTCTACACAGAAAACCCTAGAGACTCTACCAGAAAACTACTAGAGCTGATCAATGATTACAGTAACGTTGCAGGATATAAAATCAACACACAGAAATCCCTTGCATTCCTATACACTAATAATGAGAAAATAGAAAGAGAAATTAAGGAAACTATTCCATTCACTGTTGCAACGAAAAGAATTAAATACTTAGGAATATATCTACCTAAGGAAACAAAAGACTTGTACATAGAAAACTATAAAACACTACTGAAAGCAATCAAAGAGGACACTAATAGATGGAGAAATATACCATGTTCATGGATTGGAAGAATAAATATTGTAAAAATGAGTACAATACCCAAAGTAATTTATACATTCAATGCAATCCCTATCAAGTTACCAACGATATTTTTCACAGAACTAGAACAAATAATCTCACAATTTATATGGAAATACAAAAAACCTCGAATAGCCAAAGCAATCTTGAGGAAGAAAAATGGAACTGGGGGAATTAACCTGCTGGGCTTCAGGCTCTACTACAAAGCCACAATTATCAAGACAGTATGGTACTGGCATAAAGACAGAAATATAGATCAATGGAACAAAATAGAAAGCCCAGAGATAAATCCACGCACCTATGGACACCTCATCTTTGACAAAGGAGGCAAGAATATAAAATGGAGAAAAGACAGTCTCTTTAACAAGTGGTGCTGGGAAAACTGGTCAGCCAGTTGTAAAAGAATGAAACTAGAACACTTCCTAACACCATACACAAAAATAAATTCAAAGTGGATTAGAGACCTAAATGTAAGACCAGAAACTATAAAACTCCTAGAGGAGAACGTAGGCAAAACACTCTCCGACATAAATCACAGCAGGATCCTCCATGACCCACCTCTCAGAATATTGGAAATAAAAGCAAAAATAAACAAATGGGACCTAATTAAAATCAAAAGCTTCTGCACAGCAAAGGAAACTATAAGTAAGGTGAAAAGACAGCCTTCAGAATGGGAGAAAATAACAGCAAATGAAGCAACGGATAAAGGATTAATCCCTAAAATATACAAGCAGCTCCTGCAGCTCAATTCCAGAAAAATAAATGACCCAATCAAAAAATGGGCCAAAGAACTAAACAGACATTTCTCCAAAGAAGACATAAAGATGGCTAACAAACACATGAAAAAATGCTCAACATCCTTCATAATCAGAGAGATGCAAATCAAAACCACAATGAGATACCATTTCACACCAGTCAGAATGGCTGCTATCCAAAAGTCTACATGCAATAAATGCTGGAGAGGATGTGGAGAGAAAGGAACCCTCTTACACTGTTGGTGGGAATGCAAACTAGTACAGCCACTATGGAGAACAGTGTGGAGATTCCTCAAAAAACTGGAAATAGAACTGCCATATGATCCAGCAATCGCACTCCTGGGCATACACACCGAGGAAACCAGAATTGAAAGAGACACATGTACTCCAATGTTCATTGCAGCACTGTTTATAATACCCAGGACATGGAATCAACCTAGATGTCCATCTGCAGACGAATGGATAAGAAAGCTTTGGTACATATGCACAATGGAGTATTATTCAGCCATTAAAATGAATACATTTGAATCAGTTCTAATGAGGTGGATGAAACTGGAGCCTATTATACAGAGTGAAGTCAGCCAGAAAGAAAAACACCAATACAGCATACTAACGCATATATATGGAATTTAGAAAGATGCAAATGATAACCCTGTATACGAGACAGCAAAATAGACACAGATGTATAGATCAGTCTTTGGGACTCTGTGGGAGAGGGTGAGGGTGGGATGATTTGGGAGAATGTCATTGAAACACGTATGTTGTCATATGTGAAATGAATCACTAGTTCAGGGTCAATGCATGTTATAGGATGCTCGGGGCTGGCATGCGGGGATGACCCAGAGGGAGGATAAAGGGAGGAGGGAGGTGGGAGGGGGGTTCAGGAGGGGGAACTTATGTAAACCCGGGGCGAATTCATGTCAATGTATGGCAAAACCAACCAATATAATGTTGCAAAATAATTTGCCTCCATTAAAAAATAAATTAATTACCAAAAAAAAAATAATAAAAATAAAGTCTTATTGCAAAAAAAAAACAATGTTGTATTGGTTTCAGGTGTACAGCAAATTATATATATATACATATATATATATATATATACACACACACACCAACACATGGTTTCCTCAGATTCTCTTCCATTGTAGATCATTATGAGATACTGAATATTGATCCCTGTCATACAGCATTTCCTTGTTGTTTGTCTGTTTTATATATAGAAGTGTGCATCTATTGATCATAATTGCCTTTTTAAATTAATATGTTGTTTGATCTCTGATTATACTTTGGGGAATTTTGCCATCTATATGGATCTGTGTTAGTTTCACGAGCCTCCCTCCAAAGTTCATCAGGCACTCTATCTATCAGACCTAGTCCCTTAAATCTATTTCTCACTTCCACTGTATAATCATAAGGGATTTGATTTAGGTTATATATGAATGGTCTAGTGGTTTTCCCTACTTTCTTCAATTTCAGTCTGAATTTGGCAATAAGGAGTTCATGATCTGAGCCACAGTCAGCTCTTGGTCTTGCTTTTGCTAACTGTATAGAGCTTCTCCATCTTTGGCTGCAAAGAATATAATCAATTTGATTTCGGTGTTGACCATCTGGTGATGTCCATGTGTAGAGTCTTCTCTTGTGTTGTTGGAAGAGGGTGTTTGCTATGACCAGTGCGTTTTCTTGGCAAAACTCTATTAGCGTTTGCCCTGCTTCATTCCGTGCTCCGAAGCCAAATTTGCCTGTCACTCCAGGTGTTTCTTGACTTCCCTCTTTTGCATTCCAGTCCCCTATAATGAAAAGGACATCTTTTTTGGGTGTTAGTTCTAAAAGGTCTTGTAGGTCTTCATAGAACCATTCAACTTTGGCTTCTTCAGCATTACTGGTTGGGGCATATGCTTGGATTGCTGTAATATTGAATGGTTTGTCTTGGAAATGAACAGAGATCATTCTGTCATTTTTAAGATTGCATCCAAGTAGTGCATTTCAGACTTTGCTTGACCATGATGGCTATTCCATTTCTTCTAAAGAATTCCTGCCCACAGTAGTAGATATAATGGTTATCTGAGTTAAATTCACCCATAGTATATTAAAAAGCAGAGACATTACTTTGCCAACAAAGGTCCGTCTAGTCAAGGCTATGGTTTTTCCAGTGGTCGTGTATGGATGTGAGAGTTGGACTGTGAAGAAAGCTGATCGCCGAAGAATTGATGCTTTTGAACTGTGGTGCTGGAGAAGACTCTTGAGAGTCCCTTGCACTGCAAGGAGATCCAACCAGTCCATTCTAAACGAGCTCAATCCTGGGTGTTCATTGGAAGGACTGATGCTAAAGCTGAAACTCCAATACTTTCACCACCTCATGCGACGAGTTGACTCACTGGAAAAGACTCTGATGCTGGGAAGGATTGGGGGCGGCAGGAGAAGGGGACGACAGAGAATGAGATGGCTGGATGGCATCACCGACTCATGGACATGAGTTTGAGTGAACCCCGGGAGTTGGTGATCGACAGGGAGGCCTGGCGTGCTATGATTCATGGGGTCGCAAAGAGTCGGACACAATTGAGCGACTGAACTGAACTGTGTTAGTTTCTATGTTTTCCGCTCTTTAGCATATCCAAAAGGCTCCTTTATGAATGACAGAGTTCACTTGGATTAGCTCAAAGGATGGATTTCCTGTGAAGTGCTCAGAATCTCTGCAGGAATGAGACAGGTTCTCCCGTGGTCTTAGTGTGTGTGTCCATTGGTTGGAGGAGTCCTGATTATGTGTGCATGTGCTGTGCTTATGTATGCAGGTCAAGTGCTAGCATGGATTTCATATTTGTACATCAGACTCGACAGTCAGTGAAAGGCCTGGGAAGAAATAACTCCTTAGCTTAATGACTATAATGGGTTTGAAACTCAGACTGTTGAGAAAATGATGAGGGTATAAGAATGAAAACTGGATTGTTCAGATATAAAAGAGAAGAGAAATTTGAAATAATAGTAAAAAAAAAAAAAAGAGCTATGAACAAAATTCTAGAAGCAACAAAATTCATTGATACAACCTTTAAATGATCCAATGTCTGGGAAAAGTCTGGATGGGCTCATCTCTCGAGGCCCCATGAACATCAGAATTCTGGTGGCATATATAACTTTACTAGATCACACAAGTGTGCTAGTCAACAGAAGAGTCTGAAATACAGTACTTGGGTGCAAAATCAATAATGAAAGATGATCTCTGTTCATTTCCAAGGGAAACCATTCAATATCAGAGTAATCCAAGTCTGTGCCCAGACCACTAATGCTGAAGAAGCTGAAGTTGGATGGTTCTCTGAAGACCTACAAAACCATCTAGAACTAAGACCAGAAAAAGATATCCTTTTCATCATCAGTTGAGTTAAGTCACTCAGTCGTGTTTGACTCTTGGCAACCCAATGGACTGCTGCATGCTAGGCTTCCCTGTCCATCACCAACACCTGAAACTTAGTTAAACTCATGTCCATAGAGTCGGGGTTGCCATCCAACCATCTCATCCTCTGTCCTCCCCTCCTCATCCTGCCTTCAATCTTTCCCAGCATCAGGGTCTTTTCAAATGAGTCAGTTCTTCACATCAGGTAGCCAAAGTATTGGAGCTCCAGCTTCAGCATCAGTCCTTGCAATGGACATTCAGGATTATTTCCTTTAGGATTGACTAGTTTGACCTCCTTGCTGTCCAAGGGACTCTCAAGAGTCTTCTCCAACACCACAGTTCAAAAGCATCAATTCTTCAGCACTTAGTTTTCTTTCATCATAGGGGATTGGAATGAAAAAGAAGGAAGTCAAGAGATACCTGGAGTAATAGGAATCTCTTGGAGATGGCCTTGGAGTACAAAATGAAGCTGGGCAAAGGCTAACAGAGCTTTGTCAAGAGAACACACTGGTCATAACAAACACTCCTTCCAACAACATAATAGATGACTCTACACAAGGACATCACCAGATGGTCAGTACTGAAATCAGATTGATTATATTATTTGAAGCCAAAGATGGAGAAGTTCTATACAGTCAGCAAAACCTTGACTGGGGGCTGATTATGGCTCAGACCATGAATTCCTGATTGCAAAATTCAGACTTAAATTGAAGAAAGTAGGGAAAACCACTAGGCCATTCAGTTATGACCTAGAATAAATCCCTTGCAGTTATACAGTGGAAGTGAGAAATAGATTCAAGGGATAAGATCTGATAGACAGAGTGCCTGAAGAACTATGGACAGAGGTTTGTAACGTTGTACTGGAAGTTGTGATTAAAATCATCTACAAAGAAAATAAATCCAAAATGGTAAAGTGGTGTCTGAGAAGGCCTTACAAATAGCTGAGAAAAGAAGAGAAGTGAAAGACAAAGGAGAAAAGGAAAGATATACCCAACTGAATGTAGAGTTCCATAGAATAACAAGGAGAGATAAGAATGCCTTCCTCAGTGATCAGTGCAAAGAAATAGATGAAAACAATAGAATGGGAAAGACTGGAGATCTCTTCAAGAAAATTAGAGACACCAAGGGAAAATTTCATACAAAATGGGTACAATAAAGGACAGAAACCATATGAACCTAACAGAAGCAGAAGATATCAAGAAGTGGCAAGAATACACAGAAGAACTGTACAAAGAAGATCTTAATGCCCAAGATAACCATGATGGTGTTGTGATGACTCACCTAGAGCCAGACATGCTGGAGTGTGAAGTCAAGTGGACCTTTGGAAGCATCACTACCAACAAAGCTAGCAAAGGTGATAGAATTCCACCTAAGCTATTTCAAATCCTAAATGATGATTCTGTGAAAATGCTGCACTCAACATGCCAGCAGATTTGGGAAATGCAGCTATGGCCAAAGGACTTGAAAAATCATTTTTCATCAAGCCTCTGTAAAATTGCACTCATTTCGCATGGGAGCAAAGTAATGCTTAAAATTCTTCAAGCTAGGTTTCAACAGTATGTGAACTGAGAACTTCCAGATGTTCAAGCTGGATTTAGAAAAGACAGAGGAACCAGCAATCAAATTGCTAACATTGTTGGACCATAGAGAAAGCAAGGGAATTCCAAAAGACATCTACTTCTGCTCCACTTACTATGCTAAAGCCTTTGACCATATGGATCACAACAAACTGTGGAAAATTCTTCAATAGGCGGGAATACCAGACCGCCTTACCAGCCTCCTGAGCAACCTGTAGGCAGGTCAAGAAGCCACAGTTAGAACTGGACATGGAACAATGGAGTGGTTCCAAATTGTGAAAGGAGTACATCAAGGCTATATGTTGTCACCCTGCTTATTTAACTTCTATGCAGATTATATGAGAAAGGTTGGGCTGGATGAAGCAGAAGGTGGAATCAAGATTTCTGGGAGAAATATCAATAATCTCAGATATGTAGACGATACCACCCTTATGGCAGAAAGTGAAGAGGACCTAAAGGGCCTCTTGATGAAGGTGAAAGAGGAGAGTAAAAAAGCTGGTTTAAAATTCAACATTCAAAAAATAAAGATCATGACATCCAGTCCCATGATTTCATGACAAATAGATAGGTTAAACAATAGAAAGAGTTACAGACTTTATTTTTGGGCTTTAAAATCACTGCAGATTGTGACTGCAGCCAAGAAACTAAACCTTGCTTGCTCCTTGGAAGAAAAGCAGCGACAAAACTAGACAACATATTGAAAAGCAGAGACACTACTTTGCCAACAAATGTCTGTCTAGTCAAAGCTATGGTTTACCCAGTGGTCATGTATGGATATAAGAATTGGACCTTAAAGAAGTCTGAGTGCCAAAGAACTGATGCTTTCAAACTGTGGTGTTGGAGAAGATTCTAGAGAGTCCCTTGGACTGCAAGGAAATCAAAGCAGTCAATCTTAAAGGAAATCATCCTGAATATCCATTGGAAGTGCTGATGCTGAAGATGAAGTTCCAATCCTTTGGCTGCTTAATGGGAAGAGCTGACTCATTGGAAAAGACCCTAATACTGGGGAAGATTGAAGGTACCAGGAGAAGGGGACGACTTCTCCTCGAATGAGAATGAGATGGCTGGGTGGCATCACCAAGTCAATGGATATGAGTTTGAACAACTCTGGGAGATTGTGAAGGACAGAGAAGCCTGATGTCCTGCAGTCCATGATGTCACAAAGGGTCAGACAAAACCTAGCGACTGAACAACAGCAACAGGGTGTTTCCCAACTTGGCTGCTTTTACCATCACATTCACTGTACTGTTGGGGATCACTAAAGCCCAGAAGAGTGATTAATGTGAAATCTTCATCAAGTGATGGAAGCTGGATGTTAGCCTGTACTTCCTGACATTCAGCTTTGTGCTCAAACACTAACTTCTATATGCATATCTCTGGGTAATCACAGATGCACAAAGAAAATTCATATTAGATCTTTACCCTCAGGGATCAGCACTGTTTTAGATAATGAATAATTATAGCTCTTAGCCATGAATGTGATTATCTTTTCCTTAGAGAACGTATTTAGGAAAAACAACTAAGCTCTGCAACACTTCCTCTTTTTAACCAAGGCATACTGCCCTAAATGATTCTATAAATTTAGAGGTTTGTAAATTACTTGTGTGACTGTTGAGTTTATGATAATTATAGTATGTAAATTTAATGATTATTTTCTACATTCCAGACACTGTTCTCGGAGAAGGCAATGGCACGCCACTCCAGTACTCTTGCTTGGAAAATCCCATGGATGGAGGAGCCTTGTAGGCTGCAGTCCATGGGGTCGATAAGAGTCAGACATGGCTGAGCGACTTCACTTTCACTTTTCACTTTCATGCATTGGAGAAGGAAATGGCAACCCACTCGAGTGTTCTTGCCTGGAGAATCCCAGGGACGGGGGAGCCTGGTGGGCTGCCGTCTATGGGGTCACACAGAGTCAGACACAACTGAAGTGACTTAGCAGCAGTAGCAGCAGACACTGTTTTAAGCACTGTAAATGCCTTTAACTCTTTCAGTAATCTGCCAATAATATTTATGTGATCGGCTCTATTGTCGCTATTTTACAGAGAGAGAAACTAAACCACAGATAGGTTTGGTAACTGGCCTAGACTCATATCCCACAGTCTCAAGCCCTTCAAAGTCAGGGCCCCAAGATGGATGGGCCATGGTGGAAAGTTGTGACCAAATGTGGTCAAAAGGGAAAGGCAAACCATTTCTTGCCTCAAGAATTTCACGAACAGTATGAAAAATCTAAAGCTATGACAATGAAAGATGAGCCCTCCAGGTAAGAAGATGTCCAATATTCTACTGGGGAAGACTGGAGAAACAGCTCCAGAAAGAACATGAGACTAGGCCAAAGCAGAAATGACGCCCACTTATGGATGTGTTTAAATGGTGAAAGTAAAGTCTGATGCTGTAAACAGCAATATTGCATAGGGACCTGGAAAGTTAGGTCCATGAATCAAGGTAAACTGGACGTGGTCAAGCAGGAGATGGCAAGAATGAGCATCAACATCTTAGGAATCAGTGAACTACAATGTATGGGAATGGATGAATTTAATTCATATGACTGTTATATCTATTACTGTGGGCAAGGACACCTTAAAAGGAATGGAGCAGCCCTCATGGTGAACAAAAGAAATTGAAATGCAGTACTTGGGTGCAGTCTCAAAAATGAGAGTATTATCTCTCTTTGATTCCAAGGCAAACCATTCAATATCACAGTAATCCAACTCTACGCCTAAACCACTAATGATGAAAAGTTGAAGTTAAATGGTTCTCTGAAGACCTACAAGACCTTCTAGAGCTAACACCAAAAAAAGATGTCCTTTTCATCATAGGGAATTGGAATGTAAAAGTAGGAAGTCAAAAATATCTGGAGTAATAATCAAGCTTGGCCTTGGAGTACAAAATGAAGCCAGGCAAAGCTAACAGAGTTTTGCCAAGAGAATTTACTGGTCATAACAAAAACCATCTTCCAAGAACACAAGAGACGACTCTACACATGGACATCACCGGATGGTCAGTACTGAAATCAGATTGACTATATTCTTTGCAGCCAAAGATGGAGAAGTTCTATACAGTCAGCAAAACCAAGACTGGGGGCTGATTATGGCTCAGATCATGAATTCCTTATTGCACAATTCAGACTTAAATTGAAGAAAATAGGGAAAACCACTGGGCCATTCAGTTATGACCTAAATCAAATCCCTTGCAGTTATACAGTGGAAGTGAGAAATAGATTCAAGGGGTAAGATCTGACAGAGTGCCTGAATAACTATGAACAGAGGTTCGCAACATTGTACTGGAGGTGGTGATCAAAATCATCCACAAGGAATCATCCACAAGGAAAATAAATACAAAATGGCAAAATGGTTTTTGAGGATGTCTTACAAATAGCTGAGAAAAGAGAAGTGAAAAGCAAAGGAGAAAAGGAAAGATATACCCAACTGAATGCACAGTTCCATAGAATAGCAAGTAGATCTAAGAAAGCATTCTTAGGCGAACAAAGCAAGAAGGAGAGGAAAATGATAGAATGGGAAAAAAACTAGAGATATCTTCAGCAAAATTGGAGATGTTAAGGGAACATTTCATGCAAACAAGGGTACAATAAAGGACAGAAATGGTAAGGACCTAACAGAAAAGAAGATATTAAGGAGATGTAGCAAGAATAAACAGAATTATACAAAAAAGCTCTAATGACCCAGATAACCATGATAACCAGATAACTCACCTAGAGCCAGATGTTTTGGGGTGTGAAGTCAAGTACGCCTTAGAAACCATTGATATGAGCATTGCTAATGGAGGTTATTTGCTTTGGCTCCATCCCTTCATTCTTTCTGGAGTTATTTCTCCACTGATCTCCAGTAGCATATTGGGCACCTACCGACCCGGGGAAACCTGCCTCTTGAGCAACCCATATGCAGGTCAGGAAGCAACAGTTAGAACTGGACATGGAACAACAGACTGGTTCCAAACAAGAAAAGGAGTACGTCAAGGCTGTATATTTGTTATTATTAACATATTTAACTTATACGCAAAGTACATCATGAGAAATGCTGGGCTGGAGGAATCACAAGCTGGAATCAAGATTGCCAGGAGAACTATAATAACCTTAGATATGCAAATGACATCACTCTTACGGCAGAAAGTGAAGAGAAACTAAAAAGCTTCTTGATGAAAGTGAAAGAGGAGAGTGAAAAGTTGGCTTAAAGATCAACATTCAGAAAACGAAGATCATGGCATCTGGTCCCATCACTTCATGGGAAATGGGGAAACAGTGGAACAGTGTTAGACTTTATTTTTCTGGGCTCCAAAATCACTGCAGATGGTGATTGCAGCCAGGTAATTAAAAGACGCTTACTCCTTGGAAGGAAAGTTATGACCAACCTTGATAGTATATTTAAAAACAGAGACATTACTTTGCCAACAAAGATCCGTCTAGTCAAGGCTATGGTTTTTCCCATGGTCATGTATGGATGTGAGAGTTGGACTGTGAAGAAAGCTGAGTGCCGAAGAATTGATGCTTTTGAACTGTGGTGTTGGAGAAGACTCTTGAGAGTCCCTTGGACGGCAAAAAGATGCAACCAGTCCATCCTAAAGGAGATCAGTCCTGGGTGTTCATTGGAAGGACTGATGCTAAAGCTGAAACTCCAATACTTTGGCCACCTCATGCGAAGAGTTGACTCATTGGAAAAGACCCTGTTGCTCTGAGGGATTGGGGGCAGGAGGAGAAGGGGACGACAGAAGATAAGATGTCTGGATGGCGTCACTGACTCGATGGACATGAGTTTGAGTGCACTCCAGGAGTTTGTGATGGACAGGGAGGCCTGGCGTGCTGTGATTCATGGGGCCGCAAAGAGTCAGACACGACTGAGTGACTGAACTGAGCTGAACTGAACTGAATGGAGGTTATTTAATGCTAACGGAGGTGATGGAATTCCAGCTGACTTATTTCAAATCCCAAAAGATAATGATATTGTAGTGCTACACTTGACATGCCAGCAAATTTGGAAAACTCAGCAGTGGCCACAGGACTTGAAAAATCAATTTTCTTTCCAATCCCAAAGAAAGGCAATGACAAAGAACACTCAAAGTACCGCATAATTGCTCTCATTTCATATGCTAGCAAGGTAATGCTCAAAATACTTCGAACTAGGCTTCAACAGTACATGACCTGAGAATGTGCAGATATAAAAGTTGGATTTAGAAAAGGCAGAGGAAATAAAAATCAAATTGGCAACATCTGTTGGATCATAGAATAAGCAAGAGAATTAAAAAAAAAATATCTGCCTCACTGACTACTCTAATATTCCTCTGGGTTTACTGTTTCTTCTGATTCTTTGTGGATCACAACAAGCCAGGGAAAATTCTTAACGAGATAGGAGTACTAGACCATCTTACCTGCCTCCTGAGAAACCTGTATGCAGGTCAAGAAGCAAGAGTTTGAACGGCACTTGGAACAATGGACTGGTTCAAAATTGGGAAAGCAGTATGTTAAGGCTCTATAGTGTTACCCTGGTTATTCAATTTATATGCAGAGTACATCATGTGAAAGCCTCTGCTGGATGAACCAGAAGCTTGAATCAAGATTGCTGGGAGAAATATCAACAACTTCAGATAAGAAGATCATGTTACTCTAATGGCAGAAAGTGAAGAGGAACTAAAGAGTCTGTTGATGAAAGTGAAAGAAGAAGATAAAAAAAGCTGGCTTCAAACTCAACATTCAAAAAATGAAGATCATGGCATTGAGTCCAATCACTTCATGGCAAATAGATGGGGGAAAAAATAGAAACAGTGACAGACTTTATTTTCTTGGGGTCCAAAAATCACTGCAGCTGGTGGCTGCAGCCATGAAATTAAAAGATACTTGCTCCTTGGAAGAAAAGCAGTGACAAATCTAGAAAGCATATTAAAAAGCAGAGGCGTTACTTTGCCAACAAAGGTCCATATAGTCAAAGCTATGGGTTTTTCAGTAGTCATGTATGGATGTGAGAACTGGACCAGAAAGAAGGCTGAGCACCAAAGAATTGTTGCTTTTGAACTGTGGTGTTGGAGAAAACTCTTGAGAGTCCCTTGGATAGTATGAAGATCAAACCTGTCAGTCCTATGGGAAATCAACCCTGAATATTCATTGAAATGACTATGATTAATCTAAAGGTCCAATACATTGGCCACCTGATGGGTAGAACCAACTCATTGGAAAAGACCCTGATGCCTGGAAAGTTGAGGGCAGGAAGAGCAGAGGGTGACAGAGGATGAGATGGTTGGGTGGCATCATGGACTCAATGGACATCAGTTCAGTTCAGTTCAGTTCAGTCGCTCAGTCGTGTCCGACTCTCCGCGACCCCATGAATCACAGCACGCCAGGCCTCCCTGTCCATCACCAACTCCCGGAGTTCACTCAAACTCATGTCCACAGAGTCCGTGATGCCATCCAGCCATCTCATTCTCCGTCGTCCCCTTCTCCTCCCGCCCCCAACCTTTCCCAGCATCAGAGTCTTTTCCAGTGAGTCAACTCGTCTCATGAGGTGGCCAAAGTATTGCAGTTTCAGCTTTAGTATCAGTCTCTCCAATGAACATCCAGGATTGATCTCCTCCAGAATGGACTGGTTGGATCTCCTTGCAGTATAAGGGACTCTCAAGAGTCTTCTCCAACACCACAGTTCAAAAGCATCGATTCTTCGGCGGTCAGCCTTCTTCACAGTCCAACTCTCACATCCATACATGACCACGGGAAAAACCATTGCCTTGACTAGACGGACCTTGGTTGGCAAAGTAATGTCTCTGCTTTTTAATATACTATCAAGGTTGGTCATAACTTTCCTACCAAGGAGCAAGCGTCTTTTAATTTCATGGCTGCAATCAGCATCTGTAGTGATTTTGGAGCCCAAAAAAATAAAGTCTGACACTGTTTCCACTGTTTTTCCATCTATTTCCCATGAAGTGATGGGACCAGATGCCATGATCTTTGTTTTCAATGGACATAAGTTCTAGCAAACTCTGGGAGATAGTAAAGGAACATGGAGGCCTGGTGTGCTGTAGTTCACGGGGTCCCAAAGAGTCAGACATGACTTCCTGACTGAACAACATCTCAGCTCCTATACCTTGTCATAGGAACTGGGCTATGTGTCCTGGCTGTCTGCCTGAGGGCCCACTCGTCTCAATACAGTGCGTTGCTTCCTGACACACAGCCTTGAGGGATGAACATGGCCCTAAAGAGTCAGCCTAAGTATTAATCTTGGGCCTGCACATAACCAGTCCTGTCTCCTCAGATGTCTCCTCTACCCTTTTGAGTTTATTTCTTCATTTCTTAAAGTGGAAATATAATTCTTATTCTTTCTGCCTCACAGTGATATCTGGATCATCACTTTGTACAAAATATTTCAAAAGAATGGTATAATTGCAAGCTGTTTTAAAACATGAAGTGAAAAAAAAAATACTGCTTAATATTACCTAAAATCCCTTTAAGGTTTATGTGCAGCCATTCTAACGAATTCTAGTCTTATGGAGGCCTGTCCTCTGAAGACAGTTTTTCAGTCAACCAAAGTCTTGGTGAAAGAAAAGTGGTGCTTTTCGTGGGGAATACCCAAAGATTTGGAGCCAGAAAGAGGTGAACTGAAGTTTCTGTTCTTTGATTTTCAGAAGGTACTTTATTCTCCTGGACCTGTAATTTCTCCAATTGTGTAAAGAACTATAGTTAGGATATATTCACATCATTGATTCAACAGCTATTTATGGAATTCCTGCAAGTCCAGTCCTGTGCTGGTAGGTACTGAGGACACAGGGATGGGCAAAACTGACATAGTCTCTGCTCTCAGGGAAACTGGTTTAACGGGGAACATCAAACAATTATAAGCTGTCATAGAAAAAGAAAATTTGTGTGTAAGTTGCGTGGCAAGAAGTAGGTAATTAGAAACTTGGAATTACTGTTTAGCACAAGGCCAACATTCTTTGTTTCTCAGAGGTTTAAGAATTCTGAGGCTCTCAGGAGAATGACATTATTTTGAAATATTTGGAAACCACTCATTTATGCTATTTAAGGCCCTCCCAGATATGATGGCTGGTTTCCCACAGAAAATAAGTCAACCCTGAAATATAGCTCCTCCCCATCCCTTTACATACTCTTGAGTCCCAAGACCTCACTCACATTTTTGTTTCTCTCCTGATTGGGCTCTCCTGGGGCAAGTTCTCCGATAAGCAGTGGTTTAAGGTATAACCGCACAAAGTCAGGGTCCGGATGCATGGCTCTGAAGACGTCCTGTGAATCAGAGAGGACTCTTAGAGGCTTAAAAAGACATGTTTACACACAGATATCTACCCTTCCTTACTTTGTTCTGTATCGAGCTTAGGAAATAGCACAGACTATGTTATAGAGCATTTACTTCTAACTCTAGGTTGACACTTCAAGTTCATTGATCAGAATTACCCTTGGAATTCCTCTATGAAAGCTTCACACTGGAGATCCACCCACTGAGTTCACGGCTTACTAGGCAAATCCAGGGTAGAAAGTTGATCCCCAAGCATTGGAAGAGATGGTTGTTTACTTTATTGAGCATGAGAAGAAGTAGTTGGCTTTGAGATTATGGGCCATGGTGAATCTTTAGAGTCAAACCTCAGGCTTGGTGTGGAAGTTGCCCACATTATTTGGGGCATGCAGCAACCAAGACTGCCATGCAAACCACATCTATCAGTGTTTTCCTTTTAGTTCTTTGTCAAGGACCAAGGGACAGAGGCTCTTGAATTAGTTATTTCCAAGGAAAGACAAGTTAAAGTTGATTATGATAATAAATATCTAAGATAGCATGGGAGCAAAGCCCTCGAACCCTTAGTTGTCTGAAGTGGCACTTTCTTGGCTAAGTTTATTGATGAAGAAACCTTAGCACTCTTTCTTAAAAAAAAAAAAACATAGCATTCTTTGTAGGGGCTTGAAACAGGCACAAAATAGAGCTGACCCACTATATTTTTCCAGCTCCATTCCCATGTTAAGTAGTAAACTCCAAGTGGCTATGAGAAGCAGTTTTGGTTCCCATGTCCTGCTTAAGTTTAGAAATAAGAGATAGTCTTTTTTTTTTTTTTTTTCTCCAGGGATTTAAACTGCTTTGGGGGGAAGGAGTCTTCTTCAAGAGTAAGATACTGGACTTCTTGCTATTATGGCTTTGAGAATAGGAATGACTAAGTATGAAAAAAATAGTCAAGATTTTAATCTGAATATGTGGAATCCATGCAAAATACCTTGGAGTGGTGGTGCTGCATAATGCTGATTAAGAAACTGGATTTTTGAGCAGCCTTCCTACACCTAAGTTCTATACTTGCTGTGTAATTGTGGACAAGTCTCTTGACCAGTCCATGCTCTTATTTTCTCTTCCCTAACATGGGAGTGACATTAATAGCTACTCAAATTATAAAGTTATTATAAATATTAAGTGAATTGATTAGAATCTGAGTGGCTTATAGTAAATTCTTAAACATGTTAGTTCTCTTTCCTATGTGCATATTTCTCTACTTCCCTGGTGGCTCAGATGGTAAAAAAAAAAAAAAAAAACTGCCTGCAACGTGGGAGACCCCAGTTTGATCCCTGGGTTGGGAAGATTCCATGGAGAAGGGAATGGCAACCCACTCCAGTATTCTGGCCTGGAGAATTCCATGGTCAGAGGAGCCTGGTGGGCTACAGTCCATGGGGTTGCAAAGAGTTGTACATGACTGAACGACTGAGACACACAGGGATATGAGCTACCTGTCTTCCTTCTCTTCAATAAAATGTAACAGTTCAGAGATTTTCTTTCCCTACTCCCATATCTAATGTGGAGTGAGCTCTGAATTATCTTAGTGAATATAATGAACCCTCCATCTGCAAAATCTAAAGCAACTTCAGATATATCTATAACTACAGACAAGCCTACACATAAAGCATTTTCATATGTGTAGGCTTGTATAATGAATGAGGTTATTCAGAAGGGTGTAATATCAACTCTTTAAACTCACTGTTATAGATTCAGTGATGTAAGAAAGGATTTGTAACTGCTAGAACCAGTCCAGGTTCTACCATCCATCCTGCCTTTGTACACTTTCTCTGATCTCCTTGGGAAATGCTGCTTTCAAAGATGTGTTTTAGTTGCCACATGCAATGACTTTTAAGTTAGTTTACCTAACCAGGATGAGAGTCATTCAGTGACTATTGTGACTAAAACATTTCAGGGAGACCCACACTGAAAAATCATGTTCTGCCTACTGTTAAGGAACAGATGAGGGTGAGAAACAGAAGGTTATTTTTGTGTGCCATAACTCACTCTATTATTTGAGAACCTTCATTATTTGAGATTTTTCCTGTGGTATATGTAACGGAGCTCCAGGCCAGACTCTCTCTAACTCCACTGTCCCCACCAAACATGTTCATCATCCTGGCTTCATTACCTCATAAAGGCTACTGCCACTTACTTACCTGCATACGTCATCCATCAGACAGTTTAGACTCCTTACTTCTGCTTACTTACCCAGTCACTTATCCCCTGTTACAAATTATGTCTCCTGGTTATCCATCCCCTCTTCCTCATTTCTGTTGTCAGTGCCTTATTCAGGGCTTCACCATGTTCCCTGGACTTCTGCCTTCATTTTGACTATATTTTTTAAGCTATTTTACATGGGACCATAGCCTATTAACAATGTTGTGATAGTTTCAGACTGGCAGCAAAGGGACTCAGACATACAGATACCTGTATCCATTTTCCCTTGACTAACCCTTCTTGATCTTCAACCTTTACTTAACCTCCAGGTTGGCATTTGAAAAGGAGTCCCTCTTCATGGCCATTGTCACCCATTAACACTTTAACTGTACTTGTCTCTTTACTCGTGTACCTATTTTTCAACTTGAACTATCATTCAAATGAGAACCAATTAAATTTAATTTTAAAGTAAAAAAAAAGTTGTTGACAGCCCACAAAAGATGTAGTTATTACTGATGACAACTTTTCTTTTACACACAGCTAGAATCCTGGTTGGTTTCCTTGTAGGACTGAAGGTAGGGAGGGATGCTGGGATAGAGAAATGTCATTATCTGCAGTAGGAGGAGAGGAAGACCTACAAAACATGGGTAAAATCCAGAGTGCTTCGCTCAGAACTCAAGACCCTTTCTCTCCCTCCTCCTCCTCATGTCTCTTTCTTTGCCTCCCACACCCTTCATCCTCTCTTCCTCCTTCTCCTCTTCTCATCCTCAAGCCATCATATTGACCAGGATTGTGCTCAGCAAAGGATGTGGTCAAGCTGGGACACCTATTCTGTTGGTGCTTACTCATGACGTGAACCTGATCTGTATGCCACCTCTGGATACATCCTCTCTTGCCCCGTCCCAGCTTTGCCTCTGTTGATTCCACATGACTCTTTTGGACTTGTACAGCTCTATCCTCTTTCACCTTGCAGTCTTCCAAGCAGTTGAAATAAATTTTGCTATATTTCCTCTAAGCTTTTGTCACCTTTTTCCTGTCGCATTGGATTTTTACTCTGATGAAGAGTTTGAGTTTCTCAGTGACCCCCTCAGAGTGTGATGTTCAGACATAAGGAGGCAGCTGACCATGCACATTGGGTAATATCCATGACTTCTTTGATCTGAACATACTGCTCTTGCACACCTCACAAGATTGTGTTCACTTCTTTTGTGGAGCCCAGAAATATTGTTGGCTTATATAAAACTTGGGGCTTCCCACGTGGCACTAGTGGTAAAGAACCCGCCTGCCAATGCAACAGACATAAAAGATGCAGGTTCAATCCCTGGATAGGTAAGATCCCCTGGAGGAGGGTAGGAAAACCCATTCCAGTATTCTTGCCTGAAGAATCACCAGGGACAGAGGAGTCTAGTGTGTCCATAGGGTTGCACAGAGTCAGAAGTGACTGAAGCAACTTAGCATAGCTTAGAATGCAGCATGGTTCATATGGAGATATTGCAATCTATATAATTAATTTTTCTTGTTGGACTTATAGGTTGCTTCTGGCTTTTCCTAGGTAAGCTTTACTAGGTGAGAAGACCTGACCCTTGACTTTAATTATTAGCATTGTGCATTAGTTTAAATCATTTAATTGGGAAAAATCAGATAAATTATATGTGCAATAATTACAGGAATTGATATGTCAGTGTTCTGTATAATAGACTTACCATTTTCCAACAATACAAGAGAAGAGTTTACACATGGACATCACCAGATGGTCAACACTGAAATAAGACTGATTATATTCTTCGCAGGCAAAGATGAAGCAGCTCTATACAGTCAGCAAAAACAAGACTGGGAGCTGACTGTGGATCAGATCATGAACACCTTATTGCCAAATTCAGAATTAAACTGAAGAAAGTAGGGAAAAACACTAGACCACTCAAGTATGACCTAAATCAAATCCCTAACAATTATACACTGGAATTGAGAAATTGATTCAAGGGACTAGATCTGAAAGACAGATTGCCTGATGAACAATGGGTGGAGGTTCGTGACATTGTACAGGAGACAGGGAGCAAGACTATCCCCCAAGAAAAAGAAATGCAAAAAAGCAAAATGGCTGTCTGAGGAGGCCTTACAAATAGTTGTGAAAAGAAGAGAAGCAAAAAGCAAGGGAGAAAAGGAAAGATATAAGCATTTGAATGCAGAGTTCAAAGAATAGCAAGGAGAGATAAGAAAGGCTTCCTCAGTGATCAATGCAAAGAAATAGAGGAAAACAATAGAATAGGAAAGACTAGAGATCTCTTCAAGAAAATTAGAGATACAAAGGGAACATTTCATGCAAAGATGGGCTCAACAAAGGACAGAAATGGTATGGACCTAACAAGCAGAAGATATTAAGAAGAGGTGGCAAGAATACACAGAAGAACTGCACAAAAAAAGATCTTCATGACCCAGATAATCATGATGGTGTGATCACTCACCTAGAGCCAGACATCCTGGAATATGAAGGATGGTCCTTAGGAAGTATCACTGTGAATAAAGCTAGTGGATATGATGTAATGCCAGTTAAGCTATTTCAAATCCTAAAAGATGATGCTTAGAAAATGCTGTAGTCAATATGCCAGCAAATTTGGAAAACTCATCAGTGGCCACAGGACTGGAAAAGGTTAGTTTTCATTCCAATCCCTAAGAAAGGCAAGGCAAATCATATGTGAAACGAATCGTCAGTCCAAATTCGATGCATGATACAGGATGCTCGGGGCTGGTGTACTGGGATGAACCAGAGGGATGGGAGGGGGAAGGAGGTGGGAGGGGGGTTCAAGATGGGGAACATATGTACACCCAAGGCAGATTCATATCAATGTATGGCAAAACCAATACAATAATGTAAAGTAATTAGCCTCCAATTAAAATAAATAGATTTTAAAAAAAATCAAACTACTGCACAATTGCACTCATCCCACACGCTAGTAAAATAAGGCTCAAAATTCTCCAAGCCAGGCTTCAACAATATGTGAACCGTGAACTTCCAAACAATCAAGCTGGTTTTAGAAAAAGCAGAGGAACCAGAGATCAAATTGCCAACATCTTCTGGATAATCGAAAAAGCAAGCGAGTTCCAGAAAAACAGCTATTTCTGCTTTATTGACTTTGCCAAAGCCATTGACTGTGTGGATCACAATAAACTGTGGAAATTTTGAAAGAGATGGGAATACCAGACCACCTGACCTGCCTCTTGAGAAATCTTTATGCCAATTAGGAAGCAGCAGTTAGAACTGGACATGGAACAACAGACTGGTTCCAAATAGGAAAAGGAGTATATCAAGGCTGTATATTGTCACCCTGCTTATTTAACTTATATGCAGAGTACATCATGAGAAACACTGGGCTGGAAGAAGCACAAGCTGGGATCAAGACTGCCGGGAGAAATAGCAATAACCTCAGATATGCAGATGACACCACCCTTATGGCAGAAAGTGAAGAAGAACTAAAGAGCCTCCTGAAGAAAGTGAAAAAGGAGACTGAAACTGTTAGCTTAAAGCTCAACATTCAGAAAACTAAGATCTTGGCATCTGGTTCCATCACTTCATGGGAAATAGATGGGGGAACAGTGGAAACAGTGTCAGACTTTATTTCTTTGGGCTCCAAAACCACTGCAGATGGTGACTCCAGCCATGAAATTAGAAGACACTTTCTCCTTGGGAGAAAAGTGATGACCAAACTAGACAGAATATTAAAAAGCAGAGACATTACTTTGCTAGCAAAGGTCCGTAGTCAAGGTATGGTTTTTCTAGTGGCCCTGTATGGATATGAAAGTTGGACTATAGAGACAGCTGAGTGCTGAAGAATTGATGCTTTTGGACTGTGGTGTTGGAGAAAACTCTTGAGAGGCCGTCGGACTGTAAGGAGATCCAACCAGTCAATCCTAAAGGAACTTAGTCCTGAATATGCATTGGAAGGACTGTTGTTGAAGCTGAAACTCCAATACTTTGACCATCTGATGTGGAGAGTGATTCATTTGAAAAGCCCCTGATGCTGGGAACGGTTGAAGGTGGGAGGAGAAGGGGATGACAGAGGATTAGAGCAGGGTATTCATCCTCAAGACACAAATCCTAAGGTGCCAAGGGTATTTTCCCATAAGGTTCTGATCGTTTCTATTTTATTAATCAATTCTTCCTTGTTAACTAGAATTGAATGTAGAATCATGGTCTTTCTCTAACTTCTGGGAGATAAAAACTCACTAGCAAATTACAAATTCATCAGCTGAGCTGCTTCCTACAAGCTACATCTATCAGTTATATTCAAGGTGGTTGAAGGTACGTGTTTTTCTAACACATCCTCTGAGCTGATTCTGTGACTTGTGTTAGAAAAACATCATCCATATTTTCTTTGTGTTGCGGAGATGAGATCTGTGGTATTTTTTCCTCTTTTTTGCCACTTTACTTTTTTAATTTAAATATAATTGCCTTACAGAATTTTGTGATTTTCTGTCATACATCAACAAATATTTTTTCCCTTTATTTTTGTTAATCTTTCTTGTGATTCTTGCACAAATGCCTGTCACTTGGCTTCTTCTACCCTCAGCTCTCTGGCTTCTTAGGGTTTTCCTGACCCATGTGAGACCCCCGTCATGGGCTACAGGCTCATGTGCACTTTCCCAGGAAAAGGTTGAGTTTTGTTTTAAAAATATCAAATCAGACAGGAGTGGTGGGGATGTGGAAGGGTGTGTTCAGAAAGCCATCCCTATGACTGCAGAATCAAGATGAGAAGGTGGTAGAAGACCCTGATTAGACAGAGAAGTTGAGAAATTGGGGGGAAATGAGAATTGGGGAAAAAAGATGTTGCTAGTGTCAAAAAACAAAATCTTCTTACTTTGCAAACTTGCCATATGCTTGTGTATTCTGTTTTTATCAGTCAGGTAACACTCACAAAGAAGAGATTCATCAATCAATATTTTTAATCCTATGCTTTGAAACCAGTTGGGAAAATTATATACTAAAATGAAAACAGCAAAGATAACATAAAAAAAATCTGTTTTAATTTCTACTCTATAATATGTTAATTTTCTGATCTTGTATTAGTTTATTTAACACCTTTTATTCTGCATTTCTTCATGTGTATAATGTGGAGAAAAAGTTCCTAATTGGACTAAAACCACTTTCTTATAGAATATTTTAGAAGGGATTCCTAAATGCATTTAAGGTTTGAGAAACTTTCTTCAATATAAAATGGAAATTTTATTTTTAAGATCAGCTATACAGGGCTTTATGGTAAAAAACCTATCTGATCTAAAAATTCATCACTGTTATTTGTGGGTTGTTAGATACATTATTTTCACGTTTAGCATCAGTTATTTTTTTCATCTTTAATATGGGAATACCATTCACTTTCCTTATGGTGAGGTTTAAGTGAGGTCATGAATTTGAATATATCTATGAAGAGCAACCCACTCCAGTACTCTTGCTTGGAAAATCCCATGGATGGAGGAGCCTAGTAGGCTACAGTCCATGGGGTCACAAAGAGTCGGACACGACTGAGCGACTTCACTTTTCACGACAGAGAATGAGATGGCTGGATGGCATCACCGACTCGATGGACATGAGTTTTAGTGAACTCCGGGAGTTGGTGATGGACAGGGAGGTCTGGCATGCTATGATTCATGGGGTCGCAAAGAGTCGGATACGACTGAGCAACTGTACTGAACTGAACTGAACTGATGGTATCTTAGGGCTTCCCAAGTGGTGCTAATGGTAAAAAACACTCCTGCCTACGTGGGAGAGGTAAGAGATATAGGTTCGATCCCTGGGTCAGTAAGATCACCTGGAAAAGAGCATGGCAACTCACTCCAGTATTCATGCTTAGAGAATCCCAAAGACAGAGGTGCCTGGCGAAATGTGGTCCATAGGGTCACAAAGAGTTGGATGTGGCTGAAGTGACTTAATATACATGATGCGTGGTATTTTAGGCATCCATTGAAAGTCTATTTTTTTCAGCTATTTTAGTGGAGGAAAAACACTTCCTTATTTTATGAGGAAAAACAGTGAAGGAAAGTGATTAAGACTGAAAGTTAAGAAAGATAAGTGTTTTGAATCTGAGATCTGAGATCTGCTGGCTGGGTGAACTTGGGTCAGTCACTTAACCACTCTGATTTCAGTTACCTCTTCCATAAAAGTGGGTTGTATTACCTTGTAGTACTGAATGAACTACACGACAAAAAAGAACTCTAAAAAGTCTTAAAGCCTATGTCACTGTACGTTTTCAACATTGTTCAACATTTTGATGCTCAACAGATGAATTGCTGTCTTTGTTTCAGACATTCCAGTTGTAGGAATCTGAGATATTTCTACTTGGGTGATGACGTTTTTTTCCAGATTTTACTCACCTATTTGTAACTTTCTTCTTATAAGCCAATGACTCCATTTCAAAAAAAAAAAAAAAATGCTAAGAACAAAAATCAAAACTTGAAATACACATAGTATCTACTATCAGCATCTGGACCCACCCCAAACCTAGTGCAAATAATAGCTAGACCTTGAGGCTTAATTAGCTTTCAAGTTTTTTCTGATAAGAGTCCTGAAAAATTGGTTTGGGAGGACATGAGTCATCATGGAACTTGAACATGTAATTGAAATGCTTTTGGACAGACAGCCAAGGTCCCAGCCACCCAGAAGCTGGAAGAGAGAGAGAGAGGGCAGAACTTTGAGTTCCTTACCGTGGCATCTTGCCCAGCATAGTGGTTGAGGACCTGGCGCCCACCAGGATGCCTGTCCACCCAGCCAGTAACATCGTAGACCCTGCGATTGATCACCAGCCACTGGTCAGTCTCCTTATTGTGTCTCTGGATCTCCTGCCAGGTGTACTTGTTGAGGCTTTTTCTGGGCACGTTGCACTTTGCATTTGCCTCCTGCCTTGCAGAGAGCTTGGCTTTCCCACTTGTTCCCGGTTTCCCATTTGCCTGATGCCTTCCACCTAGGTATAGCTGGTTCTCGTCTACAAGGCTCTCATTGCCCTCGGGCTTTTCTTCAAACTTCATTTTCTTTGCACTTTTAGAATTTCTGACTTGACACCTGGAATTTCTAATTCTCACCTGATTGAACAGAATGACTTTTTCCCTCACTTTTTATTCCATGAAGTAAGAAGCCTACACAGAAAACTTTTTAGCCTACTTGATTCTTGGTAAACCTGATAGTGAGCTCCTTCCCAGCCTCTCACTTCTCTGTCCTGAATCCTTTTTGTCCTGATGAAGACTATACTACCTTTCCCCCCTCTAGAACTTTAGTCTACATTTCTCTCTTCAGTTTTTCTCTTTCTGCTGGCTGATCTTTTAGCAGCGTTGTTATTTTCATTAAATGTCCCTTAGTCAAGAACTGTAGCCAATCACAGCCCAGAGGATGGTGTGGCCTGACCCCTGGGAGGAGGAGCTGGGAGCCTTCACTGTTGACTACCTACACTGGCATCATGCTGGGTCAGGCTCATTAGCTACCCCCCATTGAAAGGAAGAGTTATTTTAATTCAACACATTAACAGAAGCAATCAAAATCTATAGGAGGATATTATTAGGTAGTTAGAATAGGAAACAGGAGTCCAGAATGGTGGTGGCTAAAAGACAAGGAAGAGAAAAGCACACAAAAATAGAACAAAGGAAGGTCCAAGGACTGGAGTGAGGACCTCAGGTAAAAAAAAAACAATCCTGGCTAGCCCAATTTACAAAGGGCAGGCCCAGGGGGCAGGAAAAAACATATAAAAAGAGGAGACAAAGGACCAGGGGTCTCTCTCTCTCCCGAGTATTGGCGTGATCCCCCACTCTCTTCTCTTCACGTCAGCATGCCCTCATGCTTCGAAGATGGATTTTCCTGCTGTTTTCTAAATAAAATAGAACTGTAACATGAAGCTGTAACACTGATCTGTCTAAGCTATAACACGATTTGAGACCTAAGAGCTATAACACAATCTGTCTAAGACCTGAGAGCTGTGATGCGCTGAGGGCTTTAATGTCTGTCACTCCAAATCTTTGTTGTGACAAGACAGAACCGAGGAGCATACACTCGCTTAACATATGGTGCCATGACTCAGATTTAACCTGGCTGAAACAACCGTGGGGCTGCCCCAGCAAGGAGGAAACCAAGCACAGCAGAAGACCAACTCAGCGAAAGCTGAGTATAAGCAGAATGCGAAGAAAACACAGCACAAGGGAAGTGACAAGAGGCCCATCATGCTGGAAACTGGGACAGCAAAAATCTAACTCAGCAGAAAGCTCACGCTGCTCAGTCTCAGATTCCAGAAGATCTCCGGTTAAGGTAGGAGGTCCTCGCTCCTATGGCTGAAGGGACATATGGTTAACAAAATCTTAATTCCTTTACAATTTCTCATTTCTTATTTCCTTGAACCCCCTGCAAACAGGCAGGTGGCAGTGGGTGCAATTGAGGGACTCTGGAGAGGCTACTCTTTGATATGTCCCAAAGGCACTATCTGCTGAGCCCCAGTAGCTGTTGCTCAAGCTGGTGGGGGTTCTTCTGTCCTTAACCTTTTTTTGTGCCAAGGATCAGGCAAATGAAAACTGAGCACAGATCAGGTATTTAGCAGATTTTCTGGCAGGCTATGAGGGGGATTTTTTGGCACGGTTTTCCCACTGCTTTTTCCTCCTGTCCTTCAGCTCTCTCCTGGAACTTGAGCCCGGCCAAAACCCATGAATTTCAGGCTCTAATTTCTCATTGAAAAAATTCAATGAGAGACAAAGTGGTAGGTAAGAGGTAGACTTGTTAGGATTCAGAGAGAAGCACACTTTCAGGGTGAGGGCCATTGCAGAAGACAAGGGCTCAGGCCATGGAATGTGGCCTGGCTAGGTTTTGCTAGCAGGGTGAATTCATATGCTAGTGAGTGGGAGGATCATCCCAGCCATTGGGGAACCACCTACTCTTCCCTCTTTGACAGTGCCTTAGAGCTATCCTGCCACCTCTGGGTGTGTCATTTAGCTTACATATTGGGGATTAAGGTGAACTTGAATTTAACTCCTCACCTTGGACCCAATTGATTTTAACTGGTTTACATTAAGCCCTTGTGCTATGTCATTCTTTCAAAGGTTGTGCTCGGCCCCCTTCCCTCCTGTTTCATGCTCCTTTCCTCAACCCCGTCTAGGCCCACAATGCTGCCTCTACAATCTTCTGGAGGGACAACCAGAAAACAGCTGGCCTTGGGATGGAAATACTGTATAATATCCAACCCCTCTAGATATTCAGCCCTTCATCTTCCATTTTTCCTACAACATGTGCAACATCAACATCTCTCAGTGAACCCGCTAGGGTGGGTGATAGGCACACAATGCCTGCTAGAAGTCCATCAGTTGGCATCCCTTCAAAGGCAATGGGCTTCCAGGGATAATGTTTGCCACTTTGGGAGTTAACCCTGCAGGCCGTTTGGGTCCAAACCCTTACCACCCTTCTCCTAAAGTTACAAACATACCCATGGATCAAATCTCCACTCCACTTTTATGGAACATTTGGTCTGTTGCCTCTTAACAAATTTGTTCTTAAGCCAATTACTAGCTCCTACAATCAGGACCCTGCCTCCTTGTAGGCAATATTGCTCCACCCAGCCTATTATTAACATACTTTAATGCCCCTAACAAGGACAGATAACCCACTCCTTTGTCATTACTTCTGTTATTACCTAAAGTGAGTCTATGACAATGAAAAGTTTACCATTGGAGACACCCTAACCTGCTCTTATGGAGTACTGGGGGAAGAAATCAAAGACTTAAATCCCTTAGAGCAGTAAGAGGATAGGCTTATGACTGTTACACTGTTTCCCAGTCTTTGGGCACAGGCTTGGATTGCTTTACATCATGATATCTATTCCCATCCACAGTGGACAAACCAGCAATGATTTAAGATTAATCCTACCCAACGCTGGTCACGTTGGTCCCAGGAGGTCAACCTACCTTGACCTGCCTGGGGATCTGGTCCTCAAAAGGTTATCAGGCCTCAACCTGTTCAGGGATCCGCCAGTCCAGGGGTCCCAGGAGGTCATCATGCCTCGACCTGCCTAGGGACAGAATTCTCAGAAGGCTGACTGCTTCGACCTGCCCAGGGATTCGATCTCAAGGAGGCTGTCATGCCTCAGCCTGCCTGGGGTTCTGCATCCTGACCTGGGGACGCCTGGCTTTCAGGTTGCAACAGTACTGAGTTCAATAAGTTAAAAAAAACTCACCCCTAAGGAAGTCCACCCATGGAAATTGAAGGAGGCCTATAGTTGCTTTTCTTTTTTTCTTTTTCTTTTCCTCCCTGTCATGATTGTCTTTCAGATGGAAAATAACCAATCCACTTCCCAGCAGATGCCCTTAAGATGCCTCTTTGATAACTGGAAGCTGTTCGATCCTCTAACTCTAAGGAAAAGTTGCTTAAAATTCTTTTGTGCCACTGCATAGCCACAGTATCCACTGGGGGACGAGGAACACTGGCCTGAGGATGGGAGTTTAATTTACAATACCATCCTGCAACTAGAATTATTCTGCAAAAGACAAGGGAAATGGACAGAGATCCCCATGTCCAAATTTTCTTCTGACTAAGAGATATGATGGAACTCTGTCTTAAGTATAGGATTGTTGTATGCCCTAAAAGTGAGCCTACTAGGCAAATGGTGTTAGGCACAGGCAACCAAGAGAAGGAATCCCCCCCCATAAAGGCTCACCTCCCACTCCCCCAAAGAAACTGAAGCCTTCCACAGCTTCCAAGTTTCTTGGTGCTCCTTCTTTGTATCCAAACATGCCCTCTTATCCGGGGGCACTCACTCCACAAAAGCCAGCTCGAGTATGTCCCTTTGTTGAAACTGGAGGAGAATTTGGACCAACCCAGGTCCATAAGCCCTTCTCCCTCTTAGAACTAAGACAGATCAAACAAGACCTGGGAAGCTATACAGATGACCCAGGCAAATATATAGATGCATTACAACATATTACCTTGGCCTTTGACTTGACATCATGGTCATATTTAGTCAAACTTTATCTGACCCTGAACATACTAGGGTCTTAAATGGAGCCCACAGTTATGCAACAGGGCTTCACATGTCAAGTGATCAATACCCAGTAGGGGAAACTGCAGTCCCCTCCTCCGATCCTAATTGGAATTATAATGACCCTGAGCACATCTGGGAAAGGGATCATCTTCTAATCTGTGTGAAGGCAAGACTGAAAGCAGCCCAGCAAAAAGTAATCAGCTATGCCTGGATCTCAGCAATAACTCAGGAGTCCAATGAGAACCCCATTGCCTTTCTGGAAAGGTTAAAATAGACCCTCCAAAAGTTTACCAATCTGGACTTAGACTCTTACAAGGGACAGGTGATTTTAAAGGACAAATTCCTGTCCCAATGTGCGTCAGGTATCAGAATAAAGTTAGAACAGCCAAAGCAGCAGGACCCTACTTCATCTTTAGATGAGATGGTCCAGACAGCCACCAATACCTTTTATAACAGAGAACAGGAGAAGGAGGCCAAGGCCCAGGAGAGGGAGAGAAGGAAGGAGACAAGGCATGCCCAGATGCTGGTTACCCTCCAGGGAAGCCCCATGGCAAACCCCAAGTCCTTAAAGGACATGGTATGAGGCAAATGCCTAATCTGTAAACAGGCGGGGCATTGGGCCAGAGTGTCCAAATGGTGACAAGTCTCCTAAAACAGCTTGCTACAAATCCCAGTTGATGGGCGACACTGTGCCATAGGGACTCAAGAGCCTCAAGGTCAAGTGCCAAGCCTTCCCTCATGATGGTTCAACAGGACTGAAGCAGCCTGCTCCAGCCAGCCCACCTGTCACAGATAACCATCACAGGACTGGAGCCAAGGGTGCAACTGGGTGTGGCAGGTAGGTCCGAGAATTTCTTCGTTGACACGGGGGCTACCTACTCTGTCTTGATCTCATACTCCAGAGTCTTCTCCTCCCAAATCTGTACCATTTTTGGTGCTACAGGAAAAGCGACTACTAAAAGATTCACCCAAGCACTTCTTTGTTGCTAGGATAGACAAATATTTTCCCACCAGTTTCTGGTAGTCCCTGAGTGTCCTACTCACTTATTGGGAAGAGATACACTCACTAAACGGGACCACCCTTATGATGGGAAGTTTTTCAACCCCTAGAACCCTACAGCTTCTGGTTACTACTGAAGAACCCATTACACCTTCTCCAATAGAGAAGGACCAAAAACTATGGGAGAACAAAATTAACCCCCAGGTGTGGGACCAGGGGATTCCTGGATGAGCCCACCAAGCTGTCCTCCACCATCATTGTCCTCCAAGATCCCACTCGGTTTCCTAACCGGAAAAAATATCCCCTCAAAAGAGAGGCTCGGGAGGGACTACAGCCTTTAATAAATAAATTCCTTGCTTATGGGCTATTGGTCACCACCAATTCACCATGTAACACCCCAATCCTCTCAGTAAAGAAAAAGGATAGAACCTGAGAAATAGTTCAAGATCTCTGGATCATAAATGAAGCTCTAGTCCCCCTCCATCCCACAGTACCCATTCCCTATGTAATCTTGGGAGAAAACCCACCCACTGCCAAGTGGTTTATAGTCTTATATCTCAAAGATGCAATTTTTTTTGCATACCACTGGCTAAAGAATCCCAATATCTTTTTGCCTTTGAGTGGGAGGCCCCAGGAGAAAAACACCAACAGATGACTTGGACAGTATTACCTCAGGGGTCCAGAGACAGCCCCCATTTGTTTGGACAGGCCCTTAGCCGGGATCCCCTAGATCTGGACCTGGGAACTAATGGGAAAATATCACAATGTGTAGATGGCCTAATAATCTGCTCTCCAGTTGAGAAAAATGCCCAAGATGGAATTCAGGTTCTAAACTTTTTGGCAGAAAGGAGATATATAGTCTCTCGTGCTAAAGCACAGATGGTCGAGACAAAGGTCACTTACCTGAGAGTTCAGATTACACACGGGTCCAGGAAGCTGTCCTCTGATCGGGTACAAAGAATCCTCCAGTTGCCCTCCCCCGTGATTCGAAAACAATTGTGAGCTTCCCTGGGGCTAACTGGGTATTGTAGAATCTGGATACCCAACTACGGTCTAATTGCCCAGCCTTTATATGAAAGCGTAAAAGGACAGGATGATTCAATCCCACTGATGTGGGGAACTCCTCAAAAGAAGGCAGAGGCTACACTAAAACAGGCCTTAACTCAAGCACCTGCCTTGAGGTTGCCAGACCCAAGAAAAGCTTTCCAACTTTATGTCCATGAAAGAGAGGGAATAGCCTTGGGCGTGTTAAATCAAAGGTTAAGATCTGAGCCCCAGCCTGTAGCTTACTGATCCAAGAGGCTCGATCCAACCACCTGAGACTGGGCCTTCTAAATCTTGCAGCTATTGCAATCATGATAGAAGATGCTTTAAAACTCTCCTTTGGGGACAAACTAACTATTTTTACCAGCCACCAAGTGAAACAACTCCTAAATAGAAGAGGCCATTTATGGATGTCTAAATCACTGCAGATGCTGATTGCAGCCATGAAATTAAAAGACGCTTGCTCCTTGGAAGGAAAGTTATGACCAACCTTGATAGTATATTAAAAAGCAGAGACATTACTTTGCCAACCAAGGTCCGTCTAGTCCAGGCAATGGTTTTTCCCGTGGTCATGTATGGATGTGAGAGTTGGACTGTGAAGAAGGCTGATCGCCGAAGAATCGATGCTTTTGAACTGTGGTGTTGGAGAAGACTCTTGAGAGTCCCTTATACTGCAAGGAGATCCAACCAGTCCATTCTAAAGGAGGTCAATCTTGGATGTTCATTGGAGGGACTGATGCTAAAGCTGAAACTGCAATACTTTGGCCACCTCATGCGACGAGTTGACTCACTGGAAAAGACTCTGATGCTGGGAAAGGTTGGGGGCGGGAGGAGAAGGGGACGACGGAGAATGAGATGGCTGGATGGCATCACCGACTCTGTGGACATGAGTTTGAGTGTACTCCGGGAGTTGGTGATGGACAGGGAGGCCTGGAGTGCTGTGATTCATGGGGTCGCGGAGAGTCGAACACGACTGAGCGACTGAACTGAACTGAACTGATCAAAGAATCTTCAGATATCAAGTACTGCTGGTAGAAAATCCAGTCCTCGCTATATCCCCTTATGAGGTTCTTAACCCAGCCACCCTCCTGCCTATCCCCAAGGGCTCTCTCTCCTTTCACTATTGTATTGAAACTTTGGACCACTGGACAAAACCCTGAGAGCGATTACTGGAAGATCCTCTGACTGATCCTGAGGAAATCTGGTACTCTGATGGAAGCAGCTTTGTCTTGGATGGAAAAACAAGAGCCGGATATGCAGTAGTCTCCAATTTTGAGATCATAGAGGCTAAGCCTCTGCCACCAGGTACTTCAGCCCAATTAGCTGAGCTCATAGCCCTGACTCGAGCTTTAGAGTTGGGAAAGGGAAAAAGAATAGCCATTTACACTGACTCCAAGTATGCCTTTCTGGTGCTATATGCCCATGTGGCTATTTGGAAAGAAAGGGGCCACTTGACCACCCAAGGGTCCCCAATCAAATATGGTGATCAAATTCTTAGATTCTTGGAGGCAGTCCATCTGCCCACTGAGGTTTCAGTCTCTCACTGTAAAGGACACCAAAAAGTGAGCACAGAAGTGGCTGGAGGGAACCAAGCAGCTGATCAGGCAGCTAAGAGAGCAGCATCACAGGACAGTGACCTAATAGGGGTTGCCACCTTAGTTCCACAGACTAATTTGCCAGAAACTCCTTCATATACTGAAGGTGAGACTTTTAAAACTAAGAGTGAGGGCTTTCAAGAAGATCATATAGGATGGTTCCAAAAGGAGGGACTCCTTTTTCTGCCTGGGAAGTTGGTTAACTCCTTTTCTGCCTGGAAGTTGGTTAACTCCTTACATGCCACCACTCTTTTTGGGGAAAAGGCCCTCCAAAGATTACTAGAAAGGTCCTTCAGAGGAACATGCCTACAAACAACTGTAAGGCAAGTGGTCTCCTCTTGTCCTACTTGCCAGTTAAACAACCCCCAAGGAGCTCGAAGACCCTAGCTGGCCCAGCCCATCCAACGATATGGGGCCTACCCAAGAGAGGACTGGCAGATGGATTTCACCCAGATGCCAATTTCTCAAGGGTATAAATACCTATTAGTCATGATAGATACATTCACAGGATGGATTGAAGGCTTTCCCACCTGGACTGAGAAGGCTGAGGGGGTGGTAAAAAAAAAAAAAAATATCCTCCATGAAATCATTCCAAGATTTGGTCTGCCCAGGTCATTGCAAAGTGACAATGGGATATCATTTACTTCTAAGATCACCCAAGGGGTCTCTCTTAATTGGGCATTACTTATTACCTCCATTGTGCCTGGAGGCCTCAGTTTTCAGGAAAAGTAGAAAGAACCAACCAATTCTTAAACTTAGCTATAAAAAAGATAACCCAGGATACCTCCCTGGGATGGAAGGAAGCTTTACCAATAGCTCTCCTCCGCACCTGTATTGTACCTAAGGAACAAGTTGGTCTTAGTTCTTATGAGATGCTATATGGGAGACGTTTTGTTTATGTCCATGACCTCTTCCTAGATCCAGAGGTTCAGACCCTCCAGTCTTATGCCATGGCCATTGGGCAATTCCAGCAGAATATACGCTTATGGGGTGTGAACCAGGACCCAAAAGATTCTAAGGAGTCACCACTATATGCTCCAGGGACTCAAGTCCTAACTAAAGTCTGGAAAAATGGGTCCCCAAAGGCTCAATTCCAGCCCACATGAAGGGCCCCCACCCTGTATTACTTTCTACCCCCACAGCAGTCAAGGTACCAGGACATGACTCCTGGATTCACTACTCACGAGTCAAACCATGGAAGAAAACAGAAGAGGACACTCAATACATCTGTGAGCCCCTAGGAGATCTCAGATACCTATTCAGAACTACAAATGAGTGCCAGTCTAAAGAACACCCCCAAAATCTGGTTTATGGGGATAAGATTTCTCAGGATAGCTCTAAAGAGTCAACACAGCTTAGTAGGGATTGTACTTCAAAACAGACAGGAGATAGAGCTTTTGATCCCTGAAAAAGGAGGGACTTGAGCCATCCTGGCTATGGGAATTTGGAATTGGCTAATGCCGCTACTCCAATCGGAGAAGGCAATGGCAAGCCACTCCAGTACTCTTGCCTGGAAAATCCCATGGATAGAGGAGCCTGGTAGGCTGCAGTCCATGGGGTCACTTAGTCGGATAGGACTGAGCGACCTCACTTTCACTTTTCACTTTCATGCATTGGAGAAGGAAATGGCAACCCACTCCAGTTTTCTTGCCTGGAGAATCCCAGGGACGGGACAGCCTGGTGGGCTGCCGTCTATGGGGTCGCACAGAGTTGGACACGACTGAAGTGACTTAGCAGCAGCAGCAGCTACTCCAATACTTTGGCCACCTCATGCGAAGAGTTGACTCACTGGAAAAGACTCTGATGCTGGGTGAGATTGGGGGCGGGAGGAGACGGGGACGACAGAGAGTGAGATGGCTGGATGGCATCACCGACTCGATGGACATGAGTTTGAGTGAACTCCAGGAGTTGGTGATGGACAGGGAGGCCTGGCGTGCTGTGATTCATGGGGTCGCAAAGAGTTGGACCCGGCTGAGCGACTGAACTGAACTGAACTGAACTGAACTGAATGCCGCTACTAGTCCTTGTTATGCCATATTGATGCTGCTTATGATTGATCCATATATTGTCAATTGTCTAACCTGTTTTTCCTCTGCCCAGGTCAACAAGCTACAACATGCAGTTCCAGTTCAACAAGGATGTAAAACTACAGCCGACCACGGAAAATATCACTCACCCTTAGATGGACACCGCTATAAGGACTCTGAGGCCTGAGACTAGCAAGAGGGGGAGACCCAATACCCCTCACCATCCCAGTTCAGCAGGAAGTAGCCAGTAAGACCTCAGCACCCCTATTCCCAAAGAATTGGGCCTCCCATCTCTTGAGGGGGGAATGTTAGGTAATTAGAATAGGAAACAGGAGTCCAGAATGGAGGTGGCTAAAAGATAAGGATGGGAAAAGCCTGCGAAAATAGAACAAAGGAAGGTCGGAGGACCAGAGTGAGCAGCTCAGGTAGAAAAAACAACACTCCTGGCTAGCCTAATTTACATAGGGCAGGCCCAGGTAGAGTAAAAGATATATAAAAGGAGGAGCCAAAGGGACAGGGGTCTCTCTGTCCCGCTTGCTGGCGTGCTCCCCCACTCTCTTCTGTTTGCATCTTTGGGTTGGCATGCCCTCACGCCTCGAGGATGGATTTTCCTGCTATTTTCTAAATAAAATAGAATTGTAACACTGATTTGTCTAAGAGCTATAACACGGTCTGTCCAAGACCCAAGAGCTGTGATGCGCCAAGGGCTTTAATGTCCATCACTCCAAATCTTTGCTGTGATGAGACAGAAATGGGGAGCATACGCTCGCCTGACAATATGAACACCTCCTGGAATTGGGAAATGTTCTTTTGTTGTTGTTAAGATTGGAAATTTTCCTTTTATTCTCGTTTTCTCAGATTACTTTTTTTTATTTTTATTTTTTTGAACTGAAGGATAATTGCTTTACAGAATTTTGTGGTTTTCTGTCATACATCGACAAGAATCAGCCATAGGTACGACAATATCCTTTGCATCTCCCTTCCCATCCCACCCTTCTAGATTGTCATAGAACCCCTGTTTGAGTTCCCTGAGTCATATAGCAAATTGTTCTTTTAACAGCTGTTATTTCTCCCTAAGGGTTTTAAATTTCTGAAAAAAAGCATTTTGACTTTAAAATGTTTATGACACCCTATTGAGCTTACATTGGTTTATAACATATCAATTTCAGGTGTGGAAAATTATATTTCAACTTCTGAAACACTACAATATGCTCACCACCAGAAGTTTTATTTTCCATCAGTCATTATACAGGTGACCTTCTTTACCCACTTTACCATCCTCCTAACTCCTTCCACTTGAGTAGCCACTGCACTGTTTGGATGTTTGTTTTTAACTTATTTCATTTCTGTATTCCAGAAAGGAGTGAAATCATGTGGTAACTGTCTTTCTCTGTTTGATTTTTTTCACTTAGTATAATATTCTCAAGAAAGTGAAGCCGCTCAGTCATGTCTGACTCTTTGCAACCCCATGGACTGTAGCATACCAGGGTCTTCTGTCCATGGGATTATCCAGGCAAGAATATTAGAGTGGGTTGCCATTTCCTTCTCCAGGGGAACTGCCTAACCCAGGGATCAAACTTGGGTCTCCCACATTGAGGGCAGATACTTTACCATCTGAGGCCCCAGGGAAGCCCAAATTCTCAAGGGCCATCCCTAGTTCCAAAAGTGTTAAGATTTCATCATTTAATCATTTTAATTATTTTTTAATGATTTCTGATAACTTTGGTCTGTTTTGTTTTGTTGGTTTTTTTTTTTTTTTTTTTTTTTGCTTTATTCTTCTGTTGGCACTTGGCTTTGGTTTTATGGGGTTTTTTTGTTTTGTTTTGTTTTTTTAAAGTTGTTTGATTTCCTTTTTGGTTTCTTTAGTTTGTCTGGCTGTTCTCTTGTGTTTTGTTTTGGGTTCTGTTTTTATTTATTTTGTGTGTGTGTTATTCTTGTTTCTATTTACAATTCGGGGTTTTGTCTTTTCTTTCTTTTTTTCCTTTTCTTTAATCCTCATTGTGGTTTTGTTTTGCATTTCCCTGATGACTAACAATGTTGAGCATCTTTTCATATATCTGTTGGCCATCTGCATATCTTCTTTGGAAAAATGTCTATTCATTTCTTCTGCCCATATTTCAACCGGGCTGTTTGTTTTTTGGATGTTGAGTCATATGAGCCATTTATGTTGAGTGTTTTGAATCCCTTTTTACTCAGTTCAGTTCAGTTCAGTTTGGTCACTCAGTCATGTCTGACTCTTTGTGATCCCACGTACCTCAGCACGCCAAGTCTCCCTGTCAATCCCAACACCCAGAGTTTACCCAAACTCATGTCCACTGAGTCAGTGATGCCATCCAACAATCTCATCTTCTGTCGTACATTTCTCTTCCTGCCCTCAATCTTTCCCAGCATCAGGGTCTTTTCAAATGAGTCACCTGTTTGCATCAGGTGGCCAAAGTATTGGAGTTTCAGCCTCAACATCATTCCTTCCAATGAACACTCAGGACTGATTTCCTTTAGGATGGGCTGATTGAATCTCCTTGCAATCCAAGGAACTCTTCAGAGTCTTCTCCAACACCACAGTTCAAAAGCATCAATTCTTCTGTGCTCAACTTTCTTTATAGTCCAACTCGCATATCCATACATGACTACTGGAAAAACCATAGTTTTGACTAGATGGACCTTTGTTGACAAAATAATGTCTCTGCTTTTTAGTATGCTGTCTAGGTTGGTCATAACCTTCCTTCTAAATAGTAAGCATCTTTTAATTTCATGACTGCAATCACCATCTGCAGTGATTTTGGCTCATATCATTTGCAAATACTTTATTTCATTCAGTAAGTTGTCTTTTTTGTTTTATTGGTGGGTTCCTAAATGCTGTAGAAAGCTTTTAAGTAGGTCCCATTCATTTATTTTTATGTATTTATTTATTTTATTTTTCACCTGTGCTTTGTCTTCATTGCTGAGCATGGGTTTTCTGTAGCTGCAGTGAACAAGGGATACTCTTGGTTGAAGTGGCTTTTCTTGCTTGGAATATGGACTCTAGACACACCTTTAGCAGCTGTCTTGTTGGCCCTCGAGGGTGGGCTCAGTACTTGCGGTGTAGTTGTGGCTTAGTTATTCCATGGCACTTTGGATTTTCCTAGACAAGGGATTGAATCTGTATCCCTTACATCAGCAGGGGAACCCTTAACTGCTAGACCACCAGGGAAGTCTCCTATGTGTTTATTTTTGCTTTTATATTTTTTATTTTACGTTGCTCACTCACTCAGTCATGCCCAACTCTAGTGGACCCATGGACTGCAGCACGCCAGGCCTCCCTGTCCTTTGACATCTCCCAGAGCTTGCTTAAACTCATGCCCATTGTACACATGTGTACATGTGCACATGGATGTTCACCCAAGTTCATGTCCAAGTTCAAGAAGAATGAAGGTGGAGAAGCCAGTTAAGATGCTCTTGTAGCACTCCAAGTGAGAGGTGATGATGGATTGCACATGAGGAGTGGCAGCAGAAGTGGAGAGATTGTGTAAATGAACTTATTCTTTCATATTCTTCTCTGATATATTGCTTTTCTAACGAGGAAAGAAAAGTTGAATTTTTAAAAGCCAGGTCTTCATCCCAAGTAAATATTTCCCCTACCCATCAGTTCAGTTCAGTTCAGTTCAGTCGCTCAGTCGTGTCCGACTCTCCGCAACCCCATGAATCACAGCACGCCAGGCCTCCCTGTCCATCACCAACTCCCGGAGTACACTCAAACTCATGTCCACAGAGTCGGTGATGCCATCCAGCCATCTCATTCTCTGTCGTCCCCTTCTCCTCCCGTCCCCAAACTTTCCTAGCATCAGAGTCTTTTCCAATGAGTCAACTCGTCTCATGAGGTGGCCAAAGTATTGCAGTTTCAGCTTCAGCATAAGTCCTTCCAATGAACACCCAGGATTGATCTCCTCTAGAATGGACTGGTTGGATCTCCGTGCAGTCCAAGGGACTCTCAAGAGTCTTCTCCAGCACCACAGTTCAAAAGCATCAATTCTTCGGCGCTCAGCTTTCTTCACAGTCCAACTCTCACATCCATACATGACCATGGGAAAAACAATAGCCTTGACTAGACGGACCTTGGTTGGCAAAGTAATGTCTCTGCTTTTTAATATGCTATCTAGGTTGGTCATACCTTTCCTTCCAAGGAGTAAGCGTCTTTTAATTTCATGGCTGCAGTCAGCATCTGCCAATGAATCCTCATTAGCTTGAATCACATATAATTGTTACTTTTTAACTGTCAAGCCAGTTAAATATAATTAGTGTCTTATGGCTCAGTGACAGAAACAAAATTCATCTGAACATGCACATGTTGAACATCTGTTTTGTGGCAGCCTTGTGCTGTTTCCTACAATTAAAAGGTTGTTCCTAAATGAAAAGACACCGGGATTCTTGGCCTATGGAGGACAAGAATTCAATCCAGGGCCAGAGATGAGGCTTTTGCATAATAAAGCTTTATTAAAGTATAAAGGAGCTAGAGAAAGCTTCTGACATAGGCATCAGAAGGGGGAAGAAGAGTAAACCCCCACTAGTCTTCAGTTCAGTTCAATTCAGTTCAGTCACTCAGTCGTGTCGGACTCTTTGAAACCCCATGAATCACAGCACGCCAGACCTCTCTGTCCATCACCAACTCCCGGAATTAACTCAACCTCATGTCCATCAAGTCGGTGATGCAATCCACCTATCTCATCCTCTTTCATCCCCTTCTCCTCCTGCCTCCAGTGCCTCCCAGCATCAGAGTCTTTTTCAAAGAATCAACTCTTCGCATGAGGTGGCCAAAGTATTAGAGTTTCAGCTTTAGCATCAGTCCTTCCAATGAACACCCAAGACTGATCTCCTTTAGAATGGACTGGTAGGATCTTTTTGCAGTCCAAGGGACTCTCAGAAGTCTTCTCCAGCACCACAGTTCAAAAGCATCAATTCTTCGGCGATCAGCTTTCTTCACAGTCCAACTCTCACATCCACATATGAACACAGGAAAAACCATAGCCTTGACTAGACGGACCTTGCTGGCAAAGTAATATCTCTGCCTTTTAATATGCTGTTTAGGTTGGTCATAACTTTCCTTCCAAGGAGTAAGCGTCTTTTGATTTCATGGCTGCAATCAGCATCTGCAGTGATTTTGGAGCCCAGAAAAATAAAGTCTGACACTGTTTCCACTGTTTCCCCATCTATTTCTCATGAAGTGATGGGACCAGATGCCATGATCTTTGTTTTCTGAATGTTGACCTTCAAGCCAACTTTTTCACTCTCCTCTTTTACTTTCATCAAGAGGATTTTTAGTTCCTCTTCAATTTCTGTCATACGGGTGGTGTCATCTGCATATCTGAGGTTATTGATATTTCTCCCAGAAATCTTGATTCCAGCTTGTGCTTCTTCCAGCCCAGCGTTCCTCATGATGTACTCTGTATATAAGTTAAATAAGCAGGGTGGCAATATACAGCATTTACTTACTCCTTTTCCTATTTGGAACCAGTCTGTTTTTCCATGTCCAGGTCTAACTGTTGCTTCCTGACCTGAACATAGGTTTCTCAAGAGGCAGGTCAGGTGGTCTGGTATACCCATCTCTTTCAGAATTTTCCACAGTTTATTGTGATCTACACAGTCAAAGGCTTTGGCATTGTCAATAAAGCAGAAATGGATGTTTTTCTGGAACTCTCTTGCTTTCTCCATGATCCAGCGGATGTTGGCAATTTGACCTCTGGTGCCTCTGCCTTTTCTAAAACCAGCTTGAACATCTGGAATTTCATGGTTCACGTATTGCTGAAGCCTGAGTTGGAGAATTTTGAGCATGACAATACTAGCATGCGAGATGAGTGCAATTGTGTACTAGTTTGAGCATTCTTTGGCATTGCCTTTCTTTGGGATTGGAATGAAAACTGACCTTTTCCAGTCCTGTGACCACTGCTGAGTTTTCCAAATTTGCTGGCATATTGAGTGCAGCACTTTCACAGCATCATCTTTCAAGTTTTAAAGTAGCTCAACTGGAATTCCATCACCTCCACTAGCTTTGTTCGTAGTGATGCTTTCTAAGGCCCACTTGACTTCACATTCCAGGATGTCTGGCTCCAGGTGAGTGATCACACCATCGCGATTATCTGGGTCGTGAAGATCAGTTCTTCTGTGTATTCTTGCCACCTCTTCTTAATATCTTCTGCTTATTTTAGGTCCACACAATTTCTGTCCTTGATCGAGCCTATCTTTGCATGAAATTTTCCCTTGGTATCTCTAATTTTCTTGAAGAGATCTCTAGTCTTTCCTATTCTGTTGTTTTCCTCTATTTCTTTGCATTGATCGCTGAGGAAGGCTTTCTTATTTCTCCTTGCTATTCTTTGGAACTCTGCATTCAAATGAGAATATCTTTCTATTTCTCCTTTGCTTTTCGCTTCTCTTCTTTTCACAGCTATTTGTAAGGCCTCCTCAGACAGCCATTTTGCTTTTTTGCATTTCTTTTCCATGGGGATGATCTTGATCCCTGTCTCCTGTACAATGTCACGAACCTCCATCCAGAGTTCATCAGGCACTCTTTCTATCAGATCTAGTCCCTTAAATCTATTTCTCACTTCCACTGTATAATCATAAGGGATTTGATTTAGGTCATACCTGAATGGTCTAGTGGTTTTCCCTACTTTCTTCAATTTCAGTCTGAATTTGGCAATAAGGAGTTCATGATCTGAGCCACAGTCAGCTTCCAGTCTTGTTTTTGCTAACTATGTACAGCTTCTCCATCTTTGGCTGCAAAGAATATAATCAATCTGATTTCGGTGTTGATCATCTGGTGATGTCCATGTGTAGAGTCTTCTCTTGTGTTGTTGGAGGAGGGTGTTTGTTATGCCCAGTGTGTTCTCTTTGCAAAACTCTATTAACCTTTGCCCTGTTTCATTCCGTGTTCCAAGTCCAAATTTGCCATTATTCTAGGTATTTCTTGACTTCCTACTTTTGCATTCCAGTCCCCTATAATGAAAAGGACATATTTTGGGGGTGTTAGTTCTAAAAGGTCTTGTAGGTCTTCATAGAGCCATTCAACTTTGGCACCTTCAGTGTTGCTGGTTGGGGCATAGACTTGGATGATTGTAATATTGAATGGTTTGCCTTGGAAACGAACCACCTATACAGTGACTGGCAAATTTTAATAGAAAGAGCCCTATTTGTACAGAAGAAGCAAGGTTGGTATCCTTGGCAAAGCTAGAAAGAAAAGAATCAACAAAGATAGTGGTTTGGGGATGGTTTTTTCTGGTTCAAAATGATATGGTTCTCATGGTCGGTAATTGAGTGAAGAGATAAAGGATTGGCAGAAACAATTATCTAATTCCTACTAAAACCTAAGGGAGCACAGGTCTCATCCCTGAGCCAAAGTCCTACGAATATGCAGGTAATAATTCTAAAGTTGGAATTTAGCTATCTCTGTGGTGTGGTGTTGTGTTTTTGAGATTGGTTCATGCTTTAGAACATTATTCTGAAACAGTGAAGTTGGATTCTGGTTTATAGACTCCATGGTGGGGACTGGGCTGGACGACAGGTATAGCCAGTAAAAATATTTTATGAAAACAAGTAGAATTGGTAATTCATGGTGGGAGTATATGATTATGTAAAAACAGTATGTGGTTTTTTGAAGAATGGAATTTCCTCAGCTAAGTCTATGGCATTTACCATGACTTTGTCAGCAACCTAATAATGTATGTGATTTTTGAACTTTTTCCTTTGCACCCTGGGCCACATCAAAATCACAATATTTGTGGAATGATGATAAACAAAATGGGCTCTCCTCTCACAAGTAAGAGAAACATTCCCAGGACCAGCACATTTGTTCGAAATAATGGTGATGATGATTTGACAATGGTAACAATAATAAAACATTTATTAAGCACCAAAGATGTGCCAGCTGTATTCTAAACCCTTCATATGCGTTAGAAAAGTTAATCCTCACACCAATCCTATGAGACAAGCGTTAAAAGCTTTAGGAACTTGCTGTTATTTACACAGGTCATAGTGGTAGTACTGGCAAATCACTTACACAATGACTAATCTAGCCATAGTTACACTTCTCAACTGTGAAATTTTCTTCTGCTGAACAAAAACTTTGTTTCTATAGTATGCTTTGTTTGGGAACCTTCTCACTTTACCTGGCCAGGAAAACTTCTATATATCCATTAAGACCCATTTAAGGAAACATGTGAAGATTTCTTTAACTCTCTTGTGTTTTCTTCATACTTAGTATATTTCCCAACATACTAATATTCTTTATGTGCCTGTTTGCCTTCACTGCTAATCTCTACATAATTCTTTCTTCTTTTTATCCTTGGCACTAGGTCAATGCATAATAAATGTTTTATGAGTGAATAATGAAAGAATGACTATAAGAGCTTAATTATTTGAGCAGAGCCAAAATTCAGACAGTTAGCAGCCCAAATGAATTGTCCTCAGAGAAGTGCTTTTGAAATGTATTTAATTGTCTATCCATCATCTCTTTCTAATAGAATTGCCCAGCCTCTGGAGCAACTATGTTTCTGTAACATGACCCCTCTCCTCTAAGCCACAGAGGCTGATTCAGGAGAGCTACTCAGGAGAGCTACTCAGCTCCATCTTAGCCAGGGAACTTCTCCAGGAATTAGCTATTATCTTGAATGGAGGATATGTAAATTTAAGAGCTATTGACCACAGTTACTCTCCACCACTTGGGCCAGGAAGCCCAAAGACTTGTCTGTAGCAAGTGTAAAAAGTGAGGAAATAGTAAAAAAAAAAAAAAAAGTCAAGATTATAAATTCATGAAAATTTCCTGGATAGATCTTTTGTAGTATTCCAGTGACTGAGAGCAATAGGCTCCATGAGCAAATAATCATTTTTATTGTGTCCACTATCATATTTTCAGTTCTAGCAGAATAGACATTTAATAATTATTTGTTTAATGAATAAATAAGCAGGGTCCTAAAAAAGAAGAAATACCTGGAGGAAGGAAAGGGACAGCAGGTCTAGTTCTTACATCTCATGTAGGATTATAATTGATTGCCATAGTTGATGCCATCATTTGAATTTAGAATCTTCTGTTCTGATAAATGTTGCAAGAATTTACTTGGGTGGATTAGATAATTATGAGTTACCAGGAAAGCTTTTGTAAATGTTGAATTCTGGGTATCAGCCTGTGGAAATTCTGATTCAGTTAGTTCAAGATGGGGTTTCCAGATTCTGCATTTTCCAAAAGTCCCCCAGATGATTTTACTGAACAAATAGGTTTTCAGAGTTTCTTGAATTCCCACACCCTATAGTTCATTCATCTCCCAGTTCTAGTACTAGACTTTTTATTCCATTAAGTGTGTTTTAGATAACATCAATTTGCCATTCATTCAGGGACTACTGATGAAAGGATCAAATGTATGTAAAGAATAGCACAAACTGATTGCTCTGCTTTTAAATTTTCCTGGTGAAAAAATCAGTTACCACCATCCTTCAATGAAGAAAACAACAATTCTTACTTTTGGCTCAGAAGTTTCAAGGTACCATCTAATCAGAATGTAAGACAAGCCCTTCTTTTACGTGTGAAGACACGAATCAGTAATATGACAAGGGCAGAGAATGTGGGTTTTTGAAAAACCCTCTTTTTATCATTGTAAGCTGGCCTCATTAATACTGACCCTTTTTGTTTGCTTTCCACAGACTTAGTTTTAGTTCAAGATAAATTGGAAGCTGAAACTCTGACCATAAACATAAACTGTAAAATTGTTAATTGTGAGTGGTCTGTACTTAGGGACCCTGAAAGTCATGGTTCTGGTGGCTGCCTATTCAAACAGGTGGTGACCAAACTGTGGCAAATCAAATATTAATCAAGGCATCTGGGCTCTAGCCCTCATTATGGACTGTTGCTGTTGTTCACTCAGTCGTGTCCAGTTATTTCTGACCCCACTGAGTGCGTGCCATAGGCATCCTGACCTTCACCATCGTTTGGAGTTTGCTCAAATTCAAGTCCACTGGGTCCGTGATGCTATATAAATATCTTCATCTTCTGTTACCCACTTCTCCTGCCCTCAGTCTTTCCAATGAATATTCAGGGTTGATTTCCTTTAGGGTTGACTAGTTTGATTTCCTTGCAGTCCAAGGGACTCTCAAGAGTTTTACCAACACCACAGTTCAAAATCAGCAATTTTTTGGTGTTCAGCCTTGTTTATGGTCCAACTCTCACATCCATACATGACTACTGGAAAACCCATAGCTTTAACTATATGGACCTTTGTTGGCAAAGTGATGTCTCTGCTTTTTAATATGCTGTCTAATTTAGTCATTGCTTTTCTTCCAAAGAACAAGTGTCTTTTAATTTCGTGGCTGCAGTCACCATTTGCAGTGATTTTGGAGCCCAAGGAAATAAAATCTGTTACTGTTTCTACTTTTTCTTCTTCTACCATGAAGTGATGAAACTGGATGCCATGATCTTAGTTTTTTCAATGTTGAGTTTTAAGCCAGCTTTTTCACTCTCTTCTTTCGTTTTCAACAAGAGGCTTTTTTAGTTCCTCTTCATTTTCTGCCATTAGAATGATATCATCTGCATGCATGAAGTTGTTATTTCTCTTGGCAATCTTAATTCTGGCTTGTCATTCATCCAGCCTGGCATTTCACATGATTTACTCTGCATAGAAGTTAAACAAGCAGGGTGAAAATATACAGCCTTGATGTACTCCTTTCCCTATTTTGAACCAGTCATTTCCCCATCCAGTTCTGTTACTTCTCGTCCTACATACAGATATGTCAGGAGGCAGGTAAAAATGGTCTACTATTCCCATCTCTTTAAGAATTTCACACAGTTCTTGTGATCCACACAGTCAAAGGCTTTAGTGCAGTCAATGAAGCATAAGTAGATGTTTTTCTGGAGTTCCATTGCTTAATCTATGATCCAACAGATTTTGATAATTTGCTCTCTAGTTCCTCTGCCTTTTCTAAATCCAGCTTGTACATTTGGAATTTCTTGGTTCACATACTGCTGAAGACTTGCTTGAAGGATTTTGTGCAGTACCTTGCTAGCATGTGAAATGAGTGCAATTGCACGGTACTTTGAACATTGCTGTTTAGCTGGATGTATTACACAATCATTTTTCTTTTTGGGGTCTCCATGTCCTCATCTCACATTGAGTGATTGGATTAATGTTGTTTTCAAGAACTCACTGATCCCAAAGAATACTGAATTAGAAATCAAAAGCTATTTTTTGGCTGATCATTGAACATTGCATTGGATAATATCTGAGATTGCTTCCAGCTATTAGATAAAAAGGAGCCCTGTCTGTTTTCCTTGCCCTGGTAAAGTTAGGTCTTCATTGTTCTCCCTTAACCATAGACAAAGTATATTTCTGATTCTGCTCTATTGTGTATGGGATTAAACCTTTAGATAATATGAGATTTCATAATAAATACTTATCTCCTGTGAACATATGTGCCAAACATCCTGCTAGGCGTTCTTTGGTAACCCATATTGGGGCTAATTATAAGAAAAGTGATTATCTCCGCTGATGAGAGAATAGTCAAGCTCCTTGACACGTTTTTAGATTTTGAGAAATAGATTTATTCATCCTCCATAGACAAAACATAAGGTCTGCCACCTTGAACTCTAATAATAGTAAGGGTCATGTAAGTGAAAGAAAGGCCAAGTGGTTTTCTAATTATAAGCAGGACCGAGAGAAATGAAACTGAGTAACTGGAATATAGAGCATCAACTATCTAGAAGTTGTTCTGTATTTGCTGCTGAAAGTTAGATGAACAGAGATAATAAACATTATGAGTCTTTGAGACAAATGAATCTATGTTGGCAAAGTGAGATAGCCTCTCGTCTTATTTTTTTCTGAGACGGAAGAAGTGTCCAAATATTTGAGTCTTCTCCCACAGGCCCTGATTTCCTTTGGGCCTATGAATTTAGTAGATTGTGAAGTACAGTGCAGAGATAGCCTAAATGGATTCTTGCTGCTGGCTTGTAGATCCCTGATAAACAAAAGGAAATCTGTTTATCAGGGAACACATCCATATTGCTCTGGATGTGTAAAGCAGACCTTTGTAGAATGACATCCACTTACACCATGAATAATGCTAGCCAGAATTTTTGAAACAAAATAACAAGGAATATATACCAGGTATCTAAGAAGAGATAGTAACACAACACATTGTTAAGAGATCTGAAAAAAAAAAAGGAAGAATTTCTAGCTGAGCAAAGAAAAATATTTTTAAATATTTTAAGAATCCAGAAAAGTGAAAAATACTATAATAAAGATCATCTTGTTTTCAGAATTAACAAGTTTGTGCATTTTTATCATTTTGCCTCAAATTTTTAAATAAAATAAAAATTACTGGCAGAGGTAAAGTTCACTTATCATCTTACTAGTTTGTGCATGACATGAAAATGAATAAGTGATATCCTGTCAACATTCTGCAAATGATTTTATTTTCACTGACAAACTGATATTCTAAATTTGTACAATATACTTGTACATATCTATTTACATGTAAAAAAAATTTTTCAAGATTACATTACCAGAAGCACAATTACTAGTCATTTTCAGCTAATCAAATAATGCAAAATTCTCAATAAAAATTTATATAAATAAATAAATAAAAACAAGAAAGGCAGAGTGTGTCCTCTCTGCTCACAGTGGTTTCCCATCTGCCACCCTCTTATACTTTCTGCACTCCTGCAGTGGTCTTTGTATGAAGTCAAAAAGTCACCATGCCTGTTAGTCCCCACCATCCTGCCTTTCAAGGGTACTCCTGCTCATTCTTCAGAATTCAGTTTAAACAAACACTTTTATTGTTTGCTGTTGATTCTTGATAGAGTTGAAACTCCTTATTTGTGTTCTCACTATCTTTCAGCACGGTGAGATTATTGCTTCGATCATGTCTTGTTTGTGGTGTTGTCACCACTGTTGTGTCTTTCCTCCTCTAGATGATCAACTGTTTGAAGGCAGGGAGCATGCCTTTTTCACTTCTGCATTTTTCAAACCAGGCACTAACTAGTGTTTAGTATTTGCTTACAGAGTGAATGTCTGGTTCAGTGGATAGCTAAGACCCAGAGTTTTCCACACTCCACTCTGTCATATATACATTCTGTGATGGAGGTGAAGGGGAGTGAGTGCAAGCCCCACTTAAAACCCCCAACTCCTATCTCACCTTAGCAGTGCCAAGCCTTGTGACTGATGTCAGTGTTATCCTGACTGTTCTTCTCACCTGATTAGGAGTGCGCTTAGGTCTTTAATTCTAGGTGCACTCATTTATCTCTTGATGTGCTGTTTACATTCTTGTATCATTTGCATAATCTTTAAGTCTGATGATAATTCTAAAGTCTGCTAAATAAATTCTCATGAAAAGCAAAAGGTGATTCAAAGAATGCTCAAAATACCGCACAATTGCACTCATCTCACACGCTAGTAAAGTCATGCTCAAAATTCTCCAAGCCAGGCTTCAGCTATATGTGAACTGTGAACTCCCAGATGTTCAAGCAGGTTTTAGAAAAGGCAGAGGCACCAGAGTTCAAATTGCCAACATCCGCTGGATCATGGAGAAAGCAAGAGAGTTTCAAAAGAGCATCTATTTCTGCTTCATTGACTATGCCAAAGCCTTTGACTGTGTGGATCACAATAAACTGTGGAAAATTCTGAGAGATGGGAATACCAGACCAGCTGACCTGCCTCTTGAGAAACCTGTATGCTAATCAGGAAGTAACAGTCAGAACTGTACATGAAACAACAGACTGGTTCCAAATAGGAAAAGGAGTACGCCAAGGTTGTATAATGTCACCCGGCTTATTTAACTTATATGCAGAGTACATCATGAGGAACGCTGGGCTAGGAGATGCACAAGTTGGAATCAAGATTGCTGGGAGAAATATCAATAACTTCAGATATGCAGATGACACCACCCTTATGGCAGAAAGTGAAGAGGAACTCAAAAGCCTCTTGATGAAAGTGAAAGAGGAGAGTGAAAAGGTTGGCTTGAAGCTCAACATTCCGAAAACAAAGATCATGGCATCTGGTCCCATCACTTCATGGGAAATAGATGGGGAAACAGTGGAAACAGTGTCAGACTTTATTTTTCTGGGCTCCAAAATCACTGTGGATGCTGATTGCAGCCATGAAATTAAAAGACGCTTACTGGAAAGGATTTGGGGCGGGAGGAGAAGGGGACGACAGAGAATGAGATGGCTGGATCGCATCACCGACTCGATGGACATGAGTTTGAGTGAACTCCGGGAGTTGGTAATGGACAGGGAGGTCTGGCATGCTGTGATTCATGGGGTCGCAAAGAGTCAGACACGACTGAGCGACTGAACTGAACTGAACTGAACTCCTTGGAAGGAAAGTTATGACCAACCTAGATAGTATATTAAAAAGAGAGACATTACTTTGCCAACAAAGGTCCTTCTAGTCAAGGCTATGATTTTTCCCGTGGTCATGTATGGATGTGAGAGTTGGACTGTGAAGAAAGCTGATCGCTGAAAAATTGATGCTTTTGAACTGTGGTGCTGGAGAAGACTCTTGAGAGTCCCTTGTACTGCAAGGAGATCCAACCAGTCCATTCTAAAGGAGATCAATCCTGGGTGTTCATTGGAAGGACTGATGCTAAAGCTGAAACTCCAATACTTTGGCCACCTCATGCGACGAGTTGACTCACTGGAAAAGAGTCTGATGCTGGGAGGGATTGGGGGCAGGAGGAGAAGTGGACAACAGAGGATGAGATGGCTGGATGGCATCACCGACTCGATGGACATGAGTTTGAGTGAACTCCGGGAGTTGGTGATGGACAGGGAGGCCTGGCTTGCTGTGATTCGTGGGGTCGCAAAGAGTCGGACACGACTGAGCGACTGAACTGAACTGAGCAAACTCTTCAAGTGACAAAATAAAGACCCAAACTGTGGTTTTCTAAGAAGAATCTGCAGTTGCAAGCGGCAGATTCATGCCTTTCATTCAGTACTGCATTTGATCTTATGATTCTCATAGTTGTTTTTATCTTTTATTGCACAACTGCTGTGTTCCAAAATGTCAATTACAATTTCTGTCAGTCGTAACAGTTGGTCCTTAGCCCCATTTTGCAGATGAGTTTCAGAATAGATATGAACTGCTCAAAGTCACATAACTAGAAAGTGACTCAATTAGGATTTGAACTTGGTTGTGGTTGGCTTCATAGGTGAAGCTCTTTCTGTTTTGACACAGTATTATTCCACTATGACTAATTTCATTATATACCAGCTTATTGTAAACCTGCATCCTAATGACCCTCCAAATTTGTGACCTCTATGGGAAAAAAATAGTAAAAGTAGAACTAACACATTAAACATCAGTTTTATTCCTGGGTATATATTCAAGGAGAGCAAAAACACTAATTAAAAAACTATATATGCACCTGAATGCTCACTGCAAAATTGTTTATAATTGTCAAGCTATGGAAGCAACCTATGTGCCCATCCATACTTAGATAAATAGATAAAGATGTATCAATTAGGGAAGTTTTATAATCATAGTTTCAATTTCAATACTTGTGATTAGTCTGTTTATATTTTCTGTTTCTTCATGCTTCAGTCTTGTGAGATTGTTCATTTCTAAGAATTTGTGCAGTTATTCCAGGTTGTCCATTTTATTGGCATGTTGTTTGTAGTAGCTTGTAATAGTCTTTTATGTTTCTTTTTATTTCTAGGGTGTCTGTTGTAACTTCTTTTTCATTTATTTCTTTATTAATTTGAGCCTGCTTCCTTTTTTGTTGATGAGTCTGGCTAGAGGTTTATCAATTTTGTTTATCTTCTAAAAGTAACACTTTTAGTTTCATTGTTTTTTTTTCTTTCATTTTCTTCATTTCTATTTCGTTTATTTTTGTCCTGATCTTTTTGATTTCTTCCCTTCTGCTAACTTTGAGTTTTGCTTGTTCTTTCTCTAGACCTTTAAGTATAATGTCGGGTTCTTTTAGGTTCTCTGTGATTTTTCTTCCTTCCTGAGGTAAGATTTTGTCACTATAGACTTTCCTCTTAGAACTGCTTTTGCTGCATCCTATAGGTTTTGGATGATTTTGCATTCATTTTCATTTGTCTCCAAGTGTTTTTTGATTTTCTGTTTTATTTCTTCTGTGATCCACTGATTGTTTCAGTTCAGTTGAGTAACTCAGTTGTGTCCGACTCTTTGCGACCCCATGAATCACAGCACGCCAGGCCTCCCTGTCCATCAACAACTCCCAGAGTTCACTCAAACCCTCCTCCATCGAGTCGGTGATGCGATCCAGCCATCTCATTCTCTGTCGTCCCCTTCTCCTCCTGCCCCCAATCCCTCCCAGCATCAGAGTCTTTTCCAGTGAGTCAACTCTTCGCATGAGGTGGCCAAACTATTGGAGTTTCAGCTTTAGCGTCAGTCCTTCCAGTGAACACCCAGGACTGATCTCCTTTAGAATGGACTGGTTGGGTCTTTTTGCAGTCCAAGGGACTCTCAAGAGTCTTCTCCAACACCACATCTCAAAAGTATCAATTCTTTCGAGCTCAACTTTCTTTATCCTCTAACTCTTACATCCATACATGACTCCTAGAAAAACCATAGTTTGACTATACAGGCCTTTGTTGGCAAAGAGATGTCTCTGCTTTTTAATATGGTCTCTAGGTTAGTTATTGCTTTACTTTCAGGTAGCAAGCATCTTTTAATTTCATGGCTGCAGTCACCATCTGCAGTGGTTTTGGAACCCCCAAAATTAAAGGCTGTCACTGTTTCCATTATTTCCCATCTATTTGCCATGAAGTGGTGGGACCAGATGCCAGCATTTTAGTTTTGTGAATGTTGAGTTTTAAGTCAAGTTTTTCACTCTCTTCTTCACTTTCATCAAAAGGCTCTTTAGCTCTTCTTCTCTTTCTGCCATAAGGGTGGTGGTGTCTGCATTTCTGAGGTTATTGATATTTCTTCCAGCAATCTTGATTCCAGCTTGTTCTTCATCCAGCCTGGCATATTCATGATGTACTTTGCATATAAGTTAAATAAGCATGGTGACAATATATAAATAAGTAGCCTTTCTGTACTCCTATCCCAAATCTGAACCAGTCTGTTGTTCCACGTCCATTTCTAACTTTCTTCTTGACCTGCATAGGAGGCAGGTGAGGTGGTCTGGTATTCCCATATCTTCAAGAATTTTCCACAGTTTATTGTGATCCACACAGTCAAAGGCTTTGGCATAGTCAATAAAGGAGAAGTAGTTGTTTTTCTGGAACTCTTTTGCTTTTTTATGATCCAACTGATGTTGGCAATTAGATCTCGGCTTCTTCTCCCATTTCTAAATCCAGCTTGCACATCTGGATGTTCACAGTTCACGTACTTTTGAAGCCTCTCTTGGAGAATTTTGAGCATTATTTTGTTAGTGTGTGAGATCAGTGCAACTGTGCAGTACTTTGAACATTCTTTGGCATTCCCTTTCTTTGGGATTGGAATGAAAACTGACATTTTCCAGTCCTGTGGCCACTGCTGAGTTTTCCAGGTCACAGACCAGGTATTTATTAGTGCCTCTGAGGGCTGGCAAAAGGTTTTCCATGTTTCAATTTATTCTTCTTGTTCTGCCTCTGCTGTTCTCCTCTTTTGTTATGTTTGAAAGAAACATGAGTGAATGAATGAATGATGGTGGGGGTAAATGCCATGTGTCCAGATTGGAGAGATTAACTTGGCAATCTTATTTAACTTCTGCTTAATTAACAGCATCCTGTTTATCTAACTTCTATGCAGAGTACATCATGTGAAATGTTAGACTGTACTTTTTCAACCTCCTTGCTTAACTTCTATGATGAGTACATCAAGCAATATGCCAGGCTGGATGACTCATAAGCTGAAATCAAGGTTGCCAGGAGAAATATTAAGAGCTTCAGATATGCAAAATGATACCACTTTAATGACAAAAAGTGAAGAGGAAACAAAGAGTCTCTTGATGAAGGTGAAAGAGGAGAGTGAAAAAGCTGTCTTAAAACTCAACATTCAAAAAATGAAGATCATGCCATCTGATCCTATCATTTTCTGTCAGTCCAGTCACTCAGTCGTGTCAGACTCTTTGTGACCCCAGGGACTACAGCATGTATACTTTTATTAACACTGTAAGCAAACCAAGCACAAAACCAGTCAGTCCACTTGATCCCACAGAATGAAACTAAGTATAACAATCACAAACAGCCACTTAGGATTTTTGCTCATTATTGGTTTCCAAATAAAGCAACCAATTAATCAGGAGCCAACCAAATGACTTCCTCTCTCTGCTCTGTGTCTTCTCTGAAAAAACACCTCTAACTCCTATTCATGGAGTGCTCTTAACTACTTTGGCAGTTGCCTGATTCAAAGGTTCAGTTCAGTTCAGTTCAGTCGCTCAATCGTGTCTGACTGTCTGCGCCCCCATGGATAGCAACACACCAGCCTCCCTGTCCATCACCAACTCCCAGAGTTTACTCAAACTCATGTCCATTGAGTTGGTGATGCCATCCAACCATCTCATCTTCTCTGGTCCCCTTCTCCTCCTGCCTTCAATCTTTCCCAGCATCAGGGTATCTTCAAATGACTCAGCTCTTCTCATCAGGTGGCCAATGTATTGGAATTTCAGCATCAACATCAGCCTTTCCAATGAACACTCAGGACTGATCTCCTTTAGGATGGACTGGTTAGATTTCCTTGTAGTCCAACGGACTCTCAAGAGTCTTCTCCAACACCACAGTCCAAAAGCATCAATTCTTCTGTGCTCGACTTTCTTTATACTCCAACTCTCACATCCATGCATGACTACTGGAAAAACCATAGCCTTGACTAGACAGACGTTTGTAAGCAAAGTAATGTCTCTACTTTTTAATATGCTGTCTGGGTTGGTGATAACTTTCCTTCCAAGGAGTAAGCATCTTTTAATTTTTTTAGCTGCAATCACCATCTGCAGTGATTTTGGAGCACAAAAAAATACAGTTAGCCACTGTTTCCCCATCTATTTGCTATTAAGTGATGGGACTGGATGCCATGATCTTAGATTGCTGAATGTTGAGCTTTAAGCCAACATTTTCACTCTTCTCTTTCACTTTCATCAAGAGGCTCTTTAGTTCTTCTTCACTTTCTGCCTTAAGGGTGGTGTCATCTGCTTATCTGAGGTTATTGATATTTCTCCCGGCAATCTTGATTTTAGCTTGTGTTTCATCCAATCCAGCGTTTCTCATGATGTACTCTGCATATAAGTTAAATAAGCAGGGTGACAGTACTCCTTGAAGTACTCTTTTTCCTATTTGGAAGCAGTCTATTGTTCCATGTCCAGTTCCGACTGTTGCTTCCTAACCTGCATACAAGTTTCTCAAGAGGCAAGTCAGGTGGTCTGGTATTCCCGTCTCTTGAGGAATTTTCCATACTTTATTGTAATCCACACAGTCAAAGTCTTTTGCGTAGTCAATAAAGCAGAAATAGATGTTTTTCTGGAACTCTCTTGCTTTCATGATGATCCAGAAGATGTTGGAAATTGACCACTGGTTCCTCTGCCTTTTCTAAAACCAGCTTGAGCATCTGGACATTCACTGTTCATGCAATGTTGAAGCCTGGCTTGGAAAAATTGAGCATTACTTTACTACCATGTGAGATGAATGCAATTGTGCGGTAGTTTAAGCAGTATTTGGCCTTGCCTTTCTTTGTGATTGAAATGAAAACTGACCTTTTCCAGTCCTGTGGCCATTGCTGAGTTTTCCAAATTTGCTGGCATATAGAGTGCAGCACTTTCACATCATCATCTTTTAGGATTTGAAATAGCTCAGCTGGGTTTCCATCACCTCCACTAGTTTTGTTCGTAGTGATGCTTTCTAAGGCCCACTTGATTTCACATTCTAGGATGTCTGGCTCTAAGTGAATGATCACACCATCATGATTATCTGGGTCATGAAGATCTTTTTTTGTACAGTTCTTCTGTGTATTCTTGTCACCTCTTCTTGATATTGCCTGCTTCTGTTAGGTCCATAACATTTCTGTCTTTTAATGAGCCCATCTTTGCATGACATATTCCCTTGGTATCTCTAATTTTCTTGAAGAGATCTTTAGTCTGTCCCATTCTATTGTTTTCCTCTATTTCTTTACACTGATAACTGAGGAACGCTTTCTTATCTCTTCTCACTATTCTTTGGAACTCTGCATTCAAAAGGATATATCTTTCCATTTCCCCATTGCCTTTTGCTTCTCTTCTTTTCACAACTATTTGCAAAGCATCCTCAAACAGCCACTTAACCATTTTTCTTTTTTACATTTCTTATTCTTAGTGATGGTCTTGATCCCTGAATCCTGTACAATGTCATGAACCTCTGTCCAGGCACTCTGTCTATCAGATCTATTCCCTTAAATCTATTTCCCATTTTCATTGTATAATCATAAGGGATTTGATTTAGGTCATACCTGAATGGTCTAGTGGTTTTCCATACTTTGTTTAATTTAAGTCTGAATTTTGCAATAAGGAGTTAATGATCTTAGTCACAGTCAGCTCCTGGTCTTGTTTTTGCTGCCTGTATACAGCTTCTCCATCTTTGGCTGCAAAGAATATAATCAATCTGATTTCGTTGTTGACCATCTGGTGATGTCCATGTGTAGAGTCTTCTCTTGTGTTGTTGTAAGAGGGTGTTTGCTATGACCAGTGCGTTCTCTTGGCAAAACTGTATTCACACTTGCCCTGTTTCATTCTGTACTCCAAGGCCAAATTTGCCTGTTATTCCAGGTGTTTCTTGACTTCCAAATTTTGCATTCCAGTCCCCTATAATGAAAAGGGTATCTTTTTTTGAGTATTAGTTCTAGTAGGTCTTGTAAGTCTTCATAGAACCATTCAACTTTAGCTTCTTCAGCATTAATGATAGGGGCATAGGCTTGGATTACTATGATATTGAATGTTTTGCCTTGGAAACGAAGAGAGATCATTCTGTCGTTTTTGAGATTGCATCCAAGTACTGCATTTTAGACTCTTTTGTTGACTATGATGTCTACTCCATTTCTTCTAAGGGATTCTTGCCCACAGTAGTAGACATAATTGTCATCTGAGTTAAATTCACCCATTGCAATCCATTTTAGTTCGCTAATTCCTAAAATGTCGACACTGACTCTTGCCAACTCCTATTTGACCACTTCCAATTTGCCTTGATTCATGGACCTAACATTCCAGATTCCTATGCAATATTGCCTTTTACTGCATTGGATCTTGCTTCCCTCACCAGTCACATCCACAACTGGGTGATGTTTTCGCTTTAGCTCTGTCTCTTCATTCTTTCTGGAGTTATTTCTCCACTGATCTCCAGTAGCATATTCGGCACCTACTGACCTGGGGAGTTCATCTTTCAGTGTCCTATCTTTTTGCCTTTTTATCCTGTTCATGGGGTTCTCAAGGCAAGAATACTGAAGTGGTTTGCCGTTCCCTTCTCCGTTCCGTTCCATTCCATCGCACAGTCGTGTCCGACTCTATGCGACCCCGTGGACTGTAGCCTACCAGGCTTCTCCGTCCATGGGATTCTCCAGGCAAGAATACTGGAGTGGGTTACCGTTTCCTTCTCCATCCCTTCTCCAGTGGACCACATTTTGTCAGAACTCTCCACGATTACCCATCCGTCCTGGGCATGGTTCATAGTTTCATTTAGTTAGACAAGGCTGTGGTCCATGTGATTAGATTGGTTAGTTTTCTGTTAGTGGTTTTCAGTCTGTCTGCCCTCTGATGGGAGCTTCCCTGGTGGCTCAGATGGTAAAGCATCTGCCTGCAATACAGGAGACCTGGGTTCAATCCCTGGGTTAGGAAGAGCACCTGGAGAAGGAAACGGCAACCCACTCCAGTACTCTTGCCTGGAGAATCCCACAGACGGAGGAACCTGATAGGCTACTGTCCATGGGGGTCGCAAAGAGTCAGACACGAATGAGCAACTTCACTTTTCATGAAAGCTTACTGATGGGAGAGAGTGAGTGAGGGGGGAACTGGGCCTTGTTCTGATGGGTGGGACCATGCTCAGTAAATCTTTAATCCAATTTTCTGTTGATGGATGTAGCTGTGCTCCCTCCTTGCTATTTACCTAGCAGGGAAATCTGTATATAGGTCAGGAGGCAACAGTTTGAACTAGACTTGGAACAACAGAATGTTTCCAAATAGGAAAAGGAACATGTCAAGGCTGTATATAGTCACTCTGCTTATTTAACTTATATGCAGAGTACATCGTGAGAAACGCTGGACTGGAAGAAGCACAAGCTGGAATCAAGATTGGAAGGAGAAATATCAGTAACCTCAGATATGCCAATGACACCACCCTTATGGCAGAAAGTGAAGAAGAACTAAAGAGCCTCTTGAAGAATGTGAAAGAGAGTGAAAAAGTTGGCTTAAGGCTCAACATTCAGAAACCTAAGATCATGGCATCTGGTCCCATCACTTCATGGCAAATAGATGGGGAAACAGTGGAAACAGTGGCTGACTTTAATTTTCGGGCTCCAAAATCCCTGCAGATGCTGATTGCAGCCATGAAATTAAAAGGCGTTTCCTCCTTGGAAGGAAAGTTATGACCAACCTAGACAGCGTATTAAATAGCAGAGACATTACTTTACCAACAAAGGTCCATCTAGTCAAGGCTACGGTTTTTCTATTAGTCACGTATGGATATGACAGTTGGACTATAAAGAAAGCTGAGCGCCAAAGGATTGATGCTTTGATCTGTGATGTTAGAGAAGACTCTTGAGAGTCCCTTGGACTGCAATGAGATCGAACCAGTCCTTCCTAAAGGAGGTCAGTCCTGAGTGTTCATTGACAGTCCCTTGGACTGCAAGGAGATCCAACCAGTCCATCCCAAAGGAGATCAGGCCTGAGTGTTCATTGAAAGGACTGATATTAAAGCTGAATCTCCCATACTTTGGTCACCTGATCCGAAGACTGACTCATTTGGAAAGCCCCTGATGCTCGGAAAGATTGAAGGTGGGAGGAGAAGGGGACAACAGAAGATGAGATAGTTGGATGGCATCACGGACTTAATAGACTTGGGTTTGTGTAAACTCTGGGAGTTGGTGAAGGACAAGGAGGCCTGGCATGCTGCAGTCCATGCGGTCACAAAGAGTCGGACGTGACTGAGCGGCTGAACTGAACTGAAATTACGGTGACCTCCTTCAAATGATTCCATGCATGTTCCGCTACACTCAGTGCCCCCAATCCTACAGCGGGCCACCACCAACCCACACCTCTGCTGGAGACTCCTGGGCCCTCACAGGCAAGTCTTGGTCAGTCTCTATTGGGGCACTGCTCCTTTCTCCTTGGTCCTGGTGCACAAGGTTCTGTTTGTGCCCTCCAAGAGTATATTTCTCAGTCCTGTGTAAGTTCTGGGAGCTCTATGGTGGAGTTAATGGCGACCTCGTCCATAATGGCTTATGCCATGTCCCAGTCTGCTGCACCCGGAGCCCCTGTCCTTGTGGCAGTGCACTGCTGACCCATATCTCCACAGGAGATGCTCAAACACCGTTCTGTCTCAGTCTCTGTGGCGTCCCTGGGTCCTGGGGCACACAAGGTTTGTTTGAGACCTCTGAGTGCCTCTGGTGGGAATAGGGTCTTACTGGGCTTTCTCTGACCTTGGACATGGTTATCTTTCAGGTGAGATGGAAGCCATTGAGGTCTTGAGCAGAAGAGTGACTTGTTCTGATTTCTTTTCTTTTTTTTTCTTTTTTTAAAGAATCACCTGATCACAGTGCTGAGATCCTACTCTACTAGTCTTCAGGGGAAGAAGGAAGCAGAAAAACCAGTTGGGAGACTGTCATAATAATATCAGTGAGAGAGTTGTTAGTATCTTGAACCAGAGTCATATCAAGGAAAAGAGTAAGAAATAATTGAATATGGATGTAGTATTTTTTAGTAGAACCAATAGTATTGTTGAGTGGATTTTATGTGGGGTGGAAGATAAGGAAGAAAATCAGGGTGACTTCAACATCTTTACATTCCCTGGTGGCTCAGAGGTTAAAGCATCTGCCTCCAATGCGGGAGACCCGGGTTCGATCCCTGGGTCAGGAAGATCCCCTGGAGAAGGAAACAGTAACCCACTCCAGTATTCTTGCCTAGAGAATCCCATGGACGGAGAAGTCTGGTAGGCTACAGTCCATGGGGTCGCAAAGAGTCGGACACGACTGAGCGACGGAATGGAACGGAAATAGAAAAATTAAAATTCTGTCAATTAATATGTGTCTCCTCTCTCCACGGAATTTTCCGTGAAAGAATAATGGAGTGAGTAAGCCATTCTCTTCTCTAGGGTATCTTCCTAACCCAGGGGTTGAATCTGGGTCTCCTGCATTCCAGAGAGATTCTTTACCATCTGAACCACCAGGGAATTGCAATATGTCAAAGGCTATAGATGGGTCAGGTTAAGAAGGGATGATCAAAAATTTTATTTGGGACATATTAATTTTGAGATGCCTATAAAATATCCAATAATATTTGTTGAATAGGTGTGTAGAGTGTGTGTTTAGAAAGACTTCTACTGGACATATGAATTTGAGAATCAAACCCATATGACAATGAAATTAGATGAGCTAATCAAGGGAGTAAGTATAGACAGAAACAAAACTTAATGATACAGCAGAGAACTTCTCCAGCATTCCAGACACTTAAATCCAACTTTCTACTGGATGTCTCCTTAGATATCCTGCAAGCATCTCAAATTCAACATGTCCAAAAGACAGTACGTATTTTGACCAATCCCAAAGCTTGCTAAGTAATCACAGTGCCAATATGTAATTCAATTATTTTAATAGCAACATTCTGATGGACAGGGAGGCCTGGCGTGCTGTGATTCCTGGGGTCTCAAAGAGTCGGACATGACTGAGTGACTGAACTGAACTGAACTGAGCTCTTATTATGTGTCTGGGATAGTAAAGAATCTGTCTTCCATGCAAGAGATCTGGCTTTGATTCTCAGATGGGGAAGATCCCCTGGAGAAGGGAATGGCTATCCACTCCAGTATTCTTGCCTGTAGAATGCCATGGACAGAGAAGTCTGGCAGACAGTCCAAGGGATTGGACACCACTGAGTGACTAACACTTTCACATGCATTATTTTAATCCTCACACTGTCATTTGGAGAATATTACTATTTTCTTTCTATTGAAAATAAAGTTAGGTAGGAAAGTTCGAGTAAATTACCCAGTGATGCACAGCTAGTTAAGCAAAGCAGTTCAGTAAATATTCCAGCTCTCCTGTATCCAAAACTCATATTCATAACCACCATGTTATATAGTATATTAATATTAAGGAAGAATAAGTCTGAAGATTCTTATGAATCCTCAAAATCATGATTTATCACATTATTTTGGATCATGGGGTCCTTTGGAAAATGTCACATGAGTTCCCTAGAAATATACACATATGCAAAGAGATTCAATATTTTGTGTAAATTTTCAAAGGCACCCTAAAATCTATGCAAGAATTATAGCCACTTAAAGATCAAAGAAGAGAGGCGAAAAGCAAAGAAGAAAAGGAAAGATATAAACATCTGAATGCAGAGTTCCAAAGAAGAGCAAGGAGAGATAAGAAAGCCTTCCTCAGTGATCAATGCAAAGAAACAGAGAAAAACAACAGAATAGGAAAAACAAGAGACCTCTTCAAGAAAATTAGAGATTCCAAGGGAACATTTCATGCAAAGATGGGCTCGATAAAGGACAGAAATGGTATGGACCTAACAGAAGCAGAAGATATTAAGAAGAGGTGGCAAGAATACGCAGAAGAACTGTACAAAAAAGAACTTCACGTCCAAGATAGTCATGATAACGTGATCACTGACCTAGAGCCAGACATCCTGGAATATGAAGTCAGGTGGGCCTTAGAAAGCATCACTACGAATAAAGCTAGTGGTGGTGATGGAATTCCAGTTGAACTATTTCAAATCTTGAAAGATGATGCTGTGAAAGTGCTGCACTCAATATGCCAGCAGATTTGGAAAACTCAGCAGTGGCCACAGGACTGGAAGAGGTCAGTCTTCATTCCAATCCCAAAGAAAGGCAATGCCAAAGAATGCTCAAACTACTGCACAATTGCACTCATCTCACACGCTAGTAAAGTCATGCTCAAAATTCTCCAAGCCAGGCTTCAGCAGTATGTAAACCGTGAAATCCCAGATGTTCAAGCAGGTTTTAGAAAAGGCAGAGGCACCAAAGATCAAATTGCCAACATCCGCTGGATCATGGAGAAAGCAAGAGAGTTCCAGAAAAACATCTATTTCTTCTTCATTGACTATGCCAAAGCCTTTGACTGTGTCGATCACAATAAACTGTGGAACATTCTGAAAGAGATGGGAATCCCAGACCACCTGACCTGCCTCTTGAGAAACCTGTATGCAGGTCAGGAAGCAACAGTTAGAACTGGATATGGAACAAAAGACTGGTTCCAAATAGGAAAAGGTGTACATCAAGGTTGTATATTGTCACCTTGCTTATTTAACTTGTATGCAGAGTACATCATGAGGAACGCTGGGCTGGAAGAAGCACAAGCTGGAATCAAGATTGCTGGGAGAAATATCAATAACCTCAGATATGCAGAACACTACCCTTATGGCAGAAAGTGAAGAGGAACTCAAAAGCCTCTTGAGGAAAGTGAAAGAGGAGAGTGAAAAGGTTGGCTTGAAGCTCAACATTCAGAAAACAAAGATCATGGCATCTGGTCCCATCACTTCATGGGAAATAGATGGAAAAACAGTGGAAACAGTGTCAGACTTTGTTTTTTTGGGCTCCAAAATCACTGCAGATGCTGATTGCAGCCATGAAATTAAAAGACGCTTGCTCCTTGGAAGGAAAGTCATGACCAACCTTGATAGTATATTAAAAAGCAGAGACATTACTTTGTCAACCAAGGTCCGTCTAGTCAAGGCAATGGTTTTTCCCGTGGTCATGTATGGATGTGAGAGTTGGACTGTGAAGAAGGCTGATCGCCGAAGAATAGATGCTTTTGAACTGTGGTGTTGGAGAAGACTCTTGAGAGTCCCTTATACTGCAAGGAGATCCAACCAGTCCATTGTAAGGGAGATCAGTCCTGGATGTTCATTGGAGGGACTGATGCTAAAGCTGAAACTCCAATACTTTGGCCACCTCATGCAACGAGTTGACTCACTGGAAAAGAGTCTGATGCTGGGAAAGGTTGGGGGCGGGAGGAGAAGGGGACGACAGAGAATGAGATGGCTGGATGGCATCACAGACTCTGTGGACATGAGTTTGAGTGTACTCCGGGAGTTGGTGATGGACAGGGAGGCCTGGCATGCTGTGATTCATGGGGTCGCGGAGAGTCAGACACGACTGAGCGACTGAACTGAACTGACTGAAAGATCAAAGACCTATGAAAAAGTGTTTTTGCATTCTGTCCCTCACATTTTCCATCATAAATTACAATAAACACTTATTGGGAAAAAAAATAGTGATTCAGACTTTATTTATATTTTAGGATATTAGATTCATATATGTCGAAAATAAATACTATACAGTTTATTTCAAATTTCATTCCGACCACTAGCCCTTTTCATGTGCCAATACCTCATATTTTTGTAACAACTTCTATTACTCTCTTGAGTCTCTATTCAGAGTCTAATATAAACATAACCATGAATGTATTTATTTGTCCCGGTACCAATCTCTTTCTTATATAAAGGTAATGAACAGAAGATATTAAGAAGAGGTGGCAAGAGAATAGAGAAGAACTATACAAAAAAGATCTTCATGACCCAGATAATCACGATGGTGTGACGAGTCACCTAGAGCCAGACATCCTGGAATGTGAAGTCAAGTGGGCCTTTGGAAGCATCTCAATGAACAAAGCTAGTGGAGGTGATGGAAATCCAGTTGAGCTATTTTAAATCCTAAAAGATGATGATGTTAAAGTGCTGCATTCAATATGCCACAAATTAGAAAATTCAGCAGTGGCCACATGACTGGAAAAGGTCAGTTTTCCTTTCAAACGCAAAGAAAGGCAAAGCCAAAGAATGTTCCAACTACTGCACAATTGCACTAATCTCACACACTAACAAAGTAATGCTCAAAATTCTCCAAGCTAGGCTTCAACAGTACATGAACCGTGAACTTCCAGATGTTCAAGATGGATTTAGAAAAGGCAGAGGAACCAGAGATATAATTGCCAATATTTGTTGGATCATCAAAGAAGCAAGAGAGTTCCAGAAAAAACATCAACTTCCGCTTTACTGACTGTGCCAAAGCCTTTGACTGTATGGATCACAATAAACTGTGGAAAACTCTTCAAGCGATGGGAATACCAGATCACCTTACCTGCCTCCTGGGAAATCTGTATACAGGTCAAGAAGCAATAGCTAGAACTGTATATGGGACAACAGACTGGTTCCAAATTGAAAAAGGAGTATGTCAAGTCAGTATGTTCTCATTCCGCTTATTTAAACTGCAAGTAGAGTAAATCATGTGAAATATAAAGCTAGATGAAGCACAAACTGATATCAGGATTGCCGGAATAAATATCAATAACTTCAGATATGCAGATGACACCACCCTATGGCAGAAAGTGAAGAAGAACTAAAGACCCTCTTGATGAAAGTGAAAGAGGAGAGTGAAAATGTTGGCTTAAAACTCAACATTCTCAAAACTAAGATCATGGCATCCGGTCCCAACACTTCAAGGAAAATAGATTGGAAAATAATGGAAACACTGAGAGACTTTATTTGGGGGGGGGGGGCCTCTAAAATCACTGCAGATGGTGACGATTTAAAAGACGCTTGCTCCTTTCAAGAAAAGTTATGACCAACCCAGACAGCGTGTTAAAAAACAGAGACATTACTTTACCAATAAATGTCCATCTAGTCAAAGCTATGGTTTTTCCAGTAGTCATGAATGGATGTGAGAGTTGGACTATAAAGAAAGCTGAGCATGGAAGAATTGATGCTTTTAAACTGTGGTGTTGGAGAAAACTCTCCACAGTTCCTTGGACTGCAAGGAGATTCAACCAGCCCATCCTAAAAGAAATGAGTCCTGACTGTTCATTATCAGGGACCAGCCTCGATATGGCCCAGGGTATTCTCAGGATGAACGGCGTCAGCGTCAGAGAGAGAAAGAGAGAGAGAGACAGGGGCTGATGATTCCTTGGTTTAAGCTGGAAACCAATAAAACCCCAGCACAGGGTTTGCTCTGTTTATGTAGGCCGCAGGCGCCCTCTCGAATCACTGGAGGTACCCAACCAGGGCACCCCCTCGAGTGGGTCTTAGAAGCCCAGGCAGATAAGTAAACGCAGAGGGCCCAACGCTCCAAGGATCTCAACCAGAAAAAAGGAGAATAGAGAAAAGGACGGAAAAAGAGAAAGAACGACACGGGGAGACCAAGCTTCAGTGAGCAAGGCCCAAAACTTTATTTTCCAGTGCTGCTTTTATACCCTAAGTTGTGCACATAAGAAACAGAGAAAGGGAGGTATAGAGTCACGCCAAAATCACGCGGGGTCAGCAGTCTTGACCCTTATCAGGATCAGGGCTTATTTTTGTGTGTCTTGTGATAAAAGTTTTAGGTGGTTTACATCATCTTCTGGCCAGGGGGCCTGCTAACAGTTTATGGCCCTCTCTCCTAACAATAGGTTAGTTAGCTAGTAAAAGGCTTATATTCTTTTAAGGTGACTTTCCTAAAGTCAGGTGCTAGACACATAACAAAGTTACATTCCTATAAGGCACAGGTGTAGTGAGCTACAAGAAAGGAATTTATTAACTTAAGATCTGATGTGGTTAAATCAAAGGCTACTACTTATATTCTCTATATGTGATTAATATATTTCCAAGGATACAATAGATAGAGGAAACTTTGCAGCAAGCATTGATTCAACAAGGAAATCTTTTTTAGTACTATTCTAATGATTTTAACTTCTTCAACAGATTCCTGTATTTTAGAATATTAGACTTTCTGTCCTTGCATGGCTGGGAGGCTATAAACAGTCACACTCATAGTTGTAAGAGCCCGGACAAACTTGTCATGCAAGTTAGAAAGCTATCAGAGGGGCTTGGATTGGAACACTCCTATTAAGCCGAGGAGAACTTTTAAACTACAGCTCTGAATTAATGTTTTCAGAGAAAGGTGGTTGGGGGGAAGCCCCCGTAAGTATTAGAGGACTTGATAAGAGGCGTAAGATAGTAAAGCAGTCAGACTCCGGTTTTCTTTGGGGTAGATGCTCAGGTAAGTCCAGGGGGTTCCTCGAGTCCTGATTAGCCTTTGCCCATCAGGCCTCTTCCCCAGTTGACCTTTGCCACAGGTAGGATTTCCCTCGCTGGCTCCCGGCAGTTCATTGGAAGGACTAATGCTGAAACTGAAACTCCAATACTTTGGCCACCTGATATGAAGAACTGAGTCATTGGAAAAGACCCTGATGCTGGGAAAGAGTGAAGTTAGGAGGATAAGGGGACGACAGAGGAAAAGATGGTTGGATGGCATTACTGACTCAGTGGGCATGAGTTTGAGTAAACTCTGGGAGTTGGTGGACAGGGAATCCTGGTGTGCTGCAGTCCATGGGGTTGCAAAGAATTGGACATGATTGAGTGACTGGACTGAGCTGAAGTGTAGTTTGCCATTATTTCTTCACTTTGCTTTTATTGCTACATCCTGGGCATATTTCCAACTTATTATAGAAACCATCTTCGTTAATTTTTTATTGCAATATAGTCCATTTGTCCCACACTAATGGACATGGGTAATTTTTAATATTTTCTCCTACAGCACTTCAGCAAATAACCAATAATATCAGTTGATACACTTGCAGGAATATCTACCAGATAAAGTCCCAGAAGTAGAGTACCAGAGTCAAAGAGTAAGTGTATTTACAATTTTTATAGATATTACAAAACTGCACCCGTTCAATAATTATATATTGAAACATTTTGCATCCTCACCAACAGTGTAATCTAAGTGAGTGGCTATTTCGCCACAGATTTCACAGAAGCTGGTATAATGTTAAACTTTTGAATTTTTGCCAGTCAGATAGGTGAGAAATGTCATTTCAACATAGTCTTAATTTGCATTTTTCATTTTATGAGAGAGATGAGAAGCTTTCATATGTTTCAGGATGCATTTATATTTCATTTTCTGAAAACTTTCCGTTCTCTACTTTTTAATTGGGATTTGGTTCCTTTGCATATTAATAATTGTACAAATATATGACTAAACTGATCTATAAAGTTACTAAGATAAATATTATTAAAATTTGTTCTACATGGCTCTATCCAAGTTTCTTTTTCTTTTCGTTTCTTTCCCTGTTCTTTTCCATTCTTTCCTATTTTACAACCATCATGCCCACAGTAAGGTCTTATTATTATTCCTCAGTGCTGGGGAGCTTTCCTGATGATGGGACAAATCCAGCTTAATAATAAAGATTGTAACTTCACCCTCCAAAACTCAGTTAGTAGGCTCCAACTTGCTAACCTCAGTTCAGTTCAGTTCATTTTAGTCACTCAGTCTTGTTCGACTCTTTTCGACCCCATGAATCACAGCATGCCAGGCCTCTCTGTCCATCACCAACTCCCAGAGTTCACTCAAACCCACGTGCATCGAATCAGTGATGCCATCCAGCCATCTCATCCTCTGTTGTCCCTTTCTCCTCCTGCCCCCAATCCCTCCCAGCAACAGGGTCTTTTCCAATGAGTCAACTCTTCGTATGACGTGGCCAAAGTATTGGAGTTTCAGCCTCAGCATCAGTCCTTCCAATGAACACCCAGGATTGATCTCCTTTAGAATGGACTGGTTGGATCTCCTTGCAGTCCAAGGGACTCTCAAGAGTCTTCTCCTCAGTAGCTCATTTTTCCTTGGATATCTTTGTGTGCCAAAGCATTTTCATCTAATACAAGTATGTTTTGTCTGTGTTGAGCAAATATCCTTATCCACACTTTTTCCACAATGAGCCTTTTCAGCTTTTCAATTTGGAAAAAAAATAAAAATAATGTTCCTTCTTAGATTGAATTTGCATTAAGCAAGCAAAAGTAAATCTTAAAATTTTCCCACCAACCTTTACTCAGTGGTAAACTTAATTTCAGCAGATATGTTAGTATATTTACAATTTGTAGTTTAAGAATGAGTATTTACACATTCCCAACTTTTCCCTGAAGTACATTCCTACAGAGAGGCATTTGTTTCTTGTATTTATCTTCTCATGACAAGTCAACCACCTTTTCAGCCTCTGCTACAATCATTTCTCTCACTTGCAGAGTAATTTTTTTCCCTGGTGACAGCACTTACCAAAACAGCTCTCAAATATTCACCTTGGAGATGTAAACTATTACTACATTTGATATTCACATTTAAGCAAACCTTTTGCTTTCAGTCTGAGAACTCTTATTTTCTCAGATTCTTCACTTCCATCTCCAATACTACGAGCTGGCTTTCTTTCTCTCTCTCCTATTTTTTTTTTTTTTTTTTTTTTTTGCTTAGTCTCTCAGTCGTGTCCTATTCTTTGTGACCCCATGGACTGTAGCCCGCCAGGCTCCTCTGTCCATGGGATTCTCCAGGCAAGAATACTGGAGTGGGCTTCCATTCCCTCCTCCAGGGGATCTTCCCAACCCAGGATCAAACCCAGGTCTCCTGCATTGCAACGGACTCTTTACCGTTTGAGTTATCACATCTACTTCTCCCTGAAAGGAGGTTTATCATGGCTAGACTGTCTTGTGAGAACCCTCTTACAGTGTGATAAAAATCTGTGACATAAGACAGTAAAGATGGCTGCATAGAGTAGGGCTAACCATAAACCTCTAAATATGATTCATTCATCCTCACAAACCCCCAAATGGCAACAGGTCTTTTATTTTTATAACTAAACTTCCATCATTTTTGTACTGATACAAAGATGAGTTTCATGTTAATCATTTAGGGGCTATGCTTGTACCAGGACCTCCCTGCCAGGACATTTCTAACCAGGAGTGTAGAAGCTGCAAATGAACCACAAATTTACACAGCAGAAAATTTTAGTTGGAGTAATGAACCTCTTAGGGATGAGATCCACAGGGGGTGGCTGCTTCATGAGATTCCTGCTGCAGTTTGCCATTTCCATAGGTCAATGTCTTTTTATTTTAATGCAGTTTTGTTTTAACATATTTTTATGTATTAATAAGCATTCATACCTCTTCTGTGAACAGCTTGCTTTTACTTTTTTAAACAGAAATCTTTAGCTCTTCAAAGGAAGGAACTCTGGTTTTCCCATTTACTGAAGGTCTATCAAATTTAAATTCAAGATCAATATTCTCCCCTATCATCTCTCTCGTTTTCTAGCACTTGCAAATTCCAGGAGTGTCCGAGTTTTCCACTTGAAAAGAATTATCATTTTCTTTTTTAAAAATATTTTTATGTGAATTATTTTTAAGGTCTTTATTGAATTTGTTGTAATATTATTTTTGTTTTATGTTTTGATTTTATTGGCTGTGAGGCATGTAGGATAACTACCTGGTCAGGGACACAACCCACACTCCCTGTATTGGAAAATGAAGTCCCAACCACTGGACCACCAGGGAAGTCCCTGAATTTTCCTTTTCATTCATGCCATCCCATCTCTCTTCTTCTTTCTCATTCTGTTCTCCCATTGGATTCCTGCCTTCTTCGTGATGACCCACTCACACATCATATTATCTCTGGTCCCATCTCCCTGGAAAGGGTAATTCATCCCCCACTGCCCTCCCCCATGCTCTCCCCCCACCCCAGGATCTACTTACACCACTTCAGATCTTTCTTTTATATTTGCAAATAGACTATGACTAAACGCTCTGTCTGGGCTGGGGAGCTGAGCAAAGAAGGTTGCAAACCTACATAAAACGAGGTTTTTGTCTGTATGACTCTTACCTGTTTTTGTCTATCTGACTATTTGTAATCTGTCCAACTGTCACCCTGATCTATCTTTGTATATTCCTGTGGAGCAATGTCTAATAACTAGCTCACTTCTCTAGCCTTCTATCAAAGTATCAATTCATCTTCGATGATCTGAAATTGCTTCTCAGGGGAGCTTGGCTGAAGACAGTCCTTCCTGGAAAAGCCTTGAGACTGGGAATAATTTTTTCCAGAAGCAAATTCATCTGAATTAGAATTCAGTCTCCATTTTGAAGACCAGGTTTTCTGCTGTGAGTAGGAAAGGGGTCTAGGAGGAAAGCAGACACTAGATAGCCATCTCCATCTTTAATGTATTGGGATCGAGTCCATGTCCTCTGGGTTCCCACTTAGTCAGAGGCTGAGTGTCAATCAGTGTGATTCTGAACATTCCCCTTATGACCTCTTGTGTTCCACAGGGAGGGAGCCAGGGACATGCAAACTCCAGCCTTCACCTAGGCTGGCTGTGGGGTGGGGATGGTGTTTTACTCATCTCCACTCACTTGGGCCCTCCTTAAATTTCATCCCTCCATTCTCCATCCTACTGTGTGTGAGATTTGCTCACCTGTGTTCCCACATCCTGATCCAATTAATACCAAATCATCTATCAGTATCATTTAAAAAGTGATAAAGTTAGCCTCTGGGACATCGATTAATTGACAATACAATGGCTATAGTTAACACTGCTCTATGTGAACCATGAAATTCCAGATGTTCAAGTAGGTTTTAGAAAAGGCAGAGGCACCACAGATCAAATTGCCAACATTCGCTGGATCATGGAGAAAGCAACAGAGTTCCAGAAAAACATCTATTTCTGCTTCATTGACTATGCCAAAGCCTTTGACTGTGTGGATCACAATAAACTGTGGAAAATTCTGAAAGAGATGGGAATACCAGACCACCTGACCTGCCTCTGGAGAAACCTGTATGCAGGTCAGGAAGCAACAGTTAGAAGTGGACATGGAACAACAGACTGGTTCCAAATAGGAAAAGGAGTATGTCAAGGTTGTATATTGTCACCCTGCTTATTTAACTTATATGCAGAGTACATCAGGAGGAATGCTGGTCTGGAAGAAGCACAAGCTGGAATCAAGATTGGAAGGAGAAATATCAGTAGCCTCAGATATGCCAATGACACCACCCTTATGGCATAAAGTGAAGAGGAACTAAAAAGCCTCTTGATGAAAGTGAAAGAGGAGAGTGAAAAGGTTGGCTTGAAGCTCAACATTCAGAAAACAAAGATCATGGCGTCTGGTCCCATCACTTCATAGGAAATAGATGGGGAAACAGTGGAAACTGTGGCTGACTTTATTTTGGGGGGCTCCAAAATCCCTGCAGATGCTGATTGCAGTCATGAAATTAAAAGACGCTTACTCCTTGGAAGGAAAGTTATGACCAATCTAGATAGCATATTAAAAACCAGAGACATTACTTTGCCAACAAAGGTCCATCTAGTCAAGGCTATGGTTTTTCCAGTGGTCATATATGGATGTGAGAGTTGGACTGTGAAGAAAGCTGATCGCCGAAGAACTGATGCTTTTGAATTGAGGTGCTGGAGAAGACTCTTGAGAGTCCCTTGGACTGCAAGGAGATCCAACCAGTCCATTCTAAAGGAGATCAATCCTGGGTGTTCATTGGAAGGACTGATGCTAAAGCTGAAACTCCAATACTTTGGCCACCTCATGCGAAGAGTTGACTCAGTGGAAAAGACTTTGATGCTGGGAGGGATTGGGGGGGGGGGTGGGAGGAGAAGGGAACGACAGAGAATGAGATGGCTGGATCGCATCACCAACTCGATGGACATGAGTTTGAGTGAACTCCGGGAGTTGTTGATGGACAGGGAGGCCTGGCATGCTGTGATTCATGGGGTCGCAAAGAGTCAGACACAACTGAGCGACTGAACTGAACTGAACTGAACTGATGGCATATAGGAAAAATATTAAGAGAGTATATCCTAAAAGTTCTCATCACAGGAAGAAAATTTTTCTTTTTCCCTGTCTTCTTTCTTTTAATTCTCTTGTATCTACATGAGATGATGTCTATTAGTTGAAATGATTGCGATCATTATTTCACAATATGTGGAAATCAAATCATCATGCTGAACATCTTGAGCTTATACAATGATTTATGCCAATTGTTTCTCAATGAGCCTGGAAAAAAACAATTTGTTTCTCAGCCTTGCTTAATCCTGACAGTATATTTTTTTAAATCAAAAAACCAGGTCGCTTGCTTATGAGCTGCTAAGTGTTATTCTATTGTGGTTGGAGAAGTGCTTACTGTTGAGAAACTGAGGAAGAGGTGCCTGAGGAGAAGGTCCTCACAAGAGGCCTTGGTGGAGGTCCGGCCTCGCTTAGCATGTCTCCAACGTTCTCACAAACATCTTGCCCTTTGAAGCTGTTTCATTCGACCCTTAACAACCCTTGGCATGCAGCGCAAGAAACACTCCCTAGCCTAAGAAACACTTTCTTTTAGCTTTAGGAATACTCCCTACGCACGTAGTCCTTGAGTTAATTGAAAGCTATGCCAGTAACCTTGATTGATAGCTGACTTGAAGCTTAGGAAACTGATTACTCTTAGAAGTGGAACCAGCATGTCTGGTAAAGCTATGTAAATCTAAGTTTATCAACACTCCACAGGTGTCCTGGTTTTTGTCATGCTGATATAGCTGTTAAAGTCTTACCTCCTTGTTAAACTATAAATAGCACTTGTAAAATAAAGCAAATTATCAGTCTCTGAGAAGGCTGTCCATGTCTCTTTTTCAGAGTCATCTCCACCGAGCTCTACAGCTTACTACAGTGGTTTTTCAAGCAGGACCTGAATTGCTAACTTGTCCCTTGAATCCTAGTTACTGTCCACACTGATAAACACTGTCTCAGAGAGAGCAGTCAATCTTTCAGAAAAGCAGAAGTTTTAGTGAATTTGAGTTCATCAACAGCAACATAGAAGACCTTGCAAGCAAACCCTCACAGAGACATTATAGGCACTGCTTGCTTTATGTTGTAACTTGACTCAAAATCCTTTTCATTTCAGCTGCTGGCAAGTTCACCAAGTGAAGTCCTTTAACCTGAGTAGAGAACAACTTACAGCAGTGGCGCCAGAACTTATATGTGGCCAATCTCACATTAGCAGCCAAGGTCCAGAGTATCCAACCTTAACTGGTGGGAAGAAAGCAGTGAGTCTCCCTTTTGTGTCTGAGAATATCATCATTGAGGCTGGAAAGAGAATCTTCTATCTCCAGCAACAGAGAAGAGAGTAGTCAACCATCAATTGGATGCACTAATACTGTTTGGATGTACTTAGTGGCAACCAAGTCTGGCCCCAGGAAGAAAAGCAGGTCCCAGGCTCAGTTGCAGACATTGGCCAAAAAGATTTCAGGGATCTTCTGAATGCTAGCCAGGGCTGAAAGGGAAATATTTGAATAGGGAGAGGTAGGGATGATTTATAGGGATGGAGCCAAAAGACATTTCCTATCATTGTTTTAGCACTTCATTTTTAATTGTCCCCTTGTGGCCTGAGAAAGTGCAGGTTACATATATGAGTACAGAATTAATCTCAGCTGACCTGTTAGAATTCTGTGCTTATTTCAGGGACACCCGGAGCCAAGGTGCTGATCCTGGCTAACCAGGATGAACTAGCTAGTGATAAATATTCCCGTGCCAGAGTCTGAGAGATACTGGTACACAGTCTGTGCTAGTTTATTAATGTTGGTCATAAGAATAAACAAGCAAAAAAACACCAGCTTCCCTGGTGACTCAGAGGTTAAGAATCCACCTGTCAATGCAGGACACGTGGGTTCAATCCCTGATTCGGGAAGATACCACATCCCATGGCGCAACTAAGCCCATGAATCTCAACTTTTGAGCCTCTGCTCTAGAGCCTGGGAGCCACAAAAAGAGAAGCCACCACAATGAGAACCCCACTTACCATACCTAGAGAGTGGCTCCCACTTGCTGCAACTAGAGAAAATCCCACATAGCAATGAAGACCCACAGCCAAAAATAAATAAAATTATATTAAAAAAAAAAAAAAAACGATACTGATACAAGATTTGCACTCAGCTTCTGTAATTGTACCCAAACAGGTCCCTATGTGCCCTTCCAGGGACCGGCCTTCCCCCATATTATGTGCTTCAGCATCTCTCCAGAAGTGTCTATTGTATAGGTAACAGGATCGGATGGGCTTTTCCTGACTTGTTTTACAGATGGGAAAAGCCCCTACCGAATAGAAGATGTTAACTACTTGATGACATAGAGCACATAGCCCCAGGCCTCCTGGAGCCTAAGAAGTGATAAAGTTAACCTCTGGGACATCACCCTGCTCCCTCCCATCAGCCAGTTGGAGAACAGTCCCTGAGTTGATCAGCACGACCTACCCTGGGACCCGCCCCTCCCACACCTGACTTTTTAAAATGCTTTGCCAAACCCTTCAGGGAACTTGGACCTTTTTCAGTCATGAGCCACCTGTCTTCTTGAGTGACTCTGCAATAAACATTTCTCTGCTCAAAATCCAATGTTTTGGTTTGTTAGGCTTCTCTGTGCATCACACAGGTGCGCTTGATCTCACATTCGGTTTTCTCGGTTTCTTCGGTTGTTGTTGGTCAGACAGCCGAATTTTGGTCACCCAGCCTTCCCTGGACATTAATATGGCTCTCCTAAGTCCAGGTCTTGTATGCATCCTTGTAATTCATGACTGGAAATACAAAGAGCATCCTATGCCCCTGGGAAAGGCTCTTGGGAACTGTGTCTCAAAGTTTTGGACCTCACTGATGTTTATCTGTGCTCTTTCCTCATTTATTGGAGTCTCATTTCAATGATTCAGCACTGTGTAATTGACGCTTTAGGCTGCTGCTGCTGCTGCTAAGTCACTTCAGTCGTGTCCGACTCTGTGTGACCCCACAGATGGAAGCCCACCAGGCTTCCCTGTCCCTGGGATTCTCCAGGCAAGAACACTGGAGTGGGTTGCCATTTCCTTCTCCAATGTGTGAAAGTGAAAAGGGAAAGTGAAGTCGCTCAGTCGTGTCGACCCTTAGCGACCCCACGGACTGCAGCCTACCAGGCTCCTCCATCCATGGGATTTTCTAGGCAAGAGTACTGGAGTGGCTTGCCATTGCCTTCTCCAGACGCTTTAGGCTAGGTTTGTATTTACTCTGGAATATGATACAGTGAAAAGTCTATACACATTGTCAGCTCCTGTCTCAAGCAAATCTCAGGTCTAGCTGGAAGAGGTCAGATGAGAAACTGATAACCTTGAATACCTGATTTTCAACCCTCCTCTTCCTCCTTTCTCCTCATCCCCCTCAGAGTAGAATTCCCTCATATTTTCACCAACCATTCTCTCTTCAAAGCCTTCTGTGAATTGTTCCTAGTTATTTTGTTCAGTCACTCAGTCATGTCCGACTCTTTGTGACCCCATGGACTGCAACATCCCAGGTTTCCCTGTCCTTCCACAACTCCCAGAGTTTGCTCAAACTCATGTCCATAAAGTTGGTGATGCCTCTCAACAATCTCGTCCTCTTTCATCAACTTCTTCTCCTGCCTTCAGTCTTTCCTAGCATCAGGGTCTTTTCCAATGAGTTGGCTCTTCACATCATATGTCTAAAGTATTGAAGCTTCATCTGCAGCATCAGTTCTTCCAATGAATATTCAGGGCTGATTCCCATTAGGACTGACTGATTTGATTTGCTTGCAGTCCAAGTGACTCTCAAGAGTCTTCTTCAACACCACAGTTCAAAGGCATCAATTCTTTGGCACTCAGCCTTCCTTATGGCCTAACTCTCATATCTATATATGAATACTGGAAAAACCATGGCTTTGGCTAGATGAAACTTTGTCTGCAAAGTAATATCTCTGCCTTCTAATATGCTGTCTATATTTGTCATGGCTTTTCTGCCAAGGAGCAAGTGTGGGGTTTTTTGGTTTTTTTTTTTTTTAATTTCATGGCTGCAGTCACCATCTGCAGTAATTTTGGAGGCCAAGAAAAGATAGTCTCTCACTGTTTCCATTGTTTCCTCATTTATTTGCCATGAAGTGATGGGACCAGATGCCATGATATTAGTTTTCTGAATGTTGAGTTTTAAGCCAGCTATTTCACTCTCCTCTTTCACTTTCATCAAGAGGCTTTTTAGTTCCTCTTCACTTTCTGCCATAAGGGTGGTGTCATCTGCATATCTGAGGTTATTGATATTTATCCTGGCAGTCTTAATTCCAGCTTGTGTTTCATCCAGCCCAGCATTTCTCATGATGTACTCTGCATAGAAGTTAAACCAGCAGAGTGACAATATATAGCCTTGACATACTCTTTTCCCAATCTTGAACCATTCAGTTGTCCCATGTCCAATTCTAACTGTTCCTGACAACCTCCCTAATTCTCCCCTGCTCTGTCCCTACTAAATAAAGCTAGTTTCCAGCCATCTGCATAGCAAGAGCATGTCTTTACAAAACTGCTATGACACATCACATCCTATTATATCCTTTTTTCTCTCAATAGACTAAAATGTGTGAAGACAGAAATTCTTTTTATTCATTTGCATGATTCCACCAACTTTTAGCAAGTCTCTTATAAAAGTATGTACTCATTAAATGCATGATCAAAGAAACTAGTAAATTAATAACAAATAGCTCTTTAGAAACAAAAAAGTTCCTTCACTTTGAAGAGTTACTGAGGGTTTACTGACTGGCAAGAATCTCCCAGGTGTATTTCTATGCCAAATGTAGTAGGTGAATAAAACCTTAAGCTAAAGTCATGCTATTTCAATCATGCCTATCAGATATTGCCAGTGTGTAGGTGAATCAAGTGAATAAGTGTTTGCATATATTCTTAAGCTGGGGCACAAGGAACTTTCACAGAGACATCAAATAATGCCTTGTGGGTGATTGTGACTGTGAATACACTTTGGACCCTGGATAGATCAGTGACTATTAATCTGGCTTAAGTTGGAGTCAGTTCTACCCCTGATGAAATCTCAGTGTCATTTCTCTTGAGTCATTTAGCATAGAGGTAATGGTCCCTGTGCTCAGCCTAAGCTTTGCCACCAAATGGTCACAAGACCACACATCATATGACTTTTGTGAGACCTTCATTTCCTTATTTTTAAAATAAAGTTTCCTATAATCTCTGGGGTGTCCTTTAGCTAAATATTTTATCTGACCATGGCTAAATGAATTACCCATATTCATTTGACTAGAAAAGCAAGTATTTTGCATGAAATCAGTGAGATAACAATCTTCCACTGTCTTGACAAATGAAAGAAAGTAGCTGTGGCATGGAGGATTAACAGGTCACCTTTAGATAGGAAATAAAAAAGAAAGAAAGACAAACGCGATTATAACAGATTTTTTGTTTTCAACTTATTTAGCCTAAACTATACTATACCCAATTTACTTCTCTTTGGAATCAACTTTGCTAATTGATATCATCTAATTGTCTGATTGCCCATATGGCTGGGAAAGAGACTATCTGGTGAGTTAATAACCATCACTACGTCTATGATGTACTCAGGTGATCATTTATTTACACCTCTGCAGAGGATGGAGATAAGAGTGTATGTGTAAGTCAGTTGAATATTCACCAAAGCAGACTCATTAATGTTTGAAAGTTTAGTCCATGGACATAAAGTGTCATGAGACAAAGCTGAGCGATTGCCCAAAATTCTTAGAAAAAATATTTATTTCAAACACTTCTAGTCTGAATCTAGCTATATTGTCAAGTACAGAATCTTGGTGTTAGGAACAATTGGACTGATGGTTTTGACTTGAACCAAAGAATATAACAGGACAATGATATCTAAAGGCCTCCAAAAACTCACCAAAGGATAATACATGAAAGTAGACTTTATGATTTTATCAATAGATATGTACTTTGGCCACCTGATGCAAGGAGCCAACTAACTGGAAATATAGAGGCAGGAGGAGAAGGGGATCACAGAGGATGAGATGACTGGATGGCATCACTGACTTAATGGACATGAGTTTGAGCAAACTCTAGGAGATAGTGAAGAACAGGGAAGCCTGGAATGCTTCATTCCTTGGAATTACAAGAGTCAGACATGACAGAATGACTGAACAACAAATGTAGTTTCTATAGATAATAAAAAACATGACCTCATTCATTCAGGCCCCCTGAAGAATATCTACATTTGTCTGTGGGGGGTGGGGTGGCATATGCTAGCTTTGAGCTTGCTTGGTGGATATGGAAATGGTAAAGGAGGGACAGCTAAAAGTTGAACATTTGGTGGTATCTGATTAAGCTGCCTTAAGAATGATAATCCATAGTTCCTTACTTCATATAACACATTTGAATAGGAACTTTCACCTATAGCCTTATTTTAGAAGGTTAAGTGTGTGGGGGGGGGCGGGGCGTGTATTACTTGTCAACTCCTCTTCTAACGAATGTACTCTCTCTTTAGATAGAGCAATAATTTCATCGTATTTCTGTACAACATAACAGGTTAGATTTTTTCAAAAGTGAATGGATATTTTCTTCTCCTCAATTATTTTCCACTCACTGACAGTTTTACCTTCAGAATGGGCAACCCTAATTTCCTTCTATTTCAAATATATTAATTTTTGGAGAGGATTTCTGGAGGTGCAAATGAAAAGCCTTAATGTTATCCCTAGGGGATTTTTAGGTGGTGGAGTGGTAACAAAATCCATCTGCCATTGCAAAAGATGCCAGAGATGGAAGTTCTATCCATGAGCAGGGAAGTACCCTGGAGTAAGAAATGACAATCCATTCAGTATTCTTGCTTGAAAATTCTGTCAACTAAAAAATATAGTCATAATATGAAAGTAGAGAGTTATTTTATTGGGTGGGAATGTTTAGGACTCCAAGCCCGGGAGACAGCATCTCAGCAACTCTGAGAAAACTGCTTCAAGGAGACAGAAGGTGAAGTTAGACTATACAGAAGTTTGCAACAAAGGGAGCAGGCAGTCTGAACATAAAAGATCAGTATCAAGTTAAAAAAAATTAGCATTCTGTGTAAGGGACGATGCAAGGTCAAGTAGAGAACTTGTCAAGTATGAATTCAGTAAGGACTCACTGAATTCATTCCTTTCATATGCACCACAAAATTCTCCAAGTCAGGCTTCAACAGTACATGAACTGTGAACTTCCAGATGTTCAAGCTGGATTTATAAAATTCAGAGGAACCAGAGATCTATTTGCCAACATTTGTTGGATAACAGAAAAAGCATGAAAGTTACAGAAAAACATCTACTTTTGCTTTATTGAATATGTCAAAGCCTTTGACTGTGTGGATCACAACAAACTGTGTAAAATTCTTCAAGAAATGGAAATACCAGACCACCTTACCTGCCTCCTGAGAAATCTGTATGCAGGTCAAGAAACAAAAGTTAGAACTGGACATGGAAAAACAGACTGGTTCCAAATGGTGAAAGGAATAAGTCAAGGCTGTAGGATCACTGTTCTTTTCTCCTGAGTCCTGGTGCACACAAGGTTTTGTTTGTGCCCTCCAAGAGTCTGTTTCCCCAGTCCTGTGTAAGTTCTGTAATCAAGTCCCACTGGCCTCCAAAGTCAAATTTGAAACAGTATGAAAAGGCAAAAAGATATGACACTGAAAGATAAACTCCCCAGTTCAGTAGGTGCCCAATATACTACTGGAGAAGAGTGGAGATATAACCCCAGAAAGAATGAAGGGATGAAGACAAAAGAAAAACAACACCCAGCTGTGGATGTGACAGGTGATAGAAGTAAAGTCCAATGCTTTAAGGACAGTATTGCGTAGGAACCTGGAATATTAGGTCCATGAATCAAGGTAAATTTTAAAGTGGTCAAACAGGAAATGGCAAGAGTGAACACTGACATTTTAAGACTTAGTAAACTAAAATCGACTGGAATGGGCTAATTTAATTCAGATGACCATTATACCTACTACTATGGGCAAGAATCCCTTAGAAGAAATGGAATAGCCCTCATAGTCAACAAAAGAGTACGAAATGCAGTACTTGCCTGCAGTCTCAAAAACGACAAATGATCTCTGTTCGTTTCCAAGGTAAATCATTCAATATCACAGTAATCCAAGTCTCTACCCGATCCACTAATGCCAAAGAAGCTGAATGGTTTTATAAAGACCTACAAGACCTTCACCTAAACCTAACACCAAAAAAAAGATGTCTTTTTCATCATAGGGGACTGGAATGCAAAAGGAAGAAGTCAAGAGATACCTGGAATAACAGGCAAATTTGGCCTTGGCATACAAAATGAAGCAGGGAAAGGCCAATAGAGTTTTCATAAGAGAACACACTGGTTATAGCATTTTCCAACAACACGAGAGAAAATTCTACACAAGGACATCACCAGATGGTCAACACCAAAATCATACTGATTATATTTTTTCAGCCAAAGGTGGAGAAGCTCTATGCAGTCAGCAAAAGCAAGACCAGAAGCTGACTGTGGCTCCGATCACGAACTCCTTATTGCCAAATTCAGACTTTAGTTGAGGAAGGTAGGGAAAACCACTAGACCATTCAGGTATGACCTAAATAAAATCCTTAAAGATTATACAGTGAAAGTGAGAAATAGAAATTTAAAGGCCTAGATTTTATAGAAAGAGTGCCTGATGAACTATGGATGCAGGTTAATGATATTGTATAGGAGACAGTGAACAAGACCATCCCCAAGAAAAAGAAATGCAAAAAAGAAAAATGGCTGTCTGAGGAGGCCTTACAAATATCGGTGAAAACAAGGGAAGTGAAAAGCAAAGGAGAAAAAGAAAGATATACACATTTGAATGCAGAGTTCCAAAGAATAATGAGATAGGAAAGCCTTCCTCACTGTTCAGAGAAAATAAATAGAGGAAAACAATAGAATGAGAAAGACTAGAGATCTCTTCAAGGAAATTAGAGATACCAGGGAACTTTAAATGCAAAGATGGGTTCAAAAAAGGACAGAAATTGTATGGGGGTTATGGCAGAAAGTGAAGAGGAACTCAAAAGCCTCTTGATGAAAGTGAAAGAGGAGAGTGAAAAGGTTGGCTTGAAGCTCAACATTCAGAAAACAAAGATCATGGCATCTGGTCCCATCACTTCATGGGAAATAGATGGAAAAACAGTGGAAACAGTGTCAGACTTTGTTTTTTTGGGCTCCAAAATCACTGCAGATGCTGATTGCAGCCATGAAATTAAAAGACGCTTGCTCCTTGGAAGGAAGGTTATGACCAACCTTGATAGTATATTGGAAAGCAGAGACATTACTTTGCCAACCAAGGTCCGTCTAGTCAAGGCAATGGTTTTTCCCGTGGTCATGTATGGATGTGAGAGTTGGACTGTGAAGAAGGCTGATCGCCGAAGAATCGATGCTTTTGAACTGTGGTGTTGGAGAAGACTCTTGAGAGTCCCTTATACTGCAGGGAGATCCAACCAGTCCATTCTAGAGGAGATCAATCCTGGATGTTCATTGGAGGGACTGATGCTAAGGCTGAAACTGCAATACTTTGGCCACCTCATGCGACGAGTTGACTCACTGGTAAAGACTCTGATGCTGGGAAAGGTTGGGGGCGGGAGGAGAAGGGGACGACAGAGAATGAGATGGCTGGATGGCATCACCGACTCTGTGGACATGAGTTTGAGTGTACTCCGGGAGTTGGTGATGGACAGGGAGGCCTGGCGTGCTGTGATTCATGGGGTCGCGGAGAGTCGGACACGACTGAGAGACTGAACTGAACTGAACAGAAGGAGAAAGGCAATGACAAAGAATGCTCAAACTAACACAATTGCACTAATCTCACATGCTAGTAAAGTCATGCTCAAAATTCTCCAAGCCAGACTTCAGCCATACGTGAACCGTGAACTTCCATATGTTCAAGCTCATTTTAGAAAAGGCAGAGGAACCAGAGATCAAATTGCCAACATCTCCTAGATCATGGAGAAAGCAAGAGAGTTCCAGAAAAACATCTATCACTGCTTCATTAACTATGCCAAAGCCTTTGACTGTGTGGATCACAATAAACTGTGGAACATTCTGAAACAGATGGGAATACCAGATCATCTGACCTGCCTCTGAAGAAACCTGTATGCAGGTCAGGAAGCTACAGTTAGAACTGGACATGGAACAACAGACTGGTTCCAAATAGGAAAAGGAGTACGTCAAGGTTGTGTATTGTCATCCTGCTTATTTAACTTACATGCAGAGTACATCATGAGGAACGATGGTCTGGAAGAAGCACAAGCTGGAACCAAGATTGCCAGGAGAAATACCAACAACCTCTGATATGCAGATGACACCCCCCTATGGCAGAAAGTGAAGAGGAACTCAAAAGCCTCTTGATGAAAGTGAACGAGGAGAGTGAAAAACTTGGCTTGAAACTCAACATTCAGAAAACTAAGATTATGGCACCTGGTCCCATCACTTCATGGGAAATAGATCGGGAAACAGTGGAAACAGACTTTATTTTTTAGGGCTCCAACATCACTGCGGATGCTAATTGCAACCATGAAATCAAAAGACACTTACTCCTTGGAAGGAAAGTTATGGCCAACATAGATAGCATATTAAAAAGCAGAGACGTTACTTTGCCAACAAAGGTCTGTCTAGTCAAGGCTATGGTTTTTCCAGTGGTCATGTGTATTTGTGAGAGTTGGACTGTGAAGAAAGCTGATGCCTGAAGAATTGATGCTTTTGAACTGTGTTGTTGGAGAAGACTCTTGAGAGTCCCTTGGACTGCAAGGAGATCCAACGAGTACACTCTAAAGGAAATCAGTCCTGGGTGTTCATTGGAAGGACTGATGCTAAAGCTGAAACTCTAATAGTTTGGCCACCTCATGAGAAGAGTTGACTCATTGGAAAAGACTCTGATGCTGAGAGGGATTGGGGGCAGGAGGTGAAGGGGACAACAGAGAATGAGATGGCTGGATGGCATCACTGACTCGATGGACATGAGTTTGAGTGAACTCCGGGAGTTGGTGATGAACAGGGAGGGCTGGCGTGTTGTGATTCATGGGGTTGCAAAGAGTTGGACACGACTGAGCGACTGAACTGAACTGACTGACTGAACAGAAGGAGAAGATATTAAGAAGAGGTGTCAAGAATCCACAGAAGAACTGTACAAAGAAAAAAAATCTTCATGATCCATATAATCAAGATGTGATCACTCACCTAGCGTCAGACATCCTGGAATGTGAAGTCAAGTGGGCCTTAGGAAGCATCACTACGAACAAAGCTAGTGAATGTAATGGAATTCCGGTTGTGCTATTTCAAATCCTAAAAGATGATGCTGTGAAAGTACTACACTAAATATGCCAGCAAATTTGGAAAACTCAGCAGGGGCCAAAGGACTAGAAAAGGTCAGTTTTCCTTCCAATCCCAAAGAATGGCAATGCCAAAGAGTGTTCAAACTACCACACAATTGTACTCATCTCACACGGTAACAAAGTAATACTCAAAATTCTCCAAGCCCGGTTTCAACAATACGTGAACCATGAACTTCCAGATGTTCAAGCTGGACATAGAAAAGACGGAGGAACCAGAGATCGAATTCCCAACATCCCTGGATCAACTAAAAAGCAAGAGAGTTCCAGAAAAAAATATCTATTTCTGCTTTATCCACTATGCCAAAGCCTTTGACTGTGTGGATCACAATAAACTGTGGAAAATTCGGAAAGAGATGGGAATAGCAGACCACCTGACCTGACTCTTGAGAAATCTGTCAGGAAGCAACAGTTAGAACTGGACACGGAACAACAGACTTGTTCCAAATGAGGAAAGGAGTATATAAAGGCTGTATATTGTCACCCTGCTTATTTAACTTATATGCAGAGTACATCATGAGAAATCCTGGACTGGATGGAGCACAGCTGAAATCAACATTGCTGCTAGAAATATCAGTAACCTCAGATATGCAGATGACACCACACTTATTGCAGAAAGCTAAGAACTAAAGAGCCTCTTGATGAAAGTGAGAGAGTGGAAAAGTTGGCTTAAAGCTCAACATTCAGAAAACTAAGATCATGGCATCTGGTCCCATCACTTCATGGCAAATAGATGGGAAAAGTATGGAAATAGTGGGAGACTTCATTTTTGGTGGGCTCCAAATTCACTGTAGAAGGTGACTGTAGCCCTGAAATTAAAAGACGCTTGTTCATTGAAAGAAAAGTCATGACCAACCTAGACAGTATATTAAAAAGCAGAGACATTACTTTGTCAACAAAAGTCCATCTAGTAAAAGCTATGATTTTTCCAGGAGTCTTGTATGGATGTGAGAGCTGGACTATAAAGAAAGCTGAGTACCAAAATACTGATTCTTTTGAATTGTGGTGTTCAAGAAGACTCTTGAGAGTCTTTTGGACAGTAGGAGATACAACCAGTCCATCCTAAAGGAAATCATTCTTGAATATTCATTGGAAGGTCTAATGTTGAAGCTGAAACTCCAATACTTTGGCCACCTGATGTGAAGAACTGACTCATTTGAAATGACCCTGATGCTGGGAAAGATTGAAGGAAGGAGGAGAAGGGGATGACAGAGGATGAGATAGTTGGATGGCATCACCAACTCAATGGACATGAGTTTGTGTAAACTCCGAGAGTTGCTGATGAACAGGGAGGCCTGGTGTGCTGCAGTCCAATGGGTCGCAAAGAGTCAGACAAGACTGAACAACTTAAGTGATCCAGACTGAACTGAAGACAGACTATAGATGATTGTGCATAGTGTTTTATAGCCAGAAATAACATTGGTGCATCTCACTTTTATTTTTACTCCATTGGCTAAAATCTAGTCTTGGGATCTTTCCCTAACTGCAGAGTGAGCTGGTAATGTAGTTTCCTGTATTCCCAGAAGAGCAGATGGGTGGGGTCAGTATCTAGCTTACTTGTATTTCATAGAAGGTAAGTGTCTTTAAATATATATATATATATATGAAAGAACAAATTATTGCTTTTCAAATGATTGTTTTCAGTGATGATTGCTTTCATAATTATGATCCAATCACTCAATTGAAATTCTTTTATATGAAAAACAGCTTCCCTGTGGCTCAGATGGTAAAGTGTCTGCCTGTAATGTGGGAGACCTAGGTTTGATTCCTGGGTCAGGAAAATCCCCTGGAGAAGGAAATGGCAACCCACTCCAGTACTCTTGTCTGAAAAACTCCATGGACTTTCGCCTGAGGAGCCTGGTAGGTGACAGTCCATGGAGTCACAAAGAGTCGGACACGACTGAGCAACTTCACTTCAACCCTTCAATTAGGACTTCTCTTTTTTTTTTTCACAATGAAATGAATGCAATGAAATCTTAATATATCCTTTTTTATGTCTTCATAGTCCTCTTGGCAATGTTTTCATAATATTTTGGCTAGTTGTCTTTTTTTGGTCTTACATCTCAACTGTACTGATGATAGGGATCTGTTGATGTTACTTTATAGTTTATTCACATTGTCCACCTCCCATAGTATCTAGTCCCTAAATACTGTTCAGACCCTGCTTATGACAATTAATACAATCCAACCAACCCTTAAGTATATACCTGAGTGTTCCCAGAAAAGTGCTTGTACTCCCCATCTGGGTTGTGTTTGAAACTCTCTTTAGGACCTAGCAGCAAAGATGAGTGTTGACGGCAAGAATTTAAAAGATATAGATGTCTCCTGCCATGTAGACTATCCTGCTGCTGCTGCTGATGCTAAGTCGCTTCAGTCGTGTCTGACTCTGTGCAACCCCATAGACGGAAGCCCACCAGGCTCCTCCGTCCATGGAATTTTCCAGGCAAGAGTACTGGAGTAGGGTGCCATTGCCTTCTCCGGTAGACCATCCTAGACAGTTTTTTTCCCTCCTGAGAGAAAGGAAACTGGGTTTTCAAACAAAGAAACTTCAGAGATATTTGGGTGCTCAAAATTTTCATCATCAAGTCCCATGTATAAAGAGAGTTTTATTTAGGATTTTATTTGACCACACCAACCATAAATGGCTCCTTTTCACTCCCTTTGAATATATTCCAGAATCATTAACAATTGACTGTTGTTGTTGTTTAGTCTCTAGTTGTGTCTGGTTCTTTTGCCACCCCATGGACTGTAGTCAGACAGGCTCCTCTGTCCATGGGATTTCCCAGGCAAGAACACCGGAGTGGGTTATCATTTCCTTCTCCACAGGTTCTTCCTGACCCAGGAATGGCCACTAGTCCCTATGCTGTCAGGCCTTGCTCACCTCTCATGCCAAATTCAATTCTGTTCTCTTAACTCTCTTGGATACTTCCACATGAATTTCCTTTACCTTCTGGAATCTACAGTGCTTTTTCTCAATTAGTGCCTTTGCACTTCCTGTAACCTCTGCAGAACTATTCTCCCTATCCTCCTTTAGGCTGCCATCCCTTCTCCTATCACCCACTTTGACCAGAGAATTTCTGTTACTATCTTTTTGCTCGCAAGTCAAATATCATCTCCTCAGATAAGTCTCCTCTGATTCCACATTATGTTAGATCTTCTGATGCAGTCTGATGACATGTTATTATTTTCCTTCCCAACATAGTCATATTTTATAAGTATAAATTTATACAAGTTTTGATTACCTCAATGAAATGAGGGTGTAAATTCCACAAGACCAGGTACTATATCTCTCTTTCTTTCTTTTCATTGTCTCACTAAGTTTTATTGAGATATATTAAAATTTTCTGTATATGTCATTTCATTTAATCTTCACAACAATTTTATGAGAAAGGCAATTTATTTTCATTTTATGGGTACGTAAACAGAGGCTTGGTGGGCTTAGGTGCATCACTCTTGGTCACAAGACTGGTGAGTAGTTGGGCTGGGGTTCACACTTAGATTATCTCTATCCTGAGCTTGCCTAATAACTCTTACTAAGCTCATTCAGGATCTTATCACCCTTACAGTTAACTCAGTTCTGTGTACTTAAGGTTTTCTTCCAATTCTGTTTTGATTGAATAAATATAAATAAGGTCTGAAAAGAAGATGAAGTTTGCTTTAGCTACATGACTTTTTCTGTCTCTCAATCAATTTCTCAAATTCTGTCTCAGTTTAAATGTTTATAAAACGTGCAAATAAGGTCATCATGAACATGTTTAAGAACTAAAACTCTGTCATTACTATTTTAATTAGCATTATTATTATCATTATAGACTATAAATAATTCCTGAGCATCTACCTTGCTAGTCTATGGTGTTGGTTATTCCTTTCTGCAAGTTTTTCTTTTATTTCAAATGCATTAATTAACTTAGCAATCAAAAAAGTTTTTCAAGGTAATTCAATCAATTATATTGGTGATGAATGATCTCTCCCATTTCATTCCAGAAAGATAGTGAGTATTATAATTGGACACTTGGCACCAGAGCAACACAAAGTCCTCTGCTTCTAGTAACATGTCCCAAAGGGGTGTTCAGGCTTATAAGTTCTCCCCATCCTGTTATCACTGGAGAGAGAATTTCTTTGGAATGAGTAAAAAGTACTTTTTTTATTCTAATGTAATGTGGATAATTCTGGACCACGGTGAAATTCAAATGGAGTAACTATTTTCATGAAGAAAGTACTGTGTTTAATTAATTTAGTTTAATTTATCCAGAGGGAAAAGCTCAGTAAATCATAATATGGACAAAACTGTGTTGAATATAATCAAACTGTAACAAAATTTTGCTTCATGGAAGAGAATAAAGTGTTCTCTCCTATAATTATATTTAGTGAAAGAAGCTATTAATAAAATGTTTCCAAATATCTTTTCTTCAGGCCTTACTTTCTCTTTCAGTGAAACTAGCAGGTGGATGTGTTCTTCATGGATGTTTTCATTCTCATCAACACTCTGTAGATGGTGTGGCCCATGTCTCACTAAGAAGAGAAAGTCTTATTCCTTAGAGTAAGTCAATATATAGAAAAAATAAAATGGGTCAGTATAATCATGACTTTATCATGCTTCTTTTTCTATATCGGGCTTTCCAGGTGGTGCTAGCAATAAAGAACCTGCATGTTAGTGCAAGAGAAAAGGGAGACCTGGGTTTGATCTCTGGGGTCAGAAAGATCCCCTGGAATAGGAAATGACAATCTGCTCAGGTATTCTTGCCTGGAAAATCCCATGGACAGAGGAGCCTGGTGTGCTATAGTCCATAGGGTCACAAAGAGTCGGACGTGACTGAAGCGACTTATCTGGCGCCCTGCAGGAGAAGGAGTACTGCAATAACCTATCATTTATCTGTTTATCCATCATCATCATCTATATCTATCTGCCCATAATGATTTATATCTATACCTACATCTATCTTTGACATTATGCTATACTATCACAATTGATATCTAACTCAAGAACTGTCTGATTAAAGTATCAAACTGAACCACACAGATGGCAAAATGCATTAGTCCTAGACAGGACTGGGAGCTTACAAAGAGATCAACTCCTTCTGGATGGCCACTCCTACAACCATCAACCTTTTAGAAAGTCTCTGTGCAGGGAGATATTTAACAGATGAGGAGGAGGAGACATTTTTTTTTTGGGGGGGGGGAAGTTTCTCAGTATCCCCTGAATCAAAGCATGCAGCCTATGGATAAATGGCAAATAAATGTAGCTCGACAAAAGCTCTTTTTGTGTCTACATTTATCAGTCTACTATTCAATGGAGTCCGTGGGGTCCACTGGGGCCATGGGGCCCATGGGTTTACAAAGAGCCGGACACAGCTGAGCAACATTCACTTTCATTCAATGTACTATATTATGCATTATCGTTTACTCACTTTTTTTGCACGGATCCTTGAGAGAAGTGATTTCAAAGTTAGTATCAAGAATGGTAATATTGCTGCCCACCTTTTCTGGGTTAGTTAGTTTGTTTGTTTGACACTCCCGTTATTTAGTCACTAAGTTGTTTCCAAGTCTTTATTACCCCCATGGACTGTAGCCTTCAAGGTTCTTCTGTCCGTGGGGTTTCCCAGGCAAGAATACTAGAGTGGCTTGCCATCTCCTATGTCTCCTGCATTGGCAGGTGGATTCTTTACTGCTGAGCCACCTGTGAAGCAGCATTAGAAGTGTTAGACTGTACTAATTGTATACATAGGCTTCCAGAAAGTTTTGAGTCAAATTTATGGTCTGCACAGAGCAGTGCGTGGGACTGGTTAAGTGTGTAGCAGGTTTTATCCTTGCTTGTTATGTCCAGGGCTTATTTTTCCATTTCACATTTTTCTAATTTATATTATTTACCTGAGTTTTATGTCTTGCCCTAAGCCACTGCCAAACCTTTTTTTTTTTTTTTTTGGTATATGAAAGCATTTGTGTATATATACATATATATATTCATGTATGTAGACATTCACTCTTATGTCTATTTTATGTCTTAATAATGGTAGAAGAAAATAGGAAAGTTTAGGGAAGAAATGTCTCCTGCAAATTTTATTTCTAACTGTAATTCTGAAAATAATCCTAGCAAGTTCTGTTTGTGCAAAAGCAACATGTTAAAGAGTGGGACATTTATGCATAGGAAATACATGAAATTCACAGCAAGATTGCCACGGAAAATCCTTGGGAGGTAAAGCAAATATAACTGAAGGACAGACTGCAGAGATGAAAAATGTCATGAAATCATAGAGGATGCAATTTGTAGTTTTAACTTCTAGTTCTCAAAGTTCTTTCTCATATCTGTGATCTCATAAAATTCACTGAAATAAGTTAAAAAATATAATTTTTAATTTTATTTAAAATAGTTGTTTGCTTGCTAAATCGTGACTAATCTTTTGTGACCCCATGGATTGTAGTTCTCCAGGCGTCTCTGTACATGGGATATTCTAGGCAAGAATACTGGAGTGGGTTGCCATTTCCTTCTCCAGGGGATCTTCCTGACCCCGGAATTGAACCTGTGGCTCCTGACATGGCTCCTACATTCCAGATGGATTCTTTTACTGCTGAGCCAGTGGGGAAGCCTCTGTTACTTAAAATTGGCTGCAGCTAACTGAGATCAGGGGGCAGGAGGAGAAGGGGACGACAGAGAATGAGATGGCTGGTTGGCATCACCGACTCGAGGGACATGAGTTTGAGTGGACTCCAGGAGTTGGTGATGGACAGGGAGCCCTGGCGTGCTGTGATTCATGGGGTCGCAAAGAGTTGGACACGACTGAGTGACTGAACTGAACTGAGATCAGAACCCAGGTCTCTTTGTTCTTGGTCTTAAACCGTTTTCAGGAATATGTTCCGTTAAAAAAATGATCTTTCCACCTGGCAGCATTGAAATTCAAAAAGAAATTAAATGTCTCTTATTACAACCTTCTTTTCTTATTGTGAAGAATTTCTACTTTGACAAAATCTATAGCTTTCATATTTGTTTTAAATAATATAATTATAGATTCTTACAATATCTTAGGTATGGAGCTTCTCGTACCATATTTTAGGTATGAATCTGTCTGCCAATGGAGAGATGCAAGTTCAAACCTGGGGTTGGAAAGATACTCTAGAGAAGGAAATGGCAACCCATTCCAGTCTTCTTGCCTGGGAAATCCCATGGACAGAGGAGCCTGGCAGTCCATGGGGTTGTAAAAGAGTAAGGCACAACTTAGTAACTAAACAACAATCATTTTAGGTATGATTCCAAAAGCAATTTTTTATTTGCTATATCAATTTTAAGTCTGTGGCTTAGAAAGGTGGCTAAGATGAAAATTATCTCTAATATATTTTCAAAGCCTTGGACTCATTAACAGAAACTTTGTGTCTCTTGCCAATTTATAACACTGACAAATATAATTTAGATGTTTTTTTGATTGTGGTGCATTGAAGTAAGGGCTCTATGGATTGTAACATAGGCAATCAGAGATGATGCTTCCTCTATTGCTGGCAAGAGTCTAGGCTCCTGCCTAGACCTTAAAGGAAAAAAGAGTGTTAGATATTTTTTCCATGAATATATTAATTAGTTTCCTAATGCTACTATATCAAATTACCACAAACTTGGTGGCTTAAAACCACAAGAATTTATTTTCTCCTAATTTCTGGAAGTCAGAAGTCCAACACTCCATCTAGAGGGTCTAGTGAAAAGTACTGTCCTTGCCTCTCCTGACTTTCTGTGGCTGTTGGCTTTCCTTGGGGTTGCATCACTCCTCTCTCTGTTTCTGCAGTCACATTGCCTCTTACTCTTGAGTCTGTAATCAAATTTCCATCTTCCTCCTTCATATAAGGATGCTTGTGATTGTTTTGGGCTTCCCAGATGACTCAGCAGTAAAGAATCAGCCTGCAATACAGAAGCTGCAGGAGACTTGAGTTCAATCCCTGGGTGGGGAATATCCCCTGGAGGAGGAAATGGCAAACCATTCCAGTGTTCTCACCTGAGAAATCCCATGAACAGAGGAGCCTAGCTGGGTATGGTCCATGCTGCTAAGTCACTTCAGTCGTGTCTGACTCTGTGCGACCCCATGGACAACAGCCCACCAGGCTCCTCTGTCCCTGGGATTTTCCAGGCAAAAATACTGGAGTGGGTTGCCATTTCCTTCTCCAATACATGCATGCATGCTAAGTCACTTCAGTTGTGTCCGACTCTGTGCGACCCCATAGACAGCAGCCCACCAGTCTCCTCTGTCCCTGGGATTCTCCAGGCAAGAATACTGAAGTGGGTTACCATTTCTTCCTCCAGGATATGGTCCATAGGGTCGCCAAAAATTGGGCACGACTGAAATGACTTAGCATGCATGAACAGATAATCTCTCTATCTCAAGTTTCTTAATTGTAATAACCTTTTCTCATCTAGAATAACATTAACAGATTCACAGTCTCCTGCATTGCAGGAGGACTCTTTACCAGCTGAACTACCAGGGAAAACCAAGCAATTAAAATCTGGTTATATTTATGGACCATTATTCAGTGGAATGCTCAAAATTCTCCAAGCCAGGCTTCAGCAATACGTGAACCATGAACTTCCAGATGTTCAAGCTGGTTTTAGAAAAGGCAGAGGCACCAGAGATCAAATTGCCAACATCCGCTGGATCATGGAGAAAGCAAGAGAGTTCCAGAAAAACATCTATTTCTGCTTCATTGACTATGCCAAAGCCTTTGACTGTGTGGATCACAATGAACTGTGGAACATTCTGAAAGAGATGGGAATACCAGACCACCTGATCTGCCTCTGGAGAAACCTGTATGCAGGTCAAGAAGCAACAGTTAGAAATGGACATGGAACAACAGACTGGTTGCAAATAGGAAAAGGAGTAAGTCAAGGCTGTATATTGTCACCCTGCTTATTTAATTTTTTTTTTGACTCCTTATTTTATTTTATTTTTTTAAGTAATTAATTTATTTTTTATTGGAGGCAAATTATTTTACAATATTATATTGGTTGGTTTTGCCATATATTGACATGAATTCGCCCCGGGTTTACATAAGTTCCCCCTCCTGAACCCCGCTCCCACCTCCCTTCTCCCTACATCATGAGGAACGCTGGGCTGAAAGAAGCACAAGCTGTAATGAAGATTGCCGGGAGAAATATCAATAACCTCAGTTATGCAGATGACACCACCCTTATGGCAGAAAGTGAAGAGGAACTCAGAAGCCTCTTGATGAAAGTGAATGAAGAGAGTGAAAAATTTGGCTTAAAGCTCAACATTCAGAAAACTAAGATTATGGCATCTGGTCCCATCACTTCATGGGAAATGGATGGGGAAACAGTGGAAACAGTGTCAGACTTTATTTTTTTGGGTTCCAAAAGCACTGCAGATGGTGATTGCAGCTGTGAAATTAAAAGATGCTTACTCCTTGGAAGGAAAGTTATGACCAACATAGATAGCATATTAAAAAGCAAGACATTACTTTGCCAACAAGGGTCCGTCTAGTCAAGGCTGTGGTTTTTCCCGTGGTCATGTATGGATGTGAGAGTTGGACTGTGAAGAAAGCTGATCACCGAAGAATTGATGCTTTTGAACTGTGGTGTTGGAGAAGACTCTTGAGAGTCCCTTGGACTGCAAGGAGATCCAACCAGTCCATTCTAAAGGAGACCAGTCCTGGGTGTTCATTGGAAGGACTGATACTAAAGTTGAAACTCCAATACTTTGGCCACCTCATGCGATGAGTTGACTCACTGGAAAAGACTCTGATGCTGGGAGGGAGTTGGGGCAGGAGGAGAAGGGGACGACAGAGAATGAGAAGGCTGGATGGCATCACCGACTCGAGGGACATGAGTTTGAGTGAACTCCGGGAGTTGGTGATGGACAGGGAGGCCTGGCGTGCTACAATTCATGGGGTCTCAAAGAGTTGGACACAGCTGAGCGACTGAACTGAACTGAACTGATTCAGTGTATCATGGTACAAAAATAACTTTTTCAACCAGTTGTTTTTTGTTTTTTTTTAACCTCATGTCTGTAGGAAATCCAAGCCTCATTATAAGCAAATTTTTTCTTTGCTGTATCTTTTCACTTCTCTTCTGGATGCATTGGAGTGTCATAAAGTTAGCTATGGTCTCAAATTCCTAGTGTCTAAGTTAATTGATTTTTTTTAACTTAAATTACACATTTTTTATTTCATTGTTCTTTGCTTTGTGGATTAAAAACTTGAATAAAATATAAGTATTGCCTTCAAGGAAGTTAAAGCAAAATGCACTTCCAAAGATAATGCAAAATATGGTTAGAATAATAAAGTATGTTTATCCATGTGACTATCTGGAAAATGATAAAAGGATTCAAGTACCTGAGAAGAAAAACAAAGCATTTCTTCAAATTGCTTAAAAAAAAAAAGGGCATATCTGGCCCCAAATCATACTAGGTGCAAACAGAGGAGAATAGAACCATGCTTTCTCTAAAGGAGGAAAATTAGATTAAAATATGAGGTGACACACACTATGAACAGTTCAGCTGTTCTTTCAAGGCAGCATACAATGATTTCCCAGGTATCAAAGAATGATAACCAGTTCAGCATAAACATGTCTTATAAGTAATAGTATATATGTATCAGTTGGAATTTTCATGATTTAAAATGGCATTTGAGATTCATGTCAATGTATGGAAAAACCAACCAATATAATATTGTAAAATAATTAGCCTCCAATTTAAAAAATGGCATTTGATGATATACTGATATCTTAAGTTTTTATTGGAGTACAGTTGATTTACAATGTTGTATTAGTGTCTCATGCATAGCAAAGTGAATCAGTTATACCTATACATGTATCAAGTAAAAAATAATTCCCATTAGGTCGCTATAGAGTATTGAGTAGAGTTCCCTTTGCTGTACACTAGGTTCTTACTAGGTATCTATTTTACACATAGCAGTGTGTATATGCAATCCCGATCTTCCAATTTATTCTTCTCCCCACCCTTTCCCTTTTGATAACTATGTTTGTTTACTATATCTATGGCTTTATTTCTGTTTTGTAACAGGTTCATCTGTACTATTTTTTAAATATATTTCATATAAGCAATATGAGATAAACTTTGTCTTTGTCTGACATACTTCACTCTTTACGACAATCTCTGGGTCTATCCATGTCATGGAAAATAGAATAATTTTGTTCTTTTTAATGGCTGAATAATATTCCATCGTGGACTTCTCAAGTGGCTGTGTGGTAAAAAATCTGACTGCCAAGCAGGGGATGCAGGTTTGATTCCTAGGTTGGGAAGATCCCTTGGAGAAGGAAATGGAAAAACATTGGGAAATCCCAGGCAAGAATAGCCTGGTGGGCTATAGTCCCATGGGTTCGCAAAAGAGTCAAACACAACTTAGCAACTAAAATAGCAATAACAATATTACATTGTGTTTATGTACTACATTTTCTTTATCCATTCCTCCATTGATGGACATTTAGGCTGCTTCCATGTATTCAGTTCAGTTCAGTCTCTCAGTCATGTCCGACTCTGCGACCCCATGAATCACAACACGCCAGGCCTCCCTGTCCATCATCAACTCCCGGAGTTTACTCAAACGCATGTCCATCAAGTCGGTGATGCCATCCAGCCATCTCATTCTCTGTCGTCCCCGTCTCCTCCCACCCCCAATCCTTCCTAGCATCAGACTCTTTTCCAGTGAGTCAACTCGTCGCATGAGGTGGCCAAAGTATTGGAGTTTCAGCTTTAGCATCAGTCCTTCCAATGAACACCCAGGATTGATCTCCTTTAGAATGAACTGGTTGGATCTCCTTGCAGTCCAAGGGACTCTCAAGAGTCTAGTTATTGTAAATAGTGCAGCAATGAATTGGGATGTATGTATCTTTGGGAATTATGGTTTTCTTCAGGTATATGCTCAGGAGTGGGATTTCTGGGTCATATGGTAGTTCTATTTTTAGTTTTTTTTTTTTTTTTTTTTTTAAAGGAAACTACTGTTCTCCATGGTGGTTGTACCAATTTATATTCCCATCATTGGTGTAGGAAGGTTTCCTTTTTTCCACACTCTCTCTCTCTCCAGCATTTATTGTTTGTAGATTTTTTGATGATGGCTATTCTGACTGATGAGAGGAAATACCTTGTTGTAGTTTTTATTTGAATTTCTCTGATAATTAGTTGTGTTGGGCATCATTTCCTTGCCTCTTGGTCATTTATAAGTCTTCTTTGGAAAAATATCTGTGTAGATCTTCCTCTCATTTTTTGATTGAGGTTGTTTGTTTTGACATTGAACTACATAAGTTGTGTATTTACAGATAAATCCTTTGTCAATTGGTTCATTTGCCAGTTTTTTTTTCCCTCCTTTCTGTGTTTTATTTTGTTTTGTTTTGTTTATGTCTTCTTTTGCTGTACAAAAGCTTTTTAGTTTGCTTAAGTCCCATTTGTTTCTTTTTGGTTTTATCTTCATTACTCTAGTAGATGGATCTAAAATAACCTTATTGTGATCTATGTCAGATAGTGTTCTGCCTATATTTTCCTCTAAGAGTATTATAATATCTTGTCTTACATTTAGATCTTTAATCCATTTTGAGTTTATTTTTGTGTATGTTATTAGAAATTGTTCTAATTTCACTTTTTTCCCCCATGTAGAGGTTCAGTTTTCCCAGAACCATTGTGTATTCCTGCCTCCTTTATCTTAGATTAGGTGACCAGGGGTGAATGGATGACATACTGATATCTTAAAGTATGACATATTTATTAATCCATTTACAGAAAAGAACCATAGAAACCCAAATCAATGAGAAAAATTTTACCACCTTGAAGGAGTTTATACTTTTAGGATTTACGACAGACCCGTGGTTACAGAGAGTTCACTTTTACATCTTCCTCATCATTTATATCATCAGTCTTCTAGGGAACATCATGCTGATTTTTCTGATCTGTTCTGATTCTCGGCTCCATATACCCATGCATTTCTTCATTGGAAGTCTGTCATTCCTGGATTTCTGGTACGCTTCTGTCTATGCCCCCAAATCCTGGTAACCTGCATCTCAGATGACAAATGCATCTCTTTTGCTGGCTGCCTAGCTCAATTCTTCTTTGCTGCTGGTATGAACTGCACTGAATGTTACTTGTTGGATGCCATGGCTTATGACCACTACGTGGCCATCTCCAACCCCTTGCTTTATTCCCAGGCCGTGGCCCCAAGGTTATGTGCCAGTCTTGTTGTGGCATCATATTTTGGTGGCTTTGTGAACTCGACCACTGTCATTAGTGAAACATTTACCTTGAACTTCTGTGTGAACAATGTCATTGATTTCTTCTGTGACCTGCCCCCCCGTGTCAAGTTGGCCTGTGATGTGAAGGAAAGTTACCAGGCTGTGCTCTATTTCTTGTTTGTCTCTAACGTCATCACTCCCGCCGTGCTTACCCTTGCCTCCTATCTCTTCATCATTGCCTCCATCTTGAAGACCTGCTCCACCCAAGGCCACTCGAAGGCCTTCTACACTTGTGGCTCTCACATGACAGTTGTCACCTTGTAATATGGGTCAGTTCTTTTCATTACTCCCGGCCAAGTACGAGCTATGCCCTGGAGAGGGATAAAGTGGTGTCTGTCTTCTACACAGTGGTGATTCCTTTGTTGAATCCCTTGATCTATAGCTTAAGAAATAAAGATGTTAAAGCTGTCTTGAGGAAAATGATAAAGAGAGCAAAGTTTCTTAAGCAAAAACTTTAGTAAACAAAGAGTGCTTTTTTAATTTTCTTTTCTTTTTAACAGATTAATCTCTACATCATCAATGACAGTCTGTAGTCTCAGAAATAAATAAAAAAGAACACAAATTATTAAATAATGTGGAAATACCAGCCTGTATTATTTTCAGTTGACAATAATGTATGTCAATATGTTTTATAAATAAAGGGGCTGGATTCTGAGAATTTTGTGAGAGATTTGATTTCTACAACAGTAGAAATCCTCCATGGTTGTTTGCATATATAGTAAATTAATCAGTGTAGTGAAGTGAAATTTGCTCAGTCCTGCCCGACTCTCTGTGACTCCATGGACTGTACGGTCCTGAGAACTCTCCAGGGCAGAAAACTGGAGTGGTTAGAAGGTAGATTGTCTTATCCATGGGACCTTCTCAAGCCAGGGACGGAAACCAGGTCGCCCACATTGCAGGCAAATTCTTTACTAGCTGAGACACAAGGGAAGCCCAAGAATACTGGAGTGGGTAGCCTATCCCTTCTCCAGCAGGTCTTCCTGACCCAGGAATTGAACCAGGCTCTCCAGCATTACAGTTGATTCTTTACCAGCTGAGCTACCAGGGAATAATAAAATTTATTATTGAATCATGGTCACGATTATATGGATTAAATGATTTGATTCAAATCTTGCAGTCCACAGGTGAGAAAAAAAAAAGTACAAACCTTGAATATTGGTTCTGAAGATATTTATCCATTTCTTAGAAGAATGAGTTAAGAGGTCACAAGTAAAATACCAGTCATAAAATACCTTTAAAATAAATTTATTTTTTATTCTGATAGTCATTTGTTTGCTTCCCATTATATATTTCTTCAGCAACAGATGAAGAAGATAGCAAATATCTTTACTTAGATTCACTGTCAGTTTTCAATAAAGGAGTCAGTTCAATTCAGTTCAGTTCAGTTGCTCAATCGTGTCTGGCTCTTTGCTACCCCATGAATCACGGCACACCAGGCCTCCCTGTCCATCACCAACTCCCGGAGTTCACTCAAACTCATGTCCACAGAGTTGGTGATGCCATCCAGCCATCTCATTCTCTGTCATCCCATTCATCCTTCTCCCCAATCCCTCCCAGCATCAGAGTCTTTTCCAGTGAGTCAACTCGTCGCATGAGGTGGCCAAAGTATTGCAGTTTCAGCTTTAGCATCAGTCCTTCCAATGAACACCCAGGATTGATCTCCCTTAGAATGGACTGGTTGGATCTCCTTGTAGTCCAAAGGACTCTCAAGAGTCTTCTCCAGTACCACAGTTCAAAAGAACCAATTCTTCGGAGATCAGCTTTCTTCACAGTCCAACTCTCACATCCATACATGACCATGGGAAAAACCATAGCCTTGACTAGACAGACCTTTGCTGGCAAAGTAATGTCTCTGCTTTTTAATATGCTATCTAGGTTGGTCATAACTTTCCTTCCAAGGAGTAAGCGTCTTTTAATTTCATGACTGCAATCAGTATCCGGAGTGATTTTGGAGCCCAGAAAAATAAAGTCTAACAATGTTTCCTCTGTTTCCCCATCTATTTCCCATGAAGTGATGCCATGATCTTTGTTTTCTGAATGTTGAGCTTCAAGCCAACCTTTTCACTCTCCTCTTTCACTTCCATCAAGAGGCTTTTGAGTTCCTCTTCGCTTTCTGCCATAAGGGTGGTGTCATCTGCTTATCTGAGGTTATTGATTTTTCTCCTGGCAATATACATTCCAGCTTGTGCTTCTTCCAGCCATATACCTTATGATGTACTCTGCATACAAGTTAAATAAGTAGGGTGGCAATATGCAACCTTGACGTACTCCTTTTCCTATTTGGAACCAGTCTGTTGTTCCATGTACAGTCCTAACTGTTGCATCCTGACCTGCATACAGGTTTCTCAAGAGACAGGTCAGGTGGAGTGGTATTCCCATCTCTTTCAGAATGTTCCACAGTTTATTGTGATCCACATAGTCAAAGGCTTTGGCATAGTCAATGAAGCAGAAATAGATGTTTTCCTGGAACTCTTTTGCTTTCTCCATAATCCAGCGGATGTTGGCAATTTGATCTCTGGTGCCTCTGCCTTTTTTAAAACGTGCTTGAACATCTGGAAGTTCACAGTTCACGTATTGCTAAAGCCTGTCTTGAAGAATTTTGAGCATGACTTTACTAGCCTGTGAGATGAGTGCAATTGTGCAGTAGTTTGAGCATTCTTTGGCATTGCCTTTCTTTGTGATTGGAATGAAGACTGACCTTTTCCAGTCCTGTGACCACTGCTGAGTTTTCCAAATTTGCTGGCATATTGAGTGCAACACGTTCACAGCATCATGTTTCAGGATTTGAAATAGCTCAGCTGGAATTCCATCACCTCCACTAGCTTTGTTCGTAGTGATGCTTTCTAAGGTCCACTTGACTTCACATTCCAGGATGTCTGGCTCCAGGTGAGTTATCACGCCATCGTGATTATCTTGGTCGTGAAGATCTTTTTTATACAGTTCTTCTGTGTATTCCTGCCACCTCTTCTTAATATCTTCTGCTTCTGTTAGGTTCATACCATTTCTGTCCTTCATCGAGCCCATCTTTTCATGAAATGTTCCCTTGGTATCTCTAATTTTCTTGAAGAGATCTCTTGTCTTTCCTATTCTGTTGTTTTCCTCTATTTCTTTCCATTGATCGCTGACGAACTATTTCTTATCTCTCCTTGCTATTCTTTGGAACTCTGCATTCAGATGCTTATATATTTCCTTTTCTTCTTTGCTTTTTGCCTCTCTTCTTTTCACAGCTATTTGTAAGGCCTCCCCAGACAGCCATTTTGCTTTTTTGCATTTCTTTTCCACGGGGATGGTCTTGGTCCTTGTCTCCTGTATAATGCCACGAACCTCCGTCCAGAGTTCATCAGGCACTCTATCTATCAGATCCAGTCCCTTAAATCTATTTCTCACTTCCACTGTATAATCATAAGGGATTTGATTTAGGTCATATCTGAATGGTCTAGTGGTTTTCCCTACTTTCTTCATTTTAAGTCTGAATTTGGCAATAAGGAGTTCATGATCTGAGCCACAGTCAGCTCCTGGTCTTGCTTTTGCTAACTGTATAGAGCTTCTCCATCTTTGGCTGCAAAGAATATAATCAATCTGATTTCGGTGTCAACCATCTGGTGATGTCCATGTGTAGAGTCTTCTCTTGTGTTGTTGGAAGAGGGTGTTTGCTATGACCAGTGCGTTTTCTTGGCAAAACTCTATTAGCCTTTGCCCTGCTTCATTCCGTGCTCCAAGGCCAAATTTGCCTGTTACTCCATGTATTTCTTGACTTCCTACTTTTGCACTTCAGTCTCCTATAATGAAAATGACATTTTTTAGGGGTGTTAGTTCTAAAGGATCTTGTAGGTCTTCATAGAACTGTTCAACTTCGGCTTCTTCAGCGTTACTGGTTGGGGCATAGGCTTGGATTACTGTAATATTGAATGGTTTGCCTTGGAAATGAACAGAAATAATTTGCTCGTTTTTAAGATTGCATCCAAGTACTGCATTTCGGACTCTTTTGTTGACTATGATGACTACTCCATTTCTTCTAAGGGATTCCTGCCCACAGTAGTAGATATAATGGTCATCTGAGTGAAATTCACCCATTCCAGTCCATTTTAGTTCACTGATTCCTAGAATGTCTACGTTCACTCTTGCCATCTCCTGTTTGACCACTTCCATTTTGCCTTGATTCATGGACCTAACATTCCAGGTTCCAATGCAATATTGCTCTTTAGAGCATCGGACCTTGCTTCTATCACCAGTCACATCCACAACTGGGTATTGATTTTGCTTTGACTCCATCCCTTCATTCTTTCTGGAGTTATTTCTCCACTGATCTCCAGTAGCATACTGGGCACCTACCGACCTAGGGAATTCCTTTTTCAGTATCCTATCATATTGTCTTTTGATACTGTTCATTGGGTTCTCAAGACAAGTATACTGAAGTGGTTTGCCATTCCCTTCTCCAGTGGGCCACATTCTGTCAGACCTCTCCACCATGACCCGTCCATCCTGGGTGGCCCCACACGGCATGGCTTAGTTTCATTTAGTTAGACAGGGCTGTGGTCCATGTGATCAGATCGACTAGTTTCCTGTGATTATGATTTCAGTGTGTCTGCCCTCTCAAGCCCCGTCACAATACCTACCATCTTATTTGGGTTTCTCTTACCTTGGTCATGGGATATCTCTTCATAGTTTCTCCAGCAAAGAGCAGCTGCTGTACCGTACCTTGGACAAGGGGTGTCTCCTCAAGGCCGCCCCTCCTGACCCTGAACGTGGAGTAGCTCCTCTCGGCCCTCCTGCGCCTGTTCAGCCTCTTGGACATGGGGTAGCTCCTCTTGGCCGCCGGCCCTGACCTCGGGGTTGGGTAGCTCCTCGCGGCCGCTGCCCCTGACCTCGGGCATGGGGTAGCTCTTCTCTGCCACGCTTCTGCACATGGTCGGTTGTGCCGGAGTATTTCCTCCAAAAACTAGAGAATCAAGAACAAGAGTACAGCAAGTGTAAGACTTAAAGTCATGAAATTAAAACATGCTTGCTCCTTGGAAGGAAAGTTATGACCAACCTAGACAGCATATTAAAAAGCAGAGACATTACTTTGTCAAATAATGTCTAGTCAAAGCTATGTTTTTTCCAGTAGTCACGTATGGATGTGAGAGTTGGACTCTAAAGAAAGCTGAGTGCCAAAGAATTCATGCTTTTGAACTGTGGTGTTGAAGAAGACTCTTGAGAGTCCGTTGGACTGCAAGGAGATCCAACCAGTCCATCCTAAAGGAAATCAGTCCTGGGTGTTCATTCGAAGGACTGATGCTGAAGCTGAAACTCGAATATTTTGTCCACTTGATGCGAAGAACTGACTCATTGGAAAAGACCCTGATGCTGGGAAAAATTGAAGGCAGAAGGAGAAGAGGACAACAGAGGATGAGATGGTTGGATGGTATTACCAACTCAATGGGCATGAGCTTGAGTAAACTCTGGGAGTTGATGATGGACAGAGAGGCCTGGCGTGCTGCAGTCCATGGGGTCACTAAGATTCGGGCCTGACTTGAGTGACTGAACTGAACTGCAGACTTAAACATAAATGGAGATATAGATAGAAATAGATAAGTAGAGGGATAAAGAGAAAGATTTCAAACAGCTCTATACCTAAGAGAGATTCAGAATGAAAATCTCAGTGACAATGAAAGTGAAAATTGCTCAGTCATGTCCAAATCTTTCCAATCTCAGGGACTATACAGACCATGGAATTCTCCAGGCCCAAATACTGGAGTTGATAGCCTTTCCCTTCTCCAGGGGATCTTCCCAACCCAGAGATTGAACCCAGGCCTCCCCAATTGCAGGCGGATTCTTTACTAGCTGAGCCACAAGGGAAGTCCAAGAATACTGGAGTGGGTAGCCTATCCCTCTCTAATGGATCTTCCCAACCCAGGAATAACCAGCGTCTCCTGCATTGCAAGCAGATTCTTTACCGAGTTATTGGGGAAGGCCTTAAAAATCTCTATAAGATGAATGAATGACTAATATCAGTAAAGATCCCACCAATTTTTGCATTTCTTTGCTTGTTCAGCTTTATGTGTAAATTAAAAACTTAGAGAATGTTTTATTATGGTCATCACATTTCCGAATTTAAGTAGTCTTTATATATGTAAACCGTGATGTTTGCCAACATAAAGAAGCCCTACTATTGATAAGAAAGTATACTACTTCGCTGCTGCTGCTGCTGCTAAGTCGCTTCAGTCGTGTCCGACTCTGTGCGACCCCATAGACGGCAGCCGACCAGACTCTGCTGTCCCTGGAATTCTCCAGCCAAGAACACTGGAGTGGGTTGCCATTTCCTTCTCCAATGTGTGAAAGTGAAAAGTGAAAGTGAAGTCGCTCAGTCGTGTCTGACTAGTAGCGACCCCATGGACTGCAGCCCAACAGGCTCCTCTGTCCATGCGATTTTCTAGGCCAGAGTACTGGAGTCGCTTGCCATTGCCTTCTCCGACTAGGTGACATAAACAACAGCAATTTATTTTATTACATTTCTGTCTGATAAAAGGCCAAGATTAAAGTGCCATCAGGTTGCTGTCTTCTGCTTGTAGATGACCACCCTCACAACAGAGGGCCAGATGGTTCGATGGCATCACTGACTCAGTGGACATGTGTCTCACTAAACTCCAGGAGTTGGTGATGCACAGGAAAGCCTGGTGTGCTGCAGTCCTTGGGGTGGCAAAGATTCGGACATGACTGAGCGACTAAACTGATGACTGACAAGTAATATTAGATTAAGGATTATCCTAGTCACCTCATTTTAACTTAATCATGTCTCTTAAGGCACTACCTACTTCTCTGGTGGCTCAGTAGCAAAGAACCCACCTGAAATGCAGGAGGTGCGAATTCGATCCTTAGGTCAGGAAGAGCCTCTGGGGAAGGAAATGGCAACCCACTCCAGTATTCTTGCCCAGGAAATCCCATGGAGGGAGGAGCCTGGCAGGCTCCAGTCAATGGGGCGCAAAGAGTCAGATGTAACTAACAACACCACCACCTACAAATACAGTCATATTCTGTGTTAGTAAGGCAGGGGAGGTTAGGGTGCCAACAAAAGAGTTTTGAAAGGATACAATTCAAGCCATAACACCAAAGACAGGAAGGAATTGTCTGATGAATGAGAAAAGGAACTGTGGCCTTGACAGAGAGAAGAGCATATGCAAAGAAGAAAATTATGGACTGCTTGATTTGTTTTAGAGAAGTCTAATTAATACAATCAGATCTAGTCCCTTAAATCTATTTCTCACTTCCACTGTATAATCATAAGGGATTTGATTGAGGTCATATCTGAATGGTCTAGTGGTTTTCCCTACTTTCTTCAATTTAAGCCTGAACTTCGCAATAAGGAGTTCATGATCTGAGCCACAGTCAGCTCCTGGTCTTGTTTTCGCTAACTGTATACAGCTTCTCCATCTTTGGTTGCAAAGAATATAATCAATCTGATTTCGGTGTTGATCATCTGGTGATGTCCATGTGTAGAGTCTTCTCTTGTGTTGTTGGAAGAGGGTGTTTGCTATGACCAGTGCATTCTCTTGACAAAACTCTATTAGCCTTTGCCCTGCTTCATTCCATGCTCCAAGGCCAAATTTGCCAGTTACTCCAGGTGTTTCTTGACTTCCTACTTTTGCATTCCAGTCCCCTATAATGAAAAGGACATCTTTTTTGGGTGTTAGTTCTAAAAGGTCTTGTAGGTCTTCATAGAACCGATTAACTTCGGCTTCTTCAGCATTACTGGTTGGGGCATAGGCCTGGATTACTGTAATATTGAATGGTTTGCCTTGGAAACGAACAGAAATCATCCTGTCATTTTTAAGATTGCATCCAAGTACTGCATTTCGGACTCTTTTGTTGACCATGATGGCTACTCCATTTCTTCTAAGGGATTCCTGCCCACAGTAGTAGATATAATGGTCATCTGAGTTAAATTCACCGGGACCAAGACCATCCCCATGGAAAAGAAATGCAAAAGAGCGAAATGGCTGTCTGAGGAGGCCTTACAAATAGCTGTGAAAAGAAAAGAGGCAAAAAACAAAGGAGAAAAGGAAAGATATAAGCATCTGAATTCAGAGTTCCAAAGACTAGCAAGGAGAGATAAGAAAGACTTCCTCAGTGATCAATGAAAAGAAATAGAGGAAAAAAACAGAATAGGAAAAACAAGAGAGCTCTTCAAGAAAATTAGAGATTCCAAGGGAACATTTCATGCAAAGATGGGCTCGATAAACGACAGAAATGGTATGGACCTAACAGAGGCAGAAGATATTAAGAAGAGGTGGCAGGAATACACAGAAGAACTGTACAAAAAAGATCTTCACGACCAAGATAGTCACGATAATGTGATCACTGACCTAGAGCCAGACATCCTGGAATGTGAAGTCAAGTGGGCCTTAGAAAGCATCACTACGAACAAAGCTAGTGGAGGTGATGGAATTCCAGTTGAGCTATTTCAAGTCTTGAAAGATGATGCTGTGAAAGTGCTGCACTCAATATGCCAACAGATTTGGAAAACTCAGCAGTGGCCACAGGACTGGAAGAGGTCAGTCTTCATTCCAATCCCAAAGAAAGGCAATGCCAAAGAATGCTCAAACTACCGCACAATTGCACTCATCTCACACGCTAGTAAAGTCATGCTCAAAATTCTCCAAGCCAGGCTTCAGCAGTATGTAAACTGTGAACTCCCAGATGTTCAAGCAGGTTTTAGAAAAGGCAGAGGCACCAGAGATCAGATTGCCAACATCCGCTGGATCATGGAGAAAGCAAGAGAGTTTCAGAAAAACATCTATTTCTGCTTCATTGACTATGCCAAAGCCTTTGACTGTGTGGATCACAATAAACTGTGGAACATTCTGAAAGAGATGGGAATCCCAGACCATCTGACCTGCCTCTTGAGAAACCTGTATGCAGGTCAGGAAGCAACTGTTAGAACTGGACATGGAACAACAGACTGGTTCCAAATAGGAAAAGGTGTACGTCAAGGTTGTATATTGTCACCTTGCTTATTTAACTTATATGCAGAGTACATCATGAGGAACGCTGGGCTGGAAGAAGCACAAGCTGGAATCAAGATTGCTGGGAGAAATATCAATAACCTCAGATATGCAGATGACACTACCCTTATGGCAGAAAGTGAAGAGGAACTCAAAAGCCTCTTGATGAAAGTGAAAGAAGAGAGTGAAAAGGTTGGCTTGAAGCTCAACATTCCGAAAACAAAGATCATGGCATCTGGTCCCATGACTTCATGGGAAATAGATGGAAAAACAGTGGAAACAGTGTCAGACTTTGTTTTTTTGGGCTCCAAAATCACTGCAGATGCTGATTGCAGCCATGAAATTAAAAGACGCTTGCTCCTTGGAAGGAAAGTTATGACCAACCTTGATAGTATATTAAAAAGCAGAGACATTACTTTGCCAACCAAGGTCCGTCTAGTCAAGGCAATGGTTTTTCCCGTGGTCATGTATGGATGTGAGAGTTGGACTGTGAAGAAGGCTGATCGCCGAAGAATCGATGCTTTTGAACTGTGGTGTTGGAGAAGACTCTTGAGAGTCCCTTATACTGCAAGGAGATCCAACCAGTCCATTCTAGAGGAGATCAATCCTGGATGTTCATTGGAGGGACTGATGCTAAAGCTGAAACTCCAATACTTTGGCCACCTCATGCAACGAGTTGAGTCACTGGAAAAGATTCTGATGATGGGAAGGATTGGGGGCAGGAGGAGTAGGGGACGACAGAGAATGAGATGGCTGGATAGCATCATCAACTCAATGGACACGAGTTTGAGTGAACTCCAGAAGTTGGTGATGAACAGGGAGGCCTGGCGTGCTGTGATTCATGGGGTTGCAGAGAGTCGGACACGACTGAGCCACTGAACTGAACTGAACTGACTGACTTATGAAATGTGGTAGGTATTGCCACCCCCAAATATGCCACTTTGACAGAAGAATTATTTCATTAGCATAAAAAGCAGCAGAAACCTAAAGGACACTCTGATATCCCCTTCTCTACTGAAAGCAGAAAATAAAACTCATATGAGAACTTCATTCTCAATACCTGTGTTGTATGCTCAGTTGTGTCTGACTCTTTATGACCCCGTGGACTGTAGCCCACCTGTCTCCCCTGTCTATGGGAATCTCCTGTCAAGAATACTAAAATGGGTTGCCATTTCCTACTCCAGAGGATCTTCCTGACCCAGTGATCAAACTCATGTCTCTTGCATCTCCTGCATTGGCAGGCAGATTCTTCTTCAATAACGCCACCTGGGAAGTCCAATACCACCTCAAAAAGGAAATATTCCTATGATTATTATAAACAGGAATTTGGGGTCATAAGAATTCTACAAAAAAAAACCGTATTGAAATAGTTTCCCTTTATTTTCCATGTTGTAGCATATATCATTATTTTATTTTACATTGTTTTTTTCCCATTTCTTGTCATTTTTTGGTAACATTGATTGCTCTTTTTTGTCTCTAGTAATGACAAATGCTACTTTTTCTTGTAAACTCAGAGCAGTTTCAGAAACTGCAATAGGAAGATGGTGAGATATTTGAAAAGAGGCCCTCTTACTAGCACATATATGTCTTAGGATGTAAATAATCTTATGATTGGTTGGAGGAGCAAGTAAAATTTTCCATTTGATTATAATATCTCAGATAACTTGCCTAAAATTCTCAGCCCACCATCACCTCAACAGAGTTCAAATCTAACTGTTTCAGAATCCTCTATATTAGTTTCTGAATCCCCAGGATTATAGATTCTGCAATCCCTTGGGTTTTCATGTTCATAGGAAATTACTAACAAGACAATTAAATAAAATTGTGTTTTGACAAATTGGGCATTATTCAATGAAGATTTTTTTTTTAAGACTACAATTCTTAGTTGAAATATAATCAATCAGAATTTTCATTCTCATTCTCTCCAGTTGTGTAGAAGCCAAAATAGACATGTGTGACATTTATTAAGCATACTATATGTTCAAATGTGTATATCTGGATATTAAACACATATGTTCAATGACACTGATAACTTTACTGCCTGTTGAATACCTTTCCTTTGTTCTTCCCAATCCATTCTCTATACTTTTAAACTCATCTTCTTTTCAGGATGCTCAGCTGCATAAACTGTATCCATGGGTCCCTTTGCTCTCTGTTTACTTAATGGATTTAGCCAGTGGCTGTAAATAGTAAGACAGGAAGTGAGGTCAGAGTGGTTTTCTCTTTCCTGTTTCTTGCAAAGATGCCACAGCTGGCTGCATCCCTGGACCTAGACCGTGGAACCTTCCAGGTGACCCATTTCCCAGCACTCCCTTCAATTCATAAGCCGTTGTTTTTCTTGCACCTTCAGGAATAGACGAGATAATCACTCTCCGAAGTTATGAGTTCTAAAGTTATTACAGTTTATTGGGATGAAGTTAGAAATTATTACTGTAGTGTGGCAAGTTGACTTTTGTTGAAAATTAAATCTGGACTGTTCAACAACAACAACAAACCCAATAAGCCAGAAAGCCTTATCTTAATGTGTAACTCAGAGACAAGATGGATGCAATTTTCGAATATGTCATAAACTCTAGATCTTAACCAAGTATTCTATTGTTCACACATTCATGGTGGTGTCTCATGGATCAGGGGATTCTTATGGAATGAAGTAGACTAGAAAACAACTGCAGTAATATTTCATTTTTACTTGGATAAAAATCAACACAAAATATTCCAGTAGACAAATACCATCTCATAATTCTGTGACCTAAGCTAGTTTACAGCCACTGAAACCTTAGGTTTATGGGGAAGCATGGAACCTTTGATAAAGGAACTTGAAACTTAGCCAACATATGCTCTATACATATTCCTCCAAGATTTCTTGTGGATGGCCAGAAATCACTTATGAAAATGAGAACCACTTATGAGAATGGGCAAAGGTAAGTGACCACCTCTTCTATGGGTTATTGGATCCTGACTCTGAACTAACACTAAGCTTAAGTTATGGAAAAACACCCAAGGTACACTCTTGCCAGTGGGTCTAATGGAAATAATTTAAATAGAGCTTTGATCTGCTTTCTTCTTTCACTGGGTCTGAGACTAGATATACAGGTGATCATTATTTACCCATACGCAGAAATCATACTGGATATAGATATACAGAATAAAACAGAATCCTCATCTTAGTTTCCTGTTCCTGATCTCTGGAAACAGTGTTATAATTATTGAAATTTTCAAGTGGATGTCTGTGAAGGTACTCCCCCAATACATTCTCTGCTCAGACAGTAAACAAAAAGCCATATTGTATCACTGGGGGGAAGTGCAAAATTTAGTGTTTTTATAAAGACTTGAAAGATGCAATGGTGAAGATCCCAATTTATCACTATTAACTCCTCTGTCTGAGGGGAAAAGAATTGAAGATCTTCTAAGTGGAGATCATGAATGAACAACTTTTACAGGTAGAGAAGCTGAAGAAAGGATGCAGGATTAATAACATTTGTTTTGAGAAATAAAATTGAGGAAGTCAGTTTGGAATAAAAATAAATCTATATATTTCTTGAAACAATACAATTCAACAGCATCAGACTATCATTCAGTGGTTGTAGCCTTTGAAGGATACCCAGTGCATTGTGAGGTCCTTAAATTTGCCAAGGAGGCTGAGAGACTGTCACATTTCATTGAATCTTCAAAGTCATAGACCAGTCAGAAGCTGAAACTCCAATACTTTGGCCACCTGATGCAAACAACCAACTCATTTGAAAAGAACTGATGCTGGGAAAGATTGAAGGCAGGAGTAGAAGGGGACAACAGAGGATGAGATGGCTGGATGGCATCACCGACTTAATGAACATGAGTGTGAGTGAACTCCGGGTATTGGTGAGGGACAGGGAGGCCTGGCGTGCTACAGTCCATTGGGTCACAGAGAGTCGGACACAACTGAGAGACTGAACTGAATCAGAAGATGTCCTAAACCCTTTATGCTCACCCATATGCACAGAACTCTAGCCATACATACATAAACTGGAGGCTCCACGAATGAGGTGGATGAAGTGACCTTCCTCGTGAGTCTTAGTCAACCTCCTTCTCCCACACCGGACTACAGGTTCAGAGGGTCCTTGTACAAAGTGGCCATAACAGTTGAAATGAGTTCAACATGACCATCTTCTCACTAAGGTTAATTTGGTTAATATCATTGTGAGGTGTCAAAATGGGCAGAGGGGCCTGGCAGGTGGCTATGTTCCATAGAGTCACAAAGAGTCAGACACAACTGAAATGAGTTAGCATACATGCATGAGGTGTCAACAAGGCAAAAAAAAAAAAAAAAAAAGCACTTTTCTGAGAGGATTGGCAAACCACTGGGTAATAGGATTATTCGATTAGACAGCTTCCTACTAATCCAGAGTTGCAAAGGTAATGATTTTCTTCTCATGAATTATCACATACAGGGGGAATTATTTGCTTTATATTTTTTACTGGCTTTTCTTGTTAGCATCTATAGATGTAGACAAAAATACTGCCTTTTTTTTTTTTTTTTGACCATGGTATGCATCAAACATTTCCTCTACTAAGAGATACATTTTATGGCAACCTCTTCCAATCCACGGGAATAATTGATTTTACCATTTATACCATTATTCAGAAGCAATTAGCCTAAGAAAATCACGTCGTGGTTATATGAAAACTCGATCATGGTTGTTGAGGTATATTCGTGCTTTAAAACAGCAGTGAGTGTATGACCTCATCTTCCCCTTATTAAGAAAGTGAACCAAGGAGATAAGGTAGACATGGACCCTGTGGTGGCCAGGAAAATAAGCCTTTCAAAAATCCAAATGCAGACAGTATAATTGTCCAAAGATACTAGCTGCTGATCTCTGGACTGTATTTCCCTATCTGTATCAAAAGTCATGCCTCCCACAAGGTGCTCTGAGACAATTACTGAGCCAGACAGGGATACCAGTGCATTCTTGGACACTATACTCCTTTGATCACTAATGAGTGGTCAAGGACCTAACCATAGACTAAACAATGCTCTCAGATGATTGTGTCCATCTTTCCATCCACTTCTTCTTCACTTGTGGTCATGCTTGCATCAGATGGTGATAATCCTTCTTTGTTTTGTTTTTTTTCTGTCTCCCTCTCCATTTTCTCTGATACAAGCAGAGTATTTTCCGTAATAAAATCTTTGCACATTTGTAGCCTATTTTATTTACTACTACAAGATGAACTAACTTGAATTTAATTTCCCTACTCATAATCCTGTACTCAGTTCATTTGGAGGTCTGCATGGACAAGGATGGAATGCTTCCCCAGGGAAACACCTCAATGTTCTGATGAATTGCAATTTAGGTCTGCACCTTGGCCATGGTGGACTCCTCATGCTTGATCTGACTGGGATATCTCTATTGGGAAAGGCAATTGATCTCAATCATCAGAGAGAAATTAGCAGTGATACAAAATGTGTCAAGAATTACGTTTTGAAGCAAGGGGATTTAGCAATGTATTTCTTAGAATCAATGTAGCCCTCTCTTTCAAAGAAGAAGTACTACCAACAAACAAATGAACAAAACAAACAGCAACAACAACAACAAAAAAAAAAACCTAGATGATTGATGACTCAGATCTAACAATAAGAAAATCTGGACAACTTACAGGGTTACTCTTATTCAGCAGAGATGCTGAGAAAGATTGAATGGGCCAGACTCATGCAAGAATGGAGACAGAGGTTTGCTTTGTAATTACAGAAGTAGAAACTTACAGTATTGTAGTAGATGATTTTGCAAATTTTAGATCCTGTCACTCACTTCCTTTTTCTTTCTTTCCTTTTTTTTTTAACTAGATATGAGACAATATGAATTCAAAACTCATAGAGTATGATTCTGTGGTTATCACAAGTACTGTTGTCTAGAAGTCTAGAAGTGGTTAGTCTTCATCCTATGTGCTCAAAGAACTTGAGTTTGTTTGTTTTTTTTAATGTAAGTACAAACTAATTTTAAAAATTAATTTTTTAATTTAGTAAAGAAAAATAAATGTTTTTTAAAAATATAAATCCAAGATATTTTTGCATGGAGGAGAACATTCACAAACAATTGTATTTAAGAAACTTTTTATTAAAACTCATGAAACTAAAAGACACATTTTAGAAACTACTTTCTTTTTACTTCAAACTTCATTTGTGATTTATGAAATAAAATTTCCTTAGAAATGTATACTATAATTTCAAATTAATGTTAAATATACTTCTGAATGCTTCACAATCATAGGGTGCAGATGGAATATTTCCAAAAATGAGTAGAAAGTCTTATTGCAAAACTTACACTTTAACCTATTCTAAAACATTTTTTAAACACCAGTGCCATGTATTTCTTTCAATTTTATTATGTTCCTATATATTTTTATGTCTTTCTAAGATCATTATTAGCCACACTTTACCTTCTTATAATGACTTAATAATATTATTTAGACTTGAGTTGCAGTTGAGTTCACTTTTCCACACACAAAATATGACTATACACTTAGCCCAGTGAAGGTTACAGCATCTTAATATACATTGATAACTCTTTGTAGAATTGACCTTGGTTGCTTCTTCTGAAAGGGTTATAATAGGAGTTCCTTTCTTGTTTCTTTCGATAGAAAGAAGGATGTATTCAGATTTTATTGACATAGATTACATTAATATTGGTCTCACTTTAAGAAACCAAAATAATGTTCATCTCATAGTTTTTGCTTTCTTCTTTGATCACTACCTTTATATGTTCTTTAAATAACATTTTCACTTCAGAATAATGTGTATTCATAGATGTTTATTCTCTCAAGCTGTTTCTTCTCACTATAATTATTATTATTATTTATTATAGTAACTGTGCTTTGATGCTCAAAATGTCACAATTGGAAATAGGAGTCTATGTGTATTCACTACGATAAAATGAAAGAGGAGCCCAGGGAGATATATAGTGATTCACAAAAATCATATATATGGGAATTCAGCTGAACTTTTCTCCATTTATTAATAAATGTGAGACAAAGATTGAAAGAATATGCTTGCTGAGCTTAGTTGTACTATTTTATGGATGACTCTGGGCCTTTGGTTTAGTGATTCTGGGGAAAAGCACATAAAAATGCTCAAGAAATTCTGTTATGGGAATGAGAGCAATGATTTCAACTAGTTAATATCTGTAGAAAAATACTAAAAACTAATTTAGGATTTTTGTTTCTATGCTAGGGAAAATCATGCAGATACTAGTCAATGAATATCATTCAGCCAAAATATTCACTTGCTAAAGGAGTGGACAGTTCTGTCTCTTTATGAATGTAGAATAAATGTTTTTTTGTTTTTAGTTATTTGCTTTATTCTAGAGTTCAGTTCAGTTCAGTCGCTCAGTCGTGTCCGACTCTTTGCGACCCCATGAATCACAGCACGCCAGGCCTCCCTGTCCATCACCAACTCCCGGAGTTCACTCAAACTCGTGTCCATCGAGTTGGTGATGCCATCCAGCCATGTCATTCTCTGTCGTCCCCTTCTCCTCCTGCCCCCAATCCTTCCCAACATCAGAGTCTTTTCCAGTGAGTCAACTCGTCGCATGAGGTGGCCAAAGTATGAGTAAGATGAAATTTAATTCAAGCCTTTATCTCCTCAGTTCAGTTCAGTTCAGTTCATTCGTTCAGTCATGTCCGACTCTTTGCCACCCCATGAATCACAGCCCTAGATTCCCCTAATTTTCTCATTTTAGGCCTCTTGAATTGTCAGGTAGCAAGAATGCAAATTCTTTAGTTTGCTTTGTACAAATTCTCAGTTGCAATAGACACAGCATGATGGCAGCTTTTCTTGAAATAGAGTAACCTTTTCAAAAACTATCTCCACATCTCCTTAGAAGGAGAGACTCTTGATTTATTTGAGGCGTTATTCAGAGCCTCCTTCACATCTTTATTCCTCAGACTAGATCAGGGGGTTCAACATTGGGAACACTACAGTGTAAAACGCAGAAACTATTTTATCCCTGTCCAGTGAAGAGCTTGATTGTGGACGAGAGTAAATGTAGAGAATGGACCCGTAGAACAGGGTGATGGAGATGAGCTGCAAGGAGCAGGTGGAGAAGGCTTTGAGGCGGCCCTGGTTGGAGTGGATCTTCAGGATGGTGGTGATGATGAAGAGGTAGGAGGCCAGGATAATAAGCACAGTGGGGGTGATGACGTTGGAGGCGAGGACAAAGAATAGCACAGCCTGGTAGGTGTCTTTCCTTCCACAAGCCAACTTCACAAGAGGTGAGATATCACAGAAAAAGTTATCAATGACATTGTTACTACAGAAGTTCAAGGCAAAAGTTCCTTTGGTAACAACAAAAGCATTAATAAAGCCACCAAGGTATGAGGCTGCTGTAAAACATGCATACAGCCTGCTGGGCATGACCTGAGAGTAAAGCAGTGGCTTTGAGGTGTCCAGACAGTGGTCATAAGCCATGGTGGCCAGCAGGTAGCACTCACTGTAGGCCAGCCCCACAGAGAAGACCGGGCTACATAGCCAGCAAAGGAGATGCTTCTGTCTTCAGAGATGCATGTCACTGGGATCTTTGGAGTGTACACAGAGGAGGACCAGAGATCCAGGAAATACAGATTCCCAATGAAAAAATACATGGGTGTGTGAAGTTGGGAGTTATTACCAATCAACACTATGAGGGTGGTATTTCCTAGCACAGTCATAGAGTAGACACCAAAGAACACCACAAACAGGACCAGCTACACCACAGGATCTGTTGTGAAGCCCACCAGGATAAAGTCAATCACTGTGTGATTGCTCTTCCCCATGGCTGGAGGAATCTCACCCAAGAGGAGAGAAAATGTGTTCAGTTTAAATCCCTGTGCTGAATACATAGAAAATATGATAAATAAAGGACATTGAATTATTGCCAAACCTTGAAGCCTAGGATCTAGTAACGTAAGTGCTCATTTTAGAAAGAGCTATCATTTTGTAACAAAATCACTCAGACTTTACAGCTATATATTACTAAAAGGTGACTTAGGCACATTATAATCTTTTAGTGTTTTTTGAGCAAACATCCATTTGAATCAGGCAGCTCTAAACCAAATGTAATCAAGGGTTGCTTATAGACATGGACAAAGGGAGAGATTTTTGTAGAGATGATGTGGAAGCAAAACAAAGAAATTACCTGATTGGTCATAACTCAAGAGGCTGCCTTATTAGGAAAACCTACTAACAAATGGCTGTGTTGAGTTGTTCTTAAGTTTCATTTTCTCAGTTTCAAGTGAATTAAGTCTGCCTTTGGTTTTGATTTGCTTACATAGGCTGCCAAGGTATAATAGACATCTAAGTCTGATGGTTTCCTTGTTGAATGACTTTTGAAATATTCAGTTCCAAATTTCTGTGGCTGGTTACTTATGTCTCCCTTTTAAGAATGACTGGTCACCTAAAGGAAGGATGGACTCACATTTTCATTCCATTGTTATCTAGTCCTTTCTGCAATAACAGTTTGCTTTTGTACTACATGTGGGCTTTATAGCTTAAACTGTTACCTGTTTGTGTCTGAAATACTGAATTTAGCTATGAGATATATATATATATATATATATATGTATTTAAAAATCTAGTATTTTTCTTTTAGTGCTTTCATATGTTGGGACAACCTATGCTGATGCTGCTTAGTTGCTTCAGTCATGTCGGACTCTGTGCAACCTTATGGACTGCAGCCTACCAGGCACCTCTGTCCATGGGGTTCTTTAGGCAGGTGTACCTATGCCCTCCTCCAGGGGACTTCCTGACCCAGGGATCAAACCCAGATCACCAGTATTGCAGGAAGATTCTTTACCACTGAGCCACCAGGGAAGCCTGGGACAACCTATAGCCGTTACAAATTTGTGTCTCTTAATGCTATCTACAGGTAGAAGAAAACACAAGACTATAAGTAAAAAAGAGAATATATGCGAGATTTTGCGGGGAAAAGTATGTATAGGATCAGATCTGCATACATTTTCTACAGTAAAAATGAGTGAACAACAATAATCTAAAGGGCCAATTTTGAATGTAATTAGTACATACTGCATAAATAATATACTGCTAGAAATTATTGCATTATTTTAGATTTTTATTCTTTTCTAAGATTTTATTATTAAAGAGTTTTTTCCTTTGTAGGAACAATTTGGCTAAAAATATGTCTTAGAATATGATCATGAAGCTCAATATTGTATATAATAACATGAACATCTCACTCTCTTCAGGATTCTCTGCAGGTAGAGCTATAAATTTTCTCTTCAAATGGATGTGTGTGTGCTCAGTCACTCAGTTGTGTCCTACTCTTTGCGACTCCATGGACTATAACTTGCCAGGCTCCTCTGTCCATGGAATTTTACAGACAAGAATAGTAGAGTGGGTTGCCATTTCCTACTACAGGGGATCTTCCTGAACCAGGGATTGAGCTCGTGTCTCTTGTGTCTCCTGTGTCTCATACATTGGCAGGCAGTTCTTTAACACTATGCCACCTGGGAAGCCCCAAATTAATAATACTACTCACTATATTTTGAGAAATCACTCTTTGCAAAACACCTTTCTGGGAATTTTACTTATTTGTCAAATGAGTGTCAAACATGGATTGTAGCTCACATGAAAGATAGGAAAAGGGATTCAGGGCTATCAATTAACTTTCCGAGGACACTGGTGGTTGTCAACTGGCTAAGGTATTATTCTTCCTAAATAAGGATACAATTTTGTGCTATAAACTTATTAATGCAGCTTTTTCCAACATTAATGTAATCACTTTCTTATATTTAGAGACAAGTTTATTTTGTTTGGAATTCATCTCAGAAATAACATATGCCTTTATGTTGATTTAAAGAATATCCAACTGAAAGAAACTTAACAGTTTTTATGTCTTTTGAAGTTTAAAAATTTCTAATAATGTGTGCTATTTCATGGTTTTGCCTAAATTGTTTTTGAGATATTAATAAACCTCTTTCTTTTATAAGTGGTTCCTGTTAGATGTTTGCTTATTAGTTTGTGCATTTATTTTTTTCTTCTTTGACTTTGTAATATTTTTAAAAAATAATTTTTATCAGAGTATATCTGTTTACAGTATTGTATTGCCTTCTACTGTACAGAAAAGGGAATCAGTCGTATGCATACATAATCTCTCTTTTTTTAATTTTTTTTTCCCATTTAGTTCACCAGAGAGCATTGAGTAGAGTTCCCTGAGCTTAACAGTAGGTTTTATATTTTATGCATAGTAACAATGCTAAAGCTGAAACTGCAATACTTTGGCCACCTCATGCGACGAGTTGATTCACTGGAAAAGACTCTGATGCTGGGAAAGGTTGGGGGCGGGAGGAGAAGGGGACGACCGAGAATGAGATGGCTGGATGGCATCACCGACTCTGTGGACATGAGTTTGAGTGTACTCCGGGAGTTGGTGATGGACAGGGAGGCCTGGCGTGCTGTGATTCATGGGGTCGCGGAGAGTCGGACACGACTGAGCGACTGAACAGAACTGAACTGAATTGAAAAATGGTGTGTATTAATTGCTCTTTTTTTGTTGTTTTTAATAATGAAAATGTTATTTTCCCTTGTGATCCTCTATAATTTCAGAAACTGTGATGAGAAACTAGTGAAGATATTTCAAAAGAGGCCCTTTCGTTAGCACTTATCCTGAGTATTTTAATGACCATTGGACTGGTTGTGAGGATCAAATAAAAATTTCCTCTAACACACAAATTAGATAGCTTACCTGAGGTTCTCAGCAACACCATCCACATTTGAATTGAACAGGATTCCAATCTATCAGTTTCAGAATCTTTTATGTCAGTTTCTGTATCTCCAGCATTATGAAGCCCTGCAACCCCTCAGGATTTCATAACCTTGGAAAATTCTAACAAGTCAATTAAATAAAGTTGTTGACAATTGGGTATTATTTAGTAATAGAGTCTTTTTTTCTTTCCTTTGAGATTACAATTCCCTACTGAAAATTAATCAGCAAAATTTTCATTCTCATTCTGTCTTGAATTATGTGGAACCTAAACAAAGCATAAATTTATGTATACCATATATAGATAAAAAGGTGCACCCATTTTATGAGTACCATATATGTTCATATATATACATATTAAAGCACAAATGTTCACTGATACTGATATTTTTGTTATATGTTGATTACCTTCATTTGTCCTTCCAAATCCATTTTCCACCTTTTTATCCTTCTCTTTGCTCTGGGCTGCTCAATCTTATTAACTGAGTCTTGGACTCCTTTCTATCTACTGAGTGTGTTACTTAACCAGTGGTTGCCACTGGTAGGGAAAAAAGTGAGGGCACAGTGGCTTTTCCCAGACTCCTTTCTTGCAAAGATGCCACATCTCTGGACCTAGACTGTAGAACCTGCCAGGTTGCCCATTTCAAAACTCTCCCTCCAGTGCACATGACCTCTCACTCTTCCTGCACAAGAGAGGGGATATCAGCTCTCAGAAGTTATTAGTTCTCGAGTAATCACACTATTCCTTGGGGACTCCTAAACCACACTTATTCCTTTGTAGTAATCCTTTTGTTAAGTCTTTTCCAAATTAACTGGTTTAAGTGGCCTTCTGCTCCCTGCTGGGTTCATAACTGGCACTGGTCTTAGAAGTAGTACCAGGAGATAAGCATTCACGTGAAATTGCATTAGTCATCTATTTGAAGATTAGAACTATAAATACATCCCATCATTTTGATAAATAGGACAATGATAACTTATGGCAGCCAGTGGCATGAAAGTTACTTAAATGATCACTAAGGTCATCATGAAATGAAAGACAGGTGAAGGTCAAGACATTGAGAGGTCAATTTTTTTGGCAAAGATACATATAAATAAAGATAACACAAAACAAGTGGTGAGTTGTCTCCTGCTGGAATTTAAACCTGGGAGATTCACCTGAATAAACAAACATATTGAAAGAAAGCCAGATTGCAGTCCACAACTCTCAGAGACAAGGTGGGATCATTTATCTAAGTACCACCAACTCTCAATGGTAATGATGTATACTGTTGTTCGCACATTTGTGGGAATGTTTGATGTGTAAGCTGGTTTCTGAGGAATGAAGTAGATGACGAAACAACCGAGGTGATGTTTTTTTCTTCTAAGAAAAAAATTATTTTTAAGTGGATTAACAATTTTCTGCCCTCTGATGAATGAGGGTAAGAGACTTGTGAAAGCTTCCTGATGGGATGGACTTGAAAGTGGGAGTCAAAGTGATAGTTGCTCAGTCATGTCTGACTCTCTGCAGCCCCATGGACTATAGCCTGCCAGGCTCTTCCATCCATGGGATTTTTCAGGCAAGAATACTATAGTGGGTAGCCATTCCCCTCTCCAGGGCATCTTCCCAACCCAGGGATTGAACCCAGGTATCTTGCATTTTAGGCAGCCTCTTTACCATCTGAACCACCAGGGAAGACTTGATGGGAGGGACTAACTGTGGGGGAAAGTGGGTCTTACTCTGATGGTCAGAGCCATGCTCAGTGAATCTTTAATACAACTTTCTGCTGATGAATGGGGCTGTGTTTCCTCCCTGCAGTTTTGCCTGAGGCTAAACAATGGTAGGGTAATGACAAGCTCCTCTAAAAGGATTTATGCCAGCAGGCCACGCCTCCCAGGACTTCTGCTGTCAGTGACCCTGACCCGGTGGCAGGCCACTGTCGACCCACACCTCCACTGGGGACTCATGGACACTCACAGGCAAGTCTGGTTCAGTCTCTTGTGGGGTCATTGCTCCTTTCTTTTGGGTCCTGGTGCACACAGAGTTTTATGTGTGCCCTCCAAGAGTGTTTCCCCAGTCCTGTGGAAGTTCTGTAATCAAATCCCACTGACCTCAAAGTCAGATTCCTAGGGGATTCTCAGGCCCTTTGCCAGATGCTCAGGTTGGGAAATCTGTTGTGGGACCTAAAACTTTCACAACAGTGCGAGAACTTCTTTGGCATATTTTTTTCTCTAGTTTGTGGATCACCTGCTCTGTGGCTCTATATTGGGGCTAATGGTGACCTCCTCCAAGAAGACTTATGCCACATGCTGTGCCTCCCAGGACCACTGCTGCCAGAGTCCCAGTCTCCAAGACAGGCCACTACTAACCCGTGCCTCTGCAGGAGACCCTCAAACACCCACAGGCATGTCTGTCTCAGTCTCTTGTGGGGGTCACTACTCCTTTCTCTGGATCCTGGTGCACACAAGGTTTTGTTGGTGCCCTCCAAGTACCTCTGGCAGGTATGAGGTTTTATTTTAAACGATATTATGCCCCTCCTACCATCTGGTTCTGGCTTCTCCTTTGACCTTCTGTGTGGGTATCTTCTTTTGGTGGGTTACCGCATTCTTCTGTCTATGTTTGTTCAGCAGCTAGTCGTGATTTTGGTGTTCTCACAGGTGAGTGCACTTCCTTGTACTACACCATCTTGCAAAGTAGTAGCACAGACAACTCAAAATTCCCTTTTCCAAAGGATGTTGAAACTCAGCCAATGGGTACAATGTCTTTCCCCAAAATCTTCTTGTGGATGGCTTATAGCCATTTATGTTGGGAATCTTACTTTGAGAAAAGGAAAATACACAGATTTCCTGTGGGTTATTGGTTCTTGGCTCTGAACTGACAATAAGCTTCAGAGATGGAAATACATCAAAGTACACTCTCGTCTGTGGTTCCAATGAAAATAACAAGAAAGATAGCTTTGGCCAGTGTATATCTCTCAGTAGATCCAATGGGACCAGTCACATAGCTGATTTGTATTTATCTAGACCCAAAAATCATATTCAGTTCAGTTCATTCACTCAGTCGTGTCCAATTCTGCAACCCCATGAACCTCAGCACACCAGGCATCCCTGTCCATCAACAACTCCCAGAGTTTACCCTAACTCATGTCCATTGAGGTGGTGATGCCATCCAACCATCTCCCCTTCTCTTCCTGCCTTCAATCTTTCCCAACAGCAGGGTCTTTTCAAATGAGTCATCTCTTCTCATGAAGTGGCCAAAATATTGGAGTTTCAGCTTTAACATCAGTCTTTCCAATTAACACCCAGGATAGATCTCCTTTAGGATGGACTGGTTGGATCTCCTTGCAGTCCAAGGGACTCTCAAGAGTCTTCTCCAACACCACAGTTCAAAAGCATCAATTCTTCGGTGCTCAACTTTCTTTATAGTCCAACTCTCACATCCATACATGACCACTGGAAAAACCACAGCCTTGACTAGACAGAACTTTGTTAACAAAGTAATGCCTCAGCTTTTTAATATGCTGTCTAGGTTGGTCATAACTTTCCTTCCAAGGGGTAAGTCTCTTTAAATTTCATGGCAGCAATCACCATCTGTAGTGACTTTGGAGCCCAAAAAAAATTAAGTCTACCACTGTTTCCACTATTTCCCTATTTCCCATGAAGGGATGGGACCAGTTGCCATGATCTTAGTTTTCTGAATGTTGAGCTTTAAGCCAACTTTTTCATTCTCCTCTTTCACTTTCATCAAGAGGCTTTTTACTTCCTCTTCACTTTCTGCCATAAGGGTGATGTCATCTGCATATCTGAGGTTAATGATATTTCTCCCGGCAATCTTGATTCCAGCTTGTGCTTCTTCCAGCCCAGCGTTCCTCATGATGTACTCTGCATAGAAGTTAAGTAAGTAGGGTGACAATATACAGCCTTGACGTACTCCTTTTCCTATTTGGAACCAGTCTGTTGTTCCATGTCGAGTTCTAACTGTTGCTTCCTGACCTGCATACAGGTTTCTCAAAAGACAGCTTAGGTGTTCTGGTATTCCCATCTCTTTCAGAATTTTTCACAGTTTGTTGTGATCCACACAGTCAAAAGTTTTGGCATAGTCAATAAAGCATAAACAGATGTTTTTCTGGAACTCTCTTGCTTTTCCAATGATCCTGCCCATGTCAGCAATTTGATCTCTGGTTCCTCTGCCTTTTCTAAAAGCAGTTGGAATATCTGGAAGTTTATGGTTCACATATGACTGAAGCCTGACTTGGAGAATTTTGAGCATTACTTTACTAGCATGTGAGATGAGTGCAATTGTGCGGTAGTTTGAGCATTCTTTGGCATTGCCTTTCTTTGGGATTGGAATGAAAACTGACCTTTTCCAGTCCTGTGGCCACTGCTGAGTTTTCCAAATTTGCTGGCATATTGAGTGCAGCACTTTAACAGTATCATCTTTTATGATTTGAAATAGTTCAACTGGAATTCAATCACCTTCATTAAGTTTGTAGTGATGCTTTCTAAGGCCCACTTGACTTCGCACTCCAGGATGTCTGGCTCTGTGTGAGTGATATTGGGTATGAATATATAGAATAAAACAGAATCCTCACTTTACTTCCCTGTCCCTGACCCTTGGAATTAGGATTGTCATTGTTGGAAGGTTTGAGAATAAGTCCTTTTAACTACTCCCACTAGACCCTCTCTACTCAGAGAGGAAACAAAATGCAATATCTCATCCCTGGAGACAAATACAATGGTTAGTGTTTCATCAAATGTTAAAAATACAAAGGCGAGGGTCTTAATTTACCAGCTTTAACTGCTGTCTTTGTAGGGAAAGGACTGAGATCTTCAAAGTCCAGGTCATGACTGAACAAGGTTTATAGGTAGATAAGTTGAAGAAAGGGTGCAGGACTAGGCTTGAGAAATAAAATGAAGGGGTCAGTTTGGAGTAAAAAGAGATTTATATCCCTTATCATTACAATTTAACAGGTTCACACTAGCATTAACATTTGAGGGATAAACAATTCATTTTGCATTGTTTGTATTTGTGCTCAGTTTGCAGAGGAGCCTGAGAGACTGGCATATTTTATTGCATCCTCAAAGTCATTGACAGTTCAGAATACATCCTAAACCCTTTATGCTCACACATATGTACACACTCTAACTGCACATGATTATAATGGAGGCTCAAACTAATCAGGTAAATGATGTGATCTGTTCTGTGAATGTTAGACAGCCTCCTTCTCCATGTACCCCAGCTCATGTTCATGGCATCCTTGTACGAAGTGGCCATTGAAGTTGGAATGGTCTCAATGAGATAATCTTATAACTAGCGCTATATGGCTAATACTGCAGTTAAATATCCAAAATGCAAATTATGGAGATCCCCCATTATGCCTCTGAAATACTATCAGTTTCCGGAAGGGTAGCAAGATGATTAAAGTAGACAACTTATAAATTAACAATTGCAGAGGTAATTACTTTCCTTCTATAAATAGCTACATATTGGGAGATTTATTTCCTTTATATATTCATTTTACTATTAGTTTATTTCTTCCCCAACAGTACCTATAGATGTAGATTTACACAATGTCATTTTCATGATTCTCCACCAAAAATTACCTCTATCAAGAAACACATTGAATGGCAGAGGAATAGTAACCATCTCCTTCAATCCACAGAAATAATTCATATTACTATTTGTATAATTATTTAGAATTAGCTGGCTTGATAAAATAATGAAAGATACTGTTAAATGTCCTGGGTTCATCCCATAACTTTATGTTTGTGAAAACTCAGTCGTGGTTGTTGAGATGTCTTCTAAGTATACTACAAACTTAAAAGAGCAGCATATATGTGACTCATTTTCCCTTAGCAGTTATGTATATCCTTATGAACGAAGAAGAGGTGGGCATGACCCACATGGCGACCAGAAAATAACCTTGCAAAGATCCAAGTGCAGACATTACAATTGTCCAAAAGCCCTAGCTGCTGATCTCTGAAATGTATTTCCTCATTTGTATCAATGTCGTGCCTCTCACAGGGTGCTCTGAGCTAAGGACTTAACAAAGTAAGGATATGAATGCAGGGCCATCTCTGTTAGACACTGAACTCTCTTGATCACTAGGACCTTATGATGATCTTGTTGAACTAACTCTAGCCTGAGCAATGTTCTAGGATGCTTTTGTTCATCCTTCCATCCATTTCTTATTCACCTCACATACTTCCACCATGGTCAAAATTTGCACCATGTCTGTGACATTCCTTTCTTTCCTTCTTTTTTTCTGGCTCCTTCTCCATTTTCTCTAACAGAGGAAGATCTATTTCCCCTAATAGCATAGTTGCATATTTAATTCCCCTTTGGTGTTTGCTTTGGGTCAGAAGGATCCTTTGGAGAAGGAAATGGCTACCCATTCCAATATTCCTGCGTGGAGAACTCCATGGACAGAAGATCCTGACAAGCTACAACCCATGGGGTCACAAAGAGTCAGACACAGTTGAGCAACTGACATGCACATTGGAGGATCATGGCTAATAGAGTTTCTTTTACTATTACATCCAGTATCCCAATAAGAATTTAATTTTCCTGTCTGTAACCATATACTCAGTATCCTTGGAAGTCTATGTGCGCAAGGATGAGATGCTTCCCCAGGGAAATAGCCTCAGGTATTCTGAACATTTGGAATTCAGGAAGCACCCTGGATTTCAGCTCCCCCTGGTTTAAACTGATGGGAATCATTCTTCCAGGCAGGGAGAAAGTGCCAATCACTAGAGAGAAATTAGTTGCCAATCACTAGAGAAAAATTAGTTGATACTATAAAATTCTTCAAAAAGAATTATGTTTGAAACCCAGAGGGTTTAGTGGTATATTTCTTAGCATCTCGTTAGCCTTCTTTTTCAAAGGAAAAGTACTACAGAAAATAAAAGCAAAATAATAAAAAGACTCAGTTCTAATAAAAATCGGACAATATACTAGGTAACTCTCATTCAATTGAGGTGCTGAGAAAGACTGGTGGACCAGACTCAAGGAGGAACTGAGGTTAAAAGAGGTTTGCTTTGTAATTACAGCCATAGGAAGTTATAGTAGTAGAGAGTTTGATAAATTTCATCAATATAAATCCTGTTACTTCACCTCCTTTTTCTTATTCTTTTCTGAAAGTGAATAGAAAAACCAAATATTATCATTTTGGGGAATACCACAAGTCCTACTATCAGAAGTGCCCACTGCTTATCGTCTATGCATTGAAACACCATTGAGATTTTTTTTTTAAATAAAACAAGTCAAACCAAGAGAAGTTTTTTTGTATGAAAAACACCCATAAATATATGTACTTAAAAATGTTTATTAAAACATAGATCCAAAGACATAATATGAACTACTTTTAGACTTTAGACTTCATTTGCAATTTGAGTAATAAAATTCCCTTAAGAAACTATTGAATTTTTAAATGAAAGTCACTCAGTTGTGTCTGAGTCTTGGGGACCCCATGGACTGTATAGTTCATGGAATTCTCCAGGCCAGAGTACTGGAGTGGGTAGCTTTTCCCTTCTCCAGGGGATCTTCCCAACCCAGTGATCAAACCCAGGTCTCCCTCATTTCAAGCAGATTCTTTACCAACTGAGCTATCAGGGAAGCCCACTTTTAATTCAAATAGATATGGAGATTCTTTTGAATACTTTATGACCATAAACTGCATATGAAATGCTCCCAACAGTGGTAAAAACTTAATGTCAATATTACATTATTCCAAACTATTTTCTAAAATATCAGTTCCATGTGTTTAAGTATTACAGTTTTATTGTATTTTTAGATATTTTTATGTCTTCCTAACATTATTACTTCCACTGTATAATCTTATGATTATACAGTGGAAGTGAGAAATAGATTTAAGGGACTAGATCTGATAGAGTGCCTGATGAACTCTGGACGGAGGTTGTCTGTACAGGAGACAGGGACCAAGACCATCCCCATTTAAAAGAAATGCAAAAAAGCAAAATGGCTGTCTGAGGAGGCCTTACAAATAACTGTGAAAAGAAGAGAAGCGAAAAGCAAAGGAGGAAAGGAAAGATATAAGCATCTGAATGCAGAGTTCCAAAGAATAGCAAGGAGAGATAAGAAAGCCTTCCTCAGTGATTAAGGCAAAGAAATAGAGGAAAACAACAGAATGGGAAAAACAAGAGATCTCTTCAAGACAATTAGAGATTCCAAAGGAACATTTCATGCAAAGATGGGCTCGATAAAGGACAGAAATGGTATGGACCTAACAGAAGCAGAAGATATTCAGAAGAGGTGGCAAAAATACACAGAAGAACTGTACAAAAAAGATCTTCACGACCAAGAGAGTCACGATAACATGATCACTGACCTAGAGCCAGACATCCTGGAATGTGAAGTCAAGGGGGCCTTAGAATGCATCACTACGAACAAAGCTAGTGGAGATGATGGAATTCCAATTGAGCTATTTCAAATCCTGAAAGATGATGCTGTGAAAGTGCTGCACTCAATATGCCAGCAGATTTGGGAAACTCAGCAGTGGCCACAGGACTGGAAAAAGTCAGTCTTCATTCCAATCCCCAAGAAAGGCAATGCCAAGGAATGCTCAAACCACCACACAATTGCACTCACCTCACATGCTAAAAAAGTCATGCTCAAAATTCTCCAAGCCAGGCTTCAGCAATATGTGAACCGTGAACTCCCAGATGTTCAAGCAGGTTTTAGAAAAGGCAGAGGCACCAGAGATCAAATTGCCAACATCCACTGGATCATGGAGAAAGCAAGAGAGTTCCAGAAAAACATCTATTTCTGCTTCATTGACTATGCCAAAGCCTTTGACTGTGTGGATCACCATAGACTGTGGAACATTCTGAAAGAGATGGTAATACCCGACCACCTGACCTGCCTCTTGAGAAACCTGTATGCAGGTGAGGAAGCAACAGTTAGAACTGGACATGGAACAACAGACTGGTTGTAAATAGGAAAAGGTGTACGTCAAGGCTGTATATTGTCACCTTGTTTATTTAACTTATATGCAGAATACATCATGAGGAACACTGTGCTGGAAGAAGCACAAGCTGGAATGTAGATTGCCGGGAGAAATATCAATAACCTCAGATATGCAGATGACACCACCCTTATGGCAGAAAGTGAAGAGGAACTCAAAAGCCTCTTGATGAAAGTGAAAGAGGAGAGTTAAAGGTTGGCTTGAAGCTCAACATTCAGAAAACGAAGATCATGGCATCTGGTCCCATCACTTCATGGGAAATCGATGGAAAAACAGTGGAAATCGTGTCAGACTTTATTTTTTTGGGCTCCAAAATCACTGCGGATGCTGATTGCAGCCATGAAATTAAAAGACGCTTACTCCTTGGAAGGAAAGTTATGACCAAACTTGACAGTATATTAAAAAGCAGAGACATTACTTTGCCAGTAAAGGTCCGTCTAGTCAAGGCTATGGGTTTTTCAGTGGTCATATATGGATGTGAGAGTTGGACTGTGAAGAAGGCTGATTGCCAAAGAATCGATGCTTTTGAAGTGTGGTGTTGGAGAAGACTCCTGAGAGTCCCTTGGACTGCCAGGAGATCCAACCAGTCCATTCTAAAGGAGATCAGTCCTGAGTGTTCATTGGAAGGACTGATGCTAAATCTGAAACTGCAATATTTTGGCCACCTCATGTGACAAGTTGACTCACTGGAAAAGAAAGGTTGCTGGGAAAGGTTGCTGGGAAAGTTTGGGGGCGGGAGGAGAAGGGGACGACCAAGAATGAGATGGCTGGATGGCATCACCGACTCTTGGACATGAGTTTGAGTGAACTCCGGGAGTTGGTGATGGACAGGGAGGCCTGGCGTGCTGTGATTCATGGGGTCGTGGAGAGTCGGACACGACTGAGCTACTGAACTGAACTGAAACTGAACTGAACTGAAGATTATTACTAGCTGTAGTCTATCTTCTTACCAGCATCTTGGTAATGTTGTTTAGAGCTGATTTTGGAGTTGAGTTCACTTTTCCATACACAAAATATTTTGAATATACACTTAGACTGGTGAAAGGTACAGTATCTGTTACATACTGATAATTACTTGGAGGATGGGACTTGGTTATTTCTCCTAAATGGCTGTAATTATCTCAGAAAAGGAAATTTTCACCAGTAGTTAAATCTATTTTTCTGTACTTAAATATTGGGATTTATAATACTAGGAGATTTAAGAATAGGTTTACTATACCAGTTTTACATCTTGTAACTGATGTGTCCTTCTAGGATAATAAATTTTCTATTTTCAATTCAGTTCAGTTCAGTTCAGTTCAGTCGATCAGTCGTGTCTGACTCTCTACGACCCCATGAATCACAGCACGCCAGGCCTCCCTGTCCATCACCAACTCCCGGAGTTCATTCACACTCATGTCCGTAGAGTCGGTGATGCCATCCAGCCATCTCATTCTCTGTCGTCCCGTTCTCCTCCCGCCCCCAACCTTTCCCAGCAGCGTCAGTCTTTTTCAGTGAGTCAACTCGTCGCATGAGGTGGCCAAAGTATTGCAGTTTCAGCTTTAGCATCAGTCGTTCCAGTTGAACACCCAGTATTGATCTCCTTTAGAATGGACTGGTAACCATCATTAAATAACTGATTTTCTGCCACTATAATATATCAACTAGATCTTTTAACTAGTTGAAAGTAAGGTTTATAGGAATTTTGTGATTAATGGTGAGAAATAGAGACATCTTTTAGGAAATGAGATTCTGGCTGGCATTAATAGATTTCCTTTTTGTAACATTGTCTAAACAAGAATCTTGAAACTGCACTATGGGTCTATGTTTCTGTTGCATTACTATGGGTTACAACTAGATGGGATTATATTCCTTGGATTTAATATTTAGCTTAGTAAGCATTACTGTCAGTGCTGATCAGTGTTTCCTGCTCTTAGAAAATTTCCTGGAATTTTGGGGAATACTTGCTTAAATTTCACATTTTTTACATATTTTTTGTAGTTATTAATGCTTAAAACAATAGAAACAAGGGAATTATTCACTTTTTAATTAAATAAAATTGCACTAATATTATCTCACTTTTAAAGTCAAAATTTTATATTTCATCATATTTCATCTTTTGTTTGATCACTGCTTGTATATATTCCTTCTGTCATTTTTTCTTTTGGGTAATGTTTACTCATGGAGATAATTCTTAAATTGTTTCACCTCACTATAGTTATTAGCATTTTTATTATTATTGTTGTTGTGTCTTGATGCTCAGAATATCATAATTTGGAGGTAGATAGCCTTGTAGGTGAACTGTACATGGAACAACAGACTGGTTCCAAATAGGAAAAGGAGTACATCAAGGTTGTATATTGTCACCCTGCTTATTTAACGTATATGCAGAGTACATCATGAGGAACGCTGGGCTGGAAGAAGCACAAGCTGGAATCAAGATTCCCGGGAGAAATATCAATAACCTCAAACATGCAGATGACAATACCCTCATGGCAGAAAGTGAAGAGGAACTCAAAAGCCTCTTGATGAAAGTGAAAGAGGAGAGTGAAAAGGTTGGCTTGAAGCTCAACATTCAGAAAACAAAGATCATGGCATCTGGTCCCATCACTTCATGGGAAATAGATGGAAAAACAGTGGAAACAGTGTCAGACTTTATTTTTTGGGGCTCCAAAATCACTGCAGATGCTGATTGCAGCCATGAAATTAAAAGACGCTTACTCCTTGGAAAGAAAATTATGACCAACCTTGATAATATATTAAAAAGCAGAGACATTACTTTGCCAACAAAGGTCCGTCTAGTCAAGGCAATGGTTTTTCCCGTGGTCATATATGGATGTGAGAGTTGGACTGTGAAAAAAGCTGATCGCCGAAGAATCGATGCTTTTGAACTGTGGTGTTGGAGAAGACTCTTGAGAGTCCCTTATACTGCAAGGAGATCCAACTAGTCCATTCTAAAGGAGATCAATCCTGGGTGTTCATTGGAAGGACTGATGCTAAAGCTGAAACTCCAATACTTTGGGCACCTCATGCGACGAGTTGACTCACTGGAAAAGACTCTGATGCTGGGAGGGATTGGGGAGAAGGATGAGTGGGATGGCAGAGAATGAGATGGCTGGATGGCATCACCGACTCTGTGGACATGAGTTTGAGTGTACTCCGGGAGTTGGTGATGGACAGGGAGGCCTGGCGTGCTGTGATTCATGGGGTCACGGAGAGTCGGACACGACTGAGCGACTGAACTGAACTGAACTGAACTGAGCCTTGTAGGTTCACCCATATAATTAAAATAGAAGCCCAGGGAGATATAAAGTGATTCACAAGTATGATACTTATGAGAAGGTGGCCAAGTTTTCTTTATTGAGGAACATGCAAACAGACCTGTAGCTTGGCAAGGTCACGCTTCCTGAATTATGGCTGTACTGAGTTATTTGTTGGGTACAACTGGGCCTTTGTGCTAACATTTCTGGGGAGAATAAAGGACATATAAAAATGTTTTAGAAATTCTGCTATAAGAATAAAAGTTATGATTTTAAGTAATTGAGTGATATGAAAATATTAAAATTTAATTCAATATATTTCCTATTTTAAAGAAATAATTATTGGATACTATTCTATACATATCAGTCAATCAAAAATATTACCATTCTAGAGTAGGCTATTCTGTCACTTCATGAGATAGAAGACAGGTTTTGGTTTTAAGCTTTTTGGTTGTTTTAAACCTAAAGTAATATAAAATTCAAAACAAATGTTTATATTTTGTATTTAAATTTTATCTCTTTTAAGTTGAGCTTCTTTTTTTCATCTTAGGTCTTTTGACTGGCCTTGTACCAAGGGTGCAGATTCATAAACTGGCATTGTAAGGACTCTTGACCCTAAAGGAACACAAGGGCAGCTCTTCTTGAAATACAATAACCTGCTCAAAAATTGTCTCTACATCTGCTTAAAAGGAGAGAAACTTATTTGAAGGGTTTATTCATGGCCTCTTTCACATCCTTATTCCTCAAGCTGTAGATCATGGGGTTCAACATAGGAAACACCACGGTGTAAAATGTAGAAACTATTTTGTCACTATCAAAAGAATATTTAGAGCGTGGATGAGAGTAGATGTAGAGAATGGAGCCATAGTACAAGGTGACAGAGATCAGGTGGGAGGAGCAGGTGGAGAAGGCCTTGAGGCGGCCCTGGGTGGAGCAGATCCTCAAGATGGTGGCGATGATGAAGAGATAGGAAGCAAATATGAACACAGCAGGGGCAATGACATTAGAGGCCAGGAGGAAATACATCAGAGCCTGGTTGCCATCCTTCTTGCCACAAGCTAGCTTCACCAGGGGAAGCAAATCACAAAATAAGTCATCAATGACATTGTCATTACAGAAGTTCATGGTAAATGTTCTTTTGGTGATGATAGAACAGTTAATAAAGCCACCAAGGTATGAGGTGGCTACCAAGAATGCACATAGCTTTATGGACATGGCCTGAGAATAAATAAGTGGCTTTGAGATGGCCATATAACGGTCATAAGCCATGGCAGCCAACAAGTAGCACTCACTGTATGCCAGCCCACCAGAGAAGAAGAATTGGGCTACACAGCCAGCAAAAGAGATGCTCTTGTCTTCAGAGATGCAGGTCACTAGGATCTTTGGGGTGTAGACAGAGGAATACCAGAGATCCAGAAAAGACAGATTCCCAGTGAAAAAATTCATGGGTGTGTGCAGTTGGGAGTCATTACAGATCAGCACTATGAGGGCGGTGTTTGCTAGCACAGTCATAGAGTAGACACCAAGGAACACCACAAACAGGACCAGCTGTATCCTGGGGTCTGTCATGAAGCGCACTAGGATGAAGTCAGTCACTGTGTAATTGTTTCTCTCCATGGTTTCAGGGAATCTTACCTAAGAAGAGAAAAAATAAGTTCAGCTTGAATCACTGTGCTGAATGCATAGGAAAAGTGCAAAATAAAAGATATTATATCAGTGTCATACCTAGAAATCTATAATCCAAAAATGTCCACTTTGGAAAGAATTTTCATTTTGTAACAAACCACTGTTTACAGTTATATATTTTTCTCTTTCTTTTTTGAAAATTAATTTATTTTTTATTGAAGGATTATTGCTTTACAGAATTTTGCTGTTTTCTGTCAAACCTCAACATGAATCAGCCATTGGTATACATATATACCCTCCCTTTTGAACCTCCCTCCCATCTCCCTCCCCACCCCACCCCTCTAGGTTGATACAGAGTCCCTGTTTGAGTTTCCTGAGCCATACAGAAATTCCAGTTGGCTACCTATTTTACATATGGTAATGTAAGTTTCCACATTACTCCCATACACTTAAGTACATTAAATTTTTCAATAGTTTATTTGATCAAATATATCTTTGAATCAGGTAACTGCCAAAGTAGTTAAGAGCACTCCATGGATAGGAGCTAGAGATATTTTTACAGAGAAGACACAGAGCAGAGAGAAGAGGTCATTTGGTTGGCTCTGGATTAACAGGTTGCTTATTTTTGAAACCAATAATAAGCAAAAACCCCAGCTGACTGTTTGTGATTGTTGTCCTTAGCTTCACTCCATGTGATCAAGTGGACTGACTGTGGTTTAGTGCCTGGTTTGCTTACAGTGGTTATCAGTGTATAAATGAGACCCACTTTACTGTATTGTCTTCCTTGTTTAATGACTTTATATTTGATTCCAAATTTCTAAAGTTAGTTAATTTATTTACCTCTTAAGATGACCACTCAATTAAAAGATGAATGAACTCATCATTTCTATTTACTGTAATAAGGCAGTGGCACCCCACTCCAGTACTCTTGCCTGGAAAATCGCATGGATGGAGGAGCCTGGTAGGCTGCACTTCATGGGGTCGTGAAGAGTCGGACACGACTGAGCGACTTCACTTTCACTTTTCACTTTCATGCATTGGAGAAGGAAATGGCAACCCACTCCAGTGTTCTTGCCTGGAGAATCCCAGGGACGGGGGAGCCTGGTAGGCTGCCGTCTATGGGGTCACACAGAGTCGGACACGACTGAAGTGACTTAGCAGCAGCAGCAGCATTCTTTATATTGTCAATTTGCTTTTTGCTAAATGCTTGACATTTTAGCTTAAATTGTAACTTTTCTTGCATCTGAAATGCTGAATTCCATGTATTTTCATTATATTTTCAAAAGAATATTTTTTCTTTCAGTGCTTTTGTATACTGGAACACTGTTCACCAAATCAAATTCATACGCCATAATAATATCTATGTGGATAAGAAAGTATCCAGATTTTAGAAAGGGAATATTTACAAAATTTGGGGGGAAATATATACTGAAGGATGATATACAATGACAACATTATAAAATATACAGGGTTAACTATTTTCTACATATTCTAACAGTAAAAATATATTAGCAATAATCTAAAGACAGTTTATATGGAATTTATCCGTTCCGTTCAGTCGCTCAGTCGTGTCCGACTCTTTGCGACCCCGTGGACTGTAGCCTACCAGGCTTCTCCGTCCATGGGATTCTCCAGGCAAGAATACTGGAGTGGGTTACCATTTCCTTCTCCAGGGGATCTTCCCGACCCAGGGATCGAACCCAGGTCTCCCGCATTGGAGGCAGACGCTTTAACCTCTGAGCCACCAGGGATACATATTGCATAATTAATGTAGTACTAGAAACCTGGATTAATTAAATTTTTGCTGCTTTTATAAATTTTTATTAATAAGGATTTTTTTTTTCCTTCAGCAACCATTAGGCAAAACTACACATCTTTAAGGATAATTGTGAGAGCATGTATTCCATCTGATGATGTAGATATTTGCCACTCTTTTCAAGATTCCCTGAACATAGATTATAGATGTTCTATTGAAATGGATAGACAGGAATATATCTAGCTATTGTGCATTTGTATTACACTTAAGAGACAGCTCCAGTCACATTAATTTCCCACCAATCCGTCACTATATGTCTACTGCTGCTACTGCTGCTAAGTCGCTTCAGTCGTGTCCGACTCTGTGTGACCCCATAGACGTCAGCCCACCAGGCTCCCCCGTCCCTGGGATTCTCCAGGCAAGAACACTGGAGTGGGTTGCCATTTCCTTCTCCAATGCAGGAAAGTGAAAAGTGAAAGTGAAGTCGTTCAGTCGTGTCCGACCCTTAGCGACCCTACGGACTGCAGCCTACCAGGCTCCTCCATCAATGGGATTATCCAGGCAAGAGTACTGGAGTGGCTTGCCATTGCCTTCTCCGCACTATATGTCTAAATAAAATTTCTGGTATGTAGAATGTTGTTTCTCCTTTGTCTTGGAACTTATAAAAACACTCTGTTTGAACTAGACTATTAATATATTAATGAAACTCACTTCTGAGTAAAATATCAAAAAGTGTAAGATTGTTCCTCCTAGCTTTTTGTCACTCATACACTCTAAAGGTTTCTTCAAGACCAAGAAAACCTCAATCCAATGACCATTCTAATCCTCACCTGATTTGATCTTTAAACAGCATTTGAAATAGCTTATCAGTCCTTCCTGCTACACACACTCTCTTCACTTTATTTGCAGGTCATCAGACTTGCTTTGGTTTTCTTCTATCTCTAAAGCTGCATATACCCAGTGTTACCCACCCCCAACCCCCAGCTGCCTTTTTGAATTTTGGCAAGTCCCAGAATCAACCTTGAATCCCTTCTCTTTTCCACCCATGGTTACCTCTTGGTGGACCATACAGTTTAATGACTTTGAGTTATCTCTGTATATGAGACCCTATCTCCCTATCTACCTATATCATCTCTTGACCATTTTTATTCTCTGAACTTCGGACTTATGAATCTAAATGCCTACTTAACATTAGGAAAGACTGTTTCTAATATCTTCCCTAAGCTTACTTTTCTCTCAGACATTCACTGCAATAAATACATTATCTCCATTTAAGAATAATCACTGGATGTTTTGAATTCCTTTTTCTCTTTTATTCTGTAGGTGACTAATCAGCAGCATCTTGATTTTATCTACAAAATACATCTAGAACCTGACCAGTTGTACCCAGCTCCAGTGATTCCCCCTTACAATGACCACTCTCATCTCACGTTTGCCTTATTGCAGAGTTTCCTAATGGTCTTCCTGCATCCTTTCCACTTCCATCCCTACCTCACCTGAGTCTTTCAATAAGGCAGCCAGAGTGGTCCTGTTAAAATATCAGACAAACTATGTTACTTTTTACCTTCAAACACTCCAGTGACTTCAGAACTTATTCGAAGTAAAGTCCAAATCTTTATAAAGTTTCACAAGCTTATTTCCCTCCTGTTTCTGGCTCCTTCTGGCCTCCCCTTCACTCTTCACTCCACTGCAGCCCTGTCACCCTCCTTTCAGTTCCTGGAATAAACTGAGCTTGCTAAAGAACCATGGAGTGCTCCCTCCTATGGTTAGAACATCCTTACTCAGATATCTTTGTAACAAACACCCTCCCTTTTTACGGGTGTCAATTACTAGCAATATCACCCCTTTTCAGGTGTTCCCAGATCAAAGTACTATAATCCACTTCCTTGACATGTCTTATGTCTTTTTTATACTTTATTATTCTCCTTAGAGCTGCTTATTATCTAATATTATATACATATCACTGGGCTTCCCTGGTGTCTCAGATGGTAAATAATCTGCCTGCAACAATGGAGACCTTGGTTTGATCCCTGGGTCAGGAAGATCCCCTGGAGAAAGGAATGGCGACCCACTTCAATATTCTCTTGGACAGATGACCTGGTGGGTCTCAGAGTCAGATACAACTGAGCAACTAACACACACATATACATCTCATTATTTTAACTTTTAACTTTTTCTTTTTTCCCGTCATTAGAATATATTATTTCCTGTATGCTTTTAATGGAAAACACATATCAGTTCCATGTTTATCTCATCTTAATTCATAAGCAGGTTTTAGAAAAGGAAGAGGCACCAGAGATCAAATTGCCAACATCCGCTGGATCATGGAGAAAGCAAGAGAGTTCCAGAAAAACATTTATTTCTGCTTCATTGACTATGCCAAAGCCTTTGACTGTGTGGATCACAATAAACTGTGGAAAATTCTGAAAGAGATGGGAATACCAGACCACCTGACCTGCCTCTTGAGAAACCTGTATGCATGTCAGGAAGCAACAGTCAGAACTTTACATGGAACAACAGACTTGTTCCAAATAAGAAAGGGAGTGTGTCAAGGCTGTATATGGTCACCTTGCTTAATTAACTTATATGCAGAGTACATCATGAGGAACGCTGGGCTGGAAGAAGCACAAGCTGAAATCAAGATTGCTGGGAGAAATATCAATAATCTCATATATGCAGATGACACTACCCTTACGGCAGAAAGTGAAGAGGAACTCAAAAGCCTCTTGATGAAAGTAAAAGAGGAGAGTGAAAAGGTTGACTTGAAGCTCAACATTCAGAAAACAAAGATCATGGCATCTGGTCCCATCACTTCATGGGAAATAGATGGAAAAACAGTGGAAACAGTGTCAGACTTTATTTTTCGGGGCTCCAAAATCACTGCAGATGCTGATTGAAGCCATGAAATTAAAAGACGCTTACTCCTTGGAAGGAAAGTTATGATCAACCTTGATAATATATTAAAAAGCAGAGACATTACTTTGCCAACAAAGGTCCGTCTAGTCAAGGCTATGGTTTTTCCAGTGGTCATGTATGGATGTGAGAGTTGGACTGTGAAGAAAGCTGATCGCCGAAGAATTGATACTTTTGAACTGTGGTGTTGGAGAAGACTCTTGAGAGTCCCTTGTACCGCAAGGAGATCCAACCAGTCCATTCTAAGGGAGATCGATCCTGGGTGTTCATTGGAAGGACTGATGCTGAAGCTGAAACTGCAATACTTTGGCCACCTCATGCGACGAGTTGACTCACTGGAAAAGACTCTGATGCTGGGAAGGGTTGGGGGCGGGAGGAGAAGGGGACGACAGAGAATGAGATGGCTGGATGGCATCACTGACTCTGTGGACATGAGTTTGAGTGAACTCAGGGAGTTGGTGATGGACAGGGAGGCCTGGCATGCTGTGATTCATGGGGTCGCGGAGAGTCGGACACGACTGAGCGACTGAACTGAACTGAAATGAACTGAATTCATAAGCTTGTTAGGAGGTTTTATGGGTTGCTTATTTTACATGAACCACAATAGAAATTTAAAACTATATTGTGGCTGGGGAAAATCTTTGAAAGCATGGATACATGAATACTAAAAGTGGTTCCTATTTCTTTTGGGAAAAAAGTTTGAAAGTACCTGGACTCGATCTTAATATTATCTTTTCATTCTCTGGTTCTCAAGATTATTTATTTGTAAAGTGATAGTTAATTTTGAATGCTTGACTGTGAGTCAAGCACTATGCTTATTGTTTCACAGCATTTTGAAATTTATTTCGGCAACATCAATTATAAGCATGTTTAAAGAACAGAAGTATTGAAGATTAGAGAGAATTTTACAGAAGGCCAAACTGAGTTTTAATAAGTAGATAATAATTACGCAATTAGTAAGGAGTATTATCTTACTCCAGAGACCTGGTACTTAACCACTGAGTCACTCCTTTCATACCTGATATTAGGCTGAGTTCCTTGTTAGCTTTATAGGTCCCTGTTCTTTTGGTTATAATAACTGAACTCAACACCAGTAATATGATGCTGAAAGAATCAGACGCTGTCACCAGAAGTACCTCATGCATACGGTTTCAGATGAATGCTTCTAAGCAGTGTCCAAATCATTTCTGCAAAGTCCTATGTCTCTTATATTTTCAGCCAACATTGACTGTGAGTACAGAAACTTTATACTCACTTCACCCAGGTCCAGGTCACTGATCTATAACTCACAGTTACACCCCACAAAAGACCACACGGTGGATCCAGTTAACTTATACTTACTCAGGGTTTCCTGTGCATATGATTCCTGAAGTACCTCAAGACTTACAAACTATTTGGTTAATTGCCTTTGAAAGTCTCTAAAAGGCAATTAACCAAAAAGCTTGTCAATTTATTTAGAGGTGAAAAAATGGAATATTTTCTGCCATCTCCGTAAATAAAGGATGTCACAGTCACTAGCAATTGCAGCCACCAGGATGGTTAACCATTGAGCCCTGAGGGAATTCAGGAAAGAAAAGAATACCTGCCAACTAGCAGCCATCAGACTGCAGTCACTCCTTATGGTGAACTCTGAAGAAACTTAGGATGTGAATTACTGGCCCCAGATACCTGAGGCATATATCAAAGGCAAGATTTCAGAGAGCCCAGATCTTGCGTCTTCCCATACATAGAAAAGTGCTTAATTCTTTAACTTGAGATATCTGGTTTTATTTCATTTACTATATATAGATATATATTTTTATATTCAGACTACCTTCCCTTTTTTGCAAAAATCACTACATATCCTAGCTCCTTCCCTTTCTTCTTGGAAAAATTTCTCAGAGCCCTCTGAAAGGTTATCTCTTAGACTGTGCTGTGCTTAGTTGCTCAGTCATGTCTGACTCTCTGCAGCCCCATGGACTGTAGACTGCTAGGCTCCTCTATCTATGGGGATTCTCTAGTCAAGAATACTGGAGTGGGTTGCCATGCCTCCAAGACCTTCCTTCAGGGAATCTTCCCAACCCAGGGATGGAACCCAGGTCTCCCACATTGAAGGTGGATTGTTTACCATCTGAGGCACCAGGGAAGCCCAAGAGTATTGCAGTGGGTAGCCTATCCCTTCTCTAGGGGATCTTCTGGACCCAGGACTTGAATCAGGGTCTCTGGCTTTGCAAGTGAATTGTTTGCCAGCTGAGCTACCAAGGGAACCCCCAATCTATAAGTAGCATTTGAAATAGTTTATCAGTCCTTCTTGCTTGAAACAGTCTCTTCAGATTTCCAGGTTATCAAACTTGCATGGAGTTTCTTCTACTTCTAAACCTGTATGACCTCGGTGTTACTGCCCCCAGGTTAAATCTCTTCTCTTTTCCATCCACAATCACTCCCTGATGGACCACACAGTCTAATGACTGTAAATACTCTCTGCAGTCTTATCTATGTGTCTATCTATCTACCTACCTATTATTTCCTGACCATTTTCCTTCCCTGAAGTTCAGATTCATGGATACAAATGCCTACTTAACATCTCTTATAGGATGTCTATTGGTAAGTTTAGGAAAAACTGTCTTCCTAACAGTCCTTCCTAAGCCTGCTTTTCTCTCAATCTTCTTCACTGCAGTGAAGGCATTATCTTAATTTAGGGAAAATTATCAGACATCTTTTACTCCTTTTTGTCTTTTAAACTGTAGCTAATTGGCAACATCTTCATTCTACTTTCAAAGTATATCCAGAACTTAACCAACTGCTCCCAGGTTCAGTGATTCCACCCTACACTAACCCACTCTAAATTCACGTTTGTATTATTGCAGTTTCCTAATGGCCTCCCTGCTTCCTCTCTACTTCCATCCTTACCTCATTTGAGTGTCTCAGCAAGGAAGCCAGAGTGACACTGTTGAGGTGTTAGTTAACTCACATTACTCCTCATCTTCAAACACTCCAATGACTTAAGAACTTTTCCAGAGTAAAAGACCCAAATCCTTACGAAGATGTGCAAAGCTTATGACATTTCTGCTCTGGCTCTATTATTCTCCCTTTCACTGTTCACTCCACGCCAGCTCTGCCACCCTCTTTTCAGTCCCCAAATAAACTGGATTCGCTCAGAGCCTTGGTAGTTATTCATTCCTGTGGTTAGAATGCCCTTCCTCAAACATCTTTACAGAGAATATATTTCCCTGTCTTTTTTCAGGTGTCGATTGCCACTAAGATCACCCCTTTTCAAGGGTTCCCTGACCACTGTACTCAGTCTGCTTCCTGATATTCTTATATCCCTTTTTCTTTTGTATGATTGTCACTGCAACTGCTTATTTTCTAACATTACATATATCCCATTAGTTTGACTTATTATCTTTTCCTTTTATTATTAATAAATATAATATTTCACATTTGCTTTTGAGACAAAATGTATATCAGTTCAATTCTTATTTTATTTTATTTCATAGGTTTACTATGAAGTTTTTTGTCCTGTTTATTCTAAATGAACACATACAAAAAACTCAGAACATTTTGTAGCTGGGAAAAATCTTTGAAAATGTAGATTCATGAAAACTAGATGTGGTTTCCTATGAGAAAATGTTGAACAATCCTGGACTACACTTTAAACTTCCTATCTTCTCTTTCTCTATATTCTAGGATTCTCATATTATTCCAGAAGTTTGTCATATATAAAAATATTAGATAAGGATTTTGGATACTTTACTTTGACTCAACTGCTCTTCTAAGTGTTTCACATGAATTGTTCTATTTATTCTCATAACATCTATCATAGGTATGTTTAAAGATCAATAGCAGTGATTTTATAGATGACTAAGTCAAGGTTTCATAAGTATCTAGTAATTTCATAGTTAGTACATAATCGTGCTGTCTTTCTCAAGCGAGCTGGTACATAACTACTAAGCCACTTCCTTTAGTACCTGATACCAGGTTAACAGCTGCTTATGCATTCCATGGGTCCCTCTCATTTTTAGTTATAAGACCTTAACTCAAATACAATAGAATAATGCTGAGAGATTCCGAGTCTATCCAGGCGAGTACTTCATACAGTTGACATCACATGAATGCTTCCAAGTAGCTCCCAAATCCTCTTCTGGAAGAGTCCTGTGTCTCTTCACTGGCAGCCAATACTGATTATCAGTATAGAAATATTCCACTCACATCACTCAGGATCATGACACTTACTGTAGCTCTCAGAGTCACAGCCAACACAGACCCATACCATAGGTCCAGATAAATTATTCTTGCTCAAGGTCTCCAGTGTATCTGACTTGTTAAGCACTTCATGGATTCATAGCTTTGAAAGTCTCTAAAAGGCAATTATTCAAACAGTGTGTTGACTTTATTTAGGAGAATCTGAGGTGATATACTGACCTATAATGTAATGTACTTCTCATCTGTAATAATGCATTTCTTACAACTGGGGGGAGAGTTAATAGAGACAATGTATTTTAAGTGATAAGAATGTTTGGCATCTAATAATAATATGATATATTATTTGATGTTATGTTGGTTAATATCATATAATTCTTAAGTGGTAGAATTATTATTATGCAAAAGAGCAAAGCTACTAAAATTGGTGTTGATACAGCCCTTTTGTACCTTTGCTCTTTTCTTCAGCTAGACAAGCAAATTCTCCTTTACCCCAGAGTTCTTTTGATGAATCAAAGTCGCCTATGGTGGTGCTTCATTCCATCTTCTGTCGATTGCATTTCTCTATCTCATGCTCCAATTATGGACTTTCGGGGGATCACTGATACCTCTGTGGATCTTCTCAACTGAAAATGCTCAAATTCACAACATAAACACACACACAAACAAAATAGTGCACACATTTCCACTGTACTTCCCTTCAAGCTTAAACATGGCTACCTTGTCATTGGTTAAAGATTTTACTTTAAAAAAATAATTCTTTTCTGGCAATCTAATGCAGAGGTTATGACAATCTGAGAGGAATGAGCAGCTATTGTCTAACACTCTTTTTAAATGTACATTTTGTCCTTCTATTCCCTGGGACAAAAACAAATTTTAAAAATTAAACATTTTGTGATTTATTTTGAGCCTGAGTATAGATGGCTTTTTTGAGTCTTCTGTCCCATAGGGCTCTTGGAGTAGCTACAAGCTTATCCCAGTATAAATGATTCTCAATTGCTTTTTTGTTGTTGTTGCATTTTTGTGTCAATTATATCATTTTATTTTCCTTTCCTTCCTTTAATATAAATTGCCCTTTGTCACCACAAATAGTAGAGAAAATCAGGTCTCCCACTTTTACTCTCAGCAGTTTCAGAGACTGCCATAGGACAATGATTAGGTATAAGAAATATTGGTTTATAGTTCCCATTGTAACAGAATATAAATGGCTACTGAGTTCTTGTGGAAATTAAACAGTATTTCTATGCCAGGAGTAAATCTGCATCACATAACATACAAACATCTGTAGTGTGACCTTATCCAGAATCCAGAATCACTGATAACAGTGGATCCCAGGGGAATTCTTCCTGGTTTTGTAGCTTGGGGGAAAAGGCAAACTAGGTAGTTAATCATAGCTATGCATTGACTAAGTCAGGTTAGTCTTATTAAATAAGACTCAAAAAGGTTTTGTTTAGAGACTGTGATTCCCCAGGGATAGACATATTCAACCATAATTTTCTGTTACCTCTGTATTGATTTTTGCTGAATCCAAACATATACAAAGCAAACATATCCACTATGCACATTTGAAATATACAGATAAGCATCTATGTCTGTGGGGTGCTCAGATAGCTTCCACTTCTCCTTCTGGATGGTCTACCATCATTTGCCATCCTGCTTTCTGCTCTAGGGGATGAAACTACATGAACTAAGTCAATTAACTTTTCAATGAGGTGGAGGAAATAAAAAGAAAAGACTGGGTACAGAATACCTATTTCTGTTACCAACTCAGGTTCAGATTCTCACCGCTCAAAGCCAATGATCAAGGGGCAAGTGCTGGTAAAAAAAGAAAACTATGAAAAATAAAAACATATAAAGGCTAAACAACACACTTCTGAATAACCAAGAAATTACAGAAGAAATCAAAATATGCATAGAAATGAATGAAAATGGAAACACAACAACCCAAAACCTGTGGGAATCAGTAAAAGCAGTGTTAGGGGAAGGTTCATAGCAATACAAGCCTACCTCAATAAACAGGAGAGAAATCAAATAAATAACCTAACTCTACACCTAAAGCAACTAGAAAAGGAAGAAATGAAGAACCCCAGGGTTAGTAGAAGGAAAGAAATTACAAAAATTAGGGCAGAAATAAATGCAAAAGAAACAAAAGAGAAAATAGCAAAAATCAGCAAAGCTAAAAACTGGTTCTTTGAGAGGATAAATAAAATAGACAAAGCATTAGCCAGATTCATCAAGAAACAAAGGGAGAAGAATCAAATCAACAAAATTAGAAATGAAAATGGAGAAATCACAACAGACAACTCAGAAATACAAAGGATCATAAGAGACTACTATCAGGAACTATATGTCAGTAAAATGGACAACTTGGGAAAAAATGGACACATTCTTAGAAAAGTATAACTTTCTAAAATTGAACCAGGAAGAAATAGAAAATCTTAATAGACCCATCACAAGCACAGAAATCAAAACCATAATCGGAAATCTTCCAACAAACAAAAGCCTAGGACCAGATGACTTCACAGCTGAATTCTACCAAAATTATAGTAAAGAGCTAAAACCTATCCTACTCAAACTCTTCCAGAAAATTTCAGGGGAAGTAAAGCTCCAAACTCATTCTATGAGGACACAATCACCCTAATACCAAAACCAAATAAAGATGCCACAAAAAAAGAAAACTACAGGCCAATATCACTGATGAACATAGATGCAAAAATCCTTAACAAAATTCTAGCAAACAGAATCCAACAACATATTGCAAAGATTATACATCATGACCAAGTGGGTTTTATACCAAGTATGCAAGGATTCTTTAATATCCACAAATCAATCAATGTAACACACCACATTAACAAATTAAAAGATAAAAGCCATATGATTATCTCAATAGATGCAGAGAAAGCCTTTGACAAAATTCAACATCCATTTATGATAAAAACCCTTCAGAAAGCAGGAATAAAAGGAAGATACCTCAACATAATAACAGCTATATATGACAAACCCACAGCAAACATTATCCTCAATGGTGAAAAATTGAAAGCATTTTCCCTAAATTCAGGAATAAGACAAGAGTGCCCACTCTCACCACTACTATTCAGCATAGTTTTGGAATTTTTGGCCACAGCAATCAGAGCAGAAAAAGAAATAAAAAGAATCCAGATTGGAAAAGAAGAAGTAAAACTCTCACTGTTTGCAGATGACATGATCCTCTACATAGAAAACCCTAAAGATTCCACCAAAAAATTACTAAAGCTAATTAATGAATAAAGTAAAGTTGCAGGATATAAAATCAACACACAGAAATCCCTTTTATTCCTATACACTAACACTAAGAAAACAGAAAGAAAAATTAAGGAAACAATTACATTCACCATTGCAATGAAAAGAATAAAATACTTAGGAATAAATCTACCTAAATAAACAAAAGACCTATATATAAAAAACTATAAAACACTATGAAAGAAATCAAAGAGGACACAAATAGACGGAGAAATACACCATGTTCATGGATTGGAAGACTCAATATAGTGAAAAGGAGTATACTACCCAAAGCAATCTATAGATTCAATGTACTCCCTATCAAGTTATCAACGGTATTTTTCAGAGAATTAGAACAAATAACTCCACACTTTGTATGGAATTACAAAAACACTCGAATAGCTAAAACAATCTTGAGAAAGAAGAATGGAACTGGAGGAATCAATCTACCTGACTTCAGGCTATATGACAAAGCTACAGTCATCAAGACAGTATGGCATTGGCACAAAGACAGAAATATAGATCAATGGAACAAAATAGAAAGCCCAGAGATAAATCCACACATCTATGGACACCTTGTCTTCAATAAAGGAGGCAAGAATATACAATTGAGAAAAGACAATCTCTTTAACAAGTGGTGCTGGGAAAACTGGTCAACCACTTGTAAAAGAATGAAACTAGAACACTTTCTAACACCGTACAAAAATAAACTCAAAATGGATTAAAGATCTAAACATAAGACCAGAAACTATAAAACTCCTAGAGGAAAACATTCTCTGATGTAAGTCACAGCAGGATCACAAAACTCCTAGAGGAAAACACTCTCTGACATAAATCACAGCAGGATCCTCTATGACCTACCTCCCAGAGTAATGGAAATAAAAGCAAAAATAAACAAATGGGGCATAATTAAACTTAAAAGCTTTTGCATAATGAAGGAAACTAGAAGCAAGGTGAAAAGACAGCCTTCAGAATGGGAGAAAATAATAGCAAATGAAGCAACTGACAAAGAATTAATCTCCAAAATATACAAGCAACGCTTGCAGCTCAATTCCAGAAAAATAAGCGACCCAATCAAAATATGGGCCAAAGAACTAAACAGACATTGCTCCAAAGAAGACATACAAATGGCTAACAGACACATGAAAAGATGCTCAACATCACTTATTATCAGAGAAATGCAAATCAAAACCACAATGAGGTACCGTCTCATGCCAGTCAGAATGGCTGCTATCAAAAAGTCTACAACAATAAATGCTGGAGAAGGAGTGGAGACAAAGGAACCTTCTTACACTGTTGGTGGGAAAGTAAACTAGTACAACCACTATGGAGAACAGTGTGGAGATTCCTTAAAAAACTGGAAATAGAACTGGCTTACGACCCAGCAATCCCACTGCTGGGAATACACACTGAAGAAACCAGAATTGAAAGAAACATGTGTTCCCCAGTGTTCATCACAGCACAGTTTACAATAGCCAGGACATGGAAGCAATGGCAGACAAATGGATAAGAAAGCTGTGGTACATACACACAATGGACTATTACTCAGCTATTTAAAGGAATGCATTTGAATCAGTTCTAATGAGGTGGATGAAACTGGAGCCTATTATACAGAATGAAGTAAGTCAGAAAGAAAAACACCAATACAGTATATTAACTCATATATACGGAATTTAGAAAGATGGTGATGTTGACCCTATATGCGAGACAGCAAAAGAGACACAGATGAAAAGAACAGGCTGTTGGACTCTGTGGGAGAGGGCAAGGGTGGGATGATGTGAAAGAATAGCATTGAAACATGTATACTAACATATGTGAAATAGATCACCAGTCCAGGTTCAATCCATGAGACCGGGTGCTCAGAGCTGGTGCACTGGGATGACCCTGAAAGATGGGATGGGGAGGGAGGGTCAGGATGGGGAACACATGTACACTCATGGCTGATTCATGTAAATGTATGGCAAATCCACCACAATATTGTAAAGTAATTAGCCTCCAAAGGAAACTTGCTTTATTCAGAAAAGCCAACTACCTGGGGAGAAGGTGAAATCTTGTTTAGAAACCAGTTCCCAAGATCCTGCTCAGCCATGACAATTTGTAAAGGGAAAATGGAGAAATAATCTCGGTTAATCATTAAAGTAAGAGGTTAGATTCTTCATCATTTTTCCATTATGTACAGACTGCTGACTTCTCCTGACCTTCCTCTGGATGCTGTTTTCCCTATGCGGTCCACCTGCAATTGGATGCCGACCTGAACATGTGGCAAATTTGCTAAAGAGAAGATCGGTGGGGGTGGGCAGAAAGTCAATCATTCTTAACTACCTAATTCTTCATTCTTATTTTTTCTAATCCAGGAAAGAAATCAACAGGTTAGGCAAGCCATTGTGTGCATTCAGTAAAGCAAAAATCAGGAGTTAGGTTGAACATTGCCTAGTGATCTCATCTTTATAATTAAAGGATGAGGAACACAGAGATGAATAAACAGAAAAATGGCAAAAGAACTGTCTACATTCAAAGGCTCTGTGCTTGCACAGTCAGGGAAGGCCACATCAATCCTGAGACCAGGATCACAGCTTTGGTCTCATTTCTCCCACCACCGGATCTCTTTCCCTCTCTGGTTTCTGATAACTGCTCTTTCCCTTTCTTCCTTCAGGCCTAGAGGTAAGATGTGTCAAAGGACTGGTCTATCCTTTGTGATTTTTCTGTGCTCTGCTCACATCATTATAAATAGTCCCTTTATTAAATTCTTCTCATAGTCCCTGATTTGAGTGCCCATGAATTGCCAACTGATGTAGTAATTAACATTAAGATGTAGCCCTAGAATCAGACCTTTTAACTAGATCTCTGGGATTAGTTTGTTGACATCGTTTTAAAATGTGCAGATATGCCACTTGCCAGAGAAAGGGGACAGTGGTGAGCCCTGGCATGTAGTAGTGTCATGATAGTTTAAACTGTCACCAATGATGGCGTAGCATGAAATGCAATTAGAGAACAAAGCACTGATTGTAGCATTCATCATGACCGTGATAATATTGGTTGTAAAATTCATGGGGTCTTTTAAATTGAAAACTATGATTATCCTACTGGGAACATGAAAGAGCATTTGGAATGCCCCAGCGGTAGGTTTGAAAGAGTTTCCCAACCGCGTTAGTCCTTTAGGAAAGTTCAGGTTGAGGTTTAAGCCAGGGCCTGATTATAAGGACTGGCAGTAAAGATGTGTTATTTAAATGCTAGGGGTTGTATGGTAAGCTATATGAAATGATGGAGAGAATAATTGAGATCATAAAGAAATGGGATAGAGACATTGGGCAGACAAGAACAGAGGTAAAAACAAAATACTTGCTTTAAGAGGCAATCCCGAACTTCCCCTATCTGAAAGAATCAGCTTTTCCCTGGACAAAAAATCTTTCAGTGACTGCACTTAGGGACTTGCCTTTATGAGCTCATGTAATTCTCCTCAACACTCAACCTGACCACTCCAGATCACCTTTGTAGCAAAAGTTAAATATCACTTGCCCAGATGATGAAATCAAAACTTGCTCTTAGGGGAAATGCAAACTTAAAAAGTTATGGGTTCTCACTTCTCTGTATTGGCAAGAGTCTGGAAAGCACATACATGATTGGCTTATAAAAGTGGTAAACCAAGGAGAATGTCTATAAGGATTAATCAAACCCAAGTTATCAGCACGTGTGCACCTTATAGCTCAGTTCAGTTCAGTTCAGGCTTCAAGAATTCACTGTTCCCTCAAGAACCTTAAGAATTCGTATTATAATTAAACGGTTGTCATGATTGATTCTTTAGAATTGTTTAGACTCAAAATACTTAACAAAGACAACACATTCCCAATGCAATCTTTGCAAAATGTGGTTAGCATCAATACTAGAGGCTTAATTTCTTCATTGTGCCTATATTCAGGGTTTAGCTCTCTAAGATTTTTTCATACACTTATTTGTAATCGTTCTTTGTTAGTAATATTATTTAGACCTTCCTTGGAGTTGAACTAATATAAGAATAAAGTAAAAATATTCTCAGGCCAGCAGAGGTTTCTTATTGAAACATAGAACAGTTTTCTTAAAGCAAACAAAATAGGAGCAATGTGTCAAATGGTTTCTTTCCTTTTTTTATAGTTAAATTGTAATGTCAATATGATTTTTTATGTTCACCATTTTAAACAATAGTTTCTTGTACAAAATGATATCTCATTCTAAAATTATTTTTAAAAATTTCAGCCAACATTAAATAATATTATATACTAATTTAATGTATAAAATTATTCAAAAATAGTTTAATCATCTGATAGCTTTATTCTAATTAATAAATTCACTCAGTCTTCCACTACAATTCAGAGATTAAGTCTGCATAAATAGCTTTCATTTAAGCACTGTTATCTATTTACTTTGTCTCAATTTATCTATTTGATGTGACAATTATTATTAAAACTAGTAATATTCATCAATGCTGATTTTCCTTATTGTTCTTTGTAGAGCTTCTAATTTCATTGGAACTTCTTAAAAAATAATTATTTATACTTATCATTTGCTGTTATACAAATTAACCATGTACATATCTATATTTATTTGAATTTCTATAAATGTCATATACTTAATTAAATCATAATTTTTTTTTAATTGGAGGCAAATTACTTTACATTAATATATTGGTTGGTTTTGCCATACATTGACACGAATCTGCCCCGGGTGTACATGTGTTCCCCCTCTTGAACCCCCCATCCCACCTCCTTCTTCTCCATATCCTCCCTCCAGGTCATCCCCGTGCATCAGCCCCAAGCATCCTGTATCATGTGTCGAACATGGACTGGTGATTCATTTCACATATGATAATCAGTTCAGTTCACTCGCTCAGTCGTGTCCGACTCTCCGCGACCCCATGAATCACAGCACGCCAGGCCTCCCTGTCCATCACCAACTCCCAGAGTACACTCAAACTCATGTCCACAGAGTCGGTGATGCCATCCAGCCATCTCATTCTCCGTCGTCCCCTTCTCCTCCCGCCCCCAACCTTTCCCAGCATCAGAGTCTTTTCCAGTGAGTCAACTCGTCGCATGAGGTGGCCAAAGTATTGCAGTCTCAGCTTTAGCATCAGTCCCTCCAATGAACACCCAGGATTGATCTCCTTTAGAATGGACTGGTTGGATCTCCTTGCAGTATAAGGGACTCTCAAGAGTCTTCTCCAACACCACAGTTCAAAAGCATCGATTCTTCGGCGATCAGCCTTCTTCACAGTCCAACTCTCACATCCATACATGACCACGGGAAAAACCATTGCCTTGACTAGACGGACCTTGGTTGGCAAAGTAATGTCTCTGCTTTTTAATATACTATCAAGGTTGGTCATAACTTTCCTTCCAAGGAGCAAGTGTCTTTTAATTTCATGGCTGCAATCAGCATCTGCAGTGATTTTGGAGCCCAAAAAAACAAAGTCTGACACTGTTTCCACTGTTTTTCCATCTATTTCCCATGAAGTGATGGGACCAGATGCCATGATCTTTGTTTTCTGAATGTTGAGCTTCAAGCCAACCTTTTCACTCTCCTCTTTCACTTTCATCAAGAGGCTTTTGAGTTCCTCTTCACTTTCTGCCATAAGGGTAGTGTCATCTGCATATCTGAGGTTTTTGATATTTCTCCCAGCAATCTTGATTCCAGCTTGTGCTTCTTCCAGCCCAGCGTTCCTCATGATGTACTCTGCATATAAGTTAAATAAGCAAGGTGACAATATACAACCTTGACGTACCCCTTTTCCTATTTGGAAACAGTCTGTTGTTCCATGTCCAGTTCTAACTGTTGCTTCCTGACCTGCACACAGGTTTCTCAAGAGGCAGGTCAGGTGGTCTGGGATTCCCATCTCTTTCAGAATGTTCCACAGTTTATTGTGATCCACACAGTCAAAGGCTTTGGCATAGTCAATGAAGCAGAAATAGATGTTTTTCTGAAACTCTCTTGCTTTCTCCATGATCCAGCGGATGTTGGCAATTTGATCTCTGGTGCCTCTGCCTTTTCTAAAACCTGCTTGAACATCTGGGAGTTCACGGTTTACATACTGCTGAAGCCTGGCTTGGAGAATTTTGAGCATGACTTTACTAGCGTGTGAGATGAATGCAATTGTGCGGTAGTTTGAGCATTCTTTGGCATTGCCTTTCTTTGGGATTGGAATGAAGACTGACATCTTCCAGTCCTGTGGCCAGCGCTGAGTTTTCCAAATCTGCTGGCATATTGAGTGCAGCACTTTCACAGCATCATCTTTCAAGACTTGAAATAGCTCAACTCGAATTCCATCAAATATACGTGCTAAAATGCCATTCTCCCAAATCATCCCGCCTTCACCCTCTCCCACAGAGTCCCAAAGACTGTTCTATATACCTATGTCTCTTTTGCAGTCTCGTATACAGGGTTAAGGTTACCATCTTTCTAAATTCCATATATATGCGTTAGTATACTGTATTGATGTTTTTTCTTTCTGGCTTACTTCACTCTGTATAATAGGCTCCAATTTCATCCACCTCATTAGAACTAACTCAAATACATTCTTTTTGATGGCTGAAAAATACTCCATTGTGTATATGTACCAAAACTTTCTTATCCATTCATCTGCAGATGGACATCTGGGTTGCTTTCATGTCCTCGCTATTATAAACAGTGCTGCAATGAACATTGGAGTATATGTGTCTCTTTCAATTCTGGTTTCCTCAGTGTGTTCGCCCAGGAGTGTGATTGCTGGATCATATGTCAGTTCTATTTCCAGTTTTTTGAGGAATCTCCACACTGTTCTCCATAGTGGCTGGACTAGTTTGCATTCCCACCAACAGTGTAAGAGGGTTCCCTTTTCTCCACACCAGCATTTATTGCATGTAGACTTTTGGATAGCAGCCATTCTGACTGCTGTGAAATGGTACCTCTTGGTGGTTTTGATTTGCATTTCTCTGATTATGAAGGATGTTGAGCATTTTTTCATGTGTTTGTTAGCCATCTTTATGTCTTCTTCAGAGAAATGTCTGTTTAGTTCTTTGGCCCATTTTTTGATTGGGTCACTTATTTTTCTGGAATTGAGCTGCAGGAGCTGCTTGTATATTTTGGAGATTAATTCTTTGCCAGTTGTTTCATTTGCTATTAATTTCTCCCATTCTGAAGGCTGTCTTTTTACCTTGCTTATAGTTTCCTTTGCTGTGCAGAAGCTTTTGATTTTAATTAGGTCCCATTTGTTTATTTTTGCTTTTATTTCCAATATTCTGGGAGATGGGTCTTGAAGGATCCTGCTGTGATTTATGTCAGAGAGTGTTTTGCCTAAATTCTCCTCTTGGAGTTTTATAGTTTCTGGTCTTACATTTAGCTCTCTAATCCATTTTGAGTTTATTTTGGTGTCTGGTGTTAGGAAGTGTTCTAGTTTCATTCTTTTACAAGTGGCTGACCAGTTTTCCCAGCACCACTTGTTAAAGAGACTGTCTTTTCTCCATTTTATATTCTTGCCTCCTTTGTCCATAGGTGCGTGGGTTTATCTCTGGGCTTTCTATTTTGTTCCATTAATCTATATTTCTGTTTTTATGCCAGTACCATACTGTCTTGATGACTGTGGCTTTGTAGTAGAGCCTGAAGTCCAGCAGGTTAATTCCCCCAGTTCCATTCCTCTTCCTCAAGATTGCTTTGGCTATTCGAGGTTTTTTGTATTTCTATACAAATTGTGAGATTATTTGTTCTAGTTCTGTGAAAAATATCGTTGGTACCTTGATAGGGATTGCATTGAATGTATAAATTACTTTGGGTAGTATACTCACTTTTACAATATTTATTCTTCCAATCCATGAACACGGTATATTTCTCCATCTGTTAGTGTCCTCTTTGATTACTTTCACTAGTGTTTTATAGTTTTCTATGTACAAGTCTTTTGTTTCCTTAGGTAGATATATTCCTAAGGATTTAATTCTTTTCGTTGCAACAGTGAATGGAATAGTTTCTTAATTTCTCTTTCTATTTTCTCATTATTAGTGTATAGGAATGCAAGAGATTTCTGTGTGTTGGTTTTATATCCTGCAACTTTACTGTATTCATTGATTAGCTCTAGTAGTTTTCTGGTAGAGTCTTTAGGGTTTTCTGTGTAGAGGATCATGTCATCAGCGAACAGTGAAAGTTTTACTTCTTCTTTTCCAATTTGTATTCCTTTTATGTCTTTTTCTGCTCTGATTGCTGTAGCCAAAACTTCCAGAACTATGTTGAATAGTAGTGGTGAGAGTGGGCACCCTTGTCTTGTTCCTGACTTTAGGGGAAATGCTTTCAGTTTTTCACCATTGAGGATAATATTTGCTGTGGGTTTGTCATATATGGCTTTTATTATGTTGAGATGTGTCCCTTCTATTTATGATAAAAACTTTCTGGAGGGTTTTTATCATAAATGGATGTTGAATTTTGTCGAAGGCTTTCTCTGCATCTATTGAGATAATCATATCATTTTTATTTTTCAGTTTGTTAATGTGGTGTATTACATTGATTGATTTGTGGATATTGAAGAATCCTTGCATTCCTGGGATAAAGCCCACTTGGTCATGATGTATGATCTTCTTAATGTGCTGTTGGATTCTGATTGCTAGAATTTTGTTAAGGATTTTTGCATCTATGTTCATCAGTGATATTGGCCTGTCGTTTTCTTTTTTTGTGGGATCTTTACCAGGTTTTGGGATTAGGGTGATGGTGGCCTCATAGAATGAGTTTGGAAGTTTCCCTTCCTCAGCAATTTTCTGGAAGAGTTTGAGTAGTATAGGTGTTAGCTCTTCTCTAAATTAAATCATAACTTTTAAAGTCTATTAAAAATAAAATAATCTATCATGTTTACTCTTCTTGTACTATCTTCACATTTTTCATTTCTTGGGAAGCCTTGAAGTCCTTGGCTTTTATTGATTCACTAAGTTGCGATTGAAATTTCTTTTTTTGGTTAATATTAAATTTTTTTTTATATTTAGGACATTGCAGCTCTTTAAGTTGGTTTCTTTAGTCTCTGCCCCAATCATTTGTAGAAGCATCCACATTTTCTAAACATAACAGAATATTTCAGGCACAAGTTATTTATTTTCTCACTGTAAAGTATAGACTGCTCTATCTTCTAAGAAATTTTTATTCCTTTAGGTAGGCAGCAGTATTAGGGATACAAATTAAGCACCAGAGTATGTACATGCAGCATAACATGGGATACAATGTTAACATGGGGTACAATGTATTGTCTTGCTTTTCTTTAAGCATGGGAATAAGGGTAGTCTGACTTGTGTCCCTCAGTTCAGTTCAGTTCAGTCGCTCAGTCGTGTCTGACTCTTTGCGACCCCATGAATCACAGCACGCCAGGCCTCTCTGTCCATCACCAACTCCCAGAATTCAATCGAACTCATGTCCATCGAGTCGGTGATGCCAACCAGACATCTCATCCTCTGTTGTCCCCTGCTCCTCCTGCCCCAAATCCCTCCCACCATCAAAGTCTTTTCCAATGAGTCAACACTTCGAACGAGGTGGCCAAATTATTGGAGTTTCAGCTTTAGCATTAGTCCTTCCAATGAACACCCAGGACTGATTTCCTTTGGAATGGACTGGTTGGATCTCTTTATAGCCCAAGGGACTCTCAAGAGTCTTCTCCAACACCACACTTCAAAAGCATCAATTTTTCAGCGTTCAGCTTTTTTCACAGTCCAACTCTCACATCCATACATGACCACTGGAAAAGACTTGACTAGACGGAAATTTGTTGGCAAAGTAATGTCTCTGCTTTTTAATATGCTATCTGATTTGGTGATAAGTTTCCTTCCAAGGAGTGAGCGTCTTTTAATTTCACAGCTGCAATCACCATCTGCAGTGATTTTGGAGCCCAGAAAAATAAAGTCTGACACTGTTTCCACTGTTTCCCCATCTATTTCCCATGAAGTGATGGGACCAGATGCCATGATCTTTGTTTTCTGAATGTTGACCTTCAAGCCAACCTTTTCACTCTCCTCTTTCACTTTCATCAAGAGGCTTTTTAGTTCCTCTTCACTCTCTGCCATAAGGGTGCTGTCATCTGCATAACTAAGGTTATTGATATTTCTCCCGGCAATCTTCATTCCAGCTTGTGCTTCTTCCAGCCCACCATTTCTCATGACGTACTCTGAATATAAGTTAAATAAGCAGGGTGAGAATATACAGCCTTGACATATTCCTTTTCCTATGTGGAACCAGTCTGTTGTTCCATGTCCAGTTCTAACTGTTGCTTCCTGACCTGTATATCGGTTTCTCAAGAGGCAGGTCATGTGATCTGGTATTCCCATCTCTTTCAGAGTTTTCCACAGTTTATTGTGATCCACACAGTCAAAGGCTTTGGCATAGTCAATAAAGCAGAAATACATATTTTCCTGGAAGTCTCTCGCTTTTCGATGATCCAGCAGATATTGGCATTTTGATCACTGGTTCCTTTGCCTTTTCTAAAAGCAGGTTGAGCATCTGGAAGTTCACAGTTCACATATTGCTGAAGCCTAGCTTGGAGAATTTTGAGCATGACTTTATTTGCGTGTAAGATGAGTGCAATTGTGTGGTAGTTTGAGCTTTCTTTGGCATTGCCTTTCTTTGGGATTGGAATGAAAACTGACCTTTTCCAGTCCTGTGGCCACTGCTGAGTTTTCCAAATTTGCTGGCATATTGAGTGCAGCACTTTCACAGCATCATCTTTCAGGATTTGAAATAGCTTAACTGAATTCCATCACCTCCACTATCTTTGTTTTTAGTGATGCTTTCTAAGGCCCACTGTCCCTACACTTTATAAATAGTACTTTGGCTCCCTGATGTGAAGAGCTGACTAATTGGGAAAGACCCTAATGCTGGGAAAGATTGAGGGCAGGGGGAGAAGGGGACCATAAAGGATGAGAGGTTGGATGGCATTACTGACGCTGTGGACATGAGTTTGCGCAAACTCTGGGAGACAGTGAAAGACAGGGAAACCTGGTGTGCTGCAGTCCATGAGTTGGACACAACTGCATTCCGCAAAGAGTTGGACACAACTTAGCAACTGAACAACAACAACCAGTTGATTGACTGACAGAACAGGGTCTTAGAATAACACTGGAAAGTAAGTTACAGGGAAGTCTTGGAAAGGTATATGGATGGATCTCTTGGAAAGGACTGTGAAGGTAGTATTCGTGTTCCATTTTTAAGTGTCCACTTGAGGGTCTTGATTGCAAAAAGGATCCACAAGGAGAATGTTGGAAAGCCTTATTCCCTGGAAAGCCCTGTACTTAGTGAAAACATTACAAATTAGCCATAGCAGCAAGGATGGAGGCCATGTATGAACTCAGTAAAACTGGTTTTTCTTCTTTTTTCTTCCATGTTTAGCCATCTTCATCAAGACAATTCTAATCTGAGAAGCCACAAATTTTCTCACCTAATTGGTACCACTGCACTGTGTTTTGTTATCTAAATTCTTTCTCCATAATAGTAAAAGCAATTTTTAATATAAATCAGATTATAGTGTATTCCTGCTTAAAATTTGCAAATATTGTAATCTGAATAAAACTGAAACTTCTTACAATTTAGCTAAAACTGCACTAATCAAAAGCACGGTTCAAAACCAGCATCATGAGCATGTTGTTTGAAAAGAAGAGTCTTGGGCACTGCCTCAGAACTACTGAATTAAAATCTGTATTTTAACAAGAAAACTATGCTATTCCTATATATATTAAAGCTTGATGAGAACTCATCAAGAAGATCCAGCATAATTTGTTCCCTACATACTTTTCTTTTTAAAATGACATATATAATCATATTTAAATGTATTAACTTTTATGTGTGTGTTTGTATGTGCTCAGTCATGTCTGACTCTGTGACACCATGGACTGTAGCCCTCCAGTCTCCTCTATCCGTGGGGTTTTCCAGCCAAGAATACAGGAGCTAGTTGCCATTTCCTACTCCAGGTAATCTTCCCAATCAGGAGTTGAAGCCCTGTCTCTTGCATCTTCACATTGGCAGGTGGATTCTTTACCACTGTGCCACCTGGGAACTTCTTACATGTGTTTCAGTTCAGTTCAGTACAGTTGCTGAGTCGTGTCCAACTCTTTGCGACCCCATGAATCGCAGCACGCTAGGCCTCCCTACCCATCACCAAAGCCCAGATCCTAGCCAAACTCATGACAATTGAGTCAGTGATGCCATCTAACCATCTTATACTCTGCCGTCCTCTTCTCCTCCTGCCTTCCATCTTTCCCAAAATCAGGGTCTTTTCAAGTGAGTCAGCCCTTCCCATCAGCTGGCCAAAATATTGAAGTTTCAGCTTCAACATCAGTCCTTCCAATAAACACCCAGGACTGATTTCCTTGAGGATGGACTGGTTGGACCTCCTTGCCATTCAAGGGACTCTCAAGAGTCTTCTCCAACACCACAGTTCAAAAACATCAATTTTTCTGCGCTCAGCTTTCTTTACAGTCCAAATCTCACATCCATACATGACCACAGGAAAAAACATAGCCTTGACTAAATGGACCTTTGTTGACAAAGTAATGTCTCTGCTTTTTAATATGCTGCCTAGGTTGGTCATACCTTTACTTCCAAGGGGTAAGCATCTTTTAATTTCATGGCTGGAATCACCATCTGCAGTGATTTTGGAGCCCAAAAAAATTAAGTCAGTCACTGTTTTTACTGTTTCCCTATCTATTTGCCATGAAGATGTGGGACCAGATGCCATGATCTTAGTTTTCTGAATGTTGAGCTTTCAGCCAACTTTTTCACTCTCCTCTTTCATTTTCATCAAGAGGCTCTTTAGTTCTTCACTTTCTACCATAAGGGTGGTGTCATTTGCATATCTGAGGTTATTGATACTTCTCCCAGCAATCTTGATTCCGACTTGTGCTTCCTCCAGCCCAGCGTTTCTCATGATGTACTCTGTATATAAGTTAAATAAGTAGGGATTTTGATGTACCCCTTTTCCTATTTGGAGCCAATCTGTTGTTCCATGTCCAGTTCTAACTGTTGCTTCCTGATTGGCATACAGTTTTCTCAAAAGGCATGTCAGGTGGTCTGGTATTCCCATGTCTTTCAGAATTTTCCACAGTTTATTGTGATCCACACAGTCAAAGGCTTTGGCATAGTCAACAAAGCAGAAACATGTTTTTCTGGAACTCGCTTGCTTTTTCCATGATCCAGCAAATGTTGGCAATTTGATCTCTGGTTCCACTGCCTTTTCTAAAACCAGCTTGAACATCTGGAAGTTCACAGTTCACGTATTGCTGAAGCCTGGCTTGGAGAATTTTGAGCATGACTTTACTAGTGTGTGAGATGAGTGCAATTGTGTGGTAGTTTGAGCATTCTTTGGCATTACCTTTCTTTGGGATTGGAATGAAGACTGACCTTTTCCAGTCCTGTGGCCACTGCTGAGTTTTCCAAATTTGCTGGCATGTTGAATGCAGCACTTTCATAGTATCATCGTTTAGGATTTGAAATAGCTCAACTGGAATTCCATCACCTCCACTAGGTTTGTTCACAGTGATAAGGCCCACTTGACTTCACATTCCAGAATGTCTGTCTCTAGGTGAGTGATTACACCATCATTATTATCTGGGTCATGAAGATCTTTTATGTGTAATTCTTCTGTGTAGTCTTGCCACCTCTTCTTCATATCTTCTGCTTCTGTTAGGTCCCTACTATTTCTGTCCCTTAGAGAGCACATCTTTGCATGAAATGTTACCTTGGTATCTCTTATTTTCTTGAAGAGATCTCTAGTCTTTCCTATTCTATTGTTTTCCTCTATTTCTTTGCATTGACCGCCGAGGAAGGCTTTCTTATCTCTCCCTGATATTCTTTGGAACTCTGAGTTCAAATGGGTATATCTCTCCTTTTCTCCTTTGCTTTTTACTTATTTTCACAGTTATTTGTAAGGCCCCCTCAGACAGCCATTTTGCTTTTTTGCATTTCTTTTTCTTGGGGATGATCTTGATCCCTGTCTCTGTACAAGGTCACAAACCTCTATCCATAGTTCATCATGCACTCTATCAGATCTAGTCCCTTAAATCTATTTCTCACTTCCACTGTATAATCATAAGGGATTTGAATTATGTCATACCTGAATGGTCTAGTGGTTTTCCCCACCTTCTTCAGTTTAAGTCTGAATTGGGAAATAAGGAGTTCATAATCTGAGTTATAGTCAGCACCCAGTCTTGTTTTTGCTGACTGTATAGAGCTTCTCCATCTTTGGCTGCAAAGAATATAATCAGTCTGATTTTGGTGTTGACAATCTGGTCATGTCCATGTGTAGAGTCTTGTCTTGTGTTGTTGGAAGAGGATGTTTGCTATGACCAGTGCTTTCTCTTGGCAAAACTCTATTAGCCTTTGCCCTGCTTCATTCTGTACTCCAAGGCCAAATTTGCCTGTTACTCCAGGTATTTCTTGACTTCCTACTTTTGCATTCCAGTCCCTTATAAGGAAATGGCAATTCACTCCAGTATCTTTGCCTGGAAAATCTCATGGACAAAGGTGCCTGGTGGGCTGTCGTCCATGGGGTCACAAAAAGTCGGGTACAACTGAGTGACTAACATAGCATAATGAAAAGGACATCTTTTGGGTGTTAGTTCTTAAAGGTCTTGTAGGTCTTCATAGAATCATGCAACTTCTGTTTCTTCAGCATAACTGGGCGGGTACCATGATATCGAATGGCTTGCTTTGGAAATGAACAGAGATCATTCTGTCGTTTTTGAGATTGCATCCAAGTACTTGACTCTTTTGTTGAATATGATGATTATTCCATTTCTTCTAAGGGACTCCTGCCCACAGTAGTACATATAATGGTCCTCTGAGTTAAATTCACCCATTCCACATTCTGACAGAATGTGGTCCACTGGAGAAGGAAATGACAAACCACTTCAGTATTCTTGCCTTGAGAACCCCATGAACAGTATGAAAATGCAAACAGATAGGACACTGAAAGATGAACTCTCCAGGTCAGTAGATGCCCAATATACCACTGGAGATCAGTAGAGAAATAACTCCAGAAAGAATGAAGGGATGGAGCCAAAGCAAAAACAACACCCTATTGTGGATGTGACTGGTGATAGAAGCAAGGTCTGATGATCTAAAAAGCAATATTGCATAGGAATCTGGAATGTTAGGTCCATGAATCAAGGCAAATTGGAAGTGGTCAAACAGGAGATGGCAAGAGTGAATGTCGACATTCTAGGAATCAGTGAACTAAGATGGACTGGAATGGGTGAATTTAACTCAGATGACCATTATATATACCAAGATAGTAGGCCAAAAAGTAAAACTCTCAAGCAAAAGGCCATGGTAATATCATCTTGCTTTGTTCTCACAGAAACTCCTTGTTGTAGGTATTATTGATATCATTTTACAGATGAGAAAATCCTGGAAGGTGATTTCAGGAGTGAGTCCTAGAAAAGGTAATGATTGATTTGTGACATAAAACAGAAGCATGTGTTTTCTAGGTGGGTTAGTTATTCGATGCATAAAGCAAAAATATTCAATTCAAGAAATTTTAAGGTATATTCGAGTTCAATGTAACTTATATTTTTAAGGGGCTTCTCTGGTAGCTCAGCTGGTAAAAAATCAACCTGCAATGCAGCAGACCCCAGTTTGATTCCTGGGTCAGGAAGATCCCTGAGAGAAGGAATAGACTACCCATGCCAGTATTCTTGGGCTTCCCTGCTTGCTCAGAGGGTAAAGAAACTGCCTGCATTGCAGGAGACCTGAATTTGATCCCTGGATTGGGAAGGTCCCCTGGAGGAGAGCTTGGCAAACCATTCCTGTATTCTTGCCTGGAGAATCCCCAGAACAGAGAGCCTGATCAGTCACAGAAGAATCAAACACAAATGAGGGACTAACACTTTCTCATACTTCTAAGAGGCGGGATCTAGAAGCAAATGATTAAGGTGAAGCTGAAAATGCCAAATTTCAGACGTCACCTGTTAGCATTTGTAGCACTGATTTTATTATGAGCTCCTATTCCTGTCTCCAGAAGCCAGGTCTGGTGAAGAGGTTTATTATTTCACTAACGTTTGATCTAGCAGAGTTAAATACACAGATACCAACACAGCTGATTTCAGAGCTCCTCAAGTGGCTGCTTAGTTTCAGTGCTTGGTTGGTTGAAGTGGTCTAGACATCAAATATGTCAACTCACTTCCTTCTTTTCATAAACATTTCTCAATGTCCATTATGAGTTTTCTATTGCCATTGCAGCACCCAGGCACATCTTATATAATGTCTGTGTTTCAAGGCATTTATACATATATGTGCTTAACTATCACATCCACACGTGCAACTTATCAATTAAAGAATTTGCTATTCAGAAGAGTAGGGTTTTTTAGCAGTTCAGTAGGTCAGAGAATGAAGGCTTTTTGGAGAGTGGTATGCAAGCTGGTCCTTGAAGGAAGAGACAAGTTTGAATATTCCGAGACATGGAGTTCAGGTTATTAGGGAATCAGGAAGTAGAGAGGGAAGGAGTAGAGAGTTGGGAAGAATACAGAGGTAGAAAAATGTGAAGGCAATTCAAGAAATAATTTTATAGGACAATTTTTCCACAAAACAAGCAGGGAGAAACAATATCAGAGGAGGGGTTTAAGGAAAAGGACTTAGAATACTAAGCAAAGGACTTTAGCAATTTTACAACTTCCATGTTAGGGAATAGGGTTAACTATGGAATAGGATGAGGCATCTTAGACCCTGATTATGCCTGGTATCCTCTCTAAGGGGCTACCCAAGTGACACTGGTGGTAAAGATGCAGGAGATGTAAGAGACACAAGTTCGATCTCTGGGTTGGGAAGATCCCCTGGAGGAGGGCATAGCAACCCACTCCAGTATTCTTGCCTGGAGAATCCCATGGACAGAGGAGCCTTGTGGGCCACAGTCCATGGGGTCTCAAAGAGTCAGACATGACTGAGAGACTTCTGCATGCATGCAAATCCCAAGGCAGAGATTGCAGGCAGGGACTTTGGCTTAAATTCATCACCTGGGAGAAGACCACACATAAAGCTAAATGTAAGAGTTTTATTCAAGTCCTGTTTAGAAAAGGACACCATCTTATACCATGAAACCTGTCTGAGTTTACTTGGATTTACCAACCAAAAGACTGTTGCTGCCTTGGCTTCCCCAAAGGTCATTCTGATGATGGACATGTGACAGGACTTCAAGGAGAAAAGAGGAATCTTCTTTAGAATCCATGAGTGTTAAACTCCCTACTCCCCAAGTAATAAGTTCCCTCGTAGTTAACTGGTACCAGGTATTTAGGTATATTCCAACTTCACACCAAACCATTTCACTGGACATGCATCTAAACTTCTCCATTGAAAGTCTCATAGTTTCCAGCCTCTTTGCCTTTCCTCCACTGTGCTTCCTCCTTCTGGTATTCTCTCCTTCATTTGCTTCCTACCTTAATTTCTGGGCCATTCTTCCAAACTATATCACGTCTGCCCCTCCATCAGTTCAATTCCGTCATTCAGTCATGTCCAACTCTTTGTGACCCCATGGACTGCAGCATGCCAGGCCTCCCTGTCCATCACCAACCCCCAGAGTTTACTCAAACTCAAGACCATTAAGTCGGTGATGCTATCCAACCATCTCCTCCTCTGTCGTCCCCTTCTCTTCCCTCCTTCAATCTTTCCCAGCATCAGGGTCTTTTCTTTTCTTTTTTTTTTTAATTTATTTATTTTGGTTGGAGGCTAATTAACTTTACAATATTGTAGTGGTTTTGCCATACACTGATATGAATCAGCCAAGGGTATAATGTGTTCCACATCCTGAACCCCACTCCCACCTACCTCCCCATCCCATCCCTCTGGATCATCCCAGTGCACCAGCCTTGAGAACCCTGTCTCATGGATCAAACCTGGACTGGCGATCTGTTTTAAATATGATAATATACATGTTTCAATGCTATACTCTTAAATCATCAAACCCTCACTTTCTCCCACAGAGTCCAAAAGACTGTTCTATATACTTGTGTCTCTTTTTCTGTATCGCATACAGGGTAATTGTTACCATCTTTCTAAATTCCATATATATGTGTTAATATACTGCATTGGTGTTTTCCTTTTCTGCTTACTTCACTGTGTATAATAGGCTCCAGTTTCATCCACCTCATTAGAAATGATTCAAATGTATTCTTTTTAATGGCGGAGAAATATTCCATTGTGTATATGTACCACTGTTTCTTTATCCATTCCTCTGCAGATGGATATCTAGGTTGCTTCCATGTCCTAGCTATTATAAACAGTGCTGTTATGAACATTGGGGTACATGTGTCTCTTTCAATTCTGGTTTCCTCGGTGTGTATGCCCAGCAGTGGGATTGCTGGGTCATATGGCAGTTCTATTTCCAGTTTTTTAAGGAATCTCCACACTTCTCCATAGTGGCTGTGCTAGTTTGCATTCCCACCAACAGAGTAAGAGGGTTCCCTTCTCTCCACACCCTCTCCAGCATTTATTGCTTGTAGATTTTTGGATAGCAGCCATTCTGACTGGTGTGTGATGGTACCTCCTTGTGGTTTTGATTTTCATTTCTCTGATAATGAGTGATGTTGAGCATATTTTCAAGTGTTTGTTAGCAATCTGTATGTCTTCTTCGGAGAAATGTCTGTTTAGTTCTTCGGCCTATTTTTTTTATTGAGTCTTTTATTTTTCTGGAATTGAGCTGCAGGTGTTGATTGTATATTTTTGAGATTAATTCTTTGTCAATTTCTTTGTTTGCTATTATTTTCTCCCATTCTGAAGGTTGTCTTTTCACCTTGCTTATAGTTTCTTCATTGTACAAAAGCTTTTAAGATTAATTAGGTCCCATTTGTTTATTTTTTATTTTATTTCCATTACTCTGGAAGACGGGTCATAGAGCATCCTGCTGTGGTTTATGTCAGAGAGTGTTTTGCCTATGTTTTCCTCTAGAATTTTTGGTTAATGATCTTACATTTAGATCTTTCAACCATTTAGAGTTTATTTTTGTGGATGGTGTTAGGGAGTGTTCTAGTTTCATTCTTTTACAAGTGGTTGACCAGTTTTCCCTGCACCACTTGTTAAAGAGATTGTCTTTTTTCCATTGTATATTCTTGCCTCCTTTGTCAAAGATAAGGTGTCCATAGGTGCATGGATTTGTCTCTGGGCTTTCTATTTTGTTCCATTGATCTATATTTCTGTCTTTGTGCCAGTGCCATACTGTCTTGATGACTGTGGCTTTGTAGTGGAGCCTGAAGTCAGGCAGGATGATTCCTCCAGTTCCATTCTTCTTTCTCAACATTGCTTTGGCTATTCGAGGTTTTTTTTGTATTTCCATACAAATTGTGAAATTATTTGTTCTAGTTCTGTGAAAAATACCATTGGTAGCTTGATAGAGATTGCATTGAGCTGTAGATTGCTTTGGGTAGTATACTCATTTTCAATATATTGATTCTTCCTATCTGTGAACATGGTGTATTTCTCCATCTATTTGTGTCCTCTTTGATTTCTTTCATCAGTGTTTTATAGTTTTCTATATGTAGTTCTTGTGTCTCTTTAGATAGATACATTCCTAAGTATTTCCCTTTTTGTTGCAATGGTGAATGAAATTGTTTCCTTAATTTCTCTTTCTGTTTTCTCATTGTTAATGTATAGAAATGCAAGGGATTTGTGTGTCAATTTTATATCCTACAAGTTTACTATATTTATTGATTATCTCTAATAATTTTCTGGTGAAGTCTTTAGGATTTTCTATGTAGAGGATCATGTCATCTGCAAACAGTGAGAGTTTTACTTCTTCTTTTCCAATCTGGATTCTTTTTATTTCTTTTTCTACTCTGATTGCTGTGGCCAAAACTTCCAAAACTATGTGAATAGTAGTGGTGAGAGTGGACACTCTTGTCTTCTTCCTGACTTTAGTGGAAATGCTTTCAATTTTTCACCATTGAGGATAATGTTTGCTGTGGGTTTGTCATATATAGCTTTTATTATGTTGAGGTATGTTCCTTGTATTCCTGCTTTCTGGAGGGTTTTTTAATCATAAATGGATGCTGAATTTTGTCAAAGGCTTTCTCTGCATCTATTGAAATAATCATATGGATTTTATCTTTCAATTTGTTAATATGGTGTATTACATTGATTGATTTCTTGATATTGAAGAATCCTTGCATCCCTGGTATAAAACCCATTTGGTCATGATATATGATCTTTGTAATATGTTGTTGGATTCTGTTTGCTAGAATTTTGTTAAGGATTTTTGCATCTATGTTCATCAGTGATATTGGCCTGTAGTTTTCTTTTGTGTGTGTATGGTATCTTTGTCTGGCTTTGGTATTAGGGTGATGGTGGCCTCATAGAATGAGTTTGGAAGTATACCTTCCCCTGCAATTTTCTGAAAGAGTTTGAGTAGGATAGGTGTTTCTCAAGTGCACATAGAACCTTCTCCAGGATAGATTACATCCTGGGCCATAAATCTAGCCTCAGTAAATTAAAAAAATAATAAATTGAAATCATTCCAAGCATCTTTTCTGACCACAATGCAGTAAGATTACATATCAATTACAGGGGAAAACTATTAAAAATTCCAACATATGGAGGCTCAACAACACGTTTCTGAATAACCAACAAATCACAGAAGAAATAAAAAAAAGAAATCAAAATATGCATAGAAATGAATGAAAATGAAAACAAAACAACCCAAAACCTATGGACCACTGTAAAAACAGTGCTAATGGGAAGGTTCCTAGCAATACAGGCTTACCTCAAGAAACAAGAAAAAAAAGTCCATTCAATAGCCTAACTCTACACCTAAAGCAGCAGGAAAAGGAAGAAATTAAGAACCCCAGTGTTAGTAGAAGGAAAGAAATCTTAAAAGGGCAGAAATAAATGCAAAAGAAACAAAAGAGATCATAGCAAAAATCAACAAAGCTAAAAGCTGGTTCCTTGAGAAGATAAATAAAATTGACGAATTATTAACCAGACTCATCAAGAAACAAAGGGTGAAGAATTAAATCAACAAAATTAGAAACGAAAATGGAGAAATTACAACAGACAACTCAGAAATAAGAAGGATCATAAAAGACTACTATCAGCAACTATATGCCAATAAAATGGACAACTTGGAAGAAATGGACAAATTCTTAGAAAAGTACAACTTTCAAAAACTGAACCAGGAAGAAATAGAAAATCTTAACAGACCCATCACAAGCATGGAAATTGAAGCTGTAATCAGAAATCTTCCAACAAACAAAAGCACAGGACCAGACAGCTTCACAGCTGAATTCTACCAAAAATTAAGAGAAGAGCTAACACCTATCCTACTCAAACTCTTACAGGGTTTTTCAAATGAGTCAGTTCTTCACTTTGGATGGCCAAAATATTGGAGTTTCAGCTTCAGCATCAGTCCTTCCAATGAATATTCAGGACTGATTTCCTTTAGGATAGACTGGCTGGATCTCCTTGAGTCCAAGGGACTCTCAAGAGTCTTCTCCAACACCATAGTTCAAAAGCATTAATTCTTCTGCACTCAACTTTCTTTCAAGTCCAACTTTCACATCCATACATGACTATTGGAACAACGATAGCCTTGACTAGATGGACCTTTGTTGGCAAAGTAATGCATCTGCTTTTAGTATGATATCTAGGTTGGTCATAACTTTTCTTCCAAGGAGTAAGTGTCTTTTAATTTCATGGTTGCAGTTACCATCCGCAGTGATTTTGGAGCCAAAAAAAATAGATTCCCTTCTATTTGCCATGAAGTGATGGGACTTGACGCCATAATCTTAGTTTTGTGAATGTTGAGCTTTCAGCCAACTTTTTCACTCTCCTCTTTCACTTTCATCAAGAGGCTCTTTAGGTCTTTTTCACTTTATGCCAGTAAGAGTGTCCAGGAGTCTCCAGAGGAGGCATGGGTCGGTGTTGACCTGCTGCAGGGTTGGGGGCACTGAGTGTATCAGTACATGCATGGTATCTTTTGAAGGAGGTTACTTTTAACTTCATTACCTATGCCATAGTTTGAAAGAAAGAAAGTGAAGTTGCTCAATTGTGTCCGACTTTTTGCAACCCCATGGACTGTAGCCTACCAGGATTCTCCATCCATGGGATTTTCCAGGCAAGAGTACTGGAGTGGGTTGCCATTGCCTTCTCCAGGGGATCTTCCAAACCCAAGGATCTAACCTGGTCTCCCGCATTGCAGGAGGACTCTTTACTGTCTGAGCCACCAGGAAAGTCCACCATAGTTTGGCCACAGGTAAACAGCGGGGAGGAAACACAGCTCCACACATAAACAGAAAATTGGATTAAAGATTTACTGAGCATGGCCCTGGCCATCAGAAGAGGACCCAGTCTCCCCCTCAGTAAGTCTCTCCCATCAGGAAGCTTCCATTTGCCTCTTATGCTTCTCCATCAGAGGGCAGACAGACCGAAAGCCACAATCAAAGAAAACTAACCATCTAATCACATGGAACACAGTTCAGTTCACTTGAGTCGCTCAGTCGTGTCCAACTCTTTGCAACCCCATGAATCACAGCACACCAGGCCTCCTTGTCCATCAGCAACTCCTGGAGTTCACTCAAACTCATGTCCATCAGGTCGGTGATGTCATACAGCCATCTCATTCTCTATCGTCCCCATCTCCTCCCACCCTCAATCCCTCCTAACATCAGAGTCTTTGCCAGTGAGTCAACTCGTCGCATGAGGTGGCCAAAGCATTGCAGTTTCACCTTTAGCATCAATCCTTCCAATGAACACCCAAGATTGATCTCCTCTAGAATGGACTGGCTGGATCTCCTTGCAGTCCAAGGGACTCTCAAGAGTCTTCTCCAACACCACAGTTCAAAAGCATCAATTCTTCAGCAATCAGCTTTCTTCACAGTCCAACTCTCACATCCATACATGACCACCGGAAAAACCATTGCCTTGACTAGACGGACTTTTGTTGGCAAAGTAATGTCTCTGCTTTTTAATATGCTATCAAGGTTGGTCATAACTTTCCTTCCAAGGAGTAAGCGTCTTTTAATTTCATGGCTGCAATCAGCATCTGCAGTGATTTTGGAGCCCAAAAAATAAAGTCTGACACTGTTTCCACTGTTTCCCCATCGATTTCCCATGAAGTGATGGGACCAATGCCATCTTCGTTTTCTGAATGTTGAGCTTCAAGCCAACCTTTTCACTCTCCTCTTTCACTTTCATCAAGAAGTTTTTGAGTTCCTCTTCACTTTCTGCCATAAAGGTGGTGTCATCTGCATATCTGAGGTTATTGATATTTCTCCCGGCAATCTTGATTCCAGCTTGTGCTTCTTCCAGCCCAGCGTTCCTCATGATGTACTCTGCATATAAGTTAAATAAGCAAGGTGACAATATACAGCCTTGACGTACTACTTTTCCTATTTACAACCAGTCTGTTGTTCCATGTACAGTTCTAACTGTTGCTTCCTGACATGCATACAGGTTTCTCAAGAGGCAGGTCAGGTGGTCTGGTATTCCCATCTCTTTCAGAATTTTCCACAGTTTATTGTGATCCACACAGTCCAAGGCTTTGGCATAATCAATGAAGCAGAAATAGATGTTTTTCTGGAATTCTCTTGCTTTCTCCGTGATCCAGCAGATGTTGGCAATTTGATCTCTGGATCCTCTGCCTTTTCTAAAGCCTGCTTGAACATCTGGAAGTTCTCGGTTCACATACTGCTGAAGCCTGGCTTGGAGAATTTGGAGCATGACTTTACTAGCGTGTGAGATGAGTGCAATTGTGCACTAGTTTGAGCGTTCTTTGGCATTGCCTTTCTTTGGGATTGGAATGAAGACTGACCTTTTCCAGTCCTGTGGCCACTGCTGTGTTTTCCAAATTTGCTGGCATATTGAGTGCAGCACTTTCACAGCATCATTTTTCAGGATTTGAAATAGCTCAACTGGAATTCCATCACTTCCACTAGCTTTGTTCGTAGTGATGTTCTCTAAGGCCCACTTGACTTCACATTCCAAGATGTCTGGCTCCAGGTGAGTGATCACGCCATCATGATTATCTTCATCGTGAAGATCTTTTTTGTACAGTTCTTCTGTGTATTCTTGCCACCTCTTCTTAGTATCTTCTGCTTCTGTTAAGTCCATACCATTTCTGTCCTTTATTGAGCCCATCTTTGCATGAAATGTTCCCTTGATGTCTCTAATTTTCTTGAAATGATCTCTTGTTTTTCCCATTCTGTTGTTTTCCTCTATTTCTTTGCATTGATCACTGAGGAAGGCTTTCTTATCTCTCCTTGCTATTCTTTGGAACTCTGCATTCAGATGCTTATATCCTTCCTTTTCTCCTTTGCTTTTCGCTTCTCTTCTTTTCACAGGTAGCCATTTTGCTTTTTTGCATTTCTTTTCCATGGGGATGGTCTTGGTTCCTGTCTCCTGTACAATGTCACGAACCTCCGTCCATCAGGCACTCTATCAATCAGATCTAGTCCCTTAAATTTATTTCTTACTTCCACTGTATAATTATAAGGGATTTGATTTAGGTCATATCTGAAAGGTCTAGTGGTTTTCTCTACTTTCTTCAATTTTAGTCTGAATTTGGCAATAAGGAGTTCATGATCTGAGCCACAGTCTCTTCCTGGTCTTGTTTTTGCCAACTGTATAGAGCTTTTCCATCTTTGGCTGCAAAGAATATAATCAATCTGATTTCAGTGTTGACCATCTGGTGATATCCATGTGTAGAGTCTTCTCTTGTGTTGTTGGAAGAGGGTGTTTGCTATGACCAGTGCGTTCTCTTGACAAAACTCTATTAGCCTTTGCCCTGCTTCATTCCGTGCTCCAAGGCCAAATTTGCCTGTTACTCCAGGTGTTTCTTGACTTCCTACTTTTGCATTCCAGTCCCCTATAATGAAAAGGACATACAGTCTTGTATAACTCAATGAAACTATGAGCCTCTCCATAAAATTCCCCAATCTCCCAAGAGAAAATGTGATCTATGAGAATCTCACAGCACTTTGTCTGTAATTCTCTTTTATCACCCATTTCCAATAATTTTGATAGTTTTTTTTAATTATTGGAGCATAATTATTTGCAATATTGTATTAGTTTCTACTGTACAAAGAATTGAAATAACTATACATACACATATATCCCCTTCTATTGGATTTTTTTCCCATTTATTTCATGACAGAACATTGAGTAGAATTCCCTGTGCTATACGGCATGTTTTTATCAGTTATTTATTTTATACATAATATCAATAGTTTATATATGTCAATTCCAGTTTCCCAATTCATCCCATCCTCTTCTTTCTCCCTTGGTATTTATATGTTTTTTCTCTACGTTTGTGTCTCTATTTATGCTGTGAAATTATCTTTTGACATTTATTATTTTTATTCTAACATATAATATTTGCATTTATTTTATCTCCCTATGAATGTCAACTTCATGGAGACATACTGCATAAAAAATACGCTTCAAAATTCCACTGCAAAGTAAAATTGATGGATATGTCAATTATATCCAGAATACATGATGTGAAATACCAGGCTGGATGAAGCACAAGCTGGAATCAAAATTGCAGGGAGAAATATCAATAAACTCAGATATGCAGATGACACCGCATTTATGGCAGAAAGCAAAGAAGAACTAAATCGTCTCTTGATGAAAGTGAAAGAAGAAAGTGGAAAAGTTGGCTTAAAACTCAATATTCAGAAACTAAAATCATGGCATCTGATCTCATCACTTCATGGCAAATAAATGGAGAAATATTGGAAACAGTGAGACACTTTTTTTTTTTTTTGGCGGGGGGCTCCAGAATCACTGCAGATGATGATTGCAGCCATGAAATTAAAAGACATTTGTTTCTTGGAAGAAAAGCCATGACCAACATCAATAGCATATTAAACAGCAGAGACATTACTTTGCCAACAAAAGTCCATCTAGTCAAAGCTATGGTTTTTTCCAGTAGTCATGTATGGATATGAGTGTTGGACTATAAAGAACGCTGAACACTGAAGAATTGATGCTTTTGAACTGTAGTGTTGGAGAAAACTCTTGAGAGTCCCTTGGACTGCAAGGAGATCCAACCAGTCCATTTTAAAGGAGATCAATCCTGGGTGTTCATTGGAAGGACTGATGCTAAAGCTGAAACTCCAATAATTTGGCCACCTGATGCAAAGAACTGACTCACTGGAAAACACCCTGAGTGAAAATTTAAGGCAAGATAAGAGGACGACAGAGGATGAGATGGTTGGATGTCATCACCAACTTGATGGACATGAGTTTGAGCAAGCTCTGAGAGTTGGTGATAGACAGGGAAGCCTGGTGTGCTGCACTCCATGGGGTTGCAAAGAGTTGAACATGACTGAGCGACTGAGCTGAACTGATGAATGTTAACTAGGTGAAGTCAGGAATGATAGATAGATAGATAGATAGAAATATATATTTAAGCACCAATTGTTAAAAAAATAAATCTTACCTCAGGTTTTATAGCTTGAGAGTGTAGGAAGCTGAATTTAACCACAGCTTTATCTCACTCTGACCTCTTCTGTATTAACGACTCCTGCATCAATTTTTGCCTTTAGTTGCTCTTAGTATGGTATTTACCAGTTCTTTGCTGATTAAAGAAAAGAGCAGTTCAAAATATTTTTGTAGTCTATTACAGAGAATATGATCAAAATGCTTACCTTTCTTATGATTTTATTGCTAGATAATATTTGTAATGTATGAAACACAATTCAAGTCTTTTTAAACATCAGACATTTATGTATACTTATTTGAGCAAACTAATGTATGGATGTGAGAGTTGGACTGTGTAGAAAGCTGATCACCGAAGAATTGATGCTTTTGAACTGTGGTGTTGGAAAAGACTCTTGAGAGTCCCTTGGACTACAAGGAGATCCAACCAGTCCATCCTAAAGGAGATCAGTCCTGGGTGTTCATTGGAAGGACTGATGCTAAAGCTGAAACTGCAATACTTTGGCCACCTCATGCAAAGAGTTGACTCACTGGAAAAGACTCTTATTCTGGGAGGGATTGGGGGCAGGAGGAGAACGGGACGACAGAGAATGAGATGGCTGGATGGCATCACCGACTCTGTGGACATGAGTTTGAGTGAACTCCGGGAGTTGGTGTTGGACAGGGAGGCCTGGCGTGCTGTGATTCAAGGGGTCGCAAAGAGTTGAATACGACTGAGTGACTGAACTGAACTGAACTGAACTTAGATAAGAAAACTGTACAAAAAAGATCTTCATGACCCAAATAATCACAAAGGTGTGACCGCTCACCTACAGCCAGACATCCTGGAATGTGAAGTCACGTGGGCCTTAGGAAGCATCACTACGAACAAAGATAGTGGAGGTGATGGAATTCCAGTTGAGCTATTTCAAATCTAAAAAGATGATGCTGTGAAAGCATCATCAACATGTCAGCAAATTTGGAAAATTCGACAATGGCCGCAGGACTGGAAAAGATCAGCATTCATTCCAATCCCAAAGAAAGGCAATGCCAAAGAATGCTCAAACTACCACACAGTTGCACTCATCTCACATGCTGCTAAAGTAATGTTCAAAATTCTCCGAGCCAGGCTTCAGCATTATGTGAGCCATGAACTTCCAGATGTTCAAGCTGCTTTTAGAAAAGGCAGAGGAACCAGAAATCAAATTGCTAACATCCACTGGATCATCAAACAAGCAAGAGTGTTTCAGAAAAATATCTACTTCTGCTTTATTGACTATGCCAAAGCCTTTGACTGTGTGGATCACAATAAACTGTAGAAAATTCTGAAAGAGATGGGAATACCAGACCACCTGACCTGCCTCTTGAGAAACCTATATGCAGGTCAGGAAGCAACAGTCAGAACTGTACATGGAACAACAGACTGTTTCCAAATAGGAAAAGGAGTATGTCAAGGCTGTATATTGTCACCGTGCTTATTTAAATTATATGCAGAGTACATCATGAAAAATGCTGGGCTGGAGGAAGCACAAGCTGGGATCAAGACTGCTGGGAGAAATATCAATAACCTCAGATATGCAGATGACACCACCCTTATGGCAGAAAGTGAAGAAGAACTAAAGAGCCTCTTGATGAAAGTGAAAGAGGAGAGTGAAAAGTTGGCTCAAAGCTCAACACTCAGAAAACTAAGATCATGGCATCCGGTCACATCACTTCATGGCAAATAGACAGGGAAACAGTGGAAACAGTGGCTGACTCTATATTTTGGGTGGGGTGGGGGCTGCCAAATCACTGCAGATGGTGAGTGCAGCCATGAAATTAAAAGATGCTTACTCCTTGGGAGGAAAATTATGACCAACATAGACAGCATATTAAACAGCAGAGATATTACTTTGTCAACAAAGATCCGTCTAGTCAAGGCTATGATTTTTCCAGTAGTCATGTATGGATGTGAGAGTTGGACTTGAAAGAAAGCTGAACACCGAAGAATTGATGATTTTCAACTGTGGTGTTGGAGAAGACTCTTGAGAGTCCCTTGGACTTCAAGAAGATACAACCTGTCCATCCTAAAGGAGATAAGTCCTTGGTGTTCATTAGAAGGACTAATATTGAAGTTGAAACTCCAATTCTTTGGTCACCTGATGTGAAGGGCTGACTCATTTGAAAAGACCCTGATGCTGGGAAAGATTGAGGGCTTGAGCAGAACGGACAACAGAGGATGAGATGGCTGGATGGCATCACTGACTCAATGGACATGAGTTTGGTTAAACTCTGGGGGTTGGTGATGGACAGGGAAGCCTCGCGTGCTGCAATTCATGGGTCACCAAGAGTCAGTCAAGACTGAGCGACTGAACTGAACTAATAACCTGCTTTAGATATGGGTCTCCCACTGGAAGGATCTAATCTCAGCAGGGATGTTCCAAGAGTAGAGCTCAGCTACGAGGTGTAAGGTGTCGATGTCTTTGAAAGCTAGGGAAGTATATTTCAATATTGAAACTCCAATCTTGGTAGTATATCACAGCATCTATTACAAATAGTAGCACCCTTTCATTCACATGGATTTGAAGAGTACCAAGTAATATAGAAGAAAGTCTTAGCTGTTTAATAATATGGGAATCAGCAATAATGGGAGATACAGTTTACCGACTTTGTGAATTAACTGAAATATTTTGGGGGTAGTATTATCAAAGTTAAAGTATTTTAAATTAACTTTTTACCTGTAGCCCAGCCAAAGTTTCACGTAATTTTCAATAAACATTTATCAAATACAATTATCTATTTATTGTTCATTGTAGTGGGGTCAGGGCTGTCAGTGTCAGAGCAACAGGTGGGGGAAACATCTTTCATGAGATTACATGTTGAAGAAGGACTTAGTAATGATTTGGAATCAGATAAATGTCTATTTTCTATTTCTTTCCATCCCACTCTCCACTACAGATGAGAAGGTGGAATACCGATATTCCAAATAAGACCACTTCATCCCCAAAAGATTTATTAGATCCCACAAAGGAGGGGATAACTCATCCTGTCCCCCTAGAACAGCCTTCCAATTTCCTGCTAATTCCACTTTTAATTATTAACCAACGTTTCTCTCAACGACATTAGTGGGAAAATGTATTCAGCAGGTAACATAAACTGAAGATATATCATGTGAGAAAGCAAAGTTCTTGCTTTCAAGAAACTTGTTTTTGAGTGAGGAAGACTTTATTGTCTATACCAAAATGTGTATGCATGTGTGCATAGGCATTTTTTTCCTGTTTGTGTGGGATTCATGTGCATGACATGGATACAAGTGGTACTTTAAAAAATTAAAGCAAGAGAATAGGGTCATGTAGGAGTAGAGCTTCCTGTGGAAATAACATTTGAGCAAGTCCTGAAAAGGGATAGCATCACATGAATATCTGTGGTGAATGCAAAGGCCCTGAGGCAAGATCCTCTTTGTTTTGTTAAAAGAATAATAACAGAAAAAATAAATGCAGAACAGAGCGAGAAAATATAAAGAACTGCAATCATGAAGGTGTTTGGGGAGTGATGGATCAATTGGAGTAGGATATGGCTCCACTCCAGTATTCTTGTCTATTAAAATAGAAATGAGTAGGGATTATATTTTCAGTGGAATTCTGAAACTTTGAGGCTAGACCTAATAAATTCTATATAATTCAATTCAGTGTTATTCACAATGGAGTCTTAAGACCATAAAAGAGATTTTGTATTTCAAATGCCTAATTTATTCATGAAGGTATAAATGATTCCCTGGGGAGAAAAATAGTTCAATTATCTCAGTGAAAAATAAGTGAGTGTCTTAATTTTGGGTTAGTATATTTCAGGCTTTTTTTTTTTCTTTTTTTTTTAGTGTTTTGCAGAGATGATTAAATCTCAAGAGCATCATCACAACCTTAATAAGCCTACCCTCAGCCTCAACTACAGAAGCTGTATCTTTTACTCTTTGCTGAATTAATTAACCATATCTTAAGTCTCTCACAGCTGAGTTCCCTATGCCACTTCCATTTTCATCAAAGCTATAAATTTCACACTGTAAGGAAAATATTTTGTATTCCTCCAAAAACCAATAAATAAAACTAAACTTATAAACACTACTACTTTCAGTGAACATGTCTTAAGGACAACAGGTAAGATGATTTAATCTCTAAGTGGTCAGATATAGAAAGCTTCAAAGAGGATTCAGAAAACATTCAAAGAATTAAGACTAAATCTCTCAGTGCTCTGTGACAACCTGGAGGGATAAGGTTGGAAGGGAGGGAGGCTCAGCATGGAGTGCCTATGGCCGATTCATAATGATGTAGGCCAGAGCCATCACAATACTGTAAAGTAATTATTCTCCAATTAAGATAAATAAACAAAAATTTTAAAAAATACTAAATCTCTAAGTTGCAATATGCCTGAAACACTGAATTTAAGGTTAGCAACTAAACTAACACAATTTTTTTTGAGATGAAAGGAGTTTAGGATGACTAATAAGAGATGAAGATTTTATCGAATATTCAACCTGTGCATACACATACAAACATGTATGTATACATGCATCTCTCTGTGTATATATGTGTGTTTTTGTGTGTGTATGAAACAGGAAAATTTAATTTTGTTCAGAAAGAGTGCCAAAGCACTTGGCATATTTAATGCACTGTGCAGAACATTAAATACAATTATTTTATGCTCTTATATGCATACTTTGAGAAACTACTGCAATTTTTAGCCTTTGTCTATATATCTATTTATATATATACACACATATGTAAACAAGAACACACATAAAATCATATATGTAATATAGAATAAAATTCTATCTATATCAATTTATATATATACATAATGCTTATACATATATGAATAAAGTGAAGGTCTACAAAATGGCTGCAAATTTTTTAAAGTGGTATTTTACAGGGTGGGATTTTAGCTGATCTTAGAGATAGAATGGTCAGTTAAAGGACTATTGTAGTAATCTAGGTGAAAGATGATGTTGACCTGAGCCTTTATGGTAGAAATAAAAATGGAAGGAGGTAGCTGGCTTGTTGACATAGACATTTTGAAATAGAGACAACATAATTGTCTGATAGACTAGTTACACAGTGTGTGAGAAAGAAAAGAGAACAATTTCTTCAATATTTATTTGCTTGTATTTATTTTTTATTTGAACACATGCAGGTAGAGAGTTGTCACTGACTTGAGACAGAGAATGTTATATTTGGGAAAATTAAAGGAAGACATGAGCAAATCAGCTTTGAGTCAGGTTGAGTCATTATTTCATATTAATGTGAAAGTGTGAGAGTAAGTGATTACATTATAAGTCTGGAGTTTGGGAAAGAGGTCAGGGCTGGAATAAATTCAGGAGTTGTAAGTATATATATAGTATTTATAGTCGTGAGACTGAATAAGATCATGAAGATAGAGTGTAAATAGAAAAAAATAGAAGAGGATCAAGAAATTGGTTCTGAGCTACTCCAATCTTAAGAGTCAGAGAAAAGAGGAATAAACAAAGAAGACTGAGAAGGAGCAACCCATATGGTAGGAGGAAAACTCAGAATGTTGTGTCCTGGAAGACAAGAGATGATAGTTTTTCAAGCAGCAGTTAGCAATTAACTCTGCCAAATATTATTGATAGATCAAGAAGATGAAGACTGAGAATTGACCACTGAATTTGGCAACATAAACAAGCCTGACAACCTTGATAAGAGCAATTTCTGTGGGGTGATGGAGTGAAAGTTTGATTACAGTGGGCTTAAGAGAAAACAGGGGAAAAAATGAACTGAATTCAACAAGTATTATATATCCAACTATGTCATATATTTCATTGCCAAAGAGAATGCAAAGGAACTAGATGATAGATAGTGAAGGCAAAAATATCAAGGGAGAAGGTGACAAACATTGGGAGGTAAGGTAAGATATGTACAAGCAGGGGTTGATGATCAACAACTTCACACACACGTGGATAAATACTCATTTTTAAATAAAAGTTACTGAGTTTACTTAAGAAATCTTTTTGTTGTTCTGCAGTTAAAAAATAAAAAGCCTTAATATGTATGTTCTTAGGACAATTTAGAAGTAATTTTACAGTAGAGAATAAAGTGTTTGATTTTCTTGTGTGTGTGTATGTGTGTGTAATTTACATCACTGATTTCCTTCTTATCTCAGCAAGCAAATCATCCATTCTGAGACAAAGGGATGAGCAACCATTCGACAGTGACTGAATTTATTCTCCTGGGGTTCAGTGATCATCCAGAGCTACAGTGTCTTCTTTTTATGGTATTTCTAGTCATCTATATGATCACTGTGTTTGGAAATCTTGGCATGATCCTGCTAATCAAGACTGACTCACAGCTCCAAACTCCAATGTATTTTTTCCTCAGTAACCTGTCCCTTGTTGACTTCTGCTACTCTTCTGTCATTGTCCCTAAAATGCTCGTAAATTTCTGGGCAGAGAACCCAGTCATTTCATTCAATGAATGCGCCACTCAATTCTTCTTTTTTGGTTCCTTTGCTGGCATTGAGGGATTCCTGTTGACTGTGATGGCCTATGACCGTTACGTGGCCATCTGCAAACCTCTCCTTTACACGGTCACTATGTCCCCTCAACTGAATGTCCTGCTGGTGTTGGCCACATACCTTGCTGGCTTCATAAATGCTGCCATTCATACAGGCCTCACCTTCCAGCTATCTTTCTGCCACTCCAGTGTCATCAACCATTTTTTCTGTGACACTCCACCCCTCCTGAAACTCGCTTGTTCTGACACACATGTCAATGAATTTGTCATTTTTGCTTTTGCCAGTTTTAATGAACTGAGCTGCCTCCTGACTATTCTCATTTCCTATCTCTATATCCTCATTGCTATCTTGAGGATCTGCTCTGCTGAGGGGAGGCACAAAGCCTTCTCCACCTGCGCATCCCACCTGATGGTGGTCACCATCTTCTTTGGCACAATCCTGTTCATGTATCTGCGCCCCAGCTCCAGCTATTCAATGGACCAAGACAAAGTGGTGTCTGTGTTTTATACAGTGGTCATCCCCATGTTAAATCCTCTCATCTATAGTCTGAGAAACAAGGAGGTCAAAACTTCTTTTGGCAAAATTTTTAAAACATCTTCTTTTTGCTTCTGTACTTAAAATCGCCAAAGCATGGGCTTTTAGGACTCAGAGGGAACTTCAGTTCAGTTCAGTCGCTCAGTCGTGTCCAAATCTCCGTGACCCCATGAATCACAACACGCCAGGCCTCCCTGTCCATCACCAACTCCCGGAGTACACTCAAACTCATGTCCACAGAGTCGGTGATGCCATCCAGCCATCTCATTCTCCGTCGTCCCCTTCTCCTCCCGCCCCCAACCCTGGCCAAATCCACATGTATTCACTCTGGCTCCATGTCATTCTGTCATGAGGTTTCTTGTTTTGTTTCTGCTTTTTTTTTTTTTTTTGTCTAATAGTGAAATTGGACCAAATATTCCAAGCATCCTGGAGAATACGATATGATTGCTCTATATAAACCCCACTTAGTCCACAAAACTTATGTGCTTGAAAATAACCAAATATCACAGTTCATCTCCCTATTTGGGAGAATAAAACTCAAAACAGGCATACCTAAAATATATTGCAGGCTTGGCTCCAGACCACTGCAATAAGTGAATGGCATCATAAAGCAAATTACACAATTTTATTTTTGGTTTACCAGTACATATAAAAGTTATATTTATTTGATATTGTAGTCTATTAAGCATGCAACAGTATTATGTCTATATATATTTTAATTAAATGCATATATTTTAATTAAAATACTTTATTAAAATGCTAACCATTATCTAGCCTTCAGTGTGTTATAATCATTTTGCTGGTGAAGGGTATTGCCTCACTGTTGATGACTGCTGACTGATCAGGGTGGCAGCTGCTTGAGATTTGGGTTGTGGTGACAATTTCTTAAAATGCAGCAATTAAGTTTGCCACATAATTGACATTGTCACAAATGATTTGCCTGTGGCATGTAACACTGTTCCATAGCATTTTACCCACAACAGATCTCTGAAAGTTGGAATCAATGCTTTCAAACTCAGCCACTGCTTTATCAACTAAGTTTATGCAATATTCTAAATCCTTTGTTGTCATGTCAACAATCTGCACATTTTCACTAGGAATTATTCCATCTGAAGAAACTACTTGCTTTGCACATCCACAAGAAGCAAGTCTTCATTCATTAAAGCTTTATCCTGAGATTGCAGCAATTCAGTCATGTCTTCAGTCTCTACTCCTAATTGAGTTCTCTTACTATTTCCACTATATCTGAAGTTACTCTCTCCACTGAAATTTTAAACTCCTCAAAGACATTCATGAAGGTTTGGATACAATTTTTCCCAAATCCTTTGAATGTTAGTATTTTTACATCTTCCAAACGTATCATGAATGTTCTTAATGACATCCAGAACAATGAATCCATTCTGGAAGCTTTCAATTTCCTTTGCCCAGATACATCAAAGAAATCACTAACTAAAACAGCCATAGCTTTACAAAAAATATTTTTAAAATAATAACATCAGAAAGTTGAAATGATACTTTGACCTATAGGCTGCAGAATGGATGGGGAATTTGATTGCTCTGTTGTGTTAGCAGGCATAAAAACAGCACAAATCTTGTGGTATATCTCCATTAGAACTCTTGGATCACCAGGTGCATTGTCAATAAGTAATCATACTTTGAGATAAATTGTTTTATCTTCTTTTCTTCCTTTTCATTTATTTTTTCTGAGCAGTAGGTCTCAACAGTGGGCTTAAAATATTTAGTAAACCATGCTTCCCAGGTGGCACTAATGGTAAAGAACCTGCCTGTCAATGCAAGAGATATAAGAGACATGGGCTTGATCCCTGGGTTGGGAAGATTCCCCTGAAGTAGGCATGGCAACCCTCTCTAGTATTCCTGCCTGGAGAATAACATGGACAGAGGAAGCCTGGCAGGCAACAGTCTACAGGGTAGCACAGAGTTGGACATGTCTGAAGCGACTTAGCAGCAGCAGCATGTTGTAAACAGATGCGCTGTCCTCTACACTGTTGTTTCACTTATAGAGCAGAGGCAGAGTAAATTTAGCATACTTCTTAAGGGCCCTAGAATGCTCAAAGTGGTAAATGAGCATTGGCTTCAACTACAGCCATGAGCCACATTAGCCCCTAACAAGAGAGTCAGTCAATCCTTTGAAGATTTGAAGTGAGGCAAACCCTCTCCTTTGAAACTTTGACATCTCTTTAGTTATGGGAATCCTAGTCTTCTTCCAATATAAGGCTATTTCACCCATATTAAAAATTTGTTGCTTAGTGTAACTAAATTTATTGTTTTGAGTACTGTAGCTTCTTACTAACTCTTAAAATTAGACAGTGTAAATCATTCAGTGATTTTTCTTCTCTCTCAAAATTATTTTGGCTAATTTAAGATTTTTTTTTAACAATCTCTATATAACTTAGAATCAGTTTGTATATTAAAAATAAGCCAGTTGGACTGGCATAAAAACTATTGATTAATTTTAAGAAGAATTGGTAACTTAAAAATACTGAATGTTACAATCCACAAGGAAGACATATCTCTCCATTATTTAAGTCTCCTTTAATTTCTCCCTGCATGCAGTGTTTTGTGGTTATCAGTAAGTAATTCTTGCAGTTTTATTTTTAAAAGTTTGTTTCTAAATGGTTTGCTTTCTTGATATTATAAGTGATGTATAGAGACATTTATGCTCTAATTACTGTTGGTTTTTACATAATAATATAAATAATCTATGTATATTGATCTTTACCATGTGACCTTCCACTGTATACTCTTAGCTTTTCTTCTGCATATTAAAAAATGGGATGTACAACATAATGATCACCACAATAAATCTAGTTAATATTTCATTTGTGTATCTTAAAAGCAGATTCTATATAAATTATTAAGTGATCTGTGAATAGGATGCTTTTTTTTTATTTTCATTTCAATAAGTACAATTTTATTACATAGGTTAGAACTTCCAGTACATTATTGAATCTGCCATAACCAAAAATATAGTGAATTAAATAATCACAAGAACACAAATAGCAAACAGTGTTAGTGGGATAGTTTCAACTATCTGACTGACATTTGTGTAGCTAAAGCAATTATGTGTTCTTTTAGCAGACACAAGTCAACTGGTCATTGCAATGGAAGCAGAGTGATATTACCTAAGGAATACATGTCTTCAAGTATAATTTAAATGGTATCCTAAAGGCTTTCTAGGAAAATAAAATAAGAATGCATAAAACTCTTCTTTGTGATAGTATCATAGGTAGGTAGGTAAAGTCTGTGCCCTCCAATATTATTTGTTGTTATATTAAAAAATATATAAGCATTTACTTATGTGTGAACTTCTGATCAAGTGATCCCACACTGATCAAGTGATCCCACAGTTTGCCTTTTCAGAATTAATTCACTACTTTTTCAGTTGCTATTGAGTTAATCCTACCTCTCCTTGGAAAATTCTTTTTATAAATATTATGATTATTACAATGCCATCCTACATTAAAGTATATCAGGATATAGTGGTGGTGGTGGTTTAGTCACTGAGTCGTGTCTGATTCTTGTGTGCCCATAGACTGTAGCCCACCAGGCTCCTCTGTCCAGGCTCCTCTGTCCTCTTGCTTGGATTCTCCAAGCAAGAATATTGGAGTGGGTTGCCATTTCCCTCTCCAGGGGATCTTCGTAACTCAGGGATTGAGCCAGTGTCTCCCACTTGGCAGGTGGATTCTTTATTGTCTGAGCCACCAGGGAAGCCCATATCAGAATGTACTTACGTATATATATATATATATATATATATATATAAGTTCTTTAGGAAACTAATGCTGATATTCAGCTTAAAGAAGGGTCAAATCTTCAAGTATCTTTGTGCAAAATAAGGAATTTTCACATTAAGGGGTCAGAAAATAAGAGCTCTACCATCCTTCAATTAGCCCTACAATTATATAAGAAACTTTTATTTCATGGGAATATTTAGGATTTTACACTTTAAATTTTGTCATTTAATTTTTTCAAGGAATCAAGGTAAAACAGAAAATGCTGGTATAAACAAATTTTTCTACCCCAATTTGAAAAATGCATGGTTATGCTCAAATCTCCCCTAATGTGCTAAGTTGATGACAATATATATTTTTTATATTGATATGCAGCTTTATTTCACTGGCTGATTTCTCAGACTGTAACCCAGGATTTGGAAATCTAACACAATCAGAGATTCCTCTCTTGTCTTAATAAGACTATGCTTTGATTCCTTTGATTCTATTGGCTGTAATTATGAATGCATTGGGAGACAGAGACTACTGAGACCATCTCTAGATCCCTTTATTCTCTAACAAATGCAGTATCAAACAATGTTCAGTTATTCTTTACTCAAATTTGACCTCTCCTCCTAAATCACCAATTTTGTGATTCATCAATTTTATGAATGATCCTGGTTCTTAGACCCATCTTTGATTCCTAGCATGTTGACCAAATCAATTCAGTGGTGCAGATTGATTCCAGTATAAATCCACAATGTCCACCCTCCAAAGGATCGTCATCCCTGACCAATACTTTTACTTTGTTCCATTGGTTAGGCCATGCTTCTGCTCTCCACACTCTTTCTGCTTCTCAAATGGCTCATATTCTTTACCTTCCTATTTTTTACTTTCATTAGATGACCTTATTTCAGTAATTATGGAGAAACATCGAAGACTTCTGATGAGAATATTCTCATTTTTATACACAAAAAATATAAAATTCATCCAACCACATTTTCATCCATTCTTAGTATTAAAAGTGATGGTGAACTTCTCTATTTTTGCTGAAGATCTCAGGCACAAAGTATAAAGCAGGGTACAAAAAATGTTAGGTAGAGATTTTGGTCTTGAAGGAAAATTAAAGATCTCAAAGGATGAAATTAAGGTTATGCCCTTGAGGGAGCAAAATCTATCTTAATTGTAGTATAAGAATTATTTTAAAAATGCTCTAGGGAATATTCCTAAGAAACACATTGCAAACCTTCCTACCTTGCTTTAGAAAATATGATAAGTCAGTTTCACAGGTAAGTTATTTTCTACATTTGTTCACTAAAAATAGTTTTTTTAAAAAAATATTTTGTGTGAAGATTAATATTCTCACTGATATTGAAAACTTATTTTCATTATATTTGGTTTTCCTATTCGAAGGTTAATATTTCATGACATTTCTGAAAAATTAAGTATTATATACATACTCTTTTGATGTGTATGTGAAAACTAAATTTAAAAAGCCTTAAGGTGAAATTCTTGAGGCTTAATGTTTCCAGTCATATCTTACTTTTACAAAAAAAAAACAGAAACTCCATTTGGAAGCTAAGTCCACATTTAAATATTAACCTAACGTGCTTTCCTAAACAAATATATTCAGAAGTGTGTCAGTTTTAAAACAATAATGGAGACAAATTCCTATTCAGATATTTGAATGCTTTATTTACTGTTAAAATTCTGCCTTCTCAGACTTTCTCTGAATGGCCATCTAAAGCACTCCACCTTTAATTTTCTTCATAGTGTTTTCTTCCAAGTGTCATGCTGCTGCAAACATTTGTCTATGTGCTCAATATCTATTACCTCTCTTACAATAGGGTATCAGAGCTGCAGGGACCATAGAAACTGCATCCTCCATTTGTCCATTTGAATGATGCCACTGACCTGCTGCTTTCCAGACCCGGTTTTCATTCTTTTGGCTTTCTTTTTCACAGAATTTGAAAAAAAAAAAAAAAACCTAATATGGAGCTTTCCAAGAAAACAAGTTTAATTGTATATGTGTATACACAATTTACAAATAAGAAAGGCAATGTGTGAGTTTGTGAGTGTGTTTCTCCAATATATAGAGAAAGTTATATCGCAAAGAGATAAGGTGCAAATATTTACATAGATGCTCTGATGTACTGGTTGGGAAGAGTAATTTCCTTATAGAGATATAGATCAAAAGTAAATGACAAAAGAATGGAATAAATGCAGAATCAGGATCAGATAGAATTCTTCACTTTACCACTTTCAGTTTTTAAGGGCTGAGAATATGTCTTCCCTTAACCACACTGTAGTGACTGAATTCATTCTCCTGGGACTCACAGATGACCCACTGTTACAGAAAACCCTTGTTTGGGGTGTTCCTGGTGATCTACCTAATCACACTGGCAGGGAATCTAGACATGATCGTGCTAATCAGGACCAATCCCCACCTCCAGACTCCCACGTACTTCTTCCTTAGCCCCCTCTCCTTTGTAGACCTTGCTATTCCTCCAATGTTACTCCAAATATGCTGCAGAATTTTCTCTCAGACCAGAAGACCATCTCCTATGCTGGATGCTTCACATGTGTCTTCTCTTCATTGCCCTGGTGATCACTGAACTTTATCTCCTTGCTTCAGTGGCCTTGGATGGCTATGTAGCCATCTGCAGTCCTCTACATTACAGCACCAGGATGTCCAAGGACGTTTGCACCTTTCTAGTCACAGTCCCTCATACTTGTGGTCTCCTCAATGGTCTCTCTCAGGCACTACTGACCTTGTCCTTCTGTGACTCCTTTGAGATCAACCATTTCTACTGTGCTGATCCTCCTCTGATAATGTTGGCCTGCTCTGACACCTATGTCAAAAAGATGGTGATGTTTGTGGTTACTGGTTTCACTCTCTCAAGCTCTTTGTTCATCACTCTCCTGTCTCATGTTTTCATCGTTGCATCTATCTCGGCGATCTGTTCTGTGGAAGGCAGGCCCAAAGCCTTTTCTACCTGTGGTTCCCACCTGGAACAATCACTCTACTTTATGGAACCCTCTTCTGCATGTACTTGAGGCCTCCATCTGAGAAGTCTGTACATGAGTCCAAAATATTTGCAGTCTTTTATAGTTTTTTGAGCCCAGTGTTGAATCCATTGATCTACAGTATGAAAAACAAAGATGTGAGCCAAGCCATGCAGCAAATGATTATGAGAAATCTTTAATAAAATTGCAGTTTAAGCATCTGTTCATTTGATATGACTAAGTGTCCATGACAGCCTTGTGTTTTAGAGATTAGAAATAAATAACATTCCTTTTTTTTTTTTGGTTAAGCAAAGAACTATGTTTCACTCTTAGCCAACAGAATCTGATGTCAAGATTTATATCCAGTTTGAAAATAAGAACTATGTTTCACTCTTAGCCAACAGAATCTGATGTCAAGATTTATATCCAGTTTGAAAATGTGCTTGAAAATCTTATAAAGTACTTAACATTTTGCCTAAATTTTATAGTCTTGAAAATCACTGTGATTTTCAGGACCCAAATTTAAACTCAATCTTTGCAACTCTCTTAATCCAATGGTTGACCTATTTGGAGTCTCTCATTTTTTAATATTCTACTTATCGACCTCTATTTGTGATTTATGTTTTTGTACTTTGTAAGTCTTTGGGTGAAACTTACCTCAGAAAGTCTTGAGAGTGTGCATCAACATGTATGAAAATAATCATAGGTAACACAGCTTTATTTGAGTTCTCACTTTTATGTCATTATGCATTAAATTCTAACAAATGGACTAAGTGAGAAAATTATCATCTCCATTCATAAGCTTTACTTTCTTATACACAGAGAGAATAAATGACCTACCCATAGTCATCCAGCCACTTAGGAGTACAAGGCAATTTGATTCCAAATTCTCTCTCTTTCCAATTCATATTGAAGCAGTTAAACCTCTTTTGTGTGCATGCTAAGTTACTTCAGTTGTGTCTGACTCTTTGTGACCTTATGGGCTATAGCCCACCAGGCTCGTCTGTCCATGGGATTCTCCAGGCAAGAATAATGGAGTGGGTTGCCATGCCCTCCTCCAGAGGACCTTCCTGACCCAGGATTGAAGCCATATCTCTTACCTCTCCTGCTTTGGCAGGTGCATTCTTTAGCAATAGAACCACCTGAGAAACCCAGCTACACCCTTTATTACACAACAAATACTGGGGGGATGTTGGGGGTGATGAACTGACCAGGTTATTGCCGTAAATGACCATGATGATTGTAATGAGAGCAAGATAACTAATAACAGCTAATGTGAGCTGTTATTAGAAAATGTTCTTCTGCATTTACTCAGGTTAATTTGTGGGTAATATAATAGAGCTGTCTTGTTCTTCCATGTAAAGCAGACAATTTTGATACATGGAAGGGTTATTTTGACTGTATTTTATGAATATATTTTCCAGATTATAAAACACACATGTTCATTATAAATGACTAGAAAATAAAAACAGATGTGAAGAAATAACTCATGAGTTATGTTTTCTAAACCAATGAATGATTTCTCTTTGTGTTTTTAAATATTTTTTCTCAGTAATTTTATGTACATATACTATTATAATTGATTTAAAAAATTGGAATTACGTGCTATATATAAATCTTAACGTTGAATTTCACTTGATAGTATAAGATTTGCATTTTAAAAATACTATTTTTGGTGAACACCACTTTTAATGCAGTTAATATTAACAATTAAATCACACTTTAACTTAGTTACAAAAATAATTCGTATTAATTATGGAAAAACAAAGAAATACTGAAAATATATAAAACATAATGTTTTCCCTGTATTGTAACCTATTTCCGCCTACTTTTTATTAAGCATTCCCTTATTTTCCCACTAATTTGTGATATTATCTTTCATTGCACATTTATGAATCCAGTTCTGTCTCTTTCTTCTATTTTTGACCAAGTTGTATATGCATTTTAAATAAAATTCTTATCACTAATGTAGATTTTAAATGTATTTTAATTTCTGGTAGACAAATTCCATCTTTATTGTTTTTTTACTTTTAATTTTGTCTTCAGTTCAGTTGCTCAGTCTTGTCCGACTCTTTGCAACTCCATGAATTGCAGTACATCCGGCTTCCCTGTCCATCACCAACTCGCAGAGCCTACTCAAACTCATGTCCAGTTAGTCCATGGTGACATTCAGCCATCTTATCCTCTGTCATCCTCTTCTCCTACCTTCAATCTCTCCCAGGATCAGGGTCTTTTCAAAAGTCAGTTCTTCGCATCAGGTGGACTAGATGGAACTTTGTTTACAAAGTAATGTCTCTGCTTTTTAATATTCTGTCTAAGTTGGTCATAACTTTTCTTCCAGGAGCAAGCATCCCTTAATTTCATGGCTGCAGTCACCATCTGCAGTAATTTTGGAGCCCCAAACAATAAAGTCCCACACTGTTTCCATTGTTTCCCTGTCTATTTGCCATGAAGTGCTGGGACTGGATGCCATGATCTTAGTTTACTGAATGTTGAGCTTTTAACCAACTTTTTCACTCTCCTCTTTCACTTTCATCAAGAGTCTCTTTAGTTCTTCTTCACTTTCTGCCATAAGGGTGGTGTCATCTGCATATCTGAGGTTATTGATATTTCTCCCGGCAATCTTGATTCCAGCTTGTGCTTCATCCAGCCTGGCATTTTGCATGATGTACTATGCAGATAAGTTAAATAAGCAGGGTGACAAAATATAGCCTTCGCATACTCCTTTTCCTATTTGGAACCAGTCTGTTGTTCTATGTCCAGTTCTAACTGTTGCTTATTGACCTGAATACAGATTTCTCAGGAGGCAGGTCATATGGTCTGGTATTCCCATCTCTTGCAGAATTTTCTGCAGTTTGTTGTGATCCACATAGTCAAAGGCTTTGGCACAGTCAATAAAGCAGAAACAGAATATTGTCTTCAGTTCAGTTCAGTTCAGTCGCTCAGACATGTCCAACTCTTTGCAACCCCATGAGTCACAGCACACCAGGCCTCCCTGTCCATCACCAACTCCTCGAGTTCACTCAAACTCATGTCCATTGAGTCAGTGATGCCATCCAGCCATCTCATTCTCTGTCGCCCCCTTCTCCTCCTGCCCCTAATCCCTCCCAGCATCAGAGTCTTTTCCAGTGAGTCAACTCTTTGCATTAGGTGGCCAAAGTATTGGAGTTTCAGCTTTAGCATCAGTCCTTCCAATGAACACCCAGGATTGATCACCTTTAGAATGGACTGGTTGATAGTACAAATTAGATATTTCTACACATCCAATATTTTTAAACTAATATTTCAAACTAAGCAATTATGCATTTCAATCCTGAAAGTATATGCACACATAATCATGAAACTCCAATAAAGCTATCCATGCAAGACGTGTGTGTGTGTGTGTGTGTGTGTGTGTGTGTATGTACTCATTCAGTTGTGTCCTACTCTTTGCAAACCATTGGATTGTAACCTGCCAGGCTCTTCTGTCCATGGAATTTCTTAGGCAAGAATACTGATTCATGTTGATGTATAGCAAAAACCATTACAATATTATAAAGTAATTAGGTTCTAATTAAAAAATATAATAATACTGGAGTGGATTGCCTCTTTCTCCTCCAGGGGATCTTGCCCACCTGAGGATCATGCCTATGTCTCCTGCATCTACCATACATATCTATCATAAACTGTGTGAAAAATATGAAGAACTAGTTTAGTCTTAGTAATAATGTTATAGAATGGTCCCCAGACCTGATGGGGAGATGTATGCAATGGAAACCACAGAAAGCTCTGCTTAAGATTGAAAGTTCATAGGTAATTTTTTTTTTGTGTGTCAGTAACATGGCCTCTTACTGCAGAGAAAAACATTAACTCTTACACATTAATGCTGTGTATTTTTCTAACCTTTTACACAAATATTTATTTTTGCACTTTACCATTATGCTTCTGTTATGCAGCATTTTTTTTAACAAAATGTATCTATATTTACAGTCTTATCATTGACCAGATTGCTCTTTACTAAGAACTGTCCTCCAAAAGAACTGACGTGGCCATATATACACCTTAACTGTGGGTAATTTCAAACACTGAGAAAAAGTGCTATATGGACCCAAGTGAAAATATGTATTAAGTTTTTAAATATTTGAAGGAATCTCTCTCACTCTCTTTGGGCCACTCCATGTGGCTTATAGGATCTTAGTTCCTTGATCAGAGATTGAACCTGGACCATTGCAGTGAAAGTGTTAAGTCCTAGCCACTGGATTGTCATGGAACTCCCAAGAGAAATATCTGTGATCTTAATTTCAGTAGAGAAATTCACAGTGGAAAAGTCACTGGAATTTGATGATAAAAAAAGACATTCACTATTTTGATGAAGTATTTGCCCCAGATAAAGATAAATTCATATAAATCATATAAAGTATTAAAACATCATCACAGAAATTAATATTAAAGACTACAAAAATTAAAAAAACACAAAATGCTAAAGTTATTAAAATTGTTAGTAATCAAAAATATGAAATTACATAATGTTTTGTTTGTCTATATGTTTTATGTGTCCATATTTAAGAGAGTTCAAAAAGACTGGCACTTTCATTGGAAGGACTGATGCTGAAGCTTAAACTCCAATACTTTGGCCACCTCATGCGTCAAGTTGACTCACTGGAAAAGAGTCTGATGCTAGGAAGAATTGGGGGTGGGAGGAGACGGGGAAGACAGAGAATGAGATGGCTGGATGGCATCACTGACTCGATGGACATGAGTTTGAGTGAACTCCGGGAGTTGGTGATGGACAGGGAGGCCTGGTGTGCTGTGATTCATGGGGTCGCAAAGAGTCGGACACGACTGAGCAACTGAACTGAACTGAACTGAACTGAATAATGGTGTCAGGAAAAATAATAATGAGATTTTTTAATATTAATTTAATAATAATAAGTTAATTTAAAATTATGTGTTCAGGAGTCTTAAAAATGTATACTTTGTCCTATTTTTAAAATATTCTTAAGGCATAATAAGAAACATGGCTAAGATTTTCATAGTAACGTTTGTTTTATAGCTGAGATAAAGAAAACAAGTGACATATTAATACCGGCAGCCCTCACTTTTCATATCTCCTTTAACTGAAACCATGGAACTTAGAAATGTGTCCTTGCTTCTGGTGGATTTCAGTGACCACAGCACTGTACTAAGTGAGGACTACCTGCACTCAGTACTCGCTTAGGCACAGGCAGATGCCAGGCAGTCCAGTGGCTGGATGTTTGTAACTAGAACCCTTGGAAGGGTGAATTGGCTCTGATCATAAAGGGGAATTTGACTCTCATGCAACATATTTTTCATTAGAATGTATATGTACAATAAAATGAAGATTCCATTTTAAAAAAAAGACATATCATTTTATATAGTTTTTTATGAGAAAAGGAATCATCAGTATATACATTATGATAATTTTGTAGTATACTATGATTAAGAAACAATAAACAATGTTTATTAACCCATGCCCAAATTTCCCACAATAAACAATTATTTGTTTCATAAACAAGAACCAAACTAACAAGAAGCCCACTTTCAATATAATCCAGATCACAAGATACAAAATTAAAGAACTTCTGTTTATTATGGTTTCCATGGTGGCTCAGACGGTAAAAATCTGCCGCAGTACAGGAGACAGGGATTTGATCCCTGGGTTGGAAAGATCCCCTGGAGAAGGGAATGTTACTCACTCCAGTTTTCTTGCCTGGAGGATCTCATAGCCTGAGAAGGCTGGCGGGCTATAGTCTATGGGGTCGTAAAGAGTCGGATACAACTGAGAAACTAACAGTTTCACTTCTTCTTTCTTATACATTGTTATAATTTCAATGCGAAATTAGGAAAAAGCAGAGGCTCAAAATCTGTGCTATAAAAGGATTGAGCTGCATGATTATCCGTGTTATGTTGCAGTTCTTTAGTCACTAAATCATGTCTGACTCTTTTGTGACCTCATGAGCTGTAGTCCATTAGGCTCCTCTGTCCACAGAATTCTCCAGGCAAGAATACTGGAATGTGTTGCCATTTCCTTCACCAGGGGAATCTTCCTGACCCAGTGATGGAACCTGCATCTCTTGCATTGCAGATAGATTACTTACTGTCTCAGCCACTAGGGAAGCCCCACGATTATCCAGGTTTCTTCTAATTCAAGATTCTATTATCCCATCCACACATTCATGTCAATGTATGGCAAAACCATACAATAATGTAAAGTAATTAGCCTCCAATTAAAATAAATAAATTTTTTTTAAAAAAGTATTCTATTACCACATCCCCCTGACACCTTAAAAATATTGTCCTCTGAATAGGTTGATTTCTTCAGTTATAAATAAAGGTATGTTGGTAATTGTCAACTGGGTGATCAGGACAAGTAAATATCAATCTCTATCCACAATGTTTCAATCTGGAAAACAAATTTATCTTTCATTGAGAAGTTTGCTTTTCAACAGAAAACTTGCCCAGTAAAAGTTTTTATTTTATTTTATTTCTTTCATCTCCTCAAGCTTAAATATCACCATCAGGTACCTAGCACACCATGACACTGAGAAGAAGTAAAAAACTAAAGTGAGTTCCAACAAATAGGGTCTGACAGATCAATGTTTTCTATGTTAAATGTAATCTATTATATTCACACATCATACAATAGAATGAACACTCACAATCATATTAAAGATTCAAGAAAACTTGAGAACCTGATTACTGGGGGTGATTTCACATCACTACATTCAAAAAGAAAGAAATATAAAGAGTAGTGAGGATAGCATTTTGGAAATAAATATTAGTAAAGTTAATGATCAAAAACAATAATTTACATAAATAAATATTTTTTCCTTTTTTAAATTGAAATAATTTATTATTCTTCCCCCCTTGGAAAAATGATGCCAGAAGTGTGGTGAATTTCTGCTCATTAGAGCTGGAAAATTATATTTTCCAAGCTGGAGTCTCCCTTTTAATAAAACATTTCATGCATAGTTAAAGTATATATGAAGATACTCTATTTTAAATATTTCATCTTACAAAATTACAAAACAAGTAAGATAAAAAGCATGTATTTTCATTTCAAAATAATTCACTTGAAAAGGGGATGTTTCCTAAAAAAGCAAAAATAAATATGTACCAATTTCAATTTAATAATATCATTCTTAAAATTGAATTTAAGGAACAATCTTTTTACCTTTAGTTTTACTATATAAATAGTTTGTATTTATATATATATTAATTGTTATATTATATTGGAGCATATTAATAGTTGATGTACAGTTTTGTGTTAGTTTCAGGTGTACAGTACTGTGATTTACTTATATATATACATATATAAATTATTTTTCAAATTCTTTTCCTATATAAGTTATTAGAGAATACTGAGTTCCCTGTGCTATACAGTATGTCTTTGTTGGTTATCTATTTGACATTTAGTATAGTAGTGTGCATATGTTAATCCCAAACTCCTAATTAACTACCCACACCCCCCTCCCCGACCTTTCCCCTCTGGTAACCATTGGTTTGTTTTCAAAGTCTGTGAGCCTGTTTCTGTTTTGTAAATAGGTTCTTTCCTAACATATTTTAGATTCCACAAATATGTGATATCATGTGATAATTTGTCTCTCTGTCTGACTTACCTCACTTACTATGATAATCTCTAAATCCATTCATGTTACTACAAATTACATTATCTTATTCTTTTTTATGACTGAGTAGTCTCAGGCAATTGACATTTAGGTTACTTCCATATCTTGGCTATTGTAATATTTTTTTCAAGAGGGTAAATTAAAAACTTCCTAAATATTAAAAGGAAGTGATGTACTAAAATGCTTTGTTGAATGTTATGAATGTTGTTATGCTATGATTTTTTTTAAACATCAATTTCAAAGAGTATCAAGAGATCCAGAATATGATACAAAACTCTCTGTAAGAAAGGAAAATTCTAAATCAGGAGAGTGTATCCCCTACTGAGAAGGGAATCTGCTTTGTCTAAAAGAAACAGATTAAACAAATAATGGAAACATTTAAATCTGTAAAATACTAAACTATATGTTGAAATAATGAAGCATGTACTGTTTTATATTACCAAGAAGTAGACTTAAATATAAACCAAATGGCGTGTAAGAAAGAAAAAGTCAGAATTAGAGATTCTTTTGAGAAGATTATCAGGTTTCATTAAAGGAAAGCATATATTGTTGTTGTTTGGTCACTCAGTCATGTCTGGCTGCAACCCCATAGATTGCAGCCTGCCAAGGCTTCCCTGTCCTTCACTGTCTCCTGGAGTTTTCTCAAACTCATATCCACTGTATCGGTGATGCCATCCAACCATCTCATCCTCTGTTGTCCCCTTCTTCTCCTGCCTTCAACTTTTCCCAACATCAGGGTCTTTTCCAGTGAGTCAGCTCTTCACAACAAGTGGCCAAAATATTGGAGCTTCAGCTTCAGCATCAGTCCTTCCCATGAATATTCAGGAATGATTTCCTTTAGGATTGACTAGTTTGATCTCCTTGCTGCCCAAGGACTCTTAAGAATCTTCTCCAGCATCACACTTGAAAGTCATCAGTTCTTCAGTGATCAGCCTTTTTTATTGTCCAAATCTCACATACGAACATAGCTACTAGAAAAATCATTGCTTTGATTGTATGGACCTTTGTAGGTAAAGTGATGTTTCTGTTCTTTAATATGCTGTCTCGGATTGTCATAGATTTTCTTCTGAGGAGCAAGTGTCTTTTAATTTCATGGCTGCAGTCACTGTCCACATGATTTTGGAGCCCAAGGAAATAATGTCTCTCACTGTTGCCATTGTTTTCCCATCTATTTGCTATGAAGTGATACAACTGAATGCTATGATCTTCATTTTTGAATGTTGATTTTTAAGCCAGGTTTTTCATTCTTTCTCTCTATATATATATTTACCAATATTTATTTATCATGTGAACATATATACCATGTGATAATAAATAATTTTTCCATTCAGAAAATACATTGTAATATATGTCACTTTGTTAGTAAGAGTACCTCAGTTCAGTTCAGTTGCTCAGTCATGTCCGACTCTTTGCGACACCATGAATCACAGCACACCAGGCCTCCCAGTCCATCACCAACTCCCGGAGTTCACTCAAACTCATGACCATCGAGTTGGTGATGCCATCCATCCATCTCATTCTCTGTCATCCCCATCTCCTCCCACCCCCAATCCCTCCCAGCATCAGAGTCTTTTCCAGTGAGTCAACCCTTCACATGAGGTGGCCAAAGTATTGGCGTTTCAGTTTTAGCATCAGTCCTTCCCATGAACACCCAGGATTGATCTCCTCTAGAATGGACTGGTTGGATCTCCTTGCAGTCCAAGGGACTCTCAAGAGTCTTCTCCAACACCACAGTTCAAAAGCATCAATTCTTCCGTGATCAGCTTTCTTCACAGTCCAACTCTCACATCCATACATGACCATGGGAAAAACCATAGCCTTGACTAGACAGACCTTTGTTGGCAAAGTAATGTCTCTGCTTTCTAATATACTATCTAGGTTGGTCATAACTTTCCTTCCAAGGAGTAAGCATCTTTTAATTTCATGGCTGCAATTAGCATCTGCAGTGATTTTTGGAGCCCCCAAAAATAAAGTCTTACACTGCTTCCACTGTTTCCCCATCTATTTCCCAGTGATGGGACCAGATGCCATGATCTTTGTTTTCTGAATATTGAGCTTCAAGCCAACCTTTTCACTCTCCTCTTTCACTTTCATCAAGAGGCTTCTGAGTTCCTCTTCACTTTCTGCATAAGGGTGGTGTCATCTGCATATCTGAGGTTACTGATATTTCTCCCAGCAATCTTGATTCCAGCTTGTGCTTCTTCCAGCCCAGCGTTCCTCATGATGTACTCTGCGTATAAGTTAAATAAGCAGGGTGACAATATACAACCTTGACGTACTCCTTTTCCTATTTGGAACCAGTCTGTTGTTTCATGTCCAGTTCTAACTGTTGCTTCCAAGAGTACCTCAGACATCCTCAATATCACTGACCTGGGAAGAGAAAGGAAGAAGTATCTGCTAAGTAATCAATGGAATGAGTTCTTGAGGCTAAAACTGTGATCCTATATAATCATAAAAGCTGTTCTGCTGTTGTATTTCTCACCAGTCATCATTTCCAAATGATTTTCCCACTTACAGTTTCCATATATATAAATTATTATTTTTTTTCCAGAGAATTGCATTCAGGCAGAGCTGCAAAGAACACTTTTGGATTGTTTTGGGGACTTTTTTTCTGTTGGGGGCCTGTTGAAATAGAATTTTTCTCCTTTATGAAAAGGTTTTTCATAACTACTTTTCTCAAAGCCTATTTCACATTCTAAGACTATAGATAAATGGATTCAGCATTGAACTCACAAAAGTACAAATCAGTGCCACAATGTTTATCTTGTTTAACATATCACTCATTTGCTAATCTCAGATACACACCTCTATAAAACATAAAGACAGCTGTCAGGTGGGAATCACAGGTGGAGAAGGCTTTGTGTTGTCCTTCGTTGGAATGGATCCTCATAATGGAGATGAAAATGGGAAGGTAGATGAGGATGGTGAGTAGGGAACCTGTGAGGTTAAGTCCTGTGTAGACAAAGTAGTTTGCTTTATCTAAGTGTCAGAACATGTCAACATTAAGAGGGTTGGGTCAGCACAGTAGAAATGGTTAATGGTGTTGGATTCACAAAAGGACAAGTAGGAGGTCAATATCACCTGCATTGTGCCCACCATAGACCCCCAGATGTTGGGGAAAGCGACCAGGCAGATTCACAGTGACCTGGACATCCTTCTGTTGTAATGCAGGGGGTTGCAGATTGCCATGTACCTGGCCTTCGCTTTCGAGCTTTCAATGCTTAGCTTTGACTAGCTTTTATCTAACTAAGGTAACATTCCTAACACTGTGCATGTATTGTTACTTATTAGCAGTAACTCAGTGTTAAATGCCCATTGTATTAAATACCTGGTATGCTGCAGTCCACCAAGTCACAGAATTGGACAGAAGATCTTCTGGAGGAGGAAATGGCAACCCATTCTGGTATTCTTGCCTGGAAAGTTCCATGTACAGAGGAACCTGGTGGGCTACAGTCCATAGAGTCACGTAGAGTAGGACATGACTGAGCGACTGAACACATACTCATCTGCAGGTAGGGAGAGGGATTGGGAATATGATGAAAAAGAAAAAAGCCACAAAATTCACTCTTAGAAATATTTTGACGTTTTTACTTGAATGAAAACACTCGTGGGATTGTCACAAGCCTTCATTAATATACAGAATTCTGAAAGAGCAAATCTGACCACTTTGCCCTGTTTCTGTTGCTTTTGTGGAGGATAGGTTTGGAGGTCATTACTCTGCCATTCTGATACAATGTTTTGGAGATTCATTTAAGTTTTATTAGTACTTCATTCAGTTTTTATTTCTATGTAGTGTCCTGTTATGTGGATATATCACAATTTGTTTAGCTAAGTATCTGCCTCTATATGTTTGAATTTCTTTGTGGTTGTATGCCTTCTTATATTCTTGGATAAAATCCTAATACTTACTGAGCCATAGTTTTAAAGAAAAATTAAGACATTATAAGGCATTTCAGAAGAAAATATCTAGTTTCCCAAAGTAGCTCAATCATTTTACACTTCTTCACATGATATATTTTGAGAGTTACAGTTGATTCACATTGTCTTTATCCATCTTTTTCTGTCAATCTGAAAGGTTGTTGTTGAAAGAAAAGACACAGGGGTTCTTGGCCTCCGGAGGAGAAGAATTCAATCCCGGGCCAGAGACGAGGCTTGATCGCCAGAGCTTTTGTGTAATAAAGTTTTACTGGAGATAGACAAAGCTTCTGACATAGGCATCAGAAGGGAGCAGAAAGAGTGCCCCCCTGCCAGTCTTCAGCTGGATGTTATATAGTCACTATATAGTCTGTTAATGAAAGAAAGAAATGTCTTAAGGCTCAGAATGGCACCAGGCCCCTCACCCATAATATGCATTTTGGGATAATCTTGACACCAGATGATTCATCCCGGGCCATAAAATGATTAACTTGAATCTTGTAGAAGGGCAGATTACCATACAAATAGTTTCGTTTACATAGATTAGGGGAACAATATCTGAGTATAACATACTGGTTTGTCAAGTAGGTTCTGAGCCATTTGGCGGAACTGACTTGAAGAAAAGAGTCTGGGGTAAATGCGTCATACGTTAGCATAGCTTAAGACCAACATTTCCATACGAAAAATGCACTGGTTAACTCAAGATTCGAGAATAGTTAACTTCAGGTGAAACCAGGTGTCATTATGGCAACACAGTATTTTAAGAGAAATTTCCTTTTAAATGTGTATAGAGAAGAAAAAAATATCGCTAGTTTGTTTCCTCCTGCCTCTTAAGAGAGGTAAAAATGTCTGACACTCGCAGGCTATTTCGTCCATTTGGAGACCCCTGGCATTCCTGCCTGTTACCCTCTCAAATATTTTTTTAAAATCAGTTTTTATTGGAGTATAGTTGCTATCCAATGTTGTGTTAGTTTCTACTGTACATTAAAATGAGTCAGCCTTATCAGCCAGTATCAGTTCAGTTCACTTCAGTCGCTCAGTCATGACCGACTCTTTGCAACCCCATGAATCACAGCACGCCAGGCCTCCCTGTCCACCACCAACTCCCGGAGTTCACTCAAACTCATGTCCATCAAGTTGGTGATGCCATCCAGCCATCTCATTCTCTTTCGTCCCCTTCTCCTCCCACCCCCAATCCCTCCCACCATCAGAGTCTTTCCCAGTGAGTCAACTCGTCGCATGAGGTGGCCAAAGTATTGCAGTTTCAGCTTTAGCATCAGTCCTTCCAATGAACACCCAGGATTGATCTCCTTTAGAATGGAATGGTTGGATCTCCTTGCAGTCCAAGGGACTCTCAAGAGTCTTCTCCAACACCACAGTTCAAAAGCATCAATTCTTCAGCGATCAGCTTTCTTCACAGTCCAACTCTCACATCCATACATGACTACTGGAAAACCCACAGCCTTGACTAGACGGACCTTTGTTGGCAAAGTAATGTCTTTGCTTTTAAATATACTATCTAGGTTGGTCATAACTTTCCTTCCAAAGAGTAAGTGTCTTTTAACTTCATGGCTTCAATCAGCATCCGCAGTGATTTTGGAGCCCAAAAAAACAAAGTCTGACACTGTTTCCACTGTTTCCCCATCTATTTCCCATGAAGTGATGGGACCAGATGCCATGATCTTTGTTTTCTGAATGTTGAGCTTCAAGCCAACCTTTTCACTCTCCTCTTTCACTTTCATCAAGAGGCTTTGAGTTCCTCTTCACTTTCTGCCATAAGGGTAGTGTCATCTGCATATCTGAGGTTATTGATATTTCTCCCAGCAATCTTGATTCCAGCTTGTGCTTCTTCCAGCCCAGCGTTCCTCATGATGTACTCTGCGTATAAGTTAAATAAGCAGTGTGACAATATATAACCTTGACATACTCTTTTTCCTATTTGGAACCAGTCTGTTGTTCCATGTCCAGTTCTAACTTTAGCTTCCTGACCTGCATACAGGTTTCTCAAGAGGCAGGTCAGGTGGTCTGGTATTCCCATCTCTTTCAGAATGTTCCACAGTTTATTGTGATCCACACAGTCAAAGGCTTTGGCATAGTCAATGAAGCAGAAATAGATGTTTTTCTGGAACTCTTTTGCTTTCTCCATGATCCAACGGATGTTGGCAATTTGATCTCTGGTGCCTCTGCCTTTTCTAAAACCGGCTTGAACATCTGGAAGTTCAAGGTTCACATATTGCTGAAGCCTGGCTTGGAGAATTTTGAGCATGACTTTACTAGTGTATGAGATGAGTGCAATTGTGTGGTAGCTGCCCCACGTCCAAGAGGCGGTGACTGCGCGGGCACAGGAGGGCCAAGAGGAGATACTCCACATTCAAGGTCAGGAGGGGCGGCCTTGAGGAGGTACCCCTCATCCAAGGTAAGGTGTAGTGGCTGCTCTCTGCTGGAACAGCTGTGAAGAGATACCCCACAACCAAGGTAAGAGAAACCCAAATAAGTTTTCGTAGGTATTAAGAGGGGGCATCAGAGGGCAGACACACTGAAATCATAATCACAGAAAGCTAGTCGATCTGATCACACGGACCACAGCCCTGTCTAACTCAATGAAACTAAGCCATGCCGTGTGGGGCCACCCAAGATGGGCAGGTCATGGTGGAGATGTCTGACAGAATGTGGTCCACTGGAGAAGGGAATGGCAAGCCACTTCAGTATACTTGCCTTGAGAACCCCATGAACATTATCAAAAGACATATAAGTATACCCCCTCCCTTTTGGACTTCCTTCTCATTAGGTCACACAGTGCCTTAAGGAGAGCTCTCTGTGCTATACAGTGTGTTCTCATCGCATGCATGCTCAGCTGCTCAGCGTGTCCAACTCTTCACAACCTCATGGACTGTAGCCTGCCAGACTCCTCAGTCCTTGGGATTTTCAGGGCAAGAATATTGGAGTGGGTTTGCCATTTCCTCCTTCAGAGGATCTTCCCAACCCAGAGATCAGACCTACATGTTTTATGCCTCCTTCATTAGCAGGTAGGTTCTTACAACTAGCGCCACCTTGGAAGGTTTAGTTACCTATTTAATATCAACAGTGTATATATCTCAATCCCACTCTCCCAATTCTTGTTATTAATGAGGATGTGAAGTGGCATCTCAAGGGAGTTACAATTTATATTTCCTTAACAATTATACATATTGAAATTCTTTTCATATGTTTTTTTGACAATTCATATATTTTTGTTTATGAAATGTATTAAGATCTTAGATTAAAAAAAAAAAAAAACTGGTTGTATTTTGATCACTGAATAGTGGAGGATCTGTATGCATTCTGAGTAGAAATCCTTGCCAACATTACTCAGTATGAATATTTTTCCTAGTCTGTGGCTTTTCTAGTCTTTGTGCTCCTCAAAACTCTCCCTTAGTTCACTTTTTTCTATTTCTCACTATCAGTGTGTGGCCTCACCTTAGAGTTAATAGAGAAAATGACATTTTAAAAAATAATTGATATTCTTTCTTCCTTACTGTAATGTAAGTACTAAACTTATCTACCATATTCCCTGCTTCCATGGTATTAAAAGTGATGGCTACTGTCTCTCTGCTAAAGATTTCACATACACTATCAATCCTGTACATATTGCTATGTACCAATATCAGCCTCAGAGGAGACTCTAGTTCCCAAAGCATACACTTTTGAAAAACAAAAGAAAATTTAATTGGCTTTTATTTTTTTTTAATACTCTAGGGACTATACTTAAGAAATACATTATAAATAGTCCCCTCTTATTTTATTCAAAATGTCATAATTTCAGTTTTACAGGTAGGTCATTTGATATACTTGTTCCCTAAGTATAAGTTCTGTTCTTTTTTGTGGAGATTAGTATTCACCATATGCAAAAAAAAAAAAAAAAATGCATTTAAAAGTGTTAGGTAGGTAGAATAGGGAAAAGGACTCCAAAATGGCAGTGGCCAAAAGACAAGGAAGGGAAAAGCCCACGAAAATAGAACAAAGGAAGGTCCGAGGACTGGAGTGAAGACTGCAGGTAGAACAGCACTCCTAAGTCCAATTTGCATAGGGCAGGCTCAGGGGTAAGAAAACGTATAAAAGGAGGAGCCAAGCGCATGCTTGCTCGCTCTCTACCACTTGCGTACACTCTCTCCCTCCCCTACCCCCGTATGCATGCTCTCTTTCTCTCTCTACCCCCCCACCCCACCCCCACCCACCATGCGTGCACTTGTGCGCTCCTCCACTCTCTTCTCTTCTTGGAGGATGAATTCTCCTGCTATCTTCTAAATAAAATAGAACTGTAACACTGATTTGTCTAAGAGCTATGACACGGTTTGTTCAAGACCCAAGAGCTGTGATGTGCCAAGGGCTTTAATGTCCGTCGCCCCAAATCATTGTTGTGACAAGACAAGAACCAAGGAACATACACTCGCCTGACAAAAGCATTCCACATTCATTTTTTTCACATTTTTTGCTTCTAACTGAGATTATGTCATATATCTCCCCCCATCCCCCGCTAAATGAGTCGTTTTTAATGGTGAAGATTTCAGCAAGTTTAGAAATTGTAAAGGGACCAGGAAAGAAAATGATACACAGAATTCCTAGGTTCAAATATTTGGCTTAATCATAAGTTCCAGATGTCTTCATTCTTAGTCTTGGTACTTGCTCATGTTTTTGTGTGATCACATCAGGAAGATATGGCAAGTATACAGAGACAAGAAGTGCCAGTGTGACATCTCTGCAGCCAGACAATGCAGAGAGAGCAGTCATGCTCACAATACAAAAGGACACGCATTGCCTAAAATAGGAATTCTAATGCCTATGGGCTTCTGTGTGTGTGTGTGTGTGAACTTAACCTTTTAGAATTCAAATTTTCCAACTCCTGGAAATGAACTAATGCTTTATGTAAACTACAGAAAACAGATGAGAAGGGTGTTCCAGGCAGCACAGTTAAATACAAGGACCACTTCTGTACTTGTAAAAACCACTGTGCTGCCTCAAAGGATAAATCAAAGTTTAACAAATCAAAGACAGCTACCCCACAACATGACTCCAATTCAGAGGAGACAAGTACTGCTGTGGTTTCCAAACAGTACGTGATATATCTTTATCTCTGGGTTTACTACTTGTTCCTTCTCCTACAATATATACTTCATGAGGCTGGAGATTTTTTTCACTGCTGTAGCACTAGAATCTAGAAAAGGAAAAAAACTCAATCTTTACAGTGTAGAAGAATAAATTGAGTGTGTGTATGAATTATTCATTCTGTTTATTCTTAATCATATTTTGAGATAAATTTCACTAATTCAATGTCCTTTGAATGAAATTAAGTCATACAACTATGGGTTTCAGGTGAAAATGCAGTACTGAACATTTATATTCTGTTTTATATCTAAAACAATCAGTTCAAGGCATTTTAGTCACTCAGTCTTGTCCAACTCTCTGCAATCCCATGGACTGCAGCACTCCAGACTTCCCTGTCCATCACCATCTCCCGGAGCTTGCTCAAACTCATGTCTATCAGTCGGTGATGCCATCCAGCCATCTCATATTCTGTTGTCCCCTTCTCCTCCTGCCTTCAATCTTTCCCAGCATTAGGGGCTTCTCCAATGAGTCAGTTCTTTGCATCAGGTGGACAAAGCATTAGAGTTTCAGCTTCAGAATCAGTCCTTCTAATAATATTCAGGACTGATTTCCTTTAGGATGGACTGGTTTGATCCCCTTGCAGTCCAAGGGACTCTCGAGAGTCTTCTCCAACACCACAGTTCAAAAGCATCAATTCTTCGGTGCTCAGCTTCCTTTATAGTACAGCTCTCACTTTATAGTCCAATACCACCAGGCGGGATCTGAAACAATAGGCTGTAAGAACTGGTGGGGCTCTAGAAATATAGTTTTCTTCATTTGTCCATTTGAAAGATGAAGATGCCTTGTCGCTTTTCATACCTGATTTTCATGCCTTTGGCTTTTTATTCCCACAAAGTTTGAAAAAAAATATCAAAGTGTAGTTCCCTTAAAAGATAGATATAAATATGTGAATATGTATAATACATAATATTATTAGATCATAGCATTTATTAATATATATTAATAATAATCAACATATAATAAGTAACGTTATAACTAATATATATTATATTATATATATAACATATAATCATATATAAATTATATAAGAACTAATATGCTTTTGAACTGTGGTGTTGGAGGAGACTCTTGAGAGTCCCTTGTACCGCAAGGAGATCCAACCAGTCCATTCTAAGGGAGATCGATCCTGGGTGTTCATTGGAAGGATTGATGCTGAGGCTGAAACTGCAATACTTTGGCCACCTCATGCGACGAGTTGACTCACTGGAAAAGACTCTGATGCTGGGAAAGGTTGGGGGCGGGAGAAGAAGGGGACGACCGAGAATGAGATGGCTGGATGGTATCACCGACTCTGTGGACATGAGTTTGAGTGAACTCAGGGAGTTGGTGATGGACAGGGAGGCCTGGCGTGCTGTGATTCATGGGGTCGCGGAGAGTCAGACACGACTGAGCGACTGAACTGAACTGAACTGAATACATAGAGACGCCGGCCCCGGCGGCGCAGACGCGACGCGAGAGACGCCGGCCCCGGCGGCGCAGACGCGACGCGAGAGACGCCGGCCCCGGCGGCGCAGACGTGACGCGAGAGACGCCGGCCCCGGCGGCGCAGACGCGACGCGAGAGACTCCGGCCCCGGCGCAACGAACCACGCAAAGAGGTGCGGCCGTGAGGAGCTACCCAACGCCTGAGGCCAGGGCCGGCGGCCGAGAGGAGCTACCCCACGTCCAACAGGCGGTGGCTGCGCGGGCGCAGGAGGGCCGAGAGGAGCTACTCCGCGTTCAAGGTCAGGAGGGGCGGCCTCGAGGAGATACCCCTCGTCCAAGGTAAGGTACAGCGGCTGCACTTTGCTGGAGCGGCTGTGAAGAGATTTTCCACGACCAAGGTAAGAGAAACCCAAATAAGACGGTAGGTATTGCTAGGGGGCACCAGAGGGCGGACAGACTGATATCATAATCACAGGAAACTAGCCAATCTGATCACATGGACCACAGCCGAATGTGGTCCACTGGAGAAGGGAATGGCAAACCACTTCAGTATACTTGCCTTGAGAACCCCATGAACAGTAACAAAGGGCAAAATGATAGGATACTGAATGAGGAATTACCCAGGTCAGTAGGTGCCCAGTATGCTACTGGAGCTCAGTGGAGAAATAACTATAGAAGGAATAAAGGGATGGAGCAAAAGCAAAACCAGTACCCAGTTGTGGATGTGACCAGTGATAGAAGCAAGGTCCGGTGCTGTAAAGAGCAGTATTGCATAGGAACCTGGAATGTTAGGTCCATGAATCAAGGCAAATTGGAAGTGGTCAAACAGGAGATGGCAAGAGTGAACGTTGACATTCTAGGAATCAGTGAATTAAAATGGACTGGAATGGGTGAATTTAACTCAGACGACCATTATATCTACTACTGTGGGCAGGAATCCCTTCGAAGAAATGGAGTAGCCATCATGGTCAACAAAAGAGTCCGAAATGCAGTACTTGGATGCAATCTTAAAAATGACAGGATGATTTCTGTTCGTTTCCAAGGCAAACCATTCAATATTACAGTAATCCAGGCCTATGCCCCAACGAGTAGTGCTGAAGAAGCCGAAGTTAATCGGTTCTATGAAGACCTACAAGACCTTTTAGAACTAACACCCAAAAAAGATGTCCTTTTCATTCTAGGGGACTGGAATGCAAAAGTAGGAAGTCAAGAAACACCTGGAGTAACAGGCAAATTTGGCCTTGGAGCACGGAATGAAGCAGGGCAAAGGCTAATAGAGTTTTGTCAAGAGAATGCACTGGTCATAGCAAACACCCTCTTCCAACAACACAAGAGAAGACTCTACACATGGACATCACCAGATGGTCAACACCGAAATCAGATTGATTATATTCTTTGCAACCAAAGATGGAGAAGCTGTATACAGTTAGCGAAAACAAGACCAGGAGCTGACTGTGGCTCAGATCACGAACTCCTTATTGCGAAGTTCAGACTTAAATTGAAGAAAGTAGGGAAAACCACTAGACCATTCAGATATGACCTCAATCAAATCCCTTATGATTATACAGTGGAAGTGAGAAATAGATTTAAGGGACTAGATCTGATTGATAGAGTGCCTGATGAACTCTGGACGGAGGTTCGTGACATTGTACAGGAGACAGGGACCAAGACCATCCCCATGGAAAAGAAATGCAAAAGAGCGAAATGGCTGTCTGAGGAGGCCTTACAAATAGCTGTGAAAAGAAGAGAGGCGAAAAGCAAAGGAGAAAAGGAAAGATACAAGCATCTAAATGCAGAGTTCCAAAGAATAGCAAGGAGAGATAAGAAAGCCTTCCTCAGTGATCAATGCAAAGAAATAGAGGAAAACAACAGAATAGGAAAAACAAGAGATCTCTTCAAGAAAATTAGAGATTCCAAGGGAACATTTCATGCAAAGATGGGCTTGATAAAGGACAGAAATGATATGGACCTAACAGAACCAGAAGATATTAAAAAGAGGTGGCAGGAATACACAGAAGAACTGTACAAAAAAGATCTTCACGACCAAGATAGTCACGATAACGTGATCACTGACCTAGAGCCAGACATCTTGGAATGTGAAGTCAAGTGGGCCTTAGAAAGCATCACTACGAACAAAGCTAGTGGAGGTGATGGAATTCCAGTTGAGCTATTTCAAGTCTTGAAAGATGATGCTGTGAAAGTGCTGCACTCAATATGCCAGCAGATTTGGAAAACTCAGCAGTGGCCACAGGACTGGAAGAGGTCAGTCTTCATTCCAATCCCAAAGAAAGGCAATGCCAAAGAATGCTCAAACTACCGCACAATTGCACTCATCTCACACGCTAGTAAAGTCATGCTCAAAATTCTCCAAGCCAGGCTTCAGCAGTATATAAACCGTGAACTCCCAGATGTTCAAGCAGGTTTTAGAAAAGGCAGAGGCACCAGAGATCAGATTGCCAACATCCGCTGGATCATGGAGAAAGCAAGAGAGTTTCAGAAAAACATCTATTTCTGCTTTATTGACTATGCCAAAGCCTTTGACTGTGTCGATCACAATAAACTGTGGAACATTCTGAAAGAGATGGGAATCCCAGACCACCTGACCTGCCTCTTGAGAAACCTGTATGCAGGTCAGGAAGCAACTGTTAGAACTGGACATGGAACAACAGACTGGTTCCAAATAGGAAAAGGTGTACGTCAAGGTTGTATATTGTCACCTTGCTTATTTAACTTATATGCAGAGTACATCATGAGGAATGCTGGGCTGGAAGAAGCACAAGCTGGAATCAAGATTGCTGGGAGAAATATCAATAACCTCAGATATGCAGATGACACTACCCTTATGGCAGAAAGTGAAGAGGAACTCAAAAGCCTCTTGATGAAAGTGAAAGAGGAGAGTGAAAAGGTTGGCTTGAAGCTCAACATTCAGAAAACTAAGATCATGGCATCTTGTCCCATCGCTTCATGGGAAATAGATGGAAAAACAGTGGAAACAGTGTCAGACTTTGTTTTTTTGGGCTCCAAAATCACTGCAGATGCTGATTGCAGCCAGGAAATTAAAAGACGCTTGCTCCTTGGAAGGAAAGTTATGACCAACCTTGATAGTATATTAAAAAGCAGAGACATTACTTTGCCAACCAAGGTCCGTCTAGTCAAGGCAATGGTTTTTCCCGTGGTCATGTATGGATGTGAGTGTTGGACTGTGAAGAAGGCTGACCGCCGAAGAATCGATGCTTTTGAACTGTGGTGTTGGAGAAGACTCTTGAGAGTCCCTTATACTGCAAGGAGATCCAACCAGTCCATTCTAGAGGAGATCAATCCTGGGTGTTCATTGGAAGGACTGATGCTAAAGCTGAAACTGCAATACTTTGGCCACCTCATGCGACGAGTTGACTCACTGGAAAAGACTCTGATGCTGGGAAAGGTTGGGGGCGGGAGGAGAAGGGGACGACGGAGAATGAGATGGCTGGATGGCATCACCGACTCGATGGACATGAGTTTGAGTGAACTCCGGGAGTTGGTGATGGACAGGGAGGCCTGGCGTGCTGTGATTCATGGGGTCGCGGAGAGTCGGACACGACTGAGCGACTGAACTGAACTGAACCAATATTTGATTAGTGATATATGCATATATACAAACAAGAGAGAGATTGAGATATAGTGGGAAAAAGCATAATAGTACTGAGATATAGGATTAAATATTTGTGAAGAAATCCTGATGAATTTGTTGAAAAAACAAATAGAAATTTCTTCACAGATGAATTGATCAATAAGTTACTGTAAAAGGTATGGAATGAATTCAGAGCTTGTATAACACAGAATTCTTCACTTTCTTTGTCACTTTCAGTTCTCTAGGAATAAGAATATGTTTTCCCCAAATCACACAATAGTGACTTAACTCATTCTCCTGGGACTCACAGATGACCCAGTGTTACAGAAGGCCCTGTTTGGGGTGTTCCTGGTGATCTACCTAATCACAATGGTGGGAAATCTGAGCATGATCATGCTGATCAGGACCAATCCCCACCTCCAGACTCCCATGTATTTCTTCCTCAGCCACCTCTCTTTTGCAGACCTTTGCTATTCCTCCAATGTTACTCCAAATATGCTGCACAATTTCCTCTCAGACCAGAAGACCATCTCCTATGCTCGATGCTTCACACAGTGTCTTCCCTTCATTGCCCTGGTGATCACTGAACTTTATCTCCTTGCTTCAGTGGACTTGGACCGCTATGTAGCCATCTGCAGCCCTCTCCATTACAGCACCAGGATGTCCAAGGATGTTTTCATCTTTCTAGTCACAGTCCCTTATACTTGTGGATTCCTCAGTGGTCTCTCTCAGGCACTGCTGACCTTTCACTTGTCCTTCTGTGACTCCCTTGAGATCAACCATTTCTACTGTGCTGATCCTCCTCTGATAATGTTGGCCTGCTCTGACACCTATGTCAAAAAGATGGCGATGTTTGTAGTTGCTGGTTTCACTCTCTAAAGTTCTCTCTTCATCATTCGTCTGTCCTACATTTTCATCATTGCATTCATCTTGAATAGCCATTCTGCAAAAAGCAGGTACAAAGCCTTTTCTACTTGTGGTTCCCACCAGACAACAGTCATTCTATTTTATGGAACCCTCTTCTGCATATACTTAAGGCCTCCATCTAAGAACTCTGTAGAGGAGCCCAAAATAATTGAAGTCTTTTATACATTTTTGAGTCCAGTGTTGAACCCATTCATCTACAGTCTAAGGAAGAAGCATGTGATCCATGCCATGAGGCATGTGATTAAGGTAAATTTTTTTCATAAAATTACAGTTTAGGTGCTTGTTCATATTTAAGGTGTCTGTAATAACACAGGGGTTACTTCAAAGGAAAAGCCTATTAGTCTATTGTCACAATTAGTTTATCTTCATGAGTTCTCACTGATGTTGCATAATTTCTCCTCAAAATTTATACTTTGAAGACAAATGTTTTCAATAAGCCCATTTAATATTTTACTAAATTTATTCACGTGGGGATAACTATTATATTAATATTAATTCACTCTGATGTGAACACTGCCAATCAATCTTCTTTGAATTAAATTGTCTACAGAGCCATAGTGAGGCTCAAAATAGGATGATTGCTTTTTAACTTCTTTTAAAAATTTATGAAAAAGTTTCTTCTTCAATGTGTGGTGTAGAACAATCACTCCAGTGCCTGACTAGTCACTGGAATCACTTCAGGGAAACTTGAAGTACACGGATCACCCATAGCTTTAAATTTTTCCCCCCAACCAATATTATAGATATCTTGAGAAACTTTTTACCCATTTACAAATATTGGCTGTGGTTTGCAATTTTGAAAATGAACTCTCAACACCTGCTTATGAACTTCCAGGAATAGGGATCCAATTCAGTCATTAATATAGTATAATGACAGTCTAAGTATATTTTTTCATGCTTTTGCTCTAAATTAGAATAAATTTATTGAGCAAACATAGCCTAGCAATTGGCTTCTGCAAACACAAGAATACTCTAAAACAATATACAAATGAAGAGATGTGTAGATATCTTTCTGCAAGTGGACAGTGTTGTTTTATTTGGTTCATAAGTATGGCAGAAATCAGCTCAACACTGTAAAGCAATTTTCTATTAAAAATTAAAAAACAAATACAAAAGTAGTTGCTCATTATTTTCTAGGCAAGTCTGTTCCAATAGTTTCCCAAATACCTTTTGAGAAGTGAAAGTCTCTCAGTCATGTCCAACCCTTTGGGACCCCCATGGATTATACAGTCCATGGAATTCTCCTGGCCAGAATACTGGAGTGGATAGCCTTTCCCTTCTTCTGGAGATCTTCCCAACCCAGGGATCCAAACCAGGTCTCCCACATTGCAGGCTGATTATTTACCAGCTGGGCCACCAGGGAATCCTAAGAATACTGGAGTGGATAGTATATCCCTTCCCCAGTGGATCTTCCCAACCCAGGAATGGAACTGTGGTCTCCTGCATTGCAGTCGGATTATTTTCCAGTTGAGATACAAGGGAAGCCCTCTTTTGAGAAAATCAATAGCAAATAAAGTTACATAAAAAGATACATAATTCATCCACACTGATCCTTGAATTATTAGTGAGCTATATTGTTCTATATTGAAGCATATATTTAATTTTAAATGGCCTTGAATGCTTCAGTTCAGTTCACTTGCTCAGTCATGTCCGACTCTTTGCAACCCCATGGACTGCAGCATACCAGACTTCCCTGTCCATCACCTACTCCTAGAGATCACTCAAACTCATGTCCTTGTAGTTCAGTGGTGATGTCCATGTGTAGAGTCTTTTCTTGTGTTGTTAGAAGAGGGTGTTTGCTATGACCAGTGTATTCTCTTGGCAGAACTCTGTCAACCTTTGCTTCATTCTGTACTTCATTCAAATTTGCCTGTTACTCCAGGTGTTTCTTGACTTCCTACTTTTGCATTCCAGTCCTCTATAGTGAAAAGTACATCTTTTGGGGGTGTTAGTTCTAGAAGGACTTGTAGGTCTTCATAGAACCGTTCAACTTCAGCTTCTTCAGCAGTATTGGTCAGGGCATAGATTAAATTCACCCATTCCAGTCCATCTTAGTTTGCTGATTCCTAGAATGTCGATGTTCACTCTTGACCACTTTCAATTTGTCTTGATTCATGGACCTAACATTCCAGGTTCCTATCAAATATTGCTTTTTACAGCATTGAAACTTTTTGTCTTTTTTTTCCTTTTATTGATCTCTTTTATTTCTTTTTCTTTTTTATCTTTATTGATCTCTTTTATTTCTTTCTTTTTTCTTTTTCTTTTTTTTTTTTTTTTTACTTTACAATATTCTATTGGTTTTGCTATACATTGACATGAATCTGCCCCAGGTGTACATGTGTTTCCCATCTTGAACCCCTCTCCGACTTCCCTCCCTATACCATCCCTCTGGTTCATCCCAGTGCACCAGCCCCAAGCATCCTGTATCATGCATCGAACCTGGACTGGCGAGTTGCTTCACATATGATAATATACATGTTTCAATGCCAGTCTCCCAAATCATCCCACCCTCGTCCTCTCCCACAGAGTCCAAAAGACTGTTCTATACATCTGTGTCTCTTTTGCTGTCCCATATACAGAGTTAACGTTACCATCTTTCTAAATTCCATATATATGCGTTAGTATACTCTATTGGTATTTTTCTTTCTGGCTTACTTCACTCTGTATAATAGGCTCCAGTTTCATCCATCTCATTAGAACTGATTCAAATGTATTCTTTTTAATTGCTGAGTAATACTCCATTGTGTATATGTACCACAGCTTTCTTATCCATTCGTCTGCTGATGGACATCTAGGTTACTTCCATGTCCTCGCTATTATAAACAGTGTTGTGATGAACATTAGAGTACATGTGTCTCTTTCAATTCTGGTTTCCTCGGTGTGTATGCCCAGCAGTGGGATTGCTGGGTCGTAAGGCAGTTCCAATTTTTTAAGGAATCTCCACACTGTTCTCCATAGTGGCTGTACTAGTTTGCATACCCCATCAGTGTAAGAGGGTTCCCTTTTCTCCACCCTCTCCCCAGCATTTATTTCTTCTAGACTTTTGGATAGCAGCCATTCTGACTGGTGTGAAATGGTACCTCATTGTGGTTTTGATTTGCATTTCCCTGATAATGAGTGATACTGAGCATCTTTTGATTTGTTTGTTAGCCATCTGTATGTCTTCTTTGGAGAAAAGTCTGTTTAAATCTTTGGCCCATTTTTTGATGAGGTCGTTTATTTTTCTGGAATTGAGCTGCAGGAGTTGCTTGTATATTTTTGAGATTAATTCTTTGTCAGTTGCTTCATTTGCTATTATTTTCTCCCATTCTGAAGGCTGTCTTTTCACCTTGCTTATAGTTTCCTTTGCTGTGCAGAAGCTTTTGATTTTAATTAGGTCCCATTTGTTTATTTTTGCTTTTATTTCCAATATTCTGGAAGGTGGGTCATGGAGGATCCTGCTGTGATTTATGTCAGAGAGTGTTTTGCCTATGTTCTCCTCTAGGAGTTTTATAGTTTCTGGTCTTACATTTAGATCTTTAATCCATTTTGAGTTTATTTTTGTGGATGGTGTTAGGAAGTGTTCTAGTTTCATTCTTTTACAAGTGGTTGACCAGTTTTCCCAGCACCACTTGTTAAAGAGTTTGTCTTTTTTCCATTCTATATTCTTGCCTCCTTTGTAAAAGATAAGGTTTCCCTAGGTGCGTGGATTTATCTCTGGGTTTTCTATTTTGTTCCATTGATCTATATTCTGTCGTTATGCCAGTACCATGCTGTCTTGATGACTGTGGCTTTGTAGTAGAGCCTGAAGTCCGGCATGTTGATTCCCCCAGTTCCATTCTTCTTTCTCAAGATTGCTTTGGCTATTTGAGGTTTTTTGTATTTCCATACAAATTGTGAAATTATTTCTTCTATCTCTGTGAAAAATACCGTTGGTAGCTTGATAGGGATTGCATTGAATCTTGCTTCTATCACAAGTCCCATCCACAACTGCGTGTTGTTTTTGCTTTGGCCCCATCCCTTCTTTGTTTCTGGAGATATTTCTTCACTGATCTCCAGTAGAATATTGGGCACCTACTGACCTGGGGATTTCATCTTTCAATGCCCTATCTTTTTGCCTTTTCATGCTGTTCATGGGGTTCTCAAGGCAAGTATACTGAAGTGGTTTGCCATTCCCTTCTCCAGTGGACCACATTCTGTCAGACCTTTCCACCATGACCCATCCATCTTGGGGGGGGGTGGGGAGGCCCACATGGCATGGCTTAGTTTCATTAAGTTAGACATGTGATCAGATTAGCTAGTTGTCTATGATTGTGGTTTCAGTCTGTCTGCTCTCCCATGCCCTCTCTCAGCGTCCACCGTCTTACTTGGGTTTCTCTTATCCTGGACGTGGGGTATCTCTTCATGGCCGCTCCAGCAAAGCACAGCCACCGTTCCTTATCTTGGACGTGGGGTAGCTCCTCTTGGCCACGCTTGTCCACCATTGCAGCCGCCGACTTTATAATTTAAATTATATTTACATAAAGATCCTTTAATTTTAAATATAAAATAAAATTTTATATTTAATAAATAATATAATAATATTTATTATATTATAAAATTATAGTTATATTAATATAATATATATATAATTTAATAAATAAATTTAAAATTATAATTTTAAATATAAAATTAAAGGATCTTTATTTATTAATAGTAATACTGGAATATGAAAATGGAAAAAAGCAAGGGTTCAAAATCTGTTCTCTAAATGTATTCAACTGGTTGGTGATCCAAGTTCCTTGTAATTCAAGCTGCGACTGTTTGCCCCTTTTCCTTTTAAAAATACGGTGCTTGTGAATAGGTTGAGATCTTCAAAGGTAAACAAGCCATCTTTATTTGTTTGTTAAGAGTGAGTGACAAAGACAAGTGAGTATCAATATTTCTAACTATTATTTTTTAATCTGGAACCTTTTTTTTTTTATTTTACTTCTCAGAAAATTCATCCAAGTAAAGGATTTTTTCTTCTTGAGATTAAATATCACTATCACAGTAGATATGATACTATACTATAAAATTGAGAAATAGCAAAATAAATAAAAGTTGAATTTCAATAAGTTGTTTTTGATTCATGGATGTTTTCTTTGTTGAATTTGTGTCTACTATCTTCACACAATAAAATTATATTCCCAGTGTTATTACGGGTGTGAGAAAATTAGGGTACTCATTTGCTGGGGTTGATGTCAGACACGACTAAATTCAAAAAGAAAATATATATATATAAAGGTAACTAAGAATAAAATTTCACTTCATGGGAAATAGATGGGGAAACAGTGGGAACAGTACCAGACTTTATTTTTGGGGGCTCCAAAATCACTGTGGATGCTGATTGCAGCCATGAAATTAAAAGACGTTTACTTCTTGGAAGGAAAGCTATGACCAACCTAGATAGCATATTAAAAAGCAGAGACATTACTTTGCCAACCAAGGTCCATCTAGTCAAGTCTATGGTTTTTCCAGTGGTCATGTATGGATGTGAGAGTTGGACTGTGAAGAAAGCTGATCGCCAAAGCATTGATGCTTTTGAAATGTGGTGTTGGAGAAGACTCTTGAGAGTCCCTTGTACTGCAAGGAGATCCAACCAGTCCATTCTAAAGGAGATCAATCCTGGGCGTCCTTTGGAAGGACTGATGCTAAAGTTGAAACCCCAATACTTTGGCCACCTCATGCAAAAAGTTGACTCACTGGAGAAGACTCTGATGCTGGGAGGGCTTGGGGGCAGGAGGAGAAGGGAACGACAGAGAATGACATGACTGGATGGCATCACCGACTGGGTGGACATGAGTTTGAGTGAACTCTGGGAGTTGGTGATGGACAGGGAGGCCTGGTGTCCTGTGATTCATGGGGTCGCAAAGAGTCGGACACGACTGAGTGACTAAACTGAACTGAACTGAACTGAACTGAAGAATAAAATGGTGGAACTCTACCTTAATGTAAATACTATACACTAGAAGCCATAACTTATATGCATAAAAATGTTCCTAAAGGTAGGAGAAAGAAAAACTCCTTAAATATTAAAAGGAAGTGGTGAGTGGATATGACTATATGTGTCATATCAATGTTAATTTACATTATGCTTTTAAATAAAGATCAATTCCAAAGATTATCAAGCAGTCTGAAAATACAACTTAGTTTCAAAACACTAAAACCAAATTTCCACACATATTAGAATAGCTGTTATTTTAAAATTGTTTGTGGATAGACAAGAACTGAAGGGTAATATGTAAAATTATGGCACAATAATTTTTAATATTGTAGGAAAAAATGATGTAAGTCTCTTATATAAGAAATGAAAACTCCAAGTCAGAAAAGTGTAGCTCCCATTCATAAGGGTGTCTGCTTTGATTAAAGGAAGCTAATGAAACAAATTATTGGATTATTAAATTACAGTATTAGGGTTTTGTTTCAAATAATAACTGGGATATAGTGAAGGACCGGAAAGTCTGGTATTCTGTAGTCCATGACGTCACAAAGAGTTGACATGATTGAGTGACTGAACAACAATAATAAAACATATATATGTTTTTACATTCAAATGATATAGACAAGCATTCATCAAAGGTTTATTCAGAACACACTTTGAAGATTAGAGAAATGAGATTTTTGAGAGGATGTTCAGCTTTCATTAAGGGAATAAGTCATATATCACAGGGAAGTAAATTAGCTTCTTGAGGAAATACACTGTAATGCACATTGCTTTGCTGGTAAGAGTACCTCAGTGATGCTCAATATTGAAGACTTACGAAGATAAAGGAAGAAATATCTGCCAAGAAAGTGGAAATGAGTCCTTCAGTGAGACTAAAAGCTTAAACCTGCTTAATCATAAGAAACCGACTTTTGTTGTATTTTCTTTCAAACAACACTTCCATTCTTTGTTTCCATTAGACTTGATCCCAAGCTCTGCAAGCATGTGTGCCAGTGTGCATGTGTGCTGAGTCAGGTCCGATTCTTTGCTACTCCATGGACTGTAGTCTGTCAGGCTCCTCAGTCTATGGATTCTCCAGGCAAGAATACTGGAGTGGATTGAATTCTTCCGGCAAGATGGTATATTTTGGGGTTGCTTTTGAGATACTTTTTTTTCTTTCTTTTTTTTTTTTAACTAGGAAACTGTCAAAAGAGAACTCTTCTTCATTGTACCAAGGTTTCTTGTAAATATTCTTCTTAACGCCTGTTTCACATCATTGTTCCTGAGGCTATAGATAAATGGATTCAGCATGGGATTCACAAAAATGCAAATCACTGACACAATTTTCCCTTGTTCCACAGATTGCTTGTTTGCTGGTCTCAGATACATGCAAGTCAGGGACCCGTAGAACATAATGACAGCTGTCAGGTGGGAGCCACAGGTGGAGAAGGCTTTGCGTTGCCCTTCACTGGAACGGATCCTCATAATGGTGATAAAAATGAAAATGTAGGAGATGAGGATAATGAGTAGGGAACCTGTGAGGTTAATCCCTGCAGACACAAACAGTGCAGTTTGCTTTATGTAAGTGTCAGAACATGTCAACATTAAGAGGGGCGGATCAGCACAGTAGAAATGGTTGATGGTGTTGGAGCCACAAAAGGACAAGCGGGAGGTCAATATTACCTGCATTGTGCCGACCATAGACCCCCCAGAGGTAGGGGAAAGTGACCAGGCAGATGCACAGTGACCTGGACATCCTTCTGTTGTAATGCAGGGGGTTGCAGATTGCCATGTACCTGTCATAGGCCATAGCACCAAGCATGTAATACTCAGTAAGAAGTAGAGTCACAAAAACAAAACATTGTGCTAGGCACCCCACGTAGGAAATGGTTTTTTTCTCTGATAAGAAGTTAACGAGCATCTGAGGAGAGACATTTGTAGAGTAAAAAATGTCTACGCATGCTAAATGGGTGAGGAAAAAGTACATGGGGGTTTGCAGCCGGGGAGTGAATCTGATTAATAAAATCATCCCAAAGTTCCCAGTCAGGGTGATGAGATAAATCAGGAGAAACACCATAAAAAGGATGGGCTGCAGCTCTAGTTGACTGGTAAGTCCCAGCAGAATAAACTCAGTCGCCTCTGTGCCATTGTGTGAAGGAAATGTATCCATTTTTATATTCTCTAATAAGAGAAGAAATGTTTTCGGATATAAAAAGAAATAGGTTGTATGAAATTCAAAAACAGACAAAATAAATCAGCACTAAAACAAGCTTGTTCTCAAAAGAGAGGTCTAACTACGTTGTCACTACCCTGAGAGATGGAGGAGTCTCACTAGATGCCTCCGAGGGTTGCTGGTGCTGGGCAAACCGGAATCCATTTCACAAGCATGTTTTGAAGTCCAGGCAGCATCAATGCAGGCTGCTCCGCAATCTCCATCTATCTCTACTAAAACATAAAGAATCTGACTGAACTCTTCTGTGTCCCTCATTAGGCTATGTACTAGGAAACACTGATGCTCAACCAAACTACTGCCTTTGTTTGATCATGACATAATTCTGGATCAGGGAATGGAGAAAATGGTTGGTTTTCTGTACATTGGTTCTATTTTTGACAGTAAAGGTGAACATTCCATAATCAGAGTAGTATTCTCTTCTTGAGAGCCTGTGTACATTTATTCAGATTCAGTTTCTTCCTTATTTCTTACTTACTTTCCAGCAGCAATAAACTTCTCCCAGCCCCTTGATAGTCTGTCCCTCCCTTTTCCTATGTTTCAAATCAACAGTAGATAGTCTCAGGTTATTTCTTCATTTGGTCCCCACTGTGATCTCACTGATCTCTCACTCTTTATCTTGATGTGCACTGTGTTTAGCATCTTGATTGTTTGCTGCGATACTCTTTCTGTTCTATGCTTTGGTTTTCTGGCCACGAAGCATGGGATCTTGGCTCCCCATCCAGGGGTTGGACCGGCGTCCCCGCACTGGAAAGAGAAATCTTAACCCATGGACTGCCAGGGAAGCCCCTCACTAATTTCTTATTAATTCATACATCTCAGTTTACTTTATATTACATATATGTGTGTGTGTGTGTGTGTGTGTGTGTGTGTGTGTATTTCAGATTCACATTTCAATTAATCTCATACCTTTGACTTCATATCTTATATCTAAACTATCTGAAAGTCTTGTCTGCTCTACCTCTAACACATTACTTATTGAATATTACAGCAGCTTGTCAGCATTTTCTCTGCTACCAGTCAAATCTAAGCTACTCTAATGCCTAAGCTACTATAATGATTTTCCTTCTTCCACATTTGAAATCTTCTATCCTCCAACATAAGCCAATTATCTTTTTTTTTTTTTGCATATTTACTCTTTCTTTTAATTTTTTTTTCTTTTAATCTTTAAATTATGAAAAGATGCTAACACATTTGCAGGAGACTTGGAAAATACATAGCAAAGTTATATATATTTCCACTATATATTACAATTTTTAAATAGGTAAATTAAACTCTCAAAAATTAATTGAATGAATATACAAAGAAGTAGAAGGATATATTAGACTGAAAAGCACTGTGAACCAATTCAACATAATTAAGATTTGTACAATTTTGACATAACAGTGGGATACAAATTCTATTTAAGTTCCCATAAAGTATAAATGAGAAGACAGTGGAACATATCCAGGAATTTAAGATTGCCGCTGATCTTTTATAAATACAAATTACATCATGTTGGTGACCTGGGAAAATGGCGCTACACTTTCCATCACATTTGGACTTAAAATTTAACTTCTTATCAGGGTCTGCAAGGGGTTATGTGATGTCTTCTCATACATTTCTCCAAATTCTTCCATCAATTTCTCTTCAGCCCTTTTTTCCTGCCACATTGACTGTCTTGTTGTGCCTTAAACATGACTAATATGTTAATACCTCAGGACGTTTGCACATACTGTTCTATCTGCCTAGAATGTTCTTATCTCAGATCGTTAAATGATTCACTTCATCATTTCATTTAGATCTCTCTTCTCATGACACCTCCTCTGGAAAGCTTACCTGGGCCTCTTGTCTAAGTTATTCAATACCAAATAGCTCTCTAATCAAGCATTATGATCTATTTTTCTTGTATCATTTATCACTTCTAAAAGTATTATTTTTTTATAACCCCTTCCACCCTTGGAATACTAGTCACATGAGGGAATGGGCTTTATTTGTGCTGTATCCCCAGAATTTGGGTGAATGCCTGAATCATGGTCAAGAAAACAGTATCCATTAGTTGTAGAAATGATGAACTGGTGAGGTAATCTTGCCAATCACATCAGCTGATTTTCAATGATATGTATATTTCTTGCCTCCCTGATGTTGCCAATGGAGACTGAGTTACTACAAAATTCCCTAGACGGAGCACAAATAAGAGGTGGTTTTAATAACACAATCTAGTAATAGTTTTACTTGTTTTAAATCTCAATAATTAACAACTAAAACTTGTAGGTTGAATCCTTGGAAACAGGTAAAAGCTGATTGAAACAATGAGTTATCTTTAATCACTACAGTAAACTTTGCAAGTCCAGAAGGACATAGAATGGTCACATTTCTTAAAAGAGAATCCTATTGCTTTATTAAATTCATGCTTTCATAAATATAATATTCTGGCTTCACACCGGAATCAGATGTGGAGTTTCTATTCTAAAAGCACTAATCCTTGAGCCTTAGCTCAACTGAGGTCAGAACACATATTGACATATTTAACAAGCTTTCTACAGGGTTTTAATGCATGGCCAGGGCTGAAGTGCTACATGAGACAATTGAAATGATATACTTGAATTAAGTAAGTTTTTAACACATAGATTTACCCTCTGAAAACTTACACTTTCCCCATTCAGTGATTTCTGAGATATTGCCACAAATTCCTCCTAATTATGGAACTTGCTGTCATCAACAGTACACAAAGTTCTTTTTCTGTTATTCTGATTAAGGCAAAATTCCAGCCTCTGACTTCAGTCTGTATAATATTCTGTTGGTTTCACAAAACTTGTAAAGAAAATATGTTTCTGAGAGACTCCACAATTTTGTCTTGCACTCAAGAAATAGAAAAGAAGAGAAACCTTACTAAGGATCACACCATTCCATTATTCATTACATGCAATTCAGGGCTTAGTTTCTGGGATTTACATGGGAAACACCCATTGTAAAAGTAGAGTTAGTAGAGTTATTTTCCAAGTTATTAGCAGAAGTGAGGGAGTGAAGGAGAAGGATTCATTTTTATCATTCTCACTAAAGTATTGGCTGAGTGGTAAAGAACCTGCTTGCCATGGAGGAGACATAAGAGGTGTGTATTCGATCTCCAGGTCTGGAAGATCCCCTGAAGGAGAGCATGACAACTCACTCCAGTATTCTTGCCTGGAGAATCCCATGGACAGAGAAGGCTGACAGGCTACAAGCCACAGGGTACAAACAGTCAGACATGACTGAAGTGACTTAGCACAAAGTATTCAGGGTAGTGAAAATGTCTGTGCAGATTGCTTGTTTTAATTGTTGAGATCTTCTTCTTCATTCAAAGAGGAAGGTGAGTGAGAAAATGGGAGGAATAAGAATATTCTTCCAAAAGATAACAGTTAAATGTATAACATCATTACAGTTCAAAGAGTAGAACTATGGAAAACAACCACACATATGCTTAGGCTAGGTATGAATTAAAGGTCTATATACAATGCAGGGGGATGAAATCCAAAAACCATAAATCCTGTATAATTTTTATCTGAGATTGTTGGCCAAATGGGATGATTCAGCTGGAAGTTCAATGAAACCAATAGCAGTGTTGGAAAGGGACACAGGCATAGCAGAGCAAAGCATATTCCTCTTGAGTAAAGCAATGTACACCTGCTCTAGTAGTTCTAGATACACCAAAGCTACCACATTTCAATGCAGAAAACCTAATGCAAGACCTTGCAGGTGAAGAAGGAAATGTGTTCACATTTTTTTTCCCTCTCACCTTTAACCTTACACTCATGTACACAAATTCCTTTAAACTCATCCCTTAAAAGTAATGTACAAAATTATCATATAAATTGGGAGTACATTCTCTTGTGCCAAATTCTATGGCTCTAAGCTTGGAGGGAAAAAAAAAGTTATAAGGGAAGTATGATATATGAACTTCTTGAATACCTAGAATTTGCTAAAGCTCCACAGGTAAGCCTACTCTAAATCCTACCTGTGATTTAGAAATTGGATTTAGAAATTCACATAGATTGTGAAATGGGTCTGTAACTAAGGTCAAGGATGGTTGCAAGACTTGCCTGACCTCCCAGTACATCACAAGTCACTTATTGCCTCCATCCAAAAGACTGGGGTCCATCTGCCTACTGTTTGGTCTTCATGTGACAATTCTTAACACTCACTACTAACTCCATTTTATGCTCCAAAGAAGAAACATCAAACAATATTTCTTAAGAGTTATTGATTTTCAAAACTGTCAGACTTACCTACGAAGGGATTGTGATTTCTTAGCTCTGTGAAGGTCCCTCAAATAGGAGGATTTATACAAGAAAGGCTAACTTGGGGAGAGTCATGCCAGATTTCATCACAAAATCACCTAAGGGACATTATCAGTGCTCCCTCTGGAGGCGTCAACAAAAGTCGCTTCTTAGTTAACAGGATCATTATTTATGGGTTAGTCATCAGATGCACAAATTGTCTTTTAGTAAATACAAAAACACATAGTACTGATTTTGATACTAGGAATAGTTCTCAGGCAGATAATTTTTTTTTTTTAATGATGAATGGTCTCTGTTTATCTTCAGCTAGACTAGTGCTTCCTTCTTCTGAATTCACTTTGTTGTTTCCCTGCCTCCTCTGTGGTACATGCCTCCTTTCGTAACTATTCTATTTCTTTTAAGGATAGTAAGTGTCTGAGGACAAAATTAGTGTCAGTTCCATATCCTGAGCTCCCTTTGTTGTTTATTCACTAAGTTGTGTCTGACTCTTTTTTTGCAATCCCATGGACTGTAGCCCCACCAGGCTTCTCTGTCCATGGGATTTCCCCACAAGAATACTGGAGTAGGTTGCTATTTCCTTCTCCAGTGAATCTTCTTGACCCAGGGATCAAACCCAGGTCTCCATCTCCAGTATTGGCAGGAGGATTCTTTACCACTGAGTTGCCTGGGAAGCCCTAATATCCTGAGTAGCAATCTGTAACAGTCTATAAACATTTTGAGTGCACAGTTAATGTTTCATGAAGAGGTATTGAATAAATACCTTTTTTTTTTTTTTTTTTTTTGGTAGGCCTGTAAGCCACCATGGGCTTCCCTGGTGGCCCAGATAGTAAAGAATCTACCAGTAATACAGGGGACCCGGTTTGGATCTCTGGGTCAGGAAGATCCCTGAAAAAGGGGACAGCAACTCACTCCAGTGTTTTTGCCTGGAGAATTTCATGGAAAGAGCAACCTGGTGGGCTAAGTCCATGGGGTCACAAAGAGTCAGACATGATTGAGCAACTAACATTAACATTGAATAAATAACCGAACAATGATGCTAGAGAGAGGGTTTGAATTACTGGCTTTTCATGTAAACTGTACTTTACCTCATTTTCACTAGTAATTGAAGATAATTTCATCTTGTGGATTAAAATGCAATTTGCAAGGAATCTATTTTTAGACATTCAGATCTAATTGGAGATAATTTAAATGAAATTAGACTTATTAGCACAAATGTGTTTATGATTCCTGATAACATATAATATTTAATCTTTAAGATCATATCTACATTAATATTTGAAAGCAGAGTCAACTCCTAGTATTTCTGACCCAGTTTCCTTATGAAAAACAAAAATAATATAGTAGTTTTATATCTTGCATATGACTAAGCCAATCTTCCTCTCTAATCTCTATCCTCCATTCATGTTTCACATTAAAAAGAAGGGACTATGATAGGGAAAAATAAAGACCCCTGAGTCATACCTTTGGGGAAAGAAATACTAATAATTGATAGAAAAAGCAAAAGATGATTCAAAGCCTTAGCCTATCACTCTGAGACCGGTTGTTCCAATCTCCTTGGTAGAGGCTTCAGTACTGAGTCAATTTGTTGGTCAGCCAAAGCAAACTGAAGTTTGTGCCCAGCTTACGTAAACAGTTTACACTTGAACTTGACTTAATACTCCCACAGTTACTTCAGTCTCTATGGGACATGAACAGTAACCAAATTTCCAAATTTCTAGTATCTTCCAAATAGAGGAATATGAAGATAGCTACCGTTTGAAGTCTGGGATATGTCATCAGTGAAGTTGATCCTACACAGCAAACTTTCCAGGAGAGGTCTCAGTAAATATAAAGAACAGATTTAAGTCTGTAATTCCCCTAAGAGTCAAGATGCAGCTGGGTCAGCAGGTAAGATTAGCAGGCTGTGTTCAATCAGGAGAGAGTAATGCCCACAAGATGCCCACATCCTGGTGGACAACAGCAGAGTAAATATTAACCTTGCAGATTAGAGGCCAGGAAAGCTCAGAAAGAAGCACAAAAATAAGAGATGCAGATTACAGATTCCCTTTCCAGGGCTGGAAGTTCTCATAAGTCATATGAGGGGGGAAAAGGACTAAAATATGAAGGGCTAGGCATTTGCCTAAAGAGAAAGAGCAACCAAAAGAGTTTATTTAAACAATAGACTCTTCTAAGTCCAAAACTACTCTTTCAAAGAAAGGCATGTTCCTCAAGTCCTTTTTTGTAATTATATTTCGATGTAAGAACCCAGGTAATACAACAATTAAAGATATTGGGTCATTAAGATACTTATCTCAAAAGATGAGGGAAACATGCAAAATATTTATGTATCAGTTATCATAAACATGCAAAGAATAATTAATGCACTGCCTTTGTGAAGTGGACAAAGACCCTGCTTTGTAGAAAAACAAAATCCATATAAACTGTGTCGTTCTGAAAATGCTCTTCAGTCCAGTTGGTTTGTGGATATGGGTAAAAGCTCACCTATAAAATTATATTGATAATTACCTCATATTTTAAATCATTTAACTTATATACATGTAATTATTTTGGTTGGGAGACATTATATTTTAATGTGGAGTTAAAAAGTGTTTCTTCATTAAGGTGATCCATAGGCTTCATTGTAGAAATTTGAATTTGCTGACTAATCCTATGATGCTTGATAAGTTGCAATGAGCTTGCAAATATTTTTCTAATCGACTTCAACCTTACAAACTGTGAATACATCCTTTTAATAGTTGAAAATATTTTGAAATTTTCCTAATTTCAGGTTGGACAAATAGAATTGTTGGCTTTATATTAAATTCAGTAAAAAATATATTTCAAAATCTTATTTTTCCTATATTCCTGTTCAGTTGAATGGGACATCTATGGTAGATCGAAGTAGTTATGGATAATTGAAAAAGCTGTATTTTTAGAATGTATTTACATTACCACATTGTAGAACTCATATATTTACAACTTTTTTAGTAAGACAGCTAGTATCATCTGCTGAGTATTTATTCGATACCAGACATTTGTGTGCTAAGTATTTCAAAACGAATACACATGTCCTTTAGTAAGGAGCAACAGTTTCTTTAACACTTATAATATCCATGTGATAGAAAATTATGATTTCTTTCTAACAGATGAAGATCCTGAATATTGGAGAAATCTGAATATTGGAGAAATGTATACATATATGCATATTTACACGTGTACACATACATATACATATATACATATACATATATATATATCAGTTCAGTTCATTTCAGTCATGTCCAACTCTTTGTGACTCCATGGACTGTAGCACACCAGGCTTCCCTGTCCATCACCAACTCCCAGAGCTTGCTCAAACTCATGCCCATCGAGTCGGTGAGGCCATCCAATCATCTCATTCTCTGTCATCCCATTCTCCTGCCTTCAATCTTTCCCAACATCAGGGTCTTTTCCAATGAGTCAGTTCTTCACATCAGGTGGCCAAAATATTGGAGATTCAGCTTCAGCATCAACCCTTCCAATGAATATTCAGGACTGAATTCCTTTAGGACTGACTGGTTTGAACTTGCATTCCAAGGGACTCTCAGGAATCTTCTCAAGGATAGATAAGAAAGCCTTTTTACGTGATCAGTGAAAAGAAATACAGGAAAACAATAGAATGGAAAATAAGTTGAATCAGAATAAGTTAGAGATCTCTTCAAGAAAATTTAGAGATACCAAGAGAATATTCCATGCAAAGATGGGCACAGTAAAGGACAGAAATGGTCCTAACAGAAGCAGAAGATATTAAGAAGAGGTGAGACAAATACACAGAAGAACTACACAAGAAAGATCTTAATGACCCAGATAATCACGATGGTGTGATCACTCACCTAGAGCCAGACATCCTGGAGTGTGAAGTCAAGTGGGCCTTAGGAAGCTTCACTATGAACAAAGCTAGCGGAGGTGATGGAATTCCAGTTGAGCTATTTCAAATTCTAAAATATGATGTTGTTAAAGTGTTGCACTCAGTATGCCAGCAAATTTGGAAAATGCAGCATTTCCCACAAGTTTTCATTCCAATCCCAAAGAAAGGCAATGCCAAAGATCGTTCAAACTATCACACAATTTCACTCATTTCACACACTAGCAAAGTAAAGTTCAACTTTCTCCAAGCGAGGCTTCAATGGTAAAGACAGAAATCTCTCTTCCACTGCAACATTTATTGAGTAACTATTGTGCAATTTTCTGGTCTGAGTCAGAGACCTGAAACAAAACAAAAGTCTACTTAGATGGTTTAACTGAAAAGAATTTAATAAAATTAATTTAATTTAATAAAGAGAACAGAGGAAATGTTAAAGACAACAAAGAATATGAAGTTCCTGGAGGCTAATTGCAGAAGGCAATTTCCATTCCAGTACTGAAGTGGCCAACACAAGGACTAGTAACAGGAGTCCAGTGAAACTAGAACTAAGAAGAATGTCCCAGGCCACATACTCAACACCCTCCTCAGGCAGAATTTTCCTTGTAAGGATTGTAGCCATCCTACCACTTCATTATGAAATTGAGAGAATATGAAAATGAAATTGGGATACCCCTCTCTTCCTGCCACCTCTGTCATGTTCCTGGTTTCTCCCATTGGAAAAACTCAGCTGGAAACCAGACACTAAAGTAGTTCTATTGGTAGAATCTAAGAATTCAACCTCAGATGGAAAAAGCAACCTCAGATGGAAAAAGACAATAGATCTGGGTGGGACAGGCTGACAAAGGAAGAATTACCACCAATTTACATTATTTGGATATTTACAATATACTCTTGTTCCCATCATTTCATGGCAAATAGATGGGGAAACAATGGAAACAGTGACAGACTTATTTTCTTGGGCTCTAAAATCACTGTGGAGGGCAACTGCAGCCATGAAATTAAAAGACACTTGCTCCTTGGAACAAAAGCTATGACAAACCTAGAATAGCATATTAAAAAGCAGAGAAATTACTTTGTCAGTAAAAGTCTGTCTAGTCAAAGCTATGGTTTTTCCAGTAGTAAATGTATGTACGTAAATGTTGGACCATAAAGAAAACTGAGCACCAAAGAACTGATGCTTTCAAACTGTGGTGTTGGAGAAGACTCTTGAGAGTCCCTTGGACTATAAGGAGATCAAACAAGTCAATCCTAAGGGAAATCAGTCCTGAATATTCATTGGAAGGGCTGTTGCTGAGGCTGAAGTTCCAATACCTTGGCCACCTAAGGAGAAGAGTCCACTCTTTGGAAAAGACCCTGATGCTGTGAAAGATAGAAGGCAGGAGGAGAAGGGGACACAGAGGATGAGATGGATGGATGGCATCACCAACTCAATGAACATGAGTTTGGGCAAACTCCAGGAGATGGTGATGGAAGGGAAGCCTTGCATGCTATAGTCGATCGGGTCACAAAGAGTCAGACACCACTGAGTGACTGAACAACAATGAAACCCTCTTAGCTATTGTATTTTTATATGTATTTTTTTTATGAAAAGACTCAGAATCAGGAAATAACTAGTTCAAACTTAACAAAATTTAATTGATCTTCCAATGGTTTCCTAGACTCTAAAACTCCATATACCAGGCCCTATTCTATCTTGGATGATGAAAGCAATGAAACTTTATATCCCCCCACTCCCCAAGTCAAGTCTCAAATTATGTAGACCAACCAGCATACATACTGAAATGAAGAGTGAATCTCATTGCTTCGTCATTTCAGGAGATTTGATTCCCTGATGATATTAGGAAGTGGCAAATTGTCGTGTCCTCATGAGAGTAAGATTTTAAAAATAAAAGAAACCTTAGTGGTTATTAATAATCTGAATGACTTTCTGCAAGAAATAATGGAACCCTAGGGAGTTGGTCCCTCTGTGACAATTCTGATATAAACTTTTCAGGTTCTCACATGCGTCCTATCACTGGGAAGTCACTCTTCTTTCACAGATAGGATAAGGTATACCAAAATAAAGTAAAAAAAAAAAAAAAAAAAAGTGATGGCCTGAAACATATTCTGATGAATTAGTAAATGTCTTGATTTAAATTGTTATTTTTGTTAGAGTGCAAATATTTATAACTGTACAGTGGAGTGGTATCATAGTAGAAAAAGTACTAGACCAATGACAGAAACTCAAGTGAGTGTCAAGAGTACAAATTTGTTCGTCTCCAAAGACAATTCTGTCCACTTGCAAATACTTCTTCCTGAGTTTTCTTTGACCTACCACATAAGACGTCATGTTCTGTTTTTGTAAAAGAATGTCATTACAATCAAATACTCAAATGATCTGGAATGCTCATTGCTTGCAATCCCTCATTAGCCCATAGTAGAAATAAATGGAAAGACAAAAAGTCCTCTACATATGAATGAGCTCAGTTCTGAGAATGCATTTGTAATTACAATTTGTAAGTCCAATTAAATTAGCCTAAATACCCAATTAACACAATCAGCAATATACGTTCATAACAGGTACAGTCATATGTTTATAGTACAAGCAAATAATACACACATAAAGAACAAACACAAAAATAAAGACAACACTTTCAGTCTTACAGTACAGTACCTTTAAAAGTTCACTAGTTCTGTGCAATGGCTGGCAAACAGGAGCTGACACATGTTAGCACTTTGAAAGTTTGCAATTTGAATGTCTGTATGTAGGGGGTTTACTGTATTAGTTATTTTGGCTTTTGGTTAATAATTTAATAAATAGAGACACTAAAATACAATCCCAGAACCAAAAATGCTTTATTATGACAAATACAGAATGATTATGATTTCATTGAGTTAGGCGACTTGTATTTTATTATGCTGGTCAATAAGTCTAAACTTCTCAGGTGCATAATGAAATAATGCACATGGGCAAGAAAACAGGAGTGTTTCATTTACAAAGTACATTACAAGGTGACCTCTGTCCCTCACTGAAATGGTAGCTATTAATAAGAGTCATTATAACAATGACATGCCTTTATGTGCTATGAAAGTAGGGTGTAGATTTTTCCATCATAATCTTCATGGTCACCTTTATCATGCACAAAATTTGGGAGATGTACTTTATGATTTCTTACATATTGTCTCAGTTATATGGGTCATATGATTATTTTCAGTATGATTTTTTTGCATGCTTTAATGAACTTTACATTGAAAATCACAGTTTTAGAATTTATACTTACTCTTTGCAAGAGTTAAAATGTAGTAAAGTTATAACAAAAATATTATGATCCAAGGATATTGTTGATAATCTTTTTTATTGCTTTTTAAATTTATATTTAATAGAAGGATAAATGTTTTACAAAATGGTGTTGGCTTCTGCCATAGGACAGTGTGAATCAGCCATACATACACATGTGCACCCTCTCTCTTGAACCCCCCTCCTACCTTGCACATCATCCCCCTTCTCAGTTGTCCCAGAGTACCAGGTTGAGTTTCCTGTGTTGCACAACTTTCCATTAGCTCTCTGCTTTACATACGGTTATGTATATGTTTCAATGATGCTCTCTCAATTCATCCCACTGTCTCCTTCCTCTGCTGTGTCTGAAGCCAGTTCTCTATGTCTGCATTTCTATTCCTGCCTGCAAATAGGTTCATCAGTACTAGTCATCTAGATTTCACATATCTCACACCAGAAAGATTTTAATACAAAATCTCTGTACCCCAATCACTCTATACTTGAATATTTAATATCACTGATATATGGTATATATATATATATCCATCCACCAACACAAACATGCACATTATTTATGCACTATATGCTTCTCTGTTAGTATCCAAAAATAGGGATTTAATTTTGTATTTCATGCAACAATTTTGCATCTCATGCAACAATTTTGCCTCCAATAATTGGCTATAAAATAGAAAGCAAAGATATTTTGAGCTGTCTTAAAAGTTGAGTAATATTTGATCATTTTAAGACCCCCTGAGATAGACAAGAGTGGGGAAAAAGGATATGCACTGCAGAGTGAGGGAACAGTCAGAAAGTGATCTTGAGTTTGAAGGGGCAGGTAGACAGAATCTGGTTCTATAAAGACCTACCAATTCCATGAACTTAAGTCCACTAAGTTCTGAAAACACATAAGTTTGATGACTGATGCTTTAGATACCGCATCATAAGTTATACTGAAAAACAAAGTGTCATAATTTCAATGAAAAGCAATGTTTAAAGAATTGTAAGTAATTCATGAAAACAATTTTCAGAAAACATAAAGATTTTTCAACTATGAAAAGACTTGGATAAAAGCATTTGAATGTATGATTGTCTTTATGTAAAGAAGCTCTGTATTAATTTAGATATTCAAAGTATCAATTTCATGCTTACTAGGCTATTTATTTGGAGAAGGAAATGGCGACCCACTCCAGTGTTCTTGCCTGGAGAATCCCAGGAACGGAGGAGCCTGGTGGGCTGCCGTCAATGGGGTCACACAGAGTCGGACACGACTGAAGTGACTTAGCAGCAGCAGCAGCAGCAGGCTATTTATTTCTCATGCATTTACATTATGAGAGGAGTGGGCATCACATGATATGATGTGAGTAATAGAAAAATGACAAATGAGTTTTATTTCATTTACTTTAGAACATGTTGGAAGCTGAGCAAACGCAACGTTAAAGGAAAACTACACAGAGGTGACTGAGTTTATCCTCCTGGGAATGACAGATAGAGCTGACTTGCAGCCTGTCCTTTTTGTGGTCTTCCTAGTCATCTACCTGATCACAGTCGTCGGTAACGTGGGCCTGATATTGTTAATCAGAACTGACTCAAAGCTTCAGACTCCAATGTACTTCTTCCTCAGCCACCTCTCCTTTGTAGATCTCTGTTATACCACCAATGTCACTCCTCAGATGCTGGTTCATTTCTTATGCAAGAGAAAAACCATTTCCTTCCATGGCTGCTTTATACAGTTCCACTTTTTCATTGCCCTGGTGATTGTAGATTATTATATGCTCACAGTGATGGCTTATGACCACTACGTGGCCATCTGCAAACCATTGTTATATGCCAGCAGGATGTCCTGAGGTGTCTGCCTTTCTCTTGTTGCTGCTCTTATACTTACGGCTTTGCAAATGGTCTTGCCCAGACCATCCTGATGCTCCGCCTCTCCTTCTGTGGACCCAGTGAAATCAGCCAGTTTTACTGTGCAGACCCACCTCTCCTAGTCCTGGCCTGCTCTGATACTTATGTCAAAGAGACTGCCATGGTCGTGGGGGCTGGTTCCAATCTCACGTGTTCTCTCACCATCATCCTCATCTCCTACATTTTCATCTTCACAGCCATTCTGCATATCTGCTCTGCAGAAGGGAGGCACAAGGCCTTCTCCACCTGTGGGTCTCACCTGACAGCTGTCACTGTATTTTATGGGACACTGTTCTGCATGTATCTGAGGCCCTCTTCCAAGACCTCTGTAGAACAGGGCAAAATTGTAGCTGTTTTTTACATTTTCATGAGTCCTATGCTAAACCCTTTAATCTACAGCCTTCAGAACAAAGATGTTAAAAAAGCAATAAGGAGAGTGATTCAAAAGAAATTTTTTGTCAAATAGAGTAGACATTTTGGTCACAGGTATGTAACATAAACATAGTCTCTGATCAATTACTGAGCACTTTAACAATTCATTTTGTCTATTGACCATTCTTTTCTTGTATAATTCACCAGTAAGACTTGGAAGAATGTTTTTAAATTGCTAGCTGTGACTCAGGGTATTAAAATAATACCACATATAAATTAAAACACAAGACCAAATAACATTGTTATTGCTATATAAAATTAATAAAGGACAGATTATTCTATCCATGTTACTCAAAAAGTACAGACTTAACAGAATTAAAAAATGATGCTAAGGGAATGACAGTGTTTTAGATTTCCAGGGCTTAATGGGCTTTCAGTTTATTTTCTAGGAACTTGTCAACCTTGCATGTGTATTTGTCTGTTGGTTTGTTTCTTTTGTTTTCTATTATTCAAATTATATAGGAATGAAGATTTGGGGAATCTCAGGTTATTATTCCAGGATATATTTTAGATGATAATACTGGTCGAATAGAACTCTCATTCATAAGATTTTTTATGTAAATGCCAAATATTGTTTAGAATATTTTTTATTATTTATTTGACCTGTTTTAAACTAATGTACATCTCTATCATAAAACTAGTTTTGTAGTTTCACTTTTTGTTGTTATGAATCATTTCCAATTCACAGTCAAATTATAAACTAATATAAAGAACACCAGGGTCAGTATAACTACAAATTAATATTTTCAAGCATAGTCACAATTTTTATTTTTAAAATTTTTAGTTTATTTTGGAGCAGAGTTGATTAACAATATTGTGTTCATTTCAGATATACAGCAAAGTGACTCAGTTATAAATATCCATATATTTATTTTTTTAATTGTTTTCCCATTTCTGTTACTATAGAGTATTGAACAGTGTTCCCTGTGCTATAACAGCAGGTCCTTTTGTTTCATATATTTTAGACTCAGATCCTGCACCTCTGCATGTCATGGACAGTACTGTGCATCTTTGGCATCTCCTCCTGAGGCATATCCGGGGAAAGACTGTGATGCTGAAAGTGCTTAGAAGAGACGGGAACTGAGCAGAGCACGGTCCCATCAAATCCATCCAGTGATTTTCTTTTATCAGATCCTCGGTGTCCTTACAGATGTTTGAATTTTGACAAATAAAAATGGAGAAACATGATGTGGATTTGCCTATTTTTAAAAAAACAAACATTTAGGCTATATTTTTATATGTCAAGCATTGAGCTAGTATAATTCCTTTTAACGTTTATAGTTTCTATCCCTTCTATGATATATAAAGTTAAAACTCAAATTTGTCTGATAGTCACATATATTCAGTTCATTTCAGTCGCTCAGTCGTGTCCGACTCTTTGCAACCCCATGAATCACAACACGCCAGGCCTCTAGGAGTTGGTGATGGACAGGGAGGCCTGGCGTATTGTGATTCATGGGGTTGCAAAGAGTCGGACACGACTGAGTGACTGAAATGAACTGAATATATGTGACTATATATTCATCACAAACTCATGTCCATCAAGTTGGTGATGCCATCCAGCCATCTCATTCTCTGTCGTCCCCTTCTCCTCCCACCCCCAATCCTTCCTAGCATCAGACTCTTTTCCAGTGAGTCAACTCTTCGCATGAGGTGGCCAAAGTATTGGAGTTTCAGCTTTAGCATCAGTCCTTCCAATGAACACCCAGGATTGATCTCCTTTAGAATGGTCTGGTGGATCTCCTTGCAGTCAAGGGACTCTCAAGAATCTTCTCCAGCACCACAGTTCAAAAGCATCAATTCTTCGGCGATCAGCTTTCTTCACAGTCCAACTCTCACATCCATACATGACCACGGGAAAAACCATTGCCTTGACTAGACAGAACTTTGTTGGCAAAGTAATGTCTCTGCTTTTTAATATGCTATGTAGGTCGGTCATAACTTTCCTTCCAAGGAGTAAGCGTCTTTTAATTTCATGGCTGTAATCAGCATCTGCAGTGATTTTGGAGCCCAAGAAAATAAAGTCTGACACAGTTTCCACTGTTTCCCCATCTATTTCCCGTAAGTGATGGGACCAGATGCCATGATCTTCGTTTTCTGAATGTTGAGCTTCAAGCCAACCTTTTCACTCTCCTCTTTCACTTTCATCAAGAGGCTTTTGAGTTCCTCTTCACTTTCTGCCATAAGGATGGTGTCATCTGCATATCTGAGGTTATTGATATTTCTCCCAGCAAGCTTGATTCCAGCCTGTGCTTCTTCCAGTCCAGTGTTCCTCATGATGTACTCTGCATATAAGTTAAATAAGCAAGGTGACAATATACAACCTTGACATACTCATTTTCCTATTTGGAACCAGTCTGTTGTTCCATGTCCAGTTCTAACAGTTGCTTCCTGACCTGCATACAGGTTTCTCAAGAGGCAGGTCAGGTGGTCTGGGATTCCCATCTCTTTCAGAATGTTCCACAGTTTATTGTGATCCATACAGTCAAAGGCTTTGGCATAGTCAATGAAGCAGAAATAGATGTTTTTCTGGAACTCTCTTGCTTTCTCCATGATCCAGCAGATGTTGGCAATTTGATCTCTGGTTCCTCTGACTTTTCTAAAACCTGCTTGAACATCTGGAAGTTCACGGTTCACATATTGCTGAAGGCTGGCTTGGAGAATTTTGAGCATGACTTTACTAGCGTATGAGATGAGTGCAATTGTGCGGTAGTTTGAGCATTCTTTGGCATTGCCTTTCTTTGGGATTGGAATGAAGACTGACCTTTTCCAGTCCTGTGGCCACTGCTGAGTTTTCCAAATTTGCTGGCATATTGAGTGCAGCACTTTCACAGCATCATCTTTCAGGATTTGAAATAGCTCAGTTGGAATTCCATCACCTCCACTAGTTTTGTTCGTAGTGATGCTCTCTAAGGCCCACTTGACTTCACATATATTAGGCAGTGTTTTTATTATTTTTATTTTTTTGGTTATGGCTATTATGTATATTTTGACTCTTTTATTTTCAGCTTCTGAGTCCTTTTAATACTGTGTTCTCTATTTTATTGTGAATATTGGCACTTTTGAATATTTTCTAATAATTAGCTTATGCTGTTCACAAACTTCTTTATGTGTTTTTCCCTTTACTTACTGTGAATTAAATCATATTTTAAGTTTGTTTTCTTTTTACTCCATTTTTGAATATGACACGTTCTATTACCACTTTTAATAAATTCCCTTAAATTGTATATGCATACTTGTCTTAACTTAGGCTTCATTATACAATGCATCTACTTTGATTTTAACTAATAAAAGGAACTTAGAATATTTTAATTATGAATACACCCTGCTTCTTACTTATAAACTATCATTTGAAGGTTGAGAATATATCTTTAATAATAAATTTTCAATAATGAAGTTTAAATATTATATATATTTTATGATTACAATTATATCAAATTTTGGCTCCATGTCCATGTTCTTTTAACTTTAGTGACAGTTACCAATGTTTCTTTCACAGTTTTCTTGTTCTCACTCTTCGTTTATGGTTTAGTTTTCTTTTGTGTGATGTAAACGCTTAATCACTTTTTTCAGTGAGAGCATCTCTCTTTCCATTTATCTGAGAATATCACTTGTCCATTCTCACAGAAGAATTCATTTGGATATGAATGTAGAAAGACAGTTACTTGCTTTCAGTACTTAAAATATTTTATTTTCTGTCTTCTTTTATCTTGGTTATACAGACTGATGCTTTACCAGATTATTTGGTATTTTTCTATGGGTAAAATATTATCTTTTTTAATTATCAGCTTTCAGTTTCAGTGTTAGTTGGGATTTAGTTGTATTTATCCTTTAGTATTTTCAGTGCCTCTGTGGCTGATTTCTTAAAGTCATATTCTCTAAGGATATATTCTCACAATATCATATAACTTTAATTCAGAGAAATTTTGCAACTGCCGTTTTAATATTATCAGTGTGATTGACTCATATATTATCATCAATATTCTCAACTTCGTGAGGACCAGGTCAAAAACCATGTCTAACTTCGCTCACATATTTAACGTCAGACTTTATCCCCAAGAACCTAGAATCTAGATGTTCTGAACATGTATCATTTGAGTTAATAAAATATCACTACACCCTATGCATTAGAGTTCTTTGAGCAGTGCAAGATCTACTCCCTTCCAGTTTCCAACATGATTTTCACTCATTCTTAAATATATAAATCTGATTGTGCAACTTCAATGCCTCTTCACTCCCACCATGAAACAGAGGCATTTGAAGGACAAAAATCATCTTTTGCCTTTTTCTGACACTTTCTTCATTGACCATACGGTGGCAAACAGATAATTTTCTGTGAATATTTGTTAACTATATGTATGGATGAATGAATGGGTAAGCGAATGCCATTTTACCAAGAGAATGTGTAGCATTGGGCGAATTTGTCACATTTCTTTCCTAAGCAATATGTTATCAAATACTGTCTAATAGTCTGTTTGATTCCAGTTTCACAGTTTATTAACTGTAGGTTCCAGGGAAAGTTTATTAAACTCGCTTCAGTTTCCCCTCTGTAAAATGAAGGTACTAACACTAAGCACCCACAGTGTTTGTGAGGATTAACTGAGCTAATGGTTGTGTAATACTAAGTCTTATGCTGGCACATAGGATGTATTCAAAGTTACATATAAATAATGTTAATGCTCCCTGTAAATAATGACTCCCATTCTGTTTCCTTCCTATGGTTTTTAAATGAGTTACTCATCACACATCCTCTCCCTGTAGACTTTCAGTTTTGAGAGGAGACATTATGTGTTCAATAAAACACAGATTGACCTGAGGGGAAAAATAAGAATTATTGTACAGTCATCTAATTAAATACACATTGCCTACTCTTGAATTATTTAGCATAAATTTGTTCTCAACTATTATCTCCAAGGATAGCTGTGGAAATCACATCTCTGCTCAAAAGGGTTTGAAATCTGGTTGTGACAATAGCAATGTTAGTAAGTAATGAAAACAGTGTTTCAGCCAAGGATGGGGCAGAGAGTTAAGACAGCATGGAGGCTGGAGGTCAGTCTCTGTGAAGGCACAGAACGCGTGTTTTGAAAGTTTTCAATTTGCACCTTTCAGTTAGTGCCATGACCAACCTAAATCCAATGAGAACCAGGAAAGACTGACACAGGGAAAGCTATGGGAATGTGTGAAAAATAATGAGGGAAGAAAGGACAAACTATGTCTTCAGGTCAAGGTATGGAAACGACCTACGACTGAAAAAGTAGTCAGCTGGGTTTGTGAGGTCAGGAGTTCAAATCCTACCCTGCCACATACTAGCCATGTGGCACAGGTAGATTAGTGATTGACAGTTCCTTTAGAGGAACCTCTATCTCTTGAACTGAAACTTCAAGAGTAAGTCATTTCTTCTTTGGGTTGTTTTGAGGCATCAATGAAATTACCTACCGAAAAGGTGTTTGTCTATCAGCTAGTCTGTTTCAGAGTCCTGTTCTTGCCTGACCTGCCCAAGACATCCATGTATATCAGGAGGGATAAGATATGAGCTCTTGATTTTGGAGAGAAAGCAGTTTCAGTTTAAAAGAAAAGGAAAATATATCGAATCAAACACTCATCAAAATTTCAAGTTGATATTTTTTGTGTGACTGAATATATCTCTTAGGGCAAATAGTGATTTGAAATAATGGAGAATAAGCCTGAGGAGTATGATGCACTTTCTGACCCAGGTGTTCCAGTAAATCTCAGGAGGGTTGATTCCCAATGTCACAGTCATGGCTACTGCTCCTAATTCCTTCTGAGTTTTGCTTTAAGAATGGGTCCCCAACTCCCATATCCTGCTAGAAATGTGGTTATGTTTCTCAGCTTAGAGAGGGTTAATGAACTATCTTAATCAGGGGTAAAGAAAGCAAGTGTGCATGCAAGCCAGAAGTAAAACTCTGTGCTACTAATTTCTATTTTCAATTGAAAGGAAATTTTAGTAAAGTCTCAATGTTATGCCCAAAATTTGCACTGTGTTTGCTCAAAATAAGTACGTGCAATTCTTTCTGTTTTCAGTGTCAGTGTCAAATTCAACTAAGTTCCTGGACAACATAGTTGGTGAAATTTCTATTGATGTTTCTGAACACTATATGACAGAGCTGTCACTAGTGCACAAGAACCAAGAAAGGCAAACATTCTGCTCCACCCACACAAATGTAAGGACATGTCCTCAGGTGTGTGATGGACCTGATCCTAGTACAAGAGATCTTATCATTAGAGGCAGACAATCTCAGAGCCACTTGCACATTGATTTTGATTTCTTATTAAGATTGGGTGCAGACACTTTATTTTAATGAGGATCCATTGTTTTAATACCCTTTTACAGTCTTTCATGAGGTATAAAACAAAATGAAACAAAAAAAAAAATAAAGCAGAGTAAGCTGGAGAAACATTCTTACAGTGAATTTTTGCTAAATGCTTATATTTGCTGTTCTTTTCTCAGACAAATTTGTTTTCTCATTCATTTGTAAGTGAATGCCCCACAAAGTTCATCTAGACAAGTAGATTCCCCTTTAAGACAATCTCACAAGCGCTTACCTGGAGGAGGAAATGGCAATGCAGCCCAGTATTCTTGCAACTAAAAATCCCATGGACAGAGGAGCCTGATTGGCTACAGGCCACTGGGCCACAAAGAGTCAGACCCAACTGAACAACTGAGCACACACACCGCTCAAGCACTGACCCCTTGCTTTGGGGCTCATTTCTCCTTAATCTTTTCCATTTTTGTGGGGTTTAGGAAACACTCATTTTCCTTCCCTACAGCACATTGGCAGCTCTCCTGACCTCTGTGTTGCAGGAATGGTAAGATTCAGGCACATATAACTCATGCAGTTAACATGTTTCTGTTCTCAGATGCTCCTTAGATTAGTTGTTATGCTCTGCTCTCATTGTCTTGATAGGATTGATAATTTTTGAACAATGAGTACATTTTCTTTTATACTGGATTCTGTCTATAGTGTAGCCCACCAGGCTACTCTGTCCATGGGGATTCTCCAGGCAAGAACACTGGAGTGGGTTGCCATTCCCTTCTGCCAGGGATCTTTCTAACCCAGGAACTGAACATGGGTCTCCTGCATTGCAAGCAGATTCTTTACCATCTGAACCCCCAGGGAAGACCATATAATGTCCTAGTTCCAGGTTTAATGGTTTGTAGCCTTCTACAGTCCTTGAGATACTCTACCATCAGAAGAGGCTCTTCTTGGCTGTGCACTAGTAAATGCATAAGTACTTTGTTCAGAAGATACTCATCTTCACTCTAGTCTGCCCAGGCAGCCGAGTCAACTGTGATCTGTAAACACATTCTCTTACTAGACATATTTTTGTCTCTCCACTTCTCAGTACTATACTCTGCTTCAGTTGGGATATGTCTGGATCCCACACAAGTCACTGAGCTTGTTAGTCAAGGCCATTTTTACTCCCACAGGCAATCATCAAGTGACACAATAAATGAATTCTGCAAATGAACTTCTCTATTTCAGTTTCCTGACACGTCTTTATACATTTGAAATTTCCATGTCTTGGTCTTTATCTTTCCATTTTTCTCTGTTCCAGTTCAGTTCAGTTCAGTTCAGTTCAGTCGCTCAGTCGTGTCCGACTCTCCGCGACCCCATGAATCACAGCACACCAGGCCTCCCTGTCCATCACCAACTCCCGGAGTTCACTCAAACCCATGTCCACAGAGTCGGTGATGCCATCCAGCCATTCTCGGTCGTCCCCTTCTCCTCCCACCCCCAACCTTTCCCAGCATCAGAGTCTTTTCCAGTGAGTCAACTCATCGCATGAGGTGGCCGAAGTATTGCAGTTTCAGCTTCAGCATCAGGCATCAGTCCCTCCAATGAACATCCAGGATCACTTATTCTTTCTTTTGGGTTTCTTGTGTGTTAAAGATCTTGAAAATTTTTCTAAACCATCTTGATGCTGTTTACACTGTTTTCAGAGTATTTCCTCCTAAACACCTCTTTCATAGCACCTGTAACTCAGTGCCAACTCCTGTTCTCCAGTGAAGATTGTGATATCTTGGTAGAAAACTCATAGGGAGACATGAATCACACTCTCAATGAAGTGAAATATTTGTGTTTGAGGGAGCATCTAATTTGTGATTTTTTGCAGTGCATTTCATGAAATGTGTGCATACACACATACCTACAAGCTCCAAAGGATGATCACATATAGCATTTTTACACACACACAACAAGAGTTATCTCACTGCTCTGCTATGTCTGGGTGATTCCAGTTCTCAAGAAAGTGGCAGAAAAGCATGGCTAAGCCACATTCGGAATCCAATTTAATCACAATAATTCTAGTAATGTTAATCTCTGCCTCCTGTGTGAGTCTGCCAGTGATCCATTATGGTGATTCAGTGCCCTCTGTAGTATCCAGCAGTGATAAAGCCAGAAATGTGTCTTCCACTGCAACATTTATTAACTATCTTGTGAACTCTGTTCTAAGTCAGGGATGTGACACAAAACAGAATTCTACTCAGATGGTTTAACTGAAGGGGATTTGATGGAAAGAATTTAATAAAGAGAGTTGCAGTGTTGAAGTCAGTCCAAGAAGTTGAAATGCCTGGAGGGAAGTTCAGAAGGCAGTTCCATCCCCATCCTGCAGCAGCGAACACAAGGGCTACGATCAGGAGTTCAGTGAAACTAGATCCAGGAAGAATCTTCCCTGCTACCTTCTCAACACAAGCCTCAGCCGAAATTTTCCTTGGAAAGATGCAGCTACCCTAGCACTTCCCTGTGAAACTGGGAGAAAATTAAAGGGAAATTTGATTTTTTTCCCCTTCCTCTCACTTGTGTTATGCTCCTGGTTTCTCCCATTGGCCAAACTCTGATGGAAACTAGACACCAAAGGAGCTCTAGTGATGGAATCTAAAGAATAAACTCCAAATGGACAAAAAAAAAAAAGTTGAGAAAAAAGATAATAAGTCTAAATGAGCTAGGCTGCCAAAGGAAGAATGACCAGCACATTTGTATTATCTATATATCCACAGTGTTCCCTGTGCTATGTATTTATTATTATACCTTTTAAAATATAAAGAATAGGTTCAGAATCAGGAAACAAGTAGTTCTAATGCAACAGATGTTGTCTGATCATCCAATGGTTTTCCTCTATCATGCACTCTTCTATCTTGTATGTTGTAAACAGAAGAGTTTAATATTTCTCACAAGTTATGCTTCGAAATATCAAGACATTGAGACATAAGTTAGAACAAAAATGAATCCTATTGCTTCACCATTTCAGATTTGATTCCCTGATGATATTGTGGAGAGACAAGAAGTTATGTTCTCAGTGGGTTTAAGATTATAAAAAGAGTAAAACACTTGTGGTTGTTTACAATCTAAATTATTTCCTCTGAAAAAGAGTTTAGCCCTAGGAATTTGGTCCCTCCATGGCTTCTAGTATAAACTCTTCAGGTTCTTCATGCCCATGCTGTCACTGGGAAATCAAACTTCTTTCACAGGTAAGGCTATGTATTGTTAAAATACACTGTGAAATCTAGAAATAAATATTTTAATCAATTAGAATAAAATTATGACCTGAAATGTGTTCTCATACATTAGCAAACATTTTAACAATTCTTAAATAAATTTTAATAAAATTTCTGAGTTTATATTGAAAAGTGAAGTGAACTGAAAGTCACTCAGTTGTGTCCAACTCTTTGCAACCCGATGGACTATACAGTCCATGGAATTCTCCAGGCCAGAATACTGGAATGGGTAGCCATTCCTTTCTCCAGAGGATCTTCCTGACCCAGGGATTAAACCCAGGCCTCCTGCATTGCAGGCAGCTTCTTTACCAGCTGAGCCACCAGGGAAGCCCAAGAATACTGGAGTGGGTAGCCTATCGCTTCTCCAGCGGATATTCCTGACCCAGAAATTGAACTGTGGTCTCCCTCATTGCAGGTGGATTCTTTACTAACTGAGCTACTAGAGAAGCCCCCCCAAAATGGGCTTTTCTGGGACTATATTGAAAAGAGCAGTACATATTTAGAATAGACAATGGGAGAAACATTCTTCACTGAAAGTTGCGTGGAAATCATTATTATTTTATGTTAGACAAATTTATTTTTAAATAGTTATTTTTCTTCTTTTTCTCTATAATGTGGGTAAAAGAAGAAGTAGTGCTATATAGATCATCATCTCAGTAATTACTGCTTATTGAGTCCTTTCTGGTATAAAAGTGAAAAAAGAAAAAAGTCACTCAGTCATGTACAACTACTTGGTACCCCGTGGACTATAACCATGGTACATGTCCATTCCTAACCTTGTAGCTATTAATGAGTCTTATAACAATGTCATACCTGGTTATGTGCTATTGAAGGAAAGTGTAGATTTTTTGAGTATGGCCTTCGTGGTCTCCTTTATCGTGCACAAAAGTTGAGAAATGAACTTTGTGAATTCTTACCTGCTGTCTAAGTTTTATAGGTAATATGATTATTTTATTATCAGTGTGATCTTTTACATGATTTAAAGAAGTTGAATTCTTGTCATAGAGTTTACTCTTATTCTCTACAAGAGTTAAAATGAGGTAGAGTTACAACAAAATCATTATGGTTCGGGGTTGTGTCTGTCAATCATTTTAAGTAATTGTCTCCTCCCCCAAAATGAAATTTTTGATACATTTTCCCCTAATCACTCCCTCTCTTAATAGTTGATACCACTGATATGTATAAAAATTACACATTTATCTGTTTTCATAGAAAATCACTTATTTACTTTTATGTCCCATGAACAAATTTTGCCCTCAATAATTGGCTGTAATATAATAATCTAAGTATATCCAGAGATTTCTTAAAAGTTAAACAAGATTTGTTGATGTGAGGGCCTCTGGAGGTAGGCAAGAATAGATAAAATGAACACGTAATACAGGGTGAGGGACTAGGTTGAAAATGACCTTGAGGTTAGAGTGGCAGATAGACAAACACTGGTTCTATAAGGATCTATTTATTCCGCACCTTAAATTCACTCCACTGTGAATAAATGTTTCAATTGCTCATGTTTTAGATACCACATAAAAATTATACTGAAAACAAAGGATTATAATTTCAAAGAAAAGCAATGCTTAAAGGAATTGAAAGTGACCAATTAATGATAATGATTTGTAGGAAAGATAAAAACTTCAACTATGAAAAGAAATGCAGAAACACATTTGAAAATATGACTGCTTTATGCAAAGGAACTCGCCTTCCTTTTGTTGTTAGTCACTCAGCCAAGTCCAAGCATTTGCGACCCGATGGACGATCAGATGTGACCAGATGCCCACCAGGATCCTCTGTACACGGAATTCTCCAGGCAAGGTTACTGGAGTAACCTTTTCCCATTTCCTTTTTCCATTTCCTTTTCCCATTTCCTTTTTCATGGGCTCTTTCCCAACCAGGGATCAAACCCATGTCTTACACATTGTAGGCAGATTCTTTAACAACTTGAGCCACCAGTGAAGCCAAAAGGAACTCTACTTTTAAAGTTAAATATTGAAAACATTAATGCATGATTACTATGTGATTTCTGTTTTTTTAAGAATTTTTTTGATGTGGACCATTTCTGAAGTCTTTACTGAATTTCTTATAATATTGTTTGCAAGAGGCATGTGATATCTTAGATACATAACTAGGGATTGAACTCTTATCCTCAGCATTGGAAGGTGAAGTTTTAACCACTGGATTACCAAGGATGTCCCTTAGATTACTTCTTTATGTCATAAGTATTTACAAGTTTGAGAGGAGTAGGCCTCAGATGAAATGATGTGAACAATGGAAAAATGATAAAAAAATTCATTTTTATTTCCTTTACTTTAGACATCATTGGAAGCTGAGCAAACGCAATGTTAAAGAAAAACTACACAGAGGTGACTGAGTTTATCCTCCTGGGAATGACAGATAGAGCTGACTTGCAGCCTGTCCTTTTTGTGGTCTTCCTAGTCATCTACCTGATCACAGTCGTCGGTAACGTGGGCATGATTTTGTTAATCAGAACTGACTCAAAGCTTCAGACTCCAATGTACTTCTTCCTCAGCCACCTCTCCTTTGTAGATCTCTGTTATACCACCAATGTCACTCCTCAGATGCTGGTTCATTTCTTATGCAAGAAAAAAACCATTTCCTTCCATGGCTGCTTTATACAGTTTGACTTTTTCATTGCCCTGGTGATTGCAGATTATTATATGCTCACAGTGATGGCTTATGACCACTACATGGCCATCTGTAAACCATTGTTATATGCCAGCAAGATGTCCCAAGGTGTCTGCCTTTCTCTTGTTGCTGCTCCTTATACTTATGGCTTTGCAAATGGTCTTGCCCAGACCATCCTGATGCTCCGTCTCTCTTTCTGTGGACCCAATGAAATCAACCCGTTTTACTGTGCAGACCCACCTCTCCTAGTCCTGGCCTGCTCTGATACTTATGTCAAAGAGACTGCCACGTTCATGGTGGCTGGTTCCAACCTCATGTGTTCTCTCACCATCATCCTCATCTCCTACATTGTCATCTTCCCAGCCATTCTTCGTATTCGCTCTGCAGAAGGGAGACAAAAGGCCTTCTCTACCTGTGGGTCCCATCTGACAGCTGTCAGTGTCTTTTACGGGACACCGTTCCGCATGTATCTGAGGCCCCCTTCTGAGACATCTGTTGAAGAGGGTAAAATTCTTGCTGTGTTTTATATCTTTCTGAGTCCTATGCTAAACCCTTTGATCTACAGCCTTCGGAACAAAGATGTTAAAAAAGCAATGATGAGAATGATTCAAGAGAACATATTTGCCAAATAGAGTAGACATTTGGTCACAGGTATGTAATATATCCATATTCTCTGATCAGTTAGTTAGCACTTTAAATTAACAAATCACTTTGTCTATGGACTATTCTCTTTCTTTTGTAATTCACCTGTGAGTCTTGGATGAAATTTTTCTTAATTGTTAGCTATCACTCAGTGTACCAAATAGCATTGGCTTTGTTCTATAAAATTAATTAGGGACAGATTATTCTATCCACATTTCCCTTAAGAGTACAGATTTTTAACAGACAGAGTTACAAAAACGATGCTAAGGTAATGGCTATTTGTTAGATTCCAGAGCTTAATGTTTTCCAATCTTTTTTCCAGGAACTTTTCAACTATGCATGTATTTATCTATGGGCTTGTTTATTTTGCTTTCTTTTACTCAAATTATATAGGAATGAATATGTTGGGGAACCTCAGGTTATTACTCTAAGTCATATCTTTCCATGATAGTACTGATCCAAAATACTCCTCATTCATAAGACTTTTGATGTAAATATCATATATCCTATTGAATATTGTATTGTTCTTTTTAGGGCTTCCCTGGTGGCTCAGAGGTTAAAGCGTCTGCCTTGTTCTAAACCAATTTACATCTCTAACATAAAACTAGTCTTGTGGTTTCACTTCTTTTGTTATGAACTATTTCAAATGCACAGCCAAAATATAAATTAATATAAAAGCCACCAGTGTCAGTATAACTAACAAGAGATATCTTCATGAAATTCCATATTTTTCATCTTTTTAATTATGTTTATATTGGAGAATAGTTTATTAACAATGTTGTATTCATTTCACAGCAAAGTGACTCAGTTATACAAACCCATGTATCTATATTTTTCAAATTGCTTTCCCATTTAAGTTATTTCAGAATATTGACAGCCCTCCCTGTGTTATAAGAACAGGTCCTTTGGTTTTATCAGTCAGTCAGTCAGTTCAGTCACTCCGTCGTGTCCGACTCTTTGTGACCCCATGGACTGCAGTTCGCCAGGCTTCCCTGTCTATCACCAACTTCGGAGCTTGCTCAAACTCAAATTCATTGAGTCAGTGTTGCCATCCAACCATCTCATCCTCTGTCATCCCCTTCTCCTCCTGCCTTCCCTCTTTCCCAGCATCAGGGTCTTTTCCAATGAGTCAGTTCTTTGCACCATGTGGCCAAAGTATCGGAGCTTCAGCATCAGTTCTTTCAGTGAATATTCTGGGCTGATTTTCTTTAGGATTAATTGGTTGTATCTCCTTGCAGTCCAAGTGACTCTCAAAAGTCTTATCCAACACCACAGTGCAAAAGCACCATTTCTTTGGTTCTCAGCTTTCTTTACGGTCCAACTCTCACATCTGTACATGACTACTGGAAAAACCATAGATTTGACTAGACGGACCTTTGTCAGCAAAGTAATGTCTCTGGTTTTTAACTTTCTGTCTAGGTTTGTCATAGCTTTTCTTCCAAGGAATAAACATCTTTTAATTTCTTGGCTGCAGTCAACATCTGCAGTGATTTTGGAGCCCAAGAAAATAAAGTCTGTCACTGTTTCCATTGTTTCCCTATCTATCTGCTATGAAGTGATGGGACTGGATGCCATGATCTTAGCTTTGTTTCTTATATTTTAGAAACTCAGATACTTCACCTCTCCATATCATGGACTCTATGGCTCATTTTTGGCATCTTCTCCTGAGGCATACCTGGGGGAAAGCCTGTGATGCCGAAAAGTGTTTATAAGAGATAAGAATTGAGCAAGACAGAGTTCTATCATGTCCATACAGTGAATTTTTTCCCCAGATCTTTCGTATCCTCACAATTGTTTGAATTTTCATATATAAAAATGGAGAAACATAATGTGGATTTGCCTATTTTTTCTATATTTTAAAATATTGATGTTTTATTACTAGATCATGTTGAGTACTGAGCTATTATTATTCCTTTTATCATTTATAGTTTCTATCCTATCATGTATAAATATTCAGCAGTATTTTATTGTTTTTATTTTGTTATGCTTATTATGTATATTGCGACTATTTCATTTTCAGGTCCTGAGTCCTTTTAATCACCGTGCTCTTTATTTTATGGTGGATATTGACACTTTTGAATATTTTCTGACAACTTAGTTTGTGCTTTTCACAAATTTTCTTTGTGTGTGTGTGTGTGTTTTTTTTTTCCCATCTACCTAGTGTGAATTAAACCATATTTTGTTTCTTTTCTTTTTACTCCTTATTTGATTATGACACATTCTATTATCTATGTTTAATAAATTCACTTACATCATCACTTACATCACTTACACTCTTGTCTTAACTTAGTTTTTGTTAATTAGTGTATCTATTTTGCAATTAAACAATTAAAGGAACTTCAGTTCAGTTCAGTTCGGTTCAGTCGCTCAGTCGTGTCCGACTCTTTGCAACCCCATGAATCACAGCACGCCAGGCCTCCCTGTCCATCACCAACTCCCGGAGTTCACCCAAACTCATTAGGATATATTAATTATGAATACATTCTGCTTCTAAATTATCAGCTGTCATTTACAGGTAGAGAATGCATCATTGACAATAAATTTTTAATAATGAAGTTTAAATATTATCTATATCATGTGTGATTAGAATTATAATTATATTAAACATGATTTCATATCCATATTCCTTTAACTACAGTGAGATTTATCAATGTTTCTCTCACAATTCTCTTTGCTCTCAACTGTTCATTTATGGTTCAGTTTTCTTCTGCATGATATAAACCCTTCATCAGTTCTTTCAGTGAGAGTACCTCTCTTTCCAATTATCTGAGAATATCACTTGTCCATTCTCAAAGAAAAAATCATTTGGGTATGAATGTAGAAAGGCAGATACTTGCTTTCAGCACTTGAAATATTTTACTGTCTGGCTTCTTTTAGTTTGTTAGTATAGATGGATGCTCTACCAAATTTGTTATATATCTGTGGGTAAGATATTATCTGTTTTAATCTGCTAATTTTCAGTCTCAGAGATTTTTAGGATTTAGTTATATATATCCTTTTGCATTTTCAGTGCCCCCATGGCTGATCTCTTAAAGTCACATCCCCTTAGCATATGTTCTCACAATATCATATAACTTTCGTTCATAGAAATTTTGCAACTGTCATTTTAATATTATCTCTGGGGAGGGGAGGAACAAGATGGCAGAGGAATAGGACGGTGAGACCACTCTCTCCTCCACAAATTCATCAAAAAAACATTTGAACGCGGAGTAAAGTCCACAAAACAACTTCTGAATGCTGGCAGAGGATGTCAGGCACCCAGAAAAGCAGCCCATTGTCTTCGAAAGGAGGTAGGAAAAAACATAAAAGATAAAAAGCGAGACAAAAGAAGTAAGGACGGAGCTCCGTCCCGGGAAGGGAGGCTTTAAAAAGAGAGAAGTTTCCAAACACCAGGAAACACTCTCACTGGCGAATCTGTGGCGAGCCTTGGAAGATCAGAGGGCCACATAACCCTCTTTTTTTTTTAAGATTTTTTTAAAACCCACAGACTACCCGCCAAACGGTAACTCCCAGCGGAGAAGCAGCGCAGACGCCTGCATACGCCATTAGCAAGCGGGGGCTGGGCAGGGAGGAGCCGGCTGAACTGCTTAGAGACAGGACTGGGCTTGAATGCAGCGAAAACAATTTGAGAGAACTAGGGAGAGCAAAGCAGACTGTGGGATAGCTTCCCCACAAAAAGGCGGAAAGCTCTAACCTAAGACTCGGCCAGCCCACTCACAGAATAAAGGACTGAGCAGAGCGAGCCGGCTGCGGTCGGCCCATCCCCCATTCCCCGCCGAGACAGGCAGGGAGCACAGCCAGAGCCGGAGCGGGCAACCGCGGCCCCAGAAAGGCATCTGATACAAACTGCAGACAGGCTTGTTGCTAATCAGGACTTCTTGGGCTCGGGCCAGTCGATATCCCCCTGAGAAGGTGCGCCGGTTGTACACCCAGAAAACTGAGTGGCGGGGACTGGGGAGGCGATAAGTCGCAGAGACAGCGCTCGCCAAACACCTGGTCCCCTGAACTGCTCGGACCAGGGAAGTCACAAAACACAGGCCCAACCAAGTCTGCGCCTTTGTGGAGTACCTGAGAACCTGAACTTGAGCCGCTCAGACCTGGGAAGGGCATACAACCCGGCGCCGGCCTCAGACAGTTCCCGGCAGAGCAACCTAGAGCCTGTGCAGTGTAGACTGGGACAGCATACGTGCTGTGAGCGGGGACAAACCCAGTGTGGCCAAGACGCTGCGAGAACTCCCCACAGACGCCAGAGATATTCGTCTGCAGCGTTCCTCCCTTCCCAGAACAGGACTGAACAACTGAGCCTTAAAAAGTGTCCACCCACCCCCTAGTATCAGGGCGGAAATTAGACACTGAAGAGACCAGCAAACAGAAGCTAAAACAGAGGGAACCACCTTGGAAATGACAGATAGAGACGTCTAGAGGCTACTCCAAGAATAAGACCAAAAACCAGAGGCAAGAGGCTTAAGCCCGAATCCTGAGAACACCAGAGAACTCCTGACTCCAGGGAACATTAATCGATAAGAGCTCATCATACGTCTCCATACCTACACTAAAACCAAGCACCACCCAAGGGTCAACAAGTTCCAGAGCAAGACATACCACGCAAATTCTCCAGTAACACAGGAAACTAGCCCTGAGCTTCAATATACAGGCTGCCCAAAGTCACTCCAAACCCACTGACATCTCATAACTCATTACTGGACACTTCATTGCACTCCAGAGAGAACAAATCCAGCTCCACCCACCAGAACACCGACACAAGCTTCCGTAACCAGGGAACATTGACAAGTCACCTGTCCAACCCCACACACAAAGAGGAAACTACATAATAAAGAGAACTACACAAACGGCCAGAAGAGGGAAAGGCCACCCCAAGCAAAGCATTATAAGCAAGATGAAGAGGCAAAGAAATACCCAGCAAGTAAAGGAACAAGATAAATGCCCATCAACACAAACAAAAGAGGAAGATATAGAGAATCTACCTGATAAAGAATTTCGAATTTTGATGGTGAAAATGATACAAAATCTTGAAAGCAAAATGGAGTTACACATAAATAACCTGGAGAAAAAGATTGAGAAGATGGAAGAAAGGTTTAATAAGGACTTAGAGGAAATAAAAAAGAGTCAATATACAATGAATAATGCAATAGATGAGATCAGAAACACTCTGGAAGGAACAAACAGTAGAATAACAGAGGCAGAAGACAGGATAAGCGAGTTAGAAGATAGAATTGTAGAAATAAATGAAACAGAGAGGAAAAAAGAAAAACAAATTAAAAGAAATGAGAACAATATTAGAGACCTCTGGGACAATGTTAAACGCTCCAACATTCGAATCATAGGAATCCCAGAAGAAGAAGACAAAAAGAAAGACCATGAAAGAATACTTGAGGAAATAATAGTTGAAAACTTCCCTAAAATAGGGAAAGAAATAATCACCCAAGTCCAAGAAACCCAGAGAGTCCCCAACAGGATAAACCCAAGGCGAAATACTCCAAGACACATATTGATCAAATTAACAAAGATCAAACACAAAGAACAAATATTAAAAGCAGCAAGGGAAAAACAGCAAATAACACACAAGGGGATTCCCATAAGGATAACAGCCGATCTTTCAACAGAAACTCTTCAGGCCAGGAGGGAATGGCAAGACATACTTAAAGTGATGAAAGAAAATAACCTACAGCCCAGACTACTGTACCCAGCAAGGATTTCATTCAAATATGAAGGAGAAATCAAAAGCTTTACAGACAAGCAAAAGCTGAGAGAATTCAGCATTACCAAACCAGCTCTCCAACAAATGCTAAAGGATCTTTTCTAGACAGGAAACACAGAAAGGGTGTATAAACTCGAACCCAAAGCAATAAAGAAAATGGCTACGGGATCGTACTTATCAATAATTACCTTAAACGTAAATGGGTTGAATGCCCCAACCAAAAGACAAAGGCTGGCTGAATGGATACAAAAACAAAACCCCCATATATGTTGTCTGCAAGAGACCCACCTCAAAACGAGGGACACACACAGACTGAAAGTAAAGGGCTGGAAAAAGATATTCCATGGAAATAGAGACCAAAAGAAAGCAGGAGTAGCAATACTCATATGAGATAAAATAGACTTTAAAACAAAGGCTGTGAAAAGAGACAAAGAAGGAAACTACATAATGATCAAAGGATCAATCCAAGAAGAAGATATAACAATTATAAATATTTATGCACCCAACATAGGAGCACCGCAATATGTAAGACAATTAATAACGAGTATGAAAGGGGAAATAAACAATAATGCAATAATAGTGGGAGATTTTAACACCCCACTTACATCTATGGATAGATCAACTAAACAGAAAATTAACAAGGAAACACAATCTTTAAATGATACAATAGACCAGTTAGACCTAATAGATATCTATAGGACATTTCACCCCAAAACAATGAATTTCACCTTTTTCTCAAGCGCACACGGAGCCTTCTCCAGGATAGATCACATCCTGGGCTATAAATCTAGCCTTGGTAAATTCAAAAAAGTTGGAATCATTCCAAGCATCTTTTCTGACCACAATGCAGTAAGATTAAATCTCAATTGCAAGAGAAAAACTATTAAAAATGCCAACATATGGAGACTGAACAACACACTGCTGAATAATGAACAAATCATAGAAGAAATCAAAACAGACATCAAAATATGCATAGAAATGCATGAAAATGAAAACACAACAACCCAAAACCTCTGGGACACTGTAAAAGCAGTGCTAAGGGGGAAGTTCATAGCAATACAGGCACACCTCAAGAAATAAGAAAAAAGTCAACTAAATAACCTAACTCTACATCTAAAGCAACTAGAAAAGGAAGAAATGAAGAACCCCAGGATCAGTAGAAGGAAAGAAATCATAAAAATTAGGGCAGAGATAAATGCAAAAGAAACAAAAGAGACCATAGCAAAAATCAACAAAGCCAAAAGCTGGTTCTTTGAGAAGGTAAATAAAATTGACAAACCGCTAGCCAGACTTATCAAGAAACAAAGGGAGAAGAACCAAATCAATAAAATTAGAAATGAAAATGGAGAGATCACAACTGACAACACAGAAATACAAAGGATTATTAGAGAATACTATCAGCAATTATATGGCAATAAAATGAATAACCTGGAAGAAATGGACAAATTCCTAGAAAAGTACAACTTTCCAAAACTGAACCAGGAAGAAATAGAAAATCTGAACAGACCCATCACAAGCACGGAACTAGAGGCTGTAATCAGGAATCTTCCAGCAAACAAAAGCCCAGGTCCAGATGGCTTCACAGCCGAATTCTACCAAAAATTTAGGGAAGAGCTAACACCTATTCTACTCAAACTCTTCCAGAAAATTGCTGAGGAAGGGAAACTTCCAAACTCATTCTATGAGGCCACCATCACCCTAATCCCAAAACCTGGTAAAGACCCCACAAAAAAAGAAAACGACAGGCCAATATCACTGATGAACATAGATGCAAAAATCTTTAACAAAATTCTAGTAATCAGAATCCAACAACATATTTAGAAGATCATACATCATGACCAAGTGGGCTTTATCCCAGGAATGCAAGGATTCTTCAATATCCGCAAATCAATCAACGTAATACACCACATTAACAAACTGAAAAATAAAAATCATATGATTATCTCAATAGATGCAGAGAAAGCCTTTGACGAAATTCAACACCCATTTATGATAAAAACCTTCCAGAAAGTGGGAATAGAAGGGACATACCTCAACATAATAAAAGCTATATATGACAAACCCACAGCAAACATTATTCTCAATGGTGAAAAATTGAAAGCATTTCCCCTAAAGTCAGGAACAAGACAAGGGTGCCCACTCTCACCACTACTATTCAACATAGTTCTGGAAGTTTTGGCTACAGCAATCAGAGCAGAAAAAGACATAAAAGGAATACAAATTGGAAAAGAAGAAGTAAAACTTTCACTATTCGCTGATGACATGATCCTCTACACAGAAAACCCTAGAGACTCTACCAGAAAACTACTAGAGCTAATCAATGATTACAGTAACGTTGCAGGATATAAAATCAACACACAGAAATTCCTTGCATTCCTATACACTAATAATGAGAAAATAGAAAGAGAAATTAAGGAAACTATTCCATTCACTGTTGCAACAAAAAGAATTAAATACTTAGGAATATGTCTACCTAAGGAAACAAAAGACTTGTACATAGAAAACTATAAAACACTACTGAAAGCAATCAAAGAGGACACTAATAGATGGAGAAATATACCATGCTCATGGATTGGAAGAATAAATATTGTAAAAATGAGTATACTACCCAAAGTAATTTACACATTCAATGTAATCCCTATCAAGTTACCAACGATATTTTTCACAGAACTAGAACAAATAATCTCACAATTTATATGGAAATACAAAAAACCTCGAATAGCCAAAGCAATCTTGAGGAAGAAAAATGGAACTGGGGGAATTAACCTGCCGGACTTCAGGCTCTACTACAAAGCCACAGTCATCAAGACAGTATGGTACTGGCATAAAGACAGAAATATAGATCAATGGAACAAAATAGAAAGCCCAGAGATAAATCCACGCACCTATGGACACCTCATCTTTGACAAAGGAGGCAAGAATATAAAATGGAGAAAAGACAGTCTCTTCAACAAATGGTGCTGGGAAAACTGGTCAGCCACTTGTAAAAGAATGAAACTAGAACACTTCCTAACACCATACACAAAAATAAACTCAAAATGGATTAGAGAGCTAAATGTAAGACCAGAAACTATAAAACTCTTAGAGGAGAACGTAGGCAAAACACTCTCCGACATAAATCACAGCAGGATCCTACATGACCCACCTCCCAGAATATTGGAAATAAAAGCAAAATAAACAAATGGGACCTAATTAAAATCAAAAGCTTCTGCACAGCAAAGGAAACTATAAGCAAGGTGAAAAGACAGCCTTCAGAATGGGAGAAAATAATGGCAAATGAAGCAACTGATAAAGGATTAATTTCCAAAATATACAAGCAGCTCCTGCAGCTCAATTCCAGAAAAATAAATGACCCAATCAAAAAATGGGCCAAAGAACTAAACAGACATTTCTCCAAAGAAGACATACAGATAGCTAACAAACACATGAAAAAATACTCAACATCCCTCATAATCAGAGAGATGCAAATCAAAACCACAATGAGATACCATTTCACACCTGTCAGAATGGCTGCTATCCAAAAGTCTACATGCAATAAATGCTGGAGAGGATGTGGAGAGAAAGGAACCCTCTTACACTGTTGGTGGGAATGCAAACTAGTACAGCCACTATGGAGAACAGTGTGGAGATTCCTCAAAAACCTGGAAATAGAACTGCCATATGACCCAGCAATCGCACTCCTGGGCATACACACCGAGGAAACCAGAATTGAAAGAGACACATGTACTCCAATGTTCATTGCAGCACTGTTTATAATAGCCAGGACATGGAAGCAACCTAGATGTCCATCTACAGATGAATGGATAAGAAAGCTTTGGTACATATACACAATGGAGTATTATTCAGCCATTAAAAAGAATACATTTGAATCAGTTCTAATGAGGTGGATGAAACTGGAGCCTATTATACAGAGTGAAGTAAGTCAGAAAGAAAAACACCAATACAGCATACTAACGCATATATATGGAATTTAGGAAGATGCAAATGATAACCCTGTATACGAGACAGCAAAAGAGACACAGATGTATGGATCAGTCTTTGGGACTCTGTGGGAGAGGGTGAGGGTGGGATGATTTGGGTGAATGGCATTGAAACACGTATGTTGTCATATGTGAAATGAATCACTAGTTCAGGGTCAATGCATGTTATAGGATGCTCGGTGCTGGCATGCGGGGATGACCCAGAGGGAGGATAAAGGGAGGAGGGAGGTGGGAGGGGGCTTCAGGAGGGGGAACTTATGTAAACCCGGGGCGAATTCATGTCAATGTATGGCAAAACCAACCAATATAATATTGTAAAATAATTTGCCTCCAATAAAAAATAAATTAATTACAAAAAAAAAAATTAAAAAAAAAATATTATCTCTGTTATTGACTCATGATTATATTATTCCCAGTATTCTCAATGTCATGAAGGCCACGTCTACGGTCATGTCTGACTTGGCTCACTAATTTAATGTCAGAATGTATCCAAAAACCTGGACTATAGATATTCCCTATAAATATCTGTTCAGTTGATAAGCTGCCACTGGGCCCTTTGTGCTATAGTCTTTGAGTAGTGAAAGCTCTACTCCCTTCCAGTTTTCCACATCATTTTCATTCATTTGAAATTGTTTAAAATCTGATTTTACAACTTCTAAACGTCACCAAGAAACAGAAATATTTGAAGGACAAAAATCATCTTTTATCTTTTTCTTACACTTTCTCCATTGACAATAGAGTGGCAAAAAGATTTTCTCTGAATATTTGATAACTATATTGATGAAGAAATGAATGGATTAATGCATGGATGAACATCATTTTATGAAGAGAATAGGCAGCAAAGTGTGGACTTCACATTTCTTTCCTAAGCAGGATGTTATCAAAGACTGTCTAGTAATCTGTTTGACCCCAGCCCCACAATTTATAAACTATAGGAACCAGGAAAAGTAATTTAATCTCTATTGTTGAGTTTCCCATTTGCAAAATGAAGGTATTAATACTAAGAACCCACAGAGTTAATGCTTATTAAAGGCTAAGGCTAATGCTGGCACATATTAAGTACTCAATGCAGTTTCCTGTAAATAATGACTCTCATTCTGTTTTCTTTCCTGTGGTTTTTAAACAAGTTAGCCACTCATTCCATATCCTCTCCCTGTAGACTTTCAGTTTTGAAGGATGAGATTATGTGTTCAATGAAATGCTGGGGAAAACTAAGATTTGTTGTAGAGTCACTGAATTAAATACACATTGCACACTCCTTAAATTATGTAGCATGCATTTATTCTCAGCTCTCATCTCCAGGGACTCTGCTAGCTGTGGAAATCACACCTCTGCTCACAAGGGTTTGAAATCTAGTTGTCACAGTAGCAATGTTAGTAAGAAATGAAAGTAGAGAGTGTCAGCCAAGGATGGGGCAGAGAGGTAAGACAGCATGGAGGATGGAGGTCAAACCGTGGAGGCACAGAAAGCATCTTGGAAATTTTTCAGTTTCCACCTTTCAATTAGTTCCATGACTAACCGAAATCTGATGCGAACAGGGAAAGCACTGACTCGGGGAAAGCTAAGAGAATGTTTAACAAAATAGTGAAGGAAGGAAAAACAAACTGTGTCTTCAGTTTGAGGAATAGCAGCTATTTACTACTGAAACAGCAGTCAACAGGGTTTGTGAAGGCAGGAATTCAAACCCTACCCTGAGGCATATTAGCCAAATGGCAAAAGATAACTTAGTGATTAACTGTTCCTTTAAAGGAAACTTTAGCTAAACTACTGGAAAAGATCAGTCTTCATTCTAATCCCAAAGAAAGGCAATGCCAAAGAATGCTCAAACTACCACACAATTGCACTCATCTCACACGCTAGTAAAGTCATGCTCAAAATTCTCCAAGCCAGGCTTCAGCAATATGTGAACCGTGAACTCCCAGATGTTCAAACGGGTTTTAGAAAAGGCAGAGGAACCAGAGATCAAATTGCCAACATCTGCTGGATCATGGAGAAAGCAAGAGAGTTCCAGAAAAACATCTATTTCTGCTTCATTGACTATACCAAAGCCTTTGACTGTGTGGATCACAATAAACTGTGGAACATTCTGAAAGAGATGGGAATCCCAGACCACCTGACCTGCCTCTTGAGAAACCTGTATGCAGGTCAGGAAGCAACAGTTAGAACTGGACACGGAACAACAGACTGGTTGCAAATAGGAAAAGGAGTACGTCAAGGCTGTATATTGTCACCTTGCTTTTTAACTTATATGCAGAGTACATCATGAGGAATGCTGGGCTGGAAGAAGCAGAAGCTGGAATCAAGATTACCAGGAGAAATATCAATAACCTCAGATATGCAGATGACACCACCCTTGTGGCAGAAAGTGAAGAGGAACTCAAAAGCCTCTTGATGAAAGTGAAAGAGGAAAGTGAAAAGGTTGGCTTGAAGCTCAACATTCAGAAAACAAAGATCATGGCATCTGGTCCCATCACTTCATGGGAAATAGATGGAAAACAGCGGAGACAGTGTCAGGCTTTATTTTTTGTGGCTCCAAAATCACTGGCGATGCTGATTGCAGCCATGAAATTAAAAGCTGCTTACTCCTTGGAAGGAAAGTTATGACCAACCTATATAGCATATTAAAAAGCAGAGACAATACTTTGCCAACCAAGGTCCGTCTAGTCAAGGCTATGGTTTTTCCCGTGGTCATGTATGGATGTGAGAGTTGGACTATGAAGAAGGCTGATCACCAAAGAATTGATGCTTTTGAACTGTGGTGCTGAAGAAGACTCTTGAGAGTCCCTTGTACTGCAAGGAGATCCAACCAGTCCATTCTAGAGGATATCAATCCTGGGTATTCATGGGAGGGAGTGATGCTAAAGCTGAAACTGCAATAATTTGGCCACCTCACGCGATGAGTTGACTCACTGGAAAAGACTCTGATGCTGGGAAATGTTGGGGGCAGGAGGAGAAGGGGAAGACAGAGAATGAGATGGCTGGATGGCATCACTGACTCTATGGACATGAGTATGGATGAACTCCGGGAGTTGGTGATGGACAGGGAGACCTGGCGTGCTGTGATTCATGGGGTCGCGGAGAGTCAGACACGACTGAGCGACTGAACTGAACTTAGCTGAAACTTCAAGAGTTAGTCACTGATTCTTTTTTTGTTTTTTTTTTAGGACTCAATTACCTACACAAAAGGTGTTTGCGGTCACTTTTCAGTTTCAGAATCTTGTTCACAGCTAAACTGCCCAAGATATCTACTTTAATGGAAAAGGACACTGAGAAGAGCTCTGGATTTTGGAGAGGAGACAGTTCCAGTACAAAAGAAAAGGAAAACATGAAATCAATCTCTCATCAAACTTTCAAGCTGAAATTTTTTGTGTGTCTTCATAAAGTTTTAGGACAAATAGAGGTTTGAAATTATGGAGAATAAGACTGAGACACATGATTCGTTTTGATCCCAGGTGTTTCAGTGAATCTCGAGAGGGCTGATTCCCTATGTCACATTCATGGTTACTGCTCCTAAGTCCTTCTGAGATTTGCTTTAAGTGCGGGTCTCTACTTCTCATATTCTGTTAGAAATGTGGTTATCTTTCACAGCTTAGATAGAAGCAATGAACTTTCTCAATCAGAGGTAGAGAATACAGAGCCATATTCTGTTAAGGATATAGATGGCATAAGGATGCCTCTGTTATTCTACTTTCTTTAGTTCTGTTCAGTTCAGTCGCTCAGTCGTGTCTGACTCTTTGCAACCCCATGGACTGCAGCATGCCAGGCTTCTCTGTCCATCACCAACTCTTGAAGCTTGCTCAAACTCATGTTCATTGAGTCGGTGATGCCATCCTACCATTTCAACCTTGTCATACTCTTTTGCTCCTGCCTTCAGTCTTTCCCAGCATCAGGGTCTTTTCCAGTGAGTCAGTTATTTGCATCAGATGGCCAAAGTACTGGAGCTTCAGCTTCAGCATCAGTCCTTCCAATGAACACTCAGGACTGATTTCCTTTAGGATGGACTGTTTGGATCTCTTTGCAGTCCAAGTTACTCTCAAGAGTCTTCTGCAACACCACAGTTCAAAAGCATCAGTTCTTTGGTGCTCAGCTTTCTTCTCACATCCATACATGCCTACTGGAAAAACCATAGCTTTGACTAGACGGACCTTTGTCGGCAATGTCTTTGCTTTTAAATAAGCTGTCTAGGTTTGTCATAGCTTTTCGTTATTTTTAGTCAAGAGTAAATTTTAGTAAAGTCTGAATCTGATGCTGACAATTTGTGCTTTGTTCAAAATATGTACATGCAATCCTTTCTGTTTTCAGTGTCAGTTTCAAATTCAACTAATTTACTGAACACCAGAGTTATTAAAATTTTTTGATATTCTGAACAATATCTGATGGAGCTATAACTGGTACAGAAGAACCAAGAAAGGCAAGCATTCTACTCCTCACACACGAATACAAGAACATGGCTTCAGGTGTAGAAGGAAGGTGATCCATATACAAGAGATATTATCATTAGAGCCAGTCTTTCTGAAAAACACTTGCATATGGATCTGCTGGTAGCTATTTAATATTTGTGTGGGTGCATTATTTTTATTAAGGATCCATGTTATTATTAGCCTTTCAGATTTTTCCATGAGATATAAAACACAAAAATAGAGGAAGCTTGAGTACCATTCTTATAGTGAATCCTTGCTAAAAGTTTACCTTTACTACTTTTTTTCTGGAACAAAACATTTTCTCATTCAGTTGTAATTGAAAGTCCTATAAAATTCATCTAGACAGGTGGATTCCTCTTTAGGGTAATCTCATAAGCAATTACCTGGAGGAGGAAATGGCAACCTACTCCAGTGTTCTTGCCAGGAAAATTCCCATGGACAGAAGAGCCTGGTGGACTACAGTGTATGGGTTTGCAAAGAGTTGGACACACTTGAGCTACTGAGCATACACACTGCACAGGGCTTAACCCTTTCTTTGGGACTGGTTTTCATTCCTCTTTTCCATTTTCTTTTGTAGGATTTAGGAAGATTTCATTTCCCTCCCTACCCCCATTGCCAGCTCTGCTGACATCTGTGCTGTGAAATTGCAGGCTTCAGGAACAGACAACTTGTGCAGTTAGCATGGATCTGTTCTTGGAAGCCCTTTAAATTAGTTCTGCTCTCATTGTTTGATAGTTTTTGAACAATGATAGAGTACATTATCTCTTGTACTGGATGCTGTGTATAGTATACAATGTCCTGATTCCAAGTTTAAGAATTTGTAGCTTTCTGTTGTCCTTGAGTTCCTCCTTTGGTATATTCTTCCTCCATTGGATACAGGCTCTCCTTTGCTGTACAGTAGTAAACCCATAAGTACCTTGTTCAGAAGATATGCATCTTCACTCTGGCCTGACCAGACAGAAAGTTCACCTGTGATTTTCTTTCTTTGTGAAAGAAAAGTTCCATTCCTAGACTCTTTTTTTGAATTTTTGTTTTTCCACTTATCACTACTTTCTTCACACACACACACATGCCTACAAGTTCCATAGGAAGATCACATATGGTGTCTTGCATCATATATATATATATTTATCTCCTTGGAGGAGGGAATGTCAACCCACTCCAGTATTCTTGCGTGCATAATCCCCATGGACAGTGGGGCCTGGTAGGCTATAGTCCATAGGGTCACAAAGAGTTGAACACAACTGAAGCAACTTATTACACAGGCATGTATTACATTAAATTTTATATTAAGTGAAAGATTCTTTAAATTCAGTAGAGCTTCAACATTTTCAAAAGATTCATACACATAATTTTATGTATTCCCATAATAACTACTATTTCCCCTAATGTATATAGCCTTCCCCTGCTTTCTTGTCCCCACTGGTAACCACTGGTTTGGTCTCTATATCTGTGAGTTTGCTTCTTTTTTTTTCATTCACAAGTTTGTTCTACTTTTTTAAAAATATATTCTACATGTATGTGATACAATATTTGTTTTTTTTCCCTCTATCTACCTTATTTCACTAGCATAACACCCTCCAAGTTCATTTATGTTCCTGCAAACAGCAAAACTGAATTCACATACAGTAAGTCCTTTAAATATGAACCATCAAGTTACAATCTTTCAAACACGTGAATGTGTGTTCCTACATCAAATCACGTAAGTTAGTTCACACCTGACGTATATTATGTGGGTGAATCCTTGACAGTTCGTTGTGCCTTTTTGTACTCCCCTGTACAGCACTGTATAGAGTGCCATGGTACAGTATCTTTATCTCATGCCAAAGATGTCTTGAAGTAAGTGTAGCAGTGGTGATTTTGAAGGACAGTTCAGATACTTTCCATATACTGCTATGTACTTACCCTGGCAGGATGAATAGAAATTGATGACGTGACTTTAAAGAGTCTTACAGGTACCTCACCATCAATAGAAAATATTCTTTTCTTTTTGTAATTGATACCAATGTCCCATCTCAATCAGACATGCTGCTTGGCTATGGCTCTGGAAAGGGGAGGAGGGAGCAAAGGTTATCTCACTGTTCTGTTGTGTTTGGGTGATTCCAGTTCTCAAGAAAGGGGAAGAATAGCATATCTAAGTCACATATCAAATCCAATTTTATCTGCAATAAGACTAGTAATGTTAATCTCTGACTCCTGTGTGTAGTCATCAAGTGATCTATGACCTAGAAGGATGGTGATTCAATGGCCCTTTTGGCATCCAACAATGGTGCAACTAAAATATATCTTCCATTGCAACATTTATTGAGTAACTACTGTGTGAACTCTGGTCAGAGTCAGGGACATGAGACAAAGCACATTTCTATTCAGATGGTTTAACTAAAGAGAATTTAATGGGAAGAATTCAAATAATGAAGAGAACACTGGCAATGTTAAAGAAATCAACCCAAGAAGTTGAAGCAGCTGGAGGCTAAGTTCAGAAGGCAGTTTTCATGCCAGTCCTGAAGCAGCCAACACAAGGACTACTGGGTAGTCCAGTGAAACTAGAACTAGGATGGGCATGTCAGGCCACCTTCTCAACACACATCTCAGCAAAAGCAATTTCCTTGGGAGGATGCAGCCACCTTAGCACTTCATTGTGAAACTGGGAGAAATTAAAAGAGAAATGTAGATGCTTTTCCTCTCACTTCTGTTATGTTCCTGGTTTCTCCCTTGGCCAAACTCAGATGGAAACAAGACACTAAAGGAGCTCTATCAATGGAATCTAAGGGTTAAACTCCATGGGAGAAAAATGTAGAGAAAAAAGACAATAGGTCTAGATGGGGTAGGCTGACAAATGAAGAATCACTGGCACCTTTATATTATCTGTATACCCACAGTATTGCCTTTTCTAAGTATTACTGTAACTATTTAAAGTATAAAGTACAATGTTCCTAATCAGGAAATAAGTATTCCAAGTGCAACAAGGTTATCTGATCTCCCAGTGGTTTTCCTGTATCACACACTCCTCTGTATTGCATGTTGTAATCAGGAGAACTTTTATGTCCTCCAAGTAAAGTGTTAAAATATCAAGACATTTAGGTGCAAGTTAAAACAAAGAATTAGTCCATTGCTTTATAATTTCAGGAGATTTGATTCCTTGATGATATTGGAGAGTGGCAAGAAGCCATGTCCTCAATGGTCTTAAGATTTTAGAAAGAGTAAAACATTTGTGGTTGTTTACAGGCTAAATAACTTTCTATGAGCAATAATTGAGCCCTGGGGAGCTGGCCCCTCCTGGATGATTCTGGTTTAAACTCCTCCGGGTCTTCACAACCATGCTGTCACTGGCAATTACTCTTCTTTCACAGGTAGGACTAGGCATTGTTGACATATATTTTGAAATCTAGAAATACATATTTTAATCAATAAAAATAAAAATATAGCTTGAAATCTATTCTCATAAATTAGCAAATGTCTTCTTTTAACAATTTAAAAATGAATTTTAATAAAATTTCTGAGTTTACATAAAAAAGAACAGTAAATATTTAGAATAAATACAATGAGAGAAAAATTCTTCATTGAAAGTTTCAGTAAATCATTATTGTTTTATAAATTGGGCAAAGTTCTTTTTAAAAAGCTCTTATTTTTCTCTATATTGGGGGTAAAAGAATAGCAGTATTATCTAAATCATCAGCTAAGTAGTTAGTTTATTGAGTACTTTCTGCAATGAAAGTGAAAGTCACTCAATCATATACAACTACTTGCTACCCCATAGACTGTAACCCACCAGGCTCCTCTGTCCATGTGATTTTCCAAGCAAGAATATTGGAGCGGTAGTCATTTCCTTCTCCAGAAGATCTTCGACCCAGAGATTGAACCTATGTCTCCTGCATTGTGGGTGTTTCTTAACAGTCTGAGCCACCAGCAAAGTTGGCTTTCTGCGATATTGACCTTTTAATTGCCACCAACTTTCACCTGATGAAGCTGATATATTCCCCCCAAAATGATATCATAAACACACACATCAAATATAAAACACAATTCAGTATGAAAAATGTGACTCAGATTTAAGAGTCATTTCTAAGTAGTAGACTAGTTGTTTTGGACACACACCTCATGGGGAGGTGAGTGCATATTCTCATTCAGTGAGAATTGCCACCCTCATTAACATCAGGTGAAGAAACTGAACAGGTTTAAATTGTGCTATTTTTCTCATAGTACAAATATTTATAAATATGTTGTGGAGTAGTATTAAAATGGAAAAAGAAATAGGTCAAAGGCCAGAAGACAAACCCTCAGGTTGAGGGTGATTGTCGAGAGTACAAAGTTTGTTAGTCTCCAGAGCCATTTCTGCCCACTTCACTCTGAGTTTTCCTTGCCCAGTCGTGTAGAATGTTGTGATTTGTCTTTGTTAAAAGAATATTATTACCAAAAAGCATTCAGGTAAATGATCTGGATTATTCATTGCTTTTACTGTCTCATTTCCCCACAGTGAAAATGGAATGGATATGTTAATTATTTGGGGAATGATTGATGATCTATTAAATACACACATTGAAGACACAATCCAGAACCAAAAGAATGTTTTCTTATTATGAGAATAACTATAATCTTAGGAATTTACAGAAGAAATACCAAATGATTGCTATTCCATTGATTTAGATAACAACTTGCATTTTATCATCCTGGTCAAATAGTTCAAATATATCAAGAGCAATGAAATAGTGCAAATGGACAATAAGGCAGGAGTGCTTCATTTACAAGGTGCTTTAAATATGATCCATTTCCATCCCTGGCCTTGTAGCTATTAATAAGTGTCATTATGACAATGACATACCTAGTTCTGTGCTACTAAAGGAAAGCGCAGATTTTTGCATCATGGCCTTCATGGTCTCCTTTATAATGCACGAAAGTTGAGAAATGCACTTTATCGTTTCTTGCATGCTGTTTCAGTTTTACCGATAATATGATTACTATTGTCAATGGGACCTTTTGAATGTTATAAAGAACTTGAATTCCTGTCATAGATTTATTCTTACTTTCTGCAAGAGTGAAAATGAACTAGAGTTATAAGAAAATCATAATGATTTGGGAATGATTCTGTCAATCATTTTTAAAAAATTGTCTACTCCCCAAGAGGAAATTTTTAATACATTATTTTCCCCAAATCACTCCCTTGCAAATTACCACCTTTAAAGTCTTTACTGAATTTCTTATAATATTGCTTCTGTTTTATGTTTTCGTTTTTTGGCCATAAAGCATGTGGGATTTTGTCTCCCTAACTGGGGATTAAATCCTTGCCAACTGCATTGGAAAGTGAAGTTTTAACCCCTGGGTCTCCAGGGAAATCCCCTAGGTTACTACTTTATGCCACATGTGTTTACAAGTTTGAGAGGAATAGGCATAAGGTGATGATGTGGGTAATGGAAAAAAAACAAAGGATAAATTCATTTTTATTTCCTTTACTTTAGACTTCACTGGAAGCTAAGCAAACACAATGTTAAAGGAAAACTACACGGAAGTGACTGAGTTTATCCTCCTGGGACTGACAGATAGAGATGACTTGCAGCCTGTCCTTTTTGTGGTCTTCCTAGTCATCTACCTGATCACAGTCGTCGGTAATGTGGGCATGATTTTGTTAATCAGAACTGACTCAAGGCTTCAGACTCCAATGTACTTCTTCCTCAGCCACCTCTCCTTTGTAGATCTCTGTTATACCACCAATGTCACTCCTCAGATGCTGGTTCATTTCTTATGCAAGAGAAAAATCATTTCCTTCCTTGGCTGCTTTATACAGTTCCACTTTTTCATTGCCCTGGTGATTGTAGATTATTATATGCTCACAGTGATGGCTTATGACCACTACGTGCCCATCTGCAAACCCTTGTTACATGCCAGCAAGATGTCCCGAGGGGTCTGCATCTCTCTTGTTGCTGCTCCTTATAGTTATGGCTTCGCAAGTGGTCTTGCCCAGACCATCCTGATGCTCCACCTCTCCTTCTGTGGACCCAGTGAAATCAACCAGTTTTACTGTGCAGACCCACCTCTCTTAGTCCTGGCCTGCTCAGATACTAATTTCAATGAGACTCCCATGTTTTTGGGGGCTGGTTTCAGCCTCATGCTTTCCCTCACCATCATCCTCACCTCCTACATTTTCATCTTTACAGCCATTCTGCATATCTGCTCTGCAGAAGGGAGGCACAAGGCCTTCTCTACCTGTGGGTCTCACCTGACAGCTGTCACTGTATTTTATGGGACACTGTTCTGCATGTATCTGAGGCCCCCTTCTGAGACATCTGTAGAACAGGGCAAAATTGTAGCTGTTTTTTATATCTTTGTGAGTCCTATGCTAAATCCTCTGATCTACAGCCTTCGGAACAAAGATGTTAAAAACGCAGCAAGGAGAATGATACAAAGGAAATTTTTTGCGAAATAGGGTGCACATTTTGCTCACAGACATGGAACATATCCATATTGTCTGATCAGTTAGTGAGTTATTTAAATTAAAAACTAATTTTGGCTATGAATTTTTCTTTTGTAATTCACCTATAAAACTTGGAGGAATGTTAGCTTATTGTTAGTTGTGACTCCATGTATTAAAAAAAAATACCACATATAAATTAAAACACAAGACCAAACAGCATTGTTATTGCTGTATAAAATCAATAAAGGACAGTTTATTCTATCCACTTTACTCATAAGTGTATAGAGTTTTAATAGACAGACCTACAGCCTTCCAAACAAAGATGTAAAAAGAGCAATAAACAAAGTGTTTCAAGAGAAATTGTTTGTCAACTCAGATACACATTTCATCAGATGTATGTGATATATTTGTATTCTCTAATCAGAGATAATTTTCAATTAATAAATTACTCTTCCTATTGGCTTTTCTTTTCTTTTGTAATTCACTTATGAGACTTGGAGGAATGTGTTAGATCATTAGCTTGTATTAGTTTAATGTATTTAAAGTAAATGTCACATACAAATTTAATGACAAGACCAGACAGCATTGTTATTGCTCTGTAAACTTACTAAGTACAAATAATTCTATTCACAGTATTCATAATGGTCAGTCAGTCAGTCAGTTCAGTTAAGTCACTCAGTCGTGTCCAACTCTTTGCGACCCCATGAATCGCAGCACGCCAGGCCTCCCTGTCCATCACCAACTCCTGGAGTTCATTTAAACTCATGTCCATTGACTCGGTGATGCCATCCAGCCATCTCATATTCTGTTGTCCCCTTCTCCTCCAACCCCCAATCCCTCCCAACATCAGGGTCTTTTCCAATGAGTTAATTCTTCGCATAGTATAAGGTTATAAAACACAGATTTACCAAGTGGTGCTAAGACAATGAAATTTGTTTGATTTGGAGGGTTTATAGTTTCTGAACTATTTGCAAAAACTTGTCAGCCATATCAGGAAGAGAGGTTTCTCTCTTTGTTTGCTTGATTTTTTCCTTTGTTCACATTATGTATTTGTGAAGATCATTGGGTATCTTAAGTTATTACTCTAAGAAACTTGTTTAGATCTTAGTACTGGTCCAATGGAATCCTCATTCTTAAATCATTTGGCAGAAATGCCAAATTGCCTTTAGATTTTGAAAAAAATAATCTTTCGATTTGTTTTACCAGTTTGTGTCCTGCTTTTGGTGGCTCAGAGGTTAAAGCGTCTGCCTCCAATGCGGGAGACCCGGGTTCGATCCCTGGGTCGGGAAGATCCCCTGGAGAAGGAAATGGTAACCCACTCCAGTATTCTTGCCTGGAGAATCCCGTGGACGGAGAAGCCTGGTAGGCTACAGTCCACGGGGTCGCATAGAGTCGGACACGACTGAGCGACAGAACGGAACGGAACGGTCCTGCTTTTAAAACTGATATTTTACTTTCAGCCATTATTTATTATGATCTTTTACCAGCTCACAACCATAAACACAAAATAATATAAAGAGCACTTGTCTAAGCATAAGAAATCATCGCTAAGTATTCACACAATGACACTTTTGTTTAGGATTTTCACACATCTCCATGTCATGGACCCCACTGCTCACCTTTGGCATCTCCTCCTGAGGCATACAAGTGGGGGAATCTTATGGTGCTGGAACACTCTCAGAAGAGATGGCAGCTGAGCAGAATATGGTTCTATTCAGCCAAGTTCGTTGATTTCTCTGCTTTTTTCAGATCTTCAGTATCCCCACACAAATTTTATTGTTTGACACATAAGACATGAGAGAGATGTCTGTGGATTTTTCTCTTTTCTTTTCATAGTTCTCTAAACATGGAGATTATATTATTAAATTATGTCAAGTAATAAGTTAGTATTACTCCTCATGTCATTTATTGTTTATATCCCATCTCTGATTCTTAAAAACTAAAAGTTGTTTCTGATAATCATAGCTCTTCAGCAGTACGTTTATTGCTTCTAGTTCAGTCAGTTCAGTTCAGTCGCTCAGTCATGTCCGACTCTCTGCTAAACCATGGACTGCAACATGTCAGGCTTCCCTGTCTATTACCAACTCCCAGAGCTTGCTCAAACTTGAGTCCATCGAATCAGTGATGCCATCCAACCATCTCATCCTCTGTCGTCCCCTTCTCTTCCTGCCTTCAATCTTTCCTAGCATCAGTGTCTTTTCCATTGAGTCACTTCTTTGTATCAGGTGGTCAAGGTATTGGAGTTTCAGCTTTAGCATCAGTCCTTCCAATGAATATTCAGGACTGATTTCTTCTAGGATAGACTGGATCTCTTTGCAGTCCAAGGGACTCTCGAGACTCCTCTTCAACACCACAGTTCAAAAGCATCAGTTCTTCGGCACTCAGCATTCTTTATAGTCCAGCTCTCACATCCATACATGACCACTGGAAAAACCATAGCCTTGACTAGATGGACCTTTGATGGCAAAGTAATATCTTTGCTTTTCAATATGCTGTCTAGATTGGGCTTCCCTGGTGGCTTAAAGAGTAAAGCATCTGCCTACAATACGGAAGACCCGGTTTCAATCCCTGAGTTGGGAAGATCCCCTGGAGAAGGCAGTGGAAACCCACTCCAATACTCTTGCCTGGAAAATCCCATGAACAGAGGAGCCTGGGAGGCTGCAGTCCATGGGGTCACTAAGAGTTGTACATGACTGAGCGACTTCACTTTCATTTTCCTAGATTGGTCAAAGCTTTTTGATTTTACCCACTATGAATTAAATCATATTTTCTAAGTTTCTTCCCTTTTTACTCCTTGTTTGACTATGACACTTTCCATCATCTATTTTCAATAAATTTCCTTAAATTTTATATTCATACTTGTCTCAACTTAGTCATTAATTAGTACATCTACTTTATTGTTAAATAATAAAAGGAGCTTAGGGCTCGGGCGGCGCAGACGCGAGAGACGCCCAGCTCCGGCAGCGCAGACGTGAGAGACGCCCGGCTCCGGCGCAACCGACCACGTGCAGAATCGTGGCTGAGAGGAGCTACCCCGCGCCCAAGGTTAGGGCGGTGGCCGAGAGGAGCTGTACCACGTCCAAGAGGCGGTGGCTGCTTGGGCACCGGAGGGCCAAGAGGAGCTGATCCACATTCAAAGCAGGAGGGGCGGCCTTGAGGTGATACCCCTCGTCCAAGGTAAGGTACAGCGGCTGCACCTTGCTGGAGCAGCTGTGAAGAGATACTCCACGACCAAGTGGAATATAAGAATACAGTGTTTTGGGGAGGAAGGAACAAGATGGCGGAGGGATAAGACAGCAAAACCACTCTCTCCCCCACAAATTCATCAAAAGAACATTTGAACGCGGAGTAAAGTCCACAAAACAACTTCTGAATACTGGCAGAGGACATCAGGCACCCAGAAAAGCAGCCCATTGTCTTCAAAAGGAGAGAGAAGAAATCCAGCTCCACCCACCAGAACACCAACACATGCTTCCCTAACCAGGGAACCTGGACAAGTAACCCATCCAACCCCACACACAGCGAAGAAACTACTTAATAAAGAGAACTCCACAAACTGCAAGAAGAGGGAAAGGCCACCCCAAGCAAAGCAATATAAGCAAGATGAAGAGGCAGAGAAATACCCAGCAAGTAAAGGAACAAGATAATTGCCCACCAACACAAACAAAAGAGGAAGATATAGGGAATCTACCTGATGAAGAATTTCGAATTTTGATGGTGAAAATGATTCAAAATCTTGAAAGCAAAATGGAGTTACAGATAAATAACCTGGAGAAAAAGATTGAGAAGATGGAAGGAAGATTTAATAAGGACTTAGAAGAAATAAAAAAGAGTCAATATACAATGAATAATGCAATAGATGAGATCAGAAACACTCTGGAGGGAACAAACAGTAGAATAACAGAGGCAGAAGACAGGATAAGCGAACTAGAAGATAGAATTGTAGAAATAAATGAAACAGAGAGGAAAAAAGAAAAGCGAATTAAAAGAAATGAGGACAATATTAGAGACATCTGGGACAATGTTAAACGCTCCAACATTCGAATCATAGGAGTCCCAGAAGAAGAAGACAAAAAGAAAGACCATGAGAGAATACTTGAGGAGATAATAGTTGAAAACTTCCCTAAAATAGGGAAAGAAATAATCACCCAAGTCCAAGAAATCCAGAGAGTCCCCAACAGGATAAACCCAAGGCAAAATACTCCAAGACACATATTAATCAAATTAACAAAGATCAAACACAAAGAACAAATATTAAAAGCAGCAAGGGAAAAGCAACAAATAACACACCAATGGATCCCCATAAAGATAACAGCTGATCTTTCAACAGAAACTCTTCAGACCATAAGGGATTGGCAAGACATACTTAAAGTGATGAAAGAAAATAACCTACAGCCCAGATTACTATACCCAGCAAGGATCTCATTCAAATATGAAGGATAAATCAAAAGCTTTACAGACAAGCAAAAGCTGAGGGAATTCAGCATCACCAAACCAGCTCTCCAACAAATGCTGAAGGATCTTCTCTAGACAGGAAACAGAAAGAGTGTATAAACTTGAACCCAAAGCAATAAAGAAAATGGCTACGGGATCGTACTTATCAATAATTACCTTAAACGTAAATGGGTTGAATGCCCCAACCAAAAGACAAAGGCTGGCTGAATGGATACAAAAACAAAACCCCCATATATGTTGTCTACAAGAGACCCACCTCAAAACGAGGGACGCATACAGACTGAAAGTGAAGGGCTGGAAAAAGATATTCCATGCAAAGAGAGACCAAAAGAAAGCAGGAGTAGCAATACTCATATCAGATAAAATAGACTTTAAAACAAAGGCTGTGAAAAGAGACAAAGAAGGAAACTACATAATTATCAAAGGACCAATCCAAGAAGAAGATATAACAATTATAAATATTTATGCACCCAACATAGGAGCACCGCAATATGTAAGACAATTACTAACAAGTATGAAAGGGGAAATTAACAATAACACAATAATAGTGGGAGATTTTAACACCCCACTTACATCTATGGATAGATCAACTAAACAGAAAATTAACAAGGAAACACAATCTTTAAATGATACAATAGACCAGTTAGACCTAATAGATATCTATAGGACATTTCACCCCAAAACAATGAATTTCACCTTTTTCTCAAGCGCACACGGAACCTTTTCCAGGATAGATCACATCCTGGGTCATAAATCTAGCCTAGGTAAATTCAAAAAAATTGAAATCATTCCAAGCATCTTTTCTGACCACAATGCAGTAAGATTAGATCTCAATTACAGGAGAAAAAGTATTAAAAATGCCAACATATGGAGACTGAACAACACGCTGCTGAATAATGAACAATTATAGAAGAAATCAAAAGAGACATCAAAATATGCATAGAAATGCATGAAAATGAAAACACAACAACCCAAAACCTCTGGGACACTGTAAAAGCAGTGCTAAGGGGGAAGTTCATAGCAATACAGGCACACCTCAAGAAATAAGAAAAAAGTCAACTGATTAACCTAACTCTACATCTAAAGCAACTAGAAAAGGAAGAAATGAAGAACCCCAGGGTCAGTAGAAGGAAAGAAATCGTAAAAATTAGGGCAGCGATAAATGCAAAAGAAACAAAAGAGACCATAGCAAAAATCAACAAAGCCAAAAGCTGGTTCTTTAAGAAGGTAAATAAAATTGACAAACCACTAGCCAGACTCATCAAGAAACAAAGGGAGAAGAACCAAATCAATAAAATTAGAAATGAAAATGGAGAGATCACAACTGACAACACAGAAATACAAAGGATTATTAGAGAATACTATTAGCAATTATATGGCAATAAAATGAATAACCTGGAAGAAATGGACAAATTCCTAGAAAAGTACAACTTTCCAAAACTGAACCAGGAAGAAATAGAAAATCTGAACAAACCCATCACAAGCACGGAAATTGAAACTGTAATCAAAAATCTCCCAGCAAACAAAAGCCCAGGTCCAGACGGCTTCACAGCTGAATTCTACCAAAAATTTAGAGAAGAGCTAACACCTATTCTACTCAAACTCTTCCAGAAAATAGCTGAGGAAGGTAAACTTCCAAACTCATTCTATGAGGCCACCATCACCCTAATCCCAAAACCTGGTAAAGACCCCACAAAAAAAGAAAACGACAGGCCAATATCACTGATGAACATAGATGCAAAAATCCTTAACAAAATTCTAGCAATCAGAATCCAACAACACATTAAGAAGATCATACATCATGACCAAGTAGGCTTTATCCCAGGAATGCAAGGATTCTTCAATATCCGCAAATCAATCAACGTAATACACCACATTAACAAACTGAAAAATAATAATCATATGATTATCTCAATAGATGCAGAGAAAGCCTTCGACAAAATTCAACATCCATTTACGATAAAAACCCTCCAGAAAGTGGAAATAAAAGAGACATACCTCAACATAATAAAAGCTATATATGACAAACCCACAGCAAACATTATCCTCAATGGTGAAAAACTGAAAGCATTTCCCCTAAAGTCAGGAACAAGACAAGGGTGCCCACTCTCACCACTACTCTTCAACATAGTTCTGGAAGTTTTGGCTACAGCAATCAGAGCAGAAAAAGACATAAAAGGAATACAAATTGGAAAAGAAGAAGTAAAACTATCACTGTTCGCTGATGACATGATCCTCTACACAGAAAACCCTAAAGACTCTACCAGAAAACTACTAGAGCTAATCAGTGATTACAGTAAAGTTGCAGGATATAAAATCAACACACAGAAATCCCTTGCATTCCTATACACTAATAATGAGAAAATAGAAAGAGAAATTAAGGAAACTATTCGAGAGTTGGACTGTGAAGAAGGCTGATCGCCGAAGAATCAATGCTTTTGAACTGTGGTGCTGGAGAAGACTCTTGAGAGTCCCTTATACTGCAAGGAGATCCAACCAGTCCATTCTAAGGGAGATCAACCCTGGATGTTCATTGGAGGGACTGATGCTAAAGCTGAAACTGCAATACTTTGGCCACCTCATGCGACGAGTTGACTCACTGGAAAAGACTCTGATGCTGGGAAAGGTTGGGGGCGGGAGGAGAAGGGGACGACAGAGAATGAGATGGCTGGATGGCATCACCGACTCTGTGGACATGAGTTTGAGTGTACTCCGGGAGTTGGTGATGGATAGGGAAGCCTGGCGTGCTGTGCTTCATGGGGTCGTGGAGAGTCGGACACGACTGAGCGACTGAACTGAACTGAACTGAACTGAACTGATTCCATTCACTGTTGCAACGAAAAGAATTAAATACTTAGGAATATATCTACCTAAGGAAACAAAAGATTTGTACATAGAAAACTATAAAACACTAGTGAAAGTAATCAAAGAGGACACTAATAGATGGAGAAATATACCGTGTTCGTGGATTGGAAGAATAAATATTGTAAAAATGAGTATACTACCCAAAGTAATTTATACATTCAATGCAATCCCTATCAAGCTACCAAGGATATTTTTCACAGAACTAGAACAAATAATCTCACAATTTATATGGAAATACAAAAAACCTTGAATAGCCAAAGCAATCTTGAGGAAGAAGAATGGAACTGGGGGAATTAACCTGCCAGACTTCAGGCTCTACTACAAAGCCACAGTCATCAAGACAGTATGGCACTGGCACAAAGACAGAAATATAGATCAATGGAACAAAATAGAAAGCCCAGAGATAAATCCACACACCTATGGACACCTTATCTTTGACAAAGGAGGCAAGAATGTACAATGGAGAAAAGACAGTCTCTTTAACAAGTGGTGCTGGGAAAACTGGTTAGGAAGAACACTTCCTAACACCATACACCAAAATAAACTCAAAATGGATTAGAGAGCTAAATGTAAGACAAGAAACTATAAAACTCCTAGAGGAGAACGTAGGCAAAACACTCTCCGACATAAATCACAGCAGGATCCTCCAAGACCCACCTCCCAGAATATTGGAAATAAAAGCAAAAATAAACAAATGGGACCTAATTAAAATCAAAAGCTTCTGCACAGCAAAGGAAACTATAAGCAAGGTGAAAAGACAGCCTTCAGAATGGGAGAAAATAATAGCAAATGAAGCAACTGATAAAGGATTAATCTCCAAAATATATAAGCAGCTCCTGCAGCTCAATTCCAGAAAAATAAACGACCCAATCAAAAAATGGGCCAAAGAACTAAACAGACATTTCTCCAAAGAAGACATAGAGATGGCTAACAAACACATGAAAAAATGCTCAACATCCCTCATAATCAGAGACATGCAAATCAAAACCACAATGAGATACCATTTCACACCAGTCAGAATGGCTGCTATCCAAAAGTCTACATGCAGTAAATGCTGGAGAGGGTGTGGAGAGAAGGGAACCCTCTTACACTGTTGGTGGGAATGCAAACTAGTACAGCCACTATGGAGAACAGTGTGGAGATTCCTCAAAAACCTGGAAATAGAACTGCCATATGACCCAGCAATCGCACTCCTGGGCATACACACCGAGGAAACCAGAATTGACAGAGACACATGTACGCCAATGTTCATCGCAGCACTGTTTATAATAGCCAGGTCATGGAAGCAACCTATATCTCCATCTGCAGACGAATGGATAAGAAAGCTTTGGTACATATACACAATGGAGTATTACTCGGCCATTAAAAAGAATGCATTTGAATCGGTTCTAATGAGGTGGATGAAACTGGAGCCTATTATACAGAGTGAAGTAATATAGAAAGAAACGCACCAATACAGTATACTAACACATATATATGGAATTTAGAAAGATGGAAATATAACCCTGTATACGAGACAGCAAAAGAGACACAGTTGTATAGAACAGTTTTTGGGACTTTATGGGAGAGGGTGAGGGTGGGATGATTTGAGAGAATGACATTGAAACATGTATGTTGTCATGTGTGAAGCGAATCAGCAGTTCAGGGTCAATGCATGTTACAGGATACTAGGGGCAGTGTGTGGGGATGACCCAGAGGGAGGATAAAGGGAGGAGGGAGGTGAGAGGGGGGTTCAGGAGGGGGAACTCATGTACACCTGGGGCGAATTCATGTCAATGTATGGCAAAACCAACCAATATAATATTGTAAAATTTAAAAACAATAAATTAAAAATAAAATCAAAAAAAAAAGGAGCTTAGAATATTTTAATTATGAATATTTCCTGCTTGTAACTAATAAACTTTCATCTGCAGGCACAGAATTCGTCACTAATAATAAATTATTTAATAATGAAACATTATATAGTATATGATTTCAAGGATATTTATATTAAATATTGATTCAATATCCATGTTCCTTTAACTTTAGTGACATTTATCCCTGTTTCTGTAACAATTCTCTTCGCTGCCACTCTTCGTTTATGGTTTAGTTTTCTTCTTAGTGTTGCTGCTGCTGCTGCTGCTAAGTCACTCCAGTCGTGTCTGACTCTGTGCGACCCCATAGACAGCAGCCCACCAGGCTCCCCCGTCCCTGGGATTCTCCAGGCAAGAACACTGGAGTGGGTTGCCATTTCCTTCTCCAATGTGTAAAAGTGAAAAGTGAAAGAGAAGTTGCTCAGTCGTGTCTGTCTCTTAGTGACCCCATGGTCTGCAGCCTACCAGGCTCCTCCATCGATGGGATTTTCTAGGCAAGAGTACTGGAGTGGCTTGCCATTGCCTTCTTAGTGTTATAAACCCTAAATTCGTTCTTTTTAAATTTTTTTATTTAATTTTAATTGGAGGCTAATTACTTTGCATTATTGTATTGATTTTGCCATACATTGACATGAATCCTCCCCGGATGTACATGTGTTCCCCATCTTGAACCCCCATCCCACCTCACTCCCCATATCATCCCTCTGGGTCATCCCAGTGCACCAGCTCCGAGCATCCTATATCATGCTTCGAACCTGGACTGGCGATTCATTTCACATATGATAATATACATGTTTCAATGCCATTCTCCCAAATCATCCCACTCTCGCCCTCTCCCACAGAATCCAAAAGACTGTTCTATACATCTGTGTCTCTTTTGCTGTCTCACATACAGGGTTATCGTTACCATCTTTCTAAATTCCATATATATGCGTTGCTGCTGCTGCTAAGTCACTTCAGTCGTGTCCGACTCTGTGTGACCCCACAGACGGAAGCCCACCAGGCTCCCCCATCCCTGGGATTCTCCAGGCAAGAACACTGGAGTGGGTTGCCATTTCCTTCTCCAATATATATGCGTTAGTATACTCTATTGGTATTTTTCTTTCTGGCTTACTTCACTCTGTATAATAGGCTCCAGTTTCATCCACTTCATTAGAAATGATTCAAATGCATTCTTTTTAATGGCTAAGTAATACTCCATTGTGTGTATATACCACAGCTTTCTTATCCATTTGTCTGCAGATGGACATCTAGGTTGCTTCCACGTCCTGGCTATTATAAACAGTGCTGCGATGAACATTGGGGTACATGTGTCTCTTTCAATTCTGGTTTCCTCAGTGTGTACGCCCAGGAGTGGGATTGCCAGGTCGTGTGGCAGTTCTATTTCCAGTTTTTTAAGGAATCTCCACACTGTTCTCCATAGTGGCTGTACTAGTTTGCATTCCCACCAACAGTGTAAGAGGGTCCCCTTCTCTCCACACCCTCTCCAGCATTTATTGCTTGTAGACTTTTGGATAGCACCCATTCTGACTGGCATGAAATAGTACCTCATTGTGGTTTTGATTTGCATCTCTCTGATTATGAGGGATGTTGAACATCTTTTCATGAGTCGGTTAGCCATCTATATGTCTTCTTTGAAGAAATGTCTGTTTAGATCTTTGGCCCATTTTTTGATTGGGTCGTTTATTTTTCTGGAATTGAGCTGCAGGAATTGCTTATATATTTTTTAGATTAATTCTTTGTCAGTTGCTTCATTTGCTATTATTTTCTCCCATTCTGAAGGCTGTCTTTTCACCTTGCTTATAGTTTCCTTTGCTGTGCAGAAGCTTTTAATTTTAATTAGGTCCCATTTGTTTATTTTTGCTTTTATTTCCAATATTCTGGGATGTGGGTCATGGTGGATCCTGCTGTGATTTATGTTGGAGAGTGTTTCGCCTATGTTCTCCTCTAAGCGTTTTATAGTTTCTGGTCTTACTTTTAGATCTTTAATCCATTTTGAGTTTATTTTTGTGGATGGTTTTAGAAAGTGTTCTAGTTTCATTCTTTTACAAGTGGTTGACCAGTTTTCCCAGCACCACTTGTTAAAGAGATTGTCTTTTCTCCATTGAATATTCTTGCCTCCTTTGTCAAAGATAAGGTGTCCATAGGTGCACAGATTTATCTATGGGCTTTCTATTTTGTTCCACTGATCTATATTTCTGTCTTTGTGCCAGTGCCATACTGTCTTGATGACTGTGGCTTTGTAGTAGAGCCTGAAGTCTGGCAGGTTGATTCTTCCAGTTCCATTTTTCTTCCTCAAGATTGCTTTGGGTATTCGAGGTTTTTTGTAATTAATGAGAGTCCCTTCAGTCCTCTTATCTAAGAATATCACTTGTCCAATCAGAATGGAGCATTCATTTGGGTATGAATATACCAAGACCAATACTTGTTTTCAGTACTTAAAATATGTTTTATTTTCTGGCTTCTTTTAGTTTGATTATGGAGGTAGATGCACTATCAGATTATCTTTCTCTGTGGGTCAAGTGTTCTCATTTGGAGAAGGCAATGGCAAGCCACTCCAGTACTCTTGCCTGGAAAATCCCATGGATGGAGGAGCCTGGTAGGCTGCATTCCGTGTGGTCGTAAGGGTCAGACATGACTGAGCGACTTCACTTTCACCTTTCACTTTCACACATTGGAGAAGGAAATGGCAACCCACTCCAGTGTTCTTGCCTGGAGAATCCCAGGGACGGGGGAGCCTGGTGGGCTTCCGTCTATGGGGTCACACAGAGTCAGACACGACTGAAGTGACTTAGCAGCAGCAGCAAAGTGTTCTCATTATTAGTTTTCTTATTTTCAGTTTCAGCGTTGTGCTAGCTGTGGAAACCTGTCTTCAGGGTGAGGTATGGAAATCACCAATGACTGAAACTGTAGACAACTGCGTTTGTGAAGGCAGGAACTCAAACTCCACCCTAACACACACTAGCCATGTAGCACAAGGTGAGTCATGACACGATTTTCTTTTAAAAGAGCCTCCATCAGTTTAGCTGAAATTTCAAGAGTGAGTCACTGTCTCTTTGGGTTGTTTTGAGGAATCAACTTACCTCTATAAATAATGTTTGCCAATCACTTTGCCAGTTTCAGACTCCTGCTAATGCCTGACCTGTTCAAGACATCACGTTCATCATGAAGGATATTGATAAGAGCTGTGAATTTTGGAGAGGAAGTTGTTTCATTATAAAAGAAAGGGAAGACATAGGAGAGACGCCCGGCTCCCGGGCGGCGCAGACGCGAGAGACGTCCGGCTCCCGGGCGGCGCAGACGCGAGAGACGCCCGGCTCCCGGGCGGCGCAGACGCGAGAGACGCCCGGCTCCCGGGCGGCGCAGACGCGAGAGACGCCCGGCTCCCGGGCGGCGCAGACGCGAGAGACGCCCGGCTCCCGGGCGGCGCAGACGCGAGAGACGCCCGGCTCCCGGGCGGCGCAGACGCGAGAGACGCCCGGCTCCCGGCGCAACCGACCACGTGCAGAATCGTGGCTGAGAGGAGCTGCCCCGCACCCAGGGTTAGGGCGGTGGCCGAGAGGAGCTCTACCACGTCCAGGAGGCGGTGGCTGCTTGGGCACCAGAGGGCCGAGAGGAGCTGATCCACATTCAAAGCAGGAGGGGCAGCCTTGAGGAGATACCCCTCGTCCGAGGTAAGGTACAGCGGCTGCGCCTTGCTGGAGCAGCTGGGAACAGGTACTCCACGATCAAGTGGAATATAAGAATCCAGTATTCTGGGGAGGAAGGAACAAGATGGCGGAGGGATAAGACGGCGAGACCACTTTCTTCCCCACAAATTCATCAAAAGAACATTTGAATGCAGAGTAAAGTCCACAAAACAACTTCTGAATACTGGCAGAGGACATCAGGCCCCCAGAAAAGCAGCCATTGTCTTCTAAAGGAAAGAGAAGAAATCAAGCTCCACCCACCAGAACACTGACACATGCCTCCCTAACCAGGGAACCCGGACAAGTCACCCGTCCAACCCCACACACAGCAAAGAAACTACATAATAGAACTCCACAAACTGCAAGAAGAGGGAAAGGCCACCCCAAGCAAAGCAATATAAGCAAGATGAAGAGGCAGAGAAATACCCAGCAAGTAAAGGAACAAGATAATTGCCCACCAACACAAACAAAAGAAGAAGATATAGGGAATTTACCTGATAAAGAATTTCAAATTTTGATGGTGAAAATGATTCAAAATCTTGAAAGCAAAATGGAGTTACAGATAAATAACCTGGAGAAAAGGATTGAGAAGATGGAAGAAAGATTTAATAAGGACTTAGAAGAAATAAAAAAGAGTCAATATACAATGAATAATGCAATAGATGAGATCAGAAACACTCTGGAGGGAACAAACAATAGAATAACAGATGCAGAAGACAGGATTAGCGAACTAGAAGATAAAATTGTAGAAATAAATGAAACAGAGAGGAAAAAAGAAAAACAAATTAAAAGAAATGAGGACAATATTAGAGCCCTCTGGGACAATGTTAAACGCCCCAACATTCGAATCATAGGAGTCCCAGAAGAAGAAGACAAAAAGAAAGACCATGAGAGAATACTTGAGGAGATAATAGTTGAAAACTTCCCTAAAATAGGGAAAGAAATAATCACCCAAGTCCAAGAAACCCAGAGAGTCCCCACCAGGATAAACCCAAGGCGAAATACTCCAAGACACATATTAATCAAATTAACAAAGATCAAACACAAAGAACAAATATTAAAAGCAGCAAGGGAAAAGCAGCAAATAACACATAAGGGGATTCCCATAAGGATAACAGCTGATCTTTCAACAGAAACTCTTCAGGCCAGAAGGGAGTGGCAAGACATACTTAAAGTGATGAAAGAAAATACCCTACAGCCCAGATTACTATACCCAGCAAGGATCTCATTCAAATATGAAGGAGAACTCAAAAGCTTTACAGACAAGCAAAAGCTGAGGGAATTCAGCATCACCAAACCAGCTCTCCAACAAATGCTAAAGGATCTTCTATAGACAGGATACACAGAAAGAGTGTATAAACTTGAACCCAAAGTAATAAAGAAAATGGCTACGGGATCGTACTTATCAATAATTACCTTAAACGTAAATGGGTTGAAATTTTCAAAAAGGCTAGGTAACAATTCTCATAGCCATCAATAGTTCAGTGTTGAGTTCATGAATAGTTTTTAAAGTCTGGGACAAACTGTAGTATTTGCTATTTGAAGTACTATTTGTAATTGGCATATTACGATGTAACATTGGTCTTCATTTCCAACTTAAAACGCCTAAAAATGCCTAACAGATTTTTAGATTTGTGAATTTTAGTTGAAATGTATTTTACGATGTTACTAAACCTGCAGAAATATTGAAATATTTCAGAGAACTTATTCACTGTACATTTAATTTATTTTATTTATAAAAGTTATGAACTGTAGAAAGTTTTACTTGTTGGGTCAAATGCTTGTTGCTTCAAATGCTTGTTGCATTTGAAGTGCTAGTTACAAGAAAATCAAATACCTTCAATGTATAAATGCTATTAAGTTTTTAAAGGACTCTGGAGTATAAGTAAGTTTGTTTAAAGAAATTTAGTCTATTCAACCTGAATCAGCTCTGTCAAACATTAATTAAAAGCCTCATTTTTAAAAAATAAATAAATAAATAAATAATGGTGGTGGGAGGGAGGGTTGGGAAGCTGGCTGGAGGTGGAGGTGGTGAAGTTTATAAATCTAATTAAAAATGAAGTTGCATTTCCATTTTCCAAATCCACCCATCCACCAGCGTACTGTGTCACTAGACATTATGTACGATTTTACTTTGCGACAGAAACCATTACTTTTAAAAATTCATTACAGCAAGGTGAGTTAGACACATGATGGATGCAGCTTTAATTCTGCCATATATTATTACAGTTAAAATGTAAATGATGAAAAATATTTTGTGCTTATCAGCATTTATGTGGAAATGTGTTTTACAGTGATATATGATGTTATATTTCTATTATTGTGATAAAAAAAAAGCAAAAAGACGAAGTGTTTATTAAAACATGAAAAAAAAAAAAGAAATAAATGGTTTTGCAGCACTGAAGAGATTATAGAAAGTAAATAAGCTAGATCAGACCTGTTTTATGTAGTAATTTTATAGTTTATTTTAATTATTTCAGTTGTAAAATATTGTTATACTGTTAATTAGTTCTGATTGTTCATATTAAACTATTGTAATGCAAAAAAATAAATAAATAAATAAAATTAAAAAAAAAAAAAAAGAAAGGGAAGACATAAAACAAGCAGTAATCAAACTTTCAATTTGATAGTCTTTGTGTGCCCACATACAGCTTTTAAGGCAAACAGTGATTTGAAATTATGGAGAATAAGACTAATACACCTGATTTTCTCTCTGATCCCAGGTGTTCGAATGAATCTCGAGAGGGCTGATTCTCAATGTCACACTCCTGGCTACCGCTCCTAAGATTTGCTTTAAGAGTGGGTCCCTACCTCCCATATCCTGCTAGAAATGTGGTTTTATTTCTCAGCTTAGAGAGGATCAATGAACTATCTTAATCAGAGGTAGAGAAAACAAGTGCACATCCAAACCAGAAGTAAGCCTCTGGGCTTCTACTTTCTCTCTTTAGTCAAAAGAAACTTTAGTAAAGTTTCAATCTAATGCCTACAATTTACACTTTGTTTTATCAAGTTATGTACAGACCTTACTTTCTATATTCAGTGAAAGTTTGAAATTCAACTAATTTCCTGGGCAGCAAAGTTATTGAAATGTCTATTGATCTTTCTGAACAATATTTTACAGAACTGTCAGTGGTGCAGAAGAACCAAGAAAGGCAAACATTCTGCTCCCCACACACTAGTATAAGGACATGTCCTCAGGCATATGATGGACCTGATCCTAGTACAAGAGGTCTTATCATTAGAGGTGGACAACCTAAGAACCACTTGCATATTGATTGTTTTATTTCTTGTTAAGATTGTGTGGGGGTGCCTTATTTTTACTGAGGATCCATGATTTTAATAGCCTTTTGAAGGTTTTCATGAGATATAAAGCAAAGCAAACAAATAAAACAGAGGATGTGAAAACCATCTTACAGTGAATTCATTCTCAAATTTTACCTTTACTTCTTTTTTTCTGAAACAAAATATTTTCTCATTGACTTGTAATTAAATATACTACAAAATTCCTCTATACAAGTAGATTGCCCTCTGTCTTGCAAGAGTGGCATGCTTTGTGTACATACAACTAGTATGTTAACAGTGTTCTGGTGTCAGAAACCCTTATATTAGATGCAATGCTCTCCTCTGCTGCTGCTGCTGCTAAGTCACTTCAGTCGTGTCCGACTCTGTGTGACCCCATAGACAGAAGCCCACCAGGGTCCCCCGTCCCTGGGATTCTCCAGGCAAGAACACTGGAGTGGGTTGCCATTTCCTTCTCCAATGTGTGAAAGTGAAAAGTGAAAGTGAAGTCGTTCAGTCGTGTCCGACCCTTAGCGACCCCACGGACTGCAGCCTACCAGGCTCCTCCATCCATGGGATTTTCTAGGCAAGAGTACTGGAGTGGCTTGCCATTGCCTTCTCCGAATGCTCTCCTCACATTGTCTTTATTTTATTTTATTTATTTTTTTTTTTTTGCCATTTTCTACTTCAGGGGATACTCCTAAACTAGGGATCAAACCCATGTCTCCTACATGGCAGGTGGATTCTTTACTTCTACACCACTTGGGAAGCTGCATATACACACGTAAGTATATGTAAATATACACATATACACCCCTACTATAACCACTGCTAAAATTAAGATAATTTAGCATGTCTTTAAATGCTTGATAGTTTTTGACAAGGATACAGTATATTTGCTATTGTACTGGATCTTATCTATAGCATACAAAGTCCTACTTCCAGGTTTAACAATTTGTAGATTTCTACTGTCCTTGAGCTAATCCTTTGGTATATACTTTTTCCAACAGATAGAGGCTCTTCTTGGCTATGAACTAGTAAACCCATAAGTAACTTGTTCAGAAGATACTCATCTTCACTCCAGCCTGACCAGGCAGCCAGATCAACTGTGATTTTCTTTCTGTGTACCCAAATTCTCTCAACAGACTTTTTTTTTTCTTTCCATTTATCAGTACCTCTATTCTACTTCAGTTGGTATTTGTCTGGATTTCACATAAGTCATTGAGATTATGAGTCAAGACCACTTTTGGTCCCCCATGCAAAAATCAAGTGAAATGTAATAAATGAATCCTTCTTCAAATGAACTTCTCTAGTTCAGTTTCCTGCCACGTCTTTATACAGTACACCAGGGCGGATTCATGTCAATCTATGGCAAAACCAATACAATATTGTAAAGTAATTAGACTCCAATTAAAAAAAATTTTTTTTAAAGGAAATAAAAAGAAATTCCCAAGTCTTGATCATTTTCCTTCCATTTTTCTCTGTTCTGGTAATCACTACTTATTCTCTCTCTTGAGTTGCTTGTGTGTTAAAGATCATGAAAAATGTCCTAAGCCATCTTGATGCTGTTATACACATAAATATGCTGTTTTCAGAGCATTTCCCCCTAAATGCTCCTTTAGACCACCTGTAACTCGGTGCTAACTCCTATTTTCCAGCAAAGGTTGTGGCATCTTGACTGGAAACTCACAGAAACGAGTCACAGCCTCAATGAAGTAAAACACTGGTGTTTGAGGGAGCAACTCACATATGGTTTTCTGCAGTGCTCTGTGCTAACTGTGTGCACACACACATGCCTACAGTTTCCAAAGTAAGGTCATATATGGTGATAGGGTGTCTTTGCATCATATACATATATTTTTTTTATGTTATGTGTATTCTATTACACTTTTTTATTTAGTGATAGATTTTTTAAATTCTGCAGTGCTTTAAAATTTTCAAGAGTTTCATACACATGATTTTACATATTCTCATAATAACTCTATTTTCCCATAACCCTATACTGCCTGTCCGCATTTCCCTCTCCCCACTGGCAGCCATAGCTTGGTTTCTATATCCATGAGATTACTTCTTCTTTGTTTAATTCACAAGTTTGTTATATTTTTTATATTTCACATGCATGTGATATCATACAACATTTGTGTGTTTTCTCTTTCTGAATTATTTCAGTAGCTTAATGCCCTCCAAGTGAATCCATGTTGTCACAAACAGCAAAACTCTACTCATATACAATAAGTCCTTTACATGTAAGCCTTCAAGCTGTGAATTTTCACAGATATGAATGTGTGTTTACATGTCAAATCACATAAGTTAGTTCTCATGACTGGTGTACGCTATGTGTGTGCATCCTTTACAAGTGGTTGTGCTTTTGTGTATTCTACTGTACAGTATCTTTATTTCAAAGATATCCAGAGGCAAGTGCAAGAGCAGTACTGACTCTGAAGGACACTCCAGAGGTTCTCTATAGATTCCCACTTACCTGCACTGGTCTGGTGAATGGAAATGCATGACATGATGAAATAGATCACTGCAGGTGCCTCCTCGTCAATGGAAATGTCTTTTTCTGCTCTGTGTGGTTGATCCCATGTCCCTCTCAGTCAGACACACTGCTTGGTCATGTCAAGGGGGAGGAGGGATAACAGTTCTCTCACTATTCTGTTGTGCCTGGGTGACTCTAATCTCAAGAAAGGGGTAGAGAGGCATGTCTAAGCTGCATTCTCATATCCAGTTTTACTTGCAATAATGCTGGTATTTAACTGGTAAAGAATCCACCTGCAATGCAGGGGACCCTGGTTCAATTCCTGGGTCAGGAAGTTCCCCTGAAGAAGGGATAGGCTACACACTCCAGTGTTCTTGGGCTTCCTGGTGACACAGACAGTAAAGAATCTGCCTGCAATGCAAAGACCTGGGTACAATCCCTGGGTTGGGAAGATCCCTTGGAGGAGGGCATGGCAACCCACTCCAGCATTCTTGCCTGGAGAATCCCATGGAGAGAGGTGCCGTCAGGCTACAATCCACGACATCACAAAGAGTCAGATCGGTTGAGTGAGTAAGCACAGCACAATGCTAGTAATTTTAATCTCTGACTCCTGTGTGTAGTCTGCAAGTAATCCATGACCCAGAAGGATGGTGATTCAATGGTCCCTTTCCGTTCCGTCGCTCAGTCTTGTCCGACTCTTTGCGACCCCGTGGACTGTAGCCTACCAGGCTTCTCCGTCCATGGGATTCTCCAGGCAAGAATACCGGAGTGGGTTACCGTTTCCTTCTCCATGGGATCTTCCCAACACAGGGATCAAACCCGGGTCTCCCGCATTGGAGGCAGATGCTTTAACCTTTGAGCCACCAGGGAAGCCCCATGGTCCCTTTAGTATCCAGCAATAGTGAAGTCAGAAATATCACTTCAATCACAACATTTATTGAGTAATTATTGTGTAACACTATGGTCTGAGTCAGGGATGTGAGACAAAACAAAATCCTACCCACATGTTTTAACTGAAGAGAATTTAATGTAATGAGGATAATACTGGCAGTGTTAAATAAATCAGCCCAAGAATTTGAAGCACCTGGAGGCTAAGTTCATAAGGCAATTTTCATACAAGTCCTGAAGCAGTCAACACAAGGGCCTCTGTCAGGATTCTAGTGTCACGAGATCCAGGAAGAACGTGCCAGGCCACCTTTTCAACACACACCTCAGCAGGAATTTTCCTTGAAAAGATGCAGCCACCTTAACACTTCATTATGAAACTGGGAGGAAATGAAAATGAAATTTGGATACTTTTCTCTTCCTCTCATCTCTGTTATGCTCCTGGTTTCTCCCACTGGCCTAACTCAGATGGAAACTAGATATTTGAGGAGCTCTATTGATGGAATTTAAGGATTAAGCTCCAGGTAGACCAAAAAAAAAAAAAAAGAAGAAGAAGATAAAAAAGACAAACTGTATAGATGGTCTAGATGACAAAGGAAGCATCATCAACACATTTATATTATCTGTATATCCATGGTGTTCCCTTTGCTAGGTATTTATTATTATAACAATTTAAAACATAAAGAGCAATGTTCAGAATTAGTAAATAAGTAGTTCAAATGCAGCAAAAGTTATCTGACTGTCTGGTGGTTTTCCTATATCATTCAGTCTTCTATCTGCATGAGAACTTAATAACTTCCCCAAGTCAAGTCTCAAAATATCAAGACATTTAGGCATAAGTTAAAAAAAAAGAGTGGTCCCATTAGTATACCATTTCAGATTTGATTCCCTGAAGATACTGGGGAGAGGCAAGAATCATGTCCTCAATGGGCTTAAGATTTTAAAAAGTGTAAATCACTCATGGTGGTTTATAGTCTAGATGATTTTCTGTGAGAAATAATTGAACCCTAGGGTGTTGGTATAATTTTAGTATAAATTCCTCAGCTTCTTCATATCCATGCTATCACTGGGAAATCACTCTTCTTTCACAGGTAGGACTAGGCATTGAACAGTTTGCTGTGCTGTGAGGTTAGTCACACAATGGTGTTTGACTCTTTGCGACCCCATGGACGGATGGTAGCCCACCAGACTTCTCTGTCCATGGGGATTCTACAGGCAGGAATACTGGAGTGGGTTGCCACAGCCTCCTCCAGGGGATCTTCCCAATCCAGGGATCAAACCCAGGTCTTCTGCATTGTAGGTGGATTCTTTACCAGCTGAGCTACCAGGGAAGCCCAAGAATACTACAGTGGGTAGACTATCCCTTCTCCAGGGGATCTTCTGGACCCTGCAATCAGAATGGGGTCTCCTGCATTGCAGGCATATTCTTTACCAGCTGAGCTAAATTCTATTTTTCTCATAGTACAAATATTTATAAATATACCATGGAGTGGTATCACAATGGAAAAAGAAATAGATCAAAGGCCACAAGACAGAGCCTCAGGTTGAGAGTGTCTGTCAAGAATACCAAGCTTTATAGTTCCAGAGCCACTTCTATCCACTTCTCTCTATGTTTACCTTGCCAAGTCAGTTCTTCACATCAGGTGGCCAAAGTATTGGAGTTTCAGCTTCAGCATCAGTCCTTCCAAAGAATGTTCACAACTGATTTCTTTTAGGATGAACTGGTTGGATCTCCTTGCAGTCCAAGGGACTTTCAAGAGTCTTCTCCAACACCACAATTCAAAAGCATTAGTTCTTCGGTGCTCAGCTTTCTTTATAGTCCAATTCTTACATCCATACCTGACTACTGGTAAAACCATAGCTTGGACTAGACAGACTTTTGTCAGCAAAGTAATTTCTCTGCTTTTTAATATGCTGTCTAGGATCATCATAGATTTTCTTCCAAGGAGACGGTCTCCTTTATCATGTACAAAATTTGAGAAACGCACTTTATGATTTCTTACATACTGTCTCAGTTTTATAGATAATATGATTATTATTAACAGTGTGACCTTTATAGAACTCAAATTGAATCCCTATCATACAGTTTATTTTTATTTTCTGAAAGAGTTAAAATGAGGTAAAGTTACAACAAAATTTTTATGGTTTGGGAATGGGTCTGTCAATCACTTTTTTAAAAATTGTCTTTTCCTCAAGGGGAAATTTTTAATACATTATTTTAACCCAATTATTCCCTCTTTTAATATTTAATACCACTGATAAATGTGGATATATAAAAATAATCAAATACTGTTTATGTACTGTATTTTTTACCTGTATTTATGCAAAAACACTGATTTAATTTTGTGTCCCATGAGCCAATTATTGCCCTAAATAATTGGCTGAAATATACAAAGCTAAAGGATAGCCTGGGATACCTTAGTGAAGTAAGACTTGGTAATGTGAAGGCCACCTGAGGTAGGTAAGGCTAGATAAAATTAACATACATCACTGGGTGAGGGACTACCTAGAAAATAACCTTGAGGTAACAGTGGCAGGTAGACACTGGTTCTATAAAGATCTATCTGTTCCATTTCCCTAAATCATTCACCTGTGGTGGAAAAACAATAAATTTCAATTACTGACACTTGAGACACTACATCAAAGTTATTCTGAAAACAAAGAATCATAGTTTTAAAGAGTATAAATCATATATTTAAAGGGATTGTAAGTGACCAGTTCATGATAATGATTTGTAGAAAAGATCTAAGCTTCTTAACTATGAAAAGACTTGCAGAAAAGCATTTAAAACTATGTAAATATGTTCTCGGAGAAGGCAATGGCAAGACACTCCAGTACTCTTGCCTAGAAAATCCCATGGATGGAGGAGTCTGGTAGGCTGCAGTCCGTGTGGTCGCTAAGGGTCAGACACGACTGAGCGACTTCACTTTCACTTTTTACTTTCACACATTGGAGAAGGAAATAGCAACCCACTCCAGTGTTCTTGCCTGGAGAATCCCAGGGACGGGGGAGCCTGGTGGGCTTCTGTCTATGGGGTCACACAGAGTCAGACACGACTGAAGTGACTTAGCAGCAGCAGCAGCAAATATGTTCTATATTAAGTTAAATATTGAAGCATCTAGTGCATGATTACTAGGTTATTTGATGAGGAACATTTTTAAAGACTATTGAATTTCTTATAATAGTGCTTCTGTTTTATGTTTTCTTTTTCTGGCCATGAGGCATGGGATCATAGCTCCCTAAAAGGGGAGCAAATCTTTGTTCCCTGCATTGCAAAATGAAGTTTTAACCACTGGATCACCTGGAAAGTCCTCTGTGTAACTTCTTTATGCCACATGTATTTTGAAAGAAGTAGGCATTGTTGAAATGATGTTAATAATGGAGAATGATAAAAAACAAATGCATTTTTATTTCCTTTACTTTAGACATCATTGGAAGCTGAGCAAACGCAATGTTAAAGGAAAACTACACAGAGGTGACTGAGTTTATCCTCCTGGGACTGACAGATAGAGATGACTTGCAGCCTGTCCTTTTTGTGGTCTTCCTAGTCATCTACCTGATCACAGTCGTCGGTAACGTGGGCATGATTTTGTTAATCAGAACTGACTCAAAGCTTCAGACTCCAATGTACTTCTTCCTCAGCCACCTCTCCTTTGTAGATCTCTGTTATACCACCAATGTCACTCCTCAGATGCTGGTCAATCTCTTATCCAAGAGAAAAACCATTTCCTTCCTTGGCTGCTTTATACAGTTTGACTTTTTCATTTCCTTGGGGCTCACAGATAGCTATATGCTCACAGCAATGGCTTATGATCGCTACATGGCCATCTGCAAACCCTTGTTATATGACAGCAAGATGTCCCGAGGGGTCTGCCTCTCTCTCGCTGCTACATCTTATACTTATGGCTTTGCAAATGGTCTTGCCCAGACTATCCTGATGCTCCGCCTCTCCTTCTGTGGACCCAATGAAATCAACCACTTTTACTGTGCGGACCCACCTCTCCTAGTCCTGACCTGCTCAGATACTTATGTCAAAGAGACTGCCATGTTTGTGGTGGCTGGTTCCAACCTCACGTTTTCTCTCACCATCATCCTCATCTCCTACATTGTCATCTTTACAACCGTTCTGCAAATGAGCTCTTCAAGAGGGAGGCGCAAGGCCTTCTCCACTTGTGGGGCTCATCTGACAGTTGTCACTATGTTTTATGGGACACTGTTCTGGATGTATCTGAGGCCGCCTTCTGAGGCATCTGTAGAACAGACCAAAATTGCAGCTGTTTTTTATGTCTTTCTGAGTCCTATGCTAAACCCTTTGATCTACAGCCTTCGGAACAAAGATGTTAAAAGGGCAATAAGGAGACTGATTCAAGACAAATTTTCTGTCAAATTAGGTACACATTTGTCCAGAGGTATGTAATATATTTGTATTCTCTGACCGATTAGAGAGAATTTTAAATTAATAAGTCACTTTTTGTCATTGATTTTATTTTTTCTTTTTGCAATTCCCTTATGAAATATGGAAGAATCTGTCAGATCATTAGCTTGTGTCATTTTAGTGTATTTAAAATGAATACCACATGGAAATTCAATGACAAGACCAAACAGCATTTTTATTTTTCTAATATTATTAAAGGACAGAAAATTATGTGCACAATATTCTTAAAGGTAGAACGTTATAAAAGACAGAATTACCAATGATGCTAAGACAATGCCAATTTGTTTGATTTGAGGGGTTTAAAAATTTCCAAATTATTTTCCAAAACTTGTCAATCGTATAAGCATGAAAGTTTTTTGTTTAGTTGGTTGGGTTTTTCCTTTGTTCACGATATATATCCAAGAAGATTTTTGGGTATTTTAAATTATTACTCTAAGAATTATATTTAGATATTAGTACTGGTCTAATGAAATCCTCATTGATTAAATGTTTGACAGAAACACCAAATTTCCTTTAGATATTTTTTTATATTTCTTTTGATTTTTTTTTTTTTTACCAATATACCTCTAGCGTTAACTTATATTGGCTTTCACTTTTTTTTTTAGTATGCACTGTTAACAGCTCACAGACAAAAATAGTGAGTAATGTAAAGAGCACTTTTCGAAGCATAACTAATCATCATTAAGTTTTCACACAATGACATTTTGCTTCAAATTTGCACAAATCTCCATGCCATGGACCTGACTGCTCACCTTTGGCGTCTCCTCCTGGGACATACAAATTGGGGAAGCTCACGATGCTGGAAAACTCAGAAGAGATGAGAGTTAAGCACAACTTGGTTCTGTTAGGTCAATCGAGTTGATTTTTTTCTAACTTATTTAGAGTTGATTTGTAATTTTAAGTTTCAGGTATACAACATTTGAAAGTCGCTCAGTCGTGTCCGACTCTTTGTGATCCCATGAACTGTAGCCTGCCAGGCTCCCCTGTCCATGGGGTTTCTCCAGGCAGGAATACACAAGTGGATTGACATGCTCTCTCTAGGGGATCTTCCAAATTCAGGGATCAAACCCAGGTCTGCAATGCAGGGAGATTCTTTAGTGTCTGAGCCACCAGGGAAGCCTGGTGTTCAGCATGGTGATTTACAATTTTTAGAACTGTTAAAGAGGCTTCTCCAGTGGCTCCATGGTAAAGGATCTGCTTGCAGTGCAGGCTACTCAGAAAATACAGGTTTCAGAACTGGGTTGGGAAGATCCACTGGCGGAGGAAATGTTTAAAAAGCAGTAAGAAGAGCGATTCAAGATAAATTATTTGCCAAACAGCATAGACATTTTGGTCGCAGGTATGTAACATATCCATATTCTCTGATCAATCAGTGAGCACTTTAAATTAACAAATCATTTTGGCTATTGACTATTCTTTTCCTTTTATAAATCACCTATGAGACTTAGAAGAATGTTGTCAAATTGTTAGGTTTGACTCAGTATATTAAAATAATACCACACATATATTAAGACACAGGACCAAACAGCATTGTCATTGCTCTATAAAATTAACAAAAGACGGAGTATTCTATCTACATTACCCATAGTCACCAAACATGTGAACTTGTTTGTTGGATTGTTTCTTTTGTATTTTTTATTCAAATTATATAGGAATGAAGATCTTTAGGAATCTCAGGTTATTACTCCAAGATATATCTTCAGATACTAGTACTGGTCCAATAGAATCTTCATTCTTAAGTTTGTTGATATAAATCCTAAATATCCTAGAGAATATTTTTATTATTTCTTTTAAGTGTTTTAAGCCATTTATATCCCTATCATAAAACTAGTTTTGAAGTTTCATTGTTGTTGTTGTTATGAATGATTTTCAGTACACATCCAAAATATAAACCAACATAAAGGCTACCAGTGTCAGGATAACTAGCAATTAATATATCACACAATGCCACATTTTTCATTTATTAAATTTTTATTTTATCTTGGAGCATAGTTGATTAACAATGTTGTGTTAGTTTCCAGTGTACAGCAAAGTAACTTATCGGGGTCCTGCCCCAATATGACCCAGGGTATCCTCGGGATGAACGGCGTCGGCGTCAGAGAGAGAGAGAGAAAGAGAGAGAGAGACAGGGGCTGATAATTCCTTGGTTTACGCTGGAAACCAATAAAACCCCAGCACGGGGCTTGCTCTGTTTACGTAGGCCGCAGGCGCCCTCTCGAATCACTTGAGGCACCCCACCAGGGCACCCCCTCGAGTGGGTCTTAGAAGCCCAGGCAGATAAGTAAACTCAGAGGGCCCAGTGCTCCAAGGATCTCAACCAGAAAAAGGAGAATAGAGAAAAGGATGGAAAAAGAGAAAGAACGACACGGGGAGACCAAGCTTCAGTGAGCAAGGCCCAAAACTTTATTTTCCAGTGCTGCTTTTATACCCTAAGTTATGCGCATAAGAAACAGAGAAAGGGAGGTATAGAGTCACGCCAAAATCAAGTGGGGTCAGCAGTCTTGACCCTTATCAGGATCAGGGCTTATTTTTGTGTGATAAAAGTTTTAGGTGATTTACATCATCTTCTGGCCAGGGGGCCTGCTAACAGTTTTATGGCCCTCTCTCCTGACAATAGGTTAGTTAGCAAGTAAAAGACTTTTCTTTTAAGGTGACTTTCCTAAAGTTAGGTGGTAGACACATAACAAAGTTACATTCCTATAAGGCACCGGTGTAGTGAGCTGCAAGAAAGGAATTTATTAACTTAAGATCTGATGTGGTTAAATCAAAGGATTAATATATTTCCAAGGATACAATAGAGGAAACTGCAGCAAGCATTGATTCAACAATGAAATCTTTTCTAGTACTATTCTAATGATTTTAACTTCTTCAACAGATTCCTGTATTTTAGAATATTAGGCTTTCTGTCCTTGCATGGCTAGGAGGCTATAAACAGTCACACTCATAGTTGTAAGAGCCCGGACAAACTTGTCATGCAAGTTAGAAAGCTATCAGAGGGGCTTGGATTGGAACACTCCTATTAAGCCGAGGAGAACTTTTAAACTACAGCTCTGAATTAATGTTTTCAGAGAAAGGTGGTTGGGGGGAAGCCCCTGTAAGTATTAGAGGACTTGGTAAGAGGCGTAAGATAGTAAAGCAGTCAGACTCCAGTTTTCTTTGGGGTAGATGCTCAGGTAAGTCCAGGGGGTTCCTCGAGCCCTGATTAGCCTTTGCCCATCAGGCCTCTTCCCCAGTTGACCTTTGCCACAGGTAGGATTTCCCTCGCTGGCTCCCGGCAGTAACTTAGTCATACCTATACATGTATCTATATTTTTCAAATTGCTTTCCCATTTAGATTATTATAGAATATTGAACAGCCTTCCCTGTGCTATAACAGCAGGTCCTTTTATTTCATTGTTTTAGAAACTCAGATCCTGCACCTCTGCATGTCATGGACACTAGTGCCCATCGTTGGCATCTCCTCCTGAGGCATATCCAGGGAAAGACTATGACACTGAAACATGCTTAGAAGAGATGGGAACTGAGCAAATCAGGGTCTTATCAAGTCTGTCTAGTGAATTTTCTTTTATCAGATCCTCAGGATCCTTACAGATGTTTGAATTTTCATACATAAAAATGGAGAAAGATGATGTGGATTTGCCTATTTTCTTTTGTAGTTTTTAAAACTATTGAGACTATATTATTAGGTCTTATCAAATACTGAACTAGTTCAGTTCAGTCGCCAGGCCTCCTGTCCATCACCAACTCTCGGGGTCCATCCAAACCCATGTCGATTGAGTCAGTGATGCCATCCAACCATCTCATCCTCTGCCGTCCCCTTCTCCTCCTGCCCTCAATCTTTCACAGCATCAGGGTCTTTTCACATGAGTCAGCTCTTCGCATCAGGTGGCCAAAGTATTGGAGTTTCAGCTTCAATATCAGTCCTTCCAATGATCACCCAGGACTGATCTCCTTTAGGATGGACTGGTTGGATCTCTTTTGCAGTCCAAGGGACTCTCAAGAGTATTCTCCAACACCACAGTTCAAAAGCATCAATTCTTCAGCACTCAACTTTCTTTATAGTCCAACCCTCACATCCATACATGACTACTGGAAAAACCATAGCCTTGACTAGATGGACCTTGCTTGGCAAAGTAATGTCTCTGCTTTTTAATATACTATCAAGGTTGGTCATAACTTTCCTTCCAAGCAGTAAGCGTCATTTAATTTCATGGCTGCAATCACCACCTGCAGTGATTTTGGAGCCCAGAAAAATAAAGTCAGCCACTGTTTCCACTGTTTCCCCATCTATTTGCCATGAAGTGATGGGACAGGATGCCATGATCTTAGTTTTCTGAATGTTGAGCTTTTAGCCAACCTTTTCACTCTCCTCTTTCACTTTCATCAAGAGGCTCTTTAGTTCTTCTTCACTTTCTGCCATAAGGGTAGTGTCATCTGCATATCTGAGGTTATTGATACTTCTCCTGGCAATCTTGATTCCAGCTTGTGCTTCCTCCAGCCCAGCTTTTCTCATGATGTACTATGCATATAAGTTAAATAAGCAGAGTGACAATATACAGCCTTGACAATATACAGTCTTCTTCAGATGATACATTTTGTGAAAGCAAGTTTAGGGTATATTAAGAATTTCAAGCTAATGACAATCTATTAATATTCAATTTCAAAACATCACTGTATTGGGTAAAACACATCTAATGTCATAATTTTCCATGAACATAAATATATATATATATATAATTATATATATATATATCTATATTTATATTTACGTGTCAGAAATAAGAAGTCAAACCATAGGTTTGAAGAGTCTCCCTTGAAGCATAGTTTAGGCTTCTTGGAAAGTAATATTCCACAGTGTTCTTGTGTTTTAGGTTTTGGAAAACTGATTTTGCGTTTCTAATTGAGGTAGTTCACAGAGTGTTATGTGAATGGAAAAGAGGAATATTTGCTTCTGAAAAAATGACAGAAAAGGAACAGTGAGAGTGCCAGTTAGAAAGAAGATACAGAAACACTCCTCAAACTCGGGAACTTATCAGATGGATCAATTTAGGGAAGGCCATATAAATTGTCAAGAATTTGGAAACCAATTACCTGTAACTATATTCAAGGAATTTTTGAAGCATTTTGTATATCCAAAGACACAAACCACAGCCTGTCCTTTGAACACTATTGGTTTAAGGAGACATCATTCACATAGTTAGAGAAGGAGCAGACCTGGGAGAGGTCCTTCAGGCAAACCCATTCAATGCTGTCTGCACTGAGCAGGAGGGATGCCATTCAGAACTGTGCAGGAGCTCTGCTCCTGTGCACAGGGTCACATGGATGGCAGAAACCCAAATGCAGTGTGCAGGCTCATCCTATCAGGGATTCCACTTGTGATTTTGTGCAAGTGACAGCTGTCTTTGCCTCAGTCACCTTACTAATAAAGGTACATAACTGTACTTACCTAAATTACTTTAATAAAAATCAAATGTGTTAATAGTTGTATTCAGAACATGCAAAGTATGTGTGATCAGCTATTATTCTTCTCAGGAAAGGAAGCTCAATATTCTTACCCTTCTCTGATATTTGGCAAAACTCTGGCATGACTTCAGATACTAAGCCCTCAAGGAAGAAGATTTTGTATATGACAGGCAAAGTTTAGAAGCCCTATTTTATTGCACAATGACAATGTAGGTCCTGGTGAACAGAGCAATGTTAGAATGGAGCCTACGGTGGTCTGCAGTTCATCATGACCTCTGGAGTGAATCATGTTTGATTATATTGATAATAGCATGTACCCACTTGGGATAGTTTTACCCCTCTTTTATCTCATAAAACTTATTAATTATTTGAGTCCCAAGATGATGTTGCTTTCTTGACATTATGCTGAGGGCCTACAGAGATCAATGACTGGTTTCAGAAGTTTAAGGAATATGGGCCCCAGAGACAGACACAAATAAAAACATACAGTCTGTATCATTTTGCTGCATACCATCTTCAGAAACAAAAGAAGCAATGTCTATCCCATAGGTTGGTTGGTAGGGTGACAATCTGATTTGGGGGAGTTGGAGAGCAGTGGTATTGATTTATTTTTAAGCATCTGTACTTAGTTCAGTTCAGTTCTCTTCAGTTGCTCAGTCGTGTCTGATTCTTTGCGACCCCATGAACCACAGCACACCAGGCCTCCCTGTCCATCACCAACTCCCGGAGTCCACCCAAACCCATGTCCATTGAGTCAATGATGCCATCCAACCATCTCATCCTCTGTTGTCCCCTTCTTCTCCTGCCCTCAATCTTTTGCAGCACCAGGGTCTTTTCAAATGAGTCAGCTCTTCGCATCAGGTGGCCAAAGTACTGGAGTTTCAGCTAGAGCAGTCCTTCCAATGAATATTCAGGACCAATTTCCTTTAGGATGAACTGGTTGGATCTCCTTGCAGTCCAAGGGACTCTCAAGAGTCTTCTCCAACACCACAGTTCAAAAGCATTCATTCTTCTGCGCTCAGCTTTCTTTCAAGTCCAACTGTCACATCCATACATGACCACTGGAAAAACCATAGCCTTGACTAGACAGACCTTTACTCTGCATAGAAGTTAAATAAGCAGAATGACTATATACAGCCTTAAGGTACTCCTTTTCCTATTTGGAACCAGTCTGTTGTTCCATGTCCAGACATGACAGAATGTGGTCCACTGGAGAAGGGAATAGCAAACCACTTCAGTACTCTTGCCTTGAGAACCCCATGAACAGTATGAAAAGGCAAAAAGATACGACACTGAAAGATGAACTCCCCAGGTTGGTAGGTGCCCAATATGCTACTGGAGATCAGTGGAGAAATAACTTCAGAAAGAATGAAGGGATGGAGCCAAAGGAAAACAATACCAAGTTGTGGATGGGACTGGTGATGGAAGCAAGTTTCAATGCTGTAAAGAGCAATATTGCACAGGAACCTGGAATGTTAGGTCCATGAATCAAGGCAAGTTGGAAGTGGTCAAACAGGAGATGGCAAGAGTGAACATTGACATTCTAGGAATCATCGAACTAAAATGGACTGGAATGGGTAAATTTAATTCAGATAACCATTATATCTACTACTGTGGGCAGGAAGCCCTTAGAAAAAATGGAGTAGCCATCATAGTCAACAAAAGAGTCTGAAATGCAGTACTTGGATGCAGTCTCAAAAACAACAGAATGATCACTTTTCGTTTTCAAGACAAGCCATTCAATATCACAGTAATCCAAGTCTATACCCCGACCAGTAACGCTGAAGAAGCTGAACAGTTCTGTGAAGACCTATAAGACCTTCTAGAACTAACACCCAAAAAAGTTCTCTCTTAGAGGGTGTTTTAAGAAATGCCATGTTACAGACACTCTTTTATGAAAGTATTTAAAGTTTTGGAGGAACAGTCTCAAAGAGAAATGATAGCAATTTAATCTGCAAAACCAAATATCTTACAATAGCTATTAGTGTAAAAGGAAAGTGAGTGTGAACAAATTGGGAAGAATGCTTGATTTCTCCCACCTTCATACTTCCTCCTCTGTCACATTAACTCCCTCCAGGGAACCTGGGAACGACCACACGGAGATTCTCCGGACAGCCACTCAGAGGCAGAGAGTGGCAGTGAGGGGTCCTCAGGACTGTGTTTTTTTTGTTATTGTTGTTTAGTCACTCTGTTGTGTCCGACCCTTTTGAGACCCCATGGACTGCAGCCTTCCAAGCTCCTTTGTCCATGGGAGTCCCCAGGCAAGAATACTGAAGTGGGTTGCCATTTCCTCCTCCAGGGGATTTTCCTGGCCCAGAAATTGGACATGTGTCTCCACGTCTCCTGCACTGCAGGCAGATTCTGAGCCACCAGTGGAGTCCCAGAACTGTTCTTGGAAGAACAGAAACATGAGACCAACCCCTGAAGCAGACACGAGAGGAACAGAGGTGTCTATCCATAGCAGGTTTCTTATCCCTGGTACAAATGACATTCTGAGTTTTTGTCCAGAGCCTCTTTCATCCAGGATAAAGCAACTCATGCCTCTAAAGCATTTAAAATTACCAAGGGGCAGAAGGGAGAGGAAATGAGCATGTTCTTATCCTCTGTTGGCATTTTCCATGGATCACATGCCTTATCTTTTCCTTAAAAAAATCCCACCTTCCTTCTCCAATGCAGCCCATAACAAGAGTCTCCATTGCTTTTTCTTTGTAAAAATTGTTATAAAATAGTTATGCTTCATTGATGTTGTAATGATTGGATATACGATGAAATTTATGTACATATATAATATTTTATCAGTGCAATCTGGCTTAGCATTTGTCATGTGCCACTTTTCATGGTCATTAATAAAGTCCTTAACAAGTCTTCAAATAGCTGCATAGCTTATATATATATATATATATATATATATATATATATGAAAAACAATGGATATATAGTATAAATATGAAACTCTAACATATATATATATATATATATATATATATATATATATATATGTCACTCAATTGTGTACAACTCTTAGCAACTCCATAGACTGTAACCCCACAGGCTCCTCTGTTCATGGAATTTTCTAGGCAAAAACACTGGAGTGGGTAGCCATTCCCTTCTCCAAGGGATCTTCACAACTCAGGAATCGAACCCAGACCTCCCACATTGCAGGCACATTCTCCACCATCTGATCCACTGGGGAAGTCCTGTATATAAATGTATACCATAACTTTGATTATTTCTTTGAGATTTACACTGTATTTCTAAGTTTTGCTTTCATAAGTAATGGTGCAATGCAGCAGCAAGCATTTCTGTTAATTTCATATTCACATCTTGATTGTTCCTGATGGCTCAGATGGTAAAGGGTCTGTCTAAAATGCGGGAGACCCAGCTTAGATCTCTGAGTGGGTAAGATCCCCTGGAGAAGGGAACGGCAACCCACTCCAATATTCTTGCCTGGAGAATCCCAGAGACAGAAAAGTCCGTCATGGGGTGGTAAACAGTCAGACACGACTGAGCGACTAACACTTTTTCTTTGTTTAGAACTTCAAATAAATCTAAAGCAGTGAATTTTCATAGTGAATTGTATAGTGTAATTAACAAAATCACTACACTAACTTTATAGGACATGCATTATCATGTCTTTTTTAAGAGAGGCAAAACTGAGTCAAGCATGATATAATGCAGAATGACTATTATATTTTACTCCATACCCAGTAAATTAGGAGCATGGAAAAGGAAAACTGCACTGCTGTGAGAGACTTCATCCTCCTTGGATTCTCAGATGCCCCTGAGCTCAAGAGTCTTCCTCTTCCTGCTGTTTCTTTCCATCTATGGAGTCACAGTTTTGGAAACCTGGGCATGATTGCTCTCATTAAGGTCAGCTCTGGACTCCACACCCCTATGTACTTTTTCCTCAGCCACTTGTCCTTTGTGGATTTCTGTTACTCCATGCCCATCACGCCTAAGATGTTAGCTGACATCTTAAATGAAGACAGAGCCATTTCCTTCCTGGAATGCGCTGTGCAGTTCTACCTGTTTTGCACGTTTGGGGTAACTGAGGTCATTCTGCAGGCAGTGATGGCCTGTGACCACTCTGTGGCCGTCTGTGACCCACTGCCCTACACGGTCACCATGTCCCGGAATCTCCGTGGAGTTGGTGTCTTGTTGCTACCTCAGTGGTGCTGTGTGTTCTCTGATTCACTTGTGTTTAGCTTTTCAGATCCCATCCTACAGATCGAATGTGATCAACCACTTCCTTTGTGATCTTCCCCCTCTCTTGTCTCTTGCTTGCTCTGATATCACTGTGAATCAGTTGGTGCTATACATTGTGCCCACTTTCTATGAGATCATCACCATCATGGTCATCCTCACCTCCTATTTGTTTATTCTCATCACCATCCTGAGGATGCACTCTGCAGAGAGAAGGTGCAAAGCCTTTTCCACCTGTGCCTCCAACCTCGCAGCCATTGCTGTCTTACAGGGAATGATTCTTTTCATCTATTGCCGGCCCTGCTCTGACAACAGCGTGGGTACTGACCAAGCGGCCACAGTGTTCAACACCGAGTGATCCCCATGCTGAACCCCCTGATCTACAGTTGAGAACAAGGACGTGAAAGAAGCACTCAGAAAAGTGGTGACCTCCAAAATATTATCCTGGAGAATATTTTCCTAGCAGGACTCAGGGTTCCATATTGGAGGCAGGTGAAAGGGTAACGATGTGCTGTAATGTTGGAAAGGGTGAACAGAAGTGGGTAGCTATGAATGAATCTTTTTGACTCACTTATCTTTGTACCTTGTATCCTGTCAATTTGGGTTGAGCATATATCAAAATTCGCAATCTGCTTGCCTGCTCTTCAGTTCAGTTCAGTTCCGTCGCTCAGTCGTGTCCGACTCTTTGTGACCCCGTGGACTGTAGCCTACCAGGCTTCTCCGTCCATGGGATTCTCCAGGCAAGAATACTGGAGTGGGTTACTGTTTCCTTCTCCAGGGGAATCTTCCCGACCCAGGGATCGAACCCAGGTCTCCCGCATTGGAGGCAGATGCTTTAACCTCTGAGCCACCAGGGAAGCCCTGCCTGCTCTTATTCAATCTAAAATTCTTTAAATGGTTCTGGGCAATGAACTGTTAAAACACACATTTAGTTTGCTGTAAAACTTTCATAAGTTTATTAAAGAACTCACATTTTATTTCTCTATCCATTATGGAAACTATGATTTATTTCAAAATTGAATGGCTGTTATTTTGCAGTGAAGAGCACGTTTGATTTTATGCACAAATGAGCATATTCTGAAATTCTGTTCCACTTCAGTAGCTCGTTTAATTCCTTTAGAGTTTTTTGATGGGATACACATTCAAAGCAGAACTATCTTTCAAATTACAGGAATTAGACCTTGTTCAGGATATTTTTGTCATACAGAAAATTATAATTTATAATTCTAACATCAAGAGCTTCCAATTCAGTGTTTCTTTGTTAGTTTCTTTCGAATTTTTTAGGTCATTAGGTAATATTTACCTGAGAAATATATGAATTGAGAAGCAAACAGCCAAGCAATAAGAAAAACACTAATTTAATTGCATATTTTGTCTGTGTCATCGTATGTGATTTTAGACAAATCTACTATATATATATATATATATATATATATATATACTGCTGCTAAGTCGCTTCAGTCATCTCTGACTCTGTGCGACCCCTTAGACGGAAGCCCACCAGGCTCCCCCGTCCCTGGGATTCTCCAGGCAAGAACACTGGAGTGGGTTGCCATTTCCTTCTTCAATGCATGAAAGTGAAAAGTGAAAGTGAAGCCGTTCAGTCATGTACGACTCTTTGCGACCCCATGTACTGCAGCCCACCAGGCTCCTCCGTCCATGGGATTTTCCAGGCAAGAGTACTGGAGTGGGGTATATATATATATATATATATATATATATATATAAACATAAAATTTACTGAACATAATTTAAATATTTATAAATTCTGTTTGTCAATTATACCTTAGTAAATCTAAAAGAAATTAAAAGCATAAAGCAATGTACTTAAAAAGGAGAAATGTTTGCTGTGAAATCTAGATAACTTTTGCTATGATGTCATTATCCAACAGTTTTGGAGTCTCTGGGAATGATAATGGGGCTTGGTGAGAAGACGACAGTCAAACCTTTGATTTACTTTCACATAAATTGTTTCTAAATTTGCTCTTGGTTTTTCTTCATGTTTTTAAGAAATATAAATTGCATCATAAAGCAATAATTAGCTTTAATTGCTTGTTCTGAGCCTCTGAAGAAGAAGGCAAGGGATTCTCTCTAGGGCCTTGTGCCACAGGGAGTGGAGGAGACATAAGGGACTCAGCCTTCCCAGTAAATCAACAAGTCCTCTGGAGGACGGAGGCAGGCTGCCTTTCCAACAGTCCCATGTAGGGTATCTAACACATACCTTAGCTTCAGTTATGTCTTCATGAGACAAATCACTTGGGGGAATTTTGAGTCAAGGCAAGCATTATATATCAGGAACAGGAAGTGCATACTTTCCTGACAGATATGTAGAAGGGCCTGGCTTAGCTGAATTCCTCCATAGCAGTGTCCTGAACAAGTGTTTCCTGGGAGTGTGAGGATACAGGGGCCCGAAGACTCTTTGGTGCATGTCTCTCTGCTTCTGCCTGTAAGGTCAAAACGGCCCATGACATTAAATAAAAGAACCCAGATGCCAAATAATGTAACAGACTTTAATGGCTAGGCGACCCCGGGCGGGATTTCTGGATCTAACAGAGCGAGGTCGTGGAAGTCCCCACCGAACAAAGGCAGAGAGCAACTTGATAGCCTCACAGTAAGGAACAGTGAAAATCTTCCCCAAAAACGGCAAGGTTTGTAATGGCGGTCTCTCATAGGTCAGCTAGTCGAGGTGGCAAGACCGGGTTGGTTGCTCCGGAGGTCTAAGAGGGAGGGTTGATTTCTGTCAGAAGCTGTTTCATCAGAGGCTCTTCAACAGTTCGGCGGGAAATAAATAGGGGAAGAAAAAGCCAAGATGGCCACCAGGGGTCCTGCCTTACACTGCCAATTCGGGGCAGAACTGTGCAAGGAAGGATTGACAGGTAATTAACCCAAACTGAATTTCAAGAAATTAAAACTAAACTTCTGGAGAAATAGAGTCAGCAAGGTTGCCTCTAAATGAGATTTTAAGGCATGGAAAAAACAAAGGCTGACTCACAAGACCACAAACAAAAACAATGGGAAGAAATTGTAAGGATAAAGATTTTGGATACCATGCTTATCAGATTTGATGATAATACAGATTGCTTATATAACAGCATTTGGGAGAAAAGGAAGTAGATATTTAATCGCATATATGTTAACTAGAGTCATGCTCAAAATTCTCCAAGCCGGGCTTCAGCAATATGTGAACCGTGAACTCCCAGATGTGCAAGCAGGTTTTAGAAAAGGCAGAGGCACCAGAGATCAAATTGCCAACATCTGCTGGATCATGGAGAAAGCAAGAGAGTTCCAGAAAAACATCTATTTCTGCTTCATTGACTATGCCAAAGCCTTTGACTGTGTGGATCACAATAAACTGTGGAACATTCTGAAAGAGATGGGAATACCAGACCACCTGATCTGCCTCTTGAGAAACCTGTATGCAGGTCAGGAAGCAACAGTTAGAACTGGTCATGGAACAAAAGACTGGTTCCAAATAGGAAAAGGAGTACATCAAGGTTGTATATTGTCACCCTGCTTATTTAACTTATGTACAGAGTCCATCATGAGGAACGCTGGACTGGAAGAAGCACAAGCTGGAATCAAGATTGCTGGGAGAACTATCAATAACCTCAGATATGCAGATGACACCACCCTTATAGCAGAAAGTGAAGAGGAACTCAAAAGCCTCTTGATGAAAGTGAAAGAGGAGAGTGAAAAGGTTGGCTTGAAGCTCAACATTCAGAAAACAAAGATCATGGCATCTGGTCCCATCACTTCGTGGGAAATAGATGGAGAAACAGTGGAAACAGTGTCAGACTTTTTTTGGGGGGGGGCTCCAAAATCACTGCAGATGCTGATTGCAGCCATGAAATTAAAAGACGCTTACTGCTTGGAAGGAAAGTTATGACCAACCTTGATAGTATATTAAAAAGCAGAGACATTACTTTGCCAACAAAGGTCCGTCTAGTCAAGGCTATGGTTTTTCCCGTGGTCATGTATGGATGTGAGAGTAGGACTGTGAAGAAAGCTGATCGCCGAAGAATTGATGCTTTTGAACTGTGGTTCTGGAGAAGACTCTTGAGAGTCCCTTGGACTGCAAGGAGATCCAACCAGTCCATTCTAAAGGAGATCAATCCTGGGTGTTCATTGGAAGGACTGATGCTAAAGCTGAAACTCCAATACTTTGGCCACCTCATGCGACGAGTTGACTCACTGGAAAAGAGTCTGATGCTAGAAAGGATTGGGGGTGGGAGGAGACTGGGACGACGGAGAATGAGATGGCTGGATGGCATCACCGACTCGATGGACATGAGTTTGAGTGAACTCCGGGATTTGGTGATGGACAGGGAGGTCTGGCCTGCTGTGATTCATGGGGTCGCGGAGAGTCGGACATGACTGAGCGACTGAACTGAACTGATGTTAACTAAAAGGACATGAAAATTTACCAGAATCGAATAAAAGATGGTCAGTGGTTTATTCACTTCCCCTCACCTCCCAAGGGGACAATAGACAATGCTGGAAGCATTTTTGGTGTCACAATGCAGGGACCAGGGGTGAACGTACTATCATCTAGTGGACAAGGCCAGAGAAGCTGCACAGGATCAGTTCAGTTCAGTTCAGTCGCTCAGTTGTGTCCAACTCTCTGCGACCCCATGAATCACAGCACGCCAGGCCTCCCTGTCCATCACCAACTCCCGGAGTTCACTCAGACTCATGTCCATCGAGTCTGTGATACCATCCAGCCATCTCATTCTCTGCCGTCCCAGTCTCCTCCTACCCCCAATCCCTCCCAGCATCAGACTCTTTTCCAGTGAGTCAACTCATCGCATGATGTGGCCAAAGTATTGCAGTTTCAGCTTTAGCATCAGTCCTTCCAATGAACACCCAGGACTGATCTCCTTTAGAATGGACTGGGTGGATCTCCTTGCAGTCCAAGGGACTCTCAAGAGTCTTCTCCAGCACCACAGTTCAAAAGCATCAATTCTTCGGCTATCAGCTTTCTTCACAGTCCAACTCTCACATCCATACATGACCACGGGAAAAACCATAGCCTTGACTAGATGGACCTTAGTTGGCAAAGTAATGTCTCTGCTTTTTAATAAACTATCAAGGTTGGTCATAACTTTCCTTCCAAGCAGTAAGCGTCTTTTAATTTCATGGCTGCAATCAGCATCTGCAGTGATTTTGGAGCCCAAAAATATAAAGTCTGACACTGTTTCCACTGCTTCCCCATCTATTTCCCATGAAGTGATGGGACCAGATGCCATGATCTTCGTTTTCTGAATGTTGAGCTTCTAGCCAGACTTTTCACTCTCCTCTTTCACTTTCATCAAGACGCCTTTGAGTTCCCCTTCACTTTCTGCCATAAGGGTGGTGTCATCTGCATATCTGATGTTATTGACATTTCTCCCAGCAATCTTGATTCCAGCTTGTGCTTCTTCCAGTCCAGAGTTCCTCATGATATACTCTGCATAGAAGTTAAATAGGCAGGGTGACAATATACAACCTTGACGTACTCCTTTTCCTATTTGGAACCAGTCTGTTGTTCCATGTCCAGTTCTAACTGTTGCTTCCTGACCTGCATACAGGTTTCTCAAGAGGCAGGTCAGGTGGTCTGGGATTCCCATCTCTTTCAGAATGTTCCACGGTTTATTGTGATCCACACAGTCAAAGGCTTTGGCATAGTCAATGAAGCAGAAATAGATGTTTTTCTGGAACTCTCTTGCTTTCTCCATGATCCAGTGGATGTTGGCAATTTGATCTCTGGTTCCTCTGACTTTTCTAAAACCTGCTTGAACATCTGGGAGTTCAGGGCTCACATATTGCTGAAGCCTGGCTTTGACAATTTTGAGCACAACTTTACTAGCGTGTGAGATGAGTGCAATTGTGCAGTAGTTTGAGCATTCTTTGGCATTGCCTTTCTTTGGGATTGGAATGAAGACTGATCTTTTCCAGTCCTGTGGCCACTGCTGAGTTTTTCAAATTTGCTGGCACAAAGCTAGTGGAGGTCATGGAATTCCAATTGAGCTATTTCAAATCCTGGAAGATGATGCTGTGAAAGTGCTGCACAGGATAGATCCCCATAAAAAGAATAATCCAGTCCAAAATATCAATAGTGCCATGATTGAAAAACTCTGAAAAAGATCACTGATAAAGAATTTTATCACAGTGAGAATTGACATGGAAAAATTGCCTCCTGATTGTTACTTAAATATACTTGTGAAAATGGTGGCTTTTCATAGTATAAAAATTAAATATATGTTCCAATAATCCAGTAATCCTGCTTCTGATTTATTTAATTCAAAAGAATTAAAATAATGATTTCAAAGAGATATTAGCATTCCCGTGTTCATTGCAGAGCTATTCACAATAACAAAGATTAGAAATAACTTAAATGTCTATGTACCAAAAAGTGGATCAAGAAAATGTGGTATGTACAAAAAATGGCATAAAAAAGAAATTATGCAGTAAATTACCACATGGATGACAGTATCCTTAGTGAAATGTGTCAGTCACAGAAAGACAAATACTGTATGAATTCACTTATATGTTCATGGAGTCAAAAAGTAGAGTGATAGTTGTCGGAGGTGAGAGGAGGGAAAAACAGGAAGTTACAAATCAATGGACATAACGTATAAATTAAGCAAGTTAAATGAGTTCTAGAGATATACTGTCAATGGCAACCCACTCCAGTACTCTTGCCTGGAAAGTCCCATGGATGGAGGAGCCTGGTAGGCTGCAGTTCATGGGGCCGCTTCGAGTCAGACATGACTGAGAGACTTCACTTTCACTTTTTACTTTCACACATTGGAGAAGGCAATGGCAACCCACTCCAGTGTTCTTGCCTGGAGAATCCCAGGGACAGGGAAGCCTGGTGGGCTTCCGTCTATGGGGTCACACAGAGTCGGACACGACTGAAGTGACTGAGCAGCAGCAGCAACAGAGATATACTGTACAAAAATCATATTGGTAGTCAACAATACTGTATTGTACATTTAAAATATCTTAATTTGGTAGATCTTATGTGAAATGTTCTTACCACAATAAAATAAAAATAAATATTCGTACAATATGATCACTAAAATCTAAATTTTACTTGGATTCCATTGGCTTTTTCCCTATAATTCTCTCTTTATTTTCTTGGACCCAGTCCAGGTACCACATTGTACTGCCATCATGTCTCCCTAATGTCTGATCTTTGACAGATTTTTACTCTTTCTTTTTTTTTTTTTTTTTTTTTTTGCTTAAGGAGTATGGATGAGGTATCCTGTAGAATGTTTGCAGATATGGGTTTGCTTAATAATTTTCTCATAGTAGGATGAGATAATAGATTTTGTGGAAAGCATATCACAGAGGTGAAGTTTCTCATCACATCTCATCACATTTATCAGGGGATAGATAACACCCACACTGCAACACTGGAGATGCTCACCTTTATTTTTCACTTCAGGTAGTGTTGGTCATATTTACTAAACTTGACTGTGAGATTTGAAATGGAGTTAACAAAAATTATTTCTACTGTGTTCATGGTCCTTATTTAAATTCTATAGTCCTTGGTTTCTACAACGAATATGTGTTATTTCAATAATTCAACAAGCGAAAGTAATTAATGGAATGGATGTGGTGGTGCAATTGAACAGAACAGTTATTTTAAGGGATCAGTTCATTGTCCAAACTTAATATTTAACTTTGTAAATATCTCTGCTTTAACTCTCAATGAATCATGATGATCTAAACGCTGGACCTTCATACTTCTCCCATATGTTAGAGTAAAAGTATGGAGGAACAAGGTTATGCCTGGCATATTGTAGTCATTCAATTAATATTTAATCCTGAGGATGTGCTCTGCAGAGGGAAGGTGCAAAGCCTTTTCCACCTGTGCCTCCCACCTCGCAGCCATTGCCGTCTTACAGGGAATGATCCTTTTCATCTACTGCCGGCCTGCTCTGGCAGCAGCATGGACACTGACCAAGTGGCCACTGTGTTCTACACTGTAGTGATCCCCATGCTGAACCCCTGATCCACAGTCTGAGGAACAAGGATGTGAAAGAAGCGCTCAGAACAGTGGTGAGCTCCAAAATAGCATCCTAGAGAATATTTTCCTAGCAGGACTCAGGGTTCCAAATTGGAAGCTGGTGAAAAGGTGATAATGATTGCAGTGTTGGAAGGGCAGAACTGAAGCGGGTAGCTTTGAGTGAGTCTTCCTGGCTCACTTATTTCTGTATTTTGTATCCTGTCAAATTACAAGAGTAGTCTACTTCTGTACACTTATTCAGTCTAAAATCCTTTAAATGGTTCTTGGTAAGGGACTATTAATATCTTTTAAGACATATTTAGTTTGCTGTAAAACTTTCATAAGTTTACTGAAGAACTCACATTTTATTTCACTATCCATTATGGAAACTATGATTTATTTTGAAATTGAATGGCTGTTATTTTACAATGAAGAGCACACATTTGAGTTTATGCACAAATGCGATTCCCATATGTATATATATCCTGCTTATTTATTTCTAGCGTCCTTTACTGTTTTTGCTGTTACTGCAGTGTCCAGTGTTTGGAGAGTTTCATATATCATTATATCTGAATAGTAGAGACATTGATAATAATTATTTCAAAGAAATCTTAAGAAAATTAAATTAAAGGTCATGTGGAAATATCTTAGAATAATCCCTGGTACATCAGTAGTTCTCCGTGTGTGTGTGTGTGTGTGTGTGTACAGGCATACCTCATTTTATTGAAATTCACAGATAGTTTTTCTATAGACTAAAGGTTTGTGGCAACTCTCCCTTGAGCAAGTATATATAAGCCTTTTTTAAGAGCATCTCTCAATTCATGTCTCTGTGAATATTGCGTAATTCTTTTAATATTTCAAATTTTTCAGAAAAGCAAAAAAAAAAAAAGTACTCTGTTAATTTAATGATTATAACATCAGGAAGCAGCCATCATTCTTGAGGTTGGGAGAAGTAGAGAAAAGACATTTTACCAGAGTCTCAGAACTTGGATATCAGTGGTAAGCCCTTGAGGAAGGGCCATGGCTGTAAGGGTGTCTGGGGATCTAAGTCTGGCTTATGACTCAACAGTTTTCAGATGCTGGAGATGGGCCTTAGTGGTGTTTGGTCCTGGGGGATGCCAGACTACTGCTCTGACCTCTGAAGAGAGTAAGATGAGAAACTGGAACCAGAACCGGAGAACAAGAAGAAAAGAAATTCCCTTCTTCTCACCTCTCCATTTCTCTTCAATATTCTTTTCTTTCCCACACCATTTCCCTTGGTTTATCCCTTTCAGTTCAGTTCAGTTCAGTCGCTCAGTCGTTCCGACTCTTTGTGACCCCATGAATCCCAGCAGGCCAGGCCTCCCCGTCCATCACCAACTCCCGGAGTTCACTCAAACTCATGTCCATCGAGTTGGTGATGCCATCCAGCCATCTCATTCTCTGTTGTCCCCTTCTCCTCCTGACCCCAATCCCTCCCAGCATCAGAGTCTTTTCCAGTGAGTCAACTCTTTGCATGAGGTGGCCAAAGTATTGGAGTTTCAGCTTTAGCATCAGAACGGAAACCGTGTTCTTGCCTGAAGAATCCCAGGGACGGGGGACCCTGGTGGGCTGCCATCTATGGAGTCGCACAGAGTTGGACATGACTGAAGTGACTTAGCAGCAGCAGCAGCAGCAAACAGAAACCAGCTAACAAAGGCATCTGGGGATTCAGCTTGCAAGTCCCAGCAACAGTATCACAGCTCACGAATAGAAGGGCAGCCATAGACATATGACAAAAGGCAACAAAGGACTTGCAGCTTAGGATGCAAAAAGAGAGATTCACTTTACTTCTATACTCACTAGTGTGTGTAAATCTCTCTATAACTGGACACGCAAGTACACCTCAAGACTCTTCACTCTTCAGGTCATTGTTAGTTTAGATGTACTTAATTCATCATAAGAGTTATAAACCAAATGTGACACAGGGTGGTTGTCACCCTTAAGCTCTCTCTATGGAAATGTACTTGATTTGATGTTATATATATATATAATAATTACACTGCAAGAAGTACAATTAAATCAAATATTTGAACAATTGCTCATACTGTATTAAAAACAGCTTTCAAAAAGAAAAACCAGTATCTAGCAAGAAATAATATTCAGAATTTTTAAAAAAGAAATAAACATTTCAAAAAAATACCATGCTTCAGAATCGGGAAAACCATTTTCAGAGCTAAAATCACCCATATTCTGAAAATTTGTTCCAATCCACTAACTTGTTTAATTCCTTTAGAGTCACTTTCATGGAATATGCATTTTATGCAGAACCATTTTTCAAAATACAGTAATTAGGCCTTGTTCAGGATATTTTTGGCATATATAAAAATCGTAATTTTAATTCTAACATCAATAACATCTAATTCGGTGTTTCTTTGTTAGTTTTTCTTTTTTTTAGGTCATTAAATAATATTTAGCTGAGAAACACATGAATTAAAAAGCAAGTAGACAAGGAAAACGCTAATTTTATCGCAATTTTGTCTGTGTCATTGTATGTGATTTTAGACAAATCCATCTAAACTCTGTGGCTTTAATTTCACCCATAGTATTTATTTTAAAAGACCAGCATTTGAACAGCAATAGAGTTGCTTCCTTTTTTTTTTTTTTTTTTCCTGTTAGGCTTCCAATATCCAGGACTTCCCTGATAGCTCAGTTGGTAAAAAAAAAAAATCCTCCTACAATGCAGGAGACCTGGGTTCGATCCCTGGGTAGGGAAGATCTCCTGGAGAAGGAAAAGGCTACTCACTCCAATATTCTGGCCTGGAGAATTCCATGGACTGCAAAGTCCATGGGGTCACAAAGAGTTGGACACAACTGAATGACTTTCACTTTCACTTTACAATATCCATGATTATGCTAATAGAATAAAAGAGCATACTATTACCACGTCTCAGGAGTGCTGTCTCTGAATGTTTCTCACCATGCAGCCTTCCTCTTATGACCATGACCATTTCCTAGTTTAGTATTATGAGATTCACCATCATTAAATATACCCAAAGGGAACAGTCTCTCAGTTCAATTCAGTCACTCACTTGTGTCCGACTCTTTGCAACACCATGGACTTCATCACACCAGGCCTTCCTGTCCATCATCAACTCCTGAAGCTTACTCAAACTCATGTCCATTGCATCGATAATGCCATCCAACCATCTCATCTTCTGTCGGCTCCTTCTCTTCCCGCCTTCAATCCTGCCCAGCATCAGGGTCTTTTCCAATGAGATGGTTCTTCGCATCAGGTAGCCAAAGTATTGGAGTTTCAGCTTCAACATCACTCCTTCCAGTGAATATGCAGGATTGATTTCCTTTAGGATGGACTGGTTGGATCTCCTTGCTGTCCAAGGGACTCTCAAGAGTCTTCTCCAACACCACAGTTCAAAAGCATCAATTTTTCGGTGCTCAGCTTTCTTTCTTCACAGTCCAAATCTCACATCCATACATGACTACTGGAAAAACCATAGCCTTGACTAGATGGACCTTTGTTGGCAAAGTAATGTCTCTGCTTTTTAATATGCTGTCTAGATTGGTCACAACTTTTCTTCCAAGGAGCAAGTGTCTTTTAATTTCATGGCTGCAATCACCATTTGCAGTGATTTTGGAGCCCAAAATATAAAGTCTGCCACTGTTTCCACTGTTTGCCCATCTCTTTGCCATGAAGTGCTGGGACTGGATGCCACGATGTTAGTTTTCTGAATGTTGAGTTTTAAGCCAACTTTTTCACTCTCCTCTTTCATTGTCATCATGAGACTGTTTAGTTCTTCTTCGCTTTCTTCCATAAGGGTGGTGTCATCTGCATATCTGAGGTTATTGATATTTCTCTTGGCAATCTTGATTCATCCAGCCAGGCATTTCTCATGATGTACTCTGCATATAAATTCAAGAAGCAGGGTGACAATATACGCCGTCATTAAATGTACTCAAAGGGAACAATCTTTACACATTCAAATATGAGGCAGCAATTTCTTTACCTTTAATTACAAGATGCAATGATGTTTTAATAGAAAAAAATACATTAAACTATTTTAAATAAGGTATAAATTCAATGACATTTCTATTATCTATAATTTTTTCAGAAGCAAAATACAATAAAAAATCAATCAGACCTTTATTGTATCATACATTTTTTTTTCTTTTGACTATACTATGCAGCTTGTGGGATCTTAGTTTTCAAACCAGTGACTGAATCCCCACTCTGGGCAATGAAAGCACAGAGTCCTATCCTCTGGACTGCCATGGGATTCCCAACTGCTTCACCCATGTTATTTATTTTTCATTTTTATTTTTAGAAAATTAAATAATCTTTATTAATATTTTATACTTCTTGCCTTTTTTTTTTACTTTTTAAAATTTTATATCATACATTTTAAATAGCATTTGCACAGCTCAATGAAAGCTTTACAATCCACAATCTGTTTCTTTCTTATACCAAAGGCTAAAGGTCAACATGCTACAGGAGAAAGATCTGAAAAAAGGAAGATAAGACTTGAGATCTAGGTTTGGCTGCAGCAGTTAATGCATGAGGGCCTCCCTGGTGACTCAGTGATAAAGAATCTGTCTGTCAAGCAAGAGAGGAGAGTTCCATCCCTTGGTCATGAGCATCCCTCGGCCATGAGCATCCCCTAGAGAAGGAAATGATGCCCCGCTCCAGTATTCTGGAGAATCCCATGGCTAGAGGAGCCTGGTGGACTACAGTCCACGGGGTGGCAAAGAGTCAGACACAACTCAGCAAGTCAACCAAAATAAGCAATTAATACATGAACTTGACCAGAAGCCTCTTACTCCTGATGTGAAGAGCACCATTTATGCCAAGTATTTCAACTGAAGAAAGTAAAGCTAAGGATTGTGTGCCCATAAATAGTAATGCCATTGACAGGGTGGTAGCACCGTAGCTGAGAGACTCAAAGGCAGGGCTTTTCCACTGTTGCTTGTGGTTAGCATATGAGGGGCAGTTCTGCTTACAGAATTCAGAAACATGGTAGAAACTTAAGAAATATTTGTTGGAAAACAATTACTCCATGATCTCACTTGCATGTAAACTACAGCAGTTAGCCTTGTAGCAGTAGAATGAAGAGTGATGACTGATGATTCAGGGCCGGGGGCTCAGGGCAAGGGGAGATGAGAGTCAAGAGGTACAAAGTTTCCCTTGTGCAAGATGAACAAACCCTGAAGTTTCAAAGTACAACCATGTGATGATAGTTAACAGTACTGTACTGTACTCTTGAAACTTGCTAATAGGGTAGAATTTGTATTATCATTATTATAAAAAAAAGTGAGAAAAAGAAAATGGTAACAAAGCATGTTATATATATCAGAACAACAAATTTTCACCTTAAATATATAGAACTTGTTTGTCGATTATACCTCAGTAAATCTAAAAAAAATTTAAAGCATAAAACAGTGTGCTTATAAAAGAGAATTATTTTCTGCAAAATATAGATAATTTTTGCTATGACTTGTCATTGTCCAACATTTTTGGAGTCTATGGCAATGATAATTGAGCTCTCCGAGTAGTTCAAATGGTAAAGAATCTGCCTGCAATTCAGGAGACCTGAGTTTGATCCCTGGGTCAGAAGAGCCCCTGGAGAAGGTCATGAAAACTCCAGTATTTTTGCCTGGAGAATTCCATAGACAGAGGAGCCTGCCGGGCTACAGTCCATGGGGTCACAAAGAGTAGGTTCTGGCATGGTGAGAAAACAGTTAGACTTTTGATTTATTTTCATATAAAATGTTTCTAAATCTGCTGGTGGTTTTTCTTCATGTTTTCCAAGAAATATAAATTGCATCAGAAAACAATAATTAGCTTTAATTGCTTGTTCTGAACCTCTGAAGAAGGCAAGGGATTCTCTCTAGGGCCTTGTGCCACAGGGAGTTGAGGAAATATAAGGGACTCAGCCTTCCCGGTAAATCAACAAGTCCTCTGGAGGGTGGAGGCCGGCTGCCGTTCCCACAGTCCCATGTAGGGTATCTAATAGATACCTTAGCTTCAGTTGTTTCTTCATGAGACAAATCACTTGGGGGAATTTTGAGTCATGGCAAACATTACATCTCAGGAACAGGAAATGCAACTGACAAAGAATTAATCTCAAAAATATACAAGCAATTCTTCCAGTTCAATTCCAGAAAAATAAATGACCCAATCAAAAAATGGGCCAAGGAACTAAACAGACATTTCTCCAAAGAAGACATAAAGATGGCTAACAAACACATGAAAAGATGCTCAACATCAACTAATCAGAGAAAGGCAAATCAAAATCACAATGAGGTACCATTTCACACCAGTCAGAATGGCTGCTATCCAAAAGTCTACAAGCAATAAATGCTGGAGAGGGTGTGGAGAAAAGGGAACTTCTTATACTGTTGGTGGGAATGCAAACTAGTACAGCTACTATGGAGAACAGTGTGGAGATTCCTTAAAAAACTGGAAATAGAACTGCCATATGACCCAGCAATCCCACTGCTGGGCATACACACTGAGGAAACCAGAATTGAAAGAGACACATGTACTCCACTGTTCATCGCAGCACTGTTTATAATAGCCAGGACATGGAAGCAACCTAGATGTCCATCTGCAGACGAATGGATAAGAAAGCTGTGGTACATATACACAATGGAGTATTACTCAGCAATTAAAAAGAATACATTTGAATCATTTCTAAAGATGTGGATGAAACTGGAGTCTATTATACAGAGTGAAGTAAGCCAGAAAGAAAAATACCAATACAGTATACTAACGCATATACATAGAATTTAGAAAGATGGTAACGATAACCCTGTATACGAGACAGCAAAATAGACACAGATGTATAAAACAGTCTTTTGGACTCTGTGGGAGAGGGCGAGGGTGGGATGATTTGGGATAATAGCATTAAAACATGTATATTATCATATGTGAAACGAATTGCCAATCCAGGTTCGATGCATGATATAGGATGCTTGAGGCTGGTGTACTGGGATGAACCAGAGGGATGGTATGGGGAGGGAGATGGGAGGGGGGATCAAGATGGGGAACACATGTACACCTGGGGCGGATTCATGTCAATGTATGGCAAAACTAATACAATATTGTAAAGTAAAAAAAAAAAAGAAATAAATAAAACTAATTTTATGGTAGCTTAGACAAATTAACTATAGTTAGAATATCTTGCTTTGTGATATATTGTTTTCTGAGTTTGTCTTCAACACTCAAATTTATGAATTTAGAAAGAGATAGGGGTCTTAAGTATTTCAATTTTGCATATGATCTGACATCTTCATGCTGAGTCATCTGAAATCAGTTTCTTGAGCTATGGGACTAGAGAGAACCTTACCAGAAATGTCAGAGAAAATTCCTGGTATGGTAGAGTCTCAGAGGTACTGTCACCAATTAGAGAAATATAATTTTTTGCTATTACCATTTTCTCATGAAATATCTTCACAGTGTACTACCACCTCAAGTGTTCAATCTTTGTCCTTTACAGGGACATACTAAATATCCTATACTTATGGACATTTCTAAATTATAAACTTTAGTAGAGTAACTTATTCTTCCTGGGAGAGAAAACTTTCTTAAATTCTTTCTCATCTCATCTTATTGCTTGTTTCTGGTAAGGCTTTGTATTGTGTGCACTTTCACTGCACACTCATCGACAGATTTAAAATCTCTGCTGCTGCTGCTGAAGCTAAGTCGCTTCAGTCATGTCCAACTCTGTGCAACCCCATAGACGGCAGCCTACGAGGCTCCCCCCTCCCTGGGATTCTCCAAGCAGGAACACTGGAGTGGGTTGCCATTTCCTTCTCCAATGCATGAAAGTGAAAAGTGAAAGTGAAGAAGCTCAGTCGTCTCCGACTCTTAGCGACCCCATGGACGGCAGCCTACCAGGCTCCTCCGTCCATGGGATTTTCCAGGCAAGAATACTGGAGTGGGTTGCCATTGCCTTCTCCAGGGGATCTGCCCACCCCAGAAATCAAACCCAGGTCTCCTGCATTGCAGGTAGATTCTTTACTATCCGAGCCACTGCAATTGGTGTTTAACTGGAAGCATGATCATATATAAAGTGAATATGTTAGTTTTGACACCTTGAACAGAGATCAGAGCCTATTGTAGAGGAATGGAAATTTTGTGGGAGTCAAAATCAGGATTCCAGACGCTGATGTGTATATTGGTCCTTATTTGCATATTATAAGGAAAGTCAAAAATCTTTGTCTTCTGTTTTGTCAAGTCTTGAATAAAGATGTAAACTGGATTAACTTTATTATTTGTTCACTTATTATTCCTCAAGTGGTGAGGTGGGACTGATAATCAGGCTTTTCTGAGTTGAGAACACTGTCTGAAAAAAATTTTAATTAAGGTTTATTTTGACAACAGATTTACTGAGTCAGAAACAAAAATAAATGTTACAGTGTTATGTGGAATTAACAATGAAGACTCTGTTGTACATTATAAGAGGTGTCATTCTTAAAGTCAGATTGTGAACATGTGATGGTAAATTAATTTAGAAATTTCTCATTTTTGCTATTAGTTGTAGGACTGAAAAAATCAGTTATAGTTCTAGGCTAGGTTAATCTTTTATGAAACGAACAGAAATCATCCTGTCATTTTTAAGATTGCATCCAAGTACTGCATTTCGGACTCTTTTGTTGACCATGATGGCTACTCCATTTCTTCTAAGGGATTCCTGCCCACAGTAGTAGATATAATGGTCATCCGAGTTAAATTCACCCATTCCAGTCCATTTTAGTTCACTGATTCCTAGAATGTCGACATTCACTCTTGCCATCTCCTGTTTGACCACTTCCAATTTGCCTTGATTCATGGACCTAACATTCCAGGTTCCTATGCAATATTGCTCTTTACAGCACCGGACCTTGTTTCTATCATTGGTCACATCCACAACTGGGTATTGGTTTTGCTTTTGCTCCATCCCTTTATTCCTTCTATAGTTATTTCTCCACTGAGCTCCAGTAGCATACTGGGCACCTACCGACCTGGGGAATTCCTCATTCAGTATCCTATCATTTATGCTGAAGAAGCCGAAGTTAATTGGTTCTATGAAGACCTACAAGACCTTTTAGAACTAACACCCAAAAAAGATGTCCTTTTCATTATAGGGGACTGGAATGCAAAAGTAGGAAGTCAAGAAACACCTGGAGTAACTGGCAAATTTGGCCTTGGAGCACGGAATGAAGCAGGGCAAAGGCTAATAGAGTTTTGTCAAGAGAATGCACTGGTCATAGCAAACACCCTCTTCCAACAACACAAGAGAAGACTCTACACATGGACATCACCAGATGGTCAACACCGAAATCAGATTGATTATATTCTTTGCAACCAAAGATGGAGAAGCTGTATACAGTTAGCGAAAACAAGACCAGGAGCTGACTGTGGCTCAGATCATGAACTCCTTATTGCGAAGTTCAGACTTAAATTGAAGAAAGTAGGGAAAACCACTAGACCATTCAGATATGACCTCAATCAAATCCCTTATGATTATGCAGTGGAAGTGAGAAATAGATTTAAGGGACTAGATCTGATTGATAGAGTGCCTGATGAACTCTGGACGGAGGTTCGTGACATTGTACAGGAGACAGGGACCAAGACCATCCCCATGGAAAAGAAATGCAAAAGAGCGAAATGGCTGTCTGAGGAGGCCTTACAAATAGCTGTAAAAAGAAGAGAGGCGAAAAGCAAAGGAGAAAAGGAAAGATATAAGCATCTGAATGCAGAGTTCCAAAGAATAGCAAGGAGAGATAAGAAAGCCTTCCTCAGTGATCAATGCAAAGAAATAGAGGAAAACAACAGAATAGGAAAAACAAGAGACCTCTTCAAGAAAATTAGAGATTCCAAGGGAACTTTTCATGCAAAGATGGGCTCGATAAAGGACAGAAATGGTATGGACCTAACAGAAGCAGAAGATATTAAGAAGAGGTGGCAGGAATACACAGAAGAACTGTACAAAAAAGATCTTCACGACCAAGATAGTCACGATAATGTGATCACTGACCTAGAGCCAGACATCTTGGAATGTGAAGTCAAGTGGGCCTTAGAAAACATCACTACGAACAAAGCTAGTGGTGGTGATGGAATTCCAGTTGAGCTATTTCAAGTCTTGAAAGATGATGCTGTGAAAGTGCTGCACTCAATATGCCAGCAGATTTGGAAAACTCAGCAGTGGCCACAGGACTGGAAGAGGTCAGTCTTCATTCCAATCCCAAAGAAAGGCAATGCCAAAGAATGCTCAAACTACTGCACAATTGCACTCATCTCACACGCTAGTAAAGTCATGCTCAAAATTCTCCAAGCCAGGCTTCAGCAGTATGTAAACCGTGAACTCCCAGATGTTCAAGCAGGTTTTAGAAAAGGCAGAGGCACCAGAGATCAAATTGCCAACATCCGCTGGATCATGGAGAAAGCAAGAGAGTTTCAGAAAAACATCTATTTCTGCTTCATTGACTATGCCAAAGCCTTTGACTGTGTGGATCACAATAAACTGTGGAACATTCTGAAAGAGATGGGAATCCCAGACCACCTGACCTGCCTCTTGAGAAACCTGTATGCAGGTCAGGAAGCAACAGTTAGAACCGGTCATGGAACAACAGACTGGTTCCAAATAGGAAAAGGAGTGCGTCAAGGTTGTATATTGTCACCTTGCTTATTTAACTTATATGCAGAGTACATCATGAGGAACGCTGGGCTGGAAGAAGCACAAGCTGGAATCAAGATTGCTGGGAGAAATATCAATAACCTCAGATATGCAGATGACACTACCCTTATGGCAGAAAGTGAAGAGGAACTCAAAAGCCTCTTGATGAAAGTGAAAGAGGAGAGTGAAAAGGTTGGCTTGAAGCTCAACATTCAGAAAACAAAGATCATGGCATCTGGTCCCATCACTTCATGGGAAATAGATGGAAAAACAGTGGAAACAGTGTCAGACTTTGTTTTTTTGGGCTCCAAAATCACTGCAGATGCTGATTGCAGCCATGAAATTAAAAGACGCTTGCTCCTTGGAAGGAAAGTTATGACCAACCTTGATAGTATATTAAAAAGCAGAGACATTACTTTGCCGACCAAGGTCCGTCTAGTCAAGGCAATGGTTTTTCCCGTGGTCATGTATGGATGTGAGAGTTGGACTGTGAAGAAAGCTGATCGCCGAAGAATCGATGCTTTTGAACTGTGGTGTTGGAGAAGACTCTTGAGAGTCCCTTATACTGCAAGGAGATCCAACCAGTCCATTCTAAAGGAGATCAATCCTGGATGTTCATTGGAGGGACTGATGCTAAAGCTGAAACTCCAATACTTTGGCCACCTCATGAGACGAGTTGACTCACTGGAAAAGACTCTGATGCTGGGAAAGGTTGGGGGCGGGAGGAGAAGGGGACGACGGAGAATGAGATGGCTGGATGGCATCACCGACTCTGTGGACATGAGTTTGAGTGTACTCCGGGAGTTGGTGATGGACAGGGAGGCCTGGCGTGCTGTGATTCATGGGGTCGCGGAGAGTCGGACACGACTGAGCGACTGAACTGAACTGAACTGAACTGAATCTTTTATGAATTTATAATAGGCAAGGAGACCTAAGAGCATTGTGGGAGGATTTCATTTAAAATAATCCCACATTTTTAAATCTCATATTGTTATTTCCGAATATTAAAATTTATAACTGAGAACTAAACATGTTCAAGGATTGGGTTAAAGAAAAAAAATTTTTTAATTTATTTTATTGGAGGCAAATTACCTTACATTAATATATTGGTTGGTTTTGCCACACATTGACACGAATCCACCCCGGGTGTACATGTGTTCCCTTTCTTAAACCCCACTCCCACCTCCCTCTTCCCCATATCCTCCCTCCAGGTCATCCCCGTGCACCAGCCCCAAGCATCCTGTATCATGCGTCGAAATTTTGGTTATCTTGTTTAAATTTTAGACATTTAGCCTGTGGACATGAGTTTGAGTGAACTCCGGGAGTTGGTGATGGACAGGGAGGCCTAGCGTGCTGTGATTCATGGGGTCGCGGAGAGTTGGACACGACTGAGCGACTGAACTGAACATAAGAAAAAACACATAGAGACATTCTAAAAGAGATACTTTGTTTCATCTACCAGTCTTGGTAAGAAGTAGTTAATCAAGTGTCTTACATTCTCATTTTCTTTAATGTTTTTCTTTCTAGGACTGATTCAGATTCTGACAAACAGAAGGCATGTTTCTATCAGAGAGAAATAAAAGTGGGCCGTGTTCACTCTCCTGGGCTTCTCCGATTACACAGAGTTGCAAGTCCCCCTCTTCCTGACATTCCTGACCATCTGCAGTGTCACTGTGGTAGGGAATCTTGGATTGTAATCATCAAAATTAACCCCAAACTCCACACCCCCATGTACTTTTTCCTCAGCCACCTCTCCTTAGTGCATTTCTGTTACTCCTCCATCATTGTTCCCAAGACCACGGTGTTCCTCATGGTAGACGACAGAACCATTTCATTTGTAGGCTGTGTAATGCAATTCTTTTTCTTTTGTACCTTTATGGTGACTGAGTCCTTTTTATTAGCTGTGATGGCCTATGACCACTTCGTGGCCATCTGCAAACCTCTGCTCTACAGGGTGGCCATGTCCCAGAGACTCTGTGTGATGTTAGTGGTTGGATCTTATGCCTGGGGAGCAACCTGCTCCTTGACTCTCACATGTTCTGTTGTCAAATTATCTTTTTGCAGTTTCAACACAATCACTTCTTCTGTGAGCTTCCTTCCATGATTTCCTTCTCTTATTCTGCTTCTTATCTCAGCCAGCTGCTTCTTTTCACTGTTGCCACCTTTAATGAGGTAATCACATTGCTCGTCATTCTCACGTCTCACATGTTCATTGTTGTCACCACCTTGAAGATGCAATCAGCCTGTGGGCTCCGCAAAGCCTTCTCCACCTGCGCCTCCCGCCTGACCGGCATCGGCATCTTCCCCGGCATCATCTGCTTCCGCTACTGTGTGCCCAACTCCACAGCCTCGAGGCACACAGTCAAAGCGGCGTCTGTGCTTTACACGGTGGTCATCCCCGTGTTGAATTGCCTGATCTACAGTCTGGGAAATAAGGATGTCAAGGACACAGTCGGCAAACTATGTTTTCACATTGAAGGCATGTAACTGCTAAATATTTACTTTCGTTATTAAAGAACACTTTTCTGATTTTGAATATATTATGTGTCAAAAATTCATTTAAAAAATCACTTTAGATTTGAAAAGCAAAAACCGCAATGGAAAGAATATGAGTTTTAAATCAGGAGACTATACTTGATTCTGATTGAATCAGTCAGAGAAGATGGATTGACCTGACTAGTCATTATCTACAAAACCAATTTAATATGATTTTGTTCATAAAGTGGTATATAGAACAAAAGAATATAGATAATATATCAAACATATTGTATATGTGCAGTAAACTCTAGTTCTGTTATTCCTTTTTTCCTGATGACTATCAAGCAGTCTTAAATAAATGACCAATTTTATACTTTAAATTTGGTGAAATAGATGACAGGGAAAGATATACTTTTACTTTCAGGAACCACCTAAGCCAGTGGTGTTAGTTAATATCATAATACCGTTGGTGGGGAGAGATTGTACAAAATCATTTGTGGCTATCATGTATCTTTTACTTGGCCCTGAAGGATAGACAGATTTTTTAAGAGAAACAAAAGAGAATGACATAAGTTTTACTTGGGAGTAAAAAACAAAATGGTCACGAGTCATTGATTCAAACATATTTTAAGCTACTGTTTTATGTCATATGCCTACAAGGTATCTTGCTAGGTGCTTGAAGAAATGAAATTTTGCATACATTGTAGCTACAATTCTAATTTATTTTGGAAGAAAGTTTCAGTATAGAGAATGAAAGAATTTACAAGAGGCTTAGGAAAATTAGCTTGCTTCTTGAAATACTGAGAACAAAAACAAAGATACTTTATACGTGTTGTATGTTTTGTGTTGCCTGTCTATCACTCACCAATCATTATACATATACTGTTACTTCACATGGCAATTTGATCAAGCCTGTGTCTTCGTTCTCTTTAACAGGACTCTCTAGAAAGTCTCCATAAAACAACTGAGTAGATTTGTTGTAAAAATTGGAAGCTAATAGCTTTCCTGGGACTTGAACATTACTTTAAAATAGCTCTAATTTTTAAGTATAATCTAAACACAAAAATACACATACAGACTGAAAGTGAAGGGCTGGAAAAAGATATTCCACACAAATAGAGACCAAAAGAAAGCAGGAGTAGCAATACTCATATCAGATAAAATAGACTTTAAAACAAAGGTTGTAAAAAGAGACAAAGAAGGACACTACATAATGATCAAAGGATCAATCCAAGAAGAAGACATAACAATTATAAATATATATGCACCCAACATAGGAGAACCACAATATGTAAGGCAAATGCTAACAAGTATGAAAGGGGAAATTAACAATAACACAATAATAGTGGAAGACCTTAATGCCCCACTAACACCTATGGATAGATCAACTAAACAGAAAATTAACAAGAAAACACAAACTTTAAATGATACAATAGACCAGGTAGACCTAATTGATATCTATAGGACATTTCACCCTAAAACAATGAACTTCACCTTTTTCTCAAGTGCACATGGAACCTTCCCCAGGATACATCACATCCTGGCCCATAAATCTAACCTTGGTAAAGTCAAAAAGAATTAAATCATTCCAAGCATCTTTTCTGACCACAATGCAGTAAGATTACATGTCAATTACAGGAGAAAAGCTATTAAAATTTCCAACATATGGAGGCTGAACAACATGCTTCTGAATAACCAACAAATCACAGAAGAAATCAAAATATGCGTAGAACTGAATGAAAATGAAAACACAACAACCCAAAACCTATGGGACACTGTAAAAGCAGTGCTAAGGGGAAGGTTCATAGCAATACAGGCTCACCTCAAGAAACAAGATAAAAGTCAAATAAATAACCTAACTCTACACATGAGCAACTAGAAAAGGAAGAAATGAAGACCAGATGCCACGATCTTAGTTTTCTGAATGTTGAGCTTTAAGCCAACTTTTTCACTCTCCTCCTTCACTTTCATCAAGAGGCTTTTTAGTTCCTCTTCACTTTCTGCCATAAGGGTGGTGTCTTCTGTATATCTGAGGTTACTTATTTTTCTCCTGGCAATCTTGATTCCAGCTTGTGCTTCTTCCAGCCCAGCATTTCTCATGATGTACTCTGCATATAAGTTAAATAAACAGGGTGACAATATACAGCTTGCTTCAGAAATCACAAAGGGTGGAAAAGATCTCCCTCTGTAGGAAGCAAGAAAACAGCAACTGGAAGCCTTTTCAAGCACTTTCTAGGATGAGAAAAGTGCAAATTTTGCCAACAAGGTCTGCTATCCAATTTCTCACTCAGGAAGTGTCCCCGCAGGACCCAGGAATTTTACAGACAATCCTAAGATACCTGATGTCTCCTCCGGAGAAAACGTGAAAGAACAAATGTTTGGATGTGGGTTTACCTTTCCCTGTTGGTGTGGAGTCCTTTCAAATCATCACATTGAAAGGGTAACAGGCAGGAAGGCCAGGGGTATCCAAACAGAGAAAATAGCCTGCAAGTGTCAGACATTTTTCTCTCTCTTAAGCGGCAGGAGGAAACAAACTAGCGATATTTTTTTCTTCTTTATACAAATTTAAAAAGAAGTTTCTCATAAAATACAGTGTTGCCACAATGACACCTGGTTTCACCTGAAGTTAACTATTCTCAAAACTTGAGTTAAGCAATGAATTTTTCTTATGGAAATGTTGGTCTTAAACTTTGTTAATGTACTATGCATTTACCCCAAACTCTGTCTTCAAGTCGGTTCCACCTAATGGCTCAGAACCTAATTGACAAACCAGTATATTATACTCAGACACTGTTTCCCTAATCTATGTAAATGAAACTATTTGTATGGTAAGCTGCCCTTCTACAAGATTCAAGTCAATCGTTTTATGGCCCGGGATGAATCATCTGGTGCCAGGATTATCCCAAAATGCATTTTATGGATGAGGGCCTGGTGCCATTCTGAGTTTTAAGACATTCCTTTCTTTCATTAACAGACTGCTAGTGACTATATATTGGAGAAGGAAATGGCAACCCACTCCACTGTTCTTGCTTGGAGAATCCCAGGGATGGCGGAGCCTGGTGGGCTGCCGTCTATGGGGTCTCACAGAGTCGGACACGACTGAAGCAACTTAGCAGCAGCAGCAGCAGTGACTATATACCATGACTAGCAGGGGGGTACTCTTTCTGCCCCCTTCTGATACTTACATCAGAAGTTTTCTCAATCTCTTTTATACTTTAATAAAACTTTATTACACAAAAGCTCTGAGCGATCAAGCCTCGTCTCTGGCCCCAGATAACATTCTTCTCCTCCAGAGGCCAAGAATTCTGGCGTCTTTTCATTCAGCAACAACCTTTCAACATCCTTGGGGAAATTTCGAGTTAAAGATGATCTCCAGGCTAGTGCTTTCAAGCAGTGTGTGACTCTCAGCACACAGAATGCAGGAAAAGGGATATTCCTGTGAGGAAGAAAAGGCACCAACAGAGTGTGTTTTCAGGCCTCTATCTAGCAGATACTCTCTAGCTTCCAGGCCGGGAGAGCTCCAGCCTTGCCCAGAGGACCTAACTTTCAGAGTCAGCGCGGTCTGTCTCCCTGCACTTTGCAAGTCTTGCAAACCTATTCCTAGGCTGTCTCAGGATGGCCTGTGAGGAAGCAGGCTGCGGGAGTGTGTCTGATAGTGCTGGGTCTCATACCATGGCCACCTAGTGGAGGTGACATTCCAGTGTAATGGAACCGCCACTAGATGTCGCAGCCACCCACTTGCTTCAGAAACCCAAAAAGGTGCAAAAGAGCTCGCCCTGTAGGAAGCAAAGAAACAGCAGTTTTATGCATTTTCAAGCACTTGCAAGGCCACACTGTTTTAGGGCTCAAGGAGAGAAAAGTGCAAATTTTGTCAACAAGATCCATTATCCCAGTTCTCACTCAGGAAGAGTCCCTGCAGTACCCAGGATATTTACAGACAAACCTAAGATCCCTGGATGTCTCCTACAGAGAAAACGTGAGGGAACAGACGTTTGGATGTGGGTTTCCCTTTCTGGCAGTGTGGCGCCCTTCAGAATGATCACCACCTCAGGGGAAATTGAGACTGAAACATGATCTCCATGCTAGTGCTTCAAGCAGTGTGTGACTCTCAGCACAGGGAATGCTAGCAAAGCTATGTTTCCTTGAGGAAGAAAAAGCACCAACAGAGAGTGAGTTTTCAGGCCTCTATCTAGCAGAAACTCTCTAGCTTCCAGGCCAGGAGAGCTCCAGCCTTGCCCCCAGGACCTAACTTGCAGAGTCAGCGCAGTGTGTCTCCCTGCACTTTGCCAGCCTTGCAAACCTATTCCTAGGCCATCCTGCTATGGCCCCGGAGAAAGGGGTCTGCCTGAGTGTGTCTGATAGTGCTGGGTCCCACTGTGGTCACCTAGTGAAGGTAACATTTCAGTGCAATTGGACCCGCCTCTAGGAGTCGAGAGCCACCTGCTTGCTTCAGAAACCACAAAGGGTAGGAAAGAGTTCTCCCTGTAGGAAGCAAGAAAACAGCAATTGCATGCATTTTTAAGCACTTGCTAGGCCGCACCAGTTTATGGCTCATGGAGAGAGAAGTGTGAATCTTCCCAGCAAAGTCCACTATCCAAGGTCTCACTCAGGAAGTGTCCCCGCCGGACCCAGGAATTTTACAAACGTAAGATCCCTGGATGTCTCCACCAGAGAAAATGTGAGGGAACAAACGTTTGGATGTGGGTTTGCCTTTCCGTGTCAGTGTGGCGCCCTTCCGAATGATCACAACCTCAGGGGAAATTGCAACTGAAAAATGATCTCCAAGCTAGCCCTTTCAAGCAGCGAATGCTGGGAAAGCTATGTTTCCTCGAGGAAGAAAAGGCGTCATCAGAGAGTGTGTTTTCAGGCCTCTATCTAGCAGAAACTCCAGCTGCTAGGCCAGGTGAGCTCCAGCCTTGCCAAGAGGATATAAATTCCAGGCCAGGGCAGTGTGTCTCCCTGCAGTTTGCCAGCCTTGCAAACCTATTCCTAGGCCGTCCTGCGACTGCCCAAGAAGAAGCAGGCTGCAGGAGTGTGTCTGAATTGGGCCTACCACTAGGTGTCGCGAGCCAACCCCTTGCTTGAGAAATCTCAACGGGTGGAAAAGAGCCGTCCCTGTTGGAAGTAAGAAAACAGTGTTATGGATATGCAAACATTTGCTAGGCCATACCACCTTAGGGCTCACAGACAGAAAAGTGCAAATTTTGCACCAAGTTCCGCAGTCCAGGTTCTCACTCACGATGTGTCCCCACAGAATCCAGGAACTTTACAGACAAACCTAAGATCTCTGGTTGTCTCCAACAGAGAAAAAGTGACGGAACAGACATTTGGATGTGGGTTTGCCTTTCCCTGTCAGTGTGGCTCCTCCCGAATGATCACAACCTCAGGGGAATTCATGACTGAAAGATGATTTCCAAGTTACTGCTTTCAAGCAGTGTGTGACTCTCAGCACACAGAATGCTGGGAAAGCTACGTTCCTTCAAGGAAGAAAAGGCACCAACAGAGAGTGTGTTTTCAGGCCTCTGTCTAAGAGAAACTCTCTAGCTTCTAGCCCATGGGAGCTCCAGCCTTGCCCAGAGGACCTAACTTCCAAAGTCAGGGCAGTGTGTCTCCCTGTATTCTCAGAGCCTTGCAAACCTATGCCTACTCCACCCCCTGACTGCTCAAGAGGAAGCAGGCTGCAGGAGTGTGTCTGATAGTGCTGGGTCCCATACTATGGTTACCTAGTGGAGGTGACACTCCCTTGCAATTGGACCCGCCCCTAGGAGTCCCGAGCCACCCAATTGCTTCAGAAATCTCAAAGGGTGGAAAAGAGCTCACCCTGTAGGAAGTATGAAAACAGCAATTGCATGCATTTTCAAGCACTTGCTAGACGGGCTCAAGGAGAGAAAATCGCGAATTTTACCAACAAGCTCCAGTATGCACAGTCTCACTCAGGATGTCTCCTGTGTCTCCCTGCAATTTCTGAGCCTTGAAAACCTATTCCTAGGCCATCCTGCGACTGCCCATGAGGAAGCAGGCTGCGGGAGTGTGTCTGATAGTGCTGGGTCCCATACTGTGGTCACCTAGTGGAGGTGACATTCCAGTGCAATTGGACCCTCTGCTAGGAATTGCAAGCCACCGGCTTGCTTCAGAAATCTCAAAAGATGGATAGGAGCTAGCTGTGTAGGAAGTAAGAATACAACAGTCGTACGGATTTGCAAGCACTTGCTAGTCTGCATCACTTTAGGGCTCAAGGAGAGAAAAATGCGAATTTTGCCAACAAGCTCCAGTATGCGCAGTCTCACTCAGGATGTCTCCCCGCAGGATCCAAGAATTTTCCTGAGAGACCTTGGCTCACTGGATCTCTCCTTCAGAGAAAACGTGAGAGAACAGATGTCTGAATATCGGTTTTCCTTTTCCTGTACGTGTGGGCGCCTTCCCTACTGTTACATCCTCAGGGGGCATTGTGACTGAAAAATGAACTCCAAGCAAGCATTTTCAAATAGTGTGTGACTCTCAGCACATAGAATGCTAGGAACACTATGTTCCTTTGAGGACAGAAAGGCATCAACAGAGAGTGTGTCTGCAGGTCTCTATCCAGCAGGAACTGCTTGGCTTCTAAGATGTGAGACCTCCAGGTGTGCCCAGAGGACCTAACTTCTGGAGTCAGGGCAATGTGTCTCTCTGCACTTTCTGAGACTTGCAAACACATTCCTACACCATCCTGTGACTGCCCATGAGGAAACAGGGGTGGGTGTATTTCTGTCAGAGAGCTGAGGACAGTCTCAGAGACCTTTGGGATCATATAAAATGCACCAACATTCGAGTTATAGGAGTCTCAGCAGAAGAAGAGAAAAAGAAACTGTATGAGAAAATTTTGAAGAGATTATAGTTAATAATTTCCCCAACACGGAAACGGAAATAGCCAATCAAATCCAAGAGGCACAAAGAGTTCCATTAAGGATAAACCCAAGGAGAAAAACACCAAGACACGCACTAATCAAATTAACAAAGACTAAACACAACTGTACATGGAACAACAGACTGGTTCCAAATAGGAAAAGGAGTACGTCAAAGTTGTATATTGTCACCCTGCTTATTTAACTTATATGCAGAGTACATCATGAGGAACGCTGGGCTGGAAGAAGCACAAGCTGGAATCAAGATTGCTGGGAGAAATATCAATAACCTCAGATATGCAGATGACACCACCCTTATGGCAGAAAGTGAAGAGGAACTAAAAAGCCTCTTGATGAAAGTGAAAGAGGAGAGTGAAAAGGTTGGCTTGAAGCTCAACATTCAGAAAACAAAGATCATGGCATCTGGTCCCATCACTTCATGGGAAATAGATGGAAAAACAGTGGAAACAGTGTCAGACTTTTTTGGGGGGCTCCAAAATCACTGCAGATGCTGATTGCAGCCATGAAATTAAAAGACGCTTGCTCCTTGGAAGGAAAGTTATGACCAACCTAGATAGCATATTAAAAAGCAGAGACATTACTTTGCCAACACAGGTCCATCTAGTCAAGGCTATGGTTTTTCCCGTGGTCATGTATGGATGTGAGAGTTGGACTGTGAAGAAAGCTGATCACCAAAGAATTGATGCTTTTGAACTGTGGTGCTGGAGAAGACTCTTGAGAGTCCCTTGGACTGCAAGGAGGTCCAAGCAGTCCATTCTAAAGGAGATCAGTCCTGGGTGTTCATTGGAAGGACTGATGCTAAAGCTGAAACTCCAATACTTTGGCCACCTCATGCGATGAGTTGACTCACTGGAAAAGACTCTGATGCTGGGAAAAGTTGGGGGCGGGAGGAGAAGGGGACGACAGAGAATGAGATGGCTGGATGGCATCACCGACTCAATGGACATGAGTTTGAGTGAACTCCAGGAGTTGGTGATGGACAGGGAGGCCTGGCATGCTGTGATTCATAGGGTTGTAGAGAGTCGGACACGACTGAGCAACTGAACTGAACTGAACTGAAACACAAAGAAAGAAAATTAAAGCAGCAAGGGAGAAGCAACAAGTGAAATACCATGGAAACCCAATACGCTTAACAGCTATCTTTCAGCAGAAACTCTGCAGGCCAGAAGGGAACAGAAGGATATATTTAAAGTACTGAAAGGGAAAAATCTGCAACCAAGATTACTGTACCCAGCAAGGATCTTATTCAAAAGTGATGGAGAAATAAAAAGCTTTTCAGACAAGCAAAGTTAATTCAGTACTTCCAAACCAGCTTTACAATAAATGTTAAATGGACTTATATAGTCAAGCAATAAAACAGAAGGAAAAAAAAATCTACAAAATCAACCCCAAACAATTAGAAAATAGCAATAGGAACATATATATTAATTACTTTAAATGTAAAAGGATTAAACGCTCCAACCAAAGACATAGACTGTCCGAATGGATACAAAACAAGACCCATATATACGCCGTCTGTAAGAAACGCACTTCAGACCTCAAGACACATATATACTCAAAGTGAGAGGATGGAAAAATATATTCCGTGCAAATGGGAAGCAAAAGAAAGCTGAAGTAGCAGTCCTCATATCAGACCAAATAGACCTTAAAATAAAGAAGATTCCAAGAGATAAGAAAGGACACTGCATGACGATCAAGAGATCAATCCAAGAGGAAGCATAACATTTGTAACTATCTATGCACCCAACATAGGAGCATCTCAATACATAAGACAAACACGAACAGACATAAAAGAAGAAATTGACAGTAACACAATAATAGTAGGAGACTTTAACACCCCACTCACACCAATGGACAGATCATCAAAACAGAAAACTAATAAGGAAACACAAGTCTTAAATGATACATTAGATGAGATAGATCTCATTGATATCTTCAGGACATTCCATCCAAATGCAGAAGAATACACCTTCTTCTCAAGTGCACATGGAACATTCTCCAGGATAGACCACATCTTGGGTCAAAAATCAAACCTCAGCAATTTAAAAAAATTGAAATTTTATCAAGCATCTTCTCTGACCACAAAGCTATGCGACTAGATATCAATAACAAAAACAAAAAAAAGTAAGAAACACAAACACATGGAGATCAAACAACACGTTTCTAAGTAACCAACAGGTTACTGAAGAAATTAAAAGGGAAATCAAAAAATTTCTAGAAACAAATGACAACGAAAACACAACTCAAAATCTGTGGGATGCAGCAAAAGCAGTTCTAAGAGGGAAGTTTATAGCAATACAATCCTACCTCAGGAAACAAGAAAAACATTGAATAGACAACCTAACTTTACACCTAAAGCAACTGGAAAAAGAAGAAATAAACCCCAAAATTAGTAGAAGGAAAGAAATTGTAAAGATCTGAGCAGAATTAAATGAAAAAGAAATGAAAAAAACAATAGTAAAAATTAATAAAACTAAAAGCTGGTTCTTTGAGAAGATAAACAAAATTGACAAACCCTTAGCCAGACTCTTCAAGGAAAAAAGAGCAAAGAATCAAATCAAAAAAATTAGAAATGAAAAAGGAGAGGTTACAACAGACAATGCAGAAATATAAAATTATAAATTATAAGACATTATTATGAATAACTATATGGCAATAAAATAGATAACCTGGAAGAAATGGACAGATTCTTAGAAAAGTTCAATCTTCCAAGACTGAACCAGGAAGAAATAGAAATTATGAACAACCCAATTATAAGCACTGATATTGAAGCTATCAAAAATCTCCCCAAAAGAAAAACCCAGGACTAGATGGCTTCACAGGAGAATTCTATCAAACATTTAGAGAACAGCTAATGCCTATCCTTCTAAAACTCTTTCAAAAAATTGCAGAGGAAGAAACACTTCCAAATTCATTCTACAAGGCCACCATCATCCTGATACCAAAACCAGACAAAGACAACACAAAAAAAGAAAACTACAGGCCAATATCACTGATGAACATAGATGCAAAAGTTCTTAACAAAATTTTAGCAAAGAGAATTCAAGAATACATCAAGCAGCTCATACACCATGACCAAGTTGTGTTTATTCCAGGGAAGCAAGGATTCTTCAACATGTGGAAATCAATCAATGTGATACACCATATTACAAATTGAAAGATAAAACCTGTATGATCAACTCAATTGATGTAGAAAAAGTCTTTGACAAAATTCAGCACCTATTTATGATTAAAGCTCTTCCAAAAATGGGCAAAGAAGAAACCTACCTCAACATAGTAAAGGCTGTATATGATAAGCCTACAGCAAACATTATTCTAAATGGTGAAAAACTGAAAGCATTCCCCCTCAGATCAGGAACAAGACAAGGGTGTCCACTTTCACCACTATTTTTCAACATATTTCTGGAAGTTCTAGCTACAGCAATCAGAGAAGAAAAAGAAATAAAAGGAATCCAGATTGGAAAAGAAGAAGTAAAGCTCTCACTGTTTGCAGATGACATGATACTGTACATCAGTTCAGTTCAGTTCAGTTCAGTCGCTCAGTCGTGTCCGACTCTCCGCGACCCCATGAACTAAAGAACGCCAGGCTTCCCTGTCCATCACCAACTCCCGGAGTACACTCAAACTCATGTCCACAGAGTCGGTGATGCCATCCAGCCATCTCATTCTCCGTCGTCCCCTTCTCCTCCCGCCCCCAACCTTTCCCAGCATCAGAGTCTTTTCCAGTGAGTCAACTCGTCGCATGAGGTGGCCAAAGTATTGCAGTTAAAGATAGTATCAGAAAATCACTAGAGCTAAACAGCGAATTTAGCAAAGTTGCAGGATACAAAATCAATATACAGAAATCACTTGCATTTCTATATACTAACAATGAAAAATCAGAAATAACAATTAAGGAATCAATCTCATTCAGCATTGCAACAAAAAGAATTAAATATCTAGGAATAAACTTACCTAAGGAGACAAAAGAACTGTACACAGAAAATTATAAGACACTAATGAAAGAAATCAAAGATAACATAAACAGATGGAGAGATATTCCATGTTCTTGGGTAGGAAGAATCAATATTGTGAAAATGACTATACTACCAAAAGCAATCTATGGATTTAATGCAATCCTTATCAAATTACCAACGGCATTTTTCACAGAACTAGAACAAAAAATTTCACAATTCATATGGAAACACAAAAGACCCCGAATAGCCAAAGCAGTCTTGAGAAAGAAGAATGGAGCTGGACGAATCAAGCTTCCTCCCTTCAGGTTATACTACAAAGCTACAGTCATCAAGATACTATGGTACTGGCACAAAAACAGAAGTATAGACCAATGGAAAGCTCAGAAATAAACCCATGCACCTATGGGTACCTTATTTTTGACAAAGGAGGCAAGAATATACAATGGGGCAAAGACAGCCTCTTCAATAAATGGTGCTGTGAAAACTGGACAGCAACATATAAAAGAATGAAACTAGAACACTTCTTAACACCATACACAAAGATAAACTCAAAATGGATTAAAGACCTAAATGCAAGACCAGAAACTATAAAACTCTTGGAGGAAAACATAGGTAGCATACTGAATGACATAAATCAAAGCAAGATCCTCTATGACCCACCTCCTAGAGTAATGAAAATAAAATCAAAAGGAAACAAGTGAGACCTGATTAAATTTACAAGATTTTGCATAGCAAAGGAAACTATATGCAAAGTGAAAAGACAGCCCTCAGGATGGGAGAAAATAATAGCAAATGAAACAATTGACAAAGGATTAATTTCCAAAATATACAAGCAGCTCATACAACTCAATGCCAGAAAAACAAACAACCCAATCAAAAAGTGGAAAAAAGACTTAAGCAGACATTTCTCCAAAGAAGCCATACAGATGACTAACAAACACATGAAAAGATGCTCAACATCATTCATTATTAGAGAAACGTAAATCAAAACTACAATGACATTAACCTCACACAGGTCAGAACAGCCCTCATCAAAAAGTCTACAAACAATAAATGCTGGAAAGGGTGTGGAGAAAAGGGAACATTCTTGCACTGTTGGTGGGAATGTAGATTGATATAGCCACTATGGAAGATGGTATGAAATTCCTTAAAAACTCAGAATAAAACCACTATATGACCCAGCAATCCCACTCCTAGGCATATACCGTGAGGAAACCAAAATTGAAAGAGACGCGTGTATCCCATTGTTCACTGGAGCACTGTATACAATAGCTAGAACATGGAAACAGTCTAGATGTCCATCAAGAGATGAATGGCTAAAGAAGTTGTGGTATATACACACAGTGGAATATTACTCAGTCATAAAAAGGAACACATTCGAGTCAGTTCTAATGAGGTGAATGAACCTAGAACCTATTATACAGAGTGAAGTGAGTCTGAAAGAGAAAGATAAATACCATATTCTAACTCATATATACGGAATCTAGAAAACTGGTACTTAAGAATTTATTTACAGGGCAGCAATGGAGAAACATACAGAGAATAGACTTATGGACATGGAAAAAGGGAAGGAAAGGGTGAGATGTATGGAAAGAGTAATATGGAAACTTACATTACCGTATGCAAAATAGATAGCCAACGGGAATTTGCTGTATGGCTTAGGAAACCAAACAGGGGCTCTGTATCAACTTAAAAGGGTGGAATGGGGAGGGAGATGGGAGGGACTTTGAAAAGGGAGGGGATATATGTATACCTATGGCTGATGCTAAAGCTGAAACGGCAATACTTTGGCCAACTCATGCGACGAGTTGACTCACTGGAAAAGACTCTGATGCTGGGAAAGGTTGGGGGCGGGAGGAGAAGGGGACGACGGAGAATGAGATGGCTGGATGGCATCACCGACTCGATGGACATGAGTTTGAGTGAACTCCGGGAGTTGGTGATGGACAGGGAGGCCTGGCGTGCTGTGATTCATGGGGTCACAGAGAGTCGGACACGACTGAGCAACTGAACTGAACTGATGGCTGATTCACACTGAGGTTTGACAGAAAACAGCAAAATTCTGTAAAGCAATTATCCTTCAATGAAAAATAAATTAATTTTTTTTAAGAAAAAAAGGAAATCCCATGGGTTTGACCAAAGATATTGCTGTCACAAGTAAGAAAACAGTAATTGGATTGATTTACAAGCAGTTCCTAGGGCACACCGACTTAGGAACAATGGACAGAAAATACTAACTTTCCCAACAAGTTCCAGCATTCAGTTTCATACTCAGTATGTGTCTCCACAGTATCCAAGAATTTTCCAGACACAGCTAGGAACACTGGATCTCCTACAGAGAAAACTTGGTGGAACTGACGCTTGGATGTTTGTTTTTGTTTCCCTGTGAGTGTGGGGATCTACCCTCCAGTAACACAGTCAGGGGAAATTGTTACTGAAAAATGAAATCCAAGCAAGCATTTTAAAGCAGTGTGTTACTCTCAGCACACAGAGTGCTGGGAAAGCTCTGTTCCTTCAATGAAGGAAAGGCATCAAAAGAGAATGTTTTTCAGGCATCTATCTATCAGGAACTGTCTACATTCTAAGACGTGAGAACTCCAGGTTTGCACAGAGGCCATAATTTCCAGAGTCATAGCCAGTATATTTCCCTGCACTTTCCAAGCCTTGTGAACAAAATCCTATCTCATATTGGGTCTACCTCTTAGAAAACAGACTTGGGAAATTTTCTAAGAGTGCTGAATGCCACACTGCTGTTACCTAGACTAGCTGACATTCTAATGGAAATGATCGTGCCACAAGGAGTGGCAAGTAGACTGCTTTCCTCACAAATCTGAAAGACTTGACCAAATCTATTGATGTCATAAGTAGGAAAATATCAACTGGATGGATTGTTAGGCAGCTACCAGCCCTTTTAGGGCCAAAAAAGAGAAAATGCTAATTTTACCAGCAAGGTCCAATATCCAGGTTCACATTCAGTGTGTGTCCCTGCAGTATCCAAGAATTTTCCAAACAGTCCTAAGATTACTGGATCCTTCCTACAGATAAAATTTGATGGAACAGAGATTTTGATGTTCATGTGCTTGTCCCTGTGAGTATTGCCCCTTCCCTACTGTAACACAGGGGAGGGGAAATTTTTACTTAAAAATAATCTCCAGGAAAAGATTTGCAAGTAGTTGTCTACTCTCAGAAAACAGAATGCTGGGAAACCTCTGGTCCTTTGTTGAATGAATGGTAGTAAACAGTATTTTTTCAGGCATCTATCTTTTAGCAACTGTCTAGATTCTAAGATGTGAGAACACCACATTTCCACGAAGGCCCTAATTTCCAGAGTCACAGCAAGTATGTTGCACTTTCTGAGCCTTGTGAACAGGTTACTACATCATATTGGGACTAACCATGAGGAAACAGGCTGCAGGAGTGTTCCTGACAGAGATGAGTGTCATATTCTTTTTACCTAGTTTTTTGACATTCCAATGGAAATGATCTTGCTACAAGGAGTTGCAAGCTGCCTGCTTGTTTCAAAAACGCCAGTGTTTTGACCAAAACTATTGCTGTCAAGGAAAACAGCCATTGGACTGATTTTCAAGCAGCTGCTAAGCCCCAGCCTACTATATCCAAAAGAAAAAAAGGTGCTGATTTTGCCAACAAGGTCCAGTGTCCAGGTTCACACTCAGGTCTTGTCCTAGCACCATCCAAGAATTTTCCAGACAGACTTATGATCACTAGATGCCTCCTCCTCCTGCTGCTGCTGCTGCTAAGTCGCTTCAGTCATGTCCAACTCTATGTGACCCCAGAGATGGCAGCCCACCAGGCTCTGCCGTCCCTGGGATTCTTCAGGCAAGAACACTGGAGTGGGTTGCCATTTCGCCTCCTACAAGGAACTAAATGGAACAGAGGTTTTGACATTTGGTTGCTTTTCTCTGTGAGTGTGGGGTCCTTCCATAAGGTAACACAGGGGAGGGGAAATTTTTACTTAAAAATGACCTCCAAGCACGAATTTCCAAGCAGTCTGTTACTCTCAGCAAACAGAATGCTGTGAAATCTGTTCCCTCAATGAATGAAAGCCAAAAACAGAGAGTGTTTTTTAGTTATCTATCAGCAACAGTCCAGATTTTAAGATGTGAGAACACCAGGGTTGCACAGAGGCCTTAATTTCCAGAGTCGCAGCCAGTATGTTTCCTCGCATTTCTAGCCTTGTGAACCCATTCCTAGGTCATATTGGGACTGCCCATGAGGAAACAGGCTGTGGCAGTGTGTCTGAAAGTGCTGAGTGCCATCTAGTGTTGTTACCAAATGAGTTGACATTCCACTGGAAATGATCCAGCAGTAAGGAATTTCAAACCGCCTGCTTCCTTCAGAAATCCCAAAGGTTTGACCTAAGATGTTGCTGTCACAAGTACAAAAAAAGCAATTGGATGTATTTTGCTTGCTAGGCCACACCATTTTAGAGCCAATGGAGAGAAAAATGCTAATTTTGCTAACAACGTCCAGGATTCAGGTTCATTCTCAGTATGTTCTCTGCAGTATCCAAGAATTTTCCACACAAACCTAGGATCACTGGATCTCTCCGACAGGGAAAACTTGATGGAACAGACATTTGGATGTTTGTTTCCTTTTCCCTGTGAGTGTTGGGGCCTACCTACAGTAACAGAGTCAGGGGAAATTGTTACTGAAAAATTAACTCCAAGCAAACATTTTCAAGCTGTGAGTTACTCTCAGCACACAGAATGCTGGGAAAGCTAAGTTTCTTCGATGAATGAAAGACGTCAAAAGAGAGTGCTTTTAAGGCATCTATCAGGAACTGTCTAGATTCCAAGATGTGAGAACTTCAGATTTGCAAGGAGGCTGTAATTTCAGAGTCATAGCTAGAATGTTTCCCTGCACATTCTGACCCTTGTGAACACACTCCTAACTCATATTGTGTCTGCCCCTGAGGAAGCAGGCGTGGAAAATAGTCTAAGCTTGCCGAGAGTCATACTGTTGTTAACTAGATTATTTGATATTCTAACAGAAATGATGCTGTGGAAAGGAGTTGCAAGCCACCTGCTTGTGTCAGAAATCAGAAAATTTTGAACAAACCTATTGATGTCATGAACAGAATGATTTCTGTTCATTTCCAAGGCAAACCATTCAATATTACAGTAATCCAGGCCTATGCCCCAACTAGTAACCCTGAAGAAGCTGAAGTTAAACGGTTCTATGAAGACCTACAAGACCTTTTAGAACCAACACCCAAAAAATATGTCTTTTTCATTACAGGGGACTGGAATGCAAAAGTAGGAAGTCAAGAAACACCTGAAGTAACAGGCAAATTTGGCCTTGGAGCACGAAATGAAGCAAGGCAAAGGCTGATAGAGTTTTGCCAAGAGAACTCACTGGTCATAGCAAACACCCTCTTCCAACAACACAAGAGAAGACTCTACACATGGACATCACCAGATGGTCAACACCGAAATCAGATTGATTATATTCTTTGCAACCAAAGATGGAGAAGCTCTATACAGATAGCAAAAACAAGACCAGGAGCTGACTGTGGCTCAGACCATGAGCTCCTTATTGCCAAATTCAGACTTAAATTGAAGAAAGTAGGGAAAACCACTAGACCATTCAGATATGACCTAAATCAAATCCCTTATGATTATACAGTAGAAGTGAGAAATAGATTTAAGGGACTAGATCTGATAGATAGAATGCCTGATGAACTATGGACGGAGGTTGGTGACATTGTACAGGAGACAGGAACCAAGGCCGTCCCCATGGAAAAGAAATGCAAAAAAGCAAAATGGCTGTCTGGGGAGGTCTTACAAATAGCTGTGAAAAGAAGAGAAGCGAAAAGCAAAGGAGAAAAGGAAAGATATAAGCATCTGAATGCAGAGTTCCAAAAAATAGCAAGGAGAGATAAGAAAGCCTTCCTCAGTGACCAATGCAAAGAAATAGAAGAAAATAAAAGAATAGGAAAAACAAGAGATCTCTTCAAGAAAATCAGAGATATCAAGGGAACATTTCATGCAAAGATGGGCTCGATAAAGGACCGAAATGGTATGGACCTAACAGAAGCAGAAGATACTAAGAAGAGGTGGCAAGAATACATAGAAGAACTGTACAAAAATTATCTTCACAATCAAGATAATCACGATGGCGTGATCACTGACCTAGAGCCAGGCATCTTGGAATGTGAAGTCAGGTGGGCCTTAGAAAGCATCACTATGAACAAAGCTAGTGGAGGTGATGGAATTCCAGTTGAGCTATTTCAAATCTTGAAAGATGATGCTGTGAAAGTGCTGCACTCAATATGCCAGCAAATTTGGAAAACTCAGCAGTGGCCACAGGACTGGAAAAGGTCAGTCTTCATTCCAATCCCAAAGGAAGGCAATGCCAAAGAATGCTCAAACTATCGCACAATTGCACTCATCTCCCACGCTAGTAAAGTCATGCTCAAAATTCTCCAAGCCAGGCTTCAGCAATATGTGAACCGTGAACTCCCAGATGTTCAAGCAGGTTTTAGAAAAGGCAGAGGAACCAGAGATCAAATTGCCAACATCCGCTGGATCATAGAGAAAGCAAGAGAGTTCCAGAAAAACATCTATTTCTGCTTCATTGACTATGCCAAAGCCTTTGACCGTGTGGATCACAATAAACTGTGGAAAATTCTGAAAGAGATGGGAATAACAGACCACTGACCTGCCACTTGAGGAACCTGTATGCAGGTCAGGAAGCAACAGTGAGAACTGGACATGGAACAACAGACTGGTTCCAAATAGGAAAAGGAGTACGTCAAGCCTGTATATTGTCACCCTGCTTATTTAACTTATATGCAGAGTACATCATGAGGAACACTGGGCTGGAAGAAGCACAAGCTGGAATCAAGATTGCTGGGAGAAATATCAATAACCTCAGATATGCAGATGACACCACCCTTATGGCAGAAAGTGAAGAGGAACTAAAAGTCTTTTGGGGAAAGTGAAAGAGGAGAGTGAAAAGGTTGGCTTGAAGCTCAACATTCAGAAAACAAAGATCATGGCATCTGGTCCCATCACTTCATGGGAAATAGATGGGGAAACAGTGGAAACAGTGTCAGACCTTATTTTTTGGGGCTCCAAAATCACTGCGGATGCTGATTGCAGCCATGAAATTAAAAGACGCTTATTCCTTGGAAGGAAAGTTATGACCAACCTAGATAGCATATTAAAAAGCAGAGACATTACTTTGCCAACAAAGGTCCATCTAGTCAAGGCTATGGTTTTTCCCCTGGTCATGTATGGATGTGAGAGTTGGACTGTGAAGAAAGCTGACCGCCGAAGAATTGATGCTTTTGAACTGTGGTGCTGGAGAAGACTCTTGAGAGTCCCTTAGACTACAAGGAGATAAAACCAGTCCATTCTAAAGGAGATCAATCCTGGGTGTTCATTGGAAGGACTGATGCTAAAGCTGAAACTCCAATACTTTGGCCACCTCATGCGACGAGCTGACTCACTGGAAAAGACTCTGATGCTCGGAAGGATTGGGGGCGGGAGAAGAAGGGGACGACAGAGAATGAGATGGCTGGATGGCATCACCGACTTGATAGACATGAGTTTGAGTGAACTCCGGGAGTTGGTGATGGACAGGGAGGCCTGGCGTGCTGTGATTGATGGGGCCACAAAGAGTCGGACACGACTGAGCGACTGAACTGAACTGAACTGATTGATGTCATGAGTACAAAAGTATCGTTTGGGTGGATTTTCAGGCAGCTGCCAGCCTGCACCCTTTTAGGGTCAACAGAGACAAAATGCTAATTTGGTCAACAAAGTCCAATAACCAGGTTCACACTCAGTATGTGTCCCTGCAGTATCCAAAAATTTTCCAGACAGTCTTAGGATCACTGGATCCTAATATTGACATTAGTTTAATTGACATTCCATTGGAAATGATCTCACTGCAGTGAGCTGCAAACCGCCTGCTTGCTTCAGAAATCCCATTGTTTTGACCAGAGTTATTGCTGTCCTAAGTGGGAAAAAAGCAATTGGACTGATTTTCAAGCAGCTGCTAAGCCCCAGCCTACTATGGCCAACAGAGAGTAAAAGCTAGTTTTGCCAACAAGGTCCGAATCCAGGTTCACACTCAGTATGTGTCCAAGCACTATCTAAGAATTTTTGAGACAGACCTAGGATCACTGGTCCCTCCTACAGAGAAAATTCAATGGAAGAGACATTTTCATGTGTGCTTTTCTCCGTGAGTGTGGGGACCTTCCCTACTGTAACACAGGTGAGGGGAAATTTTTACTTAAAAATGACTTCCAAGCTAGGATTTGCAAGTAGTGGGTTACTCTCAGCAAACAGAATGCTGGGAAACCTATGCTCCTTCATTGAATGAATGGCAATTAAAAGAGTGCTTTTTAGGCATCTATCTTTCAGCAACTGTCTAGATTCTAAGATGTGAGAACACCACATTTCCACAAAGGCCCCAGTTTCCAGAGTCACAGCCAGAATGTTTCCCTGTACTTTTTGAGCCTTGTGAACAGATTACTACCTCATACTGGGAATACCCATGAGAGAGGCTGCAATAGTGTGTTTGACTGAGCCGAGTGCCATATTGTTTTTACCTAGTTGACATTCCAATGGAAATTATTTTGCTGCAAGGAGTTGTAAGCTACCTGCTTGCTACAGAAATCCCAGGGTTTTGACCAAAGCTATTGCTGCCGTAAGCGGGACATCAGCCATTGGACTGATTTTCAAGCAGCTGCTAAGCCCAAACATACTATGGCCAACAGAGAGAGAATGCTAATTTTGCCAACAAGGTCCAGTATCCAGGTTCACACTCAGTATGTTTCAAAGCACTATCCAAGAATTCTCCAGACAGACAGGATCAGTGGATCCCCGCTACAGAGAATTTCATGGAACAGACAATTTTACCCCATTTTGACGTTTGTTTGCTTTTCTTTGTGAATGTGGGGGCCTTCCCTAAGGTAACACAGGGTCATTTACTTAAAAATGACCTCCAAGCAAGAATTTCCAAGCAGTCTGTTACTCTCAGCAAACACAGTGTTGTGAAATATGTGTTCCTTTGATTAATGAAAGGCAAAAAAAAGATAGTTTTTCAGGGGTGCTGCCAGCCTGCACCCTTTTAGTGCCAACAGAGAGAAAATGCAAATTTTGCCAACAAGGCCCAGGATCCAGGTTCACACTCGGTATGTATCCCTGCAGTATCCAAGCATTTTCCAAACAGACCTAGGATCAGTGGATCTCTCCTACAAAGAAAACTTGATGGAACTTTTACTCTGAAGCAGTGTCATTCTTGCTGAGTTCAGCCCTAGGTCACGGGTGGGAGGCCTTACACCACGGCCACAGAAGTGGAGCCCAGAACCAAGGTCACCTGTGAAGCTGACTAAGCCCCTTTGCATCTGTTCCCAAAAGCCCTTGATCCTCACTAACAAGCTTCCTGACTCCCCACCAGGCAAAGATGCCCACTCCAGTAAATACCCTACGGTGCCCCAACCAATCATCTAACATCAACCTTCCAGCAGGAATTCTCTTTGTCTTGAAGGCATACAATTTGGCTGTTAACCCATGAAAACTGACAGCTTCCCCTAGTCTGTCAGGATACTGACCCACTGTGTTCACAGTGCCCATTTATCTCTGCTCTTTGTTCTTAATAAAAACTCACTTCTTTCTGAAACGCTCTATGTCTGGAAATTCTTTTCCGACTCGTGCTCAGACTGCCTCAACAAGTCTCGCGTCACCAGGGCCGCTTTCCTTGATCACACTCACCACTTGTTGTCCACTCCCAGCTCAGAGCAGAAAGTCCCCCTCAGCCTAGTCCTTCTCTCTCACATCCCATGCCTGGTCACCAGGAGCTCCCACCATTCCTGGGCAGGCTGTCTTCTGTGTCCTGGGGAGGCCTCTGTGGTGTCAGATGGAAAAAACAAGAGGTACCCATGAAACCTCCCACACCAGCACAGCAACCAGTACCCCACTACTGACCTCTTCACTCTGGATGGGCCTGGCGGGAGCGGTTCAGGGTTCTGTAATACACCCTCCATATGCCTTTACTGAGACCCACACTTCTAGGATCCTACAGAGCAGGGTCTGTGTGGCTGCTCTGTGGCTTCTCTAACAAATGATCACAAGCTGGGTGGGTTAAAACAACTGGAGTTCATCCTCCCCAAGTCCTGGAGACCAGACACCTGAGATCAAGGTGGCACAGGGCTGAGGTCCCTCCAGAGGCTTCAGGATAGGGTCCTTCCTGCCTTTTCCAGCTTCAGGGGCTCCAGGGATCCCTGGGCTTGTGGCCCCCTCCCCCCCACCTCTGCCTCTGCCTTTAAGAGGCTTATCCTCTGTGTCCTCTTTTGTCTCTTCGAAGGACTCTATCAGTTGGATTGAAGGTCACCCTAACCCTCGATGACCTTACCTTCAGATCCTTGACTACATCTACAAAGACCCTTTTCCCAGATACGGCCCTGTTCGGCGGGGACACATCTTTGGGGGCCACCATTCACCCCATTCTCCTTGTATAAAATAACCTTCATTTTAGGAGATCACCATAGGCCCATATAGGCGGGCACAGACAGAAGCCACACAGGTGGAGTCTGGAGAGAATGAGGCCCTTGGAGTCACCTGGAACAGATGAAAGCCTGGCTTCATCAGGTGAGGGGAATCACAGGGAGAAAAGGGTGCATGGTCTTGTTTAGGTTTCAGAAAGACCATGTTGGGGGTGGGATGTGAGATGCACCGAGGGGGCAGGGAGCTTTGTCAGGGCCTGATGGAGGGGTCAGGCTTAGGCCAGGGCTGTGGGTGTAGAGGGGAATTAGTGTGGGGTTTGCCCATACACCCTGGAGGAGGAGCTGACAGTCACTGGGGCACAAGGAACTGGGAACCTGGGGGGCCTCCGTGTTCCTGAACCTGAAGAGGAAAAGTAAAATTTTACATAACCTCCTGCTGCTTCTGCCTCTGTAACTCAGCTTGCTCCTTGCAAAGTCTGGATCACATAGGTCGCATAGCCAGAAAGTAGGGGCTTACAATACTAGGAACTGGAGCTTATCTCACTCACCCTTGTTCTGCTCTTTGCAATTGCCCAGCCCCTGCAAACCTGCTTAATCATGCCTGTCCTGCCCATGTAAAGACCAGACATCCCCTCCTCATCTTGACTGCTGTTCCCACATGCACAAAACCCCTTAGTTTAAGCCCACCTATAAACAGCTAGTGTTGTCCACTATAATCTGTCTATAAAAACTCTGTAACCCTGTTCAGGGCTCAGAGCTTGGAGTGTTAACTCCTCTGGGCCTTCCTGCATGATAAACCTGAGTTCTCCAACTCTCCGAGTACAGTGCTTGGTTTCTCAATTACTGGTTTCTGCAACACACCAAACTTGAGTCCACACACCTGAGTGCAGTAAAGCCAGTTGCCTGATAACCAGTTGTGACAAAGGCAAGTGCAGCCTTAATTGTAAAGGCACCAGTACGTGAAGAACAGGTGGCTCCTACTCTAAACCCTGAAATCCCTGAAAGGTTTCTGCGAAGCAACTATTCAGGCCACATGAGGGAGGGGGGCAGAGTATATGATCCGCTGGTACACAGTTCTCTGGTTGGTGAGGAAACAGGCAGCTAACCTCACAAATCCTCAGGCACTGGAAGCTAGGGGAGCTATGTGTTCATGCTGATTAAGTAGTTAACTTCTTGCATTCAGTGAGGGTTTTAGTATCTGTAAAATAACTCAGAGAGTGTGCATCAGATACTCTCCATACTTCAGAGAGGAGCCACAGTAGAGGATATGGGATGGGGTCTGTCCTACGATGCCCCATAGGCTCCTGCTTGGTTACACCAGGTGTCTGGGCTCAGCAGCCGGGAATGGTGGGGTTGCCTCCTGGATGTAGGGAGCAGCAGGAGTGCAGTCCTCCAAGGTGCCTGTTAGCCCCCAGGGTGAGATGGCTAGGCAGTGGATGGCCAGATGCATCTGGCCTGGGAGAAGGGTCCAGGCTGGAAATGTCACTGAAGTCATCACCAGGAGGAAGAGGAAAGGCCAGGAGGGGGCAGTGGGTCACAGCTGACCCCCATGCAGGTGATGGTGGTCTTTTGGAAGCAAGTCAGAGCCGGAAGGACTGGCCCTTAGGAGCTCAGCTTCATCTCTTGTTCCATGATCTCAGAGTTTGAGACACCATCAGGAGACCTCTGAGCCCAGTGCTGCTGTGGCTTCATCAAAGGGGTTCAGGCCCTGCCCACGTCCCCACTGGGGATGAAGCCCATCAGGGCACTGGGGTCCGCAGACTTCAGGGAACCCAATGCCCTCAGGATTGGTCTCCCTTCTTCCAACCAGCTGCTGGTCAGAGGTCCACATTCTCCCATCCTGATTCCACCCCCAGAGCCAGAGGAGTAGTCCAGTGTATAGATGGGCCACTCGGTCTTCATGTTCCTGTTGCTGGACATTTTGGTGGACTCTATGTCTTGGCTATTGTAAATAGTGATTCCCTGAAAATGGGTGCACGTGTCATTTCAAACTGATGTTCTCCAGATCTGAGCCCAGAAGTGGGGTTGCTGAATCCCATGGCTCCTCTGTTTACTTTTTCCAGGACCCTCCATGCTGTTCTCCATCGTGACTGCACCCTTGTTCATCCCCACTCAGAGTGCAGGAGAATTCCACTTTCCCTATGTCCTCTGCAGCACTTATTCTTTGGAGACCTTTCAGATGACGGCCGTTCAGACCGGTGGGAGGGGATTCCTCAGGACAGATTTGATTAGCCTTGATTTAATAATGAGTGGGTCTTCCCTGGTGTGGCTCAGCAGTAAAGAATCTGCCTGCAAGGAAGGAGATGCGAGAGATGCAGGTTCGATCCCTGAATTGGGAAGATCCCCTGGAGAAGGGAATGGCAACCCATTCCAATATTCTTTCCTGAAAATCCCATGGGCAGAGGAGACTAGCAGGCTACAGTCCATTGGGTTGCAAAGACTCGGACATGACTGAGCAACAAGCACAGTAATGAGTGAGGGGGATGTCTTTCCAGGTGCTTGACTCATGTGTGCTGCTGCTGATTCATGTATAGCTGGACATACATATGTTCTTTTTCAGGTTGTCTTCCCATGTAAGTTATTATGGACTGTTGAGGATTCCTTGTGCTATGCGGTAGGACCTTGTGGATGATTTTATAAAGAGTAGAGTGTGTATGTTAATCTGAACCAGCTCATTTCTCCCTGCCCTCCTCTTTTCCTCCTTGGGAACCATAAGTTTCTCCTTGGGAACCATAAGTATGTGAGGCCGTTTCTCTTTGATAAAGAAGTCATCTTCATTTTTAGATTCCACCTAGAAGTGATACCATGATTCTTGTCTTACCCTGTCTCCCCTGCTTCACTTAGAATGATCACCTCTGCTTTCCTCCCTGTGGCTGAAGTATCATTATTTGATCATTTTTAATGGCTGAGTAATACTGTGTTATGTCTAGGTAGCCCATCTTCTTTGTCTGCCCATCTGTGTTCTGCTCTTAAATTGCTGCCATGTCCTGTTTATTGTCCTCGTGCAGCTGTGATCATAGCGCTGCAGGCATCTTTTCAAGCTTTGGTTTTCTGCATATCTACACCCAGGTGTGGGATTGCTGGACCCTATGGTGCATCTATGTTTAGTTTTTTAAAAGAAACTTCATACTCTTTGCCTAATGGATGTATTATATTCCCACCAAGAGTGCAGGGGAGTTCCCGTCTCTCCTCATCCTCTGCAACATGTAGTGATGGAGATTCTCTGAGATGGCTGCTCTGACTGGTGTGAGGTGATAGCTCATTGGATTTTTTATTTGCCTTCCCCTAACTATTAGTGCGGAGAAGGCAATGGCAACCCACTCCAGTATTCTTGCCTGGAGAATCCCAAGGACAGAGGAGCCTGTTTGGCTGCCGTCTATGGGGTCAAACAGAGTCAGACACAACTGACACTACTTAGCAGCAACAGCAGCAACTATTAGTGATACTGAGCATCTTTTCAAGTGCTTAATGGCCATGTGTACACCTTCTTCATGAAATGTCCATTAAAATCTTTGTCCCATTTCCTATTGGGTATTTTTTATTTTTTATTTTTTTGAGCTGCTTGGGCTGTCTGTATGTTTTAGAGATGAATTATTTGTGGGGATCTTTGTTTTAAAATATTTTTTCCTACATTTAAGGTTGTCTTTATCTTTCATTTAGTTTCCTTTGCTGTGAAGATGCTAAGGTTAATTATGTCCCTTTGGCCTATTTTTATTTTTTGTTACTCTAAGATGTAGATCCAAAAAGAACTTGCTGTAGTTTACAGCAAAGCATTTTCTGCCTATATTTTCCCCAAGGGTTTTAGATTGTCCGTCCTCACACTGAGATCTGTGAATCATTTACAGTTAAGTTTTGTGTATGGTGTTAGGGAGTGAGAAATGGACTATTTCCTAGTGTATCAGTTAACAAGGATGTCCTTCAGTTCAGTTCAGTTCAGTCGCTCAGTCGTGTCTGACTCTCCGCAACCCCATGAATCACAGTATGCCAGGCCTCCCTGTCCATCACCAACTCCCGGAGTTCACTCAAACTCATGTCCACAGAGTAGGTGATGCCATCCAGCAATCTCATTCTCTGTCGTCCCCTTCTTCTCCCTCCCCCAACCTTTCCTAGCATCAGAGTCTTTTCCAGTGAGTCAACTCGTCGCATGAGGTGGCCAAAGTATTGCAGTTTCAGCCTTAGCATCAGTCCTTCCAATGAATACCCAGGATTGATCTCCTTTAGAATGGACTGGTTGGATCTCCTTGCAGTATAAGGGACTCTCAAGAGTCTTCTCCAGCACCACAGTTCAAAAGCATCAATTCTTCGGCGATCAGCTTTCTTCACAGTCCAACTCTCGCATCCATATATGACCACGGGAAAAACCATACCCTTGACTAGATGGACCTTTGTTGGTAAAGTAATGTCTCTGCTTTTTAATATATTATCAAGGTAGGTCATAACTTTCCTTCCAAGGAGTAAGTGTCTTTTAATTTCATGGCTGCAATCAGCATCTGCAGTGATTTTGGAGCCCAAAAAAATAAAGTCTGACACTGTTTCCACTGTTTTTCCATCTATTTCCCATGAAGTGATGGGACCAGATGCCATGATCTTTGTTTTCTGAATGTTGAGCTTCAAGCCAACCTTTTCACTCTCCTCTTTGACTTTCATCAAGAGGCTTTTGAGTTCCTCTTCACTTTCTGCCATAAGGGTGGTGTCATCTGCATATGCTGAGGTTATAGTCATCAGCAATTGCAGCCCTCCAGTGTGAGCCAGTGAGCCCTCAGGGAACTCAAGAAGGAGAAGAATATCTGCTCTCTTAGCAGCCATCAGACTGCGGCTGCTGCTAAGTCACTTCAGTCGTGTCCAACTCTGTGCGACTCCATAGACAGCAGCCCACCAGGCTCCCCCATCCCTGGGATTCTCCAGACAAGAACACTGGAGTGGGCTGCCATTTCCTTCTCCATAGACTGCAGATACTCCCTAAGGTGAACCCTGAGGAAAGGAAGCTCAGGATGTGAAAACAGGATGCTGGCCCCAGATAGGCGAGGTGCATATGAAAGGAATGATTTCAGTGAGTCCTGACTCTTGCATCTTCCCGTACACAGAACAGAAATAAATTCCTTAACTCGGGATATCTGGTTTTCTTTAACAATAATCTTTTGATATTCAGACTACTTGCCCTTTGTTACAAAGTTCTCTGTAACCCGGCCCCTCCCATCACCTCCTATGAGCAGTTATTTCAGGATTACTTGAGATGGTGTCTCCTGGGCTTAAAGCCCTAAAAATTCCCACCAGCTAAAACATAAATCTCAACTTTTAGGTTGGGAATATTTTTAAGTCAACAGAGATATTTTAATTTCGTTCCCAGTTTCGTTGTTTAAGGAACCTCCACACTGTCTCCATAAGCTTCCAGGTGGCACTAGTGGTAAAGACCCTGTTTGCCAACACAGGAAACATAAGAGACAGGGGTTTGATCCCTGGGTGGGGAAGATCCCCTGGAGGAGGGCATGGCAGCCCACTCCAGTATTCCTGCCTGGAGAACCCCACGGACAGAGGGGCCTGGCAGGTTACTGTCCACAGGGTTGAAAAGAGTCAGGCACGGCTGAAGTGACTTAGCATGCACGCACACTGTCTCCACAGTGGCTATTGAAAGTTGACATTCCACCATTGATGGAGGAGGGTTCTTATTTCTTCACACCCTCTCCAGCCTTGGTTCTTCGTAGAGTATTTGACAATGGCCATTCTGACTGGTGTGAGGTGATACTTTATTGTAGTTTTGATTTGGATTTCTCTAATATTTAGCAAGATTGACATCATTTCCTGTGATTTTCTTTTTTAAGGCTATGAGTGAAACATCTTGCAACTGACTCTTGAATATCTGTGCTATGACTTGATGAACATTCCTAGAACATTCCTTGAAGACAGGTGTTATTTACTTGAAATGTTTCAGAAACCAGTAATTGAGAAACCAAGCACCACACTCAGAGAGTTGGAGAACTCAGATTTATTACGCTGGCGGGCCCAGAGGAGTTAACACTCCAAGCTCTGAGCCCTGAACAAATGGGTTACCGAGTTTTTATACACAAGCTATAGTGGGCGACACTAGCTGCTAGTAGGCTGGTTTAAACTAAGGGGTTTCACGTGCGCGGGAACAGCAGTCAAGATGGGGAGGGGGATGCCTGAGCTTTCCATGGACAGGCATGATTAAGCAGGTTTGCAGGGGCTGGGCAATTGCAAAGAGCAGGACAAGGGTGAGTGAGATAAGCTCCAGTTCCTAGTATTGTACGCCCCTACTTTCTGGCTATGCGACCTATGTGATCCAGACTTTGCAAGGAGCAAGCTGAGTTACAGAGGCAGAAGCAGCAGCAGGTTATGTAAAATTTTAACTTTCCTGTTCGTTCCCCACTCTTGATGCTTCTATCACTTGTTGCAGAAAGCATCATCTCATGTTTTGGTAGGACATTCAGAGCTCCCCATCGTTTAGGGGGCTATATTGAGCTATTACTATTTGTAACTTTATGGATTCAATCTGAGAGGTTATGAATCAGGTAATTGCTTTGAGAAAAGAAGAGCCAAAAAGAGTGCAGTCAAGAACATGAAGAGAGGACCTGTTAAAAGGAGAAGCCACAATGCCCAGCTCCAGATATTGTTCCAATTACCCCAGGAATTAGCTAGTTTCTCTCTCCATTTTGTGATTTGTCCCCTTAGCTGTTGGGCCATGTCCCTGACTATTTCTGGTTGGTTTATATAAAAGCAGCATTCTTGTTTAAGAACAGGCAGAGCCCTCCCTTTTCAGCTGTCAGTAGGTCTCAGTTCAGTTCAATTCAGTCGCTCAGTCGTGTCCGACTCTTTGCGACCCCATGAATCACAGTCAGTAGGTCTACTGCAAAGTCACTTCAGTCGTGTCCGACTCTGTGTGACCCCCTAGATGGAAGCCCACCAGGCTCCCCCGTCCCTGGGATTCTCCAGGCAAGAACACTGGAGTGGGTTGTCTAGCCCTCTCCTATTCTGTAAAACCGCCTCAGCCAGGCAGTCTAGTTGGTTGCATAAGGCCACTAAAGGATTTGGTTACTCTCTCAATGTCATCTGTGAAGTCCTTGGATAGTGTATGGTAAAAGGTGGTTGATGAAGCAATTCCTCCTATTCCCATACCTATCCCAGCCATAATTCCCAGACCAACTAGGAGGGGTATAAACTGGATTGTTCTTTTTGACCACATACATGCTGCCAAAAGCATGGTGAGAGTCTGGTTGTTAGGAACAATATTCACCTGGGGAGTGAGGAAAGCTAAGGAAAGCTAAAGTCCATCCATTTGACCGGTATACATAAGTATCTGTTCCACAAACAAAGAAAAGGCCTTGATGGGGGTGGCGCCATATTGTGTTTGTGGGAAAAGGCCACTCACCTTTTAAAGTTTGATTATATTGGTCCCTGGCTAAATTGCCTACAGGTTTGGAGTTCCCTGGTGGCTCAGATGGTAAAGTGTCTGCTTACAATGAGGAAGACCGGGGTTCAATCCCTGGGTTGGGAAGATCCCCTGGAAAAGGAAATGGCAATCCACTCCAGTATTCTTGCTTGGAAAACCCCACGGAAAGAGGATCCTGGCTGGCTACAGTCTGTGGGGTCACAAAGAGTCGGACACGACTGAGCGACTTCACTTTCAGTTCCTCCATCATTTGTAAAGCATTCTGGAGCCTTTTGAGTTAACTGTCCTTAAGACTAGCCCTTATAAGTGTGGATCTGTAGGAGTCCCTATGGCTGTTGGATGATGGTACTGGTGTAGCTAAGTACCACGGAGCTCCTAAGGATAAGCAAAGCCAGCAATCCCTGGCCAGCTGGGGGTTGGTGTCATTAAGAAGGTGATGAGTTGCATTGAGAACCTGGTACAGACAAGGATCTAAGGGGGAGTTAACTCTGTAACCTGGGTCATATTGCCAACAGTCAGAGCCTGATTTTTAGGGCAAAGTTGGTCCCTGACTTCGTTTGTCCTCTATATTGTCCCTGTCCAGTAGGTTTTTCCATTTATTTGTCAGACAGACACCTGTTCTGGGTTGTAACAATCTGCATGGCATTTGGGGGCAGATGGAGGCACAGGGGCATGATGGCAACGCCATGGTGTCGGATCCTCTGAATGGGCACGAGTTTGGATCCTCTGGTGAGGAAAATGTAGCAGCCATGGAGGGCATAACTTGACATCATTTTTTGGCACCCAGGCCCTTGGATATATATCACATGGTTATGAAGGCAGTAGGTGGTTGGCTTATAATGTTGGCTATCTATGCATTGTTCTAGCTGATGGTTAAGTAAGTGATTTTCCAAGGGTTGACTGTAATGTTGACAGGTGCATAATGGATAAGGAACGGCACCATCTGTTACAGCAAGGGCACCAAAAGGCTGCAAAGCAGCCTGCACATACAGATAACTGAACACTGCTGCTACTGCTAAGTCGCTTCAGTCGTGTCCGGCTCTGTGCGACCCCATAGACGGCAGCCCACCAGGCTCCGCTATCCCTGGGATTCTCCAGACAAGAACACTGGAGTGGGCTGCCATTTCCTTCTCCAAGGCATGAAAGTGAAAAGTGAAAGTGAAGTCGCTCAGTCGTGTCTGACTCTCATGACCCCACGGACTGCAGCCTACCAGGCTCCTCCATCCATGGGAGTTTCCAGGCACTAGCAAAAGGTTTTCTTCTCATCTTTGGATTGTCACGGCTATATCAACTGAGCCTATAGTGAAGGGGGGTCAGTTATACTGTGGAGCAATTTAGTTAGTAGGGAGAATCGATCATAAGAGATATCTAAAATGAATGAAGCTTCCCACTTCGGCAAGATAACAGACAGCTAACCGCAGCTTCTGACCCAAATCCCAGTCTTGGGGTGTGACTGAAGCTAGTCCTGTAGTGAAGAGCACAGCAATAAAATCAATCAGAGATACAGGCCAGGGTGGACAATGAAAATCCATTGATATTTTGATAGCCAGATCCTCAAGCTTCTGCCGTATGTTGACTAGTCAGTTTCCAGGGTGACTAGAGCATGGCTCAGCGTCCTTCGTGGGTGAGGGCTGTTCTTTTTGGAACCAGGCCTTGAGGGGATTTTCGGGGTACCAAAGTGTTTTCTAGGTGTCGTCCTCACAGGGAGCTGCCGTCTTGACTCTGGCGTGGTGGATCCAAGGGGTGACACCTGCAACTTTATCAGCGGTAGGAGTTTCCAGGATGACCGTGTGAGGGCCTGTCCAAACTGGCTGAAGGGGTTCCTTTTTCCAGTCCTTAACCCATATCTCATCTCCTGGCTGATAAGGATGAACCCAATTGCCCAGAGGAATGTCTTTCCTTTCTAAGGTTTCTCTGGCGATATGTTGGAAGACTTTTCCCAGGGCCTGGAGGTGTCAGGACATCTCCAGTTCAGCTAGTTGCTGGGGATCTCCCTTGAGTTTTCCTGTCATTGGGGGTGTTCTCCCATATAAGATCTCAAAGGAAGAATAGCCTGAGGACCTCAGGGTGCATCAGACTCTGAGTAAGGCTAGGGATAACATGTCGACCCAAGATAACTGGGTCTCCTGACAGAGTTTAGCTAATGTAGTCTTGAGGGTCCAATTCATGCATTCAGCTTTCCCTGAGCTCTGTGGCCTGTAAGTGATATGAAGCTTCCATTTGATTCCCAGTGTCCTGGATAAAGCTTGGATTCTCTCAGACACAAAAGCTGGCCCACTGTCAGACCCTAAGGAGAGAGGCAGCCCATATCTCGGGATTATGTCTCTTAGTAAGGACTTGGCCACTTCTAGTGCCTATTCAGTGTGTGTAGGGGAGGCTTCTGCCCATCCCGAGTAGGTGGAGACTACCACAAGTAAATACCTAGAGCCCCTGTAGGGCCTGAATTCAGTAAAGTCCACTTCTAGATCTTCAAAGGGCAGTGTCCGAACTGTCTGCACCCCTGGGTTGGGTCTTGGTCCTTGGCTGGCATTGCTTTGCGCACAAGTCACACATCTAGCACTGATCTGGGCACACAGGTTTGGGAGCTTAGGAATGAAATAGTAGCAGCTCAGTAAACTCACCAGGCAGTTTTTCCTAAATGAGTTGTGTCATTATGTTGTTTTACCAGCTGGACTGCTATATTGCTGGGGACAAAGAGTCTGGTCTGGAAGCTTCCACCAGCCCTACTTTTCTTTTATTCTTCCCTCATTTAGAGCCCACTGATCTTCTTCCTTGGTATACCCTGGGGATGGAGGCAACTCTGGTGCCAAGAGTACCTTAAAGATTGACTTGGGGCTGACGCTGGGGCTCAGTTGGGTTGCCGCCTCCTTGGCTGCCTGGTCAGCCAACCGATTCCCTTTGCTGACTGGATCAGTTCCTCGCTGATGGCCTTTATAATGGGTGACTGCCACTTGGGAAGGCTTCCAGACTGCTTCCAACAGCTGAAGGATTTCCTTTTTGTTTTTAATATCCTTTCCCCCTGTTGTCAATAGTCCCCTTTCTTTATAAATGAACATGTGAAGTAGCAAAGGCATACCTTGAACCAGTATAGATGTTGACTCATTTCCCTTTGGCATGCCTTAGTGCCTGGGCCAGCGTCCATAGCTCAGCCCCTTGTGCTGACCACCCTTGTGGCAGGCCTCGGCCTTCACTATCTAGTCAGTCATTGTTATGGCAGAGCCTGCATTGCACTGCCCGTCTTGGATGAAAATGCTTCCATTAGTGATCAGTTCCAGTTCTGGGTTCTGGAGGGGAATGTCTGTCAAGTTCAGCTTGATCAGGTAAATTTCATCTATGACCTCTTCATACTTGTGCTCCTACTTGCGTAGGTGAAATGGTGCTGGGGTTCAGTGTTCACACAGTCTCGAGTTGGACCTGTGGGTTTTTGCAAAGCGGTCCTTGATAGTGAGTCATCCTGGAGTTGGTCAGCCACTTATGCCCCTGGCTATTCATCAGGGAAGTAACAGCATGGGGAACCTTTACATTTATATTTTGTCCTAAAGTAAGCTTATCTGTTTTTCTGACCAAAATCACAGTAGCAGCTAATGCCTGGAGGCCTGGCGGCCATCCTGTAGCCACTGGATCCTGTCATTTTGACAGGAATGCAACTGTGCACTGCCATGGCCCACCTGTTTGTGTGAGGACCCCCAGTGCAGTGATTTTTCTCATGTACAAAGAGGTTAAAGTCCCGTGTCACATCTGGCAGCCCTAATGCTGGGGCACTGGTCAAGAGTCTCTATCTCCTCGAAGGACTTTCCCTGCTCAGGTCCCCACTCTAGGCAGTCCTTACCAGACCCTGCTGTGGCTTTAACAAAGGCTTGGCAATTTCAGAGAAACCTGGTAACTAGATCTGGCAGAATCCGGCAACCCCAAACCAACTTGTGGACTTCTTTCTTGGTGTTCCGCTGAGGTATTGAACAGATGGCTTGCTTCCTCTCATGTCCGAGCACCTGATGCCCTTTTGAGATGACAAACCCCAAGTACTTGACCTCCTGTCTGCAGATCTGAGCCTTTTTCCATGACACCTTGTACCCCATGGTGGAGAGTAGAGCCAGCTCCAGCAGTTTGGTGCCTCTCCAGCAGTCCCCTTGGGTGGGATTGGCTAGCAATAGGTCATCACGTACTGGATAGGGTGCAGTTTAAAGTTTCTCTGGGAAAGGCAGCAAGATCTGCAGCCAGGGCTTCACCAAACAGGGTAGGTGAATTTTTGAAGTCTTGTGGCAGTCGAGTCCAAGTCAGCTGTGTCTTTCTCCCGGTGTGCGTGCGTGGGTGTGTGGGTGGGTGGGTGGGTGGATCTTCTCATTCAAAGGCAAACAGGGACAGCTGGAGGCAGAAGAATGCATCCTTGAGATTGACGCAGGTGTGCCTGAGCAGGTAAGAGACTCAGGAGAGTGTAGGGATTTGGAACCACTGGATGGATAATGATCACTGAACTGTTGATGGAGTAGAGGTCCTGGACAGGGCCATCATCGTTCCCTCCAGACTTTTTGACTGGTAAGAGCGGAGTGTTCCAGGGAGACTGACATTCTATTAGGATCTCGGCATCTCGTAGGCACTGTATGTGGTCCAGAATTCCCAGGCGTGCCTCCGTGGTACTGGATATTATTTCTGTCTAACAAAGAGATCCAACCAGTTCATTCTAAAGGAGATCAGTCCTGGGTGTTCATTGGAAGGACTGATGCTAAAGCTGAAACTCCAATACTTTGGCCACCTCATAAGAAGAGTTGACTCACTGGAAAAGACTCTGATGCTGGGAAAGATTGTGGGTGGGAGAAGAAGGGGACGACAGAGAGTGAGATGGCTGGATGGCATCACTGACTCGATGGACATGAGTTTGAGTGAACTCCAGGAGTTGGTGATGGACAGGGAGACCTGGCGTGCTGTGATTCATGGGGTCGTAAAGAGTCGGACACGACTGAGTGACTGAACTGAACAGGAGTGGCTCCTGGCCTCAGGTCCACTACAATGGAGGCATGGTTTTTGGCCGAACCTGGGAGTCCCTTCTCTGCCCAGACATCAGGGAATTATTTAGCAGGCTGGAGGCGATTTATTTGTCCCCTCCCTGAGGAATAGAGAAGTCTTCAACTTCCCTGGGCACAGGCACCGCCATCATCAGAGCCGATTGGCTCCCCAGGGTGAGGCTTGCAGGCTTTCCAGGGACAAAGGTGATTTGTGCCCCCAGTTTTGTCAGTAAGTCTCTACCCAGTAGGTAACAGGGCATTCCAGTAAGTACAGAAATTCAGGATGGCTCCCTAGGTGACATGAACAGGTCTTGCAAAATGAGTGGGCTGCCATGTCCCCTGTGGCCCCAACAATAGTTGCTGTTCGGCCTGTGAGGGGAACCACAGGTGTGGTTACCACAGAGTGTTCAGCTCCAGTAACCACCATAAAAGTCGTTGATTGGCCCCCTACTTTCATCATAACCGTGGGCTCCCGGGGACACAGGATCAGGGAGCCCGGTGTTCCCTAGTCTGATTCCGCTCCCGCCAGGTCGATAAGGTTTTGGACAGCGAGCTTTCTTTCTTGGGTTGACTGAACTGCTTTGACCCTTTGGGAAGTCCCTCTGTGATGGGGGCACTCATCTCTCCAGTGTCTGGTCGCTTTGCAATGGGCGCAATCCTTGTAGCGTAGTGGTGGTCGCGTCTTAGATTCCCCTTTCCACGAGCGAACAGTCTGTTTCACTGGATCTGAGCTCCCCAGTGCTGCTGCTAGCCAGGCTGCTTTCTGTTTCATTTTTTCATCTGTTTCTCGTTGGCCTTCACGGTCTCCGTTCACAAAGACTTTATTTGCTACTTCCAGGAACTGTATGGCATTCATCCCAGTGAAGCTTTCCAACTTTTGGAGCTTCCATTGGATGTCTGCACAGGATTGAGCCACAAAGGCAGCGTTAATCATCCACTGATTCTCGGCTGTCTCAGGGTCAAACGGGGTGTATGTCCGGAACGCTTCACACAGTCTTTCATAGAAATCAGTGAGGGTCTCATCCGCCCTTTGGGTTATTGTTGTAATTTTGGACATATTGCTGGGTTTTTTGGCTCCCGCTCGAAGTCCATGTAGAAGGGCATCATGGTAGCGACTCAGGATTTCTTGTCCTTCTCTGGTTTGAAATCCCAATTAGGTCTCGTCTCTGGCATCATTTCTGGTGCCCACCCTTCCACATCTAAGACTTCTGGGGGGGCTTGTCCTGGATCCAATGGGCTTCTGTCAAGATGCGTCACCTTTCCTCAGTGGTGCAGAGAGACACAAGGGGCTGGTGACAGGCGTCCCATGTGGGCTGGTGGGTGTGGAAAATGGACCCTAGGAGGTCAGTCAGAGCCTATGGTTTATCAGAGTACACTGGGTTACACTGTTTTCAGTTCAGGAGATCAGTAGTGCTGGTAATAGAGGATGGAGCGACCAGGCTGGACTGAACCGTCCTTGTTCACTTGTTGAGGACCTTGAGTTTCTCGCAGTGGCATCCGATGGGCCACGGCCAGCTGGTAAGATTGTTTGGCTGAGCAGAGCCACTTCCCTACTGGCGCAGGACTGGAGTCTTGCTCATGAGGTGGTGGTGGGGGACACGGAGGGAGGTGGACTGTCTGGCAATGGGTCCGACACTGGCTGTGCCGGGGCTTGTGGAGTCAGGGGAACATATGGCGGGGGCAGTAGTGGGTCTTCCACTGGATATCCCTAGAATATAGGTTTTTTTCCCTTCTTATTTCTTTTTTCTGAGTGGTTGGGCCACAAATACTCTACTCTGTCCCTGTCTGTCTGTGCAAAATCTTGCCCATGGGGGAAGGGTCTGTGCTATTAGAAGCCAGGAGTCTATGTATGGAAACTAATCTGGATGTCTGGAGTCCCAGCGACTACCTGGAGCACCGTTTGGACAGTGGGCAGGTGGAAAGTGCCCTCTGGCAGCCATCCAAAGTCAATGGATGACCAATCCAGCTCACATAAGTTACGAAGCTTCCTGGATGTCATCCTGACTTCATAATCTCCTACAAAGCCCTTCTTGAAGTTCTTCCTCATGCGATCTAAAACTGTTGGCTTACAGGAAATTCCCCCCATGTTGACAAATGTAATCTACCCGGCAGCGTTTTGAGGAAAACCTAATCTCTTAGATGTCAGCTCAAGGAGTCAGTCCACAGAAGAATAATAGGTAACCAATAATTTCTCCCTCCCTGTGTATCCCACCCTGAGCCAGTGGCACAAAGACAAACAGGGTGGATGCCCCCTGGTGAACAGTCCCCAAAGAGGAGATCATTTAGGTGCCCACTTGGTCGTATTCCCCATGTGAACTTAGGTGCCTCTTAGCATTGGCGGATCAGTATAAACCCCTGATCTGGATCTGTCTTGCAGGGAGGGACTGGGTCCCCCAGAGGCAGACACCTCCTTGAGCCATATGAAGTCACCATGAACCACAAGCTAAGGCCTATCAGGGACCAGCCTCAATATGGCCCAGGATATCCTCGGGATGAATGGCGTCGGCGTCAGCGAGAGAGAGAGAGAGAGGCTGATGATTCCTTGGTTTACGCAGGAAACCAATAAAACCCCAGCACGGGGTTTGCTCTGTTTACGTAGGCCGCAGGCGCCCTCTCGAATCACTGGAGGCACCCCACCAAGGCACCCCCTCGAGTGGGCCTTAGAAACCCAGGCAGATAAGTAAACTCAGAGGGCCCAGCGCTCCAAGGATCTCAACCAGAAAAAGGAGAATAGAGAAAAGGACAGAAAAAGAGAAAGAACGACACGGGGAGACCAAGCTTCAGTGAGCAAGGCCCAAAACTTTATTTTCCAGTGCTGTTTTTATACCCTAAGTTGTGCACATAAAAAATAGAGAAAGAGAGGTATAGTCACGCCAAAATCACGCTGGGTCAGCAGTCTTGACCCTTATCAGGATCAGGGCTCATTTTTGTATGTCTCGTGATATACAAAAGTTTTAGGTGGTTTACATCATCTTCTGGCCAGGAGGCCTGCTAACAGTTTATGGCCCTCTCTCCTAACAAAGGTTAGTTAGCTAGAAAAAGGCTTATATTCTTTTAAGGTGATTTTCCTAAAGTCAGGTGCTAGACATATGACAAAGTTACATTCCTAAAAGGCAAAGGTGTAGTGAGCTATAAGAAAGGAATTTATTAACTTAAGATCTGATGTGGTTAAATCAAAGGCTACTACTTATATTCTCTATATGTGATTAATATATTTCCAAGGATACAATAGATAGAAAATATGGAAACTTTGCAGCCAGCATTGATTCAACAATGAAATCTTTTTTAGTACTATTCTAATGATTTTAACTTCTTCAACAAATTCCTGTATTTTAGAATATTAGGCTTTCTGTCCTTGCGTAGCTGGGAGGCTGTAAACAGTCACATTCATAGTTGTAAGAGCCCGAACAAATTTGTCATGCAAGTTAGAAAGCTATCAGAGGGGCTTGGATTGGAACACTCCTATTAAGACGAGAAGAACTTTTTAACTACAGCTCTGAATTAATGTTTTCAGAGAAAGGTGGTTGGGGGGAAGCCCCCGTAAGTATTAGAGGACTTGGTAAGAGGCATAAGATAGTAAGGCAGTCAGACTCCGGTTTTCTTTGGGGTAGATGCTCGGGTAAGTCCAGGGGATTCCTCGAGTCCTGATTAGCCTTTGCCCGTCAGGCCTCTTCCCCAATTGACCTTTGCCACGGATAGGATTTCCCTCGCTGGCTCCTGGCAAAGGCCCACTCGGACTCCGTAGCCATGAAGGCTGTGAAACCACACAATCAAGTCTGAAGCAAAAGAGAGTCAGGCCACACACTCATTCAAGTTCATTTTTTCTTCCACCTGGCCGCTCTCCCGAGGGAGATCTAAGACACCTCTTAGCATTGGCAGGTTGGTATAAACCCCCGACCTGGACCAGACTCACTGGGAGGGATCAAACCCCACAGAGACTGGCACCATCTTTCAGCCTTATGAGATTGTCATGGAACCGCATGTTTTGGACCCTCTCAGGCTCCCTAGTCTGAGGACTATGGAGTTCACTTTTACTTCCTTCAATCAGCAATCATGTATACACAATCACTCAGAGGTTATCACAATACCTCCCTTTTCTGGAGTCCCCAGGTCTCCCTATCTGATGCTCCCTTCCTGGGAGCTCAAAGGAGGTGATCAGTCTCCTCTTCTACCTGTTAGGGTAGGATTTCCTGCTTGGGGATGGGCCCTGAGGTCTTGCCTTTTCCTGTGGCCAATACTGGTGAGTTGGTCGGATCCTCCAATGAGTCCGGTTGGGGCTCAGCCCTCTGGAGTGTCAAAATGCTGGTCCAAAAGAGAACCCGGAATACCGTCAGGTGGTGCACCTCCTCGTTCATCTTGGGGCTCCTCTGCTGAGCCACCAGTCCTAAGGCTCAAGGGGCCAGCGTGGTTGGAATCTCGCTGGGGCCTCTAGAAATGTTTCAGAAACCAGTGCTCGAGAAACCAAGCACCACACTTGGAGAGTTGGAGAAGTCAAGTTTATTATGCCAGGGGCCCCAGAGGAGTTAACACTCCAAGCTCTGAGCCCCGAACAAAGGGATTACAGAGTTTTTATACACGGACAGGCATAATTAAGCGGGTTTGAGGGTTTGCAGGGGCTAAGGCGATTGCAAAGAGCAGAACAAGGGTGAGTGAGATAAGCTCCAGTTCCCAGTATTCTGAGTCCCCACTTTCAGAGACTTACGTCATCCAGACTTTGCAAGGAGCAAGCTGAGTTACAGAGTCAGAAGGAGGTAAAATTTTAACTTTTCCTCTTCCCTGAAAGAGACCTCAGTCAATGGATTTTGTTATTGTTTTGTCGACTCTTCATGACCCCATGGACTGTAGCCCACCAGGCTCCTTCATCCATAGAATTCCCAGGCAAGAATACTAGAGTGGGTTGCCACTTCCATCTCCAGGGGATCTTCCTGACCAGAGATCGAACCCCTGTCTCCTGCAAGTCTCCTGCATTTCAGGCAGATTCTTTACTACTGAGCCACCAGGGAAGTCAAGTTAATGGATACACCATAGCAAATCAAACAAAAATCTTTTTACTATTGATTTACATCTTATACTGTTAGTGTTTCAAATAGGTTTTCTACAATCCTAAAGATTTTTGATTTGCTATAGTGTATCCATTGACTTGGCTTCCCTGGTGGCTCAGTAATAAGGAGAAAGTTATTAGTTCTTCAGTAATAAGTTCTTCAGAGTTCAAGTGTTTGTCTTCATTCAAGGAGGCATCGAATGCTAGAGACTAAAAAATATTTTCACAACCTGAAAGCAGAGTGTTATTTTAATTGGTGGAAATGTTTAGGATTCCAAAACTGAGAGATAACACCTCAGTAACTCTGAGAAAACTGCTTAAATGAGGCAGGAGGGAAAGTCAGGCTGTATACAAGTTTGCAACAAAGGGATCAGGCTGTCTGAACGTCAAAGATCAGGTATCAAGTTACGGAATGTAGCATTCTGTGTATGGGAAGAGGCAAGCCTCTGGGCTCACTGAATTCATTCCTTTCATGTGTACCTCAGCTGTCTGGGGGCAGTCCTGTTTCCTTGGAGGGCGGGGGTGGGGGGTGGCAGCTTCCACTGGATCGCAGTTTGGGGAGCCCTCATTCACATTTGGAGGCCAGAAATCGCTGACGGCTGTGACATTTGTTGTTTACTGATATTCAGGAGATATTTTCATTTCACTGCTCAAATAGCTAATAAAATATATGTTTGTGCCCCAAATTTGTGGAGATTTTGTCTGTTACATTACCTCTTTAGCTAGCCAAGCCACTTTGCTTTTGAAACTTGGGTTGGCATCTGCAAAGTAGGGTGTAATATCTCACAAGGTCCTTTCCAGCCAGTAATCATAACAATAGCATTTATGGAACCTCAACCATTAGTGTTACCTGATCTCTGTACGTCAGCATTGTATCTAAAGAGGATATGGGACTTTGAGTAAATGTTTCAGTGAAGAAAAAAAAATAAGTTTTTTGTTTCCTCTCCTGAGAATAATGAAGATAAAGAGAACAGTGAGCAGGCCTGGACATTCTTACTTTTCTTACTTTAACTGATCCTAACTCTGCATGCCTGTAAGTTTGCTTTTCTGCCCCCTAGATCTGCAGGAGCTACATTTTTCACCTGTTATCCTTTGACTGCATGCTAACTACAAACTGGATCTGGTGCTCATCTTTATAGCACACTCTTCCCTTGTAGTTCTTCTTTTTTACAGAAAGAAAGCCACAGAGCCACAAACTGTCAGACTCGATTACTGGGTTACTGACATCAGCCTATGACTGATTTTGAAACAAAGCAAGAGGAAGAAAACACGGTCCTTACACCTTTGTTCCTCATTACCGACTCCTGACTGCAAGCCCTGATCTTATATAAGACTCTATAGCGCTTATGGAGCAAGGGCACAGTTCTTGAGGCACAAACCTACTATGTTCCCCTCTCCACTGGCTGAGCATTAAAGCCATTTTTCTATTTCCTCTAAACTCTGTCTCTGTATTTTTTATTCAGCTTCAGTGGGCAAAGAAAGCCACGTGTTTGGCCAGCAAAGTAATCAGTTCATATTCAACGTGTTGGTACCATCAAGTAGCTGTGAACTGGAACAGGGACCTGTATGTCCTGCCATGAATCCCACAACCCAGGTAAGCTCTTGTCAGCTTCAGATTCTGAATAGGAAAAAAATATAGTAGTTATAGTTTCCATTTCAGGATTTCAGAATCAGGAGATACTTCCATATTCAGTTCAGTTCAGTCGCTCAGTCGTGACCGACTCTTTGCGACCCCATGACACACCAGGCCTCCCTGTCCATCACCAACTCCTGAAGTTCACTCAAATGCATGTCCATCGAGTCAGTGATGCCATCCAGCCATCTCATTCTCTGTCGTCCCCTTCTCCTCCCTCCCCCAACCCTTCCCAGCATCAGAGTCTTTTCCAGTAAGTCAACTTGTTGCATGAGGTGACCAAAGTATTGGAGTTTCAGCTTCAACATCAGTCCTTCCAATGAACACCCCGGATCGATCTCCTTTAGAATGGACTGGTTGGATCTCCTTGCAGTCCAAGGGACTCTCAAGAGTCTTCTCCAGCACCACAGTTCAAAAGCATCAATTCTTCGGCGATCAGCTTTCTTCACAGTCCAACTCTCACATCCATAATGACCACTGGAAAAACCATAGCCTTGACTAGATGGACCTTTGTTGGCAAAGTAATGTCTCTGCTTTTTAATATACTATCTAGGTTTCTCATAACTTTCCTTCCAAGGAGTCGATCAAATCAGCGAATCTTAAGGGAAATCAGTCCTAAATATTCATTGGAAGGACTGATGCTGAAGATCCAATACTTTGACCACCTGATGAGAAGAACTGAGTCATTGGAAACGACCCTGATGCTGGCAAAGTTTGAAAGCAGGAGGAGAAAGGGGCGACAGAGGATGAGATGGTTGGATGGCATCACCGACTGTACGGTCATGAGTTTAAGCAAGCTCTAGGAGTTGGTGATGGGCAGGGACGCCTCGCTGTGCTGTCCACAGGGGTCGCAAAGAGTCGGACACGACTCAGCGACTGAATTGAACTGAGAAAGTGTCCATCCATATAACTGTTGGCAGCATCAGAAAAAATTAGCTCGGCGGTTTGGCTTTCAAACCAAGACCAAAAGTGCAGTCACAAACAATAACACACCTGACCCTCTCACTTGCCCCCACTAGCTCAGGAAAAATAAAATACAACTGGAGGCCTTAGGAGATGACGCATTTCCGGCGCGCCGCGGAATCCGGAAGCCAGGGAGGCCCCGGAAGCGTGGAGGCGGGGCCTGAGATGGGCGCGCGCCGCTGAGGCTTCGGGCGCTGGCGCCGAGCTGCTGGCGGGAGCTGAGGTTCGCGGTGAGGCCTCTTTCCCGGCGGCAGCCTGTGGGGAAGCAGGGGAGGGGCGGGGCGGGCCCTCGGCCTTCTGACTACCCAGGCCGGCCAAGGAAGAGGTGGGTCGCTACCTGAGTTGTGTCCGGTTCGGCTGCTGTGGTTGCGGCCGCTGCAGCCGCGCTCTTGCTGCCTCGGCATCCCTCACAGCCCACGGCCTCGCCCCTGGCCTGCCGCTTGACCTGCGGCCGTTTTGCGCCGCAGAGCCCATGAGAGCGCGGGCCCCGCCGCCGCTTTTGCAGCTGAGCTGTAATCCCGGGGCGCCCGGAGCCGACGGAGGCATGACCGCAGCATGAACGCGGAACCCCCGGAGGAGAAAGCAGCGTCGGAGGCGGAGGCAGGAGCCATGCCAGAGAAGCGCGCGGGCTCGCGGGCCGCGGGCGGCAACTCGGTGAGCGTGGGCTTGGAGGCTGGACGCATCGTTCAGCCCGAAACCCGGAGTCAGGGGAGGTTGGGCCGTGTCTCGGCCGGATTCCAGGGCCGCCCAGTGAGGGACTGGGATCTGGTTCCCCTGGGGATGAGACATTGACCGTCGGCTCGGCACAGGGGCTCTGGCTCTCGGAAAGCTTTTCCTTTTCCAACTCAGCCAGCCGACTTCATCACTGCTAGGCTTTGCTAGCGTTGCTTCAGTTCAGTTCAGTCGCTCAGTCGTGTCCGACTCTGCGACCCCATGAATTACAGCACGCCAGGCCTCCCTGTCCATCAGCAACTCCCGGAGTTCACTCAAACTCATGTCCACAGTCGGTGATGCCATCCAGCCATCTCATTCTCTGTCGTCCCCGTCTCCTCCCACCCCCAATCCCTCCCAGCATCAGAGACTTTTCCAGTGAGTCAACTCGTCGCATGAGGTGGCCAAAGTATTGGAGTTTCAGCTTTAGCATCAGTCCTTCCAGTGAACACCCAGGATTGATCTCCTTTAGAATGGACTGGTTGGATCTCCTTGCAGTCCAAGGGACTCTCGAGAGTTTTCTCCATCACCACAGTTCAAAAGCATCAATTCTTCTTACCGCTAGATTAAAATTTAGGCGACTTGGTTGTTTCAGAAGCGCCCTATGTGGGATTGTGAATATAAGTAATTTGATTTTTTGAGAGTTCTCCATACACGTGACAGCCGGTACTGCTTTCATGGTGCATTTCTGGCCTGAGCCAACTTAGAAGATGTGCGGAGAGCTTTCAGAACCTGCCTTGGGCCCTGGATCCTGGACCCGGAAGGTGGCGTGGAGGCTGGGCAGCTCCTTCCTGTTCCTTCTTGGTTCTCTAGGCTGTCGCTGCAGCGTTTGGTGAGCAGGATTTCAGAGGGAGCTGCCGATCCCAGGGCCCGGCTGAGGAGTTTATTCAGGCCAATATCTTTAACAGTTTCGCGTGAGATTCAGATGACTTCTGAAGCACTGGTTTTATTGGCCTAGGTTGGCAGAACAGGCTATGTCCGTGGCGTTTAGATGTCTGACGGTGGAACTCTAAGCATAGAGTGTCATTTCTTAAAATGTTTTTTTGGAGTCTGTTTTAGACAGGAGACATAGAAATGGTACAGTGAATACAAACTAATGCCAACGAGACTTTTTTCCAAAGAAAAATAGAAACTTTAGGAAAATTAAATTATATGCAGTTGTCTTCGGATTTAATTTGCGTTTAAAGAATGCTAAATGATGTTGAAGACCCCCTCCTGCCCAAATGACTTTTTATTTTTGGAAAAACAAAAACCCTTAAGGGTTCCTCATTTCAAAGATAAGATTTCTGGAAAGTGGGAAGGTTTTTTGGTAGGACGACAGAAATTCTATAGAATTGGGTTTTCTCATTTTGTTTTTAATTACATAAAAAGTAGACTTGTCTTCCTGCCGCTTAAAGGAGACCAAATTGCCAGCTCATCCTCCTGTCTTTGAATCAGTAGACCATAAATACTGACCATTGGCCAAGGTACTAACCTTGGAGGTAGCTTCCTTCATCCTTTTCCATCTTTTCATCTAATACATTAATAAGTCTATCTAAGTTTACCAGGTAAAGACTTTAGGTTTTTTTTTTTTTAATCCTTTCTGCATTCCTGTGGTTCAGGAATTTTGGTTCCTCAGCATTTTGAGCTAGATTTTGACTTTGATACTGTTGCTTTACCATCAGGTTAGTGGAATCAAGAATGTAAATATGATCATTACTGCTGTCCTTAAATATTTTCTTTGGCTTTCCTTGGCTTATTGTATAAAAAAGTAACCTGACAAATTGACACATTATAGCATAATGATTAGGTGAGCATGCTTGGAATTTCCCTTTCCACCTTTTATTACCTATATAACTTAACGGCAAATTATACAACCTTTCTCAATATTTTGGACATAAATGATTGGTCAGAATATATAAGTGATCACTGACTTATGATAAAGCTTTCAATTCTCTCCCATGTTCTAATCTATACAGGAACTAGACCCCAACCTAAAAATTAAAATTGCTAAGTTTATGTGCTTAGAGCAGAAACTTTTGAGAGATGTGTATTCAATGGAACTGATAGCCATCTTGCTGCTAATTAGGAATACGTAGATTCCTGTCCAGTCTTTCCTTATCTCTGAGGGTGCATTTAGTCAGTGTTGATAAATTGCAGTGAATACTGACAATGAGTTTTGGTGCTTGCTCTGTTTAGTGAGATCAGTAGAATGGGCAGGTAACAGAGTTCAGCCAGTGGCACGTTTAGAAGGTGTGTGGCCTGGGAAAGAAGTGAATCCCTTTAATATGCCCATGTCATATGCCAGTGCCCCCAGATTGTGCGTCTTTCCTGCTTGCAGTTTCTTTCTAGGGTTGCTAGCAGGTGCTACAGTCTTTGCCTCCACCCCTGCCCCCCCAGTTTAGCAACTAAACAACCACAAGCTTTGATTCATTTTGATGTGTTGGAATCTCCTTATACCTTGATTCTATAATAGTGTATTCATTGTTTCAGGATCTTAGATGCTACTGATAATCACAGGCAAGACTGCCCATGTCCAGGGATTTGGTTGAACTGTTTTCTATCTTGTTTGGCAAAGAGATACATTGACCTGAATAACAGAAGAGAACCATGTATTTATTCTAAGAGATCATTGCATTCTAGAAAACAGAGGTGTCTGCAGCAAATAAGTTCTTTAGTGTCCTTTCTTTGCTCTGTGTCTCCCTAGTTGTGTGTGTCTGTGACACCTTGAAACATTGTTTCAGAATTATTTGCATTATCGTTGAGAGCATATTTCCTATTACCAGGTAAAGGAAAATTCCTTTTGGAGTTATTTACCTTTGAGCATCTAATGAGAATTAAAGATTTTCTGCAAAGAAAATACAACTGAATTTAGCATGCTGGGTATTTCACAGTGTTCATGAAGTACATAGAAGCAACCTTGATGTCCGCTGAGAGACCAATGGATATAGAAATTACACATATGTAGGATGGAATATTACTTAGTTATAAAAAAGAACACATTTGAGTCAGTCCTAATGAAGTGAATGAACCTAGAGCCTATTGTGCAGAGTGAAGTAAGTCAGAAAGGAATATTGTGTATTAACACATGTGCATGGAATCTAGAAAGATGGTACTGATGAACCTATTTGCAGAGCAGCAGTGGAGATGCAGACCTAGAGAACAGACTGGTGAACACAGTGGGGGAAGAAGAGGGAGGGAAGAATCGAGAGAATGGCATGGAAACACATACATCACCATATGTAAAATAGATAGCCAGTGGGAATTCACTGTGTGACACAGGGAGCTCAACCCAGTGCTCTGTGACAGCCTAGAGGGGTGGGAGATGGGAGGGAGGGACCATATGTATGCCTGTGGCTGATTGATGTTGATGTACCAGCACAATTAGCAATAAAGCAATTCTCCTCTAATTAAACTTAAAAAAAAACCAGTACTAAGATACCAGTTAAGATCCCTGATGGATGGCTTTTCAGGATCAGTGCCGTTCTGGTGACATTTGATGTCTATTTAGTTTATTTTCCTCAGATTGTTTCAGAGAGGCCCCTGTAATCAAAATTAGTCTTTACAGGAATAAGAATGTCATATGGGCAAAATGGAAATAATATCAAAGAGCAGTTTGTTACCAAAACAAAAGGCTGAACTGACTAGATATGTTTTGTTTGTAAAAAAAAGTAAAGAGGGGACTTCCCTGGTGGTCCAGTGGTTTAGACTCCTCACTTCCACTGTAGGGGGGCACTGGTTTGATCCTTAATCAGGGAACTAGGATCCTGTATCCCACATGCTGAGTGGTACAGACCAAAAAAAAAAAAAAGTGAAAGAGGTCCAAGGGACATTTTAGGGAAAATTTATTTTAAAATTAGCTTTTGGTTCTTAACACTATTAGGAATCAGTATGTCGTTTCAGTAATAAAACAGTACTGGGACAGTGGTGCAACCAAACTGTTAAATAAATGATAGCAGAAAAAAGATTAAAAGCATTTGTGAGTAGTTGATATATTGCAATTTATGAGTAACTGCCTCATGCTTTCATAGCAGAGACATTTATATTTCATATTTAGAATTATGCCGATGTCTTGACAGCTTTCTGTTATTGAGCCCAGTCTATCAGAACATAGACTATAGTTGTTGTTTATTGTTCTTAGGCCTGATAAAGGCAAGATTTTTCAGAATTTGCTTCTTTGGGTATGTAAGTGTCCTTTCCCTCTGTTTGTCTTACCAGATTAAGTCTTCGAAGACAGGGACTACAGCTGTGTATTTTTTAATCTAAATATTTAGGCAATCATCAGTAAGTGTATTAGAGAAGTAAATCAGTCAACGTTTAAACCAGCAGTTATGATTATCAGTGAAATTAACTTGTTACTGTTATATGATGTTTTGGTTGTCCTTATAAAAGAAATTGGAGAATTCTATGTTATTCTATGAAGAGTTTGTGTAAGATTGATAATACAGTTATAGAACTTTGTAGTTCTTCACTTTTTTGGACTAACGTAGTTTTAGAACAATTGAGATTTTCTGTTTGATTTTTTATTTTTTTCTGTCAGTTTTAGTAAGTTTTATTTTGCTACGAACTTGTCCATTTCATCTAAAACTTCAAATTAATTGGCAAAAAGTTGTTCCTAATGCTTTTGAACTGTGGTGCTGGAGAAGACTCTTTGAGAGTCCCTTGGACTGCAAGGAGATCCAACCAGTCCATTCTAAAGGAGATCAATCCTGGGTGTTCACTGGAAGGACTGATGCTAAAGCTGAAACTGCAATACTTTGGCCACCTCATGCGACGAGCTGACTCACTGGAAAAGACTCTGATGCTGGGAAGGATTGGGGGCAGGAGGAGAAGGGGACGACCGAGAATGAGATGGCTGGATGGCATCGCCGACTCTATGGACATGAGTTTGAGTGAACTCCGGGAGTTGGTGATGGACAGGGAGGCCTGGCATGCTGTGATTCATGGGGTTGCAAAGAGTCAGACACGACTGAGCGACTGAACTGAATTGAACATCCTCTTAGGCTCTTTTTAATTACTATTGGATCTTTAGTCTTTTTTTTTTTTTTAATTGCTGACATTGGTAATTTTTACCTTTAAAATACATTAATTCTCCGATGTCTTCTGGATAGTCACAAGTTTTTCAAATGGCAATAATTTCATGTTTTATTCCTATATTTCTGTATTATATAAACTAGACTATTGAGGAAAACATTCAGTAGTAATGACAAAAGTGTACAATCTTCTCCGCTTAACAGGAGTATATATATATTTTCCACTGTCATGAGAGTCGGACCATAAAGAAGGCTAAACACTGAAGAATTGATGCTTTAGGTTTGTGGTGTTGGGGAAGACTCTTGAGAGTCCCTTGAACTGCAAGGAGATGAAATCAGTCAGTCCTAAAGGAAATCAGCCCTGAATATTCAATGGAAGGACTGAAGCTGAAGGGCCAATACTTTGGCCACCTGATGCAAAGAGCCGAACCATTAGAAAAGATCCTGATGCTGGGAAAGATAGTAGGTAGGATGAGAAAGGGGCGACAGAGGACGAGATGGCTGGATTGGCTGGATGGCATCACTGACTCAGTGGACATGAGTGTGAGCAAGCTCTGGGAGATGGTGAAGGACAGGGCAGCCTGGCGTGCTGCAGTGCATGGGTCACAAATACTCGGACACGACCGCATGACTGAACTACAACAACAAAGTGTTCAGTTGATGGTAGGTGTGTTGTTTAACATTTCAAGGAACTACCAAACTATTTTTAGATTTTAAAACTTTAATTCTATTGCCACCAGCCCTGTGAGAGTTCGTTTGCATCCTCATCAACCCTTGGTCAGTCAGTTTTCGCCCTTCTGTTAGATCTGTAGTAGTGTCTTGATACTGCTGAGTCACTTCAGTCGTGTCCGACTCTGTGCGACCCCATAGACGGCAGCCCACCAGGCTCCCCCATCGCTGGGATTCTCCAGGCAAGAACACTGGAGTGGGTTGCCATTTCCTTCTCCAGTGTGTGAAAGTGAAAAGTGAAAGTGAAGTTGCTCAGTCATGTCCGACTAGTAGCGACCCCATGGACTGCAGCCTACCAGGCTCCCCCGTCCATGTGATTTTCTAGGCAAGAGTACTGGAGTGGCTTGCCATTGCCTTCTCCAAGTAGTGTCTTACTGTGCTTTTATTTTGCATCTCTGGCTAATTTTGTTCTGCATCTTTCCATAAGTTTACTTGCCATCTGTATATCGTCTTGGTCAACTGTCTGTTCACCTCTTATGTCTTTTTATTTGTTGTTTTTTGTGTTATTATCTTATAATTAAGATATAATATATTTATTTGGGTTACAAGTCTTTTATCAGATATATGTTTGCAAATATTCTGAGTGGAAGTTTTAATTTTGATGAGGCTTTAATTTTATCAGTATGTTCTTTTAAGGATTATTTTTGGTTTCATATCTAAGAAATCCTAACTCAATATCACAATTATTTCCTTTTATATTTCTAGAATCTTTCAGTTTTATTCAGTTGGTATGTATGATAGCCTCCTTCTTGCTTCTATATTGACAAGTTCTGATACACGGTGATCTTTGAGTTTGGGTTTATGCGTGGGACAACCTTTTCTTTCTTCCAGTTGGCAGCAGATGACCTGATTGACAAAAGTCAGATGTCCTCATTCATCTGAACTTTTCAGGTCTTGTTGGGAAAGCAGTTGAAGGGGTTGATGAAAATAATCCTTCACCTAGTATACACTGTCTAGGGCAGACTTCTTAGTGCTGGGAAAGAAATGGATGAGTAAGTAAAGGTCTGTGCTTTACTTTGCTTGAGAAACTGTCTACCTTTGACTTCTATTACCCCTTAACTGAAGTTGTTATAGTCCAGGCTACCTGCTATATGTATGTCCTGATTCTATTTGTGGAGAAAGAAAGGCAGTGTAAGTAGTACAAATGGTTAGTAGCACGTACTCTGGAGGTATGTGACTCTCCAGATGTAATACCAGCTTTGGCACTTAGTAATCATGTGAATTGGGAAATTCCTTAAATTCTGTGCATCTGAATTTTGTCACCTATAAAATGGGGATAATTCCTATTTTAAAAGATTATGGTTAAAATAAAAGGCTAGTAATGTGCTTTTATTAAGGTGTCTGTTGCTGTAAAAGGATAATTTTTGCCTGTTTTTATCTCAGGACCTTTTGTAATAGACTGTCCCTGACCTGTCTTCCTGTCCTTCAGAGTGTTTATTTCCATTTTAAATTGTACATTACATGAAATGGGAGCAGGGAGTTTCTTCTATTGCTGCTATTATTCTACGAATCTAGCTGACATACAGCAGAACTCAGAAAATATTTGTTGAATGAACTGATCTCTTGGAGTGATTGATGTTTTTCTTTTGGCTGTGCTGCTTGGCTTATGGGATCTTAGTTCCCCAAACTGACTAAGGGCAATAAAAGTGCCAGGTCCTGGACTGGGGCAATAAAAGTGCCAAATACTGGACTGACAGGGAACATCCTGGAGTTGAATATTTTTATTGTTAAAGAATGCTGGTGGAGGTGGGTGGGAGGGAGGCTCAAGAGGGATGGGATATATGTATATTTAATAACTGATACACATTGTACAGCAGAAGCCAACACAACATTGTAAAGCAATTATCCTCCAGTTAAAACTAAATATTTTCAAATTAAAAAAAAAAAACAGTCCTGATAGAGGTAGAATATTTACAAAGGCAGTTTGTGGGATCTTGGTTTGCTTTAAGTTGGGTGGCAGTTGATAAATTAAGTTTGAAAACTTGAATGAGGAAAAAGTTATCTTATAAATGTCTTATGAATTCTTGATCTTATCAACATAATAGCTGTGTCCTTTATTCAGCTATTTAATGTAGGACTGAGAAAATTTTTATAATTTCTGTCGAAGTTATTTCAGCTGAAGAAATAGGCAGTAAAACTGCTTTTCCAACTTGCATTCCAATATTTAATAATGGTAGGAGAAAGAAAAGCACACTTTTAGGTAATAGTCATTTATTTGTTTTTTTAAAACCATTTGTGTTCTTCTCCTTGTGTTTGTATTTTAAAAGCTTTAATAAAAGAATTATTTTTGATGGAGCATTTTGCTAACCAGGTACATATAAATGATATAGGTAAAAAGCATATGTAAAAATTATTAACATATTGAAGGCTCATAGTGAAACATACTTTTCATATATGTCTTTTATAATGATGCAGAGGTGGCTGACTGAATCTTATGGCAGTAATTTCCAACTCTGGAGTACCAACTTTTAATCAGAATATATTTGTTTAGAAGTATAATAGAGACAATAGTTTACATAGTTACAGACTTGGTTCAAACTCCGATATTTTCATTTTTAACAGGTTAACTGTGCATGATGCAATAATGTATTTATTTGGTAAAGGGATTTATTATTGTACATAAGTCCAGGAACAGTGTGGTTAGCTGAGCAGTTTAATATCACCCCTTGGTGTGCCTCGAAGGCTCACTACATTCACAGACTGCTTTTCTCAATATGTTGACTTACGGTCTTCAGGATCAACCCATTGTGGTTTCAGGATGGCTAACTGCTCAAGTAACATATCCTTACACAGTAATGGCCCTAAACTGGGTGCAAAGAGGTATTTCACTGTGGTTTTGCTTTGTATTTCTTTGATGGCTAATGAGTTGAACATCTTTTCATGTACTTATTGACCACTTGTTTGTCTTCTTTTGCCCATTTTTTAAATTGGGTTGTCATTTTATTAGTGAGGAGAAATATCAATAACCTCAGATATGCAGATGACACTACCCTTATAGCAGAAAGTGAAGAGGAACTCAAAAGCTTCCTGATGAAAGTGAAAGAGGAGAGTGAAAAGGTTGGCTTGAAGCTCAACATTCAGAAAACAAAGATCATGGCATCTGGTCCCATCACTTCATGGGAAATAGATGGGGAAACAGTGGAAACAGTGTCAGACTTTATTTATGGGGGCTCCAAAATCACTGCAGATGCTGATTGCAGCCATGAAATTAAAAGACGCTTACTCCTTGGAAGGAAAGTTATGACCAACCTTGATAGTATATTAAAAAGCAGAGACATTACTTTGCCAACAAAGGTCCGTCTAGTCAAGGCTTGGTTTTTTCAGTGGTCATGTATGGGTGTGAGAGTTGGACTGTGAAGAAAGCTGATCGCAGAAGAATTGATGCTTTTGAACTGTGGTGTTGGAGAAGACTCTTGAGAGTCCCTTATACTGCAAGGAGATCCAACCAGTCCATTCTAAAGGAGATCAATCCTGTGTGTTCATTGGAAGGACTCATGCTAAAGCTGAAACTGCAATACTTTGGCCACCTCATGCGACGAGTTGACTCACTGGAAAAGACTCTGGTGCTGGGAAAGGTTGGGGGCTGGAGGAGAAGGGGACGACAGAGAATGCGATGGCTGGATGGCATCACGGACTCTGTGGACATTAGTTTGAGTGAACTCCAGGAGTTGGTGATGGACAGGGAGGCCTGGTGTGCTGTGATTCATGGGGTTGCGGAGAGTCGGACACGACTGAGTGACTAAACTGAACTGAAGAGCTCTTTATATATTCTTATTTCAGGTCCTTTATCATAGGGATCCCCAACCTTCCAAGATCTAATAATGCCTGATGGACCTGGGTTGGACCTGTTGTAATAGTAATAGCAATAAAGTACACAATAAATGTAATGGTGCTTGAATTATCCAAAGATCAACCCCCACCCCCACCATGGAAAAATGGTCTGGTCCCTGGTGCCAGAAAGGCTGAGTACTCTTGCCTTATCAGATATGAGTTTTGCAAATATTTACTTCTATTCCATTTTCATTTTATAGAGCACAAGTTTTAATTTTGCTTCAATTTTTTTCTTCTAGTTTTATTGAGATATACTTGATTCACAGCATCTGTAAGTATAAGGTACAGCATAATGACTTGACTTATGTGTGTATATATATATATATATCATGAAATGGTTATTACAGTAAACTTAATGAGCATCCGTCATCTCATGGATACAAAGTTAAAGACAAAAATATTTTTGTGTGATGAAACTCTTAGGGCTTACTATCTTAATTTTCATATATAACATACAGTGGTGTTCATTATACATACCATATTGTACATTATATTCCTAGTACTTATAACTGGAAATTCATACCTTTTGACCTCCTTCATGCAATCTCTCCCCTCAGTCTCTGGTAACCACAGATCGGATCTCTTTTTCTATGAGTTTGTTTTTGAAGTAAAACTGACCTGCAACACTTTGGGAAGATCCTCTATAAAAGGGAATGACCACCCACTTCGGTATTCTTGCCTGGAGAATCCCATGGTCAGAGGAGCCTGGCAGGCTACAGTCCATGGAGTTGTAGAGTTGGAATGACTGAGTGACTAACGCTTTCTTTCTGTATTTAAGTTGCTGATCTCTTAAGTTTAAATGCATCTTAACAACCCTGCGTTTTTACTCCTGCTATCCTACACTTATTGTTTTTGACATTCTATTTTACATCTTTTTGTTTTCTATATCCCTAACTGCTTATTGTAGATAGATGATTTTGCTAATTATTGCTAGCTAATTTTGCTAATAATCCCTACTGGCTTTCAGTTCAGTTCAGTTCAGTCACTCAGTCGTTTTCAACTCTCCGCGACCCCATGAATCACAGCACGCCAGGCCTCCCTGTCCATCACCAACTCCCGGAGTACACTCAAACTCATGTCCACAGAGTCGGTGATGCCATCCAGCCATCGCATTCTCTGTCGTCCCCTTCTCCTCCCGCCCCCAACCTTTCCCAGCATCAGAGTTTTTTCCAGTGAGCCAACTCGTTGCGTGAGGTGGCCAAAGTATTGCAGTTTCAGCTTTAGCATCAGTCCTTCCAATGAACACCCAGGATTGATCTCCTTTAGAATGGACTGGTTGGATCTCCTTGCAGTCCAAGGGACTCCCAAGAGTCTTCTCCAACAGCACAGTTCAAAAGCATCAATTCTTCGGTGATCAGCCTTCTTCACAGTCCAACTCTCACATCCATGCATGACCACAGGAAAAACCATGGCCTTGACTAGACGGACCTTTGTTGGCAAAGTAATGTCTCTGCTTTGTAACATACTATCAAGGTTGGTCATAACTTTCCTTCCAAGGAGTAAGCGTCTTTTAATTTCATGGCTGCAATCAGCATCTGCAGTGATTTTGGAGCCCCAAAAAATAAAGTCTGACACTGTTTCCCCATCTATTTCTCATGAAGTGATGGGACCAGATGCCATGATCTTTGTTTTCTGAATGTTGAGCTTCAAGCCAACCTTTTCACTCTCCTCTTTCACTTTCATCAAGAGGCTTCTTAGTTCCTCTTCACTTTCTGCCATAAGGGTTGTGTCATTTGCATATCTGAGGTTATTGATATTTCTCCCAGCAATCTTGATTCCAGCTTGTGCTTCTTCCAGCCCAGCGTTCCTCATGATGTACTCTGCATATAAGTTAAATAAGCAGGGTGACAATATACAGGCTTGACGTACTCCTTTTCCTATTTGGAACCAGTCTGTTGTTCCATGTACAGTTCTGACTGTTGCTTCCTGACCTGCATACAGGTTTCTCAAGAGGCAAGTCAGGTGGTCTGGTATTCCCGTCTCTTTCAAAATTTTCCACAGTTTATTGTGATCCACACAGTCAAAGGCTTTGGCATAGTCAATGAAGCAGAAATAGATGTTTTTCTGGAACTCTCTTGCTTTCTCCATGATCCAGCGGATGTTGGCAATTTGATCTCTGGTGCCTCTGCCTTTTCTAAAACCTGCTTGAACATCTGGGAGTTCACGGTTCACATATTGCTGAAGCCTGGCTTGGAGAATTTTGAGCATGACTTTACTAGCGTGGGAGATGAGTGCAGTTTTGCGGTAGTTTGAGCATTCTTTGGCATTGCCTTCCTTTGGGATTGGAATGAAGACTGACGTTTTCCAGTCCTGTGGCCACTGCTGAGTTTTCTAAATTTGCTGGCATATTGAGTGCAGCACTTTCACAGCATCATCTTTCAAGATTTGAAATAGCTCAACTGGAATTCCATCACCTGCACTAGCTTTGTTAGTAGTGATGCTTTCTAAGGCCCCCTTGACTTCACATTCCAAGATGTCTGGCTCTAGGTCAGTGATCACGTTATTGTGACTATCTTGGTCGTGAAGATCTTTTTTGTACAGTTCTTCTGTGTATTCCTGCCACCTCTTCTTAATATCTTCTGCTTCTGTTAGGTCCATACCATTTCTGTCCTTTATCAAGCCCATCTTTGCATGAAATGTTCCCTTGGAATCTCTAATTTTCTTGAAGAGATCTCTTGTTTTTCGTATTCTGTTGTTTTCTTCTATTTCTTTGCATTGATCACTGAGGAAGGCTTTCTTATCTCTCCTTGCTATTCTTTGGAACTCTGCATTCAGATGCTTATATCTTTCCTTTCCTCCTTTGCTTTTCACATCTCTTCTTTTCACAGCTATTTGTAAGGCCTCCTCAGTCAGCCATTTTGCTTTTTTGCATTTCTTTTCCATGGGGATGGTCTTGGTCCCTGTCTTCCTGTACAATGTCACGAACCTCCATCCAGAGTTCATCAGGCACTCTATTAGATCTAGTCCCTTTAATCTATTTTTCACCTCCACTGTATCATAAGGGATTTGATTTAGGTCATATCTGAATGGTCTAGTGGTTTTCCCTACTTTCTTCAATTTAAGTCTGAATTTGGCAATAAGGAGTTTATGATCTGAGCCACAGTCAGTTCCTGGTCTTGTTTTTGCTAACTGTATAGAGCTTCCCCATCTTTGGCTGCAAAGAATATAATCAGTCTGATTTCGGTGTTGACCATCTGGTGATGTCCATGTGTAGAGTCTTCTCTTGTGTTGTTGGGAGAGGGTGTTTGCTATGACCAGTGCGTTCTCTTGACAAAACTCTATTAGCCTTTGCCCTGCTTCATTCCATGCTCCAAGCCTAAATTTGCCTGTTACTCCAGGTGTTTCTTGACTTCCTACTTTTGCATTCCAGTCCCCTATAATGAAAAGGATATCTTTTTTGGATACATGGCTTATTTATTAGCTGCTCTGTGTTTGTCTTTACAGATGAGATTTTTTCTTTTACATTTTCTTGTTTCTAGTTGTGGCCTTTGTTTTCTTGCTTAGAGAAGTCCCTTTTAACATTCTTGTAAAGTTGATTTGGTGGTGCTGAACAAGCTTTTGCTTGTCTGTAAAACTTTTGATCTTGCCATCAGATCTGAATGAAATTCTTTGTAGGTCTTTTTCCTTTCATCATTTTAAATGTTGTGCCACTTCCTTCTCATCTGCATAGTTTATGCCAAGAGTTCAGCGTACGTAGTTCACTTGTACTTGTAGCTTTCAGTGCTCTCTGTTTATTTTTGCCATTTTAATTACTACTTATCTTGGTGTGGTCCCCTTTGGGTTGACCATGTTTCAGACGTCCGTGATTCCTGGACTGTTTGGGATGTCTGTTTCCTTTCCCCAGTTAAGGAAATTTTCAGCTATTGTGTCTTCAAGTAAGTTCTTTTCTCCTTCTGGGGCCCCTGTGATACTTGTGTTATAGTGTGCTTGATGTTGTCCTAAAGGTCTTTTACACTGTGCTCCTTTCTTTTTGTTCTTCCTTTCTTCAGTTGTGCTTTAGTTTTTTCTGCTGCTCTTTCAGCTTGCTGATCCGTTCCTCTGTATCATTCAGTCTATTGTCCATTCCTTCTAGTGGACTTTTCAGTTCATGCATTGTATTCTTCATCTCAGGTTGGCTCTTCCTTATATGTACTTGCTATTATATATGCATAAAAGTTTAACTCTTTGTTAAGCACAAATTTTTAATTTTAATGGAGTCCACCATAACTTTTTCTTGCGTGGATGTTGACGATATTGTTGTGTATACAAGCTTATGAAACTAAGGGACCTAATTTTGGAGTCTGTGATCTATTTCGAATTACTTCTTAAAAAAGATTAATACTATATATATATATACATAACATAAAAATTATCGTGTTGGCCATTTTTAAATGTATGGTTCAGTGGCATTTTTGTACATTAGAATTGTTGTGCAACCATTACTATTGTCCATCTCTAGAACTTTTCAGTATCCCAAATTGAACTCAGTCAGTACCCATTAAACTATTAACTTCCAATTCCCTGTCCTCCCAGCCTCTGGCAACCACTATCTACTTTCTGTCTTTATGAATCTGACTACTTTAGGTACCTAGTATAAATAAAATCATGCAGCATCTGTCCTTTTATGACTGGCTTATTTGACTTAGCATAATCTCTTCAAGGTTTATCCATGTTGTAACACGTCAGAATTTACTGTCTTTATTGCTGAAAAATATTCCATTACATCCATATAACATATTTTGTTCATACATTAATACACCAGTGGACACTTGGGTGACTTCTGCCTTTTGGCTGTTGTGAATAATGCTATGAATGTAGATGTAAATACCTCTTTGAGACCCTGCATTCAGTTCTTTTGCATATAGATAGTAGAATTACTAGATCTATATTAAATTTTCTCAGGAGCCCATACTGTTTTTCACAATGGCCATAGCATATTACATTCTCACTAACAGTGCACCAGGGTTCCAATTTCTCTATATCTTTGTCAGCACTTGTTATTTTGTGGTTTTAATTTTTGTTTTTCAGTCATAGGCGTCTGAATAAATACAAAGTAATATCACATTTTTCTTCTGGTTTTCATTTCCCTAATGATTAGTGATATTGAGCATCCCTTCATGTATTTATTTCTTCTTCCCCAATTTTTGATTTTGTGTGTGTGTGTGTGTGTGTGTCCTTGAGTTGTATGACTTTTTAAAAAAAAATATGCTCTGTATATTAGTCTTTTATCTGATATGACTTGCAGATTCTCTTGAGTTGTCTTTTCCTTCTGTTAATAATGTCCTTTGATACAAGGACATTAAATAAAAGAGGTGTGTATTTTTTTTTTTGAGCATAGTTATTTTTATTTAGAGTTGTAGTTGAGGCTATCAGCATATGGATTTCTTGTATTACTTTTTAAAAAAATTTTAATTGGACAATAATTACCATGCAGCATTGTGATGGTTTTTGCCATACGTGAACTGGCCATGGGCACACATATGTCCCCTCCCTCCTGAACCCCCCACTTCCCACCTTCCTCCCCATGCTGTCCTTCCATATTGTCACAGAGCAGCGGAGAGGTTTGTGTTTTGATCAAATTCAGTGTATCTATTTTTTCTTTTTCTCTTGGTGTTGCTGCTGCTGCCTCTGCTAAGTCACTTCAGTCGTGTCCGACTCTGTGTGACCCCATAGACGGAAGCCCACCAGGCTCCCCCGTCCCTGGGATTCTCCAGGCAAGAACACTGGAGTGGGTTGCCATTTCCTTCTCCAATATGTGAAAGTGAAAAGTGAACGTGAAGTCGCTCAGTCGTGTCCGACCCTTAGCGACCCCACGGACTGCAGGCTACCAGGCTCCTCCATCCATGGGATTTTCTAGGCAAGAGTACTGGAGTGGCTTGCCATTGCCTTCTCCGTCTCTTGGTGTTACTATCCAAGAAATCATTGCCAAATCCAATGTCATGAAGCTTTTGTGTTGTCATCTAAGTTTTATAGTTTTAGCTCTTATGTTCAAGGCATTGATCCATTTTGAATTTGTTTCTTGCACATGAGAAAGTGAAAGTGAAAGTCACTCAGTCATGTCCGACTCTTTGGAATTCTCCAGGCCAGAATACTGGAGTGGGTAGCCTTTCCCTTCTCCAGGGGAATCTTCCCAAAGCAGGGATTGAGCCCTGGTCTCCCACATTGCAGGCAGATTCTTTACCAGCTGAGCCACCAGGGAAGCCCTTTCTGTACATGATGTAAGGTAAAAAGGTCTCCTTCATTCTTGTGCATGTGAATATCACACTTCTTAAGCACTGTTCATTGAAGAAACTGTTCTTTCTCCGTCTTAGCACTCTTGTTGCAAAATATTTGACTATTGTGCAAGTGTTTATTTCTGGATTCTCATAAACTAATTTGGTCTACATGTCAGTCTTTATCACAGTACCACACTGTTTTGATTATTTTTGTATTGGGTTGGCAAAAAAGTTCATTCTGGTTTTTCCATAAGATGGCTCTCATAGTGCTTAGTTGTCTTTAAGAAGTTCGTTTAGAACAAGTTTGGAGAAGTCAGTGACACCCCACTCCAGGACTCTTGCCTGGAAAATCCCATGGACAGAGGAGCCTGGTAGGCTGCAGTCCATGGGGTCGCGAAGAGTTGGACACGACTGAGCAACTTAACTTTCACTTTTCACTTTCATGCATTGGAGAGGAAATAGCAACCCACTCCAGTGTTCTTGCCTGGAGAATCCCAGGGACAGGGGAGCCTGGTGGGCTTCCGTCTGCGGGGTCGCACAGAGTCGGACACGACTGAAACGACTTACCAGCAGCAGCAGCAGAACAAGTTTGTTAGATTTTATTGTGACACCTGTTATATCAGCGTGCATGTAATAAAAAACCAAAATTAGTGAATTTTTGTGTAGCCATTTTAATATTGAAGATGGAAAAAACAACATTTTGGGCATATGCTTTATTATTTCAAGAAAGGTAAAAATACAACTGAAATGCAAAAAAAAGAAAAAAAAATACGTGCAGTGTATGGAGAGGGTGCTATGACTGACTGAATATGTCAAAAGTAGTTTCCAGTTTTATGCTGGAGATTTCTTGCTGGACAATGCTCCACTGTCAGGTAAACCAGTTGTAGTTTGAAATCAATTAAATCAAGACATTAATCGAGAAGAATCAATGTTATGTCATGCAGGAGATAGCTGACACACTCAAAATATCCAGATCAAGTGTTGAAAACCATTTGTACCAGCTTGGTTATGTTAATCACTTTGATGTTTGAGTTCCACCTAAATTAAGCCAAAAAAAATCTTGACTATATTTTTGCATGTGATTCTCTACTTAAACATGATGAAAACATTCTGTTTTTAAAACAAATTGTTATGGGTGATAAAAAGTGGATAGTGTGCAATAATGTAGAAGTGAAGAGATTATGGGGCAAGCAAATGAAAACCAAGGCTGGTTTTAATGCAAAGAAGGTGACATTGTGTGTATGGTGGGATTGGAGGGAGTCTTCTATTATGAGCTCCTTCTGGAAAACCTACTGCTCCCAGTTAGACAAACCAAAAACAATACTTGACCAAAAAACATCTGGAATTAGTCAACAGAAAACACACACTCTTCCATCATGATAACGCAGGACTGCGTGTTTCCTTGGTGACCGGCAGAAACTGTTACATCTTGGCTGGAAAATTCTGATTTATCTGCTGTATTAGCCAGACATTGTACCTGCAGATTTCCATTTATTTCAGTATTTATAAAATTCTCTTAATGGAAAAAGTTCCAATTACATGGAAGACTGTAGAAGGCACCTGGAGCAGTTCTTTGTTCAAAAAGATAAAAACTTTGGATGATGGAATTTCGAAGTTGCCTGCAAGATGGCAGAAGGTAGTGGAACAAAATGGTGAATACGTTATTCAATAAACTTCTTGGTGAAAATTAAAAATATGTCTTTTATTTTTTAACTTAAAAGCCAAAGGAACTTTTTAGCCAACCCAGTAATATGTTTTCAAATCAGGAAATGTGAGAACTACAGGTTTGTTCTAATTTTTCTAGATTTCTTTTGGCTATTCAAGGTTCCTTGAGATTTCCATATATGATCACAACATCCTAAATAGAAATAATTTTGATCCTTCCTTTCCAGTTTGAATTTTTTTTTCTTCCCTAATTACTCTGGCTAGAACTTCCACTACTGTGTTGAATATAAACTGTGAAAGTAGGCATCTTCCTGATCGTTGGATAAAAAGTTTTTTCCATTTTTTCCACCTTTGACTATTTTGATGTTAGGTATGGATTTTGCATATGTGCCCTTTATCATTTTGAGATAGTTTCCTTAGATGCTTGTTTTTTGGATTTTTTTTTTTAACCATAGAAAGGTGTTAATTTTGTGGAATGCTTTTTCTGCATCATTTGAAATTGAACATGTGAGTTTTTCCCCCTTCATTTTGATGTGGAGTATTTCATTGGTTGCAGTTCATATATGAACTATTTTTACATTCCAGGAATAAATCTCATTTGGTCGTGGTATATAGCTCTTTTAGTATGCTGCTGCATTTGGTTTGCTAGTATTTTGTTAAGAACTATTGCATCAACAACATAGGAAAACTAGCCTCTAGTTGTCTTTTCTTGAAGTGTGTTTGTCTGACTTTATACAGGTAATGCTGTCATCATACAGAGGCTTCTTAAAATGTGTTCAGTTGTGAGAAGAGTTTGAGAGGGATTGGTGTTCTTTAAATGTTTGTTTTAAAGTGAAGCCATCAGATTCAGGGCTTTTCTTTGTCAGGAGGTTTTTGATCGGTGATCAGTCTTCTTACTAGTTCTAGGTTTGTTTTTATATTCTGTTCTTGATTCAGCCTTAGTAGATTTTGTGTTTCTAGGAATTTGTCCCTTTCAACTAGTTTATCCAATTTGTTGGCATACACATGCCTCAGTACTGAGTAATGCCTTGTGACATTTCTTTCATTTCTGATTTTAGCAATTTAAAATGAAAGTGAAAAGTGAAGTCACTCAGTCGTGTCCGACTCTTTGTGACCCCATGGACTGTAGCTGACCAGGCTCCTCTGTCGCTGGGATTCTTCAGCAAGAATACTGGAGTGGGTTACCATTTCCTTCTCCAGGGGATCTTCCTGACCCAGGGATCAATCCTGGGTTTCCTGCATTGGAGGCAGACGCTTTAACCTCTGAGCCACCAGGGAAGCCCTTAGCAATTTAAGTCTTCCCTCTATTTTTCTTATTAGTTTTGCTAAAGGTTTGTCAATATTTTGATATTTTCATAAATATCAACTTTTGATTTTGTTGCTTTTCTATATTGCATTTACTTTTTCTATAATCTTTCTTTTTTTTTTTTGCTTTGTGTTTGCTGTTTTCTAGTTTCTTACAGTGAAAAGCTAGATTATTGACTTCAGATCTTCTGTTATCATGCATTTACAGCTATAAGTTTGCCGCTGAACACTACTTTAGCTGCACTCAAGAAGGTTTGATGTGTTATGTTTTCCTTTTCCTTCGTCTGATAGTTTGGTAACTTGCCTTGTGAGTTCATCTTTGACCCATCATTATTTTTAGACGCACATTGATTAATATTCACGTTTATGAATTTTCCAAGTTTTTGTATGTTACTGACTTCTGGTTTCATTTCATTGTGGTCAAGAATATGTGTGATTTTTAATTCTTTAAAATTTATTCAGACTTGTTTTACAGTCTTTTCTTGTGCACATGAGAAGAATGTGTATTCTGCTCTGGTAGGATAGGATACTCAACATCTGTCATGTCTAGTTAGTGTACAGTGTTGGTGAAATCTTCTGTTTATTTGTCAATCTTGTCTAATTGTTCTGTCCATTATTGGAGGTGGATATTGAAGTCTCCAGTTAATTGTTGATTTTTCTGTTTGTGCCTTTTCAAAGGGTGTGGGTGCCAGTGGATGAGGGGGATTGACTTAATGTTGCACACTATAAATATCTTTGATATTGATTGTGAGTGAAGTTGCCCAGTGATGTCCAACTCTTAGCGACCCTGTGGACTGTAGCCTGCCAGGCTCCACCATCCATGGGATTTTCCAGGCAATAATACCAGAGTGGGTTGCCATTTCTCCCCCAGGGGATCTTCCCAACCTGGGGATCAAATTCTGGTTTCCCACATTACAGGCAGAATCTTTACCATCTGAGCCATCAGGAAAACTGTTTATATTGATCATAAAGGGGGCCTGTAAATAAATATGACATATTGCACTTTTAATGAAAAGTACAAAAGTTAAACGATTCATAGAAAAAAATACAAATGCCTAATAACCATAGGAAAGAAGCTCAATTTCGTTTGTAATCAGGGAAATGCAAAATAGAAAGAGATAATCATTTTTAAAATTTTAAAAAGTCTAACAAAAATGTGAAACTTATTTGTAATATTAGAATATGAGGAGACAGGTATTCTCAAGCACTGTTGATGTGGCAAGTTGTTTTTTAAATTTTTGGTAGCTTAATAAATTTTTGGTGTTTTTACTATTTTGTTATGAATATACCTATGTATTCATCACCTTATTCTAGGTGAAACACTATCTTTTTTTTTTTAGCTATCAGTTCAGTTCAGTTTTTTAGTTGAAGGATAATTGCTTAACAGAATTTTGTTTTCTGTCAGTTCTCAGTATGAATCAGCCATAGGTATACATATACCCCCTCCCTTTTAAACCTTCCTCCCATCTCCCTCTTCATCCTCCCACTCTAGGTTGATACAGTGCCCCTGTTTGAGTTCCCTGAGACATACAGCAAATTCCCACTGGCTATCTATTTTACATATGGTAATGTGGGTTTCCACGTTACTCTCTCCGTACATCTCACCCTCTCCTCCGCTCTCCCAAATTCGTAAGTCTGTTGTTGATGTCTGTTACTCCACTGCTGCCTTGTAAATAAATTCTTCAGTACCATTTTTCTAAATTCCGTATATTTGCACTAGGATACGATATTTATCTTTCTCTTTCTGACTTAATTCACTCTGTATGATAGGCTCTAGGTTCATCCACTTCATTAGAACTGATTCAGACGCATTCTTTTTATGACTAATACTCCATTGGACTGCAAGGAGATCCAACCAGTCCATTCTAAAGGAGATCAGTCCTGGGTGTTCATTGGAAGGACTGATGCTAAAGCTGAAACTCCAATACTTTAGCCACCTCATGTGATGAGTTGACTCACTGGAAAAGACTCTGATGCTGGGAAGGATTGGGGGTGGGAGGAGAAGGGGACGACAGAGAATGAGGTGGCAGGATGGCATCACCAACTCGATGGACATGAGTTTGAGTGAACTCTGGGAGTTGGTGATGGACAGGGAGGCCTGGCATGCTGTGTTTCATGGGGTTGCAAAGAGTCGGACACGACTGAGCGACTGAACTGAACTGAATACTCCATTGTGTATATATACCATGACTTCTTTATCCATTCATCTGTTGATGGGCATCTAGGCTGTTTCCATGTTCTAGCTATTGCAAATAGTGCTGCAGTGAACACTGGGTACATGTGTCTTTTTCAGTTTTGGTTTCCTCAGGTTACATGCCTAGGAGTGTGATTGCTGGATCACATGGTGGTTTTATTCCTAGTTTTTTAAGGAATCTCCATACCATCTTCCATAGTGACTGTATCAATTTACATTCCCACCAACTGCAAGAATAGTCCCTTTGCTCCACACCCTCTGCAGCATTTATTGTTTGTAGACTTTTTGATGATGGCCATTCTGACCAGTGTGAGGTGATACCTCATTGTAGTTTTGATTTGCATTTGTCTAATAATGAGCAATGTTGAGCATCTTTTCATCTGTTTGTTAGTCATCTGTATGTCTTCTTTGCAGAAATGTCTGTATAGGTCTTTTCCCACTTTTTGATTGGGTTGTTTGCTTTTCTGGCATTGAGTTGTATGAACTGCTTGTATATTTTGGAAATTGATCCTTTGTCAGTTATTTCACTTGCTATTATTTTCTCCATTCTGAGGGTTGTCTTTTCACCTTGCTTATAACTTCCTTAGCTGTACAAAAACTTCTAAGTTTAATCAGGTCCCACTTGTTTCCTTTGTTTTTCTTTTCATTACTCTAGGAAGTGGGTCATGGAGGATCTTGCTTTGATTTATGTCATCAAGTGTTTTGCCTATATTTTCCTTTAAGAGTTTTATAGTTTCTGGTGTTACATTTACGTCTTTAATCCATCTGGAGTTTATCTTTGTGTATGGTGTTAGGAAATGTTCTAATTTCAATCTTTTACATGTTGCTGTCCAGCTTTCCCAGCACCATTTATTGAAGAGGCTGTCTTTGCCCCATTGTATATTCTTGCCTCCTTTGTCAAAAATAAGGTACCCATATCTTCATGGGTTTATTTCTGGGCTTTCTATTTTGTTCCTTTGGTCTGTATTTCTGCTTTTGTGCCAGAACCATGCTGTCTTAGTGACTGTAGCTTTGTAATATAATCTGAAGTCAGAAACGTGGATTCCTCCAGCTCCATTCTTCTTTCTCAAGACTGCTTTGGCTATTCGGGGTCTTTTGTGTTTCCATATGAATTGTGAAATTTTTTGTTCTAGTTCTATGTAAAATGCCATTGGTAATTGGATGGGGATCGTATTGAATCTGTAGTCTGTGTTTGGTAGTATAGTCATGTTCACAATATCGATTCTTTCTACTCAGGAACATGGAATATCTGTCCATCTGCTTTTGTCATCTTTGATTTCATTCATCAGTGTCTTACAATTTTCTTTGTACAATTCTTTTGTCACTTTCGGTAACTTTAGATATTTTCTTTTTGTTACAGTGGTGAATGGGATTGATTATTTAATTTCTCTTTCTGATTTATCATTGTTAGTGTATAGAAATGCAGGTGATTTCTCTGTATTGACTTTGTTTCCTATGACTTTGCTAAATTCACTGTTTAGATCTATTGATTTTCTGATAGTATGTTTAATGCTTTTTGTGTATACTATCATGTCATCTCCACACAATGAGAACTTCTTTTCCGATCTGGATTCCTTTTAATTTTTTTCTTTTCTAATTGCTGTAGCTAGGACTTTCAGAACTATATTGAATAATAGTGGTAAAAGTGGACACTCCTGTCTTGATGCTGATCTTAGGGGGAATGCTTTCAGTTTTTCACCATTGAGAATAATGTTTGCTGTAGGCTCATCATGTATGGCCTTTACTATGTTGAGGTAAGTTCTTTTGTGCCCATTATTTGAAGAGTTTTAATCATAAATGGGTGCTGAATTTTGTCAAAGGCTTTTTCTGCACCTATTGAGATTATCATATGGTTTTTATCTTTCAATTTGTAAATATGGTGCAGCACATTGATTGATTTGCGTATATTCCATATACTCCTTGCATCTCTGGAATAAACCCAACTTGATCATGGAGTATGAACCTTTTTGATGTGTTGCTGATTTCTGTTTGCTAAAATTTTGTTGAGGATTTTTGCATCTATGTTCATCAGTGATACTGGCCTGTAGTTTTCTTTGTCTGATTTTGATATCAGGGTGATGGTGGCCTCATAGAATGAGTTTGGAAGTGTTCCTTCCTCTGCAATTTTTGAAAGAGTTTTAGAAGGATAGGCATTAGCTCTTTTCTAAATGATAGAATTCTCCTGTGATTCTGGTCCTGGGTTTCTGTTTTTTGGGAGATTTTTCATCACAGTTTCGATTTCAGTGCTTGTAATTGCTTTGTTTCTAATTTCCATTTCTTCCTGGTTCAGTCTTGGAAGATTGAACTTTTCTAAGAATCTGTCCATTTCTTCCAGGTTGTCCATTTTATTGCCATGTGGTTGTTCATAATAGCCTCTTACAGTCCTTTTTATTTCTGCATTGTCTGTTGTAACCTCTCCTTTTTCATTTCTGATTTTGTTGATTTGATTATTCTCTCTTGTTTTCTTGATTGGTCTGGCTGAATGTTTCTCAATTTTGTTTATCGTCTCAAAGAACCAATTTTAAGTTTTATTAATCTTTACTATTGTTTCTTTTATTTCTTTTCTAATTATTTCCACTCTGATGTTTATGATTTGTTTCCTTCTGCTAATTTTGAGAATCCCAGAGATGGGGGAGCCTGGTGGGCTGCCGTCTATGGGGTCACAGAGTCGGACACGACTGAAGCGACTTAGCAGCAGCAGCAGCAGCAGCTAATTTTGCAGGGCAAGGGGTGTGTGGTTTGTCCTTTTTCCAGTTGTTTTAGGTGAAAGTTAGGTCGTTTCTGTGATGTTTTTCTTATTTTTTTAGGTAGGATTGTATTGCTGTAAACTTCCCTCTAAGAACTATTTTTGCTGCATCCTATAGATTTTGAGTTGTCTTGTTTTCATTGTCTTTTATTTCTAGAAATTTTTTGATTTCCCTTTTGATTTCTTTATTAACCTGTTGGTTATTTAGAAACATATTGTTTAATACGTTTGGTTTATTATACGTTTGGTCCATGGGTTTGTGCTTTTTACAGTTTTGTTTTCTTGTAATTGATATCTAGTCTCTTATCATTGTAGTCAGAAAAGATGCTTGATATGATTTCAGTTTTCTTAATGATTTTTTATTTTCTTAATGATTTTCTTAATGATGTTTGATTTGTTCCCCAAGATACCCAGGTCTATCCTGGAGAATATTCCACATGCACTTGAGAAGAATGTGTATTCTTTATTTCGATGGAATGTCCTGAAGATATCAATGAGATCCTTCTCACCTAATGTATCATTTAAGACTTGTGATTCCTTATTAATTTTCTGTTTTGATGATCTGTCCAGTCCATTGGTGTGGGTGGGGTGTTAAAGTCTCCTACTATTATTGTGTTACTGTCAATTTTTCCTTTTATGTCTCTTATTGTTTGTCTTACATGTTGAGGTGCTGCTATGTTGGGTGGATAGATATTAACAATTGTTATGTCTTCCTCTTGGATTGATCCCTTGTTCATTATGTAGTATTCCTAATCTCTTGTAATAGTCTTTATTTTAAGGTCTATTTTGTCTGATATGAGGATTACCACTCCAGCTTTCTTTTGCTTTCCAATTGCATGGAATATATTTTTCCATCCTCTCACTTTCAGTCTATATGTGTCTTTAGGTCTGAAGTGGGTTTCTTGTAGACAGTATGTACATGGGTCTTGTTTTTGTATCCATTCAGCCAGTCTGTGTCTTTTGGTCAGAGCATTTAATTCATTTACATTTAAGGTAGTTATTGATACTTCTAATGCCATTTTCTTAATTGTTTGGGTTTGATTTTGTAAATTGTTTTCTTGTATTTCTTGATTATACAGGTCCCTTTAATATTTGTTTTAAAGCTGGTTTGGTGGTACTGAATTCTCTTAACTTTTGCTTGTGCGCAAAGCTTTTGATTTCTCCATGAATTTGAAGGAGATCCTTGCTGGGTAGAGTAATCTTGGTGGTAGATTTAAAAGGGAATTTCAATACTTTAAATATATCTTACCATTCCCTTCTGGCCCACAGTTTCTGCTGAAAGATCAGCTGTTAAACGTATGGGGTTTACCTTGTATGTTACTTGTTACTTTATCCTTGCTGCTTTTAATATTCTTTCTTTGTGTTTAATCTTTATTAGTTTGATTAGTATGTGTCTTGGCATGTTTCTCCTTGGATTTATCCTGTATGGGACTTCTTGTGCCTCTTGTATTTGATTGACTATTTCCTTTTCCATGTTGGGGAAATCAACTATAATCCCTTCAAAAATTTTCTCATTCCCTTTCTTTTCTCTTCTTCTTGGACCCTTCTTTTCGAATGTTGGTGTGTTTGATATGGTCCCAAAGGTCTCTGAGACTGTCCTCAGTTCTTTTCTTTTTACTTTATTCTGCTCTTCAGAAGTTATTTCCACCATTTTGTGTTCCAGCTCACTGATTTGTTCTTCTGCTTCAGATATTCTCCTATTGATTTCTTCTAGTGTATTTTTAATTTCAGTAATTGTGTTGTTTGTTCTTTAGTTCTTCCAGGTCTTTGTCGATTGATTGTTGTATTTTCTCCATTCTGTTTTCAAGGTTTTTGATCATCTTTACTATCATTATTCTGAATTCTTTTTTCGGTAGCTCTCCTATTTCCTCTTCATTTATTTGTTTCTAGTTTGTTGTTTCATTTGTGCAGTATTTCTCTGCCTTTTCATTATTTTTTTTTTTTTAAACTTAATGTGTGTGAAGTCTCTTTTTTCCAGGCTCAAGGTTGAATTCTTTCTTCCTTTTGATTTCTGCCCTCCTAAGTTTGGTCCATTGGGTTGTGTAAGCTTCATGTAGCATGAGATTTGTGCTGAGTTTTTGTTTATTTTGTTTTCTTTTGTCTTGTTTTTCCTCTGATGGACAAAGCTGAGTGAGGTGGTAATCCTGTCTGCTGATTATTGGGTTGGTATTTTTGTTTTTTTTGTTTTTTGAATGAGGCATCTTGTATGGTAGTTGGGTGATGCCAAGTCTTGTATTTAAGTGGTTTCCTTTGTTTGAGTTCTCACTATTTGATATTCCTTAGGATTAGTTCTCTGGTAGTCTAGGGTCTTGGAATCAGTGCTCCCACTCCAAAGGCCCAGGGCTTGATCATTTGTCAGGAAGGAAGATTCCACCAGTGGTTGGCATTAAGTGAGAGTAAAACAAATGCCCAAAGATGAAAAACCGAAGATGAACCCCAGACAAATGGCAGTTGCAAATAAAGCAAATAAAAATTAAAATAATGGAATAGAAACATATACATTCAAAAGCAAAATTAAAACAGTCCAACAAAAATAAAGTATGATAAATTGACCAAGCAAACAATGGAAACCAAAAATTTTATATACCAGTAAAGAATAAAACTAACTAAGCACAAAATGGAAAACAAAACTAAAGCAAAGTGCCAAGTTGGGAATAAAGCAATGAAAACAAAACTAACAAATATTTTCAGGGAAAAGAAAAGAAAGAGTAGACATGCAAAGTTAAATAAAGGTAGATTAAGAATATTTATATACAGTAAAGAATAACTGCAAGAGGAAAAGATCAGTAGGAAAAGCAAACAAAGGACTAAATGTAGAAAAAAATAATAGGTTTAAAAAAGTTAAAAGTTAAAATTTTAAAAAGAGAAAAGAAAATAAAGAAAAATGGAAACTCCACAGAAATACAAAAGCCCAATGTGGAGGCAGAGGTTTATAACAACACTAAAAAGTGTAATTTAACAACAGCAAAAACTCAAACAATTAGATTTCATCATGCCAATAAAATCAACAACTACAACGGGCGGGGGGGAGAAAAAAGAGAAGAAAAAAATCCAAAAGAAACTATGGAACAAGTCAAAACATAATGATAAATACTCCAGTGTTCTTGCCTGGAGAATCCCAGGGACGGGGGACCCTGGTGGGCTTCTGTCTGTGGGGTCACACAGAGTCGGACACGACTGAAGTGACGCAGCAGCAGCAGAGTCACTGCTGTCAGAGTCCTTTCCCTTGCTGGGAGTGCTAGGATGCCCTGGGCTGATCTCTGGACCTGGTGTGGGGTCAGCTCAGATTCTAATCTGGCCCTGCCCCTATGTGTTCTTGCTAACAATGTCCACAGCTATCAGAACTAGTGCGTTTTCTTTGGTGGGAGCTCTCAATGTCCTTTTATAATACAGACACAGAATCTGCCTGGTTGATCATGTGGATTTATCTTTAGCTTGTACAGCTGTTGGGAAGGTTTTGGGTCTTCTTTCTTAGCCACAGTGCCCCTGGGTTTCAATTGTGGTTTTATTCCCACCTCTGCATGTGAGTCGTCCACCGGGGTTTGCTCCTGAGCTTGCCCTGGAGGACTTGAGTCTGCCCCAGTGAGGGCCAGTTGTGAAGGTGGTGCAGGTGCTTGGGTCGCAGGGGTTCTGGCAGCACTCAAGGGGATTGGTAGCTAGGGCAGCAGGAAATATAGTGCTCTAGAAGGGTATGGCAGCCAGTTTTGGCCTGTACACTCCAGTATTCTTGCCTGGACAACTCCCCTGACAGAGAAGCCTGGCAAGGCACAGTTAACAGGGTTGCAAAGAGCTGGACACAACAGAAGTGACCTCGCTTGCATAGACGTCAGAGTATTTTTGCCTGTGGCAGGTTTGGCCCATTGAAGGTTGAGCATGAAGGTGGCATAGCTGCCTGGGTCACGGGGACCCTGGCTGCGTCCAGTGTGCTTGGAAAGGACTGCCTCTGCCTCAGGAGTTTGGGCTCTATGAGAGTGTTTTTTCGAGCCTCTGGTAGCTGGTGATCAGCAGGCCTCTTTGGCTAGTATTTCTCTGCAGCCCTGCCTGTTCAGGTAATTAGAGGGCTCCTTTGCTGGGGATCCTTCTCTGTTTTTTGTCATGTCAGGCGCATAGAGGGGTCCCCCTGGCTAGAGTCCTACTCTGTAGATTGACGTGTCAGGTACTTAACGGGGCACGCTGGGTGGGGTCCTATTCTGTGGTTCACCCTATCAGGCAGTTGATGGGCCAGCCTCTATGCTGTTCAGCTGCAAATGCTGGCATTTGGAGAGAGAGAGGCTGTGGTAATGGCTCTACACCCAACGCGTGACTCAGCATTATCGCCTTTCCCCCATGGCTGCCTAACTTTCCTTTGCAGACATGTCCCACCACAGTCTCCTCCCTCACATCCCCTCGATCCGTCTGTGCACAGTCAACAGCAGTCCTCGCCCTGGGATTGCTCCATAATCCCTAAACTCCAGCTCCCAGCCACTGTGCCTTCTAAGGCACCTGCATCCCTGTCCAGGGTATGTATGGCTGTGGCAAGGACTGTTTGATTCTCATTCCATTTAGACTGCCACAGATCAGGTTTTCACTCTCAGCCTTAAATGTTTCTCCTCTGACTCAGACAGTTACCCCAATGTGGTGTCCAGATCCCTGCTTCAGTTCCTCCACCTGCCGAAGGCAGGTCCAATCTTACTGACACTCCTGTTTTCCCCCCTAGTTCATTCATTCTACCGAGTTTTGCACAGTTGTATATATTATTTTCTGCTGGTCAGGTACTCCTGTTCCCTCAGCTGGTGTTCTGCATGCGCTTCTGTGTCAAAGGTGTATTCCTGATGTATCCATGGAGAGAGATGTACTCCACGGCCCCCCTACTCCTCTGCCATCTTGTTCCTGAAACATTATCTCTTTTTCACCTAAATTTTATGTAAGCAGGTTTTTAAATATCACCTGAATTGCTTCCAAGCTTTTGTTTTTTTATTTGATTTTGGAAAGAATAATTTATAAGTGATATTGTTTCTTGTCGTATTACATCATACGAGAATTAATCTTTGACTCTCTTAGTGATGTTATGAATGGTCAGGTTTCAGGTATTAGTCTGTTTCTTCCCCTGTGAAATCCTTTATTCACTTTTACCAAATGGCTTTGTTGTTGTTGTTTAGTTGCTCGGTAGTGTCCGACAGTTGGCAACCCCATGGACTGCAGCACGCCAGGCCTCCCTGTCCTTCATTATCTTCCGGAGTTTGCTCAGACTCACGTTCATTGAGTCAGTGATGCCGACTCATCCTCTGCTGTTCCCTTCTCCTTGCTGCCTTCAATCTTTCCCAGCATCAGGGGTCTTTTCCAATGAATTGGCTCTTTGCGTTGGGTGCTCAATGTATTGGACCTTCAGCATCAGTCCTTCCAATGAACATTCAGGGTTGATTTCCTTTAGGAGTATCTGGTTTGATCTCCTTGCAGTCCAAGGGACTTTCAAGATTCTTCTCTAGCACCACAATTCGAAATCATCAATTCTTCAGCACTCAGCCTTCTTTATGGTCCAACACTTACATTCATACACGACTACTGAGAAAACCATAGCTTTGACTATACTGATCATTGTAGGCAAAGTGATGTATCTGCTTTTTAATACTGTCTAGGTTTGTTGTAGCTTTCCTTCCAAGAAGGAAAGGTCTTTTAATGATGTGCAGTGATTTTGGAGCCCAAGGAAATAAAGATAAAAACTATCACTGTTTTTACTTTTTCCCCATCTATTTGCTATGAAGTGATGGGACTGGATGCCATGAAGTTAGTTTTTTGAGCACTGAGTTTTAGGCCAGCTTTTTCTACTCTCTGCTTTCACCCTCATCAAGAGGCCCTTCACTTCCTCTTCACTTTCTGCCATCACAGTGGTATTGCATATCTGAGGTTATTGATATTTCTCCCAGCAATCTTGATTCACCCAGCCCAGCATTTCTTACGATGTGCTCCTCATATAAATTAAATAAACAGGGTGACAGTAAACAGCCTTGTAGTACCCTTTTCCTAATTTCAAGTCAGTCCGTTGTTCCATGTAAGGTTCTAACTGTTGCTTCTTCACCCGCATACAGATTTCTCAGGAGACCCGTAATGTGGTCTGATATTCCATCTCTTTAAGAATTCTCCACAATTTATTGTGATCCACACAGTCAAAGACTTTAGCATAGTCAATGAAGTAGAAGTAGATGATTTTCTGGAATTTCTTTGCTTTCTCTGTGAGCCAGTGAATGTTGGCAATTTGATTTCTGGCTACTCTGCCTTTTCTAAACCCAGCTTGTACATCTGAAAATTCTTGGTTCAGCTATTGCAGAAGCCTAGCTTAGAAGATTTTGAGCATAACCTAACTAGCATTTGAAATGAGTGCATCTGTATGGTAGTTTGTACATTCTTTGGCATTGCCGTTCTTTGGGATTGGAATGAAAACTGACCTTTTCCAGTGGCCACTGGTGAGTTTTCCACATTTGCTGACATATTGAGCGTAAGACTTTTAAGTGCATCATCTTTTAGTTTTGAAATAGTTCAGCTGGAATTCCAATACCTCTACTTGCCTTAGCCTTTTTCGTGTAATGCAGCCTTAGGTACTCTTGACTTCATACTCCAGGATGTCAGGTTCTAGATGAATGACCACACCTTCATGGTTTTCTGGGTCATTAAGACCTTATTTGTATAGTTCTTCTGTGTATTCTTGCCATCTCTTTTAAATCTCTTCTGCTTCTGTTAGTTCCTTACCATTGCTGTCCTTTATCATACCCACCCTTGCATGAACTATTCCCTTGATATCTCCAGTTTTCTTGAAGCAATATCTAGTCTTTCCCGTTCTATCATTTTCCTCTATTCTTTGCACTGTTCCTGTGAGAAGTCCTTGTTATCTCTCCTTGGTGTTCTCTGGAACTCTGTATTCAGTTGGGTATATCTTTCCCTTTCTCCCTTGCTTTTTTTACTTCTCTTCTTTCCTCAGCTATTTGTAAAGCCTCCTCAAATAACCACTTTGCCTTCTTTCTTTTTCTTTGGGATGTTTTGGTCAGTGACTCCTGTACAATATTATGAACCTGTCCATAGTTCTTAATACATCCTGGTCACCAGGGCTAATCCCTTTATTCATCACTTCCATGTATAATCATAAGGAATTTGATTTAGGTTTTACCTGAATGGCCTACTGGTTTTCCCTACTTTCTTCAATTTAAGATCTGAGCCACAGTCAGCTCCAGGCCTTGTTTTTGCTGACTGTATAGAGCTTCTTCATCTTTGGCTGCAAAGAATATAATCAGTCTGATTTCGTTATTGACCATTTGGTGGTGTCCTTGTGTAGGGTTGTAGCTCGTGTTGTTGGAAGAGTTGTTTGTTATGACCAGTGTGTTCTCTTGACAAAAATCTGTTAGCCTCTGCCCTTCTTCATTTTGTACTCCAAGGGCTTTTGTACTTGCCTATGATTCTGGGTATCTCTTGAGTTCCTACTTTTGCATTCCAGTCCTTTATGATGAAAAGGACATCTTTGGTGTTAGTTCTAGAAGGTCTTATAGGTCTTCATAGAACCATTCAGTTTTAACTTCTTCAGCAGCCTTGGTTGGAGGACAGACTTGGATTACTGTGATGCTGAATGGTTTGCCTTGGCAATGAACTGAGACCATTCTGTTACTTTTGAGACTGCACCCAGGTACTGCATTTCAGACTCTTGTTGACTAACCTAATATTCCAGGTTCCTCTGTGTGCTGCTGATCTGCTGACCGTGCCAGTTGTCTTGCTCATCCTGTTCGTCTGCCCGGGTTGTTTGCTGAACCCATGGTAGGCAAGGTGCGAGCTAAGAGGCTGGAAGAAAATGCTAGGGTCCATGGGAACTGCAGATGCATTTATTCTCTCCTGGCTGGTGCAGCAGCCATAGCATTAGACAGAACACAACATAACCGCACACAACCCTTCAGGGCTTCTCCAAGTGAAGTTTTTACTGGTGTACCACACAGAGTAGCCCGTGACCAAGCAAGTACCTCGTGATGCACATGTGCAGTGCTGTAGGTGGTCTCAGATGCTCCATAATTGCGCAGGGCCACTGATTACAGAACATGGGGCGTATGAGAGAGCTTGGGGCAAGAGAGCCTGACCACACCATCGTGGCTAATTTGCTCTTTCCCTACACTATGCAGTACTGTTCTTTATACCATTGGAGTTTACTTTCACCACCAGCCACCATCACAGGTGAGCATCATTTCTGCTTTGGCCCAGCCACTTCATTCTTTTTGGAGCTATTTGTAATTGTCTTCCACTCTTTCCCAGTGGTATATTGGACACAATCTGACCTGGCGGGCTCATCATCCGGTGTCATATCTTTTTGCCTTATATGGGGTTCTCACGGCAAGAATACTGAAATGGTTTGCCATTCCCTCCTCCAGTGGACCACATTTTGTCAGAACTCTCCACTATGACCTGTCCATATTGCGTAGCCTTGCATGACATAAGCCCCATTGCCATGACAAGGCTGTGATTCATGAAGGGACATAATGACTTTAAGGCCATTAATAGTTATTGCCTGGATTTACTATTTCATTGTGCTTACAAAGTGTGAAAGTAATGTTAATCATTCCTTTTTCATTCATTATCAGAATTCTTAAAAAGAACTTTAGCTAATCAGTGTTTGGTTTTCCTGAGATGTAGAAAAGGGCAATACATGCTTCTCTCTCATTTTTCCCCACATTTACCAGTTTTCAGAATAATAGCTTAGTTTTCCAACATCCACCAAAGATCTTATATTTCAATTCATTCAGTCCTTCCCCAGTAGGGGTCCCTTTAGATTGGTTCCTGAATTCTTTTGATATGACCATAATTATCTATAGCGTCCTTGCTTTTGACAAAATATGTTCCAAGATCATGTGTTTTTTTGACCGAAAATCTTAAATCAACTTATTGTCCAAAATTTTCAATTTTCTTTTAGTGGGAAATGACGTTTCAAGACAACAATCTGTGCCTTAGGAGGTGTTCACTCCTGTTAGGTTGCTCATTTTTTTGTAGACCTTCTCAGTGAGTAGAATTAGGAAATCCTATTTTCCTTTAAGGTAATTATACCACAATCTATATTGATATTTTTAAAGCAAATTTAAGATTTCAAGTTTTTACTTCTTTCATTTTACATTTTATCTTTTTCTCTTACAATGAAAATCTTGGTTCCTAGAGGTAATAGCATAGTAACTTATTTACTGTGTGCTACTAGATACATTTGAAGATTCAGAAAATAAAACAGTGTTACTAGTACCAACATGATTACTTTAAAACAGCTTAGTTTGTTTTTATGTATTTTTTAATTTTTTTGATCCTTAGGAAGTCCATTCTAATTCTGTATTTTAAAGTGACTAAACAACGCCTTTGACTGTGTGGATCACAATAAACTGTGGAACATTCTGAACGAGATGGGAATATCAGACCACCTGACCTGCCTCTTGAGAAACCTGTATGCAGGTCAGGAAGCAACAGTGAGAAGTGGACATGGAACAACAGACTGGTTCCAAATAGGAAAAGGAGTACGTCAAGGTTGTGTATTGTCACCCTGCTTATTTAACTTATATGCAGAGTACATCATGAGGAACGCTGGGCTGGAAGAACCACAAGCTGGAATCAAGATTGCTGGGAGAAATATCAATAACCTCAGATATGCAGATGACACCACCCTTATGGCAGAAAGTGAAGAAGAACTCAAAAGCCTCTTGATGAAAGTGAGAGAGTGAAAAGGTTGGTTTGAAGCTCAACATTCAGAAAACTAAGATCATGGCATCTGGTCCCATCACTTCATGGGAAATAGATGGGGAAGCAGTGGAAAGAGTGTCAGACTTTATTTCTTGGGGCTCCAAAATCACTTCAGATGCTGATTGCAGCCATGAAATTAAAAGACGCTTACTCCTTGGAAGGAAAGTTATGACCAACCTAAGTAGCATATTAAAAAGCAGAGACATTACTTTGCCAACCAAGGTCCGTCTAGTCAAGGCTATGGTTTTTCCCGTGGTCATGAATGGATGTGAGAGTTGGACTGTGAAGAAAGCTGATCGCCGAAGAATTGATGCTTTTGAACTGTGGTGCTGGAGAAGACTCTTGAGAGTCCCTTGGACTGCAAGGAGATCCAGCCAGTCCATTCTAAAGGAGATCAGTCCTGGGTGTTCATTGGAAGGACTGATGCTAAAGCTGAAACTGCAATACTTTGGCCACCTCATGTGACGAGTTGACTCACTGGAGAAGAGTCTGATGCTGGGTAGGATTGGGAGTGGGAGGAGAAGGGGACGATGGAGAATGAGATGGCTGGATGGCATCACTGACTCGATGGACATGAGTTTGAGTGAACTCCAGAAGTTGGTGGTGGACAGGGAGGCCTGGCGTGCTGTGATTCATGGGTTCGCAAAGAGTCGGACACGACTGAGCGACTGAACTGAACTGAACTGAAACCACACCTTGATACACAGGTTGATTTATTTCATTTGGATTTAATTTTGTTTTAGGTTCAGATGGTAAAGAATCTGCCTGCAGTGCAGGAGACCCAGGTTCGATCCCTGGGTCGAGAAGATCCCCTGGAGAAGGGAATGGCTACCCACTCCAGTATTCTTGCCTGCAGAATTCCAGGGACAGAGCAGACTGGTGGGCTCCATGGGAATGCAAAGAGTAGGACGTGACTGTGTGACTTTCACTTTCAAACCATCTATAATCCTTTGTTCCAAAAGCAGATGTATGAAACAAGATATGAAATCTTCCTTCTATCTGTCACCCCCATTTCTCTCCCTCCTTCTCATGTTTGTAACTGATTTTCTTTGGATACTGCTTTGGATGCTTCCTTCCACCTGTGTTTTGTTTTTTATTATAATCAAATGTGTGTGTGTGCATAGGTATTGCTAGTAATTGATCTCTTAGATAAAAAATACTGTATGTGCCTTGCTTTTTTTACTTAGCAACATATTCTGATCATTGCTCCAAAGCAATATGTAGACAGCTTTTTTTAATCACTGTGTAACACTCTAGTGTGTGGATTTACTATGGTCTGTTCTAGTAGTGTTCATTGGAAGGACTGATGCTAAAGCTGAAACTGCAATACTTTGGCCACCTCATGTGACGAGTTGACTCACTGGAAAAGACTCTGATGCTGGGAAAGGTTGGGGGCGGGAGGAGAAGGGGACGACAGAGAATGAGATGGCTGGATGGCATCACCGACTCTGTGGACATGAGTTTGAGTGAACTCCGGGAGTTGGTGATGGACAGGGAGGCCTGGTGTGCTGTGATTCATGGGGTCACGGAGAGTCGGACACGACTGAGCAACTGAACTGAACTGATTCTGGTAGTACTTTACTGAATGAACTGAGTCCCTTGAGGGGAAAGCCCTATTGAAGTGTTCCAGAGCCCTGTCTATATGACCCCTTATGTTATTCCTGTTTTTTCTTTGGGACAAATCCCTAAAGTGGAATGGTTGCTTTGAAGGATAAATATGTAAGTGATTTTGTAGATGTTGCCACATTGTACGATTTTTCATGCCATTAGCAATATGAGGGAATATTGTCAAAGTTTGAAAGATTTGCTTGATCTGACAATGAGAAATTATCTGAGTAAAGGTCAGTTTGCAGTTTTCTTATTATGAATGAAGTTGTTGAAGGGCTATTTGATATAATAACTTATTCTATGAACAATTTGTCTTTTGCCCATCTTGCTGTTGGGTTTTGAGTCTTTTCCTGATTTTTTTTTAAAGAAGCATTGTGTGTGTTAGAGACATTTGTTGATTAGCTGATGTAATCTGAAGTGGGTTTTTTTTTTCCCACTCACAGTTTGTATTGCTTTCTTATTATAATTTTTTCTTATTGACTATAATTTAAAGTGTGTTTAACCTTTGGCCCTACAATTCCACTTTTAGGAATTTATCCTAGAATACTGTACATTTGTATATATAAAAGGATATTAATTGTCCCAGCAGTTCTACTGCTTAATGCACAGCCAAGAGAATTATGTTCTATAAAAATTTGTGCATCAGTGTTTATACTAGCATTATTTGTAATAGCCAAAGGTAGAAAGAACTCAACTGTCTAGTAAACTGATAAATGAATAAGTAGAATGCAGTACATTAACACAATAGAATATTATTTGGCCATAGAACTGAATAATGAACATTGATGAACTTTGAAAATATTATGCTGAATGGAAGCAGCAAGACACAGTAAGCCACATATTGTATGATTCCATTTGTGAATTCTGTTTACATATGATACTAGAATAGGCAAATCTGCAGAGACAGATTTAGAAGTTAGATTGTTACCTGGGGATGGGGTAAGGAGAAAATGGGGAATGACTGCTCATGGGTATGGGACTTCTTTTTGGGTGATGGTTTTAAAACTGTGAATATATGGGAAGGTGAATTTTATGAGATATGCATTATATCTCAATAAACATTTTTAGTGATTATCACTAACCTAATCATGAGAGAACATTAGACAAATTCAAATTGAAGGACTTTCTACAAAATAACTGGTAAAGTATATACCAATACTTCTTGAAAGTGTCAAGATCATGAAAATATAAAATAAAAATCTTAGGAATCATCTCAGATTGGAAAAGTAAGGAAACATGAGAACTAAATGCAGTGTGAAATCCTTGATTAAATTCTAAACTAGGAAAAATAAATTAGTGGGAAAAAAGTGAATTCAAATAAGATTCGTGAATTAACTAAAGCAGTGTAGCGACGTTAGCTTCCAGGTTTGAATAATTATACCATAGTTACTTAATATGTTAACATTTGGGGAAGCTTGTAAGGGATATATATACAAAGACTCTACTGGTTTCTGTAGGTTTAAAATTATCTTTAAAATGTTTTAAAATAAAAATTATTATATCAACAACATTAAAAAAGACAAAACTCCATTGATATCCATCAACATGGAATGGTTAAAATAATGGTATTTTCACACAGTGGAATACAGTGTATCCGTTACAGAGAACAAGAATTTGTATACAGTGACATGGAAAAATAGGTTAAGGTATTCATAAAAAAGAAAGAAGATACATATTTTGTTACCATTTATGTAAAAGAGTGTTTTTACCTATAATGTACATGTGTAAAAATATTGATGCATTTCTAGCATTGTGACTGCCTATGGAGAGTAGAACATATATTAATATATTAACTTACTTTAAGGTTTTATGACTTTCATATGTTCATGTGACAGTTGTACTGTTTTTATGTATGTCTATTCCATAAAAAGGAATGCAGAAAGATAATTAACTCATTAGTGATAGCTACGGTGAATGGTGTTGAATTCATGGTATCCGAAGAAGAATTCACTCTGGGACCAAAGACGCAGCCTCAGTCATTCAGAGCTTTGTGTAGCAGAGATTTTATTAAAGTTAAAGAATAGAGAGGCGCTTTCAGGGAAAGGCACTGGAAGGGGGTAGGAGAGTACCCACCGTCGCTGCTTTAGCCAGGTATTATATATACCTCAAGGCTGTGAAAGTTTTACCAGGATCCTCTCTCTCAGCTTACATCTTGCTGCTGCTAAGTCACTTAAGTCATGTCCGACTATGTGCGACCCCATAGACGGAAGCCCACCAGGCTCCCCCGTCCCTGGGATTCTCCCGGCAAGAACACTGGAGTGGGTTGCCATTTCCTTCTCCAATGTGTGAAAGTGAAAAGTGGAAGTGAAGTCGCTCAGTCGTGTCCGACCCTTAGCGACCCCATGGACTGCAGCCTACCAGGCTCCTCCATCCATGGGATTTTGTAGGCAAGAGTACTGGAGTGGCTTGCCAGTGCCTTCTCCGAGCTTACATGAGATAACATCAAAACAAGATTAACCAAAGGGAACAGGTCTCTGAACAAGATATCTCTGGTTGGGATATATTGTATCCACATAATCAAGGGCATAGGTTTTTGAAGAAAAACAGGTTTCTGAGTAAGATACATTGTTTTATTGTATAATCATTAGCTCTGAGGTTAGAGTTAGTCTTAGGCAAAATAGATTGTTGCCATAGCAATTCAGAGGCCTAAGGGGAAAGAATGTAAAAAAAGGGTTGCCTCCTCCTTTTCCTCAAGGGCCCTGGACTCCCTATCAACCTACCTATAAATTAACTCTCTTATTAGTCTCTACTGTTTAACTCTTTTATTGTCTCTGCTGCTACATAAAACATTAAGATAAAAGAGAAGTGCTAAGTCCAAGTATGTAATTCCCTTAAAAACGCCTGTCATGTATTTGATATTTTGGCTTTTTGTGTTAAGCTCATTAGGTAACTTTTAGGATTATATGTGCAGTGATTCATTGGTTGATTGCTGTGTCTGGCTTTGAATGAAGTCCAGGGAGTACTTGTTTTGCATTGTGTATTGTTTTGATGACTAGTTACAAACTCCTGTGGTCAGAAGGTAAAGAATCTGCCTGCAGTACAGGAGACCCAGGTTTGATCCCTGGGTCGGGAACATCCCCTGCAGAAGGGAATTGCTACCCACTCCAGTATTCTTGCCTGGAGAATCCCATGGATGGAGGAGCCTGGCTGGCTACAGTCCATGGGTCACAAAGAGTCAAAGACAACTGGGTGACTAGAATTTTCACTTTTTTGCAAACTCCTGTATAACCAGAGTGATGTTAAACCTCTCGGCATGTCTCCTGAGGACAGAATCAAAGTAGGCTTAATTAAGAGAGCTGAGAGTTGAAGTTGTTTTCCTTCTTAAGCAATACAGTGTTAATTCCTCACATTGAAAGAAAAAAATGAGTGCTTACTCTTTTCCTATAATGGGTAATATACAGTCTTTTAAACAGAATGCTATGGACCATGCCTTTTATTACCTACAAGCTAACTTTGAATATGCTAGGAAAATCATCACTAAGGTAAAAAATAGCTCCTGTAGTAAGCACCCTGGAGCACCCTGTGTGTGAAAGGAAACTCTAAGACAAGTCTAGACCTTTGACTGCTCTTGGATGTCTCTGTTTGGGGTTTTTGTTTGAAAGAAATAGGTCTTAATCCATATGGGCCTCTCATCATCTTTAACAACACAGGCTTCCTTTCCTTCAGTTTCAGCCACTTTTGCAGATCTTCTCCAAAGGAGGAAAAGAATGCTCTTTGGGGGTCTCTTACATGATTTTGAATATCCACATGCATATATATATATATATATATAAAATCTACCTATATGTATCTGTGTAAGTGAACTCACTCAGTCGTGTCTGACCCTTTGCAATCCCATGGATTATAACCTACCAGGCTTCTCCATCCATGGAATTTTCCAGGCAAGAGTACTGGAGTGGGTTGCCATTTCCGTCTCCAGGGGCTTTTCCTGACCCAGGGATCGAACCCGGTTCACCCGCATTGCAGGCATATATATTTGTACATATATATGTGTACATATAAATTTTCTTTAATTGTGGTAAAATTATAGATAATATAAAGCAATTAAGATGTTAAATTTTAAGTGTTCAGTTCAGTAGTATTAAGTATATTTGCATTGTTAGCAGAACATTTTCATCTTGCAAAGTAAACTATACCCAGTAAATAACAATTTCCTCTTTCTACCTACTCCATCTGGCATCCACCATTCTACTCTTTGTTTCTATGTTCAGCTACTCTAGTTATCTCGTATAAGTGGAACCATAAGGTATTTGATTTTTTGTGTGTGTGACTGGTTTATTTCACTTAACATAGTGTCCTCAAGGTTCATTCATGTTGTAACCTGTTTCACATGCTTATATTTTAAGTTCAGATGTCACCCTCATTCCCCTGCTCCCACCACCACTGTTACTGTGAACTAATTTTTTGTAGCTTAGTGTTCAAAAAATGATTTCTCAGAAATTCTTGTTTCTCTTTGTAACCACAAACGTCTATAATAAATATAATGATTATTCCATCTCCTTTTTAAAATAGAAGTAAAAAAGGATGTTTGTGATGGAGGTTATTCTTTAATCTCACACATTTTTCATTGAGTTATGTTTGGACTAAGGGTGAGATTGGGGAGCTACAGAGGAGACTCAAAACAGTGTTGAGTTTAATCATGAGGGCAAGGGGGTGGTGGTTATATCAGTTCCTATTAGTATTTGCTTTTTATAAGGCCACCTCATGCAACGAGTTGACTCACTGGAAAAGACTCTGATGCTGGGAAAGGTTGGGGGCGGGAGGAGAAGGGGACGACGGAGAATGAGATGGCTGGATGGCATCACTGACTCTGTGGACATGAGTTTGAGTGTACTCCGGGAGTTGGTGATGGACAGGGAGGCCTGGCGTGCTGTGATTCATGGGGTCGCGGAGAGTCGGACACGACTGAGCGACTGAACTGAACTGAACCCTAAAATTTAGTGACTTAAAACAAGTATTCCTTGGATTAGCAGTTTCGGCTAATCTCAGTGTGGGGTTCTTCACTGCATTTTTCTCTTTTGGAGGGGTGAAGGGAGTTACTCATACTTCTTCAGTCATCTGCTGGCTTAACTGGAGTTGTATGATCTCAGCTGGCCTTGCCCCTATATCAGGCCCTTGATTGATCTAGACAGCCTCATAGGGAGAGTCTCATATGCTCTCATCCTTGTATGCCTAGATGGGATTTCTCTGTGGACTTGAAGGCCTCTGGAGGCCTTCGTCAGAGGTCTGTGTTGTTACTTTATCTGATATATGTTGGTTAGATCAAGTTGCTAAGCCCCTCCATATCTCAGGAAGTGGAGAAATCTAATGAAATTGACAGCACAGTCATACTGTTAAAAGGTTTAGTGTACAGGAATGGGAAGAATCTGTATTTCATTTTTTGATGTCTTTCACAGGACTTCCCTGTAGCTTAAACAGTAAAGAGTCTGCCTGTGAGACAGGAGACCAGGGTTCGATCCCTGGGTTGGGAAGTTCCTCTGGTGAAGAGAATGACAATCCACTCCAGTATTCTTGCCTGGAGAATTCCATGGACAGAGAAGCCTGGTGGACTACAGTCCATGGGGTCGCAAAGAGTTGGACACGACTGAGCAGCTAACACACAAACACACACAGGACTAATGGGATGAGATTTGCATTTTAGAATGATCACTGTTGAGTGTAGTGTTGAGAAAGATTTGGAGGGGGTAGTGAGTTAAGAGTAGTCAAGGCAGGATCATCATCTGTGGGAGAGATGTGAATGTTTAAAGACATTACAAACTTTTCATCCTGTGCTTCAAAATATCTCAAGATGTTCCATACTGGTTTATAAAGGGGCAAAACGGAGAGGGATTTAAGTTGACTTAAAACTCAACATTCAGAAAACTTTAGATCCTGGCATCTGGTCCCATCACTTCATGGCAAATGGATGGGGAAACAGTGGAAATAGTGAGAGACTTTATTTCTGGGGACTCCAGAATCGCTGCAGATGGTGACAGCAGCCATGAAATTAAAAGACGCTTGCTCCTTGGGAGAAAAGCGGTGACCAACCTAGACAGCATATTAAAAAGCAGAGTTTGCCGACAAAGGTCCATCTAATCAAGCTATGGTTTTTCCAATTGTCATGTATGGATGTGAGAGCTGGACTATAAAGAAAGCTGAGTGCCAAAGAATTGATGCTTTTGAACTGTGGTGTTGGAGAAGACTCTTGAGAGTCCCTTGGACTGCAAGGAGATCCAGCCAGTGAATCCTAAAGGAAATCAGTCCTGAATATTTTTTTGGAAGGACTGATGCTGAAACTGAAACTCCAGTAATTGGCCACCTGATGCGAAGAACTGACTCATTTGAAAAGACCCTGATTTGGGGGAAGATTGAAGGCAGGAGGAGATGGGATGACAAAGGATGAGATGGTTGGGTGGCATCACCGACTCGATGGACATGAGTTTGAGCAAGCTCCTGGAGGTGGTGATGGACAGGGAGGCCTGGCATGCTGCAGTCCCAGGGGTCACAAAGAGTTGGACATGACTGAGTGACTGAACTGAACTGACTGATGACTGAAGATGGAGAGGGGAGACATTGAACTGATCCAGAGAGGCTTTGCTACATCAAGCTCAACTGGAAATAATTAGTTAAAAGTTTAGTAAATTGTTTCTAATTAGCTCATACTTTAAAGATGCATGTTTTGGGCTTCCCTGGTGGCTCAGAGGTTAAAGCATCTGCCTCCAATGCGGGAGACCCGGGTTCGATCCCTGGGTCGGGAAGATCCCCTGGAGAAGGAAACGGTAACCCACTCCAGTATTCTTACCTAGAGACTCCCATGGACGGAGAAGCCTGGTAGGCTACAGTCCACGGGGTCGCAAAGAGTCAGACACGACTGAGCGACGGAACGGAACAGTGCTGCTTTTTTAATCAGCATACTAGCCATGGAGAACTTTAGGAAGAATTGAAAGGAAAGCAGATATATATTCGTCACCGTCTCCTATACAGTTCCCCACACAAAATTCCCACTATATCAAGGCCTGGCTGTCAAGCCACATTCATATTTGCTAAGGATGAATGATAATTAAAGTAGTTTTCATAGAGATGAAAGAAAGTGTTCGCATTTTAGAAGAGATGTTAAACAATTTTTAACTGACAGATATAAACATTTAATATTTGAACAAAAGGCAGGTTGTCTTTTTTTGCAAGGTGTCAAACATAGCATAATTGTCTAAGGATATATGCCCACAAACTGAGTGCCTCTTTTTATATTTAATTAGCATTGTAGCCATGTGGATCTCTATTCTTCATAAATAGAACTTGCCTGGGAAAGAGTTCTACACTAAACCACAGAAACTGCAAATGAGAAATAGGGTGACCTTCCTTTGCTTCCTAGTGTGAGCAGTTTTCAAAGGTTTTGGGTGTTTTTATTTGCTTTTTTAAAAATTCTTGTGTGCATGATGATTGATAAAATGAATAACTTAACAAGGATAGTTGTGCAGTTTGTTGACATCTATTCATCCACATTTTGAGAATAGATTCTTTTGCAGTGTGGGGGTAGGTAATTTAAACCTAGAAAAGGGGACGACAGAGAGTGAGATGGCTGGATGGCATCACCGACTCGATGGACATGAGTTTGAGTGAACTCTGGGAGTTGGTGATGGACAGGGAGGCCTGGCGTGCTGTGATTTATAGGGTCGCAGAGTCGGACACGATTGAGCGACTGAACTGAACTGAATTTGGAAATTATTGGTAAATGCATATAAACTATTTACTTTTTTAAATTTATTTTTATCATTACTTCTGCTTTTGTTTTCATTCTGTAGATTTTAAAACAGATTACAGATATCTTCTGTTTTAAAATTTTAATACGTTAGTTTGATTTAAGGACTTAAAGAAGTCTTCAGTACCATTATTATGATGAGTAGAAGTCTTGAGTATCACTTAATGCCTATTCTGTTTTCAAATTTCTATGATTGGGTTGATGAAAAATTAATTGATCTAAGAAAGAAATGAAAATTTGGGGGCTGAACTTGAGGTTTTTAACCAAGAGGAGCATGTCAGAAAACTCTGAAAATCATTTGGTCCATACACAGTTATATCACTGCACTTCTTCAGAGCTCAAGACAGAGTTATATCCAGTGTTTTTGAGACAGAGGGCTATACATCAACTAACATATTATTGACAGCTTACACAATCCATATCTGAGAGCCATGTGACCCCTTATCAAGAAAGAATGTTATATTTAAGGTGTTGTCTTAGGAGAATGTTGCCATTTATGGATGAGGGGAAATTTCTACTGATGGGAAAGGTTTGGTTGATGCATAAGGCAGATAAACCATCCACAGTGGGGAGAGGGGAGGCCAGAGGGCAGGGAAAGTTTTTTATGTTTAATTTTTTCTTATCTTGTTTTAAAATGTGAGTTTTACTTCACAATTGACTCGATTTTTCCCGTTAGTCCAAACCCAAAGTCCACATGTTGCTTTTGGTTAGTATTGCTCAAACTTGTTTTACTCTGTATACTAATGTAGTATTGGTTCTCCTTTTTATCCTCTCCATGCCATGTCTTTGAGGAATATGGGTCATTTTTCCTAAATTCTAGATTTTGTTGTTTTGAGACCAGAGAAAAACCGTTATTTTTTCCAAAGAGTTCCTTCTTCCATCTCACCCGCATTTTGTTGAGGGCTTGTTACAGTGGGTTGTACTATTTGGAGTACATCTCTGAACAAAACAAATTTTAAAAATCCATTTCCTTCATGGCATTTGCATTTCCAGTCTAGGGGAGGTAGAGGGTAAACAAAAATGAAGTTTGTGAGACATCTTCTAGAAAACCATAGCAGATAACAAAGGAAATAGGGAGTGTAGGACCATGTTGGATGTGTCAGGTGTGTGACTCAGTGCAGTAGGAGCCAGCAAGGGTGCAGAAGAGGATCAGTTTACATTTAAATGGTTGCTATGGCTAAGAACTGTACAAAAAAGATCTTCATGACCAAGATAGTCATGATAACGTGATCACTGACCTAGAGCCAGACATCTTGGAATGTGAAGTCAAGTGGGCCTTAGAAAGCATCACTACGAACAAAGCTAGTGGAGGTGATGGAATTCCAGTTGAGCTATTTCAAGTCTTGAAAGATGATGCTGTGAAAGTGCTGCACTCAATATGCCAGCAGATTTGGAAAACTCAGCAGTGGCCACAGGACTGGAAGAGGTCAGTCTTCATTCCAATCCCAAAGAAAGGCAATGCCAAAGAATGCTCAAACTACCGCACAATTGCACTCATCTCACACGCTAGTAAAGTCATGCTCAAAATTCTCCAAGCCAGGCTTCAGCAGTATATAAACCGTGAACTCCCAGATGTTCAAGCAGGTTTTAGAAAAGGCAGAGGCACCAGAGATCAAATTGCCAACATCCGCTGGATCATGGAGAAAGCAAGAGAGTTTCAGAAAAACATCTATTTCTGCTTTATTGACTATGCCAAAGCCTTTGACTGTGTCGATCACAATAAACTGTGGAACATTCTGAAAGAGATGGGAATCCCAGACCACCTGACCTGCCTCTTGAGAAACCTGTATGCAGGTCAGGAAGCAACTGTTAGAACTGGACATGGAACAACAGACTGGTTCCAAATAGGAAAAGGTGTACGTCAAGGTTGTATATTGTCACCTTGCTTATTTAACTTATATGCAGAGTACATCATGAGGAACGCTGGGCTGGAAGAAGCACAAGCTGGAATCAAGATTGCCGGGAGAAATATCAATAACCTCAGATATGCAGATGACACTACCCTTATGGCAGAAAGTGAAGAGGAACTCAAAAGCCTCTTGATGAAAGTGAAAGAGGAGAGTGAAAAGGTTGGCTTGAAGCTCAACATTCAGAAAACAAAGATCATGGCATCTGGTCCCATCACTTCATGGGAAATAGATGGAAAAACAGTGGAAACAGTGTCAGACTTCGTTTTTTTGGGCTCCAAAATCACTGCAGATGCTGATTGCAGCCATGAAATTAAAAGACGCTTGCTCCTTGGAAGGAAAGTTATGACCAACCTTGATAGTATATTAAAAAGCAGAGACATTACTTTGCCAACCAAGGTCCGTCTAGTCAAGGCAATGGTTTTTCCCGTGGTCATGTATGGATGTGAGAGTTGGACTGTGAAGAAGGCTGATCGCCGAAGAATCGATGCTTTTGAACTGTGGTGTTGGAGAAGACTCTTGAGAGTCCCTTATACTGCAAGGAGATCCAACCAGTCCATTCTAGAGGAGATCAATCCTGGATGTTCATTGGAGGGACTGATGCTAAAGCTGAAACTGCAATACTTTGGCCACCTCATGCGACGAGTTGACTCACTGGAAAAGACTCTGATGCTGGGAAAGGTTGGGGGCGGGAGGAGAAGGGGACGACGGAGAATGAGATGGCTGGATGGCATCACCGACTCGATGGACATGAGTTTGAGTGAACTCCGGGAGTTGGTGATGGACAGGGAGGCCTGGCGTGCTGTGATTCATGGGGTCGCGGAGAGTCGGACACGACTGAGCGACTGAACTGAACTGAACTGAACTGATGGCTACCTTGCAAGAGATGAAGGAGCTAGGATGAAAAGCTACTCTATAATTGGTGCAGTTACAACTCAGATGGGACTTGAACCCCCCTCTCTTTTAATTGAGATCCCACACCTGGACTCAGGGCTTAATGAAGCTTGGGTTCTTAATGTTGTGTCACAGAAAGAATTCAGTGACAGACAGACTTGAGTCATGTCCGACTCTGCGACCCCATGAACTATAGCTCGCCAGACTCCTCTGTCCTCCACTGTCTCCTGAAGTTGACTCATATTCATGTCCATTGAGTCAGTTATACTATCTAACCATCTCATCCTTTGCTGCCCCCTTCTCCTTTTGCCTTCATTCTTTCCCAGAATCAGGGTCTTTAACAGTGAGTCAGCTTTTTGCATCAGGTGGCCAAAGTATTAGAGCTTCAGCCACAACCCTTTCAATGAATATTCACAGTTGATTTCCTTTAGGATTGACTGGTTTGATCTCCTTGCCATCCAAGGGACTCTCAAGAGTCTTCTCTCGCATCACAGCCAGAAAGCATCAATTCTTGGATGCTCAGCCTTCTTTATGGACCAACTCACATCCTTATATGACTATTGGGAAAACATAGCTTTGACTATACAGATCTCTCTGTTGGCAAAGTGACGTCTCTGCCCTTTAATATGCTATCTAGGTTTGTCATAGCTTTCTTTCCAGGGAGCAAGTGTCTTTTAATTTCATGGTTGCAGTCACTATCTGCAGTGACTTTGGGACCCAAGAAAATAAAATCTGTCACTGCTTCCACTCTGTCCCCTTCTATTTGCCATGAAGTGATGGGACTGGATGCCTAATCTTAGTATTTTTAATGTTGAGTTTCAAGCCAGCTTTTACACTCTCCTTCTTCACCCCCATCAAGAAACTCTTTAGTTCCTCTTCACCTTCTGCCATTTGAGTGGTATCATCTGCATATCTGAGGTTATTAATATTTCTCCCTGCAGTCTTGATTCCAGTTTGTAATTCATCCAGCCTGGCAGTTCACATGGTGTACTCTGTGTGTATGTAAGTTAAATACGCAGGGTGACAATATATGGTCTTGTCATGTTCATTCCCCAATTTGGAACCAGTCATTACATGTCCAGTTCTAACTGTTGCTTCTTGACCCACACATAGGTTTCTCAGGAGACCTAATTGAGTCTAACCAGTTTATGTTCTATATATCCTAGGCTATGTCATTCTTCTAAAGGTTGTACCCTCTACCCTCCTGTTTCAAAACCTGGTTTGAAGGTTCTGTTATAATAAAGATCTTCTTTTGTTTTAATTGTTCAGGGCTTAAATGGTCCTTTTTTTGTTTTTAAAATTTTGTAAAATGCTTTCCGTTTTGCAAATGTCTTATGTAAGTGGCATTTAAAACTACTTATTATTAGTTGTTGCAAAAATCTAGAAATTTACAAGTTTGGATTTTTAATAACAATTGTTCTTGGCCTGAAAATTTTCAAAACAAAAAAATTTAGAAGAATAGTAAAATGAATAGTCATTCCCTTCATCGAGGCTCAACAATGAACAAAATTAAATTTAGAGACATTTGCTTTAGAAAGTATACATGTGCCTTCTTTTTTGATAAATCATTTGATAGCCGTAAGTTACAGTAACATTAATGCCATATGATTATCTAATATATATTACATATTCCAATTTTTTCCTCTCGTCTCATTTTTATGCAGGATCCAGTCCAGGATCCCCCACTTGACTGTCATGACTTGTCTCCTTTAATCTGTACTACTCTCCTACCTTTACTTTGGTCTTTTATGACATTGACATTTTTAAGGAGACCAGGCCGGCTGTCTTATAGATGTCTCTTAATCTGAATTTGATCATTTACTCGTGGTTAGATTCTAATTAAACCATGCAGATAAGCTTTTACCGTTTGAAGTATGAAAAGCATGGGAATGGTTGGGATTTTACAGAGTCTTTTGTAAGTATCACTTCCAGTTATTACAACATGCTAATAAAGCACTTGATCTTGTAATAACCATTATCACAGAGTCAAAGAACATTAATTCAGTGGACTTTTAGATTTTATCTCTGGAAGTCATAAACTGAAGAAAATTAGCAGAATAGCAGAATAGGCACAGTTTTAGCACCAGAGAGAAACAGAAAGCTAGATTTTGACACCTTTATGTATCGAAGTGTATTTTCAGGTTTGACCTTATCCTTGTTGTTCCTCCCCCAGCTCCTATCATTTTAAATCATCTGTGAGTTGTGAAAACTTAGATTTGGCAAGCCCTTGGAACAAGCATTTTGAAATTTCGATTTTAATGACAAGGTGAAAGGTGTTAATATTTGTGTGTTTTAAAAGTGTTACGTGTTAATGATAGTGTTCTAATTATGCTTTTGGATTATACCAGAAATTAATAACCTAATAAATTCTTCAATAGGAACAAGTGGCATGCTGGTTATTGGTGTCTTTGAAGTGTAAGTATTGGGATAATGAAATTGTTAAATAATCTCTTTTGGATAGTAAATTACTGACTATTTACTAGATTTCTGTAGATTTGCATGTTACAGGTTTTAAAAGCCTTTTTATACTGTTGTAGCAAGTGGAGAATCCCATGGACGGAAGAGCCTGGTAGGCTGCAGTCCATGGGGTCGCTAAGAGTCAGACACGACTGAACGACTTCACTTTCATTTTTCACTTTTATGCATTGGGGAAGGAAATGGCAACCCACTCCAGTGTTCTTGCCTGGAGAATCCCAGGGACGGGGGAGCCTGGTAGGCTGCCGTCTAGGGGGTCGCACAGAGTTGGACACGACTGAAGCGACTTAGCAGCAGCAGCAGCAGTGCTGCCCCTGAAACTTTTTAGTGTTGACTCCCTGTCTGCCTCTTTCATGTAACAAGGGCAACTTCAGACTTAGGCCAAATGGCTAAGGAACCCGTAATTAGTGTCTTCAGACAGAATATTCAGGTCCTGGAACCTGAGTCTCTTGAAGACCCAGTTGATTTTCTACCAGAGTTCCAGTGATTTACATTGACAGGCCGAGTAGAAAGTGTATAATCTTGACATCTTCCATAAGGAAAGATGAAGAAATCAGGGATACCACAGAATGAAGTTCTATCTTAAATAATATCAGTTCAGTTCAGTCGCTCAGTCATGTCCGACTCTTGGTGACCCCATGGACTGCAGCATGCCAGTCTTCTCAGTCCATCACCAGCTCCCAGAACTTGCTCAAACTCATGTCCATTGAGACAGTGATGCCATCGAACCGTTCCTTCTTCTGTTGTCCCCTTATCCTCCTTCCTTCAGTCTTTCCCAGCATCAGGATCTTTTCTAATGAGTCAACTCTTCACATCAGGTAACCAGAGTAATGGAGCTTCAGCATCAGTCCATCCAATGAACATTCAGGACTGATTTCCTTTAAGATTGACTGATTTGGTCTCCTTGCAGTCCAAGGGTCTCTCAAGAGTCTTCTCCATCACCACAGTTCAAAAGTATCAATTCTTTGGTGCTCAGCTTTCTTTATGGTCCAACTCTCGCATCCATACACGACTACTGAAAAATAGGTAGGAACGATGCTAAAGCTGAAACTGCAATACTTTGGCCACCTCATGCGACGAGTTGACTCACTGGAAAAGACTCTGATGCTGGGAAAGGTTGGGAGCGGGAGGAGAAAGGGATGACAGAGAATGAGATGGCTGGATGGCATCACCGACTCTGTGGACATGAGTTTGAGTGAACTCCGGGAGTTGGTGATGGACAGGGAGGCCTGGCGTGCTGTGATTCATGGGGTCGCGGTGAGTCGGACACGACTGAGCGACTGAACTAAACTAAACCCATATTAAATAATATGGGTAGGTTCTAAGTTTATACAGTTTGTGTGTGTTAAGTACCATTTTAGGATAATAGGTTTCTTTTAACTGTTTACTGGTTTTCATAATAATTTTCCTCTTTTTTCAGCTACAAGGCTTTGGCAGACCAAGTGTATACCATGCTGCTATTGTCATCTTCCTTGAATTCTTTGCATGGGGCCTATTGACAACTTCAATGTTAACTGTAAGTATTGCTGAATCAGGTCCTTGTTTATGAGAGCAGAGACATCCTTAAGCATGTGAGCTGTATATCTAGGTATGTGTTTGAGAGTAGCTGTTGACAGTAATTTAAGACTGTTTAATTACGTTGTTTCCACTGTAGACTGTGAACCACCTGCAACAAAATATCTGCTTTTTAAATATTCTTGGGTAGCAAGACTACTTCCATTGAACCAAAATCTTGGGAGTGCTTGTGTATGAACTCTAGTCTGCATAGTTGGGAAAATCTTTTAGAAGTCCTCGAAGAAAACATTGCAATGCTTTGTTGAAGTTTGTAACTTACTTAGTATGGGTGTAACAGCCTTTGAGATAAGAACATAGTAGTAGGAGATCGGTAAGTACTATATAACAGTGACAGTGGTGATTGAAAGAATGAAGAGTTTCCATTTTTAGTAGCTGACCTATAGCCATTTCTTTGCAGAGACCATTTAATCCCTTAGCATGAACTAGGAGGTCTGATACATGATGTGGTTAGAGAGAAGGGATATGCTGAAGAAAAGATTGGGGTGCAGACTTTAAGTGCCTAGTAACTACTTAACACTCAGTTTTAATAAAGGTATTTTTTAATTGGCCTTAAGAGTTCAGTTGTTTTAAATTGTTTTATAAAAATCATTATTGATTAACTCTTCCCAGTCACCATTTTGCCTTACCAGAGAATCCCTTTGGATCCAGGTAAACTTTGTTCCCAAATTAGGTTTAGAAAACAGAGAACTTGAGAGGGTAACTATTACCTTTACGTATTACTTTCCTATACACTTTTTAAATTTTTTCATTCTTCTAGTCCATGGAGTCGCTAAGAGTCAGACATGATTGAGTGACTTCCCTTTCACTTTTCACTTTCATGCATTGGAGAAGGAAATGGCAACCCACTCAAGTGTTCTTGCCTGGAGAATCCCAGGGACAGGGGAGCCATGTGAGCTGCAGTCTATGGGGTTGCACAGAGTCGGACACAACTGAAGCGACTTAGCAGCAGCACATTTGAAATTAAATCTTGGGTGAAATAGTAAGGTTAAACTGCCTGTGTTTTTAATCCTCTTTTATTCTTTTTCATTGCGTTGCCTTTTTCCTCATTAATCGTTTACTGTACAAGGTTATTGGTTATTAGTTAATGAGGGATAAGCCATCTTCATGTCAAGTTTAATGAGATCCTGCCTGACGTGTTCTTCACTATGTCCCTAGTGCCTTGGGCTGCCTGGGACACAGGTATAAAATGTGCATTTTCTTTGAACAAACGTATATGTTACAGGCACATGTGTCTTGAGTGACTGCTTCTCTAAGACATATTTTTAATATAAATATAGACACATCAGTCTATTCATTTTAACAGACTGTTATAATTTGACTTTTGACCCATGTTTTCTTCCCCCACCCAATGTCATTAGGTTACAAAGTTCAGAGTTCCAAAATAGTGCTTTTCTGATGCAACCAGTTGTCTATACTTGTAGTTGTTCAGCGGGTTTCTCAATGTAGAAGTTATTCTGTAACCATTCTTTATTTGGTAAAAATTCAAATTTAAATGAGGAATACTTTACTGTTTTGATATCCTGGGAGAAATTCTAAAACCACCTTCCAGACAGTTAAAATCCTTGGAGCATTTTGACCCTATACCAGAATATCAGTCAGTCAGTCAGTTCAGTCTCCCAGTAGTATCCAACTCGTTGTGACCCCATGAAACACAACACACCAGGCCTCTCTGTATATCACCAACTCCAGGAGTTTACCCAGACTCATGTCCATTGAGTCCGTGATGCCATCTAACCATCTCATCCTCTGTCTTCCCCATCTCCTCCTGCCTTCACTCTTTCCCAACATTAGGGTCTTGTAAATGAGTCATCTATTCCCATCAGGTGGCCAGAATATTGGAGTTTCAGCTTCAACATCAGTCCTCCCAGTGAACACCCAGGACTGAATTCCTTTAGGATGGACTGGTTAGGTCTCCTTGCAGTCCAAGAACTCTCAAGAGTCTTCTCCAACACCACAGTTTAAAAGCATCAATTCTTCGGCGCTCAGCATTCCTCACAGTCCAACTCTCACATCCATACATGACCACTGGAAAAACCATAGCCTTGACTAGACGGACCTTGGTTGGCAAAGTAATGTCTCTGCTTTTTAATATGCTGTCTAGCTTGGTCATAACTTTCCTTCCAAGGAGTAAGCATCTTTTAATTTCATGGCTGCAATCAGCATCTGCAGTGATTTTGGAGCCTCCCAAAATAAAGTCAGCTACTGTTTCCATTGTTTTCCCATCTATTTGCCAAGAAGTGATGGGACCAGATGCCATGTTCTTAGTTTACTGAATGTTGAGTGTTAAGCCAACTTTTGCACTCTCCTCTTTCATTTTCATCAAGAGGCTCTTTAGTTCTTCTTCACTTTCTGCCATAAGGGTGGTGTCATCTGCTTATCTGAGGTTATTGGTATTTCTCCTAGCAATCTTGATTCCAGTTCGTGCTTCTTCCAGCCCAGCGTTCCTCATGATGTACTCAGCATATAAGTTAAATAAGCAGGGTGACAGTATACAACCTTGACATACTCCTTTTCCTATTTGGAACCAGTCTGTTGTTCCATGTCCAGTTCTAACTGTTGCTTCCTGACCTTCATACAGGTTCCTCAAGAGGCAGGTCAGGTGGTCTGGTATTCCCATCTCTTTCAGAATGTTCCACAGTTTATTGTGATCCACACAGTCAAAGTCTTTGGCATAGTCAATAAAGCAGAAATAGATATTTTTCTGGAAATCTCTTGCTTTTTCCATGATCCAGCAGATGTTGGCAATTTGATCTCTGGTTCCTCTGCTTTTTCTGAAACCAGCTGGAACATCTGGAAGTTCACGGTTCACATATTGCTGAAGCCTGGCTTGGAGAATTTTGAGCATTACTTTACGAACGTGTGAGATGCGTGCAATCATGCAGTAGTTTGAGCATTCTTTGGCATTGCCTTTGTTTGGGATTGGAATGAAGACTGACGTTTTCCAGTCCTGTGGCCACTGCTGAGTTTTCCAAATTTGCTGACATTGCGTGCAGCACTTGCACAACATCATCTTTCAAGATTTGAAATAGCTCAACTGGAATTCTATCACCTGCACTAGCTTTGTTCGTTGTCATACTCCCTAAGGCCCACTTGACTTCACATTCCAGGATGTCTGGCTCTAGGTGAGTGATCACACCATTGTGATTATTTGGGTCGTGAAGATCTTTTTTATATAGTTCTTCTGTGTATTCCTGCCACCTCTTCTTAATATCTTCTGCTTCTGTTAGGTCCATACCATTTCTGTCCTTTATTGAGCCCATCTTTGCATGAAATGTTCCCTTGGAATCTCTAATTTTCTAGAAGAGATCTCTAGTCTTTCCTGTTCTTTTGTTTTCCTCTATTTCTTTGCATTGATTGCTGAGGAAGGCTTTCTTATCTCTCCTTGCTGTTTTTTGGAACTCTGCATTCAGATGGGTATATCTTTCCCTTTCTCCTTTGCTTTCACTTATCTTCTTTTCACAGCTATTTGTAGGGCCTTCTCAGACAGCCATTTTGCTTTTTTGCATTTCTTTTTCTCGGGAATGGTCTTGATCCCTGTCTCCTGTACAGTGTCAGGAACCTCAGCCCATAGTTCATCAGGCACTCTGTCTATCAGATCTAGTCCCTTATATCTATTTCTCACTTCCACTGTATAATGATAAAGGATTTGATTTAGGTCATACCTGAATGGTTTAGTGGTTTTCCACACTTTCTTCAATTTAAGTCTGAATTTGGCAATTAGGAGTTCATGATCTGAGCCATAGTTAGCTCCTGGTCTTGTTTTTGCTGACCATATAGAGCTTTTCCATCTTTGGCTGCAAAGAATATACGCAGTCTGATTTCAGTGTTGACCATCTGGTGATGTCCATGTGTAGAGTCTTCTCTTGTGTTGTTGGAAGAGGGTGTTTGCTATGACCAGTGTGTTCTCTTGGCAAAACTCTATTAGCCCTTGCCCTTCTTTATTCTGTACTCCAAGGCCAAAGTTGCCTGTTGCTCCAGGTATTTCTTGACTTGCTACTTTTACATTCCAGTCCCCTATAATATAAAGGACATCTTTTTTTGGTGTTAGTTCTAGATGGTCTTGTACGTCTTTATAGAACTGTTCAACTTCAGCTTCTTCAGCATTACTGGTTGGGGCATAGACTTGGATTACTGTAATAGTGAATGGTTTACCTTGGAATCAGAGATCATTCTGTCGTTTTTGAGATTGCATCCAAGTACTGCATTTTGGACTCTTCCATTGACTGTGATGGCTACTCCATTTCTTCTAAGGGATTCTTGCCCACAGTAGTAGATATAATGGTCATCTGAGTTTAATTCACCCATTCCAGTCCATCTTAGTTCGCTGATTCCTAGAATGTTGATGTTAACTCTTGCCATCTCCTGTTTGACCATTTCCAGTTGCCTTCATTCATGGACCTAACATTCCAGGTTCCTATGCAGTATTGCTATAGAAGCATAGACCTTACTTAGAAGCAAGAATCTTGCTTCTATCACCAGTCACATCCACAACTGGGTGTTGTTTTTGCTTTGGCTCCATCCCTTCATTCTTTCTGAAGTTATTTCTCCACTGATCTCCTGTAGCATACTGGGCACCTACCGACCTGGGGAGTTCATCTTTCAGTGTCCTAACTTTTTGCCTTTTCGTACTGTTCATTGGGTTCTCAAGGCAAGAATACTGAAGTGGTTTGCCATTCCTTTCTCCAGTGGACCACATTCTGTCGGACCTCTCCACCATGACCCGTCTGTCTTCGGTGGCCCCACACGGCATGGCTTAGTTTCATTGAGTTAGACAAGCTGTGTTCCATGTGATCAGATTGCCTAATTGTCTGTGATTGTGGTTTCAATCTGTCTGCCCTCTGATGCTCTCTCTCAGCTCCTACTGTCTTACTTGGTTTTCTCTTACCTTGGATGTGGGGTATCTCTTCTTGGCTGCTCCAGTGAAGTGCAGCGGCTGCTCCTTTTCTTGGACGTGGGGTAGCTCCTCTTGGTCGCCGCCCCTGAGCTTGCGCATGGGGTAGCTCCTCTCAGCTGCCCCTGCGCCACTGTGCAGCAGCTGCCAGATTATCAGATCCCTTTTAAATTTAATTGATTAGCTAATCACCACCCTCATGGCAGAAAGTGAAGAGGAACTAAAAAGCCTCTTGATGAAAGTGAAAGAGGAGAATGGAAAAGTTGGCTTGAAGTTCAGCATTCAGAAAACTAAGATCATGGCATCTGGTCCCATCACTTCATGGGAAATAGATGGGGAAACAGTGTCAGACTTCATTTTTGGGGGCTCCAAAATCACTGTGGATGCTGATTGCAGCCATGAACTTAAAAGATGTTTAATCCTTGGAAGGAAAGTTATGACCAACCTAGATAGCATATTGAAAAGCAGAGACATTACTTTGCCACCCAAGGTCCGTCTAGTCAAGGCTATGGTTTTTCCAGTAGTCATGTATGGATGTGAGAGTTGGACTGTGAGAAAAGCTGAGTGCGGAAGAATTGATGCTTTTGAACTGTGGTGTTGGAGAAGACTCTTGAGAGTCCCTTGGACTGCAAGGAGATCCAACCAGTCCCTCCTAAAGGAGATCAGTTCTGGGTGTTTGTTGGAAGGACTGATATTGAAGCTGAAACTCCAATATTTTGGCCACCTCATGCGAGGAACTGACTCATTGGAAAAGACCCTGATGCTGGGAGGGTTTGGGGGCAGGAGGAGAAGGGGACGACAGAGGATGAGATGGCTGGATAGCATCACCGACTTGATGGACTTGAATTTGGGTCAACTCTGGGAGTTGGTGATGGACAGGGAGGCCTGGCATACTGCGATTCATGGTGTTGCAAAGAGTCGGACTTTGAGCAACTGAACTGAACAGCTAATGTGCCCCAGGGGCTGAGTATATCTTCTTTCTTACTGCCCAAAACAGATAATTTTCTTAGAGTTTCTGTGTCCCTGTTAGACCCTGGAATGCAGTCTTAAAAGGCAGCTAAAATGCTGTTCTACTGCCTCTTTGCAGATTCAGAGAAGTTTTACTGCTTGCAAAGGTTTAGTTAAAATGATTAGTTATGTGAGGCGTACAGATTTGCTAGTGTCACTCTACAGTGTCATAGACGAAGTATTGCTCAGTTAGTGAAAGTGGAAGTCACTCAGTCGTGTCCAACTCTTTGCAACCCCATGGGCTATACAGTCCATGTAATTCTCCAGGCCAGAATACTGGAGTGGGTAGCCTTTCCCTTCTCCAGGGGATTTTCCCAACCCAGGGATTGAACCGAGGTTTCCCACATTGCAGGCCGATTCTTTACCAGCTGAGCCACAAAGGAAGCCCATGTTCTCATGCTTTTTCTAAGCTTTTGGTATTGCTAAATTAAGCTAAATGTCTTTTACTTTCCTGTCTCCTCCAGACTTTACACCATAGTTTGGTAACTTTCTTTTTTTTTTTTGATGTGGGAGGACTGGTTTACTCCTTTTTTTGAAAAGAGAGTTTTACTCTGGCATACACCCTGCACTTTCTGCTTTTTCTGGTTGGACAGAGAAGTGATAATATTAGGTTGTTCAAAAAGGAAGGGGCAAATATAGGTCTTGTTTCGTGACAGCTGGAGTTTGTTATTCACTTCCTTTATGATGATGTTTACTAATATCCCGTTCCCAGTTCCTGGAATCTTGATTCTGTCATCCACCTTGGTATAATTTCAGAATGATGGTTCATGTGTATTCCTTCCCCCTGCCCCAACTTCTGCTGTAGCTAGTAGATAGCAAGCACTCTGTTCTGTTTCCAGGGCAAGAAAAAGTCCTGAGATCAGAGTTTGGAGATACAAAGCAGTATATACATAATCATATTTTGTACAGTCTGACTGCATCCTGGCATTCATTAGTTCAGTCATTCAGTTCAGTCGCTCAGTCGTGTCCGACTCTGTGCGACCCCATGAATCACAGGACGCCAGGCCTCCCTGTCCATCACCAACTCCCAGAGTTCACCCAAACTCATTTCCATCGAGTCGGTGATGCCATCCAGCCATCTCATCCTCTGTCGTCTCCTTCTCCTCCTGCCCCCAATCCCTCCCAGCATCAGAGTCTTTTCCAGTGAGTCAACTCTTCGCATGAGGTGGCCAAAGTATTGGAGTTTCAGCTTTAGCATCAGTCCTTCCAGTGAACACCCAGGATTGATCTCTTTTAGAATGGACTGGTTGGATCTCCTTGCAGTCCAAGGGACTCTCAAGAGTCTTCTCCAACACCACAGTTCAAAAGCATAAGTTCTTCGGTGATCAGCTTTCTTCCCAGTCCAACTCTCACATCCATACATGACCACGGGAAAAACCATAGCCTTGACTAGACGGACCTTGGTTGGTAAAGTAATGTCTCTGCTTTTTAATATGCTATCTAGGTTGGTCATAACTTTCCTTCTAAGGAGTAAGCGTCTTTTAATTTCATGGCTGCAATCAGCATCCTCAGTGATTTTGGAGCCCAGACTTTTTAAGTCTGACACTGTTTCCACTGTTTCCCCATCTATTTCCCATGAAGTGATGGGACCAGATGCCATGATCTTCATTTTCTGAATGTTGAGCTTCAAGCCAACCTTTTCACTCTCCTCTTTCACTTTCATCAAGAGGCTTTTGAGTTCCTCTTCACTTTCTGCCATAAGGGTGGTGTCATCTGCATATCTGAGGTTATTGATATTTCTCCCAGCGATCCTGATTCCAGCTTGTGCTTCTTCCAGCCCAGCGTTTCTCATGATGTTCTCTTTATATAAGTTAAATAAGCAGGGTGACAATATACAACCTTGACGTACTCCTTTTCCTATTTGGAACCAGTCTCTTGTTCCATGTCCAGTTCTGACTCTTGCTTCCTTACTGTTTTAAGTAGTGTAGAACAGTTTACGTCTTTTTAAAAAAGTTTGTTTTGTTTTGGCTATGTCTGGTGTTAGTTGTGACACAGGCTCGTCATTGTGGTGTGTGGCCTTATCTCTGTTTGTGGCGTGGTGGTTGCAGAGCTCATGGACTCTGTGCCATGTGCGTGCATGGGCTTAGTTGTCCCCTGGCATGTGCGATTTCAGTTCCCTGACAGGGATTGAATCTGCATCGCCTGCACTGGAAGGCAGATCGTGAACCACTGGATCACCAGGGTATTCCCAAGAATTTACTTATTATTTTCTCTGTCTGATTTGTTGCCTCTCTCATGTGGCCATGTCCTAGATTACAGCTGTAGTTTGTTAATTAGGCACCATCAGAAAGGTCTCAACCCCTGATATACTGAAGCAAAACCACAAAGTTGACCTTACACAATGACTTAACCTTCCAGTAGTACTATTAGCTCATACATAAAAATGACTTCTCTCTTATTTTACATTCCTGTTTGATCTTCTACCGTCTTGTCAAAATGTGTATCCTTTTAGAGTGCCTGATTTCATTTTAATGTAAATAAAGTAATCTGATTAAATTTCTTTAGAAGTCTTAAAGTATATTTAAATAGAGGATGTATTTCAATAAAGATATGGTTAACATTAGTTCTTATGAGTGAATAATTTTATTTTTTGCAATTTGCAGGTTTTCTTTTGTGAGCTCACGTTTCAGGAATCCTGCTAAAAATTCAAGGAGTCAATATTTCTTCCTACCACCCCATGTTCTCTCTGTATGTTGATCTGCTAATCCAAAGAATGCTCTTCAAACACTTCGCTACCACATTCAGTTTTCCTATACCTTGTTACTTACTCTCAACATGTATGTTCATATGACAGACATGTAGCCTGTCTTATCAGCTCTACAGTCCAGCCCTTCTGCTTCCTTTGCATAACCAGTTTTTTTTCTTGTGAAGTAGGTGGATGGATGGATCGAGCTGTTTGTCAGGTGTTTTTGGCAGAGTACACAGGCACTTTGAGGCATGATTTGCTCTGCACTTGGAAAAGAAGTAAAGTTATGAGTATAAGCAAATTGACATTGTTTGCTTTCTGGATTCATAAGGTGTTCCAGGCTCATTTTTTATGATTTTGACAAGTTCCTAATGGTGTTTTTGATCATAGTACCCAGAACCTACTGAAAGGTTGCAGCTGCAAGCCGTGAGCTATGCTGCAAATTGTGACCTTCAGAGGAGAGGATCTCCATCCAGGGTGAGGCTTGATCACTCGAAGCTTTTGTGTAATAAAGTTTTATTAAAGTATAAAGGGATAGAGGAAGCTTCTGACATAGGCATCAGAAGAGGGCAGAAAGTGTGCTAGTTTTTAGCAAAGAGTTATGTATCTGTTAAAGAATCACCTCAAAAGAGAGAGTTGTATCAGGCCCCTGTCCCACAACATGCATTTTGAGATAGCATTTGCACAAAGTGAACATCCCCGGCCATAAAACAATTGACGTGAATCAAAGGAAGGCAGATTTCCAAGCAAATGCATAGTTAAAAGAAAACTTTTTATTTTGTATAGAGAAGGAAAAAACAAAACAAAAAAAATCCTCCACTTGCACTCTTATTTCCTCCACTTGGGTTCCCCTAGCCTTCCTACCTATTACCCTCACACTACCCTTTTGTGTGTCATATAATTATTAAAATAAGTACCATTCACTAAAAGTACCTGTAATACATGATGTATATTTGTGTGCTCAGTCCCTGCATCGTCTCCGACGCTTTGCAACCCCTTGGACTGTAGCCCACTAGGCTTCTCTGTCCGTGGAATTGTTGCAGGAAGGGGGACCCCTTCCAGGGCCCAGAAATGGTCTCTTGTCTAACACTTGGAAATGAATTGTCCGAGGAGATACATATGCTGACAGAGAAAGATTTTTATTGGGAAGGGGTGCCTGGGCAGAGAGCAGTTAGCTGAGGGAACCCAGGAGGACTGCTCTGCCTCATGGCTCGCAGTCTTGGGTTTTATGGTGATGGGAATAGTTACCGGGTTGTCTTTGGCCAATCATTCTGACTCAAGAGTCCTTCCTGGTGGTGCACACATTGCTCAGCCAAGATGGATGCCAGCGAGAAGAATTCTGGGAGGTGGTTTAATATGTGGTGTCACCTTTTGACCTTTCCTGAACTCCTCCGGTGGTTGGTGGTGGCTACTTAGTTCCGAGTTCCTTACTAGGACCTCCTGTCTTAAAACAACTCATGCAAATGGTTACTATGGTGCCTGGCCAGGGTGGGTGGTTTCAGTCAGTGTGCTTCCCCTAACAGAATTTTCCAAGCAAGAATACTGGAATAGGTTGCCATTTCCTATTCGAGGGGATCTTTCTGACCCAGGGATCGAACCTGCATCTCCTGTGTCTCCTGCATTGGCAGGTGGATTCTTTACCACAGAGCCAACAGCGGAATCCAATATATTAATATGATGACATTATATTAAATCTTTACCTTCTTTTGCACAGCTGACAGTTATGTCTTAGCTAATCAGATGCAATGACCTTTGGCATTTATTTCTGTCTTATTATTTTGTGTTGTATATTGTAATCTGTAGCATGCTTTTATATCTATAAACTTGTGAATGCTTTAAAAAATGCTGATTTCCAACTTACCAAGTTAATATAATTTTAAGAAGAGTTAACATGAAAATATCAATGCAGGGTAACTGTTGGTGGGTCTGTTTGTCTTAGAATTTGGTATATACAATATTTAGTGTGCATTCTAGATTTTTTAATAATTTTTCAGCACTTTTTCTATATCATTGTATTGCTTTCTGGCATCCATTACATCTGATGGGAAGAGAGTTGTTAGTAAGTATTCTAGTTCACTTGATGTCAGAGGGTCTGTAAACTATGGTCCATAGGCTTAATCTGGCCCACTACCTGTTTTTATGTGGTCTGTGTACTAAATTTTTTTTTTTTGCACTTCTAAAAAATATGCTTTTGGTCACACATGAAAACTGTATGAAATTCAGATGTAAAATTTTCTTGAACCACAGCAGTGCCCACTGAACGTGAAAGCTTTTGTTCTACAGTGGCAGAGTTGAGTAGTTGTAACACAGACCATCTTACCTAAAATATTTATCTTATATTTATGTTCCTTTACACAATAAGTTTGTTGGTCCCTACTATAAGTAGTAATTCATTTTATTTCTCGTGCTGCTTTAGAGACTTTCTCTTTGTCTTCATCAGTTTGTGCTGTAGTGTGTCTAGGTATGGACCTGTGTTTTGTTTGTTTCTTTGTTTTTTAGCCTTGTCTTGCAGCTTGGAGGATAGTTCCCTGATGAGGGGTTGAACCTGGGCTATGGTAATGAAACTGCAGAGTCCTAAGCACTCAACTGCCAGGGAGTTCTCTTTTTGGGTTATTTACTTGGGCTTATTTAGCTTCTGAGGTCTGTAGATTTATATATTTATGTTTATATATATATATATATATTTATATGGCTTCCCAGATGGCACTTTTGAAACCAATGATTCAGCAATTTTGATGCAGCAATCCACTGATGCTTTTGAACTGTGGTAAAACTCTTGAGAGTCCCTTGGACTGCAAGGAGATCAAACCTGCAGGAAGTCAGTCCTGAGTATTCACTGGAAGGACTGATGCTGAAGCTGAAGCTTCAATACTTTGGCCACCTGATGTGAGGAACTGACTCACTGGGAAAGACCCTGATGCTGGGATAGATTGAAGGCAGGAGGAGAAGGGGATGTCAGAGGATGAGATGGTTGGATGTCATCACCAACTTGATGGACATGAGTTTGAATAAGCTCCAGGAGCTGATGATGGACAAGCCTGGTGTGCTACATTCCATGGAGTTACAAAGAGTCAGACATGACTGAGTGACTGAACTGAACTGAGGTGATGCTAGTGGTAAAGAACCTACCTGCAGTGCAGGTGGATGTAAGAGATATGGGTTCATTCCCTGGATAGGAAAGATCCCCTGGAGAAGGAACTGGCAACCCACTTCCGTGTGTGTGTGTGTGTGTGTGTGTGTGTATTTTTTAAATCAAACTTGGGAAGTTTTGGCCATTATTTTTTCAAATATTTTTGCTGCCCTTTCTATCTTTTCCATTCAGGACTCTTGTCATTCTTGAATTTGTCACAGATGTCAAGGGACTTGGAGGTGAAGTTCATCCCACCTGCACCCCCAGAATATTCACTTTCTTCAGAATTTTACCATCAGAGTTTTCACTTTGGTATGACAGAACAGAAGGTCAACAAATTGTGTCCTAATAAAACTGGACAAAACAATCACGAACAACCATTTCAGTACTCTGGAATTCAACCAGAGGCACACAACAAACTGAGAAGCACTTACTTATTAAGCTATTCAACTTCAGGCAACAACAATGATTTTGCAGTTCTGAGCTATATCCTTTTGTTAAATTGTAACTGTGAGTGTAACAGTTTCTGAGTCCTGTGATTCCTTTTGGCAAACCACAGAAATCCATTCTTTTGTTGATGTACATTTGGGTTCCCTGTGTTTGCCTATTACACACACTGGTTTTATGGTGTTTCATAAATATGTCTGTTGGTTAATGTATATACATTTTTTTCTTCTTTCTACCTCGGAATAAACTGCAGAGTTTTGTTCAGTTTGCTATATACTGCCAAAAGTTTCCAGAGTGGTTGAGTCAATTTACCCTCCAGTAAACCAGGTTCTACATCTTCACCCACAATTGGTATTTCATTGTTAATGACTCTAACGTGTACAGTGTGGCCTTATTTTCCATCTTCCTAATGATCAATGACGTTAATGTCCTTTATATATATTTGTCTTGTGACTATCTTTGTGAAATGTCAGCTCAAGTATTTCATCTGTTTTAAATAACTGTGTTGTCTATTCTTTTCTTATTGTGTGTAAGATTTCTTTATATATTCTGGATATAAGTTCTGTTTTTTGTTTATATGTATGTGTGTTTGTTTTCCCTTCATGGATCACAGCCTTGCTGTGTCAAAGGGGCTTGTGTAAGTCCATGAATTTATGAACCATGCACTGCATGTCTACTCAAGATGGACAGGACATAGTGAAGAGTTCTGACAGGACATGGTCCACTGGAGCAGAAAATTGCAACCCACTACAGTATTCTTGCCTGGAGAACCCCAGGGACAGTATAAAAAGGCAAAAAGATATGACTCAGAAGATGAGCCACCCAAATTGGAAGGTGTCCAATATACTACTGCAGAAGAGTGGAGGGCAAGTACTGATAACTGCAGTAAGAATGAAGCGGCTGGGCAGAAGCGGGAATGACATTCAGCTTTGAATGTGTCTGGTGCTGAAAGTAAAGTCCAGTAAATACAATAAGTATTGCATAGGGATCTGGAATGTTAGATCCATGAGTTAAGATAAATTGGATGTGGTTAACCAGGAGATGGCAAGATTGAACATTGTCATCTTAGGACTCACTGAATGAATGTGAACAGGAATGAACGAATTTAATTTGGATGACCAAATCGTCATCTACATAGTAGTAGTCATATCTACTACTATAGGCAAGAATCCACTAGAAGAAATGGAGTAGCTCTCATATTCAGAAGAGTCGGAAATGCAGTCTCAAAAACAACAGAATAATCTCAGTTTGTCTCCAAGGCAAGCCTTACTCAACATCACAGTAATCCAAGTGTGTGTCCCAACCAATGATGTGAAAGAAGCGGAAGTTGACCACTTCTATGAAGACCTACAAGATCTTCTAGAACTAACACCAGAAAAAGATGTCCTTTTCATTATAGGAAATTGGAATGCAAAAGTAGGAAGTCCAGAGACACCTGGAGTAACTGGCAAGTTTGGTGTTGGAGTACCAAATGGAGCAGGACAGAGGCTAACAGACTTTTGCCAAGATGACATACTGGTCATAGCAAACGCCCTTTCCAACAACCCAGGAGACAGCTCTGCGCATGGACATCACCAGATGGTCAACACCGAACTCAGGTTGATTATGTTCTTTGCAGCCAAAATTGGAGAAGTTCTGTACAGTCAGCAACAACAAAACTCGGAGTTGACTGTGGCTCAGATCATGAGCTCTTTATTGCATAATTCAGGCTTAAATTGAAAAAAGTAGGGAAAACCACTAGGCTGTTCAGTTCAGTTGCTCAGTCATGTCTGACTCTTTGTAACCCATGGACTGCAGCAGCCAGGCTTCTCTGTCCATCACCAACTCCCAGAGCTTGCTCATTATGTCCATTGAGTCGGTGATGCCATCCAACCATCTCATCCTCTGTCGTTCCCTTTTCCATTGAGTCAGTGCTTTGCATCAGGAGGCCAAAGTATTGGAGTTTTAACTTCAGCATCAGTCGTGGCAATGAATATTCAGTACTGATTTCCTTTAGGATTGACTGGTTTGATCTCCTTGCAGTTCAAGGGACTCTCAAGAGTCTTCTTCAACACCACAGTTCAAAAGCATCAATTCTTTGGTGCTCAGCTTTCTTTATGGTTCAATTCTCACATCCACACATGACTACTAGAAAAACCGTAACTTTGTTCAGTCCTTGCTGTTTCTGTCCTTTATTGTGCCCATTCTTGCTTGAAGTGTTCCCTTGGTATCTCTGATTTTCTTGACGAGATCTCTAGTCTTTCTCATTCTATTGTTTTTCTCCATTTCTTTGCATTGATCACTTGGGAAGGCTTTCTTATCTCTCTTTGCTGTTTTTTTAACTCTCCATACAGATGAGTATATCTTTCCTTTTCTGCTTTACCTTTAGCTTCTCTTCTTTTCTCAGCTTTTTGTAAGGCATTTCTTTTTCTTGGGGATAGTCTTGATCACTGCCTCCTGTATAATGTCACAAACCTCCGTCCATAGTTCTTCAGGCACTCTGTCTATCAGATCTGGTCCCTTAAATCTGTTTCTCACTTCCACTGTAATCATAAGGGATTTGGTTTACATCATACCTGAATGGTCTAGTGGTTTTCCCTGCTTTCTTCAATTTAAGTCTGAATTTGGCAATTAGGAGTTCATGATCACAGCTGACCACAGTCAGCTCCTGGTCTTGTTTTTGCTGATTGTATAGAGCTTCTCCATCTTCAGCTACAAAGAATATAATCAGTCTGATTTTGGTATTGACCATCTGGTGATGTCCATGTATATAGTCATCTCTTGTGTTGTTGGAGGAGGGTATTTGCTATGACTAGTGCATTCTCTTGGCAAAACTCTTGTTAGCCTTTGCCCTACTTCATTTTGTACTCCAGGGCCAAACTTGCCTGTTTATCCAGGTACCTCTTGACTTCCGACTTTTGCATTCCAGTCCCCTGTGATGAAAAGGACATCTTTTTTTGGTGTTAGTTGTAGAAGGTCTTGTAGATCATCATAGAACCACTCAACTTCAACTTCTTCAGCATTAGTGGTTGGGGCATAGATTAGATTACTATGATATTGAATGGTTTGCCTTGGAATCGAACAGAGATCATTCTGTCGTTTTTGATATTCCACCCAGGAACTGCATTTTGGACACTTTTGTTGACTATGAGGGCTACTCTTTTTCTTCTAAGGAATTCTTGGCCCATAGTAGTAGCTATAATGATCATCTGAATTAAATTCACCCATTCTAGTCCATTTTAGATGTTTACTCTTGCCATTTAAGTATGACCTAAATCACATCCCTTATGATTATACAAAAGAGGTGAATAGATTCAAGGGATTAGATCTGATAACAGAGTGCCTGAAGGACTATAGACGGAGATTTATAACATTGTATAGGAGGCCATGACCAAAACTATCCCAAAGAAAAAGAAATACCCAAAGGCAAAATTGTTGTCTGAGGAGGCTTACAGATACCTGAAGAAAGAAGAGAAGCAAAAAACAAGAAAGAAAGGGAGGATAACATCTAGCTGAATGCAGAGTTCTAGAGAATTAGCAACAAGAGAAAAGAAGGCCTTCTTAAGTGAACAAACAGTGCAAAGAAATAGAGGAAAATAATAGAATGGGAAAGACTAAAGATCTCTTCAAGAAAATTGGAGATATCAAACGAATATTTCATGCAAGGATGAGCTCAATAAAGTACAAAAATGGTAAGGACTTAACAAAGAGAAGGGATTAAGAAGAGGTCGCAAGAGTGCACACAAGAACTGTACCAAAAAGGTCTTAGTGACCTTTATAACCATGATGGTGTGGTCACTCACCTAGAGCTGGACATCCTGGAGTCTGAAATCAAATGGGCCTTAGGAAGCATTACTGCAAAGCTAGTGGTTGTGACAGAATTCCACCTGAGCTATTTATAATCTTGAAAGATGATGCTGTTAAAATGCTTCACTTAGTATGTCAGCAAATGTGGAAAACTCAGCAGTGACCTCAAGACTGGAAATGGTCAGTTTTCATTCCAGTCCCCCAAAAGGGCAATGCCAAAGAATGTTCAAACTACCATACAATTGAGCTCATTTCACATGCTAGCAGGGTTATGCTCAAAATCCTTCAAGCTAGGCTTCAGCAATATCAACTGAGAACTTCCAGATCTACAAGCTAGATTTAGAAAAACGCAGAGGAACCAGAGATCAAATTGCCAACATTCACTGGTTCCTGGAGAAAGCAAGGGAGTTCCAGAAAAACATATATTTCTGCTTCATTGACTACACTAAACTCTTTGTGTGGATCACAAGAACTATGGAAAATTCTTAAAGAGATGGGAGTACCAGACCACTTTGCCTCTCTCCTGAGAAACCTAAATGTGGGTCAAGAAGCAACAGATAGAATCAGACATAGAACAACTGACTGGTTCAAAATGGGAGATGAACAAGGCTGTATAATGTCTCCCAGCTTATTTACCTTATATGCACACAGAGTGCATCATGGGAAATGCCAGAGTAGATGGAACACAAGCTTTAATCAAGATTGCTAGGGGGAATATCAACCTCAGACATTCAGAGGATGAGACAGTTGATAGCATCAGCAACTCATGGACATCAGTTTGAGCAACCTCCATGATGTCATGGAGAAGGAAATGCAACCCACTCCAGTATTCTTGCCTGAAAAATCCCAGGGAAAGAGGGGCCTGGTGGGCTGCTGTCTATGGGGACACACAGAGTCGGACACGACTGAAGAGACTTAGCAGCAGCATGATATAGTGGAGGACAGAGAAGCCTGGTGTGCTGCAGTCCATGGGGCTGCAGACTCAGAGACGACTTAGGGACTGAACAACAGTAACAGCAAAATGTTTAATTTTGAACACTCACATATTTATTGATAATGTCTTTTTTCCCTCCTTGAATTACCTTTTCATTCTCTTAATAGTGTCTTCGGATGAACAGATGTTCATAATCTTTACACAGTTCAATTTACTGATTTTTTTTTTCTTCTCATGTTTAGTTGTTTTTTTAAAATCTTGTTTAGGAAACTTTCTTCCACTAATGAGAACCTACTGTATAGCACAAGGAACTCTACTCAGTGCTCTGTGGTGACCTAAATGGAAAGGAAATCCAAAAAAGAGGGGGCACATGTATAGCTAATTGACTTTTTTGTATAGTAGACACTAACACAAGATTGTAAAGGAACTATACTCCAATAAAAATTTTAAAAAAGAAACTTTCTTCTTCCCCCAAGATTTATTTATTTTTCACACACAGATCTTTCATACCAATTCACAGTCCGTGATTTTTCCATGAACCAGTTTCACGATTATTTCTAGAAAAATCTTATTTTATAAGGGTCAATTCATTTTGGTTCATATTAATATATAGTTGAACCAGCATCTTTTATTAAAAAAAAGATTCTTTGCCCACTCCATGTGTCAGTTCAGTTCAGTTCAGTCTCTCAGTTGTGTCCGACTCTCCGCGACCGCATGAATCACAGCACGCCAGGCCTCCCTGTCCATCACCAACTCCCAGAGTTCACTCAAACTCATGTCCACAGAGTCCGTGATGCCATCCAGCCATCTCATTCTCGGTCGTCCCCTTCTCCTCCCGCCCCCAATCTTTCCCAGCATCAGAGTCTTTTCCAGTGAGTCAACTCATCGCATGAGGTGGCCAAAGTATTGCAGTTTCAGCCTTAGCATCAGTCCTTCCAATGAACACCCAGGATCGATCTCCCTTAGAATGGACTGGTTGGATCTCCTTGCGGTACAAGGGACTCTCAAGAGTCTTCTCCAACACCACAGTTCAGGAAGCAACAGTCAGAACTGTACATGGAATAACAGACTGGTTCCAAATAGGAAAAGGAGTACGTCAAGGCTGTATATTGTCACCTTGCTTATTTAACTTATATGCAGAGTACATCATGAGGAACGCTGGGCTGGAAGAACCACAAGCTGGAATCAAGATTGCAGGGAGAAATATCAATAACCTCAGATATGCAGATGACACCACCCTTATGGCAGAAAGTGAAGAGGAACTCAAAAGCCTCTTGATGAAAGTGAAAGAGGAGAGTGAAAAGGTTGGCTTAAAGCTCAACATTCAGAAAACAAAGATCATGGCATCTGGTCCCATCACTTCATGGGAAATAGATGGAAAAACAGTGGAAACAGTGTCAGACTTTATCTTTTGGGGCTCCAAAATCACTGCAGATGCTGATTGCAGCCATGAAATTAAAAGACGCTTACTCCTTGGAAGGAAAGTTATGACCAACCTTAAAAGCAGAGACAATACTTTGCCACCCAAGGTCCGTCTAGTCAAGGCTATGGTTTTTCCCGTGGTCATGTATGGATGTGAGAGTAGGACGGTGAAGAAAGCTGATCGCCTTTATCATAAATCAGACAGTTATAGTCACATGGATTTATTTTCTGGGTTTTATATTTCTATTTTTATATATATCTTGTGTCAGTACTATGCTATATTGATTTTTTTTAGCATTTTTTTTGATATCTTATATAACTTCTGTAACTTGGTTCTTCTTCCTCAGGACTGCCTTGGCTATAGCTGGGAATGGAGGGGAAACTGGGAGAGAATAGATAAATGTATATGTAAAAAAATAATAATAAAGAATTTATTTTTTAAAAAAGATTGCTTGGCTATTATAGGCCTTTTCTGTATTCATGTAAATTGTGTAATCCACTTTTCAGTATTCACAAAATACTTGATGGGAATTTTGAATGTGATTGCCTTCAGTTCAGTTCAGTTCAGTCACTCAGTCATGTCCGACTCTTTGCGACCCCATTAACCGCAGCACACCAGGCCTCCCTGTCCATCACTAACTCACAGTTTACCCAAACTCATGTCCATTGAGTCAGTGATGCCATCTCCAACCATCTCATCCTCTGTTGTCCCCTTCTCCTGCCTTCAATCTTTCCCAACATCAAGGTCTTTTCAAATGAGTTAGCTCTTCACACCAGATGGGCAAAATATTGGAGTTTCAGCTTCAACATCAGTCCTTCCAATGAACACCCAGGACTGATCTCCTTTAGAATGGACTGGTTGCAGTCCAAGGGACTCTCAAGAGTCTTCTCCAACACCACAGTTCAAAAGCATCAATTCTTGTGTGCTCAGCTTTCTTTATAGTCCAGCTCTCACATCTATACATGACTACAGGAGAAACCATAACCTTGACTAGGTGGACCTTTGTTGGCAAAGTAATGTCTCCGCTTTTTAATATGCTGTTTATCTTTTTAATATTCTGTTTAGCTGGTGTAACTTTTCTTCCAAGGGGCAACTGTCTTTTAATTTCATGGCTGCAGTCACCATCTGCAGTGATTTTGGAGCCTAAAAAAAGAAAGTCTCTCACTGATTCCATTGTTTCTCTATCTGTTTGTCATGAAGTGATAGGAACTGATGCCATGATCTTAGTTTTCCGAATGCTGAGTTTTAAGCCAACTTTTTCACTGTCATCTTTCACTTTAGCTCTTTAGTTCTCCTTAGCTTACTGTCATAAGGGTTGTGTCATCTGCATATCTGAGGTTATTGATATTTCACCTGGCAATCTTGATTCCAGCTTGTACATCATCCAGCCCAGCATTTTGCATAATGTATCTCCATAACTCTGCCCATTCAAGCACTTAGAGGTCTCCCTTGCCTGGAGTCCTTTTCTTTTTTTTTTTTAATTTATTTTATTGGAGGCAAATTACCTTACATTAATAAATTGGTTGGTTTTGCCATACATTGACACGAATCCGCCCCGGGTGTACATGTGTTCCCTTTCTTGAACCCCCCTCCCACTTCCCCATATCCTCCCTCCAGGTCATCCCCGTGCACCAGCCCCAAGCATCCTGTATCATGTGTCAAACCTGGACTGGTGATTCATTTCACATATGATAATATACATGCTACAATGCCGTTCTCCCCAATCATCCCACCTTTACCCACTCCCACAGAGTCCCAAAGACTGTTCTATATACCTATGTCTCTTTTGCAGTCTCGTATACAGGGTTAAGGTTACCATCTTTCTAAATGCCATATATATGCGTTAGTATACTGTATTGGTGTTTTTCTTTCTGGTTTACTTCACTCTGTATAATAGGCTCCAGTTTCATCCACCTCATTAACTGACTCAAATGCATTCTTTTTGATGGCTGAAAAATACTGCATTGTCTATATGTACCAAAGCTTTCTTATCCATTCATCTGCAGATGGACATCTAGGTTGCTTCCATGTCCTGGCTATTATAAACAGTGCTGCAGTGAACATTGGAGTACATGTGTCTCTTTCAATTCTGGTTTCCTCGGTGTGTGCGCCCAGGAGTGTGATTGCTGGATCATATGGCAGTTCTGTTTCCAGTTTTTTGAGGAATCTCCACACTGTTCTCCATAGTGGCTGTACTAGTTTGCATTCCCACCAACAGTGTAAGAGGGTTCCCTTTTCTCCACACCCTCTCCAGCATTTATTGCATGTAGACTTTTGGATAGCAGCCATTCTGACTGGTGTGAAATGGTATCTCATTGTGGTTTTGATTTGCATTTCTCTGATTATGAGGGATGTTGAGCATTTTTTCATGTGTTTGTTAGCCATCTTTATGTCTTCTTTGGAGAAATGTCTGTTTAGTTCTTTGACCCATTTTTTGATTGGGTCACTTAGTTTTCTGGAATTGAGCTGCAGGAGCTGCTTGTATATTTTGGAGATTAATCCTTTATCAGTTGCTTCATTTGCTATTATTTTCTCCCATTCTGAAGGCTGTCTTTTCACCTTCCTTATAGTTTCCTTTGCTGTGCAGAAGATTTTGATTTTAATTAGGTCCCATTTGTTTATTTTTGCTTTTATTTCCAATATTCTGGGAGGTGGGTCTTGGAGGATCCTGCTGTGATTTATGTCGGAGAGTGTTTTGCCTACGTTCTCCTCTCGGAGTTTTATAGAATCTGGTCTTACATTTAGCTCTCTAATCCATTTTGAGTTTATGTTTGTGTATGGTGTTAGGAAGTGTTCTAGTTTCATTCTTTTACAAGTGGCTGACCAGTTTTCCCAGCACCACTTGTTAAAGAGACTGTCTTTTCTCCATTTTATATTCTTGCCTCCTTTGTTGAAGATAAGGTGTCCATAGGTGCGTGGATTTATCTCTGGGCTTTCTATTTTGTTCCATTGATCTATATTTCTGTCTTTATGCCAGTACCATACTGTCTTGATGACTGTGGCTTTGTAGTAGAGCCTGAAGTCCGGCAGTTTAATTCCTCCAGTTCCATTCTTCTTCTTCAAGATTGCCTTGGCTATTATTTGTTCTAGTTCTGTGAAATATATGGTTGGTAGCTTGATAGGGATTGCATTGAATGTATAAATTACTTTGGGTGGTATACTCATTTTCACAATATTTATTCTTCCAATCCACGAACACGGTATATTTCTCCATCTATTAGTGTCCTCTTTGATTACTTTCACTAGTGTTTTATAGTTTTCTATGTACAAGTCTTGTTTCCTTAGGTAGACATACTCCAAGTATTTAATTCTTTTCGTTGCAACAGTGAATGGAATAGTTTCCTTAATTTCTCTTTCTATTTTCTCATTATTAGTGTATAGGAATGCAAGTATTTCTGTGTGTTGATTTTATATCCTGCAACTTTACGGTATTCATTGATTAGCTCTAGTACTTTTCTGGTAGAGTCTTTAGGGTTTTCTGTGTAGAGGATCATCTCATCAGCGAATAGTGAAATTTTTACTTCTTCTTTTCCAATTTGTATTCCTTTTATGTCTTTTTCTGCTCTGATTGCTGTAGCCAAAACTTCCAGAACTATGTTGAAGAGTAGTGGTGAGAGTGGGCACCCTTGTCTTGTTCCTGACTTTAGGGGAAATGCTTTCAGTTTTTCACCATTGAGGATAATGTTTGCTGTGGGTTTGTCATATATAGCTTTTATTATGTTGAGGTATGTCCCTTCTATTCCCACTTTCTGGAGGGTTTTTTTTTTATCATAAATGGATGTTGAATTTTAGGCTTTCTCTGCATCTATTGAGATAATCATACAATTTTTATTTTTCAGTTTGTTAATGTGTATTACATTGATTGATTTGGATACTACATTGATGCGGATATTGAAGAATCCTTGCATTCCTGGGATAAAGCCCACTTGGTCATGATGTATGATCTTCTTAATGTGTTGTTGGATTCTGATTGCTAGAATTTTGTTAAGGATTTTTGCATCTATGTTCATCAGTGATATTGGCCTGTCGTTCTCTTTTTTTGTGGGGTCCTTACCAGGTTTTGGGATTAGGGTGATGGTGGCCTCATAGAATGAGTTTGGAAGTTTCCCTTCCTCAGCAATTTTCTGGAAGAGTTTGAGTAGAATAGGTGTTAGCTCTTCTCTAAATTTTTGGGAGAATTCAGCAGTGAAGCCGTCTGGACATGGGCTTTTGTTTGCTGGAAGATTTCTGATTACAGCTGCTAGTTCCGTGCTTGTGATGGGTCTGTTCAGATTTTCTATTTCTTCCTGGTTCAGTTTTGGCAAGGTGTACTTTTCTAGGAATTTGTCCATTTCTTCCAGGTTATTCATTTTATTGCCATATAATTGCTGATAGTATTCTCTAATAATCCTTTATATTGCTGTGTTGTCGGTTGTGATCTCTCCATTTTCATTTCTAATTTTATTGATTTGGTTCTTCTCCCTTTGTTTCTTGATGAGTCTGGCTAGTGGTTTGTCAATTTTATTTACCTTCTCAAAGAACCAGCTTTTGGCTTTGTTGATTTTTGCTATGGTCTCTTTTGTTTCTTTTGCATTTATCTCTGCCCTAATTTTTACGATTTCTTTCCTTCTACTAACCCTGGGGTTCTTCATTTCTTCCTTTTCTAGTTTCTTTTCTAGTTTCTCTAGAGTTAGGTTATTTAGTTGACTTTTTTCTTGTTTCTTGAGGTGTGCCTGTATTGCTATGAACTTCCCCCTTAGCACTGCTTTTATAGTGTCCCAGAGGTTTTGGGTTATTGTGTTTTCATTTTCATTCATTTCTATGCATATTTTGATTTCTCTTTTTATTTCTTCTATGATTTGTTCGTTATTCAGCAGCGTGTTGTTCAGCCTCCATATGTTGGCATTTTTTTTAATAGTTTTTCTCCTATAATTGAGATCTAATCTTATTGCATTGTGGTCAGAAAAGATGCTTGGAATGATTTCAGTTTTTTTGAATTTACCAAGGCTAGATTTATGGCCCAGGATGTGATCTATCTTGGAAAAGTTTTCGTGTGCGCTTGAGAAAAAGGGGAAATTCGTTGTTTTGGGGTGAAATGTCCTATAGATATCAATTAGGTCTACCTGGTCTATTGTATCATTTAAAGTTTATGTTTCTTTGTTAATTTTCTGTTTAGTTGATCTATCCATAGATGTGTGTGGGGTATTAAAGTCTCCCACTATTATTGTGTTATTGTTAATTTCTCCTTTCATAATTGTTAGTAATTGTCTTACATATTGCGGTGCTCCTATGTTTGGTGCATAAATATTTATAATTGTTATATCTTCTTCTTGGATTGATCCTTTGACCATTATGTAGTTTCCTTCTTTGTCTCTTTTCACAGCCTTTGTTTTAAAATCTATTTTATCTGATATGAGTATTGCTACTCCTGCTCTCTTTTAGTCTCTATTTGCATGGAATATCTTTTTCCAGCCCTTCACTTTCAGTCTGTATGTGTCCCTCGTTTTGAGGTGGGTCTCTTGTAGACAACATATATGGGGGTCTTGTTTTTGTATCCATTCAGCCAGCCTTTGTCTTTTGGTTGGGGCATTCAACCCATTTACGTTTAAGGTGATTATTGATAAGTATGATCCCGTTGCCATTTTCTTTATTGCTTTGGGTTCGAGTTTATATACCCTTTCTGTGTTTCATGTTTAGAGAAGATCCTTTAGTATTTGTTGGAGAGCTGGTTTGGTGATGCTGAATTCTCTCAGCTTTTGCTTGTCTGTAAAGCTTTTGATTTCTCCTTCATATTTGAATTAGATCCTTGCTGGATACAGTAATCTGGGCTGTAGGTTATTTTCTTTCACTTTAAGTATGTCTTGCCATTCCCTCCTGGCCTGAAGAGTTTCTGCTGAAAGATCAGCTGTTATCCTTATGGGAATCCCCTTGTGGGTTATTTGTTGTTTTTCCCTTGCTGCTTTTAATATTTGTTCTTTGTGTTTGATCTTTGCTAATTTGATTATTATGTGCCTTGGAGTATTTCGCCTTGGGTTTATCCTGTTAGGGACTCTCTGTTTTTCTTGGACTTGGGTGATTATTTCCTTCCCCATTTTAGGGAAATTTTCAACTATTATCTCCTCAAGTATTCTCTCATGGTCTTTCTTTTTGTCTTCTTCTTCTGGGACTCCTATGATTCTAATGATGGGACGTTTAATATTGTCCCATATGTCTCTAATATTGTCCTCATTTCTTTTAATTCTTTTTTCCTCTCTGTTTCATTTATTTCTACAATTCTATCTTCTAGCTAGCTTATTCTGTCTTCTGCCGCCATTATTTTACTATTTGTTCCCTCCAGAGTGTTTCTGATCTCATTTATTTCATTATTCATTGTATATTGACTCTTTTTTATTTCCTCTAATTCCTTATTAAACGTTTCTTGCATCTTCTCAATCCTTTTCTCCAGTTTATTTATCTGTAACTCCATTTTGCTTTCCAGATTTTGAATCATTTTCACAATTAAAATTCGAAATTCTTTATCAGGTAGATTCCCTATATTTTCCCCTTTTGTTTGTGTTGGTGGACATTTATCCTGTTCCTTTACTTGCTGGGTATTTCTCTGCCTCTTCATCTTGTTTATATTGCTGTTTTCAGGGTGGCCTTTCCGTCTTCTGGCAGTTTGTGATGTTCTCTTTATTATGTAGTTACCTCATTGTGTGTGGGGTTGGATGGGTGACTTGTCAATGTTCCCTGGTTAGGGAAGCTTGTGTCGATATTCTGGTGGGTGGAGCTGTATTTCTTCTCTCAAGTGCAATGAAGTGTCCAGTAATGAGTTTGAGATGTCAGTGGGTTTGGAGTGGCTTTGGGCAGCCTGTATATTGAAGCTCAGTGCTATTCTCCTGTGTTGCTGGATAGTTTGCATAGTATGTCTTTCACTGAAACTTGTTGTCCCTTGGGTGGTGCCTGGTTTCAGTGTATGTATGGAGGCATTTGATGAGTACCTATCAGTTAATGTTCTCTGGAACAGGAGATCTCTGGTGTTCTCAGGATTTGGCCTTAAGCCTCTGCCTCTGGTTTTCAGTCTTATTTTTGCAGTAGGCTCAAGGCTTCTCCTTCTGTTACTTCCAAGGCAGTTCCTTCTGTTGAAAAAGCTCTTCTGTTTTCTGGTCTCCTCAGTGTCTAATTCCCGTCCTGACACCAGGATGCTGTGGTGGACCCTTTTTTTTTCCCCCCCGGATCACCTGTTCAGTCCTGTGGAACACAGCTAACACATATCCCTGGCGTCTGTGGGGAGTGCTCGCAGTGTCTCGGCTATACTGGGCATGCTCGCGCTCGAGGCGTGTGTGCTTTCCGTGTTTATGCTGCTCAGGCTCTAGGTTGCTCTGTTGGGATCTTTCCGCAGCTGGCTCTGGGTTGCATGCACTTCCCAGGTCTGACTGGCTCAGGTTCAGGTCCTTGGGTACTCCACATAGGTGCAGACTTGGCTGGGCCTGCGTTTTCTGCCTTCCCCGGTCCTTGCAGCTTAGGTGACCAGGCGTTTGGCGAGCATGGTCGCTGCTACTTACCGCCTTCCCGGTCCCTGCCGCTCTGTTTTCTGAGAGTACAATTGGCGCAGTTTCTCAGGCTGATATTGACCAGCCCGAACCCAAGAAGTCCTGGCCAGCAAGGAATCCTGCATGCAGCTTGGCACAGGAAGCCTTTCTGGGGCCGCGGCTGCCGCTGCCCCTGCCCCTGCCCCTGCCCCAGCGCTGGCTGCCCTTCCCGCCCGTGTCAGTGGGGGCTGGGGGATGGGCCGCCCGCTGCTGGCTCGCTCCGCTCAGTGCCCTGTTCTGTGGGCGGGGCTGGCGGAGTCCTGGGTTGGGGCTTTTCGCAGGCTTTTACTAGCCTTTTCGCCTTTTAGCTGCAGCTTCTGCCTTTCTATTTTAAGTTCGTGCCCTCAGTTTGCCCTGGGGTGTTCAAGCCTGGTTCTCCCTCTAAGCCCTGTCGCCCGCGCCTCCCTGCCCAACCCCCGCCTGCTAGTGGCGGGCGCGGGTGTCTACACCGCTTCTCCGCTGAGAGTTTCCTCTGGGCACTTAGTCTGTGAGTTTTAATTATTTATGTCTTTTGTCTCTCAGTTATGTGGCCCTCCTAGGTTCCACTCGCCAGTGTTTCCAGGTGTTTGGAAACTTCTTTTTTTTTTTAAGCCTCCCTTCTGGGGACGGAGCTCTGTCCCTCCCTCTTTTGTCTCTCTTTTTATCTTTTTATCTATTTCCTACCTCCTTTCTGAAGACTATGGGCTGCTTTTCTGAGTGCCTGATGTCCTCTGCCATTATTCAGAAGTTGTTCTCTGGGATTTACTCTGCTTCAAATGTTCTTTTGCTGATTTTGTCGGGGGAGAAAGTGGTCACCCCGTCCTATTCCTCCGCCATCTTCCTTATCCTTCTGGAGTCCTTTTCTGTTGTTCGGCACATCAGGCACATAGAGGGGCCCCCCTGACTGGGGTCCTACTCTGTAGATTGGTTCGTCAAGCACTTAAAGGGGAGCCCTAGGTGGGGTCCTATTTTGTAGTTCAGTGCATCAGGTGTTTGGTTGTCCAGCCTCTCTTTTAGAGGCTATGGTGATGGCTCCTCTCCCTACACGTGACTCGGTATTACCTTTGTCCCATGGCTGCCTAGCTTTCCTCTGCAGGCATTTCCCACCACAGTCTCCTCCCTCACATCCCCTCAGTCCATCTCTGCACAGTCAGCACCAGCCCTCGCCCTGGGATTGCGCCATGATCCCTTAACTCCAGCTCCCAGCCACTGTGCCTTCTAGGGGACCTGCGTCCCTGTCCAAGGTATGTATGGCTGCGGCAAGGATTGTCTGATTCTCACTCCTTTTAGGCTGCCACAGATCAGCTGTTTCACTGTCAGCCTTTAATGTTTGTCCTCTGACTCAGACAGTTGCCCTAATATGACCTACTTCAGTTTCCCCAGCCACTGAGTCCTAGTAACACTCCTGTTTTTCCCCCAAGTGTCTTGATCCTGTTGAGTTTTGCGTGGTTCTGTATATTCTTTTCCGCTGGTCAGGTACTCCTGTCCACTCTCAGCTGGTGTTCAGCATGCAGTTCTGTGTCTGAAGGTGTATTCCTGATGTATCCGTGGAGAGAGATGTACTCCACGTCCACGTACTCCTCTGCCATCTTGTTCTCTCCTTATACTCAATTCTTTAAGACAGATTTTCCTTACTTGTTTCATGCTTTGCTTTGTTTGGTGCTGATCCTTCTTTAACAGATTGTTTTTAATGTATGTGGCATCCCCTTGAATCTTTTGGAGGACACTTAAACTTATTTTAAAGCTTCCTTTTGTTTCCTACTGTGATTTGGTTATTTGGCAATGAGGTAGATTATATTTTATTTCTTTCCTATATTCTTTTTTTGTGTCTTCCAGTGGTTTTCCTCAAATTCTTTTGATGAATTTTATGTATTTTACATTTACAAATGAGAGGGTAGTTCAGGGATTGTGAAAAGAAATGTCTTCTGGGGCTTCCCAAGTGTTGTCAATGTGAGAAGTGGGGTAAGAATCGGTTTGTATTATCGTTGGAATACATGCTCTTTCTACTGCAGCAGCCACTGTCTACTTAGACAGTTGGTGACATGGCAATTCAGTCCCCATGTTTTGAAACCTTATGTGTTCCTGTGAAATGCTAGAAAATTATATATAGTTTGGTTAAATTTCCTGTGATTTACATATTGACAACCGACTCTCTTGGAAGATAACGTTATGAGTGAAAAAGCATGTTTGTCAATCTGCCACCTATGGTTTAGGCACCTCTGGTAGCCAGAGTATTTTTCTCCAGCTCAGGTGGAAATCCCTGTTCTGTAGTACTGCATGCAAGCACTCCTTTTAGGAGCTCTGAGAGTGTGGATGTTCTGGGATTTCCTCTATAGTACTGAAGTAGTTTCTGAAGTGATGACAGGGTTATATGCCACTCTTGGAAGCCAGAAGTGACCTGGGAGACTATAAATTTTGTATCGCACCTCCATTCAATTCCCCATGTATCCCATTTACATGTCCCACTTCAGAGAACTATACTTGTGATTGTTATCTTGGGGACATATGGAGAGGTCAGCAGCTGTGAGAGCAAGATACCAGGGACTTCTTTTGTAACCTTTTATTAATCTGTTGAATTATGGATGGCATTCTCCTCCAGTTTTGTTTTTTGGTCCCCCTGAATCCTGAAAAATTTACCTAAAAGATCTTTTTCACCTTAACATGTGACTGTTTTTTCAACTCTAAAGGGTTCATAAAGCCTTTTCCCATCTGCTCTGTATCATCCAGAATTGTTTCACTATTCTTCCAAGTAAATAGAAAATGCTGTAAATTAGATTTATATTTTTTTCTATCAGTGATACTTGATGTGGAAGTAGAAAACAGATATGTGTACATTTGAATGTAATGTGTGTGTATAATATATACATATGTGATATACACATATCCACACAGATATTTATTAGTGTCATTGTTCTGGGTGTCAATTCAGTTTTAAGTTTCTAAAGTTTTATTTTCTTTTAAGAGATAAGCAAATGCTGTCATATTTTTTGTTTACTGTATTCCTTTTCAGGAATAAAGGCAGTATCCTTCTTGAAATTTTTGGCATAAAAAGATATTTTAAATTAAAACTTTGATCTTATTTGAGATATTTAATATACTTTGTTAGTTTTTTTAATTTTTAAGTTATAAAATATGATACATTTACAGGAGACTTGGAAAATACTGGAAAAATTTACATATAATTCTACTATATATTACAATTTTTTGTTTTAAGTAGATGACTTAAGACTTTTCGTTGGAGTTTCAATATCAAACCTTCAGAAATTAATAGAATGAATGTACAGAAGCTTCCCAGCTTGTACTTGTGGTAAAGAACCCGCCTGCCAATGCAGGAGATGTGAAAGACTTGGGTTTGATACCTGGGTCGGGAAGATCCCTTGGAGGAGGGCATGGAAACCCACTCCAGTAATCTTGCCTAGAGAATCCCATGGACAGAGGAGCCTGGTGGGCTACAGTCCGTGGAGTAGCACAGATTCGGACACGACTGAAGTGAGTGAGCACTGTACTGCACAGAGAAGTGGAAGAAGATAATAGGCCTGAAAAGCATTATGAACCGATTTGACATAATTAAGATTTATACAGTTTCCACATAATAGTAGGATCCAAATTGTATTCAAGCTCCCATAGACTGTAAATTAGGAGACACTGGAACATATCCAGAGACATAAGACCAGGTGCAGAGATTTCATGGTCTAAAGGTATTGAAATCATACAGACTCTGTTTTCTTATTACTGTGAAGTTATATTAGTGGTCAATATCAAAAGATATTTGAAAATAAACCACATACTTTCAAGTCTAGTGTGACATTTACTAAGAGAAATCTTTGACTTAGCCATTGAACACCTCAATAAAATTAGAAGACTGAGAAAACATAGAGGGTGATTGCAGAGAAGAAAGCATTTAAATGAGAAATTAATATCATAGATACTTTAAAGAATCTCACATATTTGGAAATTAAATGTCTACTTTTAACTGAGGGGTATATCTAAGATGCCATAACAATGAAAACTAGGAAATATTTGTAATAGAATAAAAATAAAAAGAGAATTTACCAGAATTTGTTGCATGTAGCTGGAGCTGTTCACTGCAATTAAACACAATGTGGGGTCTTGAATAAGGTATGAAAACAAATAAGGGGCACTAACGTAGAATTTTGTAAGATTTGAACAAAATCTGTACTTTTGTTAATACTATATCACATGTTAATCTCCTGTTTTTTAAAAGAAAACAGCATAATATTTCTTTATATTCTCAGAATTGTATTAGAAGTTTCAAGCCTCATTCAAAATTATTTTTTAATTATTGCACAGAGAAACCTGGCAGGCTGCAATCCATGGGGTCACAAAGAGTTGTACATGACTGAGTGACTAACACAAACACACATACACAACAATAAATTAAACTTTTAACAGTTAATACTAGATCCCAAAATAGATAAACTATCAAAATTTTGAATGAATATAAATTAGAAGTCTAGCATTCTATTCATACTAAGTCAAATAAGTGGACTCAAAATATCAAATTTTTTAACTAGGCAAAAATTTGTAAGTTTTCTAAAACATATATATATATATATAGTATTATACATACTTTTATGTGTGTGTCTGTGTGTATACAGAAGCTTTTCTACTATGGTAACGGCTTGAGAAAGGACATCAAAAAAGGATAGATGGAGAAATTGGAAAGCATAAACTAAATGAAATGGGAGCACTGAGCATGAAATAGGAAAAAATGAAACACACTAGATAAAAGTGAAAGATTGTAATATAGTCCAGTTGTTTTTAAGCTTGGCTGCTCATTAGAAACACATCTGAAACTTTGTAGGAAAAAAAGCAACAGATGAGCATTTGTAGTTTTCAGAAAATTCCAAGATAATTCTGATATGCATCTGGATTTTAAAAAGTGATTGCAGGTTTTTCTAACAAATGATAGTTTTAGTGATAAAGAATTCTATTATTTTCTGTTAACCTATCATGATACACTTATTGTATTAAGCAAAAATCACGATAGGAAAAGACGTTTATCAAGTTTTTAGTATCAATCAGTTCAGTTCAGTCGCTCAGTCGTGTCCGACTCTCCGCGACCCCATGAATCACAGCACGCCAGGCCTCCCTGTCCATCACCAACTCCCGGAGTACACTCAAACTCATGTCCACAGAGTCGGTGATGCCATCCAGCCATCTCATTCTCTGTCGTCCCCTTCTCCTCCCGCCCCCAACCTTTCCCAGCATCAGAGTCTTTTCCAGTGAGTCAACTCGTCTCATGAGGTGGCCAAAGTATTGGAGTTTCAGCTTTAGCATCAGTCCCTCCAATGAACATCCAGGATTGATCTCATTTAGAATGGACTGGTTGGATCTCCTTGCAGTATAAGGGACTCTCAAGAGTCTTCTCCAACACCACAGTTCAAAAGCATCGATTCTTCGGCGATCAGCTTTCTTCACAGTCCAACTCTCACATCCATACATGACCACGGGAAAAACCATTGCCTTGACTAGACGGACCTTGGTCTGCAAAGTAATGTCTCTGCTTTTTAATATACTATCAAGGTTGGTCATAACTTTAATAGCCAGACACAAATAGAAGATAATTACAGTTGCAAGCCGTAATGGAAACACAATTAACCTAAAAATACTAAATAATTACATACAATTTGGAGTTAAGTAGAGTGATGTGTTAAATAGAGGTTCATACATGCACATGTTTTTATCTGCCCAGCCAGTCTGTGTCTTTTGGTTGGTGCATTCAATCCCTTATCATTTAAGGTAATTATTGATGTATATGATCCTATGACAAACCTACGCAATGTGTTGAAAAGCCGAAACATCACTCTGCCTACAAAGGTCCGTATGATCAAGGCTCTGGTCTTCCCAGTGGTCACATAGAGTTGTCAGAATTGGACCTTAAAGAAGGGAGAGCGCCAAAGAACTGATGCCTTTGAGCTGTGGTGCTGGAGAAGACTCCTGAGAGTCCCTTGGACAACAAAGAGATCAAACCAGTCAGTCTTCAAGGAAATCAACCCTGAATACTCATTGAAAGGACTGATGCCGAAGCTAAAGCTTCAGTATTTTGGTCACGTGATGTGAAGAGCTGACTTATTTAAAATAAGTCCCTGATACTGGAAAAGATTGAGGACAGAAGGAGAAGAGGGCATCAGAGGATGAGATGGCTGGATGGCATGACTGATGCAGTGGACACGAACTTGGGGAAACTGGGAGATGGTGAGGGCCATGGAGGCCTGGCATGCTGCAGTTCATGGGGTTGCAAAGAGTTGGACATGACTGGCCGACTGAACAACAGCATGATTGTCTGGGGTTTATTTTGTGTTGGTCTTTTCCTTCTGTTTCCTGCCTAGAGAAAAGTTCCCTTAGCATTGGTTGTAAAGCTGGTATGGTGCTGCTGATTTCTTTTGCTTGTCTGGAAAGCTTTTGATTTCTTCATCAAATCTCAGGGAGAGTCTTGCTGGGTAGAGTATTCTTGGTTGTAGGTTTTTCTCTCATCACTTTAAATATATCGTGCCATTCCCTTCTGGCTTGTACAGTTTCTGTTGAGAAACCAGCCTATAACCTTGTGCGGGCTCCCTTGTATGTTATTTGTTAGTTTATCCTTGTTGCTTTTAATATTTTATCTTTGTTTTTAATTTTTGTCATATTGATTGTTGTGTGTCTCAGTGGTTTCCTCCTTGGGTTTATCCTGCCTTAGACTCTGTGTGCTGCTTGGACTTGACGATTTCCTTTCCCATGTTAAGAAAGTTTTCAGCTAATGTTTCTTCAAATATTTTCTTGGGTCCTTTCTCTCTCTCTTCTCCTTCTGGGACACCTATAATGTGAATGTTGTGGGTTTATTGTTGTCCCAAAGGTCTCTTCATTCTTTTTTCTGTAGTCTGTTCTGTGGCAGTGATTTTGACCATTCTGTCCTGCAGGTCATCTATCCATTTCCCTGCCTCAGTTATTTGGCTATTGGTTCCTTCTAGTTTATTGTTCATCTCTGTTCTTTTGTTCTTCAGTTCTTCCAGGTCTTTGACAAACACTTCCTGCATCTTCTCCATTGTTTTCCCAAGATCCTGTATCATCTTCATTATCATTATTCGGAATTCTTTCTCTGGAAGGTTCAGTTCACTTTCTCACTTATGTCTGACTCTTTGTGACCCCCATGAACTGCAGCACGCCAGGCCTCCTTGCCTATCTTCATTTAGTTGTTTTTCTGGTGTTTTATCTTTCTGCTTTTTCATGCTGATTAACTTATATGCAGAGTACATCATGAGGAACGCTGGGCTGGAGGAAGCACAAGCTGGAATCAAGATTGCTGGGAGAAATATCAATAATCTCAGATATGCAGATGACACGACCCTTATGGCAGAAAGTGAAGAGGAACTCAAAAGCCTCTTGATGAAAGTGAAAGAGGAGAGTGAAAAGTTGGCTTGAAGCTCAACATTCAGAAAACGAAGATCACGGCATCTGGTCCCATCACTTCATGGGAAATAGATGGAAAACAGTGGAAACAGTGTCAGACTTTTTTTTTTTTTTTTTGGGGCTCCAAAATCACTGCAGATGCTGATTGCAGCCATGAAATTAAAAGACGCTTACTCCTTGGAAGGAAAGTTATGACCAACCTTGATAGTCTATTAAAAAGCAGAGACATTACTTTGCCAACAATGGTCCGTCTAGTCAAGGCTATGGTTTTTCCCGTGGTCATGTATGGATGTGAGAGTTGGACTGTGAAGAAGGCTGATCGCTGAAGAATTGATGCTTTTGAACTGTGGTATTGGAGAAGACTCTTGAGAGTCCCTTGTACCGCAAGGAGATCCAACCAGTCCATTCTAAGGGAGATCGATCCTGGGTGTTCATTGGAAGGACTGATGCTAAAGCTGAAACTGCAATACTTTGGCCACCTCATGTGACGAGTTGACTCACTGGAAAAGACTGATGCTGGGAAAGGTTGGGGGCAGGAGGAGAAGGGACGACAGAGAATGAAATGGCTGGATGGCATCACCAACTCTGTGGACATGAGTTTGAGTGAACTCCGGGAGTTGGTGATGGACAGGGAGGCCTGGCGTGCTGTGATTCATGGGGTCCCTGAGAGTCGGACACGACTGAGCAACTGAACTGAACTGAACTGAACTGAACTTCCTGTAATGTAGTTTTTCTTCTAGCAACTGTGGAATTGTGGTTATTCTTGCTTCTTCTGTCTACCCTCTGATGGAGTTGACTAAGAGACTTGTGTAAGCTTCCTGATGGGATAGACTGGTGGGGAAAACTGGGTCTTGCTATGGTGGGCAGGGCCATGCTCAGTAAAACTTTTAATTCAGTTGTCTGCTGATGGTGGTAGAGTTGTGCTCCTTCCCTGTTTGTTTTTTAGCCTGAGGCTAGCCACCTCTCTGGTAGGGTTAGTGGCAACCCCCAGGAGGACTTATATCAAGGGTCCACTTCCACTGCTGCTGCCAGTGCCCCCATCCCCACGATGAGCCCCTGCTGACCCGCAGCCCCACAGGAGGCCCTCCAGCACTAGCAGGTAGGTCTGGTTCGGCCTCAGTGGGGCCCCTACGTCCTTTCCCTAGGCCTCAGTGCACACAGGGTTTTGTTTGTGCCCACTAGGGGTGGAGTCTGTTTCCCCCAGTCCTGTGGAGGCCCTGTAATCAAATCCTGCTGGTCTTCAAAGTCAGAATCCCTGGGGGTTCCCAGTTCCTTTGCCAGGTCCCAGGTTGGGAAGCCTGACGTGGAGTTCTGAAACTTCACAACAGTGAGTGAACTTCCTTGGTATTACTGTTGCCAGTTTGTGGGTCACCCACCTGACAGGTTTAGGATTTGATTTTATCATAACTGAGCCTTTCCTGGCATCTCATTGTGGCTTCTTCTTTATCTTTCAATATGGAATATCTTTTTTTGGTGTTTTCCCATGTCCTCCTGTCGATGGTTTTTCAACAGCTAGTTGCAATTTTGGTGCTCTCACAGAAGAAGTTGCATGCTGGTCTTTCTACTCCACCATCTTGACCTGAAAGTCAGTATACTTTTAAAAAACAAATTAATTAAAATTATTATTATTATTTTTGGCTGTGCTGAGTCTTTGTTTCTATGCAGGCTTTTTCTAGATGCAGTGTGCCAGCTTCTCATTACAGCAGCATCTGTTGTTGCAGAGCACGGGCTCTAGAGCATGCAGGCTTCAGTAGTTGTGGCATGTGGGCTCAGTAGTTGTGGCACACAGGCTTAGTTTCCTGAGAGCATGTGGAATCTCCTGGATCAGGCATCAAACCCAGGTCCCCTGCATTGGCAGGTGGATTCTCAACCACTGAACCACCAGAAAAGTCCTAGCACTAAGTTTGTTGTGAAAACAGTTACTGTCTTTTGTAGTATAATTATTTATATACTGAAAAAGTTTTTGAATTTGAGAAGTTTGGAAAAGTTTGCTGTTTTCTTTATAGCTGCTTTATTTTATAAAGGTTTATTTCTTAGCTTAGTAGAAAAGAAATTACTGACTTGTTTTGTTTTACTTATTTCTTTAATATAACTACGATTTCATTATCTTTTTTTAATAGGAAAAAGAAAAGTTTTAAAATGCACATATTGAAAAATTTTAGAGGAACTGCCTGCATCATTGATTTATTACCCAGAAACAGTTTCTCATACTGCCAGAAATTCCATTGCCCTGCCATTCCTGCTGCTCAGTCAGTCATATCTAATTCCTTTAGAGCTATGTGTTTTAATGTGCAGTTCAGCATATCCATGCTCTGTCATTCATACATGGATATGTTGTTGTTGTTTGGTTTTTCAGTTGTGTCCTGCTCTTTGGGACGCCATGGACTGCAGCACACAAGGCCTCCCTGTCCTTCACTTTTGCACACACTCATGTCCATTGAGTCGACGATACCGTCCAACCCCTTCTTCTCCTGCCCTCAGTCTTTCCCAGCATCAGTCTGTCTCAATGAGTCAGCTCTTTGTATCAGGTGGCCAAAGTATTGGAGTTTAAGCTTCAGCATCAGTCCTTCCGATGAATATTTAGGGTTGATTTCCTTTAAGATTGACATGGATATGGTCTTGCCAAATTGAAGAGTTAATTTCTTAATCCTAGATACATTACCTGCACAAGTGAATGCATATTTGGATCATCTTGAATGTAGAACTGTTCTAGGGGAGACCAGAGGTCTGCAAGGTGAGGATGAAGCTGGGGGCAGCAGAAGTGAACAGAATTACTGTCCCTTTGACAGAATGAAGGCAGTCCTGGAGTTACGGTGTAGTGTTCACCAGTGCTCCCCCAACCCTATTTTTTTCTACTGGCAAAAACTGTGAGGAAACCCATAGACAAGGGGAATTTGAAATCATTTCTATGGATACATCTTAATTTCATTTTTTGTAAAACCTGTGGAGATAAACTGTCTAAAGTTAGAGGCTAGTCAGTCTATCCTTCCCCGTTTTTGTAATTCATGGGACTTCAGGTACATAGAAATAGATTAGTCATAACTGTCTTCATGATACGTAGATTTGTTTCACTCATGGAGTGAAACATTTAATTAAACATTCATTCCCCCATTTGTTTTATCCTTCTTATTTTGTTTTTAAAGTTTATTGCTGCAACATAGATTTTAAGGATGTGTTGAATACCGGTGAACCCATGCATAACCCAATAACAATTTATTTCTATGTCCTCTTTGCCTCTCTTTCCCTACTCCCCATCCACATAGATAACTACAATTCTGAATTTTTTTGTCATTTGCTTAATTATTTTCTGGATTTAGATCACATTATTATATATATCGGAGAAGGCAATGGCAAGCCACTCCAGTACTATTGCCTAGAAAATCCCATGGATGGAGGAGCCTGGTAGGCTGCAGTCCATGGGGTCGTTACGGGTTGGACACGACTGAGCGACTTCACTTTCACTTTTCACTTTCACACATTGGAGAAGGAAATGGCAACCCACTCCAGTGTTCTTACCTGGAGAATCCCAGGGATGGGGTAGCCTGGTGGGCTTCTGTCTATGGGATCACACAAAGTCGGACACGACTGAAGTGACTTAGTAGCAGCAGCAGCAGCATTATATATATAAACACACGGCCGTGTCCATGTTATTTGATTCTGGTTATTTTTGAACTTCTAAAAAGGGCATAATGTATAACATTCATGTTGTCTTCTGGGGCTTCCTTTTTTCTATTGTGCACTGTCAGTGTAATGTATGAATATTTGTTTCTAGTTTTTCCATTGTTTATACACCGCTGCTATAAACATTCTTGTACATGTCTTGATGTTCATGTGCTTGATTTTCTTTTTCTGGTTAAACATTATGGGATCATAGTTTATGCAAAAGTTCAGTTTATCCATTTTTATCTAGTTGCATTTAGTTGCTTTTAACTTCATTAGAAAGTTTTGTTAAATTATATTGTGATGGTTGTCATAGCAGCTTGAGTTTTTTTAAAAAAATCAAAATTGGTGAATTTTTTTGTAGCCATTTTAATATTGAAGATGGAAGGAAAAAAGCAACATTTTTTTGACATATTATGCTTTACTATTTCAAGAAAGGTAAAAACATAAATGAAACACAGAAAAAAAAGACTTGAGCAGTATATGGAAAAGGTGCTGTGACTGTTGAATGTATCAGAAGTGGCTTGCCAAGTTTCATACTGGAGATTTCTTGCTGGATGGTACTCCAAAGTCACTGTTAACCACGTGGGAGAGAGCCAACATACTCAAAATATCCAAGCCAGGCATTGAAAATCATTTACACCACCTTGGTTATGTCAGTCACTTTGATGTTTGAGTTCTATATAAGTTAAGCAAAAAAAACCCTTCTTGACTGTATTTTCACACAGGATTCTTTACTTAAATATAACGAAAATGTATCAGTTTTTAAAATTGTGGTGGACAATGAAAAGTAGATACTGAACAATAAAGTGAAATGGAAAAGATTGCTGGGCAAATGAAATGAACTACCACCAACCGTACTGAAGGCTGGTCTTCATCCAAAGAAGGTGATGGGCTCTATATGGAAAGCCAGACAATTAATTCCAATAAGTACTGGGTCCATTGAGACCTACTGAAAGCACACAATGAAAAGCATCCAAAATTAGTCAACAGAAAATGCATAATCTTCCATCAGGATAATGCATGTTTCTTTGATGACCAGGCAAAATTTGTTATAACTTGGCTGGGAAGTTCTGATTCATCCACTGTATTCACCAGACATTGCACTTTTAGATTTCTACTTATTTCAGTCGATACAAAATTCTCTTAATGGATAAAAATTTGAATTCCCTGAAAGACTGTAGAAGCCACCTAGAACAGTTCTTTGCTCAAAAAGATAAGAAGTCTTGGCAAGATCGAATTACGAAGTTGCCTGGAAAATGGCAGAAGATAAGTGGAACAAAATGGTGAAGACCGTATTCAGTAAAGTTCTTGGCAAAATGAAACAGGTGTCTTTTATTTTTACTTAAAAACTGAAGGAATTTTTTTGGCCAACCCAGTATGCATGAAGTGATCCTTGGGTTCCAAATCCTGTGACTCAGAATGATTCTGTCTAAAATTTGGTTTTAGGCTACACTTTTTTTGCCTTTTAACTGGTATATTAACTCTATGTGAATTCAATTACCTCATTATTTTTTTCTATGTACTTCATTTCTAAGTTGTCATTTTGTTCTTTTATGCCTTCATTTGCATTGAATAGTTCAGCTAATTTTTTTACTCCATTCCTATTGTTTTTGTGGTTTCTGTAGCATTGCATGTAAACTTGTCAAAGTCTACTATTAATATCTTTAATTTTATATAATATTAACATGCTGTTGTTCAGTTGTTGAGTCATGCCGCCTCTTTGCAATGCCATGGACTGCAGCACGCCAGGCCTCCCTGTCTCTCACTATCTCCCACGGTTTGCCCAAGTTCATTTCCATTGAATCAGTGATGCTGTCCAGCCAGCTCGCTCTCTGCCTCCCTCTCCTCCTGCCTTCCATCTTTCCCGGCATCAGGGTCGTTTCCTGCGAGTCAGCTCTTTGCCTCAGGTGGCTAGAGGATTGGCGCTCCAGCTTCAGTGTCAGTCCTTCCAATGAGTATTCAGGGCTGATTTCCTTAAAGATTCCTTTAGGATGTCCTGCATATTAGCATAAATGAGGTAAATGGATATTATTAACTATTTTGTTCTTGTTGTTTAGTCACAAAGAGTTGTTCACCTCTTTGTTACCACTTGGACTTCATAGCCCACCAGGCTCCTCTGCCATGGGATTTAGCAGGCGAGAATGAATACTGGAGTGGGTTGTCATTTCCTTCTCTTAAGTTTTTTTTTTTTTTTTTTTACTTCAAACTTTTTATTTGTATTGGCATATAACCAACTGATTCACAATGTTGTGGTAGTTTCAGGTGAATAGTGCAAGGATTCAGCCACAGATAAACATGTGTCCATTCTCCCTCAAACCTTCCTCCCATGCAGGCAAGCACATTGAGCAGAGTTCTATGTGCTGTACAACAGGTCTTTGTAGGCTATCCATTTTACATGGTCATGTACACATTGCTTTATGTAAAATCCAGTTCGATATTTTACTTCTGTGTAATTGAAAATAAAAACTGTAAGACCTGTTATTTTTGTCTTGTAGCATCCCTGTTCCATGATCTTTATTTTATTTTGCATCTTGAACCTTAATTATACCTCCATCATTTTCCTTCTCCTGGAAGTATTTTTTTTAAATATATATTAGTGGAGTCTATACGTTTATAAGCTCATTACTATAAGTTAGTAAACTTGTTTTTGCCAAATCGAAAAATGTGGATACTTGCCTTTGTATCAGAGGACATTTTAACTGGGTATCCAATTTTAGGTTGGCGTTTGTTTTATTTTTCTTAACTATACTGATGCATGCTCCTTGTCTCAGTTCAAAAATGTCAGTCTTAACTGTTGTTCCTTTGAAAGCAATTTGTTATTTCTGTTTTAAAGAATTTTTTAAGGTTATCTATAATTTTAATTTGATTGCAAATGTGGATTTCTTTTTATACTGCTTAAAATTCGATTGGTTGCTTTAATCTCTTCATTGATGTCTGTCATTGATTCAAGTACATTCTCAGTCATTGGCTTCTAAAATATTGTCTCTGTCTCACTGTTATTACTAGACTAGTTTAAATTGTTAGACTTTCTTATTGGATCCTCTGTGTCTCTTACTTTCTCTCTTGAGTGAGTGAATGAGTGAGTGAAGTCACTCAGTCGTGTCTGACTCTTTGCGACCCCATGGACTGTAGCCTACCAGGCTCCTCGGTCCATGGAATTGTCCAGGCAAGAATACTGAAGTGGGTTGCCATTTCCTTTTCCAGGGGATCTTCCCGACCCAGGGATCAAACCCAGGTCTCCTACATTGTAGGCAGACGCTTTATCATCTTAGCTACCAGGGAAACCCTGTCTATATTTCTCTGCTGCATTCTGGATAACTTCTCTTGACCTACCTTTGGTTCAGTTATTCTCTCTTAAACTGTGTTTAATCTTGTTAAACATACCCATTGAGTTTTTAATTTAATTTTTCTGTTCTAGACTGTCTTTTTGTTCTTTTCCTCTGCTACAAAGTTTCAAGCTTACTTATATGTCTTGTAACACAGTAAGCATGCTGATTTTGAAGTCTGTTAAATAATTCCAAAACATGAGGTCTTTGAGTGTTTGTTATGTATTGTTTGCTATTTTCTTGTTCATGGTGCCTTATTTACTTTTGTATCTGATTATCTTTGATTATGTCCTTGTCATTATATTTGAGAAAGTATGTGTATGGTTGATGTGAAGCCTGGGTGATGATGGCCTTTTCAGAAATAACTTTAGATTTTTTTCTTCTAAACATCTGGAGAGGCTACCAGTCTAGATCAGTATAATCCAAATTTAAGGTTTGAGGTTTCCTGGACAATGTACGTGACATGAAGCTGGGCTGCAGGTTCATAATAGAGTTTGAGTAAATCTTTGCAGTACATCCTTTAAATTGTTCGTGCTTTTGTAGCAAAAGCAACTGAATTCTGGGCATACCTTTTTAGGTTCTTTATTTAGATTTCTGCCTCACTATCTTGTTACCTTTTCATACTTTTAAGGCATTTTCCATATTTCATTATTCCTTAATATTTTTCATTCTAGGGTTTAGTTACCTAGTCTGCCATTAACAAGAGGCAGAAATTTTTCCCTTCCATTTACTTTAGATTTTTTTCTTGATGTTTGTTTGCTTTTTGTAGGTTCTACATGAAACATTTCCTCAACACACATTCCTCATGAATGGTCTCATTCAGGGTGTAAAGGTAAGAACAATTTTTGTTTGGTACGCAACAAACCAAAGCCAGGAGTCCTTGATAGCTTAACTCTGGAAGTTAAAATAGGACTCTGGAAAACTATTACCATTTGTAAATTTTGTAAATCAAATTTTTAGTTGAATTATTAAAGTCAAAATAAAATACAATCCAAATCCATAAGGCACTGCTTTATTTTTATTAACATGTACAGAGCAGAATATGAAGGGTATAATTATGTGAACTTTTAATTCCTCTATTAACAGAATAAAACCAGTCTTCAAAGTCGGTCAAATATTAATGTTTTCTTTTGAGGTAGACTTTGAGATTGAAGAAGGAGTCATCAAGATTTAGTTGGATGTTAAGTCTTACGGCAAGGCTGGTGTTCTAGACACAACTTTCTGAGCTCTCAACCACTTGACATAATTAGCCTTAATTCATTGTTTAAATTTTAATGTGATATTTGTCAGAAAAACTTATAAATAAGGGGTTAAAATATAATTCTGAGATCCAGTCCCAATTTGTATAAAGTATATGTGTTCAGCATCTAATTTGTTCTTTTCAACTTAGGTAATATCAGTCTACATAATTGTACGTTTTGTTGAATAGCACACTTAAAATTATACCATACTACTTTGCCAAATTCAGTCAGTGGAATTTGCTGAATGCATAGCTTTGAGCAACATTAATTGTAATGAATACTATTTATTCTTTGCCTATTTTCAAAAAGAATTTGAGAATGCTTACAATAATAACATAAGTAAAACAGGACAATTTAAATAAAGTAAAGTAAGACATTTTTAATACTTATTGAGAGGAGGAATATTATCAAGAATCTGGTGTGTTTTTATTTAAGCACTAGTTTGTGAGCAGTTTTATCTACATGATCAGAAGAAAAACTAAATGAGAGAGGGCATTGATTACAAATACTACATAAGTTTATCATTATAGTGGATTGTTTGAAAGTTACTCTGTAAATTTTTTTCTTTTATCATGTGGAGCTAATAAAATCTATTTTAGTCTGGTTCTACAGAATAAAACCAACTTGGTCCGTGACTGAAAGCCAAGTGGCATGCTTATCATACTTTCACTTAGAGATACCCACAATATTATTGTAAAAAAACATAGAACAAAAGGTGTTTAAGTTGATTCAAGGGTGTGGACCAGGACTTCTTTAACTTCAGTTCAGTTCAGTTCAGTCGCTCAGTCGTGTCCGACTCTCCGCGACCCCATGAATCACAGCATGCCAGGCCTCCCTGTCCATCACCAACTCCCGGAGTTCACTCAAACTCATGTCCACAGAATCCGTGATGCCATCCAGCCATCTCATTCTCGGTCGTCCCCTTCTCCTCCCACCCCCAACCTTTCCCAGCATCAGAGTCTTTTCCAGTTAGTCAACTCGTCGCATGAGGTGGCCAAAGTATTGCAGTTTCAGCTTTAGCATCAGCCCTTCCAATGAACTTCAGCAACTACTAAACTTCAATTTATTGAACTTAAGGAGTTACATGTTTTCGTAACTGGCTGTTGTTTCTCAGATGAGGATATATTGAGAGAACCCTACAGCCAAGCATACCTCTATTAAAATGTCTTAATATGGATATGAGCACAGTGGAACAAATATGGCTTTATATTGCTTTAGCTTTTCAAATTTCTGTTCTGTAGCTTATTAACGGTTACCTTAGTCATTTAATTTAATCTTCCCTTCATTGGAAAGCGATGAGAAAGATAAAAGATCTCTTATAGGGTGATTATGAGGATTCAATGAGCTAGTATATGTAAAACTATTAACAATCTACATTCATATGTTAAATACTTAGTAAATGTTGCAAAGAAAAATAAAGAACAGAAACTGTTAGAAAGAAAGCTTGATGACCATTTTTCTCACCAATTTGGGGAAAGATTTTCTTTTTTAGAATAAGAATTATTCATAAATGAAAAGATTAAATCATTTACATCAATCTTTAAATTTTGGTAAGTCAAAGCCACCATCATCAAACTTCAAATACAAATGATAAAATGTTATTTATGATAGAAGGAGGAATACATAAAAGCATTCTCGAAGTAAAACTGAAGGAAAGTGACTAATAATATCCCAGAAGGGCAGAGAAGGATGTAAGCTGGCAGTTTACAAAAGATGTCAATGTGAAAATAACTTTATCACTGTTAAGAAATGAGTCCCAAATTAAATAAGATAATATTTTTTCATGCACATTGGTAAAGAATTTTAAACTGACAAGAACTAGTTCAATCTGTGGTAAATTGTGTCCCTTTCACTATTGGTGAGAGGATAAATTGGTGGCTTTTCTGGAAGGCAGCATTTTAAGAGTTAAAAAAATATTCACATATTTTGACAAAGTAATTCCTTTTCTAGAAATTTGTTCTTCTCAAATTGAGTTATTCAGAGATGCGGCTAAAGGACTGTTTGTAATAGTAAACATGTAGAAACTTTTAAAATTCCTTAAAATTAGAAGAATAGATATGTGTGGTATAGCCATATAATATAATATAGTATGGTTTCATTTTTATTTTGACCAAAATAAATGTAAGTAAGCAGAGGGGGAAATGATTAAAAAGGAATCACCTGAAGTTTGAAAGGCTGTAGATTTATGGATGATTTTTAATTTCTTCCTTATATATTTTGTTCATCTTTGTAGATTTTCTAGTTAACTTTCACTTTGTAAGTTTACTATCATAATTCATGGAAGAAAAGTTTTAGATTTGGAGTGAGCATCAATAAAGTATATAAGAGTAACCAGTTCTGTTTTATGAATTCTCCAGTTGGTTGGGGGGGGCAGTGTTTGTTTGTGGTTTTGGGTTTTGGTTATTGCAGCAGCTTTATTGAGATATAATTCACCTACCATGCAAGTCATCCATTTAAAGTGTATGTATGGTTTTTTCATTATACTCAGGGTCGTGCAGCCATCAACACAGTCAATTTTATCACATTTTCATTGCTCCAAAAAGAAATGCTGTACTCCTCATTCCTCCCTAACTTCATTAGTGTTTAGCAAGCACAAATCTACCTTCTGTCTCTATTGGTTTGTCTATTCTGGACATTTCACATAAATGGAATATACAATATGGTCTTTTATGACTGACTTTTCTTATGGTGTTTTCAGAGTTCACCTGTAGTACTTATTAGTACTTTATTCTTTTTATGGCCAAACAATATTTCATTCTGTATCCATACCACAGTTTAGCAGTTGATAGACATTTGGGATTGTTTCTGGTTTTTTATATTATTATATATAATGCTGCTCTGAACATTTGTATACAAATTTTGATATGGACATTGTTTTCACTTTATCATAGGTACATTGCTAGGAGTAGAATTTCTGGGTCATACAGTAATTTGAGTTTCTAAAAATTGTGTTTTCAGATTAACTTCTTTCTTAACCCTGTTTCTGACAAGTAATTTATGTTCCTAGACTTCTGACAGATAAGTGGCTCAAGCCAGGGACAATTTCTTTTTTCTTTCTATACTTACTCCCTTAATGATGACATCAGACTTAAGACTTTAACTCTCAAATAAGTATCTTCCTAGACCTTGGGCTGGAACTTTAGACTTTGTATATTCAGTTGCCTAATTGACATCTCTACTTACTTGCATAATAAGTGTTTGAAAGTTAACAGCTCCAAAACTAAGTTCCTGGTCTTCCCTTCCAGCCTGACCAACTCACAGATCTTCCTGATATTAGTTACTTGTCATGCTATTCTTGCTTATGCCAAAATTCCTGGAATCAGTCTTCTTTCTTGTCCATACATATCCCAAACCCAATCCATCAGCAAATTCTGTGATTCTACTTCAAAACAGAACCATCATCAAAACTCTACTTGTTCCCTTTTCAGTGCTATGTGTACTATGCTTAGTGGCTCAGTCGTGTTTGACTCTTTGCAACCTGATGGACTGTAGCCCACCAGTCTTCTCTGTCCATGGGATTCTCCAGACAAGAATACTGGATTGGGTAGCTGTGCCCTTCTCCAGAGGATCTTCCTGACCCAGGGATCAAACCCAGGTCTCCTACATTGCAGATGGACTCTTTACCATCTGAGCCACAAGGGAAGTCCAAGAATACTGGAGTGAGTAGCCTATCTGTTCTCCAGGGGAACTTCCCAACCCAGGGATCGAACCAAGGTCTCCTGCATTGCAGGTGTATTCTTTACCAACTGAGCTACCAGGGAAGCTCTTTGGTAGAGATCATGATAAAATATAAACCAGTTTGTGGCATTCTTCCTCTCTTTCATATACACACACAAACACACACACATGTGTGTGTATGTATATATATTTGTATATGTTTATATATATATAGGCTGTGCCAAGCAGCGTGTGGAATCTTAGTTTCCTGACCAAGGACTGAACCTTTGTCCCCTGGATTGGAGGCACAGAGTCTTAGCCACTGGACCTCTGGGAAGTCCCTGTGGCGCTCTTCTTAACCAACCCAACCTAAACCCCATTTTCCCTTGACAGCATCCTTCTGCTCTGTTCCACTTCCTACTGACCTTGCTGCAGCCACAACTTCCTCAGCCTATTTCTGCCTGAGGGCTCTGCAGATACTGTTTTTTTCTGCTTGCTTTTCCCAGGTTTTGACAGGCTTTACTCCCTAAACCTCAGCTCCTCACCTGGATATTATTTTTTTAGTGAAGGCTTCTCTGACTGCCATCTTGAGTAATGTATCCAGTTCTCATCACCTCTTAATCCTCTTCCTCTGCTTTTTCTCCAAAGCATTATCTCTGCTTTGACATGCAGTATATTTTGCTTTATCTTTATCTTGTTATTGTGTTCTCCTCACTCCTCCTCTTTTAGACTGAAAGTTTCTTAAAGACGTGGACTTTTGTCCACTTTGCTCACTGCTATCCCCAGCATAGTTCTTAGCACTCAGCTTCCCTGGTGGCTCAGATGGTAAAGAGTCCACCTGCCAACGCAGGATATGTGGGTTTGATCCCTGGGTCTGTAAGATCCCCTGAAGAAGGAAATGGCAACACTCTCCAGTATTCTTGCCTGGAGAATCCCATGGGCAGAGGAGCATGGTGGGCCACAGTCCATGGGGTCACCAAAGAGTTGGGCACAACTTAGCAACTAAACAACAACAAATACTGTTGAATTAAAAGTTCTTCCAGTCTTTTTTCTAGTCCTTTTGATAAAGTCAAGATCCAGCTTACTTAGAGACTGTAACTATGTTTCTTTTTTCCCTTATATCAGCATTTATTAATTATACCTAATTATACCATACTAATTTCCCCATGACATTAAAACTACATGAAATACAAGCAGCCCTCTCTTTGCATGTTGTAGTACACACAAATTTCAGTTGCCACAGTTCAGTTAAATAGCGTAAGTCTGCCAACACACAATTCAGATTTCCATTACCATGTGTATTAATTGTGAGTAGTTGCATAAAATATTAACAGCTGCTAACTCCTCGGTCCACAAAGCACTATGTAAATAACAGATGCACATCATAACCCGTTGTGACATTTCAAAGTACTGGTGACCTGGTCACTGTGCTTCTCTTAGTTCATGAGTGTACAGCAAAACGTGTTGTGTCGCCTCTTTGATCCTATGACATGTTAGAATCTGATCCAGACCTAGAAAGGCATATGACAATTTTCCAGTTATAGAAGATATGTGCATCATATATTATAAGAGTTTCAAAGAAGACAAGCGCTAGTCTTATGACTCTTAATGTTTTTTTTACAAAGAACATTTTAATTATTGCTTTAAATTACAGTGTACTAAATAAATACTAGTTTTTCTGTTTCCTTCACTAGACATTTATAAGTGATAGTAAAAGAGTTTTCAGTGTTCTGACAAAAATTTCTGAAAGTCAAAGAATAAATCAGTTTTTCCCATTGATTAAAATAACATGATTTCAGCTTGCAGTCATTTCTTTCAGTTCTATACTACCATGCAAAGTAAAAACTATGTGTATTGTTTGCCATGGTTATATGATACTCCATTGTATGAATATTCCACAATTTGTTTATCCATTTCCCTGTATAAGTGGTTTCTAATTGCAAAATATTGAAGATAATTCTGAGTAAATTTTTAAAATAAATCTTTAAATATTTTTACTGTTTTCTTAGAAATAGAGTTGTAAAATTATAACTAGTGAGTAGAAAAGTGGGCATTTTAAAAAATCTTGAATATATAGTACCACATTATCTCCTAGAGCAATTGTGCCATTTCACACTCCCATCAGCAGTATGTATATCTGTTTTTCCATGCTCTAATACTAGTATTACTTTTCAGATCTTTACCAATTTGATAGCTTGAGAATGATGTCTCACTGTAATTTTATTTGTATTTCTTTGATTACAAGTGAGGTTAGGTATTTTTGCATTATTTGCTGGCTAATTTTATGAAGTGCCTTCAAGTTCTTTATTTTTCTAATAAAGATTGTTCAATTCTTAATGTTTCAATGATAAAATTTATTTTATCCTCTCATTTATAATCCTCTCATTTTAATGATTATTAATTTAGTACCTGTTCATCTTAACAGTTTTAAAGGGAAAAACTCACTTAATCATACTTCTCAGGTTTTCAAAGTCCTACTCAAAAATTTTTTCACTAGCAATTTTTATTTTTATGAAATTGAAATATATGGCAGACATTGTTATATGACTAGCAATAAGTTGTGTTAGCATTCTCCAGAGAAATAAGACCAATAGAATATGTATAAAGAGGCTTACTTTAAGGAATTGGCTCACATGATTGTGGGGCTAACAAGTCTGAAATATGTAGGATAGGGTGGAAATTTGGCCAGAGTTGATGCTACAGTCCTGAGGCAGAATTCTTTCCTCTGGAAATCTCAGATTTTCCTCTTAAGGCCTTCAACTGACTTAAATGAGACTCCTATGTTATTGAGGGTACTACCCTTTACTTTGGCTTCCCTGGTAGCTGGTTCGTTGGTAAAAAATTTGCCTGACAGTGCAGGAGACATGGGTTCAACCCCTGGGTTGGGAAGAGCCCCTGGAGAAGAAAATAGCAACCCATTCCAGTATTCTTACCTGGGAAATCCCATGGACAGAAGAACCTGGCGGGTTATATAGTCCATGGGGTCACAAAGAGTTGGACATGACTTTAAAACCTGTTAATTGTAAATGTTAGACCACATCTACAAATTAGCTTCATGTCAACACCCACGCTAGCGTTTGACTAAATAACTGGGTACTATAGCCTAGTCAAACTGACACATAAAACCAGCCACTAAAGTAGTTTTGGCTACACTTCATTGGAAGTATAACCAGGCTGAGATGCTGTGGTTTGACTAAGTAGATGAAGTCAAGTTATTACTGCTGGATTTAACATGACCAAATGGAGTGACTAATAATATTCTTCATGAAGAGGGTTGGCCTGATTGCCCAGTGTCCACCTTGAAACTTCTTGAAGCTTTCTTCTTTAGCTTATTTTATACTTATTAAAAAACTAGATATCTTCATCAGTGTCCCAAACTAACTAAAACTAAGTGGGCTGGATGTCCAGGATTGGTTTATAGCTGGGTCAATCAGTATGAAGAAAGTGCCTGTAAAGCATGCTGCTTTATTCTTATCTAGCTTTAACACCACAGCAAGAGGCTGAAAGAGGGGGAAAGTGGAAGACCCAGCAGTCCATCCCAGGGCTTGGCCACAGGGATTCACATGCAGTGCTTCTTCTCAGTCTAGACTGGATGGTTAAGTCTGATCAAGGAGATGGTCATGTAGCTCCTCTGCCTGAACACTCATACAGGGACATTTAAGGTCAAGAGTTTATCTGATCCTAGGAATTACTGCTGAACTGTCTCATCCTGCTGTTTAATGAATTAAATCATCAACCAGTGCATAGAACAAACACACAGAATTGTTGACTGATGTCTCTAAGATAAAAAACAAGATACTTTTAAAGTCCCCTTTTAGCTACTCTTCAGTATTACAAAGTACAGAAGTGTTTTTCATACACACACATACACAATAATCTTGCTTCCTTAATTTGGACAGGAAGTTGGATAAAAACTATCCTTTTAATTATCTGTAAACAAAATTGTAAAGCAACCTACTTGAGAGAGATGACTTCATAAATTTTAAATACTATTTTATAACATACTGGTAATTTATACATTTATTGAAACATGCTTAAGAGAATTCACTAATAGGTGAAGTCTAGTACTTTGTATGCTTCAGGACAGAGACACTAAATTGTTAGTAAGAAAAATAGTGTGATAATTGATTTGAATTATGGGCCGGGTTAGTCTCAGGTCTTAGAGCCACCTCAGCCTGAGCTAAATCCTGGTTCTACTGCTGATGAGCCCTGAGCCTTAGGCTAGTTACTTACCCTAGTAGTACCCTTCTCATAGGGTAAGACCTTTGTGTGAAAGGCATAGAACAGATTGGCATATAGAAGTGCTGTTATTTTTTCTTGGAATCAATTTGAAGTAATGGCCCTACTGCTTCTAAGATTAAGGGAAAACCTGTGAAAACAGTCTGTTTCTTTATATTTTAATTAAAATTTTGTTTCAGTGAATCTTCCCTATATCCATCTCCTTTTCTCCCTCAACCAAAAGAAAGCATTTCAGCCCTCTTTCCCGTATTGGCTGTTTTTAGACCTTCCTCATGCTTTTCAAATCACCTTTCCTGGACTTTAGTGTGTCATATTTGTCATTTGTCCTGTTAAACTGATTGTTGTACGCCCTGGGAAGAAAAGCTGTGTACTGTGTAGGGTATAATGTGTCCTATGTCTGAAAGGTGATTCTTGCTTTAGTACTATTTTTTAATGTGAAAAAATTTGCATTTGTCAGTTATATAAATAAAGAACAATTGCATCAGTGTGAAAATTTCTCTTTGATCTCCTTTTAAAAAATGAAAGAGATGAAAGTCATTATTAGTAAAATACTGTATGAAAAATCAAAGTGAATGAATATAATTTGGGGGTAATCTATATCTATATGTTGTACGTCCTTGTGGCTTATAAAGGATGTCTTAAGATGTGAACTTTTTCATGGAAAAATGAAAATTTTCAGCAGCAGTTAAATGACTATATCTTATTTTTCATGGGCACCATTTTTCTCTCATCCTGAGTTGCGGAATTAATTAAAATATTTGAAGGAAAACAAAAAAAATTTTAGTTTTAAAACTTTTTAATGATATTGACACATTTATTTAGTCAAATATTTGTCAGCTGCTTATGTTAAGGAAAGCTAATGCTTTATGCTTAATACTTTTATGATAGCTGTATAAAGTATAAAATTCATGTATTTTTGCTTCAGGTGAGTTATAATTGCCATTCTTTGTATGCTTTAAAAAGTTTATTAGATAACTACATTTAATTCAACAATAAGCTCTAATGGCTATTTTATCAAATTAGAGCTTGTAAGTCCATGTCTACTACTATGGCAGAAAGAGAAGAAGAACTGAAGACCCTTTTGATGGAAATGAAAGATGAGAGCGAAAAAGCTGGCTTAAAGCTCAACATTCAAAAAACTAAGATTATGGCATCTGGTCGCATCACTTCATGGCAAATAGATGGGGAAACAATGGAAACAGTGAGAGACTTTCTTTTCTTGGGCTCCAAAATCACTGCAGATGGTGAATGCAGCCATGAAATTAAAAGACTGTTGGTCCTTGGAAGAAAAGCTATGACTAACCTAGACAGCATATTAAAAAGCAGAGACATCACTTTGCCAACAAAGGTCCATCCAATCAAAGCTATCGTTTTTCCAGTAGTCGTGTGTGCATGTGAGAGTTGGACTATAAAGAAAGCTGAGTGCTGAAGAACTGATGCTTTTGAACTGTGGTGTTGGAGAAGACTCTTGAGAGTCCCTTGGACTGCAAGGAGATCAAACCAATCAGTCTTAAAGGAAATCAGTCCTGAATATTCATTGCAACAACTGATGCTGAAGCTGAAACTCCAGTACTTTGGCTACCTGATGCAAAGAACTGACTCACTGGAAAAGACCCTGAAAGACTGAAGGCAGCAATCAGGAGAAGGGGATGACAGAGGATGAGATGGTTGAATGGCATCACTGACTCAGTGGACGTGAGTTTGAGCAAGCACTGGGAGTTGGTCATGGACACAGAAGCCTGATGTGCTGCAGTCCAGAGGGTCACAAAGAGTCGGACAGGACTGAGCAACTGAAGTGAACTGAAGGCCATGTTAGGATTACTGACCAGTTAATTACCCCACCTTAAAAAATCTACTGGACTGAGAAGCTAATTTACAAAACTGACATACTAATTCTTGGTCCACCCTGGACTCCTACACACCATGTTTTATCCAGAAGTCACTGGACCCTGATAGCATGGCTTAGTACATTCAGCCCTTGTTACTTCCAGATTTCATGTTTGCAAAACCTGCCTAACTCACTAAATTCATCTGCAACCTCTGAGTCAATACAGTGCTTTCATATTCATTTATGTGTGGCATGAGGAGGGATCTGAGTCGCCCAGCTGCATGTTTCCAGCTGAGGCTGAACAAAGGACACTCTTTTTGTTTTGGGTCTCATACAGTAAGCGTGTCCATTTTGCAGTCCATTTAGTGCTATGCATCTTGCATTTTTGTTCCTTTTGTTGACAATTCCTTTTTAAAATGGCCTCAAGTGTAGTGCCAAAGTGTTGTTAAGTGTTTCTAAGTGTAGGAGGGTGTTGATATACATTATGGAGAAAATATTGTGTTAGATAAGCCTCATTCAAGCATGAGTCATAGTGCTGATGGCTGAGACTTCAGTGTTAATAAATCAGCAGTCCACATATTAAATAAGTCATCTTTAAAGAGAAATATACATAAACCAAGGTTATATATTGATCAGTTAATTAAAATATGTGACCAGAGAATGGTAGGAATACAACCTTGTGTTTCCTCTACAACAGCAGTTCCAGATTCTCTGAATTCGGTGTTTCTAGAAAAAACTTACAGAACATAACCAGTATAGATAATGAGATAATGAGAGCCACCTATATTTATTCTAAAGGCTAAGATTTTGATGTCACTCTGGTGGTGTGTTTTTTTTTTTTTCCCGTGCTTTGTGGCATGGGGTATCTTAGTTCCCAGACCAAGGATCAAACCTGTGCCCCCTGCATTTGGAGTGTGGCGTCTTAACCACTGGACCACCAGGGAAGTCCCAGTCTGTCTTTAAATATTTTCTCATTTGCAGCAGTCTCTTTACGACTGCTGCAGTACTTGCCTAATCAAGGTACAGATATCCTTCTCAGTCTACTATTCTAATAATGTGGCATGATAGGATCTAGGACTGGATTGGGTGGTGAAGAAGTAATTCTGAAACAGAAGAAAGGCTTTGATTTTTGAGAAATATAAGTTTTCCAAAGAGGCAAGTATTTTATTAGATTGTATTTCAGCATCATAATAAATGTAGGTTCTCCCAGAGGATATTTTCAGTATCTATTGTCACTGAGAATTATTTTTTAAAAAATATTATTTAATGATATTTTAATGATTTAATGATTGAAAGATTGAGGTCAGGAGGAGAAGGGGGTGACAGAGGATGAGAAAGTTGGATGGCATCATCTTTTCAATGGACATGAGTTTGAGCAAACTCTGGGAGATGGTGTAAAACAAGGGAGCTTGGTGGGCTGCAGTCCATGGGGTCACAAAGAGTCAGACACGACTGAGCAGCTAAACAACAATTGTCACTGAGCATTATTTTAAAATAATAATTATTTAATGAACAGATTAAATTATAACTGAAATAGAGAATCTAGATAACAGTGTATTTTTTTGTCAAAATGCATTATTTTAAATAAAACTTTAATTCTTGGCCTTCTCATGTGCTTTGTTTTAATGGCGTGCATTCCATATCTTATTGTATGAAATCTAAAATCAGAACTGTCCAAAAAATTTTCCAGGGTTCTTTGTGTTTAGATTTTGTTACTGTTTTTGTGGTGATTGTTATTTCTATTCTTTTGTCCTCTTAAATTTATTTCCATATTTTTCTTGACCAGTTCTGTACTACCCAATAATTCAGGTATTTGATATTTTTAGAGAATTTTAAAGCAATGTAAAAGATTTTCTTTACTAAATTTATAAAACTGATGTTGCAAGTTGTGAATTTCAGCCCTACTTCTGCAGTTGTTTAGCTTTTAGTTAAAGAGATCCTTTAACTCTTTTAATGCAAAAACAGACCAAATGCTGGAAATCCAATGTGTCTTGTAAATTGCAGGGTTTGATACCTTGCTGTTTAATCACTCAGTCTTCTCCAACTCTTTGCAGACCCATGGACTGCAGTACTCCAGGCTTCCCTGTCCATCACCATCTCCCTGTGCTTGCTCAAACTCCTGTTCATTGAGTCAGTGATATCATCCAACCGTCTAATCCTCTGTCGTCCCCTTCTCCTCCTGCTTTCAATCTTTCCCAGCATCAGGGTCTTTTCTAGTGAGTTAGCTCTTCCCATCAGTTGGCCAAAGTATTGGAGCTTCAGCTTCAATTCCTCCGCTGAATATTCAGTATTGATTTCCTTTAGGATTGATTGGTTTGATCTCCTTGCAGTCCAAGGGACTCTCAAGAGCCTTCTCCAACACCACAGTTCAAAAGCATCAGTTCTTCAGCACTCAGCCTTCTTTATGGTCCAACTTTCACATGCATACATGACTACTGGAAAAACCATAGCTTTGACTGTAAGGACCTTTGTTGGCAAAGTAATATCTCTGCTTTTTAATATACTGTCTAGTTTTGTCATAGCTTTTCTTCCAAGGATACCTAGGCATAGATTAATATTTCATTTCAGAGGAGTCAAGTGCTTTTCTCCTCAGCTTACCTCCCCTCCACTGAGTCTTAGTCTTACCTCCCCTTGCTTCAGTTTACCCATCTCCTGGCCCATTGTCTCTGGGTTTACTAGTGGCTGATAAGGGATTAGAATCCTGTTCTTTCTCTTATCAGCCTTAGAAACGTGAGTTGATTTCCTCATAAAAGTTCTATTCAGCTTACCAAACCTCTTTGCAAGCCTTTATTACCAGACTGTGCGGTAGGTACCAAGGGTACAGAGGTGAAAGGAAACCGTTCCTCTGACCTTAACCTCAATTTCTAATCAAATAAAGAAGATAGACAAATAACAAGTAATTGTAATAGAGTATTATAGTTACAATAGAAGAGATATGTGCCAGGGTGGGGAAAGGAGTTATTTGTTTGCACCCGTCAAAAACCACTGTGATTAATTCTATTTGAGTATTTAAGAAAATAGAGGAAGAGGTACTCCTGGCCCAGGATTGAAAAGAATGACCAGTAGTTTACCAGGTCCAAGTGTGGAAAATGCCTACAAGCACAGCAAGGGCCTTGCAAATGCCTGTTTGCATAAAGGAGTGTAGTATGTTCAGAAAACTAAGAAGTATTGCATATAGCCAAAGCATAGGATGTGTGCTAGGTACTAGATTTTGGAGGGTTCTATCTGTATGCTTTGTTCGTAGTGATGCTTTCTGAGGCCCACTTGACTTCATATTCCAAGATGTCTGGCTCTAGTTCAGTGATCACACCATCATGAATATCTTGGTCGTGAAGATCTTTTTTGTACAGTTCTTCTGTGTATTCTTGCCACCTCTTCTGAATATCTTCTGCTTCTGTTAGGTCCATAGCATTTTTGTCCTTTATCAAGCCCATCTTTGCATGCAATGTTCCCTTGGTATCTCTAAGTTTCTTGAAGAGATCTCTAGTCTTTCCCATTCTGTTGTTTCCCTTTATTTCTTTGCATTGATCGCTGAGGAAGGCTTTCTTATCTCTCCTTGCTATTCTTTGGAATTCTGCATTCAGATGCTTATATCTTTCCTTTTCTCCTTTGCTTTTCGCTTCTTTTCTTTTCACAGCTATTTGTAAGGCCTCCTCAGACAGCCATTTTGCTTTTTTGGATTTCTTTTCCATGGGGATGGTCTTAGTCCCTGTCTCCTGTACAATGTCACGAACCTCCGTCCAGAGTTCATCAGGCACTCTATCAGATCTAGTCCCTTAAATCTGTTTCTCACTTCCACTGTATAACCATAAGGGATTTGATTTAGGTCATACCTGAATGGTCTAGTGGTTTTCCCTACTCTCTTCAATCTAAGTCTGAATTTGGCAATAAGGAGTTCATGATCTGAGCCACAGTCAGCTCCTGGTCTTGTTTTTGCTAACTGTATAGAGCCTCTCCGTCTTTGGCTGCAAAGAATATAATCAATCTGATTTCAGTGTTGACCATCTGGTGATGTCCATGTGTAGAGTCTTCTCTTGTGTCGTTGAAAGAGGGTGTTTGTTGTGACCAGTACATTCTCTTGGCAAAACTCTATTAGCCTTTGCCCTGCTTCATTCCGTACTCCAAGGCCAAATTTGCCTGTTACTCCAGGTGTTTCTTGACTTCCTACTTTTGCATTCCAGTCCCCTATAATGAAAAGGACATCTTTTTTGGGTGTTATACGAACAAAGCTAGTGGAGGTGATGGAATTCCAGTTGAACTGTTTCACATCCTGAAAGATGATGCTGTGAAAGTGCTGCACTCAATATGCCAGCATATTTGGAAAACTCAGCAGTGGCCACAGGACTGGAAAAGGTCAGTCTTCATTCCAATCCCAAAGAAAGGCAATGCCAAAGAATGCTCAAACTACCGCACAGTTGCACTCATCTCACACGCTAGTAAAGTCATGCTCAAAATTCTCCAAGCCAGATTTCAGCAGTACGTGAACTGTGAACTTCTGGATGTTCAAGCTGGTTTTAGAAAAGGTAGAGGAACCAGAGATCAAATTGCCAACATCTGCTGGGTCATGGAAAAAGCAAGAGAGTTCCAGAAAAACATCTATTTCTGCTTTATTGACTATGCCAAAGCCTTTGACTATGTGGATCACAACAAACTGTGGAACATTCTGAAAGAGATGGGAATACCAGACCACCTGACCTGCCTCTTGAGAAACCTGCAGGTCAGGAAGCAACAGTTAGAACTGGACATGGAACAACAGACGGGTTCCAAATAGGAAAAGGAGTACGTCAAGGCTGTATATTGTCACCCTGCTTATTTAGCTTATATGCAGAGTAAATCATGAGGAACGCTCGGCTGGAAGAAGCACAAGCTGGAATCAAGATTGCTTGGAGAAATATCAATAACTTCAGATATGCAGATGACACCACCCTTACGGCAGAAAATGAAGAGGAACTAAAAGCCTCTTGATGAAAGTGAAAGAGGAGAGTGAAAAAGTTGGCTTGAAGCTCAACATTCAGAAAACGAAGATCATGGCATCTGGTCCCATCACTTCATGGGAAGTAGATGGGGAAACAGTGTCAGGCTTCATTTTTCGGGGCTCCAAAATCACTGCAGATGCTGATTGCAGCCATGAAATTAAAAGACGCTTACTCCTTGGAAGGAAAGTTATGACCAACCTAGATAGCATATTAAAAAGCAGAGACATTACTGTGCCAACCAAGGTCTGTCTAGTCAAGGCTATGGTTTTTCCCGTGGTCATGTATGGATGTGAGAGTTGGACTGTGAAGAAAGCTGATCGCCGAGGCATTGATGCTTTTGAACTGTGGTGTTGGAGAAGACTCTTGACAGTCCCTTGGACTGCAAGGAGATCCACCCAGTCCATTCTAAAGGAGATCAATCCTGGGTGTTCATTGGAAGGACTGATGCTGAAGTTGAAACTCCAGTACTTTGGCCACCTCATGTGAAGAGTTGACTGACTGGAAAACACTCTGATGCTGGGGGAAATGTGGGCAGGAGGAGAAGGGGACGACAGAGAATGAGATGGCTGGATGGCATCACCAGCTCGATGGAGGTGAGTTTGAGTGAACTCCGGGAGTTGGTGATGGCCAGGGAGGCCTGGCGTGCTGTGAGTCATGGGGTCGCAAAGCGTCGGACACAACTGAGCGACTGAACTGAACTGATCTGTATGCTGTGCTGAAGATTTTTTTTTAATGTGTTCTGAAAATTCACATACACAAAAGGAGAGAATAAGATAATAAACACCCATGTACTTATCACCTATTTTGATTATTTATCAACATCTCCCCGCTCTTATCTCATCTATCTTGGTTTTTCACCACTCATTTTTAATTTTAGTATTTAAAAGCAGAGTTCAGACACTTGAAGAATTTCAATTCTGCACAGTTGAGATTTTAAACAAGGGATCAAAGAACTGAAGTCTGCAGCTCATCAATGTTTCTCTTGGGGTTATGTGGAGGACAGATTGAAAGGAAGTAGATCCAAGGGCAGGGAACAGTAATAAGATAATTTTATGTAAATCCAGGCAAGAAATGCTGAAATGCATCACAGCAGGGGATAGACCGAGAGAAATCATTATAAGAGAATGATCTGAAAAATCACCCTGGGGAGTGAAGGAATGATGGGGAAGGTTTGGACAGCCTCTTAGCCAAGATGGGAAGTGTGGGTGTTTGGTCAGGTTTATAGAGAACAGTATTCGTGTTAAATGTCCAAGTAGGAAAGTCCATTTGACTGTAGACACAGTGCTCAGAAGAGAGATTGGAAACCTATTCATCATGTAGGTGGTGGTGGCCATGCATATAGGCAGAGTGTCTAAAGAGAGGACAGTGGCACCAACAGAGGCTGAGAGGCAGGCCTGTGGCCACCTCAGAGGGCCCTGACATCTAAAGAGAAATTGCTGTGGAAGTGGTCAGCCTGCAGAGTGCCTGGCGAGTTGTGAGGAAGTAACAAATGTGAAGTTTTTTTACTTCCTTTGCTTACATGTGGTGGTGCTCTTGCTTCCTTTTAGCCTCAGCTCTTGTGCAGCTTTTCATTATCTCTATCCTAAATTCATCAGACAAATAGAATCTACTTCTTTTATGGACATTTAGTATATGCATTTTCATCCTGTTTATCCTTATTAGCTTACAAGCCCTTTGAGAGCAGAAGGTATGTATTCATCTGAGTGTCTTCATTTCACCACTTAATTCAGAGCTTTGCATGTAATAGATATGCTGTATGTATTTATGAAATGAATTTAGTTTCTGGCTTCTTCCCATTCCTTTGGTGTGTGTTCACATTTAGGGCCAGCTGTGAGTGTGTATATTTCATATGACCTCACTTTCCCAGTTTCACCTAGAAAACAAGCTTTTATCCTTTTCTTCCCTCTCAGATAGCATGCTTACAAATTTTGTTAGAATTTTTTTTAAAAAACAGATTGTATTTAATGTTACAAATTATTCTTTTTCAGAGCCACTAAAATAAATTAGAGCATTTAGAAAATGAAAATTATAGGTGATTGGAGGATCACATTATAAATTTGACCCTTGCTTCTGCTTTCTTCTCCAGGGTCTGCTCTCTTTTTTGAGTGCCCCACTCATAGGCGCACTGTCTGATGTGTGGGGAAGGAAGCCCTTTCTTCTTGGCACTGTCTTCTTCACCTGCTTCCCAATTCCACTGATGAGAATCAGTCCATGGTGAGTGACTAGGCCCGCCATCATGACTATCTGTTTGGGGTCACATATGGACAATACATCTGCAGTGCACTTTTCAACCTTTGCAGAGCAATTGTACCTGTATTTTCATTTGAACTCTTTGCTAAAACTGAAAACTAGTAGGCAGTTGCCATCATGCCCATTTTGTAAAGTGAGCACATGAAATTAAGTCTAAGATAGTTACTTAGGTGAAGAAGCAGAAATAAAAGATGTCTCTAAGGGCAGTTGTTTTTTGTCATGAGGTAAGTTACATGATTGGGTCCTGGGAGGGGGCAAACAGTCTCTGTACTCACTCAGCTGAGGCTCATTTGACTTTGCAGATGTGTTGTTTTTGTCAGCTCATGCAGCGATCCCCAAACTTTTTGGCACCAGGGACCAGTTTCACGGAAGACAGTTTTTTCCCAGACAAGGAGGGGTGGGTTTGTGTTTCCGGTTGTTATGCGAGCAGTGGGGAGCCATGGGGAACAGCAGGTGAAGCTTCTGTTGCTCACCTCTCACTGGGTGGCCCGGTTCCTATCAGGCCACAGTCCGCTGCCTGGGGTTGAGGACCCCTATTCTAGGGCACTGACATGAACATAGTTTACATCAGAAGTCAAGAGTCCAGCTTTCCTGATGGTCCAGTTGGAAATCTGTCTGCCAATGCACGGGACACGAGTTCGGTCCCTGGCCCAGGAAGATTCCACATGCCACTGGGCAAGTAGGCCTGTGTGCCACAACTGTTGAAGCCTGCATGCCCTAGGACTGGTGCCCCACAACAAGCCCCCTCAACAAGGAGCCCACCAACCACAACTCGTGAAAGCCTGAATCCAGCAGCAAAGACCCAGTGCAGACAAAAATAAATTAATTTTTTAAAAGTAGGCAGGAGTCACTTTAGTGTGTACCATATCATGACCAGTAGCCTATTCTAAATCATAATGTGAATTTTAATTTGATCTTATTTTTTCATGATAAATAGGGAGAGAATAACCAAGGTCATTTAGTTAATAAGAATGCATTGAAATTTGTACCTGAGCTATAATTTAGTTTTTCTGGAGCCCAAAGAATGATATTTTGGCCAGAATTCCTGTGGCTGAGATGCTATTCCTATGTGAATAACACAGTTTAGAATGGAAGGGTCTTTTGTGTTTCGGTCATTTAGTGTTTAAATGCAATTGATAGATTTGGGGGATACTCAGTGTGAATACTCTCATTTGGTTATCTGATAGGAATTTTATGTCAACGTTTGTCATGTTCTAAATGTGTTGGGTACCTATAATGAATCATTTTGGTTCCTACCAGATAAATTTTTATAAAATATTTTTTGGTATTGATTTTTTCTGTTCAAAAACAAGTCCTGCTTTTCTGATGCATTAGGTTTTTTTGCTTTTTCAGTGTCCTCTCAATATCTTACAATTTTTTTATTTAGAATTTTAAAATGATTTTACCTCTTCTCTTCCAGTTTTCATGCTGCTGCTTCTGTTGCTTGTATTGACTAATGCATAAAATAAAAATCTTTTATTATTGTTAAATAGAAGTGATGATTATGGACCTATCTTCCTCATATATATGAAGGAAATTTTATGTTTCATCCTGAGTATCAAACTAGCTTTTGGGTTGAAAAATACTAGTTCCTATTTTGTTTAGAGATTTTCTTTTTTAAAATCAAGGGAATATCAAGTTTTGATGCCATTAGTATCAGTGGAGATGGTTTGAATTTTCTACTTAAATCTATTACCATGATTAATTATATCAATAGATTTCTAATATTGAAACATAATTGCATCCTAGAATTAAAACACTACTTTTTGTTCTATGTGATTCTATTGGCTAATATTTTAACTAGATTTTTGTTAAGCATCTATTTTCTATGGTAGAAATTTTTTGTCTTATATTAATTTTTAAAATGCTTCCTGCTTTTGTGTATATGTATTTTTCTCAGCTTAAACTCAGAAATCTAGAAAGTTTTCATTTCTGTTCTGGCTACCATTAAAATTAACTTTACTGCATACTCCTACTTTTTCATTTTTTTAAAAGTGCATGTACTGACACCCCTTGAGCAATGACAGTATTGGTATGTTTCTACTTCCTCTCCATCTTGATTATAATTTTATTAGTTGTCCTTTATATCTTTAAATATACATGTATTTTTATAATTTATATTTTGGTTTATAACCATTACATGATATCTTTGGTTTTGATTATAAAAGTGTATATACACTACTTCTTTCATGAATGCTTAAAATAATCTTTTTATAGGTGGTATTTTGCAATGATTTCCATATCTGGAGTCTTCTCAGTCACGTTCTCTGTGATATTTGCTTATGTAGCTGATGTCACTCAGGAACATGAGCGAAGTACTGCTTATGGATGGGTAAGATAATAGATTATGTTTTTTAACCAGAGAAATAATAAACATTCTACTAAAAATTTACTAGAAAGTGAGCTTTTATTAAAATAGTGTTAATTATGTAAAGAAAATCCAAAACAGTTGAAATAAAAAAGGAGACTTGTGAGAAACTAAAAGTAGCAAGATAGAAATTACTGTTTATCCTTTGGTTTTAGTGCTGGAAGATTGACAGAGTATGGGAGTTGTCACTTGCAAAGTGTTTTTAAATTTGGTTTGACTTGTTTCTTGTTGGCTGATCTCTTGAGGAACCATCAACAGTAACCGGTTGCTATAATCATAGATCTCTGTGCACCTAGTTAGAGCTGGGGAGGTGACAGAACCTCAGTTGTGTTAATTCACTGTCACTGTATTGCAGGCTGCGTGGTTCAGACCCTTATTTAGAATGTAGTACTACGGAAAAAGGACTACGTTCATTCAGGAAGTAATTGTTGAGTCAATAACAAAAGTTATAGGAGGCCTTTTTGGGATAATTGAATATTAGAAAGTCACTTCTAATTTTCTTAGGCAAGATATTAGCATTGTGATTATGTAGGAGAAGAAAGACCTATAAAAGATGACAGTCTGAAGCCATTTAGGTCAGAGTGTCACAACTCTGAGAACTCTGGTTCAAGGGGGGAAAATGACAGGTGAGCATTTGTGGGCATGTGTTCAATGTGTGAACCTCTTTGGGTATGTGGGTATGAAGAGGGAAAGTATTCCCTTCTTCCCTTTTAGGTTCTTTGAGTTAAGGGAGTGAAAGTCGCTCAGTTGTGTCCAGCTCTTTGTGACCCCATGAACTGTACAGTCCATTGAATTCTCCAGGCCAGAATACTGGAGTGGGGTAACCTTTCCCTTCTCCAGGGGATCTTCCCAACCCAGGGATCAAACCCAGTTCTCCCACATTGCAGGTGAATCCTTTACCAGCTGAGCCAAAAGGGAAGAGTGAGCAAAATAATTAGATTGACATGAAATTGGGGAGAACCTGGAGAAGAAAATGGCAGCCCACTCCAGTATTGTTACCTGGGGAATCCTGAGGAGCCTGGAAGGCTAAAGTCCATGGGGTTGCAAGAGTGAGACATGACTTAGCAACTAAAACCAAAGACAGATTAATAGGAGAAAAACAAATTTAATTTCATATGTGTGGGAGTCTCACAGAGATGTGAGAGATTCAAGGACTGTCAGCGATTAAGGCTTCTATACCATCCTGAGCTAAGGAGAAAGACTATAGGGGTCTGGGACTTCAAAGGAAAGGAAGATAATTCACAGAAATACGAGGAGAGCAGATCAAATGTTTGCCATTACATGTAGGTAAGTCTTTCTAATATAAAAAGTTATCTTTAGTATTTAGGTATCTAATGTAAAAAGTTATCTTTAGTATTTACCAGTATTTCTTGGTAATAGGCCTCCTTTCTAAGTTCTTTTAGGTTGTTATCAGTTAAGTTCAGTCACTCAGTCGTGTCTGACTCTTAGACCCTATGGACTGCAGTAGGCTGTTATGGGAAAGGCAAAAGCTTTGCCTGAGTCTCCTGGGTCATAATTGCCTTCTGCTTGAAACAATCCACATGCCAAAGTGGCACACTTTGGGGTAGCTTATTTTGCTCCCCTTCAGTGTGCATTTTGTTCTTTCAACTCTCCTGTGTTTGAAATGTTTATGGTAAGAAGATGGAAGAAGAAAGATAACCTGAGTGGATTGTTGAATGGTTGGAGAGGGACTGAATGCCAAACACTCACGTTACTTCTCCCCTGAGTCTTATTCTTTCTGTTAAATTCCACTTCCTGGAAGACAGTAAGCAGTCATTCAGTGCTGACTGAGTGAATAATTGTGTGGATCAGTGATGCCAGTTACCGTTGTTTCACAAAACACAACAGTCTAAAGTTGACTTTAGACATCAGCAGTTTAAGAACTTCTCCAGGCCTCTTGCCCTCTAGCTACTACTTGCTTCTCCTTCTTCCTTCTTCCCTCCTCCCCTGAATGTTTCTCATGTCATGTCCTAAAACAGGAGCATCTCCTGAGTGCTGTGGAGGAGGACAGAGGGAGAAACAGATAGGAATGCTTCAAAGAAGGCAGGATGTTCAAGGTGGGCTGTTGAGGGGTGCCAGAAGCCTCATTTATCACACTTGTGAAGCTTTTCTCAACATTGCAGGAAACACTCATTCCTCTTCAGTTTCATTAGATTTTCGTTCTTTTGCCTTCGTCAGAAAAATCCCTCACAATGCTGTTGTGCTAAGCAGTAGTATTTAAGGAAGGATTTCAGAGAGAGAGAGTTCTGGAACCAAAGTGATCATGACTTAGTTTCCCTACCTCTAGCTCAGTTCTTCATCTGTAAAATGCTAGTTGTAATAATACCTGTTCATAGGTATGTTGAGAGAAGTTACAGGAGTGCCCTGCTGAACTATGCCCTCCAGGCCGTAAGGCTGCCTGGACTGGATCATAGGACTCAGGGTTTGGCTAATGACTAACCTTTACATTTAGCTCTATGTGTTAGATGTTGAGATGAAAAACCTGAAAAAAGAAAAAGGAAAAAGAACTTCCAAGATACCTTACAGATACAGAATAGAATTATGATGATAGAATTAAAAATGTCTTTTTGACAAATAATGAGATATGTGTATGCTCCATGATCTTTAGTTCTTTATACTTGGAATGCTATGTAATTAAGGGCCAGAGCTCTGTTTTCTTATTTTTCTACCACATATAAATACTCAATAATTATTGAACCAGGGAATTCCTATTCCTCAAATTAGAATTCTATGTACTTCCTTTTTTTCCCCCAGAAATGTTTTAACTTCTGGCTTTTATAATTTTGGTATAATACTAATCCCAATACATTGTATTTTTACAGTCACTTGGGGGTTATGGATGAAGGAAGAATATCATTGGTTACCCAGGAGTCATAATTTCAGTCACAGTTAATGATTTCTGTAGTTCCTATTAAAATCCATTAGAAGTTTAGATGACCAGCTTATAAATGTACTTTTCACACTCAGTCTGGTTATAATTTGGACGCTGTCCACTTAACCTTCTGAACATTCAGACTGCATTTCAAAATAAAGAGAGCCTTCTACATGCTTATAGAGAAGCAGTGTGAGGAAGCTTCACATGGATTCAAGTTGTAAGTGTGATCAGTTGACTCAGTGGTCTTTGGTATTAGGACGTTGGGGGTGACAGCATGACACCTAGCCCAGGGATTTCTCTAATTAAAAAGCTTTTGAGGTCTCCCTCAACAAATCTTTTTGGATTTTTGTTGTTGTTGTTATATAGCTTTTTCTAAGACTGCCAGGGATTTCCACCCCCAGTTAGTGCTAATGAAACGGTGAAACAGTGCACAGTTTTGGAAGATGAAATCAAGCCTAGTTGCTGAGTAATTTGTAGATTTTGTTATCAACCCTGCAAAAACTTTTTTTGTTCCTTTCTCTCTATATCCCTGTTCCCTAATTACAGAAGATTAAAATATGTATGGTTTATTTGTGGGGAAGGTTTTACAATTTTTATTTCTAAATCATTTTTTTATTCATTTTTTTATTTGTGTAGCTTTCTAGAGTAACTTCTAGAAAGCTACAAGAATTAGAAAGTTATTCAAATTAGTTAATAACTTGTGAGCAAATTCTTAAATGAAAATTACTTTTCATTCTTAAATTGTGTGCAGTACAATCCTGTTGTCTTTTTAAAGTTAGAGAAGGATGGTCTTAGATATGCACCTGTGGGACCCTGGCTGGAAACCGGCATGTAAGTGCGCACCTGCTGTAGACGCAACCCTGAGTGAGCGTATTCTTTCTCCATAGGTCTCAGCCACTTTTGCAGCCAGTCTGGTCAGCAGCCCAGCCATTGGCGCGTACCTTTCTGCCAGTTATGGAGACAGCCTTGTTGTGCTAGTAGCCACAGTGGTAGCTCTTCTAGACATCTGCTTCATCCTATTGGCTGTTCCAGAATCTTTGCCAGAGAAAATGAGACCTCTCTCCTGGGGAGCCCAGATTTCTTGGAAACAAGCAGACCCTTTTGCGGTAAATAAAAACATGGAAACACTTATTTTCCTAAATATCTTTCTAAACCATGCAAATAAAAGTGCATTTCTGCAGATTCAAGCATCCTAGCAGTTGCTGGTTTATTTTTTTCTCTAGTAAAAATAGAAGAAATTTAATTGTAAGTAAGGGACAGAGGTGAACTGTACACCAAAGAATATATAAAATTGATAATTCTTAAGAGTCGGACACAACTGAGTGACTGAACTGAAGTGTACAGTTACCATAAGAGACAAGAGATGCACTTTTGGTCTACTCAGACGTCCTGTGTAGAAAGAGTGTGAGGATTTTGGACAAAGGTATAATATTGAAAAAGTTGTTACTAGTCAGAGAATCTTGTCACTGACCCCATGCCCGGAGCACATTTATTTTTCTGCCAATTGTGTGGGCAGATTTATTAATAACATTTTAAAGAATAAATTTATGTATAATGAAAACCCTGTAATGTTTGTGGCTTTGAAGGAGTTGTATTATGAGTGAAACGAAATGAGATTTTCTTAAAAGGTTCTGGAGCAGTGGGTTTTTTTTATTTTTCAGAGTCTGTTCATAGTATGTTCAGGGTCTGTTTCAGTATGTGAACCAGTATTATTAACAAAGATGAGCAAAAATGTTTTTTAAAAAAAGAGAAAAGACTAATATTTGAAATATGTACCTCTGAAATGAGGACTTGTAATGTCTTTGCTGCTGCTAAGTCACTTCAGTTGTGTCCGACTCTGTGTGACCCCATAGACGGAAGCCCACCAGGCTCCCCTGTCCCTGGGATTCTCCAGGCAAGAACACTGGAGTGGGTTGCCATTTCCTTCTCCAATGTGTGAAAGTGAAAAGTGAAAGTGAAGTTGCTCAGTTGGGTCCGACTCTTAGCGACCCCATGGACTGCAGCCTACCAGGTTCCTCCATCCGTGGGATTTTCTAGGCAAGAGTATTGGAGTGGCTTGCCATTGCCTTCTCCGTGTAATGTCCTTACAGAGGTGGTAATGTAGATTTAATGTTAAGGCTCACTTCCTTTTTTAATCCATTCATCTTTTGTTATCCACCTTAAGAAATCAAAAAGCAGTGAAGTTAATATCCCAGAATATCAGTGACATCAGTATCTATTTGCTTTTTATGTTTCTTTTTCTGCTTATTTCTAGTCACTGAAGAAAGTTGGAAAAGATTCTACCATTTTACTAATCTGCATCACTGTTTTTCTTTCATACCTTCCTGAAGCTGGACAGTATTCAAGTTTTTTTCTCTATCTCAGGCAGGTGAGTAATGAATGCCAGAAATCAGAGATTGGGATCTGTCTTGAAGTGTTTTATGGAAAAACCCCAGGTAGCTCAGCTGGTAAGAATCCGCCTGCTGTGCGGGAGACCTCAGTTCAATTCCTGGGTTGGGAAGATCCCCTGAGGAGGGCATGGAAACCTACTCCAGTATTTGTGCATAGAGAATCCCCATGGACAGAGGAACCTGGTGGGCTACAGACCATGGAGTCACACAGAGTCAGACATGACTGACTGGCTAAGCACACAGCACTGTAAGAGGAAAAAATGTGTTAACATACTTCTAGTTGTAAATGTAGGTGCTGACATATAATTAGTAGTCAGGAGACCTCTAGTGCAATAATTTTTTAAAATAAAATGTTTACTGTGGGAAAAATTTCCTTGAGAATTATGAGAATTACACAGAAAGAATTAGTAGAAAAAGAATTTATTAAATCTTTAATAATACTCATTCAGTTTCAGAGAGGTAAAATTTGTTTTAGAAGTACCGAGGCCCCTGGGTCTGATCACATCCAGTTTGCTTATCCATCTACAGTAGGCCACTATAGGGACTTTCCTGGCAGTCCAGTGGTTAAGATTCCATGCTTCCAATGCAGATGATGTAGGTTTGGTCCCTGGTTGGGGAAGTAAGGTCCCACATGTTGCAAACCACCCCCTCCTCCCCCCAACACACACACTCCCCACTAAAAACAAAAACAAAAAAACACCACTGTGGACTTCAAGGTAGGTCACAAGTAATGACCAAAGTAATCTTTTCTGTCTTCTGATTTTTCTCCCTTTAAAAGTTTATGCTTCACATTTTTCCCCAGAAGGCGGTTGACTTAAGGCAATTAAACAAAGTTTGCTTTTCCAGCTGCTGTTTCAGGTCTCTGGGATTGCTGAGATCTGAACCATCTTTCATTGCAATCCTGCCTCGGTCTTTCACTGATTTCACTGGAGATCTTTCTCCTAATGGTTTACTCCACTTTGTCAGAGCAAGCCTCCCCCTAAGGTGAAGTCCTCTATTTTTAGAGATATTTCAAATAAAATTTGTTAAGTTTGGCCACTCATAGTTTTCCTGAGTGTGAGACTATAATATTTTATATGGTAGCACATTTAAGTAAAGCTTTTTTTCCAAGCAGTTCTTTTTTTGTTTTACTCATTTATGGTTGGAGCATGCTGGAGGTTTAGAGGGAAAAGTAGTGAGATATTCTGTTTAATGTGTGTGTGTGTGCGTGCTCAGTCAGTCTGTTATGTCCAACTCTCTGTGGCCCCATAGACTGTAACCCACCAGGCTCTCTGCCCATGGAATTTTCCAGGCAAGAATACTGTAATGGGGTTTTCACTAACTCCAGGGAATCTTCCCAACCCAAGGATCAAACCCATGTCTCTCTCATCTCCCACACTGGCAGGTGGATTCTTTACTACTAGCGCCCCCTGGGAAGCCCAGGTATTAAATGTAGAAAATTACATATGCATTATTAAATGTACATTTAAGGTGGAAAATAATGTAGGAAAAATGGGAAAGCCTAATGAAGAAAGTAAAAAAAGTCTCCTTTCTTCACATGTATAGTTAACAATAGTTAATATTTTCTTCTGTATCCATTTTTCCTATACATATGCTTATATCACCATTAACAACAACAGTTAGAACAAATCAGAATAATTCTGTTATTGTGTATTTATGCTCACTTTTTAGAACTCACATATAATTAACATACACATATATATTTTTAGTTTAAATTGTGTTTACTTATAAATCATCTATTTTATAAGAAACTTATATCCAGAATATATTTAAAACTTTATTCAACAATAAAAAGACATATAACTCAACTAAAAAAGTAGGCAAAAGATTTTGAATACATATTTCTTCAAGGAAAATATACAAATGACCAATAAGCGCATGAGAAGATGGCTAACATCATTAGCCATCAAGGAAATCAAACACACCCGCCAAGCTGTAGTAAAAAAAATAACCACCACCTAGGATATGGAGAAATGGCAACCCTCATACATGCTGGTGGGAATGTAAAATGGGGTAGCTACTGTGGAAAGGAGCCTGGTGCTTCCTCAGAGTGTCCAACACAGGGTTCCCAGCAAATCTGTTTCTAGGTATATAGCCAAGAGAATTGAAAACACATATCTGTACAGAAACTCTTAACAAATTTTTATTCATATAGCCAAAAAGTCAAAGCAAAATAGAAACAGCCTGCTGCTGCTGCTGCTGCTAAGTCACGTCAGTCATGTCCGACTCTGTGCGACCCCATAGACAGCAGCCCACCAGGCTCCTCCATCCCTGAGATTCTCCAGGCAAGAACACTGGAGTGGGTTGCCATTTCCTTCTCCAATGCAGGGAAGTGAAAGTGAAGTCACTCAGTCACCTATCTGCCTATTAACTGATGAAATAGATCAGCAAACATGACATGTCTGTACAATGCAATGTACAGATATTTTTTTGGCAATAAAAAACAAGGAAGCCCTGATACATGCTACAACATCGGTGAACTTGAAAACGTTATGCTGAGTGAAAGAAGCTAGATCATATATAGTATGATTCCATGTGTGTGAAATGCTCTGAGTAAATCAATACGGATAGACAGGAAGTAGATTACTGACTGGGTGGTGGGGTAGGTTGTGGGAATGGGACTCCTAATGGGGTACCATGTTTCTTTGAAGAGTGATGAGGTCTTCTAAAGTTGATCGTGATAATAATTGCCCAACTCTGTATCAATACTATACTGTGCCTAGTTGCTCAGTTGTGTCCGACTCTTTGCAACCCCATGGATTGTAGCCCATCGGGTTCCTCTGCCCATGGGGATTCTCCAGGCAAGAATACTGGAGTGGGTTGCTGTGCCCTCCTCCAGGGGTTCTTCCCAACCCAGGGATCAAACCCAGGTCTCCCACATTGCAGGCAGATTCTTTTCCATATGAGCCACCAGGGAAGCCCATATCAATACTGAAACCATTGAATTGAATTGTGCACTTGTAATGGCTGGGTTTTATGGTATTTTTGATTCTACCTCAGTAAAGCTGTTTTCGAAATACATTAATTGGCGGAGTGAGGGGGGATGGCTAGATTTTGGGGGTTGGTAGATACAAACTTTTACATATAGAATGAATGGACAACAAAGCCCTACTGTATAGCACAGTGTATTCAGCATCCTGGGAAAAGAATATAAGAATGTATAGTATGTATAACTGAGTCACTTTGCTATATAGTACAAGTTAATACAACATTGTAAATCAACTGTATTTCAATTAAAAAATACATACATGGGCTTCCCTGGTGGCTCAACAGTAAGGACTCTGTCTGCAGTCCAGGAGACATGGGTTCTATCCTGAGTTGTGAAGATCTCCTAGAGAAGGAAATGGCAACCAACTTCAGTATTCTTGCCTGAGAAGTCCCATGGACAGAGGAGCCTGGGGGGCTACAGTCCATGGGGTTGCAAAAGTCAACATGACTTAGCAGCTAAACCACCACCACCATAGATTCCAATTTCTTAAATTGCGTTTGATTGGAGAGTAATAGAATAGTGTTAATGTCAGCAGCACTGGTTTGGGAACCAGAAGTTCTGGCTCTCTTTCATTAGCTAATTGTGTGATTTGAAGCAAGATAATCATTTATGAAGTGTGAAGATTATTTACAATAATTTTTAGAATTTTTTTCTGGATTTTATAGTTTCAATAGATGGCAAACTAGCTTTAAAAACTTGATGTTTAAAACTTAAAAGTTTCATGCATTTCATAGCTGCTGTTAAGATTAAGAGGCTTAGAAATCATTGCTAGCTGACTTTGGCTGCTCATTGGAATAACCATGGGAGCTTTTTAAAACATACCTGTGTCTGGGCCCAGAGAGTCTGATTTAATTGATATGAAGTGAGTTCCAGCATCTCTTTTCTCTCCTCTCCCTTTCTCTGTTGCATACATGATTTTAATGTGCAGCCAAAGTTGAGAGCCACTTAACTTTCCAAGTGAACATATTCTCTGTTGACAGCATCAAAAATCAAATTTTTCTTTTTTTCATTTTTTTTCCTAGTCGTGGATAATGTTACATAGCTCTTGGTGGATTGTAGGGGGAAAGCATATGAAAACAGTAGGGAGACCTGTAATAGAAAATATTATGCTAGTATTTAATCTTAGTTATATTAAGTTGTGCCTGCTTACAGTGATTTCTTATGACAGATTTAGGTATAAATTATTGGTTAAATAGGTTTAGCTTTCAGCACTGCCTAAGTTTCCATTGTCAAGGTTTCATGACTTTCCTCAACTATTTTATTCTATAGCTTTAATGGAACATAACATTTCTTATTATTTATATAATGTCTATATTGCAAAATGTGTTCATTTTCACAGGTCATAGGATTTGGATCTGTTAAAATTGCAGCTTTCATAGCTATGGTAGGAATTCTGTCTATTGTGGCTCAGGTGAGTGTTATTTTACCCATCCACCCCACTTTTTTTTTTTAACATTTTTAATCTGCAATAACTATAGATTCACAGGAAGCTGCAAAGAAATGTTCTTGAAGATCTCTTGTACCCCTACATCAGTTCCACTCCTTCCCTGCCATGATAGCATGTTATATAGCTATGAACAATATCATACCCACTGTATCCACTGATGTAGATACAGATCATAGAATTATTCTCTTTTTGTTGATATCTGGAGGTTGTGATTTAGGAGGAATTTAATATAAATTGTTTAAAATTAATTATTTAATTGAAGGATAATTGCTTTACAGAATTTTGTTGTTTTCTCTCAAACTTCAACATGAATCAGCCATAGGTATACATATGTTCCCTCCCTCTTAAACCTCACTCCCATCTCCCTCCCCATCCCACCCCTCCAGTTGATGCAGAGACCCTGTTTGATTTCCCTGAGACATACAGCAAATTCCCATTGGCTGTCTGTGTTACATATCGTAATGTAAGTTTCCATGTTACTCTCTCCCTACATTTCACCCTCTGCAGCCCTCTCCCGGTGTCCGTAAGTCTGTTCTCTGTGTCTGTTTCTTCTTCGCTGCCCACTAAATAAGTTCTTTGGTGCCGTCTTTCTAGATTCTGTATATATGCGTTGGTGTAAATATTTATCTTTCTCATTCTGACTTACCTCACTCTGTATAGTAGGCTCTGCTGCTGCTGCTAAGTTGCTTCATTCGTGTCTGACTCTGTGCAACCCCGTCCATGGGATTCGCCAGGCGAGAACACTGGAGTGGGTTGCCATTGCCTTCTCCGATAATAGGCTCTAGGTTCATCCATCTCATTAGAACTGACTCAAATACATTCCTTTTAATGGCTGAGTAATATTTCATTATGTATATGTACCATAACTTCTTTATCCATTCCTTTGTCAATGAACATCTAGGTTGTTTCCATGTTCTAGCTATTGTAAATAGTGCTGCAGTGAACATTGGGGTACATGGGTTTTTTTGTTTTTTTTTCAGTTTTCGTTTCCTCAAGGTATATGCCCAAGAGTGGGATTGCTGAATCATATGGTGGTTTTATTCTTAGTTTTTTATTCCTACCATCTTCCATCGTGGCTATGTCACTTTACATGAACATCAACAGTGCAAGAAGGTTCCCTTTTCTCCACACCCTCTCCAGCATTTATTGTTAGACTTTTCGATGATGGCCATTCTGACCTGTGTGAGGTGATATCTTATTGTAGTTTTGATTTGCATTTCTCTAAAAATGAGTGATACTGAGAATCTTTTAATATGCTTGTTAACCATCAATGCGTCTTCTTTAGAGAAATGTCTATTTAGGTCTTTCCCCCACGTTTTGATTGGGTTGTTTGTTTTTCTGGTATTGAGTTGTATGAGCTGCTTGTATCTTTTAGAAATTAATCCTTTGTCAGTTGTTTCATTTGCTGTTATTTTCTCACATTCTGAATTTTGTCTTTTTACCTTGTTTATCGTTTCCTTTCCTGTACAAAAGCTTTTAAGTTTAATCAGGTCCCACTTGTTTACTTTTCCTTTTATTTCCATTACCCTAGGAGGTGGGTCATCATAGAGGATCTTGCTTTGATTTATGTTCTCGAGTGTTCTGCCTATGTTTTCCTCTAAGAGTTTTATAGTTTCTGGTGTTACATTTAGGTCTTTAATCCATTTAGAGTTTACCTTTGTGTATGGTGTTATTTCAGTTCACTTCAGTCGATTGGTCATGTCCGACTCTTTGCAGCCCCATGAACTGCAGCACGCCAGGCCTCCCTGTCCATCACCAACTCCCAGAGTCTACCCAAACCCATGTCCATTGAGTCGGTGATGCCATCCAACCATCTCATCCTTTGTTGTCCCCTTCTCCTCCTGCCCTCTATCTTTCCCGGCATCAGGGTCTTTTCAAATGAGTCAGCCCTTCACATCAGGTGGCCAAAGTATTGGAGTTTCAGCTTAAACATCAGTCCTTCCAATGAACACCCAGGCCTGATCTCCTTTAGGATGGACTGGTTGGATCTCCTTGCTGTCCAAGGGACTCTCAAGAGTCTTCTCCAACACCACAGTTCAAAAGCATCAATTTTTCAGTGCTCAGCTTTCTTTATAGTCCAACTCTCACATCCATACATGACCACTGGAAAAATCATAACCTTGACTAGACGGACCTTGTTTGGCAAAGTAATATCTCTGCTTTTTAATATGCTATCTAAGTTGGTCATAACTTTCCTTCCAAGGAGTAAGCGTCTTTTAATTTCATGGCTGCAGTCACCATCTACAGTGATTTTGGAGCCCCCCAAAATAAAGTCTAACACTATTTCCACTGTTTCCCCATCTATTTGCCATGAAGTGATGGGACTGGATGCCATTAGAAAGTGTTATAATTTCATTCTTTTACATGTAGCTGTCCAGTTTTCCCAGCACCACTTATTGAAGAGGCCGTCTTTGCCTCATTGTATATTCTTGCCTCCATTGTCAAACATAAAGTACCCATAGGTGCATGGGTTTATTTCTGGGCTTTCTATCTTCTTCCATTGGTCTATCTTTCTGTTTTGGTGCCAATACTATACTGTCTTGATGACTGAAGCTTTGTAGTATAATCTGAAGTCGGGAATATGGATTCCTCCAGCTCCATTTTTCTTTCTCAAGACTGCTTTAGCTATTAAGGGTCTTTTGTGTTTCCACATGAATTGTGAAATTTTTTGTTCTAGTTCTGTGAAAAGTATCATTGGTAATTTGATAGGGATCACATTGAATCTGTAGATTGCATTTTCACAGTATTTATTCGGTTTATCCAGGAACATAGACTATCTCTCCATCTGTTTATGTCATCTTTGATTTCTTTCATCCGTGTCTTATAGTTTTCTGCGTACAGTTCTTTTGTCTCCTTAGGTAGGTTTATTCCTAGATATTTTATTCTTTTTGTTACAATGATGAATGGGATAGATCCCTTTATTTCTCTTTCTTATTTTTCATTGTTAGTATATACAGATACAAGTGATTTCTGTGTATTGATTTTGTTTCCTGCAACTTTGCTAAATGCACTGTTTAGCTATAGTAATTTTCTGATAGTATCTTTATGGTTTTCTATGTGTACTGTTGTGTCATCTGCAAACAGTGAGAGCTTTACTTCTTCTTTTCCAATCTGGGTTTCTTTTATTTCTTTTTTTTCTCTGATTGCTATCAGTTCAGTTCAGTCGCTCAGTCGTGTCCGACTCCCATACCTAAGGCTTAAAAATTATGAATAATAGTGGTGAGAGTGGACACCCTTTTCTGTTCCTAATATTACGGGAATGCTTTCAGTTTTTCACCATTGAGAATCATGTTTGCTGTGGGCTTATCATATATAGCCTTTAATATATTGAAGTAGGTTCCTTCTATGCCCATTTTTTGAACAGCTTTAATCATAAATAGGTGCTGAATTTTGTCAAAGACTTTCTGCATCTATTGAGATGATCATATGGTTTTTATCTTTCAATTTGTTAATATGGTGTATCATATTGATTGATTTGCATATATTGAAGAATCCTTGCATCCCTGGAATAAACCCAACTTGATCCTGGTGTATGAGCTTTTTGATGTGTTGCTGAGTTCTGTTCGGTAAAATTTTGTTGATGACTTTTGCATCTGTGTTCATCAGTGATGTTGGCCTATAGTTCTCTTTTCTGTGTTTGTCTTTGTCTGGTTTTGGTATCAGGGTGATGGTGGCCTTGAAGAATGAATTTGGAAGTGCTCCTTCCTCTGCAACTTTTTGAACAAGTTTTAGAAGGATAGGCATTAGCTTTTCTCTAACATTAGCTGGAATTCACCTGTGAGGCCATCTGGTCCTGGGCTTTTGTTTTTTGGGAGATTTTTTTATCATAGTTTCGATTTCAGTGCTTGTAATTGGGTTGTTCATAATTTCTTTCTTTCTGGTTCATTCTTGGAAGATGGAACTGTTCTAAGAGTCTGTCCATTTCTTCCAGGTTGTCCATTTTATTGCCATATGTTTGTTCATAATAGTCTCTTACAGTCCTTTGTATTTCTGCATTGTCTGTTTTAACCTCTCCTTTTTCATTTCTAATTTTGTTGATTTGATTCTTCTCTCTTGTTCTTGATGAATCTGGCTAAAGGTTTATCAACTTTATCTTCTCAAAGAACCAGCTTTAAGTTTTATTAATCATTATTATAATTTCTTTCATTTCTTTTTCATTTACTTCTGCTCTGATCATTATTATTTCTTTCCTTCTGCTACTTTTGGGGGATTTTTTGTTGTTGTTCTTGTTCCAGTTGTTTTAGGTATAACGTTAGGTTGTCTATACGATGTTTTTGTTTCTTGAGGTAGGATTGTGTTGCTATAAACTTCCTCTTAGAACTGCTTTAGCTGTATCCCACAGGTTTTGAGTGGTTGTGTTTTCATTGTCATTTGTTTCTATGAATGTTTTCATTTCCGTTTTTATTTCTTCAGTAACCTGTTGCTTATTTAGAAATTATTGTTTAATCTCCATGTGTTTGTGTTTTTTACAGTATTTTTCTTGTAATTGAAATCTGATCTCATAGCATTGTGATTGGAGAAGACACTTGATATGATTTCAGTTTTCTTAAATTTACTAAGGTTTGATTTGTGACCCGAGATGTGGTCTATCCTGGAGAATGTTTTGTGTGCACTTGATCAGAAGGTGTATTCTTCTGCATTTGGATGGAAGGTCCTGAAGATATCAATGAGGTCCATCTTGTCTAATGTATCATTTAAGACTTGTGTTTCCTTATTAATTTTCTGTTTTGATGATCTGTCCATTGGTGTGAGTGGGGTGTTAAAGTCTCCTACTATTATTGTGTTACTTTCAATTTCTCCTTTTATGTTTGTTGTGTTTGTATTGAGCTGTTCCTATGTTGGGTGCATAGATATTTACAATTGCTATGTCTTCCTCTTGATCTATCTGTAGTGTCCTTTCTTACCTCTTGTAATATTCTTTAAGGACTGCTTTGTCTTATATAGGGGCTTCCCTGGTGGCTCAGAGGGTAAAGTGTCTGCCTGCAATGTGGGAGACCCGGGCTCGATCCCTGGGTTGGGAAGATCCCCTGGAGAAGGAAATGGCAGCCCACTCCGTTCCTCTTGCCTGGACAATCCCATGGACGGAGGACCCTAGAAGGCCCCAGTCCATGGGGTTGCAGAGTCAGATATGACTGAGCGACTTCACTTTCACTTTGTCTTATATAAGGATTGCTACTCCAGCTTTCTTTTGTTTTACATTTGTGTGGAATATATTTTCCATCCTCTCACTTTAAGTCTGTATGTGTCTTTAGGTCTGAAGTGGGTTTCATATAGACAACATATATTCGGTCTTGTTTTTATATCCGTTCAGCCAGTCTGTGTCTTTTGGTTGGAGTATTTAATCCATTTACTTTTAAAGTAATTGTGGATATATAGGTTCCTATTGCCATTTTCTTAATTGTTTTGGGTTTGTTTTTGTGGATCCTTTTCTTCTATTTCCTATATGTTTAATATATGTTGTAAAGCTGGTTTGGTGGTACTTAATTCTGTTAACTTTTACTTGTCTGAAAGGCTTTTGATTTCTCCATCAATTCTGAATGAGATCCTTGCCAGATAGAGTGATCTTGGTTGTAGATTTTTCCTTCTTAGTACTTTAAATGTATCCTGCCATTCTCTTCTGGCCTGCAGAGTTTCTGCTGAAAGATCAGCTGTTGAAACCTATGGGGTTTCCCTTGTATGTTACTTGTTGCTTTTCCCTTGCTGCTTTTAATATTCTTTCCTTGTGTTTAATCATTTTTAGTTTGATTAGTATGTGTCTAGGTGTGTTTCTCCTTGGTTTATCCTGTATAGGACTCTTAGCACCTCTTCTTGAATTTGATTATTTCCTTTTCCATGTTGAGGAAATTTTCCAAATTTTCTCATCCCATTTATTTTTCTCTTCTGGGACTCCTATAATTTGAATGTTTGTGCGTTTGATATTGTCCCAGAAGTTTCTGAGACTATCCTCACTTCTTTTCATTCTTTTTACTTTATTCTGCTCTTCGGAAGTCATTTCCACCATTTTATCTACCACACTGATCCATTCTTCTACGTCAGATATTCTACTAATGATTCTTTCTAAAGTGTTTTTAATTTCAGGAATTGTGTAGTTTGTCTCTGTATGTTTATTCTTTAATTCTTCTAGGTCTTTGTTAATTGATTCTTGCATTTTCTCCATTGTGTTTTCAAGGTTTTTGATCATCGTTACTATCATTATTCTGAATTCTTTTTCAGATAGGTTGCCTATTTCCTCTTCATTCATTTGGACTTCTGGGTTTCTAGTTTGTTCCTTCATTTGTGCAGTATTTCTCTGCCTTTTCATTTTTTTTTTAACTTACTGTGTTTGAGGTCGCCTTCTCCCAGGCTTCAAGGTTGAATTCTTTCTTCCTGTCGGTTTCTGCTCACCTAAAGTTGGTCCAGTGGTTTCTTTAAGCTGAGATTTGTGCTAAGTTTTTTTTTTTTTTTTCCTATGGGCAAGGCTGAGTGAGGTGGTAATCCTGTCTGCTGATGATTGGGTTTGTATCGTTTTGTTTATTGTTTGGATCAGGTGTCCTACACAGTATGCTACTGGTTTTTGGGTGATGTTGGTTCTTGTATTCAAGTGGTTTCCTTTGTGGGAGTTCTCACTATTTGATATTCCCTAGGGTTAGGAGTTCTCTGGTAATCTAAGGTCTTGGGGTCAGTGCTCCTGCTCCGAAGACACAGGACTCAATCTCTAGCCAGGAACAGAGATTCCATAGGTGGTTTTTTATGGCGCTAAATGGTATTAAATACCAAAAATGATAAACCAAAGATGAACCCCACACAAATGCCAGTTACAAAATCAAGCAAAGATTAATTAACATAATGGAATATACATATATACATATACACACATAAGCAAAATCAAAAACATTCCAGTAGAAATAAAGTATAATAGATTGACCTGGTGAACAAAGGAAACCAAAAATTATATCTACCAGTTAAGAACAAAACTAACTAGAGCACAAACTGGACAACAAAACCAAAGCAAGATACCAACTGGGGAATAAAGCAGTGAGAACAAATCTAACAAATATGGTAAGATAAAGAAAGGAAAGAAAGAATAGAAATGTAGAATTAAATAGAGGTAGATAAAAAAGATTTATATATATATTAAAGATTAAGTTCAAGGGGAAAAGAACAGTAGGAAAGGCAAACAAAGGAATTAATGTAGAAAAGATAATAGGTTTAACAAATTTTTAAACTAAAATTGCAAAAAGAGGAAAAAAAGAAAAAAGAAACCAACACAAAACTGCAAAGGGCCAGTGCAGACCCAGAGGTTTATAACAGCAATAAAAAAGTGTGATTAAGTGTGATTGGGAAAAAAACGCAAAAACTTAATTAAATTTCATAGTGTAGTAAAATTGACAACTGCAATAGAGGGAGGGAAAAAGGGGAGGAGGGATAAAATCCAAAAGAAACTACAGAGCTAATCAAAATATAGGAATCATAAATGTCTTCATTGAGTATCTGCTGTCAGAGTCCTTTCCCTCACTGGGAGTCACAGTTCACCTCACCTCTCTAAGATACCCTCAACATTGCTCTTTTCTCTGAACCTGCTGTGGGGCAGCTCAGACTCTCATTTGGTCCTACTCCTGTGTGTTCTTGCCTCAAATGTTCACAGCTGTCAGAACTGGTGCGTTTTCTTTTGTGGGAGCTCTCAATGACCTTTTCTATATTCCATAGGCATAGAATCTGCCTAGTTGATCATGTGGATTTAATCTGCAGCTTATACAGCTGGTGGGAAGGTTTTGGGTCTTCTGCCTTAGCCACACTTCCCCCTGGATTTCAATTGTGGTTTTATTAGCACTACCACATGTGGGTCTTCCACTGGGGTTTGCTCCTGAGGCTGCCCTGGAGGACGTGGGTTTGCCCTTGTGAGGACCAGGTGGAGGTGGTACAGCTGCTTGGGTCTTAGGGGCTCTGGCATCACCAAGTATTCGGGGAGCTGGTGTGTAGGGCAGCAGGAATATAGTGCTCTAGAAGGGTATGACAACCAGTATAGGCTAATACACTCCAGTATTCTCACTTGGAGAACCCCCCTCACAGAGAAGCCTGGCATCCCACAGTCCACAGGGTCAAAAAGAGTTGGACACAACCAAAGCAATCCCATGTTCATAGATGCAAGACTTTTTCCTGTGGCAGCTCTGCCCATTGAGGGTTGAGCATGAAGGTGGCTCATCTGCTTAGGTCCTACGGTCCTTGGCAGCGCCAAGTGTTCAAGGACATGGACTGCCTCAGTCACAGGAGTTATGGCCCTATCAGAGTCTTTTTTCAAGCCTCTGGTAGTTGGTGATCAGAAGACCTCTTTAGATATTCTTTCTCTGTGGCTCCATCCATTCATTCACTTAGAGGACTCCCTTGCCTAGGGTCCTCTATTGTTCTACACGTCAGGCACATAGAGGGGCCCCCTGGGTGGGGTCCTACTCTGTATTTCGGCGCATCAGTCACTTAAAGGAGCACACTAGATGGGGTCCTACTCTGTAGTTCAGTGCATCAGGCACTTGATGGGCCAGCCTCTCTATTGTTCTGTGCCGATGCTGGTGTGTGGGGAGAGAGGGCTATGGTGATGGCTCCACCCTCTCGGTGTAGCTCAGCAGTATCGCCTTGCATCCATGGCTGCCTGGCTTTCCTCCACAGGCATTGACTCCTCCCTCACAGCCCCTCAACCTGCATCTCTGCTGTCAACAGCAGCCCTCGCCCTGGGATTGCTCCACAATCCCTAAACTCCAGCTTCCAGGTGCTGCACCTTCCAGGGGGACCTGCGTCCCTGTCTGGGCTATGTATGGCTGCGGCAAAGAAAGTCTGATACTCATTCCGTTTAGGCTGCCACACGTCAGCTGCTTCACTCTCAGCCTTAAGTATTTCTCCTCTGACCCAGCCAATTGCCCTGATGTGGGGATCGGACCCCTGCTTCAGTTCCCAACCTGCCAAGGACAGGTCCAGTCCTACTAACACTCCTGTTTTTCCCCCTGGTTCCTTCGTCCTGAGTTTTGTGTGGTTCTATATATTCTTTTCCATTGGTCAGGTACTCCTGTCTGCTCTCAGCTGTTGTTCCTGTATGCACTTCTGTGTCTGAAGGTATATTCCTGATGTATCCGTGGAGAGAGGTATACTCCATATCCACCTACTCCTCCACCATCTTGTTCCTTTCGGAATTTAATATAAATTTTTAGTGCTTCTTAGAATATGTGTGGTTACCCCTAATGCATATGTTCGGCACATAAAAATTTGCTTTTACAGCCATCAGTCAGTCTTTCTCCACTATTCTGAAATTAACCAGAAGAATGTTTCAATATTATTTTAATACTGAAAAATAAAGTGAAAAACAAGTGAAAATTTGTAAATATTACAATTTTTGCTATCCACAAAACTGAAGAAATGTGGTAAGTCAGTACATTAGGATTATATGTAATTACTTCATGGCAATTAGAGGGGGAAAAGGTGGAAGTAATGAGAGATTTCCTCTTCCTGGGCTCTAAAATCACTGCAGATGGTGACTGCAGCCATGAACTCAGAAGACATTTGCTTCTTGGCAGTAAAGCGGTTACAAACCTAGACAGTGTGTTGTAAAGCAGAGACCTCACCCTGCTGCTGACAAAGGTCCATATAGTCAAGGCTATGGTCTTCCCAGTGATCACATACAGTTGTGAGAGCTAGACTGTAAAGAAGACAGAGCACCAAATAACTGATGCTTTCGGACTGGTGCAGGAAAAGACTCCTGAGAGTCCCTTGGACAGCAAGGAAATCAAACCAGTCAATCTTAAGGGAAATCAACCCTGAATCCTCTTCGGAAGGACTGGTGCTGAAGCTGAAACTCCAGTATTTGGTTATCTGATGTGAACAGCAGACTCATTGGAAAAAGCCCCTCATGCTGGGAAAGATTGAGGGCAGAACTTAAAGAGGGCGTCAGAGGATGGCTGGCTGGATGGCATCACCGATGAAATGGACATGAACTTGGGCAAAATTCAGGAGATGGTGAGGGACAGGGAGGCTGGTATGCTGCAGTCCATGAGGTTGCAGAGAGTTTGACGTGATTAGGCAACTGAAAAACAACAATTAAACGTTTCCCCATCTTTTATAAATACAGGACCACAAAAAGCAGGGCATATGTGCTTTGAGTTAATTCATTGATATGCTTAGGTTCAGTTCAGTTCAGTTCAGTCGCTCAGTCGTGTCCGACTCTCCGCGACCCCATGAATCACAGCACGCCAGGCCTCCCTGTCCATCACCAACTCCTGGAGTACACTCAAACTCATGTCCATCGAGTCGGTGATGCCATCCAGCCATCGCATTCTCTGTCGTCCCCTTCTCCTCCCGCCCCCAACCTTTCCCAACATCAGAGTCTTTTCCAGTGAGTCAATTCGTTGCATGAGGTGGCCAAAGTATTGCAGTTTCAGCTTTAGCATCAGTCCTTCCAATGAACATCCAGGATTGATCTCCTTTAGAATGGACTGGTTGGATCTCCTTGCAGTCCAAGGGACTCTCAAGAGTCTTCTCCAACACCACAGTTCAAAAGCATCAATTCTTTGGCGATCAGCCTTCTTCACAGTCCAACTCTCACATCCATACATGACCACGGGAAAAACCATTGCCTTGACTAGACGGACCTTGGTTGGCAAAGTAATGTCTCTGCTTTTTAATAGACTATCAAGGTTGGTCATAACTTTCCTTCCAAGGAGTAAGCGTCTTTTAATTTCATGGCTGCAATCAGCATCTGCAGTGATTTTGGAGCCCAAAAAAATAAAGTCTGACACTGTTTCCACTGTTTTTCCATCTATTTCCCATGAAGTGATGGGACCAGATGCCATGATCTTTGTTTTCTGAATGTTGAGCTTCAAGCCAACCTTTTCACTCTCCTCTTTCACTTTCATCAAGAGGCTTTTGAGTTCCTCTTCACTTTCTGCCATAAGGGTAGTGTCATCTGCATATCTGAGGTTATTGATATTTCTCCCAGCAATCTTGATTCCAGCTTGTGCTTCTCCCAGCCCAGCGTTCCTCTTGATGTACTCTGCATATAAGTTAAATAAGCAAGGTGACAATATACAACCTTGACATACTCCTTTTCCTATTTGGAACCAGTCTGTTGTTCCATGTCCAGTTCTAACAGTTGCTTCCTGACCTGCATACAGGTTTCTCAAGAGGCAGGTCAGGTGGTCTGGGATTCCCATCTCTTTCAGAATGTTCCACAGTTTATTGTGATCGACACAGTCAAAGGCTTTGGCATAGTCAATGAAGCAGAAATAGATGTTTTTCTGAAACTCTCTTGCTTTCTCCATGATCCAGCAGATGTTGGCAATTTGATCTCTGGTGCCTCTGCCTTTTCTAAAATCTGCTTGAACATCTGGGAGTTCACGGTTTACATACTGCTGAAGCCTGGCTTGGAGAATTTTGAGCATGACTTTACTAGCGTGTGAGATGAGTGCAATTGTGCGGTAGTTTGAGCATTCTTTGGCATTGCCTTTCTTTGGGATTGGAATGAAGACTGACCTTTTCCAGTCCTGTGGCCACTGCTGAGTTTTCCAAATTTGCTGGCATATTGAGTGCAGCACTTTCACAGCATCATCCTACATTCACTATATTGTATGGGACTGCAGAGAGGCTGTTTCCCTGAAATAGCTATGTTGTTCAGTTGTTAAGTCATGTCCAACTTTTTGTGACCCCGTGGACTACAGCATGCAAGCTCCTCTGACCTCCACTATTTCCCAGAGTTTGATCACATTCATGTCCATTGAGTCAGTGATGCTGTCTAATCATCTCATCCTCTTCAGCCCCCTTTTCCTTTTGCCTTCAACCTTCCCAGCATCTGGATCTTTTCCAGTGAGTTGGCTCTTCCCATCAGGTGCCCAAACTATTGGAGCTTCAACCTCAGCATCGGTCCTTCCAGTGAGTATCCAGGGTTGATTTCCTTTAGGATTGACTGGTTTGATCTCCTTGCAGTCCAAGGGACTCTGAAGAGTTTTCTCCAGCACCAAATTTGAAAGCATCGATTCTTTAGTACCCAGCCTTTATGACACAACTTACATCCGTATGCAACTACAGAAAAACCATAGCATTGACTATACAGACCTTTCCTTCCAAAGTGATGTCTCTGCCTTTTAATATGCTGTCTAGGTTTGTCATAGCTTTCCTTCCAAGGAGCAAGTGTTTTAATTTCATGGCTACAGTCACTGTCCGCAGTGATTTTGGAGCCCAAGAAAATAAAATCTGTCACTATTTCCACTTTTTCCCCTTTTATTTGCTGTGAAGTGATGGGACTGGATGGCTTGATCTTAGTTTTCTGAATGTTGAGTTTCAAGCCAACTTTTTCATTCTCATCAAGAGGCTCTTTAGTCCCTCTTTGCTTTCCTACCATTAGAGTAGTATCATCTGCATATCTGAGGTTGTTGATATTTCTCCTAGTGGTCTTGATTCCAGCTTGTGATTCATCCAGCTCGGCATTTTTCATGATACACTTGGCATATAAATTAAATGAGCAGGGTGACAATATATAGCCCTCATGTACTTCTTTCCTGATTTAGAACCACTCAGTTGTTCCATGTCCAATTCTTACTTTGCTTCTTAACTTGCATACAGGTTTCTTGGGAGACAGGTAAGGTGATCTGGTATTCCCATCTGTTTAAGAATTTTCCACAGTTTTGCTGTTTTCCACACAATCAAAGGATTTAGAATAGTCAGTGAAGCAGAAGTAAATGTTTTTTGGAAGTCCCTTGCTTTCTCTATGATCCATCGAGTATTGGCAGTTTGATCTCTCATTCCTCTGCCTTTTCTGATCCCAGCTTGAACATCTGGAAGTTCTTGATTCATATACTGCTGAAGCCTCACTTGAAGGGTTTTAAGCATAACCTTGCAAGCATGTGAAATGAGTGCAATTGTATGGTAGTCTGAACATTATTTGACATTGCCCTTCTTTGGGATTGGAATGAAATCTGACCTTTTCTAGTCCTGTGGCCACTGCTCAGTTTTCCAAATTTGCTGATGTACTAAGACAAAAACTTCTTACCTATCCTTGCTATTTTCTGCATTCAATTGGGTATATCTCTCCCTTTCTCCTTTGCCTTTCAAAACTTCTCTCCTTTCCTCAGCTATTTGTAAAGCCTTCACAGACAACCACTTTGCCTTCTTGCATTTCTTTTTCTTTTGAAATGTTTTGGTCATTGACTCCTGTACAATGTTACAAACCTCCATTCGTCGTTCTGTAGTCACTCCATCAGATCTATTGAATCTATTCCTCATCTTCATTGTATAATCATAAGGGATTTGATTTAGATCTTACCTGAATGGCTCAGTGGTTTTCCCTACTTTTCTTCAGTTTAAGTCTGAATTTTACAATAAGGAGATGATGATCTGAGTCACAGCCAGCTCCAGGTCTTGTTTTTGCTGAGTGTATAAATCTTCTCCATCTTTGGCTGCAAAGAATATAATCAGATTTCAGTATTGACTATTTGATGAAATCCAATGAGTCAAGTCATCCCTTATATTGTTGGAAGAGGGTGTTTGTTATGACCAGTGCGTTCTTTTGGCAAAAGTCTGTTAGCCTTTGCCCTGCTTAATTTTGTACTCCAAAGCCCAACTTGCCTGTTACTCCAGATATCTCTTGACTTCCTACTTTTGCATTCCAGTTCCCTATAATGTAAAGGACATCTTTTTTTGGTATTAGGTCTAGAAGGTCTTGTAAGTCTTCAGAGAACTGTTTGACTTCAGCTTCTTCAGCATTAGTGGTTGGGGCATAGACTTGGATTACTGTGACATTGGAATGGTTTGCCTTGAAAACGAACTGAGATCATTTTATTGTTTTTATGATTGCACCCAAGTACTGCGTCTTGGACTTGTTTGTTGACTATGACGTCTACCCCATGTCTTCTAAGGGATTCTTGCCCACAGTATTAGATAAAACGGTCATCTGAATTAAATTCACCCGTTCCTGTCCATTTTAGTTTACTGATTCCTAAAATGTCGATGTTCACTCTTAAATCTTGTGCTTGATGACGTCCAACTTGATTCATAAAGAAAACATACCAGGTTCCTATGCAGTATTGTTCCTTACAGCATCAGACTTTTCTTTGATCACCAGATACATCAACAGCTAAGTGTCATTCCTGTTTTGTCCAACCCACTTAACCCTTTCTGCAGCTATTCATAATTGCCCTCTGATCTTCCCCAGTAGCATATTACATTCCTTCCTACTTGGGGGGCTCATCTTCTGGTGTCATATCTTTTTGCCTTTTCATACTGCTCATGAGGTTTTCTGGGCGAGAACACTAAAGGGGTTTGCCATTCCCTCCTCCAGTGGACCACATTCTGTCAGAACTCTTCACTGTGACCCATTCGTGTTGGATGGCCCTGCAGGGCATGGCTCATAGCTTCATTGAGTTATGCAAGCCCCTTCACCACAAGGCTGGGATCCATGAAGGGGCTATATGCTGTTTTAAAGCACTGTAGGCCATGTGGAACACTGTTCTGTGGTAAGTCTTGTCTGGAAGAGAAATGAGAATGCCACAAAATTGTTTTCCCAAAATACCAGAACTGATATACCTCATAGGAATACATTCAGGTAAACGCCATTTACTTTTTAACTGTATTAGTCAGTGTAAATTATGTTAAACTGTCAAGTTGCTTATGATTTTGTTTTTTTTTTAATGTTAACTCTGGTTGGTTAGCCCAGATTCATCTTTTATCTTATCCCCTTTCAGTCTTTCTCACCTACTTTTTTAGCGGAATGGTGGCTCAGACAGTAAAGAATCTGCCTGCAGTGCGGGAGACCCAAGTTCAATTCCTGGGTTAGGAAAGTCCCCTGGAGAAGGGAATGGCAACCCACTCTGGTATTGTTGCCTAAAGAATTCCATGGATAGAGGAGGCTGGCGGGCTATAGTCCATGGGGTTGCAAAGACTCGGACACGACTGAGTGACTAACACATTTTATATTTGTAAAATCATATTTGTATCAATCCAACTTTGTGAAACTGTTAACTCCCACCATTTGGACTACAGGGAGGTCAAAGCAGTCAATCCTAAAGGAAATCAACCCTGAATATTCATTGGAAGGAGTGAAGCTGAAACTCTAATACTTTGGCCACCTGATAACAAAGAGCCAACTCATTGTAAAAGACCGTGATGCTGGGAAACATTGAAGGCAGGAGGAGAATGGGGCAGCAAGAGGATGAGATGGTTCAGTTGCATCACCAACTCAATGGACATGAGTTTGGGTAAACTCCAGGATGCAGTGGAGAACAGTGCAGCCTGATGTGCTGCAGTCCACAGGGTCGAAGAGTCAGTGACTGAACAGCAACAAGCAACATGTAAACAGATTGGGAGGAGGCTAAGGCCCTGAGCCCAAGTCAGTTTGGGAAGCCCTTGAAGCTTCACTCCTTTTGGAGCTGCCTCAGTACCATGTGGTCTCCAAGGTCTCAGGTCAAGTGGGCTGCAGTCAGAGGTTCTTGGTCACCATTAATGGGTTTTTCCACAGAGCTGCCATCACATCTCTGTACTTATGTGATTTCTAATGATTCTCCCCTTTGCTTTGCAGACAGTCTTTCTTACTAGTTTGATGAGATCATTAGGGAATAAGAACACTGTTCTCCTTGGTTTGGGCTTCCAGATGTTCCAGTTAGCCTGGTACGGTTTTGGATCTCAAGCATGGTAAGTCTCTCCGATAGATTCTCATGACAGATTTATCTTTTAGAGGAGCTTGAATTAGTTGGGTGTTCATGCAAAAGAAGCAGGAGTTATTTTACTACCATAGGGTATTCAAAATTTCAAAACCTCTTTAGTCTTAGTTTGATGAAGGGTACAACTAGATAATTCTGCATTATTCAAACAGATTGCCTTCACCTCAACAAGCTTTCAGTGAAATGTTACTTAACTAAATATATGTATCTCTTTCTCCAACCCTCCAAAAAAAGTTTTCTGCCTAATTGTTGAACACATTTGTCAGTTTTTGGTGATAGCACATACAGTCAAAAACAAAACAAGAAAACAAGGGAAAATGACTGATTATGGCAGAATTTACTGCTGTAATTAACTGAGTGACATTGGACAGTGACATAATCTTTATAATATAAAGTATGTGAGTTAGATGAACACTAAGATCTCCTCCAAAAGCTTCTATACCCAGAGGCAGTTACTACTTCTAACAATTAGATTCCTGTTAATAGGAAAGCAAGTCAAATTAAGCCCTGTGGAATAAGAAAAAAAGAAGTGAGTACTGTTTTGTTGTGTGGCAAGTTTCCTTATGTGCCTATTACCAAATACTACAGTTCATATCTTCATTTAAAATGTTTGACTTGGTCTTTATTTTACAAGCAGAAATGAATGACACAGTTTAGAACTTGAAATGCTTTAGGTGGTTAGTGGCAGATTCTTCTTGTTCTTGAAAACCTTAATTTTAGTGCTATGAACTTTGGTTCAACAGCTGATTCTATTGACCTAAAGGGTTTTTCCTTTAAGTAAGGTTATTCCAAGACAGTCTGGCCAAACATATTTTTAGCTCAATTGGCACTGGGCTTTGCTCACACTCACGCTTAATACTAACAAACACATAAGTTCAAAGAAGCATAGGCTCCTTTCATTGAGAGACAGGTCTTAAGGAAGCAGACTTGGAAGTCTGCACGATGCCACCCTGAACTCCAGGTCTCCATTTTTCTGTTGGTTGCACACAGCACTTTACTGAGGGTAGGAAACTGAGCAGCCTAAGGGCAGTTTGGAAGCAAGCCTCTGAAAAACACAGAGAAAAAGGTGGAAAACTAATGAGAAGAAGTGTGGATTTACAGAAACAAGACATCCTCTTGAATTTTATTGAGCTTGCATTTAAAGATGGCAATAGAGAAACCAGGAAGAAAAACATATTTTGACAGGTAAGATAAAGAAATGAAACTTTCCCAGCTCATGAAGTGATCAGTATTAGTATTAACAGTGTGCTGTGTAACTTTCTAGGTTTAAAAAAAAAATTTTCAAAGAGGAAAAAAAAAAAGTACAACTTAACGCAAGAGAACAGAAACCTTTTTGTGCTTTTGCTGCTTGTACTGTGAACAGCACTCTCACTGGGGCTGGCCTGCCCCTGACCACAGCCTGACCTGTCATTGCAGGATGATGTGGGCAGCAGGGATTGTGGCCGCCGTGTCCAGCATTACGTTCCCAGCAGTCAGTACCCTCGTCTCTCAGAATGCAGAGTCAAATCAGCAAGGTGAGGTCACTGTCCCCCTCACTGTTTCTTTCCCTCAGTGGAGATGGACCTGCCAGAAGCATGAGCATCTCTGAGCCTCTTTCCACCTCAGAATAGAAACAGGTTACCGCTGTGTGGTCCCTGCTGAGCAGTCATACCTCTTTACTTTGACAAACAGGAAAATTCTCTTTTCCTTCCTGCTTTGATTTTATACTCATATTTTTGAAATCTGGACACAGCAAGTCAGAATACTTAGAAATACAACTATAAAGTCTCTTTTCAGTTTTGACTCTTCTTTAATGTTACCATCTGAATTTATTATACTCATATTTTAACAAATATCTGTTAAGTAATGATAGACTAGCTAGTAAAACAATGAGTTCTTTATTTAATCACTGTAATCACTGAAGTTTCTTTAATTTGGAATCACTCAAAGTCCATTATTTACTCAGTTTAGAAAATGATTCTTTGAACAGAGAAAGAGCAGATGAATCTGCGTAGTTCTCGATCATTGGACGCAGAGCGAGAGACAAAAGTAAGATGACTGTGTACAGGAGCACTGTAAATGTCTAGACTCTTCATCCTTCCTGTGCCTCTGGCATTCCTATCAGGCACTTCTTACTGCTGAAATTAATTATTTTCCTTCTCCATCACTTAATGGTTTACCTGACTATAGTCAGGAAATAGTGAATTTTAGAAAAAATAATTTTCTATGCCTTAGAGATCTTTAAAAACTTTCAATAAAAAAAACTAGACTGAAAAAGATAGTTTATTGGTTGCACTTATTTTTTCACATTGGAAATTAGCCATTTTATTCATATCTGCTTTTGTTTTTTATTTTTTTTACAACAGATCCATGCTGGTTATCCATTTTAAATACAGCGGTATCACTTGAAGACCTCAGACCTGTGTGTCACCCTGGTTGCGGTCACTTAGTTGACCGCATCCTGGGGAGATGTTGTGGTTGAAGTAAAGGCATGCACTGTCTTTGAAGGACGGGCATTGCCTTGGCTCTGAGAGACTCTTATCTTGTCTCTCAGGGCATGAGTTTGCTTTGGCTTTTTTTATGCTTACATGTATTAATACAAATGTTTCTAAATGTCAGCAAATAAACTTATTAGAACATAATATATTACGTTGAATTATATGTGACCGTTTTTGACTTAGGGAAACATCCATCTCATGATTCAAGCTAATTTTTCACCTGCCACATGAGACACCAGAGATACCTAGAAATTGACACTTCTGGGGTTTTTCAGTGCAGGTCTACTTGGAGTACAGCGATCACTGTGAGGAACAGAATCTGTCAGAAGGCGCTGGAAGCACACAGATTCAGGACACCTATGGACTGACACTTGAGCAGGGATACAAAAGGCAAAGGACAGATTTTTATTGTAAAAGCACCATTAAATAAGTAGAAGATGAAAATCTCAATCCACAAAAAAAGTAAAATTGCCTATAAATTGAAAGTATTAAAATTTTTCATTTTATCATTCTCTGTTTATAGGAAGATCTGTTATTCAGGGGGAATTCAGCCTCAAAGGGATTTTAGAAACATCAGTGTTATTTCATATCCTTATAGATCTTAGGACAGGTACTGAGGACAGCATTATAAGGGCATAGAAAAGAACAAGGGAACACTTGTACAATGAATGGATATCAGTATGATGGGTACTCAGTTCAGCTTAATCAGTATTTTATAGTTTGAAAGAAAGGGCTCTTAAGTCTCCAATCTTGAGATGCTTTTCTGAGAAGACTGACTCCCTTCTCTTTGTTCTGACTTAGGAGTTGCCCAGGGTATCATAACTGGAATAAGAGGACTCTGTAATGGACTGGGGCCAGCCTTGTATGGCTTCATATTCTACATGTTCCATGTGGAACTGACTGAGTTGGAACCAGAATTGATTTCTAACAATGCTGCCCTACAGGTAATTTGATAATAAGCTTAGTTTTTAACAACTGTATCTGATTAGAGCAAAATCTTGTGACCTTAAATTTGGAAAGTGTTCTTATTTTTATAATATTACTATTGTATTTGACAGTAGTAAGTGTTGTGTTCATTGCTTCTTGGGACTAGGGAAGGATCATTTCAGTGATAATGTCTTATGTAAAATATTTGTCTTGCCTTTGTTCAGATTCTGTTTTCACCTACATAATTTCTCTGGTCAGAATGCTGTCCTCTGGTGAAAGTGAGGCCAAATAAAAGATGAAATGACCTAAACTTCCAGCTACAAATTGAGCTAAAGTTCTTTTTCTACCTTTTATTTGCTGTTACGTCCCTCCTTCCAATCTATGTTTAATAGATTTCTGTACAAAACTGGAGTTAATGTTCTTACGTATACAGACTGCATGATCTCTGGTCAAAGGGCAAGATTAGAGATAAACAGCTGTGCTTATGTGTTTGGTTAAGCTGTCGGACAGTGGTGCAGAAAGCAGTGATTAGTTGCCCTCCATTATATTCCAGACACCAGGCTTTGTTAGAATTTGCCATGACAGTTAATGAACATTTGCTAATGAGAAAATAACTCACTTTTCAGTGGTGTGGTTTTTATTTTTTTGGTTTATCCAGTACTAATTTTAGTTTGAAAGGCTAACCAAGTTCTTCATCTTCATTTGTTTCCACACCCACCAGGGAGCTGTCATCCCAGGCCCACCATTTTTGTTTGGGGCGTGTATAGTTCTTATGTCTTTCCTGGTTGCTGTGTTCATCCCTGAGTACAGTAAAGGCAGTGGGATTCAAAAGCACAGCAACAGTATCAGTGGCAGCCTGGCCAGCACTCCAGCACGGGGCAGCGATGAGGACATTGAGCCACTGCTGCAAGACAGCAGCATCTGGGAGCTTTCTTCCCTCGAAGAGCCTGGGCATCAGTGCACTGAGCTGTAAACTCTGCAGAAAGGACTCTGGACACCATCTCTGAGAGCCATGGGGGAGCCACACCACATGGAGACTTCATGGTGCTGGAGCGGAGATACTAATGGCACCCTTCAGGGCTGAGTTTGAGCAGTCACCACCTCCATCCCTCTGTCTTCCTCCCCTTCCTCCTCCTGTGCCTCTTCCACTATTCTTTTCCTTTTCCTTTCATTATACATTAGAACTAAATAAAATTTGAAATATTATACTTTTCTGCAAATAATATGCAATTCTCAAAGTTACCTGGGATCTGCATTCAGAAACTCAAACAGAAGAAGTCATCTGTGATAGAAATGATGACTTTCCTTTAATAATGTCAGTGTAGGAGTGATCATGTCCTTTCCAAAGGTGCACGATTGTAATACAACTGCTGTCTCTGACAAAATTTAAGATAAAAAATCTTATATTTTCTCCTCTCCTGTTCCTCTGAACTGTGTGCATTTATCCCATAGCAGTTTGTGAGTGGCTGCTTCAGGAGTCACTCAGCATCAGGGATCTGTTGCCTTTGTTCTAAGATCAGCAAAAATCTAGTCTCACTCTGCTCTCCTTCTCTGCTTCCTATTCTTGGCTAGAATGAGATTCAGCATATATACCTCTGGACAGTGACAATACTGATTAGTATTATTCAATACCTTTATCAGAGGAGGGAAACATTTTTAATAAATCTAAAACATGAAGAACTAGCAGTTCGGATTTCTGGACCTAATGTCTTGGTTAGATCCATGGCGATTTTACAGAAGAAAAACATACGTCAGGCATGCTGGTGGCAACATAGAAATTGGAGGGTACTTGTAAGAAGGTTTTCAACAATGTAAACATTCCTAAGTGAAGATGAGAGTTAGTAACTGGATACCAGTGGAGTTTATATCCAAGTTTAGACTCATGTAATGTTTTATTACTATTTACTCCCACCCACATATCCTGTGTCCTGCTTTTCAGTATTTCTCATTCATCACATCCCTACCTTAACTGTTTTATGTAGACATTTGTTTTCAGTCTTTATTTTCATCTGTTATCTGCCTTTTGAATCTCATAGGAATATGCACAGCAAATCCCTTTCTAAAATATGGGTTTAAGAAGCTCAGTTTCACAAGTGTCTTGCTAATTTTTCAAGATGTTTTATGGACAAAGAAGACTTTACAGATTTATGTGTATTTTGCTGCACGAGTAAGTGGAGCATTAACTAGGGCCCATCTTTAACATAGCACTCCTTTGAAAGTTTTATAGGCATGAAATATATGTAGCTATATCATAAGGAGTCTTAATTTTTTTGATGGGGTGCTGTGTAAATCTTGTATTTATAAATATAATGAAAGTATTGACAGAAAAAATATATATACAACTTTTATAAAGGATTGTGTACTGACTGAATACATTTAAAAGAAAATATATTTTGAAACCCGTTCTGCTATGAACAAAGATAACATATCTTTTTTTACTATGCTGTTGGTTTTTAAGTTAAGCTTCCTAATGCATAATAAATTTGCAATGGATACTTTTATGTCTTTTGTATTTCTTTAATGCAAATGGTACCATTGATCTTTAGGTTCTCCTTTGGGTGACTTTCAACTAAAATAAGTTTTTAGTCCTTAAGCTAATGCAAAAGATGTATGTATTTTCAAAATTAGTTTCATTTCAAAATCTTCGAAATGAGTTCACAACTTTTTAAAAATTGTTTAAAAAGCAAGGATACAAACAGTTACTTGTACACCCGTGTTTATTAGCAGCATTATTCACAGTAGCCAAAAGGTGGAAGAAATCAAGTGTCCGTTGTTGGGTGCGTGGATGAAGAAAATATGGTATATACACAAATGGAATATTATTCAGCCTTTAAAAGGATTCTAACACATGTTACAACATGGATGAACCTTGAAGATGTTATGATAAGTGAAATAAGCAGGATGCATACTTTTGTCACAAAAGGACAAATACTGTATGATTCCACTTATATGAAATATCTAGTCAAATTCACATAGAAAGTAGAATAGTGGTTGCCAGGACTTGGGAAGTGGGAAGTTATTATATAGTTTCAGTTTGGGGCTTTCCCTGTGGCTCAGTGGTAAAGAATGTGTCTGCAATTCAGGAGATTCAGGAAATATGGGCTTGACCCCTGGGTCCGGAAGATCTCCTGGGGGAGGAAATGGCAACCCACTCCAGTATTCTTGGCTGGAAAATCCCATGGACAGAGGAGCCTAGTGGGCTACAGTCCATGGAGTTGCAAAGATTTGCAAGAAAAGTTCTGGTGGTGGATGGTGAGGCTAGTTGCACAGCAATGTAAATGTACTCAATGCCGTTGAACTAACCTAAAAATGGTTAAAATGATCCACTTTATTATTAGGTATATCTTGTCAAAATTTTTTTAAAACTTAGGTAGATTTTTTTTAGTTGAGATAGAAGTCCAATTCAGTGATGTTTAGTTTATTCACAAAGTTGTACAACTGTTAACATCAATTCCAGAACATTTCCGTCATCCCAAAAGATAGATCCCATCCCCATTAGCAATCATTACCAATTTCCTATCCCCTGGAAACCAATAATATACTTTCTGTGTCTGTAGATGTGCCTATTTTGAATTCATATAAATGGAATCATACAGTATGTGACATTTTGTGTCTGACTTCTTTCACATACCATGTTTTCAAGGTTCATCCATGTTGTATCATGAGTCAAATTTTATTCCTTTTTAAGGGTGAATATTCTATTTTGTGCGTATACCAAATGCACAAAATGGACTTTTCCTTTATTGATAATATCATTTAGTATTTGGATGGTTTTCACTTTTAGGTTAATATGAATATTAATCCACTGTGAACATTCTTGTCCGTGTTTTTTGGTGAGCATGTCCTCTTAGGTATATGTCAAGGAGCAGAATTGCTAGGTCATTTAGTACTGTTTAACCATTTGAGGAACTGACACAGCAGCTCCACATTTTACCATCCTGTCTGTAATGTCGGAGAGCTTAATTTCTGTGTATCTTTGCCAATACTTGTTCATTTCTGTTTTGTTCCCGGTTGTTTGTAGACATTCTAGTGGGTTTTGAGCGGTATCTCATGGTTTTGATTTGCATTTCCGTAATGACTAATCGTATTGAGCATCTTTTTGTGTCCTTATTTGCCATTTATATAAACTTTTTTTTTTTTTTTAAGAAATGTCAGTTCAAATCCTTTGCCTATTTTTGAATCAGTATGATGGTTCTATTGTGGAGTTGTAAGAGTTCTTTATAAATTCTGGACACAGTTCACTTCAGTCACTCAGTCGTGTCCGACTCTTTGCAATCCCGTGAACTGCAGCACACCAGGCCTTCATATCCATCACCAACTCCTGGAGTCCACCCAAACCCATGTCCATTGAGTTGGTGATGCCATCCAACCATCTCATCCTCTGTCGTCCCCCTCTCCTCCTGCCCTCAACCTTTCCCAGCATCAGGGTCTTTTCAAATAAGTCAACTCTTTGCATCAGGTGGCTAAAGTACTGGAGTTTCAGCTTCAACATCAGTCCTACCAGTGAACACCCAGGACTGATCTCCTTTAGGATGGACTGGTTGGATCTCCTTGCAGTCCAAAGGACTCTCAAGAGTCTTCTCCAACACCACAGTTCAAAAGCACCAATTCTTCGGCGCTCAGCTTTCTTTATAGTCCAATTCTCACATCCATACATGACCACTGGAAAAACCATAGCCTTGACTACACAGACCTTTGTTGGCAAAGTAATGTCTCTGCTTTTCTTTTTTTTATTTATTTCAGTTGGAGGCTAATTACTTTACATTATGGTATTGGTTTTGCCATACATTGACATGAATCTGCCCTGGGTGTACATGTGTTCCCCATCTTGAACCCCCTTCCCACCTCCCTCCCCATCCCATCCCTCTGGTGCTATCTAGGTTGGTCATAACTTTCCTTCCAAGGACTAAGTGTCTTTTAATTTCATGGCTGCAATCACCATCTGCGGTGATTTTGGAGCCCAGAAAAATAAAGTCTGACACTGTTTCCACTGTATGCCATGATCTTCGTTTTCTGAATGTTGAGCTTCAAGCCAACCTTCTCACTCTCCTTTTTCACTTTCATCAAGAGGCTTTTTAGTTCTTCTTCACTTTCTGACATAAGGGTGGTGTCATCTGTATATCTGAGGTTATTGATATTTCTGACAATCTTGATTCCAGCTTGTGCTTCTTCCAGCCCAGCGTTTCTCATGATGTACTGTTTATATAAGTTAAATAGGCAGGGTGACAATGTACAGCCTCGATGTACTCCTTTTCCTATTTGGAACCAGTCCATTGTTCCATGTCCAGTTCTAACAGTTTCTTGCTGACCTGTTTACAGGTTTCTCAAGAGGCAGGTCAGGTGGTCTGGTATTCCCATCTCTTTCAGAATTTTCCACAGTTTATTGTGATCCACACAGTCAAAGGCTTTGGCATAGTCAATAAAGCAGAAATAAATGTTTTTCTGGAACTCTCTTGCTTTTTCGATGATCCAGTGTATGTTGGCAATTTGATCTCTGGTTCCTCTGCCTTTTCTAAATCCAGCTGGAACATCTGGGAGTTCACGGTTCACATGTTGCTGAAGCCTGGATTGGAGAATTTTAAGCATGACTTGACTAGCGTGTGAGATGAGTGCAATTGTACGGTAGTTTGAGCATTCTTTGGCATTGCCTTTCTTTGGGATTGGAATGAAAACTGACCTTTTCCAGTCCTGTGGCCACTGCTGAGTTTTCCAAATTTGCTGGCATATTGAGTGCAGCACTTTCACAGCATCGTCGTTCAGGATTTGAAATAGCTCAACTGGAATTCCATCACCTCCACTAGCTTTGTTCGTAGTGATGCCTTCCAAGGCCCACTTGACTTCACATTCCAGGATGTCTGGCTCTAGGTGAGTGATCACACCGTTGTGATTATCTTGGTCGTGAAGATCTTTTTTGTACAGTTCTTCTGTGTCTTCTTGCCACCTCTTCTTAATATCCTCTGCTTCTCATAGGTCCGTACCATTTCTGTCCTTTATTGAGCCCATCTTTGCATGAAATGTTCCCTTGGTGTATCTATTTTCTTGAAGATATCTCTAGTCTTTCCCATTCTATTGTTTTCCTCTATTTTTTTTTCTTTTCATTGACCAGTGAGGAAGTCTTTCTTATCTCTCCTTGCTATTCTTTGGAACTCTGTGTTCAAATGTGTATATCTTTCCTTTTCTCCTTTTCTTTTCACTTCCTGTCTTTTCACAGCTATTTCTAAGGCCTCAGACAGCCATTTTGCTTTTTTGCATTTCTTTTTCTTGGGGATGGTCTTGGTCCCTGTCTCCTGTACAATGTCACAAACCTCCGTCCATAGATGAAGCTCTTTGTCTATCAGATCTAGTCCCTTAAATCTATTTCTCACTTCCACTGTACTCACTGTACACAGTACTCTTGATCGAATGTATAATTTGCTAATTTCTCTCATTCTGTGGGCTCTCTTTTTACTTTCTTGATTGTGTCGTGATGCACAAAAGTTTTAGTGTTGATAAAGTCCAGTATATTCGGTTTTTTTTTTCTTTTGGGTGCTTTATTTGGTATCCTATCTAAGAGTTTAGTATCAAGTCCAAGGTTATGAATTAACAATATGTTTTCTTCCCTGGCGGCTCAGAGGTTAAAGCGTCTGCCTCCAATGTGGGAGACCTGGGTTTGATCCCTGGGTCGGGAAGATGCCCTGGAGAAGGAAACGGTAACCCACTCCAGTATTCTTGCCTGGAGAATCCCATGGACGGAGAAGCCTGGTAGGCTACAGTCCACAGGGTCGCAAAGAGTCGGACACGACTGAGCGACTTCACTTTCTTTCTTTCTTTCTTTCTTTCTTCTTCTAAAAGAGTTTTATAGTTTGCACTTTCACATTTAGTTCTTTGGCCTTTCTTGAACTTACTTTTGTATGTGGTGTGAGGTAAGATTTCAGTGTCATTCTTTTTTGTACATGAGTATTTAGTGACTGAGCATCATTTGTTGAAGAGGTTCTTTCCCCACTGAATTGTCTTGGCACCCACTATTGATAATTTAGTGGACAATGATGTATGGGTCTATTTTTGAGCTTTCTTATCTGTTGGTCTATTTTTCTATCCTAATGGCAGCAGCGCACAGTTTTGATTACTGTAGCTTTATCATATTGAGTTTTTAGATCAGAATGTATAAGTTCTCCAATTTTGTTCTTTTTAAAGGTTTACTGACTAGTCAGTGTCCCTTGGAATTCCTCACGAATTTTAAGACCAACTTTTCCATTTTAGGGAGGGGAAGGTAGTTGGTATTGAAAGAGTTAATTCTTAGGTAGATTGATAAGAAGTCTGGGGGTCCCCAGGAGGAGAAAAGAACAAATGTTTTTTTTCCTACTTTCCTTCATGTTAGTCACATAAAACATTTTTTAAGCCCAGAGCTAATGATTATACAATGAAACATTTCATCTTGCTTAGTTTATTTTTCCTTAAACTTTGTACAAGTGATTATATAACAACAAGGTGTCTTGCTTGAGGACATGTTTCTCTTCAGAACCTTCTGACTAATCCTGTCATCTTAAAATGTAAATTGTGGGAGTGGGTATGGTAGGACCTTTACAAACTTGAGACATTCTTTTGATTTATTGTTAATAACCAATTGAAAAAGTATATAGCTCTCTTGCTAATACTAGTAAGGGGGCATTCTCCGTCCCCCTCCTGATGTCTATGTCAGAAGCTTTCTGCCCTTTTTCACTGTAGTAAAACTTTTGCCACACAAAAGCTCTGAGTGATCAAGCCGGTCCCTGATCCTGAAGCTAAATCTTTAGAGATCACCACCTTAAGCTAACAGTATGTTGCTAAGGATTGCAGAGTACATCATGAGGAACACTGGGCTGGAAGAAGCACAGCTGGAATGAAGATTGCCAGGAGAAATAGCAATAACCTCAGATATGCAGATACCACCACCCTTATGGCAGAAAGTGAAGAGGAACTAAAAAGCCTTTTGATGGAAGTGCAAGAGGAGAGTGAAAAAGTTGGCTTGAAGCTCAACATTCAGAAAACAAGGATCATGGCATCTGGTCCCATCACTTCATGGGAAATAGATGGGGAAACAGTGGAAACAGTGTCAGACTTTATTTTTTTGGGCTCCAAAATCACTGGATGCTGATTGCAGCCATGAAATTAAAAGACGGTTACTCCTTGGAAGGAAAGTTATGACCAACCTAGATATTATATTAAAAAGCAGAGATATCACTTTGCCAACAAAGGTTCGTCTAGTCAAGGCTATGGTTTTTCCTATGGTCATGTATGGATGTGAGAGTTGGACTGTGAAGAAAGCTGATCACCAAAGAATTGATGCTTTTGAACTGTGGTGTTGGAGAAGACTCTTGAGAGTCCCTTGGACTGCAAGGAGATCCAATCAGTCCATTCTAAAGGAGATCAATCCTGGGTGTTCATTGGAAGGACTGATGCTAAAGGTGAAACTCCAATACTTTGGCCACCTCATGCGACGAGTTGACTCACTGGAAAAGACTGATGCTGGGAAAGGTTGGGGGCAGGAGGAGAAGGGGACGACAGAGGATGAGATGGCTGGATGGCATCACCGACTTGATGGACATGAGTTTGAGTGAACTCCAGGAGTTGGTGATGGACAGGGAGGCCTGGCGTGCTGTGATTCATGGGGTCACAAAGAGTCGGACACGACTGAGCGACTGAACTGAACTGAACTGAACTGAACTGAAGATCATTTTGGGTTTATACATTAAGCCTTCCTACCCATGAACTTGGAGTGTCTTTACATTTAATTTCACTTTTAGACTATTCATTTCTCATGTGTAAAATGCATCTGATTTTTGTGTGTTGATTGTGTATCCTGAAACTTTGTTGAATTTATTGGCTCCAGTAGTTTTGGTTTTTTTTTTTGGTGTGTGTATATGTGTATTACTCTTAAGAATTTTCTGTCTTAAGGATCATGTCCTCTCCAAGTAGATAGTTTTCCTTTCCAGTTTGGATGTCTTTTATTTATTTTTCTTGCCTGATTTTCTGACTAGAACTTCCAGTACATCTTTGCTTTCTGTCTTCTTTATCTTAGAAGGAAAGTTTTCAGCTCTTTACCTTTAAGTGTATTCAGTTCAGTCGCTCAGTTGTGACCGACTCTTTGCGACCCCATGAATCACAGCACGCCAGGCCTCCCTGTCCATCACCAACTCCCGGAGGTCACTCAAACTCATGTCCTTCGAGTCGGTGATGCCATCCAGCCATCTCATTCTCTGTCGTCCCCTTCTCCTGCCCCCAAATCTTCCCAGCATCAGAGTCTTTTCCAATGAGTCAACTCTTCGCATGTATTGTATTGGTGGCCAAAGTATTGTAGTTTTCTTTAGCATCAGTCCTTCCAAAGAACACCCAGGACTGATCTTTAGAATGGACTGGTTGGACCTCCTTGCAGTCCAAGGGACTCTCAAGGGTCTTCTCCAGCACCACAATTCAAAAGCATCAATTCTTCGGCAATCAGCTTTCTTCACAGTCCAACTCTCACATCCATACGTGACCACTGGAAAAACCATAGCCTTGACTAGACGGACCTTTGTTGGCAAAGTATTATCTCTGCTTTTTAATATTCTATCTAGGTTGGTCATAACTTTCCTTCGAAGGAGTAAGCGTCTTTTAATTTCATGGCAGCAGTCACCATCTGCAGTGATTTTGGAGCCCAGACTTTTTAAGTCTGACACTGTTTCCACTGTTTCCCCATCTATTTCCCATGAAGTGATGGGACCAGATGCCATGATCTTAGTTTTCTGAATGTTGAGCTTTAAGCCAACTTTTTCACTCTCCTCTTTCACTTTCATCAAGAGGCTTTTGAGTTCCTCTTCACTTTCTGCCATAAGGGTGGTATCATCTGCATATCTGAGGTTATTGATATTTCTCCCAGCAATCTTGATTCCAGTTTGTGTGTCTTCCAGCCCAGCATTTCTCTGAAAATACGCTATATCATTTCCCATGCAAAGCTATGGAGCTTGGATTTTATTCTTTTTAGCTTTTTTCTTTCTCAGTTCTGTGATTAAGTCAGAGAGAATGACCATCTTGGCTAGGTCTCCCTGTCTCTTTCTAGCTTGCTTGTGTTTGAAAACTTTTTCCTCCTTTCTTTTTATTTTTAATGCTTATGTGTTTGTCTGATCCTCCTTGAGGTTGAGCCCAGAAATCTTCTATCTCACTCCTATTACCAGTGCAGCTCCACTGGGATGGCCTGAGCTATGTGGTTCTCTGCAGTGACTCTCACATCTTATGTGTCAGCTAAGAATAACTGCATGTTTGTCTTTGGGATACTAAAATACATGGATCTCTAATACTGGTTGTTATTTTAGTTCCAATAACTTAATTTTATATTTTGATCATTTGGGCTAAGAAGAATAACAAGCCTTACATTTTCTAAAATTTTAAAAAGGCACATAACTTGTAAAATTGTTATGAACAACCCCATGAGATTTGAGGGGCAGAGGTGAAGTGACATGGAGATTATTAGTCTGTTCATACTTAAGTATGAATTGAATTTTTTTTTCAACTCTGCCTGAGATTAGCTTTATTAAGTTGAATCATTTATAATGCTCAAGAACATGAACAGGTAAAGATAAATGTATTACAAAATATTAAGTTGCATTAGATGTATTAGGGTGCTTCAGTATGTTAGCTATTTGGGGATTTTTTTATGGATTATGTGTGTATAGCTGCTTTAATGGTCATCATGGCTGTTTTTAAAAAGCTGTTGCTTGTCTTAGAAGAGGGTAATGATGATTAGAGTCACTGTGTTCTAAAATATTATGACCACTAGGTGACAGTGGTTAGACAGAGGTTTTCAAGGTTAGGCCTAACGCAGAGTATTGCACGATTCTATTAGAACTTTTGCTTTTAAAAAAAAAGAATTTTGTGACAATGGGCATTTTTAAATATCTGCATACCAAAATTCTTGAGCAGTAAATAAAAAGAGGAGTAAAAGGGAAGAGTGGTAGGAGCATAGAAAGTACATTTATCTATTTTCTTTTCTGACCATCATAATTTTAGAAGACAGCATTGTCCTCTTCTGCCATGTAAGAGTACTGAGTCTTCCTTGTTCTAGTTTGACTTTTCTGTCAGTGTGACAAGCTGCCAAAATTTCACTTGTTGAAGTTCTAAGTCTCGCCAATTGCTGGTTTCAAAATTGAGAGTTTAGGATATCAGCAAAGATAATTGTGAATTTTCTGTTGTATGGCTGTTACTTTGTAATTGTATAAGAATCAAAAAGCCTTTGTCTAAATAGATTTAAAGTCTACTTTCCCACCATGAAAAACACAAGAAATATTCTTTCCCTCAGAGCTTTTAATAGACCAAAATTCACTTGCAAAGATGATAATTGGGGCCTGGTGCCAGCTTACTGGTGATGGGCTTCACTAAGATGATCATGGCAGCTCAGACAGGTAAGAGAGCCCAAAGGTGGTCTCGGGATGCCATCCAAAGTCAGTGCAGCCACCAGAACCCTGGCTCCAGCACAGTGCCTGTGAGGAATGTCAGTTATTTAGCTTCCTGTGGCATTCTGATGAGCAGAACTCTTCGACTACACACCTCAATTTTGCTTAAGAAGATACACGCAAGAACCTTCTTCAGAATTGCTGCACCGTTGATAAACAAAAGAAAAGAATATTCAGAAAGGAGAATTGTAGGTTATTCTATGCAGGAAATATATGATGGAATGGAGAATTACAAGCATTTTGTTCTTTGGTGCAAAAAATCAGATATAATATCAAGGAGATCTGAATACTGCAAAACACGACTAGAAATTGGATTTCCACCTGTATTGAAGTGCACTACATCAGTAGTAACCTTGGTGAAACCACATTTGGCGAAGGTATCCTGTACTGATGGGAAGCTCTTCAATCATTTGGAGACGTATTTGGCATTTTCACCCAGGTCTCCCTGGCTACCCAAGAATTTGTTCTTTGGATTTTTCAGTTTCTTTTGAATTTTGCTCACTTCTACACTCTCAGCTTGCCACAGTAGTTTTTCGATGAAGTTGTAAAGCAGATGGTGGCTGCCTTTGAAAGAAGAGCATGTAAGCTGTATGTTCCAGAAACAAACATACCTCGGGAATTGATGCTTCATGAAGTTCATCACATGTAAAGAAAAAATGAAATGGTCACCTCCTTGTATCTAGTTTATTCACTTTTAGAAAGTGCTTTCATCATTTGCTTTCAGAAGTCAGAAAGCATTTGTCAAACTCAGCTTTGATTATAAACCCATACCGTTGAAAATTTACACTTGGAATATGGAACCACATGTACATAGAATTCAAGTATAATTCAGAGAAGTATGTAAGTTAGCACATTTACAATAATAGGATGTCATCACTGTTGCTAGGATACTGACCACGCTTGAGCAGAAATTGAAACTGTAAATTTAAACCTTTTAATTATTACCTCGCCTGAAAGAGGTTGGTTGAGGTACTCATGCAGTGTGTACTGTATTAACCATGTCACATTTAAGTTATTAATTTCAGACTATTTATAATTTATTGCCTTAGGGCCTACCTCATGGCTTAGGATATTTGAGTAATAATCAGATATTTAAAGTAAAAACTGACTTAAAAATACTGTTAATGAAGGTTCCCTGGCACTTTTCTTATTTTTAAATTGTCCCTATAGATAGTAGTAGATAATTCAGTATTATACTAAGATTAACTTCCATATAAACAACAGTTATTGTTGTCTTTTGGTGAGTGATCCAGAGGGTTTTTTTGGTCCAGAGTTTTAAGCTACTTTTCTCATAGTTTGCACCCCTCACCTGATACTCTGACTGCTGTGTCAGTAATGCTGAATCCGTGTCAAATTTTGCCAGCAGCAGGCAATAGATCGAGATAAGTTGGTTGATGTGTCTGCAGCACCATGCATCCTTATTTTCTATTTATTGTGTGTGTTCACTTTCAATAATGTATTTCAAACTGATATTTTCATAAACAATCAGTGTAAGGACTGAAGTGGTAACTTAATAAAATTATTTTTTTTGTACAGTTAAAAAAAAGATGAGGGGGAACAGATGGTGGAGGAGTAGGTGGAGGTAGAATACATCTCTCTTCATGGAGACTTCAGGAATACACCTTCAGACACAGAAATGCACGCAGAACACCAGCTGAGAGCGTACAGGAGGATCAGCAGAAAAGCATATATAGAACCACGCAAAACTCAGTAGGACGAAGGAACTGGGGGAAAAACAGGAGTATTAGTAGGAGTGGACATATCCTCGGCAGGTGGGGGAACTGAGGCAGGGGTCTCATCCCCACAGCAGGGCAATTGTCTGAGTCAGAGGAGAAACATTTAAGTGAAGCAGCTGATCTGTGACAGCCTAAACAGAATGAGAATCAGACAGTCTTTGCCACAACCATACATACCCCGGACAGGAACATGGGTACCCTCGAAGGGGCAGCAGCTGGGAACTGGAGTTTAGGGATTGTGGAGCAAACCCAGTGCAAAGGCTGCTGTTGACTGCAGAGAGATGGATTAAAGGGATGTGAGTGGGGAGACTGTGGTGGGAAATGCCTGTGGAGTAAAGTCAGGCAGCCATGGATGCAAGGTGATACTGCTGAGTCACCCATAGGATGTAGAGCCATCACCATAGCCTCTCTCTCTCCACATGCCAGCATCAGCAGCTGAACAATAGAGAGGCTGGCTCATCAAACACCTGAGGCACCGAACTACAGAGTAGGACCCCAGCCAGGGTGCCCCTTCAAGTGCCTGATGCACCCATCTATGGCGTAGGACCCCAGTCAAGGGGGACCTTCTATGTGCCTGGCGTGTAAAACAACAGAGAAGGACCCCAGGCAAGGGATCCCTCTAAGTGCCTGACCAGGCAGAGCTATGGAGAAAGACTGGCCACAGAGCCCTCTGATAGCCAGCTACAAGAGGCTCGAGAAAAGACTGACAGGGCCATAACTACTGCAGTGGAGGTAGTCTGTGTCCCTGCACACTTTGTGCTGCCAGGGTCCCTGCAAGCCAAGCAACTGCACCACCTTCACGCTCAACTCTCACTGGGGCAGAGCTGCCACACACAAAATAATAATAATAATAAAGTCTTGTGTCTATGTGCACAGGGTCACTTTGGTCCTGTCCAGCTCTTTGCTGCCCTGTAGACTGTGGCCTGCCAGGCTTCTCTGTCAGAGAGGGGGGTTCTCCAGGCAAGAATACTGGAGCGCATTGGCCAAAACTAGTTGCCATACCTTTCTAGAGCACTGTATTTCCTGCTGCCCTAGCTGCCAACTCCCCTGAGTACCTGGTGCTGTCAGAACCCCTGCAACCCAAGAAGCTGCACCACCTCCACACCTGGCCCTCACTGGGGCAGACCCAAGCCCTCCACAGCAGCCTCAGGAGTTAAACCCCACTGGACGACCCACATGGAGAGGTGGAAATAAAACCACAGTTGAAACCCAGGGGCAGTGTGGCTAAGGAAGAAGACCCAAAACCTTCCACCAGCTGTACAAGCTTCAGATTAAATCCACACAATCAACTAGGCAAACTCTATGGAATATATAAAAGAACACTGAGAGCTCCCGCAAAAGAAAACACACCAGCTCTGATAGCTCTGAACATTGGAGGCAAGAACACACAGGAGTAGGACCAGATTAGAATCTCAGCAGCCCCCACAGCAGGTCCAGAGATCAGCACATGTTGGAGGGCATCCTAGCAAGGTGAGGTGGACTGTGATTTGCAATGCAAGAAGGGACTGGCAGCTGCTGCTGAAAAATATTTATTATTATTACTTTTTGACTTGACTGTAGATTTTTTTGGATTTTTTTCTCCCCTCCCCGCCCCTTGTAGTTGTCAATTCTGTTGGCACTAAGAAATCCAATTAAGCTTTTGAGCTTATTTTTTCCTTTCTGTTTCCTCAGTCACATTTTTTTATTGTCATAAACCTCTGCCTCTAGGTTGGACTTTTATAGTTCTATGGAGTTTTCCTCTTTTCTTCTTTTCTCTTTTTTTAATTTTAATTTTTAAGCCTATTATTATTTTTTCTACATTTATTCTTTTGTTTGCTTTTACTACTGTTATTTTCCCCTAGTAGTTAATCTTTAATGTATATAAATCTTTACCTCTATTTTACTTTGCATATCTATCCTTTCTTTCTTTTCTTTCTTTCCTTTCCACTCAATGTATTTGTTAGTTTTGTTTTCATTGCTTTATTCCCCACTTGGCACTTTGCATTACTTTTGTTTTCCAGTTTGTGCTTAAGTTAGTTTTGTTCTTAACTGGTAAATATAATTTTTGATTTCCGTTGTTCACCGGATCAATCTACTCTGCTTTATTTTTGTTGGACTGTTTTCACTTTTTTCATGGGTGTATGTGTACCTGTGTATATTCCATTATTTTAATTATTATTTGCCTGATTTTGTACATACCATTTGTCTAGGATTCGTCTTTGGTTTCTCGTTTTTGGATATTTGTTTCACTCTCCCATAATGCCATAACAAACCACTTGTGGAATCCTCGTTCCTGAACAGAGATCAAACCCTGAGCCTTTGGAGTGAGAGCACTGACTCCAAGACCCTAGACTGCTAGAGAACTAACCCTTGGGAGTATCAAATAGAACTCACACAAAGGAAACCACTTGAACACAAGACTCGGCATCAGTCAACCATCAGTAGCACCTTGTGCAGGATGCCTCATCTAAACAATAAACAAAACAAAAATACAAACCCAATCATCAGCAGACAGGAGTACCACCTCACTCAGCCTTGCTCATCAGAGGAAAAACAAACAAAAACTCAGCACAAATCTCACCCTATAGGAAGCTCACACAAACCACTGGACCAACCTTAGGAGGGCAGAAACCAAAAAGAATAAAGAATACAACCTTCTTCAAGGAAAGAATTCATCTTTCCTTAAAGCCTGGGAAAAGGAGACCTCAAACACAATAACTTTAAAAAAAATATGAAAAGGCAGAGAAATACTGCACAAATGAAGGAACAAACTAGAAGCCCAGAAGTCCAAATAAATGAAGAGGAAATAGGAAACTTACCTGAAAAAGAATTCAGAATAATGATAGTAAAGATGATCAAAAACCTTGAAAAACAGAATGGAGAAAATGCAAGAATCAATTAACAAAGATCTAGAAGAATTAAAGAATAAGCATACAAACAACACAATTACTGAAATTAAAAAATATTCTAGAAGGAATCAATAGCAGAATATCTAAAGCATAAGATTGGATCAGTGAGCTGAAAGATAAAATGATGGAAACAACTTCTGAAGAGCAGACTAAAGCAAAAAGAATGAAAAGAGGTGAGGACAGTCTCAGAGAACTCTGGGACCATATCAAATGCACCAACAGTCGAATTATACGGGTCCCAGAAGAAGAGAAAAAGAAAGTGTATGAGAAAATTTTTGAAAAGACTATACTTGAAAATTTCTCCACCATGGAAAAGGAAATAGGCAATCAAGTACAAGAGGCACAAAGAGTCCCATACAGGATAAACCCAAGGAGAAACATGCCAAGACATATACTAATCAAAATAACAAATACTAAACACAAAGAAAGAATATTAAAAGCAGTAAGGGAGAAGTGACAAGTAAAATACAAGGGAAACCCAGTATGCTTAACAGCTGATCTTTCAGCAGAAACTCTGCAGGCCAGAAGGGAATGGCAGGATATATTTAAAGTACTGAAAGGGAAAAATCTACAACCAAGATTACAGTACCTGGCAAGGATCTCATTCAAAATTGATGGAGAAATCAAAAGCTTTGCAGACAAGCAAAAGGTAACAGAACCAGCTTTATAACAAATGTCAAATGGACTTATATAGTCAAGAAATACAATAGAAGAAAAAAGATCTACAAAATCAACCCCAAACAATTAGAAAATGGCAATAGATACATATATATCAATAATTGCTTTAAATGTAAAAGGATTAAATGCTTCAACCAAAAGACACAGACTGGGTGAATGGATACAAAAACAAGACCCATATATATACTGTTTACAAGAAACCCACTTCAGACTTAAAGACACATATAGACTGAAAGTGATAGGTTGGAAAAATATATTCCGTGCAAATGGGGAGCAAAAGAAAGCTGGAGTAACAATCCTCATATCAGACAAAATAGACCTTAAAATAAAGAAGATTACAATAGACAAGGAAGGACACTACATAATGATCAAGGGATCAATCCAAGAAGACATAACAGTTGTAAATATCTATGCACCCACATAGTTCAGTTCAGTTCAGTTGCTCAGTTGTGTCCGACTCTTTGCATAGGAGCACATCAAAACATAGGACAAACACAAACAGACATAAGAAATTGACAGTAACACAATAATAGTAAGAGACTTAACACCCCACTCACACCAATGGACAGATCATCAAAACAGAAAATTAATAAGGAAACACAAGTCTTAAATGATACATTGATGAGATGGATCTCATTGATATCTTCAGGACATTCCATCCAAATACAGAAGAATACACCTTCTTCTCAAGTACACATGGAACATTCTCCAAGATAGACCACATCTTGGGTCACAAATCAAAATTCAGTAAATTTAAGAAAATTGAAATTGTATCAAGCATCTTCGACCACAATGTTATGAGACTAGATATCAATTACAAGAAAAAAACTAAGAAACACAAACACATGGAGATTAATCAACACTTTTCTAAATAACCAACGGGTTATTGAATAAATCAAAAGGGAAATAAAAAAATTTCTAGAAACAAGTGACCATGAAAACACGACAACTCAAAACCTTTGGGATGCAGCAAAAGCAGTTCTAAGAGGGAAGTTTATAGCAATACAATCCTACCTCAAGAAACAAGAAAAACATCAAATAGACAGCCTAACTTTACACCTAAAGCAACTGGAAAAAGAATAAGAAAAAAAAATTAGTAGAAGGAAAGAAATCATAAAGATCCGAGCAGAAATAAATGACAAAGAAATGAAAGAAACAATAGTAGATTAATAAAACTAAAAGCTGGCTCTTTGAGAAGATAAACAAAATTGACAAAACCTTAGCCCAACTCATCAAGAAAAAAAGAGAAGAATCAAATCAACAAAATTAGAAATGAAAAGGGAGAGGTTACAACAGACAAAAAAGTATTATAAGAGACTGAAATGGACAGATTCTTAGAAAAGTTCTATCTTCCAAGACAGAACCAAGAAAAATAGAAATTATGAACAGCCCAATTATAAGCACTGTAATTGAAGCTGTGATCAAAAAAACCTCCCAAAAAACAAAAGCCCAGGACCTTCACAGGAGAATTCTATCAAACATTTAGAGAAGAGCTGATGCCTATCTTTCTAAAATTAAAAAAAAAAAAAAATGCAGAGGAAGAAACACTTCCAAACTCATTCTACAAGGCCACCATCACCCTGATACCAAAACCAGACAAAGACAACACAGAAAAGAAACTACAGGCCAGTATCACCGATGAACACAGATGCAACAATCCTCAAAAGAATTTTAGCAAACAGAATTCAGCAACACATCGAAAAGCTCATACACCATGATCAAGTTGGGTTTATTCCAGGGATGCAAGGATTCTTCAATATACGCAAATCAGTCAATGTGATGCACCATATTAACAAATTGAAAGATAAAAACCATATGATCAACTCAATAGATGCAGAAAAATTCTTTGACAAAATTCAGCACCTACTTATGATTAAAGCTGTTCAAAAAATGGGCATAGAAGGAAACTACCTCAACATAGTAAAGACTATATATGATAAGCTTACAGCAAACATTATTCTAAATGGTGAAAACTGAAAGCATTCCCCCTAAGATCAGGAAGAAAACAAGGGTGTCCACTTTTGCCACTATTTTTCAACATACTTCCAGAAGTCCTAGCTACAGCAGCCAGAGAAGAAAAAGAAATAAAAGGAATCCAGATCGGAAAAGAAGTAAAGCTCTCACTGTTTGCAGATGACAGGATACTGTACATAAAAAACCCTAAAGAGAGTATCAGAAAATTACTAGAGATAATCAGTGAATTTAGCAAAGTTGCAGGATACAAAATCAATACACAGAAATCACTTGCATTTCTATATACTAACAATGAAAAATCAGAAAGAGAAATTAAGGAATCAGTCCCATTCACCATTGCAACAAAAAGAAATTAAATATCTAGGCATACACTTACCTAAGGAGACAAAAGAACTGTACACAGAAAATTGTAAGACACTGATGAAAGAAATCAAAGATGATATAAACAGATGGAGAGTTACTCCATGTTCCTGGGTAGGAAGAATCAATATTGTGAAAATGACTATACTACCAATGCAACTACAGATTCAATGCAAACCCTATCAAATTACCAATGACATTTTTCACAGAACTAGAACAAAAAACAATTCATATGGAAACACAAAAGACCCTAATAGCCAAACCAGTCTTGAGAAAGAAGAATGGAGCTGGAGGAATCAACTTTCCTGACTTCAGCTTATACTACAAACTACAGTCATCAAGACAGTATCGTATTGGCACAGAAACAGAAATATAGACCAATGGAACAAGATAGAAAGCCCAGAAATAAACCCATGCCCCTGTGAGTACCTTATTTTTGACAAAGGAGACATGAATATAGAATGGGGCAAAGGCAGACTCTTCCATAAATGGTGCTTCAAAAATTGGACAGCTACATGTAAAAAAATGAAATTAGAACACTTCATAACACCATACACAAAGATAAACTCAAAAAAGATTAAAGACCTAAATATAAGACCAGAAACTATAAAACTCTTAGAGGAAAACATAGGCAGAACACTTGATGACATAAATCAAAGCAAGATCCTCTGTGGCCCACCTCCTAGAGTAATGGAAATAAAAACAAAATAAACAAGTGGGACCTGATTAAAGTTAAAAGCTTTTGCACAGCAAAGGAAATTATAAGCAAGGTGAGAAGACACCCCTCAGAATGGGTGAAAATAATAGCAAATGAAACAACTGACAAAGGATTGATTTCCAAAATATACAAGCAGCTCACAGAACTCAATGCCAGAAAAACAACCCAATCAAAAAGTGGGAAGAAGACTTAAACAGACATTTCTGCAAAGAAGACATACAGATGGCTAACAAACACATGAAAAGATGCTCAATGTTGCTCATTATTAGAGAAATGCAAATCAAAACTGCAATGAGATATCACCTCACACTGGTCAGAATGGCCATCATCAAAAAGTCTACAAACAATAAATGCTGGAAAGGGTGTGGAGAAAAGGGAACACTCTTGCACTGTTGGTGGGAATGTAATTTGATACAGACACTATGGAAGACGGTATGGAGATTCCTTTAAAAACTAGGAATAAAACCACCATGTGATCCAGCAATCCCACTCCTAGGCATGTAACCTGAGGAAACCAAAACTGAAAAAGACACATGTATCCCATTGTTCATTGCAGCACTATTGACAATAGCTAGAACATGCAAGCAACCTAGATATCCATCGACAGATAAATGGCTAAAGAAGTTGTGGTACATATACACAATGGAATATTACTCAGCCATCCAAAGGAAGGCATTTGAGTCAGTTCTGATGAGGTGGATGAACCTAGAACCTATTATACAGAGTGAAGTGAGTCAGAAAGAGAAAGATAAATATCATATTCTGATGCATATATACAGAATCTAGAAATATGGTACTGAAAAATTTATTTTTAAGGATAGCAGTGGAAAACAGACATAGAGAATAGACATATGGACATGGGGCGAAGGGAGGAGAGGGTGAGATGTATGGAAAGAGTAACATGGAAACTTACATTACCGTATGTTAAATAAACAGCCAAAGGGCATTTGCTGTATGGCTCAGGAAACTCAAACAGGGTCTCTCTGTATCAATCTAGAGGAGTGGGAAGGGGCAGGAGATGGGAGGTAGGTTCAAAAGGGAGGAGATATATGTATAACTATGGCTGATTTATGTTGAGATTTGACAGAAAGCAACAAAATTCTATAAAGCAATTATCCTTCAATTAAAAAAATTAAAAAAAGATCCACATAGTCAAAGTTATGGTTTTTCCAGCAGTCATGTATGGATGTGAGTTCAGTTCAGTTCAATTCAGTTCAGTCGCTCAGTCGTGTCCGACTCTCCGCGACCCCATGAACCACAGCACGCCAGGCCTCCCTGTCCATCACCAACTCCCAGAGTTCACTCAAACTCGTGTCCATCGAGTCTGTGATGCCATCCAGCCATCTCATTCTCTGTCGTCCCCTTCTCCTCCTGCCCCCAATCCCTCCCAGCATCAGAGTCTTTTCCAGTTAGACCATAAAGAAGGCTGAGTGCCAAAGAACGGATGCTTTCAAATCGTGGTGCTGAAGAAGAGTTCAGAGTTCTCTGAACAGCAAGGAGGTCAAACCAGTCAGTCCTAAAGGAAATCAGTCCTGAATATTCATTGGAAAGACTGATGCTGAAGGTTTGGCCACCGGATGTGAAGAGCCGACTCATTGAAAAAAACCTAAAATGCTGGGAAAGATTGAGGGCAGGAGGAGAAGTGGGAAACACAGCATGAGATGGTCAGAAGGCATGACTGACTCAATGGGCAGGAACAGACTCCGGGAGACGGTGAGGGAAAGGGAAGTCCAGCTACAGTCCGTGGGGTTGCAGAGTCCAGCTTGATGACTGAACAGCAGCATACTCCCGTGCACACATGCAGACACAATTGAAACATTGTGGAGTGCATTTACGCTAAATGAATAAATCAGAAAAACAAATGCTGCATGATCTCGCTTATATGTGCAGTCTAAAAAACAAAATCAAACCCATAAATACAGAGAATAGAGAGTAGAGATTGGTGGTTTCCAGCTGTGGGGGTGGCAAAAATGAGTGAAGGTGATCAAAAGGTACGAACTCCAGTTATAAATAAGTCAAAGGGATGTAACATAGAGCATGATGACTATTGTTAATACTTTGTTGTATATTTGAGAGTTGCTGAAAGAGTAAATCTTAAAAGTTCTATCACAAGAAAAATTTACTATGTGGTGATGGATATTAAGTAAGTGATCATTTCACTGAACACACACGCATAAAGATTACAATCACTCTGGAAAACAGTTTGTCACTTTCTTATAAAACTGAATATACAGTCACCCATCAATTGCACCCTTTGGACATTTATTCCAGCTAAATGAGAATTTATGTTCACACAAACACCTTTAAGTGAATGTTCATAGCAGTTTTATTTGTGATAGCCAAAACAAATCAATCCAGATGTTGTTCAATAGGTGAAATGTTACACTATATCAGAAGCACTAGTCATAAGTAAAAATGGACAAACTAAAATTCCAATTTCTAGTTCTGATAATAAGGAGCTTAGAAGTTGCCACTCCATCCTAACAATAAATAAAAAACTGAAGAGACTGAAAATGCAAAAACTATTCTTGGATCCATAAGACAATGGGAGAACAAATCGCTGCCTGTCCTCAAGATTAGAGACACAGACAGATGAATTCAGAAAGTCTCAACTTAGGAGAGTAGAGACTCGTGAGTAGAAACTTCCTTATTCATGAATACTGAACTGTAATCGATGAATTGCAGGAGGCTCAGTGTGAACAACTTTGAGAGTTAAAAACTCCAGAAAGATCAAATCTTTGGAGAGTTTCCATAGTTTCATGAGATTCACCACTAGGAGCTTGACCAAGCTCTTACAGTAAATCCTGGGGGGAAATGTGTTTCTGACCTGGAGTTGAGTGGGTGGACCATTTTGAAGTACACCAGAGCATCCTGTTCTTCACAAGTCCTACTCTTAGAAGAAACTAGCTAACTGGAGCCTGATTTTCTGGGGTATTAACAGCCTAACTGATCTGGGGGAAGGGAAATAACCATGCAAAGTCGATCCAGTCGTGTCCGACTCTTGAAGCCCTCTAGGATCTTCCGTCCATGGGATTTTCTAGGCGAGAATACTGGAATGGGTTTCCTCTCCAAGCAAATGGAATTCCCATGCTTTTTCTATGATTCAACAAATGTTGGCAATGAAGAGAGAAATGAACCAACATGTTTTTCTGGCAGGTTCAAATCTGCAACTCTCAAGCCTCAACCATGGGCATATACCTCTTTTGCCATCAGACCCCCAATTCGCAGGTTCATAAAAACATGTTGCCCTATATTTTCAGAGCTTTGTAAAGACACTCCTAGGAAGCACTGTACCATTCCATGAGAAAAAAAATGTCAGGGGATACTGTTCTGTGAGTATTGACTGCCATTCTTTGTTGTTACTCTGATTAGGTACTGTCAGATGACTTCCCAGCAAGAAGTCGGAAGCATGCTTTTTGTTTCAGAAAACTCAAAATCATGACCAAATATGTGGTTGAAATGAAAAGGAAAATGAAGAAGTATGTTTTTCTGGCAAGTATGAGGCTGAAACTACCCAGATTTCACTGGGTGAATATACTTCTTTTGCCGTTAGGCCCCAATGCCCAGGTTCACAAAAACATGTTTCCCTGCAGTTTCAGAGCTGTGTGAGACAGTTCTAGGACTTATTGTATCATTTCATGAGAAAAAGTGTCAGGGGGGAGTGTTCTGTGAATGTTGACTAGCATACCAGTTGTTACTCTGATAAGGGTAAACTGTTCTGTCAGGTGACTTCCCTGCAAGAAGCTGGAAGCATCCTTTTTATTTCAGAAAACTCAAAATCATCACGACCAAAGCCATTATTATAAGGAAGAGCAAAATAAACCAGTGAGTTTCTGTCAGGTTTAAGGCTGAAACTGTCCAGCTTTCACTGGGGGAAATACTGATTTTGCCATCAGACCCCAATTCCCAGGTTCACAAAAATGCAGTGTTCCCTGCAGTTTCCGTGCTATTTGAAGACACTCCTAGGATGCAATGTGCCATTCCACGAGAAAAGAAGCCAGGGGAGCGTGTCTGTGAGTGTTGACTGCCAAACCTGCTGTCACTCTGGTTAGGTGTAACTGAACTGTCAGATGACTTCCCAGCAAGAAGGGCAAGCAGCCTGTTTCTTACATAAAACTCAAAAACTTGACCAAAGTTGTTGTCATGAAGAGGAAAACGAACCAGTCTGTTTCTTGGCAGGTTTGTGGCTGCAATTATCCATTTTATAAATGTGGAAAAGATAGCTTTTACTTGTTTTTGTTTGTTTGCAGGTTCACAAATGCATGTTTCCTGGCCGTTTCTGAGTTGTGTAAAGACACACTGTACCATCATGTGCAAAGATGACAGTAGAGTGTTCTGTGCGTGTTGACTGACTTACATGTTGCTACGTACTGTCAGACGACTTCCTACCAAAAAGTGGCAAGCAGCCTGTTTCTTTCAGAAAACTAAAAAACTAGACCACAGACGTTGCTGTAATGATGAGAGAAAAGAACCCAGTGCTTTTCTGGCAGGACTGAAGCTGCAGTTCCCCAGCTATCACAATGAGAATATACTTCATTTGCCATCAGGCCCCAGTTCCCAGGTTCGTAGAAACATGAGCCTGGAGCTTTCAGAGCTCTGTAAAGACACTTCTAGGAAACACTGTACCATTCTATGGAAAAAAATGTCAGGGGATAGTGTTCTGTGCGTGCAGATTGCCATACTTGTTGTTTCTGTGATTTGGTGAAACTGTGCTGTCAGATGACTTCAGCAAGAAGTGGAAACCAGCTCGTTATTTTCAGAATACTCAAAAACTAGACTAAAGCTGTTTCTGTAATGAAGAGAACAATGAACCAATATGTTACTATAGCAGGTTTTAGGCTACAACCATTTAGCTTTCACAGTGGGAAAATACTTCTTTTGCCATCAGGCCCCAATAACCAGGTTCAAAGAAGCATGTTTCCCTTCATTTTCAGAGCTTTGTAAAAACACACCTAGGAAACACTGTACAATTCCAGGAGAAAAGAGGTCAAGGGAGAGTGTTCTGTGATTGGTGACTGTCATACCTGTCGTCTCCCTGATCAGGTGAAACAGTGCTGTCCAGTGACTTCTGAGCAAGAAATAGCTTGCACCCTTTTTCTTTCAGAAAACTCAATAACTTGATCAAAGATGTTGTTGTTATGAAAAGAAAAATGAATCCGTGTGTTTTCCTGGCAGCTCTGAGGCTGCAATGATCTATTACAGGTGGAAAATACAGATTTTACCATGAAGGCCCAATTCCCAGGTTCACAAAATCATGTTTGCTGGCTGTTTCAGAGTTGTGTAAAGACACACTTAGGAGACACTGTACCATTCCATGAGAAAAATGGCAGGGGTGAGTGTTCTGTGAGTGTTGACTGCCATACCTGTTGCTACTATGATTAGGTGAAACTGTACTGTCAGATGAGTTCTCAGCCTGAAGTTGGAAGCATCCTTTTTATTTCAGAAAACTCAAAATCATGATGAAAGCTGTTGTTGTAATGAAGAGAATAATGAACCAATGTGTTTTACTGCAAGTTTAAGGCTGCAGCTATCCAGCTTTCATAGTGGGAAAATACTTCTCTCGCCATCAGGCCCTATTCCCAGGTTCACCAACACATGTTTGGTGCAGTTTCAGAGCTGTGTAAAGACACTCCTGGGACACAATGTACCATTCCATGAGAAAGGAGGTCAGAAGAGGGAGTTCTGTGGGTGTTGACTGCCATACGTTTGCTTCCTAATTAGTGAATCTGGGATGTGAGGGCGATCTGGTTGCGACATCTGTCACCCCATTGATCGCCAGGGTTGATTCGGCTGATCTGGCTGGCTAGGCGGGTGTCCCCTTCCTCCCTCACCGCTCCATGTGCGTCCCTCCCGAAGCTGCGCGCTCGGTCGAAGAGGACGACCATCCCCTCTAGAGGAGGACCGGTCTTCGGTCAAGGGTATACGAGTAGCTGCGCTCCCCTGCTAGAACCTCCAAACAAGCTCTCAAGGTCCTAATTAGTGAATCTGTACTGTCAAATGACTTCCCAGCAAGAAGTGACACGCAGACTGTTCCTTTCAGAAAACTCAGAACTAAACCAAAACTGTTGTGGTAATGAAGAAAGACTCCAATACTTTGGCCACCTCATGCGAAGAGTTGACTCACTGGAAAAGACTCTGATGCTGGGAGGGATTGGGGGCGGGAGGAGACGGGGACGACGGAGAATGAGATGGCTGGATGGCATCACCGACTCTGTGGACATGAGTTTGAGTGAACTCCGGGAGTTGGTGATGGACAGGGAGGCCTGGCGTGCTGTGATTCACGGGGTCGCGGAGAGTCAGACACGACTGAGCGACTGAAGGGAACTGAATGAAGAAAGAAATGAATAAGTGTGAGTTTCTGGCAGGATTGAGGCTGCAACTATCAGGCCTTCACATGGAAAATACTTCTTTAGTCATCAGGGCCCAATTCCCACGTTCACAAAAACAAGTTTTCTGGTGTTTTCAAAGTTTTGTAAAGACACAGCTAGAAAACACTGTACCATTCCATTAGAAAAGAGGTCATGGGAAGGTGTTCTTTGAGTGTTGATTGCCATACCAGTTGTTACCTGAGAGGGTTAACAGCCTCTGTAGGAAGGCCAGAGGTCCCTAATTAGCGGGAGGAAATAAACTGCAAGTGGCAGACGTTTTTTTCCTCCTCTATACAAAGTTTAAGGAAACTTCTTCTAATCATGTGTTGCCATGATGACACCTGGTTCCACCTGAACTTAACTTTTCTCAAACCTTGACCTAAACAATGTGTTTTTCTTATGGAAATGTTCTACTTAAACTATGTTAATAAAACTATGTATTTGCTTTAGAATCTGTCTTTAACATTCACGTCAATTGTTTTACAACCAGAGATGACTCCCCTTGAGCCAATGCTATCTCAAAATGTATGTTGTGGGAAAGGGACCTGGTGCAACTCTCTTAGTCTTGAGGTGTTTCCTTTATCTGGTTAGCAGCTTGCTGACAAGTCTAAAACACCTGGCAAAAAACTAGCAAGGGGGCACTCTTTCTGTCTCCTTCTGATGTCTGGGTCTGAAACTTTCTCTATCTCTTTTATACTTTAATAAAACATTGACACAAAAGCTCTGAGAGATCGAGCCTTGTCTCTGGCTCCGGATTGAACTCTTCTCTTCCAGATGCCATGAATCCTGGCATCATTCATGGCTCATAGCCTCAACCTTTCATACCCTGATTAGTTGAAACAGTACTGTCAGGTGACTTCCCAGAAAGAAGTGGCAAGCAACCTATTTCTTGCAGATAATCCAAAAACTTGACCAAAGCTGTTGTTGGAATGAAGAGAAAAATGAACAAGTGTGTTTTCCTGGCAGGTTACAGGCTGCAATTAGCCAGCTTCCACAGATGGAAAATATTGCTTTTCCCATAAGGGCCTAATTCCCAGGTTCACAAAAGCATGTTTCTTGGCTATTTCAAACTCTTGGCTACTACAAACTCTGCATCCCTATTTTCCAGGCTGAAATATGGAAAATTTCAAATTTGGGGTGGGAAACTGCACCACATGTTTCTGGGCTGAAATATGGAAAATCTCGTGTTCCAGGCATGAAAATTTGCACCCCATGTTTCCAGGGGAAATGAGGAGAATTTCATATTTCAGGCAAGAAATTCTGTGCCCCGAATTTCCAGGCTGAAAGGCAGAGAATTTCATGTTTTAGGCAGGAAATTCTGCACCCCCAAGTTTCTGGGCTGAAATGCAGAGGTTTTCATATTTCAGGCAGGAAACTCAGCATCCCAAGTTTCTGGGCTGAAATGCTAAAGGTGTCGTATTTCAGGCAGGAAACAATATGCCCCAACTTTACAGGATGAAATTATGGAGAATTTCATAATTCAGTCAGGAAACTCTGTGCCCCGAGTTTCCGGGCTGAAAAACGGAGAATTTTATTATTCAGGCAGGTAATTCTCTGCCCAAGTTTCCAGAGTGAAATGCAGAGATTTTTTAATATTTCACGCAGGAAACTCTGCCCCGAATTTTGGGGCAGAAATGCATAATGTGTCATACATCAGGCAGCAAACTCTATATGCCAAGATTCAGGCTGAAATGCAGAAAGTGTCATAGTTCAGGCAGGAAACTCTGCACCCCAAGGCTGAGGGCCGTAATGTGTAAAATGTCATATATGTCAGGCAGGAAACTGTGCCCCAAGTTTCCAGGCTGAAATACGAAAATTTCATGTAACAGGTGGGAAACTCTGTGCCCCAATTTTATAAGCTGAAATATAGAAAACACCATATTTTGAGCTGGAAAATCTGCTCCCCATGTTTTCTGGTGAAATGAGAATTTCATTTTTCAGACAGGAAACTCTGTGCCCCAAGTTTCCAGACTGAAATGCGGAAAATGTCAGATTTCAGGCAGGAAACTCTATCCCCTGAGTTACTGGCCTGAAATGAGGAAAATTTATTTCAGGCAGAAAACTATGCACCCCAACTTTCTAGGATGAAAGGTGGAGAATTTCGTATTTCAGGCAGGAAACGCTGCACCCTTAGTTACCGGTCTGAAATGCGGAAATTGTCATATTTAGCCATGTAACTCTGCGCCCCAAGTGTAGGGTAAAGGAGTTAGAGAAGGCGAGGTTTGGAAAAAGAATGAGACCGGCACTGTACAGGAACAGATCACCTTTAATGAGGCAAGAAAGGGCAGCAGTCACTAACCCAAGAAAAGAATAAGTATATATAGGCATATATATGTGGAAATCTACTTTCTTAAGGGGGCCTGTTCCTCTCCAAGATTGTTCAGGTTAGTTATCTCTTAAATGGCTGGGGCAAGGATTTCTGGAGATCAGCCAGAGGTTGGGCTGGCTGGGAGCTGGTCATAATCAACCTTGATGTCCATTTTTTTCTTCGGGTGAGAGAGTTCTTTGTTATTCATAGCATGGTGGGGAGTTTTAACTCCAGGCTATTTCGAGCCGTGTAACTTTCCTTCACCTAGAGCTCACATGCTCCACAACAAAAAAGCAGCCGCTGAAAGGAGACACTCCAACACTTCACGGGGAACTGGAGAGTAGCCCCGACTCGCAGCAGGCAGACAAGGCCTCAGTGCAGCAATGAAGACCCAGAACAGCCAAACATAAAATAAAGTAAAACCAAACAAGCAGACAAGCAGAGGTCCGTGCCATAAGTCTTAAATAGCAAAACTATGACTCTTCTGATCGCAGTGACCTACCTACTCTAAGAAGGGAGTTTAAAAATAATCAGTTTGATTATTGATAATAATGATCTTTGCTAAGTGTTTATCTGCTTTTAAAAATTAACTTCCTGTTAAGCAAATATTTTCTAATGATCAATAAAGTTTGCTATTAGTAAATTACATTCTTTACAACAGAAAAAATACATACACATGAAATATATGAAAATGGGAAAGTCTCTAGAGTTCTATGGTTACAGAAGGATTTGTATACTAGAGGAAGTGTGCATCATCTCCTAAGGTGGTTTCACATTCATGAGACACAGTCCACATCTCATTCTCCAGCTGCCACTGGACCCCTTGGCATCTCTAATGTGTTTCTTCATTTCTGACAATGTGCTCAGTCGCTCAGTCATGTCCAACTCTTTGCAACCCCATAGACTGTAGCTGGCCAGGCTCCTCTGTCCATGGGATTTCCCAGGCAAGAATACTGGAGAGGGTGCCATTTCCTTCTCCAGGGAATCTTCTTGACCCAGGAATCAAACCTGTGTCTCTTGCATCTCCTGCACTGGCTAGTGGATTCTTTACCACTGCATCACCTAAGAAGCCATAATATTACGTTAGAATCTTAATACAAACCCCCTGTGTGACAGAAGTGGAGGCCAAATGTCAGTCTACCAACTGTTCATACTATGTCCACGAAGTCTTTCTTTACCACCCCCTCCAAAGCCTTTCTGTCACTTGGAGCAGGAACCACAGTCGTCACAATAAATAACCTGCAAGTTTGCATCTCCTCGGTCCTGCTTCCTCTCACTGGCCCCAGACAGGCAGGTTTCCTTGCTGTGCCCCTGCCTCCGAGTCTTTGCAGGTTCTGTTCCCTCTCCTGAGAACTCTTCCACAAGTGTCCCCTTGTCTCTGGCATACACGGAGCTCCGGCACTCTCAGGCTGTTGTTCAAATGTTACCTTCTTAAAGAGATACACTTAGGCATCTTTCAGTTCAGTTCAGTTCAGTCGCTCAGTCGTGTCCGACTCTCCGCGACCCCATGAATCACAGCACGCCAGGCCTCCCTGTCCATCACCAACTCCCGGAGTTCACTCAAACTCATGTCCACAGAGTCGGTGATGCCATCCAGCCATCTCATTCTCCGTCGTCCCCTTCTCCTCCCGCCCCCAACCTTTCCCAGCATCAGAGTCTTTTCCAGTGAGTCAACTCGTCGCATGAGGTGGCCAAAGTATTGCAGTTTCAGCTTTAGCATCAGTCCTTCCAATGAACATCCAGGATTGATCTCCTTTAGAATGGACTGGATCTCCTTGCAGTATAAGGGACTCTCAAGAGTCTTCTCCAACACCACAGTTCAAAAGCATCGATTCTTCGGCGATCAGCTTTCTTTACAGTCCAACTCTCACATCCATACATGACCACAGGAAAAACCATAGCCTTGACTAGACGGACTTTGGTTGGCAAAGTAATGTCTCTGCTTTTTAATATACCATCAAGGTTGGTCATAACTTTCCTTCCAAGGAGCAAGCGTCTTTTAATTTCATGGCTGCTTAGCCATCATTACACTGTATTATAACCAGAAATTCCCGAAATCGCTTCCCTGCTTGTTTTGTTCACAGTACTTAACGGCATATATCTCTGCAGTTTCCTTTGTTTATGGATTTGTTAATCCCCCGTCTTCTCTTTCTCCCCACTGGACCTCGAGGTCCATGAGAACAGGTTTTGATTGCTTCTCCAATGCTGGCAACCCTAGAGAAAAAAAGGCACGACACAAGTGCCTTATATGCAGTCAGTGTTTTTTTAATGTGGTATATCTGTCTTGCAGTGGTGTGTTCATTTCTACCATACGGCAAAGTGAATCAGTTATACATATACATGAATCCCCTCATTTACGGATTTCCTTCCCATTTAGGTCTCCACAAAGCACTGAGTAGAGTTCCATGTGCTATACAGTAGGTTCATTACCTTTCTATTTTATACACAGTAATATTTTTTTGGGCTCCAAAATCACCGCGGATGCTGATTGCAGCCATGAAATTAAAAGACGCTTGCTCCTTAGAAGGAAAGTTATGACCAACCTAGATAGTATATTAAAAAGCAGAGACATTACTTTGCCAACCAAGGTCCGTCTAGTCAAGGCAATGGTTTTTCCAGTGGTCATGTATGGATGTGAGAGTCGGACTGTGAAGAAAGCTGATCACCGAAGAATTGATGCTTTTGAACTGTGGTGCTGGAGAAGACTATTGAGAGTCACTTGTACTGCAAGGAGATCCAACCAGTCCATTCTAAAGGAGATCAATCCTGGGTGTTCATTGGAAGGACTGATGCTAAAGCTGAAACTGCAATACTTTGCCCACCTCATGCGAAGAGTTGACTCACTGGAAAAGACTTATGCTGGGAAGGATTGGGGGCAGGAGGAGAAGGGGACAACAGAGAATGAGATGGCTGGATGGCATCACCGACTCTGTGGACATGAGTTTGAGTGAACTCCGGGAGCTGGTGATGGAGAGGGAGGCCTGGCATGCTGTGATTCATGGGGTCGCAAAGAGTCGGACACGACTGAGCAACTGAACTGAACTGAATGAGACTGAGGGTTAATTTCATATCAAGGCTATTTTTTTAACCATTCAATAATATCTGCCTCTGAAGTTACATCTTAGGATGTGAGTTATGACCAGCACATTGACTTAGAGTGGCCATGCTCATCCTCACCCTGTTCTGCCTGATGCCCTGAATGTCTCCCACGCTCCTTGTGGTCCATGCTGAAACGGGGCAGCACCAAGCCTTATGAGTGAAGCGCCAGCTCCCAGTTCTGGTGAGCTAGCCCTGACAGTACACTGGAAGTCAGCCTCAGCGCTATGGGTGGAACTGCTGAATGCAGTAATCAGAGCCAATATCCAATTCAGTTCAGTTCAGTCGCTCATGCTATTTAAACACAAAGTGGGTACTCTCGTCTCCTCATAAGCATCGTGTTTTTATTGATTCTTATCTTTTTAACTCATTGTCCTTTTTATTTCAATGCTATTTCAAATGGACATTAAGCCGTTTATTTGGAAGGCTGCTTTCTTTGTCTAATGAAGCAATATCATGTTTATTCATGCAAAACAAATGCCATAGTCAAAACAGTTTAAACTGGTGTTTATTTTAAAATAGTTTCTGCCCTGATTCTCCAGCTGATTCACCTGACTTAGCTTCTTACCCATCAACAACATTGACCTTTTGGACAAATTTAGCTGTGGCTCTGGATTTCCAGTGAAACTTTTTATGTAAATACACAAACCAAGAATTATTCAAACTATGGGTATGATATCATCAGAGTGTACACATAATGTGACTTTTAGATATCTCCACTTGTATTCAGCATCAAGATGTCTGGATCTTTAAACAAAGCAATCTGCATTTCACCCTGAAAGTGCACTAACTAACTTATCTGAGCACAGACATTGGATTATCCAAGTCTTATGTTTGCTTTCCCGAGCTAAAACGTGTCTTCTAACTTTACTGCTTGATTCTTCTGTGACCCCCCATCCTTATTTTTATTACATCACCATTTTCTTGTACTAAAACACTTGCTTATTTCTTTGTGGGAACAGCATTCAGATGTTACAGTTTCAGATTTGTCCTAGGTGTTCTTTTGTTCACAGGCCAAACATTTCTGAGAGTTTTCAAATAAGACATTGGTGGTCATTGAAAAGCAGTATTTTCTGTGATAAAACTCAGCACATTTTTAAAGGTGTGAAGAAAAAGTCACTAAGGGAAAACTAAACTCAGGTCATGGGGAAAATGAGAAATGGCTGCCAATTCACAAGTACACAGAGAGAAAACAACGTAATTACTTATCTGTTGGGCTTTCTTCTTCCTTGGGCTTTTCTGGTCTCAAAAAAATACCAGAAATGTATGTGGATCCAAAGGCAGATTAGATGACAGTGAGGTGAAAGGTCGATGTTTGCATGTAACCAAAGTCAAGGACGATGTTAATGGTTAAGATGAGTGCGTCTAAGGAAGGATTTATTGCCCATGACTCAGTACTGATTACTGATTAAAACTGTGCACACCTGAAAATCAATCCTGGGACAGGTAAAGACATGCATTTCTGAAAGGCACTGCAACTTCAGGAAGGGAAGATACACCTAGATGCATGGTTACAGCTTTTTCTTTCTTCTGAAACAGTCTTGTGCAAACACTTTGTAGTTTTAATACAACTGTAATTAATGTCTGATCACCACTGCAGGGACATCTTACATTAAAAGTTAATTTAATGAGGTATTTCTTCTCCGATACACAGTTTCGAAGATGACTTTACCCTTGTTTCATCATATTAACTATTGTTTCATTAATAGAAAAATATCAAAATTTTATTCTGTGTTACCTTGTTCAGCTGGAAAATGCACAGTAATTGTAGAATTTAATATTGAAAATGGACTTCCCTGGTGGCTCAGTGGTAAAGAATCCACCTGCCAATTTAGAAGATACAATTTCATCTCCTGGAGGAGGGAATGATCCTGGGTTGGGAAGATCCCCTGGAGAAGGGAAAGACAACTCACTCCAGTACTCTTGCCTGAAGAATCCCATGGACAGAGGAGCCTGGCAGGCGATAGTCCATGGGGTTGCAAGAGTCGGACATGACTGAGAGACTAAACTACTCCCAATATTGAAAGTAGACCAGAGTTAATGTATTCACTTACTATTGATTCTGAAATTTTAAATGAAAGTTTTAATCAATACACAAACACATGGATATATATTCACTTGCCTTTCTGAATTTTGATCCAATAATTAAAAATAGCCAGGCTCCATGTGAATTACCAGTGACAGCATCTTGGGTCATTTAGAAAGTGTTCATGAGAGAAAAAGGAAAAATTCATAAAGTGATTTAGCTATTGAATCTGCAGAACCCAATAAATATCTGTAAATTTGCTGCGATATTCTTCTCAAATATTTGTCTTTCTCAAATACATTCTGTTTCAGTTCATGAGATTTCCACCCCCAACCACTGGGAAAGGAAAGGGTTAATGCATAAGCCAGGAAGATAAAGCAAATTCATAACATTGTAATTTCTTTTTCATTTAAATTTATATATTTTTATTTTTTCAAATAATTGAATTTTGACCCATATACCTTCATTACACATTCCAGTGATTGTTTTATTTTTGGCGGGGTGGGGGGGGGCCTGATATCACTTTTTTTAAAAAATTTGTTTGGAGGTTAATTGCTTTGCAATGTTCTGTTGGTTTCTGCCACACAACAATGTGAATCTGCCATGAGTACACATATGTATCAGCCTAGCGCTGTGGGATGCCTGGGGTGTGGGAGGGAGAGAATGTTTATATTTTCTTTTTCCTGTGCTGGCTCTTCCTTGCAGCACACAGCTCTTCTCTGGTTGTGGCTCGTGGGCTTGGCTGCCCGGCGCCATGTGGGATCTTAGTTCCCCAACCAGGGATCAAACCTGAGCCCCTGCAGTGGAAGCATGGAGACCTAACCCCTGGACTACCAGGGAATTAATTTCTTCCTTTTCTTATCTAAAATAATAGAAAGTATTTTACATGCCACCTGGATGCTGTGATTTTTTAACAAATCAAGTTAAGTTGTAAGAAACAGATAAAAATCATAGACAGCTAGGAAAGGAGAAAGTGATGATCAGGAGAAGAAGGCTTTGCATAAAAAATAAATTAAAATATGATTACAAAATTTAAAAAATTAATGCCAAAGTATCATCCATAATTTAAGTTACAATTATGGAATTCACACATAATATGTTGACATCATGAGATGTTCTATAGAAATGGACTAATTTCAGTAAGAAATGTAACTCCAGTAGGCATACCATGAAAATATTAAATGTGAATGATAACACATTAGAAGAAAATCCTTCAACTATAACCTGCTGAGATGTGTGCCATACAAGACTTAGATAACAGGATTAAGCCAGAGAAACTGAGCTTACAGAAACAGAGTAGTAATAGATGGTGGTGAGTGCAATTTACTTCAAATCTTGGCCTTAAACATCAATATCCGACATATTTTTGTTACAAAATTTGTTACAAATTGGATAATGCATTTAAAGTGTGTACTGATGCCTGATACACACCAAGCACTCAATAAATACCAGTGATTATTATTAGGGAGATGAATAAAGTAAGATGACCATCGTCATCCATGAGGCTCAGTTATTAAAAGACTAACTCCAACGCTTCCCTGGTGGCTCAGGGGTAAAGCACCCACCTGCCAATGCAGGAGACATGGGTTTGAGCGCTGGTGCACGGAGACACCACATGCTGTGACGCAACTAAGCCTGTGAGCCACAAATACTAAGCACACAAAGAACTCAAGCATTGACTCACCTGGCTCTACCGATCCACACGACTCAAATAGGCCCAGCCACATTCTCTAGTAAAAACACATCAATGGCATGCTTGGGGTTCAGAAAAGGGGGTCTGCCCCGTAGAATGTACAATTCAAGGGATGCGAACCTGTCTGGCCTATCACAAAATATTTCCTCAATATATACGGGAGAGACCATGTCTCTTGTTTCTGAACTTGCACTTGTCTCACATTTAAAGCGAAGTATTACCTGCCCTTTTTCCTGTTTTGCTTTATTCACCATAACAAAACTCCTAAGTCTTCTATTGTTAAATTTCTCGTCACATCCAGACCTAATCTTCCTGTATGGAATCTTAGTTGCCATATTCAGAGCTAACAATGAAATAAAAAAGAGAAAAAATACTTTTTCTCCCAATGCAAGGGGCCTGGGTTCAATCCTTGGTAAGGGAACTAGATCCCACATGCCAAAAACAAGACCAGGTGCATACAAATATACAAATATTTTTTTAAAAAATAAGTAAAAGTTCCTATCTCTTATAAGATTGTTTCAAAAACATTTCAGATCCATGATTTTCATACATATGTAAAATGTGTTTCACAGTAATTGATGTTGTAGCTTTACAGAGCATAGTGTTGAGAATAATCCTCACCAAAGACCACATGGGCCGTTAAGTGACATGACCTCTGCTGAATTTACCACAGTCCAGTACTGGTCTTCCATTTGTTTATATCACAGTAACAAAATGTACAAATAAAAGCATAAAGATACTGAAGTAAAAATAAAATGAATAAATACTAGTGTGAATCAAAGTCCCTCCATAGTTTCTCTGGACCTAGCAGCAGCAGCAGAGCCCCCCCCAGGCCCCACCTGTGCCCCGCCCCCACTCCAGCCCCTCCGGACACCCACGTTTCCTAACTCACATGCCAACTTTTCAGATGAATTCAGGAACCCTCCTGCAGCCCCTCCTAACAGTCGTGAGCAGCAGTGCAAGAGAGGTGAGCGTGTGATGTGCTTACATTTTTAAAGGTAAAATTACGAATGCCAATAAACTATCAAATAGTATGTGAACCTTCAAGACAAAACTGTAAAATGTGTGAAATTATGAGTGCTATGTGACTGAAATTTGAGAAAAATATCCAAGGCTTCTGACTATCACTGCACAGCTTTCCTGTTCTGTTGAAGGGATATTTATATAAATAATTGAAAACAGTGATTTTACTAAAATGAAGATAATAAAAGTTTACAAAATATGACAATTTTTTCCATCTAAACATCACTTTCCCTTCAATAGATCACTTTGATTGTTCAATGAAAATTATATTACTTCAACATTATCTTTAAAAGATACAAAGAAAAACATAAAGAAACAAATCAGAATGACTTAAGCTGAATTTCCTGGAGAAGGAAATGTCAACCCACTCCAGTGGTCTTGCCTGGAGAATCCCAGGGATGGGGGAGCCTGGTGGGCTGCCGTCTACGGGGTCGCAGAGAGTTGGACACAACTGAAGTGACTTAGCAGCAGCAGCAGCAAGCTGAATTTAAATGCTTTTGAATATGTAATTAAGTCATTTATTTTTATAAAGATTAATGCTAATCTAGTTTAATATCATTTTACCTACCAAGGTAAATTATGGATGTAACATTTCAGTCATATTTCATCTAAAGCTACCAATTTGAGAATGGTGCTAATTGTTAAACATGGTAAAATGTTTTTAAACTATTGTGATCCTTCAAGACTGTATGCATTCTATGGTAATTTGGGAGAAACTGATGCTTTTATTCTTCTCGTCCTTTTCCACTTTGTTGGCATTTTCCATTACTTCTTTCAGTATGACTCGATTGCTTTCTTCATACAGGTCTTGTGTCTTTCTCGTGAACATTTTTTTCTAAGCATTTTATTACTGCTCTATGTATTGTGGAAAGATTGCTTCCCAATTTTATTTCTTTAGGCATGCCTTGCTCTTCTATAGATAAACTATTGATTTTTATGTTTATAGCTTTTTTCAACTTTCAGCTTTAGCAAAACACCGTCAAAAGCCCCCGCTGAGCAGACAAGCAGAATCTGCTGAAACAAGAAAGGAAAAATACCTTAGCAGAATCTTAACAGCCTAGACAGGAAGAGTGGAGCAATGAGCCTTAAGTGTCTGACTAGGTGACAGATTCTCAGACAAGTCTTGTGAGGTCGGGAACTCCTTGGGACCCAGCAGTGTATGAGACACAATAGCTTTACACTGGTGCATACAAGACCAAGTTCTGAGCCGAGTTTGCTCAACAGTCTTGATAATTCACGTGTTTTCACTGATTTTTCACTGAGTTTGCTCAACAGTCTTCATAATTCAGGTGTTTTCAGTTGATCTTCGGGGTATGTATTTCCTGGAGCCAGACTTACCGTGTCTTTCATTTCTCTCAATCTTCACATGGTGACAGGAATGTATCTTGGGGATGTCTATTTTCCAGCTAGAAGTAAAACCAAAACCACATGGCTTTACGTTCTCAGCCCCTCCCCCTTGACATCCATGTCAGCCCAGGATGGACATCACAACACCACTGTCTGCAAACAGAAGTTGTTTCAATCTTCACTGCTTCTTGGTGAGCTGTGGATACATGATAAGGGTCTGCTAGCAGTTTTCCAAAATCTATTAGTGTCACATTTGCTATTTCCTTTTGCTCAAGATCACTTGTTGGATCACTTGAAGGGACAAAGTCCATTTATCAGTACTTTGGATTTTGGCAATGACACATCTGAGCAAAGCAACATAGAATAATACTAAGAAAGACATGTCTCAGGATTTGTTGTCCTGTGTTCAGCAAGAGTTAAGGGTGCCCAAGCTCTATTTCTGTGAAAAATGGGCTACAAAGTTGCCAAGTGTTGTTATTGTTCAGACAGACACCTTCATGTCTAGGTTTGATGGAAATTTTCTTTTTCTGGCTACTTGACCCATTGTTTAACATATCATTTACAAAGCACTTATTGCTTGATTCCAATTACACAGAAAATCGCCTTTCCTAATGCAATGAACTAGCATCAGAGGAAGCTGGTTGTCATTCAAAGGAACACAAGCATAAACAATAAATATATTGAATGTGCATCTTAATCAAAAGTTACACAAAGGAGGGACTCAAAGCATCAAAAGAAAAATGAGAGATGGGAAACATGTACACATTGTAGATAAGAGGTTTGAGTATCTGTTACTAATCTAGATCCTTCAGTAAGTGGAGAAGACAGTGAGATGCAAGGAGAGGACTCGGGAGAGCAGATTGAAAGAGGACAACATGCCTCTGCCGTTGGGAGCTTGCCTTCTGGGTCTTCTGGAGATGTCGTCTCCTGTGAGAGTCGTCATCTTGGTCGGTGTTCTGGGATTAGGTTTACAGACCCTGAAAAACCTACTGGAAACTTCTTGAGGGGCCGGGCTTGCGATGGCTGAATGCTCTAATGTAAAGACGTGTGCTCATTCCTGCTACCAGTGGGGGATGGCAGGTTTTGAGCAGAGACTGGGAGCAGGTCTGGCATCAGCTGCAGGTATTCTGAGAAGAGGCCACAGAAGTTCAGACCATGAAGACCAAGCTACAGTTCCAACAGATGTTAACAAGGCAGTCTTTTAATTTATGAGAGTAAGAACAAAAGATGCCTAGATGTCTAGATTTTTCTGCTTAAGAAAAGTTGACAGTGAAAGTGTTAGTCACTCAGTTGTGTCTGATTCTTTGCAACCCCATGGACTGTAGCTTGCCAGGCCCCTCTGTCCATGGGTTTCTCCAGGCAAGAACACTAGAGTGGGTTACCATTTGTGAAAATTTAATGAGCTATAATTAATAATTTATGCACATTTTCACAATGTATGCATGTTATGATTATACATGAATTTAAGTGTGGTTGTCCCTTACTGTCATAGATTGAAAAGTCCTGCCCACCTCCTAGAAATTTAAAACCTAACTGTAGAAAATTGAAGCAGTATTAACTTCCCTTACTCAGAGAAAAAGAAACTTAAATTTAAAAAGTATATCAATCTTATTGGCAGAGTGGGTTAATGGCTGAGGGAAGAGTATTCTAAAAAGATTCTGGGGACTTCTCTAGTGGATCAGTGGTAAAGAATCCACTTGCCAATGCAGGAGACATGAGTTTGATCACTGGTCCAGGAAGATCCCACCTGCTGCAAGGCAACTAAACTTGTGCCACAACTATTGAACCTGTGCTCTAGAGCCCGGGAGATGCAACAAGAGAAGCTGCCACAATGAGAAGCCCGAGCACTACAACTAGAGAAAAGCCCGTGCAGCAATGAAGACCCAGCACAGCCATAAACAAATAAATAAAGAAAAAAAATTTTAAAGGTTCTGTGCTGGACAGTAGGTTCTCATTGGTTATCTATTTTTTCATAGTATCAACAGTGTATATGTACGTGTAATCCCAGTCTCTCAAATCGTCCCATCCCTCTGTCCCCCTTGGTTCCATTTCCTTCCTAAATGAGAAGGAAACCCAAAAAAGAGGGACTATAGCTACACACATAGCTGATTCACTTTGCTGTACAGTAGAAACTAACACAACACTGTAAGGCAACTCTACTCCAATAAATTTTTTTACAAAAGAAAACAAGAGATTCTGGTCTTAGGCACCATTTAAACTGTACCTTAAAAACAGGACTCTCTGAGAAAAATGAGTCAAGTGAAAGCAGAAGTGGCCTTGAGCCTGCTAAAATATTTTAGGTGGCTTGTACAGTCACATAAGACAACGCTTCTGAGTTTCTATGTTGCACACAAGCAGCGTCTCAAGGATTCAGGGTGGTTCAGTATCTCAGGCAATGATTCCTTACATAAACAAATGTCTAATGAGAAGATGTTCATTTAGTTTCCAGGAACATACTACTTATTCTTCAGAGTCTGTCATTTAGGAATTGCCCTGTTGGGAAGGCCTTGGTCAAGACAATGTCTGAATTGTCTTCCTATGTGGCCTTGAATATCTCTGTCTGCTAGGAGTTCATCACATCCTGCCAACACAGTCATGTTCTCAAGCTTCCCTGAATTACTTGCACAGATGTCTTCTCAGCTTGTGCTTATAATGTGTGGTTTCTGAGTACAGATGGGATGATGTTGGACTAACAAAACTGAATTTTTAAAGCTTTAAAAGTTATTATTATATAGATGTCATTGAAAAAGTAATGTGACTGGTGACATCTTACTCCATTACACTGGATAAATAAAAGGGTGTCAGTCACTTCAATCGTGTCCGACTCTTTGCAACCCCATGAACTGAAGCCCACCAGGCTCCTCTGTCCATGGGATTCTCCAGGCAAGAATATGGAGTGGGTAGTCATTCTATTTTCCAAGGGATCTTCTTGATTCAAGGATTGATGATCAGCAAATCAAGTCAAAACCTAATACGCACTTTTTATTGGCACTAAGGAATGTTGCTTTTGCTTATACTGTCCATGGACTTTTCTTGACACTTTTATGTTTGAGTATAATGTGTTCCCAATGCCACAGGACTTCACCAGACCTGAACTCAAGAGAAATCACTTTACAGAGACTAACTTACTCAGGTTTCCTCACCACCTAGCTGCCCTGGGGCCAGGAACTACCAACCTCGGTTCCACTCCTGCATCTCACATGGGAGAAAGAAACATCTGGAGTGGAAACACACAAGTAGAAGTTACCACAGGAGCCAGTCCCTGGGTAGGAAAGCCTTAACTATAATTTATGAATTGTTGGAAGCTCACTGGGGACAAACTGTTAAAAACTCCAGAAGGACCTAGTGATGGAGGGACACCCTTAAGATTGTGGAGTTTACCCTGAGGAGTTTAACTAGGCCTTCACATTAAAAATCAGTGAGAAAACACTCTATCCTCTAACAGAGCACTCTATTCTTATTAATGAGGCTGCACTTGGGGAAGCCTAGGAATGAGAACCCTACCTGGGGATCATCAGAGCCTAATTGAAAGAGGAGGGAAAGAAACAAATGAAATATATGAAACAGTTTGTTGTTCAGTCAGTAAGTTGTGTCACCTCTTTGCAACCCCACAGACAAGCCAGCCTTCTCTGTCTTTCACTGTCTCCTGGAGTTTGCTCAAACTCATGTCCACTGAGTCAGTGATGCCATCAAACCAGCTCATCTTCTGTTGTCCCTTCTCCTCCTGCCTTCAGTCTTTCTCAGCAGCAGGCTCTTTTCCAACGAGTTGGCTCTTCACATCAGGTGGCCAAAGTATTGGAGCTTCAGCATCAGTCCTTCCAGTGAGCATTCAGGGTTGATTTCCTTTAGAATCAACTGGTTTGATCTCTTTGAGGTCCAAGGAACTCTCAAGAGTCTTTTCCAACACGCAGTTTGAAAGCATCAATTCTTCATCACTCAGCCTTCTTTATGGTCCAACTCTCACATCCATACTTGACTACTGGAAAAAACATAGGTTTGACTATACACACCCCTGTCAGCAAAGTGATGTCTCTGCTTTTTAATAGGTTTCTCATAGCTTTTCTTCCAAGGAGCAAGCATCTTTTAATTTCATGGCTATAGTCACTATAAGAAGTAATTTTGGAGCCCAAGAAAATACATTCTATCACTGCTTCCATTTTTCCCTTATCTATTCACCATGAAGTGATGGAACCAGGTGCCATGATCTTTGTTGTTTGAATGTTGAGTTTTAAGTCAGCTTTTTCACTCTCATCAAGAGGCTCTTTAGTTTCTCTTCACTTTCTGGTATCATCTGCATACCTGAGGTTGTTGATATTTCTCCCAGCAGTCTTGATTCCAGCTTGTGACTCATCCAGCCTTGCATTTTGTATGATGTACTCAGTATAGAATTTAAATAAGCAAGGTAACAATATACAACCTTGATGTACTCCTTTCCCAATTTGGAACCAGTTTGTTGCTTCATGTCTGGTTTTAATTGTTGCTTCTTCAGTTGTTGCTGACTGCATACAAGTCTCTTAGGAAGCAGATAAGATGGCCTGGTATTCCCATCTCTTTAAGAATTTTTTGCAGTTTTTTTGTAAGCCACACAATCAAAGGCTTTAGCATAGTTAATGAAACAGATGTTTTTCTGGAATTCTCTTGCTTTTTCTATGACCCAATAAGTGTTGAAAATTTGATCTCTTGTTCCTCTGCCTTTTCTAAATGCAGTTTCTGCATCTGGCAGTTCTCGTTCACATACTGCTGAAGCGCAGCTTGAAGGATTTTGAGGATTACCTCGCTAGCATGTGAAATGAGCACAGTTGTGCGGTAGTTTGAACATTCTTTGGCATTGCCCTCCAGTCCTATGGCCACTGCTGAGTTTTCCAAATTTGCTGGCATATTGAGTGCAGCACTTTAATGGCATCATCATTTTTAGGGTTATGAAAGGATACTGACTGGAATTTTATGCTCAATCTACATAAGACGAAAGATAAACAAGAAATCCTGAAAGACACCAGAGGGGGAGAAGCAAAAATAAAATAGTTTTTCTGGTGTTGAAAAAACTTTCTAGGTCCAAGATGGAGCTGCTTCTGCCTGGGGAGCCATGGCAGCAAATTGAAATTTACATGACTTTTGTGTCTCTGGACATGTTCCTCTTGACCAGAAACACTGCATATCCAGTCAGTCAATCTCCAAAGGTCAAGCCAATTCTCTGCTCTAGACTTATTACCTTGCTCCCTCTCATCCTAAACAAGGTTGACTTTGTTGCCCAATCAGCAATTTTCTATTTGTCTCCATCTTGTTCTTCATTCTTTCTTATAAAAGCTTCTTTCCTTCTCCCCCATTTTGTAGTTTTCCAAATGGAGACTGCTTCATGAAGGGTTAAAATCTGTTTATATTACTTAAATTTTCTTTAATCATTCTCTAACACCCTAGAGGAACAAAGCTAAGGTTTACATTTGATTTCTCAGAATCCATGAAAGCAAGAAGTGAGTACAGTATTTAGTGTTGAGAAAAGATGACTGACTTCAAATTCTATACCCTGCAAAATTATCTATCAAAGATAAAGGAGAAATACAGACTTTGTTAGACACACAGAGACTGAATTTGTTGCCTTGCAAGAAATGGTAAAAATACATAATTTAGAGAAGGAAAATAATAAATTGTTTAAACAGAAGGGGAGAAAAAAGTTGTTTAGAGAGAAGGTCAGAAACTCAGGCCTATATAAAGTAAGAAAGAGCCCTGAGGAAAGAAAAAGTGAAGTCAAAATAAACTTTTATTTTTCTTTTCTCACTTATCAGATAACAGTTTGTTAAATAGTACTACCAACAATATATTCAATTATGTAACCACATATTCAGTTCAGTACAGATGTGAGAGTTGGACTGTGAAGAAAACTGATCGCCGAAGAATCGATGCTTTTGAACTGTGGTGTTGGAGAAGACTCTTGAGAGTCCCTTATACTGCAAGGAGATCCAACCAGTCCATTCTAAAGGAGATCAATCCTGGATGTTCATTGGAGGGACTGATGCTAAAGCTGAAACTGCAATATTTTGGCCACCTCATGCGACGAGTTGACTCACTGGAAAAGACTCTGATGCTGGGAAAGGTTGGGGGCAGGAGGAGAAGGGGACGACGGAGAATGAGATGGCTGGATGGCATCACCGACTCTGTGGACAGGAATTTGAGTGTACTCCGGGAGTTGGTGATGGACAGGGAGGCCTGGCGTGCTGTAATTCATGGGGTCGCGGAGAGTCGGACACGACTGAGCGACTGAACTGAACAGTTACTCATTCATGTCTGACTCTTTGCGACCCCATGAATTACAGCATGCCAGGCCTCCCTGTCCATCACCAACTCCCGGAATTCACTCAAACTCATATGCATCAAGTCGGTGATGCCATCCAGCCATCTCATTCTCTGTCGTTCCCTTCTCCTCCTGCCCCCAATCCCTCCCAGCATCAGCGTCTTTTCCAATGAGTCAACTCTTCGCATAAGGTGGGCAAAGTATTGGAGTTTCAGCTTCAGCATCAGTCCTTCCAACGATCACCCAGGACTGATCTCCTCTAGGATGGACTGGTTAGCTCTCCTTGCAGTTCAAGGGACTCTCACGAGTCTTCTCCAACACCACAGTTCAAAAGCATCAATTCTTCGGCGATCAGCTTTCTTCACTGTCTCAAATCTTATATCCATACATGACCACTGGAAAAACCATAGCCTTGACTAGACGGACCTTGGTTGGCAAAGTAATGTGTCTGCTTTTTAATATGCTGTCTAGGTTGGTCATAACTTTCCTTCCAAGGTGTAAGTGTCTTTTAATTTCATGGCTGCAGTCACCATCTGCAGTGATTTTGGAGCCCCCAAAAGTAAAGTCTGACACTGTTTCCACTGTTTGCCATCTATTTCCCATGAAGTGATGGGACCAGATGCCATGATCTTAGTTTTCTGAATGTTGAGCTTTAAGCCAACTCTTTCACTCTCCTCTTTCACTTTCATTTCCTCTTCACTTTTTATTTCCTCTTCACCTTCTGCCATAAGCACATATTATATACCTATATATGCTTGCGTATCTTTGCATATAGGCTTCCCAGGTAGCTCAGCAGTGAAGAATCTGCCGGACAATACAGGAGGTGCAGGTTCGATCCCTGGGTAAGGAAGATTCCCTGGTGAAGGAAATGGCAACCCTGCTCCAGTATTCTTGCCTGGGAAATACCATGGACAGAGGACCCTGGCAGGCTATAGTCCATGGAGTCACAAAGAGTTGGACATGACTTAGTGACTAAACAACAACAACATGCTTATATATAAATTTTTTAAATGACAGTAAAGATTCAAGGGTTGAAGGAATGGACTAGGATTACTTTGTTATTATAAGGTATTTATACTATCATTGAATTATGACACTATTTGAAAGTAGCCTTCAATTAGTTGTAAATGTATGATGCAAACTCTAGGGCAACCACTAAAAAGAGTAAAAAAAAAAAAAAAACAATTTAAGTGAAATGTTAACCAAAGAGAGAAAAATAACATCATACAAAATGCTCAGTTAAAATCACAAAAGGCAGAAAAAGTATAGAAAAAATTAGATGAAAATGGCAACAAATAAACTACAGAAACAAATATGGTGGATACCAATCCAACTACATCAACCATCACTTTGTTGTTTTTTTTATTGGAGGCTAATTATTTTACAATATTATATTGGTTGGTTTTGCCATACATTGACATGAATCCGCCCCAGGTGTACATGAGTTCCCCTTCCTGAACCCCACTCCCACCTTCCTCCTCCCCTTATCCTCCCTTTGGGTCATCCCCGCACACCAGCCCCAAGCATCCTGTATCATGCATCGACCCTGAACTGGCGATTCGTTTCACATATGATAATATACATGTTTCAATGCCATTCTCCCAAATCATCCCACCCTCACCCTCTCCCACAGAGTCCCAAAGACTGTTCTATACATCTGTGTCTCTTTTGCTGTCTCGGAAATGGCAGCCCACTCAGGCTGCCAGGGACGGGGAGCCTGGTGGGCTACCGTCTATGGGGTCGCACAGAGTCGGACGCGACTGAAGTGACTTAGCAGCAGCAGCAGCATACAAGGTTATCATATCCATCTTTGAAAGTCAGTGATCTAAATGACCAATAATTGATGGTAAGCTGGGTCATAACAGCAGACTCAATCATACATTGTCTACAGGAAACCCATGCTGAGTATAAAGACAAACAGATGAAGGAAAAGACACATGTAAACAGGAGTCAAGAGAAAGCAGGAGTAGCCTATTAATTTCACAGAGAACAAACTTCAAAGCAAGGAGAGTATAAGGGCTAAAGAGGGCATTAAATAATGATAAAGGGATCAGTTATCAGGAAGACGTAACAATCCTTCATGTGAATGAACCTAACGATGGACAAACTGCATGAAACAGAAACTAATAGAACTGCAAAAGACATAGGTAAAACCATTGTCTGAGCGGAGATTTCAGCACCTGTCAGAAATGGACAGATCATCAGACAGAAAATCAGGAAGGACACAGTTCAACTCAACAATAACATCTAGGGACTCCTCCGGTGGTACAGTGGTTAAGAATCCACCTTGCAATGCAAGGGATACGAGTTCAAAACCTGGTTTGGGAACTAAGATCCTACATGCCACAGAGCAACTAAGCCTGTGTTCTGCAACCACTGAAGCCACATGCTTTAGAGCCCACACCCCGCAACTAATGAGCCTGAATGTCACAACTAGAGAGTCTGTGCACTGCAACAAAACATTTCACGTGGCACAATGAAGATCCTGCATGTCACAACTAAGACCCAAAACAGCCAAATCAATAAATATTAAAAATAACTTCAGCACTGACTCCATGGACGTGACTTCGAGCAAACTCCAGGAGATGGTTAAGGACAGGGAAGCCTGCCATGCCACAGTCTTTGCAGGTGGCAAAGAGCTGGACACAACTGAGTAACTGAACAATAACAACAGCAACAACAACAAAATAACTTTCATCAACTGGATACAATACACATCTATGAATTATGGCAACAGCAGAACACGCATTATCCTCATGCTCACATGGCAGGTTTTCAAAGATATGCCACATTCTGGGCCACAGACACACTGTAACAAATTTAAAAGAACAGAAATCATATAATGAACTTCCAGGTTGGTACAGTGGATAAGAATCCACATGGCAATGCAGGTGACACAGGTTTGATCCCTGGTCCAGGAAGATCCCACATGCCACAGAACTAAGCCTGTGTGCCACAACTACTGAACCTGTGCTCTGGAGCCTGTGCTCCACAAGAGAAGCCACCACAATGAGAAGCCCATGCACCACAGAGAGTAGCCCCTTCTTGTCATAACTAGAGAAAAGCCCACACAGCAATGAAGGCCCAGCACATTCAAAAATAAATTTTAAAAAATGAAAGGAAACTACATATCACTATCTCTTATGAATGTAAATGCAAAAATCTTCATAAAATATTAGCAAATAGAACTCAACAATGTATAAAAATAGTTATATACTATAATCAAGGGTGATTCATCCCAAGTATGTAAAGTTGGTGCAACATTTGTATTAATTAAAAATAATAATAATCCTGGTTGATCACATTTGGCTTTTAAATTTATCTTGTTAAGTAAAAAGATAGAAAAAGCAATGTCAAAAGTATGGCCCAGGGATGTTCACTTTGGCTCCTGCTATGTTGGTGTCTCCCCCAGATTCATGTGTTGAGATCTTGATGCCTATGTGATGGCATTAGGAGGTGGAGCCCAGGGGAGACACTTCATTGTGAGAGTGGAGCCCTCAAGAATGGGGTCAGTGCTGTTACAGAGGACCACAGAGCTTGTCCCTGTGAGGTCTACCTCCCTGTGAGGCCCACAGGGACCCAACCCTGACCCTGACCCCAACCACACTTGTGTTTCAGCCTCCAGAATCACCTTTGTTTATAATTTACCAAAGCTGTGGTGTTTTATTAAAGCAGTCCCAAAGGGACCAAGGCCCTCCCCTCACTCTACTCCCTTGAAACATGTTCTGTCTGTGTGTGTGGGGTGTGTGTATGTTCCATCTATATGCTGTGTGTAGGTTGTGTTCTCTGTGTGGTGTGTGTGTGTGTTCCATCTGTATGCTGTGTGTATGTTGTTGTGTTCTCTCTGTGTGTGTGTGTGTTGTGCAGAATAAGGCCACGGACTCTCACATTTCGTGGGGATGAGCCCTAGTAGGTGATCAGCCAGGCCCTTTGCTCTAGATCATCTCTCATTATCAGGAGGGCGATGCTCTCTCATCCGTTCAAAAATATCAATTATTTGTTGTGTGCTGGGAGACATGGTAGGAACTGAAGGCCTGACACTCCCAGTTGGGGAACCCTTGGTTGTGGTCGTGGTCCTTCTGCTGGGGTCCTGGGCTCTGGGCACATTGTGATGTTGGGATGTTCTTTGCGTCGTCACATACACCACTGCAGACCATCACAAAGGAGCTGGTGATGAAGTCTGCTATGTCCACTCACGATCTCTGTTTTACTTGGGGATCTTGAGCAAGTGTTCAGCTGTCCTGGATTTGAGATGCAAATTAAACCACACTTTTATGCTCAGCAACTTCCAAGTAAAAGCCAGTCTGATGGATCCACAGGTCAAGAATAAGTTACCAATCAGGAGTGTTTGCTCTAGTTTTGTCTTTAAAGGTGTAAGAAAGTGCCCTGGATCTGGTGATCTCAGACTCCACTCAGAGAATTCTCTCTCCCATAAACTATCTATATTGAGACAAACTTTGCAAGCAGTGCTGAAAATAAAACTAATCAGAAGGAACTGACAGTTCCAAAGAGTTGGAGGGCTTCATCATTCCTTGTTCAATATTTAAAATGCTGTTTTGATAACAGAATTTTCAAATCAAAGCAAACTGTGTGTTCCCAGCTCCTGTTTTGTTTCAGTTCTTGCATTGTTAAAAATCTGTACAGATAATGAGTTGCTGGTAAGAATGGAATATGAAGGACTTTGCTAACGTTTGGTGATATGATCAATTTAATAGGCTGAATATCCAGTTCTATCCTCTGAGAACTCAATCGTGCATCAGCTTTTATTCTATCAAATTTGGTTTTAAAAAAGAAATAAAATAATTACTAATTGATTGTGCTCAGTCATATGAGACTCTTTGGCGACCTCATGGACTGTAGCCCACCAGATTCCTCTATCCATGGGATTCTCCAGGCAAAAGTACTGGAGTGAGTTGCCATTTCCTCCTCCAGAGGGATTTCCCAGCCTTCATCTCCTGTGACTCCTTTACTGGCAGGCAAATTCTTTATCACTGCACAACCTGGGAAGTCCATACATATAAATATGTGAAAGAAAAAGGGAAAACATTTCCTGTGGTCACACAGCCTGGAGTGGACACATTTCTTGATTAAGTATTGTTATCTAGAGCTTTCTCCTAGAAAATAGACTCCTTTTTTAGTCAAATTTTCTCCTAATTCTACCGGGTTGTTTGAAGTTTTATTCGAGTTTTGATAAGAGCAATAGCTTGCAACATTAAAAGGAATTTACCAAGAAGACACACATTGTGTTTATTAGACAAGACCTCATGCTTCGGAATGAGGGATTGTTTTCTTTCTCCATGAAATTCTGTGAGCATGCACTCTAGTTCTCTAGATGAAACTTATCTACCTGTGCTCCTTGATGGTAGCATGACTACTAGCTTACTCAGAAGTGTGAGACTTAAGAAAGGGAATAGCATTAAACTTGGGTTTACAGGACGTTCTAAAGTTCCAAGTGCCTAGCCCAAGGGAACGAAGTTACAACATACTGCTTACTGCCCTGAAGACTAAGAGCATTTCATTCTTTTGGATGTAGAATATCCAACATCCATTTCAAGCAATCACAAACTATGGAAGACAAAAGTTATGCTGCACTTTCTCACATCCTCAAATTATTGAATTACCTGATAAATGAAGACACTAATTTAAAATACCATACCACACCTGGCTTCAACAGTACGTGAACCATGAACTTCCAGATGTTCAAGCTTGTTTTAAAAAAGGCAGAGGAACCAGAGATCAAATTGCCAACATTTGCTGGATTATTGAAAAAGCAAGAGAATTCCAGAAAAAACATCTATTCTGCTTTATTGACTATGCCAAAGCCTTTGATTGTGTGGATCACCACGAAGTGTGGAAGATTCTGAAAGAGATGGGAATACCAGACGACCTGACCTGCCTCTTGAGAAATCTGTATGCAGGTCAGAAAAGGACAGTTAGAACTGGACATGGAACAACCAACTGGTTCCAAATAGGGAAAGGAATACATCAAGGTTGTATACTGTCACCTTGCTTTTTTAACTTACATGCATCATGAGAAACACTGGGCTGGATGAAGCACAACCTGGAATCAAGATTGCCATGATAAATATCACTAACCTCAGATATGCAGATGACACCACCCTTACGGCAGAAAGCGAAGAACTAAAGAGCCTCTAGATAAAAGTGAAAGAGGAGAGCGAAAAAGTTGGCTTAAAGATCAACATCCAAAAAACTAAGATCATGGCATCTGGCCCCATCATTTCATGGCAAACAGATGGGGAAACAGTGGAAACAGTTACAGACTTTATTGTTTGGGGCTCCAAAATCACTGCATGGTGACTGCAGCTATGAAATTAAAAGACGCTTACTCCTTGGAAGGAAAGTTATGACCAACCTAGATAGCATATTAAAAAGCAGAGACATTACTTTGCCAACAAAGGTCCGTCTAGTCAAGGCTATGGTTTTTCCAGTAGTCATGTATGGATGTGAGAGTTGGACCGTAAAGAAAGCTAAGCGGCAAAGAATTGATGCTTTTGAACTGTGGTGTTGGAGAAGACTCTTGAAAGTCCCTTGGACTGCAAGGAGATCCACCCAGTCCATACTAAAGGAAATCAGTCCTGAATATTCATTGGAAGGACTGATGTTGAAGCTGAAACTCCAATACTTTGGCCACCTGATGCAAAGAACTGACTCTTTGGAAAAGACCCTGATACTGTGAAAGATTGAAGGTGGGAGGAGAAGGGGACGAGGATGAGATGGTTGGATGGCATCACCGACTCAAAGGACTTAAGTTTGAGTAAACTCCGGGAGTTGGTGATGGACAGGGAGGACTGGCATGCTGCAGTCCATGGGGTCGCAAAGAGTTAGACACGACTAAGTGATTGAACTGAACTGAACTGAACTGGACTGAACTGAACCATACCTGGATCTAGTCAGCAATTTTCCAATTAAAAATTCCACAGCAACTAGGTAATTTGCCTGTTTAGTTGGTTGCACAGATGTTTTAATCTATTGTTCTATGCCCCGTCTTAGATTTACAGTGATCCATATTAGCAAAGCAAATGTTAGTTATCTGACTGTGTATCTAACTGCTCCCTATCTATTTAAATCCCACCTACATGACATTTTTAAAACGTTTTAAATAGGGTGCCCATTCTCACCACTACTATTCAACATAGTTTCTGAAGTTTTAGCCACAGCAATCAGAGAAGAAAAAGAAATAAAAGGACTCCAGATTGGAAAAGAAGTAAAACTCTCACTGTTTGCAGATGACAGGATCCTCTACATAGAAAACCCTAAAGACTCCACCAGAAAATTACTAGAGCTAATCAATGACTATAGTAAAGTTGCAGGATATAAAATTAACACACAGAAATCCCTTGCATTCCTATACACTAACAATGAGAAAAGAGAGAGAAATTAAGGAAACAATTCCATTCACCGTTGCAACGAAAAGAATAAAATACTTAGGAATAAATCTACCTAAAGAAACAAAAGACCTATATATAGAAAACTATAAAACACTGATGTAAGAAATCAAAGAGGACACAAATAGATGGAGAAATATACCATGTTCATGGACTGGAAGAATCAATATAGTGAAAATGAGTATACTACCCAAAACAATCTATGGATTCAATGCAATCCCTATCAAGCTACCAATGGTATTTTTCACAAAACTAAAACAAATAATTTCACAATTCGAATGGAAATACAAAAATCGTCAAATAGCCAAAGCAATCTTGAGAAAGAAGAATGGAACTGGGGGAATCAACCTGCCTGACTTCAGACTATATTACAAAGCTACACTCATCAAGACAGTATGGTACTGGCACAAAGACAGAAATATAGATCAATGGAACAAAATTGAAAGCCCAGAGATAAACCCACACATCTATGGACACCTTATCTTTGACAAAGGAGGCAAGAATATACAATGGAGAAAAGACAATCTCTTTAACAAGTGGTGCTGGGAAAACTGGTCATCCACTTGTAAAAGAATGGAACTAGAACACTTTCTAACACCATACACAAAAATAAACTCAAAATGGATTAGAGAGCTAAATGTAAGACCAGAAACTATAAAACTCCTAGAGGAAGACAGGCAAAACACTCTCTGACATAAATCACAGCAGGATCCTCTATGACCCACCTCCCAGAATATTGGAAATAAAAGCAAAAATAAACAAATGGGACCTAATTAAATTTAAATGCTTTTTCACAACGAAGGAAACTCTAAGCAAGGTGAAAAGACAGCCTTCAGAATGGGAGAAAATAATAGCAAATGAAGCAACTGACAAATAATTAATCTCAAAAATATACAAGCAACTCCTGCAGCTCAATTCCAGAAAAATAAACGACCCAATCAAAAAATGGGCCAAAGAACTAAACAGACATTTCTCCAAAGAAGACATACAGATGGCTAACAAACACATGAAAAGATGCTCAACATCACTCATTATCGGAAAAATGCAAATCAAAACCATAGTGAGGTACCATTTCGCGTCAATCAGAATGGCTGCTATCCAAAAGTCTACAACGATAAATGCTGGAGAGGGTGTGGAGAAAAGGGAACCCTCTTACACTGTTGGTGGGAATGCAAACTAGTCCAGCCACTATGGAGAACAGTGTGGAGATTCCTTAAAAAACTGGAAATAGAACTGCCATGTGACCCAGCAAACTCACTGCTGGGCATACACACTGAGGAAACCAGAATTGAAAGAGACACATGTACTCCAATGTTCATCGCAGCACTGTTTATAATAGCCAGGACATGGAAGCAACCTAGATGTCCATCAGCAGATGAATGGATAAGAAAATTGTGGTACATATACACAATGGAATATTACTCAGCCATTAAAAAGAATAAATTTGAATCAGTTCTAATGAGGTGGATGAAACAGGAGCCTATTATACAGAGTGAAGTCAGAAAGAAAAACACCAATACAGTATACTAATGCATATACATGGAATTTAGAAAGATGGTAACAATGACCCTATATGTGAGACAGCAAAAGAGACACAGATGTATAGAAGTCTTTTGGACTCTGTGGGAGAAGGCGAGGGTGGGATGATTTGAGAGAACAGCATTGAAACATGTATATTACCATATGGGAAACAGATCGCCATTCCAGGTTTGATGCATGAGACAGTGTGCTCAGGGCTGGTGCACTGGGATGACCCTGAGGGATAGGATGGGAAGGGAGGTGGGAGGGGGGTTTAGGATGGGGAACACATGTACACCCATGGCTGATTCACGTCAATGTATGGCAAAAACCACTACAATATTGTAAAGTAATTAGCCTCCAATTAAAATAAATAAATTTTTAAAAATAAAAAAAGAAACAGTCTCAACCAGAAACAGAAGGGGACTAAACACTGCAGAAACTCTCTGAAGCCCACTCTCTCAAAACACATCCCCCAAACCTCCAGCTCCCCACTGTGGCCCAGGTGGAGCTGGCTGTGGTCCCGATTCAGGATGCGATATCTACTTAAACTCAAAATTATTTCCTTCTTGACTCTAGGACCCTTTATCAGGTTAAGAATGTTTCATTTTGTCTGCAGATGGCTTCCCAGGTGGTGCTAGTGGTAAAGAACCCACCGGCCAATGAAGGAGATACAAGAGAGATTGGTTCAATCGAGGGCAAGATCGCCTGGAGAAGGAATAGGCTACCCAGTCCAGTTTTCCTGGGCTTCCCTGATGGCTCAGATGGTAAACAATCTACCTGCAATGCGGAGACCTGGGTTCAATCCCTGGGTTGGGAAGATCTGCTGGAGGAGGGCATGGCAACCCACTCCAGTATTCTGGCCTGGAGAATCCCCATGGACAGAGAAGCCTGGTAAGCTACAGTTCATGGGGTTGCAAAGAGTTGGACACGAATGAGTGACTAAATACAGCACAGCACACTAAATTCAAAACCCTATTTGTCTCTGAACATACATAAGATAGTGAAATTCTCTTGCTCATTTGCTGTAAATGCAAAACATGAATTACAGCCACTACCACAGAATACAATGAACTTGTAAACAGGATTCCTTTTAGAGGAACTAAGGGAGTGATTACACTTGCCTGCCTCATTGATTCCAAATGGGCAGGAAAGATTCCTCCATTGATTCCCTAGTGAAACAGGAGGGAAGGGGGCAGGGCACAACCTTTGAAGGATGACACAGACTAAGGACCTGACATAAACTGGTTATACCTAAATGGGTCCAAGCTGGTGGACGAGTCAACTTCCACTGCACCTTGAGTACATGCTCACATCATCCGGCTAAAGAAACACCCAGAGGCACTGTGACCACAACCGTCAAAAAGTGGGCAGTGGCCCAGTTCCTGGAAATCCCCATCCCTTCCCCAAAATAGCTGGAACACTGCTCCCACCCACTAGCCTATGAAATTACCAAGCCCCTAAAAGCTAACCTCACCAGATGTGGGGATGCTCTCACCCTCTGAGATGGACCACATTTTGTGGACCATGTATCTCTCCAAACAAATCCACTTCTTACCTATCAGTTTGTCTCATACTGAATACTTTCTGAGATGAGACATCAAGAATCTGATCTTCACCAGCTGTGTGACCTCAGTTGGAAGACTGGGGCTTTTGGCCGGGCTGGTGTCCCAGCCACATGGGTTCAGGTTCCAATCTGAGTGCACGGTTTCAACAGCATGTTCTGTCCTGAAGACACAGCATCAAACTCTACAGCCTGTTTCTAAACTACTAACACTTCTCAACACGCAGCCTGCTCTACACAGGCAGTGCTGATCCTTGCATGAGACACCTACACCCTTTCTTCTCTTAGGATGTTGTGTATGCCCTCAGGGAATGGATGACAGGGCTTCACCAGTACCAGTTCTTCCTTGAAAACACAGACCTCTATCTGTGACTTTGTCTCTCTCTCGCTTTTTTTTTTTTTTTATAAATATCAATCATTCACTTTCTTTCCTATGAATTTTGTTCCTAATTCTCCCCGAGGGAAATCAGATGCTTGAGCTGGCATAAGCAGAAATACTCAGAACGTAAAAAACTGTACTTTCCTTAAACTTGAAAAAAGTGTAAGTATGCTGATGTAATCCTTTAATTCAGTCTTCACAAAATCCTCTTTATCTAACAGAAAATTCCAAAACTCTATAATCTGTAGTAATTCTGATTGATAATAATGTTTAACCCAAGTGAATCGTAATTGTATTAGCTAAGAAAACTGCAAATGTTTCAGTGAACTCTGGATTTTTATCAGACAGTGCTTAGCAGACATTGTTAAACATTTATATTCTGAAGCGACTCCTATAATTCAGCCAGTGGGACTGACTTCACAAGGGTTACCTGTGCATGAGCCTCCACTGACCAACACAGACCGCGGTCTAAGAACCTTGAATGATACACACTTCATGGTGACTACATTTCATCCTTAAGCATGGGTCTTTAGTTGGGTCTAAAGCTAAAAGAGAAAAAAAAAAAAAAAGATTGCAAAGGAAATATTAAAGTAAATTTCTGTATGATTATGGTTTTAATCTCATTAAACACAATTTAATAGAGAATTTACAGAGCATTCAGCATTTACTGTTTATAGATGTTTTGATGACAGCCGTTCTGACTACGGTGAGGTACTTACCTTGTTGTGGTTCTGATCTGCATTTCTCTAATAATGAGAATGTTGAGCATCTTTTCATGTGTCTGTTGGCCATCTGAATGTCTTTTTTGAGAAATGTCTGTTTACATCTTCTGTCCATTTTTTGATTCAGTTGTTTGTTCTTCTGATATTGAGCTGCATGAACTGCTTGCATATTTTGGAGATTAATCCTTTGCCAGTTGTTTCATTTGCAATTATTTTCTCCCATTCTGAGAGCTGTCTTTTCATCCTGTTTATCATTTCTTTTACTGTGCAAAACCTTTTAAGTTTAATTAGGTTCCACTTTGCTTGTTTTTGTTTTTATTTCCATTACTCTAGGAGGTGGGTCATAGAGGATCTTGTTGTGATTTATGACAGAGTGTTTTGCTTATGTTTTCCTTTAAGAGTTGTATAGCTTCTAGTCTTACACAGGTCTTTAATCCATTCTGAGTTTATTTTTGTGTATGGTGTTAGAAAATGTTCTAGTTTCATTCTTTTGCACGTAGCTGTCCAGTTTCCCCAGCACCACTTACTGAAGAGGCTGTCTTTTCTCCACTGTGTACTCTTACCTCCTTTATCAAAATAGGGTGTCCAGGGGTGCATGGGTTCATACATAATCAATTTTAGAAGAGGCTCCTCACATCAGAAAATCTAGCCTCACCTATGAGTTATTATCCTCCTTCTCCCAACCTATGATGACTACCAATAACACTCACTCACTAATCTGATTTCTGCCTCTGCAGATTTCACACCACTGGAATCATATACTATGTAGTCTTTCCTGAGTGGTTTCCTACACTTAGAACAATGTCTTCAAGGTCCATCCAGGTTGTATCTGCATCTTTACTTCATTCTTTAATGCTGCTGAATAATATTCCACTTCACAGCTATGCCATGTTCATTTATCCACTCACTAGTTGATAGGTATCGTGCTGTTCCCAACTGTTGTCTAGTTTAAATAATACACCCATTGGTGATCTCCATCAATGATAATCAATAGAGTTTTGTTGATTTATGATTGGGGGTCGAGGTCAGAGAGGGAAAAATAGACTGAGTGTCCAGTGTGGGTACAGGTCAAAGTTGAAAGAAAGAACCCATGAAAGACAGCAAGCTGAAGGTAACATTCCAGTGCATGTAGAAGCTAGAGTAACCAGAAAAAAGTGCATTTGGAATATGAAAAATATTTGGGAGGGCCCAGGGCTTTTCACTGTACATGAAATGCAGATTTGAATCAATATTTTATGGACAAATCTAGGATAAACAGGAGTGAACATCTGTCTTGCAAATTGAACTTAACTTTCCAAACATGTTAAGCCATAGAAATGTTTAGGCAATAACCTACATAAGTGAGTTAATTTTGACAATCAGTTAATATAACAAAATACAAATATAAACATATATATATGTATTATGTGTGTGTAAATGTATACATATTTCCTTCCTTTAAAAATGCAAAGTAGATTTGTGAAAAATGCTTGAGATTTCAAATAAACATGAGGTTTAATATAAAGAATACAAACATATACAGTCGATAAAATAGTCATTAACAGACACAATATATCATGATAAAACGGTTAATATATTAAATAAAGAATTTGTAACATAAATCTTCCATTTCCCCCACTCTAAGGAAAATACTTCATGACAAGCAATGATTGGATCAATTATAGTTTCTCTTAATATCTAAGGAGCACCAGAAACTGAAGTAAACAATATTATTTTATTCTCTGTAAAATGTTGAACATTCTTTGCTCAGTATGAAAATGTAAATTTCGTTCGCACTATGCTGTCACAGTTTTCAGTTCAGTTCAGTTCAGTTCAGTCGCTCAGTCGTGTCCGACTCTCCGCGACCCCATGAATCACAGCACGCCAGGCCTCCCTGTCCATCACCAACTCCCGGAGTACACTCAAACTCATGTCCACAGAGTCGGTGATGCCATCCAGCCATCTCATTCTCCGTCGTCCCCTTCTCCTCCCGCCCCCAACCTTTCCCAGCATCAGAGTCTTTTCCAGTGAGTCAACTCGTCTCATGAGGTGGCCAAAGTATTGCAGTTTCAGCTTTAGCATCAGTCCCTCCAATGAACATCCAGGATTGATCTCCTTTAGAATGGACTGGTTGGATCTCCTTGCAGTATAAGGGACTCTCAAGAGTCTTCTCCAACACCACAGTTCAAAAGCATCGATTCTTCGGCGATCAGCTTTCTTCACAGTCCAACTCTCACATCCATACATGACCACGGGAAAAACCATTGCCTTGACTAGACGGACCTTGGTCGGCAAAGTAATGTCTCTGCTTTTTAATATACTATCAAGGTTGGTCATAACTTTCCTTCCAAGGAGCAAGCGTCTTTTAATTTCATGGCTGCAATCAGCATCTGCAGTGATTTTGGAGCCCAAAAAAACAAAGTCTGACACTGTTTCCACTGTTTTTCCATCTATTTCCCATGAAGTGATGGGACCAGATGCCATGATCTTTGTTTTCTGAATGTTGAGCTTCAAGCCAACCTTTTCACTCTCCTCTTTCACTTTCATCAAGAGGCTTTTGAGTTCCTCTTCACTTTCTGCCATAAGGGTAGTGTCATCTGCATATCTGAGGTTATTGATATTTCTCCCAGCAATCTTGATTCCAGCTTGTGCTTCTTCCAGCCCAGCGTTCCTCATGATGTACTCTGCATATAAGTTAAATAAGCAAGGTGACAATATACAACCTTGACGCACTCCTTTTCCTATTTGGAACCAGTCTGTTGTTCCATGACCGGTTCTAACTGTTGCTTCCTGACCTGCATACAGGTTTCTCAAGAGGCAGGTCAGGTGGTCTGGGATTCCCATCTCTTTCAGAATGTTCCACAGTTTATTGTGATCCACACAGTCAAAGGCTTTGGCATAGTCAATGAAGCAGAAATAGATGTTTTTCTGAAACTCTCTTGCTTTCTCCATGATCCAGCGGATGTTGGCAATTTGATCTCTGGTGCCTCTGCTTTTTCTAAAACCTGCTTGAACATCTGGGAGTTCACGGTTTACATACTGCTGAAGCCTGGCTTGGAGAATTTTGAGCATGACTTTACTAGCGTGTGAGATGAGTGCAATTGTGCGGTAGTTTGAGCATTCTTTGGCATTGCCTTTCTTTGGGATTGGAATGAAGACTGACCTCTTCCAGTCCTGTGGCCACTGCTGAGTTTTCCAAATCTGCTGGCATATTGAGTGCAGCACTTTCACAGCATCATCTTTCAAGACTTGAAATAGCTCAACTGGAATTCCATCACCACCACTAGCTTTGTTCGTAGTGATGCTTTCACAGTTTTAAGTCTCATTAATTAAAAACTGTATTGTTGAACTCTTATACCTTAGAACTATATGGTATCTTGTTTATATCTTGTTTATGACAACATAAAAGAAAAATACACAACAACTTAGTAGGCACTGTTTAGAGCTATTTCTAGTCCTTAGTCTATTTTGATTTTCATTATTGATATCACTTTAAAACACTGATTAAAATTAAACAATTCTATCTGAGGCTAGGAGATGTCTGTGTAAGATTTTTCTCAAGATACATGCCAACTGAAGATAAGTCTTTTTTGTTTTGTTTTGTTTGTTTTTAATTTTTTATTTTTATTTATTTACTTTTTAATTTATTTTATTGGAGGCAAATTACCTTACATTAATATATTGGTTGGTTTTGCCATACATTGACATGAATCCGCCCCGGGTGTACATGTGTTCCCTTTCTTGAACCCCCTTCCCACCTCCCTCCTCCCCATATCCTCCCTCCAGGTCATCCCCATGCACCAGCCCCAAGCATCCTGTATCATGCGTCGAACCTGGACTGGTCACTTATGATAATATACATGCTACAATGCCGTTCTCCCCAATCATCCCACCTTCACCCTCTCCCACAGAGTCCCAAATACTGTTCTATATGCCTATGTCTCTTTTGCAGTCTCGTATACAGGGTTAGGCAATGGAAGCCACTCCAGTGTTCTTGCTTGGAGAATTCCAGGGACGGCGGAGCCTGGTCGGCTGCCGTCTATGGGGTCGCACAGAGTCAGACACGACTGAAGCGACTTAGCAGCAGCAGCAGCAGCATGCAGGGTTAAGGTTACCATCTTTCTAAATTCCATATATATACGTTAGTATACTGTATTCATGTTTTTCTTTCTGGCTTACTTCACTCTGTATAATTGGCTCCAATTTCATCCACCTCATTAAAACTGATTCAAATGCATTCTTTTTGATGGCTGAAAAATACTCCATTGTGTATATGTACCACAATTTTCTTATCCATTCATCTGCAGATGGACATCTAGGTTGCTTCCATGTCCTGGCTATTATAAACAGTGCTGCAATGAACACTGGAGTACACGTGCGTCTTTCAATTCTGGCTTCCTCGGTGTGTATGCCCAGGAGTGCGATTGCTGGGTCATATGGCAGTTCTATTTCCAGTTTTTTGAGGAATCACCACACTGTTCTCCATAGTGGCTGTACTAGTTTGCATTCCCACCAACAGTGTAAGAGGGTTCCCTTTTCTCCACACCCTCTCCAGCATTTATTGCATGTAGACTTTTGGATAGCAGCCATTCTGACCAGTGTGAAATGGTATCTCATTGTGGTTTTGATTTGCATTTCCCTGATTATGAGGGATGTTGAGCATTTTTTCATGTGTTTGTTAGCCATCTTTATGTCTTCTTTGGAGAAATGTCTGTTTAGTTCTTTGACCCATTTTTTGATTGGGTCACTTATTTTTCTGGAATTGAGCTGCAGGAGCTGCTTGTAGATTTTGGAGATTAAACCTTTATCAGTTGCTTCATTTGCTATTATTTTCTCCCTTTCTGAAGGCTGTCTTTTCACCTTGCTTATAGTTTCCTTTGCTGTGCAGAAGATTTTGATTTTAATTAGGTCCCATTTGTTTATTTTTGCTTTTATTTCCAATATTGTGGGAGGTGGCTCTTGGAGGATCCTGCTGTGATTTATGTTGGAGAGTGTTTTGCCTACGTTCTCCTCTAGGAGTTTTATAGAATCTGGTCTTACATTTAGCTCTCTAATCCATTTTGAGTTTATTTTTGTGTATGGTGTTAGGAAGTGTTCTAGTTTCATTCTTTTACAAGTGGCTGACCAGTTTTCCCAGCACCACTTGTTAAAGAGACTGTCTTTTGTCCATTTTATATTCTTGCCTCCTTTGTCGAAGATAAGGTGTCCATAGGTGCGTTGATTTATCTCTGGGCTTTCTATTTTGTTCCATTGATCTATATTTCTGTTTTTATGCCAGTACCATACTGTCTTGATGACTGTGGCTTTGTAGTAGAGCCTGAAGTCTGGCAGGTTAATTCCTCCTTCCATTCTTCTTCTTCAAGATTGCTTTGGCTATTTGAGGTTTTCTGTATTTCCATACAAATTGTGAGATTATTTGTTCTAGTTCTGTGAAAAATATTGTTGGTAGCTTGATAGGGATTGCATTGAATGTATAAATTACTTTGGGTAGTATACTCATTTTCACAATATTTATTCTTCCAATCCACGAACACGATATATTTCTCAATCTATTAGTGTCCTCTTTGATTACTTTCACTAGTGTTTTATAGTTTTCTATGTACAGGTCTTTTGTTTCCTTAGGTAAATATATTCCTAAGTATTTAATTATTTTCATTGCAATAGTGAATGGAATAGTTTCCTTAATTTCTCTATTTTCTCATTATTATTGTATAGGAATGCAAGGGATTTCTGTGTGTTGATTTTATATCCTGCAACTTTACTGTATTCATTGATTAGCTCTAGTAATTTTCTGGTAGAGTCTTAGGGTTTTCTGTGTAGAGGATCATGTCATCAGCAAACAGTGAAAGTTTTACTTCTTCTTTTCCAATTTGTATTCCTTTTATGTCTTTTTCTGCTCTGATTGCTGTAGCCAAAGCTTCCAAAACTATGTGGAATAGTAGTGGTGAGAGTGGGCACCCTTGTCTTATTCCTGACTTTAGGGGAAATGCTTTCAGTTTTTCACCATTGAGGATAATGTTTGCTGTGGGTTTGTCATATATAGCTTTTATTATGTTGAGATATGTCCCTTCTATTCCCACTTTCTGGAGAGTTTTTATGATAAATGGATGTTGTATTTTGTCAAAGGCTTTCGCTGCATCTATTGAGATAATCATATGATTTTTATTTTTCAGTTTGTTAATGTGGTATATTACGTTGATTGATTTGCGGATATTGAAGAATCCTTGCATTCCTGGGATAAAGCCCACTTGGTCATGATGTATGATCTTCTTAATGTGTTGTTGGATTCTGATTGCTAGAATTTTGTTAAGGATTTTTGAATCTATGTTCATCAGTGATATTGGCCTGTAGTTTTCTTTTTTTGTGGGATCTTTACCAGGTTTTGGGATTAGGGTGATGGTGGCCTCATAGAATGAGTTTGGGAGTTTTCCTTCCTCAGTAATTTTCTGGAAGAGTTTGAGTAGAATAGCTGTTAGCTCTTCACTAAATTTTTGGTAGAATTCAGCTGTGAAGCTGTCTGGACCTGGGCTTTTGTTTGCTGGAAGATTTCCGATTACTTCCTCTAGTTCCGTGCTTGTGATGGGTCTGTTAAGATTTTCTATTTCTTCCTGGTTCAGTTTTGGCAAGGTGTACTTTTCTAGGAATTTGTCCATTTCTTCCAAGTTATTCATTTTATTGCCATATAATTGCTGATAGTATTCTCTAATAATCCTTTGTATTTCTGTGTTGTCAGTTGTGATCTCTCCATTTTCATTTCTAATTTTATTGATTTGGTTCTTCTCCCTTTGTTTCTTGATGAGTCTGGCTAGTGGTTTGTCAATTTTATTTACCTTCTCAAAGAACCAGATTTTGGCTTTGTTGATTTTTGCTATGGTCTCTTTTGTTTCTTTTGCATTTATCGCTGCCCTAATTTTTACGATTTCTTTCCTTCTACTGACCCTGGGGTTCTTCATTTCTTCCTTTTCTAGTTTCTTTAGATGTAGACTTAGGTTATTTAGTTGACTTTTTTCTTGTTTCTTGAGGTGTGCCTGTATTGCTATGAACTTCCCCCTTAACACTGCTTTTACAGTGTCCCAGAGGTTTTGGGTTGTTGTGTTTTCATTTTCATTCATTTCTATGCATATTTTGATGTCTCTTTTGATTTCTTCTATGATTTGTTCATTATTCTGCAGCGTGTTGTTCAGCCTCCATATGTTGGCATTTTTAATAGTTTTTCTCCTGTAATTGAGATCTAATCTTACTGCATTGTGGTCAGAAAAGATACTTGGAATGATTTCAATTTTTTTGAATTTATCAAGGCTAGATTTATGGCCCAGGATGTGATCTATCCTGGAAAAAGTTCCGTGTGCGCTTGAGAAAAAGGTGAAATATATTGTTTTGGGGTGAAATGTCCTATAGAGATCTACTAGGTCTAACTGGTCTATGGTATCATTTAAAGTTTGTGTTTCCTTGTTAATTTTCTGTTTAGTTGATTTATCCATAGATGTAAGTGGGGTATTAAAGTCTCCCACTATTATTGTGTTATTGTTAATTTCCCCTTTCATACTTGTTAGCAATTATCTTACATATTGCAGTGCTCCTATGTTGTGTGCATAAATATTTATAATTGTTATATCTTCTTCTTGGATTGAGACTTTGATCATTATGTAGTTTCCTTCTTTGTCTCTTTTCACAGCCTTTGTTTTAAAATCTTTTTTATCTGATATGAGTATTGTTACTCCTGCTTTCTTTTGGTCTCTATTTGCGTGGAATATCTTTTTCCAGCCCTTCACTTTCAGTCTGTATGTGTCCCTCGATTTGAGGTAGGTCTCTTGTAGACAACATATATGGGGTTCTTGTTTTTTTATTCATTCAGCCAGCCTTTGTCTTTTGGTTGGGGCATTCAACTCATTTACGTTTAAGGTGATTATTGATAAGTATGATCCCGTTGCCATTTTCTTTATTGCTTTGGGTTCGGGTTTATACACCCTTTCTGTGTTTCCAGTCTAGAGAAGATCCTTTAGCATTTGTTGGAGAGCTGGTTTGGTGATGCTGAATTCTCTCAGCTTTTGCTTGTCTGTAAAGCGTTTGATTTCTCCTTCATATTTGAATGAGATCTTTGCTGGGTATAGTAATCTGGGCTGTAGGTTACTTTCTTTCATCACTTTAAGTATGTCTTGCCATTCCCTCCTGGCCTGAAGAGTTTCTGCTGAAAGATCAGCTGTTATCCTTGTGGGGATCCCCTTGTGTGTTATTTGTTGTTTTTCCCTTGCTGCTTTTAATATTTGTTCTTTGTGTTTGATCTTTGTTAATTTGATTAATATGTGCCTTGGGGTATTTCGCCTTGGGTTTATCCTGTTAGGGACTCTCTGTGTTTCTTATACTTGGGTGGTTATTTTCTTACCCATTTTAGGGAAGTTTTCAACTATTATCTCCTCAAGTATTCTCTCATGGTCTTTCTTTTTGTCTTCTTCTTCTGGGACTCCTATGATTCGAATGTTGGGGCATTTAATATTGTCCCATATGTCTCTAATATTGTCCTCATTTCTTTTAATTCTTTTTTCTTTTTCCGTCTCTGTTTCATTTATTTCTACAATTCTATCTTCTAGCTCACTTATCCTGTCTTCTGCCTCCGTTATTCTACTGTTTGTGCCCTCTAGAGTGTTTCTGATCTCATCTATTGTATTATTCGTTATATATTGACTCTTTTTTATTTCCTCTAATTCCTTATTGAATATGTCTTCCATCTTCTCAATCCTTTTCTCCAGTTTATTTATCTGTAACTCCATTTTGCTTTCCAGAGTTTGAATCATTTTCACAATTAAAATTCGAAATTCTTTATCGGGTAGGTTCCCTATATCTTCCTCTTTTGTTTGTGTTGGTGGGCATTTATCCTGTTCCTTTACTTGTTGGGTATTTCTCTGCCTCTTCATCTTGCTTATATTGCTGTGTTCGGGGTGGCCTTTCCGTCTTCTGGCAGTTTGTGGAGTTCTCTTTATTATGTAGTTATCTCGTTGTGTGTGGGGTTGGATGGGTGACTTGTCAAGGTTCCCTGGTTAGGGAAGCTTGTGTCGATGTTCTGGTGGGTGGAGCTGGATTTCTTCTCTCTGGAGTGCAATGAAGTGTCCAGCAATGAGTTTGAGATGTCAGTGGGTTTGGAGTGGCTTTGGGCAGCCTGTATATTGAAGCTCAGTGCTATTCTCCTGTGTTGCTGGATAGTTCGCGTAGTATGTCTTTCACTGAAACTTGTTGACCCTTGGGTGGTGCCTGGTTTCAGTGTATGTATGGAGGCATTGATGAATACCTATCAAATAATGTTCTCTGGTACAGGAGATCTCTGGTGTTCTCAGGATTTGGCCTTAAGCCTCTGCCTCTGGTTTTCAGTCTTATTCTTGCAGTAGGCTCAAGGCTTCTCCCTCTGTTACTTCCAAGGCAGTTCCTTCTGTTGAAAAAGCTCTTCTGTTTTCTGGTCTCCTCAGTGTCTAATTCCCGTCCTGACACCAGGATGCGGTGGTGGACACTTTTTTTTTCCCCCGGCTCACCTATTCAGTCCTGCTATGGGGAGGGAGGAACAGCTAACAAATATCCCTGGCATCTGTGGGGAATGTTCGCAGTGTGTCTGCTACACTGGGAATGCTCCCGCTCGAGGCGTGTGTGCTTTCCCTGTTTATGCTGCTTAGGCTTTAGTTTGCTCTGCTGGGAGCTGTCCTCGACTGGCACTGGGTTGCATGCACTTCCCAGGTCTGAGCGGCTCAGGTTCAGGTCCTCGGGTGTGCCACAAAGGGGCAGACTTGGCTGGGCCTGCCTTTTGTGCCATTCCCAGTCCGAACAGCTCAGGTGACTAGGCGTTTGGCGAGCACAGTTCCTGTGACTTATCGCCTTCCCGGTCCCTGCCGCTCGGTTTTCTGGGAGTACAACCAGCGCACTTTCTCAGGCGGATATCAACCAGCCTGAACCCAAGAAGTCCTGGCTAGCAAGGAAGCCTGCCTGCAGCTTAGCACGGGAAGCCTCACCAGGGCCGCAGCTGCCCCTGATCCGGCGTTGGCTGCCCTCCCCACCCGCATCAGTGGGGGCTAGGGGAAGGGCCACCCACTGCCAGCTCGCTCTGCTCAGCGCCCCGTTCTGTGAGTGGGGCTGGCAGAGTCCCGGGTTGGGGCTTTTCGCAGGCTTTTCCTAGCCTTTTCGCCTTTTGGTATCTTAAGTTCGAGCTCTCAGTTTGCCCTGGGGCGTTCAAGCCCGGTTCTCCCTCTAAGCTCCCCCGCCAGTTCTCCCTCTAAGCGCCGCCACCAGTTCTCCCTCTAAGCGATGCTGCTGGCGCCTCCCTGACCAGCCCCCGCCTGCTAGTGAGGGGCGCAGGCGTCTGCACCGCTTCTCCGCTGAGAGTTTCCTCTGGGCACTTAGTCTGTGAGTTTTAATTATTTATGACTTTTGTCTCCCAGTTATGCGGCCCTCTGAGATTTCACTCGCCAGTGTTTCCAGGTGTTTGGAAACTTCTTTTTTTTTTTTAAGCTTCCCTTTCCAGAACGGAGCTCTGTCCCTCCCTCTTTTGTCTCTCTTTTTATCTATTTCCTACCTCCTTTCGTCGACTATGGGCTGCTTTTCTGAGTGCCTGATGTCCTCTGCCAGTATTCAGAAGTTTTTTTGTGGGATTTACTCAGCGTTCAAATGTTCTTTTGTTGATTTTGTGGGGGAGAAAGTGGTCACCCCGTCCTATTCCTCTGCCATCTTCCGAAGATAAGTCTTTATATCGAGCCGGATCCCGCAAACCTAAGAAATCTTTTTATACTACTCCAGAGGATAATCACTAGATGAAAACAAAGAAAGAAAAAAAAATACCCGGAGGATAGAGGATGGTGGAGGAATAGGAACAGACCTGGGAAGTGCATGCAACCCAGTGCCAGCCGCAGACAGCTCCCAGCAGAGCAAACTAAAGCCTAAGCAGCATAATGCCACCTAACGCCCCGAGGGCAATCTGAGGGCGTTGACGGGAGATAGCTAAGCAGACTGAGGGATAGTGACCCGGTGGAAAGGCGAAAAGCCTGTGAAAAGGCAAAAAGCCCCAACCAGAGACTCCACCAGCCCTGCTTCAGAACAAAGGACTGAGCAGAGCGAGAGCTGCGGGCGGCCCATCCCCCACCCCCCATCATGACAGGCAGGGGAGGGCAGCCAGAGCCGGGGGGCAACCATGGCCCCAGAGAGGCCTCCAATACCAAGCAGCAGTCAGGCTTCATTGCTAACCAAGACTTCTTGGGTTTGGGCTGGTCGATATCCGCCTGAGAAGCTGCACCAGTTGTACACCCAGAAAACTGAGCAGCAGGGACCGGGGAGGCGATAAGTCACAGGAACTGTGCTCGCCAAACGCCTAGTCACCTGAGCTGTTTGGACTGGGAACGGCACAAAAGGCAGGCCCAGCCAAGTCTGCGCCTTTGTGGCGCACCCGAGGACCTGAACCTGAGCCGCTCAAACCTGGGAAGTGCATACAACCCATCACCGGCTGTGGACAGTTCCTGACAGAGCAATCTAGAGCCTGAGCAGCAAAACAGGGAAAGCACACACGCCGCGAGCGGGGGCAATCCCAGGGTAGCTGAGAAACTGCACGCACTCCCCACAGATGCCAGGGATGTTTTCTAGCAGCGTCCCTCCCTCCCCACAGCATGACTGAACAGAGAGAAGAAATCCAGCTCCACCCACCAGAACACCGACACAAGCTTCCCTAACCAGGGAACCTTGACAAGCCACTCGTCCAACCCCACACACAGAGAGGAAACTACATAATTAAGAAAACTCCACAAACTGTCAGAAGATGGAAAGGCCACCCCAAGTACAGCAGTATAAGTAAGATGAAGAGGCAGAGAAATACCCAGCAAGTAAAGGAACACAATAAATGCCCACCAACACAAACAAAAGAGGAAGATATAGGGAATCTACCTGATAAAGAATTTCTAATTTTAATAGTGAAAATGATTCAAACTCTGGAAAGCAAAATGGAGTTACAGATAAATAACTTGGAGAAAAGGAATGAGAAGATGAGAGAAAGTTTTAATAAGGATTTAGAGGAAATAAAAAAGAGTCAATATACAATGAATAATGCAATAGATGAGATCAGAAACACTCTGGAGGGAACAAACAGTAGAATAACGGAAGCAGAAGACAGGATAAGTGAGCTAGAAGATAGAATTGTAGAAATAAATGAAACAGAGACGGAAAAAGAAAAACGAATTAAAAGAAATGAGGACAATATTAAAGACATATGGGACAATGTTAAACGCCCCAACATTCGAATCATAGGAGTCCCAGAAGAAGAAGACAAAAAGAAAAACCATGAGAGAATACTTGAGGAGATAATAGTTGAAAACTTCCCTAAAATGGGGAAGGAAATAATCACCCAAGTCCAAGAAACACAGAGAGTCCCTAACAGGATAAACCCAAGGCGAAATACCCCAAGGCACATATTAATCAAATTAGCAAGGATCAAACACAAAGAACAAATATTAAAAGCAGCAAGGGAAAAACAACAAATAACACACAAGGGGATCCCCACAAGGATAACAGCTGATCTTTCAGCAGAAACTCTTCAGGCCAGGAGGGAATGGCAAGACATACTTAAAGTGATGAAAGAAAGTAACCTACAGCCCAGATTACTATACCCAGCAAGGATCTCATTCAAATATGAAGGAGAAATCAAAAGTTTTACAGACAAGCAAAAGCTGAGAGAATTCAGCATCACCAAACCAGCTCTCCAACAAATGCTAAAGGATCTTCTCTAGACTGGAAACACAGAAAGGGTGTATAAACCCGAACCCAAAGCAATAAAGAAAATGGCAACGGGATCATACTTATCAATAATCACCTTAAACGTAAATGAGTTGAATGCCCCAACTAAAAGACAAAGGCTGGCTGAATGGATACAAAAACAAGAACCCCATATATGTTGTCTACAAGAGACCTACCTCAAAACGAGGGACACATACAGACTGAAAGTGAAGGGCTGGAAAAAGTTATTCCACGCAAATAGAGACCAAAAGAAAGCAGGAGTAGCAATACTCATATGAGATAAAATAGACTTTAAAACAAAGGCTATAAAAAGAGACAAAGAAGGAAACTACATAATGATCAAAGGCTCAATCCAAGAAGAAGATATAACAATTATAAATATTTATGCACACAACATAGGAGCACTGCAATATGTAAGATAATTGCTAACAAGTATGAAAGGGGAAATTAACAATAACACAATAATAGTGGGAGACTTTAATACCCCACTTACATCTATGGATAAATCAACTAAACAGAAAATTAACAAGGAAACACAAACTTTAAATGATACCATAGACCAGTTAGACCTAATAGATCTCTATAGGACATTTCACCCCAAAACAATGAATTTCACCTTTTTCTCAAGTGCACACAGAACCTTTTCCAGGATAGATCACATCCTGGGCCATAAATCTAGCCTTGGTAAATTCAAAAAAACTGAAATCATTCCAAGTATCTTTTCTGACCACAATGCAGTAAGATTAGATCTCAATTACAGGAGAAAAACTATTAAAAATGCCAACATATGGAGGCTGAACAACACGCTGCAGAATAATGAACAAATCATAGAAGAAATCAAAAGAGAAATCAAAATATGCATAGAAATGAATGAAAATGAAAACACAACAACCCAAAACCTCTGGGACACTGTAAAAGCAGTGCTAAGGGGAAGGTTCATTGTAATACAGGCACACCGCAAGAAACAAGAAAAAAGACAATTAAATAACCTAACTCTACATCTAAAGAAACTAGAAAAGGAAGAAATGAAGAACTCCAGGGTAAGTAGAAGGAAAGAAATGTTAAAAATTAGGGCAGAAATAATGGAAATGAAACAAAAGAGACCATAGCAAAATCAACAAATCCAAAAGCTGGTTCTTTGAGAAGATAAATAAAATTGACAAACCACTAGCCAGACTCATCAAGAAACAAAGGGAAAAGAACCAAATCAATAAAATTAGAAATGAAAATGGAGAGATCACAACCGACAACACAGAAATACAAAGGATTATTAGAGAATACTATCAGCAATCACCGAGTTTGTGGACATGAGTTTGAGTGAACTCCGGGAGTTGGTGATAGACAGGGAGGCCTGGCGTGCTGTGATTCATGGGGTCGCGGAGAGTCGGACACGACTGAGAGACTGAACTGAACTGAACTGAACTGAATCAGCAATTATATGGCAATAAAATGGATAACTTGGAAGAAATGGACAAATTCTTAGAAAAGTACAACTTTCCAAAACTGAACAAGGAAGAAACAGAAAATCTTAATAGACCCATCACTAGCACGGAAATTGAAACTGTAATCAGAAATCTTCCAAGAAACAAAAGCCCAGGTCCAGACGGCTTCACTGCTGAATTCTTCCAAAAATTTAGTGAAGAGCTAACACCTATTCTACTCAAACTCTTCCAGAAAATTGCTGAGGAAGGGAAACTTCCAAACTCATTCTATGAGGCCTGCTAAGTCGCTTCAGTCGTGTCTGACTCTGTGTGACCCCATAGACGGAAGCCCACCAGGCTGCCCCGTCCCTGGGATTCTCCAGGCAAGAACACTGGAGTGGGTTGCCATTTCCTACTCCAATGTGTGAAAGTGAAAAGTGAAAGTGAAGTCGCTCAGTCATGTCTGACCCTTAGCGACCCCATGGACTGCAGCCTACCAGGCTCCCCCTTCCCTGGGATTCTCCAGGCAGGAACACTGGAGTGGGTTGCCATTTCCTTCTGCCACCATCACCCTAATCCCAAAACCTTGTAAGGATCCCACAAAAAAAGAAAACTACAGGCCAATATCACTGATGAACATAGATTCAAAAATCCTTAACAAAATTCTAGCAATCAGAATCCAACAACACATTAAGAAGATCATACATCATGACCAAGTGGGCTTTATCCCAGGAATGCAAGGATTCTTCAATATCCGCAAATCAATCAACGTAATACACCACATTAACAAACTGAAAAGTAAAAATCATATGATTATCTCAATAGATGCAGAGAAAGCCTTTGACCAAAACCAACATCCATTTATGATAAAAACCCTCCAGAAGGTGGGAATCAAAGGGACATATCTCAACATAATAAAAGCTATATATGACAAACCCACAGCAAACATTATCCTCAATGGTGAAAAACTGAAAGCATTTCCCCTAAAGTCAGGAACAAGACAAGGGTGCCCACTCTCACCACTACTATTCAACATAGTTCTGGAAGTTTTGGCCACAGCAATCAGAGAAGAAAAAGACATAAAAGGAATCCATATTGGAAAAGAAGAAGTAAAACTTTCACTATTCGCTGATGACATGATCCTCTACACAGAAAACCCTAAAGACTCTACCAGAAAACTAATAGAGCTAATCAATGAATACAGTAAAGTTGCAGGATATAAAATCAACACACAGAAATCCCTTGCATTCCTATACACTAATCATGAGAAAATAGAAAGAGAAATTAAGGAAACTATACCATTCACTGTTGCAACAAAAAGAATTAAATACTTAGGAATATATCTACCTAAGGAAACAAAAGACCTGTACATAGAAAACTATAAAACACTAGTGAAAGTAATCAAAGAGGACATTGAAAGACGGAGAAATATACCATGTTCATGGATTGGAAGAATAAATATTGTGAAAATGAGTATACTACCCAAAGTAATTTATACATTCAATGTAATCTCTATCAAAATACCAACGATATTTTTCACAGAGCTAGAACAAATAATCTCACAATTTGTATGGAAATACAAAAAACCTCGAATAGCCAAAGCAATCTTGAGGAAGAAGAATGGAACTGGGGGAATCAACTTGCCGGACTTCAGGCTCTACTACAAAGCCACAGTCATCAAGATGGTATTGTACTGGCATAAAGACAGAAATATAGATCAATGGAACAAAATAGAAAGCCCAGAGATAAATCCACGCACCTATGGACACCTTATCTTCGACAAAGGAGGCAAGAATATAAAATGGACAAAAGACAGTCTCTTTAACAAGTGGTGCTGGGAAAACTGGTCAGCCACCCGTAAAAGAATGAAACTAGAACACTTCCTAACACCATACACAAAAATAAACTCAAAATGGATTAAAGATCTAAATGTAAGACCAGAAACTATAAAACTCCTAGAGGAGAACATAGGCAAAACACTCTCCGACATAAATCACAGCAGGATCCTCTATGACCCACCTCCCAGAATACTGGAAATAAAAGCAAAAATAAACAAATCGGACCTAATTAAAATTAAAAGCTTCTGCACAGCAAAGGAAACTCTAAGCAAGGTGAAAAGACAGCCTTCAGAATGGGAGAAAATAATAGCAAATGAAGCAACTGACAAAGGATTAATCTCCAAAATATACAAGCAGCTCCTGCAGCTCAATTCCAGGAAAATAAACGACCCAATCAAAAATTGGGCCAAAGAACTAAACAGACATTTCTCCAAAGAAGACATACAGATGGCTAACAAACACATGAAAAAATGCTCAACATCCCTCATAATCAGAGAAATGCAAATCAAAACCACAATGAGATACCATTACACACCAGTCAGAATGGCTGCTATCCAAAAGTCTACATGCAATAAATGCTGGAGAGGTTGTGGAGAAAAGGGAACCCTCTTACTCTGTTGGTGGGAATGCAAACTAGTACAGCCACTATGGAGAACAGTGTGGAGATTCCTTAAAAAACTGGAAATAGAACTGCCATATGATTCAGCAATCGCACTCCTGGGCATACACACCGAGGAAATCAGAATTGAAAGAAACACATGTACTCCAATGTTCACTGAAGCACTGTTTATAATAGCAAGGACATGGAAGCAACCTAGATGTCCATCTGCAGACGAATGGATAAGAAAGCTTTAGGACATATACACAATGGAGTATTATTCATCCATTAAAAAGAACACATCTGAATCAGTTCTAATGAGGTGGATACAACTGGAGCCAATTATACAGAGTGAAGTAAGCCAGAAAGAAAAACATCAATACAGTATACTAACGCATATATATGGAATTTAGAAAGATGTAACCTTAACCCTGTGTACGAGACAGCAAAAGAGACACAGGGGTATAGAACAGTCTTTGGGACTCTGTGGGAGAAGGTGAGGGTGGGATGATTTGGGAGAATGGCATTGAAACATGTATATTATCATATGTGAAACGAATCACCAGTCCAGGCTCGACACATGATATAGGATGCTCGGGACTGGTGCACTGGGATGAACCAGAGGGATCAGATGGGGAGGGAGGTGGGAGGGGGGTTCAAGATGGGGAACGCATGTACACCCAGGGCAGATTTATGTCAATGTATGGCAAAACCAACCAATATAATATTGTAAAGTAATTATCCTTCAATAAAAAAATTTTTTAAAAAATTAAATTAAACAACTCTTTCTGGCTTACTTCACTCTGTATAATAGGCTCCAGTTTCATTCACCTCATTAGAACTGATTCAAATGTATTCTTTTTAATGGCTGAGTAATACAGTATACTAATGCATATATATGGAATTTAGAAAGATGATAATGATAACCTTGTATACGAGACAGCAAAAGAGACACAGATATATAGAACAGTCTTTTGGACTCTGTGGGAGAGGGCGAGGGTGGGATGATTTGGGAGAATGGCATTGAAATATGTATATTATTATATGTGAAACAAATTGTCAGTCCAGGTTCGATGCATGAGACAGGGTGCTCAGGCCTGGTGCACTGGGATGACCCTGAGGGATAGGATGGGGAGGGAGGTTGGGGGGAATTCAGGATGGGGAACACATGTACACCCATGGCTGATTCATATCAATGTATGGCAAAACCAATACAATATTGTAAAGTAATTATCCTCCAATTAAAATAAATAAATTTACATAAAAAATACCTCCCAAGAGCTAAAGGCACACTGTCTATTCACATCTAACACTGTAACCAACCATAAAATCATTACTTATTTTCAACTTAATAATCAAGTGATACTTCTCAAACAAGCTGTTTTCAATCCTGATAGCTCTTTATTTTCTTTAATAAATTTGCTATTTACAATAGGTGTCCATCATGAGAATAATCAAAATTAGATGAATGTGACAAAAGACTGACAGTGTTTCACACCTCTGAATGAAACCGAGTCAAGAATGGGAGAAAGAGTTGCAAAATAAGACTACTGCAATGCTACTTACAGTCTTGCAATAAACCAGCAATACATCCATCTCAAGAGCTATCATCTCACTTCCAACTTCTTCCCCTCAAGAACAATTTGAACCTCTTTGGCATCCAAAGTCTCGTAGGTCAATAAAGCTTCTTCCAGATTCTTGTGCTCTTTTGCATGAGGCTTCAAGATATATTTTGCTCACTCATATGAATTCTGAAATACAAAGCAGATATGTAAAAGGCAGAAACGTTAGAGGCAAAACCAAAAACGGGGAGGGGGGAACCCTTTATGTACTCAAAGCTACTTAAGAAATAAAAGTATACACTACTCATCTGCTTTCTAAGTAAGGTCTGTAAACACAGAAATCTATTTCTTTATTCAATATACATGCTAAAAGTAAAAAAAAATTAAACAATTCTAAAAATTAAACAATGTCATTGTATAGTCTATATATACATGTCATATTTTTATTACTGATATATCTAATCTAGGACATCATTCTGAAAAAGCGGCGCTCCTACTTTGAAACAGAGCACTATAGTACATACAAAGCTATGATGGTTAGTCTAACCCACTCGCACACTGCGTGAAGACTCTTAGTGGCTACATTCAGTATTTCATTCAGTTTTCTTTACTTATGGAGCCCACACTAGGTGATTTTCAAATTGTACCTATTTAATCAGGTAAATCACAACCCCGAAATTGCTGTATAGCAAAAAGGAAATCATCAGAACAAACAGCACATGAAAAAAGAGTTTCATGCAAGCCTGACATTAAACTCTACATAAATGATCAAATAAAAGAGCAGTGGCATCTGTCAGGAGACAGAAAATATAACAGAAAGTGGCATGAAAAATCCGGCACAGATGATTTACAAAGAAAAAAAGCTGCTTTACGTACATGTAATTTTAACCACACAGTCAAAGGCTTTGGTGTAGTCAATAAAGCAGAAAGAGATGTTTTTCTGGATCTCTCTTGCTTTTTCTATGATCCAACGGATGTTGGCAATTTGATCTCTGGTTCCTTTGCCAGTTCTAAATCCAGCTTGAATATTTGGAACTTCTTGGTTCGTGTACTGTTGAAGCCTGGCTTGGAGAATTTTAAGTATTAATTTAATAGCGTGTGAGATGAGTGCAATTGTGAGGTAATTTGAACATTCTTTGGCATTGCCTTTCCTTGGGATTGGAATGAGAACTGACCTTTTCCAGTCAGTGGCCACTACTGAGTTTTCCAAATTTGCTGGCATATTGAGTGTAGCACTTTAACAGCATCATCTTTTAGGATTTGAAATAGCTCAACTAGAATTCCATCACCTCCACTAGCTTTATTCATAGTGATGGTCCACTTCCTAAGGCCTACCTGATGTGAAGAGCCAACTCATTGGAAAAGACCCCGATGCTGGGAAAGATCAAAGGCAGCAGGAGAAGGGGATGACAGAGGATGAGATGGTTGGGTGCCGTCACTGACTCAATGGATATGAACTTGAGCAAGTTCTGGGAGCTGGTGATGGACAGGGAAGCCTGGGTGTGCTGCAGTCCATGGGGTCACAAAGAATCAGATACAGCTGAGTGACTGAAGTGAAAATGAGAATACAGGTTACAAACACCTCCTTTCCTCGGTAGCGGGCCAATTCTCAACAGGAGCAATGTGTACTGGGTGACGGGTCCAGTCACCGTGTTATCTGATCCAGATTGAGTAGGTGAACAGTTAATCCCACTGGGGGATTGACTGTAAGTAGAGGAAGGTACATGGGAGACCCTGTGAGTGAATGACCACTCAAAAAAGTATGCTTGTTTAACAACAAAACCAAGCAACAGAAGCATGTGAAGTGCTCCAAAACAATAAAACTATGATGGCAGGAGACCACATCCTGCCCAGTGAGCTCAGTAAGTTAATAATTTCTAGGACATGCTCCTCTGGACACACAAAAAACAAAAATACAAGGAAATGGTGACATTAGACTGAATCTGAGCTGATTTTCCATATTTTGGCATTTGTTACCATTCTTCTAATTTCAACAGTGCCAGGACAGTTGTGGCTGGACCACATAGGGACAAGAAAACTCCCCTGGACCAACATGGCAAAGGAGCTGTTGGCGGGACCTTGATGTCTACTCAAGAATGAGGAAGAAGGTGACCTCTCTCCCTCTCCATTTTCTTCTGATGATAAATATGTAGCTCAATAGTAATTCTCACATGCATCCTATACTAATAGATCATTTTTTACCTATCATTAAGGAGAATCTCAGGGACGGCGGAGGCTGCTGTCTATGGAGTTGCACAGAGTCGGACACGACTGAAGAGACTTAGCAGCAGCAGCAGGGGCCTCCCAGGTGGTGCTAGGGTAAAGGATCCACCTGCCAAAGCAGGAGACCCGGCTCAATCCCTGGATCAGGAAGATCCCCTGGAGAAGGGCATGGCAACCAACTCCAGTATTCTTGCCTGGAAAATCCCATGGACAGAGGATCCTGGCAAGTTACAGTCCACGGGGCCACAGAGAGTCAGCCACGACTAAAGCAACCGAGCATACACACGTGAATTCTTTCTGCACCTGGTTATACAGAATCCCTTGGTGAAATCTCCCCCTATGCATACACACAATCCTGCAGTTTCAATCCCTACCATGTCTTTTCATAAAAATTATGTCTGAGTTAAGAAATAGACTGCACAGGTTCATACAGAAAAAGACTCAACCCAGTAAGACAAGTGGAGAAGGAAATGGCAACCCATTCCATTATTCTTGCCTGGAGAATCCCATGGATAGAGGAGCCTGGCGGGCTACAGTATATGGGGTTGCACAGAGTCAGACATGACTGAAGTGACTTAGCATAGCATAACATAGTAAGAAAAGACTTCAGACCCAGCCAAGCCTACCAACTCAGTGACCTCTATCCACTTCTCTCAACTTGAGTGTGTCTACTTTTAAAGGCTGACACATAGGTGTAGCTTGTTCCCTGGAAACTATGACTCCATCTTTGTTTGGCAGGGGGTGGGGGGGTGGATTCCCACAATCCATCCTCAAACCCTTTGTACTTGCTTCTGGCACCAGATCTGAAAGGGCGAAGCAGTTGTTTAAAATTCCCAACAAATAAATAAAATTTCCTGACAAAATATAAAATTCCAAGACATTTTTGGTTGCCTTCAAAGGAACAGCAGATTTTTTTTGAAGAAGACCCAAAACTTCCTAGTGCTGCAGAACAGAAAGACAAATTGAGAGGAACTATTTTGATAAATCTTCGCTTGTACCCTGTAATTCTCAACTGTATCTGCATAAAATAATAAATTGTAGAGCTTAAAACACATATGTATCCATCAGGAGGGATAGTGTTGTTTAAAAAAAACACAAAATAACAAATGCTGGTAAAGATGTGGAGAAGTTGGAACTCTTCTGCACTGCTGCAGGGAATGCAAAATGGTATAGGAACTCTGGAGAATGAATAATGGTTCTAAAAATAATTAACCATGGAACTACCACAAGTTCCAGCAATTCCACGTGTGGGTATATACTCAGAATAACTGAAAGCAGAAATTCAAACAGATATTTGTACCTAATGTTCATAGCTGCATTTTCACAATAGCCAAAATGTGTAAGCAGCCCAAGGGTACATGAATGGATGAATGGATCCAGAAAATGTGGCACATTCAGTTCGGTTCAGTCGCTCAGTCGTGACCGACTCTTTGAGACCCCATGAAGCACAGCATACCAGGTTTCCCTGTCCATCACCAACTCCCGGAGTTCACTCAAATTCATGTCCATCGAGTCGGTGATGCCATCCAGCCATCTCATTCTCTGTCGTCTCCTTCTCCTCCTGCCCCCAATCCCTCCCAGCATCAGAGTCTTTTCCAGTGAGTTAACTCTTCACATGAGGTGGCCAAAGTATTGGAGTTTCAGCTTTAGCATCAGTCCTTCCAATGAACACCCATTATTCAGCCTTAAAAAGGAAAGGAATTGTGAGGCTACAAGGATGAACCTTGAGGACATCAGGTCAACTGAAATGTCAGTCACAAAAGGACAGACGCTGCATAATTCCACTTACAGCGGAACTAAGAGGAGTCAAATAAGAGAGACAGAAAGTAGACTGTGGTTGCGAGGGGCTGGGCAGGGGGGACGAGGGAGGGGTGTTTAATTGGTGAGGCAGGGCTTCAGTTTGGGACGATGGACATGACCTGGGGATGACGGTTGTGATAGCTACACAGCAGTGTGATGTGCTTAACACCACAGAAAATATATGAAACAGTAAATTTTATATTATGTATATTTTACCACAATTTTTTCACATAAACACACAGGAAGTGTACCAAATCTGCCCCACATAAATTAAGTCAAATGTTCATGGATTAACCCCAGCAGCTACACTTTAACTGGGTGTTTAGTGATTCTCGTGTGAGGCAGGAAGAAAATCTTTCCAAATTAGCAGAGGATTCCTGTTGAGATACCACTTCCTGAACACCTCTACTGGTTTTCATTCTTCCCAATACTTATTAGTAGGTTAGATGAACCAGGTTTGAGATAAAATTATTATTTTTTATATATGGGAACACCTTTGAAGTATTTTAATCAATTTCTAGCTCTGATTTACAATTTAGTAACACATTAGGTCACTCAAAGAAGGCTGAGTGCCGAAGAATTGATACTTTCAAACTGGTGCTGGAGAAGACTATTGAGAGTCCCTTGGACTAAGCAAGGAGACCCAACCAGTCAATCTTAAAGAAAATCAATCTTGAGTATTCATTTGATGCTGAAGCTGAAGCTCCAATACTCTGGCCACCTGATGTGAAGAGCCGACTCATTGAAATAGACCCTGATGCTGGGAAACATAGAGGGAAGGAGGAGAAGGGGACAACAGAGGATGAGATGGTCAGATGGCATCGCCAACTCAATGGACACAAGTTTGAGCAAACTCTGAGAGATGGTAAAGGACAAGAAAACCTGGCATGCTGCAGTCCATGGGATCACAAAGAGTCAGGCATGACTTAGCACCTGAATAACAACAAAAGATCAATGAAAAGAAATGAATATAATCTCCTTCTTGTCACCTACATAGACTACTGTGGTATGACTCAAGCGAGGTAACATTCATCTTGATTGTAACTTAGAAACTAAAAACACAGGGCTTCCCTGATGGGCCAGTGGTTAAGAATCTGCCTGCCAATGCTGGAGACATGGGTTCCATATCTGGTCTAGGAAGATTCCACAACTAAGTCCATGCGCCTGTGCTCCAGAGCTCGGGAGCTGCAGCTACTGAAGCCTGCTCACCCTAAGCCTATGCTCCACAACAAGAGAAGCCACACACCACAACTTCAGAGTAGACCCTGCTCACCACAGTTAGAAAAAAGCCCATGCAGCAACAAAGATCCAAAACAGCCAAACATAAATAAATGAATGTTTTTTCTAACAGAGAGACACACATAGAGAGAGAATGTCCAGAAATGTTGTCCAAATAAAATGGCTGTGTAGATTCAACAACTGTAGATAAAAAATTACAGTAAGCAACAATTATACAGCCAGACGAAATAGAAAGTTGAAAATGTAAAGGCAGTGGAAATTATCCAAAATCAGATAAAGGCTACAGAAAATTTTACTCTTAAAAACAAAACAAACAAACAAAAAAAAAACAGTTCTTAAGAGTAAGAAAAGTGTTTGCAACAAAAATAATAAAATACCTAGGAATAAATATCAATAACCCCAGATATGCAGATGACACCACCCTTATGGCAGAAAGTGAAGAGGAACTAAAAAGCCTCTTGATGAAAGTGAAAGAAGAGAGTGAAAAAGTTGACTTAAAGCTCAACATTCAGAAAACTAAGATCATGGCATCTGGTCCCATCACTTCATGGGAAATAGATGGGGAAACAGTGGAAACAGTGTCAGACTTTATTTTTTTGAGCTCCAAAATCACTGCGGCTGCTGATAAAAGACGCTTACTCCTTGGCAGGAAAGTTATGACCAACCTAGATAGCATATTAAAAAGCAGAGACATTACTTTGCCAACGAAGGTCTGTCTAGTCAAGGCTATGGTTTTTCCAGTGGTCACGTGTGGATGTGAGAGTTGGACTGTGAAGAAAGCTGATCACCGAAGAATTGATGCTTTTGAACTGTGGTGCTGGAGAAGACTCTTGAGAGTCCCTTGGACTGAAAGGAGATCCAACCAGTCCATCCTAAAGGAGATCAGCCCTGGGTGTTCACTGGAAGGACTGATGCTAAATCTTAAACTCCAATACTTTGGCCTCACGCGAAGAGTTGACTCACTGGAAAAGACTCTGATCATGGGAGGGATTGGGGGCAGGAGGAGAAAGGGACGACAGAGAATGAGATGGCTGGATGGCATCACCGACTCGATGGACATGAGTTTGAGTGAAGTTTGGGAGTTGGTGATGGACAGGGAGGCCTGGTGTGCTGTGATTCATGGGGTCCCAAAGAGTCAGACATGACTCAGCGACTGAACTGAATTGAACTGAATCCTACCTAAAGACTCATAAGACCTGTATGCAAAAAACAGTAAGACACTGATGAAAGAAATCTAAGACGACACAAACAGATGGAAAGACATACCATATTCCTGGACTGGAAGAATAAATATTGTGAAAATGACTATACTATCTAAAGCAAACAACAGATTCAATGCAATCCCTATAAATTACCAAAGGTATTTTTTTTCACAGACTTAGAACAAATAATTTTACAATTGATTTGGAAGCACAAAAGACCCCAAATAGCCAAAGCAATATTAAGAAAGAAAAGCAGAGCTGGAGGAATCAACCTTCCTGGCTTCAGATATACTACAGAGCTACAGTCATTGAAACAGTATGGTACTGGCACAAAAACAGAAATACAGATCAATGGAACAAGGTAGAAAGCCCAGAGATAAACTCATGCACATATTGGCACCTTATCACTGACAAAGGAGACAAGAACATACAATGAAGAAAAGACATCCTCTTCAATAAGTGGTGGTGAGAAAACTGAACAGCTATGTGTAGAAGACTGAAATTAGAAAACTTCCTAACACCATATACAAAAATAAACTCAAAACAGGTTAAAGATCTAAATGTAAGACCAGAAACAATAAAACTCTTAGAGTTAAACATAAGTAGAACTCTGTATGACATAAATCACAGTAAGATCCCCTATGACACACCTCCCAGATTATGGAAATAGAAACAAAAACAAAACATATCAGTTCAGTTCAGTCACTCAGTCATGTCCGACTCTTTGCGACCCCGTGAATCACAGCACGCCAGGCCTCCCTGTCCATCACCAACTCCCGGAGTTCACTCAAACTCATGTCCATTGAGTCGGGGATACCATCCAGCCATCTCATTCTCTGTCGTCCCCTTCTCCTCCTGTCCCCAATCCCTCCCAGGATCAGAGTCTTTTCCAGTGAGTCAACTCTTCTCACGAGGTGGCCAAAATATTGGAGTTTCAGCTTTAGCATCAGTCCTTCCAATGAACACCCAGGATTGATCTCCTTTAGAATGGACTGGTTGGATCTCCTTGCAGTCCAAGGGACTCTCAAGAGTCTTCTCCAACACCACAGTTCAAAAGCATCAATTCTTTGGTGATCAGCTTTCTTCACAGTCCAACTCTCACATCCACACATAACCACTGGAAAAACCATAGTCTTGACTAGACGGACCTTGGTTGGCAAAGTAATGTCTCTGCTTTTTAATATGCTATCTAGGTTGGTCATAACTTTCCTGCCAAGGAGTAAGCGTCTTTTAATTTTATGGCTGCAATCAGAAGCTGCAGTGATTCTGGAGCTCAAAAAAATAAAGTCTGACACTGTTTCCACTGTTTCCCCATCTATTTCCCATGAAGTGATGGGACCAGATGCCATGATCTTAGTTTTCTGAATGTTGAGCTTTAAGCCAACTTTTTCACTCTCTTCTTTCACTTTCATCAAGAGGCTTTTTAGTTCCTCTTCACTTTCTGCCATAAGGGTGGTGTCATCTGCATATCTGAGGTTATTGATATTTCTCCCAGCAATCTTGATTCCAGCTTGTGCTTCTTCCAGCCCAGCGTTCCTCATGATGTACTCTGCATATAAGTTAAATAAGCAAGGTGACAATATACAGCCTTGACGTACTCCTTTTCCTATTTGGAACCAGTCTGTTGTTCCATGTCCAGTTCTAACTGTTGCTTCCTGACCTGATATAGATTTCTCAGGAGGCAAGTCAGGTGGTCTGGTACTCCCATCTCTTTCAGAATTTTCCACAGTTTATTGTGATCCACACAGTCAAAGGCTTTGGCATAGTCAATGAAGCAGAAATAGATGTTTTTCTGGAACTCTCTTGCTTTTTCCATGATCCAGCAGATGTTGGCAATTTGATCTCTGGTGCCTCTGCCTTTTCTAAAACCAGCTGGAACATCTGGAAGTTCACGGTTCACGTATTGCTGAAGCCTGACTTGGAGAATTTTGAGCATGACTTTACTAGCGTGTGAGATGAGTGCAACTGTGCAGTAGTTTGAGCATTCTTTGGCATTGCCTTTCTTTGGGATTGGAGTGAAGACTGACCTTTTCCAGTTCTGTGGCCACTGCTGAGTTTTCCAAATTTGCTGGCATATTGAGTGCAGCACTTTCACAGCATCATCTTTCAGGATTTGAAATCATTCACTTGGAATTCCATCACCTCCACTAGCTTTGTTCGTAGTGATGCTTTCTAAGGCCCACTTGACTTCACATTCCAAGATGTCTGGCTCTAGGTCAGTGATCACACCATCGTGATTATCTTCGTCATGAAGATCTTTTTTGTACAGTTCTTCTGTGTATTCTTGCCACCTCTTCTTAATATCTTCTGCTTCTGTTAGGTCCATATCATTTCTCTCCTTTATCGAGCCCATCTTTGCATGAAATGTTCCCTTGGTATCTCTAATTTTCTTGAAGAGATCTCTTGTCTTTCCTATTCTGTTGTTTTCCTCTATTTCTTTGCATTGATCACTGAGGAAGTCTTTCTTATCTCTCCTTGCAATACTTTGGAACTCTGCATTCAGATGCTTTATATCTTTCCTTTTCTCCTTTGCTTTTTGCTTCTCTTCTTTATGGAGACTAATAAAACTTAAAAGCTTTTGCAGAGCAAGGGAAACTACAAACAAGATGAAAAGGGAACCCTCAGAATGAGGGAAAATAATTGCAAATGAAGAAACTGACAAAGGATTAATCTCCAAAATATACAAGCAGCTCATGCAGCTCAATATTGAAAAACCAACAACCCAATCAAAAAATAGGCAGACATTTGTCCAAGGAAGACGTACAGATGACCAATAAACACATGAAAAGATGCTCAACATCACTCATTATTAGAGCAATTAAAATTAAAACTATATGAAGTATGACTTCACATGGTTAGAATGAAAGTTTTAGTCACTCAACTGCAACCCCATGGAACACTAACCCACCAGGTTTCTCTGTGGGATTCTCCAGGCAAGAATACTGGAGTGGGTTGCCATTTCCTTCTCCAAGGGATATTCCCAACCCAGGGATTAAATCTGGGACTCCTGTACTGCAGGCAGATTTTTTACTGTCTGAGCCACCAGGGAAGCCCTCAGTTAGAATGAAGTGAAGTGAAGTAAATGTCAATCAGTCGTGTCTGACTCTTTGCAACCCCATGGACTATACAGTCCATGGAATTCTCCAGGCCAGAATACTGGAATGGGTAACCTTTCCCTTCTCCAGGGTATCTTCCCAACCCAGGGATCGAACCCAGGTCTCCTGCGTTGCAGGCGATTCTTTACCAGCTGAGCCACAAGGGAAGCCCAAGAATACTGGAGTGGGTAGCCTATCCCTTCTCCAGAAGATCTTCCTGACCCAGACTGGGTCCTCCTGCATTGCAGGCAGATTCTTACCAACTGAGCTATCAGGGAAGCCCTTGGTTAGAATGGCCATCATCAAAAAAAAAAAAAAATCTACAAATGCTGGAGAGGATGTGGAGAAAACGGAACCCTCTTACACTGTTACAGGGAATGTAAATTGATACAGCCACTATGAAGAACAGTATGGAGATTCCTTAAAAAACTAGGAATAAATCGACAACATGACCCAGCAATCCCTGGGTATATACCCTGAGAAAGCCACAATTCAAAAATACACATGTACCTCAATGCTCACTGCAGCATTATTTACAATAATGCTGGACACAGAAGCAACCTAGATGTCCATCAACAGCTGAATGGATAAAGAAGATGTGTTACATATATACAATGGAATATTACTCAGTCATGAAAAGGAATGAATTTGAGTCAGTTATAGTGAGGTGGATGAACACAGAGTTTGTTATACAGAGTAAAGTAAGACAAAGAAGTATTATATATGTGTGTGTCAATCAATTGTGTCTTACCCTTTGCGACCCCATGGTCTGTATGTAGCTTGCCAGGCTCCTCTGTCCATGGAACTTCTCCAGCTGGAATACTGGAGTGGGTTGCCATATCCTACTCAAGGGTATCTTCCTGACCAAGGAATCACACTTGTGTCTCTTACATTGGCAGGCAGATTCTGAGCCACCTGGGAATATTAAAGCATATATAGAGAATCTAGAAAAATGGTACTGATGAACCTAGTAGAGAACAGACTTGTGGATACAGGGGAGGAAGGAGAGGGTGGGACACATTGGGAGAGTGGCACTGACGTATCCACACTACCATGCGTAAAACAGTGAGTGGGAAGCTGCTATGTAGCACAGGGAGCTCAGCTCCACGCTCTGTGATGACCTAGCAGGGTGGGATGCGGGGATGGGAGGGAGGCTCACGAGGGAGGGGATATATATATAATTATCAGTGATTGACGTTATTCTAAAACCAACAAACACTGTAAAGCAATTTCTGCCAGGAAAAAAAAAAGTGTGAATTTGATGCTTTCAGACCTGAATTTGTGGCTTTTTGATTCCTGATCTTCTCAACCCCCATAGCAACAATGATGCAGATCAGCAGCAGAAAACTATGGTATCAAGGGACAGCAAGGGAATTCCAGAAAAACATCTACCTCTGCTTCATTGACTACACTAAAACCTTTGACTGCATGGATCACAACAAACTGTGGAAAATTCTTAAAGAGATGGGAATACCAGATCATCTTACCTGTCTCCTGAGAAACCTGTATGCAGGTCAAGAAACAACAATTAGAACCTTGTATGGAACAACTGACTGGTTCAGGGTTGAGAAAGGAATATACCAAGGATATTTACTGTCTGCTGTTTACTTAACTTAGATGTTAAGTACATCATGGGAAATGCCAGGTTGAATGAGTTACAAGCTAGAATCAAGATTGCTGGGAGAAATAGCAACAACCTCAGATATGTGGATGATACCACTCTAATGGCATAAAGTGAAGAGGAACTAAAGAGCCTATTGATGAGGGTGCAGGAGAGTGAAAAAGCCGGCTTAAAACTCATTATTTAAAAAACTAAGATCATGGAATATGGTCCCATCACTTAATGGCAAATAGAAGGGGGAAAGGTGGAAACAATGACAGATTTCCTCTCCTTCAGTTCAGTTCAGTTCAATTCAGTCGCTCAGTCGTGTCTGACTCTCCAAGACCCCATGAATCACAGCACGCCAGGCCTCCCTGTCCATCACCAACTCCCGGAGTTCACTCAAACTCATGTCCACAGAGTCGGTGAGCCATCCAGCCATCTCATTCTTGGTCGTCCCCTTCTCCTCCCACCCCCAATCCCTCCTAGCATCAGAGTCTTTTCCAGTGAGTCAACTCGTCGCATGAGGTGGCCAAAGTATTGCAGTTTCAGCTTTAGCATCAGTGAACACCTTCCAATGAACACCCAGGATTGATCTCCTTTAGAATGGACTGGTTGGATCTCCTTGCAGTACAAGGGACTCCCAAGAGTCTTCTCCAGCACCACAGTTCAAAAGCATCAATTATTCAGTGATCAGCTTTCTTCACAGTCCAACTCTCACATCCATACATGACCATGGGAAAAACTATAGCCTTGACTAGACAGACCTTGGTTGGCAAAGTAATGTCTCTGCTTTTTAATATACTATCAAGGTTGGTCATAGCTTTCCTTCCAAGGAGTAAGCGTCTTTTAATTTCATGGCTGCAATCAGCATCTGTAGTGATTTTGGAGCCCCCAAAAATAAAGTCTGACACTGTTTCCACTGTTTCCCCATCTATTTCCCATGAAGTGATGGGACCAGATGCCATGATCTTCGTTTTCTGGATGTTGAACTTCAAGCCAACCTTTTCACTCTCCTCTTTCACTTTCATCAAGAGGCTTTTGAGTTCCTCTTCACTTTCTGCCACAAGGGTAGTGTCATCTGCATATCTGAGGTTATTGATATTTCTCCAGCAATCTTGATTCCAGCTTGTGTTTCTTCCAGCCCAGCGTTCCTCATGATGTACTCTGCATATAAGTTAAATAAGCAAGGTGACAATATACAGCCTTGACGTACTCCTTTTCCTATTTGGAACCAGTCTGTTGTTCCATGTCCAGTTCTAACTGTTGCTTCCTGACCTGCATACAGGTTTCTCAAGAGGCAGGTCAGGTGGTCTGGTATTCCCATCTCTTTCAGAATTTTCCACAGTTTATCACAGCCGCTGGTGACTGCAGCCAAGAAATTAGAAGACAGTTGCTTCTTGGCAGGAAAGCTGTAACAAACCTAGACAGTGTCTTAAAGACCAAAGACACCACATTGCTGACAAAGGCCCGACTAGTCAAAACTATGGTCTTTCCAGTAGTCATGTACAGATGTGAGAATTGGACCATAAATAAAGTTGAGCACTGGAAAATTGATGCTTTTGAACTGTGGTGCTAGAGAAGACTCTTGAGAGTCCCTTTGACAGCAAGGAGATCAAACCAGTCAATCCTAAAGGAAATCAACCCTGAATATTCATTGGAAATACGGATACTGAAGCTCCAACACATGTGCCACCTGATGGGAAGAGCCGACTCATTGGAAAAGATCCTGATGCTAGGAAAGATTGAAGGCAGAAGGAGAAGGGGGTGACAGAGAATGAGATGGTTGGATGGCATCACCGAGGCAATGTACATGAACTTGGGTAAACGCCAGGAAATTGCAGGGGACAGGGAAGCCTGGCATGGGGTCTCGAAGAGCCAGACAGGACTTGGTGACTGACCGACAACAACAACAAATGAACACTGGACTGTTCACTAAGTGGCAAGTAGCAGTACAATGCTATAGTATACATTTATCTTGTGATTTGGGGGAAATAATGTATGAAACATATGCTTACAGATATTTCCTAACAATATATTGGACTTTGAAGATGTTTTTTAAATGTTTCCTCAAAATGTAATAAGGCTAAATCCTAAAATAATGTATATACACACAAAAGTGTACAAATGAAAGTGAAAGTCACTCAGTCATGTGTCACTCTTTGCGACCCCATGTATTATACATGGAATTCTCCAGGCCAGAATACTGTAGTGGTTAGCCTTTCTCTTCTCCAGGGATCGAACCCAGGTCTCCCACATTGCAGGCAGATTCTTTACCAGCTGAACCATAAAGGAAGCTCAAGAATACCAGATTGGGTAGCCTATCCCTTCTCCAGCAGATCTTCCCGACCCAGGAATCAAACCGGGGTCTCCTGCATTGCAGGTAGATTCTTTACCAATCGAGCTATGAGGGAAGCCCAAGTGTACAAATGATGGTGCGCATATATGATTTCTCCAAAACTTCTCCTGATGGGTAATCATTTCTTTCCTAAATAAACTATTTTTTAACATAAGACACATAACAGTTGAATATACTTAGTGAATGGTATGTGTGTTAGTCGCTCAGTTGTGTGGAACTCTTTGCGACCCCATTGACCATAACCTGCCAGGCTCCTCCATCCATGGGATTTTCCAGGGAAGAATACTGGAGCAGATTGCCATTTCCTTCTCCAAGTGAATGGTATAGATGCATATAAAACCTAGCCACGTGAAGCATGAAGCTAGAGGCTGGAGGAACTGAAAACGTCTGAGTGTTAAAAACGACAAAGCAGAAAATAAATCATTAACCATGTGGTTAATCAACCCACTATCCATAAGTCACCAGCTTTCTCAAAAGATTACACTGCTTTGATTGGTTTGATAATTAATGTTTCTTAAATCAACACAGAGCCAGGGGTTAGGCTACCGATTCTGTTTGCTTTGTGCATTAATTCTGCCTGTGACTGGTGGTTCAGTATATTAATAAATGCTTGTCCATAACTGACCCTCTGTTTTCTTGCTTGAGAAACCAAAGTGGACAGTGGACACACTTAAATTGGATTGAACAGTGAACTTCAGTTCTTTCTAGGGACACGGTGAAACAAGTCTATTCAACTGACCACACACTAAACATCTTTTGATCTGCCCTGAAGTTAAACATCATCATCAAAATGTTTTGTGGAGACTATGTGAGTATAATGGCTATTTCCATAAAACTTTACAGTTTTTTGAGATGTGAATCTTGTTTACAAAATTTCATATGTGGTTCTTGACATTTTCAACAGGAAATATTGGTGTTTTGATTTATCTTCATTAAAGTTTTAATGAGTAGGTGTTCAATGTAACTATTAAACAAACTTTGTGTTATTAAATATCAAATCCGTGTTAATTTTGAAATAATGTATTCTCTAGAGGCAATTCAGTTATCCCTACTTTCTAAAGTTACCTGACTCAGAATTCTAACTGAAGTAGTAATAAGCTATTTTTGTCTCCATACTTACTTCTCTCTATAAGAAACTAAAAGTAAACCTGATTGCTAATTTTTATTTAAAATCTGTGGTATGTTCAGAAAATATAGTTTATTTTTTAACAATTATTTTAAATTTAAACAAATGTAAGACTTGGTTTAGTCATTTTATTTTTTTTCCTTGTCTGAGTCACTTTGATCCAATTACTCTAACAGTCCATGAACTTTGGAAGAGCCTATAGAGACACTGAGTTATTTAAATATACATCATTTGAAAAGATATCCACTTCGCACAGCCTTGGAAATTATATATACATTTGTTGAGGATTTTCTAAAAATCTGTATCATTAAAAATGCTTTCCAGAAGCCTTTTATTTTTAGTGCAAAAATTTTATGCAAGAAAAGAAAACAATTATTTGGTTAAACTTTGGCACAAAAATGATGTTATTTATCTATTTACAAAGTATTAATCCCTAGAAATTTTTATTTACTTATATTGCTTTTCAAATTAAATATTGAATGGGACCTAAAAAGTAGCTACTTTCCATCACTGTTGGTTCATGAATCTTAATTTTATCTTGAGATTTCAGGATCTTATTTGCAGTTGAAACTTACTTTATCATCTTATTAATTGTAAGGCAGTTACATTCTACTATAGAAACAGAAGTTGTTGCATAATTTAGGCCAGCACAGTAAATGATTTAATTTGTAAAAGTTGTTTTCTCCCAATTATTACTTTCAAAAATTGTATGTGGATGAATAGAAAATTTCTCCCTTTTTGTTCATTCAAGTACAATTATTTGGAAGTAATTAAAACTATATTCTGTGTGGTACACACGGTTTTATATTAACATGCCTAGAAAATCCCATGGATGGAGGAGCCTGGTAGGCTGCAGTCCCTGGGGTCGCTAAGGGTCGGACACGACTGAGCGACTTCACTTTTCACTTTCACACATTGGAGAAGGAAATGGCAACCCACTCCAGTGTTCTTGCCTGGAGAATCCCAGGGACGGGGGAGCCTGGTGGGCTTCCGTCTATGGGGTCACACAGAGTCGGACACGACTGAAGTGACTTAGCAGCAGCAGCAGCAGCAGCCAATCTATCAAAAGATATATTCATAGAATATTTAAATTACATTTCAGAGACTACTAAAAGTTACCAGTGACAACAAGCTTTTAAATAAATGCAATGGTTTCCCATGCTTCTGTAGACAAAGAAGAAAATCAGAGATTAAAGAGCTGGATTTCAGCAGACCTAAACTTTCATTTTAAGTGTTCTGATCCTCTATTTCAGAGATAAATATTAGGTTTTATGAATTATCTCAGAAAATTTTGATGAAAAATGGTTTTACATAATCATGTTATTATATTTTCATATTTATATTCTTTAGGATATATATTTATAAATCCAGTTATATATATATCCTTAAGATTTATGGACTAGCTGGGAAGAATTGGATATTAAAGAGGCCAATATATAAGGTCAGGTTCACCTGTTTAATCTCCATTATGGGTGTGTGTCCTTCAGCAAAAGGCAGGCTTTTGCACAATAAGTAAAAGTCCTCAAGTCATACTTACTGACTGGGTTGCTTGTTAAACTATTAAGTTTAAACTAAAGTTAAATTATCAACTGAGCCTTCTTCTGAGCAGCTGATTGAATGACACCTGAATTCACCCTCTTGGTATAAACACATGATTATCTTTAGAGCCACCAAAATAATGCATTATGTCAGTTACAAAACATAGAAAATTTAAAGAGAAATCAAGCAAGAGGCAAGAATTAGAGAAAAGCAGTTACATTTCTATAGGAAAAAAGCACATGTACTCCTTGAAAATTACTTTCCAGAATTTTGGAGTTAGATGACCCTCAGGGATTAAAGTAATTCAAGTGGGTTAGTTACATCAAGAAGGTAAATTCACCTTCCTGTAAGTATTTTACAGGTGTGCTTAACTGTAAAATTGTTAAAAGCGAGATTTAATGAAATGACATTGGCAAGCCTGGAATTGTTTTAATTTACTACTTAGCCAGATATAAATCACCCGTCAGGAAGATGGTATCATAACGTCTCTTGGAGTGGAAGAAATTTCACTGCAGAGCATTACCAAAAACGTGCCCAAATCAGTATCTAAACCAGCTCTCTGTCACTGTAACTCAAGCTCTTATCCACAGACAAGCACTGTCTCTTCCACATACATCGCCCTGATTCTTCCACCAAAACTGTTGGCTGTTTTTGTCCTGTTTTGTCATCAGCTGATTTCCCCTTTTTGTGTGCGTGTTCAGTCACTCAGTCGTGTCTGACTCTTCCGTGACTCCATGGACTACAGCCCACCAGGCTCCTCTGTCCATGGGATTTCCAGGGCAAGACAGTGGATTGGGTTATTATTTCCTCCTCCATCATTTTGTACAGTAGCATTTTATTTATTATAGACTCTTTATTTGGTAACACTCTTCCTTTTTGCCTCAAAGGAAATTTTAGTCCTTTTCCTTTCCTTTTGACAACTTTCCTATTTCTATCACATTTATTGACTCTGAAAAAAATTAATCATAGGAAGATCACAAGCAATATAATATGTCGAGCACACATTCCATACCTGAATTTACATTTTATTTTACACAGAGAGAAGTTATCACTATTAAAATTTCCCGAGTCTGTGATAAACAGCAGGAGCTTTGTGTGCCTTGTCTGATGGGAGAGTCACTGTGAATCTTTTTACAAGAATACTCCTGGACATGCAAAGGTCCTTCCATTCTTCTTGGAGGCTCTAGACATTCTGCTCACTGGTTTTAAACATATTGTTTTTAGGTTTCACAACCTTCAAGGAAACTTTCACCTACCAGTTTCCATATGAATATACTGAGGCTTAGAGAAGTTAAATAATTTTTCCAGGAATGAAAAGGCAGGAAGTGGTGAAATAGAATGTAACTCCAAAGCTCTATCCATCACACATACACAGAGGTTAAACACATCTAAGTGTGACTGCTGTGTGTTATTTATTCAGTCATGTCCAACTCTTTGCAACCCCATGGACTGTCGCCCGCCAGACTCCTCTGTCCATGGGGATTCTCCAGGCCAGAATACTGGAGTGGGTTGCCATGCCCTCCTCCAGGGGATCTTCCCACCCAGGGGTTGAACCCAGGTCTCCTGCACTGCAGGTGGATTCTTTACCAGCTGAATTACCAGGGAAGCCCCTAAGTATGATTATCCTACATAATTAGAGGTTATGTTATGAAGGAAAGAGCAGACCCTTTGTCAGTCCAATTGAGAGAGGAAATTAGCAGCAGTATTTTCACAGAGACGCTGTCACTCATAGATTTGCTTCCAGAATGGCCTGAGAACAGTCTGACAACAGCAGCTGAGCTAACATCTAGAATGGGCAACAAGGCAGTCTGCATTTCAGCTCAACTAACACGGAACAAGGCTCAGTATTAAAGAATCCACCTGCCAATGTGGGAGGCACAGACTTGGGTTTGATCCCTGGGTGGAGAAGATCCCCTGGAGGAGGAAATGGCAACCCACTCTAGTATTCTTGCCTGCCTGGGAAATCCCACGGACAGGGAAGCCTGGCGGGTGACAGTCCATGGGGTCGAAAAGAGCCGGGCATGACTGAGGACTGAATAACAACATGAATTAAATGCACGGCTGCCCAGGAGTGAATTGCAGGTGGGGAAGGCAGACGGGCAGCAAATCATAAGCAAGTCTGGGCTTTCAGTCCAGGAGGGCCTTCAGGCTGAGAAGGCCTCCCTCCCCTGGGGGCAGAGGCTGGAAGGGGCAAGATCTTTAAAAAAAAAAAAAAAAATTATTGGAGTACAGTTGATTCAAAGGCAAGAGCATTTTAAAAGCAGATTTTTCCTATAGAAAGGGATTCCTGAGAGAAACATTCCAAGCTAGAAAAGTGATTTTGATTGCTTATCTACAGTATGACTTACTGAACAAATAATAAGAAAAGGTTATTCGTACTGCGATTACATTTTACTATCACAGGACTGCATTGTCTGAACTTGCCATGCTAGGATTTAACAAGACTCATGACTCATATGGGTGAGGGCCACCACTGAAACTGAAGCTTCTGTTGAACTCATACATACTGGACTGGAAAATTCGAAGCAGTCACATTTTCCTTGTAGTCATATATAAGCATATTGCTAATAAGTACCATTATTATTGTTAATAATATCTTAAAACTCCTTTAACAGCTGTGGATTGCTTGATTGTAACAGCAGGGCAAACGTAACCATAGGATCACTACTGAATAAGCACTCAGGGCCAGCTTTACCTCCAAGGCTCTATGCTGAGGACCATCTACTCAAGCTTTGTTGTTTAGTCACTTAGTCGTGTCCCACTCTTTTCGACCCCATGGACTTTCACCTGCCAGGCTCCTCTGTCCATGGGATTTCCCAGGCAAGAATACTAGACTGGGTTGCCATTTCCTCCTCCAGGGGATCTTCCCCACCCAGGGATTGAACCCGCATCTCCTGTTTTGGCAAGCAGGTTCTTTACCACTGAGCACCACCTGGGAAGCCCTTACTTAAGCTTTCTGCGTCTAAATTTTCCTACCTGTGAGATGGGTGATATGGGCTTCCCAGGTGGTGCAAGTGGTAAAGAACCCACCTGCTAATGCAGATTAGGCGTAAGAGACGTGGATTCGTTCCTGGGTCAGGGAGATCCCCTGGAGGATGCCATGGCAACCCCCTTCGGTATTCTTGCCTGGAGAATCCCATGGACAGAGGACAGAGTTCTGTGGCTGCAGTCAGTGGGATCGCAAAGAGTTGGACATGACTAAGCAAGTTAGCACAGCACATAGCACAGCAAAATGGGCAGTATAATATCACCTGTATTATATGCGTCTCTTGAGGATTACTTGGCAGGTAAATCTCTGAGAAGACCTGGAACACAAACACACCTGGGAAAGTGAACTGTTATTAGCAGCTTTATTAAGTAGCCGTGCCAGAGTTTGAACCCAACTAACGCAGAAGCCCTGGCTGTCAACATCCCAGCACACGGCTTCTAGAGAGGAGGTTAAGTCTGCACCGTTACTAACATGCTCATACACATAGACACACCCACACCAACTCACACATATATGTATATTTGTATATGTGTGTGTAAGTATTCATAACATTCATGAGCAAATTTGAATACCAGCAAAAGTTCCACGGGTGGAAATAGAAATCCATTCTCTTATATGAATAAATTTTCTTTATCTGTAAATAGCTTCTACCATGCTAAAAAGTTTCTCACAATCCCACTTCCTTCACCACTTATTGCAAACTCTCTGCTTTTTATGGCACAAGTCCTCCAAAGTGTACTGGACTTGTGTTATCCAGCTCCTCGCCTCTGAATCTCCCTGGCTCCATCCTACCTGGGCTGTCACCCACCCCCTCTACCTGCAGGGTCCTGTGGAGGTCGGCAGTGACCTCCATGACCTGACCTAAACCCCATTCTCTGCCTTCTCTTGCAGACCTATGGGTGAGGTCTAACTCAGGCTCTTTGCCAGGGAAAGCCCCAGGGCTAAATCCTCGAACTTCTCTCTTTCCTACTTACAGCCACTCGTTCAGTAATTGCCTCCAATCTACTGGCTGTAATGACAATCTACACACAGAGCCTTCTTGGAATGAATATCTCAGCTCAGCACCTGTGGCTGAATCCCAGATGCACACAAGCAGGTGTCTACTCAAGGAGTGGAAACTCACTCCATCCTCGGTTTAGGTCGGAGGGAATGAAAGGTAAAAGCTTAAAAATCAGAGTTACTCCTGACTCCTCTGACTCTCATGAGTTTGTGTGTACTCAGTCATGTCCGACTCACTGTGACCCTCTGGATTGTCACCCGCCAGGCTGCTCTGTCCATGGAATTATCCAGCTAAGAATACTGGAGTGGGTTGCCATTTCCTTCTCCAGGGCATCTTCCCAACCAGGGATCAAACCAAGTCTCCTGCACTGCAGGCGGGTTCGCTAGCACTGAGCACTGGGAGGCCCCTCGGTCTCCCTCGCACCTCACAACGACCCACCAGCAGAGCCCGCAGGCCACACAGTCACAGGGCTCACGACACGACACCTCTCACCACTCCTCTACAGTCGGCTGTCCACACCACCACTGTCATTACCTCATGGCTCCCTGCAGCTGCCTCCTACCACACTCCCGCTTCTATCTCTGCTCTAACTTCTGGGTCTTGCGGACACAACAGAGCACAACTGTCAAAAACACGAATTCCACTGATGATGGTGGAGGGACCACCATCATTCTGGAGTGAGTTACAGAGGAGGAGGTAACAACATTAAAGAGGAGCATGGGAACAAGCTTCTGGTCTTGGTTTACCAGTTATTATTCACCGTGATAGCAAGAATGAAACCCAGTTTCCTGTTGTAGCATCATGTTCAGTTTCCAGAGGGCTTAGAGTGTACAGACTACAGGGTCCGTGGAAGATAAGACAGCTTTCTCACATTCCTCTCTGGACATGCTGACTTCTTGTAAATGCACAAGGTTTCTGGGTGATTGCAAATTATCAGGAAAGATATTTTGACATTATATGTCAACTCTCATGAATACATGAGCATATTATTGAGATGATACTCTCATTTCCATAGCATTAGGGCAAAGCCAGGACCAGCTGCAAATGTAAATAGCACTGCGAGTTGTAAAACCCAAGGAACAAGAAAAATAGGGTTGATGATATTTTTATTCTATGTGTTCTAATTAATCAACCCACTTAACAAACAGTACAAGAACGTCATCAGATTATCACAAATCACTTTCAAAAACTATGCTTCTTTTGTTAAGTCTCGAGATTAAAGGCTGAAGCAATGATGACTGAGCAATGAGACTCATGGTTACTCTAATGAGTCATGCGCTCCCCAGATAACAGGACGTGGAGAAGGCAGGTAGAGAGATGGGCGTTACCTGCTGATACTTCACTGCTGTAGCACTACCTTAAGACCATACCCAGCCCTCTATCTGCCACTAATTTCTGCTACCAGCGCAAACTTATTGTAATCATTTATCAAAAGTAAAAAGATCACGGGAATTTTTAAAATGCATTTCAGAGTTCACATTGTCAATCTCCCTCCTTGAGCCTCTTGGGAATTGTCTTCAAGAATTCATAACACTCTGCTTGTATCCTGTGGACATGCCTTTCTTATCCAAGGCGTAGAAAAGACTGCTTCTTAAGACTCATCTTCTTTGTCAGCATCCCGTCTCATCTGGGACGGCCACCAAGTGTGGCTTCCTGGCTTAGAGCAGGAAAGAATTCAAGAGTGAGCTATGGTAAGTGTGTGTGTGTGTGTCTGTACTCAGTCGTGTAAAGGTTTACTCAAGGAGATACACACTCCATAGACAGTGTGTGGGTCATCTCAGAAGGCAAGAGCAGGCCCCCGGGCATGGGGAGTCAGTTTTTACAGCAGTGGGAAATTTCATAGGCTAATGAGTGGGAGGAGTATTCCAGTGATTTTGGGGAAGGGGCTGTGACTTCCGGGAATTGGGCCACTGCCCACTTTCTGGCCTTGTGGTCATGGTGCCTGGGGCGTGTCTCCCAGCTTGCTCTTGTATTCCAGTGAGTGCGTACTGAGGCTCTAGGTCGAGTGGAGGTCAGCCTGTCTGCCATCAGGCGCCTACTTGGGTCTAGCCAGTTTGCGTCATGTCTTTGGGCTCTGTCACCTTCAAAGGGTGAGCCCTACACCCTCGAGTCTCGTATCACTGTACGGAGTTGTGAGCACAGTCTTTCTAACTTATGCTTTGATGTATGTAACCTTCAGACATCCTGGTCACTACACTTGAAGGAACCAGGAAAATAAGATTCTAACACGTATGATGGGCAGAACAGTGACTCTCGGCTGTTTGTGCAACAATACTGGGTGTTATATGGCCCTGTTAGAGGGAAAGTGGGAATCTGTCTCACTCATAGGCCACTCTGGATTATCTTTTCAGTTTATTTTGTGGCAATTTGTAATAAAGTAACAAGATATGAATGTATTTGATCATTCTATTTATCAATTACAACCTTAGTGCTATTTAATTTTTAAGTGAGAAGGATTAAAAGCATGGAAGAAATATATTTTCAAGTTATAAAAAAAAGCACATTAACCCCAGCAGACATATTGGTCTAAGAAATGTGTATTGGTTATGGTTTAAAAAATGGATGAATCCTATTGTACTTTAGAGTTGGATGACTCCTGCTCTTGTCATCACTATAAAAGTAATCTGCTTGAATTATTGCTCAATTCTTTAGAGGTACTGAATATACATATACATTCTACTAAGCTTTCATTTAGTTGCCAGTCTCAAAATGTCATTGTTTTAAAGGGTAAATATAATCCTGTATACGAGACAGCAAAAGAGACACAGATGTATAGAACAGTCTTTGGGACTCTGTGGGAGAGGGTGAGGGTGGGATGATTTGGGAGAATGGCATTGAAACATGTATATTATCATATGTGAAACAAAGCACCAGTCCAGGTTCGACGCATGATACAGGATGCTCGGGGTTGGTGCACGGGGATAACCCAGAGGGAAGATAAGGGGAGGAGGGAGGTGGGAGGGGGGTTCAGGAAGGGGAACTCATGTACACCCAGGGCGGATTCATGTCAATGTATGGCAAAACCAACCAATATAATATTGTAAAATAATTATCCTCCAATAAAAAAAAAGAAAAAAAAAGGAAAGAAAATAAATAAAGGGTAAATATAAAAACCAACAAGGGTGCATAAAGATAGAGGCACTGGACATGGGGCCACACACCTTCTGTGTACTCTCATCACCTGTGCACTGACTGCTGTGTGTTTAAGCAAGCATGGAGCTTATATTTTAAAAAGGCAAATATTCACAGTGAGTACAGTAGTCCCTTCAAAGCAAAGATGGGTCGGATTACGAACCCTCAATGACACACGAATTACTGGTTTTGAAGTGGGAATTCTTGGTGCAGCCAAGGTCACACCTGAACCTACGATGATTTAATGACCAACAGAAGCTCCTGGAGACCTCAGTCCCTGCACTTCTCTGTGTCATTTCAGACACATTCCAAACACCACAGGGTGACCGTACAGGATGTGCCAAGTGCTCCTTCAAGAGGAGGTCAGTGACTTCTGACTGCCTCCCTTATTATATGTGAGTGAACTCGGTCCTTATTATCTGTGAGTGAACTCGGTTTTTCTCTCACATGTAATACTGATTTGGAGCATTTTGAATGCTTCAGAGATTGGAAATGGCTTTGGAAAATGTCACTTTAGTTTTTACAGGCCAAAATAAATACAAATAATAGCCCTGTCAGGGAGGAAGAAATTTTCCATCTGTCTAGGTTCTTCTGGCTGGTCTAAGAACTAAATGGGCACGAGAGAGATGAACAGGAGAAAATCACACAGAAGTTGAAACGCATGCATACATGGGAGAGACCCAAGAAAACTGAGTCACTCGCCAAAACGGCTGAGACCCTCAGCTTAAACTACATCTCGGCTAAAGACAAAGAGGATGTTGAGGGAAGGGGGTGGGGACCTCAGAGGAGGAAAGGCAGTTCACATGGAGACGGAAAAGCACGTGTTTGGTAATCGCGTGTTAGCTGGGCCAGCAGAGAGAGCGGGACAGAAGGAATGCTAACAGCCTGTGCAGGCACCTCCCTGTCCACACAACTGGCTCACAGTACACAGTCCCGTGGTGACTGTTCTCCCCCGAGCTATCCATCATCTGTCTTCATACTGATACATTCGCTCTAATTCAGGCTCCACATGGTAACCTTCTCCACTATTTATAACTGAAACTACCTAAAATGCACGTGCTCATTTCTGTAACTCTATTGCACATGTACATGAGGACTTCCCTCGTGGCTCACAGGATAACAGTCTGCCAGCCAATACAGGAGATGGAAGATCCCCTGGAGAAGGGCATGGCAACCCACTCCAGTATTCTTGCCTGGAGGATCCAATGGACAGAGAAGCTTGGCGGGCTACAGTCCATGGGGTTGCACAGAGTTGGACATGACTGAGCGACTTAGCACACACATGTCCATGAGGTTTAGCGCATGCCAGTCTGCCAGGAAGAGGACACTATCTGGGTTCCTTTCATCCTGAGTGCCAGTTTCTGGTCAAACACTATTTTCCCAAGTTACTTAGGGCTCTTTCTTTCTCCCAACCCACTTGACTGTGGTTACAAGGTTCACGTGCAATTTAAACAGCTTTGCTACAATCTGTGTTCCCTGTCAAGTTCCTCTCCATCATAGCTGATTTTGTTAAATTCATGTGTGGTAAAATATGCTCTTTGCTGTATACAGTTGTAAGAGTTTTGAGTTATGGATCCAATATATTTCCTTATAGACACTTCCATCACCTCAAACACTACACACACTTCCTGTCAAGAGTCAACAAAGACCCCAGCCCTCAAACCCAGGCAAACACTGACCTATTTACCATTACTCTAGTTCTACTTTCTCCAGATTTTCACATAAATGGAATCACAGACTATAAAACCTTTTGGATTTTGCTTCTTTCACTTCAGTTCAGCTCAGTTGCTCAGTAGTGTCCGACTCTTTGCGACCCCATGAACTGCAGCATGCCAGGCCTCCCTGTCCATCACCAACTCCCGGAATCCACCCAAACCCATGCCCATTGAGTCGGTGATGCCAAGTGGAATGCATTTAACATGTATCCAATTTGTTGAATGACTCACAGGTTGTCGTTTTACGCTGAAAGGCAGTATTGAATGGGTGTTCTGCAGACTGTTTATCTATTCAGTTTGAAGGACATCTGGCTTGTTTACAACTTTTAGCAATTACAAATAAAGCTTCTAAGAACACTTAAATTAAGGTTTTTGAATAAAGTTAGGGTTCCATTGCTTTTAGATAAATATCTAGGATTGAGATCATCAGGCTGTATGAAAAGACTGTGTTTAAACTTTATAAGAAACCGCCCAGTTGTTACTCTTCAGTGGCCCACAGTTTTACCTTCCACCCAGCAATGTATGCAGCAATACTTCACTGTAGTTTTACGTTGAACTTTAAGTGATGTCAATAGTTTTCATATACTTATTTACCATACCTTCATTGAAAATATGTCTGCTTCTAAGTATCTTGACATGTTAAGTGCTCAGCTGTGTTGACTTTATAGACTGTAGCCCGCCAGGCTCCTCCGTCCATGGGATTCTCCAGGCAAGAACACTGAAGCTGGGTAGCCGTTCCCTTCTCCAGGGGATCTTGCCAAACCAGGGATTGAACCTGGGTCTCCTGTATTGCTGGCAGATTCTTTACCACTGACCCACCAGGGAATGATTTACAAATGAGTCTCCAATTCTGTGACTCGTCCTTTTTTTTCCCCTCGCCAAACCACATGGCTTGTGGAATCTTAGGTTCCCAAGCAGGTTTCAAACCCATGCTCCCTGCAATGGAAGCATGGAGGCCTAACCACTGAACAACCAGGGACGTCCCTGTCTTCATTTTTTAACATTTTTCACAGAGCAAAAGTTCAATTTTAACAAAGTACAATTTATCTTTTTGTTTTTATAGATTACATTTTTGTTGTCGTGACTAAAAACTTTTGACTAACCCAAAGTCATGCAGATTTTCTTCTACATTTTCTCCCAGGTATTTCACACACTTAACATTTCTATTTAGGCCTAAGATAACACACACACACTACACAGACTAAGTCGCTTCAGTTGTGTCCGACTCTGTGTGACCCCACAGACGGCAGCCCACCAGGCTCCCCCGTCCCTGGGATTCTCCAGGCAAGAACACTGGAGTGGGTTGCCATTTCCTTCTCCAATGCATGAAAGTGAAAAGTGAAAGTGAAGTTGCTCAGTCGTGTCTGACTCTTCACGACCCCATGGACTGCAGCCCACCAGGCTCGTCCATCCGTGGGATTTTCCAGGCAATAGTACTGGAGTGGCTTGCCATTGCCTTCTGCATAGGCCTAAGATAAAGCGGAGCTCAGTGGAGAAATAACTATAGAAGGAATAAAGGGATGGAGCAAAAGCAAAACCAATACCCAGTTGTGGATGTGACCAGTGATAGAAGCAAGGTCCGGTGCTGTAAGAGGAATATTGCATAGGAACCTGGAATGTTAGGTCCATGAATCAAGGCAAATTGGAAGTGGTCAAACAGGAGATGGCAAGAGTGAACGTCGACATTCTAGGAATCAGTGAATTAAAATGGACTGGAATGGGTGAATTTAACTCGGATGACCATTATATCTACTACTGTGGGCAGGAATCCCTTAGAAGAAATGGAGTAGCCATCATGGTCAACAAAAGAGTCCGAAATGCAGTACTTGGATGCAATCTTAAAAGCGACAGAATGATTTCTGTTCGTTTCCAAGGCAAACCATTCAATATTACAGTAATCCAGGCCTATGCCCCAACCAGTAATGCTGAAGAAGCCGAAGTTAATCGGTTCTATGAAGACCTACAAGACCTTTTAGAACTAACACCCAAAAAAGATGTCCTTTTCATTATAGGGGACTGGAATGCAAAAGTAGGAAGTCAAGAAACACCTGGAGTAACTGGCAAATTTGGCCTTGGAGCACGGAATGAAGCAGGGCAAAGGCTAATAGAGTTTTGTCAAGAGAATGCACTGGTCATAGCAAACACCCTCTTCCAACAACACAAGAGAAGACTCTACACATGGACATCACCAGATGGTCGACACCGAAATCAGATTGATTATATTCTTTGCAACCAAAGATGGAGAAGCTGTATACAGTTAGCGAAAACAAGACCAGGAGCTGACTGTGGCTCAGATCATGAAATCCTTATTGCCAAATTCAGACTGAAATTGAAGAAAGTAGGGAAAACCACTAGACCATTCAGATATGACCTAAATCAAATCCCTTATGATTATACAGTGGAAGTGAGAAATAGATTTAAGGGACTAGATCTGATTGATAGAGTGCCTGATGAACTCTGGATGGAGGTTCGTGACATTGTACAGGAGACAGGGACCAAGACCATCCCCATGGAAAAGAAATGCAAAAGAGCGAAATGGCTGTCTGAGGAGGCCTTACAAATAGCTGCGAAAAGAAGAGAGGCGAAAAGCAAAGGAGAAAAGGAAAGATATAAGCATCTGAATGCAGAGTTCCAAAGAATAGCAAGGAGAGATAAGAAAGACTTCCTCAGTGATCATTGCAAAGAAATAGAGAAAAACAACAGAATAGGAAAAACAAGAGACCTCTTCAAGAAAATTAGAGATTCCAAGGGAACATTTCATGCAAAGATGGGCTCGATAAAGGACAGAAATGGTATGGACCTAAGAGAAGCAGAAGATATTAAGAAGAGGTGGCAAGAATACACAGAAGAACTGTACAAAAAAAATCTTCATGACCAAGATAGTCACGATAATGTGATCACTGACCTAGAGCCAGACATCTTGGAATGTGAAGTCAAGTGGGCCTTAGAAAGCATCACTACGAACAAAGCTAGTGGAGGTGATGGAATTCCAGTTGAGCTATTTCAAGTCTTGAAAGATGATGCTGTAAAAGTGCTGCACTCAATATGCCAGCAGATTTGGAAAACTCAGCAGTGGCCACAGGACTGAAAGAGGTCAGTCTTCACTCCAATCCCAAAGAAAGGCAATGCCAAAGAATGCTCAAACTACCGCACAATTACACTCATCTCACACGCTAGCAAAGTCATGATCAAAATTCTCCAAGCCAGGCTTCAGCAGTATGTAAACCGTGAACTCCCAGATGTTCAAGCAGGTTTTAGAAAAGGCAGAGGCACCAGAGATCAAATTGCCAACATCTGCTGGATCATGGAGAAAGCAAGAGAGTTCCAGAAAAACATCTATCTCTGCTTCATTGACTATGCCAAAGCCTTTGACTGTGTGGATCACAAGAAACTGTGGAACTTTCTGAAAGAGATGGGAATACCAGACCACCTGAACTGCCTCTTGAGAAACCTGTATGCAGGTCAGGAAGCAACAGTTAGAACTGGACATGGAACAACAGACTGGTTCCAAATAGGAAAAGGTGTACGTCAAGGTTGTATATTGTCACCTTGCTTATTTAACTTATATGCAGAGTCCATCATGAGGAACGCTGGGCTGGAAGAAGCACAAGCTGGAATCAAGATTGCTGGGAGAAATATCAATAATCTCAGATATGCAGATGACACCACCCTCATGGCAGAAAGTGAAGAGGAACTCAAAAGCCTCTTGATGAAAGTGAAAGAGGAGAGTGAAAAGGTTGGCTTGAAGCTCAACATTCAGAAAACGAAGATCATGGCATCTGGTCCCATCACTTCATGGGAAATAGATGGAAAAACAGTGGAAACAGTGTCAGACTTTATTTTTTGGGGCTCCAAAATCACTGCAGATGCTGATTGCAGCCATGAAATCAAAAGACTCTTACTCCTTGGAAGGAAAGTTATGACCAACCTTGATAGTATATTAAAAAGCAGAGACATTACTTTGCCAACCAAGGTCCGTCTAGTCAAGGCAATGGTTTTTCCCGTGGTCATGTATGGATGTGAGAGTTGGACTGTGAAGAAGGCTGATCGCCGAAGAATCGATGCTTTTGAACTGTGGTGTTGGAGAAGACTCTTGAGAGTCCCTTATACTGCAAGGAGATCCAACCAGTCCATTCTAAAGGAGATCAATCCTGGATGTTCATTGGAGGGACTGATGCTAAAGCTGAAACTGCAATACTTTGGCCACCTCATGCGACGGGTTGACTCACTGGAAAAGACTCTGATGCTGGGAAAGGTTGGGGGTGGGAGGAGAAAGAGACGACAGAGAATGAGATGGCTGGATGGCATCACCGACTCTGTGGACATGGGTTTGAGTGTACTCCGGGAGTTGGTGATGGACAGGGAGGCCTGGCGGGCTGTGATTCATGGGGTCGCGGAGAGTCGGACACGACTGAGCGACTGAACTGAACTGAACTGAATTTTTGTATAAGGTGGGGGGCATAAGTCAAGCTTAAATTTTTAGCGTATGGATGTTCACTTTCTATAGCCCCAATTCTTGGGAAAACTATTCTTTCTCCATTGAATTGTTTTTACAACATACTCAAGATTATTTCTCTGATCTTTATGTGGATCTGTTGCTTCATTCTCTATTCTGTTCCATTCATCTTATTTTCTAGAACATTAGCCAATATCACAATCTCATTCTTACTATGACTTCATAATAATTCTTAAAATCAGCATTATTCTAATTATGTTTTTCTTTTTCAAATCTATTTCAGCTATTCTAGTTATTTTGATTTCTGGTATAATAAAATAAATGGATTGATTTTTGAATGTCAAATTAGCCTTGCATTCTTAGAATAATCCTTACTTGGTCATGCTACTTATTGTTTTTACATGTTGTTGCACTGGATTTTGGAGAAGGCAATGGCAAGCCACTCCAGTACTATTGCTTAGAAAATCCCATAGATGGAGGAGCCTGGTAGGCTGTAGTCCATGGGGTCGCTAAGAGTCGGACACGACTGAGCGACTTCACTTTCACTTTTTACTTTCACACATTGGAGAAGGAAATGGCAACCCACTCCAGTGTTCTTGCCTGGAGAATCCCAGGGACGGGGGAGCCTGGTGGGCTTCCGTCTATGGGGTCACACAGAGTCGGACACGACTGAAGTGACTTAGCAGCAGCAGCAGCAGCACTGGATTTTCTTAGATTGGGCACTTTTGCATCTAAGTTACTAAGAGTTGTTGTTGTTGTTCGCTCGTTTAGTTATGTGTGACTCTTTGTGAACCCATGTTCTGCAGCACGCCAGGCTTCCCTGTCCTTTACTATCTCCGGTGTTTGCTCAAAGTCATGTCCATTGAGTCGGTGATGCTATCCAGCCACTTCATCCTCTGTCATCCCCTTCTCCTCTTGCCCTCAATCTTTCCCAGCATCAGGGTCTTTTCAAATGAGTCAGTTTTTCGCATCGGGTGACCAAAGTATAGGAGCTTCAGCTTCAGCATCAGTTCTTCCAATGAATATTCAGGGTTGACTTCCTTTAGGATTGACTGGTTGCATCTTCTTGCTGTCCAAAGGACTTGTAAGAGTCCTCTCCAACACCACAGTTCAAAAGCATCAATTCTCTGGCACTCAGCCTTTTTTATGCACCAAGTCTCACATCCATACAAGACTACTGGAAAAATCATAGCTTTGACTAGATGGACCTTGGTAGGCAAAATGATGACTCTTCTTTTTGACACACTGTCTAGGTTTGTCTTAGCTTTTCTTCCAAGGAGCAACTGTCTTTTAATTTCATGGCTGCAATCACCTACTAAGTTACTGTTCTGTAATTTTCTTTTCTTGTAATGGTTAGTTTTGGGGTTAGTGCAATTCTGGCTCCACAGAATGAGGTAGAAAGTGTTCTATTCTATTTCTTACAAGAGAGTTTGTGAAACTGGCTATTATTTATTCCTTGAATGACTGATAAAAATCTCCAGTGAAACTATGTGCCTGAAGTTCTTCCTCTTGATGCAATGCTAACTATGAATTCGGGAAAACTGAATAGGATCTGGCTACTCATCTTATTTATTTTTCTTGAGTACAGCTTGATAGTTTTTGTTTGCTAAGGAACAGGAATTTAAATTATCATATTTATGGCATGGAATTGTTCTTAGCATTCCTTTTTTGCAATGATGTCTCAGCTATTTTCATATTTATAGTTTGTATCTTTTCTGTTTTTGTCAGCCTGGCTGGAGTTTTACCAATTTTATTGTTGTTCAGAATACAAGCTTATGATTTCATTTCTTTCACTTCATTTCTTTCATGTATTTTCCTCTTCAGTTTTATCGATTTCTACTTTGTCATTTCCTACCTTCTGTTACTTTTAGTGTAATCTTCCACTATTTTTCCTATTTTTTATCTGAAACCTTAAATTTTTAATTTGATAATTTTTTCTAACATCTGAATTTAATGCCATAAGTGTTCCTTTAATAACAGAAAGAAATTGAGGAGATAGTTGACTTTGTTTCTCCTGCCTGGTTTTGATCAGAAAAATTCCATAACGTCTTGAAAACTGTTATGCTCAGTGATCAACTTGTTAATGTTACATGGTAGAAACAATTACAGATCAACAATATTTTAAAGCATGTATTATGAATTTCTGAGATAAAAAATGGAAAGTACTACAAATTTATCTGTGGATACCTATAAGACTTACAGTTTTCATTTTACATCTCAACAAAGTTAACATTTCTAATTTTATATAAACTTGATTCTTGAAAATGATAGAGTCCCACGAAACTCTCAGAAGAACAATGAAAACCTAAGTGGAGTTACAGGTTGAAGCTAATGGTTATAATGAGAAACAGGATACACTCCCACTGTTCACAGCAGCACTATTTACAACTGCCAAGACAAGGAAGCAACCTAAATGTTCATCAACAGATGAATGGATAAAGGAGATACGGTATATATACACACTGGAATAGTACTCAGCTGTCAAAAGAGTAAAGAAATGCTATTTTCTGGAACATGGGTGGACCCAGAGATTATCACACTAAGTCAGACAAAGACAAATAATATATGGTATCATAAATATGTGTCCAACTCTGCGTGATCCCATAGATGGCAGCCCACCAGGCTCCCCCGTGTAATCTAAAAACACAATGAATTTATTTACAAAACAGAATCAGACTCACAGACATAAAAACTAACTTATGGCTACTGGGGGTAAAGGAGGAAGGAGGGATAAACCAGGAGACCAGGATTAACATACAGACACTACTACATATAAAACAGGTAACCAACAAGAGCCCACTGCATAGCACAAGCAACCTCACTCAGTAATTTGCAATAACCTATAACGCAAAGGAGAGAAGGAAAGATACACCCATCTGAATACAGAGTTCCAAAGAATAGCAAGGAGAGATAAGAAAGCCTTCCTCAGTGATCAGTGCAAAGAAATAGAGGGAAACAATAAAATGGGAAAGACTAGAGATCTCTTCAAGGAAATTGGAGATACCAAGGGAACATTTCATGCAAAGATGGGCTCGATAAAGGACAGAAATGGTATGGACCTAACAGAAGCAGAAGATATTAAGAAGAGGTGGCAAGAATACACAGAAGAACTGTACAAAAAAGATCTTCATGATGAAGATAATCATGATGGCATGATCACTCACCTAGAGCCAGACATTCTGGAATGTGAAGTCAAGTGGGCCTTAGGAAGAATCACTACGAACAAAGCTAGTAGAGGTGATGGAATTCCAAGTGAACTATTTCAAATCCTGAAAGATGATGCTGTGAAAGTGCTGCACTCAATATGCCAGCAAATTTGGAAAACTCAGCAGTGGCCACAGGACTGGAAAAGGTCAGTGGGATTGGAATGAAATTTCCAATCCCAAAGAAAGGCAATGCCAAAGAATGCTCAAACTACTGCAGAAATGCACTCATCTCACACGCTAGTTAAGTAATGCTCAAAATTCTCCAAGCCAGGCTTCAACAGTATGTGAACTATGAACTTCCAGATGTTCCAGCTGGATTTAGAAAAAGCAGAGGAATCAGAGATCAAATTGCCAAATTCCATTGGATCATCGAAAATGGAAGAGTTCCAGAAAAACATCTACTTATGCTTTACTGGCTATGCCAAAGCCTTTGACTGTGTGGATCACAACAAACTGTGGAAAATTCTTCAAGAGATGGGAATACCAGACCACCTGACCTGCCTCTTGAGAAATCTATATGAAGGTCAGAAAGCAATAGTTAGAACTGGACATGGAACAACACACTGGTTCCAAATTGGGAAAGGAGTACGTCAAGGCAGTACATTGTAACCCTGCTTATTTAACTTACGATGATGTTAACCTATGATGCAGAGTACATCATGAGAAATGCTTGGGGGATGAAGCACGAGCTGGAATCAAGATTGCTGGGAGAAATATCAATAACCTCAGATACGCAGATGACACACCCTTGTGGCAGAAAGCAAAGAAGAACTAAAGAGCCTCTTGATGAAAGTGAAAGAGGAGAGTGAAAAGGTTGGCTTAAAACTCAACATTCAGAAAACTAAAATCATGGCATCCAGTCCCATCACTTCATGGCAAATAGATGGGGAATCAATGGAAACAGTGACAGACTTTATTTTCTTGGGCTCCAAAATCACTGCAGATGCTGACTGCAGCCATGAACTTAAAAGACGACTGCTCCTTGAAAGATAAGTTGTGACCAACCTAGACAGCATATTAAAAAGCAGAGACATTACTTTGCCAACAAAGGTCTGTCTAGTCAAAGCTATGAGTTTTCCGGTGGTCATGTACAGATGTGAGAGTTGGCCCATAAAGAAGGCTGAGGGCCAAAGAATTTATGCTTTTGAACTGTGGTGTTAGAGAAGACTCTTGAGAATCCCTTGGACTGCAAGGAGTTCCAACCAGTCCATCCTAAAGGAAATCAATCCTGCATTTTCACTGGAAGGACTGATGCTGAAGCTGAAACTCCAGTAATTTGGCCACCTGATGCGAAGAACTGACTCATTAGAAAAGACCCTGATGCTAGGAAAGATTGAGGGTAGGAGGAGATGAGGACGGCAGAGGATGAGATGGTTGGATGGCATCACCGATTCAATGGACATGAGTTTGAGTAAACTCCAGGAGTTGGTGATGGACAGGGAGGCCTGGCGTGCTGCAGTCCATGGGGCTGCAAAGAGTCAGACATGACTGAGTGACTGAACTGAACTGAACTGAACTGATAAGGGAAAGGAATCTTAAAGAAAAAAAAAGATATATGTGTACTTATAAATGAGTTACTTTGCTATACAACTGAAACACAACATGGTAAATCAACCATATACTTCAATAAAAAAGCAACTACCTCTGACTGACATGACACCTCATTCTTCAAAATAACTCAGGTGAACGCAGCATCTATATAAGCTCCACAGTGTGTGGATCAAGGGTGTTTAAGTAGCGTGCAGTCAAGATGCCCTGTGGCCACGGAGGGTGCCTCTGGGACCACTGTGGTTTCAGGACGCCTCTCCCTCCAGGAGTCTCTCCTGAGGTCTGTTTGTCTGTCTGCTTTCAAAGGTCCTCTTACCCCCTGCAGGAAGACATGTAGCCAGAGCCCTTCAGACTAACTTCGGATCAACGCACCTGCTTTGTGGCTTTCACTTGGCTGGTGGTAAACACGCTCACGCCTACCTCCCCTCCAACTCCGGACAGAAGAAACACTTGGGGCTGGCAGTCCCAGGAAAGCCGCCCTCCCCACCTCAGGCAGCTGGGCAGTCTCAGCTTTAGGCTTTGTCCATTGTGAGTCACTGTGTACTCAGGACTCCACAGTCACATCGAAGTTCTGTAGTGGCTCCCTTGGTAAAGACACCCCCACCCTGAACCCTTCACCTTGGTTCCAGTGGCAGCGCAGAGGGTCTCAGGACCCTGACACCTCTAACCAAGTAATCCCATCTCTAATTTAGAGCCTCTCACCCTCTCCTAGGTTGCTGAGTGGCTGAGTTACAAAACAGGCATCTAGAACTTTCTCTGCAGCCCCAGCCAGGCGCTCCACTTCACTCTGCAGTGTGGACGCCAATGGTGGCCACTGCATTGCCAGAAAATTAGAGCCTCAGCGAAAACCGCACGGTGAAGCGACCAGTGTTAAAAGCCTGCTATTATGTTGCTGTTGTTTAATTGCTAAGTTGTGTCTGACACTTCGTGAGCCCATGGACTGTAGCCAGCCAGGCTCCTCTGTCCATGGGATTCTCCAGGCAAGAATACTGGAGTGGGTTTCCAGTTCCTTCTCCACGGCATCTTTCAGACCCAAGCGTTGAACTTTAATCTCCTACACTGAGAGGCAGGCTCTTTCCCACTGAGCCACCAGAGAAGCCCCAAATCCTACTCTCAGTGTTCTACAAACATCTGGCCTGTTTGCCACTGTTCCCCTGTAGAAGAACTAAAGAGCCTCTTGATGAAAGTGAAAGAGGAGAGTGAAAAGTTTGGCTTAAAACTCAACATTCAGAAAACTAAAATCGTCTATCAAATGAGTATCTATCTCTACCAACCTTCACTTTCCAGAAAGAAGATTAATATATGTCTCTGTGGTGCAGCCCACACCACAGACTCCAATCCAACACACCCATATTTATGTGGCAAAAATCTTTAATATAAGACATCACATGAATGTTAATGGATTTTGGTCTCCTCAACACATGTTCTCAAGTTTTGCAAATTATCTGAATACTAGTACTGCTTTAACACTTACATTTCTGTAGCTATTACAGTTTTAAAGTAAGAAAAGTAATGTAAAAACATGCTAAATGCAATTTATAGCAGAAAAGAGTACTGTACTTAAGTACCTATTAGGAAAACTGTAGGTGCATTACCAACACTTCAAAGTGTAAAAGTGACCAATTGAGTATTATTTTGAAAAATGAAATAAAACTGGATCCCCCATTGGAGCACGTGGCTGTCATTTTCTGAGCAGATCCTAGTATCACTGTGGGGTTTGACACCTGGCTGACAGGTTACTATGAAGATTAAAAATAGGGGCAAATTTACCATAAAATTAGATTCTGAATTATCTTTTCCTTCCTAAACATTTGAGAGTTCTGAGATCTTTTCTTCACAATGAGATCACTTATATTAATTGCCATTTATCGGAACATTGATCAACTTTTCCAATTAAAAGCATAACACTATTTAAATCCAATAAAACCAGGTATTCTTGAGAAATTAAATAAACAATTTAGTTCAGTTCAGTTGCTCAGTTGTGTCCAACTCTTTGTGACCCCATGGACTGCAGCACACCAGGCTTCCCTGTCCATCACCAACTCCCAGATTTTGCTCAAAATCACGTCTATCGAGTCAGTGATGCCATCCAACCATCTCATCCTCTGTCATCCCCTTCTCCTCCTACCTTCAATCTTTCCCAGCATCAGGGTCTTTTCCAATGAGTCAGTTCTTTGCATCAGATGGCCAAAGTATTAGAGTTTTCAGCTTCAGCATCAGTCTTTTCAATAAATGTTCAGGACTGATTTCCTTTATGATGGACTAGTTGGATCTCCTTGCAATCCAAGGGACTCTCAAGAGTCTTCTCCAACACCACTGTTCAAAGCATCAGTTCTTCAGAACTCAGTTTTCTTTACAGTCCAACTCTCACATCCATACATGACCACTGGAAAAACCATAGCTTTGACTAGCTGGACCTTTGTTGGCAAAGTAACGTCTCTGTTTTTTAATATGCTGTCTAGGTTGGTCATAACTTTCCTTCCAAGGAGTAAGCATCTTTTAATTTCCTGGCTGCAATCAGCATCTGCAGTAATTTTGGAGCCCCCCAAAATAAAGTCTGACACTGTTTCCACTGTTTCCCCATCTATTTCCCATGAAGTGATGGGACCAGATCCCATGATCTTTGTTTTCTGAATGTTGAGTTTTAAGCCAACTTTTTCACTCTCCTCTTTCACTTTCATCAAGAGGCTCTTTAGTTCTTCTTTGCTTTCTGCCACAAGGGTGGTGTCATCTGCGTACCTGAGGTTATTGATATTTCTCCTAGCAATCTTGATTCCAGTTTGTTCTTCATCCAGCCCGGCATTTCACATATAAGTTAAATAAGCAGGGTGACAATATACAGCTTTGACATAGTCCTTTCCTGATTTGGAACTAGTCTGTTGTTCCAAGTCCAGTTCTAACTGTTGCTTCTTGATCTGCATACAGATCTCTCAGGATGCAGGTCAGGTGGTCTGGCATTCCCATCTCTTGAAGAATTTTCCACAGGTTGTTGTGATCCACACAGTCAAAGGCTTTGGCATAGTCAATAAAGCAGAAGTAGATGTTTTTCTGGAATTCTCTTGCTTTTTTACACAATTTAAAAGTACTTTATCTAACCGTAAAGTTAACTAATGTCTCCCTGACCCCTTACTATGATACCACCGTGCCTTTCATTAAGGAAGTAGAGACCTGTGAACCAACTAATATAAAACCAGTCATCGGTACCAAGTGGTCCTTTTGTCTTCTTCATCCTCGGCGCAATGATGGCAGAAGCACAGCTAATGTCTATTAAGAAACCTTGTAGTAATGAATGCCTTCCACCCTTACTATGACTCCTTATTTTATCTTCCTCAATGTTCTCTACTTTTGTGTCTTTGTGTGTGTTTGTTTTGCTTTGTTATAGATGTATAGATGTTATAGATGTATAGATGTATACATGTTCAATCACAGAATGAAACAATTGCCTTGCAGGATATTCATTTAAAATAATTCAAAGAAAAAATTGCCCTAAACTGGCCATTACTTTCACTGGGTAAAATGTATTAGTCATATGTTGTATCTATAAAAATTATTGTGAAATCCTAAAACCTTTGCATTAAATTTTCCTTAATAAAGAAATATAAGCTCCTTCATTTTATAGCTAAACAACTTATTTACAGATTATCCATCCAGAATTTTATTTAGCTGAGAATTCTTTAAAAATCATATTCTCTTGCTCAGAGAAAAGAAAAAAAAATGTCAACCCAGCTAAAATCAAGCATTAATATAAAGGTAAAATCTGGTGGGAAAAGAATATCATGATTCTTTTTCCATCAGTCTTTCAGGGTTTAAAAGGAAGTAAAATGGTAGCCCAGAAAAGCCAATCTTTTTCTCATTAACGTCTCAGGAACAGGCAGTTAACCAGATAAAGTTATCACTGATCTCTGTTACAAAGGTCGGAGAAGGCAACGGCACCCCACTCCAGTACTCTTACCTGGAAAATCCCATGGATGCAGGAGCCTGTAGGCTGCAATCCATGGGGTGGCTAAGAGTCGGACATGACTGAGCGACTTCACTTTCACTTTTCACTTTAATGCATTAGAGAAGGAAATGGCAACCCACTCCAATGTTCTTGCCTAGAGAATCACAGGGACAGCGGAGCCTGGTGGGCTTCCATCTATGGGGTCGCACAGAGTCGGACACGACTGAAGCGACTTAGCAGCAGCAGCAGCTGTTACAAAGGTAAGGAATTTCTAATCACCAGGAGCCTGTTTCTATTTGTGAAACAGATTACTGTGCTTTGAGACTGCTGGTTAATAACCTCTAAAAATATAAAATTAGAGTAGAGTGGCTGAAATCTCCCATTCATCTAGGAGTAGCCTCGTTTTGTAGAAACTGTTGTAATAAATCCATGAAATGCAATTCTTCACTCATTAACTGCAACATAATCTCTATCTTAAGATTGAAATTCAGGGCTCCACGTGTTCCTTGACTTTGAGCTATTGATCCTGTATTGAATTTGCTTCCCAATTAACCTTTAAAAATTTGAAGTTATGATATCTCTTATTCCCTCTATGCTATGTTATGGGCAGTAGGGTTTTTTATTCTTTTTAAAAGAGATACAAACAAATATGAAAGCAGCATTGATCTTTCGAAATATAAGAATAATAATGAACAAAGAGTTAAAAAAAAAGAGAGAAGAGGAATGAGAAGTAAGATATACAGGGAAAGCACTGGATTTAATGTCAGAACACTATTATTCTGGTTTGCCAATTATTAAACCAAGGATGTTATGAAAATATTGAGTCATCATTTTCATATGAAATGTAGAAATAAGAACACTTGCCTTGCCTCCTACAGCCTTGTTGATAACCTAGACTCAAACAGAGACCATAAAGGCACTGTTTAAACTGCAGAGTAGGCAGGCAGAAAGCAAGAGGCACAGAGGCCTCTTTCACCTCAGAACACCAGGGCCTGCAAACCCACACGTACACTTGGTTCTGTTTGGGATGTGGATATGTTTATTAGAGTTCACTGTGATTTCAGGTCTCTTTGGGTTTCCCAGGTGGTGCCAGTGGTAAAGAACCTGTCTGCCAATGCAGGAGACATAAGATATACAGACTCCATCCCCAGGTCAGAAAAATCCTCTGAAGAAGGAAATGATAACCCAGTCAAGTATTCTTGCCTGGGAAATCCCATGGACAGAGGAGCCTGGTGGGCTACAGCCCAAAGGATCACAGAGGCGAACATGACTCAGCACACGTGTATGAGTCAGTTCTCTTTAAATGATAAAGAAGTAAAAGAGTGTTCAGTTCAGTCCCTCAGTCGTGTCTGACTCTTTGCGATGCCATGAATCACAGCACACCAGGCCTCCCTGTCCATCACCAACTCCCGGAGTTCACTCAAACTCATGTCCATCGAGTCAGTGATGCCATCCAGCCACCTCATTCTCTGTCGTCCCCGTCTCCTCCCACCCCCAATCCCTCCTAGCATCAGACTCTTTTCCAGTGAGTCAACTCGTTGCATGAGGTGGCCAAAGTATTGGAGCTTCAGCTTTAGCATCAGTCCTTCCAATGAACACCCAGGATTGATCTCCTCTAGAATGGACTGGTTGGATCTCCTTGCAGTCCAAGGGACTCTCAAGAGTCTTCTCCAGCACCACACTTCAAAAGCATCAATTCTTCAGTGATCAGCTTTTTTCACAGTCCAACTCTCACATCCATACATGACCACGGGAAAAACCAGAGCCTTGACTAGACGGACCTTGGTTGGCAAAGTAATGTCTCTGCTTTTTAATATGCTATCTAGGTTGGTCATAACTTTCCTTCCAAGGAATAAGCGTCTTTTAATTTCCTGGCTGCAATCAGCATCTACAGTGATTTTGGAGCCCCCCAAAATAAAGTCTGACACTGTTTCCACTCTTTCCCCATCTATTTCCCATGAAGTGATAGGATAACTTATTATTAATTAGATTATTTGTTTAAGTCAGGTTGAGTAGTATATTTAGAGCTGCTGCATAATTTTATCTTCAAAGAAAAGAGCAGAAGAGACTGTAAGCTATCTCCTATAGACTGGTACACTAAGAAAAAGAATTCTCCAGGCAAGAACACCAGAGCAGGTTGCCATGCCCTCCTCCAGGGGCTCCTCCCGACACAGGGATTGAACCCAGGTCTCCCGCACTTCGGACAGATTCTTTACTGTCGGAGCCACCAGGGAAGCCCATAGGAAAAGACAAATTACCAAATATGTAAAACATGATTCCATTTGGACAAACACAATTATATGTAAAGATACAAAAAGCACAAGAAGAGGACTTGGCAGATATTTCCTTTTATTGTTGCCAATAACTATTTACCAATAATTTGTAGACAATGAGATCACAAATGATGTGTTTTTTTTTTTTGCATTTTTATGTTTTTATTGAAATGTTTTTTTTTGGTAATTAATTTATTTTTTATTGGAGGCAAATTATTTTACAATATTATATTGGTTGGTTTTGCCATACATTGACATGAATTCGCCCCGGGTTTATATAAGTTCCCCCTCCTGAACCCCCCTCCCACCTCCCTCCTCCCTTTATCCTCCCTCTGGGTCATCCCCGCATGCCAGCCCTGAGCATCCTATAACATGAATTGACCATGAACTAGTGATTCGTTTCACATATGACAACATACATGTTTCAATGTCATTCTCCCAAATCCTCCCACCCTCACCCTCTCCCATAGAGTCCCAAAGACTGTTCTATACATCTGAGTCTCTTTTGCTGTCTCGTATACAGGGTTATCATTTGCATCTTTCTAAATTCCATATATATGCTTTAGTATACTGTATTGGTGTTTTTGCTTTTGTCAGAGATGTTCTTATTTGCTAACATGATATAGCAAGTGTAGATTAATTATTTAATGATAAAATATTCCCACCGGAATCTGTTCCATGTATGGAAGGAAGTATGTGGGATGGGTTTCAAAGTCTGTGACTCAGTGTTTTGTTTAAGTTCATTTGCATCACTTTTTCAGATTCTGTATGAGTGGTATCACACAATATTTGTCTTTCTCTGACTTACTTCACTCAGCATGACTGTCTCTAGCTCCAACCATGTGGCAGAAAATGTCATTATTGCATTCTTTTTTTATGGCTGAGTAATATTGAACTGTATATAGGTAATACATCTTAGAAAACAAAGCCTAGGGTTAGGGCTAGGGTTAGAAAACAAAGCCTGTATATATTGTACATATATATACTATTCCATTCACACATGAAATGTAATCTCTATCTTATCATAATATCATATAGATAGCATAATATCTATCAATATTCCATTGTATATAAGTACCACATCTTAGAAAACAAAGCCTATTTCTTTCTGAAGTAAGTTAGAAAGAGAAAGACAAATACTATATATTAATGCACATCTGTAGAATTTAGAAAGACAGTACCAACTATCCTACATTCAGGACAGCAAAGGAGACACAGAAGGAAAGAACAAACTTTTGGATTCCATGGGAGAAGGCGAGGGTGGGCTGATTTGAGAGAATAGAACTGAAACATGTACATTCAGTTCAGTTCAGTTCAGTCACTCAGCCATGTCCGACTGTTTGTGACCCCATGAATCACAGCACGCCAGACCTCCCTGTCCATCACCAACCCCTGGAGTTCACTCAAACTCATGTCCATTGAGTCGGTGATGCCATCCAGCCATCTCATTCTCTGTTGTCCCCATCTCCTCCCACCCCCAATCCCTCCTAGCATCAGACTCTTTTCCAGTGAGTTAACTTGTTGCATGAGGTGGCCAAAGTATTGGAGCTTCAGCTTTAGCATCAGTCCTTCCAATGAACACCCAGGATTGATCTCCTCTAGAATGGACTGGTTGGATCTCCTTGCAGTCCAAGGGACTCTCAAGAGTCTTCTCCAGCACCACACTTCAAAAGCATCAATTCTTCAGCGATCAGCTTTCTTCACAGTCCAACTCTCACATCCATACATGACCATGGGAAAAACCATAGCCTTGACTAGACGGACCTTGGTTGGCAAAGTAATGTCTCTGCTTTTTAATATGCTATCTAGGTTGGTCATAACTTTCCTTCCAAGGAGTAAGCATCTTTTAATTTCCTGGCTGCAATCAGCATCTGCAGTGATCTTGGAGCCCCCAAAAATAAAGTCTGACACTGTTTCCACTGTTTCCCCATCTATTTCCCATGAAGTGATGGGACCAGATGCCATGATCTTCGTTTTCTGAATGTTGAGCTTCAAGCCAACCTTTTCACTCTCCTCTTTTACTTTCATCAAGAGGCTTTTGAGTTCCTCTTCACTTTCTGCCATAAGGGTGGTGTCATCTGCATATCTGAGGTTATTGATATTTCTCCCAACAATCTTGATTCCAGCTTGTGCTTCTTCCAGCCCAGCGTTCCTCATGATGTACTCTGCATATAAGTTCAATAAGCAGGGTGACAATATACAGCCTTGACGTACTCCTTTTCCTATTTGGAACCAGTCTGTTGTTCCATATCCAGTTCTATCTGTTGCTTCCTGACCTGCATACAGGTTTCTCAAGAGGCAGGTCAGGTGGTCTGGTAGTCCCATCTCTTTCAGAATGTTCCACACAGTCAAAGGCTTTGGCATAGTCAATGAAGCAGAAAGAGATGTTTTTCTGGAACTCTCTTGCTTTCTCCATGATCCAGCAGATGTTGGCAATTTGATCTCTGGTTCCTCTAACTTTTCTAAAACCTGCTTGAACATCTGGAAGTTCACGGTTCACATATTGCTGAAGCCTGGCTTGGAGAATTTTAAGCATAACTTTACCAGCATGTGAGATGAGTGCAATTGTGTGGTAGTTTGAGCATTCTTTGGCATTGCCTTTCTTTGGGATTGGAATGAAGACTGACTTTTTCCAGTCCTGTAGCCACTGCTGAGTTTTCCAAATTTGCTGGCATATTGAGTGCAGCACTTTCACAGCATCATCTTTCAGGATTTGAAATAGCTCAATTGGAATTCCATCACCTGCACTAGCTTTGTTCGTAGTGATGCTCTCTAAGGCCCACTTGACTTCACATTCCAAGATGTCTGGCTCTAGGTCAGTGATCACGCCATCGTGATTATCTTGGTCATGAAGATCTTTTTTGTACAGTTCTTCTGTGTATTCTTGCCACCTCTTCTTAATATCTTCTGCTTCTCTTAGGTCCATACCATTTCTGTCTCTTATCGAGCCCATCTTTGCATGCAATGTTCCCTTGATATCTCTAATTTTCTTGAAGAGATCCCTTGTTTTTCCTATTCTGTTGTTTACCTCTATTTCTTTGCATTGATCGCTGAGGAAGGCTTTCTTATCTCTCCTTGCTATTCTTTGGAACTCTGCATTCAGATGCTTATATCTTTCCTTTTCTCCTTTGCTTTTTGCTTCTCTTCTTTTCAGAGTTATTTGTAAGGCCTCCTCAGACAGCCATTTTGCTTTTTTGCATTTCTTTTCCATGGGGATGGTCTTGGTCCCTGTCTCCTGTACAATGTCACGAACCTCTGTCCATAGTTCATCAGGCACTCTATCTATCAGAACTAGTCCCTTAAATCTATTTCTCACTTCCACTGTATAATCATAAGGGATTTGATTTAGGTCATATCTGAATGGTCTAGTGTTTTTCCCTACTTTCTTCAATTTAAGTCTGAATTTGGCAATAAGGAGTTCATGATCTGAGCCACAGTCAGCTTCTGGTCTTGTTTTTGCTGACTGTATAGAGCTTCTCCATCTTTGGCTGCAAAGAATATAATCAGTCTGATTTCGGTGCTGACCATCTGGTGATGTCCATGTGTAGAGTCTTCTCTTATTACCGTGTGTAAAATACATGACCAGTGTGAGTTCAATGAATGACACAGGACACCAAAAGCCAGTGCTCTGGGACAACCTAGAGGGAGATGGTGGGGAGGAAGGTGGGAGGGAGTTCAGGATTGGGGACACATGTGTACCGGGGCCGATTCCTACTGACATATGGCAAAATTTCACAATATTATACTTATCCTCCAGTTAAAATAAATAAATCAGTTCAGTTCAGTTGCAGTGGTGTCCAACTCTTTGCGACCCCATGGACCGCAGCACACCAGGCCTCCCTGTCCATCACGAACTGCCAGAGTTTACCCAAAGTCATGTGCATTGAGTTGGTGATGCCATCCAACCGTCTCATCCTCTGTCATCCCCTTCTCTTCCTGCCTTCAATTTTTACAAGCATCAGGGTCTTTTCCAATGACTCACCTCTTCGCATCAGGTGGCCAAAGTATTGGAGTTTCAGCTTCAACATCAGTCCTTCCAGTGAATACTCAGGACTGATCTGCTTTAGAATAGACTGGTTGGATCTCCTTGCAGTCCAAGGGACTCTCAAGAATCTTCTCCAACACTACATTTCAAAAGCATCAATTCTTCGGCTCTTAGCTTGCTTTGTAGTCCAACTCTCACACCCATACATGACCACTGGAAAAACCATAGTCTTGACTAGATGGACCTTTGTTAGCAAAGTAATGTCTCTGCTTTTTAATATGCTGTCTAGGTTGGCCATAACTTTCCTTCCAAGGAGTAAGCATCTTTTAATTTCATTGCTGTATTCACCATCTGCAGTGATTTTGGAGCCCCCCCAAAAATAAAGTCAGCCACTGTTTCCACTGTTTCCCATCTATTTGCCATGAAGAGATGGGACCAGATGCCATGAATTAAAAAAAAAAAAAAGAAGCTTAAGGTGACCAAAGTGGAAACATTGGGGATAGTGGTAAATTAGGAGCTTGGGACTGACATATATACACTAACGTGTATAAAAGAGATAATCAACAAGGACCTATCGTACAGCACAGGAAAACTCTACCTAATACTCTGTAATAACTTATATGGGGAAAGAATCTGAGAGAGAATGAATACATGTATATGTATACCTGAACCACTTTGCTGTGCCTGAAACTAACCCAACACTGTGCATGAACCACATTCCAATATAAATTAAATTTTAAACGCACACAGTGGGGAGGGTGGTTTCAGATTGGAGTGGGTGCTAGTCTGCACCCATCACTGAGCTCGTGACCTTGAACAGAAAGTGACCTCTCTAATTTTCATGCATCTGTAACCATAGTGCTAACCTGGCTTGTGTGTGTTTCTGATTGTTAATTCCTGGGAGTTAGATAAGGCATAAATTACCATGACTCTTGAGACATACTGGAAACTCTTTGGGTGCCATTATTTCTGGATGGAGGTGCCAAGCGTATGGAATTACTTCTGTTCTTCACAGGACTTCCTTCCTTCCACTGTCAGCTTCACTGGGCTGAATCATTCTTACTATGATTTGAAAAGGGTATGTAGGTTGTAACTTCTTCTTTTGCACTCTCTTTCAATTTATAGTTCCCTGGGTTTAAAACTTTGAATCCTCAATTTTTTCCTTTGAATTCTGGAAAGACTGATCAAACGCCTTCTAAAATTTAATCTTATGGAGGAGAGTTTGGATCCCAATTTGATTATGTCCCTTGTAAGCAACTGGAATATGTATAAATGTTGTCCCTTAAGTGCTGACCTTGATATTTTTCATTAGTATTCCCAGAGACAAGATGGTCCTTCTTTATCACATCACAAGGATGTGATTCTTTCACTGGCTGAATTTTTTATGATGCATTTCCCTCTATTTTTTTTCATTATTTTATTATATTTATTATTTTATTTTATATAGTGATGTATTATTTTGCTATTGTTATGTATTTATTGGGCTTCCCTGGTGGCTCAGAGGTTAAAGCATCTGCCTCCAATGCGGGAGACCCGGGTTCGATCCCTGGGTCGGGAAGATCTCCTGGAGAAGGAAACGGTAACCCACTCCAGTATTCTTGCCTGGAGAATCCCATGGACGGAGAAGCCTGGTAGGCTACAGTCCACGGGGTCGCAAAGAGTCGGACACGACTGAGCGACGGAACGGAATGGAACGGATGTATTTATTATGATTATATTATTTATTAGTTTTATTTTATTATTTTGTTATTTTTTATTATTGTTTTTCTTCAATAGTTATGCTCTCTCCTAGGGGTATATACATTAAATATAATGTCCTAAATTATGTCTCTATATCTTATTGTTTCTTCTGTAATTCATAATCTCAACCCTATGTCTTTTTTCTGTTTATTCTGAAAGACCCTGGACAGAGTTACCAAATAGCAATAATCTTCTTACAATCCTCATTAATTGGCATCAGTCACATGAAATGCTTCCAAGATCTTTTAAGCTATGAAACCTAGTATTTCTGGTAACTTCAGTGACAGTCTTTATTTACTTACAGAACAGTAGTAACACATTGCCTTTTGTTCATCCAGGCAGAATGGTATTTCAGATTTCCTCATTGTATCGTATCAAATGCAAGCTTCCTAGAAATGGCACCAAACCACTCCAACAATAAAGCAGATTGAATAGAAGGGGAAGTTCTACAAGCTGTCTCGGGGTTCGGGGGAAGGCTGGATATTTATAAATTCGGGGGGCTGGCTTTAAGGGTATCATTTGACGAGGGGCTGGGGTTCCTGATGGATTGAGCAAGTTCCTGAGCTAAGAGTTCAGGCTGGGAGGACACAGGGAGAGGAGGATTCCAAGGTGAAGGGTTAATTTTCTGTTACTTCTGTAACAAAGTATCAGAAAGGTGGAGACAATACCAGTGTATCCTCTGACATCTCTGCAGTCAGGAATCTGAAATCAGTCTCAGCAGGCTGCTGTGCCCAGGACTGGGTCCTCCTGGAGCCTCTGGGAAGGGGGTCTCCTCGCCCTTTCACCAGCTAGAACTCGCCCACCTCCCTGCACAAGTGCCCTTCCTTCATCCTCACAGCCAGCATCACGGCAGCTTGCTGTCAGCTTCACGTCATCTGCTGTAGTCAAATCTCCCTCTGCCTCAACAGGTAGGACTATATTCAGGGCCCCCAGATAATCCAGGATACTCTCCACCTCAAACCCCTTCACTTAATCACACCTACAAACACGGGAGCATCTTAGATTCCTGGGATTAGGAATTGAATATTTTGAGGCTTGAAGAGAAAGCAGTCATTTGATGCCATCAATTCATTCTGAACAGGGTAAGTTTTATAGTGTTTGATGTTAAAGCTGAAACTCCAATACTTTGGCCACCTCACGCAACGAGTTGACTCACTGGAAAAGACTGGTGCTGGGAGGGATTAGGGGCAGGAGGAGAAGGGGACGACAGAGAATGAGATGGCTGGATGGCATCACCGACTCGATGGACGTGAGTTTGAGTGAACTCCGGGAGTTGGTGATGGACAGGGAGGCCTGGCGTGCTGTGATTCATGGGGTCGCAAAGAGTCGGACACGACTGAGCGACTGAACTGAACTGAACTGAACTACATATTATTAAGATAATGTTCACAGTACCTGTTATTCAGATAAAGTGATCTTCAGTTATAACTTCCTTCATAACTGTTTCCTCAAAATATAAAGTCCTGTGAGGAAGACACTTCTGGACCACAATCATTACAGACCCTGTGGTTGAATCCAGTTTCCTCCATCCTTTTCTTAAACACCTTAACATCCATCTACTAAGTTGTGAAGACCTTACAGAAACTAATTTAGTAATTGGTTCATAGTCATAAACACTTCTGCATCAGTTTGAGAATATAACTCAGCCTATCTTAATATCCGGGAAGATCGCTTCGAGGAGAGCATGGCGACCCACTCCAGCATTTTCGCCTGGAGAATCCCACGAACAGAGCAGTCTGACGGGTTACAGTTCATAGTGTCACAGAGAGTCAGACACAACTGAAATGGCTTAGCACACTTAATACCAGTAGCTATGGTAGTCATCAGATCACTAAGCTGTATTTTTATTACATGCTAGATGCATATTTCCTTGGGCTTCCCAGGTGGGTTCAGTGGTCAGTTCTGATGACGTGGATGAACCTAGAACCTATTATACAGAGTGAAGTGAGTCAGAAAGAGAAAATACTGTATTCTAATGCACATGTACGGAATCTAGAAAGATGGTACTGAAGAATTTATTTACAGAGCAGCAGTGGAGAAATAGACATAGCGAACAGACTTATGGACATGGGAGAGGGGAGGAGGGTGAGATGCAGGGAGGGAGTAACATGCAAACATGGAAACTATGTAAAATAGACAGCCAACAGGAACTTGCTGTACGGCTCCGGAAACTCAAACAGGGGCTCTGTGGCAAATTAGAGGGGTAGGATGGGGTGGGAGATGGGAGGGAGACTCACGGGGAAGGGATATATATATACCTATGGCTAATTCATGTTGAGGTTTGACAGAAAACAACAAATTTCTGTAAAGCAACTGTCCTTCAAAAAAAAAAGAATCCACTTGCCAATGCAGGAGACACAGGAGACACGGGTTCAATCCCTGGGTTGGGAAGGTCCCCTGGAGGAGGGCGTGACAACCCACTGCAGTATTCTTGACTGGAGAACCCCATGGACAGAGGAGCCTGGCGGGCTGTAGTCCAGGGGTCCCAAGGTCAGCCACGACTGAGAAACTAAACAGCAACAGTGAGTAAGAGAGCAGGGCTCAAGTGTCCTCACCAGGAGAGAGGCAGACCACGCGCGTGCAGACGTGCCAGCTAACCAGACTGAGGGAGCGCTTCATGGCTCACAGGCATCACATCACACTGTGCGTGACGCCACAGGCCAGCTACACCTCACCGAGGCGAGGAAGGGTGACCACTAACAGACGAGGCCAGCGCTCCAAGGAGCCCGAAGTAGGTGCCTTACGTGGAACACTGTTGCTGACTCCAGCTCAACTGAAACATAATAATTGACACGAAATGAATATAATATTTAATATGCCATATAAATGGGCATGAATGACAAGAGCTCGCTGGAAAACTGTTGTTAGAATTACTGACCATTCACAATTTTTTTTACTTTTAGTGTTGAATTTACTTCTAAAACATTTTTAGTGTTTTATTTTAAGACGAATAGATAAGGAGAGAACTTTAAGTGGCAAAAGAGATGAGAAGTGTGAACAGAAAGAAAGAATTTTTACATCATATTGTAAAATACATTGTATTAGTCTGTGTGAAGGTTTAAAAAGCTATGAAGAAAAAACTGTGGATTTTTATTTCACATACAAATTTTGTCTAATAAATCACTACAGACAGTTCAAGAGAAGAAGGGGGCGACAGAGGGTGCGATGGTCGGATGGCATCACTGACTCCACGGAAGGGAGTTTGAGCAAAATCCAGGAGATAGCGGAGGACAGGGAAGCCTGGCGTGCTGCAGTCCATGGGGTCACAAAGAGTCACAACTTAGCGACTGAACAACAGCTTTCCTTATGTATTACTTTACAGCTTTCTGTGTGCGTGTGTGTGTGTGTGTGTTTTCTTTTTGCAAAATATATGAATAGTTTCATTTTCTACCACTCACTCCAGTTGGAATTCTGGAGGACTCTAGTCCAGCCGGGAATGAAATGCTCTGTTTTGTGATGGACATTTGCACATTCAGAGAGGAGATGGCCTAGGCTACTTATGTAACAATAAGTTACATATGTAACAATATGTCTCACTGTTTCCAAATACAGTTTCTCTTTTGTACTTTTAGTTCAGTTCAGTTCAGTTCAGTCGCTCAGTCGTGTCCGACTCTCCACGACCCCATGAATCACAGCACACCAGGCCTCCCTGTCCATCACCAACTCCCGGAGTTCACTCAAACTCATGTCCACAGAGTCGGTGATGCCATCCAGCCATCTCATTCTCCGTCGTCCCCTTCTCCTCCCGCCCCCAACCTTTCCCAGCATCAGAGTCTTTTCCAGTGAGTCAACTCGTCGCATGAGGTGGCCAAAGTATTGCAGTTTCAGCTTTAGCATCAGTCCCTCCAATGAACATCCAGGATTGATCTCCTCTAGAATGGAATGGTTGGACCTCCTTGCAGTATAAGGGACTCTCAAGAGTCTTCTCCAACACCACAGTTCAAAAGCATCGATTCTTCGGCGGTCAGCCTTCTTCACAGTCCAACTCTCACATCCATACATGACCACAGGAAAAACCATTGCCTTGACTAGACGGACCTTTGTACTTTTAAGACATGGACAAATTGGGAAACTGGGACTGTCACTTGTACACTACCATGTGTAAAACAGATGGCTAGTGGGAAGCGTCTGTAAAGCACAGAGAACTCAGCTCGCTGCTCTGTGATGACCTAGAAGCGGGGGCTGGGGGGCTGGTAGGGAAGTTTAAGACACTGTATGTATACACACATAGCTGATCCACTTCATTGTACAACAAAACTAACAAAGCACTGTAAAGCAGTTATACTCCCATGAATTAACAAATAAATAAATAAGACAGCCCTTTGTCTGAGAGCTTGTAGCAAGACTGAGGTCAGCAGGCAATGAATGGCACCGTCACCCAAGACCTGTGCAACGAGCCTTCTAACTCCTACAACGAACACGCTTCAAAGAGCCTTTAGTTTTCCCAACGCAAAAACAGAAAAAGCTATGCAGACAAAAAGGATTTAGTAAAAGACATTGACAAATAGCAGAAAATAAATTTCACATTTAAGGCAGGGCTTGTCTTTCAATAGTTTAAATCTTAAATTGCTCTAGGATTATAAGATTCAAAAGAAAACAACTGAGGTGAAGAGAACTCAGTCTAGGAATTTACCTTAGAATCTGCTTTCTGAACTCAATTTAGTGACTGAAAGCAGAATCAAAGTCTATTTTCTTAATAGAGTCTCACTCATGGGGATGATAGTGAATAAGGAAATAAAACTCAAATCGTCTCCTATGCAATAGTGTATAGAAATGAGGGTTGGCTCAAGAAAACTAAGTTCTGACTCATCACCAATAAGCTTGAGATATCCCTCATAGCTCAGCTGGTAAAGAATCCGCCTCCAATGCAGGAGACCCCAGTTCAATTCCTAGGTCGTGAAGATCCACTGGAGAAGGGATAGGCTACCCACTTCAATATCCTTGGGCTTCCCTTGTGGGAAGAGCTGGTAAAATCCGCCTCAATGCAGGCAACCTGGGTTTGATCCCTGAGTTGGGAAGATCCCCTTGAGAAGGGAAAGGCTATCCACTGAAGTATCCCGGCATGGAGAATTACATGGACTGTATAGTCCATGGGGTCGCAAAGAGTCGGACACGACTGAGCAACCTTCACTTTCACTTTATCAGAAGTGAACTGGACACTGGCTTGCAGACACACGCATGGGCATCCTAAGATTCTAAACTATGTCCGTATTTTAATCACACATCTGTCCATCTAGGATTTAAAAAGAATGTTTCACGGACACGTTTATGCCTCTGAGTATAAAAACTTACTAATATCGGTCAAGTGGAACACAAATTGAATTTAATTCTTAGCTTTAACACAAGTGAACAGTGTTCTTACTCCCCCAAAATTTTTTCATTAATTTTTTGAACAGTGTTCTTACTCCCCCCAAATTTTTTCATTAATCTTTTGGCAGTGGTATATGCATGTTTCTTAAGACTAGAAACCAGGCTCATCAATTAATTAATTTTCTGCTCTTAGACCGTGAGCCCCAGAACGTTGTGTGTTCAGCAGAACTGCTCTGTGAAACTGCCTGCTCAAGGGCCCAGAGACCCGTCACCATGGGAAGGCTCTCTCCCCATCATCTCTTGGCAAACTCACAGCAAACGGGGGGAGCTCCCTGTCTCAGCACACCTGAACTGGTAGGCCCTGCTCTGCGTGTGATACTACCCAGCCCAGTGCTGCCGGCTCAGGCTCAAGTAAGAGATGCAGAGGCACTCCGCTATTGGCACACGGCAGAGTGTCAAAGGAGGGGCTTCGGAAGCTCACGTCTTCCTCTGCACCTGCCAGTTTCTGCCAAAAACCCTCCACCCCACCTGCATCATCTAGATTTTTGTGAATTTTGATTCTAGATTCAATATTTCAACTTCCGATAATACAACTTTAGGGCCCCTGAATTTTTTTTCTAAAGCTGTGGTGGTAACTGCCACTTCTAACTCATGGTTAATTTTTTATTGGGGGTATAGTTGCTTTTCAATATTGCGTTAGTTTCTTCTGTACAGTGAAGTGAATCAGCCACGTGTGTACATAAACCCCCTCCCTCTGGGACCTCTCTCGCCCACCCTCCCCACCCCTCTAGATCATCACAGAGCACCGAGCTGAGCTCCCTGTGCTATACAGCAGATTCCCACTGGCCAGCTGTTTTACACATGGTACTTGAAGCTCCAATACTTTGGCCACCTGATGTGAACAGCCAACTCATTGGAAAAGACTCTGATGCTGGGAAAGATTGAAAGCAAAAGGAGGAGAGCAGCGGAGAATGAGAAGGTTGGATGGCATCACCGACTCAGTGGGCATGAACTTGGGCAAACGCCAGAATATGGTGGACAAGGAGGCCTGACATGCCGCAGTCCACTGGGGTCACAAAGAGGCAGACACGACTGAGTGAATGAACAGCAAATAGCAATTTATACATGCCAACGCATCTCTCTCAGCTTGCCCCCTCCCCCTCACCCCCACGCCCACAAGTCTACCCTCTACATCTGTGTCTGTTTCTGCTCTGGAAATACGTTCATCTCTATCATTTTTCTAGATTCCACATTTATGTGTTCATATACAATACTTATTTTTCTCTCTCTGGCTTAGACCTAAATATAAGACCAGACACTATAAAACTATCAGAGAAAAACCTAGGAAAAACATACTTTGACATAAACCACAGCAAGCTCTTTTTTGACCCACCTCCTAGAGAAATGAAAAGAAAAGCAAAAATAAACAAACGGGACCTAGGTAATCTTAAAAGCTTTTGCACAGCAAAGGAAATGATAAACAAGAGGGGAAGACATCAGTCAGAATGGGAGAAAATATTTGCAAATGAAGCAACAGACAAGGGATTAATCTGTAACTCATTTAAATGGCGGAGAAGGCAATGGCACCCCACTCCAGTACTCTTGCCTGGAAAATCCCATGGATGGAGGAGCCTGGTAGGCTGCAGTCCATGGGGTCACTGAGTCAGACACAACTGAGCGACTTCACTTTCACTTTTCACTTTTATGCATTGGAGGAGGAAATGGCAACCCACTCCAATGTTCTTGCCTGGAGAATCCCAGGGACGGGGGAGCCCGGTGGGCTGTTGTCTATGGGGTCACACAGAGTCGGACACGACTGAAGCAACTTAGCAGCAGCAGCAGCAGCATTTAAATGGGATGAAGCCCCATAATAGGGCTCTCTTTTTGGTTTCTAAGTAGTCTCCAATTCCTAAGAAAATGCTTACTGTTTACTAAGAAGACATGTATTTATTTGATTCTTACACTTTTCTACTATCAGTTCCAAGTTTCTCAGTTTCTAGATCCCAATATGGGAGAGAACAGGGGATTGAAAAGAACTCAACTAAGTCGCCGCAACTGACATACAATTAACACATCTGTTTAAAATACCCATGTGTGTGTGTCTTAGAGTTGTTCAAACATATAGAATGTACTTTTGTTTTTATTTATATGAAAAACATGCTGAAGTCTTTGGTGAGTATTACCCAACTCCTCTCTCTCTTTGACCCTCCCCACCAGATTCAGGGTACCATCTTCCCAGCTCCGAATTTCAACCCTGTGCTGGATGCTGAGTTGCTGGGAGGCGCACTCCAGGGATTCGGTAAGCCTGGGGATGTCTAGCTCCTTCGGGGTCATTTTTCCTGTGTTTTTACCTTGTTTTATGACTGTATGTGCATGCTCACTCAGTTGTGTGTGACTCGGAAACCCCATGGACTATAGCCCACCAGGCTTCTCTGTCCATGGATCCACCAGGCAAGAATACTGGAGTGAGTTGCCATTCCTTCTCCAGGGGATCCTCCCAACTCAGTGATTGAACCTGGCTCTCCTACACTGCAGGGAGATTCTTTACCATCTGAGCCACCAGGGAAGCCCTACAGAAGGCAAACAGATTCAAACAAAAAGCTGGGCAAAGACGTAGAATTAAAAAAAAATAGAAAAGATGAACAGAATTGCCTCTCACCATTGCACATCTGATCGATATGTTCTGGCCTTAAATTCTTAAATGTCTCACCACTACTACGAAATGAAATTCTTAAGTCAAAAACTTTTTCTGGGATAAGCATCCTTTCTCACCATGCCTGTTTTCTAGTCTGTTTCCTTTGCGACCTCCATATCCGGCTAAAGCAGCCCTCTTCCTGCTGTTTCCGAGGGGCAGCTCCTCTGCATCCTGCAAACTGGCCCAGCCACCCCCAACTGCTCCCCGCACCCCACCTGGAAGGCTGTTTTCTTCTCCCACCCACTTGGCATTCAAATCCTTGTCTTTCAGGAACCCCCCGTGAGCCTTCCTCTCTGAGCCTTCTTCACCCTCCAGACTCTCAGGCCTGACACCGCCTTCTGCACGGCCCTGCCCCACCCTCCACCCAGCCTGTCCGCTCTGTCGACTGCAGACCAGTCTGTGAGCTCCCAGGGCGGGGAGGCTGGGTCGCTCGCCTTAGAAGCGGATGCCCAGTGAACGAACACGAGTTTAGGAAAGAAATGTAGAGAGAAGGGGGACGTTGTTGAGTTTTTTTTAAAAAAAGATTTAATCGTTAAGACTCGACACAGAGCTGTGAGACGTCAAGCTGCACTAAGGAGACTGCTGCTGAGCAGGGAGATAAACACTGACGCCGGAACGTTTGCACCAGACATACAACGCCTTCCAGGAGAAAGCAGACGGTCAGCGTGGAAGACAAGGTCACCTATATGAAAGCGATACTATGTGTGTGTCTGTGTGTTTGTGTGTGTGTGTGTCCACTGCCAGAGGAAAACAATAAAGAACTTGAATACGCTCTGAAGTCCACTTTAAGAATCTGCACTGCTTCCATGCCCTTTGAAATGTCAAGCCTCACTAGAAACATCTAAAGGCAGGGTAATAGAAAGTTATGGATGAACTCTTCCTTCTGGAGAATATTCTGCTTAAAACTATACATCAGAGCAATCTACTCATTGGAAAAAAAAAGTGTTTTTCTTTGCATCAGTTTCAGTTTTCTTGTCATTGCAATTTTAGGGTCAGAATTCAGATTCACTTTGACCCTTGCAGCTTTTGCTTGTCAGTGTTTTAGCTGAAGGATTCCAGGAGGTTCTGCATGTGACAGCACAGGCTTGCTTCAGGGTGACAGAGCAAGGACACAGGGCAACATGCTTGCAAAGGCTAGCCATCTTGATGCTCCTGGCAAAGTTCAACCAAAAATGACAACTCCAAGTGTTCTCCTTGGCTACTGTGGGTTCTTTCCAGCTTTGCTGAGACATAACTGATGTACAACAGTGTAAGTTCAAGGTGTATGTACACATGATGATTTGACATGCATGTCGCTAAATGGTTAACCCAGTAACGTTAGCTTACACATCGTTCTCATCGCATAATTACCATTTCTGTCATTATGCTGAGAACATTCACTGATTACTCAGCAGCTGTCAACTATGCAGTGCAGTACTGTTAACTGTAGTCTTTTCCTTTGAGAAGCTTCTGAGTTTGATGTAATCCTACTTGATTTTTTACTTGGCTCTGTGTTTTATTAATACTTAGAAAAATCAGAAAGCAAAACTATGGTCTGATGCAAATGAAAGGGAGTTGTTTTAATAAACAGTGTATAACAGTTCACCAAGGAAAAGCAGTGCCGCCCAGGTAGCGGTCTCTAACAGTCCACTTGCCAAGTCCCAGCTGTGACCAGCTGCTTCTCCTGCCCATGCACTCTTAGAACGCAGAGCTCCTGTGTTTATTTTGTCTCAGTTAGCATATAAAATTTCCAGACCATCCCTGCCAGATCCTGGACATTGGGAACTATCTTTGACCTACACACCTAAATCACAGCAAAGCTGCCTACAAGACAAAATGAATCTTTGTGGGACCCTCAGTGCTACTTAAATTAGATCCACCACCATCTGCCCCTGACCTTGCTCAGCAATAATATACTGTGAGCTGTAGGGTGTGTGTAGATGCTATTTATATAAGTGGAGGAAGTATCCCTTTACACCTCATTGCTGAGTATTCCTGTATGTCCCCTGGAAGCAACCATTCAGCATCTACTAATTCATGTTCATGATGACTTTGTAGAAACACATCATGAATAACAAGAATCAAACATACATCATACAAGCCCATAAAATTGCTAAGGATCATTACGCTATGCTTTTCTGTTAAACCATCAAGTCGGAATCATTCAGAAATTCCTGGCCCTGCAACAGGACAAGAAAGAAAGACACAATGTTCAAAGAACAAGTCAAAATCCTTTGTTTCTGCAGCAGACATTACCAGCAAATTTCAAAACCAAGGTAATCCAGTAAAAAATTATTAGAAGCATGATAGTTCAGGAGAAGGAAATGGCACCCACTCCAGTGTTCTTGCCTGGAGAATCCCAGGGACAGAGGAGCCTGGTAGGCTGCTGTCCATAGGGTTGCACAGAGTCGGACACGACTAAAGAGACTTAGCATGCATGCATGCATTGGAGAAGGAAATGGCAACCCACTCCAGTGTTCTTGCCTGGAGAATCCCAGGGACGGGGGATCCTGGTGGGCTGCCGTCTATGGGGTCGCACAGAGTCCGACACGACTGAAGTGACTTAGCAGCAGCAGCAGCAGAAACATGAGAGTTCAATAATTTTTCTGGACACACGGTCCACACAAAGTTCAATATCATCCATTTCATTAAGAAATTATTCTGTTAAGACCAAAATAAAAATATTATAACTTGAAATATTGATAGAATACAAATATGAATAATTTTAACCAAATAAATTTTCTTGTAATTTGCAGAAACTATACAAATGTTTACTAAGTCCTTTAGAAAAGAAAAACACATAAATAATTCAATAGATATGTCATGTTAGTGATTTCTCCAAATTGATTCCTAAGTTTACAGTTATTTTAGTTGATATTTGAATAACATTTTTGAGATCCATATGAAAATATTTTGAAATACTTCTAGAAGAATATATGAGCCAGAATTGCTATGAACTTTGAAAAATGGAGAGTAATTCAGAGAGGTGTATTGTGGATAATGCCAACAGAATAACAACAAAAATCACATTATAATAATTATGTGATGATAGCAAAATCAATACTTATATATAACTGAAAAATCTTATTTGTTGTTGTTCAGTTGCTTAGTTGTGTCTGACTCTTTGCCACCCTATGGACTGCAGCACACCAGGCTTCACTGTCCATTACCATCTCCGGGAACTTGCTCAAACTCAGGTCCATCGAATTGGTGATGTCATCCAACAATCTCATTCTCTGTTGTCCCCTTCTCCTCCTGCTCTCAATCTTCCCAGTATCAGCATCTTTTCCAATGAGTCTGCTCTTCACATCAGGTGGCCAAAGTATCAGTCCTTCCAATGAATATTCACGACTGATTTCCTTTAGGATGGACTGGTTGGATCTCCTTGCAGTCCAAGGGACTCTCAAGAGTCTTCTCCAACACCACAGTTCAAAAGCTTCAATTCTTCGGCGCTCAGCCTTCCTTATAGTCCAACTCTCACATCCATACATGACCACTGGAAAAAAAAATAGCTTTGTAGACAGACCTCTGTTGGTAAAGGAATGTTTCTGCTTTTTAACATGATGTCTAGGTTGGTCACAACTTTCCTTCCAAGGAGTAACTGTCTTTTAATTTCATGGCTGCAATCACGACCCGCAGTGATTTTGGAGCCCAAGAAAATAAAGTCTGTAACTGTTTCCACTGTTTCCCCATCTATTTCCCATGAAGTGCTGGGACCAGATGCCATGATCTGTTTAGTTTTCTGAATGTTGAGTTTTAAGCCAACTTTTTCACTCTCCTCTTTCATCAAGAGGCTCTTTAGTTCCTCTTCCATTTTCACCATAAGGGTGGTATCTCTGCACATCTGTGGTTATTGATACTTCTCCCAGCAGTCTTTATTTCAGCTTGTGCTTCATCCAGCCTGGCATTTTGTGTGATTACTCTGTCTAAAGGAAATCAGTTCTGAATATTCATTGGAGGGACTGATGCTGAAGCTCCAATACTTTGGCCACCAGATGCGAAGAACTGACTCACTGGAAAAGACCCTGATGCTGGAAAAGTTTGAAGGCAGGTGGAGAAGGGGACGACAGAGGGTGTGATGGTTGGATGGCATCACCGACTCGACGGACATGCATTTTGAGCAAGGTCCGGGAGTTGGTGATGGACAGAGAAGCCCAGACGTGCTGCAGTCCGTGGGATCACAAAAAGTCAGACATGACTGAGGACTGAACTGAACTGAACTCTGCATGTAAGTTAAATAAGCAGGGTGACAATATATAGCTTTGATGCACTCCTTTCTAAATATGGAACCAGTCTGTTGTTCTACGTCCAGTTCTAACTGTTGCTTCTTGACCTGCATACAGGTTTCTCAGGAGGCAGGTAAGGAGATCTGGTATTCACATCTCTTTAAGAATTTTCCACAGTTTGTTGTGATCCACACAGTCAAAGGCTTTAGCATAGTCAATGAAGCAGAAGTAGATGTTTTTCTAGAATTCTCTTGCTTTTCTATGATCCAATGGATGTTGGCAATTTGATCTCTGGTTCCTCCGCCTTTTCTAAATCTAGCTGGAACATTTGGGAGTTCTAGGGTCATTATGTGAAGCCTAGCTTGAAGGATTTTGAGCATAACCTTGTTGGCATGTGAAATAAGTGCAATTGTGTGGTAGTTGGAGCATTCTTTGGCATTGACCTTCTTTGGGACTGGAATGAAAACTGACCTTTTCCAGTCCTGTGGCCACTGCTGGGTTTTCCAAATTTGCTGGCACATTGAGTGCAACACTTTCACAGCATCATCTTTTAGGATTTGAAACAGCTCAGCTGGAATTCCAGCACCTCTACTAGCTTTGTTCATAGTAATGTTTCGTAAGGCCCAACATCGATATTTTAGGAATCAGTGAACTAAAACCAACTAGAATACATGAATTTAATTCAGATAACGATCATTTTACTACTGTGGACAAGAATCCCTTAGAAGAAACAGAGTAGCCCTCACAGTCATCAAATGAGTCTGAAATGCAGTGCTTGGGTGCAATCTCAAAAACTACAGAATGATCTCTGTTCGTTTCCAAGGTAAACAATTCAATATCACAGTAATCCAAGTCTATGCCCCAAACACTAATGCCAAGGAGGCTGAAGTCTATGAAGACCTACAAGACCTTCTAGAACTAACACACACACACACAAAAATGATGTCCTTTTCATCATAGGGGACTAGAATGCAAAAGTAGGAAGTCAAGAGATACTTAGAGTAACAGGCAAGTTTGGCCTTGGAGTACAAAATGAAACTAACAGTTTTTCCAAAAGAACACACTGGTCATGGCAAACACCCTCTTCCAACAACACGAGAGAAGATTCTACACATGGACATCACCAGATAGTCAACACCAAAACACCTTCTACTTAATAAGAATGTAGTTAAAGCTACATTCATTTTGGATCTCGCGGTCAACAGACTCCTCTGGAACCATCTCACGTCCCTTGGGTCCAGGACGTAGCCTGGGAGCCTGGGCTCCCTGCTGCTTGGTGCCACTTCACTGCAGGCTACCTTTTTGTCACAAATCTGAGATCCAGTCTTTGCAGAAGATTCTCTGCCTCCCCACCTCCACTCTGCCGCTGCCAGACCCTCTCTCTCACATGAGCAGACACCCCGCCCCACACTGGGTCTCAGAGACCCACTATCCACCTTTCCCCAATCCTCAGCCCTGCTCACTGCCCGTTTCCACAGCCGGCTCACTACCTTCCTATGAGCCCAGCTTTTCCAGGATGGCGTTAAGTCCCCAAAACACGATCTGCTTAACATACCAGCGCTTCAACTCACTTTTCTACTCATCTCCATAGTTTGTCAGAGAAAAACTGTACCACACACAACTCAACAGGCCAGGATGCCCTTACCAAAGGAGAGAGACTGGCCCCAGCTCCTCTGGGACAAAAGCAGGCAAGGTCTAGCCCTGGGCTGAGCTAGTGAGTAGTTCAGAGGACGCAGGGTGGGGGCCCGGTCACGCAGTGAGGACATCTGAGTCTGCCCACTGGTACTGAGGGTGCCACCTGCCACAGCGCCCGGGGACAGCGACTGTCTTTCTCGGGGACTACTCAAAGGGGTGGGTCCTAAGCCCTGAGGAAGGCATTTCTTCTTCCAGCAAGTGGTTGGGAGAAGATTTACATCTCAAAGGAGTAAAGAAAGAGTTTACAACCACAAGATTTCCAAAGTAAATGCTCTCAGGAAAACAAAAGAAAAGATCAAAGGCTTAAGATAAGGAGAAGTCTACCTAAATATTGGTCAAGCTGAGGAGCTGCTAAGGTCTCCCTGGTCACGACGTGACTGCGAGTGTGCATGTTAATCTGCCCAGTCACGTCCGACTGTTTGTGATCCCGTGAACTACAGCTCGCCAGGCTCCTCTGTCCATGGGATTCTCCAGGCAAGAAAACTGGAGTGGGTTACCATTTCCTTCTCCAGGAGATCTTTCTAACCCAGGGGTTGAACCTGCGTCTTTTATGTCTCCTGCACTGGCAGGTGGTTCCTCATAACCACAGTTACATCTCCCTGCAGCGACTGTACATCCAGGCATTTTACCAGGTCGATGGGTTGATGAAGGAGGAAGCGCGGGACTCAAAGCCTAGGAGCAGGGCCTCTGTTACAAGCAGGGGCCTGATTCCCTCCTCTCACAGCTCCCTCCCCCAAGACTCTTCCTTCTCTGCAGGGTCTGCACTGAGTAAGGGGCAGATGGGCCCTGAGCAGAGCAGCTGGAGTTTGTCAGGTAGGTTAAACTGGAGCTGTGTCTCCCCTGATACTCCAAGGACAGAGCCAGTGGTAGGAGCTGAGGTCTGCAGGAGTGAGAGAGGACGAGCACATCTGTCCCTCCTGAGGTCAGGGAGACTGGAACTCCCCCCAGGCGCAAGTGCACAAGAAGGCTCCTCAGGGGCCACAAAGGGAGGGGCACCATCCCATAATGTCGTTCAGTCGCTCAGCCACGTTCGACTCTTTGCCACCCGTGGACCGCAGCACGCCAGCCTTCCCTGTCCTTCACCAACTCCTGGAGCCGGCTCAAACTCACGTCCATTGAGTCAGTGATGCCACCCAACCATCGCATCCTCTGTCGTCCCCTTCTCCTCCTGCCTTCAATCTTTCCCAGCAGCAGGGTCTTTTCCAATGAGTTGAGTCTTTGCATCAGGTGGCCAAAGTATTGGAGCTTCAGCTACAGCATCAGCCCTTCCAATGAATATTCATGGTTGATTTCCTTTAGGATGGACTAGTTTGATCTCCGTCCTGTCCAAGGGACTCTTGACAGTCTTCTCCAGCACCACAGTTTGAAAGCATCAATTCTTCGGCACCCAGCCTTCTTTATGGTCCAGCTCTCACATCATAATAAGTGCTGTCAAACCTCCCACAGTCTTCTGTGCTAGAATCCATCTTGGCTAAAAGATGAGCACGTACATGGGGAGGGCCCTGGGACGGGTCAGATGTGGGGAAAGAGGCGAAGTAACTGGCCAGAGCGGAACAGAGCCCTGGAAGAAGTGCCCCACACTGGTGATTTAAATCACGTCTCTGTCACACTCCTCATTAGGGACCTTGCCTGCTCTCTTCTCTGGGTCTGTGTTTCTGCTTTGCTCCTACTCTACATGAACTGCTTCTTTGTTCCCTTTGCATGAACTGTGCTGCCAATAAACTCTGCACCTGCTTCACCCCATTTTGTGGGGAATTCTTTCTCCAAAAAAGACAAGGGCCCTGGTGGTCTCACCTGCTGTCAGCAGGACCAGAGCAGTCCTGTCCTCTCAATGCACATCTGTTGTAAGTCATTCGGAGCCGTGTGGGGAGAAGGACATGGGGTCTGTTCAAACCGGATCAGTGTGGAGTTCAGGGAAGCCTTTTCCTGGTGGGGAAGGAGGGGGATGGGAGAAAGGCCACATTCTCTCCTCCCTCTATTTTTACTGAATCTTTGAAAAGAAAAGTCTATGGCACCAGGAGAGGGGGAGACAGAAGGCACCTCGGCCACAGCAGGGAACAATGGACCTTCCACTCAGGCTGGGCCTTCTCCCTCACTGGGAGCACCAGGGGACGAGCTGGCCCATGCGCCCGACCCCTGCACCGCGGGCTCTCCCCATCTGCAGTGTGGCACTCACAGCACCCACTCTCCAACATAACTCTCTTCCAGGCTGTGACAAGGACCTGCTGATCGACATCCTGACCCAGCGCTGCAACGCCCAGAGGCTGTTGATCGCCGAGGCTTACCTGAGTGCCTTTGGCCGGGTGAGTCCCTCCAACTCCTCCCATTTCCAGGCAAACTTCTGAGACACCTCCAAACCGGGTCTGGTACGCTCTCCAGTCTCTGATCCCAAAGGTGTCCGACTTCACTGAACATCAGAGACAGTTCCTCTGCCTCAAACGTGTGGCACAGAATGTGGGGAAGATACACATCAGAAGTGCCTGTGCGTGATGTGTGACCCCGCCAGGCCTTTCTTAGAAATCACTCAGCTTCACAGAGTAGAAGCTCTCACAGCCCGACACTACCAGCTGGTCCAATGAGGCACTGCCTGGGAACACCCCGTGTTCAGCTCAGGGGAGGCACACAGGGACTAATAGTCCAGGCCCAGAAATAAGATCTTCTCCTGCAGTTCTCCTGAGGTCCTCACCTGCATCTCTATTCAAGTGGCTTCCCCACCAGCTTTTCCTCCCAGAGCTACAGTTAGAGACCATTAGGAAAAATGGTGCTCAAAACTAGTTTCAGGCAATAGAACCGTCCAGAGTACTTTACGTAATCATGCACTGGTTTCAAAGCAGGTGCCATTAAGGATTTCTCTCCTTTTTTGTGCAGTTAAACCACAGATTAAAAAGGAAAACTCTTCAGTCCAAAAGGACCTGGAATAGCAAATACTTTTTGTCAACTGACCATTATCAATGAAATACCATCATAAATCTTTCTAAGACTAGTTCTTGAAGATTTAGTCCCTCTCCAAACCCCAGGCTCTGAACAACCACAGTACACAAAACAAAGGTGTTCTCTGCTTTAGAATGAATGACGTCTAAAAAGCCACCACTGCTCATGAAATGAGCTGAATTAAGCCGTAGGAGGAAAACAGTTGTTGTTTTTTTCCTAGGTAAAACTCCCTTTTCTTATGTTCCTATGATACCCAGAGTAGTTTTCCTTTGAAAGAGACATAAAAGCTATACGAGTTGCAGCATCAGTCCCCCAATATTGCTGTAATATGCATACTGCCGTAAGAGAGGTCATTCTCAGTAACTTCTTATCCCAAAAGATTACATACATCTGTGCTTTTCATAGATGAGATTAACTTAGGTAAAAGCAATACTTTTTCACTCTCTACAAAATGGCCCTAAAACAGACCAAGAAAAAACAAAGAAACGAGGTGTTTGCACCTTCTCAGACACCAGATCCTCCAGGGAAGAGCCCTGACCAAACGCCCAAGGTCTTAGAGTGGTCAGACCCCCTGTGCTAGGGCCCCAGGCCTCCAGAGAGCTCGCGGACCCTCAGAGGAGCCCAGTGGGGCCCTTTGGCTCTGAGAGACCCCATCAGGGCAGTTACGCAGTCTCCTAGTCACTTTTACTGCCGCGGGTCCCTAGCTCACATGGTCCTGATATGGGCATCACCACGTGGTACCCCGATGGATGTGGAAATGGTTCCCCCCAAGCTGCCCCAGGACCTTACCCTCGGTATCCCTAAACTGAAGGCAGGAGGAGTCCAAACCTAAAACTCCACTGTCTCGCTTTAATACCGGAGCATTAACCTCGATTCCCCCGCAAAATACCCATCTGTGCCCCGAATTCAATCCATCCTCCCACCCCTCTCACCAGTGCCCAGCGTCTGCACTCTGACCCTCACGCTGGGCTGGCCACCTCCCGCTCTGCCCACTGCAACCAGAGGAGGCCCTGCAGGTCTGCAGACTGCCCGGCTAGGGCTCCGTGCACTCCCCCTGGCCCTGCACACTCCACAGACACCCCCCAAGACGGCACCACATCCTCTCCTGCCAGCGCACAGGCCTGGCTCCCTGCCCCCCTCCCCACCAGGTGTGAGGACTGACCTTACCTCCCGCCCCTCAGCCTTCACCTCCTGGAGTCAGCGACCGGGTCCAGCCAGGGTCTGATACAGAACAGGAACTGCATTCACTGAAGTCCACTCTGCCTGTAAATAAAAGGGAGCGGAAAAATCCCGTAGGGTACACTTAACAGTTAAAAATACAGACAAACTGCCTAATGTCCCTTTTCCTTCATTTCTTCCTCTGGCTGCCCCTGGCACCCTCCTGGACCCTGGGGATGGCTTCCTGACAGCCCCCGCTGCTCACATTCAGAATGCCTTCTTGCACCTGGACAAGGCTAGTTTTCCGTTCCTGTGGGAGAGTTGATAGATTTCCTGTATGTTAACCATTGATTTTTATTAACATGAATAACAAAGATGAGAGGAAATTACTCTCTTAGCTGCTGAATAAGGTACAGTTCTGGGCATATTCCATAAATACTTCTTACAGTTTGATACTTTACATTAGAGACGAGCTGCTGACACTAGTCCTGAGACACACGAGAGAAGCCTTGGAACGCCGCCGAAACACTGGTCAGTGTAACGAATGTGGTCACTCCAGACCCTGACCCAAAGCAGTTCTCCCCAGGGCAGTGGAAGCTGGGACCCAAGATGCCCCTGGTCTGGGGGGACTGCCCCAGCTGAAGGGCTGGGCAATCTGACAGTGGTTCCTAGAGGGGGCAAGTCCCCCTGAAGTAATACTCCAGGAGACGGACTGGTGCAGCCACTAGGAGAGCAGCATGGAGATCCCTTAAAAACAGTTACCATGAGACCCAGTAACCCCACTCAGGGCACGCATCCCAGTGTCCACAGCAGCATTATCAGCCAAGACGCGACTATTATATGTAAGACAACCTAAATGTCCAATGACAGAAGGATGGATAAAGAAGATGTGATATGTATGTATGTACCATGGAATATTGCTCAGCCATAAAAAATGAAATAATGCCATTTGGAGCAACATGGACTTAGAGATATTATCAACCAAATGAAGTAACAGAGAAAGATAAATACCATGTGATATCACTTAAACATAGAATCCTTAAAAATAATACAGATGAATCTACATAGAAAACAGAAACAGACTCACAGACATAGAAAACAAACATAGTATCAGAGGCAAAAGGTGTTGGGGGGATAAATTAGGAGTTTAGATTAATAGATGGATACCACTGTAAATAAAACAGATAAACAACAACGGTTTACTGTATAGCACAGGGAACTCGACTTAATATCTTGTAGCAACCTCTAACAAATCACTCTGCGGCATACTTGAAACTAATACAACATTGTAAATCAACTATGTGTCAATATAAGTAAATACGTTTTTTAAAATTTTACTTACCACTGCACAGTGACAAAGCAGCTTGCCCAGGTGTTTTTGTAATGTAATATACAACTTCCTGAGTGTTTACACGATGACTATTGGGGTGGGCAGAATTAAGACAGCTTCTCAGTCACACTTCACACAGGTCTACAACATGGCTTCAACAGCAAGCATCTTTTTACAACAGCAGGAAAAGTGATAAAAGCTAATATTCCAACAAGCAGACTGCTGGCCATCCTCCTGTGTCTTGCCCTGAGTGCACACAATTAGGTAAAGGCAATAGGAAGAAAGAAACGGGGACTCCACATCACTTTTAGTTTAAGTGGAGCTGGCGGAGCTGCTTTGACACGACCCACCTGCAGCTCCAACAGATCCGCTTGAACAGCAGCTGCTCACCAGCCTAGTTTAGGCCCAGGCTGTGAGGCCCACGGAGTCCCTTTGGGGCGAGTCTTTGGCAAACAGGAAAGAGCAGCAGTCAGGCTGGGGAGAGGCACCCTGCGAAGACTGCATCTGAAAAGCTGTGTCTGCCCCTCCAGAGTGCATTTAAGACACTGACTAGACAACGCAGTTGAAGGCTCCACTCTGAACTGAGAAGTTTGGCTACTACAACGTGTTCAGTTCAGTCCAGTCGCTCAGTCGTGTCTGACTCTCTGCAACCCCATGAATCACAGCACGCCAGGCCTCCCTGTCCAACACCAACTCCCGGAGTTCAATGTTACTAAGTATCTATTCTGCCTAATGAAAGTACTGTCTTCTGATGTCCTGAAAAGCGAGCTTGCCAGGTGGTGCTAGTGGCAAAGAACCCGCCTGCCAATGCAGGAGACTTCAGAGATCCAGGTTCGATCCCTGGGTCAGGAAGATCCCCTGGAGACGGAAAGGGCAACCCCCTCTAGGATTCTTGCCTGGGAAATTCCAAGGACAGAGGGGCCTAGCGGGCTACAGTCCATAGGTCGCAAAGAGTCAGACACGACTGAAGCAACACACACACGCACACATATCATGTTAGAGTGAACTAGTGCTCTGGAGAAAAGATGAAGCCTGGTGATAGATAGAGTGCTGGGGGCCGGGGCATATTGTAAACGGTGACAGCAGGCTCTATGAAGGAGATCGATGGCACGGACAGCAAAGTGACAGGAATGGGAAGTTGGAGCCCTGAAGGAGGGGCCTGCAGACCCAGGAGCTGCAAGGATAGCAGCGGCAGGAGGTGAGGGCAGGGATGTGACCACCGCGGGCCCGTCGAGCGCCCTGGGGACCGTCCCATAAAACACTTGCACGTTTGCTATATTCCGAGCTGAGCTACACAAAAGTAGTTGTAATTCGTCCAGCAGTTTGGAGTGGGGAAGGGCCTTTCTGCAGAGAAGTGACTAGCTGATGTGCACGTTCCAGGGTCGCCTGTCAGGGGTGCTGGGAGGGCAAACGGGAGGGCAGAAGCGGGCACACTGGAGGCCTGGGCACTGACCGCAGGAGCGACGACCACGAGAGGCCGAGGCCGCAGCGGTAACTGGGCATGAAATCGTCAGTTTGGGACGCATTCCTAAGTTAGAGGCCATGGATCGCTGACAACTGGATACTGTAAAGGCTGTGAGAAATACAAGGGAACAGACAACTAATGAGGTGGGGAGAAAGAAAACAGAGGGGCGAGAGGACACAGCTAGTACCCGCCATTTTAAATCTACAGCAAATTGTCTAATAGTTTTTGGGAAAAAAGACCTTTTGAGTGCCTCATACCAGCCAGAAAACATGTTAAGGACTTCACCTGAGAAAACAAGGTCAACGCTGAGGTGGGAGCTGTCCTCACTGTACAGACCGGACGGGGCGCACAGGCGAGCCACCCACCTCGCAGCTGATGCTCGGCCTGGACTGAACGCAGGCCACCTCCCGCCCGGGCGCCACCGGCAGTCTTTTTCACCGAAGTGCCCCAGCCTCCTCGAGGTCCCTTATCAACTCCGCGTGCTGCAGCCGTGCGCACACACGCAGCCGTGCGCACGGCGCCCCGGCCCGCGGCTCCCCAGCGCCGTCTAGCGGCCGCGCCGAGCCCTCCAGGCAGTGGAACCCGCGCAGGTGTTCAGGGTCAGAGCCCACAGCGATCGCGGGGGAAGTAAGGGGAAGATGCTGCTACGAATTTTCGGGAGGGGACCCCAGAAGTGACTGAAGATCAAATGGAGGATTTTGGCATGCCCAAGCCACTGCCTGTATGTTTTACGTTTAACCAGTAAATTCAGGGCTTTCTCCTCCCACGTTCATTCCTTCATTCTCCAACTTGTTACAGGCTCATTTATACCGGGTAAACACCATAAACTCTGCACATCTGACCACTCAGCATTCGGCCAGATTTGGGAACATTTGTGATAAGGCCGTTTCTTGTTTAGTCGCTGTTATGTCCGACTCCTTTTACCCCAGGCGCCTCTGTCCATGGGCTTTCCCAGGCAAGAAGACTGGAGTGGGTTGCCACTTCCTTCTCTGGACATTTTCTGGACCCAGGGATCAACCCCACCTCTCCTGCATTGCCAGGAAGATTCTGTAGCGCTAAGCCACCTGGGAAGCCTGAGACCGACTTGGGGGGCCATCAGTTCAGTTCAGTTCAGTTGCTCAGTCATGTCCAACTCTTTGCAAACCCAAGAATCACAGCACGCCAGGCCTCCCTGTCCATCACCAACTCCCGGAGTTCACTCAAACTCATTTCCATCAAGTGGGTGATGCCATCCAGCCAACTCATTCTCTGTCGTCCCCTTCTCCTTCTGCCCCCAATCCCTCCCAGCATCAGGGTCTTTTCCAATGAGTCAACTCTTTGCATGACGTGGCCAAAGTATTGGAGTTTCAGCTTTAGCATCAGGCCTTCCAGTGAACACCCAGGACTGATCTCCTTTAGGATGGACTGGTTGGATCTCCTTGTAGTCCAAGGGACTCTCAAGAGTCTTCTCCAACACCACAGTTCAAAAGCATCAATTCTTCAGTGATCAGCTTTCTTCACAGGCCAACTCTCACATCCATACATGACCACTGGAAAAACCATCGCCTTGACTAGATGGACCTTGGTTGGCAAAGTAATGTCTCTGCTTTTTAATATGCTATCTAGGTTGGTCATAACTTTCCTTCCAAGGAGTAAGCGTCTTTTAATTTCATGGCTGCAATCAGCAGCCACAGTGATATTGGAGCCCAAAAAAATAAAGTCTGACACTGTTTCCACTGTTTCCCCATCTATTTCCTATCAAGTGATGGGACCAGATGCCATGATCTTACTTTTCTGAATGTTGAGCTTTAAGTCAACTTTTTCAATCTCCTCTTTCACTTTCATCAAGAGGCTTTTTAGTTCCTTTTCACTTTCTGCCATAAGGGTGGTGTCATCTGCATATCTGAGGTTATTGATATTTCTCCCGGCAATCTTGATTCCAGCTTGTGCTTCTTTCAGCCCAGTGTTCCTCATGATGTATTCTGCATATAAGTTAAATAAGCAGGGTGACAATATACAACCTTGACATACTCCTTTTCCTATTTGGAACCAGTCTGTCGTTCCATGTCCAGTTCTAACTGCTGCTTCCTGACCTGCATATAGGTTTCTCAAGAGGCAGGTCAGATGGTTGGTATTTCCATCTCTTTCAGAATTTTCCACAGTTTATTGTGATCCACACAGTCAAAGGCTTTGGCACAGTCAATAAAACTGAAATAGATGTTTTTCTGGAACTCTCTTGCTTTTTCGATGATCCAGCTGATGTTGGCAATTTGACCTCTGGTTCCTTTGGGGGAGTCATAAATTCATGTAATATGGTCATTCATCTAGTGTGATAAACTCAAGGGTGGAGCTGCAGTGGCAGAGAGACAATCAGCTTCCCTGAGGGCCAGAGGAAGGCTTGCAAAGACTTGCTGATTCTACCGTTCACATCTGCTGCCCTTTGAACCTTCGAGGCATGGCACTGGATTTAATTTCTTTTTTTACTGGGGTATTAGGACAATAATAGTTTCATAAATTGAAAAGTCTTCTTTCACCCTCTGCTTTCTACACAATATTGTGTAGAGATGATTTTACTTCTACATCAAAATGTGTCATAGATTTTATGAAGTGACTCCACTTGGGTCTAGAGAGTAAAGAGGGTAGATTACTTGTGAATCCAGTTTTTTTGTTGCTGTTGTTGTTTGTTTTTGTTAATATAAGGAAATTTAGATTGAGTTCGAAATTCTCCTTGACTCTATTTTGGTAATTTGTGGCTGACAACAAATTTATAGTTTTCAGCTAAATTTTAAAATATAGTGGTGTATCTTTATGTTTTTCTCCAGATATACGCCCAGGAGTGGGATCATAGGGTCATATGGTGGTTGTATGTTTAGTTTTCTGAGGAGCTTCCCTGCTTTTCTCCATAGAGGCTGCACCAATACCTATTCCCAGCAAGAGTGCAGAAGGGCTCCCTTGCCCCCACAACCCCCCAGCAAACTGAGCCTGGCTGTCACACAGCCATGGGCAGTCTCTAGGGATGCAGCAGCCAGGTGGCAGGAATGACCTACAGGTGTTGAGTGCAACCTCTCCAGCATGTATTATTTTAGGCTTTATGATGATGGCAAAAAGACATGTGCATCCCCGTGTTCACAGCAGCACTGTTCACGATAGCCAGGACATGGAAGCAACCTAGATGTCCATGGACAGAGGAATGGGTACAGAAGATGTGGTATGTATATGGAATATTGCTCAGCCATAGACAGCAATGAAATAATGCCACTTGCAGCAACATAGAGAGACCCAGACAACATTATGCTTGTGAAACAAGTCAGAGAAAGACACATGCCGTATGATATCACTTATATGTAGAATCTGAAACATGACACAAATGAACTTATCTACAAACCAGAAACAGACTCACACGCACAGAGAACAGACTTGTGGTTGCCAAGAGAAAATGCGGGGGAGGGAGGGATAAATAGCAGGATGGGATTAACATATACACATCAATAGACGCAAAATGGACAAACAGCAAGGACCTACTGCATAGCACAGGGAAATTCAGTCAATATTCTGTAATAACTTAAGAGATAGATTATGAAAAAGAACATATAAATATAAACATATATATACATATATCTGAATCACTCGAAACTAACACAACACTGTAAATAAATTACATTTCAACTAAAAATATATATATTGGTATAAATGTGTTTATAATATTCTCTTTTTTCCTTTAATATCTGTAGTATTTGTGTATGTTACTCTTCCGTTCCATTCCGTTCAGTCGTTCAGTCCTGTCCGACTCTTTGTGACCCCGTGGACTGTAGCCTACCAGGCTTCTCTGTCCATGGGATTCTCCAGGCAAGAATACTGGAGTGGGTTACCATTTCCTTCTCCAGGGGATCTTCCCGGCCCAGGGATCGAACCCGGGTCTCCCACATTGGAGGCAGACGCTTTAACCTCTGAGCCACCACACTGCCAATATTTTTGCATTTTCTTTTTTCTTGTCAGTCTAATTAGAATTTTATTAACATTCAGAAAATTAGGTTTTTATTTCATTGACAGTTTTAGTATTTATTAATTTTCTATTTCATTGAATTATGATCTTATTCTCATTTCCTCCATTTTTTAAAATTTAAAATATATGAATATATATTTCATACATGTGTAATGCAGTTACATTAATCCATCACAGTCTGCATTCCATCCTGTCATTTCCTCCCTTGTTATCCTGGATTTAATGTATTCTTCTCTTTCTAGTTTCCTTGAGGTGGAAGATTAGCTCATTGACTGCCTGTTTCCCTTCTAATATAAATATTTAAAGCTCAAATGTATGTTCAATCACTGTCTCAGCTGCATGGCACAAATTTTGACATGTTACATTTTCAGGTTCATTAAATAAAGTATCTGGGCCTCTCCAGATACATCTTTATTATCAGTCGGCAGTTGATGTTGCTGCAGTGGGAGAGTAAACTCGCCTAGAGACAAGTCATGAGCCAGGCTGAAGGAAGCGTGGCACCCTCGTGCTGTTCTGACTATTGGAAGGATGCCCACAGGCAGCTAGAGGCAGGGACATGTGAGGGATTAGCTACATGACTGTAGAGGCGGACAGGCCAAAATCCACAGGCAGGCCAGCTGAGACTCGGGCAAACTGGAGGCTCAGAGAGGGTGGGAACCTGGTGTCAAGGACCGGCTGCTGGCAAAACTGTTGAGGGAAAGTCTCCAACTGACTGAAGGAGCCTCACCCACATTGTGGAGGGCAATGCGCTTGACCTGAAGTCCACTGATTTAAATGTTAATCATCTAAAAACACCTTCACAGAAACATCTAGAACAATGTTAATGGCCCAGCAGAAGTGAATGAAGTTAACTATCAGAAGCGACTTCTGAACGCCCATCCCAAAGCAACTTCTCCCTTGTCTGACTGTCTCGTGTCCCTAAACCTGTAAGGCCATTCTGATCTCTTATCTGAATTTTTAGAACCCTCTTGAATGACTGTTTAGGATCTTATGACGTGAAAAATGATGATCAGAACCTTCCAAAGTATTAGTTCACATTTTCACTTACTTTATGTCTGGGATGTTTATGGATGTGGATCCTCCTGAAAATAAAGATTGTGTGTTGTTTTTCTCCAGCTCCTACCATCTTGTCTGAGAAAAAGTAGAAATAAAAACCCACTGAGTCCACTGCTGTCTTTACTTCACAATGATGTGCTGAGCTCATGTGGGCAGGAGAACAAAGTCTTTACCAGCTCACGTGTTCACGATGGCTTTACCATTGCTTTTGCCTGCCTCCTGAGAGCACACCATCACTGTTTGTTACAGAAATTAGAAACAGTTGATGGCAAAAGACGAGGGAGTTGCCTGGCATACCAGCTCCATGAGCAGGCGATCTTATAAGTCTTATGTATACACCAAGACCACCCACAACTCCAGATATTAAACAAACTGCCTTGACCTGAGCAAAAATTCAATAGATTCTCTGTGTTGCCAATTAGCACCTTGTGGGTGATGCTTTTCTTTGCTAAAAAAGAAACACAGGAAATATACTGCCAGATTATACCAAATAAAATGAAAATTATGACAATTTTGTTTTTTACTGTAACAAAGTTTATTGTGCCTTATTGAATTATCTTATAATTATCTTATAATTCATCTCATAACTAAACTGTTATATATTTTAACATATAACTGAATATATACTGTACATTTTAACAAGAAATGGTACATTTGAGAAATCTTTCAGATATCTTTGCAACCCTAAAAAACATAAATTGCACATATTTTATGTTTTTAAACATCTACTCTATATGAGTAAAATTAAAACTAAATTAAAACCATCAGCTTCATGCCTTTATACCTGTATTTCAAGGACAAAAATCTAGCATGCTTGTTTTTCTTTTTCAGGTGACTGAAGAAAGTTCCCAGACTGCTTACTTAACTCCTTTACTCAAGCTTTTTGGCAACAGTATAACCAGGAACTCTTTACTAAAAACACTGCTATAATGATAAAACAAAATGCATATTTTCTTTAAGGGCTAATATTTGATTAATTCCACACAAAGCTATTATACTCCCTACTGAAATGCTTTCTGTTTCAACTTTTATTTATTTTAAGCTTTTCAGATTTTAACTTTTATTTATGAGCTCAGAAGAGGGGTGGTGTTGGGATTAAAGAAGGATCATGCTTCTGGGTTTGTGTAACCAGAATAACCATCCAGATGGCGTCTGGCGTGGAGGTATGACCACATCACTCATTCTCAAACCCTCAAGTCCATCATCTCGTGTAACCCACCTCCACACGTGTAAACCCAAACCAAACTAGCTATTCTGTGAAGGGGCAAGGAGAAGGGAATCCTTCTAGAAGGCTTTCTGCAATCATCCCGTTTTCCCCGCAAACTTGGAAGTGGTGTAATGCAAGTATTTTCTTTCCCTTCACAGGACCTGGTTGGGGACCTGAAGGAGAAGCTCTCCAATCACTTCAAGGATGTCATGGTCGGCCTCATGTACCCCCCACCCTCGTATGATGCCCATGAGCTGTGGCACGCCATGAAGGTAGATCGGGCCACCCTGTGATATGCCACGCGTGATCAGGGAGGGGAGGGGGCACATCAGCCAAGAAGAAACAAGAAAAACGCTTGGGTGACGGGGCTGTCATGAAAGGAGGGAGGCCTCCACAGCCCAGCAGCAGAATCACTTGACTCGAGCAAACTCAGACCCATGACCCGGCCCCGTGGAGAGCTGCCAAGAGGAAAGAGGAAATGAGCTTCTTTGGGGGCTGTTTGCATTTGCCTCTTCCCCAGTATGACTTTTGGCTTCCCTGATGGCTCTGCTGCTGCTGCTGCTAAGCTGCTTCAGTCGTGTCCGACTCTGTGTGACCCCATAGACTGAAGCCCACCAGGCTTCCCCATCCCTGGGATTCTCCAGGCAAGAACACCAGAGTGGGTTGCCATTTCCTTCTCCAATGCATGAAAGTGAAGTTGCTCAGCCATGTCCGACTCTTCGCGACCCCATGGACTGCAGCCTACTAGGTGCCTCCGCCCATGGGATTTTCCAGGCAAGAGTACTGGAGTGGGGGGCCATTGCCTTTTCCACCTGATGGCTCAGTGGTAAAGAACTCACCTGCCAATGAAGCAGGCACATGTTCGATTTCTGGATCAGGAAGAACTCCTGGAGGAGGGCATGGCAATCCACTCCAGTATTCTTGCCTGGAGAATCCCATGGACAGAGGAGCCTGGCAGGCTACAGTACATGGGGTCATAAAAAGTAGGACTTAACTTAGTGACCAAACAGAAGCATCAGCCTGTTTGTCTTCCTGTGTTAACTGGAAATGTTAGCATTCTTGTGAATCTCTTTAAACTGTTGAATAAACTGGGCTCATAAAGTAATGAGTCAGTAATGCTGAAGCAGAGACAAAACCTAGATGACATCTATATTTTTGTGACCCTATTCAGACTTAAATTGAAGAAAGTAGGGAAAACCACTAGACCATTCAGATATGACCTAAATCAAATCCCTTATGATTATACACTGGAAGAAGTAAGAAATAGATTTAAAGGACTAGATCTGATAGATAGAGTGCCTGATGAACTACGGACGGAGGTTCGTGACACTGTACAGGAGACAGCGATCAAGACCATCCCCATGGAAAAGAAATGCAAAAAAGCAAAATGGCTGTCTGAGGAGGCCTTACAAATAGCTGTGAAAAGAAGAGAAGCAAAAAGCAAAGGAGAAAAGGAAAGATATAAGCATCTGAATGCAGAGTTCCAAAAAATAGCAAGGAGAGATAAGAAAGCTTTCCTCAGCAATCAATGCAAAGAGATAGAGGAAAACAACAGAATAGGAAAAACAAGAGATCTCTTCAAGAAAATTAGAGATATCAAGGGAACATTTCATGCAAAGATGGGCTCGATAAAGGACAGAAATGGTATTGACCTAACAGAAGTAGAAGATATTAAGAAGAGGTGGCAAGAATACACAGAAGAACTGTACAAAAAAGATCTTCATGACAAAGATAATCACGATGGCGTGATCACTCACCTGGAGCCAGACATCTTGGAATGTGAAGTCAAGTGGGCCTTAGAGAGCATCACTACGAACAAAGCTAGTGGAGGTGATGGAATTCCAATTGAGCTATTTCAAATCCTGAAAGATGATGCTGTGAAAGTGCTGCATTCAATATGCCAGCAAATTTGGAAAACTCAGCAGTGGCCAAAGGACTAGAAAAGGTCAGTTTTCATTCCAATCCCAAAGAAAGGCAATGCCAAAGAATGGTCAAACTACCACACAATTGCACTCATCTCACATGCTAGTAAAGTCATGCTCAAAATTCTCCAAGCCAGGCTTCAGCAATATGTGAACCGGGAACTCCCAGATGTTCAAGCAGGTTTTAGAAAAAGCAGAGGCACCAGAGATCAAATTGCCAACATCCGCTGGATCATGGAGAAAGCAAGAGAGTTCCAGAAAAACATCTATTTCTGCTTCATTGACTATGCCAAAGCTTTTGACTGCATGGATCACAATAAACTGTGGAAAATTCTGAAAGAGATGGGAATACCAGACCACCTGACCTGCCTCTTGAGAAACCTATATGCAGGTCAGGAAGCAACAGTTAGAACTGGACATGGAACAACAGACTGGTTCCAAATAGGAAAAGGAGTACTTCAAGGCTGTATATTGTCACCTTGCTTATTTAACTTATATGCAGAGTATATCATGAGGAACGCTGGGCTCAAAGAAGCACAAGCTGGAATCAAGATTGCCGGGAGAAATATCAATAACCTCAGATATGCCGATGACACCACCCTTATGGCAGAAAGTGAAGAGGAACTAAAAAGCCTCTTGATGAAAGTGAAAGAGGAGAGTGAAAAGTTTGGCTTGAAGTTCAACATTCAGAAAACAAAGATCATGGCATCTGGTCCCATCACTTCATGGGAAATAGATGGGGAAGCAGTGGAAACAGAGTCAGACTTTATTGTTTTGGGCTCCAATATCACTGCAGATGCTGACTGCAGCCATGAAATTAAAAGACGCTTACTCCTTGGAACCTGCTGCTGCTGCTAAGTCACTTCAGTCGTGTCCGACTCTGTGTGACCCCATAGATGGAAGCCCACCAGGCTCCCCCGTCCCTGGGATTCTCCAAGCAAGAACACTGGAGTGGGTTGCCATTTCCTTCTCCAACCTAGATAGCATATTAAAAGCAGAGACATTACTTTGCCAACCAAGGTCCGTCTAGTCAAGGCTATGGTTTTTCCCGTGGTCATGTATGGATGTGAGAGTTGGACTGTGAAGAAAGCTGATCGCCGAAGAATTGATGCTTTTGAACTATGGTGCTGGAGAAGACTCTTGGGAGTCCCTTGGACTGCAAGGAGATCCAAACAGTCCATTCTAGAATAGATCAATCCTGGGTGTTCATTGGAAGGACTGATGCTAAAACTGAAACTCCAATACTTTGGCTACCTCATGCAATGAGTTGACTCACTGGAAAAGACTCTGATGCTGGGAGGGGTTGGGGGCGGGAGGAGACAGGGACGACAGAGAATGAGATGGATGGATGGCATCACCAACTCGATGGACATGAGTTTGAGTGTACTCCAGGAGTTGGTGATGGACAGGGAGGCCTGGCGTGCTGTGATTCATGGGGTCACAAAGAGTCAGACACAACTGAGCGACTGAAGTGAACTGAACTGAACTGAAATTAGTCCTTTACCAAAACTACTGCACAAATGTAGCAAAATCTTGCTTCTAAAGGATCAGAACAATTATTTCTTACAGGAAAGTCATGAAAGAAACTGACTACAGATTTGTCAGCGGTAGGGAAGGGGGACAGATGACTTTTCACATCTTTCCAGATCTTTCCAAATGCTGAATGAGACACCTGCAGAGATGCTGCAATCACACCAGGGGGATGCTTGCCAATGACCTGACTCCCCCATCTGGGAACAACACGAAAAAGGAAAGGGAGAAAATTAGGGGACCTGGGTCATGGCCATCGTATTCACAAATCAGCATTGTTGTTTGTTTTAGTCATGTCCGATTTTTTGCCACCCCATGGAGTGTAGCCCTCCAGGCTCCTCTGTCCATACGATTTCCCAGGCAAGAATACTGGAATGGGTTGCTAATCCTTCTCCAAGGGATCCTCCCAACCCAGGGATCAAACTAGCGTCTGTCACTTGGCAGGTGGTTTGTTTACTGCTAAGCCACCAGGAAAGACCAGTAGATCAGCACAGGCCTTATACAAAATATGAATTTCAACAATGTCTTTTTAAGTGTTGCATATGTCAGTCCATACCTCTTGCAAAATGATGTAACTAAAAACCTAAGGAGAAAGTCCTATGTCGATGTTTAGATGAAACTGTTATATTTTTTCAGTGTCTCATAAAACGGTATGGATTTCTGAAGCTCTCTGAAAAAGGTGTGTTGTCTTTCAAATAACCATCAAGAAGGAATATCCTATGACTGGAAGAGGCTGCAGAGAGTACCCAGTCCAATTCAGGCAAATGGTACAAAACTCCGCACCTGGGGAGAGGTGGGGTGAGGTCTCTGCACCATTCTTGGGGAATTAGAGACCCAGAATCAAGTACCAGTCTGCCCAAGAATTCTAGCAGCAAAGAAAATGAGTGTCATGAGTGCTGTTTAAACGTCTTTCCCCACATGATTTAGAGATGCCCATGTTGTTTTGTTTTATGAAGGAACTCATTTCAGAGGATACTATCTTCCTGAAAAGCACACAGAGAAGGAAGCGGCAACCCACTCCAGTGTTCTTGCCTGGAGAATCCCAGGGACGGGGGAGCCTGGTGGGCTTCCGTCTATGGGGTCACATAGAGTCGGACACGACTGAGGTGACTTAGCAGCAGCAGCAGCAGTAGATACCGAAGCCAGAGCGAAGCAGGCCCGTCTTTACCCTGAGCACACGCCCGCCCTCCGCTCCTCCCGGAGCACCAGGGCCGCATCCGTTCTCCACAGGGCTCGTCCCCGAGCAGGTGCCTTCATGTGTCTCTTGCTCTGTCCTTCCAGGGAGCAGGCACTGATGAGAACTGCCTCATTGACATATTAGCTTCAAGAACAAACGGAGAAATTTTCCAGATGCGAGAAGCCTACTATTTGCGTAAGGAAATACACATTTGTACATATGTTTTACTCATCATAAACTTTGCATTTTTCAAATAACAGACAAAATATTCCAGTTTATATATTTTAAAGAATTATCTAAGACAATCACGTGTGAGATATCACTCATGCAGGACTAATGAATTGTCTAAGTAGAGTTGGTGATTAGGACACTAAAAACAAAGCAATCCCAAGATAATTAAGTGAAGCAAAGTTTCCAGGAAAATAATGATGAGTTTCGACGAGCTGGACTTTAGTTCAGGACAATAAGCACTCAGGACAGTGGCTCAGGGAGGACCCTGTCTCTCACCCCAGAGGGACAGTTATGAAGACAGAACAAAGAGAAGTGTAAGGATCACTCAGTGAACTCTACAAATACAGGAAACAACTTCACTTTTCATAAACCTCATAATCAGTGAGTCCACCTCAGAATCTGATTTTTATGCATTTTAAAAGTGGAAAGGCTAATACTTTCATATTCAAAAAAGCTTTAAGACCTTAAGTTCCATTGCATCACGTATCATGTGACATTGAGTGTGAACAAAATGTTCCAGACAATCAGCTCCATTGCACTCAAACAAAAACAACACTTTCCCGGGGGAGAGAATTAAGACCCTTCACTGAAAATATTAAGACGAGACAAAGACTTGGGGGCCCACTGGGCCAGGCAGTGGTCAAAGGAAAGAGAAGACAGAGCCCTGAATTTTAAGGGTTATAGAATGTGAAGTGATTCTCAATGTTGGTTTTCAATTTTGGAATAGAGATAGTATTTTTGCAAGAAAGCAGACTTGGGCCTGTGTTATCGTTGGGGTCAGTTTTGTTGGGTGGACTGTTCATGAGCCTCGTGAGTAGAAGGTGGTAGAAGACCAAGAAATGTCACCCTGTGGGAACAGCATTGACCTCTGTGAACACAGGGAGGCGCGGCTCTGTCGTGACTAACCTTCCACGTGGGTGTGCTCTCCCCCAGAATACAGCAGCGACCTGCAGGAGGACATCTACTCAGAGACCTCAGGACACTTCAGAGACATGCTCGTGAGCTTGGTCCAGGTAGGAGCTTCCTAGATTTGCTCCACTTTGCACTACTGAAAAATAAATATGTTTTGTTTTAAAAAAATAGGGCAGGAAACTCCAGTAATAACAGTAATTTACTGAATGCCAGTAAATTCAAGGCACTACAATGGAGACTTGGGTTGAATATAGAGACAAACAAGTATGAATAAGACACCATCTCTGTCCTCAGAACAATCTAAAATGATCATAGCTATAGATAAATGCATAGCTGATTACATAACGAGGGGGTTAACAGCCTGACAGTATTCAGTTACAGTTAGTAGAACGTGCACACCCTCTAAGGCACCGGGAACCCAGGACCCACCCAGCTGGTGAACAGTCAGAACCACCAGATGAAATACACTAAACGGATCCAGGAGCCTCCCGTACACCTTTAAATTAAGAGATTCTGGTTTACTGAAAACAAAAACTAGTTTTCCCTCCTTAGTACAAGTGTTAATCATTCAGTCGTCTCTGACTCCTCTGTCCATGGAATTAACCAGGCAAGAATACTGCAGAGAATTTTCATTTCCCTCTCCAGGGGATCTTTCTGACCCAGGGATCGAACCTGTGTCTCCTGCATTGCAGGGGGATTCTTCACCATCTGAGCCACCAGGGAGTCCTCCATACCAGCTCTTTATGTCTGTAATTCCATCTTCTGCTTGAGTTTGTATTGACCGAATTGTTCAGACACCGCCTCAGTGTCTGATGACATGGCGCAGGAAGCCAGAAGGTTGAACTTAGACGAGCAAAGTTGACACCATCCGTCTGTGTCATCAGTCAGATTGCTGACCAGCCATCTTCCAGCAGGGAGCAGTGGATGGAGTTTCTGATGTTCCAGCCCAGGTTATAGAACTTACCGGATGGAAGAGACCAAGGGACATCAGGTCAGGGAAAGCTACAGAACCTCTCCCGCCCATTCGGGAAAATAGTCACAGTGTTAGTCGCTCAGTCGTGTCCGACTCTTTGCAACCTCATGGACCATAGCCTACCAGGCTCCTCTGTCCATGGGATTCTCCAGAAAAAAAACACTGGAGTGGGTTGCCATTTCCTCCTCCAGGGGGTCTCCCTACCCAGGTATCAAACCTGTGTCTCCCACACTGGAGGCAGATTCCTTGCTGTCTGAGCCACCAGGAAATTCCATGGTAGACAGACCCATACCCATATACTAATAATTTCTCTTTCTCAAACTGCAGGTTCAAATCGTTAGCTTGGGAGATTTCTTTCTTTTTTTTTTTTATTCTACAAAACTTTGTTTTTAAAAAATGGGCAGTTTTACGTAATACTTTGCATGAGAAAGGTAAAAATTAAGAATTATTTCTACCCTGACTAGAACTAGTATGTGTATAGAAAAGAGTTAAAATGAGAAAAAATTATTGATAATGATTTTTTCCTTTAAAATGCCAACAGCAGTGTGCAAATTTAAATAACTACTTTATTTTTCTTCTCAGTCTTCAATTTTGTCATCTTTCTCATCCAGGGTAGCTTCACATATCCAATCAAATGTGTGTTTATTGTGATTAAAAGCTTCATATTGTACTTCACAATATTTGGTATCATTTAGTTAAAAAATGAATAAATACATCAGCCTGATCGTAACACCAACTGAGAATTCCATTCATTGCCAAGTACCAAGAATTTTAATTTTTTAAACTTTTTTTGTGCCCAAGTTACTGTCATTTTAAAATTAGGAATAAAGAAATCCAAAAGGAAAGGTTTCTGAGGAAGCCAAGGACTAGCTGCTCCAATGGAGGAGAGATTGGTGATGGGCTGGTTGGCGTTTTCAAATTGTTCAATTGAAAAACAAATGGCATAGAGATAAGCAAATCCATTGACCTTACAATTAAAGTAAAACTTTCCATTTGTAAAAGCAAAATCAAATATTTTTTAAAGTGGATTAGCACAGCATGGCTGTGTACCTCACGAAACTGCCCATATCAATTTATCAAGTCCTATTCTGAGGATTCTACTCTCTAGGATGATAACATTAATAGAAAACACAGAGCTTGGCTTTACATTGCCCAACAGGAGGCTTCTGTGTGAGCTGCTGTGGAAGTAATAATAATAATAAGCAGCTCAGTAGTGTCCAACTCTTTGTGACCCACATGGACTTACAGTCCATGAAATGCTCCAGGCTACAATACTGGAGGGGGTAGCCTTTCCCTTCTCCAGGGGATCTTCCCAACCCAGGGATTGAACCCAGGTCTCCTGCATTGCAGGCAGATTCTTTACCAGCTGAGCCACAAGGGAAGCCCAAGAATACTGGAGTGGGTAGCCTATCCCTTCTCCAGTGGATCTTCCCGCCCCAGGAATTGGACTGGGATCTCCTGCATGCAGGTGGATTCTTTACCAACTGAGCTATAAGCCTATTTAAATTTGTGACAGAAGTTGAGTCATTATATGAAAAAAGTTTTTAATAATCATTATTAATATTAAAAATAATCTCACTTGGCAAAGCGTCAATCGAATATTTTCTAACTTATCAATGTTGTAAGATTAGTTACAAGATTCTCTCAACTTAGAAGGGTCATCATTTCTTGGCTTTCCAGGACTGACACTCCATAATGTAAATTAAAAAGACAGTTTCCAGTCAGAAATTCATATTGGCGTTAGTACTGCCCCAACAAAGTAAAAACAACAGTGCTGTTATAAATCCACAAGTTGCATCTTAATAGCAAACGTACTTTATTTTCTTAGTATCCAAACAGAAATGTACTTCAATTTGTTAAAGGAAAATATAAGTAGGGTAAAGGTGCGTTTCATAAGGACTGTTTTGTGTTCCTCTAGGGCTGTAACTCAGTCCAGACTCTGCTTCCAAGTCTGGCTCCTTTTCTCTCTGGTCCATGGTTGACCCCAGCACATCCCACAGTGACACGGCGCCTGTTTTTTCCACATATAAGTGATACCATGCAGTGTTTGTCCTTCTCTGACTGACTTCACTCAGTTGGACAGTCTCTAGTCCATCCATGTTGCTGTAAATGGCATTATTTCACCCTTTTATGGCTGAGTAATATCCCATCGTGTGTATACACGTCTTCTTTGTCCATGCATCTGTTGACGGACACTTAGGCTGTCTCCGTGTCCTGGCCATTGTGACTAGTGCTGCAGTGAACACTGGGGTGCGTGCATCTTTTTGATATGTATATATGTATAACTGAATCACTTTGCTATACACCTGAAATGAACACAGCGTTATAAATCAACTAAACACCACCAACAAAAAGTCTAAGGCAAAAAACCAAAGATAACTGCTGGTCCGCATCTCAGAGCCAGCCGAGGGAAGCATGCTGATGGCACCTCCTCCCTGGAAGCTCAGATGGGCCCTGTGGCTGGGCGGACACTTCACGTCTGCTGAGTAAGAGCCCAGCCTGAAAACAGGGAAGCACAATGGTAAACGGGATTGTTTCCACCCTGTCTGACTCCTCTCCACTTCTGTTTCTGTTTGGTGAAATTCCAGTGATCAAGTGCGCTGCCTCTCAGAATCTCTGCCCTTCTTCAAAGGCTGAGCTACAAACCTCCTAAAAGTAACTGATACTGAAGAATGAGGATTGCAGTGGATTTTTATAAAGCAAACGCTCTATATTTCAGGCAAAACACACAGTTCTGAAAATTAAAAGAGAAAATAAGTCACAAAGGGAAAAAATCAGTGCACAATATTTTCCCTTGGCAAAACTGCAGTTCCTTTTTCCTGAAATTAAACAATAATGCTTTATTTTTTATAGAGTATACATGTATATGCAATAATAGTATCTGTATAGACATACATATTTTGAAATAACACACAATTTGTTTTATCACTGGCTTTCACCTGATTTTAATTATGACTTTTCAGGATAAAGTATTACTTCTAAAGTTCAATTTCTAGAGTTGGAACTTAAGTGTGTACGTGTTTAGCCTTAAAATAGCTTTTCAGAGCATTAAAATTGCCCTTTCAACATAGAATATAAAAAATGAGGAGAGTTCTAGATTTTATAAGAAGCCAAGGAAAATTAATAATGTGTACTTTAATGTTACATATTTAGGAGGTTTCACAGTATATTTCCCTTAAAATGTAAAGCACACATTATGAGTGTAATACAGATTTTACAGAATTACTTAACTCATAATTGAAACTGGATGTAAGAAACTTATAAAAGACATAGTATAATATCCTTTACTAATAGTTTTTTTCAAGATCAGGAGTCCTGTGTAATGCTTAGTAAAATGTATAATTTCTCATAAATTTTTTAATATTTTGAAATTTGACCACTGGCTTCAATTTCTATATTCATGACTCATTTTGGAACTCCTAGTTTGGGATTTGAACCAGTAAACTTAGAGGACTGGAAAAATATGAAAAGTGAGTTAGGGAACTGAAGAAGTCCAGCATGTCCGCTGCCCACGATCTCTGGTATACCGCATGCCAGAGAATCTGTCTGGATATTCACAGAAAGGAAATGGATTGCGTCGTACAGGTTTGTGAAACTGAGAGTAATAGTAACAGAGACAATGAAACACCCAGCTCACTGAGGCTGTCACAGGACCGAGACCCTTCTCTCCCCCAGCTGGGGTCCGTGTTCTCTCTGCCCAAGCTCTCTCCATAGACAGATGATAGACAAATAGATAGGTTAGGTAGATTCCTTAGATAGTCAATGATCGGTGATAAATGATAGACAGAAAATAGACCCAAGCTCAAACTCATGTCCATCAAGTCGGTGACGCCGTCCAACCATCTCATCCTCTGTTGTCCCCTTCTCTTCCTGCCCCCAATCTTTCCCAGCATCAGGATCTTTTCCAGTGATTCAGTTCTTCGCATCAGGTGGCCAAAGTATTGGAGTTTCAGCTTCAGCATCAGTCCTTCCAATGAATATTCAGGACCTATTTCCTTTAGGATTGACTGGCTTGATCTCCTTGCAGTCCAAGGGACTCTCAAGAGTCTTCTCCAACACCACAGTTCAAAAGCATCAGTTCTTTAGCCTCCAATTAAAATAAATAAATTTATTTAAAAAAGAAAACAAAAACAAAAGCATCAGTTGTTCAGCCCTCAGCCTTCTTTATGGGCCAACTCTCACATGCATACATGACTACTGGAAAAACCATACCTTTGACTTTATGGACCTTTCTCAGTGAAGTAACATCTCTGCTTTTTAATATGCTATCTAGGTTTGTCATAGCTTTCCTTCCAAGAAGGAAGTGTCTTTTAATTTCTTGGCTGCAGTCACCATCTTCAGTGATTTTGGAGCCCAGTAAAATAGATGATGGTAGGTAAAAAGTAGAAATATAGATGACAGGCAGATGGATATATTAGATTCCTTAGATACATGATGGTAGAAGGGAGAGAGGTGGAAAGCAGGTAGAGATGACAGATACTGTTTGTAAAACAAGCAGGTATCATCTGTGTATCTTTTCCTCTCAACTCTGCTATAAGTCAATATGTGTCCTTGGGTTTATCATTTTGCTTTCTTGAGATTCCAGAGATGTACTCCTTAAATTAAGGGTCATGAAACCATTCTTCTTTCTGTTCCCTCCCTGTGCCCATGTTGTAAAATTCTTCAACAGTTATAATCACACCCCCCTCCTCCCTGTGCATCTTCACTTTCAGAATCAAAGGAAAGACTGTCCATGGACATTCAGACACACGGGTATTTTTGTGAATTAATAGAGTGGGGATTGGAAGCTTGAAGGTATTTATGAAATGTGAAGTGTTTAAATTATTGTCATATTTTCTGGGAAAGAAGAGCTTTTACTTAATCTACAAAGAATTTTCCAACAGGGCTATTTCTAATAAGAAAACCACTTGACCAGAACACATTCTCCTTGAAAATGAATGTCAATCACTGAACTGATTCACAGCACTTCCTCTGCTCTGCTTCTATTAAACCAGACTTATGGGAGATCTAATTATCTGTCAAATAATGAAGAATTAGTCACTTAGAAGTTACTTAATCTGCATGCATGATCACACACAGATGACAAGTGTCTCCACAGAGAGGAAGAGGGGCATCTGCCAGGAGCCCCCCGTGCTGATCCACGGGCACCTGCCCTGGGGCCTCTGGGGACATGCTACCTGCAGCCCCCAGGACCAGCTGCAGCCACCGTGCTTGCTCCTGACACTTCTGGCCAGACTTGAACACCCTTAATTTCTTCCTGTCACGTGTTTATTCTATTCCTAACCCAAATGCCTGTTTATGCCATTTCTCTGGCATTTGCATCCCCTAACAGGCTACTGTCCTAACTTAGGCTTTTTATGTGACCAAATCTTCTTGGTGGGAAAAGCTACTTCACACATTAGCTGATTCACATTTTCTTAATCTACCCAACTGTTTAAAGTGCTTTTGGCAATTAATTGCACAAAGAAGTACACTTATGGGCCCTATTTCAAGTTAAATGTCCAAAATTCTTACCTCTCAAAAAAATATCAGATGCACAGAACTGCGGAACATTCTTAAATATTTCTCACAACTTAGCTACATTGTGTGATGGGAAATCACTAAAAACACTTCAGTGATCCAGAAAATCTTCCCATCTCTACTAACTGATGTTTAACTTCTGTGACATCAAAGGTATTTCTTTGTTTTTCTTTCTTTTGTGTAGTATTGATTCAGTGAGTATTCATCAAAAGCCTTCAGTATGCCAAGGACGACTGGTAATTAACAAAAGAGGCAAGGACCCCATCTTAAGAAGCTTGCATTTTAGTGGGGAGATTCAGACAGGAGAAAGTTAGTAAATCGGTGCATTTCCCAGCATGTTAGCTGATGAAAAATACATCAGGGGAGGGGACGGTGGGTCAGTTAAGATGTGCCACAGCTGTCAGAGCAAGTTCCACTGAGAAGATAATGCTCACCTGGTTATTGTACAGCCCTTTCTCTGTTTCAGTTTGGTCAGAAGCAGGTAACCTCTCATGATGGTCTGGCCTCACCTTTGCTCTCACTGACGAATCCTGTCATGTCCAGCTGTGTCCCACACACAGTTCCAGCCACTCTGGTCTGCCTCATGGCCTTGGGCTGCCGGAAGGGTCTGCCTGCCGTGGCCATGGCCATGGCTCCCAAGGCATGGGAGCCCCTCCACCTGTCAGGCTCCCCTGTGTGCTTCTCAGCCAGCAGTCAGCGTTCTCCATCAGGAGAGAGTGAGACACTTGGGATCCTTCACGGGACTCCCTGATGGAGATGATGCAGAGAGGTGTCTTCAGGGCCCCCTGCCCTGTCCTGTGTCACTGAGTTCATTTGCAGAGTCCGAAAAACAATAAGTTTTTCCCGCAAAGTTCAAAAAGCGTGTTTCCTTCAGGTCTCCCAAAGGAAGAGTGAGATAAACTGGGTCATCACATGTCTCTCCTGCCTCTCCTTCCTCTGTGTCCTCATGATCCTTGGGGACCAGAGGACGTTGCACTGGTGAGCCCTCCTTCCCTCCTGTTCGAAATGCCCTCTTAGGTCAGCTTGGCCATGTCTGTTCTGTCCTTATATGATAAAGAGGCAGGAGTGAAACAAATGTACAAAATATTCTCTTCTCACCGCACAAAATCTGGATTTCATGATTATTTTCCTGCTGCCTATGTGTGATGTTCCGAGTCAGAGGTCCAGTATTAACTCATGCTATCTTTGTGCGTTTTCCTCCTGACAGCATTAAATCCTGTCTCTACCAGCCAGCCAGGCAGCAGATGCTGTTTGGAGGGAGGAGAAGATACTGAACAGAGGGTTGGCAAAGTGAAAAGCTCATCAACTCCTTCAAAAGATTACCTTGGCTGCAAAGAAAAAACAAAAAGTGCCCACATTTTTTAACAGACCAGGTTTTAAAAAGTATGCAAGAAATGTAGACTAACTCTAACTAGTGATAGCACTTTCTTAGGAACCTCCAGTGTGTTTGGTGGTTCAAAGGCTTGTCACCCAGTTATCCTTTGTTCAAGAGGGAGTGATATATGTATACATGTGGCTGGTTCACTCTGCTGTACAGCAGAAACTAACTCAACATTGTAAAGCAACTATTGCTGTTGTTCAGTTGCTATGTCATGTCCAACTGTTTGCAACCCCATGAACCGCAGCACACCAGGCTTCCCTGTCCTTCACCATCTCCCAGAGTTTGCTCAAATTCATGTCCATTGAGTCAGTGATCCATCCAAACATCTCATCCTCTGTCGCCCCATCCTCATCCTGCGCTGAATCTTTCCCAGCATCAGGAGCTTTTCCAGTAAGTTGGCTCTTTACATCAGGTGGCCAAAATATTGGAGCTTCATGGAAGACAGTGGAGAGTTCTGACAAAATGTGGGCCCCTGGAGGAGGGAATGGCAAACCACTGCAGGATTCTTGCTGCAAGAATCCCATGAACATGAACAGTATGAAAAATCAACCAAGCTCCAATTTAAAAACAAAGGACACTTACAAGGGAAACCTGTGCTTGCTTCCCAGGGAATCAGGGAGGAAGGATACGCAGACCCAGCCACGGCCACTCAGGACGCGATGGTAACTAGGACCAGCGCCCGGGGCAGCTGTGGGGACTAGTCGGGCAGCCCGGGGCTGCGGTGCTACCGGGCGGCCCTGCGGCGTTTCAGGTGCTGTGGGAGGCCTGCCAGCAGAGGACGGGGGAGCACAAGACGCTTCTGCAAGTGATGCTGTGTAACAAGAGCTACCAGCAGCTGAGCCTGGGTAACGTCCTCCTTCTTTATAGCTCCTCTCCGATCATGCAGTAAAAAGCAAGTAGGTACCTGGGGGAAGAGGGTGTTACAAATAGAGGAAAGCTGGTTCTCTCAAGGCACCTATTTTAGATTATGTTTGTACAGACATGCCTCATCCACTAACACTGCTAAGGAAGGGAGTTTCTGTAGAATTTTATTCTGCCAGTAACTGAATTATAGCAGTTCCTGGGGCTGCAAAGCGTTGGACACAACTTAGTGACTGAACAACAACCTTTCAATACTAACCCTTTGAAAGCCATCTCTGGTTTTGGTGAAGAACTTACATGCATTAGCTGTGTCCCATTCAGGGCAACACGTGTTGTCTTAAACAGAATATGCTGAACACAGGTCTGGAAGGAACCAAGTTCATTGTTACTGAAGTTGTGATTCACACAAAGCTGCCGTATTGGTTTTAAAGGTGCTTTCTTTGGCTTTCCCCAAACTGCTGGATACCTTTCTATTTCTCTTGTTTTGTAACTGTTTTTTTATTGGCCGCACCAAATGGCATGAGGAATCTTACTTCCTTGACCAGGGATCAAACCCGCATCCCCAGCAGTGGAAGCTGGACTCCTAGCCACTGGACCACCAGGGAAGTCCCTCTTTCTCTTATTTTTTTTTTACAATACTGTTTATGTGGTTTTTTTTTCCTACTATCCATAACACACAGAAGTCCATAATAATTTAAAAGGTGGCCCACTCCAACCCTACACTTACTTGCACATACCTACACTTTATTTGCCTTCCTGTGTATAAGCAGTCAAATCAATACCTACATTTTAAATTTATAATATTCATAATAATCTCCTTTGAATCAATTTGTTAAAGTTTTCCAGGAATTTCAAAATATTTCTGGGCAAGACATAGTGGATGCCATTAATGAATGTTATGATGGATACTTTCGAGAGCTGCTAGCAGCAATTGGTGAGTAATAATTTACTTGATACATCAAGTGCCAATTAGCTCTGACTGACATAAAGATGCGTTCAACTGAATTAAAGTGACTGAGTTAGTTTCCCCTGAATTTAATTATTTAGACAAGATATTTCTCTACATTCTCTGTAGGGAAAAAATACATCGGCTCCTGAGTCAATGGCAAGCTGATGTCTTTCATGAACCTATACTCTTCCTAAGAGCTGTCAGTGTTCATAGTGGGAAACCTTGACTTCTCAGGTCATTGGGATCTCACATCTTTAAATTCATCACATACATGCTAATTTCCTTCCCTTGTAAAGAGGTTATGGTTTTACCACTATTTGAAATGTTGACATTGTAATATAGTGTACAATGAGGGATCCCACAGAGAACTCACAAAATATCACTTTTCCAAGATTATAACTGGAAAAAAAAATATTCTCATCGTTTCCCAAACTTTGAAAAAAATATGTACTGTTACTCTCAAACTTTCTTTTCTCTCTGGTTTTTCCTAGTTCTCTGTGTTCGAGACAAACCAGCCTATTTTGCTTACAGACTGTATAGTGCAATCCATGTAAGTATGACCCACATATTTTTAATATTTCTCCAGAAGTCATGTATACTTTCTCAAAGGACTAGTTTTACTTCAATCATTTAAGTATTGATTCCCATTTTTGAATTTGTATGCAAATATATTCCCTTCAAAGTAGATATGCTCAAGTGAAAAGATATTACACACCAAAATGAGACCCGTCCAGTTAAAATAATGCTCTGCTTTCCATATCAGATGGAAGTGCCTAAGAAGTATTTCTTAGCGCCTTTCCCCCCAGGGGGTCTGCCTCAGCATTTTTTAGCATCTGAAGAAACTGAAAAGCCAAATGCTTTCACAGCTTCTAAAGACAGCCCCCCACCCCCGCCACCTCATACTCAGGCAATCACACAGCATATGGAGTCAAGCAGAAAATGTCAAAGTACTACAAACTCTTCAAGGCTTTTTTTAAACCACTTAAAAGGCAACAGCCAGACAACAATAAACTCTAAAGCTGTATTTGTAATTAAGTACAAATGTTTTTACTTTCAGGTAATAGTCAATTGCACATCCTTTGGTGCATTCATGTTCAAAGAAACAAATGCTTATATGCCTGAGACAATGCATAATGCATCCACAACATGCATGAGACACTGAGAAACTGATAAGGTCTGATGCAATTCGTTATACACATCACAGCCCTGAAAACTCAATGAAAATCATTTAATTCAGTAGTAGAGTAATTTTAATAGTGTTTTATCCTCCAAGTGATAATTAGAGACCAGCTTCCTAGAGGTAGCCAGAAAGCATGGATAACATGCTAGTCATCAAGAATAATTCATTTACTTATGCTTATGTACAGTATTTTTTATTATGTACAAGAACGTCTGTATCCTCGGAACATAGAAAGAAGATTCAAGGTCACAGTCCCCTGCTTCTTTGTTATTCTGTTTCCAAGAAGAAAACCTGATTGGATTAAATATCTGTCTAAAAGTGTATTGGGCAAGGCTATTGAGTGACTTGAGAAAGGAATGGCTGTCTGCTGTCACCCTGTTTGTTTAACCTATACACTGAGAAACCTATACATCATGAAAAATGCCAGGCTGGATGAGTTACAAGCTGGAATCAAGACTGCTGGGGGAAACATCAACAACCTCAGATATGCAGATGATAACACTCTGATGGGAGAAAGTGAAGCAAAACTAAACAGCCTTTGATGAGGGTGAAGGAGAAGAGTGAAAGAGCCGGTTTAAGACTAAGTATTAAAAAAAAAAAACTAAGATCATGGCATCTGACCCCATTACTGCATGGGTGGAAGTAGTAACAGATTTCCTCTTCTTGGGCTCTAAAATCACTGCGGATGGTGACTGCAGCCATGAAATCAGAAGACGATTGCTTCTTGGCAGGAAAGCTCTGACAAACCTAGACAGTGTGTCGAAAAGCAGAGACATTACTTTGTCAACGAAGGTCCATATAGTCAAGGCTACGGTCTTCCCAGTGGTCACATATGGTTGAAAAAGAGCTGGATCATTAAGTAGGCAGAACACCAAAGAATTGATGCCTTCAAACTGAGCTGCTGGAGAAGAGTCTTGAGAGTCCCTTTGACAGCAAGGAGATCAAACCAGTCAATCTTAAGAGAAATCAACCCGAATACTCTTTGGAAGGACTGATGCTGAAACTCCAGTATCTTGGTCCGTTCCGTTCCGTTGCTCAGTCGTGTCCGACTCTATGCGACCCCTTGGACTGTAGCCTACCAGTCTTCTCGGTCCATGGGATTCTCCAGGCAAGAATACTGGAGTGGGTTACCGTTTCCTTCTCCAGGGGATCTTCCCGACCCAGGGATCGAACCCGGGTCTCCCGCATTGGAGGCAGACGCTTTAACCTCTGAGACACCAGGGAAGCCCAAGTATCTTGGTAATCTGATGTAAATCAGATGACTCATTGGAAAAGACGCTGATGCTGGGAAAGATTGAAGGCAGAAGGAGAAGAGGGCGTCAAAGGATGAGATGGCTGGATGGCATCACTGACTCAATGGACATGAACTTGGGCAAGCTGCCAGAGATAATGAGGGACAGGGAGGCCTGGTGTGCTGCAGTCCATGGGATTGCAAAGAGTCAGAGACAGTTGGGCAACTGAACAGTTGGGTGACTGGATTTACCCTGTGACTCAGCAGTAAAGAGTCTGCCTGTCATGCAGGAGCCAAAGGAGATGCAGATTCAATCTCTGGATTGGGAAGATCCCCCCTGGAGGAGGGCAGGGCAATTCACTCCAGTCTTCTTGATGGGAAAATCCCAGGGACAGAGGAGCCTGGTGGTCTCCAGTCCATAGATTTGCAAGGAGTCGGATACGACTAAAGCGCTTAGCATGTACATTGGATGACTTCAACTCTTCTTTCTCCAACAAGAGTAAAGCTTTGCTTGTGAGTGACCTTGGGAAGATAATCACATTACTGATTCCAATTATGCCCAAAGTGAGAGCCCGCTAATAATAAATAAAAACTACTTTGCTGAGGTGTGTCAGTGCAAAAAGGAAGGTGTGTGTACTCAGCGTTGCGGGTATGGAGGAGAGGCCTGTGTTCCAGCAGTCAGAGATTTCATGCACAGGACCACGTCAAGTCAGGGCCCTCCAGTGTCAGGTTCAGGGGAAAGCTGTTTTCACCAGCCCTCACTAAGGAAAGCATCTGATTTTCTCCAATGCAGTCTAATCACACAACTTAAATACAGAAACTTGGTTAATCATTCATTTTCATCACTTCAACTTATGGCAGAGTTTGTTAGTAGTGCACGTGCGCGCGTGCCTGTTCAGTTGCTTCCCACGGTTTTCGACCCCATGGACTGCAGCCCCCCAGGCTCCTCTGTCCATGGGATTCTCCAAGCAAGAATACTAGAGTGGGTTGCCATGCCCTCCTCCAGGGGATCTTCCTAACCCAGGGATCAAACCCACGGTTTCTGAATTGGCAGGCAGATCACTGAAAAAAATGAAAATTGCTCAGTTGTATCCGACTCTTTGCAACCCCATGGACTATACAGTTCATGGAATTCTCCAGGCCAGAATACTGGAGTGGGTATCTGTTCCCTTCTCCAGGGGATCTTCCCAACCCAGGGATCAAACCCAGGTCTACTGCATTGCAGGCGGCTTCTTGACCAGCTGAGCCACCAAGGAAACCCAAGAATACTGGAGCCTATACATAAAACTGGATTTTCCCTGTAGCTCAGATGTAAAGGATCTGCCTGCAGTGCAGGAGACCTGGGTTCCATCCCTGGGTCAGAAAGATCCTCTGGAGAAGGGAATGGCAATCTGCTCCAGTATTCTTGCCTGGAGAATCCCATGGATAGAGGAGCCTGGTGGGCCACAGTCCATGGAGTCGCAAAGAGTTGAATATGACTGAGTGACTAACACCACCGCTGCTGCGTATCTGACTCTGTGCGACCCCACAGACGGCAGCCCAGCAGGCTCCTCTGTCCCTGGGATTCTCCAGGCAAGAACACTAGAGTAGGTTGCCATTTCCTTCTCCAGTGCTTGAAAGTGAACTCGCACAGTCTTGTCCGACTCTTCGCGACCCCATGGACTGCAGCCTACCAGGTTCCTCTGCCCATGGTATTTTCCATGCAAGAGTACTGGAGTGGGTTGCCATTGCCTTCATACATAAAACATTCATACCTCAAAAATTAGCTGGTCCTTCCTGGCCACTAGGTGTCACCATCACTCCATTTGAACAGTCAATTTGAATTTGCTTTGTGCAGAGGGGCACTGGCACCCCACTCCAGTACTCTTGCCTGGAAAATCCCATGGACGGAGGAGCCTGGTGGGCTGCAGTGCATGGGGTCGCGAAGAATCAGACACGACTGAAGCGACTTCACTTTCACTTTTCACTTTCCTGCATTGGAGAAGGAAATGGCAACCTACTCTAGTGTTCTTGCCTGGAGACTCCCAGGGACAGGGGAGCCTGGTGGGTTGCCGTCTGTGGGGCCGCGCAGAGTCGGACACGACTGACGCGATGCAGCAGCAGCATTCTTTCTGAAGCTAGTACACAGAAATTAATTTTTGTGCAGTTTTCAATACTGGAGGTTAAATCAGCAAGTATTTCGAATACCTGGAATTCTTATTTTCACAGTTTACCACAATAAAGTGAAGTCGCTCAGTCTCTCTTTGTGACCCCATGGACTGTAGCTTACCAGGCTCCTCCATCCATGGGGTTTTCCAGGCAAGAATACTGGAGTGGGTTACCATTTCCTTCTCCAGGAGGTCTTCCCGACCCAGGGTTTGAACTCAGGTCCCCCGCATTGTAGGCAGACGCTTTACAGTCTGAGCCACCAGGGAAGTAAAAGCAGATGATAAAACACAAAGTAAGTCAGAAAGAAAAACACCAATACAGTATACTAATGCATATATACGGAATTTAGAAAGATGGTAATGATGACCCTATATGCAAGACAGCAAAAGAGTCACAGATGTAAAGAACAGTCTTTCAGACTCTGTGGGAGAAGGCGAGGGTGGGATGATTTAAAACATGTATATTATCATATGTGAAACAGATTGCCAGTACAGGTTCGATGCATGAGACAGGGTGCTCAGGGCTGGTGCACTGGTTTGACCCTGAGGGATGGGATGGGGAGAGAGGTGGGAGGGGGGTTCAGGATGGGGAACACATGTACACCCATGGCTGACTCATGTCAGTATATGGCAAAAACCACTACAATATTGTAAAGTAATTAGCCTCCAGTTAAAATCAATTAATTTTTTAAAAACATAATCATGATTTTAGAGACATACCAATGGTTCATCAACCAGAGCTGGGACCACCTCCCAACCCAGGAAGAATGTTTACATATAGAGAGCAAATGATCACATCTGCATCCTAAAATGCAGCATCTGGGAGACGAGGAGGAGCCTGGCCAGGTTTAAAGGGAGAGTTGCAGAGTCACAGATGCAGAAAACAGACTCATGGTCACCAGCGGGTAAGAGGGAAGGGGCTAAACATAGGAATTTGAGACCAACATATACACACTATATAGGATCAACAAGTACCTACTGTATAGTACAAGGAACTCTGCTCAATATTCTGTAATGATAACATGGGAAAAGAATCTAAAAGAGAGTGGAGATACACACGCAAACACACACACAGACACACAGACATGTGTGTGGGAAGGGCTTCCCTAGTGGCTCAGACAGTAAAAACTCTGCCTGCAATGCAAGAGACCCCGGTTCGATCTCTGGATCAGAAAGACCTCCTGAAGATGGGAATGGCAACCCACTCCAGTATTCTTGCCAGGAGAATCCCATGGACAGAGGAGCCTGGTGGCTACAGTCCATGAGGTCACAGAGACAGATATGGCTGGGTGACTTAGGTTTGGGTATAACTGATTCACTTTGCTGTACACCTAAAACTAACCTTGTAAATCACCTATACTCCAATAAAAATTAATTTTAAAAATAAATAAAAATAAAAAAGAAGTTTATTGCAGAACCTGGTGAAATGAGAAGGGCCAGCATCAAGGCTGTGACCCTGGAAATAGAGATGACAGGGCACTGGAGAAGCGGAGGAGATGGACCGCTTCACTGTGCGTACACAGTGGCTGGTGGTGGCCCACAGAGCTGAGGCGGAGTCTGAGTCAGCCCTCACGGGTGCCCGCGCCACGGTCTGAGGAATACAGAACATGACCACAGAAAAGGGCTGGGTCCATTTCAGACAGTCTTTAAGGTGCTGTTTCCTCATGGTGGTCACCCCCACTTGGCTGTGTCTCTTAGGACTTCGGCTTCCATAATAAAACCGTGATCAGGATTCTAATCGCCAGAAGTGAAATCGACCTGATGACCATAAGGAAGCGATACAAAGAGAGATATGGGAAGTCCCTTTTCCATGACATCAAGGTAAGTCTCCTAATTGTCACACACCTGCACCCATATTTCATCCTTTTTGAAACTGAAACGAGAGCCTAACTTTAAATAAATTCATGGTAGACTCTAAAAAATTCAATCAAGCTTCCGGCAGGGGTCGTTTACGTTAGTGGGTCAGGCAGCCTGAGAGCATCAATAGGGGAGAAAACCCCTTCACCTCACTTACTCCTCTTTGATGTGTTTTAAGCAAAAGTCAGTGGTCTGGTCATGCACGCTATACATCCCCTGACCTTGTGAGGAGGCCTTACCACCAGTACCAGAAGGCTGCATTCTGCACCGAGAGCATGTTAATTGCAGAGCGCCTTCTGAGACCAGCCGCCTGCGTGCCACCAGAGGGGTGGGCAGCCTGGCGGGTCCCCGCGCATGGTGGGGCTGCGACGTTCTGCGCATGCGCACGCATGAGCCCTGGAGGGTGCTGACGCGATGACTCCGAAGTCTGCAGCCTGGAGTCTTCACTCTGACACAGGCAGACTCTACCCTGGACCCTGATAAAGCTCAGCCAAGAACAGTCAGCATATGGAGGCCCATCTATGTAACTTGGGGACACAGTGGAAAATGAAAATGTTTGACCCGTGGTTCAAAAAACTATAAAGAACTCCAAAATGGCACCCAAGCACAGGGCCCTCTAATGTATCTTAAGGTATAGTTTGAGCACAGCTGGGTCCCCTGGGCTTCCCAGGTGGCTCAGTCGGAAAGAATCCACCTGCCAAGCAGGAGACCTGGGTTCCATCCCTGAGCTAGAAAGATTCCCCTGGAGAAGGGAATGGCAATCCACTCCAGTATTCCTGCCTGGGTAATCCCATGAACAGAGGAGCCTTGCAGGCTACAGTCCATGGGGTTGCAAAGAATCAGACATGACTTAGCCACTGAACAAGTCCTCTTATCTTGTCCACATTGTTTCCATTGAAAATTTCCATTGCATAAAATAGCTTTTCAGTTTACTGAAAGATCCAGGAGAAACTTGACAACCAGAGGGCCAAGAGACCGTATAACCCAGGAGGCCTCGCTGGCCTCAGGATGTCAAGATGGTTTCAGAGGAAGGATTATTGACATCTTCCTCCTTTATCTCTGATAAAACTCTTTTCGCATCCAGCTTCAAAACCCTAAACCTTTAGTGAAAATGAACGTTTCTCACTGAGAAATGCATAACTCATTTTCTCAGTGAATAAACTAGCTCAATACTATACAGCAGTTAACCATGGCTACCTCAAAATCTACTTATATTCACAAATAATTAATGCAACTTTGTGCATTTAAAGCAGTGAATTGTAAGTAACGACTGTGTATGAGAATATTAACGTGAGAGTTGCCTTCTAACAAAGATAAGTTTTATATTTTTATTACTATCATTTTTGAAAATAATGTTGAAACTATAGAAGATGATAAAAGTATTTAAATTGCCCTAATGTGGCACTGGAGAAGACTCTTGAGAGGCCCTTAGACTGCAAGGAAACAAAACCAGTCAATCCTAAAGGAAATCAGTCCTGAATTTTCATTGGAAGGATTGATGCTGAAATTGAATCTCCAATACTTTGGCCACCTAATGCAAAGAACCGACTCATTGGAAAAAACCCTGAATCTGGGAAGGATTGAAAGCAGGAGAAGAGGACAACAGAGGATGAGATGGTTGGATGGCATCACCAACTCAATGGACATGAGTTTGAACAAACTCTTGAGAGATGGTGAAGGACAGGGAAGCCTGGCGTGCTGTAGTCCATAGCGTTGCAAAGAGCTGGACATGGCTGAGTGACTGAGCAACAACAATTTATTCACCACAGATAACCAACAGTAAAATTTTGTTGTATGTGTTTTCTTTTTAAAACTATATATAAACATCAAAGTTTTACTACTTAAAGAAATATTTCTTTAAATCATGGATCCAATTGTATAAGTTCTAAAGAGCATAAACTGCCCTATATTATTGTATATTATCTTTTACTTTTTCATTATTGTACACAATATAATAACATATGTTTTGGAGCACAAATCTTGGGCTCATCAATAATTTATCATATTTCCTTAGGATAGACTTCTTGAAGTAGAATGACTGCGTTAATGAGTATAAACATCTTTAAGCCATTTGAGACAGGTTGTCCAGTGTGCCCTCTAGGTTCTACCCTAATTTGTGACAACATTGGGCCACCTCTTTATCTCAAGGTGAGGAGAAGAATTAATTCTACTACTAAGCATTCTTCTTTGTAAAAACATATTCAGACCCACATGCAACAATGAAGACCAAGCACAGCCAAAAATAAGTAAACAAAAACCATTACGGTCCCATCCATCTTTAAACCCCATTCTATTGACTATGACCATGGCATTACTTTTTAATAACCTCCACAGGGAAGAGTCCCCAGGACATGTTAAATCAGGATGGAAAAATAAGTAATTTTTGAGATGCTAATGGCCCACGGTGTCTCACTGTATAGTTCAGAGGAATTATGCTTCTTTTTATGACATTGCATTTCAAACACCTTCTGTTTGCTCCTTTTCAGAATTTCGCGTCAGGGCACTACGAGAAGGCTCTGCTGGCTATCTGTGCGGGCGACGCGGGTGACTACTAAGTGAAAAGGGGGATCTGGAGTGCGCCCTCATCTTCACAGACGCGCCACACACGGGCTGTGATGAATTTGCCTTGTTAGGAGCATTACTACGAAACTATAGAATCATATTTTCTTTTCTCTCTTTAAAAGTATTTTAAGAATAATTAGCATCAATATGTTCTTCAAGAAAAACCTATTGATGCAAGTCTATGGAATTTGCACATATCTAAATCAGCAATTTATTAAATTGTGTATACTGGAATAATAAAGGAAATCACTGTATTGAAATATATGTTATTGAATGTGAAGGGTCAATTCCTACAACAAGTGGGTTGGCTTTTGTCTGTCCCAGGGGGAGACCAGGACAACCGGTGGGTGGCCATCCCCTCCCCCATTCAAGACTCTGGGCCAACTAAAGCTAAGTGAACATTTAAAGCCCCTTTAAATGAAAGAAAAGACATAAAGCTCACTTGATAAAGAATCTGCCTGCAATACATGAAATGCAACAGATGCAGGTTTAATCCCTGGATCAGGAAGATCCCCTGGAGAAGGGAATGGCAACCTGCTCCAGGATTCTCTGGAGAATCCCATGGAGAGAGGAGCCTGGTGGGCTACAGTCCAAGGGGTCACAAAGAGTTGGACACAACTGAAGGGACTAAACCACCACCACAAAGACAAAGCAGCAGAGTGCAGCCAGCTTTATGCTTGTCAAGCTGAGATGTGTGACAGACATAAACACAGGCGTGTGTGTCTGACGGCCACCCTAGTGTCAGCAGCTCAGCCCAGGTACTGCTTTCCTTGGCGTTGGTGCTGAACCAGCCACCTACTCCAGCTGCTCCAGAGGAGTCCTTGCTCCTGGTGTCCATCTTCACTGCTCAACAGCAGCATCAAGGTCTCTCTGGAAGCAGGCACATGATTAGCACCATCAGTGCGGCCAATCCCTTTGGTGTCTAAAGGTTTGGTAAATTAGGGAAGCAGAGAAAAGGTACTGACAGAGTCAGATTTGGGGAGAATGGAGCTTGAAGCCACAGTGTAGCAAGAACAGGACAGGGGTGAGTGAGCCCACGACGGAGGGGTGCAGTCCCAGGATACCCAGTGGCATGGGGGGTTGGGGGGGGCAAGCACACAAACGAGACCCTGGAGGCAGTGGGTGAGGAAGGCCAGAGGGAGATGAGGACAGGCAGGCAGAAACCTAAGTGACGCTCACAGGAGTGCGTTGTTCCCCAGGGCGCGCACTTGGCGGGCTCACAGCCCAGTCCCGGGAGAACGACCCCTCTGGGCTCAGGAACGTAGTGCATATGCTCAGAACTGGGGTCTGCCTGGGGGAGGGTGCAGGACATGTAGAAACAGTTCATAATTAGACTTCTGAAACTATTTTCAAGACTTCAACTGATTGTCTTGATGCATATGATGTCATACAATTTTAACTTGGGTTTTATTTCCATCAAAAAAAATTATTAGCATTTCAAGCCAAAGTAGTAATTGTTTGAGACATTTAGCATAGCTGTTATACAAGCCAAAACTCTTAGAAGAAAAATGTTGTTAGAATTCCCAATGAGAACTTAAAAACGTTCCACCTTATGGGAGAAAATAATATCAAATGAAACAACTGACAAAGGAGTGATCTACAAAATACACAAGCAGCTCATACAACTCAATACCAGAAAAACAACAATCCAATCAAAAAGTGGGAAATAGATCTAAACAGATATTTGTCCAAAGAAGACATACAGATGGCTAACAAACACATGAAAAGATGCTCAACATCACTCATTATTAGAGAAATACAAATCAAAACCACAATGAGGCATCACCTCACACCTGTCAAAATGGCCATCATCAAAAAGTCCACAAGCAATAAATGCTGGAGAGGGTGTGGAGAAAAGGGAACACTCTTGCACTGTTGGTGGGAATGTAAATCGATACAGCCATTATGGAAGACGGTATGGAGATTCCTTTAAAAACTAGGAATAAAACCACCATGTGACCCAGCAATCACACACCTAGGCAAATACCCTGAGGAAACCAAAAGTGAAAAAGACACATGTAACCCATTGTTCATTGCAGCACTGTTTATAATAGCCAGGACATGGAAGCAACCTAGATGTCCATATGCAGACGAATGGATAAAGAAGTCGTGGCACATATACACAATGGAATATTACTCAACCATAAAAAAGGAACAAATTTGAGTCAGTTCTAATGAGGTGGATGAACCTAGAACCTATCATACAGAGTGAGTAAGTCAGAGCAATATAAACATCATATTCTAATGCATATATACGGAATCTAGAAAAGTGGTACTGAAGAAATTAATTACAGGGCAGCAGTGGAGAAACACACATAGAAAACAGACTTATGGACAAGGAGAGAGGGGAGGAGAGGGTGAGACGTATGGAGAGAGTAACATGGAAACTTACATTACCATGTGTAAAATAGATAGCCAACAGGAATTTGCTGTATGGCTCAGGAAACTCAAACAGGGCTCTGATTCAACCTAGAGGGGTGGGGTAGAGAGGGAGATGGGATGGAGGTTCAAAAGGGAGGGCATATATGGCTGATTCATGTGGTGTTTTGACAGAAAACAAGAAAATTCTATAAAGTAAGTATCCTTCAATAAAAAAATTAATTAATTAAAAAAAAAAAACCCTTGGAAAAAAACTTTTCACCTTCTAGTTCCAGTTCAGTCACTCAGTCATGTCTGACTCTTTGTGACCCCATGAACCGCAGCAAGCCAGGTCTCCCTGTCCATCACCAACTCCCAGAGTCCACCCAAATCCATGGCCATTGAGTTGGTGATGCCATCCAACTATCTCATCCTCTGTCATCTCCTTCTCCTCCTGCCCTCAATCTTTCCCAGCATCAGGGTCTTTTCCAATGAGTCAACTCTTCGCATCAGGTGGCCAATGTATGAGAGTTTCAGCTTCAACATCAGTCCTTCCAATGAACACCCAGGACTGATCTCCTTTAGGATGGACTGATTGGATCTCCTTGCAGTCCAAGGGACTCTCAAGAGTCTTCTCCAACACCACAGTTCAAAAGCATCAATTCTTCAGTGCTCAGCTTTCTTCACAGTCCAACTCTTACATCCATACATAACTACTGGAAAACCATGGCCTTGACTAGATGGATCTTTGTTGACAAAATAATGTCCCTGCTTTTTAATATGCTGTCCATGTTGGTCATAACTTTCTTTCCAAGGAGCAAATGTCTTAATTTCATGGCTGCAATCACCATCTGCAGTGATTTTGGAGCCCCCCAAAATAAGGTCAGCCACAGTTTCCACTGTTTCCCCATCTATTTGCCATGAAGTGATGAGACCAGATGCCATGACCTTACTTTTCTGAATGTTGAGCTTTAAGCCAACTTTTTCACTCTCCTCTTTCACTTTCATCAAGAGGCTCTTTAGTTCTTCTTCACTTTCTGCCATAAGGGTGGTGTCATCTGCATATCTGAGGTTATTGATATTTCTCCTGGCAATCTTGATTCCTGCTTGTGCTTCTTCCAGCCCAGTGTTCCTCATGCTGTACTCCGCATATAAGTTAAATAAGCAGGGTGACAATATACAGCCTTGATGTACTCCTTTTCCTATTTGGAACCAGTCTGTTGTTCCATGTCCAGTTCTAACTGTTGTTTCCTGACCAGCATACAGGTTTCTCAAGAGGCAGGTCAGGTGGTGGTATTCCCATCTCTTTCACAATTTTCCAGTTTATTGTGATCCACATATTCAAAGGCTTTGGCATAGTCAATAAAGCAGATATAGATGTTTTTCACCTTAAGACATCTTTATATACATTGTTCAAGGAATTGTGAAACTTATACTTTAGCTAAGTAATATCTTTTGTGTCTTTAGCATAGTGTGAAAAAAAACCCTCTGGACTTCGGTAAGTGGTCCATGGTGTGCAGGGTCTCACAGGTCAGCAGGAAGCAGCTTCGATTCACAGGGTTAGTACACGAGGCTGGGGAGGATCAGTGTGGGAGTGGGGGACGTGGTGTGATGGTACCAGAAAGATCTGGGGGTCCCTCCAGGCAGCTTTTAGGAAGAGCCTGAAGGTGGGCTATATAGTTCAGGGACCTGTGGGGTGGACAGGAGAAGCCTAATATCTGGTCAAGCTAGCAAATGTTTGTCCGGTTGGTCAACAGGGGAAATCAGTCCAGCTCATCCTACACGAGACAAAGAGGAAGAGTCTGGAAGGCATACTGAGGATGGTCATGGGTAAGGAGGAGTCGCTAGAAGCCCCATCTTAGCCTTGTGGGAAGGGGTGGTGACCGCATCCTGACATGCAAGGGGGCATCTGGGCCAGCTGAGTTTCCCAGGTACCCAGGGCTCAGGAAAACTGGACACAGTCAGGGCCTTTCTTTTCTCCCAAGTTTTCTGTCGAAAGCATCACCTAGTTGTTTAAATGCCAGCACAGCATGGCCGTCCTGGTCTTTGCATAACTCACTCACTCGTCCTGCGCTAGAGGAAGCGTTACGTACAGCCATGGCTGTTTGTGCGTACTGACCTGCAGTGGTCACAGGAACCCCAGACGGAAGGAGGAGTATCTACCCGATGACCTGAGTGACCAGAGCAAGGTCTCCAATTAATTGAAACCCATCACCCATGTTTAACCTACAGAAAAGAGCCTTCAACATAAAAGGAGTGTGCTTTGTTTGGGTGTGTTCTTAGTCCATAGCTGAGGAACAGATAAATTAGCACTGAATTGCTGGCATTTCCAGAGACAAAATAAAACCTTAAATGGACTGAATCAGAAAAGAAGCTAGTCGTTTGGCTAAAAAAAGTGACTTTTAGTGCTCTTATATTGTAGAATATTATTATGACCAAAGTTGTCATTGTACATGTTGAAACATGTACCAAACAGTGCCAAACTGGGATGTCTCAGAAGATGGAACAGAAGCAGAATGAGGGCCCGTCCATGCAGAGAAACATCAGAAACACAAGCAAAAGTTGCCAGAATCAACTAAGAAGTGTGGGAAATTAGCTGGGATTTAACTCAGAGTCAAGAACACAATGGGGAAAGCAGGAAACCACTCAGAAATTTTTATTCACCATCTCCCTGCCCTCCAACCAGCTTAGCATCAGGCTTGAAGACAGAGCCTGTTTCCCGCTGTGTGATACTGGCCCCTGGCTCCCAAATATGTCTGTCCTGATCCATCGGGTTATGAAATGAAAAGGTCAGTTTTCATTCCGATCCCAAAGAAAGGCAAGGCCAAACAATGTTCAAACTACTGCACAACTGCACTCATTTCACACCCTAGTGAAGTCATGCTCAAAATTCTCTTCAGCAAATCATGAACCATGAACTTCCAGATGTTCAAGCTGGTTTAGGAAAAGGCAGAAGAACCAGAAATCAAATTGCCAACATCCGCTGGATCATCAAAAAAGCGAGAGAGTTCCAGAAAATCATCTATTTCTGCTTTATTGACTATGCCAAAGCCTTTGAATATGTGGATCACAATAAACTGTGGAAAATTATGAAAGAGATGGGAATACCAGACCACCTGACCTGCCTCTTGAGAAATCTGTATGCAGGTCAGGAAGCAACAGTTAGAACTGGACATGGAACAACAGACTGGTTCCAAATAGGAAAAGGAGTACATCAAGGCTGTATATTGTCACCCTGCTTATTTAACTTATATGCAGAGTACATCATGCAAAATGCTGGGCTGGATGAAGCACAAGCTGGAATCAAGATTGCCAGGAGAAATATCAATAACCTCATATATGCAGATGAAACTACCCTTATGGCAGAAAGTGAAGAAGAACTAAAGAGCCTCTTGATGAAAGTGAAAGAGGCTTAAAGTTCAACATTCAGAAAAGTAAGATCATGGCATCTAGTCCCATCACTTCATGGCAAATAGATGGGGAAACAGTGGCTGACCTTATTTTGGGGGTTTCCAAAATCACTGCAGATGGTGACTATAGCCATGAAATTAAAAGATACTTACTCCATGGAAGGAAAGTTATGACCAGCCTAGACAGCATATTAAAAAGCAGAGACATTACTTTGCCAACAAAGGTCTGTCTAGTCAAGGCTATGGTTTTTCCACTGGTCATTTATGGATGTGAGAGTTGTACCATGAAGAAAGCTGAGTGCTGAAGAACTGATGCTTTTGAACTGTGGTGTTGGAGAAGACTGTTGAGAGTCCCTTGGACTGCAAGGAGATCCAACCAGTCAATCCTAAAGGAGATCAGTCCTGGGTGTTCATTTGAAGGACGGATGTTGAAGCGGAAGCTCCACTACTTTGGCCACCTGATGCAAAGAGCTGACTCATTGAAAAAGACCCTGATGCTGGGAAAGATTGAGGGCAGGAAGAGAAGGGGACAACAGAGGATGAGATGGTTTGATGGCATCACCAACTTGATGGACATGAGTTTGGGTAAATTCTGGGAGTTGGTGACGGACAGGGAGGCTTCGCGTGCTGCAGTCCATGGGGTTGCAAAGAATCAGACATGACTGAGTGACTGAACTGAATTGAACCTGTTGGGAGCTGCAGCAAGGACTGAGGTGAGGTGCTGGTCTCTGTCCTTCTGAGCTCAGAGCTGAGGGACAGCTGCCAAGGGAGAAACATGACAGTCGAGGCCAAAAAACTGAGCAACGAACACCATGGAGGAAAACCTGTCTGCTTCCATTGCTGTTCAACATTCTACTGGAAGTACTAGCCAGAGCTCTCAGGGAAGAAGAAAAGGAAGGAAAGGGTGAAATAAACTCCTCTATTCACAGATGGCATGATCCCATATGTAGAAAATGGTGAAGCATTCACAAGTAACTATCAGAGCTAATAAACAACTTTGGCAAAGTTATAGTGTACAAGCAAAAAAAAATGAAAGTGTTAGTCACTCAGTGGTGTCTGACTCACTGAGATCCCTCAGTGCTCCTCGACGTGATCTACAGAGTCACTGCAATCTCTGTGGAAACCCGTACAGCTGTTTTTGCAGAAGTGGAAAAGACAATCCCCAAATTCATGTGGAATTACAAAGGACTTGGAACAGCCAAAACCATATTGGACACAAGGAAAGTTGGAAGACCCACACATTTCACAAGCTATAGTTATCAAACAGGGTGGTGAAAGTGAAGTTCAAAGGTTAGTCGCTCAGTCGTGTTCAACTCTTTGTGGCCCCATGGACTATATGTAGCTCCTCTTTCCCTGGAATTTTCCAGGCAAGAATACTGGAGTGGGTTGCCATGCCCTCCTCCAGGGGATCTTCCTGACCCAGGAATCGAACCCGGGTATCCTTCATTGCAGGCAGATTCTTCACCATCTGAGCCACCAGGGAAGCTTAAGCAGAGTGGTACTGGCATGAGAAGAGACAGGTAGACTAATGGAAGAGCACTAGGAATTCAGAAAGAAGGGCACATATATCTGTCAGCTGAGCCCTGACAGGGTACCATCACCATTCCGTGGAGAAAGAACTGAACAGACTTTTCTGGGGCAACCGTGTATCCACGTGCAAACAAATGAGGTTGGAACCTTCTCCTACAGCACACACCAAAATCTATCCAAAAATGGACTGACAACTCAGAAAGAAAAGCTCTTAGAGAAAACAGGGCTAAGTTTGCATGACCTTGGATCTGGGAATGGATTCTTAGACATGACACCAATAGCGAGAGTAACAAAAGGAAAATTAGAAAGGTTGGATTTCACCAAAGCTAGAAGTGTTTTGCATTGAAGGACATCACCAAAAAAAGAAAAGAAAAGATAATTTACAGAGTAGGAGAAAAGATTTGCAAATCATATACCTGACAAGAGTCTAGTATTAGAAGATATAAAGAACATCCACAACACAACAACGAAAGGAAAATAACGTACATTCAAAGTGAGCAAAGAACTTGGACACACATTTCTCCAAAGACTATATGCATCTCTTTCATAGCATAAGACTAAGTTCAAAATTTTTAGTGTTTAGGGAAATGTAAATTAAAACCACAATGAGATGTGGATCACTTCACACACACACTAGAATGGCTATAATATATTTTAAAAGAAAACAACAAGAGGAGTGAGGTTGTAGAGAAAGTAGAACCCTTGTACAGTGCAGTTGGTGGTGTAAAACGGTTCAGTTGTGGAAAATATTTCAGCAATTCTATAAGAGTTGAACATGGAGTTAATGCATGGCCCAGCAATTCTACATCTGGGGATATACATTAAAGAACCGGAAACAGGCACTGAAATAATTCCATCACACGTGTTCATGGCAGCACCATTCACAGCAGGCAAAAGTTGAAGCAACTCAAATGTTCATCCACCAGATAAACAAACTGTATATATACAAACTCAACTCTAAAGGAAGTCAACCCTGAATATTCATTGGAAGAACTGATGCTGACGTTCCAATACTTTGGTCACTTGATTCAAAAAGCCGACTCATTGGAAAAGACCCTGTTGCTGGGAAAGATTGAAGGCAGGAGGAGAAGGGAACGACAGAGGATGAGATGGCTGGATGGCATCACCAACTCGATGGACATGAGTTTGAGCAAGCTCCGGGAGTTGGTGATGGACAGGGAGGCCTGGCGTGCTGTGGTTCATGGGGTCTCAGAGACTCGGACACGACTGAGCGACTGAGCAACAAAAGCCACTGATAACATTACAGCTTGGGTGAGCTTCAGAGATCCCCAGTGAAAGAAGTCTGACACAACAAGTCACGTAACTGGAAGACCATGCCTGTTAACCACCCAGACAAGCTAAATCCACAAGACGGAGAGCAGACAGAGTCAGGACAGTGGCTACCAGAGGGTGAGGGAGGGGAGGGAGAGGGCTTCTGCTTCACGGGTCCAGACGTCCCCCTTGGGTTACTGGCAGTGCTTAACACCTCGATGGAGACGGCGGTCATTCATTCTGAATGCATCAAACATCCTCAAATTGTTCGCTTTAAAATGGTCAATTTTCTATATGCCTATGTCTCTTTTGCAGTCTCGTATACAAGGTTCAGGTTACCATCTTTCTAAATTCCATATATATGTGTTAGTATACTGTATTGATGCTTTTCTTTCTGGCTTACTTCACTCTGTATAATTGGCTCCAATTTCATTCACCTCATTAAAACTGATTCAAATGCATTCTTTTTGATGGCTGAAAAATACTCCATTGTGTATATGTACCAAAGCTTTCTTATCCATTCATCTGCAGATGGACATCTAGGTTGCTTCCATGTCCTGGCTCTTATAAACAGTGCTGCAATGAACATTGGAGTACATGTGTCTCTTTCAATTCTGGTTTCCTTGGTGTGTATGCCCAGGGTTGGTGCACGGGGATGACATGGAGGGAGGATATGGGGAAGGGGGGGGCGGTTCAAGAAAGAGAACACATGTACACCCAGGGCGGATTCATGTCAATGTATGGAAAAACCAACCAATATATTAATGTAAGGTAATTTGCCTCCAATAAAATAAATTAAAATAAAATAAAATAAAATGGTCAATTTTATGTTATGTGACCTTCAATCATAATTTGAAAAAGCATCTTTTAAACCATTTGAAAAAAATTGCATCTTAGTGATTCCTCTTAAATCACTGTAACTTAAAGCTAATCCCATACGTCATGATGAAACAGCCCCCATTACACAAACACACGGCACGTCTGTAGAGCATATTAACACGGGAAAGCTTAACCAGTTATCCTCAGTCAGTGCAGGCAGTGAGCCATGTTTGTAGAAGTTCAGTACATAACCATTCAAAGGTCAGGTTCTTCCAATGTTGTTGCATATATTCAAGTGAAGGAGAGGAATATTTTTTGCATCCACATCAATTGTTCCTAACATAGCCTGAGGACATGCAGAGATTTTAGGTTGTTACCATCTTTTTTTTGAGACATGACTTAATCTTTTATTGGAGAAGGAAATGGCAACCCAGTTCAGTATTCTTGCCTGGAAATCCCATGGACAGAGGAGCCTGATGGGCTACAGTCCACGGGGTCGCAAAAGAGTCAAACACAACTGAGATCCTAAATCACTTTAGTCTATTACAAGATTTGAGTATCCTGGTTCTTTACATCTATTATGTTAACAATGATATATTTTAATTAAGCATTGTCAAGTGTTCAAACAGCGTATTAAGGTTGTCTTCACTTTAATATAAACGACCAAAGTCAGTAAAAAAAAAAAAAATCAATATTCAAGATGCTGAGTCTTGGAAATCATAGAAATCAGGTCAGCTGCTCAATCGTGTCCGAATCATGGCGACCCCGTGGACTGCAGCACGCCAGGCTTCCCTGTCCTTCACCAACTCCCAGAGCTTGCTTGAAATGTGAAGTCAGAGTCGCTTCTATCACCTTGGTATAGTACAAATATTTTTTTGAAATTCATTTTTCTGGAAGAAATATTCACGACTTTACAAACTGATATTGTGTCAGATATGCAGATGACACCACCCTTATGGCAGAAAGTGAAGAGGAACTAAAAAGCCTCTTGATGAAAGTGAAAGAGGAGAGTGAAAAGGCTGGCTTGAAGCTCAACATTCAGAAAACAAAGATCATGGCATCTGGTCCCATCACTTCATGGGAAATAGATGGGGAAACAGTGTCAGACTTTATTTTTTTGGGCTCCAAAATCACTGCGGATGCTGATTTCAGCCATGAAATTAAAAGACATTTACTCCTTGGAAGGAAATTTATGACCAACCTAGATAGCATATTAAAAAGAAGAGACATTACTTTGCCAACCAAGGTCCGTCAAGGCTATGGTTTTTCCAGTGGTCATGTCTGGATGTGAGAGTTGGACTGTGAAGAAAGCTGATCGCCAAAGAATTGATGCTTTTGAACTGTGGTGTTGGAGAAGACTCTTGAGAGTCCCTTGGACTGCAAGGAGATCCAACCAGTCCATCCTAAAGGAGATCAGTCCTGGGTGTTCATTGGAAGGACTGATGCTGAAGCTGAAACTGCAATACTTTGGCCACGTCATGTGACAAGTTGACTCACTGGAAAAGACTCTGATGCTGGGAAGGACTGGGGGTGGGAGGATATCGGGGTCCAGCCCCGATATGACCCAGGGTATCCTCGGGATGAACGGCGTCGGCGTTAGAGAGAGAGAGAGACAGGGGCTGATGATTCCTTGGTTTTGTTAGGAGCCCTAACATCCGAGTAGCCAGGATAGGCCTGAGACCTTGCTTAGGCCTAAGTTTTGATTTCCTGGAGAGAGGGTGGAGGCTAAGTCCACAGAAACTCCTCCCTAAGAAGATCCCGCCGGCACCAAAATTAAGAAACTCCTCCCTAGAAAAGTCCCGCCAGCGCCAAAAGTCGGGCCAATCAGAGTAAAAAGGGAAATCCCCCAGAAAAACCCCGCGCGTGCATGAACTGGCCAATGAGCTTCTGCCAGCTTGATCTTTTGAACAGAAATAGGTGCTTATGTAACCTGAGACTATAAAAACCGCTGTGACCTGGGCTCGGGGCTCTTGTCCCACTCCACTGCGCTGGAGGAGGCATGAGCCCTAGCTCGAGCTAGAAATAAACCCCATTCTTGCTTTTGCATTGCTGCGAGTGTCTTATTCTACCAGTATGGGGGAACCGGACTCAGGGCATAACATTTGGGGGCTCGTCCGGGATCCCTCTGACTGGGGAGAATAACGCTCTCCCGGCAGAAGGGGTTCATCAGCCTGGAGGAGGGCTGATTATAGCACCGGTGCAAGGTCTGTTCAGAGGCGATCGCCGTAGCCAGCGTAAGGCCGAGGCCCAGCATTCGCGCTGGAAGGCAGCTGGATCTGCAAGGTCTGTTCAGGGGCGAATTGGTCGCCGTAGCCAGCGTAAGGCCGAGGCCCAGCATTCGCGCTGGAAGGCAGCTGGCTCTGCGGGAGAGAGGAGGTCTCTCCCGATCCGGAATCTGGTGGGCGGTGGACGACGCCCTTCGGTAAGGTTACTTTAAACTGCAGGAAGCCTCAGAGGTCTCAGAGACCTAGTAGTGTGTTTTCGGCGGACGTTTGTCTGTCCTCCGTTTGTCGTGTTATCGTGTGTGCCGGCATTGTCTCTGTCTCTCTCCTGTGTCTGTTTTCTGCTGTAATCTGTTCTGTGGTCATGGGTCAAGGAAGCTCTACCCCGCTCTCCCTCATGATGGATAATTTCTCTGACTTTAAATCTAGGGCGCGAGACTTGTCTTTGCTAGTGAAGAGGAATAAGCTGGTGACGCTCTGCTCCTCAGAGTGGCCCACTTTTAATGTCGGGTGGCCGAGAGAGGGAACCTTCAGCCTGACCACCATCCGGCTGTTGGGGGAAGGTCCTCACGCCCGGCCCTTCCGGCCACCCGGACCAGATGCCCTATATCCTGGTCTGGCAAGATCTGGTGGAAAACCCACCAGCATGGATAAAGCCTTTTGTTTCTATCCTTTTCATTCATAATCCCACCTGGGATGACTGTCAGTAGCTGTTACAGGTTTTCTTCACCACGGAGGAACGGGAGCGGATTCTATCGGAAGCTCGGAAACATGTCCGGGGTGTGGACGGGAGGCCCACCCTGCAGCCGAATCTAATTGATGAGGGATTTCCATTGACCCGGCCCCAGTGGGACTTTGAGCGCGCAGAAGGTAGGGAGCATCTCCGAGTGTACCGCCAGACTCTTATGGCAGGCCTCCGAGCAGCTGCCCAGAGACCAAGGGATTTGGCTAAAATAAAGTTGTTCAGGGATTGGTTTTGGCTATGGAGATTAAATGAAAATTACGCTGTGAATACAATCCCCAGAGCTCGGGTCAAGTAAAAAGGATGAATCGGTCCCTAAAGGAAACACTGGCAAAACTGGCAATAGAGACTGGCGGGGACTGGGTGACTCTCCTTCCTTATGCCCTTTTATTGTTTATGGGGTCCCTCCGCCGACCCCCTATAGAATTGGTCCAACTGTTTTATAAACTAGTAAATTTTATATTGTAATGTCTAATTCATGACTGAGCGATGGAATGGAACGGAAATTTTGGTAACCTGAATTTCTAAGGTTGTGCTAAATTAAGTAACAAAAGTTTATTGAATAGCTAGGTCATTTCCAGATAAAATAAGGTTCTGAAACATTCACTACTGAATAATAACTTACAGAAAAACTAAAGATTTTAGACTATTAACAAATAATGTTTGATGCCATCCTGAGATGTTTGCTAAAATTTTTTAAGTTATCACTGGTATTTATGTTCACCAATCTATAGAATGCTAATATAAAGGTCAATTCTTGTTTGCTTAAGGGAAGTAAGATGTGTGTGTTCAGTAAAGAAGGTATGAATAATGAAGTTACATTTTATGAAGGAAAAAGGTAATAGGTCTGACTTACAGTTGGCTGTTTCAGGATGGGAGAACAAATGGGTACAGAAAGTGATAAAATGGTTTTGTGGAAAGTGGACCCCAAGGAAAGAGTTTTGTGTATAAACAAACGTTTTCTTGAGATGTTAGACTGCATTTGACAATAGATTTAAGATTATTTGCCTCTTAAATGGTCTGTTCTATATTTGCCTCTGAAATCCTATATTGTTACTAGGGCTGAGTGAATAGCTATTGTTTCAGTGACCTATAATCCCATCTGACTGAGTGTTCTAAACCTTTCTGATATTTGTTGACAAAACTTCCTAAATCAATCTGATGAAGCACTTTTGGCTTCTAGCTGACTTTGGGATGCTTCAGAGGGCCCCTGAAACATCCCAAAGGGAGATATTATACTAATTGGGTTCAACTTCCATGTTGAATTACATGGGAAGTACTGTCAAGTGAATAATAAGTCTCGGGTATATTGTATGGTAAATGTTACTAATACAGATATCCTAGAAACAATTTATATATAAATTCTGATATATTCAGGTAAAATGTTGCCGTAATTCTGCTTACTATCTTAAAGTGTTGTCACAGCACTAACCAAGTTTCTTGTGAAAATGCTTCCTCTTCCAGAAGATTTATAAAAAGGACTTTTGGATAAATACAAGTTTCTGAACTGGGTAAGAAATTAAAAGATTCTAGTGAGAAACCTGATGACTGTACAAAGGTTAACAAAAGGACCGAATGAACTGGCAAATATGCTTATAACTTTTATGGTTTCTGAAAAATTACTGGTTTGAATCTGTGTTTTCCAGATTTTAGGAAACCTTCCCCTCAAACTAATTATGACTTAACAGTAATTTGGTAAAATGGTATTTAATAGACAAATTGAAGCATTTAACATTTTTCTCTGTCTGACCCCTTCAGAGACTGGAAACTCTTAGGCTTCCAGTAACTTTATCAGATAAACTAAGAAGGTTATCTCACTAACAGGTACAGAAATCTCAGTTTGGGAGACCTTAAGAAAGGGAGGAATTCACTCACATCTGTTAGGCAAAATCTGTGATAAGCCTTTGAGATGACTTTCTCTAACCCTGAAAGGTCTTAAAGTTAAGTTTGAGACTCCATAAAAGTTTCAGTAAAAAAAAAAGAAAAGTCTATGGTTATATAAATAATCAGGTCAAGTTTATTGAGAACAGATTTATTTTGTAAACAAGTCTTAATTTGGTTATATTTGGTAAAAATGAGAGTAATTTTAGGGAAAAAAAATGATGTTTCAATGAGTGTTAAATCCCAGTTTGTTAATGGAAGTCTGTATCTACTAAGACTCATTTCCTGAATGGATCTTTGCTGTTATGTGATATTAATATAGGATTTGGTTGAGTTCTTGAAGAGCACCCTAGGTTTGTTTCTGAAGCTTGTCTCAGTGATCTATCTTTGGATGAAGATCAGATGCCTTATGACCTGCAACTAGGACTGGAAAAAAGGACATAATTTAAGGGACTGTCTCCAACCTGGATGGAAGGACTTTTTCCAGAAGAAACTACACTACACCAGGATGAGAAGACGACGACATCAGAGGTAGACAGCTTGCCCAAGATGCTGGACCTGATTCGTATGATTATTTATGATGTTTTCTTGACTTCTTAGATCTCTGCATATAAATCAAATGCTTTTTTACCATAGGCCTGATCCTATGCTAGTTTTAGAAATTAATCCAATTGTCGGGTTTGTAGACATGTAAAAGCTCATTCTGCTTATACAAAAACTCTGTTAGACTTGTGCCATCCTAATGTCCTTAAACCATGGCAAAAGTCTGCTTCTAAACTGGAAAATGAAAAACAATAGCTGGAAATCAGAGTCAGGGCTATGGGAAATCCAAGATGGCTGCTTGGCTTTTCTCAGCTCCCTGACAAACCTCATTTTTTATTTGATGGGTTAAAGCCTTCCTGGCTACAGGGCTAATGCCTCCATAATGAAAAATCATGGAATATTAAGTTTGTAAGTTGTTGAATTAAGTTTCTAGTTTTGTTAATGTCAATGGCAACCCACTCCAGTGTTCTTGCCTGGAGAATCCCAGGGACGGGGGAGCCTGGTGGGCTTCCGTCTATGGGGTCACACAGAGTCGGACACGACTGAAGTGACTCAGCAGCAGCAGCAGCAGTGTTTACTAAGACTCACGGCTAAACAGTCCCTTGTTACGTGATACTGCTAAAAGATTTAATTAAGTTATTAAAAAGGACACTCTAGGCTAGTTTCTAAGGCTTATCTCAGTAACCAATCTTCAGATAAAGGTCAGATGCTTCATAATGTACAACCAGGAGATTAACACCAGGCTATAGTCATTTAACATATGAAGTCAGGTGACTTGGGGTATACCAGGCTTTACCTAAGAAAAGTTCTTGACTTATAATTCTTATTTTACTCTTAACTGCTAGCTATGGCTATATTATTTTCTATGTCACTTGTTTCACTGAGCCTGTGATATAATGCTGATATGCAGTTCCATATGAGATCAATAATTGTAATGTGACTCTGGGTATGAGAAAAAGCAACAAGAGGGAATATTTTCCTGGACCAGGAGGCTAGTAAGACAGTGGTCCAGAGACTTTTGCTACTTGCAAGGCCTGGTCCAATTTTAGCACACTGAGTGGTCCATCGCTTCCCTAGACCTGGGAATGAGCCTTCCCAGCAACGCAGGACACAATGGCTATGAAATGGTGTCACATGGTCAGATATGTGGCTATGAAGAGACCCTGCTGACTGGAAGTTGGTACTTGCCAGCTGCCTCTACAAAGATTATGTCACGACCATTGCAAGCTGCTGCAACACCCCCTGAAAGAAGTTCAGGGTGAAAATCAGGAATGAGGCACTCTGTGCTCTGAAAAAACTGGCAGAACAGGCCTTCAGATAGTCAGATCTTTTCAGAAAAAGGTTTTATGAGTTCCAATTCTTGCATCTTCTCATACCTAGAAAAACACTGACGTCATTAATGGTGACATCTGCTTTGGCTATTAAAAAAATTTTACTATTAAAAGTCAAAATAGAGTAGCTATGGTTCAGACATCCTGGGAAATAACTATTTCCCAGATATCCTGAAAAATGATATTATGGGTGTGATTTCAGATTAGACGCTGTAACCTAATGTAGAACTTAATGCTTCTGTAATGAAATTTTTGCTTCTGTACTTTGCTTGCTGCTCGTAAAACCAAAGTTACTCCATTTTAGATAAGGTTGTCTTTAAGTAAAGATTCCTAAAATTGTTTTTGAGTAAGGCTGTGTAAAGATCCTTGGATCAAACTCTACCCACGGAGGAAGATTCCTCCGTTTGAACAACAGAAAAGGGGGGAGATGTTAGGAGCCCTAACATCCGAGTAGCCAGGATAGGCCTGAGACCTTGCTTAGGCCTAAGTTTTGATTTCCTGGAGAGAGGGTGGAGGCTAAGTCCACAGAAACTCCTCCCTAAGAAGATCCCGCCGGCACCAAAATTAAGAAACTCCTCCCTAGAAAAGTCCCGCCAGCGCCAAAAGTCGGGCCAATCAGAGTAAAAAGGGAAATCCCCCAGAAAAACCCCGCGCGTGCATGAACTGGCCAATGAGCTTCTGCCAGCTTGATCTTTTGAACAGAAATAGGTGCTTATGTAACCTGAGACTATAAAAACCGCTGTGACCTGGGCTCGGGGCTCTTGTCCCACTCCACTGCGCTGGAGGAGGCATGAGCCCTAGCTCGAGCTAGAAATAAACCCCATTCTTGCTTTTGCATTGCTTCGAGTGTCTTATTCTACCAGTATGGGGGAACCGGACTCAGGGCATAACAGTTTACGCTGGAAACCAATAAAACCCCAGCATGGGGTTTGCTCTGTTTACGTAGGCCGCAGGCGCCCTCTCGAATCGCCGGAGGCACCCCACCAGGGCACCCCCTCGAGTGAGTCTTAGAAGCCCAGGCAGATAAGTAAACGCAGAGGGCCCAGCGCTCCAAGGATCTCAACCAGAAAAAGGAGAATAGAGAAAAGGATGGAAAGAGAGAAAGAATGACACGGGGAGACCAAACTTCAGTGAGCAAGGCCCAAAACTTTATTTTCCAGTGCAGCTTTTATACCCTAAGTTATGCGCATAAGAAACAGAGAAAGGGAGGTATAGATTCACACCAAAATCGCGTGGGGTCAGCAGTCTTGACCCTTATCAGGATCAGGGCTTATTTTTGTGTGATAAAAGTTTTTAGATGGTTTACATCATCTTCTGGCCAGGGGGCCTGCTAACAGTTTATGGCCCTCTTCTCCTGACAATAGGTTAGTTAGCAAGTAAAAGACCCTTTTTTTAAGGTGACTTTCCTAAAGTTAGGTGCATAACAAAGTTACATTCCTATAAGGCACCGGTGTAGTGAGCTGCAAGAAAGGAACTTATTAACTTAAGATCTGATGTGATTAAATCAAAGGTTACTACTTATATTCTCTATATGTGATTAATATATTTCCAAGGATACAATAGATAGAGGAAACTTTGCAGCAAGCATTAATTCAACAATGAAATCTTTTTTAATACTACTCTAATGATTTTAACTTCTTCAACAGATTTCTGTATATTAGAATATTAGGCTTTCTGTCCTTGCATGGCTGGGAGGCTATAAACAGTCACACTCATAGTTGTAAGAGCCCGGACAAACTTGTCATGCAAGTTAGAAAGCTATCAGAGGGGCTTGGGTCGGAACACTCCTATTAAGCCGAGGAGAACTTTTAAACTACAGTTCTGAATTAATGTTTTCAGAGAAAGGTGGTTGGGGGAAGCCCCCGTAAGTATTAGAGGACTTGGTAAGAGGCGTAAGATAGTAAAGCAGTCAGATTCCGGTTTTCTTTGGGGTAGATGCTCGGGTAAGTCCAGGGGGCTCCTCGAGTCCTGATTAGCCTTTGCCCGTCAGGCCTCTTCCCCAGTTGACCTTTGCCACGGGTAGGATTCCCCTCGCTGGCTCCCGGCAGGAGGAGAAGGGGACGACAGAGAATGAGATGGCTGGATGGCATCACCGACTCAATGGCCATGAGTTTGAGTGAACTCCGGGAGTTGGTGGTGGACAGGGAGGCCTGGCGTGCTGTGATTCATGGGGTCGCAAAGAGTCGGACACGACTGAGCGACTGAACTGAACTGATTGTGTCAGCTACGCATAAGAGGAGTAGCGTTGCCCTCTCCATATACATCTCTTCTTTTCTTAAACTGCCTTTCAGAATGTAACTACCTGACTTTGTCCTCAGTCTTTAGAATGTACTGCCCATCAAACATGCCTACGCTGCTGGGGAGAGTTGGTGCGGTCACCATAGAGCACAGTGTGAAGGCTCCTCAGGAAACTAAAAATAGGAATACCACATGACCCAGCAATCCCGCTCTAGTCAAAAGTCTGCTTCAATAAGCACACGAGCCCTTAGGTTCACAGCAGCCAAGACATGGAAGCGACCTAACTGTCCATGGAGAGATAAACGGACACAGAAGACGTGGTACACAAATGCAAGGGACTTTGAACTGTGGTGTTGGAGAAGACTCTTGAGAGTCCCTTATACTGCAAGGAGATCCAACCAGTCCATTCTAGAGGAGATCAATCCTGGATGTTCATTGGAGGGACTGATGCTAAAGCTGAAACTGCAATACTTTGGCCACCTCATGCGACGAGTTGACTCACTGGAAAAGACTCTGATGATGGGAAAGGTTGGGGGCGGGAGGAGAAGGGGACGACGGAGAATGAGATGGCTGGATGGCATCACCGACTCTGTGGACATGAGTTTGAGTGAACTCCGGGAGTTGGTGATGGACAGGGAGGCCTGGCGTGCTGTGATTCATGGGGTCGCGGAGAGTCGGACACGACTGAGCAACTGAACTGAACTGAACTGAACTGCTCAGTCAAAGAAAGAGTGAAATAACGCCACTTGCAGCAACACGGATGGACTTAGAGGTGATCAAGCTGGGTGAAGTCAGACAGAAAGGCAAGTATACAGTACCAGCCATGTGCAGAACAACATTTGGCACAGATGAACCAATGTACAGAACAGAAACAGCCTCACAGACGTGGAGAGCAGACTTGTGGTTGCCAAGGTGAGAGAGTGCGCGAGGGAAGGACTGGGAGGCTGGGTCAGCAGCTGCAAACTGTTACCCACAGGAAGCATAAGCAAGGTCCTACTGCAGCACACAGGGAGCTCCATGCAAACTCCTGGGATAAACCCTAATGGAAAAGAACAAAAGCACGTGTGGCTGAGTCGTCGTGCAGCGCAGCCCAGTTGTTCTGGCTTACAGGACAGCACTGCAAACCGACCAGACTCCAACAAAGTGAGTTTACGGAGCTCTCCGTGATGAGACCGTCCCTCTGGCTCCTGTGGGTCCTGAGGGGCTCTGCTCCACATCTCTGAGATGATGCCAGGTGCAGGCACAGTGTCCAGAGCCGGGCGCACTGCCGCTTTAACCGTCACCATCTCACCCGTGCTTACACGAAGGGGTGACTTACACTGGCCAGGGGCCTTCCCAGAGCCGGGCTCAGGCCGGGAGTGGGGTGGCTGGGGGTACGCTGACTCCCTAAGGGCTGCCAGGCCTGAGAAAAAGATCCTGATGACAAAAAGAGGGCAGACCCCGGATATAGACATAGATATGTGTCTACTATACGTCTGTGTATCACCGAATCAGACTCCACACACCTCAAAGAAACACAACATTGAAAATCCACTCAAATCCAACAGACAAAATTAAATTGGGGGTGGGGGAGGGAAAGACTGGGGCGTGACACAATGCTGTCCCCTTGTGGCCCGGTTTTGGAACAACCACTTGAAAGCCAGTGCTGATGGGCTCCTCATATTCACAAGGCCTGTGGGGCTGTAAAGGACTCCTGCCCTCGAAGAATGTCCTGGGATAAATCATCTGAGAAGAACTCAAAACAGGGCAGACTTACAAGAAGCCAGTTTCAAGCAGAAAGTTGGAGTCACTGTATAACGTAAAAAAGCACATGGAACGATACTCCACATCACTAATTGGTAAATCTATGCAAATCAACATTATGATGAGCAATCCCCTTGCATCGCAGAAGGACCATCATATGAAGGATCTATGAAGAATAAGTGCTGCTCAAGGCATCGGGAAAAAGGCATCCTCCATCACTCTAGGCGGAGATGGAAATGGGTGCAGCCAGGATGGAAAATAGCATGGAGGTTCCTTAAAAGTTAAACACAGGGGGTACCACATGACCCAGCAATCCCACTCCCATGCCGAGACCTGGAAAATACCATAATTCCAAATGGCTTGTGCACCCCTATTTTTTCAGCACCACCTTTTACCACAGTCAAGACAGAGAATCCACCAAAATGTCCATCCAGAGAAAATGGAATACCGTCACATCTATAAATAGGATACTATTCAGCCATAAAGCGGAACAAAATAGTGTCACTGGAAGCAGCACAGATAGACTAAGCGATGACATTACTAGGTGAAGTAAGTCAGATAGAAAGAATCACATCATACGGCATGCTTAAAGGGGGAAGCTACAGGTACACACAAAACTAATTTTCATAACAGAAACAAGTAAAAAACCAACTTATGATTAGAAAAAATGGTTAGAGGAAGGGGATAAATGAAGTGCTTGGAATTAACATATACACACGAACATCTATCAAATAGATAATCAAAAATGACAGGGAAGTGCACAGGTGGCTCTACTGAGCATACTTTAATAACCTATGTGGGGAAAAGAACACAAAAAAGAATAGATGTATGTCTAAGCATAACCGCATCAAGTCCTTGTACACCTAAAACAACCACAACATCGGAAATCAGCCTTGTGCTGTTATTCAGTCACTCAGCCACGTGCAACTCTTTTCAACCCCATGGACTTCAGCACACCAGGCTTCCTTGCTCTTCATCTCCCAGAGCTTGCGCAAACTCATGTCCATTGAGTCAGTGATGCCATCCAACCATCCCATCCTCTGTTGTCCCCATCTACTTCTACCCTCAATATTTCCCAGCAACAGGGTCTTTTCAAATGAGCTGGCTCTTCGTATCAGGTGGCCAAAGTATAGGAGTTTCAGCTTCAACATCCGTCCTTCCAATGAATATTCAGGACTGATCTCCTTTAGGATGGAGGGGTTGGATCTCTTTGCAGTCCAAGGGACTCCTCAAGAGTCTTGTCCAACACCACAGCTCAAAAGCATCAGTTCTTTGGTGCTCAGCTTTCTTTATGGTCCATCTCTCACATCCATACATGACCACTGGAAAAACCAGAACTTTGACTAGACAGATCTTTATCGGCAAAGTGGTATCTTTGCTTTTTAATATGCTGTCTGGGCTTCCCTGGTGGCTCAGAGGTTAAAGCATCTGCCTGTAATGCGCAATGCCTGGGTTCGATCCCTGGGTCGGGAAGATCCCCTGGAGAAGGAAATGGCAACCCACTCCAGTACTCTTGCCTGGAGAATCCCATGGACGGAGGAGCCTGGTGGGCTACAATCCACAGGGTTGCAAAGAGTAGGACCCGACCGAGCGATTTCACTAGGTTTATCATAGCTTTTCTTCCAAGTAGCAAGCATCTTTTAATTTTTCGGCTGCAGTCACCATCTGCAGTGATTTTGGAGCCAAGAAAACAAATTCTCTCACTCTTTCCATTGTTCCCCCATCTACCTGCCAGGAAGTGATGTCATGATCGTCATTTTCTGAATGTTGAGCTTTAAGCCAGCTTTTTCACTCTCCTCTTTTATCTTCATCAAGAGGCTTTTTAGTTCTTCTTCGCTTTCTGCCATAAGGGTTGTGTCATCTGCATATCTGAGGCTATTGATACTTCTCCAGGCAATCTTGATTCTAGCCTGTGCTTAATCTAGCCCAGCATTTCGCATGATGTACTCTCATAAGTTAAATAAGCAGGGTGACAATATACAGCTTTGACATGTTCCTTTCTCAATTTTGAGTCAGTTCATTGTTCCATGTCTGGTTGTAACTGATGCTTCTTGACCTGCATACAGATTTCTCAGGAGGCAGGTAGGGTAAAGTAAATCAACTTTACTCCAAAATAAAAGAAAAATTAAATCCGCACCCCCTCCCCCCAAAAAATGTGCGGCATGGAGAAATGCTGCTGCCTTGTGGCCATTTTGGGGAACTACAACTATAAAATGTCTGCTGCTGCTGCTGCTAAGTCACTTCAGTCGTGTCCGACTCTGTGCAACCCCATAGACGGCAGCCCACCAGGCTTTGCCGTCCCTGGGCTTCTCCAGGCAAGAACACTGGAGGGGGTTGCCATTTCCTCTCCAAAACGTACAAATGGCTTGTGCCACTCTATGTCAAAACAAGCAACCCAATAAAACTGGGGCAATGACATAAATGCACATTTCTCCGAAGAAAGCACACATATGGCCATAAAGCCCCTGGAAGCCCATGAGCCAGCATCACTCATCACTAGAGAAACTAGTCAAAAGTCCAGTGACATTACCTCACACCGCTCAGCAGGGCCATCTCAGAACATCTAGAGCAGTAAATGCTGGAGAGATCGAAGACAGAAGGAACCCTCCTACACTGCTGGTGGGAATGGGAAATCGGATCGTCTGCTAGGGAGAACAGTGTGGGGTTCCTTCCAACATTAGACAGACAAGTTCCGTGTGGCCCATCAACTCATGCCCGGCACAGATCCGGAGGAAACCGCAATTTTATAGGACACCTGCAGGCCAGTGGTAAGGGCAGCACTGGGTACAACAGCCACGACGTGGAAGCAGCCTAAGGGAACAAGGACCCATGAATGGATACAGCAGACGGGGGACAAGACAACGCCATGCAAACGGCTCAGCCATCACAATGCCGGTTCAAGCCCCGGGGAAGGGGGCACAGATGATCACGCCAGATGAAGCAAGTCAGAAGGGAAAGACAAACACAGTGCGGTACTGTCAGCCACGGCACAGATGAAACAGACAGAGAACAGACGTGTGGTGGCCCAGGGGCAGGGTTGAGGGAGGCGCGCAGTGGGAGCTTGGGGTCAGCACATGTAAACGTCTGTGTGTAGAATGGATAAACAAGGCCCTACTGTACAGCACAGGGACCTACATTCAATAGCTTGTGAGAAACCACAATAAAAGCAATTTGTGAAAAAGGAATATATGCATATATGTGTGTGTAACTGAATTGCTTTGCCACACTGTAAATCAACTATGTGGTGGTTGAGTCACTCAGTCATATACGACTCTCTGTGACCCCATGGACTGTGGCTGACCAGGCTCCTCTCTCCATGGGATTCTCCAGGCAAGAATAACTGGAGTGGATTCCCATTCCCTTCTCCAAGGGATCTTCCCGACCCAGGGATCAAACCTGCGTATCCTGCATTGCAGGCAGATTCTTACCATCTGAGCCAGCAGGGAAGCTCAAATCAACTACAATTCAATTAAAAAAGCATGAGGAAATATTTCCCAGAAGTTTCCATCCAAGAAAACAAAAATGTACCGCTTCTTCCTGTGCCGTGCATAAGGCGCTAGGGTTTTACGCGGGGCCGGCCAGCAGGCTCATTACTCTCAGTCACCTGGGGCAGGAAAGAGTGGCTCGTGCGTTCATCTTAAAAATTAAAGTGTGTGTTACAGATTTGTTGCTTCCCCTCTGTGTCCCACACCATCTTAGGTGCAAGGGTCAGGAGAATGGGGACACACAAACGCAACCTGCCTCTCGCAGGGGGCCTAATTTGATGTGCGTCTGCTCAGTGCCTATGGGATGGGGTCTCTGGTAGGGGTGCTGGTCTCTGGTCCACACAGGAGCAGCCAGGGCCTCTGGGATGACCGTCCTCACAGTCAGGCATAATCCATAAGTGATGAGAAACTGAGGACGTGACATTCTCTTCCTTACCTCATTTAACTTTCTATTTAAAAACTGCTCAAGTATTTTAAAAAGATTTCACTTCAGTGAACAACTTGAGTTCTTGCTTTGGAAAAAGAGTAAGATACATTCGTTCTTGTTGTTCGGTCACTCCCCGAGTTGTGTCCCACTCCCTGTGATCCCAGGGACTGCGGCCTTCCAGGCTCCTCTGTCCATGGGATACTCCTGGCAGGAATACTGGAGTGGGTGCCCTCCTTCAGGGGGCCTTCCCGACCCAGGGACTGAGCCTGCATCTCGTGTCTCCTTCGTTGGCAGGCGGGCTCTTTACCACTAGCACTACCTGGGAAGCCCCGAGATTTACTCACGCTAGTATATACTCTTAAGGTCTACTGAACACAGCTACTACTATAATCACGGTAAGATTATTTCTCTTAAGTGAGTAAACATGACAAAAGGAAGCTCAGCTGTATGTCCACACACGTCTTTTACCACGCTGATGTCAAGCAGGTCTTGATCTCTGTGTTGGGCAGGCACTGTCCCAGGCATCAGGTGGCAGACCAGCTCAGAGTCCGTACATTCTTCACCCGAAAAGTCTAGAAGAAATGAAGCAGGAAATCAAAGAAGGAAGGGACTGGACACTGTTCTCCGGTTAAACACAAGCTATTTAAAGCTAAACAGACTTGTTTATTCCCTTGGTGCATGCGTGCTGAGTAGCTTCAGTCGTGTCCAACTCTTTTGCGACCCCATGGGCTGTAGCCCACCAGGCTCCTCTGTCCATGGGATTTTCCAGGCAAGAACACTGCCATTTCCTTCTCCAGGGGATCTTCCCGACTCAGGGATCAAGCCCGACACTCTTGCATCTCCTGCATCAGCAGGCAGGTTCTTTACCACTAGCACTACTGGGAAGCCCCAGTTTATTCCATTATTACCAGGCAACTGTTTAAGTGTTTTCAAGAGGAAAATGTTTAAGATGAACAATTAAGGATGGTACTGCTGGACTAGTACTGGGAAGGCCTTCTTCCTGCACTGTAGCGTTCTGGTCTGTGTCACGGGAGCTGTTATCTGTCCTCACTGACAGGTCCCACGGGGCTACTGCGTCCCCACCCAGGAACTGGATGAACACCGTTGACAAAGCAACAGAGTCCAGTGATCTGACAGTCTCAGGCCAAACCTCAAGATCACTAACCAGTCTTTTAAAATGCATTTCATCATTGGCTAATTGCCGGGAGCCAGCGAGGGAAATCCTACCCGTGGCAAAGGTCAACTGGGGAAGAGGCCTGACGGGCAAAGGCTAATCAGGACTCGAGGAACCCCCTGGACTTACCTGAGCATCTACCCCAAAGAAAACCGGAGTCTGACTGCCTTATTATCTTACACCTCTTACCAAGTCTTTTAATACTTACGGGGGCTTTTTTCCAACCACCTTTTTCTGAAAACATTAATTTAGAGCTGTAGTTTAAAAGTTTTCCTCGGCTTAATAGGAGTGTTTCAATCCAAGCCCCTCTGATAGCTTTTTAACTTGCATGACAAGTTTGTCTGGGCTCTTACAACTACGGATGTGACTGTTTATAGCCTCTCAGCCATGCAAGGACAGAAACCCTAATATTCTAAAATACAGGAATCTGTTGAAGAAGTTAAAATCATTAGAGTAGTATTAAAAAAGATTTCATTGTTGAATCAATGTTTGTTGCAAAGTTTTTTCTATCCATTGTATTCTTGGAAATATATTAATCACATATAGAGAATAGTAGCCTTTGATTTAACCACATCAGATCTTAAGTTAATAAGTTCCTTTCTTGCAGCTCACTACACCGGTGCCTTATAGGAATGTAACTTTGTTATGCACCTAACTTTAGGAAAGTCACCTTAAAAGAAAAGTCTTTTACTTGCTAACTAACCTATTGTCAGGAGAAGAGGGCCATAAAACTGTTAGCAGGCCCCCTGGCCAGAAGATGATGTAAACCACCTAAAAACTTTTATCACGAGACACACAAAAATAAGCCCTGATCCTGCTAAGGATCAAGACTGCTGACCCCACGCGATTTTGGCGTGACTCTATACCTCCCTTTCTCTGTTTCTTATGCATATAACTTAGGGTATAAAAGCAGCACTGGAAAATAAAGTTTTGGGCCTTGCTCACTGAAGCTTGGTCTCCCCGTGTCGTTCTTTCTCTTTTTCCATCCTTTTCTCTATTCTCCTTTTTCTGGTTGAGATCCTTGAAGCGCTGGGCCCTCTGCGTTTACTTATCTGCCTGGGCTTCTAAGACCCACTCGAGGGGGTGCCCTGGTGGGGTGCCTCCAGCGATTCGAGAGAGCGCCTGCGGCCTACGTAAACAGAGCAAACCCCGTGCTGGGGTTTTATTGGTTTCCAGCGTAAACCAAGGAATCATCAGCCCCTGTCTCTCTCTTTCTCTCTCTCTCTCTCGCTGACGCCGACGCCGTTCATCCCGAGGATACCCTGGGCCATATCGAGGCTGGTCCCCAATAGCTAATCGCTTTTAAGGTGCCGACACAACATTGTAAATCACTGTATTTCAAATATAAAGTTGTTTTAAAAGATGGTCCAGAGCTACAAAAACTGCAAGATTTCTTGTAACAGTGTTAAAATTGGCCTTGCTGCACAGTTAGGCTAGGTTTCCTCTTCATAACCCAGCAGGGCAGGGAATGGCGGCCTCACCCTCCTCCCTGCACCCCACCAGCTCTGACTGAGCTCCCCACACCCAGGCCTGAGACTCTAGTGTGAGTGGAGGAGGAGGGACAGCGGTGTCTCGTGTGGTCTAACTCTGTCTGCACTCTGCCCTCTCCCTCCCCGCTTCCCCCGCTCCAGACTTGTTCTCTGAGACCAGCAGGGCAGAGAACGTCCCTTGACCACCCGCTCAGGGGGTCCGAGGACCAGGACCCCACTGATCTGCAGGGATAGGGCATTAGCCTGCCCACAGACATCGCCCCAGAGAAAGTCAGAAGACAGATAAGAGTACTGAGCCCATGTCAGGAATGCAGGCGGTTTCCTGGAAACAGTGACATTCTTTCCTGCGAAGCACCTCCCTGCTAGCTAATTTCATATTCCATGACTGAAAGAACCCACCCTTTCCCCTTTGTCACTCTAAGCCTCCCACATTTCAATAGAACAGTCTATCCAGAAATAAAAATGAACCTAGGCAGAGCTGACCACTACTCTTCCCTCCCTGGTTCTTCCAGAAGGGAGGGAAGGTTGCTGCCCCTTCTGACATCCCTCTAAGTACCCTCTCAGCTCCTCCTCCTCTTCATCCAGGGCACGGAGTGTATTCTCTACTTCCTAAGCCTTTACTTCATTTGGCACAGCTGGGTGCCCTTTCCTTATATTCTATTTTTTTCATTTACTCTGTCCTTTCCTCAAAGGCACACGCAAAGCCTGGACTTCCTTGTTGCCCTCATAGTGTACTTAAGGAAGTTCACACATACTGACGAGCCCCGTAAAGGTGCCAATGGTCCTTTTCTAACTATTTCCAAAGTTATTCAGATTTGAAAGCTTAACTAGTGAGGACATCAGTACTGACCAAAAGACAAACAGCATCAAGAGAAAAAGGGATATTATGGACTAAATTGTATGTATGTGAGAGTTGGACTGTGAAGAAAGCTGAGCGCTGAAGAATTGATGCTTTTGAACTGTGGTGCTGGAGAAGACTCTTGAGGGTCCCTAGGACTGCAAGGAGATCCAACCAGTTCATCCTAAAGGAAATCAGTCCTGAATGTTCACTGGAAGGACTGATGTTGAAGCTGAAACTCCAATACCTTGGCCACCTGATGCGAGGAACTAACTCATTGGAAAAGACCCTGATGCTGGGAAAGATTGAGGGCAGGAAGAGAAAGGGGCGACAGAGGATGAGATGGTTGGATGGCATCGCTGACTCAATGGACATGAGTTTGAGCAAGCTCCAGGAGTTGGTGATAGACAGGGAAGCTCAGCGTGCTGCAGCCCATGGGGTCACAAAGAGTTGGACACAACTGAGTGACTGAACTGAACTGATGGTCTGTTAACTTATCATAATGCCAGAAAATGTAGAAATGTTTTAAGCATCCTAGTGTCAAATCAAATCCGTGGTGGTTTAGCTGATTCCAAATAACATACTGTAGGAGCACCGCTGCACAGCAAAGTCTGGAGGAGGATGGGTGTTTCCTCAGTGTTCCTCCCACCTGAGCTTTCCCCTTGCATTCTAATGTTTAATGTTATCTCAAGATTTTGACACTTATCTTCTGCTCTTGACGACACAGCATGGACGTTCTCAGCTTTGCCCATCTCTGAGAGAGGCCGCTGGCATTCTTTTCTCACGTCAGCCAGCGTAGACACTGTCAGGAGGCAGGAAACAGCACTCTGAATCCTGTTCTTGTGCTCCTCTGCCGCGGTGGCCAAGTCCTCAGGCAGGGCCCGCAGAGCTACCTGGGGACCTGGCAGAGACGGGTATGGCCAGGCAAAGTCCGGACAGGGGAGACCAGGGTCTGGGGGACACAGGGTCGCAGAATTTTACAAGTCTGGGTGGGAATATTTTTCTAAGTGTAAGTTTCATTATTTACAGCAAAGTATTAAAAAAAAAAAAAAAAACACTAAAGTTACTAGTGATCTTACCTCCCAGGCATACAAGTTTCAAGTTATAAAGGTTTTGGCATATGGTATTTCCTTCCTGTCTTTTACATACAAACTGATGTTGTGGGATTTTTGTTTGATTTTTATACTCAACATTACATCTGGAGCACTTTTCCATGTCACAGGATATTATCAGAGAGGATGAATTTTAGTGGTCGTATAATATTGCTACATATGAGGTATGTTAGAATTCACCTAACCATTTCCTTCTTGTTGGCATGTGAGTGGCATTCAATTTTCAATGATGAATAATTATTCTACATTAGGTTTAATCGTGTCCCTCAATAAATCCTGTCCTGAAACCCTAAGCCCCAATACCTACAAATGTAACCTTATTAAGAAATGGGGTCAGGGGCTTCCCTGGTGGCTCAGGGGCAAAGATCTGCCTGCCAGTGTAGGGAACATGGGTTTCATCCCTATTCAGGAAGATCCCACATGCCAAGGAGCAACTAAGCCTGTGCACCCAACTACTGACGTGCACCCTAGACCCTGGGAGCCACAACAAGTCAGGCCACTGCCATGAGAAGCCTGCACGCCACAGCTACAGAGCAGTCCCCCCACTCACCACAACCAGAGAAAAGCCCACGCAGCAAGGGAGACTCAGCACAGCCAGAAACTAATTAATTAATTTAAAAAAACAGACATAGGGTCAGAATGTCCCTGGTGGTCTGGTGGTTGGGAGTCTAACTGCTGGTGCAGGAGACATGGGTTCAATCCCACTGCAGAGCAGCTGAGCCCCGGCACCTCACCTCCTGTGCCCACGTACCCTAGAGCCCATGCTCCGCAACAAAGAGTAGCCCCTGCTCTCCACAACTAGAGAAAGCCTGAGCAGCAGCAATGACTCAGCTCAGCCAAAACAAATTAAAATTTTAAAAAGGGAAAGAAAAGAAAGAGGGTCACTGCACAGCCAGTTAGCTAAGATGAGGTAGGGCGGGCTTCTAACCTAGTGGCCAGTGCCCCTGTAAAGGGGAAAATGTGGACATGTGTTCAGGCAGAGAATGATGGTGATGTGTCCGCAAGCTGAGGAGGGCAGAGGGAGGCAGACAGCGGGCCCTGCCTTGCCGTCTGCAGAGGGACCAGTCCTGCCTGGACTCACCTCCAGCAGTGAGAAGGCAACCCTCTGTGTCTAACCCACCCTGCCTCTGACAGCAGCCTAAGGAAATTAATGACACTGTTTACATCACTGTGTTTGTATTTCTGATTATGTCGCTACTGTAAATGTCAAGAAGTAAATACTATATTAACATTTGTAAAGGATCTACCTATGTATAATCCTATCAACATAACTGTTCATTGTAATCTTTGCCAGATTTACAAGAGAACTGTGGTGTCTTGTTAACTTGCATTTTCTACTCAATTATTTTATACTTTATTTCCTTTATCACTTTAGCGTATGGGAAAGCTGTCCCTTTCATTAGATCTATTTTGCATCTGAAGACATACTGAACTGCTATGAGTTGTAATAATTTTTCTGCCAAGTCTTCTGCCTTTTTCAGGGGCCATTTTGTCCATAAATAACAATAATTGTGAAATGAGATTGAACACTTACTGTTCCCATGTGCCAAGCACTGTTCTCGGCCACTGGACACATTCAATCATTCAATCCTCCCAGCAAAGGTTGACAGATGAAGAAAGTGCTTACGGCCACCCACGTGCTAAGCAGCTTGGCCAGCACAGAATCCGGTTTTACATCAGTTGACCCTGCTCCCTGCTCGCTCTGCTCACCCACCCAGGGTCTCCAGCCTAGTTTTATTTTGTGCCATGTGGCAGTCAATAAAATTCCCATAATGGCATTTTAAAATGACCGCTAAACTGAACGTTAACATATTCTTGTTTCAGATATAAATGTCCCTGTGGCTATGATTTCTCCATTTTGAATGTGATGCTGTTTGAAATTTATTTCAATGTAACAAAAAACTCTTCTATTATAGCTTGGTAAAATCTCTGTCAGGAATAAAGTTTTCCATATTTAAACAGGAGCTCAATCTTACCCTTGTCTGAGGAGTTCTGGCAAATGCCCAGAACTGGCTGAGGGAAGATGAAGAAGCAATTCTAGTGAGCAACAGCAAAGCTTTTGTCATTATAAGAACACAATTTCACTGCATGTTACAAAGGGAAGAGTCCTGATAAAATCACAAGGTTGTGGTATATTTTTTTCTTACCACTGAATGAAAAAAATCTCTTTTCAAAGTTTTTCACACACTGAAGAAAATATTGTCACCCAAAAAGATTTGTTAAGACCACCACTAAAGTCTCCATTATGTCTTCAGAAAATGTCTTTTGGCCTGTTTAAAACAAGGAATGTAATTTTTCAAGATTTTACAGAACAAAAATCATCATTTTAGAAATATGTTGGATCAGTTCTTAATACCTAAACTTAAAATTTCAAGGTAAGAAGGACTTGAAGTCACTTTTCAGATGTTTTGTGAATTTTAAATAAATAAAATTAATTACAAATAAATTATATTTCTTTGTAATACAACGAGGCTGTTTATGGTCACCCGTGTAGTATATATAATCTGTACTTCTATGCAGAGTCCACCATGCTAAAGGTCAGGTTGGATGAATCACAAGCTGGAATCGAGCATTCCAGGAGAAATATCAACAACAGACATGGAGACGACACGACCCAATGGCAGGAAGAGAGGAACTGAAGAGCCTCTTGATGAGGGTGGAAGAGGACAGTGAACAAGTTGACCTAAAACCCAACATTCAGAAAACTAAGATCATGGCAACCAGTCCCATCACTTCATGGCAAATAGCCGGGGAAACAATGGAAACAGTCACATATTTCATTTTCCCGGGCTCCAAAACCACTGGGGACGGTGATTGCAGCCATGAAATTAAAAGATGCTCGCTACTCAGAAGAAAAGTGATGACAAACCTAGACAGTGTACTAAAAAACAGAAACATCACTTTGCCAACAAAGGTCTGTATAGTTAAAGCTAAAATTTTTCCAGTAGTCAGGTATGGATGTGAGAGTTGGACCATAAGGAAGGCTGAGCACAGAAGAACTGATGCTTTCGAACAGTGGTGTGGGAGAAGACTCTTGAGAGTCCCTTGGACTGCAAGGATATCCAACCAGTCAATCCTAAAGGAGATCGACCCTGAAAGTTCATTGGAAGGACTGGTGTTGAAGCTGAAACTCCAATACTTTGGCCACCTGATGCCAAGTGCTGACTCACCAGAGAAGACCCTGATGCTGGGAAAGATTGAGGGCAGGAGGAGAATGGGGTGACAGAGGATGAGATGGCTGGATGGCATCATCGACCCAGTGGACCTGAATTTGAGCAAATTCAGTGAGATAGTGAAGGACAGGGAAGCCTGCTGTGTTGTAGTCCATATGGTCGCAAAGAGTCAGACAACTTAGCGACTGAACAACAACCACATTAGTTTATAATAACACAGAGTAACAGTCACCCTGCTGATCAGGCCAGCTGGACCCTGTCCCCAGTTTTACCTGTAGGGAAACTATTGCTGCTAATAAACAACATCCCCAGCCAGTGGCCCTTTTGTCCTGGACCTGCTGCAGGATCCCACCCTGGCTTCCAGCTTCCCTCGGCCCTTCCCTCCCCTGGACTTCTGCTCTCTGTTCAGGAGCTATAGAGGAGGACAGCCTCCTGTGCCTCCCACATCCTCAGCTGTCTCAAGGTCACAGCTAAGTGGCCACCCACCACAGCCCCGAGAACCTCAGTCCTGCCCCAGGCCTGCCCTGGTACCTCGTCTTTTCACTGCCTGGAATATTTAACACTACAGTTTCATGTATTCACATCCTCTTGATAGTCTAGGGACTAAACCATCTGGAGGGAAAACCTATGACTGATTGCCAAGTGTTAATGTGCCCGAGCTTCCCAGGTGGCTATGTGCTAAGGGATCTACTTCCCAGGGCAGGAGACACAGATTCAACCGCTGAGTCAGAAAATCCCCTGTAAGAGGAAATGGCAACCCACTCCAGCATTCTTGCCTGGAAAATCTCATGAACAGAGGGTCTGGTGGGCTACGGTCCATGGGGTTGCAAAGAGTCCGAGAGACTAAACAATAGTAGTGTTCAGCAGAGCCCCCCACCCACCCCAAAAGCCCTCAGTCCCAATGGCAAGTGAATGACAGGATGCATACTCAGCTGAGGACCTGAACCCAGGACACCATGGCCTCGCTGTCATCAGAGGGGAGATGTCCTGAGGGGAAGGTTCCAGACTGCAAGCAGAAAAAAAGCCAAATTGGTGTGTTTACACCAATGGCAACTGTGTTGGCAAACTGTGTTATGGCAAACTGTCTTCAGCTGTTTTGTTATTTTAATGTTGTGATACTGTTGTTGCTTAGTCACTCAGTCATGTTGACATTTTGTGACCCCCTAAATGTCACATTTAGGACCGCAGCCTGCTTGGCTCCTCTACCCACTGGATTCTCCAGGCAAGAATGCTGGAGTGGGTTGCCATCCTCCTCCAGGGGATCTTGCCGACCCAAGGACTGAACCTTCTTCTCTTGCACTGACAGGTGACTTCTTTACCACTGAGCCACCAGGCACGCCCTTCTTTCAGTCCATAAATGTCATTCCTAAATCTTGGACCATCTGCTTAACTGTTTTCTCCTCCAGAAATGGCCTTGACTTAAGATCTCATCACAGACATGGAGATGAATTCAGCATTGTTCTATGAAATCCAGGGTCATACCGAGACACATAACATAGGGGTATGTGCATCCTAAGTCGCTTCAGTCAATGTCTGACTCTGTGCGGCCCTATGGATTTCAGCCTGCCAGGCTCCTCTGTCCGGAGTTCTCCAGGCAAGAATACAGAGTGGGTTGCCAGGAGGATGATCCTTCTCCAGGGGCTCTTCCCAACCCAGGGATAGAACCCACATCTTCTGCATTTCCTGTATTGGCCAGTGGGTTCTTTACTGCTGAGCCATGGGCTTCCCAACATTGTGATACACTGAACATAATATCTATAAAATACATAAAATCCAGTGATGACTACTTTCTATAATCCTTTCATGAAAAACTATAGATGACTATGGATTAAAGGCTTCATGGCTTGGTCTGTTAGCAGTTCTAATGAATATTAAATAACAGCATTTTAATCATTTTTATATTATTTTAACATAAGGTGGTAATTGGCCAAAAACTCTAAGAACAATGGAATATTAATTATGCATGTCAGTTTTCAGCTGTCTGCATTTGAGTGTGGATCATATCACTCTGCTTCTCTTTCAGGATGGTGGCGTTATGTTACATATATCAAAAAGAGAAAGATATATATATATAACGTTAAAAAAGAAAATCAGTATAGATGACAACCTTGAGATGCAGTCCTACAGTTTGTATCTAACCTTGAACTGTTAACTGTGTGTTTCCTGTGTGTTTCACAGGCAGACCCTGAATATGCAGAGAGCATGAAAGGGTCTATTTTTCACGTCAATAACCTGATACAAAGTGGACAACAGTCGTGATTGTACATATATTATTGCACTTTATTTCAAGTGGATATATGTTAAAAATGCCCTATGACTTCAGTACAATAACATTTATTATTCTAAGGGTTCATTAAACATTTTAAGGTATATCAAATGGTCATTAAGAATACTACATTACAAATTACCATGCATATTGATAGTTTTTATAAATTATATAATAATATAAAATATGGAAACTGTTCAAAATACATTAAGAGTAAAAGCAGTTAGAAAATGTACACCATCCAAAGTAGATGCAGAACTGGGGAAAGTACAGGTGACATGAACACACAGAGTGTGTGTATGTGTGTGGTGTGCATGCCTACGAGTGTGTGTGTGTGTGTGCTATGTATGTGTCCTATGATGTGTGATATGTGTGTGGTGTGCCTATGGTGTGTGTGGGGAGTGTGTGCAGTATCTCTATGTGTGATGTGTGTGCAGTATGTATAGTGTGTGTGTTTCTGTGTGTGATATGTATCTGTGTATGACTGTATATGTGTGTGGCGTGTGGTGTGTATATGGTCTGTGTGAGCATGTGGTGTGTATGTGTGATGTGTGTGCAGTATGTATGGTGTGTGTGTGTCTGTGTGTGATATGTGTCTGTGTATGACTGTGTATGCATGTGGCGTGTGGTGTGCATGCCTGTGAGTGTGTGTGTATGTGTGTGATGTGTGTGCAGTATGTTTGGTGTGTGGTATGTGTGTGTCTGTGTGTGATATCTGTGTATGACTGTATATGCGTGTGGCGTGTGGTGTGTGTGAGCATGTGGGGTGTATGTGTGATGTGTGTGCAGTATGTATGGTGTGTGTCTGTGTATGTCTGTGTGTGTGATATGTGTCTGTGTGACTGTATCTGCATGTGGCGTGTGGTGTTTTTATGGTGTGTATGAGCATGTGGGGTGTATGTGTGTATGCTATGTGTGTGGTATGATGGTTTGCCTATGGTGTGTGTGTGGGGTGTATGTGCAGTATCTCTATGTGTGATGTGTGTGCAGTATGTATGGTGTGTGTGTGTCTGTGTGTGATATGTGTCTGTGTGTGTGCAGTATGTATGGTGTGTGGTGTGTGGTGTGTCTGTGGTCTGTGTGAGCATGTGGGGTGTATGTGTGTATGCTGTGTGTGGTATGATGGTATGCCTATGGTGTGTGTGGGGTGTGTGTGCATGAGCACAGTTTAATGAGTAGGCGTGTGGGAAATGCATCTCTGCTTACCTTTGATGTTGGTTGGAACACACCACTTGAGAAATAAACCTTTCACCAGCAAGCTCACTAAAACAAAGTTGGAGGGCTCGTGGTAGTGTAAAGGGGAGACAAGCCCAGAATATCCAATGGGAACGCACTCTTGATCCAGGAATCCCTGGAAACCAGTTTCAACAAGCTAACCTCTGTCTCTAGATCTCAGAAATATCCAACAAATAAGTCATTAACAAAGGAGATTTCGGTACAGTAGAGGCAAAAACTAACACTTAGATTTGCTAAAAATGAGTATAAATCTTCCCTCTGTGACCAAGAACTGCAAAGAATATATAAAATAAAATTTCAGCATGTGCTTGATATTTGGTTGCTTGAAGGACATCAGTGAATGTTGGAGAACTGACGATGCCTACACAGATGCAGATCAAAACACGAAGTTAGACATGGGGCAGACTCTGTACTGTCTTCAGATGCAACACCCACAGGACCATTAGATGTTATTATTATAAAACATGGTGGCCCACATACGTATGTACCATTATAAGGTATGATGCATTTTTACACCTTAAATTAGGCATTCCATATTGCTTTTAAATTTATTAAAATATATCATATTTATTATAACAAATTACTATTAAAATTATATTTATTAAATATATTATTTAAACATATTTATTATAAATATTACATAATTTTTTGTATTATATGTATGTAAACATAAGGTATAAAAATGTAGAACCAAGAATTATAAACATTCAGTATCATGTATATTTTTATTTTTTTTTTTAGAGGGATAATTATATTTTATTTTATTTTTTTTTTTTTTTGTTGTTGTTGTTCTTAATCCAGTTTATTTTGAAAATTCAGGACAATCGTTTTTACAACATTAATTTTTCCTATTTTAAAAGTAATACATGCTTCTGGAGATAATTTGGAAAATGTAAATGTAGAAAGTAAACAATTAGCAATAAAGTTACCACTCCAAAATACCTTTTCTAACAATTTGCTGAATATCCATTTTTTTCTGTTCAAATAATTTAAAAGTTATAATCATACATTTTGTCTCATTTTTAGTATTATGAACATTTAAAAGTCTTCCATATAATTTGAAAACATCATTTGGGGCTTCCCTGGGTGGCTCAGTGCTAAAGAATCCATCTGCTAATGCAGGAGACATGAGTTCAATCCCTGGTCTGGGAAGTTTCCAAATGCCACAAAGCAAGTAAGCCCATGCATCACAACTATTGAGCCTGTGCTCTATAGAGTCCAGAAGCCACAACTGCTGAGCACATCTGCCACAGTTATTGAAGCCCATACACCCAAGAGCCAGTTCTCTGCAACAAGAGAAGCCACGGCAATGAGAAACCCATGCACTGCAACTAGAGAGTAGCCTACACAGCGACGAAGACCCAGCACTGCCAAAAATAAATACAATAAAATAATAAAAAATAAAAACATTATTTTAACAACATAATACCCCTCATATAAATGTATTATGATTTAATCTACATTTTAAATTTCCAAGATTTTTTCAAACGTGAATAGATTTGTGTACAAAGCTTTAATATGTTTAGATTTATTTCCTTGAGTTAATATGGTCTTTTTTGGTATGTCAACCTGGCTAGGCTACAATCCCCAGTTATCTAATCAAAGTTTTTTTTTTTTTTTTGAGAGTTTTTGTATTGAAATTTATTAGAGTTGCAGCAAACATATCTTTGAAAACTCCATTGACTTCTTGTAAAGGGTTTAGTTAAATTTAGTCTTTTTTTTTTTTCAAGTTGAACAGACTAAATTTCTTTAAACAAACTTACTTATACTCCAGAGTCCTTTAAAAACTTAATAGCATTTATACATTGAAGGTATTTGATTTTCTTGTAACTAGCACGTCAAATGCAACAAGCATTTGAAGCAACAAGCATTTGACCCAACAAGTAAAACTTTCTACAGTTCATAACTTTTATAAATAAAATAAATTAAATGTACAGTGAATAAGTTCTCTGAAATATTTAAATATTTCTGCAGGTTTAGTAACATCGTAAAATACATTTCAACTAAAATTCACAAATCTGAAAACCTGTTAGGCATTTTTAGGCATTTTAAGTTGGAAATGAAGGCCAATGTTACATCGTAATATGCCAATTACAAATAGTACTTCAAACAGCAAATACTACAGTTTGTCCCAAACTTTAAAAACTATTCATGAACTCAACACTGAACTATTGATGGCTATGAGAATTGTTTCCTAGCCTTTTTGAAAATTTCAACCCAGTTACGTTTAAGGTAATTATTGATAAGTACGATCCCGTAGCCATTTTCTTTATTGCTTTGGGATCAAGTTTATACACTCTTTCTGTGTTTCCTGTCTATAGAAGATCCTTTAGCATTTGTTGGAGAGCTGGTTTGGTGATGCTGAATTCCCTCAGCTTTTGCTTGTCTGTAAAGCTTTTGATTTCTCCTTCATATTTGAATGAGATCCTTGCTGGGTATAGTAATCTGGGCTGTAGGGTATTTTCTTTCATCACTTTATGTCTTGCCACTCCCTTCTGGCCTGAAGAGTTTCTGTTGAAAGATCAGCTGTTATCCTTACGGGAATCCCCTTGTGTGTTATTTGCTGCTTTTCCCTTGCTGCTTTTAATATTTGTTCTTTGTGTTTGATCTTTGTTAATTTGATTAATATGTGTCTTGGAATATTTCGCCTTGGGTTTATCCTGTTGGGGACTCTCTGGGTTTCTTGGACTTGGGTGATTATTTCTTTCCCCATTTTAGGGAAGTTTTCAACTATTATCTCCTCAAGTATTCTCTCATGGTCTTTCTTTTTGTCTTCTTCTTCTGGGACTCCTATGATTCGAATGTTGGAGCGTTTAACATTGACCCAGAGGTCTCTAATATTGTCCTCATTTCTTTTAATTCGTTTTTCTTTTTTCCTCTCTGTTTCATTTATTTCTACAATTCTATCTTCTAGTTCGCTTATCCTGTCTTCTGCCTCTGTTATTCTACTGTTTGTTCCCTCCAGAGTGTTTCTGATCTCATCTATTGCATTATTCATTGTATATTGACTCTTTTTTATTTCTTCTAAGTCCTTATTAAATCTTTCTTCCATCTTCTCAATCCTTTTCTCCAGGTTATTTATCTGTAACTTCATTTTGCTTTCAAGATTTTGAATCATTTTCACCATCAAAATTTGAAATTCTTTATCAGGTAAATTCCCTATATCTTCTTCTTTTGTTTGTGTTGGTGGGCAATTATCTTGTTCCTTTACTTGCTGGGTATTTCTCTGCCTCTTCATCTTGCTTATATTGCTTTGCTTGGGGTGGCCTTTCCCTCTTCTTGCAGTTTGTGGAGTTCTCTTTATTATGTAGTTTCTTCGCTGTGTGTGGGGTTGGACGGGTGACTTGTCCGGGTTCCCTGGTTAGGGAAGCATGTGTCAGTGTTCTGGTGGGTGGAGCTGGATTTCTTCTCTCTCCTTTAGAAGACAATGGGCTGCTTTTCTGGGAGCCTGATGTCCTCTGCCAGTATTCAGAAGTTGTTTTGTGGACTTTACTCCACGTTCAAATGTTCCTTTGATGAATTTGTGGGGGAGAGAGTGGTTTTGCCGTCTTATCCCTCCGCCATCTTGTTCCTTCCTCCCCAGAACACTGGATTCTTATATTCCACTTGGTCGTGGAGTATCTCTTCCCAGCTGCTCCAGCAAGGTGCAGCCGCTGTACCTTACCTTGGATGAGGGGTATTTCCTCAAGGCCGCCCCTCCTGCTTTGAATGTGGATCAGCTCCTCTCGGCCCTCCGGTGCCCAAGCAGCCACCGCCTCCTGGACGTGTACAGCTCCTCTCGGCCACCACCCTAACCCTGGGCGCGGGGTAGCTCCTCTCAGCCACGATTCTGCACGTGGTCGGTTGCGCCTGCGCCACCAGAGCCGGGCATCTCTCGCGTCTGCGCCGCCGGAGCCGGGCGTCTCTGGCATCCTCTATCTGCTTTTATTACTTAACTCCTTTGTACAGAAGAGCTGTGGTGTTCACTTGACACAAGGGGAAGCTGGAGCTGTTCAGAGAGGCAGGACAGTTCCCCTGAATCAGCTGCAGAAAGTTCTTGAGCGTGGGATATCTCTTCACAGCTGCTCCAAGAAAGCACAGCGGCTGCACCTTCCCTTGGAGGAGGGGTATCTCCTCAAGGCCGCCCCTCCTGACCTTGAACGTGGAGTAGCTCCTCTGGCCCTCCTGCGCCCGCGCAGCCACTGCCTATTGAACGTGGGGCAGCTCTCTGGTGTCTGCGCCACCGGGGCGGGGCCTGCGTCTCCCGCGTCTGCGCCGCTGGGGTGGGGCCGGTGTCTCTGGCGTCTTCATGTACATTTTTAAACCATTAATTACTTCTTTGAAATTTGACTTTTAAAATATTTCAGACCAGATATATTTACAGAGAAAATAATGTCTCTTGTCTAGTACATGTAGAGCCCAGGAGTAATTATAACAGTAAAGTCAAGGGCTAAACTTTCCATATGTTTGGAAGCACGAAGCTTAGAAGCTTGCTTCTGTGCAGAATAACGGTTCTGTGGAATATATTCAAATGTCACAGCGGGTTTACTTAAGGCACACTGTCATTTTATTCCCTGCGGCCTATGGAGCTCAGGCAATATCACACAGTAGAGGGGAGTGGTCCTATTTATTAAGGCAAGTTAGATCCTCTGAAACATGCATTAATACCTTGGTGTTGGCATCTGCCTAGGCAAATAACAGCATGTGTCTAAGAACCAAGCAAAGGCTTAGAGGAAACTGGCCCTTCAGTTTAGGCACATTTGATCTCAGAAGTCCTTCTATCTTGGGTAATGAGATGTTGTAGAAGGACACACTTCCCGTGAGGTCCTCCCCACATTTGTCTGCACAGCCAGACATCTGGAGAGAGGATACATAGCTCGACAGCAGCCTCATTCCTGTCTCCATCAATGGTCACACTCACCTGGATTGAATCCCATCTCCATCAATGGCCACACTTAGGTAGACTGTATGGAATGTTAAACTTTCAAAAATCCTGAAAGCATTCTGTCTTGGTGTTATTAATTTGAGCAAAATTCAAAGTATTGTCTGATTTCACAAAATCACTATTAAGATGTGTTTACTTCTTCAGTAATGTCTGTGTTAAAGGTCCTGACTTTTAAGGAGGAGAAATTTCTGTCTTCAGTTCAGTTCAGTCGCTCAGTCGTGTCCAACTCTCCGCGACCCCATGAATCACAGCACGCCAGGCCTCCCTGTCCATCATCAATTCCCGTTATTTCCATATATTTCTAGAAACTAGTCTTAACTGAGAACATTTATGATCCTTCATATCATTTTTGTTCAGTTCAATAATATTTACCAAAGCAAGAGTATTCTTAAGAAAATGAATCTATTTAATCAATGACTGGAAAACATCTTTAAAAATAATCATATGTATCAGATGTCATGTATCTAGAACCTATTTTCAGTGTTTTATAGTCCCCAAATGTTTCAGAATAAGCATGGTGTATCTCAGCTCACTGAATGGATGCTACAGAATCTCATGCATACAGATGTAACAAAAGGCATCAATACCTGTCAGAAGTTTAAGGCATCCAAAAAAAAAAAAAAAAAGAATCTTCTGTAAAAACAACAGATTTACATGGCATATTAACTCCCAAAGTAAGAGTTGATGTAGCTGTTACCATCTGTGAATGAGGATAAAACAAAACAAAAAACAAGTAGAAAAATAAATTTAACATAGAAAACATAGCTGTATAGGAAGGCGTTGAATATTAACTGAATTAGACCCTCTGAAATCATTTTTGTTATATAAGAGTCCAACGTAACCAAAACTGCAAACTTTACATTTTCATTTGAAATAGTTATGTCTTACAGAGATTTCCTTTCTTTTCAATGTTGTTCCTTAATATTACAATTATCTATCACTTTTAGATTACAAAAAATATGAAACCAAAGTCATTAAGTAAGAATTCAATCTTTTGTATAAATAAAAGCAATAGGTTATAAAAGGAATATTAATTTTACATTAAAAGATTTCTAGGGTGTCCCTGGTGGCTCAGTGGTAATGAATCCGCCTGCCAATGCAGGAGACACAGGTTGGATCCCTGATCCAGGAAAATCCCACGTGCTGCGGAGCAAGTAAGCCTGGGCGCCACAACTCCTGAGCCCACACAGCCTAGAACCTGTGCTCACAACAGGAGAAGCCCGCACACTGCAACTGGACAGATGCCCAAGCAGCAACAAAGAGCCAGCACAGCCAAAACCAAAAATAAAGAAATAAGAGTTCCAAGGCAGGAAAAAAGTAGTGGCACAGCAAGGGTCAGGTCCCATCGAGCATGAAAAGCCCTACTCTAAGGAGCCCGGACTGTAAGAGAAATCAGGGCAGCGTGAGTTTACTTATATTTCTACTACCGCTTTGGCTGCTCTGTGAACTGCTCTTAAGAAGTGGGTGAGTGGAAGCTGAATGATCTGAAGGAGGGTTTTAGACGATTCTAGATAAGGCAATGGCACCCCACTCCAGTACTCTTGCCTGGAAAATTCCATGGACGGAAGAGCCTGGTAGGTTGTAGTCCATTGGGTTGCTAAGAGTCGGACACGACTGAGAGACTTCACTTTCACTTTCCACTTTCATGCATTGGAGAAGGAAATGGCAACCCACTCCAGTGTTCTTGCCTGAGAATCCCAGGGACAGGGGAGCCTGGTGGGCTGCCGTCTATGGGGTCGCACAGAGTCGGACACGACTGAAGCGACTTAGCAGCAGCAGCAGATAAAATGTGATGGCATCCAAAGAGATAAGATATAGGAAAAAGGATATTTCCTGAGGTTTTTGCTTTCCCATCTCTATTTGAAAATCCTATTTTGACTCACAGACTTTAGAAAAAGCTGAAGCCACCAGTTGGAATCTGCTGTGTGTCTACCTTGCTCTAGACTTAACGAAGGTTGTTCAGACCCTCTCTTGTTTCTCTCTCTTCTTGTCACTGTGGCTATACATTTTCCTCTAAGCACTAGTTTACCCACACCACCTGTCTTTGACTGTAGTATTTTATCGATTAACTCTATATTTTCCTGTTCCCATTATGATTTCTTCTTTATACATTTTGACCTTGTGGTACCATGGAAAAATCCTAAATTAATATACCTTCCTAATGTGGTGCTACCTGTCCCTGAAGTAATGATTTTACCTTAAAATATATTTTATTTCATACAAACATCAGCTTATTTTGGTTATTATTGAATCAGCTTTCTTTTGGCTATCATTGCACTTTTCCCTTTCAATTCTTTTCCTCTTATGTTTTAAATGTGTACCATATAATCAATACCTACTTGGATATTTTGGTAATCAAGTTAAAAATATTTCCTGTTAATTAGAGTTATACATATCCAATATATTGAACATAACTGTCCTATTTGATGACATACATGCCAGTTTATACTGTGCTTTTCATTTGTCCAGTGTTTTGAATCGCTTTGTCTGCTCTCCTGATTACTTTTCATTGGTTCAGCTGTTTCCACTGCCAGTTGTTTTTCTTCTTGGGTTTGGAAGTTACACCCTCAAATTCTGTTCTTTCAGTGCGCTCTGACAAACGGACACAATCCATATTTGTAAAAGTCTAAAACTGATCAGTAATCTTACCCTTCCTTTGGGCATTGCCTCAAACAATCCCCACTTCTGATACATGCGCTATTGGGACATGTTTTCTCTCTTTTTCATCTGTGGGTTCCGGCGTCCTCCTGTTGACAGCTGTTCAGCGGGTTGCGATGCTGGTGCTCTCGCAGGAGGAAACGAGCGAGCGTCCTTCTGCTCTGCCATCGTGAACCGGAAGCCTCTCTTTAGTGTGTGTGTGCTCTTTTAAATTTTTATTCAGATATTGATAATTTTAATCTACCCATATTAAGCATTTTCTAGCGTCATTCTTTTATGTAATTTTTTTTTAGTTTTCTTTTTTAATTAATTAATTTATTTATTTATTGGAGGCTAATTATTTTACAATATTATACTGGTTGGATTTGCCATACACTGACATGAAACTGCCCCAGGTGTACATGAGTTCCCCCTCCTGAACCCCCCTCCCACCTCCCTCCTCCCTTTATCCTCCCTCTGGGTCATCCCCGCACACCAGTCCCGAGCATCCTGTAACATGCATCGACCCTGAACTGGTGATTTGTTTCACATATGACAACATACATGTTTCAATGCCATTCTCCCAAATTATCCCACCCTCACCCTCTCCCACAGAGTCCCAAAGACTGTTCTATACATCTGTGGCTCTTTTGCTGTCTCGTATACAGGGTTATCATTTGCATCTTTCTAAATTCCATATATATGCATTAGTATACTATATTGGTGTTTTTCTTTCTGGCTTACTTCACTCTGTATAATAGGCTCCAGTTTCATCCACCTCATTAGAACTGATTCAAATGCATTCTTTTTAATGGCTGAGTAATACTCCATTGTGTATATGTACCAAAGCTTTCTTATCCATTCATCTACAGATGGACATCTAGGTTGCTTCTATGTCCTGGCTCTTATAAACAGTGCTGCAATGAACATTGGAGTACACGTGTCTCTTTCAATTCTGGTTTCCTCGGTGTGTATGCCCAGGAGTGCAATTGCTGGGTCGTATGGCAGTTCTATTTCCAGTTTTTTGAGGAATCTCCACACTGTTCTCCATAGTGGCTGGACTAGTTTGCATTCCCACCAACAGTGTAAGCAGGTTCACTTCTCTCCACACCCTCTCCAACATTTATTGCTTGTAGACTTTGGATAGCAGCCATTCTAACTGGTGTGAAATGGTATCTCATTGTGCTTTTGATTTGCATTTCTCTGATTATGAGGGATGTTGAGCATTTTTTCATGTGTTTGTTAGCCATCTTTATGTCTTCTTTGGAGAAATGTCTGTTTAGTTCTTTGGCCCATTTTTTGATTGGGTCATTTATTTTTCTGGAATTGAGCTGCAGGAGCTGCTTGTATATTTTGGAGATTAATCCTTTATCAGTTGCTTCATTTGCCATTATTTTCTCCCATTCTGAAGGTTGTCTTTTCACCTTACTTATAGTTTCCTTTGCTGTGCAGAAGCTTTTGATTTTAATTAGGTCCCATTTGTTTATTTTTGCTTTTATTTCCAATATTCTGGGAGGTGGGTCTTGGAGGATCCTGCTGTGATTTATGTTAGAGAGTGTTTTGCCTACATTCTCCTCTAGGAGTTTTATAGAATCTGGTCTTACATTTAGCTCTCTAATCCATTTTGAGTTTATTTTGGTGTCTGGTGTTAGGAAGTGTTCTAGTTTCATTCTTTTACAAGTGGCTGACCAGTTTTCCCAGCACCACTTGTTAAAGAGACAGTCTTTTGTCCATTTTATATTCTTGCCTCCTTTGTCGAAGATAAGGTGTCCATAGGTGCTTGGATTTATCTCTGGGCTTTCTATTTTGTTCCATTGATCTATATTTCTGTCCTTATGCCAGTATCATATTGTCTTGATGATTGTGGCTTTGTAGTAGAGCCTGAAGTCTGGCAGGTTAATTCCCCCAGTTCTATTCTTCCTCCTCAAGATTGCTTTGGCTATTCGAGGTTTTTTGTATTTCCATACAAATTGTGAGATTATTTGTTCTAGTTCTGTGAAAAATATCGTTGGTAGCTTGATAGGGATTACATTGAATGTATAAATTACTTTGGGTAGTATACTCATTTTTACAATATTTATTCTTCCAATCCATGAACACGGTATATTTCTCCATCTATTAGTGTCCTCTTTGATTACTTTCACTAGTGTTTTATAGTTTTCTATGTACAAGTCTTTTCTTTCCTTACGTAGATATACTCCCAAGTATTTAATTATTTTCGTTGCAACAGTGAATGGAATAGTTTCCTTAATTTCTCTTTCTATTTTCTCATTATTAGTGTATAGGAATGCAAGGATTTCTGTGTGTTGATTTTATATCCTGCAACTTTACTGTATTCATTGATTATCTCTAGTAGTTTTCTGGTAGAGTCTTTAGGGTTTTCTGTGTAGAGGATCATGTCATCAGCAAACAGTGAAAGTTTTACTTCTTCTTTTCCAATTTGTATTCCTTTTATGTCTTTTTCTGCTCTGATTGCTGTAGCCAAAACTTCCAGAACTATGTTGAATAGTAGTGGTGAGAGTGGGCACCCTTGTCTTATTCCTGACTAGGGGAAATGCTTTCAGGTTTTCACCATTGAGGATAATGTTTGCTGTGGGTTTGTCATATATAGCTTTTATTATGTTGAGGTATGTCCCTTCTATTCCCACTTTATGGAGGGTTTTTATCATAAATGGATGTTGAATTTTGTCGAAGGCTTTCTCTGCATCTATTGAGATAATCATATGATTTTTATTTTTCAGTTTGTTAATGTGGTGTATTACGTTGATTGATTTGCAGATATTGAAGAATCCTTGCATTCCTGGGATAAAGCGCACTTGGTCATGATGTATGATCTTCTTAATGTGTTGTTGGATTCTGATTGCTAGAATTTTGTTAAGGATTTTTGCATCTATGTTCATCAGTGATACTGGCCTGTCGTTTTCTTTTTGTGTGGGATCTTTACCAGGTTTTGGGATTAGGGTGATGGTGGCCTCATAGAATGAGTTTGAAAGTTTCCCTTCCTCAGCAATTTTGTGGAAGAGTTTGAGTAGAATATGTGTTAGCTCTTCTCTAAATTTTTGGTAGAATTCAGCAGTGAAGCCATCTGGACCTGGGCTTTTGTTTGCTGGAAGATTTCTGATTACAGCCTCTAGTTCCGTGCTTGTGATGGGTCTATTCAGATTTTCTATTTCTTCCTGGTTCAGTTTTGGAAAGTTGTACTTTTCTAGGAATTTGTCCATTTCTTCCAAGTTATTCATTTTATTGCCATATAATTGCTGTTAGTATTCTCTAATAATCCTTTGTATTTTTGTGTTGTTGGTTGTGATCTCTCCATTTTCATTTCTAATTTTATTGATTTGGTTCTCCGTTTGTTTCTTGATGAGTCTGGCTAGTGGTTTGTCAATTTTATTTACCTTCTCAAAGAACCAGCTTTTGGCTTTGTTGATTTTTGCTATGGTCTCTTTTGTTTCTTTTGCATTTATCGCTGCCCTAATTTTTACGATTTCTTTCCTTCTACTGACCCTGAGGTTCTTCATTTCTTCCTTTTCTAGTTTCTTTAGGTGTAGAGTTAGGTTATTTAGTTGACTTTTTTCTTGTTTCTTGAGGTGTGCCTGTATTGTTATGAACTTCCCCCTTAGCACTGCTTTTACAGTGTCCCAGAGGTTTGGGGTTGTTGTGTTTTCATTTTCACTCATTTCTATGCATATTTTGATTTCTCTTTTGATTTCTTCTATGATTTGTTCATTATTCAGCAGCGTGTTGTTCAGCCTCCATATTTTTGGCATTTTTAATAGTTTTTCTCCTGTAATTGAGATCTAATCTTACTGCATTGTGGTCAGAAAAGATGCTTGGAATGATTTCAATTTTTTTGAATTTACCAAGGCTAGATTTATGATCCAGGATGTGATCTATCCTGGAAAAGGTTCCGTGTGCGCTTGAGAAAAAGGTGAAATTCATTGTTTTGGGGTGAAATGTCCTATAGATATCTATTAGGTCTAATTGGTCTATTGTATCATTTAAAGTTTGTGTTTCCTTGTTAATTTTCTGTTTAGTTGATCTATCCATAGATGTAAGTGGGGTATTAAAATCTCCCACTATTATTGCATTGTTTTTAATTTCCCCTTTCATACTTGTTAGTAATTGTCTTACATATTGCGGTGCTCCTTTGTTGGGTGCATAAATATTTAGAATTGTTATATCTTCTTCTTGGATTGATCCTTTGATGATTATGTAGTTTCCTTCTTTGTCTCTTTTCACAGCCTTTGTTTTAAAGTCTATTTTATCTCATATGAGTATTGCTACTCCTGCTTTCTTTTGGTCTCTATTTGCATGGAATATCTTTTTCCAGCCCTTCACTTTCAGTCTGTATGTGTCCCTCGTTTTGAGGTGGGTCTCTTTTAGACAACATATATGGGGGTCTTGTTTTTGTATCCATTCAGCCAGCCTTTGTCTTTTGGTTGGGGCATTCAACCCATTTACGTTTAAGGTGATTACTGATAAGTATGATCCCATAGCCATTTTCTTTATTGCTTTGGGTTCGAGTTTATACACCCTTTCTGTGTTTCCTGTCTATAGAAGATCCTTTAGCATTTGTTGGAGAGCTGGTTTGGTGATGGTGAATTCTCTCAGCTTTTGCTTGTCTGTAAAGCTTTTGCTTTCTCCTTCATATTTGAATGAGACCCTTGCTTGGTACAGTAATCTGGGCTGTAGTTTATTTTCTTTCATCACTTTAAGTATGTCTTTCCATTCCCTCCCGGCCTGAAGAGTTTCTGCTGAAAGGTCAGTTGTTATCCTTACGGGAATCCCCTTGTGTGTTATTTGCTGCTTTTCCCTTGCTGCTTTTAATATTTGTTCTTTGTGTTTGATCTTTGTTAATTTGATTAATATGTGTCTTGGAGTATTTCGCCTTGGGTTTATCCTGTTGGGGACTCTCTGGGTTTCTTGGACTTGGGTGATTATTTCCTTCCCCATTTTAGGGAAATTTTCAACTATTATCTCCTCAAGTATTCTCTCATGGTCTTTCTTTTTGTCTTCTTCTTCTGGGACTCCTATGATTCGAATGTTGGAGCGTTTAACATTGACCCAGAGGTCTCTAATATTGTCCTCATTTCTTTTAATTCACTTTTCTTTTTTCCTCTCTGTTTCATTTTTTTCTACAATTCTATCTTCTAGCTCACTTATCCTGTCTTCTGCTTCTGTTATTCTACTGTTTGTTCCCTCCAGAGTGTTTCTGACCTCATCTGTTGCATTATTCATTGTATATTGACTCTTTTTTATTTCCTCTAAGTCCTTATTAAACCTTTCTTCCATTTTCTCAATCCTTTTCTCCAGGTTATTTATCTGTAACTCCATTTTGTTTTCAAGATTTTGAATCATTTTCACCATCAAAATTCGAAATTCTTTATCAGGTAGATTCCCTATATCTTCCTCTTTTTTGTGTGTTGGTGGGCATTTATCTTGTTCTTTACTTGCTGGGTATTTCTCTGCCTCTTCCTCTTGCTTATATTGCTTTGCTTGGGGTGGCCTTTCCCTCTTCTTGCAGTTTGTGGCGTTCTCTTTATTATGTAGTTTCCTCGCTGTGTGTGGGGTTTGACGGGTGACTTGTCAAGGTTCCCTGATTAGGGAAGCTTGTGTCGGTGCTCTGGTGGGTGGAGCTGGATTTCTTCTCTCTGGAGTGCAATGAAGTGTCCAGTAATGAGTTATGAGATGTCAGTGATTTGGAGTGACTTTGGGCAGCCTGTGTTTTGAAACTCAGGGCTATTTTCCTGTGTTGCTGGAGAATTTGCATGGTATGTCTCGTTCTGGAACTTGTTGACCCTTGGGTGGTGCTTGGTTTTAGTGTCAGTATGGAGGCGTTTGATGAGCTCCTATCGATTAATGTTCCCTGGAGTCAGGAGTTCTCTGGTGTTCTCAGGATTCAGGCTTAAGCCTCTTGCCTCTGGTTTTTGGTCTTATTCTTGGAGTAGCCTCTAGACTTCTCTATCTGTCATTTCCAAGGTGGTTCCCTCTGTTTTAGTTTCTGTTTGATGGTCTCTTCAGTGTCTAATTTCCGCCCTGACACTAGGGTGCGGGTGGACACTTTTAAGGCTCAGTTGTTCAGTCCTGTTCTGGGAAGGGAGGAACACTGCAGACAAATATCTCTGGCGTCTGTGGGGAGTGCTTACAGCGTCTCTGCCACACTGGGTTTGCCCCCGCTCACAGCGCATGTGTTGTCCCAGTCTACACTGCACAGGCTCTAGGTTGTTCTGCCGGGAACTGTTCAAAGCTGGTACTGGGTTGTATGCACTTCCCAGGTCTGAGTGGCTGAAGTTCAGGTTCTCGGGTACTCCACAAAGGCACAGACTTGGTTGGGCCTGCATTTTGTGCCTTCCCCGGTCCGAGCAGCTCAGGTGACCAGGTGTTTGGCGAGCGCGGTCACTGCGACTTATCGCCTCCCCAGTCCCTGCCACTCGGTTTTCTGGGTGTACAACCAGCGTACCTTCTCAGGTGGATATCGACCGGCCCGAGCCCAAGAAGTCTTAATTAGCAACAAACCTGCTGCAGTTTGTATTGGATGCCTTTCTGGGGCCGCGGTTGCCCCATCCGGCTCTGGCTGACCTCCCTGCCTGTCTCGGCGGGGGATGGGGAATGGGCCAACTGCAGCCAGCTTGCTCCGCTCAGCCCTTTGTTCTGTGAGTGGGCTGGCGGAGTCTTAGGTTAGAGCTTTCCAGTCTGCTATCCCAGTCTGCTTTGCTATCCCCAGTTCTCTCAGATTGTTCTCGTGGCATTCAAGCCCAGTCCTCTCTCTAAGCAGTTCAGCCAGCTCCTCCCTTCCTAGCCCCCGCTTGCTAATGGCATATGCAGCCGTAAGCACTGCTTCTCCGCTGGGAGTTACCATTTGGCCAGTAACCTGTGGGTTTTAAAAAAATCTTAAAAAATAGAGGGTTATGTGGCCCTCTGAGGTTCCAAGACTCGCCACAGATTCACCAGTGAGAGTGTTTCCTGGTGTTTGGAAACTTCTCTCTTTTTAAAGCCTCCCTTCCCAGGATGGCGCTCCATCCTTACTTCTTTTGTCTCACTTTTTATCTTTTGTTTTTTCCTACCTCCTTTCAAAGACAATGGGCTGCTTTTCTGGGTGCCTGATGTCCTCTGCCAGCATTCAGAAGTTGTTTTGTGGACTTTACTCCACGTTCAAATGTTCTTTTGATGAATTTGTGGGGGAGAGAGTGGTCTCGCCATCCTATTCCTTCATTATCTTGTTCCTTCTCCTCTTTTATGTAATTTTGACTACACTGTACAAAAATGAAAGCTGTAACAAAGGCTCCACAATATGTAAGATGTGAGTAGGGTGGGAGCTGGGGTGTGGTCAGTTCAGTCGCTCAGTCGTGTCGCTTTTCAACCCCATGAATCATAGCACGCCAGGCCTCCATGTCCATCACCAACTCCCGGAGTTCACTCAAACTCATGTCCATCGAGTCGGTGATGACATCCAGCCATCTCATTCTCGGTCGTCCCTGTCTCCTCCTACACCCAATCCCTCCTAGCATCAGACTCTTTTCCAGTGAGTCAACTCATCGCATGAGGTGGCCAAAGTATTGGAGCTTCAGCTTTAGCATCAGTCCTTCCAATGAACACCCAGGATTGATCTCCTTTAGAATGGACTGGTTGGATCTCCTTGCAGTCCAAGGGACTCTCAAGAGTCTTCTCCAGCACCACAGTTCAAAAGCATCAATTCTTCAGCGATCAGCTTTCTTCACAGTCCAACTCTCACATCCATACATGACCACGGGAAAAACCATAGCCTTGACTAGGCAGACCTTGGTTGGCAAAGTAATGTCTCTGCTTTTTAATATGCTATCTAGGTTGGTCATAACTTTCCTTCCAAGGAGTAAGTGTCTTTTAATTTCCTGGCTGCAATCAGCATCTGCAGTGATTTTGGAGCCCAAAAAATGAAGTCAGACACTGTTTCCACTGTTTCCCCATCTATTTCCCATGAAGTGATGGGACCACATGCCATGATCTTAGTTTTCTGAATGTTGAGCTTCAAGCCAACCTTTTCACTCTCCTCTTTCACTTTCATCAAGAGGCTTTTGAGTTCCTCTTCACTTTCTGCCATAAGGGTGGTGTCATCTGCATATCTGAGGTTATTGATATTTCTCCCAGCAATCTTGATGCCGGGGTGTGTGGTGGGTGGAAAACAGGAAGCTCTCTGACCTATACTCACAGCTCCACTTTTTAACCACAATACTCAACATCAGTCACAACAAACAGAGCCATCCTGGGGGAAAAAACAGCAATATAATTCTAGAGCCTTAATAATACTTTTGCCCTCTGATCATTTCAATAATCAGAAATGTTGATTTAAATGTATAAACCAGAAAATGTCAAGAAAGCAGAATATCTAAGTAGAGTATATATGTATGTGTGTGTATTATGATACACTTAAAAGATGTTGATAGAGTGCCTGATGAACTCTGGACGGAAGTTCATGACATTGTACAGGAGACAGGGACCAAAACCATCCCCATGGAAAAGAAATGCAAAAAAGAAAAATGGCTGTCTGAGGAGGCCTTACAAATAGCTGTGAAAAGAAGAGAAGCAAAAAGCAAAGGAGAAAAGGAAAGATATAAGCATCTGAATGCAGAGTTCCAAAGAATAGCAAGGAGAGATAAGAAAGCCTTCCTCAGTGATCAATGCAAAGAAATAGAGGAAAACAACAGAATAGGAAAAACAAGAGACCTCTTCAAGAAAATTAGAGATTCCAAGGGAACATTTCATGCAAAGATGGGCTCGATAAAGGACAGAAATGGTATGGACCTAACAGAAGCAGAAGATATTAAGAAGAGGTGGCAAGAATACACAGAAGAACTGTACAAAAAAGATCTTCATGACCAAGATAGTCACGATAACGTGATCACTGACCTAGAGCCAGACATCTTGGAATGTGAAGTCAAGTGGGCCTTAGAAAGCATCACTACGAACAAAGCTAGTGGAGGTGATGGAATTCCAGTGGAGCTATTTCAAATCCTGAAAGATGATGCTGTGAAAGTGCTACACTCAATATGCCAGCAAATTTGGAAAACTCAGCAGTGGCCACAGGACTGGAAAAGGTCAGTCTTCATTCCAATCCCAAAGAAAGGCAATGCCAAAGAATGCTCAAACTACCGCACAATTGCACTCATCTCACACGCTAGTAAAGTCATGCTCAAAATCCTCCAAGCCAGGCTTCAGCAATATGTGAACCATGAACTCCCAGATGTTCAAGCAGGTTTTAGAAAAGGCAGAGGCACCAGAGATCAAATTGCCAACATCTGCTGGATCATAGAGAGAGCAAGAGAGTTCCAGAAAAATATCTATTTCTGCTTCATTGACTATGCCAAAGCCTTTGACTGTGTGGATCACAATAAACTGTGGAAAATTCTGAAAGAGATGGGAATACCAGACCACCTGACCTGCCACTTGAGAAACTTGTATGCAGGTCAGGAAGCAACAGTCAGAACTGTACATGGAACAACAGACTGGTTCCAAATAGGAAAAGGAGTACATCAAGGCTGTATATTGTCACCTTGCTTATTTAACTTATATGCAGAGTCCATCATGAGGAACGCTGGGCTGGAATAAGCACAAGCTGGAATCAAGATTGCTGAGAGAAATATCAATAACCTCAGATATGCAGATGACACTAACCTTATGGCAGAAAGTGAAGAGGAACTCAAAAGCCTCTTGATGAAAGTGAAAGAGGAGAGTGAAAAGATTGGCTTGAAGTTCAACATTCAGAAAACAAAGATCCTGGCATCTGGTCCCATCACTTCATGGGAAATAGATGGAAAAACAGTGGAAACAGTGTCAGACTTCATTTTTGGGGGCTCCAAAATCACTGCGGATGCTGATTGCAGCCATCAAATTAAAAGACGCCTTCTCCTTGGAAGGAAAGTTATGACCAACCTTGATAGTATATTAAAAAGCAGAGACATGACTTTGCCAACCAAGGTCCGTCTAGTCAAGGCTATGGTTTTTCCAATGGTCATGTGTGGATGTGAGAGTTGGACTGTGAAGAAAGCTGATCGCTGAAGAATTGATGCTTTTGAACTGTGGTGTTAGAGAAGACTCTTGAGAGTCCCTTGTACCGCAAGGAGATCCAACCAGTCCATTCTAAGGTAGATCGGTCCTGGGTGTTCATTGGAAGGACTGATGCTAAAGCTGAAACTGCAATGCTTTGGCCACCTCATGCGATGAGTTGACTCACTGGAAAAGACTCTGATGCTGGGAAAGGTTGGGGGCGGGAGGAGAAGGGGACGACCGAGAATGAGATGGCTGGATGGCATCACCGACTCGATGGACATGAGTTTGAGTGAGCTCCGGGAGTTGGTGATAGACAAGGAGGCCTGGCGTGCTGTGATCCATGGGGTCGCGGAGTGTCGGACACAACTGAGCGACTGAACTGAACTGAACTGATTACATTTGCATGTTCAGTTGCTCAGTTGTGTCTGACTCTTTGCAACCCCATGGACTGCAGCACACCAGGCTCCTCTCTCCATGGGATTTCCCAGACAAGAATACTGGAGTGGGTTGCCATTTCCTTCTCCAGGGGATCTTCCCGACCCAGGGATAGAACCCAGGTCTTGCATTGGCAGGAGGATTCTTTACTTCTGATCTACCTGAGAAGCTCAAAGGTAAAGCAGACAGGATCCCCAATTGCACATACTTTGTATATGAACTATGTAAAAATGTATTGAAAGAACAAAATAAAAATGCTGAGTGTAGGCAGAGCATCCTGGTAAGTGAAGGGACCTGGGGGAGAGAGAGGTGATATCAGGCACATTTCCCTATAAGCTATCAGGGACATTCAGTCCAAAGGGATGAAGACAGTGCTTTTAGGAAAGTTATCCTCAGAGTTCACCAATGTTGATGTGCTTCATCCTGAAGAGTGTCTCCACCACTTGTCTCTGCCTAATCTCCATCAACCCGTGCTGGTACCTGATGCCCCGCCATAATAGACCATACAGCTTCTAGCCTCTTCTCGTCTCCTACAGTAAGATCTTCATTAAAGTCTGAAACACCAGAGAGTCAGCAATATCAAATTACAGGATTCACTCTGTAACTTAACAGTGATTAAAACAATGCTCAGAAATGCACCTGAAAGCACCAGAAAAGCCTACCATTGCATTCTGGTTCTTATTTCTAACGAGTAGATAAGGAGAGTGTAGCACTAGACAGTCCTCGTAAAAGGAGCAATTGTATTTGGGCAGAATCTGCAGGTGATGGGGACTACAGATGCCCATCTACAAGCCAAGGACACAGGCCCTCACGGACTCATAAGGAGCCGATCCCACCAACGCCCTGATACCTGACTTCCACTCTCCAGACCTCCGAGAAAGCAAATTCCTACTGTTTAAGCTGCTTAGGCTATGGTTGTGTCACTGGAGCAGCCCCAGCCACACAATTAACACACACACCCCAAATGTAGTCCCATCCCTTCCTCCTACCTGACTGTCCACATCTGAGTGCTCAGTGTAAGTGCAGTCCGGAGGAACTTCATAAAGCTTCCTAAGGCTTTTCTTCATTTCATTTCAGCCTCCCACAAAATCACTCTCTCCAATCTTGCCCTGGAATGCAAATTTTAAAAACTGAATATAAGATATCAGGAAAATCAGTAAATATATTGCTTGTATTTTTTTTTAAGTTTCTTTTTGTTTTTTAAAGTTTGAGGTTATGTCTGTAAATGCCAGGTGAAAAGAATGCCAAGTAACTCAAACCCAAAATGTACTTGTCTTATTAGAGGACATTTCTCAGGCTTTAATTACCTACATTTATCAGCTTACCATTTAAGTATATTTTAAGTGTAAATATTCATATGGATTTAACAGGAATTAGCAAAACCTTCTGAACTATCCCATCCCTCAGGCTAACTAAAGCTTTATTTATTTTCTATCTCCAGTTTTTTACATCAAATTTGACAGAAAAATTCAATTTTCCTAAAAACTGCATACAAATTCAAATGCTTCACAGTTGAAGTATAGAAAATTGTCTCTGCTGGACTCTCATTCTAACATACACTGTGCAGATATTCTAGAGGTGCCGAGATCAGCCTTGAGATGAGCTGGGAGCTGTTTCCACTGGTAGGTCACCAGGTGACACGGTTGACAGCCTGTGGGCCCATCAGACAGGCCTGTGTCAACCCCGGGCAGCATGAAGGGTTAGGAATCGTGTGCTGCCTTTTCAGACCCAAACCTATCCTCTACGACCACCTCATCTCAGAAGTACAAATATCAGCATCAGAAAAGACTAACATATTGCATTCTGGTTATTATTTCTCTCAAGAGTGGATAAGGAAAAATGCTAGGAAAGAATCCTGAGTGCAGGTGGGAATCATGCAACTATTATAATGAAATTTGTTCTCCAGGTTGCTTTATACGTTAGAATAAAACAAAAAACCAGACATGACTCTACACATCTGTGTACTCTACATTATGACAATAAAGGCACAAAAAAACTAAAATCATATTTCTTGAAAGTTATTCTCAAAGGCTGTATAAGATGTTAGATAACATGGCCTGACCAGGTTTTGATATTTTAGAGGCTGTCCTTTATTAGTGGGTGTCAACATTCACAAATGCTATTTTAAGCAAATTTGTAAACTTGCAATTTCTAAGGAAAACAAATTTGTAATTTGCACTTCTGAGAAAAAGGAAGAAAAAAAGTGAATACAGTGAAGAAAACTACTGTAAAATATTGTATACTTAATAAAACATTCAATGATCCTCGCCTGCATGTCCCCCAGAAGTGCAATATCATTAACTGGATGTGTCATAAAGAGGGAAAGAGGCCATATTGTCATAAATGAAAGTTGGAATTATAAACACAGCTGAAACATTCATTTATTAAGGATTCAACACCACAATTCAACTAGAAATACCTGACTGTTCATAATTTCTCCTCTGAACCTTTATTGCTGTAGACAGGTTTCTTCTTCAAATTTTCCTTTTTTCAGAATTTGGGTCATTATGAATAGTTTGCTTCTTTATCAAATCAGTAAAAATGCATAAAGCATCACTTTCCACTAAGTGAATATTGTGTCTAGATTGAAAATACATGAGAATTCTTGATAACAGGATGTCCACAGCACCCCAGAGCTGTCTGCATCAGTCAGCAGTCTCTAGCAGCAAGACCACTTGTGGGTGATAATGATCATCTCTCATCTCATTTTAATTTAAATCTCATTTGAAAACGGTGAATTGAAAATATCAGGCACACCATATAATAATTTAGCTAAACGTGGCCAATTATTTGAAATTAACTCTACATATAAAGAACATTATGTGGGTGCAACATTAACTAAGGAAATATTCCAGAATCTTGGAGTAGGGTGTCCCACACTGTTTCATCCCATGTCAGGGGTGAGATGTATTGATTGAGCAGCAGACAGACCCCGGGGAGGTCACTTCAGCCTGAGTGAGGTCAGTTCTGCCTCAGTTCTCCCCAGGGAGAGAGACTTCTCCAAGAAGCAGAGCAGATTCCTTATATGGTCTGAGAGGCTTCCTTCTCACTGTAAATTGTCCTCAGACAGCCTTAAAAATATCCCAGCCCTAAGGGGTAAGTCTATTTGGGTAGACAGTTATATACGTTAAAATAAATACTGCTTATGAGAGAAAAAGAAAAGGAAAAAACCAAACCCCTAAGAATCCAAAGGCAAAAAACCTCCACTGCACAGTCAACCATACAATGAGCTATCAAAGCCATGAAAACGATGATGGTCCTTAGAAAGAGGGGAACTGAGGCATTTACAAAACATGCACACAATGGAACATGTATACAAGCACATTCATGGCCGGTGTGTACTCATATACGTATGCGTGTGTGTGTGTGTGTGTGTGTGCGTGCGCGCGTATGCTCACAAAGATATGAGAGGCTCCCCTGGAAGGGTAGTGGTTACTTCTGACTGTTGGCATGGCTTCTATTATTACTAATTTGTGTTTCAAATTTGTCTACCAAACACATGCATTATTTGCATTAAAAAACATTTTGAAGAAGAAATGGCATACCATATTTAGATACGTCAATGTCTTTTTGGTGACGTGTGTTGACTATAATGCAGAAAAAAGCTCCAGCATTTGAAAAACTGTGCATATGTTAATTATTTCAAGTGTATTGGATCCATATACTGAAATATTCAGTGGAGGCAAGCGAGAGCGGAGTGCAGAATTTGGACTGTGAAAAACAGTCTCACAGAAAGAGGTAAGGGAAGGGCAGGCACCGCAGGGTTAACGGTTAACAAGCAAGAACTCATCTGTAAAGCTCACCCTGTCCTGTCACACAAGCTCTGAAGGCCCGCGGCTCGGGGGCAGCCAGAAGGGTGTGCTCAGGGAGCTCTGCTCTGGAAAGGTGGGCACTGAGGGCCACACCCAGCGCTGTGCAGATGCAGTAGTAGCTAGGAGCGTGTGGAGTGACCTCCCCGAGAACTGTTCCACCGGGGCTGACCTCAGCATCGATGGCCTTCTGGTTCGCCTTCGTGCAGTCCCAAGGGATATCCAAGTTCTTCTCAAGAACCTTGAGTAGGTTATCATGCTCAGCTTCACGGAGTAGGCCTTGATCCCTTCTTCTGGGATTTTTCTGGCTTCATTCATCTCTGTTTTAATAAAAACAAATCTTGAGTAATGAACGGTCAGATCTGGCTATCACAGGAAGCCCAAGACTTCCTGGATCCCCCTCATTGCTGAGACATTCAGTCCTACGAACACCTGGACTGCCATGAACCAGTCTTCTCCCTCATCAGCCTCTGGGAGTTGTGTCCATTGTCTGAAAAGTCCTCTGTCTCTAGGTGTCCCCTCCTTCCTCCTAGTCTAGCAGGCTTCATGCCAGCCCAGTTCTCCCAGTATGGCCCCCATCTTGCCAACCGAGCTCTCCCAGTATGGACCCCACCCCTGCTACACTGATGGCTGCTTCCTCTCTCGAAGCCCTTGGACGACAGGCCTGCAGGAAGGGAGGTGCCCAGGCCCCACAGGCAGGGGGCAGGCCCCTCCTCCCTACTGCAGATGCCACAGAGGTTCTGAACTTGCATTTCAAGGGTCCTGGGGACAATACTGTCCTCCACTGACAAAAGCCTTGAGCAGCGCCTGGAAGGTACAGCGGCTCTTGGGGAGTGGTGGCACAAATCAGCCACCTCACCCGAGGCTGGCCTGATTCTGCAGCACCCCCAGCCCTCTGTGCTGGCAGGTCGGCAGCATTCCAGCAGCAGGCACACCCTCACGCGTCCTCCTCCGTGCCCCGCTCTGCCCTCACTTTCCTGTGGGCCCCTCACAAGCACACCCCTCAACAGATCACTTGCATGAGGTCCAGATCCCCGTGGGGACCAGACCTAAGACACTACCCCCAACACACTGGCTTGGACTCCAGTGTCAGACCATGTCATCCACCACTCCTCACGGGAACCACCATTCACAGACACACACATCTCTGGTCCTTCTTTGGTTTGTCTCTTGTGAAGGAGAGAAGCTGCTGCCCACTGCAAACCCTCAGCTGCTGCAGTCATCCCCCCACCGGTGAGCCCAGAGGGGACTCAGGATGGGAAAGCACATGACACTGGCCCCAGAGAGCTGAGTGCCCGTCACAGGAGCGGCTTCATGGGGCCCAGACTCGTGTATCTTCATACCCAGAGAAGCCCTACATTCATTAACTAGAGAAGTCTAGTTTTCTCTAGTGAACAGTAATCCTGTGATGTTCACTGGTCTTTGTTGTAAAAGCTCCTGCGTATCTTGGCCCTTCCCCTCCCTCTTCAGGCAGCCCCCCAGAGCTATCTGAGGTGCTGTGTCCTGGGTCTATGTCCTCAGAATGTCTGCCAAATGAATAAATGCTCAGCTTGTGGGCCGCACTTTGTTTTTCAGTAGACACTCTTGACTGTGCACGTGGCTCCTACTGTGAGAACGTGTGCTCAGGAGTGTCCGATTTAACTCCATTTCCTGGGTGAGAAACACTGACCAAGCAGCAGAGGAGCCGCCAGCTCCCTTCCGCTGCTACTCCCCTCACCCTGCAGCAGTGCCAGGGTGAGCAGGCCTGGGCTGTCAGCAAAGCGCAGGCAGAGGGTTAACGGAGGCCCCCGTGTGGTGTCTCAGATGCTCTGAGGGGCTGCTCCAAAGGGGGGAGGGAGGAGTCAGGATACAGGTAGTCAGAACATCAGAGGATCACTGTTAAAGAAAGTCAGACATCTCAAGCTAGGGAACTGAGTGTCCTTTGATGTACAGGAAGATGCAAGAGTCTGGGCTCCCTGAAGTCACTCCTCTGATGTGTACTCAGCTAACATCTGGGCCCGTGTCCTGGGCTTGCCCATCCTGAGTCCCCCCAAGAGCACAGTCGGGGGATTGGGGTGGCTGCAGTGGTGAGAGCTGCAACACCCTCTGTGTACCCAGATGGCCAGCAGCATTCCTAGTTCACAGAAACACTGTCCTTACTCTGATAGTTGGAATTGTTGGTCAGTAATCCAGCTTGAAACCATGACTCCTAGAGCCCTGAAGAAAAGCTGTTGGAAGACGGGAGACTGAAAAGGCCAACGCCTGCTGTCATAACCAAGGAAACGAGCACCGCCAGCGGGAGGCAGGCACACGGGGCGTCAGCAGCAAATCCTAACTTGCTCTAGAACATGAGAGAGCGCGGTCAGAGGCGCTCTGAAAACTGTCTCCACTTTCAGGGAATAACTCCTGTTCACTGCAGAATAGTTATGGATGGCTGTGCCCTGCCCAGCAGTGCGCTGGGCCTGTGGACGCAGCTCTCTGCAGGAAGCCCTTAGCATGAAGTCCTGGCCTTGTCACTTAGCAGAGCTGTATTGTCGGCACTGGCAAGCCACTCCAGTCCTCTTGCCTAGAAAATCCCATGGGTGGAGGAGCCTGGTGGGCTGCAGTCCGTGGGGTCGCTAAGGGTCGGACACGACTGAGCGACTTCACTTTCACTTTTCACTTTCACACATTGGAGAAGGAAATGTCAACCCACTCCAGTGTTCTTACCTGGAGAATCCCAGGGAAGGGGGAGCCTGGTGGGCTTCCGTCTATGGGGTCGCACAGAGTCGGACACGACTGAAGTGACTTAGCAGCAGCAGCATTGTCTCTGACTTTTAACCAGGCGCCCCAGGCTCTACTCATCTCTGCCTAAGCACACCTTTCAAGTCTGGACACAATCTGTTGCCTGACTGGTTCTCTACAGAGACCAGAGAAGAAGAAATGAGAATCAGTCATTAATAGGTGACCAGACCTCTTCCTGAGCTTCCCCTTCAGTAATCGTGCAAACTGTGTGACCAAACTATGTCAACAAGAGAACATCCAGAGGAAGATTCCGAGGCGTCCTCAAGCCTGGAGGGGACGGCGACTGACCCCCCATCTCAGGGAGTCACTGAAATGACTCCCCTCCTTCCCTTTATTTTTACTTTATTTTTTTTAGTTGCTCAATGGTTTTCATTTTTTTTAATTTAAATTTATTTATGTTACTTTACAATATTGTATTGGTTTTGCCATACATTGACATGAATCCGCCCCGGGTATTCATGTGTTCCCCATCTTGAACCCCCCTCCCACCTCCCTCCCCATCCCATCCCTCTGGTTCATCCCAGTGCACCAGCCCCGAGCATCCTGTATCATGCAACAAACTTGGGCTGGCGATTAGTTTTACATTTGATAATATACATGTTTCAATGCCATTCGGCCGAGCGGGATCTCAGAGGTGTTTCTAGCTCAGCCCGCCCTCTTCCCAGATGGCCGGCATCCTGATTAAAAGCACCTTTCCTTTCTACCGACATTTGTGAGAATGTAATTGATTTTGTAAGCGGTGGGCAGCAGGACCGCACATTAAATAACCGCTGGAGATAAAAAGAGGAAAATGCATGGTCCCTGCTGTGAGGGAGCGACAGTTTAGGAGAAAGAGAGCATGCATCTCAAGTGACCCACCAAGTACTGCAGTGCGGCATGGGCCTGGGAGAAAGGGACAAGGCCAAGCAGGGGTGGGGGGAGGGGGCGGGCGTGCCTCAGGGAGGATGCCAGCTGCTGCGCGGAAGCTCTGGGGCAGGGAACCGAGGGCCCAGGATTACGGGCAGTGCAGGGGGACGCGGCCCCAGGGAGAGGCGTGTGCAGGGTCCTGTTGGATGAGAGCAGCAGGAAGCACACTCGAAGAGGCGAGGGCAAAGCCCACACAAGCTGGCCCGTGGACAACAGCCCAGAAGGAAGGGCGAGTGAGGGCGAGCTCAGCAGCCTGAATGCCAGCTGCAGTGTAGGAGGGCGCCTCAAGGTCAGGTTCCAAGAAGAAGAACTTTGTGGCCACCCAAGGAAGCTGTGGACACTTCGAGAAGGACGTCACTGCAGACATGAGGATGGGGGCAGGGGGGTGCATTTCAGACCCAGAGGAGTCAGAATTAGACCCCAAGAATGAGGGCCCCGAGCAGAGGGGCCCGCCGCACACACAGCTCTCCAAGCACAGAACTGGCCAGCAAACAAGTCCCAGTGACAACGAACTCGTCCGTACAGCCAGTGGCCTCCGACGTGCGACTATCTCGGCATTCCCAGCACAATGTGCTGAGCTGCATACGCACACTGTCTTGGATTTCTCCGTGGATTTTTTCACTTTGCGCAGTTTGTTCGCCATGTCGTGGGCCTCTTTATCTGCCCTGGGGGGCCTTCTGCGCTCCGGCTTTTGCTGTAGAAACTTTTTCACACTTTCAGCCCTTCTCTCCACAGCCCCGAAATCAAACTTGGAAACCGAGGAAAAGAAGGCACGCCTTGAAAGTGATGTGATAAAGACAATTCAACCGTCCAGGCAGCCACTGCTGCCACTGACACACAGCTGTCGCAACTGAACACCCATTGCTACAAGCTCCATTCTGAACGGGCACATGGGGTGCTCTGGGTCACAGACCCATCACTAGCCACCTTTGGCAGATCAGAAGGCCCCCTCCTGGGGCAGCAGCAAGCAGAGCCCCGGGAGAATGCTCCTGTAGGAGGGGTCGGGCACCCCACAGGCAAGGGGCCAACCCCAGTGCGTTTTCTCTGTCTACAGAGGAGAGGTGCTCCCCTGTATACTCTTAACAGAGGGAAAAAATTAACAAAAAATTTTCTACTATTTTAAAATTTATTTTTATTGTTATTATAGTTGTTCTTGTATTTAATTCCGGTGGCCTTTACGTCTGTCTTGCAACAGAATCAAAGACCCTCATGTGTGTGCTAAGTCACTTCAGTCGTGTCCGACTCTGTGCAACCCCATGGACTGCAGCCCGCCAGGCTCCTCTGCCCATGGGATTCTCCAGGCAAGAATACTGGAGTGGGTTGCCATGCCCTCCTCCAGGGGATCTTCCCAACCCAGGGATGGAACCCCTGTCTCCTATGCCTTCTGCATTGGTGGGCAGGTTCTTTACCACTAGTGCCACCTGGGAAGCCCCCAAAGACCCTTAGTTTTAGCTAAATATATCTAAGTCCTGACTTTATTTTTTACGGAAGTATAGTTGATTTATAATATCATGTTAGTTTCAGTTGTACAACATAGTGATTCGGTATTTACTCCATTATGGGTTATTACAAGACCATGACTATAATCCCCTGTGCTGTAGAGCAAGTCCTTGTTGGCTATCTAACATATAGTAGTAATAGCTTGTATCTGTTAATCCCAAGCTCCCAGTTTATCCCTCCCACCTTCCGTCTTCCCTTTGGTAACCATAAGCTTGTTTCCTATGTCTGTGTGACCATTTTTGTTTCCCATGTAAATTCATTTGTATGGCTATTTAGATTTCACACATAAATGAGATCATAGATCATGTCTTTCTCTGTTTGACTTATTTCACCAGAGAATATTATGATTAGTGAAGTAAGTTAGATTTCTTGATGGTCAAATCTTCTGTGAATTGTAGTGCCTCCTTTGCTTTTTCCTGTGTTTTTTGTTTTCAGTTTTATTAAGACAAAATTGACATATAACACTGTACACATTTAAGGTAAAGAAAACAAGATAATTTGATACAAATATATATAGCAAAATGATGACCATAATAAGGTTAGTTAACAAAACCATTACCTCCTAAAGCTATCTTTTTTTCCTTTTGTGGTAAGAACATTTAAATTTGAACTGGAAAGGTTGTTTTAAATATGTACTCTGATAACAAAAGGGAACCAAAAATCGTATTGAACACTACAACAGTCAAGTTTGTATAACTCTTATACTTAAAGTAATGCATCTAATAAAAAACAAACTAAGTGACTCACAGAAAAAACAGTGCAGGTAACTTCCCCATTTCCCTTAGCTTTTCAACGAGAAGTGGAAACATAATTGCCATATTTTCTGAACCAACAACCAAACGATGGCAGACTGAAGGAGGATGAACACGGACGAACACGTCTCAGGACCGTTCTGGCCTGCAACAGGGAAGACAAAATTATTTTAAGTTCTGCACAATGAAGACAGGAGTGCCTTCAGTTCAGTTCAGTTCAGTTCCTACTTCTTGATAAAACATATTCATTGCTACCTAATCTATATGCCTCTGGTTCTTTAATAGAGTATGTAACAAAAATAATAAAGATGAAAGTATAAGATAAAACATTGCAAAAAACTAAAGACATACGCTAGAGAACAAAAAGATAAACAGTAATAACCATGTACACAGGTGCAATTTAACATGCGACTTTTTAAGGTAACACAAATCAATCAGGAAGAGGATTATTTGGTAAACAATGCTACTTTCACTGTGGCAGCAGATAGGGTGAATCAGTTTCTCTCCTTATCATGTAAAAATATCTTATAAATATATTTTAAAGGTTTTTCTTGGCAAAATTATTGGAATAAAATAAAACTATGTTTCTGAGCAGGAGGAGATAATCTTAGTTAAAAAATAATGGGAAAAGCTCACCTGAGAAGTCTAATATGTGTCACACCCCAAAAATCAGAAACTTCAATGTATGACAACAAAGCAAACACCAAAATAAAAAAGATCACCAACTTACTTAAAATAAATATGTATAACTCATATGATCCTGGGTTAAGGTTTTAACACAAAAATAGTTTCTGCAAATTAAAACAAAAGTCATAAAAGAAAAAACAAAGCTTTCTGAGAAAGAGATAAAGAAGTCAACAGCTCTCCTCAGCTATTATCACTGTAACTCCAGCCCCACACTGCCTGAGCATCATGACCTGGTCCATGGGAAGGGCTCCCTGCATCCATCAGAACTCAGAGCACATGTCGGGGGTAGGGACGGGAGAAGTCAAGGACCAAGGTCCTTTCTCTCTGGTCTGTCTCAGAACCACTGGACTTCACGATCCACTGAAAACCCTAGCATGGAGGTTGAAGATTAAAAAGTCCAGACAGCAGTCGGGACTGCACAGTATGACTCAAGGAGACGAGAACGCAGAGATGTTTCATCCAGAACACGCGTGAGAATTACCTCGCTGGTGTGGCCTTTCCGCACCCAGCTGGTCAGCTCTGCCTTTAAGCTCTCTTCATACTTTCTAGCATCCATCTTCCTAATGACTCTTTTATTCTCAAAATGAGTGAATTCCTCTGGATACAACTCCTTGAAAAGGAATGCCACAAAATTCAGTAAAATCATGCAAGAAAATCCAAGGGCTTCTTGACGATATGTCTCATGAACAGAGTTACAAGTGTCTTGCAAACAGGGGGTGAACTGTCTCCCCATCGTTCCTGGTGCATAAACCTGATGGGATGGTGAACCTAACAGAAGAGTGTGCAGCAAAACCGGCCCGGAGGCAAACACAGATGGGCAGAGAGAAGGAAGGGCCTGAGAGAAGGAAGGCGGGAACAGAAAGCAGGCCCCGCGCCCAGGGCGGGAGACGGAAGGGCGGTCCCGTCCCAGAAAGCAGAAGAGGAAGCAAGGTCAGGAGGTGAGGGGCTTTCCGCCCAGTTACAGGAAAACACAGACTGTGAGCAGGAAGGCCGTCAGCGGAGGAGCAACCTTACTTTGTAAAGAATCCACTGATGATAGTCAAAGATCAGATGCAGACGATTAGGAAGGGTGATAGCTCATCTCTGAATGGCAGTTACCATCCACTATAATCAATTCAAAAATAATTGCAGAATTACGGTTTACCTGAGCCCTGAGACGACTTTTCCAGAATTCAAACATGGTATCATAAAGCTGGACCATTTCTCAAAGTGAAAGGGTAAGATTGGAAGGGAATCCAAACTTTTCAATCTATATTTAAAATAAAATTGAAAAATTTAATATTATTTCTGTTTCATCTGAAGTTCTATCCTTTGCTTCAGAGTCATGATCGTGAACCCCGACACTGAAGCTATCTCTGATCTAAAATGCTTGATGCAAGCGTAGTACTAACCAAGAGTGTCCCTGATTTACTAAGAGAGGAAAAAAAACCAAAAGCCTGCCACAGAGTTCTTATATTTCCTGAGACCTTGCAGCTGGGCCAATTCTCTATAAGGATAGAGGTGAGGGGGTGTCTAAAAGATATGCAAACTCAGTTCAGACAAGAACACTCAGCCTCCACCCTGGCGCCAGAAGTGAAACTGATTTCATTATGAATATGGTTCCTGGCTTTTGGGCGCCAGCCTGAAAGGGGCAAGTCTGACTTTCTCAAGTCCTAAGATCACTTGAAGGTCACCTTCACAACACTCAAGGAAACTTCTCCCCAGGCCACTGACTCGGTTCTGCTTTAAGCCCTCTGGATAGCCATGTCATTCATTTATCCTCAGATATTTTAAAATATAAATTTAAAATTCCTGTTCTCCAAAAGCTTGTACTGCAGTAAAATCTGTTGGATTCAACTACCGTTGCTATGAATCCACTGCCTTTGAAACTATGATCCCTGAAATGCTGGCAGATTTCCTTCAAAAGAAAAGGTTCAGGGTTGGGGGCGGGGGTTGGTTTATGAATAGGCTTCCTCAAGGTTTCTCATTGGAAGGGTTATGTCTTCAAGAAGGGGCTATGTACACAGATTTCTTCAAAGTTATTTGACAATAGGGAATGTGTTTTAATAAATAGCTACTAAGTTATGAAACTCAGGTTTGGAAATTCAGGGCTAAAAAAAGCCACTTCAAATAATACAGTTGAAAAAAATTGTTAGGCTGGAAATTACAGTCAAGTTTGAATCAGAAGATCTAATCTAATTCCACCTCTAAATGCTGGTTCCTTATCTACAACATGCTGCTGCTAAGTCACTTCAGTCATGTCCGACTCTGTGTGACCCCATAGATGGCAGCCCACCAGGCTTACCCGTCCCTGGGATTCTCCAGGCAAGAACACTGGAGTGGGTTGCCATTTCCTTCTCCAATGCGTGTAAGTGAAGTCGCTCAGTCATGTCTGACTTGTAGCGACCCCATGGACTACAGCCTACCAGGCTCCTCAGTCCATGGGATTTTCCAGGCAAGAGTACTGGAGTGGCTTGCCATTGCCTTCTCCAAATAATACATGAGTGACCTTGTTTCTCTGCATCTCAGCATTTGGGGTTTCACTTTTATTTTAGCCATTTTGGTAGATGTATAATGATATCTCATTGCAGTTTAATATGCTTTACACTGACAACTAATGCTGTTAAACAACCTTTCATGGGCTGACCTACCACCTGTATAACCTCTCTGCTGAAGTTTGTTTATCTCTTCTGCCCATTCTCTAACTGGTTTATTCGGGGGTTTTTCTTTTTCCCTAATATATATATATATTTTATTGAAGTATAGCTGACTTACAGTGTCTCAGGTGCACAGCAAGGTGATTCAGTTACACAGAAACACACATTATTTTTCAGATTAGTTTCCATTACAGGTTATTACAAGATAATGACTATAGTTCCCTGTACCATACAGTAAACCTTTGTTGCTTATGGCACATCTACAACATAGGATCCAAGTATCTCTCTCGCCACCTTACAGACTGCAGTAGTCTCCTGCCTTGCAGGCAGACGCTTTACCCTCTGAGCCACCAGGGAAGCCCTATTTGACAATAGGGAATGTGTTTTAATAAATACCTACTAAGTTATGAAACTCAGGTTTGGAAATTCAGGGCTAAAAAAAGCCACTTCAAATAATATAGTTGAAAAAAATTGTTAGGCTGGAAATTACAGTCAAGTTTGAATCAGAAGATCTAATTCTAATTCCACCTCTAAATGCTGGTTCCTCATCTACAACGTAGGATCCAAGTATCTCTCTTGCCACCTTACAGACTGCAGTAAAAGCAAATAAGACAAACGCCTCAGCACAAGGTTTTGGATTTTTTAAACTAGGAGAGAAGTAAGACCTAAAGAGCTAATGCCCAGTACAGTGACTATGGACAGCAAAGCTGTGTTATGAACACCAAACATCCTAAGGATGTGTGTGTGTACTGTCACTCAGTCATATCTGACTCTTTGCATCCCCTGGACTGTGGCCTACCAGGCTTCTCTGTACATGAGATTTCCCAGGCAAGAATGTTGGAGCGGGTTGCCACTTCCTCCTTCAGGGGATCTTCCAGACTCAGGATCAAACCTGCATTGGCAGGAAAGTTCTTTACCACTGAGCCACCTGGGGAGCCATACACATGCTGGGACTAGATCTTAATTGTCCCACCACACACACACACAAAAGGATGAGGACTCAGACTTGACACAGGTGGCCATCATACTGCAAAATAAATATACCAAATCAACCTGCTGCATCCCTTAAACTTATACAAGGTTTTATGCCAAACATACTGCAATTAAAATAATCAATCAGGCTTTGACTGAGGTTGTAAAAATCAACAGAATGGAGGTGAGCGCCTGGACCACAGTTCAGCATCTCAACCTGACCAGTCAACCAGCTGAACAGAAAACACTGCTTTTCACCAAACAGTATTTGAATATCTTACTTTGAAACGTTAGCCTTTGTTCTCTTATTATTACCACGTAAGAGTGGCAACTTGCAGTCCACGGGATCTCAAAGAGTCGGACGTGACTAGATGACTGAACAACAACAATGCCTTGCCTAAATAAAATAAAACAGGAACTATCATGATTTTAAAGATATAATTGTCCTGGTTTGGTCACTAGAATGCATTTGGTTTCTTAGGGCTCTTAGTCTCTTACAAAAGCCTGCATGCCCTTATTTCCACCATGGAAAGAAGTACTGCCTTTGCCATCAGGACTAAGCTAGGCAACATGTGGCACAGGCCTAGGAAAATACCCAGCCTGTGACCAGTGCCTCGACTGTCCATGTGCCTGATGAATGACCAGCTTACAGGTCTTCATTTTTTAATCAATTTAACAACTCCATGGCCAAAAGCTGGGCCACACCATTCCATTCAGCTGGTGTTCACTGTGTGACAACTAATGAGCCAGCCCAAGGAGACAGGGAAGAGAGATAAAAGGTCACAGGTTCCCAGCCTCCTTCATTTACAAGCACACAGCATCACGCCACGATGGTGTTTTGGCAAATCGCACTGTCCCCAACCCCACAGGTGACAGGAAGCACAGTCCCACAGGCAGCAGAAAGATGGGCAGCCCCTCCCACACTTGCTGGGCTGACACCCCTGTCCCGACAGCTGTCCCCGAGTGGCCAGACAGCTGGTGACAAGGCTGAACTCCACCCAGGCCAGAAATGAGCCTCACATGGAGGCAGACCCTAAACCTACTCAGCCTTCCCTTCTGGAGCCACCCGTGTGACAGCAGAGCCACAGCACAGACGCCTATGGCGATGGTGCTTCTGTTCATGTTGCCTTACCACCCAACCTCCTCATGTCCACCTGAGGCCTACTACACAAGATCAGGGGTCATCTCCTTGTTCAGGGAGGCTGCCATGCCTTTTACCACTGATGCTTTAGGAAACACTCCATGTGAGCACATGCTACACACACAACGGTCAACATACACATTTAATGCCATCCACGCTGGGTTCCTATTGCAAAAGGAGACTCATGCAGCAGCATGACCTTTGCAGGAGTCACACGGGGTTAGAGTAGCTGGATCCACTTCCCAGCCATCCATTAATAGCCACTGAGATAGCAGACAGGCACTTGGAGCAACATGCCAACCTCACCAAGTTCTCCCAACCCCTGTGCTCGCTGCCACCTAAAGACAGCCCGCCCTGAACCAACTACACAGAACAGAGGACTGTGTAGACACTGCACTGAAATGCCTGGTGACAAGGTGCAAAGAAAAGAGAAAAGGAGACGGACACAGAGAAAGGAGGCTTGCTATCCATGTGCGGGTGATCACCACTACTCCAGTTTTGGGGTGTGAGTTAGGTCATGGGAATTTCACCCACATTTCAGTTTTCTTTAGATGTAGATGGAGCCATTGCCACACAAAAAAGACAGTCCTGTAATACAATCCTATTGGAAAATTACCACACTGAACTCACTCCGCTGCCTTTAGAAGTCACTGCATCTCAGCCCAAGGGCCATAACGTGAGTCTCACTCAGGCCCTCACTTACGCATCTATCCGCCAGCCTGTGCAGAACACAGCGATGAAGCTGCGGGCTCTGCAGTCATCTGAGACCGCACCCCAGCCCCACCGCTTCCTCGGCAGTAAGGTTCTCTCTGCCCACCTCCCTCGCTGTCAAACGGGAGTATCAGTAAGGCATCCGTCCTACTGTTGCAAAGGTTAAAGGAGACAAGATATGTAAACTCCTTAGACCCCAAAGAATGTGCTCACTCTGGGTGTCTATATCATGTAACAAACACTTCGATCCAGTTAGTTACAAACCACAGGGGCAGAAAATCTGTCTTCAAGGAATTATTCCAGTAAGAAGACAAGCTGTTAAGGAACTTCAGCAACAAGCCAACCACGACTGCTGTCAGACAGGAAATACAGATCCGGGTGTGGACAGAAGACTCCCTCCAGCTAAGCAGGTCACAGAGGATTCTGAAGAGATTTCCCATGAGAAAAATCATCAAAGATGAACAGGGTCTGGACGACTGGTACTGTGCATCTGTGGTGAAACACTCCAGTTTACAGATAAACCATGAGGGCGTCCAGTAAAATCCATCAAGTGGATGAGCAGGAAGCACTTGCGGCTGGGTCCTGGAAGACCTCGGAAGCCTGACCAAGGAACTGTGCCTTTGACTGTTTGCAAAAGAAGGCCATCAGCGGCTCAGCAGGATCAGAATTATCCTATTTATTTACCTAAGTTAGGTTTCTGATCCAGATACATCATTCAGGCAGAACTTGGAACTACTCCCTATGACATCAACTGTTGTAACTAAAGAAAACTGCATGTGGCTTAAAAACTGTCAGACTACAAGGCTTCATCTGACAACAGACTTTAGAGTATATTTAACTTGTTCAGTCTTGGAAGGGAGGAAAACTATTGCCTAATTATCACTTTGAGAGGCAACCAAAGCTTTAATGGGCCATCCTGAGAATAAAATGGAAAAGGAAAATAATGCAAGGAAAATTAAGAAATATTCCCCCACTCAAACCTCAGAGTCCCAAATGAGATCTCCTTAAGACTTCCACCTTACTGATTTACTACCAAAACATCACACTGTGATTGCTACGTCAGTGAAAAGCATTTTTTCCGTGTCTAACCTAATTCACAGTGATCAAATTCTCACGTGTATGACACACTGTCCACACAAAGTTGTAGCTGCACTAAGAGAAGAGACAGTGTCCAAAAAGGTGGATAGATGGACATGGGTGCTGAGAAGAAGGAAAACGGGCAAAGATAACATCCAAGAATAAAGAAAAATCAACCCAAAAAACTTCAGGTTAAAGAGTTCAGTCACTTTTAAGCTTTGCAGAGGCATACACAATTAAGGAATAGATAAAAACTGGGAAGCTATTCTTGCTACTTTTAAAACTCAAACTAAATATCTGTTAGAAGTACTGATTCTGTAATTCTGATGCGTACCACCCAGGCAGCTCTGCAATATGACATAAATAATAGTCTTTGCTCAGAACAAACATGGCAGAAGTGTCACTCACATGGTCCATAGTCAACACAGCACACAGGTGAAACTGGTCAAAGGAAATGTCATGATTCCTCACTGACCATACGTACTTCTCTAAGTCACTGCATCTCTCTTCACAGAGCACTGGGAGTGAAGAACAAGAATTTCCCAATGAAAGGACACACAATGATGGGATAACTTGAAAGGAAGAGACAAAATTCCTATGAATGTGTCAAACCGACGAAGTCTCACTTTATATGACTGCGTCATCAGCAAGTAGTTTTTGTGGGAACGGGCACGGCCGCTGGCATTTCTTGTAGAAGCAATACTTTTTTTCAATCATACTGTCTGCTTGTTTCCAGTACAGTTTTACAGATTGTAGCCACCTTAAAATTTAAATTACCTATTACTTATGCAGAACATGGAACCACTTCCTGAAATATCAAGTACTTCAAAACACAGAAAATTTTATGTGCCTTAAAACTTGTACATAAATGAATAGGCCCTGGAGCCAGATGACCTAAGATTGAATCCCAGCCTCCTTACCATGGGCTGAGACTCTTGGTTGAACCACAAAATCTCTCTGTGCCTCGTTTTTCATATTTAAAAGCAAATAATAATAGTAGTCAGAAAAACTATCTAACAGCAGCAATTAAAATAATAAATCATAAGGGTTTTTGGCCATCTTTAAGACAAATCAACATATGCAAAGTACTTAGAAAGGCACTTGGCAAATCAGAGTCTTTGCTATAATTGTTGTTAGTGGGCAAAGATCTAGCACAATGGAAAAATGATATGGGGCTTCCAACTAATAAGGCTTCCCTATCTTTTTAAACATCTGCAAACTGGGACAACATAAGAAGTCTCAAGGTCCATGGCAGACTGTGTCATTATGTGTGCGTGTTAGCTGCTCAAAGTGTCTGACTCTTTGTGACTCCACAGACTGTAGACAACCAGGTTCCTCTGTCCATGGGATTCTCCAGGCAAGAATACTGGAGTGGGTAGCCTATCCTTTCTCCAGGGGATCTTCCTGACCCAGGGATCGAAACTGGGTCTCCTGCATTGCAGACAGATTCTTTACTGTCTGAGCCACCAGGGGAGCCATTATACTATTTTAATTTTATTTCTTTGCAAAAGGACAAAGAAAAAGAAAAATAAATCACTTCTGGTAAGGCTTTTTTGAGATATGGGGTAAATTTCCTACTCAACTGCAGATCCGGCTGGGGGAACCCTTGGTTTTTTCCTTTACAGAGTGTGGCCTTGCTCAGCACCTGCCAGGAAGGGTAAGTCTATTCCCTGAATATTCAGAGATAAGGTAAGAGATTCATCAGGTGGCTATGGAACTTTCCAGAACACATATAGAAAAGATGACATTCAAACATTCAAAACAGATAAGTATTCTATCTAGACTAAAGCTCAGGCCTACTCAGTCAGATGCTCCAGGTTGCTGATGGTGACGGAAAGGGCCAGGAAGGGGCAGCGGATAATGATGAGGAGATGCTCCCAGATTTCTGCTCCAATTTCCCCACCAAGACAGTTGACCTATTAAAGACAAAAATGCTCCATTAAAACTGAGCAGGAGGTCTGAAAGATGTCTTTCCAAAGGACACAAACAGATGGCCAATAGTTACATGAAAAGATGCTCAACTTTACCCATCATCAAGAAATGAAAATCAAAACTCCATGAGATATCACTCACACCTGTCAGAACAGCCACCACCAAAAAGAACACAAATAAAATGTGTTGGCTGGAGGCTTCCCTGGTGGCTCAGTGGTTAAGAATCCACCTGCCAATCCAAGAGACACAGGTTCAATCCCTGATCCAGGAAGATCCCACACGCCACGGCACAACTAAGCCTGCACACCACAGCGATTAAGCCTGTGCTCTAGAGACCAGGAGCTGCGACTCTTGAGCCCATGTGCCACAAATGAAGCCCTCACGCCCCAGAGCCTGTGCTCCACAAGAGAAGCCACTGCAGTGAGAAGCCTGTGCACCACGAGAGAGAAGCCCCCACTCACTGCAACTAGAGAAGAGCCCATGCAGCAGCAAAGACCCAGCACAGCAAAAAAATAAAAATATAAAATAAGCAAAAATATTTTACAAAGCAATCTGAATGTCCATTACTCAGAGACTAAGTAAACACCTTTAAAAATATATTATTGGCGAGGGTATGGAGAAGCAGGAGCCCTTGCACACTATTAGTGGGAATGTGAGATGGTTACAGCCATTTAGAAGAGTACCAGAGGCTTCACAATAAACTAAAAACAGAGCTGCCACACACACAGCAATTCCACTGCTGGGTATCTATCCAAAGAAAGCAAAAGGATACATGCATCCCCCAAGTTTATTGTAGCACTGTGTGTAACAGCCAAGATAGGAAGCAACCTCAGTGTTCACTGAAGGATAGACGTGTGGATAAAGAGACTATAGTATGCACACCTAGAATGGAACGATATTTAACTATAAAAAGAATGAAATCCTCCCAACTGTGATCATGGAAGGACACCAAGGGCATTATGCTAAGTGAAATAAATCAATAAGTCAGATGTAAGAAGACAAACAATGATTTCACATGTGAAGTCTTAAAACACACACACACTCAGTTCACTTCAGTTCAGTTCAGTTCAGTTCAGTCACTCAGTTGTGTCCGACTCTCCGTGACCCCATGAATCACAGCACGCCAGGCCTCCCTGTCCATCACCAACTCCCGGAGCTCACTCAGACTCAAGTCCACAGAGTCAGTGATGCCATCCAGCCATCTCATCCTCGGTTGTCCCCTTCTCCTCCCGCCCCCAACCCTTCCCAGCATCAGAGTCTTTTCCAGTGAGTCAACTCGTCGCATGAGGTGGCCAAAGTATTGCAGTTTCAGCTTTAGCATCAGTCCTTCCAATGAACACCCAGGATCGATCTCCCTTAGAATGGACTGGTTGGATCTCCTTGCAGTACAAGGGACTCTCAAGAGTCTTCTCCAACACCACAGTTCAAAAGCATCAATTCTTCGGCGATCAGCTTTCTTCACAGTCCAACTCTCACATCCACACATGACCACGGGAAAAACCATAGCCTTGACTAGACGGACCTTGGTTGGCAAAGTCATGTCTCTGCTTTTTAATATATTATCAAGGTTGGTCATAACTTTCCTTCCAAGGAGTAAGCGTCTTTTAATTTCATGGCTGCAATCAGCATCTGCAGTGACTTTGGAACCCAAAAAAATAAAGTCTGACACTGTTTCCACTGTTTTTCCATCTATTTCCCATGAAGTGATGGGACCAGATGCCATGATCTTTGTTTTCTGAATGTTGAGCTTCAAGCCAACCTTTTCACTCTCCTCTTTCACTGTCATCAAGAGGCTTTTTAGTTCCTTTTCACTTTCTGCCATAAGGGTAGTGTCATCTGCATATCTGAGATTATTGATATTTCTCCCAGCAATCTTGATTCCAGCTTGTGCTTCTTCCAGCCCAGCGTTCCTCATGATGGACTCTGCATATAAGTTAAATAAGCAAGGTGACAATATACAGCCTTGACGTACTCCTTTTCCTATTTGGAACCAGTCTGTTGTTCCATGTCCAGTTCTGACTGTGGCTTCCTGACCTGCATACAGGTTTCTCAAGAGGCAGGTCAGGTGGTCTGCTATTCCCATCTCTTTCAGAATTCTCCACAGTTTACTGTGATCCACACAGTCAAAGGCTTTGGCATAGTCAATGAAGCAGAAATAGATGCTCTTCTGGAACTCTCTTGCTTTCTCCATGATCCAGCGGATGTTGGCAATTTGATCTCTGGTGCCTCTGCCTTTTCTAAATCCTGCTTGAACATCTGGGAGTTCACGGTTCACATATTGCTGAAGCCTGGCTTGGAGGATTTTGAGCATCCCTTTGCTAGCATGTGAGATGAGTGCAATTGTGCGGTAGTTTGAGCATTCTTTGGCATTGCCTTTCTTTGGGATTGGAATGAAGACTGATTTTTTCCAGTCCTGTGGCCACTGCTGAGTTTTCCAAATTTGCTGGCATATTGAGTGTAGCACTTTCACAGCATCATCTTTCAGGATTTGAAATAGCTCCACTGGAATTCCATCACCTCCACTAGCTTTGTTCGTAGTGATGCTTTCTAAGACCCACTTGACTTCACATTCCAAGATGTCTGGCTCTAGGTCAGTGATCACGTTATCGTGACTATCTTGGTCGTGAAGATCTTTTTTGTACAGTTCTTCTGTGTATTCTTGCCACCTCTTCTTAATATCTTCTGCTTCTGTTAGGTCCATAATATTTCTGTCCTTTATCGAGCCCATCTTTGCACGAAATGTTCCCTTGGAATCTCTAATTTTCTTGAAAAGATCTCTTGTTTTTCCTATTCTGTTGTTTTCCTCTATTTCTTTGCACCGATCACTGAGGAAGGCTTTCTTATCTCTCCTTGCTATTCTTTGGAACTCTGCATTCAGATGCTTATATCTTTCCTTTTCCTTTGCTTTTCGCTTCTCTTCTTTTCACAGCTATTTGTAAGGCCTCCTCAGACAGCCATTTTCCTTTTTTGCATTTCTTTTCCATGGGGATGGTCTTGGTCCCTGTCTCCTGTACAATGTCAAGAACCTCCGTCCAGAGTTCATCAGGCACTCCATCTATCAGATCTAGTCCCTTAAATCTATTTCTCACTTCCACTGTATAATCATAAGGGATTTGATTTAGGTCATATCTGAATGGTCTAGTGGTTTTCCCTACTTTCTTCAATTTAAGTCTGAATTTGGCAATAAGGAGTTCATGATCTGAGCCACAGTCAGCTCCTGGTCTTGTTTTTGCTAACTGTATACAGCTTCTCCATCTTTGGCTGCAAAGAATATAATCAAACTGATTTCGGTGTTGACCATCTGGTGATGTCCATGTGTAGAGTCTTCTCTTGTGTTGTTGGAAGAGGGTGTTTGCTATGACCAGTGCGTTCTCTTGGCAAAACTCTATTAGCCTTTGCCCTGCTTCATTCTGTGCTCCAAGGCCAAATTTGCCTGTTACTCCAGGTGTTTCTTGACTTCCTACTTTTGCATTCCAGTCCCCTATAATGAAAAGGACATCTTTTTTGGGTGTTAGTTCTAAAAGGTCTTGTAGGTCTTCATAGAACCGTTCAACTTCGGCTTCTTCAGCATTACTGGTTGGGGCATAGGCCTGGATTACTGTAATATTGAATGGTTTGCCTTGGAAACGAACAGAAATCATTCTGTCGCTTTTAAGATTGCATCCAAGTACTGCATTTTGAACTCTTTTGTTGACCATGATGGCTACTCCATTTCTTCTAAGGGATTCCTGCCCACAGTAGTAGATATAATGGTCATCTGAGTTAAATTCATCCATTCCAGTCCATTTTAATTCACTGATTCCTAGAATGTCTATGTTCACTCTTGCCATCTCCTGTTTGACCACTTCCAATTTGCCTTGATTCATGGACCTAACATTCCAGGTTCCTATGCAATATTGCTCTTTACAGCACTGGACCTTGCTTCTATCATCGGTCACATCCACAACTGGGTATTGGTTTTGCTTTTGCTCCATCCCTTTATTCCTTCTAGAGTTACTTCTCCACTGATCTCCAGTAGCATACTGGGCACCTACCGACCTGGGGAATTCCTCATTCAGTATCCTATCATTTTGCCCTTTGATACTGTTCATGGGGTTCTCAAGGCAAGTATACTGAAGTGGTTTGCCATTCCCTTCTCCAGTGGACCGCATTTGGCTGTGGTCCATGTGATCAGATCGGCTAGTTTCCTGTGATTATGATTTCAGAGTGTCTGCCCTCTGATGCCCCCTAGCAATACCTACCGTCTTACACACACACTAACAAGCTCAAATATATAGAGAACACATATGTGGTTACAAGAAGTGGGTGTGGGAAAAGTTGGTGAATAGCTTTTGTTTGTTGTTTCAGTTTAGTTTAAATAAGTTAAATAACTTTCCAGTTGATTTAAAAATAGCAGGTGAAAATAAGAGCTGGAAGCTTGAATCATCATCATACATGGTTTCATATTGGCCAACCACGTCAAGTTTACATAAACACTGACAGATTCAGCCAACACAAAATCCTGACACACACTTTCTTTTAATTCCCATAACCAATCCATCAATAATTCCTCTGTATCTTACTTTCCAAAATATCTTTCAAATCTAAGCATTTTCTCCACGTCCATGGATACCAGGTCATCCACAATATCCTCCTGGATGACCTCTGAGCTCCCCTGGGCCCACCCCTGCACTCTTCACGTCATAGCCAGTAGACATCTCGAGGATGAATTCAATCAGGCCATGTCCCCAATTACATTTTCTCAATATCTTCCCACTACATGTGGAACAAAATGCAAACTCCTGAACAGGGCAAACATTGTGTTGGGGGTTACCACCCCAACCAGCCGGCTGTCCAGCCTCATTCCAGCCCCTCTCCCTTCATGTGCTTACTTCTCTCCAGACACACTGGACTTCGCTTTGTCCCCTGAACACAAATTTCCTACCCCAGAGCTTCCACATACACTGTTCCCTCTGACCCGCTTTTGGACTTGCAGAGTTCAGCTCAGTGTCACCCACTGGAAGACTCTTCCCACCAGCACTGCAGAGCTGTCCTCAGGCTGCACCCGTCCCCCATCCGGCCATCATCACAGTCAGACAGGCTGCCCCTTCTTGCCACCACATGCAGGGAAGTGGGCTGCCACAGTCACATGCATGCTCAGCTGTCTGAGGCCTTTGGCCCAGTGAGTCTGTGGCTCACACCTGGGCATTCCCACACCCACAGTGCCTGGCATTGTGGAGACACTGCTTCTATACTTGCTGAATTCATGAATGTCCTTTGACCCGATAAAGCACATCGAACTAGATTCAGGGAAGATTCTCAAAAGTGGTCTCAACTTATAAAACATAAGTTTTCATCTATTTTTGCCCCCTAGATGTGACTTTCTGAGCCCTGAGGATGCCCAGGAACAACAATACCTGCTATCTAGCAGCCATGGAGCTGCCACCACTCCCTATGGTGAGCAAGGAACTAAGGATCTAAATAATCAAATCACAGGGCAGTGGTCCCATGTAGCTGAGACACATATGAAAGGGATGATTTCAGTGAGCCCAGACTCTTGAATCTTCCCATACACAGAAAAGTGCAATTCCTTAATGAGATATCTTGTCTTCCCTCAGTTCAGTTTGGTTCAGTGACTCAGTCATGTCTGACTCTTTGCGACCCCATGGACTACAGCACGTGTTCCCTGATTACCAATAATCTTTCGATTTTCAGACTACCTGCCCCTTGTTGCAAGCTTCTATATTACCTGACTTCCCACCCTCCCTCCCCTCCCTGTCTTCTCAGAGCAGTTCTCTCAGGGTCACTTGAGACGCTGTCTCCTGGGCTTGAAGCCCTAAAAATTCCCATGAAATGAAACATAACTCTCAACCTGTTTAGTTTTTAACTAAAACTTGTGTCCTATGATTTGATTATTCACATCCTTAGTTCCTTGCTCACCACAGGGAGTGGTGGCAGCTCCATGGCTGCCAGATAGCACACATTATTCTTCCTGGGTGCCCTCGGGGCTCAGAAAGTCACATTTGGAGGGCCAAAATAGCTGAAGGCTGTGACATCCTTGTCGATGATAGGGCAGGAAATACTTCATCTCACAGTGGTTTCCTTTAAACAGATTACACTGACACCTGGCAATCAACTGGAAAGGACTTACTGTCACAGATACTAGATAATTTTTGAAAATTCCCTTGCCCATTTGGTTTGGTGGCTCAGATGGTAAAGAACCTGCCTGCAATGTAGGAGGCACAAGAGACCCGAGTTTGATCCCAGAGTCAGGAAGATCCCCTGGAAAAGGGAATGGCTACCGACTCTAGTATTCTTTCCTGGAGAATTCTATTTATTATTGACTTCCCAGGTGGCACAGTGGTGAAGAAGCCACCTGCCAGTACAGAAAGCACAAGAAACACGGGTTTGATCCCTGGTTGGGAAGATCCCCTGGAGGAGGGCATGGCAACCCACTCCAGTATTCTTGCCTGGGAATCCCATGGACAGAGGAGCCTGGCAGGCTACAGTCCATGGAGTGGCAAAGAGTCAGACACAACTGAGGGACTGACCACACACAGTCAGATAACACACCACTCAGCTGAGTGGTGGCCTTACAGTCTGTACACATGACACTCTTCCCTGACTCTGCCAGAAGAGCCATTAGTCTCCAAAGACCTCCAGCTTTACCCTTACATAAACTGGGGAAGCTGAGGTACCCCATGTCACTTCATTTCAGAGCTTGGAGATGAGAGTACAGTTCAAGGCACTGGAGTGCAAAGACAAAGCTGTTGGATGTTTTGCAAACGTGAATATTCAAGGCCTTCAAGATAGAGCATGTACAGATTGAGCAGAAATAAACACAAGAAGTCAGCTTCAAACAAATCAAAAGTACAGCCTTCTTGGTGACTCCTAGTTCACACAAGAAAAGTTAAGTGAAATATAGTCTTATCATCATTTCCCCTTTAAGCCGAAAGCCCCTTGGCAGAAGAATTCTATAATGCTGTAAGCCTCTCTGAATAAATACTCTTACTCTGCTGTAGAAACATTCTCAGCACCCTTCATTTGCCCTATAAATGTCTATTTTCCATGCTGCTCTCTCTGCCCTGGGAAACTGAGCCACAGAGGCTATTTCAAAAGGGTTCCGGGGTTCTCTGGGTCCATCAGATTTGGCCAAATGAGAGCCTGGGCAAGAGACCTGAGGGGAATGAGGATGAGGTCTTAGTGCCACCTGCTGCCTTCCTGGCAGGTTGCCCTGAGCCAGCTGTGCCCCCCTGCCCACCCCCCTACCCCCACCCCCACCTCCCGCCGCCCTCCCCAAGCAGCCAGCACACACAGAACCTCCCTGTGGGCCTCAAGGACCGCATCTTTGCCTCATCCCCTTAAGCCAAGGGGTGGGCTCCTTGCCTGGCATTACTGCACCAACCCCACAGTGCCCCCTCTGCACTATACACACACCTTTGGAAAATGCTCTTCTTGAATTATTCTGTTTTGGGTATGTCATTGGTTTCCTGTTGGGACCACAAGTGAAAAGATAACTTATATAACTGACATTCTTGTTAGAGGCCCAATTCTTTGCTTTAGGGATCAGAGATTGGATTTTGGAATCTCTACTCAGGAAAACCTATGTCCTGGTGGTTAGTTCTGCTCCCCTGAAACAGTGATCACCACAGACAGCTCCTCTGCCATCGAGAGGCCCACAGACACAGATACCTGGTCCTGAGCCAGAACAGGAAAACGGAGCCTAGAGACAGACTGGTGTGGTTCACGGAGAAGCCGGTGTCCCCTGCCACCCAACAGAAACTCCACACACATGACAAAGCCCCGAAGCAGCAAACATCTTAAGTGTAGTGCTGATGCAATCAGGAAATCAGCCCAGAGAAACAACCCCAAGCCTACCTCAGCAAATATGATGCATCTGATCCTTTTCACCCACGACTGGCGGTGCAGAGCCAGCAGCAGAATTTCAAAGCAGGCAGGCACTGTGATGAGCACCCACAAACAAGAACACTTTGAACGCTTGCCACATACAGATGTGCTTCTAAGAATATAAAAGAGATAGTTAAAACTCCTAAATGGAGCTGCTAATAGCTAGAAGACAATGGCAAGACACTCCAGTACTCTTGCCTAGAAAATCCCATGGATGGAGGAGCCTGGTAGGCTGCAGTCCATGGGGTCGCTAAGGGTCGGACATGACTGAGCGACTTCACTTTCCCTTTTCACTTTCACACATTGGAGAAGGAAATGGCAGCCCACTCCAGTGTTCTTGCCTGGAGAATCCCAGGGACGGGGGAGCCTGGTGGGCTTCCGTCTATGGGGTCACACAGAGTCGGACACGACTGAAGTGACTTAGCAGCAGCAGCAGCAATAGCTAGAATACAAGACTGTTTCAGAGAACGTTCCACTACAGCTGCAATGTATTTTTCTGAATACTGTGAAACTGCAATTTTTGTAGGTCTAAATGGTAAAATATCAGATTTGAAGTTTAAATTCTTATTTATGAGCAATCAAGGTAATAACAATAGAAGGAGTTAATTGTCACAGATTTATTTCTTCAAAATCTGACCCTGAGGTTCAGTTTAGGTTGAAAAACATTTATTAAAACTTAACAATGATGGGTAACTTCTTTGGTGGTCTAGTGGTTAAGACTTCACCCTCCAGTGCAGGCGGTGTGAGTTTGATCCCTGGTGAGGCAGCTAAGATTCCACATGCCTCACAGCCAAAAAACCAAAACATAAAACAGAAGCAATGTTGCAACAAATTCAATACAGACTTTAAAATGGTCCACATCAAAAAAATCTTAAAAAAAAGAAATTAACAATGATGGAAGTTGGGACAGGATGTTTGTTTAGCTTTAACCATTTTCTGTGAGTTCAGTAAGGAGGAAAACTGATTTACTTAACACCAGAAGTCCGTCCATAAATATAACATTTGAAACCATGACGAGCATCCTTCTCATCGAGAAAGATCAAGAAACAGTTATTCTAAATGGAAATCGGAGCTTTTACTTTTTATACCATGGGGTTTTTCAGATCATTTTCAATCCACTTATAAATCAGATGATGCCTTTTGTATATTCAAGAAAATTACTTGTACAAGACCCTGGGGAGGTACCGCACTTCTACTGAGACAGACTCCTCAGTGCTACCATGTACATCAGTAACCAATGCATTAGTTAGCGTGCATCCTACCTGAGAGTTCAGAACATCACGACAATAGTCCCAGGTGAAAACACCACACAGACCTTCCCCATTTGGCAGATTTTTGTTAAAACGATTCTCAATGGTTGCTGCCACTTAATTGAGAAGGGCCTGATTGACAAAGAAAGAGATTCGTTTATCATGTGACAGATTTAAAGAATTGATGTTTTTGAACTATGGTATTGGAAAAGACTCTTGAGAGTCCCTTGGACTGCAAAGAGATCAAACCAGTCCATCCTAAGGAAATCAGTCCTAATGTTCATTGGAAGAACTGATGCTGAAGTTGGAACTCCAACACTTTGGCCACCTGATGAGAAGAACTGACTCATTGGGAAAGACCCCAATACTGGGAAAGATTGAAGATGGGAGGAGAAGGGGACGACAGAGAATGAAGTGGTTGGACATCACTGACTGAATGGACATGAGTTTGAGCAAGCTCCAGGAATTGGTGATGGACAGGGAAGCCTGATGTGCTGTAGACCATGAGGTTGCAGAGTCAGACATGACTGAGACACTGCACTGAACCATGTGACAGAGCCCTGGTAAAACCACAGAGAATAACAGGCACTGTGAAAACACGTGCTGCTGGGGGCAGGGGCAGGAGGCTTCATCACCTCCTTCTCCTCCCGTCTACCCTAATACACTGACCCACAGGCTGTCTACCAGCTGTGTCACTACGCCTGAACCTTGGTCATGGCCTCAACCTAACGTAAAATGGGAAAATGGCTTCAACAGAGGGAAAAACAGGAAGCGTTGCCACACATGAGAAACAAAACAGCTGCTCCCCGGGCGCTCAAGGCTTAGAGAGAAGCCATGCGTCTATGTAGGAGGATGGCTGAGGTGGGCAGTGCGGTGCACATGTGGTCCTTGTATTTGGGGATGGCCTCCAGACCTCTACCTGTCAGGATACAGGCGATCCTCACCCCAGACCAGGCAGGATTTGAGTATGTGCAAACCCACACACATCTCTCTACTTCATACTTTATGCCCCTAGAAAGTTTCACCTAGATTAAAATGTAAACTTTAAAACACAAGCATAAAGATACTAGAAAGTGAACAATTTCACATATCTTCATATATTTGAGCACACACATGGCAAAGCTAAATGGAAATACTGATAAATCTGACTACACAAATATTAACAAAATACCATTAATATAAGGGCAATATAGCAAAAAGACAAAATGACAAAGGTATATTGGTTATAATTTGGAGAGAAAAAGAAATATACTTATTACATACAGTTCTGGTCAATCAATAAAAAGGGAATTCCCCTCCACGAAAAGAAAAAGAAAATGGGCAGATTTCATGAACAAGTAGCTCATGAATAAAGAAATATCACTGCTCCCCCCATGAAAAAAAAAAAAAAAGAAATATCACTGCCCAGAAATCATATGGGAAGACCCTCCAGTCAGTAATCACAGAAAAGCAGATTTAATATGAGATGGAAATTTTTTATCAGCGTGGAAATAAAATTTTAAAATCATAGGAAAGATGTTAAAAAATAAGAGAATATATACCTCCAAACATTTCCAGAGGGAATAAAAATAGATTTAAACTTTTAGAAGAGTAATTTAGCTTCTAAACTTCTGGGTCCTAAAACTGTTAGAAAAGGAATATGTACTGCGTTGAATTACCAATTCCACTTCCAGTAAGCTTAATTTTTCTTGATGTATTTTTTGTTAATTTCTTACTATGAACACTTACTGCTTTCACAAGTATGAAAAACAGAAAAGCTACAATAAAAACTAAAGTGCTAATTTCATTTAAACATGTTGATCAATCTGGTCTGAGTCTGACTCTAAGTCACTCAATGCTACATTTTCCTAAAAACATCAATAAAATGGAGTGAAATCTCATTTTAATCTGTAGAATCAAAGTTATGTCAACTAAATCTGCCTTTCCTAAGAGTAATCACATTAAAAACAAGGGTTGTAAATGAGGATATGCAAACTTATACTTCCTGGAAATCAAACTTTCATCAAAATAACAAAGATCATATTTTGTTGTTAAGTTTGACCTTAGGTGGTTCTACCAAGGGAACATTGCATGCAAAGATGGGCTTGAAAAAGGACAGAAATGGTATGGACCTAAGAGAAGCAGAAGATATTATGAAGAGTTGGCAAGAATACACAGAAGAACTGTACAAAAAAGATCTTCACGACCAAGATATTCATGATGGTGTGATCACTACCTACAGCCAGACATCTTGGAACTTTTAAAGTCAAGTGGGCCTTAGAAAGCATCACTACAAACAAAGCTAGTGGAGGTGATGGAATTCCAATTGAGCTATTTCAAATCCTGAAAGATGATGCTGTGAAAGTGCTGCACTCAATATGCCAGCAAATTAGGAAAACTCAGCAGTGGCCACAGGACTGGAAAAAGTCAGTCTTCGTTCCAATCCCAAAGAAAGGCAATGCCAAAGAATGCTCAAACTACTGCACAATTGCACTCATCTCACACGCTAGTAAAGTCATGCTCAAAATTCTCCAAGCCAGGCTTCAGCAATATGTGAACCGTGAACTTCCAGATGTTCAAGCTGGTTTTACAAAAGGCAAAGGAACCAGAGATCAAATTGCTAACATCTACTGGATCATGGAGAAAGCAAAAGAATTCCAGAAAAACATCTATTTCTGCTTTATTGAGTATGCCAAAGCCTTTGACTATGTGGATCACAATAAACTGTGGAAAATTCTGAAAGAGATGGGAATAGCAGACCACCTGACCTGCCTCTTGAGAAACCTGTATGCAGGTCAGGAAGCAACAGTCAGAACTGGACATGGAACAACAGACTGGTTCCAAATAGGAAAAGGAATACGTCAAGGTTGTATATTGTCACCCTACTTATTTAACTTATATGCAGAGTACATCATGAGGAACACTGGGCTGGAAGAAGCACAAGCTGGAATCAAGATTGCCAGGAGAAATATCAGTAACCTCAGATATGCAATGACACCACCTTTATGGCAGAAAGTGAAGAGGAACTTAAAAGCCTCTTGATGAAAGTGAAAGAGGAGAGTGAAAAGGTTGGCTTGAAGCTCAACATTCAGAAAACTAAGATCGTGGCATCTGGTCCCATCACTTCATGGGAAATAGATGCAGAAACAGTGTCAGACTTTATTCTTTTGGGCTCCAAAAATCACTGCGGATGCTGATTGCAGCCATGAAATTAAAAGACGCTTACTCCTTGGAAGGAAAGTTATGACCAACCTAGATAGTATATTCAAAAGCAGAGACATTACTTTGCCAACCAAGGTCAGTCTAGTCAAGGCTATGGTTTTTCCCGTGGTCATGTATGGATGTGAGAGTTGGACTGTGAAGAACGCTGAGCGCCGAAGAATTGATTCTTTTGAACTGTGGTGTTGGAGAAGACTCTTGAGAGTCCCTTGGACTGCAAGGAGATCCAACCAGTCCATTCTAAAGGAGATCAGTCCTGGGTGTTCATTGGAAGGACTGATGCTAAAGCTGAAACTCCAATACTTTGGCCACCTCATGCGACGAGTTGACTCACTGGAAAAGACTCTGATGCTGGGAAGGATTGGGGGCGGGAGGAGAAGGGGACGACAGAGAATGAGATGGCTGGATGGCATCACCGACTCGATGGACATGAGTTTGAGTGAACTCCGGGACTTGGTGATGGACAGGGAGGCCTGGCGTGCTGTGATTCATGGGGTCACAGAGAGTTGGACACGACTGAGCAACTAAACTGAACTGAACTGAGCCATAAAACAAATATGGCCAGACCACCGGGCGTGAGGCACAGGCCAGGACTGATGCGCAAGAGCAGACTGGATACACCCAAGGAGGGCAGAGGTGATGCAGGTCCTCAGTGACTGCACACTGCCCAGCAAAATGGGGCTGCCTCGCTCAGTCACAGCAAGAAGCTGAACGGCAAGGCTGCAAGTCCAGACTCTCCCTCACAACCCTCCAAGGAGAGTGTTACTTTAGACTCTCAAACTGGAAGGAGAAAGCGCAGAAGATAAAGTAACGCTCATGGAATAGAACAGACTGGTGGTTGGTCGGAATGGTGGTAGGGGCAGGAGAGTGGGAAGGGGTTAAAAGGTGCAAAGTTCCAGTTGTTAGTCAGTCCTGGGTGTAACAGTGACTGTTCCGAATAACACTGTGTACCTGAAAGCTGCCAAGAGTGTAGTCCAAAGTTCTCATCACAAGGGGAAAAAAAGGTATAACTGTATGAGGTGTTTCATGGTAACGAGAATTACTGTGGTGATCACGTCACAATATACACCATTACTGGCCATTATGGTGAATACCCGAAACTAATACATGTCAATTTTACCTCAGTAAAAATTGAAAAAATAAACTGGAAAAAAAATAATAAAGTGGGCTAATCTACCATATCACCACAGGCTTATTTCAAAAAAGGAGGTTCAGGAGTAAATGAGAAAATTCACTTGATTGTTACCTTGGTGGGGGCCACGTCCATGAGCATCCCCTTGTCACCCAGGAACGACCCCCAGCCCTGGGATGTACCTTGGTGGAGGCCACATACGCGACCACCCCCTTGTCACTCTGGGATGACCTCCAGCCCCAGGACATACCCTGGCGGGAGCCACATACACAACCACCCCCTCACTGCCCTCATGCAGCACCCTCTCCATGCAGTAGTAGGAGGCATAGGTCTTCCCTGAGGACTTGGGGGCCGTGACGACCTCAGACTCAGTCTTATCTACGATGTCCAGGAGCTCCTGCTGCAGATTCAGAGCACTGTCTCATCCACACCAGGTGCGGTGACAGCAAAACCAGTACGTGAAGACACCTCCCTCATAACTCCCTTCTAATGGCAGCAGGGCAGACGTGGGCTCTAGTAACCTGTTTCCCTCGGGGGTTGGTGCCACCCTGGGCCCATCCCCCAAGCAAGAGACCATTAAGAGCAACTGTCAGCCAGCCACCTGAGGGGTCCTTCTTGGTGACTGGTCGTGGGCCCCTCCCCTCTTGTGTATAAAAGGAGTCTGGACTGGGACTGAGGGAGGTGGTTTTCTGAGATACTAGTCTGCCATCTTCTGGGTCTGCTGGCTTTCCGATTAAAATTCTTATCCCAACAACTTGCCTCCTGACTTATTGACTTGCCGCAAGCAAAGCGAGCTTGGGCCGGGTAACACTGAGCCGCAAAGCAGTGGTTGGGAGCTGAAAACACGCCAAGACATCCTAGAGGACTTGTGAGGAGCTCCCTGCCTCTCCCAGAAGAGAGAAGCGCAGTGCTTTTGAGCGTACAGAGGTGGGCTCTGTGTGAAAAATGGAGACTGAGTCAGAACTGATTATCTTGTTCTTGGGCGTATTTTCTTTCTGATGACTTGTCATTAAGTGCAGCTTGGCTTGGAGAAATGAAGATCTAAGAATATGTATTTTTGTGAGGGTGAAAAAGTAGCTGAATAGAAAAAAAATCAATAACTAGCCATTTTACTACTTATCTTCTCCTTTGTAAAGAGAAGAATGGCCCTACTTTAGAGGGACTGTGGGTCCTTCATTAAAACAGATTCTCATCCCTCAGCCTGCACTTTCATTCATCAAAATGATGACTCATCAAAGGATCAAGAGCTCGTGTGATGGGCAGTAGATAGAATAGCCCTCCAAAGCCCCACCCTGCTCACTATCTGAATCTAAGCCCACTCTGGGCTGCACTTCAGAGTGAAGGCAGCATCGGCAGTGTGCTGTGTGTAGGATTCCTGGGAGCCCTGCTGCCCCAGGCCTGCCCTCAGGCAGGAAGGACCTGGGCCCCGCCCCCGAGCAGCAGAGAGCAGCGGGCGACCAGCACGGCCACAAGGAGGACACAGTCAGGTGCTGATGAGACAGCCTGTGAGAGTGAGCCTCTGAAATGGCTCTCTTGTAGGTAAGCATGTTTAATTCATAGGATTGGACCAATGCAGAAATGCGTCCTTTTATTCCTAATTTTATATCCATCAATATTATTCTTACACATATTTATAGAAAAGCAGTTCCTGTGGTCCCAGATATGGGCTGTAAGTACCTAAATGACTGTCTATACTGTTTAACCTCCCTGAATCTCTGTGTACTTTCCTGTATTTACACAGGAACCCTACTGACTCAGGGGAACCTCGGAGGCTGCTCCATATGATACAGTCGGAACTTCAAGTACACACATGTGAATCCACCAGAACACCTCCAAGAAGATGGTCCACTTACAAAAAGTGGATGATATGGAAAATTCACTTTCTTTAAATGGGAAAAGGTCCACATTTGACATTTTCTGCGGCAGTTTTAAATGACATGATTCAATATTAAGAATTTCACGCCAACATGATATGAGGAACCACAATCGTGAGTCGCTTCTGAAATCAGATATAATTATACAATAGAAAATTCAGGCATTACAGGCCAGTTTTCAGGAATAAAGTCCTGAACTCTGGGCTCTGCATACTTCCTCTCATCACACACCAGATAGTGGCCCATGTACTGCACCCGAAACCAGACTGGTCCAAGGCCCACTGTGAATATTTGTCCGTTTTCTTCTCCTTTATGCCCTTTCCTGTGGCATGTATTAGTTTAAAAGTCCAACTTGAAAGTGATTTTTAAATTATAACATCATTTAAATGATCAAAATTATTTATTTTTTTTTTAAATAAAACGACTGAAAACTAATTTTTATCAGAAAAGCATTTTACCATCTTTGAAATTTTGCAATATTTATTGAAGAAATCTTTTACCATCTAAATCATTACCTTCAGTTCAGTTCAGTCACTCAGTCATGTCCGACTATTTCGACCCCATGAATCACAGCACACCAGGCCTCCCTGTCCATCACCAACTCCCAGAGTTCATTCAAACTCACGTGTATCGAGTCAGTGATGCCATCCAGCCACCTCATTCTCTGTCGTCCCCGTCTCCTCCTGCCCACAATCCCTCCCACCATCAGAGTCTTTTCCAGAGAGTCAACACTTCGCATGAGGTGGCCAAAGTATTGGAGTTTCAGCTTTAGCATCAGTCCTTCCAATGAACACCCAGGACTGATCTCCTTTAGGATGGACCGCAGTCCAAGGGACTCTCAAGAGTCTTCTCCAACACCACAGTTCAAAAGCATCAATTCTTCGGCGATCAGCTTTCTTCACAGTCCAACTCTCACATCCATACATGACCATTGGAAAAACCATAGCCTTGACTAGACGGACCTTGGTTGGCAAAGTAATGTCTCTGTCTTTTAATATGCTATCTAGACTGGTCATAACTTTCCTTCCAAGGAGTAAGCGGCTTTTAATTTCATGGCTGCAATCAGCATCCGCAGTGATTTTGGAGCCCAAAAAAATAAAGTCTGACACTGTTTCCCCATCTATTTCCCATGAAGTGATGGGACCAGATGCCATGATCTTAGTTTTCTGAAGGTTGAGCTTTAAGCCAAACTTTTCACTCTCCTCTTTCACTTTCATCAAGAGGCTTTTGAGTTCCTCTTCACTCTCTGCCATAAGGGTGGTATCATCAGCATATCTGAGATTATTGATATTTCTCCCGGCAATCTTGATTCCAGCTTGTGCTTCTTCCAGCCCAGCGTTCCTCATGATGTACTCTGCATATAAGTTAAATAAGCAGGGAGACAATATACAGCCTTGATGTACTCCTTTTCCTATTTGGAACCAGTCTGTTGTTCCATGTCCAGTTCTAACTGTTGCTTCCTTACCTGCATACAGGTTTCTCAAGAGGCAGGTCAGGTGGTCTGGGATTCCCATCTCTTTCAGAATTTTCCAGAGTTTATTGTGATCCACACAGTCAAAGGCTTTGGCATAGTCAATAAAGCAGAAATAGATGTTTTTCTGGAACTCTCTTGCTTTTTCCATGATCCAGCAGATGTTGGCAATTTGATCTCTGGTTCCTCTGCCTTTTCTAAAACCAGCTTGAACATCTGGAAGTTCACGGTTCACGTATTGCTGAAGCCTGGCTTGGAGAATTTTGAGCATGACTTTACTAGCGTGTGAGATGAGTGCAATTGTGCAGTAGTTTGACCATTCTTTGGCATTGCCTTTCTTTGGGATTGGAATGAAAACGGACCTTTTCCAGACACTGCTGAGTTTTCCCAATTTGCTGGCATATTGAGTGCAGCACTTTCACAGCATCATCTTTCAGGATTTGAAATAGCTCAACTGGAATTCCATCACCTCCACTAGCTTTGTTCGTAGTGATGCTTTTGAACAAGTGATGCCCACTTGACTTCACATTCCAGTATGTCTGGCTCTAGGTGAGTGATCACACCATCGTGATTATCTTGGTCGTGAAGATCTTTTTTGTACAGTTCTTCTGTGTATTCTTGCCACCTCTTCTTAATATCTTCTGCTTCTGTTAGGTCCATACCATTTCTGTCCTTTATCGAGCCCATCTTTGCATGCAATGTTCCCTTGGTATCTCTAATTTTCTTGAAGAGATCTCTTGTTTTTCCCATTCTGTTGTTTTCCTCTATTTCTTTGCACTGATCGCTGAGGAAGGCTTTCTTATCTCTCCTTGCTATTCTTTGGAACTCTGCATTCAGATGCTTATATCTTCCCTTTTCTCCTTTGCTTTTCACTTCTCTTCTTTTCAAAGCTATTTGTAAGGCCTCCTCAGACAGCCATTTTGCTTTTTTGCATTTCTTTTCCATGGGGAACTATGGACGGAGGTTTGTGACATTGTACAGGAGACAGGGATCAACTTCATTGTAAATCATTACCTTAACTAAGAGTAAACAGCAGACATCAAGATTTTCAAATACCTATCACAGTACTTGAACTAAAATCTGAAACAAAGACAACTGGAACAATCACAATATAGCTTTTAATGTTCTCCTAGAATTAAACACAGGACTAGTTTTAAGGGTCTGCAGAGACTATCTAGCATTCAATTTGCTTGTCCAGTGAAGAATCTGTAAAATGTTCCAGTTCTAGATTACTTGGAGAAGGAAATGGCAACCCACTCCAGTACTCTTGCCTGGAAAATCCCATGGATGGAGGAGCTTGGTAGTCTACAGTCCATGGGGTCGCAAAGAGTTGGACATGACTAAATGACTTCACTTTCACTTTTCAGGTTGGGGCATCTGGATTGCTAATAATGATTAAGAACTTGAAGCAAATATTTTCAATAGAAAAAGTCTGACAGGAGGTGACTGTGTGTATAAGACACTTTCTGTACACCTAACAGCTGCTCTATTAAAATAGAGCTATTCTGAAAACATTATGCACTGTTACAAAAAACTCGCCAGCTCCTTGAACCCTAAACACTGCAGGCACCTGGCTATGAGCTGCTGATCTGCTCCTGCAGAAGCTCTGGATATTTTTCCTTCACAGAGCAGATTGTTTTCACCATCTGCACAGCTATACTTAAGTCTTTAGTGGCTTCACCTTGGTAAAGGATATACAACAAAACTGTTTAAAAAGGCCATCTAATAACAAATGTTTGATTATCCAAGATTAGTCACTTGGCCTGTCAACCTGTCCCAATTAAATTCACTATTTACTCAGCATTAACAGAGGTTTTGGAATACAGAAAACTCAATAAAATTAAAATGCAGCTATATATACTCAATCACCTCCATGGATAATTGAGAGGTAGCCATGTAAGTGTTGGAGAAAAAGAAAAATCTTGTAGTTCATGACAAAAATTAGGTCATTAAAACCCAAGTTGGTCTAAGTTAGGAAGAACACAAATCTTTCTCCAGCTAGTATTTCCATGCGTTCTCTACTATATTCAAAGAAAAATACTGAGATAACTTTAACAATCTGGCTAAAACTTGGCAAGATGTATTGAATCCTAACAATGACCAGACATAAATATGTGGTATAAACATTAGAGTCTTTAATTCAATTGGTCTGTAACCCCACTGGACCCAGACTTGGCTAATTCCTCTCCTGTTTTTAGGTCACAGACATATTCTCTCTTCCTCCTCACAGCTGGCCTTTCCATACTTCACACTTAGGGCTGTTTTGATTCCCTCTTTCTTCCAATCAACCTACACTTTATTTACAAACATTACCAAACACTTACCAATGCTATAAAGGCTACAAAAGAGATTTGACATGGATCCTCACTGCAGCCCCCGCTGCCCCAGCAGGGTAAGCCACTGCTAATCCTGCTTTCTCTTGCAGCCACCAACTGCAAATCCTGACACGGCCTCTTAATTAGAGCGACGCCAGAGACGAAGCCTTGTGCTTCTTGCTGCGGCAAGGTCCCCAGGAAAGACTGACTTTGCGGGTAGGATGGAAGTTAGTATGGAATGGCGGGGGGTGGGCAGCAGGGAACCCAATGACCATGTGCTCCGTGGATTCGCGTGTGGAGGCGATCAAAACAGATCAGCAGACTCACTCGGGAGAACAGTCAGTTGGCGGCGTACTGGCCCCTGGTCATGTCATCTGCCACCAACTTGCGTGTCTCTACCCAGCTGTGTCTCTCCTTCATCTGCCTCTTTTCATCTCTCCTTTCCGTTTCTCCTCTCTACTGTGGCAGTTGTAAAGTAGCACATAGAAACCACAGCAGCTTTTGGAAGAACTCAGCATGCCAGGCAAACACGGCTGGAGTTTTGCCCAGAGAGAAATGTTTGCTCTTCAGACCTCAGAGACGGATGACAGGCTCTTCTTGGGAGTCCAGCTGCCCTGTGGGTCCCCTTAACCATGCCCACATTCTCTAAGTAGCTGTCTGTCAACTCTGACTGGAATCAGTTTTAATTTTTTATTGCAGTGTAGTTGATTTATAACGTTGTGCTAATTTCTCCATAGAGCAGTGACTCAGCTACATATATACTCTTTTCCATTATGGTTTATCACTGGGCACTGACTATAGTTCCCTGTGCTCTGCAGCAGGACCTTGCTGTTTATCCACCCTACATACACTAGTTCATATCTACTAACCCAAAACCTCCACCCGCCGCTCCCTTACTCTCCCCCAGGGCACCCACAAGTCTGTTCTCTATGTCGGCGAGTCTGTTTCTGTTTTGTAGGTAAGTTCTTCAGTGTTGTATTTTAGATTCCACATATAAGCAATGAGGAATGGATTTTAATTTGCATATGAATGTTCTGTATCTTTGCTATTGGGCCCTCTCTGAGACTTCACTGCTCATCAATAAAAGAGGTAATAATACTTGCCATGGCAACTCACTTCAGTATTCTTGCCTGGGAAATCCCATGGACAGAGGAGCCTGGCGGGCTACAATCCATGGGGTTGCAAAGACTCAGACATGACTGAAGTAAGTGAGCTTCAGTCATGTCTGACTGAAGCTTCTTTCTCAAAAAGAAAGTATCTAAGCCTTTACTGTGGTGTTGGAGAAGACTCTTGAGAGTCCCTTGGACTGCAAGGAGATCCAACCAGTCCATTCTAAAGGAGATCAATCCTGGGTGTTCATTGGAAGGACTGATGCTAAAACTGAAACTCCAATACTTTGGCCACCTCAGGTGATGAGTTGACTCACTGGAAAAGAGTCTGATGCTGGGAGGGATTGGGGGTGGGAGGAGACAGGGACAACAGAGGATGAGATGGCTGGATGGCATCACCAACTCGATGGACATGACTCTGAGCGAACTCCTGGAGTTGGTGATGGACAGGGAGGCCTGGCGTGCTGTGATTCATGGGGTCGCAGAGAGTCAGACACGACTGAGCTACTGAACTGAACTGAACTGAAGCCTTTAATAAGAGATGAGTAGATAATCTACAAAAGAAATACAAATGTTGATAAAAAGTGTCCAACCTCTTTAGTAATAAAGATGATGAGATAGCATACTTTTACTTTCAAATAAGCAAAGTATATTTTAAGGTTAATAGCACTGGAAATCACAGGATAAGTCATTTCTCTTCCATTTTGCTGATGAGTATTAATAGGTACAGAGTTACTGCAAAGTCATTTGGCAATATGATGCTTTTGAACTGTGGTGTTGGAGAAGACTCTTGAGAGTCCCTTGGACTGCAAGGTGGTCCAACCAGTCCATCCTAAAGGAAATCAGTCCTGGGTGTTCATTGGAAGGCCTGATGCTAAATCTGAAACTCCAATACTTTGGCCACCTCATGCGAAGAGTTGACTCATTGGAAAAGACCCTGACGCTGGAAGGGATTGGGGGCAGGAGGAGAAGGGGACGACAGATGGCTGCATGACATCACCAACTCAATGCACATGAGCTTGAGTAAACTCTGAGAGTTGGTGGTGGACAGGGAGGCCTGGTGTGCTGCGATTCATGCTTCATCCAGCCCAGCATTTTTGTATGATGTATTCTGCATATAAGTTAAATAAGCAGGGTGACAATATACAGCCTTGACATATTCCTTTCCTGATTTTGAACTAGTCTGTTGTTCCATATCCAGTTCTAACTGTTGCTTCCTGACCTGCATATAGATTTCTCAGGAGGCAGGTCAGGTGATCAGGTATTCCCATCTCTTTCAGAATTTTCCACAGTTTACTGTGATCCACACAGTCAAAGGCTTTGGCATAATCAGTAAAGCAGGAATAGATGATTTTCTGGAACTCTCTTGCTTTTTTGATGATCCAACAGATATTGGAAATTTGATCTCTGGTTCCTCTGCCTTTTCTAAATCCAGCTTGAACATCTGGAAGTTCACGGTTCATGTACTGCTGAAGCCTGGATTGGAGAATTTTGAGCATTACTTTGTTAGCGTATGAGGTGAGAGCAATTGTGCGGTAGTTTGAGCATTCTTTGGCATTGCCTTTCTTTGGGATGGGAATGAAGACTGACCTTTTCCAGTCCTGTGGCCACTGCTGAGTTTTCCCAATTTGCTGGCATATCGAGTGCAGCACTTAACAGCATCATCTTTCAGGATTTGAAATAGCTCAACTGGAATTCCATCACCTCCACAAGCTTTGTTTTAGTGATGCTTCCTAAGGCCCAAATGTAATTATAGACTATTTTTTTATGGTACTTTATAGGATTTATTTTTTTTATTTGGTTAATATCATCATTGTATTTAACATCATTTAACAACATTTAAAAGACTCTGATGCTGGGAAAGGTTGTGGGTGGGAGGAGAAGGGGACGACAGAGAATGAGATGGCTGGATGGCATCTCCGACTCTGTGGACATGAGTTTGAGTGAACTCCGGGAGTTGGTGATGGACAGGGAGACCTGGCATGCTGTGATTCATGGGGTCGCGGTGAGTTGGACACGACTGAGCGACTGAACTGAACTGAACAACATTTAATGTCCATCGAGTCGGTGATGCCATCCAGCCATCTCATTCTCTGTCATCCCCATCTCCTCCCACCCCCAATTCTTCCTAGCATCAGACTCTTTTCCAGTGAGTCAACTCGTCGCATGAGGTGGCCAAAGTATTGGAGCTTCAGCTTTAGCATCAGTCCTTCCAATGAACACTTTAGAATGGACTGGTTGGATCTCCTTGCAGTCCAAGGGACTCTCAAGAGTCTTCTCCAGCACCACAGTTCAAAAGCATCGATACTTCAGTAATCAGCTTTCTTCACAGTCCAACTCTCACATCCATACATGACCACGGGAAAAACCATAGCCTTGACTAGACGGACCTTGGTTGGCAAAGTAATGTCTCTGCTTTTTAATATACTATCTAGGTTGGTTATAACTTTCCTTCCAAGGAGTAAGCGTCTTTTATTTTCCTGGCTGCAATCAGCATCCACAGTGATTTTGGAGCCCAAAAAAATAAAGTCTGACACTGTTTCCCCATCTATTTACCATGAAGTGATGGGACCAGATGCCATGATCCTTGTTTTCTGAATGTTGAGCTTCAAGCCAAACTTTTCACTCCTCTTTCACTTTCATCAAGAGGCTTTTGAGTTCCCCTTCACTTTCTGCCATAAGGGTGGTGTCATCTGCATATCTGAGGTTATTGATATTTCTCCCAGCAATCTTGATTCCAGCTTGTGCTTCTTCCAGCCCAGCGTTCCTCATGATGTACTCTGCATATAAGTTAAATAAGCAGGGTGACAATATACAACCTTGACGTACACCTTTTCCTATTTGGAACCAGTCTGTTGTTCCATGTCCAGTTCTAACTGTTGCTTCCTGACCTGCATAGAGTGAACTCCGGGAGTTGGTGATGGACAGGGAGGCCTGGCGTGCTGTGATTCATGGGGTCGCAAAGAGTCGGACACAACTGAGCGACTGAACTGAACAACATTTAATTGATTAATTAATTAAAACTGTTTTTTTAAATCAATTATTTAAGCTAACATTTTTTAAAACAACTTTATTTTAAAAATTTATATCACTACTGTGAAATCACAACTTAATAGGTTATAGCTCTTCTCAAGTATAAAATGCTTTACATACCTAATAAATTTTTTTAAGTTGGTGACACACTTAGATATATATTTTTTAAATTAATTTATTTTTATTATTTTTTAATGTATTTATTTTAATTGGAAGCTAATTACTTTACAATATTGTATTGGTTTTGTCATACCTTGACATGAATCTGCCCCGGGTATATACGTGTTCCCCATCTTGAATCCCCCTACCACCTCCCTCCCCATCCCATCCCCTTGGTTCATCCCAGTGCACCAGCCCCGAGCATCCTGTATCATCCATTGAACCTGGACTGGCAATTCATCTCACATATGATAATATACATGTTTCAATGCCATTCTCCCAAATCATCCCACCCTCGCCCTCTCCCACAGAGTCCAAAAGACTGTTCTATACATCTGTGTCTCTTTTGCTGTCTCGTATACAGGGTTATAGTTGTCATCTTGATAAACTCCATATATATGCATTAGTATACTGTATTGGTATTTTTCTTTCTGGTTTACTTCACTCTGGATAATAGGCTCCAGTTTCATCCACCTCATTAGAACTGATTCAAATGTATTCTTTTTAATGGCTGAGTAATACTCCATTGTGTATATGTACCAAAGCTTTCTTATCCATTCATCTGCAGATGGACATCTAGGTTGCTTCCATGTCCTGGCTATTATAAACAGTGCTGTGATGAACATTGGAGTACATGTGTCTCTTTCAATTCTGGTTTCCTCGGTGTATATGCCCAGCAGTTGCATTGCTGGGTCGTATGGCAGTTCTATTTCCAGTTTTTTGAGGAATCACCACTCTGTTCTCCATAGTGGCTGTACTAGTTTGCATTTCCACCAACAGTGTAAGAGGGTTCCCTTTTCTCCACACCCTCTCCAGCATTTATTGCTTGTAAACGTTTGGATAGCAGCCATTCTGATTGGTGTGAAATGGTACCTCATTGTGGTTTTGATTTGCATTTCTCTGATTATGAGGGATGTTGAGCATCTTTTCATGTGTTTGTTAGCCATCTGTATGTCTTCTTTGGAGAAATGTCCGTTTAGTTTGTTGGCCCATTTTTTTGATTGGATCGTTTATTTTTCTGGAATTGAGCTGCAGGAGTTGCTTGTATATTTTTGAGATTAATTATTTGTCAGTTGCTTCGTTTGCTATTATTTTCTCCCATTCTAAAGGCTGTCTTTTCACCTTACTTATAGTTTCCTTTGCTGTGCAGAAGCTTTTAATTTTAATTAGGTCCCATTTATTTTTGCTTTTATTTCCAATATTCTGGGAGGTGGGTCATGGAGGATCTGGCTGTGATTTATTTGGGAGAGTGTTTTGCCTATGTTCACCTCTAGGAGTTTTATAGTTTCTTGTCTTACATTTAGATCTTTAATCCATTTTGAGCTTATTTTTGTGTAATTATAGAGTATTAACAATGCTTTTAAAGCCTGCCAACAGCACTAGTTTGTTTTCGCCAAATTAATTTTTGTCTGGACCCATTTCATTTTTTAACAACTTATGATGGTATAATTAACATGACATAAAATCCACTCACTCTAAGGGTACAACTCAATGGCTTTTGGTAAATTTACAAAACTGTGTACAACCACTGTTACAATCTAATTTTAGAACATCTTCAACATCTCACAAAGAAACTATTTACCCATTTAATGCAATATATTATATTAGAAAAAATTAAAACATAAGCAGAGAACAGCATAACCCCCACCTAGGTAATAAACATCCAGCCACAGCCATTAACATAGCATTTTACGTGCATTTCTGGGAGTTCACGGTTTACATACTGCTGAAGCCTGGCTTGGAGAATTTTGAGCATGACTTTACTAGCGTGAGAGATGAGTGCAATTGTGCGGTAGTTTGAGCATTCTTTGGCATTGCCTTTCTTTGGGATTGGAATGAAGACTGACTGACCTCTTCCAGTCCTGTGGCCACTGCTGAGTTTTCCAAATCTGCTGGCATATTGAGTGCAGCACTTTCACAGCATCATCTTTCAAGACTTGAAATAGCTCAACTGGAATTCCATCACCTCCACTAGCTTTGTTAGTACTGATGCTTTCTAAGGCCCACTTGACTTCACATTCCAAGATGTCTGGCTCTAGGTCAGTGATCACGTTATCGTGACTATCTTGGTCGTGAAGATCTTTTTTGTACAGTTCTTCTGTGTGTCCCTTCCACCTCTTCTTAATATCTTCTGCTTCTGTTAGGTCCATACCATTTCTGTCCTTTATCGAGCCCATCTTTGCATGAAATGTTCCCTTGGAATCTCTAATTTTCTTGAAGAGGTCTCTTGTTTTTCCTATTCTGTTGTTTTCCTCTATTTCTTTGCATTGATCACTGAGGAAGTCTTTCTTATCTCTCCTTGCTATTCTTTGGAACTCTGCATTCAGATGCTTATATCTTTCCTTTTCTCCTTAGCTTTTCCCCTCTCTTCTTTTCACAGCTATTTGTAAGGCCTCCTCACACAGCCATTTCGCTCTTCTGCATTTCTTTTCCATGGGGATGGTCTTGGTCCCTGTCTCCTGTACAATGTCAAGAACCTCTGTCCAGAGTTCATCAGGCACTCTATCAATCAGATCTAGTCCCTTAAATCTATTTCTCACTTCCACTGTATAATCATAAGGGATTTGATTGAGGTCATATCTGAATGGTCTAGTGGTTTTCCCTACTTTCATCAATTTAAGTCTGAATTTCGCAATAAGGAGTTCATGATCTGAGCCACAGTCAGCTCCTGGTCTTGTTTTCGCTAACTGTATACAGCTTCTCCATCTTTGGTTGCAAAGAATATAATCAATCTGATTTCGGTGTTGACCATCTGGTGATGTCCATGTGTAGAGTCTTCTCTTGTGTTGTTGGAAGAGGGTGTTTGCTATGACCAGTGCATTCTCTTGACAAAACTCTATTAGCCTTTGCCCTGCTTCATTCCGTGCTCCAAGGTTTTAGAAAAGGCAGAGGCACCAGAGATCAAATTGCCAACATCCGCTGGATCATGGAGAAAGCAAGAGAGTTTCAGAAAAACATCTATTTCTGCTTTATTGACTATGCCAAAGCCTTTGACTGTGTCGATCACAATAAACTGTGGAACATTCTGAAAGAGATGGGAATCCCAGACCACCTGACCTGCCTCTTGAGAAACCTGTATGCAGGTCAGGAAGCAACAGTTAGAACTGGACATGGAACAACAGACTGGTTCCAAATAGGAAAAGGTGTACGTCAAGGCTGTATATTGTCACCTTGCTTATTTAACTTATATGCAGAGTACATCATGAGGAACGCTGGGCTGGAAGAAGCACAAGCTGGAATCAAGATTGCTGGGAGAAATATCAATAACCTCAGATATGCAGATGACACTACCCTTATGGCAGAAAGTGAAGAGGAACTCAAAAGCCTCTTGATGAAAGTGAAAGAGGAGACTGAAAAGGTTGGCTTGAAGCTCAACATTCAGAAAACAAAGATCATGGTATCTGGTCCCATCACTTCATGGGAAATAGATGGAAAAACAGTGGAAACAGTGTCAGACTTTATTTTTTTGGGCTCCAAAATCACTGCAGATGGAGATTGAAGCCATGAAATTAAAAGACGCTTGCTCCTTGGAAGGAAAGTTATGACCAACCTTGATAGTATATTAAAAAGCAGAGACATTACTTTGCCAACCAAGGTCCGTCTAGTCAAGGCAATGGTTTTTCCCGTGGTCATGTATGGATGTGAGAGTTGGACTGTGAAGAAAGCTGATCGCCGAAGAATCGATGCTTTTGAACTGTGGTGTTGGAGAAGACTCTTGAGAGTCCCTTATACTGCAAGGAGATCCAACCAGTCCATTCTAGAGGAGATCAATCCTGGATGTTCACTGGAGGGACTGATGCTAAAGCTGAAACTGCAATACTTTGGCCACCTCATGCGACGAGTTGACTCACTGGAAAAGACTCTGATGCTGGGAAAGGTTGGGGGCGGGAGGAGAAGGGGACGACAGAGAATGAGATGGCTGGATGGCATCACCGACTCTGTGGACATGAGTTTGAGTGAACTCCGGGAGTTGGTGATGGACAGGGAGGCCTGGCATGCTGTGATTCATGGGTCGCGGAGAGTCGGACACGACTGAGCAACTGAACTGAACTGAACTTACGTGCATTTCACATAGTACTCAAGTTGATCAATGAAATAACCTCTGTAAGGTGAGTGTTCATATAAATTATTTTACCAAAATAAATCCTCCCTTAAAAAATACTGTTCTTATGGAAAGTTTAATAAAGAAGTTTTGTAAGGAGTCTTCAAACTCAGACTCAGAAATTGCACTAAGAGAATAAAATGAGATATATTGATTATAGGACCCCTTATCTCTATAAAAGTTTTTTAATTAAAAAAAGAACCCAAGGCTGTTCCTGCTCACTGCAGGCAATTAGAGCTGGAAATAGTTTAATGACTAAAGTTCTAATGGAAGAATAGTTAACTATCTTAGGATGGATATTTCCAATACCCAGAGGGATATGACCCTAAACTCAAAGTGAAAAACGTTAATTGACTCAAAAATCATTCTGATGATATGTAGAATTATCTTCATATTCTAAATTCACTATTAGCAGTGAAAATTAGACAGAAACCAGATTTCTAAAATTGGTGAGCATTTTTTGAACTCTCAAAAGTATATTACAGTCATTACCAATTTTACCAATACAGCAAAATAATAAGATCACAGGATTAAAATTCTAAATAATTTGAAAATTCTGTTAATGATTTTCTGTTAGGAAATAATTTTATGCCAGGGACTTCCCTAGCAGTCCATTTACTGTTAAGGACTCTGCACTTCCAATGCAGGGGGCATGGGTTTGATCCTTAGTCTGGGAACTAAGGTCCCACGTGCCACGCAACATGGCCAATAATTTTTCTTTAATTTCCTTTTTAAAATAACATGCATTTATTTGGCTGCACCAGGTATTAGTTGGGGCACACAGGACTCCTCATTGCAGTGCACAGACTCTCAAGTTGTAGCGCGGGCTTAGTTGCTCTGCAGCATGTGGGATCCTAGTTCCCTGACCTGGGATCAAATCCACGTCCCCTGCATTACCAGGCAGATTCTTAACCACGGAACCAATTCTTTTGAAAAACTGTATTTATTTTCCCTCTTCATCAAATTTCTCCATTCTTGTCTCATTAAGAGCTGCTGTAGTCCCCATCCTTTCACTAGTACATGGATGTGTGTCTGGCTGTCCTAAGTGGAGGCAGAATGACCGCCACACTTAAGGACAGAAGCACTGGGGTCAGGCTGCCTCTTTTCAAATCCAGGCTCTATTACTCATCTGGGGTTGACAGTGGGCAGATGGGGCTTCCCTGGTGGCTCAGACAGTAAAGAATCTGCCTGCAGTGCAGGAGACCCAGTTCAGTCCCTGGTTAGGAAGATCCCCTGGAGAAGGAAATGGCAAACCATTCCAGTATTCTTGCCTGGAGAATCGCATGGACAGAGGAGACTGGCGGGCTACAGTCCATGGGGTCACAGAATCAGACACAACTGAGCAACTCACACACATACATACCCACACACACAATGGGCAGATTATTTATTCAAGTATCTATTTCATGATCTGCAAAACACAGATGACACTAACACCTCCCTCACAGAGTCACTGTGAAGGTTGAACAAAGTGATCCACAGAAACTGCCAAGCACTGCTGTTATGACAGTAACTGCCCAGTAAATGGCAGCATTTTTATCATTTCTATACCTCTCTGTTAAGCCTATGATAATTTCCATAAAACAGGTAAAAATAAAACCAAGTCATGTCATATAGAAAACTTTGTGAAATTCTAAGTTTGTCTTTCAGGTGGAAATTACATTACGGAAAAACATCTGGTTTTTGTACTTGCTCTGCATAAAGTACACATAAAATCGAAGGATATCAGATGACTGGCCAGAGAAGAGCACAGCATTGACCTTCATTGACCAAGACTAAAGGATTAAAAAGTTGAAAAGGTGTATCTGTAGATGGCTCAGGCCCTCATCAGCAATAATCAGAAAATACGGACAACTGCCTTCCAGGAAAGTGATCCACTCTCGTGATAAGCACCCAGAAAAGGTTGTTTGAACATTAGTGTTGGTATTATGCTGAAGATGGAGGACTAATGCCGTTCTCAGAGCAAGAAGTTCTGGAAGTTGAAACATGCATGCTCAGCATCCTGGGAGGATGGACAGATAATTGTGAAATCATCATTTCGTTCTCTGCTAACTTCACTGGTTAACATATACCGTGGAAGCCTTTAAAGGAACGGGTTCCAACACAGTCGTGTTCTGATTCACAGTCAGGAAATAGATGCTTGACTGTCATTTCGCAAATACATCCACAAACCCCAGTTTGGGTTTGAATACACGTGTCTCCTTTAACTCAGTATTTACCACACTTTCCCTTTCCACTGTAGTTCTTTTCCTCTCCAATCACACTTCAAAAAGAAAAAGGAAAGAAAACTACCAAAACCAAATGGTGGCTACAAATCATCCACAGGGAAGGATAGGGTGGATCGCCCTGTAGGGATGGTCTCAGGTCATCTGGAAGTAGCACTGGTTTTTATCAAAAGACCACAGCTTGTGCACTGCTTGCAAGAAGTCAGAACGTTCAAACACTTAAAATAATGTAGATCACAAAACAACTAGACAGGCACGCACCAAAACCTTTAGTTGTAGAATGAGAAGGAGGTGGTGTTATACACATATGAAGTCGAAAGTGCTACAATTTCACTAGCCAAGAATCTTCCCTTGGACGTATTTACTGCAGAGCAAATAAGAACAGAGCAATGCTAGCAAGTTTGGCCTTCCTCTGGGCTCACACTGCTGAGTTTTGAAGACAGAGATGGATTTACTTGGAGTTGGGAGGCTAGACTGGAGACCAGCTTGGCCGCCCTCCTCCAGCGTCCTGTATGTCCTGACAGGAAAGCTCCAGTAGGTCAGAAAGAGAGAAACAAACATCAAATAATATCGCTTACACATGAAATCTAGAAAAATGACAGAGTGATCTTATTTGCGAAGCAGAAATTGAGACACAGACATAGAGACAAACGTATGAACCCCAAGAGGGGAGGAGGAAATGGGAGGAGTTGGGAGATTGAGACCGACATTTATACACTCTTGATACCATGTATAAAATAGATGACTCATGAGAACATAGTGTACAGTTCAGGGAACTCTCCTCAGTGCTCTGTGGTGACCTAACCGGGAAGGAAACCTAAGAAAGAGGGCATATATGTATATGTGTAGCTGATTCACTTTGCTGCACGGCAAAAACTAGCAATTTTGTAAAGCAACTATACTCCAATAAAAATGGATAATAATAAATAAATATGAATGTTCTATATCCTCAATTAAAATACAGAGATTGTCAAAAAAGATAAAAGTGCAAAAGCCAAAAAAAAAAAAAAAAACAACCAAAAAATGCTCAACTCAGTCATTTCTGAACACTGGGATTATGGGTAATAACTTTTTCTGCTATCCCCTCTAAATTTTCTAAATTTTCATTGATTTATTTCTCTTTGAAAAAAGAAAAAATAGACTACTTACAAAACAATGTCACTGTAGGTTTTAGTTTTCAAATCACGGAAAAGAACCCCACTGTTGCATGTTATCTTGAAGAAAGCAATGGCAAACTGTCCTCCTTAACTAATTAGATTCATGAGGCAGCATTCAAGCAGGTAGAAGACGTACAGGTCTTGTCCAAACCACCACGAGGGCATGACTGTCTCTGAGCCCACCCATGTGTCTACACGGGCACTCTTTTTCCTCCTAACAGACACTTCACTAGCTTCACTACTTTCCATCTCTGTGAGGAAATTCACCTCTACACAGCCGACAGGCCAAACCTGGTCCCTGGTCCCTGGTGGTGTAATGGCTCAGACTCAGCACTCTCCCCGCACTGACCAGCCACAGGCTCTGGTGGGGACCTGAAACCCTGCTCCAAGTCACTGCAGGGCGAGGCCCACTGTGACCAGCAGCCTGGGGGGCCCACACTGCTGGCCGTCAGGAGGGGGGCAGGCCACAGTTTAAGGAGTCTGCTATCTCTACAAGCTGGCGAAGCAAGGAAACGGATTCTCCTGGAGAGCCTCCGGGGACCGGCACTCCTGCACCTTGACTTTAGCCCCATGGGACTGACCTGCAGAACTGTAAGGAAATGCATGGGGCTGTTTCAAACCACTAGATCTGTTGTACTTTATCACAATATTGTAAACTAATATGGTCAGAAAGTGATAACACATTTGTCAGCAGCAGAAATATGGACTTTGTGTTATAATAAGAGGTAGCATTAGCCAAAGCCACTATGTGTTCAAAATATGCTGACCTCTTTACATTTGTTCCCACAGTAACCTTCATAACAATACCATGAGATATGCACTATTATTTTTATCATTTCATAAATGAGATAAAAAAAAAACTTAGAGGGGTAACATAGCAGTAAATGTCACCAAGATCCAAAACCCTGTCTGGCCCACAGGTCTGCCCACAGTTTTCTCTGTGACCTGATCCACCCTTCAAGCTCCTCAACTGAGAGCCTTTCACTGAAGGACAACTGATTTCACTCTGGCTTCTCCTTCGGGTCACTTGTTGAGATGGGAAGTGTTCCGGTATGTATGGTATTCTGTGGTTGTTCAGGGTTTTTAATGAGTTGAGGAAGTGAAGCCTCAGCAACCCCTGACCCAGTCCTTCCCCTTCCACCCAGCATATTTCAATAGCACCAGAAGCTCTAGTCTCACTTTCCACTTCAACAACCTACTCCTGTGACCACACCTGGACCTTGTCCAGCATGTCGACAATCACAAATCCCTCTCTGTGAGTGTCAGCCCCTCCCTCCAGCTGCCTCCCCTGGGGACCTCCCAGAAGCGGGTCCTGTTGGGTGAGCTCCGAGTCAGCACCTCTCCATGCCGCTGCGGGCTCTCCTCCATACCTTGCCTGCAGCTGAGAATCTGGATCCACTTTCCCCAGCGTTCTCTCTGGACACAGGGGTAGTTAACCCTGCTCGTGTCCCATCAGACTGTTTGTAGACATAGCTGATGCCTTTCCCCCAAGACTTCTGCATGTTCTACAGTGATGGTAGAACTGATGGTACAACTCCACAATCCTTGACATTCTTCTCCAGTCCTCTCTGATGACAGGACATCTCTGTTTTCAGTTCTCTCTCAACTTTGTGATGAACACACACCCTCTCGGTCTTAGAGTCTGAGAATACACCAGGCACTACCAGACCCAACACTAACCCCCTACGATGGGACCAGGCACTGCCTCAAACATCCCAGTTCCTTCTTCCTCAGCCTGTTGTACTTCCCCTAGACCCCGGCAACTGGAAGCCACTGCTGTTCATTCCACTAGCAGACTCAGGTCACTTCCATTGAAAATGCCACCAAGATCCACCTCCTGTGGCACTTCCTCCCTCCTCTTTTTGGCATGGCTCCCCCCTGTGGTCCACACACATTGTCTGCACCCCCTCCCTTTCCTCTGAGTCCTTGGGATCCTTTAGTCCTTGACACTGCTCTTCAAACACCAGGGATGCTCAGTGGTAGAGCAATCCAGACGATGCTCCCCTGGTTCACAGAGCGCTGGCCTCTCTCTGAGACACGCGGAACATTTCTGCCAGTCTCTCCTCTCCTAAGAGCTTCTTCTCCCTGGGTGTCAGTTACAGTATTCTTCCCTAGATCTATTTCTCTTACTCTCTTCTCTTGGGATTAGCGTGATCACTGCTCAAATTAGAAGCCTGAAGATCGCTGGGCATCTTCACTCAAATCCCAGTGAACCTGAGCTCCTAGCACCAAGAGAATCTGGCACCTCTGTGCTCCTGTTTTCCCAGACTGGCACAAGCATCACCACGCTCACACGGATGGCTGAAACAAGCGCTTCCCTGCCAGACTGCTGGCGGTCTCCCCATCCCATTTCCACCTGGTGTCTGGGCCACTGGTGAGCATGTAAGATGGAGCCTGACTGACCCTGTTGAACACACTTCAATGCTTTCTAAATCAACCTCATTATGCTTCCTTTTTGGGACCTTCCAACCATTTGATAAGCCTCCTTCCACTGATGAATCTAAAAAAGAGTGAATATATGTGTATGCATAATTGATTCACTTTACTGTACATCTGAAATGCACAACCACAAACATTGTAAATCAACTCTATTCCAATAAAAAAATTGTTTTTAAATTTTCTTCTCAGTTCTTTGGGACTTCATTCTATTTTGAAAGATCCCAAGTATGTGTAAAATATCAGTAAGATGTGTATGCTTTCCTCCTACTCATCCGTCTTGTGTCAGTTTAATGCTTAGGCTCAGTCACACACCCTAAGAGACCAGAGGAGGTCTGTCCTCCTCTACAGCTTCCCAGGTGGCTCAGTGGTAAAGAACCTGCCTGCCAATGCGGGAGACACAAGAGATGCAGGTTCAGTCCCTGGGTTGGGAAGATCCCCTGGAGGAGGGCATGATAACCCACTTCGATATTCTTGTCTGGAGAATTCCATGGACAGAGGAGCCTGGCGGGCTACAGTCCACGGGATCGCAGAGTCAGACACGCCTGAGCACACAGGGTACACACGGGATTTTAGGTCTCACAATACCTTGACATCCTTTTAAACCTTGGTGATGACTCATATCTTTAGGGATCAGGACAAATGCTCCTCAGGAAGCAAAGTAGGCCCCTGACAAGGCGGGACAGGGTCAGGTGGGGAAGTGGCCACTGGAAACAAGACCCTGAGAGGTTCCCATCCTCGTGGTTGCTAACGGTGGTTGGGGTGTCTGAGTGGTGGGGGGGCTGTTGGGGGAAGCGCAGTCCCCAGGGGCAGAAAGTTCGCTTGACTGGTGCCTGCAATGGTGACACTCACAGCAGGTGGGAATGTGGCCTGTGCTGCTGTTTGACTTCAATCTGAGCTCTGGAGGAGTCCCTTGGTCATAAAACTAAACCAATTAGACCGGCTGCCGGGGGTGTGTGTGGAAGGGTGCCTGAGCACTCCCTTCAAGCCTAGCAATGCCTTCTGAGATGGGCAGGAATCCTTGCTGTGCATGACATCTGGATGACATCTAGGACTCCCAAGGGGATGAGGCATGTCCCAGGAGGTCTGTCTAGGGGTTAGCAGATGTAGACAAGTCTGCTACTGGCTCTCGGTTTGGGTTTATGCAAAGCAAAGATCTCTGGAGTCCTTCCACCCAAAGGGAGGGCCTTCCAGGCCAGGGGCAGGCACACGTGGAGATGCCCAGACAGGGCCCCTGGTCAACCAGCCTTGGAGCTGAGACCGTGGCGGAAGGGCAGCCAACTGTTCAGCTGTGGGCCCCTCCTCCGCCAGGACACCTGGTTTGAGAGATGGGAGAGTAGCCCCACACCTCTGAGTTTCTGCACACACACTGGCAGTATCTCCATCTACAGAATCTGCCAACTTCCGTTTCTGTGCACTCAGGCAATCCCTGGGTGTCCCCAGGCAGCTGAATGGTCTGGGATCAGGGTCCCAGACCCCAGTGGAATAGTCTCCTCCAACTACCCAGCATCTGGCCTGGACTGAGGGCAGGGGCACAAAGGACAAATCCTACTCCAGGGCAGGACCTGCGGATCCCCAGGTTCAGCCCCACACCCCCGCCCTCCACAAGCGGCCTACTCCCAATTCCACACTGTGGGGTGTTGCTGTTACCGACCGAATCGGGGAGGGCAGAGTTCAGACGGTCACAGGCTCAGGGTTCTGAGCACCCCTTTTCCAGGATCCTGAGTGCAGGGCTGAGGAATGCAGCACTTGACGTCACAAGCCTGGAGGTACCTGTAGCCACTGCAGGTGGTCAGGTACTGAGGAGTCACGAGAGGAGGCCTCTTCAGCGAAGGAGTGGGGAGGGCACTTCTGGAATGCTCACTGAGCTCAGTGGGGGCAGGTTTTACAGCGTGTGCTGCAGGGGCCTCCATGAGACAGTGACTTGCCAGTCACACCAGCAGTCAGGTGAAATGAGTGGATGCAGGTCGTATTGTCCCCAGGACCCAACCGGGACTAAAAGCCGTCAGCATTGTGCCCACACATTAGATGGGGGCCGGTCACCAGTTCTCTGCACTCCTTGTCGGCAGTGGAGCCCTCAACTCACCAATCAGATCCTGAGCCCCGCTCAGGGCCGGCACCGTCTGTCTGTGCAGCATCCACACCCAACACACACTGGGCACTTTGTCAACATCCGTGAGTCCAAGATGAGCACTTCAGTGACAGCAGGGCTCTCCTCAGATGAGGCCATCAGTGCTGTCACACCTGTGCCCCTGGAGAAAGGTGACACGGCTAAGACGTCATCCACAAGGCACGGGCACATCCAGGCTGCCGCCCGCTCCCCAGGGAGCCAGGCCCTTCAGAGACGGGACACTGCACACAGCAGAGGGGCTGTGGGAACAGACACAGAACAGAACAGCTGTGCATTTCTGTGACAGACACGCGCCAACTGCTGTTGGATGGAGTGACGGGGGATGGGGGCTTCCTGGAGCCATGAAGGCAGTGGATCCACGGTGGGGGCTGAGAACACACCAAGGTGGGCTGGTACCTGGAGAGCCAGTGAGGACTACCACCCCTTCATCACTAGGTCAATGGTGGTGCAGCGGTAAAGAATCCACTTGCCAAGCAGGAGATGCAGGATTGATCCCTGGATCGGGAAGATCCCCTGGAGAAGGAAATGACACCCCACTCCAGTATTCTTCCCTGGAGAATCCCATGGACGGAAGAGCCTGGCAGGCTATAGTCCATGGGGTCGCAAAGAGCCGACACAACTGAGTACACACACACACAGATATGATTCAGTTCATAAAAATTATTTGTCAAGAGTGCAGCAGTTGAATACTACGCTATTTCACTTTTTACTTTTTTTTTCTGATTATGCTGTTAATATTGTTTCAGGAGTTTACCTAACATGTGGCTTTCTCAGCAATCTCAAGACTTACTTTTTCAGATGTAATTGAATTTGTTGGTCTTGCCAAGAAGCATGTGGCATTTTAGTTTCCTGAATAAGGATTGAACTTGTACCTATTGCATCAGAAGTTCAGAGTCTTAACCACTGAGCCATCAGGGAGTCCCAAAATGAATTTTTTTTAACACCAAGATAGTCTCATGCTTTCTTAAGATCATAAAGTCAACACTTTTTATTACCAACAGAGTTGTTTACTGAATTTGCTTTGGTTTGAATTGTGTAATAATAATCTGAGTATTAAATATACAAATTATAAACAATGGAATTAATCAGTTTTTATGTATCCCTATGGAAAAGCATCACCAATAATATACTAACCTCTTCATCATGAAGAAACAGATGAAACATTTAAACACAATCACAGGCTCAAGTAGCAAGCAAAGATGAGCCCCCGGGTGTGTGACATTTCTGACACAGGCTTCTCCAACACCTGCTCATCAGTCCATCAGAGGAAACCTCGGAGCTGAAGACCTGCCAGCTCCCTGCAGATTCCTTCCCAAAATAGCAGGCGCTGAGCAAAGAGCAAGTCCGGCCGCAGCAGGCCAGGGCAGATCCAGGGTTTCTGTGGCCAGCAAATGGCCCCCACGCTGGTCTTTTCTCAGCGTCTAAATCATTCTCTGCTCCGACAGCCACTTTCCCCCTTTGACACGTTCTTCCTTCCTGTCTGCTTTCCCTGGGGAGTCCCGGCCACATGGTCCAGGCCAGGCTCTGTGGGGAGCTGCCCCTGAAGATGTAGGCAGCCGCCCCATGTCCCTGCTTGTTGCAGCAAATGCTCCCCAGGCAAGTCTGATGCTTCCCACCCCATGTCTCCCCAAGGCAGAGAAAATAAGAACTCTAGAAGCAGAGGCTGTCAGCTGGGATGAGGCTGTGAAGTCTCAAAGCCACTATTAGACATCAAATTATCCTGGCAGACCTACCTTCCCCTCTAATGGAGAAAAAAGCCAAACCACCTCTTCCCATCAAGGCTTTCAGTTCAGTTCAGTTCAGTTCAGTCACTCAGTCGTGTCCGAACCTTTGCGACCCCATGAATCTCAGCATGCCAGGCCTCCCTGTCCATCACCAACTCCCGGAGTTCACTCAAACCCACCTCCATCGAGTCGGTGATGCCATCCAGCCATCTCATTCTCTGTCATCCCCTTCTCCTCCTGCCCCCAATCCCTCCCAGCATCAGACTCTTTTCCAGTGAGTCAACTCTTCGCATGAGGTGGCCAAAGTACTGGAGCTTCAGCTTTAGCATCAGTCCTTCCAATGAACACCCAGGATTGATCTCCTTTAGAATGGACTGGTTGGATCTCCTTGCAGTCCAAGGGACTCTCAAGAGTCTTCTCCAACACCACAGTTCAAAAGCATCAATCCTTCGGTGATCAGCTTTCTTCACAGTCCAACTCTCACATCCATACATGACCACGGGAAAATCCATAGCCTTGACTAGACGGACCTTGGTTGGCAAAGTAATGTCTCTGCTTTTTAATATGCTATCTAGGTTGGTCATAACTTTCCTTCCAAGGAGTAAGCATCTTTTAATTTCATGTCTGCAATCAGCATCTGCAGTGATTTTGGAGCCCAAAAAAATAAAGTCTGACACTGTTTCCACTGTTTCCCCATCTAGACATCAAATTATCCTGGCAGATCTGCCTTCTCCTCTAATGGAGAAAAAAGCCAAACTATCTCTTCCCATCAAGGCTTTACTTCCTTTTATTTATATCGACTCAACTTAAAACAGTGCAGTCTGCCACCATAAAAAAAAAAAAAGATGCTGTAGGCCTCCCTGTTGATGCAGTGGACAAGAATCTACCTGCCAATGCAGGGGACAAAGGTTCAATACTGGTCCAGGAAGATTCCACACACCACAGAGCAACTAAGCCTGTGCTGCACAACTACCGAGCCTGTGCTCCGGAGCCCGGGAGCCGCAGCAACTGAAGCGCACATGCCCTGGAGCTGTGCTCACAAAAAAAGAACCACCATACTGAGAGGCCCGCGCAGCGAGAGAGCAGCCCCGGCTCACTGCCAACTGGAACAAAGCTGCACAGCAATGAAGATCCGGCACGGTAAAAAAAACAGATGAAGTTTAAAAGATGCTGCACTTTAAATAAAGCATTCATACTGTAAACACAGACGATTATTATTTCTTCTCATTATCATTCTACAGAGAGTTTTTTGCCAGGAGCCAGCGAGGGAAATCCTACCCATGGCAAAGGTCAATTGGGGAAGAGGCCTGACGGGCAAAGGCTAATCAGGACTTGAGGAACCCCCTGGACTTACCTGAGCATCTACCCCAAAGAAAACCGGAGTCTGACTGCCTTACTATTTTACGCCTCTTACCAAGTCCTCTAATACTTACAGGGGCTTACCCCGCAACCACCTTTCTCTGAAAACAGTAATTCAGAGCTGTAGTTTAAAAGTTCTCCTCTCCTCGGCTTAATAGGAGTGTTCCAATCCAAGCCCCTCTGATAGCTTTCTAACTAGTATGACAAGTTTGTCTGGGCTCTTACAACTATGAATGTGACTGTTTACAGCCTCCCAGCCACACAAGGACACAAAGCCTAATATTCTAAAATACAGGAATTTGTTGAAGAAGTTAAAATCATTAGAATAGTACTAAAAAAGATTTCATTGTTGAATCAATGCTGGCTGCAAAGTTTCCATATTTTCTATCTATTGTATCCTTGGAAATATATTAATCACATATAGAGAAAATAAGTAGTAGCCTTTGATTTAACCACATCAGATCTTAAGTTAATAAATTCCTTTCTTGTAGCTCACTACACCTGTACCTTATAGGAATGTAACTTTGTCATGTGTCTAGCACCTGACTTTAGGAAAATCACCTTAAAAGAATATAAGACGTTTTCTAGCTAACTAAGCTTTGTTAGGAGAGAGGGCCATAAACTGTTAGCAGGCCTCCTGGCCAGAAGATGATGTAAACCACCTAAAACTTTTGTATATCACGAGACATACAAAAATAAGCCCTGATCCTGATAAGGGTCAAGACTGCTCACCCACGTGATTTTGGTGTGAATCTATACCTCCCTTTCTCTGTTTCTTATGCGCACAACTTAGGGTATAAAAGCAGCACTGGAAAATAAAGTTTTGGGCCTTGCTCACTGAAGCTTGGTCTCCCCATGTCGTTCTTTCTCTTTTTCCGTCCTTTTCTCTATTCTTCTTTTTCTGGTTGAGATCCTTGGAGCGCTGGGCCCTCTGCATTTACTTATCTGCCTGGGCTTTTAAGACTCACTAGAGGGGGTGCCCTGGTGGGGTACCTCCAGTGATTCGAGAGGGCGCCTGTGGCCTACGTAAACAGAGCAAACCCCGTGCTGGGGTTTTATTGGTTTCCTGCGTAAACCAAGGAATCATCAGCCCCTGTCTCTCTCTTTCTCTCTCTCTCTCTCTCTGACGCTGATGCCGTTCATCCCGAGGATACCCTGGGCCATATCGAGGCTGATCCCCGATAGTTTTTCCTATGCAATTATAAACATTTCATTCACATCACTTTCTATGACCACTTTAAACTCCATGAAATTACTTGGCCAGTCCATACCCTGGAGATTGAGGCTGTTTGTTATTAACTGCCTGCTACTATAAATCCTGTTGTACAGACCATGGCATCACACATGTCCTCAAAGAAGAGCAGGAAACAGTGAGTGGGTCAAAGTATGCTGTAAAGTGTGAGCATTTAAAGTGCGCAGATGCTAACCCACTTACAAAGGGACTAAAGATCTGCCAGTCCACAGATGAGAGCTGGCCCCACATAGAGGACACTTCGTTTCAAGTATTTAAAGTCAGTGAGGGTCATTTAATGCTCTGGATGAAAACACATGAGGTTTGAGGCTGTTGCTCTAAGCCTCTAAATTTGAGAGTAGTTTCTTGTAGAGCAATACACACTGATACATATTTTGATCTGGGATTTTGGAAGCGGAGGACATAAGTGTTGCTGAACAATCAAGGGGTAGACAGTGAACAGAGGTGGAAAGAAGATAAAATCACAGATAGGAAGCAAGACTCCAGGGTATGGAACTGACAGACAAGTGGGTGCTGGCGTCACCCAGGATTATGGCAGGACTTGAGGTAAAGAAGAAAGCCAAGAGCCCAGATGGGTTCAAGGTCTTGATTCAACAAGGTGGCTGGAGGACAGTCCATTCCCACGGCCAGCATGTGAAAGAGCAGGGCTTTTTATGAAGAAGCAATAGCATCGAGGCTGAACTGGGGCCCCAGGACAGGCCTCCGACTCCCCTCCGCATCTCCCAGCCTCAGAGGCACGTGGAATGGCTGCGGGGTAAATGGGAAGCACGTGGGACTTCCCTTCACAGCGTCAGCTCAGTCAGGCACTGCAAGGCCAGAAGCAGAGAGGCCAGGGAGAGGCCAGCAGCTCTGTCACTGGAGTTCCAGGAGGAGAGCAGACCACGCAGGGCCACTCAGAGGAAGCACTGGGGTCAGTCAGGGGCAGAGGAGAGGGGAACAGTGGGCGGTGCCTGGCCTGTGGTTTCCAGGCAAAGGAGCTGGTGAGGCAGGGGGAGCAGCCTAGTCCAGGCTCCAAATAAGTTCCACCAGTTCTGGTGGTCTGGCTCCTGCCTGGGGGTGATAAGGGCGGGTGCATGGTGGGCTGGAGTGTGTGAGTTCTATATAGGAGGAGGTTGGGGTGTGGGCTTGAGGCACTGGACAAGAAAGGGAAATTAGCAGCTCCTAGTGGAGAAGGCCGGAGAAGGCAATGGCAAGCCACTCCAGTACTATTGCCTGGAAAATCCCATGGATGGAGGAGCCTGGTAGGCTGCAGTCCGTGGGGTCGCTAAGGGTCGGACCCGACTGAGCGACTTCACTTTCACTTTTCACTTTCACACATTGGAGAAGGAAATGGCAACCCACTCCAGTGTTCTTGCCTGGAGAATCCCAGAGACGGGGGAGCCTGGTGGGCTTCCGTCTACGGGGTCACACAGAGTCGGACACGACTGAAGTGACTTAGCAGCAGCAGCAGCAGCAGTGGAGAAGGCAATAGCAACCCACTCCAGTGTTCTTGCCTGGAGAATCCCAGGGACGGGGGAGCCTGGTGGGCTGCCGTCCAGGGGGTCACACAGAGTCAGACACGACTGAAGCGACTTAGCAGCAGCAGCAGTAGTGAGGGCCTCAGAACTGGCCAAATTAACGTGTTACAAACTGTACTACACTCACCACGGCCACAGCTGCTGTGGCCAGCCGCACAGTCACTCCAGGGGCCGCCCCACCTGCCTGCACAGTCTCATCACAACAGGAGGGGCGTGCTGCCCCGCCTGGCCACAAGAGCCCACCGGCAGTCTATTATGCTGTCTGCTCCTTCAAGACCAGAAGAGAGAGCTGATTCACCTAATACATAGAAACAGAGAGTTAGGCAACATAAGGAGATGTGTTCCAATCAAAAGAACAAGACAAAAAAAATCTCAGAAAAACAATTAAATGAAACAGATACAAGCACTCTAACTGATAGAGTTCAAAGTCATAGTCCTGAAAGTACTCACTGAATTCAAGGAAAGGATGATGAATAAACACAGTGAGAACTTCAACAGAGAGATGGAAAGAAACCAAACAGTCGTGTTTCTGAGCTGAAAAACACACCAGAGAGGTTCAACAGCAGGTAGGAGGGAATCAACAAACTGGAAGACAGACCAGAGGAACTCACCCAGACAGAGCAGCAAAGCGAAAAAACAAAGCTACCTTAAGGGGACCTGGGGACAACATCAACAGAATAACATTTGCATTAAAGGGGCCCCAAGAGGATAAGAGGAAGAGCAAGAGATGAAAATTATTAGAAGAAACAGTGTCTGAAAACTTCCCCAATCTGAGGAAGGAAACACATCTAGGTCCAGGAAGCCCAGAGAGTTCTGAATAAGATTAACCCAAGGCACAGGAACACTAAAGTGGTAAAGATTCAGGATAAAGCTGTTGCTCTTGTCTAGTCTCTCACTCATGTCCAACTCTTTGTGACTCTATGGACTTCAGCCCACCAGGCTCCTCTGTCCATGGGATTCTCCAGGCAAGAATACTGGAGAAGGTTGCCATGCCCTCCTCCAAGGATCTTCCCAACCCAGGTTCAAACCCTCGTTTCCTGCATTGGCAGGGGGGTTCTTTACCTCTGAGCCACCTGGAAAGCCCAAATCAGCCACAGGTATACACATGTCCCCTCCCTCTTGAACCTGTGTTTATAAATAAGCTTTTATTGAGATGAGGATGCTCTGACACCTCCCACAGCCCAGGGAGTTATCCTTACTGAGCCCTTAAGGCCTGCAACGGAGAAGGCAATGGCACCCCACTCCAGTCCTCTTGCCTGGAAAATCCCATGGATGGAGGAGCCTGGTAGGCTACAGTCCATGGGGTCGCTGAGGGTCGGACACAACTGAGCAACTTCACTTTCACTCTTCACTTTCATGCATTGGAGAAGGAAATGGCAACCCACTCCAGTGTTCTTGCCTGGAGAATACCAGGGACAGGGAAGCTTGGTAGGCTGCCATCTATGGGGTCACACAGAGTCAGACACAACTGAAGTGACTTAGCAAGCAAGCAAGCAAGGCCTGCAAAGTGGGTCTTAAACTGGAAGAAACCCAGATTCTCCTCACCAGGTCTGTGTTGTTGTTTAGTCACTCAGCCATATCCAACTCTTTGTGACCCCATGGACTGTAGCCCACCAAGCTCCTCTGTCCATGGGATTTCCCAGGCAAGGATACTGGAGCAGGTTGCCATTTCCTCCTCCAGGGGATCTTCCCAACCCAGGGATTGAACCCTCACCTCCTGCATTGGCAGGCAGATTCTTTACCACTGAGCCACCTGGGAAGCCCTTAAGGATAAAGAAAGCATCCTAAATGCAGCAGGAATAAAACAACTTGATACATACTAGAGAACCCCCATGAGGTTACCAGCAGATTTTTCAGCAGAAAACTTACAAAAAACGTTTTTTTAATGGAAAAAATAAATACAAAAAATTAAACAACACTGTTGAATAATCAACTGGTCATCAAGTAAACCAAAGGAAGAATTTAAAACTAGAAACCAATGCGAGCAGAAACACAACACACGGAAATCTACTGGGGGAAGTCTGTGACATAAAGAACCAAAGGCCTGGGCTTAGCCTGGGGGCGGAAGCAGCTGCTTCGGCCTTCAGGGAACAAGCTGGGGAGATGAGACTGGGGGAGGTGGGGGCAAAAGGAGAAGAAAGCCTATAGAGATCAAATTTGGGGGGAGCACCCTGGGGAGCACCGTAGGGACAGTGCCCATGGTTCCCAGGGGTGCACAGCACTCCAAGCCAGGCTGCCCACTGGAGAAGGGGAGCCTGACCTCTGGGAGGGCCCCACTTCCCTGTAGGCTGAGTGGCCTCTAGAGTTCTGGTTTGTGTGGAAGGAGGAAGGCAGAGAGAGCAGCAGAAGAAGGAAGCCAAGGGTCTCCCCACCCCGCCTGCACGTGGGGAAGGGAGGGAAACTGGCCAATGCCCGGAAGAGAAGCAGGAGGGACAGCCAAAGGACTAGGGCTCCAGGAGCACTAACTCGGGCTGCCCATACACGCGTTACTAATCGTCTTCCATGACAATTTGACAAGAGGTACCAAGATCCCCACATTTTCAGTAGCTTTTTGGCCAGTAATCCCACTTTCCTTTTCAGAAAATCTAAGAATTTCACTCCAGATTAGAAGGAAATGTTTAAACACACAATTCTTGAGACCAATAGCATTTATGATATAAAACCTGAAAATTATCCTAATGCTCTGTAATAATGGAGTGATTATATAAACTATAGTAGGTCACTCGAACAATATTTAACAGTAATAAAAATTATGATTTCACCGTGCTGTGAGAAAAATGGAAATACCTTTAAGGTAAAATAATGCACAGTATATATAGTATGATTGCAACCATACAAGAAACCACCACAGGGACTTCCCTGGAGGTCCAGTGGATAAGACTCCATGCTCCCAACACAGGGCACCCAGGTTTGATCCCTAGGTCAGGGAACTAGACCCTACATGTTGCAATGACAACCCGGCTAAGTCAAATTTTTTAAAAAATGAAATGAAAAAAGAGAGGGAAACAACCACAACAAAATCTACGCCCTAAAATAAAATAGTAGCAGAAATTAAGTCAAAATACTGAGAGTTATCAGCATCAATTTGAGAGGGAGGCTAGGAGTACATATTATCTATTTTTCTTCAGTTTTCCAATTTTTCTTATAATTTTATAATAAACAGAAAAAATAAATGCATAAATGGATTTTCTAGTTCTAAGAACAACACAATGTTAACCAAGTTTCATGGCTGATGACACAGAAACATGCTCTCAGCAGAGGGAGGAAGGAAAGAGAGGAATGCTCTCATGCTTCAAAAAAACAGAGGTATTGTGGAAATAAAGCAATGTGTTGAAAATAGGACCTGATTGGTTCATCAACTAATTAGATCTGGCATTATTCCAAGATGAATCTTTTTATTTTTTTTCCTTTGGGATGTAATTGCTCTGCAATGCTGTGTTAGTTTCTGCTGTACAACATAAATCAGCTGTTGCTGTTGTTCATTCTCCAAGTTGTGTCCGGCTCTTTGTGACCCATGGACTGCATATACCAAGTATACCAGGCCTCCCTGTCCCTCATCATTTCCCAGAATTTGCCCAAACTCATATCCATTGAATCCATGATGCCATCCAACCATCTCAACCTCTGTCTCCTCCTTCTCTTCCTGCCCTCAATCCTTCCCAGCATCAGCGTCTTCCCCAATAGCCAGCTCTTCATATCAGGTGGCCAAAGTATTGGCGCTTCAGCTTTAGCATCAGTCCTTCCAATGAGTATTCATGGTTGATTTCCTTTAGGGTTGACTGGTTTGATCTCCTTGCTGCCCAAAGAACTCTCAAGAGTCTTCTCCAGCACCAAAGTTTGAAAGCATCGATTCTTCAGCACTCTGACTTCTTTATGTTCCAACTCTCACATCTGTACATGACCACTGGAAAGATCATAGGTTTGACTATATGAACCTTTGTCAGCAAAGTGATGTCTCTGCTTTTTAATACACTGTCTAGGTTTGTCATAGCTTTCCTTCCAAGAAGCAAACTTTTTTAAATTTCATGGCTTCAGTCACCATTCACAGTGATTTTAGAGCCCAAGAAAAGGAAATCTGTCACTGTTTCCACCTTTTCCCCTTCTATTTGCCATGAAGTGATAGGGCTGGATGCCATGATCTTAGTTTTTTTGAACACTGAATTTTAAGCTGTCTTTTTCACTGTCATCTTTCACCTTCATCAATAGGCTCTTTAGTTCCTCTTTGCTTTCTGCCATAAGGGTGGTGGCATCTGCATATCTGAGTTTACTGATATTTCTCCCAGCAATCTTGATACCAGCTTGTGCTTCATCCAGCCTGGCATTTCATATGATGTGCTCTGCATAGAAGTTAAATAAGCAGGATGACAATATATGGCCTTGATGTACTCCTTTCTGAATTTTGAACCAGTCAGTTATTCCATATAAGGTTCTAACTGTTGCTTCTTGACCTGCATACAGGTTTCTCAGGAGACAGGTAAATAGGTCTGTTATTTCCATCACTTTAAGAGTTTTCCACAGTTGGTTATGACCCACAGAGTCAAAGGCTTTAGCATAGTCAATGAAACAGAAGTATATGTGTTTCTGGAATTCCCTTGCTTTCTCTATGATCCAGTAAATGTTGGCAATTTGATCTTTGGTTCCTCTGCCTTTTCTAAACCCAGTTTGTACATCTGGAAGTTCTCAATTCAAGTACTCCTGAAGCCTAGCTTGAAGGATTTGGGGCATTACCTTGTTAGCATGTGAAATTAGCACAATTGTGTAATAGTTTGAACATTCTTTAGTACTGCCCTTCTTGGGAACTGGGATGAAGACTGACCTTTTCCAGTCCTATGGCCACTGCTGAGTTTTCCAAACTTGCTGACATATTTCATGCAACACTTTAATAGCATCATATTTTAGGATTTTTAAATAGCTCAGCTGGAATTCCATCACCTCCACTAGCTTTATTAGCAGCAGTGCTTCCTTAAGCCCCTTCACTTCACACTCCAGAATGTCTGGCTCTGGGTGTGTGACCACACCTTCTTGGTTATCCGGGTCACTAAGATTTTTTTTGTACAGTTCTTTTGTGTATTCTTGCCATCTCTTCTTGATCTCTTCTGCTTCTATGACATCTTTACCATTTCTGTCCTTTATTGTACTGTCTTTTCATGAAATGTTCCTTTGATATCTCCAATTTTCTTGAAGAGATCTCTAGTCTTTCCCCTTTTGTTGCTTTCGTCTATTTCTTTGCACTGTTCATTGAAGAAGCCCTTCTTGTCTCTCCTTGCTATTCTCTGGAACTCTGCATTCAGTTCGGTGTACCTTTCCCTTTCTCCCTTGCCTTTAGCTTCTCTTCTTTTCTAAGCTATTTGTAAGGCCTCCTCAGACAACCAATTTGATTTCTTATATTTGTTTCTTTCAGATTGTTTTGGTCAGTGCCTCCTGTGCAATATTATGAACCTCTGTCAATAGTTCTTCAGGCACTGTTTACCAGATCTAATCCCTTGAATCTATTTGTCACCTCCACTGTATAATCACAAGGGATTTGATTTAGGTTATACCTGAATGGCCTAATGGTTTTCTCCACTTTCTTTAGTTTAAGCCTGAATTTTGCTATAAAGAGCTGATGATCTGAGCCACAGTCAGCTCCAAGTCTTATTTGTGCTGACTGTATAGAGTCTCTCCACCTTTGGCTGCAAAGAATGTAATCAATCTGATTTTTGTATTGATGTCCATGTGTAAAGTTGTCTCTGGTGTTGCTGGAAAAGGGTGTTTGCCATGACCAGTGTGTTCTCTTGGCAGAATTCTGTTAGCTTTTGCCCTGCTTCATTTTGGACTTTAAGGTCAAACTTGCCTGTTACTCCAGGTATCTCTTGACTTCCTATTTTTGCATTCCAATCCCATTAGATGAATAGGACATCTTTTTTGGTGTTAGTTTTAGGAGGTCTTGTAGGTCTCCATAGAACTACTCAACTTCAGCTTCTTCAACGTCAATGGTTAGGGCATAGGCTTGGATTACTGTAATGTTGAATGGTTTACCTTGGAAATGTACAGAGATCGTTCTGTTATTTTTGAGGCTGCACCCAAGTACTGCGATTTTGGACTCTTCTGTTGATTATGAGGGCTACTCCATTTCTTCTAAGGGATTCTTGCCCATGGTAGTAGGTATAATGGTCATCTGAATTAAATTCACCCATTCATGTCCATTTTAGTTCACTGATTCCTAAGATGTCAATGCTCACTCTTGCCATCTCTTACTTAATTAACCACGTCCAATTTATCTTGATTCACGGACCTAATATTCCAGGTACTTATGCAACACGGTTCTTTACAGCACCAGATTTTACTTTCATCACCAGACACATCCACAACAGCTGTATGCATATCCCCTCCCTCTTGAATCTCCCTCCCAGCCAACTAGCCTCCCTCCTACTATCTTGCCTTTCTAGGTTATCACAGAACACTGACCTGAGCTCCCTGTGATATACGGCAGTTTCCCACAACATGAATCTATTTTAAAGGTGATCATGCTCTTTACCTGTCATCTTGAAACAAAATATAAGCTAGTAAGAAGTACAGTTAGCATTTTTAAGAATACACAGACACACCCAATCCTAGAAGAACAGGCTCTCCAAGCCAGGGCAGCAGAGCAGCGAAGCCACACAGAGAGAACCACGTGCACACAAACCTCCCCCTGCAAGGCTAGGCCTTCGCACTGCCTGCTCAAAGCACAGAAGGTGCTCAAGAGCAGCAGGTGACCGTCTATGGGAAGGACAGAGGGAGCAAGTGATGACTATGTTCACCTGGGGAGCAGTCATGTTTTTGTATCTGGGACAGATGTATATTTCACTGAAGGTGCTGTATGACTTTCTCTGTTTTTTAGAGTAAGATGATTATTCAGATGGCATAGCAAAGCTTCACGCGACCCACAGGAGAAAGGAAGATGTTAGCACGAGCCCCTGACTTTGGACGTTTAACGTGGAAAGAGACTATGGAAGAGGTTCTGAAAGGTTCAGTTTTGAAATACAAGTTTGATGGACTGTAATCAATAAGAAACTGTTCTGAGGGGTTCAGTGCCTCAGACCAGACTAAAGGCTGCCTTCTGTGACCTTACCAACCAGAGACAAACTGCCCGCATCTCAGCATATCATGCTCTTTATGGGACCTGGATTGATCAGATGGCAGATGAGACTTAATGTTCATTTCTGGGAACCATATTAGGATAGACTCTGGCAGATTAGAAACTTGGAGCAGTTAATGCAAGAGCAGTCTAGTTTTTAGTGTACACTTTCCTAATTGAGGAGGTCAGTAAAATTATCATTTATCATCTCAAAAGTCAAAATGAGAAATTAGCTGTACTTTCAACCTAGTTTTCTCAAAGCTTTACACCACTGTCGACTGTAATGAACTGCTAGGCAAGAGAGCCCCTTTCTTCCTTTTTCTGATCCTCAAATGGAAAAAGGTGATTTGCATAAGAAATTCTGGAAAATAAAGTAAAACATGAAGGGATAGTCATCGTTCCACTACTGGAGTTCTCTGTAGTCAGAAGTAAACAATTTTTTCTGTATGTTTTCTTTCAGTTAAGAATATCGCTGAGTAAAAAACAATCTTTCTGAATTATTTGACATTCGAAAAGTGTTCTTTTCTGACAGGCTTCTCTGCTTCCTACCGATGGGAAGCTTGGGGCTCCGGCTGTGATGTCTGCATGACTTGATGTTAGCATCTTGAGAACGTGCTGCCCCTTCTCGGGGAAGGACAGGATGCAGCCTCTGGGTGGAGACAGTCATTCATCAGCAGGTGTGGCTGGTGTGGCTGCACCAGGCCCCCCCCCGGGGTCTTCAGTCTGGAAATGCCCTTGGCTTCTGACCACTGCGTTCTTCCTTTGGAACTTACCCCTGCCCTCTTGCTAATTTATATGTATTAAATATCAAAAAAAGGAGAGAGGCTTTCCAGGTGGCTCAGTGATAAATAATCCACCTGCCAATGCAAGAGACCCAGGTTCAATCCCTGACCTGGGAAAATTCTACAGGTTTCAGGCAACTAAGCCTGTGTGCTGAACCTGTGCTGTAGAGCCCGGGAGGCCGCAACTACTGAGCCCGTGTGTCCTACAGCCCAGGCTCCACAGCAAGAGAAGCCGCCACAATGAGAAGCCCACACACCGCAGCCAGAGAGCAGCCGCCGCTCGCCACTGCTAGGGAAAAACACCCGCAGCAGTGAAGACCCAGCACAGCCAAGAAGAAAGGAAATAAAAACTGGGGAAATCAGAGTGCTTACGAGAAAATATTGTTATTCAACTTATTTTTTTTTTAAGAAGACAATGCAGGGAGAGTATTATCTGAAGCTCCACTTAGTACTTACTTTTCTAATTTTTCTAATCACCAGAGAAAGTGAGTAAGAAGGGGAAAAGAAATGAATCTGGGCAGACCTCACTGTGCACCTGTGCTCCAGTCTCTCTCTGTGCTTATTCAATCTTCCAGCGGCTTCTCGGGGTAAGTATTATGATGCTCTCCATTCACGTGGTGGAGACCAAGACTTTGTTATGGTAACTAAGCTACTGGATTCTACCAGGAGGATGGCATCAAAGCTTGCAATATGTGCATGGATGCGTGCTAAGTTGCTTCAGTCTTATCCAACTCTTTGCAACCCCACGGACTATAGTCCACCAGGCTCCTCTGTTGATGGGATTTCCAGGCAAGAATACTTGAGCGGGTTGCCATTTCCTTCTCCAGGGGATCCTCCCAACCCAAGGATCAAACTTGCATCTCTTTCCACTCCTGCATTGGCAGGCAGATTCTTTACCACTAGTACAACCTTGGAAACACCAAAGCTTGTGATGGTTTCACTTTACTAAACTGCCTTTTATTAAAGAACGTTTCTGTTGTTGTGTGTTCACATTACACATGCTAGAGAAATTCTGAATTTTAAGAATACTTTTGGCTCATAGGACCCTTTTAAGAATCTGTTCATGAACATGGATTTTCTAATAAAAACACCTCCCTCCTTGAATGTGCCCCTAGGCATGTGCACGCACTCACACTCAGAGGAAACCTTGTATGCAGTCTCAGTCTGGATACTGGTGTATTCCAGGCTAAAAAAATCCAGTCCATAAAAAGCGACTGCACAGGCTCAAAGAACTACTGTTCTAGGGAAGGAGTCGTCAGTGTATAAAATCCATCAGCGTGTTTTCTCGAGACATTTCCTTTGTCCTTGGTGACACAATGTACAGTCTGGGGACAGAGAAGGAGTGTCCACCCAGTTGACAGGATGCACCTTGGGACGCAGTGTTCCTGGTCTCTGAAATAGATAGAATTCCAGACACATGTCCGATTGCCTACCAGCATTTCCACTTGGATGTGTAGTGAATGGACATCTCAAATTTAAGATGCCTGCAACCAAACACCTCAAACCTGGTGCTTCCTCATGTTCCCCAGCCCCAGTAAAGGTGGCGGCTCTGCTAACCACTTGAGGTAGCAGGTGAGGACACTGACACATACAAAACCTGGGCACCGGGAACAGGGGAGAAGGGAGGAACACTGACTTCTCTGGGCTTCTTCCTTCTCGATTCTCTCCTTTGCTTACATTCAAGTGAATTGCAGTTTCGTTCCTTTGTTGATTGAAAAATGAGTATTTATTCATCAAATCAGCTGACGTTTCTTGAATATCTAACATGTGCTAACAAACTGCATTCAGTACATAGGATGGGGATATTATGAAGAAATAGCTAATAACAGATCACATTGATCAAGGGCTTATGACATGTTGAATAGCGTCTAGCTACACTACAGCTATGGCCACATTTAGTTTTTACTAGAACCCTATGAGGAAGCACACTGTTACCATCCTGATTTTATACATTCGAGAAATAACTCTTCAAATGTGTTGACTGGAGTGGTACAGTAACGAAGGGAAACCCCAGATGTGCCGCTAGTCCCATTTCTAGAGCTCGGATTCTGAATTATTGTGCAATAGGCTTTTTGAACGAGGAGACAGAGCACCACAATATTTTTAATTGGTGTGCAATACAGTAGGTCATAGCTATGTAGTTTTCTCTAAAATTATGGCTTTAGTTTTCCAACTATGAAAAAATAAGATATATAATTTCTGTATGTGTTACAATGTACACTAAGTAAAATCACCTGTATGTGTCTTTGGGACAATTTTGTTTAAGCTGTAATTTGCTTAAACTCTTTGCCAAATTAATTTTTATTAAAAAATACAATGGGTTGTTTGGATTATGAAGTTTTCAAAATTACAGAAAGTAGTATGACCTCCATCCTTATGTCACCCTCAATTATCAACATACAACACAACACAACTGTAATGCTCATTCATAGACTGAGTCCAAATGGTGATGAATAAGATAACTACTTTTAGGGAAGTGGCTATAGTCAAAGGAGTAGGAAATAATTTTGCAGAAAATAAAATCTTCAATTTAAAAAAATAAAAGGTTATTCTTAAGGAGAGACCAAACAGAGTACTTATGCTGCATTTTTAACATTCTGAGTCTGGCATTTCTCAGACAAAATAAAGATTTACTGATGGCTGTACCTTCTCTCACTATGAAAATATAATTTAAAGTTCTTTTAAAAACCTGAGAAATTTTTCATGACAGAGACAACACAAAATCAAACAGTAAACCAAAACGCAGGACTTTATGAATGTTTCATTGTCATGAAGGATGTCTCTCAAAACAGCAAATTTTCACTTATTTTTGTTACCATTTGTACATTTATAAGGTGGTTTTCAAACTCAAATAAAAACAGCATGGGGCTGGGAATGTAAATTGGTGCAGCTACTAGGAAAAATAGAATATGAAAGTGAAGTTACTCGCTCAGTCATGTCAGACTCTGCAGCCCCATGGAGTGTAGCCCGCCAGGCTCTTCTGTCCATGGAATTCTCCAGGCAAGAATACTGCAGTGGGTTGCCATTCCCTTCTCCAGAGATCTTCCCGACCCAGAGATACAACCCAGGTCTCCTGAACTGTAGGTGGATTCTTTAACATCTGAGCCACCAGGGAATCCAGGAAAAACAGGATGAAGTTCCTCAAAGAACTAAAAATAGAGCTATTACATAATCCAGCAATCCCACTCCTGGGTTTATTCCCAGACAAAACTAAATGTCAAAAAAATATATATGCACCCTAATGTTCACCGCAGGACAATGTGCAATATCCAATACATGGAAACAATCTAATGTCAGATCAACAGAAGAATGAATAAAGAAGTTGTGGTACATACATACAATGGAATACTACTCAGCCCTAAAAAGAACGAAATAATGCCATTTGCAGTAACATGGATGGACCTAGAGATTATCATACTAAGTGTAGTAAGTCAGACAGAAAAAGGCAAACATCATATGATATCCCTTATATATGGAATCTAAAAAACTGAAAAAAATGAACTTCTTTAAAAAAATAGAAACAGACTCACAGGCTCAGAGAATAAACTGATGGTTACCGAGGACAAGAGTGGGGGGAGGTGTAGTTTGGGAGTTTGGGATCCACATGTACACACTGGCTATATTTAAAATGGATAACCAGTAAGGACCTGCTGTATGAAACAGGGAACTCTGCTCAATATTATGTAACAACCTAAATAGGAAAAGAATTTGAAAAAGAATGATTCATGTATATGCATAACTGAATCACTTTACTGTATACCTGAAACTAACACAATGCTGTTAATCAACTCTACTCCAATATAAAATAAAAATTAAAAGAAAGAAATCCACTCGATCTTTCATTAGGCATTTAACGTGAGAAAATTATTTCCATACTCTAAATATGCTTTGACAGGTGATGTGATAATACCATAAACAGATAGGGATAAATAAATACCATGTATCTCATAGGATTCTTCTGAGAATTAAAACAGACTAATTTGAAAAGGAACTAACAAAAACAATTGTTACTATTACTAAATTTATTACCTCTTCTGAGACTATCTCTGATAAATCTTATAAAAAAAACATGGAAAGAATGTTGAATTAAGTCATTTTGAGAAATAAAATAAAAAATCAGGACAAAACAATGAGAATTGTTCCTGTAAATTACCTCTTAAAATGTTTTTGTTTCTTTCTGTACTTTGCATAACGTATGCATAAGGTCTGAGGCTATCAGATTCTTGCCCTGGTAGAAACATAACATTGACCCCCATCCTCTGGGTGAGTATGATTAAGAAGTTACAAAGGAGTGCTGGAGGTCATCCAGGCTTCCTTTGAAACTATCAGGAAACATGGGCAATGCTTTTCCAAGAATAATTTCTACTTTCATGAGAGGCATCCAGAAAACCCTGTTTGAACACCAGTGTTAGCACTGTATTGAAGACAGAGAATTAAGACAGACCTCAGTGAAAGAAGTTTAAGAAATCAAAACATAAACATTGAGCTTCTTGCAGTGAGGGGGAAAATGTACATTACTTTGCAATCTTCACTTCATGGCAGTTAATATTATTAGTTAGAGATAAAAGGGTCATAGGATCAGAATCAGTGTGGTCCAATGTTTTGCTCTGACTTATAGTCAAGGACCATAGGTTAAGTAGAGGTCTGAATCCTCAACTGTCATTTCACAAATGTATGACATAGGTCAAAATTAGGATTTAAATAAACTTGTCTTCTATATTTAAGCAGGTGTACACTATTAAAGGAGATCAATCCTGGGTGTTCATTGGAAGGACTGATGCTAAAGCTGAAACTGCAATACTTTGGCCACCTCATGCGACGAGTTGACTCACTGGAAAAGATTCTGATGCTGGGAAAGGTTGTGGGCAGGAGGAGAAGGGGACGACAGAGAATGAGATGGCTGGATGGCATCACCGACTCTGTGGACATGAGTTTGAGTGAACTCCGGGAGTTGGTGATGGACAGGGAGGCCTGGCGTGCTGTGATTCATGGGGTCGCAAAGAGTCGGACACGACTGAGCGACTGAACTGAACTGAACACTACCTGAGCATCTATCAATTTCACTTCTCAACTTCCAATTCTTTTACTCTCTAAGTTCAAACAGGGGTCAAAGTAGCAAGTGGATGGGTCTGTTATATCTGTTTTGGGAAGCTGATGCGGGTCACTCTCAGCAGATTAAACCTAGCAGTTCAGGTAATGTATTTCCTCTTTAAATAACACAAGACTTTAACAAGCAGATAAAAAATTCCATTTTTAGTGAAGTAGTCTAGATTGCTTAAAAGTAAAGCAATCAGTTCAGTTCAGTCTCTCAGTCGTGTCCGACTCTTTGCAACCCCATGAATCACAGCACACCAGGCCTCCCTGTCCATCACCAACTCCCGGAGTTCACTCAAACTCATGTCCATCGAGTTGGTGATCCCATCCAGCCATCTCATTCTCTGTTGTCCCCTTCTCCTCCCGCCCTCAATCCCTCCCAGCATCAGAGTCTTTTCCAGTGAGTCAACTCGTCGCATGAGGTGGCCAAAGTATTGCAGTCACAGCTTTAGCATCAGTCTTTCCAATGAACACCCAGGATTGATCTCCCTTAGAATGGACTGGTTGGATCTCCTTGCAGTCCAAGGGACTCTCAAGAGTCTTCTCCAACACCACAGTTCAAAAGCATCGATTCTTCGGCAATCAGCTTTTTTCACAGTCCAACTCTCACATCCATACATGACCACGGGAAAAACCATAGCCTTGACTAGAGGGACCTTGGTTGGCAAAGTAATGTCTCTGCTTTTTAATATGCTGTCTAGCTTGGTCATAACTTTCCTTCCAAGGAGTAAGTGTCTTTTAATTTCCTGGCTGCAATCAGCATCTGCAGTGATTTTGGAGCCCCAAAAAAATAAAGTCTGACACTGTTTCCACTGTTTCCCCATCTATTTCCCATGAAGTGATGGGACCAGATGCCATGATCTTTGTTTTCTGAATGTTGAGCTTCAAGCCAACCTTTTCACTCTCCTCTTTCACTTTCATCAAGAGGCTTTTGAGTTCCTCTTTACTTTCTGCCATAAGGGTGGTGTCATCTGCATATCTGAGGTTATTGATATTTCTCCCAGCAATCTATAAATATATTTAATAAAAGATGCGCAAGACCTCCACACTTAAAACTACAAACAACTGGTGACGGACACTAGAGAGGATCTGAATAAATGGAGATATATACCATGTTCATTCATTGAAAGACTCTACAGCTATAATGAGTATAATTCCATCAAGCTTTTTTAAAAAAACAGAAATTCAGAAGCTGACGGTAAAATTTACGTGGAGGTGCACCACACCTAGAATAGTCAAAGCTGACCAAAGAACAAACAATCTTGTCTGGGTGGAGAAGATCCCCTGGAGGAGGGCATGGCAACCTATTCCAGTATTCTTGCCTGGGAGATCCCATAGACAGAGGAGCTGGCAGGCTACAGTCCACGGGGTCACAAAGAGTTGGACACAACTGAGCGACTAAGCACGGCACAGAACAAAGTTGATTTCAAGACTTACTATAGAGTTATATTGATTAGGGCATTGTGATACTGGCAACAAACAAAGTTAAATCCATTTTTGAAACAGAGCAGACAGCCCAGAAGTAAACTGACATATACGGTCATTTGATTGTTTACCAAAACAACAAGAACAAACTAATCCTCTGAAGGAAAAAGAAATCTTCTCAACAGCAGTTACTGGAATAACTGGACCTCAAACTCCAACTCAAACCACGTATACAAAAAAATCTAATTCAAAATATATCATAGACTCAAGTTCAAAAGTTGAAACTGTATACTCCTAGAACTAAATGTAGGAGACTATATGATTAAGAGGCTTATTTTTTTTAAGTGGTACAGGAACAACAACTATTAAAGTATGATGAATTAGATTTCATCAGAAAAAGTTCTCTGGTCATCTGAAGATAGCATTAAGAAAATCAAGTGGCAAGCCACAGACTGGGAGAGCATATTGCCATAACATAAAGGATTGCCTTGTTTTACTGCATTTCACTTTACTGTGTTTCATAGATATTGCACATTTTACAAAATTGAACATTTTGGCAACCTTCCATTGAGCAATTCTATCACTACCATTTTTTCCAACAAAATTTGCTCATTCTATATCTCTGTGTCACATTTTGGTAATTCTCAAATATTTCAAACTGTCATTATGATTCAATTTATTATGGTGATCTATAAACAAAGATCTTTGATGTTACTATTTTAATTCTTTAGTGGAACCATGAACTGCACCCATAAAAGACTGTGACCTTAATAGACATGTCAGTACTGACTGCTCCACCTGATGGAAAAATACAACAAGATTAAGCCTGTTTTCATGTCTGTTAACACAATACCCAATCTTCAGCCCATGGATCAAGGAGTCATTTCTCTTTCACATCTTTTTTTTTTTTTTTTTAAGAAATACATTCTGTAGGGCTACAGCTGCCACAGATAGTGATTCCTCTGATGGACATGAGAAAAGTAATCTGTAAGCTTTCTGGAAAGGCTTCACTGCTCTAGATGCCATTAAGAACACTTGTGACTCAGGGGAAGTAGTCCAGATACCAACATTAACAGGAGTTAATGGAGAAGGTGATTCCAACCCTCATGGATCACTTTGATGGGTTCAGCCCTTCAGTGGAAGAAGTAACAGCAGAAGTGGTGGAAACAGCAACAGAGGGGGGACACGTGCACCCGTGGCTGATTCATGTTGATGTATTGCCAAAAAACCACAAAAATATTCTAAAGTAATTAGCCTCCAATTAATTATATTTTTAAAATAAAAATAAACCCCTCCCCCAAAAAATGTAAAAAAAAAAAAAAAAAGAAGAAGAAGAAGAAGCAACAAGAGAACTAAAATGAGAAGTGGAGCCTGAGGATGTGATTATTTGCTGCAATTTGATCATAAAACTCTAACAAAGGAGTTGCTTCTTATGGATAAGCAAAGAGAATGGCTTCTTGAGATGGAATCTATTCCTGGTGGAGATGCTGTGAAGATTGTTCAAAGGATTGTTGAAAGGATTTAGAAAATGTCTTAAACTTAGGTGATAAACCAGAGACAGGGTTTTAGAGGCCAGACTCCAATTTTGAAAGAAGTTCTCCTGTGAGTTAGATCACATGGCATCTCAAGTTACACAGAAATTGTTCATGAAAGGAAGAGTCAATTCAATGCTACAAACTTCAGTGTTGTCTTATTTCAAGAAATTTCCATAGTCACCCCACCCTTCAGTAACTACCACCCTGATCAGTCAGCAGACACCAAGGCCTCACCCTTACACCAGCAAAAAGATTATGACTCACTGAAGGCTCAGATGGTGGTTAGCATTTTGATCAACAAAGTATTTCTAATTAAGGTATGAACAATGTTTACTCAACTTATATGCAGAGCACATCATGCAACATGCCAGGCTGGATGAAGCACAAGCTGGAATCAAGGTTGCCAGGAGAAATATCAATAACCTCAGATATGCAAATGACACCACCGTTATGGCAGAAAGTGAAGAAGCGCTAAAGAGCTTCTTGATGAAAGTGAAAGAGGAGAGTGAAAAAGTTGGCTTAAAATTCAACATTCAGAAAACTAAGATCATGGCATCCAGTCCCATCACTTTATGGCAAATAGATGGGGAAACAATGGAAACAGTGACAGACTTTGATTTTTTGGGCTCCAAATCACTGCAGATGGTGACTGCAGCCATGAAATTAAAAGACTCTTGCTCCTTGGAAGAAAAGCTCTTACAAACCTAGACAGCTTATTAAACAGCAGAGACATTACTTTGCCAACAAAGGTCTGTCTAGTCAAGGCTATGGTTTTTCCAGTAGTCATGCATGAATGTGAGAGTTGGACTACAAAGAAAGCTGAGTGCGGAAGAATTGATGCTTTTGAACTGTGGTGTTGGAGAAGACTCTTGAGAGTCCCTTGGACTGCAAGGAGATCAAACCAGTCCATCCTAATCCTAAAGGAGATCAGTCCTGAATATTCATTGGAAGGACTGATAATGAAGATGAAGCTCCAATATTTTGGCAACCTGATGCTAAGAGCTGACTCATTAGAAAAGATTCTGATGCTGGGAAAGACTAAAAGCAGGAGGAGAAGGGATGACAGAAGATGAGATGGTTGGATGGCATCACTGACTCAATGGCCATGAGTTTGAGAAAGCTCTGGGAGATGCTGAAGTGAAGTTAAGTGGGGTAAAAGTCACTCAGTCGTGTCCGACTCTGCAACCCCATGGACTGTACAATCCATGGAATTCCCAGGCCAGAATACTGGAGTGGGTAGCCTTTCCCTTCTCCAGGGGATCTTCCCAACCCAGGGATCAAACCCAGGTCTCCCACATTGCAGGTGGATTCTTTACCAGCTGAGTCACAAGGGAAGCCCGCAGTCCATGAGTTGGACATGACTGAGCAACTGAACAACAACAATGAACATTGCTTTCCTAGGCATAATGCTATTACACACTTAACAGACTGCAGTATAGTATAACACAAGCATAACTTCTGTGCACTGAGAAACCAAGACATTCTTGTACTTATTCATTATGATATTCACTTTATTGCAGTGATCTGGAAATGAACCCACAGTATATTTCAGGTATGCCTGTGACTAGGGATTGTAGCCAGAATATATTAAGAACTTCTGTAATGCAATAATAAAAATATAAAGAATCCAATTGAAAATGGTTAAAAGATTTGAGCAGATGCTTCACAAGATATATGGATGGACAACCAGCACTTGGAAAAAAGCATGTAATATCATAAGCCATTAGGTAAATGCTGATGATAAAATTAAAACCACGATGACATAACACTACACTACACATCCACTAGAATGACTAGACTGAAAATACCAGCATTTCCAAGTGTGAAGAACACCAGAACTCTCACTCACCTTTGGATGGAGTGCAGAGTGGCACAGCCTCTGGGAAAAGATTTGACACTGCTTTTATTTTAATAAAACTAAATATACATGCACTTTGTGACACAGCAATTACAAACACAGATACATGAACAAGGAAAATGAAAATATGTGCCTCAATTCTTGAATGCAGTTAGGCACAGTAGCTCTACTGGTAATAGTGAAACTAGAGCAAGAGCTCAAGTGTCCTTCGACAGCAGAATGGATGAAGAAACTGTGGTACACGTGTATTGTACACTACCACTCAGCACTGACTAAAGGGACACAGTGCTGATGCACGTGACAAAATGAACACGACTCAAAGACACTGCACTGGGTGAAGGATGCTTTACACAAACAGCTCATGCTGTAAAGATCCACCTATTAAAGTTCTAAAAGAACGGGCAAAACTAACAGATCTAAATGGTGGCTGTTTGTGGGGATGAGTGAGGAGAGACTGGGCAGGGGGTTAAAAGAAAACATTGGGACTTCCCTGGTGGTCCAGTGTTTGACTTCATGCTTCCAATGCAAGAGGCATGGGTTCAGTCCGTAGTCAAGGAATAAAGTTGCCGCATACCGTCTGACCAAAAAGAAAAAAGTCAACAGTCTATCAGTATTGCTGGAAATTTAAAAATGAAAAATCAGAGAACATGCTGCTGTGACGGTCATGTTTCTCAGTTTGGTAAGAGTTTGGGCTATGCAAGTGTGCATCTGTCAAAACTCATTAAATAGTATAGCTAAGATTTGAGCATCTCATTTCATGTAAATCTTACCTCAAAAAATAAAAACTCCTAGAAATTCTGAGCTCTAGTTAATGACTTACATGGTGAAATGTTTAAAAGTATGATACAGTATATAGAACAGTCTTTGGGACTCTGTGGGAGAGGGTGAAGGTGGGATGATTGGGGAGAACGGCATTGTAGCATGTATATTATCGTATGTGAAATGAATCACCAGTCCGTGTTCGACGCAAGAAACAGGATGCTTGGGGCTGGTGCACGGGGATGACCTGGAGGGAGGATATGGGGAAAAGGGAGGTGGGAAGGGGGTTCAAGAAAGGGAACACATGTACACCCGGGGTGGATTCATGTCAATGTATGGCAAAACCAACCAATATATTAATGTAAGGTAATTTGCCTCCAATAAAATAAATTAAAAATAAATAAATAAATAAAAGTATGATACAAGATGGCAGAGTAGAAGGATGGGTGCTCCTCTTCTCTTGCAAGAACTCCAAAATTACAACTCACTGCTGAACAACCATCAACAGGAGAGTGTTCAGTTAAGTTCAGTTCAGTTCAGTCGCTCAGTCATGTCCAACTCTTTGTGAGCCCATGAATCAGCACGCCAGGCCTCCCTGTCCATCACCAAATCCCAGAGTTCACTCAAACTCATGTCCATAGAGTCGGTGATGCCTACCAGCCATCTCATTCTCTGTCGTCCCAGTCTCCTGCCCCCAATCCTTCCCAGCATCAGTCTTTTCCAGTGAGTCAACTCGTCGCATGAGGTGGCCAAAATATTGGAGTTTCAGCTTTAGCATCAGTCCTTCCAATGAACACCCAGGACTGATCTCCTTTAGAATGGACTGGTTGGATCTCCTTGCAGTCCAAGGGACTCTCAAGAGTCTTCTCCAGCACCACAGTTCAAAAGCATCAATTTTTGGCGATCAGCTTTCTTCACAGTCCAACCCTCACATCCATACATGACCACTGGAAAAACCATCGCCTTGACTAGATGGACCTTGGTTGGCAAAGTAATGTCTCTGCTTTTTAATATGCTATCTAGGTTGGTCATAACTTTCCTTCCAAGGAGTAAGCATCTTTTAATTTCCTGGCTGCAATCAGCATCTGCAGTGATTTTGGAGCCCAAAAATATAAAGTCTGACACTGTTTCCACTGTTTCCCCATCCATTTCCCATGAAGTGATGGGACCAGATGCCATGATCTTAGTTTTCTGAATGTTGAGCTTCAAGCCAACCTTTTCACTCTCCTCTTTCACTTTCATCAAGAGGCTTTTGAGTTCCTCTGCACTTTCTGCCATAAGGGTGGGATCATCTGCATATCTGAGGTTATTGATATTTCTCCCAGCAATCTTGATTCCAGCTTGTGCTTCTTCCAGCCCAGCGTTCCTCATGATGGACTCTGCATATAAGTTAAATAAGCAAGGTGACAATATACAGCCTTGACGTACTCCTTTTCCTATTTGGAACCAGTCTGTTGTTCCATGTATAGTTCTGACTGTTGCTTCCTGACCTGCATACAGGTTTCTCAAGAGGCAGGTCAGGTGGTCTGGTATTCCCATCTCTTTCAGAATTTTCCATAGTTTATTGTGATCCACACAGTCAAAGGCTTTGGCATAGTCAATGAAGAAGAAATAGATGTTTTTCTGGAACTCTCTTGCTTTCTCCATGATCCAGCGGATGTTAGCAATTTGATCTCTGGTGCCTCTGCCTTTTCTAAAACCTGCTTGAACATCTGGAAGTTCACGGTTCACATATTGTTGAAGCCTGGCTTGGAGAATTTTGAGCATGACTTTACTAGCGTGTGAGATGAGTGCAATTGTGCAGTAGTTTGAGCATTCTTTGGCATTGCCTTTCTTTGGGATTGGGATGAAGACTGACCTTTTCCAGTCCTGTGGCCACTGCTGAGTTTTCCAAATTTGCTGGCATATTGAGTGCAGCACTTTCACAGCATCATCTTTCAAAATTTGAAATAGTTCAACTGGAATTCCATTACCTCCACTAGCTTTGTTCATAGTGATGCTAAGGCCCACTTGACCAGGGCAGACGCGAGAGACGCCGGCCCCGGCAATTCAGACACGAGAGACACTGGCCACTGCAACCGACCACGAAAAGAAGCACAGCCGAGAGGAGCTACCCAACGCCTGAGGCCGGGGCCGGCAACTGAGAGGAGCTACCCCATGCCCAATAGGCGGTTGCTGCGTGGGTGCAGGAGGGCCTAGAGGAGCTACTCCACGTTCAAGGTCAGGAGGGGTGGCCTTGAGGAGATACCCCTCGTCCAAGGTAAGGTGCAGTGGCTGCGCTTTGCTCGAGCAGCTGTGAAGAGATATCCCATGCCCAAGGTAAGAGAAACCCAAATAAGACGGTAGGTATTGCGAGGGGGCATCAGAGGGCAGACACACTGAAATCATAATCACAGGAAACTAGTTGATCTGATCACATGGACCACAGCCGAATGTTGTCCACTGGAGAAGGGAATGGCAAACCACTTCAGTATACGTGCCTTGAGAACCCCATGAACAGTATCAAAGAGCAAAATGATGGGATACTGGATGAGGAATTCCCCAGGTCGGTAGGTGCCCAGTATGCTACTGGAGATCAGTGGAGAAATAATTCTAGAAGGAATGAAGGGATGGAGCCAAAGTAAAACCAATACCCAGTTGTGGATGTGACTGGTGATAGAAGCAAGGTCCGATGGTGTAAAAAGCAGTATTGCATAGGAACCTGGAATGTTAGGTCCATGAATCAAGGCAATAGGAGAGTGTTAGGTCCCACCAAAACAAGATCCCTCACATCCAAGGGCTAAGAAGAAGCCCCAGCAAGATGGTAGGAGGGGTGACATAGTGTTTAGAATCAAACCCCATACCCGTCAGAGATGCTGGGAGAGCTCAAACAAAACCTGTGTGCACCAGAACCCAGCAACCCCACAGAGACTGAGCCAGACCTGCCTTTGAGTGCTTGAGTGTCTCCTGCAGAGGTAAGGGACAGGAACGGCCTGCCACTGGGGCAGGGACTCTGGGTGCAGCAACCTGGGTCTGTGCTACCTGGTCTTATGCTACCTGAGTAGCATAAGCCCTCTTGGAGGAGGTTGCCATTAACCCCACCATAGAGCTGTGGAGTAGACGACCCACAAACTGCAGAACAATTATACCAAAGAAACTCTTGCACTGTTAAGAAAGTTCTAGGACCCACAACAGATTTCCCAACTTGGGGGTCTGGAAAAGGGACTGAGAACTCCCAGAGAATTTGACTTTGGAGGTCAGTGGGATTTGATTACAGAACTTATAAACAAACAAACAAAACCTTGTGCATACCAGGACCCATGAGAAAGGATCAGTGTCCCCACAAGAGACTGAGCCAGACTTGCCTATGAGTGTCCAGGAGTCCCCAGCAGAGGTGTGGGTCAGCAATGGCCTGCTGCAGGGATAGCGGCACTGAGCACAGAAGTGCATGCGTGAGACCTTTTGAAGGACATCACTGTTATCTTCATTAACCCCACCATAGTTTGGTCCAGGTTAAACAAGAGGGAGGGAACACAGCCCTGTCCATCAACAGAAAATTAAAGATTTACTGAGCATGCCCCCCCATTAGAACAAAACCCAGTTTCCCCCTGAGTCAGTCTCTCCCATCAGGAAGTTTCCATAAGCCTCTTATCCCTATCCCTCAGAGGGCAGAGAGAATGAAAACCACAATCACAGAAAACTAATCAACTGATCACACAGGCCACAGCCTTCTCTAGCTCAATGAAACTATCAGCAATGATCTGTAGGGCCACCCAAGATGGACAGGTCATGGTGGAGAGTTCTGACAAAACATGGTCCACTGGAGAAGAGAATGTCAAACCACTTCAGTACTTTTGCCTTGGGAATCCCATGAACAGCATGAAAAGGCAAAAAGATAGGCCACTGAAAGATGAACTCTCCAGGTCTGTAGGTGCCCAACATGCTACTGGAGAAGAGTGGAGAAATAACTCCAGAAAGAATGAAGGGATGGAGCCAAAGCAAAAACAACACCCAGTTGTGGATGTGATGGGTGGTGGAAGCAAGGTCTGATGCTGTAAAGAACAGAACATTGCATAGGAACCTGGAATGTTAGGCATTCATGTTGCCATGAATCAAGGCAAATTGGAAGTGGTCAAACAGGAGATGGCAAGAGTGAACGTCGACATTCTAGGAATCAGTGAACTAAAATGGACTGGAATGGGTGAATTTAATTCAGATGACTATTATATCTACTACTCTGATATAGCAGTAGAAGAAATGGAGTAGCCCTCATAGTCAACAAGAGAGTCCGAAATGCAGTACTTGGGTGCGATCTCAAAAACAACAGTATGATCTCTGTTCGTTTTCAAGGCAAACCATTCAATATCACAGTAATCCAAGTCTATGCTCCAGCCAGTAATGCAGAATAAGCTGAAGTTGAACAGTTCTATGAAGACCTACAAGACCTTCTAAAACTAACACCCAAAAAAAGATGCCCTTTTCATCATAGCGGACTGGAATGCAAAAGTAGGAAGCCAAGAGATACCTGGAGTAACAGGCAAATTTGGCTTTGGAGTACAGAATGAAGCAGGGCAAAGGCTAATAGAGTTTTGCCAAGAGAACACCCTGGTCATAGCAAACACCCTCTTCCAACAACACAAAAGACTCTACACATGAATATCACCAGATGGTCAATACCAAAATGAGATTGATTATATTCGTTGCAGCCAAAGATGAAGAAACTCTATATAGTTAGCTAAAACAAGACTGGGAGCTGACTGTGGCTCAGATAATAAATTCCTTATTGCCAAATTCAGACTTAAATTGAAAAAGTAGGAAAAACCACTAGACCATTCAGGTATGACCTAAATCAAATCCCTTATGATTTTACAGTGGAAGTGACAAATAGATTCAAGGGATTAGATCTGATAGACAGAGTGCCTGAAGAACTATGGATGGAGGTTCGTGACATTGTACAGGAGACAGTGATCAATATCATCCCCAGAGAAAAAAGAAATGCAAAAAGGCAAAATGGTTGTCCGACAAGGCCTTACAAATAGCTGAGAAAAGAAGACAGGTGAAAAGCAAAGGAGAAAAGGAAAGATACACCCGTTTGAATGCAGCGTTCCAAAGAATAGCAAGGAGAGTTAAGAAAGCCTTCCTTAGTGATCAATGCAAAGAAATAAAGGAAAACAATAGAATTAGAAAGACTAGAGATCTCTTCAAGAAAACTAGAGATACCAAGGGAACATTTCACGTAAAGATGGGCACAAGAAAGGATAGAAATGGTATAGATCTAACAGAAGCAGAAGATATTAAGAAGAGGTGGGAAGAAAACACAGAAGAACTCTACAAAAAAGATCCTCATGACCCAGATAACCATGATGGTGTGATCACTCACCTAGAGCCAGACATCCTGGAATGCAAAGTCAACTGGGCCTTAGAAAGCATCATTATGAACAAAGCTAGTGGAGGTGATAGAATTACAGTTGAGCTATTTCAAATCCTAAAAGATGATGCTGTGAAAGTGCTGCACTCAATATGCCAGCAGATTTGGAAAACTCAGCAGTGGCCACAGGACTGGAAAAGGTCCGTTTTCATTCCAATCCCAAAAAAGAGGCAATGCCAAAGAATGTTCAAACTACTGCACAACTGCACTCATCTCGCACGCTGGTAAAGTAATGCTCAAAATTCTCCAAAACAGGTTTCAACAGTACATGAACTGTGAACTTTCAGATGTTCAAGCTGGATTTAGAAAAGGCAGAGGAACCAGAGATCAAATTGCCAACATCCACTGGATCACCGCAAAAGCAAGGGAGTTCCAGAAAAACATCTACTTCTGCTTTATTGACTATGTCAAAGCCTTTGACTGTGTGGATCACCACAAACTGTGGGAAATTCTTAAAGAGACTGTAATACCAGAGCACCTCTCCTGCCTCCTGAGAAATCTGTATGCAGGTCAAGAAGCAACAGTTATAATTGGACATGGGACTGGTTCCAAATTGGGAAAGGAGTACATCAAGGTTGTATATTGTCACCCTACTTATTTAACTTATATGTAGAGTACATCATGCGAAATGCTGGCTGGATGAAGCACAAGCTGGAAACAAGGTTGTTGGGAGAAATACTAATAATGTCAGATATGCAGATGACACCACCCTTATGGCAGAATGTGAAGAGGAACTAACGAACCTCTTGATAAAAGTGAAAGAGGAGAGTGAAAAAATTGGCTTAAAACTCAACATTCAGAAAACTAAGATCATGGCATCTGGTCCCATCATTTCATGGCAAATAAATGGAGAAACAATGGAAACAGTGAGATACTTTCTTTTCTTCAGCTCCAAAATCACTGCTAATGGTGACTTCAGTCATGAAATTAAAAGATGCTTACTCCTTGGAAGAAAAGCTATGACCAACCTAGACAGCATATTAAAAAGCTGAAACAATACTTTGCCAACAAAGGTCCGTCTAGTCAAAGCTATGGTTTTTCCAGTGGTCATGTATAGGTGTGAGAGTTGGAACATAAAGAAACTGAGTGCCTAAGAATAGATGCTTTTGAACTGTGGTGTTGGAGAAGACTCTTGAGAGTCCCTTGGACTTCAAGGTGATCAAACCAGTCAACCCTGAAGGAAATCTACCCTGAACATTCATTGGAAGGACTGATGTTGAAGCTGAAACTTGAATATTTTGGTCACCTGATGGGAAGAACTGACTCATTGGTAAAGACCCTGATGCTGGGAAAGTTTGAAGGCAGGAGAAGAGGATGACAGAGGATGAGATGGTTTGATGGCATCACCAACTCAATGGACATGAGTCTGAGCAAGTTCCAGGAGTTGGTGATGGACAGGGAAGCATGGAGTGCTGCAGTCCATGGGGTCTTCAAGAGTCGGACACAACTGAGTGACTGAACTGAACATTTGAAACTTCCTTTGAAATGTGTCCCTCTCCATCTTCTTTTTAATAAATGATTGATGGTTGACTAGAGGCATAGAAAATTTATGGACATATGTAAAACAAATATAATAAAAGTAATCATAGAATTAGATGGTGGGATGATGGATACTTGTGACACACCTTTCAACTTTTTATGTTTGCATTTTTTTATAATAAAATCTTGAAAACTGAAGAATGGTTTCCTTTGAGTACTGAGATTATGGGTTATATATTTTCTGCAGATCTCCATTCGCTATAATGATATACTTTATTTTAAGTAAAGTAGTCTGAAAGTAAGTTAAGAGATTTTCATACAATATTTCTCACAGATGAAAATGGATTTAAACTAGAAATCAATAACTGAAATATAACTGTAAAATCCAAAATAACTGGAGCTTAACACTTTTCTAAGTAAAACATGGATCAAAGAAGATATCTCATGAGAAATTTTAGAATATTTTGAACTAAATGAAAGTTAAAATATAGCATCAAAATTTGTGAAATGCAGCGAAAACAATTCTTAGAAGGAAATTTATAGTATTAAATGCATTCATTAGAAAATAAAGATCTAAAATCAGTAATCCAAGCTTGTACTTTAGAAAACTAGGCCATAGGTGCAAGCCAGTGCCAAGGTCACCTCCAGAACTGACTGAGCCTCTGTGTCACTGCTGACAAAAGGCCCCTGATCATCACCAGCAAGCTTCCCGACTCTAAGTTAGGTAAAAGGCTCCCCTCAGTGCTCACCCTACAGTGCCCTAACCAGTCACCTTCCAGCATGAATTTTATTTGCCGTGAGGCTATAAAAACTGGCTACTCAACCACAGAAACTGTTAACTCTCCCTGGCCTGTCAGGAGGTCGGTCCTCTGAGCTCTCAGTGCCCTCCTTATCTCTGCTCTTTGCTCTTAATAAGCTCACTCCCGGGTTTACATAAGTTCCCCCTCCTGAACCCCCCTCCCACCTCCCTCCTCCCTTAAACCCGGGGCAGATTCATATCAATGTATGGCAAAACCAACCAATATAATATTGTAAAATAATTTGCCTCCAATAAAAAATAAATTAAAATAAATAAATAAATAAAAAATAAAAAAAAAATAAGCTCACTCCCCTCTGCAATGCTGTGTCTGGAAATTCTTTTCCAGCCTGTGCTTGAACTGCCATGACAGAAAGAGAAGAGCAAAATTAGTCCAAAATTAACAAAAGAAAATAAATAAATAGTAAGAATTGCAGCAGAAATCAATGAGGTTTAAAACAGGATATTAGCAGACAAAAACAATAAAACCAAGACCTGGTTCTTTGAGAAGTTCAAAGAAACTGATAAACTGCTAAGCCAGGCTAACTAAGGGAAAGAGAGAGGACAAAAATTGCTAACATCAAAAATGAAGAGGGAACATTAATGACAATCCTATGGACATAATAGGATAATCACAGAATACTGTGAACAACTGTACATCAATAAATTTGATTACCTAGATGAACTGTACCCATCTCTTGATAGGCACAATCTTCCAAAACTCACACAAGAAGAAATAAGCAACATGAATAGGCCTCTATCTACTAAAGACATTCAATCAATAATCAATAACCTTACAAAGCAGAACATTTCAGGCACAGATAGACTCACGGAAGAATTCTACCCAACAGTTAAGGAAGTAGTTATACCAATTCTCTAAGTACAGAAGTAGAGGAAATATATCCTGATTCATCCTGTGAGATCAGCATTACCCGAATACCAAAACAGGAAAAGACACTGCAAGAAAAGAAAGCTACAGACCAACATGTATCATGAACACAGACCGAAGAGTCCTCAACAAAATCATGGCAAATCAAATCCAACAATATATAAAAAGAATTCTATTTCACAACCAAGTGGGATTTACCCCAGGTATGCAAGGATGGTTTAAAATTCATCAACTGGCTAAGGAAGAAACATCAAATGATCACATCAACAGATGAAGAGAAAACATTTGACCAAAGCCAACACCCACTCATGATTTAACAAATCAATAAATTATGAATAGAGGGAAACTTCCTCGACTAGATAAAAACCATGTACAAAAAACCTAGAGCAAACATTATACTTAACAGTGAGAATCCCACAGACAGAGGATCATGGCGGGCCACGGTCCACAGGATCACAAAGAGTTGAACATGAGTGAAGCAGCTGGGCATGCACAAGAAACTCAAAGCTTCCGCATTGAGATCAGCTACAGAGAAAGGCTACCCCTCTCACCACTCCTCTTCAGCATGACACCTGAAGTCCTGGCGAGTGCATTGAGACTGTCTGAGGAGAGCTATGCAAACTGTCCTTCATGTCTCAGAAAATCTGCGAGATAGCATGCTACCAGGTAGAAGAAGCTTCTGTCCCTGTTGAATGACTTCTCACATAGGCATGTGACAAGCAAGGAGTCTCCATCAATCACAAAAACGGTTAATCCAACAAAACCATTTAGTAAACTGGAATATATAAAACAAACATCAACCAGTTAAAATAAATGTTACAGATTTATGACTACGCTTTCTACAAGGACATTGTTGCTATTGTTATTTTTATTATCAGCATCGTTGTTGTTGTAGTTTTATCAACAGCTACTCTGTTGAGTCAGTTCAGTTCAGTCGCTCAGTCGTGTCTGACTCTTTGCAACCCCATGCACTGCAGCATTCCAGCGTCACTGTTCGTCACCAACTCCCTGAGCTTGCTCAAACTCATGTCCATCAAGTCGATGATGGCATCTGACCCTCTCATCCTCTGTTGCCCCCTTCTCTTCCTGCTGAATGATCCTTTATGTGTTTATCACTTTATAGATACACGATACACAGAGCAGAAAATTTCACAGCACATTATTTTTTGTTTCAAAATACTTATCTAGTTTTTGCTATTTCACTCAATGTTAATTTTGTCATTTTCCTGAAAAATACTGCATGATCTGCTAACTTTACAAAAAGGATTATTGTGAACCATCAATACTTTCAAAATAAACACATAGTTTACTTATTGTTAGGGACCAGTGAATTGTTAGGGACCTGTTATTCGCAGGACCTGTGAATATTACTTTAGATGGCCAAAAGAACTTGCATATCTCATTCATTCATTTAAGGACTTTGAGATGGGAGACCATGCTGAATTATCCAAGAGGCCCAATATGATCTCAGGCAGCTGGTTAGAGAGGAGAGAAGCACCATGCTACTGGCTTAGAGATGCAGTGGGCACATGACAGGTATTGAGGAACCTCTACAAGCTGGAAAAGACAAGGAAACAGATCCCCCCAAATCCCCTGATGTAACACAGCCCTGCTAACACCTTGACTTTAGACTTCTGATTTTCAGAATTGAAAGAGAACAAATTTGTGTGTTTTAATCCAATAAGTTGGTTGGAATTTGTAACAACAACAATAAGAATTCAGTACAACTAATATTTACCATCAACTCCATTAAAATAACCAATTCACTTCCATCTTTGAAACACCTGTGAGAATGAGCCCACACCCCACTTCACCTCCTCTGTTTCCCTGTGGAAACTTGCAGGGTGTACATGCTCCATCTCTACTCCTTCCCATTCAAACTCCTGAAGGCATTTGAGCTGACCTACCTTTAGACCGAATCTGCAGAGAGCTCCTCTGCCAAACATTGTCAGCGACGATGGACGAGCAAATCCAAACAGCCCCGTTTAGTTCTTGAGTTACTGACCTGTTGTCAATATCTGAGATTTTCATGGCATTTCTTCTTTGAAAGGGTCTCTTCTCCCTTGACTTCAGCTGCACTATTCCCTTCCAAATCGACTCTTCTTATTACATCTCTGTGTGCATGCTCAGTCCCTCAGTGTGTCAGACCCTGTGATGCCATGGACTGTAGCCCGCCATCCCCTGTCTGTGGATTCTCCAGGCAAGAATGCTGGAGTGGGTTGCCTTTTCTTCCTCCAGGGGATCTTCCCAACCCAGGGATTGAACCTCTCAGCCCGCAGTGGCCTCTGGCTCACACACAACTGAATTCTACACTCCTACTGTATCACCCGTTCCCTTGATGGGAATGAGCTCTGTGTTTTGTCTACCCAAGTACTTCCTTCAATGTGTAAGCCTAATTATGTAACTCCCTGGTTTAAAATCCATTAACCATACTTCATAGCTTTCAGATTAGATCTGCCTGTTCATATTTCATCCCTTTTTAGCACTCCCAAACACCATAGCTTCATGGTGACAAATGAGTATTCTGATTAAGATGATCTGTCTCATACCAGCTCCCCTACACATTAGCTCCAAGGATAGCAGATGAGGTAGGGAACTGGCCTCAAATTCTCATCTGTGAAATCCATCCAGATAATGTGGCCCAACTCATGGAGGTGTTAAACGAGTAAATGAATTAGTGCTTGTAAAGAGGCCAAGGACAAAGCAATAGGATGCAGGTAATATTGTTGTTCTTATATTATTATCATTCTCTTCAGGAACCATGAATGAAGCACGAGACTGGGGGTCCTTCCCTGAGCTGCGAGGCAGATACAGGTCTTAGTGCCTTGGGGTCTTTTTGTTTGCTGTCTGGGTTTTGTTTGTTTGTTTGCTTTTTCAGCAGGTTTATGTTTAATCATTGTGGCTTCCCAGGTGACTCAGTGTTAGAAATCCGCCTGCCAATTGAGGAGACACAGCTTCCATCCCTGGGTCAGGACTATCCCCTGGAGAAGGAAATGGTAACCCACTCCAGTATTCTTGCCTGGGAAATCCCACGGACAGAGGAGCCTGGTGGGCTACAGTCCATGGGGTCACAAAGAATCGGACACAACTGAGCAACGAAACAACATTGAATCATTAAATTATTTTTACTAAAAATGATCCAATAATTCCAAAGCTCAATATCTAACTTAGAGTTACACAGCATGTAGAACAAAACTGGGAAAGGAGTACGTCAAGGCTGTATGTTGTCACCCTGCTTGTTTAACTTATACACAGAGTACAAGATGCGAAATGCCCGGCTGGACGACTCACAAGCTGGAGTCAGGATTGCCTGGAGAAATATCAACAGCCTCAGATACACAGATGACACCACTCTAATGGCAGAAAGCAAAGAGGAACTTAAGAGCCTATTGATGAAGGTGAAAGAGGAGAGTGAAAAAACTGGCTTAAAACTCAACATTCAAAAAACGAAGATCATGGCATCGGGTCCCATCACTTCACGGCAAATAGATGGCAAAAAAATGGAAACAGTGACGGATTTTATTTTCTTGGGCTCCAAAATCACTGCCGATAGTGACTGGGCCACAATATTAAAAGATGCTTGCTCCTTGGAAGGAAAGCTATGACAAACCTAGACAGCATATTAAAAAGCAGACATCATTTTGCTGACAAAGGTCTGTTTAATCAAAGTTATGGTTTTTCCAGTAGTCATGCATGGATGTGAGAGTTGGACCATAAAGAAGGTTGAGCACCAAAGAACTGATGTTTTCAAACTGTGTTGCTGGAGAAGACTCTTGAGAGTCCCTTGGACAGCAAGATCAAACCAGTCAATCCTAAAGGAAATCAACACCAAATATTCATTGCAAGGACTGATGCCAAAGCTGAAGCTCCAATACTTCGACCACCTGATGGGAAGAGCTGACTCACTAGAAAAAACCCTGATGCTGGGAACAACTGAAGGCAAGAGGAGAAGCAGGTGATACAGGATGAGGTGGTTAGATAGCATCACCAACTCAATGGACATGATTTTGAGCAAACCCCAGGAGATAGTAAAGGACAGAGGAACCTGATGGGCTATAGTCCATCAGGTTGCAAAGAGTTGCAAACAGCTGGACACAGCTTAGTGACTGAACAACAACAAGCATGCGAAAAGTGGATAATTTGATGGAGTGGCAACAGCAGGATCAGGCCAATTGCACCCAAATATCATATTTTCCAGGCATTCCTTTGCAGGAATTTATTGACAATCTAAAGACTATGTTCTGGGCACTTGTTATACATGGTTGATGGAAAAGCAAACAAAACACAAAACCCCTTCTTTAGAGCTTCTGTTCTAGCGGGGAATATAACTAATAAGAGAAGCAAGAAGAGCATTGTGTTAGATTAAGAGAAACTACAAGAGACAAAAAACACAGGCATGAAGGGATGTAAAGTGCTAAAGGAGAAAGGAGGGTAAATTGTAGACTGCTGGATAGCGAAGCCCGCCAAGAGGGTGACTTCTGACTGAAGCTGTGAAGGAGGGAAGGATCCAGTGTATTCTACTCCCTGGGAGCCGCTGTGTCTGGCTAAAGGGCAGCCCAGCACTGAGGCAGTGAGACCATCCAGGAACAGCAGAGAGGCCTGTGCGGCTGAACCAAAGATCAGGGTGGCCGTGGACAAGGGGAGCCACCAAGGTAAAGTGACCCCACAGAAGGATGTCAGTGGTCACTCTGAACATGGTGGGAACTATACTGGACATTTTGGCCTTATTTAAGTTTTCTTATTTTTACTGAAAATTTGAATAATTCATATACATGTTTCTTTTGCTTTGGATAAATTTTCTTGAAAAATCAAGAAACGAAACAATATAAAAATAGCATAACAAATTATACTCCTAAAGTGTTTGACCATTTAACACTTTACATATGCTTTTTTCCTTTTAATATTGACAGGATCACTGTTGTAATGGCTTTTCTGACAAGTTGCTGGTGAGATAAAATTAACTCAAGGGAGTTTAATATCTTTTTGGATTAAACTGTCAACACCCTTTCTTTGAAAAGGTCATTCTGGATTACATTCATGTATGTATCAGCTGTACAATCATGGGTACAATTTTCAATTGATACATTGCAGATAAACATGGTATTGACCCTAGCATAGGCTGTGTCTATGGACAAGCAAGTGCCTGAAGTGTTGTGAATAACCTCCTCCGCTTTCCTCCTGCAGGAAGATGCTTTGATAAGAAACCACACGTTCTAGCCAAACTACAGTCCCAGTGACAGAAGTAACATGAGCCCCTCGGTGTGTGACATTTCTGACACAGGCTTCTCCAACACCTGCTTGTCAGTCCATCAGAGGAAACCTCGGGGCTGAAGACCCGCCAACTCCCTGCAAATTCCTTCCCAGAATAGCAGGCGCTGAGCAAAGAGCAAGTCCAGCCGCAGCAGGCCAGGGTGGACCCAGGATTTCTGTGGACAGCAACTGGCCCCCACACTGGCCTTTTCTCAGCGTCTAAATGTTCTCTGTTCCAACAGCCACTCTCCCCCTTTGACACATTCTTCCTTCCTGTCTGCTTTCCCCGAGGAGTCCCGGCCACATGGTCCAGGACAGGCTCCCTGCAGAGCTGCCCCTGAAGTTGTGGGCAGCTGTCCCCATGTCCCCGCTTGTTGCAGCAAATGCTCCCCAGGCAAGTCTGATGATCCCCACCCCATGTCTCCCCAAGGCAGAGAAAACAAGAACTCTAGGAGAAGCAGAGGCTGTCAGCTGGGATGAGGCTGTGAAGTCTCAAAGCCACTATTAAACTCGAATTATCCTGGCAAATCTACCTTCTCCTCTAAAAACAACAACAACAACAAAAATCAAAGGGCCTCATACAGTTTGGGGAAGTCTTTACCTTTGTAGAAAATAGCGAAGCATTTCAATGTAAACCATTAGAACTTTGAACCGTGCAAAGACTGTTTCAATTAAGTTGTATTCAAACTGTAAAAGCTGTTGGTTTCTTTCCTGTTTTCCTTTTTCCTAACTAATGTAAATACTTCAAAAAAGTCACTTTTTGTGGCCACTTCAAAACTCCCTGACTTTGCTAAGCTGTTCCACAAACTGTATTTGAGTTGCTTCACCTTCCTGCTACTATAAACAACGTGGAATTGAATGCGTTTTGCATACAGCTCTTGCTATAGTTGAGATTATGTCCTTGGAGCAGACCTGGCATGAAGTGGGTCAAAGGACATGCCATTTTGATGTCTGCCAGGCAAAGAGTACTGGTCATAGAGGCAGAGTCATTTAATCTGCCATTTGCTCAGATTAAACAGCGGCAAATCAGCAGGCAGAGCCCATCCCAGAGAAGAGGAACTCTGGTTTAAGGTACTAACATCAGTGAAGTTTATTTTTAACTCTCTGAATTGAAACATACTGAATTCAGAATTTCTCGATTACTCTCTATTTTATACCCAATGACTTCAAAATTTTTTTACTATCTTGTAGGTTCACCAGGCAAGAAAGGATGTCAAAAAATTAAAATGGCTTTAGCTCATTGTGTGGTTAACTTGTTTGTCTTTTTTCTCTTTTTTGATGGTCCATGTAATGAATGCACACAAATGCCAAGTATGGGAAAAAAGGAGCTGAAAGTTTTCTTTACTCTAACCCTCCACAGGGAATAACAAGGATGGAATGTGCTTGTTGCCCTTAGCAATATATTTGAGACAGTGTTTCCATCTCACTTCTTGGTATATTAGAAAGAACATGTTAAAAATTACTACAAATTTGGCAAAGAATAAAGAGAAAAAACAATCACAGTCAAGATAATGTCTGATGCCATTTTTAGAAGTAACACTGCAAGGCCACCTTGGGGTCATGTCCTGCCCAAGTCTGCTCACACGGTCTGAGGGCACTTGCTCCCAGGCTGACCACTGTCACCCTCCAGGAAAACTTAAAAATGTGTCAGTTATGTGCCAGAAAGAGAGAAATAACAGACATCAACATATAGAGGTGTATTTATATACATATCTGTATAATATATCGTGATGATGCTACACACACCGAAGTGTACACTATTCTGATCCTAATCCTGTCCTGGATATAGTCCTGTAACTGCATCCTTATTCACTCATCCCACATCCCTTCTTCTGTTCAAGTTGTGTGAGCCCAACGAGCTTGCTTCCTGCTGCCGGAAGTGAAGCGGATACCAGTTCTCAAACTGTAGTGAGGGCCAGGTCAGTGGAACTGGACAAGAACAAGAAGCAGATGCAGTTATTGACTATGTGCAGCCGTTTCAGGGAAATGTTCTTCGAGTACAAGAGTAAGACGCCATCCCATTCATGCCATCCTCTCACCCCTGTTTCTCACCCACTGGGAGCTGGTGTGCCCATCACTGGTCTCAAAGAGCTCCCCTCCAGCCCTGTCCCCTTTCTCACAAACTTCCTGCATATTTTGCCACAGTAATTCCTCTGGATAAGCCCACATCAGTTTTTCCAGTTCCACACACAAACAAATACTGTTTTAACTGAGGTTGTACACATTTGCAGAGTGTTTTTCTGGAGGATTTTTTATATTACAAACTCCATTCTTCCCACAGCACTCCCTTCACCCCCTTACTCCGCCCCCTTTTCTTCAGAGTAGGGTAAGGCACGCGTTTTGTGGTGGGTGTTCCTTGTGTCACTGTGTGCTGCATCTTAGGTGCGTGTGAATGAGTCCATGCATATACAAGGCTGGGCCACATACACATACCCTCCAATATAACTAAAGTACCATATGACAGGGGAATCCCCCTCTCCCCATCTCACTGAGGGATTTTTTTAACTGAGACTGGATGTTAAATTTTGTCCAAAGGCTCATTAATAACCTATGATAATGACCATATAGCTTTTCTCTTTTGACTTATCAATATGGAGCATTAATTAGATCTTCAGGTGTTAATTAAGCCAGCCTCTATAACTTGGATAAAACTCAACTGTCCATGGTATAGTCTTCTTTCAATATACAATTTCTATTTACTAATTTTTTTTTCAAAATTTTATCACTATTCCAAACACAATCTGTACTTTTCTCCTTATTCAATGACACCCATGTTATTCTTTGTAAAAAAATGTTAAATGTATTTTGCTTAAATCCAATAAACACCACTTTGAAATTAATGTCACTGGTTTTTAAGCCCTGAAGAATAAAAACTTCTCTAAGTTGGGCCCTAAGAGTCAAGCTGAGAATGAGATTATTTCTGCTGAAGATCATAATTCCTAACTGGGCCACAATATCCATTTAAAATATGCATTATAGAATCTATTCTCAGAAATGCCAACGCTCCTTTGATGACGACTGTGATAAAGTTGCCTTTCTCCAGTCATTTTCGTGCACACACACAAACTGGCAAACATCCCAAGTAACAGAAGCCTACAATCAAAAGACTACCTGCAGGCCTGGGCTACACGAACACAGGAGATTCAATCACAGTTCCTAAAGCATAACTCATGAGGGACAAATCTGAAGTCTACTGCTGTGTACAGACGGACACAGGGCTTCTCAGGTGGCTCAGTGGTAGGGAATCCACCTGCCAACGCAGGAGACTCAAGAGACACAAGTTCGATCCCTGGGTCAGGAAGATCCCCTGGAGAAGGTAATGGCACCCCACTCCAGTGTTCTTGCCTGGAAAATCCCATGGACAGAGGAGCCTGGCAGTTCATGGGGTCACAAAAGACTCGGACACAACTGAGCAACTGAGCGCACACACACACAGATGGATGTGACCTGTTTAAACAAACAAGGCTTTGGGTCACACCTGCTCCCGTGACCTGTGTCCAAGCCACATACATGGGAGGAGGAAGACGTAGGAAGCCTGTCCATGGTTTGAAGGACACCTGTTCCCAGGATGGCCAAACGGGCCAACAAGTGCTCATTAGAACTGCGCAAGCATTTTATGCCTCTAATCTTATTTGATTCCTGATTTCTCAGTTTACTATTTTATGTGGTGCCCCATGATCCCTGTTTGCTGGCAGACCATACTGCGAGTGAAGACGGAAGGAAAATGTTCAGAAAGAGGGGAAGCAGATCAGCTCCTGGAAAACCAAAGGGTTTTCAGAGCTTTCTGGGCCCCCAGGGTGAGAAAACATCAAAGAAGCATGAAGGGGCAGGTCCTGTTCACATCCCTTCCATCACAAAAGCTTTGATTACCTCCGCCTATTATCCTTGTTGGTGGCTCAGAGGTTAAAGCGTCTGCCTCCAATGCGGGAGACCCGGGTTCGATCCCTGGGTCGGGAAGATCCCCTGGAGAAGGAAACGGTAACCCACTCCAGTATTCTTGCCTGGAGAATCCCATGGACGGAGAAGCCTGGTAGGCTACAGTCCACGGGGTCGCATAGAGTCGGACACGACTGAGCGACAGAACGGAACGGAACGGAAGTGTTTGTCTGAACAACCAGGATCCTTATAATCTAAATGGAAGTTTATACACCTGTGCACCCTTGGAGGCAGATTCCAGAGCCCAGTCCTGCTTTCAGAAGAAAGGAGCCACGTGTAACATCTGGATGTCAATTCACGATACCCCGAACTAGGGTCAGTAGGCTCAGACTGGACAGCATTCCTAACACACAGAATCAGTGTGAGGTGATATGTATTTATTGTTCTAAGAGATTAACCTTCTCAATAATTCGTTACGAAGCAGCACTTAACTGGCTCAGGCTGTGCACGGGGGACCAGGCCCACTGGGCCACCTGTGAGGAGAGCGGGGCGGGTGGGTGGTGAAGCTAGCCCGGCCCAGGCAGGTGGAGTGCGCCTGGCAGGAACACAGACAGCGGGGCTAACGTCCCGAGGACACGGCCACACGCCGGGAGGGCCAGAGCCGGAGGCTTACCCGAGAACAAAGGGCGGGCCGCTCAGTGCAGGCCTTGGAAAGAGCAGGGACTGTTACAGCAAGAAGAAGCCACTGGGAGGATGAACTAAGTGAGACCAGTGGCGGGGTCACGACCCCACATCTGACTGTGCGCTCACAGAAATGGCTCTGACAGTAAATAACAGTAGCCCTCACATGGCATGACTGTGTACACACAGGTCGCATCCTTAACATCCCCAGACCCTTCCCATGATAACTGAGAGCCTTGGTCAAGAGTCTCTTCTAAGGAAAAGAACTTTTGTGTCCCAATTCTTATAATACCTGCTAAACAAGCATGGTTTGCTCCATGCTCATGTTATTCAGGAAAAGTCATTTTGAATAAAACCATATCTATCTTTGATGCTTCTCAGGACCACAAGCTATCTTTTTATTTCTTTGTTCTTCTTACAGTCTGATGGCTTCCAGGCCTTTCGGAACCTGGCAGTCCAGGGACATGTGGGCCAGGCCTCCCTCCGGGCTGAGAAACAGCACACTCACCTAAGATTCACGGTGAGACTGTCTGCCTGGAGTCCATCGGCAGGCGGAGGATCCACCTTTGCCACTCGGCCACCAGGCCACAGTGCTGTCATCAGCCTCCTGGGCTATCACAGAACCTGCCACCCCTCTGTCCCTCCAGGCTCTGAGAAGGCATCTTCCCCAGAAGCCCCAGCCCCCACCTGCCTGCAGATACACCAACAATACTGTTCCCATCCTACACATCAACTTCAGCTGCTCTGATGGTTTTCACACCTGCAACTGGTAACTTTTCATTTCTACAAAAAGGTCTGAATTGTCTCCTGTGACCAAGGCACCTTAAAGATCATAAAACTTGGCTATACCTGCTAGAAAGAGGAAGGGGAAATGTATTTTCATTCCTTTGTGAATGATTCCACAATGGAAAAGGGTGAGCCACTAACTTAACAGTAATACGTTATGCTTCTTTTTGTCATTCTGTCCGGTGAATGTTCACTGGACTACACTCCCTTCTCTTCTCTTCCTAAAAACTGCAAGAATGTGCATCTTCTTGGTAATGTGTTAATAAGAGAAAACTATTAGTACAAGTGTGGCTGTCCCAGCACACACTTTAGGTGGGTTTTAAAATGAAGCCAGGATTTACACGTTATTGCCTTGGTGCGGTCTGGTGCAGACAGAAAAATCACCCGGTGCCTCCTGAATAATTTACTATTAATACAAAAATAAAATCTGTTAAAACGTTGGGATGAAGCTTGGGTCATACAGTTAGCATCCATTTATCTTAAAATGGAGGAGGAGGAGAGAATGGGGGAGAAGGGGCAGGGGAGGAGATCGCTACTGCATTCATTGTCCACTGGCCTTTGTAACCACCAGCCTCCTTGCTCTCAGCAACTCTTTCCTTAACTAAGGTAACACCCTAGAGAGGGCACAACATTTTGATTCCTATCAACTTGCACTTTGCCACAGGACACAACAGAGGTTTTCTTTAATTTTTGATCATGACATTTTTAGACACCAGAAGTACAGATATTCATGTCACAGACACAGCAATGCCAAGCTGTATCGAATGTTACTGTTTTTCCACATTCCCATCATTCCTCTGTTCTAGAAATAGGACACTAGTCCAAGCCCCTGTTCCTTCTCCCCACCCAGCTCCCAGAAATTTTTATCTGGGCCTCACCCTTTCCTTCTGCTGTGCTGTGACTCCAGCCCCGGGGACTGTCTTGTACACTTCAGAGAACACAGCTCCTGTCCTCTCCAAGGGTTAAGGGTGGTCTGCGGGGCGTGGAAATAGCTGCAGGTCTGACTGTTCGGTGGGGGGGTCTTCCAGTCAAATCCCACTCCAGCAACACCAAGACTTGCCAATTAAAATGATGTTCAGGGTGGGACCAGGTGCCTCCAATTCCAGTCTTTCTGTAATTCTGAACAAACCACTGCTTCCTCAAAGTACCTCCTCCTGCAGGCACTTAACTTCCCAATTTAATTAGCCCATTCATCTGTGTATTAGCTACTTCCCAGCCATTCTGTCCATTTCTAGAATCTTCTACTGCCTTCTCTCCCACCTCTTATCCTTCTGGGTTTTTACTATTATCTTAAGGGTTTTAGTAAGAAGAAAACATAAACGCTTTTGTTTTTGCCAGCCACCCCACCCCCCACCTACCCCAAGGCATTGAAACAGCCGAGGAATGTGCCTGTTTTCAAGGACTGATTAGAAAGGACCCGAAGAACTGCCTGTAAAGGAAACTGTAAGAGGAGCCCTTTCTAAGTGTTCCACCATCAGAAAAAAATTTCTTTGGAAGTAAATATCTCCCAATAAAATTTTTTTTAAGTTTTTAAAATATAAAATATTTTAATAAAGAAAAGAAAAAATTTATCTAAATAAGAACCTGCATTAACTAAAACAATATTATCCAGACAAAGGAAGAAGTGGCACTTCATTTCCAAATTAACTTCACCAGGAGCTTTTGTGTGCTTATTTTCTGCCCCTTCTATTTGACTCTGCTGCCTGACCTTGGAACAGAAATCTTTCTGTTTTGTTCTTTGGAAGTTCAAAACATTAGAACATGTTACAATGTGATATTATAGAATAAGTAATGAGACATTTTTCTTCAAGTGTAAGAGAGGTCAGAGTTGTCCTGAACAATATCTGTTCAACGTCTATTTACTCCACCAGCAGAAACTTGCTAGACGGTGAGGATGTGCGAAGCCCTGGACTCAGTGCTCAGCACTGCAATGTGTGTAGATTCAGGCTCCGGTGTGTTCATGTCTATCTCATGTCTACTCAATCCTGGCTGTATGTCCTGCACACACACAAAGTCATATCATAATTTTTAGTTAACAAATTGAAGTGAGAGATCAGGGGGGCTCTCCTCTCCATTTGACAGGTGCCTTAATTTCTGAACAGCTACTGGATATTTTTGGATAGTCTACCACATGGCCGAGTTAAATGCACGGAGCAGAAGGCTATAGTCAGAAGCGCCTTCCTTAAGAGGGCCACTGCTTCCCCTTAGATTCACACGCTGCACCTTTTAATTGATGGAGAACATGTTCAGAAGACAGGTGGCGATCTCCAGTCACAAGGTCAGAGAGTGGAGAAACGCGTAAATCCCATGTTTATTAGATCCATAAATATAGTTCCCTCTACACCTAGAGCCTTTAATTTCTAAGAACCCAGCCCTCGGAGCCGGGCTGCTGGAATCCCTGGCCAGGGCCGTCTGCGGAAACATGATTCAGTTACCAAATATAGCTGAGTGGATGAGGACAGATGGGATCTGAGGCCACAGCTGCCTCAAAGTGACCACGGACCAAGCAGTGTGTCACGAAGAGACGAGGCCACCTCCGCTCCCCCGGGAAAGAAGAAACGGTCGTCTGAGAGCCATCACCTTCGGGGGGTCCTCGAGGAGCCAAGGATCGGAAAGGTCTGTAAAATGTGTCTTAATGTACTAACTAGTAAGGCAGTATTTTTAAACTCTTTATTAAGTGCTAAAAACATTATTGGAGAAGGAAATGGCAACCCACTCCAGTGTTCTTGCCTGGAGAATCCCAGGGACGGGGGAGCCTGGTGGGCTGCCGTCTATGGGGTCACACAGAGTCGGACACGACTGAAGTGACTTAGCAGCAAAAACATTATAGTCGTTTGCCAGAAGATATAGCACTGTTTAGAAGATGTCTTGATTTCTCTTTTATTTGGAAAGAAAAAGTAATGGGAATTCTGAACTTATCTCAAGAACAGAGACCATGTAAGATTCACCTGCAGGCTTTGTTTCTACCTATGCTGTCAGAGAGCTGCCTTGTCTGTAATAATCTTAAACTAAATTGGTGCTATTCATTCCAAAAGGATCAAATGTAATGATGGAGTCAGCATTCATCAAGTCTGTGCTTTGTTTTACAGAAAGTAAGAATGCTGTTAATTTGAACCCTGCCTATACTTAAGCTAACTACAAATGGCTTCAAATGATATACTTTAGGTTGTAGTAACATTTTAAGTTGTTAATTACACTTTCAGAGAACTTTTCAAATGTTGAGAGTAAAGGCAGACATTTTAAATTGTATCTATGCACAAAGCTTGCCTTTTTTTAAAAAAGATAAAGCTTATCAAAGGAAACTATAGTACAGTCAAATTTAAGCTTTACAGTAAAATTTTATATCATGTTGTTGTAAGTTACACATTAAATTGTCTTGAATCCAATAGATGATGTTGATACAGAACAATTTCAAGCTCATGTTACCTTTTCAACATTTGCTAAAAATACTAATTACCTTTTAGTATTGGAGAAGGCAATGGCAACCCACTCCAGTATGAATAATGTGTCCACACCCAGAGCCCACTGCCTGACAATATAACACTGACCAAGTTCCCTCGATCATGAATGTGCAGATATGAAATCCTTATTACAGGATAGATACACTTTCCAATATACTTTTTCCTCAAAGACAGAACCCACCTCCATTACCCAGATTTTAAACATCAGAGTCTATCAGACAAATTATTGCGAATAGCCCATCCCCATGTGTGCTCAGTGGGGTCCCACTCTTCGGGACCCCATGGACTGAAGCCCACCAGGCTCCTCTGTCCATGGGATTCTCCAGGCAAGAATACTGGAGTGGGTTGTCATTTCCTCCTCCATTATAAACAGAAGACAAGGCCTAAGAGATTCATTAAGGCAATATGTACTCTGTGAATACATGATTACATTTTCCTAGAACACAGATCTGTCCTTCTGCATTTCCATGTCTAGTGTGACTTAGGGTCCCCATCTCAGCTCCGTCCAAACCACCGTGTGTTGCTAAAGCTGAAAGGGTCAGAGCATACTTAACAGTAGAAAAGAAATCTGGATTACATGGGACAGTTACAATCACTTTGATTTCTTTACCTCATTTTTGTTTAAATGTAGAGGGTAGAATTAGTCAAGATTCAAAATAAATCCGACACATACTTAAAGAGATACCAGCTGAAATCTCCAAAGCCAAGACAAGAGCCTGCACCTCACTGATATGTGTGTGTGTGTGTGTGTGTGTGTGTGTGTGTGAGACATCAAAGGGAATTGTGATATCTGAGCTCTAGCCAGTAATTCAGGCATCTGGAAGCAACGGCCGTGCCCCAGTCAAATTCCAGTAGAGCAGCTCCCACAGATTCAATATGGTGGATAAGATGGTATCTGAAGAGGACACCAGTAACTGCAAACACTTTCTCTGGAAACACTTCATATAACTGTTGTGGGTATGAAACCAGCTATTATGTTATGTCTCTGAAGCTGAGATACAATATACTATCTGGGAGTATTTAAAGTTGGAGAAAAAAATATGCCATGCCTCCCTGTGCTGACAACTTGCTTAAAGACTAGGAAAGAGTGGAATCCACATGTGTTTATTAAGAAATAGTTGATAAAATTGTTGTGCATTTTTTTTGCATCAAACAGGGTTTAATAAAGTTTTCATATTTGCCTTTTGTCCTATAGGGCCCTTGGTAAAAAGAACATTACAAAGAAAGGAAGGAAGGGAGGATTGATTAAAATGATGATTACATAGCTGATTCACTTTGTTGTACAGCAGAAACTAGCACAACACTGTGAAGCAATTGTGTACAGAGGTGTGTGTGTGCACTCAGTCGTGTCCAGCCCTTTGCGACCCCATGGGCTGTACCCCATAAGACTCCTCTCTCAGCCAAGGGATTTTCCAGGCAAGAAAATGGCAACTGGAGCAGGTTGCCATTTCCTTCTCCAGGGGATCCTCCTGACCAAGGGATGGAACCTGCATCTCTTAGGTCTCCAGCATTGGTAGGCAGATTCTTTACCACTAGCGCCACCTGGGAAGACCCAATAAAATAAAAACTTCTTTAAATACTTGGAGAAATTAAAAAACAAATAAATGATGATTACAGAAGACAACTGAGGTAATATAAACACACTTTGTTTAACCCTTCATGAAGAGGACAGCCTCTTTTGAAAGAGCTGCACCCTACGGAGGAAGGCACGAAGCTTTACAGGAAGAGAACAGGGAAGAGAAAAATGGAAATAACTTGATTGGTTGGGGTTGCAGAGACACTGTTGTTTGGGGTGAGATGAGCAAGGAGATAAATTGGGAAGCCAGCGCTGGCCTGGCTTGGGGCTGACTGACCACATGCAAATATTTCAAGCAGAGTGTCCCTGTAATGCAGGAGACCCGGTTCGATTCCTGGGTCGGGAAGTTCCCCTGGAGAAGAAATAGGCTACCAACTCCAGTAATCTTGGGCTTCCCCAGTGGCTCAGATGGTAAAGAACCCAATGCAGGAGATATTAGAGACATGGATTTGATTCCTGGGTCAGGAAGATCCTCTGGAGAAGGAAATGGCAACCCTCTCCAGTATTCTTGCCTGGGAAATCCCATGGACAGAGGCACCTGGTGGAATACAGTCCACGGACTCGCAGAGAGTTGCATACAACTAAGTGACTAAGCAGAGAGTGTCCTTAAGGACACAGAAGTTCCCCATGCTTCAGTCTGCTGACATGGGCCCCAGGCAGGAGCAGCTCCATGTTGGACCTAACCTAAAAAAGTTAACTCAACAGAAGGAAGAAATTTCATATAGGAACTGCGCGTGCTTCCAGAACAAGAAAAAAAAATGTTTTAAAGCTTGTTCAAATTTGATTTTTATAGTTTGGGTTCTAAAGTATTTTTAGTCCTGAATCTTTGTACTAATAGTTTTTAATACTTTTAGTAATTGTTTAAATAGGAAAAAAACAGAAACAAAATGCTAAATTAAATATTGAAATCATTCAGAATTTCCACTCCCACCCCAAAGATAACAGCAACCAAAGATTCCCCTAACTGCATGACTCCTTACCCACCACAGACGTAATCAGCGCCCACCGCCTGATTCCCACTCTTGCAACCTTCCTATGTATTTATATCTAAGTATCTGTGTACTTTTAAATGCCCTGTGAAATGTTTCCGCCACTGTCTGAACTCTCTAAAGGACCTGGCCCCTGTGGTTCAGGATACTGAGTGATCCTTGCTGCCTGTCAGTCTTTTTCTAACATCAAAGACTTTCCCCCTTCAAAATTGTAGTAGCTTATCAATACCTGCAAACTATTTCATGCTGCTGCTACTACTAAGTCACTTCAGTCGTGTCCGACTCTGTGTGACCCCATAGACGGAAGCCCACCAGGCTCCCCCGTCCCTGGGATTCTCCAAGCAAAAACACTGGAGTGGGTTGCCATTTCCTTCTCCAATGTGTGAAAGTGAAAAGTGAAAGTGAAGTCGCTCAGTCATGTCCGACCCTTAGCGACCCCACAGACTGCAGCCCACCAGGCTCCTCCACCCATGGGATTTTCTAGGCAAGAGTACTGGAGTGGCTTGCCATTGCCTTCTCCGTAAATTACTGCAAAAGTGCTCCCTTCATCTAAATCATTCAAGGAAACATCCGTACTGTGCTCACTTGGAAAAGACAATGTGGCAGATCCATGCAGGTTTCAACTGTAAGTCTATTTCTTGCCGGTTCAAATTTGGCCAAACAATTGGATGTTTTTATACCATAGGTTGGATAATCAAAATAATCAAAAGAAAAACAGTGTTTACCCTATTATTCTCAGGATCCAATGATTCACTACTGATTTTCCTGGACTTACATGGGGCTCGCTCCTGGCACACCCATCCCAAGTTGAAAATGCCTTGAATACACCTCACTTACCTACCGGCCCAGCCCACCTTTGTTACTAACCAGGGCTCTCAGCCTCCTTAATCAATAGAGATTGATGAGAGGCCTGAGGAGAAATTCTCTGCTGCAGTAGCAGGAACCAAGAACAAACAACTGGCTCCCGTGCTCACCTGCTCCCTAAGCAGGTGGTCAAGCTGCTCTGTTATATGGGGTGAGGGTGGTGGTGTGTCCAGGGGTTGAGCTGGAAGGGTGGCTTAGGTGGTTTGCCCACCCCTCTGGTGTTGGTGTGTGCAGAGGGCATGTCCAGTAACTGCTTTTGTTTCAAATACTTCAGAAGTGGCATTTGGGCTTTGTGGGGTCTTTGTATCTTGCCATCCATAATTTAGGGCTTCCCAGGTAGCACTAGCGGTAAAGAGCCTGACTTCCAATGTGGAGATGTAAAAGAAGTGGGTTCCCTCCCTGGGTCAGGAAGATCCCCTGGAGGAGGGCAAGGCAACCCACTCCAGTATTCTTGCCTGGAGAATTCCGTGGACAGAAGAGCCTGGTGGGCTATGGTTCATAAAGTCACAAAGAGGCGGACATGACTGAAGCGACTGAGCATGCACATCCATAATTTGCCCCAACCAATCATGCAGTTATTTTTAGGCCCTTATAGTTCGTATTTTGTTGCTGGAGGAGACGATTGTCCAGATGCAAGCACTGCAGCAAAGGGCGCCAGGTTCTGGCCTGTCTCACCTTCAGTGTGCCGGGAACACTTCCATCAGCCTGCAGTTGGGAAAAACCATCTAACACAAAGCCTGCTTTTCAATAAAATGTTGCATATCTTGTGTAAGTCATTGACTACTGAACTGACAGTGAAAAGCAGCAGGGTTGTCTGGGTCCAGAAGGGTTGTAAGTACATCAGTTGTTTACCCTCATGTTCATGGGGCTGACTGGGCACAGTGGCCACTTCCCAGCATCTCCAGAGAGGATGGGATTATGTCACTAGCCTGGGAAAAGAAACAAGTTCAAAATTCCACATATAATTTCTACTGAAGGCCTATCACTTTCATAGCACTGTAAAGCTGATCTGTCCAACCACTGCAAGTCAGATCCTCAGTATGAGAAAGCTTTCAGCTCAAAAGGTGGAAATGGCATTCCTTGGGGAAGGCGAGCTTTTATTGTTTGCAACTGAATTCTTCTCCCTCCAAGATTCTGTTGCTTCTCATGAGGTGCTTTGTCTTCCTCAACCTCTCAGTCAGGGAATTTTTTAATCAATACATTTCAACAGCCAATGTGCTTGCCTCTGGAGGCGGTGCAGGAGTTGTCCACAAGTCTTTTCTGACCCACAAAATAGAGGGTTATCCTGGATAGCTTAGATCGTGTTTTCAGATAATGACACCCCAAGGTCAGTAACTCTAAACACAAATGTTATTCATAATTTTAAAATCTATCTGTCTTTTCTATTGTGCATTCATCTGTGAATCATATACATCTGTATGTCTATTACGTGTTGAGGAACTAAAAATAAGTATTTCCCAAACACCAAGATAGCAATGCTGAGACAATTTAAGAAGATAAACTTGCTTATGTCAGAAGGTGATATGCATAAGAAATATTAAATGTTCAGTGAAAACTTACTTATAGGCTCTATATTTCATAGTTGAATATGGGTCCAACAGACCAGATAATGTGAACTTAGGGAGAATTTGTGCACCATAAAATTAACAGTGAGAAATAGCCTATAAATTGAGTGGCATGAAATTCCTTAAGAATGGATGAAATATGCACAGGGATGCAACGACAGGTGACCACGGGAGTTAGCCCTGACAGCAGGGCTTCCTTGGGATACACCAGCTGAGGACAGCTGCCTGCCAAAGGTCAGGCCGGACAGGCAGCTACAATGCCTCCTAGTGTTTTCAGACCCCCCCAACCTGTGCTTTACCGAGTGTTTGCTCATGACTGAGGGTTTGGCATCACGTGTGACTGTCATCATCACCGGCTGGAGGAGGGCGCCCGCAGCTCCTCCACTGCACAGCTCAAGAGTCGGAAGCACCGCTAGCCTGAAGTGTCCTCCTGCTATCACGGTCACCCCGCCCCAACAGTGGGAACAGCCGAGGTCTGTGGACACCAATGGCAGCCTGCAAACACCCATCCAGCCCGTCCCGCTTCACTTGTTCCCTAACAACTTTGGAAGATGATCCGACGGATGAAAACACATTACAATTTCCCAAGATCAACTAACAAAAGATTGACGACCAAACCAAGCCTAAGAAATCAGAACCTGACATTTTCTGTTTCCTAGTTTTTGTGTGTGTGTACAGTCGCACAGTCATATCTGACTCTTCCCGACCCCATGGACTATAGCCCATCAGGCCCCTCTGTCCATGGGATTCTCCAGGCAAGAGTACTGGAGTGGGTTGCCATTCCCTCCTCCAGGGGATCTTCCCGAACCTGGGTCTCCTGCATTGCAGGCAGATTCTTTACTGTCTGAGCCAACAGAGAAGCCCTTCCACTTTTTATTTTTCCCTATTAAAATGGCAGCTCCTTAGGGCAGAGAAGCCCCCTTTCCTCATGGCTGTGTCCCCAGCTTCCAAAGAGGCATGTAGTAGGCACTCAGAGAATCATTGCTGATGAATAAGAAAGTAAGACAGAAACATGCTTTGACTAAAAACATTTGTATTTCTATGACTCAGAATTTAACTCTGAACTTGCTGGGACCCATGATGAAGGGTATCAACACTCACAGAATTCCCCTCATCTAATAGTAGAGGTGCCAGAAAAGGAATGTCTATCTGGTTTTGAATATTTTCACTACAAACTTTCCCTGATGGTAATGAAAGCCATAAAAATCACTGTCTCTATAGATAAGGATTTTTTTTCAGACCTACCACTTTTGTTTTTGTACAGTAACACCTATATATATTTTGTGTGTACTTGTTAATGGCTATGAACACGCAACACTGATTACTTTATCAAGTCCTTCTCAGAAAGCAGAGCCCAGGCGTTGAGTGACCACTGATAAGACAGGTGACAAAACCAGGCAAAGAGCAGAACGCCTCCTCACTGAAGAGATCCCAGCCCAGGGAGGAGCTTGGGGCCAGGGGCTGAGAGCAAAAGGAGGTCACAGACAGGTCTGCATCTGCCGTGGCTGTGTGGCTCCCTCTCCTGTCAAATCCCACCCAGGACTCAAAGCCGGTTCAAACACCACGTTGGTTCTTCCTCAACTGCCATGATCATAAGCTACACCCTGCCAGATGTCTGCCACATGGAGGCTGTCACACACCTGTCACACACACCTGCTTTCCTAACCTTCACAGGGCTCTTAACTCATACTTATAGTCAATAAAATGAGTGTATAGCAAAATACCTGCAAAGAAGGTTGTTGTTGAGTCCCTCAGTCATGTCCAACTCTTTGCAACCGTGGGGACTATAGTCCGCCAGGCTCCTCTGTCCATGGGATTCTCCAGGCAAGAATACTGGAGTGGGTTGCCACTGCCTTCTCCAGGGGATCTTCCTATCACAGGGATCAAACCTATAAGTCCTGCATTGGCAGGTGGATTCTTTACCACTGAGCCACCAGGGAAGCCCTCAGAAGAAGGAGTGGATTTGATTGACTGGGCGGTCAACAAAAAGTGAAATTAAGTATAGTTTTCCAGGAGCTGGAGTTGGTAACACAGAACAGACAGGAAGGGCAAAGAATCTGCATGTGCAAAGCGTGGGGATGTGGAAGAATACAGCTGTTCACAGCAGGGAGGGGACGGCTGGCCACAGGGACACTGGACCTGTCCGAGTGACGTGGGGCATGAGACCCGAGAATTCATGTCTCACTGGCCACCCAGGAGTGCACAGGGAGCCTGCCTCCTACATGTGGATCTCCTCTTACCGGGGCGGGGGCCCCACTGGGGAAAAGGGAGCAAAGGAGCGACATGGCCAAACTTGTGTGATTTCTCCCACCGTCGGATCGCCCCTGTCAGTAGCCATCACCACGTCCCTCCCCCCTCCTCTTTGGTTCCTCTGACCTTGTCTGAGCCCTCTTCCTGGATCAAGGTTCCCGACAGAGGACGAACCTTGCCTGGCTCACCTTCTTCTTTGTATAGTCAGCGAGGAACAAACAGTTGTCAACGGAAGTCACGGCCGCTTCTCACGCTGGGAAAGGGTGAGTGACCAAAACCCGCAGGAGAGGTTTCTCCTCCTGAGGAGGCTGGACCCACAGGCTCTCGAGGAAAACAAGCGACTAAACCACTGACAGGGAAGACGCGGAGATGGCGGAAAGCGGAGGGACCCTGAGGAGCGTCTGCTTGCCGCAGAAAGGGGAGCAGAGCGGGCAGAGACGCCCAGACGCGCGGAGCCTCGCCCGGACTCGCCCGCCGGCCACGCCGCGGGCAGCGCCCGCTTCGCTGGCTTTCCAGCGAGCTGCGTTTTCTTTCCGCTTTTGCCCCCATAAAGCCGCTTTATTTTGATTCCCGGTAAAGCGAGGGAGAGACAGGAGGCGACTGCAGGCCGGTGTGAGCACTCCGCGCGGCGGCGCAGCGAGCCCCGCGGCCTCTGGGCGCGCCCCGCCGCCCCAGCCTCGCCCGGCGCCGCCCAGGGGGCCCGGGGGCCGTGCCCGGCCCTGTTCACCTCCGCCGCCCTTCCTCCCTGTGGCCTCCCGGCGCCTGACCAAGCCATGCGCTCCGACGTCGCCATCCTCCACCCCGGAGCGGGCAGCTGCCCTCGGAGCGCTGCGACCCACACAGAAAGCACCACCGCCCTCAGCGAGCCCGACCTCTTGCCACCCGCAACTCCTCCACGACGGAGTGGAAGCGGGAGGAGGGAAAAGGCAAGGGCCGCGGGGACACGCCGTCATCTCACAGCAGGCCCAGAGTCGGAGGCGTGAAGGGACCCAGGCCCAGTCAGTGAGCAGCCCTTAGTGGTCCATCCAGCCAGCCGTCAGGGGAGCGGTGGTCGTCAGGCTGAGCAGTGAGATAAGAGGCAGGTCAGTCTTCTCACCCAGCCTCAGGCCAGCGGGTGAGCTGGGGGCCCAGGAGCAATCTGGGGGCTGTGTCCTGCAGGCTCTGGAGCCTCACCAAGGCTGCTAGCCAAGCCCAGGCCTCCAGGTGGCAGCGACCCTCTCTTCATCCCCGCCTCTGTGATCTGATGGCATCATCCATCTGCATGGAACCTGCCCCCACGTCTGGGTGTCCTGAGGAGCCTGAGGCCAGCTGGGTCCTAGGTGCCCAGCTCCCTCAGCCATGACCACTGGATAGGGTAGGGGACCTGGCCCTGAGAGGCACCAGCTGAGCTCTGCCTTCTCTTGGCCAGGACTGGGGCAAGGGAGGGTGACAGCTGCGCCAGGGGACCTGGCCTTTCTTGTCAGATCAGAGAGGAAAGTTGGTTTGGTGGACATTTACAAGAGCACTGTGATGGTGCCCTGCCTCAAAAACATAGGCTCTGACACCAAGACATTTGCCACAGCTCACCACGCCCTCCTTCCCCTTTCCGAGATGTGGGCTCTGCTGAGAGCTTTTGGAGTTTTTAAGGCAGAAGCCACCTGTCACCTTACAGGACCTGCAATAAACCTTTCTCTGCTCCAGACTTCAAGGTTTTTATGTTTTTCTGCTCACTGTGTGTCAGGCACAGGGATCACAGATGGGGCTCTTGAGGTGCCTTAGAGTAGCTGCCCCTGTCGTAGGTGTAGGGGGTCCTGAAGATGCCCACCTCCCAGTCGTAGGTCACCCTCATCCACCAGGGCACCGAGAGGCCCAACCCAGCTCCTCCTGCAGCTTCTGAGTGGCAGCAGCAGCGCCTCCTGTGACCTGGGCCACCGGCCCCCTCTGTGCTGCCCCCAGCTCTCGTGGTGTGCTGCATTTTGTGTGTCTTCTCACCAACACACAGGTGCCAGAAGCACTGTAGGGAACAAGCCATGAAACCTCGGGACTGTAATGGAGATGTCTGCAGTTGTATTTCTTTGCTTACAGCCTCTTAATTTGGGCGTTGGTTGAATAACACAAATCTCTGAGGCATACTATTCTGGTGAGTTTGGGCCACGTAGAAACCTCTCCTTCCATCCACATTATAAGCGCTTTCCTGAGTCCTGTGCATGTTTCAGCAGCAATATCAGGGTCACAGATTAAACCTGGACTATATATGCCCTCCTGCTATTATTTTCTCTTTCACTGTGAAAGAAGTTTATAAGTGACACCTGATTGAGACAACCGGATCCCATCAGGTGGCACCTCTTTAAAACCACAAGTGTGAGACGAACAGTGTGGGCTCTGCGGTCGTGATATGGGGTGGAGTCTTGGCTCCCCCTCAGACTTTTTCTTTCTAAGCCGGGCCTGCCAGTTTTGCAGTCTTTTTTGGGGGGAGGGTTGGTTTTTTTAATTTATTATTTTTAGCTGCACTGGGTCTTTGCTGCGCTGCTTCGGCTTCTCGTTGCGGTGGCTCCTCTCGCTGCGGAGCACTGACTCCAGGGCACGAGGGCTTCAGTAGCTGCAGCACGTGTGATCAGTAATTGTGGCTCCCGGGCTCCAGAGCACAGGCTCAACAGTGACAGTGAACGGGCTCAGTGGCTCCTCAGCATCTGGGATCTTCCCAGATCAGGGATCATCGAAACTGTGTCCCCTGCATTGGCAGGTGAATTCTTAACCACTGAGGCACCAGGGAAGCCCTAGTTGTACAGTTTTTAAGGGAAATTATCTGTATAATGGCTGTTGGTAAATGCCTTCCCCATGCCGAGCAGTCCAGTGATTATCTGCCCCTTTATGGGGAAGTTTGCTGACTAGAGTACAACTGTCCCTCTGCACCTAAAATTTAGTAATCGATTTTCAGCTCTGCCTTGAATTAACTATGCACATATGGGCACACCAGGAAAGGAAGAGCTGGAAAGGTTTCAAAAATTTCATCAAAAAGTAAACACTAATGAAAACCAATCAAAGTTCATTTTGTGGTTTAGGGTGACATAAGCAGAGTCAGATTTGCTTAAAATATCAACACACTCCTATTCTCATAACATCAATGAAATCAGAGCTGTAAGAGAGGTAGGGGTGGGGATGCAGGGGGGCCTGAGAGGCAGAAGCCCTGGACCACTCAGAGCACCAATGGCAGGGTCACCCTCCTGAATTATTTAAAGAGCTTTAGTGAGATGCTTGGGCTTCCCCAAGGCGCCAGTTGTAAAGAATCCTCTTTCCAATGCAGGAGATGTGGATTTGATCCCTGGGTTGGGAAGATCCCCTGGAGGAGGGCATGGCAACCCACTCCAGTATTCTTGCCTGGAGAATCCCATGGACAGAGGAGCCTGGCGGGCTGTAGTCTGTAGGGTCACAAACAGTCAAACATGACTGAAGCGACCTGCACTGCACGGCACAGCACCGTGAGATGCTTAGTATTCACTCAGGGGCAAACATCAAATTAAAATAATGAACAAGGAACTTCCCTGAGGGTCCAGTGGTTAGGACTCTGTGCTTTCCCTGCAGGCAGTGCAGCTTCCATCCCTGGTTCCAGAGGTATGATCCCACAAGTTCCAGAGGTATGATCCCACAAGTTCCAGAGGTATGATCCCACAAGTTCCAGAAGTATGATCCCACAAGTTCCAGAGGTATGATCCCACAAGCCAGACGGTCAAATAAATAAAAATAGAATTTAAAAAATTAGGAAAACGGTCATCGATAAACACAGGTATGCTTGACACTTCTTCCAATTTATAGAGAAAAATGATTTTAAAAGTATGTTTTCCCCTTAATGTTTCTCCCAACTTGTGGATGAGTAGTACAGTGGTCACACGCGCGCACACACAACCCCAGTCGTTCCTACTAACGCAGGTGTGTCTCCTGCCCTTCAGAGCCTGTGTTCAGGACACCCGCCTTCCTGAGGAAGCGGACCGAGTGCATGAGCGCCTCTCGACTATGTCCGAGACGTCCTCCCACGACTCCTTCTACGACTCACTCTCGGACCTGCTGGAGGACGGCGAGAATGCGGCCTTCTTCCCGGGGCTGTCGGCCTTCCTCAGCCAGGAGGAGATCCACAAGAGTCTGGACCTGGCCCGCAGAGCCATAGCCAGCTCCAAGACGGACGACTGCGACTGCGAGGAGGGCCCGCAGCGCTGCAGCCCCTCGCCCAGGAGCCGCCGGAAGCCTCTGGCCCCTCCGGAGGCCCGGCTGGGCGAGCGTGCGTCCCCAGGGACGCCTGGGGCCCGCAGGCGGGCTCCTGCGGCGCCTCCACCCCCGGAGCAAGCAGAGCGCATCTCCTCGCCCGCATCGCGGAGGAAGCCCGGAGTCTCGCCCCTGCTGGCCAGGCCCAGCTACATCCGGAGCCTGCGCAAGGCCGGGAAGCAGGGGGCGCAGGGGGCCAAGGCCCCCGGCGCCAGCGCCAAGCCCAGAGCCGCGCGCCCCGGCAGGGCTGGCCCCCAGAGCCCGCTGAACGACAAGGCGGCCACCCTCATCGAGGAGCTGACCTCCATCTTCCGAGAAGCCGCCAAGCCCAGAACCAGGAGCCCCGACGGGGAGTCCTCGTCCCCGGACAGCGGGTATCTGTCCCCTAAGAATCAGCCGTCAGACCCGAGGAGCGCCTCGGCCAGCCGGAGCCCCACCCGGGACCAGCAGGACGTGGAGGCCGGTGCCAGGCCCCCGGCGCCCGGTCATCACCCCACCCGGGACCGGCAGGACGTGGAAGCCGGGGCCAGGCCCCCGGCGCTCGGGCATCATCCCCCGGTGGCCCAGGATGTGGCACGGCCCAGCCGCAGCCCCTCGTCCCCGCCGCCTCCCAGCGCCCGCCACCCCCTAGCCGCTCCCCGGTTCATCCAGAAGCTGCGGAGCCAAGAAGTGGCAGAAGGTAGTCGGGTCTACCTGGAGTGCAGAGTCACTGGGAACCCACCTCCTCGGGTCAGGTAGGACTCTGGTTGCAGAGACACGATGCTTTGCGTGTCCTTCACTCTTACTTTAGTGTAAGAGAAGAGATTTCTGTTACAAGGCAAGGGCTTGGCTCCCCAAGCGCACAGAAGCAAGTATTATGGCCCTGGCTTTTGAGGAAAGGCAAAGCTCCATTGCAAGTTGAACCAGCAGGGAGACAGGAGGCAACGCTCAAATCAGGTTCCCTTTCCAGGGATCAGGGTGGAATTTAAGGGTTTAGGAAATTTCAAGCTTGGAAGCTGCCTTGATGATAGTCCACACTTAGCACCTCGTGCTGGCGCCGGGTCGTCCTCAGTGAGGGACTCCTCGCTTTGTAAAGCGCAAGTTTGGCAGCTTTTCTATGCTCCGACATCTGCAGACTGAAAATGCTGGGTTTGTGGTCATCCTGCAGATGGATGGGGAGCAGGGGATTGGGGGGGCATGGGGTGGGGGCCCATCTTGAGCTTGTGCAGTGCAGTCTCCCTACAGTAACTGCAGGGAGCTATGTCCATTTAAGCTCGGTGATGTTTTACCTGCTTTTTCTTTGTTTGCACCTCAGTCTTGAGGGAAGTAGGGGTGAGGGCCTCTGCTAGCTGCTTCCTGCTGATGAGGGATGTGAGTTTTTATAAGACGAATAAAATTGTTTTGCACTTACCTATAAATATTTGCGTGTCCCACCTTGAACTCTGAAGTCTCAGGCAATCATCCTGTGTGTCTGGTGGCGGGGGCGGGGGTGCTCTTTAAATGTAGGAGGTGGACAATGAGGACAGAATTTGATGAGTAAGAGGATTAACCTATGGCTCCTAACTTTAACAGTCCTTCAAAACAGACCTTATTTCTTTGGGAATCCATTAAAACCTGTTTTTAACATTTTAGTGATTGAATTTGGATTTGTGTAGGCCTGTACCAGACTCTTAGGTCAAAATATTCTGTTTTTGAGATGCTACTGTCTTCTCATCTTGGCCAGGTGGAGTCTTAGCTGTCTGTTTCCTTTTGAAGAGTTACTTAAAGTACCTGGGAGTGGGGTGGCCAGGGTGTGACTACTTTAGCTCTCCTGGAGGATGTGTAACCAGGAGGATGTCACAGGGGCTATTTCACATGCCTGCACGGTGCTCACTGTGTGGGTTTGTCCCGGTGTTGGGAGGATGTAGTCCTGGGACGTCGTGGGAAACCCTAATGGGCTAGACACATATTTATGTATAGAAGAGAAGACAGCACCGAGACGCTGTACACACTTTATCAAATGTGATGCTGTTACCACTGAGACCTTCAGGAAGGTCTCCCGTAGAACATCACATACAGGCTCAATAGGAGCTTGTTTTCAGGGCCACTCTGACCCTCAACAGGGCAGCTGGTCAGACCTTATCCCAGGTTACTCTGGTTTCTTGGCTTGTCTTGGCGACTGTCTTTTTGAAGGAATGATTCATTGTTTCCCCATGGACTGAGGTCTCCAAGAAGCATGAGCTTCATCACGTTCCAAGGGCCTTGACACCTTTGAGTCACCTCAGCAATGAGAGCTTCTCTGTTGTCACTTTGAATCAGAAGAGGCAACCCCAGACAAGGGGTCTTCTTGGAGGAAGGCCTTTGTTACTGCAGAACCTTTCTCTGTCCTATGTGGGAAAGCCTTGCCAGCATGATGGCATCACCAGCGTCTAGACGTTTCTACAGTGTTCCTGGCACTTGGTGTACAGTGAAGTCTCTTTAGCCACCATCCCCTGGTTCTGTCCCTCAGGCATGCATGCCTTTTATCCTCAGGGTGGCCCAGTTTTAGGATTGTTTCTGGTGCAGATCAGCACTTTGGATTACCTTTCAGATGCTCATTTGCATTTATGACCAACAGTGAACTGCTGGAGTCCATGACATGCCGCAGCCTCCCATCACGGGTTCCTTGGTGTAGATGAGTAAAATTCTGTCCATTAAATGTCTGGGTTAAACTCGTCATAAACCCGGCTTCTGTGGCTGTTCGTCCTGATCACCATCTAAGTCCCCAGAGTCTGCATGAACTCCCCGTGCATGCTCTCTAGATGATCCATTTCCAGATCCGAGGCTTCAACGAGGATGGTCCACACTCAGAGTTGGTGGTAGGGTCTCTGGATCTGAGTCTTTGGTTCTGGATGCTTGTTGTGCTGCCGGATCCACCTAATTATTTCCTTTAGTGAAGTGATGATCCGTTTCGGGTGACCCAAGCAGCACCCAAAGGCTGCTCCTCCTGGCATTTTAACAGCATTTATTAATAAAAAGGCTGGCGTCTCCTCTGTGTGTTTCATTTCTCTCCTTCCTGACATCCAGGTGGCCCCATGCACACGTACGACAGAGAAGGCCGACTTGGAGTCAGTATGTGTGGTCACTGTCTCTTAGCTCCTAGGCTCAGGTGTGACGAGGGCAGTGAGCTCGGGGCAGATGGACCCGGACGATGGCTTCTGCTTCCAGGGCTTCCTGATGAGCTACAACTGCACACACACACCGCCCCCCTTGTTTGTGAAACTGGTCCCGTCCGAGAGTATTTCTAAAGGCTCCTGTATACAGTTGTGAGCAGGCTCTCCTGTTGTCCTGGGGAGCAGAGTGGCTGGGTTTAGAGTCGATACTGCCTGTAAGGAGACATTCAGGATGTCAAGTGGTGTGGTCTTTGCCCCATCTCCCCGAAGTAAACCCACATCCACTGTTTTGTTCTGGTAAAGGCAGTGTGCCGAGGGTTCATTTTTCAGCCTCTTGTGAAAGGTTGCAATCACAGCCCAGAGGCAAACTGGCAATCCTTGGTGTCAGTGCCCAATTGTTTAGAAAAGTAAGCTACAGGCCTTCTGATGGTATCTCAGTGTTGAGTTAGCTCCAAGACTCACGCCCCGTCTTTCGTGCACAAAATACCTGGGCAAGCAAATGCTGGGCTCTTAAAAGTTTCTCCTTGGTGGTGTGGAACACATCATGACCGCTCAGAGTCCAGCTTAATGGCTTATTGTCATTTCCTTTAAGAGCCTCATGTTTGTGTTTGGCTGAGTCCAAGATCAGGAGTCCAAAGATGACAATACTCAGCCATTCCTAGGGATCCTCACAAGCGCCTTCTGTGGGTGGCTGCAGTCACCCTAGTTAATGCCTCTCTTCCATCTTTCAGTAAATTTCTTTGTCTTTTTGATACTTCAAACCCTAACTAGTTTAGAGTTGGTTGAGAAATTGTGCGCTCTTCCCTTGCAAACTTTATCTAATCACATTTTGGTCTTAAGCTTCCTTAGTTCTACTAGCAATTATTCAGTCACATACTGGAGTAAGACTCCTTCATTTAATTGGAAATCCCTTAAGTCCATGGCGAAACCTTCCCTGAAGATGGTGGGGATGTTCTTAAATCCTTGTGGGAGTTCCATCCAGCAGTGTTGCTGTTTCACATCAGTCTCTGGATTGTCCCGTTCAAAGGCAAAACCCCTAGGACTCAGGACTTAGGGGTATTCAGTAAAAGGCATCTTTTTTCAAGTCCAGAACTATAAACCAGCAAAAGTCTCCAGATAAAGTTGTAAGCAACATCTACGGATTTGACATCACCACATTATTTCCTCTATAATTTGGTTAATGGCCTTCAAATCCTGAATAGAACAGTTATCTCTGGTCCTCGGTTTTTGTATGGATGGGATAGAAGGGTTTCATGAAGATCAACAAGGTCTGAATAATTGATATTTAAAGGTGATTGTCAGAGGCTTTATACCTTCCTTCGTGTGCCTCTTTAGATGCCTGTTGCTTTATATTTGGACTTCCTTGATGGCTCATAGTGTAAAGAATCCGCCTGCAATTCAGGAGACCTGGGTTCAATTGCTGGGTTGGGAAGCTCCCCTGGAGAAGGGAATGGTTACCCAGTCCAGTATTCTTGCCTGGGAAATCCCATGGACAGAGGAGCCTGGTGGATTACAGTTCACGGGGCGGCAAAGAGTCAGACATGACTGAATGACTGATACTTACTTACTTACTTAAATTTGGCACCTTGTCCCCTGGACAGAGTTTTACTGCTATTGGAACAGCCGTCTTGGCTCTTTCTGGCCTTCCATCATTCCAAACATTGCTCTTACCTTTTGCAGAATTTCTTCAGGACATCTAGGTGAGGCTTGGTCTTCCAACTGTAAAGGTGCAGCTTGGAGGGCAGAGGCTTGACCTGGGAGTGCACTTAATGTTCCCCACAAGGGAATAGGGCATCAGGGCAGGTCCAGCTGGGTGTTCCATATCCACATCAGTATATCGTCTGTCAGCCTTCAGCCCTCTCAGGGAAGAGGGGCGTTCCCCTGGGCCCTTGCTGTACTCCTGGATCTCGTTCAAGCTGTTTGGTTCAGGACCCCTGTTGAGGTCTGTTATTAAACATTTCTTATGATGGTTCAGCCTTGTTTAATCCCCTTGGGTCACTGGGGTCCCTTCTGGGTCAGCTCCAGGCATGGTCCGTGCCTCCCAAGTCCTGATTGGATGATTTGGTTGTGATTCAGGCTGCTGCTGCTAAGTCGCTTCAGTATTGTCTGACTCTGTGTGACCCCACAGACGGCAGCCCACCTGGCTCCTCTGTCCCTGGGATTCTCCAGGCAAGAACACTGGAGTGGGTTGCCATTTCCTTCTCCCATGTGATTCAGGTAGCCTTCCCTAATACCATCCTGTGCTTCTCCACAGGAGGGTATTCATGAAGGCCTGCATGCAGCCCAGTTAAGGTAATGAGTAGCAAAACATGTAAAGAGATTCTCTGTTTTCTGAGGGTCATCTCAGTAAAATGGCTTATTATTTCTCCAATTTTATAAGTTCAGGCTGAAATTTATGTTGGCCTTGGTCAGAGTCCCCTGTGTTGGCCTTGGTCATCTAAGCCTTCTGGGACCTGCCCTAATAGAAATGCCCTGTTGGGGGTTCCCTGGGCAAACTGAGCACCCTGGTGGGTATGGGGAGGAAAGAGTGTTCCTTTATGATGATTGGATAAGGGCAACCCTGGGAGGGCTGTTGGCACCCTCTGCACTGCTCACAGGAAGACCCCCTTCATGGGCGGGGGAGCCATTCAAGGGGCTGCTGGAGGGACGTCTGGATATAGTCAGTCATCGTTCGGCTTTGACTCAACGGACACAGGCTTTTTCTGAGGTTCTTCCCTCTGAACCACAATCTTACATCTCTTCTGCAAATTCTTATTCCAAAATAAAGGCATAAAAGATTGTACGATGGGATTAACCCCATTTTTCCTCTAACAAAACAAGTCTAATTTTAAAATAGTACGATAGTTCAAAGACCCATTCTCTGGTTATTTCCCCTGAGATTCGACCTAATACCAGGGCCCGGCAGTGTTACAGAGAAAATAATTTTCTTCTTTTCCATTGGCTTATAGCTAGACATCGACCAGTTCTGCATGAATACATGCCAGGGGACTACAGTCAGGTGTGCTATTAACGTTCCCCATTTGAAAGGTTGCTCTCAGGATGACTGGAGCAAAAGGATCCCACAGAGATGTCTCGGGTGGAAATTCCTCTCTCCCAGGCACAGGGTATGTTCTTCTGGGATGGACTCCTGTGAAACCACTACAGGTCACGGGGACAACTGTCAGTCAGGGAGCAGTGTCTTCTGTCTCCTGAGTCAGAGGGCCTTCATTAAATCAGGTTTAAAAGTTTTCCTTCAGTCATCGAACATCCTCCCCCTATTAGCCAATGCTAACAAACAAGGCCCATCTAGTCAAAGCTTTGGTTTTTCCAGTAGACATGTATGGATGTGAGAGTTGGACTATAGAGAAAGCTGAGCACCTAAGAACTGATGCTTTGGAACTGTGGTGCTGGAGAAGACTCTAGAGAGTCCCTTGGACTTCTAGGAGATCCAACCAGTCAGTCCTAAAGGATATCAATCCTGAATGTTCTTTGAAGGACTGATGCTGAAGCTAAAACTCCAATCCTTTGGCCACCTGATGCGAAGAACAGACTCACTGGAAAAGTCCCTGATGCTGGGAAAGATTGACAGCAGGAGGAGAAGGGGACGACAGAGGATGAGATGGTTGGATGGCATCACCGACTCGATGGACAAGAGTTTGAGCAAGCTCTGGGAGTTGGTGATGGACAGGGAGGCCTGGCGTGCTGCAGTCCGTGGCGTTGCAAAGTCAGACACGACTGAGCGACTGAACTGAACTGAACAAACAGACATGAACCAACCTGAACAAAGAAATCCAAGACTCTGGAATTTTAACCCAGGGTTGAGGACTCTAACTTGAACTAAAGAAATCGGGGGGTATAGATAGTTACACTGTGGTATCAGTCTCGGGTGTACATCAGAGTGGTTCGGTTATCATTGTGCAGTCGCTGAGTCATGTCTGACTCTGTGCGACCCCATGAGCTGCAGCACACCAGATTCAGTTACGCGTATATCCACTCTTCTTCAGGCTCTTTTCCCATTCGGGTTATTTCAGAATATCTAGTAGTGTTCCCTGTGCAATAGAGCAGGTCCCTGTTGTTTGTCTGTTTTTTGTGTAGTACTGTGTGTGTATTGGAGAAGGCGATGGCACCCCACTCCAGTGCTCTTGCCTGGAAAATCCCATGGACGGAGGAGCCTGGTGCGCTGTAGTCCATGGGGTCACTAAGAGTCAGACACGACTGAGCGACTTCACTTTCACTTTTCACTTTCATGCATTGGAGAAGGAAATGGCAACCCACTCCAGTGCTCTTGCCTGGAGAATCCCAGGGACGAGGGAGCCTGGTGAGCTGCCGTCTGTGGGGTCGCGCAGAGTCGGACACAACTGAAGCGACTCAGCAGCAGCAGCAGCAGCGTGTGTGTTAACCCCCAGCTCCTAGCTGTGTTCCGTGCGTGAGTGCTGTCATGCGATGCTCGTCTGTCTCCGTCTGGCTCACCCGTTTAGCATGACCATCTCCAGGCTGGCCCACGTTGCTGCAGACGGCACTCCTTCACTCTTTTCCGTGGTTGGGCAGCGCCCCACTGTGTGTGCCGCATCCCCTTTACCCGCTCCTCCGTCGGTGAGCATTTAGGTCGCTTCCATGCCTTGACTGTTCTGAACAGGCCTGCAGTGAACACTGGGTGCATGCATCTTTTTCAGTTATGGCTTCCTCTGGATATATGTCCAGGAGTGGGATTGCTGGGTCATATGGGAGTTCTATTTTTAGTTTTTTAAGGAAACTCCATACTATTCTCCATAGTGACCGCAACCATTTACATTCCTACCAAGGGTATGGGAGGGTTCACTTTTCTCCACAGTCTCTCTAGTATTTATTGTTTGTAGACTTTTTGATGATGGCCATTCTGAACAGTGTGAGGTGATCCCTCATGTGGTTTTTTGATTTGCGTTTTCCTGATAATTAGTGACACTGAGCATTTTTTCAGTGCTTTTTGGTCACCTGTGTGTCTTCTTTAGAGAAATGTCTATTTATATTTTCTGCCCATTTTTTGATTTTTTTTTTTTATATTGAGCTGCTTGAGCTGTTTGTATATTTTGGGAGGTTAATCCCTTGTCCGTCAATTCATTTGCAAATATTTTCTTCAATTCTGTGTGTTGTCTTTTCATTTTGTTTATGGTTTCCTTTGCTCTGCAACAGCTTTTAATTAGTCCCACTTGCTTACTTTTGTTTTTATTCTCAGTACTCTAGGAGGGAGGTCAAAAAAAGATAGTGCTGCAATTTATGTCTAACCAGAACTTTTGAGGACTTTTTATATTTCCCCCTCGGTGAGGCTCTAACCCACGATCCTGATGAGGTTTTTAGACAGTTCAGGCACAGGCATGTTTCAGCAAGGTTACTGACCAAAAACACATCTGACCCAAAGCAGCACAAGGGGCCCGAGTCCGGAGGTGGGGAGGCAGGAAACTGACACCTGCTCCTGAAGACACGTGCGGTCAAGGTGGGCACTCGGAGTCAGGGCTGAGGGCCACGTACCCAGGGGCTGCAGGGCCGTGGCAGGGGATCACGACACCCGGGTCCCTTCATGGTCACCAAAACTTGTGACCAAGCAAGGGCTGGCTGCTGGACATGCACAGAAGCCAGTATGGTAGCCCTGGAAAGCACTTCTTTTGAGGAAAGAAAGTGCTTCATTGTGAGGTCGACCAGCAAGGAGACAGAAGGCACGGCTCAAATCCGTTTACCAGCTCCAGGGATCAGGGCAAAATTTAAGGCGTTCAGGTAACTTCAAACTTGAAAGCTGATTTGCTCTTCAGTGCGTGTAAGCCCCTGGAGCTGGGAGTCTGGTTTTCCTCACTGAAGGTCTCCTCGCTTTGTGAAGGGCTCTGATGGCAGTGCTTGCATGCTGTGTTCCACAGACTGAAGACACTCAGTTGGGGCCATCCTGGAGATGCGGGTTTCCCTCTTACACATGTATGTGCAGTGCTAACTCTGTAAAATAACTCAGGTTTGACCAACCCACTACGTACCTAAGGAGGCAAATAAATTCCAACTAATCAGTGTTTCATTTCCTGCACAGTGAGCCCCCTGGAGCATGAGGTCATGTTTTCAAGGACCCACAATGCAGAGGCACCTCATCGTGGCAGACATCAGTACTAGCTGTGCTCTGGTCCCTGGCAGATGGATCTGCCGTCCTGAACTAGCACTGCTAAGGCCGGTGGGTGGGGGGCGAGCGGGGCAAAGGATGGGGCAAGCAGACAGCAGAACAGCACATTGCTACAGGGGCCCCAGAATTAAAGCCAGTAAGTTGCCCAACTGATATAGTCAAATACTGGGCATAATTTGAATATTTACTGGAGATGGTTAAAGTGTGGCTAAAACCAGAAGCTGTCTGGAAGATGAAAGGCACAGGGTGTGTGACCTGTCACAAGGTCAGCCCCAAGTGTGTCCGGTCTGAGTGTGCGGTCCATGGGCACATGTTCACTATGCTGAGCACACCACACCTTCAACGTGGCAGAACTTACCCGTGAAGGCAGAGACACCAGGCAGGGCGTGGACAGGCCTGTTGTCCATGCCCGGGCTTCAGCCACAAGAGGGCGGATAGCAGATGAGCAGCAGGTGAGGAGTGTGCGGTTAGTGGGAATCACTAATCACCGACACCACTGCGGCCATTGTGATTTCTCTGCACTCTTCTATATGCGCAGAAGGTATAGCATTTGTACCTCCTGTGCAAAGAGGTTCAGAGGAGCAACCCTGGGGGCAGACTCCAAGGTCTCCCATCGCCACTCCACTTTTCACCAAATGCGTACCTAGACAAGTCATTTGTGATTCAGTTTATTCATCCATGAAGTGGGAATTATGATACCCACTCCCATTGTATTTTGTGACTAAGTAAAATAGCATGTGAAAAAATAAAGCAGTGCTTTGCATCTAGTGACTGCTGCTTTACTATTACCTTTTATGGCTAGTACTTCTCATTTCTTAATTTCATATGCCAAAATGAAAATAACAATTCAAGTCAGGATTATACTATGAAAAATAAGCCATTAATGCATTTACTTGGAAAGTTTCGGATTTATTAATGAAGAGTGTTTTACCTAAATTACATAAATATAAAAATTAATTCAATATTAAGAAATTCAGCAAAAAAAGTAAGGAAAACATCACTGGCTATAAGCTGCAAGGCTGGTACTTATTAATGTAGCATTTCACAAATCAAAAACTACTGCTCACCAGCACCCACTGACACACACTTTGCTGCAGCTGGCTCCTTGGGCTGACAGACCATTACTCACAGACATGAAGTAAGTCAGCATCCCCGACAGGAACTGATGGAGTCAGAGGCAAAGAATTTTTTCAAACCAATTTGTTCAACTAATTCACCTTGAGTCAGTTTCTATGTGCATGCTAAGTCGCTTTAGTCGTGTCCTGCTCTTTGTAACCCCACGGACTGTAGCCTGCCAGGCTCCTCTGTCCCTGGGATTTCCCAGACAAGAATACTGGAGTGGGTTGCCACTGCGCTCCTCCAGGGGACCTTCCTGACCCAGGGATGGAATTGGCAGGCGGGTTCTTTACCACTAGCACCACCTGGGAAGCCCTGGTTTCCCTGTCTTTTAGAAGCTGACAGCAGTGGGCAGCAAAAACTTCCTAATGAGTTTGTTTAATTAAATATCTCATCCTAAATTCTGCATTGGGCTTCCCTTGTGTCTCAGCTGCATTGGGCTTCCCTTGTGTCTCAGTAAAGAATCCGCCTGCAGCGCAGGAGACCTGGGTTCAATTCCTGGGTTGGGAAGATCCCCTAGAGAAGGGAAAGGCTACCCACTCCAGTATTATGGCCTGGAGGATTCCATAGACTCTGTATAGTCCAGTCCATTATTTATCTTTTCTATAAAAAAAGTTATCACTTTGCTTGTGATAAAAGTGAAATTATTTCTTTTGGATTCTATTTAGATGTCTTTAACCCACTAACCTTGGGAACAAGTAATTATTTGTTAGAAATGCATTCATGTGTCACTCAAAACGGTTCCACAGGTTTTCGAACTGCACACGGCTCTATTGACGTTTACTCCAAAATAGCCCCTTCCAAATGTATTCAAACTGCACACTGCTCCACTGATGTTGACTCCAAAATAGCCCCCTTCTAAACATATTCTTAACAAAAAGTAATACATTTACCCATCAAAGGATTAATTCAAGTGAGCCTACCATAACTTCTGTGTTAAAGTTCACTTAACCATTTCAAGATGTGGGGGCCACCCGGTTCAGGCTTCTGCCTTTTCTCCTTAGGGGAAGGGGAGAATTAGTTTAGTCCGCAGCTACAGGATTATTCGCTAGTTTCTCTTGTCATCTCCCGGGCTGCCAAAGCCCATGACCAATGTTAGTCATTACAGCTGTGCCCTTCCAGAGTAATTAAGTTTCTGATGAGAATGCACCATCTTTTAAAGTTAGCCGGGTTGTTTTGTTGTCCTTTGAGGGGTTTTTAGGGGAAAGTGTAAACGTCCATTGAAGTTTCTTAATCTCCGAAGATCTTGGTCCCTCTGCCATGCCTTTGCAAATGCACCAAATGCCTAAAACCTCGAGCTCCTTCCCCCCGTGAGAACTGGAGATCCTGAAGAGGAGACCTTCTTGGAAGGGGATTTTGTATAAGGAAGACAAATGTTGATAAAGAGGTCGCCTTAACCGGGGCAGTTTGGAACCCGGCTCCCATTGAGTCCGTCCGGGGTCTCTGAACCCAACACTGGGCAGGCCTGGTGGTCGGCGGGCCACCTCCCAGGGCCCCGGAGCAGGTGACAGAAGTTGTGGAGATCAGGGGTCCAGGGAGCTGGGCCCAGCACGGACAGAGGCCCAGAGACGCACAGGGCTGGGAAATGGGTGACGGGTCTGGAGGTGCAGGGTGGCGGTCCAGGAGGCGTTAGAGGCGGGCGCCCCAGGAAGGCAGGGCAGTGGGGACCAGGGGCCAGACCAGGGGTTGCTCCTGGGGAGCAGGTCTGCCCTTCTGGACTTGAGTCACTGAAACAGGGACTCAGACTGGGCCGAGTGAGGGCCGCGCCCGTGACCAACTCCTGCAGGCTCCAGGAGGGGACAGATGGCCAGACCAGCCTGTGCCTCACCAAACTGCAGACCTGGAGCTTCTTAGATTTGGCCCAAGTAGAGCCCTGTGGACCCGGGCCCTGGACCGGTGAGCTGTACAGAGTCGGACGAAGGGGCCCGGCTCCAGGGAGGACTGAAGGATGCGCGGTTGAAGGCATCTCCTCATCATATCCAGTCACTTCACCCCAGCCTTGTCAAGTGTAACCAGCGCAAGGACCAGCTGTGATCACAACCAGGACTGGGAAATCTCACCTTCCGTCTTTACTTTTGCACAGTCCCACCAAAACCCCAGCAAAGCAAAGGAAAACCGATGGAACTAAAGCTTATCTACAATAACTGAAGTTACAGGGGTTTCCCTGGTGGCTCAGAGGGTAAAGCATCTGCTTGCAACGCAGGAGACCTGGGTTTGATCCCTGGGTCGGGAAGATCCCCTGGAGAAGGAAATGGCAACCCACTCCAGTATTCTTGCCTGGAGAATCCCATGGATAGAGGAGCCTAGTGGGCTACAGTCCACAGGGTTGCAAAGAGTTGGACACAACTGAGCAACTTCACTTCACTTCACCACTTCACTTAAGTTATGTGCAAATTATTTGTCAACAATTTGAATTATTACCTCACATCAGATGTTCCTTATTTCTCATGCACAGCTGACAACAGGTCAAAGACATGATCCCTCACCTCCCTGACCCCCTCCCCCTCCACTCTCAACTTTTCAGAGTTGGCAAAAACTTCATGAAGAATTTTAGTTCAAAGTACCACTGGTATTATTAAAATGAGCTTACATTTTCACTGTATACTTTAAAAATATTTCATCATGGCAACCATTTTTAAACCATGTAAATATAAAGAAACTAAGAAAGCTAGGAAATTTTTTACCTAGGAACAGAAAAAGAATCAATTGGTCCTAGAGAACAGAACCCAGGTCTTGAATTCCTGGCCATGCCCTGTAATGACTCACCTTGAACATCTTCAGTTGTGGAATTCAGACTTCACCTGTCTTTAAAGAAAACGGTACCCTGGTGATTTCTGCAGTATTGATCTTTATTTTTAAAACATAGCTATTCCTGGCTATTCTCTGTTTTATTTTGCATTCAGTTAATACTGTTGAATAAGTCAATCAACATAAACCAAAAAATGTTTAAAGACAGGGAAGGAAGATACTCTCTATCAACTACAAACAAATCAAATTATTCCCAGTTTCTGAACAGTATTCCAAACCATCCTCACATTCAAATTACATTGTAAGCTAACTGTGTGCCAACTCATAAGGAAAAAAGCCAGTGTTAGACACCCACTATGGCAACCCACTCCAGTATTCTTGCCTGGAGAATCCCAGGGACGGCAGAGCCTGTTGGGCTGCCATCTATGGGGTCGCACAGAGTTGGACACGACTGACGCGACTTAGCAGCAGCAGCAGCAAACACCCACTTAACTGCAGTGAAAGGAGGATCCAGCAATAGTTCAGGAACATTCAGTCTTCGAGGGCAATGACTCATACCTGCTCATAATCATAAGATGCCTATTAGGTCATTATTAGCCTAATAAAGTTTCAATTATACACATAATTAAAAGTAATTAAATTCCTTCTTTTTACAGTCAAACCCCAGCACCTGCAGAGCTCCAATTAGTTTTCATTAGTGAAACTTTGATCATCACCAAAGCCGAAACAAGAGAGATTAGCTCTATCAAACCTATGCAGCGCCATTTGCTGCTCAGTCACTCGGTTGTGTCCGATTTTGCGACACCCTGGACTGTAGCCCACCAGACTCCTCTCTCCATGGGGTTTTCCAGGCAAGAATACTGGAGTAGATTGCCATTCCCTTCTCCAGGGGATCCTCCTGACCTAGGGATCCAGCCTGTGTCTCTTACATCTCCTGCATTGGCAGGTGAATTCTTTACCACTAGCGCCACCTGGGAAGCCCAACACGATTGGTAGAAATTCCCACCTCCTCCAAAGAAAGCAGACATGGAAACAAGCCACTGGCTCGCTTTTCACTCAAAGGGGTTCCAATGTGTCCCCTTTATTGGCCATTTTAGTTGAGAAAAACGTGGCAGGCAGGTAGTGAGGCTGCAGTGCTTGCAAAGTCACGATCCACATGGCTTAGCCCAGGGTTGCTGCTTCTGTTGAAGACGGTTGTCAACATCGACATCAGGCTGTACCCTCAGAGGAGTGTGACCACTGACCACTCAGGGGGCGCTGCAGTGTGACATGTGAGTGGGCACAGACAGCGTGGGGATGATGCTGGGGCACCCAGGGAGTTAAAGAAGCAGCCTCTGGACTTTGTGCAGTTCCCACCCGAAGTCTGCCGACCTCTCTGCTTGGGCACCTGACAGGTGCTTCATGGTGATGTAGCCACAAGTGGGTCCCGCGTCTCGGCTCCTCCAAGCCCTCTCTTCCACGCTCTTCTCCAGGCCAGCAAACCACAGCCGTCCTGCCAGCTTTTGCAGGACAAAACCTGGACCTGTCTCCCTCCCACCTCACATCTCCCCGTCCATCCGGTGAGTGCAGGGGGTGCCCCCTCCACACCCGGAACCCGACCGCCTTCTGCCTCCTCCCGGAGAGTCTCTGTTCAGCCGCCACCCTCTCTGTTCCCCCCACCCTGGGCATCCGCACCGCCTTCCTTATCTGCTCACTGTTTCCACCCACCATCACAGGCGACACTGCATCTAGCTTGGTTCTTTTTCATGGGCTTGTGATCACAGCACAGTGCAAAGCTGTCTGGTGCCTGCTGCTTGCTCTCAGAGTAACATAGTCCTATATGCAGTGAAAAGGCCCCGTCTCTCCAGCACCACGGAAATTCTCGGCCCTGCCTCATCCACTGCAGCCGCAGCGGCATCCTTGCTGGACTCTGCTTGCCCAGGGCCCCCACACCTGCTGCTCCCTCCCCTTGTGACGTTCATCCCCAGGTGTACGCGGGCCTGGACCCTCCATCTCTCTCCTCGAATGTTGCCTCAAAGCCAGCCTTCTATGACTGACCTGGGGAAAAGAACAGGCCTGCCCACTCTTGTTTTGCGTAGTTGAAGTAGAGTTAATTTGCACTGTGAGTTCGTTTCAGGTGTCCAGTGAAGTGGTTCAGTTTATGCAGTGAGTATACATTCAGCTAGGAGAAGGCAATGGCGCCCACTCCATGTCCTTGCCTGGAGAATCCCAGGGACGGGGGAGCCTGGTGGGCTGCCGTCTGTGGGGTCGCACAGAGTCGGACACGACTGAAGCGACTTAGCAGCAGCAGCCTACATTCAGCTCTGTATATGTAGAGATTCTTTTTCAGATTCTTTTCTCTTACAGGTTATTACAAAATATTGAGTGCTATATAACAGGTCCTTGTTGGTTATCGGTTTTATATATAAAATAGATATACAATAGTCTGTGTATGTTATACATAAACTGAAAGCATTAGTTTAGTCGTGTCTGACTCTTTGCAACCCCATGGACTATCTAGATATACAATAGTCTGTGTATGTTATATATAAACTGAGAGTATTAGTTGCTTAGTCGTGTCTGACTCTTTGCGACCCCATGGACTATCCAGTCCATGGAATTCTCCAGGCCAGAATACTGGAGTGGGTAGCCTTTCCCTTCTCCAGGGGATCTTCCCAACCCAGGAACTGAACCCAGGTCTTCTGCACTGCAGGCGGTTTCTTTACCCTCTGAGCCATCAGGCAAGCCCGTATATAAAGTAGTCTGTATATGTTAATCCCAAACTCCTAATTTTTCCTTCCTCCCCTTTCCCCTTTGGGACCCTTGTTTGTTTCCTGAGTGTCTATTATTTTTTGTAAATAAGGTCATTGGTATCATTTTTTAGATTCCGTTTTGGTTTCTCCATAGAACTTACTGATACACTCTACACTTGTTTATTTTACTGTTTGTCTCCCTTAGTAAAATATAAACCCCTGGAGTGTTGGGACCTCCAGCTGATTTTCGTTGTTGAGTCCCTGGACCTAGAATGCTGCCTGTAGGTAACAGCGGCTCCGTGAGCACGTGCCGAGTAAGTGAATGAATGGACCTCTCCCAGGTGTGTGTTTATGCCTGGAGGAGGTGACCATATGGATAAGGACGCACGGATATGAATGGTCATAGCAGCGTAGTTTCCAAACCTGGAAAGGACCTAAACAGTCATCAAAGATAGTGGGCCTGTCTATGAGAGAGTGACGTCCTCTCCTTCAGGAAAATGCCAAGAGCAGGACTCTGGCTTGTGTCGGTGTCCTGTCCGTCGTGTTTCATGGCACTGCCACGCTGTTTCAGGTTCCAAAGAACGCGGGGAAGGCGGGCCCAGGGGCGTGATCCTGCGGAGACGTTCTGTGTCCAGGTGGGAGGGGCAGAAACGGGTGTAAGTTACCTTCCTCTTTACTCACTGTAAAGTGCGGACTTTGTATCCCCTCTCCTCTCCCAATGACATACTGGTACTTTCTGCAGCGTTGTTTCTGACAGATGGCACGTGCGACCCACAGGCACATCCAGAAAACGCCTCGAGTCTGGGTGCTAAACAGCGAGAATTAAGCACATGGGTGCTTACCTGTTTGCCCTCATGAGTGTTTTCTGGCTTGTTTCAGTTATATTTTAGAGGTTTTGAAAATGTTCTTATTTTAAATTCATGGTGTTCCTCAAAATACTACATGTGTTTGGTCTTATGCCAAAGATCTTTTACGGTGTCATCCACACAGTTTACTGGCTGCCGAGGGTAAAAAGACTTGTCTGTGACCCTCTTATTCTTAAGAAAGAATGTGCATGTTCAGACACAAATACACACACACACACACAGTACCGTTTTAGAATTAGCAGACATCTGAAGATTAATGAGAACCCTACCACCATCATATTTGGGTGACAAGAGCGAGCAGGATGGGACAGAATCCAAGCAAAATGACACCGATTAGTTTTAGTTTCCTATTGTCCCATTCTTTATTTTTTTTTTAATTGGAGGCTAATTACTTTACAATATTATATTGGTTGGTTTTGCCATATACTGACATGAATCTGCCCCGGGTGTACATGTGTTCCCCATCTTGAACCCCCCTCCCACCTCCCTCCCCATCCCATCCCTTGGGTCATCCCAGTGCACCAGCCCCGAGCATCCTGTCTCATGCATCGAACCTGGACTGGCGATTCATTTCACATATGATAATATACATGTTTGAATGTCATTCTCCCAAATCATCCCACCCTCACCCTCTCCCACAGAGTCCAAAAGACTGTTATATACGTCTGTGTCTCTTTTGCTGTCTCGTATACAGGGTTATCATTATCATATTTCTAAATTCCATATATATGCATTAGTATACTGTATTCGGAGAAGGCAATGGCAAGTCACTCCAGTACTCTTGCCTAGAAAATTGCATGGACAGAGGAGCCTGGTAGGCTGCAGTCCATGGGGTCGCTACTAGTTGGACACGACTGAGCAACTTCACTTTCACTTTTCACTTTCACACATTGGAGAAGGAAATGGCAACCCACTCCAGTGTTCTTGCCTGGAGAATCCCAGGGACGGGGGAGCCTGCTCGGCTGCCGTCTATGGAGTAGCACAGAGTCAGACACGACTGGAGCGACTTAGCAGCAGCAGCAGCAGCATACTGTATTGGTGTTTTTCTTTCTGGCTTTCTTCACTCTGTATAATAGGCTCCAGTTTCATCCACCTCATTAGAACTGATTCAAATGCATTCTTTTTAATGGCTGAGTAATACTCCATTGTCTATATGTACCACAGCTTTCTTATCCATTCATCTGCAGATGGACATCTAGGTTGCTTCCATGTCCTGGCTATTATAAACAGTGCCGCGATGAACATTGGAGTACATGTGTCTCTTTCAATTCTGGTTTCCTCGGTGTGTATGCCCAGGAGTGCGATTGCTGGATCATATGCCAGTTCCATTTCCAGTTTTTTAAGGAATCTCCACACTGTTCTCCATAGTGGCTGTACTAGTTTGCATTCCCACCAACAGTGTAAGACGGTTCCCTTTTCTCCACACCCTCTCCAGCATTTATTGCATGTAGACTTTTGGATAGCAGCCATTCTGACTGGTGTGAAATGGTACCTCATTGTGCTTTTGATTTGCATTTCTCTGATTATGAGGGATGTTGAGCATTTTTTCATGTGTTTGTTAGCCATCTGTATGTCTTCTTTGGAGAAATGTCTGTTTAGTTCTTTGGCCCATTTTTTGATTGGGTCGTTTATTTTTCTGGAATTGAGCTGCAGGAGCTGCTTGTATATTTTGGAGATTGTCAGTTGTTTCATTTGCTATTATTTTCTCCCATTCTGAAGGCTGTCTTTTCACCTTGCTTATAGTTTCCTTTGCTGTGCAGAAGCTTTTAATTTTAATTAGGTCCCATTTGTATATTTTTGCTTTTATTTCCTTTATTCTGGGAGGTGGGTCATGGAGGATCCTGCTGTGATTTATGTTGGAGAGTGTTTTGCCTATTCTTAATTATCATTTCCTTTAATTCTTTCCATCTTTTCCTTTCTCTGTGCATTTGCACTGAATTGAAAATTTTCATCTTTTGTTTGTATCAGTACAATACATGTTCTGACATTGAACTGCCAGTGAACCAGAAGCCAACAGAGGTAAAGCAGCAGGGCAGCAGCTTCAGTTTCACCGCAAAGACACAGACTTATCCCTGAGCCCTGCATTCCAAGAGCTAATAACTGACCGGGATGCAGCTCGCCCTGCTGTCTGTCCTCTTCCCCAGCCTCTGCATTCTTTCTCAATCCCTGCTTCCCCCCAGGATCGGCCCCCTGGTAATCTCACTTGAAAAGTTAGTCCTAACTCTGCAAGCCTTCACGCGCTTGAAGACATCAGTACTAGTCCTTCTGTGGACCTGTGTGAACTCCTTAGCCCAGGAAACACTGCCCACGTTGTGTGCAGCTGCTGTCCTGTGGTTTGAACATTACAGAGTGACGGCAGTTGCCTGTCACCGCTCCCTTGCCGACCCATGGCCCGCAATACTGTGACAGGCCCACTGCACATGAGGACTTGCACATCTGACATCTCCATGACCCAAGAAGTACCTTTGATGTCCAAGGCAAATGTGGGGTATTGCCCTAGCCACAGCCTGAATCCATCGTTAAGTCATCAGTATCTAGCTGTACAGTAGCAGTAGCCAGTAGTGCTTGCTCTAAAGAATTGATTTCATCATTTCAGAGTCCATTTCAGTGGCCAAGTTTCTGAATTTAATGAGAAAACCAATCAATAAACAAACACTGATATAAATTTTCCTAAGAAATAAAGGTAGTTACAAGAATCCCTTTAGAATTAAAAATATGCTTATGCATAAAGTATTGTGTTCTTGTTGTTGTCCAGTCACTAAGTCCTGTCTGACTTTTTGGGACCTCACGGACTGCAGCACATGAGGCTTCCCTGCCCACCATTTCCTGGAATTTGCTCAAATTCATGTCCATTGAGTCAGAGATGCCATCCAGCCATCTTCTCCTCTGTCACCCCCTTCTCCTTCTGCCCTCAATCTTTCCCAGCATCAGGGTCTTTTCTAATGAGTCAGCTCTTCACATCAGGTGGCCAAAGCATTGGAACTTCTGTTTCAGCATCAGTCCTTCCAGTGAATATTCAGGGTTAATTTCTTTTAGAATTGACTGGTTTGATCTCCTTGCAGTCAAGGAGAGAGTCCAGCACCACGATTTGAAAGCATCAGGTCTTTGGCACTCAAGCTTCTGTATGGTCCAGCTCTCTCTCTCACACACACACGCTGTGTGGAACACACAGGAGAAGAGCTCAGTGCTGACCGTCAGATTCAGTGAATCTCCAGTTAACCTCGGCAAGTCCTTCACCCTTTCTGTGCCTCAGCTTCCTTATTCGTAAAATGGGAATAATAGAATTACTTACCTCTGGGGTTATCGGGCTTCCCTGGTGGCTCAGACAGTAAAGAATCTGCCTTCACTGCAAGAGACCTGGGTTTGATCCCTGAGTTGGGAAGATCCTCTGGAGGAGAAAATGGCAACCCATTCCAGTGTTCTTGCCTGGGAAATCCCATGGACGAGGAGTCTGGCGGGCTCGCAGAAGTCTGCCGTGACTGAGCAACTGGACCAGCACCGCCCTGCAAGCCCCCTTTCCAGAGCTCTCTGGGTCTGTGTCGCCTCCTTAAAGTCTTCGTGCCGCAGCTCTCTTTCACGCTGAGCGTCCACAGCGGTGCAGAGCTTGTGCAAAGGGAGTGTGAAAGCATCACAGGCCGAACGAATGATTCTTTCAGGAATACAGCATTTCCTGGAGGTGTTCCACACCCTGCTTGGGCAGGAGTCCTAGCTTAGTGTCTGGAAATCAGAATCACCTCCCAGTGACGGTGGGTGGTGGGACCCTTCCCCTCTCTCTGATCTATGTCATCTTCTAGAACCTTCACCTCATGTGGCCTTCTGTTCCTTCCTGCTGCAGGAATGTGCTCTCAGCCAAGGAAGGTGATTTCTTCCCATCGCCACCCCTCCCTCCTATGGCTAATTATCTCCCCATCCTCTTTCCAAATGTCAGCGTCATTATGTGTTACTGTCAGCTTGGAGAGCCTTCCAAAAATCAAATCTCATCAACTATTGTTTTCTTGCTGCTTTTAAAACTCTTCAACAATTTTCCTGAGTTTAATTCACAGTTGCTTGTTAAATATTTGCTAAAGCCTGTTGAAAAAGGTGCCCCAACAATTCGACCACTCCCTGTTTTTGTATTCCAATAATTTCAGCAGGAAGAAAACTCCAAAAGCAATTTGAGTAACAAAGGCAGGCTTTTTCCTCAGCTAAGTGATTGGTTTTGATTTTGTATTTTCTTCCTACTAAGTATTCTACCATACAGCACGGCTCTTAACAGGAAAAGAATGTGCTTTCTGGAAGTTTCAGTTACTCTCTTACAAACAACTGTGAAGAAGTCGTCTTGAAAGAATCTGACTCCAGTTTCAGATCCTTTCACTGTGGAAATGCTCAGCGTCTGGACTCCTCTGCCGCGCTGCTCTAAGGACCCCTGCCATCTCTTCGTTTGCCAGGGGCAGTGCCACATGTGGACTTCTGCATCTGCTCAGGCATAATGACAACAGTCCTCCAGCTCCACGTGGAGGCTGCATTCTTTCAATGGATACTTCATAAACACAACTGTAGCAAATGCAGTGGCCAGTCTGCAACTTGCTTCAGCGCTCAAGCAGACCAAGGTGCAGAAATGTGTGCCCGCTCATGTGAGGCAATGGAAATGGTTCTTTCCTATTTAAGTTTAGTTGCTTTAAGAGGTTCTGGAGACAAGATGATGCAGTAGAAGGATGTTGAGCGCACCTCCTCTCACGAAAATCACAGCTAACTGCTGAACACGTCCGGGGAAACGCCTTGACTGCAACAGCCCTGCCTTGCCAGACACCACAGTAACCATCTGTGTGAGTTACTTTACGACAGGAGGCCCCGGTCAGCAACACGAACTAGCAAGCAACCACCAACCGAAGGAGTTTGCGAAGGGTCCAAAGGAGACACCAGGTGTCCTCCCACCTCCCAGAATCCTGCTCGCTGGCATCCACCTTGGCTGAGCAATGTGTGCACCACCAAGAAGGACCCTGAGGCAGCGAGAGTAGCCAGAGACACCCCGGAAACCAACCACAGCACCGTAAAACCCGAGGCTGCGAGCCACATAACGGAGCAGTCCTCCTGGGCTCCCTTGCCCTGCTGCTCTCTGCCCAGGTGCCCCTTCCCAATGGTGTCTCTTGCTTTGTCAGCTCGTGTGTCTCCCTGGACAGTTCATCTCCCAGTGTTAAAAAAGAGCCCCCTTTGGAGCCCTGGAAGGGGTCCCCCTTCCTGCAACAAACTGTCATCGATTAAAAAAAAAAAAAGGATTGGAACCTACTTATAGTCTCTTTGAGCCAAGAAATAGTGTCCTATTTAATATCTGCTGGAAGAGGAGGAAACTACAGAGTCACCTGAACATTGATAAACCCATCAGCATGTTCTTGGCAGAAAAATGACTAGTTTCCAGTGGAAACTTGGTTATAAGCTCTAATAGTGAAGCCTGGTTTCGTGTACGAGCATACGGCAAACTAGGCCACATAAACCAGTCTCCAGTCATGGGTTATATAATCCACATATGGGCCAGAAACCCTAAATTAACATCACCTCGGGAATGAGGAGTTTTCCCTAAGGTAACAGCGTTTAGCCTTGATTGCTGGAACTGGAGAAGTATTCTCTGACGGAAAAATAGAAAACAAGTGTGGGGGAAGGATTTCCAAGTAACGAAGGAGAACCTCTGAAGAAGGAGGAGGGGACGAAGGAGAAAGGGAGGGCGCTGGGGTTGGGGAGGTAATTCACAGTCTGGGTAGTTGATTCTTCCTGTAAAAGCCAGAGACATCTCCAAACTCAGTCTTACCACCACAGATGTTATCACAGACCAGCTGCATCTTCAGAGAACGCTCCAGTTATGCTTCTTGCAGAAAAGGCAGTAGAGGTGAAGTCTGGGAGGTGAGGTGGCAAACGCCTGTTTCCCTTTTGGACTGTGAACCACCACCTACAGGGGTTAAGAATTCTCCAGATCACTGAATGAATCTGGCAGTGGCGAAAGGCCCACCGGCACAGCGCAGCAAGATGCCTGGAAAGGAGCACTCAGAAGGGGCGCTCGGAGACACGAGGATGCGGTCAGGGTCACGCGTCCCTCGGCCGCTCACTCCTGTCCAGGGCCAGCCAGACCCTGCTCAGGCGCCCTGGGGAGTTGAGACGGAGGCTGAGGGGGGCGTGTGAGCAGCACCACGCATGGCTGTGCGTCCTCGTGCAGAGATGTCACCACCAAAGCGCGGCCAGCTTATGCCGCGATGCCACTGCGATGTTTCTCAGCCCTTTGCTGATCATCCTTACGTCACTGACTAAAGCACTTCCTCTTCATTTTTCTTACAGAGCTACTGATGTTGGAGCCTCATGAAAGTCGTAGTCGTTCCCCTAGTAACAATAATAAATACAATGACATTAATAGTCAACACTCCATCAGTACTTAGCAAATGCCAGACACCCCTCAGTTCAGTTCAGTCACTCAGCCATGTCCAACTCTTTGCAACCCCATGGACTGCAGCACACCAGGCCTCCCTGTCCATCACCAACTCCCGGAGTTCACTCAAACTCATGTCCATCCAGTCGGTGATGCCATCCAGCCATCTCATTCTCTGTCGTCCCCGTCTCCTCTCGCCTTCAATCTCTCCCAGCATCACGGTCTTTTCCAGTGAGTCATTTCTTCACATCAGGTGGCCAAAGTATCAGAGTTTCGGCTTCAGCATCAGTCCTTCCAGTGAATATTCAGGACTGATTTCCTTTAGCATGGCTTGGTTGGATCTCCTTGCAGTCCAAGGGACTCTCAAGAGTCTTCTCCAGCACCACAGTTCAAAAGCATCAATTCTTCAGCATTCACCTTTCTTTATAGTCTAACTCTCACATCCATACATGACTACTGGAAAAATCACAGCTTTGACTAGACAGACCTTTGTCAGCAAAGTAATATCTCTGCTTTTTAATATGCTGCCTAGGTTGGTCATAGCTTTTCTTCCAAGAAGCAAGCATCTTTTAATTTCATGACTGAAGTCACCATCTTCACTGATTTTGGAGCCCAAAAGAATAAAGTCTGTCACTGTTCCCATTGTCTCCCCATCTAGGAAACACCCCTGGGAGCCTCGCTAATTCCTATAAGGAAGATACTATCATAATTGTTGGATTCTAAGACATATTTTGTCACATTTTCTCATCTTTGTAATCAGAACATGTCTTGCAGTAAAGGGCACTTTAGAGTCACTGCCAGACCACAGTCATGATGTGGTTGTCTTTGCTTCTGCACACAAATTTGGTCAGAGCTGTTTATTTCACTGCTTTTGAGTTACTTGCATCATGTTTACTACATGCTCTCTTTTTCTTTCTTCAGTTCAGTTCAGTCGCTCAGTCGTGTCCGACTCTCCGCGACCCCATGAATCACAGCACGCCAGGGCTCCCTGTCCATCACCAATTCCCGGAGTTCACTCAAACTCATGTCCATCAAATTGGTGATGCCATACAGCCATCTCATTCTCTGCTGTCCCCTTCTCCTCACGCCCCCAATCCCTCCCAGCATCAGAGTCTTTTCCAGTGAGTCAACTCTTCGCATGAGGTGGCCAAAGTACTGGAACTTCAGCTTTAGCATCAGTCCTTCCAATGAACACCCAGAATTGATCTCCTTTAGAATGGACTGGTTGGATCTCCTTGCAGTCCAAGGGACTCTCAAGAGTCTTCTCCAGCACCACACACCACAGTTCAAAAGCATCAATTCTTTGGCGAACAGCTTTCTTCACAGTCCAACTCTCACATCCATACATGACCACTGGAAAAACCATAGCCTTGACTAGATGGACCTTGGTTGGCAAAGTAATGTCTCTGCTTTTTAATACGCTATTTAGGTTGGTCATAACTTTCCTTCCAAGGAGTAAGCGTCTTTTAATTTCATGGCTGCAGTCAGCATCTGCAGTGAGTTTGGAGCCCAAAAAAATAAACTCTGTCACTGTTTCCACTGTTTCTCCATCTATTTCCCATGAAGTGATGGGACCAGATGCCATGATCTTTGTTTTCTGAATGTTGAGCTTCAAGCCAACCTTTTCACTCTCCTCTTTCACTTTCATCAAGAGGCTTTTTAGTTCCTCTTCACTTTCTGCCATAATGGTGGTGTCATCTGCATAGCTGAGGTTACTGATATTTCTCCCGGCAATCTTGATTCCAGCTTGTGCTTCTTCCAGCCCAGCGTTCCTCATGATGTACTCTGCGTATAAGTTTAATAAGCAGGGTGACAATATACAGCCTTGACGTACTCCTTTTCCTATTTGGAACAAGTCTGTTGTTCCATGTCCAGTTCTAACTGTTGCTTCCTGACCTGCATACAGGTTTCTCAAGAGGCAGGTCAGGTGGTCTGGGATTCCCATCTCTTTCAGAATTTTCCACAGTTTATTGTGATCCATACAGTCAAAGGCTTTGGCATAGTCAATAAAGAAGAAATAGATGTTTTTCTGGAACTCTCTTGCTTTCTCCATAATCCCAGCAGATGTTGGCAATTTGATCTCTGGTTCCTCTGCCTTTTCTAAAACCTGCTTGAACATCTGGAAGTTCACAGTTCACATATTGCTGAAGCCTGGCTCGGAGAATTTTGAGCATTTTACTAGCATGTGAGATGAGTGCAATTGTGCGGTACTTTGAGCATTCTTTGGCATTGCCTTTCTTTGGGATTGGAATGAAAACTGACCTTTTCCAGTCCTGTGGCCACTGCTGAGTTTTGCAAATTTGCTGGCATATTGAGTGCAGCACTTTCACAGCATCATCTTTCAGGATTTGAAATAGCTCAATTGGAATTCCATCACCTCCACTAGCTTTGTTCGTCGTGATGCTCTCTAAGGCCCACTTGACTTCACATTCCAAGATGTCTGGCTCCAGGTGAGTGATCACACCATTGTGATTATCTTGGTCATGAAGATCTTTTTTGTACAGTTCTTTGGTGTATTCTTGCCACCTCTTCTTAATATCTTCTGCTTCTGTTAGGTCCATACCATTTCTGTCCTTTATCGAGCCCATCTTTGCATGAAATGTTCCCTTGGAATCTCTAATTTTCTTGAAGAGATCTCTTGTTTTTCCTATTCTGTTGTTTTCCTCTATTTCTTTGCATTGATCGCTGAGGAAGGCTTTCTTATCTCTCCTTGCTATTCTTTGGAACTCTGCATTCTAATGCTTATATCTTTCCTTTTCTCCTTTGCTTTTCGCTTCTCTTCTTTTCGCAGCTATTTGTAAGGCCTCCTCAGACAGCCACTTTGTTTTTTTGCATTTCTTTTCCATGGTGATGGTCTTGGTCCCTGTCTCCTGTACAATGTCACGAACCTCCATCCGTAGTTCATCAGGCACTCTATATATCAGATCTAGTCCCTTAAATCTATTTCTTACTTCTAGTGTATAATCATAAGGGATTTGATTTAGGTCATATCTGAATGGTCTAGTGGTTTTCCCTACTTTTTTCAATTTCAGTCTAAATTTGGCAATAAGGAATTCATGATCTGAGCCACAGTCAGCTCCTGGTCTTGTTTTTGCTGACTGTATACAGCTTCTCCATCTTTGGCTGCAAAGAATATAATCAGTCTGATTCCGGTGTTGACCATCTGGTGATGTGCATGTGTAGAGTTTTCCCTTGCGTTGTTGGAAGAGGGTGTTTGCTATGAACAGTGCATTCTGTTGGCAAAACTCTATTAGCCTTTGCCCTGCTTCATTCCGTAAATGGTGGCTTGTAGTGAGTTCCATGCCGCATTCAATGAACTGCCTTATTATTATCTTTGGAACTAATGTTACAGAGTTTAAGCTCATCCTTCTTGTATGCTAAGGGAGTTAGAGCAGGCGAGGTTCAGAAAAAGAACGAGCCCAGCACTGTGCAGGAACAGAGCCCCTTTAATGAGGCAGAAGGGGCAGCAGTCAGATTAGCAAGCTGCTGCACTAACCCAAGAAAAGAGGAAGTATATATAGGCCTGTATGTGGAAATCTACTGTCTTAAGGGGGCCTGTTCTTCTCCAAGGTTGTTCGGAGTAGTTATCTCTTAAAAGGCTGGGACAAGGAATTCTGGAGATCAGCCAGAGGCTGGACCGGCTGGGAGCTGGGTGTAATCAACCTTAATTTTTTTTCTTTGGGTGAGAGAGTTCTTTGTTTTGCATAGAATGGTGGGGAGGACCTGGAGGGGAGTTTTAACTCCAGGCTGTTTTGAGCCATGTAACTTTCCTTCACTGCTCATTGCAGGACAAGCCAATAAATTGAGAGAGGACAAGTTGTTGGGGCAAACGAATAGTGACTTTAGTTGCAAAGACAGCAGACTGAAGATGGACTAGATCCCAGAGAACCATCCTGAGTTAGGGTCAGGCTTCTTTTCTACTAAGATGGGAGGCGGTGCAGCTGGTTGTTGCTTCTCTGTGTCCCAGTCCTTTGTTCTTGCAGCTCTCCTCATAGGTCAGGTCACGATGCTTCTGTAAACGTCCAACAACACAAACATTATTCTCTGTTTTGCAACTTTTTATCTATGAATGGAAAGTGTCATACCTTTAAAAGTCAGAACCTTGAGGATGGGCTCTCCTGTGTATTTCTGGCTGCAAGGAACAGCCTTTTTTAGTGATTGCTGTGCGCACTAAGTCTCTTCAGTCGTGTCCAACTCTGTGTGACTCCACAGACAGCAGCCCACCATGCTCCTCTGTCCCTGGGATTCTCCAGGCAAGAATACAGGAGTGGGTTGCCATTTCCTTCTCCAACTACTGCCACCTATCAGCGATTAATTCATAGCAAAAGCAATAGAATACAAAGGTTTAAGTAAAAGACAAAGATCCAATATGAGTTAGATTTATTCTTCCCTAGTACATACAGTATGGAGAAGGCAAAGGCAACCCACTCCAGAACTCTTGCCTGGAAAATCCTATGGACGGAGGAGCCTGGTACGCTGCAGTCCATGGGGTCACTGAGAGTTGGACATGACTGAGCAACTTCACTTTCACTTTTTACTTTCATGCATTGGAGAAGGAAATGGCAACCCACTCCAGTGTTCTTGCCTGGAGAATCCCAGGGAAGTGGGAGCCTGGTGGGCTGCTGTCTATGGGGTTGCGCCGAGTCGGACACGACTGAAATGACTTAGCTGCAGCAGCAGCAGCAGGAGCAGTACATACAGTAAGACATGAGTTTAGGAAAAATGCCCAATTAGAAAAGACCCTGATGCTGGGAAGGATTGGAGGCAGGAGGAAAAGGGGACGACAGAGGGTGAGATAGTTGGATGGCATCACCGACTTGCTGGACATGAATTTGAACAAGCTCCGGGAGTTGGTACTGGACAGGGAAGCCTGGCATGCTGCCGTCCACGGGGTCTCAAAGAGTCAGATATGACTGAGCAACTGAACTGAACTGTCCACTACACTATCTGCCAGACAAAGTAGAGCAGGATATACAACACTTCATTCACAAGGGCACCCCCAACAGAGAGAGATGAGCCCAAGTTTAGCTTTACAAACGCCCAACACAGGAGTTGCTATTTCTCTAAAAGCTAAATTCCTGTGAATGGTTTCTTTTCACTGCCCCAGATACAGTTAGGGAGACCTGAAAAGGGAAAGGGCCATGGTCAAAAGTCACTGGTCTTCCTGAGGAAGCCGTGCACAGTGTCCACTCCCAGGCCATCGTGGTGTGGATGTGGTGGGGGTGAGCACCTCTATGCTGATGCAGCGTGTGGGAGGTGGGCCGTAGCGTCCAGGCCATTTAGCCTGGTCTGTGGTGAACAGAGCGGTAATCTCCGCAGAAGAGACAGATGTGCTTTGTGACCCGCTGTGACACTGTGCAGTTCCCGTGCTCAGCAGCCGCACTTTGATCAGGAATGTGTTGGCCAGAATCCTTCACGTGGACCCATCTCTGCTCCAAGAGCAAGGACAGATCATCACTGACTGAGAGAGGGGGGCAGGCCTCAGGAAACCAGCCTGTTAGTTTAATTAACTGCAGATCAGCCTCTTCTTAAAAAAGGCCATTGAAGCAGGGCAAAGGCTAATAGAGTTCTGCCAAGAGAACGCACTGGTCATAGCAAACACTCTCTTCCAACAACACAAGAGAAGACTCAACACATGGATATCACCAGATGGTCAACACCGGAATCAGATTGATTATATTCTTTGCAGCCAAAGATGGAGAAGCTGTATACAGTCAGCAAAAGTAAGACCAGGAGCTGACTGTGGCTCAGATCATGAACTCCTTATTGCCAAATTCAGACTGAAATTGAAGAAAGTAGGGAAAACCACTAGACCATTCAGATATGACCTAAATCAAATCCCTTATGATTATACAGTAGAAGTGAGAAATAGATTTAAGGGACTAGATCTGATAGATAGAGTGCCTGATGAACTCTGGACGGAGGTTCGTGACATTGTACAGGAGACAGGGACCAAGACCATCCCCATGGAAAAGAAATGCAAAAAAGCAAAGTGGCTGTCTGAGGAGGCCTTACAAATAGCTGTGAAAAGAAGAGAAGCGAAAAGCAAAGGAGAAAAGGAAAGATATAAGCATCTGAATGCAGAGTTCCAAAGAATAGCAAGGAGAGATAAGAAAGCCTTCCTCAGCGATCAATGCAAAGAAATAAGGGAAAACAATAGAATAGGAAAAACAAGAGATCTCTTCAAGAAAATTAGAGATATCAAGGGAACATTTCACGCAAAGATGGGCTCGATAAAGGACAGAAATGGTATGGACCTAACAGAAGAAGAAGATATTAAGAAGAGGTGGCATGAATACACCAAAGAACTGTACAAAAAAGATCTTCACGACCAAGATAATCACAATGGTGTGATCACTCATCTGGAGCCAGACATCTTGGAATGTGAAGTCAAGTGGGCCTTAGAGAGCATCACTACAAACAAAGCTAGTGGAGGTGATGGGAATTCCAATTGAGCTATTTCAAATCCTGAAAGATGATGCTGTGAAAGTGCTGCACTCAATATGCCAGCAAATTTGCAAAACTCAGCAGTGGCCACAGGACTGGAAAAGGTCAGTTTTCATTCCAATCCCAAAGAAAGGCAATGCCAAAGAATGCTCCAACTACCGCACAATTGCACTCATCTCACATGCTAGTAAAATGCTCAAAATTCTCCGAGCCAGGCTTCAGCAATATGTGAACTGTGAACTTCCAGATGTTCAAGCAGGTTTTAGAAAAGGCAGAGGAACCAGAGATCAAACTGCCAACATCTGCTGGATCATGGAGAAAGCAAGAGAGTTCCAGAAAAACATCTATTTCTTCTTCATTGACAATGACAAAGCCTTTGACTGTGTGGATCACAATAAACTGTGGAAAATTCTGAAAGAGATGGGAATCCCAGACCACCTGACCTGCCTCTTGAGAAACCTGTATGCAGGTCAGGAAGCAACAGTTAGAACTGGACATGGAACAACAGACTGGTTCCAAATAGGAAAAGGAGTACGTCAAGGCTGTATATTGTCACCTTGCTTATTTAACTTATATGCAGAATACATCATGAGGAACGCTGGGCTGGAAGAAGCACAAGCTGGAATCAGGCTGGAATATTGCCGGGAGAAATATCAGTAACCTCAGCTATGCAGATGACACCACCATTATGGCAGAAAGCAAAGAGGAACTAAAAAGCCTCTTGATGAAAGTGAAAGAGGAGAGTGAAAAAGTTGGCTTGAAGTTCAACATTCAAAAAACTAAGATCATGGCATCTGGTCCCATCACTTCATGGGAAATAGATGGAGAAACAGTGGAAACAGTGTCAGACTTTATTTGGGGGGCTCCAAACTCATTGTGGATGCTGATTGCAGCCATTAAATTAAAAGACGCTTACTCCTTGGAAGGAAAGTTATGACCAACCTAGACAGCATATTAAAAAGCAGAGACATTACTTTGCCAACCAAGGTCCGTCTAGTCAAAGCTATGGTTTTTCCAGTGGTCATGTATGGATGTGAGAGTTGGACTGTGAAGAAAGCTGAGCGCCAAAGAATTGATGCTTTTGAACTGCGGTGTTGGAGAAGACTCTTGAGAGTCCCTTGGACTGCAAGGAGATCCAACCAGTCCATTCTAAAGGAGATCAATCCTGGGTGTTCATTGGAAGGACTGATGCTAAAGCTGAAACTCTAACACTTTGGCCACCTCATGCGAAGAGTTGACTCACTGGAAAAGTCTCTGATGCTGGGAGGGGTTGGGAGCAGGAGGAGAAGGGGTCGCCAGAGAATGTGATGGCTGGATGGCATCACCGACTCCATGGACTTGAGTTTGAGTGAACTCCGGGAGTTGGTGATGGACAGGGAGGCCTGGCGTGCTGTGACTCATGGGGTCGCAAAGAGTCAGACACAACTGAGCGACTGAACTGAACATACAGTAAGATAACTTCTTACAGAATCAATCATTTCAACTTTGTACAGGTAGCTATTAAGATGGGGGCTTTCCTGGTAGCTTAGATGGTAAAGAACCCTCCTGCAATGCAGAAAACCCAGGCTCAATCCCTGCATTGGAAGATCCCCTGGAAGAGGGCATCACAACCCACTCCAGAATTCTTGCCTGGAGAATCCCGTGGACAGAGGAAACTGGCAGGCTATAGTCCTAGGGGTTGTAAAGAGTCAGACATGGCTGAACAAGTAACACTTTCTTTTAACTTCACCCTTTTTAAAGAATTAAATGGACTTCTAGCAACACAGGATAAGTGTGGTGATTACAAGAAAAGTCCATGTGTACAATCAAATGGCAGATACACCTCAGCCCAGCATAAAAGCCTCCAGGGCCTATGTGGTGTGGGGACCCAGGCAGGATGGCATTACCTGTGAAGCTGGGAAGTCTCTGGGAAAATGCCAATTTCCTCAGGTTTGGTCTACTTCATTTACGGGAAATAAGTGCTACCCTGTTGTATATACTCATCTCCACAGACATCTTGACCAGTGCGTTTCCATCCTAGGTCCTAATGTTGGAGAAAATTGTTAGTTGGAGGGGGATGGAGTGTTTGAGTTAAGTGCTCCATTTGTCCCACTATTTTCTAAGGGAACAAGGCAAGTTGCTACCTCAGATCAGGGATGGTGTTTTCACAGGAAAACAACCCATACAACCACTCTTGTATGAGAACTACTGAATTTGGATTGCGTTTCTTTCCAATTCCTAACAGGCCAATGCAGGTAGAAAGATGAATCCATTAACAAAGCGTGTCTCTCCAACACCGAGTCAAAGTAGCTTTACTACCACCATATAATAGACAATGTATATCTGTAATACTTATGTTGCCAATTAAAAAATTACATATCCACCTAGTCCCTTTCATCTGTGGATCTTAACATCTTAACATTCTTTCATCCAGTGTACTGTGTAAAGTGCTTTAGCTTGTTGGAATTTAAAGGTGCATCTTCCAAGGAGACCTGGAGACCACTTGTAGCTTTCCAGTTCGGGGTCCAGCTGCCCACATGCCCCCCTACTTGTCTGGGAGCATAGTCCCACTCTCCACCAGCTGCCTCCCGAATGCCCCCAGGGCCTCAGCGGTCCCTGACTCCACTGGTCTCCCTCAAGTTCTCAACTGTCACACGTTTCTCTTCTCCTTTTGATGGTTTTCTGGCTTCCAGATTGTGACGAATCATAGAGAGATTAAACCCAGACGAAACCTGTCTTTCATTATACTTTGCTCAGGTTGAAATGTTATTTTTATGCGTCTGTGGAATCAGAGTAAACTATGACCCAAAGTGAAGCAGAGTTGGGTCCACCCTCTCTCCTGCCCACACTGCACATCAGCTCTGTCTTTTGTCCCCTGGCCTCGTGTTGGTCTCAGAGGCCAGCTTGCCCCCAGGTAGGTTTACAGAAACATGACGTGGTTCCCTCTCAGTGTTAAACACAGCCCACACCTGGGCCAGCACCTCTGCTTCAAGCTGCAGGTGACGGATGATGAGGATGGGAAACCCCGCCAACCTGGGGCTCAGGTGGAGAGTGGTCCTTTACCCTCACCAGGTGGCTGTTTAGTCAGTCAGACACGGTCCGCGAAGCTTAGATTAGCAGGGCAGTGAGCAAGTTTGAAGTCAGGTTAAAAAATTACCAAGGAAAATGAAAGCTCCAGAAAGAGAATCGGAAAGGGGCACCAGAAGCTGCTCCAAGGGGACTGAAGCAGAGACAGAAGCTGGGAGCAGAGTGCTGGGCCGGCAGGCTCGGGTCACACAGGCCCAGCGGGGACCCTGGGGCCAGGTAACAAGCAGCCTCCCCCGGCTGCCCAGCCTCCCCAGGGGCTGCTCCCCACGGCACTGACCACAGCCCCTCCCAAGTGCACAATGACACTCACGGTTGGCCCTGTTGACTTACAGCTCAGAACCAGGGACCTGGAGGAGCACCCCCTGGGGTCCCTGTGCCTTCAGAAAGGAAACCTGCAAACATCCCTTTGGCCCAAGATGCCACAACACTGCAGCTGAGCTTATAAGAGTGTTTCCACTTGAGGATCTGTTAGTCTGCCACCGGCACTTGCCCTGTGTGGGGGGGCCTTCCTGCCCCAGGACATGACCTGCGTGGGCCACGGCAGACTCCAGGCTCTAGTGGGTGCAGCCCCCAGGGAGCCCTGGCAGGGGAAGGAAGGAGAGGAACTCAAGGTTCTTGGAGCCCTGGCTTCCTCCCTGTGAGCTTAGCCTCTCTCCAGCAAAGGCCCCCTCAAGGTAACAGTGTGTGCCCGGCCTCGAAGCTGCTCCTCCCTGCAGGCAGAGGGGTGTGACCATCTGCCCTGCAGCCCCCGGCGACGCGTCAGCCCTGGGGTTTCCTGAAACGCTGACACCTTTGGAGCCATCCTTTCACAAAACCCTCTTGTGTTATCTGGGATATGGTGTGTCCTCTCCTCCTGGCTGGGACCACAGTGATGTGTGCTCCTTCTGATGGCCCGTTCCACTCTTAGATGATCCATAGTCCTCTAACCTAGATACAGCAGCATGAACAGGTCCTAAAACCCTGTACCCTGAGATTCAGTTCAGTTCAGTCGCTCAGTCGTGTCCGACTCTCCGCGACCCCATGAATCACAGCACGCCAGGCCTCCCTGTCCATCACCAAGTCCCAGAGTTCATTCAAACTCGTGTCCATCGAGTCGGTGATGCCATCCAGTCATCTCATTCTCTGTCGTCCCCTTCTCCTCCCGCCCCCAATCCCTCCCAGCATCAGAGTCTTCTCCAGTGAGTCAACTCTTCGCATGAGGTGGCCAAAGTATTGGAGTTTCAGCTTTAGCATCAGTCCTTCCAATGAACACCCAGGATTGATCTCCTTTAGAATGAACTGGTTGGATCTCCTTGCAGTCCAAGGGACTCTCAAGAGTCTTCTCCAACCCTGAGATTACTATGGTGAATTCTGGGCGACTCATGGCTCAGAAGTGATTTTTCCAGCTCTTTGCTCCCTATCACATCTCACTGTTCTAGACTTTTTAATTAAACTTCCACTCCAATTCTATTATTTGGTAAAAGAATCACATTGATGTGAAGGTGCAAAACACTTTTTATGTCATTTGTGGAATGTCCTTGTTTATACATCCTCTGTCAATTAGCAAAATAATGAGGAGCATGGAACTGAGCATTATATATGCCTGACATTTCTCCAAGGACTTTATATCCAATCTCTCTTCCAGACCTCACCAGAACTCCCTGGGGTGAGTTCCACAAGTACTGCGTCAGCATCTTACATGGCGGGGGCGGGGGAACTGAGGCTGGAGGAGGTGGATAATCACACAAAGACATAGCTGGTTAATAGTGTATTTGGGGTTAGCAAGGCCAAAAGCTGGCTATTCAGCGGCCTTGCTAATCCTTGGTGGTTTATGTACTGAATATTTGAAGTGGTGTTTTGTACACCTAATGGGGCCTGACAAACCAGCCCAAACCTCAGTGATTGAAAGCAACCGTTTGTTATCTTCTTCCACTTGAGGACTTGGCCACCGCAGGCCAAGTCCTCTGGTGGCCAGGACATCGTCTCGTTGTCTGTTCTTTGGACAGAGTGGACACCAATGCAAGTACACGACACAGCAAGCTTTCCCCTCCAGAAAATTAACCTGGCAGGTTGCTAATTCAACTTGCCTCTGATTTATTAAAGCCAAAGAATTATCATTTAATGTGAAACAAGTTGAGAGATTTCATGTTTAAAAGCTACCTGAGGTCCAGGTCAACCACAGCTTCTCTGATGGAATGTCTCAGGGGACAAAGACAGTCACAAAACTGAAGGAGGTGGGTGAGATTTTAGGTCAAATAATTATCAAAGAAATGCTGAGTACTGACAATTAAGCCAGATTAAATAAATGAAAATAAATCTTTAAAGAAATCAAAGCAAGATATATATCTTCTTTACCTAAAATATTGGCCCAGATGTTTATTTTAATTTTAAAGAAGACTGGCTTCCATACAGTGTGTGTACTTTTCAAAGTAGGTCTTCCCTCATAGCTCAGTTGGTAAAGAATCTGCCTGCAATGCAGGAGACCCTGGTTCTATTCCTGGGTTGGGAAGATCCGCTGGAGAAGGGATAGGATAGTCTATCTACTCCAGTATTCTTGGGGTTCCTTTGTGGCTCAGCTGATAAAGAATCTGCCTTCAAAACAGGAGACCTGGGTTGGGAAGATCCCCTGGAGAAGGGAAAGGTTACCCACTCCAGTATTCTGGCCTGGAGAATTCCATGGGGTCATAAAGAGTCAGACACAACTGAGCGACCTTCAAGTTCATGCTTATCAATCATTTTAAAAAATATTTTTATTTCAGCAGCTGCTGTGGTCCTCAGGTTCTGGTAAGAATAATTCCACTTTGGAAGAATCGAATGAAATCTTGGATGATGATTTACTCTCCAGAAGACTAGATGGATTTAACTGTACAGAAATGGAAAAGTAACAGTTAATGCTAACTTATCCACTGGGCTTCCCTGGTGACTCAGATGGTAAACAATCTGCCTGCAATGCAGGAAACCAGGTTCCATCCCTGGGTTGGGAAGATCCCCTGCAGAAGGAAATGGCAACCCACTCCAGTATTCTTGCCTTGAGAATTCCATGGATAGAGGAGCCTGGCAAGCTGCCATCCACGAGGTTGCAAAGAATCTGACATGACTGAGCGACTAACACACACACAACTTAGCCACTGCAGTCAGCAACAGAGGACAGCTAGCTAAGTTCTCAAAGACTGGGAGCCCAGTATCTTAACCAACAATCTCAACCTTCTCAGAAAATAAATGTCTCACTGCAAATGGCCCAGTGGCCTTCCACTCTCATGCTGTTATTGAAGGATTGTTGCATGGATTAGGAATGTGCTTTTCAGGAGATGAACATTTATAAACGTACCCTGAGGGTCAAGTTCTGTTGAGTGTCTGAGGCACAGGACTTGGCCCGTCATCCAGGAAGCCTGGACTTTCAGGAGACAGACAGCACTGCTAGCTGTAATTGCGGGTTCTTGCCTCTCACCAATTGTAGGGCTTGTGGAGGTCCAGAACGTGCCCGAGCGCTGCCTCCACCTCTCTCCTCACTCCCTGGGCTCCTCTTTCTGCACCTGAGGCTTCTGTGCTGCTCCCAGGGACTCCAATGTGGGAATTCAGCATCTCCCCAGGTTCCACATTTAAAATGCTTTCCTTCACGAGCATGATCATCTGCATAGAAGCTGTTGTGTAACAGATGCAAGATCACCAGAACTCCAAGGTATATGTGAGCTAAGAGAGCAAATAGCCCGGGGATGGAATGAAGTCACCAAACTTGCCGGATGTGCCTGCTCCTGGGCCCTCCCTATCCTGCTCTGGCCTCTGCCACCCCCTGCTCAGCCTCCCCTGCTCACTTGGGTACTGACTTGTTTTCCTCCAATAGTCAGGACCACATTCTCCTCCTCTGAAGTTTTGGCACAATCTTTTTAAAAACTGAAGCATAGTTAATTTACAACTATGTGTTGTAATACACAACTATGTGTTGTGTTAGTTTCAGATGCACGGCACAGTGATTCATTGTATGTGTATGTACATCCATTCTTTTTCAGATTCTTTCCCATTATAGATTATTACAAGATATTGAATACAATTCCCCATGCTAGATTGTAAATCCTCTTTGTTTACCTACTTTACACATGATAGCTTGCATCTGTTAATGCCCAATCCCCAATTTATCCCTCCCCCTGCTTTTCCCCTTTGGTAGCATGACTTTGTTTCCTATGTCTATGAGTTTATTTCTGTTTTGTAAATAAGCTCATTTGTATCTTTTTCTAGATCCCCTGTATAAGTCTTATCATGTGGTATTTGTCTTTTTCTATCTGACTTCAGTCAGTATGATCACCCCTCGGTCCATCCATGTTGCTGCACATGGCTTTATTTCATTCCTTTTCCATGTCACATAATATTCCATCGTGTATATACCTTCTCTTCTTTATCCATTCATCTGCCCATGAACACTTAGGTGCTTCCAGGTCTTACCTGTTGTAAACTGTGAACATTTGACTGAATGCATCAGAGTTTGAATCAGAGTTTTGGTCTTTTCTGGATATCTGACATCTAGATATTTCCAACTGAGAATTCTCTCTCTGGAAAAAATTCTTGTATAAACTATAAAATATTATATATTTAAATTTTATAAATTTGAATATTTTATATTTAAATATAAAATATATTTTATTTATATATATATTATTTTATATAATATTTGTATTTAAATATTCTGTCTCTTATTCATACTCCTAATTGAAGGCATAAGCAATAAAAAATAAGATGCTTTATTATTAGTGATTCCTTACAGCAGGGAAATTTATTGATTTTACATATACAAGTATGTATACATATATATAAATGTGTATAATTAGGGGACTGTGTGACGACTTTTCTTTTTCTACTATCTGTTAATATATTTGGTAACAAGACTGTTTTAGAATAGCAAGTAACATTGCTTTAAAAGACTAGATATAATTTTTAAACTGATGGTGATGAATCCAAAATTGATAAGTTAGGCCCAGGGCCTTATGATTACTTTGTTTGAACAAGTTACTAGACTAAATGTTGCCTCCAGGTCTCTGGGGGCTTCCCAGGTGGCACAGAGGTAAAGAACTCCTCTGCCAATGCAGGAGACATAAGAGATTACAGCTCGATCCCTGGGTTGGAAGATTCCCTGGAAGAGGGCACGACAACCCACTCCAGTATTCTTGCCTGGAGAATCCCACAGACAGACTAGCCTGGCTACAGTCCATGGGGTAACAAAGGATTGGACACGACTTAGCATGCATGCACACCAGGTCTCTGGAGAGAATGTCAGGTGTGGATGTCATTCCCCCTCGAGCAGAGCGATGACACAGTGCCACATGCTGACCTATAGCACAGGTGCAGAATCATGAGGGTGTGACTCTCGGTGGTACATCCCCTACCTTCCGACCACCAGCGGCCTAAGAGCCTCCCCATATAAAGGCTAGAGATGAACCAAAAGAACAGGCCACAGTTTCGGAAAACTCACCAAACAATGAACGCTGCTGGAAAGTCCTTCCTGAACTTAGTGCTGATACAAGACTCTCTGCACTCCTGAGGGTATGTCCACCAGGAAAGCACCCCGTCCCTGGGGGAACTCCTTCCTGCCTTGCTGTGTCGAGGGTGAGGCAGGGTGTCTTCGATGGGAACTTCCCCTCCATAGTGCTGCTCTTACTGCAGAGAGCCCACAGGAGCTCAGGTCTTGTCTGCTACAGGGTAACACAGTGTGTTACTCATACCAGCCGTCCTGGGTCTTGGCTCACTGTATGATCTAACACCATGAGAATCACCATGTATTCAGTTCAGTTCAGTTCAGTCGCTCAGTCGTGTCCGACTCTCCGCGACCCCATGAATCACAGCACATCAGACCTCCCTGTCCATCACCAGCTCCCAGAGTTCACTCAAACTCATGTCCACAGAGTCGGTGATGCCATCCAGCCATCTCATTCTCTGTCATCCCCTTCTCCTCCCACCCCCAACCTTTCCCAGCATCAGAGACTTTTCCAGTGAGTCAACTCGTTGCATGAGGTGGCCCAAGTATTGCAGTTTCAGCTTTAGCATCAGTCCTTCCAATGAACACCCAGGATTGACCATGTATTACAAGAAACTAAATAGCATGAAACAACTTTGCTTCTCGCTCATCAACATGAACAAACAGGACTGATCCCAAGAAGCAGCCAAGGTAGCTTAAGGAAAATGGTAAGGTTTTTTTGTACTCCTAGTTACCAATAAGGAGATAGACCATTAATGAAATAAAAACGCATCCTTCAGGGGAAAAAATAATAGGACATAGTGACATTTGAAATAGAATTATGAAAATAAACATTTCAGTGGGTAGTCCAAATAATCAAAGAAGACTAATTATCTCATATGAAAGGAAAAATGATGAAGGTTTTGAGAATGTAGATCACACAAAAAAAGATGGTAAATACAGACAAAAGGATATTAAGTCCAGGGAGAGTCATGGGACCACAGTCCATCCATCCAGTTGGATAATGAGAAAACAGAGAAGATGCGGGGAAGGAAAACATTAAGAGAAATAATAGAAGAAAATTAGTCTTTGTTGAAGAAATGCAGGCATCTCCAGATGCCTGCAGGAGAATAAATCTTACAAGACTTACAGAGCTCTAAAGGAAATCTCAAGGTGAAAAAATTCTAAAGGCTTCTAAAGAATCAAAATCAGTTACCCAAAGGAAGACTCAGGCTAACACCCAGCCTTTCAACAGAAGCATTGAGCCCTGAGGGCAACGTTGTTTCTGCACGTTGTCTTAGAGCGAAGTCTGGAAGAATATCCATCAGACCTGCCAAAGCTCAGGGAATAAAAAGGAGACTCACTTTTTCCGTTCTATCCTGCTGTTGTTTTAATTTTTACAATAATCTTTGATTATCTTTTAATTCAGTTATTTTAAAAGAAAACATTAACCCTGGCAGCAGTGAATAGAATTAATTGCTGGGGAGAGACCTGAGGCTGTTAAATCAATTAGAAGGTCATTATGAAAGTTGCCAGAAACGAAGGGAGAAAAAATCTAAAGCGATAGAAAGGAGAGGCCATATTCAAAGAACATTTCACAAATATGTTTCATGATTTGGTGAGTCACTGAGACCAAGAATAAGGTCTCTCGAAAAGGCCTTCAGATGTTTACCTTGACTTTGAGCTCCAGGGAGAGCATTCTCCTGAAAGGTCTGGCCTGGTCCGAAGTGGAGGTGGAGCTGGGAAGGGTGTCCGGTGCATGACAGCTGGGCCCTGGGCGGGGGGCAGGCCAACAGAGTGTGGTGCCTGAGCCCCAGGGGAATCCCCCCTGCTCAGGGCCCAGGGGCCAGTGCCGGGAGAGGTCAGAGGGGGACAGTCCAGGGAGCTTGATGTCACAGCTAAAGACAGGCGTTTTCAACAGTGGGGAAGGCTTTGCCACATCAGAAGGAAGAGTATAAATGCAAGTTTTAGCCCCAGACAATGAGAAATTTCAGATGAATAAATATGTGAATGGTCAAATAGTCTCTGACTCAACTAAACACAGAGTTTCAGAGAATAACAAAGAGAGACAAGAAGGCCGTCTTCAATGAACAATGCAAAGAAACAGAGGAAAACACAGAAGGAAAAAAACTAGAGATCTCTTCAGGAAAGTTGAAAATATCAAAGGAACGTTTCACCCAAAGATGGGCACAATAAGGGACAGAAACAGTAGAGACCTGGTAGAAGCATGAGAGATCAAGAAGAGATGGAAAGAATACATGGAGCAACTACAAAAAAGACCTTAATGACCCAGAAAAACACGAGCGTGTAGTCACTCACCCAGAGCCAGACATTCTCGAGTGTGAAGTCAAGTGGGCCTCAGGAAGCACTGCGGTCAATAAAGCTAGTGGATGTGATGGAATTCCAGTAGAGCTATTTAAAACCCTAAAAAATTATGCTATTGAAGTGCTGCACTCAATATGTCAGCAAATCTGGAAAACCCAGCAGTGGCCACAGGATTAGAAAAGGTCAATCCTTATCCTAGTTCCTAAGAAGGGGAGTACCAAAGAATGTGCTAACCATCAGACTATTACACTTCTCTCCCAGGCTAGTAAGGTCATGCTTAAGGTCTTGCATGCTAGGCTTCAGCATTATGCAAACCAAGAACTTCCAGATGTCCAGTCTGGGTTTAGAAAAGGCAGAGGAACCAGAGATTAAATATCCAACATTCGCTGGATCATAGAGAAAGCAAGGGAATTTCAGAAAAACATCTACCTCTGTTTCATTGACTACGCTAAAGCCTTTGACTGTATGGATCACAACAAACTGTGGAAAACTCTTAAAGAGATGGGAATACCAGACCGTCTTACCTGTCATCTGAGAAACCTGTATGCGAGTCAAGAAGCCACAGTTAGAACTCTGCATGGAACAACTGACTGGTTCAGGATTGAGAAAGGAGTGTGACAAGGCTGTTTGCTGTCATCCTGTTTATTTAACTTACACACTGAGCACATCATGAGAAATGCTGGGATGGATGAGTTACAAGCTGGCTTCAAGATTGCTGGGAGAAATATCAACAACCTCAGATATGTGGATGATACCACTCTAATGACACAAAGCAAAGAGGAACTAAAGAACCTTTTGATGGGGGTGAAGGAGGAGAGTCAAAAGGCTGGCTTAAAATTAAATATTAAAAAAAACTAAGATCATGGCATCGAGCCCCATCACTTCATGGCAAGTAGAAGGGGAAAATGTGGAAGCAGTGACAGATGTCCTCTTCTTGGGCTCTAAGATCACTGTGATTGGTGATTGTAGCCATAAAATCAGAAGATTGTTTCTTGGCAGGAAGGCTATGACAAACCTAGACAGTGTTGAAAGGTAAGGACATCACTCTTCTGACAAAGGTCCCTATACTCAAGGCTATGGTCTTTCCAGTGGTCATGTACAGTTGTGAGAGCTGGATGGTAAAGAAGGCAGAATGCCAAAGAATTGATACCTTTGAACTGTGTGTTGGAGAAGACTCTTGAGAGTCCCTTGGACAGCAAAAAGTTCAAACAAGTCAATCCTAAAGGAAATCAACCCTGAATACTCATTGGAAGGACTGATGCTGAAACTGAAGCTCCAATATTTTGGTCACCTGATTTGAACAGCCAACTCATTGGAAAAGACCCTGATGCTGGGAACGATTGAGGGCAGAAGGAGAAGAAGGTATAAGAGGGTGAGATGGCTGGATGACATCACCAATGCAATGGACACGAACTTGGGCAAACCCCGGGAGGTAGTGAAGGACAGGGAGGCCTGGCATGCTGCAGTCCATGGGATTGCAAAGAGTTGGACACAACTGGGTGACTGAACAACAGCAACAAACAGTCTTATGTAATATACTGCATGGTTCATCAGGCTGTCTGAATGTGGGAGTCTCTTCAGGACTGAGGGTCTGTGACCATCTTAAGACAGACAAGGGTAGAAACCTTTTTCTGGCTGACACACTCACCAGACTTTCAGTCAGAGCAAACCCTGAGGGGTGGGTCTCCAGGGCTCCTGGCTGAGGTCAGACCACATCCGAGGGTGTCCGGCCCCCTTGCGCAGGACCCAGGGACCAAAGCCAGCAGGAGAGGACCAGAACCAGGGGTCAGAGGACATTGGAACTGCAGCCCTGGGGTCCTCTCAGCCTTCCGCTGTCCTCCTATTGTAAGTGCTCACCTGCTTAATGCTTCCCATAAAGGACAGTGTTAATCACTTTTGTTCCCAAGATCTGCAACCTGTAAGAGATTCACATGGAGAAGACCGAGACTGCTCTATCTGTGTTATGATGAAAGACAACTGTGTCTCTCAAACAGCCTAGCAGGAGAAGCGGTTCCTTCACAGCTTTTAGGTTTCTTCATTTCCATTGAACGCGTTTCCTCTTCTAAATGTCTCCAGTCTGTGTTGCTAACACCACACGTCTGGTTCTGGTCATTTACTATCCCTGTGTTGTCATTCTTAGATCATACACATTTATTCTTTCCTCTAGAGTATATTCCATCCTGGTGGCTCAGGTGGTAAAGAATCTGCCTGCAATGCAGGAGAGCTGGGTTTGATCCCTGGGTTGGGAAGAGCCCCTGGAGAAGGGAATGGCTACCTACTCCAGTATTCTTGCCTGGGAAATCCCATGGAGAGAGGAGCCTGGTAGGCTACATTCCATGGGGTCACAAAGAGTCAAACACGACTGAGTGACTGATCCATGCTTTATGCTCCTTTTAACCCTCTAGAACAGTGTCTAAAACATAATAGGTTTTTTCCTGCTGCTGCTGCTGCTGCTGCTAAGTCGCTTCAGTTGTGTCCGACTCTGTGCGATCCCATAGACGGCTGCCCACCAGGCTCCGCCATCCCTGGGATTCTCCAGGCAAGAACACTGGAGTGGGTTGCCATTTCCTTCTCCATTTTCCTGCTGGTTGTCATCTATTTCATTACCTTAAGATAAAGACTGCTGAGAAATATTCGTAATACTATTTCCCTAAGGAGATTTTTATATATTTTTAAAGTATTTTAATGTACATAAGAGCTCTTGATTTTTCATAAGGATTTCTTAACTAGGAAAGTCTATTACCATTTAACAGATGGATGAACTAAGGTTCAAAGAATTCAATGACTTTTTCCAAAAAATTCAGTATTAACACTTCAGTCTAGATTTCTTGAGTCTTCACTGGGTTCTCCTCCTACTATCTGAGCTGCTGTTTACTTTCTGGAATAATTGAGATTCAGGAAACTAAACTTCATGTCATAGGCCAAGGCTTCTCAGGAGGTGGGGGTAGGGGCAGGGTGCGGGGGATGTTGGAGTGTGTGCATATATCACGCTGTGGTGCCTCATCACAACGGAGAGAAGATATTTGTGGAACATAGGGTAAACATCCCAACACTAGAGGCAGGAAAGAGGTACAACCGGGTGGGACATCCAAGGGCTGCTCATCCCCACTGGAGAAACTCAGCAAGGTCAGGCAAACAAAGGGATTGTAGACACCCTGCAACTACCTGACAAATAATCTTACCTATGATCTGTATCAAAATCTGCAAAGTAGTCATTGAATACCTTTAGCCATTATCCTTTTTTTTAACTGAACTATAGTTGATTTACAACGTTGGTTAATTTCTGCTAAACAGCAAAGCGATTCAGCTATACACATACACATTCTTTTTTATATTCCTTTCCACTGTGGTTTATCCCAGGATATTTAATATAGTTCCCTGTGCTCTACAATAGGACCTTGTTGTCTTAGCCACTATTCTTAAAAACACGGTAAGCACATGAGGGCTTCCCTGGTGGCTCAGACAATAAAGAATCTGCCTGCACGTATGAAAGACCAATATCCAAAAACTGGTCTCAGAGAACGTGAGTTACAGGAGGTGACAGAGCAAAGGCAGTGGACCCAGCCCACAGTCCAGGCTCATGCTCTTTCTATAGAAAAACACAACCAGTGCATCACCCCGTAAATAATCCCATGAGCAGCATGTGTGTAATTTACAAGACTTGAAAGACTTGCTCCTTGGAAGAAAAGCTTTGATCAACCTAGACAGGGTATTAAAAAGCAGAGACATCACTTTACTGACAAAGGTCCGTATAGTCAAAGCTATGGTTTTTCCAGTGGTCATGCACAAATGTGAAGGCTGAGCGCTGAAGAACTGATGCTTTTGAACTGTGGTGTTGGAGAAGACTCTTGAGAGTCCCATGGACTGCAAGGAGATCAAACCAGTCAATCCTAAAGGAAATCAACCCTAAATATTCATTGGAAGGACTGATGCTGAAGCTGAAGCTCCAATACTTCGGCCACCTGATGCAAAAGAGCTGACTTGTTGGAAAAGACCCTGATGAAGGCAGGAGGAGAAGGGGACAACAGAGGATGAGATGGTTGGATGGCATCACCGACTCAATGGACATGAGTTTGAGCAAACTTCAGGAGACAGAGAAGGACAGGGAAGTCTGGCATGCTGCAGTCCATGGGATAGCAAGAGTCAGACAAGACTGAGTGACTAGATGACAACAAAAAAAGACTACAAGCACCTCAGGGTCAGTTAAAGACTTCACTTCATCCAGATTGTCTGTGAGTCCCTCCTGATGTGCCTTCATAAAAGGAGAGTCAGGTAGAACTGCCCTGAGTCTTAAGGGGAGACACTTTCTGCTCCTCTTTCTTGGAGTATTACGTTCAATCATTGAATTTCCCCAGTGTGCTTACTCTCCTGCTTCTCTCGCAGAACACCCCTGACTTCAGTTTATCCTTTAACCCAAATGAATGCCCTTTGCCCTTTCAGCAAAACAAAAGGAAACCACTGGCTAGAGGCTTTTCTTCCCACCCCCTCACCCCACCCCCACCCCGGGCCAGGTTGCAGGAAACCTTGCAGCAAGCATTCTTGGCATTTAAGGTGTGAAGCTTCCCATCTGATTCCCTCTCCCATTATCACCTCCCCGTATTAGCTTCTAAAATGCTTAGTGTTGACAAACATTTCCTAGAGGCTAGCATCTACAAACTGTCCTTACTGCAGACATTTCTTAAAATGAGATGCCTCTGGGAATTTTTTGTGCTGTTTAGGTGAGAATGCAGAAAGAAGGAGCATTTGAGGCAGGAGAAAGCAGCCATCACCTACAGCCCTTAACATGTTCGCCGTGACAAATGTTTGACTCCATCAATTGATCAAATGTTTTCAAACGCTGGAACAATTCTTCTACATTTAATTTTCACTTAGCAGTTCTGGGAATGTGTTAATTTGCTTTCTGCTCATCTGGATATGGAGCAAATTGTTTTGCTGGAATGCTCTAAAAACCAACATGTATTGCTTTATATTTCTAATTAAGAAACCTTATAATTATCTTCTGTCAACCAGCCAAGAACAGAAATACCTCCAACTGAATCATACTGACACAAATACTGAGACCCTCAAGGTTTGGCATTTCTACTCACCTCAGATAGGAGTCCAAAAATTGTGATGATTACCCAAACTCTTGAAACATCTTGAGTCTGCAGAATTTGGCTGGCAATCTTGTGGGAACAAGCTTTTTCGCAAGAGCCCAGTACATCTGCTTCAATTCCTGGCTCAGAGTCAAACTACAAAGGCAGATGAAAATGAGAGAAAATGTTATCTACTTATTTCAAAGCTTCAAAAACAGGTGACGGTTCACACGGAGGAAAACTTTGTTTTCTTTAGAAACCAGTTCAGCATAATTTATGCTTATTGCCACATTCATGCATAACCTGTTTCTATTGTCAGAAATCCCCTTACAGTGAGATTAACTGTTCAAGATACTTTCTGCAAGATAGTTTATATTCTTGGATCTCTTCCATGTTTTAACACATGAGAGTGGCAATATCAAAGCTAGCTGCTATTTGAATTGCTCTAATATATATAGACTTTATAAGTAAATACTTAGTGAAATATTTATTTAAGTACAGTATTAAGATAAAGAAATATGTAAGTTGAAGCAAAATGAGAATGATTGTGGGTAATGTACACAATTGTGAAATGTGCCTCCTGATTGGAAGTACAGAACCAATTTTTCTGAGTCAGTTGACAGTCCACTCCCTCTTTCCTACCTCGAATACAGTCAAATGTTTTAAAACCCCTTGCCTTTAAAATGAAAAGGTGAATCTACAAAGAGAACCTGAAGATTTCACAGAGAAAAAAAGTTATGACATTCACAATTCAGGTCAAATACATTTTAAAATTATGAAATTAATCTTAGCTCTAAACAGTCTTTGAAATGGTCTGTGTGTCAGTCCTACTTGCACTGTCCTGTCACAGCTTGTTCTCATCTGCAGAACAGAGGCTGTCACACGAAGGTGAACATAAAACAAATCTTAGTTTCCTATTGAATTTCAAATTACACCAGGGATACTTTTGGAATAATCCCAGTCCTTTAGGGAAAAATCTTCCTAATGTAAGCCACCCCGACTCTCACCAAAAAATTCTCATCTTAGGGCTATAAGAAACAGACTTTTCCCGAAGATCTAGATAAATGTATAATGTACGCCGAAGCTATTAAGAGCTTCCAGACATTTAGGGTTTATGTCTTAAGCCTGCTAAGGCCCTACTGAAGGGGAGAAGAATTCTACTGACCTCATTTGTCACATTTAACTTTAACAACAGCTGTGCTGTCCCACTTTACAAATGAGGAAAACCGAGGCTCAGAGAAGTAAGGAACCCGTCCGCAAGTGTTAGCTAGGAGACGAGACAGTCTAGCTTCCACTGTCGCAGTCTGAGGGGTCAGGGGAAGTCCTTCACGGCCTCCATGGAGAGCTAACTGACAGGACACGGGCCCTCGGGCTCAAAACCACCTTGGGCGTCCTTCCTGAGCTCCTGCCTGTTCTTTCGAACGAAACAGGCTGCATGTACTCGGGGTCGCCATCCTCTGGGAGGAGGAAACCATGCTGCACCTCAGGGACCCTAACGCCGAAGAAGCGCGCTTCTCTTGACCAGGCCCTTCCAGGGCGAGGATGGGCGGCTGAGGCGCTCCCGGCTCGCCGCCGCTCCGGCCGGCCCATAGGCCTCCCCTCAGTCAGGGCCCGAAGGGGCGGACCAGGCCGGGGCCTCAGCAGCCGCGCGCGCGCCGGCGGGGCTGGGGATGAGCGGCAGGCGCGCCTCGGAGTCCGCAGAGGCTGCCGGCTCCCGGCGCAGGGCCCGCCAAGCTTCCTGTCTGAGGACGGCCTGACCGCTGACTGTCCGCCCCGAACGGGCTTCAGGAGGGAGGGTCCCTGCCCAGTGGTGACCGTGCCCTGACCTGGGCCAAAAGATACACGCGCAACTTAGAACGCGTTCCAGGCCTCCCTGGCTTTGTGCATTTTCCAGCACTTTCCAGAGAAAGGCAGGTGTGCTTGCGTTTTCTTTACATTCTCCCTTCTTTGCTTCCTCTTTTACCTTTTAACGACTCCTTAGTATTGAAGGGAAAAGAAGTCCCTCCCTGGCGGAGCAGCACGGGGAACAGCGCATGCGCCTGTGTCCACACGTCTCTGCGCTTCCGTGGGGGAGGGGCTTGTCGTGGTGGGAGGAGCTTCCTGCTGGTGGGAGGGGCTTCCTGCAGGTCTGGGCGTGAAGGCTGTTGTGGTTCAATCGCTCAGTCCGACTCTTTGTGACCCCAGGAAGTGCAGCACGCCAGATTTCCCTGTCCCTCACCATTTCCCAGAGTGTGCTCCTGGCCATTGCATCAGTGACGCCATCCAACCATCTTGTCCTCTGTTGCTCCCATCTCCTCCTCCTGCTGTCAATCTTTCCCAGCATCAGGGTCTTTTCCAAGGAGTCAGCTCTTTGCACAAGGTGTCCAAAATATTGGAGTTTCAGTATCAGCCCCTCCAATGAATATTCAGGATTGATTTCCTTTAGGATTGACTGGTTTGATCTCCTTGCAGTTGAAGGGACTCTCAAGCATCTTCTCCAACACAATAGCTCAAAGGCATCGATTCTTCACCACTCAGCCTGTCCGACTCTCACATCCATACAGGACTACTGGAAAAACCATAGCTTTAACTATATGGACCTTTTTTTTGGCAAAGTAATGTCTCTGCTTTTTAATATGCTAAGGTTTGTCATAGCTTTTCTTCCATGGAGCTAGTGTCTTTTAATTTCGTGGATGCAGCCACTGTCCATGGTGATTTTGGAGCACAAGGAAATATTTCCATTGTTTTCCCATCTATTTTCCATGAAGTGATGGGACCAGATGCCGTGATCTTCCTTTTTTTCATTGGCCTTCGGTTTTGAAGGCCTTTGGCCCCAGAATAATCTGGACTCCACAGCACAGAGCTGGAGTTTTTCTTTGGCCCTAACCCCTCTCCCCACCCAGCCCTCCTCTCCTGTTGCATTTTTGTGAAAGGACTGTCCTTGTCGCGGAAACTGTTGACTCATGGTGTAGTCTGTAGTTGTCTCTGTGTCCCAACTCCCTAGGGGCAAAGCCTATGGCACAGTCTCCCCCTTAATGAGTGTGTTCATTTCAATGACATTTATACTGAAAACAATGGAAAAGGTGGTACAAACACACAGCAGCATTTATGCAGCTATGCAGACTCATTGTTACTTAGGGTGCCGTTCTTAATTCAGCAGGGATTTGTTGTTGCTCAGTTGCTAAGTTGTCTCCTACTCTTTGTGACCCCACGGACTGCAGCACACCAGACTTTCCTGTCCTTCACTATCTCCTGGAGTTTGCTCAAACTCATGTCTTATCAAGTCAGTGATGCCATCCAACCATCTCATCTTCTGTCACCCACTTCTCCTCCTGGCCTTAGTCTTTCCCAGCATCAGAGTTTTTTGCAATGAGTCTGTCTTTTCCAGTGAATCAGCAGGAATTTAGTTTCATCAATGTATCTGCCGTTTCGACTTTTACCTTTTTCCTGTAGTTTGCTTTTCTGCCATTGTTCAGATGAGCATTTCCAACAACAAAATCAGAGTCCTCTCCTAGAGCTAATGTGTGGCTTTCAGGAGTCGTTGTCCTTGACACCTACGACACCCATCCTTAGAGAGTGAGCCCTGGTTAAAAGGCGTCCTTCCACCTGGCGGTACACACACCACACCAAGGCGCCTTCCAGCCTTTCCAGCCTTGGGACAGACCCCCAAGTCTGCAAATGTGCATCATGGCTGACGCTGCAAGGACTTGAGTTCTCAGCTGACACATCAGCGCTGCTCAGGCTTCCCCATGCTGGGGGGCCAGGGGAACTTCACATCTCCGGGACTCTTAGGGCACAAACATGCCACAGGCACCTCTGGACCACCACCATCCAGCCCGGCAGAGGCCAGTGTCATCAGGACAAATGTAAGTCTGCTCTCTCAGATGGGGCTGTCCAGGCCTCAGACAGTTAGCCAGTGAAAGAGAAGCAAACGGTGGTTTCCAGAAACAACCCACAGCTCCGACTGTCTCCCCCAGGAGCTGTTTCTTTTCCTTTTCACCCTCTCTGGTTTCCAACTCAGATTCCTTCCCTAGAGTCTAAAGTCTGAGTGCCTAGCTGTAAATGACTATCTTCTTTACTTTCTTTTACTTGAGCTCAAGGTTGTCAAGCTTGTTTCTCTTCTGCTTCCTCCAGCTCAGAGGAAGCAAATGGTATCAAGTTCATGGCCACCTTCCTCTCCAGTCCATCCAAATCCCTTTGTGAATCCTGTTCTCTCAACTGCCCCAGCTCCATCCCATGTGTACGCCATTGCACTGTTCTTTCCTGATCTCAAAGATTGCATTGTTGTAACCCCCAGTATTCATTTGTAATGACAGAACAACCAAGTTTACTTAAGATGCATTTTCCATCTTCAAAATAAAGAACAGTTTCTATTCATACGTGGTTACAATGGGGAAGGGGGAATGCTCCCACACACTGCAATTTGAAATGAGCTAATTGCTTGAAATAAGTTAAAAGTATGAATTAGGAAGCAGCCATTTTCAAACCCTTTATTTTCCTGGTTTAGCAAAGGAATAAAATGCCACTTCAATATCCAAGTGATTCTGGACAGAATGGCTCCTGCCTGGGAGAGTTGGAGGGGGTGGGGGAAGGATGCTTTAGTACTGCCGAGAGCGCGTGGGAACAGCTTCGAATGTGCACAGGTTGGCAGGGCTGAGCTGAGAAGCCAGGCTGGAGGACGGTGGGCCGCCATGTGCCGTGATGGGAGAAACATGTGGAGTCCCACAGGAGGGGAGGGGAAGTGCTGGGAGCCCAGAGCAGGGGGCCTGAGAGCGCATCAGCAGACAGAGGAGTTCCCAGAGGCAGGCCGGCAAGTAAAGCGTCCTAAGAAGGGGATGTCTGGTTTTCAGTTTAAAATTCCTACTGCTCTTGCTTCATCAAACCCTCCTTGTCTCCCCAAACTATCAGTAACATCTCTTAGCACTGAAGAGCCTCGTGCAAGTGGGACTCTGCGGAAATCAAAACCGGAAGCCAAGTTCACGGGTTCTGCAGAAAGGAGACGAGGAAGAGCCCAGTGGGGCCTCGGATTCGACTCCAAGGAGGCAAGAGCTCAGAGCCAGAAGTGACGGGGGACATTCCAGCCCTGTGAGCTCACAGCTCTTCTTAAGGCCATTAAACTTTCCGTAGGTGCTGGGGTAGGAGGGGTGGTCCAGGAGGACCTGGGATTTGAGGATGCCAGCTGATGTGGGTTGACAGTGCTCACCCTCCTCTGAACAAGCACCAGTCTGGTCACTGTCCTCTCAAATATGGTGGCTAAAGCAGAGTGTGACATTCTGATGGCTGCCCTCCAGCTCAGAGAAGAACATGGGACTCTTCTCAGCTCCTGGAAAGACCTCTCCTCCCATCAGTGCTAAGAAAGCCACCCGACTTTGCATTAAATGTTTCCACCCGTCTCGTGCTTATCTCATAGTCATACATTTAGTTCACATGAGCAGGCTAGGGCCCCCCACCCCCGCCCCCCAGAGCTGCACTTCTGAATTTGGTTTCATAATTTAAACTGAAGACCTTATCTTCTTCCCCATTAAATTCCACCTTTGGGGTTTTCTTCACTGTCATTCCAAGCTGCTGAGATATTTTAGAGTTCTGATTCTGCCACGCTTGGGCAAGCTGCAGATCTGATCACAGGCCTTCACCCTGCGGGGAGTCACTGGTGTGGTGGGGAGGGGAGGACAGATGCCCATCGCGTGCTGGGGCACTCACTCAGCCTTTCTGCACCGGTTTCCCCACTCATGAAACCTTACCTCTGGTAAACGTGCCTGGGATTATTGTGAAAACCAAGTGGGCTGTGTGTGTGCGCATACTCGTGCACACACACATGCAAAAGCTTGCAAAATCAGCTTTTTAAGCTAAAATAACTGTTATGTAAATGTATGTATTAATAGCAAGCTTGCTGCTGCTGCTAAGTCGCTTCAGTCATGTCCAACTTTGTGCGACCCCATAGACAGCAGCCCACCAGGCTCCTCCACCCATGGGATTTTCCAGGCAAGAGTACTGAAGTGGGCTGCCATTGCCTTCTCCAATAGCAAGCTTAGCAGCCCCTATTCTGGAAGAGCAAGAGACACTGTGGTGAGCACTTGGAGAGTGTGGGGCCCTCAGGGTGCCCAGAAACTTCTTCCCTGAACCTGCTAGACCAAGTACACCAGGACTTGATGTACAAAAAAACTAAAGAGACAGACGCATCTCCCCTGCAGCCATTGATAAGGAATTCTGAAAGATGAAAGAGGAGGGGAGAGTTCAGTCCCTAAGTGCTAATACTTACTATTGTTGCTCAGATTCAAAGGGAAAGAAAGAGCTGTTTCTCTGCTCTTATCAGATGAAAAAAGGGGAAAGGAATCATTTCCCTCTGACGCAGGAGAGAAAAAAAGAAAAACAGGGACAACTCTAATGCTCTCAGCAGATCTTGTTTTTTATACTTCTTCGTTTTCTGGTGTATCCAGAGGAAAAAAGTGATTGTTGGAGATGATTTTTGAAGACGTACGTTCTTCCCAGTGTTTGGTTTGCTGCAAAGAGAGACCCTGAGTGTGAGTCTCAGAAGACTCTCAGAAGAGGCTCAGTCAGTCCCCCGCCCCAGAGGGTCTGCTTGAAATGGCCTGGGTGTTATCCAGTGGGTGGCCCCAGTTGGGAGTCGCTGTGGGAGAGAGAAAGTCTGGCAGAAGTCTACGGGGAGAGCTATGTGGCAGAGTCCTGAGGAACCATACAGGGTAATAAAGGTCTAGTGAAATCAGTATCAAACACTTTCCTCCATGTTGGTTTTTTAAAGATTCTTAAAAATTATCTTAAATATTTGTATTCTTGTAGTTAACTATTTAAATACAGTCTGGGAAAGCTGGTAAATAAAATGAAAGTTACCACTTAAGCTTGAGGAGAAAATAACTATCCCAGGAAAAAACACCCCCCTGATGAATTAAACCACATGAATGCCACCTACTGTTTAATTAAACTGCCACATTCTGTGCTTTTTGAGTGAATTTATTTTCTTTTGCAAAGATATTCCTATAATGCTTGTGACTGTAATATCACACCTCTTTTTAAAAAGTCAGTGTTGCAGCCTTCTAAGCCAAAAGCAGAGAGCAGTCAATGGAAAACAGATGTTCATCCTGGTGGGTGTGCAAACCATTCTTTTAAATCAGATGTTTCTGTGTAAGTGTTTGCACAGTCTCAAAACACAGATTCGAGCTAACAGTTTATATAGCTAAATGTGTGTTTGAGATGATAATGTCAATTAGATAAACACCATTTTTTAAAATAAACTACTTGACTAGTTGACCTTGTCTGTCCTTTATTCCCATGGATTTTTCAAATATCTAGTACTACAGTATCTTGACATTTTGTACCCAGTCCAGTCTTCCCCTCTTATTAAGATTTCACCCAACATTTTTTTTTAAATGAGGTATCTTATTTCTAGGGAAAAATATATCCCACAATTTATTTCAATATTCTGGTGAGAGATGCAAAACCAAAGATATGCATCAAATGGTTATTCAGTTTAAGAGAAGGTACCTATTAGACATTTGTGGCCATTTGTTCAAGGGAAAAAATGAGAGTTGGAACTTAAAAACCAACTCACTAACCCTCAGAAAACCAAGAAGTTTCTAAATATCTTATTTTGTAGTGGCATTTGGCAAAAGACATAGCAATTCTATCCCCCAAATGAAGAAGGTGATCATGATGCTGATAATAACCCATGTTTAGAATTATACTATTTACAAAAGTGTTTTATACATTTATTCCTCCCAATATTCTTGTGTAAGCATCTCATAAATAGAGAAAAATCAGAGTAATTATATAACTTAGCCAGAGCCAATGTAAAACACTGGGAATTAAAGTCCCCAATTTTTTCTCAAAGCGTAGTACCTTTCCCTGGTCCAAAATATCCTGTTCAGTGCTCAGCATAATTGTGGAGCTGGGATTCATGAGGGCTTGGGAAAAGGGCAGTGATCATAAAAGAGAAAGGGAGGGAGGTCCCCAGGAACAATACTAACCCAAAAGGGATATGTCAAAACTAACCCAGTTTCCCGTGTCTGTTTTCATTGGTTGTTCATTCGCTAAGTCATGTCTGTCTCTTTGCAACACCATAGATTGGAGCCTGCAAGCCTCCTCTGTCCTTCACTGTCTCCCAGAGTTTGCTGAAGTTCGTGTCCATTGAGTCAGTGATGCCATCCAACCATCTCATCCTCTGTCAGCCCCTTTCTACCCCCGCCCTCAATCTTTCCCAGCATCAGGGTCTTTTCCAGTGAGACAGTTCTTCGCATCAGGTGACCAAAGTATTGGATCTTCAACTTCAGCATCAGTCCTTCCAATGAATATTCAGGGCTGATTTCCTTTAGGGTGGACTGGTTGGATCTCCTTGCAGTCCAAGGGACTCTTAAGAGGCTTCTCCAGCATCACAATTCAAAATCATCAATCCTATGTTTGAGTCAATGTCAAATCACAAAATCTTCAACAAGGTAGAAAACAAAGAAAAGTACTAAGTAGTCCAATCATACCACTCACCAGAGAGAATTCCCACACCGAAGTCACCTGAGCTTCCCCAGCCTCAAATATCTTAGTTACTCTAGCTTTATCATCTTGGACAAAATAGGATAAAGCCTTTCAGGACACAGGGAAAGCCAAATGTGGAATTGAAGCAAAACTGACTTTTCTGTCAAATTGCAGCCATGAAATTAAAAGACGCTTACTCCTTGGAAGGAAAGTTATGACCAACATAAACAGCATATTAAAAAGCAGAGACATTACTTTGTCAACAAAGGTCGGTCTTGTCAAGGCTATAGTTTTTCTAGTAGTCATGTATGGATGTGAGAGTTGGACTATAAAGAAAGCTGAGTGCCAAAGAATTGATGCTTTTGAACTGTGGTGTTGGAGAAGACTCTTGAGAGTCCTTTGGACTACAAGGAGATCCAACCAGTCCATCCTAAAGGAAGTCAGTCCTGAATATTCATTGGAAGAACTGATGTTGAAGCTGAAACTCCAGTACTTTGGCCACCTGATGCAAAGAGCTGACTCACTTGAAAAGACCCTGATGCTGGGAAAGATTGAGGGCAGGAGGAGAAGGGGACGACAGAGGATGAGACTGTTGGATGGCATCACCGACTCAATGGACATGGTTTTGGGTAAACTCCGGGAATTGGTGATGGACAGGGAGGCCTGGTGTGCTGCGGTTCATGGGGTCGCAAAGAGTCCCACACGACTGAGGGACTGAACTGAACTGAACTGATAAAACACAGTAGGTCCCTGGAACCAAAGTGAACTTCAAGGTGGAGATGTTTATGGGCATCCAGTTGTCTCCATGCCAGACACTTGCCTGGACTTCTGAGACTCGACTCATCACCTGCTAAGTGGGTTCACTAGGCTATGGATTTACTAATCGTGGGTTCTCAAAACCAAATGTGTGTTCTGCAAATTTCTCTCTCTTGTAGGAGGAGGTCAGTATTTAGTTGTGTCTGCTAAGAGGCACATGTCGTGATTTCTTCAATTACTAGTCTTATTTTTCAGTTTGATGTTCTCCCCAAAATTCAGGTTCTTTCATTGAACTGGAATGTTTTACTTCTATGCCACCATTACTTTGTGGGGGGAAAAATGGTTTCTAACCAAGTATCTTGTTACTAGGACTGAAGTGCATGTTTTGAGTTACAGGATAATTTGTCAACAGTGGTGTGTAGCCACTACAAAGTCCTCAGACACTTGAAGAAATTTTACATTTTATAAATTCAGTGAAGGGAGTTTCACATTATCTCTGCTCTATAATTTGATTTTGTTACATTGTTTGAATTTTTGTACCTCTCATAAACTTATTGCTGTTTTGCAAGAAGTTATTACAGTATATCTTCATGCCAGCCAGTTCAAGAGACAGTTGAATCATTGTATTCTTGCCTGAATTGAAGAATCTTTATTTCAGTCTCTATTACATTACTTTGCCAACAAAGGTCCATCTAGTCAAAGCTATGGTTTTTCCAGTAGTCATATATGGATGTGAGAGTTGGACCATAAAGAAAGCTGAGCACTGAGGAATTCATTCTCAAAAAGACTCTTGAGAGTCCCTTGGACCACAAGAAGATCAAACCAGTCAATCCTAAAGGAAATTAACCCTGAGTGTTCATTGAAAAGACTGATGCTGAAGCTGAATCTCCAGTACTTTGACCAGCTGATACGAAGAACTGAGTTATTGGAAAAGACCCTCATGCTGGGAAAGATTAAAGGCAGTAGGAAAAGAGGCAGAGAGAGGATGAGAGGGTTGGATGTCATCACCAACCATGAGTTTAAGCAAACTCCAGGAGATGGTGAAGAATAGGGGAACCTGGCATGCTGCAGTCCATGGGGTTGCAAAGAGTCAGACACGACTGAGCGACTGAACTGAACCGAACTGATTAATTTGATAAATTAAAAAGTAAATCCATTTTTATCTGCAGTCTTTGAATATTAACTATATTTAGAAATGTTTATCAGTCTTTTGATTTTCTCTTTTGTGGATTGTTTGGTCATGTTTTTCCCATCACATTAGTAATTTAAAGAAACTCAAGGCTAAAATTAGCAAGTGGTTAGCTACCTTTTTTTAATTGGCAGTATGACCTCATTCATAAGAATGTTCCATGATTATACCTCAAACTGTAAATCAAGAGTCACAATTTTTTTGTGAGCAAGTTGAATTCTTGAGTACTTTATACATTAATTATTAAAAGAAACATGGTAGTGAAACTTCAATAACACTAAACTGTGACTGATTATCTTCTCTTTGAGGGGTATAAAACTGAACATAAATTTATTCAGACCTTCAAAAGCCTGGACTGCAGTTTAGATAAACAAGGGTGATATTTTGGTTTTCACTTCTTTGTTTTGTGTGTGTGTGTCTTGTTTTGTTTTAATTGGATCAGGAAACTGTTGACCACGTTTTGCAACTTGCTGAAAAGCAGCCAGTGTGAATAGTGGGTTTAGAGCAGCCGTTCCACAGATAGTGGACTGGTTTGGAGGTAGGAAGCCAAGGCTCAATCTGTGTTACAGGATGGAGCGTCAGGCAGTGGCGTTCCCTCCAGACCGCTGCAAGAAACGGAAGACTCTGGGGCTGCAGTTAGCACTTTGGAGGAGGACGTTCGCTGCAGCATTTCCATCATGCAAATAACACTAAGCTACCCTGGGTTTTCCTTTTGAGGCAGGAAGAGATGGGAAGTTTGGTTGGTTTTTTGAGTTGGTGAAAAAGAGGGAGATAGATTTAACCATGGACAAGTGTGAGATTTTGTGTTTAAGGCAGTTTAATACTGAGAGACAATGAACCCCTGGAACCCTGGACGATCTCACCCTACCCGTGAAGTGCAGGAGCTCCAAATACTGACTGGCCAGGGGAAGTCCATCCAGTTCATCCGCCCATTGTCCCTATTTGGAAACTCAATGGCAAACGTTATCCTTCTCAGTGCAAAATCGCAACACACCATAGTAAGAGAGTTGTGGACATCTTCAGGGAAATTTAAAAGCTAACAATTATTATGCATTAATATTTAATAGATGTTAGATATAATGTTAAAACGGGGCTCCCCTGGTGGCTCAGTGGTAAAGAACCCACCTGCCAATGAAGGAGGTGTGGGTTCGATCCCTGGGTTGAGAAGGTCCCCTGAAGGGATAAAGTAAGCTACGAGAATATACTGTAGAACATGGGGAAGACAGCCAATAGACTGTGAATCGCTAGAGTGTACCGGTAACATATAACATCACTGCACATCAGCTACACTTTCATAAAAGTCAGTCAAATGGGCCGATGACACTAGAGATTTACCTTGTAAATTGCTGTGCAAATGTAATAAATTCCATGCAATTTGCAATGTTAGCACGATCATTGTGAAGACACAATATCTACCTCTCAGACCGCATCTTCTCTTTGTGGCGTGTGGATGGGAACAGCCTCAAGATCCATCCTATAGATCAGAGAGAAGACGTGTACAGCCTCTCAGCACAGCTCCCAGCACGCACTCTATGCTCATGGGATGTGCACCCCTCAAAGAAGGAACGTCTAAGGAAGTGAAGAAGCTTCCTCTCTGTTCACATGTATCTTCCTTTTCTTAAGCACGTGTCTCCTGGAGGCAGAGTGCCTGAATGAGCACAGGGAGAGCACAGCAGCACGCAGTCCGTGTCTGCAAGTTAGTCTCTGGTAGCAGGACTCACCCTGAAAGAGCCAGAATACACGTCCCACACATGGGGCGCAGGATGCCCTCTGCCCTGGGAGTCACAGCTGAGAGCAGCACCAGCCTCCACATCATCACAGCTCAACTCAGAGCCATCCACAAGGACTCTGAGAAAACAGGGACAAGCGAGCATCAGTGCCTAGGAGCAGGCATGGGGAATGTGTCAGAGTGCGGGCACTAACCTGGTGCTTTCGTGCCCTCGAAGGCTGGGGTGTCCCACCTCTTTTGGGACCACTGTGGAAAGTCTACAAGAAACGGGCCATTCAGCTTGTGGTTTGCAGCCCTGCTTCAAACACAGGCGCCTCCCATGGGGTGCAGGGCAGCAGGACTCGGGGCACCCCTGCTCCCAGGGCTCTGCCTCCTGTTTCCATGGCTACGTGCTCACCACATGTGGCCCTGTAGGGTCCCTTCATCCGAAAATGCTCAAGGACACCCGAGTCCACTCCAGAACACTTCACTCTTGGACTCTCCGTGTTGTGTTTCTCCGAGCCATCGCATCAGCCTCAGAGGGCCCGAGAGTCTTGAAATGACTTTTACTTATTTTCTTTGAAAACCCAGATGGGCAGATTTGTGTCACACCCGCACTTGGACGTGACGGCTACCACCCTTGTACACCAGGAAGCTGAAGCCAGAAAAGCCCTGTCTAACACTCTGTTACAGAAGTGAACGTGGAATTTCTCTGGAATGGCATCTGCTGTCCCGACGCCAGGGGCTCATTGTAATCAGCCTTACAGAGGAAATGCCAAAGGAAGCAATAATGGTCTGCCGTGTATTGTAAAGCGTGACCTAGGTGTGTCTCAAGGGTCAGTGTAACTCCGCAGAGCAACGGAAGCCACAGGCCGGGAGGTTCCCACGGGGCCAGCTGGAGGGGATGGGTTATCCTGTGATTTGATTTACTCCAGAGGAGTGCCACTAGTCCCAACACCACGCCGGAAACCCTCTGACTCGCCCTAGATCACAGCCTCTGACAACACAAGCAGAAGTGTTTTCTCCAGGGAAACCACAGTAAAGTTCAAAAGAAACCCTGGGTTTTGAACCATAACAAGTTTTTCACACTTTACAGTTTCCGGTAAAGTACCTACCTTAAGGTTCTTTTCATGCAGGGTGTTTAATCCCTGAAAATCAAGTCACTTTCTCAGGCTAGTGAGCCAATGTCATAGCAAGACTACAAGAAAATGGAGATGCTCAGGGCAGTTTTTCTGAAAAGAGCGGTGACCAGGATACAGAGCATCGGGTATTGGCCCAACCCTTCTGACAAAGGATGCGAAAACAATTTGCTGTTGAACTGGGTAAACCACGGCCCCACCCTGACACTGGATTTTTATCACTAGAAAACAGAATTATATCAAAATTCAAATACAGCTGAAACATTTTAAGATAACATGCTCAAATAGGCATGTTTCTCGTGAAGGTATTTATTGCCGTGAAAATACTAGAGCCACTTGTAGCAAACTTTTGAGTCTCTTGAAAACAATATATAAGCATTTTACCTGATACTTACTTAGTTGAGTCCATGTGAACTTTAAGTAGCGTCTTTTAGAAATTTCAGCATGTATTTTATTGAAGTTAATGCAAGTGCCCTCAAAATATAATGTCAGGTGGAACTTGAAGGAGCATGGTTATCAATGCAGTAACCTCAGGACAGGTGACCTGAAACAGGTTTAGAATATTCTTTTGAAGGCCTGTGACAAGACGTGGGTTCCCTTTGACGTGGGGTGCTTAAAGGATCTGAATAGGTCAGATTCACACACGGTCCAGGACGGACGGCGTTTGTTGTTGTTCTTTCTGTGTTAGGGCACAGCTGATTAACAATGTTGTGACAGTTTCAGGTGGATAGCAAAGGAATTCAGCCATACATGCACATGTGTCCCTTCTCCCCCAAACTCCCCTCGCATCCAGGCTGCCACATGCAACCGAGAAGAGTTCCCCTTGCTCTGCGGGAGGACCTTGTTGGTTATCCGTTTTAAACACAGCAGTGTGGACATGTCCATCCCAAACTCTCCCTTCCCCTATCCTTCCCCCAGGTAACCGTAAGGGTTTACAGAGTGCTGAGCAGAGTTCCCTGTGCTCTGCAGGAGGCCCCTGTTGGTTATCCATTTTAAACACAGCAGTGTGGACATGTCCATCCCAAACTCCCAAACCATCCCTTCCCCTCTGCCCCCCTGCAACCATAAGTTGGTTCTGTAAGTCTGAGTCTGTTTCTGTTTTGTAACTTCATTTGTATCATTTCTTTCTAGATTCCACATTTAAGGGATGTCTTACAGTATTTTTCCCTCTCTGTCTGACTTATTTCACTCAGTATGACAATCTCTAGGTCCATCCACGTTGCTGCAATATTTCATTCTTATTAATGGCTGAGTAGCATTCCATTGCATTAATATATATGTACCACATCTTTTTTATCCATTTCTCCAGACAAATTTCTTTCGAAATTTCCTCTGAAAGGTTTTTCTTACACTGGAGACAGGGAGTACAAGTATCAGGCCAGTGATTTTTAGTAACCAAATAAATGAAAAACACTCAAATGGTTTGAGTCATAGTACCTTCCCGAGGGGTGTCTTGGGCTTGCTGTCGGGAGATTGGGGAGAATCTCACTGAACCTTTCAGACTTACATCCGATCACCATGTACTGAACATCCAGTAAGTGCCGGGCTTGCAGTGAGGACCAGGTGTGACCACGTGGGGGAAGGCAGACCCAATCCTATCCCCAGAGAACTTACACTTAAATACATTTTCACAGAAAGTGGATTTGCCATTTGTGTATCCAGGCTGGAAATGGACAAGGATTTTATTCTGTTGAAAAACACATGCACATTCATAACTGTTTTGCCACAACTAGGCTGTTGGTTGCTGTGATGGTTATTTTGCATTGACTTAGCCGGGCTAAGGGAGTTCCAGAGTGCTGGTAAGATACGGGTGTGGCTGCTGAAGGTGTGTCCAGAGGAGACCAGCTTTGACTCCGTGGACTCAGTGGGGAAGATCTGTCCTCCCCGGGCTTGGGGAGTGGGGTGGGGAGGTGACATTCAGTCTTAAGGCTGAGACAGAACAGAGGGGTGAGGAAGGCTGAACTGTCTCTCCCTCTGCCTCCTCTTGACTGGACGCCCATCTTCTCCTGTCCTGGACAGCAGAGCTCCCGGTGCTTGGGCTGGCAACGTGTTGCCATGTGGTGGCATGTCCCTGTATCTGTAACTGCGTAAAGCGATTCACATAACGAGTCTCCTCTTTGAATAGATAGATGAATGAATAGAGGGTAATGGTAGATACGGATATAGCGTGTTAGCTCTGTTTCTCTGGAGACCTCTGACTAATAGATACACAGGGCTCTGATCTGAATGTTTGTGTGGCTCCAAAATTCCTGTGTTGGAAACCTAACGCTCAAGGTGCAAGTGGGGCTTGTGTGGGAGGTGAGAGGTCGTGAAGTTGGGATTGGTGCCCTTAGAGGCCCCCACGCACCCCTCGCCCCTTCCACTACATGAGGATACGGGAACAGGGGGCGTCCACAGCCTTGCTGAGAGAGAGCAGGGATGCAGTGTCCTTCCAGTGGGGGGACGTCCCCGGGGACCACGGCTCAGCAGAGAGGAAGGCAGAAAGCGGCGGGGTGGGGGTGGGGGTCCCAGGTGGGGTGAGAGGGGCAGGGAAAGAGCAGAACCGTGCATGGACCTGATGCTCTTGTTCTGGTTTCACTGGGAAGTTCTACGAGAGAGAAGTGACCTGAGGTTTCTCATGTGGCTCTGGACTCTTAGGACAGACTGCGGGAGAGGATATGAGTGGAAAGAGAGGGTCCAGCTAGAAATGGGGCTAGCCATGGCTGTGGAGATGGGGAGAGCAGAGCTCCTCCTGATTTCTGGCGGCAGAGCTGGGAGGACTTCTTGATGGAGGGCAGGTGGCCATCGGCAGGGGCAGTTGAGCGGGCAGAGGATCGGGGGGCAGAAACAGGGCAGGAATCAGGGTCTCTGTTCAGATCCTATCAGCAATCTAAGCAGAGGCCCCAGGGACATGGGACAGAGGGCCCTGTAGCTCGGCCGGAAGGGTGGAGCCGGGGAGCAGTCAGCAGGGGAACACACGGCCACTTAAGGAGCCATGAGGTACAGCTGCTCGGAAACAAGCTGGACATCCTGCGGGGGTCTGTCCTGACATCAGACAGCTTTCACCCCATGTCAGTGATGGCAGCCAGATCCCATCACAACCACGCACACCCAGGAGCCCCAGTGCCCTAGTTTGTAAAGCAGCTTGTTCGTTTTCCTCCCTCAGCTTTCCTTTCTGTTGTCTGCTGTACTTAGTCACTCAGTCGTGTCTGACTCTTTGTGATCCCGTGGACTGTAGCCCTCTAGGCTCCTCTGTCCATGGGATTCTCCAGGCAGGAACACTGGAGTGGGTTGCCATGCCCTCCTCCAGGGGATCGTCCCAACCCAGGGATCAAGCCCAGGTCTCCCACATTGCAGGTGGATTCTTTACCATCTGAACCACCAAGGAAGCCCATGAATACTGGAGTAGGCAGCCTATCCCTTCTCCAGGGGATCTTCCCAACCCAGGAATCGAACCAATGTCTCCTGCATTGCAGGCAGATTCTTTACCTATTGAGCTACCAGGGAAGCCTTTATGCTGGTCATTTTAATATATGCGTAGATTTCAGGTGTTGAAGTTCTAGCAAGAGAAGTCCATTCTTCCTCAGTTAAAATGCATGTGAGCAAGTGGGGGGGTTCCCTGTCTGCAGATTCACACGCGTGAAGGTTTTGCCTCCTTTGATGGGAATTACAACCAAGACCCCATGAAGGAGGCAGCTCAGCCCTCCCAAGGAAGGAAGCAGCTCTCCCTCCCAAGGCGTTGAGTTCCGCCTGTGTCCTGCAGCAGTGGACTGACTGGGAAGTGATTCTAGACATCCATGGGAGGCAAGCTGGCGCGGGCCTCCACAGGTTGAGAGGGGCCAGGCTGTCCTGCCCAGGGCAGTGTGCAGTTCAGGGCCCTTCTCCCAGGAGGCCGAATGAGCATCCCCAGGCCTCCTGTTCTAGTGTTGCTGCAGCCGGAGGTTGTGCGGTGACTAGGCCCATGCTTGTCTAGTGTGTGTTGCCACAATCTCCTTATAATTCCTTCTGTAAAAATATAACTGGTTTTTCTTTGGGGGGGGGGCTGTACTGGTGGCATGTGGGGCTGTAGGCCTCTGACCAGGGATGGAACCCCTGCCCCCTGCAGTGGGAAGTGTGGGGCCCTGCCTGCTGGACCACCAGGGAAGTCCCTTACCAGTTTATCACTCATTTGTTTGTTCACTTGTCTGCTCTTTGGCGATCTGGCAGTCTCTGGAGCCTGGCACTCTGTTCAGCCCAAACAGAAATGTGATGAAGCACACAGCTCTCAGGTTGTGGAGACACAAGATACAATCTGTATGTGGCCTAATAGGGAATAAAAATACAAGCCTGCCCACGCTCTTGATGGAGCCTAGTGACAGGAGCCCCTGCAGGGATTAGGAGTTTGGAGGCTGAACCCAGGGATGGGGGTCAGTGAAAATAGCAGGCTAGATAAGGTTGTATACTACACCCTCAAGATTCCACAGGGATTTATGGAAGTGCTAACGTGAGGCCTGAGTCTGCATATTTTTAGAGAAAATCACTCCAGATTAGATTGAAGTCCTGGGGCTCTGGACTGAATAAACACAGGTCCAGTCTCATGATCTTTGCTCCCCAGAAAAGCCACGTTTTCCTAAAGGCAGCATTGCATTACCCAGGAGAAAACATTGGTCTTTCCATCGTTGTTGTGGCTTTCCTGACCAGCATAACATCTACTCCTGCCCAGACTCTTGTTCCTTAAACAAACATCTGCTGAGAGTTTACCTGTGCCAGCTGGACATTATCACGGGTTCTGAGGACGTGGCCGGGGACGCTGACAGCCCGTTCCAGGCCTTTGCTTGCCGGTGATGACCCACGTGATGCATGATGTGAAGAGGAAACCCCACGGGCTCTAGCAGCACAGACCGTGCAAACCTCGGCTGAGGCCTGGAGGCCCCCAGACGAGACGTTCAGCTTCAGGCCGAGAGAGCCACGGGTGTGAGGCTGGAGGTGAAGTAGGATGCAGGGCATTCATTCCAAAACCAGTCCAACTGGCCTGCAGCAGGAAAGCTCCAGAAAGGGTCTGGGTGAGGCTGGAGAGGCTGGCGGCCAGCTCCAAGGTCACCAAGAGGGTGAAGAAGCCGTGGGCTTCCAGCAAGAAGGCACACGGTCAGGGTTACACTCTGAAAAGACCATTCCTGGGCTGCAGGACTGTTGTTCCATAGCTTTTCTAGTGTATTACTGAATCATGTGTTTTACCTTATCACCATCACCTGCCACGGGGGAACAAAGAGGAGCTCAAAGAAGAGAATCTGTTTCGAATTAAAAGGAAAAGCTGTCAGAATCAAAAAGCTGACTGCTTGCTCTATTTCCATATGCTCCGTGAAATTTTATAGCACTAAGAAAATTTTGTCTTCTAAATGTAGCCAAATAATCCTGGTGTCTGTTGCAGAGTTAGTGTGGTTTATGTTGCAGAGTGCTCTTTTTTCCCTTTCATAAAATACCCACAGAACTTTTGACCCATCCTGTGACCAAATTCTGGACACAAAGGAGGTATTTTGATTATAATAGTGTGAAATAGATCAGAGATAAGGTAAGAGAAAGGCTCTGGCCTGTTAGCATTTAGCTAATCTGTTTGGCCATCATCCAATAGAAAATTTTCTCTGAGATTGCCAGAGTCTCAGTTACTAAAAGGTAATATATATTCAGAGACAACAATTTCAGCTCACACTCTTTAGACTTTAGATTTAGACTTTGCTATAAACTTCTTCCAGTATTTATAGGGGGTCACGTCCATGTCCATGTTAGCCACTCAGTCGTGTCTGACTCTTTGAGACCCCATGAACTGTAGCCCAGCGGGCTCCTCTGTCCAGGGGATTCTCCAGGCAAGAATACTGGAGTGGGTTGCCATTCCCTTCTCCAGGTTGTAAGGGGACACTTACCTATAATGACTGAATCTAAGTACCTGTATTTTGGAAATTGTATTGACCCATGAGTCCATGAAAACATAAACATGTTCTGTGTAATAAATATGGTTCTTCCTGCAGACACAGGAGGATGGAAATCTCCATCTTTCCTTCCAACCCCAGTTTTGCCAGGTGCTGTAGGAACGCGCTGAGCAAAAGAGTTGTATGTTCTTTTTAACAAAGTAGTTGATTTACAGCATTGTATTCATTTCTGCTATACAGCAAAGAGATTCAGTTATATATATTCATATGTATTCATACATTCTTTTTATATTCTTTTCCATTATAGTTTATAATAGGATATGGAATATAGTTCCCTGTACTGTACAGTAGGACCTCATTTATCCATTCCATATATAATAGTTTGCATCTGCTAACCCCGGCCTCCCACTCCATCCCTCCCCCAGCCTTGGCTACCACAAGTCTGTTCTCTGTGTCTGGGAGTCTGTTTGTTTCGTAGTTAAGTTCATTTGTGTCATACTTTAGATTCCACAGAGAGTGATATCATATATTTGTCTTTCTCTTTGACTTACTTCACTTAGTATGATTCTCCCCAAGTCCCTCCACATGGCTGCAAATGGCATTATTTCATTCTTCTTTATGGCTGAATAGTATTCCAGTGTGAATGTACCGCATCTTCTTTATCCATTCCTCTGTTGATGGACAGTTAGCTTCCATGTCTTGGCTATTGTGACTAGTGCTGCAGTGAACATTAGGGCGCATGTGTCTTTTCAAATTAGAGTTTTGTCCAGATATATGCTCAGGAGTGAGGTTGCAAGAGCACATGTTTTTTAGTTTTTGGTCTTTTAAGGAACCTCTGTGGGGGCTTCCCTGGTGGCTCAGTGTTAAAGAATCCACCTGCAAGGTGGGAGTCATAGGAGATGCAGGTTTGATCCCTGAGTTGGGAAGGAGGGCACGGCAATGCACTCCAGTATTCTTGCCTGAGGAGTCCCATGGACAGAGGAGCCAGGTCAGCTAGGGCCTGTAGGGTTGCTAACAGTCAGACAAGACTGAAACGACTTAGCATGCACGTGGAACCTCTGCACTGTTTTCCATGGTGGCTGCACCAACTTGCATTCCCACCTGCAGTGTAGAAAGGCTCCCTTTTAACAGCATGGTTGATAGAAATACCGGGATCATTTACGGGTGTGTTTCTCATGCACGCAGCATGAAGAGTGCCCGTGTAGCCCAAGAGGCCAGCGAAGGCACTGAGGCTGCGGACGTGACGGACCCTTCCCTGGAAACCCCTTGTCACAACTGGGGAGGAGACTCAGGGAACAGCGGGGGCCACGCCCACAGCCCCTTTCTGGGTGCTCCACCAGCATCAGCACCTCACCTGCCCTGTCATCGTTCCTTGCGGCTCCATTTCAGAAACAGCCAGCTTTCAGTAGCATCACTGGGTCCCCCTCAGTTTGAGCTCAAGAGATCGCTCTTTTAATGCCAGAAACTCCACCTGTTGGGACGGCCCCTAAAATGTGAAAGTGAAGTCGCTCAGTCGTGTCTGACTCTTTGTGACCTCGTGGACTCTGCCCACCAGGCTCCTCTGTCCATGGGATTCTCCAAGCAAGAACACTGGAGTGGGTTGCCATTCCCTTCTCCAGGGGATCTTCTTGACCCAGGGATCAAACCCGGGTCTTTGGCATTGCAGGCAGATTCTTTACCATCTGAGTCACCAGGGAAGCACCCCTGCCCCGGGATGTGCACTGAGGTTGTTTTCAATTATCCAAAAACCTTTTCATTTTCACTTAGAAAAATACCCAGGATGAGAGTGGAGATTTCTCAGTATTCTAGCACAGAACTTAAAGCACCGTGGTCCCTTATGGTTCTGTAAGAAACTTCATTAATCTATTATTATGAATCTATTATTTTGTTAGTTTTTATTTCTGTTGATAACCAGTAAGCAAATATACAGCAAAAAGTCCATTGCGCTTTACTTAAGTAGTGATAAGGAGCAAATTATAGGCACAGAGATAATTAGTATCCTAGTGAATGATCTTTTTGAGGAATTTTACAGCTGAGCCCTAAGAGGCATCCTACTTGTTAAGACAAAGAATTGATTCCATTTTTCTCTTAGTATTTGGCACGCTGAGATCATTACCAAAAAGTACTTGTTAAAGAATATTTAACGCACTTGTTCTCCTGTGCCTCTGTTCATTACATGAACTTCAACTCAGGGTCTAAAGAATCTTCACACAATCCCACAAAAATGCACTCACACTCAGTACAAGTTGAAAAAACAGTAGGGCACTTCTCTGAACACAAAAAGAAAAACATCTGCCTTTGAAGGTTTTACAATCCTGCCTACATTGGCATGTGCTTTGCATTAGTCCTGTATTGCTCAAATTTCCACGCATGTGTGTGTACGTGTGCTCACAAGGCTTGGAGATCGGGTGTGTGCATGTGCCCTCAAGTCCAAGCTGTTTTCCTTGAAATTTTGGAACATTTTCCTAATGCAAACCTCCACTAAGTAGCAATAATAAATATATGTGCATATGAAGTGTATATTTTATATATACATGAAGGCACCAAGGAATGCTTTCATCATATTTTAGCAGGTTCTCAGAGTTTGGGTGGGTGAATTATTCCACTGTATTTCGGGTATAGTGTGCTTTGTAAGAAAGCAGTTAGGGTGATCTTTTCAGATGTTTGTTCCTGTAAGGGAAAGCTCTCACTAAACAAAGAAGTCATCTCCTGGCTTGCTTTCTGCAGCAGCTGTTAGGGGGACAGCAGAGAAATGTGGCTCTACTTTGTCCCAGCAGAAAGGTCTCTCTGTCACCTTCCTGGGTGAGCATCTTATCAGCACACTCTCAGCGGAACAATAAGCGCCTTATCTGCAGAGGCCAGGTCCAGGCCGATGGAGGAGCTGGCAGCCGCCCCGTCTACATGGCAACGGGCAAATATTGTTCCCGGCGCCCGGGGACCAGTGTGAGGCCGGATGGTGCCGGAGGCATTTCAATACCAGGAGCGCCGGTGCGGACAGGCCCTCCTCTCCTTCTCCTCTTGTGGATCCTGACCATTTCAAGATATGATCTCATCTGCAGACTGTAAATTCTCAGGGACTTTTATGAAGGGAAAATATTACCGGTGCTGACGCCTGCATCGAGAACAGCCTAGGTAGGCGTTCAGTTCAGCCCTGATGTCAGAAGCGGTGTGGTGCTTGCCCATTCTTTGTGCGATTTCTAAATGTCAGGGTGTGAACTGATCCTAGTGATAACTTCTGCGCTTCTAGAAAGATCTGGAGTGGCTGAAGTGACACAGAGTGAACACTCCTGATGAGTGAACAAACGGGCAGCTTGTTCTGAGGGCCAGGCGGAAGCTGGGGCCTGCTTGTCTCTGGAACTTGGTGTGTAGGGACCTTTGCTGCTTTCTGGAGGCAGAAGAGAAAAACCCACTAAGTGGTGAATTGAGGGGAGCTCAGAGAGGAGCCTCGTCATTGCACAGGCAACACCCAATTTCATCCTGCCCTGCTGTGCCCACCGTGTCCCCGTGTCTGTCCCCTGTCCCCTGTCCCCATGCTGATGTTCCTTGAAAACAAACCCCTAGATGTCTGAGGACCTAAAGTGAATCTTAAATATTAGATTAAGTTGCCAATTGGATTTTTCCATGTTTATCTTCTGAGAGAGGAATAAAATTAAAGCATGTTACCTTGGCAGCATCTGTAACATTTTATGAGACAAAAGAGCCTTTTTTCTGCACAAAGATCTGAGCCAGAGCATTACCCATTAAGGAAAGAAGACCCAGCTAGCAGGACGTATTTCTACAGTCATGTCGTGGAAATACGGAAGACCCAGTGTCCTGAGGCCAGACTGCAGAGCACAGCTGCTCACAGCACCTCTGTCCTGGACTGATGATCTCCTTAATTTCTGAACCTCGGTCAGGCCTTTCCCGACAACACGCCTCACAGTGGAAAGCTCTCCTCCGCTCGCATTTCAGGAGCCGAGCAGGTGGAGGCTACTGGAGGACTATGCAGGCTTTCTGCCGGCTCTCTTTTCAGTTGACTGCTGTTCCCTGGAGCAGAGTTTTCGCTCTCCTCTTTTCAACTAACGGCAGACAGAGCACAGTGATCTTGGGCCTTGGCCCATTCCCCTCGCTGCAGCCTGCCGTCCTCCCTAGGCGTTCCTCACCGGTCAGCCCCCCATGGCGCCCCACTGTCTGCTCTGCAGCCGCATCACGCCATGGCCCACACTCCACACTCACACCCAAGCACCTGTCCACCCCGCGTGGGTCCGGCCACCTCCGGCAAGACACTCTCTATAGACCCGTCTCGCAGCAGGACAACTTGTCTTTCACTAAGCACATACACACTCTCCAAGTTATCCATCAAGTCCATCCACTTCAAGAGTTGATCTGGTGCCATGAACACAATGTTAATATCTATGTAACTTCTCAACCAATTCATAGTCAAAACTATAGCTAAGGAAGAAATTTTAATGACAAGTCTTGATTTCATTTGAATTCCAGCTGACTCCAAAAATGAAAGGTACCACTTTCCACAGACCCAGAATTTGGAAAACTAGACCAGACATGTCTCTCTGTTTTCTGTATTCTCCTTGTTACCCACTGACAATTTTTAGCATTTTTAGAAGTCCAGTTTTGTGCAACAGAATGCAAGATTGAGGAAAATTTCACGCCACATACAACAGCAGCCTTGAAAAGCTGCTTGCCAAGAGGGTTGCTGGACTGAAGGGCCTGAAAGTTTCCTCTGTGGATTGTAGACCTGGAGACAAACTCGTGTTCTGAACAAGGCTGTTGCCTCCTGAGAAAACTGCAAACACTAAGGGGGTTACAGACCTTCGTGTAACCATCGCACCATCGATGCCAGCGTAAGCGTGTGCTTGGGGAATGTCTGCTGAGGGAGAGCACGAGTAGATGAATTAATAGCTAACTGAATGTTTGCACTACCTCAAAAATCCTCCAATGCGGCGCCCGTGTTCACAGCAGCATTACTCACAGTGGGTGACAGGTGGGAACCGTTGGAGTGCCCCCGCACAGGTGATGGGGCGCGGCAACGTGGCTGCTGCGCGCAGTGGAGGGTGGGGCTAGGGCTGGGCTTCCCTGGTGGCTCAGACGCTAAAGACTCCGCCGGCCAGTGCGGGAGAACTGCATTCGATCCCTGGGTCGGGAAGGTCCTCTGGAGAAGGAAATGGCAATCCACTTCAGTATTCTGGCCTGGGAAATCCCATGGACAGAGGAGCCTGATGGATACAGTCCATGGGGTCACAAAGAGTCCGCTAACACTTAGGGTTAGGGTTGGGTTAGGATTGGGGCTACAGGGAGTAGACCCTGACACACCTGAAACCTTGGTGATGAACCTGGAGGTCACTGTGCTCAGTGAACTCTCGCCGCCAAGGACAATACGGTGGGATTCCACTTATGTGCAGTCCCTTGAGGAGCCAGGCCGTGGAGACAGAGAAGGGGTGGGCGGCTGGCTCTGGTGGAGGTGCAGGGGTAGGGGGAAGTGGAGTTTGTAAGCTGGCCACAGAGTCTGAGTTTGGGATGATGAATGTTCTGGAGATGGACACTGGTGACGGCTGCCCAGCCATGTGAAGGCACTTCACGCCACTGAAGTTACACCCAAGTGGGCTTAAGATGGTAGGTTCTTGGTTATGCATATTTTAGGGAAAATTTTAAAGCCTCAGAAACAAAAAGAGGCATTTTATTCATATTCATATTGCACAAACATTTTAGTCACTTGGGGAAGAGGCTCATGAGGCCTGGAAGTAATGGGCCGCTAAAGTAGCAAGCGGAAGGCCCTGCCACTGGGGACTCCCCACGTGGCCTGTGACCATCCACCCTACACAAGCCTGTCCTCACTGTGAGTCAAGCTTCCCCCATGCCTTATGTGCACAGTTTAATTCACGTCATGGCTATCCCGGGGTGGGTATTCACCAGTGAGGAAAGCACAGATTCCAGGAGGGTGGTTATCCATGGAGCCTCGTCTGATTCCGTAGGAAGCCAGGCTGCAGACTCAGGCCGTCTCCTCCCAAGGCTAGATCCCGCCCACACATCTGGGAAATATTAGGGGGCTCTCCTCCCGTGGGTGCATCCTCCTTCTCGAGCCTTCTGGGAACTCTGGACACTTAGCACCCTCCAAACTCACGTGTCCAGACAGAAACAGCTGCTTCCAGTCTCTTCCTTGAGCAGTCTCAGCAGATGGCTGCGCCATCCGCACAGCCTGGGGCCAGGCTCCTGTCAGAGCCCCTGCCATCAACAGGGCCAGTGGGCATCCCCTCCAAGCCTGCCCCTCATCAGCATCGTGTCCCCCACAGCAGCAGACACCTCGGAAACAGCGGCACCCTTTCCTCTTCCGTGTGACCATCAGAGGGGTATTCCAAAACTATGAACCAATCGTGATACCAGCCTGCTGTTGCCCGTCAGAGGCTTTCTATAGCATTTAGAACAGAAGCCACGCCAGGGAAGGCCGCCTGAGCCCGCTGCTGCTCAGCCTCTCCCAGCCCTCCTGCCCCACCTCTCCACTGTCACAGCCGGGCTCTGAGTCAAGTCACCTCTTTCCCTTTCTCAAGATTCCCAAGCCCAGGAAAGCGCAGGGCCCGGGCGCTCACGACTCCTTCTGCCTGAAATGCCCCTGAGAGCCTTCATCTTCTCGTGGTCACAGGGCACAGTGCAGAGCGACTGTGGCTGGAAGGCCAGCTCGGAGCATGCTGACTGCCACCTCTCTGCCACCCCAGCTCTTCCCGACCCATCGGCTCACTGTGCTGACGGCATGCTGCACATCGCTACTTGAAGTTACTGATCTCTGATGAAAGAGTTTGTGCATCTCCCTCCATGAGACCCCTCTTCATAGCCAGGGCTCCGTCTCTTCCAATGCTGTACCGCATGCCCACAATAGCACCTACAACATGTGTGAGCCAGTGAATGGCTAAGAAGACTGGGGTCATATAAGTGAACCCCCTAAGAAGATGGGTCATATAAGTGAACCCTCTGGCCATCATCAGTGGGGAGGAGGGCACCAGAGAGGTCACTGCCATTCAGAAAGGTGTTTGCGGAGCAGGTATGTGCAGAGAGGCTCCAGGGATGTGGGAGAAAGTCCAGGGGAAGTCCTGTTTCTAGAACGCCCCCTGCCTAAGATCTGTTGTTTTATAATGAGACAGAGAAAAACAAAACCAAACAATATCATTTCCATGCAGAATCTAAAATAAACAAACAAGCTCATACATACAGAGAACAGGTTCGTGGTTGCCCTGCCTGAAGTGGGGGTGGGGGGAGGAAGGAGAAATGGGGGGGGGTCAAAAGGTACAGATTTGTAGTTGATGTCGTGTACATCAGATGACTACTCCAAAGTGGCTCAATGGTAAGTTTGTCTGCCAGTGGAAGAGATACAGGAGACAGGGGTTCGATCCCTGGGTCAGGAATATCCCCTGGAGAAGGAAATGGCAACCCACTCCAGTATTCTTGCCTGGAGAATCCCGTGGACAGAGGAGCCTGGGCTACAGTCCATGGGGTCACGAGAGTCAGACACATTTGAGTGACTGAGCACACACCCACAGCATGTGACTGTAGTCAACAGTACTCACTGTATATTTTATAGTTGCTGAGATACTACATCTTTAAAGTTCTCATCAGTTCAGTTCACTCGCTCAGTCATGTCCAACTCTTTGCAACCCCTGGACTGCAGCACACCAGGCTTCCCTGTCCATCAAGTCAGTGATGCCTTCCAACCATCTCATCCTCTGTCATCCCCTTCTCCTCCCGCCTTCTATCTTTCCCAGCATCAGGGTCTTTTCCAATGAGTCAGGGCTTCACATCAGATGGCCAAAGTATTGGACTTTCAGGTTCAGCATCAGTCCTTCCAATGAATGTTCAGGACTGATCTCCTTTAGGATGGACTGGTTGGATCTCCTTGCAGTCCAAGGGACTCTCAAGAGTCTTCTCCAACACCACAGTTCAAAAGCATCAATTCTTCAGTGCTCAGCTTTCTTTATAGTCCAACTCTCACATCCATACATGACTACTGGAAAAACCATAGCCTTGACTAGACAGACCTTAGTTGGCAAAGTAATGTCTCTGCTTTTTAATATGCTATCTAGGTTGGTCATAACTTTTCTTCCAAGGAGCAAGTGTCTTTTAATTTCATGGCTGCAGTCACCATCTGCAGTGATTTGGGAGCCCCCAAAAATAAAGTCAGCCACTGTTTCCACTGTTTCCCCATCTATTTGCCATGAAATGATGGGACCAGATGCCATGATCTTAGTTTTCTGCATGTTGAGTTTTAAGCCAACTTTTCACTCTCCTCTTTCACTTTCATCACTTTCTGCCATAAGGGTGCTGTCATCTGCATATCTGAGGTTATTGATATTTCTCCTGGCAACCTTGATTCCAGCTTACGCTTCATCCAGCCCAGTGTTTCTCATGGTGTACTCTGCATATAAGTAAATGAGCAGGGTGACAATATACAGCCTTGATGTGCTCCTTCCCCAATTTGGAACCAGTCTGTTCTTCCATGTCCAGTTCTAACTGTTGCTTCTTGACCTGCACACAGATTTCTCAAGAGGCAGGTCAGGTGGTCTGGTATTCCCATCTCTTTCAGAATTTTCAACTGTTTGTTGTAATCCACACTGTCAAAGGCTTTGGCATAGTAAATAAAGCAAAAGTAGACGTTTTTCTGGAATTCTCTTGCTTTTGTGATGATCCAACGGATGTTGGCAATTTGATCTCTGGTTCCTCTGCCTTTTCTAAGTCAGTCTTGAACATCTGGAAATTTCATGGTTCACCTACTGTTGAAGCCTGGCTTGGAGAATTTTGAGCATTACTTTGCTAGCATGTGAGATGAGTCCAATTGTGTGGTAGTTGGCATTGCCTTTTTTTGGGATTGGAATGAAGACTGACCTTTTCCAGTCCTGTGGCCACTGCTGAGTTTTCCCAATTTGCTGGCATATTGAGTGCAGCACTTTCACAGCATCATCTTTCAGGATTTGAAATAGCTCAACTGAAATTCCATCACCTCCACTAGCTTTGTTCCTAGTGATGCTTCCTAAGGCCCACCTGACTTCACATTCCAGGATGTCTGGCTCTAGGTGAGTGATCACACCATCATGATTATCTTGGTCATGAAGATCTTTTTTGTACAGTTCTTCTGTGTATTCTTGCCACCTCCTCTTAATATCTTCTGCTTCTGTTAGGTCCCTACCATTTCTGTCCTTTATTGAGCCCATCTTTGCATGAAATGTTCCCTTGGTGTCTCTAATTTTCTTGAAGAGATCTCTAGTCTTTCCCATTCTATTGTTTTCCTCTGTTTCTTTATTGATCACTGAAGAAGGCTTTCTTATCTTTCCTTGCTGTTCTTTGGAACTCTGCATTCAAATGGATATATCTTTCCTTTTCTCCTTTGGAGAAAGTTCTCGTCACAAGGGAAAAAATATCTGTACCTAGTGAGGTGATGAATGGTAACTAGACTTACTGTAGTGATCATTTCACAGTATATGCAAATATCAAATCATTATGTCACACACCTGAAACTAGTATGATGTTAGATGCCGACGATACCTCATTTCAAAAAAAAGTCACAGAGAAATCTTCCTTTTCATTCATTAGTCCCTTTGCTAGCCATGCTACTAGCATTGTCATCTTGAAGCTGTTCACATTATATTGTAGGAAAAGCAAATGATCATGCCCTTAGGGACCAAGATTATCTGTAATAGAAAAGGTATACAGAGTTGAGTTAGAATGCCATAAGCTGAAGTTTTGGTTGGAAAAAGCTCCTAGTATTCTCTCTCAGACAAAATTGCCCATGTTTCCCAGTTCTGTCCACTTCAAAGGCCTGGAAGCAGTGGAGGCCCCAAAGTGAAAAGGGCCCCAGCATCCTGAAGCAAGGTTTCTGATTCCAGTTGCCACAGAAGGATGAAGGTTTTTGGCGAAACTGCTGCTTTCAACTCTGGGCCGGAAATGGACAAGTTAAATGTTGGTCTGTCTTTTGGGCCAGGAAGGAGGAAAGCTGTCAGGGACCAAGGGGATCTTCTCAAAGGACACAGAGCCAACTGGAAAGGCTCCCACTCAGCTAGGAGGGGACAATGTGAGCACTAGAACACAATGACCCCGAGGTTGAAACACCAAACACATAAAACACGTGGTTCTTAAAAGAGCACAAGAGCACTCCTCTCAGAACGTGTGAAGCAGCGTGAGGTGTTGCCATGGAGCGTGAACCCTGACGCTGACTCTCCACACAGGATGGCCACTGCCGTCCTTCCCCGAGGAATAGAACCTCTTACTTTTGGATCTTGCAGTCAGAGGGAAGCGGGTCCTGGGAAGCATCTCTCTGGGTGTAAGCTCTGTCCTCAGCCGAAGGGTAGCTGCATGTTTGGTTGATCTGCTCCGTGTCCTGCTGTCTGCTCTTATTGGTGTTGTCAGGCGCTTCATTAAGCATACTACTGGCATAAACAGCAGAGTCACGGAATGCTGGACCTCATAAAGAGGGCGTGCTGAGAAGCAGCAGGCGTTTACTGGAGAACCGAAAATGTGGTTCTTATAAAACCTTCCCAAGTCAAAGATTTTTTTCACAAATGATTTTGAATCAGCCAAGTCACTTCCCATGCCCAGTCAACTCAGTGGACGTGGAGCTGACTGTAAGACATCGTGTTTAAAGAGGCGTGTGTGAGTGTCCCAGCCGCATTTCGTCACTGCTCAGCATCCTGCCTTAAACCCTCACGGCAGCTTTTCCCTGACCTTCCTCCTTGCTCTTCTCACTGTCCTCATCCATCTTCGAGCTGCTGTTTGGCTGGTGGTTGTATAGCCGGTGACGGCCTCATGCATTCAGCGCTTAGTGTATCTTACTGTGGTGAGACTATCTGCTGGCTGTGTCTGTCTCCCTAATTCTCTGTGTTCTCGAGAAAAGGGGCTGCCCTTTCATCTTGAGTTCTCAGCGCTCCATGTCACTGGACTGATGTGGGTGCTGACGACGATCCGAACAGTCAATCATTCTGCAGACCCTTCGCATTGTCAGCGGTCTGCTTCACGTAGTGGGGGAAAGGAGTGTTCAGGTCCCACTCTTTCACCCTGAATTTGAGCTGGAGGTTGGCAGCATTTGAAAGTAGAAATTCTTAGGTTCTACAGGGATCTAGTAATAAGAAGGCTTTGTCAAATAGATGCTTTGAAGAGTCAGGGGAAAAAAATTCTAAAGCAAAAGATGAAAGCTAGAAAGATTCCTCAGGCTTAGAATGCATTTACTGTCTCTGACTCACTTAAAAATGAGAGCTGGACATTCACCAGTGTTTGATTACCTGTCTTTTCCCAAGTATTCTATCTGCTATGACTTTAACATCTGGGATTAAAGGCTTATTTACCCCTTGAGATGCTACTTAATGCGTCTTAATCTCCATGACTGCAGAGCTGGCGTCTGCCCCAGCCTAATCCCTTTGCCTTGACTTACCTTGAGCACTTGTTGTCAGGTGTGTGTAAGACGTGGCTGGGTGACAGCAAGGGCCGCCCACTTTGTCACGCATCAGAATCACCTGGAGGCTTATGAACATACAGGGAACGTGGGCTCCACCCCACCCCACCCAACAGGTGTCTAAATGACGAGGTCTGGGTTGAGGCTTAAGCATCTGCAGTCTAATGCGGCCCCGGTGCTACTGGTGCTGTTGGCCTGGAAACCTCACTGTGGGAAGCCCTAAGGTCCAGGGCTTCCCTGACCTGAGTGGACCCATGGAGGTTACACGCGGGTTTGGCCTCAGTGGGTCTGGGCTGGGGCTGAGCTTCTGCGTGTCTCAGAAGCACCCCAGGGACACCATTGTGTTGATCTGGGGCCACTTTCAAGTTCTCGTCTCTGGCTGATTGTTAGAATCTCCTGAAAACTTGAAAAACCATGCTGCCCAGATCCTGCCACAGATTCTGTTCGAGTAGGTCTGCATGGGGCCCTGAAATCTGCCCTGTAATGAGCAGCCCTGGGCAATTTCTATCCCAGATGACCCATGCTCCCCTGGGGAAGGGAAACTGGTCTGGAAAGAGCAGCTTGCTTGTGGAATCTTTGTATCACCACAACTGTCTAAAAAATAGGAGCTACTTGTAGAATAGATAAGAGAATGCCAGTATGTTTAATTGGTTCTAAGATACACTTTTTTCACATTTTAATGTCTTTCAAACTGGAAGACCTCTAGCCACCAGTGTCGCTTAAAGAAATCATTGGCAGTGTTTTATTTCTGGAACATGATTGGTAGATAAAATATGGAGGGTCTTACTTTCTATGAAATTCAATAATTAATTTTATAGGATTTGAAGATCGATGCTTTCTGGTACTGTTTAATTTGGGCTTTCATTATATGCATGAGCAGGTTTTCAGATATATAAAAAGCATTTGTAATTTCCCTCTTCTTTCTACAGAACAGGGTTTTTTGTTGTTGTGGTTTTGTTTTCTTTGATTTACTTGGCTGCTCTGAGTCTTAGTCGCAGCATGCAGGATCTTTAGTTATGACATTCAAACTCTTAGTTGTGGAATCTAGTTTCCTGACCAGGGACTAAACCCAGGCCCCTGCACTGGGATCTTGGCGTCTTAGCCACTGAAGCACCAGGAAAGTCCTTGGAAGAGAGTGTTTGCTGTGTGAGGGACAGAAGTGGAAATGGAGAAGTGATTTGGGAAAAGAAAGAGGTGAATTTGGTGTCTACTAAAAGAGACACCATAGAGGGCCCTGTACCAAGAGAGAAGGGAGTGAGGGTTGAAAGCAACCGGAGGCGATGGGAAGAGGGACACGAATGATGAGGCTCGAGTAAGCATGCCAGGTGTGAGAGGCCCGTCACTTCCTGGAGGAACAGCTCCAGGAAACCACACTGCCTTTCCAGTTCTTTGAACTCAACGTGTTCTTCCCTTGGATGCAACACAGGAGACAAGGTGGCTGGGGTATTCACCAACAGCCTGGTAATTTGAAGTGTGAGATATTTTAATGACTAGCCTTGTTCAATCTCTGTCAAAAACCCCTTCAGGTCAAATTCTTCTCCTTTAGCGAATTTCCTCTTTCAAGTATTCCTTTCACCCTCAGAGAAATTGTGAAGCCTTCATCTGCTCATTGACAGTAAGTTTTCACATTTAGATGAAAACTTGGAGTGGATGCAGGGGCTTCTGGAAAGCCCTGAATACTGGATGTTTCAAGGGTAAAGCCAGCTGCTCTCAGACACACTTCACAGGCCCTCAGAATGGCCCCTTGTGCAGAAGCTTTCATCTGCCCCTGTGGGTCATTCGTGGCGGAAACAGATGGGAAGTTGTTGTTGTTCAGTGGCTAAGTCATGTCCAACACTTTGTGACCCCCATGAATTGCAGCATGCCAGGCTTCCCGATCCTTCACCATCTCCTGGAGTTTGCTGAAACTCATGTCCGTTGAGTTAATGATGCCATCCAACCATCTCATCCTCTGTTGTCCCCTTCTCCTCCTGCCCTCAATCTTTCCCAACATCAGGGTCTTTTCCAATGAGTGAGCTCTTCGCATCAGGTGACCCTTTTAAGTATTGGAGCTTCAGCTTCATCATCAGTCCTGCCAATGAATATTCAGGGTTGATTTCCTTTAGGATTGACTGGTTTGATCCCTTTGTTGTCCAAGCGACTCTCAAGACTCTTCTCCAACACCACAGTTTGAAAGCATCAATTTTTCAGTGCTCAGCCTTCTTTATGGTCCAACTCTCACATCTGTCCATGACTACTGGAAAAACCATAGCTCTGACTATATGGACCTTTGCTGAAAACTAATGTCTCTGCTTTTTAATATGCTTTCTAAGTTTGTCATAACTTTCCTTCCAAGGAGCATGCATCTTTTAATTTCATCACTGCAGTCACTGTCAGCAGTGATTTTGGAGTTAAGAAAATAAAATCTGTCACTGTTTCCACTTTTTCCTCATTTATTTCCCATGACGTGATAGGATCAGATACCGTGATCTTTGCTTCTCAAAAGTGACCTACCCAGTCCCTACTGGGAGCAGCCATGGGCAGGGTTCTCGCTGGTTCACCCCTCAGGGCCAAATGGCATGGGCCACGTCCTGTCAGGTGGGGGACTCCCCAGGGAAAGCCCTGTCTGTCAGGTGGAGGACCCCCAGGGAAAGCTGTAAGGCAGGGGACACCCACTGAAAGCCCAGGTGCTTCTGGAAGCTTCAGGATGAGATCACAAAGTGGCTCAACTTTCTCACAGAATTCTGAGCCAGGGTTTTAAAGGCAGTTTCTTTCTCATTTCCTCCTGGGACTACAGGAGGATTTTGAAGGCCCAAGGTCTTTCCTGTGTGAAACCGATTCCCTCCCTTCAAGCCCCTTCCACTACCAAGGTGGCCCAGAGTCAATGTCCTTATTCTTGAAAGCTCAAGAGTGAAGGCAAGAAGCTGAAGTTTCTCTTCAGTATCATCACCTGGGGTGAGGCAGAGGACAGAGAAGTGCAGGGAGCTATTCAGGAGAACAGGTTCCACGCAGTTGTGAGTTGTGTTGTAATCCACGTGAGCCGAACCTTCCTGCCAGAGGATCACACTTCAAGGGCTCCTGGTGCCAGGCCTATGGAGGCCAACACCCCTGGAGGCATCTGACAACCGCCTCTTTTTCTCTCAGGATCCCCTTTGATTCTGTTCTGCACACGTGCGTGTGCTGCTCTCTGGCCCTGTGGGTGTAAAAGGCAGCCTTTCACGAGTTTTTACAAGGACGTCCATGTGCACCAAGTGCCACCCAGGGAGAGTTTTCTGAGCCTCCAGGAGTGGAAGCCTTGAATGGAAGCCTTCGCTCCCGGCTCTTTCTCCAGAAGCCTTAACCCCGCCTCACAGTCTCCACATCAGTTGGCCTCCACTCTATATTCTAAGCTTGTCCAACAAATATCACTCTCCCCTAGAGAAATTCTGAGACTGTCACTGCCGACCTGGTGGAAAATCGTCAGGGACCCATGAGGGTAGCACTGACTTTCTGTGCTTTAACGGCACAGCACTAATCCATACCATCTGTTAGCCATCATGTGTCAGTGCCCTCCCAGTCACGTGGTCAGTGCCTTCTCCATCACAGGTCAGTGCCTTCTCAGTCACGTGGTCAGTGCCTTCTCAGTCACGTGGTCAGTGCCCTCTCGGTCACGTGGTCAGTGCCTTCTCAGTCACGTGGTCAGTGCCCTCTCGGTCACGTGGTCAGTGCCTTCTCGGTCACAGGTCAGTGCCTTCTCGGTCACGTGGTCAGTGCCTTCTCCATCACAGGTCAGTGCCTTCTCAGTCACGTGGTCAGTGCCCTCTCGGTCACGTGGTCAGTGCCTTCTCGGTCACAGGTCAGTGCCTTCTCAGTCACGTGGTCAGTGCCTTCTCGGTCACGTGGTCAGTGCCTTCTCGGTCACGGGTCAGTGCCTTCTCGGTCACGTGGTCAGTGCCTTCTCCGTCACAGGTCAGTGCCTTCTCAGTCTCAGGGCACGTGGCTCTGAGTCACTTCACAGGGGGAGTCAGAGGTGCTGCCTGGAGACCACCCCAGGCCACCAGGACAGGATGTGCCAGGGGCCGGCTGGGCTGGTAGGATATGTTTGTAGCACTCTGAACTGGTGATATCTAACATAATTATTCATTAAGCAAACCAGGTTTCAGTGCAGAAGGACCGTGCTTTGTGGAGCGGAGTATGGGCCAATGTAGAAGATGAAGGGCATTTCTCTTCAGCCAGAGGGATCTAGGAAGACTTACTGTCCATCACATAGCCTCTGCCAGCAGAATCACTGCAACATTGCCTCCACACAAGGGCATCAGAGAGATTTGAGTTAGAGTCTGAGTCTGCATCAAGGTACAGAAAGCACATGGTATCGTAGTCAGGTGTTGAGTCTAAATCCCAGTGAGTCAGACACCTTCCATGGAATTCTAAGCAGGTCCTTATTCCCTCTAAGCCTGGATTTCCCAATTTATGAAGAGAAAGCGTAACCTCTCCCTATAAACCTGGGTTGAAAATTAAAGGTACAGGTTTAAATAACAATGTATCCTGGGCTATGGTAGACACTCCGCAAAAGGTAATCACAAGCATGGCTACTGTAGAATCCTTCTCATCACCAGTATAAACAATCTTTCACAGAACCTCACCTCACCCCTGAGTACAACCTGGGAAATTCACTCAACAACATCAACCCTACATTTGTGTGTGGTTTTAAGTTGATCTGTTCCAAAATTCCTTAAGTTGCTATGATAAGTCGCTTCAGTCATGTCCGACGCTATGCGACCCCATGGACAGCAGCCCACCAGGCTCCTCTGTCCACAGGATTCTCCAGGCAAGAATACTGGAGTGGGTTGCCATTTCCTTCTCCTTAAGTTGATCTGTTCCAAAATTCAGGAACTCCACTGCGTGGAGATGGCCCAGTTGCAGCAAAAAAAAATCAAGTTAAAATATCTTACTCCATTTCGCCATCTGACATTAGCTCATCTATCATGGCTTATTCCTTTGATATCAGATCACTATTGTCGACTTAGTAATTATTAAAATTCATTTTTGTCCAGAACATGTGTCTCCTCTAACTTCATCTGATCTGTCTTGAAGCCAAGGGATAAACAATAGTGCTGGTGTGGCGTGTGAGGCAATGCTCTGCAGGACCAAACTTGAACAGCACTCGAGGCCACTGTCTGGACAGAGCTGAGCTGTAACATTCAGAAGACTCCCCCACATCCAGAAAGGTGGACTACACCACACCAGCACAGGAACAGAGGCTCTGCTTCTGAGACATACCGCTGAGCGAAATGCAATATTGTTGCCCCCTTCCTTTAAAACATAGTCAGCCAATCAAAAACCACTGCCAGAGACTCAGCATGGTGTAACACATAGTCCCGGATAATCTGCTCTGTGAAGTTTATTTTATAGGCTCTATTGGTTTTTTAAAAATCATAATATCCATTGTTCAGGGCTTCTTTGGTGGCTCAGATGGTAAAAATTCTGCCTGCAATGCAGGAGACCCAGGTTCGATCCTTAGTTCGGGAAGATCCCCTGGAGAAGGGAATGGTAACCCACTCCAGTATTCTTGCCTGGAGAATTCCATGGACAGAGGAGCCTGGGGGGCTACAGTCCATGGGGTCACAGAGTCGGACCCGACTGAGCGACTAGCACTGCAGTGCATGCAGTGTTTAAATGTTTATGGTTAAGGGAATCTCACACCTTCATAAGTTTTTCTGTCTCCTCACTAGCAGCGTCTCTTCTAACTGAGATTTTTTTCCAGCCACAGTTGAAAGGTCCTGGATTCTTCCAAACACAGGGGCCTCCTCTCGCCAGCTCCCCTCGCTGGGTCTGCTGCAGGTCTAGGGAGGGAGCACGATGGCTTAGCATATTTTCCTCCTCAGGGCACTTCTCAGCCCAGAAAAGTGCTCTGTGTAAGAAAGTGATGAGCACTCACCAGGCAAGAGCAAAGGAAAGATGGCACAGATAATACCATGACAGTCAGAAGTTTAGATCTGAAAGAGACAGCCAGAGCCCATGCTGGCTTCCGTGTGCGCCTCAGCACTTCCCTGCAGGGCCCTGTCGGCAGCTTATCATCTTCCCAGAAACAGTAGGAGAAGGTCAGGGACGGAGGAAGCTTGAGAGTAAATCAGTCGTCCACAGACTGTCAGAATGGAAACGTGAATCTCTGCTGAAAGAGCACGCACGGGTCCCCGATTTTAAAACCCAGTGTCTTAGTTTACTGGTCAGTTGGTTCTTTGGAACCAGAATATGCTTTCTATTAGAAATCATGGAGGGACTTCCCTGGTGGTCCAGTGGCTAGGACTCCACCTTGCAATGCGGAGGACGCAGGTTCAATCCCTGGTTGTGGAATTAACATCCCACATGCTGTGGAGCAACTAAGCCCACGCCACAGCTATGAGGCCCAACACCCCACAAGTAGAGAGTCGGTGCGCAGCAGTGACTATCCTGCATGTTGAAACTAAGACCCAACACAGCTAAATAAATAAGAGAAATCAAGTTTATGGAGCAGGTGTGTCACAAAAGCCCACCTAATTTGATATGTTGGGACCTCTTTATGGACATGTGAGTTTAAGATGAAAAAGTAGATGCAGGGAGAGGCATTAAAGATCATAAGACATAAAGGGGACTTTTTCAACTATTTTTCAGAAATGCTGCACTTCTGGAAAGATGCTGAGTTAGATGAGTTTAGAACAGCTTGGAGAGTGGTGCTGTCTGAGGAAGTTCAGAGTGTGGGGCGTTTGCAGCCCCTGGTTTTACGTGGGTTGTTCTTGGCTCTCCGACATTTCTCAGTCACCTGGGGGAAACTGGTGGAGTGATAGATGAAAATATTAGAAGCAGAAGTTACAGGAAAGGGAATGTGTGTTTATTTCCAAAGAACTGAGGAAGCTTTGAAAAAAGAGCAGAGAGGGAAGGAGTTGCTTGATGGGGTAAGTGGCAGTGAAGAAGGTGCTGGGTATAAGCAAGGGAGGTGGGAATAGGAAGAGGGGTGAGCCCAGCCCTGGTCCCAAAGGGACCCTTTGTTCCTGGCTGCTTAGTTCCTACACTGGGCAAGCAGGGTGCTGTTTAAGGAGTCATCTTAAAAAGCAGGGTCTGTGAGGGGAGAGGGATCCAGCATCCTATAAAATATCTGCAGATGTCTGTAACGCAAGAAGGCATGCTTTATCAGCGTGTATAGAATGTAATGAAACCCACATAGTGGGGCGGGCAGGCATCTGGGGTCAAACCAGCTTGGATTGGATGCAGGCTCTGTTCGGTGACCTTTGATGAGTGGACTGACCTCTCTGGTCCTCAGCTGTGCTATGTTACCAATGAGCACACAGACGACACCAAGAAGATCTTATGTCCAGCTGGTATCAGGTGCACATTCAGTAACTGATACTTAATAGGCTTCTGGAACCTGTCAGTAATGACTTACAAGTTGTGTGTCCTGTGATGTATCTGTATTTGAAGCTGTCCCACACTGAGTAGACACACTGTAGTACATTCAAGTAGATCATGGCAGAGGAAATCTAACTAACTCTCTGTAGAAACTTTGCTGGACTTCAGCCTTTCAAAGAGGAATCCCAATGAACAGAATCTTCTTAAAGAGTTACCCATTCCAAGTCTGTGAATTATCTATTCCTACAGCTATAAGTTGAATACATTTGAACTTGTCATTTTGGGGCTCACTTTCCCGGGTGAATGATGAGTGAGCCGAAGGTGTGGACGAACAAAGCAGACGAGAAACCATCAGAGAACTAATGACTCCCTTCCTTTCCTGGCCTGCGTGGGGAGGCTCCTGAAAATGTGGGTTCCTTAACAATCGCTGTCAGTGGGCAGGTCTAGAACCAAGTCATGCCAGGCTATTTTAACCTCCCCAACTCCACTGTGCTCCACAGAGGAAAGCAGGTAAGAGTAAGGCAAGCGTGCGCCTCTAGAGCACAAGCATTTACTGAGGACTGTGTGCGTGCATGTGCGTGTGTGTGTACGTGTGTGTGCATGTGTGTGTGTGTGTGCGCACACTTAGTTGCCCAGTCCTGTCTGACTCTTTGTGACCCTATGGACTATAGCCCACCAGGCTCCTCTGTCCATGGAATTTTCCAGCTTGCCATTACCTTCTCCAGGGGATCTTCCCAATTCAGGAGTTGAACCCGCATCTCTTGCATTGGCAGGCAGATGCTTTACCACTAATGCCACCTAGGAAGCCCCACCCCACCCCGAGAAGGTCTGTACTGGGAAATAAACAGATGGGATGACACCAGAAGTATGTGATGTGGCCTCCCCACCCCCAGCTCCCTGCGGGATCTGCTTTCCTCTGCACATCACATCACTCACCATATACGGTTCAAAGACTTTGAGGCCTTTATCCAAGACGTTTGCTATGTGCAGCTATATGATTGAGTACTTACTAAAGTACATGTACACCCAAAAAAGATGTCCTTTTCATTACAGGGGACTGGAATGCAAAAGTAGGAAGTCAAGAAACACCTGGAGTAACAGGCAAATTTGGCCTTGGAGCACAGAATGAAGCAGGGCAAAGGCTAATAGAGTTTTGCCAAGAGAACGCACTGGTCATAGCAAACACCCTCTTCCAACAACACAAGAGAAGACTCTACACATGGACATCACCAGATGGTCAACACCGGAATCAGACTGATTATATTCTTTGCAGCCAAAGATGGAGAAGCTGTATACAGTTAGCAAAAACAAGACCAGGAGCTGACTGTGGCTCAGATCATGAACTCCTAATTGCCAAATTCAGACTGAAATTGAAGAAAGTAGGGAAAACCACTAGACCATTCAGATATGACCTAAATCAAATCCCTTATGATTATACAGTGGAAGTGAGAAATAGATTTAAGGGACTAGATCTGATAGATAGAGTGCCTGATGAACTCTGGACGGAGGTTCATGACATTGTACTGGAGACAGGGACGAAGACCATCCCCATGGAAAAGAAATGCAAAAAAGCAAAATGGCTGTCTGAGGAGGCCTTACAAATAGCTGTGAAAAGAAGAGAAGCAAAAAGCAAAGGAGAAAAGGAAAGATATAAGTATCTGAATGCAGAGTTCCAAAGAATAGCAAGGAGAGATAAGAAAGTCTTCCTCAGCGATCAATGCAAAGAAATAGAGGAAAACAACAGAATAGGAAAAACAAGAGATCTCTTCAAGAAAATTAGGGATTCCAAGGGAACATTTCATGCAAAGATGGGCTCGATAAAGGACAGAAATGGTATGGACCTAACAGAAGCAGAAGATATTAAGAAGAGTGGCAAGAATACACAGAAGAACTGTACAAAAAAGATCTTCACGACCAGGATAGTCACGATAATGTGATCACTGACCTAGAGCCAGACATCTTGGAGTGTGAAGTCAAGTGGGCATCACTACGAATAAAGCTAGTGGAGGTGATGGAATTCCAGTTGAGCTATTTAAAATCTTGAAAGATGATGCTGATAAAGTGCTGCACTCAATATGCCAGCAAATTTGGAAAACTCAGCAGTGGCCACAGGACTGGAAAAGGTCAGTTTTCATTCCAATCCCAAAGAAAGGCAATGCCAAAGAATGCTCAAACTACCGCACAATTGCACTCATCTCACACACTAGTAAAGTCATGCTCAAAATTCTCCAAGCCAGGCTTCAGCAATATGTGAACTGTGAACTCCCAGATGTTCAAGCAGGATTTAGAAAAGGCAGAGGCACCAGAGATCAAATTGCCAACATCCGCTGGATCATGGAGAAAGCAAGAGAGTTCCAGAAAAATATCTATTTCTGCTTCATTGACTATGCCAAAGCCTTTGACTGTGTGGATCACAATAAACTGTGGAACATTCTGAAAGAGATGGAAATCCCAGACCACCTGACCTGCCTCTTGAGAAACCTGTATGCAGGCCAGGAAGCAACAGTTAGAACTGGACATGGAACAACAGACTTGTTCCAAATAGGAAAAGGAGTACGTCAAGGCTGTATATTGTCACCTTGCTTATTTAACTTATATGCAGAGTACATCATGAGGAATGCTGGGCTGGAAGAAGCACAAGCTGGAATCAAGATTGCCGGGAGAAATATCAATAACCTCAGATATGCAGATGACACTACCCTTATGGCAGAAAGTGAAGAGGAACTCAAAGGCCTCTTGATGAAAGTGAAAGAGGAGAGTGAAAAGGTTGGCTTGAAGCTCAACATTCAGAAAACAAAGATCATGGCATCTGGTCCCATCACTTCATGGGAAACAAATGGGGAAACAGTGGAAACAGTGTCAGACTTTATTTTTTTGGGCTCCAAAATCACTGCGGATGCTGATTGCAGCCATGAAATTGAAAGACGCTTACTCTTGGAAGGAAAGTTATGACCAACCTAGATAGTATATTAAAAAGCAGAGACATTACTTTGCCAACCAAGGTCCTTCTAGTCAAGGCTATGGTTTTTCCCATGGTCATGTATGGATGTGAGAATTGGACTGTGAAGAAAGCTGATCGCCGAAGAATTGATGCTTTTGAACTGTGGTGCTGGAGAAGACTCTTGAGAGTCCCTTGGACTGCAAGGAGATCCAACCAGTCCATTCTAAAGGAGATCAATCCTGGGTGTTCATTGGAAGGACTGATGCTAAAGCTGAAACTGCAATATTTTGGCCACCTCATGTGACGAGTTGACTCACTGGAAAAGACTCTGATACTGGGAAGGGTTGGGGGCGGGAGAAGGGGACGACCGAGAATGAGATGGCTGGATGGCATCACCGACTCTGTGGACATGAGTTTGGGTGAACTCCGGGAGTTGGTGATGGACAGGGAGGCCTGACGTGCTGCGATTCATGGGGTCGCGGAGAGTCGGACACGACTGAGCGACTGAACTGAACTGACTGAACTGAACTGCTATTTTGATGCCAATATCATGCCTCTCTTGATGTTATCAGTTTCACTCATGTAAAAGATGATTGTATTGGAGTAAACGAGTTTATAGTGGATAAACAGTGAATTTCCTGTTTATAGTGAATTGAGCCCATGTCTCCAGATTCTGGGGGATGTCCTTGAGCAGGAGAGAGAGCGTGGGTGCCCTCAGTCCCGGGAAACAGGTCTGAGACACCTGGGTGTGAGATTCTGCCCTGCAGGTTGTACTTCCACCCCCTCAACAGAACATTCGCGGTCAGTCACCACCACCTACACACACCCACTTACACCATGATAAACGTGCCTGTGGTGAGGTTTCCTGGTGGCTCAGGTACACCCCTTCATCCTCCCTTTAAATCACATTTCAAGATCTTGTGCACACGCCACAAGAATGTCCTGTTAGTGCCAGACCCCACACTGGGCTCTGTGGATTTAAAGATGGATGAGACACAGCTCCACCTGCAGAAGCTCCTGCTCTCACATGGTGGAGGAAGCGAGCACAGAACACATTTCATGTTCCGGGTGGGGGGCACTGTGGCCAAGTGCTGGGGACTCACCAACAGCAGGGAGGTTGGCTGTTCTGTGGGGAGACTTTGAAGGGGCCTTGGGAGTCAGAAGGCACTCACCAGTCAGAGTGAAAGGTCCTTACCAATTTGACTTAAAATAGCATATTCCCAACTCGGCTTCCTTTAAGCCTGGCCCCAAAGGCCCCCCAAGTTCTCCCAATTCCACCTGCCAGGTGAGGGGTATGATGGCAGGGGAATCACCACCAATTATAGTTAAAATATCTTACTTTGCTAATTACACAAAAATAATAGAAACAGCTACACATTTCAAGATTCCAGGCCTTGGGAGAAGCCTGTGGAAGTGAGGGATCTGAGCTGAAGTTTGATCAGCTCACCATAGACAGAAATGCTGGTCATGTATTTGGAGGAGAACTTGGCCGGATTGGCCAGTTATGAATCACCTCACCTTGGAGCCCATATTTCCACTCCTAGTAATTCACTCGGAAGGTGGACTCTCACAGGGATGAAAAGTAATGTACAAGAATGGAAGAGACAAAAAATGGAAACATTCCAAGTACCGGTAGAGGACTAGTAAGATCAGTTATGGATATCTGTGCCATGATCAGAATAAGTTATGTGTGGACAGCTCGACACTGAGGGAAAGAGAAAGGATGGTCGTATCGACAGACAACAGACAGACAAATGGGTGGATGGGTGGACGGGCATAGAGACACACACAGAGAGAGACGCACAAATTATATTTTAATCGAAAAAAGGCAGTTGTGAAACAGTATATGTGTGGCACTGCTGGTAAGGCCCCCCTGCCAGTGCATCACATGCCAAAGACGCAGTTCAATCCCTGGGTTGGGACGATCCCCTGGAAGAGGAAATGGCACCCCACTCCCATACTTCCTGGAAATCCCATGGACAGAGGAGTCTTGTGGGCTACAGTCCGTGGGGTCACACAGAGGCAGACATGACAGCACGCACACATCCATCCACATGTAATTCAGCCACAACAGAGTTTATATATAAATACATTTGTGCAGACAATTTCTACATAAGCACGTATCATCCTACTTATGAGGCCACTTCTGGGGCTTGGACTAAGAGGATAGAGGACTTCTACTTATAAATATTTGTATACTTTAATACTATTTTCTCCCTTTGCAAAACAAAACATTTGATTTTTATAATAAAAATATTTTAAATCTCTGCTCAAAAACTATTTCCATTACTTCTCTTGCATAAATCACCACTTTCTCCCTTTAGGCACATCTTTTTTAAACGTTAAATAGAAGCTCATCCCCTGGAGAACCTCCACTTGGAAACAGCCAACCCCTCTTCCGACTCTTCTCTGTCATTTGGGGTTTTGTCTTTGCTCGCTCTGTATTCATCTCAACCTTGTGACCCAACTCGAGAACAAAAGTAAACCCAGAATTTGTCAGGGTTTCTTGAATAATGACTGAGCAGAGTAAAAAGCCATGATGGCTGGGTGGGCAGGATGCATTAAGGTCTTCTGTTCAGAAACCAGGATAGTTATTATATTGTCACAATTCAGCAGGGGGTATAAGGAAGATCCCCCCTGTGACTGGTGGCTCCTGGGGGACTGGAGGCTGGGAGCCTTGTGTTGTCTCAGGAGAGTAGTGGGTGTATTCTGGAACACTGGAGGGGGTCTTCCTGGCAAAGCAGAAGGTGACTCCTGAGCGAGGGTGTAGTGTCATGATGCAGAGTCAGCTCCGCCTGGGGAGAGCCTGGCCAGCAGCATCCTTCCCTGACTCGTGTACATGATGCAAGGGTATTGAGAAATCGTGATATCTCACCGCTTCCTTTGTCTCACTCCTTCTCCCTTCTGCAAGTTTGGATTTGCCATGAACCCTTTCTTTTCTTCCTTCTCCATTTTAAAATGTGCTTAGCTGGTTACCACCTAGGTCCAAAAATTCTAGCTTTTTGATACATTATTTATTTATAAACAGTAAAAGATCCAACACATAATGTGTCTGTAACCTGACAGACTGGAGGAGACAGGATGGATTGTTTCAGAGCAGACCTGTTTGGGCACCAGCAGCCGCAGGTCAGCAAGGCAGCTGCTGGCCACGGCGACGCAGAGCATCTCAGGAGCGTCAGCTCGGTCCATGTGTGTTTCTTTTTTTTTTTTCTTTATCAGCATGTACCTGATTCCCAATGCTGTGATAGCTTCAGGTGGGCAGCAAAGTGATTGTTTTATATATATATATATAATATAACTCCAATACTTTGGCCACCTCATGTGACGAGTTGACTAACTGGAAAAGACTCTGATGCTGGGAGGGATTGGGGGAGGGAGGAGAAGGGGACGACAGAGAATAAGATGGCTGGATGGCATCACCGACTCGATGCACATGAGTTTGAGTGAACTCCGGGAGTTGGTGATGGACAGGGAGGCCTGGAGTGCTGTGAGAGTCAGACACGACTGAGCGACTGAACTGAACTGAACTGATATAATGTATATATAATTTTTCATATTCTTTTCTTTTATAGGATACTATTTTATATCTTTTATAGGGTATTACAAAATACTGAGTGTAGTTTCTGTTTCTGTACAGTAGGTCCTTGTTGACTATCTGTGTTGTATATAGTAATGTGTATCTGTTAATCCCAAACTCCCAGTTTATCTTTCCCCTACTTGCCCTTGGTAACCATAAGTTTGTTTTCAAAATCTGTGAGTCCGTCCCTTTTGTAAGTAAGTCCATCTGTATCAGCTCTTTGGATTCCGCATGTAGGTGGAATCATATGGTGTCTGTCTCTCTCGCTTAACTTGGTGTGACAATCTCTCAGCCCACCCATGTTGCTGCAAATGGCGTTCTTTCGTTCTTTTATGGTTGAGTAATATTCCATTGTATTTATGTACCGCATCTTCTTTAGCGGTTCATCTGTTGATGGACGGTTAGGTTGTTTCCACGTCATGGCTGCTGTAAACTGCTGCAGTGAATACTGGGGTGCACGTATCTTTTGCAATTAGAGTTTTCTCTGGGTCTGTGCCCAGCAGTGGCATTGCTGGATCATATGGAAACTCCTGTTTTTTGATGAACCTCCACACTGTTCTCCATAGAGGCTGCGCCAGTTTCTGTTCCCACCAACTGTAGGCGGGGTCCCTCCTCTCCCCACACCCCCAGAGCAGTGACTCTCCCTCCACATGAGAAGCGGAGTCACGCCCAGCTGGTGAGGAGGAGCCAGGACTCGGTACTGCCAGCACTGACCGGGGGCCACGCTGAGATGCCCTGGAGCTGGACTCTACCAGGAGGAAGGCCCCCTGCACAGAGTCCCCCAGATCGGTCCTCTGTTTGGGTTCCCTCAGGCCTAAGCTGCCTGATCTGAACAAAGAGGAGGATGCCTCTGTGGGTAACTGAACAAGCTTCAGTCAGCATGAGCAAGAGAAGGTCAATGCAAGGACAGAGCGGATGTCCTCGGCCATCGCGCGGCCCGCTCTGGGACCTTGCCTGGCTCCCTTCCTGGAGAGGGGGGCCTGGCTACTGCCCCTGCCCGCTGGCCTGGGGTGCAGCACCTCCCCGTCTGCACAGCCTGGGCCTCCAGGCGCTCAGCCCTTCTTCCTTTCTGCCCTCGGGTCTCCCATGGCAGGAGGAGCAGAGACAGACGGTGGGGACGTCAGAGTCCAGGACAGGGCACCCTGTAGGCAGGGTGAGCCTGCAGATGTCCGTGCAGCCGTCACGAATGTCTGTAAGCGCTGAGACAGCTGCACAGCGAGCACGGGAGAACACACATCCTCCCACTGCGCGGCGCTTGGTGTCCAGGGTGGGCAGAGGGCAGGTGGACACACAGGTGTGTGCAGGTGACAAGTGCCATGAGGGACACGTGTTCAGGAGCCAGAGATGGAATTCCAGAGGAGCGTCTGGAGGCTGCTCCACCCATCCGGGGACATGAAGTGGGGAGGCAGCCCCACCAGAAGGGGCTCCAGGAGTGGAGGCGCAGGAGTCCACCCCGACTCAAGCCCAGCAGCTCAGCTCTGCTCCCCGGCCGGCCCGTGTGGGCTTTCTCGGTCAGTTCAGACGCTGGAAGAAACATTAGAGTGGGGAAATGTTAACATCCATGGAGCCGCGGAAAAGCGTGGTTCCTGGAGGGCAGCTTCGGGGGGTCCGTGATAAAACCAGGCTGTGACGTCAGGCCTTCCTGAGCCACCCTCGGCGGGCACTCTGCCCCCTCGAGTCCAGGCTGGCCCCAGTGACACGCTGACTGGGGGTAAGAGCCCGTGCAGCCCAGAGCCGCCTGCACACTCCTGGTTCCCATCCACCTTCTTACAGACAAACCTCCTGACCTGCCTAAGCTACAGTTCACAGGCTCTCAGGACTGATTTTCCTGAGGCACATAAAAGCAGCAATCTGTTTGTCATCCGAGAATATTTCGTAGGGGACTTTATGTCCTCAAGTGTTTTTAAGGCTATCGATTTGCTCCTGAGTAGAGTTGCAGGAGAGTAACAGCCTGTCCTTCAGATGAAAATGTGCCCAGTTAATTATGAGTTAGTAATTATGTACAATTTTATCAATAACATTCTATTACAGGTTATCAATAATTATAGGAAAGAACATTTTCCTGTAGAATATAAGCAATCTCCACGTTAACTCTGTTTTCGTTTGCCTTTGTGTTTTCCTTAGGGTGTTTCTTCTCATTTTTAGAGTAATTCCCATTACAGGCTAGTATTATTCCTTCATTATGTACAAGGTCCACAGGTTTTACCAGGTTAGGGGGCCTGTTCAGTGCGGTGGAGTTGGCCTCCTGCAATACTGCCCCAAATGTCCCAGGATGCCAAAACGTGTCCAAAGGTCAAAGTGTTGAGTTGGCCAAAAAGTTCATTTGATGTTTTCCAGCTAACAAAAAGAACCAACTTTCTGGCCAACCCAGTAGTCTGGGATGCATTGGGATTAAAGGCAAACAGTTTTTGTTTTTCCAATTGCTGACATTTCAGAGTGGATTGCGCTGATGCACCCTGTAAATCCCCAGCAGAGGGGAGACTGCAGCATTCCCCACACGCCCTCAGGCAGGAAATCCTCTAGATCCAGAGCCACCTCGTGGAGTTACTCATGGAACACAATCTGGTGAGCGCTACCCTATGTTAGGTGCCTCGTGCTGTTCAGTCACTATGTCCTGTCCAACCCTTTGTGACCCCTTGGACAGCAGCTCGCCAGACTCCCCTGACAATCACCAACTCCCTGACTTTACTTAAACTCATGTCCATTAAGTTAGTGATGCCATCCAACCATCTGATCCTTTGTCGTCCCCTTCTCCTCCTGCTCTCAATCTTTCCCAGCATCAGGGTCTTTTCCAATGACCTGGCTCTTTGCATCAAGTGGCCAAAGTATTGGAGCTTCAGCACCAGACCTTCCAATGAATATTCAGGATTGGTTTTCTTTCGGAATGACTGGTTTGATCTCCTTGCTATCCAAGAGAATCTCAAGAATCCTCTCCAACACCACAGTTCAAAAGCATCAATTCTTTGGTGCTCAGCCTTCTTTATGGGCCAACTCTCACATCCATACGTGACAACCGGAAAAACCATAGTTTTGACTAAATGGACCTTTGTCAGCAAAGTTATGTCTCTGCTTTTTAATATACTCTCTAGGTTTGTCATAGTCTTTCTTCCAAGGTGCAATCATCTCTTAATTTCATGGCTGCAGTCACCATCCACAGTGATTTTGGAGCCCAAGAAAATAGTCTGTCACTGTTTCCATTGTTTCCCCGTCTATTTGCCATGAAGGGATGGGACCAGATGCCATGATCTTAGTTTTCTGAATGCTGAGGTTATTTATTTATTTGTTTATTTTTGACTAGACTGGGCCTTCACGTCTGTGCAGGCTTTTCTCTAGTTGCCAGGAATGGGGGCTGCTCCCTAGTTGCGGTGCATGGGCTTCTCGTTATCGTGGCTCCTCTCACTGCAGAGCCCAGGCTCTAGAGCGTAACCGTGCTGCCTGAGCGCTGTTGTTGTGGCTGCTGGATTCTGCAGCACAGAGTCAGTGGCTGTGGTGCAGGGGCTTCATTGCTCCGAGGCGTGTGGGATCTTCCTGGATCAGGGATTGAACCTGCGTCTCCTTCACTGGCAGGCAGAGTCTTTACCACTGAGCCACCAGGGAAGCCCGAATGCTTAGCTTTAAGCCAGCTTTTTCACTCTCCTCTTTCACCTTCATCAAGAGGCTCTTCAGTTCCTCTTCACTTTCTGCCAATAAAGTGGTGTCATCTGCATATCTGAGGTTGTTGGTATTTCTCTCGGCAATCTTGATTCCAGCTTGTGATCATCCAGCCCAGCATTTCGTATGATATACTCTGCATTTAAGTTAAACAAGTAGGGTGACAATATACAACCTTGATGTACTCCTTTCCCACTTTTGAGCCAATCTGTTGTTTCATGTCCAGTTATAACTGTTGCTTCTTGTCCTGCATGCAGCTTTGTTGGAGGCAAGTCACGTGGTCTGGTATTCTCATATCTTCAAGAATTTTCCACAGTTTGTTGTGATCCACACAGTCAAAGGCTGTATCTTAGTCAATGAAGCAGAGTAGATGTTTCTAACCTTAGACTAAAACTCCTCCTTTAGAAGCGAGGTCATGAGACATGTGATGGGAGCAAGGAGGGGAGGAAGGGTCAGGGCAGCTGACAAGTTCCAGGGAGCTGAGGGTGGGACAGTGACCCCAGCAGTGCCATGGAAACCCAGAGGGACAAAGACACCTCCAGACCCCAAGCCAGACGCCCCTGTCATCCGGGACTGTCACAGGGACCAGAGCAAACCCCACACCCCCCATCCACATGCTGGGTTCTGCTTTAGTTTAGACAAGACTAGCAGCCAATCCAAGCAGGGGTCTCGGCACCAGAGAAACCTCACTGGTGTTGTTCAGTCGTCACTCGTGTCCAGCTCTTTGCGACTCCGTGGACGGCAGCACGCCAGGCCTCCCTGTCCATCACCAGCTCCCAGAGCTTGCTCAAACCCATGTCCATCGAGTCGGTGATGCCATCCAGCCATCTCATCCTCTGTTGCTCCCTTCTCCTTCCACCCTCAATCTTTCCCAGCATCAGGGTCTTTTCCAATCAGTCAGTTCTTCACATCAGGCGGCCAAAGTACTGGAGCTTCAGCTTCAGCATCTGTTCTTCCAATGACTATTCAGGGTGGATTTCCTTTAGGAAATCCTTTAGAGAAATTTCATAAAATCTTATTAATGGAAAACACCACATGGCTGACTTAACAATAAGCCCAGCACTCTCACAAAATGATGGATGAGCTTCTGAGTCTGAGCATCTCTAGACATGACAAAAGAAGAGCCGAACTCATGGATCCTTTGTGCCTGGTGGAGGCACAGAGAGTCTGGAGGGAGCAGAGGTCCTGTTTCTATAAAGTGAAATTTATGATGTCACAATATAAATATTAATAGTGTGTGTGATCATAATAAACTGTGGAAAATTCTGAAAGAGATGGGAATACCAGACCCCCTGACCTGCCTCTTGAGAAACCTGTATGCAGGTCAGGAAGCAACTGGACATGGAACAACAGACTGGTTCCAAATTGGGAAAGGAGTACATCAAGTCTGTATATTGTCACCCTACTTATTTAACTTATACGCAGAGGACATCATGAGGAACGCTGGGCTGGATGAAGCACAAGCTGGAGTCAAGATTGCTGGGAGAAATATCAATAACCTCAGATATGCAGATGACATCACCCTTATGGCAGAAAGTGAAGAGGAACTAAAGAGCCTCTTGATGAAAGTGAAAGAGGAAAGTGAAAAAGCTGGCTTAGAGCTCAACATTCAGAAAACTAATATCATGGCAACTGGTCCCATCACTTCATGGCAAATAGATGGGGAAAATGTGTCAGACTTTATTTTTGGGGGCTCCAAAATCACTGCAGATGGTGACCGCAGGCATGAAATTAAAAGAGGCGTACTCCTTGGAAGGAAAGTTATGACCAACCTAGACAGCATATTAAAAAGCAGAGACATCGCTTTGCCAACCAAGGTCCGTCTAGTCAAGGCTATGTTTTTTTTCAGTAGTCACGTATGGAGAGAGTTGGACTATAAGGAAAGCTAAGCACAGAAGAATTGAGCTTTTGAACTGTGGTGTTGGAGAAGACTCTTGAGAGTCTCTTGGACTGCAAGGAGATCCACTCAGTCCATCCTAAAGGAGATCAGTCCTGGGTGTTTATTGGAAGGACTGATGCTGAAGCTGAAACTCCAATACTTTGGCCACCTCATGCGAACAGCTGACTCATTAGAAAAGACCCTGATGCTGGAAAAGATAGAAGGTGGGAGGAGAAGGGGATGACAGAGGATGAGATGGTTGGATGGCATCACCATCCAACATGGATTTGAGCAGACTCCAGGAATTGGTGATGGACAGGGAAGCCTGGCATGCTATGGTTCATGGGGTCGCAAAGAGTCGGACACGACCGAGCGACTGAACTGAACTGAACTGAGTGTGCATGATTAATAGGGAAGAGGTTGAAGGAAGTCTGTGTCTCTGAGAATTCCTGCTGTGGCGACTGGGCAGGGCTGTCCTGGGGCCGCATCTGCTGCCAACTGTGTCCTTGTTGGTGACTCAGACGAGACTCAGGCATGGCCCAGCGAGGCTGCTGGACCCCAGGCAAATAGAGGGTTAACCAGCTCTCAGCTAATTCGCTTCTGCAGAGCTCTGCTGCTCCAGGAAGTGGAAACACAGCCTCATGCTGGTCAGATGTCTGCATGGCTGCCAATGTCCACTCTGGTCATCAGGAGAGAGTAAAGCAGCACAGTGTCAGTTTTATTCTATGTTTATTTGAAATCCTGCATTGGATGCCTTCTGAAGCTGAGGATGTTTGTGTTGGAGATCAAGCAGGCCATGACCCACGCTCTGGGACGTCCAGCAGTTGTCACAAGTCCTTCAAGAATCTCTCCTGTGCTCTGACCTGGGCCCTGTTTTCAGTCCCTCGGTGCCAAGGTCCTCGGGCCTGGCTGCCACCAGATTCATTTGAGAGATGTTAACACTGCCCATGCCTGGCCCCTGGCTCAACCAGAGGCGGAACCTCTGGGAATGGAAAGTATCTCTGTAACAACTTCTCCAGGAAAGTCCAGATGAAAGTCAGAGCCTCCCAGCACGGCCGTTCCCTCCAGGACTCAGGATCCAGGCGGCTGTCTGCTTTCCAGTGAGGGTCCCAAACCTGCAGGGAGCTAAGTGTGAAGTCAGGGCTCCGGCCAGTGTGGAGGCAAGCGGACCTGAAGCCTGGCATGGAGGCCAGTCCTGGACTCTAAGAAAATGAGCGGCAGACAAGCAAGGCCGCTGGACCAAAGATGGGCCTGCAGAGCGTGGTGGCTGGGCCGCGGTGCCTGTCTGTGCCCTAACCCACCCCCGGCTCTGCACCTGTACCATTTGACCTCAGCACCACTATCTCCCCAAAACTTAAACAAGATTTTTCATCTCATAAAACGTTTTAGGTAGCTTAAAATATATGAAAAGGGAATCCCTGCCACCAGAGGCGTTTACTGCTTGTAGTTTGGTGTTCGGACATCTTTGCTGAGCAAATACAGACACAGGTTGTGGTACATGTTTGAAGGTTTCGCCTTTTTCTTAGGACAGACCTCTAGGAATGTAATTTTTTTCAATGAAAGGGTAGATACATTTTAAACTCCTGTAATAATTGTCACAGTGCCTTCTGTGAAGATTGTACTAGCTCTTACTGCTGGAAGCAAGGCTCTTCTGCCACCTTCCTGACTGTAAGGTGGAAGTTGTCTGAACCCTTACCAGTGAGAGAGGCAGAAGTGAACACGTGTTTCAATTTGAACGCTTGTTGTATTCAGTTTCTTTGAATATCAGGATGGACTTGCTGGGTAGACTGTTCTTGGTTTTAGGGTTTTTTCCTTCTAACACTTTTAGTATGCCACCACTCCCTTCTGGCTGCAGAGTTTCTGCTGGAAAGTCAGCTATTAGCTTTATGGGGTGATAGTTGACTCTTTGCTTTTTATTGCAGCTTTAAAATTCTGTCACTTTTACCATTTTAATTGTAACATTGCTTGGTGTAGATCCCTTTGAGTTCATCCTGTTTGGGACTCTCTGTGCTTCCTATAGCTACACATCTGCTTCCATCCCCCAGTCAGGGAAGTATTCAGCCACTCTTAAGTCAAATGTGTTCTCTGCCTTTCTTACTCTCTTCTCCTTCCAGGAAGCCTGTCATGCTAATGCGACTTGCTAACGTTGCTCCTAAATTATCCTCATTGTTCTTAAGTCTTGTTCTCTTTTTGCTGTTGTGATTGGGGGATTTCTACTCTTTCCCACTGATTTCTTCTCCTGTATCACCTAACCTGCTCTTGATTCCCCGCAGTGTATTTTTCATTTCAGGGACTGTGTTCTTCAGCTCTGATCGGGTCTTCTTTGTATTTTCTCACTCTTTTAAAATTAATCAGTTTTATTTGTCGGTGGTGCTCAGGGCCTTGTTGAAAGCTGCATGGGCGTTCCCTGATTGTGGAGGGCGGGGGCTACTCTATAGTTATGGCACACGGGCTTCTCAGTTCAGTGGCTACTCTTGTTACAGAGCATGGGTTCCAGGGCTCAGGAGTTTCAGCAGCTGCAGCTCGTGGACTCAGCAGCTGCTATAAGTGGGCTACAGTGCTCGGAGGCTTCAGTAGTCCCTGCACATGGGCTCATTAGTTGTGGCTCGCAGGCTCTGGAGCACAGGCTCAGCAACTGTGCCACACCAGATTAGCTGCTCTGAGGTACATGGGATCTTCCCAGACCAGGGATCTGGCCCCGGTCCCCTGCATTGAGAGGCAAATTCTTTACCGGAAAGTCTCGTATTTTCTAATGCTTTGTTGAAGTTCTGTGTTCCTCTGTTCTTCTCCCAAGTTCAGTGAGAGTTTTTATGATTGGTGAACTTTTTATCAGGTAAATTACCTACCTCTGTTTCATTAGGGTTGTTTTTTTTTTTTTCCTCCTGGAGTTTTATCTTGTTCTTTCATTTGGAATCCTTTCCCCAGCCCCCTCATTTATCTGACTTTCTCTGTCTCTGTGGACATGGTGGGCGGTCACCTCTCCCTGTCCGAGCGTGTGTCCTTGGGCAGGAGTGCCCTGTGCAGACTGTACGTGCCAGTGGCTTTGACAGGAGGCTGGGAAGTGAAGCGAGTGCAGGCCAAGTGTTTTTCATGGCGTTGTGGCCACTGCCTTGATGGGGACCGAGTAGGGTTAGAGCTGGAGCCCAGCAAGGCAGGGGCTTTCCCAGATCCACAGGGGCTTCCATGGTTGGGGTTGGGGGAGCTGGCAGGAGTCGGGGGGTGGGCGCCAGGTGCTTCTCTGCTGCCCCCATGCTGGGACTCAGGGGAGTGAGCGCGTGCCTGGCCTTCAGGAGTGAAGTCCGGGCTTCCCGCCGCGCTCCGGCTCTCCTGTCCTGAGCCCTGTGGCTTCTCAGCTCATTGTCCTGGCACAGGTCCCCAGGGCTGGGATGCCGACGAGGGGCTGCAACCCCTGGCTCCTCAAGGGGACTCTGCTTCCGTGACGCCCCCTCCCACTGTGTGTCGCCGGCTGGGGCGCGTCCCGGTCAGATCGCGCCTCTGCCCCTCCTCCCCGCCTCCCTTCCGTTACAACCCAGGGGCTAGGAGAGCCGCCCTGCTCCTGACGTCCTCCCCAGAGGGAGTGTCCTCTGTGGTCATGACTCCGGTGCGTGCTTGGAAGGAACTGAGCTGAGGGTCTTCCTCCTGCACCTCCCCATTCCTGAGGGTCGAGAGAGAACTCAGCTGTGCTGCTGCTGCTGCTGAGTCACTTCAGTCGTGTCCGACTCTGTGTGGCCCCATAGACAGAAGCCCACCAGGCGCCCCTGTCCCTGGGATTCTCCAGGCAAGAACACTGGAGTGGGTTGCCATTTCCTTCTCCAGTGTGTGCAAATGAAAAGCGAAAGTGAAGCTGTGCTAGCACCAGCCAAATAAAACCTTGCCGTTAGGGTAAGAGACCCTGAGGACAGGGATGTAACCGGGCCTCCACGCCCTCAGGCTCTGCTCCTCTGTCTCCTGGTCCATGGGGATGAGAGCGCAGCCCGCAGGCTGCTCTCAAGTGTGGGTGCTATGGGTCCTGCCCCTTGAAGAGCCACTCCCTGCCCGTGGGCTCACTCCACAACTCCACAGAGGACTCTGTCCCCCCACCAAGGGGCCAGCTTGTCCCTCAGAATAGGGTCCCAGCAGGAGCAGCATCCAGCAGTCTGTGGTCTGGACCAGGGGCCCCCACACACACACACCCAGGCTGCGACCAGCTCCACGCCTTGGGGGCACAGTGGCCTGCACGCCTGGGGCACATCTGAAGCACGAACACCGCCCTCCGCCTCACCTGAGACGTATGATGTCGTCTGCGTTAATCTTCTCCCAGACACTGTGATATTCATGGAGCATCACCGTGTGAGTCTCCCTGAGACCTAGACCCTGCGGCCTGTATCAGCACAGCCTTGATCCCCGAGAAAAACAAGCCGTTACCAAAGCCCTTGAGCTACAACTGCAGCCGCGGGAGGAAGGCCGTCACAGGAGAACCCTCGGCAGACGCTGCTCCTCTCGGAGCCCTTCTCCCATCTCAGAGCTGCTGCTGCTGCTGTGGGTTTTTGGGTTTGGGGCCCCACCCTACATGACTTGCTCTGGCCTCTTTGGTATCTGTCCTCCTCTCGCTGCTCTGATCCATGAAACAGGTGCTGGAGGGTCAGGAAGGGGCAGCCTTCCCAGGGTGCATCCTCCTGAAATCCCTGCATTCCCACCAACTACAGATCGTGCTTGGGGCCCAAGGTTTCTCCCGGCCTGTCCCAACGCCCACCCCTGCTTCCTTCCTGTCCTCTGCTGAGGGCGTGGCCTTCTCTCCAAGGCACTGAGAGCAAGGCCTCTCCACGAAGCTGGGGGATCAATAGACATCCATCCGGCTTCAGCACAAGCTTCCTCAGGGTAACGGTGGTAACTGAGCCTGGAGGAAGCTCCGCAGTTTCCTCTGATTTGGAGATGATGCTCCAAGGACCACCACCGTTTGTCTGCCATCTAGGCCTCGGCCTGTGTTTCCATAACTCAGCAGGTGAGAGTATTTCTCGAGTGTGTTCTGAGGTTGCCATTCCATCCAAGGTGCAGCTGTGCATGGTTCTTTGGGTCCACATTCCAAGGCATTTGCCCCAAATGGAAGCTGAATTAAAGCAGGCTGTTTAATTCAATTCGCCTCTGCTTCCAAGTCCATCTCAGCAGGTGACCCATCCACAAGAAACAGACACATGTCACCAAAAATATCTTCACAAAAAAATGACTTTACTGTTTTACTGGCAACTCTTTAGAGGCTGAGTGCAAGGGGATCACACCACGCTTCCTTGAGCTGAGCTCCCTGAAAAGTCTCCTCCGGCCAGCAGGCAGACAGCACAGCACTGAGCCCTCTTTAGAAGGAGCAGGTGTGGGGGAAGGGGCGCTCAGCCTTAAGGAGGGGTCTCTGGAGCTGTCCTGGAGTCTAAAGTCTGTCTGTGCTGTGTCCCAGGACAGCCGGGCTACCAGCATCAGGAAGTCCCCCTGGCTGGTGCAGTGACTGAGGGTGCCACTTCTGAAATGCCTCTTCCTCCTACAGTGACAAGTGGAGAGTAACATGCACATGTCCTGGGAGAAGGCACAACAGAAACATTCATTTTTAACATCACTCTTTGAAATGCATCACGTGCATTTACATCTCCAACACCTATGCACCCTGGAGGGTAACCAAGCATCTCATTTTTATTATGACTGAAGGGTCTCCTGGGACGCAGGGTGTTCCATGCTGAAACCAAGAAAGGTCGGGACGAACACAGATGAGTCGGCCACCCCAGCTCCACGCTCAAGATGAAGAGAGACGCTGCAACACCGCTAAGATTAGTGTCTTGACCGAGGCCTCAGAGGTTTTGGCTGGCTGCGACGCGTCAAAGCGCATCCTCCATAACTCTTTTCAGAATCCCCAGTCTTCAGCTCTACCTATCCGCATAATCTTTCCCTCATCTTTGGATGCCTGTCAACGCCCTCTCAGGTTAATTGTGCTGCACCCTGAATTCCAGATCACAGTGCCAGAAATGGATGCAGGCTTTAGGGCTTGGTTGCCAGGGTCTGGTTGTGAAACATCCATATTTATGTTCGAGAGAAAGTCGGGGAGAGCAGGCCCCTCCCTCCCTTTGGCAGGCTCTGGGATCTGAAGTCATTAGGAATAATGAGGGCGTGGCTGACCCGCGTCCTCCAAGAGACGCTAGCGTGCCTCTGGCCATGCTGGCTGCGAAAACGGGAGGACTCATTACAGACAAGAGCGGCAGAGTCAGACTGAACTAATTCGTGGGCAGAGGCCCAAACATTATTTTAAAACGCAGTATTGGAACCACCTAAGAAATACGTGGGTCACACAAAGTCAAGCCGGTGTTGTGCAAGAAAGGTGAGCGGAACAGCTCTGTTCTCCCACCCCCGGAAGCCCTAGCAATGAGAGTATCCTGGTCCTTAGCTGGGAACTCATTTCAGGGCTGCAGAATTTGGAGAATCTGCTTTCAGCCGTTCTTCCTCCGCTCGCGGAACCTCATAAGGAACGTCCACCCGATCGAACGGAGGATGGCGCCCCACGTAAGCCGGCTGAGAGTCTCCCGTCTCCTGAAGGAGACGGACAATCTCTGATCCTATGACGCTACATTAGTCTTAAATCGTTTTTTCTTAAGAGCTCTGAACTTTAGTGTTATTAAAAAAGACACCGCAGACTCTGTTACTCATATTTAAGAAGTAATCATGGCAATAAATTAATGGGACAGTCCCAGTGCAGCCCGAGGGTGTCCTGCAGCCCCCACGGGGCCCAGCCCAGGGGCAGGGCCGCCGCCCCGAGAGGCGTCTGCCAGGGATCTTTTCTTCTCTGGGGACGACTCACGTGTACCATATGGGTTTGAAATAGCTTTGTCTAATCTGGAAAACCATAAAGCAGCAATAAACAGATGGAACTCTGGTGGAAAAAAGCTTTGTAAGTCCCACGCATGCTTTTACACGTGTTTATTGAGGGGTCTCAGCTCGCCTTCATTTTGGGGGGACCCCCTGCTCAGCCCACTTCCAGATGTGTCTGGACCACTCTTCTGTCCACTGGCTGGGGTGTATGGGGCGCTATTTCATTGTTGTTTTTAAAAGATCATGAGAAAATATAAGAGGTACCTAGAATAGTCAGAAAGTACGCTGGTGGATGCCAGGGGGCTGGGGAGTCGGGGGAGGGGGGTTAGTGTTTAATGGGGACAGAGTTTCAGTTTAGGAAGGTGAGAAATCCGGCAGATGGCTGATGGGCAGAAGGGCATAGCAATGTGAATGTATTTAGTGCCACAGAACTGTACAGTTAAATACGGTTAAAACAGTATGTTTTCTGTTATGTGACTTTTACCACAATAAAACAATTTTTTTAAAGATCATAAGAAAAGAACCTAATGCTGGAAAAGGAGCCAAGAGGATAATGAATTAAGTGGATCCTCACAACCCAGGCCCTCTCTTTTCAAAGGGCCGTCCCTCTGCAGCCCTGCGGGGGGCCCTACGTGGATGGGCAGTGCTGTCTCGAGGACCTTCTCAGGCCCTGCAGAACCAAGTGAATGCAGGCATGAAGAGTCGTGCAGTGCCATTCTGACAGGCTCTGGGCATTTAAGACAGGGTGGCAGCAAGGCTCCCAGACCAGGCATGGCCCGGCCTGCCAGCAGGAGTGCCCAGAAGGAAGCCACTGATGGGCTGCAGTCTGCCTGAGGGAGTGAACCCGGCCCATCCTTCCTGCAAGACTTCTTCTGAGGACTTTTGCCCTCATTCCTAGGGAGAATGCTGAATTATTGGGGGGGGGGGGGGGTGAAGTTCTTACAAACATTACTTTAAAATTTTTAAAAATTCATGTAAAAGACATTGAGAATAGATACTATACTAAACACTTCAGCTTCACACACTTTCTGTCCAAATATCATGAAAACAGACACATGGTTTTTATTCTTTTAAGGCTGTGTTGTGGCCTGTTCTGCAAGGTTGAGGTATCAAGCGAGGAGAACATGATTTGTGTAGATTACGATCTAGCCACACACACTTTGGGGTCATGAAGATCATCTCCTCACATTTCACAAGGGCAACAGCAGAGCAGGGGCGCCGAGGGTAGATGGCGGGCTGAGTGCATTTAGTAGGACGGGAGTCCTGAGGTTCGGAGACAACAGTTCAGCGGGCATGGAGGCTGGGCTCACATTCCTCTCTGCGTGGTGTGGGGTTTTCCTCTACGTCCACTCTCTGCAGATATTCAAGAGCCTATGCTGCCAGCTTGCAGGCGGTGGCCTGGATGCCAGCCCCAGGGAGGACCTGGGGTCCTCAGGCTGAGGGCCGTGACCTCTGAAGTTCCTGTGGCTGTGCCTGGCTTGGCGGGGCAGGGGGCTTGTGATTCCTCTCGTGTTTTCCATGAGGTGTCAGCCCCCAAAGCGACGAACATCAGTTGTTCTGAATCCCATAGGGGACTCACTCTGAAAAACACATCAGCAGGAGCCTTCACTTTTAAATAATCACTGCCTTGTGGTCAAACCAGGGTGGAATATCCCAGTTAATATATGAGGTCTCTGCCTTCAGGCTGTGGATGAAAAGAGTTTGCTGCTGGCTGGAAGTTATTTATGATGTGATTGTTAAGGAAGGAATGATGGTGTTACCATTTTCCCTCTCTTTTCTGTTTTTCTTTAACAGTAATTGTGCTTTGAGTGTAACCTTAGTATTTTACTTTTGACCTTGTATTTTGCATATGCCTTTTGGCTGTGAATTTGAACTGGGATGTATTTCAAGGAGTCAACCTTAACTTTGTGACCAAAGAGTTTGTCACCATAGACACCATGCTTTGCTGTGGTACTCTGCACACCCTGGCTTCTTTAGATTTATTTTAAATCATGGGAGAAGCAATTCTAATGGCGGCATGAGTCTCTTGAGATTGTTAAACCTTTTCTTATTTCAGGCTTTAAGGATTAAAAACAAAACTACATTAGCTATTGTTTTTAAAGAATGAATCCTAGATTAGAAAAATATCCAAAATTAATTCAGAGGACTGATCACAGAATTAACAGGCTAGTTTGCCGACTTCGTTCCTGTTTCTTAAAAAGGAGAACTGACTTGTTTTCTTTCACTCCACAAATCCCACACTGGGGTCGGAGAAGCAGGTTAGCGACATGTCATTTCACTAGAGGAGGAACAGGGGGGTTCACGTTCTTGAATGTGAGTTGTGCGGCTTTCCCCAGACATCCCGTCTCCCCTCCTGGTTTCTGGCTGGAGCCCAAGAGGCAGGTGGGTCCCTAACCCCTTGATCAGAATCTCCCGGATGAGGAGTAAGGGCTGCGTGAGCAAAGTGGGGGCTCCTGGTCCCTGCCCCGAAACAAGCTCTTTAACCATGGCTCCCAGAATCGGAATCTTGCACATGCTTCCCAGGAGAGGCTTCGGCCCCTAAGTCTGGGGGTGGCTGCCACGGGATGCCCAGGAGGCTCTCGGAGTGCGCCGGCAGCCCAGTGCGTGCCTCACCCCACAGTCGCACCGCCCCCCTTCCCCAGCGGGAGAGCCCTCACGGCTCTGCAACCCGCAGGTGGCGGCGCAGCGCGCCCAGGCCCCATGCGGCCGCGGGCGGACGCCAGGGGCAGCTGCCACGCACCCTGCCGCCTCCCGCTTCGCCCCAGAAGAGGGCGCCGTGACCGGCACCCGGCCGCCCACCCGAGGGATGCGGCCGCGGGGCGACAGGAGGACCCCCACCCCGACGCCGTGACGTCATGGCGCTGCCCGTGACGTCGTGGCGCTGCCCGTGACGTCAAGGCGCTGCCGTGGCGCCCCAGCCGAGCGTCTCTGCCCAATGTGAGTCGGCCGTCCTCGCGGCGCACGCTGCTGTCGGCAGGGAGGCAGGCAGGGTCGGTGCCGCGTACAGGCGCCCTCACCCGGAAGGGTGCAGACGCCGAGGAGAGCTGGCTCCGCTCCTCGGGACCACAGAGCCTACCCGGAACAGCGAGGCTGGTCTCTTAACCAGTGACCCAAGCCGGGGAAGCAGGCTGGGCCTGGGCGTGACCATCTTCCAGCTTGAGAAAGACCGTGAGAGGCCGAGTTCTGGACACAGAGAGATATTTAAACAGGACCCTGAAGTCCCTACTGGGCAGCACGAAAAAGTCACCAGCAACGTCATTTATTGATCTTGGGGAGGAAAAGGAAGAGACTGTACAGACGGGGAGGGGATGGGGGGACAGGCCGGCTGTTTGTGGGTGGAGAAGTCTCCCTCCTGCAGGATGGGGATCCAGCGTCTGCCTCCCAGGATGGCTGGGGGAGACGTGGCACGCTGAGTGCAGGGCAGAGAGCAGGAGACATGCAGGGCATTACCGCGGACTTGCACGGGGGCTCAGAGCGGCTCTGTCCCCCCGATCTGCGTGGGGAGCGAGCACAGACGTTGTGTGTGTGCCCACCTCCAGGTGCCGGAGTGCGAGGGCTGCACTAGCCACGTGCTTACAGGTGGTCCACCCAGTGATGCCCACACAGCTCAGACGCGCTCCAGTTACCCGCCCCTCTTGTGTTAGTTCGGTCACGTTCGACTCTTTGTGACCCCATGGACTGTATCCTGCCAGGCTCCTCTTTCCGTAGGATTTTGCAGGCAGCAATACTGGAGTGGGCTGCCATTCCCTTTTCTGGAGTATCTTCCCAACCCAGGGATCAAACCCGGGTCTCCTGCATTGCAGGCAGATTCTTTACCGACTAAGCCTCCTCTCTTAGTCACTATTTAACCTCTTCACTGTGCAAAAATGAACCGTTTTGAACAGCCGGTCAAATTCAACTGTTAGGAGGAAAGACGGGCATCTCTTCTGAATGTAGTGTGTGTCTGTGAGTGTGTGTCTCTGTGTGTGAATGTCTGTGTGTCTGTGTGTGTGGGTGTGTCTGCGTATGTCTGTGTGTGGGGTGTGTGTGTGGGGGTGTGTGTGTGTATGTCTATGTGTGTGTGGGTGTGTCTGTATGTCTGTGTGTGTGTGTCTGTGTGTATGTCTGTGTATGTGTGTCTGTGTTTATGTCTATGTGTGTGTGTCTGTGTGTGTGGGTGTGTCTGCGTGGGTATGTCTGTGTGTGTGGGTGGGGTGTGGGGGTGTGTGTCTGTGTGTGTCTCTGTGTTTATGTCTGTGTGTGCGTGTGTGTCTATGTGTGTGTGAGTGTGTCTGTGTGTGTCTCTGTGTGTCTGTGTGTGTGGGTGTGTCTGTGTTTATATCTATATGTGTGTGTGTGTGTGTGTCTGTGTGTGGATGGGGCTGTACCCACTGCACCATGGTCAAGGCCCCAAGGGGCCTCATCAGGGCACAGAATGCCCCGGCCGCCCTGACTGGCCACAGGAGCTCTTCCTGCACGAGGCTGCCTGGGATATGAACACGGTCTGTCTACTCACAAGGGTCACCCCTTCAACCAGAGATTGAACCTGGGCCCCCTGCATTGGGAGCACAGAATCCTAGCCACTGGATGCCCAGGGAAGTCCCTATGAATCTGCTTGAGACGTCACTCTTCACCCATCTGACTGGTGGACACTCACGTTTGCCGAGGTGCTCTGCAGGCAAGGCCACGGTGAACAGGCAGTGGTCAGCATTGCTGGTGGGAGTGTGGGCTGGCCAAGCCCTTTGAGGGGCAGCAGGGCCGTGTCCACCAGAATTAGTCATATACAGCTCAGTAATCGCACTTGCCGGGATGAATCCCTTAGACACATGCTGGAGAGAGTAAAGCGTCGTGCGTGGAAGTTTGCAACAGCGTTTAATAGCCGCAGCCTGGAAGCAGCGCAGTGTCACTCATTCGGGGCCTGATGCAGCTGTATGGCATCTGTCCAGGACAATGCCCTGAGATGTGACACGAGAACAATCCATGCCGTGCCTCTCCTCTGCCTGAGAACCTGTGACGGCTGACTGTGGCCCCCGACTTCCCTCCCCTCCTTTGACATTCCACCTAGCTTTTCTCCAGCTGCATGGCCTTTTCCCCATACCTTGAACATGTGGGTCAGCCTCCCACCTCAAGGCCTCTGTACAAACCGTTCCCTCAGCCTCCCCAGAGAATACCACAGCTCACCCCTCACCACCATTCAGTTCAGTTCAGTCGCTCAGTTGTGTCTGACTCTGCAACCCCGTGAATCACAGCACGCCAGGCCTCCCTGTCACCACCGTTAACTCTGCTTAAATGTCACTTCTCCACAAGGCCACCTCTGACCTCTCCATCTAAAATCTAAGTCCCCACCTGACATTTCCAATCTCCATTATCTTGCTGTATGCTTTCAATTCCTTTTATTATATTCTAACACAACATGTAACTTATATGTTTACTGTCTGCTTTATGTGCCTCCCCCAAGATATAGATGCCATGGGGCAAAAATTGTCATCACTTTTGTTGACTTCCATAACCCTATGATATGCAACAGTACTTGGGCCTATTTATTGTTGTTTAGTCACTAAGTTATGTCCAACTCTTTGTGATCCTATTGACTGTAGCCTGCTAGGCTCCTCTGTCCATATAATTCTTCAGGCAAAAATACTGGAGTGGGTAGCCATTTCATTCTCCAGGGGATCTCCCAGGGGTCAAACCTGAGTCTCCTGCATTGCCAGGCAAATTCTTTACCACTGAGCTAACTGGGAAGCCCGAGTTGGCATGTGAAAAGTGAAAGTCAAAGTCGTTCAGTCATGTCCGACACTTTGCAACCCCATGGGTTATATAGTCTATGGAATTCTCCAGGCCAGAATACTGGAATGGGTAGATTTTCCCTTCTCCAGGAGATCTTCCCAACCCAAGAATTGAACCCAGGTCTCCTGCATTGCAGGTGGATTCTTCACCAGCTGAGCTACAAGGGAAGCCTCAATTGGCATGCAGTTATTATTTAGTCACTAAGTCATGTCTGACTCTTTGTGACCCCATGGACTGCAGCATACCATGCTTCGCTGTCCTTCACTATCTCCTGGAGCTTGCTCAAACCCACGTCCATTGAGTCAGTGATGCCATCCAATCATCTCATCCTCTGTTGCCCCCTTCTCCTCCTTCCCTCAATCTTTCCCAACATCAGGGTCTTTTCAAATGAGTCAGCTCTTCGCATCAGGTGGCTTTAGCAGCAGTCCTTCCAATGAATATTCAGGGTTTATTTCCTTTAGGGTTGACTGATTTGATCTCCTTGCTGTCCAAGGGACTCTCAAGAGTTTTCTCCAGCACCACAATTTGAAAGCATCAATTCTTTGGTGTGGCATGTAGTAGGTGCCTAATAAATGTATGTTTCCAAATGAATAATTGATTGAGCATGTGGTATAGAAAAGATCCAAAAGCATATTTAAGTGCAAGTGCAAGTTAAAAGACAGTAATTGTTCTGCATATAATATTTTTAAGAAATAAAGAAAAAAGATTAGGAATTTATATTTGCAGGTATATGCATAATGAAACTTGGAAGTCTGCAGAAAAAAAATGAGTATCAGTGGTCACCTCCAGGGAAGGGTGTGGACTGTACAGAAGGGCCTCTGGTAGGAAGACTGTCGTGTCTGGACCTTCATTTAAATTACACGAATATTTCTTATTCAAAATATTCAATTATGCGTGCACACACACACACAGACTGACATCAGAACCCCCAGGCAGGATGATCCTGTGTTTCAGCTGTTCTGAGTAGGGCCTGAGGAATTTGCATTTTCAGCAAGCTCTCCACCCATCCTGGAGACAGGTCCGCTGCAGACAGCACTCTGAGAACACTCCCTGCTCCCTTGTTCCTCTCCTGACCCAAGAAGCTCTACAGACGGTTTAGCGCTCTGATGGCTCCTCTGGACACATCAAAGAAGGGCGGAGGCACCAGGGCCCTTTGCAGCTAGAGTCACACTCTCCAGGGGCCTCCTGGTGTGGAGCCTCCACTTCACCCACGCGTGAACGCAGGACACCCAGAGGGTTGTCATCTTCGACTGAGGGTTCCACATGGTGGCGGTCTCTGCACTTCCAGCTCCTAAACTGTGCGCAGTGCCAGCAGAGTGGCTGCCGGGGCCCCTGTGCTCTTGGTCCCCATGGACACACTGATCTCATCCCAGCCGGTCCCCCTGTTTGCCAGGGCAACGTGATCAGTGAAGTGTCCTCTTAATTCACAGAGGAAAGGTCGTCCTAACAGCCCTTCCTGGGGGTGAGAATGGCAGTTAGGACCTGGCATGTCTACTAGAGATAGCCCCCTTCCCCAGCAAGGCCACGGCTTCACTTGATGCAAGTGACAGACACAAGTCTTTCCCTAGGTTATTCAGAGACTGGAGAAGCGAGTGTAGAGAAAACATAACAGGGCCTCATCACACACAGAAAGGGACTGAACCTGCCAGATGCTGCATATCTAAAAAGAATCTTCACTTCTATTAACCTTACATTGGTTCCCAAAGAAAGGGGGGCATTTAATAAGGGAGGAAAGTGTGCTGTTTCATGACCGCCACTTCCTTAGTGTAATAAAAAGGCACTAGACTCTCAACATTTTTCTTTCAAAAAATGTTTTTTGCACTATCTCTGTGTTAGAACTTTCAGGATGATTCTATTTCTGGAACACAGTTTCTGACATGTTTCTAATTGACTTCAAGTCTGTCATGCCTTTGACATGTTATACGATACATTAAAATTAATAGCTTCATGGGTCTTATGAGTTTCTTCCTTAAATTTCCAAAGACAGCCCTGGCTTTCTCTCAGACTGACTAATCACAAGCAATTCTGTGACTGCAAGGCAGGAGACAATTCTTGCAAATGTTTCAAAATGAGGCTGTGTCTGCCAGCGGGCTCGAGTTGGTGAGTTGAGGTCTTGAAGAAAGGGCTGGTCCTGTCTGTGCTGTTGTCTCCCCAGCAGGCCATCTGTGTGGGAGCTGAGTCACTATGGCGTAAGATTGCAGAGAAAGACAGTAGGATCACCGGACATACACTTGTCTGGCAGTCTTGGGTCTGTTCCCTGGATGGGGTGGAAAGGCCTGATTAATGACAGACTTGTTCAACATGAAAAAGAACAAAGCCCGGATTTATTCTTGGCATTCTTCTTCCTAGGGGCTTGGGGGGTGATGTAGTAATTAATTTATAGCTTTGCAGCAAGGCAACATCAGAGAAGCAGTTTAATTCAAAAGAACAATGCAGATGGAGAGTGTAGTCGAGGGTACTGGGCATAGAAGGGTCTAGAAGGAAGGTCAGGCAGAAGGTGAGTTCTTCTATAAATGATACAGATTCTTTACCAGTTACTGCCTAGGTTCACCGCCCCCCAAGGGGTCCTGAGAGACACTTATCTTGACTAAAGGAACAGAGCTCTGTGGGAAATGCTTCTGAAACCCCGGTGGAGCTTGCTTATTACCTGCTGCGGGCTGGTGGCTACCCTGGCGGAGGAGCAGGCCTCGCCAGATGTGCAGAGGGCTCAGAGGCCCTGAGGCTCGCCTGCTGTCCTCCCAGTTCTCCCGGCCCCTGCTCTCCACCCCCAACCCCGCGCTCGCCCCATTATGTCTGACAGCTCAAGCCTGTGCCCCCTGGGACACCCCTCCTTGGAAGGCACCCTCTCCAGCTCCAAGACACATATCCCCCTCCCTTCCCCAGCATCTCCCAGGACACACCTCCTCCCCCCACCAGACCCAGGCACAGCCCTCCTCCTCCTCCCAGCAAGCCCCCCAGGACACACCCCTCCCCGCTCCCCAGCACCCCCAATGACACACCTCCTCCCGCTCCTGCACACCCGGGACACACCCCTCCCCAGCCCCAGGGTAACCCTCCCCCGCCCCAGGGTAACCCTCCCCCTCCCCCAAGACACACCCCTCCCCCTCCCCAGCCGCCCGAGGACACACCCCTGCGCTCCCCAACCCGGCCCCGCGCTCAGGCCCCCTCCGCCGCAGAGTCTTCCCGCCGCCCTCGCGCCGGCTCCTGGCCGCCGGTTGCGCGCTCTCCGTGCCCGGCGCTCCGCCAACGAGAACGAATTCAGAGGCCGGCGCTGCGAGCCGCGCGGGACTGAGTCCTGAGAGGCCCGAGACGAGCTGTTTCGGGGCAGGAGGTGTGTGCGGCGCGGCCGGTCGGTGCAGGCGGCGCGGGGCCGGGGGGCGCGGGGCCGGGGGGGCGCGCGGAGTCCCGGCCGCCTTCCCGCAGGCCCGCGGGGCGGGGCAGCGCGTGCTCCCGCCTGTCCTTCCTTGTCCGTCGGCTCTGGGGTCGGGGAGGGGGTCCTGCGCCCTAGACTCCTCGGCGGTTAGAGCAGGGGTCGGGGAGGGGAGAGAGGCGAGAGGCTGGGGTCCACCCCCCTTTTCCTTTAAAAAGTGACACTTTGACCAAAGCTCTTTCAAGCGTTTGTGCTCCTGGAGCGGCTTGCACCGGTCTGGTGTGGCCCGACGTCCCTGCAGTCTCTCCATCGCTGGTCCCAGGAGAGCGCTCCCTGACAGCCTGGCTGCGGATCGGGGCTGAATGAACTTGAGCTGGAAACGCTTCGCCCGAGGGCTCGGGATGCCTCTCTCCACGAGGAATCCGGAGCTCTCTCACTGGACGCTCTTCAGTTGCCTCCAGATTGTCTGTCTGCTTGTTTTCTTGGGTGTCACCTGGTTGGAACCCTTTGTCTGGCGGAGTCCTCCTGTTCCCCTGGAAGGCCCTGAGATGGGGTCCGCGCCTTGGTTAGTGTGCAGCTGGTTGCGCTCTCAGGGAACAAGTGGCGGGCCGAGCACAACGGGAAGAATGCATTCCTGGTGACTCGCCTACCCTAGAAAGACTGGCTAAAATCTGATGGTTTTTACGGAAAGCTTTGCTGTCCCTGTTTCTTAAGTACTCCGTGTTGGTGAGTTGTTGAAAGTAGCTAATCCAGAGGTCCAGCACGATTTTATGGAGAGATTTCCCCCAAACTTCCTGTGCCATGAGCATGAAGACCCCGACACTTGGGCTCACAGAGATGTTGAAGTCACTGCCCTCCTGACGGGCAGGTGGTCTGTGGGTGGTCAAGCGTGGCCGTGGTGACAGTGATAGGCTGGGGGTGGGGAGGACTGCCTGAGGAGGGGCTGGCGCCTTCTGTTCCTCCTGGTGAAGGGGAGAGTCTCAGGGTACTGGAATGTTGTGATACACGCTGGTAGGTTACCCTGAGTCTCTTTCCACATGATGAAAAGACTTTCATGGCCCTTCTCACTCTTCCAGGTGGAGCTCACTGGGTGCTTGTTTGTTTCTGCTCCCAGTAAAGCTACAAGAGATCTCATGACCCCAGCAATTTCTAAAGGCAGGTCCTAACTCCTCACAAAGGGAAACAAGTTATTTCCATCAACTCTAGAGCCTTGCGTTTTCCTCCGGCCGTGGTTTTAGGGGCACCATGAAGATATGGACGTGCACTAGGACCCTCCCTCACCTCCTCCTAAAATGGGTGTTAACCTTGGGCGTCTGGTGAAGATTACTGCCCCTGCAGTACCAGGCTGTAAAACAGCACGTTTCTGAGAAGACTAGGCACTGGACATTAGTGCCACTGACAGCAGTGTAGTTTTTCACTGTTGCTTTAAGAATGAGGCCTGCTTTGATCAGTGTGTTCATTTGTTGCTTGTTTATGTGTTTGTGGTGTGGTTTCACTGGGCCTGTTTTCCCTTCTTACTATTGATAATCCTTCACTTAAGTGGAATCACAGACTGAAATTAGCAGCAGCCATGCTCTCTGGGGCTAAAATTAGAAAAGCCAAGGGAACTCTTCAGGCATATCCTTCTTGTCTCATAAAAGATTCTGCAGTCTCTCCTGAGACTCCCACTTTAGCAGTTACTGTAAGATACCGCTTAAATACTCTTTAAGATAGCATTTTTATTTGGACCATTTTTTCCCCTTGAGCTTTAATCATGCTTTACCAATACCTGTTGAACGTTGTTCCTCTGAGGTGCCCAGAGGCACATCCAATACATTTGCCAGCCCTTCAGACACTATACAGTTAACTCTTTGAACGCTTCCTTTAAAAACAATAAATAAATGCACGAAAACTGCAGTGGCGCTTGCAGAATACAGCCCTGGTCCCCTGATGTGAAGGCAGATGGCAGTCGCTGTGGCTTCGTTTATGCCCAGGATGGGCTTGGTGCCTTGTCAATTAATCATGAATTGAATAATGGATGCTCTTGATCTCTAGCTATAAATTGAAGGATAGGTTACTCCTGAGGTCTGGTTTGCTTGAAAACCCTTTCAGAGCCTATTGAGTGGCTCCACAGCTGGGGCCAATAAAGGCGTGACACAGAGCACAGATGGGGGAAGTGGTGATCTGCTTGGCTCCTCTGGCCCTCCATGCTGGCTGGGCTGCCGGGCACTCCCTACTCGGCACCAGGGCCGTGGGGCGGAGGAAACAGTGGCTTTCTGTGAATGTAATTAAACTTGCCCCTGCCAGCTGCCTGTGGTATTCGCGAATGTTTTCCTAAGCAAGGCCGTTCCCTGCTTTATCTGCCCGCTGTGGTTTGCGGCCCGCGCAGCCCCTTCCTGGATGGTTGAGCTCTGATGTCATGCGTGCTCTCAGCCTCGCGGGTTTGGGGGCTCCCCCCGCCCCTGCGCCCGGGAAGCGCCCGTCCGCTGCAGAACATTCCACTGCCGCGAGACCAAAGCCACCGCGTGATTTGCGGCTGGCGTGACTTGGGGCTGCTTGGAGATGATTTAAAAGGAAGGTTATGGGCGCCTGAAGTGTAGGGTAAAGAAAATATATCCACATGGCTCCAGCTTGGACTTTTAACTTTTTTTTTCAACGTGGAAATTGTTGGCTGAACTGGCTCAGGGGACTTTCCCCATATTTTGCTCTTTTATTGCTTAGAGCAAAAGAGCTATATTGTCTGTTTCTTGTAGGCCCAACCTCCGCATTATTCCTGAAACGTGACAGAGTTTTCATGCTTCAGAAAGCAGGGGACATAGGATTTCTCTGCTGGGCTCTTCACAGACTGGAGACCATTGGCAGAGAAGAGGCTTGGCTGTCTCTGATGAGGGGGGAAGCGTCCCGTGTCAAGTGAGGGGGGCTGTCAGGGAGGAAACGGGCAGGTCCAGGCAGCCCCTGTGGCCCCATGGGCCGGGCGGTCGCGGTGGCAGGACGCACGTTCCCTGGGGAGAGTGCGGAGCTGGCACCGGCCCACCTACTGAGGACGCCTCACATCGTGATCAGCCGAAGGGCATGGACTCCCTTTCCAGGCTCCAGCAGCGGTGGGGTGGGGGCGTAGAGCCCTCGGAGGTCCATGCGTCATCCCCAGGGCCGGCTGCCGTCTCCTGCCTCTCCTCTGTGCCCGACCACAAACCAGCGAGTGAGCCAGCTCTTGTGGCTGAGCTAGTTCCCAGCTCTCCGTCCAGTGTGAGCTTGGAGGAGCCAGTATCTGTTACTTAGCTTGGTGACTCACCCTCGACCTCTTCCAGTGTTCAGGGTACAGGCTGTGGCCCAACAGTCCTCTGCAGACCACCAGGCAGTGCCCGCAGGACACAGCCTGGGCCCACAGTGGCGGGAGGGCTCGGGGAAGCACGCGCACAGATGCGCCCTGCCCCTGGGCATCTCTGCGCTCCACGTCGACGGAGCCGTTCATGGCATTGCCTCCTCTCCTTCACGGGTGTGCTGCCATCCGACTGCCAGGGCAGGGCACCGAGGCAGGAGGAGCAGAGCGTCCTTGCGCTTCCCCACCCCAGGGCACGCAGCACGCGGCTGGTCCAGTCTGGTCAGACATGGAGCGTCTAGCTTCAAACCTTGCACTCCTTCCTCGGCAGCAAGCGGACCCCACGACTCTTAACCTCCATAGACTGCACTCTCCTTATTTGCAAAAATGAGACATTTGGCCTAGAATATAACAATCCATTCCAGCTTAAATTCTAGGTCTGGTGAATCACTGGCTGGAAGGGACTCTAAGAAGTCATGTAGTCATGTTGCTTGCTTCCAGCAGGACTCTATCTAAACTATTTTGAAAAGAAAATATGCCCCCCACCTCGCTTTATTATTATTATTATTTTTAACAATCCCAGAGCTGGAGAGTGTGAGTGCGTTCTGGAGAGAAGGGAGATGAGGGACGGGGGCCTAGCGTCGAGGCCCAGGGCTGTGTGTCTGGCCTCAGCAGAGGGGAGGAGGTGGAACAGGAGAGGCGAATCCTGGACAGGTTCAGGGCCTGGGGGCATCGGTGGGGAGAGATCAGTAGGGGTCATTGTGCCAAGAGGGAGAAAGAGCAGAGTGGCTCAGGAAGGACCCTCCAGTTCCCTCAGGGCTGGGGAGAGCCGGGACCGTGGCTCGGGGCCCAGGGGTCTGCTCCGGGGAAGCAGGTGTGCCATTCGCCTGTGAGTGTGAGAGCTGGTGCTCGTGCCCGCCCTCTGCGTGGGGCTGGGGGGACAGGCTCATGCCTGCGACAGTGCCTGCCGGGCCCGCCCAGAGGGGCCCCAGCCCGTCCGCCTTCCCAGTGCCAGGTGGGTTCTGGAGGGCTTCCAAGGCTCAGGGTCATTGGAGGAACGACCAACTCAGTCTCCTGTTCCCACATTACTCAGCTGACTAGGCTGTCACTTTAGAAGATGTGTCCACCTCCCACTTTCTCCTGGTTTCTCTCCCAGGGATAGATGTTGGGAGAACAGGAGCCTGAGCGATGGCGACGTTGCAACAGCTCAGTTACAGCTGAGCGCCTCGGGCTCAGTATCCCCGCCCTGAAGTGGGGAAGTAATAGCACCCCTCCCAGGAAGTTCGGCGCTCCTGGGATCGGAGGGAGGAGCGGGGAGCACCATCCACGTCTGCGGAAGCAGCGGCGTCAGGCCTTGTCTATGAGCTGTGAGTCACGGAGGCTTCTGCTTTCTCGGCCTTAGTTCCGCTCGCAGGCCCACCTCAGGATGGTGGTAGTTTTTCCGTCCTTGCTGCGTGTCAGGCACATAATCATGTTTAATCCTCACAAAAATACCATGAAGTGGGTCTGTTACCCCCATTTTATTACGTGGAAATGATGTTCTAATGAGGATAAGCATTTTGCCCAAGATCACGGGCTAATAAACAGCAGAGGGAGAACGGAAACCCAGGTAGCCCCCCCAGTCCCGTGCGGAGACCCGGGTCCTTCCCTGCCGGGCACAGCCCCACCCTCGTGTTCCAGCAGTGGCTTGTCAGCTGCATGGGGTCCTCCTCTCTGCTGCTGCCCGACCACAGCCTCCTGCACCCTCCGCGTCCGAGCTGGCTCCTTGGTCTCCCCGTGTTCCCTTCCACTTGGGTCTCTGCTCCCCTCCTCCTCCCCCAGAACCAGAGGACCCCCTGCAGGACTGTGCAGCTGGTCCCCAAGCCCAGATCAGGCCCCCACCCCCACTGCACGTGTCCTGTTTTTGCTTCCTTGGAAGGAAAATTTTTAGCATGTTATTGAACACAGAAGCCGTGTTCCCCCTGGGCCCACAGAAGGTGACTTTTCAGGCTGAGGAGGGAAGATCTGGGAGGCCGTCTGGACCATGACCTTACTTTACAGATGTGGAAACGGGGGCCCAGAGAGGTTAACTGCTTGTCCCCAAGCTCAGCTCTGGGCCAGGGCTGATTCTGAAGCCACTTGGCACCATCTTCCTTCCAGTTTTCACTGTGGTTTGAGTTGATGTTTCATCATCTCTGCCTGCCCAGGTTGGGAAAGGGGTCTTTCCTTTGCCCTGCAAGCCTGACACACTTGGGACGCTCATCACAAACCCTGTTTTATTTCCCTTAACATATGTGGCCCCACTGTACTGGCCTCCTCCTCGAGGCGTGAAGAGCCACGGTCACTCTGGATTCTGTGTCTCGTCTTGGCTCCTCCTCTGGTTTAAGTGACACCAGATCGCTTTGCTTTTTCTCAGAGTCCTGCTCGCCAGCAGCTCCGTCTTTCTTTCTGTCTGTTGAGCTGTGTCCAGCGCCCCAGGCGTCTCAAGCCGTGAGAGGCATTGCACAGGGTGTGGCAGCGACCCCGGCCTGACACTGCCTTCCCCCGGGCCTCGGGGGTAGGGCCGACTCCCCCGGGCTGTGAGTGGCGGCCAGGCCTCACTGTGTCATCATGAACCATCTCCTCGCTTGCCGGACGTGGCTCAGCCCATATGTGATGATGATCATCTCCTCCAGTGGTCGTCTGGATCCTCCCTGTGGAGCTGCTCCTTCTTTTGCTCCTGACCACATCTCCCATTCATCAGCTGCCCTGGACCTCTGACCCTGCTCTTCCGCTTCTTAGCGCTTAACCCCAGCTACTGTCCCAAGGAGCTTAGCACACCAGATGTCCCTGGGATTCACCCGTGTGGGAGCCGACCCCTGAGACTGCTGCCCCTCAAAGCCCTTCTCCCTCATGACTCCAGGATTTGAAAAGCATGGGTCCATCCCACAGCACAGGGCCTTCAAACCGACCTGAGTGGGAAGTGCTGGCTGAAATGAGAGTCCTTTGGAGGGCTTTCCAGGAGACCCACAGCCAAGGATTGTCCCCCTTAGGGACATCAGTTCAGAGATAGTGACCGAAACCCAGAGCTATCTCAGCTACAGGGCTGGAAGCCTGCGAGATTTCACTTGGGCTCAGAAACATGGTAATCACAAACCTTCACACTGACAGACTGCACTCTCTTCTCCATCAACTCAAGCACTGTCCTGTGAAGAAGTGCATTGTCCCCACTTAACAGATGAAGAGGGGAGGCTCATGAGGTCCAGTGACCCCCAGGGTCGCACGGCCATGCTTGTAACAGAGCAAGTTTCCTGCCTTTAAGTTCCTTGTGCTTCAACGGGCTTCGGTGGGCTTAAAGCTTTAGAATTCCTAAAAACCCCACTGTTGGGACATGGCGGGAGGGGTGTTGCTTGGCGCAAACACAGATTCCCAGGCTCTGACTCCAAACAGTGTTGACTCCTGAAACTCGAGGGGAGCTTTGGAATCTGTATTTCCCAAGCACTCCTGAGGTGTTATCTCATCAGAAGAAACTGTCCCTTAAACTTTCCTTTCTAGACTTTTTTGGCCGTGCCTCCGTGCTTGTGGGACCTTAGATTCTGGCCCGCGTGTTCCCCGTGACGAAGCTGGCACACAGGAGCCAGCCGTGGACACCCTACCCCCGGGACCCGGTTGCGGCTCGCAGACTGGCCATCCAGCCCTGGCTCACCCTGCGTTCAGGCCCTGCACTTTCCTCACTGAACTGCTGCCTCAGCCGTGACCCCAGGTTCTGTTCATCTCTGCGGCTCCCCATCAGAGAGCCTGCCTTCTGGAGCCCGTCCAGGCACAGCCACATGATGGGCCTGCACCTGATTCAGCAGAGTCCTGTGATGACACTCCCCGCTGCTGGCCTCACAGGTCCCTTTGGGGACCCCTCCAGTCCTGGGCACCCAAGCTGGACATCACTTACTGGACTCTCTGAGAGAAAGTCCAGCCAGCTCCCTCAGAAAGAAACCTCCTAGGGTCCTGCCACTCAGAAAGCTCATGTCCTTGTCTTTTGAAAGCCTGGTGAGTCCAGTGGGCCAGCAGGTGACCAGGGAACAGTGTGGTCAGCGTCTGCCGTGGCCCACAGCCCACCGGGCATGGCGCTGACTCCTCTTCATGGCGTGTTTCTCATTCCCCCTCCCTGATCAGACATCAGATATCCATCTGAGTGGTTGCCCAGGGGTCCGTTTCCCCATGTCTGGGCCCTTGGAGCCTCTCTGCTCATGACCCTGTTCCTGCCCCCTGGAAGTCACTGAAGGCTTGGGGTTCCCCAATCTGTGGGGTTCCTCCCTAGATCCTTTCATGAATGCTTAATCATGGAGGAAAAGCAGCCTTGGAGGAAAAGGTTTCTGGGATCAAAGCAGACTCACAGCGTGGCTGACGGTTTCCATGGACCCATGGCCTCCCAGGCTGGGGGGAAGGGGTACATGTTCCAATCGCTGCCTCCTTCACAACAGGCTGGCTCTTTGCAGATTTCTTAAGAAACATGAAGATTGTGATAGTGACACAGGAAGGAGTCAGATACTTTCACAGTCAAGGGCACAATGCAAAGACACGGTGTTTTCCCCGATTGGTCCTGGATGTCCCGTGACCCCCAGGAGGGAAATTTCTAAATAGACGCTCCTGAGTGATTGTCAGGTGTGTACGTCACCTTGTTGTGAGCAGAGGTGAGAGCTTGTAAGGAGACAGCTCGGTGTTTGGGCCGCAGGGAGAGGAATGTTTGGACCTTGGTGGAGCTCCGTTTGGAGCCTTGGAATATTATCCAAACATGAGAGCCAAAGTTTTGCTGAAATAAGCAGTTCCCTTTTATGTTATGACTTGGCCAGCTATGAAGGAATACTTGTTAAAGGCTCTCAGAGCATTATGGCGGAGTTCTCCCTGTCCTTAATTAGGTCAAATTAAACTGAAAAGGAAACGCAGTCTGGTTTGCTAACTGCTGGGAAGTGTTGCTTTTGGGCAGAATTCATACCCAGATTGTCTGACTCGAGGATAATTCACAGGAAACAATTATTTTTTCTTTTGGTTGTGATATGTAAGCAACCAACAACTTGGAATTCAGAGACTGGCTTTTGTGGCGTTAGTGGTGATGGCAGGGTGATGGCCAGAACGTCCTCGGTCAGGCTCCGGCTCTGTGCCTCGGTTCATTGCAGGCCGGGTCTGCTGTCCAACGCACTCATCCTGGTCATCATCACAGCATGAGGCTCTCCTGAGCCAGGCGTCCAGGCCCCCAGCCAGGGCACTTTAGAACTCTGGTGAAAAAGCAAAATTCCCCTCCATGAGCTGGCACGTTTAGGAAAGCAGACTGGTGAGGGGTGTCAGAGGCAGCCCGGTGACAGTTCAGGGGAGGTCCCTGCGTGTAGACGGGGGTGACCTCGCAGAAACGGGGGGCCGAGCAGAGTTCCCGCAGGGCGTCTCGGGGGGTCTCCACCCTCGTGGTCCAGTCTGCGCTGAGTCTGTCGGCAGCCGCTGTCCATGCGTCATCTCCCTTACTTTCCTGTGACCGAGGTGCCATCAGCACCCCATCTGGCTACCGAGGGACCAGAGTTCAGAAGCTGCAGGGTCCCTAGAGGGAAGGACAGAGCCAGGCTCCCGCCCAGCGCAGAGCCCTCGCTGCTGGAGGCCAGTCTCCTTTCCAAACCACGTGGAGCCTTCGGAGAGGGAACGGTTACATGAGGGCCACCGTTGGCTCCACGTGCTGGGCACGAGCTGGACAGGAGCTTTCTGGACGGTGGTGTCCTTTAGGCCTTGGTGAAATGCTGAGTCTGTCTTGGGGTTTAGACGGGGGTCCTTGAATCCCTTCCATGAACAGGCTTTTCTGGTGGGTCACCTGTCCTCTCCCACCACCCAGCATGCGTGGGGGGTGACGAAGGCTGTTGGTGGTGCAGGACAGGACACGGCAGTGTGAGTCCACGTGTGACTGTGTGGACACCCTTGCTCATGGCCCCTCTCCATCAGCCCAGAGCCCTCCTTCTTTGTCACAGAGATAGTATTTCCTTCTGCGAATAAGGAGTGTCACCCGCAGTTTCAGCAAAAGCAGGCAAGACCCCCCCGGAGGCCTTGCTGGCGGGCTCCCTGTGGAGGAGGACTCTGGGGGGCCTAACCATGAGCCCTTTGGTGCCAGAGGGGCCCCGCAGCCCACCCCACGGAGGACTGCGGCAGGTGTTTGCCAGGCCTTGGCACGCATGCCGGGGGCACAGGGCTGTCGCTCTAAGGCAGTGGCCACCTGTCCCTCCGTGGCCCATTACTATCCACCCCAGAATGTTCTCTCCAGAGCCCCTGCTGACTCCAACACGAGAGTACTTTGGTCTTCAGGCGTCACTGGTGAAGTAGTGGACACAGCCTTCCAAGGGTGAATCGAGATCCGGCCTCCGCCACCATGGTGCCGAAGGCCCCTGCTTTCCTCTGCTGTCCAGAGCTCCAGGCGGAGATTCGAGAAACGGCCACAAGATCAACAGTGTCTTAACCTTGACACTCGCAGTAGAGCATCTCAGGAGGTTAGGGTAACGTCTGCAGGAGTCTCATCATTCAAGAGTGTAGTGCTCCATGACATGTAACACGTATTACAATGTAAAAATACAGATACCTTCCCTACATAATAGTCTAAATATGATTGGATCTTAGTCCTCAAAAAAAAATGGAAGGTATTTAGGTAAATAGCATATAAAAGTATACCTATACATAAAATATTATGAAAAAATAATCTGCTTCTCAATTTATGTAGTCAAAATAGTTTGGGAAAGAAAACAAGAAACTGGAAAGGTCACCACTGAGAAGCTTGTGGGGTCATTCTCTCTTGTGGACCCTCTTTTCTTCAGCCAGCTCAGAGGTGCTTTGCTGATCGTCACATAGGAAAGGAACTAAACAGTACAGTAGGCTTTAAACATTTTTTAAAATTTTATATTGGAAGATAGTTGATTAGCAATGTGATAGTTAAGGCAGACAGCAAAGTGACTGAGTTACACATGTATATGCACCTGTTCTTTTTTTCAAATTCTTTTCCCATTTAGCTTATTATAGAATATCGAGCAGAATTCCCTGTGCTGTCTGGTGGGTTCTTGTGGGCGATCTATTTTATTTATAGTAGTGTGTATATGTTAACCCTACACTCCCAGTTTATCCCTCCCCCACCCCAGCCTTTCCCCTTTGGTAGCCATATTTTTTTTCCTAAGTCTGTGATCCCTTTCTGGTTTGTAAATAAGTTCATTTGTATCATTTTTTTAGGTTGTACATGCAGGTGGCATCATATGGTGTCAGTCTTTACTTAGCGTGATAATCTCCAGGTCTATCCGTGCTGCTACAGATGGTACTGTTTCATTCCTTTTATGGCTGCGCAGTGTTGCGTTGTACGTATGTGCCACATCTTCCTCATCCATTCCCCTGCTGATGAACTTCGGTTGCTTCCATGTCTTGGGTATCATAGCTAGTGCTGCAGTGAACATTGAGATGCACGTATATGTTTTTAATTTGTTGGCGTATAATTGCTTTCCAGTGTTGTGTCTCTGTTGTGCAACAGTTGTGAATCAACTGCATGTTGACTCACACATACATCCACTCCCTGTTCTGCCTCCATCCCTCCCACCTTGTCTGGATCTATGTCCAGGAATGGGGTTGCTGGAACATATGGTAGCTCTAGTTTTACACGTTTGAGGAACCTCCATACTATTCTCCATAGTGGCTGCACCAATTTACATTCTCACCAACAGTGTAAGAGGGTTCCCTTTTCTCCACACCCTGTCCAGCATTTATTGTTCACGGACTTTTTGATGATAGCCATTCTGACTGGTGTGAGGTGATACCTCATTGTGGTTTTGCTTTGGATTTCTCTAATAATTAGTGATGTTGAGCATCTTTTTATATGCCTCTTGGCTATCTGTATGTCTTCTTTGGAGAAATGTTTATTTAGGCATTCTGCCCATTTTTTTGTAGTAGCCTTTTAAACCCATAAGAGATCTTGGAAAAAGGTAAAAGTTAGAATTAAAATATTTCCTTGGACACTCAGTCAAGTTATTCAAAAAGGTTTGGCTGACTATATTTACAATGCAAATGAGTTTCTCTGGGTCACATTTTATAGGGAATTTATTATTCAATTTTTCTTCAGTGTGCAGGTTTATTAAAACTTTACAGAAGAAGAGATGTTTCTAAGGCTGCTAGGCAGACAGCCCAAGACAGTAGATCCCCCAATAATAAGCCTGAGGATGCTCTCAGGAAAAGAAAGTATAAATTACGTTTGCCTAGAAGGTGAGGGATGTGCCAATTCATCCTCATACATCCAAGGAGGGGAATTTCTTAGCACGAGTAGTTGCACATCAGGCATCTGCTTTCAACGGCCCCTCTTGAAGCTCCTGCTGTGTGCTGGGGTCTCTCTTCTTACACAACTTGGTGGGAAGTGCCATGGCACTGTTGTAGCAGGAAGTGACCTGTAGTCCTCAGCTACCCTCCTACCCTAGTCCCATTGTGTGGCCCTATCTGGAGTATTGTATTTAGCCTGAGTGCTCGTGCCCTTGCCCACCGTGGCCCCTGGAGGAGCCACGTCTGCATTTGTCCAGGAAGAGCTGCTATGTCCTCTCAGCTAGATCTTCACCATCCAGCCCAAAGGACGGGATGAGGCAGGGGGCCCGGACCCCCGTGGCCTGCAGGCATCACTCTGTCTTGGTCCTAGGGCATCCTTCACTCAGCAGAGCCAAGAATTTTCCTGTCAACTATTGCTTGGCTGTTAAGGAGAAACAGCAGAATTCAACCTTAATGTGCCATAGTCTATAGAGGCTCATTTCTGGGCACTTGGCATTTTCACCTACTCTTGGAAGTGAGACAAGAGAATCCCCCGGCTGGTGTGAATTGTTTTCAGCATCAGTTTGCAGCTCGAGATCCAGTCTCATGACCATCTATGTCAGTGTAGGGGACAATCTACTAACATTTGATTTTTTTAGTCAAGTCCCTTTAATCCTTGCTGGGACCATGTTTTTAGGAGGCATGCAGTGAGAACCTTCGCAGACAGAGTCAGGGCGGATGTTTCAAGCCGGGGGCAGGGAGTAGACATGGGGCGGGACGAGCATTCAGCCCTGCCCCGACACGGGACGGTGCCCATAGCTTTGGTCTGAAGTTGCAGCAGCTGGCAGCATTTTAAGTGCAGTGTGTCCAGCCTCATAGCAAAGGCTCAGTGTGCACTCCCTTGTTTCAGCCTTGCAACAGCCTTGTAAGGTGGAGACAGATAGAGTATGGGTCAAAGGCCACAAGAAGTTAATAAGTGACAAAACGATAATGCAGATCTCCTTTATTGTTCTCAGAAGCATGGACTCCTTTTCAGTTTGAAAATGCTATGGGGTTCTGATAGTACCATGCTTTTTGTTAGTTTTCCTTCTTGCTCACTTTTAACATGTTTAATGTGTATGAGGAGTATTTGCTTATGGTAAAAAAAAAAAATCATACAGGAAGCTACAAAATGAAAAGTGAAAATTTTCTAGCTTGCTCAGCATCAGTCTCTCCTCTTAATATAACTAAAAAGCTGTGCATTTCTTGTCTGCCCCCCAGAAGTCTACTGTCCCTTCTCCAATCTGGTGGTTTACTAGACAGACCATGCACTTTTAACAGGTATTTTTAAACCCTGCCTTGTGTGGGATGCCAAAGTTGAATTGCCATTTCCTTTCTCAGGGACACTTAGGGCTACATGAGTGTGTTCCTAATATGTTAAAAAGATGTTATAATGAACATCCATGTACATGTATGTGTCATGTGTCCTATGCCCTTGTATGAGCCTGACTTTCCAGAAATGAAGCCCCCGGGTCAGATGAATGGGAGTCTAAACATTAGTGTTGCCAGATTGTCTTCTTAAAAGGTTACACCAGTCCCTGAGTAGTCCCATATTAGTTACAGTCATTTTCAATGTATAGGAGTGCTTGCTTGTATTTTTCATTGCATCCACTTCTCTTTACACGCTCAAACACTTCCCAGTTGAACACTCTTGACCCTGGCCTCTGCCACCTCCTCCACGAAGAGTCCTGCACACCTTCCGTGTACCATGTGTGTGTCACAGCTGCAGAGCACAACAGTGCTTCCCGAACACCCCGTTCTTTCCTCCTTCACAGGCAGTGTGTATGTTCTGATGATATTATTTGCTAAGTTTATAAAATACTTACAAACGGCTTTCCAAAGATGAAATGATAGAGTCCCAATTTTGAACAAGCAGATTCTCTACCCCAGGGAGTGGGGGGAGGCCTTCTCAGGATCGTAATTTTAGTTCAATAAGTGCAGTTCAGAGATTGATGCAAGAAGGCATTAGGTTCAAGAGTGAAGTCAATTTTTCCTGAAGTTAGGAATAAGTCTGTAAATTCTGGTTATATGAACCGCTGAAGAATTATTGCACAGGGGTCAATAAATCATGTGCAAAGTTGTGTTAGAACCATTCTGTCTCCTCAGATTGTTAGTTACAATTACATTATTAGGCTCCAGAGTGTTGGACAAACTCATTCTTTTAGCTTTAACATTGCAGCAAACGACCTGGCAACAGATTTAACATTTTTCTTTGAAATGTCTAAGATTAACTCTTTAGTCATTGGCTGAAAATCTCTTTATAATCCTACCAGAATGCTAGAGCTATTAAATACTTTGAGTTCTTAGTCACTTAGAAGTCATAATGATACTTTTCAGAGGAAGAGGTTGGGGAGAGGAGGAATCGCTACTCCTCTCCTCTGTGGCAGGGGTCCAGTTCAAGAGATGGGAGGTCATGATGACGAATGTCTGTGTATTATGTGTACTGATCACAGGTACACATTTTGCATCCTATTCAGGAGAGTTACTTTCGAACAAAAAGTGAAAACTTAAAGATAGCGATTTGGCACAATGACCTAAGGGGCTGATTTTCCTTTAGTTTTGTTGTTTTCCCTCAGCACTGAGAATGGACAGCATATGCCAGGACAGAGGGGGGTGGGACCCTCTGCACAGAAGCTGAAAGGCTGAGAAGTTGCTGTGTTGGTGGAGGGACAGTGGGGACTGAGCTTGTGAAACACACACATGCGCACATATACACACACTCCTGTAGCGAATACAGACAAAAGTTGGGATTTTGTTACAAAAAGGGTGGTATGACTTCTCCAAGAAGTGTGGGAAAAATAAGGATGATATAAACAATGAAGGGAATGTGTAGGATATTCAGAAAGCCATCAAAGAATCATTGCAAAATAAATTCCATGACAATTGTTCTTCAGTTAAATGGCAAACATTTGTAAGTCTCTTCAGAACTCTCAAATGCTCTTTTGAAAAAGTAAACGACACCTCACTGGACTTGAATTTGCGTATGTGATGTCCTAAGACACATCTTTAAAGTTGTAGGCTCTGCACTGGTGCAACAAGGCTAAAACACGGGCCTCAGCAAAAGAGAATCGGAAACTCCAGCTTGTGTTAGTTGCTTCGTCGTGTCCCACTCTTTGTGACCCCGTGGACTGCAACCCGCCAGGATCCCCTGTCCATGGGGTTCTCCAGGCAAGAATACTGGAGTGAGTTGCCATGCCCTTCTCCAGCGGATCTTCCCAACCCAGGGATCGAACCTGCATCTCCTGCATTGGCACGTGGGTTCTTTACCATCTGAGCCACCAGGGAGGCCTCCAGTACACATCAAATAGACAAGGAATATGACTAAGTTTTGAAAACCTTTATTTTAAAGGAAATGCTCAATGTCACCTGTTGACCCACGTTTTTGTACAAAGTATGAAATTGTTTTTTAAAAAGATTGTATGGTGCAAACTGTTTAGAAACTAGGAAACATAGCATTTTGCGTGTGTGAGTTTTTGTGGGCAGGGATCCTGAATGTGTTCATGTATCCCCAGTGAACCATCCTAATTAAAAAGCACCCAGAAAGCTCATTATTGTGATTCCATTAGGCTAATCTCGTCAGTGTATCATAATCAAGAGGATTGTGCCATTCTTCAGCGTTCAGCACAGCAGATTTAGACCTTCTCTCCCACTCTCCTTCATCAGCTGTCGATCCATTGTTTGCTGAGAGAAAGGCTGTTAGGCCCAGTCTTCCTAATCTCCCAACCACTTACCCATCCAGTTCTTGGATCTTTTCTTTAAGATCCCTGCCACCTATTCCTCCAGCGTCAATAGATCTCATGACAAGGAACTCAGGAGTTCACATCTGTCAGTTTTATCTCTGGGCACAGGGAATCGTTTTAGCCATAAGAAGCTTCTGGGAACTTTTTCAGATCCTGAAAAATTGACCTGACCTCGTATGTGGGCAAGTGTTTTTAAGACCAGCTTCATACAAGGTGGAAAAGCTGGGCCGATGAAGCATTACGGGACAGTGTGATTATTCTTAGCAAAGGAATTGAGAGGAAACATGCGTGTGGCACAGCGTTTATGTGTAGCTCAGGTGTTGGAGGAGACTCTAGAGAGTCCCTGGGACTGCAAAGACATCCAGCCGGTCCATCCTAAAGGAGATCAGTACTGGGTGTTCATTGGAAGGACTGATGCCGAAGCTGAAACTCCAATACTTTGACCACCTGATGTGAACAGCTGACTCATTGGAAAAGACCCTGATGCTGGGAAAGGTTGAGGGCAGGAGGAGAAGGGGACGACAGAGGGTGAGATGGTTGGGTAGCATCCCCGACTCAATGGCCATGAGTTTGAATAGACTCTGGGAGTCGGTGATGGACAGGGAGGCCTGGCGTGCTGCGGTTCATGGGGCCACAAAAAATCGGACACGACTGAGCGACTGAACTGACGGACTGACTGACAGACCCTGCACCTGTCTGCAGCGCATGGTGAGCTCCTGTCTCCTCAGTATGGGTGAATCACTAGGATGCTAGGTAGTAAAGAAGGGCTTTCTCATGAGGTACAGACTTGAAAGGACAGAGCGGGCTTCTGGTCACTCTTCCTGTCTCACGCAGTTCTTGGGAGCCAGAGGCCACATGCTCCTGATGGCCCCGTCATGTCCTGGCTCTGCGAACCAGAATCCGGCACACGACAAGTTTCAAGAACACTGTTAAAGAACACAGTGTGTCCTGTGCAGCACACACAAGGAGGCCTTGTCAGCAGTGACAGGTTTTAACTGCAAAGGACGCATATTTATTTGCTGTGTAAGCAAAGGAACTGTTACCATGTTCTGTAACTAGTAAATATCACACACTGAAGCCTTATTCCCTCCCCCAACCAATACCTCATACTGGTTTTAGAGTTTTCGTCTTGATTTGTCTTTTGCCAAGCACTTGGAAAAAGTGCTTTTGAAGCTGGTTTTCACAGACTGTGTGTTGTGTGATTACAGTAGCTTTGGGACAGGTGGAATATAAACTCTAAATGGTGGAATATAGCAGGTGGCTGAGGGGCTCTAATTGTCTGAAAGCTTTTTCATTCTAAAAGTCCATCTGTTTTTCAAAGAGAAGGTTTCTAGTCTGTATCCAAGCCTAACATTAATTTTAATATTTTTGAAACATGTAGCCTGTTGGAATGAAATGCCAGCTGCCAGTAATTTGCTCTGAAAACCACTGCAGTGGAACCTGCCACTTTGTTCGTTGTTCAGATAGCCACATAAAATGAGGTGTGGCCGGCCCGCCCTGCAGCAGCTCTACCAGCTTGGAGCTGAGCTGGGGCTCCCCTGGAGAACAGAACACAGTCTCTGCAGACTCTGAGGCAGTATTCACTCCAGCTTGTTGGAGGAGGGCAGTTGCTCCTGAGGGGTCACCTGTTTGGCTGGAGCAGACAGGTAACTGACACAGTGTTTCTGGGCTGTGGAAGGCTCTTCCCCAAAGTCCATTCCAGGTGTGTGTCTGACGCTTAATCCAGAGTGGTATGTGATTGTATATGTGTGTGTGGTTGTGTGTATGTGCAGTTATGTGAGTATGGTTGTGCATGAGTGTGTTTGGTTATGTATATGTGGTTGTGTGTGAATGTGTGGTTGTGTATGTGTGTATAGTTGTGGTTGTGTGCTTATGAGTGGTTGTGTATGAATGTGTGTGGTTGTATGTGTGTGGTTGTGTATGAATGTGTGTGGTTGTGTGTGGGTTTGTGGCTGTGAGTATTTGTGATTGTGTGTGTAGGTTTTGTGTGTGTGTGTTTGTGATTGTGTGTGGTGGTTGTGGCTGTGTGGTTGGAGTGGTTGTGTGTGTGGTGGTTGTGGCTGTGTGGTTGGAAGTGGTTAGGGGTGTGTATGTGCAGTTATGTGTGTATGTTGTGTATGAGTGTGTGTGGTTGTGTGTAGTGGTTGTGGTTGTGTGAGTGCTTGTGATTGTGTGTGTAGGTTTTGTGTGTGCATGGTTGTGATTGTGTGTAGTGGTTGTGGCTGTGTGGTTGGAGTGGTTGTGTGTGTGTGTGGCTGCATGTGATTTGTGTGGTGGTTGTGGCTGTGTGGTTGACGGTGGTTGGGGGTGTGTGTGTGTGTGTGTGACCCATGCAGAAGGCATCCTGGTCTGGGTTACGAGATGGGAGGCGGGCACAGGCCTCAAGCTGACCCGTGAGCACTGAGCTGCACTGCTGACCTCTCACGACCAGACTGTTTCCCTGTAAGCTGGCTTCTGCACACACTGCTGGAAGGCATGCAGGGTGAGCGCCAGGGTCGGCAGTGGGATGTGGGGCAGGTGGCCTTGCCAGGAGTACCCCAGGAAAAGCTTGCCCTGCAGGCCCACGTGTGCATAGGGTCCCTGCCAGGCCAGCGTGCACAGGAACTTAACTCACACGCACTCTGCTTTCTGTGTGTCCGAGGCTCCTCAGGTGCACGTCGGCCTCTTGGAGGTTCCGGAGGCTGGGATAAGGTTCAAGGTGCGGGAGGCTGCCTCCCCTGTCTGGCTGAGGCTCCTTGGGGACGCAAGAGAGAAGGAAGGTCTTTCTCCCCTAATGGTGCACGTTTCCAAACAGGTGCGCCCCCCGCCCCCCAGCACCATCAAGGCCAGAAGCTGAGGCACAGGTCAGACACTGGGGTGAGCAGGGGTGACAGCTCCTGGACCTTGACCTTGGGAGGCATGTGCCCCTGCCGCAGGAGCGTCTTCTTGGCCTTACTCGTCAGACACCGACTCTGGGCCCTGTGGGAGCGGGGCGGCGAGGACGCGGGAGGGCCAGCTGCCCTGCGCCTGCCGTGCTCTTAGTCCTCAGGGTCCCCTAGTTCTGAGGCGATCCTTGCGTGGAACGGACCCACTGCAGAAGCACGAGCCAGCTGAGGCTGCTCCTCTGGGTCCGGTGAGGCGTCTCCTGCCCGGGCTCCCAGGCTCAGAACGTAGCCCGAGTTACCAGGCAGGTAGGTCTGAAGCGGCCTGTCGGGTCATGCTGAGCTTCGTGCTTGCATAGACAACTGCTGAGGAGGAACCTGTTTTCTCAGCTGGGATCCGTGAGTGAGCAGCAGGAGGGTTGGGGCCTCTCTCCTTTCCTGCTCCTCATGTCACTGTCGGGGAGTTAGTGGGGAACTGGGTGACCATTCAGCCCAGCCTGTGTCCACCTCACACTGGTCCTTCGGCCCGATTCTCAGCGCGTGTGTTCTGTGGTCCAGTAGGATGGCCATCCTTCTGTCTGGAAAGTGCACGTTGGCCCAGAGTTCTAAAAAGTTCTGTAGTGAAGACAGATGTTGAACTCTGTTTCCCCTGGTGATCCATAAACCTATCTGGCCCCAGAATCCTTTTCAACGGTATCTGCCCACTGGCAGCAGAACTAGTTTCTAGGGACACCTTGGAGGAGACCCAGACAAGGAAACTCAGCCCTGAAGAGAGAAGGACCAGGTCTCCTTCAGCTGGGCTGGTCTGTGGAGCAGGTGGAACCAGAATCAGACTACGGCCTGCCAACCCTAGGCCTCTAACTAATTCCACAGTGTGGAACTGATTAGAAGCAGCCTGAGAGTTTAACAGCTCCTGGCAGCACACAGACGTGGTGTGGGTCCTGCTTGCCGGTTTTCAGAGTTGTCTCAGGACCATGATTAAACATCTGTCTGCACACAGCATCCAGACGTGAGGCGACCTCTCACGGTCAGAACAAGACAAGGTCAGATCATTTTCTAGGTTCTGTTTGATCTGAGCTCTTTGGTCCTCCTCTGTTTTAATCTTCCCATCTTGGGAGACAAAGTGATGATTAGAGGTAAGAATTGTTCGATTTGAGTCTGGTTTTGGTTCAGAATCTATTTTATCATTTCCTGAGCTTTGAATTTCAAGACATCAATCTATTTATTGGTCTCTTTTGGGCTATAAGGTTAAAGTACATCTGTTGTCCACACAGATTTAGCTGTTGGCCCTTGAGCTAGGCGGTCATGAAATTATAGCCACAGTAAATTTAGCCAAGGACTAACTTCACTTTGGTCTGCCTATAAATCCAGTTGACAGAATAAACATGGTGTGTCTTGCGGTTCATGTGAACACATGTAAAGAATTAAGAAATCTTTGGTGACAAGACAAAAAATGCTCTGTAAAAGTTAATTGCCGCTTAACTGAAGATGCATAAAATGGGATGTCTGCGGCCAGCCTGCCTGTGAGCTCAGCATGAGCGAGGTTCGTCTTGGGCAGAGGTTGCCGGTTCCATGTTTGTGACGCTCCACCTCAGGACAGAGCACTGCCCTTCCTTAGGGAGCAAGGGCTCCTGGAAAACAGTCATTGCTGAACCACGCCTGTCTCTGGGCTCCTCCCCACCCTTGATTTCCACTCTGTTAGCATTAGAGAAACTGCTTCCTTGGTTTACTCCACAAGGCCGTGTGGCTGCTTGAGCTTTGAAGGGACTGCTGTGATTTGCCAGCATGCGGTCACCACAGCCGGGCTTACCAAGAGGCTCAGTGGCAAAGAACGTGCCTGCAATGCAGGAAATGCAGGTTTGCTCGCTGGGCCAGGAAGATACCCAGGAGGAGGAAATGGCCACTCACTCCAGTATTCTTGCCTGGAGAGTTCCATGGACAGAGGGGTGGTGGGCTGCAGTCCATGGGGTCCCAAAGAGTCGGGCACAGCTGAGCAGTGGAGCACACACAAACGATCACCACACACTTTTCTGAGAAGTACAGATCAGTGGAGTTGAGAAGCAAAGCAGAAATCTTTGAGCATAACTCGTCTTCCCCTTGAGCCTAAGGAAACTGCCTTATAAGAGAAAAGGAGAACTCAACAATTTTTAAAGGTTTGTATTTCATAAGCTCTCATTATTTCAATTAACTGACTTCAGAGAATTAACCGTTTTCCTTGTCCGAGTTGGGGGATATTAGTCAAGATCCACTGATGAGACTTTGTAAGTTTAATAAGTCAGATTTGTTCTTTTTAAAAACCACATGTTTAAAATTCAGGATGCAGAAAATTTCCATGACACATCACTGTGGTACAAAAAATAAGAAAACCCCAAAAAAAGGTCAGTTCCTAAAATATATATTTCCTTTCAAGTGATAGTATTAGAACAGATACTAGTCAGTGTGGAAGTTGAGTGGTGCCATATGTGGTTTTTTTAACATAAACTATCCATCTCCCATGCTGAGAAGTATAAACTCTGCTTGGCCAGTGGATTTGTTAGTTCCTCTCATTTAGCAGTTGGATTTATTGTCGTAAAGATCAGCACTGTTCCCCAGTCTTGGAGGACTGGTGTTCTGAGCTTTCCCAGACGTACAGCCAGCTTCAGTGTGCCGCTCTGAGGCTGGCTGCCAGGTGCCCAGGGCAGAAGGGCAGGAAACGGGGGAGGTGAGCCTCACACTGTCCAAGATGGAAACTGCTGGTGGTCCCCAAAGGAAGCCGCTTGCTCAGAAGCAGCTGCAGTGCCCCTGATGTGACTTATCCTCCTCCCCACTCCCTTCCCAACCAGAGGCTTCCCAGGGCTGCAGTCACATTCAGGCCCTCTCTGCCAGCATCATACTCAGGCCAAGTCAGGCTTACAGCTCACCTCCCCTTGAAACATAGAAAGTGAACAATTAAATAGTGAGCTTTTCTGGGTAAAACACCTTCTCAAATTTCAGTCCTCCCACATCCTGCAGTGCCATAAGAGAAACCTTGAATTTCTGGCACTGTCCCATGTTTAGGCTGGAAAACAGACATTTTGCAACAAAAAGAAATATACGAGTATTTATATATTAAAACATTGCTGATTTCAAAATCCCAGCACAGAATAATGTGAAGAAACATGCCATTTTACAGAGCTCTAATTACTACAATCCTTTTTTCCTATGTGTTATAATCCTTTTTGAGTAAAAGGAAAAACTTCAAGACTCACAAAGTCCGTCAATATAATCCCGTCTCTAATAAATTAATTTCAGCCCAAGTATTCTATCCAGAGCAAGATGAATCTATTCAGTCCTCCAGGTGGAAAAATCCCATGAGCAACCTTACTACTTAGCTTGTCCCTTGCTTGCTTCGCTTCAGTCGTGTCCGACTCTGCGACCCCATGGACTATAGTCCACCAGGCTCCTCTGTCCATGGGATTCTCCAGGCAAGAACACTGGAGTGGGTTGCCATGCCCTCCTTCAGGGGATCTTCCCAACCCAGGGATTGAACCTGCATCTCTTAACATCTCCAGGGTTGGCAGGCAAGTTCTTTACCACTAGCGCCACCTGGCATGGGGAGGGGAGAGCCCCAGAACAAGCTGAATCTGTAAGTGAGAAGCTATAACGAATCTTGGGGCTTTTCTGGTGGCTCAGAGGTAACAAATCTGCCTGCAATGCAGGAGACCCGGGTTCAGTCCCTGGGTGGGGAAGATCCCCTTGGGAAGGGAATGGCAACCCACTCTAGTATTCTTGCTGGAGAGTGCTATGGACAGAAGAGCCTGGCAGGCTACAGTCGCTGGGGTCACAAAGAGTTGAACACGACTGAGTGACTAAGCATACAATACAAAGCAATTTTTAAAGATTTTTGAAGTGGTTCCTATTTCCATGTGCTGGAAAAACCTAATTTCATCAGATGAGTCAATGCCTATAGTCGGTTACTTCTCTGTTTTCCCTACTACTAGTTTTCTCATGAGATGAGAAACCCAGTTAATCTGTTGTCAGTTCAGTTGCTCAGTTGAATCCAACTCTTTGTGACTCCGTGGACTGCTGCACACCAGGCCTCCCTGTCCATCACCAACTCCTGGAGACTACTCAAACTCATGTCCATTGAGTCAGCGATACCATCTAACCATCTCATCCTCTGTCATCCCCTTCTCCTGACTTCAATCTTTCTCAGCATCAGGGTCTTTTCAAATGAATCAGTTCTTCACATCAAATGGCCAAAGCATTGGAGTTTCAGCATCAGCATCAGTCCTTCCAATGGATATTCAGGACTGATCTCCTTTAGGATGGACTGGTTGGATCTCCTTGCAGTCCAAGGGACTCTCAAGAGTCTTCTCCAGCATCACAGTTCAAAAACATCAATTCTTCTGTGCTTAGCTTTCTTTATAGTACAACTCTCACATCCATACGTGACCACTGGAAAAACCATAGCTTTGAGCAGACGGACCTTTGTTGGCAAAGTAATGTCTCTGCTTTTTAATATGCTTTCTAGGTCGGTCATAACTTTTCTTCCAAGGAGCAAGTGTCTTTTAATTTCATGGCTGCAGTCACCATCTGCAGTGATTTTGGAGCCCATGAAAATAAAGTCTGTCACTGTTTGCATTGTTCTATTTGCCATGAAGTGATGGGACCAGATACCATGATCTTAGTTTTCTGAATGTTGAGCTTCAAGCCAACTTTTTCACTCTCCTCTTTCACTTTCATCAAGAGGCTCTTTACATCTTCGCTTTCTGCCATAAGGGTGGTGTCATCTGCATATTTGAGGTTATTGATATTTCTCCTGGCAATCTTGATTCCAGCTTGTGCTTCTTCCAGCCCAGTGTTTCTCATGGTGTACTCTGCATATAAGTTAAATAAGCAGAGTGACAATATACAGCCTTGATGTACCCCTTTCCCAATTTGGAACCAATCTGTTGTTCCATGTCCAGTTCTAACTGTTGCTTCCTGACCTGCATACAGATTTCTCAGGAGGCAGGTCAGGTGGTCTGGTATTCCCATCTCTTTCAGAATTTTCCACACTTTGTTGTGACCCACACAGTCAAAGACTTTTGCATAGTCAATAAGGCAGAAATAGATGTTTTTCTGGAACTCTCTTGCTCTTCTGATGATCCAGTGGATGGTGCCAATTTGATGTCTTGTTCCTCTGTTTTTTCTAAATCCAACTTGAGCATCTGGAAGTTCAAGTTTCACGTACTGTTGAAGCCTGGCTTGGAGAATTTTGAGCATTACTTTGCTAGCATGTGAGATGAATGCAATTATGCGGTAGTTTGAGCATTCTTTGGCATTGCCTTTCTTTGGATTGGAATGAAAACTGACCTTTTCCAGTCCTGTGGCCACTGCTGAGTTTTCCCAATTTGCTGGCATATTGAGTGCAGCACTTTCACAGCATCCTCCTTTAGGATTTGAAATAGCTCAACTGGAATTCCATCACCTCCACTAGCTTTGTTCCTAGTGATGCTTCCAAAGGCCCACTTGACTTTGCATTCCCAGATGTCTGGCTCTAGGTGAGTGATCACACCATCATGATTATCTGGGGTGTGAAGATCTTTTTTGTACAGTTCTTCTGTGTATTCTTGCCACGTCTTCTTAATATCTTCTGCTTCTGTTAGGTCCCTACCATTTCTGTCCTTTATCGAGCCCATCTTTGCATGAAGTGTTCCCTTGGTATCTCCAATTTTCTTGAAGAGATCTGTAGTCCTTCTCATTCTATTGTTTTCCTCTATTTCTTTGCATTGATCACTGAGGAATACTTTCTTATCTCTCCTTGTTATTCTTTGGAACTCTGCATTCAAATGGGTATATCTTTCCTTTTCTCCTTTGCCTTTAGCTTCTCTTGTTTTCATAGCTATTTGTAAGGCCTTGTCAGACAACCATTTTGCCTTTTTGCATTTCTTTCTCTTGGGGATGGTCTTGATCCATTTCTCCTGTACAACGTCACAAGCCTCCGTCCATAGTTCTTCAGGCATTCTGTTTGTCAGATCTAATCCCTTGACTGTATTTGTCTGTACAGTGGTCAGCTTCTATTGTCTGTACCGTGGTCAGCTTTTATGTTGGAATTTAAGTACAGGGAGCCCTTTGCTGGTTGAATTAATAATTGGTTGATGAGGGAATGAATGAGTGAGATTACATCTGCTAGCCTGTTTACATTTTATTCCTAATTAATACAGGCTTATTTTCATACCCTGTTTATGGCCTCAAAGTTTGACAGCCGGTCTCAACTGGCTTACTCTGACTTGAGCAAGTCTAAATACTTTTGATTGGAGATTTACCATGCTCTCTGAGGTTCAAGGTTCGCTCCTCAGCAGCTGTGGTATAGCAATGACATAGTTGCTTAGTGACTCCACCAAGATTAGAGGAAGAACCAGGAAACTTCATTACAGCTTGTTTCTATCCATAGTTTTAAAAGCTTGATGAAAGAGGAAACTAAAAATATTGAAGACGATGAAAGACACAGTTGAAGACAGTTGAAACACACAATTGTCTGTGTTTAATTGTCAATGTTTTATGGCTAAATGAGAGCTGCCTGTATCTTCAGTACGGTAACAAACCACTTCACAAGGTGGATGGCAGATGAAACGAGGCCATGTTTGCAGAGCATGTAGCATGCAATAGGCATTTAATAAAGATTCATGCTCTTTCCATTAATTTGTATCAGATAAGCTCTTAAAAGCTATCATGGCTCCCAAATCTTCTATCATCTCCTCATCCTGTGAGATGGTATGGCATGTTTTACCCATTTTATACTAGCAGCTTAGTGTTATGCCAGAAGCTGAGACTTGGAGGTACAGAATGGGTGTGTAGGTAGTCGACTGTGATTTCCCAGTACACTGTCCACTGTCCTGTCCACTGAGAAAGTGGCTTCCAGGTGTTAGAAACGGGATGAGAACACAAGCGGACGTCCTTCAGCGGAATTCTCCCCAAGCAGGCGCTAAGCCCAGGTCACGTGTCCACAGGCTGCCTCTGCACCCGGCCCTCTGTCCACCCTCTCCTCCTAATGAAGAGAGGTGCTTTCAGGATCTGGAGGAAAACCAGTGTATTTTCTGGAAGGAGACCGAGGTGAGGATGGCAGGGGTGTTTCATTGCAGACTTGCACCTCGGTTGTTGTGTGACCTGCCACCGCAAGGCACTAGGTTTCATTGGCTGAGGACACTGTAACCCTTAGTTTCATTGGCTGAGGACATTGTAATCCTTAGTTTCATTGGCGGAGGACACTGTAACCCTTCGTTTCATTGGCTGAGGACACTGTAACCCTTAGATTCATTGGCTGAGGACACTGTAATCCTTAGTTTCATTGGCGAAGGACACTGTAACCGTTAGTTTCATTGGCGGACGACACTGTAACCCTTAGTTTCATTGGCTGAGGACACTGTAATCCTTAGTTTCATTGGCGAAGGACACTGTAACCCTTAGTTTCATTGGCGGATGACACTGTAACCCTTAGTTTCATTGGCTGAGGACACTGTAACCCTTAGTTTCATTGGCTGAGGACACTGTAACTCTTAGTTTCATTGGCTGAGGACACCTTTAGTGACGTCTGCCTCAGGACGTGAGGGGACAGAGTGTCACACCTGAGCTGTATCTCCCCGCCCCCCACACACCTTTATTGCACCGATTTTGTGCATTTACGCTGTAGCTTAAGCTGTGCTAGCAACAAAAATTTAATGGAGGGTGACTTTAAGGTCAGATGGAATCAACAGACTTAGTCTTTTGCCAGGATGCTGTGACTGTGACAGTACTCTATGGATTAGTGGAAAACAGTCCATTTTCTAGATGGGAAAGTAAGCCATAAATGTATTAGGCCTCAAATAATGGTATAAAGATGTGTGACAACACAGAGGGTAGGAAATTATATAATATCAATTGCCAAGTGAATAATGCTATAAATTTTGCATTGTAGAGGAGAGAGAAACAATACAGTTTCACAAGCACTTGTGTGCAGAGGGTCAGAGATTAAGACACGCAGTTTGGTATCTGTGCTCAGGAAGCGTGGCCCTCAGGGGAGAGCCAGGGCCCTGTGATTGGGCTGGCATGGCCCACTCGTGACAGACCAGATTTTCCGCCCCTTATGTGTGTGTGTGAATCTCCAGGGTCCAAGCTGTCTCAGTGGGTTTGGGGTGAGGTTCTAGATTTTGCATTGTTTTAAATTTAGTTATTATTTTTAAACTTTGTATTAAAGTATGTTAATGTTGTGTTAATTTCTACTGTACAGTCAAGTGATTCAGTTATATGTGTGTGAATATATATACACACACATATTTTATGTTCTTTTCTATTATGGTTTATCCCAAGGTGTTGAATATAGTTCTCTATGCTGTATAGTAGGACTTTGTGGTTTATCCATTCTGTGTGTCAAAGCTTACATCTTCTAGTCCCACCCTTCAAATCCAGCCCTCCAGCAGCCCCTGCCCCTTGGCAACCACAGCTCTGTTCTCTCTGTCCAGGGTTCTGTTTCTGTCATGTAGATAGGTTCATTTGTGTCATATCTTAGATCCCACATGTAAGTGATACCACACGGCATCTGTCTTTCCCTCTGTGACCTGACTTAGTATGATCATGTCTAGGTCCATCTGTGTTGCTGCAAATGGCATTGTTTCATTCTTCTTGTGACTTAGCAGTGTTCCTCTGTATATATGCACCACATCTTCTCTGTCCATTCATCTGTGGGTGGACATTTAGGGTCGCAGTAGGTGAATATTGCTGCAGTGAATGTTGCACTGTATGCCTTCTTTGGAATTAGAGCTTCCTCTGGATATATGCACAGGAGTGGGGTTGCTAGATAATAGTTAGCTCTATTTTTACTTTTCTCAGGAACCTCCAGAGATACTGCATTTCTAACAAGTTCCCAAATGGTGCTGATGCTGCTGGCCCAGGGATCATAGTTTTCCTATAAAATCCAGATGGTAACTGTTTCAGGGTTTGGGGGCCATGCAGTCTGTCCCAACGACCCAGGTGTTGCTGCAGCATGAAGGCAGCCATAGACACTGGGTGAGTGCAGGGGCATGGCTGTGAGCACCTAAAACTTCAGTTGCTCAGTCGTGTCTGACTCTTTGTGACCCCATGGACTGCAGCATACCAGGCCTCCCTGTTGTACATCACCAAATCCCAGAGCTTGCTCAAACTCATGTCCATCGAGTCAGGGATGCCATGCAACTATCTCATCCTCTGTCGTCCCCTTCTCCTGCTGCCCTCAATCTTGCCCAGCATCAGGGTCTTTTCTGATGAGCCAGATCTTCACAACAGGAGGCCAAAGTATCAGTCCTTCCAATGAATATTCAGGACTGATCTCATTTAGGATGGACTGGTTGGATCTTGCAGTCCAAGAAACTCTCGAGTGTCTTCTTCAACACCACAGTTCAAAAGCATCAATTCTTTGGTGCTCGGCTTTCTTTATGGTCCAACTCTCACATCCATATATGACTACTTGAAAAACCATAGCTTTGACTAGACAGACCTTTGTGGACAAAGTAGTGTTTCTGCTCTTTAATATGCTGTCTAGGTTGGTCATCGCTTGTCTTCCAAAGAGCAAGCACCTTTTAATTTCATGACTGCAGTCACCATCTGCGGTGATTTTGGAGCTCAAGAAAATAGCCTGTCACTGTTTCCATTGTTTCCCTATTTGCCATGAAGTGATGGGACCGGATGCCATGATCTTAGTTTTTTTTTGAATGTTGAGTGTCAAGTCAGTTTTTTCACTCTCCTCTTTCACTTTCATCAAGAGGTTCTTTAGCTTCTCTTCCTCAAACTTACAGACTCTTAATTAGTCTTCTATGTAACTTCCACATGTCACAAACTATTATTCTTCTGAGTTTTTAATAACCTTTAAAAACATGAAAACAATTTCCTGGCCCAGGGCCATGGGGAGACTGCTGGGGGCCAATAGGCAGTGTGCTGCATGAGATCAGGGTGCCACTCCGCTGGGGTGGCCGGCGGAGCTGTCCCCATGGAACAGGTCTAACCAGGGTGATTAACTGTCATTTCTTTTAAACCTTTGTTGCATTTTTTTCATGCTCCATTGTTCCTCTTACAGTTGGTTCTTATCTTTTTATGGATGGTTAACACACTCGAGGTGATATACAGATACCTAGACTCTGGCTGGTTCTAGAGTCCACGGGGCATGACTCCTCCCAGGGCCTCTGATACTTAGCACAGTGCCATTCACACGGAGGGCACCCAGCCAGCCTGTGCTCTGGAGACTTCGATGTGCTGAAGGTACCCTTCACTTGGCTGTGAGGAGAGTAGCCCCGGGGTGGGATGAACGTAGAGAGCTGCTGAGAGGAGCGGGGAAGCAGGAAACACTTGAGGGCTGCGTAGGGAACAAGCAATCCATGCAGGATTCTGTAGGAGTGTGGTAGAAGGAGCTGGGCCCAGGTTACAGGAAAGCAGACCGTAGAGACTGAAGTTGAGGGGACAGTTCACGTAGGGCAGCGTCACGTGCGCTCACCTGACACGGGCTAGAGAAGGAGTCCTCAGCGTGTCAGCGATGACAAGGTCAATTAGAAGACTTCAGATCAAGTAATACTTAAGCCACAGCCAGTCCTCGGGAGTGAGGACCTGGATTGTGCCCGTGGAGAGAGCAGAGAGGAAGCAGCTAGAAGACGGTTCTAGGCCGGAATGTTCTCCAGGACTTTCTGGAAACAAGAAACCACCAACTGCCCAGAATCAAGGAATACTGCCCTTATCAATTGCCTCAAAAGCAGTATGCCTTGCATTACATGATTGCTCAGTTGGCTGGTTTTTCAAATGGTTTTTAATTCCCAAAGTTATGGCTGCTGTTTTGTAAGTATCCTGGGCTTGTTTTTTGTTTTGTTTTTTAGTATAGTTTCTGTGGTTAATACACTGAATACTAGCAAACCTGCTTCTTTTATTACTTTTCAGTTCAGTTCAGTCGCTCAGTCATGACTGACTCTTTGTGACCCCGTGAATCACAGCACGCCAGGCCTCCCTGTCCATCACCAACTCCCAGAGTTCACTCAAATTCATGTCCATCAAGTCGGTGATGCCATCCAGCCATCTCATCCTCTGTCGTCCCCTTCTCCTCTCACCTTCAATCTTTCCCAGCATCAGGGTCTTTTCAAATGAGTCAGCTCTTCACATCAGGTAGCCAAAGTATTGGAGTTTCAGCTTCAGCATCAGTCCTTTCAATGAACACCCAGGACTGATTTCATTTAGAATGGACTGGTTGGACCTCCTTGCAGTCCAAGGGACTCTCAAGAGTCTTCTCCAGCACCACAGTTTGAAAGCATCAATTCTTCAGCCATCAGCTTTCTTTATCGTCCAACTCTCACATCCATACATGACCACTGGAAAAACTGTAGTTTTGACTAGATGGACTTTTGTTGACAAAGTAATGTCTCTACTTTTTAATGTGCTATCTAGGTTGGTAATAACTTTCTTTCCAAGGAGTAAGCGACTTTTAATTTCATGGCTGCAATCACCATCTGCAGTGATTTTGGAGCCCCAAAAAATAAAGTCTGTCACTGTTTCCTTTGCTTCCCCATCTATTTGCCATGATGTGATGGGACCAGATGTCACAATCTTAGTTTTGTGAATGTTGAGTTTTAAGCCAACTTTTTCACTCTCCTCTTTCACTTTCATCAAGAGGCTCTTTACTTTTTCTTTGCTTTCTACCATAAGGGTGGTGTCATCTGCACATCTGAAGTTACTGATATTTCTCTTGGCAATCTTGATTCCAGCTTGTGCTTCATCCAGCCGAGTGTTTTTCATGGTGTATTCTGCATATAAGTTAAATAAGCAGGGTGACAATATACAGCCTTGACATCCTCCTTTCCTGATTTTGAACCAGTCTGTTGTTCCATATCCAGTTCTAACTGTTGCTTCCTGACCTGCACACAGATTTCTCAGGAGGCAGGTCAGGTGGTCTGGTATTCCCATCTCTTTCAGAATTTTCCACACTTTGCTGTGACCCACACAGTCAAAGGCTTTGGCATAGTCAATAAAGCAGAAATAGATGTTTTTCTGGAACTCTCTTGCTCTTTTGATGATTCAGTGGATGGTGCCAATTTAATGTCTTGTTTCTCTGTCTCTTCTAAATCCAACTTGAGCATCTGGAAGTTCAAGGTTCATGTACTGTTGAAACCTGGCTTGGAGAATTTTGAGCATTACTTTACTAGCATGTGAGATGAATGCAATTATGTGGTAGTTTGAGCATTCTTTGGCATTGCCTTTCTTTGAGATTGGAATGAAAATTGACCTTTTCCAGTCCTGTGGCCACTGTTGAGTTTTCCAAATTTGCTGGCATATTGAGTGCAACACTTTCACAGCATCACCTTTTAGGATTTGAAATAGCTCAACTGGAGTTCTATCGCCTCTATTAGCTTTGTTCATAGTGATTCTTCCTAAGGCCCACTTGACTTTGCATTCCAGGATGTCTGGTTCTAGGTGAGTGATTACACCATTGTGATTATCTGGGTCGTGAAGATCTGTTTTATGTGATTCTTCTGTGTATTCTTGCCACCTCTTCTTAGTATCTTCTGCTTCTGTTAGGTCCCTACCATTTCTGTCCTTTATTGAGCCCATCTTTGCATGAAATGTTCCCTTGGTATTGCTAATTTTCTTGAAGAGATCTCTAGTTTTCCCCATTCTATTGTTTTCCTCTGTTTCTTTGCACTGATCGCTAAGGAAGGCTTTCTTATCTCTCCTTGCTATTCTTTGGAACTCTGCATTCAAATGGTTATATCGTTCCTTTTCTCCTTTGCTTTTTGCTTCCCTTATTTTCACAGCTATTTCTAAGGCCTTCTCAGACAGCCATTTTTCCTTTTTGCATTTCTTTTTCTTGGGGATGTTCTTGATCACTGCCTCTGTCCATAGTGCATCAGGCACTCTGTCTATCAGATCTAATCCCTTGAATCTATTTCTCACTTCCACTGTATAGTCGTAAGGAATTATATTTAGCTCATACCTGAATGGTCTAGTGGTTTTCCCTACTTTCTTCAATTTATTACCTTTGTTTTCAGATTTAATACAGACAGATACCTATAGTATGCTGTCTAAGTGCAGAAAAGTCTAGTCTTCGGTGACATTAAAAGGAGGCTAAATCCAAAGACTTTTCTAGAGCTTCAGACTCAGAGAACCTCTGACACTGATTAGGAGCTAACTGGACAGTTGTCAGTCCTTTCAGTCATTAGCAGACGTTCCTTCATATTTCTTTCAATCTCATTTTGAGGGGAGGGGGTTAGGGAAGCTTCATTTTTTTTTTTTTTTTGGTAAAAATCCTGTTGAGAGTTTAAGGTGTTTAGCGTGTGAGGAGGAACCCTCATGAAAATAGCCCGGCCTCTTGCCGCCTCCCACATCGCAGGCCCAGAGGATGGAAAGGGGTAAGACCAGCAAGAATGAATTGCTGACCACCATGGCCCCTGCCCACACCATGGGGCTGGGTGTGCCACTGGAAGGGTCTCCAAATAGCAGCAGCGGTGTGGGCGGTATTCATCTGCCCAGCTGGCAGCTCAGCAGACACACTGCTGCCCAAGGCCATAGCGTGACCCTCAGTTTCCCTGGACATATCACATCTTTTGAGTACCATGTTCTTGTCACTTTCATACTGTTTTCTAGAGAAGAACAATAGATGAAATTGTAACAGATGAGAGAGGCATTAGTGATAAAAATTTGTAAGACCCTTGGAATTTGTGTTCCTTTCAGTTTGTAACTGGCGCTTTCCCAGCTTGATGATGTCCCTCCGTTCCAGGTTGATGAAATTACAAGACGCTTTATGATGAAGACCCAGGGGAGTGGTCTAGCCATGCATTTCATGGTCCCAGATGTAATAGCGCTCAGTGATGTCAGGAACTCGAGTCTCTTTATCAAGCGAGCGTTTCATTCCGCAGCAGCCCACCTCTCGCTAATGCTTTATTGTTGTAAACATCTTGTTTCCTTCTCTCCCTCCCATCCTGCAACTCCTGTTGGTCGGCAGATGGTTCTGTGAGGGGAGTGAGCTACACAGCAGTCCCGACATCCAGATCCTCTGGGACGGGGGTGACCTCCACACCCTGGTCATCGCCGAGGCCTTCGAGGACGACACAGGACGCTACACCTGCCTGGCCACGAACCCCAGTGGCTCCGACAGCACGTCCGCCGAGGTGTTCATTGAAGGTACCCAGGGGTGCAGGGTGTGGGTGGGAGGGGACCCATCACTTCTTATGAACGTGACTTTCCAACTTCGTGAATCAAACATCAGTTGTCCCGGAAGCTTTATGGGTAAATGAAATTGTTCTGACACTTGGGCATACATCAATGATGTCTGATGTCAGCATTTGTTCTTTTTCATTTAAAACATTTCAGCTACATGAACTTAAATTTAGAACATTAAATATCCGACTTATTTTTAGTTTCTCTGGTAGATAAAGAATGGGAACATACTGAAGTACCAAGTCTGTCAACCAAAGTTCAGCTCTAAAGACTTAGGATATCATTCACGGGAAAGTTCAAGGATTGAATATTTTTTAATATTCTTGTTTTTATTAATTGTAGACCTCTTTCAGTGTCTGACCCTGGATGCCATGGTCTCTAACTTGATTTCACTGAATGTGGTCTTTAGCATGGCAGCCCCCCACACTGCAGTCCTGTTCCGCCTTTGGGGTCCCTGCATAAGCTACTTAACATGGGGAAACACCCCCAGTTACACCAGCCACGTGTGGTCGCGGGTCTGGCTTCAGATTCCGGTGCTGATGGGAGGAGTGTTCTGGGTGGAACCAGATTAAAGAGCCTCCTGGAAAGTGCTGCAGGAAGCTGGATCCTTGCCCCTGTGAAGTCAGGGTGATAGCTTTTTTAAAGCCTGATTTTGGTGTATTTTTACCTCTAGGAATAATTACATGAGATGGGAGAGAATTTCACATGAACTCTTGGGCTCTTCTTATGACTGAATGGAAAGGACGGTTCTGCATTCCTTACTCCATGAGACTCGGGGCATCTCTGTTGTTTCCTGAATCTCGTTGCTGTTGCTGTCAGCGTACAGTATGGGGGTGGTTACCAGGGGCTAGGAAATTTATAGATTCAGAAACCCCAACAAAACCATCCCTAAAAGTGTAACAGCTTACTGGTTGGAAACTGTCTAAATTTCACTGTCTTGTGCATCAGACTTTAGAATGGTACAGAGAAAATTTCAGCTTAAGAACAGTAATGAACTTTTTCTCCTTTTGTTGGCTAGGAACCGGGCACTGGTCTTCATTTCTACGTGGATTATCTCATTTAGTGCTTAGGAAGATCACCCCCTTCTGTGGCTGAGGAGGCTGAAGCTTAGGGAGACTTGTAGAGCTCCAGACCTCACACACTCGGTCTCTCATGCACACAGAAACACAAACACACACTGTCTCTCACAGACACACCCTCACACACATGCACACACACGCACACTCACACACACACACACACACACACACTCTCTCACACACACACACACACTCTCACACACACACCTGAGCCTCAGGGACTAGACCCAGGCAGGGTGAGTCCTTCGTAGCAGCCACAGAGGAAGACACAGTGAACTCAGGATCTTGGGGCCACTTGGTCATCAGCCCATCCAGCACGGGCCTGGGATGTGCGTCTGGAACATCTCAGGACATCAGTGAGCTTTGGGGCAGTGGCCATGTGTTCCCCGAGAGGCCCCTGGAGGGCAGGCAGAGGTCTGGGTCCTGGGTGGGGACCCTTGCTGGACAGGCTAGGCCTGTACCTTTGCTCAGGAATGCTCCAGGAGGGGAAGGGCCTGCCCCCAGCAAGCCTGGAAGACAGCAGAGGTGGCAGGGGAAGTCGGGAGGTCTTTCTGAGGAGTGGCATCCGCCCTCAGTCCCAACTCTGAGAGGAAGTGTTGGAAAGGCCGAGGGGAAGGTGCTCCAGACGTGGGGGCATGGGGGTGTTGCCGCAGGAGCAGCAAGTGTGTCCTGGAGCAGAGGGGCCAGCTGGGCACTGGCCAGCTCACACGGGATGTGGGGCCTTGTGGGCGCCGTCAGCAAGCTGGCCGTTACTCTACATAAAATCATCACTTGTGAAGGTTTACACTGAAAAGTCAGAGTACCCGATTATGTTTTTAAACTGAAGTTTGGCTTGTAATCGGGAGCCCAGTAAGATGCGTGCTGCAGCAGGCCCGAGGAAAGATGGTGGTGCTGGGGAAGCATGCTGTAGACAGAGGGAGAGGCGGTCAGCCTCCCCAGCCACGTGGTGGGGCAGGCGCGGGCCGAGGGGCCATGGCAACCAGCAGACCCAGGGGTTTTGGCTTCACCATTGGTGTGGACGATGTGGCCCGTCAGTGAGATGGGGAGATGGGGAGTTGGGCACAGCAGGGACTGGGTGGCCTGTGTGCATGGCATCTAGACGGCTGAGTGGACACAGGTGGGCAGGGGAACATGTGGGTATAGTTACTGCCTGGGGTGAGGACATGTCCTGGAAGCTTCAGGAGGTAGATGGTGGCCCAGGGCACAGGACCAGATGGACCACGTCTGAGCCGAGGATGACCCCCAACCTGGGTGCTCCAGGACAAGGAGGGGTGCCGGCCAAGGAGCACAAGGGGGGCCCTGAGCGGGCGGAGCAGGTCAGTGTTTGAGGAGGCAGGGAGGGAGAGCCGGCCAACTCGGGCCCCCACTGCAGGAGGTCTCTCGTGAAGGACGAGGATGCACAGCTACGGGTGCTGATGGCGATTTCCACAAGAGGGGCCATGAGCACTGGAGGGACCAGTGCACCGAGGTCCTCGGACTCGGAAGGAAACTTGGGGATGCCTGGGTGGTGCCCGGAGGTCCTGCCCAGACACCACAGGACTGGGGCCGGAATTGGGACCGGAGCGCAGGGTCAGGATACTTTTTGCAGTCTGCTTGGTGGTTTTCATAGCAGAGTTTAACTAGAGTCTGTGTGAAAGACTTCCTTTCCCTGCTGTGAAAATAATCCAAGAGAGAAAACAGACCCTGCAGAGGGAGACAGAGTACGGTGCCTGGGGGCCAAGTCTGGGAAGGGAGAAGGAAATAGACTCCCCCAGCAGTGTGTGGGCAGTGAGGAGCTGCTGTCAGCAATTTCATGGTGGTACCCACATCCGTGGATGCTCAAGTCCCCGACGTTTTTGGCACCACGTTTTTCCACTCTTGTCGTGGAAGACAGTTCTTCGAGGGTTGGGGGGGGTGGTTTGGGGATGATTCAAGTGCGTTACATTTGTTGTGCACTTTCTTCCTGTTAGTATTACGTTGTGATACATAATGAAATAATTACACAGCTCACCATGGTGCAGAATAGGTGGGAGCCCTGAGCTTGTTTTCCGGCAACTGGATGGTCCTATCTCGGGGCAGTGGGAGGGACAGGGACACCCGGAGTGTGTTCTCATGTCCAGTCTACTCCATCTTCTCGTTTTGGTTGCTGTCAGAAAGCCCTGCTTCACAAAGATGGGATGTTGGAAATGGAAGCAGGCTTTTCAGTACTTTTGTAGAAACCTCAGCATATTCCACCTTGACTTTAATCCAGAACGGCTGGGGATTTGAAGTTGTATCAGACGTAATCTTAAGGCTACCATCATTTGCAGTCTCAAGCAGTTGATCCTCTAGCATGGACAAAGTTGATTCACCTGGCCTGTTCACAGATGGGTCATGGGTCCGTTCCCTCCCAGCTCCCGGGTCTTTTGTGGTTGGAAAGTAATGCTCAAACTGCTTTGAAAAGCTGAGATAGGTGATCATGCTCTAGCTGGGAGAAAGAAGGCCGTGGCTCAGTCTCTTTCAGAATCTCTGCTAATGTTTGAATTGTCCAAACTCACTTGCTGCCCTCGTGATTCCAGTTCGTTCTGAACACAGCTAATTCATCTGCCAACTTGAGCACAGCTGAAGTGACAGAACGAGTTCATTGAACAGGTTGAATATGTCACACAAGTGAGCAAGATCTATGACCCACTCTGTGTCACAGGTATGTGCTGCCAGCGGTGACAGTTTCTCTAGAAGAAATCTCTGGAGTGGCTCTCATAACTCAGAGACTGGCCAGGGGCCTGCCTTTAGAAAGCCCTCTCCCTTCTGTGTACAAGAGCAGATGTGTGCGCTTGGTGTTCACCTCCTCACAGGGCTGTGCCAACAGACGTGAGTTCAGGGCATGTAATTTAGTGTGGTAGATCATTTTAATCACATCCTGCAAAGCACTGTTATGTTCGGGTGACATTTTCTGGCTAGCCAGCATTTCTCTGTGGATGACACAGGAGGTAGACATATCCAGAAGTGAAGTCTTTGACCTAGTAGTGAAACCAGAAAGCCTTCCAGTCTTGGCAGTTGCTCCGTCCATGTATATGCCGATACAGTGTATACTGACCCACAGTGACCCACTCCGTTTCCTGATATGTAGTCACTGCAAGACTTAACAGTTCAGCAGCTGTGGTGTTGGCTGGCAACAGAAGTGCATGTAACTCATCCTCTTGCACATCCTCCTGGAAAGCATGTAGCACAGAAACAAGCACTGCTGTCTGTTGCCCACGTCAGCAGACGCGTCAGCCTGGACTGCGTCCCACAGGGACTCAGTAAACCCCCTAACAGTCCTGCCCCACCTCCCTCTGCTGTTTCATCAGCTCGTCTAGTTACCATGCTGGCCAAGGAGGAACACGTGCCACCTTCTGAGCTGCAGCGTCTCCAAAAAGTGCAGGACAGACGTCCTCAGCAGCAGGCGGGATCAGCTCCTCGCCGGTAGTGAAGGGCTTCTTAGCTTGAGCTGTGCGGTTAACCAGTAAGAGTGATGCTCTCAGTGCGGACACATTAGGTGAAGTGGCGATGGCGCCCCACTCCAGTCCTCTTGCCTGGAAAATCCCATGGACGGAGGAGCCTGGTAGGCTGAAGTCCATGAGGTCGCTAAGAGTCGGACACGACTGAGCGACTTCACTTTTACTGTTCACTTTCATGCATTGGAGAAGGAAATGGCAACCCACTCCAGTGTTCTTGCCTGGAGAATCCCAGGGACGGGGGAGGCTGTCTATGGGGTCACACAGAGTCGGACACGACTGAAGTGACTTAGCAGCAGCAGCCCTTCAACAATTGCTTCTGTTTTCTGTGTTCATGTTTTTTCTTTTAAAAAATTCCAAAGGCTTGTCTGTGTTTTAATTAGTTATGCATGCATTTTTGGCTGACCCGGGCCATTGCTGCTGCGCAGGCTTTTCTCTCGCGGTGAGTGGGGCCCTCTCTAGCTGTGGCATGCGTCATCTCACTGTGGCGGTCACTCTTGTTGCAGAGCGTGGCTCTGGAGCGAGGGCTTCAGTAGGGGCAGGGTGGCGAACACCCAGTTACCTGAGCAGGGCGCCCACCCTCAGTAACAGCTGAGAAGCTGCTGTCTGCAGGCAGACAGCCAACTGCAGAGACACGTGTAGTGTGATTCTGTTGGTGCAAATATGTGCACAGATATACAGTCTCCCCTCATCCGAGGTCTTGGGGAAAGTGAAAGCTGCAGTGTAAAAATATTAAACAGAAAGTTCCAGAAATAAACAGTTGACCACTTTTGAATTTTGCGCCACCTGAGCAGTGTTGAGGAGATTGCTCACCTCAGCTTCGGCCCCTGGGCCATGAGTTATCCGTGTCCCGCCTGTCAGTCACCAAAGTTGTCAGTCTGAGGGCCCGGGGCTTGTGTTTACTGACCATAATCTTAGAAAAAATGGCCCCACAGCACCAGGGGAGTGATGCTGGAAGTCTGGACCTGCCACAGGGAAGCCACGCAGGGTTCCTTCAAGTGAAAGGTGAGAGTTAGTGAGAAAAGGGGAGAAAACCATATGCTGAGGCTGCCAAGATGGATGGTGAGAATGACCCTTCAATCCATAAGGTAGTGACAAAGGCAGAAGAAGTCCACATTGCTTTGCTATTATGTGTCAGACCCTAAAATCTGCAGCCAGTGTGTGAAGGCATTGAACTTACACGGTAAGATGTTTTAAGAGAGAGACGCCACAGTCGTAGACCTCCATCGCCATTATAACTGCAGTGCAACCACGCTGTCATGGTTGCTCTGTTTCCCATTGGCTGCTGTGTTCTTCAGCTCTTCCTGTGCCCAAATTGCAAACTGCACTTTATCTCAGGTATGTCTGCATAGGAAAAGTACAATTGACAGGGTTTGGCGCTGTCCGTGGTTTTGGAGTTTGGGCACGTATCCCCCGCTTGTGACAGGGAGGTCCACTGTACGCTTGTTGATACACTCAGTTCATGTGAAAATTACAGCCAGACTGTGAGCATACGCAGGACGGCGGCAGGGACGGGATGCACTGCTGTGCACTCTGACGTCACACAGTTCTGTGCCGCTTGGTTACTTTCCTGTTGTTGTTCCGTCCCTCAGCCGTGTCTGACTCTTTGCAGCCCCATACACTGCAGGACCCCAGGCTCCCCTGTCCTTCACTGTCTCCCGGAGCTTGCTCAAATTCACAACCGTGGAGTCAGTGATGCCATCTAACCGTCTCATCCTCTTTCGCCTCCTTCTCCTTTTGCCTTCAATCTTTCCCAGCTTTACTTTTCTATAAGCATATATTATTTTACTTTAAGATATTCTAAATAGATAATTTAAATAACTCATGTTCAATATGTCTCATAAAGGAATTATCAAGAATGTACTTCGAACCATTCTAAACATCACCTAACATCTCTTGTAACAAAATACATGCACATTAAAATGTAAGTACAACCTGCCTTTTGGCCTGAAAACTCAGCAAGGTGACCCTTAAATTAACCACAGCAGTGAAGCAAATGAACTTGGGAGGGTATGATCCAAACTTAGAGACCCCCCCACCTTTCAAGAGTGAAGCCACAGTCAAGTTCCAACTGATCAGAGTCAGAAGGCATCTCCTCATTAATGAGGAGTGAGGTATTGATAATCCACACCACATAATCTGGGCTTCCAGGTGACACAGTGGTAAAGAATCCTCCTGCCAGTGCATGAGATACAAGACACACAGGTTCAGTCCCTGGGTCGGAAACATCCCCTGGAGGAGAAGGTGGCAGCCCATGTCAGTGTTCTTCCCTGGAGAGTCCCATGGTCAGAGGTGGTGGGTTACACTCCATGGTGGTGCAAAAGAGTCGGACATGGCTGAGCACACATGCGGCTGCTACTGCCGTGCATCTGCTGGAAAGAGCTGAAGTTCAAGGCCATGGCTGTCTGCACACACAGACACACACACTGATTCCGTAGTTTCTAAGCCGTTTAAAAGTATGCTTATGATGCCCAAAGGAACAAAAATGAACTAGTAATAAATCTGACACTAAACACACACTGATTTGAAGAAAACGTTTTCAGTACTTCTTTTTTAAACTGATTATCTGAAAAAAACAGCTTATGTAAAAATGGTATGAAACATTCTCTATTTCAAAGTAAGACTCTGTATGTTACTGTCTGATTGAAGACTATTACCCTTGGAAGCGGATACAGATACTACCTACATCTTTGTTGTTTTTTTTTCGCTCAGGTGCCAGTTCAACAGACTCGGACAGTGAGAGTTCAGCTCTCAGGTTGACAGCTGGAGCCATGCCACAGTAAGTGTACGGTCCCGTCAGTTTAAGTGGAAGTGTCAGCCGCCTGTGCTCAGTGACGCCCCGTGGGTTGTGCGATGAAGGCAGAGGTCAGCCGATGTCAGGCAGAGACCAGATGCTTGAACCTGGAACACAGTCTTTGACTTTTGAACTTTGAAACCTGCATTTCGTCATCAGCGTCCCAAATCTAACCATCCACAACGTTAGTTCCGATGAGAGCTGACTGCTCATAAATGTTTAGAAGCAGCAGTCACGTTGAGAGAAAATTGCTTAAATCTTTACTAAAATGTAAATGACAGACAGCTTATCACATAAATTAGAAAATATCTAATTAGGCTAGAAATGGGTTTCCATTTGGATAAAGTGTATCTCCAGTTAGGTCATGAAAATCTCAAAATTTAATTCTCCCTACAGAGACATACAGATTATTAGTAATATGTTAGGATCTTAATTATTTCGCAAAGATGAAATCTACCAAGATTTTGTAGAAAACCCCATGAATATTGAGACTGTGCTAACAAATTTGTTTGATTTACTACTATATACATAACAATCACAGCCATTCAGCATCGAATTATCACTGACCCTTCATGTTAAAGAGGGGCCTCCCTGGTGGCTGAGTGGTAAAGAGTCTGCCTGCCAATGCAGGAGACATGGGTTTGATCCCTGGGTTGGGAAGATCCCCTGGAGGAGAGCATGGCAACCCACTCCAGTATTCTTGCCTGGAGAATCCTATGGACAGAGGAGCCTGGGGGCTATAGTCCATGGCGTGGCAAAGAGACATGATTAAATGCTAACTGACCATTTGTGTTAAAGGGCTCTTAATAAGATCACACACTCTGCTACCTGTTCATTCAGACAAGGATCTCAAGTTTAGTGAAGTTACATGACTCACCTGAGATTACACAGCCTGTGACTTAGCAAAATTGGGCCTAGAAACAACTCTTAACTTTTATGCACTAAGAAAAGACCACAGTCCAAGACATTCTCAACTATACACAATGGGAAACTGGAACGAAGAGCAGTTGCTGGGCTGAAAACCAACCACCAGAACTTTGAATTAAATATAGAAGCCCAGTCCTAAACATTTCCTAAACATATCTGCTTACTGCTATATACTTGGCTTTTCTAAGTATTATCTTTTCTCTTAGGATTTTCCAGTTCAATACCTTCTGCTTTCTAATAAGAGCTGAGATACATAGTTACATAAGCCACTTTCATCTGTGTGTTTGTTTTGCTGATGACTGTGGGGGCCGTCTGAATATACACTGAGCACCCCTGTTCTAACTCTGGGTTGTGGGTCTGCATTTCTGAAGCAGTTACAGTTGAAGCAGATTGAGCAAACATAAAGAAACTGGCCTGTTCTATGAAAATGTTTCAAAGAATAATTCCTGCTTAGGAAATTCTGACCCAAGAGACTTCACTCCTTACTTTCCAGAGCTCAGAAGAAAACCACTTCCGTGTCCTTGACCATTGGCTCATCATCTCCAAAGTCAGGAGTGACCACAGCTGTGATCCAGCCTCTGTCAGTCCCGGCTCAGCAGGTGAGCCTTATCCACAGTCCGAGGGGAGTCAGACTCTTTAGCGTAAAGACCCCAACCAGTCCTCCCTCGAAATATCTCCTCAGTGGACACATACCTGGGAGAAAAGACAATGATTAGTTAAGTTCTTCCTTTTAATGCACTAAAAATAATTTTTAATCCGAGACACACCACTGATTAATCAACATCTGCGTTTCCTTTGGGAATTTCTTTTTCTCACAGCTAATACTCTGATAAAGTGGTATCTGTCTTGGCTGTTACTGCTTGATTCTCCCTCACGTATGTGCCATCTTCCATGTAGCCAAATTCGTTAGCTCATTTAAAACAAAACAGAAAATGAGAAAAGTCCACCTTATCCACAAAGTCCACCTGATAGAGCTCAGAAGTCCACCTGTCCTGAGAGTTTAACAGATAATATAGGGATATTCAGATTCCTTCACTTCACTGTGCATTTTCATCCTGCTTTCGTTTCATTGTAAGACTGCTTTATCCAAGAACAACAGTACCCACGATTGGGTCATTGTAGTGAATTCACTTTGCAAACACAGAAGACCTGAAGCTTTTTTTAAGTAAAAAACTAGAATATCGGTATCTCTAAATCAAATGTGATACTTAGCCTTGGTGCTATGATGGGCATCTGTAAACCCAAGACCCTTGCAGCGTGAGCTCGTTCTTGAGTCATAAGTGTGTCTTAACGAACATCAGTGTGCCCTCCAGCCACTGAGTGCCCGTGGGTGTTTTACAAATTACAGGGCTCCCCTGGTGACCCAGTGGTAAAGAATCCGCCTGCAGTGCAGGGAGACCCGAGTTCGATCCCTGGGTTGGGAAGATCCCCTGGAGAAAGGAATGGCAGCCCACTCCAGTACTCTTGCCTGGAGAGTTCCGTGGACAGAGAAGCCTGGCGGGCTACAGTCCATGGGGTCGCAAAAGGGTCGGACACGACTGAGCGACTAGCTCTTACTTAGGTACTCTGTGGTATGTTGGGTATGCGAACCGTAGAGAAGCACATCTGAGATGAGACACGAGGAAAGAGCCAAGCGGTAGAAGTCACTCAAGGCGGCCTGTGTAGTAGAAACTCCCTGTCAGCCCCCAAAGCAGAGTGGGATTTGCAGAAACCGCTCTGTGAACCAGCGGACTGGTTTAGTATTCGCTATGCAGGTGCTGGCAGGTGTGCAGTGAATGCTTAGCCCTGTCAGCGGCCATGCTGTCGCCTGTGTGGGTCCGTCTTTCCATGGTTTGCATGTTCCGAGTCTGACCCACATGCCTCTGCCCTCCAGGCCCCCAGCCCCACCTTGTTCCTCTGCCGGCCGGATGGACCCGCTGCTGCCTGCCTGCCGCCTGTCTTCACCAAGGTCAGGCACCTGCATGTCTCATCCTGAGTTTGCTCTGGGCCTTTGATTCCATTCCCCTGTGGCCTCATGTATAGTCTTTAAACATTAAAACAAGTGATGAACAGGTTCTTATCGAGGTTACCTCTGGGGCTAAACAGATACTCGGTGCATAGCTGCTGTGTGACCATGATCACATAAAGGTCTGAGAAAGGAGGCCTGATAGAAGTCAGAATAGACTGGGAAAGCCAAACAGTGTGTGGGAGAAGACAGAATGATGGATGGGAACCTGGGAAACCAACAAGGTTTGTAGATGGTTTAAAAACCAACTGACAGATGTTCAGTTTGTCTCAGCAGGTGTTTTGCATCGCCAGGCATGATGACATTGGTCAGCTGGTCAGCTCAGCTCAGAAATGGTCCCATGGGTGTCTCTCCCCTGTCTCCTTCCCACCTCTTTCTGAGAAAATTATAAATTTTATAATTGGAGTTGAGTTGACTTACAGTATTGTGTTAGTTTCAGATGTATAGCAAAGTGATTCAGTTATACATGTACTTTTTTTCAGATTCTTTTTCCTTATAGAGTTTTTAAAAATATTGAGTAGAATTCCCTGAGTAATACAGTAGCTTCTTGTTGGTTATTTTATAAAGACCGTAGTCTGTGCATGTCAGTCCCAATCTCCTAATTTATCCCCACCCTCCCCGTCCCCTTTGGTACCAGTGAAGTTTGTTTCTAAGTGTGTGGATCTGTTTCTGTTTTGTATGCAAGTTCACTTGTATCATCTTTTGGGCTGAAAGATATTTAAAAGGCACAGTTGAAGAGGTGCCCCATGCCTGTGCACCAGCATACTGTCAGAAGTCATGCCCCCAGGCCGGTCTCTACGCTCAGTGGAATACAGCTCACATTCCAACAGATCCCCATTTTTATCGATGTTTGTTGTTGAACTTGGCAGTCTGATTCTAAATCTTTTGTGATTTAGAAAGTGGCAGAGAGCAGCCAGTTTCCTCCTGCAGGGGCAGGCTGAGAGGGTGTGAGGATCTGAAACCTGAGGACTCCCTCGAGCAGAGTGCCAGGACGGCAGGGCTGGCTTACGCCTGGACAGACAGACAGATGAGGCCCGAGAGTGCCCACAAGATGCCCCAGCAACACGAGGCTCCCTGGGCGGGGCGGGTTCTTCAGAGGTGGGCCCCGGCCTCAGCCGCCTCACAGGATCAACCTCAAGTAACGGAAGACGAATGTGACAGTGGTTTCTGTGGTCCGTTATCTGAAATCTGCGCATCTTCCACAAGACAGCCGAGGAGAGTCTCTGTCTTCGTCCAGGGAGTGATGCTTCCTCCTAAGCCAGCCTGCAGCCAGCTTGGTTAAAGACTTCTTCCTGCAGAGTGTTCACGGAGGACACATTCGATGAATGAGGTTTGTCGACAGCAGTGAGGGTCCACCTCCCCTACCCAGGGTAAAATACCCGAAGAAGGAAAAAGTCCCTTCCCGCCTATGAACAGCGGTGTCGGGATAACAGCCCACGGGGCATCCGTCCGTCCGTGCTCAGAGCAGGAGTCGTTCACAGAGCAGCCGGCACGAGCATTGCATGGCACTCAGGAGCTGTTCACGCGCAGCCCCATCCATGAAATCTGTGTGACCTGCTGAGTTGTTGTCGGAACGCTGTGGGCTTTGGAGCCAGGGCCCCGCGCACCTCCGGGCTGAGGTGTCACACCCGTCCTAGGGTACCCGGCGGAGAGAGACCTGAGACTTCCCTTTCCTCCCGCAGGGCTGCAGAACTCCTCTGGCCCATCCTTGTCCCTGCAGCACAGTCCAGCTCCTGGGCAGAGACCCCAGCACACTGTCCCCTTAACCCCAAAGGAAGCCAGGAGGTGTGCTTAGAGCCTAATAGAAAAGGAAACCAGGAGTCCGCATTTTTCTAAAGCTTGAGTTTTAAGTCGCGAACAGCAGAGTAGCTGTCCCGCCTGCGGTACGGGCCTCTCCCTCCTCGCGGGGGCCTGCAGCACCCTTCCCCTGGGGGCAGTGACCCTCCCTGCCCTGCCCCGTCCTTCAGGGGCCTAGGCTCTGCCAGTCCTTGGGCACCTCCATCCGTGTCCCCCCACGCCCCTGGTGGGGGTCCCTGAGGTTGAAGCCAGGGCCACCGACCTGGTAGGGACTGCATCTCATGGGCCCCAGGGACACGCTTGGGGCCAGGAGAGCAGCCACACCATGTGGCGTTTCCCCCTGGAGCTGTGGACCTTGCAGAGAGTCTTGGTACCAGGTGGACCTGACAGCACACGATGCCCTCCTGTGGACCTCAAATCCCCAGGGCCCCAGACCAGCCTTCCAAGGTCAGCCATGTTGATGTGGCTTTGGTCAGGAGAAGAAGCTCACTCAGGAGGAGCCGTGCGGCAGACCTTGGGAAACTACAGAGACTTGTGTGTGTGACGTGCTTGGTTTCTACGCAGGTCCTCCCTTTGTGATTTTCCAGTATGAACAGGAGGCACAATCCTAGGAGCAAGCCAGAGGCCCCTGGGCGTCTGGAAGCTCACACGTGGAGAGTATTTGTGCAGCGTCTGTACCGCGCTGAGAATGCTCCCTGGGCACACCGGGGACATCGATGACTGCCTCCTCACTAGCGGGACCCGAGGGCAACATCTTCCCTGCTGGTCTGCGAAACACTGCTCTCTGGACTAATCAGAAAGTGGAAGTCAGTTTAAAGCCACAGACTTTTCTACATTTAAAACTAAGAATGAAGAGAGAATGGACTCAGAAGTAGGTAATAATATTCACCTTTTCATTTACCAAAAAAGGCCTTTGGCACCAAAATTCTCACCAGGTACATTAGACTTTCCCACTTCTGCCTACATTGTGGACTTCCAGGGTTTCCACGGGGCCAGAATACATGCACTGCAGGCCATTTGCTACAGGATCTGTTATTCCCCAGCACACTATTGGCCATCTCTTGAGAAAAATGTAAAATAAAAAGCAAAAAGGAAACAGGAAAAAAAAAAGCATACTTCCTAAGATGAATTTGTTTGCTTTGGTTCCATGCATAATCATTTATTGTATCTGACTTACTTCAAGAGCTGTACGTGTGCTTTATCGGATGCGATACCCTGCAGGCACACACGTAGGGAGCAGAAAGTTTCAGTGGGCCCGTGGCCAGGCAGTCCTGGGGGAAGGAGGCAAAGGAGGCACCTGGAGGGGCCAGTTATTCCTTTGGTTTTCAGTAGCCGGTTTACAGGCTTTGGCTCTTTGCATCTATGAAGCCACACTCATTTCTGGTCTGTTGGGCTGTAAAAGTTTCTTGGTCTGGAGCTGGAGTGGGTGGAGCACCGGGGTGACAAGCGGGGGAAGTGCTCCCGTTTTATTTCGCTCGGAACCTGCAGGTGAATGGAATCCGGAAAGAGGTACTGGTGCGCCTATCTGTGGGGCGGCGGTGGAGACGGCCCGGGGAGCGGGGTCGGGGGAAAGGAGAGGGTCAGACGGTGGAGAGAGTGGTGGAGAAACATGTCCTCTGCCACAGGTAGAATAGATCGCCAGTGCGAGATTCGCTGTGTGACTCAGGGAACTCAAACCGGGGCTCTGTGACGACCTAGCAGGGTGGGATGGGGAGGGAGGTGGGAGGGAGGTTCCAGAGGGAGGGGGCATATCTAAACCTATGGCTGACTCATGGTGATGTTTGGCAGAAACCAACACAATATTGTAAAGCAATTATCCTCCAATTAAAAATAAATTTAATTATTAAAAACAAAGAGCCTGCAGATGAGGAAATGCCAGCCCTCCTTCTGGTGCAGCTGCCCCAGGATGCTAGTGGACAGAGGAGGGTCCTGGGGGGAGGTCGGAGTTTGGGGCACAGATGGGAGACCCAGGTTCAGTCCCTGGGTCGGGGAGGTCCCCTGGAGAAGAGCATGGCAACCCACTCCAGTATTCTTGTCTGGAGAATCCCATGGACAGAGGAGCCTGCTCTGGTGGACACGTGGCATCTCCTTCCCCTCCTGTGTGGTCCCCCGGGACTCTACCCCCAGATGGAGCAGGGGTGCATTGCACCAGCGCATCCTCGTGTTGATAAAGATAGGTCATGCCGACACTGAGAAGTTCCATGGGTAGTGGAGCCACATACTGCAGGGCAGGTTCAGGGCTCCTGCGGGCCCCGGGACCTCCCGCACTTCCTCACCGGGGATACAGTGCTCTCCTGACCTGAGGAGGGGTTCGTGTGCATGGTGCCCACCCTGTGCTTGCTGCCTGGAGCTTGGGAACTGTTCCTCTGTGTCATGAGACTGTGTCATGTGAGCCCAGACCTGACACGTGTGTCCCGGTGTTTCAGGAGCTGCAGAACATCTGTGCGTCCGAGGGCCAGGTGGTCGTGCTGGAGTGCCGTGTGCGCGGCGCGCCCCCGCTGCAGGTCTGCTGGTTCCGACAAGGCAGTGAGATCCAGGACTCACCGGACTTCCGGATCTTGCAGAAAAGTAAGGAGAGGGGCCCCCTCGCAACACTGCCCACAATACCACCCCCAGGGCTGACCAAGCTCTGTCTCCAGTCCAGGAGAACCAGGAAGGGTTTAGTCACTGACATGCATGGATTTTTTCTTTGTTTCGTTTTTTTTTTTTTTTGGCATTTTATTATTTTTTAATTATTCCTCCCTCTTGACCCTCCCACCCAAGCCCACCCCATAGATATTTTTTAATTTTTATTTTTATTAAAATGTAGTTGATCAACAGTACTGAATTAGTTTCAAATGTACAACGAAGTGATTTAGCTATGCATATACATACATCCGAGCTTCCCTGGTGGCTCATATTTCAAAGAATCTGCCTGCCGTGCAGCAGACCTCAGTTTGATTTCTGGGTTGGGAAGATCCCCTGGAGAAGGGGTAGACTACCCACTCCAGTATTCTTGCCTGGAGAATCCCAAGGACAGAGGAGCCTGGCGGGCTACAGTCCGTGGGGTTGCAAAGGGTTGGCCAGAACTGAGTGACTAAGCACAGCGTGCCTCCGTCCCTCCTCCTTTGGCCTCTTGCTCTGTAAAGGCCACTACAGAGTATGGGGTACAGGTGTTGCTGTGCAGGAGGCCTAGCTGTGTGTCTGTTTGTGGACAGTGGGGTGAGCTGCGTATGTTTGTGACCTCAGAATGAGGGGACGTGGGCTCCAGCACATGCAAGCCATCCTGCTGGCTGTGGGCCCTCACGCGCCCTGACTGAGGTTTTGTTTTCTTCTTCCGCAAAATCGCAGATCCACATTTGAATTCAAAGTTCGGCCAGTCATCTTAGGAGGCTCTGAGCCTTCTATGAACTGCAGTTGAAAACCTTGCTAGTGAGAGCTGTTAAGGGAATTTTAGTTTATTTACGGGAATATAAATTGGTCTACCATCCCTCTTGTACGATGGGGCTTGTCTGCAGTGTTCCTGCAGACATGTCCTAGACAAGGTCACAGGAACGGAAACTGACTCTAATGCTCTGTTTTGATTTCTTTTTTCTCATGTGGGGAGCAGAACCTCGATCCACAGCTGAACCTGGTAAGAAGCTTTTCCTTTTTTCTCTCTGCTAATGCATCTCTTCAGTTTCAATAGTTCTTTGTTTCCGTTTTAAACCACACGCAGAACAATGTTTTTGCAGTTCCCTGGAAATGTGAAACCTCCTTACAGACAATCTCTTCTTTATTGTGGGGTCTGCATACTGCATTTTACATCCAGTTGTTTTATTAGTGAAACATTAAGTTCCATTCAGATAAGGAGATCAGGCTCAGTGACTTAAGCCTTTTAAAACCATGGTCTTTTATACTCAGAAAGCAAACTAAGCTAGAGATGAAAAAGCATCCTGCTACGATGCGGCACATTTCTGCTGAACAGAAGACACCACCAGCTAGACTGCAGCCTAGAGATGCGTCTCCTGGGAGAGCAGCCTGAAGGTGTCAGCGGAGTGACCCCAGGGTCTCTGTGTGTCCTGAGGGTCAGCAGAGCGACCCCAGGGTCTCTCTGTGTGTGTGTGCTCCCTGAGGGTCAGCAGAGCGACCCCAGGGTCTCTGTGTGTCCTAAGGGTCAGCAGAGCCACCCCAGGGTCTCTGTGTGTCCTAAGGGTCAGCAGAGCGACCCCAGGGTCTCTGTGTGTCCTGAGGGTCAGCAGAGCGACCCCAGGGTCTCTGTGTGTCCTGAGGGTCAGCAGAGCGACCCCAGGCCCTCCATGTGCGCCCTGCGCCATGACCACCTCCTAGGCTGCAGCAGGATGAAGGCGTCCCACCCTGCGTGGTCTCACTTACACATCCCTGGCTCCATCAGAGCCATGTGCTCCAGAATCTGGGTCTCCTGCCCTCCGCCTCGCTCTTACTCTTGCCTGGCTTCTCACAGACAAAACTGACGTCTAAAGAGAAGCAGAGATTTCTGTCCACGTGTTTCCTAGCAGGTCCTCCTGGAGGACACTGTCTCAGTGTCTTTCCCAGCAGTGACGTCACCAGCTTCCGTCTTCTTGCTGAAGGTCAGGAATGACGTGTCTCTGCTTCACCACAGTCATGTCTCTCAGGAGCCAGACTCGGCTCTGGCCCTTTTTGGAGAGCTTGGAGGCTCCTGGTCAGAAAGGCCGTGGTGGTCCCAACGAAGCTCTCATACCCCAGCAGAGGGCCTGAGGGGCAGAAAGTGAGCCAGTTAGGATCCAAACATGAGGGATGCTCAGAGCACCCTGAGGGGAGACTGGACTGGATCTGATGCCTTCCACTTTCTTTTAAATCTTTACAGGACAGCAGGTGATTTACAATATTGTTAGTTTCTGCTGTACAGCAAAGTGAATCAGCTATACGTACCCAGACTACAGTCCATGGGCTCTCAGAGTCGGATGCGACTGAGCAGCTAAGCGCAGCACACACACACATCCTCTCTGTTGGTCATTATAGAGTGCTGAGTGGAGCTCCCTCTGCTATCCAGCAGGTCCTTATGGGTACCGGTTTATGTGTCCTGGTGCGTACATGTCAGTCTCAATCTCCCAGTTTATCCCTTTCTCCCTTTCCCCTTCGTAACCATAAGATTATTTTCTACACCTGTGACTATACTTCTGTTTCGTAAATCAGTTCATTTGCACCATGTATTTAGATCCCACGTATAAGCAGTATCATGTGATGTCTTTCTCTGTCTGACTTACTTCACTCAGTATGACAATTTCTAGGTCCACCCTTGCTGCTGCTGCTACTGCTGCTCAGTCGCTTCAGTCGTGTCCAACTCTGCGACCCCATAGACGGCAGCCCACCAGGCTCCCCCGTCCCTAGGATTCTCCAGGCAAGAACACTGGAGTGGGTTGCCATTTCCTTCTCCAATGCATGAAAGGGAAAAGTGAAAGTGAAGTCGCTCAGTCGTGTCTGACTCTGTGACCCCATGGACTGCAGCCCACAAGGCTCCTCCGTCCATGGGGTTTTCCAGGCGAGAGGACTGGAGTGGGGCACCGTCGCCTCCTCCGCTGTTGCTGCTAACGGCATTATTCCATTCTTTTTATGGCTGAGTAAGAGTCCAGTGAATGCATGTGCCAGTTTTTATCCACTCCTGTGTCAGTGGACATTTAGGTTGCTAACATGTCTTGGGCTTCCGTTGTAGCTCAGTCAGTAAAGAATCCGCCTGCCATGCAGGAGACCCAGGTTCGATTCCTGGGTCAGGAAGATCCCTTGGGGAAGGAAATGGCAACCCACTCCAGTATTCTTGCCTGGAGAATCCCATGGACAGAGAAGCCCGGCCGACTATAGTCCCATGAGGTTGCCAGAGTTGGATATGACTGAGCGACCAAACTAACTAGTACTATGTCTTGGCTATTGTGAATAGTCGTGCAGTGAACACTGGAGCGCAAGTGTCGTTTTGAATTATGGTTTTCTCCGGATATATGTCCAAGAGTGGGACTGCTAGGTCATTTGGTAGCTCTCTTTTTAGTTTTTTGAGGAACATCCAAACTGTTCTCCATAGTGGCTGCACCAGTTTACACTCCTCCGGCAGTGTAGGAAGGTTCCCTTTTCTCCACACCCTCTCCAGCATTTACTGTTTGTAGACTTTTTGATGATGGCCATTCTGACCAGTGTGAGGTGATACCTCATTGTAGTTTTTATTTGCATTTCTTTAATCATTAGCGCTGTCGAGCATCTTTTCCTGTGTTTTGGCCATCTCTGTGTCTTTTCTGGAGAAATGTCTCTTTAGGTCTTCCATGTTTGATTGGGTTGTTTGTTCTTTTGGCTTTGTGCTATGTAAGCTGTTTGTAGATCTTGGAGATTAATCCCTTATCAGTCACTTTGTTTGCAGATATTTCCTCCAGTTCTGCAGGTTGTCTTTTCATTTTGTTTATGGTTTTCTCTGCTGTGCAAACGCTGATCTGATGCCTTCTTGTTATGCATTACTCCCAGACCCAGTGCCCACATGTATAGTCCCCGCAGCAGGTACTGTGGTCACTTTCCAAATTATGGAAATACAACTGCATATTTTGCCTGTGACATGGTTTCATATAAAATTGATGCTGTTTAATGATGATGCTGTTCCCTGATAGAGGGAACTTCTGAGGCTCAGTCTCCTGTGTGAACTGGTGTGGAAACCCTATGGGAGTTAGGGCAGATCTCTTACATTGGTATTTTAGATAGACTAGAGATAGATGAATGGATATAAAAACAGGAATCAAATTTCTCCTTTACCCACAAGAGAGTTTGTATGAACAAATCTATGGAGAAGGTTACCTCTTGATACTTTATTTATTTACAAATGAAACTAAAGTCTTGGGCCAAACATTCTGAAAGAATTTCTGGTGGAATGGATTAAGTGCTTTTGAGGTTGCATTTTGGATTCTGTTTCAATTCATGCAACTTCTTTCATCATGTTTTATCCATTGTCATCACCTACATAGGTGATGTGATTTATTAAATGTCTCTTGTGATCTGTGTTGGAAAATCATAAACTAAGCGTCATCTGAAAATTCAAAACACGGTTAGAAATTGCTTAGTTCAGTTTCTGAGTATGTGTGTGTTTGAAAATTGAAAACACTCAGTATGCCAACTAAGAAGGATTTGGTGAGGAGGGAGGGAAACGCCACACACTCCCACCCCTCACACAACACACACACCTGTCTGTGATGTTTGCTGTTTTGCCTCTAGAATTTGGTTGAACTATTTAGTAAAACCAGTGCTGAGCAGCTTCATGGGGTAGTCTGACCTCTAGAATGTCTTTGAATGCTTTGGGTTTAGTGACAAATCATGCCAGGGAGAGCAGGATGTGGAGGGCCTTCCTTATAATCGGCACATCCCCAAAACATATGGAAAAGTCTGCCCTTTCTGTGCTCGCTTAAGTTTCCTATTTTTCTTTTCCCTTCAATTTGATCTGGAAGCATTTAAGAAAACAGATTCCTTCATTCCAACCACAATAATAGCATTTGCTGAAGACAAGTATCAGTATTTTTTTGGTCGAACAGTATTTCAAGCAAATCTGTCAATGCAAGGCAAACCACATATATAGTCATCAGTTATGGAAAAACACACAGCTAGTTTTCTCTTCAGAGAGGGCAATGGCAACTCACTCCAGTACTCTTGCCTGGAAACTCCCATGGATGGAGGAGCCTGGTGGGCTGCAGTCTGTGGGGTCGCTAGAAGTCGGACACAACTGAGCGACTTCACTTTCAGTTTTTACTTTCATGCATTGGAGAAGGAAATGGCAACCCACTCCAGTGTTCTTGCCTGGAGAATCCCAGGGACGGGGGAGCCTGGTGGGCTGCCGTCTATGGGGTCGCACAGAGTCAGACACGACTGAAGTGACTTAGCAGCAGCAGCAACAGTCTTCTCTGACCTCTGGTAATTCCTCCACAATTGTGTTCCTCACAGCACAGCTGGATTGCTCTTTTCTTTCATGGAGGACTATTACAGTATTTGGCTTCAGGAGTCTACCCTTGGCATGGAGAATTACATAAAATCCATAAACATGAACAACGATCCAAGTGACTGCTTACATGAGCTGTTGAGTTAGAACTTCAGAACAAGCAAATGTTAACACATATTTGTAGTTGAACAATGCGCTGGCTTGCCTGGCAAAACCACATACGATTATGATTCCTTTACTGGGAGGTGGAGGTCTAACATTGACCTTGAAGTTGACTGATGCTTCCAGGGTAGAAAACTCAACTTGTATTGAACCTTCTACTTTCCGTAAATGACTGGATGGATAGCTCCATCCCACGGACAGACCTGTGAGCTCTTCAACCTTTTGGCATGTATGTAGGAACCGGCTTCCCCCTGGCTATTTTTTAGCCACTGTTCAATGGAGAGGAGATAAATTTTGTTAAAGGACTAGGTTGTTGGTCTCCAAATGCTAAGCCGTGAGATGGCTGAGATTCAGAGCGCATCCAGCCTTCCCCGCTGCCTGACCCACGCACTCTTGTGCTGTCCTCCCTGGCTGGCCTCTTCCCTTCCTTTCTTTCCCCGTTTGCCCCCTCACTTATTTATATGTCTCTTTTTCTCTTCTCTTCATCCTCCTTCCTTTCTCTTATTCGTGGGTAAGATAAAGACCTGGAAATGAAACTGAAATTCACTGGTGCCTGGACGCAGCCCCTGGAGGGGTTAGATGTTTAGATAAAGAAGGAAATAGCCAATTCCCTCCAGTTGTGTTACACAGTGGAAGCAGGTTTTTCTCATCACTCCTGCCCTGCGTCAGTCTGATGTGTCTCCACGGCCTTCTCGTCTAGACAGAGGTCTGCCTGCATCCCCATCTCCTCAGCGGCTCAGTCCACAGCAGTCAGTGTGCTCAGGATCCACATGTCTTTCAGAGAGCCTGCCCCAGCCTCCTTGACATGTGACCTTATCCTGATTGAGTCCTTCAGAGACCTGCGTATGGGGGGGAAGGGAGGGGAGCAGGGCACAGAAGACCCGTGTGACAGCTGTCAGCACCCAGGCCCTGACTCAGCTGTCTGGAAATGGCCACAGACTGTATTGAGTTACTCCTACATCATTGTCTCATGGCGTGCAAAATCCAGACTCCAAAAACGTGTCTTATTGGTTGGGGGATGGTGCCTGAGAAAGTGCCTGCTCACCAGGGCCACCCACCCTCCTAGCTCCCAAGAGTGGAAGCCTGAGTCAACCTGTGAATGAATTATATTTTGTTACATGAAGTGAGGTGCTGAGTGGTCGGAGGGTGACTGTGAGCATGTTTGAATGCAGTTCCAGGTTAAGATGGTGGATTAAACAAAAGTGGGTTGGATAAAGCCTATGGTTCCCAAACTGTGTGGCCAGACACCACATGTGCCACACCTGCCAGCAGAGGTGCTGGAGATGGTGGAGATTTTCCACAAACACAGTCCTTGACATATAGATAAGGACTGCTGGCTTGAAACAGCTCTGCGTCAATGTTCGACATTCTGTGGTCTCTTTGGTAATATGATGTTGTTGTTCAGTATCTCAGTCATGTCCAGTACTTTGCAACCCAAATGGCAACCCACTCCAGTGTTCTTGCCTGGAGAATCCCAGGGATGGCAGAGCCTGGTCAGCTACCATCTATGGGGTCGCACAGTGTCGGACACGACTGAAGCGACTTAGCAGCAGCAGCAGCAGGGCTGCAGCACAACAGGCTTCCCTGTTCTTCACCATCTTCTGGAGTTTGCTCAAAATCATGTTCATTGAGTCGATGATGCGAGCCAACCATCTCATCCTCTGTCGTCCCCTTCTCCTCCTGCCTTCAGTCTTTCCCAGCATCGGGGTCTTTTACAATGAGTCGACTCTTCACATCAGGTGGCCAAAGTGTCAGAGCTTCAGCCTCAGCATCAGTCCTTTGAACTTTGTGAAACTGAGTTTTTGGTGTATGTGTGATAAAGACCAAGTCCTGCATGCAAACCAGTGTGGGCGTGAGGGGAGGGTGGGGTCCAGTGCAGACTGTGAAGGGAGGGCGGGGTCCAGCGTGGACCGTGGAGGGAGGGTATGGGTCCCGAGTGGACGTGAGGGGAGGGACCAGTCCAGCGTGACTCCAGGAGGAGTTGTGCGATGGACCAGGGTTGAGCACACATACACTCGTACACACGAGTGACCATGGTGATTTAAGAATAAAATACTGATATTTTCCTTCAATTTATGTGAATTTTTATAAACAGTAACTTAAGACCTAGATATTATTACATTCTTGGTAAGAACTACTTAGCAAACAAGACTGTTCACTGCATCTTTTGGTTTGGAATACCATTAAAAATTGCTGAGACACTTAGGGTCTTGTGAACCAACAGAGTCTGGTTTAATGTCTGGGGAGTGAGGGAAAGACTTGAAGGAGGAGACAGGAGGACCGCGTCACTCTGAGGACCTGAGACCTGCCTCCCCCTTGGCCCTGGGAAGGCCGGCTGGGCCAAGATGCTGGGGCTCCTCTCTGGGCAGTTGGAACACCCCGAAAGAAGAAAAACCCACCCGTGACAATCCAGGAGTTTCTCCAACACAGAGTCAGCTACAGGAAGGCCCGGGTGCCTGGAACTCTCTGCTGCTCCGAGCTTCACACGGCTCAGAACCATGAGGATGGGAAGACATCAAAGCCGGATGGAGAAACTGCCCTCTGGGGTGGTACAAAAAAGTAGGATCAGCTCCCCAGAATGCAGCGTGGAGGAAGCAGACTCAAGAGAAATGGTGAAACAGCAACGCTATTGTCAGATAGACAAGAGAATCGGCACATCCGGGAAGCAAAAATAAAAATACAAGAGCTGGGAGGAGGGGAGGGTGTTCAGAAAACGAGGAGTTCATGGAATGAAAAGACTGGGAACAGAAACAAAAGCTGGGAAAATGTCTGACAAAGGAGGAGGAAAAGACAGAGGAGGGATATAAGAGAGAAAAGGAATGAAAATCAGACGGTAGAGAGCCGCCGGGTGGACCGCACATTCGCCGCTAGGATTCCAGGGGCGAGGACGAAGGGGCGGGATTATCAGTGATGGAGGCAGTCAGTGTCCAGCCTGAAGGGACCCTGAGCGCACAGTGTGTGCAGACACGCTGATGGCCACGCTCCATGTGAAGTCACAGCGCCCGGAACGGGGCCACGATCACCCCACGCCGAGGAGGCAGCCTCGGCGCGCAGCAGGACGTGGATCAGAGAGCCCGGGCCCTGCGCGCGCTCACAGCACACAGCGCTGAGGCAGGCCTCCCACGTGCTGCCGTGCGGTGCCCCCAGCGCAGAGCCGGCCTCTGGCTCCACGGAGCGGCGCTCGGGCTCCGTCAGACTCGCGGGGCTCAGGGTGCCCCGCACCACCTGTCCGCGGGGTGTGCTCCCGGCAGCGCGACAGCTCACCGGCCGGAGCCAGACGCAGGGCGGGAAGCAGCGCGCCAGCGGAGGCGGGCAGAGCTGGGGGCACCCACGGGGCACGGCCGCGTTGGGATGTGACGAGGACAGACACGGTGAGGCCTTCCCCACTCGGAGCTCAGGGCCCGCGCGCGTCTCCTGCCCTGACGACAGATGATGGGGGAGGCGGGCACTGACCCCAGGCCGCGTCCCTGCTTGGCCTGACGCCCGTCCCTGCCTGCGGGATCAGCTGGGAGCACACGTGCACCTGCTTCTGGACGTGCTCTGCTCTGACCCAGAGCTGAGAGCAGAGAGCCGGCGGGTTAAACTTCACAGCGGCCACCTGACAGGCGCAGACCCCGCCGGGTCTTCTGGCCAGCTGTCCCGCCTCTGCCCGTGCGCAGCCCTCCGCACAACCCCCCACCCAACCCGCAGCCCCAGATCTCCCAGGAGACCCTGCGGCCGTGGCCACTCAGGACCCCTGTGTGCTTTGCTGAACACTCGGGAAGCGCAAGCTTTTTCTGACAGTGGCAAGTTGGCCTCTCCTTTACACGAGGAGATAAATGCTTGTGCTCAGTCATGTCTGACTTTTTCAGGTGCCATGGACTGGGCCCCCCGGACTCCTCTGTCCGTAGGATTTTCTCAGCGAGAATACTGGAGTGGGTTGCCATTTTCTTCTCCAAAATGCTTGTTAGTCAACATTTAAGAACTAAGTGAAGTCAGAGAAAAATAAGTATCATATGACGTCACTCATATGAAATCTAAAATAATGATGCAAATGAACTTACTTGCATCACAGAAATAGTCACAGATGTAGAAAGCAAGCGTCCGGTTACCACAGGGGAAGGAGGCTGGGAAGGGATAAGTTGGGAGCTGGGGACTGACGTGCACACACCACTATATGTAAGATTGGTAACCATCGCGGACCTCCTGGGCAGCACGGGGAGCCCTGCTCAGGGCTGCACCGACCTGTGGGGAGGTGATTAAAGGAGAGCGGCTGTGTGCATCATAACTGATTCACTCTGCTGCACACCTGAAACCAGCGCAACGTGCACACCGACCACGCGCCAGTAAAAATAAACTGCAGAGTAAAACTAAAGGGCACACTTTTGAAGGAACTATAGATCTGTGGCAGACATACAGGGAAATCAAACGGAAAGGAAGATTCAGCTGCAGTGGGTGCTGGGGGGCATTTCTAAAGAACTGGTCATTTTTCTTTTCTTAGATTTATTGATGAGGCTGCTGGGGTTCATTTCATTGTTACTCCCTAATCTGTGCGTTGTTATTTTTTTAATTTTTTTATTGAAGGGTAGTTGATTTATACTATTAGTTTTTGCTGTATGTTAAAGTGATTCAGTTTCATGCATACATATATGCATTCTTTTCATATTCTTTTCCATTATGATTTATCACAGGATACTGAATGTAGTTGCTGTTCTGTAGAGTAGGTCCTTGCTGTTCATCCATCCTATATATAAAAGCTTATTATATCTGCTGAACCCAACCCCCCAGCCTGTCCCTTCTTCCCGCACCCTTTCTTGGCAACCACAAGTCTGTTCTCTGTATCAGTGAGTCTTAAACTGCATTTTAAATATCTTTCTTTTATATGATACAGTTGGTAATTTTTAAAAGTCCTTTAAAAAATATATGTCTTACAGTTACCACACTGAATCACCTCTTGCTAACTTTAGTCCAGAGTCCTTTTTTTTATTATTAATAGTTGCGTTAGCCAAATTATGTGGTTTGGAAGGTAAAAGCTGCATTTTATTTTTAGTTAGGCTGGACCCCACAGGGGAAAAAAAGGCCCATGAAGGAAGACATTTATGAAAACATCCCCCAGTTACCCAGAGGATCCAGTAATATAATCCATGCTGCTTCCTCGTTTTATGTTTCTGCAAACAAAATGGTTTTGTTTGTATTTGATGAAGAGTTAAGCATGACCAAGAAGTTGAATGAAATTTGGGATTAACCTCTGAGAGGTAGTTACATGATTAAGTAACTTTTAAGTAATGGTTAAAAAAAAAAAAAACAGAATTTACCATCAGCAAAAAGATTTCTAATTAAGTAAGTTGTGATATGTCTTCAAATCAAAGCTTTGCAGTTAGGAAAATTGGATTCAAATAGATCATAATTAGAGTCATTAGTAAGTTTAAACTTTTCCACTTTTTAAAAGGACAGTCTTTTAATACAAGCACGTGAACCTCTGTCTTTGAGACAAGCAGTCATTTCCTGACTCCCGTCCCTCAACAAAATGTACTTCCCAGATGTCTTTGTCTTTGTTCACAGAAGACGCCCCGGGTGAGCACAGGCGCAGCAGCTGGGCTCGCGCCGCGCCTTCCTGGCTTTTCTCTTCCCTTAACATCAGAAGCACGTGGGCCCAGATGCTGCTTTCTCAGCAAAACATGAGCCTGTTGTCACTTTCTGATGCAATTTTGCAAGAGAAGCAAAGCTGAACAACCTTTAGGGCGTTGGACTAAAGTTTATCTTGTAAAAGCCCCTGAGACGTGGCAATGTCTGAAGATAACCCAAAGAACTTGCTCATGTTTTTCTATTCTGACGTTTTTGTTCTGTATGTAAACTGTCCAGACGGTCATCAGCTCTATGCATGAACATACCTCATTTTATGCAGGAGAAGTGTTCCTAAGAATTTCTAGAAAATGAAGTTTGTTGAGTCAGATTTGAAACATGAAGCCTTTTCATTCTCTGAAGGGTCCTCTGGGTGGGAAGGGGCAGCTGTATAAACAAGCTGGGGTTTCTTAAAATGGCATGACTTTAAAAAAAAAATCACAAAATTGTAGATAACATAAGAAGGCATTCTGAGAGTTGACGAGGTCATTGCTCCCAGACCGATTTCTCTCATCCCTGCTAGGTAAGATTTTATCCTGATTTTAAAAGTACGTTTACAGCACAGCACTGTATGACCTGTAAACACCGTGCTTGCAAGGAAAGCTTCTCAGGCATTTCTCTGTCTCCAGAAGCTCCATCTTCCACGACAGTGTGATGGGGAAGCGGGCACGGGCGCCCAGCAGCAAATGCTGCTGAGCCCACCTCCCAGAGGATGGCCAGGACAGGGTGGAGGGTGGGGGTTTTCCCCAAATCTCTGTAGACTGGGCTGTCTATCTCTTCTCCTACCAGCAGGGCCATGTGACAGCGCCCTTGGGGCTGGACTGGCGTCCTCCCAGCGTGTCTGGTACCTGGAGGACACAGAGCCCACCTGCTTGTGCAGGTGGGTTTGCAGTGAGTTACTTGGACAGTGAGAGTAATTCAGATGTTCAGATCCAAGAAACTCCCCTTTTCCCACCTTTCACAGCTTCATTTCCATTGAGTTCCCCATCTCCTGGATGAGGAACAAATGCAGAACACCTAAAGGCCTCGTGCTGAGAAGCTCATGGGAGGCAGGGTGGGTTTGGCGCAGACCTTCAGCGTTTTGGCCTCAACGTTAATTAACTGTGACCTTGGGAGGATCCCTGGGGACCTCACCCAAAGGAATGAGCAATTTGAGCTAGTCCTCGTAGCCCAAATTTGTGTGTTCAGTTTACAAATCCCCAGTCCCCGATGCTCTTCCGGATAAATCTGACTTTCTCCAGGATTCGTCTTGCGTGACCCCCCGACTGGAATCGTCTCTAGCTCCGTGTCTTTCTTGTCGGTGGGGAGCCCAGAAGTGTGTGCAGTGCAGTCAGGACACGCAGGGCACCCTCCCCCTGCTCCCTGTCATCCTGTCCTTCTGGTCACTGAGCCTTTGCATCAGTGATAGTCCTGTGCTATAAATGCTCTCAAGCCTTTCCCTGAAAACCCTTTCCTAGTACACCAAACAGCTCCATCTAGCAGGATTCCTTGATGGTTTTTGAGCCAGGAACTCCAGTGGGCCCCCTAGGGCAGTGTTTTTAAACTGTGGATCATGACCTGTGAAAGCGATGGCAACCCCCCATTCGTTTAAAACAAACTAGAAGAGAAAATGCATAGTGCCCAGCATTTTCCCACTATTGGTAGCACAGGAAGTCTTCAGTGATACCATTATTTCAAAAAGGGAAACTACTTTTGTGTGTTGAAAGAAAGCAGTACGTTATTAAGAACTCAGCATATCTTGTGATTGAAATCAAGGTCAACAAGCTCTCTTGGGATATAAAGGAAGACTTACTTTCATTTTATTTACTGTTTTGTTGGTCTACTTTTTATTTACTTATTTTTCGTTTTCGCTGTGTTGGATCTCTGTTGGACTTTTCTTGAGTAGCATCAACGGTGGGGTGGCAGGGTCCTACTCTTTAGCTGCACTGCTCAGGCTTCTCATTGCAGTCATTCCTCTTGTTTCAGAGGATGGCCTCTAGAGTAGTCAGGTCCCAGTATTTGTGGTCCCCAGGCTCTAGAGCACAGGCTCAATAACTGTGACACACCAGCTTAGTTGCACCGCGGCATGTGGGATCCCCAGGGATTAGGGATCGAACCCATGTCTCCTGCACTGGCAGGCAGATTCTTTATCATGGAGCCACCTCGGAAGCCTTAACTGGTCTACTTTCGCATTTCCTACTTCTGTTGGTATGTAAAAGTTAAGAGATGTAATTTTAATAAACAGCAATATTTTAATTATAAGATAGTACTTCTTATAAACACACTGTGTTTACAGCATAAATTGTTTTGAGGCCAGTTTGCTAATCTCATCCCTGATGGTTGACTCCAGGGGAGATGCCTTACTGTGAACTCTGAAAAGTGTGCCCTCGGGGCTGTCAGAGGAAAGGAAGCACAGCCCTCATCCAGGTCTGCCAGCTCTTGCTACAAGGCCCAAGGGTACGAACACCAGTCCCTCTGCGTGGCGACCACTGTGTGGCGCCTGATTCTGTGGTTCAGCCGTTCGCAGCTCTGTGGTCCACGTCAGGCTTGGCCCCCACCCCTGGGCGCACGTGGTGGGCACGGTCAGCCTCCAGGGTAGCTGGGATGAGCCAGTGGTCTCAGGTGATGGGCAGTGGTTCATCTCAGCTTGGGGGGCCCTGAGTTCCAGGTCACCAAGGGTCCATCAGGGCTCGCAGAGATGAAGCAGAGGGACAGGGCCCCCGAGACTTTGGCTCCGAAGGGACGTCATTCCCACTGCTCCCAGGTTAAAGCAGCTGCCAGGCCAGCTGAATCTCAGGACTGGGACAGAGCCCAGTGCAGGGGGGCCTGGGTGTAGGAGGGGAACCCCCCAGATCCCAGGACTGAGACAGGACTGCAGAGCCTGGTGTGGGGGGTGCCTGGGTGTAGGAGGAGCAGCTGCAGCCATTCCTGCAAACAATCCACAGCACAGTCTCACATCTTCCACATGATGTGCGATTAATCGGTGTCTGTGGGAATCAGAAACACACAACGTTTCTTCACATTTACCAACACAGCCATCCTATGTCACTGATATAACATAGACCGTCATTCCATGTAGACTCCCAAATGACACATGCATATTATGCATACATTAACTAGGAATAGCTACTACACTCTACATTAAGCTTCTTTTTAGCGAAACCACCGACAGTTCCTCACGACGCAGCAGTCACCCTAAGTCACCAGGCAGTACCCTAAGCATAGTGCGTATCTTGTCACAACCATAGATGGTCATGAGAGTGAAGTCTGGAGCCCAACTTGGTTCAGATTCTGATTTTGCCGCTTGTGAACTGCGTGACTTTGGGTAAATCAGCTAGCCTTACCGTGCTTCAACTTTCCTGTCTGTAGAACAGGCTAATCATAGGAAACGTAACTTGCAAGGTTGACATGAGGGTTAAATGTAAACGCACGTCTGTTCAGTGCTGATAGTGGTACCTCGCGCTGGAGAAGGGCTTCTGTAACTGTGAACTGTTGTGATGGTTACCAGCATCGACCCTCATGACAACCCTGTGATGGATGATTTATGAGTCATGGTTCATACAGGACCCAGAAGGTACATTCTTTTACTGTCTTCATCCTTAGGTAAGAGGTGGACCAGAGTCACAAAGGCACCACGTGGCAAGGCCCTCATCCGTGCCTCGGTCTCTGGTCCCAGAGTCTGAGCTTCTCAGGCCACAGAAGACTGCTGCGTAACAGTAGCTTCCAGAGTAACTGTCTGCAGCCAAACATTTCCCCATCATGTTCTCTGTTCCCCATTGTCAGCTTCTCAGAGAAGCTTGATGTCTCATTAAGGGCTTCGGTTGAGCATCTCTTTTGTTATTGAGAAATTTCATGAGCATCAGCCAAACTCAGCAGGGCTGGTGTCTCCCACGTACTGAGCGTGCGGGCACACGCTTTGCAAACTCTTGTGTCCTCGTCGCAGTACCCTCACGAGGAGTACGTTTGTAGGCGAAGAAGCCAAGGCTGACGAAAACAGAGCTTGGCCACAATCACCAAGCATCCATCTGACTCCAAAGCTTTGCCACCAGGTTAAACAGCTAAATTAAATGTCAAGAGGTTCCACTGTGAATACTTTGTAAAGTGACCCCGTGATAACTGTTACCGAATCTGCTTGGGTTAGAAGCCTTCTTGGGAGCAACCCTGTGGGTGCCCTCTGATGAGTGACTCAGTTCTCTTCCTTCCAGAGGAGATCTGCACCCTGGTTATTGCAGAGACTTTCCCCGAGGACGCCGGCATCTTCACTTGCTCGGCCAGCAATGATTACGGCTCAGCAGCCAGCACTGCCCAGCTGGTGGTCACCTCAGGTACGCTGGGTCCCCACTGCAGAAAGGACTGCCCAGAGGTCTGCCCAGCCTCCAGGAGTCATGCTAAGAATCCGTGGTTCATCACCAAACAGCAGGCCGGGGTTGGGGTGCTGGGAGGCGGGTGAGTGGGCTGGGGACGGGGGGTGGGCTGTGGGAAACAAGAGCTGAAAACACAGGGTGACGATAGTATTCTGGGAGAGCACATGTAGGCAGCTGCTTCGGGTGTGTGTCCTCTGTCTTGGGAACAATGGAGCTGGCTGCCCGTGTCTTCCTGCCTGCCGGCATGACGCGGGAACTGGGAGGCACCAGGGCGGGTCGGTCACTGTTTAACCTGCTCAGTAGACCTAGAGAAGCAGCAGAGAGCATAGAAACCAGATTTCACTGAGCGCTGAGGCCTACGAAAAACTCAAGCAGCGCGTTTTATTGTTCAAACCAACCTCCAAGAATATCGGGGCATTTTTGTAAACTCAGAAACTTAGCACTTAGGGAAAGTGTGAAACCGTCCTTTTCCTGTTTCTTTGACCTTTAGTTAACTGTTTTCCGGGGTTTCCCTCATGGCTCAGTGGTAAAGAAGCTGCCTGCAATGCAGGAGACATGGTTTTAAACCCTGGGTGGGAAAGATTCTCTGGGGAAGGGAGTAACAACCCACTCCAGTATTCGTGCCTGGAGAATTCCATGAACAGAGGAGCCTGGTGGGCTACAGTCCATGGGGTCACAAAAGAGTCGAACATGAGTATTCTACTATTATTAACTAACCTTAGTTGGGTTTTATGGCGTTATTTCTGTTGTTTATTTTACAACGGTTATAAAATAACCTCTTTGACCAAGGCGGCACCTAGCACCGCGGTCAGGAGGCAGTCCTCAGCTGGAGGTGGATTCAACACTCTGGAAGTTTCAAAGGGATTTCTCTAAAACCGGCGAGCTGGTTGGTAGGGGGCGGCAGAGACACAGACAAACCAGTTTAGGGCGGTGGGAGAGATTCCTGATTCTTCATCTTCAGTAAGAAAGGAACTGTAAAGTTCTCCTTCACAGGGCTCCACTGGCAGGACTGAGGACTCTGTTAACAGGAGGCTCCCGGGTTGTGATCAGAGCCACAAAGAGGGCCCAGTATTTGATTTGGGGTTGAAGATGGTCCCAGCAAATGGCCCCAGCACAGGTGCAGTGCTCTGACCACGCAGCCAAAGCTCCAGCTCCACGTCTGTGTCGCTGAGATTAGCAAGTAGTATTTCCCATTTTTCTCAGGGGTGAACCTACTCTCGGCCAAACGTGATCAAGAGCTGTTTTCAAGCTTTCTGCTCACCCCAGGGAGCATCTTCAGGACACTCCAGAAGCCCTGCTGGGTGCTGGGCAGGGCACAGGGTCCTCGGAAGACACACGCTTGTGTCAGGATGCTCTCCAGTGAGAGTAATGAGCAGTGTGTTCTGCGCTGAGTCACAGCTGCAGCGGTCCCCTGAATGGGAAATCATTCCCTATGAGGTCATAAGACATTTCCCTGAGAGCCTCGCTTGGCTTTAGGACAGACAAGTGAAGGAGTGAGTTCCCACTGCTCAGCACAGAAAACCTCTGTAGCCTGAGCTAAGCTCAGCGAAGCACAGGTAGGGTGTTCTAGGCTGGAGCAGAGGACGAAGTGGTGTCAGTTGACAGTGTTTGTGTGGTCTTTTTCTTTTTAAAATTTATTTAAAGTGAAGTCGCTCAGTCCAACTCTTTGCGACCCCGTGGACTGTAGCCTACCAGGCTTCTCAGTCCATGGAATTTTCCAGGCAAGAGTACTGGAGTGGGTTGCCATTTCCTTCTCCAGGGGGATTTTCCCGACCCAGGGATCGAACCGGGGTCTCCCGCATTGCGGGCAGACGCTTCACCGTCTGAGCCACCAGGGAAGCCCAAATGTATTTAATTGGAGGGTAATTACTTTACAGTATTGTGGTGGTTTATGCCACACACTGACATGAATCAGCCACTGGTGCACATGCGCCCCCCATTCTGAACCCACTCCCACCTCCGTCCCCACCCCATCCCCCAGGGCGGTCCCAGTGCACCGGCTTTGAGTGCCCTGCTTCACGCATCAAACTTGCACTGGTCATCTGTGTTCCGTATGATAATATTCATGTTTCAACGCTATTCTCTCAAATCGTCCCATGCTCACCTTTTCTCAGAGTCCAAAAGTCTGTTCTTTACATCTGTGTCTCTTTTGCTGCCTTGCATGTAAGATCGTCGTTACCAGTAGTCTGTTGTCATTTGTTTTTAGCTCTTGTTTGAAATTTGTTAATAACCTGGTAGCTGGGGTCCCACTTGTGAGCCACCTGGGAGGTGAAGCCCAGCCTGGGGAAGCAGCCCGCCCCGCCCCCGCCGGCGCTGTCCCGCAGCAGCCCCGCTGGGCTCCAGGCTGTGGGTGGGGTGGGAAGGGGCTGCAGCCGGGCCGTCTCACCGAGTCCCCCCCTCCCTCCTTCAGCCAGCACAGACGCCTGCGGCTACGACTCGGCAGGAGAGTCCGGCAGCGGCCACTTCCCGCCGCCCTCTCCGCTCTGGGAGGCGAGCCCCTTCGAGCTGGTGGCCCAGAAGCCGGCGGAGGCCCCTCCCAAGAGCGGCTCCGAACCGGGGCTGATCTCTGCTGCCGACAGGGAAGCCGCCGGTGTGCACCCCGCGCGCGGAGTGAACGGAGTGGTGAACGGCCGCACCGACTCCGCTCTCCCCAGCCCGCCCGCCCTGCTGTCCCCCGTGAAGGAGCCCCCGCCGCTGCGCGCCAAGCCCAAGCTGTGAGTACCCCTGCTGCACATCCACGGTCCGGCCTCTGCCAGGGGACCGGGGTCCAGACCTCCCCCCGGGCAAGGCCTCCTGCAGGCAGGTGTCCCGGCTGTGTGAACTTGCTACTCAATGGGGCCCCTCAAATGTAACAAACACCCCAAAGCAGAGAAGTAAGTGAGCAGTAAGTGAGACCTGCCTTTTGCTAAAAACCGTAGCTGGTTTCAGCTGCAAAGGTGTCCTGCCTGGGGCAGAGGTGTCTTCAGAAGGTGGGGAAGGGCCTGCTCAGAGCTGGCCTGTGAAAATCACTGCCATTGTCTTAAGTGGAGGAGCTGGTGAGGAAACCTGATTAAGCAGGGAGCCTGCAGCTGAAGATGGAGGTTCCAGGTGTGGCAGGCTTCTGGAGGGGTGGAGGGAGAGCTCCTCCCCCAGCCCAAGCCGCTGGGTGCAGGGTTCCACGAAAGGCGTGCTTCCACCCACACCACCTTCCTCCTTGGTTCCCACTGTTACAAAAGGCTGGTGATGCTTGTAGGTGCCCTTTGCGCTGGCGCCACTGGGGAGGGTGGTGGTGAACCCTTTAGAGAGTCAGTTAAGGGATCCTTCTGAGCAGAGCAGAGCTGAGTCCCTGCCCTGACGGAGGTCGGCAGGAATGTCAGAGTCCTATAGCTGGGCACATGGGCCCTGAGGCTGTGTCTCCACAAGGATGGACTCCCCAGGGCCTGTGCTCCCCTCACTGTCTAGGGGAGGGGTGTGCTGTGGGGCAGGAAGGCGGCCTCAGGACAGGAGTGACTCTGCTTCCTCCCCCTGCCTGAGGCTCACTGTGGGAACAGGCCAGTTTTCAGATTAGGATGGCATCTTACATTCGTTCATCACCGTATTGTTTATTGGGCAGTTTCATGGGCATTATTAGACCACTCGAGTAACAAATCAACCAGACTAGTGCCTGAGTCAACAGACAGGCAGGCACTTCTGTGAAAGGAAACTTCTGCACTGCCCTCTATCGCAGCTTCAGAACTTGCTTTTATTATCTTTTACAGTGAACACCTCAGGCTTCCTCCTGTATCTGCCGGGCTCGTTTTGTGGGCGGTGGGCTGCCCAGTTAGGTACAGTAGCATGTTCCTCACCTAGACGAAGCCCCCCTGAGATGCGGGACAGGTCTCAGCAGCTCAGAGAGGCCACCTGAAGAGAGGTTTATGCCCCCGTAGCTCCAGCCCATTGAATTAATTGCCTCTGCCCTCTGCTTTTATTTTTGCATCGTGAGTGTGTATTTGCAGCGCTCCTGGGGTAGAGAGGGCAGATGTCCACGGACAGGGCCTGCTGGCTCTTGAGTATAAATCACAGGAGAGCAAACAGGAGGGGCTGCTCACAGGCCTCACAGCCTCCGTATTTAGGGGTTTCAGCAGCTCTTCAGCTCTGACTCAACTGTGTTGGGGGGCTGTGTTGGATGGAACATTTCTGTGGTTATTAAGAGCTACTTGAATGGCTCGGGCACAAGTCTGCAGACTGACATCATGATCTGCTTACTAGTCAGGTGTTCAGTTTAAAGTCAAATCCAGGGAAGGTGGATTTCAGTGTCTAAATTCCTTTAATTGAGGGAAACTTGGTAGCTTAGAAGTCACATCACTGGTAGCAGGTTTTGTCCTGCTTTCTGTTTTCAAATCTTTGTGTGTAAGTATATCCTCAGAGCATCCTTTCATGATGTTCATGTTGTATGAGGACCTTCCAGTTACTATGGAGGAAAAAATATGATTGACCCTTATATCAATTTTTAAATTTTCTTAGGAATTGTAGCACTTTTTTGGATTTTGTTTTCATCACAAAGTGAGTGCATGCTTGAAGTGGCAGGTCAAACAATACAGAAGTGGTTGAGGGAACCAGTGCCAAGGTCTGGTATGAGGCTTTCCACCCCTTTTTCTGTTATCTGAGAAGGTTGGCTCATTGTTTTAAAGGTTGTATCTGTTGATAGGAATGCCATTGAATGACATCTATAGGTAATGTGGAATGATGTCTAGGGTGTTAATGATTAATGTAACCACTAAGTAAAATTCTTATACATGTCTGTTTCTTTTCATACTTTGGGAAAAAATGAAATTTTGCATCTTATGATTAGCAGTGGAAGAACTGGTCCACTTGAATCTTTTTTCATCAACCCATTATTTGACTCGTTTTCATAGAAAAGGAGAGGCTTATATTTGGGAGGTGTGTAGGGACCTTTATGGCATACCATTCAACTGAATCATTTGTAAGGAAACAAATAGGAAACGATTAGGAGGGACTGAAAACAGTAGTAATTTAAATATTTACTCTTATTAAGTGAATCTGAAAAGGGTATTTTATTTGTTAGATTCCTGGAAAAGTGTCACTATTAGAAGGAAAATCTCCTTGTATTTTTCCTCTCAAATAGCTCAGTAACAATCATGGGAGGGGAAAAAAAGACTAAAATGAAAAGGTAGAAATGTCCTGAATTCCTTTCTGCAGCAAGGTTCTAGAACAGAAACGCCCAGCATGGGTCTTGCCGCCCTCCCAGCCCCTGGCTGCTGTCTGCCTCTGCCCTGAGGGTGCGCCCCAGCCCAGGGTTGTGGGTTCCCACGTTCACTCCCAAGGCGGTGTCCTTGGCTCAGACTGTGCCCCTCCGGTGTGAGTTCCCTGGGGTTGAACATAGCCGTTCAGTGAGTTCCAGGTGCCCACACAGCACACCATAGACCAGAGGGCACTCTGACTCCACCCAGGGAAGCCGTGAGAGGGTCCGAGAGGCTCCGTGTCTGACAGCCAGCGCCGTCCCTCGCAGTGCACGGGAGAGAAGTGAAGCGCGGCTGAAATCATAGTGCCTATCAGAGCGAAAGAGGGGGGAAGGGAGGTCAACTAGCTTGTGAGCCGCTTGCCGCGTTACCGTCCTTGCTTAGAGCCCAGCGAGTGAGTCCACAAATGCTGCCTGAAGAGGCAGAGTAAATACACCCTCGGCGTCAATGGGAAACAAACCCCGTCCCTCTTTTCTTGCCGAAAAGCACTCCCTGGAGGACACAGGCGCCTGGCGTCTGCGGGGACGAAGCGGGGGGCCCTCGGGGCCCCACTGAGCAGGCGGCGCGTGGAGGACGCGGAGGGGCAGGCCCGCCCGCTCTGCAGGCGCCTCCCGCCCGGGCGCAGAGGCGCGAGCCGCGTTCCTCCCTGCGGCTTCGGTGTGCTGCCTCTGAGGGCGGGGCGCCGACGAGATGGACCGGGGCGTCGAGGGGCGGGGCCGGGGCGTCGAGGGGTGGGGCCGCGCGGCGAGGGGCGGGGCCTGGGCGCCGAGGGGCGGGGCCGGGGCGCCGAGAGTGGGGGCCGCGGTGCAGGACGCAGGCCCGCGCGGCGGGGGCGGCCCGCGCGGCGGGGGCGGCGCTCGCCGCGAGCCCTGTCGTCTGCGCGTGGGCGGGGCCCTGCGGCGCTCCCTGCTGGCCGCCTGCCCGAGGCGAGGGGGAGCGTCCTCTGCGCGCGGTCTCGCTGCCCCGCCGCGGCCGCTGGAGGAAGCAGTGTCAGCATTCCTACCTGAAAGGTCCTGGCCTCTCAGACGGGCTGCTCCTCGGGACCTTGCGTCCTCCCGCCTCCTTGCTCTCGCTCCCACCCTGAGAGCCCCGGTTCTTCCTGCAGCGGGACAGGCCCTATAAATGCACTGCTGCTGCCGTGTCGCTGGTCCAGCTCTGGGCTGACACCCGCCTGATGAGCAGCGGTGAGGGCAGAGAAGAGGAGGAGGGGCAGCCTGGACCCCTCTCATCAGAGGGTCAGCTGAGCCGGACCTGCCCTGCCTGGAAGCTCCCCACGGTCCCCACCCTGCTCCTAGACACGAATGAGGGCGTGGGGTCCCCTTGCCTGGAGTGTTCAGTCCCTGGCATGCCTTCGGGCTGCAGACGGCTGGCTGCCCCCTTTCTTCCCTGTTACCACCTGCCCTGAGGCAGCCCCAGCTGTCCCCATAAACCACACTGTGCTGTCCCCACAGCACGGAGCTGCTTCTGATCTCTGCTCACTTGCCTGCAGGCTGGTTTGGGTGATGCTTCTTACCGTGGAAGACCTCACTGTCTTCTCACTGCCGTTTTGCTGGGTCCTCGGTCAGGGCCTGACAAACTTGTGAGCAAGCAGAAATGTTTTGAATGAACGAAACAAGAACAGACGCACAAAGAGCAAGAACCCCTCCCGTCTGAAGCGCCTCATTCCTGGGGCTCACTTCTGACGCAGGCACACTGTAGGGTCTGTCCTCACCAACCACAGAGGCTTCTCACCTGACAGCACTTCCCACTGACCCGCTCATCCTAGAAGCTGAGTGAGTACAAAGGATCGAGTTAAAATCCCACTGGTGGGGTTACAGTAGAAACGGACAGCCAGGGCACTTGATTTGGGCGTGTTTTCACTTCCTCGTTTCTTCTGTGTCACCTTGTATGACTCTCTTTCTTTACAACGCTGTAGAGAACATGTGACGTGTGGGAAAGCGAGGGGCCCTTGCGCCCTGCTGCCTGCCGGCCGGAGGACAGACACAGCGCTGCTGCAAGGTGTGTGTCCTTGCCGGGTCCACACCGTCCGATGCGGCGTCTGCCTACCTTCCAGGGCTGCTGGCTGCTCCTCCCCATCTTGTTTACGTGGGACGTGGCCCAGGCCCCAGGTGCAGCTCCGTCAGCACGTTGGAAGTTTTCCTTCCTTTCACCTTTGCTGGCTGGGGTTCAGGATCTCACTCTTGAATTCTGTCACTCTGCCTGTTTGGCTTTAGAACACAAATGGTCCCCTAGGTTCTATCCTAGGTTAAGCCTTTCCTGCTAGATCTAAACACGCAGAACAAAGAGAAGATGAGGAAAGCAGTTGGGGGCAAAGTAAGGAACAAAGGTCAGAGAGAGCCCTCTCCCAGCAGGTGTGATGAGGTCCTTAAAGGTATAGAAATGTCCTAAAAGACGCTTGAGTCCTTCTTGCGTCTAAGATAGAGTTGGAAGTATTTGCTGATAACACTACGTATATTTGACGTAGTTCTCAGCCATCCAGAAGAGTGCTTTGTGTTCATCTTAAATATTAGGTGCTTTCCGTGAACGAGTGCGTGATGGTGCAGTGTCTCTTCAGTGAATCCACCTCGTCTTGTCTAAGTGCACATGACGGCCCCTTGGGTGATCACAAAGTGAGCTGGAAAATGTAGTCCCTGCTGTCTAGAGACCTTTTATTTTTCAAGAGGCAGGGACCTGGCTCAGAGGAAAGACGGAGCCACGTATGAACCACATGCCCAGAGACAGTGCTATGAATCTGGTATCCAAAGATTAACAAAAGTGTTGAGCAAAAACTACTAGAAGAAACTGATGTATGAGCTGAATACCCATTTTGTGAAAGAAAAAGAAGTATCATTTCAGCAAACTAAATGTGTGTTATGTGGGATTCTCTTGCAGTCCAGCGGATAGCACCCGTGTTTTCACTGCTGAGGGCACTTTTGGTCCTTGGTCAGGGCACTAAGATCCTGTAGGTCACACGGCATGGCCAAAAAAATAAATAAAAGTTCCTACTGTGTGTTAGAAGGAAATACAGCAGATGTTACCAGGAGCTCTCAGGGAGGTGGGCTGCTGAGCACGTGATGTTTTCTTGTTCAGTTGATTTCCCAACTGATTTTTCAACAATATAAGTTATGCTTACAAGTGTTATTTTGAAAGAAATAAGCCCTGGGACTTTCCTGGTGGTCCAGTGGTTAAGACTCCACGCTTCCAATGCAGGGGCCCACGTTCTATCCCTGGTTGGGGAGCTGAGATCCCACATGCCTTGTGGCATGACCAGAAAAAAAAAACAAAAACAGCTTTTTAAAAATCCAATTTAAAAAATTAATTAACAATGTAAGCCCTTTTGGAGCCTGTCTTTCCCATCCTCCGCCCTCTGTACAGCCTCAGCTCAGTCACCAGGGCCGGTCAGCTCTGAGCACAGCTGGAGGCAGGAGGCTGCGGCCCGTGAGCTCCCACCCCGCCCCCCGGCCCCGAGTCCTCCTCTCCCCCCAGACACCGGGGGCTCCTGGACTCCCCATGGGCTGTGACCGCATCCTGGGAGCCCTCCCTGGAGAACATCCTGTGTTCCAGACAGGCTGCTCCTCCCTCACCATGCGCCTCGCCTCTCCGCCAACCGCACACCCTTCCTCCAAAGCCGTTTCTCAGGCGTTGGGGTAAAAGTGACAGGAGTCAGACATTTCCATCTTAAAGCCCAGATGCCAAGTATTTTACAGATCAGCCTTGAGTGGCCAGTCCACACAGGGCCTCGCACAGAAAGTAGGATGAAACTTCCGGCTCAGAAGCACTGGGGAAGGAGAAGAGACGTGAGAAGGAAGATTGAGGTTCAGAGTCAGATGACAATACTGTCGGGAAAATACTTGCCAACAGAGGAAGGACATAGCTGACGCCAGCGATGAGAGAGGTCAGGGAGTCCAGGACAGGGCTTGTGTGCTTTGTGGAAATGCGGAGAACCCATTGGGGTTGGACGCTGGCCCACAGCGCCCCCAGGGAGCCTGGTCTCAGGATTCTGTGACGGCCGTGGTCCGCCCTCCAAGGTGAACACCGCGTCAAAGCTTTCTGCTTGGCCGGCACCACCGGCCGGGCCCTTGCTGGGTCAGAAAGGGAAGCAGGTGAAGCCGGGTTGGGGCTTGAGGGGAAAAGAGCTAGGAGTCAAGGGAATGGACACCAAGGATGAAAATGACTCAGGAGGGGCGATGGGAGAACAGGGAGATGGGGAAGCAAGCGAAGGGGGAGAGGATGCTGAGCACTCAAAACCTCAAGACAGAGGAACCTGCAAGCGGCTGAGGCATTCCAGGGATGTCTGAGTGTCCAGTGGAGGCGCAGGACAGGATGTCACAGCATGGAGAAGGTGGTCAGGGAGCCCGAAGTGGACACTTTGCTGTGTCTGACTCTGCGACCCCATGGACTGTAGTCCGCCAGGCTCCTCTGTCCATGGGATTCTCCAGGCAAGAACACTGGAGTGGTTTGCTATACCCTTCTCCAGGGGATCTTCCCAACCCAGGGATCAAACCCGGGTCTTCCGCATTGTGGGCGGATTCTTTACCAGCTGAGCCACAAGGGAAACCCAAGAGTACTGGAGTGGGTAGCCTATCCCTTCTTCAGGGTATCTTCCCAAGCCAGGAATCCAACCAGGGTGTCCTGCATTGCAGGCGGATTCTTTACCAGCTGAGCCACCAGGGAAGCCCAAAGTGAACACTTTAGAGGGAACGTTTACATGGATGACAGCCAGGGGAAGCAGTGAAGCTGTCAGCAGAGTGAGGACCTGGCCAGGGCTGGCGTCAAGCTGGGGAGAGGGGTGATGGGAGGGTGCAGAGACCTTGAAGAGAGGCGGTCACCCAGAAGGGTCAGCACTGTCCTTGGAGCGGAGCGGGGAGTCCAGGACCACACAGGACCACTCTGGACCATGTGATCCAGAGAGGGTCACGACAGGTTTCCTAACATTCTCAAGACTTTAGTAACGTTCATCAGTACAGAAGCATTTCCAGTGACACTGTTCGAGGAGGCGGGGTGCTGTGTGGGAACAAAGACCCCACAGATAACCCTGCAGAGGGGGCTCTGTGGCCCCAGAGCAGGGGGGCCCGGAGGAGAGGCAGAGCCAAGCTGCCTCGGGGGAGGCGTGGAGCAGCACCGCCAGGCGCACGGGGTCACCTGCTGGGGTTTCACGCCCAGCGACCCAGGCGCAGTGTTTGTACTGAGAAGCAGATGGCCATCTCCAGTCCAGCTCACGCTTGTTCGTTCGTTGCTTCTCGTTTTCTTTCCGTCGCAGCAGTGCGTTCGTTCTGTGGTTGCTCACCTCTTCCATCCAGGGAGGACCGCGCGTGGGTTTTTATTGCGCAAGCCTCTCTCCTGGATTTTGATGCCGTGAGACAGTCATTCTCAGCTAGTGGCTCTCTAGCCCATCGGTATTGAATTTCAGTTTGTCTCTACAACTTTTACTGCTAGAGAATTTATTTCTGTCTGCTGCAACAGACCAGCATTGGATTGCCAGTTTTGTTTCTGTGTTTTTTTTAACCATCCATTTCTTTTTTTCTGTGAATATGTGGATTCTTCACTGAAAGGAATCCATCACCTAATGGTGAAAATATTAGTCACAGGGAGCTTTATTTGAGTTACTTCCTCTTACATGTGTAAAAGCAGACTGCTCATTTTCTCAGCAAACCTAAGGGTGACTGTTTCCTTACTTAAGTTATGATTACACAAACCTCGTGGAGAGTGCTGGAATGGATGTTGGTTTTTGAAAACTTTTTCCATGTGTGGCAGGGAACTGGATATTCTTTCATTTGGTTTTAAGAACAAGGTCCTTATTAAATGAGTTGGATAAAACATGTTGATTTTCATGAGACACGTTGGCTAAATAACCGTGTGTAAATTGACACATAAGTTTGCTCCCTTCTTCAAAAGGAAGCTATGAATTAATTGTAGTCAGGACCTGCAGCTTTGCTGTGCGAGGTTCACATCTTCTGACCCTGGGTGTGGAGGTCATACGAGGGTGACGTGGGCCCCTCCTGGGATCAAGGCTGTGGGAAGGATATGTATTGACTCTGAAGGATTTTGATGATGCTCAAAAGCCTTTGTAAACAAGAGCGTTCAGTTCGTGTCTGTGTCTCTCGCGTCTCTCCCCCCTCTTAACTCAGAAATCCTGGAGTGTGCTCGTTGTACACCCTGCTTCAGTTCTCAGTGTCCCATGGGGCCCCCTGTACGTCTGTGAGGCCGAGGGTGTGTCTTTGCAGATGGTCTTTGCGACTGCAGCCTCCTGGTTTGAAGCGGTGACACCGCGGGTCCACTGACATGCTCTCCAGGTATTTTTCCTCCTCCCTGTGTGTTAGGAACCACAAGGAGTAGGTCCGGCTCCCTGGTGTGCTTTTTCATCGCAGAGGATTTCATAAATCGGTCACATGTGGGTAATCATATGGCTCGGCTCTGGTTGCAAACTTTCTGCTTTCCTAGTAACAGCCGCTAAATGTGAAGGTTATGAAAGATTTCTGGAAAGACCACAAGTATTTTCTTGTCCTTGTTTCTTCGCTGGAAAATAGTTCTAGTGCCATCTGGTTTCTGGGATGTACCGTTGTGCGTTGTGTGCAGTGCCGTCTGCAGCAAGAAAACCAAAAGCTGGCAGACACGAGTGCCTGAGTGCCACGCGGCGCACGGCGAAAGGCCTCCTGCCGTCTGTCTCTAGCTTGGGCTTCGTAGCTTGGCCTCTGGGCAGTTTGGCCCCGGGGGGGAAGCCTCATTCTGGGAGACTGTGTTTATCGTCTGATTCCCTCCTCTCCTTCACAGCCGTGTTTCCTTGGAGCAGCGGCCTTTACATCCAGTGTCCATTCTGTCACAAAGCAGTCTCACACACAGAGGAGAGGGCTCCACAGTGAGGCCTCCTAGAGAACAGCAGGAGTTTCACTTCATGTCTTCTCATCACCCTGCATTTAAGAACTGTATTTGGTCTCGTCCTTACTCTGACAGTCTGACACTAAACAGCTGTCTTGCTGGAGAGAAAGATAATGAAGAAGTTTTAATTTTTACCAAAAAGTGGCATACGGAAGTTTCTAGAAGCAGTGAGTTGGCCCCTGTCCATGCGTTACTTGAGAAGTTGATTTCCACCAAGGGCCACTGCCCCTGTGGTCACTGTGTGTCACCCACGGGGAAACGGCGAGGCTTTCTTCTGCAACAACGAAAGGTCACAGACCGCTTCCACACAGTCCGTGGGAAGCAGTATAAGTAAACTGGATTCTCCCACAGTCGTGAGTGGGTGGAGTGAGCGGGGACCGGCTCTGCAGGGCTGCCTTTGTTCTGGAGGAGGAGGGCGCCTCGGAAACGGGAACCCTAGCGCCAGGGGCCGCCTGCTGGCCCGCCCTTGCTCCACATCGAGGCCTGCATCTCTCGGCATCCCCTCCTACCTGAGCACCTGGCAGGGTGCAGGCAGGCTGGTGATGAGCTAGACGCCACCCAGATGTAGACCGAACCTCAGACCTAGAGCTGGATTCGGGTGGAACCCCGTGGCTGAGGGGGTCCAGGCAGACAACAGGCATCGCGGGCAGGCCCCAACTGGGCGTGTTTGGGATAGCCATCCCACCAGGCCGGCTCTGTGTCGTGGGTTTGGGTGGGACATTGGCCTGAGCTCAATAGCCTTTTGCTTAAAAGCTTGACGTCTGGGAAATGACCAGAAGTCGCTCTAACACTGTGAGTATCTGTAGAAGATAAATTAAAGTTTCGAATTCCTCTGTCTCCCAGATCCTTCCCAGCCTACAGCGTATACTCCGCAGGGTCTTGTAGTTCAGTCATGCAGTTACCCTGCCGTGTCCAACTCTTTGTGACCCCATGGACACACCCCATGTAGCGCGCCTGGCTTCCCTGTCCTTCACCATCTCCTGGAGCTTACTCAAATTCATGTCCATTGAGTCGGTGATGCCATCCAACCATCTCATCTTCTGTCATCCCCTTCTCCTCCTGCCCTCAATCTTTCCCAGCATCAGGGTCTTTTCCAATAAGTTAGCTCTTCGCATCAGATGGCCAAAGTATTGGAGTTTCAGCTTCAACATCAGTCCTTCCAATGAACTCCCAGGACTGATCTCCTTTAGAATGGACTGGTTGGATCTCTTTATAGTCCAAGAGACTCTCAAGAGCTTTCTCCAACACCACAGTTCAAAAGCATCAATTCTTTGGCACTCAGCCTTCTTTATGGTCCAGCTCCACAGAGTCTAAACAAACTACTTTAGGGTTGTATGAGAAAATCACTGAGTCCCTCCAGCTTGCTGCGGCCCACTTGCTTGTGAACAGTCTCTCATTTACTCTGGATTTATTCCCAGATTGAGTCATTTTCCCCCAGTGTCAAATTTCCCCTGTGATCTACTTTCACATGAAATTTATAGACATCAACTTTTTTTAATCTTTTTTATTAATTTTTTTCCTAGAGCAATAATTGTCATGGAATACCATATTAGTTAAGCTGTTCAGTGTGTTTCCTACATTATGTGAACATTGTGAAATGGCCACTGCAATAAGTCCATTTAATACCCATCACTGTGAGGAGGACATTGGGGACCTACTGTCTGGCAGCTTAGAAATGTGCAGCACAGCATTGTTACCGGGCCAGCGTGTGATCCGTTACATCCCAGACTTAGCCACCTTACAACTGGAAGTGCGTCGCTTTGCTCCCTCTTCACCCATTTCGCTTACCCCTCACCACCTCCAGACTCTGGCAACCATTAATCTAGTCTCTGTATCTGTGAGTTCAGGTTTTGGGGTTTTGTGATTTTTTTTAAAGATTCCTCATAAAAATGAGATCATACAGTTTTAATCTTTCTCAGTCTGTCATGTACCATACTGCCCTCAAGGTCCATCCACGTTGTCAAGAAGAGCAAAATTGCCTTCTTTTTATGGCTGAATGTTGCACGCACGCGTGTGTGTAGAAGCGCGGGAGAGAGAGGGGACACGCTCCTGTCTTTACCATTCGTCCATCGATGGATGCTTAGGCTCCATCCATGTCTCGGCTGCTGTGAATTGAGCTGTAGCAAACATGGGGTGCCGCTCTCTCTTCAAAATAGCAATTTCATTTCCTGAAGATAAATGTCCAAAAGTATAATCACTGGCCCAGAAGGTAGCTCTGTTTCTAAGTTCTGTGAACTCTCCCTACTGTTCTCCATGGTGGCTGCACCAATTTACCTTCCCGCCGACAGTGTAGGAGGGCTCCGTTCTCTCCGCACCCTCTCCAGCATTTATCAGTTACAGACTTTTCAGTGGTGGCCATTCTGACAGGTGTGAGTGGGTACCTCCTCCAGTTTTGATTTGCATTTCTCTAATGATTAGCGATACTGAGCATCTTTTCATGTGTCTGTTGGCCATCTGTGTGTCTTCCTTAGAAAAATGTCTCTTCAGGTCCTCTGCCCATTTTTAATCAGGCTGTTCATTCCTTTTTTTTTCCTGCTGTTGAGTCCTGTGAGGTGTTTGTATAGTTTGGGTATTAACCCTTTATTGGTCATATAATTTACAAATATTTTCTCTGTTTTGGTGGGTTGCCTTTTTTGTTTCTGTCGATGGTTGCCTGTGGTGTGAGCATGTCTTGTTCTAAGAAACAATCTACTCATTTATGGTCCATGTTGACTTGAGTTTGTAATCAGAACACTGTCTAAAGGTGAAACAGGATTATTGTGGAGATTACAGGAGGGAAAAGCCAGTCAATACTGTCATAACCTGAGAGTCTCCACTGTGGGCTGGACACTCCCCCCCGACAAAGGCACGTGGTGGGTAGATGTTTATCCTTATGGGAGCAGTGACTGTTTTCCTACATGAAGAATAAGTAGACACGTTGGACATATTTCCTCTGAAAAGGCTTAATTGCTGCTACTTATACAACCTGGATGTGTCACATTGATGTAACATTTCAAACTAAGGAGTTGCGTGAGTCACAGAGACATTGTTTCAGCACCTTTGTGCAGGTGCAGGAGACCAGTCTGATGATTGGCGTGTCTGGGAGACAGTGCTCAGGCTCACCCAGTCTATTTCCCATCCCGGTCCTGGCCTTCTTTTTATGATGAACTATCTGTAGCCTTGTCGGGTCTTGTTGAGACCACCAGGGCAGCTAGTCAGCACCTTCTGAACACTGTTGCTGCTTTTTCTAACTGAGAAACTTCTTTTTTAACAGTGTTTTCTTCATTTCTGCTGTGCAACAGAGTGACTCACTTATATATGTACATACACATTCTTTTCATATCCTTTTCCATCATGGTTTGTCACAGGATACTGACTGTAGCTCCCTCGGCTACCATTCTGTTTGTAATGGTTTGAATCTGCTAGCCCAAAGCCCCCGTGCACCCCTCCCTCCTCCTCGGCAGCCACAAGTCTCTTCTCTGGGTCTGTGAGTCTGTTTTGGTTTCATAGATAAGGTCATTTGCATCGTATTTTAGATTCCACATATATGGTATTTGTCATTCTCTGACTTCACTTAGTATGCTAATATCTAGCAGTGGACCATTGCTACAAATGGCATTATTTTGTTCCTTTTTATGGCTGAGTACTATTCCATTGTATATATGTACCACACCTTCTTTATCCGTTCATCTGTTGATGGACATCTAGGTTGTTTCCTTGTCCTGGCTATTGTGATAACTGCTGCAGTGCACATTGGGGTGCATTAAACGTTGCATTTCTTGTGTGATTTTCCTGCTGTGAAAGTTTCTGAAACGCAGGTGTGTCCCCTGGTGGTCCCCGCGTTCTCGTCTCCATTCTTGACCAGCTGCTCTGTGGCTCAGGGCACAGCTGTTCCTCCTGGCTCCCCTTCACTGTCACCCTCGCAGTGCCTTCCCCTCTTTCTTTCCTTGGTTCCTGGCTGCTCAATGCCCAGCGTTTCATTTTTTCATTTTCCTCTCTCATATGCCAGAAGCACACACCCTCCAGTAGCTTTCAAAGAAAACATAAAGGACCAGTGGCTTCTAGAACTAGACATGGAACAACAGAGTGGTTCCAAATTGGGAAAAGAGGACATGAAGGCTGTACATCATCATCCAGCGTATTTAACTTATTTAACATCATGCGAACTGCCGGGCTGGATGAAGCACAATCTGCAATCAAGATTGCCAGGAGAAATATCAACAACCTCAGATATGCAGATGACACCACCCTAATGGCAGAAAGTGAAGAGAAACTAAAGAGCCTCTTGATGGAGGTGAAACAGGAGAGTGAAAAAGTTGGCTTAAAGCTCAACATTCAAAAAACTAAGATCATGGCATCCGGTCCTTTCACTTCACGGGACCTAGATGGGAAAAAAATGGAAACAGTGACAGACTTTTCTTGAGCTCCAAATTCACTGTGGATGGTGACTGTAACCAAGTAAAAGATAATGCTCCTTGGAAAGAAAGCTGTGACAAACCTAGATAATGTATTAAAAAAGCAGAGATTGCACTTGCCAACAAAGGTCCATAGAGTCAAAGCTATGGTTTTTCCAGTAGTCATGGATGGATGTGAGAGTTGGGCTATAAAGAAGGCTGAGTGCCAGCAAATTGATGCTTTCCAATTGTGGTGCTAGAGAAGACTCTTGAGAGTCCCTTGGACTGCAAGGAGATCAAACCAGTCAATTCTGAAGGAAATCAGCACTGAATATTCATTGAAAGGACTGATGCTGAAGCTCTAATACTTTGACCACCTGTTGCAAAGAGCCGACTCATTAGAAAAGACCCGGATGCTGGGAAAGATTGAGGGCAGGACGAAGAGGGGGCAAAAGACGATGAGATGGTTGGTTCGCATCACCGACTCAATGGACATGGGTTTGAGCAAGCTCTGGGAGATGGCAAAGGACAGGGAAGCCTGGTGTGCACAGTCCATGGGGTCGCAAAGAATTGGACAGAACTTAGCGACTGAATAACGAATAACAGATGACCCTGGTTGTCTGAAAATGTTTTTATTTTATCCTCACACTGAATTGGCAGTTTGGCTGGATCTGAAGGGACAGATAGGTTTTTCCTAAAAGCTTTGAGGAAATTGCTTCAGAGCCTTCCAGCCTCCAGAGCTGCCGTGAAGGAGTCCAGTGCCAGTCTGCCTTCTGGACCGTTGTGTGTGGCCGGTTATTTTTTCATTCTACAACCTGTCAGAGCTCATCTTTGGTCTGGCGCTCTGAGATCTGCTCAGTGATGCGCAGTATTTTTCCAAGCTTATACAGGATATTTCGGTGGGATAGTTGCAGTTTGAAAACTTATTCTGCAGATTTCTTCCTATCACTTTTTGCTTCCTCTCCAGTCTCTCAGTCCTCTCTTGCCTAAACTTGTATTATCCTGATGTTTAGAACTGCTGCATTAGACCTGAGCTTCTGATTTGCTGTTTTTTTCTTGCCTGTTTTCATTGTGCTTTCTGTAGATCTCTTCACCTTTGTCTCTCAGACCTTTTGCTGAATTTGTCATTTCTGCAGTCATACTTCCATTCCCCAAGTCTTCTTTCTCATCCTCTGGATTTTCTGTGGCACCCTGCTCTGTGTCAGGGATGACATCACGCCCTGTATCTCTGCAGCTGTTAATCATTGGAGGTCTTTGTTGGGGGGGGACTTAGCTGTCCCCCACCACTTTTGGCATTTTCTCTACTCCCTCAAGTTTCTTGCTTGCTTGCTTTCTTTTTTGTATCCACTTGCCCTGAATTCTGTGTCTGAGGTTTTCCTTAAATATCTCATGGTTACTGACTGGAAACTGTCTAGTTGGCTGCAGCTTGCTGGCGGGTAGCGGCCCCCCTAGTATTCGGCAAGGGCCCCAAATGCCAGGGTCTACAGGCCTTTCCTCGTAGGTTGCTCAGTTTCTCCAGAAGGAAAAGTGTTCATTTCCTTCCCTGGCCAAGACTGAACAAGCAGGGACTGCTTGGCAGACATCTGGAGGCTAGGGGAGAGGGGGCTGGCCTCATCCCTCGGTGGACACATCCACCTAATTCCTGTGCTCATCTTCAGCCCCTTCCCTTTGCTGGACCAGGTGTCGCTGGGTCTGACTGTCCCCACGGTGGAAGCCTCCTGACTCTGAAGGACAGGAGAAGGCGTGGCTGAGGCTCCAGGAATGGGTGGAGCTGGTCTCCCAGGAACCCCCAGGCTGCCCTCTGCTCCACCGTCCCCCACCTTCGGTGGAGGCTAGTGGCCAGGCCTTCAGCTGCTCAGGGAGCGCCCTTCCTGTTGGCGTCAGCTCCTGGGGGCACCTGGTTCCCACCTGCTGTCCTGAAAGTCAGTGAGGCTCCTTTCACTCGTATCCCAGTGAAACCGCAGTGGTTCTCTCTCCCTCCAAGACCCCTGATCTAAGAAAGAAACAAAAATAGAATGCATCCATTGAGTCCACCACGGTTTAAGGCCCATTTATGACTTTGGATCTTTTTCTTAAAGGGACACTGTTTCCAGTCCCCCTACCACCAACAAGGTGACCTTGAACCGTCCCCTCGTGCCCCATCCCAGTTCCTCCTCGAGTCAAGGGCGTGTCGATGTACCTGCTTCGTGGGACTGTGGCCTTAGGGACAGTGTGCTGGTGCAGAGCGGAGCCACAGGGCGGGCACCCGGCTGCTGCTGCCTACCTTTGTTGGCATTATTTTCATTAAGGCAATGTGGACAATGACTCTTTTGTTCCTTGACTACACATAGAGAAAGTTTCTGAAATAAGCAACTCGCAAACCTTGCAAAATACAAGTGAATTTTTCCTCGGTTATGTTCCCTCCCACCCCTGCATCCTGGCTTCACCTTGAAAATGTACTGAGGAAAAAAATTTGATGGAAAAATCACTGACCGATTAGGAGTTCTGGTTTTCATTCAAGTCCCCTAGAGTTCCTGAAAATTACACGTGTGAACTTTTATACGCCGAATATCAGAAAAGAGGGGAGTAGGGACTTTCCTGGTGGTCCAGTGGTCAGGACTCTGCACTTTCACTGCAGGGGGCACGGGTTGAGTCTCTGGCTGGGAAGCTAAGATCTCCCTGGTGTATAGCACAACCAAACAAAGAGAGAGAGAGATGGGGGTGGAGCGGGGACGCTTGTGCTTACATAAGGCTGCAGAATGTTGACCGTCTGTTCTCTGGGGCAGGCTCAGCTCTGTAGCCATGCAGGAAACACTGCTTATGGACCACAGGGGACCCTCAAAGCACTTTAATAACCAACTGATCTGTCATGAAGGAGAAGTTTCTAAATTCACCAAGGCCTGTCTGCATCTCCTCCCATGACAAAGAACTCTGGAAACTTGGGGCAGCCCAGGACCCCTGTCCGTGTCTCCAGCCCAGGACAGGCCCTCTTCCACTGGCAGTTTCTGCAGAACTCTTACTGGTCAGCTCTCCTGAAGCCCCTTCCCTCTCTTGTTCCCATGCAGATGAGTGACTTAGACTCAGTGCCAGGTGGTGAATAACGTGAAGAACAAGTATAGCGATGATTCAGAGGAGCCGTGAGTCATGAGGGAGAGAGGAAACTTCCTGTGTGTTGCTGGGAGTGAACCGGAGCAACCCGAGCTCATGTAGGGCAGGCTGGTGGCCTTTCATTGGAGAAAGCCAGTTGCTGTCCACCCGGTCCAGAAGTTCAGGGTCTGTTGGAAATGATATTTAGGGTCAAGGAGCATAATCAGAAATTTCAGAAGAGTGTAGGATGTTTACAAATGTCTCCAAAAGTAACCATGAGCTCAAAGCGCAATTCTTCCCTTTTCTGACCTTAAAATAATGCCATTCCTAGCCAAACCAAGGTTCAGTTCAGTTCAGTCGCTCAGTCGTGTCCGACTCTTTGTGACCCCATGAATCACAGCACACCAGGCCTCCCTGTCCATCACCAACTCCCGGAGTTCACTCAAACTCATGTCCATTGAGTCGGTGATGCCATCCAGCCATCTCATTCTCTGTCGTCCCCTTCTCCTCCCGCCCCCAATCCCTCCCAGCATCAGTCTTTTCCAGTGAGTCAACTCTTCGCATGAGGTGGTCAAAGTATTGGAGTTTCAGCTTTAGCATCAGTCCTTCCAATGAACACCCAGGATTGATCTCCTCTAGAATGGCCTGGTTGGATCTCCTTGCAGTCTAAGGGACTCTCAAGAGTCTTCTGCAGCACCACAGTTCAAAAGCATCAATTCTTTGGCGATCAGCTTTCTTCACAGTCCAACTCTCACATCCATATGTGACCACTGGAAAAACCATAGCCTTGACTAGATGGACCTTTGTTGGCAAAGTAATATCTCTGCTTTTTAATATGCTGTCTACGTTGTTCATAACTTTCCTTCCAAGGAGCAAGCGTCTTTTAATTTCATGGCTGCAATCACCATCTGCGGTGATTTTGGAGCCCAAAAAATAAAGTCTGACACTGTTTCCACTGATTCCCCATCTATTTCCCATGAAGTGATGGAAGCAGATGCCATGATCTTAGTTTTCTGAATGTTGAGCTTCAAGCCAACCTTTTCACTCTCCTCTTTCACTTTCATCAAGAGGCTTTTGAGTTCCTCTTCACTTTCTGCCATAAGGGTAGTGTCATCTGCATATCTGAGGTTATTGATATTTTTCCCAGCAGTCTTGATTCCAGCTTGTGCTTCTTCCAGCCCAGCATTCCTCATGATGTACTCTGCATATAAGTTAAATAAGCAGGGTGGCAATATACAGCCTTGACGTACTCCTTTTCCTATTTTGAACCAGTCTGTTGTTCCATGTCCAGTTCTAACTGTTGCTTCCTGACCTACATATCGGTTTCTCAAGAGGCAGGTCAGGTGGTCTGGTATTGCCATCTTTTTCATAATTTTCCACAGTTTGTTGTGACCCACCCAGTCAAAGGCTGTAGCATAGTCAATAAAGCAGAAATAGATGTTTTTCTGGAACTCGCTTGCTTTTTCCATGATCCTGCAGATGTTGGCAATTTAATCTCTGGTTCCTGCCTTAGATCTAAAAAAAAATTGGTAGTGATTTATGTCAGAGTGTCCTGGTATATTTTCTTCTAAGAGTTTTATGGTTTCTGGTCTTACATTAGGTCTTTAATCCATTTTGAATATATTTTTGTTTATGGTGTGAGAAAAGTTCTAATTTCATTCTTTTAGCGAGTTAGCCAAGAGTTCATTCAGGTTTTTCCATAACATATTCTGGGAAAACCCAAATGAACTGTTTGGCCTACCCACCACATACTACTGTCCAGTGTTCTCAGCACCCCTTATTAATATTGCAATGACTCTCTTTTCTCTATTGTCTATTTTTGCCTCTTCCGTTGCAAATTAATTGACCCGGGAGAGTGTGTTTACCTCTGGGCTCTCTATCCTGCCCCATTCATCCGTGGGTCTGTTTTTGTGCCACTAATTCATCTTGCAAAATTACTGACATGTGTTGAAAAAATATGACCAATGTGATGAGTACAATTTGATCATAAATATAATTATTAAATATTAGTGTGCTTCCGTGCTTTGTACTCAGACACTCAGTCTTGTCTGACTCTTTGAGACCTCATGGACTATAACCTGCCAGGCTCCTCTGTCCATGGGATTCTCCAGACAAGACTATTTCCTTCTCCAGGGGATCTTCCTGACCTGGAGATCGAACCTGTGTCTCCTGCATTGCAGGCAGATTCTTTACCACTGAGCCATCAGGGAAGACCATTATTGTGCTTTAGTCATTAGCAACTAATGAGAAGTGAAATGATTTTATCAGCTATGTCATTGTCACCAGCAGAATCCCAAATCCTGATTACCTGAGGTGTCAGTTTTACCCTTAAAAATCACAGAGTCTGGGAACTTTTTTGAAATTGTACCTAAGATTCAAATTTACATCTTAATTAGGAAGCCCATCTAAATGTAGCTACTCATTTATTTCTAAAAGACAGTGTTCAGTAGTTTAAGTTTCAGCCTCAGTGGTGGTGTAAGTCGTGGAGTTTGGTTTCTTTTGGAGCTGAGAATGTGATGTGTCCAGCAGTGGAGGGAGCCCAGGGGCCTTGGTGCACCAAGCTGGTCAGTAAGCCGACAGCCCCCGGGGGGTGTCTGAGCACAGTCTGCGTGTCCCCCCTCGTTTCTGTCTGAAAAGGTTTGCTGGGGATGAGGTGAAGGCATGGCACAACGCGAGACTGTACAGAGTCGCCAGTCTCCTTTTTTCTCCTTCAAACGTACTTCTGGTTTGAGCGTCTTTCTGCTCCGGGCGCCACTTTCTCATATTATTTCATGTCTGTCATCAGCGTTTATCACAGATAAGCTACTGGTTTTTAAAAAGCAGCCTTGAGGAACACAACATTCTCTGAAAGGAAACCTGCCAAAAACCTCGTGCTATCCTCTCAGCACCAGAATTAAGCAGCAGAGGGAAGCGGGCGGGCAGGAGGCGGGCGCCGCCCGGCAGGGCCGCGCGGGCAGGGCTCCCCCGGGGTCAGGGTCAGTGCCGGGCATCAGGGGTGGAGCCGTCAGCCTTCACGGGGCTCGGACCGGAGCGGAGAGCGGGCACGGCGCCCGGCGGCGCCCTGCTGCCCCGGTCAGCGTCCCTCTGGGCGCCGCCTCAGCTCCGGCCGGGCGTCGGGCGCTCGGCTGGCGGCCGCCTCTGCCCGCGTGCGCTCCGCGATGGGCCGCTCCTGCTCCTCGCCCAGGTTCCGCGGACGCTTGACCAGGTTCCACGGGGGAACCCCAGCCTTGTCGAAGGGGGACGCGGAGCGAAGACCCCACAGCCGTCCCCTGGGGCCGGGAGAGGGGCCGTGGGTGGGCCTCTGCCTCAGAGCAGCTGCTGTCTCAGCTCAGTGCCCCAGTGTTGGGTCCACTTTTCCTCTCTCAGAATGCCGGGCTTTGTGGCTGTACGGCCTTAGTACTTACACGCCTCAGTTTTGTGATCTGTGCATAGAGAGTCGGACACGACTGAGCGACTGAACTGAACTGAGGCAGACGTTACACTCTCACACACACACTGAACACTTCCCCCCACACATGCACACACACAGCACACTCACACCCACACACACACATGCCCACCCACACATCCACACACAAACTCACACTGTTACACACACACATGCCCACTCACACATCCACACACAAACTCACATACACTCACACACACACATGCCCACTCACACATCCACTACACTTTCACACACACACATGCCCACCCACACATCCACACACAAACTCACACTCTCACACACACACGCCCACTCACACATCCACACACAAACTCACACTGTTACACACACACATGCCCACTCACACATCCACACACAAACTCACACTGTTACACACACACATGCCCACTCACACATCCACACACAAACTCACATACACTCTCACACACACACATGCCCACTCCACACTCCACACACAAACTCACATACACACACACACACACATGCCCACTCACACATCCACACACAAACTCACATACACTCACACACACACACATGCCCACTCCATACTCCACACACAAACTCACATACACACACACACACACATGCCCACTCACACATCCACACACAAACTCACATACACTCACACACACACATGCCCACTCACACATCCACACACAAACTGACATACACTCACACACACACATGCCCACTCACACATCCACACACAAACTGACATACACTCACACACACACATGCCCACTCACACATCCACACACAAACTCACACTCTCACACACACACATGCCCACTCACACATCCACACACAAACTGACATACACTCACACACACACATGCCCACTCACACACCCACACACAAACTCACATACACTCACACACACATGCCCACTCACACATCCACACACAAACTCACATACACTCACACACACACACACATGCCCACTCACACATCCACACACAAACTCACATACACTCACACACACACATGTCCACTCACACATCCACACACAAACTCACATACACTCACACACACATGCCCACTCACACATCCACACACAAACTCACATACACTCTCACACACACACATGCCCACTCACACATCCACACACAAACTCACACTCTCACACACACACATGCCCACTCACACATCCACACACAAACTGACATACACTCACACACACACATGCCCACTCACACATCCACACACAAACTCACATACACTCATACACACATGCCCACTCACACATCCACACACAAACTCACTTACACTCTCACACACACATGCCCACTCACACATCCACACACAAACTCACACTGTTACACACACATGCCCACCCACACATCCACACACAAACTCACATACACTCTCACACACACACATGCCCACTCACACATCCACACACAAACTCACATACACTCACACACACACATGCCCACTCACACATCCACACACAAACTCACATACACTCACACACACACACATGCCCACCCACACATCCACACATAAACTCACACTGTTACACACACACATGCCCACTCACACATCCACACACAAACTCACATACACTCTCACACACACATGCCCACTCACACATCCACACACAAACTCACACTGTTACACACACATGCCCACTCACACATCCACACACAAACTCACATACACTCACACACACACATGCCCACCCACACATCCACACACAAACTCACACTGTTACACACACACATGCCCACTCACACATCCACACATAAACTCACACTGTCACACACACTCTTGCACGTCCACACATACACCACCACATCCCCCGACAGATGCACACACACCGCACACTCACATACATATGCACACTCACACATACATTCACACACACCACACACACGCGTACACTCACAGGCCCACACACACACCTCCACACACTTGCACTCACATACTAACACTCTCACACTCATATTCACAGATACAGACACACTCACACACCCATACACTCCCACACACACTCAGATACCCACACACACCCTACACACATACATACAGTCACACATGGCACCTACACACACTCACAGTCACACATACCCACACACACTCACACACATACACATTCGCACATGACACCCACGTGTTGGTGGCCAGGGCCTCTTTCGGGAGCTCGCAGCCCTGAGGATGTATGTGGCGTCCCCATGCTTGTGATGTGGCTGCATCCCCAGGTACCAAGTCCTCACACCAGCATCCAGGGCAGGAGAGTGGGGCCTCTGGCAGTAGGTCCTGGAATCACCCCGATCACTGAGACACAGCTCAGGAACCCAGCACTCAGTGAACCCCCATCCGTTGTCTGATAAAGCAGAACTGGACACAGGTGGATTAGGGAGGCTGCTGGGGAGCTCACACGCACAGATCACTGGTGCCCCAGCACGCTTAAATCATTCCGGAGAGACCCTCAAGGGCCTGTGTCCAGTTACTAGTGACCCCAGCATCCAAAATGAGCTAAGAGTGGTGGTGGGAGATGGAGAAGGGCAGACACTACGGGTGACTCGGAGGGTGACAGAGTGGGTATGACTTGGCTGTTGCGCGTCCCAGCCTTCATCTGATGGGCGCAGAGGGTGTGCACGCGGGGCTCTCCTGAACCCCGTTCCATCACCAGCACCCTCTGAGCCCTAGTGGGCACACGGACGCACGCGTGCAGACACCGTTTATTCTGCTTGCTGCCGGGCAGCAGAGTGAGGCGCCGGTCTGTGTTCCCTACCCTTCGGATGCCCGATCTCATCTGACCTCCGGAGGGAGCAGGCCAGACTGGGACATGCTCCTCTTTATGCTCAGAATCGAGGAATTAGTAGATCGCCCCCAGCTCAGATGGCTCAAGAGACAGCTGATGTTGGACACACTGGAGCCTGCCTTTTTTAAAAACTAAACTTGTATGTGAATAGTACTATTTTTGAGTGTCAGATGCAGAAGACAGCTGGAGGGTGAGACACTAAAGAAACACCCTCGTGGCGTCTGGGTCCATCAGAAGGGAGCTGTGGGGAGGAGGCTGCGGCAGGGTCTGTCTGTGAGCACTGTGGTTGCCATCACACAGGCCACAGGTGCCGGGGTGTTTCCTGGGAGAAACTCCCTTACTAACAAAGTGCTCCGCGGTAAGATGAGAACTTGCTGCTCTACTTTCCGCAAAGTCCTTGCTGTGACCCTGCTCAGATTCTGGTCTCTGCACAAAGTGGGGGCAGCCTCACTGACCCCTCAAGCCCATCGACTCAGTGAGCGCCTCTCGGGGAGGCTCTGCTCCCTGAGTCTCAGGGCCGTGAGTCCTGAGCCCACCATGACCGAGGGGCAGACAAAAGGAACACTCCGCTCTTGCTTCCCTGACTGCTGGGAGGTCCGCATCTTGCTTCAGAGACCAAGGCTGGCACCACTGGGTCTTGGGGGCTGGGCTCCAGCCGTGGTGGCCGCGGGCTGCCCGCGTTCCTGGCTGCGGACTGGCTCCCTGGGGCAGTGTCCGTGAGCTCAAGCACAGACCGAGTCTGATCCCCTCGCTCGCATGTCTAACCCACATCACCCTTGTCCTAGTATCAGCTCTCAAAGCCGTTCCGTGGTGTATTTTTCCTTGATTTGTGATCAGAAGCTGATTGAAAATGGGGAGCTTAAGACCGGTCAGGAGTCGGGTCTGGAGTCAGCGATGCTGCAGAAGGGCTGGCTATAACTAAGAGCTCACTCTCAGCCAACACTCATGAGGACGGTGACGTGACCACGGGGTGGGGGGGCACCCAGGAGACTGGGGTTAGAGGCATCATGTGCGGCCCGTGGCAGGGATAGTTTTAGTTTCCTCTCCTTACCACACGGCTCCTGCTGCCCCACCCAGTGCAGCCCTGAACGTCTGTCCACCCAGGCTGCTCCGTCTGCCTCTGGCCTCCCACTGTGTTAATCCTGGTTGACCCTCAAGTTCACAGCAACTCCAGCTGATAGCACATTAGTCACTGTCATTTCTGTTATTCTGCCTTTTTTAGGTTAATATGCAGTACTGAGATTATTACAAGATGCAAATGGCAAAATGAATAAGTAAAGTATTTGTTGGACAGTTTAAATTATAAAGCTTTCTTAGAAAATGAGAAGAAGGCTTTCCGGCCTAAAGTCCAGGCAGAGGAAACGGCCCCTTTGATGAGCACTGGCGCAGGAGTTGCTGGCTGCCTCCACACGTGGGCGCGGCATCAGCGGGAGACACCGTCCCCCGTGGGAAGCTGGTCCTGGGGCTGCGTTCTGCTGAGACCAGAACCCCCCGGCTCACCTGCAGCATCCACCCGCCTCTTCTCTTCCCTGACTAACAGATGTCAGCACTGTTATGTTAGAAACAACACCTGATTTGTAGTTGCCAGGGTTCTTATATATACAGCAGGCATCATTCTCATCTTTTTTCCTCTTAATTAATTATTGTGTCAGGAGGATTTGAGAAAATTGTCTAGGCCATGCTCAATAGATGGTTGAATGCTGTGTGTATTGAGCCTTTGTATGACGTAAGCTACTCGGAACACGTGTCCATTTTTCTGTGCTGTCTCAGACACTTGGAAAGAGAAACGTTCTAAAAGATGTTTGAAAAGATGATTTGGAGAAGAAGAGAAATAGTGAGGAGACTGTTTTCCCTTCTTGGTCCCTCTTAAAACATCTGCATTTTCTTTCTGTGAATGTGCTTTTGAGGAAAGGAAACCTGCTTCATCCCTCAGTCTGATTTGAAACTTTGTTTCAGAAAGATGTGGCCACTTTGCATTGTGGATGCTGCTGCTGCTGCTAAGTCACTTCAGTCGTGTCCAACTCTGCGTGACCCCATAGATGGAAGCCCACCAGGCTCCCCCGTCCCTGGGATTCTCCAGGCAAGAACACTGGAGTGGGTTGCCATTTCCTTCTCCAATGTGTGAAAGTGAAAAGTGAAAGTGAAGTCGCTCAGCCACGTCAGACTCGTAGCGACCCCATGGACTGCAACCCACCAGGCTCCCCCGTACATGGGATTTTCTAGGCAAGAGTACTGGAGTGGCTTGCCATTGTGGATATAACATTGTAAAAAGACTTTACAAGTAATCATGGCTGTCTCTGCTTGTTCACTTTGATTTTTGTCTCTAACACGCATCGTCATGCTGTGATTTTTTTTTCCTGAGCAGAAACAGACAGATATGAAGTTTCTTAGGCAAACTAGCAGGTGCGTTCAGGATAACTGAGTATGAGATGACCAGAAAGGACCATAAAAAAAGCTGAAGTAGGAGTTGCTGAGATGGAAATTTCTTTTGAGAGATGGAAAACATTAATTTAAAAGAGTTCAAGAGTTGAGGCCAAAGGCACTGGCCAGGTTGTGTAGGAAAAGACTCTGCAAGACTTCCCGGCAGCACTTCCCTTTGAAAGGCTTTTCCACGCCAGTGACATGAAGTGGATCCCAGCCGTCCCCTTCCCACCCCTCATGGACCTCAGGGTGGGGAACGATGGCAACTACAAATGAGTTTAGAAAAACAGGCAGGATGTCACTAATTTTTTTTAAATGTTCTGTGACATCTATTTTCCATTTTGCTGTGCTGTTTAATTAGCTTCAGTCTTGCACAACTGCAGAAATCTTCCTTGCTCTAAATAGTATCTTGGAGGAAGTGACCTTTGTTGAATAGAGAAAAACGTTAAGTGCCATATGGGCTCGATTAACTTCATCCCAGGTTTTAACTGTTCCCCTGGGCTTCAGAATCCATACGGCCCGTGTCCATACAAATCACACTCTGGGTGGTGGGAGAGCTACCCCTAGTTGGTGCTGCTGTCATATTTCTGAGATACCAAACGTGGAAGAAAGTTTAAAGAGAGTGGTGACTCTTGAGAAGACTGTTCCTATTTGCCTTCACATCTTTTATAGAGGTTGCTAGCTTCTGAGCTAGTAAGGAAGTCAAGTTCTGGGAGTGTGCTGGGTGTGCAGTCTGTTTGAGAAGAACCATTTTCTTGAGGGCGAGTCATACACCCTGCACCAACCTGGAACACAGGTGCCTCTTTGCTGAGGCCTGGTGGTCCTGGGAAGCTTGACTGAACACGTGCTGGAGGGCAGACAGGAAGAGAGGACAGAGGCACTTCATCAGCAGCTGACTTCATTCAGCTGTTTGCAGAGCACCCAAAGCCAGCCCTGAGACCAGGATGCCGTGGGGAGGGTGCGTGTCGCCCTGTGCTCTGGCCCCCAGGCAGGCTTGCTGGGTCCCCGCAGGCTCACATGCTCGGTGGTGCCCAGGGGCGTGTGGACAGCGTGTGCACTGTGCGCCACTGACCTTTCTCTGCAAGGGAGGACGTGCGCACACACTCGGTCACTCAGCTGACCAGACTGTGCGACGCTACGAACCGCAGCCCACCAGGCTCCTCTGTCCATGGCATTTCCCAGGCAACAGTACTGGAGTGGTGTGCCATTTCCTTCTCCAGGGGATCTTCCTGACCCAGGGGTCAAACTCATGTCTCCTATATTGCAGGCAGATTCTTTACTGGGAAAGCCCTGCAGGGGATGCTGCTGCTCCTGCTGCTATGTCGATTCAGTCGTGTCCGACTCTGTGTGACCCCATAGACGGCAGCCCACCAGGCTCCCCCGTCCCTGGGATTCTCCAGGCAAGAACACTGGAGTGGGTTGTCATTTCTTTCTCCAATGCATGAAAGTGAAAAGTGAAAGTGAAGTCGCTCAGTCGTGTCCGACCCTTAGCGACCCCAGGGACTGCAGCCCACCAGGCTCCTCCATCCATGGGATTTTCCAGGCAAGAGTACTAGAGTGGGCTGCCATCGCCTTCTCCATGCAGGCGATGAGTGAGTGTTAGTTACACGCAGGTCACTGTGCGCCACCCTGGCAGTCAGCGCCGTTCCCAGCTTCTCCTTGAGCTCCACACCCACTTCTGAGCACCCCTGCCTTCTCCGTCTGACCCAGCCTGGTTCTGCCCACCCAGCGCCTGCCCCTCCTTCCCCCTCAAAGAAGGTGGCCTGGCTCTCCCAGCCCTGGCCCAGTATTGAAGCTGTGTTTCACAGAGGAGAGGCGTGTGTGCTGAGAGTATCACAGTGGCATCGAGGCGTTTCATGCTGTAAACGCTTCATTGTCGGGGGACCACGCCCATGAGCATCATGGGGACAGAGGCAGTTTCTGCTCCGTGAACACGCCTGACCCAGAAGTTCTGTCTCCAGAGGCAGTCTTATGCGCCAGACCTGAGCCTGCCAGGGCAGTGTTTCCAGCGAGGGTGGGGAAACTCAGTCATAGGAGTGATAGGAGTCTGAACAGTCTGCGTAGTATTCGAAAGACCTCACAGGTTGCACAGGTCAGCTGAGACCCCTATCGTATTTGCACCTGACTGCCTGTCTCTTCATTCGCCAGACAGCCCTCCCCACACTGACCAGACGCTCCAGTGGGCAGTTAGTTATCATCCCTGTTTGGCACCAAAACGAGTCTTCCTGCCAGTTGTTGAATTTCCTTTAAACAGTGGAGGACACTGGAGCATCTCGCGCCCTGTTCTCAGTGACTCGGGCTCTGCCCCGAATCCCCCACCTTGCCACTTGCGGATCTCCAGCTCCGAGCCCAGCTCCCCCTGCCATCCCGGGGGCACAGGCCGGCTGGGGGCCTCCCGCCTGGGGGCCCTCCAGCACTCCCTCTCAGGGTGGTCTCCCCACCAGACTAGAGCTCTCAGACACAGGCTGCGTCTGCCTTGCTCTCGGCTTCGCCCCAGTCCTGGCGCGTGTGAACAGCCAGTAGGCACAAGCAGCTTTAAAGGGTGGGCTGTAGCTGTCGTCACACCGGGGCATCTGTCCGTTCGCTGCCTCATTACACTGCTGTTCTGCCCTTTTCTGGAGAAGGGGCTTGTCTGTGAAGGCGTCAGTCATCACAAGTGTCAAGGACAGAAATTTACTTTAGTTCATTGACACTTGAGAATTTTACACAGGGACCCTCTAGATTTTGGTGAAGACTGTAGTGATGCTGTCTCTCGTTCTGTCATCAGGGAGTGCTGTGAAAAGTCTCTCCTTTGCTCAAAATTCCACTCCCCTCGACGTGAAGATTCTGTTGTATACAGTTCCTAGTATGTGAGCTGTGTGATCCGAGGTCTAAGTAGCGGACGTGAAGATTCTGTTGTGTCCAATTCCTAGTGTGTGAGCTGTGTGTGACCCGAGATCTAAGCAGCTGACATGAAGATTCTGTTGTGTCTGATTCCTAGTATATGAGCTCTGTGATCCGAGGTCTAGGCAGCAGACATGAAGATTCTGTTGTGTCCAGTTCCTAGTGTGTGAGCTGTGTGATCCGAGGTCTAAGTAGCAGACATGAAGATTCTGTTGTGTTCGATTCCTAGTGTGTGAGCTGTGTGACCTGAGGTCTAAGTAGCAGACATGAAGATTCTGTTGTGTTCGATTCCTAGTGTGTGAGCTGTGTGACCTGAGGTCTAAGCAGCAGACATGAAGATTCTGTTGTGTTCGATTCCTAGTGTGTGAGCTCTGTGACCTGAGGTCTAAGCAGCAGACATGAAGATTCTGTTGTGTTCGATTCCTAGTGTGTGAGCTGTGTGATCTGAGGTCTAAGCAGCAGACATGAAGATTCTGTTGTGTTCGATTCCTAGTGTGTGAGCTGTGTGACCTGAGGTCTAAGCAACAGACATGAAGATTCTGTTGTGTTCGATTCCTAGTGTGTGAGCTGTGTGATCTGAGGTCTAAGCAGCAGACATGAAGATTCTGTTGTGTCCGATTCCTAGTGTGTGAGCTGTGTGATCTGAGGTCTAAGCAACAGACATGAAGATTCTGTTGTGTCCGATTCCTGTATGTGAGCTGTGTGATCCAAGGTCTGACAGCAGCTTAATGTGAAACAGAGCAGGTTGGAGCAGGACCCAGGTCTCCGCTACACCAAGAGCGTGACCGAGGCTGCAGAAGGGCCTCCAGCCTTCAGCCTTTCTCGTTTTCTGCCTGTTCGGTTTGTTCTGGCCTGGCAGGGGGCCCACAGATAAAAGGCTCCTTCAGTTGGACTTTGACTGTGACTCAGCCTTGCAGTCCTCAGCACTCCTTCAGGTGACCCCTATCTGTGTGTCATCTCCTGGGTTTTCCAAAACCAACGCAAGGTAAACAGGGGGGTTGGCAGTTTCCAAGTCTAGCGGACTGGAAGCTGCTTCCTCAGTCTGCGTGGCCTTCACGCTCAATAGAAGGCCTCCTGGAGGAAGGCCAGCCAGTGAGCTCCACAAGATCTGTTTTCTTGTCCCCACCCCACCTGGTGAGAGCCCTGGGCCCGGAAGACCTCCGTCAGTGATGGGGTCATCCCTTCACAGACCACCCAGGAGAGCCCGCCTGGGGAGACGGAGGGTCTCATTGACGTTCCAGAACCCTGCTGTCTAGGGGAAGGTGAGCGGTGGGGCCGACCCCCGGGGCCGTCCCTTCTGCTTCCCTCTGCTGGGCTGTGCAGGGATGGGGACCAGGAGGCGAGTGTCCCGTCACATTGGGGCTTTGTGCTCCATGCAGTGGCAGGGCCACAGGGCACTTGCTTGGCTGCCCCATCCCGGCGTCATAGACATACTCCCCGAATGTCTCACGGGCGTGAAACAGAACAAAAGCGAGTCAAGCTGAAGTCCTGGGAAAAACAGGGCTCTAGTCTCATGGGCTGCCAGTGAGGGCCCAAAGGATTCGGACAACCTCACAGCTGGAGAGACCCTCCAGGGTCACTTGTTCAGCGCCTCCCTTCTTCTGGGAAACAGGAGGAGACCGCTGATCATGAGCCACTCAGCAGGCGTGGGTCTTGTGACAAGAGGAGGCGCAGTCTCTGGGGTTAGGCCTCAGTGTGAGCCCCCCCGCCTGGCGTGACCCTGACTCACTCCCTCACCCTCTGCGAGCTTCAGTTCTGTCATCTAAAGTATGACGTGATAACGCCCACAGGACTGTTGAGATGGCTGCATGAGAGAGTAAAGCCCTCAGCCCAGCGCCTGGCACACGGCTGCAAATCCCCGACATCATCACCATCAAAACCGGGGCCCCGGGCCCAAGTGTCCCAGTCCAGCGTTTCTTTCACTAAATTCTTTGACTCGTCTTTTTGTATAGGGAGTACTGTTTGGGGACACCGCACTCTCTGAGGTATGTTAGTTAAAGTACAAACAGGTGATTCATTAGTTTAGAGTCTGCGAGATGCTGGGTAAATACTGGGGCCTGATTTTTCAGTCGCTCTGCTTACTTGGGTATGGTTTTGACAGCAGGTGGCCCCTGCCGCGCGGGCTTTCTGCAGCTGCGGCGCACAGGCTCCTCACCGCAGTGGCTTCTCTTGCTCTGAAACGCGCGCTCCAGGGCGCATGGGCCTCAGTAGCTGCAGCTCAGGGGCCTAGTTGCCCTGCGGCACGTGGGATCTTCTAGGATTAGGGGTTAAACCAGTGTCCTCTGCATTGCAAGGTGGAGTCTTAACTTTTGGACCACCAGGGAAGCCCTGATACAGTCTTTTTAAAAAAGAAGGTAACATTTAAAAAGAGAACTGAGACAACAGCTGAAATTTTATTTTAGGTTATGTGTTTCTATGTGGATACATGCACATATTTGTATTTTAATAATGTTTCCTTTTAAAAGCACTTTTTTTTTTTTTTTTGCTGTGCCACGTGGCAATGTGGGATGTTAGTTCCCCAACCAGAAATGGAACCCGTGCCCCACAGTGGAAGCTTAGCGTCCTAATCCCTGGACCATCAGGAAAGTCCCTAAAAGCACTTTTTCTATTGTCTCAGTAAGGGTGTGTTCAAACTAGTTCTCTCCTGCTGTTTTTGTTCCTTCCTCATTCCAGTGTGGTCAGTCAGCTTTTAAACTGAATGCATTCCACTTAACAAGATTCCGAGTGATTGTCATTGTTGGTGGTAAAAGCATTACTGATACAAGAACTACCTGCGCTGTTTTGAATGTGATCTAAACCATCCCAAGGAAGAGTTCCGTCTGGGGAGACGCCTAGACTTGTGTGCAGGACAGAAGACACAGGTTGAGTCAACCTTTTCACGTTTGATTCTTTGCTGCCACGTGTGCTCAGGAACGTTGAGCTGATCCCTCAGACCCGCTTGCTGAGTTTTCCCTTATGGTGACCACCTTGCGGCCAGGAAAGTCCTGGGTCCAGAGTGACCCAGTTGCGCACCGCCCCCTCCTCCCGGCCAGTAAGACGCCATTGTCACTCATCACTTAACTCTCCTCTTTCACCAGCGTGGCTCTAGTTTCCTTATTTTTTCTTTCCCTCTTAAGCAACAGCATGCGTATGGGAATCCTAAAAAGCCTGTGTGGATTTATCAGATCTCCCTGGTCAGACCACTCCCTTCTTCAGGAGAAGGACTGAAATCCCAGCGTCTGCAGTCCAGCCTGGGACAGAAAACAGGCCGGGACACAGAAGGCGCAGCCTTGAGGGCAGAGGCCGCGATTCATTATCGCCATTTCAGCATCCACAGCGCTAAGCATGGAGCACATCTCAGGAAATAAATATTTGAATGAATGACAAACCTTTCTCTATCTCCGGTCAGTTTATGGGCATAGCGGCAATTCTTTTCCCAGGGCAAAAAAAATGTTAGGAACCTGTGGATCTTGTGCAAGTTATTTCAATGGCTTAGACATTACTTTCAGAATTAATAAACTCTAGGAGCCTGCCTCTCTTGTGTCTGCGCCACCAGAGCCGGCGTCTCTTGCGTCTGCGCCGCTGAGGAGATACCCCTCGTCCAAGGTAACGTACAGCGGCTGCACTTTGCTGGAGCAGCTGTGAAGAGATATTCCACGACCAAGGTAAGAGAAACCCAAATAAGATGGTAGGTGTTGGGAGGGGGCATTAGAGGGCAGACACACTGAATTCATAATCACAAAAAACTAGTTGATTTGATCATATGGACCACAGCCCTGTCTAACTCAATGAAACTAAGCCATGCCGTGTGGGGCCACCCAAGACGGACGGGTCATGGTGGAGAGGTCTGACAGAATGTGTTCCACTGCAGAAGGGAATGGCATACCACTTCAGTATACTTGCCTTGAGAACCCCATGAACAGTATCAAAAGGCAAAATGATAGGATAATGAATGAGGAATTCCCCAGGGCGGTAGGTGCACAGTATGCTGCTGAAGATCAGTGGAGAAATAACTCCAAAAAGAATGACGGGATGGAGCCAAAGCGAAACAAATACCCAGTTGTGGATGTAACTGGTGATAGAAGCAAGGTCCGATGCTATAAAGAGCAGTTTTGCATAGGAACCTGGAATGTTAGATCCATGAATCAAGGCAAATTGGAAGTGGTCAAACAGGAGATGACAAGAGTGATCGTAGACATTCTAGGAATCAGTGAACTAAGATGGACTGGAATGGGTGAATTTAACTCAGATGACCATTATATCTACTACTGTGGGCAGGAATCCCTTAGAAGAAATGGAGTAGCCATCATGGTCAACAAAAGAGTCCGAAATGCAGTACTTGGATGCAATCTTAAAAACGACAGAATGATTTCTGTTCGTTTCCAAGGCAAACCATTCAATATTACAGTAATCCAAGTCTAAACCAGTAATGCTGAAGAAACTGAAGTTGAACTGTTCTATGAAGACCTACAAGACCTTTTAGAACTAACACCCAAAAAAGATGCCCTTTTCATTATAGGGGACTGGAATGCAAAAGAAGGAAGTCAAGAAACACCTGGAGTGACAGGCAAATTTGGCCTTGGAGCACGAAATGAAGCAGGGCAAAGGCTAATAGAGTTTTGCCAAGAGAACGCACTGGTCATAGCAAACACCCTCTTCCAACAACACAAGAGAAGACTCTACATATGGACATCACCAGATGGTCAACACTGAAATCAGATTGATTATATTCTTTGCAGCCAAAGATGGAGAAGCTGTATACAGTTAGCAAAAACAAGACCAGGAGCTGACTGTGGCTCAGATCATGAACTCCTTATTGCCAAATTCAGAGTTCAATTGAAGAGAGTAGGGAAAACCACTAGACCATTCAGATATGACCTAAATCAAATCCCTTATGATTATACTGTGGAAGTGAGAAATAGATTTAAGGGACTAGATCTGATATATAGAGTGCCTGATGAACTCTGGACGGATGTTTGTGACATTGTACAGGAGACAGGGACCAAGACCATCCCCATGGAAAAGAAATGCAAAAAAGCAAAATGGCTGGCTGAGGAGGCCTTACAACTAGCTGTGAAAAGAAGAGAAGTGAAAAGCAAAGGAGAAAAGGAAAGATATAAGCATCTGAATGCAGAGTTCCAAAGAATAGCTAGGAGAGATAAGAAAGCCTTCCTCAGCGATCAATGTAAAGAAATAGAGGAAAACAACAGAATAGGAAAAACAAGAGATCTTTTCAAGAAAATTAGAGATTCCAAGGGAACATTTCATGCAAAGATGGGCTTGATAAAGGACAGAAATGGTATGGACCTAACAGAAGCAGAAGATACTAAGAAGAGGTGGCAAGAATACACCAAAGAACTGTACAAAAAAGATCTTCACGACCAAGATAATCACGATGGCATGATCACTCACCTGGAACCAGACATCTTGGAATGTGAAGTGGGCCTTAGAGAGCATCACTACAAACAAAGCTAGTGGAGGTGATGGAATCCCAGTTGAGCTATTTCAAATCCTGAAAGATGATGCTGTGAAAGTGCTGCACTCAATATGCCAGCAAATTTGGAAAACTCAGCAGTGGCCACAGGACTGGAAAAAGTCAGTCTTCATTCCAATCCCAAAGAAAGGCAATGCCAAAGAATGCTCCAACTACCACACAATTGCACTCATCTCACACGCTAGTAAAGTCATGCTCAAAATTCTCCAAGCCAGGCTTCAGCAATATGTGAACCGTGAACTTCCAGATGTTCAAGCAGGTTTTAGAAAAGGCAGAGGAACCAGAGATCAAATTGCCAACATCTGCTGGATCATGGAAAAAGCAAGAGAGTTCCAGAAAAACATCTATCTCTGCTTCATTGACTATGCCAAAGCCTTTGACTGTGTGGATCACAATAAACTGTGGAACATTCTGAAAGAGATGGGAATACCAGACCACCTGACCTGCCTCTTGAGAAACCTGTATGCAGGTCAGGAAGCAACAGTTAGAACTGGACATGGAACAACAGACTGGTTCCAAATAGGAAAAGGAGTATATCAAGGTTGTATATTGTCACCCTGTTTATTTAACTTATATGCAGAGTACATCATGAGGAATGCTGGGCTGGAAGAAGCGCTAGCTGGAATCAAGATTGCTTAGAGAAATATTAATAACCTCAGATATGCAGATGACACTACCCTTATGGCAGAAAGTGAAGAGGAACTCAAAGGCCTCTTGATGAAAGTGAAAGAGGAGAGTGAAAAGGTTGGCTTGAAGCTCAACATTCAGAAAACAAAGATCATGGCATCTGGTCCCATCACTTCATGGGAAATGGATGGGGAAACAGTGGAAACAGTGTCAGACTTTATTTTTGGGGGCTCCAAAATCACTGCAGATGCTGATTGCAGCCATGAAATTAAAAGACGCTTGCTCCTTGGAAGGAAAGTTATGACCAACCTAGATAGCATATTAAAAAGCAGAGACATCACTTTGCCAACCAAGGTCCGTCTAGTCAAGGCTATGGTTTTTCCCGTGGTCATGTGTGGATGTGAGAGTTGGACTGTGAAGAAAGCTGATCGCCAAAGAATTGATGCTTTTGAACTGTGGTGCTGGAGAGGACTCTTGAGAGTCCCTTGGACTGCCAGGAGATCCAACCAGTCCATTCTAGAGGAGATCACTCCTGGGTGTTCATTGGAAGGACTGATGCTAAAGCTGAAACTCCAATACTTTGGCCCCCTCATGCGAAGAGTTGACTCACTGGAAAAGACTCTGATGCTGGGAAGGATTGGGGGCGGGAGGAGAAGGGGACGACAGAGAATGAGATGGCTGGATGGCATCACTGACTCGATGGCCATGAGTTTGAGTGAACTCCGGGAGTTGGTGATGGACAGGGAGGCCTGGTGTGCTGTGATTCATGGGGTCGCAAAGAGTCGGACACGACTGAGCGACTGAACTGAACTGCTGAACTGAGTCCATGCAGACAGTGGCGCATGATTCATTCCTAAAACGAAGCGTACTATGAAGCCATGAAAAGACGCGGACACAACTCAGATGCTTATGACTGAGTGAAAGAAACCAGTCTGGAAAGGCACTGTGTGATTCCAACTCTGTGATGTTCTGGAAAAGACCAAACTATGGAGACAGAAAAGAGATAAAGGGTTCGGGGAAGGGAGGGATGAATAGGGGAGCATGGAGGATTTTTAAGGGTGAAACCACTTTAGCCATAGTGGTGGGGACGCATCGTTTCACCTGTGTCCAAACCCATACAACGCACCGCCCCGGGAACGAGCCCTTCCGTGAGCTGTGGGCTCGGGGTGATGCTGACGCGTCGGCATCGGCTCATCAGTTGTCGCAAGCATCCCATCTGGTGGCGGTGTTGATGGTGGGAAGACCCTACATGTGTAGGGAGGACAGGCGCTCAGTGACTCCGTACTGTCTGACTCTTTGTGACCCCACAAACCGTAGGCCGCCAGGCTCTTCTGTCCATGGGGTTTCCCAGACAAAAATCCTGGAATAGGTTGTCATTTCCTTCTCCAGGGGATCTTCCTGCCCCAAGGGTCAGACCTGCGTCTCTTCTGTCTCCTGCAATGGCAGACTGATTCTTTACCACTGAGCCATCATACAAAAGAATCTCTACTATTCTGCTCAGTCTGGCTGTGAACCTAAACTGCTCTAAAAAAAAAAAAAAGTCTGTTAAAATAAGAAAGAAGTAAGTTGGTCTATCAGGAGGCCAAGAACGTACAGGATAATAACTTGAAAACAGTAAAGCTATGAAGACCCTGTCTGGAAAAGGGAGCAGTCACAGGAAGGGGAGACAGTGGCTGCTGGCTGAGAGTCTTTGATGAGGATGCCGTGAGGAGGGTCTCAGAAGAGGGACTGGATGTTTGTGCGAGCAAGGAGCCTGCAGGATCCACAGCTGTGTGCAGGCAGCTAAGTGTCCAGAGCCAGCGTCCACACCAGGACACCCACTGCCAAGAACCAGGGCCAAGTTGAGCTCCTCTTATAAGCGGAGACTTCGGAGCTCAGTTCTGAAATGAAGCAGATTGCAGGTCCACTGGGAGTCTGCTTGCTACAAGTCATCTCCATGTGTAGACAGAGACTCACACAAGGCACTTCACAGCAGAGAGCTCTTGTCACTACCGATCTGTCATCTGTGCCCTGAGGTTTCCCATCTCCCAGGTGGGCGGGCTGGTGTCCCGCTCACTCCAGTCGCGTGAATGGCAGACATGGCCCCCAGGAGAGGACGTCCTATCTGGGGCCCTGCCCGGGGCAAGTGTGTGAAGGTCAGTTTCTACTCACCCACAAAAGCACCTCCGGCTCCCAGCAAAGGTGTGGAAATCGACAGTACAGGGAGAGGACCCACGGCCTGTTTCCAAGCGTAGGTGTTACTCTTACCATGAAGGATGTGATGCGGCGGCCCCAGGTTCGCATCAGACACTGGGATGCATGCTCCGACCTTGAGACAGCAGGCCTGGGGCCGCAGCTGAGCCAGGAAATGCGGGCCGTGTGCTCCCCGTTTGTGGAGGACACAGGGGGTTAAATCATGTGCAGACAAAGAGGCCAGGGTCCTTTGTGGAGCGGATGGAGTGCCAGGGCGGCCTGGATGTCCCCTAGTCTCGGGGGGCCAAATCGCTTGCCGAAGCCAAATTTTAGCTTTTCAGAGAATATTGACATCTTGTGGTTGAGATACTGTTGATATCATCAAAGGAATCCCAACAGTTTGAAAAATTCCAACTTCTAGAAAAAGAATGATTATTTTTGCCACAGAGACTGACCCTATTGTAGTAGAATTTTAGTGTCTTTACCACCATGTGATGACTCAAGTATTGGGCACAGCCAAACCCCTTTTCTCACCACTTCTTATTCCATATTCCCACTGTGTTCTATTCTCAGAATTCATTTGTAATTGTTTGATCAGGAAAGAGAAATATGGATGACAGATGGAGGGCGAGGAGAAAATGATGTTGAGACAAAGGCTGCAGTAATTTTGATGGCAATATTTTGAAAACTAGTCACTGGAGTCCTTTTGCTTCTAGGGTATACTGGAACAATACGATACAGAAAGTAAATTGGTATAGACAGAGGTTTTCAAAATGCTGTCCCCAAACCAGCAGCATCAGCATTAGGAACTTGCGGGAAAGGCAGGGTCTCTGGCTGGGCCCAGAGTCACTGAATCAGAAACCCTCCTCAGGGTGGGACCAGCAGTGTGCAGTTAACAGGCCTCCCGGTGACTGAGCACGGGGCAGACGAATCAGTTGGACAAACACTCCTGGTTTAGGAGGTGATTCGGAGCGGTTTGGGAGAGAATGCGTCCAATCCTTAAAGAAGCTTTCTTGAGTTGTGCAGTGTGCCGGCCTCCTATGGCTATCTTCAGCCAGCTTCTGCGCGTGGTCTCACGGTGTCTGCAGGTCAGCGGTCCAGGCAAGGGGTGGATGAGCCCTCTGCTCAGGGTCTCCAGCCGCCGGCGTGGTATCTGCGGGGCCGTGTCTCCTCTGGCAGCTCAGCGGGGCAGGTGGGTCCCCCGGCTCTTCCAGGCAATTTCCTGAGCTTCTTTCCCTCCAGAGCAGGGCGGGGGCCCCTTTTGCACCCCCCATCAGTGCAGGCTGGGTTGTTCCAGAAGTCCTGCCACGTGGCCGTCCCCACAGCAGGTCACAGGAGTAGCTCGCTGCCTCACAGCTCTCCAGGCCAGGGAGAGTCCAGCTCTGATCCTCGTGGAGTCCTACATCAGGTGCCACATCGTGGGGTGACATCCCACCACCCCTGCCGTGAGCTGCAGCTCAGTCAGGTGGCGGCCTCCCTGTCACCATCCCACAGTTGGGAGTGGGACACAAGAGACAGTCCGCCTGCACTTAGGGGGAGGCTGTGACTGCGGTCGTGCTCGCCCCATGGCGAGATTATCATTCATTTTACGAAGTTGACTGCAGCTGGTACTATTTGTACTTGGTGTACTTTTTCTTTTGAAACGAAACCATTTGGAAAAGCCTGGGCCTCCCAGGTGGCGCAGTGTAAAGAGTCCACCTGCCAACACAGTAAATGCACATTTCTTCCCTGGGTTGGGAAGATCCCCTGGAGAAGGGAATGGCAACCCACTCCAGTATTCTTGCCTGGGAAACCCCATGGACAGAGGAGCCTGGCAGGCTGCCATCATCGGGGTCACAAAGAGTCGGACATGACTGAGCACACACACACACAAACACACACACATATCTGTTTCTCAAAAAAACATAATCTCGTTAATCACTGAAATCTTAGCAAGTGGAGATCAAAGATTCTGTTTGCAGTCTTCGAAGACAGACCCCATCAGCTGTGTCACCTGCGCCTCCCCACCCCCACCAAGTGCAGGAATTTACAAGAGTTTAAAGTCTGGCTGGAGTGCCAGGCTGGAATCATTTCATTCCTGACAGTAATCGAATCTGTTCCCATAAGTTTCTTTATAAAAAGGCGAATATTACAGTACTTTTCCCTACAAGGGAGGAATTGTTTTCTTGTCCAAAGGATGCACTGGGGAGGCTGGGGCTGGGACAGCTCTGGGTCTGTGTCTCTAAGCATCTGTGACCCGGTCCTGTGCTCCGAGACTGGGTAAGACCGTGCTGCCCGGGCTTTGCTCCAGTGTCCTCACAGTGGACCGCTGAGACCCGCATACATGATCCCTCGCGACATCAGCGTGGGATGCTGTGAAAATATGGTGATGTATTTTGCCATTATGTCTCCTGGCATCCTCTGTAATTCACAGCTAGATGTCAGCGCCCTCAAAACTCCCTTAAATTCCCAGAGCATTTTGGTTGTTACTGCTTTGAACTCTGAGGTGGAAGGTGCAAATAAATATAAAATAGCATAGAGTAGGATTTTGAGGGAAGAGTAAGCAGAGCAGAAGAAAGTGGAGGCCAAGGGAGAGGAAGCAACCTCAGATCGTCACCGGAGTTCGTTGGGTATAAAAGCCCTGAAATATGTTAACAGTGTGTTCACACAGCAGGCTTCCTTGGTGGCTCAGCGGTAAAGAACCCGCCTGCCAATGCAGGGGGCACAAGTTCAATCCCTGGGTCAGGAAGATCCCTGGAGGAGGAAATGGCAACCCACTCCAGTATTCTTGCCTGGAGAATCCCTTGGACAGAGGAGCCTGTCGGGCTGCAGTCCATGGGGTCGCCAACAGTCAGATTTAACAAAGCATGAGCACGCACGCACACACGCACACACATTGTTGATGCAGCAGCAGCTGGAGGAGTGAGCGAGTACGTGAGCGTTTTTACCAATAGTTGAAGCTGACATTGTTCACACGACATCCCCATCACGTCCCCTCGGAAGACTCAGGAGTCATGTGATGACAGCGTCATGTCTTGCCTGCCGAGAGGAGCTAGTGACTCTTCAGCCTCCCCTGTTAATGTGATCACCTGATCCTCAGCCTGAGGCCCGTGTTAAGTGGAAGGAAGAAGCATGGGGCACACACCCGCTTAGTCCTTCCAGTGTCTGCAGCCCCTCCGGCCCCACATGCAGACACTCAGTGTTTCTACCAGTCGCCGCCTCCCTGCCTCCCTCCGTGCTGGCTTCCCACCTCCCTGTCTTCCGTCTCCTCCTCCTCCTCTGTCTCTCTCAACCCCTTTGTTTTTTCCCTCGTTTCCAGTGGAAGGCGTTTGGAAGGAATGAGTTCACAGGCACATTCAGGTCAGGACCCCCGGGAACCCACCTCCCACTGTCCCTGCTCCCCGTCACCTCCCACACCGCCTTGCACTGGCCCGTGTCACCAGTAGCCTAGTGGAGGTCACAGGGCGTCCCTTCCGAGGCTGACCTAGACAAGGGGCTGCTCGGGCCAGGCTCCATCTTCTGGGGGCCCTCAGCAGCCTGCGCAAGAGGGCACATGCACGGGGCCTCAGGCCTCTCACCGAACACCGGGACGCATCGCTGGCCATGGGCGTGAGCCAGCTTGGAAGGGCCCTCCATCCACAGCCCCGCCGGCATTGGGACCCTGCTTTACTAGGCACTGGGCAGAAACACCAGGCGGGGCCAGTGACAATGAGATAGTAAGTCTGTGGTTCCCTTACATCAGCAAGTTTGGGGACGTATACAACAAATATAGGGCTTCCCTCCTGCCTCAGTTGGTTAAGAATCTGCCACTACTTAGCGACTAAAGAGAGAATAAATACGTGCTATACAGTATGTGTACACTAGGAAGCAATGTGACAAATACTTTAAACGAAAACATTCAGAAAGGATTGAAAAGTCCCAAACTTTTTTGTGTAGTAAGAGTTTTACTTGTTTGAATGCTCACAGTCTATGGTTATTGCCCCAGTAAACATTTTAGACTGTGAAGAAAGCTGATCGCCGAAGAATTGATGCTTTTGAATTGTGGTGCTGGAGAAGACTCTTGAGAGTCCCTTGGACTACAAGGAGATCCAACCAGTCCATTCTAAAGGAGATCAGTTCTGGGTGCTCATTGGAAGGACCGATGCTAAAACTGAAACTGCAATACTTTGGCCACCTCATGCGACGAGTTGACTCACTGGAAAAGAGTCTGATGCTGGGAGGGATTGGGGGCGGGAGGAGACGGGGACGACAGAGAATGAGATGGCTGGATGGCATCACCGACTCGATGGACATGAGTTTGAGTGAACTCCGGGAGTTGGTGATGGACGGGGAGGCCTGGCGTGCTGTGATTCATGGGGTCGCAGAGTCGGACACGACTGAGTGACTGAACTGAACTGAACTGAAGCATTTTAGAAGGATGCACCAGGACTTGTTTTCTTGGTTTTTTAATAGAGGAAGCTGAGAAGGAGACCAGAACTCACATAAGAAATCACCGTTAATCTACCCTTGAGAACCTCATCCATGGCTAATGGTTCTGGGCATCTGGTCAACACTGCTCCACCCGGTGTTTTTAAATTTTTCATCATCCTGACCAAGTTAAGACTGTATAGGTTGATTTCCTAGGCCCAGAGCAATGATTGCATTTATGTTCATTCAGATGAGTTGCTCTGAATGCAAATTCCTCAGTGTTTTTCAGTAAAATTACTATTAATGTCTTCCAGGACAAATCTGAGATAAGATCATAATTGTGGTTTTCCAAATATCACTTTCCACATGCTGTTAAGTTATGCTGACTATTATTTTCCATTGCAAAGCTTCTTAAGCTTATTACATGGTGGTGACTTTTATATGGGAATCGTCTAAAGAAAAACAATTGTGTGATTTTAGATTGAATGAAAAATCAGGATTCAACCAAACTATCAGTGTCACCAGACTCACCCTCAACCTGTGGCTCCCAGTGACCAGCCTTCATCCAGAAGCTCCATGTAGGCCACAGAAAGGCTAGGGGTACGAGTAGGACCCCCAGTGAGATAGGACCCCCCAGCCTCAGGAGGGGATGAGGAGCACCCCTGGTGAGACAGGATCCCCCAGAGAGCAGTGCCAAAGGAGAAGGGGGTTTCCGGACAGACTGAGAGCTGGTCCAATCAGAGCTGCTGAGAAGTGGGAACCGAATTTGCCGACAGGGGGTCCTATTAATTTAATAAGGGAAGCTTCGGGGAATCATGGAGACAGAAACTGGGGTGGCCATGTTGGAGAGAACTGAACAGCGGCGAAGCTGGCACAGCTGTGAGCACATCCTCCAAAGGGTCTGTTTGGAAGACAAGCAGAAAAGCGGTGGAATGCCCAGCTAGAAACGCTGTTTGCTCAGGTTCACAGTGCACGGCGAGAGGTGGCAGAGGTTCTGTTTCCACGTCAGCAAATATCTTGGAGTAAAATCCTGAAGGGCCAGCCTGCTGGAGAGGAGCTGCCCAGGTCTGGAGGCCCCGCTGTGACGTCCTCACTGCCCAGAGGCTGCGTCAGCATCCTTTGCATCAGATGGCTATGTGGGGCCTTGGAATAACGATAGAAACGTTAAGAAGTTACTTCAACATTTGATTCTGAGAACAATGTGCACTCATCAGTTTACTCATGGCCGTGTTTATGATTCAGACTAGCACGTGACCACTTTCTGATAGAAAGACCTAAGTCTCAGGACAGATCCCGCGTGTCTGCACACAGACCTCCAAGCGCATGGACCAGAAGGGAATGTAAGAACAGCACAAGGGACTGGCGTCGTGGTAGCCTTTTCACAGAAATCTGTTGAGTCATAAGACCATTGAGAACGCTCTTTGAAATACGCCAGTTACCGATCTGTTTTGCACGTGGTTCGGCAATCCCAGTGACACCTTCCTGCTTTTGTCTTATTTTTAAAGTGTCTGCAGCTGAAGTCTTCAGGCTCAAGAACTGTCACTTTGGAGAGGATGTGGGTGAGCGTCTGGGATGTTGCCTTTTTCACATTTCTGCAGCTGCTCCGAGTGCTTCCCCATGCAGGTCATAAGTGAATGGGGACGTGGCCGGCCCCTGGCTCTTCTTTCCAGTGACAGCTGTGTCTCGAGGGCGGTCCTGGGTAGGGCAGCCTTGGTCGGAGCCCACCCCTGCGTTCCTGGGAGCTCAGAAGGCGCGTCAGGCGTCTTTGGCACTGACGGACGCTCATCAGCGTGGATCATTCAGCCTTGGAGAACCGAGGACCTCTCCCCCTGTGGAGACGGACTTGTTGGTATTTTAGTCTGCCTGGAAACAGTATGAGAAACATTAAACCCAGCTTTCTGAGGTTAGTCCAAGTTATTTTTTTAGAAGAGGGAAAAGAAAATATTATGTCTCCCAAGGAAACTTATAACCATGAACAGTAAATTTGAAAGGTTTTCTAATGTTTTTTTTATTGTTGTTGTTCCTCCCACATCCCCTGCTTGTGGATAGTTTCAGTCCCTCATTTCTCTCATCAAGAAATAAATGCCAGACTGCAGATCCACAGGTCAGCCTGTGCACATGCGTTTCCTAGGCTATGAGTGTAAAGACAGTCCGCTTGGTGGTGCCGACCCACCAGCCTTAGCCTATCTGCAGCCGCCACTTCTGGAGTCCACTGCATATTCGTGTGTGGGAGATTTGAAACTCCCCTACCATGTAAATCTGCTATACCCCAGTGTAAAGTAAAATATAAATGGAATATATATAAAATATATTTTTAAAAATATACCACCACTCACATGCAGAAAAGCACCTTAATAGCATATGAACTCTGTAAACTCTATCTATAATTAAGTAAGTGAAAGTCGCTCAGTCGTGTCAAACTCTCTGCAACCCCATGGACTGTACAGTCCATGGAATTCTCCAGGCCAGAATACTGGAATGGGTAACCTTTCCCTCCTCCAGGGGATCTTCCCAACCCAGGGATCAAACCCAGGTCTCCCGCATTGCATGCGGACTCTTTATCAGCTGAGCCACAAGGGGAGCCATCTGATGGGAAGGTAGACCTCAGCTTACCTGTTCAAGGTACCTGGCCCCTTCCTGCTTCAGAGGTAGGCTTCTTTATTCTGTACTGGGGTGTAGCTGCTTTACAATGTTCCTGTTCATTTCAGGTGGACAGCAAACTAATTCAGGTATACATATACACCTATCTATTCTTTTTCAGATTCTTTTCTCATATAGGTTGCTACAAAGTATTGAGAAGAATTCCCAGTGCTGTACCAGAGGTCCTTGTTTACCTATTTTATATATAGTAGTGTGTGCAGAACTCCTAGTTGATCCCTTCCCCTTCCCCCATTGGTAACCTTAAGCTTCTTTTCTATGTCTGTGAGTCTTTTTCTGTTTTACATGTAGGTTTATTTGTGTCATTTCTTTAGGTCCTGCATATCATCCATATATGATACTCCTCTTTCTGTGTCTGGCTTATTTCACCTAGGATCATCATCTCTAGGTATATCCGACCTCAGCTTTCCAGGTTAATTCTAGGGTAGATACTCAGCCTGAAAGGAACACACCCGCCTCTTTGTTCTGTCTCCTGGGAGGTGGGGGGACCTGTGAGAAAGGAAGGCTTCTGTGGGGGAAAGCATGTTGGGAAAGTCTCTGCTGCCCCCCCGACTGGGGCTGGGCACCCACTGCCCTCTGTGGGAGGCTGTCAGAAGGCTTTTCTATTTCGTCCATCGACTGCCTGGCCCTGGACGCTGAAACCAGAGCACACTGCCTGTTGCTTTTCTTACAACTTTGAACGATCTCGCTGGCCACTGGGTTCTGCCTCTCGGAACGAGTGGACAGCTCAGCCTCGATGGGGCAACGGAAGTTACCGGGAGGAACGTGGGCGGTGTGACGTTTAGAACATCATCGGACACATTTCTCGTTCTCAGTCTTTCTCTCAACCAGAGGACGGGTTGGATGTGCAGGAGTCACGGACATTAACCTGACCCTCAGATCTCACAGAGGTTCTTGTTCCTAAGAATCGTGGGTGGTAGAGCCATATGGGGAGAAGAAAGGCCTCTAGTTTCTCATACGGAAGAGGGTGAGGACACACACCCGTGTGGGCTGGGTCTTTCCCACAGTGTTTTCCAATGCTGGCCCTCAGGCAGGGGCCTCTCTCCAGCTGGAAGATCCCCGCAGAGCCCCGGCCTGTGCTCCTCTGTGGGGTGCTCTCCAATCTCTGCTTCATCTGCGTCTGAAACCCTGAGATCCTCTCTCCCCACTTAAGATCTGGTCCACTGATTCCTGTGAATGATGGGATCGCGTAGGGCCTTTTCTCGGGAGGTGCCTGGGAGTCACCCAAGGAAGTGCTCCACCCTCGTGGCCAAGGGAATGCGGTTTTCTCTCTGTTTCTTGGCCATCGGTCTGAGACCCCCGCAGGGGTTATGATCGCAGACATTCTTCCCTAATGAGCTGTGGTCAGACCTTATCGCACAGGGAGTTGTAGTGCCCTCTGTTCCACTCTCTGAACTCAGAGTCTTAACTCCCTGTGATCTTTGTTTCTAGGGAGAGAAGGAAGGACAGGTCTACTTTTGAGGAGTCAGTAGAAATTTGTTTCATAATAATTGTAAACATCTTGAGATACCTTCAGGCTCAAACACATGTGCTCACTAATTCTGATTCTTTAAATTGCTCCATAGTAGAAATGCTAAGATTTACTGAACATTTACACATGTGCACTTAAAATATGTAAAAATTGTCATTCTTTATGCAACGATTTTGATGTCTATGTAATCTCAGAGCTTGAGAGTCATCACTGCATTGATTTCATATGTGAAAGTGAAAGAAAGTGGAAGTGAAGTCACTCAGTCGTGTCTGATTCTTTGCGACTTCATGGACTGTAGCCCACCAGGCTCCTCCGTCTGTGGGATTTTCCGTAGCCCACCAGGCTTCTCCATCTGTGGGATTTTCCAGGCAAGAGTACTGGAGTGGGTTACCATTTCCTCTGCCAGGGAATCTTCCTGACCCAGGGATCGAACCCATCTCCTGCATTGACAGGTGGATGCTTTACCACTGAGCCACCTGGGAAGCCCACTTCATATTATATGTGATATTTAGCTTAAAATATACTTTATAAATGTACTCCCCCTGGACCACAAGTCTCCCTGCATACCTTGGCCCTTAGGAGCATTTTACACTTTCTCTTCTAGATCAGGAACCCTCTCCCCGCCCAGGAATGTTTACCCCCAGCCCTTGCGGCCACATGTTGGGCAGAAAGCGCCCTTCCAGCCTCTCTGACTGCACGGAGCCTGAATGGAGCCCCGTTCTCTCCCATCTCCCCCACCCCTCCCCTCGGGTGGGGCTTCGGTCACTCCCAGTGTCACTCTCCTGTCTGACAGCTTTGCCCCATGGGACACGGGGCTGTGTACACCGTCTTTGCATGATGTCCAGTCTCACTGGCAAGAAGACTGTCCTTTGCAGCAGGCAGGCTCCCCTGGGGCCTCTGTTGTGGTCACAGGAATGGGAGTCGGAAAAGGCTTGTTTGAATTCCGTCCCCGGCCCTCGGTAGCATTGACTTGGGCGGGTGACTTCAAACATCTGAAGGGTAAGGGTAAAAGGGGTGACGAACACATGAGATACTGTATGTGAGGCGCACAGCACAGCTCCCGACAGCAGGCTGTTCCATACAGGGACGTGATGCCGCAGGGATGAGGAGGAGGGGAGAGCGGTCTCAGTGACCGGAAGCCCCCACCCTGAGCACAGCCCCCGAGCATGGCCGCGGGACATGACCCGAGCTCCAGCTGCACTGTGACAGGGACACCAGGCGGACTGGAATGCACTGGGAGATTCGTCCAGACGTGCCGAGGACAGCTGGGGTTGGTGTGGGGGCTGGGGGCACCGTGTGACCAGAGAGAGGGCACCCGAGGCTCTAACGGCATCTCTTTAACTGTCCGCCTGAGGTGAGCTTGCTCACATGCTCAGGGACGTGAAGTCCGGGCCAGCTGACCCTGCAGAAGCCTTCCGGTTTGCCGGCCAGCTTACTCTGCACCAAGATCGTAATCTCTTTCCCAGAAAACAGACTTACCGGGAGCCAGAAAAGAGCTCCGATTAATGAATGTGTCGTCTGCAGTTCACTGCTTGTGAGGGAAGTCCTGGGCTGGGCCTTCTTTTAAGTGTCGATTCCGGGGCTGGACATGGGGCTCCTGAGGTCAGCAGTTCAGCCCTTTTTCTCAGACTGTGAGCCAAGTGAATGGCTGAATTACTCATGGCTGTGTGAGGCTCCTTCAGGGAGGGGGTGTGCGGGGGAGAGGATGGCTGGCCGCAGTGAGTGAAGATGCTTAGAGTGTTGACATAATCCATCTGTGACTCCTGGGCGGCCTCTGCCCTCGCTCAGGACACACCCATATGACCCCCTCCCTTTCCACCGGGACCTCACACCTCCCAGTCGGCAGGGGAGGGGCCAGAGCAGGCGGACGGTGTGCTCCCCGCCCAGGGCACTCTGGCTGCTGGCCAATGGGAGGTGTGGAGGAGCAGTGCCAACGCGGCCCTACTGACGGTAACTGCAGAGGGTCCTGGGGAGAAACCGGCCGCTACACGACATTGCCTCCACCTTTGTACCCCAAGCACTGAGTTCCTAGGCGTCCCTTTTCAAAATTTATCTTTCACCAAAGTGTAGTTGAATACAAATACCATATGATAACACTTATATGTGGAATCTAAAATGTGACACAAATGAGTCTGTCTGTGAAACGGAATCAGGGACATAGAGGGCAGACTTGCAGTTGGCACGGAGGGAGTGTGCCGAGCTTGGGGTCAGTGCCTGCGAACTAGTGCATACAGGATAGATAAACAAGGCCCTGCTGTACAGAACAGGAGCTCTATCCGGTATCCTGTGATAAACCAGACTGGGAAAGAGTATGAAAACATCTGTGTGTGTATAACTGAGTCGCTTTGCCGTACAGCAGAGACCGACACAATGTTGTGAATCAGCTAGACTTCTCTGGAAGGAGCATGAGAGCTCCGTTAAACGTCATCCTCATGGTCAGCTCCTTTACAGAATTCACGCTGCAGCAGCACAGATCTGAAAGTGCTCTTTGGGGTGGCCCCTCCGCCATGCTGATGTTCCCTGGGGGTGCCCTTCAGGGGGCCAGCCTGGAGCACTGGGGCCCTCTCCTGGGTATCTGCAGGGGCTGGGGCACCACTCGACGGGAACGGTGGGTAGGGGGAGCCGGCAGATGGGAACGGGGGAGGAAGGAGAAGGGTGTGGTCCCTGTCGTCCTAAGGATCGGCTGACGGGCCTTGGGCCACAGATGACTCACTTCCGTCCACAGTGAGGCTGTTGGCTATGACCTCAGGCTCCCCTCACCGTGTCCCTGTGGTTTACCGTTGTTTCTCCTGTGTCCAGCCCAAGCCGGCCTCCCACTGAGTTCCAGCTTCAGTGTCAGTTCTGACAGAGGACGGGCTACTGTCTTATTGCCGTGGCAACTCACCAAGTATCTGAACGTGGCCATGAACCCCACGAGCGGTCCTGTCCTCAGGGTAAACGTCTCAAGACAGCACAAATCTTGCTTTTAAGACCTGGCTTTCCGACAGTCCCCTCATCCTGTCCTCTTCCAGACAGACAGCTTCACCCCTTTAAACTGTGCCCCCAGGGATTTCCCGGGCGGTGCAGTGGCTAAGACTGTGCTCCCAATGGAGGGGGCCTGGGTTCGATCCCTGGTCAGGGAACTAGATCCCACATGCTATAACTAAGACTCAGTGCAACCAAATAAAATAAATGAAATTTTTCAAATAAATGAATTGTGGCCCCCAGAACTGGTGTGACCCTTGGGAACCTGAGAAGAATTGGACCTGTAACCTGGACGTTTGTGCTTCATTCAGATGAGCATATCGGCCTCCACGGCCGCCCTGTGGCTCAGACCACACGCCGTGTTGGTGGTCAGCTAACGCCACCGGGTTCCCCCCAGGCCAGCTCTTCTTCACTCGCTTCTTCCCTTTTCTGTGCATGCAGGTATGATGGCTTTCCGCTTTCATAACTTCTCCTTCTGGGAATGTGGAAACTGAGAAACAGCTTCCAGAGTGGCAATACCCAGAGAGTTCAGTGTTAACTTCTCTTGTGTCACTTTGTAAAAATTTTTTTTTACCAAAATGTCAACACGCATGATTTCCCTACACTCTGGTGTTGACAACACTCCCTTGTCTGGTGTTACCACGTCCCTGCCCTCCTGAGCGCCCCTGAACCCACAGCAGGAAACCTCGGTCCAAGGCTGTTTTTCTGCTACAATGGGGTGGTCTTTCTGCCATGTCTCCACCACTGCCCAGCTGTGGTTCAGACTTCCATGCGTGCTGTAACCTCCTAAAATCCCCCCTTTGTCCCCTGCTTGTCCTTTTAGAAAACTCCTATTCACCGTTCAAGACCCACCCCAAGAGTCCCTCCTTCAAGAACCCTGCCTGCCTTCCTCTCCCACCCGGTTAGAACTCGCCTTTCCTTGGCTGTGTCTCTGCAGATCTTGATCGCAGGTCTTTTACAGCCCATGAGAGCACAGCTTTGGCTGTGCCGACAAAGTCCCACCCCGGGAGCCACACACCAGTAGACAAAGTCTAGTGTGTCAAACTGTAGTGTCTGAAATCCTCGTCAAAAAACGGAGAGCCAAGTCAGCCCTTCTACCAGCAACAGCTCCCCTCTGATATTCACATGAGTCACCCTGCACCTGGGACACTTACCCTAAGACAAGCAGTTGTCTCTTAGAATAAAGGTCAAGATTCAGAGGAGACGGAGGAAAGAGTCTTTAATAGACTCAAAACAGTGGGTTTCAGCAAATTTTCTTACAAACATTTCCACTTTTGTCTGTTCATGATTCATAGACATATGTTCTATTTGTATGTTCAAGCACGCTCAGTCTTGGAAGTGTGTGGAGATCCACGCCTGCCTGTGAGTGTCCAGGGACGTCAGTTCCAGATGTCCTCACTGTGACCTGGGCTGATTTGCTTTGTCTGTGTGAGCTTCCAGGAGGAGGAGCTCGGGAACTGCAGCCTGCCTCCCTCAGAGGGCAGGGTTGTGACAGGGAGGCTGAGTCAGCCCCTCCGAGCACCCTGCCCGCTCCGGTCGGAGCCTCCCATGGCCCGAGGAGCCTGCACCCCAGACTGTGTCGGGCCTGGGACGGGAAGGAAGCCTTTCATGTCTGCACGTGGGGCCCGGGGCGTGGTGCTGGGGCTCCATCCAACGAGGCAGATCCTGGGGAGCAGGGGGCCAGAGGAGACCAGAGCGCTGGCGGGTTGCAGGGCCCGGGGTGGAGCTGTGAGCTGTGCTTCTCCTGAGTGGGCAGTGTCCTGTCTCGGCCTTTAACTGTCCCGGGCTTCGCGTGGCCCCCACTGTCCACGGGCATCAGCCCCGCACACGGCCCACACCGCCTCCTTCTGCGTGCAGGGCCCTTCCTGGACGGGCAGCCCGTCTGCTCCTGCTCCTCCCATTGTGTGGGCAGCAGAGGCTGGGGCCGAGGGTTGGAGCGAAGTCTGGGGGAAGAAGCACTGCCCACAGTGCCTCCTGGTCGTCAGGGCCGGACTCAGGAGCCCGGTGTGTAGAGTCAGGTCCTGCTGTGAACACGAACATGGACGCTCACAGCTTAGTTCATAGATTTAGTGCTTGTTCAGGCTCGGGTGCTTGGGACAGAGGCATCTGGGTGTCTGCAGGCAACGGCTGAGCCCGCCCACCCTGCCGCCGGGTTGGAGCGTGGTGCTGGGCTGTGGGATTTTCGTGGCCTGCAGTCAGGGAGTCGCAGCCCTGGAGCTCTCGAGGTGGCCTGCTTCTGCGGCAGGTGGACCCTCAGAGCAGATCCCAGCTGAGCAGAGGACTCCCACTCACTCCTCCTTCCTGAAGGAGGCAGTGGCCCTGGCTCTCATGGGCAATGAATCTTTCCTGGGTTATTCTCTTTCCATGGAAGCAGACCTGTCCACTCCTCCCCAGAGCAGCCCCGGATCAGGTGGCTCTCCATGACTTCCCACAAACATCTGCAGAGGCCCCATTTTCTATAAACTTAAAGCCAGAGCTTCAGGGACCAGAGAACAGGTTCTTAAGAACCAAAACCTAGCCCCTAAGACCAAATGCAAAGAGCTAATCCTCTAAATTCTTAACTCATAAGTACCCATTTTATTGCATTGAAGAGCTGGTTATCACATGACTTTGACATGTGTTTGGGTGAATCCCTAGATGCAGATGCAAAATGCAGTAAAAGCCAGTATCTGTCAGTACCTCTGCCCCAGAGGTGTTCAGAGCACAACACTGGTATTATGGCACGCATTATGGGCAGAATTAGAACTTGAAGACGCTGTCCTCTGTCTGCCTGAACTTCAGGCACATATTTAGGATCGAAGCCCCAGCAGGTGTTGCATGGAGGAGCATTGCTGAGCCCTGGGCGCCCAGCCTGCCCAGTCAATGCCTCGTGTCTGACACAGCCCCATGGAACCACGCTCTACACAGTTTGCTTCTGGCAGGTCCTATTACAACCCTGGAAACACCTGTGTCCTTGGTTGAGCTAAGATTTGAAGTTTGTGAGTTTAAAATTCAGTTGTGATACTAATCACCTGCTTTCTGTGTGTCAGATATAATCTGTAAGTGCTGGACAGATGTTTCTCACTTAATTCACACAAAATTTCACATGAGGTCAGCTCATTTCAAATGAGGAGAGTGAAGCAGAAGGCAGGCAAGGGCTCTTCTGGGGGTGAAATCAGACCATGATCCCAGCTGGTCGCAAACCACCCGTGATAGTCTTCTGCTCCTACCCCCTTTTTAGATATGTTTTGAAAAGTGGAGTATGGTTGATTTATGTTGTGTTAGTTTCAGATCTTCAGCAAAGTGCTTCAGTAATACAGTCTTTATCAGATTATTTTCCCATATAAGTTACTACAAGATATTAAGTAGAGTTCACTGTGCTGTTCCTTGTTGGTTATCTATTTAATAGATAATAGTGTGTGTATTCAGAGAAGGCAATGGCAAGCCACTCCAGTACTCTTGCCTAGAAAATCCCATGGATGGAGGAGCCTGGTAGGCTGCAGTCTGTGGGGTCACTAAGGGTCAGACATGACGGAAGTGACTTAGCAGCAGCAGCAACAGTGTGTATATTAATCCCAAACTCCTAATTTATCCCTCCCCAACACCTTACCCTTTTGTGACCATGAGTTTGTTTTCTATGCCTGTGAGTCTCTGTTTTCTAAGTGCATTTGTATCATTTTTTTCTACCTATAAGTGATATCATATGATATTAGTCTGACTTACTGTACTTAGAATGATAATGTCTAGGTCCATCCAGGCTACTGCAAATGGCATTATTTCGCTCTTCATTATGACTGACTAATACTCCATTGTGTGAATGTACCACATCTTCTTTATCCGTTCATCTGTCGACAGACATTTAGGTTGCTTCCGTGTCTAGGCTACTGTAAGTAGTGCTGCTGTGAACACTGGGAGGGCTTCCCAGGTGGTGCTAGTGGTAAAGACTCTACCTGCCAATGTAGATGTCAGAGACATCTGCCAGGAAGATCAGATGGTTCGATCCCTGGGTCAGGAAGATCCCCTGGAGGAGCGCACGGCAACCCACTCCAGTAATCTTGTCTGGAGAATCCCATGGTCAGAGGAGCCTGGCAGGCTAAGGTCCCTGGAGGCACAAAAGAGTCAGACATGACGGGAGCTACTTTTGTAGTTGTTCAGTCACTCAGTTGTGACTCTTTGTGACCCCATGGACTGCAGCACGCCAGGCCTCCCCGTCCTTCACCATCACCTGGACCTTGCTCAAACTCATGTCCATTGAGCGGGTGATGCCATCCAACCATCTCAGCCTCTGTCGTCCCCGTCTCCTCCTGCCCTCAATCCCTCCCAGCATCAGGGTCTTTTCAAATGAGTCAGCTCTTCACATCAGGTGGCCAAAGTATTAGAGCTTCGGCTTCCCAATGAATATCTAGAATTGATCTCCTTTAGGATTGACTGGTTTGATCTCCTTGCAGGCAAACGGACTCTCAAGAGTCTTCTCCAACACCACAGTTCAAAAGCATCAGTTCTTTGGGACTCAGCCTTCTTTATGATCCTACTAGATGGACCTTTGTTGGCAAAGTAATGTCTCTGCTTTTTAATATGCTGTCTAGGTTTGTCATCATTTTTCTTCCAAGGAGCAAGCGTCTTAATTTCATGGCTGCAGTCACCATCTGCAATGATTTTGGAGCCCATAAAAAGAAAGTCTGTCACTGTTTCCATTGTTTCCCCGTCTATTTGCCATGAAGTGATGGGACTAGATTCCATGATCTTAGTTTTGTGAATGTTGAGTTTTAAGCCGGCTTTCTCACTCTCCTCTTTCACTTTCATCAAGAGGCTCTTTAGTTCCTCTTCACTTACTGGCGTAAGGGTGGTGTCATCTGATATCTGAGGTTATTGATATTTCTCCCTGCAATCTTGATTCCAACTTGTGCTTCATCCAGCCCAGCATTTCACATGATGTACTCTGCATATAAATTAAATAAGTAGGCTGGCAATATACATCCTTGATGTACTCCTTTCCCAATTTGGAACCAGTCTGTTATCTGGTTCTAACTGTTGCTTGTTGACCTGCATACAGATTTCTCAGGAGGCAAGTCAGGTGGTCTGGTATTCCCATCTCTTTAAAAATTTTCCACAGTTTGTTGTGATCCACAACAGTCAAAGGCTTTTAGCATAGTCAATAAAACAGAAGTAGATGTTTTTCTGGAACTCTTTTGCTTTTTCTATGATCCAGCAGATGTTGGCAATTTGATCTCTGGTTCCTCTGCCTTTTCTAAATCCAGCTTGAACATCTGGAAGTTTTTGGGTCAGGTCCTTTTGAAGCCTAGCTTGGAGAATGTTGAGCATTATGAATCTCCTTAGCACAGCACATGAGCACTGGGATGCATGTATCTTTTCTAAATTTGGTTCTCTTCAGACATATGCCCAGGAGTGGGATTGCTGGATTGAGCTTTTAGTTTTGTAAGGATCCTCCACCCTGTTCTCCATAGTGGCTGCCCAATTTACATTGCCACCAGCAGTGTAGGCAGTTTCCCTTTTCTCCACACCCTCTCCTGCGCTTATTGTTTGTAGACTATTTGATAGTGGCCATTCTGACTGCTGTGAGGTAACACCTCATTGTGGGTTTATTGGCATTTCTCTTTGCCCTTGCCCTTCTTCCCTGTTAAGATCCCTGCAGACCCCACCCGCTGCCTGTCCCGACTTTGGTGGGAAAGGTCACTGGGACACACCCACTTCAGACAGCATTCACTGCGCTCCCCTCACACTGAGGAAATGGTAGTTAAATGCCAGCCCTGGTGCATGTCTATTTAACTCCGTTCAGTTGGACCACACATCATTTCAATTTCCTTTTCCTCAGCCCTGTGGAGCCTTGGGAATAAAAGCTGGAAACACGCCTGTCGTCAGCTGGGTCACATTTTATGCGTCTCTTCCTCTCAAGTCGCTGTTTTCTTAACCTGTTTTTATTTTTTTAGGGATTAAAAAAGAAGTCTTTTTATGGTGAAATGAAACACAGATACAGAAAATTGTGCAAAATAAATATATGGCTTAATGATTATAAAAATATTCATTATCTACTTTGAGTATAAATTCACAGATATGAATGGCTGCAGTGGAGGCACCCTAGTGTTACCATCAGGCCAAGAAAGCCCTTGCCACGTGCGCACCCCACTTCCTTGTCACCCCGAAAAGTGGTCGCGTTGCTCTCACTAATGGTATTCTCAGCCTGGGGGGCTGTTTTCATTTCAGGTAATTTTAAACATTTTCAGGTGTAACTGACACGCAATAAATACAGCACACATCTAGTGGGTACAGTTAGATGCATTTTGACATGTATATTTGCCCTTGGAGTCATCAGCACAGTCACGACAGCAGGTACACCCACTGTTCTCAGAAGTGTCTCCCTACCCCGGGAGCCCCTCTGCCTGCCCCTCGTCCTCCCAGAAGACCATGTCTGCTCTCTGTCCCTGCACGCTCACCTCCGTTCTCTCGAGACTCCTGAAAACAGAGCAATGCTCTATGTACTCTTCTGTCTGGCTTCTTTCACTCGGCACGATTTCCTCAAACCTCATCCATATTATGTGTAGAATGGTTTATTTGTTTTTATTGATATGTTTATATATATAGTGGAATATACATGCAATGGGATATGTATCTTCTCACACATATATATGTGATATATCTCTACATGTGATGTATACCGTGATTTGTTTATGTGTGTAGTTGATAGATATTTAAATTGTTTCCAATTTTTTTGTCATTAAAGCAAAGCTATTTGTGTACAAGTCTTTGAATGGACTTAAACTTTTTGCTTGGATAAAAACCTAGGAGTGGAACAGCTAGGTTATGTGATAGGTGAATGTTGAACTTTTTAAAGAGCTACCAAATTGTCTTCCAAAATGGTATGTCATTTTCACATTCCCGCAATCGGTGTGTGAGAGTTCTAGTTCTTCCACATTCTGGCCAGTGTTTGGTATCATCGGTTTTTCTTAATTTTAACTGTTCTAATAAGTATGTGATTATGTTTCAGTGTGGTTTTAATTTGTGTTTCCCTAATAGCTAATGATTGGAGCTTCTTCTTGCATGCGCATTTGACAGTATCTGTTCAGATATTTTTGCCTGTTTTTTTAACTGGATAGTTTGTTTCCTCATTATTTTCTTGTTACTGAGTTTCTTATTATATCATTTGTATATTCTCGATACAACTCCTTTATCATATATGTGCTTTATAAGTTTTTTCTCCTTGTCTGTGGATTATCTTTTGTTGTTGCTGTGCAAAGTCATTTCAGTCATGTCTCTTTGCGACCCTATGGATTGTAGCCCACCAGGCTCCTCTGTCCATGGAATTCTCCAGACAAGGATACTGGAGTGGATTATCTTTTAATTCTCCCAAAAATGACAGCTGAAGTCTTTAATTTTCATGAAGTCAAATGTTTCAACGTTTTTTGAATCACACTTTTAACATTATATTTAGGGAAATCTTGCCTCAGCTCAGCTCACAAAGATGTTCCCCTATGCCTTCTTCTGCACATATGTTACAGTTTTATGTTATGGACATAGACCTGTGCTCTGTTCTAAGTCTGTCTGTCTGTTTGGCTGTGTCAAGTCTCAGCTGTGGCATGCGGGGTCTCTCGCTGCGGCACACAGGGTCTCTCACTGCAATGCCTGGACTCTCTAGTTGGGGTGCACGGGTTTAGTTGCTTCACAGTATGTGGGATCTTAGTTCCTGGACCACGGATCAAACCTGCACCCCCTGCATTGCAGGGTGGATTCCTAACCACTGGACCACCAGGGAAGTGAGTTACTGTTTGTATATGGTGTTAGCTTTAAATTGAAGTTCTTCTTTTTTCTCTCTCTTCCTGCACACATGGATATCCAGCCCTGTTTGTTGAAAAGTTATCCTTTCTCCACTAAATTACCTGTGTAACTGTCAAAAGGTGGCTGTCTGTAGGTGTGTGGTCTGTTTCTGGACTCTCTTCTGTCCCCCTAGTCTGTCTCTTTGCCAGTCCTCCGCTGTTTCAACTTCTGACGCTTTACAACACATCCTAAAAAAGATCATGTCAGCCCTTCACCTTTGATCTACTTCACAGTGTTTTGGCCGTTCTGGGCTCTTTGCATTTCCGTAGGAATTTTAGACTCAGCTTGACCATTTCTAGCAGACAACCTGCTGGGGTTTGAATTGCGGTTGTTTTGTGGCTGCACATCAATTTGACAAGCATCTACATCTTTCAGACTGTCTTCTGGCTCTTGACCAAGTATCTCTCTCCATTGACCGGATCTTCCTTAGTTTCTCTGAGCTGTGCGTGTAGTGTTCAGTGTACAGATCTTGCACATGTTTGTTAGATTTACTCCTAAGTGGTTTGTATTTCTATCATAGCATAAATGAGTATTTTGATTTCAGCTTCTGGTGGTTCCATTCCTGGTGTATAGAAATACAGTTGATTTTTGTATATTGATCCAATACTCTGCAACCTTCCTAAACTTGATTATTAATTCTAGTAGGTTTGTTGTAAATTCTATCAGATTTCCTAAGATAGGCTATAGTGCTGTTTGCGAATAAAGACAGTTTTACTTCTCCTCTCCAAACTGGATGCCTGCTATTTCTTTTTCCTGCCATGTTGCCTTCAATAAAACATTGAGTGTTAACAGAAGTGATAAGAGCAGACAGCCCTGCCTTGTTACTGATCGTAAGAAGCTGTTGTCTTTCATAATTAAGTGTGATGTTAACTGTGGCTTTTCCTAATCTTTTGAGGCTGAGAAATTTCTGTCCTATTTCCAGTTTACTGTGATTATTATCAGAGTGTTAGATTTTATAAACTGCCTTTTCTGTGTCTATAGAGATGATTATATAGTTTTCTAAAATATGATGAATTACACAGTTGGTTTTCAAATGTTAAAGGACCCCACTTCATCATGATGTGTTATCCTTTGTATATACAGTTGGATTTGATTTGCTATGATTTTACTTAATTTCTTTACATTTTAAACATTCCTAGTACACTGATTATTTGGATTCCCAGTCTGTTAGATTTCATTTCTGTGCACTAAACTCTGCCAAAGCCTTTGACTGTGTGGATCACAATAAACTGTGGAAAATTCTGAAAGAGATGGGAATACCAGACCACCTGACCTGCCTCTTGAGAAACCTGTATGCAGGTCAGGAAGCAACAGTCAGAACTGGACATGGAACAACAGACTGGTTCCAAATAGGAAAAGGAGTACGTCAAGGCTGTATATTGTCACCCTGCTTATTTAACTTATATGCAGAGTACATCATGAGGAACGCTGGGCTGGAAGAAGCACAAGCTGGAATCAAGATTGCTGGGAGAAATATCAATAACCTCAGATATGCAGATGACACCACCCTTATGGCAGAAAGTGAAGAGGAACTCAAAAGCCTCTTGATGAAAGTGAAAGAGGAGAGTGAAAAGGTCGGCTTGAAGCTCAACATTCAGAAAACGAAAATCATGGCATCTGGTCCCATCACTTCATGGGAAATAGATGGGGAAGCAGTGGAAACAGTGTCAGACTTTATTTTTTGGGGGCTCCAAAATCACTGCGGATGCTGATTGCAGCCAGGAAATTAAAAGACGCTTACTTGTTGGAAGGAAAGTTATGACCAACCTAGATAGTATATTAAAAAGCAGAGACATTACTTTGCCAACCACGGTCCGTCTAGTCAAGGCTATGGTTCTTCCAGTGGTCATGTATGGCTGTGAGAGTTGGACTGTGAAGAAAGCTGATCGCCAAAGAATTGATGCTTTTGAACTGTGGTGCTGGAGAAGACTCTTGAGAGTCCCTTATACTGCAAGGAGATCCAACCAGTCCATTCTAAAGGAGATGAATCCTGGGTGTTCACTGGAAGGACTGATGGTAAAGCAGAAACTCCAATACTTTGGCCACCTCATGCGACGAGTTGACTCACTGGAAAAGACTCTGATGCTGGGAAGGATTGGGGGCAGGAGGAGAAGGGGACGACGGAGAATGAGATGGCTGGATGGCATCACCGACTCAATGGACATGAGTTTGAGTGAACTCCAGGAGTTGGTGATGGACAGGGAGGCCTGGTGTGCTGTGATTCATGGGGTCACGGAGAGTCGGACACGACTGAGCGACTGAACTGAACTGAACTGACAGCTAACTCATTGATGAGGAGTAACAATGTTTTCCTCCATTTTAAATATTTGTATGACTTTGGCCGAGGATCATTGGAAAATCAAGGAGACACACATACACGCACGTACATACACACACAGTCTCTATCATCTCACACCGAGATTGGTCCTGATAGAGGCTCATCAGGAAAATAGAGACAGAGGAGACAGGCCAAGATACTTTTCAGCCTTCTGAGTAGAGTCAATGTAAGGCTGCGGCGGCTCAGCAAGCCTCAGTGAGGCCTGGGGCGGCAGGGGCAGGAAAGGAGCCGTGAGCACAGCCGTGGTGCCTTGGGGAGCCCGGTAGCGCCGTCCCTTTTGTTCCTTGCGAGTCAGCCTCACACGAGCCCTCCTGCTGTGTGTGCCTGAGATAGAGCCTCTGCCCCGAGACAACTGTGATGGGGAGACAGCGTTTAGGAAAATGTGTAAAGCCACCTTGTTCCAGAGAGCTGCCCTCTGGCCATCTTCATCACCAAAGACTGGTACATTCAGCTCCCTCAGACTCGATCTAGGAGCCCTGGCCTCCAGGCTGGTAGATTTTAAGTCGCAGGGCTGGGCGATGACGGGGCACCTTCGCAACAATGGACGCTGGCGGGTGAAGCAAGGAGTCAGAATGAGAGAAACCCAGTGGTTTCGGGGTTATCTGTGTTGACTCAGATAACGTCAGTAGTGGCTGCAGCCGAGAGACCATCAGGGTCACCCGACCCAGTGCACAGATGAGAAGCCAAGACGAGACAGTCAGGTTGTTCATCCGAGAGCAGACTGTCCTCTCCCAGCCCTGCCCCCGCCTGTCAGTTTGACAGTGATTTGTTCCTGAGAGAACAGGCCTTACAGTGGTGGACACAGGGCACTTGCACACCTGGCACGCTCACCACCTCCTCACTCACCCTGGGGGCTCCACCCGCTCCTGGAATCAGCAGTCCTGCGGTAAACTCCGGGAGCCAGCTGACTCGTGGAAAAGAAAATACCTCTGCTGTTGTCTTATGGTCATCTCAGCCTGTTAACAGTCAGCCTGAAGCACCCAGAGCGGGTCCCAGGCCCACCTAGCCTTGGACCATCCATCTGTGTCCACTTGTCTCCCTTCCAGATGGACTTGGGGTGCCGGGGGGAGGACTCAGAACCCCAGTCCAGAGAGCTCGTCCTTCCTCTGATCTCTTTCATGTTTTTTCCCTAAAAAAGTCTTTAACTGCTCCAGTCTTTGTTTTTTGCAAGAATAGTTAGTCAGTCTCTTCTCTGTAACTTCGAGTCTGAGCCCGGGGGAACCGTGGCAGGCTGGCGCCGTTGAGCACACGTGTGTCGCCTGACCGTCTCTGAAAGGACGCCCTCGTCTCTGCGGGAGTGATCCAGGTTCTACTGGGCTACGGGTTAGGGCAGAGACGTAGAGCGCCTGAGTAAGCCCCGGATCCAGTGTGTGTGGCCTGTTCATGGGAACTTGACTGTAAGTCTGAAGAAGCAGAGTAGAGGCTTACGCTTGCGTCTTTGTACCTGTGGCCATAACTGTGACTTAGCCTCTGTTGAATCCTCTCAGGGTGGCAGATGCTGAGTAGACTTTGCACCATAAACCTTCCATAGTGCTGATCTCTGCTGAATGCCTCAGAAATGCCAGCTCGTTTGTCCTCTCTCACTGTAAGGAAGACACAACTGTTGCTTGCATTTTACAGATGAGAAAGGTGCACCCAGAGAGACCGAACGGCTTCTCTCAGTCGTGAAAGGCAGGAGCCAGCCCTCGACCCAGGCAGACTGGCTCTTAACACTTGCTAGCAGTATATTGATAGTGAATTTTTAATCATTAATGTTGTCGATGCTTATGAGGTCATGCTACGACTCAGCAAGAAAAACGGGGATTCCGTGAGGGTGTCGTTGATCTAAACAAGTCAAGCACCAGACATCAAAACTGTTCATCCTCCTCTTCCTGATTATCTGCTGCTGATGGACCCCATGTTAGTTGATCCGTAGGAATTGTGTATTTATTACAGTGTATCCCTCACCCAGATTGCCTTTTGGGTTAAAAGGGCAGCATTACTCTTCTTACTATATAGAAATAAAAGAATCTTATCACCCTTTTTGGGTGTTAGGTTTTTGTATAATGCATTTGTTGTTCAGTCAGTCAGTCCACTTCAGTTCAGTCGCTCAGTCATGTCCGACTCTTTGTGACCCCGTAGACTGCAGCACGCCAGTCCTCCTGTTCATCACCAACTCCCGGAGCTTGCTCAAACTCGTGTCCATTGAGTTGGTGATGCCATCCAACCATCTTGTCTTCTGTTGTCCCCTTCTCCTCCTGCCTTCAATCTTTCCCAGCAACAGGGTCTTTTCCAGTGAGTCAGTTCTTTGCATCAGGTGGCCAAAGTATTGGAGTTTCAGCTTCAGCATCAGTCCTTCCAATGACTATTCAGGACTGATCTCCTTTAGGATGGACTGGTTGGATCTCCTTGCAGTCCAAAGGACTCTCAAGAGTCTTCCCCAACACCACAGTTCAAAATCATCATTTCTTTGGTGCTCGGCTTTCTTTATATTCCAACTCTCACATCCATACACGACTAATGGAAAAACCATGGCTTTAATTATACGGACCTTTGTCAGCAGAGTAACGTCTCTTCTTTTTAATACACTGTCTAGGTTTGTCTAGGTTTGTCTCATGCGTTACAAAGCTGAAATCCCTCTTTTTTGAACTGTTCATTTCACACTCTCCACGCAAAGGCTGTTGGGAAGGAAACACTCTCGTCTGGTGGTGGGGCGCTGCCTGGTTTTGCAGTTTGGAAGTGTACGCTCATTTTCAGTGTCTGATGCACAGCCCCCCATCATCTGCCTTACTGATCTGGGTAACCGTGAACACACACAGTGAGTTCTGTGACTTCTTTGGTATTGAATGCAGCACACAAACTCTTGCCACTCTGTCCTGTTTTACGTTCCCTACCCGCGTACCGGACCCTCCAACTGTGTGCACGTGCTTAGTGACTGCTGGACTCCAGACGCTCCCTGTGATGTCCTGGTGTGACACCTGGACTCTGGAGATCCGTTTCTGGGTGCAAGCCCTGTGTCACTTTCTCTTCAGTGGCTTTGATGACTTTCATGCGGTGTGAATTCTGTTCTGCCTCCTTGTCTCCTTCTCTAATGTCCTGTGGATTCTGAGCGTGGTTCTGCACGTCAGGCGGCCCCGGCCTGCCCTGGCCCCCGACGTGGAGCAGGGCCCTCTCGGGCACAGTGTGTCCCCAGCTCAAGGATTGGCGCACTGACCTGAAGCTGAGGTCCTGGCTGGTGCCATCTTGCCCTCTGAAGACCTCACCCCAACTTTCCTTTCTCCCTCCCCTCACAGAGCACTCACTAGGTGAGTGTCCTGCTGCTTCTTGCTGAGATGCACATCACTGTCACACTGTTATCTGCACTCTCATTCCGGAGTTCCCCCACACGTGTTCAGGGGTCTCCCCTCCTCCTGCCTGCCTTCCCTCCTGTCCCGACAGGCCTGGCCATGGAGAGCGCAGGGGCCAACTGTGAGAGTCGTCCACAGGCTAGGGCCACAGACTGCAAGACCTGCACACACGTGTGCACGTGTGTTCACGTATGTGATATATGTTGCTTCAAAAAGAGCCATCGGATGAGACTGTGTATTTGAAAACATTCAAAAATTGCACTGTCGACATAATGAACCTTACGCAGAAGAAAGGGCCAGCTACCTGCTGGCTCGTTTTCAGCTTTGGTGATAACTAAATTGCTGGCTGTGGCTTCGCAGTGGTGCGGATGCTGATCCCTGCGGCCTTTCCTGACTCCAGTGTGGAGTGAAAATTAGAAGGTTCCCAGATGGCGGCTCTGTAAGTGCCTGGCTTGTGCTTGCTGAGACTGTGAGACTAGAGAAGACAGAGAAAGGGTGTGAACTCTGCTCCATCCTGGGGCTGTGTGTCATCTCCCAGGGGCAGTTTAGGAGGAAATGGGGAGGGCAGGAGGCCCCCGGGCTCTAGCAGAGGTATGTGCCGGGCACGGGGACCCCAGCGCCGGGGGCCCGGGAGGGCTGGCACAGCGCCGCAGTGACACAATGGCAGGGAGTCAGGCAGCGCCGCCTGGGCTCTGAGGGCTGAGCTGGCTGCCAGCAGGCAGCGCACACCCCTCCCCAGCTCCCAGGGATGGTTAGGGTCATACGTCCTGGGAGGTCTGGGAACTGAGCAGGTTCTGGGGAGCAGAGTGAGAAATGAGGGCCAGGACAGACAGCTGTGACTCCCAGAAGCCAAGAGTGAGGCTGGGCCCAGACAAACTCAGTGGCAGCTGGGCGTCTTCCTGCCTCTGCGTGAAAGTATGTGGCTCTAATTCACCCCCTGGCAGCTTTGTGGCTGGGTGGAGAGCAGTGAGAAGGCTGTGGTCGCTGCCTCAGCCTTCGAGCAGCCATCGGAGCTGCATGCTCCCCACCTTCCAGCTCCAGGAGAGTGCCTGTGGTGACCTGCTCCCATCACCCAGCTCCCTCATCGCCACTGGCCCAGAAAGTCCAGGTGACCCCAAGCCCGCTTGCCCAGACCACTGACAGCCTCTGGGACTAAGGTTTCCTGTGACACTGAGCATCATCCAGCAATGCAGCTTACAAGGGAACCCTGGGGTGCAGACGAAGCTCTCCAAGAGGGAAGGAGTTCTCAGTGTGCCCACAGCCTCTGCCCTCGCTTCTCAGGTACACTCGTGCCTGCTTGTGAGGCAGAGCAAAATATGTGTGCGGGGTTCTGCTCCCCAACCTTGGGTAGATGCTTAATTTGAAAAGCACACAGGTAGTGTCAGGAAACTCATGGAGAAAAGGAAATTCAGATTAAAAACTGAAACAGCGAGCAAAAGTGTTTCCTCTCCAGGAGCTGGGCCTGCCCTGTGTCTGTAGCGGGGTCAGCACACTGGTCGTGACGGGCTGTGCAGGAAACATTTGGGTCTGCCTGCTGCGTCCTGTCTGCGGCAGGAGCCCCGCTCACCTCTGGGGAGAAGGCGGCCTCAGACCGCAGAGAGGGAAATGGCCTGGGTGGGCGAAGCTTCACCTAACAGAGCGGGTGGGGCCCATGTGGACCAACCCCTGGTCTCGGGAAAACCAGAACACCGAACTTCTGCCCACAGTTACAGGTGATAGGCTGTTCTCAGTGAACAGAGGAGAATATGGACTCAAGAGAGATGCAAAAGACACCTTTAGGTAATGTTCTTTTCTCTTGGGTAATGACAATATTTATCATTTTTTGTTGTTGCTGTTAAATTGTAGTTCCTGAGTACCAGCCATGTTTTCACTCAGCTCTGGAGACAGATAAGCGCGTATCTTGGTGACCTCTGACCTCTAGATTACAGTCTAGTTGAGGCAGGAGCCAGTGAAGTGACAGGGCGTCCGCAGAGTGTGGGGAAGAGGAGCCCTGGTGACCTGGGGGCAGCTCGTGGCACGAGAGGGATGAGCAGTGCTGGTGGGCCCGGGAGGCCTGTGAGCAGGCCAGACAGGAATAAGGCACCGGGGTTGGAAGCGAAGCCGGGTGACCAGGCACAGGAGGAGCGGTCACGCTGTCCGTGCCGCGGAGGCTTCATCCCTGGGAAGGGCCCACGACCCTGGGCTCCTTACAGGGCTGTCTTGAGGACAGAGAAAGGTGACATTGGTGCCACACCCTCGGCAGCTCTTGGGACCTGGGCAGTGCCCACGTGTCGAGTGACAGCGCTGCGGGTGGACGTGACGACTGCTTCCTACAAGACGATGAGGTGGAGCTCTGTGTAGAGCAGAGTCGTTTTCCAAAACACTTTGGCCATGCAGTCTGGTCAAGAGTCTGCTGTGTCCTCTGCTCTGAGGATAGAGGGAACCCCTGCATCGTGACTGTCCGAGCCCCGAGGGCCCGAAGGGAGTGACGCACGAGAGGAACGAAGGAGGCAGCTGGGACCCTGACCCCGGGGGAGCGAGGGGAGTCGCGGCTGCTGTTGGAGGCGCTGGTGGGGACCCGCGGAGATGCCTGCCGGCGGTTTGAAGGGAGGGGGGCAGGAGACAAGACTCAGACCTGTCAGCGCAGAAGTAACTCCAGGTCCTGAATCAGGGCCCGGGCAGGAGGAACATGAAGGCGAACAGTCTCAAGTCCACCAGCAGGTCCACTGCTGGCCCAGCCCTGCACGGGGCTCCCTGCCCTTCCCTGTGGAGGCCAGAGGGCTGAGCAGTGGTCAGGGTGCAGAGGGCCAGGCCGTGAGAGCCTCACAGTCCTGAGCAGACCTGGAGAGCCTCAGGAATCTCTGCCTGGAGGCCCAACCAGCCACAGGGCCACGGGGGCTCCTTCCCACCCCAGGAGACCCTTCCAGGACATGGCAGGGGCGCAGCCAGGCCCAGGATGGACCGCCAGCATGCTCCTGTTCATGGGGCCCCAGCTCTTTCATCCTCCTCTTTTTTCCTTTTTTTTTTTTTTAAGGGTGGGGGAGCTGTGTGCTTCCAGTGCCTGTGGGAGGGTGCAGGGTGAGGAAGTGGCTGTCTGTCTAGAAGATGGGGTGATTCAAGGTCCTCCCTGGTTGTGGGTGCCAAGCTGGTGCCTCAGCCAGAACAAACTGTGCATCCTCGGACCCCCGTCTCCTCTGCTAATGTGTCATGATCACTGAATTATTTCAGTGGAAATTCTTTCCTTGGACTGATGATCACAGTTAGACCAGAGCACTGATTCTGGAACCAGAGAGAAATTTGGATATTTTTACATTTTGACTCTGGGCAGCAGTGACTACTTGGAAATTCTCCAGGAGTCATCTAGAAGCCCCCATGTTTGCATCAAGGACGGAACTGTCTCTAACCCCTCCTCTAGGCTGGGAGCTCTGCGTCTGTGCTCCAGGCCTTGCATCCCACCCCCCGCAGGGGACAGTGTCCCTCTCAGGACTGAGGTCCCAGCACATCAGGGAAAGACGATGACAAAGCTGAGAGCGGGTGATCGCCCTATGGGTTCTGAAATGAAGGGGGGTGGGGAGACAGAGTCCAATTCATTTATTTACACATAAATATTTACTTGGTTGGCAAAGTAATGTCTCTGCTTTTTAATATACTATCAAGGTTGGTCATAACTTTCCTTCCAAGGAGCAAGCGTCTTTTAATTTCATGGCTGCAATCAGCATCTGCAGTGATTTTGGAGCCCAAAAAAACAAAGTCTGACACTGTTTCCACTGTTTTTCCATCTATTTCCCATGAAGTGATGGGACCAGATGCCATGATCTTTGTTTTCTGAATGTTGAGCTTCAAGCCAACCTTTTCACTCTCCTCTTTCACTTTCATCAAGAGGCCTTTGAGTTCCTCTTCACTTTCTGCCATAAGGGTGGTGTCATCTGCATATCTGAGATTATTGATATTTCTCCCGGCAATCTTGATTCCAGCTTGTGCTTCTTCCAGCCCAGCGTTCCTCATGATGTACTCTGCATATAAGTTAAATAAGCAAGGTGACAATATACAACTTTGCCAACCAAGGTCCGTCTAGTCAAGGCAATGGTTTTTCCCGTGGTCATGTATGGATGTGAGAGTTGGACTGTGAAGAAAGCTGATCGCCGAAGAATCGATGCTTTTGAACTGTGGTGTTGGAGAAGACTCTTGAGAGTCCCTTATACTGCAAGGAGATCCAACCAGTCCATTCTAAAGGAGATCAATCCTGGGTGTTCATTGGAGGGACTGATGCTAAAGCTGAAACTCCAATACTTTGGCCACCTCATGCGACGAGTTGACTCACTGGAAAAGACTCTGATGCTGGGAAAGGTTGGGGGCGGGAGGAGAAGGGGACGACGGAGAATGAGATGGCTGGATGGCATCGCCGACTCCGTGGACATGAGTTTGAGTGTACTCCGGGAGTTGGTGATGGACAGGGAGGCCTGGCGTGCTGTGATTCATGGGGTCGCGGAGAGTCGGACACGACTGAGCGACTGAACTGAACTGAACTGAAATATTTACTTATTGGTTTATTTATTCTAATAAAGAGTAAAGATTTACGTAGAGTTTTCTTTTAAAAATTTTTTAGTTGAACTATAATTGCTTTACAGAGTGTTGTGGTTTTCTGTCATGCATCAACAGGAATCAGCCATGGGTATACCCATGTTCCCTCCCTCACTCACCTCCCTCCCATCTCCCTTCCCTATCCCACCCTTCTAGATTGTCACAGAGCCCCTGTTTGAGTTCCCCGAGTTGCACAGCAAATCCCCGTGGGCTGTCTAGTTTCCATATACTAGTGTGAGCTTCCGCTTGACTCTTCTCCATACGCCTCCCCTTCTCCCTCCTCTTCTGCACCCCCGTGTCCATAGGTCTGTTTTCTGTCTGCTTCTCCATAGCTACCCTGCAAATAAATTCTTCAGCACCATCTTTCTAGATTCCATATATGTGTGTCAGTATATGATATTTATCTTTCTCTTTCTGACTTACTTCATATGCTCTAGGTTCGTCCACCTCATTAGAACTGACTCAAATGTGTTCCTTTTTATGGCTGAGTAATGTGCCATTGTGTATATGTTTTACCACAGCTTCTTTATCCATTCATCTGTCAATGGACATCTAAGTTGCTTCCATGTTCTAGCTATTGTAAATAATGCTGCAGTGAACAGTGGGATACATGTGTCTTTTTCAATTTTGGTTTCCTCAGGGTATATGCTTAGAAGTGGGATTGCTGGGTCATATAGTGGTTTTATTCCTAGTTTTTTAAAGAATCTCCATACCATCTTCCATAGTGGCTGTGTCAATTTACATTCCCACGAACAGTGTAAGAGTGTTCCCCTTTCTCCACACCCTCTCCAGCATTTATTGTTTGTAGACTTTTTGATGAGGGCCAGGCTGACTGGTGAGAGGTGGTATCTCATTGTAGTTTTGATTTGCGTTTCTATAATAATGAGTGATGTTGAGCATCTTTTCATGAGCTTGTTAGACATCTGTAGGTCTTTGGAGAAATGTCTCTTCAGGTCCCTTTCCCTCTTGTTGATTGGGTTGTTTGCTTTTCTGATATTGCATTGTATGAGCTGCTTGTATATTTTGGAAATTAATTCTTGGTCAGTACGTAGAGTTTTAAAATTAGTTTGAATAAAGTTGTTGGTGTGGCATCAGAAAACCACATGGAAAACTGCATAGACCTGGGAGGTGACCACATTAGTGTTTGGGGCAGTGCAGTCCTGTGAGGCCAGTAAAAATTGTTAAATAGTCTGGTCGGGGCTCTGCTTGGTCTAGAATTCTGTGCACCAATATTGGAACATTGGAAAAGCAGAGTCAATGCACTATTAAGGACAACCCGAGTTTAATGTGAGTATTTTAGAATATTGCGGGCACACATGTGTATAGTCAGCAAAATAGAAAAAAGGCGGACTGGATAGACACCAACCCCAACTGCTGTTCCCTCTGGCGCTGATACTGCGGGCAGTTTATATTTCAGAGGAGCTCTGTGGAGCGGACACACATGCCAACCTAGGCCGGAGCTGCTGTTACATTTTTTTTACATTCATTTTTAATTGAAGGATAGCTACAGTTTTGTGTTGGTTTCTGCGATACATCAGCATGGAGCAGCTGTAGGTATCCACAGGCCCCCTCCCTTTCGGTCACACTGTTTTAGTTGTAGAATAACTTTAAACTCTGCTCACAGCTATTCGTACAGGTGTAACACCACACGCACATACGCCTCGAACATTCATCCTTCTCTGCAGTTTATTCTCCGATGGCGCTGTAGGCCATTAGGACTTGCAGACCCAAACCACAGTGCAGCCCCACGCACATGTGCCCAAGTGGCCAGCATCCTGAATGCAACAGCAGTGAACACTGGTGAGGCGGGGCGGCCGCGGGAAACCCATCTTAGTTCTCATTTTGCGCGTTCTAAGACTTGACTTGTATCATTTGTAAATTGTTCTGTAAAATGCACAGCCTTCTCATGAACAGAATGGTGCCCTTGAGGAGGCATCGTTTCTGAAATATATAAACTTAAGATATATTTCAGTGATGAATTTAGATGCTGTTTGAACATCTCATTATTAATGAAGGGCTCCTGGCTAAGGGCAAAAACAGGACTTCATTAAGTAACCCTGGCCCTAGCTCTCTCCGGTTTTGTGAAGACCAGGAACGTGGGAGCCTCAAAATCCTGTTACTGCTGTAAACTGAGATTTTGTGCGTTAACTTTTTTCGATTGAAGAATTAAATCGTCTGAAATTTATGTTTCATATAGTGGGCTTCCCTGGTGACTCGGTGGTAGAGAATCCACCTGCCAATGGGGGGGAGATGTGAATTCAATCCCTGGGTTGGGAAGACCCTCTGGAGAAGGGAATGGCAACCCACTCCAGTGTTCTTGCCTGGAGAATCCCATGGACAGAGGAGGCTGGTGGGGCTGCAGTCCACGGGGTCACAAGAGTCGGACACGACTGAGCAACTGACCAACAGCAATAGTGTGAGGTATGGATTGGCATTTATGTTCTCCTGGAGTTTATTGAATAATCCACACACCCACGGATTTGAAACGGCATGTTTAACACTCCCCCCACAAACAATGAATGCTTGGGGATCTTTCTGATGTTCTGTTCCTTAGACTTCTCTGTCTACAGCTGAGCTAGCATCACACTGTTTCAGTTATCGTGCCTTTAAGAGCTGTTTGTTAGTACAGATGTCACACACATGCACACCAGGTATTTCTCTTTTTCCTGCTGTTTGATCTCAGATAAACTTTGCATATGTGTATCGATTTTTAAAAATCCCTTGTGATTTTGAGGTATTGGTTTAAAATCCAACATCAATTTTGGGGAGAACGGACAGCTTCAGGCCACGGAGTCTTACCCTTCACATGGATGACTGTCCTGCCACTCATTTTCCTAACCCCTCAGTGAGGCATCCTCTCCATCTGCATGCAGACTTGTGTCTTTATTTTCTGCCCCTGTGACCATCATGCCTGCCATCTCCATCACTACTGGCATCTGAGCCACAGGAATGACCCCAGCACCTGCACCATCCCCCCGCCCCAGCAGAAGGGCTCAGAGCAGCTGCATTTACTGCCAAACCTAGCTGCCCACTTCCTCCTGCACACCATGCCCCACTGCCCACCCTGTCCAGGGCCCAGAGGACGTCCTCCCTGGGGGCCTCTCCAGACCAGTCCTTTCTTCAGAATCGTTGTTTATTGTAGTTTGCTTGCTGAGTCGTGTCTGACTCTTTGCGACCAGATGGACTGCAGCACGCCAGGCTTCCCTGTCCTTCACCATCTCCCGGAATTGCTCAAACTCATGTCCATCGAGTCGGTGATGCCATCCAACCAATTCATCCTCTGTCATCCCCTTCTTCTCCTGCCTTCAATCTTTCCCAGCATCGGGGTCTTTTCTTTTTTTTTTGAAAGAGTTTACAAGCTGTTCTTTTGTTTTCATCCAATATTAAAATAACCATGAAAAAGGAATATGTATCTTTGCATCAGTCAGGATCCTAGCAGGATAAATGGTCTTGCAAAGTACGGGGTCTCTCTAACTGGGAGAGTAGCATTGGCACATATAGACTGCCATGTATGAAACAGACAGCCAGTGGGGAGCTGCTGTCTAGCACAGGGAGCTCAGCTCGGTGCCCGGCACGACCCTGAGGGGCAGGGCAGGGGGGAGGGGCCACATGCACACCCAGCCCTGACCCACATCACTGCACAGCAGAAACCGGCACGACGCTTCAAGGCAGCTACCCTCCAGTTAAAAAGATTAAGGGTCTGTTTTTAAGGGTGTGAGATGTGTCGAGGTCAGCAGTGCCCAGCTAGGAACCACCAGGTGCCCTTTACTTAAGCCTAAAGGGCAAGAAGAGGGAGGGATTTTCAGAACCCAGCACGCGGTGCGGGGGACACCACAACTATCCACCAGGAAAGGGGCCAGCACAACAAACGCCCAGGCCCCACTCCCCCAGCCTGCATCCCTACCATGCTGGCCCTTGCCAAACGCCGTGAGGAGCCAGAGGAAGAGGAAACCTGCTGGTGCAGACCCTGTGGGTCAGCCTCTACGGCACAGAGGGAGCACGGCGTCGGCTGGAGATGGAGAGTAGAAGGTGGCTCCGGAGAGGCAGGCGCGGACAGCCAGCGGGGCATTACCGCTTGCAGTGTGCGCACTGCCCGAAAAGCGCCATCGAAGCTGGCCCTGCTGTTGAAAGCTGTCTTATTTTCACCATTAAAATGTTAAATTCTGGGTCAATTGGACGATAGCCTTTAAAGTCTTTCATACTAAGGCTGCATTATAGGTTCTACAGGAAGGCCAGGCAGCTAGTTACGGGTGAGCTGTTCATCTCACTCTGAAAATTTGATTTTTGGTGACCAACCTTCTCAGGTATTTACGTGAGTACTCCAGCCACCATCCCTGCGCTTGTGTACTTTAATTTATTTTAATTGTAGGCTGATTACTCCATAATACTGTAGTGGCTCCTGCCACACACCAACATAAATCCACCATGGGTGTACATGTGTTCCCCATCCTGAACCCCCCTCCCACCTTCCTCCCCATCCCATCTGGTTCATCCCCGTGCACCAGCCCCAAGCACCCTGTCTCATGCATCGACCTGGACTGGTGATTCGTTTCACATATGATAATATACATGTTTCAATGCTATTCTCTCAAATCATCCCACCCTCGCCCTCTCCCACAGAGTCCAAAAGACTGTTCTATACATCTGTGTCTCTTTTACTGTCTCGTATACAGGGTCATCGTTACCATCTTTCTAAATTCCATATGCGTTAGTATACTGTATTGGTGTTTTTCTTTCTGGCTTACTTCACTCTGTATAATAGACTCTAGTTTCTTCCATCTTATTAGAACCGATTCAAATATATTCTTTTTAATTGCTGAGTAATAGTCCATTGTGTATATGTACCACAGCTTTCTCATCCATTCATCTGCCAATGGACATCTAGGTTGCTTCCATGTCCTAGCTGTTATAGACAGTGCTGCGATGAACATTGGGGTACATGTGTCTCTTTCAATTCTGGTTTCCTCGGTGTGTATGCCTAGGAGTGGGATTGCTGGGTTGTATGGCAGTTCTATTTCCAGTTTTTTAAGGAATCTCCACACTGTTCCCCATAGTGGCCGTACTAGTTTGCATTTCAGGCTCTTTTCTAATGAGTCAGCTGTTTGCATCAGGTGGCCAAAGTATTGGAGCTTCAAGTTCAGCATCAGTCCTTCCTTTAAATATTCAGGACTGATTTCCTTTAGGATGGACTGGTTGGATCTCCTTGCAGTCCAAGACACTCTGGAGAGTCTTCTCCAACACCACAGTTCAAAAGCATCAATTCTTCAGCACTCAGCTTTCTTTATAGTCCAACTCTCACATCCATACATGACTTCTGGAAAAACCATAGATTTAACTATAAGGATTTATAAATATTTTTGTAAATGTATAGAATAGAGGCCAGCGCTTTCACAGTATTCAGGCTCAGTTGTCCAGCTCCGCCTTGCCGTCCCCCAGCACCCCATCCTGTGTGGAGAGAAGCTGGGTGCGCAGTGTGCTGTCTGGACTACAGTCCTGACCCTGTTCCCCCAGTGCTGCGTTGGTGAGAGACTACTGAACCGTCCTCTGAAGATTGGGGTCCTCATCCATAAAAGTGAGGCACAAAGTGGTCTTGCCTGGAGTTGCCGCAAGATTGCAACATGCTGTTTTCAGTCCCCCGAGGACGTGACTGGTCCCCACAGGCAGCCTCTGTCTGCACTCTTGTCTCCCTGTGAGGACTGGGTGAAGTCCCAGGGGCCCCAGAGCTTTCCAATAGCTTTGACATGGCTTTCTCCTCTCATTAGAGTAGTTGCAATCCTGTGTCTTGTGGTCGTGTCCCAAGCAAGGCCATCCTCCCTGGCCACTTGCGGAGGGACTGCGGGTGATGGGTAGCTTCCTCCCTCCGTCCCCTGCACTTGCCTCTGGCTGGGGTGCGCCCTGGCCCGTCTCCCCAGTTTCCTTCTCAGAGGCCTCCTTCATGAGTAGGTTTCCTGTCCTCGTGACCGCCACAGGCAGCCTCCTCCCCAGCCAGGCTGGGCCAGCACTCAGCAGCCTTTATCCCAGGAACTTTCCTCCAGCCCTCCCCTCCCCAGGGCAGGAGTCCAAGGACCCCCACGCCCTCTGCCCCTCATGGCCTTGGCCCGACTCCTTCCTCCCCTGGAGGGGTAACCGTGGGGAGGGAGGCAGAGCTGAGTTTTCTGTCCTGTTGGGGTCTCTGGCCTGCTGAGTGGGTCAGCGCTTCCCTGCAGAGGGTACATCACCCCTGGCGTGGGTTGATTGTCCAAAGCCTGCGAAGCCTTGGTCAAAACTGAGGCTGAAGGGGTTGCCAGGTTAACAATCTGGGACAGATGAGAAGGTATGCGACCCTGTGTTTGGCATACAGGAAATGCCCAGTGAACTCGTGGAGCCATGGAAGTCCATTCTCCTTAGGGTCTCATAAGGTGTGTACAGAGCCTTGTCATCCTTTGACAAGTGAAGTCCGTGGGAGTGTTCTTACAGCCACTGTTTACTGTGAAATCACTGTAAAGGTTCTCAAGTGGAAACCTGGAAATTGTTTTGTGAAATTCAGGCTTTAGAATTAAAAAGTAAATATGTCATATGTGTATATTGGGATTAAAAATGTATTTATTGGGACTTCCCTGGTGATGCAGTGGTTAGGACTCCACTCTTATACTGCCAGGACTGAGGGTTCTATGCCTGCTCAGGGAACTAAGATCCTGCAAGCTGTGATGGGCGGCCAAAAAAAAAGCCCTTATTGTTGTTTATGATCAAAATGTTTGGAAGCTGCCAGGCTGTCCATGGCATAGCACTTGAGGTCTTCCTCCACGGTAATTTGCAAGTGAGGCGAGGTGGAGTCCCTGAAGCAAGTGCGTTGTGAACCCCAGGCAGTGTTTGGCCCTGTTCTCTGCAGGGCACGCAGGAAATCTGCTTTTCCCTCCTGGACTCGCAGAGTCGGGGTCCTGCTGGGCCCTGCGTGGCTGAGGGTGCCTGGGGGGCTGCCAAGGTGCTGAATCATGGCTGCCGCCATGGGTGAAGCCTACTTTGCCTGTTCTGCTCGGGTGCTGAAAGGAGTTACTGACACAGCTGCATTAGCACGTGGCCATCAAGACGTGCTCCAGGCGAGACTCCATCCACCAGGGTCTGAGCCGTACCCTCTGCTTGAGGCAAGTGGGGTTTCATCTGCGAGACTGGTGGCTGCTGGGTTTTCGAATGGTTTATCTCCCATGAAAGTAAAAGTTGCTCAGTCATGTCCAACTCTTTATGACCCCATGGACTATACAGTCCATGGAATTCTCCAGGCCAGAATACTGGAGTGGGTAGCCTTTTCCTTCTCCAGGGGATCTTCCCAACCCAGGAATCTCCTATATATATATATATATATGTATATATGTTGTATTTCACTTTATTTTTTTAGCTCCTTATTTTATATTGGAGCATAGTTAATTAACAATGTTATGTTCACTTCAGGTGTACAGCAAAGTGATTCAGTTATACATACACACATATCCTTTTTCAAATTCTCGTCTCAATTTGACGTTGTTTAGTCGCTAAGTCAGGTCCAACTCTTTGCGACCCCTTGGACTGCAGTCCACCTCTCACCTCCGTACATGACTACTGGAAAAACCATAGCTTTAACTGTACAGACTTTGGCGGCAAAGTGATGTCTCTGCTTTGCTGACTATTCTGTCATCATAGCTTTCCTTCCAAGGAGTGAGTCTTTACTCATAGTCTGGGGATGTGATCACGGAATTTCTCGTAACAGTAGTTTGACCACATGGAGGGGACCCTCTCTCACCTTTTGGTGCTGACAGTAAATTTGTGACAGAAACCACAGTTTACTTTCCCCGTCATAGATTTTGAGAAGCAAAGTCCGTCTCATTCCGCAAATGCCTTTACTGGTGGATGTGACTGTGGACACTGTCTTGTTCTATAAAAGCCAGGAGGTCACTTCAAGGAGAAAACTTGACTTCCCAAGAAATTCACAAAGATAAGCTTGGGCTATCTTTAGTTTGCTTACAAAAAAACATAACTCAGTATAGTAGGAATGTTAGTTTGCTTGTGTTTCTGATCTGGTACTATCTCTGAAGATTGTTAACTTTTTTATCTCTCTGAAAAACTCCTAATCTTGAAGAATACATAGTTGGATGAGCAAAGAAAAAAAGAACCAATGAAGTGACTTCCAGGTATTTTTGGAGGAACGTGTGCTTGTTCTGAAATCCCTGTGTCTACACCACACTGACCCTGTCTTTGATTCTAACCTTCTTTACCAAATACTATGGAGCATATTTGTGACTGTCCAAAAACTTAGTATATTTAGACAACCAGACAACCAAGCAGGATAAATAGAACTACTCATCTGTGTGTTCATCTTTGTCCTCTCCAGGGAATCGTTTAATTCCTAGTGTGTGAGTTTATCAGATCACCCTGAATGATGTTACTTTGAGATAACTTCATAACCAAGGGAATTTTAGGCATTTTCACCTTGGAAAAGAGTTGGTGCCTTAGGAAAAGAAAGCAGAGGTGTGAGAACTGGCCTTTTGTCCCGGCTTTACCCGGAAGAGAAGGCTTGGAAGAAAGGGCAGACCCAAGAGAGCCTGGCCAGTGTCCAGGGCAGGTGAGCCACTCCTCATGTTAGCTCACAAGGAAAAAGTCAGTGAAAGAAAAGTCAGACCAAATTCAGGGTCCAACCCACAGCCGAATTCTAAATATAGCTGCCATCAGATATGTGCCTTGTTGCCGTTTGACAGCTGTATTCAACACACTTCCCATCCCACCTGCTGCTGCTGCTGCTGCTAAGTCACTTGAGTCGTGTCCGACTCTCTGTGACCCCATAGACGGAAGCCCACCAGGCTCCCCCGTCCCTGGGATTCTCCAGGCAAGAACACTGGAGTGGGTTGCCATTTCCTTCTCCAATGTGTGAAAGTGAAAAGTGAAAGTGAAGTCGCTCAGTCGTGTCTGACCCTTAGCGACCCCACGGACTGCAGCCCACCAGGCTCCCCCGTCCCTGGGATTTTCCAGCAAGAGTCCTGGAGTGGGTGCCACTGCCTTCTCCCTGCGTGTTAATGCCACAGTCAGTAAATTCCTCGTGGAACTTTGCAACGCTTTGTAAGTAAAGTTTGGTATATCTGATGCCATTTTCCTAGTAAACAACTCTAGTAATTTAATATTAAACATTAGGTTATTTTCCCCTGAGGCACAAAATTTTAATAATGTATTCCCCACAGGTAGCAACATAGCTGCTTCCTATATGTCTTTACAAAAACTGTCCAGGAATTTCCAAGCATTTATGTAACCATGCATGAATACGATTCACACACACGTGCGCTGGGAGCTCTCCCTACATGGGGCCTCAGACACACAGACTCCTGCTTCCCATTGAACTAGCAGGTTCACGCTGTGTTCTCTGTAAGCAAGATACGCAATCTCTGCCTCTCAGCAGAGGCAGGCTCTGCAGCTGCAGTAAAGGAGGAAAATATGAAACATTCCTGCTAAAAGTTCCTCTCTTTATGAATAATACTTGTCAGCTTGTATGCTTGTATTTTTTAAATGAATTTCTTCCTTATACCATATACAAGAATTAATTCCTAGATAGATTAAGCAAGACGTAAAAGGAAATGGTTCATGAATTTAAATTCACTAAAACAAAAAACCTCCTGACCGTCAAAAGGCACCACGAAGAGAGTAAGAAGGCAGGCCGCAGAATGGAGGGCATCTTCAACTCACGCAACGGCACTGGGCCTCTCCCTGCATACGCAAGTCATCAAATAAATTCCTGCGGAGAAATAAAGAACTCATACAGTCAGCAGGAGGAAGGCGGTGAGGCAAACAGGAAAAAAATAAATTAGGTGAGAGACCGGAACAACCGCTTCACGGAAGCGGGGATTCAGATTGCCGATCACCTGAGAAGTCGCTCAGCCGCGCTGGAAGTGAGGACAGTGCGAATGAAAACAAGGAGATCCTGCTCCCTTCCCAGCTCACCGGCAGAACAGCGAAAGCGCCTCGCGACCCCAGGTGCTGGCGGGACTGAAGCGCCGGGATGCCGCACGCTCTGCAGGTGGGGCGACTGTGGGGAGCACGCAGTGGCGGCCGGGTGTGGCTCGCAGACCCGTGAGACGCACGCCCCGTGACCCGGCCTCCGCTCCTGGAGGCGCTCCCCAGAGCCGCCCCCACGCGCCCGCGGCGTGCGCAACGGGACACACGCGGGCCGGCCTCGACGGCCCCGAACGGGGGCGCCCCCGCGGGCGGACAGCGGAGCGGACGCGGGGATCGGAGCGCGGTTGCCCAGTGACGGGTCACGCGGCAGTTCGGTGAAGCGCCGCCGTTTGCGAGGAGGGTCACAAATGTAACACAGCACGAGAAGCCGGAAGAGAAGGGGAAATCCACAGAGTGACTCCCCTTCGGTACAGCTCTGGGGTGGGGGAGCGGGCCGTGGGGAGAGGCGGCCAGCGTCTGGCGCCCCATGGGGACGGCTGGCATGAACGCACTGACGCGGCTCAGGTGAGGAGGGCACGCGTGGGACACGCCTGCGGGGCTGCCCAGCTCTGACTGGCCCTGGTAGTGGGGACGGGGGGCCTGCTTTGTCTTGATTAAGCTGTCAGTGGAGAGACCGAGTCCAGGAGAGGAATGGGATGGGAACACTGCTGTGGGCAGGCACCCACTCCCTGGCAAGCCCTCTGCTGAGGCACCCCAAGCTGTGAAACAGGCCCCTGTGAGCAAGTGAAGACTCCTTCACGGCTAGGGTGGCTGCAGCCCACGCAGTGCCCGGCACTGCCTTCTTCTGATCCATCTCTAGGTCGACCGAATCATCTGACTGGGTGGCCACCAGCGAGCCTCCACACCAGCCTCAGCACAAAACCTTCATCCCTCCATCCACTCGCCACACAAGGAGTGTCTGCAGGCCTGCAGAAGTGAGGCATCCTCCTGGGAGCCCCTGATCATGGGGAGCTTCCGTGCTCACTCACCTGTGCAGTACACACCACCTGGTTCACATCCTAGATTCTCACAGGACAGGCAGCGCAAACCAACACAAAGCACTCCCAGCGAGGGTCTGCAGAGAGAGGCCATCTGCCCAGGACCGCTGGCACCCCCAGAAAGGCCAGCTTCTGCACCCCAGCTGGAAATGCTCCAGGGGGGTTCTTTCTTCTTCTTGGATCTGTCACAGCTGTGACAGGAGACGTGCATAGATCAGTTTCTGGACCACATTGTTTAGGAGCAAGGGACCCTCTGCTGCCCTTGGCCTGGTGGGGGCCCCTTCACTGACCTTGGTCTGTTCAGGGTGGGGGCCCTTCTCTGCCATTGGCCTGGTGGGGGGTCCCTCTGCTGACCCTGACTTGATATGGACAGAGGCCCTCCACTGCCCTTGGCCTGGCTGGGGGTTGGGGGGGCCTTGGCACAGGGTGAACCACTGTACGGGGTTGGGGCTGCATGTCTGGAGCCATCTTCCTGAAGCCCAAGGGCTCCTGGGCCTGCTGTCCGGGCACGTCTCCCTGGCGAGGTGCCGTTGTCTTTTCCATTCACAGCATATTGAGCCGCAGCACTGTGAACGGGCTTGGCTTCTTAATGATGACTCACCGTGCGTGGGACCCTGTGTGTTAGTGACACAGGAATGACTCTTGAAAACAGCGCCCCACACGCACCCGGGAGAAAAGTCACCCACGCAGGGTTGATTTCCCTGTTGCAAGAGGGAAGCGTGTTACCCCTGTAGCAAGTTGAAAATAAATTGCATTAACTCAGAAGCAAAGCGCCGCTTGGCACAGCCTGGGTGCACAGTAGCTGGAACAGTCCCCTTCTGTCTGTCCAGACTTGGGTGGCCCAGAAAGCAGCGGGTGCCACACGTCTGGTACAGTCTAGAGATGGGCCGAGGGCCCACAGACACGTGCTTTTCAGAACAATATTCAGAATTTCAAGACCATTGTATCTCAGTGTAGAGTAACATCAAAACCTGCGGTGTCCACAGCTCCTGTCATGTGGGTACCTCTGGTTCAAGGTGATGACAGATGTGGACTTGGGGTCACTTTACTAGAGTCCTCACCTTACCTTTGGTGGTGGCCATGGTCTACAGGCCACAGTACCTGTCTTGGAGGGCGCAGCTGCCTTCTTACCAAAGAGGCATATCGCTTAGCTGTGAGCTGTTACCAGGTGGACATGACAGTTTATGGTCCATGACAGTGAACGTGTGTGTGTCCTAAAAGTTTTCTTTTCATGGCAGAGTCCTGAGTACAGGTGTGTATCTGCTCCATGAAGGAAGACCAATTCTAGTTTTGTCTTAAGGGCTTCCCAGGTGGGAACTTTAGCCTGAAGCTGGAGGCGGAGCTGTGTGCGTCCCCGTGTGTCAGACCAGGAGCCCTTCCCCCAGCAATGAGAGGCTGAAGCAGAGGCCAGAGCCCAGAGGCTGCTCGGGAGGAAGCCAGGCTGAGCAGGAAAAGCGGAAGTATTTAGGGAATTGTGATCCCATGTTCTAAGCGGAGACTGGCCCACATCCCTCGGGCTCCTGGGAGAGCTGATTCCCTGTGTTGAGCATGCAGGGCTCTTGCACAACTTCAGGCCTCTGTCTGGTTTGCCCACACGCTGGAATGCTTGGTCCGCCCCCCCGCCATGCTCCTCCTGGCTCGTCCTGGGAGCGCCTTGTGACCTGTCACAGGTCCTTGCTTTGGCCTTACCTGCTCCACCTCCTGGGAGGTCCTGGCTTTTAGTGCCTTATGACCGCAGGTCCTTGCTTCTGTTCCCCTGTTAGGATGAGCTGTCTTGGGAGTCAGGGAATTTGAGCTCCTTGCTCACATTTGCATCGCTCGCAGCAACCCGGCATCCAGAACGGCACTGTAGACACTCAGCAGTTTTCACTGTGGAACTTAGAGACCCAGGCATCCACCACGTTTAAGGACACAGCCCGGCTGCTGATCACTCACCACTGTCCACTCCTGCTTGAAGATTTAGCTACATGGTCTCACTCTATCTGGGAGAACTGGCCATTTAACCAGCAACTTCTATCAAGCGGCAGTTAGATTTCAGGAGGAAAAAAGAAAAAGGAAGATATTTGTTCTTCTTTTCCTGAGACTGACAACTCATTTGAATTGACAAAATGTGTTTGCATGCACACATCTGTACAGACGCATATGTACACACACACACATACACACACACATCCATACAGACATGCACACTTTTACTTACTTTTTTTCTCAAAACCAACTTTTTATTGACGTGTAGTTGGTTTATAATCTGATGTTAGTTTCAGTGATATATATTATTTTTATATCATCTATATTATATTTAGATTCTTTCCCATTACAGGTTATTACAGATACTGAATATAGTTCCCTGTGCCGTGTGGTAGGTCCTTGGTGTTTATCTGTTTTGTGTATAGTAGTGTGTATCTCAAAGAAGGCAATGGCGACCCACTCCAATGTTCCTGCCTGGAGAATCCCAGGGACAGAGGAGCCTGGTGGGCTGCCATCTATGGGGTCGCCCAGAGTTGGACATGACCGAAGTGATCTCAAACACACGGTCTATTCCAGCCCCCCTTTCTGCTTTGGTAACCAGAAATTGCGTTTAGTTTCTATGTCAATGAGTTTGTTTCTGTTTCATAGGCAGGTTCATTTATGTTACTTTTTCAGATTCCACATATAGGTGATGTCATCTGTCTTTTGCTGTCTTTCTCACTTCATTGATACGGTCATCTCTGGGTCCGTCCGTGTTGGGCACATGGCATTATCTCACCCTTTTTATGGCTGAGCGGTGCTCTGTTGTGAATGCGTACCGCACCTTCTCACCCACTCCTTTGCCGAAGGACGGAGGGCTGTCTCCATGTCCTGCTCCTGTGAGCACTGAAGGGCATGCATCTCTTTGAATTCGAGCTTTCTCTGGGCGTCTGTCCAGAAGTGGGACTGCTGGGTCAGACGGCCGCTGTTTAGCTCTGCAGAACCGCCGCGCTGTGCTCTGTAGAGGCTGCTTCAGCCTCACTCCCTCTCTGACACGCGCACACTGAGTGATGAACAAGCCCCTGAGCTGCATGAGGCCCCAGGGCTCGCGTTGCACAGTCAGGTACCAGCCTCCGCACTTAACTGCTGCGCAGTGCAGGACGTGAGCCCAAAACAAAGTGAGGAAGAGCAGGAGCAGAGTGAGGGGAAGAGCTTCACGGTGGGGCAAGCACATGAACCAAAGTCTGAAGGTAAGAAAGAGCGTGGACTTTACCGGGGGCTTCATAGTGAGATTCTGAACGGTGAGAAGCTCGAATACACAGTGTTGCTTTTGCACTGCGCGAATCTGAGCGCCTCGGAGACTGCTCAGCATGGTGAGTGATTTTGTATCGAACGAGATTCAGCAAACCTTGTTGATTTCAATTGTGTAGAAAGTGTCGGGACAGGTACATGACACTTTCAGAGATTTTTTTTTTAATCAGAGGTTTTTTTAAGTTTAATCAAAGAGATTAAAAAAAAAAAAAACCAGCTTTAGATTCACACGCGTCTACTGTCCATTGAGGAACACTGGCCATTCTGTACTGTGACACGCTGCCCTCTACTGCAGTCCTTCCGTGGGAATGTGAGAGAGAAGACCCCCGCTCCTTCTGGGCGGATCCGAGAGGGCTGGTGAGGAGTGTGGTGTTGAGCTGTTGACAGGCTGAGTGCGTGCGTGGGAGGACACGCATCCTGATGAGCCGAGTGTGAAGACCTCAGGCCGGCTGAGCGTTTCCAGCCTTCGCAGTGGGGAGCAACTCAGGGGTTTGGCCAAGGAAAATGTTTAAACTGTGTTTCGTTTCTCTAGACATGGTATTCTGTTTTTACCCCCTGTGTCTAATACACCCAGTACTGGAAGGATCTGCAGGTCTGCTTCTTTGTTCTTTCTCCTGTTTCTTGCACCCAGTACTGGAAGGATCTGCAGGTCTGCTTCTTTGTTCTTTCTCCTGGTTCTTGCTCCCAGTACTGGAAGGATCTGCAGGTCTGCTTCTTTGTTCTTTCTCCTGGTTCTTGCACCCAGTACTGGAAGGAGCTGCAGGTCTGCTTCTTTGTTCTTTCTCCTGGTTCTTGCACCCAGTACTGGAAGGATCTGCAGGTCTGCTTCTTTGTTCTTTCTCCTGGTTCTTGCACCCAGTACTGGAAGGAGCTGCAGGTCTGCTTCTTTGTTCTTTCTCCTGGTTCTTGCACCCAGTACTGGAAGGAGCTGCAGGTCTGCTTCTTTGTTCTTTCTCCTGGTTCTTGCACCCAGTACTGGAAGGAGCTGCAGGTCTGCTTCTTTGTTCTTTCTCCTGGTTCTTGCACCCAGTACTGGAAGGAGCTGCAGGTCTGCTTCTTTGTTCTTTCTCCTGGCTCTTGCACCCAGTACTGAAAGGAGCTGCAGGTCTGCTTCTTTGTTCTTTCTCCTGGCTCTTGCTCGCGATACCGCCTTTCCATGCGTCCTTTGTGATTTCATCTACTTCTTCTTGTCGTTACTGTTACTGTAAGCCACTGGTATTCCGTGGACGGTTGTCTGTGAGAACTCCTTGCAGGGAGGGCCTGCTCTGCTAGCCATCTAAAGAAACTGCCAGCCTGGGACTGTTTCAGACCAGATTCAAGGCTGGGGGGTTGTTTTCATGATGGTAGTCCAGGTTGTAAGTCTAGACAAAGGGCCTCTTGTGGTTTCACCTTCTCTGCACTTTTCTCCCTCTGCTCTCCTGAAATGAGGCAAAGTGCTTTGTCAGGTTCTGGCCACGCTCGTGGGTGGACAGTCCTGGCGTCTGGTCCACGCTGACCCTGGGGGCCTTTGGGGGAGGGGTCTCCGCTCTCCAGGGAAGGCGCTATGATTATGAAACCCTGCACCTGAAGCCAGCCCGGGGTCTCTTCTTCTGTCTGAGGTTTTTATGAGGTTGTGAAAACTGAGGCCCATTCTCTAGCTTCTGGAACGTTCCCTCAGGGTGAGTGAGGTCTCAGAACTCTGATCTCCATTCTATACTCCACCCACAGTGATCCTTACTTCATGAGAGCACCTCAGTGTTAGAAGGTGAGGCTTCTGTTTCATCAAACTTTCTAAACTGTTTGCAGTGAAGGATCGAAGTACCTGGCCAGCCCTCTTACCTGAAACGAAAATTCTAAAGTAAGATTTGTGCTTTAGGAAACTCGCTCTGCAGAAGGTGTCTTGGAGAAAGAGGTAGGCAGGGACTGTAACGGTACACTCGGCAGGTGACGGGAGTCTGAACCAGGGCAAGGGGAGTGGAACCCAGGAAGGGTAATGTCTCCTCTGGACTTGTGCTTCAGTTGCCGGTGGGTGTCGCAGAGGGGACTGGAAGGACATTTCTGAAACTGAGAAGAGGTTGAGGTTAAAGACGTATTCCCACAGCCTCCCACACACGAGAAGTGTGAGAAATACCCCAGGGGGCGCCTGTTAGAGGGGAGGCGGGCACTTGAGAAGCCCCTCGAGGTCAGAGTCAGACACAGCCGAGGTGGCTCACGGACACAAGCAGGCGGGTGAGGCCAGGAACACCGGACAGTGGCGGAAGAGCTGTCACGGTCGGCGGCGGAGGTCAGCCTCCAGGGAGGCCAGCGCTGGGCGCACGGGTGGAGGGCTGGGCCGTGTTAGGGAGAGGCCCGGCGGTCTGCTGCCCTGGCGACCGGGAGGGCCTCTGAAGCCCGATGTGGGTACAGCGCCCAGGGGAGCGAGGCCGTGAAGGGTGGGAAGGGAGTGGTGGCAGGGAGGACAGAGCCCTGCTTGCAGAAACAGAAACGTGTGACAGGAGGAGAGGGGAGACGGCCGCAGTGACGGAGGACGGCTCCTGGGAAGTGCTCTGAGGACAGGACACGATTGTCAGGAGCCTGCTGACGAGGGGCCAACGTGGGCTTGAAAGTTCAGGACAGAACAGCGCAGCCGGGTCAGCGGGCCCAGGATGAGCCGGGAAGAGCACGATGCTGAACACACGCTGGGCTGAGAGCGGGGAGCCCCGGCGGACCATGTGTCCAATGACAGAAGCCTCCGAGACGCAGAGGCGATGAGAGACAGGGAGACACCGGGGGCTGGGGAGGACGGGAAGGGCCGCAACTGTTACCACAGGGGCCCTCATGAGGAGCCAACTTTTCCCCCACCCCACCCCCCAAAAAATAAGAGCATTGACGGGGACAGCCATGCCTGGATTTGTGGGAAGTGACACGACCCCTCAGCAGATGCTGTGGGTGCCTCTCAGTCTCCTGCCTTGTCTCCCTGGCTCCCGGCACCACGGGACTTCCACATGGATCCCTTCCCTGAAGCTGCAGCCCCCATCTGTTCCATGGAGCCATCATGCCTCTGGTTGGAGGGAAGGCTGGATACCTCTGTCCTCTTTTGTCACCAGTAGATGAGGAAGTATTTTTAACAAGTGAGTATTCAAAACAGGTTTGCTTCCTCAAAACACTAAAAACAGAGTTGCCATATGATCTAGCAATCCCTCTCCTGGGCATATATCCAGAGAAAATTATAATTTAAAAAATACGTGCCCCCCAGTGTTCGTGGCAGCACCATTCACAGTAGCCAAGACATGGAAGCAACCTAGGTGTCCACCAACAGATGAGTAGATAGAGATGAGGTGTATATATACGATGGAATGTTACTTAGCCAAAAGTAGGAATGAAATAGTACCGTTTGCAGCAGCATGGACGCAGCTAGAGATTATCATACTAACTGAAGTAAGTCAGAGAGAGACAGACAAACTCTATATGGCATCATTTATATTGTCTTTGTTTAGTCACTAAGTTGTGTCTGACTCTTTGCGACCCCGTAAACTGCAGCATGCCAGGCTTCCCTGTCCCTCTGAAGTTTGCTCAGAGCAGACTCATGTCCATTATGTTGTTGATGCCATCCAACTATGTTATCCTCTGTCATCCCCTTCTCCTGCTCTCAATCTTTCCCAGCATCTTTTCCAATGAGTCAGCTCTTTGCATCAGGTGGCCAAAGTATTGCAGCTTCATCTTCAGCATCAGTCCTTCCAATGAATATTCAGGGTTGATTTCCTTTACGATTGACTTGTTTCATCGCCTTACAGTCCAGTGGACTCTCAAGAGTCTTCTCTAGCACCACAGTTTGAAAGCATCAATTCTTTGGCGCTCAGCCTTCTTTATATTGTCCAGCTCTCACATCCAGCATGACTACTGGAGAAGTCATAGCTTTGACTAGACAAATCATCTGCTTTTTAATATGCTGTCTAGGTTTGTCATAGTTTTTCTTCCAAGGGACAAGAATCTTAATTTCATGGCTGCAGTCACCATCCACAGTGATTCTGGAGCCCAAGAAAATAAAGCTTGTCACTGTTTCCCTTGGTTCCCCTTCTATTTGCCATGAAATGATGGGACTGCATGCCATGATCTTTGTTCTTTGAATGTTGAGTTTTAAGCCAACTTTTTTTAAGCCAGCTTTTTCACTTTCCTCTTTTACCTTCATCAAGAGGCTCTTTAGTTCCTCTTTGCTTTCTGCCCTAAGGGTGGTATCATCTGCATATCTGAGGTTATTGATATTTCTCCCGGCAATCTTGATTCCAGCTTGTGCTTCATCCAGCCTAGCATTTGGCATGATGTACTCTGCATATAAGTTAAATAAACAGGGTGACAATATACAACCTTGACGTACTCCTTTCCCAATTTTGAACCAGTGCATTGTTCATGCCCGTTGTCCATGTCCAGTTCTAACTGTGGCTTCTTAAGCTGCATACAGGTTTTGCAGGAGGCAGGTCAGGTGGTCTGGTATTCCCATCTCTCTATGAAATTTCCACAGTTTATGTGATCCACACAGTCAAAGGCTTTAGCATAGTCAATGAAGCAGAAGTAGATGTTTTTCTGGAACTCTCTTTTCTATGATCCAGTGGATGTTGACAATTTGATCTCTGGTTCCTCTGCCTTTTCTAAGTCCAGCTTGTACCTCTGAGGATGAGGGTGAGCCTGAAAAGCCCGGCTCCCAACCCTTCACCACTGCCCCCCAGCAGCCAGGCTGCCAGGCTGTGGAAGGAATGCGGGCCTGGCAGGAGGATCCACCCCAAGGATTGGAATGCTGCTGTAGAAGCATGCTGCCCCTGCAGTGCTTACTGTGATGTGGTCTCTTTTGAGAAAGATGATCATTTTTTAAAAAAGAGAAGAAATTGGAATCTATTTCCTGCCTCATATTTGAAGGTACAAACAATGCCCATTTTTTTCCTCAAAGGAACTTATAACTGCAAGTAAAGATTTAAGCCAGTGGAAAAGGACAATATGCAAATATTATGGATTTAACTGGACTCGCAGAAGCTAATGGTCTTCTCCCTTCCAAGTCAGTCCGTCTTACCGTGCCATGCCTCCAGCACTTTGCTAGGTCCAGGGCTGCTTCTAAGGATGAATAAGAATAAAAGCATCTTGAGAACACTCCCATGCCTCAGAGCAAAGTGGTGGCTGTCTGCTTAGGATGAGGAAACCAAAGCACAGTCCAGTTTATCGTAACTGGTGAACCTGATTATGGGCTTCCCTAGTGGCTCAGACTGCCTCTTGACTCCCAATAACTGTTGTTGGGATTGCGTACTGTGTACCCAGCCCTTTTCTTCCTGTCTCTGAGCCGTACCTCCCCGGGGGGCCCACAGCACCCCTCAGGACTGTCCATCCTGCTGTGATGTGAGGGGTCAAGAGGCTCAGGGATGCAGCCTAGAAATGACCAGATCCAGGGGGGAAAGTAGGCGATGAAGCAACAACCCAAAAATGTGCTTAAAATCTTCCAGTAGTGAGTTCTGCCTTCAGTTTTAAGTTGCAGACCAGCCTCACAAAGTTCATGATCCCACATTCACTCAGAGAAAGGCTGCTGTAACTCAACCTAAATTTCTGAATGAATTTGAGACTCACAAGTCAAAACCGTAAGGACAATCACCTTTCTCCTTCCGAGAGTTTAGCAGTTTAGGTTCCAGGAGATTATTTGAAATTATTTTAATCTGATTGTTCTGGTTTTTTTCCTGAGCTCTCATACTTCAGATTCCTCCACTTTACACATTTGTCCACCAGCAGAGTTGGGGCAGAAGGGTGGAAACCAAACACGCAATAGCCTGTAAGGTCTGTCCTGAGCAAATGCAGCATTTCTGCTGGGCTTGGCAGTCTAGAGCTCTCACCACACTGGGAATTCTGGATGGAAATGGTGCCGACGTGTCAGATATTCAGAAAGTGAGGGTCACAGGGATGAAGGGATATACTCCAAAGTAACACAGCTGCTTTGCAGCAGAACTGGCACGAAGACGGGTTTCGAAGCCACAGAAAAGCCTGGTGGGCTACAGTCCATGGGGTCACAGAGAGTCGGATATGACAGAGTTCAGCACAGAACACATGGCTGATTAACAACGCTGTGTTAGTTCCGGGTGTGCAACAAAGCGATTCAGTTATTCACAGACATATGTCTATTATTTTTCAAATTCTTTCCCCATTTAGGTTATTACAGAGTATTGAGCAGAATTACCTGTTCTATACAGTAAGCCCTTGTTGATAATCAGTTTTAAATAGAGCAGTGTGTCCATGTCCATCCCAAACTCCCTAACTGTGCCTCCTCCCCACCCTCATCCCCAGCCCCAGTCACCATAAGTTCCTTGTCTAAGTCTGCTGAGCCTGTGCCTGTTTTGTAAGTTCATTTGTGTGACTTTTGTCTGGACTCTGTGTATAAGAGATGTCATGCAATACTGGGCTCACTTCTTGATGTCTCTATTTCCTCACGAGGCTCCCCGAACGCTGGACTGAAAGCAGACCTTGATGCTGTTTCCCAAATCATGTTACAATGTTCTCAGTTTAAAACTTTTCTCCTGTCAAACAATGAATGTTTTAAATCTTTTAGTGGCTGATACCAAATTTCTTCTCAGCAACACCAGGATGGATGTATAAATGTAAACATTCATTTTAAAAACTCAGAAACAGGCTTTCACAGAGTTCTTTCTCTGAGAAGCATGCTTGTGACTGCTTCACCATTGCAGGCATACCATGCCATTTTCTTTTAGTAGCCTTGTGGGGTTTCTTTTCTTTTTAGTGAAATCACTGCGTGTTATTTCATTTTGTATTTATTTATCTAGTTCTGGCTGTGCTGGGTCTGTGTTGCCGTGCAGCCTCTTCTCTAATTGCAGCGAGCAGGGGCTTCTCATTTCGACGAGCTCTCTTGTTGCAGAGCACAGGCTCTAGGCGTGCGGGCTTCAGTAGCTGTGGCATGCAGGCTTAGTTGCCCTGCAGCATGTGAGTTTCCTCCTGGATCAGGGATCGAACCCATGTCCTCTGCACTGATAGGCAGATTCGTACCCGCTGCACCACCAGGAAAGTCCTGTGTGGTGCTTCCATGATGGAATTAAATATAACAGTGTCACAGCTTCCTTGTCTCTAAGCCCTGGAAAAGTTTGAACTCACCGGCCTAGTACAAGGCACATGAGTCCTTGAAGACACAGCCAGCGGGGCTGATAGGAAGTTTATTTACATATTTATTTATCTGTACCCTGCCTGTCCCCCAGTCAGAGACGGCTCTACACAACAGAGGGTCCCATACTTAGGGAGTTCCGTTCAGCTGCATGCTGTTCCCGCACTGGTCACTGTGGTGAACACAGTAAACAGAGTGGACCGAGCAATGGGGGTCAGGAGAACCGTGCTTCTGTGGGGCGTGGCCTACTCCTGTGACGACCAGGTGGCCGCCGTGAAGGCTGGTGGCAGCATCCAGTCCAGCGCCTGGCAGAAACAGGGCTTCAGCAATCAGCACAGTGGACCCGGGGAAGCACAGACTTCTTTCGGTGCTAAGTGAGCCATGATGTGAAGTGACAGGATATCCTGCATGTTTGTATTACTTACCTTTGGGAACGGCTCTGATTCCTTTGCCCAGCAAATGCTGGGAACAGACTGTGGGCCTTGAGTCACCCCAGCGCCTCCGTCTGGAAAAATTGCTCGGTCTTTGCCTCTCGGTCGGGTTAGACGACAGCCGGTTGCAAAAGGATCAGAACCTTGAAAACTGCTTTGTTCAGCTGATTTTTCCAGGTTTCCTTTTGCAGTGTGGATGATGTGTTTATTTGACATGATAAATACCGCCATCCGTTTTGTTCTAGGAGCTGAAAAGCTGTGTGCTTGCCCAAGGAATTTCTCCCTGTTTGCATGGGAAGGAGCACGGCTGTGTTTTACGGGACCGGCCGGCAGCTTCTTTCTTCACTAGGGGATGCACAGAGCTGTGCCCTCCCCACAGGTCTGAGCTCAGGGATCAGAAAGTACGCTCTGCCCCAGAGGAGCTGGTTGTTTGCAGCCCCATAAGCAGAACAGACGGGTGAGGGACTGGACCCTGTGGGGCAGGCCTGCGGTGTGTCCAGCTGGGCCTGGTGGCCCATCCCTTCAGACCTGAAATGGGGTGCCCGGCGGGCTCCCCGGGTTGGGGACAGTGGAAAACAAAGCCAGACCCCTCTACCCCCAGCCACAGGAGGAGAGGGGCCAGAACTCTGAGGAACCACGGAACTGCAGTGAGGCGCCCTCGGGATTTTTGGGCTCCTTTGCCCTCCTGAGATGCGTGCCCTGCCCCGTGAGGGGGGCATGCATGTGGACAGAGGCTCTGCGGGGACGCGGAGTGTGTGCAGCAGGGCAGACTTTGCAGACAGCTGAAAGCTCTCTGCCCCCTTACAGCTTCCACAGGCACTCCTTAAATGGGCATAAGTGCTGGGTGGTTGGCGCACGCAGGCAGGGGAGGCTGAGTCAGTGACGTGAGTGTGTGTGTGTGTGTGTGTGTGTGTGTGTGTAGGGGGGGGTGCAGTGGGCGGGGGCGGGGGTTGCAAGGAGGCTGCAAGCTTAGCAGAATGTTTGACCCAGGCAAAGAGCAGCTCCAGCAACCAAATAAGGAAATTGGCGCTGCAGGATTTCAGGATAGAAGCCAGTGGAGGTTCTAGGCGATCTGGGAGAGTGAAAATAAGCCAAGAAAAATGTCAAAGGAATCTGGTTTCACTTGCTCACACTAAATACAGAGGGCAAGCAGGATCTTTGGTCTTTAAGCAGCGGTGAGAAATACACATTCTGTCTCTGCCCTCTGGTAGACCAGCATCTGAGAGATGTTTAGAAACGCTCAGAGCAGCTGCCATAACAAGCTTCTCTTGTTCAACATGGAAAAACACAAGCTGTACCTCAGGAGCACCGTAGTACTCCTTTTATGTCTAATCTACGGAACTTTTTGCTGAAGATGATGGTTTCCCAGAAGTCACAGAGATACCTTGACCCCCAGTCTGAGACATGCTCTGAACATGGAGTCGTGTCCTTTGAGAAAGAGTGAACCTTCTCACAAACTGGGGAAACGCCCCTGAGACCCACCGTCTGACCCAAACGTGCTGGTCATTGGTGAAGATGTCAGAGGAGGAGATGACTCGGAGAAACCACGAGGGCCTCGTTGCCTCTGCTCAGCCACGTCTCCCAGGCTCTGCAAGTGCTAGACGACCTTAGTTGCTGAGCAGTACTGACTTCACTTCAGCACTTTTCTGTAGGAGGAGGGGAGGCTTAAAAGAGGAATTTCTGCTCTAGACACAGTGAGAAATGCCTTTTCATGGCACAAAACCAGCATGGAGAGGTGGTGATTTCTCTTTCCTGAGCAATCAATGTGTTTGTGTTCAAAGCTAGGAATAGATATGGGATGTTGACCCTGGATCAGAATTTTAAAAATCCTCAATAACTTGAACTGTTGATAACTTGAAGGTAGGCAGGGAAATGAACCCCCTTTCTGCTCACCCCAAATACACAACTGAAAGGCCACTCTAGGTTCTGAAACTTCTAAAACACTGCCTCGTGGAAAAGAGGGGTTTGGGCAGGGAGCTGGCCAGAAGCAAAGGGCAGGAACCGCACAGCGTCCGAGACTGACCTCTGCATCAGGGTGCGCTCGGGGACACGTCCAAACCCACACGCAGGAACAAGCCCTGTTTAATGAGCCGCCCCTTCACCCTGTTCAGAAAGAGGTAGTCTTACGAGGTCATGCTTGCCATCACTAACAAAGAAGTGAATTTTTGTGAAAAAGCTATGTTGCTATAAATGTCAACACTTATCCAACAGTGTCTGCTCTTGCAGTCACACTTCGCAGTATCTTCCCTGAGGAAATAATTCAAAAGAGGAATAAGTTTATAAGCCTGAAAATATCTCCTGCATTTTTTAAAAAATTTCAGAAAAAGGGGGAAAAAAAACTAGGGTCCAGAAGTACAGAATGTTAATTCTCTCGTCTCAGTGAGTAGAATATCATGCAGCCACTAAAACCAACTGTGCTTCAGACAGGAACAGCAAGTACATCTGTGGGAAGCAATATAGCGAAGCTGAAAGGTTCATGTGATGACACGCTATTTGCATAGCTACGCTTTGAAGATAGGGAACGGGAAAAGAACACGGAGGACATATCAGTGTTGATGCGTTATGAATATGGATTCACTTTTTCTTGCCTGTATGGTACATTTTCATACTATACACCTTTTAAATTTAAAAACAAAGCACCCTAAGAGACAGTTTCTAGGGTAAGAAACAACCGAGATTTCAGTGTTTATCTGAATAGCAGATAAACTCACAGTGTTCTCTTTTTGTCCCTAATGATCTTTTTACCAGCTTTTGTGATATCAAGAACTGTGATTTTTGCTTAGGAATAATATGTCGATTATTTGTTCCCCCCGCCCAAAAAAGCTCGTTGTAGTTTTCTGAGAGTGAACCAAGGGAGATGTGACTGTAGAGAGACCTGGCCCACATCCCTGCGATCTGGTCAGCATGGGGTGCCCAGGCCTGGATTTCCATGCAGGGCTCCTCGGCGTCGCAGCAGCCCCCCAGTTTCAAGGGGAGAGGATACCAGATGCCCATGCGGGATGGTCTCAAAGCGCTGACCGCCTCTGGGAACAAACCTCTGCTTGCAGCCAGAGCAGTGCATCCAGTCTTTCCGTCACTGCTTCAGTTGCCATGACCCCTCTGCTACCGAAAGGGATTCCAGGGACTCTGGGTGATGAGAAGGCACTTTGCATCAGTTGCTCGTTTGAATTCTTCTGTTTACAGGGCGAAGCTAGTGGAGAGGTAGAACAATGCACAGATCCTTTACAGGCCTTGTATCAAAATGCAGGGAAGCAAAGAAATCAGCCTACCTTGATGGAGATTCCTGTGATGACTTACAGTAACTATTCAGTAATTACGGCCATTAGATGTAATCTCGCCCAGCCCCCTCTCGTGCAGGTGTGAACACACAGACACAGGCATTGACGTGAATCGTGGGTGATCTCACTTGACTTCATGCAGGAGTCGCTGCTGGGGTGAATGGTGTCTCTGAGTCTCCAGAGGGTGTTTTGCCATCGTGGTTCCACTGGCTGCCCCTCCCCACCTTCCCCCGGCTGTGGTGACTGAAACAGCTGGCCATCAGTAACCCGTGTTCCGGACTCAGCAGAGGTGACACCTGAACAGTTGCTTCATCCAGTTGCTCACGTGGAACATAAGATCCTGCGCAGCTGTGTTTCTCGGCAGCGACCGTGAGAGTTGCTGACTGTGTGGACAGCCACGCCCTGTGTGCTGGGCCTGCTGACGGGGCGTCTCCCTGGGTCCTCAACACGCTACATGGTGGAGCAGCACTGCTGTGCCCGTTTCTTGGGGAGGAGAGACTGAGGCTCAGAGAGGTTACATCACCTGCCCAGAGACATGCCTACAAGTGAAAACATTGGGTTCACACCCAGGAGCTTGAGCTGGGTGTGAACCTGCGTTACCTCAGTAGGTATGAACAAAAGCTTTGGAGGGCACGGTTACGAGTCCCAGGTAGATGGCAGTTCTCTTAAAGATGTCTGAAGGTACGAGAAAGAAGTTTCACTTCAACTGAGAGAATAAAACGCTGGCCTCAAGAAGCCAGGTATCCAAGTACTAATTTCTCAGTTTGAATAGGAGGATGATAAATACAGAAACAGCTCCAAAAATTACCTGTATCAATACAAATGTGGAAGACAGACACACACATGTTGAAATACATGGTGTCAGTGAGGAGTCTGTGCCTTGCAGAGCGAGGATCTCAGTGAACATTGTGGAGTGATTTAATGCCTCTGTGTTTTTGTGGGTTCTGGGTCCTTCCACATCAGTAGGAACAAAGAGTTGGCAGGTCAGCCTCTCCACTTATCCACAACATCCAGGTTCCAAACAGCAGACCTGGAGCTGCACCCATAAGACTCCGCGAACGTGCAGGCTGGGCAGGCTCCTGCCTCTCTCAGGCCTTCAGCTGTCTGGGGTAGTTAAGGAACCTCCTATAAAGCAGAACAGTTGGAAGAAACTACCTGCACTTGTTCCATATCCCTCTCCAAACTAGTGGAAAGTGGACCCCACTACTTCATCTCAAGGAAATTTGCAAGTTTAAAGGTCTGTGTCTTTGAGCCAGGTCATACTGAAGCTGACCCCAGAGGTGGTGTCCCAAGGCTGACCCTCTGCCACATGTCATCTGGCGAATTGCACTGCTTACGTGTTTCTTTGTACCTTAAAGCCATGGGATGCGAAGTCTAGGGGTCATGTATGCCCTCTATTTCCATTCTATCTCTTTCTTTTTTGGCTGTGCTGAGTCTCCGTTCTGGCACACAGGTTTCTCGAACTGTGGCTTATGGGCTTAGCTGCCCCACAGCATGTGGGACCTCAGTTCTCCAGCCAGGAACGGAACCAAGTCGCCTGCATTGGAAGGTGGGTTCTTAATCAGTTGACCCCCACAGAGGTCCCCATGTATCCCCTTTAGTAAAATATCTTGTGTAGACAGTCAGACCTTGTGTTGTGCTTCACAGAGTGTTGCTTTTTATAAATTGAAGGCTTGTGGCACCTGCTTGTCAGATGTTAGCATTTTTTAGCAATGATGTATTTTTAAGTTAAGGTACGAACATTTTTTTTTCCAGATACAGTGCTGTTGCACACGTGATAGACTGTTTTACCTCGTAAACACCACTGTTACATATACTGGGAACCAAAATGTTCACGGGGCTTGCTTTATTGCAGTATTCACTTTATCACTGAGGTCTGGAGCTGAACACAGAGCATCTCTGAGCTCTCCCTATGTGTACATACATATGTGTGTATGTGTGAAATACATGCCTGCGCTATGTTGTTGCGTATACTAAAAATATAAACAAAGATGCAGTTTAAAGGGTAAGATAAAGATAAGGCCAGGGGATTTTTTCTGAGAAGTGTGGCACCTCGTGTAACCCCTCAGCACCGCCTGGAAGAGGTGCTGTGAAAGCCCTGCACCCGGGCCAGAGGGGGTTGACCCGGGGCCTAGGCCCACAGTCGTGCTGAAGACAGCCGTAGGGATCACACCACCCAGCCCCTGTGCTGTGCAGTCAGGGAGACTGTGCAGTTAAGGGACTGTGACCTAAAGACCTCATCGCCAAGAGGATGCAGGCCTCGATGAGGTCTTTCATTACTGATTATATTTAAGCCTGGTGTAACAGGAATTTTGCTCAGAGAGCACATCCTCAGTGTTCACACACACACGCGCGCGCGCGCACACACACACACACACACACACAAATGGTCACTCAGGTGATGGGCATATTAATTAGTTTGATCATCATTACACAAAGTAAATTTACATCACATTGTATCCCTTAACCATGTACAATTTCTATTTGTCAATCATACTTTAATAAAGCTAGAATAGATAAAATAACAGGCTAAAAAATAAAGTCTGAATAGGTATATGATTATGATGAACCAAACTGGGAATTTTTTTTACCAAATAGAGGTGTTGGGGGTAGCCAAAGCGCTCTCTTATCACCACGAACAAGTTGGAAATGAAAAGGGACTCTTTTGGGGTTTGAAAAATGACAAGCAGAAGATTCTGCACATGAGGTGGACCCCTGACCCAGGATGGGTAGGGAGTCTGGAAGGTGTGGTGTCTGAAAATGGAGACTGGGAGCCGCAGACAGGTCAGGAGAACCCCTCCCGTGTGGCCCTCACCCTGGCCCTCCCGCATTCTCCAGGTGTGGCAGGAGGAGGTCCTGCTTTTTTGTTTGTTTTCTTTTACTTTCTATTGTAGCATAGTTGGTTTATAATGTCAGTTTCTGCTGTTTAGGAAAATGAATGAGTTACCCATATGCATGTGTCTACTCATTATTAGATTCTTTTCCCGTGTAGATTATTACAGAGTATTAAGAGTTACCTGTTCTATCTCTTGACTTCCTACTTGTGCATTCCAGTCCCCTTTGATGAAAAGGACATCTTTTTTGGGTGTTAGTTCTAGAAGGTCTTGTAGGTCTTCATAAAACCATTCAACTTCAGCATCTTTGGCATTAGTGGTCGGAGCATAGACTGATTACTGTGATATTGAATGGTTTGCTTAGAAATGAACCAAGATCACTCAGTCACTTTTGAGATTGCATCCAAGTACTGCGTTTCCGATTCTTTTGTTGACTATGAGGGCTACTCCATTTCTTCTAAGGAATTCTTTCCCACAGTAGTAGATATAATGGTCATCTGAGTTAAATTCACCCATTCCAGTCCATTTTAGTTCACTGACTCCTAAAATGTCAGTGTTCACTCTTGTTATCTCCTGTTTGACCACTTCCAGTTTGCCTTGATTCATGGACCTAACATTCCAGGTTCCTATGCAGTATTGTTCGTTACAGCATCAGAGTTTACTTTCACCACCAGACACATCCACAACTGGATTGTTTCTGCTTTGGCACAGCCTCTTCATTCCTTCCGGAGCTATTTCTCCACTCTTCTCCTGTAGCATATTGGGCAGCTACCAACCTGGGGAGTTCATCTTTCAGTGTCATATCTTTTTGCCTTTTCATGCTGTTCACGGGGTTCTCAAGGCAAGAATACTGAAGTGGTTTGCCATTCCCTTCTTCAGGGGACCACGTTTTGTCAGAACTCTCCACCTTGACCAGTCTATCTTGGGTGGCTCAACACAGCATGGCTTTTAGATACCTGGAGTAATAGGCAAGTTTGGCCTTAGAATACAAAATGCACCAGGGCAAAGACTAACAGAGTTTTGCCAAGAGAATGCACTGGTCGTAGCAAACACCCTCTTCCAACAACACAAGAGACAACTCTACATTTGGACATCACCAGATGGTCAGTACTGAGTCAGATTGATTATATTCTCTGCAGCCAAAGATGGAGAAGCTCTACACAGTCAGCACAAACAAGACGGGGGCTGACTGTGGCTCAGATCATGAACTACTTATTGCCAAATTCAGACTTAATTTGAAGAAAGTAGGGAAAACCACTAGGTCATTCCGGTATGACCTAAATCAAAGGGACTAGATCTGATAGAGTGCCTGAAGAACTATGGACGGAAGTTCATAACATTGTACAGGAGGCAGTGATCAATACCATGCCCAAGCAAAAGAAATGCAAAATGACAAAATGCTTGTCTGAGGAGGCCTTACAAATAGCTGAGAAAAGAGGAGCAAAGGAGAAAGGGAAAGATAAACCCATCTGAATGCAGAGTTCCAAAGAATAGCAAGGAGAGATAAGAAAGCCTTCCTCAGCAATCAGTGCAAAGAAACAGAGGAAAACAATAGAATGGGAAAGACTAGAGATCTCTTCAAGAACATTGGAGATACCAAGGGAACATTTCATGCTAAGATGGGCACAATAAAGGTCAGAAACGGTATGGACCTAACAGGAGCAGAAGATATTAAGAAGAGGTGGCAAGAAGTCACAGAAGAACTATAAAAAAAGATGTTAATGACCCAGATAACCATTATGGTGTGATCACTCACCTAGAGCCAGACATCCTAGAATGTGAAGTCAAGCAGGACTTAGGAAGCATCACTGCAAACAAAACTACTGGAGGTGATGGAATTCCAGTTGAGCTATTTCCTGAAAGATGATGCTGTGAAAGTGCTGCACTCAATATGCCAGCAAATTTGGAAAACTCAGCAGTGGCCACAGGACTGGAAAAGGTCAGTTTTCATTCCATTCCCAAAGAAAGGCAATGCCAAAGAATTCTCAAACTACCGCACAATTGTACTTATCTCACACGCTAGCAAATTAATGCTCAAAATTCTCTAAACGAGGCTTCAACAGTATGTGAAGCAAGAACTTCCAAATCTTCAAGCTGGATTTAGAAAAGGCAGAGGAACCAGAGATCAAATTGCCAACATCCGCTGGATCATCAAAAAAGCAAGAGAGTTCCAGAAAAACATCTATGTCTGCTTTATTGACTATTCCACAGCCTTTGACTATGTGGATCACAATAAACTGTGGAAAATTCTGAAAGAGATGGGAATACCAGACCACCTGACCTGCCTCCTGAGAAATCTGTACGTAGGTCAACAAGCAACAGTTAGAACCGGACATGGAACAACATGGTTCCAAATTGGGAAGGGTGTGCATCAAGGCTGTATATTGTCACTCTGCGTATTTAATTTCTATGCAGAGTACATTATGTGAAATGCTGGGCTGGATGAGGCACAAGCTGGAATCAAGATTGTTGGGAGAAATATCAGTAACCTCAGATATGCAGATGACACCACCCTTATGGCAGAAAGCAAAGAGGAACTGAAGAGCCTCTTGATGAAAGTGAAACAGGAGAGTGAAAAAGCTGCCTTAAAATTCAACATTCAGAAAACTAAGATCATGGCATCCGGTCCCATCACTTCATGGCAAATAGATGGGGAAACAATGGAAACAGTGACAGATTTTATTTTCTTGGGCTCCAGAATCACTGCAGATGGTGATTGCAGTCATGAAATTAAAAGATGCTTGCTCCTTAGAAGAAAAGCTATGGCTGACCTAGACAGCATATTAAAAAGCAGAGACATTATTTTGCCTACAATGGTCCGTCTAGTCAAGGCTATGGTTTTTCCAGTAGTCATGTATGGATGTGAGAGTTGGACCATAAGGAAAACTGAGCGCCAAAGAATTGATCCCTTTGAACTGTGGTGTTGGAGAAGACTCTTGAGAGTCCCTTGGACTGCAAGGAGATCAAACCAGTCCATCCTAAACGAAATCAGTCCTGAATATTCATTGGAAGGATGGATGCTGAAGCTAAAGCTCCAATACTTTGGCCACCTGATGTGAAGAACCGATTCATTGGAAAAGACCCTGATGCTGGGAAAGATTGGAAGCAAGAGGAGAAGGGGATGACAGAAGACAAGATGGTTGGATGGCACCACTGACTAAATGGACTTGAGTTTGAGCCAGCTCCAGGAGATGGTGAAAGATAGGAAAGCCTGGTTTGCTGTAGTCCAAGGGGTCGCAAAGAGTCAGACACAACTGAGCAACCAAACAACAACCTGTACTATACAGTAGGTTGTTATTAGTTATCTATTTTTTATATAATAGTGTGTCTATCAATCTCAGTCTCCCAATTTACCCCTCCCCATCCTTTCCCTTCTGGTAATCATAAGTTTGTTTTCTACATCTATGACTCTGTTTTGTAAGTAATTTCATTCGTACCATTTTTTAGATCTCATATATACGTGATATCATGTAATATCTGACTTTTTCTGTCTGACATTTTGCACTCAGTATGACAGTCTTTAGTCTATCCATGTTGCTGCACATGGTATCATGCATTTTTTCCGTGACTGAATACTACCCCAGTGTGTGAATGTGCCACGTCTTCTTTATCCATTCCTCTGTTGATGGACAGTTAGGGTGCTTCCATGTCCTAGCCGCCGTAAATAGGGCTGCTGTGAGCTTTGGGGTACATGTGTCTTAATTATGGTTTTCTCCAGGTGTATGCCCAGGAGCGGGATTTTGGGGTTACATAAGTAGCTCTGTATGTAGAACCTTCGTACTGTTCTGCATGAGTTTACATTCCCGGCAACAGTGTAGGAGGGCTCCCTTCTCTCCACACCCTCTCCAGCATTTATTGTTCGTAGCTTTTTTGATGCTGTCCATTCTGGCAGTCCAGCTTCCGAGTGCATCAGGGTTCTCGTTAAGCCTTTTAAGGGACGGCTGTGCCCCACCTACGCACCAGTAACTCACTCTCAGTGGGCAGTTTTATTTTCCCAGATGTGCATTTTGCTCATGAGGGAGTTATGACTAATTAGATCATAAAAGAAATGTCCACATGAATGAGCCACTGCAAAGCACCTGTTGTTAACAGCTGACTGTCTCCCACTTGGGTGATCAAGAGTCTGAGAACACAGGACCTGTTTTTTCTTCTTTGAAAAGCGGGTGACACCTGTGCCTGAGGTTCGCACACAGTACAGCCCTGCAGAGAGGCGAGGGGGCAGACGCGATATACAGCCAGTGAAACGACATGTGCCAGGCGCGGACAGGCAGCAGCCACCAGTGACCAGGCTGACCTGGGACGTTCATGGGCCCCAGGCACTTCTGCCTTTGGGGTCTCTTCCTCCATTAAAAAAATCTGAATTTTATAACAGCATCAGCATAAAGATAGATGGAAACCAGGTTAGGTTTATTATTATATAGTCATCGTGGTAACAGTCATGTGTATTTATTTTTCTTCCTTTTGAGTTAAAAAGTACGTAAAACTTAAAATTCGTTTGTGGGCTGCCACAGGTGGGAGGACATGAGCCAGGGCACCCACTGGTGGATGAGCCAGCCCTGCCCAAGGTGACAGACAGTGGCCATGCTGACCTTGGCTGGCCTGGTGGTAACGGAGTACTAGCCCCCTTTCTTCTTTTTTTCTTGGTGCTTTTCCCCAAGAAACAGGGGACAAGGCACCTAAGTGCGGCCAGCCCTCTGCCAGCTGCCCACAAGGGAAGGCGGGATCCATGCCGCCACCCGTGGACTCAGGAGCCAAGGGCGGCAGTGGCTGGGAAGTGTCCAGTCCCGCCACTGACACACCCATGTCCAGCAAGGCTGTTCAGTGCAGAGGGCTGGATCCGAAGGAGGCAGCGGGACCGGTAGTCTTCCCAGTGGATGCTGTCTTCCTGCTTCTCCTGCTTGAAAGCTTTCAAATCTCACTCTGTCAAATTTTGTCCAAAATTACAACTTCTTAAAGGTGTTTACTTTCACACATTTAATCTTTGCATCAATCATGCAAAGGAGATAATAGTATCAGTATCTTGATTTTATACATGAGGACACTGAGGCTCTGCTTTAATCTGTTTTTGCATTTTTATTTTATATTATAGCTGATGAACAGCATTGTATTAATTTCAGGCATACAGCAGAGTGAGTCAGTGCTACACATACACGTATCATCTTTCACATTCTTCTCCCATTTAGTTTGTTACAGAGCATTGAGCAGAGTTCCCCGTGCTCTAGAGCGGGTCCTGGTTGGCTATCTGTTATATATTTATATATATATGATGCACACACAATGAGATATACATACACAGCAGCGTGCACGGTTTTAAACAGGGGCCCTAAACTCGTTTCCCTCAGCGCAGTCTCCTCTCTTTCAACTCTTCACAGTTCATCACAACTCATTACTTGGTAAAAAAAAGACAAGACCATCTGAAAACACTGCTAGGACACTCAGTTCCTTGAAGACTCTCTTGACATTATCCCATAAAGTGACCAAATGACCTCAGATTCAGTTAACTCTTTCTGAGGCTACTATAAACACAGACAGTATGATATACTGATAGAAGAAGAATCTCAATTCTTTGTAACAGTGGGGCTATTCCTTAATGTAATGAAATCTTAGAGGAAAGTCTTTTTTTTCCTCTTGAAATCTAGTACTTTGTTGTATCAAGGAAATATAATATAACTCACTTAATAGCCCTAACAGGCATTATCAGTGTGAGTTGTTTTACTGATCAAACACATAAACTATATATCAGATAAAATAAGTCATTTGATTACTGATGTTACCAATGTTTCTAGTGTCTTAGGATATACAGTCGGGATTTTCCAGTATAAAATGTGTCCATTAAATTTCTGTTCTTAGAGCAACTTTAATTGGAGTATTTGATTTCACCATATTGCACCCTCTCTCCTCATTCCCCTTCAGTACCAGAGTCTAGGTTTGCACAATTTCTGTGTATCAGAGATCTCTGCCATGAAATAATCCCAACAGTTCTCTTAGTACTTGGGAATCTCTGCTAGAAAACCGTTCACTGCAGCACCCAGTCATATTTCCGTAAGTGAAAATAATTAAGCACTTCAGAGAACATAATCGCATTAATTTGAACCAGAGGATTAGTTTATTAATGCAAGGCACTGGACTGATCCTCCGGTTTAGGAAGTGAGGGATTTGGCGAGGGGGGCTTCAGGGCTCGGGAAAGAGGCTCATCTCCTCCTGTAATGTGGCCCCAGTCTGCGCCTATGGGCTCAGTGCTCCTCAACACCAGCAGCGGCCCTGCCACCAGGTTGCCTGACAACCTGTATTTCTGGGAGCAGAGTCGGATGACGGCCGGTCCACTCATTTTCCAGGTGTCCAGAGGAATCTACACAAAAAGCAACACAAGATTCTTTGTCACAGCATCATCAGTTTTAAGAGAAATTTCACCTGTAGCTTCATAAACTGCCACTGCGATGGATATACAGTGTCACACTATGTCCTTTGTGTCTGTATCCATGACGACGTCCATAGGACTCAGCTTAAGATTTTTCTTATGCAGGATGGAGTTAAACTGACCAGCCAACTGACTGCAGTATTTCGTCATTTCCTCAGCAGAATCACAGAAAAAGGCAAATTCCTTCTCAGTAACCCCGTGGAATCTAGGGGTGACTCTACTGGAGCCGGCACAGCTGCTCTGCCTGGGACGTGGGCACTTGGGGGGAATGAGTCAGACTCTCTGTGAGTGCAACAGGACGTGTTCAGAACTGCCTGAGCCACAGCAGGCCAAGCAGACGTTCTTATGCATGGTACAACTTGGCGAGAAACAGGAAGGATTTGCTGATGGAGATCAGGGAGTCCCGACTGTTGACGGACCTTCCGCATACACGTACTTTTCACTCCAGAGTGAGACGGCCTGGAGTGTGGGCTCTAGAGCTAACGGTTTATGCTGTTCCTTCCACCCTGGCCTGCTCTGTCTCCTTGGCTCAGGAGACAGGTTGCCTGGCCTCTCTGTGCTCAGCCTCCTCCGTGAAGGGGTGTGTGGTAACAGCCAGACCTCCCATGGGTTGAAGAAGCAGATAAAATGGGAGACTGTGTGTGAAATGACTGGCATGGTATCAGATTATTACTTTTTACTCTGTTTCTAAGTAGTGTGTTTTGTAAAAAACAGACACAAAAACAAAACAAAAAAAGATGAAAGAAAGAAAAAAGAAACTAGGCTTCATTTTGTAAAAAAAAAAAAAAAAAAGAAGGAAACCAGTCCCCTCCACCCACTTACCGAGCACTGTGGTGGGGCTGCCCAGGCAGCATCTCATTTATCTTCTCAAGGGCACGCCAAGGGAAATGCCTTTCCATCATTTTACAGATGAGAACGCTGCGTTCAAGGTCACGGCAACAGCCTAGGAGGGACTGTGGCTCCCGCTGGTCTGCCTCTGTGAGTTGCCTGGAATCCTCTGCAGGTTCAAGGCCTGCTGTGCGCGGGCGAGCTCAGTCTGTTCTCCTGTTTGCGTCTCACCATCTTTCTTTAACTTCCACAACTGCAGCCCTTCTGGCGGCCACGTCCCTCTCACGTGGTATTTCATGTCCACTGGGTTCCAGTCACTTTTGCGCAAGTACAAACAGCCCATGTATTCTCCCCAGTCTTTCTCCTGCCCTTGAAAAAAAGTTTCGTACAAACTGAAGAGCCAGAAAGCTCTTGGCCGCTGGAACACATGACTCTGCTTTTGTGTTGAAAGTATGGATTGTCCTTGGAGTTGTGCCCTCCCTCTACCCCACCAGCCTGTATTCATGGTCAGATAATCCACGGGCTTAGCCTCTTGAGGAGATCCATGTTTTTAAGTATTTTGTACTTTCATTAAAATAATTTGATAGTTGACACAGGAACATATGTTTCTTAAATGATGCAGTTAATTACAAACAGTCCAAACTCAAAGTGGTTCAAGACTTCTTATAGGTGCTCATTTTAAACATGCATAGAACAAAGGCTGGTCTTAAACTCTCCTCTCAGAAACATTTTCCCAAAAATATTATTATTTATAGTTGGAACCCAAATCAGTCACAATCTAGAACTGCCCCGCTGTTTTCTTAGTCTGTTGTTGTTTGCTGAGCATATCTGGAATTCCTTGCAAAAGTAATCTCTGCAATTGAAGAAATGGGCCATAGAGCCAAGATCTTGCAGGTTTTAAAAACTCAACAAGAGCTAAAGGAACAGGTTTTTAAAAATAATATCAAAGCGCCAGAAGTGAGTGGAAATAGACTCTTATACTGAATTGCTATCAGATCATGTGTTGCATTCACCATCCATCACTGGGAGGAAATACATAGCAAAAACCTCCCAACAGAGGCTGTGCCAGCCCACTGGCCAAGAATCTTCTGAGAACATCCCAAGGTTTGGGTAATTCTCATTGAAATATTATTTTAAGCAAAACACCTGAAAATATACTAACATACTTTTACTGCTCCATGTATGTAAAAGGAAGGGAAATAGAGATGTTTGGCTTTACATATTAGAAAAACACGGTTGGGTGCTGACTTGTGGTGGTAATTTGTCCGCTGGACATTCTGTGAGAGGGCACCGTATCCCCTTGGTAAAGCATTAGCCCCAGCTCTGAGCGTGTGTGACACAGGGGCCGTGTGGTGCCTGCCGGCAGTCAGGGCTCTGTGCCTGCATCTAGAGAGAAGCTGGGCGTCTGCCCCTCCAACAGGATCATGTTTCTTCAGTGATGCCGTTTGCTTTTAGCTGTCTCTCGCCATTTTGCTTTTTAAACACCTGCACTTTACTCGTTTCATGAGAATATGAAAAGGAAAAAGAAAAGAATGGTTTGAAAGATCAGCTTCACTGCCCCATACTCCTCTCCAGACAGACAGCTGAGCACAGTACTTCATCTCAGATTAAATCTGAACATTTTAAGCTTAGGTGTTTGAGCCCAAGTGTGCCAACTGACCCTGGAGATGGAAACTGTAAAGGAGACTCGGCCAGATGCCCCCCCTCCCCACCCCCAGGGGAGGCAGTGAGGGTCCCAGATGCAGCCCCTGGGGTGAGACTGGATGCAGGTGTGTTCTCTACCCTTTTCTGCTGCCTCCTCGCCAGACAGTTCTAAGATGGAGCTCAGGGACAGTGAGGAGGAAGTCTAAGGAGAAGGGTGCTGGTCAGGGTCTCAGTGTGCACGAGGGGAGGCGTGTTCTTTCTCAAGCTTGGCAGCGCTCCTATCAGCACTGAAAACACTTGTCACAAATCCTGGACGTGCCAGCGTGATCGCTAAGATGTACCCACGCCTCCACCGCTTCACGCATAGAAACTTTAAAAGTTGAGAGTATTTGAAAACTCACTGTTCTCAGTTCTGCTGGACCTCAGAGAAGTGGAAACTGGTCCCCGTTTCTGGGCTCCTGAGTTGGTGTAAGGCAGTGGTGGTAGATCTCTGGGTCACGCTTCCGTGCTGCCTCCAGACAGGAGCAGAATGGATGTTTTCAGGCAGTTCACCAACCCTATGGGTCTGAGCCATCCTACACACTCTCCCAAGCAAGGTAAACACTTGAGGTGCTGGTGGTGGTTATTCAGTCATCCAGTGGTGTCTGACTCTTTGTGACCCCAGGGACTGCAGCACAACAGGCCTCCCTGTCCCTCACCATCTCCCCAAGTTTGCCCAACACTGATGTCCATTACATCGGTGATGCCATCCAGCCATCACATCCTCTGACACCTTCTTGTGCCCTCAATCTTTTCCCAGCATCAGGGACTTTTCCAGTGAGCTGGCTGTTTGCATTAGATGACCAAAATACTCAAGCTTTAGCTTCAGCATCAGTCCTTTCAATGAGTATTCAGGGTTGATTTTCGTTAGAATTGACTAGTTTCATCTATTTGCTGTCCAAGGGACTCTCAGGAGCCTGCTCCAGCACCACAGTTCAAAGGCATCAATTCTTTGGTGGTAACTCATGCTTACCTCTGGAGGAGGGCATGGCAACCCACTCCAGTATTCTTGCCTGGAGAATCCCGTGGACAGAGGAGCCTGGTGGGCTACAGTCTATGGGGTCACAAAGTCAATCACGACTGAGCACCTGAACACAGCACAGCACACAGCGGGCTTACCCATTATGTTCTTTCTGTGCTTACAGAAAAGAATTCTGTGTTGAGAATGGACTTCTACATCATAAAATCATAACATTTAAGAACTGTAGCTTTGAAGTTCATCAAATTAATCCCATTACTGTGAAAAAAAACTTAAACTCCAAACTTTCACAGTTAAAACGGCACAGACTACTAATCCTAACTCCCATTTCAGAATGTCAACTCCAGCCTTCGAGAAAACCCTGCAGAACACAAGTATCCTGTATCCCTAACGGCCACTTGCCTGGGAATGAGCACACTAAAGTTGAAAGGCAAAGTTAAACAGTGACATCCTGAGCTTTTTACCTCTGTTCCTTGCAAAAATCAAGAGAGAATAAAGTCGTGTAGTAGACCTGGAAAGGTGGCTACCACGTGTTGTAGGTTGCAGACTCATCTGTGAGTGATGCTCTAATCTGTGCGTTGACTGTGTTGAGATGCATGGGTGGGAGTCTGGACAAGAACAGTGCACCCTCTAACAGTGTTTTATCTCTGAGGGTTCAATCACAGGCAAACATCCTCTTTGGGTATCTTACAGACATCGTGTTTAATCTAAAAATCATTTATTTCAGGGAGAGAGAGAGATGGTAGAGTTCCCGTGTCAGGTCTGTGAACCCAGAAACCCTATTGTTCCATATTAATAGTGAAGACAGGGATGGGATTACTGGACCAGTTACCGCGGTCAGTGGCCTGCACACCTAGATGGAAATGGCTGGTGTTTTCTTGGTGACCATTTTACAGAAAGGGCCAGGCACAACCCTGGATGTTCAGCAACTGTGAACCGTTAGTGTTCATCTGTTCGTTTTTGTGAGCTGGTCCTGAGTAGGAGAGCTGTGGCTCTGCTGGTCAAGGAGAGGGTGCTGTGTAGGAGCAACAGGTCAGAAGTAACTGCTGCCCCAACTGCTCGGGACGCACAGAGCCGGGGTTAGTGACGGGAGGAGACGCCCACCGGGCTTCAGGTGGAGTCCACCGAGAGTCACACGCTTCACACGAGGAAGTCTGCAGTTAAGGAGTCCATTTCCTTCTTGAAAAGAGTTCCATAGAAATTCCTGCGTACTGGGTTAAACCAAGTGACTCGGGGCCTCTAGAAGTTTATGACCGAGAAATCACAGGACAGGGACCGCGTTCCTGAGACATTGCGAAACCGGCCCGCCCAGCGCTTCTCACCCTCAGGGCCCTGAATTCAGTTCCTCATTGATAAGCGAACAGAGTGAACGGATTCGTGGAAGCCTAGAAAGTATCCCCTCTGCCCCTTAAAAAAGAAAGAAGCCTTCCACACGATCTTTGTGCTGTGGGGTTTAAGCGCGGCACCGACTCTGATGGCACTGGTGGCTTGGGGCTGAACCCTGGACCCCCGCCCGGCGCGCTGGAATGTGCCCGGAGCCCAGGGACTAACCGCTCCTCATAAAGGAGATAAAAACCTGGAGCAGATCACCGAGCAGGCAGCCGACATCTCTCTTGGCTTAGAAAAAAGGTGGAATTCTTTCCCGTTATCCATTACTCCTGGAAGTTTCCCGAACGCCTATTTGTCCCAGTGCTGCCCGGGACTCGGGGCCGGCGCGGGGGGCGCGGGGGCTGCCTTCCTCCGGGCCCTCCCCTCCCCTCCGCACCCTCCTCCCCCCCCTCCGCTCCCTCCTCCCCCCCCTCCGCTCCCTCCTCCCCTCCGCTGCCCTCCGCCCCCTCCGCCCCTGCCCTCCTCCCCCCTCCTCCCGCCCCCAGCGCGCCCCGCCCCGCCCCGCCCCTCCCCTCCCCGCGCACTCTTATTGCCAGGGCGCTCGGGCGGGGCGTCGGCCTCCGGAGGCACCCCGGCGGGCGCGCGCTCCACGCGGGCCCTGGGCCGTGGCTCTGAGGGTCCGGAGCGGCGGGGCGCAGCCGGACGGCAGGTAGGGCGTCCTTGCGGACGGGGAAGGCGGGATGGGTCGGCGGGCGGCAGCCCAGGGCCCAGCCCGCCGCGGCCCGCGCGGGCGCAGCGCAGCTCGGGGCGCCGGGGACGGCTGCGGACCGCGGGCAGGGGCGGGGGTGGCCTCGTTCCGCCGCGGGCGGCTGCGGGAGTCGGGCCCTGCCTTCACGCTGCTCTCTGCCGGCGCCGGCGCGCCAACAGTCCCAGCTCGAGGGAGGAGGCGCCGGCCGGCCGGGGGCGCGGGGCCGGGAGGCCGTGCGCTCGCAGCCCAGGGACCCCGCCGCCCAGGTCTGGTTCCCCGCGGAGCGGGGTGAGGTTGCGGGGGGCGAGTGTGCCGCGTCCGGAGCCGCCGTGCTCGCCCGGGGACGCCCCGAGGCCCCAGCCGCGCCGGGGCTCTCTGCGCTCCGAACTCGTCTCAACTGGGTCTGCAGGAGCCTGGACAAGCCCGGGCTGCTTGAGACCTGGGGTCCCGGGGTCCCAGGGACGGGCAGAGTGGACACACCCTGGCCTGGGAGGCGGGAAGACGCAGCGTCTCCGTGGTGGCGTGCGCGGGGAAGGCCGCCCCTTCCCATCCTGCCCCCCCCGCCCCCCCACCTCCCCGCCCCTCCCCCCCCTCCCCGCCCCTCCCCCACTCCCGGCTCGCAGTGGTCTGCGGGCCTCGGACACTGCCGGGCTTTGCCCTGGAGAACACAGTCTTGGTTGATGTTATGAAGGGTCTTGTCGCAGTAACTGCCACTACCTAAGGAAGGATTGGTCGTCCAGAGGGTGAATGTTGGTTTGCTTCTGAGCACAATACAAAGTCATCAACTTTTTACTGACTTTTCTCATCACCAACGAAAGAGGGGCTTTTTCTCCTGAAAAGCTGGTAAGCTTTGATTTAGTGATGAGAGGTTTGACTGAATTTTGTCAAGTTCGACTGAATTTCTTTTCCCTGGTCCGTTCTCCTGGGTTTGGTTTAGTAAAAGTAGGCGACCCTGTGCCTTGGAGTGACCGGCAGACTTACATCTGGAGAGAGAGATGAGGTGGCTATATCAGAACTAGACCATCGCTATATAATCAATATATGATCAACACACTTTCCAACTTACCCCTTAGCTGTATTTTTATTTATTCTGTTTATTTTGTACAAAGTAACAGTTACTTAGTGTTCAGTCTACTTTGTGTTTTGAATTCGACGGAGGAGGGGATGTTGCCTGGGGCCCACACTACATCCCTTAGTAAGAAACTAGGCGTCTCCAGTACTCTTGCCTGGAAAATCCTATGGACGGAGGAGCCTGGTAGGCTGCAGTCCGTGGGGTCGCTAAGGGTCGGACACGACTGAGGGACTTCACTTTCACTTTTCACTTTCACACATTGGAGAAGGAAATGGCAACCCACTCCAGTGTTCTTGCCTGGAGAATCCCAGGGACGGCGGAGCCTGGTGGGCTGCCGTCTATGGGGTCACACAGAGTCTGACACGACTGAAGTGACTTAGCAGCAGCAGCAGGCGTGTGAGCATCCTCACTGCCTTGTTGGCTGTGTGAACGCTCTGTGTTTTGGGTGAAGAGTTGGGGGTAGATGATTGACAATAACACAGCTTTGTCTTCTGTGGCTGTGAACCATGAATCATAATACTCCGACAGTTGGTCTGGTCTGTAGCCTGCCTGATGGAATGGTGTAACAAGTGCAAACTCAGTGAGTTCCCAGGTGAGGACACCGACTTGGGGAACAATAGGTCGGTGTCCTAGTTAAAGGAGCCCTGGGGCACTTCATTATAGGCTTGTGGGCTCTGGGTTTCAGTTGACTCTTGGAGTACCGGTGGAATGCCACCTACCACATTGCATTGCACTTGATCTTGAAAAACTTTATTGTGTTATTTTCTCAAGAGCTGTAATCTTTGTATTACTTTTGAGAATAGTTCCTTTTTTTCCCCAAAATATTTTCCATAGACCGTAGTAAGTCTTACACTCTCTTACATTTAAAATCACTCATTATTACTGAATTATGAAGTATTTCCTGGAAATTATCAAGGAGTCTGCATTGCTCAAGATGCTGGAGTCATTATTTTTAAAAAGTTACTAATTCATTCACACAACTATTGACTGTCCAAACAGTTGTTGATTTTCTTCCCCCAGTTTCCAGATTCCATTCGCAGTCGTTCAAAACAATGAAGATATGTTTTAGACATTGCCATCTCCTTTGCGTACATTTCATGTAAACAGTTTCATATCAACATGAATGCTTTTTCAGCGTGTTTCAGAAGATCCAGATAGACACTGGGCGATGGAGGTTTATTTCTCAGACTGCCTCCTTTTCTTTAGGTGGCAAAGTAATTCTCTTCCTCAAGCAGATGAGGGGAGCAGAGACTGAATATACACTACTGAGCATGTCACTGAGCACGTTTTCCTGTGAATGTCTTGCGTTCATGCATGTCAGCTCTTCGAAGACACAGGGGCAGTGGAGTGCCACCAGGTCGTAAAGATGCAGGCTGGAGGACGCAGAGTGGGCCTGGGACCTTCTGCTTGCTGCCTCCCAGGTTGCTGGCTCTAGAAATGCCCTGCAGGGTTGCACTTGGTCGGATTTGTCTCCGGGGCAGCTCTGGTCAGGTTGTGTGGAAGGATGGAGGATGAGAGGTGCCGGGTGAGAACCCTTTGCCCCAGGAGAGAGCAAGAGCTGGGGCTTGTAGGAGACGCAGGAGGGGAGCAGCAGGAAGGCAGGCCTGAGGGGTCAGGAGGGAGAGACGCCTGCTGACGCCAGTGCCCTGGACGGCTTTCTGCAGCCCCCCGATCACGGGAGGCCCTTTCCCCCTCCACAGGACATCTTCGCCGCTGGCAGTGCTTTACGGTTGACGGTGGTGGGCGACCCTCACCCTTCTGACTTGCGTGTGTGGATCCCGAGGATCAGGAGGTGGGCTGAGAATGCGGTGCTTGCTCACGGCAGTTCCATGTCAGGTGGCCCAGCTGCTGGGTGCCTCCTCTGCAGGAAAGGAAGGCGCTGGTGTCAGCATGGCCTGGACTTAGGGAAGGCGGAAAGGCATATGTGATAGGAAAGATTTCCTCCTGAGGGAGAAGCTGCCCTTTGCAAGCCAAGTGTGTCAGCCAGAGAAATGAGCAAATAGTGGTTTTAGGAGTTTTTGGTAAAACTTTCTAATTTTTTTCCACATAGACGTGTTTGAAACAGAGCGATAAGGAGACATACAAAAGAAGACATGCAAAACCATGTTAAAAAGAACTGACACCTGTGGCCAGGGGAGGAAGGAAACTGGGGGAGGCAGCTGCCACTCCCCGGACGCCGAGGGGCGCGTATCTGTCTATCTAGAATGGGGGCCAGGTGCCCACACCCTGTGGGAAGGAGGTGCCCTGGATCTCTGGGCACAGACTGTGCACACTGGCCAAGTCTTCGTAGCGCGTGAACCATAACCGCCGTCCACTCTGGGATGGGCCGTGTGGGGAATGTGTGTCTGTAAATCCTTCGCTGGGAATTCTGAAAACTCTTCTGTGGAACTGTGTCCCCTGTGGTTGGCTTCCCGGGACAGGTTAGAGCATTCTCCTTTGTTAGTGAAACCATAGCATGGAGCCGCATAGATAACATAGTTTTGTGGGGAATGCACTCAGAACTCCAACTTGATTTATATTTTTCGAGGTTCTAATTCCAGCTGCTGCTGCTAAGTCACTTCAGTCGTGTCTGACTCTGTGTGACCCCATAGACGGCAGCCCATCAGGCTCCCCCGTCCCTGGGATTCTCCAGGCAAGAACACTGGAGTGGGTTGCCATTTCCTTCTCCACTAATTCCAGCAACAGTGGTCAGAAGGCCCCTACCTTCTGTTTCTCCATTTAAACCCTCAAAGATAAGGCACCTAGAAAGAGACATTTCCTCTCACGCTCCCCGTGTGCCCACAGAGACCTCACCCTGGAGCCACAGAGCCGGGGGTGGAGGGGGCATAGCTGTAGCTGGCACCAGAGGGGGTGGACACGGCGAGCCCAGTGGTCCACCAGGCAGGCCGGGCCCTCCTCTGATGGCCTGTCAGCGGGGGCTGCCTGATGGTCGACATGACCTGTTACTGTGAACATCATCTTTCCTCCAGAGCCTGCGCGTCAGCACTGCTAGACTGTGGTGTGTGTCTGTGAAGTCAGGTTCAGAATCTTTAATAATAGAAAGAAAAGTCCCAGGTGTTTTATTCATTCACTCGTTCCTTTTTGATGCCAGTGCATGAAAGTCGCAAACAAATGTCTCCTGGGTTCAGATAATTTGAATGCTGATGTATAATTATAATATTCTGAATGACCGTATTGTAAATACCATTGAGCACTTACCTCCTACCAGAAAGTGCTACAGTGTGTAACATACTTTATCTCATTTAATCCTCACCGTAATCCCACGTAGTAAATACTGTCAGCATCCCCATCTTAAAAATGATGCAAGTGAGTGGGTAAGAGTTTGCCCAGAGCCAGCAGGTCTGCAGAGGCAGGGCTGGACAGGTCTTGCTGGACACGTCCCAAGCCCCAGGCCCTGGCTGGACTCTGGGAAGAAAGTCGGGACCCAAATGGACACCTCAGTAGGCAAAACCTTTGCCCTCATGCAGCTTGTCTCCTAATGATGGGAGACAAGCCGTAAACAAAATGAGCCAATCATCCAGGGCTGCAGCTAGCACTGTGCTGGGGTTGAGGGTGGGGGAGGGGATGGATCCCGGCGGAAGGAGCAGCGGCGAGGCTGGGCATCTGTCCAGGGAGGCAGGAGACAGGCGGAGGAGCGGCTGTGGACAGACAGAGCAAGTCTGGGAGTGAGTGGGGCAGTGGCGCTCCTCCAGGCAGGGCCTAGCACTTTGCAGAAGCGGCTGTTACACCACGGCTGCCTCGGCCTAGCATCCCAGCCAGGTGCCTTGGGAGGCACCCAGGCGTGTGGACCAAGGGCTTGACCTCGTCCGCCTGTGTCTCCAGAGAGACACAGGGACAGCCTGGGTCAGAGCGCCTCATCGAGCACCTCAGAGAGATGGCCCATCTGTGGTTCCGGAAAGTAGGCGGGGTCCGCGGGCCCAGGGCAGGTGTGGATAGATGCAGCAGTGGGGCAGGGGTGGGTGGAGGGGAGGGGGGTCTTCCTGTCTTCTCAGTGAAGCAGGAAGCAGGTCTTGCCTGCAAGTAGGGGTGGGGGTTTGCCGAGAAGACGTGTGATGGTCACCTGGAGAGGCACCTGCTCCTGACTGGTGGTCTGTCCTGGGCCCAGAGACTCACCATCCCCTGGGCCTCCGGATCAGAGGGGCTGCTGCTCTTCTGCGTGCCTTGCGTGGAGTGAGCCTCCACTTGGTGGACGGGGGTCGGTGTCTGCTGAGTGGCCGCTGCACTCCCCCTCCTGCACGCTGACCCAGACCTGTCATTGCGTATTTCCACCCTGGTCGCCAGTGGTTGCTCCCTGCTGTGGGGTGCTCTGGTGCTAACGGTTCCTGAGACAGCAGCTGCTTCTGTTGGTGGCTCTCTCGCTGAGCCCCGCTGCTCTCTGGAACGCTGAGGTCGGGTCTGGGCTGTGCGGCCGCTCACCTGTGTGCTCTCCGTGTTGCTCCCGGGCAGGGACCTGAGTGGAGCCCCACCGCTCTGCATGGCGCCTGCGCTCTGTCGTCTGTCTCCTGCCAGGCGACCTCCTCCTGGGGCAGAGGGGCCACCAGGCTGGTTGGAACCATGCTGGAAAGACACTTCGGTCTCAGCGAGCTGGTGGCAGAGGAATCGATTGAAGGGTTTGGAGTCATCGTTCATTCCCTAGTTAGAAGGTGAGCTTAGCTGCACTTAGCATTAGTGGTGTGTGAGTGGTGAGGGCAGCATTGTGCCCAGGGTCCTGCTGGGCAGTGAGTGAGGGCAAGAGTTGGAGCAGCCCCGAGGGAAAGGCAGATGGTGTGTTGGACCAGAGAGGTGACCGGGAGGCAAGTGAACAGCCATGTGTGGTGTTCTGGGAGGTCGGAGTTGGGCAGAGCCGCAAGATTATCACCACAGATAATCCCTGGGAGGAATAGCCCTGCCCCAAAGTAGAGCGGAGAGGGGATGTGGGACTCCCAGCGTTGGAAAGTGGAGTGAAGATCGTGTCACCTGACTAAGTTCTGGTCTGAAAAACCTGTCCAGTGAAAGAGCATTGAAGTAAAGCATATCCAGTAAAACCGCAGGTGAACTAACTCAGGACTGGAGTTGGAGGAATTTGTGGTAATGTTTCCACCTGTCTTCTGAACTGTACATGGCTGTGTGTGTAGGACGCGTGCAGTATCTGAGGCGCTTGCCGAGCGAGAAGCGAATTCAGGTGCCCCCCATGCTCTGCTCGGGGCTCACACGGTTGTGTCACACAGTGAGTGCACACTGTCTGCACCAGCACCTGTGAACTGTCTTAGCAGGTGAGGTCAGGATGCGCAGACAGGGGACAGGGCTGAGTGTTGTCTCTAAAGGGAGCTTTAAAGAAAAGAGTTATTTTTGAGTGTGGTGTGTCTCTGTTGCTGCTCAGGCTTTTCTCTAGCTGTGGAGAGGAAGGGCTGCTCTCTAGGTGCTGTGTGTGGGCTTCTCATTCTGGTGGCGTCCCACGTGAGCACGGGCTGTAGGGCACATGGACTCCAACAGTTGCGGCTCCTGGGCTCTGGAGCACAGGCTCAGGAGTTGTGGTGCACGGGCTTCGTTGCTCTGAGATGTGTGGGATCTTCCCCGGTCAGGGATCGAACCTGTGTCTCCTGCATTGGCAGGCCAAGTCGAGTCTTCACCACTGAGCCACCAGGGACACCCCAAGGGGAGCTTTTATTTGCAAGAGAGAGTGGTACCTGATCCCGCAGGTCTCTTTGCAAGGCAGAAGCATCATCCAGGGATGAGATGGAAGTGGTCCAAGCTCAGCATCCCTGGCCCCTCTTGCTGCGTAGGCGGGGGGAGGCGGGGCTGTCGGCTGCAGACACACAGAATCGTACTGCTTCCCCTCAGAGCCACTCTGCGGCCGCTGTGCGCTCCAGTGCCCTCCACCCGCACAGAGCTGCCAGGCTTTCTGTACCCCGGTGGGCATCATTGCTCCAGGGCACCAACAAGTGAGAAATTATGTGGAATGAGTTGGTACTTGGAGACTGAGGAGAGCCCGAGTATGCACCCGTGACCGGCATATCAAGGTCAAAAGTGTGGGGCCCCAGGGCTGGGTGTGAGGCCAGACTCCCGTTCATGTCACGGTTCAGGACCTTCATGCTCCCTGCAGGGGTCTGGGCGGGGCCGGTGTCCTGCGCTCCACTGGACAGATTGACAGAGTGACGCATGCACTCGGCCAAGACTTCCTGAAGCTGCCGGGGCTGGTCCCCTGGCTCCTGCTGGTTTCTCTTTTCAGCTCTTCCCCCAGCCCACGAGGGTGGAGCAGGGGGCTGCTACACTTGGAAGTGTGCACCCAGCATGGCTGCAGGGTTTCCTGGGGGCTTCCTCACAGATGGCAGATGTGGTAGAGTCATATCAACAGCGCTGATTGCAGGTTCAGGAGGAAAGCTGTTCAAGGTCAATGTTACATGTTGAGAATCCCAGACCCCGGCTCACCTGGGGAGGCAGTGCTCGTGGAGGCCCCACCCCCTGCAGTGTCTCTCTGCTGCTGTAGCTCCCAAGCCGGACCCACATGGCTCTGCCCCTCTGCCTGGGGCTCCTTCTACCTGTGGGTTTATTTTCTTTCTAATCCCGTTGTTTTGATCTTTTTAGTTACTAAGCCAAATGCTTCTCTGAAATGTGAATGAAGAGCGGGATGATCAGACGGGACTCCTCCGAGTGTTTACTCAGTGCCCCCGTAGTTCAGTTTTACTGCTGGCTGTACCTGAATCTGTGATCGGGGTGTATTTGAAACGTACACTGACAGCGAAGAGTGCCGAGGCCTGTGTTGTGTTGTGCCGCGATCGTGGCCCCCTGCATTTGACCTAAGAGAGCAGTTGTGTGCAGTCCCGGAGTCGCACGGCCAGGCTGACACTGCAGTGAAGGCTGAGTGTCTGGGGGGGGCTGCTCTCAACCTTCAGTGTGAGTCTCTTTTACAAAGTGGCTTTTGGGTCATGTTCTGACTTTGAAGTAATCCATTCATCCTTCCATCAGTGTAATTAGGTCTGGTTTCGAATAGTTTCTTTTCTGCAATTTTCATTAATAAAAAAACATTTTTTAAAAAACCAGACAATCACTTTTGTTACCAGCAGGCATCAGCTGAAATTAGGAGTCAGGGAGGTCCTGTGGGCACTGCAGCTCCCAGCAGACAGACTGAAGGCTGTGGTGTTTGCAGCCACAGGTCGGGCTGACCGTCCGGGCCTCCTGGCGTTGGCCAGGGCCACCCGCAGGCCTGCGCGTGGTGGACGTCTATCTCACTGATGATGCAGCGCTGCGGGCTAGACATGCACCTGTGACCTTCTGCTCTGTTGCTCTCAGGTCACCCCCTTTTGCCTCCTGAACCAGCCGCAGAGAGCCAGACTTCAGATGAGCAGGTCCTTCTGGCCCGGGCGGTGCACAGCCGGCTGTCCCCCCAGAGCCCCAGATTGCCCCCCGTTTCTGTTGTCCTCCCGCAGAGGAGCAGGCTGGGTGAGATGCCTCGAGGCGCCCTGAGCTGTGTGGGGACAGAGATGAGAGCCTCTCGCCCACCTCTGCCCCTCGTCAGCCTGCTCTCCAGGGGAGCTGGACTGAGCACTGAGGACTCTAGGATATGGTTCCCAGTCTCGGACCAGGAAAAGCTTGGCTCTCAGACAGGAAGTGCCACATTCTTGTTCAGAGTATCAGCCTGTGCATCATCAGCAAAATGCTGTTAGAAGGAAAAGCTCCACAGAAACCTCAGGTTCCCATTACCCCGGGATGGTGAGAGTGGTGTTTACACAAATGTGCAGCTGTGTTAGCTGTGCGTGTATTTCATGGTGCACGGTGACCAGGGAGATACACCACGTCGTCTGACCCAGCTCCACCCTCTGAGCTTGGCCCCGCGGCCTTGCCGGAAGGGAACTGTGCCTGGCGCAAGACTCACTGCCATGCACCATGTAGCAAAAATGAGATGTACCGCCACACCTCCTGGAACATTGTGTGCTGATTTATATTTCAGGAGATATCACCCTTCAGATAGAGTATAATTTGGGAAACACAGGATAATTAATGAGTTGCTGTAACCTCTAAGCCAGGACCCGAGAAAGTTTGCAGAAATCTCCGGTTCCACCTGGTCAGGAGCTGGTCTTCTCTGTTGAGCTGTAGTGATGTTCATGTACTTTAGAGAGAGCATTTCAGGTGGTTTCCTTTTGATTTTCGGAGGTCCCATGCGAATGGACCCCAGGATGTACAGGGCTGGGTGGTCCTTGCTATGGTCAGAGCTGCCAGGCTGGGCAGCGGTGCTGTGGAGCAGGCAGCCTCCTTGAACGGGCACATGTTGCCAAGTGTGGTTAGTAAACACTGCTATTTTTTAACCGCCGAGGCAGTCCAGCCCGTGACTCAGAGGTCTTCCATATTAGGTTCTGGGAGATGCAGCCGAGCTGGAAAACGGGGCTCATCAAATGCGGAGGCCACTGTGGGGCGCGGTGTGGATCCAGTGATGTCATTGGGGAGCATGCCCAGGCCGAGGACCTGGCACCTGGGCCAGAAGCGGCAGTGCGGAAACCCAGACTTCCTGCCACAGCTGCACACCTTGCCGAGCCTGGGGCCCTCCCACTGCCACAGGCATCACCGCAGCGTCTCCACGGGCGCCTGTGTTGGCGCCGAGGGCAGGTCCGGCCGTGTCTCAGCACTCTGCTTCCCGGCGCAAGCAGGAAGCTGGCCTTGCCAGTGCATCTACCCGCGTTGTCAACCATGAAGCAGCTGCACCTCCACAGGCAGAGGGCTCCGTGTTGCTTTCTGTTCCACCTTTGGCCGCAAGTCCTCCAGAAAGCCATGACTCAATTGCGTCAGATATTGGCTCTCGTGAGCGGACGTGCCTGGTGGTAGAGGCAGTTCCTGACTGGCCTGTCTCGATACCTGAGTGCAGATGACTTCTTTATACACCGATTCAGCAGATTCCTAATGGTACTGTCCATTTTCAGAGTGTTTTGTGTACTTCTGTATTGAGTCTTACAACACAAGACCTCACTGCATGGCAGCCTGTGGTGGCACCCACGGAGTTCTAACATGACCTGAGATTTGTTAGACTCATTGAGGGGGAACCTGAGCTGTGACTTTCTGTGGCCCGTCTTCCCTGCCAACTTCCTCATGAAGGAAGGATTTCCAAATGTGACATGGTGGCAGTTGGGGAGGACGTACAGGAAACCTCTCCTTATGCTTTAAAAAGTGAGAGCACGAGTCAGTGTCAGCTACTCAGCAGAGACTTGGGCACTCACTGACTGATGCAGGGAGCACGTACCCCCGCCCCGAGTGAGTGGGGGGTGGGGGAGGCTGGCCCAGAGAGGATGGGGAGGCCTGCGGTGGGAGTGGATGAGGAGGAGGCCTTGGAGGAGCACGACCAGCCCTTCTGGGGCAGGGAGGGTTGGGGAGATAGCAAGCAAGGCGTGGCCGGGGGAAGTTGGCTTAAGTGACCGTGGGTACAAAAGGCCGCTGGGTGGCATGTCCAGAGGCCATGTGTGTGCAGGACAGTGGGGTGTTCAGCTTCCTGGCTGGAGCGGGGCCCCGTGGGGAGCGGGTGAGAAGGCCTGGCCAGGCTCTCACACCAGAGTCAGAGGAAATGTGCAGATCGCTGTGCCGGAGGGCCACGTTCACAGCCTGAGCACAGGGCTGTAGACTCTCTCCAGAGGCTTTCAAAAGGAATTCAGGGACCTACTTGTCACTTTTTTCAGTAGCATCTGATTTTGATCACCTATAAGATAGGAGTTTAAAAAACTCTAAAATCATTTTTAAATTTTTTTTAAATAAAGATTTATTCAAATAAAAAACTCAACTGACCAAGACTTGGAAGGCGTTGGCCAGAAGCACAGGCTTAGCCTTAGAGGACAGTGCAGAACATGCCCCTGGACCTTGATGGGCCTGCCCGCCCGGACAGTGCCAGTGTGCCCAAGGAGCCCCTTCCAAGAGGGTGGGGCAGGGCTCAGAGGCGCCGTCTCTGCCTGGCCTTGGAGATGGTGCATCCGTGTTCCAGGAAGGCGTCTCTGCATGTCCATCTTCTCCCCCTGGCTGACGGCCCTCCGGTCATTTCGTCACTAAACCATCCACTGTCACATGAGTTCAGTGTGCTCTGAAAACCCACCGTGAGCCAGGTGGGGCACCCCTGACAGGTGAAGAGCCTGTGGTGTGACATGTGCCTTACAGTTCTGGGTCTTCCTCCCGTGACCTGCACTCTTCCTTCCAGCAGAATCCACCATCCCGTCACAAGTACAGATCATGAAGGTGTTCTTTGATTCACCTCCACACCTGCCGCACAGCCGCGCTCAGGTACCAGACCTAGGACAGGGTCCATGGCGGTGCCCTGCGGTCCACTGCGTGCAGTCAGAGGGGAGGTTCAGGTTCCCATCGCCTGTTTTCTCCCGTTTGCGTTCAGAATGTGGGTCACTGACAGCTGGGTCTGTCCGTCTGAGGTGTGTCACTTACGTATCTGTACCAGAGTCGGCCCCTTTTACCGTTTGGTCAGCAAAGAGTCTCCTCTGTGGGAAGCACAGAGAGCTGGACTCCTCCGGTGGTTGTATCACATGCACCTGAGTCCCAGTTCCCGCGCAGAGTGGGCGTGGGGCGGCAGGGGGGCTCAGTGACCCGTCCACGTGGGCGGGCAGCTGGCTCGTTCCTGCCTGGTGGCGCCCTGGAGCAGAGTGCAGGCTTGGTGTGGTCGTTAAAGGTAACTGACTGTTACCAAACTCCCGTAAATTCAGTCTCGGAGGCAGGTGGTGGTCCTCGAACTGCAGATTTATGCCCAGCAAGTCCCCCGTGGCTCGGCAGCAAAGACTCTGCCTGCAGTGCTGGAGCCACAGGAGACACGACAGACTGAGGCCCCCCCCCGGGTGGGGGAGGCCCGCCGGAGGAGGACGTGGCAGCCCACTGCAGGGCTCTTGCTGGGGAGTCCCGTGGGCAGAGCAGCTGGCGGGCTGCAGTCCGTGGGATCGCGGAGGGTCAGACGCGACTGAAGCAGCAGCAGGCACGCACACCCATGACTAAAGAGCGCCCGAAAAGCCGCGCTCCGCTCACCATCACCACCTGGAAGACCTTTAGAAGCCCTGAGGGTGGGTCCTTGAGGCCTGGGTGACTCTGACACGCACTGAATTTGAGACCCACACTGTGAGGGAGCGTTCTGTCCCTTAAACAAGGGAGGGAGGAAAGTGGTGGCGCAGCAAACGCCAGGAGCCGTCTCTTACCCTTGTGGACAAGGCGGCTCTTCCATTTCTGGCTAGCAGTGCTGCCAAGGGAAGAGGTGTTCTTCGGCAACTGAGACCGAAGCCAGCAGTCTCGATCCTTGCTCTTGAGGACAGGACTTAGAAGGAGCGCACTCGCTGACGGGCGGCTGGATCCCAGTGCCACCCCGCCCTCTGTTCTGGCTTTAAAGTGTCTCAGTTGAGCTGCATTGAATGTTCGGTTAGAAAAAGATGGGGAAAGGCTCATCTGTTCTTGCCTCCTTTTACGGGTAAAGATAAGGTCATAAGATCTTCTCAAGGGCAGCGTGTCTGTGCTCACTAACTGAAATTCACACACCCTTTGACCTGACAGTGTCCGGAAACTTTTCCCATAGAAAGCTCAGAGTGAGAGCTCACACTGAACAAGGATTGTCACGGCCGCTGTGCTCATGCTGGTGAGCCCTTGGGGAGGACGAGTGTGCCCTTGATAAGGCCTGGCCTGTCTGTGCCTGCTCAGCTGGGAGTGACACAGAGGGGTGTCCCTGTCGGTCGTGGAAGATGAAACGTCACCAGGGAAGCTCACACACGCAATCCGGCTGCTTTCAACACACAGAAGCCCAAACTGAGAGCTGTGTGCAGGTACCCACATGGAGGCCCTGGGGAGACAGCTCTGAGTACAAGCAGTGCCAGTCCCTGGGATGGGGCGGGGGAGCTGTCAGGCTGGATGGTTTGGGGGAAGACTCTCCACTTTACTTCATTGTCCCAGCACTTTGACTTTCTGAGACTTGAACTTCCTGCAATGATTATTCCTTTTGAAAAAAATTAGGAAGAGAACAGCGTCCCAAAACATTAGGAGACTGCTCATTAGCAGTAGAGCTGACTCAGGCACCCTGATCTCCCATCTCCAGGTCGGTGTTATTCAGGATTATTTCTCACTTCCTGTAGCAGATAATCTGAACTTTAGAGCAAAAATGTAGCCTGCTCTACTGATTTTTCTTGTGAGGAAGCTGAGGCCAGAGGGCCTGCGACTGGAGAGCGACCCCCAGATAGTGACAGAGGAGAAGATGAGACCCACCCCCCAAGAGTGAAAGGGACACAGGCTGAAGGGGGTCTTCGTGCTGTAAACTGTCAGCTCAGGGTCACCCTGCAGCTGTGGGCCGCCCCTTGTCTCAGGGCTTGTCCTGGGTGCTCTGAGTCTAGCGAGGAGAGCTGGGCACGTGCACAGTTCAGGATCAGATGGAACATGGGGACCACTCTCGTGGTCGGAGTCTGGGCAGCAGGAGCCGCTGTCACTGGCATTCAGCCCAGCAAGGATGCGTGCTGCTTGGGCACAGCTGTACCTGGATCCTCCCCCTCCCTGCCTCCATCTTCTCTGAAAAGAAAGCTTTTCACATGGTCATTGAGGATAACGTGTTTTGCACAAAACATAACTACATTTAGGGTAAGAAAGGAGCCAGTACTGAAAATAGAAAGTCGGCATACTTGTCAAACTTAGAGCTGGATGTCCATTTGAGTTCTGAGCTCTCAACACTGGTGGAATTCAAACCTTCAGGCAGTTTCCTCCTGTGTAGTAATTAGTGGGAAGGAAAGGCTTAGATTCAGAGAACGTACTGCACACTGAAATATCCTGAAGACAAGTTATCTGACTTTATGAAATGTCCTGAATCCTGATCTTTAGCAAAGTAATGAAAGGTTCAGTTTTATGAATCTCCTTCATTTCTGTATTTTATCAGTGTCGAAAGCTACTTGGAGCTCTGAATTCAGGACAGAAGCGACGTTCGTTCACGCATTCTGCCAATTTCATGACCGGAGTAGCATCCGCCTTTACTGCGGACACACATGGCCTTTCCCCTGAAAGGCAGCATGAGGGCCCCACGCGCCGTCGAGACAGGCCAGGAGGTGACCTTGCAGTGATCTGAGGGTTTTTCTCGTCACAGCAGCAAGTGCTGAGTGAGACCTTAGAGCCCGAGCAGGCATGCAGCCCGGTGTGCCCCCGTCCCTGGGCGGTCACATGGCACCAGGTGGGTCCCTGGCCTGCATTATTCCTTGGCAGTGCACAGCTTCAGGGGTGAGTGGGCCCTGAGGGGTTCCGGCGCCCCTTCCGGGGACTCAGTGCTAGGGACGCTTAGCTGTTTGCTTTTGCAGGAGCTGGGCCGTGTTTCTTTGCAGGGGCAGCCGTGACGGGTGGGAGACCTGTGACTGTGACGTGGACTCTGCTGCTCGGCAGACATGGGTGTGAGCACAGGGCAGGGGCTGTCTCTCCTGGGCCCTGGTGGGTTCGTGAACCAACCTGTGGAGAATTTGAGCCTGCTTTTCAAAGTCTGCCTCAAATACTGCACTAGGTTCTGAGATCTTAAAGAGGATTTCATGCAAAACAAACTTAATCTTCATATTTTCTGAATATTGAAGGAAAGGGAAAGGATACTAACATTTTTACAACCCGATCTAATTTAAATTTGCCAGGAAGTCATAGAAGTAGGTGCTGTTATCCTCATTTTTAGAGAAGAGGACGGTGAGACCTGCAGACAGTCAGTGAGTGGCAGTGTTCGGGCCCAGACCTCGCATGGCTGGTGTGGCGCTGTGCACGCAGGAGGATGAGAACCAAAGTGCTCCACCCCATCCCTTCCTCTCACCCCACACACACCCACCAAGTGACCTGGAGGACATTTATTCTCGTTCCTTATGTCCACTTAGGAGTGGATCTGCTGAAATCTGACATCATAAACTCCTGCTGAGGTGTTCAGTATGCTTGTTTCACAAACTCCCTTCATCCTGCTTGGACTTGAGATCATAAGAAGCAGAGGGTCTGACCGCAGGTAGAGTGGGTCTCGTCTGGCCTTGAAGCTGGGGAGCTTTATGGCCTAGTCCCTGACGTTCACATGGCCGGCCACCTGGAGTGGGGCAGCATGTGGGGCCTGTGCGTCTCATGTTCCCCTGCCCCAGGGAGGGGCTAGACAGGCTCCTGGGGGCAGTGCCCCCTGCAACTGAGAATTTATGAAACAAGAGTGAAGCATCTCCTGGGTTGTGAAGCTGTGCACCCACACTCTAAGCTCCCCCCTTCCCCAGACATCCTCTGAGGACGACAGTTCTCTACATGCCAACCTGTTTGAAAAGCCTGGGAAATCCAGCCGCCGTTGGAGATGTTGGTCTCCTCTGTCACTGGGGTGTTTTCTGACGGCGTCATCGCTGACTGTCGCTTGTCGCCTGCTCTCCTGGTGCAGCTCGGGAGCGGGCAGGCATGTGCACGCGTGGCACTCTTCCTCCCGCAGGTGAGCATCCCCGCGCTTCCGGCGCACGCCCCACGCTCACACTGCGTGACTCACCGCTTCAGAGGCTGCCGGCCTCTCTGTTCCCGCCCGTCCCCCTAAATCAGATGTGACCTGTGTGTGTCAGACGGAAGAAGGAGGCACAACAAAACTTTGTTTGCAGAGTTGATAGGACAGTTGTCTAGTTTCTTGAATTAAATTGGAAAATCCCTGTGGATTTTTTGTATTCATCCCAAACCAACTTCTACTGAAAGTTTCATTATCTTTAATAAGTAATTGATCAAAAAACCATTAAGGCTAAAAGTGGAAAAAAACCTTATAGGTTTCTTATGCCCAGTGGATAAGCCCATAGGTGACATTGATGGAAACCCTACATACTGGCCCTTTCCAGCAGAGCAATCAGTGTTGAACCATACAGCATGTTCCTGTCCCCTGGAAATGGGTTAGGGTCTCTGGGGAAGTGGAGTTGCTGACATTCTGTTTAGGGCAGACTGCGGGAGTCCAGCCGCCAGGATTCAGCTCCCACTGACCATGTGGCTGACTTGGAGGTCACTGCCTTCCTCAGTCAGATGTAAAGGCTGCCAGCAAGGCTGGGGATCTGCAGGGGCCAAGGACACGGCTCTCCCCGCACCCCACCACCATTGCAGCGGAGCAGGAGTGCAGGGGATTTATCTCAGACCTGCTGTGCTGCCCGTGTTTGAATAAGTCAAGCTGAATAGTGGAGAACAACAGGCTGCGTTCATGACGAGGCCTGCTGCCCAGCGTGGAGCAGAAGCCAGAATGGAGGGGAAGGGTGATCCCAGAGTCAGTGGTGCAGACAGGAGCCTGTGTTGCCTCTAAGTCTGAAGTTCGTTTTCATCAGGGGATGTGATTGACACATTTTGTAACATTTTGTTAGTTTCGCATGTACAGTGTAATGATTCTGCATTTGTAATGTGTATTGTGAAGTAGTCACCACAGTAAATCTACTTAACATCCCACACCATACACGGTTACAAAAACGATTTGTGTGTCTGTGTGTGATGAAAACTTCTAAGGCCTAATCTTAGCAGCTATTGAATACACAACACAGTATTATTAACTATAGTCATCATGTCCAAGTCACATCCCAGGGCTTAGTTTATGACTAGTAGTTAATACTTTTTGATGACGAAATGGATGAAGAAGGGTCAGAAAGTACAAGCTTGAATTTGGGGTTATTTCTCCGGGGCGTTAAGTCTTGCCTTGAACTCCAGTCATCAGAGTGACTCTACTCTGTGGACTTTTAGATGAAATAAGCAAGTGGTCCCGCCTCTGCTCGCTCCCTCTCGTGCTTCCTGGGCATGCCGATCTACACACTATGCTCAGAATACTGATGTTTGACCCGTTGACACTAATGGAGGTAGGACTTTGAGCTGAAATCGCCATTTTTTTTCAGTTGATTTGCAAATACTGCTTATTCACTGTTAAACTTGGCACAAAAAAAAAAGTTGGTTAGGATTCATAAAATCAGTTTTCGCAATTCTAGTCTTTCGAGGGGAAGCAGAGAAACCCACCCTGCTGTGAGGGTGGAGAGAGGTCCCAGCCAGCTCTTGAGCGTCAGGAGGCGGAGAGATGAGCGGGCAGCCTGGGCAGGGCCGCCCAGACCAGCGTCCATCGCAGCATCTTCTCCTTTCACACCACGCAGTCGCCAGCCTCTCCTGTGTGTGTCAGAGATGACTTTCAACAGGAAACATGGCGTCAGACTCTGGTACCAGCTGTCACAGACGGGATGCAGTTGAGACAGGGCCACCCTGGGCGAGGCTGACAGGTGAGGACAAGAGACCAGAAGCCCCTGCTCCCTGGGTGGGGGGGTCAGCTGGCTGGACCACACCTGAAGAAGGGGTGGGGGCTAGGCCAGGTGCTGCACCAGGAGGACGCCGGAAGAGCAGGCTGAACCCCAAGAATGGGGCCAGCAGGCCCAGGTCAGGGAAGCGAGGACTTGTCCTGAGGGTAGGCCAGTCAGGAAGTTATGAGATGCACTGCTTGAGAAACTCTGGGCTGCTCCAGGAGAATGCGCTGGGAGGTGGTCTGGGAGAGGGAAGGGCAGGGATGGGGCGGCTGGATGCCCTGGTGAGATCAGGGAGGCCGCGCCAGGGTCATCCTGGGGTGCTGGTTGGAGGAGCTGCACTGGGATGCGCCGTTTAGTGGCAGGAAGAGAGATGACAGCTAAGCACTGTCCCCAGTCACCTTCCCCTTGTGTGGAGGAGAGACCTGAGGTGCGAGGAGTGGTTGGGGCTAGTGCAGCCTCCAGCCCTGCAGGGAACGTGTGCTCACGCACAGGCTGGGTGGCCGTCCGTGCGGCTGCATACACAGGTGTAGGGGACGAGGGTGGCGCTCGCCTCTCCTGCCTGCCCTGGTCCGTGGGCTCACCCGGAGACGGTGTGCTGAGCTTCAGGTGACAGAAGAGCAGACGTGGGCCTGCCCTTACAGAGGCCGAAGCCTTGCCAAAAACCAGGGGTAGTGATGCCCAGCCGGCCGGGGATGGGCCTCTCTGGGCCTTGATTGGGCACACTCTTGTCACTTTCGAAGGGACACATGGGGGTGGGGGGTGCACACCCTTGAACCCAAAAATGCGCCCAGATGCTCCCCAAGGTCCTACGGCAGCCCCAGGAGTTCATCAGGACGGACCTGGGGTGGGTTCTGCAGGCCGAAGCCCCGGGAGCCGGCTCTGCGGTGTCAGGGCCTGAGGGGGCACAGGGTGGGGTCTCGGCTACTGCGCTGTCCTCCCCAGGCCAAGGTGCTGGGGGGCCCCAGGCAGCTGGCTGTGTGCGCGGGTCACGGCCAGCTCCCGAGCTCAACTATATATAGTCAAGAGCTCGCAAGAGAGAGCTGCTGAAGGGCCGGGAGGAGGAGAGGGTGCCAGCAGAATGCTTTCCACTGAAGCTCATGTTTAACAGGCGTGTTTCCACGCTGGCTGCTCCCAGGTGGAGGGAGGCAGCCCGGGCCCCGGGAGAGGCAGGTGCCGAGCCGCCTGCGCGCGGGACACACTCTGTAGCCTTGTCTCTGCTGTGACTGCCGCCTGCCTCCCGGCTGTCTGTGCAGAGGGGCTCTGACGCGTAAGCGAGACCGTGTAAATGGGTCTTTGTAGTGTGTTTGGGGCGATGTTGCACAGGACTGCTCTGAGCTGAGCAGAACAGGGAGGACGTCATGTGACTAGCTGTCAGGTCTGCTTTAAGAGAAGCTGGAAATCTCAGCTAGTCATTGTTTTGTGAAGGTCTAATCTCACACCTCTGGCACCACTGACACAGACGTTTAATTGATTTTATCAGTGGGTTCATCTCTGCATTTTGGGACCTTGGCATGCAGAGTTAAGGGGGTGCCCCTAGAGTCCGCTTCTCCCAGGACGTTCAGTCTGCCCAGGGGTTGAGTGCTATCCAGGCCAGGACACTCCCCTGGACAGAAGGGTCCCTGTCTGGACACCGATGTACACGGCCGTCCTGGAGGTGAATTGCTGCACTTCCTGAAGGTGTGCTTGAGTTGAGCTCGGCGCGTTCCATATGTCATAACTCATCTCACCCTCTCAGCCCGGGACAGAAATGCATTGTGACCGCCCCTCGAGGGTGCGGACACAGGCTCGGGAAGGTGATGTGGCCAAAGGCACTCAGTGATTGAACCCAGGCTGGCGGCTGACCCGCCTGCAAGGGACACTCCGCCTCTAATCCCTGAGTCGGTGAGCAGGCCGTGGATGAAGCTCCCAGGAGTCCAGAAGCTCTGCACTCTTAAATGGAGTTGCTTTCCCAGGGCCACGCCCCACCTGCATGGAAACAGGGAGGCCCAGCCAGGTCCCGAGTCAAGACATTCGGGGGTGTTTGTTTCTCTTTCCTTTAAGAGCACTGAAGTTAGAACGGTTCAGGCGTGAGTGAGATGTTGAAGTGCCTGCCTGGGCGGGTCAGCACTGCCTTCCCAGCCTGTCTCCCGTCTGTCCACAGCCCTCCTCTGAACAGCGGTCCTCACCACGCAGTCCCAGGAGCGCGTGACTGATCCGGTTCTGCTGGGGCGGGGGTGAGCAGTCTGTCCTTTGACTGCCCATCTAGAGGAGCTCGCTGTATGCTGAGCAGGATCCCTGGTGGACCCTCACTTCTCAGGGTTGCTGGTTTGTCGGTTGATCGCTTTAGAATGTAATGGTTCCCTGCACCATTGTGGGCTTTTTGTAACCCTTTCTTTTCAATGAAAATACGCCTTATGTTGGGATGAGAGAAAGACGCCAGAGGGAATCAGCACACTGATGAATAGCCCCATTTGTATTTATGGGAAGGTGATTACTGAAGGCAGAGGTTTGCCTTCATTAATTTTTGCTTTACAATTACATCTTTGTAAATCTTACCTTTTATAAGAAGTCTAGATCAGTTGGCATATTTTTTTGCAAACAAATTTAATTATGTAACATTTTAAAGTATGATTCTTTTTTTTTCCAGTGAAGTGATTTCCACAGTAAGCCAACATCCATCGCCTTATGTTGGTACAGATTTTGTTTCTTGTGAGAATTTTAAGATCTGCTCTCATCAGCTTTCAAATATACAGCACAGTATTGTTAACTATAGTCACTATGCAGTACTATAGTCGTGGTGATGAAGAACAGGAAGCCTGGCGTGCTGCAGTCCGTGGGGTTGCAGAGTTGGACACCACAGCTGAGCAACGGAACAGCACCAAGCGTGCAGTGCATCACATTTCCAGGACCTCATCTCGTAACTGGAAGTGTGTACCCTTTGACCTCCTTCACGCATTTCCCCCACCCCCATCTCTGATAGCCACCAATCTGTTGTCTATTAAGTTTTCTTTTGTTTGTTTTAATATTCCACATGTAAGTGATAACAGTGTTTTTCCGTGTCTGACTTATTTCACTTAGCATAACCTCCTCTGAGTCCATCCACATTGCTACACGTGACAGCGTTTCCTTCTCTTTATGACTGAGTGATCCTCCGTTGTGTATACGGGGCAGGTCTTCTTTACCCGTTCATCTGTTGATGGACACTTAGGTTGTTTCCATGTCTTGCCTGTTGTAAATAGTGCTTCAGTAAGCATGAGCATGCGAATAACTCTTCATGATAATCAATTCATTTCCTTCGGATGGATACCAAGGAGTGGGCTTGCTGGATCCTATGGTGGTTCTATTTTTAATCTTTTGAGGACCCTCCACTCCATGCTGTTCTCCGTACTGGATGTGCTGAGTGACGTTCCTACCAACAGTGTAGGAGGGTTCCCGTTTCTCCACACATTCTCCAGCATTGATTTGTGGTCTTTTTGATGATGACCATCCTGACAGGTGTGAGTAGTTTGTAGTTTTGATTTGTGTTTCCCTGATGATTAGTGATATTAAGCATCTTTCCATGTGCCTGTTGGCTCTTTGAATATCTTTGGGAAAATATTCATTTACTCTGCCATTTTTTAATTGGATTGTTTGTTTGAAGCTGAGTTGCTTGAGTTCTCTATATATTTTGGATTTTAACCCCTTATCAAATAGATGATACACAGGTATTTTCTCCCATCCCATAGTTGCCCTTTCATTTTGTTGGTGGTTTCCTTTGCTACGGAAGCTTTTTAGTTTGATGCAGTCCCACTTGTTTATTTTTGCTTTTGTTGCCAGGTTAGCATGGTAATATGGTAACATCTCAGGCCAAAGGGTAACCCGAGGTTGTCTTGCAATTCAGACATAATGGTAGTGGGTCTTTGGGGGTGAGAGGGAGATCTTAGCTTCTTAACTTCTGCAACATCACCCTAGACCGAGACACCACAATGTTTGGTCAGAACCAGTATTGCAATTGTGATAAATCAGGAGCTGATGAGTTTCTGATTTCTCCTCTTGGTTCACTATAGCGCGTCCCTATTTCAGAAAGTGTACAGAAGCAAACATTTGAGGACTAACAGTCAACGTGCTTCTTAAACGTGCCTTCTTTGGGGACGTGAAGGCTCCCCAGTGCTTCCCGTTACAGTGCCACTGTTCAGAGAAGGAAAATACTGTGGCGGAAACGTGCCTGCCTTCACCCACGTTCCTCCTGGCGTTCAGACCCTTCTGATTAGGGCAGCTCTCCGCCTGGGATTGCTCATTGAGAATTAAGCTCTGATTGTTTCAGGCAGAATGTCAGATTTGAAGAAGCTTTCCTAATAAGGAAGAATGATGTAATGTTGTGGAGGGGGTCCAGGCCTCTCAGCGTGTTTTATTTCCATCAGCCGAATTCCAGGGGAGAATGGTTGCCAAGTAGGGGGGCTGCTGGCTATTTTTAGCTGGATTGCCTCAGTAACACCAGGAGGCCTTTCTTCCAGCCCTGCACTCACCAGTGTGCTGGTAGATGTTTTTCCTGGCATCTCATTTTTATAAAGTTTGATCAAGCATAAGTAATACTTTTATTAACATTTTAACATTTTCTCAGAGAATGAAAAAAGCATCCTTTGTGATCTCTTTTTAACTTGGCAGCTTTTCTTTGAGATACAGTTTCTCCAGTTAGCAGACAGATACTTTGTAAGGTGGTTGAGGACGTTGTATTAACTTTTCCGAACAGACTTTTCAGCAGGAGGCCCTTGCAAGCCTGTCTGTCAGAGCATGTGGAAGAGCACTGTTCTGCCCACAGTATTCAGTCTAGATTCTCCCCCTCCCAAACCTACTCCAGGTATAACAATAATCTGCATTTCACAAGGCCATAGGCAGTAGTTTTTGTACTTTGACATTAAGGTGTTTATTTCAACATTTTTATACATTGGAAAAGTGAGCGTGTTAGTTGCTCAGTTGTGTCTGACTCTTTGCGACCCCATGGACTGTAGCCTGCCAGGCTCCTCCGTCCATGGGATCCTCCAGGCAAGAATACTGGAGTGGGTTGCCATTTCCTTCTCCAGGTGATCTTCCCCACCCAGGGATCAAACCCAGGTCTCCTGCATTGCAGAGATTGCAAAGGTGGATTCTTTACCACTGAGCCACCAGGGAAGCCCGTTTATAAATTGGAGGGAAAAATCAAATTTGTGATGAAACTTCAGCTCTATGACTTGATCACCCCCTCTCTGGGTGACATGCGACGTCATTTTTACTTCTGCTCTGTTCTGTGCATTTCATCTTCCCCTCAAGCCAGCGGCCCCAGGCCTGTCTCCTCACAGCCCCTCACCCCCAACCCCTACCCAATGATGCTCATGTTCCTGGTGGTTGGCGGGGCTGACCTTCCCGCATCACCGTGGCCCCGCAGCATAACCTTTAGCAGGGGAGGCTCCCTGTGAAGTCTCCCTGTGGGGTCTCCCCTTACTGCCTAAAGGGGGGCACTGGGCCTGAAATGATGGGGGACCCCTGACCAGGGGCCCTAAGCAGACACATGATTGTCTTAGAAGAGTGGGACAGGTCAGAAGCACTGTGTTAGAATAATTTCTGATTCTGTTTGCTGGGAAGTTGGCAAGCAAGATGGAAAACGCGTGAGTCACTGGGCCTGGCTTGTGCCCCTGCCCTGAGCCGCTGTGTCCTTGCTCCCATGGGCTTGGTGTCTCAGGGCCGGCCCGCAGCCTGCCAGGCCCTGCAGTGCGAGTCCTGCTCAGTGGCACCCGCCCTGGGGGCTAGCTCATTGCCAGAGACGAGATCTTCGGGAGCAGGCGCAGGGAACGGTTAGAGCCCAGCCCTAGGAGCGAGGTGCAGAAGTCGCATGTGAACTGCCCACACATCCTACAAGGCCACGGGCACAGCTTGAGCGTGTCAGTCAGCAGTTGGACCACAAAGGAAAAGGAAACAGATTAAATTTAGTAGCGTGTCATGTTTAACCCAATAGATGAAAAATACTCTGTCAACATGTAATATAAACAGGAAGAGCGAGATCATTTTTACACCGTCTGTCTTTGAACGAAATCTTCAGAAACAAGTGTGAGGTTCACACTCACAGCACATCTTGGGCCGGGTCAGCCACCTGGCCAGGCCTCAGCGGTCAGCGGTCACCACGATCAGACAGCACAGGCTTCAGGGGTTTAGAGTGAGAGTCACACAGGCCTGCACCCCCCACATCAGTGCAGAAGAAGCAATGTTAGATACTCTCCCTGGCCATCCATCCCCCTGTGTCACATCCGGGAGTGTCTGCTGAGTGTCGCCGACTGTGTGCCCACCGCAGCGGGGTCTCTGTGGTGCAGAAGGACCTGCTGAGGACAGGCTGTGTGCCAGGCTCCCCTGGGCCCTCCTCCCGGAGCCAGGGCCACGGACCCACCCCCGGAGGCCGCACCCGTCCAGGGCTGGAACCAGTGGGTGGGGGCTGGCACCAGGGCCACGGACCCACCCCTGGAGGCCGCACCCTTCCAGGGCTAAAACCAGTGGTGGAGGGCTGGCGCGCAGGCCCAAAGTGTAAAAGACGTATCAGTGGTAAAAGCTGTGAAGCAGAATGGTGAGCTCAAGGGAGACACAGGTCCTCTTCTTGTCTGTGAAGCTACTAAACAGGTCCTTAGGAGTGAACTGGGCTCTGCAGTGGGGCTGTGTTTGCAGGCAAATACCTTCTCTCGTTGGAAAAGACCCTGATCTGGGAAAGGCTGAGGGCGGGAGGAGAAGAGATGGCAGAGGATGAGATCGGTTTGATGGCATCACTGACTCAATGGACATGAGTTTGAGCAAACTCCAGGAGATGGTGATGGATAAGGAGGCCTGGTGTGCTGCAGTCCATGGGGTCGCAAAGAGTCGGACACATACTTCTCTAATTATCAAAGTGACTGAGAGGATTCTCATTTTTACTTAAAAGAGAATTTCGTCATTTGACAACACTTAATAGGCAAAGGCATGGGAGCAGCTGAAGAACTGGTTTCTATGTACAGTAAACAGTGCCTCGGTGCCAGGCCCCAGATGACGGCGTCTCTCCCCAGGATCCCACAGCTGACACAGCTGAGCTGGGAAGCGTGGCCAGAGTTGTGCAGGGAGACAGACTGTGGTAGTCTCATCCTTCCACCGAGGCGAGCAAGTTAAAATGTTTACTCTGCCCCTTTTCCATATTTGCTCACATAAACTGATGCTGATTGCGCCCAAAGAATCTGGCGCCCACTGTGTGCATGGCCGGCTAAAGCCACCAGCAGCGTGGCACCGGGTGGTGAGGAAGCGGATCAGACATGGAAGTTTGGAAAAGCTCTTGTTACAAGAGCAGTAGAGCCATCGTGTCTTGCGTGTCTGTGTGCCGTCCTCACGCAGGCTGGCCCGGGAGGGACCAGGGACTGAGCAGGGTGTGTGCTGGAAGCTGGGGGGAATGCTGAAATGAGAGGGAAAACTTGCTTCTCACAGCCTGGCTTTTTGTAGCCTTTGCATTTTGAAGGGCAAAAAAAGTCTTATCTTTTTTTTTTTTTTTCTCTTTTCATGGACCATGCTTTTTGGTATTTGTCAAAGAAATCTTTGGTGGCTCAGACAGTAAAGAATATGCCTGCAGTGCAGGAGACCTGGGTCAGGAAGATCCCCTCGAGAAGGGAATGACAACCCACTCCAGTATTCCTGCCTGGAGAATTCCATGGACAGAGGAGCCTGGTGGGCAATAGTCCTTGGGGTCACAAAGAGTTGAACACAACTGAGTGACTTTCACTTTCTTTCAAAGAACTCTTTGCCTGACTTACAGTCACAAAGATGTTCCTATGTTTTCTTTGTGAGATTTTATAATTTTAGATCCATATTTAAGTTGAAGATTCGAGTTAAGTTTTGTATAAGGTGTGAATTGGGAGCCAAGAAGGCTTATTTTGCATATTGAAACCCAGTAGAATTTTTTTGGCTTTTTTTTTTTTTATGATGGGCACTTCTTTAAGAAATAACGATTTAATTTTAAAAGAGATAAAAAGAAATCTTATGTAGCAACGTCTGCATTTGTTAGTTACAATTAAGGGTTCATTTTCAAAGAGACAAAGTTGTATTATGACTTTATCCATTTTCAGAATTATCATTGTACTTTAATTATAAAAGTGAAAATGTTAGGTTCTCTTGTCAAAAAAAATTATGTTGACGCTTGTGTTGTTGTTTTTTTTTTTTAACCAACTCTATAATCAAAGTTTGATGGTGGTATTTTGTTACAAGGTAAGAAAGTTAAAATGTTGCAAGCTCTGGGTGAGGATAAATTTAAATTAAGTGTTTAGATCAGCTGAATTTAAAAGGGTTGATACAGACAACCTTTCTGTCTTCAGGCAAGGGTGGGGATACTTAACCCTGAGTGGTCTGTGGAGAAAGGTGTGTTTGCCAGAATTCCTGAGAGGGAGAGAGATGTGGAAGGCCCCTGGTGAGAAGGGACCTGCCCGAGAACCCATCAGTACGTGGTCCTCCAGTTGCCTTGCTCAGGGGAGTGGCCCTGTTTAATGCTTTTTTTGTCATTGCATTATGTCAACCTGAGGCCACCCACACCATCCTCTGTGAGAAGTCTGAACAGATGATGAGTGCTGCCTTGAGAATGTGCTGATTTCTTAGCAAGGGGGGCCGCACATCTGGGATTATTTCAGATTTAGGATGCATGAATGATGTATGGGTATTTGAGGGGTTACTGTTTCTCCATGTTCAAGTTTGGGATCATTCGAGTGACGAATTGAGTCGAAAAGAAGATCCAGGCCTCAGACCTGCACTCAGACCTGCGCTCAGACCTGCGCTCAGACCTGCGCTCAGACCTGCACTCAGACCTGTACTCGAGGAGAAGCCTGTGTCACAAGCTCGTTGACACCTCAGCCTTGAGTTGAAAAGCTTACCGCCCCTCACAGATGCATTGTCATATCTGCCCCCACACTCATCCAAAGGAGGAGGGGTGGGGGTGAGGATACAGGCAAGGAGGGCAACCCCCAGCCTGGGAGCAGTGGAGGAGGCAGTGCCTGCCATTTCAGGGTCCCAGCGTCCTCCTGATAGCAGACAGTAACGACTTGTAACAGATAACAGCACGGCGCTCTCACTGAATCTAGTCATTGTTAGGTCATTAAGCACGCACCATAAGTGACTCTGAGTGTCTCACAGCGCGTCTGACAGGTGATGAATGTCCACAGAAAGGAAGAGCTGCTCACCAGTTCATTCTTTCTGCCTCTGCACCTGCAACTGTAGCGTTAGTCCGAATGCGTTCAGGAGGCGTTAGCAACAGAAATACATGTCGATTCCTTGCTTCCTGGGTCTGAATTGCCTCTGCTTCTGAGATTACAGACATAATTTTGTTTACTGGAAGTCACAACCAAGGCAGTAGATCATACGTAGAAGGTCAGGTTAGGAATACAAGTATAATTAAATAGATTTTGCAACATTTTTACTCAAAACTATCATCTTCAGGTAATAATGCTATCATATTTAAACCTGAAAATATGCATTATGCTCATATGACTGTATTTCATTACATGTGTAGACATACAACGCATGTGGATGTATGACACATGTAGAGGTATGACGCGTGTAGAGAGGTGACGCCTGTGGATGGATGACGTGTGTAGAGAGGTGACGCCTGTGGATGGACGACACATGTAGCGATGTGACGCCTGTGGATGGATGACGTCTGTAGAGAGATGACGCCTGTGGATGAATGACACATGTAGCGATGTGACACCTGTAGATGGATGACGCGTGTAGCGATATGCAGGTAAGCACACATACACACAGGGACACAGACCCGCTGGACTCAGGTCTGTGCTACTCTGAGCCAGGCTCACCCCACCCATCGGGAGGAGGTGGCCCTGGATGGAAGCCAAATGAATTGGGCCCTTTGTTCCTCTGTTCTTTGGAATTTTTATCTATGTTCTTGTTAGAAAAGACTTTTTGGTTTAATTGTTAGTGTTGGTGTTTTCCCTCAGGAGGCCGGGAGTGAGGAAACCCAGTTGCTCCGTCAGCTCCTCACCTCACGCAAACTGGCCTCCTTTTAGAGGTGGGGGCCCGGGTGCCCTCCCTCCGCTGGACCCCTCACCCTTCCATGTGCGTTGTCACGCAGGTGCTGTACTCTCTTCCATGGCGTTTTCCGTTATTTGTCTTCTGTTTCAGGAAGAACGCGGGTGTTCCCTGGAGGACCAGTGGTCAGGACTTGGTACTGTCTGTGGCCCAGGTCAACCCCGGTCCAGGAACTAAGACCCCGCAAGCTGTGCGGCACAGCCAGGAGCAGACAGATGTATGGACAGCTTCTCTCAGCGAGGGACTGCTAGTGTGTAAGACAGTGCAGGATAATCATAAACCCAGTGTGTGCAGCAGACTTCAGTATCTACGTGTCTTGGAAAAGATCTGTGAAGTTCAGTAAACAAGTGCAATGCAACAGCTGTACATTCTGTGAAGTTTTTTCTTCCAAAAGGCATTTCAGGATGTTGCAGACTCTCCCTGTGTTGGAGATGGGCCTGAAGACCATGATATGGAAAATCCCACTTGCTGGAATGCCACATGAATGACTCTGGACTGTACAGAGTCATGTGTAGTCCTCCTGGAAACCTCATGCGGTTCTAACAAATCTCCCTCATTTTTTTCTTAAGAGTTACTTCAATAAATAATCGGGTTTTTTAATCTAAGGGTTATTTTAGTGGCTTTAATCATTCCTCAGGAAGGGAGCGTTTATTACAGTTCTTCCCGGGACATGTTTGGAGAGACTGCATTTCCTGCTGGGAGGAGTGGGCCTGCCTCTCAAGGGAAGACCCCTGGGTACCGTCCCCAGCACCCCTCCTCCCCACCACTAAGGAATGTCAGGGCCAGCCGGTCAAAGTACGAAGGGTCACAGCCTCTTAAAATTGACGACTCCTTCCACAGTCATCAGTCTCTTTACTGACCGTATCTGTCGAGCCTGCCAGAGTGCCATTCTGAGTTTTTGCAAGAACGTTCTCCTTCTTGGATGAGAGGTTGGGGCTGGAGCCTGGTGGTCAGGTGACGGCGCATCCGAAACTTGGGACGATGACACTGAGACCAGATACAGCTGGCCTCTCGGAGGAGCTGGAGCGTGCTGCGTTCCTGGGCCCACCTGCGCATTCCTGTCACTGCTTTACCCTCAGGAGGCTGAAGTCATTATTGATCACAGGTTGTTTACTCAGAATGTTTCGTTCTTCAGAGACGGGCCTGTGCTCATACAAACCTAGAAAGTCGTCTTTATAAAGTAGTGTTGTTCGTCAGCATGTAAAAGGTAACGGTGTTTTAAAAATCCAGTGTTATTCAGTCTCTCAGGAGATGGAGTAACTTAGCAAATGAGTGGTATTCAGATTCCAGCCTTGAAAGACACAAGAGTGCATTTTACACTTGGAGGCATTTTAAAGATATTTAAAGGGACGATTTAAAGATAGTTGAGCTTTGCATTCCACAGACAGGAGGAAGCTGAGAGCTGCCTTAGTCCAGGCCTCCACGTTGCTGGTGGCCCTCAGTTCTGCAGGGAGGTGCCACACAGTGGCAGGGGCAGCGGCAGAGGCAGAGCCGTCCTAAGGCTCAGTGCCAGCTGCTCACCGCGTCCTTCCTTCTGTCTCTTCAAGGAGCATCTTCTTCCAAGAGCACAGCAAAGGCCAGAATGAGCGTGCATGGGAACTTCTGGCACCCATGCTGGGTTTTTATGTGTTAGGTGGACTGTCTCCTGAATGTTCCTAGGAGTTTGGATTCATTTCTAACTTGTGAAATATGCAGTGAGACTCTTCACCGGGGTCTCACCTTCTGTCCCTCTACTGCATTTTAGACTGAAATTGGGTAGCTGTAAATAGTTGGTGTTTACTAGAGACTGTACGTTTCCTACAGGTTTGAGTGGCACAGTGGTAAAGGATCCGCCTGCCAGTACAAGAGATGCAAGAGACACAGGTTCGATCCCTGGGTTGGGAAGATCCCCTAGACTAGGAAATGGCTCCAGGATTGTTGCCTGGAAAGTTCCATGGACAGAGGAGCCTGGCAGGCTACAGTCCATTGGTTCGCAAAGAGTTGGACACGATTGAGCAGTTTACTAGCCCCTCAGTGTAACATATGCTGGTTGATAATACAAATACAGGAATAAGAAATTCTGGGAGCAAATTAATGTCTTAGTTTCACAGCTTAACTCCTTCAAGTTCCTTTGTATATTCTTCGAGTTCCTCCAGTGAGTGAACGTTTGTCAAGCCTGGCGTAGACATCAGCATTACCTCCTAGGGTTTTATGTCAAGTGATCCCATTATACATGTGAACGTCCAGCACGTGTAGTGGGTTCTCTGTATCTGGTTCAAGCTCCACTGCAGCGTCTAGGTCCCAGTGACAAGAACAGCCCTTAGAAGGGACAGACGCCCACTGCCTTGGTCAGAACCCACACCAGAAAGGTCCTCTGCGGCTGGAGAGACCCCAGTACACATGGATCCGGATAAACCTGCTGCCTTAGTGAGAGAGGCCAGGGTCCTGGTCATGGGCCAGACCCCCGGGTTCAGTCTGCTCTTTCAGTGTATCTTTGCGCCTCCATTTCCTCTTCTGTCAAGTGGAGATGATAGGCTCTGTGGGGTTTAGAAAGAGTAAATGAGGCAGTGTGCAGTCGCACTTGCAGTGGTGTTTGGTACCTGGAAGTTGCCCGGTGACGGCCATGGCGCAGGAGATGCCCGCAACGGTGGTGACGGGAGAGGCGAGGCTGAGCGTGTCCCCCCACCCCGCCCCCTACACACACGCGCGCACACACACACACACACACACATGCGCACGCGCGCAGCCAACCCCTCGGGCCTCCAACATGTGCATTTGCTCGGACACCAGCTCCGTGTCTTAGAATAGTAGCTTCTGGAGTTATATGTTTTAAGAGTTACATGTTCATAATTTATGTTTTATTACTTTTATATATTTTTTTACCGCCATATATTTTCTGTGCCCAATGTTGAAAAGTACTCAGACCGCAAGCGCAGAAGACTGTGAGAGCAGGAGGAGGAGACTGCCCTCCACCGCGCTCTGGCTCCCACTGCAGAGCCAAGCGCCGCGCGCCGCTGGCTCTCCGTCGCCCGGAGGGTCTGCCCCGCAGCGCGGGCGCCGGCGCGGGCTCGTCCACGCGCTGGTTGGTCGGCTTCCGGCGGGGCCGCGGCGCTGGCCTGTGCGTCCTCACCCGCAGGGGGCTCTGGTGTGGCCAGTGCAGCCGTGTGGCCGCTCGTGTGGCCGTTTCCGCGTCTGCACGGAAGGACGCGGCGATGGCTGGGCGCCGGCCGCTCTCTTCAGTGTGAGAGCGTCTCCGGGAACCTGAGCAGGCATGGGCCCCAGACGCAGTGAGTCCGGTCTTCGGGTGCGGCCCGGGCCGCGGCGCCTGGCTGCCTGCTCATCTTTCTCCCGGGGGCTTGCCTTCCCTCGGGGTCCCGTCCGCGTGGTCAGTCAGGTGCCAGAGGACCAGGAGACCGCTTCCAGTCGTCCCCAGTGAGAGCTCCTGACGGCCTGGCCTGGCTGTGTTTGCCCTGGAACATCCTCTTTCCTGGGGGAGGCGTGGGTGAGGGGTGAGCAGGGCCGACTTGGATGTGCCGAGTTGACGTCAAGGACTGCGTTTCTGTCTCGTGGACGTGGGTTGTCGAGTTGGCGTTCTGGACCCGGGAGCGGCCAAGGGTGACGCGAAGGAAGTCAGGGAGCTCCAGAGCGCGGGACCGGAAAGCTGGGGGAGACCGTGCGGGAGACGAGGCCCGGTCGGAGCCCAGGGATGAGGGTGGGTCTGGCGTCAGAGGTCGGAGGAGGAGAGGCCTCCAGGAAGGAGGCTGGTGGTTGCAGGGCAGCAGGGCGAGGGTGGGAGCCCCTTTCCGTGTTAGAATGTTCCAGCACCAGGTCAGAGTGGCCAAGGGACAGAAGAGGCTCTGTGGTAGGAAGAGGAGGAAGGTTTACTGACACAACAGGGAGTGCACACTTCAGGACGGCACATCGCGGAGGAAGCACACCCAGCCACGCAGAGCCCGAAAGCTGCTTTTCTTCCTTTCGGGATGGAACGCATCTGTAGGTGTGTCTGCCTTAAGAAAAGGAAATGGAGCTCGTGTTAACCAGTAGGTGATCATTATTCACTGTATAGATCTGTCCTTCCTCTTAGAGAACGATTTACTGTGGGATTATTTTAGTCTACCTCTCACGCCTTTAAAGCCGATTGGTGTTTGCCAGAACATACATTCATTTTTCCAAAACGGTTGACAGGGAGGTGAAACAGCATATGCCTAAGGTTATTGTGTGTATACAATAAACACCATACCAGGACCTGGTTAGTTCTTCACAAGTTCCTTTCGAATCAGTCTCTTTATAATGTTTAAATGTTGCTGGACTAAGGAGTAAGGCTTGTCAACCTTAGAGTTTATTAGGACCTTGGAGATTGCTGAGAAGCTGTGTCCCCAAGGGGAGAAGTGCATTGTCCGATGTCATGAAAAGCTAGTGGGTAAGCTGGAGCTGAACTCCTTGAACATTTCTGTCTCTGGTGGACTCTGTGCTTTGCCTTGTGAATAACCTGTGTGATGGTGGCTTTACCCCTCAGAAAGTCATTGCAGCATCCTGAGTGCCACGCGGGCCGATGGAGCAGCTAGTTTTGAACTTGACAGAAATCTGGGGACTTTAATTAAACGCACGCAGCAGTTGGCGAGAACCCACAAGTGAGCGTGGAGAGAGGGAGGTGTGGGGCCGAAGATGCTTGCAGGGGAGAGGCGTGGGAGAACGCCTGTCCTCACAGGCGAGTCAAGCCCTTAGGTGGTTTGTTTTGAGAGGCAGGATCTTCTCGCAAGGTCATCGTTCATTGTACAAGCCTGAGCTGCACAGCCCTGCTTCCAGGACTCAGGACAGCAGACACAGATGAGAGGAAAATGACACAGACATCTCCCCCAGCCTTCAGTTCAGTTCAGTTCAGTCGCTCAGTCGTGTCCGACTCTCCACGACCCCATGAATCACAGCACGCCAGGCCTCCCTATCCATCACCAACTCCCGGAGTACACTCAAACTCATGTCCACAGAGTCGGTGATGCCATCCAGCCATCTCATTCTCTGTCGTCCCCGTCTCCTCCCGCCACCAACCTTTCCCAGCATCAGAGTCTTTTCCAGTGAGTCAACTCGTCTCATGAGGTGGCCAAAGTATTGCAGTTTCAGCTTTAGCATCAGTCCTTCCAATGAACACCCAGGATTGATCTCCTTTAGAATGGACTGGTTGGATCTCCCCCCAGCCTTAGGGGAATGCTTTTCAGTTCATTTCAGTCACTCAACTGTGTCCAACTCTTTGCGATCCCATGGACTGCAGCATGCCAAGGTTCCCTGTCCATCTCCATCTCCTGGAGCTTGCTCAAACTCATGTCCATTGAGTCAGTGATGCCATCCAACCATCTCATCCTCTGTCATCCCCTTCTCCTCCTGCCTTCAGTCTTTCCCAGCATCAGGGTCTTTTCCAGTGAGTCAGTTCTTCGCATCAGGTGGCCAAAGTATTGGAACTTCAGCATCAGTCCTTCCAATGAATATTCATGACTGATTTCCTTTAGGATTGACTGGTTGGACCTCCTTGCTGTCCAAGGGACTTATAAGAGTCTTCTTCAACACCATAGTTCAAAACATCGCTTTCTTTATGGTCCAACTCTCACATCCATACATGACTACTGGAAAAACCACAGCTTTGACTAGATGGACCATTGTTGACAAAGTAAGCTCCCTGCTTTTTAATATGCTGTCTAGATTGGTCATAGCTTTACTTCCAAGGAGCAAGCGTCTTTTAATTTCATGGCTGCAGTCACCATCTGCAGTGATTTTGGAGCCCCCCAAAGTAAAGTCACTGTTTCCATTGTTTCCCCTGTTATTTCCCATGAAGTGATGGGACTGGATGCCATGATCTTAGTTTTTTGAATGTTGAGTTTTATGGCAGCTTTTTCACACTCCTCTTTCACTTTCATCAAGAGGCTCTTTAGTTCTTCACTTTCTTCCATAAGGGTGGTACCATCTGCATATCTGAGGTTATTGATATTTCTCCCGGCAATCTTGATTCCAGCTTGTGCTTCATCCAGTCTGACATTTCACATGATGTACTCTGCATATAAGTTAAATAAGCAGGTTTATTTAACTTACAAGTTAAATATACAGCCTTGTATTAAATATACAGCCTATGTATAAGTTAAATATACAGCCAATAAGTTAAATATGGAGCCTTGACATACTCCTTTTGCAATTTGGAACCAGTCCATTGTTCCATGCCCAGTTCTAATTGTTGCTTCCTGACCTGCATACAGGTTTCTCAAGAGACAGGTCAGGCGTTCTGGTATTCCCATCTCTTTCATAATTATCCACACTGTTGTGAGCCACACAGTCAAAGGCTTTGGCATAGTCAATAAAGCACAAGTAGATGTTTTTCTGGTGCTGTTTTGCTTTTTTGATGATACAGTGGATGTTGGCAGTTTGATCTCTGATTCCTCTGCCTTTTCTAAATCTAGCTTAAACATGTGGAAGTTCTTGGTTCATGTACCGTTGAAGCCTGGCTTTTAGAATTTTGAGCATTACTTTGCTAGCGTGTGAGATGTGTGCAGTTGTGCAGTAGTTTGAGCATTCTTTGGCATTGCCTTTCTTTGGGACTGGAATGAAAACTGACCTTTTCCAGTCCCATGCCCACTGCTGAGTTTTCCAAATTTGCTGGCATATTGAGTGCAGCACTTTATCAGCATCATAATTTAGGATTTGAAATAGCTCAACTGAAATTCCATCACTTCCACTAGCTTTGTTCGTAGTGATGCTTCCTAAGGCCCACTTGACTTCACATTCCAAGATGTCTGGCTCTAGGTGAGTGATCACACAGTCGTGATTATCTGGGTTGTGAAGATTTTTTTTGTATAGTTCTCCTGTGTATTCTTGCCACCTCTTCTTAATATCTTCTGCTTCTGTTAGGTCCATACCATTTCTGTCCTTTATGGAGCCCATCTTTGCATGAAATGTTCCCTTGGAATCTCTAATTTTCTTGAAGAGATCTCTAGTCTTTCCTATTCTGTTGTTTTCCTCTATTTCTTTGCATTGATTGCTGAGGAAGGCTTTCTTATCTCTCCTTGCTATTCTTTGGAACTCTGCATTCAGATGCTTATATCTTTCCTTTTCTCCTTTGCTTTTAGCTTCTCTTCTTTTCTCAGCTATTTGTAAGGCCTCCTGAGACACACATTTTGCCTTTATGCATTTGTTTTTCCTGGGGGATGCTTTCAAATGCACGCTAACAGTGACCTTTGCACTCTCAGCCTCCCTTGCGCCCAGTGCCATGCCTTCTCGTTTGGCTCCTGCTAACTGGTTCGATGGTGTAAGCGGCTGTCCTCTGGGCTGTGACCTGTATGTCTGCAGTGTGCTTAGAGGTGCTCAGTTGTGTCCAACTCTGTGTGACCCCGTGGACTGTAGCCCGCCAGGCTCCTCTGTCCGTGGGATTTTCCAGGCAAGAACACTGGTTGGGTTGCCATTTCCTCCTCCAGGGGATCTTCCCCACCCAGGGATGGAACCTTGGTCTCCTCATTGGTGGGCGTGTTCTCTACCACTGAGCCGCCTAGGAAGCCCTTGTATACCTGTCTCCAGGGCAGTCCTCAGGTGTTGGGTAGCTCTCACCCATCGGGCATCGTTTCTGTGATGGCAGACGCACACTGAAGCATGCATGCAGGACAAGGCCACTGAGGGACTGCTGTAGCAAGTCACAGAGGGAGCTGACACAGTCCCGACTGAAGCCCTTCTGGGTATTCTATATCCTGTCTGTAAGCGCCCAGAATTAATCTGCTGAGCTCTCAGACATACGATGCTGAGTTCATCCCAGTCGGAGAGGACTCCACTGTGGGAGCACCCAGCACTTTATCCCAAATTCACTTACCTCCCTTCGTGTGAAAATGCCAGGCATCGGCGGTGCCAGGTGGGCCCTGTGTCAGTCTGCCTAGCTGAACACGCCAGGTGGTTGTGCTGGACTGGGACGTGTGCCCGCGTCTGTGAGCGGTGGGTGCTGGGAGCAGGCTGCGGGCCACAGCCCTGCCTTGACGTGCTTCTGAACCGCAGGGCCTGGTTCACAGGGTCAGGGCTTCTGTGTCACAGTCGGAAGGGAAAGGAAGCATGTACCCCATAGCCTGTTTACTCTGAGAGCATGACTGCCTTCCAGCCTCACGACCCCAGGAGTCTCTGCGGATAATTGTGATTGCTCCATCTCCATCGCTGCGAGCCCTGGGACTTTCCAAGTCACACAGAAGCTGTTTTCCAGAAGTCTGCTTTCACAGCGTTCATTTTGACCTTGGGCTGCGGCCCCCGGGGACAGAGCGATCTGTGGTACTAACAACTAGCACTCTCATAACCTTCCTCTGTTTACTGAGCATGGCTTTGGCGCCCCCCTGCCCTCCCCGCCTAACCCACGGGCTTGTCAGCCACCCTCCCAGGCCAGCACGCACCTCCAACCCGCCATGGGAGGTGAGCAGAAGGTGGGGAGCCCAGCCCCGGCTCAGTCCCTGCCCCAGTCTCCAGGCCCCCTCCCCACGCGCCCCTGTTGCCCACTTGCCCATGCAGAGGGCGGTCCCTGCAGGAAGAATGTGGTCCTCTCGGAAAGGGAGCCAGGGCGGGTGTGGCCGTGCTTGCATGAGAGGCGTTTGTGGGGCTCATTCGGGGACAGCGTGTATCTCACCGGTGCGTCCCCTGTCGTGCCCCTGCCAGGCCAGCCTTTGCCCCCTCCGCACTTTGCCACCCGGCTGCCTGGCTTCTCCAAGGCTGCCTTCATCAGGTGACAGGAGAGAGGACGGAATCGGAAACTGAAAATGGTTTTACAGCTCCCTGTGTTTCTCTTGGTCAAATCTGATCCTTCCCCACGCAGCCATCCATAAATCCGTTCTTGCTGACAGCCGCGCCCAGACGGTTGGGGGTGGGAGGATGGGGAGTCGTGATTCCTGTGAGAGGGACAGGACCCCTCATTTGTCCTGACGCATCCCTTCCGGAGCTGCACCACCTCACCCTGGAAAGAGTCCATGCCTACATGTGTAGACGTTTGAAGCTTTGCCCGATGGTTCACATCCGAAAGGCGCGGGTTGCTATGGGAGCAAAGAGGCGTGAGAGTGAAGGGTCCTCAGGAGTAGACCCCTTAGAAACCACGTTACAGGGCCAGGTTCTCCTCCACGCACCTGCCTGGCTCTCCGGGAACTGATGCAACCTTGAACAAGTCACTTAGCAGGTTCCCCTTTGTACACAGGCTGTGGCACGTGCGTCAGAGTCCAGTGAGCTCGTTCTTCAGAATTGAAGGCGGGAAGAGCAGAGAACTGCTGAGACTTCCTGAACTGGGGGTGTGGTGGGGTGAGCGGGGGAACGGAAGGGGCTGGACGGGGCAGCTTTAACAGGATGGCCTCACTGTCCTGCTTCAGGCTGGGAGCCTTCACCCGAGTTTCCCACCTTACACAGCGTCCCCAAGACACTCACATCAGTTCATATTCTTATTTCATTTTCAGAGAAAGGGCAGCAGAAAAAATGGGAAAACCGAAAAAGTGATGAAATTATTTTTTAACAAATAGCTTTTTGAACGGTGTTTTACAAATACTGAGTGTTTCGTTTTTATTATGTGGGTTTCAGGTGAGGAGCATGGTAGTGCCATGTCATACACACAGCAGAGTGGTCCCCACTGCATGTCACATTTGACCCCTTCACCCCTTTCACTCCCCCCAAACCGCTTCCCTCCGGTAACAGCTAGACTGATGTCTTTGCCTGTGTATTTTGTTTGTTTAGATTCCACAAGTGAGTAACAGTCACACGCTACTTGTCTTTCTCTGGCGTACTTCCTTTATTAGCACGGTCGCCTCCGGGTCTATCCACGTTGTCACGGAATGGCAGCATTTCTTTTTGTGTGTGTGGCTGAGTAGTACACCAGTATGTACTGTGGGTGGACACCTAGGTTGATTTTATATCTTGGCTATTGTAAATATGCTGCTGTGAGCACTGGGGTGTGTATATCTTTTCGAATTAGTGTTTTTATTTTCTGTAGATAAATAAGAGGTGGGGTTGTTGGATCATACTGTAGTCATTATGTTTTCAGTTTCTTGAGGAACCTCAATACTGTTTTCCATGGTGGGTATCCCAGTTTATATTCCTGGTAGCAGAAATTTTTTTTTTCTTGAAATTTTTTTCTATTAATATTTTTCAGATTCTTTTTCTCATTTAGGTTACTGCAGAATCCCAAGCAGAGTTCCCTGTGCTAGGCAGTAGAAATTTCCTCTTTTTGCCACATCCTTTGCAACATTCGTTATTTCTTGCCTTTCTGATAATGGCCATTGTGACGTGATACCTCACTGTGGTTTTGATTTGCATTTCCCTGTTGATTAGCCATGTTGGGCATCTTTTCATGTGCCTATTGGCATCTGTATGTCTTCCTTGGGAAAATGTCTGTTCAGAGCCTCTGCCTTTTTTTTTGTTTGGGTTGTTTGTGTTTTTGTTGTTGAGTTGAATGAGTCTTTGTATATTTTGGATATTAACTCCTTACAGGATATACAGCTGGTAAAGAAACCACCTGCAATGCAGGAGACCTGGGTTTGATCCCTGGGTTGGGAAGATTCCTCCGGAGAAGGGGAAGGCTACTCACTCCCAGTATTCTGGCCTAGAGAATTCCATAGACTGTATAGTCCACCGGGTCACAAAGAGTCGGACACAACTGAGCGACTTTCACTTTCACAGGATATACAATTCACAGCTATCTTTCCCCACTAAGTATATTGCCTTTTTGTCTTGATGGTATCTCCTTTGCTGTGCAGAAACTTTTTAGATTGATGTAGTCCCACCTGTTTATATTTATTTTTCCGCCCCTGCTTTGGAGTTAGATCCAGGAAAGCATGTCTAAAACTGATGTCAATGTGACAGATAACTCTGGGTAATTTCCTGAAACCACAAGCAAGCTTGCCTTTCTGGGATTTTTCATTTCATTTGCTTTTTTGTCTCTCTGTGAAAACCAAGTTTTATAAAAATAACTTGGGGACTGAGAAAGTGACTTAGATTTGTGCATTTTGTCATCTCAGAATCCAGGTGTGTAAATCATTTAATTCAGTTGTTGTTTTTTTTAAATATTAGAATTTGCACAGAAACCAAGTCAGAAATGTTCAGATTCAAAATAATTGTTCAGCCCTCCCTTCCCCCAGCCCTGCAGTGCCTGCCTATTACATCCTCACCTGCACAAAGTTGGCGGGGCGGGGGCGGGGGGGGGGGAGTGGAGTGGCCAGTTTTTCATGCAGGGTGTTCCAGGAATGGATCACTGGGATGCCCGCTCACTTCTTGTGAAATGAACAGAAACTGCACTAGCTTCTTGAACTGGCACTTCCTGCTAACAGTAGCATTTCAACAGTTTTAAGCTCTTGCGAGTTAGCAAATGTGGTGGGGTTTTTAATGCCTGGATGAGTAGGCTTGAGCCCGTGGACAACATTCGAACCAGCATCGTGATGGTCTGAGCTTCCTTGGCCAGCTTCTTTGAAGAAGCCTGGCTTGTCAGGGGCCATCCCTGACCTGGGGCAGGGGAGTCCCCACACAGACACAGAGACAGCCTGATGTCTAGAGCCATGTACCAGGGCAGCTTCACACAGCCAGGCTGGAAATACCTTCAGAGAGAGCTGAAGCCCTGGCCATCATGAGCCCAACTGGCCCAGAGGAGGGGCAGTGCCTTCCACAAGGCACTTCCAGTCCTGGGGCAGATCGGCTGGATGGTGGGAGGACAGACAGTCCAGGGGTAGGATGCATCTTCCGTGGGGTAGGAATTAAGAAGAAAGTAAAGGCAGGGAGGTCAGAATCTGGGGAGTCAGAAAGTTAGCATTGGTGGGTAGTGTTCATGAGTCCCATCCCTGGGTCAGTTCAGTCTCCCCAAACCACAGACATCCGTGAGGAGCTGCAGCATCCGGTGTATCCCAGCAGTGGCGCGGCTGCTTTTAAATAAAGCATTTGAACCAAGCTCCGTAGTGTTATGCACCAGTGCGCTTGGCCTTCCCCAATCAATAGAAAGCGACCCGAGGCCAGACAAGAAATTCACACAAGGCTTTTATTGGGGCCCCGCTGCTGCAGAGGGGCAGGGAGCAGGTGGGAACAAGAACAAGCAACAGGAGCCCTTGCTTGCTCACTCCTGGAGTAGAGAGGCTGAGCCGCTCCCTGCTGTGCGGTGAGGGTAGTGGTGTGTCCAGGAGTCGGGCCAGAGGGGTGGCTTAGGTGGCCTGCCCGTCCCTCTGGTGGTGCTGTGTGCAGGGGGCATGCTTTTGCCCCTGGCTCTTCAGAAGTGGCACCTGGGCTTTTCCGTCTCTGTCTCTCGCGGGCCATAGTCCACCCCACTGCGCAGGCGCGCGGCCGTCGTCAGCCCCTGCAGTCCTTTGTCATCGCGGAGCGGCGGCCCTGTCCCAGCCTCAGCGCGTCTCACTGGGACCGCCCAGGGTTCACCGCTGCTGGGGGCCTGGCTGCTCGGCTCAGGTTCTCGTGTGCAGCCCTCTTCTCTTTACACTTTTCAGTCCCCGAGGAGGCATCTTTTCATGCGCTTCATTGTAATCACCTCACTGTTAACTTATAGCCGGGAATCGATTCCTGGGAAGGAGGTGAGCGATTCCTTCGCCGCTGTTGTATCTAGTGACACTTGATAACAGATCTGAATCCCCTTTTTCTTTAACTTTTGATCAAGAGCTTCAATCCCTCTTATTGCTTTGAATTTGAAGATTTAATGCCTATAGATAAGGAAGGCTTGGGGGGTTAATTAATTTATTATAATCGGAGCCTAATTACAGTGTTGTGGTGGTTCTTGCCATACATTGACATGAATCAGCCATGGTGCACATGTGTCCCCCCATCCCGAACCCCCCTCCCACCTCCCTCCCCATCCCATCCTTCTGGGTTGTCCCAGTGCACCAGCCTTGAGTGCACTGTTTCATGCCTTGAATTTGGACTTGTCTGTTTCACATATGGTAATACACATCTTTCAATGGGAGGGTTGCATTTTAGTTTAAATGGTTACAGGTTAGCATAGCTCTGCCTCTCCGTGGACAGTTGCTGTTTTATTTGTGCTTAGAGGGTCACCTTATGTTGATGCTTCTTCTGACAGACGTGGTCACTGTGTGGATAAAGGAGAACACCTTGGATGTAAAACTCAGCTCGAGAGGAGAGGTTTTGAGTAAAATGAGAGCATGATTTTAGCTGATTGCTAGCTACTTGCGGACTTCTTTATCAAAAAAGATTCAAACTCTCTGCTTGGTGGAAAATACTTGAGGAATTGAAGCTGCATTATTGTAAAATACCAGAGCTTCCCTGGTAGCTCAGCTGGTAAAGAATCCACTTGCAATGCAAGAGAAACCAGTTCAATTACTGGGTTGGGAAAATCTGCTGGAGAAGGGATAGGCTACCCACTCCAGTATTCTTGGGCTGCCCTGGGGGCTCAGACAGTAAAGAATCTGCCTGCAATGCAAGAAACCTGACTTCTGTTCCTGGGTTGGAAAGATCCCCTGGAGGAGGGCATGACAACCTACTCTAGTATTCTTGCCTGGAGAATCCCATGGACAGAGGAACCTAGAGGGCTGTAGGCCATGGGGTCACAGAGAGTTGGACGTGACAGAGACGCAGCACAGCACATTGTTACATTAGTTATTTGTAACTGCTTACTGAACCCCTGCATGTGAACGGTGGGTGTCACAGGTGCATTTCGGACGTGATGCCAAATGCCAGTGTGCATTAAGGTCTGCATAATAGTTGGCAGTTTCAAAATCGGGGTAGAATAAACTTGGAATGTCTTTTTTAGGGAGCAAAGGCAGAAATCAAAGTAAATCTCCCTCCACCCCACTCCACCCCCAGATCAGTCTGTGGAATTTATTGATTACAGAGCTGACAGCAATGAGGTAGGCAGACAGAGAATGAGATGGCTGGATGGCATCACCGACTCTGTGGACATGAGTTTGAGTGAACTCCAGGAGTTGGTGATGGACAGGGAGGCCTGGCGTGCTGTGATTCATGGGGTCGCACAGAGTCGGACACGACTGAGGGACTGAACTAACTAACTAAATCTGCCAAAGATAAATCGGGTGTTTCTTTTAACTTTCCCATTGTGATAAATTCTTATAAGTTTTCCGCTTAAGAGATTCTGGTTCTGTTAAAATGCAGTGCTGTGGCTCCTGGGGGTCAGACAGCGTTCACTGGCACCTGTTAGCCGGCTCGGCTCGCCTCAGGTCTGAGTCCGGTGAGACGCTGGTCAGCAGTGTCCTCGGTGGCCCTCGGGCTCCTGGGGGGCGCAGTTCCCGCCCCCCCCCCCCCGTCCCTGTCGCACATCTGAAGGTGTCCTTTTCTCCCCGCAGGGACGCGCTCAGGATCCAGCAGCTGCAGCAGCAGATCCGCCGGGAGCGCGAGGCCCGCGCGCGCCCCTCGCCGCCCGCGTCCCCGGAGCCCCCGGAGTCGCGCGCGGAGCCCATGAGCGCACTGGCTGCCCGCCCCGCCATGCAGGCCTCCAGCTCCTTCAGCTACGCGCGCCCCAAGCAGTTCATCGCCGCCCAGAGCCTGAGCCCCAGCGCGCCCCGGTCCCCGGCGCCCGCGTCCCCGTCGACCTCTGAGCCCGAGTGGGGCGCGCTCCCGCCGCCGCCCCCGCCGCTCAGCCCGCCGGCGCTCGCAGCAGGGCCCGACTTCTTCCCGCCGCCGCCTCCTCCACCTCCGCCCGGCCCGGGTCCCGCGCCACGCGCTACCCGCCCAGGCCCAGCGCCCGCAGCGCTGCTCCGTGCCCTGCTGCCCTCGCAGCCCGCCACCGCCACCACCGTCTCCACCGGGGTCTCCGCCCTCGGCCTGCCGCGCGCCGCCCCCGCTGCGTGAGTACCCACCTCCCCTCAGCACCGGCCTGCACACGGTGGGGGTCCAGCTGCTGGGGGCCGAGGTGGGGGCTGGGTGCGCGCCGAGGGGAGGTTGCAGTGACTGCGTCCCCAGGATCAGGAAGTGAACTCGTCCACGCGCACGTTTGCATCTAGTCAGTGGTTGGAGGGGACAGACCTATTAGTGGCTACACTTGATGCAGATAGGCGAGGCCCTGTCCCAGGCCTGAATGATGCAGCCAGCCCTGGCCCCAGCCCCCGACCCCATCTCTACAGGGTTCCATCATCTTCTGCCAGACTCTCTGAATGGCTTTCCTTTGGTCAAAGTGCTGACGTGGCAGCCCTCTAAAATCTTCACTTAGAAACCCTGTGAGGATAAATAAGCTGGCAAAACAAACCCACGGGGAGGCGTCTGGCACGTCTTGAAGTGTAGTAAGAGCTGGCACTGACCCATCCACTGAGGAGGTCAGAACTGCGTGCTGGCCAAGGCGAGCCCAGGGCCACCTCTCAACCCTCCCTGTTGGAATCCTGCTTCAGGGCTGACAGGATCCCAGTACTCTTCAGAAAGAAAAGGAGGAGACCCTAAGTGGGACTTCCTATGGAAATAAAAGTGAGGAGACCCTAGAATTTGAGTTACACTCATTCACAGCAGGTTCCCACCCTGGGGTGGGCTCGTGGCTCCTTCGCAATGAGACTGCTGTTGCCCTCCAGATGTGTCCAGGAGTGCCTGTTAGGTGCTTCCTGCTTCATTAGGCATTTTCTAAAGGCTGCCTGAGGAATTCTGCGATTGAGATCTGGATTCTTCTCAGGTCCTTATGGGAAAAAGCTCAGTCAGGTGACTGTAAATAGTCACATAAGGAGGGGAGCGAGGATGGTAGTGGTGTAATGACAGGCTTCATCCAGAGTCGAGTACAACCTCTGGCCTGAGGAAACCTTTGTATCTTTGTTACATGATTCCCTTTGTCCTCTTACTATGGAAGCGCCATGAAAACACTTGCTCTTTGGAAGAAAAGCTATGACATACCTAGACAGTGATTTTAAAAGCAGAGACATCACTTTACCGGCAGACGTCTGTCTAGTCAAAGCTATGGTTTTTCCAATAGTCAGGTACGGATGTGAGAGCTGGACCATAGAGAAGACTGAGTACCAAAGAATTGATGCTTTTGAACTGTGGTGTGGAGAAGACTCTGGGGAGTCCCTTGGACTGCAAAGAGATCAAAACAGTCCATCCTAAAAGAAATCAGTCCTGATTATTCATTGGAAGGACTGATGCTGAAGCTCCAATACTTTGGCCACCTGATGCAAAGCACTGACTCATTGGGAAAGACCCTAATGCTGAGAAAGATTGAGGTCAGAAGGGAATGACAGAGGATGAGATTTTTGGATGGCATCACCATCTCAATGGACATGAGTTTGAGTAAGCTCTGGGAGATGGTGATGGACGGGGAAGCCTGGTACGCTGCAGTCAGTGGGGTCTCAGAGTCGGACAGGACTTAGCAACTCAACAACAGCAACAACATTTGTTGGTAGGAATTTGATGAAAGATGAGTCCACCACCACCTTGGACAGGGGGGCAGTGTCACCTTTTACCATCTTAGGCAGAAACAGTAGTTTATTCTGGTCTCTGACTTTGAAATTCCCTGTATTCAGCAGTTTTAAGGGCTCATCTCAAGTAACAGAAGTGCTTACCTCTTAGACGCGTCTGTCATGGTTACTCATATGGAGTCATGGCATTTTATAATTATTACCAGAGAGGAGACCGGCAACTCCTGCCATTTCTTCAAAGCTAATGGGGACAGCACTCCAATTTTATGACTCTGGGAAGCTGTACCCAAGGGAGGTGGGCCCTCTGACAGCACGTTCAGTGGTGACCCCCAGGCCTCCAGCTCTATGCCAGCCCAGAAGCCACAGTTGTGTGGTCACCCTTTTGTCTGCAAAATATTTCCTGTTGCAAAATCCCACACACTTAAAGAATTCCTTTTTTTGGTTTGATACATGTGACCTTTGGAACATTTTTTCCTCTGCAAAATTGTGTGATCACTGGTTTGCATTCTGAATTTAAAATGAAAAAGTAACTTTTTAGCCATCATAATAACGCAAATAAATCCGTTCCGATTTGCGTAAGACTGAATGTCCCTTTAGGGCTGCCATGACCAGTTGGCATCCTTGAATTTATAGGAACTGCCCAGCCCTGGCCAGCTGACTGTTCAGTTACTTGTTTATGTTTCGTGGGGCACTTGTGGTGATTGTACAGTAGACTCAGGTTCACTTACCTTCTACTTGTCCGGTTGGACAGCTTTGCCATATGTGTCAAGTGCCCGTAAGTAGGCTGCTTACAAGTGACTTGGTGAAGTAGGAATCCATTAGTTTGGTTGGTTTTTTGTTGTGCTTCTTTGCCTATCTGATACCAAAATTTTAAAAGCAAGTTTCAGATATCTCTATTTTATTTTTACTTTTTTGGTGTTGCCTTTAACTTTTAATTTATATTGGAGCATTAACAACGTTGTTAGAATTTCAGGTGGACAACAGAGGGACTCAGCCATGCATATGCTCTCCTCTCATCCAGGCTGCCATGTGACGTTGGCAGAGTCCCCTGTGCTGTCCAGTAGGTCCTTGCTGGTTATCCATTTTACATGGCCTCCGTTCTGCATGGTTTGTACGGGTGCATCCCAGTCCTTGTTTTGTGACTTGTGCGGTTTTCCGGCACAGCCACGAGAGACAGCAGTGAGCTCTCTTGACCCAGACACAGAGCGGCCCAGGGGATGCAGGCGCAAACACGGACAAAGCCAGACGGACAGAACGACCACAGCTGTGCCCCCTGGAACCAGAGGGCGTGGACCAGAGCATCCCTGGGTGCAGTTCTGGATGCCGCTCTCACAGTCTTCCTCTGAAACATGGGCGCTCATTCCTATTGAGCCCCGGCCTGGGTTACCCCTCTGGGAGTGACGTCAGCCCTCACTTGCGTGTAGGAAAAAGCTCCCCTGCTGCCCGTGTCCTCTGTCAGGTCGTCGTGAACACAGACCGTGGTTGTGACTTCTGAGCACTGGCACCCCTCCCAGGTACTGAGTTCTCCACCTGGCAGTTACCTGTCTTTTTTTTTTTTTAATCTTATTTTTTAATTGAAGGATAATTGCTTTATAGAATTTTGTTGTTTTCTGTCAAACCTGAACATGAATCAGCCATTAGTATACATATATCCCCTCCCTTGTGAACCTCCCTCCCATCTCCCACCCCGTCCTACCCCTCTAGGTTGATACAGAGCCCTGTTGGAATTTTCTGAGCCGTACAGCAAATCAGATATCTCTATTTTCTTAATCATCAGTTGCACTAATGGCTATTTTGCTGTTTGTGTTTAGCATCGTCTTGTTCTCATCTCTAAAAGAGTAGCTTCTGAACAATCTGTGGAGATGTGGTTTTGCATCTTATGTCTGGGCAATGGATGGCCGGGCAGAGGGCAGAAGCAGCGACGGACCACAGAGGCAGGGAGGCTGGACGGCCTCCCCACAGCCCATGGCCTTGATGTGGGTCAGGGTTTAGGGGATTTCTGTGGGTCCAGTCCCTCCCCACTTTCCTTCCTGAGGCTGTAGGGTCGCTGCCCTTCCCAAAGCTGTTTACAGACACACGTGTCCATTCACCGGAGCGTCTCCAGTGGAGGCGGTTCCTACCCCACACGCGCAAGCACTGTTCACCGGGACCGGTGGTTGCGCTGTCGCTGGTGCGCACGGGGCAGGATGCTCCCGCGGGCTCGGCCTGACCATCTGCACGGCAGCTCAGCACCCCAGGCGAGTGGGGCTGTCCTCGGCTCCTGGGCACAGTGAAGAGTGCTGGTTTGGGTAACGGTTTACTTTGAAGAGATGTCTTAATTTTTAACTATAGGAACTGTTGTGAAGGGAAAGCATCTCTGTCAGCAGACACATTTTTACTCCTGAGGAGTGGCTCTTTGCCCCTCAAAAGTCAATGGGAGCCGTGGTGGGGCAGATGCTGCATCCTGCTGTCCCCCTGACCTTAGAGCCTCAGCCTTACTGAGTGCTCAGGGTTAACATAATTTCTTAGTGGTAGCCGAATCACATTAATAGTTAGTCCAAATGAGATGCTCTGAGAGAAGGAGGTTCCCTGTTCAACAGAGAGGGTGCCCCGCCGACCGCCCGGTTGGCTCTGGCCGCCCCTCTGCAATGCGGTCCTCCCAGTCCAGCTCCACCTGGACCCTCCCCTCCTGTCACCTGGCAGCACCACCTCCCCACCACCACTGCAGGGGCTGATTTTTGCAAGAATAGTGGCTTGTGGCTGCTGCACAGAGTCTGCTCTGGTGCCCGGAACGGAGCAAGGCCCCAACCAGCGGGTCAGCAGGGGAGTTGGCAGGCCCCTGGGGCTCTGCACAGCATCCTGGGGTCCTCTTCCGTTCATGCCTCCCCCATCCCCTCTGGCCTGCATCCATTCCTGCTTCCTCTTTATTCCTGTCCCACCCAGAATTCCTGCTGCGAGGTGTGTTCTATGCTTTATTCTCCAGCTTCAGCATCAGTCCTTTCGATGGATAGTCAGGGTTGATGCCCAAAGTCACAGCCTGCTGTGGCAGAACCCAGGTCTGCATACAGACGGCGCCACCTATTGCTGCTGCCTCTTCCAGCTCAGCGCTGGTCTCACCCTCTGACACACCAGCGTGTGCCGGCGGTGACATCTGCATCACCGGTCCATGCCCAACAGGATGGGCGCTGGGCCGGGAGTGCCTGCCAGACCAAACCCTGACCCTGCCCCCACCGTGTGCTCACCCGCAGGGGGCTGCCCAAGAAGGCCGGCAGACCTGCCAGGATGGCCTCCGACGAGGAGATCCAGGGCTCCAAGGACGCAGTCATCCAGGACCTGGAACGCAAGCTGCGCTTCAAGGAGGACCTGCTCAACAACGGGCAGCCGGTAGGGGTGGTAGAGGGCGGGGACACGGTGAGCAGGAGCAGGCGGTGGGAGCGGCCCCGGGGCGCCAGGCTGGGCCTCACCGGCGTCCAGGCTGGGCCTCACCCCACACCTGGCCTTCAGCCGAGCACCAGCCTCACAGCCCCCATGCGCCTCTCCAGGTTGAGGTTTGCTTGTGGAGGGGAGAGCATGGGGGCAGGCTTTGCTGCCTCCTTCCATGAACCATTCCTGGGGGCTGGGGGGCGTACGGCAGCTTGGAGGTAGCGGGTGCGGGAAGGCTGAGGCCACAGTAGCTCACCAAGCACCTCTGACACTGCAGAGGATCTGGACGGTCTGCAGCCACCGCGCCCTGATCACACCCAAGCTTGTCCTGCTTGGAAGCTGAGCAGGGTCGGGCCTGGCGAGTCCTCGGGTGGGAGGCGGAGAAAGGGAAGCAGTCCCGCTGGAGGGTGGGGCTGGGGGCTGTGGCCCATGGTCTGTCTCTGCCCAGAGGCAGTGGATTGGAACTCAGTTCTGGGCTCTCTGCCCTGCCCTGCTTCTGCAGACAAGGCCGTGCACCTTAGGAGGCCGTGCCCATCTGGTCTAGACTGTCCAGGTTCGGGTTCCGTTACCACACTTGTCCTGGTCTGTCGGGGCAGCTCAGTTCTGGACGGGAGTGGTCACTGTTCTGAGGCTGCGGGTTGTAGATGGACGAGGAGACGGTCCACACAGTCGCCTCCTCCACGGGCACAGTGCTTCCTTGTCAGGCGCTGGCTTGTTTTTTGGGCTCACTGCCCCTCATCACGTCCAAGTTCCTGAAGGGCATAGGCAAACGAGTCTAGGAAATGAGATTTCTTAGCCGTGGTCCAATGACCTGTGTGCTTTTCGGGGTGCATTGGCCTGGCTCTTGAGTAGAAGCAGAGACGGGCCTCTTGTGAAGTCTCCCTCAGCACCTTCTCCAGAGCGGGAAGCCTGCGTACTGACTCTGTTTTCTAGGAGCTGTGGTTATCCTGCCCTGATAAAGACGTGAGCACAGACCAGTTGGGTTGGGACGCTGGGGCCCAGAGGAGGGGGCTGGGTACTGATCTTAGTCACTGGGCTTAGACTGACATACTAAGGACACCGCACGCTACTCACCGCACTGAGACTTTCACACGGGGGAAAATATCCTCTCCCTGAAATAAGTGTTTGCATGTGCAATTGGACACGTTCTGGAAGTTTTCCCTGGCTCTGTCAACCAGAGCATTTGAAAGATTAAAACAAATACTATTATTATTACACTACATGTATTTATATCTTTTACATATATATGTCATATATCTCTTTTGCATAGAAGTATATATTATTTGTGTTTGTTCAGCAGTGAATGACATTTCCAATATTTTCTGTACATTTCCACATTTGAGAATTTTAAAAGGACAAGTAAGGTTTCTGTTCGTAGAAAATGTGACCATCAAACAGCTTTTTCCTGATGCGGCACGTGACTGTCCGCATTTCTGGCGTCTTCATATATGGACTTTATGTTCACACGGCACAGCAAGTGGTTCAGAAACACAGCAGTGAGTGAGTCTGGCTGCTGGCAGTGGCAGGTGTGTGTGACGAGGGCCTGAGTATCGAGTGATGCTTCCGCTCCAGAGGAATGGGGTGGCAGCAGACCGCCCTCCCCAAATATTAGGAAGGCTTTTTATGAGAGCAGGTGTTTAAAAAGGTATTTAAAACTGTGTCTGAAAGCTGAACCCGTGATTCTTTAACACATGTGAGAAACTTAAACAGCAGCGTGTCTGCATGCCACAGATGCCTGCCGCCACCTCTCCTCATCCACAGCCCCCTTTCCCAAAACAAGGTCATTGGAGCTTCAGGTCTGTTTGCCATTTGGCTTGTGTCCTGCTTCCCTTCCCGGTTTCCGCTGGGACTGAAAGCAGCAATTACTGGAAAGCAGCAGTTTACCCAGCATAGTTTCCTGATTAGAGAGTTTCTAGGAGAGTCTGTGTCTAGATTCAGAAGTTCGGAAGTTCATCTGAAATAACTTACACATTTTTTCAAATTTTATTTTGTGTTACTAATTATTCTCTATTTTGAATCAAAACTTAAATGCCCCAATGAATGGGCCGATGATCGTTTTGGAGCCAGCACTCGAGGGCACCCTTCAGCCCATCAGACAGAACGCGAGTGGGCCGTTTGGTTTGTGTTCAGCCCAAAGCCCTGGTCACCGAAGGCAGCAGCCTCGCCACCTTCGCGGGGGTAGGCCCGGGGCCGTGGGTAGCAGGTCAGCAGGCCGCATCCGGCCCCTCTGCTCGGTCAGGGTGTGCAGCTAGCCCTCGTGACTTCCTGTGCTTGCCTGCATTCACCCCCGTGCCTGGCCCCGGAGAAGGGCTCTCGGAGCAGCACTGCCCACCAGCCTCGGACTCCCTTCCCGGGCTTGGAGCTGTTCTGAAGCCTGTGATGGCTGTGACCGTTCCCATTCTGTAGACGGCGTCTTGCTGCGTAAAGGGCATTGCCTGCACATTTATCATCAGGCGTCAGTGCGTGACGCGCTCTTCGGTGACCTCTGCCCTGTTGCCTGCTCTGCTCTCCTTCAGTCTGCTCTGTTAGTTGATGGCTCCCGGGATGGGCCACCCTGACTCTCAGCACAGACTCAGGACTGGAGGGCGGGGGGAGCAGGTGAACACAGGGGGCAGGGGGCTCCTGTCTGCACAGGTGTCCGGAGGTGGAGAGGAGTGGACAGAGAACCACACACCCGTTTGTTCTTTGCATCCGTGTTCTCAAGGCGCTGCAGCAGTGTGATTTTTCTGACCCGTGTGGCTTCTTTGCTTAGAGGTTGACCTATGAAGAAAGGATGGCTCGGCGGCTGCTGGGTGCTGACAGTGCGACTGTCTTCAACGTCCAGGAGCCAGAAGAGGAGGCGGCCAACCAGGTACACGACCCTCCCGGCTTCCCGGGAGAGCAGAGTGTTCTCCACCCGCCACCCCCAGCCTCCCTAGGGACGCGGTCCTGCGGCCAGCTCTGTGCAGAACCAAGGGTGGGTCACAGGCTGCCTTTGGCCCGCGGCTGGTGAGCATGCCCTGTGTTCAAGGGGTGATGGAGTTACTTCCGTCGATGACACAGGTCCTTTTTGTCTTATCCATTAGTTTCTCTTCTTTCAAGTATCTTTCTGATTTCCCTGTCCTGTGCTGTAATGCAAAACAGGTTTGTGTGGAGGAGCATACGTTCACTGAAATTGTGTGAAATCACTCGTGACTATTTTCAGTTACATTCTTAATATCTCATCCAGGGAAGTATCTCTGTACAGAAAAGAATGTTTTTCTCCCCAAATGGAGTTGAAAATTAGTACTGAGCAGGGAATCTGCTTTGGCCCCTGCTAACACCAGAATCACTTCATGGCTTTGCTGTGAGCTGTTTATCATCTCCACTGGTTCTGTTTGGAGTCTCCATATGTGCTGAATAGTTTTAAGATAAAAGAAAGCTTTAGAACACAAGTTTAAAGGATCAAGTAAACTCTTTCTCCTGTCTATTGAGAAATGGATCAGCCTTCAAAATCTGAAAGTTTTTCTGTGTTAAATATTGCTCCCACCAGAGTTTCCCTTAAAGCTGGAAGTCGGGTTGGATTCTTGCAGCCTCTCTCACTGGGCTTCACTCCTCCTTTTCTGCTGTTTCAGGACCGCTGGCCATCTCGTGCTTCTGTAGAGAGCCCTCTGGACGGTCAAAAGGTCACCTTTGCCTCTGTCCCCCTCCCGGCCCTTCCGTGTCCGTGTCCTCTGCTCTCCCTCGTGCGTGTGTGTCTGCCCCTCCTGCCACACGACAGTCGCTGACGTGCTGACCACGTCTGCATCCATTCAGTGTCAGATCGCTACAGCGCGCTGCAGTGTGATTTGTCACGTCGTTTATTTGCAGACTTGAATTTTCTTCTGTCCTTTATGAATACTCTGAATGTTAAATTGTGAGAAGTTTCTCATTTGTTAAAATTCGTCTAGGAGAAAAAAGAGCTAATTCTTAAACTGATTAATTTGATAATAGTTAGACAAAGCTATTTGTGTTATTTCCTGCAGTTTTATTCATACTGCTGAATTTCTTCCTTCACGCCAACAGACTTTTTTGGGTTTTGGGGCATGCCCTGTGGCATGTGACATCTTAGCTCGAACCCTGCCCCCTCCACTGATAGCGCCAAGTCTTAACCACTGGGCACCAGGGAAACCCCACGCCAGACTGTTTGTTAAAGATTGAGTAACTTTAAGAGAAAACCTTGTTTGAAACAACCTTTCATTTAATATTAAATAGAAAATGGGCTGCCTTTTCTTTTCTATACTTCATGAGCAAGAGGTCTCTTGGTACCCCTTCATTAGCAGAGGATGCTGGCGGGCACTTGATGCCTATTTTTTTAACCACGTTTGACTGGACTGTCAGTCCTCTTCTTTGTTTAAAGGGGGTGGAGAATGGTTATCGAGAGCTGGGGAGCTGAGGGAGAGTTGGAGGCTGGGTGGCGAGGACTTTCAGGAGAAGGGAGTAAGGTACCATTTCTCCATCACCCGCTGGAGGAAAGGCCAGGTGAGCCGCAGCTGCCCATCAGGGAGGCGCCCGCCCTCAGACAGGGACGGGTCAGCGTGGCATCAGTGCTTAACGTTTATGAGCAGTTTAGTTGCCTTTTTTTTTCCTTCTCCCCATTCTAAGAAGAGAAAGAAACTCGTTCTAGCTGTGTGGCTGCAGTGTTTTTGGTTGATAAGACTTGAGGATGGTTTGAAACAGCACGCGTCCTTCCAGGAGTTGTTTGTTTCCTGTGGGAGTGACTGGGCTGCAGACCCGTCGAGTTCTGTAGTAAACACATCGCGGTCCTCTGGGAGCCTGACTGGAGAGGGGCTGAGTCCGGTGGGGCAGTGTGTACCTCGAGGGGCCCAGTTGGTGACGCAGCCCCTCCGTCTGACTCAGGAGTACAAGGTCTCCAGCTGTGAGCAGAGGCTCATCAGTGAAATCGAGTACCGGCTGGAGCGGTCCCCTGTGGAGGAGTCAGGGGACGAGGCCCCCTGCGGGGACACGTCTGTGGAGAGCGGAGTGGCCCCCTGCTTTGAGGTGAAGCTGAAGCATTACAAGATCTTTGAGGGTATGCCTGCAACGTTCACATGCAGAGTGACTGGCGACCCAAAGCCCAAGGTGAGTGGAGATACAGCCTCTTCAGAGCTGCATGCCCTGAGGATGGGCCTCGCTTCCAGCCTGCAGGGTGTGTGGTAGGAGGATAAGTGCCGGCATTGAAACTGTGAAAGTGTCAGTCACTCAGTCATGTCCTAGTGTCTGCGACCCCAGGGACTGCAGCCCGCCAGGCTCCTCTGTCCATGGGATTCTCCAGGCAGGAATACTGGAGTGGGTTGCCATGCCCTCCTCCAGGGGATATTCCCGACCTAGGGATTGAACTCACATCTCCTGCATTGCAGGGGGATCCTTTACTGTCTGAGCCACCAGGAAAGCCCCTAGACTAGGATGGGATTGGACAGAATAGGGTAGGATAGAATGGGACCTAAGAGGGCAGGACAGCTAGACTAGGAGACTAGCTGGCAAGGAGCTCACACCCTCCCCTCTCTCACTCACATGGAGTCACCGTTGGGACACCCAAGGTGCCCATGTTGGGCTCAGCTCCAGCAGGTTGACAAGCTTTCCCACGGCTCGAGGGCTGTGGTGGCCAGGCCTGAGCTTGAACCCGCCTGTGCTCTGTACTGTACAGAGCAGTGAAGCTGCCACTGCTGATGGGACTCATGTCTTTACTCCACAAAGCCAAGGCCTCCTGTGTATACAGAGGCGGAGGGGGCAGGGATACCACAGCTGGGGCTGGCCGGGCCAGAGCCCTGTCTTGCCGGCACATGGGGACACTGGGTGGAGGCTGGCCCTCTCTTTAGACAGAGGCTAGGATCACCGCTCACGGCCCGATGGAACAGCACACGGGACTGCACGTTTCCCGAGGACTGGAGAGAAGACAGTAAGAGAGGCACAGGGAGAGTCGGAAGCTCCCCCTTGACGCTCTCCCAGGACAGTCTGCCCTCGGCAGGCTTGTCCCCTTGAAACAGGAGAAGACTGAGGCGAATCTCTGGTTCACACTGTTTTCGTCTCCGAGCAGTCTTGGTAGAATGTTGGCACTGTCTCTTAATTTGGGCTTCCCTGGTGACTCAGATGGTATAGGATCCACCTGCAATGCGGGAGACCTGGGTTCAGTCCTTGGGTCAGGAAGATCCCCCGGAGGAGGGCATGGCAACCCACTCCAGTACTTTTGCCTGGAGAATCCCCATGGACAGAGGAGCCTGGCGGACTGCAGTCCATGGTGTCGAGAGTAGTCAGACGTGACTGAGCAGCTCAGCACAGTACGTCTCTTAATTCTTAGCTGAAAGTTGTCTTCTAAGTATAATACAGGTGAAAAATAGGATTAAAGGGAAAAAAGAATTCTAAAGAACTGGCATAGCAGCAGGAATGTGAAAGCGAGAAATTATATACTGGTCAGAGCTTCTTTGTTCCAGGAAATAATCCAACCAGTAAGAGCTTGATAATTATGAAGTGTCAGCCTTTATGTAATTTAGCTTTTAGAATTGAAAGTTGCTAGTCTGTTTCGATGGTGACCTTTTCGGTTCTGGAGACTGGTAATATTGGTAACATAGTTTCCATAGAAGCTAGGGAGGGAAGAGCCACAGTTCTCAGACCCTCCTTGTTGGTGCTTACTTAGTGTGGTCTCTTTGTGACCTTTCCTGTCTTAGACGTGGAAGGTTTAAGAACAGTTTTTCAGATTCAGAGGCTTTGGCAGGAGCAGCAGTGAAAGGCCAGCTGTGGTCTCAGCTTGCCAAGGGAGGTACATGCAGGAGGAAGCTCATTCTACGGGAGGCTATGAAGTAGGCTTCCTCTGCTGGGAATGTTAGGAGTGCCCTGGGCTGCAGGGAACAGAGGTGACCGCATCCTACTTTAAAAGCGAGGATGTCATTTCCTCCAGCCAACACAGCGTACTGGCTGTGTTGGGGCTGCGGATCTGTGACCATCACTATGGCCTCTCTTCTGCTGTGAAGTTCATGACCAGCTCAGATTTAACCACCGAAACGTGAGAAACCAATGGACCTGGGATCTTGCTTAAAGGTGAGAGAGGAGAGGAGGGACCTTAGAAGAGATGGTTTGACCATTTAGAACGTTTCTGTCTAATCAAGATGTACTTTTATTGTATTTTTCACAATTTTCTATCACTCCAAGTTAAAGTATTATTTGAAAATTAGTGTACGTTTAAATACTGCTGTGTTTAACATAGTGGGGAGAGCTGGTGAACTGTAATCTTCAACCCTGTGCCCCCACCTGCACCCCCACCCTCCCTCGCACCCTGTTCTGTTTGTCTGACACAGACGAGTTGACTGGACTTGAGGGTCTGCTTTTTTTCATCTTGAGATAATGTTTTTACCTTTAAAAGTGATACATGTTCACTTGGGACATTTGAAAACAGAAGCAAAAAGAAAACTGGGATGCCAGCTGAGAAGTCATCACTGTCTTCCATGTAAATAATGGATGAATGTAAATGCCACTTATGTATGTCTTTTATGTATTTATTATTTTATTAATAATTTAATGTATTGTTAATATATCTTATTTTAATTTTATTATTTAAAATATACACTTTAATACTTTATTATTTGGCGGCACCATGTCTTAACTGCAGCATGCAGGATCTGTGATCTTAGCTGGGGCAAGTGGAATCTAGTTCCCTGACCAAGGTTTGAACCTGGGCCTCCTGCACTAGGAGTGAGGAGTCTTAGCCACTGGACCACCAGGGAAATCCCTATCCGTCTTCTAGAAAGAAAGAGAATGTGTAATTCCTGAAGCTAGACTAGAAGTAGCCTGTCTGCTGTCTCCCCTTGTCCCTCGGAAGTCAAGGCCCTGCCCAGGTGTCCAGTCTCCCGTTCTGTCGCAGGAGCTCAGAGCAGCCCCCACCCACCCCCCACACACAGGCCTCACCTTCTCTCTGCCTCCTCCCGCAGATTTACTGGTTTAAGGATGGAAAACAGATCTCCCCCAAGAACGATCACTACAGCATCCGCAGCGACCCCAACGGGACCTGCTCCCTGCACACTGCAGCCTCCACGCTGGAGGACGACGGCAATTACACAGTCATGGCCGCCAGCCCTCAGGTGGGAAGCGTGGGTGCCCGTGGCTCTGCTCTGCCCTGGTGCGGGCCCCGGGCGGGGAGGTGGCTCGCCTGGTGCCCCGTGTCCTCTGTCCCGGCAGAGAGGTTTCCTTTCCTGAGTGTTCATTTCCTCCATTAGACGTTTGTGTGCACGACGCATAGATGTGCACCATTTGTGTCCACAGTGTCGAGAGGCTGCTGTGCACACCTCTCCTGGGGGTGGGACTGCCGTTCCTGGAAGGACAGGGTCCCGAGACACAAGATGAGCCAGTGAACAGATGCACAGACCATGTGATTTCATGAAGAATCACATTCCCAGGAGAGAGGGGAGTGAGGGGCGTGTGTGCGATGTGGTAGGAAGACTCAGAAATTAAATATTTAGAAGAAATACATGCACACTTACTTCAGTGGAATTTAAATAACCTGTAAGTCTGGACAGATTTCAGTTTTGATAGAGCATAAATGCAGCACTCAGGATTTTGGTTTGTTTTCTCTTGTGTTGGCCTTTAGATTTAGGGTCAAAAAATTAATTGACTACTTAGAATTTAGTAGGCTGCTACTGGCTACCAGGTTCCAACTGAAGCCTGCAGAGTCCTTTTCATAGAATATCTTGTATATTTTAGGAGCTGTACTGGATCCACAGACACGTGTAAGAAGTGGTTTTGTGCCTTAAACACTTGACAGGGTACTTTACAAAGTCAACAGAAAGCATATAATCGGTTGTGTCCGACTCTTTGCAACCCCATGGACTATACAGTCCATGGAATTCTCCAGGCCAGAATACTGGAGTGGGTAGCCTTTCCCTTCTCCAGGGGATCTTCCCAACCCAGGGATCGAGCCGGGGTCTACCTGCATTGCAGGCAGGTTCTTTACCAACTGAGCTATCAGGGAAGCCTGTAAATAACACACTCTTTTTAAAAAGAAAGCTAACAGTTTTAATATGTACCTAATGGAGATTGCTCACAAGTCATCCTTTTTAAAAAAATCTTTGATGTATTTGTATCATTCTATATTTCATTATTTCTTTTGAAAGAAGCATTCGGTGTTAGGAAATGATACAGGTAATTTTAGCAACGCTTGCACACTTCTGCAAGTGCAGACAGTGTTGCAGACAGTGTTTTCCTGTCCTAAGGCTACAGTGTCACTTAAAGATACCTTACTGCAGCAATGTTAAACTTAGAGCAAACTGAAGTCTCACAGATTTCACCACAACCAGGGTGCGATCTGGGACAGCCGACTCCGTACTGACCAGGAACAGTTTTCCAGTTCATGCACCTTCTTGAGGCGCTGATGTTTCAATCAGTGAATACATGAGCTCTGAAAAGCAGTCCCAGTCATGATCTTTACTAAACAGTCAACGTTTGAATGCTTGTTGGTGTTCATGTTGGTGTGTTTGAGGGAATGAAAGTGACTTTTTTTTTAATTGTATTTTTAGTATGCTTCCTTGACTGTTACTAACCAATTCCCATCTTCTGTTTTCTTCCTCTTAAAAAAGTAGTGGAGAACTCAGTAAAACCCAGAATTTCCCTTCCTGTTGGGGCCTTTCTTCCTCTTGTGCCCTGAGAAGTCTGGGGCGGGTGATGGAGGTGGAGTTCACTGTGTTCCTTCCAGTCACCACTACTGGGCTTCTGCTGTTCTTGTCCAGGCGTTTTGCCTGCTGCGTGTTCTGAACTTTTGTTGGAGTGAGCACTTTTAAAGAACAGAATAACGCAAACATCAGACTGCAGTTTGGAGTCTGTGTGTGTCCTTCAGGTGATGTCACACCTTGAGGGGCAGTTCCCAGCCAGCGTGGCTGAATCAGGACTGCACAGCTGGGGCAAGGGTGTGGGCTTAGCTAAAGATCCACTCCCCACCCCCACAGCCTGGGTGGCGGGAGCCACACCAGGGCCAGGAGGAGGCCCCCACCCTCACCTGGGGCCCTGAGCTCTGCTGCCTCAGCGGAGAGCCAGCCACGCCCTGTAGATCACCTCGTCTGATTCTTCATGCTTTACCTCTTGGAGACAAAGAGATGGGCAGTGACCATTTACATCAGGGCACCAGAAACCCACTTTTCCTTTTTAGTCTGTTTATTTGGCCGTGCTGGGTCTGTTTGAGGCATGCAGGGTCATCGAGCTTTAGATGCAGCGAGCAGAATCTTAGTTGTGGCATGTGGGATCTGGTCCCCTGACCGGGGATGGAACCCGGACCCCTGCATTGGGAGCGCAGAGTCTCAGCCCCTGGCCACAGCGAAGGAGCCTGGCTTTCCTGACAGTGTCTCCATCCCGCCTGTGGATTGAGCAGACAGCAGGGGGACCACTCCGGGCTCCAGAGGCTCCCCTGCCAAAGCAGGTCCTCATGCCGGAATCCTGCTGTCTCTAGAGGTCTGATCTACCAGGATTCTCATTAACGGGGTGTGTTCTTATCACTAAACTTCTCCTTTCCTACCTGAATGACCAAGAGGCAGGCGTCAGAGGGGAGGCTCCTAAGCAGTCTGGGGAGATCCTGAGAGTGGATGTGGGCCTCCGACTGACGTTGCTATGCGTTTGGGGTTTGTGGTGCTTGACAGCCGCTCCTGTGAGCTTCTGGGCACGTCTCCTGGTGGGTTAGTTCAGGGGTGAAACGCCTTCTCATCCCCGGTCTTCAGTGGCAGGTCCGTGGACACATGCCACACGTGAGCTTTGTGAGTCGTCCAAGACTGTGCGTCCAGTTTTTTGAGAGGTTGGGATGAGCTTCCTGCCCACTTAGGAAAACAAAACGGCATTTCAGCCACAACCCGCGAGAGCCCGAGTCTCTGCCTGATCCTTGGTGCATGCTGTCACTTGTTGCCATGGGAACGCGGTGATAGAAGCACCTCACACTGCATGTCGTTGCTACTTGCTCGGTCACGTCTGGCTCTGTGGCCCCGTGGATGGCAGCACGCAGGGTTCCCTGTCCATGGGATTCTCCAGGCAAGAATGCTACCAGTTCCTCCTCCAGGGGATCTTCCCAACTCAGGGATCAAACCCCTGTGTCTTACATCTCCTGCATTGCAGGTGGGTTCTTCACCTCTAAGCCACCATGGAAGCCCAGCACTCCATAAACTCAGCTTTATAAACAGTTGCTGTGGTATAGTAAATGGCTCTGCCAGTCTTGTAATCGGTGAATTAAAAAATGGTTTAAAAGGAACATGATGTAAATAGGTACTGGAAAAAAATCTCAAAAGTAAAAGCTAAGTTTTCCAGGATCGTAAAGCACAGACACACACATGTGCTTCCAGTCCCAGACACATAGCGTGGGGCTGCCTGGCGTGGGCTCCTTGACGCCCTTTGGTGCCATGATTTTCTTCCATGTTCTAGAAGGATTCGTGTTTGGAAGGGGGACAGCACCATCTCCCTTTTCTCACACTCCGTGGCTTCCACAGTGTGACTCAGGGAAGGAGGAAAAGGCTTATGGAAACTGGGCTGAGTCATGGAGCGTGAGCGGCTGAGCTCTCCAGGCAGGGAGAGATAAGTCCTAAGAGTAGCCATGAGAGAGGACGAGAAGCACAGAGGGAGGCGAACACGGCCAGCAGTTTATTTCATAGGCGGCTTTCCCGCTTGCTTGGTCTTCGGGAATAAGAGGCATGTGAGGTGTTGTTGACAGGTTTCCATGGGGATGCACTCAGCACTGGGCGTGCTGTGGCCACAGAGCATCCCTGCCTGGCGGCTCCCAGGAGACAAGCAGCCACAGGGTTAGTGAGGTCAGGAGGGGCTGTGCCACGTCCCCCTGTGCCAGACCGGGACCGCAGGGCCCCTCCCTGCCGAGTCTCGCCCCTCCTGAAGGCACGGCGGAATGCAGACGCAGATGTTTGGCTTTGTTCTGCTGCGTTGCTAGGTCCCCAGTCCTGCCTGGGGCTGGAATGGCCGTGGTGGTTTGTGCTTTCTCCAGCTGTGCTGTGTGTCTGAGCAGCTGGCTGTCCTAGGCCCTGGGCCCTCAGTTAGGCTCTGTGAGCCAGGACAGGCAGATGCTGTTTGCACAGTAGGTGAAGAACCAGCCTTGCCAGTCATCACGTGTGCCTGACAAGCCGGGCATCTCGTGCAGAACCACCTTCAGAGTTCACACTCGGAACTCATGTCAGCTTTCAGCCAAGGACTTGGTAGGAACAGAGGAGCTGCGGGCGGCAGAGTCACACTCAAAAGACTGGCTTGTTGGTGACCTTTGTTTCAGCTTTACAGGGTTTCCTGGCTCCTTCCGAGCTTCACTTCACACATTGACTTCTGTTATTCCGTCATGTGTTAATCAGACAGTTAAAGTGAACAGACAGCATTGAGGGGGCTCTGCAGCCTTTGATGAAGCAGCAAAGCAGAAAACAGGGAAACCCTCTCCTGAGGACAAGGGGCGCTATCCGTGTGAACGCACAGCTCTTGTCCTCAAGCTCCGGAAAGAACCATCAGGCTTCCACGTCCAACAGGACAAGCTGCGATGACTCGTCAGCTGTGCGATTTGTAACAGGCTCTTCTAGGCAGGCGCTCCTACACAAGTACACGTGGGACGGGTCAGTGGACTCTCGGGTGTCAGGCTGTGCTGGGGAGTCCCTGGTGTGTGCCAGGGTCAGCACGGGAGACTTTGTCATGTGGCCAGAACCTGAGACGCAGTCGCTGCAGGGCGGGAGTCATTCCGTCCCGAAGCGTGCTGCACGGTACTTGGTACTTGCGGGAGTGGTGGCCTCAGTGAAGGAGGGGCCTTCCTCACGGTTCAGGGCCACGCGAGCTGTGTGTTCCCAGCAGCCGTTCCTCCTGGGGCCTGCTCACCCTCCTCTCTGCACTGTTGGTGTGAGTCTGCGCCTTTCCTGGGGCCTGATGTGCAGGGCCCCTCCCTGCATCCTGCTGTAGCGCCTCCCTCCATGTCCCCCGCCAGCGTCCTCTCCCCCCTCAGCCCACTGACAGGGGAGCTCAGAAGGCAGTTGCGAACACATGCGACCTCAGCTCTGGCCTCCCGTATGTAGGCCACTTGGGATGACAGTGGGGGTCAGTGGTCAGCCACGACGTGAGTGCACACAGGGCAGCTGGGAGCTCGAATTCACCGAGGACAGGAATGAATGATCAGTCCGCTCCTTAGGTTCCTGCCCTGGCTCCTCCCTTTCGGACGTCGTCAGAGTTTAGAAGTCTGTCTGCTCGTGCCCCTGAGCCTTGAGAGGAGCAAGTGGAGGAGAGAATCTTCTTTGCTGTTCTGCCAGCCGTGGGGAGAAGGAGGCGCCTGGGCCAGAAAGCTGTAGCCCCTGGGTCCTTTATTACTGTAGTCGGGCCCTCGGCACTGCTACATGCCCCTAAGACAGCACGTATCAGAGTTCTGTTGACAGATACGGTAGTGCATGAGCCATGCTTTGTGACTACTGTAGACGGGGTATAAGCAACAAAAATGTTGACTCATGTTTTATACCTGAAGCTAATATTAAGTCCACTATATTTCAGATGAGATTGGGTGTGTTGGGCAGGGTGATTGTAAACCCATCAACTATAGTTCAAATTAAAAATGTTTTAAAGATTTTCATTAGATAGCTTATCTAACTAACTTTTATCATCTGACCCTCACGTTTCAGGCATTTGCTTCCGGTTCATAAATCTCAAATGTGCTCATTTCATGGGAAGAATGTTCATGGGTAGGAGACCTTGGCGAGTGACAGTTAATTCATAGGGGGTCGTCGTCTTAAACGGCACCCTAGATGAAACAGTAAAGCCGAGCCATGCGTCGGAGGGGGACCTTCTTACCCAAGTGCTTCGGATGAATGTGGAGTCACACGTTGAGTCCTGGGGGCGGGTGGGGGCTGGCGCTGGCGCAGCCCGGGGGCCTGGGGAGACGGCGCTGGCTCGGGCGCCATTCACCGCTGTGATCCTGTCCCCGTAGGGCCGCGTCAGCTGCACGGGGCGGCTGATGGTCCAGGCGGTGAACCACAGAGGCCGCAGCCCCCGCCCGCCGGCCGGACACCCTCACGGCAGAAGGTACGTCCCATGCCCTTCCCGGGCGTTGCTGGAGTCTCGCTGGCTCCTAAACCCGGCACCATCAGCGCTCTGGGGAGGCCACAGAGTGGGCACCTGAGGGGAAGCCTGGGGCTCCCTGCGGCTGGGGTGGGGACACCGGCTAGGAGGCGTGCCGTGTGGCAGCTGCATCACCACAGGGGTGCCCAGGCCTGGCCTCGCGTCCCTCACTGCTGCCCTCGAGACGGGCCTCTGGTTGCCTGTGGCCACCTTGTGCCTGAAGGTTCGTGCTCTCGTCACTAAGTGCACAAGTTTACTCGAGCCCCAGACCTCAAGGTCATACTGGTCACATTTTAGACACTTTCCGTACCTGCAGACCCCCCGGGACATGCGAGCATGCGCGGGGCATGTGGTGCCCAGTGATGGGTGCGGCTTAACAGGAGCTGGTGGACTGGTCGCCTGGGCACCCTGCCAGGGGATTCCAGGTGGGCTGGGGTCCTAGAGGGCCACAGAGGGACGGGAGGACACGCCAGAGAAGCCTCAGGAGGAGCAGAAACAGCAAGGAGCTCCAGGCCTCGGGCTCGCAGCTGTGATGCTGGCCTCCAGGGCAGGACCCATGCACAGCGTCACCTGTGCCAGCTGCAAGCACAGCACCGCAGAGCAAGTCCATCTTCTCCTGCTTTTCCGGGGCCTTCAATACATTTCAGGTGTTCATGGGTCCCTGCTTCCTGGAGGAGCATCGTGCTCGTAAACTAGATCTGATGGCTGAACTTTATGTTGAAGGGTGGATAATTCTAGCCCATTATACTAATTTTTCTTTTGTTTTGCTTTTTCTAGTTAAGTGTTTCATAACTTAACTTTCTGATGATCACTGGCAGAGTTAGTTTGAACATCTTGCCCTTTGATTATTATATCTTCGCTGCAATCACTTTAAGTCATTTTACTGTTAAAGGTGCCTCTAGAAACATACTCAAAAGCAAGAAAGATGCACAAAATCTGGGAGATTCACACAATTTTATTTTAAAGCAAAAAATAATTGTCTTTTAGGTACATGGATAATGGATGCAGAAGACCTGCCTAAAAATTCAGTTGTTTTCCTGGTTAATATGAAAAGGAATTTTTATTAGAAATATATTAATTTTTTAAAAAATAATAAGAACTTCTGATTTCCTACACTTTCACTTACAGTTACAGTTATTGATACTGAAAGTGTTTGGCAGGAAATGAATTACTAATTCTCATACAGTTCTCATTCCACTTTAAAAATATTTTAAAACTTTCTTTAACCTATTTTTTCCCCATTTCCCAGTTCATGATTTATCCTAGTCATAAGGGTTAGGATAGCAGATTAAGATCTCCAATTAGCAGACTATTAAATTTATATTAAACTCCCAAATGAAACAAGATTTTTCCTCCTGACTTTTTTAATGGTGTAAACGGTTGAGATTAGGGATCAGGTAAGCAGGTAAGGAAACTGTGTTTTTTGCCCCGTGTTTAGAAAGCAGGTGACTGGGACTCTAGAAATGGCCTGCCATCTCCCGTCTCTCGGTCTGTTTACCTGTGTCATCTGTCTGCCCCTCCCCCGCCTCCCGTACGGTGACTCTCTGGTCTGAAGGCCGCGCTCAAGGTCCAGGGACAGTGCTGACGAAGGGGAGCCCATCCAGGAGCGCTTCTTCCGCCCACACTTCCTGCAGGCTCCCGGGGATCTGACCGTGCAGGAAGGCAGGCTCTGCAGGATGGACTGCAAGGTGAGTGCGTGCGCCCAACCTTGTGTCTGTGTCTCTCTTCTCTGGTTTTGCCCCATTGATTGACCTTAAGTTTAAATTTCACCTCTGAAGTATGAATGTTTTATAAAATTATTTGGGCTCCCTCTGCTGGTTATCTCTGGAATTACAGAACATAAACGTGAGGCGCTTAGAGTTTACTCTGGACTTACAGAAATGTTTAGAAAGGATAAATGAATTCTTAACAGGAGTTTATTTTCCAGAGTAGTTCTTTTTTTATTATTTTCATTTTACGTTGTAGTATAATTGATTTACACTATTGTGTTAGTGTCAGGTGTACAGCAAAGTGATTCAGTGACACACATATCTTTTCAAGTTTTTTTCCCATTTACGGAGTGTATACTGCAGGTCCTTGTTGGTTATCAGTTTTAAATATACTACTGTTTATATGTCCATCTGAATCTCCCAATTTATCCCCTCCCTGCTGTGTGGGTGGTAAGTCACTTCACTTGTATTCGAATCTTTGTGACCTCCATGAACTGTAGCCCACCAGGCTTCTCTGTCCATGGGATTCTCCAGGCAAGAATACTGGAGCAGGTTGCCATTTCCTTCTGCAGGGGAACTTTCTGACTGAGGGATCAAACCTGAGTTTTCTTATGTCTCCTGCATTGGCAGGCATGTTCTTTACCATAAGAGCTACCTGGAAAGCCATACCTATTCTCCCATGGTAACCATAAATTCATTGTCTAAGTCAGTAAGTCTGTTTCTGTTTTATAAATAATTTCATCTGTATCATTTCTTTCAAGATTCTGTATATATATATATGTGATATCCTATTTGTCTTTCTCTTTCTGACTTACTTAAATGACAGTCTCTAAATCTACCCAGGCTATGGCAAATGACATTTATTTCATTCTTTTTATGACTGAGTAATTACTCCTTGGAAGGAAAGTTATGACCAATCTAGGTAGTATATTAAAAAGCAGAGACATTACTTTGCCAACAAAGGTCCATCTAGTCAAGGCTGTGGTTTTTCCAGTGGTCATGTATGGATGTGAGAGTTGGACTGTGAAGAAAGCTGACCGCCGAAGAATTGATGCTTTTGAAGTGTGGTGCTGGAGAAGACTCTTGAGAGTCCCTTAGACTGCAAGGAGATTCAACCAGTCCATTCTAAAGGAGATCAATCCTGGGTGTTCATTGGAAGGACTGATGCTGAAGCTGAAACTCCAATACTTTGGCCACCTCATGTGACAAGTTGACTCACTGGAAAAGACTCTGATGCTGGGAGGGATTGGGGGCGGGAGGAGAAGGGGACGACAGAGAATGAGATGGCTGGATGGCATCACCGACTCGATGGACATGAGTTTGAGTGAACTCTGGGAGTTGGTGATGGACAGGGAGGCCTGGCGTGCTGTGATTCATGGGGTCGCAAAGAGTGGGACATGACTGAGTGACTGAACTGAACTGAAGATTCCATTTATATAGGTACCACTCCTTCTTTACCTGTTCCCGTCAGTGGACATTAAGGTTGCGTCTTGGTCCTGGCTGTTGTAGATAGTGCTGGTGTCAAACTGGAAGCCTTTTTTTGGGTTTGTAAATTAGAGTGAAATGTGCTACAAGAAGCCACCAAAAACTTGTGTCTCGTTACTTCTTTTAATTTTTTTAACATGTGTGTGTATATATGTATGTATGTATGTATGTATTTGGAGTAATGTGGATTTACAGTGTCATGTTTGTTGTAGGTATACAGAATCTTACTCAGTTATAAGTGTAGATACTCATCTTTGGGTTTTTCCCATTTGCAGGCTTTTACACAATGTTTAGTACACCTCCCTTGCTATAGAGTAGGTCTGTGTTGATTATATATTTGCATGTGTGAGTCAGTGCCAGCCTCCTAATATACCCTTCCATCTCACCTCTCCCCTTTGGTAACCATAAGTTGGTGTTTCTAAGTCTGTACATCTCTTCTACGTTTGTAAATTAGTTAATTGGTATCCAGTTCCACACTCCACCTGTAAGTGAGACCACATGATATTTGTTTTTCTCTTTCTGACTGACTTCACTTTACTGTGATTATCTCTCGGTCCATAGGTTACAGCAAGTGGCATTATTTCATTCTTTTTCATGGCTGAATCATACTTGCTCATGCAAATGTATCACTTCTGTTATTTTTATAATCGGAGGATACTGGCTTTACAGCGTTGGGTTTCTGCCCTGCAACCACGAGAGTCAGCTGTAACTGCATGTTGACCCCCTCCTGCTCACCCCCACCCCACCCCACCCCTCTCGGTCATCACAGCGCCCTGAGCTGAGCTCCCTGTGCTCTGCAGAGCTTCCCGCCGACTCTCTGTTCTACAACGTGGTCGTGTGTCTGTGTTAATCCTACTCTCATCTGTCCATCGCACTCTCCCCTTCCTCTCCCCGTGTCCGTAAGTCCGTTCTCTGCAGTCTGAATCTCTGTTCCTGCCCTGCAAATAGGTTTATCAGTACTTTTTCTAGACTCCATATTTATGTGTTTTGTATATATATGCATTCGTATGCGGTATTTGTTTCTCTGACTTCACTCCGTGTAACAGACTGTATTCACACCGCATAGTTTCATCCACATCTCTACAGATGACCCGGTTTTATTCCTTTCCGTGGCTGAGTGGCATTCCACCGTGTGTGAACGTCTGCCGCCCACTCGCCTGTCGTCGGGTGGCGAGGTCTCCTCCGTGTCCTGGCTGTCGTAAACAGCGCTGCAGTTCACCGTTGGGCGCACTTTGAATTCTGTTTTGTTTTTTTTTTTTCATTCTTTTTCCACATATGCTCTTGGGAGTGGGCTGCTGGATCATGTGGTGGCTCTACTTGAACACTGTAAAGACACTTCCGTACAGTTCTCTACGGGGCTGTTTCCATGCCGTCCCACCAGCACAGCACCTTAGGAGGGCCCCCTTTGCCTAACCCCACCCTTGTGTTTATTGTCTTTAGGCTTTTTGACAGTGGCCATTTTGACTGATGTGAGGTAACACCTCGCATCTTTTATTTGCCTTTCTCTAATAGTTTAATTTTAATTTCTCTAGTATATTTAGTTGAGCATCTTTTCATGTGCTTCTTGGCCTCCTGTATGTCTTCTTTGGGGAAATGTCTGTTTAGATCTTCTATCCATTTTCTGATACTGAGCCTCGTGAGCCGTTTGTAAATTTTGGAGATGAATCCCTTGTCAGCCGCATCATTTGCTACATAATTCTTTCCACAGTGTAAGTATGCAGATGTCAGTGTGTATATTTATATGCGTGTATTTATCGTGGGTCTGTAAGAATTCACACAGACTACCTCTAAAATGACATTTTAGTTACAGAACCAAAATGAATACAAACGTAAATATGCATATACAGAGTCAAAAGGGGAAATTTTATTTTAATCAGGTGATACCAAGGGATTACTACTAATTTTAGTTTTATGTGTAAAAGTGAAAGCCGTTCAGTCATGTCAGACTCTTTGCAACCCCATGGATGAGTGTACACCACGTGCCAGAATACTGGAGTAGGCAGCCTTTTCTTTCTTCAGGGGATCCTCACAACCCAGGGATCAAACTCAGGTCTCCTGCATTGCAGGTGGATTCTTTACCAGCTGAGCCACTAGGAAAGCCCAAGAATACTGGAGTGTGTAGCCTGTTCCTTCTCCAGCGGATCTTCCCAACCCAGGAATTGAACTGGGGTCTCCTGCATTGCAGGCAGATTCTTTTCCAGCTGATCTGTCAGGGAAGCCCTAGGGAACTGTGAATGTGTGAAAAAAATCTGCTTTTTTTAAAGAATGATCTTTACTCCCCGACCAAGGACTGAACCTGAGCCCCATGCAGTGACGCACAGACTCTACACTGGACCCCCTGAGGACCCCACCTCACTCTCCTCTGCGTTGCTCTGTAGGAGGTGTTTCCAAGTGAGCCTGTCTGTGCCAAGAAGAGAACCAGGACCAACACTTTAAGAGCCTGTCTCCTGTGGATGGAGCAACCCATTTTGGCATCAGAGGAACTCATATGCATTTCCCTTCTGCCTCAGGTCAGTGGGCTGCCCACACCCGATCTCACCTGGCTGCTGGACGGCAAGCCAGTGCGCCAGGACAGCGCCCACAAGATGCTGGTGCGGGAGAACGGCGTGCACTCCCTCGTCATCGAGCCCGTCTCAGCCCGGGACGCCGGCGTCTACACGTGCGTGGCCACCAACCGGGCGGGGCAGAACTCCTTCAGCCTGGAGCTCGTGGTCGCAGGTAGGCCCGGGAAGACGCTCAGGGCGAGAGGAGGCTCTGCAGTGACCCCAATGTGAGCCGCACACTCAGCAGACAGAAGAGCGGGCCTCATCAGGGTAGCCAGTCAGAGCCTGGAATGAGACATGCCAAGGCAGGACATGACTTCGTCTCACCTCCCCATCAGCAGCTCGGCCAGAGCAGGGGCTTTGAGCAGCTCTGCTGGGTGTCTCTCCTCCTGGGCCCCAAGGGTTTCTCGGGGCAGAGAGCACCGCCCAGCCTCCATGAGCCAGCAGTGTGTAAGGTGGGGCTTGTACACACGTTTTGCATGTATACCACTTGTTAAGTCACCCACAGTGATTGCATCATTTAACATTTGGAATCATTTTCATTAACACAAACAGGAAAAATAGGATATCCTAATAAGGACTGTAAAGTTAACTTAGCAGTGGGGCTCAGCCGGTAAAGAATCTGCCTGCAATGCAGGAGACCTGGATGACAGAACTTTTTACTTTAGCTAAGGAAAATGAGTGTATGAAAATGTTCAGAGAATCGACAAGAGTGGAGAGGGTGTGTTGTGTCCATTCTTCCCGCTGCGTGCAGAGCCCTCCAGGAGCCGTGTGGGGAGCCTGTGCTGTGTCTGCATCTCTCCCCTGTTGGCAGAGCGCTGTGTGTGTTACCTCACTGGTCCTCCGAGCAGCACCTTTAGCAAGGTTTCCTCCTTGTTTCCCAGAGGCGTGATCTGTGGAGACCACATCCTCCCTGGTTGTGGAGTTGGGTGCATCCCATCTCTGGTCTTCCTCCAGGTCCGAGCACCCCGAGCCCTCTGTAGAGACAGCGCCGCGGTGCGGACACTGGGTGTCTCCCCCTGAGGGCTCTCCTGACAGCTCGGCACTCGCACACAGTGTAGTCAGCTTGTGGTCTGTGCTCCGTTTCACTCCCTCCTCCAGCCCCCGCTGCTCACCTGTGTATTCTGCTCTGTTGACCATGCCTGTCCTCAGGCCCGAGATGTCCCCGTCGGCACTTCTGGGAAAAGTCAGGGCTCAGTCCTCGTTTCCTGGCTACGTCCTCTGGCCAGCCCATCACTGCTGCTCACTCTCCCTGCTGTAGAATGGGCCGTGATGCTCACAGTTTAAGACTAAATCATTTCACAAGGATGACATCCTATGAAACATTGCGTCCCCGAGCCCTGCCCAGCACAGCCTCTAAATGCAGCTGTCTGCTGTTGTGACATGAAGGTCCATCCATCTTTATCCTCTCATGAAAGGAAAGACCCAGAAAGAAAACTGAGGTCTGCTCCCACCACCTGCGTCCCCCAGAGTAGCTCAGGTGAAAAATTCCAGTAAAAATTAACTTCCTACATAATTTAAGGTCAGATAGGGTCCTCGTTATTTACAGGTCTGGGGTGGAGCCTCCACCTTTGATGTGTCTGCCCCTGAGGGGGGCAGGGAGAAGGCCGGATGCTCTCCCTCTTGTTGGCAGCTGCCCGGTGATCACGAGGCCAGCAGGGCCCATAGTGCACAGCCCACCCTGCTAGTCGTTAGGCACCCACTGAAAGCCCCCTCCCCTGTCCGCCCCGTGCAGTGCAATTGCCCGTCTCCCTGCAGCAGGACCTAAAAATTCTCAGCATGTCCCAGCCAGCAGGGCAGGCAGCTCGTGGCTCTGACCCCAGCACGCCGCCGGCTCAGCGTCACCAGGGGGCAGCAGTGGACGGCATCCTTGTTAGTCGACTGCCAGCCTGTGGGAGGCCCCTGAGGCCACGCAGGCAGGCGCTGTAGGGCGGGCAGGAGCAGGGCTCTCAGCCTTGACCCCGCAGAGGAAGAGGAGGTGTGGGGTGAGCACGGGCTCCCTGCAGGTGAAGGACTTCCTTGGCGGAGGACGGGCCTCTTGCCCCGCATTGCTGAGGGCACCTGCAGGCTCCGTGGCACTGCCCGCATCTCCCAGGCAGGACACCTGTCTCCTCTCTTCCAGCTAAGGAAGCACACAAGCCGCCGGTCTTTCTGGAGAAGTTGCAGAACACGGGCGTGGCGGACGGCTACCCCGTGAGGTTGGAGTGCCGGGTCTCGGGGGCACCCCCGCCGCAGATATTCTGGAAGAAGGAGAACGACTCACTGACGCACAGCACAGACCGCGTGAGGTGAGTGCCAGCCCCGGGGTCGGAGAAGCCGGCCTCCCCAGAGTGCAGGGGCCGTGCGGGCTCGCAGCCCCCCCTGCGGCGGCTTGGTGAGGGCAGAGCCTGCAGCCGTCCGCTCCATGGTCACCCGCTGGAGTGGCTGCAGCTGCTGCAGGCCACGCAGGGTGCCGTAAGCCACAGCTCGCGGCCCTGCTGAGGAGCCCGGCAGCCCTCACAGCAGGCCCTCTCCTGCAGCATGCACCAGGACCACCACGGCTACGTGTGCCTGCTCATCCAGGGCGCCACGAAGGACGACGCGGGCTGGTACACGGTGTCGGCCAAGAACGAGGCCGGGATTGTGTCCTGCACAGCCCGACTCGACGTGTACAGTAAGTACCTCCCCATGCTGGACGCCCGAGGCCCCCGGCTCCGCGCCGCAGACTGATCAGTCCCACACGGCCCTCGAGCCTCCCGCGCCGAGACTTCATCTTGCTTTTTTTCTTTCTGTTTGTAGTTTCCCGACAGTAATAGTGACCCTCGCCAGGAGAACAGTGCCCAAGTATCGCTCAGAAACGCTGCGTGTCGCACGCGTGTGCCTCTGTTTCTCTGGCACAGGCTCCCCAGCTGTGCTCTCTCCCCCCGCGCCTCTGGGAGCTAACGCTAGGCTCAGGCATAGTCACAGACGCGTCCATCTCATTACCGCGTGGTGCATGGGGCCGCCTCTAACATTCCTCCTGTGTCCTGACGCGCCACAGCGTCGGGGCCGTTGATGCTGCAGGGCATATTGCCTGCTGCAGAGCGCTTCGCGTGTGCGTGTGGTGTCTGAAGTAGTTTGGCAGTAGGCTTGTGTGTTGGTGTGTGTCTCCTTGTGTACACTCATGTCTGAGTTTAAAAACCGCCCCTTTTGAGTTGACAGACTAGGTCAGGATCCCTCTTTGACAGTATCACCCTATGACAGCAGCCCTTTGTCACCATAGCACTCTGTGACGAGTAAAGCCCGAGGAAAAATTCAGAACTGATTTCTGAATTTAGAAATACCTCTGATGCTTCGGTAACTGTGACCTCAGCCTGCCCCCCTCCCCAGTCCATCCAGAATTCCTGACTGTCTACTGTGGCACGCCTGCCCGTGAGCTTTGGAGGTTTCTTAACAGGGGAGCTAGGCAGCTTAGTGGCCATTTCCGAGGAGTCCCAGGCTGCAGGGAGAACCGAGGCGCGGGTGAGCTGCACTGCCTCTGTTACCCCTGCGGTCTTCGCAGCCCTGCAGCTCTGTGACAGGGCCTGAGGTGCAGAACCGTGCAGGCCTCTCAGGCCCCCTCGGGGGCGTGCGGGGTGTGCTGCGAGCCCGCGCCGGCCCCGCCGCGGCCCTCACCTGCGCGTGCTCGGGTGTCTTGCAGCCCAGTGGCAGCAGCCGCCGCCGAGCGCCAAGCCGAAGCGGGTGCGGCCGTCGGCCAGCCGCTACGCCGCGCTGTCCGACCAGGGCCTGGACATCCGGGCGGCGTTCCAGCCCGAGGCCGGCCCGTCCGCGCTGGCGCTGAGCCCCGGCCTGGTGGAGAGCGAGGACCTGTGATCGGCGCCCTCGCGGGAGCACAGACCCGACCGCGCCACCCGGACCCGCCTCCTGCCGCGGACGCAAGTGCACCTCGACTCCGAGAGACAAAAGGGCGCCTCAACTCTCCTTTCCTTCCCGTAAACCAAAACAGAGGCTGCGCACACGACGCCAGTGGATGCACGCCTTGCACAGAATTTACACTCCTCAGCCAATGCAAACTCCGGGAAGTGCTGTGATTCAAGGGGTCTGAAATGCCAAAGCCCTCACGGAAAAGTGACCCCGCTCCGTGTTGTCCCAAGTGCCTTCAACACTGGCTCGGCGCTGCCACCCCGCGTGAGCGCGGGGCCTTCCCGGAGGCGGCCCTGCAGCAGGAGGGCACGACCAAGAAGCCCACGCAAGTGCCTTGTCTGTGCAAACCGTTTTCTACTAAGTCGTACGAAGGAACCACTTGCCTGCAGTTCTGGCAGCATCCTGAGTTTCTATCAAGGTTAAGACCTTTGTTGTTAGCTTTTTCTTTGTGTATTTTCCTTTTGTGTTGCCTTGGTAGGGAGCTTCATGCTGAAACGCGTAAGGTACTCTGAGGAAAGCAGATACAGACCACAGACCATTCCACGGAGGGCCTCTAGACCACCCAAGTGACCACGGCAGGTGGGGCGTGTCGGGGGTGAGGGGCTAGGGAGGAGCAGAGGGGAGAAGGGCGATATGCCGGGTGCACGGTGACGGCGTCCACGCAGATGGCAGGGGGACGGGAGCCAGTGGAGGCCAGGCTTCCCTCGGTTCTCTTCGAATTCCGTCTACAACACTGCCGTTCCTGAGTCAGGGAGTTGGGGTTCCAGCGGTGGGAGACCCTCGGGACACCGCAGGGTAGGAGGTGGGATGCACAGAGCAAGTTGGTAATGGGCTGAGCGGAGAGGTTGTCACGGGTCGGAGGCAGCCTGTGGGCACTCGTCTGCTGGGGGACACGGGACTGAGCCAGAGCCAGGTGGGCGCCCGCGTGCGTGTTCTCCACGGCGCCCGCACGGCGGGGGGGAGCGTAATTTCACTTCCCTGCAGCCATGAGGCCTCTTGACTGAAGAAGGTGCTGGGCTCCCAGTCATCCCAAGGCTATCTCAAGTGCCCCTGACTCTAGTCAGCTGGACGGAGTGGATTTTGACCAGACTTGACAGTTTTAAGTCAGAACCAATCAACTTTAAACACGAGAAAACGGGGCCTGCTATGATATGCTAATGGTACTTTGCTTTGGAGAGAACACACTGTATTCCGATGCAGAGCACGCTTGCCTTTCATTCTTCATGGTGAAGATGTCGAGCTCTCTTAGCTCAGCCACTCGCCGTGCAGGGCTTTAATGGTCGCGCCCGCAGCCCGTCTCACTGCTTCACGGGCACGGCTCTCCCCTTCCTTCTAGACACGCCAGGCAAGCGCTGCGTGCCCAGTGTGAGCGCCGGTGCCCGCAGCCTGGGCAGACTGGCACGCGAGGCTCTCCTGGACCTCTCTCTTGCAGAATTACAACCGATGTCTTCTTGTACTTGCCAACTTTTCCCGAATGTGATGTTTTGCTAATTTGCTGGGTTTGGGATTAAGCAGCATTATTTTGCCACCTTTCATGTATTTATAAAAACAATAAGTGCTATCTTACTACTTTGGGTTGTCGTGCTGGTGTAATGTGGATTTAACAACAATAAATATTTAACAAATAAGAGCTGCAGCTTTGTGAAGCACAAGGTCAGTTTCTGGTTCCTCTCGCAGCCTTGATGAGCCCGTGCAGACTAAACCCACTGAACTGCACTGCGCTCTCTCCTGGGTGCAGGAGGCCAGGACAGGCTCCGACTCCACGCGGCCACTGGACAGGGCTCACGGGGCCTGTCAGTGAGGGGCCACCCGCAGCCCTTGGCATGGCAGCCCCTCCGTCCCCGAGCCCAGCACCGAGACCCTCGGCATACATCTTCACACACACTAACTCTTGTCGGCAGAACCCGTGCTTCTGGACCACCAGATGCGGGATCTGCAAAGTTCTGTCCACACGGAGCCTGGATGCGGTGTGGGGGAGAGGGAAAGTGGGTGCCCCCAGGAGGGGCCTGGGGAGCTGTCTCGAAGCCGCGCCCGCCTCAGCACTTTACCTGACACTTGCGTGACACCGGTGTCTGTGACCCCACCGGGAGCACCTTCGCACCACTTAACCATCACCTCTCTCAGGAACTAAGTGTACGGTGCCGTGGCTCAAGATGTCAGTACAAGACGCTGACACACTCCTCCCCACAGACACACCAGATCTACAGCTACACGCACAAAAGTTTCCTCTAAAGTGACCTCAGGTGAACAGGGAAACACGTCAGAGCCTCACGGTGAATCCCACTGCCTGGCACAGTGACCCACATCAAGAGGGAATGAACCCTGAGCTGCTCCCTGGGGAGTGAAGGGTGTGGACACCTCATCAGGACCCCAACTATTCAGCTCTGAGTCCAGCACCAGACTCCCTCAGCTTTGAAAGCAAATGAGAGTTTCTGTCACCAGAGTTACGAGTGTAAACACAGAAATCCTTAAAAGGCTGCACACGCCCAGGCCACAGGAAACTGCAGAGCTAGCCAGTGGAGAAGCACCCAGACTCTGAAAGATGGTCAGGAATGAAACTGCCATTTGTAGAGACTTAGGTGGACCTAGAGACCGTCATATAATCAGTGAAGGAAGTCAGAACACAAATACCGTAATAACGCATACATGGGAAATTAAAAAATTACATAGATAACCTTACTTCCTACCCGAAACAGAAACAGGTGGAGAGCACGGTATGGATACCAAGGGGGAATGGAGAGGAAAGGGAGGAGTTTAGAGATTGGGATTGACATATACGTAACTATTGCTGCTCTGTAAAAACACATGAAGATAAACATTTATCTATGTATATAAATGTAGATTTCCCAAAGGAAGCATACACATGACCAAAAGGCACATGAAAACTTGCTCAGCAACACTCATTATGAGAGAAAGGCAAATCTGAAGTCCAGTGAGGTGTCACCTCACACGGGCAGGCCAGCATGGCCCTCTGACGCGGAGAGGGGACTCACCCTCCATCCCATGGGGGTGGAAACAGGTGCAGCCACGATGAGAACCACATGGAGGGTCTCTACAGAACTAGACACAGGTGCAGGGTCCAGGAGGCACGGGGCCCAGGAGCTCCACTCCTGTGCTGGCACCCAGAGAGAGTCACCATCCGAAATGACGTTTTCACCCCGTTTTCTCAGCACTGCTATTGAAAACACCCAAGACATAGAACCCACCAGCCTGTCCACCCAGAGAAAAAGAAAGACTTCATGGTGCAACTGCTCACTGGCACACTGCTCAGCTGTAGACAGACCGAAACAGCACCGTACTTGGTGAAGTCAGACGACTATCGTAAGACAGCGCGGGGCATATAATTTATGAATTCGGACAAGCTAATTTACAAAGCAGAGCAAACTTACAGGCATGGAAGACCAAACTGATTTTTCAAAAAGATCAACCTATGCAAAGTAACATATATCCAACAGACAATCACAAACGGTCTCCCAAATTGCAAACAGAACCCTGCTAAACCTGCTGTGATACTTACGGGGGAATCAAAACTCCCAAACAATAATGTATGTGTCTGTACACCAAAATCAAGTTCCTATACACCTAGGAGAAACAACACTGGAGACCAACTCTGCTCCAATAGAAAAGACATGAAATTATGGGGGCGGGGGGGAAGTATGGCATGAAGAAATGCTGCCGCCTTGTGGCAGTTTGGGGGAACTACAACTTTAAAAAAGTGCTGTTGGGCAAATCAAATTCACAAGATCTGTAGGATCCTAAGTCAAACCCTCCTGCCTCAACTCTACAGAACATGGAAACCCTATTCAAAACTCTCTAACAACCCATACAAGAACACAACCAGCTAAAGACACAGGGTTTGGTGCTTCTTCCAGCACACTGCACTCTCACTGAAAACCCAGGAAGGGACTTTTCCCTGAAGAAAGTCTGTATCCATCCACGTAAACAGATACAGAAGATAGAGGGTATATACACAGCCAATACGACTCAGCCATGAACAGGGAAAACATTGTGCAGCTTCAGGCCATAGGGAGGAGAGCGGACACGACCGTACAAAGTGAAGGAAGGGATACATATCCACTCGACATGGAATCAAGACATGGTACTAAAGGACTCATTTCCAAAAGACAGCCTCACGGACTTCTAAAGGAAGCACAGAGTTACCAAAGGGAAAGTGCAGGGTGGAGACAAATTTTCTGGTTCCCAGGAACATAGAAACACGACTCATAAAATGTTCAACATGAGCCCACTCTGGAGCACAAGGAAACCTGACTCAACACACTATTATAACAGCCTAGATTGGAAAACAACCAGAAAAAGAACTCAGGTACTTCTGTGGGTAACGGAAGGAGGGTGCTGGACACCTTGTTAGGAAACAAAATATGCCTAAAGAAACCCAAAAGAGAGCCCATAGCACTGTCACTTACCTAGACACACCTCTAGAATGAACATGAAAACAAAAAGCCCACTGTACTCACCTCACGCCTCGGGGACTTGGTGGGCTGTCCATCAGCCTTGCAGGCCGAGCAGGCCTGGGTCCCAGGGAGCTGGAGAGGATCTGCCAGTCAGTCAGCCCCACAGCCCATGGACCTGGAGTGCCCAGGGACCCTGCAGGAGTCCACCATCTCCAGAATAAATGCTGTTCGGGACGTCCAGAAAAGGGAATCCTTCACTCTTGCTGGGGATGGAAATAGGGGCAGCCACAAGCAAACATGACGGGGTTTCTTTAAGAAACGAAACATGGAGGAACCATCTGATCCACCGTCTCACCTCTGATGCTGAGACCCGGTGAAAATCACCTCGAAGTGACACAAACAGCCCTATGTTCATGGCACCGCTGTTTACAACAGTCAACATACAGAGTCCACCAAAATGTCCATGTAGAGGAAAAGGAAGACGAAACGGTGCCACTCTGAAGTGGAGCACGGCTCCGCCGGAAAACAGAAGGGAGCAGTGTGACGACTCACAGCAGCATGGACAGACAGAGGGGTGAGCGGCTGAGTGAGCTGAGTCAGAGGAGGAGGAGCACAGACCCGCGCACACATCGAGTCTGCGAAGCCACACCAGGAGCTACCTTACAGAGCAGAGACACACTAACATGCAGAGAATACAACTTCTGACTGTTTTAAATGGGAGGGGCCAGGGATAAAATGTGTAACTCAGTCAGGCCCTATACACCTGAAAGAGACACAGCAATGGGGGTCAACTCTACTCCAATGTAAAACGCAAATGAAATTACAATTTTAAAAAAGTGGGGCGTGAAGTCATGTTCTCACCTTGTGGCCGTTCAGTTTATTTAGTCACTAAGTTGTGTCTGACCCTTTTATGACCCCGTGGACTGCAGCCCCCCAGGCTCCTCTGTCCATGGGGTTTCCCAGGCAAGAATACTGGAGTGGGTTGCCATTTCCTTCTCCAGGGGATCTTCCCAGCCCAGGGATCAAACCCAGGTCTCCTACCCTGGCAGGGGGTTCTTTACCACTGCGCCACTCGGGAGGCCCTGTAGAAAGAGGTATCACCTACGTTACACCTTGAAGAACAGAAGGGCACCACGAATGCCCTGAATATTCACTGGAAGCACTGATGCTGGCGCTGCCATACTTTGTCCACCTGACATGAGGAGCCAACTCACTGGGAAAGACCCTGATGCTGGGAGACTGAGGGCAGCAGAAGGGGGCGGCAGAGGGTGAGGTGGTTGGGTGGCATCGCCAACTCAAGGGATGTGAGTTTGAGCAAGCTCCAGGAGATGGTGAAGTTCAGGGAAGCCTGGCATGCTGCAGCCCGTAGAGTTGCAGAGAGTAGGACACAGCCTGGTGGCTGAACAACAGCGAATGCCGTTTTACAAAGGAAGGAAGCTCATGACCAGCGAGAGCCTGCCTCGCAGGGCAGGCAGGGTCCCAGCACAGAGGGGCCCAACGGAGTGCTGTCAAGCAAAGCCCTACAGAAGGCGACCATGTCTGAATCAACTGCGGGAACTTTAAAGACAGAATCATAGCTTCAAGCTGTCCCATCAGGAGGGGTGGGGGAGAAACCGGCATAGAGACCCCCCATACCAGTGAATCCCTGGAGAAGGGCATGGCCACCCACTCCAGTATTCTGGCCTGGAGAATCTCATGGACAGAGGAGGCTGGCGGGCTACAGTCCATGGGCTCACAAGGAGTTGACACAACTGACCATGCATGCAAAAAGTGCAAAATACCAGTCAATCGGTGTCTGCCCCCAGGGGACATAAAATCCAGGCTTTCTGTTGGCAGGCACATCCCTAGGACACCCTGTCAACAAAGACACAAAGGTGGTTTGCCATGGGGATGAAAGCACAGCAATTCCAAGACTAATATGCAATTTAAAAGAAATGGCAAGAGTTCCAAGGAAGTCTGGGCAGAGACCTGACAGGTTCTGCTACATACACGTCTCCTGGTGCACAAGTTCAAGAACTGACTTTGGTTAACAGGAGGCTTACATGCTCACTTTACAGGTTACCTGCCCAATCTCCCAAATGTCTAACAATTTATACTCCCAACAGAGATGTGACATTTAACAGAGCCTGTTGATCTGCAGCCTTCACAACCTTGCAAGTGGAACTGTGGTCCACAGACCATCAGCATCAACCTAGAAAACTGTTAGAAACCTAGCTTCACAGGCTCCCTGCAGATCTGCGGTGCTAGAAGCTGAAAGGTTAAAAGATCATTTGCTGTTCAAAAAAAGGCTGATAATTCCAGTGATATGGAGCAGGGCTTCTCGAATTTTAATATGAATCCCTTAAAGATCAGGGATTATTTTTGCCACTTCATTGTCAAGTGACCTCTCAGCATGGTTTTGATTTGCATACTGGAAATCAGATTGATTATATTCTTTGCAGCCAAAGATGGAGAAGTTGTATACAGTTAGCAAAAACAGGACCAGGAGCTGACTGTGGCTCAGATCATAAACACCTTATTGCCAAATTCAGACTTAAATTGAAGAAAGTGGGGAAAACCACTAGACGATTCAGATATGACCTAAATCAAATCCCTTATGATTATACAGTGGAAGTGAGAAATAGATTTAAGGGACTAGATCTCACAGATAGAGTGCCTGATGAACTATGGATGGAGGTTCATGACATTGTACAGGAGACAGGAACCAAGACCATCCCCATGGAAAAGAAATGCAAAAAAGCAAAATGGCTGTCTGAGGAGGCCTTACAAATAGCTGTGAAAAGAAGAGAAGCGAAAAGCAAAGGAGAAAAGGAAAGAAATAAGCATTTGAATGCAGAGTTCCAAAGAGTAGCAAGGAGAGATAAGAAAGCCTTCCTCAGTGATCAATGCAAAGAAATAGAGGAAAACAACAGAATAGGAAAAACAAGAGATCTCTTCAAGAAAATTAGAGATACCAAGGGAACATTGCATGCAAAGATGGGCTTGATAAAGGACAGAAATGGTAGGGACCTAACAGAAGCAGAAGATATTAAGAAGAGGTGGCAAGAATACACAGAAGAACTGTACAGAAAAGATCTTCATGACCAAGATAATCACGATGGCGTGATCACTCACCTAGAGCCAGACATCTTGGAATGTGAAGTCAAGTGGGCCTTAGAAAGCATCACTACAAACAAAGCTACTGGAGGTGATTGAATTCCAATTGAGCTATTTCAAATCCTGAAAGATGATGCTGTGAAAGTGCTGCACTCAATATGCCAGCAAATTTGGAAAACTCAGCAGTGGCCACAGGACTGGAAAAAGTCAGTCTTCATTCCAATCCCAAAGAAAGGGAATGCCAAAGAATGCTCAAACTACCGCACAATTGCACTCATCTCACATGCTAGTAAAGTCATGCTCAAAAGTCTCAAAGCCAGGCTTCAGCAATATGAACCGTGAACTTCCAGATGTTCAAGCAGGTTTTAGAAAAGGCAGAGGAACCAGAGATCAAATTGCCAACATCCGCTGGATCATGGAGAAAGCAAGAGAGTTCCAGAAAAACATCTATTTCTGCTTCATTGACTATGCCAAAGCCTTTGACTGTGTGGATCACAATAAACTGGAAAATTCTGAAAGAGATGGGAATAACAGACCACCTGACCTGCCTCTTGAGAAACCTGTATGCAGGTCAGGAAGCAACAGTTAGAACTGGACATGGAACAACAGACGGGTTCCAAATAGGAAAAGGAGTACGTCAAGGCTGTATATTGTCATCCTGCTTATTTAACTTATATGCAGAGTACATCATGAGGAACGCTGGGCTGGAAGAAGCACAAGCTGGAATCAAGATTGCCTGGAGAAATATCAATAACCTCAGATATGCAGATGACACCACCCTTATGGCAGAAAGTGAAGAGGAACTCAAAAGCCTCTTGATGACAGTGAAAGAGGAGAGTGAAAAGGTTGGCTTGAAGCTCAACATTCAGGAAACAAAGATCATGGCATCTGGTCCCATCACTTCATGGGAAATAGATGGGGAAGCAGTGGAAACAGTGTCAGACTTTATTTTGGGGGGCTCCAAAATCACTGCAGATGCTGATTGCAGCCATGAAATTAAAAGACACTCCTTGGAAAGAAAGTTATGACCAACCTAGATAGTATATTAAAAAGCAGAGACATTACTTTGCCAACGAAGGTCCGTCTAGTCAAGGCAATGGTTTTTCCCGTGGTCATGTATGGGTGTGAGAGCTGGACTGTGAAGAAAGCTGATCGCCGAAGAATTGATGCTTTTGAACTGTGGTGTTGGAGAAGACTCTTGAGAGTCCCTTGGACTGCAAAGAGATCCAACCAGTCCATTCTAAAGATCAATCCTGGGTGTTCATTGGAAGGACTGATGCTAAAGCTGAATCTGCAATACTTTGGCCACCTCATTCGACGAGTTGACTCACTGGAAAAGACTCTGATGCTGGAAGGGATTGGGGGCGGGAGGAGAAGGGGACGACAGAGAATGAGATGGCTGGATGGCATCACCGACTCTCGATGGACATGAGTCTGAGTGAACTCCAGGAGTTGGTGATGGACAGGGAGCCCTGGCGTGCTGTGCTTCATGGGGTCGCAAAGAGTCGGACACAACTGAGCGACTGAACTAATTGGTTTGAACTCAGTGTTCAATACCTGTTGGCTGTGTTGCCTTTTCTGTAAAATTCCCATTTTGTATCTTTTGTCCGTTTTCCCACTGTGTTATTATGATTTGTCATTCATTGGCTATCTTCATTAGTTATCTGTGTTGCATAAAACCCTCTTTCAGTTTGTAATCAGCCTTTTTTTTTTTTTTTTGTCTATTTTTAAGGTGTTTTGCTGTAACAGAGGAGGGTCTTGATGTTAACACAGTTTAACTAACCCTTCCTTTTTGTGTTTAAGAACCCCTGCCACATCCCAGGGTCTGAAAAGTGTCCGCCAGTGGACAGGTGAGCCTCGAACAGCACAGGTCTGAGCCTCCAGGTGCCATCTGCCCATATGCCGTCCAGTAGCAAGTGCTTGGGGCCATCGGCCGCAGCGGGAGTGCCTGGGATCCAGCTCCATGGGGACAAACGCCGTGCTGTCCCGGCTCCACTGCGCCTTCTGCTCAGCATGTGAGCACACAGGCCTTTTCCCCACAGGGAACTGAGGCTTGTAATGGGAGTTCAGTTCAGTTCAGTTCAGTCACTCAGTCGTGTCCGACTCTCCACGACCCCATGAATCACAGTACACCAGGCCTCCCTGTCCATCACCAACTCCCGAAGTTCACTCAAACTCATGTCCACAGAGTCAATGATGCCATCTAGCCATCTAATTCTCGGTCGTCCCCTTCTCCTCCCGCCCCCAACCCTTCCCAGCATCAGAGTCTTTTCCAGTGAGTCAACTCGTCGCATGAGGTGGCCAAAGTATTGCAGTTTCAGCTTTAGCATCAGTCCTTCCAATGAACACCCAGGATTGATCTCCTTTAGAATGGACTGGTTGGATCTCCTTGCAGTCCAAGGGACTCTCAAGAGTCTTCTCCAACACCACAGTTCAAAAGCATCGATTCTTCGGCGATCAGCTTTCTTCACAGTCCAACTCTCACATCCATACATGACCACGGGAAAAACCATAGCCTTGACTAGACGGACCTTGGTTGGCAAAGTAATGTCTCTGCTTTTTAATATACTATCAAGGTTGGTCATAACTTTCCTTCCAAGGAGCAAGCGTCTTTTAATTTCATGGCTGCAATCAGCATCCGCAGTGATTTTGGAGCCCAAAAAAATAAAGTCTGACACTGTTTCCACTGTTTTTCCATCTATTTCCCATGAAGTGATGGGACCAGATGCCATGATCTTTGTTTCCTGAATGTTGAGCTTCAAGCCAACTTTTTCACTCTCCTCTTTCACTGTCATCAAGAGGCTTTTGAGTTCCTCTTCACTTTCTGCCATAAGGGTAGTGTCATCTGCATATCTGAGGTTATTGATATTTCTCCCGGCAATCTTGATTCCAGCTTGTGCTTCTTCCAGCCCAGCATTCCTCATGATGTACTCTGCATATAAGTTAAACAAGCAAGGTGACAATATACAACCTTGACGTACTCCTTTTCCTATTTGGGTAATGGGAGTTAGAGTCCCAAATTTAATTTCTTCCCTCACAACCCTTGCCTTCTGAACCCACCAGCCCACAAATTCACTCTTGTTCGAGGAACCAAAGACTCCTGCATCACTCAGTTCAGTCGCTCAGCCATATCTGACTCTTTGCGACCCCATGGACTGCAGCACGCCAGGCCTCCCTATCACCAACTCTGAGAGCTTGCTGAAACTCATGTCCATCAAGTTGGTGATGTCATCCAACAGTCTCATCCTCTGTCATCCCCTTCTCCTCCCACCTTCAATCTTTCCCAGCATCAGGGTCTTTTTCAATGAGTCAGTTCTTCACATCAGGGGCCAAAGTATTGGAGTTTCAGCCTCAGCATCAGTCCTTCCAATGAACACCCAGGACTTATCTCCTTTAGGATGGACTGGTTGGATCTCCTTGCAGTCCAAGGGACTCTCAAGAGTCTTCTCCAGCACCACAGTTCAAAAGCATCAATTATTCGGTGGTCAGCTTTCTTCATAGTCCAACTCTCACATCCATACATGACCACTGGAGAAACTGTAGCCTTGATTAGATGGACCTTAGTCGGCAAAGTAAGGTCTCTTTTTAATATGCTGTCTAGTTTGGTCAGAGCTTTTCTTCCAAGCAGCAAGTGTCTTTTAATTTCATGGCTGCAGTCACCATCTGCAGTGATTTTGGAGCCCCCCAAAATAAAGTCTGTCACTGTTTCCATTGTTTCCCCTTTCATTTTCCATGAAGTGATGGGACCGGATGCCATGATCTTCATTTTTTGAATGTTGAATTTTAAGGCAGCTTTTTCACTCTCCTCTTTCATTTTCATCAAGAGGCTCCTCAGTTCCTCTTCACTTTCTGCCATAAGCGTGGTGTCAACTTCGTATCTGAGGTTATTGATATTTCTCCCATCAATCTTGATTCCAGCTTGTGCTTCATCCAGCCCGGCATTTCGCATGATGTATTCTGCATATAAGTTAAATAAGCAGGGTGACAATATATGGCCTTGAGTACTCCTTTCCCAGTTTGGAACCAGTCTGTTGTCCCGGTTCTAACTGTTGCTTCTTGACCTGCACACAGATGTCTCAGGACGCAGGTCAGGTAGTCTGGTTTTCCCATCTCTTTCAGAATTTTCCACAGTTTATTGTGATCTACACAATCAGCGACTTCCGCCCGGATCCCGTCCGCCTTCCGCGGCTGCAGTCAGGCTGCGGGCCCGGGTGAGAAAGGTGCGGGGATCTTTCTCTGAGCGAGGGAGGGGAGCGGGTGTCCCCTCTTGCCGGGCCGGTCTCGTCACCGATGCGGCCGGGACTGCGCGTGGCAGGGCCCGGAGAGGGGCGTCGCTTCCGGCGCACTGTGAGGTCGCGCTGCTCCTCGGGCCGGTCGGTGGAGGCGCTTGGAGGGGCCCGAGGCGCCCGCGCGGGCCCACCACCGCCCCGGGGCCTGTGGAGCGCGCGGCTCGGCACGGTGTCACTGAGTTGTAACAAGTCACTCGACCTCCCCTTCCTTTTGTGAAGAGCGAGTGTCTGCCTGCTGCCCCGGGGACTGGCGCCTGTTGAATGGGACAACGCAAGAGGGGTGCTTGGCACAGCCAGCAGCAGAGAGGGGCGCAGCGTCGCCGCGAGGACTCTCCTGCCCTGCTCGACTCGGTTTAACTCAGCCTGGGGCCTTGGAGCTGCTCTGCCCACTAACGTGTACGCAGGCGCTCGAGAAATAACTGTTGAGTGAATAGAAATTTGAAGGCTAGGACTCTGATGACCGCGGCTTCGGGAACACGAGCTCATTTCTCTTTTTTTTTGAACAATCGGGGCCCTGGAACTCACTAATAAAGCTGTCACTCTGTAGAAACGTGGGTGGCCGTAACCCTTGGGTTAGCAAAGGCCTTTTCGCCTCCAGTTTCCCCAAGGCTGTGTTTTTTTTCAACCCATTCTGTCCCTAAGCGTTCACTCAGAACCTTCAGCCAAAGTTTGGGAAAGAATGCCCCAGACTGACTAGACTCTGATTCTCCTTCCTTCGAATTTAGAACGCATTCCAGAGAGTCACACAGAGCTTAATGGAGGGCAGGGGAGCAGTCAAATAGGGGAAATTAAAGTTCTAAATTCTTTAAACATGTTAATATGCCCTTGTAAATTCTCAGGAAGTCTAACCAAAGATTTCCCTTTTTTTCACCAAACGTTTAGTGGGACTGGAGAACCACGAGGGTCTAAAACCCACATTGTCCAATAGGGTAGCCGTTTGTCACAGGCGGCTTGCTAACATGTGAACTGAGGCTAGTCCATTTCAGATATAAGTACAAATCACATGTGATGTCAGAGATACTAGTATGAACAGAAGAATGTGAAATACCTCACTGACAGCTTTTTATATCTTGATTTAAATAAAATGCATTAAAAATAGAAAATTCCAGCTGTTTCTTTTTACTTTTTAAAATGTGGCTACTAATGTGGTCCACTGGAGAAGGGAATGGCAAACCACTTCAGTATACTTGCCTCGAGAACCCCATGAACAGTATCAAAGGGCAAAATGATAGGTTACTGAATGAGGAATTCCGCAGGTCGGTAGGTGCCCAGTATGCTACTGGAGATCAGTGGAGAAATAACTCTAGAAGGAATGAAGGGATGAGGAAAAGCTGGGAAAGGTTGGCGGCGGGAGGAGAAGGGGACGACAGAGAATGAGATGGCTGGATGGCATCATCGACTCTGTGGACATGAGTTTGAGTGAACTCCGGGAGTTGGTGATGGACAGGGAGGCCTGGTGTACTGTGATTCATGGGGTCGCGGAGAGCCGGACACGACTGAGCGACTGAACTGAACTGAACACAATCAAAGGCTTTGGCATACTCAATAAAGCATAAGTAGATGTTTTTCTGGAACTCTCTTGCTTTTTTGGTGAACCAACAGATGTTGGCAAATTGATCTCTGGTTCTTCTGCCTTTTCTAAATCCTGCTTGAACATCTGGAAGTTCATGGTTCACGTACTGTTGAAGCCTGGCTTGGAGAATTTTGAGAATTACTTCACTAGCATGTGCTGCTGCTGCTGCTGAGTCGCTTCAGTCGTGTCCAACTCTGTGCGACCCCATAGACGGCAGCCCACTAGGCTCCCCCATCCCTGGGATTCTCCAGGCAAGAATACGGGATTGGGTTGCCATTTCCTTCTCCAAGGTATGAAAGTGAAAAGTGAAAGTGAAGTCGCTCAGTCTGTCTGACTCTTAGCCACCCCATGGCCCGCAGCCTACCAGGCTCCACCGTCCATGGGATTTTCCAGGCAAGAGTACTGGCTAGCATGAGAGATGACTGCAATTGTGTGGTACTCGGAACATTCTTTGGCATTGCTTTTCTTTGGTATTGAGATGAAAACTGACCTTTTCCAATCCTGTCGCCACTGCTGAGTTTTCCAAATTTGCTGGCATATTGAGTGCAGCACTTGGACAGCATCATCTTTTAGGATTACTATAGCTCTTTTTATTTGCAACTCACCGTATCCAGCAGAAATGACACTCAGAATGCCTTCCTTCCAGAAAACGTTCCCTCAACCAGGGCGTCCTGACCCACCGCTCCCATCTGCCAGCTAGTCTCAGGCTCTTCCTTGGACTCCCCTGGCACCCCCAGGCCCCACCCCGCTTGAGGAGAACATGACATTACTTGCCTGGCTTTCCGTCCCCACGCCCCCCCGAGGCCCCGCCTTCCAGGCGGAGAACAACTTGTGGTTCGCCTGGCTCCACCCCAGGCCCCGCCTCCCTTGTGAACTGCAAGTGGCTTCCCGGGCTCCCACGGGCCCCATCTCCTTAGCCAAGAACTGCCTGGGGCTCGTGGCCTGTATCAGGTGCTACACGGATAGGCAGTTGTCAGCGTCAGCTCCTCGCTCTGACCTGGCACACTCTTCATGCCTTCATTACCATTTATGCGTAGATGAGCTGTGTGTGGTCTTCCCAACACCCTCCAGGACGTTCCTAGCGCAGGCGTATTTGAGGTCTCCTCTTAGCTACTTGCGCGACCTCAATTCAGCTTGGTTAAGGTGGTCGCTGGAGAAGGAAATGGCAACCCACTCCGGTAGTCTTGCCTAGAGAATCCCATGGACAGAGGAGCCTGGCGAACTACAGTCAGTGGGGTTGTAGGAGTCGGACACAAGTGAGCAGCTAAACCACCACTCCCGAGGTGATCTCAGCAGCTTCCCTCCCCTCCGAGCTGACTACATGCTGCTCCCTCTGAACAACTCTTCCCTTTCAGTTCCGCTGTCCTGCCAGAACAGGACAAGGCCCCAGCAGGAGTGTCGGTGAAACAGGAGCTTCTTGCCCCTCCCGTGCTCACCTCAGCTGTGCTTTGACGTCTGGTCCTGGTTTAAGGTCTGCTTGCCCCCGACCGAGCCCCATCAGTCTGTGGGCTCCAGGAAACTCGGGTTTGTTTTTGTTTTTCCCACCACTGTACTTCCCATGACTGCAGTGTGGCGTATAGTCGGAATTTACCGAAGTAATGAACGCTTTGAATCACTGAAAACGTTTCCTAAAAACATCTCCAGGTTTCCCTCACCCCGCCCTACAAAAGCAAAATTCAGGGGGACGGGGCTGCTGACACGTGTTTAACGTTTGGGGTGGGGGGGATTTTTCCAGCTGATACCAATACAGTGCCCCTTTGGATTATCAGTCCAAGGATTCCAAATTAAATTGGTGGTAATTACTCCGAGTGAGAGTTGGACTGTGAAGAAAGCTGATCGCCGAAGAATTGATGCTTTTGAACTGTGGTGTTGGAGAAGACTCTTGAGAGTCCCTTGGACTGCCAGGAGATCCAACCAGTCCATTCTAAAGGAGATCAGTCCTGGGTGTTCATTGGAAGGACTGATGCTGAAGCTGAAACTCCAATACTTTGGCCACCTCATGCGAAGAGTTGACTCACTGGAAAAGACTCTGAAGCTCGGAGGGATTGGGGGCAGGAGAAGAAGGGGACGACAGAGAATGAGATGGCTGGATGGCATCACCCACTCGATGGACATGAGTTTGAGTGAACTCCAGGAGTTGGTGATGGACAGGGAGGCCTGGCGTGCTGTGATTCATGGGGTCGCGGAGAGTCGGACACGACTGAGCGACTGAACTGAAGAGAAAACAGTTGATGAGCTTAGCATTTGAATAGTTAGGCATGTAAAGTAAGCATAAGAGATAGACAGAAGGGAAGCTGAGTGACAGACTATTCTGGGATGTGTACTGAGAGAACAAGATGCAGTTCAGTGACCCACCCCACCGCACCACCATAGCCTAATGTAATGGCCAATGAAGTGAAGTGAAAGTCGCTAAGTCATGTCCGACTCTTTGCGACCCCATGGACTATACAGTCCATGGAATTCTCCAGGCAAGAATACTGGAATAGGTAGCCTTTCCCTTCTCCAGGGGAATCTTCCCAACCCAGGGATAGAACCCAGTTCTCCTGCATTGCAGGCGGATTGTTTACCAGCTGAGCCACAAGGGAAGACCGATGACCCTGAATGAAAACATGTAAGGATTTATCAGCGCACTTCTGAAATGTACCCGATGTGCTCAGGGCTGAGCGGGAAAGGTGGAGGAATCAAAGGAAGCGCAAGACACTTGGTATATTCAACCAATATTTACTGAGTTATTTAACCAAAGGAATGGAAACACAGTGCGGTTTCTGCCCTCTGGCGCTTATAGTGTAACTGAAAGATTGTTTATTCCGTGGAACTGAAAGATTAATTATATAAAACAAATTTAAAAATTAAGTATCATACGTTTGTCAGGTTAGGGCTGTGGTATGACTTTTCAACTTACACATATTTCTGTCTTAGAAACTTGGGAAAATGTTCCAGCAATGTAAGGCATAATTCTAGAATAATCTCGCTTCAGTCTAGGTAACACAAGCATGCGCATTAAATCATCTTGACGTAAATCATCACCCCCAAATTTATAATACAATTTTCTCCTAGAAAGCTGTTTCAAATCCTCTTGTAAACTGATTATGGAAGAAAAAAAAATAAGAAGCACAAATTTAAAAACGTTCTATGCAAAAATGTTAACCCTAGCTTTATAAACCAGTTTCTAAAAAGCCCTGGATCCAGGCTGGACTGTTGGCGGGCAAGCACCAGATAACACCTGCAGAAAAGTTTTCTTGTTAGGTCACTGAAGCTCTGGAACCGCTTCAGAGCCGAAGCCCTGCTGCAGCATCTGGCCGGGAGCACCCCAGGGCCGAGGCTCGCCGCACCTGTTCGCGTCCTCGCTCCGCCCTCCACCAGCCTGATGGCGGGAGCGGTGGACAGTGTAAAAGGGCTCACTGCTCAACGTGTGAACGCACAGAACTGAACGTTAAGGCCCTCTGGAACTCACACCTCAGCGTCGTTATTTCAGGTGGTACCTGTTTCCTTCCTGACCGCCAGCCAAGGCGGCCCCGTGAGGAGCCAGAGCGGGGAGCCGGCCCAGGGTCAGCGCGGCCACAGCGAGGCCTTTGGCGGAACCTGAAACCGCCGACTGCTGCTTTCCGCGGGCAGGTCTGCATGGGGCTGCCGTGTCTGCACTGAGCAGACAGCCTGGCCGACAACAGAAACTTACTGACCTTTTTGCCTCCTGAATAGACTTCTCCAAGTAAAGACTTTTGAAGATCAGTGTAGAAGAATTTTTAAGGATTCACGAATCTTGATTTAGAACACAGATTTGACTTTATTATTTTTATCAGTTTGCATTTAATATATCCTATTCATACTTTTGTACCAACTTTCAATAAAATTAATGTTTATATAAAATCATGTTCAGCTCCAATAAAACTGTAAAAAGATTAGTTTTAAAATGCAATAAATATTGAAAACATTTGAAACGATAATAAAAATCAACATGAACCCAGTGATATTTAAAATTATGCTATTCTCACAAAAGAAATCGATGCAAAACAGGTATCATCTGATGTTTTCACTCAATTTGTGACATTTCTAACCTCAGACAAGTATTTTCATTCAACACTAATGCTTTACCTGCTCCTTGTAAAGACACTGCACTCACTGTTACTGCATTTTTACTAATTGTTCACAATTATTATTTTTCTAAAATTTCACATAAGAATCATTATTATATTCACTAATGCAAAAATCCTTAAAAAATGTCATTATTTCTTATGCTGTTTTTAAGAAGTCAGCTAACTGAGAGTTTTGAGGAATTAAAAAAAAAAACACAACCCAAGAAACACCAGTTCCACATCCTAAGCTGATGAGGTCTATGCAACTCACAGCTGGACCAGGTACTAAAACCAAGGGTTAGCCACACCATCCCTGAGATTTCCACAGGACACGTCCGCCATCCACACCTGCTGTTCAGTCGCTCAGCTGTGTCCAGTTCCGGCCATGAGCTGTACCCACCAGGCTCCTCTGTCCAGTGTAGTCTGTTGTGCCCAGCTGCTCACAGAGGAGCAGCGCCCCTCAGAGAAGCCAGACTCCAGTCACGCCTGCGTCTAACTGTTCTTCTCCGCCTGTTAACAGCTGGCTATTCAGGGGACCAAGAAAGCGCTAGTGTTTGCCTCCAGCAGGCTTGCTAAGGCACCTGCCTGTTGCCCTTCAGGCCCTCCTGCTTTGCTGTACTTGTTTAACTTTCACTCGGCCTGCCAGGTTAACTTCCAGAGTATTCGGCCCAATACAGCTGAGAGAGTCAATTCCTAGGCAAGTTGATAAGCAGTCAAGGGGTCCCCGAGGAGAGAGAGGTCTGGGGTTCTCAAGGAGGAGGAAAGGACAAAAACTTTTTTTCCTCTGCATTCCTTAGTCACATAAAACATTTTTTTCTTTAAGCCCAGAACTGATGATTACAGAACAAACAACTCAGTTTAAACTCTGTTCACCTCATGCGATGAGCTGACTCACTGGAAAAGACCCTGATGCTGGGAGGGATTGGGGGCAGGAGAAGAAGGGGACGACAGAGAATGAGATGGCTGGATGTCATCACCGACTCGATAGACATGAGTTTGAGGGAGCTGGTGATGGATGGGGAGGCCTGGCATGCTGTGATTCATGGGGTCGCAAAGAGTCGGACACAACTGAGCGACTAAACCGAACTGAAGGATTATATAACAACAATGTATGCTCCTTGAGGACAGTTTCTCCTTCCTGAAAACCTCACTAATCCTGATATCTTAAAATGCATATTATGGGAGTGGGTCTGGGAGGATCTTTCCATTGTTAAGTTCTAATCCCCTTATCCTAAAATGTAACTTGTGGGAGTGGGTCTGGTAAAATTTTCACAAACCTGAGACATTCTTTTGATTTATTGTAATCATTAATTAAAAAGTATCTAACTCCCTTGCTAACACTAGTGAGGGGGGCACTCTCTGTCCTCCTTCTGATGTCTGTCAGAAGCTTTCTCTGCCCCTTTCCACTTTAATAAAACTCTGCTACACAAATGCTCTTGAGTGATCAACCCTGGTCCCTGGTCCCAAAGTTAAATCTTCGTAGATCACGAATCCAACACCGTTCACGGTAAGCTACCACAATGAAGTATCTAATGACAATCAGACTCGTAATTTTTCCTACTTTTGTAACAAAATGCATAAACTAAGATAACATGTTTTTAGTCCCTGCAAAATGTCTACACAATTGGCCCTCTACATCCGGCTTCTACATCCATGGGTTCAAGCAACTATGGATAGAAAGTATATATTTTTTAAAGTTTTTAAATTTCTAAATATGTTTTTAAAAGTTCAAAAAATCAACTATTTACATAGTATTTACAACGTATTTCAATTATTTACACAGCATTTACACTGTGTTAGGTATTACATGTAATCTAAGAATGATTTCAGAGAAGGCAATGGCAAGCCACTCCAGTACTCTTGCCTAGAAAATCCCATGGATGGAGGAGCCTGGTAGGCTGCAGTCCATGGGGTCGCTAAGTGTCGGACACGCTCAGTCGTGTCCGACACTTACCGACTTCACTTTCACTTTTCACTTTCACACATTGGAGAAGGAAATGGCAACCCACTCCAGTGTTCTTGCCTGGAGAATCCCAGGGACGGGGGAGCCTGGTGGGCTTCCGTCTATGGGGTCACACAGAGTCGGACACGACTGAAGTGACTTAGCAGCAGCAGCAGCAGCAGGAAGAATGACTTAGATTCCGGCTTCCCTGGTGGCTCAGTGGTAAAGAATCCACCTGCCAAAGCAGGAGACTGAGGAGACAAGGGTTCGATCCCTGGGTCCAGAAGATCCCCTGGAAAAGGAAATGGCAACCCACTCCAGTATTCTTGCTGGGAAAATCCCATGGACAGAGGAGCCTGCCGGCTACAGTGTGAGGGGTTGCAAAGAGTTGGACACAACTTAGACTAAACAACAATGGAGATGATGTAAAGTATACAGAGGTTACACACAGACACACGGATGCTGCTTTCGTAAGGGGCGGGAACATCTGAAGACCAGGGCTCCTGAAGGGAATCCCTGTGAGGAGGGACTGTGCACCAACACTGCCCGTAAGACACGTGTCGTTTGGGAAACGCGGCTGCTCTCCCGCTGTTCTTTACAGACATAATGCATGAGGACAGAAGCCAACATCTGCAGCGTCAGCAGCCTTGATCAGCAAACGCAGGTCTCCAACAACAGTGACAGCACTCAGCTACATGATGAGCTGCAGGCCGCCGTCCACCACCAGGACGTGCCCGGTCACATACGGAGACTCTAAAAGAAATACGACCGCCTGGGCCACATCAAGGGTGTCTCCAAACCTTCCCAGAGGGATATTCTTCTTTAACTGTTCTTCGTTCAAGTCTTTTGTCATATCTGTGTGAATGAATCCTGAAAGAGAAACATCTGCCTGTTCAGTTGAAAAGGGTAGACACTAAGAAACACTTGCTCAATTAAAAAAGATTCACTGCTAGAAATTTAATTTGAGATCATTAATAAACCTTGTTTTAGGAAACAGAATTTTGCTAATAATCAAACATTCAGGTCCTTATTTTTTATTCAGTTTAATTCAATGAGTTACTCAACACTAAAATATTTGACCACCAAATATTTGGTCCAACAATTTAAGTGGATGGATACAAACATGAATAAGAATTCCTCAATTCCATTCCTAAAGTTGAAGCTTCAATACCTTGGCTGCCTGATGCGAAGAGCTGACTCACTGGAAAACACCCTGATGCTGGGAAAGATTGAAGGCAGGAGAAGGGGACGACAGAGGATGAGATAGTTGGATGGCCTCACCAACTCAAAGGACATGAGTTTGAGTAAGCTCCAGCAGTTGGTGACGGACAGGGAGGCCTGGCGTGCTGCAGTCCATGGGGTCACAGAGTCGGGTATGACTGAGTGATTAAACAAGAACAAATTCCTCAAAGAACCTGTAAGTCAGGGAGCCCAGCAGTGGCTGCCAGTCCAGAGCTGGGGGCAGAGGCCAGGCCGTGAGGAAGGCAGCTGTCCCTGGCACTGGCATCTGCTCCTGGACACGATGTTGGACACGGAGAGTAGGAACCTGTCCCAAACGCAGGCACTGTTCTCTCACTGCCAGAGCTTTTTTTTTTTCAAACAATAGACTTGATTTTCCAGAGCAGCTGCAGGTTTACAGAAAGCTGATCTGAAAGGTGAAGGAGCCCCCACCCACACTGCCTCCCCCAGCACCCCCAAGTGTTAACACCCTGCCTGAGTGTACTACATGACGGACCAATAGTGGCACAGCGGAAAGTCACGGCTCACGTCAGGGCTCACCCGCTGGGCTGTACAGCTGTTTGGTTTTGACAAATTCAACACACCATGGATTCACCACTACACACTCAGGGACAACAGTTTGACTGCCCTAAGTCTCTATCTGCAGCTTCTTAACATTCATACTTATCATCTCCCAAAGTCAAATAAAATAAAAAAACATGAAGGAATCAAATCAAAAGCATGAAGCTAGTCTCTAGTGATAAACTAGTTCAGGCCCCTACCAAATTTCACTGTTACTTTATGCTGCAGCTCGTGAATGACATGGTTCTGAATTACAAATACATTCACAACCAGGGCACTACACATAAACCGGTTCCCGGACTCTCTGCCATGTCTCAGAAGACCCGTGGAGGGGTACCAGTAGTCTGTAAACACTCCACGCACCCATGTTTGTGCCTGCTCCCTCCTCGACCCCAGAGGACTCTCTCCCAAAGCAGTCTGCCATCTGATGAAGCTCTGGGAATTCTGCTTTACTGCCATCTTGCTGCATGCACGTTCACAGTGCCTTTCAAGCTGGGCTACAAAAATGACAACCCCAGTCGGCGCCACTGTGCAAAGACGACGTCACTGTGACCGCCATCGACCAGGCAGAGGCTTCGGTGGCTGGAAAGCCATCTCTCCTTCAGCCGGCGAGGGAGCAGAGGGACAGGAGCTCAGCTGAGAACACGGGTGCAGCTGCCGCAATTCCACATCCGTGACAGCATGCTCGGTACACTTCTTCCAGACAGGAATGCCTTAGGAACCAACAGTCTTGCTCATAAAAGTAAGTGCATGGTTCTTGTCCGGTGAGGGTTTATATTTGTTGGCCCCCAAGGAAATGAACTTCCTTCACCCATTTTTGGCTAGCTATGTTGTTGTTGCTGTTTAGTCGCTCAGCCATGTCAGCCTCTCTCGGGACTGCATGGACTATAGGCCACCAGGCTCCTCTGTCCATGGGATTCTCCAGGCAAGAATACTGGAGTGGGTAGCCATTCCTTTCTCCAGGGGATCTTCCCGACTCAGGGATCAAACCCATGTCTCCTGCGTTGGCAGGTGGATTCTTTACCACTGAGCCATCAGGGAAGCCCTGGCTAGCTACAGAGTATAAACAAACAGCATCTCACTTCCATATGGCTTGGTTACTATTTTAGTTTTGAACAGGTTGATCTATGGCAAAGATCTTACATTTAAATAAGACACCAGGATGTCAGCCTCTTTCAGGCACCAGCACCACCACGTGCAGGATAAAGCTCCCTGCTTAGATGTCTATTCTCTGACACAAGTGTCTAAGACCTAGAAAGAATTAAACGATGTTCAAGAATCAAATTGCCAACATCCGCTGAATCATGGAGAAAGCAAGAGAGTTCCAGAAAAACATCTATTTCTGCTTCATTGACTATGCCAAAGCCTTTGACTGTGTGGATCACAATAAACTGTGGAACATTCTGAAAGAGATGGGAATCCCAGACCACCTGACCTGCCTCTTGAGAAACCTGTATGCAGGTCAGGAAGCAACAGTCAGAACTGGACATGGAACAACAGACTGGTTCCAAATAGGAAAAGGAATACGTCAAGGCTCTATATTGTCATCCTGCTTATTTAACTTATATGCAGAGTACATCATGAGGAACGCTGGGCTGGAAGAAGCACAAGCTGGAATCAAGATTGCTGGGAGAAATATCAATAACCTCAGATATGCAGATGACACCACCCCTATGGCAGAAAGTGAAGAGGAATTCAAAAGCCTCTTGATGAAAGTGAAAGAGGAGAGTGAAAAGGTTGGCTTGAAGCTCAACATTCAGAAAACAAAGATCATGGCATCTGGTCCCATCACTTCATGGGAAATAGATGGAAAAACAGTGGAAACAGTGTCAGCCTTTATTTTTTGGGGCTCCAAAATCACTGCAGATGCTGATTGCAGCCATGAAATTAAAAGATGCTTACTCCTTGGAAGGAAAGTTATGACCAACCTTGATAGTATATTAAAAAGCAGAGACATTACTTTGCCAACAAAGGTCCGTCTAGTCAAGGCTATGGTTTTTCCCGTGGTCATGTATGGATGTGAGAGTTGGACTGTGAAGAAAGCTGATCGCCGAAGAATCGATGCTTTTGAACTGTGGTGTTGGAGAAGACTCTTGAGAGTCCTTGGACCGCAAGGAGATCCAGCCAGTCCATTCTAAAGGAGATGAGTCCTGGGTGTTCATTGGAAGGACTGATGCTAAAGCTGAAACTCCAATACTTTGGCCACCTCATTGACTCACTAGAAAAGAGTCTGATGCTGGGAGGGATTGGGGGCGGGAGGAGATGGGGACGACAGAGAATGAGATGGCTGGATGGCATCACCAGCTCGATGGACATGAGTCTGAGTGAACTCCAGGAGTTGGTGATGGACAGGGAGGCCTGGCGTGCTGTGATTCATGGGGTCGCAAAGAGTCGGACACAACTGAGCGACTGAAGACACTTTTTTAGGGACATAAAAACAAGACTGTCACCAAAAGCCAGACCAAGATTTTCACCAGAACAAGTGTGTGTGTCCTAACATTATGCTTGTGAAAACACACAGGGAGGCAGCATGACAAACCGCTGCCCGCTGAACAGCACCGGAGCGCAGCGAGAGTCGTGTCTGCCGCGTGTCTGCGAGCTTTTGCAGCACCTCCAGCCAGCCTCTGCCTGTCATGAGCACAGAAGCTCCTCAACTAAAAAAGACAGGGAGAGGGGGCAGACACCGAGGGTCCCAGAGAAACCCTGCTGTGCTGTCTGTCCAAATGTCACACGCTTTAGTCCTCGAAGGCTCAGTCCCCCGATGCCACGCACTCATGTGCTGGCGAAATCAGTCATGCACAAGCACTGCCACAGTGTCAGCAGCGGAACCAGCACAAGAGCAGGAGCAGCAGCGGGAGTGCCCACTGAGAGGCCCAGGTCACGTGACCCCCCGCGCACCCGTGGGACACAGCGCCGGCTTCTACTTCAGGCAGTAAAGTGGCGCGGCGGTCACACCAGCCTACACTTCTGCGGGTGAGTGGCGGGTGAGTGGTTGTGAAGCGCTGGGGAGACTGAAGGAAACGGGGACTCCTCAATGCTCGGGGCTCCGGGGTTTCTTCTGGGACGTGAAAATATGTGTTCTCAAGTGGGTCACAGTGATGATGGAGCAACTGTGTGACTGCACTCAACCCAGGACATCAGACACTCTAAATGGGGGAATTACACTGTGTCAGTTATCCTGCCACTAAGTATTGTTAAAAAGGAAAACAGTCCCACATGTAGTAACATGGAACAGACTCCAGCAGAGCTTGCTCTGAGGAAAGCAACACAGAACGCCACGAGCAGTTTTGTCATTTGTGCTCTCTTGAGCGTCTGCACTGTGAACAGCATGGGCTGTGGCTGCACGGGCAAGCAAAGGCTGCTGCAATTGGCGCCGCACTGCTGAGCCCTGAGGGCCTCCAGGCAGACATGGACAGGCTGCTGCCCACTGCAGGCCGTGCCCTGTGGGACCCCGCGACAACACTGCACCTGCAGGGGCTCAGGGTGGGGGCCCAGGACGCCGGCCCGGATGCTAGCCAAGCGCACATCTGAGGAGCGACTTCAGGGAGCCCAGATACCTTCATACACAGAGAAGCACTAAATTCCTTAATTTGAGAGGTCTGGTTTTCTCTAGTGAACAGTAATCTTGTGATGTTCTGACAACCTGGTTTTCATCACAAAAACTCCCATGTATCTTGGCTTTTTGCACCAGTCCCTCAGAGCTATCGCAGAGGCTGCCTCATGGACAGAACACACACATGTCAATGGCTTATTTATGAAATACAGAGAAAACAACATGCTCACACACACACACACTTTACTGGATAATACATGAAATACAGAGAAAACTATACATATCACACACACTTAACTGGCCTATATATGAAACACAGAGAAAACTATACACACACACTTTACTGGCGTATAGGTGAACTGCAGAGAAAACTACACACACACACCACACACACACACACTTTACTAGCTTATAAGTGGAAAACAGAAAACCAGTGGCAGAGGTGGCCTCTGAGGAAGGCACTGAATGACCAGAAGACAACTCACTTTTCACTTTAAGCTTCTTTGTGCTTTTGAATTTTGTACCGTATGTTTGTATTATCTATTGAAAACACAGTTTTAAAAGTAATGTATCCAAAATAGTTTCCATTTACCAGATATTGTTTCTCGTGTTCAATAATAATCAGCAACATTTATCAAAGATGTGAAATTTATAACTAATGTAATACCAAAATTAGCAACTAACTTATCTTTAAAAAAATCATTAGGAAGCAAATGATAGGCTAATTTCTTAATTTGCTTGTTCTTTGTTTTTCCTATTATGATTTGCTTTTTAACTGATTTTTCCTTCATTGGAATCTCCGTTTGAAGGTGACCAGGAAAACTAACATTAGAAATAAACATATTGAACAACCCAATCAAAAAGTGGAAAAAGACCTCAACAGACATTTCTGCAAAGACATACACATGGCAAACAAACACATGAAAAGATGCTCAACATCACTCATTATCAGAGAAATGAAAACAAAAATCACAATGAAATACCACCTCACACCAGTTAGAATGATCATCATCAAAAAGCCTACAAAGAATAAATGCTGGAGAACAAATGGAGAAAAGGGAACCCTCTTGCACTGCTGGTGGGAATATAAACGGATACAGCCACTACGGAAGACGGTATGGAGATTCCTTTAAAAACTCGGAATAAAACCAGCATGTGACCCAGCAATCCCACTCCTAGGCATGAACCCTGAGGAAACCAAAACTGAAGGAGACACGGGTACCCCACTGTTCACTGCAGCACTGTATACAGTAGCTAAAACATGGAAGCAACCTAGATGTCCATCAGGAGATGAATGGATGAGGAAGCCGTGGTGTATGGACACAATGGAATATTACTCAGCCATAGAAGGAACACATTTGAGTCAGTTCTGATGACTCAATGGGTGAACCTAGAGCCTATTATTCAGAGTGAAGTGAGTCAGAAAGAGAAAGATCAGTACCGTACCCTAACGCATACATACGGACTCTAGAAAGATGGCGCTGAAGAATGCATTTTCAGGGCAGCAGTGGGGAAACAGACACAGAGAACAGACCTGTGGACGGGGCGGGGAGGAGAGGGTGAGACGCAGGGAGGGAGTAAAGTGGAAACCTGCATTACCATATGTGAGACAGACAGCCAACGGGAGTTTGCGGTGTGGCTCAGGGAACTCAAACAGGGGCTCAGGATCAACCTAGAGGGGTGGGGTGGCAGGGAGGTTCAGGAGGGAGGGGACATATGTATACTCTATGGCTGGTTCGTGTTACTATCTGACAGAGAACAACAGAATTCTGAAAGCAATTATCCTTCAACTAAAAAATAAATTAAAAATATAAAAATATTAATTCTGATGTTTCTCAGCTCTGTTCAAAGATCTGAAGAATCTGGTTGAAATCACTATCTAAAATTAAGTTAACAAATAATCCATAGAATCAATCCGTTCGTTCCGTCGCTCAGTCGTGTCCGACTCTTTGCGACCCCGTGGACTGTAGCCTACCAGGCTTCTCTGTCCATGGGATTCTCCAGGCAAGAATACTGGAGTGGGTTACCGTTTCCTTCCCCAGGGGATCTTCCCAACCCAGGGATCGAACCCGGGTCTCCTGCATTGGAGGCAGATGCTTTAACCTCTGAGCCACCAGGGAATCAATAGATGCTACCATTTCAGCTTGTACTTCGCTGCTGGCTAATGAAGCATATCCATGCCAGGCTTACAGCACAGTCAATCTCATGTATTATACTGCAGTCAATATAACATAACAAAGGTCACTCTACTCAATGTCCACATTTCTGGCAACAGGTTTTTTCTTTCCTGCAGTGTAAACTGCACTGGAAAGTAGTATTTCTAGGAAAGCTATACAAGCATACTTCCCTAACACTCATAAGATTTCCCTTTGGACACAAACTGGATTCGCACTGTTTAGTCTGTTGCCCTGACAACTAATTGACTGACAAAATTAAGCATTCCTTCTCCAGCATTTCCAAAGCATCATGAGGGCACCTACTTTGCATTCATCACATGGCTGTGTAATTATCTGTTCACACGCCTGTCTTTCCCACTGCACTTAGTTCCCTGTGACACAAACACCTTACTCGTGTTTATAATCTGGAGCGCTGCCAGCCCTGGAACACAGGACACACTTGGGGAGTCTGCTGAAAGAGTTCCTAGAAGTGAGGCACACTTGCATCACGCTCAAACCATGCGGCTTACAGCTCACTGTGACCCAGAGCTGACTCTTCATCACCCACACTGCTGCAATCCAAAACGTGGGAAGTACAGAACAGACCCCCCAACCCACCTACTTTGCACATTAAAGTCGGCTAACACTAACACCCAACTGGGCCGCATGAAGCACACACACACTCACAGCACCGTGAAGACCACAGGGCCGCTTCGGGATTACCTTTAAAAGAAGAATGCGTCTGTATCGCGTCACTTCTCAAATGTTTACGGGTTTGGAGCTAGCGTCTGACTGAACACTCAACGGGGGCACAGGTCACTCCTGACAGTGCCCCGGTCCCTGCCGTCGGCAGCTCTGGGCCACACTGGGCAGAGCGGCCCAGGTCGCCCTCAGCCTCCTCACGAACCCCTAGCGCACCAGCCGCAGTGCCCTCGGCAAGCTGGGACAGAGGTCCTGTGGCAGCCAGCAAAAGCACAGAAGGGTATCCATTGTCTTCGAAAGCGCAATAACCAAGCCTACCGTCATACCAGCTCACAAGTGATAATGTAGGTTTGAGTTTTAGCACCTTTTTATTAGTCTCAACTAATCCAGGCAATATTTATAAACTAGTAATTTGTCAAAAGGCAAATAACGTAAAAGTAAAAGTTATAAAATTGGAAGATCCAGACGGTTTGCTGCTGCTGCTAAGTTGCTTCAGTCGTGCCCAACTCTGTGCGACCCCACAGACGGCAGCCACTAGGCTCCCCCGTGACCATATTATGAAAAACACAAAAACACCTAAAGTTTGTAACGATATAAAAGGAATCACACAGAGGCCCCTTCACTCACTGAAGAAGCAACTACAGCTACAATCACTGTTCAAATCGATACTTCCAAGTCACTTTTCAAAAGAATGTCTCCCTCCTGAGTCTGGGTAAAGTATCTTTCTTCCTTCAAATTTCTCTCTGTGTTGAAATTCTCATGTGAATATGGGGTAGCTCTCTGAGGCACAGTGACACCCAATGAAAGGCATCTTCTCCATTCTGAAACCAAACATGTGTGACATTAATGCTTTCTTCTCTGCAAACACTGGCTTTCTGGAGAACAGGCCGACCTCGCTTTAAGGGGCCTTGCAGACACTGCAGCTTTGGTTTTTTTTACAAGTTGCAGGTTTGTAGTAACTCTGGATCAAGCAAGTCTATCAGTGCCATTTCCCCAACAGCCCATGCTCACTTCATGACTCTGGGTCACATTTTGGAGATTCTTACAGTATTTCTGGCTTTTCATCATTCCTGTATTTGTTGTGGTGTCTGTAATCAGTGACCTCTGATGTCAGCACTACAGCCTGACTCACTGAAGGTTCAGATGATGGTCAGCATTTCTTAGCAATGAAGTATTTTTAGTTCATTTTTAACTGGAGGATAATTGCTTCACAATGTTGTGTTGATTGCTGCTGGTCAACAAGGTAAGTCACCCAGAGGTACAGATATAAACCCTCCCTCGTGACCCTGCCTCCCACCCGCCCTCCTGTCTCAACTCCCTAGGTTGTCAGAGCAGTGGGCCGAGCTCTGCGTGTTACACAGAAACTTCCCATTAGCCACCTGTTTTATACACAGTGACACATGTGTCAAGGCGACTCTCCCAACTCATGCCCCGCTTCCCTCACAGACTCTGTCCACAAGTTTATTCTCTGTGTGTATGTCTCTATTGCTGCCCTGCAATAGGCTCATTAATAGCTTTTTTCTAGATTCCATATATATGTATTAATATACGGTATTTGCTCTTCTCTTTCTGACTTACTTCACAGGCTCTAGGTTCATCCACCTCAGTTCAACTGAATCAAATTCAATCCTTTTTATGGCTAAGTAATATTCCATTGTGTAATAGGACAGGGAGACCATTTTCTCCCCCACAAATTCATCAAAAGATCATCTGAACGCTGAGCAACTTCCACAAAACTTCTGAACACTGGCGTAGGACACCAGGCACCCAGAAAGGCAGCCCGTTCTCTTCGAAAGGAGGAAGGAGAAAATATAAAAGACAAAAAGAGAGACAAAAGAGTTAGAGACAGAGACCTGTCCTGGGGAGGGAGTCGTGAAGGAGGAGAAGTTTCCACACAGCAGGACACCCTCTCACAGGCAGGTCTGTCCTGAGACCTGGAATCTCAGATGGCCACGTAACTGGGAGGAAAAAAAAAAACCCACAGAATACACAGCTAACTGCAACTGCGGGAAAGAGAACTTCCCAGGAAAGGCTCTAACCTAGCAACCTATCGTGCAGCCTGGCCCTCTCACAGAACAAAGGACTGAGGAATACCAAAGATCACCAAACAGAGCTAGCCGGGCCCTCCCCGCGCGGAGGCAGAGGCAGGCTCCGGACAGCTGGAAGGCAAAGGCCTGCTACAGTCTCAGCCCCAGAGCATCCCCCCCAACTGTGACCAGGCTCCCAGCTGCTAACCACGTCTTCCTGAGATCCTGGATGGTTGGCATGCTCCAGGAGGGGCACAGCCTGCTATTAGCTCTCCAGAGGAGACAGGCGGTGCACCCGGAACACTGAGCAGCCAGGACTAGGGAGGTGATCAAGGCACACGGCCCACCTGCGACAGCGCGCTCACCGAGCACCTGGCCGCCGAGCCGCCCAGATCTGGGAAGGGCACAGAACGCACCCCGACCCACAGAGGCTGAGCCAGACTGTGTCTGAGCGTCTCCTGTGGAGGTCTGGGTCAGCAGCGGCCTGCCGCAGGGGCTCTGGGTGCAGCAGACCTGGGTATGGCATAAGCCCTGTTGGAGGAGGTCACCATTAACCCCACCACAGAGCTGCCAGCACTTACACAGGACTGGGGAAACAGACCTTTGGAGGGCACAAACAAAACCTTGTGCCCTAGGACCCAGGAGGAAGGAGCAGTGACCCCACAAGAGGCTGACCGAGACTTGCTGTAAGTGGCCAGCGGCCTCCAGTGGAGGCATGGGTAGGCAGCGGCCTGCTGCAGGGTGGGGGGCACTGAGAGCAGCAGTGCATGCCCGGACCTTCTGAAGGTCACCATTTTCTTCATTGCCTCCACCATAGTTTGGCCTCAGGTCAAGCAACAGGGAGGGAACACAGCCCTGCCCACCAACAGTGAATTGGATTAAAGGTTTACTGAACATGGCCCCGCCCACCGGAACAAGACCCAGTTTCCCCCTCAGTCACTCTCCCAACAGGAAGCTTCCATAAGCCTCTAATCCTTCTCATCAGAGGGCAGACAGAATGAAATCCACAATCACAGAAAACTAACCAATCTGATCACACGGACCACAGCCTTGTCTAACTCAAAGAAACTATGAGCCATGCCGTGTAGGGCCACCCCAGATGGACAGGTCATATCAGAGTTCTGACAAAACCTGGCCCACTGGAGAAGGGAATGCAAAGCACTTCAGTATTCTTGCCTTGAGAACCCCATGAATGGTATGAGAAGGCAAAAAGATAGGACACTGAAAGATGAACTTCCCAGGTCAGTAGGTGCCCAATATGCTACTGGAGATCAGTGGAGAAATAACTCCAGAAAGAATGAAGGGAAGGAGCCAAAGCAAAAACAACATCCAGGTGTGGATGTGACTGGTGATGGAAGTAAAGTCCGATGCTATAAGAACAATACTGCATAGGAACCTGGAATCTTAGGTCCATGAATCAAAGCAAATTGGAAGTGGTCAAACAGGAGAGGGCAAGAGTGAGTGTCAACATTTTAGGAAAATCAGAGAACTAAAATGGACTGGAATGGGTGAATTTAAATCAGATGACCATTATATCTACTACTGTAGGCAAGAATCCCTTAGAAGAAATGGAGTAGCCAGCAGATTCAACAAAAGAATCCAAAATGCAGTACTTGGATTCAATCTCAAAAACAACAGAATGATCTCTGTTCGTTTCCAAGGCAAACCATTCAATATCATAGTAATCCAAGTCTATGCCCCAACCAGTGATGCTGAAGAAGACGAAGTTGAACGGTTCTATGAAGACCTACAAGACCTTCTAGAACTAACACCCAAAAAAGATGCCCTCTTCATTACAGGGGACTAGAATGCAAAAGTAGGAAGTCAAGAGCTACCTGGAGTAACAGGCAAATCTGGCCTTGGACTACAATGAAGCAGGTCAAAGGTTAACAGATTATTGCCAAGAGAACACACTGGTTATAGCAAACACCCTCTTCCAACCTCTTAACACAAGAGAAGACTCTACACATGGACATCACCAGATGGTCAACACCGAAATCAGATTGATTATATTCTTTGCAGCCAAAGATGGAGAAGCTCTATTCAGTGAGCAAAAACAAGACCAGGAGCTGACTGTGGCTCAGATCATGAACTCCTTATTGCCAAATTCAGACTTAAATTGAAAAGAGTAGGGAAAACCACTAGACCATTCAGGAATGATCTACATCAAATCCCTTACAATTACAGTGGAAGTGACAAATAGATTCAAGGGATTAGAGCTGAGAGACAGAGTGCCTGAAGAACTATGGATGGAGGGCCATGACACTGTATAGGAGGCAGGGACCAAGACCATCCCCATGGAAAAGAAATGCAAAAAAGCAAAATGGCTGTCTGAGGAGGACTTACAAATAGCTGAGAAAAGAAGAGAAGCTAAAGGCAAAGGAAAAAAGGAAAGACATACCCACCTGAATGGAGAGTTCCAAAGAATAGCAAGGAGAGATAAGAAAGCCTTCCTCAGCGATCAATGCAAAGAGATAAAGGAAAACAATAGAATCGGAAAAACTAAAGATCTCTTCAAGAAAATCAGAGATACCAAGGTAACATTTCATGCAAAGATGGGTTCGATAAAGGACAGAAATGGTATGGACCTAACAGAAGCAGAAGATATTAAGAAGAGGTGGCAAGAACACACAGAAGAACTATTTTGAGATCTTCATGACCCAGATCATCACGATGGTGTTATCACTCACCTAGAGCCAGACATCCTGGAATGTGAAGTCAAGTGGGCCTTAGGAAGCATCACTACGAACAAAAGTAGTGGAAGTGAAGGAATTCTAGTTGAGCTACTTCAAATCCTAAAAGATGATGCCGTGAAAGTGCTGCACTCCATATGCCAGCAAATCTAGAAAACTCAGCAGTGGCCACAGGATTGGAAAAGGTCAGTTTTCATTCCAATCCCAAAAAAGACAATGCCAAAGAATGTTCAAACTACTGCACAATTGCACTCATCTCGCACGCTAGTAAAGTAATGCTCAAAATCCTCCAAGCCAGGCTTCAGCAGTATGTAAACCATGAACTTCCAAATGTTAAAGCTGGATTTAGAAAAGGCAGAGGAACCAGAGATCAAATTGCCAACATCCACTGGATCATGGAAAAGCAAGAGAGTTCCAGAAAAACATCTACTTCTGCTTTACTGACTATGTAAAGCCTTTGACTGTGTGGATCACAATAAACTGTGGAAAATTCTGAAAGAGATGGGCATACCAGACCACCTGACCTGCCTCTTGAGAAACCTGTATGCATGTCAGGAAGCAACAGTTAGAACTGGACATGGAACAACAGACTGGTTCCAAATCAGGAAAGGAGTACATCAAGGCTGTATAATGTCAACCCTGCTTATTTAACTTATATGCAGAGTATGTCATACAAAATGCTGGGCTGGATGAAGCACAAGCTGGAATCAAGATTGCCGGGAGAAATATCAATAACCTCAGATATGCAGATGACACCACCTTTAAGGCAGAAAATGAAGAATTTGATGAAAGTGAAAGAGGAGAGTGAAAAATCTGTATTAAAACTCAACACTCACAAAACTTAAGATTATGGCATCCAGTCCCATCACTTCATGGCAAATAGGTGGGGAAACAATGGAAACAGTGACAGACTTAATTTTCTTGGGCTCCAAAATCACTGCAGATGGTGACTGTAGCCATGAAATTAAAGACACTTGCTTCTTGGAAGAAAAGCTATAACCAACCTAGACAACATATTAAGAAACAGAGACATTACTTTACCAACAAAGGTCCATCTAATCAAAGCTGTAGTTTTTCCATTAGTCATGTATGGATGTGAGAGATGGACTATAAAGAAAGTTGAGCGCCAAAGAACTGATGCTTTTGAACCGCAGTGTTGGAGAAGACTCTTGAGAGTTCCTTGGACAGCAAGGAGATCCAACCAGCCCATCCTAAAGAAAATCAGTCCTGAATATTCATTGGAAGGATTGATGCTGAAGCTGAAACTCCAATACTTTGGCCACCTGATGCAAAAAAGACTCACTGGAAAAGACCCTGATGCTGGAAAAGATTGAAGGTGGGAGGAGAAGGGGACAGAGGAGGAAATTGTTGGATGGCATCACTGATGTGATGGACATGAGTAGGCTCCCGAGTTGGTGATGGACAGGGTAGCCTGGCGTGCTGTAGTCCATGGGGTCACAAAGAGTCGGACATGACTAAGCAACTGAACTGATATGTACCTCAGCTTCTTTATCTATTCAGCTGTTGATGGTATCTAGGTTGCTTCCATGTCCTAGCTACTGTAAACTGTGCTACAGTGAACACCGGGGTACATGTGTCTTATTGAGCAATGTGGCACATATTTTCACGTTTATTGGTCATCTGGATATCTTCTTTGCAGAAATGTCTGTTTAGGTTTTCTGCCCATTTTTTGATTGGGTTGTTTGTTTTTCCCATACTGAGCTGCATGAGCTGTTTATATATTTTAGAGATTAATTCTTTGTCAATTGTTCGTTTCCAATTATTTTCTCCATTCTGAGGGCTGCCTTTCCATCTTATTTACAGTGTCTTTTGCTGTGCAAAAGCTTTTAAGTTTAATTAGGTCCCATTTGCTTTTTTTTTTTAATTTCCATTACTTTAGGAGATGGGTCAAAGAGGATCTTGTGGTATTTTTAAATTAAGGTATGAACATTGGTTTTTTAGATACAGTGTTACTGCACATTTAACAGAGTACAGTATAGTATAAACATAATTTTTATATGCACTGGGAAACAAGGTTTGCTGATAGATTTACTGTGACACGCGCTCCACTGCGGTGTCTGGAACCAAACCCGCAGAGTCTCTGAGGTTATCAGTATGTCAGTTACTGCAGGCAATTATGTCATGAAATGTGCAAAGGATATCACCAAAGCAGGCTTGTTGGATTACCTCCTCTGATTCGTACTGTTATGAAAAGCACATCGTATGACAGTGCTATTCAGATATTTTAAATATAAAGATGTGTTATTTTTCTAATCTAGATGCAGGGAGTATATTAGGTAACGGATGCATAGTTTGAAAAGTTCTGCTCTGACAAACTGACAACGTCTAAATTAGCAGATACTGTGCCCCAGTGAGCAGCAAATCGATATCACACCCCCAAAGAGGACAAAGACGATTACAATGCCAACAGCTCTGCAGAGGGACACGGCCTGGGCTCAACTGCAGTGTACACACCACCAAGACGCCTCCCCCCACCTACCTGCCATTCGTACGTTCAGTTCTTGAGAGTTCCGAGTTACACCTGACTCTTAAACGGGGAGTTTCTCTTGTGTCCAGCACAGATGCAGCGTGCCTGGCCTGAGTCTCGGCTCCCAGCCCCATCAGAGTTCAAACCCCACCACAACCCTGCTCCATGGTCCTTGTGGGGTCCCTGCTCCTGTTCCCAGACCCCTGAGAAGTGCTCAGTGACAATGGTGTCCTTACCGACACGAGACCAGTCTTTGCTATTATTTTATAAAACCATAGATTCACATAAACTAAAAGAGAAAAGTTTCCACTCACCTGGAGCAACTACATTCACTCTAATTTTCTTTTTTGCTACTTCTTTGGCAAGAGCACGTGAAAATCCGACTAATCCTCCTTTACTGGCACTGTACACAGACTGGCCAGAATTGCCTTTTAAACCAACAACACTTCCTAGAAAAAGAAATGAGAGCAAATTCAAACCACATTCATAGGGTTATTATTCTGCATGTTCAGGTAGTCTATAGTGAACAAACAAGGTATAAACCCTTACCTCGTCCTTTGCTAAAATGAGGAATTCTAACCACTGTCATTTGAATAGCAAGACTTAAGAGTCTGAGTCTGCTCAGAAACAGGAGGCCAAAGAAGCTCATGTAGAACCCGGAGGACTAGGCAGGGGCTGAGAACCGATCCACTAAATAACAGGCACTCATGCTCATCTCTGAGGAGGTGGAGCATGATAAAAAGTCTACAGAGTTGACAGAGGCTTCCAGGAGGAAGAGGTTAAAACCAGAACAGAAAAGCCAGGGAAAGACTGATTTTATGACCCACAACACAGGCATAAAGTTTTTATTTCCAGCTAAAAAACAGTTCATTCAAAGATAAATTTTATTAAATTTCAACTACTGTTGATTAAATTAGCAAAGCTTCTACTGTAAACTTTTTGTAAAATTGTAATTTAGTTACCTTCAGAGATGTATCAACTTGTACTGCCTAATATAAAGATTCTTGGTGGCTCATTATATGAATATGAAAGAATAATTTATAACCCAAGTATCAACTGTAGGCAAATAAATTCTTGCAGAACAGAAATTGGGGAAGTCATTTTCTGCATCAATGACTTGTATATGTAATGTAGGGTAAGGGAGTTAAGAGAAGTCGAGGTTTGGAAAAAGAACGAGCCCGGCACTGTACAGGAACAGATTCCCTTTAATGAGGCGAGAAGGGGCAGCAGTCAGATTAGCGAGCTGCTGCACTAATCCAAGAAAAGCGTAAGTATATACAGGCATGTATGTGGAAATCTACTGTCTTAAGGGGGCCTGTTCTCCAAAGTTGTTCAGAGTAGTTATCTCTTAAAGGCTGGGGCAAGGAATTCTGGAGATCGGGCAGAGGCTGGACAGGCTGGGAGCAGGTCGTAATCAACCTTGATGTCCATTTTTTCCTTTGGGTGAGAGAGTTCTTTGTTTTGCACAGAACAGTGGAGAGGACCTGGAGGGGAGTTTTAACTCCAGGCTATCTTGAGCCATGTAACTTTCCTTCATGTAATATAAAAAGTAACCAAGAACCTCACAAAAATTTTGAGAAGGTAATTTAATTTTAGAAAGAAAAAAAAAAACACTCCACATACTTCTTATGATCAGCAATTCCAAGAATAAAATATTTATCCACATTAGGTGTTACATGTCAGTTAACGACAAAGGAAGAGAAAGGAGGAGTCCAGAGAGAGTGAGAAAAGACCCTCTGATCAGACAGAGGAAATGCAGGTGGATGGAGAAAGGGGTTTGGGGAGGAAGAGAAACACAAACAGGAAAAACACAGACCTGGAGGCAAGGTTGAGCAGGAGGCTGGAGCAGCCATGATTCCACCACACGCAGCTGTTCCTCTGCGAAGTGGTAACTTCTGAAATAACAACGTCCTTTCCAGAAATTTACAGTAACCCCTTTGGTCATAAGAGACCCCTAACTTATTTTCAATAGTCTATTTTATTGACTTACAGCACAAGTCTAAAAGTCTGCATGTAAGCAAAAGACTAATAGGGGATTTTGTTTTATGCCTGTCTAAAAAGGGGATGTTTCAGAGTTGAACAAACACATCCCCCTTTACCAGGAGAAATGTACATGGTAGTATACCAGCTTACAAGATCCCAAATCATTATCTGGCTATGTCACAAGGCAAAAGTCAACTCAATTACTAATCTTTTAGAAGAAAATGGACCTCTCACATTTTTAAGGGTAAATGTCCAAAATGTTCTAATCCTCATTAGCACAATATTCTTTCCTTTGGTCAATTTCAAAAAGAAAGCACTCTGCACTCTGGCTTGGAGAGACACTTCCTGTATTAGAGTAGGGTCACTTACTCTAAGGAGCAGCATTCCTTTTTTGTGGCCTATAAAGTATCACCACTTAAATGGGAGATGGCAGGCATGATGCTATTCTCAAATTACCACACTGAAACAAAATTTCAAGTCACTCTGCATTTTAAAGTCTACAGGCACACACTCCACTCTGCCCTATGGGGCAGGTGAACTGAAGCCCAGGAGTTACTTAACATCCATTCTAAACACTGAAAAAGTTATTCTTTTAAGAAAACCTCCTCTTAGACCTCTGTGCTGGATTTACTAGTGACGCATGCAGCCGCTGCAGAAGTCATTTTTTAGCCCTCACCAACTACAAATTTTTCACTCCTTGATCACATTTTGAAAATTTGGTTTCATGTAAGAATCAGGATGTCCAATTTGTCTCAAATATGCAAAATAGCTGGTCAAATTGAACCACATTTGTGCACAGCAGCAACCTGCTGGGTCGGAGCTGTCCCACACTGCCTCTGGACACCAAGCCGGGTGCCCTCAGGCATCTCCCGGCGTGTGCGGGCATTCCCCAGTACCTGGTGGCGTCACTCCATGACACCTGCTTGACCACTAGAAGGATGTGAATTGGTGATCCCTGTTTCACCTATTAATCAGTTCATAAAATCCTTTTTCCATGGATAATAAAGTTTCACAGGTAAATAAACTCCAAATCAGTTGATTAAATTTCTGTGGTGCCATGAGATACTACTATACACGCAGAGGTGAAGACTCACCTACATTCACAATGGACCCTCTCTGCTGTTTAATCATTGTCTTCAGGGCAGCTCTACAGGTCAGCATGGAGCCCAGGAGGTTAGTATGGAGCTGAGACAGCATATCTTCAGTATCTGTCCTTACCAAGAGGTTATCCCTACCAAAAAAGCAAAACCAAACCAAAACAATCCCCTGTGATTTAAAAATGGGGCAAGACAAATTAAAAAGTCAAGAAACAGATAACATTTTTTTTTCTAAAAGTAGAATATAAGAAGAGCTTTTCCTCTGAGTTAGAACACCTAGAGAGCCCATTTTAAACTTGATCTGTGAGGAAACATATATAGTCACAACAGTGGTAACCTAAAAGGAAGTACTAATTGGGAAGAAAACAAGAGAGTCTTCTGGATTTCTGGTAAAGTTCTTCAGCTCAATATGGGTGTTGATTACAATGTTTAAACTGTACCCTTAATATGTACACTTCCAAGGCATCACATCACACCTGTACTACACACACATGTAACTATTCCAATAGCACACATTTAGTTTAAAAGGGTTTTTTTCCTCTGTAATAAAATAACATTTTGACACATAAAAAAACTAAACGAAACCCTTATTATAATCTCAATATAAAACAATGAAACGAGTATGCAGCTTGACAGACCAAATTTTAAAATACATACCTTTTCTTCCAGTTAGAAGTAAAACGATATACCAACTCATATTAATCAAAAGAAAATTAGGAGGAAAAAAAATCAGAAATGTACTTAAAATTTGTGACCAACCTGTTAATTCCAGCTGCATTTACCAAGAAATTAACACGACCCAAATTTTTCTCTATCTCTTCAAATGTATTTTGAACATCATGTTCTTTGGCAACATCACAGCTCAATGCCAAATGATCTCCTACACAACAAAATTAAAATAGAACTAAGTATACGTTGGTTGTAAAAATGATTCAGTACACATTCATTAAACATCTACTATGAGCTAGGGTAACAGTGTCAATTATTCAGTCATGTCCCACTCAGTAGGGTTTGACTCTTTGCAACCGTTACGGCTGTAGCCCACCAGGCTCCTCTGTCCATGGAATTCTCGAGGCAAAAATACTGCAGTGGGTAGCCATTCCTTTCTCCAGGTGATCTTCCCAACCAAGGATCCAAACCAGGTCTTCCTGAATTGCAGAGGGATTCTTCACCACCTGAGCCACCATGGAAGCCTTCCGTTCCGTTCCGTTGCTCAGTCGTGTCCGACTCTTTGCGACCCCGTGGACTGTAGCCTACCAGGCTTCTCCATCCATAGGATTCTCCAGGCAAGAATACTGGAGTGGGTTACCGTTTCCTTCCCCAGGGGATCTTCCCGACCCAGGGATCGAACCCAGGTCTCCCGCATTGGAGGCAGACACTTTAACCTCTGAGCCACCAGGGAAGCCCATGGAAGCCTTAGATCTGTTCTATCCAGAACTTTAGATCTGTTCTATCCAGAACTTGAGATAAAGGACGATTAAGTCCCAGATTCCTGATCTCATGGAGTTCAGTCTAAGAAACTGGATGGAGGAAGGTGGGGAACAAGCAGAAGCAAAGTAATGCAACAGAATGTAAACCTTAAAACACTTTTTTAATCAACAAAAGTGGGGGAGCACCTTTCTCCTGTTCCTAACACTTTGTATGAGTCACCTACCAATATTTAGTTTTGACACTGACCCTATGCCACTTAATTCAGCAGTTCTCGCAGTAAGTAATTGGGGGGCCTGGCGTGCTGTGATTCATGGGGTCGCGGAGAGTCGGACACGACTGAGCGACTGAACTGAACTGAACTGAATCTGCCTGCAATACAGGAGGCACAAGAGACACGAGCTCAATCCCGGGGTTGGGAAGATCCCCTGGAGAAAGAAATGGCTACCCACTCCAGTATTCTTGCCTGGAAAATTCCATGGACAGAGGAGCATGCATGGCATGGCTACTGTCCATGGGGTTGCAAAGAGTGGGACACGACTGAACACGCTTGCATATATAAGCTTAAAGTCTAATTCAGTTACATTCTTGTCGAACTGGTTTCCTGGCTTTGAAATAAACTCTAGGGCTTTTCTGTTTAACTATAGCACAATCTTATATGGCTATTATTATAGCGTGACTATTAAAAGAGATGAAACAAAGCGGGAAGCTGTTTTTTAAAATGCTGAAAGTACAAATCATGAAAAAATTTTTACTAAAAACTATTACCTGTTTTTTAAAGTCCACTTTCTGGAAATGTTTAATTACCAAAAAAAAAAAAAAAAAACCTCAAAGAAAGCAATGTTTATTCAACATTATACCACTTAACGTGCCATTTTTTAAAAAAAGAAAAGGTAAACAATTCTTTTGTCTTCTGGCTGACCTTGCGTGGTACATTAACACTAAAATCACCTTCTCAAACCTCTGGAGACCTATGTGAAGTCGGGGCGACGTTGCGTAAAGGTGCCCCGACAGTGAACGAGGTGCCCCTGAGCCCAGCCCTCCTAACTCTAGCTGCGAGCTCGAACCTTCACAGCACCCTGTCTCACCAGCCAGAGACTGAAATTCGCAAAGCAACGGCGAATCCGTTCCTAACAGACAGGGGGGAATATGGCGGAACAACCTCCAGGTCCCTCGGAGAAGGTCGTCAGGGCCTAACAGCGCTTCAGCGCTGTGGACGCCGGAAGCGAGCCCAAGCGACACCCGTCCTAGTGCGGCCGCGAGCGGCCTGAGGCAGCGCCGCCTGCGCATGCGCACACGCGCGGGCCTCCTAGCGAGGCGCGAGCACGCCTGCGCCGCCCCTCGCCCAGCACGGCGGGTCTGCCGCCCGCGCGAGGGGGGCGCCCAAGGCGGCTTCTCGGACCCACACCGGCCGCGCGAAGAGGGGCTGCGACCCCGGTCGGTACCCACCGCCCAGGTCCCCGGCCGCGGCTCTGGCCCCCTCCAGATTCCGGGCGACGATGGCCAGTCGATAGCCTCTCTGGGCCATCAAGCGGGCCACCGCCCTGCCGATGCCCCGGGAGCCTCCGAACACGGCGCACACCTTGTCCATCTGGGACGCGGAGCCGCAGGCCCGAGGGAAGAGGCTACAAAGAGACGGCCCTTCCCAACGGCCTCGCAAATTCACACAGCGCGGCGCGCTCAAACTGAATCGCGGGCCCACGGCTCCCGCCGCCGGATTGGAACTGGTACGGGCCCAGAAACCCGCGGCGCCGCGACCGCCAGTCACGTTGGCGCGTCTACGTCAGCGCGCATGTGCTCCGGGCGGCGCGCCCCCGGCGGATGCCAACGTAGGCGGGCGGGACAGTATAAGGGCCGCGCTGCACGCTGGGACTTGTAGTCTTGGTGGAGGCGGAAAGGCGTGGGACGGTGCTGGGAGAGAAAGGCTCCAGGCTCGGGCGACTGCCCTGTAGGAAGTGGGTCTTGGCCATCGGGGTTGCTAACACACTGGATTCTGGATGTTATGGGTTAAATCAAGGTCGTGCCAGGAAGGGATTCGGGCATAAGGACCCCAGATATGTGCTCCAGGTTGTGTTCGGCTGAGACCCAAAGGAGTGGCACGTGGGTCAGACTCCCAGCAGACCTCAGTCCTCCTGTTGCGGAATTTGATTCTTGTGCCTGCCAGCATATCTTGCATTGCACGCAGATTCTGTACCATCTGAGCCACCAGGGAAGCCCGTCAAACCGAAATTTTGGGGTTTGGAGCAGAATACGTTTTATTCCAAGGCTGTAATAAGGGAACAACAAATCTGACCCCATATTGGGTCAGTTATTTTATCATAACCTTTGTAGTCTATGGTTTTTGCTTTGGGTTAAGAATCTTGCCTATAGCCTAAAATATACAGGCGAGCCCATAATCAAGTCTCTACCTTTTAAAAGTTAACATTTTTCCAACCAAATAGAGATTTAAGAAAAAAAAAAATTGTAAAATAGAGAATAACATTTGTCTTGTAGGTTTATAGGATCTTTGTGACCCGACCTACTTGGGCATCTGTGAGAACATGAAATTCTTGTGCCAGGTCTGCAAAACCAGCCATACCTTTAAAAATGGCCTTTAAAAGTGCTCTGCTGAAACCCTTCAGCGAGTTTGGGGATTCCTTGGGTACAAGGCACCAGTCTCCTTGCATGGCCCTTCAGTAAACCTTTCTCTGCTCCAGGCTGTCAACTGTTGGTGTCATTGGCCCCACTGTGCGTCTAGCATAGGAACTTGCGTTCGGTAACAGTTTTGGCGAAGGTGTTTTGATGGGCAAGATTTCCTAGGAGGTTTGCATAGTGTGTGGAGCTTCCCAGGTGGCGCAGTAAAGATTCCACCTGCCAGTGTAGGAGCCAAAGGATACACAGGTTCACCCTGGGTCAGGAAGATACCCTGGAGGAGGAAATGGCTACCCATCCGAGTATCCTTGCCTGGAGAATCCCACGGACAGAGGAGCCTGGCAGGCTACAGTCCATGAGGTCACAAAGAGTCAGACACAACTGAATGATGAATAACACAGGCTGCAGACTGCCTAATCCTCTTCTGACTGGTTGGTGGTGAGGTAGCAGAATGGGCTCTAGGTATCTCCATCATCAGCCTCTGGTTCCAAACGCTCTGGGGTCCCCGTGCTTGCGCTCAGCCGGAAGTCACCGTCTAACTGGGTGGGGCCTTAGTTCCTGCAGAACAACTCAAGAGACATGTATCATGTTATGCATGTCCTCTGAGCAGGAGCCAGGACCCTGCCCCTTCTCACGCTATTGTTTCTTTCTGCTTCCCCAACCCGTAATGAGTAACTGTTTGAATCTGCCCTTTGGAACGCAGGAAAGGTCTAGGATGCTGAAAGCCTCTTTCCTACCAACAAGAAATCGGTGACACAGAGAAGTTTTTATACCTGGGAGGGCCCCACAGGGTCCTGCTCAGATTCAACTCCTACCTGTCCCTTAATTCTTCTTCATCTTGAGGAGAACAGGCGTTGGACAAGAAAAGGACTAACATTTTGGAGAAAGAGGTCCATCAAAAAATGGGCAGATGAACTCAGTTTTAGATGGACTTGGTTTCCCTCCCCGGAAGGAGTGACCACAGTGGAGGGCACACCCCAGACCCCCAATGCCCTCCCTGGGGAAGGAGTGGGACACAAGGGCCAGAGCACATCCTACCTGCCCCTCCCCAACCCAGGCCCCCACTCTTCTCAGAGGGCGTTGTTGCAGAGGCAAGTGTGTCCAGTCAGGAACATACAGGAGAAGCTCAAGAAGTTACCCAAGTGAATGGTCTCCCAGATCCAAACCGTGAGCCTCAAGCATCTTTATAGTTTCCTGCAGTTCTGAAGAGGATACGCTCAGTGTTCCCCAGGTTAATAAGGTGAAAGCTGAGTTTCATTACCATTATGCTTGCTACAGTATCATTATATGAAATGTTTCAGAAAAGTAAGCCATGGTCCCCACTGGTAAAAAGTAGATCGGGTGGGGCAACAGGACAATTCCACATGAAACACTAGTGAGCAGCCACAATCATGACCTGCAGAAGTACCTTAACAGCAGAGCTCAGAGGAGAAGGAGGTCAGTGAAGGAGGAAGACGTGCACGGAGAAGCTAGGGTAGCGGACTGGCTGCAGATGAAAGAAGGAAGGGGAAGAGCCAAACAAAACAGAGCTAAGCAAACAGCATCATTTTTGTCCCACCTAGCCCCAAGAGGGATGTGAAGTGGCCTGCAAAAATACACAGTAAAACTTCACCCTTTAGGACACTACTATAAAAACAAGAGGCATTCGAGAGGATGAAGGGAAACTGAAACGCTTGTGCTCAGCTGATGGAAAGGTAAATTGGTACAGTTGCTCTGGAAAATGGAACAGTAGTTCCTCAAAAAAAAAGAGTCTTACAACATAATTCAGCAACTCCACTCTGAGTAGATGCTGAAAAGAATTGAAAGCAAGGTCTAGAAGCAACAGTTGTAAGCCCATGTTCATAACAGCATTGCTAAAGTGTAGAAGCAACCCAAGTGACCAATGATATATGATGGATAAGCATATGTAGCGCACGCGCATGCACACACACGCACACTGTACTATTACTCAGCCTGAAAAAGGAACACACACACACTCTGTAATATGCAGTTCAGTTCAGTCACTCAGTCGTGTCCGACTCTCCGCGACCCCATGAATCACAGCACGCCAGGCCTCCCTGTCCATCACCAACTCCCGGAGTTCACTCAAACTCATGTCCACAGAGTCGGTGATGCCATCCAGCCATCTCATTCTCCGTCGTCCCCTTCTCCTCCCGCCCCCAACCTTTCCTAGCATCTGAGTCTTTTCCAGTGAGTCACCTCGTCGCATGAGGTGGCCAAAGTATTGCAGTTTCAGCTTTAGCATCAGTCCTTCCAATGAACACCCAGGATTGATCTCCTTTAGAATGGACTGGTTGGATCTCCTGGCAGTCCAAGGGACTCTCAAGAGTCTTCTCCAACACCACAGTTCAAAAGCATCAATTCTTCGACGATCAGCTTTCTTCACAGTCCAACTCTCACATCCATATATGACCATGGGAAAAACCATAGCCTTGACTCGACGGACCTTGGTTGGCAAAGTAATGTCTCTGCTTTTTAATATACTATCAAGGTTGGTCATAACTTTCCTTCCAAGGAGTAAGCGTCTTTTAATTTCATGGCTGCAATCAGCATCTGCAGTGATTTTGGAGCCCAAAAAAATAAAGTCTGACACTGTTCCACTGTTTTTCCATCTATTTCCCATGAAGTGATGGGACCAGATGCCATGATCTTTGTTTTCTGAATGTTGAGCTTCGTCCAATAGGTGGTGGCTGCGCGGGCGCAGGAGGGCTAAGAGGAGCTACTCCACGTTCAAGGTCAGGAGGGGCGGCCTTGAGGAGATACCCCTCATCCAAGGTAACGTGCAGCAGCTGCGCTTTCTTGGAGCAGCTATGAAGAGATATCCCATGCCCAAGGTAAGAGAAACCCAAATAAGACAGGAGGTATTGCAAGGGGGCATCAGAGGGCAGACACACTGAAATCATAATCACAGGAAACTAGCCGATCTGATCACATGGACCACAGCCGAATGTGGTCCACTGAAGAAGGGAATGGCAAACCACTTCAGTATACTTGCCTTGAGAACCCCATGAACAGTATCAAAGGGCAAAATGATAGGATACTGAATGAGGAATTCCCCAGGTCTGTAGGTGCCCAGTATGCTACTGGAGATCAGTGGAGAACTAACTCTAGAAGGAATAAAGGGATGGAGCAAAAGCAAAACCAATACCCAGTTGTGGATGTGACTGGTGATAGAAGCAAGGTCCGGTGCTATAAAGAGCAGTATTGCATAGGAACCTGGAATGTTAGGTCCATGAATCAAGGCAAATTGGAAGTGGTCAAACAGGAGATGGCAAGAGTGAACGTCGACATTCTAGGAATCAGTGAATTAAAATGGACTGGAATGGGTGAATTTAACTCAGATGACGATTATATCTACTACTGTGGGCAGGAATCCCTTAGAAGAGATGGAGTAGCCATCATGGTCAACAAAAGAGTCCGAAATGCAGTACATGGATGCAATCTTAAAAACAACAAAATGATTTCTGTTCGTTTCCAAGGCAAACCATTCAATATTACAGTAATCCAGGCCTATGCCCCAACCAGTAACACTGAAGAAGACGAAGTTGAACGGTTCTATAAAGACCTACAAGGCCTTTTAGAACTAACACCCAAAAAAGATGTCCTTTTCATTATAGGGGACTGGAATGCAAAAGTAGGAAGTCAAGAAACACCTGGAGTAACAGGCAAATTTGGCCTTGGAGCACGGAATGAAGCAGGGCAAACGCTAATAGAGTTTTGTCAAGAGAACGCACTGGTCATAGCAAACACCCTCGTCCAACAACACAAGAGAAGACTCTACACATGGACATCACCAGATGGTCAACACCGAAATCAGATTGATTATATTCTTTGCAGCCAAAGATGGAGAAGCTCTATTCAGTGAGCAAAAACAAGACCAGGAGCTGACTGTGGCTCAGATCATGAACTCCTTATTGCCAAATTCAGACTTAAATTGAAGAAAGTAGGGAAAACCAATAGACCATTCAGATATGACCTAAATCAAATCCCTTATGATTATACAGTGGAAGTGAGAAATAGATTTAAGGGACTAGACCTGATAGACAGAGTGCCTGATGAACTCTGGACGGAGGTTCGTGACATTGTACAGGAGACAGGGACCAAGACCATCCCCATGGAAAAGAAATGCAAAAAAGCAAAATGGCTGTCTGAGGAGGCCTTACAAATAGCTGTGAAAAGAAGAGAAGCAAAAAGCAAAGGAGAAAAGGAAAGATATAAGCATCTGAATGCAGAGTTCCAAAGAATAGCAAGGAGAGATAAGAAAGCCTTCCTCAGTGATCAATGCAAAGAAATAGAGGAAAACAACAGAATAGGAAAAACAAGAGATCTCTTCAAGAAAATTAGAGATTCCAAGGGAACATTGCATGCAAAGATAGGCTCGATAAAGGACAGAAATGGTATGGACCTAACAGAAGCAGAAGATATTAAGAAGAGGTGGCAAGAATACACAGAAGAACTGTACAAAAAAGATCTTCACAACCAAGATAGTCACGATAACGTGATCACTGACCTAGAGCCAGACATCTTGGAATGTGAAGTCAAGTGGACCTTAGAAAGCATCACTACGAACAAAGCTAGTAGAGGTGATGGAATTCTAGTTGAGCTATTTCAAATCTTGAAAGATGATGCTGTGAAAGTGCTGCACTCAATATGCCAGCAAATTTGGAAAACTCAGCAGTGGCCACAGGACTGGAAAAGGTCAGTCTTCATTCCAATCCAAATGAAAGGGAATACCAAAGAATGCTCAAACTACCACACAATTGCACTCATCTCACACGCTAGTAAAGTCATGCTCAAAATTCTCCAAGCCAGGCTTCAGCAATATGTGAACCGTGAACTCCCAGATGTTCAAGCAGGTTTTAGGAAAGGCAGAGGCACCAGAGATCAAATTGCCAACATCCGCTGGATCATGAAGAAAGCAAGAGAGTCTCAGAAAAGCATCTATTTCTGCTTCATTGACTATGCCAAAGCTTTTGACCATGTGGATCACAATAAACTGTGGAACATTCTGAAAGAGATGGGAATACCAGACCACCTGACCTGCCTCTTGAGAAACCTGTATGCAGGTCAGGAAGCAACAGTCAGAACTGGACATGGAACAACAGACTGGTTCCAAATAGGAAAAGGAGTACGTCAAGGCTGTATATTGTCACCTTGCTTATTTAACTTCTACGCAGAGTACATCATGAGGAACGCTGGGCTGGAAGAAGCACAAAGTGGAATCAAGATTGCCGGGAGAAATATCAATAACCTTGGATATGCAGATGACACCACCCTTAAGGCAGAAAGTGAAGAGGAACTCAAAAGCCTCTTGATGAAAGTGAAAGAGGAGAGTGAAAAGGTTGGCTTGAAGCTCAACATTCAGAAAACAAAGATCATGGCATCTGGTCCCATCACTTCATGGGAAATAGATGGAAAAACAGTGGAAACAGTGTCAGACTTTATTTTTGGGGGCTCCAAAATCACTGCGGATGCTGATTGCAGCCATGAAATTAAAAGACGCTTACTCCTTGGAAGGAAAGTTATGACCAACCTTGATAGTATATTAAAAAGCAGAGACATTACTTTGCCAACCAAGGTCCGTCTAGTCAAGGCTGTGGTTTTTCCCATGGTCATGTATGGATGTGAGAGTTGGACTGTGAAGAAAGCTGATCGCTGAAGAATTGATGCTTTTGAACTGTGGTGTTGGAGAAGACTCTTGAGAGTCCCTTGGACTGCCAGGAGATCCAACCAGTCCATTCTAAAGGAGATCAATCCTGGGTGTTCATTGGAAGGACTGATGCTAAAGCTGAAACTGCAATACTTTGGCCACCTCATGCGACAAGGTGACTCACTGGAAAAGATCTGATGCTGGGAAAGGTTGAGGGCAGGAGAAGAAGGGGACAACAGAGAATGAGATGGCTGGATGGCATCACCGCCTCTGTACACATGAGTCTGAGTGAACTCCGGGAGTTGGTGATGGACAGGGAGTCCTGGCATGCTGTGATTCATGGGGTCGCGGAGAGTCGGACACGACTGAGCGACTGAACTGAACTGAACTGAACTGAACTGAGCTTCAAGCCAACCTTTTCACTCTCCTCTTTCACTTTCATCAAGAGGCCTTTGAGTTCCTCTTCACTTTCTGCCATAAGGGTGGTGTCATCTGCATATCTGAGGTTATTGATATTTCTCCTGGCAATCTTGATTCCAGCTTGTGCTTCTTCCAGCCCAGCGTTCCTCATGATGTACTCTGCGTAGAAGTTAAATAAGCAAGGTGACAATATACAACCTTGACGTACTCCTTTTCCTATTTGGAACCAGTCTGTTGTTCCATGTACAGTTCTGACTGTTGCTTCCTGACCTGCATACAGGTTTCTCAAGAGGCAGGTCAGGTGGTCTGGGATTCCCATCTCTTTCAGAATGTTCCACAGTTTATTGTGATCCACACAGTCAAAGGCTTTGGCATAGTCAATGAAGCAGAAATAGATGTTTATCTGGAACTCTCTTGCTTTCTCCATGATCCAGCGGATGTTGGCAATTTGATCTCTGGTGCCTCTGCCTTTTCTAAAACCTGCTTGAACATCTGGGAGTTCACGGTTCACATATTGCTGAAGCCTGGCTTGGAGAATTTTGAGCATGACTTTACTAGCGTGTGAGATGGGAAGCCCTTAAGGTTTAACCAAGTTGTAGCATATTGCCACATTCCTTTTTCAGGCTGAGTAATATTACAGACCATGACAGGCTGAGTAATATTACAGAGCATAACTTTGCTCTGTAATATTACTCAGCCTGAAAAAGGAACGTGGCAATATGCTACAACTTGGTTAAACCTTAAGGGCTTCCCTGATAGGTCAGTTGGCGAAGAATCTTCCCACAATTCAGGAAACCCCAGTTTGATTCCTGGGTCTGCAAGATCCACTGGAGAAAGGATAGGCTCCCCACACCGGTATTCTTGCCTGGAGAATTCCATGGGGTCTCAAAGAGTCAGACACCACTGAGCTACTTTCACTTTCACTTTTGGTTGAACCTTAAGGCCATTACACTAAACGACATAAGTCAGTCACAAAATTACAAACCCTGTATGATTCTGCCTATACAGGAAGCACCGAGAGAAGTCAGTGTGGTGCAGACAGAAAGCAGGATGGCAGTCTCCAGAGACCGGGGAGGAGGACGAAGGAAGAGCTGTGTAGTGGGCATAATGTTTCAGTTCTGCAGTAGGAAAAGAGTTCAGGAGAGGCGTAATGGCAATGTCTGTCATCATATGGGTGTTACATAATAGCTCTAATCTGTACACTTACAAATGGTTAAGAAAGTAAAGTAAATTCTATGTGTGTTTTACCACAATTTTTAAAATTGGGAAAGAAAACAACTCCAGCAATACCAATATTAACATTGACAAGAACATTGGATTCAGTTCAAAGTTTCTTAATGGGGTTATCTTTTATCCCTAAAGTATATAGTGATAGTGTCAAGATACTGTGTTTTTAAAGCACTTTGAATATGTCTCCTCTGAGGGGTTACACCACAGACTTGATATGGGTTGTTTGCAGTTTTTAGAAACTGCTTTAGGATTCTGTATGTACTTTTGTCTGAAGTGTGAGCAACAACGCAGGCGCATTCAGAGAGCACACTGTCATCCTTGCCTCTGTCTCCTGTTCTTCTCCTGCCCATTTAAAACACTGTTTTCGTTGATGTTTATTTATCCTTCCATTCTTTCTTTTGTAAAATATTAGAAAATGCAGGCTTCTTTCCTGTTTTACCCTCTTTCTTACACAAAGGTGGGACACTGCAACTATTGCTGTTTTCAGAATAAAAATATATTCTGGAAATCATGCTATGTTTTTGTTCACACCTGATTAGTCCTCCATATAGGGATTGTGATCGGCAGAATCCTAAAAATGACCCTCCCTCTCCTACCCCATTCAACCCAATACTCACCTAGGAACCACTGGGAAGGGGATTTGAAGATGTAATTAAATCACAATTCAACTAACCTTAAAATATGTGGATGATCTGGGTGAGTCTAGTCTAATCAGGTGATGCTCTTAAAACACCATTTTCTCTGTCTGATTGCTGAGGAAGTCAGACACTAAAAGCCTGTTCAACAGCAAAAAAAAACCAAACAGCTGAAAAATGGGCAGAAGACCTTAATAGACATTTCTCCAAAGAAGACATCCAGATATCCAGTAGGCACATAAAACAGTGCTCAGCATCACTAATTCTTAGAGAAATGCAAATCAAAACTACAATGTGGTATCACCTTGCACCTGTCAGATTTATGGCCATCATTAAAAAAAGTCTACAAATAACAAATGCTGAAGTGGGTCTGGAGAAAAGGGAACCCTCATGCACTGTTGGTGCAGATGTAAGTTGGTGCAGCCACTATGAGAAGAATATGGAGGTTCCTCAGAAAACTAAAAATAGAGCTCCCATATGATCCTGCAGTCCCACTCCTGGGTGTACACCCATAGAAAATAATAACTTAAAAAGAGCCATGCAGTCCTATGTTCATGTTCACAGCAGCACTATTTGCAATAGCCAAAACACAGAAACAACCTAACGGTCTAAATAAAGAAAGAAGATGTGGTACATATATACAATGGACTATTACTCAGCCATAAAGAGAATGAAATAATGCCATTTGCAGCAATATGGATGCAACTAGGGATTATCATAGTAAGTGAGTTAAATCAGAAAGAGAAAGACAAATACCATATGATAACAAAGCTAGTGGAGGCGATGGAATTCCAATTGAGCTATTTCAAATCCTGAAAGATGATGCTGTGAAAGTGCTGCACTCAATATGCCAGCAAATTTGGAAAACTCAGCAGTGGCCACGGGACTGGAAAAGGTCAGTCTTCATTCCAATCCCAAAGAAAGGCAATGCCAAAGAATGCTCCAACTACCACACAATTGCACTCATCTCACACGCTAGTAAAGTCATGCTCAAAATTCTCCAAGCCAGGCTTCAGCAATATGTGAACCGTGAACTCCCAGATGTTCAAGCAGGTTTTAGAAAAGGCAGAGGAACCAGAGATCACATTGCCAACATCCGCTGGATCATGGAGAAAGCAAGAGAGTCTCAGAAAAGCATCTATTTCTGCTTCATTGACTATGCCAAAGCCTTCGACTGTGTGGATCACAATAAACTGTGGAACATTCTGAAAGAGATGGGAATACCAGACCACCTGACCTGCCTCTTGAGAAACCTGTATGCAGGTCAGGAAGCAACAGTTAGAACTGTACATGGAACAACAGACTGGTTCCAAATAGGAAAAGGAGTACGTCAAGGTTGTATATTGTCACCTTGCTTATTTAACTTCTACGCAGAGTACATCATGAGGAACGCTGGGCTGGAAGAAGCACAAGCTGGAATCAAGATTGCCAGGAGAAATATCAATAACCTCAGATATGCAGATGACACCACCCTTATGGCAGAAAGTGAAGAGGAACTCAAAGGCCTCTTGATGAAAGTGAAAGAGGAGAGTGAAAAGGTTGGCTTGAAGCTCAACATTCAGAAAACGAAGATTATGGCATCTGGTCCTATCACTTCATGGGAAATAGATGGGGAAACAGTGGAAACAGTGTCAGACTTTATTTTGGGGGGCTCCAAAATCACTGCGGATGCTGATTGCAGCCATGAAATTAAAAGACGCTTACTCCTTGGAAGGAAAGTTATGACCAACCTTGATAGTATATTAAAAAGCAGAGACATTACTTTGCCAACCAAGGTCCATCTAGTCAAGGCTATGGTTTTTCCTGTGGTCATATATGGATGTGAGAGTTGGACTGTGAAGAAAGCTGATCGCCGAAGAATTGATGCTTTTGAACTGTGGTGCTGGAGAAGACTCTTGAGAGTCCCTTGGACTGAAAGGAGATCCAACCAGTCCATTCTGAAGGAGATCAATCCTGGGTGTTCATTGGAAGGACTGATGCTAAAGCTGAAGCTCCAATACTTTGGCCACCTCATGCGACGAGTTGACTCACTGGAAAAGAGTCTGATGCTAGGAGGGATTGGGGGTGGGAGGAGATGTGGACGACAGAGAATGAGTGATTCATGGGGTCGCAAAGAGTTGGACATGACTGAGCGACTGAGCTGAACTGATACCTTATATGTGGAACATAAAATATGGCACAAGTGAACCTATGAAACAGAAACAGACTCACAGCCATAGAAAACAGTTTGGGTTGCCAAGGGTGTTGGGGGAAGGAAAGGGATGGATTGGGAAGTTGGGATTAGCAGATGCAAACTACTATACACAGGATGGATAAAGAAGTCCTACTGCAGCACAGGGAACCACATTCAGTATCATGAGATGAGCCATCACGGAGAAGAACATAAAGGAATGTATGTGCGTGTATAAGTGAGTCGCTTACTATGCAGCAGAGACTGGCACAACACTGTAAGTCAACCACACTTCAATTCTATAAAATGGGAAAAAAACCCACAAAAACAAACAAAACAAAGACTGATGTCCACGGGGATTCAGGGCGCGAGAGGCATTCCTGCTGGCTCTAGGAGGGATGCAAACAGCTGTGCTGTGAATGCTCACTGGAGGCTGAGAGCAAGCCCCAGCTAAAGCCATCGCGAAAGTAGGGGCTCCAGCTCCACAGGGAGAAGGAGGTAGGTTCCGTGAAGAGTCCATGCGATGGGACGAAGATCCACGCTGCGGGGGAGAAGTCAGCACCAGGCACTCCTGGACTCCAGATCTGTGAGACGTGGTGCCAGGACTCCCGACCCATGGGAAATGTCAGGTAAACAAACATCTGTCCCCTTTAAAAAATACAGACATGAATTTTAAAGGTAAAAGAGACCACCCTCACCCCGCAAGGCAAGAACAACGACATGGGTCAATGGAAAAGCTACAACCATCAAGCCATGCTGTAAGGACCTATGCAGTACTAAAGAAGAGATGCATTTGTGAGTGTGGGTTTCCTAGTGGTTAAAGCAAAGTGGAAATGAAGTCTCTCAGTCGTGTCTGACTCTTTGTGACCTCATGGACTGTAGCCCACCAGGCTCCTCTGTCCAAGGGATTCTCCAGGCAAGAGTACTGGAGTGGGTTGCTATTCCCTTCTCCAGGGGATCTTCCCAACCCAGAGATCAAACCTGGGTCTCCTGCATTGGCAGGCAGATTCTTTACCACCTGAGCCACCAGGGAAGCCTTAAAATCATATGTAGGTCTTAAACAGGGAGGCACTGAAACCCCAGAAGTCACAAGATAAAAGCTGAATTTAAGAACGTGGTCTAGTAGTGACGTCAGGATGGATTAGACCAAATTTGTCTGAGCCCCTCTGCCACTATACACCCATTTGTAATCTGGGGAAACCACTTTTAGACAAATTACCAACATATGTGTCCATCTACATGCCAGTTATATTCCTGGAAGCCAGCATCAGGGGGCAAAGCAGAGAGGTTCAATCATTGTCAGGAGTTCTGTCAAGATGAATGGATAAAGAAGCTGCGGTACAGTCTATACAATTAAATATCACTCAGCCATAAAAAGGACACATTTGAGTTACTTCTAGTGAGGTGGATGAACCTAGAGACTGTTAAATAGAGTGAAGTCAGAAAGAGAGAAAGATTGAATATTAATGTATACATATGTGGAATCTAGAAAGCTCGTCCTGATGAGCCTATTTGCAGGGCAGCAGTAGAGATACAGACCTAGAGAACAGACCTGTGGACACAGTTGGGGAAGGAGAGGGAGGGAAGAATTGAGAGAGCAGTGCTGAATCATATACGTTACCAAATGTAGAAGAGACAGCCAATGGGAATTTGCTGTGTGACCCCATGAGCTTAACCTGGGGCTCTGCGACAACCTTGAGGGGTGGGGTGAGGCGGGAGTTGGGAGGGAGGCAAGAGAGAGGGGACCTGTGGCTGATTCATGTTGTTGTATGGCAGAAACCAATGCAGTATTATAAAGCAATTATACTCCAATTAAAAAATAAACTGATAAAAAGAGCTTTGTCAATTTCAAATAAGAAAAAGGTTATACATATTTTCTTGCATGCTGTTTTGGAAAAAGCCTGGTTTTTAGACATACTGCATCTACCACAAAGATTATATACACAGGAGGTGGGATGACATTCACATTCTCGGAGCCTTCCGATGATCCTCACTGTGTACATACACCAGTGCTTAGCTGGAGCTGCTCTTGCGCAACTACCTTCAGTTTAAATCCCAAGGCAATTTCTGAGCGCAGGGTCACCACTGCCCAGGTGTGGACACTCGTCACTACCTGCCAGCCATCAGGCAGGGGGGCGGGGGGGTGGCTTCGCAGGAGCAGGGTCTCCCAGAGCCCTGGAGAGTGGAGCGAGGGTCTGAGAGTTAAACTGGGTCTTCTTCCCCAGCAGGACAGTGGCCAGGGCCACAAGGGTGGGCCACATCTGGGCTGCCCTCCTCACTCCGCATGTCACTTTTGTGATCGTACGATGACCACACTTTTCACTTCGGTTTGAACCAACGTAAGGACATGTGTGTGTACTCTGTCGTGTGCACCTCTTTTGCAGCCCCATGGACTGTAGCTTGCCAGAACGTATTTTCTCTTCCTTGTAATCATGGGAGATACTCAAGAAAATTCCTTGTGTACAAAGACTACTGTACACATTAAATATACACACTTTGCATTAGTTTTCTTGTTACAAAAGGAACACCATTTGATTGTTAACAGAATTTTAGGAAAAAGTAATTTTTTTTTATATTAGTATAACTTTAAAACAAATTTTTTTTTTATTGTTTTTGGCCACACCACACAGCCTGCAGGATGTTCATTCCCCAACCAGGGATCTAACCTGGGTGCCCGGCAGTGGAAGCGCTGAGTCCTAACCACTGGACCGCCAGGGAAAACTCAAAAAAAACCAATATTTTTAGTGAGTAAAAATTAGTTGAAATCACTGTACCCTTTATTTTTGGCTGTGCCGGGTCTTCATGACTGCTTAGGCTTTCTCTAGCTGCAGGCGAGTGGGGGGCTACTCCTTGTTGCAGTGTGCGGGCCTCCCGTGGCGGTGGCTTCTCTTGTTGCGGAGTGTGGGCTCTAGGGAACACGGGCTCAGTAGTTGGGGCTCCCGGGCTGTAGAGCACAGGCGCAGTAGTTGTCACACATGGGTTTAGTTGCTCCACAGCACGTGGGATCTTACCAGGTCAGGGGTCAAACCCGAGTCTCCTGCACTGGTAGGCGGATTCTTTACCACTGAGCCACCAGGGAAGCTCCCCAATGAACACTTTAAATGGGTGAGTTATATGGTATATGAATTAAATCTCAACAAAGCTGGTATTCAAAAAAATTCATTGAAAGCCCACTTGTCCTTCCAAATGAAGTTTGAAATGACAGCTAATTGTAAGTGGGTTTCTTTCATGGTTTTTTTTTATCATAAGTCAAGATGAATAACACCCTAGCTTCCTAATCTATAGAAATTTATAAGAAATTCATAATTATGATTTGACATTTTTGGGGAATAGCTCTGTAACACCCAGGACTAAGCATCTCCACCCTACCAGGTACCTGCAGTGCCCACATGGCGTGTGTACAGCCCCACTCCTTATTATTCTCAGGAGGGATATTAGAAAGCTGCCTTATAAAGCTGCTGATGAAACAACAGCATTGGTTTTCTCTGGACGTTCTCCTAGCCAATCTGCTGGGTCATCTAAGTTGTAAGGAATGACCTTTCTATCATTTACAAAAGTTTATTTCATTTTGAATGGGGAAAAATAGTGTCCTGTGAGCTCCCTGATTCTGTCGGGTTGGCATCCATGCAAAAAAGGAGGGCGTTTGTGCCCAAGGACACCTTTGGAAACTATTTCAATGTGCACTCAACTGCTTAAGGCGAAACCTGGAGTCTATTCCCACCACCCTGCACATGGGCCACCTGCAGTCAGCCCCTGAGTCCCGCTGACTCTCCTCCCTAAGCGCCACTCCAGCCCGCACACTCCTACCGACCCCAGAGTCTCACCTGCATCCAGGCCCTGAACCTGAATGACGGATCCATGGGATCAACTGTCCCCCAGGATCTTTTCCTTCCATTTGTTCCCAGATCCTCAGCAGACGGCTCCTCCTGAAGCCACGTCTGGTCCTCCCGCCCCAGGGATAAAGCACTGCAGCAGCTTCCCACCCCACAGCACAAAGCCACCCCTCCCAACCTGCTGTCCAGCTCCGGCCAACACGCCCCCCACCACGGCTTCTGTCTCACTCTCTCGCTGGATATTGTTGCTTTTCAGTCGCTCAGTCGTGTCTGACTCTCCGCGACCCCATGAACCGCAGCACGCCAGGCCTCCCTGTCCATCACCAACTCCCGGAGCTTGCTCAAACTCATGTCCACCGAGTAGGAGATGCCATCCAACCACCTCATCTGTCGTCCCCTTCTCCTCCTGCCTTCAGTCTTCTCCAGCATCAGGGTCTTTTCTAATTAGGCAGCTCTTCGCATCAGGTGATCAAAGTATTGGAGCTTCAACTTCAGCATCGGCCCTTCCAATGAATATTCAGGACTGGTTTCCTTTCGGACGGGCTGGTTGGATCTCCTTGGGGTGTTTCAGTTCCCCCAGTGACACGGCTCCTCCCACTCCCATGCTTTCCCAAACATGAGACAGGAAAGAGGGCGCAATGCACAACCTTTAACAGAGTCACACAGCCAACAAGGACATGACATAAACTGGTAAGAATTAACTAGGTCCAACTGGCAGAAGATTTGACTTCCAGTGGGCCTTGAGACACATTATGTGCTCACTGTCATCAGACAAGTTCAGTCGCTCAGTCTTGTCCGATTCTTTGCGATCCCATGGACTGCAGCACACCAGGCCTCCCTGTCCATCACCAACTCCCGGAGCTTGCTCAAACTCATGTCCATCAAAGCGGTGATCCAACCATCTCATCCTCTGTCATCCCCTTCTCCTCCTGCCTTCAATCTTTCCCAGCATCAGGTTCTTTTCCAATGAGTCAGTTCTTCGCATCAGGTGGCCAAAGCATTGGAGGTTCAGCTTCAGCATCAGTACTTCCAATGAACACCCAGGACTGATCTGCTTTAGGATGGACAGGTTGGATCTCCTTACAGTCCAAGGGACTCTCAAGAGTCTTCTTCAACACCACAGTTCAAAAGCATCAGTTCTTCGGTGCTCGTCTTTCTTTATGGTCCAACTCTCACATCCATACACGACTACTGGAAAAAATATAGTTTTCACTAGATGGAACTTTGTTGGCAAAGTAATGTCTCTGTTTTTTTAATATGCTGTCTAGGTTTGTCATAACTTTTCTTCCAAGGAGCAAGCATCTTTTCATTGCATGGCTGCAGTCACCATCTGCAGTGATTTTGGAGCCCAAGAAAATAAAGTCTGTCACTGTTTCCATTGTTTCCCCAGTTATTTGCCATGAAGTGATGGGGCAGGATGCCATGATCTTAGTTTTTTGAATGTTGAGTTTTAAGTCAGCTTTTTCACTCTCTTCTTTCAACTTCATAAAAAGTTTCCTTAGTTCTTCTTCACTTTCTGCCATAAGGGTGGTGTCATCAGTATATCTGACATTACTGATATTTCTCCCAGCAATCTTGATTCCAGCTTGTGCTTCATCCAGCCTGGCATTTCACATAATGTGCTCTGCATAGAAATTAAATAAGCAGGGTGACAACATACAGCCTTGACATATTCCTTTCCCAATTTGGAATCAGTCTGTTGTTCCATGTCTGGTTCTAACTGTTGCTTCTTAACCTGCATATAGGTTTCTCAGGAGGCAGGTCAGGTGGTCTGGTATTCCCATCTCTTTCAGAATTTTCCACAGTTTATTGTGATCCACAGAGTCAAAGGCTTTGGCATAGTCAATAAAGCAGAAGTAGATGTTTTTCTGGAATTCTCTTGATTTTTCTATGATCCAACGGATGTTGGCAATTTGATCTCTGGTTCCTCTGCCTCTCCTAAAACCTGCTTGAACATCTGGAAGTTCTCAGTTCATATACTGTTGAAGCCTGGCTTGGAGAATTTTGAGCATTATTTTACTATCGTGTGAGATGAGCGCAATTGTGTGGTAGTTTGAACATTCTTCAGCATTGCCTTTCTTTGGGATCGAAAGGAAAACTGACCTTTTCCAGTCCTGTGGTCGCTGCTGAATTTTCCAAATTTGCTGGCATATTGAGTGCAGCACTTTAAATGCATATCTTTTAGGATTTGAAATAGCTCAACTGGAATTCTATCACCTCCACTAGCTTTGTTCGTAGTGATGCTTCCTATGGCCCACTTGACTTCATATTCCAGGATGTCTGGCTCTAGGTGAGTGATCACACCCTGGTGATTATCTGGGTCATGAAGATCTTTTTTTTTTTATAGTTCTCCTGTATAATCTTGCCACCTCTTCTTAATATCTTCTGCTTCTGTTAGGTCCATGCCATTTCTGTCCTTTTTTGTGCTCATCTTTGCATGAAATGTGCCCTTGGTATCTCTGATTTTCTTGAAGAGATCTCTAGTCTTTCCCATTCTATTGTTTTCCTCTATTTCTTGCACTGATCACTGAGGAAGGCTTTCTTATCTCTCCTTGCTATTCTTTGGAACTCTCCATTCAGATGAGTGTATCTTTCCTTTTCTCCTTTGCCTTTAGCTTCTATTCTTTTCTCAGCTATTCATGACGCCTCCTCAGACAGCCATTTTGTCTTTTTGCATTTCTTTTTCTTGGGGATGAATTTGATCACCACCTCCTGTAGTGTGTTACAAACCTCTGTCCATAGTTCTTCAGGCACTCTATCGATCAGATCTAATCTATTTGTCACTTCACTTGAATCTATTTGTCACTTCCACTGTAAGGGATTTGATTTAGGTCATACCTGAATGGTCTAGTGGTTTTCCCTACTTTCTTCAATTTAAGTCTGAATTTGGCAATAAGGAGTTCATGATCTGAGCCACAGTCAGCTCCCGGTCTTGTTTTTGATGACTGTATAGAACTTCTCCATCTTTGACTGCAAAGAATATAATCAATCTGATTTCAGTATTGACCATCTGTGGTCAGTGATGTCCATGTATAACAAAGTTAACTGACACTCTCCCAGGGGCCAGGATCATTCCCAGGCTGACCATAAAAGGCCAACAAGGGGGCAGTGGCCCAATTCCTGGAAATCCCCACCCCTTCCACCAAATAGTTGGACTAATCTCCCCACTCATTAGCTGATGGAATTACCCAGCCCATAAAAACTAATCATCCCATATTTCAGGGCTTCTAGCCTTTTTGACAGACCACGTACTGTCTATGAAATGTTTCTCTCTCTAAATAAATCCACTTCTTACCTACAGCTTTGTCTCTCACTGAGTTCTTCTTCAATGAGACATAAGGAACCTGGCTCTCCTTAGGTCCTGAGACCCAGTGTGTGATCTCGCTGAAACGACAGTGGGTTCCAGCCCCACTCTGCGTTGTGCGGGCGAACGCTGTCTGCCCCACGTTTAGTCCTTATTTCTGATGAGATCAGAGTTAGCACTCAGAACGGGGCTCAAACGCTGCTTCCAGGGAAGCATTTCTCAACCCAGCAGGACACTCTGATGCCCTCCTTCACTACACTCTTTAACTCGTCTGTGTCTTTTTTATTTTTCTGTTTTTTGGCCATGAACAGGGCATGCAGAATCTTAGTTCCTCAACCACAGACTGAACCCATGCCTCTGCGGGGGAAGTGCAGTGTCTTAAGCAGTGGACTTCCAGGGAAGTCTCAACTTGTATGTGTTTTTAAGTCTTGGTCTCATGGCAGGACCTTGGAATTCAGTGAATTTTAGGAAGACAGTGAATAAACTCCAAGGACCAGGGAATTTTAGAAAGACAGTGAACAGACTTCAGGGGATCTATGAACACTGCAAGCCACCTACAAAATCTTGCTTCCATCTTAAATGAATATGGTAGTTTCTGGGGAGAGGGACCACTGCTTTTACAGGTTCTCCAGGTTAACCTTCATGGGTTAAGACCTCTGCACTACATCATAAGCTCCTTGAATGCAGACCCAATCTTTTTATGTTTTGTGTCCCTGTTTGTAGCACAGTTCCGAGAGCTTGTAAATGCTAAATGCATTAGCTAATGGATGAATACACAGGAGAATGAAATAACTCATTTAAAAAGAATTTATTGCTATGGGCAAGAACCAGTGTTGGCTGCAGCTATGATTAAAACAGACCTGGTTCCTGCTTTCCTTGGGAAAATAATCTGGCAAGGGAGACAGGCATGAAACAATTAATCAGGCAGTTGCTATTTCATTGCAACAGTGGAGGGCCTGGAGGGGGAGGGACAGGACACTAACAGGACTGTGGCCCAGTGTGGGGGTCTGAGGTCAGAGCAGGCTCCTCTGAGAGTGTCAGTCTCGTAAAGTAAACGAATCATAACTCAGAAATATTACAAAGAGTGAATGCGGCAGTCACTGCCCACCAGCAGGTTACGAGGTTAACTAGGAGATAGCATCGCTAACACATGAGGAGTGCAAGCCCTAACAGGAGGGTGCTCGTCACTGATGAGGGAGGTTGTCAGTGAAGGCAGTGCTGGTATTGCTCCGTGAGGACGTCACTCGGCACACTTTTCACCAGGAGGCACCGTGTGGGTGCTGAGTCACTCAGCTCTGTCCAACTCATGACCCCATGGACTGTAGCCCACCAGATTTCTCTGTCCATGGGATTTCCCAGACAAGAATACAGGAGTGGAACAGTGCGATTGCCTGAAATTTTATGAAACTACTTTAAAAAAACATCTGTCCTCCAATTTCTAAGGGTTAATGCCAGCTAAGTACTTAAGATCATGCCCCCAGGGCAGCGTGTCTGCCAGGCTCAGTGTCCCCGAAGTGGCTCTAACTCTGATCTCAGTCCTGACAGCCCACCATTGCCCTCTGGCTGGAGGGTCAGCTCACCTGCCAAGTCTCCCAGCTTCAAGGGAGCCTCCTCAACCCTCCACCCCCGACCGAGAGGTCTGTGTCCAAGGCCCTGGCTGGCTTGGCCCCTCCTCACTAGAAAGTCCAGTCAATTGATTTTTTAATACAAAAAAGTTCCCTTCATTGGCACGTGGTCTCAACACTTCACACGCATTCTACTTTAAGGGATTTTTACTAGATATCAGTGGATACAACAAATTAAAGTTCTGTATATTGAACGTTTATTTAATATTTAATGTAAGTTCTATATATTGTATACTTAATGTTTATGTATGTCCCTATTTAAAATAGCTCATAATCACGTAAAGGCCAGATCTTTTTCTCTGTTATGTTTCAAATTCTTTTGTATTCCTGATTGAGAACAATTGAATTGCAGGCAGTCTCCTGATCATTGTGTCAGGATGACTTCGAGAGCACGCTTAGTGCCTTGATACAAAGTGAAGATAACACAACACTCAGGAAAGATGTTTGCTGTGTGTAAGGACCTGTACTAGGTGTCATGGGAAAGGAAAGCACAGAAAGGGGAGTTCTCTTCCGAATAGTCTCAGAGACTTCAATTGAGAACAATTGAACATGTTGTTCAACTGAGAACAATGTTGTGTTTCGGGTGTACAGCAAAGTGATTGGGTTTTATTTTGCTTTCAGATCATATTCCGTTGTAGGTTATCACAAGACACTGAATATAGCTCCCTGTGCTGTACAGTGGGACTTGCATGGTTATCTATTATATATCTCTGTGTGTGTTGGTCGCTCAACTGTGTCTCACTCTTGGCGACCCCACAGACTGCTGTCCACCAAATCCTCTATCCATGGGGATTCTCCAGGCAAGAATACTATAGTGGGTTGCCATGCCCTCCTCCAGGGGATCTTCCCAACCCAGGGATAGAAGCCAGGTCTCCAGCATTGCAGGTGGATTCATTACCTTCTGAGCCACCAGGGAAGCCCAAGAATACTGGAGTAGGTAGTCTATCCCTTCTCCAGGGGATCTTCCTGACCCAGGAATTGAACCAGGGTCTCCTGCATTGCAGGCAGATTCTTTACCAGCTGAGCTGCCAGGAAAGTGTTTTATATATAGTAGTGTGTATATGTTAATCCCAAACTTCTAATTTATCTCTCCCCTCCCTTCCACTTTAGTTACCATAAATCTGTTTCTGTTTTGTAAATAAGCTCATTTATATTACCTTTTTTTAAGATTGCACAGATAAGTGTAACATATGATATTTGTCTTTCTCTGTCTGACTTTCTTCACTTAGTATGATAATCTCTAGATCCATCTTTTGCTGCAAATCACATTATTTCATTCTTTTTATGGCTGAGTAATACTCCACTGTATATATGTACCACAGTAAGAAAGGAAGTTTCCCCCCAAAGCTATTACTGTCTAATTGGAAAGACAAATGGTGAAGATACAAAAAGAAAAATAGAGGAGAGAGATGCAACAAAATGCAAAAGTCTGTATGACTCGCTGTGAAATGCTTCCCAGGTGGCATTAGCGGTAAAGATCCCACCTGCCAATGCGGGAGTCGTATGAGGCGTGGGTTCAATCCCTGGTCATGAAGATCCCCTGGAGGAGGGCCTGGCAACCTACTGCAGTATTCTTGCCTGGAGAGTCCCACAGACAGAGGAGCCTGGCGGGCTACAGTCCGTGGGGTCACAAAAGACACGGACGTGACTGAAGTGACTTAGCACACTTCACTTGTGACTTGCTGTGAAGTGGATATTTTAAGAGAGGTTACAGGGACTTCCCTAGTGGTCCAGTGGCTAAGCCTCCATGCTCCCGATGCAAGGGGGCCGGAGTTCAATCCCTGGTCGTGGCACTAGATCCCGAATGCTGCAACTAAGACCTGGCACAGACAAATAAATAAACAAAATGCTTTTTAAAAAGAGAGAGAGGCGACAGTCATGTCCCATGAAGGACATTACATGTCTCTCAGATCCAGGGAGCCAGGAGACAAGGAGCTTGGCTTGTTTCTGTCTGAAAGAAAGCGTGTGAAGCCCAGCAACCCCCTGAAGCAATGAAAAGCATCAGTGGGGCATGGTTGACCCACGGTGTGTCCCCATCCCAGGGGACGACTTCTAGAGGCTGGTTTTCTGTTCACAGGACACAGCTTTTGAGTGGTCACTGCAGCGGCTGGGACCTGCTCCTACCCTACCCTTCCGGCTCCACCAGGAACACGTCACATCTCCACCTTGAGTTTATTCAAGACGCCATGCCTCATGCTAGCAACCTCCCAGGAGGGTTTGGTGCTGTCCTCTCAGGCTGATTATTTGAGATTTATGTCCTGAAATGCCAAGCCACATGTTTAATGTCATCACGGAGGTCATCGGATCCTGAAATCACAAGATGTAACACACATTATTTCATGCCTAAGACTAACAGCAAAAGCAGCAGCGTGTCTCCCCACATTCAAAGTAAACACAAAGTGCTAGTGGGCAGTTTTCCCTCCCTCACCAAATAATTACAAGTTCCTTTTACTAAAAACAAATTTTTATTTGTTTTTATTTCCCTTAAGAAGACTATGATTAATTGTATGAAATTATACTTGTCTCTAATTGAATAGATTTCCTTCTTTCCTCTGCGTTAGAGGAATGAGGTCTACTATTAAACAGTGGGGGGAAACCGAGAAAAGGAGGCTTCACCTTCAGGACTGAAGCTGTGCTGGCAGTAACTCCTACAGAACTGTGCCTGCTGGGTGGCAAGCCTCATTCCTTCCTTATAATGATCGACAGCAAACGGAACATCAGCACCTTACAGCCTGTCTCTCTCCATCCTGGGCATCTTATAAACGAAAGACGTTTATGTCTCACAGAGGCTGGACATTTAAGATCAGAGGTGACTTGTCCCTGGCCTCATCCAGGTTCATGGCTGGAGCCTTTCCTGTGTGTCCGCATGCGGAGGAAGGGGTGAGGGGCTCTCTGGGGTCTTCTTAATACGGGCACAAATCCTATTCAGGAGGGCCACACCATCATGACCAAACACCTCCCAAAGCACCCCTCCATCTCTTTCTAACACCACCATGTCAGACAAGATTTTCGACATATGAATTTAGAGGCATGCAATTCAGCCCACAGCAAACTGTCATCTGCTGGAAGCACATCGTGTGTGCTCAGTTGCTTCCGTCGTGTCTGACTCTGCGACCCCATGGACTGCAGCCCGCCAGGCTCCTTCCAGGGAAGAATACTGGCGTGGGTTGCCGTTTCCTCCTCCAGGGGCATCTTCCTGCTCCAGGGATCAAACCCATGTCTCATACATCTCCTACATCTCCTGCATTGGCAGGTGAGTTCTTCACCATTAGCGCCACCTGGGAAGCACACTGACATCTCTTTAATCTCACCTAAGAGGACACTAGCTGTAGAAGAATTTCCAGAAAAGAAGAAAAGGGAAGCTGAGAGAAGCTGTTAGCAGGTGGCGAGCTAGGCTCTCATCATGCCACTGCTGCGTGATGTCTGGGTCCTCGCCTGTGAGCCTGGCAAAGTGTTGAGAAGCATCTAGCTCAATGCCAGGACACACATGCCCAGTTCGACCACCAGCAACATCTCCACACGGGCCAAACGTACCCTGGGGGGACATCTGAGAGCCACCGCCTGAGATGACACCACTCCCTCCTGCGCCAAACCTAGAGGGCAGCGCACCCGACCCTGCCAGCCATTCCTCACAGTCTGAAGTTCAGTTCTGACCTCCCATGTCCTGCCAACCTCACAGCTGTCTAGTGTGATGACCACACTTTCCAGCTTCTCACAGCCGAACGAGGGCGAGGTTGATAGGATTTAAGCAAAAATCATGTGGGCCATCTCCTGGTCATCCAGAGAAGGGGAGGAGTGTGTTCTCTCATCCTGCCCCCTACTTCCTGCAGGCGAGGCGTGAACACAAGGCAGAGGGCTGCCCAGACTGACACGAGATTGGAGCTGCCTGTTGAGGATGGTGGAGAAACCAGATAAAGGCATTGGCTGGTTGATGTGCAGAGCTGTCGTGTTAGCTCTGAGTCCAGAGACAGAAATACGTTTCTGTCTCCCTTAAACCACTGACACCTTGGGGCCCTTGGGAGAGCAACTGGCATCTGCACCAGAACTAAGCAAGGCGGGTCCTAACCACTGTTGCAGGTGCCAAGTCAGGGAGGCGGCAGTAAAGACACGGGGAGCTTTCTCTGCACCCTGATGGAAAATGCTCCTTTCTTTGTCCCTAAACTACTCCTAGGGGAAGAGCTGTGAGCAGGAGGGGAGGAGGGAGGCAGGGACCCGGGCAGCTGGAGCAGTCAGATACACACAGGAACCGAGGGAAGACAGCGCGAGGAGGTCCCTTCTGGGCTTAAGCTGAGGCTCGCGTCTGGCGGGTGAGTTTGCGCCATGGCTCCTGTTCGCATCAGATGGTTTGTCACGGAAAGGGGAAGAGGATGAGCTTCTTCTGTGAGCGTCAAGAAACCTCCCTCGCCGGTGGAAAGTGGAGCTGGCGGCCGCCCACCCGCCCAGTGCACGGATGAGGTGGACCCAGCGGGGACTGTGGTCTGCTGGTCGCCTGAGGACACGCGTCCTGAGGGCTGCGGGGACCGCACACAGCGCGCGCAAAGCGTGCGTGGAGCAGGGGCTGCGGGCTCCCGTGTGACAGTGAGGGGCCGCGGCCGAGGCCTCAGGCGTGGACCCCTTCGAAATCCGTGCTCAGGGCTGTGGACACACCCGGACCACCGGCCCAGCAGCCCCTGAGAACACGGCCAGCCCAGCAGCTCAGCCCGAGCTGCCCACAGATACAGACGGTCCCTTGTCCAAGAGGACCTTGTCCAAGCGGCCCAGCCGCCTCTCCGCGACTCCGCTTCTGCCACCACTCCTGTCGGGAGGGACTGGGCGGTGTCCAGGGAGATGGGATCAAAACACAAAGTGCTCCCAGAAAGACACGCTCCTCTGGCACTGCTGGGAGAGACCACTGCGGGTCCAGCCACCCGTGGGAAGCAGCTCAGCAGTTTCTCATAAAAGTAAACACGCGCTCTGCATTCAGCCCAAGAGCCTAGCGATCGTGTGCTTGGGAATGTATCCCAGAGAGATGAGCACTCCTGTTCGCAGACTCAGACACAAAATCCTGTGTTCATAGCAGCTTAGTGTGTGAGCGCAGAGGCCTGGAAGCAGCCTGAGTATCTTTTGAAGAGTGAGTGGTTAAATGGAATCTGGAACCATTCACGTGAAGGAACACCACAGAGCTCGGATGGACCCAAGGGCAGTATGCGAGTAAAAAGGCCAGCCTCACACACATGCGCACAAACGCCCGCAGGAACTGGTGAAACTGAGCACGGCCCCCACCAGTGAGCAGGTCACTACCCTAATGCTGAAGCTGAAGCGCCAATGCCTTGGCCACCTCATGCGACGAGTTGACTCACTGGAAAAGACTCTGATGCTGGGGAGGGGTTGGGGGTGGGAGGAGACGGGGACAACAGAGGATGAGATGGCTGGATGGCATCACCAACTGGATGGCCATGAGTTTGAGTGAACTCCGGGAGTTGGTGATGGACAGGGAGGCCTGGCGTGCTGTGATTCATGGGGTCGCAAAGAGTCGGACACGACTGAGCGACTGAACTGAACTGAACTGAACCCTGACACTGGGCTGTGGCAACCTAAGATGTCACCATCAGGGGACATGGGGGAGGAAAGCATGGAATGTGGGGTATTAGTCTCACAGCTTTCTGTGAGCCATGACTGTTTCAAAATCAAACCCTTCTCAGAATCAGCCTTAGGAGCCAGAAGTAAAGAAAACTGACTGTCCAGACATCTTTCCTGATACGGAATCTACAATTATCTTCCTTCAAATTTCTCAGACAGTTTAAGCTGAATAGACACTTTGCCTTATGAAAGTTGTTAATGAAAAACGTCACCTGCCATATGGTAAACAAAGGACATTGCAGCCAGGCCATCGAACTACCGCGTTACAGCCATTCCCCCACCCCCACCCCTCAACACTGCCCCCTGAGCGGACTCAGGACGGGAAAGCAGACAGGAGCCCCAGACAGCCGAGGTGCAGTCAGAGCTATGATCTCAGTTAGCCCAGACTCCTGCAACTTCCCATACACAGAAAAACCCTAAATTCCGTGAGATGTCTGGTTTTCTTTCAGTTCAGTTCAGTTCAGTTCAGTCGCTCAGTCGTGTCCGACTCTCCGCGACCCCATGAATCACAGCACGCCAGGCCTCCCTATCCATCACCAACTCCCTGAGTTCACTCAAACTCATGTCCACAGAGTCGGTGATGCCATCCAGCCATCTCATTCTCGGTCGTACCCTTCTCCTCCCGCCCCCAACCCTTCCCAGCATCAGAGTCCTTTCCAGTGAGTCAACTCGTCGCATGAGGTGGCCAAAGTATTGCAGTTTCAGCTTTAGCATCAGTCCTTCCAATGAACACCCAGGATCGATCTCCCTTAGAATGGACTGGTTGGATCTCCTTGCGGTACAAGGGACTCTCAAGAGTCTTCTCCAACACCACAGTTCAAAAGCATCAATTCTTCGGTGATCAGCTTTCTTCACAGTCCAACTCTCACATCCATACATGACCACGGGAAAGACCATAGCCTTGACTAGACGGACCTTTGTTGACAAAGTAATGTCTCTGCTTTTTAATATGCTGTCTAGGCTGGTCATAACTTTCCTTCCAAGGAGTAAGCGTCTTTTAATTTCATGGCTGCAATCAGCATCTGCAGTGATTTTGGAGCCCCAAAAAATAAAGTCTGACACTGTTTCCACTGTTTTTCCATCTATTTCCCATGAAGTGATGGAACCAGATGCCATGATCTTTGTTTTCTGAATGTTGAGCTTCAAGCCAACCTTTTCACTCTCCTCTTTCACTTTCATCAAGAGGCTTTTGAGTTCCTCTTCACTTTCTGCCATAAGGGGAGTGTCATCTGCATATCTGAGATTATTGATATTTCTCCCGGCAATCTTGATTCCAGCTTGTGCTTCTTCCAGCCCAGCATTCCTCATGATGTACTCTGCATAGAAGTTAAATAAGCAGGGTGACAATATACAGCCTTGACGTACTCCTTTTCCTATTTGGAACCAGTCGGTTGTTCCATGTCCAGTTCTGACTGTTGCTTCCTGACCTGCATACAGGTTTCTCAAGAGGCAGGTCAGGTGGTCTGGGATTCCCATCTCTTTCAGAATTTTCCACAGTTTATTGTGATCCACACAGTCAAAGGCTTTGGCATAGTCAATGAAGCAGAAATAGATGCTCTTCTGGAACTCTCTTGCTTTCTCCATGATCCAGCGGACATTGGCAATTCGATCTCTGGTGCCTCTGCCTTTTCTAAAACCTGCTTGAACATCTGGAAGTTCACGGTTCACATATTGCTGAAGCCTGGCTTGGAGAATTTTGAGCATGACTTTACTAGCGTGTGAGATGAGTGCAATTGTGCGGTAGTTTGAGCATTCTGATCACATGGACCACAGCCGAACGTGGTCCACTGGAGAAGGGAATGGCAAACCACTTCAGTATACTTGCCTTGAGAACCCCATGAACAGTAACAAAGGGCAAAATGATAGGATACTGAATGAGGAATTCCCCAGGTCGGTAGGTGCCCAGTATGCTACTGGAGATCAGTGGAGAACTAACTCTAGAAGGAATGAAGGGATGGAGCAAAAGCAAAACCAATACCCAGTTGTGGATGTGACTGGTGATAGAAGCAAGGTCCGGTGCTATAAAGAGCAATATTGCATAGGAGCCTGGAATGTTAGGTCCATGAATCAAGGCAAATTGGAAGTGGTCAAACAGGAGATGGCAAGAGTGAACATAGACATTCTAGGAATCACTGAATTAAAATGGACTGGAATGGGTGAATTTAACTCAGATGACGATTATATCTACTACTGTGAGCAGGAATCCCTTAGAAGAAATGGAGTAGCCATCATGTCAACAAAAGAGTCCGAAATGCAGTACTTGGATGCAATCTTAAAAATGACAGAATGATTTCTGTTCGTTTCCAAGGCAAACCATTCAATATTACAGTAATCCAGGCCTATGCCCCAACCAGTAACACTGGTTTTCTTTAGTTAACAGGAATCTTTTGATGTTTGGACTACCTGGTTTTTTATGCAAAACTCCTATGTCCCCTGGCCTCTTGGGACCAGTCCCTCAGAGCTATCTGACTGCTGTGTCTCCAGCTTAAGCTGTCAGCTTGCCCTCGAGATAAAATCTAACTCTCGACCTTTTTGGTTGTGCGTTTTTTCCATCAGCAAAGTCGGTTCGGCGTAACTAAAGGAAGAGCGAGTGCGGGCTGTGGAGGAGGAAACAGGGGACAGTGTTCAGACGGATGACGGTGGAGCAGTGAAGGCAGTCTTGATATTTTCAGATTTTCAGTTAGAAAGTTAAAACTTGAGGGTCTTGTTCAACTGGAGCAATGGGTCAAACGATTAATGTAAAGTAAATATAAACGCCATGCAGACACTGAGTTGTTTTGAGATATATCATTGATGTATCATTGTTTTGAGAAATTCTTGATCCAATTACACTTTATGGGCCAAAGAAAGACTCACCCACCACACGATTAATCATTTTTTCCCATCTCTCTTGGGAAAAAAATGAAATGACCAAATTAAAGTGTTAGTTGCTCAATTGTGTCCGACTCTTTGCAATTCCAAGGAGCCCACCAGGCTCCCCTGTCCATGAAACTGTCCAGGCAAGAATACTGGAGTGGGTTGCCGTTTCTTTCTCCAAGGAATCTTCCTGACCTAGGAATTAAACCCAGGTCTCCCGCGTTGCGGGCAGATTCTTTACTGTCCGAGTCCCCAGGAGACCAAAATGACCAAACTGACTGTTAGGCACTCGGCACAGAGCCACCGTACATGTTCAAAGCAAGCGGATAAGACGCTCGCACGACTCTGACAAACCGTTCCCAGGTGCGGGGCGGGGCACCCCGCTGCTGCTGAGGACACAGTGAGTGGCAGTCTTCCGTGCCAGCTATCGTGAAGGCTGTCGTCTCCCTTGTTTGCAGCTGGAGGGGGCAATAAAGCTGTCAAAAGTCTTCCCTTCTGAAAGCTCATCTGGTTCTTCATGGAAGTAGCTGTAAATTAGGGACAAGTTTGCAGGAGCAGGAGGGGGAGTGTAGGTGCTGTAACTTTTGAAACAATGACTTTTGGCCAAGTGTGGGGGGGAGGGGCAGGGATGGGACTGAAGATCTGGGGGAACAGAGGATCCAGCAGGGACGCTGGTTCCGCTCCCAGCTGTCCTGAGCTCGGACTCTGGCTTATTCCAAAGCCTGGAAGTTAACCTCACAGGGAAGGGGCTTCCTGGATGCTGCAAAGTCCTCACAGACTCATGAAGCTCCACTTTTTTTTTTTTTAGCTTTACCTACAACGTCTGGTAGTTTGCAAACATATATAGACTTGAAATGTATCCTGGAAGCAAGTTGCACCAGCAGAAAAATCATATTTATCTTCTCTCTGATCATAGCCCAGCAAGGCCAGACACACATTAACATTGTTACAAATACACTGGCTGCTGAATAAACACCTGAGTAAATGAAGTTTAACATAAATGTCTAATCTCCACACTAATTTCAGCTTCCCAGGTGGCGCAGTTGGTTTAAGAAACTGCCTGCCAATGCAGGAGACACGGGAGATGCAGGTTCGATCCCTAGATTAAGAAGATCCTCTGGAGAAGGAAACGGCAACCCATTCCAGTATTCTTGCCTGGAAAATTCCACGGACAGAGAAGCCCTGCAAGCTACAGTAGTCTGTGGAGTCGCAAAGAATGAGAAACGACTGAGCAAACACTCAATTTAAAAACATCAGCTGGGGATTGCTGTACCATCAAATTCAAATTTCAATAGGAGTTCTCAGAAAAATTAAAGAACTAAAATGTGAAATACCAGAAGAACCATCACAACTATTTGAAATTATTTATTAGGATGAAGGGCTTCCCAGGTGACTCAAGTGGTAAAGAATCCACCTGCCAAGCAAGATGCAGGCTTGATCCCCGCCTGGGTCAGGAAGATCCCCTGGAGGAGGGTTTGGCAGCCCACTCCAGTATTCTTGTCTGGAGAATCCCATGGACAGAGGAGCCTGGTGGACTACAGTCCACGGGGTCACAGAGAGTCGGGCACGACTGAGTGACTGAGCACACACGCACGCACAGACACTAGAGGAAACCTTTCGGGAAAAGGAGAGAGCCACGGCAGGGCAGGTGCGGGGAGTTTGCTGCTGCTGCTGCTCAGTCGCTTCAGTCATGTCCGACTCTGTGCGACCCCATAGACGGCAGCCCACCAGGCTCCCCTGTCCCTGGGATTCTCCAGGCAAGAACACTGGAGTGGGCTGCCATTTCCTTCTCAGGCAGGGGGGTAGTTTATTTGGCATCAAATCTGCGGAAGAACTGCATCTTAAAAAGCTGAGTTATAGCACTGATTTGAGGGCCCAAAGTATCCAACTGTCAGGAGAGATCAGACAGGGGAGTCTGTAACCGTGCCCACAGTTCACGGGGTACAGTTCGGTCAATCCCTTTATCCTTAACAGTGGGCGCAGTAGATGTCAGGGCTCAGTTTTTTCCTCCCCCGACTCCTCCCTATTCTGCGGTGTGACTCACATCATGCAGTGACTCTAGGCTGACTTGAAAGGCTTTCTGGGACATCAATTCCCAAGAGTCAATTTTCTCTATCAGATTGTTGCAAATAAATCTCGTTTATATCTCGGCTTCTAACAGCGGGCAGAACGCATTCCTGCGCCCCGCTCTCTAGCGCTGTATTTGCTGCTGCAGCTGAGCCTGACTGGCCCCCACGAGACACAGAAGATGGGACACCCTCCCCCTTCAGCTCCCAGAAACAGCTGGGCGGTAAATCACCATCATAATTGTCTGGATAGAGCCAGTCAGCTGGCTTAATGAGACGGGAAGGAGGCTGCCAGGGAAGAGGGATGACGTTTTAACAAGACAACTCACGTCCGGCTATAATTCATCCTTCACAACATGGTTAATTTTTCTGGGGCATTTTCAGAAGCACCATCGCCATTTTGAAGATGCCAAACCTCGTGTGACCCTTTTGGATCACTTCACTCAATCAACGGAAGCATACAACACATTCTTTAAATGTTTGAAAATATAAGCTAGCAAAATGAAGTTTCTGCCTCCTTTTCTGCTGGTTCTGCAGCACGGGAGATTTAAAACATCCTCTGAAAAACCAGCACTCGCACAGGACTGCTTTCTCTTCTGCAAGGCTTGGCGAACTCCATCCTTTCTTTCATGCCCAACCGTCTCCTTTCGATGAGGAAGGAGGGACAGCACCTTCTCTGCTGTTTAACATGCCGTCTAGGTTTGTCACAGCTTTTCTTCCAAGGAGCACGCATCTTAACGTCATGGCTGCAGTCACCATCCACAGTGATTTTGAAACCCATGAAAATAAAGTCTGTTGCTATTTCCACGTTTTCCTCCATCTATTTTCCATGAAGTGATGGGACCGGATGCCATCTTTGTTTTTTGAATGTTGAGTTTTAAGCCAGCTTTTTCGCTCTCCTCTTTCACCTTCATCAAAAGACTCTTTATTTCCTCTTCTGTTTCTGCCATATACTCCCACTCAATGGGCTTCCCTGGTGGCTCAGAAGGTAGAGTCTGCCTGCAGTGCAGGAGACCCAGGTTCAATCCCTGAGTCGGGAAGATCCCCTGGAGAAGGAAATGGCAACCCACTCCAGTATTATTGCCTGGGAAATACCATGGACAGAGGAGCCTGGCGCGCTGCAGTCCACAGGGTCACAGAGTCGGACACAACTGAGCGACTTCACTTTCAATGTCTGCAGGGTGGCCAGCAAATTCTGGAAATATAGATATGTAGATGACTAATAGTATATCAATATTACATGGTGAAATAATTTTGTTTCTAGAGTTGGTGTCCACCCTGCACCACCGCAGTGGCCCTACAGCACCGCCAGGGGCGGGGGCAGCAGGGCCGGACTGCTCACTGTGTTCTCACCCTGGACACCTGTGCAATGGGGCTCCCCAGTCACCGACACCACACGGATCTTGTAAATATGTTCATGCATAATAAAGAGAGAATCACCTCTAAAACCAAGGAGCCTCCAGTCGCAGAAAACACTTAGCAGGATAATTAGCAACATTCATTACTCTCCCTGCCCCCCAGGCCCCCCAGAATGATTCACACTAAGTCTTGAGTAACCCAAACCCTACTGCTCAACCTTCTGTTGTCTGTCTCCAGCCTGGATGCACCATCCCCTGCCTTAGATGGTCAGCAGAGGTAAGAGTGTGCTCATGTTTAAAAACCACTGTGGTCTCTCTAGCATGGTGGCTTCAGCGTAACCGGATGTCTTCTGTGTCCACTAAGAGCCCTGAAAGCAGGAGAGAGACAGACAGAGACAGAGAGACAGACACACGCCCTGCCTGCAACCTGGCCTCAACACTCTGCCTGCTGTGTTCTGTTAGCAACAAGGAGCCAAAGCTGCCCCATTACTGAAGGGAAGGGCGTTAGGCTTCATGTTCTGATGGGAACAGATGCAGATAACTTGAAGATATATTTTAAAATCATTATAGAAGTTTCGGGTCCTTGCACAAGATAAAATGCCAGGAGAGGCATCCCAAGGCTTTGCAATGGCTTAAATGGCCTTCCCTTGTGGCTCAGCTGGTAAAGAATCCACCTGCAATGTGGGAGACCTGGGTTAGATCCCTGGGTTGGGACGATCCCCTGGAGAATGGAAAGGCTACCCACTCCAGTAGTCTGGCCTGGAGAATTCCATGGACTGTATAGTCCATGGGGTTGCAAAGAGTTGGACATGACTGAGCAGCTTTCACTTTCACCTTCAGATGTGTTATCAGAACACAGGCTCCTTCAACCTTTCTCAGGATTTATAAGCACTGGGCTTCTCGTGGTATGTTCACACAGTGGCTGCTGCCTCTCCAGCCATCACATCTGTCCTCTAGGCAGGATGAAGGCAGAATGATGTTTGCCCATCCATCCACAATTCTCTGCCTGCCTGAGCAGGAAAGTAAAAGCTTTCTCATACACAATCCAGCCAACTTCCTCTTAGATTTAATTGACTAAAATTGTGTGACATGGTTATCAGGAGCTCAGCTGAGCTGGGAGAGAGCACTGAACTACCAGGAGTTTAAGAGCAACCAAGGAAGGTAACAAGGATCAACTGTGAAGCCTGTAATCACCCACTGAAATGGTACAAGCTCCCATCTCCTCCCTCATCCCCCATGGAACCCTGTGCCCACCATTTTGGGAGAGGGTGGGTCAACTCAGATGTGGGGGTCTCACTCCCCAGGGAGCTGGAGCAAAGGGACCGGATGGCAGGGGAAGTACCAGATTCCGTCAACCTGGACCGCAGCTCCCCTTAGAGCCTGCAGTCTCCTGAGGAGGGTTCATGCCCAAGGTCTCCTGGGAAAAGCCTTTCTAACAGTCTTGTCAGGCCTGAGAAACTGCAGGCAGGTTTTAACTGGAGTGGGATTCTAGAGAACCTGGGAAGCTGGGAGATTCTCTTCTAACCTTTATGATATGAGAAGACAGCAGACTGGGTGGCATGTCAAGAGGACAGATCAACATTATCCGTCAAGCAGCATAAATTCCCAAAAAGGACACTCGATTTCATTTTAGTACGTGGATGCATGATGACTCAACTGTGAATTTTAAACATTTGAATGTATATGTGTAATAGCTATCTACAGAAAGGGAGTAGCGGAAAGAGAGAAAATGTGAGTGAAAGGAGAGAAAACACAGGGAAAAACTGGGGGAGGAGGAAATGAGAGGAATATGCAGGGACAAAACCAAGAGTGCTCCCCTGAGGCCAGGAGGATGGGGGTGCAGTCAGAGCCCCAGGGGGATGGGGTGAGGTCAGGGACCCAGGGGGATGGGGGTGCAGTCAGAGCCCCAGGGGGATGGGGTGAGGTCAGGGACCCAGGGGGATGGGGGTGCAGTCAGAGCCCCAGGGGGATGGGGTGAGGTCAGGGACCCAGGGGGATGGGGGTGCAGTCAGAGCCCCAGGGGGATGGGGTGAGGTCAGGGACCCAGGGGGATGGGGTGAGGTCAGGGACCCAGGAGGGTGGGGTGAGGTCAGGGACCCAGGGGGATGGGGGTGCAGTCAGAGCCCCAGGGGGATGGGGTGAGGTCAGGGACCCAGGAGGGTGGGGTGAGGTCAGGGAGCCCCAGGAGGATGAGGGGAGGTCAGGGACCCCAGGAAGATTGGGGGGAGGTCAGGGAGCCCCAGGAGGATGAGGGGAGGTCAGGGACCCCAGGAAGATTGGGGGGAGGTCAGGGAGCCCCAGGAGGATGAGGGGAGATCAGGGACCCCAGGAAGATTGGGGGGAGGTCAGGGAGCCCCAGGAGGATGAGGGGAGGTCAGGGACCCCAGGAAGATTGGGGGGAGGTCAGGGACCCCCAGGAGGATGAGGGGAGGTCAGGGATCCCAGGGGGATGAGGGGAGGTCAGGGACCCAGGAGGATGGGGGGAGCTCAGGGACCCAGGAAGGTGTGGGGGGGAGGTCAGGGACCCCCCAGGAGGATGGGGTGAGGTAGAGAACCCAGGACGATGGGAGGAGAGATTAAGGACCTGGGATTCAGCTTCTCAATCCCAAGTGAGGTCAGTATTGGTTCTGTTTGATATGCCCCATCCCGCAGCCTTGCCTCAGGGCATCATGAAGTTGGCCTGTCCTGCTTTTGGCCATAGCAGATCCACTCCCTTGTCAGCACAGAAGACTGATCTTCCAAAATGAACCTCCTAGCTCTCCAGACTCCTCCCCAGGCAGAAAGTTTTGAAAATAGCACACCGTGCTCCTGGGTTTATTTACCCTCCCCTCTGCAAGATTTCCAGAAGCTGTAGGATCATGCTCATGTAAAAAACAAAAAAATCCTCCTCAATTTAACAATTAATTTTTTTCTGCCTAAGTCAGGGATGAATTAGCAACAACCTGGCAGTCAATTAAAATTCATGTAAATAACAATCTATTTTGTGACCCTTGGGTCAGAAACAAATTTCCTACACGCCTCAGGAGGGATCGCCTGGGTCTGTTCGGGTGGGAATTCCCATCGTGCCCTGGGGTTCTCAGCTCTGCGCAAGGTGATGGCTGCATGCTCCTGAGGCAGCATCTATGCAGCCGGGAGGCTCTGTCTTGCCTTCTTGGTGATTTCCCGGTGAAGAGGGGGGAAGGCCTGAGGCTGCAGCTGCTGGCGAATGGCTCTCAGCTGTAGGTCCCTGTCAGCTGTGGACCAAGCAGAAGCCACAGGCGAGGTGAGAGCGAGGCCACCCATCTCCCCACTCCCATGGCTGGACCACTCTCCTCACCAGGAGGAGAAAGGACACCATCGCCACAGGTTTCACAGGTGTGACGAACACCCTGACAATGAAGTCAGCCTTCATTTCCCCAAGTTAGCACTTTACAGTCCAGGATCTGTCAGTGAATTTCCACCGATGGAAAAGTCTAGTTTGAAATACTTGGAATTTCCCATTCTAGCAGGATTAGCAAAATCTTAAATTCCTAGGAGCTGACTAATCTTTTCTGTTGATGGTCATGCCACTGAGAAAGAAAAAAAATCTTGGATCTTAAGTCGTTAAAAGGATTGGCAACATGCCCTTTTATGTCACTATATTCATTGAAGAGCAAATGCTTTGCAACACATTGTACTGTGAAATCATACACCATTGCTGTGAAAAGGAGAGAAGGAAAAGAGTCACACACAAAGAAGAGCAAGTGTGACCAGCTGGTTAGGCAAGAGGGCAGAGACAGGGAGACCCATGTTAGCTGGATCTCCACAGTCACTAAATACCAGACAAGGGAAATACGAATTTTAACCGGCTGCCAAACAACGGGGTATCTGTGTGTGACACAGAAAACAGGGGAGACTTTCATTCTGTCCTTGCCAGTTTTTGATGGCGAGGCTGTCATTTGAGTAAGCACAGCTACCACGCAGGCTGCAGAAGGGCCCCATCCTGCCAACAGCCTGTCTCAAGGGGACACAGAGCACAGAGCGGCTGCAATATCTCCCTCCATCACATTTCAATCACCCGCCTGTGCTGGTTCTCTTTTTGGAGTGGCACCAGCTTCCTAAGCTCTAGCTTCCATTCTAGTAAAGGGAATGTGGGTGACATCACCCTTTTAATAAGTGGCCACTTTGAGCACATCTTCCAGGGCCTCTGTCCGGCACCATTAAAGGGAATTCTGGGGTCACATGTCATTTACCCAGTGACTGGTCTAGTGCTAATTTAGTTCAACTCAGTTTAGCACAAAACATCTTATGCCTTAGGTTACTCAGGTTCTGTGGCTCTAGGTCATGGGCCATGTTTCCGGATATGATTTCAAGAGAGTGGTCCAGCCCACGGCACCCTGAGATAGTCACAGACATCCTCAGAGAGCTGGCGAGTGTGGAGGAAATGTGATCCATGTCACTTATTTAATGAGAACCGCCTACCTTCTTATTCTCAAGGAACTTCCAACTTCCTACAGAACTTGAAGTGTCTGTTCGGTAGCGTAAGAAACACGCTAGTGATGAAGAGCAATCTCGGATGAGTAGTGGGGATGGATCCCTCCCGGGAGGCATGTGAGCTAAGCCCAGGGTTATGAGGAGTTGGTTCCAGCCCAGCTCGGAGGCCAGAATAAGCCTGTAGAGAAACAGTGGGGCTCGGAGCATGAACAGACCCAGGAGGAGAGCTGGTGAGACACTGGGTTTATCCCTTCGCAGCAGGAAGACCAGGAGGGTCCAGCCGGGTCACAGTGGATTCCGAGCCCCAGAGTGAGGGTGAGGGCAGGTTCAGGGAGGGCCTGGCTGCTGGCTAGGCAGGCTCCTCTGGCCACTCGGTACCATGAGTGGACCATCCTGTCAGCTGACTCAGAAACTTTGAGCCTTACACGAGTCAAACACCTGGGGCACTTCTGATGGGCCGAGTCTCAATCACGCATTAGATCTTAAATCCTTAGAAGAGCCTGAAGATCTCAAGAACTGCTGAAAAATTCACTCTGATCCTCTGACTCTGAATATGTCCCCTTGAAAACAACAATAGACCTGGGAGAAATACAAGCCCAGGGCTTGACCCTGAGGCTGCGGAATAAGAGTTCATGGATCAGCCTTCATGCTCATCCCTGTTCACAGCTGTGCCCCCAGCACTCAGCGCAGATGCTGACGTAGATATTTGTTCAAAGAGTTCATGTATCAGCCTAGTAAAAGCTCAAGAAACACGAAAGCTAAACCCCTGTAGTATGGGTTTCCCTGGAGGCCTGCAATGCGGGAGACCTGGGTTCGATCCCTGGGTTGGAAAGATCCCCTGGAGGAGGGCATGGCAACCCACTCCAATATTCTTGCCTGGAGAGTTCCATGGACAGAGGAGCCTGGCGGGCGATAGTCTAGGGTCACAAAGAGCTGGACACGATGAGCCACGGAGTGCAGCACAGTCCCCTGCAGCATAGCTCCTCAGCCAGTGACGTGGAAAAGCCGTGGGCACCAGCCGTGGGCACCAGCCTGGTGTGTGAGTACCATTCTGGGGAAGGACAGGATGCACCCACTTTGCCTCCAGTCTCAGTGCATTGCATCCATGGCCTCCTGCTGCGCAAGCCTCCTGGGCGGCCTGATCATGAGGACAGACCCTATTCTGGCCTGTTCCCCCATCCTCCCAGCCCTTGCCCTCCACAGAGGCTGGCAGCAGCATCTCCTGACCCCCAGGGCCCCTCGTCCTGCCTCCCAGCCAGCTTCTTCTCTGCCCCAGCTCCCACTCTGCACCATGAACAGGGGAGTCTCTCACGGGGGCAATCGAGGCCTAAATCACTATTTTTATTTCTTAGAGTAAAAAGGCTGAGAAAAGATTCTGGAATGACTGTCCTGGGGAACTGAAGTCGTCTGGAAACATGAATCATGAGAAATTTATCCCCCCATGGAGCCCCACAAGAACAATTACAGTATCATCCTTTCCGAGGGCTCCTGCCAATTCTTTGTGGCGTCTGCAGAGAGTAATATCTTCCATGAAGAGTGCACAGATTGCTATAGAGAGGGGTGGATCATCGGGATGCAGGTGTGTGGGACAAGGCGAAAACAAGTGAGACCCACCCAGATGGCGTGGGTGCACACCGGGCTCTTCATCTCAGGAAGCAGGGAGAGCACGTCGCATCCTCCGTCCAGGCGCTTGCTAAGCGACAGCTGTGTGGCAGGCACTGTGGGCACCACTAGCCCTCGGGAGCAGACACTATCCAGTGTTGGAAGACAAGCCACGAGGGCTCTCTAGGCGCAAAGTCCAAGGTCAGCATGCGACTCTGGGTCCTCACTGTGGCTCAGACGGTGTGAAGGGAGTGTGCCTTTTGTTGCACTGCGGTTGAGAGTGAGACAGGCTTACAGCCGACCTCTGAAAACCCCCGGGACAACGAGACTTGGCACTGGCGTGTACTCGCATGCTTTTCTCCTCTGGCTGCGGAGTTCGGCTGCGAGGCACCTGGCACGAGGATAGCCTGCCGAAGCGGCCGGACAGCGCGTGGCACTCAGGGCCGCCCCAGCTCGGCCGGGCGGCTTGACGAGGTGCTGAGCGCGCGGCGAGAGCCTGCAGAGCGGCCGCAGCTCACGGCCAGAGAGCGCCTCGAGGGCCAGCGTGAGCAGCCGGCATCTTCTGCAGTGTCAGCACTTCCTAAATGTTCGTTTCAGAAGAGTTTCTTGACGAGTCTGTGACCAAGAGGTCCCAGCTTCTCCCCTCGGAATTTGGCTCGAGGAGGTCTGGGGAAGGGTCCGGGCTGCAGGTTTTACCACCGTCCCAGCTGATTCTGAGGCAGGAGGCTCTGCTAACCCTGAAAAGGAGGGTTCAGACCTCCAGGTCCCTGCCCACAGATGCAGGGGGTCTTGGCAAGGTTCTCCTGCTTGGAAGGGAAGATGGTTGCAACAATCATTAAGTGCATTCCTTCCCCTCGTCTTTTCAGCAAATACCAGTGAGTAACCAGGGTGGATACGGCGCACTCTCTCCACTGGAGGGACGTTGTCAGGATGAGTGTGCTCCAGCCGCTGCACTGGAGGAGGGTCTTTTATGGACAACAGCTGGCCTGCCTAGGCTGAGCCTGCCTGACTCTGGCTCTCCAAACACCCATGTTTTCTTTCCTCATCTCCTTCAGGTCTTTACTGAACAGTCTTCCTGAACTGAAACCGTGCTAGCTCACTTTGCACTAAGCTCAGCACGTCACAGTCTGAACCCCTCTGTTCCCCAGAGTCCTGGGGGCTTGTTAAAGAGCAACTCTATTATTCTAGGCACCCCAGTCAAGAAGGGTGGCCATTCACCTCTCCTGCACCCAATATCCAATCCATTGCAAGTCTCTATGGTCCCGCTGAGATGTGCCCAGAACCCATGGCTTCTCCCAGCTCTCCTCCAAGCCAGTGCTGCTATTTCCCTGGCTCTCTTTCCTCCCTTTCCCTTCCCCATTAACCTAAAGAACAAATCACCACCTGTGTGCCTCTTCCCCGGAAGCCTGTTCTGACTCCCAGGCCTGGGTCTGGGGTCCCCATCCTTGCCTGCTGTGGTCCCACCGCCACAGCCTGGCTGCCGACTGTCCGTTTACTCTTTTGTTTTCCCCACTAAGCTGTAAGTCTGTACAGGCAGGTGTCGTTTCACATCGGCTTCCCTGGTGGCTCAGATGGTGAAGAATCCACCTGCAATACAGGAGACCTGGGTTCGATCCCTGGGTTGGGAAGATCCCCTGGAGAAGGAAATGGCAACCCACTCCAGTATTCTTGCCTGGGGAATTTCATGGACGGGAAACCTGGTGGGCTATAGTCCATGAGGTCACAAAGAGTCAGACACGACTGAAAGACTAACACACACACATACATTTCACATAACCCAGCTCCCAGTGGGTGCCAAGTGAGGGTTGGTCAGTTTAACGGAAGAGGGAAAAGGAGACTCAGGCAGAGAAAATAACTGAAGAGGAGTCAGAGGATCAGAGAGGGTAAGCAGTGCCGTGTGTCTGGGACCCACGAAGAAACATACATGCAGACAGAAAAGATTAGGAGGGGGCCTTCCCCGGTGGCCCAGTGGTAAAGAATCCACCTGCCAATGCAGGGGACACAGGTTCCATCCTTGATCCGGGAAGATCCCTCAAACTGTGCAGCAACTCAGCCCATGAACCACAACTACTGCGGCCTCAGCCTAGAGCCTGTGCTCTGCCACAGGAGAAGCCGCTGCCGTGAGAAGCCGGGCGCAGCAGCTGGAGGAGCCTCTGCTCTCCCCAACCGGAGAGAACGTGCAGCCAGGAAGAGCCTGTGCGCCGCATCACAGGCCCAGGGCAGCCAAGAGTGAACACGTTTATTAATTGATGAAAAAACGACTAGGAAACACATAGGCGGTTCTGGGTACAAAACGGATCCCTGGTCAGCCGTGGGAACTACTGGATCATTTTCAGCAGGCACAAAATGCTCCTTTTAAAAATAATGTTGTGCCGAGACTGGACTAAAAGGACAACGGACAAAGGCAGACTCAACTGCAAGAGCCACCACATGCAAAACGCCCCAACCTGAGTGGCGGTAGGAGGCATGGGGAGGAGCAGACAGATGTGAGAAATGATTTCAGGGAAGATGCTGGTGGGTGAGGATCAAGGAGACAGGTGCTTGAGGCTGGATCATGCGGTTGGAAGAACAGAGGTGCCTTTTGTGGAAAAATGGAGAAACTGCAAAAAGGGCATCATTAGGTAGAAAAATGTAACTCTGCCGCCAAGCCTTCCAAGTGGGAGACAGCCTCAGGGCAGTCTGGTGGAAACGAGTGGGTCTGGGGATTCAGCACTAGATTCTAGGAGAGCCACCTCTCTCTCTAAAGCCTGAAAACTCCAGCCTCTATTGTTGGAGAACATTTAGTTTTCGGGCATGGACATCTGAACGGTCCTGCACATCATTTAAAGCGCTGGTAATTTTCTGCAACGTTTAGTATTGTTTCTTATTAGATGGGGGCCAGACCCTGAGCAGTTCAGTTATACTTTTTTGCACCTGGAACTTTTGGAGCCAGAGGGGTCCTGCTTTCGGTGGGGATGGGTATTAGCCCTGGCGACATTTGGCAGGCTAATGGAGAAAATCTGGAGAGTGTAATCCGAGAAAACATGCTCAGGCGCTGAGACCATCTTTACGGGCAGCCTTTCTGTTGAAGGCACATATCTGGGGCTTCACTTCTCTGCACAGATACACGATGTTTCCGTTATCTGGGGGCTCAAAGAGGCTGCTGTGTATACCCAGCAACCTACTAGAACTGAACGCTTGTGCTTTTCCATAGAACAAAAACAGATATGCAGAGGATTTAATGCTAAACGCAGTTGTACAGATGTCTGATACAAATAGGGCAAATGTTAGTGCTTGCTAAAGCAGCCTGGTGGATACTTGGATCCCTATTATGCTATTTTCTGCACCCTCCTATATGCTCAACACACAGTAGTTCATCATTTAAAAAATTTTCAAAATACACTTGTAAAACTGAGCCAAAAACTGAGCTCCTGAAGGTTAGGCAAGTCTGGGATGCTGACCTACAGAAGCAACAGAGTGACTCCACTTTGCAAAGTTCCTGTCCCCTCCAAGAACAAAAGGCTATGCTGGTGACCAGACTGCATGAGGTCATGGGACAGAGAGGGGTGGACTGACCCTCCCTGCCAGCTGCAGTCCCATGTGTCTGTCATCGTGCGCCTGAGGTCACTGCTAGTCCGGGAAGTCACAGGCCCCTAGGACATGCTCCCTGTGGATGGTCACGTGGGACACAGTCCAGTGATGGGAACTTCCACTTTATCCAGCCCACACTCTGTTCCTGACCTCGGCTTGGTTCCCAGGCAGGGCCATTGCATCACCTGTTGTCCCAGTGCAAACATACCCAAGCTGTGAGTCTTGGGGACAGTCATCTCCTCCTGGATGTATGACCAAGGAAGGGGAGTGAGATGCTCCAGGGACAGTCCCTCCAAGCCCCACCAAGCTCTCCAGCTCCCTGCTCCCTTCCTTTGGACGACCAGCTGAGAGCCTCCTCAGTGGACTCAGGATGGCCTGTCTATGATTTAGGGCTTGGGAAATCCAGCATTTTCCAAAGTCGACAGAGGGCTCCTCTGCCCCTGACTTGACGCGTTCACTGGGAAGACAAGCATCGTTACCACCGGCCATGTGGTGGGCACAGTGTGGCCCCAGCAAGGCTCGCTGCATTGGCCTTTGAGACCAAAGGCGCCAGCGGCCCCTCTGGAAGAGCAGGGTCCTGGGGTCCACCTGTGGGCTTCAGACTTCAGCAGGGGGCAGGAGGAGAGTGGACAGTTCCTCCAGCCAGCTCCTAAGAGGAAATCCTCTCAATAAATCAGCTTTTAACAAACCAAAGCCAAGCTGCGTCTGGCTCCAAGCCCTTGAATGCAGTCAGCATGCAGACCACGGCTCACTCCCTCAGGAACAGCTCTCCGAGAGACCCTGGGGCCCGTCACCTGCTCCCCTAGGGCTGCGCTGTCCGAGGGGCTCCGGCTGCTCCTCCTCTGCCAACGGCTGGGTGTGTGAGCTCGTGAGTGTCCCGCACCAGGCGGCCAGGACTTTCAGGAACAAACAAGACTGAACGTTCAGTCCTGTGAGCACCCCAAAACCAGACCTCTTGAAATTCGCTGCTTTCTGCCAGAGCCCTGGGGCCCCAGACCCCCCACGGGACAAGAGGGGAGCAGAGACCCTGAAGTCGTGCTCACATCTCCCTCCCTCCCAGCATCTGGGGACCCCAGGCCGCAGTGCCGCCCTGGGGCTGGGTTCCATCTCCAGATCTGGAGCTCACTCCACATGTCCCTTCCCCTGGCACCCGTGAACCCCACATAACCGCATTCTCCTTCAAGGTCAACCTGTAAGGACTCCCGGCATCCCTTCTCTGCATCCAGGCTGTGTCCAGCACGGCAGGCGTAATGGCTATACCCTCGGCCAGCCCCCTGGGTGAGCTCCCTGGGTGCAGAGCAGGTCCCCGCGCCCTCACGAGGGTCAAGACATGGAAGTCATCCTCTCGGCAGGGTCGCCACCTCTACTTTGCAGGCGGGTGTAGGGGGAGAGCCCAGGCAGAGAGGAACGGGGTCCCTCTACTCCACGGGGCTCAGGACTCTGGGAAAAGGGAGTCAGAGGCTGCCCCCTGCAGTCCGGCTGGCCGAGCACCAAGGAAGTGCATGAGGTGTGTCCTAGCTGCCAACTGAAGCATCTGGAATTGTGGTTTTTCAGGCTGAAAACACCAGATACCCTCATGAGCATCCATTTCTTGCACCAGACACAGTTTATACAGGCAAGGAAAGTAGGAGGAAAATGTTTTACAGAAGTACAGAAGCCTGTTAGTTAATTCAAATAATCATTATTTTGTTTCTGGAGTTTGTGATTTTATTTGTTAGCTTTTTAAAATATGTAATCTGCTATGATTTCTTTATGTCATAAGTAATTCTGTCCACATAATTTTGTATTCTCTTTTTTTTTTGCCAGGAGAAGTAAGGATTGGTTATTTGCAGCAAGTAAGGAGAACACCCGGCGAAGGCAATGGCAAGCCACTCCAGTACTCTTGCCTAGAAAATCCCATGGATGGAGGAGCCTGGTGGGCTGCAGTCCGTGGGGTCGCTAATGATTGGACACGACTGAGCAACTTCACTTTCACTTTTCACTTTCACACATTGGAGAAGGAAATGGCAACCCACTCCAGTGTTCTTGCCTGGAGAATCCCAGGGATGGGGGAGCCTGGTGGGCTTCCGTCTATGGGGTCACACAGAGTCGGACACGACTGAAGTGACTTAGCAGCAGCAGCAGCAGCAAGGAGAACACTAGGGATCTCTCCCCAGGCAGTGTCTCCATGTTCTTTCTTAAAAAGCCCCCACCTCCCGCGATCCTGTCAACCTTAGGCGCCACCTCTGCCCCCACGTGGAGAAGCGCAGGGGAAATGCTGAAATAGCCTCAATGTCCCTCTGCCTCGTGAGAATCCCGTCCTCTGCTTTTCCTCCCCTCTGCCTGCGTCCCGAGAAGCCAGCCCCAGCTGGGTCCACGCAGCTGCACCTCCCAGGCCACTGGCCGTCAGGGTCCCCAGCAGACGCCTGGCAATACGATGGACGCCACTGGCGCGGACAAGACGCGGGCCGCTGGCGGCGGTGGGCGAGGCAGAGTGGGAGAAGCGATCCCCGGAGGTCAGGGACCACAGGGCATGGCTGCACGCGGACGGCCTGGGGCCAGAACACCCCCAGAGTCACTGCTGTGGAGCCTGCACCACGGTCCCCGCATGGACACCGCAGAAAGCACCACGGAGATCGCAGAAAGCCGGCCCCGGCAGGCTCCGAGCACAGAAGCCCAGCTTCCTCTGAAACATGAAGTCTTTACGGGAAGAAGCCACAGTGCAAATCAGGACCACGGCGCCAACTTCAAAACCGACCCAGACTCCTGAATGAAAGCAGGAGCTCAGGTGCTCTAAGCCTCCGCTGAATTCGAGGGAAGGCAGGGCGACCCCGTGATTTTCTCCGGGGAACGGTGTGGAAGCAGAGAAACACTGACCGCTGCGGTGAGTTACTCTGAGCTGTGACGCAGGACCCCGGCTCCTCCTCACTCAAGTCACACCAGGACGGAGGCAAACTGGACCTGTGTCGGCTCGGCTTTTACTCACACCTCCATTTATCTGGAGAGGAGGCATACGGGTTATAGAAGGTTTCAAATTTGAAGCTGAGGCTCTTTTCCTTCCGGGAGCTGTTGGTTCTCTACCCATGGGTCCAATGCCGGGATGAGCCCAGGAGAAGGTGGAGACAGCCTGAACACGGCAGCGGGCGAGGCGCTGAGTGGAGCCGTAATTCACACCATCTGAAGCAGAAGCCACTGGCCAGAGCTAGTGGGGTGCGTGGGGGCGGGGGGGGGGGCGGGAAGAGAGAGGAGCTGCGTGTGGTCTGGAATTCCCAAAGGGCTTGGCTTTAAGAAGATGGTGAAACCTTGGAGGAGGAGTGCATAGGACAGGTGCTAACCTCCAAACACACAGGTCTTGGTAGAAGGTCATTTCCCCATCAAGGAAAAAAACCAATGAAACTCTTTCCTGGACAGGACAGGGCAGGGGCAGAGCATAGACAGGAAGGTGAGGCCCTTGAGAAGGTGTGGGCAGTGGCGGGCTGCAACCCCGGGGCTGAGACGCCTGGGGCTGGGGGCAGGACAGGGGGCGAGGGCAGAGGGCTGTGGCCTGAGTCTTTACCCTGCCCTGCAGGATCGTGGGGAGGGCAGGCATGCACTGAGGGGGCTCTCGGACAGCCCCCCACCTGCACCCCCCTCAGCTCTCTGAAGGGAGCCACAGCTGCTCGGCAGCCAGGTAGAGGTGGCGGCTGCAGCCCGGCTGGTGTGGGAGGGTCAGCAGGGAGCAGGCACCACAGTCTTTCCGAGAGAGCAGACGAGGAGCTCAGTGCTGAAGGCACAGGGCCAGGACAACACCTGAAGCAAGGTGACAAGACGCCTCCCAGGGAAGGGGACAGGCCACAGAAAGCACAACCTCACCCCAGGGTCACCAGGAGAAGGGGACAGGGGAGACCAGCTCTGAACCAGTTAAAATCCCAAACTGACTGAGGAATTGCCCAGAAGACGCTTTGAGGCCGGAAGGGGTTCTCACACCCTCAAGGGCTGAGCCTGGGTTTCCACCCCCTCACCAGCAAATGAGCTCAGCTCCAGAGAAATAAAGTCCAACCTGCACATCAGAGGTGTCAGCAGTGTCACCATGAGGGTACTTGCAGCCCTCTGGACGCACTGGAAACCCCTGCCCCCACCAAGCCCCCGAAGATCCCAGTCACAGAGCCCATCTCCTGTGGAGAATTCACCTGCATTCTGGGGTGTGATCAACTGGGTCGGGACCAGTCGGACTTTGAACTCCCTGGAATCTGCTGCTGTCGTGTTCCTTGGCGCTCAGTTCAGTTCAGCTCAGTCATTCAGTCGTGTCCGACTCTTTCTGACCCCTTGGACTGCAGCACGCCAGGCCTCCCTGTCCTTCACCAACTCCCAGAGCTTGCTCAAACTCATGTCCATCAAGTCGGTGATGCCATCTAACCATCCCATCCTTTGTCGTCCCCTTCTCCTCCTGCCCCCAATCCCTCCCAGCATCAGGGTCTTTTCCAAGGAGTCAGCTTTTCGCATCAGGTGGCCAGAGTATTGGAGCTTCAGCATCACTCCTTCCAATGAATATTCAGGACTTTAGGATGGACTGGTTGGATATCCTTGCAGTCCAGGGAACTCTCAAGAGTCTCTTCCAGCACTACAGCTCGAAAGCATCAATTCTTCGGGGCTCAGCCTTCTTTATGGTCCAGCGCTCACATTCGTACATGACTACTGGAAAAACCAGAGCTTTGATAGACAGACCTTTGCTGGCAAAGTGATGTCTCTGCTTTTTAATACACTTTCTAGGTTTGTCATAGTGTTCCTTTCAAGGAGCAAGCATCTTTCAATTTCACGGCTGCAGTCACCATCCACAGTGATTTTGGAGCCCAAGAAAATAAAATCTGTCACTGTTTCCACTTTTTCCCAATTTATTTGCCATGAAGTGATGGGACCAGATGCCATGATCTTAGTTTTTGAATGCTGAGTTTTTTTTTTTTTTTTGGAGTATGGGGCATCTGTTGTTTTTATTTAAAGATCTAGATGATTCTTATTTATTTATTTATTTATTTTTTTATAATTTTTTTTCTTTACAGTTAAAAGTATTTTTATTAAAAAAGCACAAATGCAAAGAAATGAACAGAGGAAAAATTATGCGTCGAACCTGGACTGGTCACTTATGATAATATACATGCTACAATTCCATTCTCCCCAATCATTCCACCTTCACCCTCTCCCACAGAGTCCCAAAGACTGTTCTAAATGCCTATGTCTCTTTTGCAGTCTCTTATACAGGGTTCAGGTTACCATTTTTCTAAATTCCATATATATGCGTTAATATACGGTATTGATGTTCTTCTTTCTGGCTTACTTCACTCTGTATAATTGGCTCCAATTTCATCCACCTCATTAAAACTGATTCAAATGCATTCTTTTTGATGGCTGAGAAATACTCCATTGTGTATATGTACCAAAGCTTTCTTATCCATTCATCTGCAGATGGACATCTAGGTTGCTTCCATGTCCTGGCTATTATAAACAGTGCTGCAATGAACATTGGAGTACATGTGTCTCTTTCAATTCTGGTTTCCTCGGTGTGTATGCCCAGGAGTGCGATCGCTGGATCATATGGCAGTTCTATTTCCAGTTTTCTGAGGAATCTCCACACTGTTCTCCATAGTGGCTGTACTAGTTTGCATTCCCACCAACAGTGTAAGAGGGTTCCCTTCTCTCCACACCCTCTCCAGAGTTTTAAGCCAGCTTTTTCACTCTCCTCTTTCACCCTCATCAACAGGCTCTTCAGTTCCTCTTCTCTTTCTGCCATAAGGGTGGTGTCACCTGCATGTCTGAGGTGGCAGTGTGGGGTCTGCTCTTTCTTCCCATCTTCCCCTTTGCCTGCACCTGACCTGGCACCCACCATGCTGAGGGCCTTGAAGGCCCCTCCCTGCCCAGCTGGGGTAGCCCTCCTGAGAACTGCGACTGCCTCTGTTCGTCCCCTGCCTGGTTTCTCTCCGGAGTGTGGGTGAGAGGCCTGGACCGCCTCCTCCAGGAGCCCTGGAGCTGACCATCCTCATCTGCTCTCTCTGGGCTCCCTGCGCTTGCTGCCCGCCCCACATGTGGCTGCAGGCTGGCGTGACTGTCTGACTCAGTAGGAAGTGAGAGCAAAGCAGGACTAGCCCCGGGGGTGAGTGAGGCCATCTCCCACCTCCACTCCAGGATCCAGCAGAGACCAAGTCATATCTAAAATGCTCGTGGGCACATTAGGGCTGCTCGTGTTACCTTCCTAATGCCTCACGTTTTCATAAAAATAGAATCTTAAAACAGAAAGTTCAAAGTAAAATGAACAAGTGGGACTGCCTCAAACTAAATGCTTCTGCACAGCAAAACAAACAAACAAAAAAAACCCATCAACAAATGAAAAGGAAACCTACTAAATGGGAGGAAGTATTTGCAAACCATGTATCTGACAAGTGGTTACTCTAAAATATTTAAGAACTCATACAACTCAATAATAAAAGCAAATAATCCAATTAGAACTCAGGCAGAAGAGCTGAAGAGACGTTTTCCAAAGAAGGCACAGAAAGCTGGCAGGCACGTGACTCGATGCTCAGTATCATAACCATCAGGGAAATGCAAGTTAAAGCCTCAATGAGCTATCAGCCTCACACCTGTCAGGATGGCCATCATCAAAAAGACAGCAAAGACATGATGGAGAGGGTGTGGAGGAAAGTAAACCCTCCTACACTGTTGGTAGGAATGTAAATTGGTGCAGCCATGACGGAGAACAGCATGGAGCCTCCTCAAAAAACTAAAAATAGAGCTACCATCTGACAAAGAAATTCTACTCTTATTTGTCTGAAAACGAAAACGTTAATTTAAAAAGATACATGTACCCAATATTCATAGCAGCACTATTTATGATAGCCAAGACACAAGCAACCTAAGTATCTGTCAGTAAATAAATGGGTAAAGAAGATGTGGTATATGCATATGTAAAAATACACACACAGATACACATACACACACTGGAATATTACTCAGCCCTGAAAAAGAAGGGAAGCCTGTCATTTGCAACAAAATGGGTGGACTTGGAGGGCATTACGCTAAGTGAAAGGAGTCAGAGAAAGACAAATACTGCTCGCCACCAGTGGGGGATCAGGGGAGTCAAAGGGTATAAACTGCGGTTACAAAATAACTAAGTCCTGGGTACAATGCACTGTAAGGTGACTGCAGTTAACACTATCAGCACATAACATTGAGTAGAGTTCCCTGTGCTACACCATAAGTCCTTGTTGGCTATCTGTTTTGAATATAACAATATGTACATGACCTTCCCAAACTCCCTAACTATCCCTTCCCCCCACCCCACCTCCCTGCCCTGGCAACCATAAGTTCATTTTCTAAGTCTGTGAATCTCTTTCTGTTTTGTAAGTTCATTCGTATCATTTTTTTTTTTAGATTCCACATGTGCCAGCCTGGATGGAAGTGGGGGTTTGGGGGAGAATAGATACATGGATATGTATGGTTTAGTCCCTTCCCTGTTCATCTGAAACTGTCACAGCATTGTTAATTGGCTATAGTGAAAGTGAAAGTCACTCAGTTGTGTCCGACTCTTTGTGACTACATGGACTATACAGTCCATGGAATTCTCCAGGCCAGAATACTGGAGTGAGTAGCCTTTCCCTTCTCCAGGGGATCTTCCCAACCCAGGGATCGAAGCTAGGTCTCCTGAATTGCAGGCGGATTCTTTACCAGATGAGCCACAACCACAACATTGTTAATTGGCTATGCTGCTGCTGCTGCTAAGTCACTTCAGTCATGTCCAACTCTGTAGATGGCAGCCCACCAGGCTCCTCTGTCCCTGGGATTCTTCAGGCAAGAATTCTGGAGTGGATTGCCATTTCCTTCTCAATGCATGCATGCTAAGTCGCTTCAGTCGTGTCCGAATCTGTGCGACCCTATGGACAGCAGCCCACCAGGCTCCTCTGTCCACGGGATTCTCTAGGCAAGAACACTGGAGTGGCTGCCATTTCCTTCTCCAGTTAATTGACTATGAAAGTGAAGGTGAAGTTGCTCAGTCGTATCCGACGCTTTTCGACCTCATGGACTGTAGCCTACCAGGCTCCTCTGTCCATGGGGTTTTCCAGGCAAGATTTCTGGAGTGGTTTGCCATTTCCTTCTCCAGGCGATCTTCCCAGGGATCAAACCCAGGTCTCCTGCATTGTAGGCAGATGCTTTACCATCTGAGCCACCCAGGAAGATCCCTAATTGACTATATCCCAATATAAAATAAAAAGTTTAAACCTTGACAAAAAAAACAATACTGTACTTTGGCCACCTCATGCGAAGAGCTGACTCACTGGAAAAGACTCTGATGCTGGGAAGGATTGGGGGCGGGAGGAGAAGGGGACGGCGGAGAATGAGATGGCTGGATGGCATCACCGACTCTGTGGACATGAGTTTGAGTGAACTCCGGGAGTTGGTGATGGACGGGGAGGCCTGGCGTGCTGTGGTTCATGGGGTCGCGGAGAGTCGGTCACGACTGAGCGACTGAACTGAACTGCATATGTGAAAGCTGCTAAGAGAGTTGATCTTACAGGTTCTCATCACGAGAAAAAAACTTCTGTAACCTAGACAACGTGACGATCATTTCACAATACGTACAGACACCGTATCGTTATGCTGGGCACCTGACAATGACTTGGTGTTACATGTCAATTATATCTCAATATTTTTAAACAAAAATATTAAAACCAAAAAAGCTTAAAAATGAAGCTCACTTAGTTCAAGCTTAGCTGAGTGTCCCTCAACAGCACCTCGACTGCTGGCCATGATCCCTCACCTGAACACCTTCAGGGACAGGCAGGTGTGACCCCCACCCCAGGCTCTTCCAGCTCAGCTGGGACAGCTTTTTCCTGTTGTTGAGGATGCCCTGTAGTTGGCTGGACTAGCCTCAGTTTCAGCCCTTGATCCCCTGTGGGCTGGATCTCACCCTTCTCCCACGCTCAGACTCTTTGGTAACTGGAGACCCTCCAGTAGTCATGTAGGGATGTGAGTGTTGGACTATAAAGAGAGCTGAGTGCTGAAAAACTGATGCTTTTGAACTGTGGTGTTGGAGAAGACTCTTGAGAGTCCCTTGGACTGCAAGGAGATCCAATCAGTCCATGCTAAAGGAAATCAGTCCTGAATATTCCTTGGAAGGACTGATGCTGAAGCTGAAACTCCAATACTTTGGCCCCTGATGTGAAGAACTGACTCATTGGAAAAGACCCTGATGCTGGGAAAGATGGAAGGCAGGAGGAGAAGGGGATGACAGAGGATGTGATGCTTGGATGGTATCACTGACTCGATGGACATGAGTCTGAGTAAAGTCTGGGAGTTGGTGATGGACAGGGAGCCTGTGTGCTGCAGTCCAGAGTTGGACACAGCTGAGTGACCAAGCTGAACTGAACTAACCCCTCTCGCACTGGTCCCACCAAGGCCCCTCTTCCTGTCTGGGTGCTGAGCCCACTTCCCTTCCTGAATTCCCTCTGGGCATCTGTGGCTGGCCTGCCCTCATCTGGTGCCCGGGGCTTGGCACAGGGCTCGGCTGTGGCCGGTGGAAGTGGAGCCAGACGGCTTTGTTCCGAGCACTGTGTGCCCATTTATGCAGCCTAAGGTTTAATTAGCTTTCCTGGCAACCACATTAAATGATGGCTTGTTTCTTAGCAGCGGCGACACATTTGAGTGGTTGGGTTTTGAAAATCGAAAAGCAGAGCCTGCCATTTACTTACTGATAGACTGTGTCCTGTCACACGAGCTGGGTGATTCAGACTCCCAGAGATCCTTTGTCATTCTGATTTTGCCCTTGGGTGTATTAGCATTCCATGCTAGTTCTATGTCACCTGCAGATTGAATAAGCCCCTGATTAAAACAACAATTCTTGTGTAGCACAGAAACACAGAGTCCTGCAGTATGCCAGTAACAACCTTCCTTTCAATGAAAAAGGATGTCTAATTAGCAACTCTGTGATCCTTCAACCATTTATAAACCTGCCCAATTACCCTGACATTAGCCAATCTCTGTGGCCACCATGATCTGTGCACCTTTTCTAGTTGGGGCAATTATCTACCTTAAGAGTCTTTCTGGAGTGCAGACCAGCTCCCAGGATGAAAGGAGAAAATGCCAGTGGCTGACTTCCCCAGCACCCCTTGCAGCTGGGGTACGGCCATGTGATCTGGGCTCCAGTGGTGGAGGGCATCATGCTGAACTCTGACCCAGGAGCGCAAGAGTGGGGACAGTCCCATGCCCTTACGGGCACCAGGGTCATGGTGTCGGTGGTGTCCAGGCCACTGTTGACAAGCTTCTGTGTCCTCACAGGACCAACCCCATGATTTTGGATGTGGTTCTGTGTGTGATGCCCAAACTCGACTCTCTAGCCCTTTCCCAGAGTCGGTAAGCAGCTCTATATCCTCGAATAAGATGCCTTCTCAGCTTAAACTTGCTAGAATTTGTCTCTGTTGATTTGACTTTTAAACAGTCAAAGAGCCAGTCTCCCTTCTCATCCCCTCCTTCCTGAACCATGGGCCATCAGCAACCTCACTTCCATGCTTGCCTTCAGATGTTCTTGCTGGGAAAGGAGGTGAGTGCGCCTGACACCATGTGTTTCTGAGGCCAGGGCTGGCTCTTCAGAGTGGCTGACGCCCTCTGTGGGAGCTGAAAAGCCATCTTCTCAGACGTCCTTCAAGACTCTGGCCAAGAGTCAACATCAACCTAACTTGTCTATACCTCACAGGACCTGCCTTCTTTCCCTTTTGGAAAATTACAACTGCAATTTCCTTCTCTCTCAGGGCTCTGTTATTTTTCATGATTCCTGTGAGATTATCCCAAGGATCTGACTGTTCTTGGGCATCTGGGATCTCCTTTTCCCTGTTCGGTGCAGCTCTTGCGCCATCCTCTCAGCTGTTCGATTTGCGCTTCTTAGTTTGCAGAAGACTCTTCTTTGAGAAGACAGAAGTCACAAAAGGGCTGAGGAGCAGCATGCGATTATGATCTCCGAACACCCCCACCAGGCTTCCAGAGGACTGCCCTGCCCAGCCTTGTCCCACGCTGCCCCTTCCTGCAAGGAGCGTACCTGTGACATTGATGGCCCCTCTATTTCTACATCAGGACTGAGGAGGAAGGGCAGGACCAAGGGCTCGGTCTGTATCAGCCCAGGACAACCTTCCGCCACATCAGGGGACACCTTCCTCAGGTCCATCTGCGCATTTTGGAGCATAGGAACCCATGGTCTGGACTCGCCGTCTTTGAGGATCAGTGGGGTTGTCTGGCTCCCAGGATGTTTCCTTCCTTTGAGGGAGAAACAAACAATTCTGGGTTCTTCTCTTCTCTTTCTGTTCTGTCAGGAAGGAAACACATTTTCAAGTCACCCTGTGTTCCCGATCTTGAGAAAGCACCAGCAGAGTTAGTAGACAGAACCACCAACAACATGTGTTTCTTCTCTCTCCATGGCCACATGCCCAGAGAGGAGGGTGTAATATAAGAAGCAGAGAAAAAGATTCGAGATGGGAAGAAATCGCGTGAAGGGAGCATCCGGCCAAGATGCGGGCCCAGACAGCAAGGGGGATGGTGCACAGAGGGGCAGCCGCTGAAGTCTCTCCTGTGGCCGGGCTGCGGGTTCTCTGCATGCGGCTCCACGCCCAGCACAGCGGCTGGCAGGGCGGCTGCCTCAGAGGTGCCCTGTCCTTACTGAGAACAGGAACAGTCAGTGTAAGACTCACCCTCGTGTTTAGCCTCAGCGCTCAGGCTGTGCTCAGTGAGATGTCTGTGTGATTCTGCAGGCATCCTCCCTGCCTGCCAACCCCCCTCAGATCCGCCGGCAGAATCGCTATGTCATCGCACACATTACAGCAAGCACTGCTGTTGCTGCTGCTGCTGCTAAGTCACTTCAGTCGTGTCCGACTCTGTGTGACCCCATAGACGGAAGCCCACCAGGCTCCCCCTTCCCTGGGATTCTCCAGGCAAGAACACTGGAGTGGGCTGCCATTTCCTTCTCCAATGTGTGAAAGTGGAAAGTGAAAAGTGAAAGTGAAGTCGCTCAGTCGTGTCCGACCCTTAGCGACCCCACGGACTGCAGCCTACCAGGCTCCTCCATCCATGGGATTTTCTAGGCAAGACACAGGGGTTTTATTTCAGCTCTGACTGGCTCTACTAGGTCTTTGCATTCTTTTCACAAAGAGGAATAGTTTTAAATTAAATTTTTTTTTTTTTAAAGAGAAGAGAAAAGGATGAGGACGCCTGCCAGAAATTTCTTGGTTTGGTTCCAAAGCTTTGAGAGCAGAACCTCTCCAAGGTCAAAAGGAAGCCCCCATTTAGGGGCTCCAGGTAGAGGAGATGGAAATACAACTTCCTCAGCGTCTCTGTCTGCTGCCCTGAGTCCTGCTGGCGTTTCGTGCTGGAAGCTGCTCTCCGGGTGGCTGGGACTCGTGACCTACCCTGACCTTCTTCTTGCCCATCACTAGACCACAGTTTCCACCCCAGGAGCCTTTCTAAACTGCAGCTGGTGGTCCTGGTCTGTGCACCCCCCACACCCGTCATCCTTGAAGGAGTTCAAAGTCACCTGCTTGGCAGTTTCTCAGTGCTGCCCCACTTGAGCTTAAATGTCAGGCTTTCAGCAGGACATTTACAGGTGAAACTCCCACCATCATTTTGAACTCAATATTCCCCAAATGGAACTTCCATCTTGACCTGGAGCCACTCCTCCTGCCCGCATGACCATCGCTCCCGAAGGCTTGGCTGTTGCCCTGGCAACGGTGATGCAGACCTGAGCCGTTGCTCTTGTCCCCCTCCTCCGTCTCCTCTGCTCTTCAGTCATCAGCGCCTCCTGGCTCTCTTCTCTAAGCACCTCCTCCAGCTGCCCTCTCTCTGGGTCCCTCTGCCTCCGGGGGTGGAGGGACAGCTCCCATCTCCTGGACTCCCAGGCTCCCGCTCCCATCTGACCTCACGCACAGGCCCAGGCTGCTCTCCTGTCCCCATCGCTTCTGTATCGGGAAGTCCTCGGCAGCCCCAGGTGAGCCTTCCCCTCGCCTTTCCTGACTCGGCAGCGTCTGGCCTTCAGCTCACGCCAAAGCACTCGCTTTCCATGTGAGCCCCGGGGTCCCTCTCCCCCAAACGAGCGGCCTCGTCCTCACTGCGGAGCCCCTGCTCCTGGTCCTTCCTGTGTCTCCTCCTTCCTCATAATCTCCAGAAGACACCTCCCCTTCCTCGTGACCCAGGTCTCGGCACCTCGCATCTAGAATGTTCTCTCCCTCCTCCCATCTGCTTCTGCTCTGAGCTCATGTCGGGTTTGTCACCTCCGCCTCAGACTCACTACGGTGATGCTTTGTCTGCTGATATTTCTTATCACTCTCAGTTTGCGTTTTTCTCCCCATCCGTACTGTACACTCCGTGAGGGCAGGGACAGTGTTCCTTCCGCTTATCCCTTCCTCTTGATATCCTACTTTTCTGTGATCCTATCTAATCTTTACTTTTATCATTTTTTATTGTACATGTCTTCATAACCAATCTGCAAATTTGCAGGATGAAAAAATAATTCCTTCTTTGTCTTTCACAATGCATATCATTGTAGTAGCCAAACACACATTGGCTTGTAAGAATTTGCTCAGTAAATATGGAGTTGGTTTTGAAATAGAGTGGGGCATATGTGTTATTAATCTCAGGCAACTAAAAATGTATTTCAGGGGCGGGAGGGGGGTTCAAGAAGGAGGGGACATACGTATATTCCTATGGCTGATTAATGTTGTTATATAGCAGAAATCAACACAATATTGTGAAGCCATTATCCTCCAATTAAAATAGTTTTTTAAAAAAGAAAATATATTTCAGCCCCTTAAGAATCTGAATTTAAGTGAACCATTTAATAAGCTTTTCCCCTACTCTGATTCAACTCTGCTAAGTAGTTTTTCATTGTATACCAGAACTTTGATAATGACTTCATACAACTAAAACTAAAGAGAGAAAAGATAGAAACAAACAAACAACAATTAAAAAAACCTCAAAGGCTCTTCAGATGGGAATTTCAGGAGGATGGTTGGCAGATCATTTCTATCGCACACCAAGCTCCACGAGTCAACACCCACACCAAGGGGGTTCACAACACCCCCACCACCCTAAGGACTGGGGTTCCAACACCCCCATGAAGGGGCAAGGGCAGAGAGGGATGCAGGCACACAGACAGACAGTGAGACAGGACAGAAACAATACGAAACAGGATCTTTTTAAGGAAAGAAAAAGTGCCTCTCTGGCATGAGTCAGTTCAGGATCAAAGGATAAGATTCTGACTTTTAAAGTTCTGCGTCTGTTCTGTTTTGCCTACGCCGCTGGGTGCTTTCAGCTGGTGGCAGGATCATTACAGCGTTGCTGAGTGGAGTCCTGTTACGACAGCCTCATCGCGCCAGGGTGATGACAGGGGCCAGAGGATGACAGGCCAGGCCCACGCCTCTGTGCCGCTGGGCAGGGAAACCACAGGCGGCACCGTCCCAGCGGTCAGAGGGCAGGGCGAGAGGGCAGAAACTCAGGCCCAGCTCTGACGGCCGCCACGGCCGCCACATCACAGCAGCCCCACAACTGGCTGGCCTGGCAGGGCCGGCTGTCTGTGCACACGGACTCACAGGGGCCCAGGGCCGCGTGGCCAGGGCCCGAGGGCGCAGCAGCCTGCCCGCACCCGGGGAGGAGGGAGGCCGTGTCCGTGCTGTGTGGGCCCCGCTGCTCTGGCACCCGATGTGCCTGCTCAGTCACTCAGTCGTGTCTGAGTCTGCAACACCGTGGACTGGAGCCCGCCCGGCTGCTCCTCCAGGCAACAATACTGGAGCGGGCTGCCATTCCTTCCTCCAGGGGACCTTCCTGCCCAGGGATCGAACCCGCGTCTCCTGTGCCTCCTGCATCAGCAGGTGGATTTTTAAGTGCTGTGTCTGTTCAGTCATTCTCTGTGTTGGTCTTTGTTTACTGGACATGGAGGGTTTCCACAGCCAAGGTGGGCCTATTGAAATGGAGGGGTTTAAAGCTGGCAGTTGAGCCACAAGAGGGATCCACAGACTTTGCGTTGCCACTTGACATCTTGTAAAACCTCAGAAGGATGGTTACCCCCAGACCATGCCATGCTTAGTCGCTCAGTCGTGTCTGACTCTTTGTGACCCCATGGACTGTACAGTCCATGGAACTCTCCAGGCCAGAATACTGGAGTGGGTAGCCTTTCCCTTCTCCAGGGGATCTTCCCAACCCAGGGATTGAACCCAGGTCTTCCATATTGCAGGCGGATTCTTTACCGTCTGACCCACCAGGGAAGCCCCAGAGCCTCCCTCACAAAACCAGCATCCTCTATCAGCATCAGGTCCCAGCAGAGCACTCACTAGACCTTTCCATAGGAAGGGAAGGAGAGGGGCTCACAAGTGACCCCAGATGACGCTGGGTGTCGAGGGGGAGCTGGCAACCAGGCCGCTGTCTTCACCTTGCAGCGACCTGTACAAAATCTGTTGGATGTGCTCCAGTGACATCACTGATAAGGACACTGGTCTAGCCCTAAAGGATGTTTTTGCTTTATGTCTTGTAACATCCTTGAGTGCTCAAAAAAGGGAAAAGGTAATTCCACCAAGCTTTCAATTTCCACCGGCAGAAGGAATGGCCTAGCTCTGATGGGCAAGATAAAGCTCCAGCCTGCAGGGAACTGACCTTTTGGGGATGGGGGAGAACGAGAAGCATGGCCTTGTTCCCAGGGAAGGGACTGTTTTATGTGTAATTACAGGGCTCAAATTCTGTGTTCTCTCTATAAACCTCCACCCCAATCTGCTGACAACTGTCATTAGCTCACAGAAGGCAGAGCCCCTGACCATTGCCCTGGCAGCCCCAGGGAGTCACGTGTTCGCCCTCATGCCGTTCGTGAGCTCAGCGTCCTGTGGAGACACACTTGGAAGATGCCGGGCAGCCACGGAGGGCTCACTGGCCTCTGTCCACAGGGCAGCAGCACCTCCTGCACACACCGCAGGCTTAGGGGACCTCAGCGCTCTTCCTGACTCAAATCTGTCACTGCACCCGATGCTTAGCTATCTGTGACTATCTACATTTACACCTAGGATGCTAAGGTTGACGCTCCAATACTTTGGCAGAAAAGCTGACTCACTGGAAAAGACCCTGATTCTGGGAAAGACTGAGGGCAAGAGGAGAAGGGGGCGACAGAGGATGAGATGGTTGGATGGCACCACCAACTCGATGGGCATGAGTTTGAGCAAGCTCCAGGACACAGTGAAGGACAGGGAAGCCTTGCGTGGTGCAGTCCATGGAATCGCAAAGTCGGACATGACTGAGCTACTGAACAACAACAAAACGTAATCCAATTAGAGGGACTCAGTTCCTCGGTCACGGCAGCCACAGGAGACGGCCCTTGGACTAGAAGGTGCAGGTCTGAGACATCCCGTCACTCGCCAGAGCAGACGGATGGCACTGCTCTGGAGAACAAACAGTGATGTTTATTTCTCCCCTACGCCGGCCTATATTCAGGATCCCCAGCCTGTACACAGCAACTCAAACGTTCAGCTGCCTTTAGATTCTTCTAGCTGTCAACTAGGTCTCAGGATTTAAGGGCCAGCAGGGTGTGTAAGGGCCAGCAGGGTGTGTAAGGGCCAGCAGGGTGTGGCATACTGATTTCCTCTGATATCAGGTCTTTCAGGGACTCCACTTACAAAAACAATGGAACTCCCTAAAGCAGGAGCTAGAGAAGTTACTGAGAGAGCTGGAGGGAGGCCGGGGCCAGCACAGACACCGGGGCCAGCACAGACACTCTGGATTTTACACCCTACCTGCTCACTTTCTGCTCCATGAGGAGGGCTTGGTTTTCTATTTCTTTTTAACTGCTCCTTATCTTCTGGCCCCAGCGTCTGTGCTGAGGGTGTGATATGCAGGGCCCCTTGATTCTGCAGGGGCCAAAGGGAGTGCGTGAGGTCTGGGAGATGGTCTGGCCAGCAGAGAACGCTTGCTCATCCACCTGGACTACAAACTCGTGCTGCACACCCGAGTCTGTTTGCTGGGTGATGCAGGGCATCGCGGGGGTTTGCCAACAACTCAGCTGGAAGTTTCCACATGAACACACACAGACTGACAGCACCAGCAGAAACCTGCTGGTCTCACGTCTGTCCTCGACGAGACCCAAGTCTGGAAGCCTGCACCGTAGGATTCTCACGTTGGTCTTCCCTGGTTCCGGACCGTGGCAGGAGATTCTTGGCATTCTGCACTTGGGAACACACACAGGGCTCCAGAAGAATCTCACTGCTGATCTGGGAATGAGCATATTTTATCTTGGAAGGTCTTCATGGAATCCACTGTACCACGAAACAAGTCAGTTGGCTCTCAAGTTCTCAAAGTAACAGGAGGAGTCAAAGCCGATCCTTTGTGGAAAATCATGTCAGGCTTACCCTGGACTCTTAAGGACAATGAGCTTTCACTCACAGCAGAGGCGGAAACCTGGGGTGGTGCTTGTCTTCCTAAGTGATGGCATTTTTCTCTCTGCTCTTGGCTCGGTAGCGAGGTGATCCATCTTTCTCCCTGAAGTGGGCATCCCTTGATTTCTCAGATCTCAGCTCTCTAAAGCATCTCCACTGTCTGCTCATTCTCTGACTCTGTGACCCCCACAGGCCGGGAGCTGAGGTTCTCTGTCTGTCCAAGGGGAGATTCAGGAAGGAATTGGCACGGGTCCCATCTTGAGTGGTGACCAGCACCCCGGCAATTCCCTGTGTCTCCTGCCAGAGACACCGCATCAAGTATGAGCTAACAGCTAACGCACGCGTTCTTCCCCGCTTCCTGACTTCTCACACCGCATCAAGTATGAGCTAACAGCTAACGCACGCGTTCTTCCCCACTTCCTGACTTCTCACTAAGCGGCAGCACACTCTGCCTCATCTTTGTCCCCTACCTGTGTAGCTTGATGGCTGTGCAGCTTTCTCTGCACAAACATCGCCAGCGTCCTATTGCTGGACACAGGTTGTTGCCAATATTTTGCTGGGATCGACAAGATACCGGCATTTTACACTTGACAAATAAGTGCCTCTGGAAAACAGATTCTCAGAACAGGTGAATGCATTTACAATTTTGATATTTTCCAGACTGCTCTCCCTAGATTTTTTTTTTTATCAAATCACATTTTCATCAGCAAAATACGTGCTCATACTAATTTTTTTAGTTTCTGATTTTACAGGTGAAAGATACTTCACAGTTGTTCACGCACATCTACATGAGGTAGATCATCTTTTGGTGTATTTGCATTTGCTGTTCAAGGAACCGCTAGGTAATACCGGGATCAGGTTGAGTGTGGGTGAGAGGTCAGACCACAGTCCAGGGGTTTGCTCTCACACAGACCACACCTCAAGATGAGTAGTTATGGTCGGCACGAAGGCTGGAAGGTTGTAAGCGTCTCAAGGATCTTCTTTCTCTTTCTCCCCCATCATGCTAAAATGTGGCTTCCATCGTAAAGATCACTTATGACTCAAGATATTTGCTGGAGCACCAGCCATCATGTCTACATTGCAGGCTGCAAGAAGGAAAAAGAAAACAGCCAGAGGGTGTGTGCCTCCTCCCTTTTAGAAGCTTCACAGAAGTTCACTTTGACACTTAGCTTCCATCTCAGCAATAACTCAGTAACGCGGCTGTATCTGAAGGAAACTGGAACATGCGCCTTTTCAACTGAGGGCATTGCCCAGGAATTAGTTAATAAGGGGGAAGAGGGCAACAGATTTTGAGAGGCAATTGGCAGTTTCTGTCACACATTCTTTGTCTATTTTACTTTTGGATTTTCACTTTTATTGAGTCCCATGAGCTCTTTACATATAAAGGAATCCTTGTCGACCTTAAGAGCTATAAAAGTTTCTTCCTCCTGTTCTCTGTCGACTTTAAGGTCTTTGTCAGGTAGGTATGTTTTCTGTAGTTGAAGTTATCCCTGTTTTCTGTTTGTACGGCTTCTGGTTTTTAAGTCACTCTAAGAAACGTCTCTCTCGGAAATCTCCCCTGGTTTTTTCTAGTGCTTTTACAAGGGTCTCAGACCCAGACAGATTCAACTCAAGGTCAAAGCCTTCTGGAACTGAATTTCTTCTCTAAGTTGTGGGCAATGCAGTGGCGGCTGGCTCACTGACCACTTTGCCACCTCTGGGCTTTAGAACATCACTCAGGTCATCTGACCTGTAACCACATACAGGTCGGTAGCTCAAAGACCACGGCCACCTGCAGGTCTCCCCAGTAGGGTTCCTTGGTCAAGATGGCTGCAGAACAAGACTTGGCATCGGGTGAGATCAAGGTGCTGTTTTAAAGACAGAAACCTAAACAGCCAAGTCAGAAAGTTAACAGAAGTTATTAACAGGAAAGGCAAGAGAAGTCAAATAAATGTTCCCATCAACCAGAAAGAGGGCATTTTAAGACATCCAGTTCACACCAGCCACCCTATTAGCTCCTTCCGGTCTCTGGTGCAACTCGCCACCAGGGGCAGAGCCAGGCGTTCACAGGCGTCAAGGAAAGGCAAGCCCACACTCAGCCTGGACATGGCAACCCTTATGGAACATCTCCTCCATTATTCTGGTGGGTTGGCACATCTGGAAAGCAGCAATGTGTGAATAGGCTGCTACCTTAATAAGAGCATCGTTTTACCAGCTTGAAACCACTTTTAAAAATTTCACACAGATACACCCAATGAGCTTACAACTTACTCTAAAATCTATTAGAAGCATTTTCTAAACTTGAACCCTAATATTGTAAAGAGCTCTGAACTGAAATAGTACCTGAGATCTGGCGGATGAAACACTGCCCTGCTCTCACTAGGAGCAGGGATGAGCGCGCACCACGTGGGAGATGCCACCTTCACTTGTCCCTCCTAAACACAGTCAGACTCGGCCAAGGCCATGTGCGCACACTCTGGGAGAAAGTGAGGCAGCAGAAAGCGGAGGTGAAAAATAGCTAAATAGCACATTCCAATACAGGGCTGCCGTCTCCTCCTCCTGTCACCCAGGGAGGACACGGGGCGGAAACAGGAGGAAACTAAGTCATCACCGTCGTGCCCACCTGGTTACAGAGGTCACTTTTGGCAAAACTAAAATTCAGAAAACAAAGATCATGGCATCTGGTCCCATCACTTCATGGGAAATAGATGGAAAAACAGTGGAAACAGTGTCAGACTTTGTTTTTTTGGGCTCCAAAATCACTGCAGATGCTGATTGCAGCCATGAAATTAAAAGACGCTTGCTCCTTGGAAGGAAAGTTATGACCAACCTTGATAGTATGTTAAAAAGCAGAGACATTACTTTGCCAACCAAGGTCCGTCTAGTCAAGGCAATGGTTTTTCCCGTGGTCATGTATGGATGTGAGAGTTGGACTGTGAAGAAAGCTGATCGCCAAAGAATCGATGCTTTTGAACTGTGGTGTTGGAGAAGACTCTTGAGAGTCCCTTATACTGCAAGGAGATCCAACCAGTCCACTCTAGAGGAGATCAATCCTGGGTGTTCATTGGAGGGACTGATGCTAAAGCTGAAACTGCAATACTTTGGCCACCTCATGCGATGAGTTGACTCACTGGAAAAGACTCTGATGCTGGGAAAGGTTGGGGGCGGGAGGAGAAGGGGACGACCGAGAATGAGATGGCTGGATGGCATCACCGACTCTGTGGACATGAGTTTGAGTGAACTCCGGGAGTTGGTGATGGACAGGGAGGCCTGGCGTGCTGTGATTCATGGGGTCGCGGAGAGTCGGACACGACTGAGCGACTGAACTGAACTGAAAGTGGCACTATTGGTAAAGAGCCCATTTGCCAATGCAGGAGATGTTAGATATATGGGTTTGATCCCTGGGTTGAGAAGATCCCCTGGAGAAGGAAATGGCAACCCACTCCAGTATTCTTGCCTGGAGAATCCCATGGACAGAGAAGCCTGGGGGGCTACCGTCCACGGGGTCACAAAGAATTGGACACAACTTAGCAACTCGATAGCAACAACACATATTAAATTAGGAAAATACATACATTTTTAACCTGGTAGACACAGTCTCTTTAAACTTAGGACTCTGTGGTTTCCAGGGGAGATTAAAATCACAGTGAGTCTGCAGACAATGTTCCCAAGCCTTGCTGAGACCTACAGGCTGTGGCACAGATGGTTTAGGTCTGGTACTCCTACAGCTAAGAAAAGACTTGCGGAGTCACCGGATGATTTAGCCACTGTGAACGGGGAAAGGGCAGCAGGCATGTTACCCACTCCCTGGTGAGATGCCACACACTCTTTCAAGAGAACTTTATAACCCTTGGGGAAACCTGAACAAGCAAGGTTTGCTGACTAGAGGGCGAAAATGTATCATAGCCAGCAAGCTGATTACTGTAGATGCCATCTGTCTGAGGTACATACGAAGAATCTTTATGAAGTAGAAATGATGTCAAACATGTCCCATGTTTAAAAAAGAAAAGAAAAAAGTAAAGGAGTCATAAAGTTTGTACACCAAATTTTAATCTTGAACCTTTTCTCCAGTCTTCAAATTATTAACATGAAAAGGAATGATAAACTGCAATTTTATCATTACCCTATCGCCAAGCAACAAGCCCTTGTTACAAAGTCTCCATCTACTGTGCCCGAAAACCAACAGAAAACCCATACATTATATTATCTAAGTGATCTATTAACAGATGGAATTTTAACCAACTTCATACCAGGAATCTATTAACAGAGGTACTTCAGTCACATAGCTTAAGATATGGAGAAAAGACAGGTAAAAAAGTGATCTTATCCGGTAGTAGTCTTTTTACTTCTTAAAATTTTTATAAAATACACTAATTTCCCAAAATAAAGAATATTATGACACATTGGTGTCAACTTACACAGATGAAAGCTGATGGCAGCTTTTTTTCTAGCTGAAGTTCATTTCACCAAAACTTTATATATTACACGAATATCCCAGCAAAGTATTTTTAAAAAAATTCAATACACAGGAACATAATGTACAGTGTCTTATAAAAAATGGTTAATTTAGGAATGATTTCATTTCAACCACATAATATATCTCTTTAAGACCATAAAACTGCTTGTAAGAAGACTCTCAGTCCATGTTTTGACTCCCTAGCTGTAATTCTTAAAGGTAAAAAGTGAGAAGGGTTTTTGTTTTTGCTTTCTCACGAGCAAACTGTGGTTGCTGTCTCTGCTGCCGCCAGGCCCCCTCCCCGGCTCTGCTGTCGGGGGGCCCTGAGCCAGGCTGTGTGCTGGCTGGGGTCGGGGTGGCGGGGCCGTGGGCTCAGCCTACCCGCGCCCTGGAGGGGCTGCCCGGCCCATCCGCACGGCCACGGCGTCCTCTGCAGCCGCGGTGTGGGGTGCAGCCCCACCCGGGGGTGGGGGGCCTGGGAGGAGCCCCACGAACGCCTGTGGGCCTCACGGGCCCTCCTGCTCCACACACAGAGGCCACTGTGGGGACAGCTCGGGGACATCAGGGCCGCCCGCAGACAGGGCGCAGCTGCGGTTTCCGCAACGTCCAGCCGCTGAGCCAAGCCGCTTCTGTGAGGCGACTGAACCTGTTTCTGAACACATGCTCTCCAGGGGTTGTGCTTTACTTCTCCTTCTCTGAAATCGGAGACCCTCACAATTAAAGTGAGGACTGGGTTCTGGGGTGACTCCAGGTCAACCAGAAAGACAGGTTCCCACCTCGCCACCTGGGCCTCCTCAGCGCCCTGGGTTCACGCGTGGGCCCTGGCTCCCTGGAGAGCCGGCCAAGTGCAACCGCCGGCATCTCGGCCCAAAGAAGGGCGGTGAGCCAGGAGGGCGGGGCCGTCTTCTTCCCCGTCTGGGCCACCAGGGAAGCCCTGGGCCCTCTTCTGCACCGAGGGGACTCTGCTGCTCCCAACAGGGGGTCACCCAGCCTCTCATCGGCTACTGTTTCATAAATTAATAACTTCTCAAAATCACAATCCAAAGGATTCATCTATTACAGGGAAAATTCAAGTTTAAAAAAGCAAATAAATTAGTTAAGCCTTGTAAACAGTTGTCCATCTCAGCTAGGTTCCTCTGTGGAGTGAATCAGACAGCGCAAGGCAGGTGGCAGGTGACCAAGGCAAGGGGTGCAGTGCCCGCGGGCCGCCGGAGGGCGGTGGAGACAGATGCGGTCCCGCCCGGCGGCTCCTCAGATGTTCTCCACGAAGCTCCCGGGGAAGAGCCCCGTCTTCCCGTTCCGCTGCAGCGTGCCCTTGAACCAGCCGTCTTCCCGCTTCTTGTGCACGAAGACGATGTCGCCCTCCTTGAGCTCCAGCTCTGCCTCGCTCTGCGGCGGGTAGGACACCACCACGCGGTGCCTGCGGCGGGGAAACAGAGAGATGGGCACGGCATAGACGGATGGCAGGTACTCAGGCTTCGGAGAGCAGAGGCAGAGATGGCACATGCGGGGAGGGAGAGTAAATGACAGACAGATGGGGGACAGATAGATGGCGAGGGGCAGGAGGAGGGAAGGCGAGGGTGATGGCTGAGGGAGGGAGGCAGGGGCCAGAAGCTGAGGCAGGAGCGGGGAGGGAGTGGGAAGGTGGGGCTGCGACAGCTGCTCGACGGCGGGCAGGGCCCCCGTGCCTGCCCAGATGCTGGCAGAGCAGGGCAGAGCGCAGATCTGCCTACAGTGATGGCAAAACGACCCAAACCGCTACCATCCCCTGCTGGGCAGAGACCTGCTGTGAACAGCGCCTGGACGTGCATAAAGGTCCACGAGTGACCAAGGGCTGAGCTGGAGGAGGCTGGACTCCAGGGAAGCTCTTCCTTACACACCCAGCTCTTCCTGGGCAGCTTGTCCCAAGGTTCCCTCAAGGAGGGGGACTGGGGCCACCTGTTCAATCTACCGCCAGCCAGGAGGCTGGGGCTCTGATCGCCACGGGTCTGACCTATGGTCTGTTCCTCTGAGCATTCTCAACTCAGGGATCACTGGGAGAAGGCCTAATTATCATTTCAAGATTCCTGAAGCCTGGCTGGTTTAAGGTCAGCTACCCCCTGCTTCCAGGCTTGTTTCCTTCTGCAAAATTAAGCTGAAGAGCCACGGAAGCCGGGGGAGAGGAGCTATGTTTCACTCTGTGTGACCAACAGAAGCCTGCAGCAATGATGATCTGGGGTGTGCAGCGGGCCCACTCCACTGTCTCCGGGAAACCACCCACGCTGCCAGGCGAGTCATCCCCCTATGGACAGATGTGCAGGCCAGGTAAGAGAGGTCTCTTTCCAAAAGTCGGTGGCGATCTCAGCAGCCACCTGGAAGGAGTCTTCTCTCCCTACTCAAGCCTTCACAAGACTGTAGCTCAGGTGGACGTCTGGACACTAACCTCAAAAAACGCCCTAAGCCAGGACCAGTCGTGTAAGCCATCCCCAAAGTCCTAACTTCTGGAACTGTGAAACAATACATGTTCACAGTTAATTTAAGCCTCTGAGTTCTGGAGTAATGTGTTACACTTATAAATGTGGACATACCTCCCTTGCTGGCTGATGCTAATCAGTGAGTATTAAGCTATACAAGTGGTTGAGTTTCTACACTCATTTGGTTCTCCAAGTCAGAAAACCAACTTCTAGCCTCCTAGGACTCGCTCTTAACAGCACAGAGAGAATGTCATGGCTGAAAAAATGGTCATCAAAACTGGGTCTACACAACTGCCCCAACCTCATGAAAGCCATCGGAATACGGTCCTTCTGGAGGATCACTGGCTTTACCAGAATCCATTCACACGGGGACCTGAGCAAGAGCCTCAGGCTATGACTCGATTAATGAAGGCATCTCTACACAGGCCCAGCAGCCGCCTGGACCGTTCCTCGGTGACTCTGGGCCGTCCGGGGTGTGGAGCAGAAGTGCAGCACAGAGGCTGCCTGGCTGTTCACAAGAGAGGTCCCAGGAAGCCAGAAAGAGGACAGGCTGCGAGCAAGCCTGTGGGTGGGCGGGGAGGCCTGGCCTCTCGTGAGAAGTGGACCTGGGGCTCATGCTCAGAGCAGCTTTTGCTTGAGCCTCAGTTTCCTCATCTTTGCACCAGGACGGCCGTGACCACACAGGTGTTCCCAGGTGATGGGACACCATGGGTGTGATACACTCGGCACGTGTCTGTCAGAGTTCACACCCTGAGCGCCAGTGCCCACCACGACCGTGCATCTCAGGCAAGAGCGGGCGGGCGCCCGGTGCTTCCAGGAGGCATGACCTGGAGGGCAGCAGCCTGAGCACACGCCTGACCAGCTCTAGAACGACAGAGCCAGGGCTGTGGGAGCCCTTCTCTGAGAGCTTGCAAAGCAGGACGAATGAGTCCGTCGTGGGCTACTCTGGAGGAAGGGACCCAGATGAGAAGGTGTCTCAATTGCGACGCCAACAGGCTGAATAGCCTGTGAAAAGCCAGGCTGCCATTTGGGGCAGGTTAATGTTTGCGCAAAGCTCCATAACTATAGAAAGAAGCACACAAGTAACTCATCATATTCAGAGCCGATCTCTGATAAAACGTACTGCCCCTGGTCCTCCACAGGCCTGAAAGGTGAAATGGAACAAAAGCAGTCCTTGAAAAAAGTGACTAGATTAACATTTGCATTTTAGAAAATGGACTAAACCAACTCCGTCAAACATTTTCTGAACTAGAACTGCTGCCGAGCTAAGACCACAATCTTCCTGCCGCGTCTCCAGGAGAGAGGGTTTTCATGGCTGAGTGGCAAGCCTCCTGGACCGAGAGGAGTGGGAACCATGACCTTGGACCATAGGGAGGCCACTGGCTGCAGCAGAGACTCTGCTCAGATCCTGGCCCTGGCCCGAAGAGCGGTGTGCATACAGACTCCCAACAGGGATGCTCAAAACCAACGCTGGGCACAGCGGGCCACCATCCCAGGCACGGAGAAGCTTTGCCAAGTCCATATTCACTGACCCCAGGCAACATGAGTGCAGTCACAGAGCCCAACACCTGTTGCTCCAGCCACGACCCCTTGGGTGTTCTGAGCAGGGATTCTGGGGCATCCCGAGCCTCAGGGACCATACTTCTCTCCCACAGCCACCATGGACCTGGGGTCCACCTTCTATGTCTGCACCCCAGCCTCGCCGCTCTGCCCCCTCCCACCTGAGCAAATAACCTGCCTGTCCTCCCAGCCTGCAATCTCCTCCCGTCCCCACTGCATTCTGCACACGATCAAAATACGCACTTTCTTAACTGCCAGCTCTATTTGCAGCTATTTCTCGCTCAGCATTGCTTACAGCTTCCCAGCGCCTCGGAGCAGGGTCACTCCCCAGTCTGGCGTGTGGCGCGCTCCTGGCTGCAGTCTCTCTGCAGCTGTGGCAGATGGTTAGCCCCGTGAGCGTGCACACGCACCTGTGCGCCGGGACACAGCCCCCAGGCGTGGCCTCTGCCCCAACCCACGCCGTGGGGGGCTCCCTTGGACAACCCGGAGCCCACCCACGGCCAACAGGCTCTCAGAGCCTTGCTCCATCTGCCCCGCGACTGAAGGAAACTTCATCCCTGACCACATTCCAGAAGCCCCATGCCTGGTCCTCAGCACAGCACACACGGCCATCCTTCGTAAGAACGTCCAAGGACAAAAGGAAAGGTTTAATTGTATAGCAAAGCGATTTTTCCAAATGTACAACGTTCCTCAAAAAGGAATGAAATTCTGACAGAAGTTACAACATGGATGAACCTTCAAAATATTATGCTAAGTGAAATCAGTCACACATAATTCCACCTATGAGGTGTGGAGACTAGTCAGACCCGGAGAGACAGAAACAAGAAGGGGGTTTGTCAGGAATTGGGGAAGGCAGGAATGGGAAGTTAGTGTTTAACAGGCTGACAAAAAAGCTCTAGAAATGGATGGCAGTGATGGTTATACAACAGTGTGAAGGTGCTACTGAACTGTATCCCTGAAAAAAAACGGCATATTTTATGGACTTTTTACCACAATTAAAAAAAAAGATAAATGAATTTAAAAATTAATGGAGGGACTTCCCTGGTGGTCCAGTGGCTAAGACTCCCCACTCCCAGTGCAGGAACCTGGCCAGGGTCCAACCACTGGTTAGGGAACTAGACCCCACAGGTCACAACTACGGGTTCTTATGCTGCAACTCAGGCCCGGTGCAGCCAGACAAATACATATTGTAAAGATTAATGGAAAGCCGCGAGAAGAAAGGAAAGGCAGACGGGGAAGGAGCACGGAAGGAAGGAAGAGCCATCAAAAGCTACGTGGCTCCTGCAGGGATGCGCCTCCTGCTCCTTTTGGACAAACCCCAGGGGTGACGAGAGGGCACAGGGGGTGGCTCGCAGACACGGCCTGAGAGGGCCTCAGCTTCTAGTGTGACAGTGAGATCTGGGGGACGCTGACCGGGGTGGAATGCAGAAAGAAACACCTGCTGTATGAGGAAGCCCCACGGACACCCCAGGGCGGTCTTTCCGCTCCAGGCTCAGGGATTCTGGCTTCTGCTTAGATGGGCACTCGTAGTCTTTCATTAGCACGAATTCCCCACTTCCTTAATTTTTTTGGTCTTTCTCGTGTTTTCTGTAGTTCACGCCTTTTTGTTCCTAATCTCTCCGGATTTAGCCCAAATCGAGTCCCCAGGCTCTGGGAAGCAGGGTGCCCACTGTCCTGGTCTGGGTGGCTGACCTCTGCGACTAGTGTGTCAACAGCAAAATGAAACTTGCCTGCTTTGTGGTTTCCTTGAAGTCTGAGTGACTTAAACACTCATTGCTTCATCCAGTAGGTTCACAGTCACAGCCTCAGATTAATCATTCTGTTTAAGTCCAGCTGCCTTTCTATAACCCTCTCTCTGTCCAATTTGTATGTGTTCTGGGATGGTCCCTGATCAAGGAACAGAGGTCCTTTTTCAGTTTAGCAGATGGGCTTATAGGTACATGGTTATCAGTTTAAATCCTAAACTTAAAAATATACGGAGATGACTTGCTGTGTCTCCTTTATCTGTAATTCCTTTTTGTAGGAAAAAAAACTGTCACATGTCCTTTCTTTTATTTACCATCCTTTCTGAACTATTTTATTTCTACTTTCTCTTTGCAATTTCCTAATTATTTTTTCTCAGTTCTTCCAAAATAGAGCCTGCAATATCTGCTTTATTATCTCCGCTGTCATCAATTCTATTCCGCCCCCAGAATACAGCGTTTCTTGCTTGTTTTCCTCAGTCTCTTTCAAAGACACAAAAGATTTCTTCTGCTCCTCAGAGAACAGGCTCAGCCAGGTCTGGCGACACACCTCCAGGCACCTCCCTCCCTCCTCATAGTGTAAGACGAAAGCAGAGCCGCCCTTTCTCCCACTTGAGATTTATGGGGCAGGGTCCCACTTTGAAAGGAAATTTTATGCCTGTTGTCACTCTCATCTGTAGATGAGTCCTATCTCATACTAGATTGATATTAGACATTAAAAATATTTCTGTGGAACTCTAGAAGGAAAAATTCTACCAGAAGAGCTCCACGCTCTCACACTTTGCGGGGGCAGGAGTTGTGACATTCAGACTGTGAATTGAGGACGCTAAGATCCTGAAATGCTTCCTAAATTAGACTGATGTGAAAGCTAACCTTCCCTGCATTTTTAGCATGAAGAACTTTTTCTTAAGTTGAAATTTTTTAAATTCCAAAAGAGGTAAATCCCTAAAATACATCCTTGGTAGTTTTTGAGTAACCAAAAAATTTCCTTCCCAGTGGATAACAGGATAATAGACTGTTTTCCTACGCTACTTGCTTCCACACATTTTCCCTGTTGTGTCTATAGTCAGGCAGACCTAAGAGGCTGAGTTAGACACATACCATCAGCATCACTGTAGGATGGCAACAAGGCTGTGAGAAGCTGGGAAGGCTGGCTATTATATTCAATATCCCACTGAGAACGTGGATTATAAAAATATAAATGCGGGGCAGAAATTCTCTCCAAAGACCACTTTCCCACTTGTAAAAATGTAAACACTTCCATAAAATACCAGGCAGAGGATCCCCGCATGCCCTGCCCACATGATCAGCAGTAAACCCACCTGCTCCCTGTCTGGAGGGGCAGCCGCCCGCGGCCCCTCCTGTTGAGATGCTCTTCATTGTGGGAGCCTTCTGTAAGCAAGGCGACCTGCTGTGAGTAAGGTGCCCCTCCGTGAGCAAGGCTGGGGTGCAGAAGCTTGGAGACTGGCACACCTGGCCTCTGGAAAGAGCCAGTGCTGGGGGTGGGGGGGCGGGGAGAGGTGGCAGTGCTGGCCAGAGCCTGGGGGGGGGTGTGGTACAGTGAAGTGGCCCCCCAGGCAGACACAGGGACACCACAAATAACAGGCGAGCGGGCAGGCTCGGCTCGCAGAGGGACTTGCACGTCAGCGTCAGGGGGCAAGGAACCGCCTCTGTGGCCCAGAGGGAGGAAACGAGTCACTGAACTGGGTCCAGGGGCAGAGGCGCCCTCCCTGGAGAGCCAAGGAACACCGCAGGAAAAAGCAAGACTCCTGGAATTAAGGGGGACGCAAACTTGGGGCAAAACCTCAAAGCTTTACTGAGAGTCCAGTGGGTGAGGGGAAAGACAGAATGGTTTCACGGGTGGGGCAGAAACACTTTAGGGTAATGTCTCATTTCAAAAATGGTTTTAGAAGGGTCAGAACTACACAGAATTATCTCATGCCCCCATAAAAGTACACAGACAATAGTGTACTTTGTATTTAAGGCACATCGATTGCTTGATTAATTCTTTCCCGAGTTATTTCTGGGTAATAAAGTAAGCCCCCCAGACTGTCTGAGTGCAGGCCTCAGGTTTCAGTGGGTATAAGTGTTCATCTGAAATACAGAGTTCAGGTGGCTTTAAGTCACTGTAAAGTATAGCAGTTTACAGTAAGATCTTGAATCATTAACAGAAAATGCTGCCCCAAAGGCGACACCTCCACAGATGAGAAACATGCTCTGTGTGAGACGCACGGACAGGGGGACTCGAGCCTGCAGACGGACAGCACCTTCTCCAGCAAACGCTTACATACTTATGCTAACATTATGGGAAACAGTCCTCTAGTTTCAGAGCGCTTCACGCCATCTTCCCAGGCAACAGACTATGCTGCACTTTTAATTCATATGATCCAAGCAGGTTTTTGGTTTTTGTTTTTTGCTCTCAGATCAGCTTTATTTTTTTCTAGCAGGTTTCTGCTTTTATTAAGTAGATTTTCCTTCCTAACACGCTCCGAGAGCCCCAGTGGTGAAACAGACAGGACAGCTCCCATCTGTAAGGGTGACTCGAGGCCACAGTCTCTGAACAGGGCTCACTGTTCTGAGGGTAACAGAGCCCCGTCAGTGGGTCAGCAGGGGTCAGGCCAGGAGAACTCTGCCACACTCCGGCTCAGGAAGAAGCTGAAGAGAACTCTGGGGGACGGAACACTCCAGGAACCTAGCAGGCAGTGGTGTTCATAAACCTTTGATAAAAAGGGCCACAGATGAAATGAGGGTGGCTGGCTGGCCGTGAACGGGCTGCCATGACCCCTGCCCCACAGAGGAGGGCTCTGGAGACATGATGGAAAGGGGTGAGGATGTAGAGGGGACCGCAGAGATGGAGCGCGCACCCGAGGGGGACAGCAGCCAGCACCGGCTGTCACCACAGACCCCAGGAAGGAGACGGAGACGCCGCGGGTGCCGCAGACCTGCTGGCTCCCAGCACCCATGACAAGAACCCACCTCTCGCACACGGCGGGCCGCACCTCACTGGCCGCGGGGCCCAGGGATGAGCAGGGTTGCCGGGGGGGTGGCGCCACTGGGGCCGAGTCCAGGGAGCAGGCCCTGCGCTGGGGGCCGGGGGCCGCAGCGTCCGCATCGCAGGGCCCGGGGCAGGTGCAAGAGGGTGCCGGGGGCCCGCAGGACAGCTCGGCCCCCAGCTCGGCATCCAGTGTGGGCGAGGCTGGTGGTGATCCCCGCGGCTTGCGCTTGGTGGAGGCCCCGGACAGCAGCTTCAACAGCCCCTTTTTCTCTTTCTAAGAAAAAAAAAAAAAAGTGCATGGGTTGGCGACATGGTTCTGTTGGTAGAGTTTCAAGCTCAGATTTGAGCTTTCCAAGGGACCCCTGAAGGTGTCTGGGACTCCTGGTCCGGCTCCTGGGGCTGTGTGCTCAATGCCCTTCACCTCTCTGCACAACCCCCACCCACCTGCGCATCTTCCCTGGTTCTGGACACTCAGGTGCTCGTCACCAACCTCCGTGGAGGTGGGATGAGCAGATAAAAAGAATGGGAAACCAAAATCCCACCAATTCACTTCCCAGGCTTGGTGAAGGCAAAGCAGACACCTTAAGACAAAACGGAAATCTCAGGCGATAGCTTTAATTTCCTGAAACTCTGCCTGTTCTGTCTCCAATTCTTGTGTGCGATAATCAACTAGCACAAACCCACTTGCATTTTAGCATCTTACTCCACAGCCATAGACCTGCGGCTTATCCCTCACAGAGGATGATGTCTTGATCAGGGTGAAGGGCTACGTCATATTCACTCATCACTACACTGATGAAATTTAACAAACCGATAATAACAGAAGTCAAACCATATCTGTTGTGCAAATACTTCTTTAATTAAAAAAACAAAGTTGTGTCTGACTCTTTATGACCCCGTGGACTATAGCCAGGCTCCTCTGTCCATGGGATTCTCCAAGCAAGAATAGTGAAGTGGGTTGCCATTTCCTTCTCCAGGGGATATTCCCCACCCAGGGATCAAATCTACATCTCCTATATTTCAGGCGAATTCTTTACCAAAAACAACCACAACATTTAAAAAAGGCCCATCAATATAATAAAAACATTTTATGTCTCTTTTTGCAAGCAAGTGTGTAAATGAGAATTACTCCCATCAACCTCATGCCATAGAAGCCACCTCATGGGTCTTGGTCTCCTGTGGTCTTTTCCTTTTGGTCTTGCTCTGCAAGGAAACCAGACAGACGACTGGCTCTCCTCTGTGCCCAGACCCCAAGTGTCAATATTCTTCTGATGCCCAAGGTAATAACAACCATCATTTTAAATTGCTTTACTAATGTGTCAACTATGTCATCAAGTCCTCTGACTGAAAAACACGGTCCAAAAATACAATAGTTGAGAGAAATTACCCTTTAGAACGCTCTCCAGGCAAACTGGGGCTATTAAGATCCACTAACAGGGAAGGAGAGCTGTAAGCAGCCCTCGAGTAGAGGGAACACCAAGGAATTCTTCCTGAATACCGACTTAGTTCAAACTGTCAAATATCCCCTGGGCGCGGGGCGGGGAGGTGGGGATCCATAATAACAGAGTTCAGTTAGAGACAGTCTAGCAGAAGGAAACACAGGTAACCGTTTATCAGACGATCGATCATCCCAGCGGTCTGCACCGCGCCCCGATTACCCAGCGCGGCCCACGGCACCGGCTAATGCAGGGCGGGGCCTCCTCCCACAGAGGTCATCACAGAGCCCGGAGCAGGGTCCCGAGCTGCACGTTAGGCCCTTCTCAGCCGTCCATTCATACAGCAGTGTGCCCGTGCCAATCCCAATCTCTCCCTCTCTCAGCGCCTGTCAGCCACGTTTGCTTTCTACATCTGCGACTCTACGCTGTTTTGTAAATAAGTCTGTGCCCTTCTTTCCATGCTCCACACACGGGCAGTATCATGTGACGTCCGCCGCACTTCACTCAGTGTGGCGACCTCCAGGTCCATCCGTGTGGCTGCAAACTGCGGTATTCTGTTCTTCCTTTTGACTGGGTGACCGCCCACTGTGTACACGCGCCACACCTCCCTGACCCCCTCCCATGCTGACGGGCACTTAGGCTGTTTCCACAACTTGGCTGCTGTAAACAGTGCTGCTGTGAACAATGGGGCACACGTATCTTTCTGAATTATGGTTTCCTCTGGGTACATGCCCAGAAATGGGATTGCTGGGTCACATGGTTACTCCATTTTTCAATTTTTAAGGATCCTCCACACTGTTCTCCGCACTCGTCATCATATTTGCATTCCCATAACAGCGCACAAGGCTTCCCTTTCCTTCACACCCACTCCAGCCTTCTCATTTGTAGACTTTCTGATGATGGCCATTCGGACCAGTGTGAGGTGATATTAATACCTCACTGTAGTTTTGATTTGTATTTCTCTAGTAATTAGTGAGAATTGATTAAAAGTAACAAGGAAATATATGCATGGCCTGAAATTCAGGAGGAAATCCCGAAGCTTCAAGAGCAGTGGGTGGGCTCTCCAGAAAGAGACTCCAAGCACACACTGTAAATCGCCCCAGCAGGTGAAGGAGCAGAAGCACCCGATGATGAAGGCATTTATGTGATGCCCCAGGAAGTGATGATGATGCCCCAGGAAGTGACAGAAAGGCCTCCACAAAAAGATCAGGAGAAGGGCCCCCAAGAAGAACATACCATGGCTGTGGCAATTCAAGATGCTGAAGGCCAGAATGAACTCAAACTTACACAAATGCGAATGACCAAGAAAAGTTGGGGTGGGGTGTGTGCTGCTTTAAAGTTTTGTTGGGAACAAGAAAGACATGGATCTGGTGTCTGGGGTGGATGGTCATCCTCAGATGCATCAAGAATCCCTTTCAGACTAGACAGGAAGAACAAACCTTGGTAGGAGGGAAACGGGGGAGGAACTGGGATTCAAAGATGAAACCACTCCTCTTGACAGGCTGATCCACCCCAGCGGACTGAGGAAATTAACAGCTGGAACACAACGCTCTCTGACAGATCCTGGTGAACCTGGGACCAAGGTCAACTCAACATGCCAAAGAAAGGCACGTGTGGTCCTCATTTTCATAGCTGACCACAACAGTGCTTGCAGACCACCTGGGAAATCCTAAAACAGGGTATCTGATGAAAGGCTGACTCAGAAAAGGAAGTGAGACCAAGAAGTCTCCTCCACGAGATGCGGGCTAACAGGTCACAGCAGAAACGGTGAGGTGACTGGGGGACTGTTTGGATGGGAGAAAGAGAGATAGCTGGATCTCATCCAGGCATCCGCCAAGCTCTCTCCGAGTGTCCTGGCAAGAGGATGGAGCGATGGGGGTGAAGTGACGCTCCCTGCATTAATCATGGGTCACTGAGTTTATAGCCATTGGGACAATCTCTTTAATGAACTGGGAACATTAAATGAAGGGCAGATTCAGAAAGGGAAATCAGAAATCTGTGACATGAAGAATATGGGGAAAAACCCTCAAGAGTGAAGCCTTTAAGAAGAGACGATAACCCTGAACTCCCTGCAGGGATCACACAGAAAGGAGACCATCGTTTTCTATGCAGTCCCTCAAAGCACAGTGCGAGGGTTTGAAGTTACAGGGAGACAGGTGTGTGCTGATGGAACTTTCCAGGAGTTCGAGCTGCCTGAAGACAGCGTTGATGCTCCGCCACAGGGCCCCTAGCAGAGGCCAGTCGCCACTTGTCAGGAGGGGGACTGAGTGGGGCAAACAGGTCACTGCTCTGCTTCTGGTGTCATCCCCTTCTAGCCCTGATCTTCCTTCCTCCCTCATAAGGAGATCCCTTTGCTTATACTGGGCTCACTCAGCTAATCCACTTTAAACCTTTAATTGAATCACACCTGTAAGACCCCTTCTGCAACGTAAGGAAATGCATTCTAAAATTTCAGGGATCAGGACATGGACCTCCTTGGGGGCCGTTATTCTCCCTAGCACAGGCATCCAGCAGATTCTATGAATCCTTCCTTTGGAGGCCTGGGCTCGAGTCTGATTCTCTGAGACAATGGCCCCTGATGCCTTGTCCTGGAACCTTCAGATCTAAGCTGTAAAGTAAGTTTACTTTCTGAAGATCCTGGCAGGGCCGACCACGTGAGCCTGAGTACAAGTTTAATGTAGTTAATCATAAACATTGAACAGATACCGATCTTTTGCAAAAGCACTCATGTTAACTCAACAATTAAATATTAACTTTTTAGTAGGTTGTTAAGTTTATTTCCTTATAAAGCCCTTCTCACAGGCTCCCTGGTCATTTAAACAGAGCGACGTACATGACCATGGAAGCACGTGTGATCCCATAGCTTCCCAGAGCTGGCAAGCGGTCTGGGGGGGTGCGCACGAGCATGGAGCGGAAGTCACGCCTGCGTGATTACCAGAGTCTGCTGCACGCTGCTCTTTCCGTGCATGTTTAACGACCACACACGACTCTGTCTACAATCCAACCACAGGTCAGTCTTTCAAATATAGCTTCCCACTTACAATTTCTTTGAAATTCGGGCCCAAAGGATCTTTTTTTATTTTAAAAAATCAAATTAGAAATTAATTTCCCCCTATACCTCAAGTCAAGAGAAAAACTACCCACATCCACACAGATTATAATCAAATACAGTGCAGGAACAATGAATCCACAAGCAACACTTTGGATCAACAGTTTCAGCTCCTTTATACCCTAAGTGCATTTCTGCAGAACAGTTAACCAGAAGCAAAGCTCACTCACCGGGAGTTCAGGGCAGCGAGGAGGTAGGGGAGTGAGCAGCTGGGGGACAAGCCCCAGAGCTGAAAGGAACCCCTCCCCGCACCACGAGCGGCTCACAGCCGCCAGGGCTCACCTTGCTGTCCTTGTCTGGCCTGGCTGCCGAGCTGCTGTCAGGAGAGGTGGGTGTCCCCGGGAGCAGGGTCGCAGGGCGGCCACTGGGCTCAGGCTCCAGGGAGGCAGCAGGGATGCTCACTGGGGCTGTGGCGCAGGCCAGGGGGCCTCCGACCCGGCCCAGGCCGCTGGCAGCCGTGTGGGCAGGGGGGCCCAGCGGGGCAGGGGGCTGCGGTGACGCCAGCGAGTGGTGGGACTGCCCCGGGGTGCTCTGAACCTGGATGGGTGTCACGGCCGCCGTGGGACGCTCCTGGCTGTGCGCTGAGACTGGAGAAGGGAAGAGAGGAGGAAAGTGTAAGCCGGAGCCTCGCTGCTCCCGAGCCCTGCGCATGCCACAGTGATGAGAAACCATGTTTGTGTGGGTGCTCTGACCCTCGGGGGCCCCTGGACATCATCCCCTCCCTGATCCAAGGCCAGCGCCCCACTCTGTCCCGTGACACAGTGTCTGCTGCCATGTCTGCCGAGCGCCTGCACGGCGACAACACCCGGGGTGCAGGAGGCCCCCCGGGCTCTGGCCGAGGCGCCACCCCCCATGCACCCGGCAGGGCACAGCAGGCTGGCCCCACTGTTGTTTCCTAGTCTCCCTTTTCTCAGTACCTACTTTCCTTCCTTTGGATTTTTGGATAGAACTGAACACGTTTTCTCTATCATTGTTAACCAAGACCCCTGGGAGGTTTTAAATGCTTCAGGAAGAAGAAAGCTACTTAAGGTCTGACTGTGTCTCGAACAGAGCGGTGACTAAGCTCATCCCAGCACCCAGACCGGAGAAGGCAATGGCAAGCCACTCCAGTACTCTTGCCTAGAAAATCCCATGGATGGAGGAGCCTGGTAGGCTGCAGTCCGTGGGGTCGCTAAGGGTCGGACACGACTGAGCAACTTCACTTTCACTTTTCACTTTCACACATTGGAGAAGGAAACGGCAACCCACTCCAGTGTTCTTGCCTGGAGAATCCCAGGGACGGGGGAGCCTGGTGGGCTGCCGTCTATGGGGTCACACAGAGTCGGACACGACTGAAGTGACTTAGCAGCAGCAGCAGCAGCACCCAGACGGCAGTCCACGGGACTATGCCTCCGCAGCAGGGGGACCCCAGATCGCTCTCTCAACCACAGGAGTCACATTTTCAAGTACTATCGACATTCTCAGGACCCGTCCAGTAAAAATTTCTTTTAGACCCGTCGTCTGGAGACCAGACTTGGATTCACAACCTTGGCAGGCGAAACCAAATGAAACCGATGTAAAGTGATGGTGCTGAGGCTGTGCTGGCCCCCGCTTGCTGTTATTCATTGTCTTCTTCCACCTCGCTCTCTCAGACTGTCATAAAGTTCCACCGTCCTCCGTCAGACTGTCTTAAAGGTCCACCTTGCTCTCTCAGACCATCTTCACATCCTCACAGCCTCTGGCGCACAAGGTCTGAGGCTGCTCAGGCCCCGCTCCTGGGGCCCCGGCCCAGCACCCACCTGTCCTTGCAGCGCTCCGGGCCTGGTTGACAGTCATCTGTCCGGACATGTGCAGCAGGACCTTAGCCTGGGGGCTCGTCTGGATATGAGCTGCCGACACCACAGCCGTGGGGACCCCGGGACCACCAGCCACGCCGTTCCCTGGGGGCTTCTGGGCAGGCCCGCCTGCAGGGGGAGGGTTGGCTGGGACCCCGCCGCGACTCGCTGGGCCAGTTGTCAACATGGGGACTTTGCCTTGGGAAGCACTGGTCACGGCCCTGCTGAGACAGAAACCCAGTCCGTCAGCAAGAGGAAAAGAGGACAACTAACGCCAAAGAAAATGGTGCAGAGCTTCAAGACGTAACGCTGTAGAATGCAGTTATCTGACCAAAGGGAAGAAAAACACACTCAAGGAATAGCGGCCCTGAGGCAGAGAAAGCTCTGGAAACCTCTTCTGAGGGGAGAAAGATCGCACAGCACTCTGCTGGTGACACAGCTCCTCGGCTCGGCTCCCCTCTGGAGGTAACTCTCCCCACAGGCTCCCAGAGCCTGCACGCTTCCTCTCCGGCCTGTCAGAGCAGCATCTAGGCTGTTACAGATGGGCTCATGTACACCTTCTCTGCACCCGCCCTGTGTACACGCACGTGTGCGCGCACACACTCCGGTCACATCCCTCTGGCTCCCTGCACCCTACCTCCCTCTCACCTGCATTTCAATCCTGTCACCCCAAGCAGCCTGGCCTCAGGCTCAGGACCTCGGGACTCCCCTATGTTTCAGGTGGATTTCCTCTGTGACCCTTGATTACAAAACACAATGTGGAGTTTTTCTAGTCAATTCCCAGTGAAACACTCCTGACTCAGTACAAGTTCCCTGACAGCAGGGCCGCGTGCAATGGTTGTTTCCCACCCTTCCTACATGTGAAGTTATAGTGGCACAGCTGGCCCTCCACAAATATTTACTGGCTGAATTTCATTAAATTAGGTTCAGTGTAGCTTTATGTAACATACTTTTTAATATCCTATATCCTAAATTCATTTAAACAACAGTTCTATAGATAGTAACTTTCTACCAAACAGAAGGCTTCATTAACTCGAACCTCATTATTTACCATGAGGAATAACAGAGAATTTCCATCAGTAAGCATCTCTCCAGACACTTTTTAGTTTGTATTTGAGCCTGAGGAAAATGTTTTCTTCAGAAAGTCGACATGTGGTTGTTGCTTGGTTTATCTCCCTTAGTTGTTATGGGTTTTGTTTGTTTGTTTTATCCCACCAGGGAAGACAGAGCTAGCATGTTCTGGGCTGTGAATGTAGATTTCAACATATACCGACAAGAAGGTTTACACTGATGAAAAATCTGCAAGTCTAATTGGAGCTAATGTTCTGTTGCCATCTGCAATGACAGTGATCTTCATTGGATTAGGCTGCCAGCCAGCCTGAGGATTGAGACCGACATCTGACAGCATGTCAGTTCATTCAGCCACTTATTCAAAATCAGGGGCTTTGAGAAATGATTTAACACAATTAAGTTGGATCATTAATTAAGAGCCCAGTGGCCAAACCCCGGGATTTCTCAGCACTGACCCTATCACAGGTCATCACGGCCATCCTAGAGCTTCCTCAGTGTCCAGCGTGGGGACTATATTTAAATAAAGTGAACAGTGCATATCAACACATCCAAAGTGCTTGCCTCCTACTATACTAGAACAGGTTTCTCAGCCTCGGTGACATTTGGGGCCAGACAGCTCGCTTCCGCGAAGGCTGTGCCCTGCGCCGCAGGGTGTCGTATGCATCCCTGGTCTCTATACACTGGCGGCGAGTAGCACCTGCTCCCCCACTGTGACGATCAGAAGCATGTCCAGACACTGCCAAAATCCCCTGGGGTGCAAAACTGCCCTCCCCTGAGAAGGGTGAGGCACTCATGTCATGTTAAAGGAGTTTTATTTCTGATTGCATTATAAAAAGTAATTGTGAGAATGCAGACGTAATCACCAAGCTATTGGAATACACACCTGGCTGTCAGCACCTCTTCACCGGGTGACCTCAAACTGTTTAACCTCCCCACCTCAACCTGCTCACCTGTTGAGTGGGGATCATAACAGCACATACACCAGGGAACTGTTTGAGGACCTGGCGTTAATGTGCAGAACACAGAGCTCTGCGTGCCAGGTGTCAGGTAAGCATCACATAACCAAGAGGATGAATAACATCACTTGCGTTTATATTAAACAGCACTAATTTCCTAGCAGAAAAATATTGAAAACAGTGTAGTAGAGTCTTCTCACATGTGACTTAAAGCAAATCATTTAAAACCAGCACCTGTATTGGGAGAAACCTACAATTTCACATGTGAAGAGTAAGCTAAAGTCTGGAGGATTAGAAGGGACTTTGGCAGATACAGGCAGGGACTTCTAAAATGCTGGCTGTGTAACACGTAATTGTAATATGAGAAGGAACTGTGGATAGGCTGGAAATCATGGGAAAGGACAAAGCTTCTGTGTTCAGAGCTCAGCAAGCCGCTTGTTCAGAGCCCTACCTCGTGACGGGGGCCACGTAATTGCCAGGAAAAACCCCAATCTTGCTGGTGTGCATGGACGTCCCCTTGAACCAGCCATCCTGGCAGCGCTCGAACACGAGAAACATCTCCCCCTTCCTCAGCTCCAGCTCGTCCTCTTTCCGGGGAGCATAAGGATAAATGGCAACATACCTAGAAGAGGAAAAACCATCTGACTTCAAGGTGAGTGACAGACATACCACACGATGCGCAGAACTCTTCTCTGGCACGAAGCCTTGAATGTTTTGTGCAAAAGTAAACAGAAAGTAGAATCCTTTCATCTGTGGGCAGCCTCGATCACTGTCCACTGAACGGCGGCCATCCACTCTGAAAAGGCAGAAGCCGCCTGACTCAGAACCTCCCACCTGGCCCTCCCAGTGCAAAGGTGATGATCCCCACAAACGGTATTCGTGGGTGTGGAGGAATTGATGCCACCCCCAGTGTGCACACCTGCAGCAGGGCATCAGATGCCCACTGGGAAACTGGGCCCTGCAGACGGCCCTGCTGAGACCTGGGAAGCAGCCTTGTCGAGGACACATGGTCCAAAATCCCGCCGGGAAGTTCGGCACACAGCCTCCCTGCGCACACTGAACCAGCAATGGGTGGCACCTGCGTCCATGTGCTTAGTCAGGGTAGACGCTGAACTTGCGAGTCAGAGGCAAAGCAAGTCCAGATCACGGACACAGCCCAACGGCCCGTCTGTGCAGGCGACAGCCACCGACACAGGGAGAGCGGCGGCAGCAGGAACAGGTACCTAGCGTCTCCTGGGTCAGTGTGCACGGGAGGGGCCTCTGCCCGCAGGCTGTACTGGGCCACGGGCAGACTGAACGGAGCAGCCCGACTCTGGACACTCACTGCGGGGACCGCTGCGCCTCCTCTAGGTCTGACCTGTGCGGGGCCCACCCTGTCCCCTCGCACCCGTACTTGGGGATGAAGGTGGGGCCGAAGCCTGGGTAGCACTTGCAAAGGAAGGCCAAGAAGGCACAGCCTTAGAGCATGAGTTTCCTAATCGCAAACACAGTTGGGTAGAAGACACCAGCCTGGCACCAGCTCCCCGCAGAAAGCTGTTCTCTGCCTCTCTATTTGGGTTCGGTCCGGGGGGCAGAAAGGACCCTGCACTTACACGCTGGGGCGGGGCTGTGGCCGCGGGTGTGTGGTCTGGTCAGTGGGTCCAGCTGCGGGCCTGGGGCCCATCCCGGCGGCAGCAGCTACAGCAGTGCCCGTGGGGGTGGCCGCCTGGAGAGGGGGCGGGGGGAGAGGAGGATTCAGAGTCTGGGGAGAGAAAGAAAAAGAAGGAACAGATGACTTATTTACATCTCTTCCAGTAAGTGGGAGGGAAAAGGCATCAGCAACCCATTTAAAAAGGCGCTGGCGGAATCTACACAGAGTGGCGCCTGCACACCGTGCCCAAGTCTCCTTTTAAAGGCTCCTCTCTGCTCTCCTCTAAGGTCTCGGGGCCACAGCAACCCTTCTAGCAAACAGGTAAGGAATCACAATTGGGAGGCGGGAAAGAAAAAAAGTCACAGGATTGCATGCAATCTCAAGATTAATGGCACTTTTAAGCACAAACTAGGGTCAGGATCCAAATGCCTTCCAAGGGGCAGCTCTGACAGCACACGGCTTGCTGGGGATGAATTTGTGACTGTTTCTGCAACCCGAACCTTCAACACAGTAGCAGACAATCCAGCTGCCCTGTACACCATGACCACAGAAGAAAATCTCGGATGTCACGCCCACAGAAGAACATCTCCTCGGACATCTGGGCTTCTCAAACCACAGACAACAGCGAGCCACAGTCGTGGGCCAGGGTTGCTGCTTTTGTTTACTCCTTCCATGTTAGCTCTGCCGGCTTTCTAAGCTCAGGACTATCAAGGCTGGTAATCTTTAACAAGTACACCGCAAGCAGCTGCCGGTCCCTCCGTGGGCTCTGCCCATAGGACTCTATGCCTTTTCAAATCCGCCTGCTAGTTTCTCATCTACACAGCCCAGATCACTCTTCAGGGTCTGGATACTGAGCAAACAGGCACACGCAGACGTGCCCGAACCCCCACCTCGCCCAGCTGCTCCAAATCTCCGAACCACTCAGTGCAAAACCGCATCAGAGGAGAAATAAGGAGGCTGAAGACTGCAGCTCGGGCAGGGCACGTGGTGTCTCCATGTCGGAACAAAGGAAGAAAAGCCCCATGGTTTCTGAACACAGAGAACACCAACTGGTTTCTGTTGCCTGGAAAAAAAGTCTGACACTCCATCAGCAGTTACTTCATCTGCCTGTTAAGTTACACGGTTCCAGAAACACTGCAGGAGAGAAGAACCTCAAATTTCTAGATGCGTGATGCACATTATGTTCCATTTTCCCACAATGAAGACAACTTTCCCCATGCTGGGGCCGAGGCAGGACAGACACACTGACAGCGCTCCCAGGGCAGGCAAGGCCAGGCGGACAGTCACACAACAGGCTGCGTGTGACTCCAGGAGGGCACACGTGGGGCCTGGAGCCCTCATGACCCTTAACCAGGAAAAGGCCGAGCGCCTGAGATAGTGGTCTCAGGACAAAGTGGGAGAAACCAAGCTAACCCCGGCAGGAGACTTAGCGCACGTGACCCAGGGGGGCCCGGCTGGGCCACCAAACACAGCAGCACGGGAGTGCCTGAGGTCAGCATGAGCCGTCTCCTCTGTGCCTCTCCAGGCCCCACCTCGTAGCTGTGTGACCACGGAGGCGCCGGTGACAAGTGGACAAAAGGAAGTAAGGCCACCCACCCCGGAAGGACTCAGAGTCAAGGGCCTACCCGGCTCTGAGGAGAATTCCACTGGCAAAGGGAAGAGAGGGAGCCTTCACCTTCATGTCAGTAGAGCCCGTACACATTGGCCCCAGACAGAAGAAGGCAGGAGAAGAGAAGGGAATCTACATCTATCTACAATAAAAACATAGGCCACATTACATTAACAAAATGTAAGGAAAGGTCACGAGAGTCGGACCATAAAGAAAGCTGAGTGCAGAGGAATTGATGTTTTCCAACTGTGGTGCTGAAGGAGACTCTTGAGAGTCCCTGTGAATGCAAGGAGATCAAACCAGACAATCCTAAAGGAAATCAACCCTGAATATTCACTGGAAGGGCTGATGCTGAAGCTCCAATACTTTGGGCACCAGATGTGAGGAACTGACTCACTGGGAAAGACCCTGATAGTGGGAAAGACTGAAGGCAGGAGGAGAAGGTGACAGACAGTGAGATGGTTGGGTGGCATCATCGACTCAATGGACATGAATTTGAGCAAACTCCGGGACATGGTGAAGGACAGGGAAGCCTGGCGTGCTGCAGTCCATGGGGTCACAAAGAGTTGGACACGACAGAGTGACTGAACTGAAGAAAAGGTCATCTCCTACAGTTAGTAAGTACAGAAAGGAAATGTTTGGTGTGTATGAATGTTACAAAGCGTAAGTTAGACTCACTTGACATCTGGCATACCCCGGCACTGGGCTGCGTGTCTTCGGGAGAACATGCATGTGTGTGTATGTGTGCGTGTGTTGGAGGATAAGCACACGGAGGAGACATCCCAACTGGATTCCCCGACGTGGCCATCGTGTGAGGCTGGTCAGATGCCAGGGCCCGGGCACGTCCAGGGCTGGGCCAGCCAGCAGGCCCAACGGGTGCTGGTGAACAGCCCACACTGAAAGACCCCGGGGACAAAGACGCCCGGGAGGAACCTGCTGTGAGCTGTCCCACAGGAACCGCAGCCTCCCCTCGCTGGGGCCTGCTGCAGCTGGCCTGCTTCCACTGAGGGCCGCGGAAGGGCGGAGGCTCGGGAGGCCGTGGCCGGGCCTCCGGGATCTGACGCAGGGGACTGGCCGTGGTCTCGTGGTCGCTGAGATGAGGTTCTGCTTGTGCTTCTGCAGACCCAGACTCTCTGCTACCCGCACTGATGTTTGGAGGCCACGAGGATGCTCCCTAAAATCAGGGCACGGGGGTCAGCCGATGGGAGACAGTCAGGTCCGCCATATCCAGACTGTGTTCCCGACCCACTGATCTTGGGACAAGGAGGCAGCACGGGGCTAGTGTCAGAAACGCCGTGCGGACTCCAGTCCCCACTCAGCCCCTGCAGGCCGCCCTCAGTTTCCCTCTAAGAACAAAGTGTTCTGTCCAGGTGGCTGGCTCCAGGCTACCATCAGGCCATGAGTCAGTGAGCACAAGTTCAAGGCCATGCTGTGGGCCCCTCTCGGCTGGCACTCCCTCCCCTCTCCCCTTCCTGCCACCAGCCCCGACAGGCCACATCAGCCAGGGGACAGTGAGGGAGAATACAAGGACGTGCTGTGGGCCCCTCCTCACTGGCAGCCCCTGCCCTCTCCCCTTCCAGCGACCAGTGCTGAGGTGCCCAGGCGCTGAGCTCCACAAGGTCTTAACCGTGGGTGAGGGCTGCAGGCCGCTGACCAGGAAAGCCCTCTGCTTGGAGCTTGGGGTTCTGACTGTCAACGATCCATCCTCTCTTTAATTAACTTTTTTATTGGAGGGTAGTTGATTTACAGTGTTGTGTCCGTTTCCTCCCCACAGCAGTGACTCAGCCTCACACAGATACACACCCACTCTCTTCCAGGCAACATTAGGGTCCATCTCCTTCCCGACTGTCCTATATGTGTGCAGCCCCTCTCCTTCTGGGGTAGAAAGTGACCGCCAGCATAAGACTCTGGGCATTTGTGCGTCCTCTGAGAAAAGACCATTAAAAACCCCCCAATTCCATCCTTCCTAAACATCTGATTCCGATGAATTACACCCTCTGTAAATGCTCTGCTTGCGCTGGGAACTCAGCTGCTCGGCCAGTAGAGGGATGGCGGCTGGTCATCCCCTCGGAGCAGTGGCGTCACTAATTCCTGCAGCATCAACCCCTTGCACAGAGCAGTGTGTGTGCAACTGAGTATCTTGCCTTTTGTAAACCATGAGTAGGAAGCAGAAAAATGGAAGCATTGACACTAGTGATTAAGAAAACACAGGCGTCAGGATTCAGTACGGTTAAGAAGACGGGAAGTGAGCTTTGTCTCATCTGGATGCCTAGCAGAGTTAAGCCAGTCAGTCGTAGGCATGGTTACGAAAAAAAGAAAAAAATGAAAGTACTTAAAATGCTAGAAACAGATGCTTGGAAGATGGTGTCTGAAGGGGAGGTGTAATTAAGGATCTGGTAATTAGGAAGATTAATTAATTCTCTCTGGGAATGGACCTCCTCTCACAGCTGTGGAGACATGGCTCCAGCTCTTGACACACAAGGAGAGGGGTGCACTGCGCTCCCCGACCTGCAGAAATGACGCACGCGGCCACGTGCTGTCCACGGAGCTCTCAGCAACACGGCTCTGGCGCCCAGGCGTGGAGGCCCGGGGGCGGGCTCCGGCAGTTAGGACTCACGCGGCCGCGGAGCCACATGCCGCCTCGCTGTCCCCGGGCTGCCGGTGCCCAGCTCTGCCCACAGGAGGCTCAGACGCTCAACATGGTCTTCGGGAACGAGAAAACCTCCTGTGCTTCCGCTGCCCTCAGGACAGTCTGATACAGGTCAACAGACCTTGGTCCCCAAGATGCCGAGCCCTGCTCTGTGGCCACTGTAACGTTGGTCCACATCCTGCCAGTTGCAAAGGCGCCACTTCTGCTGCATGTGGCCTTCGCTGCCCCGGCTACCCTGTGACATCTTGTGACTAAAACCTCCTGGCTGGCCCCGTGGGTCACCCCTCCCTTGTTTTACAAGTTCCACTACTGGTGTTCAGAGGACACAGGAGCGAGATCTTCACCCTTCTTCCCACAGAACCAGTCAGAGGAAAACCTGCCCTGCTGTGAATAGTGGATGTGTGAATTACATGGAATACCAGTGTTGTTTCCAATGTTTAACATTTTAACTATCCCATGTGAGACAATTAGGACAACACGCTCACAATTTCATTCTGCGTAAGAGATTAAACAGTTTTACCTTGTGAAACAGTGCTGGAAACACTGCTTGCTCCCTGGTCCAGCCATGGCCTCAGCACCTAAGACCCACACCAGGGAAAGGGCGGCTTCCTTCCCATCCCGCCACCCGCTCTTGCTGTGACTGCACTCTAGGTCTTGGGAAGATCTCACGCTTTACACCGGACACTCGCCAGGTTGATGGAAGATTCAGAGGGCACCTGTTACGGAGACTTTCCCACTTAAACCTAACACATTAAATCCAGGACTCCTGCTTGCCAACTCTGGGCTCTGAGAGCCAGGCATCTCCTGGGACAACAGGCCATGGTCTGCCTATAATTAGTTTTCCATTAAGTGGAAGTGGGAGAGACACGACGTTAATGCATCCTTGTGCTGAACACCCAGGGATGAAGCGGCTGAGTGCAAATTAATTTTGTGGGTCCGTGCTCTCTTGCAATTGGTGCCCAGGATGCCCTGGCGTGCACCCAGCTAAGAGCAACTGGCTGTTCTCTTATCTTAAAATAATCAGCCCACGAGGGCTGAAGCACAGCCAGCTCTACTAACTAATTTTTCTACGATCAGAAAAATCAGCCATTTTCTCCTCAATAAATCAAGTTAGAATTTTGCCACACAAAGAGGTCATTTGGAAATGGAAATTCCAACAGCGTGTGAATGTACTGGGGTGGGTGGGAAGGAAGGAAGGATGGACAGACAGGGTCTTCTCTGGGGATGGGAGGGCAGAAAGACTGGGAAACTTGATTCTAGGTGAAACACCAGGGCCAATGGAACCTCAGGAAAACCACCTTTCTGTAAAAGTTACCTGACTTCCCAGAGGAATCAATGCAACGTCTCCCACCCTACACAGCTGTTGTATCAAGGAAGCTGTAATTGTTCCAGAAACATTAACAAAAAACGGCTTGAATGCTAATTGGAACTTATTAACTTCTATTTGAATACAGGAACACGCCTACTTAACTCTACAGAAAGCCTTCAAAGGTCGACACGAGTCTCTAGCGTACTAGTATCTACTAGCTTGATACTAATCCTGCATTTATTTATAGCCCACCTTATTTCAAAGTCAGCTTTCAACTATTCATAAAATATATCAAGACACGATAAAGAAAAGAAAAATGAAGCAAAAGGAAATGAAAAAAATATGAGTAGACGGAGCCAACAACATGCTGTGAGGTCCCGGCCTGGGGTGGATGCAAGTCTGGCCTTTGATCTTCCATCTTCACAACATACATAAAGTCCACAACCTGAACACAAACCAGCCCCTGGGAAGCTTTGCTGCCCCTGTGCAGAGAACAGAGAGGACCCTAAGATGAGCCAGATCCCAGGCTCCAAGCAAACCGGCGGGCACGTCACAGCTGCCACGGAGCTGACAGAGGGTGATGGGCAACTGCCACAGCTCCCCCAGCAGGCCCCAGGCGGTGCCACCTCCCCAGGGCAGACAGGATGCCTTTCATCTTACAGGAGGAGACACAGAGGCCCAAGGAGGCTGAGTGACCTCTCAGCCGCATCACTCACGCGCAACTGGGCTGGTTCCCTGCCCCAGGCCTGACCCCGCTGCTGGCCACAGCTTCCCCGGGCAGCACAGCCAGCAGAGACTCTGTGAGGCGGGCAGAGGGTGGGTCCCCTTGGGAGAGGGGAGTCAGGGATCTCCTCTCTCCTCATTCCCCTCGCACTGGAAGAAAGAGTCTGAACACGTAACAGGGTCGTGTCCTGGATGACAGAAGCCCGTTCCCCACGGTCCACCTGCACGCTCAGGAGGTGCAATCCCTAGAGCCTTGCTCTCTGCTCCCCACGGCTCACCTGCACGCTCAGGAGGTGCAATCCTTAGAGCCTTGCTCTCTGCTCCCCAGGGCTGCGTGCCCTGTCTTCGCTCTTTTGGTTTTCTGCCCTCGGGGTTCTTTGCATCAGCCTCCCAGGACTGCCCTGCTCCTCCTATCTGTTCCCCCATTAGGGTGTCCCCCCCAAGTCAGATTGTGTTTGCAGGCTGCGGGGTTGTGGGGAGAAACACTCATCTGAGAGCCCCCGGGCACCCCGGCCACACCGACCAACAGGAGACCAGGGACCCAGAGTGGAATTGAGATCAGAACCAAGAATCCCTGCTCTAGGGACCAAGGCACCACCCGGCCTGGGGAGTCCAACCTCCTCAGTCCCTGGATAAACCAGCCCGACTAGAACCCTGACAGAAGCAAAGGGTAATAAGCCTGCAGAAAACCAGGCTGAGCTTTAATGAACACTGAAAGAGCTTCACAGGGCTCTTTCTGTCGACTCAGGCCACCCACCGCTGCTGCTAAAATACAGTGCCGGCTGCAGGCCTGAGCCTATGTAATTTTTTGCTACAATTAACAGAGACAGAGGTGAGAGACAGAGACCTCCTCCACCTTCAGTAAGTGTCAGCAGGGTGGAGGGCCCAGGCCAGCAGGCAGGGGTGGGGGAGTGGAGGGGAGGGCATACTCACTGCCAGGGCGGCTGGGTAAGGGGCCTCCGCCGGGAACGTGAATGAGGGGCCAGTGGTCACAGGGCTGCTGGGGGGTGGGGTCACAATCAAGCCGGTGGTGCTTATGTGAACCTGTCAAGGAAACAGCAGTGAATACAAGGAAGACACACCCAACGAGACAGCCGAACCCAGCTCACAGTGAAACACACAAAACCTGCAGTGTCCGCTGCTGGGGCAAGGCAGAGTCCTGCTCAGGTTACTGAGCCCAAATGTGTGGCGGGCGTCATGTGTGTCAGACGCCAAGGAGTCACTGGATAAACCCTGGTCTCGACACCTCACGGGTAGGATCCCATGGCCACTGCCTCACATGGGTGTGTCCGGGACCTGTCTGGCACACGACGAGCCAGCCCATCAGCACCTCCCCGAGGATCCTGTTCAGGGGGGCTCTCTGGATGCTCACCTGTCCGCCAGCACCCTGAACCTACATACACACTTAAGGCACATGGTGCCGTCTTCAGGATCACGTCTCAGGACCTGCACCTCCCCGTGGGGACCCGTAATTAAAATGCAACTGCCCAGATGTGCGGGTGGATTGCAGGCAACTGTTTACAAAACCCTTCAGGGAACGATGCCAAACCACACTACCTGTGTTCAAAGGTGTCTTATCCAGAACACTGCCTGAGATGAATTCACTAGGAAGAAACTGAGTTATTCAGGCTCCTTCGTGCCTGTGCTCAGTTACGGGATCGATTTCACTCCTGCTGCACCCCAGTGTGACGGCAGACAGCTGGAGGAGGGTGGCTCCTGCCCAGACGGGCCGTCCCTCTTCCACTGTTAAAGGTGGGAGGAAGGTGACTGCCTGCGACCTTGCCCTCCAGGAAACAGTATCACACCAAAACTGCTGGGCTTTGTGTAACAAGAACTCAATCCTAGGCCTCGTTTCCTCAGTCCCAATGATTAGGAAGAAGATGATCGAGACAAACTCAGGCTCTGAATGAGTTCCCAGGGGACATGAAGGAACTTTCAGTTCCCCGGGACAAGGGCGCTGCCAAGGTGGGGAAACCAGCACAAGGCCGATCTTCACAGGTAAGTCTGTGCTGCTGGAATTCACACCCCCTCAGGCGTCACAGTGGCCCGTACCTGAGAGGGCGCGCTGCAGGAGAGCCCGGCCAGCTCGCCGATGCGTGCTGCGGCCGCGGGGTTGCTGGAGCTGATGAGGACCGGGGGGCTGATCTCCATGGAGTGGCGCTGCTGGGCGGCCTGCGACGCCTTGCTGGCCATGCTCAGCGAGGTGAATGAGTGCCGCTTCTTGGTGTTCTTCTTGCCGTCCGGCTGTTTGGGGGCTGTGCTGCTTGGGGTGGCGGCCGGGGCGCCCTCCCCAGCTGCAACCCCTGGCCCGGAGGGCTGGTCCCACTCGATCAGCTGCTTGGCTGCCGAGTTAAACTGCAAAGCGACAAGAGAGACGAGGTCACACGACAGGGACTCTCGACACACTTGTGTCTAAAGCTGAGTGTCAGTCCTTCAAAGTCTGCATCTGCGAGGACACGCTTTTCCCACGTGCAGTGTCTTGTCTCAATATGGGGACTGCACTGTTCCTGCATCACAGACATGCTAAACCAAGAACAAGCAATTCTAACCTAACACCAACAAGGCTGAGAACATTCCCCCCCACCCCCCCGAGAATCTTCAGAATGTCTAATTGCTTTTTCACTTAATGACAGCTTATTGTATCTAGTTCTGGGCTGCATACATAAACACACCTGCCATGATTGGCTGTCTTTTTTTTTAATTTTATTTTTTATTGAAGGATAATTGTTTTACAGAATTTTGTTGTTTTCTGTTGAACCTCAACATGAATCAGCCATAGATATGGTAACAAAAATTTATTTCAGCCTCCAGAGGAAACACAGAACAGTAAGCAGCAGCGTGTGTGGTCAGCCTGGTGACAACCGGTCTTGGCTCAGCTGGCCTGCTTCCGGGCAGTGACCGTGGCCGTGAACATGCGCACATTTCCAAGGGAATTCACTTCCCGTCTCCCTGCCCTGTGCAGGGGCCTCCCAGAAACATCAGTAGAAACTCCTGATTACCATCCTTCTGTCACATGCCCATTACTTTCCCAAGCTTACATTTTGAATTATAACAGGCTGAGACCTGAAACCCAAGTCCTGTTGGCCAGCGAACTGGCCTGTTTGAAAAGCTGCCTGAGTGCAAAGCCAGGGCAAAGCTGCCCACGGGGCTGGGAACACCAGCAAGAGAGGAAAAACACAGGCAGCCTGTGCTCCCTGAGGGCAGAAACAATACTTCCAGAAAGCTTCCGTGACAGCCAGCTGCACGCAGACAGCACAGTAATAGGAAACACAGCGCAGCATAACCTCTTAGCCAACAAGCAGATGACAAGTAAACTCCGCAGATGTCAGAGTCGCTCAGTCACGTCCAGCTCTTTTGTGATCCCATGGACTGTAGCCCGCCAGGGTCCTCTGTCCATGGGATTTCCCTGGCAAGAATACTGGCGTGGGTTGCTGTTCCCTTCTCCAGGGGAGCTTCCCAACCCAGGGTCTGAACCCTGGTCTCCCGCATTGCAGGCAGATTCTTTACCATCTGAGCCACCGGGGAAGCCCAACTACTCAGAGGGAACCTGGAAATCCTGAGAACAGTGAACACTCTCCCATTTCAGCACTCTGCAGACCCCTCTTTCCATCCTCCTTCCAAATGTACTGTCACATCTTAACAGGCTAGGGCTGTCTCCCACCTACGGTCTTGAAAGGACGGGAATCCTGTTGGTGATGTTCAAGGACTCACTCTTGCTCTGGCAGCAGCAGCTTGGGAGGCATGGCGTCTGAGCCCTGAAGCCCTTGCTCCCTGGGGGCTCAGTCAGAACCTGGTCTAACAGTTTTTCTAGCATGAGCTCATCCCTCCTTCAAGGCAAGGGTTCTGTCCACATGGTAACTGTCAAGACTGATGAGGAGTAGTGCCCGGTAACGCCCAAGTGCTGGAGGGGGCAGGATGGATCACTGTGCCAGTGTGCTGGGGTGGAGACTGGGCTGCTAGGAAGGGGCAGCCATATTCCAGCACCATCATGGCATGTGGCCAAGAGACCCAGGATTCATGATGTTTCCCTCTGCGGCCACACCACCTCAAAAACACCCAATCTCATCAGAATTCATGCTGCTGCCTCGGTCTAGCCACCCCATCTTTGGAGTGGTTCCAAAATAATCAAGTGCCCAAGGAAGCAAGGCCTCAGTTTCCACGGCAGGCATGGTCCAGGCCTGGGCACAGAGCAGTGGCTTCTTATTCGTCCCCAGGCTGGGGACGAGGGTCTGAGATCCCATCAGACAGACCAACTCCTTCACCCTTCTTACCCCAAATCCATCACCCAGTGAGATGGAAGACCTGCTCTGCAATGCTAGAGCTCAGGGGTCCAGTCACACCTCCTTCCACAGTGAGCTAATCAGGCAGGAAAGCAAGGACCCGATGCCTTTCCATGGAACTTCACGGAATTTTGTATCTTCAAGTACACCCCCACCCCCATCCCCCCAAACACACAGGGTTTAGTTGCGCTTACCCACTGTTGGAATGCAATCTGATTTCAAGTTGGCCACAGGCTGTATGTGGCCTTTGCTGACCTGGCTGCCCTGTGACATCTCAGGAGCTAAAACCTCTCAGCCAGCCCCAGGGGTCAGCGATCTCCCAGAGGAAGTCTGTCTGAACTCCTCTGCAGCTTTCTCTGCACAGTCTTCTCTGGCCACAACACATGTTCATGAATGCACTCCCCACCCTCGGGACACCTGTTCTGTGCCCTGGAACACCCTCCTCCAGCCCCGGGTGTGGACCAGCAGCCAAGGGTGGTCAGGAGGGGAAACGCAGCACCCTGGAGTGGACAGCAGGGACACATGAGATTGGTGATCTGAAAACCGATAATGTCCCCTCTGGGGAAACTCTGAGACAGAGGAAGAATCAGTCTTACGAGAGGCATAAATAAATGGGGAAAAATACTGACAGAATAACAGCAGTAATCCTTTCCGTCATTCAGTCATGTCCAACTCTTTGCGACCCCGTGGACTGTAGCCTACCAGGCTTCTCCGTCCACGGGATCCTCCAGGCAAGAATACTGGAGTGGGTTACCGTTTCCTTCTCCAGGGGATCTTCCCGACCCAGGGATCGAACCCAGGTCTCCCGCATTGGAGGCAGATGCGTTAACCTCTGAGCCACCAGGGAAGCCCAAGCAGTAATAACAAGGCAATTTAAGAAACATGAAGATACTTTGCGTGTGTGTGGTTGGCCTCTTTGTCAAAGAGAATGCCGTCTTTTTAAAAGACAGGACTTTACTTTTTCTAAACGAGAACAAAAAAATCTAATGAGAACGACGTTGAATAGTCACCATTTTCCATAAAGCTTTACAGGGGACTTGGTCTCTAGATTCTGAGCATCAGATCATGGACACAGTAGGTCTGCATAGAGGAACCTCTTCTAATTCACAACAGAGTGTTTGCTCCTCCACAGGATGGGTTTTCAATAAAAAGCAAATAAAGACTTTAAATATAGATTATATAAGTAACATGTGTTATTTTAATCAGGAGATGGTGTAGATTATCATGAGTGAAGGGTGACAGGCCTTGGCCAGCTTCTGCCTTCATCTCCTCCCCTGACCACCCCGGACCTGTTTCCCAGACCTGTCCTGTTTGACAGTTTGTAACACTCCCTTGCATGTACTTTCCATGGAGATGCTGTTAATTAAACACCTGCCTGGTTAATTTTAACACAAAAGAAACCACCCTCTCTCCGCTCACAGCGTCTCCTGAGAAGCCTTTCCTGTGAACAGAGGCAGGCTGGCTGTGTGGCGCCCACCAACCTCCTTTCGCGCATCCTCCTGCACAGCCACATCCACAGGCAAACTCCCGAAAGTGAGGCTGGCAGCTTAAAGTGCAGCCTGAAGCATGTTTGAATGATACTGCCAAGCTGCACTTCCAGAAAAGTGTCCATTCTCATCACCTCTGACGAAAAAGTGAATAAAAAGTCCCTGTTTCTCATACTGTTAGTAGTATCAGGTGTTACTTATATTTTGTTAAAATTTCTAGCTGTTACAGTATTAGGCATTACCATGTTTTAAAATCTCTATCAGATGAAGAGGCAATTTGTATTTTCTTTTATTTTTCTCTATTAATGAGATCAACTATGTTTTTCTTTTTCCCTGCTGCTAAGTCACTTCAGTCGTGTCCGACTCTGTGTGACCCCACAGACGGCCTCCCCCGTCCCTGGGATTCTCCAGGCAAGAACACTGGAGTGGATTGCCATTTCCTTCTCCCTAGGAACTGCTTATTCCCACACTATCCATTTTTCTATTGAGTTGGTATTTTTCTTATACATTTATGAGTTCTCTTTATACAGCATATAAATCTTTCTTCAATATATTGGAATACTATGTATGCATCTATATATACACATATACATGAGTATATATATCCTCCTTGGAAGAAAAGCTAGGGCAGACCCAGATATTGTATTAAAAAGCAAAGACATCATTTTGCTGACAAAGGTCCATCTAGTCAAAGCTATGGTTTTTCCAGTAGGTATGTATGGATGTGAGGGTTGGACCATAAAGAAGGTTGAGCATAAAAGAACTGATGCTTTCAAACTGTGGTGCTGGTGAAGACTGTTCAGAGTCCCTTGGACTGCAAGGAGATCAAACCAGTCAATCCTAAAGGAAACCAACCCTGAATATTCACTGAAAGGATTGATGCTAAAACTGAAGCTCCAATCCTTTGGCCACCTGATGCAAAGAGCTGACTCATTGGAAAAGACCCCAATGCTGGGAAAGATTGAGGGCAGGAGGAGAAGGGGACGGCAGAGGATGAGATGGTTGGATGGCATCTCTGACTCTATGAACATGCACCTGAGCAAACTCTGGGAGCTGGTGATGGACAGGGAAGCCTGGTGTGCTGCCATGGGGTCGCAAAGAATCAGACACGACTTAGCAACTGGACAGCAACATACATCCACTGAGTTAGAAATGTTGTGCCAATTTAGGTTTTAACTTGATATATTTGTCATATATAAATATTTCTTGGATGTGCAAATTTACTCATCTTTTCCTTTTTGGTATCTTAAGCTAACATCATACTTTAAAAATTTTCTTTTTCTCCAATTATTTTTAAAAAAATAAAATCCCTTTCCTCCCAGTGTATTTATGGTTCCTCCCTTTGTCCTTCTGGGTGTTTTAGGCACGTGGACATTTTGTGTACAGACAGAGACAGGGGCAGAGTGTCCTTCCTGCCATGTGGCCCAGCGATTCACATAACCCCATCCTCTCCTGCCAGCTCTGGAAACCCACCCTCGCAAGTAACGGTCTCAACAGAGGCCCCTCCGCTGCACTGCCAGGCCAGTGCCTGTCGCCAGGGAAGACGCTGTGTGGTGGGAATTCGTCTCAGCCCCCGTGAAGCAGAAATGAAAGTGTCTGCCTCACACTGCAGTCCTCTGCAAGGTGCTTTCACACAGTGGCAACGGGGAGTTTGTGTGTTCATCAGTCTTTCATTGTTCTCTGCAATTTGCATAACAAGGCTTTTGTTTCTGGATGATCTAAATACAAAAGCAAGCTTCGTCTTTATTCATAAAACAAGACTCCCCCAGAGCAGAGGAATAACCAGCAGAAGGAAAGCGTTACTCAGGAGTGTCTTTAAACGGGTCCGAAAAAGCCTTCCTCAGGTAGCAACTCCATTGAGGCGTCTGTACAGATCTGCTGAAAGAATAAAAACGCTGGGGTCTCAGAACCATCAGGGGCGGGGGTGGGGAGGGCGGCCTCTAGACCAGCGCTACCCAGCGAAGCGGAACACTAGCCACAGGTGTGGTGTGAAATTTTCCAGTAGCCCCATTTTAAAGAATAAAAAGCAGCAGGTAAAATTAATAATGCATCTTATTTAATAAACCCCAGATATCATCACTATGGCGCGTGATCAATGTGAAAGTTTCTGAGACACATTCTTTTTTGTACGAGTTTTGCCATCCAGTGTGTACCGGGCACCTGCCCCGCATGCCAGCTGAGACGGGCGCAGCGTGAGTGGCCCCCCAAGATGCTTGGGGGGCTTAGGGGGCACCTCCTAAGGCTCACTGAACACAAGGACCGTGTGGGACAGGAAGGACCTCAATGGTCCCCGCCCCACACAGCGGCTCTGACGCATCCTGAGCGGGTACAGCTAGCAGGGTGCACAGCACCCCAGCCCCGTGTGCCAGAGGGCCAGGAAGGGCACTCTGGGACTCACCTCACACCCAGTCAGGAAGGGAAGCCCCAGCCCCTGAGCTCTGAATGCATGTTAACTGTCCTCCCCTCTTGGTGGGCCTGGCTGTCAGAAAATAAATACACTGGAAGATTCCAGAATGTTCTTTTTCAGGTTTCTGATTTTGAGATGTAGGTGATGAAGTGGGGGGAGCACACCATCAAAAGCCTGAAAGGATTTTTGTTCAGGAAGCTGAGGAAAGTACTCTCCAGGAAGTCACGCTACAAGCCCAGAGGTGAAAGGCCCAGGGGGACTTGGGTCTCTGCCTCCACAGCTGAGTAGTCCTGGGGGACGTTCAGACGAGGTTTCCGTGTCCTCATGAGCAGGATGGGGACCTCCGCCCTGCGTACCCAGGGGCAGGGGAATGCGCGTCGCCACCATGGCATGACACCCATACGCGCCCTGCTCTCACCGTGGAGACCCAGCCTGCCCGACACTTGTCCTGTCACCACGTGTATCTCCTACTTTTCAGACATCACACACTGCTGGACTTGATGATCTAGAAAGTTTTACATACATACGATGTACAAGTGCCTTTTCTCAACCCAGAACACAAAGACCCCTTCAGAGCACACAGAGGCTGAGACCTCAGGTCTACAACTGCAGTCAGACTTGGAGGGGACATCCCCCTGCCCCTACATTCTCTGAGAGATGGTCACAAGCCCAGCAAGCTAAACACTTAAGCTTCTGTAAAATATCCTGATTTTCCCATCTGAACATTTGAAACAAAGGCAGTCTGCAACAGTCTTAGGAGACTCAAGTTCAATCCCTAGGTCGGGACGACTCCCTGGAGGAGGAAATGGAAACCCACTGCAGTATTCTTGCCTGGAGAACTCCATGGACAGAGGAGCCTGGTGGGCGACAGCCCATAGGGTTAGAAAGAATCAGACACGACCGAAGTGACTTAGCACAGACACACGCACTCTGCAAGCCACGCAGGGAAGCCCTGCAAGTATTGCGAGCTGGGGTCTCTGCAGGGGCAGGAAACTCAGAGAAGACACAGCGCCAGGAGGGTGCCCAGAACCACAGGTGAGAAGAAGACCCCCCAACCGCCGCCCTGGAGCCCAAGGAGGCAGTAGACGGGGGCAGTAGTCGTGATGGTAACTCTTACAAGGAAAGGAAGGAGGAAGCATCATGGCAGGAGTCGCCAGCACTGGGAAAACAGCAAGAGGAGAGCAGAGGGGACACGGTTAGCCGGCAGTCGGGGGGGCGACGACCACAGGGACCGCGCAGCCAGCCCTAGGAATCCCGGCTGAAAGGAAGGAGGCGGGGTGTGCAGACAGGGGAACGGCCTGCGGAAGGCGAGAGGCTGCCCCCTCCCAGGACGGGGAGCCCGGCAGCGAACACCTGAAATGGCAAGCAGGCACACAGGTGTGGCCCAGTCCAGGTGAGCAGGCGCAGGGGGAGAGCCACCACCAGGACCACCACACCAGGAGGGCTGGGCGGCTGGGCCCCAAAGCTGCACGGGGGTGTGGGGCTTCCCTCTTCCTGCCCACCTGCAGAGAAACGTCTGTTCACACAGCCATGAGGCAGGGAACCCGCCATGTCGCTGTCAACAGGGTGGCTGCTCCACACCTCTTGACACGGTTTTTGAAGCTCATCAACTTCACCACAGGGGCCTGTCCCCAGGGGTTTCACACTTAAGATGAAACAGACCACAGACGTGTGCAGAACAGGGCATTCTGTCTCTCTCAGGACACAGGACAGGCCTCAACCCTGTTTAACAGAAAGCCTCAGTCACTACCGAAGTTAGTATGTACATAACAAGGTACTCAGAATTTCAAATGACAAAATTTAAGGCCTTAAAATATGGTGGTTTTGATTAAGCTATGATTTCTCTCTTGAGAAAGGCAACCTCAGTAATCTGACATTGTTGAATATTTCATCACTTCTGAAAATCAACCTTTTGGGTGTTCAAACTTGAAAAGCTGTCATTATTCTTGATAAAATATCCAAATGTCCTCAACACTTCTAAGTGAAGCCTGACGATCAGAGCGACTCTGGGCCAGCCTTACGAAGACTAGCTCTCAGCACATGAGTTCAGAGGCAACAGCGAGACAGGGATCGAGGGCAGACCCAGGCTGTTGGAGAAAGACCACAAATCACCTCTCATTTACTGGATGGGTGTCCCCAAACAAGACGCTTCACTTATTTTAAAAATGGAAAAATAACAACAGTGTAGCTCCCGAACTATTTCACAGTCACGAAAACTGGTGGCGAGTAGCACTATAATTGTGCAGAGAAAGGCAGAATCGGACATCTGTCATTAAAGCACACAGAACAAGAATGAAAGAATATTTACCAAGATGACATGTGAGGGGCCAAAGAGTTAATTCTCCCCAACTCCTCTACAACATGATTATATCATAGAAATAAAATGATTAGCAGTATTCATGTACAACGAGGCTCCCAGGAAAACATGGAATCCTGTACACACATCACTACCCTCTAGGCACAAGCCAGGCTGTAAGAATGGATAAGCTGCACCCGGGGAAGTCTGATGCAAGGACTTTGTGTTTTGTTTCTACAAAGGAGAATCAGGTAAGAACAGCTTCCTGAGAAAGGACAGTTTCCATCAGGACCCTGAAGAGAGGTGAGTTTCCACAGACACATGGACAAAGAAACATCCCTGATGAGCTGTAAAGACAGAAATTCCAAGGGACCAGCCTAGCGAGGGCCCAGGGGGATACGGCCAGGCTAAAGAACTGGTGGACTCCGGGGGGAAGCACTGCATACGTTAGACACCAGCTGGTCATTCACTTGGCCTCTGCTCCAGGCTCGACATGACGTGAGCGTGTTTATGTTCTATGGAGCTGCCCGCTCATGCAGCGAGAAATAAGCAAACATTAACCCATCTTTAGAATCTCAGCTCTCGGAGGGTTTTCCTCATGGAAAACAAAAGGAAACTTTTAAATGGGAAAAAGGCTGCTGCGTAATAGATGGAGCATAAACTGCTGAGTAAACCCTGGCCTAATTTCCTTTTTTTCTGAGTAGGTCTGGGCAGGTTGCCTCCAGCTGTCCACAGTGAGCAGGGTTTTTCCTGGCGTCCAGAGCTGACCTGCCCTGAGAACTTCAGAGTCCTAGCTCTTACTTCTGTCACTGTGGTAAAACCAAATGCCACTCTTACTTACATCAAGCTGCCAACACTCAGAAGACCTGAGAAACCTCAGCACAGGGCAGAGACCACGGGGCTGAAGACACTACTCAAGGCAGGGCTAGCAGACTCTGCCAGCTCGGCTTGCAGATGAATGAACGTATGATGCTGGGCATGCAGTAAGTCTCCCACGTTGATTCCTAAACAGTATCTCTGAATTGCATTTATAAAAATTAATTTACCTCAGAATTGAAGGAGAAAGTATGACAACCGTCTTCCTGACTTTCCAACAACTTTATAAAAATTACTTCGGAATTGAAGAGGTATTAGGGAAGCCAAGCAATATAGTAATTCTCTTTTCAACTTCTCCCCAATTTTCCTACACTTCTTGTTTTAAAAAAATGATTTTAATGAATTGAACATTTCACTTCTGAATCTGAAAGGAAAAGAATACTCCCTTAAGTATGAATGACAGAATATCCTTTTATATCGTTTAGTCTGCTCTCTCTGACTAAGAGATCAAAGCCAATGGCTCTGATCCTTGGCTCTCGTTCTCTAGGGCAAAGACTCTAGGTGAAGGAGTAAAGTGAGCTGTGCTCGTAGCTCCTTTGAGGGACACCTTGGCAAATTCAAACTCTGCACCTAAACCTCCATGTATAACTCCCTGGAACATGGACGACGTTTCCCAAGGCCCTACGTCCACAGCTCTCACTCCCCTGAAAGTCGCACCTATGCTCCTGGAGATACAAACGTGGTTTTCCGTAATCAGGGCTGATGACACACTTCTGTTCTCTGGCCACAGAAGTATCTCCCAAGATCTGTCTACAGGCTGATTCTGAAAGTTGAAAACAACAACCAACACCTAATCATTACGCCTTCAACATGCAGTTTGTTGTGTGTCACTGATAACTCCATAAAGTCACTTTAGAAAAATGAGGATTCTTAACAATTAGGCTACCCGACTTCTGCTCAAAGTGGGCCAAAAGAATAGTACCAAACAGGTGAAAATTCATCTCAGAAACAATCAGGGAGACAACCTGGAAAGGCTCCATGATCTAATCCACAGGATGTCAGTACTGTTACCTTAGTCTGGAAAAGTCTAAGCTGGGCATAACCAAGCACTCATCCAGCTTCACCTAAAAAACAAACAAAACCAGAGACATCCCGGAAGTCACTGGGGAGACTGTGCTTCGAGGGTGGTGGTGTCCACATGCAGCACTAAGATAGCCCGGTGAAATGCCCGTCTCGCTGAAAGAGGTGGCGCCAACGACGTCCAAGCCCAGCCCGCTTCCACTGTCGGCTCACCACGTCCTCAGGCTGCCCACTCAACCAGCGTTCAGTGAGGGGCCCAGAAGTCGCGCTGTGCACGGGCACCCAGGTGAGCCGGAGGGAAAGGCGCTGGGCCCAGGAGCTCAAGCCCCACCAAGGGGCGCACAGGGCAGAGGAGACACAGATGGGGACCCTGCGCGGCGCAGGAATTACAAGCACAGCGGTGACGGTGCAGTCACCCTGCAGCATGTGCACCTCTCACAGGTGCAGGCAGTGCCGCTCAGCCCACTCCGCGGCTCTGTTTCTCAGATGAGGACACAGTCACTCCACAACCGCTGGTCCAGCCAGGGCTGGGATCCTGGGCCTCTGGGCTCAGAGTCCAAGTTCTTCCAGGACCATAGAGCCCAGTGTGTGAAGCAGGGCAGCTGCAGAGGAAGAATCACTCTGGATGAGGTGCTGAGGGCAGGTGTGCCCGCAGAGGGGTCACCGGGCAGAGATCTAACTGAGGGATACACCCCACACACACCACCCTGTCCCCGCCAGCACCAACCACAGAACAAGACCACAGTCCAACAGGCCACGCCCACTTCACGCCACCTCCACTTTTACATTCCAGCTGTAGCAGAGTTGCTAAATAAATCTTTTTTTGTTGGAAAAACTGGGTGATAGTTTACACGCATGACTAGATTTAATAAAAATGTACAGCTCATAAGCCTACAATACACAACAATATTTGAGTATTGTCCAAAATGTCATATTTAGCACTTACTTCATCCCAACTTTTGGTATGCTAAGAATCATGTCATCTTTGTTCAAATGACCCTGAAATGTGAGTGAGTCAGCTCTGAATTAATGAGGGTGTTAAAATCCTCTGTGCGGTTTTGGAGGAACCTAGTATTTCTGAACAAAGAAAGTAACAAGCTACTGGTTTCTTCTGAAACCACATTCAGTCCTTGACAAACACAGCCTTTTACACATTTCTTGATGTGGTTTCTCCAAGAGTCCCCTGAGGTTCCCCAGGAAATGTCTATCTTCCTTCCTTCCCAGTTTCCCACGTTCAGGGAGATCCATCCAAACAACAGAATCCACAGCCTCGAGGCTCCGATGGGCAAGTCTCCAGAGGGGTATGATGCGATCAAGGCAAAGACCCCTCCTCTTCATGGAGACCCGAGGGGCGGAACTGAAGGACATTCACATGGTCTTTCTCTTCCAGCTCACCTCCCACCAGACTCTCCTCTGTTCAAACCCTGAAGATCCTGGTACTGCAATCAGAGGTCATTTGTCACTTTCTGTGACACAGGTCAGAGTAGGATGCACAGTCCTGGTGCTGATGGGGGGTGGGATTGAGACAGGAGATGGAGGGAGGGGTGGGGGGCCACAGGGGAGGGGACAGCACCCCAGCAGTGCCTCTAATACCCTGGTTTCCCACTGAGCTCTATCCTCACCCACTAATGATGCTGAGCTCCCGACTCGAGCCCGAGATCTTGCTGCAGGCCCGTCCCCCACCCCAGCCATTCTGGCCACCCTGGTCAGAGCTGCTGCCATGGGCAAGCCCCGCCCATGGGCATCTTTGCAGACCAGCCGCCCAGCAAGACTTGGGGGTCCAGCCCTGCTGCTGCTCTGGAGACTTGGCCCTGAGCTGACTTCCTCACGGGATGGGACACTGGGGCCCTTAAGGACTGTGCAGCTGTCCACTGGGTCACGTCTGATATGAGCTCTGGGCCGCGGTGCACAGGACACAGCGGGGTCAGGCCCCCTGAGACACATCATCACATGCACCTGCTCGATCCTCAGGGTAAGTCTGGGGCAGCACTGTGCAAAAATCAGAGGCACCTAACACGGTGCAGACCTCAGTGTGTGTCTACAAGGTGTAAGAGAATAATTTACAACTGGGTTTCTGTAACATCGTCCATTTTTACAGCAGGGGCAGGCTGAGCCCTGAAGGGGTTTATGGAGCAAGAGAAAGACATTACTCAGGGAAGAGCCCCAGTCTGCGATTCCCAGCACTAGCTGGCCTCACTCCACATGAGGCTGCCCTGTACAGCCACCTGTGCTTTACTTGAACAGCTGAATTTTGTAGGTTGCTACTGAAATCTACCCGCCTCCTCCCCTAAAGGCTGAACCCCATGCCAATCTCCAGGTGACAGGAATGTCCATCCAATGGCCAGACATCAACAACAAGTTCACAGTTCCCACCCTCCCCCCAAGAGAGACGATCTGTTCACTCGTCTCAACTGGCAAAACTGCAGTTCAAAGGAGGAAACTACTCTTGTGAAATTAAGAGGCAGGAGAATACAAGTACTTTCGACCTGGGCAGACGTTTATCTTCCCAACCGAAGTCAGAGTAAATAATCCCCATGACTCAAGTGACTCTCAGTGACTCTGGGTTTGCTGTGGGTGGGTCATTCATGCCCGTCACACAATTCTACACCCACCTGGTAACAGAAGCACGGCAGTCCTCTCGCACACCTGCCTGGCTTGGAGGCCAGCACTTGCACGCCAAGCACTGGCTTGTAGCTCAGCTCATACAGGTGGAGACAGGCTCTCATTACTAAACTCATATACCCACACTCCTGACAGTAACCATCCAAATACCTGGAAATGCATGTAACTTTCCAAGACCACAGTTAGAATACATAAACAATGTACAGGAAGGGTTACCTGAGAGCTGAGAACTTCCTGTTCTTTACTTCCAAAGAAGGAAAAACAATTGTAATAAACAGGAACATTTGAAGGATATGAACAAAACTCAAGGCATGTACACAATCTGAATTACTTTTCCATGGTTATATGGTAGTTGAAGTAGTTTTTTATGAAAACATGGGCCATCTCACTGTCTATGGGGGAGACTGAACTCTGGCTCTAATGACACAATTTGTCGTTTTTGTTCTCAGGATCATGTCAAAACAAATGCCTCAGGTGAAAAGGCAGGAACAAAAGTTTTACTTTGTTACATGCAAAGAGCCGGACATGACTGAGCGACTGAACTGAACTGATGCTTAAGATACACGTGTTGACATCTTAAAAACAGAATTACCTTCAATTTCCCAAACAGCCTATGCGCCTCTTACTTTCTGCCCTATGCACACACTGGACATCCTGCCTGAGTGTCCTTTCTGCTGTAAAAAGGCACCTTTTCCATTTTCTTGGTGAAGCGCTCCCGACCCACCACAGAGGCATCGCTAAGACCTCATTTCTTCCCAGAAGCCTTCTGGGATCTCAGCTAACCTTGCAGGGTTGTCTGGGCTGGTGTTTCAGTCTCTGAAACGTCTTCACCTTTGTTTTTGGCATTAAATCTTTTTTTAAAAATTTTGTTTATTTTTTAATTGATGGAAATTGCTTATAATTTTGTGTTGGTTTCTGCCATACAACAATGCTAATCAGTCATAACTATATATAAATACCCCTTTGTTTTTTATATGAAATTCTTATGACTAAAGGACATAAAACTTTATTATATATGATGTTATAAAGTGAAAGTGAAGTCATTCAGTCGTGTCCGATTCTTTGTGACCCCATGGACTGTAGCATGCCAGGTTCCTCTCTGTTCATGGAATTCTCCAGGCAAGAATACTGGAGTGGGTTGCCATTTCCTTCTCCAGGGGATCTTTCCGACCCAGGGACGGAACCAGGGTCTCCCGCACTGCAGGCAGACTCTTCACCATCTGAGCCACCAGGGAAGCCCATGATGTTATAAGGCCTACTATAAATTATAACTTCCTAGTTTGTTTTTAATTTAGTTTGTTTATTCTTTTGTCAAGAGAACACACTGGTCATAGCAAACACCCTCTTCCAACAACACAAGAGAAGACTCTACACATGGACATCACCAGATGGTCAACACCGAAATCAGATTGATTATATTCTTTGCAGCCAAAGATGGAGAAGCTGTATACAGTTAGCAAAAACAAGACCAGGAGCTGACTGTGGCTCAGATCATGAACTCCTTATTGCCAAATTCAGACTTAAATTGAAGAAAGTAGGGAAAACCACTAGACAGTTCAGTTATGACCTAAATAAAATCCCTTATGATTATACAGTGGAAGTGAGGAATAGATTTAAGGGACTAGATCTGATAGATAGAGTGCCTGATGAACTCTGGACAGAGGTTTGTGACATTCTAAAGGAGACAGGGACCAAGACCATCCCCATGGAAAAGAAATGCAAAAAAGCAAAATGTCTGTGTGAGGAGGCCTTACAAATAGCTGTGAAAAGAAGAGAAGCGAAAAGCAAAGGAGAAAAGGAAAGATATAAGCATCTGAATGCAGAGTTCCAAAGAATAGCAAGGAGAGATAAGAAAGCCTTCCTCAGGGATCAATGCAAAGAAATAGAGGAAAACAACAGAATAGGAAAAACAAGAGATCTCTTCAAGAAAATTAAAGATTCCAAGGCAACATTTCATGCAAAGATGGGCTCGATAAAGGACAGAAATGGTAGGGACCTAACAGAAGCAGAAGATATTAAGAAGAGGTGGCAAGAATACACAGAAGAACTGTACAAAAAAGATCTTCACGACCAAGATAGTCACGATAACATGATCACTGACCTAGAGCCAGACATCTTGGAATGTGAAGTCAAGTGGGCCTTAGAAAGCATCACTACGAACAAAGCTAGTGGTGGTGATGGAATTCCAATTGAGCTATTTCAAATCCTGAAAGATGATGCTGTGAAAGTGCTGCACTCAATATGCCAGCAAATTTGGAAAACTCAGCAGTGGCCACAGCACTGGAAGAGGTCAGTCTTCATTCCAATCCCAAAGAAAGGCAATGCCAAAGAATGCTCCAACTACTGCACAATTGCACTCATCTCACACGCTAGTAAAGTCATGCTCAAAAATCTCCAAGTCAGGCTTCAGCAATATGTGAACCATGAACTCCCAGATGTTCAAGCAGGTTTTAGAAAAGGCAGAGGCACCAGAGATCAAATTGCCAACATCCGCTAGATCATGGAGAAAGCAAGAGAGTTCCAGAAAAACATCTATTTCTGCTTCATTGACTATGCCAAAGCCTTTGACTGTGTGGATCACAATAAACTGTGGAAAATTCTGAAATAGATGGGAATACCAGACCACCTGACCTGCCTCTTGAGAAACCTGTATGCAGGTCAGGAAGCAACAGTCAGAACTGGACATGGAACAACAGACTGGTTCCAAATAGGAAAAGGAGTATGTCAAGGCTGTATAATGTCACCTTGCTTATTTAACTTATATGCAGAGTACATCATGAGGAACGCTGGGCTGGAAGAAGCACAAGCTGGAATCAAGATTGCTGGGAGAAATATCAATAATCTCAGATATGCAGATGACACTACCCTTATGGCAGACAGTGAAGAGGAACTCAAAAGCCTCTTGATGAAAATGAAAGAGGACAGTGAAAAGGTTGGCTTGAAGTTCAACATTCAGAAAACTAAGATCATGGCATCTGGTCCCATCACTTCATGGGAAATAGATGGGGAAACAGTGGAAACAGTGTCAGACTTTATTTTTTTGGGCTCCAAAATCACTGCGGATGCTGATTGCAGCCATGAAATTAAAAGACGCTTACTCCTTGGAAGGAAAGTTATGACCAACCTTGATAGGACATTAAAAAGCAGAGACATTACTTTGCCAACAAAGGTCCGTCTAGTCAAGGCTATGGTTTTTCCCGTGGTCATGTATGGATGTGAGAGTTGGACTGTGAAGAAAGCTGATCGCCAAAGAATTGATGCTTTTGAACTGTGGTGTTGGAGAAGACTCTTGAGAGTCCCTTGTACTGCAAGGAGATCCAACCAGTCCATTCTAAGGGAGATCGATCCTGGGTGTTCATTGGAGGGACTGATGCTAAAGCTGAAACTCCAATACTTTGGCCACCTGATGCGACGAGTTGACACACTGGAAAAGACTCTGATGCTGGGAAAGGTTAGGGGCGGGAGGAGAAGGGGACGACCGAGAATGAGATGGCTGGATGGCATCACCGACTCTGTGGACATGAGTTTGAGTGAACTCAGGGAGTTGGTGATGGATAGGGAGGCCTGGCATGCTGTGATTCATGGGGTCGCAGAGAGTCGGACACGACTGAGCGACTGAACTGAACTGATTCTTTAATACAACATATTACTTTATACATGCGACAAGCTGACTCGCTGGAAAAGACTCTGATGCTGGGAAGGATTGGGGGCGGGAGGAGGAGGGGACGACAGAGAATGAGATGGCTGGATGGCATCACCGACTCTGTGGACATGAGTTTGAGTGAACTCCGGGAATTGGTGATGGACAGGGAGGCCTGGCGTGCTGTGGTTCATGGGGTCGCAGAGAGTCGGACACGACTGAGCGACTGAACTGAACTGAAAGAGACTTTGCTGAGCTGGATTGGCCATGCGTTTCTGAATAAAGCTGACTGAAGTGGGGAGGGTGGCTAAGTGGCTGCTGGGATAAAATGTGGGCCGTTTATCGCTTATTTAGTGCTGACTGGAGGCTATGCTGCAATCAGGGTTTGAGTCCTGAGGCGCGGCACATAAACACACAGACACACGCGTCTCCCACCTTAGTCAGGACCTCAGCAGCCTCTGACCCCAAAACTGCAGATGGAACACAGAAGCTGCAGGCAGCTCAGGATCCCACTCGACAGACATGCCTACGCTCTTAACAGGGGACAAGGTACAGAGCTCAAACATCTCACAGTCCCCTGTTCCTCAGGAACTGCAGGGCAGGATGGAGGAATTCCATCCCACAGTCTGTAACAGGGTCATCCCTGCGGCTTTCTGCTATGAGGGTTTTTTTTCTTAAGCAGACTAGGTTTTTGTCTTTCTTTGTTCCCGAGTTTTACCCGAGAAAGGGATGTGCAGCACTGCACCACTTAAGGTGGGCAGCAGTGAGGTAGTGCACGTGCACACTGAGACGTGATCGTGAGGACTCCCGGATGCTCGCCCTGCACACTTAAGACTGACCTGCCAAGCAGAACGCTAACACGACAAACGCTTCCACACACTGACTCACCTCAACATATGAAATTGGGAATATTCCTATCTTGTCTGCCAGCATGCCTTCAGCCCAGTTTTCATCCACTCTGCGGATCACAGTGAGAACGTCGTCCTAAAGAGACACCAATGGACATTACTCCACTTGACTCTAGGAAGCGTGCCACCTAATTTTCTTTTTAACAGGAGACTCAAGTTGTAAGAGCACATGAATTAAGGTGCCACGTCTTTAGCATGTGACCACAACGAGGTGATGAACTGAAGGGCACCAGACCAGACTAGCAGCCTGTCGGCACCTGCCATCCCACCCACGCCCTGAACTCCTGTTAGATGGACTCTCAGGCTCTGCTTGCCTTCTCTCTGATAAAACACCAGAAGCCCATTTAAATGTACATTCTACTGTCTTTCTTTACCAAAAAACACAACATTCTGGTCAAAATTCCAAAGCATTTTATCAATTCAGTAGATACAGTCTGGTATGCTTTTCAGCAACGAAATTTACATATAAAATAAGGAAGTAATGATGTTTCATTTTGTTATTCATAATTCAGGGAATTAAAATCCCCAAGTGGCATGCACCCACCCAAAAACATAGTTTAGAATTACATTTAGGCCCGAAACATGAAAATGATACCATACAGAGCATCAACCAAAATTATCTTTCATAGAGAACACTCTGTGCACAAAATTACTGTCTTTCTGATCTGAGAAGCCTGCTTCCAGATATTTTTAGAAGCACAGAAAGAGAGTTCACATAAAACTACTGTATTTTTTTGCACAGGCCATAGTTCATGCATGCAGGGACACAGAGAGCTGGCAACCAGAAGGCAACGTGTTCTAACTTTACCTTTGCAAACGGAAGGCAGTCTTTGTCGGCTTCCTTGTCCTTAACTTCAAAGTCATAAAGTGCTTTGCACTGAGGCGGGGGCTGAGGTAAGGGTTTGATGATCTGCACGAAGCTGCTGGGGAAGAAGCCGTGGACCCCACCGACCTCTCCGTGGTACCAGTTCTCATCCACCTGTCGCCGCAGGACAATGATGTCGCCTTTGCTGAACTTAAGGTCCCCGGGCTCCTTGCCTTCATAGCTGTATAACGCTTTGGCACATGGTAACTGAGGCATTCCCTGAAGGAGAGAGGGGAGTTTTAATGAAAGAACTGTCCCAAAGTGTCTGAAAATTCAACTGTTTCACTGTGGTTGCTAATAGGTCCAGATCAAATACACACTTTGTCTTAGTAAGACAATCCCACATAAAAAACTGCATGTGTGTGTCACCAGAGCAAACAAAACCATGTCACGCGAGGAAAGAACAGCAGACCACCCCTGGACCCAGAGACGGCGTTCTGCTCCTAAGGCTAATTTAGCCAGACTTTCACCCTATTCAGGGTTTTTAGGACGTGGAAGTACCTACTGCTAAGTCTGGCTTCCTGGCATAAAATCCAAGAACTCATTAAAAACTTAAATTCTGATATTAACTGCACCAAAAAGAAGGCTGAGTGCTAAAGGCTACAAGGAGGTCAATCCTAAAGGAAATCAACCCTGAATGTTTGTTGGAAGGACTGATGCTGAAGATGAAGCTCCAAACCTTTGGCCACCTGATGGGAAGAGCCGACTCAAGAGAAAAGATCCTGATGTTGGGAAAGATTGAGGGCAGGAGGAGAAGGGGACGACAGAGGATGAGATGGTTGGGTGGCATCACCGACTCAATGGACATGGGTTTGAGCAAGCTCCTGGAGATGGAGAAGGACAGAGAAGCCTGGTGTGCTGCAGACCACGGGGCTGAAAAGAGTCGGACACGACTGAGAGACTGAGCAACAAAGATCTCCCAGTGCTCTTAACACAGTGAGGGCAGGAGTAAGCTTCAGGCAACAGCCTGGTTAAACCCTGCTGCCTGCAACCGGAAACACACTGCCCTGCATGTTGGGCTCTCTCAGTGACCAGGAGCCCTGCGGGAGGCAGCCAGGGGACAACGGCACTCTAACCCACCAGGACGTGGGGCCCCAGCCCTGTCCTGCTCCGCTGCGCTGACTCAATTAAATTCCAAGAGATTGAAAAGTCAGTTTGTGTGAGACTTCCCCATAGAAAACTTCCTGTATTAAACAAAATGAATTTCACCCTGATTTCAAACCCAGCAAAGTTCACGGATCTTTAAGAGACACAGACAGTGAAGGATAGAGTAAACCGACTGAAAAGCAAGCAAGACTGCCTTTTCCTTGTGCCAAAACCACCCCGAGAGCCGGGAGCCACAGGGGCCCCTCGGTCACCTCCTGGAAAGCCTGGGGGTCGCAGCCTTGCCTGGCCCCCAGACCTTCATCCACCTTCCCAAACTGCTTCCCAGGCAAGGCCCCTGGCATCCGCAGAGTTTACATTTCACTTGGCTACATATGAAAGGGAGGCTTAGAAGCAGAGCTGGCCAGAGAGAGCCAGAGGTGGCGGCCAAGCACGCTCTGCAGCGGCCCTCAGGCCTCGGCAAAGGACTGGGCATCGCAGGCAACGTGAGCTTTGACAACAATTCTTAACCCAAAAGTACACTTCAGTAAACAGTGACTGCTTGCTCCTATAAAAAAGAATAACTATGACGTGGGCCTGTTTTACTTTTCTAACATTTTTGCTTCTCCATTATATACACAGGTATTAAAATCCTCACGAGAGCGGCACACACACACTTCTGACTCACTGCTTTCCAGCCCATTTCTGCCCCATCGGGGGTACTCCAGTATATCTGGCAAAGAGCTGCATGGTGATCCAGCTGCGGTCTTCACATGTAAATAAAGCCTTCACTGTCAATTGATTTTATAGACTCTAAATGCCAGTGCCCAGATACACATGCACAACAACCCCTCTAAATTCAAATTCCTTCACGCATTTCTTACTGCTCCATAAAGTAAAAAAGATTCAATGGCCTACTAAAAAGAACATTTAGAAGATACTCTTCTCATAGGAACAGCAATAAAATGTGTAAAGTTTAATGACTGAGTTGTATCTCAATTGGTATAAACTCTGGCTGATTGCAACTTGACTTCCGAAAACTTCCAGAAAGAACTGAGCCCCACTATGTGGACACCTTCCTCTCATCTTTTCCACCCTCAGCGGGTGAGCGGGTCTGCTTTTATCACCTCCAGTCTCAGAGCTGCCTCACCTCCGTGCTACTGTCTGGAAGTCTGTGTCCCCTGTGATTCAGATGTTGAAACCCACCCCCTCAAAGGCGATGCTGAAGAGGTGGGTGCTCAGGGCATGAGGTGGGGCCCTCAGCAGTGGGATTAATACCCACAGAAAACCACGTCCCTTCTGCCCGGTGAGGGCGCAGCAAGGGGCACGAGCAGTGGACAGGAGGGACTCCTCCAGACAGCTGATCCTGGACTTGCCAGATGCTCCAGTGCTGAGAAATCATGCTTGTCACTTACAAGCTGCCCCATCTGGGGTGTTTTATGAGGCAGCCTGGACGGACTGACAGTCTTCCACTGGAGCTCACCAAGGGCACCTGGCTCCCACCACAGTCCTACCTGGAGGGTCTCCAGTATGTCCCCAGAGGGACACATCCTGAGGTGACAAGGAGGCCAGCTTTCCCCTGCTTACAGTTTCCTGTCTGTCTGGGATGGATGCTTCTGTTGTTTGGAATCACCCATTAATAAGACCAAGTTCGGGGTTGGGTGAAGGTCCACAGGATGGTCCATTTCCACACGTACCGGCTGCGTCTGCTTTAGGACCAGACTGAATGCTGCCGCCTGGGGGAGGTCCCCACCCCACCCTCACGGTGGGAGGAGGGGATGCTTGTCCTGAGCCTGTTGCACACTGTCCTCACTTGGCTCCCAGCCTGGTCCCCATGAGACCAGGTACCTGGGCACAGGGGCTGCAGGCCCCCATCTCTCCTCGAGCACCCACCTGGATGAATAAGGGAGGAATGAACCTCATCGCTGGTGGGCTGAGCACTGAACTGTGATGGCTACCTGGGAAAAACCGCCTCCACAGGGTCAGCTGCTTCAGAGACGATTCTACAGTGGGTCAGGCTCACCAGCTGTGGACACACTGACCACATACCCCCATGCTTGTGAGTCGTGCTCTGTGGGGAGGCACGGCTGCACACAGGTGTGGCCGTCCACAGCACCTCCTCTGGGCACAGCATGTGGCGGACATGCACGGTGGCCGGAGGACGAGCAGGGGAGGAAGGCGGCGGGCCACTCCCCGGCCCCTGGGGCTGCTGGGGCACCTGGCGCCTGCGCACGAGGAATACCTGGAGGAACCAGAGCTGCCGCCGCCCCCTCAGTGTGTGCTGGAGGCAACGCTGAACACATGACACGCTCTGGAAGCGGGCAGCCGAGGGCTTTGTGCGGAGCGAGCTGCTGGCATCTGAAAAACGCGAAGCCGAGCCTGCAGCAACCCACAGCAAACAAACATCTTTCTTACAGACTCTTCTGGCGGTTAGGAGGAAGCAGTCACACAGCTGATATATTGTATTTTTTCTTGGATGGCCTTAAAAATGGAGCATCCAACTGACAAACCATCACAGAAAACAAATCTTACAAATGTTTCTAAGGGAAGAGAGCTCTTGAGAATGCAGTCACTGAAATAAAATGAAGGAAACTCATATCACTCATCACCCTGTTAGTTTTCTGTTTCATCACATTTAATAATTATGATAATATTTTGCAGAGAGCAGCAAAATGTATTGGGAAAACTAGCGACAGTAACTTGATCTGCTGTCTTGAGGATTCATGGCAGAACGAGGGCTATTTCCTGGTAAAGCATCAACTTTCTATCCATTTGGGAAACACCTGGGTTCCTGGCAAGGGCCTTGCCCCAAGCCTGCCTTTCCTCCCACCTGCCCCGGGGCCATGGGCAGACAGGGAAGAATGGCCCTGCCTGAGGAGATCTGCATGGCCCCCATCCAACCCTCACAGAAAGCCAGGAAGGTGGGTGAGCCAGAAACAAGGGGGTAGGGACATATGGGAGTAGGTTTTAATACTGAACAGGATAGTCAGGTGAGATCTCTAGTTCAACTGCCTGGGTTAGATTTTTCTTTTTTTGTCCAGTGTTTTCATTAATGTAGTGGAGAGAGATGGTCATATAATTTAAACGTGACATTAAATGTGAAAGACAGTTCACAGTTTCAGAATTAAAACAGCACTGGAGCAGACCCACACACATATGGACAATCAAGTAAATGTGTCAAGACAATTCAACTGGGGAAAAGAAAGTCTTTTCAACAGTGGATGTGGAACTCTTAGAAGTCCATGGGAGAGACCCCTACCTCACACCACATACAAAAATAACTTGAGATGGATCCCAGAATCGAATGTAAACTCTAAACCCGTAAATTTTCTAGGAAAACACACAAAATAATATCTTAATGATGAGGTCGGTCTCCTCTGCACGCCCCCATCTTAACTAAACTTAAAAGTTGCAAGTTGAACTATCAAAACTGAAAAATTCTGTTCATTAAAAGAGACAGTAAAAAAAATAAAAACTCATCCTACATGCAGGGGGAAACACTTGCAATACCTGTATCTGACAATGGACTTAAATTCAGAAATATAAACAACTGCAAATAAATAATAGCCCACCAACCCAGCTGAAAACCAGGCCAAAGATCTGAACACACACTACAAAAAGGTATTCAATATCCCTAGTCATCAGGGAAATATAAACTAAAACCACAATGAGTTATTACTTCATACCCATTAGGATGATTAAAATTTAAAAGACTGACAACAGAAAATGTTAATGATACAGAGCCAACAACTCACGCACGCTGATATTAGGCATTTAAAATGGTGTAACCACTCTGGAAAACTACTCAACAGTTTCTTATAAAGTTACAAACACAGCTACTCATGGCCCCACAATTCCAGTCCTGGGTGTTAATCTAAGAAATGAACATGTGTCCACACAAAGATCTGCAAAGAGATGCTCCCTGCAGAACTATTCACAATGCGAGCACTGAAAACCCAGGTGGTCCATCTGCTGAAGATGAACGCTGGACTCCTCAGCTAGTTTAAAACAGAGAAAAGGACAACTTACTGATACTCATGAATGGAAAATCAGAATAAACAAGTACCAGAATTGTTCAGTCACTAAGTTGTGTCTGACTCCTTGTGACCCCATGGATTGCCAGACTCCTCTGTCCTTCACTATCTCCTGGAGCTTGCTCAAATTCATGTCCATTGAGCTGGTGATGCTATCTAACCATCTTATCCTCTGTCACCTGCTTCTCCTTTTGCCTTCAATCCTTCCCAGCATCAGGGTCTTTTCCAATGAGCCAGCTCTTTGTATCAGGTGGCCAAAGGGTTGGCGTTTCAGCATCAGTCCTTTCAATGAATATTCAGGGTTGATTTCCTTTAGGATCAACTGGTTTGATCTCCTTGCTGTCCAAGGGACTCAAGAGTCTTCTCCAGCACTACCATTAGAAAGCATCAATTCTTTGGCACTCAGCCTTCTTTATGGTCCAACTCTCACATCCGTACATGACTGCTGGAAAAACCATAGCTTTGACTAGATGGTCCGTTGTTGGCAAAGTGATGTCTCTGCTTTCTTATTACCTGTTGAGGTTGGTCATAGCTTTCCTTCCAAGAAGCAAGTGTCTTTTAATTTTGTGGCTTCAGTCACCATCTGCAGCGATTTTGGAGCCCAAGAAAATAAAATTTGTCACTGTTTCCACTTTTTTCCCCTTCTGTTCACCATGAAGTAATGGGACTGATGTCATGATCTTAGTTTATTTAATGTTGAGTTTCAAGCCAGCTTTTTCACTCTCTTCTTTCATCCTCATCAAGAGGCTCTTTAGGTCCTCTTCACTTTCTGCCATTAGAGTGGTGTCAGAATACATATATACAAATTACATTTATATGACTTTGAGAGTAGGTAAAGCCAAACCACTGTAAAGAAACCCTCATAAGGCATGAGAAAATAGGTGTATTTTATATCTTGGCTGGGATGTTGGTTAGTCAGCTGTGGACATGTGTCAAAACTCAGTATAATTCCACACTTGATGATTTCCATACTGTAATTCCCTTAATGTAAGTTTTACTTCGATATTAAAATGTTTTAAAAATAAACCAGTGGCAACACAGTGAAAAAAACTTAGCAATGACCACATATGCCAGATCTATAACTATGTACGCATGTGGGGGAAAAGATACACAAGTATCACAGTAAGAAGCCTAACTGGGCAAACAAGAGACCTGCAGTGCAGAAGCAGAGACCAGTGTCCAACAGGAAGGAAACCCATCACCGAGGCAGAGAAGTGGGCGTCTGCAGTCATCTGACCCCACACCAGTGCCAGGGGCCTCTCCCTGGATGGCCTGGACACAGTCTGAAATCCACAAACAGAAGGAACACAGGGCTCTCAGTGGGGAGAGAGGCACAGGTGACTTTACCTATATCTCACCTATTCTCTCTACATAATATTTGAAAATACCATGAAAGACCAGCTGCAGAAGCTGAGATGTATTCGTGGGGCAGTCAGTCTTCAAATACAACTGAGAAGCCTCATGCAGGGAGAGTAAGTCAGCTCCGTATTTGCTGACGGAAAAACACAGGCTGAAACAGATGCATGCATTATTTAAGTGGGATGAAAGGATTTCCTGACAGCAAGGGCTGTTCAATACTGCAGTGAATTATGACACCTCTGTCACTGGAGACGTGGAAGAATCCAACTTCTCACAAGATGAGTTCTGCCAAAAGACAAAGGAAGACAGGACATCCTGTGATCTCGATGACTCCTATGGCTACCAGACCATCCGAGAGGGTGCTTTCATTCCTGCTGGCTGTCTCTGTTCCCTTTCCAGGTATGGGCTCTCCAGCATGCGGAAAGGACGAGGTGTGGGCAGGGTCACTGGTGGCACATTTGGGAAGAAGACCCCTGGGATGTGGAGGACCTAACTGTGGCCACAGCACCGCGGGGTCCAGGTTACAGGAGAGCTGCGGCAGCTCGGCTGTGGGCCACACACACTCGGCCCTTCCTCTCTCCACGTGTGCTTTCCATGCGAAAGTGACCCATAATGTGCCTGTCACAGTCACTGCTTTCCAAAGGACTGCTCTGCTGGCTGAGCCAGTGTGAAGACGGCACGTGATCACAAAGCATGACACTCTCTGACTATGGAACAGTCTACTCTAAGGGTGGAAAGTCAACCCTGGGAACCCAGACAGTACTATCAACATCTTCAATAAGGAAACAAACTCTTAGGTGCAAAAGCTTTGGGATTTGGGCTTTCAACAAGAATTCAAAGTACAATCTTCTGGCCTTTTGAACTAAGCTCTTTCACCTTTGACTAAGTCTGTCTTAATAGGATGCTTAAAATACTTAATATTCTGTGGGTGAGATGAGTGTTACTGAAAAACACTGTCTTTATGCCTTAATTTCTCCAAATATACGATGATATAAGAGGAAAAGAAATAGCCATGTACAATAAATAATTTTTATCAATAGCAGATTATTATTTTGAAACAAGCGATTTTATTGAAGCACTCTTTAAAAAAAAACAACAGTATTCCAATTCAAGTATAATGATTTCCAAAAATAAGAAATAAGAGAAACTTAAAAGGAAAGATTTACTAAGACACTTCTGATAAGCCCAAATCTAACTCTTCTATCTTACTCTAAATAACCAAACAATAGAATATGAATTAAAGGTATTTTCAACCAAAATGAGTGGCTCAGATGGTAAAGAATCTGCCTGCAATTCGGAAAACACAGGTTTGATCCCTGGGTAGGGAAGGTCCCCTGGAGAAGGGAATGGGTACCCACTCCAGTATTCTTGCCTGGGAAATCCCACGGACAGAGGAGTCTGGCAAGCTACAGTCCAGAGAGTCACAAAGAGTCAGACACGACTGAGCAACTAACATTCAACCAAAATAAATCATGAAGAGATAAATTATTTTTTATATTTCTAGATGAGAATGAGATGGCTGGATGGCATCACCAACTCGATGAGTTTGAGTGAACTCCAGGAGTTGGTGATGGACAGGGAGGCCTGGCGTGCTGTGATTCACGGGGTCGCAAAGAGTCGGTCACGACTGAGCGACTGAACTGAACTGAAAGTTGGAGGAGACGGGGACGACAGAGAATGAGATGACTGGATGGCATCACCGACTCGATGGACATGAGTTTGAGTGAACTCCGGGAGTTGGTGGTGGACAGGGAGGCCTGGCGTGCTGTGATTCATGGGGTCGCAAATAGTCGGACATGACTGAGCAACTGAACTGAACTGAACTGAAGGGAAGGACTAATGCTAAAGCTGAAGCTCCAATACTTTGGCCACCTCATGCGACGAGTTGACTCACTGGAAAAGACTCTGAAGCTGGGAGGGATTGGCGGCAGGAGGAGAAGGGGACGACAGAGAATGAGATGGCTGGATGGCATCACCGACTCGATGGACATGAGTTTGAGTGAACTCCGGGAGTTGGTGATGAACAGGGAGGCCTGGCGTGCTGTGATTCATGGGGTCGCAAAGAGTCGGTCACGACTGAGCGACTGAACTGAACTGAACTGAAACATATAGCAGCAAGTATAAGTTAAGCAAGACTACTTGTAATAAGCATTTAATACATACGGCATTTTTTTCATACTGTTCCTGGGGTTCTCAAGGCAAGAATACTGGAGTGGTTTGCCAGTCCCTCCTCCAGTGGACCATGTTTTGTCACTGGAAAAGACACTGATGCTGGGAAAGATTGAGGGCAGGACGAGAAGAGGAAGACAGAGGATGAGATGGTTGGATAGTATCACAGACAATGGACATGAATTTGAGCAAACTCCAGGAGACAGTGAAGGACAGGGAAGCCTGGTGTGCTGCAGATCATGGGGTTGCAGTAACTCGGATACAACTTAGCAACTGAACAACAACAACATATGGCATAAGAAGATAACTGATCATTCTAGCTGCATTCACAATAAAATCTGAGATGAGAAATTTGATCATTTGAGATGGCCATGGGAATGGATTCAATTATAGCTAAAAATCTACTAAATATCTACTACATATCTATGTTTTTAAATGTGCTATAATTGAATGTTTCTTTGGGTAAAGCAACTAGGTTGTCCTGTCCACAGGCTGTGAGCACAGTGAGACCAGGGCCAGGTCTCCCATTCGCATTCTGACAGCCCAGTGGGCAGACCAGAATCAACTCACTGGATTTCACGCCAAGAGATCTACCACGCCCATCTTGTTAAAATTATCATTTCTATCAGATCAGGCTTTTTCCAATTCCCTTCCAGCAAACTCGGTTCAAACTCTTCTCCTGACACTTAAGATCTCAAACAATTTTCTCAAACACTTCATCCTCCTTTCTCAGTAGGGATCCAATATTCTAACTCCCTAGTCCCTAACACAGTCTCTCCCCACCGCCAGCCCGGGATATTTCTCTGACACTCTCTCCATATGAAGAGCCCTCTTCCCCAGACCCCACGTCCACTTGTCAGAAGCCCATTTACAAGACACAACTAAAATGCAACAGTGTCCAATCCCTTTCTTATTCCTTAACAGAGATGTACATCTCCTTCTGGACCCCAGACGGTTGTCTACGGTTCCCTGTTGGCTTAACTGCACCTTTTAAATATACACTTGCATTCTTAGCTAGTAACAGTATGAGATGTAAAACACTCTGAGGGCAGGGATAGTCTCTGACACGCTCCTGAGCCCCTGCAGGGCCCAGCTCTGGGCCTTACACACAGTAAGTGCATTTGCTGAAAGACGAGGCCCCTTCTCCCCACACCCTTTCACAGCAACCTCACAATCCTAACAGAGGAGAGGCGTTTCTGCCTGCTCCCCCCCACCCGCCTCATACCCTCTGGCCAAGTCACCAGGGAGTGTCTCGTGTCCTACAACCAGGAATTCTGCGTAAGAAGTCAGTGGGGTGGCCCAGGTACTGTCCGCTGATATGCAACAACCCAACAGGTCAGGGCACTGAGACGGGCATCTGCTTGTACTCTGGTTGTTTTATCTGATCTAGGCAAGGAAATCAAAGGAAGAGAAGCAAATCAAGGCAGTGTGCAGTCGTGGCTAAACACAGGTGTTTACTTGCCTGAGTCCCTGGTGGCTCAGATGGTAAAGAATCTGCCTGCAATGTAGGAGACCCAGGTTCGATCCTTGGCTCCAGAGGATCCCTGGAGAAGGACACAGCAACCCACTCCAGTATTCCTGCCTTGGAAATCCCATGAACAGAGGAGTCTGGTGGGCTGCAACCCATGGGGTCACAAAGAGTCAGACACAAGTGAGTGACTAACACACAGTGGTTCTAGAAAAAGAGGGAAAACAAGCATTTAGTTTAGTTTGGTTGCTCAGTCATGTCCGACTCAGCCCATATGACCTCATGGACTGCAGCACGCTAGGCTTCCCTGTCCATCACCAACTCCCGGAGCTTGCTCAAACTCCTGTCCATCAAGTTAGTGATGCCATCCAACCACCTCATCGTCTGTTGTCCCCTTATCCTCCTGCCTTCATTCTTTCCCAGCATCAGGGACTTTTTTAATGAGTCAGTTCCTCACATCAAGTGGCCGAAGTATTGGAGCTTCAGTTTCACCATCAGTCCTTCCAATGAATATTCAGGACTGACTTCCTTTAGGATTGACTGATTTGATTTCCTTGCAGTCCAAGGGACTCTCAAGAGTCTTCAACACCACAGTTCAAAAGCATCAATTCTTTGGTGCTCAACTTTACGGTCCAACCCTCACATCTATAGGTGACTACTGGAAAAACCAGAGCTTTATCTATATGGACCTTTGTTGGCAAAGTGATGTCACTGCTTTTTAATATGCTGTCTAGATTTGTCATAGCTTTTCTTCCAAGGAAGCAAGCATCTTCCCAGGAGCCATTTTATGGCTGCAGTCACCACCTGCAGTGACTTTGGAGCCCAAGAAAATAAAGTCTGTCACTGTTTCCATTGTTTCCCCATCTATTTGCCATGAAGTGATGGGACCCGATGCCATGATCTTTGTTTTTTGAATGTTGAGTTTTAAGCCAGCTTTTTCACTCTCCTCTTTCACCTTCATCAAGAGACTCTTTAGTTCCTCTTTGCTTTCTGCCGTAAAAGTGGTGTTATCTGCATATCTGAGGTTATTGATATTTCTCCCAGCAATCTTGATTCCAGCCTGTGCCTCATCCAGCCCGGCATTTCACATGATGTACTCTGCATATAAGTTAAATAAGCAGGGTGACAATATACAGCCTTGACATACTCCTTTCCCAATTTGGAACCAGACTGTTGTTCCATGTCCAGTTCTTGACCTGCATATAGATTTCTCAGGAGGCAGGTAAGGTGGTCTGGTATTCCCATCTCTTGAAAAATTTTCCACAGTTTGCTGTGATCCACACAGTCAAAGTCAGTGAGACAGAAGTAGCTATTTTTCTGAAATTCTCTTGCTTTTTCTATGATCCAACGGATGTTGGCAATTTGATCTCTGGTCCCTCTGCCTTTTCTAAATCCAGATTGAACATATGAAGTTCCAGGTTCACATACTGTTGAAACCTAGCTTGGAGAATTTTGAGCATTACTTTGCTAGCATGTGAGGTGGCTACAACTGTGCGGTAGTTTGAACATTCTTTGGCATTGTCTTTCTCTGGGATTGGAATGAAAACTGACCTTTTCCAGCAAACACGTATTAGCATACCAGAAATTTTTAAGAACTCAGAGAAGAAGACTTGAAAGCAAGTGAAATCAGGAACATTTCAGTGGCTGTAAATGGGTGAATTTTATTAGTATGTGAACTATATCTCAAACCGAAAGTTATTAGTTGATATCTGAAAAAGTAAAAAACAAACCAAAAAGCCTTTGGTGTGAGTAGTCAAATTATACTCACTTTTAAAATAGTCAAACTCTTTTTATCAAAACTTGTAAATACACTAAAAGCATTTCAATGGCTGGATAGAAAAATATCTAAGGCAGGGCTAATGATGAAGATGGTGAGTGTCCCACTCTCCCAAAGTAACAGAAGCAAAAGCAAAGACAAACACATGAGACCAACCTACACTCATATGCTTCTGCGCGGCAAAGGAAACTGTCGACAAAATAAAAGACAACCTACAGCCTGGGGAAAAAATATCTGCAAACGATGCATCCGAAAAGGGCTTAGTTTCCCAAATACACAAACAGCTCATATTCAAAAACTGAGCAACCCAACAAAAAATGGGCAGATCTAAATAGACATTTCTCCAAAGAAGACATGAAGATGGCTAATGGGAACATGATAAGATGCTCAACACTGCTAATTACTAGAGAAACGCAGATCAGAAGAACAATGAGGCACCACCTCATGCAGGTCAGAATGGCCATTATCAACTACTCTACAAATAACAAATGCTGGAGAGGGTGTGGAGAAAGGGAAAACCACAGCATACTGCTGGTGTGGATGTAAACTGGCGCACCCACTACGGAGAACAGTATGCTGCTGCTGCTATGTCACTTCAGTCGTGTCCGACTCTGTGCGACCCCATAGACGGAAGCCCACCAGGCTCCCCCGTCCCTGGGATTCTCCAGGCAAGAACACTGGAGTGGGTTGCCATTTCCTTCTCCAATGTGTGAAAGTGAAAAGTGAAAGTGAAGTCGCTCAGTCGTGTCCTACTCCTAGTGACCCCATGGACTGCAGCCTACCAGGCTCCTCCGTCCATGGGATTTTCCAGGCAAGAGTACTGGAGTGGCTTGCCATTGCCTTCTCCGGGAGAACAGTATGAAGGTTCCCTAAAAACTAAAAGGAGAATTACCACATAATCTAGCAATCCTACTCCTGGGCATACACCTGGAGAAAACCATGGTTTGAAAAGACACATGCACCCAAGTGTTCACAGCAGCACTATTCACAACAGCCAGGATATGGAAGGAACCTCCCTGAATGTCCATCAGCAGATGAGTGGAAAAGAAGATGTGGAATCTATATAGATACACACACACATACATACACATGTTCACATATATCTATCTGTCTTACTCAGCCACTAGAGAGAATGAAACGGTGCCGTCTGCAGTAGCGCGGATAGCCCCAGAGACGACCACACTGCGTGAAGGAAGACAGACACGCATGTCATAGGTCACTTACACACGTGATCTAAAAGATGATGCAGATGAGCTTATTCACAAGACAGAGACAGACTAACACAGAAAACAAACTGATGGTCCCCAACGGGGCAAGCAGGGAGGGACAAACTGCGAGTGTGAGATTAAGGGATGCAAACTACTCTATCTAATACAGATGAACAGTGAGGACAGGGCACTATGCTCAGTATCTTATGAAAACCATGATCAGAAACTCTTAGCCAGCTAACCTGCTCCTTATGTGCACGGACAAAACAAAGACATCTTTGAACACACAAAATCTCAGGAGGTTTATGCCCTGTGCAGTTCAGATGAAAAAAAATTATTCCAGGAAGCAACTGCTATGCAAACCTGCACCCACTCACTAGAGAGATGACACGTGATGCAAGAAATGTGACTCCCATATGACTGGGGAGAGATGAGGAAAACGGAAAGAAAAGTGAAGAAGACCCACCAGACAGAGGAGCCGGACCCATCCCACCTGCAGTGGGGCAGGACCCCCGACACAGGTTGTGTGTCCTTCTTCATGGACCCAGATCCACTGCAGTGGCTAATGGTTATTTAAACCCAACACGGCAAGTGCTGTTTTTATGGGGTTTCAATTTTTAGAATTAATCTCCACACACAGCAAAGAAGCCTTAATTAGAGCCACAGAAGGGAATGCTATCAACTCTAATAATGCAAAAGAAAAATTCATAAGCTGAACAAAAACCAGCTGTTCAGGAAGAGGAGGTAGGAGGTGGGAGAAGACGTCTGAATTTTATGACAGGGTATCTGAAATTGATACTGTCTAAGGCTCAGCAATCAAGAAATGGAAGCATCTTCTAAGGCTGTACAGGTAACCAGCAGAACTGCAGAAAACAGAGTAAGCATCTACCTCTGGAATTTAGGACTAGCTATGAAAGGACAAATACTTGTATTTTGTCCACTTGCTGTGAACAATACACTTGTATCTTCTGCTGTGTGGTTGCATATTTTCTACCATGAATAGGTACAACTTCAAAGACAAAATGCATAAGAAAAAGGAAGGCAGTGTATAAAGTTCAAAGGTACTCACTATAAATTGTAGTACACTGTCTTGTTTTTTAACATTCAAAGATGATGAATAACACAGAAGATGACCCTACACTGACAACCTCACTTCAGAAATCAAGCACTGTAAATAGCATTTACATTTTTCTTCACCAACCATATAGTAGCCTTTAAAAGAAAATGAAGGGAAGCTGGTGAACCCCAAACAGGCCCCCCTCACGGCCAGCTCCAGGCCCCCCTCACTGATGAGGATATTCAGTTGCACAAATCGTCGACTCTCGCACATTAACGCAGTATCAGCACAATGCCAGTAACAGGCTCACTTCACCCGCTTGTCATTCAGGCTCCGTCTCTCACAATAAATACAGTTTTTAGTTTGCTGTGCTAATAATTTCCTTTACGGACAGAGAAAAGGAGCATATGCAGACAATAAGTTTAGCTGTTTAAAAATGGGGGGAGGGGGCCTAAGCTGTGTCCACGATCATGCTCCTCACTTCCCTGCAAGAACTTCTGGCGATCCCATTGGCATGACTTCACAGTGAGGGTTGACCTCTGGTTGCTGCAGACCACAAGAAGCGGCAGAATGAACAGTCTAGCTTTGAAGAAAATACAAACGTACACACCTTCCCTCCGCTCAAAAAGGGTTATTAGTTACTAACTGCTGAGAAACATGGCGGTCACTTGACATGTGAACTTCAGAAACCAACGTGTACTCCTGATGACCAAGTCTCTAGTCGCTGACAAGCTCCTTTAAACAGGGGCATGCAGAGGTGACACAAGAGGAATTCTTAGAACCACAGTCACAAACACTTGGCTCATCAGAAAGAGGAGGCTTTCAGGCGTTTCACACAGAGCCACTGTTTGCTCAGGAAGTCCTGTGGAGACAGCAGCAAGCCCACCGCACCGCCGTCGCCGACCTGAGTGCCAGGATGCAGCGCCACACTTCAGCGTTCACGCCTCCTGCGTCTCGGGCCGGAATCACAGGTGAGGGCATCACAGGTCCTCGCACAGAAGTGAGGAGTGTGACTGTGGCGACACGTGGGTCCCCTTCTTAAACAACGAGACTTCGGTTTTCACGTGCTGTTCCTTTACCTTCACAACGGAGCACCTCGTTCCTTCTCTGTATCCCAGCTTAAGGGGAGTATTAGTAACGTGGCCTCTAACTACACAAGGTGAATGGTCTAGAACCATGCTGCTGCTGCTGCTAAGTCACCTCAGTCATGTCCGACCTGTGTGACCCCATAGACGGCATCCCACCAGGCTCCCCCGTCCCTGGGATTCTCCAGGCAAGAACACTGGAGTGGGTTGCCATTTCCTTCTCCAGTGCATGAAAGTGGAAAGTGAAGTCGCTCAGTCGCTCAGTCGTGTCCGACTCTTCGCGACCCCATGGACTGCAGCCCACCAGGCTCCTCCGCCCATGGGATTTTCCAGGCAACAGAGTTAGAAGGCCTTAAAAGGGGACTTCCCTGGTGGTACACCGGGTGAGAGTCCACCTGTCAATGGTTTGATCCTTGGTCTGGGGAGAGCTCACACGCTGAAGAGCAGCTAAGCCCGTGCACTTAGAGCCCGTGCTCCAGACGAGAAGCCTGTGCACTGCAAGGAGAGGAAGGCTGGCAGCGGGGAAGACCCAGCACAGCCAAACGTATGTAAATAAGTGAAAGAAGCACTCCAAAGGCTCGGGAGAAGAGAGCTGCAAAGGGAAGACGACAACAGGACCAGCTGAGCACTGACAATGCACGCTCCACGCTCGCAACAGCCAGCACGTCAGGAAGCACCATTATCCCCACTAAAGAAATGAAGAAAGAAGGAAAGTGAAGTCGCTCAGTCGTGTCCAACTCTTTGTGACCCCATGGACTGTAGTCCCCCAGGCTCCTCTGTCCGTGGGATTTTCCAGGCAAGAATGCTGGAGTGGGTTGCCCTTTCCTTCTCCAGGGGATTTTCCCAGCCCAGGGATTCAACCTGGGTCTCCTGCATTGCAGACAGAGGCTTTACCGTCTGAGCCACCAGGGAAACCCTATTCCCACTAAAGGGCTACAGAAACCAAAGCTGTAGTGACTGGTGCGATTTGATGCCAAAGCTCACACTCACCTCAGCCTTTACAAGCCTGACAGGGTGATGTTAAAGACCAGTATTACATTTATTCTTCATGTGCAGCTGCTGGGCCTAAAGCTAAAGGGACGTCACGATAGGCCAAGCTCACTGGGGGTAGAAGGTTTTCCCCACAACAGCTCCAGGCCAACAGCGAGGACTCAGGGAGGGGCTGGCGGCCCCGCCCATCAGCATCCAGCCCCAGCTGCACACGGCCCCTCTCAGCTGCATTCCTCAACAAGAAACTGGAGCCTATTATACACAGTGAATAAGCAAAAGAGACACAGATGTATAGAACAGTCTTTTGGACTCTGTGGGAGGGTGAGGGTGGGAGGATTTGGGAGAATGGCGTTGAAACATGTATATTATCATATGTGAAATGAATCGCCAGTCCATGTTCGATGCATGAGACAGGGTGCTCAGGCCTGGTGCACTGGGATGACCCTGAGGGATGGGGAGGGAGGTGGGAGGGGGATTCAGGATGGGGAACACATGTACACCCATGGCGGACTCATGTCAATGTATGGCAAAACCAATACAATATTGTAAAGTAATTAGCCTCCAATTAAATTTTTTTTCAAAAGGAAAAAAAAAAAAGACACGTCTCCTTTTCAACCCAAACACCTACTCCAAACCCACAGCCAAGAACACTGCCGACGTCTGCCGCTTTTCACAGGGGTGTCACACTGGAAAGGACAATGAGCCACGGCTATGTACAGTGTGTCTGTGTCGCCCTGTCATTCTGAGGTTGAACAGCAGTGTCAGGCATCCTGCACCAGTTCCCACCGGCTGCCTGCTGGACACAAATGGACTGAAGAGAAGTCTTTGCCCAACTTTTTGTCCTCCAATGTTAAACTCTTTCGAAAAACAGATGTTTTATCAAAGATTTCCTCAGCTTGTACCCTACAGATCTTTATAAACAGCCACTTGGACCAAGGAGATATTTTTCATTTCTATTTAAATAAGAAGATAAAAACTAAAAAAATGACAGCATTTGCAAGAATGGAAAAAAAGTTATAAAATCAAGCACTGAAAGATCTCCATGCTGATCTTAACAAACACACAATAAATTTGTAAATGCAAGGAAAGTTTATTTAAACACAAAAGAACATTCATAACCCATTGTATATGTCCACATCACTAAGAGGATTACTCTGATATGAGCTATTTTATATATTTTACATAGTCAGGAAGATCCCTTGCAGAAGGAAATAGCAACCTACTCCTGTATTCTTGCCTGAAGAATTCCATGGACAGAGAAGCCTGGTGGACTACAGTCCATGGGGTTGCAAAGAGTCGGACACGACTGAGCGACTTTCACTCAAGCCATTTTACAAGTTAATAATTTTATAATGAGGCACATTTCATAGAAAAAGCATGAGAATTCCAGAAAAACATCTACTTCTGTATCACTGACAATGCTAAAGCCTTTGACTGCGTAGACCATAAAAAAACTGTGGAAAATTCTAAGAGATGGGACCACCAGACCACCTTATCTGCCTCCTGAGAAACCTGTATGCAGGTCAGAAGCAACGGTTAGAACCGGACATGGAACAACGGACTGGTTTCAAATTGGGAAAGCAGTACGTCAAGGCAGTATATTGTCATCCTGCTTATTTAACTGACATGCAGAGTACATCACGTGAAATGCTGGGTTGGATGAAGCACAAGCTGGAATCAAGATTGCCAGGAGAAATATCAATAACCTCAGTTATGCAGATGACACCACCCTCATGGCAGAAAGTGAAGAGGAACTAAAAAGCCTCTTGATGAAAGTGAAAGAGGAGAGTGAAAAAACTGGCTTAAAACTCAGCATTCAAAACACTAAAATTATGGCATATGATCCTATCACTTCATGGGAAACATCGTTCAGTCGCGAAGTCATGTCCAATTCTTTGTGACCCCATGGACTCCAGCATGTCATGGCAAATAGATGGGGGAACAATGGAAACAGTGACAGACTTTATTTTCTTGGGCTCCAACATCACTGAGGATGGTAACTGCAGCCATGAAATTAAAACACACTTGCTCCTTGGAAGAAAAGCTATAACAAATCTAGACATGGTATTAAAAAGCAGAGACATCACTTTGCCAACAGAGGGCCATACAGTAGTCAAAGCTACAGTTTTTCGAGTAGTCGTGTATGGATGTGAGTGTTTGACCATAAAGAAGGCTGAGCACCAAAGTACTGGTACTTTCAAACTGTGGTGCTAGAGAAGACTCTTGAGAGCCTCTTGGACTACAAGGTGATGAAAACAGTCCATCCTAAAGGAAATCAACCCTGAATATTCATTGGAAGGACTGATGCTGAAGCTGAAGCTCCAATACTTCGGCCACCAGATGCAAAGAGCTGCCTCACTGGAAAAGAACCGATGCTGGGATAGATTGAAGGCAAAAGGAAAAGAGAGTGACAGAGGATGAGATGGTAAATGGCATCACCAACTCAGTGGATGTTAGTCTGAGCAAGCTCTGGGAGATTGTGATGGACAGGGAAGCCTGGTGTGATGCAGTCCATGGGGTCGCAGAGAGCTGGAACGACCTAGCGATTGAACAACATCATTTTGACTTCATTTGAAGTAATCTGTGTAATCTACTATTTTAAAAGTAAACTAAGTGTTAAAATGTTTTAAAATAACTCTTATTTTCAAGTTGCTTACATACATGGAGACCAGTTTCCATGAAGTTAAGGGTAAGAAAACAGACAAAAGATTCTAAACATAGTTTCATTCATACAGTTCCCTGAGTGACTGAATAGCAAATATCACGTGTGCATGGGCTGAACACATACACAGATACTCACAAAGCTGATGGGTAAAGGCATTAAAGCCTTGGTTCTCACAGACAGTGTCCGTGAGAGTTAAATTTTAGAAACAATGAACCTGATCCCTCTTCGGAGGCACAGATTCACAGGGTGCTGCTGCTGGAAGGAACCCACACAATTATTTAGCCCAACTCCAGCATACTGGGGCAAAAAGACAAATCTAATGCCAATATCACACAGCTGGTCAGTGCCAAAGCCAGGACCCTAAACCCTGAGATGTTGCTTTAGGGGGCCAACAAGACTTGGCAAAGGTGCTGTTCAGAGCCTTCAGCTGGGGTGCTTGTCCTGGACTGAGTGGGCCACAGGTAATCACAGGATAATCAGAAACATTCCCACAGAGCTGGGAGGCAGAGGCAGCGGTGATGGGGGGGATGCTGCCGGCTTTGGACATGATACACTGGCTGCGCCTCACAGGTGGGAAGGTGGAGGGGGTCCCCCGGCCCAGGGCTGCATGGCCTCCAGACCGAGGAAAAGGCAGGAAACGTTCTTGGAGCGTCCCGGGAGCGCTTGGGCTCAGCCCAGGGAGACTGACCTACCGAACTGTAAGGAAATAAATTTGCATTGTTTCAGCCCGAAGTTTCTGGTGATCCACTGCAGGAACAAGAAAGCCAACACCGCACGTGAACCCAGAGCTAACCCTCGCTCCCCCAGCCAGCCCAAGGAGGTACAAGGCCACAGGGGACAGGTGCGGCCCCCATCTCATCGCTGTGGGGACTCCCCATACTGCCCGGGTCATACGAGGACAGCAGGCAGTGCTGCGGGGCTCACGGCCAGGGGAGACGGATGCTGGGGGCCCGGCCCAGAGATGGCCCCACGCAACGCCAGGCAAGGCCACCCTCTGTTTACCTTAGCTCATTCTTGGAACTGTGTTTGCTTCCAAGTGAAATACGATTTACTTTGAATACATTTTAATGTTCTACTTCAAAGAGTTGGTTGGACCTTCCAAACAGCATCTTATCAGAACTTTGTATTTTTTTTTCCCTAAAATTTATTCCTCCCACTAAGCTGCAGCAGAAGCCTCGGTGGTGACCCCAGATCACCGTGTGGACACAGAGCCCTCTGACTGCCGTCTGCTGTCAGCGTCCTAGAGGTGAGGCGGCGGCGGACCCCTCGCCTGCACGCAGAGCAGCCCCTAAGCTGCCCCCCAGCCTCAGCCCTGGCATGGATTGCCTCACAGCTCTGAGCCCAGGGGCCAGGACGCCACATGCAGCACAGCAAGGGCCGAGGAGGCAGACGCAGCCCAGGCAGCCTGAGCGGCTCCACCCTCCACATCCGACGCGCTGCTGCTCGGCCTGGGCTGTCCCCGAAGAATGAAGCAGTGAGGGAAGAGGGTCAACCGAGCACCTGCTGAGGAGAAGCGTGTGTCAGCCAGGCTCTCCCAAGCCCCACTCGTGTGACCCACCTCCCGACTCCAGCCGTCACCCGACTTGCCCACTACAGTGGATACAGGTCACTCTGCGCCCTGCGCCATCAGGGACGCTAACAACCACCGCCCAGCTCGGGGCTTAAACGCATGGCCAGAGAGCAAGGTGGGCACCCCGCACACCGAGACCCACGGGGTCTCATCCCAGCGCTTCCCCAGCCTCATCTGGTTTTGTTTTCCTTTACTTGCTTTAGGCTTTGGTTGTCGCTCTCGTCTACCCAAGTGAATAAGATTCAGCAGAAGCACCTCAAATACGCTGTGAGACAGTGAAAAATACTAATTTACATCAGATTCCTGTGCACGTGGAACAAACTCAGATGCTTTTACTCTTTGTCTCAATAGATTTTAACATAATCACTGTCCCTTCTGGCTCCTCAGGTGGGGCAGTGGTAAATAATCTGCCTACAATGTACCAGATACAGGAGATATGGTTTGATCCCTGGGTCCAGAAAGATCCCCTGGAGGAGGAAATGGCAACCCACTCCAGTGTTCCTGCCTGGAGCATCCCATGGACAGAGGCTCCTGGCAGGCCCACTCTCTCCTCCCTGATGTGGCTGGTACCCATCTCCTCCCCGCTCCACACCTGGTGTCCCAGGTCCAAAATTCCCTGAGCAAATGTTCACTTTGGAAAAACCTGTTAATAGAGGACTCTGAAGATTAATACGTTCTTTCAGGTAGAAGGAGGTTAAACTCATGGTGAAATATGAGGCACCCTGACGATACACAAATGTGTAAAAAATGGTTCAGTTCAATTCAGTTCAGTCGCTCAGTCGTGTCCAACTCTCTGCAACCCCATGAATCACAGCACGCCAGGCCTCCCTGTCCATCACCAACTCCCGGAGTTCACTCAAACTCATGTCCACAGAGTCGGTGATGCCATCCAGCCATCTCATTCTCCATCGTCCCCTTCTCCTCCCGCCCCCAACCTTTCCCAGCAAACCGCATCCTTTTTATCCAGTCATCTGCTGATGGACACTTAGGTTGCTTCCATGTCTGAGCTATTGTGAATAGTGCTGCTGTGAGCACTGGGGTGCATGTACCTTTTCAAATTAGAATTTTCTCCACATATATGCCCAGGAGTAGAGTTGCCAGATCATATGGTAACTCTATTTTTAGTTTTCTGAGGAAGCCTCATACTATTCTCCATAGTGAGGCACCGATTTACGTTCCCTCCACCAGTGCAGGAGCGTTCCCTTTTCTCCATACCCTCCTCAGCATTCATCATTTGTAGACTTTTTAAAAGGGCCATTCTGAGCAGTGGACGTGGTGTCTCATTGCAGTTTTGATTCGCATTTCTCAAATAATTAGCAATGTTGAGCATCTCTTCATGTGCCTATTGGCCATCTGTATGTCTTCCCTGGAGAAGGGTCTGCCTAGGTCTTCTGCCCATTTTTGAGTAAGATTGTTTTTTTCTGTTGTTGTTGCTGTTGAGCTGCATAAACTGCTGGTATATTTTAGAGATTAATCCCTTGTTGGTCACATCATTTGCAAATATTTTCTCCCATTCTGTGAGTCATCTTTTCATTTTGTTTATGGTTTCCTAAAAAGCCTCTTGATGAAAGTGAAAGAGGAGAGTGAAAAGGTTGGCTTGAAGCTCAACATTCAGAAAACAAACATCATGGCATCTGGTCCCATAACTTCATGGGAAATAGATGGGGAAACAATGGAAACAGTGTCAGGCTTTATTTTTGGGGGCTCCAAAATCACTGAGGATGCTGATTGCAGCCATGAAATTAAAAGACACTTACTCCTTGGAAGGAAAGTTATGACCAACCTAGATAGCATATTGAAAAGCAGAGACATTACTTTGCCAACCAAGGTCCATCTAGTCAGTTCAGTTCAGTTCAGTTCAGTCGCTCAGTCGTGTCCGACTCTCTGCGACCCCATGAATCACAGCACGCCAGGCCTCCCTGTCCATCACCAACTCCCGAAGTTCACTCAAACTCATGTCCACAGAGTCGGTGATGCCATCCAGCCATCTCATTCTCCGTCGTCCCCTTCTCCTCCCGCCCCCAACCTTTCCCAGCATCAGAGTCTTTTCCAGTGAGTCAACTCGTCGCATCAGGTGGCCAAAGTATTGCAGCTTCAGCTTTAGCATCAGTCCCTCCAATGAACATCCAGGATTGATCTCCTTTAGAATGGACTGGTTGGATCTCCTTGCAGTATAAGGGACTCTCAAGAGTCTTCTCCAACACCACAGTTCAAAAGCATCGATTCTTCGGCGATCAGCTTTCTTCACAGTCCAACTCTCACATCCATACATGACCACGGGAAAAACCATTGCCTTGACTAGACAGACCTTGGTCGGCAAAGTAATGTCTCTGCTTTTTAATATACTATCAAGGTTGGTCATAACTTTCCTTCCAAGGAGCAAGCGTCTTTTAATTTCATGGCTGCAATCTAGTCCTGTGAAGCAGGACCCCTGTGTCAGCACATGCATAATTAAGATGCCAAAACATCCTCTCTTCCAAAGTATTCTTAATTTCCTACCTAACGTCACCTTGAAATTTCAAAACTCCTCAAAAACATGACATAACCAACCTTCACAATTTACAATAAAGGAGATACTTCATTTGTCCCAATCAAGACTCGTGTGGGATCTTCAGGTGTAGTCTTGCTCTAATGTGACTTACAAAGGGCTTATGGGAAAAGTGTCTCCTGTACACAAGTGACTGCTTTGGGTCCCTGTTAATGACTACACTCCTTTCTTGCTGAAGGACAGAAAGGAGGCAGGTCTAGGCCTCAGACAGCCCCTCCACCTCCCTAAAGAGCTACAGCATAGGTCAGTAGGCAAGGAACAGCTTTTTTCTGCCACCAAAAGAAAGGACAAAGGTGGCTTTTAGTAGTGCTTTCCAAGACTTTTTAATAACTGCTCAAAAAAATTTTTTTATGTCAACAAGAAACAAATGAGTTCAGACATGACTGCTTGTTGGAAGCCTTTGCCAAGAGAAGAAGTATGTAGAAAAGGGATGGTTCATTTCTATAACATCACAAAGTTTATGAGCGTACAAAGCTCGAGCTGACAGGTTTTGTCCATTAGCAGGGCTCAAAGGAAGGTTTGTTTGTTTTTAAAAGCAATAAAAGCTCATGTCATTACTTCTGCCTGAATCTGTGACCAGCGGTGGGGGTGAGCACTGAGAGCCTGAGCACAGCTGCTGGTGACACGCAGACCGTCACTCGTGGAGGCCCCAGACCCGAGCACCCTGTGGGCAGGCGGACCGTGACCCCACCACGCCTCCAAAGACCGCCTGCCGGAGCAGGAGTTCTCCCAGGGAGCCACCTGCATCTTCCCAAACTGACTACTGACAGCGTCACACCAGTGCTCTGTAGTCAAACCTAAATACTGACATGTTTCCAGCTCCACTGGCAATGCCAGGCACCTCACATGGGCACACACCCACACACGCCTGACCCTGAAGCTGGAAGTTTCTAGAAAACCAGACAGTGAGGTCCTGGAGGGGAACCAATATGGGCTGTGAGGTAGGGAGTGGGAGGGTTGGGGGGGTGCCAGACCTGGGTTTCACCCCATCACAACTTCTTTGCCTCCTGAGCCTTGCCTGAGGTGAGCTGCTCTTCTCCTTTCAAGACAGTCATTCAAACTGAACAATACGATGACGTCCTGCATTCAGTGAAGGCTCAGGACCTGCACCTCAGTCCACAGCCATTACTAATGAGCCAGGAGCCACTCAGGAGGAGATGCCTATCTCTGGATGACAAGGCTGGTCCAGAAAAGATCCCTGACTTCCCTATCAGCTGGGGTAGGAGGCGCTGCTTTTTTTTTTTTTTGCATGCTGGCTCAACAAGGAATATGCCAAGACAGATCCTGGGCCCCAGGCTGTACTCTAAATTACAGCTCGGAGAGTACCACCTCCAGCGAAACCAGTGGAAAACAGCAACGAACAAGATTACACACGTAAGGGATTATCTGTAAGATAAGGCTTTCACTTCCTGACTCAAATTCTTCGTGGCTCCTCCCAGTTTTCAAGTGGTCCTAGTTACAGGACCACCAGGATGACAGCCTCCTCATTCCACATTTTTGCAAGTATGCCATCTGTGTCATCTGCTTCCTACAATGACATTTCAATTGAAAGGGACAAGTTTGCGTCATCACTACAAACAAAGCATCACTATGAACAAAAGCTAGTGGAAGTGATAGAATTCCAGTTGAGTTATTTCCAGTCATAAAAGATGATGCTGTGAAAGTGCTGCACTCAATATGCCAGCAAATTTGGAAAACTCAGCAGTGGCCACAGGACTCGAAAAGGTCAGTTTTCATTCCAATCCCTAAGAAAGGCAATGCCAAAGAATGCTCGAACTACCGCACAATTGCACTCATCTCACACGCTAGTAAAGTCATGCTCAAAATTCTCCAAGCCAGGCTTCAGCAATACGTGAACCATGAACTTCCAGATAGTCAAGCTGGTTTTAGAAAAGGCAGAGGAACCAGAGATCAAATTGCCAACATCCACTGGATCATCGAAAAAGCAAGAGAGTTCCAGAAAAACATCTATTTCTGCTTAGTGACTATGCCAAAGCCTTTGACTGTGTGGATCACAATAAACTGTGGAAAATTCTTCAAGAGATTGGAATGCCAGACCAACTGACCTGCCTCCTGAGAAATCTGTATGCAGGTCAGGAAGCCACAGTTAGAACTGGACATCAAACAACAGACTGGCTCCAAATAGGAAAAGGTGTACGTCAAGGTTGTATATTGTCACCTTGCTTATTTAACTTATATGCAGAGTACATCATGAGGAACGCTGGGCTGGAAGAAGCACAAGCTGGAATCAAGACTGCTGGGAGAAGTATCAATAACCTCAGATATGCAGATGACACCACCCTTATGGCAGAAAGCGAAGAACTAAAGAGTCTCTTGATGAAAGTGAAAGAGGAGAGTGAAAAAGTTGGCTTAAAACTCAACATTCAGAAAACTAAGATCACGGCATCTGGTTCCATCACTTCATGGGAAATAGATGGGGAAAAAGTGGCTGACTTTATTTTTGGGGGCTCCAAAATTACTGCAGATGCTGACTGCAGCCATGAAATTAAAAGACGCTTACTCCTTGGAAGGAAGGTTATGACCAACCTACACAGCATATTAAAAAGCAGAGACATTACTTTGTCAACAAAGGTCCCTCCAGTCAAGGCTATGTTTTTCCAGTGGTCATGTATGCATGTGAGAGTTGGACTATAAAGAAAGCTGATCGCCGAAGAATTGATGCTTTTGAACTGTGGTGTTGGAGAAGATTCTTGAGAGTCCCTTGGACTGCAAGGAGATCCAACCAGTCCATTCTAAAGGAGATCAGTCCTGGGTGTTCATTGGAAGGACTGATGCTAAAGCTGAAATTCCAATACTTTGGCCACCTGATGCAAAGAGCTGACTCACTGGAAAAGATCCTGATGCTGGGAAGGATTGAGGGCAGGAGGAGAAGGGGACGACAGAGGATGAGATGGCTGGATGGCATCGCCGACTAATGGACATGGGTTTGGGTGGGCTCTGGGAGTTGGTGATGGACAGGGCGGCCGGGCGTGCTGCGGTCCATGGGGTCGCAGAGAGTGGGAGAGGACTGAGCGACTGAACTGAACTGACTGATCAAGGTCTCCTTCTGTGCGTACAAAGAGGCTGTTCTTTCACAGTTCTGACACCCTAGAAGTATTCACCAGGTACGCATCAGGTGTGAAGCTCTGCACTGGACTCCACAGGTAAAATGATGTACGAGGAAGACACAGCCCGTACAGGTGGGGAGCACAGAGCTGGGCAGGGACAAATCCCAGGACAGAAGGGCCAGAAGGAAATGGTACCTTTTGACCCCAGAACGTCTCCATAGAAATATCCTATATACAACAAAGAGAGAATTCTAAAAATTTAAGAGTGAGTCGTAGTCTCAGCTGCACAGTTTAGCCGCACAGAAAAGAACTATGACTCTCGGGGAGCATCATTCTTTTCTTTCAGGAAACTATTTTAATTGAAAGGTGAACACTACTCACTGACCCTCACTCTCCAAATCGGTGGGGACAGGAAAGGAGAGGGAGGAAAAGAGCTGTGTCCGCAGGATGCAGGAGGAGGAAGCAGGCTGCATGCTAGCTGTCCACACAGTGTCACCCGGAGTGGGCTGGGCCCCTATGCAAGCAGTGCTGCCCCGACACGGAGCCCATGTGGAGGCAGAGGGGCCGTGCCGAGGGATAGGGACTGGGGAGCGATGCAGGCCCCTTTAGAGAACACCGGGGGAGGGAGGCTGGAAATGAGTCCCCCAGGGCTGGGAAGGAAGGTAAGGATCCCTCCCCAGAGACTCCCAAGAGAGGGGACCTGTCCCGCCTTGTCCCAGCCTCTTCTCTCCAGGCTTGTGGTTGGAATTGACAACAGCAGGCTTCAGAAATGAACATGACATCCCTGACTCCAAGGCATGAGGGGAGGAAAACAGCCTTCCCAGGACCCGTTCACTCTTCAAGTGAAATCCAGCACGGTAAAGACACCTCGCGCTGGCACACACCCTTGAACCTTCCCGTCCTATCACTGGTTTCTCCAGAGACCATGGGTCCCTCCCCTACCAGGCAGCCCCATGCACCCTGCCCTGCAGCAGGGGAGAAGCCCACGGAGCCGTGAGACTGAGGGGTGGACCAAAGCCAGTACGTCCAGGAACAGGCATGCTGGGGAGCCACACACCTGTCTCCTCCATCACTTCTGGACCCCTTCCCTCATGTACAGAAAAGGATGAAAACGCAGTTGTAATCATTATAATTCACTGAACAGCTAACAGGAAAAAAGCCCACATCCCCAAACATCGACATACCCAAAATCTTTAAAGCGTTTCTGGCTTATTTAATAATTTCAACCTGCCTGCCACAGTTCAGTAAATCCTAAATGAAAAGCTTTGTGCATAAGTGGCCAGAATTGGCCAGATAATTTCTTCCATACTCCCTGTATCGGTTTTGTGTGTGTGCGACACGCTTTCAGCAAGGACTATGAAACACGTGCTCTTTTCTGCTCCAATATTCTGGCGGCTGCGTCACTAGGGAATGACTTTATCAATGGATCACTTGTAACTGACTTTTTCAATGGAATTATGTAGCTGCCTTGACATCTTCAGCAAGTTACGTATCATGGAAAAGAAAAAAAGTTTATACACACACACACAAATGAAAATTTCTGGAACTACATTTAAATTCTCTCATTCTGGTAAAGACAGCTTTGGCTTTAAAAGTTATTCTGAAGAAACTCTTCATGGTTCAAGTAGCTTTGCCAAGCGTCTAAGCTGAAACACTCTGCTTTTCACAATTCTATTTCCAGTGATGCAACATTCAAGTGCCTTCAGAATAAAGTGACCACTGATCCCAACAATGAACACAATGGCTGCCCCAAAGCACTTCAGTCAACTCAGGAGGGGCTCCCTGCGGTCAGACACATCGCACCGCAGCAGCGTGGCCTCAGCCTCCAGCACTGACACTCTGCTGGCATTTCAGCTCCTTCACAGAGCTGGTCCCCACGTGGGGCCAAGCGGGCACAGCCAGCAGGGTAGCAGGCGCTCCCTGCCCATCACACACTGGCTGAGAAGCCAGACAGGCGGAGTCCCCGCGGGGGAGGACTCAGGCACAGCGCGTGCACCAAGGCACGCCTGCCGGCCTCTCCTGTGCAGATGTTTCAAGTCAAAAATTCTCTGTTTCGAAGGCCATCGGTGCAGAATCCCAACTTAAAAATAAACCAAGTATCTCCCTGTGTCATCAGAAAAAGGAGGGCCCGCAGGGAAGAAATGAGTCATGGACCCCCTCTCCACCATGCTGAGTTTGCTGCATGCTCTCAGGCAGACTGTTTACCCTTCCCAAGTTTCTTCACAATCATGTTTCGGGCTCAAGTGAGGATGAGCAGGCAGAGCATCTGAGGCTATGCAGGGCCGCAGGGCGCCCCCGGCCACGGCCACGCTTGGACTGAAGTGTCAGCAGAAACTCAGGCTCAGCCTCCAGCAGACAAAGCATGAGGACCTCACACCCACAGTGATTTGAGGAGCCCTTTTTCTTTCGTATAAACAAGTGCCTGTGGCTATTCCTGGGCTGTTACGTTCCACTTCAGTATACAGAGATATTAAGTCTGCAAGTTAAAGCTGGTGTTCAGAACTGCTCCCATTGGGACAGACAGACCTGACCCCGCTACTAAGGATGCGACAAATGACTGAAGCTGAAGCTCCAATCCTTTGGCCACCTGTGCAAAGAGCCAACTCACTGAAAAAGACCCTGATGCTGCGAAAGACTGAGGACGGAAGAAAAGGGCGACAGAGGATGAGATGGCTGGACGGCATCACCGACTCAGTGGACGTGCGTCTGAGCGCGCTCTGGGAGATGGTGGGGGACAGGGAGGCCTGGCGTGCTGTGGTCCACGGGTCACAGAGCATCAACGCAACTGCGGGACTGAATGACAACAAAGGGTGCTCGGTCTGCTGAGTGCCCGAGTGACCATCATGGCGCGGCTCCAAGCACAAGCACGTCCTGCCACCCACGCACGGGAGGCGTGAGGCCTCCCCACGGACTGCCTGTCACCTGAATAGAAGGCCCCTGGCTCTGGGACCTGGACCGAGGACAAGGTCTCTAGAAGGTAACAGACACTCGCTGGGTGATGGAAGAAGACAGCCCAAGAGCCTCGGGACTAAATCAGCTGCTGCTGGACTAGAGACCTGAAAGAAAGAATCTTGTCCAGGTTTACGTTCCATTGATGTTACTGGGTTTTTCTCCTGCCCTTTTCCCCCTGGATATTTGGTAAAATATTTTAAAACATCTGTACTAAGGCAGCATAAAGGATGGGGATTTTCTTCGTATTCGGGCCAGAGTTACAAAGGGGACCAAGGGACTAGCTGACTCCCGGCAGTGAGCATAAGAGCTGTTGAGAACTTGTCCCGAGAGAACCTCCAAGATATGAAAAGAGAGACAGACACACACACACTCAGAGAATATGAAGTCAAGACAATTCTCCATCTAAGGACTTTCCATACAGTTCAGACAGGACTGAGTGTGCATTTTAGCCTCCTTGTTGTGAAGTAAAACACCCCCGGAGGCACACACAGACAAGAGCTGCAGCTCACAGGCCTGCCGCACCGAGGCACACGCAACCACTGCCAGTCAGGAGAAGACCCCGGCGGGGCAGGCAGCCTCCGCCTGATCTGGAAGCAAGCAGCCCCTTCCTGTCCTAAAGGCGTCTGCCATCCTGCCTCTTACCTAGGCCTGCAGCCTTACACACGATGGCTCTACAGTCCTTTACAAGATGTTACTTCAGTGAATCATGCAGTGTGTATTCTGATGTGTTAAGCTGCTTCTGCTCCATGCTACGTGTGTGAAATTTATCCGTGTGGTTACGTGTACTTGTCAGCTTATTCCTTTACGTCAATGCATAATCCATTGTATGCATATACAATCTGTCCATCTAATCTGGGTGGACATGTGTGCTCTTTCCAGGCTTTAGTTACTATAAATATGCTGTCATGAACATTCTTGAGTGTGTCTTCTGTATGAACCTCTGTTATTAATAAGTGTACACTGGGAGTGAAAGTGCTGGATCATGGTATATGCCTATCCAAACAGTTTGCACTCACACCAAATTCCTAACGTGGTTAGAGCAAGTCCGTTCCTCCCCAGGAGAGCCAGGAAGTGCCGACTGCTCCGCCTCCTCCTCACCATACATGGAGGAGTGTCACAGCATCTCATGGCAATTGGATGTCCCATTTCCCCATTTTCAAAAGCCCATGTGGCATGTGTTTTAACTCTTCATGTATTTTAATCCAACAAGACATTGTTACTATTTTATACAGTGAGTTACTAGATTTCTCTTCATAGGCATGTTTATAGTTGCATTTCTGACCAGCTGGGATAATTTTTCTACCTAAATAACCCCTCCTAATATATTCTTAGTCTAAAATCTGTTGGAAACAGAACCGTTCAATTTCTATTTCTCTGAAATGTCTTTATTCACCCACGTACTTGAAGGATATTTTTGTTGGGCAGAGAACTCTAGGTTGGCAGGTATTTTCTTTCCACAGTTTAAAGATACCACCCCATCACCTTCTGGCTTCTGCTGTTTATACTGAGAAGTCAGCTGTTGACTTAAGTGTAGCTTGGAAAGTAATTTGTCTTTATTTTCCTCCGGTTGCTTCTGATGTCTTCTCTCTGTTTTTGCTTTCATGAGTATTACAACAATATGACTTGGTAGGAGTTGTTTTTTATTTATCCTTCTTAGAGTTCACAGGATTTCTTGAGTTTGTAGATAGAAGTTATCATTTAAGTTCTGAGTCACTTCCTGTTCAAACATCATTGTGTTCCATATTGGCTCGCATCTCCTTTCAAGATTCTGTTTACAAGTACATTCAAATTTCTCACCACACCCTGTCATCTCTTGTCTGTGCTTTTCATCTTTCTGCTCTCTGTGCTTAACTTCGAGTATTTCTTTTACCTATTTTTCAGGTTGCTAAATCTGTCTTTGGTTATACCTAATCTGCTGGTTGTTTTAATTTGCAGTTCTAGAATTTTAATTTGGTTCTTATACTTCCCAGTTCTCTTGAATTCCTGTCTTTCCTTGAAAACAGTAAACCATTTGGATGAAAGTGAAAGAGGAGAGTGAAAAGGTTGGCTTGAAGCTCAACATTCAGAAAATGAAGATTATGGCATCTGGTCCCATCACTTCATGGAAAATAGATGGGGAAACAGTGGAAACAGTGTCAGGCTTTATTTTGGGGGGCTCCAAAATCACTGCAGACACTGATTGCAGCCAGGAAATTAAAAGACACTTACTCCTTGGAAGGAAAGTTATGACCAACCTAGACAGCATATTAAAAAGCAGAGACATTACTTTGCCAACAAAGGTCTGCCTAGTCAAGGCTACGGTTTTTCCAGTGGTCATGTATGGATGTGAGAGTTGGACTGTGAAGAAAGCTGATCACCAAGAATTGATGCTTTTGACCTGTGGTGTTGGAGAAGACTCTTGAGAGTCCCTTGTACTGCAAGGAGATCCAACCAGTCCATTCTAAAGGAGATTCAATCCTGGGTGTTCATTGGAAGGACTGATGCTAAAGCTGAAACTCCAATACTTTGGCCACCTCATGCGACGAGTTGACTCACTGGAAAAGACTCTGATGCTGGGAAGGATTGGGGGCGGGAGGAGAAGGGGACGACAGAGAATGAGGTGGCTGGATGGCATCACCGATCAATGGACATGAGTTTGAGTGAACTCCAGGAGTTGGTGACGGACAGGGAGGCCTGGCGTGCTGTGATTCATGGGATCGCAAAGAATGAGCGACTGAACTGAACTGAACTGAACTTGGAAGTCTGTTCCTCTTAACACCGATCCATGAAGCGTCTGCATTTTTCCACTGCTATTGTTTTTCAAGGTTTTGCTATTGTTGTCCTTCCTTCTCTAATGTTTATTTTTGATTGTCAGATGTTGTTTTTGTAAAATTGTTAGTAGAAATAATTTGAGGGCTGCTGCTGCTACTGCTAAGTCACTTCAGTCGTGTCCGACTCTGTGTGACCCCATAGACGGCAGCCCACCAGGCTCCCCCATCCCTGGGATTCTCCAGGCAAGAACACTGGAGTGGGTTGCCATTTCCTTCTCCAAAATTTGAGGGCTAGGATAACATTATATTCTTCCAGAGGGGATTTAAGCTTGTTTCTGCCAGACGCCTAAGGGACTAGGACTCTGGACTCACCCTGATGTCGTTTTAGAGAAAGAGGTGATGTGAAGCTGGGCCTCCGTCCTCCCTGATCCCGGCCCCATAATTCTTGGCTATCTTATAACCTCCCCAAAGCCTCTCAGTAGAATATTCCTAAATTTAAAGGGAATTTTTTAAAGAAAAGTTCTAGGTTCACATCAGAATTGAGAGGAAGGTACAGAGAATTCCCAAATGCTCTCCACCCATACACACAGACACAGCCTCTCCCTTAACAACATTCCCCACCAGAATGCTACATTTGTTATAACTCAGGAACCTACGGAAACACATCATAATCACGCAAGGTCCACAGTCTACAGCAAGCTTCCGTCCTGGTGCTGCATGTTCTATGGGTTTGGACATGTATCCACCACTGTACTATCACACCAAGAGAGTATTTTCACGCTAGAGAAATCTTCTGTGTTCCCCCCATTCCTCTTTCCCATCTCACTCTCTGACAAGCGCTTATCTCCACACTCTCTCCACACTTTTGTGTTTTCCAAAATATCACAGAGTTGGAATCATACAGGAAGTAGCTTTATCAAATGGGCTTCTTTCATGTAGCACTATGTATTTAAGACTCCTCTCTGTCTCTGCGTGGCTTAATAGCCTGTTCCTTCCTAGCACTGAGCATTACTCTGACACCTGGATGTGTCAGTTTATTTTTCCATGCATTTATTGCGAGACACCTTGTGGCTCCAGGAACACTTTTTTACATTTTAACCTGCTTTCCTGCTATTCCTTGGCAAGAGGCTTAACCCACCTTATTGAGTTCCCCACAAGGGCTCTGCATTCTATTTTAACAAGCTAATCATTTACTCTATCTCCTCAAAGTCTACCCATATATTAACAAGTGAATTTGTCTACTCTTGCTTTAGTTTCATCCAACAGGATATTTATTTTCAACTTTGGTTTTATCCAACAAGACTTGCTATTATCAACTATTTAAAATTCTTAAAATAGTTTTGATTATTTTACTTTAAAAATAATGAAAAAGAAACACCAGGTCACATAAAAGACACAGAGGGAAGACAAAGTGCTGGCCATAACAGATGGTATCTGCAAGCCAAGGAGAGAGGCCCTCAGAGGAAACCAACTCTGGCCATACTTTGACCTGCCACTTCTAGTCGCCAGAACAATAGGGGAGGAAATTGATCTTGCTGAAACCATTAAAAACAATCATCTATAATTCTATAATTTTTAATTTTAATTACATAAAGGCCCACCATAGAATAACTGTGCTTGTATTATGTTTCATAAAAGTGACTCTGGAATGGCATAATAATTCTTTAAATATGAATAAAATTACTGACATTTTATATTAAAATCATAAACAGACCTAGTACTTGTTCCACAAATAAATAATAAATAATGAAACTTTTCTAGCACTGTATGGTTATAATACTACTATTAGTTCACTTCAGTTCAGTCGCTCAGTCGTGTAGAACTCTTTGTGAACCCATGGACTGCAGCACGCCAGGCCTCCCTGTCCATCACCAACTCCCAGAGCTTGTTTAAATGCATGTCCATTCAGCTGGTGATGCCATCCAACCATCTCATCCTCTGTCGTCCCCTTCTCCTCCTGCCTTCAATCTTTCCCAGCATCAGGGGCTTTCCCAATAAGCCAGTTCTTTGCATCAAGTGGCCAAAGTATTGGAGTTTCAGCTTAAGTATCAGTCCTCCCAATGAATATCCAGGACTTTTGGATTGACTGGTTTGACCTCCTGGCAGTCCAAGGGACTCTCAAGAGTCTTCTCCAACACCACAGTTCAAAAGCATCAATTCTTCGGCGATCAGCTTTCTTCACAGTCCAACTCTCACATCCATACATGACTACGGGAAAAACCATAGCTTTGACTAGACGGAACTTTGTCGGCAAAGTAATATCTCTGCTTTCTAATATGCTGTCTAGGTTGGTCACAGCTTTTCTTCCAAGGAGCAAGCGTCTTTTAATTTCATGGCCGCAGTCATCATCTGTAGTGATTTTGGAGCCCCCAAAAATAAAGTCTGACACTGTTTCCATTGTTTCCTCATCTATTTGACATGAAGTGATGGGTCCAGATGCCATGATCTTCGTTTTTCGTATGTTGAGTTTTCAGCCATCTTTTTCATTCTCCTCTTTCACTTTCAACAAGAGGCTCTTCAGTTCCTCTGCACTTTCTGCCATAAGGGTGGAGTCATCTGCATATCTGAGGTTATTGATATTTCTCCCGGCAATCTTGATTCCAGCTTGTGCTTCTTTCAGCCCAGCGTTCCTCATGATGTACTCTGCATAGAAGTTTAATGAGCAGGGTGACAATATACAGCCTTGATGCATTCCTTTCCCATTTTTGAACCTGTCCATTGTTCCATGTCCAGTTCTAATTGTTGCTTGTTGCCCTGCACACAGATTTCTCAGGAGGCAGGTCAGGTGGTCTGGTATTCCCACCTCTTTAAGGATTTTCCATAGTTTGCTGTGATCCACACAGTCAAAGGCTTTGGCATAATCAATAAAGCAGAAGTAAATGTTTTCCTGGAATTTTCTTGTTTTTCTATGATCCAATGGATGCAGGCAATTTGATTTCTGGCTCCTCAGACTTTTGTAAATCCAGCTTGAAGCTCTGGAAGTTCTTAGTTCATGTACTGTTGAAACCTGGCTTGGAGAATTTTGAGCATTACTTTGCTAGCATGTGAGATGAGTGTAGTTGTGCAGTAGTTTGAACATTCTTTGGCATTGCCTTTCTTTGGGACTGGAATGAAGACTGACCTTTTCCAGTCCTGTGGTCACTGCTGAGTTTTCCAAATTTGCTGGCATATTGAGTGCAGCGCTTTAACAGCATCATCTTTTAGGATTTCAAATAGCTCATCTGGAATTCCATCACCTGCACCATCTTTGTTCGCAGTGATGCTTCCTAAGGCTCACTTGACTTCATACTCCAGGATGTCTGGCTCTAGGTGAGTGATCACACCATTGTGGTTATCTGGGTCATTAGGATCTTTTCTGTATAGTTCTTCTGTGTATTCTTGCCACCTATTTTTAGTATCTTCTGCTTAGATCCATACCGTTTCTGTCCTTTATTGTGCCCATCTTAGGATGAAATGTTCCCTTGGTATCTCTAATTTTCCTGAAGAAATCACTAGTCTTTCCCATTCCATTGTTTTCCTCTATTTCTTTGCATTGATCATTTAAGAAGTCCAGAGAACTTTGTTATCTCTCCTTGCTATTCTTTGGAATTGTGCATTCAGATTGGTACGTCTTTCCTTTTCTTCTTTGCCTTCAGCTTCTCTTCCTTTCTCAACTATTTGTAAGGCCTCCTCAGACAACCATCTTGCCTCACTTTTCCTTGGGATGGTCTTGATCACTGCCTCCTGTACAATGTCATGAACCTCTGTCCGTATTTCTTCAGGCACTCTGTCAGAGCTAATCTCTTGAATCTGTTTGTCACTTCCACTGTATAATCGCAAGGAATTTGATTGAGGTCATACCTGAATGGGCTAGTGGTTTCCCTACTTTCTTCAACTTAAGTCTGAATTTGGCAATAAGGAGTTCATGGACTGAGCCACAGTCAGATCCTGGTCTTGTTTTTGCTGACTGTACAGAGCTTCTCCATCTTCAGTTGCAGAGAATATAGTCAATCTGATTTCGGTGCTGACCATCCGGTGATGTCCACGTGTAGGGTATCGTGTTGTTGGCAGAGGGTGTTGCTGTGACCGGTACGCTCCCTTGGCAAAGCTCTGTCAGCCTGTGCCCCGCTCCACTCTGCGCTCCAGGCCAGGCGTGCCTGCCACCCCAGGTGTCTCTCAACCTCCTACTTGTGCCTTCCAGGCCCCTGTGATGAGAAGGACAGCTTTGATGTTAGTTCTAGAAGGTCTTGTAGGTCGTCATAGAACTATTCAACTTCAGCTTCTTTGACATTCGTGTTTGGGGCACAGAATTGGATCACTGTGATACTGAATGGTTCGCCTTGGAAACGAACAGAGGTCATTCTGTCATTTTTGAGACTGCACCCAAGTAACACATTTTTAATTCTTGTTGACTATGACGGCTACGCCATTTCTTCTAAGGGATTCTTGCCCACAGTAGTAGATATAATGGTCATCCAAATTAAATTCCCCCATTCCAGTCCATGTTAGTTCACTGATTCCTAGAATGTAGATGTTCACTCTTGCCATCTCCTGTTTGACCACTTCCAATTTGCCTTGATTCATGGATCTAACATTCCAGGTTCCTATGCAATATTGCTCTTTACAGCATCAGACTTTACTTCCATCACCAGTCACATCCACAACTGGGTGTTGTTTTTGCTTTGGCTCCATCCCTTCATTCTTTCTGGAGTTATTTCTCCTCTGATCTCCAGTAGCATATTGGGCACCTACCGACTTGGGGAGTTCATCTTTCAGTGTCCTATTTTTTTGCCTTTTCATACCGTTCATGGGGTTCTCAAGGCAAGAAAACTGAAGTGGTTTGCCATTCCCTTCTCCAGTGGACCACGCTTTGTTAAACATTCATGTATACATATACACTATATATGTATTCATTCCAATCCCAAAGAAAGGCAATACCAAAGAATGCTCAAACTACCGCAAAATTGCACTCATCTCACACGCTAGTAAAGTCATGCTCAAAATTCTCCAAGCCAGGCTTCAGCAATATGTGAACCGTGAACTTCCAGATGTTCATGCAGGTTTTAGAAAAGGCAGAGGAACCAGAGATCAAATTGCCAACATCCGCTGGATCATGGGGAAAGCAAGAGAGCTCCAGAAAAACATCTATTTCTGCTTCATTGACTATGCCAAAGCCTTTGACTGTGTGGATCACAATAAACTGTGGAATATTCTGAAATAGATGGGAATACCAGACCACCTGACCTGACTCTTGAGAAACCTGTATGCAGGTCAGGAAGCAACAGTTAGAACTGGTCATGGAACAACAGACTGGTTCCAAATAGGAAAAGGAGTATGTCAGGGTTGTATATTGTCACCCTGCTTATTTAACTTATACGCAGAGTACATCATGAGGAATGCTGGGCTGGAAGAAGCACAAGCTGGAATCAAGATTGCTGGGAGAAATATCAATAACCTCAGATATGCAGACGACACCACCCTTATGGCAGACAGTGAAGAGGAACTCAAAAGCCTCTTGATGAAAGTGAAAGAGGAGAGTGAAAAGGTCGGCTTGAAGCTCAACATTCAGAAAACAAAGATCACGGCATATGGTCCCATCACTTCATGGGAAATAGATGGGGAAACAGTGGAAACAGTGTCAGACTTTGTTTTTTGGGCTCCAAAATCACTGAGGATGCTGATTGCAGCCATGAAATTAAAAGACGCTTGCTCCTTGGAAGGAAAGTTATGACCAACATAGATAGCATATTAAAAAGCAGAGACATTACTTTGTCAACAAAGGTCCGTCTAGTCAAGGCTATGGTTTTTCCCGTGGTCATGAATGGATGTGAGAGTTGGACTGTGAAGAAAGCTGATCGCTGAAGAATTGATGCTTTTGAACTGTGGTGCTGGAGAAGACTCTTGAGAGTCCCTTGGACTGCAAGGAGATCCAACCAGTCCATTCCAAAGGAGATCAATCCTGGGTGTTCATTGGAAGGACTGATGCTAAAGCTGAAGCTCTAATACTTTGGCCACCTCATGCGACGAGTTGACTCATTGGAAAAGACTCTGATGCTGGGAGGGATTGGGGGCGGGAGGAGAAGGGGTCGACAGAGAATGAGATGGCTGGATGGCATCACCGACTCGATGGACATGAGTTTGAGTGAACTCCAGGAGTTGGTGATGGACAGGGAGGCCTGGCATGCTATGATTCATGGGGTCACAAAGAGTCAGACACGACTGAGCGACTGAACTGAACTGAAATGGACTGTATGTATACACACACACACACACAGTCCATGTAATTCTCCAGGCCAGAATACTGGAGAATATTTATACTTTCCCTTCTCCACAGGATCTTCCCAACCCAGGGATCAAACCCAGGTATCCCACATTGTAGGCAGACTCTACCAGCTGAGCCACATGGGAAGCCTGAACAGTACTATATCCTTTGAAAAAATGAAGAAAAGTTAACTCTTGACTATAGGACACTGAGGAAAAGAAGACAGGAAAAGTTCCAACAGTTGTTTTTTACATTTGCTGTATAAGAAAACTACAGTTGATTTACTTGCTGGAACTGCTATAGAAACAGTGACACCTCATAATGAGAAAGTTCTCCTTTGAAAGGAAAATAAAAATGTTTCATAAGAGTGGTTTCCGTTCCGTTCCGTTCAGTCGCTCAGTCGTGTCCGACTCTTTGCGACCCCGTGGACTGTAGCCTACCAGGCTTCTCCGTCCATGGGATTCTCCAGGCAAGAATACTGGAGTGGGTTACCATCTCCTTCTCCAGGGGATCTTCCCGACCCAGGGATCGAACCCGGGTCTCCCGCATTGGAAGCAGACGCTTAAACCTCTAAGCCACCAGGGAAGCCCTAGCCTAAAGTTACTGCATCAAATAAGATTTCCCACCCTTTCTGGCATTACCTTTGAGCCAGAGAATAAGTTAAATTACCTAATGAAAAGGTTAAAAACAAAGTCCTCTGAACCTACCTTTCACGTATTTTCTATAATCAGAAATTGTCAAGCTACTGTTTAATTTTCATCACTTTAAACCACAAATGAAAGGCCTCATTTTTAGACTACCAGCAAATGAATGAATATATATATAAAACACCTTAAGTATATTAATATTATTGTTCTTCTTCTGCAGTGTATATCCATCTACACACAGTAGTGTCAAAATCCAAGTTCTTCACTCTTTTATATGCTACAATTTTCCATAGGGCTGGTCAATATAAATGTGTATTTAAAATTATATACCTTTGTACATGTCCAAAAAACCTACAGATTTGTTTTTGCTCCAACTTCTTATATTATATTCTATATGGATTCAATATGGATCCTGATATATTTAATATTTAGAAAGAAATCTGTGTTATAAGAAATAATGCATTTCCTATAGAAATAAATTTTTAATTCACCTTTTTTAGATCATCCAATTTGTATAAAACTTTAAAGATGTATAAATGAATGCATTAAGCAAATGAGTATTAAAGAGAAATTTAAAAGAAATATCGGAAGAATTACTACTGTTAAATTGTCTATACTATGAACAGACACGTTTAGATCCAAAGCAATCTTTAACAAGATTCCAATGCCTTTTTTTTTTTTAAAGGAGAAAAAATTTCTAAAATTCTTATGGAATCACAAAAAAAGAAAAAACCAGGAGGCCTCACAGTTCCTGACTTCATGTTATACTGTAAAGTTATACATCAAACCAATATGCTCAACATCACTAAATATCAGGAAAAGACAAATGAAAACCACAATGAGGTATTACCTCACACTTGTCAGAATGGCCATCATCCAAAGGAAAATGAGTGTTGGACAGGATGTGGGTCACAGGGAGCCCTCTTGTTGCATGTCAAATGGAATCTAAAATGGGAATGCAGAAGCCACTATGGACAGCAGTATGGAGGGTCCTCAAAAAATGTAAAACAGAATCACCATATGACCCAGCAATTTTATTTCTAGGCATGTATCTTTAAAAAAGAAAAATCATTAATTTGAAAAGATACATGCACCCCAATGTTCATAGCAGTATTATTTACAATAGCCAAGATAGGGAAGCCCCCTCAGTGTTCATCAACAGATGACTGGATAAAGGAGATGTGGAATATGTTCAGTTCAGTTCAGTTCAGTTGCTCAGTCGTGTCCGACTCTCCGCGACCCCTTGAATCACAGCACGCCAGGCCTCCCTATCCATATGTTACTCAGCCATAAAAAAAGAATGAAATGATGGCACCTGCGAAAGCATGTGTGGCCTCACTCACATGTAAAGTCTAAAACACAAAACAAATGAACTAACGTGCAAAAGAGACAGACTCAAGGACACAGAGAACAAGCTGGGGCTCGCCATAGGGGTGGGTCGGGGGAGAGGAGCGAGACAGGTGAGGAAGACTGAAAGGCAGGATGCCAGGTATAAAGTAAGTCACGGGGCTGTGATGCACAGCATAGGGAATACAGTCAGTAACACTGTCCTAGTTCTGTATGCTGACAGAAGGTTACTAGACTAACCATGGCAATCATTGCACAGTGTATAAAAACAGCAAATCACTATGTTGCACATCAGAAACGAATACAACATTGTAAGTCAATCACACTTCAATAAGAAAGAGAGCCTGTATATAATGACAAAAATATAACAGGAAGTTATAACAAACCTATAAAGCGTGTATTTATTAAAATTGCCTCAACCATATAAAATTTAATAAAAATAAATAGATAAAATTTAATGAAAATACAGGATAAACTAATAAACCCATCATTTGTTAGGAGATCCCAAAGCATGTTTAGTGCACTAGAGGCGGAACACCTAGGAGGCTTCACATTGTTTTCACAACATGCTGAAAACCTCTGTATGCGCTAAGTCATAGAGCAACTCCCAATGGATTTTCAAGGTCAGTTATTATACAGACCACATCTCCTAGTCACAAAGCAATTAAAAATTAATACTGCATGGATAAATTTGAGATTTTTCCACATGGAAAAAAATTTTTTAACATTTCTAAGTAACCCTTAATTCAAAGTAAAGATTGGAAAGGAAATTAATACATTAGTAAGAATGAGCCACAGCTCACAACAAAAAACACATTATGATGAGTATATTTCCATTTTTTCAAAAATACTTGTAGACATTTGGTAAAGCACACAACTTTATCTCTACGAGACAAGTGAATGATAAACACAACTTGGTAGACAAACAGCAGCGAAAGAACACACGTCACCTCCTGCTGCTGGCCATGCTCTGACTCTGAGGCTGGGAAGAGACCCACCACATACGTAAGTTTGATGCCACACAAACCTCACAGCCTCTCCTGGGCATCACAGATTACCATCACCTGCACACACACACCTGGGACCAATTCAACTCTCTCTGTGCTCCTCTCATCATGTGAGATCCCCTTTTATTAAAAAGACAGCTCCACCTCTACTTACTCTTCCTCTTCCTGATCACAGATTAGCAAGATATTTCAGATCCCAGAAGAGACTAGGGAGAAAAATGCTTCTGCACCCACAGGAATTTGTGGGGCTAACTCAAATGAAAGCTGACAAGCTTCTAGAGCTTTAGGGGCAGAGCCACAGGGAGGCTCCTGTCTGGGGTCCTCAGTCCTTTCACAGTCAAAGAGCAGCAGGAAGAGAAGGGACATCTCCAGAGTGCCCTGGAGCCAGGCAGACACAGGACCCACTCACTAGAGGACTCTAGATACATAGAGAGGAGCGGGTGACTGTCGCCACCTCCACTTACCAGTGATCGAAAGAATTTTCTATGACAAGGTTTAAGACATATTACCAATGCTTTTGAAATAAGCATTTTTGGGAAAGAATTGTATTTATTTAACAGCGACACAAACAAAACAATTTAGAATTTAAGTTTCTACTGGGAAAATAATTTTTTTGTTGTTGTTGTTTTAACTTTACTCCCTCCATCTGGCTACCAGAATCAGCTTTATCAATCAGCAAATACCGGTGCTAACTCACTCCACAGGGAATCTGTTGATGCAAAACCCAGGGAACATTTTATCTCCACTGGGAATATCTTCAAGAAGGGATTAGAGGGGGCTGGAAAGGCAGGATCCAGTGGGGGGTGGGAGTGGAAAAAAACAGTATATGCTGAACTGAAAACACATATGCACACATGGGAATTATTTTACTTTCAACAAGTTCTGAAAGTAGTAACAACACTGGGAAGAGTAAAAAGAGTAATTTCTCACGGATGTTTTGGGAAGGCTGAGAGTGGCAGGCGTTTAGCCCTCACACTGGGCTAGTGGTAAAGAACCTGCCTGCTAATGCAGGAGACAAGAGGGATGTGGGTTGGATCCCTAGGTGGGGAAGATCCCCTGGAGAAAGACATGGCAACCTACTCCAGTAATCTTGCTTGGAAAATCCCATGGACAGAAGAGCCTGGTAAGCTATGATCCACAGGGTCGCAAAGAGTTGGATATGACTGAAAAGACATCATGCTGCTGAATCTGTCTGCTATTTTTCAGCCTCTGTCTCCTCAGGTTGCTAATTTCCTGCTCCAGGTTATAATTCTGCATTCATAACACCGTTACTGTTTTCATGGTAACTTTCTGTGTCGTCACACAGAAAACACTGCCAAGTTACCCCACAGCCTCGGTTTCCCAGTCATCAGTTCAGTTCAGTTCAGTCGCTCAGTCGTGACAGACTCTTTGCAACCCCATGAATCACAGCACGCCAGGCCTCCCTGTCCATCACCAACTCCCGGAGTTCACTCAAACTCATGTCCATCGAGTCGGTGATGCCATCCAGCCATCTCATTCTCTGTCGTTCCCTTCTCCTCCTGCCCCCAACCCCTCCCAGCTTCAGAGTCTTTTCCAGTGAGTCAACTCGTCGCATGAGGTGGCCAAAGTATTGGAGTTTCAGTTTTAGCATCAGTCCTTCCGATGAACACCCAGGACTGATCTCCCCCAGAATGGACTGGTTGGATCTCCTTGCAGTCCAAGGGACTCTCAAGAGTCTTCTCCAGCACCACAGTTCAAAAGCATCAATTCTTCGGCGATCAGCTTTCTTCACAGTTCAACTCTCACATCCATACATGACCACGGGAAAAACCATAGCCTACGTGGATTTTAATCTTCCAATGGAAATAAGAGGTTTACTATTAAAAGTTCTGGGGAGAAGGTCTCAACACTGAAACCCCATCTACCACACTGGCTGAGACAAGAAGAACCCTGACAGCCCAGGACCCTGGTGAAGTCAAAAGGAGTAGAGTCCGTCTCTTGGATTTGCACCAGGGCCCCCCCAGTTCTAAGACACGTGCCTTGGGCACATATCTAATGCTCTCCAGCTTCAGTTTATCCAGCTGTAAAGTGGCCAAGTACCTCAGGACCATTAGAATGGTTCTGGGGGCCAGGTCCCCAGACACGTCCAGTGGTCACAGCTGAGGGAGCTGGGCACCTAGGACCCAGCTGGCCTCAGGCTCCTTAGGACACCCAGACGTGGGGGCAGGTCCCATGCAGATGGGTGATGCCATCAGATCACAGAGGAGGGGATGGGGAGAGGGTCGCTGCCACCTGGAGGCCTGGGCTTGACCAGCAGTGGCCTTGGTGAGGGTCTGGAGCCCGCAGGACACAGCCCCCACTCTGTTCCTGGGCCCCAGCTCACCTGCTGGCCTGAGGCTGGGTGAGAAGACAGACCTGCCTCTTATCTCAGTGCTCAGTCTGAGGACCACCGCTCCTCCGACAGCTGGCTAAGTGGGCCACTAAGGGCTGCTCACTTGGGGGCGGAACTGCAGTCCTGAACAATGGCTGAGCAGGACTGCTAATGGTCCTGTGGTAACTGTTGCCTGGTAACAGGGTGGCTGTAGGATGACTGAAGAACACCAATGGCCCTGTGCTAGGGCTGTGCATGGGCTACTCTCTATTACATTACCACAATGCCTGGCAAATGACCACTTGAGACCGAGGTCACCTTGAGCTCCCCAGAACTCTCAGTGACCTCTGACCTCTGGATACAAACTTAAAGAGGAAGCCACAGTTGAGTCACTCAGTAAATATCTGTCAAGGGCTTGGTCTGCACCACCCAATGCCTGGGGGCCCGGAAGGTGGAGGGTGGTGCATGTGCCACGCCCCGACAAAGGCTGCTTCACGCCCACCTCCTCAGCAGGGGCTGGCTCCCTGGGATGACAGCAACCTTGGTTCTGGGCCCTGTTTTCTCCTGTGCCCACACATCCAGGCAAATAGAACACACGTTGAAAGCTCAAACATGAACCTCTGCTCTCAAGAAATGGAGTCCAGGGCAGGCAGGGCTATTTCAATTTACCATCTCCTCCAAAGGAAGGGATGTGGTTCTTTACAGAGGGTAATTTAAAATGAACGAAAGTCTTCAGCTTGGAGACAGCTTATAATTATTATTTGGGTTTAAGGCACTGTGACAATTGTCTGAACCTCTGAAAACACAATGGAAGTAAATACCTACCTTCAGAAACCAAAGTATCAGTTAATTCAAGGCCTGCGGAAGTGCCTATTTCTAAAGAAATAACATAATAATTTTATCTAGCAACTTTGTGACAAGAAGAGAATCAGTTTAAGCTTCCTTAGATATACTGTTGTCATCAGATAGTTAATCGGTGCACCTAAAGTAACATTTAATAAATTTACCATTAGAAACACTGAAGCAAAGACAAATTTCATATGATATTACTTATATGTAGAATCTAAAAAAATGATAAAAATGAACTTATTTATAAAACAGAAATAGACTCACAGATGTAGAAAACAAATCTATGGTTACCAAGAAGTAAAGGAGTGGGGGGGGATAAACTGGGATACTGGGATTGAAATATACACACTACTATATATAAAATAGACAACTAAGAAAGACCCACTGTATAGTACAGGGAGCTCTACTCAATACTCTGTGATGGCCTATATGGGAAAATAAGCTAAAAACGAGTGGCTATGTGTATATGTATAACAGTCATTTTGCCATATAACTGAAACTAATGCAACACTGTAAATCAACTATATTTCAATATTTTAAAAAGGAAATGCTAAGGTGTTCTTCAATAAAAAGAACTTTGAAAGACACAATTGTGTGCTTTCTGAGTAGAGAAAGGGAAAAAAAAAAAAAAAACTACAGGAGGGAAACACAGCATTGTGTACCGAGAGAGCAGCGCAAGTTCTCCTCAACACTGTTTGAGTTAGAAGCTCTCAGGAAAAAGGAGCTTCGAGGATCAACTCGTCTTGGAAACACTGCATGAGACTCACATAAGTGTATTAAGGGCTTGGGAAGATTCCTTGGAGAAGGAAATGGCAACCCATTCCAGTCCAGGATTCTTGCCATGGGCAGAAGAGCCTGGCAGGCTACCGTCCATGGGGTCGCAAAGAGTCGGACATGACTTAGTGACTAAACAACAACAAGTTCTGCAGTAAAGAAATTGTTTATGGCATGCAGTAGTTCATGGGGTCACAAAGAGCTGGACATGACTTAGCGACTGAACAATGGAACAGAGATATCCTAAGGCTGTTCTCTAATTGTTTAACAATCCCCATTACAAATGTGTATTTGACCAAATACCCACCAAACACATCTGAAGGAATGCTGCTGTGGAATACTTTCCAATCATACCACGTAGTAACACAGTTACTGAACACAGAAAGTGCGCCACAGGGTATTAACTCAACACTCGAAACATTTGGTTGTTTGTGGTTCCCTCTTTCAGTTCAGTTCAGTTCAGTCACTCAGTCGTGACCGACTCTCCGCGACCCCATGAATCACAGCACGCCAGGCCTCCCTGTCCATCACCAGCTCCCGGAGTTCACTCAAACTCATGTCCACAGAGTCGGTGATGCCATCCAGCCATCTCATTCTCTGTCGTCCCCTTCTCCTCCCGCCCCCAACCTTTCCCAGCATCAGAGTCTTTTCCAGTGAGTCAACTCGTCGCATGAGGTGGCCAAAGTATTGCAGTTTCAGCTTTAGCATCAGTCCCTCCAATGAACATCCAGGATTGATCTCCTTTAGAATGGACTGGTTGGATCTCCTTGCAGTATAAGGGACTCTCAAGAGTCTTCTCCAACACCACAGTTCAAAAGCATCGATTCTTCGGCGATCAGCTTTCTTCACAGTCCAACTCTCACATCCATACATGACCACGGGAAAAACCATTGCCTTGACTAGACGGACCTTGGTTGGCAAAGTAATGTCTCTGCTTTTTAATATACTATCAAGGTTGGTCATAACTTTCCTTCCAAGGAGCAAGCGTCTTTTAATTTCATGGCTGCAATCAGCATCTGCAGTGATTTTGGAGCCCAAAAAAATAAAGTCTGACACTGTTTCCACTGTTTTTCCATCTATTTCCCATGAAGTGAAGGGACCAGATGCCATGATCTTTGTTTTCTGAATGTTGAGCTTCAAGCCAACCTTTTCACTCTCCTCTTTCACTTTCATCAAGAGGCTTTTGAGTTCCTCTTCACTTTCTGCCATAAGGGTAGTATCATCTGCATATCTGAGGTTATTGATATTTCTCCCAACAATCTTGATTCCAGCTTGTGCTTCTTCCAGCCCAGCGTTCCTCATGATGTACTCTGCATATAAATTAAATAAGCAAGGTGACAATATTTACCTATTTTATTTTCTTGGGCTCCAAAATCACTGCAGATAGTGAGTTGAGTCACAAAATTAAAAGACACTTGCTTCTTGGAAGAAGTCATGACACATCTAGACAGTGTATTAAAAGAAGGGATATCACTTAGCTGACAAAAGTACATGTAGTCAAAGCTGTGATTTTTCCAGTGGTCATGTACAGCTGTGAGAGTTGGACCATAAAGAAGGCTGAGCACCGAAGAACTGATGTTTTTGAACTGTGGTGCTGGAGAAGACGCTTGAGAGTCCCGTGGACAATAAGGATAGCAAACCAGTCAATCCTAAAGGAAATCAGCCTTGAATGGTCATTGGAAGGACTGATGCTGAAGCTCCAATACTTTGGTCACCTGATGAAAAGAGCTGACTGACTGGGAAAGACCCTGATTCTGGGAAAGACTGAGGGCAGGAGAAGGGGGTGACAGAGGATGAAATGGCTGGATGGCATCACCGACTCGATGGACTTCAGTTTGAGCAAACTCCGGGAGATAGTAAAGGACAGGGAGGCCTGGCGTGAGGTAGTTCATGGGGTTACAAAGAGTTGGACATGACTTAGCAACTGAACAATGAAACAGAGATATCCTAAGACTGTTGTTCAACAACCCCCATTACAAATAAGAATGATCGTCTACAAATGTATAAAGTGTATAAAAGTGTTAGTCACTCGGTCGTGTTCAATTCTTTGCAACCCCATGGACTGCAGCCCGCCAGGCTCCTCTGTCCATGGGATTTCCCAGGCAAGAATACTGGAGTGGGTTGCCATTTCCTTCTCCAGGGGATCTTCCCAACCCAGGGATTGAACTCAGGTCTCCTGCATTGTAGGCAGATTCTTTACTGTCTGAGCCACCAGGGAAGCCCATAAATGTGTTAAGTCACAGCTAAATAAAAGAAAGGAAGCCTGTTTGGTTGAGGACACACCTAGAATCTACATATGCAAATACACATATATCTGAATACCTGGCATATACAAATATGTGTAATGAATGGCTGAATATTCCTCTTTCTGTTTCTCCACTCTAACCAAGAGACAGCTGCTCTGATACACCCTCCAGACCCCCTAAAAGGAACGGGGGTGGGGCTAGGAGAACATGACAGAAGAAAGAACACAGGCCGTGTGCGAGCAGCCAGGGCTGTGTGATCTTGTGCACTTTTTGCACAACAGGAATTAAAACATTTTCATCCCGTAAGAGCCCTGTGAAGAAAGCCCCTGGCACAGAGAAGGATTCAAAAAATACCACTCCCCCTCCCTCATTCTGACTTTCCCCTCATTTAAATCCTCAGGAAATAACAACTCAGGGGACAAGTAACACGTTATGGGGGGACTGCTGAGTGAGATGAAGCAAATAGGCCAAAACAAACCCCCCATCAAATGTGAGACAAGAAGGAATTTGCTTCTAAAGCCTGTAACACTAGCCCCATTCATGTTCCTGGAGGTCTTGAGTGCTAGAGTGTCTTTTAACCTTGAGGTGTTCATCTTGTTTAATCACACTAATTCAATAAAACTCCCAGCAGATAATTGCATTAAGTCGCCCTATTCTGTCAAAGTCCTCACATCTTCAAAATCAAAACAGTCTGTTTGTACAATTAAATTTTGTCTCTTTCCTCCAACAACCCTGAAACATAAAAATGTCCCCAAATAAGCCAGGTTTAAAGCTCCAAATATGCTGGCAATGGCTTCCCTGGTAGCTCGGCGGCTAAGGAATCTGCCTGCAATGCAGAAGTCATAGGAGAAGTGGGTTTGATCCCACAGTCAGGAAGATCCCTGGAGGAGGAAATGGCAACCCACTCCACTATTCTTAACTGGAGAATCCCATGGACAGAGGAGCCTGGTGGGCTACAGTCCAAGGGGTAGCAAAAGGTTGGACATGACTGAAGCGACTTAGCAGCAGCAGCAGCATGCTGGCAACAACACAAATATAAAGATGATTATTGAACACACCTAATTTACACAAATAAGACTGCATCTTGCCTAGTTGTCCCCCTTTGACGAGGCTGGGCTCCTGCTTATGTTGTTTCTGAAATCTGAAGTAATCTGACAAACTGAGAAGTTGATTTGCTGAAGAGAAGGCTTTGTAAGAGGGTGGGCTTTCCTTCCTCTGTGTCAATCAGTCGTCAGAGAATGAAGGAGAGACAGGAATCACATACTAAGATGAAAATTTGTGCAGTTACCTGACATGCTGACAGAATAAGGGGGGAGTCGGGAGGAACTGCTGCACTAAACACACTATTTATGTTCCAGTAAATCCTGCGTTTTAAAATGTTGACATTTGTTTTGAAACTAGATTCAAATTTAGTACACAGTATTTCTTTGTTGGCAAGAGCTGCAAGTGAGTGATGGTTGGTCTAGCTGTTTTATACATACTCTGTATGGAGGGTATCAGAGGCCCGATGAATCAGGTCAAAAATTAACACCACATGGACGGCCTTGGAGGAAAAGAAATGACTTGTCACATTCCTATCACAAGAACGAGCTTGTATTTTTGTAATCCCACTGATAAGGCAGTACTAAGCATGGCAAACTGCCCCATGTGCATTAATGTAATCTCTTTTACATTAAGAACTCGGATTTTGCAAAAACAAGATAAAATCACCCCAAAATGGAGGCCAATTTACAGACCTGTCAAACACACGGCCCCAGTCGGAGGGGAACAGGGTGGCCCACAGCACATCCTTCAGGGGTTACTCTTAAAGCGCCTGATCTCATTAACGTGCTGACACACACTCACCCGCCGGAAAAGCCCCTGCCACAGTTTCTCACTTGGTAACACCGCCAGGAACTCGGCGAGGAGCTCAATGACATTCTTAACAGGACTAATAAACGCTGTCTTTCCCTTTCTTGAAATTTGCCAACACACCACACCGACACTCAGTGAAAGTTTTCTGACTCAAGGAAAGATAACACCAGGAATATGTGAAGAATTTCTTAACAAAACACACATGCACACGCACACACACACACACACACACGGGAAAAACCCAAACCCTGACTTGGGAAAACAAGCAAACCGTATCCATAGGAGTCCTCAAATCCACTCTGGCGGCAAAAAAAAAAAAAAAAAAAAACCCTGAAAGAGCAATTCCAGTCCACTGGGCCTTTTACAATGGGGTCTTGCCCTCACCACCAATGGAAGAACAATAAATACATTTTAAATTCATGTTTCCAAGGGGAATAAACAGTGCCGGGATCTGGAGGGCGGCCAGTGCAGCAGCCGGAGAGGCCCCGTGACCGAACTCTCTCAGATCAGCCCTTTCGGGAGATCGGGAGAGTGGAACTAAAGAGCACCCTTGAAGAGGGTATGGAGGAAACGCAACCAGACTCAGGACCCGCCAGCTGATGTGGATGACCCCACTCCCAGCGACCTGAAAATGATACCGCTGTGGGTCACACGTGATTCCAGGCACGGGGGTGCTGGCAGGCCCCCAGCCTCGTGCAATAACTTTGTGACCTCACCCAGGGTCCTGGCAACACTGCCCTGGAGTCTAGTGTCCAAGAAGACTGCACATACGAGTTAATCAAATTAAATACATGAAGTAAAAAATGTCTGAGTCAACCACTTGGCCTGCACCATGAAAGCAAGTTATACTGAGCAACCCTACCCCAAGCTCTCAGGAGACAAGGTGCCTTGTGGGACATACAGCAAGCCTTGGCAAACCAGGGAAACTACAGTCAGGACTGCGGTCATTTTACAGAAACAAGGCAGGGACAAAGCGGACGGGGCCGCAGTCCAAAAAGACACGGGACCTGCTGGCTTCTGAACATCCCACCAAGACTCCTACATTCTGAAACACGCAAGTCATCACAAACACCAAAAGACTTGGCTCGGGCTGCCAAGTGTTAGCAGTTGCTGCCCAGAGTTGAAATGACCTTTGCCCTCCCACCCGCTCCGGTTTCTCTGTGATTACATCTGTCCTCTGTTGCCCACAGAGCCCACTGGGCCCCCCTCTCTGCTCCCTTTGACTGTGTTCCTAAAGGAACTCTCCACTGACGAAGGACGCAGTTATCACTGGGCTGTGCTCAGTCATGTCTGACTCTTTGCGACCCCATGGACTGCAGCCCGCTAGCCTCCTCTGTCCATGGGATTCTCCAGGCAAGAATACTGGAGTGGATTGCCATGCCCTCCTCCAGGGCGTTTTCCCAACCCAGGGGTTGAACCTGGGTCTCCCGCACTACATGCAGACTCTTTACGTCTGAGCCACCAGGGAAGCCCACAGTTATCACCAGGCAGGAGAAAAAGACAAAAAAATCAGCCTTAAAGCCCTATTTCTTTTTAGGAAGACAAACACAAGGCTTTCCAAAAAATATATGTGCATGCACGCGCACACACACACAATGTATTTTAATATTAGCTTTAACAAAGTTTTAACAAAATTTGAAAAATGTTGCTATTAAGTATGTGTGTTAGTCACTCAGTTGTATCCGACTCTGTGACCCCACAGACTGTATCCCATGAGGCTCCTCTGTCTATGGGATTCTCCAGGCAAGAACACTGCAGTAGGTTGCCATTTCCTCCTCCAGGGGAACTTTCTGACCCAGTGATCGAACCTGGATTTCCTGCAGGCAGATTCTTTACCATCTGAGCCAGGAGGGAAGCCCATTAGGTCAAATGTTTCCTTCTGAATGAATAAGTAAACAAGTATTTTTCATTCCTATTAAATCAAATACACATAGCCTAAAAGGCCAGTAAAGACAGGCATTTTAGCTACACAAAGTTCACCACATCCTGACACCCCCAGGACAAAATGAGATGACACTAAGGCTTGAATCTGTGTCAAGTGTGGGGTCTGCAGCTGCCCGGGTTTGCCTCCTGCTCTGTCCTGCACCCACCCAGCTCCTAGAGAGCCCCCAAAACCAAGAAGTAGGCTCAGAGTCCCCACTGCGCACCACCCCCCAGTAATGAATAATGGCGTCAAAACTTCCTTGAGACTCTGGGTTCTAAGGCCAGAAAATAAAAACAAGTTGGAGAAAAAAAGCAATGGAGGAAAAAGATGAAACACACACCAAACAAAATAAAAATCAGACAGCTTGTCCCACGAGAGGAGAGCAGTCTCTGCCTTTGTCCTTCAGCTCTCAAACGAGGACCCACCTCCTCCACAAAGTCTTCCCTGAAGCCAGGTCTGTCTGAGGCTCCCCCACGCATCCCCATCTGCAGCACGCATCCCTGCAGGTCACCGAGGAGCCCCTGGACCCGTCCCCCCACTTGGACTCAAGCTGAGGGGGGACAGAGACTACATGGAGCCTGTACTCGTACCACTTTCAGCATCAAGCTTGGCCCATGACGACAGTCACTATTACGAGAAAAGTGAAATCATGTGTGTTTAAACCCTAGTTCTACCACTAACTCACACTGTGACATAAGATGCAAAATGGAGACAGTAAAGGCAGACATGCAGCCATGAAATTAAGATGCTTGCGCCTTGGAAGAAAAGCTAAGACAAACCTAGACAGCATGTTAACAAGCAGAGACGTTACTTTGCCAACAAAGTATAGTTTGTCTGTATAGTCTAAGCTCTGGTTTTTCCAGTAGTCACGTATGGATGTGAGAGTTGGACCATAAAGAAGGCTGAGTGCTAAAGAATTGATGCTTTTGAACTGTGGTGTTGGAGAAGACTCTTGAGAGTCCCTTGGACAGCAAGGAGATCCAACCAGTCCATCCTAAAGGAGATCAGTCCTGGGTTTCATTGGAAGGACTGATGCTGAAGCTGAAACTCCAATACTTTGGCCACCTGATGGGAAGAGCTGACTCATCTGAAAAGATCCTGATGCTGGGAGAGACTGAGGGCAGGAGAAAGGGGCAACAGAAGGCGAGATGGCTGGACGGCATCACTGACTCAACGGACCTGAGGCTGAGTGAACTCCCAGAGACAGTGAAGGACAGGAAGGCCTGGTGTGTGGCAGTCTACGGGGCTGCAAAGAGCCGAACACAACCGAGCGACTGAACAACGACAAAAAAGGCAGGTAAGATCACCCACGACACGCCAGGCACAATGGCCTCAGTGAGCATTCCAGGCTTTCCTTCTCCCACCCCCCTTCCCTGCTCACCCCAGCCCCAAGAGCCTTTCTGCCTTTTCACCCTTCTCCTCCCTCTGCTCCTCCTTCGTGTTCCTCCTCCTGTGTTTGCCTTCCTGCTTATTTTCACCTTCTTACCACAAAGGATCATTTGCACCTGAAACTGCAAACTTCACCTTCTAATCCACACTAACACAAAACATTTTGTGTGACAGCTTCACTCATTCTCTAGATATGGCTTAATCTATGATTATGCATAATATGAGGCCAATAATGAAGCAATGCTAATTTCATAAATGACAATGAAACATAATGCAGACTTCAGTTCATTATTTCCAAAAAAGATGCAAGCCTAAAGGGGTGTTTAAATTTTTTAAGAAACCTATTGAAACAGAATTTCATTTACCTAAGTGGTTTATAAAAACATTTCTTTCCCTAATACTACGCATAACTTTGCATAATTATTTCACTATTTTGATGCTACTCAAAAAAAATCTTATTCATCAAAACAGAATTATTTTCACAAGACAACACAAATAAGAACAAGAGACCAAAAACATTTACACCCTTAAGTCCAAAGTCCCATACAAAGTTCACTAGTCTAAAAAATACAACAAACTACTGAATATGACAAAAAAGAAGCAGACTCACAGATACAGACAACAAACCAGTGCCTCCAGTGGGGACAGGGATGGGGGAAGGGGGAACAGTGGGGTCAGGAGTAAGAGGCACAAACTATTAGGTATAAAATAAGCTACAGGGATAGAGCATACAACACGGAGAAAACAGTCACTATTTTATAATAACCATAAATAGAGTTATAACCTTTAAAAACTGTGAAGCACTGTAACTTATATTGTACAGCAACTATACTTCAATTTAAAAACTAATAAAAAAAATTTTAAGAAAAAATATTAAAATCTATACACTGCTTTTTTTTTTTTTAATATTGGTGTTGGAAAACACTCTTGAGAGTCCCTTGGACTGCAAGGAGACCCAACCAGTCAATCCTAAAGGAAATCAGTCCTGAATATTCATTGGAAGGACCGATGCTGAAGCTGAAACTGCAATATTTGGTCACCTGATTCAAAAAACCGACTCTTTGGAAAAGACCCTTCTGCTGGGAAAGATTGAAAGACGGAGGAAAAGTGGACAATAGAGGATAAGATGGTTGGATGGCATCACCGACTTGATGGACATGAGTTTGATGAAGCTCCGGGAGTTGGTGATGGACAGGCAAGCCTCATGTGCTGCAGTCCACGGGGTCGCAAAGAGTTGGACACAACTGAATGACTGAACTGAACTGATACACTCCTTAAAAAAACAAGTCTCCACTGTTGTCCATAACTGAGCAGGTTTGGAATTTCAATCCATTCTCTATGGACCTAAATCCAACGTCACCATGCTGCCATCATTCACTGGTGAATAAAGAAAAGGCTGGGTACGACATCAGCCAGATCTATGGTAGATGAGGAACTAGGTCAAATCCTTCTTTCATTTCAGTTCAGTCACTGAAGTCGTGTCCAACTCTTTGCAACCACATGGACTGCAGCATGCCAGGCTTCCCTGTCCATCACCAACTCCCGGAGCTTACTCAAACTCAAGTCTATCGTGTCAGTGATGACATCGAACCATCTCATCCTCTGTCGTCCCCTTCTCCTCCTGGCTTCAACCTTTCCCAGCATCAGGGTCTTTTCCAATGAGTCGGTTCTTCACATCAGGGGCCAAAGTATTGGAGTTTCAGCTTCAGCATCAGTCCTTCCAATGAATATTCAGGACTGATTTCCTTTAGGATGGACTGGTTGGGTCTCCTTGCAGTCCAAGGGACTCTCAACAGTCTTATCCAACACCACAGTTCAAAAGCATCAGTTCTTCAGAGCTCAGCTTTCTTTATGGTCCAACTCTCACATCCATACACGACTACTGGAAAAACCATAGCCTTCACTAGATGGACCTTTGTTGGCAAAGTAATGTCTCTGCTCTTTAATATGCTATCTAGGCTGGTCATAACTTTCCTTCCAAGGAGTAAGCGTCTTTTAATGTCATGGCTGCAATTTTAGGTTCCCAGAAAAAAAGTAAGCCAAGGAATGAGAGTTCCCATATGCCCCTGCCCCTCACAGTCCCACCATCAGCAGCCAAAGAATGAGAGTTCCCATACACCCTGCCCCTCACATCCCCACCGTCAGCAGCCAAAGAATGAGAGTTCCCATACACCCTGCCACTCACATCCCCACCGTCAGCAGCCCCACTGGGGAGGTGCAGTCACTGTGACCCATGAAGCGGCACTAACACGCCTCGCCCTCCTGAAGTCCAATGTTCACGCCAGAGCTCACGGTTGACGTTGCTGGGCACTCTGTGGGCCTGACAGATGTGTAACAGCGCTCGCCAGTCATTACAGCATCAGGCAGAGGATGCAGTCACTGCTCTGACACTCTTCCACCTGTCCCCCGTAACTGCTGGCAACCACTGATCTTTTCACTGTCACCACAGTTTTGCCTTGTCCAGAATGTCATGCGGTTGAAATATAAAATATGCAGCTTTCCCAGATTAGTTTCTTTCCCTTGGTAATATGCATTTTATGGATCCTGCATATCTTTTCACAGCCTGACAGCTTATTCTTTTTAGTGCTGAATAATATTCCATTGTCTGCTGCTACTGCTGCTAAGTCACTTCAGTCGTGTCCTACTCTGTGTGACCCCATAGAAGGAAGCCCACCAGGCTCCCCCGTCCCTGGGATTCTCCAGGCAAGAACACTGGAGTAGGTTGCCATTTCCTTCTCCAATGTGTGAAAGTGAAAAGTGAAAGTGAAGTCGCTCAGTCGTGTCTGACCCTTAGCGACCCCATGGACTGCAGCCCACCAGGCTCCTCCACCCATGGGATTTTCCAGGTAAGAGGACTGGAGTGGCTTGCCATTGCCTTCTCCGTCCATTGTCTTCTCCGTCCATTGTCTGGATATACCACAATTTATCCATTCACTGACTGAAGGATATCCAATTGCTTTCACGTGTTAGCAATTATGAATAAAGCTGCTCTAAACATCTGTGTTGGAGAAGGCAATGGCAACCCACTCTAGTACTCTCACCTGGAAAACTCATGGACAGAGAAGCCTGGTAGGCTGCAGTCCATAGGGTCACTAAAAGTCGGACACAACTGAGCAACTTCACTTTCACTTTTCCTTTCATGCATTGGAGAAGGAAATGGCAACCCACTCCACTGTTCTTGCCTGGAGAATCCCAGGGACGGGGGAGCCTGGTGGGCTGCCGTCTATGGGGTCACACCGAGTCGGACACAACTGAAGCGACTTAGCAGCAGCAGTAGCAGCAGCAAACATCTGTATGAACGTACATTTTGACTCCCTTGGAGTGCAAGTGCTGGACCACCTGCTAAGACTATATGTAGTTTTATAAGCAGCTGCTACACTGCCTTCCAAAGTGGCTGCACCATTCCATACTTCCCTCAGCCATGAATGCGAGTTCTGGTTGCTCCACATTTTCAGTAAGACATGGTGCTGTCAGCATTCCAGATTTTGGCCATTCTTCTTTTGGAGGGGCAAGGGGGGCTGTGCCATGCAGACTGTGGGGGAGTGGCCACTCTAACAGGTGTGTAGTAGTATCTCACCGTTGTTTTAAATTGCATTTCTCTGATGACATATAATGTGGAGCATTTTTCATATGCTTATTTGCTATCTGTTTACCTTCTTGGGTGAAATGTCTGTTCAGGTGTTTTGCCCAGTTTTAATAGGGTTGTTTTTCTTTTCTATTTTATTGAAGCATCATTGGTTTATAATACTATATAAAATTCATGTACGTTATATTTCAACTTCTATGTACACTACAGCATGCTCACGGCCAAAAGTTCAGTTTCTATTCATCACTACACGGTTAACCCCTTTACCCCTAGTTGTTTCCTTTTTTACTGTTGAGTTTTAAGAGTTTTTGTAAATTTTGGATAACAGTCCTTCATCAGATATGTCTTTTGCAAATATTAGCTTCCAGTCTGTGGCTTTTCTTCTTATTCTCCAGACAGTGTATTTTGTAGAAAAAAAGTTTAAACTTTAATAAAGTTCAGCTTATCAATGCTTCCGTCATGGATCATGCCTTTAGAGTTGTATTTAAAAAGCCATCATGAGATCCAAGCTCACCTATATCTTCTCCTATATTATCTTCTAGGGAGTTCTATAATTTTATATTTTATATTCCATTTTGAGCTAATTTATGAAGAGTATACGGAGAGTGGAGAGGGAAATGGCAACCCACTCCAGTGATCTTGCCTGAGAATCCCAGGGACGGGGGAGCCTGGTGGGCTGCCGTCTATGGGGTCGCACAGAGTCGGACACGACTGAAGCGACTGAGCAGCAGCAGCATACGGAGTGCCTAGGTTCATTTCAGTTCCTGCTGACGTCCAGTCACTCTACTAGCTTTTGTTGAAAAGACTATCTTTTCTCCACGGTATTGTATGTGCTTCCATGTCAAAAATCAGTTGACTGTATTCATGTGGGTCTATCTCTGAGCCCTATATTCTGTTTCACTGACCAACCTGTCAGTTCTTTTGACAATTCTTTTGCCAATACCACCCAATGGTGGCTACTGTAGCTTTATATTAAGTCAAAGTCAGGTAGCATCAATTCTCCAACTTTTTTGTTTTTCTATATCGTGTTGCCTATTCTAGGTTCTTTTGCCTTTCACACACATTTTGGAATCAGTTTGTTGATATTCACAAAGTAACCTGCTGGGATTTTGAATGGGATTGCATTCAATTTAGAGATCAAGTTTGGAAGACCTAATATGTTGACAATAATGAGTTTTCTCTCCATGGAAATGGACTATCTCTCCATTTATTAAGTTCTTTGATTTCTTTCATCAGAGGTTTGCAGTGTTCTTTATATAGATCTTGCACATATTATGTTAGGTTTATACATTCTTCGTATGTGGAGATGATGCTGTAAAGAGTGTTGTGATTTTAATTCCAAATCCCACTTCTCTGTTGCGAGTATGTAGGAAAGCGACTGACTTGTATAAACTAACTTTGTTTTTTGCAACTTTACTACAATTGCTCATTAGTTCTAGGCATTTTCCCATCAATTCTTTAGAAATTGCTACACAATCATGTCATGTCAACTGTGAACAAAGACAATAACTGGTTTGTTTTAAAGAATGAAGAAATACACGCAGAACTGACCGAGAGTGAACAGGGGGAACAAAGAGTTTCATGCCTTCCTTTCCAGCCCACGTGCCTTTAACTTCTGCACTGGCGGGGACTTCCCGCACGATGTCTGGGAAAGGACTGCTGGGAGGGCACATCCTTGCCTTGCCCCTGACCTTTGTGGGAAGGGTCTGAGTTTCTCACCATGAATGGAAAAAGATGTGGTGAGACACACGCACACACACCCCGACAGAAGAACCCTAGTTAGCCATAAGAATGAAATAATGCCATTAGCAGCAACATGGATGGATTTAGAGATTACCATACTAAGTGAAGTGAATCAGACAGAGAAAGACAAATACCACATGAAATCACTTATATATGAAATCTAAACTATGGCACAAATGAACTTATCTATGAGACAGAAACAGACACAAAGAACAGACTTGTGACTGCCAAGGAAGAGGGGGCTGGGGAGGGGTGCAGGAGGAGGCTGGGGTTAGCAGATGCAAACTATTATATATGGAATGGATAAACAAGGTCCTCCTGTATAGCACAAGGAACTATATTCCATATCCTATGATAAACTGCAATGGAAAAGAATATTTTAAAAATGTATATATAACTGAATCACTTTGCCACAGAGTAGAAATTAACATAACATTGTAAATCAACCATATGTCAATCAAAACACACACACACACAAATAGCCTAAACATGGAGGGCATGCGGCCAGGCACTGACCAGGGGCTCTGGACGAATGAAAAGCCCCAAGGGCTGGACTAGATGATATCAGATGTGTCTGATGATGAGGAATAAAACACTGGCCTGGCCTTGGGGTGGGGAGCAGGGAGAAAGTGTTTAGCAGGGAAGATGAAAAGTTCTATAAGTGGATACACAACACCATGAATGGACTTAACGTCCAAGAACTATACACTTGAAATGGTTCAGTTCAGTTCAGTTCCGTCGCTCAGTTGTGTCTGACTCTTTGCGACCCCATAAATCACAGCATGCCAGGCCTCCCTGTCCATCACCAACTCCCAGAGTTCACTCAAACTCATGTCCATAGAGTCAGTGATGCCATCCAGCCATCTCATTCTCTGTTGTCCCCTTCTCCTCCTGCCCCTAATCCCTCCCAGCATCAGAGTCTTTTCCAGTGAGTCAACTCTTCACATGAGGTGGCCAAAGTATTGGAGTTTCAGCTTCAGCATCAGTCCTTTCAATGAACACCCAGGACTGATCTCCTTCAGAATGGACTGGTTGGATCTCCTTGCAGTCCAAGGGACTCTCAAGAGTCTTCTCCAACACCACAGTTCAAAAGCATCAATTCTTCGGCGATCAGCTTTCTTCACAGTCCAACTCTCACATCCATACATGACCACTGGAAAAACCATAGCCTTGACTAGACAGACCTTAGTTGGCAAAGTAATGTCTCTGCTTTTTAATATGCTATCTAGGTTGGTTACAACTTTCCTTCTGAGAAGTAAGCGTCTTTTAACTTCATGGCGGCAATCAGCATCCGCAGCAATTTTGGAGCCCCCCAAGATAAAGTCTGACACTGTTTCCACTGTTTCCCCATCTATCTCCCATGAAGTGATGGGACCAGATGCCATGATCTTTGTTTTCTGAATGTTGAGCTTCAAGCCAACCTTGTCACTCTCCTCTTTCACTTTCATCAAGAGGCTTGTTAGTTCCTCTTCACTGTCTGCCATAAGGGTGGTGTCATCTGCATATCTGAGGTTATTGATATTTCTCCCGGCAATCTTGATTCCAGCTTGTGCTTCTTCTAGCCCAGCGTTCCTCATGATGTACTCTGCATATAAGTTAAATAAGTAGGGTGACAATATACAGCCTTGACGTACTCCTTTTACTATTTGGAACCAGTCTCTTGAAATGGTAAATTTTATGTTATACATATTTCACTACAATAAAAAGAAAAGATTTAAAAATGAGGGAAAAAATGTTATCATTACTGTTCAAAAATACTGGGTCTCTTCAATTACCCTGGGAAACATGCCACAATTCTCCAAATCACTTCAGTGCAATAGCAGTCTACAGACTGAATTTTCAACAAGAAATCAAATACGAACACTTTCATCCCTATGGAGAATAAGCAGTAGCCAGGATCTGCATCAAGATCAAACTTGATGCAGCTTTCCTGGTGTCTCAGTGGTAAAGAAACCACCTGCAGTGCAAGAGACAGGTTCACTCCCTGGATCAAGAAGACCTCCAGGAGAAGGAAATGGCAACTTGCTCTAGTATCCCTGCCTGCGAAATCCCATGCACAGAGGATCCTGGTGGGCTATAGTCCATGGGGATCTCAGAGAGTCAGACACAACTTAGCAACTCAACCATAAACCACCACCACAGAAGTACAGGAAATCTAGAAGTAGATTTTGCTCAAGCTAATTAGGGGTTAACTGTTCTTCCATGGTGCCTTATAAAGTATAGCATTTAGAAATCAGACTTTGGACATATCCACCCTCTAACACACAGCCCTGGGCACAGAAGTCTGAGTCCTCCACCCAAAGACCCAAATTCCTTCATAATCTTCCTTACAAAAAAGAGAACTCACAGTAAACCCAGTTACCTGATTTCTCAATGCATAAAAAATTAAAAGGCATGTCTGATAGGTATAAGGAGAATAACATGGAAGAAGGGACAGAGTTGGGGAAAGACAGTGGCTTGGGGTGGGGGGAGAAGTGGAGTCACGCTGAGCACAGGGCAGGGTGCCAAGCCGTCTGAGAGGGGTCGTCTGCTCTGTGCGGTCTTAGTCCAAGTAATGTAGGGGGCACTGATGCATTTAAGAAAAGACTTAATAACAATTACAGAGAGAAAAGGGGCTGGTATCGAGGTAATACAACAGTCTGACAAATATGCATCCATGAAAATACCTTCTTTCCCACTGATGCCAAGTAAAGGAGCCGATGCTTGAGTTTCAAGATCTCCTTCCTAAAAGAAGCTATTTTCAGGCTATTAAACACTGTCTGCTAAAAACGAACACACTCTCCTTCGGTACCCTCTCCAAGTACTGGAGGGACATGAACAAGGGCAGCTTGCCTTTGTTCTCCTGTGGCCACTGTCTTCTGCTCCCTGTGGCCACTGTGGGCAGATCGGGGATGCAGCTGGGTCCCTGTATTCCTCCTGCAGAAACCAGGGGCTTGTTAGTGTGGAAGTCAGGAATATTTCTTCCTTTGAGCTCCTCTGCCTTCTCTCATCAAGCCAGCAACCACCAGAAATCAATTATTTACTTATCATCTTGTGAAAAATCATCGTGTTCACTTAAATGTCATGCTTTTTATTCTGAGGTTTTTATCTTGTCTCAGTGACAAAAATGATACTTGGATAGACAGGGTTTTGTTCTTTTTTAATAATTTACACCCATGCAATCAATTCAAATTAGCTTGTGGTAATCAAGCAGAGACATTACTTTGCCAACAAAGGTCCATCTAGTCAAGGCTATGATTTTTCCAGTGGTCATGTATGGATGTGAGAGGTGGACTGTAAAGAAAGCTGAGCACAGAAGAATTGATGTTTTTGAACTGTGGTGTTGGAGAAGACTCTTGAGAGTCCCTTGGACTGCCAGGAGATCCAACCAGTCCATTCTAAAGGAGATCAGTCCTGGGTGTTCATTGGAAGGACTGATGCTGAAGCTGAAACTCCAATACTTTGGCCACCTCATGCGAAGAGTTGACTCACTGGAAAAGACTCTGATGCTCGGAGGGATTGGGGGCAGGAGAAGAAGGGGACGACAGAGAATGAGATGGCTGGATGGCATCACCCACTCGATGGACATGAGTTTGAGTGAACTCTGGGAGTTGGTGATGGACAGGGAGGCCTGGCGTGCTGTGATTCATGGGGTCGCAAAGAGTCAGACACAACTGAGTGACTGAACTGAACTGAATCTAAATTAGGGGAAAAACAGAAGGGAGGCAAGAAGAATAAAAAAAGAGGAAGTTTTCATTAATACTTTAAAGACACACTTATTTCAACTCAAAGTGAATCACCTGTCTGCCAGGATGCCTCCACCTCCCTGCCTGTCTACAACTAGAGAAAACTAAGACAGGAAACAGCTTGTGTCCCAAGCTGTGCATAATTCTGACTGTTTTAACAGTGACATTGAAACTGACTTCATTCTCTGTCTTCACGATGAACTTCTTGTAACTGGAAGAAAAACGCCAAGAGCTGGCTGCCTCTTCACAGGGAGACTGATGAAGAATCCCTCTCATTCTGAATGCATGTCACTTCATGAGTTCCAGCATTAAACATTTACACTTAGCTTTCCTCAGTCAGCAATGAATGAGCCAAGTGAACTTCTGAGTGATCTCTCCTGCAAATAAATTCCCGTCTTCTAGCACTTCTCGAGTGCCCATTTTGGAGACAGTGGCTGGAGGAGGAGGAGACCCCTGTTCCGCTACGAGAGCAGCCATGGTCTGGCCTTTGGACATTTCAGCAACTCGTGGGCCGGCCCATGTCCAGCACCAACACCTGGTCACCTGGCTCCAGGGAAAGTCATTTCCATCAAACTAGAGTCCTCAGCCAGACAGCTGACTGCCCAGCTCCCAGCTCGCTCTGGAACATGACTTTCCATGAAAACGTGACTGCAGGAAAAGAGTACCATCCATACCCTCCATGAGGTAAGGACCATCATCTCCAAGAACACAGTCAAAGCAGAGGTCTCGAGTGTCATGGAAATGAATGAGATCAAAGGTCTGGCATAGGTAAGATGTGTCTTCAAGGGCAGACAAAAAATTCTGCTACAAGGCTAACATTAAAATTCTGTTAAAAGTTCAGTTAAATTTGGACGTCATGTGTCAAAATGGTTTAAACACAACTCAGCTGTACACTGGAAGGCCCTGAGTGGGTCATCAGAAGTGGGAGGCACATGTCGCCTGTGATGCGACGTGCAACTTGCTGACACCACCCATTCCGTGCTCTCGGGAGACCGCGAGTAATCCCAGAGGCATGGGGCTGAGACACGTGGCCCCGAACCACGGCGAGTCCCGGCATGGTTTACTCCTTTTGTCATTCTTCTTTCAAGTGGAAGATTCCTGACACTCTCTGCTCCTGACAATGTTTATAAACAAAATTCAGAGAAGCCTTCAAACACACACAAAAAATTGGTCTTTCCAACCAAGTGTCCTAGACAGTGAAACAGCTGCATCCTTATCCGGCAGACTCGAACCTGGATGCCCTTTTAAGATCTACTTTCCACAAAACCAAAACTCAAAAACTGCCCAAATTGCCGGTTTTGATCTCCATCAAAGACAACTCATACATAAGTTAAGCTTTACCATGATCCATTATACTAACAAGTCTGTTCTGGGAAAATTTTGAAAATGTTGACATTGGAAAAGAAGCTTTGGTGAAATACGCAGTAGGCTAAAACCTCCATACCAGCCTTTCATTACAACCTATAAAGACTATACTCTTAGTAATGTACCTCATAATCCACAATGACGCCTTTTAGTAAGAGAACACAGCTGTCTGTGACCACTTTGAAATACACAGAAATACTGGATCACTGTACTGTATACCTGGAACTAGCACAGGGTTATACATGTCAGTTATACTTCAAAAACATACAAACTCAGAAAGAGAGATCAGATTTCTTATCAGAGGTGGGGTGGGGGGAGTTGGATGAAGGTGGTCAAAGGTACAAAATTTCACTTATGAGAGAAAGAAGTACTAGGGGTGTCATGTACAACACGACAAGTACAATTAAGACTGCTCCAGGTCACATATGAAAGTGTTGAGAGTGTAAATCCTAAGAGTTCTTATCACAAAGACAATATTTTTCTCTATTTTATTTAATCTACGAGATGCTGCTGCTGCTGCTAAGTCGCTTCAGTCGTGTCCGACTCTGGGCTCCCCCATCCCTGGGATTCTCCAGGCAAGAACACTGGAGTGGGTCACCATTTCCTTCTCCAATGCATGAAAGTGAAAAGTGAAAGTGAAGTCGCTCAGTCGTGTCTGACTCTTCACCACCCCATGGACTACAGCCTACCAGGTTCCTCCATCCATGGGATTTTCCTGGCAAGAGTACTGGAGTGGGCTGCCATTGCCTTCTCCAATCTACGAGATGGGTGTTCACTAAAGTTACTGTGATAATCATCTCATGATGTACAGAAGGGAGATCATTATGGTGTACCCTTAACCATACAAAGAGCTGTGTGTCAATTACATCTCGACGAAGCTGGAGTGAATAACACATAAGTACTCTTAAAAAGGGCACAGCTGTTAAATCCAAGATGATAAAACATGTCATACTTTCCTCCCTAAAATTTGTCATGAATTTTTTACTTCACCTTTGACACAGTATCTACATTCTACAATTCTAACACCTTTGTATAGCACATACACGAAAGTGCTAACCTCGGTGCTTGACGGATACACAAACTTCCAATATAATCAACTGGACAATTCGCCCTTCTGAAAGTAAGCCTCCTTCCCCTCCCCCAGCCAAAGAATCCCACTAGCTCCTCCAAGACACACTGTGAAGTGTGACATGTACTATGTAATCACAACATATGTCCAATCCATGTGCTTGGCTTATAAGGCTGACTTATTTTACTCCCAGGCAAAACATTCTGCAACAGGAAGTCAGCAACATGGTGATCATTATTACCTGCATATAAGCTGTTAGTTGTTTCATATATTTTGACAACTCCTTAACAGGAATTTAAGGTAACAGAGTTTAACTCCAAGCTAACAACACTGTTGGATAAATACCGGAACAAAATAAAAACAAAGTTCACTCTAATAAAAGCTGAACTCATCATCTGAGGATAACATTCAGTTTACTGTTTCCGTGTTAATCTTTCACCTTCTAAACTGCATTTTACAACTAAAAGTGAGAGAGAATGAAGGCTAACAACTCTCCGCTCTGTGACACTCTTTTATGGAAATCCATCCTGCTCTTGATCGCACCAGATCTGCTGAGAAAAGGAGGTCTGGATGCTGTCTGACCAGGACCCCGCAGGGTGCAACGGCACCCCTGGGCATGTGCAGTGTGGATGGAGCCCCAGAACACACACGGTGTGGACAGTGCTCCTGGATGTGAGCAGGGTGGACGGAGCCACAGGACACACATGGTGTGGACAGAGCCCCTGGATGTGAGCAGGGTGGATGGAGTCCCAGGACACACACAGTGTGGACAGCGCCCCTCGATGTTCATGGCGTAGATGGAGCTCCCGGACGCACACGGTGTGGACAGCACCACTGGATGTTCACGGTGTGGACAGCGCCCCTGGATGTTCACGGCGTGGACAGCGCCCCTGGATGTGAGCGGGGTGGATGGAGTCCCAGGACACACACGGTGTGGATGGTGTCCCTGGACACACATGGTGTGGACAGCGCCCCTGTATGTGAGCAGGGTGGACGGTGCCCGCGGCGCATGAGGGTTATGAGGAGCTCCACCCCGTCGCACCCCCCTGCACGTACAGCTGCAGCCCCTATGGGGGAGGCACACACAACGTCACCTCCAACGTCCCTGCAGGTGACACGGGTCCCCTGCACATGCACACTCCCCACACCTCAGGGGGCCGCTCTCCTAGGAAGTCACCAAAGGCCACCTACTCAACTGACAGGGGAGGAGACGCAGATCAAGGCCAGGAGCACGCTGGGGGCTGGCCATATCAGCCTTGGTACAGCTGCAGGCCCAGGGATGGTGGGAAATGGAGGTGCAGGCGGACAGAGAACAGTCTCAGCAGGCTGGGGGAGAGGGGCCGGCCTGGCGGGGGCAGGCGAGATCAGGCCAAGATCAGACCTTGCTCCCCAACCCCCAGAATGTCACCTCCAGAAACCACTCCTCGGGGAAGGGCACCCGCACTGGGAAGTCACAACAGGTTTGGGGGGCTGTGCACTGCAAATAGGGCAGGCTGGCACTCCACTCACTCACAAGCTTGCTCTCCAGAGCAGGAGAAGGACGGACAGACCCACAAACACATGCCAAGTTCACGTCCGGCTGCATCAGGTACAGAGAGAAAAAACAAAGTGGAGGACAGGCACGGTGGCCTGGAGGGACATCGGCAAGAGGATCAAGGAGCGGGGTCTCATGGACAGAGACCTGAATAAGTGAGAACGGGAGTGACTTGAGCAAAGGAACAGGGAAAGCCGAGCAAAGGCCCTGAGCAGGATGGTGGCAGAAGCAGCTGCAGAGGCAAGGAGAGGTGGACATCCTGTACCATCCTACTCGACATCGTGGCCCCTGAGGCACCAAAAGCCAACAGGACCTTCCCTATAGCCAGCAAAGAACCCCCAGCTGTTCCAAAAAGCCCGCAGGGATGGAAAGGTGCACACCCGCCCCTGAGATCCACCGGCCAGGTCCCTTGTGGCTCTGCTGTCATCAAACAGTCGCTGTGACCGTGTTCCGAGTAGCCCCAGGAAACAGTCGCTGTGTGCTCCAGGTGTCACCAGGAAACAGATGCTGTGTGTTCCAGGTGTCACCAGGAAGCAGTCGCTGTGTGTTCCAGGTGTCCCCGGGAAACAGTCGCTGTGTGTTCCAGGTGTCCCCGGGAAATAGTCACTGTGCTGATGTTCCATGTGTCCCCGGGAAACAGTTACTGTGACTGTGTTCCAAGTGTCCCTGGGAAACAGTCACTATGTGTTCCAGGTGTCACCAGAAAACAGTCACTGTGCTGATGTTCCAAGTGTTCCCAGGAAACAGTCGCTGTGTGTTCCAGGTGTCCTGGGAAACAGTCACTGTGACTGTGTTCCAAGTGTCCCTGGGAAACAGTCACTGTGTGTTCCAGATGTCACCGGGAAAGAGTCACTGTGACTGTGCTCCAAGTGTCCCTGGGAAACAGGGACTGTGACTGTGCTCCAAGTGTCCCTGGGAAATAGTCGCTGTGTGTTCCAGGTGTCACCAGGAAACAGTCACTGTGACTGTGTTCCAAGTGTCCCTGGGAAACAGTCGCTGTGTGTTCCAGGTGTCACCAAGAAACAGTCGCTGTGCTGATGTTCCAAGTGTCCCTGGGAAATAGTCGCTGTGTTCCAGGTGTCACTGGGAAAGAGTCACTGTGACTGTGCTCCAAGTATCCCTGGGAAACAGTCGCTGTGTATTCCAGGTGTCACCAGGAAACAGTCACTGTGACTGTGCTCCAAGTGTCCCTGGGAAACAGTCACTGTGACTGTCCTCCAAGTGTCCCTGGGAAATAGTCGCTGTGTGTTCCAGGTGTCACCAGGAAACAGTCACTGTGACTGTGTTCCAAGTGTCCCTGGGAAACAGTCGCTGTGTGTTCTGTCACCAGGAAACAGTCGCTGTGTTGATGTTCCAAGTGTTCCTAGGAAACAGTCACTGTGTGTTCCAGGTGTCCTGGGAAACAGTCACTGTGACTGTGTTCCAAATGTCCCTAGGAAACAGTCGCTGTGTGTTCCAGGTGTCACCAAGAAACAGTCGCTGTGCTGATGTTCCAAGTGTCCCTGGGAAATAGTCGCTGTGTGTTCCAGGTGTCACTGGGAAAGAGTCACTGTGACTGTGCTCCAAGTGTCCCTGGGAAACAGTCGCTGTGTGTTCCAGGTGTCACCAGGAAACAGTCACTGTGACTGTGTTCCAAGTGTCCCTGGGAAACAGCCGCTTTTTGTTCCAGGTGTCACCAGGAAACAGTCACTGTGATGATGTTCCAAGTGTCCCTGGGAAACAGTCACTGTGTGTTCTAGGTGTCACCAGGAAACAGTCGCTGTGCTGATGTTCCAAGTGTTCCTAGGAAACAGTCGCTGTGTGTTCCAGGTGTCCTGGGAAACAGTCACTGTGACTGTGTTCCAAGTGTCCCTGGGAAAAAGTCGCTGTGTGCTCCAGGTGTCACCAAGAAACAGTCGCTGTGCTGATGTTCCAAGTGTCCCTGGGAAACAGTCACTGTGTGTTCCAGGTGTCACCAGGAAACAGGCACTGTGACTGTGTTCCAAGTGTCCCTGGGAAACAGTCACTGTGTGTTCCAGGTGTCACCGGGAAACAGTCACTGTGACTGTGTTCCACATGTCCCTAGGAAACAGTCGCTGTGTGTTCCAGGTGTCACCAGGAAACAGTCTCTGTGCTGATGTTCCAAGTGTCCCTGGGAAACAGTCGCTGTGTGTTCTAGGTGTCACCAGGAAACAGTCACTGTGACTTTGTTCCACGTGTCACTGAGAGCCCCCCAGTGCTGGGAGCAGAGGAGAGGGCTCAGAGTCCATCCCACAGAGCTGCAAGGGGAATGGGACCTCAAGGATGTCTGTCTGTGGCTCGGGAAACTGAGCCCAGGAGGGAAAGCAGCCGGGGTGACGGGGCAGCCACGGAGGGTCCCTACAGCCCTGGCAAGGTGGGGACTGCGGGGGTGCTGGACGGCGGCCAGTTGGTGGCTGTGGTGCAGACAGGGCGGCAGAAACTGAAGGCTGAAGAGCAGACATCAGCAAGGAGGCTGGACGGGAACTGAGCCTGGAGTCCCTTGGGGTTGGCCTGGGGCACACAGTGGCCTTCCGTGGGGGACGAGGTGCTGGGGTGGATCACCCACTCAGCAGAGACCCCTGCGCTGTGCACACAAGGCGTGGGGGTAAGGATGGACCGCAAAGGGAGTCCAGGCACGTCAGTCCCAGGGCAGGGGACAGGACATCACCACGGGCCCTGCTGTGAGGCTGGGTGCACAAGGTGACAGGCCCTGAACAAGTGACGGTGCCCACGGCGGGGCTGAGGAGGGCAGCTCGTCCGCTGCAGCCTTGGCACCTCGGCGGGAACCCCCCTGGCAGGAGAGTCTGCTGGAACTGAGTTCAGGGCCCAGGGTGAGGATGGATTCACCACTGGGCCATTGACAAGGTGGCCCCACAGCAGTCCAGAATGACGTCACACCTGAGCGCTGGCAGAGAAAACCCTGGGTAGAAGGCTGGCACAGGAGGAGAAAGAGCCATGGAACCAGGCTGTGTGGTAAGCTCAGTCACTCAGGTGCCAGGGGCGGGGCACAGTGAGGGCACCTGGAAGGGACACAATGAGGGGCGCCTGGAGGGGACACAGTGAGGGCACCTGGAGGGACAGTGAGTACACCTGGAGGGGAAACAGTGAGGGCACCTAGATGGGACACAGTGAGGGCACCTGGAGGGGCAGTGAGGGCCGCACATGTCACAGCTGCTTCTAAAGCATGGGGTGAGCGGTGAAGCAACCTGAGGGAGGGGCAGGTGGAGGAAGCGGTGTGTGAACATGGGGTCCTCAAGCTGAGAGGGAAGACCCCGGCCTGCAAAGAGAGGCCGGGACCTCGGTGGTGCACCTCAGGGACAGGATGCCACAGGTCAGCCAGCATCGCGCTCTGACCACCCCCGAGGGGAGAGACGGCACCCACTGCTGCCGCCAGGATCATCTGACTGCAGAGCCGCCCAGGCTGGGATCACGCTCCTCTCCTGTGCCTGCATTTAACGTGAATGAAAGAGGTGGGTGGTTAAGTTCCTTTGGTAAGTGAATGAAGAAGAAGGTTCCAAACAAGGCAAAACATGCTGTACATAAAAGAGTATATTTTGCTTCTGAAATTAAGTTCACCTCCTACTGGGTTTGTTTTTCACAATCACTTGACAGTTACAATTCAACTTTGAATTCATAAACCAAAACGAGTCTGCTTTCCACCACAGCTGTCGTGTCTCTATATCAAGTTTTTCCTGGTCACCAAAACACCACCATTACCACGACAGTGAAAAGCAAAATATATAAGATGCTATCAGGAGGAAAATTTTGATGGTGTTTGATTTAAAACAGTGGGGGACAGGAGAGAAAGGAATACATAGATGAATTAAGTAATTAATGACACAATCACAGCTCACGCTAACTTCATTTAACCACCCTCCGTCCCCAGAGGGAGGAACAGAAACAGCACAAACCAGCAGCTAATATCTTTAGGTTAGAAACTTTCTAAACAATTGGCCATGATGCACCATCAATTTAATAGGAAACTTCTGTAGATAATGAGAGTGTGTCTTTACGGCTCTCCTCAGTGCAACTCAACTGTCATGAAGGTAAAAAAGTTTCATAAACCTGGGCCTGGGGGAGAGATGAGTAAGTAAGAATAGTATCAGTCACCCTTCAGTTCAGTTCAGTCGCGCAGTCGTGTCCGACTCTGCAATCCCATGAACCGCAGCACGCCAGGCCTCCCTGTCCATCACCAACTCCCAGAGCCCACCCAAACTCATGTCCGTTGGGTCGGTGATGCCATCCAACCATCTCATCCTCTGTCATCCCCTCCTCCTCCCGCCCTCAATCTTTCCCAGCATCAGGGTCTTTTCAAATGAGTCAGCTCTTCTCATCAGGTGGCCAAAGGATTGGAGTTTCAGCTTTAACGTCAGTCCTTCCAATGAACACTCGGACTGATCTCCTTTAGGATGGACAGGTTGGATCTCCTTGCAGTCCAATTAGTTATCCTTAATTCTAAATATAAGTTGCACACACCTCAATTACCAAACTGGTTTTAAAAACACATAACAAAGAATTTAAATAGTTCAATTAACTCCAATTACAAAATGCTAAACAGGAATAGGAGATAAAAACAAATCACTAGATTATAATACCAATCCATAATCTATTTTCAGAATACTCAATTCAGCTCAACTCAACTCTCAATAGATTAGAGATGGCAAATGAGAAACAAAGAACTATTCCCTATTTCACATATTTTAAAAATGTTCCTCTTGAATATACTGCATCTGTCACCAAATATTCCATCTTTCACTGATAGGTACACAGTGAAATAATTCTTGGAGACCATCAACGGGGACAAAAGTAAGGGGTTTTCCTAACAGGTGTCTCAAGTTGGGATTTATGCTTTACAACATGCAGTGGAGCCCCCAGCAACAGGACGTTTCTTTCATAAAACCCCATGACCACTTTCCACTCTACAACAGCACTCGGCAGGGCTAGCTGGGGGCCCTGAGCGTTTCTGCACGACTCGTCTCACTGTACTGTGCTGATCGGAAGTGCCCTCCACCCGTGGATTGGAAACACAACTTGAGAGCGGAGAGCTGGCAGCCCCAGGCAGCAGGGCAGTGCCATCAAGATAAACCTGGACACTTCCAGAGGAATGTCAAAGAGCAGTGGTATGAAGAGCTGCGGTGCAATTTCCCAGAGGGAAACACAGCATCCTGGATTCTCAGGCAGAATCTTCTGTACCCCAAATGCTTCAATTCAGGACATTCATGAGGAAAACTTTTTTTTTTTTTTTCAAAAAAAGCATATCACAAGAGTGAATGGCGGCAACTCCATAGACCCTGGAGTCATGAAGTAACTGAATTCCAAATGCTGATCTGAATTTTATTAAGGGTTTTGATTCCTACGAAAGTAACTGAATGCGTTTTCAATCCTTATTTTTCTTCAACAAGTTGTTTCACTGTTGTCACTTTTTAACTGTTTCCAGGAGCATTAAGCAGATCACCACTGAATCCATACGCTAAATGCATATCTTCTAGAAGAACTAAAAGTGTGCACAAGAAAATACTGGGGGATCATCAAACACAGGGAGTCAACCTGAACAGCTCACAGTTGACATGGGTATCAGTCTGCTGTGGCTGCTGTAACAAATTACTACAAACTTCATAGGTTCTAACAACCCAAATTTATCATCTTACAGTTCTGAGGTCATAAGTTCAAAGTGGATCTCCATGGGCTCATGTAAGTCGAGTGTGGACAAGACTGCACTCCTCTCTGAAGGCTCCAGGGAAGACCCATCCTCTGACCTTTACCCCCTTATGGAGGTCAGTGGTTTATGGGTCTTTCATCCAACTGAAAGTAGGAGAAGAGGCTGGAGTGCTTCTTATGTGGCTTCAATCTGACCTTCTCTGCTGCTCTCCTCCTCCTCCTCCTAAAGGCCCTTCGGCTCCACTGAACCCATCTGGGCACTCCTGGGTCATCTCCTCACCTCACAACAGCTGATTAGCAAGCTTAATCCCACCTGTGATCCTAATTCCTCTTTCCCACGTGACAACATGCTCACCAGTTCCAGGGTTAGGAGGCGGTCAGTGCTCTGCCTCCCACAACGTGTAATCATCTATTAGTACATATGGGCTTCCCAGGTGGCTCAGTGGGAAAGGATCTACCTGCCAATGCAAGAGACATAGGACACTCGGGTTCAATCCCTGGGTTGGGACAATCCCCTGGAGAAGGGAATGGCAACCCACTCCAGTATTCTTGCCTGGAGAATCTCATGGACAGAGGAGCCTGGTGGGCTACAGTCCACAGGGTCACAAAGAGTCAGACATGACTGAGCAGCTGAACACTTTAGTACACATACTATTTTATTTTTACATATAAATACATAGACATACAGCAGAGTCTCTCTCCCTCCCCCCCTTCTCTCACACACACACAAACAAATTCTTTGGATTTTCTGCTTCAATTCATGAGTTCTAGACTAACTCTGCTGAATAATTCCATAAATATCTCCTAGAATTTTATAGTGCTAAAATTTTATCTTTTATCTTGAAAGAAATTCCAAATGGTTCCAAAAGGACAATCTAGAAGATTCCTTCACTTTGAGTTAAAAATAACAATAAAAGCATGACAGCCCCACGAAAGAGCTCTGTTAGACGCACAAAGTGTTTGATGCCTGCTACCCACATTTCAGGGCGTATTCCACAGAAGATTCTAAGGCTCCTGTAGGTATAGTTTATTCTGCCACAGGCAGGTTAACCTATGGTTACACTTCCATTAAGTTAATTTTACTTTATCTCAAAAGAGTCAGTTTCTCCAGAAACCCTCAAGGCCTCCTTTCAGTTAACCAAAAATATCTGAGTGCTTGCTCATCTGTCACTGTTTTCCAAGAAAAATAAATTATGACAATTTAATTCTAACCTCAACAGTAGGAAAATGGACTCACCTTGTTTATTTTTTAATTGAAGGAGATGGATTCATATTTGCAATTCTCCTTTATTAAATGAACAGACTCGCACAGAATAATTAAAATATGTGAATTTAGTTAAGAAAAGCTTTGTCAAACTCAGTTCAATTCTCTAATACTTCTGTTGGTCGCTTCCTTTAAATAAGGATCAGAGGAACAGTTTCTGAGGCTTCTAAAGAACAATTTTAATAATAATTTACTCTAAAGTAACGACTTTTTTGTTTCCCAAATTAACTGTGTTCCTTGGAATACTTGGAAATAAAAACTGGTATATCTCAAAAACAAAAAAAATCCTAAAAGATCCTGTATATTCATTGGAAGGACTGAGGCTGAAGCTCCAATATTTTGGCCACCTGATGCGAAGAGCATTGGAAAAGACCCTGATGCTGGGAAATACTGAAGGCAGGAGAAGGGTGTGACGGAGGATGAGATGGTTGGATGGCATCACCAACTCAGTGGACATGAGTCTGAACAAACTCTGGGAGCTGGTGATGGACAGGGATGCCTCGAGTGCTGCAGTGCATGGGGTCGCAAAGAGTGGGGTGCAACTGAGCGACTGAACTGATGTCTGGGAAAGGATGCATGTATCATTTTCTTTTAGAGGGTCGCCGATACACATCAACTGTCTGAAATTTACACGTCCCAGAGCACTGACAGCTCCAAGAGTTCAACCTCACTGCTCTCAGAAATGTTTTCTTAACACCCCTGTGACTAACCAGGGCTGAGACAGGAGAATGAGAACATCACAGGGCATCACTCACCACGTGCCCAGAGCAGACTCATCACATGTGGAAACAAAACCAGCCCCAGCTCAGCCCATGAGAGTTTATGGGATCTATTTGTAAATATCAAATGTATAATCAATACCAAGTTGCAACTCAGATTAAGACTAACTTGAAACAACACAGCTATGGAAATGTACTGTAGCCTCTAATTGTATTTATACGGATAGGTCATTTAAAAGAAGCCATGTTCAACTCAAGACGGCTTTAAATGATCCACGTCTAAACAAACCGTACCATGTTTATAAACAGTCAAAATACATCTCACTCAAAACGCTGGCCTTCAAACAGAGCCGTGGAGGCTCTACCCACTGTACATAAGCAACAGACTCATAAAAGGCATTCCATAGGCTATTTTTTCCCTTCATCCACTGAGTTAAAAAGAATATTCAATGAAAATAAACTGAGGTTAATTTAGAAGGGATGGGGAATTGCTTTTAAGTATTTCTCACCCTGTCTCTCAATAAAAGTCTAGATTTATTTCCATCTAACCTAAAAATTAAATCTTTAATCACCTGATGGCCCAGAAGGTAAAGAGCCTATCTGCAATGTGGAAAACCCATATTCAATCCCTGGGTAGGAAAGATCCCCTGGAGAAAGAAATGGCTACCCACTCCAGTATTATTGACTGGAGAATTCCATGGACAGAGGAGTCTGTCGAGCTACAGTCCATGGGATCACAAAGACACAACTGAGTGACTAACACTTTCACTTTCAATCTTAAAATAGTAACTGTTCAAGTATCAGTGACTCTTTTATTTAAAAAAAATTCTATACATGAGATCTACTTCTTGAAGTTTACAGTCATTCAGTAGAAACAATATACTAGGTTCAACAGGTTAAAAAACACAGTCTTTGGTCAATGAGCCACCTGCTACGAGAGATGCTGAGATAGTGCGAAGACCACAAGCTCTGAGCCTGGGGGGTCCTAGCTTCACACATGAGCCACTTGCCCTGGGCGTGCTCATCTTCCCAGCACCCACATCTCTTCATTAACAAACGGGAGAGGCAAGGACACAGGGATGAAACACGAGCGCACTGAGAACAGCCCCACGCATGGCTTTTAGCAACTGGGTCCTGTCACTACTCTCCTGCTGTCTTCATGACATGCGGTCATGTCTGCCCACCATACTTCAGAAAATAAACCCCTAATCCACTCAAGATGTTTACCTGCCCAGATTAGCTTTCCCCAAAGCTATGACAGGATACTCATTCCTCCTCCAGCAACCCGTAAGCGCCAACCACCACTTCCTTTCCCATCAGGGTCCTGAACAACCGCCATCTTTTTCTACTTCTGCCTGGACCACCTCTCTTCAATTATTGCTTCCTTCAACCACATTCATCAATTACCCACTACCTCTCAGGCACCATTTGTCTTCAGAAATATAAAGATATATAAGCATCAGGTCCTTTCTTTAAAAACCTGTTAGTCTAGAAGGAGAAAAAGTGGGAAAAAAATGTTTTTCAACAGTTTTTAAAAATTCCACAATGGAAATATATCCAAAACATAGTACATATACTATTGGCAAAAGAGAGGGCTGACTTCCTTGCTGAAGGGAGGGGGCACGAGGCCAGGGAGATGGACAGATGGACAAGAGAAGGGAGGCTGTTGCGGGGGGCGGGCAGCTTGAACAAAGGTAGACATGCAGGAACACCTCCTACCATCTGCGAGCTGGTGCGAAGGGCACGATGAGGATCAGTGAATGGAGGGGTAAGCAATGGCAGTCCCTCAGCCTGTGGACAGTACCAACTTCGTGGGGCTCTCTGCTCCAGACAGTGGAGGGCTATGAGAGATTCAAGTAGGGGTGTTAGTGCCCAGATCCACATTTGGAAAAGATAACTGTGCCCAACATGAGGAATAAAATAAAGGAAGAAAGAACGAGAAAAAAAGAAAAATGAAATCATGGAGCATCATCGTTTCCGTCAAGCCTCAGAATTAGTTCTGCCTCCAACAGCTGTGGGCGGACAGGGCGCCCTCACCCCTCCGATGGTGGACACCGAGCCGCAACAGGACCGCACGACAGCACTGGCAGGACAGTGGAGACGGCCCAGGAGCCAGGCCTCCTCCTGCCACTGCCCTCTCCTCGCCAGCCCTCGGAGTGAAGGTCAAAGGGCAGCTGTGGGTCACACCACATCCCTGGAGTGGCCGGGGCACGTGAACTCACCTGGGCCAGACACCTTCCGGCTGAAACAGCACCACATGCACCTCACAGTGACACCCAGTGACAATGCTGGGTGAACCCGGGAACCCTGTGCTCCAGTCCTGAAAGTTGGCTGCGCCAAGATATGTTTACATTCATTGGTGATCCGCTCAGACTGCCAATAAGATTCATGCCCATCAAACAATTTCACTGGACTGCAACTCTGAGTATGACAGAACCTAAGAGTCTGCTAACCAATGGTGGAAACTGCCTGCATGTAAATATTAAGCCCTAATACGGAGCGTGCATGAGTGACCCCATGAACTGCAGCCCACCAGGCTCCTCTGTCCATGGGATTTCCTAGGCAAGAATCCTGGAGAGGGTTACCATTCCTCTTCCAGGGCATCTTCCTAACTTCGAGATGGAACCCAAGTCTCCTGAGGCTTGGGCACTGCAGACAGATTCTTCACCAGTGAGCCAGCAATATCGAGCAGACTACAGCAGCACTGGATGCTATGAGCAAACCGGATGATCTGGTTACTTTAATATTCTGGCTACCTGGACGGTAACTAAGATGTGCATTATCCCGCTTCTAGAGAATTAGAGTAAAATAACTTAAATTTTAAACCGTACTCAATACGATTATTCACGGTCTTCATCCTCACAGCTAATGGTAACTGAAACTTAACGAAAGCTAACCACATGGCAGGGGGTCCACTAAGTGTTGATCTGCTCTTCACCTCCTTCACCTACTGATAAACAAGAAGTGTCATTTTAAGTCACAAAAAACATATCTGGTTACTTTAGGTTTTTTTTGGGGGGGCGGCGTGATTTGGCTTCTGGAAAAATGAAAGTTCTATATTTCACCACAATAATTCATAGTCTGATTTTCTTCAAAGCTTCCAGATGATCAGCAACTTAATCAGCAATCGCAGAGTCCTCACCCAAACCACTCCAGAGTGAAACCCAAGGCACCTCCTCTCTCCTCGCGAGACGCCGCAGTACCACGTTCCTCTGTCACGGAGGACAGAGGTCTAGACGCTGCTGGACGTCTGTCCCTGGGGGCACGACCACTCCCCGGACCACCGCTGCTCCAGAGCGTGCACACCAGACCTCTCACTCGCGTTTCCACACTTGCATTCTCACTCACTGATTTGCCGGTTACAAACACATCTGATAATTAAATCAAGTTCTTTCATGTTATATTCTTAACACATTATTGACCTGGAGATTTTTGCAGAAACTAATGCCTGTGGCCAGAGATTTGTTATGTAAGTGAATACTGAAACATTTCTGGTCAACAACGTTTGGGATGAGATACGTTTCTGGTCAATAAGTTGTTAAAATAGGACTCCACCTCTAACCCTACTGTGGGAAACAGGACTCAGAGCAACACTTCCCCAATTCTTGATGAACACAAAGGAAATTTACGAGCACAAAATTATAAACACTGATAAGCATCCATGCATCAGTATAACCTGGCTTCCAATAACACACTGACATCCTCGTAGACCAACCTGGCCATCAGACTTTTTCTTTATAGTTTTAGAGGTGTCATTTACTCTGCGGCACAATGAAATCCATAATAAAAAATAGCAGCTAGCAGTTATTCAGCATTTACTCTGAGCTCCACACTGGCTACTCTAACAGCAGTGCACACGCACAGCTTTAAACGACACAGTGATTCTGTATGATTGATCCCATTTAAACACGAGGCACTTAAAGCACAGAGTAGTTAAGCAACTCACCCAAGATCACACAGGAAACGTGCAGCAATCCGAGCAGCCTGACTCCAGAGTCCATGTTCCCACCATCCCTGCTTCTCCACCTCTTGTATAAAAGCACGTCGTATCATTAATTACAAATCACATACTAATGAGCACACGGTAGGGGGAGCTTGCTTAATTTCTTCCAAGGACACGTCCTCTGTGTCATGGACACCGTACACTCCCCACGGCTGTGGGCACCATGTGGTCACTATGCTGGGGAAGAGGCTGGGTCCCCCACCTGCTAGTTGCCAGGCTGCTCACAGACTCCACTGCCCCGCCCTCTGGAGCTGTGCCTCCCACGCCTTCAAGCGAGGTTGTGAAAGTGAAGTGAAAGTCGCTCAGTCGTGTCCGACTCTTTGCGACCCATGGACTATACAGTCCATGGAATTCTCCAAGCCAGAATACTGGAGTGGGTAGCCTTTTCCTTCTCCAGGGGATCTTCCCAACCCAGGGATAGAACCGAGGTTTCCCACATTGCAGGTGGATTCTTTACCAGCTGAGCCACAAGCGAGGTTCAGTTCAGTTCAGTCGCTCAGTCGTGTCCAACTCTTTGCGACCCTAAGAATCACAGCACGCCAGGCCTCCCTGTCCATCACCAACTCCCGGAGTTCACTCAAACTCATGTCCATCGAGTCGGTGATGCCATCCAGCCATCTCATTCTCTGTCGTCCCCTTGTCTTTCCCGCCCCCAATCCCTCCCAGCATCAGAGTCTTTTCCAGTGAGTCAACTCTTCGAAAGAGGTGGCCAAAGTATTGGAGTTTCAGCTTTAGCATCAGTCCCTCCAATGAACACCCAGGATTGATCTCCTTTAGAATGGACTGGTTGGATCTCCTTGCAGTCCAAGGGATTCTCGAGAGTCTTCTCCAGCACCACAGTTCAAAAGCATCAATTCTTCGGCGATCAGCTTTCTTCACAGTCCAACTCTCACATCCATACATGACCACGGGAAAAACCATAGCCTTGACTAGACGGACCTGTGTTGGCAAAGTAATGTCTCTGCTTTTTAATATACTATCCAGGTTGATCATAACTTTCCTTCCAAGGAGTAAGCGTCTTTTAATTTCATGGCTGCAATCAGCATCTGCAGTGATTCTGGAGTCCAAAAATTAAAGTCTGACACTGTAGGGCCCAGCAAAGGTTCGGACCTTTGCTGTGAGCAGGTATGAAATGTGTCACTTTCAGGGGGAGGTGGGGCGGACGGGGGTTTGCAAGGGAGAGCCTGGTTGGCATCCCCATCTAGAAGCAGGAGCTGAGACGGAGCCAGTGTGGTCCTAGGGCTCTGGGGAACCCCATGCACAGGCCCCACCTCCAGCCCCCCACTGGGCCCACGGCACAAGTGAGCAGTGAGAGTGGTCACGAGGCGCCTCGGACAGCTGATTCATCTGTCACCAGTCAGGGCTGAGCCTGCCCTCAGGGACACCCTCGCTCACCGGCTAAGGGGCCCTCACCTGATTCCTCTGTTCATGGGATTAGAGATTCAGCACGCACACACCTGTGACTCCCCCTCTCTATTTCCTCCCACAGGCCAGCCACCTTGCCACCAGGGCCGAGGGAATTCACAGCATGAGGAAGGGATGTGCAAACACGCACCCCACACCTTACCACTCTGAAAACAAAATGCTAAATACACAGACTCCAAAGGCAACGCGTTACTGACTGGCTACATGGAGGTTTCTCAAGAAACTAAACATAAAGTCGCCATGCTGCTAAGTTACTTCAGTCGTGTCCGACTCTATGCAACCCCATAGATGGAAGTCTACCAGGCTCCCCTATTCCTGGGATTCTCCCGGCAAGAACACTGTTGCCATATGATCCTGCAATTCCACTCCTGGGTATGTATCCAAAAAAGACAAAAACACTCATTCAAAAAAACACATGTGCCCCAATGTTCACAGCAGCACTATTTACAGTAGTCAAAATGTGGCAGCACCCTTGGTGTCCATCCACAGATGGAGGGATAAAGCAGCTGTGGCACATGGATACAATGGGGGATACAATGGCCATAAAAAAGAGTGAGGTAATGCCATTTCCAGCAACGCGTAGGTACCTGAAGAGTGTCATTACTAAGTGGGGTAAGCCAGAGAAAGACACATACTGTACGGTACCACTTACATATGGAATCAAGAAAATACAACAAATCAGTGAATACAACAAAAAAGAAACAGACTCGCTGTTCTTTTCTTCACAGAGAAGAAACTAATGGTTACCCGTAGGGAAAGGGAAGAAGGGAGGAGCAATTTGGGGTGGGGAATCAAGAGGTACAAACTTGGTTATAAAATAATGTGCAGGGCTACACTGCACAACATGGAAATGCAGGCAATGTTTAATAATAACGATAAATGAACTGTAACCTTTAAAATGTGAATCACTATATTGCACACAGGCTACCCTGCTGGCTCAGCTGGGGAAGAATCCGCCTGCCATGCGGGAGACCTGGGTTCCATCCCTGGGTTGGGAAGATCCCCTGGAGAAGGGAAAGGCTACCCACTCCAGTATTCTGGCCTGGAGAATTCCATGGACTGTATAGTCCATGGGGCTCAAAGAGTTAGACACGACTGAGCGACCTTCACTTTCATACTGTACACCTGAAACACATAATGTTGCTGTTGTTTAGTCTCTAAGCCATGTCCGATTCTTGTGACCCCATGGACTGTAAGCCGCCAGGCTCCTCTGCCCATGGGATTCTCCAGGCAAGGATACTGGAGTGGGCTGCCATTTCCTCCTCCAGGGGATCTTCCCAACTCAGGGATTGGACCTGCGTCTCCTGCATTGCAGGCAGATTTTTTACCACTGAGCCACCAGGGAAGCCCTGTAATGTATAATATTGTACATTAATTATACTTTAATGTTTTTAAAAGAAAATAAATAGAACACATAAAAATGGAAAAAAGCTGAGTAAACACCCATGATTTCCTCTGGTACGTAGTGAGGTGGGAAAAAAAGAAAATGGAAGAGAGACGGTTGTATTTAACCAGCCCAACTCTGCTCCTGCCTTATCCTCTGCCAGTAACATGCATATAAACAAACACAAATACACACACATCCCCTTCTCAATGAGCACACAGTCTGCCAGCCAACTAGAGATTCAACAGAAGGAGCCAAATGTGTGGTGCCAACTGGCTGTGTGAAGTGCACAGTGATTAACGTCTCCTGATGGCGAGGAGCGGGGACAGCATCAGCAGACGGAGGAGGAGCGATGTGATGGGAACCCAGCCTGGAAGAGGCTCCCCCCGGACACACAGGACACGTGACCAGGCAGGAAGAGGGTCATGTTTACAATCACGGAACTTTTCACAGAGCATCATCGTCCAAAGGAGATTCTTATTTACTGAGAAGAAAAGTAAAACATATTTCCAGAGTGAAAAAGGTTGCCATGCTCCTAGGAGGTTACCCACATCAACGACCAGCCTGCTACAAACGCAAAGTTCTGAAATCTTTATGAGACACAATTTTCGTAAAGAAAACACAGGGAGACTTTTTTAAAGGAAGAGAGAAGAACCACGTTTACATACTAAAAAATATCTTACACTACTGAAAAATAACCTAGTCAGGGGCTGGTGTGAAAAAATGTGTATGTGGAGCTTTACATTTAAACAACAATTTTACTGGTGTATAACTGATTAGCAATGCTGTTACTTTCAGGTGTGCAGCAAAGCGAACCAGCTACACGCATATGTATATCTCTCTTTTCCAGTCTTTTCCCATATAGGCCGTTACACAGTACTGAGTAGCGCTCCCTGTGCTGCACTGTTGGTACCACCCGCTCTCTGGGGAGAGGGCATCCAAGCTGCAGAAGAGGCTGGACCCCTGGGCCATCGCCCATCTGGGCAAAAGGACTTTCTCAAGGTCAGAATGACAGCACCAAGGCCAGGGATGAGCCCTGGACTCCCTTCACGAGGCACCACTCACCGCCTCGGCTGCCTGGGTGACGGTCCTGGATCTCAGGACTAAATCAAAACTTCCCACTGCAGGGACCCTCAGGTCCACTCAGAACCACCTTGGCTGTGTGACCACTCGGCCAGAGAACACTGGTCCTGACCATGCTTCCCTCCACCTCACTTTTGCCTCATCAGAGCCCCCCTGGCCTCTTGCTTCCTACGTGATTTTCAGGCTATTTAACCATTTCAGGAATAAAGATGGACAGGGAGAGAATTCCTAAGCTGACTCTCTCTCTGATTATCCCCTCGCAGCTCTGAGATACTACAGCCTGTCACGCACCTTCGACACTGAGAGCTGTACCCACTGCTGTGCTTGGTCAGGTCTTTATTATTATTACTTCTGGAAACATTTAATTTTGATGACTAGCCCATCAAAACTAAAAGTCTGTCCAGATCACATACATCTACAGACCAAGCCTGACCTGGGCCAGTTCTTAAACGTTAGACCACACCTGGCTCATCTCAGGAACGCTTCAGTGATCTTCCTCCTATTCACCTCCATCTTTCAGTGGGACTTCTGCCTTTACAAACCATACCTGGGTTACTGCTTTGGCCACGATTACACCAATAAGGAAGATCATCAATCGACCCGCTTTGTACAAAGGGCTGTTTCTATCGACGTCACACATCTCTAGTACACCACGAGGGACATCCTGCACCTGGGTGTGCAAGCCACTCGCAGAAAGAAGCTGATGCCCACAAAGCCAGGCCCAAGGGTACCAGAGAGTGGCTGGCAGGTGAGCTCTCAGTCAGGAGGGCTGCTCCAAATGCAAAACAGACAACTGCCAGGGGCAACGTTGGAGCCAGTCAACAGGCAAGCATGCTTTTTCACTAAATAGCCCTTCACAGACTTTTCCAAAGAAATCAAAAGGTGTCATCTAAGGTTTAGAGCTTCCAACCATTTTAGCAACATCTGCCTCTGTTATCAAACATTTCTATCTCAATGAAATGAGTACAGTCTTTTAAAATACCCCCAGGGAACTGCAAATAATTAACTGCACATTACAACAAGAGACCCATCAATGAAAATCTTCTCTTTAAATATATATAGTGAACTCCAACAAGTAAGGATCACAGAGCACAGACAATTACTCCTGGAATCATAAGATGGTCAATTTTCTGAAGGTCAATTAAAACCTCTCAATGAGTTTTACAATGAACTGAGTTTCACTTAATTATTTAAGGAAGTGGTTTGAGAAATGGCAACTTGGGCAGCCAGCTTGCATGATTCCTTTCCCGCCTACACAGCTGGTGCTCAGCACTAGCTGGGTGACCAGTTGAGGCCTCGCTGACAGAGCATCCGGTTCACTGCAGGGGCCTGGGAAGAGAGTGGGGCCTTCCTTGTAAACATTTCCTTGGAGATAGAAAATCTTACTGGGGGCTAAAGAGATCCATCTAGTCAAAGCCATGGTTTTTCCAATAGTAATGTACAGATATGAAAGTTGGACCATAAAGATGGTGTTTTTGAACTGTGGTGTTCAAGAAGACTCTTGACAGTCACTTGGATAGCAAGGAGATCAAACCAGACAATCCTAAAGGAAATCAGCCCTGAATATTCATTGGAAGGACTGATGCTGAAGCTGAAGCTCCAATACTTTGGCCACTTGATGCAAAGAGCTGACTCATTAGAAAAGACCCTGATGCTGGGAAAGATTGACGGCAGGAGGAGAAGGGGACGGCAGAGGATGAGATGGCTGGATGGCATCACCGACTCAATGGACATGAGTTTGAGCAAGCTCCGGGAGATCATGAAGGGCAGGGAAGTGGCGTGCTGCAGTCCATGAGGTCACAAAGAGTTGGACATGACTGAGTGACTAAACAACAACAACAAATTTAAAGCTATGCCAACGGTTCAAGTCTATGTGAAATGGACCCAAGTTTAAACCTTCAAATTAATACAGCAAATGCAGGCTGGATAACTTGTTCAGTTCAGTTCAGTCGCTCAGTCGTGTCCGACTCTTTGCGACCCCGTGAATCACAGCACGCCAGGCCTCCATCACCAACTCCCGGAGTTCACTCAAACTCATGTCCATCGAGTCGGTGATGCCATCCAGCCATCTCATTCTCTGTCGTCCCCTTCTCCTCCTGCCCCAACCTTTCCCAGCATCAGAGTCTTTTCCAGTGAGTCAACTCGTCACATGAGGTGGCCAAAGTATTGGAGTTTCAGTTTTAGCATCAGTCCTTCCAGTAAACACCCAGGACTGACCTCCTTTAGGATGGACTGGTTGGATCTCCTTGCAGTCCAAGGGACTCTCGAGAGTCTTCTCCAGCACCACAGTTCAAAAGCATCAATTCTTCGGCGATCAGCTTTCTTCACAGTCCAACTCTCACATCCATACATGACCAGGGGAAAAACCATAGCCTTGACTAGACGGACCTTGGTTGGCAAAGTAATGTCTCTGCTTTTTAATATGCTATCTAGGTTGGTCATAACTTTCCTTCCAAGGAGTAAGCGTCTTTTAATTTCATGGCTGCAATCAGCATCTGCAGTGATTTTGAAGCCCAAAAAAATAAAGTCTGACACTGTTTCCACTGCTTCCCCATCTATTTCACATGAAGTGATGGGATCAGATGCCATGATCTTTGTTTCTGAATGTTGAGCTTCAAGCCAACCTTTTCACTCTCCTCTTTCACTTTCATCAAGAGGCTTTTGAGTTCCTCTTCACTTTCTGCCATAAGGGTGGTGTCATCTGCATATCTGAGGTTATTGATATTTCTCCCAGCAATCTTGATTCCAGCTGGTGCTTCTTCCAGCCCAGCATTCCTCATGATGTACTCTGCATATAAGTTAAATAAGCAAGGTGACAATATACAGCCTTGACGTACTCCTTTTCCTATTTGGAACCAGTCTGTTGTTCCATGTCCAGTTCTGACTGTTGCTTCCTGACCTGCATACAGGTTTCTCAAGAGGCAGGTCAGGTGGTCTGTTATTCCCATCTCTTTCAGAATTTTCCACAGTTTATTGTGATCCACACAGTCAAAGGCTTTGGCATAGTGAATGCAGCAGAAATAGATGTTTTTCTGGAACTCTCTTGCTTTCTCCATGATCCAGCAGATGTTGGCAATTTGATCTCTGGTGCCTCTGCCTTTTCTAAAACCTATAGGAGGAGTTTATATAGATATTCTTCAACAAACACACTACTGGGCACAGGCTGTCAACTTTAGCCCCACTTCTAGCTAGGACTCTCTGGCCTTATCTTGTGCGGGTGTTGTCTGTGCTTTAAATCACCATCCCCTGTGCTAAAGGAGGTGCAGCAGGGCTGCAAGAACCTGAGCACAGGCCCATTGCCCACATGGTCACCTGAGCTCCACGCACAACACGGAGCAGGCCGGACACCTCGGGCTGGGGCCCAAGGTCAGCGGTTCCAGAAACACATCCAAACTAAAAGGATAACTTGGTTTTTTTTCTAAGAAAACTCAAAAGCTGGGGCTGAGAGCCCACGGGAAAGTCACTCAAGCTTCTGGGCTGGAGCTGGGAGGCCAGCTCCCTCCACTGCTTTCTGTGCCCACGAAGCTGACCTGTTCTTTGGCCTTACTGCCAGTCCCTAAATTTGCAACCAAGTAGTTAAAACAGCAGAAAGCATAACATCAAAAATTGCTTTTGAAAAATAAGAGATGAAGCTTCAGTTCAATCACATCTCCAATAAAACCTAAAGATTTCACATATAAACTATAATATTATTGTTGTTGTTTAGTCACTAAGTCGTGTCTACTCTTTGTGACCCCATGGACTATAGCCCACCAGGCCCCTCTGTCCATGGGATTCTCCAGGCAAGAGTACTAGAGTGGGTTGTCATGCCCTCCTCAAGGAGATCAAACCCGAGTCTCCTGCATTGGCAGGTGGATTCTTTACCACTGAACCACCAGGGAAGCCTGATAATAATATTTACAGGCTCCAAATATTATAAATAGGGTCCCCTTTGGTGGCAAAGGAGGGATGGGATCAAATGTTTCTCCAGTTGAATTAGAAAACCTTTTCTAACAAAGGAGTAAAAATTATGGTAAGTGACTCTCTGTTACTCTCTCCAAAAGGGAAACACTCTGCCTAAAGCCATTTTGATCACTAAACTGAGGGATAATTTGATCACTTTCTATGAAAACTTTTCTCCTCACACAGACACCTCGCTTGTGCAGTGGCCCAAGTTCTAGCATCTGCATAATCATTTCTATCAAGCAGTAATTTTGGGGTGAAATACCACCTCCAAAATGTTCCTCATTTCCAAAGTTAAGACAGATTTGAAACCTTCAATCACTGTGTCTTATGAGCAAAGATCTGCATTTATATTTTGGAAGTGTTTTTCCTTACACACTAGCCCAAGAACTTGTTCAAAATACAGATTTCAGAGTGCCAGCCCCAGGAAACCAAAACCCATGGGTCTGGGGGGAGGAGGGACAGAGCAGAAATCTGCGTCTTTAACAAGCACCCTGGCGTTTCTGATCCAGGTGGTCTAGAAAAATAGCACCACAGGGAAGAGTATTCATTTCCAGCAGAGCAGTCTGTCCAGGCTTCAGCTCCACTTGTTATTTGACACTTTTTGAACAATCCCTAGTTGAATTAGTGTTTTTCAAGGAGAATCTCTGAGATGTCATTTTCAATGCAACCTCAGACCAACACCAGAAGGCAAAACGCAGCAGATGGAGCAAGCAAAAGGGCGAAAGCTCACGTGTTCTCAGTAATCATTTCAAGTTAGAGCTGCATGGGATGGTGGTCATTCTAGGCTGATTCTCTCATTTCTGTCTAAGCAATATCTCCAGCACTCCCCTGACTTTTGATCTTGTTATCTACATTCTCCAGTTACCTCGTTCAGCTGCAAACTGAGAGGGTGCCTGACATTCAAATCAGCCTTGGCAGCCCAGGCCCAGGGATTTCACAAAGTTTTGCTTTCCTGTCCTGAGCTTTTTCTATTTGAATGTTTTAGAATCGGAATTTATTTCTGACCATTTATGTCATTGTTTTTCAAAAGATGACTGTAAGTCTAGAAATTCCCACCCAACCGCAAATGTAATGCACTTTATGGACTATGGTCAACTGTCATTTTCAAACCTCACATTCAGGTTTTCACTCAAACGACTGATCGACTCTGGCAATGCCCGAGTCAGTACGCAAAGACTATCCCTAGGGTAACCGGCTAAAGAGTAGTAAGCGAGGTTCTGAGCTGCACTGCCGCCTAGGCTTCCACAGGCTCACCTGATGCTGGGGCCAGCGCTATGTCTGATCTCGAAATGACACGGAATGACGTTTCAGCGGTTGCTCTACTGTTTTGAAGGCCACCCTACTTGGATCCTTCTTGCTGCTCTCACACATGACACTTTTTTTGTCTAATGTTCACTATCCAGTCATTACATGCAGATACTCTGCGCGCGCGTGCGCACACACACACACACACACTGGACAGCTGCCTCACCGCCACTTTCACATTTTTCCCTGTGAACTGAGGCCTGTGAGTATCCAGTGGCTTAATTAGAAATCTGCAAACCATCCACACAATGGCCTAGTGCTGATTCAGTAAGCACTTCCTGCTGCTTTTGGAAAAGCTCTTCCCAGTTTTGTTTTGTTTTTTTAAAGCCACTATACAGACGATCTCTTTCTACCCAATTCTGGAGTTTCACAATACATTGTATTTTTTTTTTTTTTTTTTGCCTGTGGACTCAAGAATTCCTATGGTCCCAATGGCAGGATGTCAATCAATCTAAATTCTCCCCACAAGTTAATAATTTAAATCCATCTAACGATAACCAGAATTACTTGAAGGGGAAAGACAAACAACACCGCGTGTCTTAATAAACCAAAATGCAAATGGGAATATTTAAGACAATACTTAAGACAGAATATGAGAAGGCTGTCTAATAAAATAAGACATAGGACAAAATGATGATTTTTTTTTTACATTGCACATATTTAACCATGACACAATGGCCACCCCAGTGCTAAGCTTTTCTAAAATTAATCAGTGGTTTTCAGTTCTGCTGATCAGTTCAGTTCAGTTCACTCACTCAGTCATGTCCGACTCTTTGCAACCCCATGGACTGCAACACGCCAGGCCTCCCTGTCCATCACCAACTCCCAGAGTTTACCCAAACTCATCCCCATTGGGTCACTGATGCCATCTAACCATCTCATCCTCTGTTGTCGCCTTCTCCTGCCCTCAATCTTTCCCAGCGTCAGGGTCTTTTCAAACGAGTCAGCTCTTCACATCAGCTGGCCAAAGTATTAGAGTTTCAGCTTCAACTTCAGTCCTTCCAATGAACATTCAGGACTGATTTCCTTTAGGATGGACTGGTTGGATCTCCTTGCAGTCCAAGGGACTCTCAAGAGTCTTCTCCAATACCACAGTTCAAAAGCATCAATTCTTTGGCACTCAGCTTTCTTTATGGTCCAGCTCTCACATTCATACATGACTACTGGAAAAACCATAGACTTGACTGGACGGACCTTTTTTGACAATAACCTGTTAATTCCTTTAATGTCTTTAAATAGTACTATGATTGCAGTATATTAGTAAGAAACAAAAAGGACAGTAAATAAGGCTCTGTGTGAAAATGGTACTGAAATTATAACAAACCAAAAATGTGTGTTTCCTGGTTTTTAGTAAAGGTGATGCAAAATGCAGGTTCCACATATGTAAAGATGACTCAACACACAAGAGGTGAACACAATAGTATAAACACAGACAACTGTTTAAAAGAATTAAAAGAATACATTTACCTTTTGCTTTATTACAAACCAAATTCCTAGACTGAGCTAGATGTTAAAAGAATTCCTTATGTTTACCATAACAAGAAGAGTGGTTTTGTTTCCAAGATTAAAGAATAAACTTCTCAAACTCCAACTACTCAACAGAGTAATCTCCAAGAAGGGAGGAGGATGAAACTATCACCTCTGAACAGATCCACTCTGTTAAGCCTGCGTCTGTGGATGAAGCATGAACAGAGGTCCCTGTGCTGGTACACAAGCCTCACTGCCCAAGAAGTGACATATGCAAATGTCCGTGTTAACTATCTCTGTCAAAATTTGTGTTTAGCTCAGTCAATCCTAAAGGAAATCATTCCTGAATATTCATTGGAAGGACTGATGCTGAAGCTGAAGCTCCAATACTTTGGTCACCTGATGTAAAGGGCCAACTCATTGGAAAAGACCATGATGAGGGAAAGATTGAGGGCAGGAGGAGAAGGGGGCGACAGAGGATGAGATGGTTGGATGGCATCACTGACTCAGTGGACATGAGTTTGAGCCAGTTCCGGGAGACAGTGAAGGACAGGGAAACTTGGCGTGCTGCAGTCCACGGTGTTGCAAAGAACCATCGGACAAGACTGAGCAACTGAACAAGCAAACACCTACATCCACTGTATTGACAACAATACAATAAGCTTGTGTTCTTAACAGCAGGAAGACCAAAGCAGTTAGAAAACAAAGGTCCAACTGGCCTGGCGCCACCAGTCATCTACCTCAACATCCCACTCTTGTGGAAGAAAGCCTGCAAGGAGCAAGCCACACGGTCCAGCTATCAATATGGCAGTGGTAGTCAACCTCAGTTTCTGCTACAAATAATATGGTCAGAAATACAGCAAATGTGGCTGAAAGAAAAAGTAAAATCGCTGTGGAAGGTCAGTAAAAAAGACCGTCATTTTGTAATGGCAGGATATCCTATAAAACAAAAACATAGTTCATAAATCATTTTTAATACCACCAGAAACCAAAGGGAGGGCAGTAGGGGAGTATTTGCAGAAGACCACCTAGCACAGTCCTTCCCATAAAAGCCAATGTATGGAAGAGAAAAGTGGGCTGTTAGTTTTTAATGAAAAGGCAGAAAATGTCTTTGGTTCCTTCTCCTGTGCAAACACCAACTGCTTACATAGAAAAGAAAAAAAACCATAGTTTTGTCAGGGGTGTCAGATCCACCACAATTGCAGCAGCTGAAGACCTGATGGGCATAAAAGGCCTTCAGAAGTCCAGGTGGCCCCAGCCTCTGCCCCTGGCCAGCACCTGAGTCTTTCACGCTAAGAGCAAGTTGTCAGGCAAGGGTCTACTTCCTCAAGTTTTGCTCTGAAACTCAAATCAGTTCATAATGTGCAGAACAGGACTCACTTCTAGGTGGTTTAGTTGCTCAGTCGTGTCTGACCCTTTGTGACCCCATGGACTGTAGCCCGCCAGGCTCCTCTGTCCATGGGATTGTCCAGGCAAGAATACTGGAATGGGTTGCCATTTCCACCTCCAGGGGACCTTCCCAAACCAGGGATCAAACCCGGGTCTTCTGCACTGCAGGCAGATTCTTTACCAATTGAGCCACCAGGGAAGATCCGGACTCACTTCTAGTTTACTCCAAACTGGAGCATGAGAAAAACATTTCAGAGAAAGCTTAGCTATTCAAAAAATAAGATTTGGGGGTGGGGGTAGGTTGGAGGGGTGTGGGAGGGAGGTGAGTAGTTAGAAAACAAAAATGGTCCCAAGCACACCTCAATCATCCCACCTGGGTGTGCTGGGCACTCATGATCACAAAGCATGAGGGCACAAGCCCTTCTCCTCTGCAGCCTGTCACTCTTCTGCTCCACAGACTCTGACCAGGTCATGCTTAATGGGCAAAAAATCCACTGATTGCCGAAAACAGAAATCAGAGAAAGATAGGCCCACGGGGGTGAGGGTCTGTTGAGGCATGCAACTGTATTTTAAACATAATTAGACTAATTGCCTCCCCAACTCCACTGATGCCTCTGTACACACAATTAATTAGAACTGATTTTAAAAGCCCTGTTTGGAATCCTTTGTTCCCCACTTCCTACAAATCAAATTACCAAGAAACAAATTCAATTTTTCAACTTTCATTTTCAGAGAGGCACACATGTACATTAACTGGGCCTGATCCACTAATGCAAGTCACTTAACCAGCAATTACTTTACTCCGAAACTACAGGCCAACTGAAGTGTTTTCATCTATAAAATAATTCCCTGGGAAATATGACCATCTTGCAAGACTGCTGGTGAAAAATGTGAAAAATCTCATGGCTCTCCATCCAGAAAGGAAGGTGAGAGAAGACAAAGTTCCATTTCGCAGAAAAATCAGAGGAAGTATCGAGCAAGCCGTCTCTTACCAAAGCTTTATGCTCCACTGGGTTTTCTACCCCAAATCAAACATGGTTAATGCTAAAAAAGAACTAAGGAAAACAGAACAAAGCAGTGACTCTAACAAAGAAGAAGCAGGTTGCCAGATGTAGGGAACACACCCGAGGCTGCCAGCGAGGGTGCGCTCGTTGTTCCAGCCACTCGCTGTGTCTGACTCTTGCGTTATCTCACGGACGGCAGCCCGCCAGGCTCCTCTGTCCGTGCGATTTCCCAGGCAAGAATGCTGGAGTGGGTTGTCATTTCCTCCTCCAAGGAGGAATCAATCCTGTGTCTCCTGCACTGGCAGGCGGCTTGTTTATCACTGGGCCGCCTAGAAAGCCCACCAGTAAGGATGGGGAAGGGCTTTGGAGGTGGGGAGAGGTACTGGGTGTAAGACAGGTTCAAGGAAGTACTGTACTACAGGGGGAATTTAGTCAATACCCTGTGATTACTACAAACTGAAAGCAACCTTCAAAAAATGTATAATTGTTTTTTTTACATTTTAAAAGAAAAAAGGACATTAACAGCTATTTAACAGAGTAAGGCACAGTGGGTTGATTGGGGAAAATGGGAAAAGGTGATGTCTGAGGACAAAGGTCTGATACTGGAATCAGACATGGCCGGGAGGGGCAGGAAGAGGAAACAAGAAGCGAGAAGATGGAAAAGAGAAAGGCAAGCTGGATGGCCTGCAGTCGGGAGGTGGATGGGAGACGTGGTGGGACCAGCGGGCGGATTTCCTCCTGAATCAATGTCAACGGAAGGAGCAAATGGATGGTGGGCAGTGTCCACAGCAGTGCCGGAGGTGAGCCCAGCTGGGGACAGTGACCAGCAGAGACCAGTCTCACAAGGCAGGCCTGAAGGTGGCAGGTGGACCCCGTTTCCTGGTCTGTGCGGGGGTCCAAGCTCCTGAGGACAGCTGCGACCCACAGGGGCGGAGGAGGCCCCATGACAAGCAGGGGCACAGAGAACAGGCTCACTGCTCTGAGACTACGGAGGGGCTGCTGACCGGGACGGGTGTCTGGGCAGGTGGCACATCCCTCCTGCAGCACCGCACACCCCGGAGCTGAGCATGGGAGCGGAAAGGGGAGCGGGGCCAGCCACGCAGCGTCACCAGAGCAGGGCTGGGGCGGGGTCTGTGACACCTCCAGCATGAGCTGCATGACACTCACAGCGACCTCAGAGAACCACCCAGAGCCATTTCTGGTGACTCTAGCAGCAGAAGGGACTGCCTCTAAGTCTACGTGGAAACAGACCAAATGCCAATAAGAGGGAAGCACAGAATTTTCTGGGAGTGAGAAACACACAGACCCCCTGCCTGACACACGCAGGTGGCCAACCCCCGGAGGGGCATGTCGGGTGTGGTGTGGTCCCTGGTGACACATAAGGGCCCCCAGGGGATGCTCCAGTGAGTCCTGCGTGTAACGAACAGAGCCGCAACCAGCCTTGGAAAAGGAAAGTCGCTTCTGACACGAACCAACAAGAACCAACCCACCCTTCGGCTGAGCTAAAAGCACAGGATCTCTCAGGGTTGATCTGCATCCCCCACAAACCTCAGCAGGAATATTCAGGAGTCACGACACAGCCACGATGACATGGCATCTCCACCCCCTCCTCCAGCAGCCGTGGGCACACAAAACAACATCCCTCCGCCTCCAGCAGTGAGTGAAGCACGGTATTTGCAGAAACACATGAAAAGCACCATGTTCCTCTCCGTGGTCTCTTTATCCTGGAACCCTCAACAGAAGAGGCCTGACAAAGCGCTCCAGCAGTCATAAAGGGCGTGTATCATTTCCGAAAGTTAAAAACAGAGGTGCTGCGACAGCCCCAAGTCACGCCACTCATCTCCCGGTTTCAACAAAAGGGCTCGCAGCAAGATAATTTTTTAAACCGTTCTACATTTATCCCCATAAAACAAAATAATACCACATGAATGGCCAAACAAGCAAATATGACACTTGAATGTGCTCATCTACAAAAGTTCTCTGTTCCAACTTAAACATCTGAATGATTCACGATCATTTTCCCATTTGCCACATTTTTTCAGCATGAAGTGTGCAGAGATCTGGAGCCCAACGTACCTCAAGTAAAACTCATTCACTGATTTGTTCAAGTAACAAATTCTTTACTGAGGGTCTGCTCCAGTTGCTGGGATGACAGACAGGAAAAAAGTGTAAGTCCTGGCCTTCAAAGAGCTTACCATCTATTTAAAGGAAAGAACAAACAAGTCAGGAGTCCCTCATACACAGATGACACCACCCTAATGGCAGAAAGCAAACAGAAACTAAGCAGCCTCTTGATGAAACAGGAGAGTGAAAAGGCCGGCTTAAAATTCAACATTCAGAAACTAAGATCATGGCATGTGGCCCCATCACTTCACGGCAAACAGATGGGGAAACAATGGAAACAGTGACTTTATTTTCGTGGGCTCCAAAATCACTGCAGACATTGACTACAACCAAGAAATTAAAAGAAGCTTCAAGTTTTTCTTCTCCTTGGAAGAAAAGCTACGACAGACTTAGACAGTGGATTAAAAAACATCATCTTGCCGACAAAGGTCCGGATAGTTAAAGCTATGGTTTTTGCAGCAGTCATGTACAGATATGAGAGCTGAACCTTAAAGAAGCCTTAATGCCTAAAAACATGCTTTTAAACTGTGGTGTTGAAGAAGACCTTTGAGAGGTCAAACCAGTCAATCCTAAAGTAAACCAACCCTGAATATTCATTGGAAGGACTGATGCAGAAGCTGAAACTCCAATACTTTGGCCACCTGATGTGAAGAGCTGACTCGTTTGAAAAGACCATGAAGCTGGGAAAGAGTGAGGGCAGGAGAAGGGGTCAACAGAGGACGAGATGGTTGGGTGGCATCACTGATTCAATGGACATGAGCTTGGGCCAACTCCGGGAGATGGTGCAGGTCAGGGCAGCCTGCTGGGCTGCAGTCCATGAGGTCACAGAGAGTCAGACACAGCTGAGCCACTGAAGAGGGACAGAGTGCCACGAAGGAGGAGGAGCAGGCGAGGCCCGGGCGGCGGCGGAGGAGATGAGGCGCGGGCGAGGCCCGGGCGGCGGCGGAGGAGACGAGGCACTTTTCTGGATACGGTGGTCGGAGAGACCTTCTGAGGAAGACAGCAAGCTGGAGCAGGGGGAGTGAACCGTGTTGAGATGTATGTAAAAGCAGCCCTTCCCGCCAGGCAGGGCAAAGAGCAGATGCCAAGGCCTCAGGCCTTGGTGATTTAATAAATGACAAGAAGACTTGTGTGACCGGAGCCAACAACGCAGGCATCAAAGATAAGGTGGAGGAAAGGGCAGGGCTCAGGTACTCTGCTTGTGCACCTTTGAACAAGAGGCGTCATGTCACACTGATGGAAACGCCAGGGACCCTGAGAGACACGGCAGGGGCAAGAGGACGAGTTATCGGACTAGTTAGGAGACGATTTCAGCAGTTAGAGTTTCATCTGACTCTAAATGCTCTCACCTTGCACCTGCAGGGGCTGGGGACCTCTGTCTTAAATTCACCTCTTCCGAAAGGAATGAGACATGAGAAGACAGAGCAGCACACATCCCTCGGTGACTTCATCCGTCTGAATAACTGAAAATGACATTTGCAAAGACCTCAGTTGAGCAGCCTTAAGATCAAGCATGAAACAACGCCGACCGTCCTTCCCCTCTTCATCGTAACTACATGAAAGTCACACAGGAGTGAATAGCTGCTTTGTTCTTCAACAGGCTATCTGAGAAACAGAAGCACACTGTCTTTTATTGTCCATTCAAGGTTCACAAAGCCCCTGGGGTTGGCTTTTGTCCTTCGTAAGCTGTGCATGGACAGGTACACGTAAGCCCGGCTCCGAGGTCTGTGGGAGCTGAGAGGCGCAGGGAGGACCCGCGGCCACCCTGCGTGAAAGGAAAGGGCTATCAGCGACACGGGTGATCTCACCTGTCAGGTATGCGGCAGGGCCACAGAACAAAGGTGGCTTCCTTCCTCTGCAAGGAAAGCACAACCCGTCCAGAAAACTGCTGCCTTACTCTTGAATGACTTAGCGCCGCACAGGTCACGAGAAACAGTTCCCATCTTTAACCTTTGTTTTTATTAAACAGAACTCTGTGCTACTGCGGGTGCTATCCTTCTCTGGTCAAACCTTAAAGAAAAGCCCAGCATATTCATTAATCAGAACTATATATTGTTCAGGTCACCTTTGATCATGTGTGCTTGTGCCAAATAAGTGTACTTATCAGTCGGAGGCAGTAATCGAAAGACAGCAGGTCTACAGGGTTGGGGCTCCAGAGCCCGGCCTGTGTGAACGGTAACAGGAAGGCAAGCTACCTGCTGTTTGAGACTGCTGCTTAGTGTATAAAAAGCAGCCTGCATCACACTTCAGGGCGTGCTGAGGTTTCCAGCTTATGAAGTGGGCCACTGCACTGTTTTTCAGACAGTGGTATCAACGCAAAACAGCACTGCGGACATTCTTTCACAGCTTGCCTGGACACAACCAACAGAACACAAAGTTACTAAAACATGACTCCACTCTTTCAAGATCAGGAAACAGCTCGCTACAAAGTTTTCCCCAAGGTCAGGTAGTGAAGAATTTACCTTCCTGAATCCCAAAGGATCAACTCTGAATATCATTCCGCTCCATTTACAATGGATTTGCTGTCATTAAAACTGCTACTATTTTCATTCTAAAGCTGCTGATAGACAGTTGTGATCTAATTCCTCCCCAGCCTGGGGGATTGCTTATCCAGGACGTGACTGCTACAATTGCTGGCAACTCTGCACACTTGTCAGATTACACACAACTGACTAAGAAAATTGATATGAGGCATCAAATTTAAAATCAGTTTTGGCCTTGCTCTATCTTTAACTTACCCATTCTATTCTTTGGTTTAAGTTACCAGTGTGTCTGGTAACTTCCAAGAAATGGTGACCTTTCAATACAGTCACAGAGTAAAAAAATGTGTACTGAAGGAGCAAAATGCAACCTGTTTTCATACCTTCTAAATTTCAACATTTATCACTGAACATGTGTGCTCAGTCGCTTCAGTCAAGTCCGACTCTTTGCAACCCTATGGACTGTAACTCACCAGGCTCCAAGAATCCATGGGATTCTTCAAGGCAACCTGGAGTGGGTTGCCATGCCCTCCTCCAAGGGATCATCCTGCCCCAGGGATCAAACCCAGGCCTCCTGTGTCTCCTACACTGCAGGCGGATTCTTGATCGCTGAGCCACCTGAACATAAATTATGTTGAGTAAATCCCACCCTGGCCAACACACCCCAGTCACAGAAGGGATGCGTGGATGGCAGCAGGACTGCAGCTGCACAGACATCAGACACCAGCCAGAGTTAATGCCTGGACTCCCTACCCAGACCTTGACCTGATGCCGCTACTAGAAGGAGAACAGAGTCGCTAGCGGGCTTGAGAAATTTATGTACCAGCTTAACATGAAAAATAAACTTGCCTCTCAGTCCAGGAAGTAAAGTGAGCGGGATCACAAAGAGAAACATAAATAAACCTAGCAACACATGTGAATTTGCATAATAAATATTCACGAACCATCCTGCTCCTTTGACAGAGAGCTACACTTACAGCAAGCCCAGAAACCCAGCGTGAGCCATTTCTAAGCTTCCAAAGCCTTGCTGCTAGGCTGTTCCTCAGGACGGACCACCCCCTCATCGGTCAAGAAACTCTGGGTCGAGCTAGTGCTACTTCTCTGTGGACACTTCACAGCTCAGCCTCCTGACAGAGGTCATGATGACTCACATTACAGTTAAATACCTGACATACTAACAACCATAGGGAATCAGTCTCCCAGGGATCTTCACCAGAGAAACCAGGACAAAGTTTTCACCAGAGCTGGCTCAGGAGTCGAGAACTGCAGAGTGCCTTGGAGCTCATTCTTTCTTCTCACTGCCCCTTTCTGCGTCATTATTAGGAATTTTAACTTAACGCTGACCCCGTGTGTTGCCTCCTGCAGGATTTAGGATGTGGAGGTGCCGTTCACTGCTAACCACAGCGTCACCTGCGCTTCTCGCCGACCACAGGGGCTACACAGTATCTCTATCATCTGCAGCAAAACCAAGCCCTATTACAGGCGACATTTCACCCTAAAGCAGAGGTGCAGGCGGAGCAACCAGAAGGGGTTCTGTGCTTCAGCCCACACTGTCAGCCACATGTCAACTGATGAAGTCAACACATCCCCACACCACACACGAAAATAAGCTCAGAATGGCTTACGGACTAAATATAAGACAAGACAGCACAGAGCTCCTAGAAGAGAGCACAGACTAAACGTTTCCCGACACAAATCGCACCGATGTTTTCTTAGGTCAGTCTCCCAAGGCAATAGAAATAAAAGCAAAAATAAACAAGTGGGATATAATCAAATGTACAAGCTTTTATACAGCAAAGGAAACCATCAACCATTCAGGGAATGCTGAAGACTAGGGCAAATTTATGATGGCCATCTGGTCAGCCACTGCTCTCATCAATAAACAAACATGTTACTGACCTAGATGGCTCACTGGTAAAATCACATTTGGAAATATTTCTAGAAGACCAGAACAATCAAAGAAACAGAGTGACAAGTAAAGAGAAAAGGAAAGTTCAAAGTCTTTCCCCCAGTCTGGGAGAAAATATTTGCAAATGATGCAACTGACAAGGGCTTAATTTTCAAAACATACAAACAGCTTATACAATTCAATAACAAAACAACAACAACAACAACAAAAAAAACCAATCGAAAAATGGGCAGAACAGACATTTCTTCCAAGAAGACACTGATGGCCAATAGGCACGTGAAAAGATGCTCAACTTTGAGCTAAAAGATTAGCTCAGTCGCTAACCACTAGAGAAATGCAGGTTAAAACCACAATGAAATATCACCTCACACCAGAAAGAGTGGCCATCCTTAAAAAGTCTACAAACAATGAATGCTGGAGAGGGTGTGGAGAAAAGGGAACCCTCCTACACTGTAGGTGAGAATGTAAATCGATACAGTCACTATGGAGAACAGTAGGAAGGTTCTTCAAAAAACAAAAATAGCGTGGCCACATGATCCAGCAATCCTACTCATGGGCACATATCCAGAAAAAAACTGTAATTCGAAAAGATACACATACCGCTTTGTTCAAAGCAGCACTATTTACAATATAGCCAAGACATGGAAACAACCTAAATATCAATCAACAGAGGAATGGATAAAGAAGGTATGGTGTATATATACACAATGAAATACTACTTGGTCATTAAAGAATGAAACAATGCCATCTGCAGCAACATGAATGACCCAGAGGTTAGCATACTCGGCAAAGTATTATAAGTCAGAAAAAGACAGACAAGTACCACGTGACATCACTTATAAGTGGAACCTTAAATACAACACAAACATATTTATCCACAAAAAAGAAACAGACTCACAGAGATTTCTGGGTGCCAAGGGGGATAGGGGCTGGGGAGGGACAGACCGGGATTAGGAGGTACAAGCCCGGATACATAGGATGGATAGACAACAAGCTCCTACTGCACAACGCAGGCAGCTGCACCCAATATCCGATGACAAACCACAATGGAAAAGAATATGTGCATAGAACCGAACCCCTCACTGTAAGCAGACAGTAGCACAGCACTGTAAATCAACCACGTGGAGTGAGAGGAAAGCCGCCCAGCCGCGTCTGACTCTTTGGAGCCCCATGAACTATACAGGCCATGGAATTCTCCAGGCCAGAATACTGTGGTGGGTAGCCTTTCCCTTCTCCAGGGCATCTTCCTAACCCAGGGCTCCCGCATTGCAGGCGGATTCTTTACCAGCTGAGCCAGAAAGGAAGCCCAAGGATACTGGAGTGGGTAGCCTATCCCTTCTGCAGCAGATCTTCTAGACCCAGGAATTGAACCAGGGTCTCCTGCATTGCTGGCGGATTCTTTAGCAATTGAGCTAAAAAATCAACTATACTTCAGTAAAATTTTTCAAAATTAGGCAAGTATTTAGTAAAGATCAATGTTATCCTTGGGAGCTAGCTCCTATTAGATCCACTTTATTTTCCTGTGTCAGAGTGACAATCTGCGTGGGGGGACAGTAAATAACAGATCACATACTTTAACAAGGCTTCTGGTTCAATTCAGTAGAACATTCTTTCTAATAAACTAGAAAAATATGACTACCAGACCACTGTGGTGGGGGTCACACAAATGTTTTGAGGGCCACCCCCCAGAGAGGGTCTGCTGGCAGTCAAGTTTCCATAGCCTCTGGTGATACCCTCAGAGCTGACTCAGGCCATGGACAACAAACACAGTTCCAGGCGTCAGAAGTACATGCGCGGGAAGAAGGCAAAAGGGTCCAAGTGGACGTGGGATTCCGGGATATGAGCTTTCAAGCCCATCAAGATGTAGTTCCTGAAGCAAACACCCACTACCTTTTCAGCTGTAAAAGTCAGAAAAAAGACACAGAACACAAGATTCCTGCTCCCAAGTAACATACAACTTGGTACAGGAGACAAAACTGAAACACCATTCATTAAAAAACAGTCAAATACAGAATGAACCCTGAATATTCATTGGAAGGACTGATGCTGAAGCTCCAATACTTTGGCCACTTGATGCGAAGAGAAAAGTCCCTGCTGCTGAGAAAGATCCTCCCGACAGAGGATGAGATGGTTGGGTGGCATCACCGACTCAATGGACATAAGTCTGAGCAAGCTCCAGGAGATGGTGAGGGACAGGGAAGCCTGGCGTGCTGCAGTTCAAGGGGTCGCAAAGAGCTGGACACAACCGAGTGACTGAACAACAGAAAAACCCAAATGGAGGTGTTTAGTCAAGTTTTGAACTTTCAAGGCTTCTGGTTCAATATAATAACTACATACTCTAAATAAATATAATAACAGATTAAGTATGTTTTTAAGATCAAGGGCCCACACGTGACAATTACTATTTCAGAAGCAGCATCTGGGACAGAGTTCCCAGTCCCATGGAGAGCCCCTGACCACCGTGAGGACGACACAGACGGGGGCGGTTTAATCAGGAGGTGAGACTAAGGCTCAGACAAAAGATGGGGAACAAAACTCAGAAGAGAATCTGAGTGTCTATGCAGGCATCAGTCAGCCACACAGGGAGCTATTTTTAAAGAGACAGAAGAAGGATCGCACTCGGGAGGGCCACGTGACGGCCCTTCCCCAGGGCAAGGCTCTCTTCTTTCCAGAACTCCATGAGCAGGCTCAGGGTGCCCCTGGATGGGAACCCAGGCAAGGGGAGAAGCTGGCGGGCTTCCAAAGGCGAGCAACTAAAATGACTAAAATGTCAGGAAATGGGTCCTCCGGGGACACATAAAGGAAGTGCAGTGTTTAGGCTAGAAAAGGGATGGCCTGGGAGGCGGCCAGTGGGTACAAAGGAGTGCTTCTTTCCCATGAGGGACAGGATGAGAGGAATGTGATGAACCTGCAAGGACCTGGAGCTGGATGTGATACAACAAAACAGAACAACAACTCCCTGACTCTGACTCCTGTGAGGCTCTGGACTGCCAACAAGCTTCTGAAGCGTCCTTTGCAAAAGACGTTTTACAATGCGGCGGATGGCCATCTTCCTAAAACGTCCACTCAGTGGCCTTTCTTACCCTACAAAGACGGGAAGTGAATATTTTAACTAAAAATAGAAGCTCCATTAAAAAAAAAACCAAACTTACTAAAAGTTAAAGCAGAGCAAAGCTCTTCACTGTTGATTCATTTTCAAAATTCATCAGAAAGTTATCAGCTACATAAACGCACTTATTCAGTCACACATGGTTCCCAGTCAGTCAGCCAAGTCACTCAGTCGTGTCCAACGCCATGGACTGCAGCCCGCCAGGCTTCCCTGTCCATCACCAACTCCCAGAGCTCGCTCATCATCCATCAAGTCGGTGAAGCCATCCAGCCATCTCATCCCCTGTTGTCCCCTTCTCCTCCCGCCCTCAATCTTTCCCAGCACCAGGGTGTTTTCAGTGAGTCAGTCCTTTGCAACAGGTGGCCAAAGTATTGGAGTTTCAGCTTCAGCATCAGTCCATCCAATGAATATTCAGGACTGATTTCCTTTAAGATTGACTGCTTTGATCTCTTTGCAGTCCAAGGGACTCTCAAGAGTCTTCTCCAACACCACATTTAAAAGCATCAATTCTTCTCCACTCAGCTTTCTTTATAGTCCAACTCTCACATCCATACATGATTACTGGAAAAACCATACCTTTGACTAGATGGACCTTTGTTGGCAAAGTGATGTCTCTGCTTTTTAATACGCTAAGTTGGTCATAGCTTTTCTTCCAAGGAGCAAACATCTTTTAATTAAAAGAGATGGGCCTAGTCATATTTTAAAAAGCCATCAGCTACTCTAGATAGGAGATAAAAAATAATCAAAACACAGATAAATTGAGCAGAGTATCTATCTAAAAACATGATGTGGGCACTCTCGAAGGAGGGGCGGGAAAGGGTGAGAGGGGTAAACAAAAATCAGCCTCAAAGAGTAAAGCACACACTCTACATCCAACATCCATTAAGGGACCCAGGTAGGGACATCATCATCTTCAGGGACCCAGGTAAGGGCATCATCATCTTCCCTAACAGTAATTCTCAAAAATCAGAACCAAGCTACAAAGCTCATCTCGTCTCCCTGACAGACGTTTGGGAATCTAAGATTTTTCAAAACTCTGCCAAAGAACAGAATCAAAAGACAAGCATTTTAAATTATTTCAGCTATTATTTCCCCCATGTCATCAAAAAGAGAGAGAGAAATAGGGAGGCAGGGAGAGAAGAGGAGGAAACAGTCACGGACGGTCAACATGTCAGGAGCTCCACGGCCGCTAGGGCCCCGGGAGGAGGAGGGAAAGACACGAGGCCCCCAGGCTCCTCTCCTAGCCCAGGGTCAACCCGAGTGGGTGGCGGAGCCAGGGCGAAACCAGAGGTGACAACAGTCACTAACCCACGAACAGCCTGGGAACCTCAAGTTTAAGCTGCCTGCTTAAAACTGAACAAAATGTCCGATGACATGAATGTGACAAATGCCGATTAAGGAAATCACCAGACTACACAAGCCTGCATGCACTAGGCCGTGTACACACACACACAGCTTACTTCCCAACATAGCTGACGCGGGGCATGAAAAGCTCTCATTCTGGGAAGAGGATCAGAAGGCACTCACAGTGTTGAGTGTCCACAGGTTCCCGGGCACTGGACCACAGACCCTCGTGGTCCCAAAAAGGGAGATGTCAGGTTGAGGAAAGAAGGTGCCCAGAGCTGCATGGGAAACGAGGTGCAGAGGGGGTCTGCCAGAGGCCAAACCTCCCGCTGTCCCCCGCCATCACATCCCCCAGGACACAGAGAGCAGCAGCGCCCATGTCCCCCTGAAATGGCTGCAGCAGCCTCAGTTTCTCTGGCACTTCCCCTGCCCTGAATGAAGCCCCTCCACCCAGCTGCTCCCACTGCCCTCAGCTCACCACCCACATGGCCTCCCAATGCCTGCTGATCACTCCATCAAACAACCCACCGCCTCTGTCCTCACTCCCTAAGCCAAGTGTGCCCACAAGGAGAACCAAGCCCACAGCTGCCCTCGCTGCGCCCCCCCAGGCTCATCTGACCCCAGAGCAGCTCAGCCACTTCCCCTGCCTCCCACTGCCAGCATCAACATGCTGCCGGGACAGCCGGTCAGAGTGGGAAAGACAGATGCGGGGCACCCAGACCCCTCCAGGGCAGCAGGCCTGGCTGGGGCACACTCCAGTCTCAGCCCTGGGGACTCCAGCAGGCAGAACAGAGGCGGCCCAGCAAGCATCCCGGCCCCCAGCCGGGCTCCCCAGCTCTCCCGCCTTCCTGCACGCCCCGCTGCTCAAGGCCCAGCGCGCCTCCCACCCGTCGGAAGACACAGACGCGCCTCTGGGGACACTGAGGAGCTGCAGGGCCCGGGGTGACGCTGAGGCACATTTCCTGCTGTCTCACCCAGATGATGTCGAAGCACCAGCCTCAGTCCATCCTAAACACTCACTATTGAAGCTGGTCTTGGCGTGAGCGATTAGGTCAAAATTCTCAGGGCTGCACAGGAACTCAGATACACACACCCCTAGTTTTAGAAGAGAGGAGACCCTGGCCTATGGAAGAGAAATCAGTGGTGGCGAGTCACCAAGCCGGGACTGATGCCACACCCCCGCCACTGGCGCCGCACAGGCGGTCCTCACGTCCCACCTGCTGACACCCTCGCGGCGCGAGCAGCATGACCAGAGCACCCCGTCCACACCCGGGCTTTCCCAGACTCTGTGAGCGCTCCACACTGCCTCCGACTGATGGCCGCCACCCAACATCTCAGTTTCAGCAAAACCACTACCCTCGCACCAGAGAGTCTGGGCTTTCAAGATATTCTAATATTTTGGACTTGTCCTAAAAATAGGTAGAAAACAGAAAAACGAAAGTGCTAATAGTATTACATACAGTGAAATACATAATACTGAACGAAAGTAATTAGACTGACCAAAAATGGCAAACATATTTAGACTCAAAAACTTAAGCTCTTCAACTGTTGCTCAATGGTGGAGGAGAAAAAGTAAAAACATATGAAATGCTGGAAATAATATATCAGTGTGTTTAAACGACAAACTCAACCATGGGAAACAAACAACAACAACAAAAAATGAGACGTTTGATAAAATACCCCTTCCAATAAGCTGAACTTATTAACTAAATACCCCTTCCAATAAGCTGAGCAAATAAAAATTTAAGGTCTAACTTATTCCTGACATTGTTTCATCTATGTGGTCCATGTGTTAAAGAATTTTTAAAGTTCTATAAAGGTTCATGTTTAAGAACTAAGCAGTTATTTAATCAGCAGTGTCAGAAGATTTTCAGCTCTATGGAAATACAATCTCCTCCTAAGAAATCGAACATTCAGCTTTCAGCCTGAGTGTCCAAACACGTTCCAGGAACCTACGCCAATACCAAGCTGCTGGCTCCCACAGTGAGGCTCTGCCCTGCTGCTGCTGCATTATTTGTGGAGGCAGACAAGCCTCCTTCAAAGAATCACAAGCAGATAGGGAGCGCTTTGGGCATTCCAGGTGGCACAGTGGTAAAGAATCCACCTGCCAATGCAGGAGACCCAGGTTCAATCCCTGGGTTGGGAAGATCTTCTGGAGAAAGGAATGGCACCCCACTCCACAATTCTTGCCTGGAGAGTTTCACGGACAGAGGAGCCTGGTGGGCTGCAGTCCATGGGGTCGGCCATGCCACAGGGACTCAGCACGCAGTGCGCAGGAAGCCCCTCCAGCACGCTCGCAGTTCATCCTGGCAGTGCTCTGCTGTCCAGGAACACTCAGTACACTTTAAACACACTAATGAAAAGTCAGCCCTGTCCATCCATTGCTGAGTTACATAAACAGTGAACATACAGTGTTCTAAATTTCTGACCTTGTTAAAAAATACGTGGGGAAATTTTTAATTCCTTAGTTGAACAGAAGAAAGTTGAAACTTGACAGACCAAGCCTTTCGGCACTCTACTAGACGCAACTTAGCAGTCACACTCTGCTTACTGCTGCCTTCTCCCGCGTTTCACAACTCAAATAATCTACTACTCAACTGCCACTGGGGCCTTCCCCCCTGTCCTGTGGCCCAGGAGCCCACTGACAGGCTGTCTGTGTTTGCAGTGACAAGTCCGCCAGCCGTCCGGAGGCCAGCACTCCATCCTCTGGATGGGGTACGGGCCCAGAGACGGCCAGGGCCAGGACGGCCCCACACATAGGGCGCGTGGAGCTCGCAAGTTCTCTTTTTATGGTCATGACTCTCAGAAGTCTTTGAAATTGAGGAAAAAAAAGTGAGGGGGTATACATAGTATGAGGGCTTCCCAGGTGGCACAGTGGTGAAGAATCCACCTGTCAATGCATGAGACACAGGTTTGCCCCTGGGTCAGGAAGATCCCCTGGAGGAGGGCATGGCAACCCACTCAGTATTCTTGCCCAGAGAATCCCACGGACAGAGGAGCCTGGGGGGCTACAGTCCATGGGGTCGCCAAGAGTCAGACATGACTCAGCGACTGAACAACAATACATACTATGACAAAAGCTCTGGGAGGCTGAGGCCTGGGTCCACAGTGAAGGAGCCCCACAGGTGGACACCGCGCAGCTGCGGAGAGGCTAGCTGACTCACACCAAGTGGTGGCGTGCAGTGTCTCCACAGTGGCCAGGCGGGACCCTGGAGGCCGAGCACCCCATGCCCGCCAGGCTGCGGGAGGGAGAGCAGGTCACAGACACGCAGGGCGCCAGGCCCTGTGCAGAGGGACGGGGCGGGAGGCGTGTGTGCAGCAGGCGACCACAGCAGGGTTGCTGCGAGAGCCCGGGGCTGGGAGAGGCCCGCAGGTTCGGGGCAAGCAGGGCACTGGGTGTCGGATCCGGCTCCAGGACTGCAGCTGTTCTCCACCACCCAGAGTGCTCGGGGCACCATCACAATGGCCGCAGGAGACGACAAAGGGCCGGCCCGCCGCCGTGCAGGATCCACCGGCCCTTTAATATCAGAACGAAGCATGAGCCAGGGACAGAGGTGGACAGAGCCCTGCTGGCTGCAGTGCCGAGGACCAGGGCGGTCGATAAGGCGCCTGGGGTGGCGCCTTATCCAGCCACCCTCCCCACGTCCACAAAATGAGGATTTCTTCCTGTGCAGCAGCGAGAGCAGTGACGCGCTCTGAGAGTGACACCGCCTTGTGGAAAACTGCACGTTGCTGATGGCATGCATAACAGGGTCCTGTCTCTACCCAGCTTTTTCCTTAGGGAAGAAAACACACCAAAAAACCCGCACAGTGGCCTGTACCTCCTCTCTACCACAGACTTCTTAGGATGAGTACTTACTATGTTTAATTTCTCAAATGGAGAGAAAAACACTACGTGGTCATTTAAAAAGAATGAAGCATGTTAACGTGGTCATTTAAAAAGAATGAAGCATGTTAATTTAGTGACTTGCACGCTCACAATTCATGCACTCCTCTGTGTGTAGAGTACAGCTCAATAAAAAAGGTGTCTTCTTTTTAAGAAGGTAGATGTATAACATGCTCAGACAAGACAAGATTTCCCAGACATATTCTAGTCATCAGATACGCAGAGTATGGAATTCCAGTTACGTAAAGAACCAAAACAACCAGATGCATACACATATAAACATATACAAAGAGATAAAGACACACATTATACTTTCAAAGTGATGAATTTTTTTTTGACAGCCAGGATGTTTTCAGGGACTCATTTTGAAATTTACATTTTAAAAATAATATTGTTCCAATAACAATAGTCCTTAACTGCAATGGGCTGGTTGAGATTTACATGGTAATATCCACGATCCATCTGTGGTATAAAACAAGAGTCATTCGGCGTTTCTCTGCTGGGCGCAGACTTCCTGCCCAGTTCATACCTGAGCCTCACTGCCCTCCTGACTCAGAAACAAGGTAGTGGCCAAGGCTGGGGTGGACACAAGGACAGAACAGGGGTCAAGGAGGGGATAAATCAATAAATAAGGAGAGGTCAAGAATGTCTGTGAGAGTGTTTGGCAAAAACGTGCAACCCCTTTGTCTATTTTGACTCAGCCACTTGGAAACATCAAAACCTCCCTACCATACCATCCCCTGTCCAAACCGCCGCCTGAACATCCAAGTGTGTCCAGGAGGGATGCTCCCCCTGTGCCCAGACAGTGACCCACTGCCAGGGGAGCTGGTCCTGCCTGCCCTCTCTCACCCACCTCCTCCCCCGAACAGATGCTCATGCCGGGGTCACCGCCCTCAGGCACAGGGATGCCCCTATATCTCACCCCGTGCTCTGTGGCCTCCCACCTGCTGCCTCCCTGTGCGTGCGCTCAGTCAGGTCTGACTCTGTGACCCCCGGGCCTGGAGCCCTCCAGGCTGCTCTGTCCATCAGGTTCTCCAGGCAAGCATACTAGAGTGGGTTGCCATTTCTTTCTCCAGGGGATCTTCCCAATGCAGGGAATCCAACGCGTGCCTCCCACACTGCAGGCAGGTTCTTCTCAGTGGAACCACCTGGGAAGTCCCAGGAACTAGGGGACAGGACGTCAACTTCTAGGTCTGGGAGGACACGACTCAGCCCCTCACAGTCAGCTCCGGGGAGAGAGGGAAGTGTAACCACGGAGAAATGAAAACAGGAGAAAAGAATTCACCTGCGCCCCGGTTTCTAGAACTCCTCACATTCCCCGTCTCCCAGTCCCCGAACACCAAGCTCCAACCTTTTCTGCCTGAGCCTGATGGTTATCTCAGACCCAGACACCCTTCCTTCTGGTTCCGAGCACAGAGCACTGACCAGTGTGGCCACATGGTCCCGTGCGGCTCCCATTGCCCAGCCCAGTGTGGCAGCAGGGGCTTGTCTCAGGCCACGCCCTGCCCTCTCTTTTTTCTCACTCTGCCCCAACTTGTTCGCAGGTGTCTGGCCTCATTTTGTGTAGGTCAGGCCCCTGGAATACTCTGCCCCTTCTCCTGCCCAGCCCGTCTCAACTAATTAACACCATTTCACCCTGAAGACCTGCACTCAAATGCTTTGGCCTCAAGAAGCTGTGAATACACGCAGGCATGCGCGCGCACACACACACACGCACACACACAAGAAGCTTGTGAATACACGCAGGCATGTGCACACGCACACACACAAGAAGCTTGTGAATACACGCAGGCATGCGCACACGCACACACACACACACAAGAAGCTTGTGAATACACGCAGGCATGCGCACACGCGCACACACACACACACACACACAAGAAGCTTGTGAATACACGCAGGCATGCGCACACACACACACACACAAGAAGCTTGTGAATACACACACACACACAAGAAGCTTGTGAATACACACACACACACCCCTAAACCAGGCACACACGCACACACAAGAAGCTTGTGAATACACACACACACACACTCCTAAACCAGGCCCCTGCCCATCCTCCCTCCAGCTCGCTCGCTCACTCTCTCACATACACCCTCACACTAAACCTGCCCCTCATCCAACCTCTGCCCAGCTCGCTGCCTAACACTGAGCACCTGGAATGACCTGCCTGCACTGTTTACACACTATCAAAGGTGTGTCTCCCCAGCAGATTGACACACAAGTTCCTAAGCAGAATCTGCGTCTGGTTTGCCCAATTCTGTCCATTCAGCAGCTAGGGCAGTGCTTGGCACCTAGTTAAGTGCTTGATCAATATTTGCCAGATAAAGGAAAGACTACATGAAATACAAGTTAGTGTCAACCAGGGGTCGTGTGATCAATGGTTGCTGAATATGCTCACTCTGAGGAAGCAGCAGTGTGAGGTTGTTATGTAACAACACCTAGACAGACAGACACAGGCACAGGTATCAGCTGTGGAACCAGTGGAACCACACTCAGAAAGCAGAAATCTATCCCATTAGTCATAATTCTATAGGAGCCACTCAAACATGCTGTCCATGTCTAACTGTGCATATACTTATATATGTAAAACCCATCTTCAGCAGGTATTTTCCAGTCCATGGAAACAGTTATCTACAGCCACCCCCACCCTGCACCTCATTCCCCTGGTCACTTTTGGCCCTTGGATCACAGGAATTCTTTACTTGAAATAAAGAACTGCCAGCTCCCCGTGATGATGTCGACCCAACACTTTTCCATTTGATCCTTCATATGAGACAAAGGTCCATCTAGTTAAAACTATGGTTTTTCCAGTAGTCATGTATGGATGTGAGAGTTGGACCACAAAGAAGGCTGAGCACCAAAGAATTGGTGCTTTCGAACAGCGGTGCTGGAGAAGACTCTTGAGAATCCCTTGGACTGCAAAACAGTCACTCCTAAAGGAAATCAACCATGAATATTCATTGGAAGGACAAATGCTGAACTGAAACTCCAATACTTGGCCACCTGAGGCGAGTCACCAGAAAAGATAATGATGCGGGGAAAGATCGAAGGCAGGAGAAGGGGACAACAAACGATGATTTGATAGCTGCTAGATTAAATAGCATCACCGACTCAATGGACATGAGTTTGAACAAACTCCGGGAGACATGGAGGACAGGGAAGCCTGGTGTGCTGCAGTCCATCAGGTCACAAAGAGCTGGACACAACTCAGTGAGTGAACAACAGCAAAATGTGGCAAGAAGGGCTTCCCGGGTGGCACAGTGGGTAAAGAACCTGCCTGCCAATGCAGGAGCAACAGGACACTTGGGTTCAATCCCTGGTCAGGAAGACCCCCTGGAGGAGGGCACAGCAACCTACTCCAGTATTCCTGCCTGGAGAATTCCATGGACCGAGGAGCCTAGCAGGTCACAAAGAGTTGGACACAACTGAAGCGACAGCGCGCATGCACACGAGGCAAAAATCACTGAAATTCTGGGAAGAGGATGTGTATCATATGTCAGAAATGCTCGTATCTGCTGATAACACGCAGTCTCCCTGACACACACACGTGAGGAAGCCGCGTGGCCACGATCGAACGGAACAAGGAGCATATTCGCTGTTGTTCAGTCCCTCCGTCTCGTTCGAGCCTTCGCGGCTCTGGGGCCTGCTGCAAGCCAGGCTTCCCTAGAGTGAAGACCTCCTTCCCCATCTCCCGGAGCCTGCTCAAACCCGTGTTCATCGGGTCGGCGACGCCATCCAACCATCTCACCCTCTGCTGCCCCCTTCTCTTCCCACCCTCAGTCTCTCCCAGCCGCAGGGCCTTTTCCAACGAGTCGGCTCTTCACAGCATCATAACCAATAACTAAACAGCACAACACGTGCTATCAGCACCAGCTTCCACCACGGTGGGTACAGGCTCTCACATTCCCTGGCTGGTGTCAGAACAGCTAAGGATCGGGATTCTCTCACCTCAGGGGACATCCCAGGGGCTGGCGGACAACTCCAAGACTCTCACTTTTAAAAGCAGCATTTCCTAGTTTAGGATTAGCAGACGCAAACTAGCATATACAGGATGGATAAAACTAGGTCCTACTGAAGAAGCTGGGATAAACCATCATGGAAAAGATTATGAAAAGAAGGTATGTATAACTGAATTGCTTTGTTAAATAAATTTTTTGAAAGAAATGGGAAATAAAGGAACATTTTCTGAAATTATTTATCTTTTAGGTGCTGTTGCTATTTCTGTATGCCTGGTTATTTTGAGTATTTCAAAGTAAAAGGCACCAGTAACCACTAATGAGAAATTATTTTAGACTAGCCGGGGAAAAAGTTCTTTTTATAAGAATTGCAGCATCTGCATCCACCCACATTACTGAATAATTTCGTTTGTTATTTTGTCCCTCACTCTCAGAGTCATCCCCCCCGCCGCCCCACCCCAAGTAACAGACAACACCTATTTTTAATGGCCTCAACTACCTTATCTAAGTTATAAAGCTCAAGCTCAGTTGAGCTTCTTGGCGGCTAAAGAAGAAACACAAAGTAAATTAGGAAAATCATAATCAACCAGAATACTGACATCATCAAAACCTCAAAATAATGTATCTAAGAACAGTGTCGGTCAATTTGGGGAGATTAGCAGCTGAAATAAATGAGCATTCCAGCATCACACTGTCACCTTCTACGTAAGAGAGAAACAAAACCCTAGAATTCGAAGGACACCAGGTTGAGTGCTGAGCCCTCGTCTTAGATTTCTTTCTATCAGTAGTCAAGCATTCACCACAGTCCTCACAACAGGTAAGGCAACCTGTCAACTGATGAGACGCTTCTATTCACAGCCAGAAGCTATGACTCGCCAGCATAATTAACAAAGAAACAAAATCCTTCCAAGAAGCAAATCCAATCCCTAATTAAGTGAAGCAGACCTGGGTCAGGTGTCTCAGAAACAACCAACTTGATCAGAGGTTCTGAGGTTGAAATATTTATGAGTCCGTGAATGCTAATCATGTAAACTCCATTTAAAAAAAAAAACCAAAATCTAAGAAAACCCTAGAAGCAATTTCATAACTAGGGGGCTTCAAATATGCAAAGAAAACCTCCAAAACACAAACTTCTCACTGTCTTAAAAAAAAAACAGTAAATGTGACTTAAGAGAAATCTGATAGCCTGAGGATAAAACTGTTTTGCAGCAATTAACACACTTTCTATACTTACCATCTAGTGAGGCAAACACACAATTAGTGAGAGACGGGCTGGAGAAGGAAGGAGTAGAATGGTAGAAAGGCAGCCCATCTGTTACGGCTCCAATGGAGCCACACCTGTGAGGTGACACTATTTAACACCATCCCAAAGGTCACTCCTACATTACATGAAAAAATCAGTTCTGTGTATTTACTATGAGTATGTGACAAAAATATTCTCATTCAGATGAACTGTTCTTTAAAACTGCATCTTCCCAATTTGATCAATCATCAAAATCATTTCTTCCAGGATAAAAAAAAAAACAAACAGAATTGCTTTAAATGTCCAGAACTACTTTTGATGTTTACAAAAATGAGAAAAGCATGTTTCATTAGGATGTCGTCAACTGCAACATAATTCAGATTTCTTCAAAATCTTACCTTCTAGAAATTTCTGTTGTGCTATCAAGATATTTAGCCACACTTGAAATTATTTCAGCCCAAACCCAAAACCCCAGAAAAATCTTTATGATGGAAACATTTTGTTTCAATCCCTATAAAAGTCAACATAAAACTAGATTCTCTGCTGTCTTAGCATGGCTCTCAATGACAATCTGTTGCTACAGCAACAAAACTCTGCTACCTGTGGCCATGATTTGTTAAAAATTCCTCCAACCAGAAAATTCTGTGCTCTGCATTCATAAAACGCATAGAATGGCTCCAAGCCACATAAAAATTAAAGCTCAATTTCCCACTTACGACCTACCCACACACCTATTTATAATATGCATACATATATGCACACATACATGCATAATTATGACTCTTCCAATGCCATCAAAAAGGTAAAAACAAAAAATTTCCATTTTACATTCAGCATAAAAAACTGCTGTGTTTTAGATTTCACTGAATAATTGCTACTGTTTCTCAAAATTTATCTTAAAAGGCAATAGAGGCCCACCATCCAGGAGAGAACTCTAAAAACAAAACCATTTATTATTTATATCCAATCTCATTCCAAAAAAGAAAAAAACAATTCCTGACGCATAATTTCCTATCTGTTCCAATGACGTGGCTCCTTCAGCCACGAGTAGATGTAGAAAACACCCAAAGAATAAAGAAAATATGCGAACATCTCCGCAGGCTACTCACCCTCACCGGGGGGCTCCAGGCTTGCGCCCGTGGCTGGGGTCCACCCTGTGAGCTCGGGCCATCTTTGGGGCTGCAGGTGGCCACAGCACTGCTCTGAGCCCTCAAGGCGCTGGTGCAGGTGGTGCCACTGCCCCCCACGGGGCCGGGCTTCCACGGCCGCTGCTTGATGCCATCCAGAAGTCTGACCAGCAGGATGTTGCTAGGAAGCTGCTCCACACCCGAGCCAACCAGAGTCCGGCACTCGGGACATCTGAGTTCATTCCGGGAACCGACGATGCCCAGCAAACAGCGTTTACAGAACGTGTGCTGGCAAGGTAAGACCTTGGCAGAGGCATCCAGCCGCTCCAGGCACACAGGGCACTCCAGCAGATCCAGCAGGGCCGACTCATCCATCTTCCTCTAGTTCACCGAGGGAAACGCAGCAGTGACACGCATACTTGTGTGCAGCTCTCAAAGTGGCTCATGTAACATCCATGTCAGACGCTGCTCTGGGGCCCCCGGGGAAGAGGAGGGAAAGAGAGGAGGAGGACCATCACTGGCGGGTAAGGTACAAAGAAGAGCCAGGAACCCAACAGCACACAGAAGTGCTTCCTGAGAGAATGGAGCTTCGCTTTGGAATACATGGTGCCTGAACTCCAGAATCAACAACTGAAAACAAAATAGACTTTTTAAGCAGTTCACAATAAATCCGTGAAGACATCTAGTTCACTGTGCAGGAACAGCTATCAAGTACCACAGGGGACTCTTGCCATAAATAGGATTTATGAAATGCAATAGAAACATAATTTCTCTGGCTCTCAAAGTGAAACCTGAGGCCTTAACTAAGTCCTCAACTTACCTGAGAAGGTGAAAGTGGCAAATGAACTGCTTCCTCCACCTGAAATTCCGTTTAAATCCAACCACGTTCCCCAGCATTCAAGCCACTTTGGTGGTTAAGGAACCACACCTTGAGTGGTTCACTTGTGGTAAATGATCCCAGTATTAAATACATATGTTTCTTCGCTTGTCTTAAAAATAAAATTGTTTAATCTTGCCCAAGGAAAATGAGATGAAGGTTGACAATTCTAAAGGACACCCTGAAGATGGGCCCGAGAGCAGCTCAAATATAAACGTACCACCCCTCAGGGCAGCGGCTGACAAACTCGGAAGCGATTTCTGAACGGCCTGTGCTAATCCCATTCAGAAAATCTGGCAAAATTATCACCCAAAGAATTTGAGAATGGAATGCTGGACTGGGAACCGCGAGCAGAATATGAAAATGGGGCCATTCAGGAGAAAGCATTCAGACCAGAGCCTGCACCGCTCTCCTCGACCCCCGGTTCAGTGTAGGCGTGCCCAGGAGGGCCAGGTGGCGGTGTGGACACGGGCAGGGGCCTGGCCGTCGCTCCGCTCGCCGCAAGTACTGCGGGCCCGCGTGGACGCCGGGCCAGGTGCCCGCGCCGCCAACGCAGACGCTCCCGCGGCCAGAGGCAGGGGGCCACCCTCGCGGACGCCGGGGCCAGGTGCCCAGGGCGGCCCTCGTCGACGCCGCGGGGCCAGGTGCTAGAGCCGCCCGCGCACACGCGCCCCGGGGCTGCTGCTAGGGCCGCCCGCGTGGACATCCCGGGGCCAGGTGCCGGGAGCCGCCCGTGTAGACGCGCCCCGGGGCTGCTGCAGGGGGCCGCCCGCGTAGACCTCGCACCCCGGCCGGCGGCCGGGAAGGCAGGGCCGGGCCGGGTGGGTCCACCCGCCGCCTGGCCGCCGCCCCGGGCCTGGCCGGACAGGAGCCCCGCGCCCTCGGGAAGTTTCGGGGCTCAGGAGCGCCCGCAGCGCCGCGTCGCCAGGTCCGCCCGCCGGGCGTCCGGGCGCCCGCCGCCGCAGTGCCGGGGGCCGGCCGGCCGACCCTCTCCAACCCGGCCCGGGAGGCTCGGGGCCGGGGACTCGGGGCGGGGGGGGTCCTACCTCAGCGCGGCGCCCTCTTTGTCCGCACGCCCGGCGCTCTCCCGCTAGCTCGCCTCGGACGCCGGGCAGCTCTGGGCTCCGCTCGTCGTCCGCGCGCTCCCGCCGCCGCCGCCGCCGCCTGCCTGGCCCGGGGAGGGGGAGGGGAGGGGGCGGGGCCGGGCGGGAGGGGCGGGGCCGGGCGGGAGGGGGAGGAGCGCGGGAGAGGAGGGGCGGGGCCGGGAAGGAGGCGGTGGAGGTGGGCGGGGCCGGGCGGGCGGGGAGGGGCGGGGCGGGGCGGGGCCGGGAAGGAGGAGGCGGGGTGGGCGGGGCCTGGAAGGAAAGAAGGCGTGGCCGGGGAGGAGGGGCAGGGACGGAGGGAGGAGGGGCAGGGACGGAGGGAGGAGGGGCAGGGACGGAGGGAGGAGGGGCAGGGACGGAGGGAGGAGGGGCAGGGACGGAGGGAGGAGGGGCAGGGACGGAGGGAGGAGGGGCAGGGAGCGCCGCCCGCCCTCCTCCGGCGTCTGGGCCCTGCCGGGGGCCGGGGGCCGGGGGCCGGGGCGAGTCCCGGGATGGGACGGGGAGGGGACACGAGCGGCCGACGCAGAGGCTGGGAGGAAGGTCTAGGGGGGACGCGCTGGCCGCTGAGGAGGCACGGCCGCCGCCGGGTCCCTGGACGCAGACCCTGCCGCAAGCCTTGAGACAGGGCCAGGACCCGGAAAGCGCGGCGGCGGGGAAGCCCGGCCCAACCCCGGATCCAGGGTCAGCCTGGCCGGAACCAGCCCCGTGGCCTCTGCCTACCCCCGCTCCCCCCACCCGCCGTACACACCTGTAACGCCAGACACACACCTGTTAACCGAAAGGTCCTTTGGAAAAACGTCGTCCACAGGTGTGCGGGGTTGTTTCTCATACTCAGTTTAGAGGGAAGACATTTTTGTCTTTGATCTCAATTTTTGTCATTGATCTCAAAATTGTCATTTTATTTGCATTTACCGTCCACTTCCTCAAAGGTGCGCAGAAAATAAGGAGAAGCGGGGACACATGCTCCTTTGCGAGAAACGGCTGCCTTTCACCCAGCCCAACCCTTTGAAGGGAGTGGATGGTCCTCTAAGGTCCGGCTGGGGCCACGGCAAAACCACTGCAGACAAATGAGCACCACCGGAGTAAGGACACGCTGTGACCCTGCAGTCACCGCTCCCTCACTGGCTGCGGTCACCTGCTCGACGTTTGAGATGTGGTCAAGTCCTCACTGCAGCCCTGTCCATCTTCCCTCCATGTTTGTGTGTTAGTCGCTCAGTCGTGTCTGACTCTGCGATCCCAGGGACTGTGGCCCACCAGGCTCCTCTGTCCATAGGATTTTCCAGGCAAGAATACTGGAGTGGGTAGCCAGGGATGGAACCCACTTCTACATTGCAGGCAGATTTTACCATCTGAGCCACCAGGGAAGCGCCTCCTCTCAATAGCTTTGCGCTAATGTTTGAGTGAACTCCGGGAGTTGGTGATGGACAGGGAGTCCTGGCGTGCTGTGGTTCATGGGGTCGCAAAGAGTCGGACACGACTGAGCGACTGAACTGAACTGAACTGAATATGCGGACAGTCTACTGCATGAATGCCAGGAAGGACAGCCCACTTGCCCTCCATTAGAAGGGAATGAATCCATATACAGAAGATGGATAATCAAGGTCCTGCTGTACAGCACAGAGAACTGTATTTGGTATTCTGTGATAAACCACAGTGGAAAAGAGGATTTAAAAAAGATGTATGTGTATATATAATAGAATCACTTTGCTGTACAGCAGGAATTGACACACCATTGTGAATCACCCATACTTAAGTTTTAAACTATTGATAAAAACAAGAAGTGAGCAATGTCAAAGGTGATGAAAGATGCACAGAGAGCAAAATCAAGCAGCATGATGAGGGAGCTATGGACACGATTTGGTTTTGAGCATTGCTGATTTCAAAGCAAAGCAAGTTATTTCAAGCTTTTTATAGCACACTGAATTGTAAAATGTAGATAATATTTGAAAATGTTTCATTTTTAGCTCCTAGAACATGTATTTATCTGACAAATAAATGTAAACTCCTAATAAGAAAAAAAAATAACTACCAAGTTTGGAACAGTAAAAGCATCTGCATGTAATAAAAAATGAAGTGAACAAATACATACATGCATTTGAGTTGAGAAAGGCAAGAGGGAACATGATCAGAACAGAGCTGTTTTAAACCACTAATTCACCAAGTCACCCTGAAAGTGACTACTTAGCCTATCAACTTCTGTATCTGCAACAAGGTGGGTGAAGGGAAGGCTGATTGGACAGTTACAGTCAGTAAATAGGTAAATATTATGTGTCATTTATGGTTATTAAAACCAAAACTCAAACAGGTTCACTCACCACAACTAGCCACTTTGGACCAAGACTCAAGCTCATGTCTGGATTCCAAGTCCAGTTTCCTCCTGCTGTCCCAAGGATGCCTCTCGCAGTTTGCCTCAGGCACACCTGAGTGTGCTGTGTGACCTGCAAGAGAAAGCTGGCTCTTAACCAGGTAATGACTCTGGAGACCAAGGGACGATTATGTTTTATTTTATTCTTATTTTAGTTACTTGTTTGTATTTAGAGAACAGTACACAAGGTCTGAGAGGAGGGCATGGCAACCCACTCCAGTGTTCTTGCCTGGAGAATCCCATGGACAGAGGAGCCTGATGGGCTACAGTCGGACATGACTGAAGCAACTCAGCACACATGCATGCACGCACACAAGGCCCTGAGTGGAATGGTCCAGCTTTTGAAACTCTAGACCAGAAAATGCCTAGCTGCACCCCTTATCAAGGGCTTCCCTGGTGGCTCAGTGGTAAAGAACCTGCCTGCCAATGCAGAAGACTCCGGTTCAATCCATGGGTCAGGAAGATCCCCCGGAGGAGGAAATGGCAACCCACTCCAGTATTCCTGCCTGGGAAATCCCATGGTCTGTAGCCTGCCAGTCTCCTCTGTCCATGGGGTCGCAAAGAGGTGGACATGACTTAGTGACTGAAAAACAGCAACCCATTATCAGAGACCTGGAGATGGTCTGGGATACAAGGGATGAAAGAAGCTCACACAATTCCACAGGTGTCACCTGGGGTGTGGCTCAGCTCTTTCAATACCCCTGCTGCTCATTCACTGTTTTTCAGAACACAATTCTTTCATTAGTTCCAATTACTCCAACTTAGACGATGAAGTTTTAGGTCAATTATCTGAACTTCTTGAGCCATTGTCCCTCTGTCAAGTGGTGGGCGCGGAAATCATACCTTTCCTAGACTGTTGCTGAGCATTCTGTGAGGCAGAGCCCTGGTTCTTTCTAACCTGTGCATCTCTTTTATAGTAAGGTATCGTCATTAGCTTTATAATTACCTGGGAAAGTTATACTGGGCAAAATCTTTTATTCCCAGGGTCTTTAAGAAGTCTGCAGCAACATTAATAACTGCAAAATTCTGTCAAGAGAATAATATAGGTGAAAGGAGGGAAAGAAAAGCACATTCCTTTGACCATTTCTGGGAACTGAACCTGAAGGAGAGGGTGTGTACACGTGATATACGCATGGCCCCGGTGACTCTGAGCAGGTACATGAGAAGTAAACATGTCCTGACATGATAATGATAGCTTGGATTCATACAGTTCTCCTCCAACCAGGACTTCAAAGTGCTACCCCAAACGCTATCCATTCGTCTTCTCAGCATCCCTCTGAAGTGGTGAAGACAGATGTAATCATTCCCCGGTTGCAGACAGGGAAAGATGAGGTGTCAAGAAGTTCCTGCTGGCAGTGACGATGCTTTGACACAAGTCAGACTCTTCCATTCCCAGTCCAGCGTGCTCTTTGCTGAGCTCTGGTACACATGCTTACACATACAGAAACATATGTATGTCTGCTCACCAACTTCCTTCAAAACTAATTCCTCCCCCAGCCCTCCTACACAGTCAGTGGGAATGTACAATGGTGTGGCCACTGTGGAAAACAATGTGGAGGTTTCTCAAAACACTAAAAACAGAATTACTGTAAGACCCAGCAATGCCACTCCTGGGTATTTACCTGAAAAAAATGGAAAGCCCTGATTAGAAAAGATACACACACCCCAGTGTTCATGGCTGCGCCGTTCACAATAGCCAAGACATGGAACAGCATAAGTGTCCACTGACAGATGAGTCGGTAAAGCCGTGAAGAGAGCGAAGTTTCGCCATTCACAAAACATAGATGGACTTGCAGGGCATTATGCTAGGTGAAATGAGTCAGAGAAGGACAAATACTGCATGGAATCACTTATATAGAACCTAAAATACACACAGACTACTGAAGATAGCATAAAAGAGAAACAGACTCACAGATGCAGAGAGCAAACTAGTGGCTACCCCTGGGCAAGGGGCGGGGCAGAGGTGACATGGGTGGGGAAGGTTAAGAGGCACAGACTACCCAGGATGGGGTATATCGTACAACACCAGGGCTGTAGCCAGAATCTTATGATAGCTGTAAATAGAATGTGAGTTGCTCAGTCATGTCCAGCTCTGGTGATCTCATGGACTGTAGCCTGCAAGGCTCCTCTGCCCATGGGATTCTCCAGGCAAGAATACTGGGGTCAGTTGCCATTCCTTTTTCCAGGGGACCTTCCCAACTCACGGATCAAACTCAGGTCTCCTTCATTGCAGGCAGATTCTTTACCGTCTGAGCTACCAGGGAAGCCCATAACCTTTAAAAATTATGAATCACTATATTGTATACCTGTAACATATAATATTGTATATCAGCTATATTCTTTATATACTATAAAAATATTGAAGCCTCAAACTGTGACCAGGCTTGTTTAAAACTGAAATGAATCAAAACTGAGTGATGTCTGATGGGAAACATTGTAAAGACAGAAACTAATTCTCCCAACATAAATATATTAAATATATTAAAAAGCAAGTGGTTGTGTGCCATTAGTTACCACCTCAGAAAGTTAAGGTTACAGAATATTTATACTTCAGTAGTTCCACAAGAATATAATAACCAAAGAGGCACTTTGGAAATTATCCAGGTGAGGCAAAGCTGTACTTGACATATTTATTATTACTGTGTTAACAGTTCTTATCTATGCTTATTGACATTTAATGACAAATTGAAAACCTACATAACTTTTTCAACCACAAATGTTTATGTAATTTCCTAGAAATTTCCCATTTGATTTTTAAGTTTTGTGGTTAACCAAAAAGCTTGGGAGATATATTTGCTAAAAGCAACTTCCTTTGACTCATAATAAATATTTATTACAGGGAAAAAAAAAACTAATTCCTCCTCCAGTTGTCACGATATTGGTAAATATCAGCATGATGGATCCAGTGTTTAAACCAGGAACCCATAGGTCATGGTGATTTTTCCCGTGTCCTCTCCATCAACAAGTCTGCCAGCTCAGTTCAGTTCAGTTCAGTTCAGTCGCTCAGTCGTGTCCGACTCTCCGCGACCCCATGAATCACAGCACGCCAGGCCTCCCTGTCCATCACCAACTCCCGGAGTACACTTAAACTCATGTCCACAGAGTCGGTGATGCCATCCAGCCATCTCATTCTCCGTCGTCCCCTTCTCCTCCCACCCCCAACCTTTCCCAGCATCAGAGTCTTTTCCAGTGAGTCAACTCGTCGTCGCATGAGGTGGCCAAAGTATTGGAGTTTCAGCTTTAGCATCAGTCCCTCCAATGAACATCCAGGATTGATCTCCTTTAGAATGGACTGGTTGGATCTCCTTGCAGTATAAGGGACTCTCAAGAGTCTTCTCCAACACCACAGTTCAAAAGCATCGATTCTTCGGCGATCAGCTTTCTTCACAGTCCAACTCTCACATCCATACATGACCACGGGAAAAACCATAGCCTTGACTAGACGGACCTTGGTTGGCAAAGTAATGTCTCTGCTTTTTAATATACTATCAAAGTTGGTCATAACTTTCCTTCCAAGGAGCAAGTGTCTTTTAATTTCATGGCTGCAATCAGCATCTGCAGTGATTTTGGAGCCCAAAAAAACAAAGTCTGACACTGTTTCCACTGTTTTTCCATCTATTTCCCATGAAGTGATGGGACCAGATGCCATACCTGCCCCCAAATATATTTCAGTTTCTACCTACTTCCCTTTGCCTTCTTTGCACCTTTATTTCAAGCATCATGGATCTTGGCCTCTCGCCCTGCCCATCAGCCTCCCTGCCTCTGCTCATGTCTCCAGTCTGCCCTGGATGTAGTAGTGACATTCTGAGCAAGTGGCAACAAATGTATGTGTGCGCATTTACTTGGTTGCTCAGTTGTGTCCCGCTCTTTGTGATCCCATGGACTGTAGCCTGCTAGGCTTCTCAGTCCCTGAGTTTCTCCAGGTGAGAATACTGGACTGGGTTGCCATTGCTTTCCTCCAGGGGATCTTCTCAACCCAGGAATTGAATCTGTGTCTCCTGCGTTGGCAGGTGGACTCTTTACCAACTGCACACCTGGGAAGCCCCAATTAAATATTTATCTCCATCCTAACTGCATAAAGGACATCTAAGGGTAATGGAATTACCATGTAGAAAGACAGGGGTCCTGAGGCACCACAGTTGTCAGGAAACAGGGCTCTTAGCAGCTCAGAGAAGGCAAACCCAGAGGGGCTATTTTGGTCTCAGGAGTGGGAAGATGCTGCAAACTCCACTGTCTGGCAAAAAAACCCAAGCAGATGGAGTATTTATAGGCCCCTCCCCGGGGACTTCAGCTCAATCAGGATGGATGCCGGGGAGCAAAGGCGAGGAGTGGGTGGGGAATGGCACCTTCCTCCAGTCTCCCTGAGACGTCTGAGGAGCTGCTTGACTGGGGAGGAGCCAGGGCTCTCTAAGTGCCTCTAATCCTAACCCAGGCTTCACGGATGGATCCTGAGGTTCAGTGCAGCCAGAATCACCGGCAGAGCTCCTTCAAAATGCAGGTTTCCAGCCCGTCCCTAGGGATGCTCTCTCACCAGGACCAGCATGGGTTTGGGAATCACAGTGTTCTAACAAAGTGACGCTAGGACCGCAGTTAAGGAAGGCCCAACCTTGTCACCCAGAGCTGAGCAGGGAATCTGGTCCATAGAGGGCCCTCTGGGCTTTGGTTAATAAAGCCAAGGATACTGGGATGAACCAGAGGGATGGGATGGGAAGGGAGGTGGGAGGGGGGTTCAAGATGGGGAACGCACGTACACCCGGGGCAGATTCATGTCAATATATGGCAAAACCAATATAATAATGTAATTAGCCTCCAGTTAAAAATAAATAAATAAATATAGTCAAGGAAGCGTACAGCAGCTCCAGCCAGTGCTGGTTTGCCGCGGTAACAGAAAGGACCTGCGTGTTGCAACCTACGTTCATTCTGGTCTCCCCTCTTCCTACCTACCCCACTGTCCAGGACTCAGCCTCTCCTCTTAATAAAAGCTGCACAGATTTTTATATAAAGGATATCAATTAATAAGGCAGCCAAAATACTAGCTTTCCCAGAGAAACACGCATGGCTGCCCTGAGTTAACTTAGGACCCGGATGTGGTCCAGGGTCATCCACATCAAGCCTCAGAAGGTCCGGCAGCTTATTCTGTGAAACATCACTGGAAGCGTGCCGGAGAGACTGCTGACCCAAGTTCAAACATAAATGTCACTAACCTGAGGAAAATGTACTAGGATGTGTTCCTTTATGTGAAAAATACTTTCTCTTGTCAAACTCCATTTTCACTTCGAAACTTTAAACCTTGAAGTGATCTTTTTGCTTCTAAAGCAGCCTTCCCGAATATCCATCACTTTATCTAACCATCTTCCGTTCCGTTCCGTTCAGTCGCTCAGTCGTGTCCGACTCTTTGCGACCCCATGGACTGTAGCCTACCAGGCTTCTCCGTCTTCAACCATCTTCAGGAAGTGAAATTCCACCATCTTTCTTGGTAATCCATCTGTAGCCCGCCAGGCTCCTCTGTCCACGGTATTCTCCAGGCAAGAACACTGGAGTGGGCAGCCAGTTTCTTCTCCAGGGGATCTTCCCGCCCCTGGGATCAAACCTGGATCTCTCATATTGCAGGCAGATTCGTCACCGTCTGAACCTTATATATTTGAGGTTGAAATATAAGGGGAGTGCCTTATATCTTTGAGGTTGTTGTTTATCAAATTTCAGACTTCTCTTTCTCTGTTCAAATTAAACCTAAAGGTTGACTTTTCTGATGGCATTTACATGGGCCAGTTTAAACACACACTGACACTCATGGGACACTCATAATGTGAGACCCAGGTTTCTGCTTCCATTATACTATTGGCTCACAGACGCGGGCTTTTCTCCGTTTACGCTCCCTGATTCACACGCGCACTCAGACACAAGCCTACATTCCCTGATCTCACAATGAGTTGAAATGACCCCATCATAACATTTTCTTTTGTCTACAGCTGACAGTTTACCTTTGCTCCTTCTTGCTCCCAAATAAGTGCGTTTATTCACGTTCTTAAAGCACAGTTATCATCACACTCAATACTGATGGTGTTACCCTCCAAACCTGTTCTTCCAGCGCTTGCCCGAATTCAGGATGTGAGCGTCCTCCTTTCACTGAAATCAGATTGCTCACTAATTTTCTGTCCTTCAGTGCCCTCAACCTACACTGTCAGAAGTTTCACCCCAACATCACACTCTTTCTTAGAATTCCTGTCCTCATAGCTTCTTTGGCCTCAGAGCTTCTTATTTTCTTTTTTTGTAAATTTTGGGTAATGTGTAAATCAGACAAGCATATAAAGTTTAAAGGTGCAATGTGAAAATCTTGCTTTAAAGTAACAAGCATAATATTTAAAACTAAATTTCCATCATCCTTTAATTCCACATAAATTAATCTGATGAAATAGCTAGTAAATTTATTATAAAGCACTCCCCTATGTAAATTCCATAATGTATGATAAAAGTACTGAATAACTCATCAAAAAATATACCAACGGCTTATATTAATGACTTAGACCTAAGCATGGCAAAATAGAAGATGTTCTTAATCATCCCACTCAATTTAATCTCTTTTCCTTGTGATTTAAAATGAGTGGACCCAATAAATAGATAAAAATAAATAAGAAAAATGAGTGGCTACAGAGCTTTTTTAAAAATAGGACACCAGGAGGCTATCAGTCCACTTGATATTCTCTCTCTTAGACAAGATTGTGGAAGACTACAGATTAAGATAATTTGCCTGTTTTCCATGACACTTTTATGCAAAAATGATTATTTGCATAATTTCTTTTCAGCGTCAATTGAATTTCTGAAGCTTTTTTCAAGCAAACTTCCACATGTCTCCAGCGTACACCATCTGTCTCATCTCTTTCTCTCTTTTTTTTAAAGTATTACAATTATCTTGTAACTGGAGCTGTCAAATCTTTATTCCCCAAGGATTCTTCCCTTTGATAAATGAAAAGGAACTGTATACACTGTTATGTGTGGTTGTACAATTGTGCTGGGGGTTCAGGAAAGGTTAAATGTTCAAAGCAGTTAGGCTACGTTGACATATTGGAGGAAATGTGATCAGGTAAGCTGACTCACTAGAAAAGACTTTGATGCTGGGAAAGGTTGGGGGCGGGAGGAGAAGGGGATGACAGAGAATGAGATGGCTGGATGGCATCAGCGACTCTGTGGACATGAGTTTGAGTGAACTCTGGGAGTTGGTGATGGACAGGGAGGCCTGGCGTGCTGTGATTCATGGGGTCGCAGAGAGTCGGACACGACTGAGCGACTGAACTGAACTGAAGCTGACTAGACATTTTAAATCAGATTTACTCCAGGAAGATGAAAGAATGTTTAGTCAAAAGATGGGGAGATCTTAAAGCAAAAGGAAATTGAATATAGTCTTTCTAAGAGTTCTGTGGCCCAAACTCCAAGCATTAGAAAAAAATATGAGGAAAAGATGATGACCGTATAGACTACAAATTGCTTATAAAGCCTGCTGACATTTGCAAATGGTTGATGCTTATACTGGGGAGTCAGGTTTTCTTTTTACATAGTAAGTGTATATGCAGCAGGAACTTCCAGGAAATCTCATGGATTGCCAAGAAAGTACATATTGAAGTATTACATTGAAAAAAAAATTCTGCCAAAAACATTTAAAAACCTTTTTTAAGTTGATGTTTGTGAGGAAATGGCAATAGATAGAATTTATGTAGCACTCAGAATTTATAACCACTACATTTTATAGCATTTCATTAAAATTTTACTTGCGACTCAATTGCAAGCAATTTGTAGAACTTTAATTACTGAAATTTAGTAAGAAGCTGCAAAGTACAGTTAAAGCTTCAGCTATCCAGAATTCTTGAAATATGGGTCACTCTGGAAAACAAATTTTAATTTGGATGAAAGTATCGGAGAGATAGTATACCTTTCCCTGATTTTTTGAAATAAAAAACACAAGAGGTTAACATTTACAGATGACTCCAGGCCATAATTGCAAATATCAAGTATTGTACAAACAGAATAAATAGGACTGTGGACTCAGATTTGAATAGAAGGGCTTTAGAAAGTTTACTCACATGACTTTAAGACAGTTATTTAACCTCCGTCAGCCTTCGTTTCATCATCTGGAAAATGGAGACAATGCACTGACCTCACAGGTTGTGGTGAAACTTAAAAGAGAGAAGACATTTGAAGCACTTGGTATATCTATATGGCACTTAGTAAAAGCTTAGTAAAACTTCACTAGTCTTAGCAGTAGTAAGAGTATGATTATTTTATTTATGTATTTCATTATTTTATTATTGAAGTATAGTAGATTTACAACATTGTTAGTTTCTGGTGTACAGCAAGGTAATTTAGATTTATACACACACACACACAGATACATATATTGGCTTCTCCAGTGGCCCAGTGGTAAAGAATCTGTCTGCAATGCAGGAGTCACAGGATAGGCAGGTCTGATCTTTGGGTCAGAAAGGTCCCTGGAGAAGGACATGGCTACCCACTCCAGTATTGCCTGGAGAATCCCATGGACAGAGAAGCCTGGTGGGCTACAGTCCACGGGGTCACAAAGAGTCGGACACGACTGAGTGACTTAGCACATACCATATATGTGTGTGTGTATATATATATATGCGTGTATTCATTCTCTCACATATATAGTGCATGTATAGTGAAAGTCTCTCAGTTGTGTCCAACTCTTTGAGATCCCATGGACTATACAGTCCATGGAATTCTCTAGGCCAGAATACTGAGTGGGTAGCCTTTCCCTTCTCCAGCAGGTCTTCCCGACCCAGGAATCGAACTGGGGTCTCCTGCATCGCAGGGGGATTCTTTACCAACTGAGCTATGAGGGAAGCCCCTTATAGTGTCTTACATATGTGCATATATACATGCTTTTTCAGATGTATACAGTATGTATATATACATGCCTTTTCAGATTATTTTCTATTACAATTTATTACAAAGTATTGAAGATAATTCTTGCCCTTGTTATCTGTTTTATATCCAGCAGTGTGTATATGTTAATCCTAAACTCCTGATTTACCCCTCCCCACCCTTTCCCTTTGGTACCCACAGTTTTGTTTTTAGAGGCTGTTTCTGTTTTGTGATTAAGCTCCTCTGTATCGTGTTTTCAGATTTCACATGTGTGATGTCATGTGATATCTGTCTTTGTCTGACTTCCTTCACTTAGTGTGACAATCTCCAGGTCCATCCATGGTGCTGCAAATGGCATTACTTCATTCTTTTTCTTCCCAGGTGGTGCTAGAGGTAAAGAACCTACCTGCCAATTCAGGAAATGTAAGAAATTCAAGTTTGATCCCTGGGTCAGGAAGATCCCCTAGAGAAGGGAATGATAACTCACTCCAGTATTCTTGCCTGGAGAATCCCATGGACAGAGAAGCCTGGTGGGCTACAGTCCACAGGGTCACAAAGAATCACTTACACAACTGAAGCAACTTAGTACACACACCATATTCCACTGTATAAATGTATCGCTTCTTCTTTATCCATTCCTCTGTCGATGGATACTTAGCTTGCTTCCATGTCTTGGCTATTGTAAATAGCACTGCAATGAACGCTGGGATGCATGTATCCTTTCGGATCATGTTTTTATCCAGATACTTGCCCAGGAATGGGATTGTTGGATCATATGGTAGCTCTGTTTTTAGTTTTGACATGATTATTTTACATTGAGGTATTTAGGATAAGACTTTTTTATTTATTTATTTTAATTGGAGGCTAATTAAAATATTGTGGTAGTTTTTCCATATATTAACATGAATGAGCCATGGTGTACATCCTGAACCCCCCTCCCACCTCCCTCCCCATCTCATCCCTCTGGGTCGTTCCAGTGCACCGGCTCTGAGTGCCCTGTTTCATGCCTCAAACTTGACTGGTGATCTATTTCACATACGGTAATATACATGTTTCAATGCTATCTCTCAATCATCCCACCCTCACCTTCTCCCACAGAGTCCAAAAGTATGTTCTTTACATCTGTGTCTCTTTTTCTGTCTCACATATAGTGTTGTCTTTACCATATTTCTAAATTCCATGTACATGCGTTAATACACTGTATTGGTGTTTTTCTTTCTGACTTACTTCACTCTGTATAATAGGCCCAAGTTTCATCTACCTCATTAGAACCGATTCAAATGTGTTCTTTTTAATGGCTAAGTAATATTCCATTGTGTATATGTACCACAACTTTCTTTTGGATAAGAGTCTTGAGAGTCCCTTGAACTGCAAGAAGACCAAACCAATCAATCTTAAAAGAAATCAACCCTGAATATTCATTGGAAGGACTGATGCTGAAGCTCCAATACTTTGCCCACCTAATGTGAAGAGCCTACTCATTGGAAAAGACCCTGATGCTGGGAAAGACTGAAGGCAAAAGAATGAGATGGTTAGATAGCATCACCAACGCAATGGACGTGAATTTGAGCAAACACGGAAATAGTGGCGGACAGAGTGGATCTGCAGACTGTTACTTGTCATTGTCTCACAGTAGCCACCTTTCTCTATTAATTCATCCAAACTGCTGGTGTCTCAGCAATCAGTTAATCCAGATTGTAAGGACTGTGTGTAGAGCAAAAGAAATTAGTCAAAATGGAGTGACACCATCAAAATCCATCTTCTCCTTCTTATCTGTGTCCACCCCTCACCCCAAACCAATGTATGGTGCAGTAACCACGAGGGTGAGCATTCTGTAACCTGCTCCCATAGCCAGACATAAAATAAATGGTTATATGCATTGGGGAATGAACTGTGCTGAAAAATAGGAATATATCTTATATATTTCTCTGCATCTTGCCTTTCTCCCCTGCTACAATTATACTGTAGGAAGCCCGTTTAGTCAGCTGGCAAAGAGCTTTCCTTATTTATCGTGGTTGCATAGTTCTCCATGGGGTGTTTGTACCCCAATCATTTCCCTACTAATAGTCACTTACTGTTCTGATTTTTGTTACTAAAAACAAAGCTCCAAGGGAAAGGATAAACTGGGATACGAGGCCTGAAATACACATCCTGTTATATACAGAGTAGAAAACTAATGAGAACCAGCAACTCTACTGAATGCTCTGTGATGAGCTATATGGGGAAAGAAATCGAAAAAGGAGGGGATATATGTATACATATAACTGATCCACTTTGCTGTACAGCAGAAAATAACACATTGTAAATCAACTATATTTCAATAAATTTTTAAAAAATAAAGTAAAAACAAAATCACAATGAAGATTCTTTTCTCTACAGAATAGGCTTCCCAGGACGGAATTTCTGCATCAAGGGAAATGCATTAAAGAATTTTTTAAATTGAGATATAATTGACATATAGCACTGTGTGAGTGTGAGGTATTCCACACGTTGGTTCGATACATGTGAGCATTACAAGGTGATCCCGCCTTGGCGTTAGCTAACCCTTATATTATGTCACCCCATGAGCATTTCTGTTTTGTGTTGAGAGTAACTAAGATCTAGTCTCAGCACCTTCGACGTTTATGACAGTGACTAGCACTGACTAGTGTCACTGTCTGTGTATTCAATCTCCAGAACCTCTTTCTCTGCCGGCTGTGATGCAGTATCCATTTTTAACAGATAGAGGTAGATTTCACTCCAGAAAAACTAGACAACTTACATTTCTACCATTCACAGGATGCAAACACCCACTCCACATCCCAAGTCACCCTTTCTGGCTGCCACTCTTTAAAATTCTTATCAGTTTGACAGGTACCTTATGTTAGGTGGCTAATATTTTAATTGCTCATCCCTGACAACAATGAGGTAATCTCTGTTTATTGTTCCCTTGCCATGTGGGTTTTGTCTTATTTTCTCCTTATCTTAATCAGAGCCCCTCATATGTTAAAATATTAGTGCTTCTATGACATAGGCATTGCTCAGAGTTTTCCCAACTGTTAGTCTTTTCACTTTCTATTCATAAACTTTTAAATTTTGTTTAATTTTGAAACAAAAGTTGCGAGTACAAGATAAGGAACTTTCATTCTCCTGACCATCTGACAGTGAGCTGCCACGTGACAGTGTGGTGCCACGTCACCTCAAGACTTTCTCCTACAAACCTCAGCACCACCACTAAGATTGGTACACTGGCCTTCAGACATCACCACCAGGGAGTCTGATCAATAACTAATAACGAGAACAAGGAGGAGGAGGAGGAGAAGGTGCCTCAGCAATGTCCTTTGCAGCAAAAATTCAGTCGGTTCAGAATCATACCTTTCACACAGCCAGCACATCCCTTTCCTTCAACCTGGAAAACTTTGTTTATTCTTGAATTTTCTTGAAAGTTGCAGGCCAGATATTTTGAAAAACTTGGGTTTGACACGATTCCTCATTATTTGGGTTACGTCCCTTCAGAAGAAAACTCACAGAAGCAATGCTGTGTTCCTATCCTGGCACCCACCAGGGGCACATGATGTGCATTTGGTGATGGGCAGTTAGACAGCTTGTTTCAGATGGTTTCTCCACTGCAGAGTCTTCTCTCTCAACTATTTTCTTAGGAAGCATTTTGAGACAAAAATCTGCTCTTACTTCTCAAACTTTCAATTTATCCATATACATATATACACGTATACACGCTCATGGGTTTCAGCTGTAACCAGAGGGTTAGGTGCTTCTCTCATTAGTCCTTTTGAGGCTTGATTTGCCCCTGATTTGTGGGCATCCTTCATGCTGGCTTCCAGTGCAAACCCCTCATCCAGACACTTTTCCCACTCATCTCTGACAGTCATACCTGCTCCCACCATCAATCCCCACGGAAACCTGCTCTGCCCTGGGCTTCTCTACCCCCACCGTAGCCCCAAGACTCCTCCAACTGAGAAAGGAGAGAATTAGGCTTCCAACAAGGGACTAGAGAGAGTTGGCCTACAGCTGCCAGGCCAGGTGGGAGTGTGGGGTGTGCTGGGTCCCCCATTGCCCCAGCAAACTGGGTGAAGTGAGCGTCAAGAAGTACACTCGCCCACATGGACGTGTGATTGAGAAGGATCCTGGCATTCTTTCCCTGGCTGTGGGACCAGGCAAGTGTCCTGAAGCTCAAGGGTCACTTGTGACTATAGCGTGAGAGCGGGTCTCCCCCTCCGGAGTCTGCAGGCGGCAGGTGGGCTGGAGCAGACTTTCCACGGGCAGCAAGACAGGCTGGCAGCAGAGTGAGGAGTGTTTCCAGCATCTGACAGCTTCTGTTTCTCTCATAGCGCCGTTAGGTAGCAGGGCGTGGGTCATCTTGAAATTATTCCTTGAGAGAGGGTGACCTGTCAGGGTGACCTGAATTTCAAAAAAGAAAACAAACACACGAACAAAACCCCACGTACAAACAGCAGCAGGCAGGGAGTATGGTGGCCAGAGCATCTCAGAGGCTGGAGAATGCACCCGTTGCTTCAGGGAAAGGCGTGGTGTGGTGGCCTCCACGGGCATCTCCCAGGACAGATGCCAACATCAGGAGAAGCAGAAGGTGAAAGCACGGCGGGAGAGACCACCAGAGGTTCTGGGGGGCCTTGGGGTGGGGGCGCAGGTGCAGTGGGCAGTCCGGCCCCTTCAGGGCCTGAGCTGGGAAGAGGGGAAGCATGGACCTGATGAGGCAGTGCTTTCACCTAAATGTGATCAAGCCACAAGGTCCTTAAAAATGGGACTGTTGTTAGAACCAAGGGCTTCCCTGGTGACTCAGATGGTAAAGAATCTGCAATGCAGGAGACCAGGTTCGATCCCTGGGTTAGGAAGATCCCCTGGAGAAGGGAATGGCCACCCACTCCAGTACTCTTGCCTGGGAGATCCCAGGGACAGAGGAGCCTGGTGGGCTTCAATCTATGGGGTCACAAAGCATCAGACACTACTGAAGGGACTTAGCATGCATCCTTTCTACTACTCTTGCTTTCTATTCTTTAATTTCTATCTTTATTCACTTTTTCAAATTTTTTTCCTTTGGTTCATCTTGCTGTTCTTATTTCTTAGACTGAGCTCTAAATTTATTTTTCTATTTTTTGTTTAATAATAAAGCATTTAAGGCTATAAATTCCCAGTTGGAATAGTTTGAACTGTGTCATGTATGTTTGGGTATGAAGCTTCCTCCATCATTGCTTTGTAGATGGTTTATAATTTCAGTTTTATTTACATTTTGGCAAAAGTTTATTTAGGATATTGGATCTTAATTTCTAATAACTGGAGGGTTTTGGAGTGGACAGGAGTTCCTTTTTAAAAAAAAATAACAATCAGGGAATGCGGGTTATAAAATCTCTACTTTTGTGAATCAGCTCAGATATCTTAGATATTATTTGGGATCAAAGACGAAATTAACTTTTATAGATGTTCCATTAAAATACAGAAGAGAGGCAAAGTAGGAAGAAGTAAGAAGGCAAAGCAGAAAGACCTTGAGCTCACCTCATCCCACAGATGCACCAAAGCTACACCTGTGTATGAAACAGCTCTCTCTGAGAACGACACAATGATGAGCAGAACAGTTCTCCTACAACCAAGGATGTGAAGGAAAAAACCACGTTGGGAGAGGTGGCAGGGTGGGGACATGGTCCAGTGAGGACCGACACCCTCCACAGGGCACCCAAAGAAAAAGGGGACATCACAAACTCTGGGGTTCCCTAAGGAATGAGGGTGCAAGCTGCACATTGGGCACCCTCGCCCTGGCGACTGGTGCTGGGAAGGTGAGCCTGCTTAATGGGCTTTGCAAACCAGAGGAGCTTACAACTGGGAGAACAAGAGGGCTGTAAGAAGCCAAGATTCAACTCTTAAACAGAGTGAATGCTAACTCCCTCTAAGTCCCAGGACAGAGGCAGCAGATAGAGGCACCTGTGCTCTATCTAACCTGCCAGTTTCACCTTCAGCTCTAGTCTCATGCACCTTGGGAAAAAAATACAGGTCATGGTGAGAACCTGGATAAGGAATTAGAAAATATGAAAGAAGAAACAGTCAGAGCTGAACAATAAACTAACTGAAATGAAAACTATACTAGGGTAAACAACAGCAGATCAGATGATACAGAAGGACGCTTAAGTGACCTGGAAGGCAGGATAGTGGGAACCACCCAATCAGAACAGCAAAAAGAAAAACAAATTTTAAAAAATGAGGACAGTTTATGTGACCTTTGAGACAACATTAAGTGTACAACACTCACATTATAGGCGTCCCAAGAGGAGAAGAGAGAGATGAGTACACAAAATGTATTTGATGAAATAATGACAGAAAGTCTCCCTAACCTGAGGAAGAAAACAGATATCAAGGTCCAGAAAGCAGAGTCTCAAACAAGATGGACCAAAGACATCCACACAAAGACATTTTACAATTAAAATGAAAAAAAGTCAAAGAGAATTTTAAAGGCAACAAGAGAAAAGCAAAGAGTCACCTACAGCAGAATCCCCCGTGAGTCCATCAGTGATTTTTCAGTAGTAACTTAGCAGGCCAGAAGGGAGTGGCAAGATATATTTAAATTGCTGAAAGGGAAAAACCTACAATCAAGGATACTTTACTTGGCAAAGTTATCATTCAGAATTGAAGAAGATAGAGTTACCCAGAAAAGGAAAAACTAAAATAGTTGATCACCACTGAACCAGCCTTCAAAGAAATGTTAAAGGATCATGTTTAAGCAAAGGCCATAATAAGAAATAAGAAAATATATGAAGAAAAAATCTCACTGGGAAAGGCAAATATAAAGGCAGTTGATCAACCACTTAAAAAACTATAATCAAAAGTTGTAAAATCAACTATAATAAGTAACAAAAGGATACACAAGAAGATATAAAATATGTTGTTCAAAACATAAAGTGCTGGGGGAAAATTAAAAACATTTAGTTTTTCAAATGTGTTTCAACTTAAATGACTATCAGACTAAAACAAATATGATAATCCTAAAATTTATGTGGAACCACAAAAGATCCCAAATAGCCAAAGCAAGCTTAAGTGAGGAAAACAGAGCTGGAGGAATCAGACTCCCTGAATTCAGACTACACTACAAAGCTACAATGATCAAAACAGTATGCTACTGGAACAAAACCAGAAATATACATCAATGGAGCAGAAAAGAGCCCAGAAATACATACACTCATGGTCAGTTAATCAACACAAAAGGTGACAAGAATATACAACAGAGAAAAGACAGTCTTTTTAATAAATGGTATGGGGAAAACTGGACAGTTACATGTAAAAGAATGAAATTAAAACACTCCCTAACACCACATAAAGAAATTAACTCAAAATGGTTTGAAGACCTAACTGTAAGACCTGGAAACACAAAACTCCAAGAAAAAACATTGACATTGGTGATAGCAATATTTTTTTTCAGATCTGTCTCCTCAGGTGAGGCAACAAAATAAACAAATAGGACTATATCAAACTGAAAAGCTTTCATGCAACAAAGGAAACCATCAACAAAACAATAAGGCAACTATTGAATGCAAGGAAACTGGTGACTCAGACAGTAAAGAATCTGACCACAGTGCAGGAAACCCAGATTTGATTCCTGGGTTGGGAAGATCCCCTGGAGGAGGGAATGGCAACCCACTCCAGGATTCTTGCCTGGAGAATCCCATGGACAGAGGAGCCTGGTAGGCTACATTCCACAGGGTCACAAAGAGATGGACATGACTGAGGGACTAACACAGTAAGGGTAAATGCTCTAAATATATAAAGAACTCATACAATCCAAAAGCAAAAACAAACAAACAAACCAGCTTAAAAAATGGACAGAGGATCTGAATAGATATTTTTCTGAAGAAGACATCCTGATGGCCACAGACACATGAAATGATGCTCCACATCACTAATCAGCAATGAAATGTAAGTCAAAACCATAATGAACTATCACCTCACAGCTGTCAGAATAGCTATCCTCAGAAAGACAAGAAATAAAAAGTGTTGTCAGGGATGGAGAGAGAAGGGAACCCATATTCACTGTTGGTGGGAATGTATATTGGTGCAGCCAGTGTGGAAATCAGTAAAGTGGTTTGTCAAAAAATTAAAAATAGAACTACCATATGATCTAGCAATTCCTTTTCTGGTTTTTATTTGAAGAAAATGAAAATATTAATTCAAAAAGGTATATGTTTCCCTATGTTCACTGTAGCATTATTCACAGTAGCCAAGTTACGGAAGCACCCTAAGTGTCCACCAACAGATGAACAGATCTGAAGCGGTCTATAAATATACATTGGATTACTACTTAGCCACAAAAGAGAATAGGATCTTGTCATTTGTGACAACATGAATGGACCTAGAGAATATCATGCTTAGGAAAATAAATCAGCAAAAGACAAATACAAGTTGGAACTTGAATAACACAGAGGTCAATGGTATCAACCTTCTGGCAACATAAAACTCACATATAACCTTTGATGCCCCAAAACCTTAATTACAAATAGCCTCACCAATAGCATAAATGGAGAATTAATACATACTTCTACGTTATATGTCTTAGACACAGTATTCTTACAATAAAGTAAGCTAGAAAAATGGAAATGTCATTAAGGAAATCATAAAGGAGAGAAAATCCATTTACATCACTGGTACTGTGTTCATCGATACTGTTAAGTTCATGTTGCCTGTCTGCATGATCACCTGTCTTTCACTACCATTATCAATATTGTCTGATACAATATGACACTGTGGATGTCATTTGTACAACTAACACTAAACATCAAAAGTGAAAAGATAAGGTGAAAAAGAAATATGTAGTAATGTTTTTATGGTAGCCTAACTATACACAAAACTAAATCAAATCCTTTATGATTATACAGTGGAAGTGAGAAATAGATTTAAGGGACTAGATCTGATAGATAGAGTGCCTGATGAACTTTGGATGGAGGTTCGTGACATTGTACAGGAGACAGGGACCAAGACCATCCCCATGGAAAAGAAATGCAAAAAAGCAAAATGGCTGTCTGAGGAGGCCTTACAAATAGCTGTGAAAAGAAGAGAAGCAAAAAGCAAAGAAGAAAAGGAAAGATATAAGCATCTGAATGCAGAGTTCCAAAGAATAGCAAGGAGAGATAAGAAAGCTTTCCTCAGTGATCAATGCAAAGAAATAGAGGAAAACAACAGAATAGGAAAAACAAGAGATCTCTTCAAGAAAATTAGAGATTCCAAGGGAATATTTCATGCAAAGATGGGCTCAATAAAGGACAGAAATGGTATGGACCTAACAGAAGCAGAAGACATTAAGAAGAGGTGGCAAGAATACACAGAAGAACTGTACAGAAAAGATCTTCACGACCAAGATAATCACGATGGCGTGATCACTCACCTAGAGCCAGACATCCTGGAATGTGAAGTCAAGTGGGCCTTAGAAAGCATCACTACGGGAGATGAGTCGTGCGAGAGTTTGACTGTTACTCCGAACTTGATCCAGAATGGCTACTCTGATCTATGTTGATAAGGAAAACGGAGAACCAGGCATCCATGTGTTTATCTATTTTTTTTAAAAAAAAGAAAGCATCACTACGAACAAAGCTAGTGGAGGTGATGAAATTCCAGTTGAGCTATTTCAAATCTTGAAAGATGATGCTGTGAAAGTGCTGCACTCAATATGCCAGCAAATTTGGAAAACTCAGCAGTGGCCACAGGACTGGAAAAGGTCAGTCTTCATTCCAATCCCAAAGAAAGGCAATGCCAAAGAATGCTCCAACTACCGCACAATTGCACACATCTCACATGCTAGTAAAGTCATGCTCAAAATTCTCCAAGCCAGGCTTCAGCAGTATGTGAACTGTGAACTCCCAGATGTTCAAGCAGGATTTAGAAAAGGCAGAGGCACCAGAGATCAAATTGCCAACATCCACTGGATCATGGAGAAAGCAAGAGAGTCTCAGAAGAGCATCTATTTCTGCTTCATTGACTATGCCAAAGCCTTTGACTGTGTGGATCACAATAAACTGTGGAACATTCTGAAAGAGATGGGAATCCCAGACCACCTGACCTGCCTCTTGAGAAACCTGTATGCAGGTCAGGAAGCAACAGTCAGAACTGGACATGGAACAACAGACTGGTTCCAAATAGGAAAAGAAGTATGTCAAGGCTGTATATTGTCACCTTGCCTATTTAACTTATATGCAGAGTACATCATGAGGAATGCTGGAAGAAGCACAAGCTGGAATCAAGATTGCCGGGAGAAATATCAATAACCTCAGATATGCAGATGACACTACCCTTATGGCAGAAAGTGAAGAGGAACTCAAAAACTCTTGATGAAAGTGAAAGAGGAGAGTGAAAAGGTTGGCTTGAAGCTCAACATTCAGAAAGCAAAGATCATGGCATCTGGTCCCATCACTTCATGGGAAATAGATGGAAAAACAGTGGAAACAGTGTCAGACTTTATTTTTTTGGGCTCCAAAATCACTGCAGATGCTGATTGCAGCCAGGAAATTAAAAGACGCTTACTCCTTGGAAGGAAAGTTATGACCAACATTGATAGTATATTAAAAAGCAGAGACATTACTTTGCCAACAAAGGTCCATCTAGTCAAGGCTATGGTTTTTCCCGTGGTCATGTATGGATGTGAGAGTTGGACTGTGAAGAAAGCTGATCGCCGAAGAATTGATGCTTTTGAACTGTGGTGTTGGAGAAGACTCTTGAGAGTCCCTTGTACTGCAAGGAGATCCAACCAGTCCATTCTAAAGGAGATCAATCCTGGGTGTTCATTGGAGGGACTGATGCTAAAGCTGAAACTGCAATACTTTGGCCACCTCATGCAAAGAGTTGACTCACTGGGAAAGACTCAGATGCTAGGAAAGGTTGGGGGCGGGAGGAGAAGGGGACGACAGAGAATGAGATGGCTGGATGGCATCACCAACACTGTGGACATGAGTTTGAGTGAACTCCGGGAGTTGATGATGGACAGGGAGGCCTAGCATGCTGTGATTCATGGGGTCGCGGAGAGTCGGACACGACTGAGCGACTGAACTGAATGGAACTGAACTATACACAGGAGAAGGCAATGACACTCCACTCCAGTACTCTTGCCTGGAAAATCCCATGGATGGAGGAACCTGGTAGGCTACCGTCCATGGGGTCGCTAAGAGTCGGACACGAGTGAGTGGCTTCACTTTCAGTTTTCACTTTCATGCACTGGAGAAGGAAATGGCAACCCACTCCAGTGTTCTTGCCTGGAGAATCGCAGGGATGGGGAAGCCTGGTGGGCTGCCGTCTATGGGGTCGCACAGAGTCAGACACGACTGAAGTGACTTAGCAGCAGCAGCAGCAACTATACACTAATGAATCAATTATTATAGTAATTTTATGACATGCAGTCCTATTTATAATATAGCATTAGAAATATTGTTTTATAGCTTTTAAAAAACCACTCACCTGTGATGATAGGCTTATATGCAGTTTCTTCTGTTATGAGAGAGACAGAGACATACTTTACAGTAAGGTAATTCTTTGAAAGTAAATTTACAAAACAGTAAGAAAACTAATACATTATTAATTTATATTAAATATAACCTATGCCTGAGTAAGGATAGACTAGTATCTACATACACTTTAAGCATTCATGATATATATTTTTCTTAATTCTTTTGATATTTCTAGTCTATTTGGTTCATCCATGACTTTTTTTCCAATTGTATAAATCTCCAAAATTTTTTCCAATATTTTATTGAAAAATCCTAAAAAAGGAAAAAATCCTCATATAAGTGGATTAAGTACAGTTCAAGCCCATCAAGCCCATGATTTCTAAGGGTCAACTATACTATATGTTTTCACTGTACAATATGATTCCACACAAAAATGTGGAATCTAAAAAACAAAACAAAGAATAGACTTCACAGAACTGAAACACACACCTAGATGCAGAAAACAAACTGGGGGTTGCCAGAGGACAGAAGGTAGGGGATGAATAAAGTATGTGAAAGGGATTAAGAACACCAAGTTCTGTTTTCAAATAAATAAGTCACAGAGATGTAACATACAGCACAGGGAATAGAGTCAATAATAGTGTAATAACCATGTAGGATGCATAATCTACAAAAACATCATATTTTTAGGTGTCATACACCTAAAACTATCTTAATATTATAGAAAAAGTGAAAGTCGCTCAGTCGTGTCCAACTCTTTGCAACTCCATTGTCTGAAGTCCATGGAATTCTCCAGGCCAGAATACTGGAGTGGGTAGTCTTTCCCTTCTTCAGGGGGTCTTCCCAACCCAGGGATTGAACCCAGGTTTCCCGCATTGTAGGTGGATTCTTTACCAGCTGAGCCACAAGGGAAGCCCAAGAATACTGGAGTGGGTAGCCTATCCCTTTTCCAGAGGATCTTCCCGACTCAGGAATCAATCCGGGGTCTCCTGCATTGCAGGCGGATTCTTTACCAACTAAGCTATCAGGGAAGCCCATATTATAAATAAACTCTACAAGTTCCATATGTCTTGCAAGTCAAATTTTTTGGTCCTTTTATTCTATTCCTCTTTTTCTTATTTTTGTCTAGATTTGTCTGACCCTGAAAAATATGTACTAAAATCCTCTAATTGCATGCTTACTACATTGTGTTAATAGTTTTTGCTTTATATATTTAACTACTATATTGATTGGTGAACATGGTTTATGATTGTTACACCTATTTTATAAATTTGCCTTTTACCATTACATAATATCAGTTCTGCTTATTCCCATATTAAAGGCCAGAATTGGCTTCCTGTGGTTTATATTTATCTAATGGCCTCTCTTCAGTTCAGTTCAGTTCAGTTCAGTCGCTCAGTCGTGTCCGACTCTCCGCGACCCCATGAATCACAGCACGCCAGGCCTCCCTGTCCATCACCAACTCCCGGAGTACACTCAAACTCATGTCCAGAGAGTCGGTGATGCCATCCAGCCATCTCATTCTCCGTCGTCCCCTTCTCCTCCCGCCCCCAACCTTTCCCAGCATCAGAGTCTTTTCCAGTGAGTCAACTCGTCGCATGAGGTGGCCAAAGTATTGGAGTTTCAGCTTTAGCATCAGTCCCTCCAATGAACACCCAGGATTGATCTCCTTTAGAATGGACTGGTTGGATCTCCTTGCAGTATAAGGGACTCTCAAGAGTCTTCTCCAACACCACAGTTCAAAAGCATCGATTCTTCGGCGATCAGCTTTCTTCACAGTCCAACTCTCACATCCATACATGACCACAGGAAAAACCATTGCCTTGACTAGGCCTCTCTTACATCCTCTGAATTTCAACCTCTCTCGTTTTGTTTAAAGTGGGTTTCTTAAGTATCATGCGGTTGGGTTTTGCTTTATACCCATGCTGACAGTTGTCAGTAGATACTATCCTGCTGACCTCTGATTTCAGAGTGGCAGATAGAAATCTACAGCCAGCCTGACTCTCTTTCTGTGTCAATGACTTGTTTTTCCTGTCTGGGAGACTGTGAAACTTTATCATTATCCTTGGAATGACGACATTTTACCAGAATCTGTCTTGTGTGTTCTTTTTTTTTGTTTTTGATGCTCCTTCCTTGGAACGCAAAGAATCCTTTCTGTCTGAAGATTCAAGTATCTTTCTAGCTTTGTTAAGATTTTCTTCACCTATCTGCTTAAATATCAGCTCTCCTCCCTTGATTGCTTTTTTTCTTTCTCAAATGCCCGCTTATGTGTACATTACAACTTCTGCATTTACCTCCGGTCCTCTTATATTTGCTCTGTGGTTTCTGTCCTTGCATTTCTACTGCTTTGAGAGATTTTTCTCCACTTGTTTTTTCAGACCTCTCTTTACTTCTAAGCAGTGACGTACTCTTTTTCAGCATGCTTGCTGTGTTCTTTAAGATGAAGATCGTGTTCCTGCGTCTCGGCGATGGCAGACCAGCTCTCTGTGGAACCTGGTGCCCTCCTCCAGCCTGTGTTTTGCTGGTGGCTACCTGCCCCCTCCCCTCCGTACACACACAGAGCGCTGGGCTCATCCTTCCCTACCTGCAGTGCTGATCACCCTACAGCGACGTCTTAAGCAGCAGCAATTCCATGAGCTATAGGAGGCCCTGTAGAAAGACAAGCTATCAGTTGGAAAATTCTCCACTTCTCATCCCAGCTTCTCTGCCCTGCCCCTCAAGCCCCACCCAGGCTCCTCAGCTACAAAGATTCATTTTCTCACAGCCTGGAAAATAATATAGGCTTTAGCTCAACTGTTAATTCCCTGCCACCCTGTGAGGGCCAGATGGGTGTGTGTATTTTATCTGTAGGGTCACCAGATAAAATAGACTCCATGGGACACATTTACACTAAAAGAATTATTCATTATTTATCTGAAATTCAAATTTAACTGGATAGTCTGTATTCCTCTCTCTGGTTAAATCTGGCCTTCCTAGTCACCTAAGTGGGTCTCCCCTAGTCCTTCCCCTTATCTATGGATTCTGTGTGCCATGCTGTCTCCAACTTGGAGGCTCTGACCCTTGCCCTCCTGAACCCTTTCTGAGGCCCCTAGTTCTGTGGCCTGGTATAGGCGCTGTCCACCCTGGACCCCACAGCACTGAAGGCCCTACACTCTCTCTCTCACGGAATACGTGTGGAAGGCTCTTCTTGAGCTCTGTGGTCAGCCAGTCTCGCAATCATGCAGAACACGCACAAACTATTTTCAGACCCACAAACACTCAGCAAGCCTATGCCTCACAAATTTTTCAGAAGAAGTTATGTGAAGGTGTGCTCAAGCAAACAAGGAATTAAAACAGGAGAGAAGGAACTATGGGATCTGAAAAAGAGCAGATCCAGGAAGGGAAATTCCGGACTGCTGGCCAAGCAGTGGGCCTGGAGCGGAGCCCCCCGAAGGGAGGCAGAACCAGCACTGAAGAAGGGATGTCAGTGCAGGTAACAGTGTGGAGATGGCAGAGAGGCTGAGCGTGTGATGGGAGGTAGACAACCCACATGCCCCCAGCCAACTTTGACTTGAGATGTAATTAGATCATTCCACACTGTTCTCTCAGAGTTGATCCTACAGATTCCCACCCCAAGGGGCCAGTTGCATCAGGGTCTTTTCAAATGAGTCAGTTCTTCGCATGAGGTGGCCAAAGTATTGGAGTTTCAGCTTCAGCATCAGTCCTTCCAATGAATATTCAGGATTGATTTCCTTTATGATGGACTGGTTGGATCTCCTTGCAGTCCAAGGGACTCTCAAGAGTCTTCTCCAACACCACAGTTCAAAAGCATCAATTCTTCAGCGATCAGCTTTCTTCACAGTCCAACTCTCACATCCATACATGTCCACTGGAAAAACCATAGCCTTGACTAGACGGACCTCTGTTGGCAAAGTAATGTCTCTGCTTTTGAATATGCTGTCTAGGTTGGTCATAGCTTTTCTTCCAAGGAGAAAGTGTCTTAATTTCATGACTGCAGTCACCATCTGCAGCGATTTTGGAGCCCAAAAAAATAAAGTCTGACACTGTTTCCATTATTTCCCCATCTATTTTCCATGAAATGATGGGACCAGATGCCATGATCTTCGTTTTCTGAATGTTGAGCTTTAAGCCAACTTTTTCACTCTCCTCTTTCACTTTCACCAAGAGGCTCTTTAGTTCTTCTTCACTTTCTGCCAGAAGGGTGGTGTCACCTGCATATCTGAGGTTATTGATATTTCTCCCAGAAATCTTGATTCCAGCTTGTGCTTCATCCAGCCCGGCATTTCTCATGATGTACTCTGCTTATAAGTTAAATAAGCAGGGTGACAATATACAGCCTTGATGTACTCCTTTCCTGATTTGGAACCAGTCTGTTGTTCCATTTCCAGTTCTAACTGTTGCTTCTTGACCTGCATACAGATTTCTCAGGAGGCAGGTCAGGTGGTCTGGTATTCTCAACTCTGTAAGAATTTTCCAGTTTGTTGTGATCCATACAAAGGCTTTGGCATAGTCAGTAAAGCAGAAGTAGATATTTTTCTGGAACTCTCATGCTTTTTTGATGATCCCAACAGATGTTGGCGATTTGATCTCTGGCTCTTCTGCCTGGAATTCTCCAGGCAAGAATTCTGGAGTGGGTTGCCATTTCCTTCTCCAGAGGGTCTTCCTGACCCAGGGATCAAACCCATGTCTCCTGCATTGGTAGGCAGATTCTTTACCACTGAATCACCTGGGAAGTGTTACATCTAGGGCAACCACTAAAAAAGAAAGCAGCAGCATACCTGACGTGCTGAGAAGGGGGAGAAAATAGTGAACTTGTGCTCAGTCATGTCCGACTCTTTGTGACCCCATGGACAGAAGAACCTGGCGGGCTGAAGTTTCTTCTTTAATCCGTGTGTGATTTAGGAGTTTGTTGTTTCACATTCAGTATTTGGGGATTTTCCACCTATCTTTCATTTTTTAATTTCCAGGTTATTTCTGTTGTGTTCAGGGAACAGACCTCATATGCTTTCTTTTCTTTTAAATTTGTGAAGGTGTGTTTTATGGTTGAGAATGTGGTCTCTCTTGGTGAATGTTCCAGGTGAGCTTAGGAGTTTGCTTGGTAGTTCAGTGGTTAGGACTTGGTACTTTCATTGCCAAAGGTCTGGGTTCATTCCCAGGTCAGGGAACAAAGATCCCCAAAGATACATGGCATGGCCAAAAATTAAAAAAAAAAAAAAATTCAGGTGAGCTTGAAAAGAATGTGTATCCTGCTGTGGCTGGATGAAATAGTACATGTGTCCAGTATATCTAGATGATTGATGTTCTTGATTTCAACTATGTCCTTACTGACTTTCTGCCTGTTAGAGCTGTGCATTTCTGATAGAAATGAAGTCTCCAACTAGACTCATCTAGTATGTTTTTGCCTCATATTTTGAAATGGTTGTTTGTTTTTTCTCTGTCTTTCTACAAGAGTAGTTCTCAACCAAGAGACATTTCACAATGAGTGGAGAATTTTGGTTGTCATATTTAGTGTATATATGTGTGTGTGTGTGTGTGTGTGTGTGTGTGTGTGTGTGGCAGGATAGCGGCACAGGCAGGAGGGTGATATTGGCATTTAGTAGGAAGATGCCAAGGATGCTGCTAAATATTATACAATGCACAGGATCAGTCCCCAAACAAAAACTTATTTGGCCCAAAACATCAGTAACTGAATTGAGATCTTGTTCTAGGGTATAACTCTCTTGAAGGCAGGGATTACGGATTATTTATCTTTAATCTTAAATGCCTGAAATATAGCAGTTTATCAGTAGCATTGTTGTTATTGTTTAGTCCCTAAGTCACCTCTGACTCTTTGTGACCCCATAGACTAGCCCACCAGGCTCCTCTGTCCATGGGATTTCCCAAGCAATAATACTGGAGTGGTTTGCCATTTCCTCCTCCAGGGATGAAATGGTTGTTAAGTGCATACACATTATGGACTGTTATGAGATTTAGAGAACTGATCGGTTTATCATCACGTAATGCCCTTTTTAAATCTCTGATAACTTTCTTTAGTCTGAAGTCTACTGCTGCTAAGTCGTTTCAGTCGCATCCAACTCTGTGCGACCCCATAGATGGTAGCCCACCAGGCATCTGAAATTAACATAGTTATTCCGGATTGCTCTTTGTTCGTGTTCACATGGTGTACCTTCATCCATCCTTTTACTTCTAATTACATGACTTTATATTTAAAGTTGGTTTCTTGTAGACAACATATCATTGGGTCTTGTTTGATCCACTTTGACAGTCTGTCTTTTGTTTGGTGTATTTTGACCCACTGACATTCAAAATGGTTATTGATATGGTTGAATTAATGTGTATCATAGTTGTGACTATTTTCTACTTATATCCTTGTTCTATGCTCCTTTTTTTGGTCTTCTAGTTTTGTTTTTTTTTTCCTTTTGTGATTTTAATTGAGCGATTCATATGCTCCTGTTTTCTTCTCGACTTCCAAGGTGGTGCTGGTGGTAAAGACTCCGCCTGCCAGTGCCGGAGATGCAAAAGATGCAGGTTCGGGCCCTTGGTCAGGAAGACCCCCTGGAGAAGGAAATGGCCACCTGCTCCAGTTTTCTTGCCTGGGAAGCCCCATGGACAGAGGAACATGGCAGGCTCACTGGTGATTTCTTCCAAATATTTAAGAAAGAAATATTAATTCTCTACAATTTCCTTCAGAGGACGGAAGCAGAATGAATATTTCCTAACTCATTCAATGAAATCAGCACTGCCCTAAAACAAAAACCATGTAAAAACATTATTAAGAAATAAAAATTATGAAGACATTATTAAGAAAATGCCAGACCAATATCTATCTTAAACATATATGCAAAATCCTCAACAAGGATAGCTAACAAATTAGCTAACAAATTCAACAATGCCATGACTAAGTGGGACTTATCCCAGGGATGTGAGTCTATTTCGACATTTGTGATCCACCATATCAACAAGCTAAAGAAAAAAAAATGACATAATCATATCAAAAGTTTCAGGAAAAGCATGTGACAAAATTCAATACCCATTCATGATAAAAAATGCTCAAGAAACCACTGGCAGAGGGAAACGTCCTCAACTTCCTAAATAACACATACAAAACCCTACAGCTAACATCATAGTTAGTGCTCAGAGAGTTGAAGACTTCTCGCTAAGACTAGGTAAAGGGAAGGATGCACCCTCTCACCACCCATTTCCAACATCATACTAGAAGTCCTAGCTAATACAATAAAAACAGTAAAAGGAAATAGAAGGCATACAGACAGAGGGAAGAAATAAAACTGTCTTTGTTGCAGCTGACCTGATTGTCTATGTAGAAAATCTAAAAGAATTCACAAGAAAACTCCTGAAGCTAATCAGTTATTGTAATAAGGTTGCAAGATACATGGCTAGTATACAAAAACCAATTGCTTTCCTATATACTAGCAATAAACAAGAATAATTTGAAATTAAAAACACAATATAATTGATATCAGCAATCCATAATATGAAATACTTGAATATAAATCTAAAAAAAATATATCCCAGGTCATGAGGAATACTTCAAAACACTGGTGAAGGAAATGAAGAAGAACTAAAGAAGTGAATAGGTATTCCATGTTCATTGATAGGAAGACTCAATATGGTAAAGATGTCAGTTACTTCCAACTTGACACATAGATTTAACGCAATCCCAATTAAACTTGCAGCAAGTTTTTTGTGGATACTGACAAACTGCTTCTAAAGTTTACATGCAGAGGCAAAAGACCCAGAACAACAAATAAAATATGGAGGAAAAGATATTATTTAACTTCAAAACTTATGGTACAGCTATAGTAATTAAGACAGTGAGGTATTGGTAGAAGAATGGAAAAATAGATCAATGGAATAGAATAGAGAAAAGCCCATAAATAGAGTGAACTAATCTTTGACAAAGGAGCAAAGACGGCGCAATAGACCCAAGATAGTCACTTCAACAAACGATGTTAGGAAAACTGAACATTCACCAGCAAAGAAGTTATCTAGACATAGGCCTTAAATTTTTCACAATGGCAACTGAAAATGATGAAAATAAAAACAAAAATAAACAAATAGGATCTAATTAAATTTATTATTTTTTAAATTAATGTATTTATTTTAATTGGAGGCTAATTACTTTACAATATTGTAGTGGTTTTTGCCATACATGACATGAATCAGCCATGGGTGTACATGTGTCCCCCATCCTGAATCCCCCTCCCACCTCCCTCCCCATCCCATCCCTCTGGTTCATCCCAGTGCACCAGCCCTGAGCACCCTGTATCATGCATTGAACCTGGACTGGCGATTCGTTTCACATATGATAATACACATGTTTCAATGCCATTCTCCCATATCATCCCACCCTCACCTTCTCCCACAGAGTCCCAAAGACTGTTCTTTACATCTGTGTCTCTTTTGCTGTCTCGAATATAGGGTCATTGTTACCATCTTTCTAAATTCCATATATATGCATTAATATACTATATTGGTGTTTTTCTTTCTGACTTACTTCACTCTGTATAATAGGCTCCAGTTTCATCCACGAACTGATTCAAATGCATTCTTTTTAATGGCTGAGTAATATTGCATTGTGTATATGTACCACAGCTTTCTTATCCATTCGTCTTCTGGACATCTAGGTTGCTTCCATGTCCTGGCTATTATAAACAGTGTTGCAATGAACATTGGGGTACATGTGTCTCTTTCAATTCTGGCTTCCTCGGTGTGTATGCCCAGCAGTGGGATTGCTGGGTTGTATGGCAGTTCTATTTCCAGTTTTTTAAGGAATCTCCACACTGTTCTCCATAGTGGCTGTACTAGTTTGCATTCCCACCAACAGTGTAAGAGGTTCCCTTTTCTCCACACTCTCTCCAGCATTTATTGCTTGTAGACTTTTTGATAGCAGTCATTCTGCCCAGCGTGAGATGGTACCTCATTGTGGTTTTTATTTGCATTTCTCTGATAATTAGTGATGTTGAGCATCTTTTCATGTGTTTGTTAGCCATCTGTATGTCTTCTTTGGAGAAACATCTGTTTAGTTCTTTGGCCCATTTTTTTTATTGGATCGTTTATTTTCCTGGAATTGAGCTGCAGAGACTACGCCAGAAAATTACTAGAACTAATCAATGAATATAGTAAAGTGGCAGGATATAAAATCAACACACAGAAATCCCTCGCATTCCTATACACTAACAATGAGAAAACAGAAAGAGAAATTAAGGAAACAATTCCATTCACCATTGAAACAGAATAAAATACTTAGGAATAAATCTACCTAAAGAAACAAAAGACCTATATATAGAAAACTATAAAACACTGATGAGAGAAATCAAAGAGGACACAAATAGATGGAGAAATATACCAGGTTCATGGATTGGAAGAATCAATATAGTGAAAATGAGTATACTGTCCAAAGCAACCTATAGATTCAGTGCAATCCCTATTAAGCTACCAATGGTATTTTTCAGAGAACTAGAACAAATGATTTCACAATTTGTATGGAAGTACAAAAAACCTCAAATAGCCAACGCAATCTTGAGAAAGAAGAATGGAGCTGGAGGAATCAACCTGCCTGACTTCAGACTATACTACAAAGCTACAGTCATCAAGACAGTATGGACTGGCACAAAGAGAGAAATATAGATTAATGGAACAAAATAGAAAGCCCAGAGATAAATCCATGCACCTATGGACACTTTACGTTTGACAAAGGAGTCAAGAATATACAATGGAGAAAACACAATCTCTTTAACAAGTGGTGCTGGGAAACTGGTCCACCACTTGTAAAAGAATGAAACTAGAACATTTTCTAACACCATACACAATATTAAACTCAAAATGGATTAAAGATCTAAATGTAAGACCAGAAACTATAAAACGCCTAGAGGAAAACATAGGCAAAACACTCTCTGACACAAATCACATCAGGATCCTCTATGACCCACCTCCCAGAATAACAGAAATAAAAGCAAAAATAAACAAATGGTAGCCAATTAAACTGAAAGCTTTTGCACAATGAAGGGATCTAATTAAATTTAAAAGCTTTTTCACAGCGAAGGAAACCATAAAACAAAAGACAACCCTTAGAATGGAAGAAAATATTTGCAAATGAAGCAACTGACAATGGATTCATCTCCAAAGTACACAAACAGCTCATGCAGCTCAATATCAAAAACAAAACAAAACCAAATAACCCAATCAAAAAATGGGCAGAAGACCTAAACAGACATTTCTGCAAATAATACAAACAGATGACCAACAAACACACGAAAAGATGCTCAGTCAATATCACCAATTATTAGGGAATGCAAATCAAAACTACAAACAGGTATCACCTCACAATGGTCAAAATGGTTTTCTTTTTGTTGCTGTTCAGTCACTCAGTCATGTCTTACTCATTGCAACCCCACGGACTGCAGCATGCCAGGTTTCCCTGTCCATCATCTCCTGGAGATTGTTCAAACTCATGCCCATTGAGTCAGTGACACCATCCAACAATCTCATCCTTTGTTGTCCACTTCTCTTCCTGCCTTCAATCTTTCCCAGCATCAGGGTCTTTTCCAATGACTGGGCTCTTAGCATCAGCTGGCCCTTCAGTTTCAGCATCAGCCCTTCCAATGAATATATAGAGTTGATTTCCTTTAGGATTCCTGATAGTTCAATTAGTAAAGAATCCACCTGCAATTCAGGAGACCCCGGTTCGATTCCTGGGTTGGGAAGATCTGTTGGAGAAGGGATAGGCTACCCAGTCCAGTACTCTTGGGCTCCCCTTGTGGCTCAGCTGATAAAGACTCCATCTGTAATGCAGGAGACCTGGGTTGAGAAGATCCCCTGGAGAAGAGAAAGGTTACCTACTCCAGTATTCTGGCCTGGAGAATTCCATGGATTTCAGTCCAAGGAGCTGCAGAGTCAGACATGACAGAGTGACTTTCACTCTCACTTTCCTTTAGAATTGGCTGGTTCCATCTCCTTGCAGTCCAAGGGACTCTCAAGAGTCTTCTCCAACACCACAATGCAAAATAATCAATTCTTCAGCACTCAGCCTTCTTTATGGTCCAATTCTCACATCCATACATGACTATTGGAAAACCATAGCTTTGACTCTGCTTTTTAATATGCTATCTAGGTTGGTCATAGCTTTTCTTCCAAGGAGCAAGGATCTTTTTGTTTCATGGCTGCAGTCACCATCTGCAGTGATTATGGAACCCAAGAAAATAGAGTAAGTCATTGTTTTCATTGTCTGTCCATCCACTTGTCATGAAGTGATGGGACCAGATGCCATGATCTTCATTTTTTGAATGCTGAGTTTTAAGCCAGCTTTTTCACTCTCCTCTTTCACTTTCATCAAGAGGCTCTTTAGTTCCTCTTCACTTTCTGCCATAACAGTGGTGCCATCTGCATATCTGAGGTTATTGATACTTCTCCCTGCAGTCTTGATTCCAGCTTGTGCTTCATCCACCTCAGCATTTCACATGATGTACTCTGCATAGAAATTAAGTAAACAGGGTGACAATATACAGCCTTGACGTACTCTTTTCCCAATTTTGAACCAGTCTGTTGTTCCATGTCCAGTTCTAAATTTTGCTTCTTGACCTGCATACAGGTTTCTCAGGAGGCACATAAGGTGATTCCCATCTTTTAAAGAATTTTCTGTAGCTTGTTGTGATCCACACAGTCTAAGGATTTAGCGAAGTCAATGAAGCAAATGTAGATGTTTTTCTGGAACTCTCTTGCTTTTTCTATGATCCACCGAATGTTGGCAATTTGATCTCTGGTTCCTCTGCCTTTCTTAAATCCAGCTTGTACACCTGGAAGTTCTTGGTTCATGTACTGTTGAAACCTTGCTTGGAGAATTTTGAGCATTATTGTGCTAGTATATGAAATGAGTGCAATTGTGTGGTAGTTTGAACATTTTTTGGCATTAGCTTTCTTTGGGATTGGAATGAAAACAGACTTTTTACAGTCCTGTGGCCACTGGTAAGTTTTCCAGATTTGCTGGCATATTGAGTGCAGCCCTTTAACAGCATTCACTTTTATGATTTGAAATAGCTCAGCTGGAATTCTGTCATCTCCACTAGCTTTGTTTGTAGTGATGCTTTCTAAAGCCCACTTGACTTCAGACTCCAGGATGTCTGGCTCTAGGTGAGTGATCACACCATTGTGGTTATCCAGGCAATTAAGATATTTTTCGTATAGTTTTTCTGTGTACTCTTGCTACCTCTTCTTAATATCTTTTGCTTCTGTTAGGAACTTGCCATTTCTGTCCTTTATTGTGCACGACAAACTGTGGATAATTCTTAAAGAGATAGGAATACCAGACTACCTGACCTACCTCCTAAGAAATCTGTATGCAGGTCAAGAAGCAACAGTCAGAACTGGACATGGAACAACAGACTGGTTCCAAATAGGAAAAGGAGTACGTCAAGGCTGTATATTGTCACCCTGCTTATTTAAATTTTATGCAGAGTACATCGTGAGAAATGCTGGGCTAGATGAAGCACAAGCTGGAATCAAGATTGCTGGGAGAAATATCAATTACCTCAGATACGCAGGTGACACCACCCTTATGGCAGAAAGCAAAGAAGAACTAAAGAGCCTCTTGATGAAAGTGAAAGAGGAGGGTGAAGAAGTTGGCTTAAAGCTCAACATTCAGAAAACTAAGATCATGGTATCCAGTCCCATCACTTCATGGCAAATGGATGGCGAAACAGTGGAAACAGTGACAGGGAGGCCTGGCATGCTGTGATTCAAGGGGTCGCGGAGAGTCGGACACGACTGAGCGACTGATCTCTCTCTCTCTCTCTCTCATTATTTTGAGCTCCAAACACTGCAGATGGTGACTGCAGCCATGAAAAGACGCTTGCTCCTTGGAAGAAAAGCTATGACCAACTTAGACAGCATATTAAAAAGCAGAGACATTACTTTACCAACAAAGGTCCATCTAGTCAAAGGTATGATTTTTCCAGTAGTCATGTATGGATGTGAGAGGTGGACCATAAAGAAAACTGAGTGCCAAAGAATTGATGCTTTTGAATTGTGGTGTTGGAAAAGACCTTTGAGAGTCCCTTGGACTACAAGGAGATCCAACCAGTCCATCCTAAAGGATCAGTCCTGAATATTCATTGGAAGGACTGATGCTGAAGCTGAAACTCTGATACTTTGGCCACCTGATGCGAAAAGCTGACTCATTTGAAAAGACCCTGATGCTGGGAAAGATTGAAGGCGGGAGAAGAAAGGGACAACAGAGGATGAGATGGTTGGATGGCAACACTGACTCAATGGACATGAGTTTGAGTAAACTCCAGGAGTTGGTGATGGACAGGGAGGCCTGTTGTGCTGCAGTCCATGGGGTCGCAGAGTTGGACACGACTGAGCAACTGAACTGAACTGTGCCCATTTTTACACGAAATGTTCCCTTCATATTTCTAATTTTCTTGAAGAGATCTCTCCTTGCTAGTCCCTGGAACTCTCCATTCAGATGGGTGTATCTTTCCTTTTCTCCTTTGCTTTTAGCTTCTCTTCTTTTTCAGCTACTTGCAAGTCATCCTCAGACAATCATTTTGCTTTGTTGCATTTCTTTTTCTTGGGGATGGTTTTGATCATGGCCTTCTGTATAATGTGACGAACCTCTGTCCATAGTTCTTCAGGCACTCGGTCTATCAGATCTAATCCTTTGAATCTATTTGTCACTTCCACTGTATAATTGTAAGGGATTTGATGTAGGACATAACTGAATGGCCTAGTGGTTTTCCCTACTTTCTTCAATTTAAATCTGAATTTGGCAATATAGAGTTCATGATCTGAGCTGCTATCAGCTTCCAGTCTTTTTTTTGCCGACTGTATAGAACTTCTCCATCTTCAGTTCAGTTCAGTTGAGTTCAGTTGAGTTCCTCAGTCATGTCCGATTCTTTGCGACCCCATGAATCATAGCACGCCAGGCCTTCCTGTACATCACCAACTCTTGGAGTTCACTCAAACTCCTGTCCATCAAGTCGGTGATGCCATCCAGCCACCTCATTCTCTGTTGTCCCCTTCTCCTCCTGCCCCCAATCCCTCCCAGCATCAGAGTCTTTTGCAGTGAGTCAGCTCGTCGCATGAGGTGGCCAAAGTATTGGAGTTTCAGCTTTAGCATCAGTCCTTCCAATGAACACCCAGGACTGATCTCCTTTAGAATGGACTGGTTGGATCTCCTTGTAGTCCAAGGGACTCTCAAGAGTCTTCTCCAACACCACAGTTCAAAAGCATCAATTCTTTGGCGATCAGCTTTCCTCACAATCCAACTCTCACATCCATACATGACTACTGGAAAAACCATAGTCTTGACTAGATGGACCTTGGTTGGCAAAGTAATGTCTCTGCTTTTTAATATGCTATCTAGGCTGGTAGATAACTTTCCTTCCAAGGAGTAAGCGTCTTTTAATTTCATGGCTGCAATCAGCATCCGCATGATTTTGTAGCCCAAAAAAATAAAGTCTGACACTGTTTCCACTGTTGCCCCATCTATTTCCTATGAAGTGATGGGACCAGATGCCATGATCTTTGTTTTCTGAATGTTGAGCTTTAAGCCAACTTTTTCACTCTCCTCTTTCACTTTCATCAAGAGGCTTTTTAGTTCCTCTTTACTTTCTGCCATAAGGGTGGTGTCATCTGCATACCTGAGGTTATTGATATTTCTCCTGGCAATCTTGATTCCAGCTTGTGCTTCTTCCAGCCCAGTGTTCCTCATGATGTACTCTGCATATAAGTTAAATAAGCAGGGTGACAATACATAACCTTGACGTACTCCTTTTCCTATTTGGAACCAGTTTGTTGTTCCATGTCCAGTTCGAACTGTTGCTTCCTGACCTGCATACAGGTTTCTCAAGAGGCAGGTCAGGTGGTCTGGTATTCCCATCTCTTTCAGAATTTTCTACAGTTTCAGCTGCAAAGAATATAATCAATCTGATTTTGGTATTGACCATCTGGTGATGTCCATGTGTACAGTCATCTCTTGTGTTGTTGGAAGAGGGTGTTTGCTATGACCAGTGCGTTCTCCTGGCAGAACTCTTGTTAGGTTTGCCCTGCTTCATTCTGTACTCCAAGGCCAAATTTGCCTGTTATTCCAGGTCGCCCTTGACTTGCTACTTTTGCATTCCAGTCCCCTATGATGAAAAGGACATCTTTTTATGGTATTAGTTCTATAAGGTCTTGTAGGTCTTTATAGAACCATTCAACTTCAGCTTCTTTGGCAGTAGGGGTTAGGGCATAGAATTGGATTACTGTGACATTGAATGGTTTGCCTTGTAAATGAACAGAGATCATTCTGTCATTTTTGAGATTGCACCCAAGTACTGCATTTCAAAGTCTTGTTGACTGTGAGGGCTACTCAAGTTGTTCTAAGGGATTCTTGCCCACAATGGTAGATAAATGGTTATCTGAATTAAAGTTGTCCATTCTGGTCTATTTTAGTTCACTGATTCCTGAAATGTCAATGTTCACTTCACCATCTCCTGTTTGACCACTTCCAATTTACCTTGATTCGTGGACCTAACATTCCAGGTTCCTATGCAGTATTGTTCTTTACAGCATCGGACTTTACTTTCACCACCAGACAAGTCCACAATTGGGCATTGTTTCCGCTTTAGCTCAGCCTCTTCATTCCTTCTGGAGCTGGGCTACTATCAAAAAATTTACAGACAAGAAGTGCTGGAGAGGGTGTGGAAGAAAGGAAACCCTCTTGCACTGTTGGTGGGAATGTAAATTGATACAGCTGCTTTGGAAAACTGATGGATATTCCTTAAAGAACCAAAAGTAGAACTACCATATGACCCAGAAATCCCACTCTGGGTATATACGTGGAGAAAACCATAATTTGAAAAGATACATACACCCTAATATTCATTGCAACATTATTCACAATAGCCAGATCATGGAAGCAACCTAAATATCCATCCACAGAGGAATGGATAAAGAAGGCAAGGCACATATATAGAATGGAATATCACTCAGTCATCAAAAAAGGACAAAATAATACTATTTGCAGCAACATGGATGAACCTGAAGATTGTCACATTGAGTGAAGTAAGTCAGAGTTCAGATTCCATTGAAAAGCATTCAATGCACCACTCACTGGAACCCTGAATTTGTATTTGTTGCAAAAAGGAGGAATTCTATTGAGGGCATCACCCGTTTCAGTGCCATCTCACCACCTGTGATTTTAACTTATGTGAAGCAATTCAAGGGATAGTGGGTAGGAAGAGGGAAAGGATTTAAATTATACAGCGTACAGTGAAAATTGCGTTTTGCATGTGTTCTACGTATCACAGACTGCACAGTTCTTCCTCTGTTGGATGTGCATATGCTTTACCTTATGGACAATATAAGGAATTTTGTGAGAGTAATTTTGACTCAATGTCATGTTTTCTCATGCCCTGATCTGAAACTGAGCTTGTGTGGAAGGCCAGTCCTGCTGACATCAGCATGAGGGAGCCCCTCTCTGGCGCCCAGCTCTGTGAGCTGAGCAGACCCAGGCACATGGCTCACCCTGCTGTGTCAGGGCCCACCCTCTGCTCTGCTAGCCCCACACCTGGACTCTCCCCACCCACCCACAAGCCGCCAACTCAGGTTACTGCCTTTGCCTCTCCCTCCAGCTCCTGTGTCACTGGGCCACTAGCCTCTTGCTCCCTGCTCCTCCAGCATTCGGTGGACTATATGACACATCGGAAATGGCAGGTAAATATCTCTTGCACAGAATTCATCTGCACGTGGCTTCACTGTTGCTCCTGCTGCTGCGTCCCTGAGACGGAGCCATGGGTGACAGCCTCTCACTCAGCCAACAGACTCCCAGACCCTCAGCCAGTGAATCTGAGCATCTCCTCTGTGAAGACCACTTACAAAAATATTCTACAATGTGTAGGGTCAGGAGAACATTTTTTTCCTAACAAATAGTACACTTTCACTTTTCTAATAGTAAGAGCTGTGTAAATTTTCATCTTTGTCTTTTTTTGGTAATAGTTGCCAAGAGTCTCAAAATAAATGTAAGGTATATTACAGCCATTCACATATCCAGATGAAACTACAATTTGAAAAGACACATGCAGCCCAGAGTTCACAGCAGCACTATTCACAATAGCCAAGACATGGAAGCAACCTAAATATCCATCAGTAGATGACTGGATAAAGAAGATGTGGCACACATACACAATGGAATACTACTCGGCTACAAAAAGGGTGAAATAATGCCATTTTCAGCAACATGGATGGACTGAGAGATTATCATACTAGGTGAAGTAAGACAAATATCATATGATATTATTTATACATGGAATCTAAGATAAGACACAAATGAACTTATCTATGAAACAGAAATAGACTCATTGGCTTAGAAAACAGACTTGGGGTTGCCAAGGAGGAGGGAGGTGAGGGAGGGAAGGATTGGGAGTTTAACAGATGGAAAGTAGGATCAATTAACTGGGATTAGCAGAATCAAACTCATATATGGAATGGATAAACAACAAGGTCTATTGTGTATAGCACAGAGAACTATATTCAATATCCTGTAATAAACCATAATGAGAAAGAAATAAAAAAGAATATATAAATACATATAACTGAGTCACTTTGCGTTGAACAGCAGAAACTAAAACAATATTGTGAATCAACTACACTTCAATAAAACTTTTTAAAAAATGACAGACATTGACCTTGGCCATTTCTATATGCTTTCTTCTCTTGGACCTTGATCTCCAGCTTTGGCTGCTGCGGTAGGTTTCCCCCAGGTGTGATCAAGGAGCCGCTTGCGTCAGAATCCCCGCAGGCATCTGTGAGTGACACTGATTCCTGGACCCTCCACAGAGTCACCAGGAGTGGGGCTCAGGAACGCATTTTATACACAGACACCCCAGGAATGTGATGGCTCAACTAAATTTGAGAGCCCCTGGCCCATTTATATATGTTCTCTGCTATAAAAATACCCCCATATTCTTCTTGAAAGGAAAGGGAATTTGTGATATAAAAGTGTCCTCTGTAATACAATGATGATGGTCTTAGGTAATGGTAATAGCATTACTTACAGTAATCATTAATTATTATCTTCACTGTACTTGACCTTTGCACAGTGGATGAAAACTGTTCTCTATCAAGATTTACTTCCACAATGTTCTACAATAATTTCTCCGGAAATTAAGACAACCAGTAAGCAGGTGTAAGTAAAACAAAAACCAGTCCCTAAGAACTAACATAAACTGAATAACGTATTCACATAAGAAAACCTTTCCTGAGGGCCGCTGTGCTCCTGAGCCAGCTCTTGTCAGGAAGACGCTGTAACAAATGGGACTGCCTTCTGCCCTCAGCTTGCCGAGGCCTGTGCAACTGCAGACAGACAGGTATAGAAAACCTCTCAGGTGTGCCTACAGCATCTGGAGGGGCCTGAGGGTACCACACTGGGACGAAAGTCATGGATGAGTCACACAGAGTTCAGAAATCGATGCAAAACCATTTCTCCCCTGGTTATTCAAAACCAGGCAAATGAACCCCTTTCCAGCCTCACAGGAGACACCAGAATGCTTCAGGATCCCTAGGTCTGCTCTGCCCTCCCCACTCCTGCAACATGCATATACAACTTCCTAGCACTGGCCTCCGACCAGGACCCAAGGCACCCCTGTGAGAGGAAGAAGTAGTCAAGCCAGAAGGGCCCTCTAGACCCTGCACACATAGGGGGACTCCAAGCCATTCTAGATCCCCAGAGGAGGAATAGAAATCTGAGTCACCTTTCCAGGTTGTGTCTGACTCACACCTTGTCTGGGAGTTTTCTGGGCCATGCTGTCCTCGTGTATCCCCCGTTTCTAAGCACCTACAACATCAGCAGCAGCCTGGTGACTGGACCTCATTCCACAGTGATTTCTGTTGCTTGCTTGTTCCACATGAACAAACTGATGACCTTAACTGGACTGCAAACCAGGCAGGAGCCAGGCCTTAAGGTTGCGCTTTTAATAACAGCTTCATCAAGATATAATTCACAGACCATATGATGCATCTGTTTAGAGTGAAATTCCATGGTTTTTTGTGTATTTGTAGAGTTGGGCAACCACCATCACAATTCTGGAACATCTTCACCTCCCCCTGAAGCAGCGCTGGGCCCATTAGCAGCGTCCCCCTAGTTCTCCACGTTGTGGACTGAACCGTGGCCCCTGAGAGATAATGTGCTCAAGTCCTAATCCCTGGAACGTGAAGGAGTGACCTAACATGGAAACAGGGTCTTTGCAGACCCCATCAAGTTAAGGTGCAGCCACACTAGATTCGAGTGGCCCGAAGTCCAGTGTGACTGGTGTCCTTAGGCTGCACGTACAGACAGACACCTCAGAGACATACAGAGTGAAAGCCATGGGAAGATGGGGAGAGAGGCCAGCAGGAAAGTCATGGACTGCAGCCAACCAGACACTACATGAGATAAGGTCCCTGGGACCTTCCTCTCTAGGTCCTCTTGGGGAGCAGGGCCCAGCCAGTGGGAATTGAAGACTTGTAGCCTTCAAAACTGTGAGAGGATACATCTCAAAGCCACCCAGTTATAGCAGCCTGGGAAAGTGACACACTTCCCTCCCAAAACCCACTCAACCTTGCCCTGGGCAACCATAATCTACCTCCTCTCTCTACAGATCAGTGTATTCTGGACACTTCACATAAACAGAATTACACAATATGTGATCTCTCTTTTCACTTAGTACAAGGCTCATCCATATTGCAGCATGTCACTACAGCACTTCATTCTTTTTCCTGCTAAATGACATTCCATTAGATGCATGACTTCATCTTCTTCATCCATTCATCAGTTGAGGGACGTTTGCATCACTCCACTATCAGTTCTTTGAATATTGCTGCTACAAAGATTCACACGCACATTTTCCCATGGACGTGCTTTCATTTCATACCAAGGGAACATTTCATGCAAAGATGGGCTCAATAAAGGACAGAAATGGTATGGACCCAACAGAAGCAGAAGATATTAAGAAGAGGTTGCAAGAATACATAGAAGAACTGTACAAAAAAGATCTTCATGACCCAGATGATCACGATGGTGTGATCATCTAGAGCCAGACATCGTGGAATGTGAAGTCAAATGGGCGTTAGGAAGCATCACTAGGAACAAAGCTAGTGGAAGTGATGGAATTCCAGTTGAGCTATTTCAAATCCTGAAAGATAATGCTGTGAAAGTGCTACACTCAATATGCCAGTAAATTTGGAAAACTCAGCAATGGCCACAGGACTGGAAAAGGTCAGTGTTCATTCCAATCCCTAAGAAAGGCAACGCCAAAGAATGCTCAAACTACCGCACAATTGCACTCATCTCACAAGATAGTAAAGTCATGCTCAAAATTCTCCAAGCCAGGCTTCAGTAATATGTGAACCGTGAACTTCCAGATGTTCAAGCTGGTTTTAGAAAAGGCAGAGGCACCAGAGATCAAAGTGCCAACATCTGCTGGATCATGGAGAAAGCAAGAGAGTTCCAGAAAACATCTATTTCTGCTTTATTGACTATGCCAAAGCCTTTGACTTGTGGATCACAACAAACTGGAAAATTCTTCAAGAGATGGGAATACCAGACCACCTGACCTGCCTCCTGAGAAATCTGTATGCCCATCAGGAAGCAACAGTTAGAACTGGACATGGAACAACAGACTGGTTCCAAATAGGAAAAGGAGTACATCAAGGCTGTATATTGTCACCCTGCTTGTTTAAATTTTATGCAGAGTACATCATGAGAAATGCTGGGCTGGAAGAAGTACAAGCTGGAATCAAGATTGCCAGGAGAAACATCAATAACCTCAGATATGCAGATGACATCACCCTTATGGCAGAAAGTGAAGAAGAAGTAAAGAGCCTCTTGATGAAAGTGAAAGAGGAGAGTGAAAAAGTTGGCTTAAAGCTCAACATTCAGAAAACTAAGATCATGGCATCCAGTCCCATCACTTCATGGCAAATAGATGGGGAAACAATGGAAACAGTGGCTGACTTTATTTTGGAGGGTTCCAAAATCACTGCAGATGGTGACTGCAGCCATGAAATTAAAAGATACTTACTCCTTGGAAGGTAAGTTATGACCAACATAGACAGCATATTAAAAAGCAGAGACATTACCTTGTCAACAAAGGTCTGTCCAGTCAAGGTTATGATTTTTCCAGTGGTCATGTATGGATGTGAGAGTTGGACTATAAAGAAAGCTGAGTGGAGAAGAATTGATGCTTTTGGTGTTGGAGAAGACTCTTGAGAGTCCCTTGGACTGCAAGGAGATCCAACCAGTCCATCCTAAAGGAGATCAGTCCTGGGTATTCATTGGAAGGACTGATGTTGAAACTGAAACTCCAATACTTTGGCCACCTCATGAGAAGAGCCGACTCATTGGAAAAGACTCTGATGCTGGGAAAGATTGAGGGCAGGAGGAGAAGGGGACGACAGATGATAAGATGGTTGGATGGCATCACTGACTCAATGGACATGAGTTTAGGTAAACTCCAGAGTTGGTGACGGACAGGGAGGCCTGGTGTGCTGCAATTCATGGGGTCACAAAGAGTCAGACACGACTGAGCGACTGAACTGAACTGAACTGAGTATATACCTAGGAGTGGGACTGCTGAGTCACAGGGTGACTCTATATTTAACCTTTCCAGGAAATGCTGTGCTGTTTTCCAAAGTTGCTGCACCGTGTTATAGTTCCATCAGTGGTGTCTGAGGGTACCAATTTACCCACATCCTTTCTGACATGTGTTATTATCTGTCTTGTAATCACCGCCATCCTCATGGATGCAAAGTGCATCTCACTGTGATTTTGGCTTGCATCTTCCTGATGGCGAGTGAAGTCGCGCCATCTTTTCACGTGCTTATTGATGTCTTCTTTAGAGAAATGTCTATTCAGATCTCTTGCCCATTTTAAAAAAACACATATTTATTTATTTGGCTGCACTGGGTCTTATTGTGGCATGTGGGATCTAGTTCTCAGATGAGGGATTGAAACCATTGCCATGCACAAAGTCTTCAGCCACTGGATTACCAAGGAAGTATCTTGGGTACTCTTGCCCATTTTTAAAAACTAGATCATCTTTGTTGCTGAGTTGTAGGAGTTCTTTGCGTATGCTAGATAAGTGGGATGTCTTTTGCTTATTGAGTTGTGTATTTTGTATACTTTATAGTGTTCAGCTTCCCATCTGATGATCGTAGAGCTCGTGGTCAAGAATCTGACTGCCAATGCAGAAGATGAAAGAGATGTGGGTTCGATCTCTGGGTCAGGAAGGTCCCCTGAGTTAGAAAATGGCAACCCACCCCAGCATTCTTGCCTGGGAAATCCTCTGGACAGAGGAGCCTGGCAGGCTACAGTCCATGAGGTCGCAAAGAGTCAGACACAACTGAGCACGCACACACAGAGTGTTCAGCTATTCCTTGCTGCTGAGAGCAGGACGGGGAGCGTGTGTGTCTCTTGCGCGTTGCTGGTGTTCAGAAAGGATCACGTGGTTTTCATTTTATGCTTCACGAACAGGCTGGAATAACATCTTCCAGAGCTGCTGGGTCACAGTTTCCACTGACTGCCCAACGAGGCTGGTATTGTCACCAGATGACTCTCACGGCAACCTAAGGAAATTCCATGTCATTATTCCCAAGAAATAGGTGAGCCTAAGGAAACTACTTCCCAGACATCACACAGTTGATTAGCAGTAGAGCTGCTTCTGTGTCTAAAGCCTGTGTTTTTAAACATCCTGCCCCTTTGTCCCTTCATGGTGTGGTAAAACAAAGAGACATCAAAGCAGAAAGACCCTCCCCTGGGGCCTCTGACACACATACATGTCGCCTGCAGACTTCACATCTCACCCAAGAGGTATAAACAGTTCACACGGCATTCATGCTCATAAATGCACTAAGCCTGTGCAGACGCTTCTCTCACAGTGAAGAACAGGAATGTTTGTATCGCGCCAACTCTTCTGTTAAAAACTGAAGCCCAAGATGGGAATAAGTAGAAATTCACTGAGTAGGAGAAGATGGAGCCTGAGTTTCTGGAGTTTGAGCAGGGAGCACAGGGGTCCTGCAGGGGCTCCCTCACGGACCCGCCTCGAACTTCAGCAACATTCCTGGAGGAGGGGTCCAAAGTGCACAGGGCTCCAACAGCTCATGGTTCTGGCGGCAGGCCAGCAACGCGCTCCCGGGACCTGCAGCCAAAAGCCTCGGACTCTGCCAAGTGTGTGACCTGTGTGTTCCTGCCACAGAGTGCCTGCCTGGAGCCCTGCTGACACCCAGTTCTCAGGGATCCAATTTCATTTCTACAGACAAGTGTCTTCACCCTTCTAGACCTAAAAATAGAGGTGAGATAAAAAATAGGAGTCAGAGTTTGGAGGGTCTTAAAAGCTCTCTATAAAGTCCCCCAAACATGTCAAATCCTGAGATTCATCTCCAGGAAACAGTACATCTGATTATCTTACTTTATAGCCTCTTCTGGAAATTTCTCTTTTGGGGAAAAAAGCCATCTGCAAACCATTTTTGTTTGTAAGTGAATTATTTTCTTAAACGTCAAAGGAAGAAATCAGAAGGTAGGAAAGTAATTAAAAGTGGAATGATGCCTTGAAATTACCCAGATAGATTATGGGTGAGACAACCCATAGGTCTCAGGAAAAATGAGAGTGAGATTAATATGGCCAGGTCAGTAGTTTGCCTTATATTCAAAGGGCTGCCCAAGCAGAAGGAGAGAAAGGAATCATTTTGCCATGAGATTAGGCTAAGTCATTCCTGGGAGTGGATCCCCAGAAAGATGGCTGCTTCTGCAGGAAAGATCACGCCATTGGGGTTTCCTCATATGGCTGGTGCATGTGTGTGGTTCTGTCCTGTGCGGAAAGCCGAGGCAGGCCAATGAATGCCCTCAGGACACCACTTTTGCCAGAATTCTAGAGAAAATGTTACAATGGAATTTTGCCTCTCTGGTCTCAGAAAAGGGCAAAGAAATGTCAGCTTATCCCAAAGGCCAATTGAAAAAGGAAGTGCAGCCTGGCTCTTCCCTCTGCACTCCTGGCCCCTGTCCCCCTCCATGGCTGGGCATCGCTGGGCCTTGGAAGAAACTGACTGCTGCTGGTGGTGATGCTTTTTTGTATCACGGTGGGAAGTAGCTTCTTCAGCTTCTGAGACTCCACTCACAGTCTGTATGTTTGAAAGTGTGAATCCTTCCCTATGGACTGCAGCACACTGGGCTTCCCTGTCCTTCACTGTCTCCTGGAGTTTGTTCAAACTCATGTCCATTGAGTCTGTGATGATAGCCAAACATCTTATCCTCTGTTACCCCCTTTTCCTTTTGCCTTCAATCTTTCTCAGCATCAGGGTCTTTTCCATTGAGTCAACTCTTCTCATCAGGTGGCCAAAATATTGGAGATTGCATATTCAGGACTGATTTCCCTTAGGATGGACTGGTTGGATCTTACTGTCCAAGGGACTCTCAAGAGTCTTCTCCAACACCACAGTTCAAAAGCATCAATTTTTGGGGCTCAGCCTTCTTTATGGTCCAACTCTCACATTCGTACATGACTACTGGAAAACTATGGTTTCACCTATATGGACCTTTGGCAAAGTGATGGCTCTACTTTTTAATATGCTGTCTAGGTTTGTCATAGCTTTTCTTCCAAGGAGCGAGTGTCTTTTAATTTCATGGGTGCAGTCACCATCTGCAGTGATTTTGAAACCCAAGAAAACAAAATCTGTCACTATTTCCATTTTTCCCCATTTATTTGCCATGAAGTGATGGAACCAGATGCCATGATCTTAGTTTATTGAATGCTGAGCTTTTAAAAAAGTTTTAGTTATTTGACTGCTCCGGATCTTAGTTGCACCATGTGAGATCTCGTTCCTTGACCAGGGATTGAACCTGTATTGGTAGCTCCTGCATTGGGAGCTCCCAGTCTTAACCACTGGACCATCAGGGAAGTCCTGAATGTTGAGTTTTAAGCCAGCTTTTTCACTCTCCTCTTTTACCTTCATCAGGAAGCTCTTTAGTTCCTCTTTGCTTTCTGCCGTTAGAGTGGTATCATTTTCATATACGAGGTTATTGATAATTTCTCCTGGCAATCTTGATTCCAGCTTGTGATTCATCCAGCCCATTTCATGTGATGTACTCCACATATAAGTTAAATAAGCAGGGTGACAATATACAGCCTTGACGTACTTCTTTCCCAGTTTGAACCAGTCCGTTGTTTCATGTCTGGTTCTGCTGTTTTTTAGCCTGCATACAGTTTTCTCAGGAGGCAGGTAAGGTGGTCTATATTCCCATCTTTTTAAGAATTTTCCACAGTTTGTTGTGGTCCCCACAGTCTAAGGATTTAGCGTAGTCAATGAAGCAGAAATAGATGTTTTTTTCTGGAATTCTCTTGCTTTTACTATGATCCAGCAGATGTTGGCAATTTGATCTCTGGTTTCTGTGCCTTTTCTAGATACAGCTTATACATCTTGAAGTTTCTGGTTCATATACTATTGAAGTGTAGCTTGAAGGATTTTGAGCATTACCTCGCTAGCATGTGAAATGAGCACAATTGTACAGTAGTATGAACAATTTTTAGTACTGCCCTTCTTCAGGATTGGGATGAAAACGGACCTTTTCCAGTCCTGGGGCCACCGCTGAGTTTTCCAGGTTTGCTGGCATACTGAGTGTAGCACTTTAACAGCATCAGCTTTTATGATTTGAAATAGCTCAGCTGGAATTCTGTCACCTCCACTAGCTTTGTTCATAGTGATGTTTTCTAAGGCCCACTTGACTTCAGACTCCAGGATGTCTGGCTCTAGGTGAGTAATCACACCATCATGCTTATCCAGGCAATTAAAATCTTTTTTGTATAGTTCTTCTGTGTATTCTTGCCACCTCTTCTTAATATTTTTTGCTTCTGTTAGGTCCTTGCTGTTTCTGTCCTTTATTGAGCCCATCTTTGCATGAAATGTTCCCTTAGTATCTCTAATTTTTCTTGAAGAGATCTCTAGTCTTTGCCATTCTATTGTTTTCCCCTATTTCTTTGCATTGATCACCGAGGAAGGCTTTCTTATCTCTCCTTGCTATTCTTTGGAACTCTGCATTCAGTTGGGTATATCTTTTCCTTTTCTCCTTTGCCCTTCTCTTCTCAGCTACTTGTAAGGCCTCCTCAGACAACCATTTTGTCTTGCTGCATTTCTTTTCCTTGGGGATGGTTTAGATCTCCACCTCCTATGCAATGTCATGAACCTCCATCCATAGTTATTCAGGCACTCTGTCTATCAGATCTATCCCCTTGAATATATTTGCCACTTCCAGTGTACAACTGTAAGGGATTTGACCTTTTGCTTTGGTTCAACCCTGTGAATTTCTGGACCGAATACACCCTTCAGCTGCAGCACGGACAGGGCTGTGGGTCTCTGGGTGACCAGGTCCTGCAAGTTCAGGGGATGTGGCAGAGAGGGGCTCCTGACGTGGAAGCAGAGTGTGGCTCCGGCTCCGCCCCCAGCCCCAAAGCTGCCTGAGGTGCTGGGGAGGGAGAATCGTGTGCGGCGGTGCCTCTGGTCCACACTGCCTGCAGCCGGCCCTCATCAACAGCCCCATCGTCCTCACCCTCCCACCTGCTCAGAGCTGTGACGACAGCACTGCTGACAGGACGCGCTGAGGACATTTAACCACAGAGGCACCAGTAGTCATGTCACGTGCAACACATGCCAATATGACTCCTTGTCTCAGCGCTCCAGGCTGGCAGGGCACCAGGAGAGGAACGTATGGCTCTTGCCTGCAGAAGAGTTGTTGACAAATCAGCTCCTCATCTAATCTGAGGGGAAAAGAAGGGGTGACTTTTTCTCACGAGAGCACTCGTGACTCCACGGGACTTTGCAAAGATAACAACACGTGTTCATGCTCCTACCTGCCTCGTCTCCGTCCCCACACTCAGCAGGTTTTTAAAAGCAAAGACTTCTCTCTTCTCTACTCCCCATTCCTCACGGACACAAATACAAAGTGTTACAGTAAATTAGTCTCTTTACAACTGATCTGCCTCTCTGACAAGTGATGTTCATATATTTTAGAGAGTCTCAAAGGAGGGGATGGAATTAAGTTAGGCATCTGCAGAGGGTGGCAGCAGAGCTAGAGTGGTGTCACAGTCTGATTACTGAAGACTTAAGAAAAGTGTCTGTTAGTAACTGGACAGAGGATGAGATTTAACCCACAGTCAAAACAACAACTGTATCCAAGGTTGTCCCTCCAAAAGAAAATTTGGGACAAATGGCACTCACTGCCTTCTTTTTAAGACACAGAAAAATGAGGTACTCATCACGGAAGCAATCTGAATGTCCATTGACAGATGACTGGATAAAGATGTGGTATATATAGAAATATATGGAATATGATTCAGCCATAAAAAAGAACAAAATAATGCCATATGCAGCAACATGGATGGACCCAGAGATCATCTTACTGACTGAAGTAAGTCAGATAAAGACAAATATCACATGGTATTGCTTATATATAGAATTTTTTAAAATGATAAAAATAAACTAATTTACAAAACAAACAGTCACAGATACAGAAAATAGACTTGATTACCAAAGAGAAGTTTGGGATTAGCAGATGCAAACTAAAACTATTATATATAGAATGGATGAATAGTTAAGGTCCTAATGTACAGTGCAGGGAATTATATTCACATCTTACAATAAACCATAATGGAAAATAATATATATATATAAAATCATTTTTCTATACTCCTGAAAATATTATAACTATAAATCAACTATATTTCACTTAAAAAATGAGACACTCATGGAAAATTTTCTCCTGCCAATAACTAAACTTCATCTCAACGTGGTTGTACTCATTTCCTGAAACCCCCAGTAAATGACCATAAATTAGGTGCCTCAAAACAGCATAAGTTATTCTTGCACAGAGTCCCGGAGTCTGGAATCAAGCTGATGGCCCAGGCCTGCCCCCTCCAAAGGCTCCAAGCGTCCTCCCATTCAGCCCCGGCAGCTCCAGGTAGATGTCCCTGAGCTGTGTCACTTCAGCTTCTGCCTTCTTCTTGTGTCCTCCTCTGTCTCTCCCCTGTTTGTCCCTCACAAGGACTTGTCACTCGAATGAGGGTCCATCTGGATAAGCTGGGATTTCATCTCAAGATTCTTAATTACTCTGAGAAGACCTTTTTCTAGACAAGGTCACATTTGAGACTTGCCTGGTGATCCAGTGTCTAAGATCTTGAGCTCCTCATGCAGGGGGTCCAGGTTTGATCTCTGCTCGAGTAACTAGAGCCCACATGCCCCAATAAAGATCCCACATGTACAAATAAGACCTGGAGCAGCCAGATAAACTAAAACAAATATTAAATACGGTCCCATTTACAGGTTTTGGGTATCTTTGTCTGGGGCAGGGGGTTGGAAGGGGGCCACCATCCAACCCAATGCGCTCAGCTTCTGGTACAGTTTTCCATGAACTTGTCCTTCATCAGCCAAGCTGACTAATCTGACAGAGGCTAAGACCCAATCTACTCAAACTCTCCCAGACAGCCTCTTTCTAGAGTTACTACCCACAGGACTCTGAGCACCAGGATAAGGCCAAACCACACAGGGAACCCTGACCATGCCCCCAGAGGCCCCCTCCAAGTTGAAGAAATGCTATGAACCATAAGAGTCTACCGCAGAAATCCTCTTGACTGGAGGCCTTGCTCCACATACAGCAAGGTGACTAGCAATTGCATGAAGTGGAAGGCATGGGCCATTCTACTTTCCAGAATAGTCTTGGCAGGGGTGAAGTTACCTGGACACCTTGCAGGGTGGAGGTGTGTTCCCACAAACACTTGCAGATCTTGAAGACGACTCCTAACATGTACGTCAATACGTCTCCAGGAGGAGGTAAGTGAACACCCGGCACCTATGAAAAAGTTACAGTCTCCAGGAAGCACCTGAAAAGGCAACACTGTTTACAAGCATTGGTGCCACATCCATTGGGAACCATGGCTGGCAGAGCCTTAGACACCATCTCCGGCTGGCTGCAAGCCCTGGGGCTGCCAGTGCAGCAGAAGAGCTGGGTCTAATCTGTGCTTTCAGTGGGACTGTCTGACGGTTGTCAGCCCAACCTGTCCTTTCATCCAGGCTATGAGCAGCCCCCCAGAGTTGTTACAGGAACTGCACTCATGTCAGGTTAAGGGGGATGGAGATCAGATCCTGGGTGAGGTTGTCTGGAAGGGGCTGGAGACCCAGGACCAGGTAAGAGCAAGGCACTTAATGTCCCTGTGCACTTCTATTCCTGCGGAGGGTGTCAAGGCGATTTGGAAAGATGAAGAGGGTCAGGGTTTCCCCTCCCTCAAACCTGTACTTCCTGGGGTCTGGGTATCCCCCTCCCCTGTTCTAGCACCACAAGATCATGACCCATCTCAGCAGTTATTTTTCTAATAATTTCCTACTTGCACGCAGACCTCTTACCTGGACAGGTTAGATGCAAGAGAGATGAGACCTAGAGAGGCCCGCTACACCCCCACATCAGCTCCTGGGGTCATAGCAGGAAGGCTGGGTGAGGCGTGCACTTACCGCTATGCTCACAACCCAGCCAGCCAGCCAGCCAGGCCCCACATCAGAACCTGAACTCAGCCTGGTTCCTCAGGCCGCATCTGGACAGGCTGCCTCCCAGACAGTGAACAAACCGGGCCATACTGGGGCCGCTCTCAGGGGAAAGAAAGACTCCCTGCGCGGGCCTGCCAGGACAGAGCCCTGAGTGTCCGAAAGAGAGCTCCTCACCACTTCTGTGGAGATATTGTCTAGGGGCAGTCGAGAGGCACTGATGGCTCTGTGGGGAAGCCGGCTCCTTGGCCACACTGCCTGGGGCCTTCGTGAGCTGGTGTTGAGGAGACCTTTCAAATGCTCAGCAGTATCAGGGGCCTGTGGGTGCTAGGGGTGGGGCAGGTCTACTGCATGCCTTGACCTTCAGCACCATGGCGAATAGCTCCTGTGACAAAGGTGTGCCATTCTCAGATGAACCATCCAGAAAGACAAAAGCCTGCCACAGAGAAGTCCCCAGGGCCACAGGGCTGCAGGCAGTCCCAGCTGCTCAGACAACAGCAGACACACTGCAGCCTAGAAAAGTGTCAGCAATGATGGGACATCCCCAACAGCCTCTAGAAGGATCCAGGCTTTGATGAATTCAATCTGCCAGGTCCTCACAGAGGTAATACCCCAGGCATGGTGGCCTCCCACCCTATACAACCTAGGGCAGCTTGTGGCGGGAATCACAGGTTCGGCTGCAGTCATGGCCTCCGCTGCAGACCCAAGAATCCTCTGCTTGGTGCAGAATCCCTAATGGGGATTTGCAGCCATGTCCAGTAGGAGGATGGGTTCAGCTGGGCTCATTCGAGATCAGCATCTCGGGATGGGCATCTGCAGGAGTGACCCAGATGGAGCCACCAGCAGCCATGCTTTGTCCCCACAGTTCACTTCCTCAGCGTTCACCAGCTTCACCTGCCGCCAGGTTCTTATCCTACTGGTCACCTCTACCAGCATTTTAAACCCGAACCAGTGCAGTAAGAGCCCCACTACTAGTCAGTGCCTCATTGATGGGTTCCTCTGAGAACCTCCCAGAACAGTTAGAATTTTTCTCCAGCAGCCAGGACCCTATGCAAATGTTCTCTCATCTAGAAATGGACCTGGGGGTGTTCTGAGGGGCTGTGAGGGGGGCTGAGCCACAGGGCACATGACTGTGGCCAGGCTTTCTTAGTAAAGCTGCTTCATCTCCCACACAAACCAGCCCCGTTCTGATGACCTACCTGGTTTCTGCCTGCTGCAGCCATGAGTCTCCTTCCTTTCCTACACTGAGTATGTGCAGCTCTCAGTAACTTCTATGTGAAGGGGGAGGCTCTTCCGCTTTCCCAGGGCAAAGCTAGGTGCTGGTCGTTACCATGGGCGGACCTGCCCGATGGGAAGGAATTCCTCCGGGTGAGCACAGGGAGCAACCACCAAGGAACCTTTTGTGCAGCTGTCTTTAAACTTACCCCCATCTGCAATCTTCTTCGCAATTTCTCCTCCTGAAGAGCAAATAAGGGGAAAGACCACATATTACTTGGCTGACTACAAAATTTCATCAGCATGCCTCCTGTCAGTTCCCATGGATTTTCCTCAAATTCCGTTAGCTAGACCACAAGGCCCTCATCCTTCCTGTCCCAGAGGTCACATCTCTATTGGCACCCAGCCTAGTCACCAGAACCGTCAGGTGGGGTCTGTGTTGCCCCACATGCAGCCGAAGTCAGCCCAGTCCAGTCTCATGGACACTGCTAGAAGACGGGGGACTCTTGGGTCAGAGACAAAAGACCATGAGGAACTCACAGCAGTGTAGTTGCTTGAGAACCTGCGGGTGTTCCACATTGTCACTGATTCCCCGAACCCCAGTTCCTTCAGGTGACCAAAAGAGACCAGATGACACCTCCACACGTAGTGGGATGTGTTACAGATGGGACCCTGAGCCCGGGGAACCCACACATTTTTTAATGGGCAACACACATGCCTATCCTTTGCTTTGAACGGAGGCACTATTTTCCAAGGCTGTTCACAAAACACACCTCCCTCAAGGATTGTCCAGAGCAGAGAGCAGTCAGTGCAGAAACACAGGAGACCTGAGGAGGTTGATCCTCAACAATACATGCTCTTATTTGACAGAAGACTCTTCCTCTTGGTCATGGATATTTGGATATGTAGTTCTGTGGCCTAAAGTATTAAAAGACAAAGCAACGAAATTTTTATCAACATCATGAAGAGAGGATATTAAATATCCACCTCCAGAATCACCCCAAGATGGACAATAACAGTGGAGACTTTCGGCCTTTAAGGTACCTAAGAAATAGCAGAGTGGTAGCTTTCAGGGGCTTTTTAAAAATTGAATTTTTTATTTTGAGATAATTGTACATTCACATGTAGTTTTAAGAAATAATACAGAGAGATCCTCCATATGCTTTCCTCAATTTTTCTCAGTGATAACATCTTGTAAAACCAAAGGACAATATCACAGCTAGGATGCTGACACCAACACAGTAAGACACAGCATTCCATCGTCACCAGGACCATAGAGTTGACTTTTATAGCCAACAGTATACTTTCTCAGCTAACACAAGCCATTTTATCTCTAAAGAAATAGAGTTTTAAGTAACCCAAGTGTTGCATCAAGTCGCTTCAGTCGTGTCCAACTCTTTGTGACCCTATGGACTGTAGCCCACCAGGCACCTCTGTCCATGGGATTCTCCAGGCAAGAATACCGGAGTGGGTTGCCACTTCCAGACCCAGGGATCAAACCAGCATCTCATATCTCCTGCATTGGCAGGCAGGTTCTTTACCACTGGTTTTATGTTAAATCAGTGCCTTAGCTAATTTTTTTCCACAGAGCAAGGAGACAAGATGGTTCACACTTAATAGAAAAATATCTTATATATGTCTTTGTAGATATAAATAAAGCAGTTTATTATAGAACATTTAGAAAGCACAATAACAAGGAAGTAGAAAAAGTCAACTATTTCTTAGAGACCATGACTGTTTACCAATTTGGTATATTTTCTTTCAATTGTTTTCCTTTCCTCAGAGGGGGAGATGCATACGTGGATATGGAGGGAAAAGACTGTTATCTACATATCTATGAGTAAACACATTTGTTATGCTCTGGAAATCAATATCAGTGAAAAAGACAATCCTTACACCCTGTCCTCTCTCCTTTGGTATAAAGACAAAGGATGGGGTGTCAGATCTCTAGGACCCCAACCCACACCCCTACCCTCCACATGGTCAGAGGTCCAGGGGCTTCTGGAGGGGCTATGAGGGAGACAAGCCCACTCGTCTCTGGGTTTGACCAAGAGCTTTCCAGGTGCCACAGTGGTCAAGAATCTGCCTGCCAATGCAGGAGACGCAAGAGGTGTGGGTTCAATGCCCCAGTTGGGGAAATCCCCTGGAGAAGGAAATGGCAACCCACTCCAGTATTCTTGCCTGTGAAATCCCGTGGACATAGGAGCCTGGTGGGCTGCAGTCCACGGGGTCACAAGAGTCCGACATGACTGAGCAACTAAAGCATTGCCTCCCTACAAGCTACCTTCTCAAAAGTTGAAAGCTTCTTTCTACCTTTTGCACAGTATTTTATATAGGGTGTGTTATTAGTAGTGGAACTTAAGTAGAATATAGAACTGTTGGGACCAAGTTGTGCCAAACCAGAGGAAGAGGAAGCTCTTTGCAGTAACTGACAAGGCTTTGGGTTGTATACCATTGGGAAGAGAATGTGATAGAAATGTGCTTTTTTTTTGTTGCTGTTGCATATTTTGGTTAGATAATATTCTTTTTTAAAAAAATGTAGGTATGGGGGTAAAAAGCATGTGCGGGCTGTAAGGCAGGCAAGTGCGGGTGCACTGGAGTTGACAGTTGTCATTTTGTTAAGGTATGAACGTTCTTATTTTGGGGCCACTCTCTATTGGGTGAGTGTGGAAAGACACAGAACCCTCTTTTCACTGTAAAGATTAAAAAGATCATATCAGAAAGAAGATGCTTAAAAACCAGAACTCATTTCCTAGGTGCCTTTGCAACTAGACAAGGGTCATGTGATGAGCTTTAGCCAGTGAGCAGCTTCACCCGGGACTTTGAATCAGGAGCAGCTCTTCCCTGGAAAATCCCATGGACAGAGGAGCCTGGTAGGCTGCAGTCCATGGGGTCGCTGGAAGTCGGACATGACTGAGCGACTTCATTTTCACCTTTCACTTTCATGCATTGGAGAAGGAAATGGCAACCCGCTCCAGTGTTCTTGCCTGGAGAATCCCAGAGACGGGGGAGCCTGGTGGGCTGCCGTCTGTGGGGTCGCACAGAGTTGGACACGACTGAAGTGACTTAGCAGAAGCAGCATGGTGAGGAAAGAAGGCTGAGAACTGGCCAAGGGGCCACAGAGCAGCTGTGTGACGGAGGGGGCGGTGCAGGCAGGGGCCACAGCTCAGGACCACAGCATCCCACCTGCACTGGTCGGACTGTCTTTGCACTGTGACCCCCTTGAGCCTGGTGATTTCTTAGGCATAGTGCTCCAGCACTCCTGGTGATTTCCTGACCTACCCCATACCCTTGAAATAAATTCCTTTTCTATTTGTAATAATAATTTTTTAAAAAACAGGACAGTAAGGCTAAATAAGTTTTGATGAGCACTCTCTTGAGGGGAAAACAGCACAGAGAACAGGGAAACCCCCCATTATTAGGTTTGTCAAAGGAGATGAATGAGGTGCTCTGGTCTTCTGTTTTTACTTCCCCTTTTCAACTGATGTTTGTTGCCACGGAAGATGACAAAGCATACATATTTCTCTGTGTCTCCTATATGCTTCCCAGGGTTGCAGACAGCTTATAAGATATATATCAAGATCACAGTAATTACGTGCTGGTAAAAATATGTTGTAACGTGAAAAAATTGATAAACAAAATACAGCTAGGAAGGAAGCTAACAAAAGGACATATATTTCTAAAGATTAAGAGACAAATTTGATTCTAAGCTTTCAACTAGCCAATAGAAAGAAACGAATGAGATCAATTACACACTTTATAGTTCGAAAACAACAGCAACAATAAACTAGTTGCTTGTGTTACTGAATCAGGTTCATTTTGCCCAAAGCAGAGCCGAGATTCGAAGCAGAGAGTTTATTTGAGGAGCAGCCAAGGGAGGACATGGAATACCAGATCTCAAATCTTCCCCCTGAAGGCAAGAGGCTCGTGATATTTATAGAATAACAGATAAAGAAGCCGGGCAGTCTGAGGCATGGAGAGTGTGGGAAGGGGGTTGGAAACTGGTGCATAATCAACATTCAGGGAGGTATACCTGGTCTACAGGCCTCTGCACGGTCTAGAGGCCACCAAGTGGACACTGGTACAGACCCAGCTGTAGGGTCTGGGGTCCCATCTGGTCTCAACCAGCTCAGCTTGAACTAGACACAGCTGACTCCATGCTCCTGGGAAACAACTCAGGCAAACACCTTAATGCTTAGGCTCAGAGGAACTGAGAGACTTCAAATGGCCTTGATTACTGATGGTAGGTGAAATGGATTTGACTAATAATTACACATGGTTTCACTTGTGAGAAATGTATTTTAAGACTGGATGGGGCTTCCCTGGTGGAGCAAGGGTTAAGAATCTGCCTGCCAAAACAGGAGACACGGGTTCGAGCCTCGATCTGGGAAGATTCCACATGCTGCCGAGCAACTAAGCCTCTGCCACAACTACCGAACCTGTGCTCTGGGGCCCAGGAGCTGCAGCAAGAGAAATCACCACGATGAGAGGCTGGCGCACTGCAATGAAGAGGAGCCCCCACTCGCCATTACTAGAGAAAGCCCACACACAGCAACGAAGACCCAGCACAGCCAAAATAAGCAACATTATTTTAGAAACTATTAAGCCTGGATCATAAATTTGCCCAAGGGTCTTTAACTAATCGGTTATAATGTAATTAAATGAGCACAAATCTCAGCAAAAAAGGGTTGTAGGAAATTTTTAGGGCAGTGCTGAATGAGGAAAATCTTTCAACCTGTTCTGTTTTGTTCATGCATCTGCAGCCACATCACACTGACTTTGGAACTGTTCAAGACAGAACGTGAAAGGAAAACAAGGATGCCTGCATGTGTTTATTGTGTGCTCACTGAGGGCCAGACACGTTAGGTGCTGTCTCACTCAACAAGGCATTTTATATGATATTTCACTCAGCAGGACTTTGAGGCAGCCCTATTTGACAGATGTACAGACTGAAATGACCTGACCAAGGTCCCCAGGCTAGAAATCACTTCTTTCTGGAGCAAATTCCATCAGTCCAAGTGACTTCCTCAGAGTAGATTACTGTTTCATGTCTGTGACCTAAAGAAGCCTCTCATTTGTATTAACTGCCTCAAGTATATTCATAAAACATCCATTCAATGAATTCTTGAACTTCTATTCTGGACACCCCAGGGAAGCCAAGGAGAACTAAACAGAGTCACTTTCCCAGCTATGGAGCTCATAACTATGGAACAAGCAAGCGAGTCATTCCCAGTGACACACTCTGGTTGCTGCTGCTGCTAAGTCACTTCAGTCGTGTCCGACTCTGTGTGACACCATAGACGGAAGCCCACCAGGCTCCCCCGTCCCTGGGATTCTCCAGGCAAGAACACTGGAGTGGGTTGCCATTTCCTTCTCCAATGTGTGAAAGTGAAAAGTGAAAGTGAAGTCGCTCAGTCGTGTCCGACCCTTAGCGACCCCACAGACTGCAGCCTACTAGGCTCCTCCATCCATGGGATTTTCTAGGCAAGAGTACTGGAGTGGCTTGCCATTGCCTTCTCCGACACTCTGGTTAGGTGAGTACATATCTCAAAGAAATGTGAAAATTTTGTACAAATTTCTGTGGCCAAAAGTGAAGGTTTTCAACTTAAACATGATACTGTATTTTGTAATGGCCTTTGGCTAAACTCATGAACTGGCTGACTTTAAACTTTAAGTCCTCAAAGCTAAAAGATTTATGTTGGAATTTCCCAGAAAGAAGAGTGGAGAAGGCAACAAGAACTAAAACAATCGCACCACAATTCAGGGAACCGCTTCAGAACACACCCTCCCTCTCCTCTGACCTGCCTCTCTGCCTTTCCAGTCCCCCATGGGGCAGAAAACCCACACAGAGCACTTTTAACTTAAGAAAACTTAATAAAGAGTGACCACTAATAGATTTACATAGATTCAAGTGACAAATTCCCAATTCCCCTGGAAAATGCAAGAATGGTCTTTGCAAGTAGAGACAGGACTCACAGAACCTCTGTAGGGTGGGGTGGCAGCTCTAGTGGGCATGAGCCAGAGAAAAGGTGTTGCCTATTTAGAGAAAAACAATCTGAAGGCAGATTCTCAGAGAAGATACAATGGACAGAATGGCTGATGTCCTGCTGGGAAAGAGGAATTGAAAAGAGAGAAACTAAAATCTGAGAAACAGATTTTTTTTCCCCCCATGTCTAATCTGAAGACAAAGTCAAAAGTATCCACCCCAGCCCAGAGATTTTTTTTTCTGCTCTTCAGAATATCTACAGGTCAGCTTTCATAAGGTACATTCCATTCCAAGTATCCAAAGTTTCAGTGTTCTGAGAAGCATTTTTCTGTCATCAAGAAAAAACAAAAATGAAATAGCTCATTTTGTTGATGTTCTTGTGATCTCACCAGATGGCCCCCCTTGGAGCTCGGAAGCAATAATGGTGACCAGCTAATTAGCTGGTAATCTATTCCAGAGTGACGTCAGGGAAGGGCCTGAGTTTCTGCAAACACAGCCTGTGGCGGAGCAGGCGTCCAAGACTGCCAAAGGTGCTATCTGTTGAAGCATGCGTCCAAGACTGCCAAAGGTGCTATCTGTTGAAGCATGAGACCAAACCAGGGTGGGATGAAAGGAGCTTAGTCCTTATAAAAACAGTATTGTTTTTTGTTAATGAGCTCTTTTTAATCAAGTGCTCTCCATCAGGAATGCTTTATTCAACTTAAGTCTTGAGTTTCCATTTTCAGTAAGAAGCTTTCTGAGCCAAATGTAAGAGTTATCTGATGTGCCTCAATCACTTTTTTTGGCCAACTACAGGGAGTTTGTCATTTTCATTGCTTTTGTCTAATCAATACAAGACTCAAACTTGATACTGAAGATAAAATTTATTTTCTAGAATTTCCATAGGCTGTAAAGGATTTCTGTATTCATTCATTCAACGAACATTTATTGAATCCTTAGTTTAAGCCATCCACGGGGCCAGACGTCAGAAATGCAAAGATGAATAAGACAGTCACTGCTGTAAGAGCTTTGTGAAGCCCTTTGGGAAGGAAAACTCAAGCAATAATTTTTCGGCAATGTAGGGGGTACAGAGCTTTGTGTGTTTAAGTGTTCACAAAGGAAGAGGAATTAGCAATGTCTGGGACAGTAGAACGTCAAAGAAGACTGCAGAGGCCACCCCTAGATGTCACCTTGGCTCCTGGTGGAGACTGAGAAACAGGCAGTGAACCTGCATGGCCCCTTCAACAATCTTCATGCCAACCTAGTTGCTTTCACCTTGAGTATCACACACGCCATGTTCTCTTAAATGACTCACTTTGAAGATTCGAAGTCTGGGTGTGCTCTGACATTGTCTAACTGTGTTTGTAGCGCCTGGGTTGACCTTGGTCACCGTCCACCACCTTGTGGGTCACCAGGCCTCATGTGCTTCTGTCCCCGACAGTCACCACCTGGGACTTTTCTTGACCAGCTGCCCTCAGGCCACTGGCACCCAGGAGCTTCTTTTATATATTCCATATGCATTTAAACTGTGTTTATCTTAGACAGGCATAGACTTGGGTCTTCTTTTTCTTTCATCCAAACTGACAGCTTCTGCTCTTCAATTGGGATGTTTTTTTTTTGCTGTTTATTGAATCAATATCATTCTGCTGGCTTATTAATTGCTCTTTTCTTATAAAGGTAGATTGTATCAGAAATACCCTATTTTGCATATTCTTTTGATTCATGTCACAGATAAATGGCAATGTATTCTATTCAGAGAAGGAGAGAAAAGTAGACTGGTATCCCAGTTTTCTTGCAGCGAGCGTTGGTGCACAATCTGCTGGAACTGGAGGAGAATGTTATTAATCAAAAAGTGCACAAGGAGGCAAAGGACTTCATTATGCTGTTTTGCTCCCACAACTTGCACCTGGAGCTTTTTTTTTTTTTTTTACAGTTAAAAGTATTTTTATTAAAAAAGCACAAATGCAAAGAAATGAACAGAGGAAAATTTATGCGTCGAACCTGGACTGGTCACTTATGATAATATACATGCTACAATTCCATTCTCCCCAATCATTCCACCTTCACCCTCTCCCACAGAGTCCCAAGACTGTTCTAAATGCCTATGTCTCTTTTGCAGTCTCTTATACAGGGTCAGGTTACCATTTTTCTAAATTCCATATATAAGCGTTAGTATACTGTATTGATGTTTTTCTTTCTGGCTTACTTCACTCTGTATAATTGGCTCCAATTTCATCCACCTCATTAAAACTGATTCAAATGCATTCTTTTTGATGGCTGAGAAATACTCCATTGTGTATATGTACCAAAGCTTTCTTATCCATTCATCTGCAGATGGACATCTAGGTTGCTTCCATGTCCTGGCTATTATAAACAGTGCTGCAATGAACATTGGAGTACACGTGTCTCTTTCAATTCTGGTTTCCTCGGTGTGTATGCCCAGGAGTGCGATTGCTGGATCATCTGGCAGTTCTATTTCCAGTTTTTTGAGGAATCTCCACACTGTTCTCCATAGTGGCTGTACTAGTTTGCAATCCCACCAACAGTGTAAGAGGGTTCCCTTCTCTCCACACCCTCTCCAGCACTTATTGCATGTAGACTTTTGGATAGCAGCCATTCTGACTGGTGTGAAATGGTATCTCATTGTGGTTTTGATTTGCATTTCTCTGATGATGAGGGATGTTGAGCATTTTTTCATGTGTTTGTTAGCCATCTTTATGTCTTCTTTGGAGAAATGTCTGTTTAGTTCTTTGGCCCATTTTTTGATTGGGTCACTTAGTTTTCTGGAATTAAGCTGCAGGAGCTGCTTGTATAATTTGGAGATTAATCCTTTATCAGTTGCTTCATTTGCTATTATTTTCTCCCATTCTGAAGGCTGTCTTTTCACCTTGCTTAGAGTTTCCTTTGCTGTGCAGAAGCTTTTGATTTTAATTAGGTCCCATTTGTTTATTTTTGCTTTTATTTCCAATATTCTGGGAGGTGGGTCTTGGAGGATCCTGCTGTGATTTATGTCGGAGAGTGTTTTGCCTACGTTCTCCTCTAGGAGTTTTATAGTTTCTGGTCTTACATTTAGATCTTTAATCCATTTTGAGTTTATTTTGGTGTATGGTGTTAGGAAATGTTCTAGTTTCATTCTTTTACAAGTGGCTGACCAGTTTTCCCAGCACCACTTGTTAAAGAGACTGTCTTTTCTCCATTTTATATTCTTGCCTCCTTTGTCGAAGATAAGGTGTCCATAGGAGCGTGGGTTTATCTCTGGGCTTTCTATTTTGTTCCATTGATCTATATTTCTGTCTTTATGCCAGTACCATACTGTCTTGATGACTGTGGCTTTGTAATAGAGCCTGAAGTCCGGCAGGTTAATTCCCCCAGTTCCATTCTTCTTCCTCAAAATTGCTTTGGCTATTCGAGGTTTTTTGTATTTCCATACAAATTGTGAGATTATTTGTTCTAGTTCTGTGAAAAATATTGTTGGTAGCTTGATAGGAATTGCATTGAATGTATAAATTACTTTGGGTAGTATACTCATTTTTACAATATTTATTCTTCCAATCCACGAACACGGTATATTTCTCCATCTATTAGTGTCCTCTTTGATTACTTTCACTAGTGTTTTATAGTTTTCTATGTACAAGTCTTTTGTTTCCTTAGGTAGATATATTCCTAAGTATTTAATTGTTTTCGTTGCAACAGTGAATGGAATAGTTTCCTTAATTTCTCTTTCTATTTTCTCATTATTAGTGTATAGGAATGCAAGGGATTTCTGTGTGTTGATTTTATATCCTGCAACTTTACTGTAATCATTGATTAGCTCTAGTAGTTTTCTGGTAGAGTCTTTAGGGTTTTCTGTGTAGAGGATCATGTCATCAGCAAACAGTGAAAGCTTTACTTCTTCTTTTCCAATTTGTATTCCTTTTATGTCTTTTTCTGCTCTGATTGCTGTGGCCAAAACTTCCAGAACTATGTTGAATAGTAGTGGTGAGAGTGGGCACCCTTGTCTTGTTCCTGACTTTAGGGGAAATGCTTTCAGTTTTTCACCATTGAGGATAATGTTTGCTGTGGGTTTGTCATATATAGCTTTTATTATGTTGAGGTATGTCCCTTCAATTCCCACTTTCTGGAGGGTTTTTATCAAAAATGGATGTTGAATTTTGTCTAAGGCTTTCTCTGCATCTATTGAGATAATCATATGATTTTTATTTTTCAGTTTGTTAATGTGGTGTATTACGTTGATTGATTTGCGGATATTGAAGAATCCTTGCATTCCTGGGATAAAGCCCACTTGGTCATGATGTATGATCTTCTTAATGTGTTGTTGGATTCTGATCAGAATCCAATTGGGATGTTTAAGCCATTGACACATAATGGGATTATTGAAATGGATATGGCTGGGTTTAAATCTGTCGTCCCCTTATTTGTTCTTGACTTGTCCCATTTCTCATATGTTTCCCTTATTCTCTTTTTTTTATTGTTAATTGAATAATCATTATAATTCCATTTTATCTCTTGTTAGTTTAGGTTTACTATACATAGCATAGCTCTTTTTGTTTTTTAGTGGATGTTTTAGAGTTTATAGTATACATCTTTGCTATATACTATATAAAATTTATACTATAAATTTTGACTGTCCCCTGGTGGCTCAGAGGTTAAAGTGTCTGCCTCCAATGCGGGAGACCTGGGTTCGATCCCTGGGTTGGGAAGATCCCCTGGAGAAGGAAACGGTAAACCACTCCAGTATTCTTGCCTGGAGAATCCCATGGACGGAGAAGCCTGGTAGGGTACAGTCCACGGGGTCGCAAAGAGTCGGACACGACTGAGCGATGGAACGGAACAGAATATAAGTAAAAATGGAGAACTACTGAAAAATTTCTCCTCCATAAAAGCAATGATAAAATTGGCATAAGCGCTCAAGTTTAACTTCTTCAGAGCTCTGGAAATTAAACAGAGGCTTTTAGCAATCCGGGAAGCATTTATTTTTTAAAAAATGACAATCTCAGCAAGAGCAGTGAGATAGGTGGATTTTAACTTGCTTCACTCTCATCTCCCTCTCTCAGGTTCTGCAGTTCTTGGAGAATCAGCAGCTCATAATCCCAATGAAAAACAGCAGCCTAGCCTAGCAGCAGCAGCAGCAGCACCCACTAGAGGGGGCAAATCCAGATTGCAACTCCTTCAAAGCCTCATTCCCAGAGAACTGTGATTATAGAACTGGTTTGGTGGTTCCCTGGAAGACCCCACAGGCAGGGCTGTTCTATTTAACCTGACTTAGAGCTCACTAAGTGCAGAGGTCTTTTCTCCAAAAGCCATCTGTGGAAAAGAATCAGAGGCATTTGTTGAATATCGTGTCTGCCTCAGGCAGCGGCCAACAGCTGGGGACAAAAGGTGGCACTAGTGGTGAAGAACCTGCCTGCCAATGCAGGAGCCAGAAGAGACACAGGTGTGAGCACTGGGTTGGGAAAATCCCCTGGGGAACGCCATGGACAGAGGAGCCTGGCGGGCTACAGTCCATGGGGTCGCAAAGAGCCAGACATGACAAATGCAATTTAGCACACAACTGGAAACTTACAAGGATATCTGTGGAATGACGGTCCACAGGGACGTCAAATACTCTGACATAGTCCTGGGAATCTGGAAGGCTATGTGCCTGCCATGGGACTGTGAACAATCTCAGGAAAGATCAGAGAAGGCTCTAAGCTCTCACTCTTGCAGACAGTTTGATCCTTTTGAGGCTTACCTTCAAGCTGATCTGGTTAGGGTCAGAACAGTCTTGGGTCTAGGAATAATTCTGCACTGCTACTGAGGTGGTGTGTGATTGTTAGAGCTGGACCATAAGAAGGCTGACTGCCGAAGAACTGATGCTTTCAAACTGTGGTGCTGGAGAAGACTCTTGAGAGTCCCTTGGACTGCAAGGAGATTAAACCAGTCAATCCGAAACGAAATCAACCCTGAATACTCGTTGGAATGACTGATGCTGAAGCTGAAGTTCCAACACTTTGGCCACCTGATGTGAAGAGCTGACTTGCTGGAAAAGACCCTATGCTGGGAAGGACTGAGGGCAGGAGAAGGGGGAAGCAGAGGATGAGATGGTTGGATGGCATCACTGACTCAATGGACATGAGTTTGAGCGAGCTCCGGGAGACAGGGCAGCACAAGGGAGCCTGACCTGCTGCAGTCCATGGGATCGCAAAGAGCTGGACATGACTTAGCAACTGAGCAACTGAGGTGATATTTTTCTGAGTCATCTACCCAATGCCCCATGTACTCCCAGGTTTTTCCACTGCAGAAGGTGGGGACACAAATGCTTCCTGGCCATCTCTTTGCTCCAAAGATTGTTCCACCTGTTCCATTCCAGTAGTACCTTCCCCGGAGTCTACACACACACTCACGCACACACACAGACACACAGAAATCAGGACTCAGGTGGGGACTTGAGGGAAGACTTCGGTTCATTTCAGCTCCTCACATGCAGCTCTTTCCCATCCAGCGCTTTATTCTGCAGGTTTCAGCCACCTTGGTGTCCTCAGATTCTCCACTCTGTCTCCTTATCCAAGGGGGACCAACACAGTCTGTCTGACTCCCTCTCTGTACTGCGTCCTCACAGCTTTTCCCAGGCAGCAAGCTGGGCAATGACAAGGTTCACTTCCTCTGCTGCCCTTCACTTGGAGATCACAGTTCTGCAGGGTTTCGTGTCCAGTGTCTGAACACTGCACTTTGTCTTTGAAGTCATTTAAGGAAGGAGGATGTGAAGGTTAATTTTAGGTGTTTACTTGAAGAGCACTTCTGTGTGAGATTAATGTTAAGACCGGTAGACACTCAGTGTAGCATGATGCCCTCCATAGACGTGCCGGGCCTCACCCAATCGGCTGGAGGCCTGAGGAGAACACAGCCTGGCCCCGCCAACCACGAAAAAACTAGTCTAGAAGACAGACTTGAGATTCCACCAGCATCACCAGCTTTCCTGGGTGTCTGCCCACCAGTCTTTGCACCATCGACTCTCCCCAGTCTCCAGGCTAATGGCCTCAGAACTAGACCTGCACCACTGCCTTACCTGAATCTTGAGCCTGGGCCACACTGAAGATTTTGTATTTCCTGCCTCCATAATCATGTGAGCCAATTTCTTATAATAAACATGTTTCCTATCCTGATTCTCTGGATAGCCCTGAAATTTACAGAGGGTAAATCTGTTCCTCGTTATTCCATCATGACTTGAACAGACACTCACGATACATTCTAAAGCTATGATAATTAAGACAGTTTGGCATTTATACTTTGCAAATAAATAATGGACATGCTTGTAATCTTGTTGAGTCCTGACTCTGCTGAGTAGCACATAGAACCAACATTTTCATATTAATTCTCTAGAATGTTTCTTGTTGAATAACTTACAAAATTGCTATAATTATCATAAAATGTAGTCTTCTTATGCTTGATTTCCTTTCTAATCATTGGGGACACTGATTAAGTATAATTAATAATTATAACTTAGTGTTTTTAACAATAAATGCACATTTTAAAATCTTAATATTAGATACCATTTTAAAAAAACTGTGTCTTGCATTACCTTTATTTTTGACATGTAAATTGTTGTTGTTGTTCAGTCACTAAGTCTGTCTGACCCTTTGTGACCCCATGGACTGCAGCATGCAGGCTTCCCTATCCTTCACTATCTCCCTGAGTTTGCTCAAATTCATGTTCACTGAGTCACTGATGCCTTTCAACCATCTCATCCTCTGCTGCCCCTTTCTCCTCCTGCCCTCAATCTTTCCCAGCATCAAGGTCTTTTCCAATGAGTCGGCTCTTCCCATTAGGTGGCAAAGTATTGGAGCTTCAGCTTCAGAATCAGTACTTCCAATGAATATTCAGGATTGATTTCCTTTAGGATTGACTGGTTGGATCTCCTTGCAGTCCAAGGGACTCTCAAGAGTCTTCTCCAACACCACAGTTCAAAAGCATCAATTCTTCAGTGCTCAGCCTTCTTTATGGTCCAACTATCACATCTGTATATGACTATTGGAAAAACTGTAGCTTTGACCATACAGACTTTGTATACATACATCACAGCAAAGTGATTTCTCTGCTTTTTAATATGCTGACTAGGTTTGTCTTAGCTTCCAAGGAGAAAGTGTCTTAATGAGGCTGCAGTCACTGCCCACAGTGATTTTGGAGCCCAAGAAAATAAAATCTCTCTCTGCTTCTACTTTTCCCCCTTCTATTTGCCACATAATGATAGGATCAGATGCCATGATTTTAGTTTTTAGAATTTGAATTTGAAGCCAGCTTTTTCACTCTCCTCTTTTACCTTTGTCAAGAGGCTCTTTAATTCCTCTTTACTTTCTGCCATTAGAGATATCTGCATATCTGAGGTTGTTGATATTTCTCCCCACAGTCTTGATTCCAGCTTGTGATTCATCCATCCTGGTATTTTGCATGATATACTCTGCATATAAGTAAAATAAGCAGGGTAAAAATATACAGACTTGTACTCCTGTTCCCAATTTTGAACATATTTATGATGTTAATAGGGCTTCCCTGGTAGCTCAGCTGGTATAGAATCTCCCTGAAATGCAGGAGACCCTGGTACAATTTCTGGTGGGAATCAGGATCTTCCAGTCACGAAGGTCCCCTGGAAAAGAGATAGGCTACCCACTCCAGTATTCTTGAGCTTCCGTGCTGGCTCAGATGGTAAAGAATTCACCTACAATGGGGGAGACCTGGGTTTGATCCCTGGGTTGGGAAGATCCCTTGGAGGAGGGCATGGCAACCCATTCCAGTATTCTTGCCTGGAGAATCCCCATGGACAGAGGAGTCTGGCGGGCTACAGTCCATGGGGTCACAAAGAGTTGGACATGACTGAGCGACTAAGTGTACACACTCACACTATGTTAACAGAACCTGTAACTCCCTCCCAGAGATGGAATTCCTCTATTCTTACAATCCGTAAACATTTATGAAAGTGCAGTTAATGCTACAAGGAGTCTGTCTCAATGTGGGATACCAACTCTTAGTAGAACATTTTTAGAGACATCATTCCTCATGGTTCCTGGCTGAGAGTACTGTGTTTCACTGTACCCTCAAAATTTCAGTTTTACACCTTGAAAACAAATTCAAACGAGAACAAGGCAAAGGTCTTTAGCAAATTTTTAACAATTTTGAAAGAGGGATGAATTTGCTAATATTTTCAGTGAGCTACAGTTTATGAAACATTCCTGCAGAGAATTTCTCCTTTGATGAAACCACTCACTTTGCAGTTGAGAGCTTGGGATCCGGAGCACTGGTCTCCTCAGGGAGACCTCAGGTCAGTCGGCAGGTAAATAACAGCCTTAGGTCAACTGAGTTAATCAGGCAGCTAACCAGGCCTGGGAAACAGGTCTTCTCACTACATGCCCAGCAAGAAAATTGAATACGCATTTGCAGGCACTCATTTTGCATTTTGGCATACTACAGTCATGGAAATAAATACGTATCCCAAGTCACTTGTCTAGAATGGTTGGTCCTGTGTCTCCTAACTACAACCCTTTCTCCCTTTTTTGATAATTTATTTCCTTGTTCTTTTCTATAATTTTATCCTCTATGATTGTTTTCCTAAGCCTATTTCTTTGAGGCTTTGAGTAAGTGGAATCCTGTTGGATATGTTCTTTGTTATCTTGATTAATTCACTCAAAACTTTAAAAGGTTCATTCATGTTTTTGAATGCAGCAGAATATTCCTTCATACAAACATAGTACAGTTTAGCTATACCTTTTTTTTTTTAATGTTGATGGACATTTGGGATTCTTCCAGGATGGAGCTGCTAAAAATGATGTTGCATTGAGCATTTTTGGCATGAATCTTCATGAACACGTGCACACATTTCTGTTGGTTATACATCCAGGACTGGAATACTAATCATCAGATCTGCGTATCTTCAACCTTATACACGACAATATCAAATTATTTCCAAAATAATTGTACCAATTACTACTCCCATCACAACATATGAGTGCATTTTGCTCCACAAAATTACCAAGTATTGGATTCATCTAATTCTTGCTAATCTAATGAAGGTGTAATGGTGTTGTGTTGTGGTTAAGTTGCGTTTCCTTACGTATCAATGAGATCAATCATCTTATCAACTCTATTGACCATAAAGGCTTTTTATATATTCTAAATATTGGCCAAAATTTTTACTTTGTGGCTCCTCTTTTCTGTTCTGGTGTCTCCTGAGGAATAGAAATCCATTGTTTTTCTTTCCTATTTTGGTTTATTATAGGATATCAAATATACTTCCTTGTGCTATACAATATGATCTCCTTTTTTAGGGATCTTAAATATAATAATTTGCACTTCCTGGACCCAAGAGTCTGTTTCCCCAGTCCTGTGTAAGTTCTGGCTGCTCTATGGGGGGGTTAATGGTGACCTCCTCCAAGAGGGCTTACGCCATACCCAGGTCTGCTGCACCCAGAGCCCCTGAAGCAGTCCACTGCTGACCTGGACCTCCACAGGAGACACTCAGACACAGTTCTGGCTCAGCCTCTGTGGGGTCTCTGGGTCCTTGTGTGCACAAGGTTTTGTTTGAGCCTCTGAGTGTCTCTGGCGGGTATGGGGTTTGATTTTAAATGCAATTTTGCCCCTCCTACCATCTTGCTGCGGCTTCTCCTTTGCCCTTGGACGTGGGGTATCTTTTTTGGTGGAATCCAACATTCTCCTGTTAACTCTTATCAGAACCTAAATAGGCCCCAAAGATGAAAGTTGGATAAGACAAGGTTCCTGCTCTTACTGAGCACATAGTCATCTTTCACTAGATTATCAGAAACCAAATTTGGAAAATAACTCAAAATGCTGGTGTAGGTTAAAGAACCCTGGGTGAAATAGTTGATTCAAAATGACAAACTATCCGTGTTTCATAACAGTAGGTTATAAAAATGAAAATTAAAGGTGTAATAAAAAACTTAAATTCAAAAAAATTGAAAAGTGATAATAGTCAACATATATCTAGGAATTTCTCTGGAGCTGCTATGGGTAATGTGGGGTCAGTTCCATTTCAGGTAGTTCCTTGTTCCAGCTTGCTCTCTGTAGGACCCCTCCAATGCTTAGTCAGTGTTAACTACAGGGTTTTAATCTGTTGCACCTGTCATATCCAGAGCGGTCTGTCCTCTTTACTTTGACTTCCTCTATTTGCAAGTCTCTTCTTCAGTGTCTAATTTCTGCCCTGACACAAGAGGCGAAGGTGGTCACTGATTTAGGCTCACTTGTTGAGTTGTGTTGTGGGGAGGGAGGGACACTGCAAACAAATATCACTGGCGTTTGTGGGGAGTGCTTGCAGTGCATGCACCACTGGGTTTGCCCCTGCTCACGACAGCGTGTGCCTTCCCAGTCTACACTGCTCAGGCTCCAGGGTGACCCAGATAAAGATTTTAATGACCTGGATAACCACGATGGTGTGATCACTCACCTAGAGTCAGACATCCTGGAATGCGAAGTCAGGTGGGTCTTAGGAAGCATCAATATGAACAAAGCCAGGGGAGGTGATGGAATTCCAGTTGAGCTGTTTCAAATCCCAAAAGATAATGCTGTGAAAGTGCTGTATTCAATATGCCAGCAAATTTGGAAAACTCAGCAGTGGCCACAGGACTGGAAAAGGTCAGTTTTCATTCCAATCCCTAAGAAAATCAATGCCAAAGAATATTCAAACTACTGAACAACTGAACTCATCTCATACACTAGCAAAGTAATGCTTAAAATTCTCCAAGCCAGGCTTCAACAATATGTGAACCGTGAACTTCCAGATGTTCAAGCTGGTTTTAGAAAAGGCAGAGGAACCAGAGATCAAATTGCCAACATCCGCTGGATCATGGAAAAGCAAGAGAGTTCCAGAAAAACATCTAATTCTGGTTTACTGACTACACCAAAGCCTTTGATTGCGTGGATCACAACAAACTGTGGAAAATTCTTCAAGAGATGGGAATACCAGACCACCTGACCTGCCTCCTGAGAAATCTGTATGCAGGCCAGGAAGCAACAGTTCGAACTGGACATGGAAAAACAGACTGGTTCCAAATAGGAAAAGGAGTATGTCAAGGCTGTATATTGTCACCCTGCTTCATTAACTTATATGCAGAATACATCATGAGAAATGCTGGGCTGGAGGAAGCATAAGCTGGAATCAAGATTGCCGGGAGAAATATCAATAACCTCAGATATGCAGATGACACCACCCTTATGGCAAAAAGTGAAGAGAAACTAAAGAGCCTCTTGATGAAAGTGAAAGAGGAGAGTGAAAAGGTTGGCTTGAAGCTCAACATTCTGAAAACTAAGATCATGGCATCTGGTCCCATCACTTCATGGCAAATATATGGGGAAACATGAAAACAGTGACAGACTTGATTTTCTTGGCCTCCAAAATCACCGCAGATGGTGACTGCAGCCATGACATTAAAAGATGCTTACTCCTTGGAAGAAAAGCTATGACCAACCTAGACAGCATATTAAAAAGCAGAGACATTACTTTGCCAACAAAGGTTCATCTAGTCAAACATATGGTTTTTCCAGCAGTCATGTATGGATGTGAGAGTTCGACTATAAAGAAAGCTGAGCACCAAAGAATTGATGATTTTGAACTGTGGTGTTGGAGAACACTCTTGAGAGTTCCTTGGACTGCAAGGAGATCCAACCAGTCCATCCTAAAGGAAATCAGTCCTGAATGTTCATTGGAAGGACAGATGCTGAAGCTGAAACTCTAATACCTTGGCCACCTGATGTGAAGAACTGACTTGTTTGAAAAGATCCTGATGTTGGGAAAGATTGAAGGCAGGAGGATAAGTGGATGACAGAGGATTAAATGGTTGTATGGCATCACTGACTCGATGAACATGAGTTTGAGCAAGTTCCGGGAGTTGGTGATGGACAGGGAGGACTGTTGTCCATGGGGTCGCAAAGAGTTGGACACAACTGATCGACTGAACTGAACTGGACCCAAACTCCCAATCCAGTCCTCCAGTACCACCCCACCCATCCAATGGCAATCACAGGTTGGTTCTCTATGTCAGTGAGAATGTTTCTGTTTTAAAGACAGGGTCATTTGTGTCATATTTTAGATTACACATATAAGTGTCTTTCTCTGACTAACTTCAATTAATATGATAAATTTAGGTCCATCCATATTGCTGCAAATCACATTCTTTCATTATTATGGCTGAATATAAATATGGAAAGAAATGACTCACTGAAAAGTCCCTGAAGCTGGGAAATACTAAAGGCAGAAGGAGACAGGGATGACAGAGTATGTGATGGTTGGATGGTATCACCAACTCAATGGACATGAGTCTGAGTAAGCTCCAGGAGCTGGTGATGGAAAGGGAAGTTTGGTGAGCTGCAGTCCATGGGGTCACAGATTCGGACAGGACTGAGCAACTGAACTGAACTGATGGCTGAATATAAACATATAATATACAACTGACATACTATATACATATATCTGTATATACACACACACACACACACATCCAGTCCCATCACTTCATGCAAATAGATGGGGAAACAGTGGAAACAGTGGCTGACTTAATTTTTTTGGGCTCCAAAATCACTGCAGATGGTGACTGTAGCCATGAAATTATAAGATGCTTACTCCTTGGAAGGAAAGTTATGACCAATCTAGACAGCATATTAAAAAGTAGAGATATTGCTTTGCCAACAAAAGTCCATCTAGTCAAGGCTATGGTTTTTCCAGTGGTCGTGTATGGATGTGAGAGTTGGACTGTGAAGAAAGCTGAGCGCTGAAGAATTGATGCTTTTGAACTGTGGTGTTGGAGAAGACTCTTGAGGAAAACATGGACTGCAAGGAGATCCAACCAGTCCATTCTAAAGGAGATCAATCCTGGGTATTCATTGGAAGGACTGATGCTGAAGCTGAAACTCCAATACTTTGGCCACCTGATGAACTGACTCATTTGAAAAAACCCTGATGCTGGGAAAGATTGAAGGCGGGAGGAGAAGGTGACGACAGAGGTTGAGATGGTTGGATGGCATCACCGACTCAATGGACATGAGTTTGAGTAAGCTCCAGGAGTTGGTGATAGACAGGGAGGCCTGGCGTGCTGCAGTCCATGGGGTTAGAGAGAGTCAGACAGGACTGAGCAACTGAACTGAACTGATACACACACAAACACACACACACTGCATCTTCTTTATCCATTCATCTGTTGATGGACATTTAAGTTTTCCTATGTGTTGGGTATTTGAATAGTGCTGCTATGCACATTGAAGTGAAATGTATCTTCTTGAATTACAGATCTGTCTGGATATATCTGAATGGTCTAGTGGTTATCCCTATTTTCTTCAATTTAAGTCTGAATTTGGCAGTAAGGAGTTCATGATCTGAGCCACAGTCAGCTCCTGGTCTTGTTTTTGCTAATTGTATACAGCTTCTCCATCTTTGGCTGCAAATAATATAATCAATCTGATTTCCGTGTTGACCATCTGGTGATGTCCATGTGTAGAGTCTTCTCTTGTGTTGTTGGAAGAGGGTGTTTGCTATGACCAGTGCGTTCTCTTGGCAAAACTCTATTAGCCTTTGCCCTGCTTCATTTTGTGCTCCAAGGCCAAACTTGCCTGTTACTCCAGGTGTTACTTGACTTCCTACTTTTGCATTCCAGTCCCCTATAATGAAAAGGACATCTTTTTTGGGTGTTAGCTCTAAAAGATCTTGTAGATCTTCATAGAACTGTTCAACTTCGGCTTCTTCAGCATTACTGGTTGGAGCATAGACTTGGATTACTGTAATATTGAATGGTTTGCCTTGGAAACGAACAGAGATCATTCTGTCATTTTTAAGATTGAATCCGAGTACTGCATTTCAGACTCTTTTGTTGACCATGATGGCTACTCCATTTCTTCTAAGGGATTCCTGCCCACAGTAGTAGATATAATGGTCATCTGAGTTAAATTCACCCATTCCAGTCCATCTTAGTTCACTGATTCCTAGAATATCTACGATCACTCTTGTCATCTCCTGTTTGACCACTTTCAATTTGCCTTGCTTCATGGACCGAACATTCCAGGTTCCTATGCAATATTGCTCTTTATAGCAGCATACCTTGCTTCTGTCACCAGTCACATCCACAACTGGGTATTTGTTTTGCTTTGGCTCCATCCCTTCATTCTTTCTGGAGTTATTTCTCCACTGATCTCCAGCAGCATACTGGGCACCTACCGACCTGGGGAATTCCTCATTCAGTATCCTATCATTTTGCCTTTTGATACTCTTCATGGGGTTCTCAAGGCAAGTATACTGAAGTGGTTTGCCATTCCCTTCTCCAGTGGACCACCTTCTGTCAAACCTCTCCACCATGACCCGGCCGCCTTGGGTGGCCCCACAGGGCATGGCTTAGTTTCACTGAATTAGACAGGGCTGTGGTCCATATGATCAGATCAACTAGTTTTCTGTGATTATGATTTCAGTGTGTCTGCCCTCTGATGCCCCCTTGCAATACCTACCGTCTTATTTGATTTCTCTTACCTTGGTCGTGGAATATCTCTTCATAGCTGCTACGGCAAAGCGCAGCCGCTGTACCTTACCTTGGACGTTGGGTAGCTCCTCTCTGCCACGCTTCTGCGCATGGTTGGTTGCGCCGCAGGAGCCAGCATCTCTCGCATCTGCGCTGCCAGAGCCGGCGTCTCTCGGGTCTGAGCCTTATGATTATACAGTGGAAGTAAGAAATAGATTTAAGGGACTAGATCTGATAGATAGAGTGCCTGATGAACTCTGGACGGAGGTTCGTGACATTGTACAGGAGACAGGGACCAAGACCATCCCCATGGAAAAGAAATGCAAAAAAGCAAAATGGCTGTCTGAGGAGGCCTTACAAACAGCTGTGAAAAGAAGAGAAGTGAAAAGCAAAGGAGAAAAGGAAAGATATAAGCATCTGAATGCAGAGTTCCAAAGAATAGCAAGGAGAGATAAGAAAGCCTTCCTCAGCGATCAATGCAAAGAAATAGAGAGAAACAACAGAATAGGAAAAACAAGAGATCTCTTCAAGAAAATTAGAGATTCCAAGGGAATATTTCATGCAAAGATGGGCTCAATAAAGGAAAGAAATGGTATGGACCTAACAGAAGCAGAAGATATTAAGAAGAGGTGGCAAGAATACACAGAAGAACTGTACAAAAAAGATCTTCATGACCAAGATAATCACGATGGCGTCATCACTCACGTGGAGCAAGACATCTTGGAATGTGAAGTCAAGTGGGCCTTAGAAAGCATCACTACAAACAAAGCTAGTGGAGGTGACGGAATTCCAGTTGAAGTATTTCAAATCCTGAAAGATGATGTTGTGAAAGTGCTGCACTCAATATGCCAGCAAATTTGGAAAACTCAGCAGCCACAGGACTGGAAAAGGTCAGTCAGTCTTCATTCCAATCCCAAAGAAAGGCAATGCCAAAGAATGCTCAAACTCCCGCACAATTGCACTCATCTCACACGCTAGTAAAGTCATGCTCAAAATTCTCCAAGCCGGGCTTCAGCAATATGTGAACCGTGAACTTCCAGATGTTCAAGCAGGTTTTAGGAAAGGCAGAGGCACCAGAGATCAAATTGCCAACATCCGCTGGATCATGGAGAAAGCAAGAGAGTTCCAGAAAAACATATATTTCTGCTTCATTGACTATGCCAAGGCCTTTGACTGTGTGGATCACAATAAACTGTGGAACATTCTGAAAGAGATGGGAATACCAGACCACCTGACCTGCCTCTTGAGAAACCTATATGCAGGTCAGGAAGCAACAGTTCGAACTGGACATGGAACAACAGACTGGTTCCAAATAGGAAAAGGAGTACGTCAAGGTTGTATATTGTCACCCTGCTTATTTAACTTATATGCAGTGTACATCATGAGGAACGCTGGGCTGGAAGAAGCACAAGCTGGAATCAAGATTGCTGGGAGAAATATCAATAACCTCAGATATGCAGATGACACCACCCTTATGGCAGAAGGTGAAGAGGAACTCAAAAGCCTCTTGATGAAAGTGAAAGAGGAGAGTGAAAAGGTTGGTTTGAAGCTCAACATTCAGAAAACAAAGATCATGGCATCTGGTCCCATTACTTCATGGGAAATAGATGGGGAAACAGTGGAAATAGTGTCAGACTTTATATTTTTGGGCTCCAAAATCACTACAGATGCCTATTGCAGCCATGAAATTAAAAGACGCTTACTCCTTGGAAGGAAAGTTATGACCAGCCTAGATAGTATATTAAAAAGCAGAGACATTACTTTGCCAACAAAGGTCCGTCTAGTCAAGTCTATGGTTTTTCCCGTGGTCATGTATGGATGTGAGAGTTGGACTGTGAAGAAAGTTGAGCGCTGAAGAATTGATGCTTTTGAACTGTGGTGTTGGAGAAGACTCTTGAGAGTCCCTTGGACTGCAAGGAGATCCAACCAGTCCATTCTTAAGGAGATCAATCCCGGGTGTTCATTGGAAGGACTGATGCTAAAGCTGAAACTGCAATACTTTGGCCACCTCATGTGACGAGTTGACTCACTGGAAAAGACTCTGATGCTGGGAGGTATTGGGCGCAGGAGGAGATGGGGATGACAGAGAATGAGATGGCTGGATGGCATCACCGACTCGATGGACATGAATTTGAGTGAACGCCAGGAGTTGGTGATGGACAGGGCGGCCTGGTGTACTGTGATTCATGGGGTCGCAAAGAGTCGGACACGACTGAGTGACTGAACTGAACTGACTGGATATATGCCCAAGAGTGGGATTGCAGGATCATTTTTTTGAGAAACCTCCATACTGTTCTCCCTCTTGATTGTACCAATTTACATTCCCACTAACAGTGTAGGAGGCTTCCTTTTTTTCCACACTCTCATGAACACATATTATTTGTAGACTTTTTAATAGCCATTCTCACTGGTCTGAAGTGTTACCGCATTGAAGTTTGATTTCCATTTTCTGATAATTAATGATGATAAGCATCTTTTCATGGGCTTCTTGGCCATCTGTCTGTGTTCTTCTGTCCATTTTCCATTGGGTTGTTTTTGTTGTTGTTATTGAGTGCATGAGCTGTTTGTATGTTTTGAAAATTTAGCCTTCGTCGTTGCATTGTTTGCAAATATTTTGTCCCATTTTGCAGACTGTCTTTTCATTTTGTTTACAGTTTCCTTTGCTGTGCAAAAGCTTGTAAATTTGATTAGGTCCCATTTACTTTTGCGTTTATTTCTATTGCCTTGGGAGACTGACCTAAGAAAACATTGGTGCAACTTATGCCAGAGAGTGTTTTGCCTATGTTCTCTTCTAGGAGTTTTATGGTATCATGCTTTTTTAAGTCTTTAAGTCATTTTGAGTCTTATTTGTTCTAGTTCTATGGAATATGTCATCAGTTCAGTTCAGTTGCTCAGTCGTGTCCGACTCTTAGTGACCCCATGAACCACAGCACGCCAGGCCTCCCCGTCCATCACCAACTCCCGGAGTTCACTCAAACTCATGTCCATCGAGTCGGTGATGCCATCCAGCCACCTCATTCTCTGTCGTCCCCGTCTCCTCCCACCCCCAATCGCTCCCAGCATCAGAGTCTTTTCCAGTGAGTCAACTCGTCACACGAGGTGGCCAAAGTATTGGAGTTTCAGCTTCAGCATAAGTCCTTCCAATGAACACCCAGGATTGATCTCCTCTAGAATGGACTGGTTGGATCTGCTTGCAGTCCAAGGGACTCTCAACAGTCTTCTCCAGTTCAAAAGCATCAATTCTTCGGCGATCAGCTTTCTTCACAGTCCAACTCTCACATCCATACATGACCACGGGAAAAACCATAGCCTTGACTAGACGGACCTTGGTTGGCAAAGTAATGTCTCTGCTTTTTAATATGCTATCTAGGCTGGTCATAACTTTCCTTCCAAGGAGTAAGCGTCTTTTAATTTCATGGCTGCAATCAGCATCCGCAGTGATTTTGGAGGCCAAAAATATAAAGTCTGACATGGTTTCCACTGTTTCCCCATCTATTTCCCAAGAAGTGATGGGACCAAATGCCATGATCTTCGTTTTCTGAATGTTGAGCTTCAAGCCAACCTTTTCACTCTCCTCTTTCACTTTCATCAAGAGGCCTTTGAGTTCCTCTTCACTTTCTGCCATAAGGGTGGTGTCATCTGCATATCTGAGGTTATTGATATTTCTCCCAGCAATCTTGATTCCAGCTTGTGCTTCTTCCAGCCCAGCGTTCCTCATGATGTGCTCTGCATATAAGTTAAATAAGCAGGGTGACAATATACAACCTTGACGTACTCCTTTTCCTATTTGGAACCAGTCTGTTGTTCCATGTCCAGTTCTAACTGTTGCTTCCTGACCTGCATACAGATTTCTCAAGAGGCAGGTCAGGTGGTCTGGTATTCCCATCTCTTTCAGAATGTTCCACAGTTTATTGTGATCCACACAGTCAAAGGCCTTGGCATAGTCAATGAATCAGAAATATATGTTTTTCTGGAACTCTCTTGCTTTCTCCATAATCCAGTGGATGTTGGCAATTTGATATGTCATAGATAATTTGATAGGAATCACATTAAATTTGTAAATTGTTGTGGTTAGTCTGGCCATTTTAACAATATTAATTCTTCCAATCCAAGAGTATGGGCTATCTTTCCATTTCTCTGAATCATCTTCAGTCCTTCATCATTATTTTATAGGTCTCAGCATATGCCTTTACCTCCTTGGTTTTGTTTATTCTTAAGTATTAACTTTTTAAATGTGATTTCCAAAGGATTTTTTTTAAACTTTCTGACATCTTATTGTTAGTGTAAAGAAATGCAACCAATTTCTGCATGTTAATCATATCCTGCTACCTTGCTGCCTGCTACCCTGCTGAATTCATTTATCGGTCCTATTAGTTTTTGTGTGGAGTTTTTAGGGTTTTCTACACACAGCATCACATCTTCTGCATATAATGACAGTTTACCTCTTCCCTTTCAATCTGGAGACCTTTCATTTCTTTTCTTTTGATTGCTGTGATGAGGACTTGAGTAATGGAAAATCTTAACTTTGATGTACTTGAGTTTATCAATCTTTCCTTTAAAATTAGTACTTTAAGAGTTGCTTAACAATTCTTCCCCACCATGAGTTTGCTTCTGAAAACGTTAGTTTTAATTTTCATGTTAATATTTTGCCTGGAATTGATCTTTGCATGGAGTAAATCAGGGTCCAATGTCCTTCTTCCCTCCATCTCGCTCTTCCTTATTTCCTTCCCTCCCTCCCTTTCACTCCTTCCTCTCTCTTTGCTGTATTAAATACACTGTCCCAGCACCATTTATTTAAGAGACTCTTCACTACAACCCAAAAGTGACAATTCTATGAATTTCAAATATCCATATACAGATGAATCTGTTTATGGGATATCTATCCTTTCCATTGGCCTACTAATTTTTCTCTGCACTATAAGCTCATATTTTAATCACTATAATTTTATAATAAGTCTTGACATCTGGAACAACCAGCCTCTCTTTTTTATTTCTAAAAGTCTCTTCACTATATCTCAGTTCAGTTCAATTTATACTCTCAGTCGTGTCCGACTCTTTGACACCATAAATCGCAGCATGCCAGGCCTCCCTGTTCATCACCAATTCCCGGAGTTTACCCAAACTCATGTCCATCGAGTCGGTGATGCCATCCAGCCATCTCATCCTCTGTTGTCCCCTTCTCCTGCTGCCCCCAATCTTTCCCAGCATCAGGGTCTTTCCCAATGAGTCAGGTCTTCACATCAGATGGCCAAAGTATTGGAGTTTCAGCTTTAGATTCAGTCCTTCCAATGAACACCCAGGACTGATCTCCTTTAGGATGGACTGGTTGGATCTTGCAGTCCAAGGGACTCTCAAGAATCTTCTCCAACACCACAGTTCAAAAGCATCAATTCTTTGGCACTCAGCTTTCCTTATAGTCCAACTCTCACATCCATACTTGACCACTGGAAAAACCATACCTTTGACTAGATGGACCTTGGTTTGCAAAGTAATGTCTCTGCTTTTTAATATGATATCTAGGTTGGTCATAACTTTCCTTCCAAGGAGTAAGTGTCTTTTAATTTCATGGCTGCAGTCACCATCTGCAGTGATTTTGGAGCCCCCCAAAATAAAGTCTGACACTGTTTCTACTGTTTCCCCATCTATTTCCCATGAAGTAATGGGACCAAATGCCATGATCTTTATTTTCTGAATGTTAAGCATTAAGCCAACTTTTTCACTCTCCTCTTTCACTTTCATCAAGAGACTTTGTAGTTCCTCTTCACTTTCTGCCATAAGGGTGGTGTCATCTGCATACCTGAGGTTATTGATATTTCTCTCGACAATCTTGATTCCAGCTTGTGCTTCTTCCAGCCCAGCATTTCTCATGATGTACGCTGCATATAAGTTAAATAAGCAGGGTGACAATATACAACCTTGACGTACTCCTTTTCCTATTTGGAACCAGTCTGTTGTTCCATGTCCAGTTCTAACTGTTGCTTCCTGACCTGCATATAAGTTTCTCAAGAGGCAGGTCAGGTGGTCTGGTATTCCCATCTCTTTCAGAATTTTCCACAGTTTATTGTGATCCACACAGTTAAAGGCTTTGGCATAGTCAATGAAGTAGAAATAGATATTTTTCTGGAACTCTCTTGCTTTCTCCATGATCCAGCGGATGTTGGCAATTTGATCTCTGGTGCCTCTGCCTTTTCTATAACCTGCTTGAACATCTGGAAGTTCACGGTTCACATATTGCTGAAGCCTGGCTTGGAGAATTTTGAGCATGACTTTACTAGCGTGTGAGATGAGTGCAATTGTGCGGGAGTTTGAGCATTCTTTGGCATTCCCTTTCTTTCGTATTGGAATGAAGACTGACCTTTTCCAGTCCTGTGGCTGCTGAGTTTTCCAAATTTGCTGGCATATTGAGTGCAGCACTTTCACAACATCATCTTTCAGGATTTGAAATACTTCAACTGGAATTCCGTCACCTCCACTAGCTTTGTTTGTAGTGATGCTTTCTAAGGCCCACTTGACTTCACATTCCAGGATGTCTGGCTCTAGGTGAGTGATCACACCATCGTGATTATCTTGGTCGTGAAGATCTTTTTTCTACAGTTCTTCTGTGTATTCTTGCCACCTCTTCTTAATATCTTCTGCTTCTGTTAGGTCCATACCATTTCTGTCCTTCATTGAGCCCATCTTTGCATGAAATGTTCCCTTGGTATCTCTAATTTTCTTGAAGCGATCTCTAGTCTTTCCCATTCTGTTGTTTCTCTCTATTTCTTTGCATTGATTGCTGAGGAAGGCTTTCTTATCTCTCCTTGCTATTCTTTGGAACTCTGCATTCAGATGCTTATATCTTTTTCATTTCTCTTCTTTTCACAGCTATTTTTAAGGCCTCCTCAGATGGCCATTTTGCTTTTTCTGCATTTCTTTTCCATTGGGATGGTCTTGATCCTTGTCTCCTACACAATGTCACAAACCTCTGTCCATAGTTCATCAGGCACTCTAACAGATCTATTAGATCTTAAATCTATTTCTCACTTCCACCCTGTGATCATAAGGGATTTGATTTAGGTCATACCTGAATGGTTTAGTGGTTTTTCCTACTTTCTTCAATTTAAGTCTGAATTTGGCAGTAAGGAGTTCATGATCTGAGCCACAATCAGCTCCCGGTCTTGTTTTTGCTGACTGTATAGAGCTTCTCCATCTGTGGCTGCAAAGAATATCATCAGTCTGATTTCGGTGTTGACCATCTGGTGATGTCCATGTGTAGAGTCTTCTCTCATGTTGTTGGAAGAGGGTGTTTGCTATGACCAGTGCGTTCTCTTGGCAAAACTCTATTAGCCTTTGCCCTGCTTCATTCCGTACTCCAAGGCCAAATTTGCCTGTTACTCCACGTCTTTCTTGACTTCCTATTTTTGCATTCCAGTCCCCTATAAAGAAAAGGACATCTTTTTTGGGTGTTAGTTCTAAGAGGTCTTGTAAGTCTTCATAGAACCATTCAACTTCAGCTTCTTCAGCATTACTGGTTGGGGCACAGGCTTGGATTACTGTGATATCGAATGGTTTGCCTTGGAAACGAACAGAAATCATTCTGTCGTTTTAAGATTGCATCCGAGTACTGCATTTCGGACTCTTTTGTTGACCATGATGGCTACTCTATTTCTTCTAAGGGATTCCTGCCCACAGTGGTAGATATAATGGTCATCTGAGTTTAATTCACCCATGTTAGTCCATCTTAGTTCGCTGATTCCTAGAATGTCGATATTCACTCTTGCCATCTCCTGTTTGACCACTTCGAATTTACCTTGATTCATGGACCTAACATTCCAGGTTCGTATGCAATATTGCTCTGTACAGCATCGGACCTTGCTTCCAATACCAGTCCCATCCACAACTGGGTGTTGTTTTTGCTTTGGCTCCATCCCTTCATTCTTTCTGGAGTTATTTCTCCACTGATCTCCTGTAGCATATTGGGCACTTACCGAACTGGGGAGTTCCTCTTTCAGTATCCTATCATTTTGCCTTTTTTTACTGTTCATGGGGTTTTCAAGGCAAGAATACTGAAGTGGTTTGCCATTCCCTTCTCCAGTGGACACATTCTTTCAGACTTCTCCACCATGACCCACCTGTCTTGGGTGGCCCCACACGGCATGCCTCAGTTTCATTGAGATAGACAAGGCTGTGGTCTGTGTAATCAGATTGACTAGTTTTCTGTGATTATGATTTCAGTGTGTAGGCCCTCTGAGGCCCTCTTGCAACACCTACCATCTTACCTGGGTTGCTCTTACCTTGGACGTGGGGTATCTCTTCACGGTTGCTCCAACTACATAGCCGCTGCTCCTTATCTTGGATGAGGGGTATCTCCTCATGGCTGCCCCTCCTGATCTTGAACATGGAGTAGCTCCTCTCGGCCCTCCTGTGCCCATGCAGCCGCCGTTCCTTGGATTTGGGGTTGCTCCTCTCAGCCGCCGCCCCTGACCTCGTACGATGGCTCCTATCACTATATCTGGCCTTTTCTATTTTTATATAAATTCAACAATGACCTTATCAAATTCAGATTTAATTGTGATTGCACTAAATCAATAGATATATCAGTTAGGTAGGAACTGACATTTTTATCCTATTGAGTCTTCTAATTCATGAATATGGTACTCTATTACTTTTATTTTTCTGACTCTTGATAATATTTTACAATTTCCCCCCTGGAGGATTACATATCTTTTGTTGCTTTTTTAATGCTGTTATAAATAGAACCTTTTATTTTCTGTATGTTTCTTGATGATACACAGAAATATAATTTACTTTTATATTTTTTTATCTAGGAGCCTGATTAAGATCTTTTATTCTAAACATTTCAGTTGTGGGGGGTTTCCTATACACATAAGGGTTCTATCTGTGAAAAATGATTTTCCTTCTTTTCAAAACTTCCAATTTTCTTATATTATTGCACCAAGACCCCCCACCCAGTAAAATTCTGAAGAGAAACGAGAATAGTCGGCATCCAGTTTATCTCTCCATTTATTTATGTCTTTTAAAATTTCTCTGTGATATTTTGTACTTCTCAGGGTATAAAGCTGTTTACATACTTTGTCAGATGTATCTCTAAAGTATTTAAAATAATTTATGCGATTTAAATGGGTTATTTAAAAATTCAATTTCTGATTGTTGCCAGCATATTGGAAACCAGTCAATTTTGTTATATTGAGCTCAGATCCTGCATTCTTTCTAAATTCATGTATTAGTTCTAGCAACTACTTTGTAGATCCAATCATGTTTTCCACATGGAGAATCTTGCTACTTGTTAAAAAAAAAAAAGTTATACTTCTTCCTTGCAATCTGGATTATTTCTATTTTCTCTAGTGTCTAATTGTACTAACTGAAACTTGCAGTACAATGTCAAATGGAAATAAACATTACAATTTTCATCACATATCATGTTAGCTGTGACCTTTTTCATAGATTTCCTTTATCGAGTTAAGAAAATTCCCTTGTATTTCTAGACACTTAGATTTCTTATTAAGAATAGGTGGTGCATTTTCTCGAATACTTTTTCTGAGACTATTCAATGCATTTAAAAAATTTTGTGTCTTTATATGTTCCATGGTGTATTTTCTTCATGGTTCTTGTATATGAGGTTTGTTGAGTTTTTTGAATCTCTCTCTCTCTACAGTTTTAATCAAACTTGGAAAATTTTCAGCCCTTTCTTCAAATGTTTTTTAGTATCTCCTTTTTTCTTCTCCAGAGATTCCAATTAGACATAATTAGGCCACTTGGATTTGTTCCAAAGCTCCCTGCTGCTCTTATCATTACTACTCTTATTTTCTTGGTTTTATTACTAGAAATCTAGTTTCTACTGCTATGTTTTCAACTCCTTCCTTCCAATGTCTAATCTGCCATCTATTCCCTTCAGGGTATTTTTCATGTGACAAGTGGTAGGTTTCATCTTTAAGGTTTTCATTGGGTCTTTTATTTCTTCCAGATCTATTTTTTGAACATATGTAATATAGTCACAATAACTATTTTCTTTTTTAAAATTTTTATTTAATTTTGGCTCTGGTGATCTTTGTTGCTGTACACAGGCTATCTCAAGTTGCAACATGTGGGGCCTCCCCTCTAGTTGTGGTATGCGGGTTTCAATTGCAGTGGCTCCTCTTGTGGAGCACAGGCTCTAAGGTACACGGGCTCCAGCAGTTGTGGTGCAGGCTCTAGAGTGTGGGCTCAGGAGCTGTGGCACACAGTTCCAGGTGCCCATCTTCCAAGACCAGGGATTGAACCTATGTCCCCTGCATTGGCAGGTGGACACCCGACCACTGGACCACCAAGGAAGTCCAATAACTTTGTTCTAATTGAAATCTCTCAAAAGCCTCTTGATGAAAGTGAAAGAGGAGAGTGAAAAGGTTGGCTTGAAGCTCAACTTTCAGAAAACAAAGATCATGGCATCTGGTCCCATCACTTCATGGGAAATAGATGGAAAAACAGTGGAAACAGTGTCAGACTTTGTTTTTTTGGGCTCCAAAATCACTGCAGATGCTGATTGCAGCCATGAAATTAAAAGACGCTTGCTCCTTGGAAGGAAAGTTATGACCAACCTTGATAGTATATTAAAAAGCAGAGACATTACTTTGCCAACCAAGGTCCGTCTAGTCAAGGCAATGGTTTTTCCCATGGTCATGTATGGATGTGAGAGTTGGACTGTGAAGAAAGCTGATCGCCAAAGAATCGATGCTTTTGAACTGTGGTGTTGGAGAAGACTCTTGAGAGTCCCTTATACTGCAAGGAGATCCAACCAGGCCATTCTAAAGGAGATCAATCCTGGGTGTTCATTGGAGGGACTGATGCTAAAGCTGAAACTGCAATACTTTGGCCACCTCATGCGACGAGTTGACTCACTGGAAAAGACTCTGATACTGGAAAAGACTCTGATGCTGGGAAAGGTTGGGGGCGGGAGGAGAAGGGGACGACGGAGAATGAGATGGCTGGATGGCATCACCGAGTCTGTGGACATGAGTTTGAGTGAACTCCGGGAGTTGGTGATGGACAGGGAGGCCTGGCGTGCTGTGATTCATGGGGTCGCGGAGAGTCGGACACGACTGAGCGACTGAACTGAACTGAAATCTCTGAACTAACTATAGTTTACATGCAGTTTAAAGAAATAGAGATCCTAGATACATTTTATTCAGTTACACCGTTAGTATTTTGCAAAACTATGGTACAATCAATATCACAACCAGGAATATTGGCATTGACATAATCCATCTCTTTTTCAAATTTCCCCAAGTTCTCATCCACCAACTGTATGGATCTGGGTAAGCAGTTCTCCAGTTTCATCACATACATGTTCATGTATTCATCACGAAAGTCAGAGTAAAGAACCGGCCCATCACCACAAGCATCCACCAACTTGCTTTTTTGTAAACACACTCATTCCTGTTCCCTGACATACACTGATGATCTTCTCTAAGTTTTTGTTACTTTGGAAATATTATGCTAATGGAATCATATAGTAACTAACATTTTGAAATTGGCTTTTTTAAAAAATGGACATAATTCTCTGAAGAGTCATCCAAGTTGTTCTGTGTATCAGCAGTGTTCCTATCATTGCTGAGTAGTATTCCATCAGGTAGATGTACCAGTTTTATTTAACCATTCACCTGCTGAAGAAACTGAGTTGGTTTTTTTTTTTTTTTTTTTTTACAGATTTTGGCTATAGCAAATAAATCTGCTATGAGCAGTTCTGTACATGTTTTTGAGAAAATGTAAGTTTTAATTGTTCCTTAGATAAATGCCTGATATATCTGGGTCAGTGCATAGCAGGTAGATGTAGCTTCATAAGAAACTGCCAAATTTACAATCCCTTCAACAAGATATCCACAATCTGGTTTCTGTGCACTCTCATCAGCATTTGCTGGTGTCTCTATTTTTTATTTCATTGCTTCTGATAGGTGTGTGGTGATATCACATTGTAATTCAATTTGCATTTCCAACAGCTAAGGATTTTAAGCCCCTTTTCATGTACATATTTGATATCTGTATATTCTCTCTGGTGAAATATCTATCATGTCTTCTACCTATTTCTGATTAGACTGATTTTACTGTTGAGTTTTGAGAGTTCTTTATATATTCTAGATATTAATTAGTCCTCCGTTGGACTGTAGTTGTCTTGCAGTGTCTTGTCTGGTTTTAGTATCAGGATAACGGTAGCTTTGTAAATCAATTTGGGAGCATTCTGTCCTCTTCAACTTTTTGGAATAGTTCAAGAAGATAGGATTTAGATTTCCTTCAGATGTTTGCTATAATTCTCTGTGAAGCCGCATGGTTCTCAACTCATTTGCTGGCAGTTTTTAAAGCTATGAATTCAATTTTACTACCGGTGATCTCTCTTCTGTTGTCTTTTTTCTTGACTTGTTGTTAATTGGTTGTTTTTTCTAGAAACTGGTCCACTTCTTTTAGGTTGTCCAACTTTTTGGCATATAACTGCTTACAAGCAGTCCCTCATGATTTTTTGTGTCTCTGTGGTATCAGTTACTACTGCTTCTCTTTCACTTCTTTTTTGGGTCCTCTCTTCTCCTCAGTGAGTCTGGCCAGAGGTTTGTTAATTTTATTCCTTAAAAAAAAAATCCAGCTCTTGGTTTTATTGAATTCTTCTATTATTTAATTTGTATTATTTATTTACTCTCTGCTTTATTATTTCCTTCTGATGATGATTTTAGGTTTTGTTATTCTAATTCTTTTAGGTGGTAGGTTAGGTTGCTCACTTGGGATTTTTCTTACTTTTTGATGAAGGCCTCTATTGCTATGAACTTCCCTTTTAAGACTGCTTTTGTTTCATCCCAAAGATATTTATATGGCTATCACTGTCTCAAGGTGTTTTTAAGTTTCCCAATTTCATTATTCAACCACTGGTTTTTTATTAACATGTTAGTTATTCTTCATGTAATCATTTTTTCTTGTTTCTCTTTCTGTGGTTTCTGTTTTTATGCTGTTGTGGTCAGAAATGACTGAAATGACTTCTATCCTCTTTAATTTGTTCAGGCTTCTTTTACGCCCTTGTATGTTGTCTATCTTAGACAACTGTTCCATGTGCACTTGAAAAAACATGTGTTCTGTTGCTTGAGGACGTAATCTCCTTTAAAGTCTAATTGTGCTATTGTTTCATTTAGGATCTCTGTTGTTTTATTTTCTTCCTGGAAGTTCTGTCTGTTGAATGTCAGTGGAGTGTTAACATCACCTACTGTTATTGTAGTCTTGTCAATTTTTCCCTTTAAGTCCATTGATACTGGTTTTATAAACTTAACCTAGATAGCATATTAAAAAGCAGAGACATTACTTTGCCAACAAAGGTCCGTCTAGTCAAGGTTATGGTTTTTCCCGTGGTCATGTATGGATGTGAGAGTTGGACTGTGAAGAAAGCTGAGTGCCAATGAATTGATGCTTTTGAACTGTGGTGCTGGAGAAGACTCTTGAGAGTCCCTTGGACTGCAAGGAGATCCAACCAGTCCATTCTAAAGGAGATAAGGCCTGGGTGTTCATTGGAAGGACTGATGCTAAAGCTGAAACTCCAATACTTTGGTCACCTCACGCATCGAGTTGACTCACTGGAAAGAGAGTCTGATGCTAGGAAGAATTGCGGGTGGGAGAAGACAGGGACGACAGAGAATGAGATGGCTGGATGGCATCACTGATTCGATGGACATGAGTTTGAGTGAATTCCAGGAGTTGGTGATGGACAGGGAGGCCTGGCATGCTGTGATTCATGGGGTCGCAAAGAGTCGGACACGACTGAGCGACTGAACTGAACTGAATAGGGGGGCATGTATGTTAAATAATGTAATATCTTCTTCTTGTATTGATTAGTTTAGGATTATGTAGTGTCCTTTATCTTTATGACCTTTAAATTCTGCTTTGTCTGACAAGATTATTGCTACCCTCACTTTCACGTCATTTCCATTTGCATGAAATATCATTTCCATCCCATGATTTATATCTGACTCAGCTTGCTGTATACCAGAAATACAACATTGTAAATCAACAATATTTCACTTTTAAAAAACAAATGTGTTTACTTTCCAAAAATTTTGGGATTTTACTGCTTCTCTGTGTGACTCTCTCCATTCTGGAACTCTATATTGCAAATTCTGGCTGCTTCCCCTCTCTGAATTCTAACTTCTATACACTTTCAATTTAGGGAGATTCTGGAGTTATTTTTACGAGTCCCCTTTGGTGAGTTATTTGTATGGCCTCCATCCTATTTTTATACAGTACTCTTGGGCAATCACAGGTTTAATCATTTGTTTCCTTTTGTTGTCTGTTACCCACTGTCTGAGAAGCACTGCTTCACGTTTTTTGTCCACCTTTTGAATGATTAAAGGTGGCAAGGTAAATCTCCTGTCTTTTACTTATGGCCAGCAGTGGAGTAAAAATTCATTTTGTCCATTCATCAGACATCCTTATCATTTACATAATTTGGAATGACAATTATTTTCTATTAGCCCACTGAAGGTACCATTTCACTGTTTCACTGCTACTGTTGAAAAGCCAAGAGTCAGTCTTTTAACGTTCCTTTGAAGCACAGTATTATCTTTTTATTTTCAACTTCTTTTATGATTCTTCTTGTCTTCTGTTTTACACGTTTGAAGTCACCAGGCAAGCATCTCTTACTCTATCCTCCTTGAAATTCATTATTCATCCGCAATCTGTGGATCAGTTTTCCAATTGTTCAGAAAAGTGCTCAGCCTTTATCTCTATGAATAACTCTACCCCTTTGTTTTTTCTAGGACTCTAATCAAACATACACTAAACATTCTCACTGAATTTCTTTCCTTCTCTTGTATACATTCCATCTTTTTCTGTGTGTGCTTTATTATGGATAATTGCTTCCCGTTTGTTAATTCTCTTTCCTGCCATGTATACTGTGCTGCTAAGCATGTTCACTCACTTTCAAAACTTTGATTATTCTATTTTTCATTTAAATGAATTCTATTTGGTTCTTCAGGTCTACATTACTGTTGTTTTACAACACATATCTGATAATTCCAAATCTAAAGTCTGTGCATATCCTGTTCCTATAATTCCCCACTTACATTGCCTTAATTTCTTCTGTACCATTATATCCTTAACTCTGTATTCACTGCTCTTACATTTTTAATTGTTTTACAAGACACAAAATAAATATGCTTTCCTTCAGAGAGCTGCTGGAATGACTTCTGCTAGGTTCATGGACCACTACCAGTTGGGAAACACCTCAAACCATATTTGAGTCTAAATTCCCCAATCCACCCAAATTTTGGTGCTCAAGATACAAAAGCAATCGAGGGCTAGTCTGTAGCTACAACTCTGAGGGGATCTCTGGTCCTTTTCTCTTCTCTTCTGACAGTCCCTGAGTTTGGGGGTCTCCTTGAGCTTTCTGGAGCCTCACCTTGACATGGAATTTCCTACAGGATCCTCCAACATGATGGATACTTGACCACACTTTTGCCCCTTTAATCTATGAGTCTGTTCTACTACCCAAGAGTGAGGCACTGGACATATACTCCAGGCAAAAGTGCCCACTTTCTCTTAAATATTGTATTCATCTCTGGGGTTGAGGCTTTCTCCAAAGCGCTGGCCTTCCATCATCTTACCTCACCTGTTCTCAAGTGTGTATGAAACACACACATACATAAGCAGTCTGGAAAGATCCATTAGTAAAGTTATAAAGGGTGGAGTACATGCTAATTTAAGGATAAAAAGCCAACTTTATTTAGCACTTAAAAGTTTTTTTGTATCAGTTCAGTTCAGTCGCTCAGCTGTGTCTGATTTTTTGTGACCCCATGGACTACAGCATGCCAGGCTTCCCTGTCGATCACCAACTCCTGGAGTTTGCTCAAACTCACATTCATTGAGTAGATGATGCCAATCCAACGATCTCCTTTGTCATCCCCTTCTCTGCCTGCCTTCAATCTTTCCCAGCATCAGGGTCTTTTCCAATGAGTCAGTTCTTCACATCAGGTAGGCAAAGGACTGCAGCTTCAGCTTCAACATCAGTCCTTCCAATGAATATTCAGGACTGATTTCCTTTAGGACCGACTGGTTGGATCTCTTTGCAGTCCAAGGGATTATCAAGAGTCTTCTCCAACACACAGTTCAAAAGCATCAATTCTTCAGCACTCAGTTTTATTTATAGTACAACTTTCACATCTATACAGGACTACTGGAAAAACCATGGTTTTGACTATACAGACCTTTGCTGTCTAGGTTGGTCATAGCTTTTCTTCCAAGGAGCAAGCATCTTTTCATTTCATGGCTGCAGTTACTGTCTGCAGTGATTTTGAAGCCCAAGAAAATAAAGTTTATCACTGTTTATATTGTTTTTCCCTCTATTTGCCATGAAGTGATGGGACCAGATGCTACGATCTTCGTTTTCTGAATGTTGAATTTTAAGCCAACTTTTTCACTTTCCTCTTTCACTTTCCTTAAGAGGCTCTTTAATTTCTCTTCACTTGTTGCCATAAGGGTGGTGTCATCTGCATATCTGAGGTTATTGATTATTTTTCCCGACAATCTTGATTCCAGCTTCTGCTTCATCCACCCTGGCATTTCGTATGAGATATTCTGCATTTAAGTTAAATAGGCAAGGTGACAATATACAGCCTTGACGTACTCCTTTCCCAATTTGGAACCAGTCCTTTGTTCCATGTCCAGTTCTAATCATTGCTTCTTGACCTGAATACAGGTTTTGCAGGAGGCAGGTAAGGTATTCTGAATACCCATCTCTTTAAAAACTTTCCAGCTTGTTGTGATCTACAAGTCAAAGGCTTTAGCATAGTCAATGAAGCAGAAATAGATGTTTTTCTGGCATTCTCTTGCTTTTTCTATGATCCAATGGATGTTGGCATTTTGATCTCTGGTTCCTCTGCCTTTTCTAAATCCAGTTTGAACATCTGGAAGTTCTTGGCTCACATACTGTTGAAGCCTGGCTTGGAGAATTTTGAGCATTCCTTTGCTAGCGTATGAGATGTGTGCGTGTGATTCTTTTAAACAGAGAGGTAAATTAGAATAGTGTGCTATTCCCAGAAACAGGACATTTCCATAGAGTTCTTTTATGTATTAATGCTAAGTATACTGCTTCCTATTGAATCTATTTCTTTTCACTCTTTAGAGAAGATAAATTTTAAAAGAATGTGTAACTAACAGCACAGGGTAAAGACAGGAACTGATCTGACTGTAGCCATCTATATAAGTGGAATTTATTCATGTGACAATGCAGTGCCCTTGGATGTGAAATGCAGGTAACAGTAAATTATTCTGATAGCTATTGCTTGCTCTATCATTCTATGAATCTACAGATGCTTCAGCACTTCTATAACACCTACAGCAGACCATACTTAACAATAAAAACCCTCTTTCCCACTGGTACAGACATTTCTGTAATAACAGCCTATATCCACTCACTACCAACTGACTGAAGATGCCACATATCCTATCATTACTCCTATAGATGACATCTTTTGAAACATGACCAAACAACTCTTTCTACTGTGTTATACTACCACTTGCTTTTCGAGGTTAGGTTAAGAGTTTAAAACAACTCACAGACAAATCATTCTCATCATTCATGACTGTAGAGAATTAAAGTATAGAATTCAGATATTCTTCTATTGAAAAAAAAAAGGAAATCTTCAGGTAAAATGATCAAGAGTATTCTAAGTTATTTGTAAAAGCACCCTATTGAATATAGTGCTAATAAATAAAAGACAACCAACAGTGTACTTCAGGTCGATAATAAAAATTTAATAGTAACATCATAAAATAAACAAACATATAAAAATCAAGTATTTAGTTCTGGATGTTAGAAATAATATACATAATAAATTCAGCAGAGTACTGATAGTGCTGCAAGATAAGATTTTATGGTTCAAATTATATTTTATGTCAATCAGACTGTTTTGTTCTCAGGGTTTCCAATATTCTGCTTTTATTACAAAAAGCATCTGAGCTTCAGACATCTCTAATGATGTAATACCTGGCATACTGCCACTGAAGCTGTGTGACCACTGTCTTAATGATCGAATTAAATCTCCTCATAATGTAATTAAAAGAGGTGAACATTTCCCCACTTTGGAATAGTAGTTACCAAAACTGTCACAGTGTCAAAATAAAAATGATTCCTTTTTCCTTTTGAATTTCAATTAAAAAGCACATGCATGAGAGAAAGTTGAAAACAAAAAGGGCAACTTAATGCTATATGCTAGGTCAATGCTCAAGTCCACAGACTAAGTTTAAAGGTAAACTTCCTGGTTCTGGTCCTCAAGTAAAAATGGAACTAATGAACCACCTTCTTAATTATCAGGAAACACATGTTAGCTATTCTTTTATAATCAAACCTTTCAATGATTTCTAAGACTCTTTCGGTATCCTGTTTTGGTTGAGCTAGTTCAGGAGACACACTGGTTGAAAAAGGATTGAGAAAATATGTTTTAAAGCTGAAAGTTTCATCTTTGACAAATAAAGATTTAAATATAGCCCTTGAAAAGGTTATTTAACCCAGAATTGCTGGACATGACAAGTAGACAGAAAAAAAGAGCCACGCTTAAACGCATAAATGAAAAACTGTTGGTAGGTCTTTCAAAACAGAAGTAATTCTTCCAACTCAAAGACATCTGCTGAAAGTCAAAGTTAGCCTGCTACATGATTCATCTTCTTCAAAGCCACTGAGTCAGGTCAGGATCACTGTGTCTTAAAACTTTGGTTGGATGACTTAATAAAACACATATTCTGTAAGAAGTAACTATAACTCAACAAACAAAATAGATATAAAACTAGAATCTTAATTGAAAAATGGCATGTTTCTCCATCATTTTCATGCAGTCAGCATGCCCATCTGAAATTTAGTATTTCATTTGTAAAAACTGCTACATTTCCCACTGAATCTCGTTCTTCTGATGAACCAAAATTTAAATGCTTTCATTCAGCTGATGGTTAACAAAAGTTCTGAGGATTATTCATCATTATCTGTAGAAAAAGGAAAAAAATTTAACTCACTCGCTGAAAATCAAGCTCTATGTATTTACTTGGTAAAAAAGTCATTTTTTGGTCACGCTAAAGAAAAAGAGCCTTAATGTATGGAGTTTTTATAATATCACACACTCCTTATAAAACATGCAAACAATACAATAAAGAATTAAGTGGGAAGCAAAAATCACCTATAAGCCGAAGACAACCAGGGCTAATAATTTTATATAAAACTTTCCAGATTGCTTTACTCTGCATATACAAATATGCTTTAAAAAATTACAACAACGCAGTTGTGAGACACAACCTTTTGCCTTTAAAACACATAATGGATGGAAAGATGGATAAATAAGCGATAAAGGAAGATTATAAAATGCTAATGGCAGAATCTAGGTGGTGGACATATGTGTGGTAACTATAAAGCTGTTTCAACATTTTTGTATCATAAAAATTTTACAATAAAGCATTGAAAAAGAATAAACTATGGGTAAGTTCCATAACAGTTTCAATGACTGTGTAGTATTTTTTGGATATAGTGTATTTAAATTAACCATTTGTATTTAAAGACACTGTGGTTATCTCCAATTTTTCATTAGCCTAAACAATACTAAGGAATAAATTAAACAGGCTGCTTAATTTAACCTGAAGGATGAAGAGTCTGAATATGAACAGAACTAGTTTGATACTCTCCACAGAGTCACTCAAGTAAGATCATTTTTCTGGCCTCATGCCATTAACTTCCACATGCCATATTATGGAAAGGGCCCCACGAGATCCAAATATTGTAAAAGTTACTGAGAATGCTTTCAGTCTATTATAGGACTGTTTCATAAAATGGAGTTCAAGATCTCAAATAAGTCAAGAATATACAAGTGTCAGATAATGTTTATATTTTCATTTTGATAAAAATAATTATTCATATATAGAAAAAAACCACATGTTCCATAACAGTAAGTCACAACGGACAGACATTTTCAAAGACTAAGACGAGTTTTTCACTGAGGTCTATGGACTTAGATTCTTGGAGTCTGAAGAAGTATTTTCCTTTTTAGAGGAATTCACATGTTACTTCAGTTGGAGGAACACTATCATAGTTTGCTCTTTTCAAGAATCACTGGACATTTTTCCATGTTTCAATTCCAGGAAACGCTGTCCTCTGAGTGACACAGTTTGTCTCAAGTACTTAATTAGGCTAATTAATTAGGTTTTCTGCTTTGCTATCAAGATCAGCACCAAACTGGTGAATTATTTTCCCAAACTGTAGAGATTCCTTGACTATGAGCTTGTGTTCCTACTTCAACTTGGCTTAATATTATATTGCTTGCACTCATTTGCCTAATATGTTGACTTTTCCAAACACTTGTTTTTAACTTAATTTCATCTTCTTCTCTGTGTATGTATGTGTATATACGTATATATACGTATGTGCACACAGTGTACTATATATAATGTAGTCATACCTTTTTTGGCTGAACAAGATGGCATATAAATAAATCTTATGAAAATTTCTACTGCCAAATTAAGCATCAACATTTTAAATCCTCAGCTTCTGTCTACAAATCATGCCTTTAAAGTAATAATATTAATTTTGACAAATATTTTTAGAAATGAATTCTTGTCCAAAATGGGCTTCCCTTGTGGCTCAGCTCGTAAAGAATCTGCCTGCAATGCAGGAAACCTGGGTTTGATCCCTGGGTTAGGAAGATTCCCTGGAGAAGGGAAAGGCTACCCACTGTATAGTAATGGGGTTGCAAAAAGTTGGACACGACTGAGCTACTTTCACTTTCACTTTCTTGTTCAAAATATTCAGAATCAGCTTATAAATTCACTCATTACTGCATGATAAGATACTTAAAACAAAAAGATCACATTATTTATCTTGATTACCTACTTTATTTACTAAACTTGATTGCACGTAACTAAGTTTTTCTCAAAAAATTGAAAGCTCTCAGAATGTGTATCAAGAAAGACAATCAAAAGAATATGGTATGTAAGATGTCAGGGAATTTATGAAAGAAGTTTCAAGATATTTTGTGTAATGGAGTATCTTCATTAGAATAAGTCTGTATCTCTGCTTCGAAGACAGTAAATATTTATTTGGATACGTACATTCTTGTATTTTTTTCCCAAAGTGGTATTATTGTCCATCGACTTCTTTTTTTTAATAAAGAGATCCCTTAAATATCTATTGACAGGTTTCATAGCAACCACTGTGAGTATGAAACATGATTCTGTTTGTGCCTGTCTATCTGTGATAATTCTTAACTACTACATAATGAGGCACACAGGTAGCATGAACTGTTATAAAGGAAGTTGGTTTACATTCAATTGGTTCCTTGCTGCTAATGGCCTGAATGTCTCCCTGTCAGTTACTCTGTGGGCTTATGAAGAAAAGTAATGAAAATGCAGTGGGTTTTAAAGCTGTAAGAGTAACTGTACCTGAAAGATTTTCTAGTTTCAATTTAACAATACCTATTAGAATTTTAACAAGACTTTTACCTCCATTAAAGCAATTCAAGAAAGATTTTTTGCTGAGCTTATAGTCAATGTAAATAAGTTTACATAATTATAAAGTCTCTTCCAAAATAAAATACTCTTGAATTCTGATTTTAGCAAACTTAGTTTTTCACGAGTCCGAACACCACATATTTTAATAAAACCCTGCCTCTGAGATGTGTCATCTGAGCACTGCTCTGGACATGCAGTCCAGGTTCTCATGCCCTCATGCCCAAATGCCTCTGCTGTTTCCATCGAGTGCTCTCTCCCACCTTGCTATGGCTGGCAACACTCGGCACCATGGCCAGGCTTCTCACCACAGAGTGCTCTTTCCACTACCTCGTCCTTTCACTTTCCATCGAGTGCTCCTTGATAGAAGGAGCCATTTCCATTGAGTGCTCCCTCCCACCTCGCTACGGCTGGCAACACTCGGCACCATGGCCAGGCTTCTCACCACAGAGTGCTTCTTCCACTACATCGTCCTTTCACTTCTAAACCCTTCACTGGTTTCATACACGTGTCTTAAACATGTCACAGTGTCTCATCACAAAGACTAATTTTCCACAGGAAGCTCCTAGTATGGTCAGTCTATCCTAACACAGTAATTGCTGTTTTGTTCTTTTCCCCACAAGTCACATCCCCTACATCTCTTTTCATTTCTCCCAATCCAACCTACCTTCTCTAGCGGCTGCTGCTGCTGCTGCTAAGTCACTTCAGTCGTGTCTGACTCTGTGCGACCCCACAGACAGCAGCCTACCAGGCTCCCCTGTCCCTGGGATTCTCCAGGCAAGAACACTGGAGTGGGTTGCCATTTCCTTCTCCAATGTGTGAAAGTGAAAAGTGAAAGTGAGGTCGCTCAGTCATGTCCGACTCATAGCGATCCCATGGACTGCAGCCCACCAGGCTCCTCCATCCATGGGATTTTCTAGGCAAGAGTAATGGAGTGGCTTGCCACTGCCTTCTCCGAGTGGCTACTGCACTGAAAACATTTCAGAATGAGCATTTTATGTATGGCTTTACACCTTCTTTCCTATGCCTTTTTCCTAAGGAAATGGTACAACATGTAAGCAGACCATGCCCTTCACTGGCCACAAAAATGAAGTGCCAGGCATCCAGGATAAACACTCTGAAAACCCACCACAGTGCATGAGATGGGAGGTCATACTCCATTTGATAGCAAATGAAACAAATCTGAGACAAAATAAATCACTTCCCGTTACATGACCAGCTTGTCATAGAATCAGGACTATAACTCTGGTCTCTAGATTCAATGCTCTGCCACGACCAAGTGAAAGAGAAAAAATATTCTTTAATAATTTTTAATAAAGTCAACACATTCTGAGTGATTCTACAAGTAAATATTTTTGAAATATAAAAATGTTTTACACTCAAATCATGATAGATGAACTGCACTTACTGTCAACAGAAGACATTACATTTGGTACTATTAAGGAGAAATTTTATATATGTGTCTAAAAATTTAATTCCACCTCCTTGATAAGAAAGTATTCTAATTTCTAGAGTTGTCCAAAAAGGAGGCTTTTAAAAAATCTCAATTCAAATGCTACTTGCAAATTAAATTATTGACTTAAAAAACAGGCCAATAAAAGTTTATCCCAGAATCCAAGTAACTGTATCCTTATACAGTTCTTAAAAGTACTAGATATTAATATAATTCCAGTACAGATTTCACAAAATGCATGTGATATAATCTAATCAATTTACATTTGTCATTTAGTTTTTTGCACATTTATTTGAAACATAAGGATGTGAGGAAATCTTACCTTCTTGATAGGCTCCATCTGCCATGACTAAATGAAGAATCTTGGCATAAAGATGCTGATGTTCATTTCCCAAAATATTCTGAACTATTGTTGAACAAATCTCAATATTTTCATCTTCATCTTCATGAACAGCCTATACCAAATTTCCAAACATAAATATTTGAATGTTAACTTTCTCTAATTGGAGGCTTTGTTATTTCCAGTAAGTCTACTGATCAATAAAAATCACTGCCATTTCACTACTAATTCAAACACAGAATATTTCAAAATTAAATTAAATGTTTTAGCTGACATTTTACTTACCTTTATTTTTTCATAAACCTCAAAGAACTTTTCGAAGCCTATTTCCTGTTCCAGGTGAAGCCTCAGTTCCTCTAAATGATTAAAGACACTATCATATTCACATTCACTAGTTATCTCCCCATCACTGTTATCTAAAAAACATAAACAAAAAGAAGACATTTCATGATTTAAAAGACTGAATAAAATAATTCCTGCCATAACTGATTCCAGTCCCGTGATAAGGGAATACTGTCACTGGGACAGACTACTTGTACTTTCAATATAAAGTTTCTGTCACTATACTTGTCATGTATATAGGTAACCAATGTATGTGTATATAAATATCTTGATAATGATATTTTAGAAATGTTTTCTTTCACAGACACAAGCAGTAAATCAGGTTAAGAATAAAAACATTCTAAGAGATGTCAGCTATTTGAGTTTTTTAAAAAAGGAAAAAGCATACCCATATAGTCTATACTGAGGCAACCAATCCTAACTACTATTTTTAAAAACTTGATATTAAGTATGGGCAAAACATGAAAGAGCATGCAGATGACCTAAGATGCGTATCATAAAACTTGGAAGGCATCTAAAAAGGATTATGAATGCTTTATAAGTTTTATGTCATGTACATGCTCAACCAAGGTAATTTGAAAAATTCTAATAAAAGAAAAATTAATACAATATTATTCCTTTTCACATTATCTCTTCTTCCCAAATAAAGCATTGTTTAAATGCACAATTTTTCCGTGCATCTTAGGGCCAATGATATGAATAAGGAACTGCTTTCAAATCAAAAACAAGGTATCAGGGTTTTAAAAACTGCTTTTAGTTTAATCCTGCTGGTTGAGTACTATATGTGGAAGCCCTTTGTAAAACACAAACAGCTAAGGAAACTAAGTTACCATCTTTATTGCCAGGAAAATAAGTCAAGTGAAGGATAATAGAATAAAAATGCTTCCAAAAAGCATTTCCATACTTTGTTGTTGTTATTAGTTAGTCACTAACTCATGTCCAGTTCTTTGAGACCCCATGGACTATAATAGCCCACCAGGCTCCTCTGTCCATAGGGTTTCCCAGGCAAGAATACTGGAGTGGGTTACCATTTCCTTCTCCAGGGGATCTTCCTGACCCAAGGCTGGAACCCACGTCTCCTCCACTGGCAGGTGGGTTCTTTACCAATGAACCATATTTTAGTGGGAAAGAAATGGAGCAACGATGCATGCACACTGTGAGAAAGAGAGTGAACAAAAGTCAGGGATGCAGAGCAGAGTCAGACTTATTCAAGGTTGGAAGTGGCTCGTATCAGAGGTCAGAGAGAGACACTCTGTTTGACGTCAGGGCCATCACGCACCCGAGTGCCACTCCTCGTTGAGGGCGCTCTCGCTGCTGGGGTTGTCATCCTCCTCGCCCGCGTCCGTGCCATTGGCGGCCTGCTCAGCATCATCACTGGTCTTCAAGCCTGACTCCTCCTCTTCACTGTAGTCCTCCCCTGGCTGCTCCCGCAGCAGCTGCTCCATGGAGGCCTGGAGTTCCTGTAAGTCTGTGTCAGCCTCTTCAAACACACTGAAATTTAAAAATTACAATATCACCAAAACTTTTCTTTATTCTGAAATTTTACTTCAACTCAATATGCACACACTCCTTTCCACTTAAAAGTACTTGTTGTGATCTGAAAAACATCTATTAGTAGTATTTAACAAAGGAAATAAGTATTCACACAACTGATTAAACATACAACACATGTTCTGGAATACATAAGCCAAAAGATGGCTTATATAAAGCTGTCCTGATTCGTCAAAGAGAATCATGTAACTATCAACATTATTAATTCCTTAAGTTTTAAAAAATGTTTCAACATTTAAGGGCCAGACTAAATATTCTATTTTCATATAGTTTTAAAGGTTCAGCAAAATCTTGGTGTGGATGTATGATAGCTAAGCACCAGCCTCACTGGGGTGGGGGTGAGGGGGTCGTGCCCTCTTCTACTTTCATTCATTTACCAATGTGGAAATGAAGTGATTTACACAAGTAATATCTTACGTTCATATCATACCTTAATTTCTAAAGCGGTTTATCCTATTATTTAAATTTTATCCACACAAAACTCACTTTAGAAACATGAGAACTATGAATCAAAGTGCTCAAGTGACTTGTCAAAGCCACACAGTCAATTAGTGCTTAGGCCTTCTGCTCACTTCTACAAGACCCCAGAAACACTCAGCAACTCCATTCCTGAAGAGCTGCTCTCTCTCCTTGAGGCAAGCAAATGGAAAAACCTGTAGACTAAGAGTTAATTTGAGCGCTAGAGGCACGAAGTCCTCTGAAAGATGAGGGACCCATATTGAGGATTTCAACTTGCAGAAAAAGAATATTAAACAGAACACAAGGCTGATGAAGGCATTTCTTAAAGTTTAGACTGCAATGAAATAAACAAGTATTTACTGAAGAACTAAAATAATTTTATTATGAGACCTTAAACAAATCTTTCACTAACAGAAAAATGATTTTTAATGCAGAAATACCTTTATTTTGTACTTATGTGTACAAATGTCTACATTTTGACATTGCAGCAGCTACAGAAAAGCAAACGTCAAAATCTAATCAGAATGAGGAAGACAGAGAGTGTCTAATCTTTTGCATCATCCTTCTCAGAGCATTTAGCTTAGCATTTCATTATCATACTAACAAACCATGCACATCTGCTAGGTACCACTGCAGTCCAAGGGACTCTCAAGAGTCTTCTCCAAAACCACAGTTCAAAAGCATCAATTCTTCGGCACTCAGCTTTCTTTATGATCCAACTCTCACACCCATACATGATTACTTGAAAAACCATACCTATGACTAGAGAGACCTTTGTTTGCAAAGTAATGTCTCTGCTTTTTACTATGCTGTCTAGGTTGGTCATAGCTTTTCTTCCAAGGAGCAAGTATCTTTTCATTTCATGGCTGTAGTCACCATCTGCAGTGATTTTGGAGCCCAGGAAAATGAAGTTTGTCACTGTTTCTATTGTTTCCCCATCTATTTGCCATGAAGTGATGGGACTGGATGCCATGATCTTAGTTTTTTGAATGTTGAATTTTAAGCCAACTTTTTCCCTTTAATAAGATTAAGATCTTTTATGATACGAGCACTGAAAAAATTGTCTCGGGGACTTTAAAATCTGGTCCTGAATTTTCTTTGTAGTAGATTTCCTGGATAAATGACCATATAAAGTTTGGATCAAGAAATATGTTTCCCAAAGAAAAATGTCAAAGGAAATTTCCCTATATGTATATGGAGTAACTTTCTTGGAAAAAACTTAGTTTACAAATTTTCAAAATAAAATTAAAAGCTTCTAACTTTAATTTGAAAATAAAATTGTTATCAACCAGTAATTAAAAGAATATCCACAAATAAGCTATAGTGACTCAGATAGTAATTGATTACTTACAAAAACTTTTTGGAAAAATACTGTTACCCAGGATTTTGTCTACCACAGAGGTGCTGAAATGTTGCCCTGTTCTCCAACTGGCTTAATAAAAATACAACATAAAGTGCTTAATGAGTAACCATAGCCAAGCAGAAGCAAAGATAAAAAGGTGACTTTTCCTCTAAATTTTGAGGGTACCAGCTAAAATCTACAAAACTCTATGTGAAGAGTTGCTTGCTACGTTGCATGGCTTGTGGGATCTTAGTTTCCAACCAGGGATTAAACCTGGGCCCCTGGCAGTAAAAACGTGGAGTCCTAACCACTGGACCACCAAGGAATTCAAAAGTCAACCTTGAAGAGATGAAGTCTGGTTAGAAATTTAAAAAGTAACAGGCAAGCCTTAAGAAAAACAAAAACAGAAAACAAAATGTGTCAGATACAGTGGTCTTGGCTCAAGAATTATAGGGAGAAAAATTGTGAGACTGGTACCAAACTTTCAAACAGATCAAAACATACATTCTTTCTATGGAAAGGCAGAGGTAAAAAGGAGAAACTTAAATTCCATGGGGTCGCAAAGAGTCAGACACGACTGAGTGACTGAACTGAACTGAAATTTCAAAAGATCAAAAAATAAATCATAAAAACACTAACATTTGGCAACTTACTTTCCTGGTGACTTGAATACACTTCTCAACCTCTCTGGTTTTATTTCCCCAAGAGGTCAGCAGCATTTGTCAGATGCTGAGCAGGTTGACTGGCATCAGGGGAGGTGAAGGGTGTTACTGTCTAAGTTCCTGCCGCTTTTAGTTAAATTTTCCTCTGGGCTTAAGTAAGATTCATCAGGAATCAATAAGGAGGGAATTTTGTGAAAGCAAAGTTACATGTAGAACTCATATGTGAGTATGTGTGTGTGTATGCATACACACACACACACACCCTTATTCCACCTGCTAACTCCCCACTGCTGTGGTCTGGAGTCACACCCAGTGGAGATGTGTGGACAGAGCTTTCTGGCATCTCCCTGGGGAAGAGCAGTGAGCATTTTTCAGTTTCCCACTGCAGTCCCTGCACCATGTGGCCTCACACTACAGTCATCACCTTGCTGACATTCACTCAGTGAAGCACCAGCCATGTCAAGCATTGTGATGGGGGGACAGGGGCCAATAACACAGAGAACTTCCTGGTGGTCAAGTGGCTAAGAATCTGCTGCCAATGCGGGTGACATGGGTTCAATCCCTGGTCCAGGAAGATCCCACATGCCGTGGAACAACTAAACCCGTGTGTCACAACTAATGAACCCATGCCCCTAGAGGCCATTTCCATAATAAGAGAAGCCACTAAAATGAGAAGTCCTCACACCGCAATGAAGAATAGTCCCTGCTCGTTACAACTAGAGAAAGCCCACGTGCAGCAACAAAGACCCAGCAAAGGCAAAAGTAAATAAAATTAAAATTAATGAATAATTAATTAAAATTAATAAATAAAAATTAAAACTGAAAAGAATAACAATGGTGGAGAATACAGTGGTGACCATGTCCTTACATTCCTCAAGTGAAGTTAAGTTACAGTATTTAGAGGCAGACACACATACCAAAGTTCCCTTCACCGTACTTTACATACGCTGTGAACAGTTAAAGCAGTAGTGAAAGGCCAGCTACAGAGCATGCTTGAACAGCGTGGGGAGTCACCCTCCAGAGCATGAGCACACTCAGAAATCCTGTTAGAGTTGGAATCGAAAGGGAATTGTGCTCACATGTCCTCAGAGTCCGACGGTCCTTCCTTAACATGCTCATCTTCCATTTCAAGATTGTCCTGATGTCCATCTCCCACAGTGGGGACATCCATCAGTGTTCTGAACAGTTTGGAGAGGTCTGGAAGTGAACATGTCCGCAACATCTGAAAAAAAAGCAACAGATTTCTTATTAGGAGTGAGAGAAGGAAAAAATTAAAACGAGAGGAAAAAATTAGAAAACTGGAGCTACTAATAATTTTTGTATATATATATATGCATCAACCCCGTTTAGAGCTAAAAGCTTCTCAATCTAAGCTGAGAATCTACTTCTCTTAAACTCTAGCTCAGTATTTTATCAAAGATGAAACTAAGCCTGTGAGTGATTTCTGCTTGGGTTTCTCTGAGAAGTGGCCTTTACAAGTTACAGAGGGTCTTTATCTGGGGAGCACATGTGGAGTGGAGCTGGGGCTGGGTCAGGATTCTCACTCACGGCTCTCCATCCCTCTGCCATGCCTTGTCTGCTGATCCTTCCTTTCACTTTCTGAAAAGCACACTGTCCAGCATGCTCTGTGTGCTTTTGTCCAAACTGGCTAAGCACCATCCCACACAAACTGGTTGCCCTTTCTATTACTTTACCTTACTGGTCACCACTGATTAAATCAGAGGCCTTCAGTTAGAGCAAAGAAGTTCCCACTATTGTCTCCCTGAGCAATGGACTGCGAGTGGTACCCTTTCCACCAGAAAAGATGGCTGGAAAGACAGGCACTCGATGCTCACGCTGAGAAGCACCGGGAGCAACGGGGTCAAGAGGAACTGGGCACACTGAGATGAGAAAGAACAGCACAGTGGAGGTACTTAAAATGTGAATTTGTGCTGCACATGGCCGGAATAATTGGAATAGCCCCTGTCCAGCACTCTCAACAATCAGAGTGAAGGACAGACAGGGCTATGATACACACATCTAGAGAAGTCAGTCTCAGGGCTGGGTCAACCCTACAGGCAACTGTAAGACCTGAAACATGACTGTTAAAGCCCAGATGAGATCCATATACCAGATGGGAGACTGTGCAGAACACACCAATGTTAACTGAGTAAGAAAAGGTATGTACTTGGCTAAATCTACTGCTACAAGCTGCTTTTGAGAATAAAAAAGAATAGATTTCTATTATTTGAAAATAATTTACATATTACAGCACACAAGAGGAAAAAAAATGGTTCTGTGGTACAAGGTGGTACAGATACACTGTCTGGTTAAAGTATTTAACAGTGGTACTGTCAGCAGAATTTACACTTGACTTCTTTGTTCTTCTAATGGTTTGAGCCACGTATATTAGAAACCCAGAGGCTGCAAAAACACGCAGCCAGTAACAGTTTACCCAGATACACGCTGATCAATAAAAACAAACAGCATATATGCATTATATATTTAAATACAAGGGGACCACACAAAGGGATACAGTACTTTTTAAGCTGAAATAAATTTTAGCCCTGGTAAAATCACCTCAATTCTAGTTTCCTTCATTAAAATAAACTTCATAGCCCAACACAAAATAACAAAATTAGAAATTTCAAGTGGTATGTACCTCTCGGAACAGGTTTACACTCTCATCAATCCAACAGTTCCTACGGGTCCTGTGTATAAAATCCTAATATTCACAGTCTTTTCTGACAGACTGTTAATGTTTCAGATAGGATATTCATCTTCATTGATCTTCATACAGAAGAATTTTATGTAAGATCACTTTCAGTTCTGTAATTCCGAGTCTACCAGATCTTTTTCATACTTTTTCAATAATATTCTATAGTTCTGACATTCACAGAAAGAAATCCTCCTAAAAATAGTTACTAATCCAAAACATGTTGCCTGAAATCTTACTTCATTTCTAGTTAGACTAATTTTTTCCACAATTTTTTGTAGCATAATTTATCCAGCAAACATTTGGTACCATTATAAATCCTCTCAGATTGTGAGAAGATCTCATCTTTATGGAAAGCAAAGTTTTAGAAAACCTCAAAACATTTTTAAAAATGCAGTTCTTTTAGATTTCTCATCCTTGGTTCTATTTTTTCTTGACAATGAAGACAACCATGTAAAAAGTGAATAAATTAAGTACTGCTGCTGCTGCAGCTAGTTGCACTAATTAGAACTTCACGTGAAATGATACTTAATTCTATCAACTCAGTTTTTCATCTGTAGTATTTTTCATATAAAATTATGTATTATTCTCCAACTATACTACAAAATTGTTCATGATGAGCACATTTGTTTAACGTCTACCTACAATTCAACTACAACACTAAACCCTCAAAATAGCTTCTACAAATATTTGCTCACTTCAACCCATAAACAAGGCTAAAAATGGAATTAAAACATTAAAACATCATGAACACTTAACAGAGGCAAAAATTACGGACATTATCTAAGAACTGATAGTTTAGCAAATCAAAAGAAGACATTTAAGGCACTTGTGCTCTTTGTGAACTGTACATTAATACTTCCCCCGACTCTGTATTTGCTGTACCAAGGCAAGAAATTCTCAAGTTTTTATAGAGATCAGTTGTCTACTCTACTCCCCATTCGAGAAAGTATCAGTGGAACAAATCTGGTCTCTCTCAAGCCCTTATTCACTATCCCATTAGATAAGGAAGGTCTAGTGAGAAGCACAAGCAGGTTTTCTATTGGGCAACCTAGTGTCTATCCTTATGTATCTCAGATTGTGAGAAGATCTCATCTTTAAACTACTTTATCTTGACCCATTACAAATTTACCTTCAATAATCATTTATGTGTTACACTTTCAATTCTACTGATACTCTGTTACAATTGTCTTATGAAAGTCGCCACTTTATATATGGTGTTTCCTGTCAGAAACAATGCAGCCCAGAAGAAAATGTAAGTCTAGATCTAGTGGAAATGCTCCTTCAAAGTAAAAGTGAAATTAAAATGTTTTTAAATAAACAAAGTTGAAAAAAATTCACTACCAAAAGCGCTACCTAAGAGGTGGTAACAAACTTTTTAAAGTGATAGAAAAATAATGTGTATGTGCTCAGTCGCTCAGTCGTGTCTGACTCTGAAACCTCATGGACTGTAGCCCGCCAGACTCCTCTGTTCACGGGATTACCCAGGCAAGAATACTGGAGTGGGTTGCCATTACCTCCTCCAGGAGATTCTCCTGACCCACGTAGTGAACCCACATCTCTTCAAATTCTACAATAAGTGATGAAGAATGGTTAATATGTAAATATAAAAGATTTCCTGTCATAATTTTTACTTCCACTAAATGATAATTGAATGCTTATTTATCATACATGCAGAAATAAAATACATTTTATTAAAATTAATTAAAATATATTTTAATAAAATACAATTCCACAAAGGACAGGCAAGAGAGTGGAAATGGAAATGTACTGTTGTAAGGTTCTGATGATATAAATGAAGTGGCATAATATTATTTGAATAGAGACCATGATAATCTAAAGATGTATACTGAAAACTGAGAAGTCTACCAAAAGCAAACAGTAGAGACAAAACACTAAAAAACTCAATCAAAAAGGGAAAATAAAAGCAAAAAAGGAACTAAAAAGAAATGAGACAAATAGAAAACAAATAGCAAAATGATGAGTTTAATTCAATCATATTGAAAATGTCAAAAATTACATTAAATATAAATGACCCAACCACTTTGATTAAATGACTGTCATATGGTTAATAAGCAAGACTCAACTACATGACAACTACAAGAAATCTATATGAAGTAAGTGATTAAAAGGAAAGGATGTAGAGACTTCCATGGCGGTCCGGTGATTAGGAATTCACGTGCCAATGCAAGGAACGCAGATTCGATTCCTGGTCTGGGTGGATTCCACGTGATGCGGAACAACTAAGCCTGTGTGCCACAATTACTGAAGCCTGCTTGCCAGGAGCCCATGCTGTGCAACAAGAGAGGCCACTAATGAGAAGTCTATGAACCACAAGCACGAGTGTCCCCACTCACAGCAACTACAGAAAGCCTATGTGTAGCAACAAAGCCCAGATCACCCAATAAGTAAATAAATAACCTTACATAAAAATATAAATTAAAAAATAAAGGATGTAAAAATCTATTCTTTGTAAACACTAAGCATAAGGAAGCTAGAATGACTATATATTAAAACCAGGAAACAAAGTACATTTCAGAACAAAGGGATAGGTCTAGGGATAGAGTGAGTCATTTCATAATGATAAAGGGGTCAATTTATTAAGAAGATATTATTAATTTATATTCAATTGACTGAAAATGTCAACAGTGCTTTCCCAGTAATTGATAAACAAGCAGAAAGAAAAGAAAGGATATAGAAGACTTGAACCAAACTATCCCACAGAGACACTTCCTAACAATAAATGTATCAATTCAGCCAGAAAACAGAACAAAACTAAATTTTTATTCAATAACAAAGCTTCAAAATACATACAGCAAAAGCTGACAGAACCGAAAGAAGAAACACATAATTATACAAGTATAGTTAAAAATTTCGATATTCTATTCTCAGCAACTAAGAGTTAATGTGAAAGTATTAAAGACCAAGAAAAAAAAAATCAGTAAAGACAAAGAAAGCATGAACACCAACAGTGGACTTAATTCTTGACATTGACCGAACAATTCATCCAACGACAGAAGAATCTAAACCCTCTTAAGGAAATCTGTTAGCAGCAGCAAAGGAAACTGGAGAGTGACACAAGATATGCCAGAAAGCAACAGATTAAATAATTATAAAAGAAGAGTGCATTTCAACTGTTGAAAGAAAAGGGCATAGGAGATCTGCTGGTAAGTGATGATCTTGGCAGCAGCAGCTTCAATGAAGGAGTGGCTCACAGCCATACTATGATGTACTGGGAAAATGAGGAGAGGAAAAAGCAAAGGCACAAGAAAGAGCTGTGGGGTGTGAGCTGAGGGGGATCTGAACTCACAGAAGTTTACCGTTCACGACCGGAACCATCAGAGCGTGTGTGCAGATGGAATGGCCCATCTCAGAGAAAGAAGTTCATGACACAGGCCAGAGAAGAAAAAAGAGGCAGCTTCTTCGAGAGGCTGAGGGAGGTTAGGCTCTAAAGATTAAGAAGGATTTCCTTTAATAGAAAAAAGGACACAAGCACAGAATGACTTAACATTGAAAAAAAAGAACTTTGGGGAATTTCCTGGCGGTCCAGAGGTTAAGGCTCCCTGATGCCACTGAAGGGGGGCACAGATTCTATCCCTGATCACGGAACTAAGATCCCATGGTCAAAAAGTAACATGGCATGGTCAAAAAGTAAAAAGATAAATAGATAAAAAGAAAAATACCGTCAGTACTATAGTTTATCAAAGAAAAATAATAAATGTGAAATGCTATCAAATGGATAGTTTTCCATTTGAGAAGCATACTTGCCTTTGGGTTGTTTGCATCAAATAGACCAGTTGAAAGTCCAATCAGCAAGGAATTCTGTTTTTTATTTCTTGGTGGAGAATCAGAGTGAGATCGAAGTGGAAAAGATTCTTCTGGTGAACAGAGAACTGACTGAACCTGAGAACCTGCTTTCAGATGCTCAGAATAAACTACCTTATGGAAAAACGGTCCTGGTTGCATAGATTTATCTATATCACGCTTAGAGGGTGGAGAATCATCCACTCCAGGTTCTGTGGAATAAAGGAAAGATTACATGAACAGTCTATACAATACTCAGCTTTCTAAGTGATAATGAAAAAGTTCAGTATTTAACATGAATTATAGGCAAGAAACTCCATGTCTATAAGAAAAACAAAATCAAAATATATATGTGATTTCACTACCTTACAAATAATCTTCAATCCCAGGGTATGTTTTATTATTAGAAAGGAGATTTAATTTGTTAAATACTTCCATTATATCGGAAGTTAGAAAATGTAGACACAAATCCAAAGACACGTGAGAAAATACTGTTTAAACACTCATACTTAATAGTTCAACTTCATTCCTATAGGTAAGATATTAAAAAACTGTATTTCTTATATTTTAATTAATACTATTAGAAATAAGAAGATCACTTATTTAATGTCCTCAGATAATGGCTTAGCTTTGGCAAGCATTCTTTTTGTTTTGAACATTCAGTAAGATAACTAATCAAAAAGGTTTTATTGCCCACATTGACAAACAACACAGGCTTACAAATGCAGAGTACAGCAACCATAAAAAAGAATGAAATTCTGCCATTTGCAGCTACATAGATGGATTCAGAGAATATAATGCTTAGTGAAATAAGTCAGACAGAGGAAGATTAATACTGTATGATATCATTATATGTGGAATCCAAAATATAATACCAGTGAATCTATATACAAAATAGAAACAGACTCACAGACATGGAAAGCAAACATGTGTCAACCAAAAGGGAGAGGGATAGGGAGGGACAAATTAGGAGTATGAGATTAATTATTATTAATTAAAATAATCATATAACTATTGTAATAATTATATAGTTACTAATATAGTGATATATTTTATAAATAATTAACAATTATTATTATTATTTATTTTGTATTCTGCACAAAATAAATAACTAACAAGGACCTACTGTCTAGCACAGGAACAGTTCCCAGTATCTTGTAATAACCTATAATGGAATCTAACCTGCAAATTAAAAAAATGAATCACTAGGCTATGCACCTGAAGCTAAAACAGTATTATTATATAGTTGATTTAAACTATACCCCAAAAATGTAATAAAAAATAAATACAGAGTCCAGTGCACTACACCTATAATATTTTTTAAGTGATTATGGTGAATGGTAAGCAATGCTCTCGATTAACATACAGTCCAAATAGAACAGGTTAGTGCTAACAACCTTTGAGATAGTAATCAGGCCAATGCTGTGATACTCACCTACATGAACCTCACTAAGGTGATCCACACTGCTCGGGGTTTTATCTTCACAAAGTTCATTTTGCTGAATGGTGATCCTATCTTCCAATCTGCCATAAACAGATACACCAGTTACAAAAGCAAAATTTATCTGCAATAAATGTACTCTCAAACACAGACAAGTAGAGCACAGGTCACTAGCGTCCTGTGATTCCACTTCCAAATATTCTTCTCACTTCCAGTGGCCCTCACAGGCACATCCTACCCTTTAGTTGTTCAAACCTCCACCAGTCAGGCTCATTCACGACACCAGCCTCAACATCATCATCACAATGGCTCCCGGAGTGAAGCCCAGAGATGCCAGTAACACATGGGAACTTGTCTCAAATACAAATTCTCAGGTCTTGCCCTAGTCCTGTGTGTCAGGAACTTTGAGGGATATGGCTGAGCAAGCTGTATACCTTTACAGCAAAATGTATCCCATTATAGCAAAATGTTGTAATGTTTAAGAAATACAACTTTAACCAATCAAAATGCCTTGTAATAGCAGAAAACAGAACACGATTATAACATGCTACGAAATACTTTGCAACCATTTAAAAAACGAAGTACAGATCTATATAACCAGATATGCATCAAGGATCAAGATATATTATTAAGTATAGTAACTTTCAGACCAAATGATATAAAATGGTGTTAGATTTGAAACAATGCTGTTCAGTGCAGCAAAAGAATAGTTTGCACAAAAATGTTTTAACTCTTAAAGGGAGTGAACTGATTTATGTAAAGAACTCACAATTTTTCTCTCAATAAATGTTGGGAACTAAATTCATGTACTATTTGTTAACAAAATTATAAAGACGAGAAGAGTATATTATAAAAGGCACCAGTAATTTATTTCTGGGCTTTTTTAGTTAAGTTCAGTTGCTAAGTCATGTTCGACTCTTTGTAACCCCATGGACTGCAGCACACCAGGCTTGCCTGTCCTTCAGCATCTCCCAGAGTTTGCTCAAACTCATGTCCATTGAGTTGGTGCTGCCATCCAAACATCTCATCCTCTGTCACCCTCTTCTACTCCTGCCCTCAAACTTTCCCAGCATCAGGGTTTTTTTTCCAATGAGTCAACTCTTCGTATGAGGTGGCCAAAGTATTGGAACTTCAGCTTCAGCATCAGTCCTTCCAATGAATGTTCAGGTATGATTTATTTTAGAATTGACTGGTTTGATCTCCTTACAGTCCAAGGGACTCTCAAGAGTCTTTTCCAACACCACAGTTCAAAAGCATCAATTCTTCAGCACTCAGCTTTCTTTATGGTCCAACTCTCACATTCATACATGACTACTGGAAAAACCATAGTTTTGACTAAGCAGAACTCTGTTGACAAAGCAATGTCTCTGCTTTTTAATATGCTGTCTAGGTTGGTCAAACCTTTTCTTCCAAGGAGCAAATATCTTTTAATTTCATGGCTGCAGTCACTATCTGCAGTGATTTTGGAGCCAAGTCCCTCACTGTTTCCATTATTTCCCCATCTATTTGCCACGAAGTGGTGGGACCAGATGCCAAGATATTAGTTTTCTGAATGTTGAGTTTTAAGCCAGCCTTTTCACTCTTCTCTTTCACTTTCATCAAGAGGCTCTTTAGTTCCTCTTCACTTTCTGCCATAAGGGTAGTTTCATCTGCATATCTGAGGTTATTGATATTTCTCCTGGCAAACCTGATTCCAGCATGTGCTTCATCCAGCCTGGCATTTTGCATGATGTACTCCACATATAAGTTAAATAAGCAGAGTGACAATATACAGCCTTGATGTACTCCTTTCCCAATTCTGAACCAGTCCATTGTTCCATGTCTGGTTCTAACTGTTGCTTCTTTACCTACATACAGATTTCTCAGAAGGCAGGTGAGGTGGTCTGGTATTTCCATCTCTTTAAGAATTTTTCATAGTTTGTTGTGATCCACAGAGTCAAAGGCTTTGGCATAGTCAGTACAGCAGAAGTAGATGCTTTTCTGGAATTCTCTTGGTTTTTCTGTGATCCAACAGATGTTGACAATTTGATCTCTGGTTCCTCTGCCTTTTCTAAATCCAGTTGAAGTTCTCGTTTCACATACTGTTGAAGCCTTGCTTGGAGAATTTTCAGCTTTACTTTGCTAGCGTGTAAAATGAGTGCACTTCTGTGGTAGTCTGAACATTCTTTGGCATTGCCTTTCGTTGGGATTGGAATGAAAACTGACCTTCTCCAGTCCTGTGGCCACTGCTGAGCTTTCCAGATGTGCTGGCATATTGAGTACAGCACTTTAACACCACCATCTTTTAAGTTCCAAACTTAAACTTAAATTTGGTATTTAAGCTGGTATTCCGCCACCTTAACTAGCTTTGTTCATAGTGATGTTTCCTAAAGCCCACTTGACTTCACATTCCAGGATGTCTGGCTCTAGGTGAGTGATCATACCATGTGGTTATCTGGATCATTAAGATATTTTTTGTATAGTTCTTCTGTGTATTCTCACCACCTCTTCTTAATATCTTGTGCTTCTGTTAGGTCAATACCACTTTACTGTGTCCATCTTTGCATTAAATGTTCCCTTGGTATCTCTAATTTTCTTTAAGAAATCTCTAGCCTTTTCCATTCTATTGTTTTCCTCTATTTTTTTGCATTGATCACTGAGAAAGGCTTTCTTCTCTCTCCTTGCTTTTCTTTCAGTTCAGTTCAGTTCAGTCGCTCAGTCGTGTCCGACTCTTTGTGACCCCATGAATCACAGCAAGCCAGGCCTCCCTGTCCATCACCAACTTCCGGAGTTCACTCAAACTCATGTCCACAGAGTCGGTGATGCCATCCAGCCATCTCATTCTCTGTCGTCCCCTTCTCCTCCCGCCCCCAACCTTTCCCAGCATCAGAGTCTTTTCCAGTGAGTCAACTCGTTGCATGAGGTGGCCAAAGTATTGGAGTTTCAGCTTTAGCATCAGTCCTTCCAATGAACACCCAGGACTGATCTCCTTTAGAATGGACTGGTTGGATCTCCTTGCAGTCCAAGGGACTCTCAAGAGTCTTCTCCAACACCACAGTTCAAAAGCATCAATTCTTCGGCGATCAGCCTTCTTCACAGTCCAACTCTCACATCCATACATGACCACGGGAAAAACCATAGCCTTGACTAGACGGACTCTGCAATTAGATAGGTATATCTGTCCTTTTCTCCTTTTCCTTTTGCTTCTCTTCTTTTCTCAGCTATTTGTAAGGCCTCCTCAGACAACCGTTTTGCCTTTTGCATTTCTTTTTCTTGGGGATGGCTCTTCTTTTTTTGATTATAAGGCAATTTTAATTTTGCTAGTACTTTTTCTTCTGCTGAGTCACTTCAGTTGTGTCCAACTCTTTGGAACCCCATGGTCTGTAGCCTGCAAGATTCCTCTATTCACGGGATTCTCTAGGCAAGAATACTGGAATGGGTTGCTATTTCCTCCTCCAGGAGATATTCCCAATCCAGGGATCAAATCCAAATCTTTTATGTCTCTTGCATTGGCAGGCACGTTCTCTACTACTAGCACCACCTGGGAAGCCCCATAAATTTGAACTCATTTAGTTCACTTCAAATTTAAATAATTTTTATTTTTTCAGTTTTAAATTTTGAGTAACTCTTATTTTTATTTTAAAAAGTTATTTATTTTTAATCATATAAGTAACATATTTTTTCATTCAAAATGTAATGCTTGCTTCCTCAAAAAGGGAAACATAACATAGCATTTGCTACAGCAATTCCACTCTGGATATACACTCAAAAGAACTGAATACAGATGTGCAAAGACTTGTACACAACGTTTACAAAAGCACTATTCAAAACAGGCAAAAGGCAGAAACTACCCTGGAAATGATCACCATCATCTGCTGAATGCTATCAACCGCACAATGCATAAAAATATAGGGTATAGTCATATAAGGAATATTATTCATGAAAAGGAATGAAGAACTGATACATCCCACAACGCAGACAAGCCCTGAAAGCAGTATGCTAAGTGAAAGAAGGCAGATACAAAAAGCCACATACTGTGATTCTACAGGAAATGTCCAGAACAGGCAAATCCATGAAGACAGATCAGTGGTGGCAGGAGCTGGGCAGGTGAATATGAAGAGTGGGTGCTTATAGGTACAAGGGTTCCACTGGGGTTGAGGAAAATGTACTGGAACCACAGAGTATAAAATTGTACACTTCAAAATTATAAAAATGATAAAATTTATAAAATAAATATATTTATATATTTATCTCAATGAAAAAATTTTTTTCCTTTTAGGATTTCCCCAAACACTCAAAATCCCAGTTGCTTTTACTATTACCAGTTTCATATACAGCTTACTATACTTTCCCCTAAGCCTTTGACTGTGTGGATCACAATAAACTGTGGAAAATTCTGAAAGAGATGGGAATACCAGACCATTTGACCTGCCTCTTGAGAAACCTGTATGCAGGTCAGGAAGTAACAGTGAGAACTGGACATGGAACAACAGACTGGTTCCAAATAGGAAAAGGAGTACGTCAAGGTTGTATATTGTCACCCTGCTTATTTAACTTATATGCAGCGTACATCATGAGGAACGCTGGGCTGGAAGAAGTACAAGCTGGAATCAAGATTGCCGGGAGAAATATCAATAACCTCAGATATGCAGATGACACCACCCTTATGGCAGAAAGTGAAGAGGAACTCAAAAGCCTCTTGATGAAAGTGAAAGAAGAGAGTGAAAAGGTTGGCTTGAAGCTCAACATTCAGAAAACAAAGATCATGGCATCTGCTCCCATTACTTCATGGGAAACAGATGGGGAAACAGTGTCAGACTTTATATTTTTGGGCTCCAAAATCACTACAGATGCCTATTGCAGCCATGAAATTAAAAGACGCTTACTCCTTGGAAGGAAAGTTACGACCAACCTAGATAGAATATTAAAAAGCAGAGACATTACTTTGCCAACAAAGGTCCATCTAGTCAAGGCTATGGTTTTTCCCGTGGTCATGTATCGATGTGAGAGTTGGACTGTGAAGAAAGCTGATTGCCGAAGAATTGATGCTTTTGAACTGTGGTACTGGAGAAGACTGTTGAGAGTCCCTTGGACTGCAAGGAGATCCAACCAGTCCATTCTAAAGGAGATCAGGCCTGGGTGTTCATTGGAAGGACTGATGCTAAAGCTGAAACTCCAATACTTTGGCCACCTCATGGGAAGAGTTAACTCACTGGAAAAGACTCTGATGCTGGGAAGGATTGGGGGCGGGAGGAGAAGGGGACGACAGAGAATGAGATGGCTGGATGGCATCACCGACTCTGTGGACATGAGTTTGAGTGAACTCCGGGAGTTGGTGATGGACAGTGAGGCCTGGCATGCTGTGATTCATGGGGTCGCAAAGAGTCGGTCACGACTGAGCGACTGAACTGAACTGAAACCTTCCCGTAAATTTATATACATCTATATATGCATTCAAGAACAGTGTATAGGATTATCACAGTATTGTTCTAACATATGGAAATGCTGTTAATTCAATATCATCAAATCATCAAATAATCTGGACATAGTTCCGTATTTATACAAGGAGTTCCATTTAATTTCAGTGCTGCATACTACCCATTACACAGTATACTATGTTGTTGTGACTTTGCTAAGTCGTGTTCAACTCTTTGTGACCCCATGCACTGCAGCACACCAGGCTTGCCTGTCCTTCAGCATCTCCCAGAGTTTGCTCAAACTCATATCCATTGAGTTGGTGATGCCATCCAAACATCTCATCCTCTGTCATCCCTTTCTCCTCCTGCCCTCAATTTTTCTCAGCATCAGGGTCTTTTCCAATGAGTCAGTTCTTTGCATCAGGTGGCCAAAGTATTGGAGTTTCAGCATCAGTCCTTCCAATGAATATTCAGGGTTGAGTTCCTTTAGGACTGACTGATTTGATCTCCTTGCTGTCCAAGGAACTCTCAAGAGTTTTCTCCAGCACCACAGTTCAAAAGCATCAATTCTTCAGCACTCATCCTTCCTTATGGTCCAACTCTAACATCAGCACGACTACTGGAGAAACCACAGCTTTGTCTACATGGACCTTTGTCAGCAAAGTGATGCCTCTGCTTTTTAATATGCTATCTAGGTTTGTCATAGATTTTCTTCCATGGCGCAAGTTCTTTTAATTTCATGGCTGCAGTCACCATCTACAGTGATTCTGAAGCCCAAGAAAATAAAATCTGTCACCATTTCCCTTTTTTCCCCGTCTTTGCCCTGATGGATCTTAGCTTTTTGAATGCTGAATTTTAAGCCAGCTTCTTCCCTCTCCTCTTTCACTTTCATCAAGAGGCTCTTCAGTTCCTCTTCACTTTCTGCCATCAGAGTGACATCATATGCATACCTAAGAGTTTGCTGTTTCTCCCAGCAATCTTGATTCCGGCTTGTGATTCAACCAACCCGGCATTTGGCGTGAATCCCATGGACTGAGAAGCCTGGTAGGCTACAGTCCATGGGGTCGCAAAGAGTCGGACACAACTGAGCGACGGAATGGATGGACGGACTCTGTGTATAAGTTAAATAAGCAGAGGGACAATATACAGCTTTGATGTACTTTTGAACCAGTTCAGTGTTCCATGTCTGGCTCTAACTGTTGCTTCTTGTTCTGCATACAGTCTTCTCAAGAGACAGGTAAGGTGATTTGGTATTCCCATCTCTTTAAGAATTTTCCACCATTTGCTGTGATAAACTGTCAAAGGCTTTAGCATTGTCAATGAAGCAGAAGTAGATTTTTTTTTAAATTCCCTTGCTTTTTCTATGATCCAACAGATGTTAGCAATTTGATCTCTGATTCCTCTGCCCTTTCTAAATCCAATTTGTACATTTATAAGTTCTTGGTTCATGTACTGTTGAAGCCTAGCTTGAAGGATTTGAGCATTACCTTGCTAGCTTGTGAAATGAGTGCAACTGTACAGTAGTTTGAATATTCCTTGGCATTGCCTTTCTTTGAGATTGTAATGAAAACTGACCTTTTCCAGTCTTGTGGCCATTGCTGAGTTTTCCAAATTTGCTGGCATATTGAGTACAGCACTTTAACAGCATCATCTTTTAGGACCTGAAATAGCTCAGCAGGATACTTAGAACAGTGTTTTTAGCCACTTCCTTATTACTGATCAGACTATTTCAAATGATTTCCTGTGACTCTCCTGAAATAAACATTCTTTCACATGCTTCTCTGTATCCAGGTCCAGCCCACCTCCTGTTTTCACAAAGTTGCACCGGAGCAGCCACACTCTTCGTTTATGTGTTACCTATGGTTGCTTTTGCAGATCAAAGGCAGTACCGAATAGCCAAATCACAGAGCATATGGTCAACAGGGCCAAAAAAGTTCACTATTTGGCCCTTTACAGAAAACATCTGACAACCCTTGTTATGAGCAGAGCAAAGGAATGAACTTCCAATTTCCATTTATTATTTTCAGAGCTGTGATTCATGGGGTCGCAGAGAATCGGACACGACTGAGTGACTGAACTGAACTGAACTGAAATGAAGGTAACAAGAACACCAAAATATGACAGTGATTTCCCCAGACAAAAGGGAACTATAAGAGGACTCTCCCGAGTACTAATACAAAAATCCTGAAATTGTCATACTGAGTGAAGCAAGTCATACTGAGAAAGACAAATATATGCTATTGCTTCTATACGGAATTAAAAAAAAAAAAGTATAAATGAACTTATTTATAAAACAGAAATAAAGACACAATTGTAGAAAACAAACTTATGGTTACCAGGGGGTAAGGGAGGGGGATAAATTGGAAGACTGGGATTGACATATACACACTACTATATACAAAACAGATAAACAAGAACTTGCTGTATAGCACAGGGAACTCTACTAAATACTCTGTAATGGCCTATATGGGCACACAATCTAAAGAAGAGTGGATATATGCATATTTGATTCACTCTGCTGTACAGCTGAAACTAATACAACACTGGAAATCAACTATACTCCAATAAAAATTAATTAAAAAATTAATGGCAATAAAAATCACAAATGATGTATTAGCAAACAGAAGTACATTAAAATTAGCAAACAGAAGACCAAGTAGAGTTTACTAAGGTATGCAGGATAGTTCAATATTAGGTAACCTATTAATTTATTATGCTGATAGAGAAGGGAAAACAATTACATGAATGGTTCCACTGATGCCAAAAAGTCATTTGATATAATATATTTCAGACTTTTTAGCCAGTAAAATGAGTAGAACTGCTTGAGCTAGAAATTATAGTCATGCCTAATGATGGTTAACATTAGAAACATTTCACTGAAGTTAAGAACAAGAGAGAGAACCCTATTTCCAATATTTAACTGTATAAAATGTACTAAGTGATGCAACAGGAGAGAAAGAAATGATTGTGAAAAAACTGGAAAGACAGAAAGCCATCATTATTTTCATATGATTGTGCATATGAAACATACAAAAGATTCAACTGAAAGTCTACATGAACAATAGCAGGATACAAATAAGAGAGTGGTAACAAAACCAACATAAAGAAGGTGTAAGCTTTCATATATACCACCTTTTAGTTCCATGATCTCACAGAGGAATAGTTATCATTTATAAAATAATCACAAGATGATATAGCCAGGAATAAGCTTACCAATAACACTGCAGAGCTTAGATGAAAGCTTGCACTGGGCGGGACGGGGAGGCAACTATATTCATATACATTTAAATTAACCTCACTAAAGGTTATCCACTACAGCATTATCTGTAATAGCAACTATTATAGGAGACTAATTAGAGCAATGGTATATCCATATATTGGAACACTACGTAGCCATAAAGTAGCAAAAAAGAGGAAGTCCTCTGTGTATTAATATGAAAAAATTCCCCAATTACTGACATAAAATGGTGGAAAAAAACTCTGTGCCTTATAATAACAACTATATTTAAAAGTGAAGGTGAAAGATGCTCATTCGTGCCTGACTCTTTTTGACTCTATGGACTGTAACACTCCAGGCTCCTCTGTCTGTGGAATTCTCAGGCAAGAATACTGGAGTGGGTAGCCTTTCTCTTCTCCAGGGGATCTTCTCAACCCAAGGGACAGAACCCAGGTCTCTTGCACTGCAGGAGGATCTTTACCATCTGAGCCACAAGGGAAGTCCATTTAAAAGTGAGGGAGACTGTATCTTCACTTTTGCTTCTGTATATATTAACCATGTTTGGAAAGAGGACAGAGTGGGAATTTGCTGGGTGGGGACAAAAGTGGGAAACAGACCTTTTACTGTATATTTTTATACACTTGCTGAATTTCTGAACCTCATGAATGTGAGGTTCACATTCACAAATTAACTGTTTTTGTTTAATTGATTTAATGTAACATTGGGTTACTCCAGTAATTCCGTGAAAGGCATGACATTACGGAAGCAGGTGTGAAATGTAAGGGAAGAGGTGACGTACTCAACCTCCTCTGCTCCTTCTCTCTCAGTGACCCACATGTCGAGAACGGGTTGGGGCAAACCACCATCTCTGTCTGCTCCACTTGGCTCCTGCAGCACTTCTGCCTCCAAGTCATCAGGCTCTGCAAGGCAAAAACAGGACAAGAAACAAGTCTCAAAGCAAAATCCACTTAGAGAAAACAGAATAAATCTCTTCTAGATGACCATACCTCGTTTCAGGCTAATGTAGTAATTGTAACAAAAATCAGTAGTTTATCTATAGATCCTTAATCTTAGTGTCTTTGCACTCTAGTTGTTTCTGAAATAACAGACTTCTCCTTTTGCATTTTCACTTCAATAAAAATACCCAGAAGAAATATAGTGTACTCTGTATTTTTCATTATTATCAAAAAGTTTTTCTTCATTAACATTTCAGTGATGTATAAATTGCTTTCTAGAAGATATAAAAACTTAAAGAATAACACTATTTGTGGCCAGAAATATAGGCAGAGAATAGAATATAATACCATTGATTAGTAACTGATGGGAAAGTTCAATCATCAAAAAAAAAAAAAACCCTCTTACCTGGACTTTCACACTGAAAAGGTGAATATAACTAGGGTGCTAACCTATTTTCCTAAACCCTCAAAAAATTAATAACCAGAAAACTATCTCTGTTCTCTGGAAGTGGCTCATTTTTCACCTGGGTGATATTTCCTGAAAGTTAACAGCAATGAGAAGAGAGTTTCTCCCTTCATTTATTAATTTCTCTTTTTCCTGTCTAATTCAAATTATTGATGCTTTCTTGTTTCAGCCACCATGGCCACTCCTTTTTTTCCTTCTATATTTTAAAAGTTTCTAATTAGTTGTCCTGTTTAGAGAGATGATTGGTATTGTACAAATCCTTAAAATTTTTATCTTTTATTCAAATGTTTTTTTGGTCACCCTTACAAGTAAGCAATTAGAGGAGGGGTATCCTGCTCAAAATTTTTTAAAGAGTAACTGTTCTCTGGCACCTTAAGCCACATCAGTATGAGTCATTCCACTAGATTTGTGACTGTACTGCCCACAAAGGAAACAATATTTACTATGTGGCTCTTGCAGAAAAAGTGTCCCAGCTCTAATAGGCTATACAGTCACTATTATTAAATATACACCTAACAGGTTCATTTTTTTTAAGAAAAGACATAAGATACCCATTAACTAAAATTCTAGTGAACAAGACTATTTCACAAGACTACAAGGTAATACATGTGGCAGCTGTCCAGCCTTCCTCTCATCCAGATGGGGCTCTGATGTCCCAAGTCCTCGAGTGTGGATCAGCAGTGTGACTGCCGGGATCAGCGGAGTACAGCTGGAGTCCTGTAGGCCTGGCCCACATCCAGCCTTTTAAGAGAATTGGCAGTTTCCACATTGGAATCTGGAAGCTTAAACCACCAATAAAGCAGTTTAAGGACCCTGGAGAGACAAGATGGCAAGGCCCTGAGACTTAAAGCACAGGAGTGGGACCCAGCAGCACAGGCCCAGCTAAGCCGAGATGCCAGGTGTGGAGTGACAGCATCTCCCACCCAAGTAAGCGCAGCTGATGGCTCAACACCACTGAGTGATGCCAGCTGATGCCATGAGGAGGAGAAGGAATGTCCCAGAGTGTGAGATAAATCAAGACAGTTCTTTTAAGTCACTAAGTCTGGGAAGCAAACTGCTTTGCAGCGAGAGATAACTGAAACAGAATTTTCTATCTGAAGATAGAGTGCTGACACCGCAAAGGTTAGATATGTGCACTGGTTTGGGGACAGGCCAGCATCTGACACGGAAAGGTTTCAAGGAGGCTGTGGTGAGAGCCTGGCCCGTGAAGAGTGATTACTGGAGGCTGGAGGAAAGGGCATTCTTGTGACATGGTCGGCAGAAAGTGTGGCCCTGTGACATGAAAAAGGATGAAAGAAAACGCACCTAAGAGATTCAGTGACCGAGCTAAGGAGCTATCTGAGTAGACCATTTACAGTGCCAGTGAGATTCCTAAGGCAGCCACTTATAAACCACAAGGAGAAAAAGCTGAGTTGAAGAAAGATCAGTTTAGCTCATGAAGAGAACTCAGAAGAGGAAGTTTCTCAAGGGAAAAGATGCCTCCAGATGGACACTAACCTCAGGCATACTTGCCTGAGGTCTCAGGGCATGGTCTCAGGGCAAAGACAGAAGTCAAACACAGAAGGCCGTAAGACCTTCTGTTGGGGCACAGAAGGATCTAAAGGTCTGTCTTTCTGACTCTTGATGTTGGATAAGAAGATTGCTGAGCATCTTAATTGCCTTCCTCACAGCAACTGCATGCAGAAAGGGCACGGTCTCACAAAACAAACCCAAACCAAAAACCACAGTGGTTTTTCACTAAATGTCAATAACATTCATACAAAATTCACAAAATCATTAATACTTGCAGAAGCACTCCCCAGCGTGATTGAAAGGAAAGATACAGCCCAACAGAAGAGCTTTTGAGGGCACCATTGTCTGGTGGAAGGGAAGCAAGCTGGCCAAGCTACTCCTGGCAGGATCCCGTTTCCATGTACCCACAGTCTTGTACCTTCCCTGTTTTTGACAAGGAGTCTCACGTCTTCTTCATCACTGTGTTAGATTTATGAGTGAAAAAGCAAGTGAAAAGAACTCTCTAGGTATTCAGATTGAAAGTAAATGTATTCAAAGAACTGCACCAAAAGAACCTCATTTAAACACAGGCCTAACCTTGATGACAACATCTGAGCCAATGTCATAATAAGATGTGGCTATGAAGAGTCAGTGTATTCTGCATGTGAGGGGATGTAAATAAGTTTGGTAAAAGGGCAGACTTTGACATTAAAGATGGCTACAAATACAAAGATTCTTGACAGTCTGTTGGACTGAAAGGAGATCAAACCAGTCAATCCTAAAGGAAATCAACCTGGAATATTCACTGGAAGGACTGATGCTGAAGATCCAATAATTTCGCCAGCTGGTATGAAGAGCCGACTCATTGGAAAAGACTGAGATGCTGGGAAAGACTGAAGGCAGGAGGAGAAGGGGACAACAGAAGATGAGATAGTATTATTGACTCAACTGACAGAAGTTTGAGCAAACTCTGGGAGATGGTGAAGGACAGTGAAGCCCGGTGTGCAGCAGTCCATGGAGTTGCAGAGAGTTGGATATGACTAAATGACTGAACAACAACAAAACAAAATATTTAACCCTTTAACCCTTGAGAGGTGTCTGTTCCCCTTCCCTCTCAATCCAGGCTTGTTTGTAACTATTTTGACCAACGAAGTACAGCAGAATCAACCCTGTGCCAGTTTGGAGACTAGCTTCTACGTGTAGAAGCAGGTTCTGCCTGTGTACCTGTGAGCCATGGAAGACGTCAGACCATACTGCTGAACAGAGTACAGAGAAAGGCCTGGAGGCTGTATGAAGAGGAAGGGGCCGGCCTCACCGTCTTCTAGTTGTACCAGTCAGGACATCAGTTAAGCCCTCTTGGACCCATGAGACCAGGTCATCACAGAGATGACAGCACATGGACGAGAAAAGTAAGGGGGTGAGCCAGGGCTTGACTCAATTCCCAACACACAAAATGAGGAGACAGAGTAATATTGGCTGTTGTTCTAAAACTGGGAGACAGACTAAAATGGATGTTGTTCTAACCCTAAGTTTTGGGGTGATTTGCAATGTGGTGATAAAAAAAAGACCCGGTACTAGAAAAATAGTGAACCTAATTTGAGATGAATTACCCAAACATAAACAAATATTTTGAAGGTTTGTTTATAAGGAAGACAATGAAGTATTATTAAACCAAATAAATCCCCTTTTGCCCCATGAAAACATACCCTCCAAATCTCCTTCTGGTTTCAATGCTGTCTGTGCAGATGCTTCACTAATGTTTGGACTGTTTGTCTCAACAGAAGAATCAAGAGTAGCTGATGGGCTCATTTCAAGTGAAATACATTTTACTTTCTCTTCTTCAATAATTAAGGATTTGCAATTCTCCCTTTCAGGAGAAATCTCTGAAACAACAAAAATGAAAAATCATGCTGTGTTCTCACACTGACTAGACTTGTATCTGCAATAGCATTTAGAACAAAGCTCATTCTCACAGCAGTAATTGCTAGTTCAGTTCAGTTCAATCGCTCAGTCGTGTCCGACTATTTGCGACCCCGTGAATCACAGCATGCCAGGCCTCCCTGTCCATCACCAACTCCTGGAGTTCACCCAAACTCATGTCCATCGAGTCAGTGATGCCATCCAGCCATCTCATTCTCTGTCGTCCCCATCTCCTCCTGCCCCCAATCCCTCCCAGCATCAGAGTCTTTTCCAGTGAGTCAACTCGTTGCATGAGGTGGCCAAAGTATTGGAGTTTCAGCTTTAGCATCAGTCCTTCCAATGAACACCCAGGCCTGATCTCCTTTAGAATGGACTGGTTGGATCTCCTTGCAGTCCAAGGGACTCTCAAGAGTATTCTCCAGCATCACAGTTCAAAAGCATCAATTCTTGAGCACTCAGCTTTCCTCATAGTCCAACTTTCACATCCATACATGACCACTGGAAAAACTATAGCCTTGACTAGACAGACCTTTGTTGGCAAAGTAATGTCTCTGTTTTTCAATACGCTATCTAGGTTGGTCATAACTTTCCTTCCAAGGAGTGTCTTTTAATTTCATGGCTTCTGTTATGTACTAGAAATTAATAAATGATTAAGGCACATGATAGTCAAATTAAATTTAAATTCGAAGGCATTTTTGTTATAAAGATACTTTTTTCAGGCTTTTGAGATCGGTTAGAAAAATGTTTGACTTTACTTAAAAATACAGCTCTCATTCAATTTAAAAGTATTTTGAACTTAAGACATTTCAGCATCAAAGCTATGTATGACACAACAGTGTCCGAACCTTTTGGAAGGACTGACATTTAATGACTAATTTCCTGTATCTGGGTGTTTATGGTGTTCTCCACTTGAGAAACCAGTGATACTCTTTCTTGAGTACCTAGTTCTCTGTACATTCTTCTCTAAGCTCTGTACCTCATCTGTAATTACTGATGACAGGCAGAGCTATGAAGATGTATCAAACTGTACAATTGAATAGGATATTTTTCTAAAACTATGGTGTCATACACAGATGATATGACTGGCCATCAGAACTCTTCTATGCACTGGGACTGGGTCTACATTATGCCTGTGGATAGACATTTTAATGATTATGAACTATAAAAATTTCTTAAAATAAAATTTATTTCTTAAAATAAAATTTGTAAATATACATAATGAAGTCATATCATTCATGTGTGTAGTTTTGTAATAATACTGTCAAATTAATAAAAACATATTTCAACTTTGTATGAATGTAATTTTTCAAAACCACACATATATGGTTTTGTTGAGTGATTACACATGTATGCATAGGAATGCTTTATTCAAATGTATTTCAGATTTTCAATGACCATAAACAAACCTTAACTTTTTGTATAAAAACCCTTTATGTAATATAAAATTTGTAATACTATATATAATACTCAGAATACAATTACTTTGGTAAGTTAGTTTGCATTTTTAATGTCTCAGTTGAAGTATTTAGTTATTTGAAACACACTGAAGCTTGACAATAGTTACAAAATAATATATTTACTTGATAATAAAGCTACAAATACCAAGTGGTAAAAAAATTTTAAAATAAAAATAAATTTCTAAGGTGGTTAACATATGGTTTATTTGCCTCTTCCTTTAGGTGAAACTTTTACATATATACAGAAATGTCAGAATTACATACACACACATATATGTGTATATATACACAAACATACATACATATGTGTGTTTATATAATCAGGATGACATCTTTAAAATTATGAACTCATGTTTTTGTGTGTTTTTGTGGCAAGTGCTCAGAAACTTTCCATCCTTTTAACCGCTTTCTGGAGAGCAAGGATTTGCCCGGAACAGCTCACTGCAATGACTGGAAGACACCCAAGTCAGCCACATCCACACCCTGGAGATGCTGCTCTCCAGTTCACTGCTGGGAGCCCCCTCCCGAGTTCTGTCTCAGCTAACCTACTAGATTTATGTCTACACCTTGAACAAGTCTCCTGGATCTGGGCTGGTCATTTCATCCCCATGATGCTTTCTTCCCCCTACCTCAGTCACTCCATGCTTACATCTTAGAGATCCTGTCCATAAACACAGCTCCTCAGAATGTTCAGTGTTAACTGTCCTACCAACTAACCCCTTACATCCTGTGTTCCCACTCATCACCCTCTGCTGCCCCACCCAAACCCGACCAGGACCCACAACCCACTGATCCTACCATGGATACTCTCCCCACCTTCCCAATTAAAATTTATCCAAGAGTCCATCATTAAAAACATTCTCCTCCAAAGGTCCTCAACCCACTGTATTTCCAGCAAACAAATCCGTCTTCTGTCTGCCATGTCTGAACACACACGACTGAAATAGGTGGAGAAAAGCAGAAAGCCCTGCTCACTGTCTCAGCTTAAATTCATCATCACTAAAGTCAAGTGGTCCCTTTTTGCTGGCCACAGTCCATCTGTGGAACTGCCTACTTCAGTTAACCCCCTTAGGGAACAAAGTTGTGAACAGGTATCTGTGAGCTGTTTTACCTTACTTCTTCCTAGTCAACGAGAACAAAACCACAGTGCTGCTCATGCTTTGGAATATTTGCCCTTCACCAAGCCTCATGAACAGTCTTATAGTGGCAGAGGTCACACCTGTGATCTGTTCAGTCTGACTCTTCTGCTATAAAGAAGGATCGACTAAAACCAGGAACAAGCACTATGAGGAAAACAAGACTGGTCTCATTTCAGTTCAGTTCAGTGGCTCAGTCATGTCTGACACTTTGCGACCCCATGGATCACAGCACGCCAGGCCTCCCTGTCCATCACCAACTCCTGGAGTTCACGCAAACTCATGTCCATCGAGTTGGTGATGCCATCCAGCCATCTCATTCTCTGTCGTCCCCATCTCCTCCCGTCCCCAATCCTTCCCAGCATCAGAGTCTCTTCCTGTGAGTCAACTCGTCGCATGAGGTGGTCAAAGTATTGGAGTTTCAGCTTTAGCATAAGTCCTTCCAATGAACACCTAGGACTGATCTCCTTTAGAATGGACTGGTTGGATCTCCTTGCAGTCCAAGGGAATTTCAAGAGTCCTCTCCAGCACCACAGGTCACAAGCATCAATTCTTCGGCGCTCAGCTTTCATCAAGTCCAACTTTCACATCCATACATGAACACTGGAAAAACCATAGCCTAGAATAGACGGACCTTGGTTGGCAAAGTAATATGTCTCTGCTTTATAATATGCTATCTAGGTTGGTCATAACATTCCTTCCAAGGAGTAAGCGTCTTTTAATTTCATGGCTTCAATCACCATCTGCAGTGATTTTGGAGCCCCCCAAAATAAAGTCTCACACTGTTTTCACTGTTTCCCCATCTATTTCCCATGAAGTGATGGGACCAGATGCCATGATCTTCAGTTCAGTTCAGTTCAGTCGCTCAGTCATGTCCAATTCTCTGCGACCCCATGAATCACAGCACGCCAGGCCTCCCTGTCCATCACCAACTCATGGAGTTCACCCAAACTCATGTCCATAGAGTCGGTGATGACATCCAGCGATCTCATTCTCTGTTGTCCCCTTCTCCTCCTGCCCCCAACCCTTCCCAGCATTAGAGTCTTTTCCAGTGAATCAACTTGTCTCATGAGGTGGCCAAAATGTTGCAGTTTCAGCTTTAGCATCAGTCCCTCCAACGAACACCCAGGATTGATCTCCTCTAGAATGGACTGGTTGGATCTCCTTGCAGTCCAAGGGACTCTCAAGAGTCTTCTCCAACACCACAGTTCAAAAGCATGAATTCTTCGGGGATCAGCCTTCTTCATAGTCCAACTCTCACAGTCATACATGACCATGGGAAAAACCATAGCCTTGACTAGACGGACCTTGGTTGGCAAAGTAATGTCTCTGCTTTTTAATATACTATCTAGGTTGGTCATAACCTTCCTTCCAAGGAGTAAATGTCTTTTAATTTCATGCCTGCAACCAGCATCTGCAGTGATTTTGGAGCCCAAAAAAATAAAGTCTGACACTGTTTCCACTGATTATCCATCTATTTCCCATGAAGTGATGGGGCCAGATGCCGTGATCTTTGTTTTCTGAATGTTGAGCTTCAAGCCAACCTTTTCACTCTCCTCTTTCACTTTCATCAGGAGGCTTTTGAGTTCCTCTTCACTTTCTGCCATAAGGGTGGTGTCATCTGCATATCTGAGGTTATTGATATTTCTCCCGGCAATCTTGATTCCAGCTTATGCTTCTTCCAGCCCAGCGTTCCTCATGATGTACTCTGCATAGAAGTTAAATAAGCAGGGTGACAATATACAACCTTGACGTACTCCTTTTCTTATTTGGAACCAGTCTGCTGTTCCATGTCCAGTTCTAACTGTTGCTTCCTGACCTGCATACAGGTTTCTCAAGAGGCAGGTCAGGTGGTCTGGGATTCCCATCTCTTTCAGAATTTTCCACAGTTTATCATGATCCACACAGTCAAAGGCTTTGGCATAACCAATGAAGCAGAAATAGATGTTTTTCTGGAACTCTCTTGCTTTCTCCATGATCCAGCGGATGTTGGCAATTTGATCTCTGCTGCCTCTGCCTTTCCTAAAACCTGCTTGAACATCTGGGAGTTCACACTTCACATATTGCTGAAGCCTGGCTTGGAGAATTTTGAGCATGACTTTACTAGCCTGTGAGATGAGTGCAATTGTGTGATAGTTTGAGCATTCTTTAGCATTGCCTTTCTTTGGGATTGGAATGAAGACTGACCTTTTCCAGTCCTGTGGCCACTGCTGAGTTTTCCAAATTTGCTGGCATGTTAAGTGCAGCACTTTCACAGCATCGTCTTTCAAGATTTGAAATAGCTCAACTGGAATTCCATCACCTCCACTAGCTTTGTTCATAGTGATGCTTTCTAAGGCCCACTTGACTTCACATTCCAAGATGTCTGGCTCTAGGTCAGTGATCACGTTATCATGACTATCTTGGTCGTGAAGATCTTTGTTGTACAGTTCTTCTGTGTATTCTTGCCACCTCTTCTTAATATCTTCTGCTTCTGTTAGGTCCATACCATTTCTGTCCTTTACCGAGCCCGTCTTTGCATGAAATGTTCCCTTGGAATCTCTAATTTTCTTGAAGAGATCTCTTGTTTTTCCTGTTCTGTTGTTTTCCTCTATTTCTTTGCATTGATCACTGAGGAAGGCTTTCTTATCTCTCCTTGCTATTCTCTGGAACTCTGCATTCAGATGCTTATATCTTTCCTTTTCTCCTTTGCTTTTCGCTTCTCTTCTTTTCGCAGCTATTTATAAGGCCTCGTCAGACAGCCATTTTGCTTTTCTTCATTTCTTTTCCATGGGGATGGTCTTGGTCCCTGTCTCCTGTACAATGTCACGAACCTCCGTCCACAGTTCATCAGGCACTCTATCAGATCTAGTCCCTTTAATCTATTTCTCACTTCCACTGTATAATCATAAGGGATTTATGTCATATCTGAATGGTCTAGTGGTTTTCCCTACTTTCTTCAATTTCAGTCTGAATTTGGCACTAAGGAGTTCATGATCTGAGCCACAGTCAGCTTCCTGGTCTTGTTTTTGTTAACTGATCTTAGTTTTCTTTTTTTTTTTTTTATTGGAGGCTAATTACTTTACAATATTATATTGGTTGGTTTTGTCATACATTGACATGAGTCCGCCCCAGGTGTACATGTGTTCCCCTTCTTGAACTCCACTCCCACCTCCCCTTATTCTCCCTCTGGGTCATCCCCGTGCACCAGGCCCGAGCATCCTGTATCATGCGTCGAACCGGGACTGGTGATTCATTTCACATATGATAATATACATGTTTCAATGCCATTCTCCCAAATCATCCCACCCTCACCCTCTCCCACAGAGTCCCAAAGACTGTTCTATACACCTGTGTCTCTTTTGCTGTCTCGTATACAGGGTTATCATTACCATCTTTCTAAATTCCACATATATGCATTAGTATACTGTATTGGTGTTTTTCTTTCTGGCTTACTTCACTCTGTATAACAGGCTCCAGTTTCATCCACCTCATTAGAACTGATTCAAATGCATTCTTTTTAATGGCTGAGTAATACTACATTGTGTATATGTACCAAAGCTTTCTTATCCATCTGTCTGCAGATGGACATCTAGGTTGTTTCCATGTCCTCGCTATTATAAACAGTGCTGCGATGAACATTGGAGTACATGTGTCTCTTTCAATTCTGGTTTCCTCGGTGTGTATGCCCAGGAGTGGGATTGCTGGATCATATGGCAGTTCCATTTCCAGTTTTTTAAGGAATCTCCACACTGTTCTCCATAGTGGTTGTACTAGTTTGCATTCCCATCAACAGTGTAAGAGGGTTCCCTTTTCTCCACACCCTCTCCAGCATTTATTGCATGTAGACTTTTGGACAGCAGCCATTCTGACTGGTGTGAAATGGTACTCATTGTGGTTTTGATTTGCATTTCTCTGATTATGAGGGATGTTGAGCACTTTTTCATGTGTTTGTTAGCCATCTGTATGTCTTATTTGGAGAAATGTCTGCTTAGTTCTTTGGCCCATTTTTTGATTGGGTGATTTATTTTTCTGGAATTGAGCTGCAGGAGCTGCTTGTATATTTTGGAGATTAATTCTTTGTCAGTTATTTCATTTGCTATTATTTTCTCCCATACTGAAGGCTGTCTTTTCACCTTGCTTATAGTTTCCTTTGCTGTGCAGAAGCTTTTGATTTTAATTAGGTCCCATTTATTTATTTTTGCTTTTATTTCCAATATTCTGGGAGGTGGGTCACAGAGGATTCTGCTGTGATTTATGTCAGAGAGTGTTTTGCCTATGTTCTCCTCTAGGAGTTTTATAGAATCTGGTCTTACATTTAGATCTTTAATCCATTTTGAGCTTATTTTTGTGTATGATGTTAGGAAGTGTTCTAGTTTCATTCTTTTATAAGTGGCTGACCAGTTTTCCCAGCACCACTTGTTAAAGAGACTGTCTTTTCTCCATTTTATATTCTTGCCTCCTTTGTCAAAGGTAAGGTGTCCATAGGTGCGTGGATTTATCTCTGGGCTTTCTATTTTGTTCCATTGATCTATATTTCTGTCTTTATGTCAGTACCATACTGTCTTGATGACTGTGGCTTTGTAGTAGAGCCTGAAGTCCGGCAGGTTAATTCCTCCAGTTCCATTCTTCTTCCTCAACACTGCTTTGGCTATTCGAGGTTTTTTGCATTTCCATACAAATTGTGAGATTATTTGTTCTAGCTCTGTGAAAAATATCACTGGTAGCTTGATTGGGATTGCATTGAATGTATAAATTACTCTGGATAGTACACTCATTTTCACAATATTTATTCTTCCAATCCACGAACATGGTATATTTCTCCATCTATTAGTGTCCTCTTTGATTACTAGTGTTTTATAGTTTTCTATGTATAGGTCTTTTGTTTCTTTAGGTAGATATATTCCTAAGTATTTTATTCTTTTTGTTGAAACAGTGAATGGAATAGTTTCCTTAATTTCTCTATTTTCTCATTATTAGTGTATAGGAATGCAAGGGATTTCTGTGTATTGATTTTATATCCTGCAACTTTACTGTATTCATTGATTAGCTCTAGGAGTTTTCTGGTAGAGTCATTAGGGTTTTCTGTGTAGAGGATCATGTCATCGGTGAACAGTGAAAGTTTTACTTCTTCTTTTCCAGTTTGGATTCCTTTTATGTCTTTTTCTGCTCTGATTGCTGTGGCCAAAACTTCCAGAACTATGTTGAATAGTAGTGGTGAGAGTGGGCACCCTTGTCTTGTTCCTGACTTTAGGGGAAATGCTTTCAGTTTTTCACCATTGAGGATAATGTTTGCTGTGGGTTTGTCATATATAGCTTTTATTATGTTGAGGTATGTTCCTTCTATTCCCACTTTCTGGAGGGTTTTTATCATAAATGGATTTTGAATTTTGTCGAAGGCTTTCTCTGCATCTATTGAGATAATCACATGATTTTTATTTTTCAGTTTGTTAATGTGGTGTATTACGTTGATTGATTTGCGGATATTGAAGACTCCTTGCATTCCTGGGATAAAGTACACTTAATCATGATGTATGACCTTCTTAATGTGTTGTTGGGTTCTGATTGCTAGAATTTTGTTAAGGATTTTTGCATCTATGTTCATCAGTGATATTGGCCTGTAGTTCTCTTTTTTTGTGGGATCTTTACCAGGTTTTGGGATTAGGGTGATGGTGGCCTCATAGAATGAGTGTGGAAGTTTCCCTTCCTCAGCAAGTTTCTGGAAGAGTTTGAGTAGAACAGGTGTTAGCTCTTCTCTAAATTTTTGGTAGAATTCAGCTGTGAAGCCGTCTGGACCTGGGCTTTTGTTTGCTGGAAGATTTCTTGTTACAGCTTCTATTTCCGTGCTTGCGATGGGACTATTAAGATTTTCTATTTATTCCTGGTTCAGTTTAGGAAAGTTGTACTTTTCTAAGAATTTGTCCATTTCTTCCAAGTTGTCCATTTTATTGCCATGTAATTGCTGATAGTATTCTCTAATGATCCTTTGTATTTCTGTGTTGTCGGTTGTGATCTCTCCATTTTCATTTCTAATTTTATTGATTTGGTTCTTCTCCCTTTGTTTCTTGATGAGTCTGGCTAGTGGTTTGTCAATTTTATTTACCCTTTCAAAGAACCAGCTTTGGCTTTGTTGATTTTTGCTATGGTCTCTTTTGTTTCTTTTGCATTTATTTCTGCCCTAATTTTTAAGATTTCTTTCCTTCTACTAACCCTGGGGTTCTTCATTTCTTCCTTTTCTAGTTGCTTTAGGTGTAGAGTTAGGTTATTTAGTTGACTTTTTTCTTGTTTCTTGAGGTATGCCTGTATTGCTATGAACCTTCCCCTTAGCACTGCTTTTACAGTGTCCCAGAAGTTTTGGGTTGTCGTGTTTCCATTTTCATTCATTTCTATGCATATTTTGATTTCTCCTATGATTGGTTGTTATTCTGCAGAGTGTTGTTCAACCTCCATATGTTGGCATTTTTAATAGTTTCTCTCCTGTAATTGAATCTCATCTTACTGCATTGTGGTCAGAAAAGATGCTTGGAATGATTTCAATTTTTTTGAATTTACCAAGGCTAGGTTTATGGCCCAGGATGTGATCTATCCTGGAAAAGGTTCCGTGTGCACTTCAGAAAAAGGTGAAATTCATTGTTTTGGGGTGAAATGTCCTATAGAGATCTATTAGGTCTAACTGGTCTATTGTGGCATTTAAAGTTCGTGTTTCCTTGTTAATTTTGTTTAGTTGATCTATCCATAGATGTAAGTGGGGTATTAAAGTCTCCCACTATTATTGCATTGTTGTTAATTTCCCCTTTCATACTTGTTAGTAATCGTCTTACATATTGCGGTGGTCCTATGTTGGGCATATAAATATTTATAATTGTTATATCTTCTTCTTGGATTGATCCTTTGATCATTATGTAGTTTCCTTCTTTGTCTCTTTTCACAGCCTTTGTTTTAAAGTCTATTTTATCTGATATGAGTATTGCTACTACTGTTTTCTTTTGGTCTCTATTTGCGTGGAATATCTTTTTCCAGCCCTTCGCTTTCAGTCTGTATGTGTCCCTCGTTTTGAGGTGGGTCTCTTGTAGACAACATATATGGGGGTCTTGTTTTTGTATCCATTCAGCCAGCCTTTGTCTTTTGGTTGGGGCATTCAACCCATTTATGTTTAAGGTAATTATTGATAAGTATGATCCCGTTGTCATTTTCTTTATTGTTTTGGGTTCGAGTTTATCCACCTTTCTGTGTTTCCTGTCTAGAAAAGATCCTTTAGCATTTGTTGGAGAGCTGGTTTGGTGATGCTGAATTCTCTCAGCTTTTGCTTGTCTGTAAAGCTTTTGATTTCTCCTTCATATTTGAATGTGATCCTTGCTGGGTATAGTAATCTGGGCTGTAGGTTATTTTCTTTCATCACTTTAAGTATGTGTTGCCATTCCCTCCTGGCCTAAAGAGTTTCTGTTGAAAGATCAGCTGTTATCCTTATGGGAATCCCCTTGTGTGTTATTTGCTGCTTTTCCCTTGCTGCTTTTAATATTTGTTCTTTGTGTTTGATCTTTGTTAATTTGATTAATATGTGTCTTGGAGTATTTCGCCTGGGGTTTATCCTGTTAGGGACTCTCTGGGGTTCTTGGACTTGGGTGATTATTTCCTTCCCCATTTTAGGGAAGTTTTCAACTATTATCTCCTCAAGTATTCTCTCATGGTCTTTCTTTTTGCCTTCTTTTGGGACTCCTATGATTTGAATGTTGGGGCGTTTAACATTGTCCCAGAGGTCTCTAATATTGTCTTCATTTCTTTTTATTCGTTTTTCTTTTTCCCTGTTTCATTTATTTCTACAATTTTATCTTCTAGCTCTTTTATCCTGTCTTCTGCCTCCGTTATTCTACTGTTTGTTCCCTCCAGAGTGTTTCTGATCTCATCTATTGCATTATTCATTGTATATTGATTCTTTTATTTCCTCTAAATCCTTATTAAACCTTTCCTGCATCTTCTCAATCCTTGTCTCCAGGTTATTTATTTGTAACTCCAGTTTGCTTTCAAGATTTTGAATCATTTTCACCATCAAAGTTTTGAAATTCTTTATTGGGTAGATTTCCTATATCTTTCTCTTTTGTTTGTGTTGGTGGGCATTTATCCTGTTCCTTTACTTGCTGGGTATTTCTCTGCCTCTTCATCTTGCTTATATTGCTGTGCTTGGGGTGGCCTTTCCGTCTTCTGGCAGTTTGTGGAGTTCTCTTTATTATGTAGTTTCCTCGCTGTGTGTGGGGTTGGACGGGAGGCTTGTCAAGGTTCCCTGGTTAGGGAAGCTTGTGTCGGTGTTCTGATTGGTGGAGCTGGATTTCTTCTCTCTGGAGTGCAATGAAGTGTCCAGCAATGAGTCTGAGATGTCAGTGGGTTTGGAGTGGCTTTGGGCAGCCTGTATATTGAAGCTCTGGGCTATTCTCCTGTGTTGCTGGAGAATTTGCATGGTTTGTCTTTCTCTGAAACTTGTTGACCCTTGGGTGGTGCCTGGTTTCAGTGTATGTATGGAGGCATTTGATGAGCTCCTATCAACTAATGTTCCCTGGAACAGGAGATTTTGGTGTTCTCAGGATTTGGACTTAAGCCTCTGCCTCTGGTTTTCAGTCTTATTCTTGCAGTAGGCTCAAGACTTCTCCATCTGTCACTTCCAGGCAGTTCCTTCTGTCTAAGCTCTTCTGTTTGCTGGTCACTTCAGTGTCTGATTCCCTTCTTGACACAAGGGGGCGGTGGTGGACACTTTTATAGGCTCACCTGTTCAGTCGTGCTGTGGGGAGGGAGGAACGCTGCTAACAAACATCCCTGGCATCTGTGGGGAGTGCTCGCAGTGTCTCGGCTACACTGGGAATGCTCCCGCAAGCGTGTGTGCTTTCCCTGTGTATGCTGCTCAGGCTCTAGGTTGCTCTGCCGGGAACTGTTCAAGGCCGGCACTGGACTGTATGCACTTCCCAGGTCTGAGCTGCTCATGTTCAGGTACTCAGGTACTCCACAAAGGCACAGACTTGGCTGGGCCTGCGTTTTGTGCCCTTCCCCGGTCAGAGCAGCTCAGGTGACTGGGTGTTTGGCGAGCGCAGTTGCCACGACTTATCGCCTCCCCGGTCCCTGCCGCTCAGTTTTCTGGGTGTACAACCGGCACACCTTCTCAGGCGGATGTCAACCAGCCTGAGCCCAAGAAGTCTTGGTTAGCAACGAGGCCTGCCTGCTGCTTGGTATCGGAAGCCTCTCTGGGGCCGTGGTTGCTCCCTTCCGGCTCTGGCTGCCCTCCCCTGCCTGTCTCGGTGAGGGATGGTCGATGCGCTGACCATGCCAGCTAGCTCTGTTCAGTCCTTTGTTCTGTGAGCGGGTCTGGCGGTGTCTTAGGTTGGGGCTTTTCACCTTTTCGCAGGGTAGCTATCCCACAGTCTGCTTAGCTATCTCCAGTTAGTACTCTCAGACTGCCCTCGGGGCATTCAGGCCCGGTCCTCATTCTAAGCGATGCAGCCCGCGCCTCCCTGCCCAGCCCCCCGCTTGCTAGTGATGGGTGCAGGCATCTGCACCACTTCTCTGCTGAGAGTTACCTCTGGGCACTTAGTCTGTGGGATTTAATTATTTATTTCTTTTTTCTCCTGGTTATGTTGCCCTCTGAGGTTCCAAGGCTCACCACAGACTTGCCAGTGTTTCCAGGTGTTTGGAAACTTCTCTCTTTTAAGGCTCCCTTCCCGGGATGGATCTCCACCCTTCCCTCTTTTGTCTCTCGTTTTATCTTTTATATTCTCTCCTACCTCCTTTATAAGACAATGGGCTGCTTTTCTGGGTGCCTGATGCCTCTGCTGGCATTCAGAAGTTGTTTTGTGGGATTTACTCTGTTCAAATGTTCTTTTGCTGAATTTGTGGGGGAGAAAGTGGTCTCCCCGTCCTATTCCTCCATCTTCCTGTCTCCCTGATCTTAGTTTTCTGAATGCTGAGCTTTAAGCCAACTTTTTCACTCTCCTGTTTCACTTTCATCAAGAGGCGTTTTAGTTCCTCTTCACTTTCTGCCATAAGGGTGGTGTCATCTGCATATCTGAGGTTACTGATATTTCTCCGGGCAATCTTGATTCCAGCCTGTGCTTCTTCCAGCCCAGCGTTCCTCATGATGTACTCTGCATATAAGTTAAATAAGCAGGGTGACAATATACAATCTTGACGCACTCCTTTTCCTATTTGGAACCAGTCTGTTGTTCCATGTACAGTTCTGACTGTTGCTTCCTGACCTGAATACATGTTTCTCAAGAGGCAGGTCAGGTGGTTTGGTATTCCCATCTCTTTCAGAATGTTCCACAGTTTATTGTGATCCACACAGTCAAAGGCTTTGGCATAGTTAATGAAGCAGAAATAGATGTTTTTCTGGAACTCTCTTGCTTTTTCCATGATCCAGCAGATGTTGGCAATTTGATCTCTCGTTCCTCTGCCTTTTCTAAAACCTGCTTGAACATCTGGAAGTTCACGGTTCACGTATTGCCGAATCGTGGCTTTGAGAATTTTGAGCATGACTTTACTAGCGTGTGAGATGAGTGCAATTAGAGGCTCTCAAATGCAGTGAGAAGAAAAAGAAATGATGAAATAAATACTGGACAAAAAAACTATTTCTAACTACTGACGATATAATCATGTAACCAACCAAAGGAAAACTAACGTAATGGAAAAATAAGCAACACAGGTGACTAGGCACTTCAAAGAAAGATCGTAATACATCTTACTAAGAAATGTTTGGATATGACACCAAAGCACAAGCAACAGAAGAAAAAAAAAAAAGTGAGACTACATCAGAGTAAAACGCTTCTGCACAGCAAAGGAAAAACCAACAAAATGAAAAGGGAATCTACAGAATAATAAAAAATATTTGTATATTATATATGTGATAAGAGTTTAACATAAAATATTTAAGGAACTAATACAACTCAACAGCAAAAAAAACTGGAATATTAAATATTTTTGCCATTATTAACTAATGATAGCAATTTTTAAGTGGGCAAAGAATAACTAATAAGGACCTACTGTATAACACAGGGAGCTCTATCAATATTCTATAAAGATCTATATGGGAAAAGAATCTAGAAAAGAGTTATTTTCTGTATATATATATATATATATATATAACTGAAGCACTTTGCTGTACACCTGAAACTTCCACAACACTGTAAATCTACTATACTTCAATAAAAATTAAATTTGTTTTAAAAAGTAAAGGAACTGAATAGACATTTCTCCAAAGACATACAAATGGCCACCAGATACATGAAGAGGAGCTCAATATCACTAATAATCAGGGAAATGCAAATCAAAATCACAATGAGAGATCATTTCACTCTTGTTACCATAGTTATTATAAAGAAAAAGAAAAAAAGGAGAGACGACAAATACTGATGGGGATGTGAAGAAATGGGAACCCTTGTGCACTGTTAGCGGGAATGTGAACTGGTGTAGCCTCTATGGAGAACAATACTGAGGTTCTTCAAAATATGAAAAATAGAACTATACAGCAATTCCATTTCTGATTATTTCTTGAAAGAAAATTAAATCAAAATCTTGAAGGGATATCTGCACTCCTACACTTACTGGAGAACTGTTCACAGAAGCCAAGACGTAGAAAGAAACTGAGTGTACATGAATGAATGGATAAAGAAAATGGGGTATGTGTGTATACACATATGCACAACAGAATAGTGGTCACCCTTAAGAATGAAGCAAATCCATGGGAGATATTATACTAAATGTTACAAATTAGTCAGACACAAAAAGATAAACACTGAATGATATCATATATAAACGGAATCTAAAAAAGCCAAACTCACAGAAATTGGAACAGTGGTTGCCAGGGCCTCAGAGGTGGGAGAAACAAGGAGATGTCTCTAAGGGGCACAAGCCTTCAGCTGTAAGTTTATGTTTATGCATAAATTTCTAGAGCTCTAACACACAGCGTGGTTAATTACAGTTACCAATAAATGTACAGCTACTAAGAGAGTAAATATTAAGTGTTCAGGCACCACATACACAAAACGGTAACTATGTTTTTAACATTACTTCTAATATAAAAAAAATAGCTTCTCTGCTCACCACTTCTAATAGTTGTGTTTTCCAATATTTCTGTCTGAAGTTGTAGCTCAGCTTCTCCAAGTATCCTCAGAACGGAATCTGTAGGACTTTTCCCCCAGACTTTTCTTGGAGATCCACTAGGATCTAATTTAATAACCTCTCCCACTGTATGTTCTAAAAGAAAAAGATATAAAAAATTTCAGTGATAGAATCTAATAACAACATTGCATTAAAGGCAGATTCTAGTTTTAGGAAATATAAAAATGGAAAAAAATATGTTATGTTTCTATAACATTTTTACTTGAGAAAAAAAATTTTTAACTAAGAATAATTTGGGATAGTACCAAAATAGATAAAGTATGTTAATATTTTGTTTCTATAAATTGCAGAGAATAGAAAAAAAAATCCTAAGACAAATGTGCATATGGATTAAAAGTATAGACAACTACTCTAAGAAAATTTGTTTTATCTTCTTTATCCTAAGTAAGCAACTGACACTTCCTATTTTACAATAATAATTTGGGGTTAACCTTTTGAATAAAATTTTGCAAAGCAAAACAGAGAAAATCACCTACTGAAGTTTGAGTCTTCAGAACGTTTGGTAATAATTAATACATGAAGCATATAGGTACCCAGCAGTAACAGATAGGATATACTGTCAAATATTATGGGGATGGAAGTCATATAAACTTTCAACAGTGACCAAATACATGATACATATTTTTGTGTACCCATCCATGAAAGTAAATACCTGCAATTTATCAGACAATATTCAGTTTTGTTTAGGCAAAATGATTACCAGTAAAAAACGATTTTTAAAAGGATGGTTAAAAACAGCAAAGAACACAGAAGACACCCATAACTTACAGCCACATGGTACCTGATAGAGGTGACAAAGCAACCTGAATGGGCTGAGGGGCTGGAAAGTCAGGTGAAGGGGGTGAGGGATGGGAGGCGGGGACTAGGGTTGTCCACAGACAACACTGTGAAGAGCTCTGCTACACTGAGGAATTCAGAAATGGGGGAAGGCTGAACAACAGGGTGAGGAAAGAAACAAGGAGGCCACCATGCAAACGACTTGAGAAGAAGAGAGGGGAGAAGGGCTGTGAAATAAATTGGCTAGACTCCAGCGACACGAAGTGAGTGGTGAGGAGGCAGACAGGACAAAGCAAGTGGCATGAAAACCACAGGGAGCCTGGCTCAGGCATGGGAAGGGACACTGGATTTTCATGCTCCCTGCAACCAAGGTGAATCAGGTACTGAGAAGCATGGCAGGCTGTACTTTGACTCTCAGGTTTTTTTCTGTAAGGTTCCACCAGGGGGCACCGCATCCCTCTCTTGCCCTCACAGCTCAGCTTTGAGAAGAGGCTCCTCCCTTACCTTTTACTAGCTCCTTAATCCCAGATTCTACTTCTGCCCACTGACCTCTAGCGACATTGCTTTCACGAAGGTCACAAGGCCCCCCTGACAAACACAGTCCAGATTTTCTAGCCCTCATCTTGCCCTCTTTCTTCCTTTTAATTCATATTACACTCTCAATTTTCCTTCTCTGATGCATCCTCATTTGCTTTTCAAAGTTATTTCTCTGACACACTCCTAGACTTCCCATGAAGCCCTTACAAGCCTGTGTGTGTGTGTCGGTGTGAGACAGTGGGACTCAATACACAACTGTCTGCTGTGGAGTCTATGAACTTTGCTTCAAGGTATTGAAAAGAAAGAATTCTACCAAAATGGCCCATCAAAAAAATCACATAAAACAGCACTCAGGCAGTGATCAGATCAACTGCCTAGATGGCGAACCCCCAACAGCATGTATCTCTGTCAGTTCCCTGCTGCACTCCAGATTTGGGACAACGTGAGACAAGGGCAGGGGCTCAGGAATCCTCGCTGAGCAAAGGGATGGCCTATGAGACTCTCCACAGGCCTGCTCAATACCACCCTGACCTTCCCAGGTTCTGCCCAAGTGCACTCTTCTGATTCTCACCAAGAATTACTCCTGGTCACACGTGACTCTAAGGTGGGAGGAAGGGCTGGAGTAACACAGGTTACATGCATGCCATTCGTTCTTGTTCTCACATCACAGATCATTGGGAAAAATCCTCTTGTGGGACTTCCCTGCTGGCACAGTGGATAAGAATCCACCTGCCAATGCAGGAGACATGGGTTCAGTTCCTGATCCAGGAAGAGTCCAGAAGTCTTGGAGCAATTAAACCTGTGTGCCACGACTACTGAGCCTGCACTCTAGAGCCCACGTACTGCAACTGCCTGTAAGCCCGTGCACCTAGAGTCTGCGCTCCATAACAAGAGAAGCCTGCACACCACGCCGAGAGAGCAGCCTCTGCTTGCTGCAACTAGAGAGAGCAAGGCAACAGAGGCCCAGTGCAGCCAAAAGTAAATAAAATGTTAAAAAACAGAAAGGTGAAAACCCTCCCACGTTGAAGCCAAATGGTTTTCTCCATGTTTCACTTATTACAGAACCCCCTCCAGGCTCTCAGCCTCTCTATGTGGGGCTTCCTCAGTGTCCAGTCACACGGCCACACGGGGGCCGGGGCGAAACCGACGGCACCTGAGCGCGCTCATACGCACTTTCTGTCACAGAGAAGGAAGCGTCCAGGGCCAGTTCATCCACAGGAAGCACAAGCTGGCCTCCTGTCTCCCATTTTTTTCGATCCGATGAAACTGACTTTTCTTTTTCCAGCTCTTTGGCATCTTCATGAACAGTTACCGTACCCGTTTCAGAACGACTCTGCCTTCCCTTTTCATCTTCTTGAACTTTAAGATTTTGATTTAATCTACGTAGTATTTCTCGCTTACTCTGAAACAGTTAAAATGTTGTATTTTAATAGGTATATGATTAAGTGAAATGATTGACAGGAAATCTGAAAATTGTACCTACCGAAACAGCACTGTTACTCTTCTGTGTTTCTTCTGAGGTTTCCTGGGCATCAGTTAGACTTCTGTCCTTTAAACAGAGAGTATGAAATAATGTTATTTTAAAGCATACCTTAAAATTTTTGATATTTTTACTTTTTGTTTTTTATTAGCATTCCATGCTCCCTGTTTTTTTATTTCTGTAAAATGTTAACATAGCTTCCTTCATTATCAGCAATGAGAAGTAATTACTTGTTTTCATCTAATAGATGTGATATATGCTAGAATGGCCAATTCTCAATTATTGTCACATTTCTGGGTTACTAGATCAGACATTTAACTATATCCTCTTCCTCTTATTTAACTATATCCTCTTCCTCTTTGGCACCTGATTTCTGATAAATATAAATTTATGACAGAAATTTTTTTTAAAATTAATTTTTATACTCAGAATTAGGGACGTTTTGACAGATGAATAATCAAGAGACTGTGTGTTGTTTGTAAGCTGTCTTTATGTTTCAGGTACATATATTGTTATTAAGCCATACTACTTACTAAACATAATTGAGAACTGGCTTTTCTCCCTAAGCAAAGAGTAACAGTAAAGAATCCTATGCACTTTTTGCTAATGCTAAAATAAATTTTGTTTTCTGATTAGTATAATCAAAGTAATTAGACAAACTGGTATATGAAATACATAAAAAAAGAGAAATTAGTAGTTACAAAAACCATGAAATCAAAGGCAACTGGAAGACTCGGGGTAAGGAAAAGCAGTTCTCAGTTTTAAGGAAGTGATATTTACTAAGAAAACCCATAAAGGAAAAGTGTTTGGTTACATGGATTACCTCAAATTTTATTAAACAGTGGTCAGTTTCAGAGTTACACCTGTAAATCAGACAAAGAGCATTTTACCCAGTGAAGTGGCAGGAATTAGCAGTCGCTGCAACCAGAGAGGTGAGCAGCAACATGGGGTGAGTCTGAGACCGGGCAGGGCCCGCACATGGCATCTGAGGGGTGGAGTGAAGAGCGCAGCACACAGTCGTTACCAGACAGGAGAGGAGACGAACCCTGCCTGAGCAACAGTGCTTTCCTACAGGAAAATCTTGAGAGTTAACCAAGACTGGTACTTCCTACAGAATCTTATTTCCAAGATAAACATAGAGGCTGTAGAAAATTGGTGTGCCAATAACATCAGGGCTGTCTGCCAAAACTGAATGAAATTCAACAAATAATAGGCACAGACTTCAACAACCAGGAAAGGAAAGAATCAGGTTAATGTGTAACACCACTCAGGAGACTGGTCCTCAGCCTGCCGAGTTCCAGGCTAGAATCCCACATCAGGAGTCCCTTTCCCTCAACCTCAGAACAGAGTGCTTCACATTTCAGATGGATACCCAATATGTACTTTCAAGTTTAAACTTTTTACCTGCCCAGAGTTCTTTGTTTTACACTCCATAGGGCATGATATAGATTCAAAAGTAGAAGCTTAAAGAAATAACTGATGAATTAAGTGCAATTATGCTGAGTCCTCTAACATTTGCTCTACCAAGAAATGAACTTCTGCTAATTTTGAGTGCCAGGGAATAAAAGTGTTTTTTTGCATTAGTTTTCATACATTTCTATATTTTTTGGTTCAAGAGTCTTTTAGAGTATTAGGGAATCATTTTAATATATATTTATCTATCAGGTGGTTTTATATGTGAAGCCTAAGAGCAGTGAACTCCCAGATGTTCAAGCAGGTTTTAGAAAAGGCAGAGGCACCAGAGATCAAATTGCCAACATCCGCTGGATCATGGAGAAAGCAAGAGAGTTCCAGAAAAACATCTATTTCTGCTTCATTGACTATGCCAAAGCCTTTGACTGTGTCGATCACAATAAACTGTGGAACATTCTGAAAGAGATGGGAATCCCAGACCACCTGACCTGCCTCTTGAGAAACCTGTATGCAGGTCAGGAAGCAACAGTTAGAACCGGCCATGGAACAACAGACTGGTTCCAAATAGGAAAAGGTGTACGTCAAGGTTGTATATTGTCACCTTGCTTATTTAACTTATATGCAGAGTACATCATGAGGAACGCTGGGCTGGAAGAAGCACAAGCTGGAATCAAGATTGCTGGGAGAAATATCAATAACCTCAGATATGCAGATGACACTACCCTTATGGCAGAAAGTGAAGAGGAACTCAAAAGCCTCTTGATGAAAGTGAAAGAGGAGAGTGAAAAGGTTGGCTTGAAGCTCAACATTCAGAAAACAAAGATCATGGCATCTGGTCCCATCACTTCATGGGAAATAGATGGAAAAACAGTGGAAACAGTGTCAGACTTTGTTTTTTTGGGCTCCAAAATCACTGCAGATGCTGATTGCAGCCATGAAATTAAAAGACGCTTGCTCCTTGGAAGGAAAGTTATGACCAACCTTGATAGTATATTAAAAAGCAGAGACATTACTTTGCCGACCAAGGTCCGTCTAGTCAAGGCAATGGTTTTTCCCGTGGTCATGTATGGATGTGAGAGTTGGACTGTGAAGAAAGCTGATCGCCGAAGAATCGATGCTTTTGAACTGTGGTGTTGGAGAAGACTCTTGAGAGTCCCTTATACTGCAAGGAGATCCAACCAGTCCATTCTAAAGGAGATCAATCCTGGATGTTCATTGGAGGGACTGATGCTAAAGCTGAAACTCCAATACTTTGGCCACCTCATGCGACGAGTTGACTCATTGGAAAAGACTCTGATGCTGGGAGAGGTTGGGGGCGGGAGGAGAAGGGGACGACGGAGAATGAGATGGCTGGATGGCATCACCGACTCTGTGGACATGAGTTTGAATGTACTCCGGGAGTTGGTGATGGACAGGGAGGCCTGGCGTGCTGTGATTCATGGGGTCGCGGAGAGTCGGACACGACTGAGCGACTGAACTGAACTGAACTGAAGAGCAGTGAAGTGCCAATACTCAAGAGTAAACCATACATGAAAATCTTAAGAAGTAATTTTTTCCCTAGAAAAACCTAATCAGACATTAGGAATTAATGTAACTTAATTAAATTTAGTCCCTTTAGCATTCCTTGACTTTGAGGAGTTCTAAATTATAGAAAGCTTACCATACACACTTCCTTCAAAGCCGAAGTCACAGAAATAACAGGTCTCATCAGCTGCTTTGATGGAGAACCCCCCATTTCCTGCTGCCCTGAAGGCGGAGACACATCAGAGTTCTTGATTCCCTTGGCCACCAACTGTAATAAGAATGTAAGCACATTGGCAAATTTATATTTGCATGAAGAGACAAAGTGGTATATATATAAGATCACTGCCTATACACTCTAACCACAAGTTTTTTCACTCCTCAACTTTTGTTGTGCAAGGCAATGTACTAGGTGCTGGGGAAATATCAGTGAACAGACAGACACGTCTCCGGTCTCATTTGTAAGCACAGCCATGTGTTCCATGGTGCTAAATAACTCTTTTCCACTGCATTAACAATGTTTTACAAATTGCCTTCTAAAAGATTAAACATTAGTGCTCTAATTACAACCCCTTACAAAATCTGGCAAAAACAAAAAAAAGCTTACTTACTAATCTTATACTTCAAAAAGAGATGCTTCTGCAAATTCTAAAGTTTGGCACAATCTTAACATGTGAACATCAGTTCCCTACATGAGAGCCCTGATTATAAAATGTCAACATAAATAAAAAAGGAAGACGTGAAAAGTACAGGTAATAAGATTTACTTCACTGAAAATACCATTTGTTATTTTCACATGTTTTTGCTTTTATCTTGCCATGGAGACTCTATAAACAATGTGAAATCACGTTCTGAACTTTCAGTAAGTACAAGGAAATGGCATTTCTCAGTCTGCTTACAGGAACATGGCAGCAAGTCACTCCCAACTTCTATCTCTTCTTGAAACAAGTAAACAAGAATTTCTGATGAGAAAGGATCAATATCAATATTTCAAACTAGTATTTATTGAGCATGTTCTAAGCATAAGATAGTAATCCAAGTCTAGCATTTAGTTCTCTGGTCTTTCATTTTATACCAACAACTATTTTGTTCAAAAGGAGATGGAGACAGCCAACGTAAAACTGAAGGAGAAGTTGTTGGAGGAATGATACTACTTAACTTCAAGACTTACTGAAAGTTGAGGTAATCAACGCAGTGTGATAATAATGAAAACAGATCAAGAGAACAGACCAGAGAGCCCAGAAACAGACCCACCCAAATACAGTCAACTGCATTTAACAAAGGAGCAAAGGCAATTCACTGGTGAAAGCACAGACTGCTTATCAACAAATGATGCTAGAATTACTGGACACCCACAGGCAAACAAACAACCTGACACCCTGACAAGTATTCACTCACAAATGATTACAGACCTAAATGTAAAATTCAAAACTATAAAAACCCCTAGAAGATAACACAGGAGAAAATCCAGATGACCTTGGGTTTGGCAATGACTTTTAGATAAAACACCAAAGGTACAATCTATATTAACTTCAGCCTTAAGAGAAACCTTAAGTAATAGATAAAAATACTTATTGATAAATGTTATGAGTTATACAGGGCATAAGAACAAAGACCACCAAATTCAGTCTAGTAGGATCAAGATACAGGAGAGAGCTGTTACACTCTTTTCACATCTTTTACTCATCTTGGAAAAAAAAATCTTTTCTTTTAATCAACAGAAGGTATTTTAATGAAGAAAATGTTTCACACATTATTATTAAAAATCTACTCCGTATTATATTAAAATCTATATGGCTGCCACATATATGGCTAATGACTAGTACAGACAGAGTCTCTGAAGATATCTGATCCATGGTCTAAGAAAGTCACTGGCACCTAATAAGAAGGATCCCGAGCAGCCTCCAGGAAATGCTTACACTTTATGATTAAACATCTACTTGTCTCTCCCTGGATCAACTAAACAGACATAAAGAACCTGAGATAACAAAAAAGTAAAGAAATGCATATGAAATCTAAACCAAAGAACAAAAACAAACAGAACATCTTCCTAACTCTCATAATTACTTTTAAAACAAAACTAATTCGGTTATTAAAAAATTAAGGGTAATTCAGAGTAACTACTGAGATGTGGCAATACTATTATAAGCCAAGCAATACATTTATTAATACAGGAGAACTTGGGCCTTCTGTGTAAACATCATGGATATGTTATTTTTAGACAGAAATGTTAATGCTATTCAACATTAACCAGACTGTAAGATAGAAGACCATCATGTATTTTTTAATTTGTCAAAGGAGAAAACATTAGATTGAGTCCTTAATTCAGAAAGATGATTGACATAAAAAAACCCACAAAAATTAACTACATTAAAAAAAAAAGTTTCACAGAAGAAAAAACCATAAAACTTTAAAACAGATATAACCCAATTTGTTACAAATTGATTACCTGATTAAGTTTAGAATATCTATTTCATTCTAGCAAGCTTTTTTAAATATAATCAAAGTTTTTTTTTTTAATGTCCAAAAGGAATAAAACACTGATCTGAAAGTTTCATAAGTGAGGGTTAGGAAATAAACTGCTTTGGAAGCTTTTTTCCCTAGCTATTTTATCACCAGGTTAATACAGTCAAGACTTTTCTGTATTGCTTATATCTTCACAAAAGATTTTTAATTATCACTGTAAAACTGTTTCTATTTTATCTGTCAATTACACTAGTTGCTGAAAAATTAATCAACAGTGACACTAATGAAAAAATATAAAATTTCACCAAATACTGAGGCCAGATTTATAAACATATGAAACTGTCAACTTAGCTACTTTTGGAAGTATCAGTTCAGTTCAGTCGCTTAGTCGTGTCCAACTCTTTGCGACCCCATGAATCACAGCACACCAGGCCTCCCTGTCCATCACCAACTCCAGGAATTCACTCAAACTCATGTCCATCAAGCTGGTGATGCCATCCAGCCATCTCATTCTCTGTCATCCCCATCTCCTCCCGTCCCCAATCCCTCCCAGCATCAGAGTCTTTTCCAGTGAGTCAACTCGTTGCATGAGGTGGCCAAAGTATTGGAGTTTCAGCTTTAGCATCAGTCCTTCCAATGAACACTCAGGATTGATCTCCTTTAGAATAGACTGGTTGGATCTCCTTGCAGTCCAAGGGACTCTCAAGAGTCTTCTCCAGCACCACAGTTCAAAAGCATCAATTCTTCGGTGCTCAGCTTTCTTCACAGTCCAACTCTCACATCCATACATGACCACGGGAAAAACCATAGCCTTGACTAGATGGACTTGGTTGGCAAATTAATGTCTCTGCTTTTTAATATACTATCTAGGTTGGTCATAACTTTCCTTCCAAGGAGTAAGCGTCTTTTAATTTCATGGCTGCAATCAGCATCTGCAGTGATTTTGGAGCCCAAAAAATAAAGTCTGACACTGTTTCCACTGTTTATCCATCTATTTCCCATGAAGTGATGGGACCAGATGCCATGATCTTTGTTTTCTGAATGTTGAGCTTCAAGCCAACCTTTTCACACTCCTCTATCACTTTCATCAAGAGGCTTTTGAGTTCCTCTTCACTCTCTGCCATAAGGGTGGTCATCTGCATATCTGAGGTTATTGATATTTCTGCCATAAGGGTGGTCATCTGCATATCTGAGATTATTGATATTTCTCCCGGTAATTTTGATTCCAGCTTATGCTTCTTCCAGCCCAGCATTCCTCATGATGTACTCTGCATATAAGTTAAATAAGCAGGGTGACAATATACAACCTTGATGTACTCCTTTTCCTATTTGGAACCAGTCTGTTGTTCCATGTCCAGTTCTAACTGTAGCTTCCTGACCTGCATACAGGTTTCTCAAGAAGCAGGTCAGGTGGTCTGGTAATCCCATCTCTTTCAGAATTTTCCACAGTTTATTGTGATCCACACAGTCAAAAGCTTTGGCATAGTCAGTGAAGCAGAAATAGATGTTTTTCTGGAACTCTCTTGCTTTTTCGATGATCCAGTGGATGTTGACAATTTGATCTCTGGTTCCTCTGCCTTTTCTAAAACCTGCTTGAACATCTGGAAGTTCACGGTTCACATATTGCTGAAGCCTGGCTTTGAGAATTTTGAGCATGACTTTACTAGCGTGTGAGATGAGTGCAATTGTGCGGTAGTATAGATAAATACAAATGCCATTTTCTCTCACCTCACATCAAACACCAAAACAACTTCCACAAAAATCATCATCCTTAAATGATGAAAGACAGAGACGCAGGGAAATGAATGAGAATAACAACACAGAATCACAGGGTTGTGGCTGGCACAGCTCTTGAGAGCTGGGAGGGTGGCAAAGGCAGGGTCCTCACAGGGGCCTCGGCTTACATGCTCCTCCCACACCTTCTTCTCTCTCTCATAAGCCTCCTTCCGCTTGCGCTCAAGCTGCTCCTTCAGGACGGCCGCACGGGCACTTGCCTGGGCCTGGAAAGGAGGACAATCCACAAAATTAATGCCAGAAAGAAAGGCATGGGATTTGCCTTTCTTTCCAGGTCTAAAAAGTATTTCTATATATGCTTACATACAAACATACATTAATCTTTTTTGGTTAGGGTTGTGTGTAAGTGTATATGTGTACAGGCTTCCTAGGTGGCTCAGTTATAAAGAATCCATCATATATGCAGAAGAGTTGGGTTTGATCCCTGGGCCAGGAAGATTCCCTAGAGAAGGAAATGGCAATCCACTCCAGTATTCTTGCCTAGAGAATCCCATGGACAGAGGAGCCTGGGAGGCTATAGTCTATGCAGTCAGAGAGAGTCAGACACGACGGGGTGACTAAACAACAACAGTATATGTGAATGCATGTCTGTGTGTGAGACAGTGTGGCTGAGAGTGTGTGCGTGTCTGTGTGTGAGACAGTGTGGCTGAGAGTGTGTGCGTGTGTGTGTGTGTGTGTGTGTGTGTGCGTGTGTGTGTTGGGGGGGATGCCCCACCAGAATACAAACATAAGCTGCAAACCCGGCACAGCAGCTGCTCAATAAGTATCTCTGGAATGAAAATAAATGAATGTACATTCAGAAGGAAATAGAAATGGAAAAGTTTTAAAACATGACTATCATGCACAAATTTGTCTTCACAGAAATGGACACTATGTTTTTCATTTTTAGGGTTACCATTTTCTCTTTTTAAGATTACTTGTGTGATAGTCTCATGTATTTATGCCATGCTTTCATCAAATTGTTCTCCATAAATAAGATACATATAGAGAAATGCTACTTTTCAGAAACAAAGTGAGGACAAAGAAAAGTTAAGGCAAAAGAATAAGGTGATTTAACAATGAAAGACTTAAGAACACAATTTTCTATCTCGGGTTTCCCTTTTCTCTAAGAAAACCCATATCATCTCCAGTACATACCTTCAGGGCTTCCACTTTTTTACGCCTCACATCGGCCTCCTCACTTCCTTCTTGATCTTCAGAGCTGTCAGTTTCCTTCTACAAAATAAGTAGTGAGCACAGCAGCACTTAGGATAGAACCTCAAATTCACTGCGGAGTTTATATGAATAAATAAACATCTAAAAATGAAAAATGGTAACTTATTCAGAACTACAACTGAACTCTCCAGAACCATCAACTCCTATGGACACTGGGAAAAACACATAAAAAGAGAATGATATAAAATGTCCCCTTTTATATGTCCATGGCTACTACTCACACTTTCCTCTCAGAATTCCCCTGGAACAAGAGGTCTTAACAATTTTAAGTCAGATAAATACGATTTTCTGTATTCCTATATATAGTTTTTCTGGTCTTTGACTTTCACTGTCTTCATGAGATTTTATCTTGTGTTAGTGGCACAGCATTTTTAATCTCAATATATTATAATGTCATTCAAGTACTTTTTGAAAAATAGATTTTCAACCTGCCTTTTCACCACGAAGCTTGGCTCTAATTTGTTGGCGTTCATTGAAATTCTGCAATCTTATTTGTCTTAGTCTTGCCAAATAAACCTAACAAAGAGAAAAAAAAAGGCAACATTTCAATTAAAAAAAAAACTACCAATATTTTTATTGCTAAAATGTTTCTAATTTAAAGAAAAGTGTTAATGGGAATATAAGAAATAAAATTTTGAGATCTGATTAATGGAAATGTAATATTAGCTTTCAAGTGTTTAATTTAGATCAGTTTATTTATGAAAAGAAATATATTACATGACAAATCTTTAATTTTATTGAAAGAAATTGAAATCAGAATACGGAAAAGCAGTTATGGAGCAAATCATAACACAGTATGTCAGCCAAGATACATTAACAGGTCCCTACAGACCTACAAATCCTCCAATCACCGTGAAGAGCGTAAACCATGCAGGAAAGGAAGGCAATCAACTCAAAGTGACGGTGCCAGGCAGCGAGCATGCGGGAGGCGTACCTCTTCCTCTTTGTTTCTCGGCTTCCCTCCTCGTGAAGAGCTGGGCCTGCCTCCATAGAGAGCTGCCAGGTTGTGCAGGATGCCCTGTGCGTCACGTAATGTACTAAGTTTAAAGAATGACTACAGCTACAGTAGCATCTTACCTAGGAACAGCCTGAGGCCACTATTTCTGCTGGCAAGTACTGATCACATCTAGGTGATTAGCTGATAAACTGAAAACAGACTCTGGCATTTTCCTTGATCAATTTAACCAATGCATTCAGTGAACAGAAAAAAGCAATTAACCCCCAAACTTAGTCAATATTAATAGAGACCAGCTACACTTTTATTAGCCACTTAAGTCAACAGAGTTTTAAAACTGCTTTGGAGGTCAGCTAAACTCCAAATCAAAATCTCTCTCTACAAAGGCCCATCATGTCTACATGTTCACTTACACACTAAACACACACATGACAGGGAACATGTGAACTCCAGTTCCCTGCTCGTAGGCACACCTCACACCTAGACTGCAAGTGGCCCACCCAACCACACAGGGCCTCGTGACCTCATGGTTTACCCCAAGGGTGCGATAAGCTCCTGGCCAAAATGACTCTAAGGACCCCGCTCTTCCTGCAGCAGCACTGGAGCTCCAAGAGCTTCCCAGCTTACTAATCAAAGCCTCTACCCTCTGCCCATCTCACCTCTTTCTATCAGCTTGCTGAAAGTGTACTTTTTGTATCTGTCACCTACATTTTTCTGCTTCCCATTTATGTTTTAATCTGTTGCACTTTGGGTTCTGATCCCACTATGGCTCTGATAATTTTCCAAGGCTACCAATGGCCTCCAAGTTCACAGTGCAAATGTACCCTTTTGAGCAAAAGGAAATTACTATTTCCATTGGAAATTAGTTTTGATTATATCTATTTACGTCAGTATCTTTTTCTCTCATAAAAATCATATAAGTTCACTGTAGGAAACATAAAAGAAAGACAAAACATTCATAATTCTACCATCTGAGAAACTTAAAGTTTAACAGTATTTTCCTCCAGATTTCCTTATATGCCTAGGTAGGAATTCGAACATTTTAGTTTGATATAGCTAACAACAGAAAGAAGAAAAGGAGTGTACAGGGACATCCCATGTACCCTTCATCCAGTCTCTCCAAACTGTATCATCTTGCATTACTGCAGTACACTATCCAAACCGGGAAGCTGGCCCTGCATGAACCACAGGATTCCACTGCTTACACATGCACATTTTTGTATCTGCAACAGACCATCTTATCAAACACACAACTTTGTGAGACCACCACCAAATCAAGATACTTAAGTGTACCATTACTATGTCACTTCACAGCCACATTTTCTACTCTATCCCTGCCTGTCAACTGCTGATCTATTCTCCATCTCTACAATTATATTTCAATAGCGTCTACATATATACACGTATCCTCCTCCAGTTGATGGTTTTCACTTGGTTTTACTCCCCTGTAGTCCTTTCAAGGCATTGGACACAAGACTCAATGGTTTGTTCTATCTGAGTGTTGAGTAGTAGACTATGGTATGGAAATCCTATGCTTTACTCATTCACCCGCTGAAGGACCCTTGGGTTTCATGTTTTCCACTATTAAGAATAAAGCTGCTAATAACACTCATGTTAAAAGTTTTTTGGGCTTTCCTGGTGGCACAGTGGTAAAGAATCTGCCTACCAATGCAGGAGAAGTAGGTTCAATCCCTGGGTTCGGAAGATCCCCTGGAGAAGGAAATGGCAACCCACTCAAGTATTCTTGCCTGGGAAATGCCAAGGACAGAAGAGAGTCAGACCTGACTTAGTGACTCAATGACAAAATGTTTCTTTGTGAAAATAAGTTTTCTCTGGGACGAGTAGAATTGCCTGCTCTTGGTATTACAGATCCATTTGCAGTTTTAAAAGGGACTGCCGAACAGTTCTGCAAAGAGGCTGTATCATTTAACATCCCTACCAGCAATGTTTGATGACTCCCTTTTTCCACATTCTCACCAGCATTTGGTTTTATCACAATTGGGTAGGCAGTGACACATTATTGAGGTTTTAATTATTTTGCATTTCCCAAATGGCTAATAATGCTGAACATCTTTGCATGTGTTTATCTTCCATCTGCATATCCTCTTCAATGAAAGGTTTAGAGCATCTTTTGCCCATAGGTAGGCAGATTCTTTACCACTGTGCCAAATATACACAAAGTTTTATATAACTTTGTACAGTTAATGTTGAGTTTTAATATGTTCCAGATACAAATCCTTTGTTAAACATGAGGTTACAAATATTTTCCTCCGATATATAACCTGTATTTTCTTCCTATTAACAGGGTCTTTTGAAGAGCAAAAGTTATAAATTCTGATGAAGTCAAATTTATCAAGTTTTTCTTTTATGGATTGTGCTTTTGGTGTCAAGTCTAAGAACAGTTTGTCTTGAGAACTTCTTTTCCTGTAAGTTTCACAATTTTCTCTTTTACATTAGAGTGCATGAACTGTTCTATTTTATACAGTGTGAAGCTGAGGTCAAGGTTCATACTATTGTCTAACAATGATGAGACATTTCTTGACTGGATTGTGATGTGTGACAAAACGTGGGTTTTATATGACAACCAGCGATGAGCAGCTCAGTGGCTGGATCAAGAAGAAGCTCCAAAGCACTTCTCAAAGCCAAATATGCACCAAAAAATGGTCATGGTCACTGTTTGGTGATCTGGTTCCCATCTGATCCACTATGACTTTCTGAATCCCAGTGAAACCATTACATCTGAGAAGTATGCTCAGCAAATTGATAAGATGCACCAAAAACTGCAATGCCTGCAGCCAACACTGGTCAACAGAATGGGCCCAAATCTTCCCCACGACAACGCACAACTGCACATCACACAATCAATGCTTCAAAAGTTGAAATGAATTGGGCTACAAGGCTTTGCCTCATCCACCATATTCACCTGACTCCTTGCTAACCAACTACTACTTTTTCAAGAGTCTCAACAACTTTTTGCAGGGAAAATGCTTCCATAATCAGCAAGAGGCAGAAAATGCTTTCTAAGAGTTCACTGAATCCCGAAGCACAGATTTTTACACTTCAGGAATAAACAAACTTATTTCTTATTTGCAAAAATGTGTTGACTGTAATTGTTCCTACTGATTAATAAAAATGTGTTTGAGCCTAGTCATAATGATTTAAAATTCACAGTCCATACCTTCAATTACTTTTTCAACTTAATTTATAAATTTCAAAATACTATCGTCTAAATCTATTTTAAAATGTTTCTGAGATTTTAGTAATTGCAAATTTAAGACTTGCCATTTTTTATTACACATTGAGTCTTCCAGTTAACAACCATGGCATGTGTCTCTAAATATTTAACAATTCAATTTCATCAAGATATTATCATTGCACAAATCTTACATGTTTATTATTATACTCTTTTCCCCCACTTTGTTTGGGGCAATTGTAAATGGTATATTGCTGTTTTTTAAATATTTCCATTTCTTCATTGTCAATGTACAGAAATCAGTTGACTTTTGTGAAATGACCTTATATCATGTAACTATTATGAGTTCATTTTTTAGTTCTAGGAATGCTTTGGTATAGAGCCCTTGAAATATTCTATGAAGATAATCACGTCAACTGGAAACAGTAATAATTTCATTCCTTCTATTCAAATCTGTATGCCTTTACCCTCTTTTTCATTCCTTACTGCACTAACCAAAACTGCCAGCAGTATGCTGATTAAAAGTGGTGAGAGTAAAGTTCTTTGTCTTTTTCCAGACTGTAGAGGGAAAACATTCAGTCCTCTGCCTGTAAATATTAAGTTAGGTGTGAGTTTGTTTATAGATGTGTATTATGAGGTTGAGGAAAATCCCACTGATTTTCAGTTACTGACAGTTTATATTATGTATGTTGATCTCTGTCAAAAGATTTTCTGCATCAATTGTTATGATCACATGATTTTTCTTTAGCCTGTTGACAGGGTGGATCATACTGACTTTCTATCAACAAAACAGACTTGGGTTTCCAGACTAAATCTCACTTGGCTGTGGTTGGATTCAATTTACTAAAATTCAGGTTCTGGCCTACTTTTGTGGGCTTTACTTCAGTGAAAGTCCGGTCTTCTGAACTCTTGTAACGTTACTCTGGTCTGCTTCATTATTCTGGTGCTGATGTAGCTCCTGCTTGGGCCCTCCTGGTGTTATTCTGTGAAGATGAAGCTGCTTCCCAGGTCATTTGCTGTTACTGAAGATCTCCTGATGGGAGGCGGGGGGAGTTGCCACTGGGCTTGGTCTCCTTGTCATTAGGCAGAGAGCATGGGGACACAGAGCTTTGTGTAAACTGCTATGGATAGATGGACCACCTGCTCATGTACTAGCTGTTAAGCGGACTGGGATAGTCCAGAGCTTTGCCACCACAGGTGGGTCAAACTGTCCTCCAAGTCACCTACGCAAGCTCTGGTTGTGGAATGGGGCTGGGACAGCCTGGGGCTTCACTGCTGCCCACAGTTTAACCCACCCACCAGGACCCCCCAGGGCAGACAGTGGGATTCCTCTTTCCCAGTATGTTGGCAAGTGAGAGGATTTTCTTGTTTCTTGTTGTTCAGTTGCTCAGTCATGTCCAACTCTTTGCGACCCCATGGACTAAGCATGCCAGGCTTCCCTGTCCTTCACCACCTCCCGGAGTTTGCTCAAACTCATGGCCATTGAGTTGGTGGTGCCATTCAACCATCTTGTTCTCTGGCGTCCACTTCTCCTTCTGCCTTCAGTATTTCCCAGCATCAGGGTCTTCTCCAATGAGTCAGCTCTTTGCATCAGGTGGCCAAAGGACTGGAGCTTCAGCATCAGCCCTTCCAATGAATATTCAGGGTTGATTTCTTTTAGGATTGACTGGTTTGATCTCCTTGCAGTCCAGAGGACTCTCAAGAGTCTTCTCCAACACCACAGTTTGAAAGCATCAATTCTTTGGCACTCAGCCTTCTTTTCTTGTTTATAGTTTTGTTTTTTGTCTATGTCTATGGTGGATCTGGGACCTCCCTGGTGGCTCAGATGGTAAAGCGTCTGCCTATAATGCGGGAGACCCAGGTTCAATCCCTGGGTCAGGAAGATCTCCTGGAGAAGGAAATGGTAACACACTCCAGTATTCTTGCCTGGAAAATCCCATGGACAGAGGAGCCTGGTAGGCTATAGTAACTGGGGTTGCAAAGAGTCGGACATGACTGAGTGACTTCACTTTCACGGTGGATCTAGACTGCAGGCATGTCCAACACTCAGTTCATGAAATATAGGAGACTATTACTCTATTTAGAGGGAAGAGCAGGGAAAAGTGGGTCCTGGAAGACTGGAGAAGTAATTTTTTAGCAGCGAAGGTACTACAATATACTCCATGGTAAGACTAATACAGTTGACCCTTAACCACTGTGGATGCGAACTGTGGGGGGGTCCGCTGATACAAAGATGTTTTTCAATAGTAAACACACAACAGTCCCATACAACCTGCAGTTGTTGAGTTCATGCATGGATGCTGAACTGCATACCTGATTTGGAGGAATCACGTATACAGAGCACAGGCTTAAGTTACCTGTAGGCTTTCAACTGCAAGGAGAGTCAGCGCCCTCATCCCCACATTGTTCAAGGTTCAACTGTGCACCAAGGTTCCAGAATTACCATAAGACTACGTTTTAGTCTTTACAGCAATCCCAGAGACAAACTCTGGAATAGAGGTTGTCAAACTACGGCTTACAGGTCAAATCCAGCTTGCCACCTATGTTTTTATGTTTCATACACTAAGAATGGCTTTGCACATTTTTAAATGGTCAAAAAAAAAAAGTATTTCATGACCATATGAAAATGATATGAAATCCAAATTTCAGTCCCTAAGTAAAATTATATCGGAGCTCAGCCATGCTCATTCATTCACATAGTGTCTATGGTTACTACCATGTGACAATGCAGAGCTGGTAGTTATGACAGAGATATTATGGTTTGAAAAGACTAAGATATTCACAGAAAAATACCTGCCAATCCCTAGATTATGGAACAGGACACAGACTGAACTTAGTGTTCTACCTCCTGGGTCTATTATTTTGCTTGATAATTTATATATATATTAAGTATATTCTTTCCTATGTACCAAAAATTTTATTTGAGCAGGACAATGAAGGAACTTTTTTTTTAAGAGCTGAAAAAATTATCTTCTCAAAATAAACAACTTAGTGATGAAGAACTAAGTTGCTGTTAGGATACTCCACAACAAGAATGAGCGAACTATAATCATCAGGTCACATCCAGTCAGCTGCCTGAAGGTTTCACCAGCACAGCTCCACCCATTCTCTCAAGTTTTCTCTGCCACACAGAGCTGAGCAGTTACTTAGGACAGCATATGGGCTGCAAAGCCTATAACATTTACCGTCTGCCCTTTTACAGGAAATGTTTGCCTATCCCTGTACTACAAAATCATCAAGTTCACAAGTTTTACCTAAAGTAAAGCAAACACTAACATGGGATTTAAAAAGGAACAAAGCAAAGCAAAATACTTGGAAGAATGACCTCGAAAGTCAGACATCCTGGGTTTGCCCGCTGCCTCTAGACATATCAGGTGATCTTGGGCAAACTACTCACGACTCCAGTCAGTTTCAAAACTGGTGACCCAGGAATCAAAATCCCCACTCCAGAAAATTCCTGTCAGGATTAGATTCTAAGTAACTTTAGTTAATTTTTATGAATACTGTTCAGAGAAAGACAAACCACTTGGCTTGAGGTCCTACTTGTTAAGAGTTTCCTTAACCTGCATTTTTTCTAAATTTAAAATTACGTGAAAAGGGAAAATTTTGAATTCACATACAAACACATGGAATTACTCTGAAATACCTGGTTACTTTAAATCACAATCAACCTAAAAATTATTTATGTTCCAAATGATTAGTCATAGGGCAGAAATTTTGATTTAATTTTGCCACAGAAACAATGTTGTAATTCATTATGATTCTTCCAATATAAAGCAGTTAACAAAATGTACTGATCAAATAATTTAACTAAGTAGTTTTCCAACTTCAGAGGCTTAATCTTTAAGACTTAAAACTTAACTGTTTAGGTTTGATTATTTATAAGAGATTTTAGTATCAGAAAACACATATTAGGTTTCAGATGTGTATCTGTCACAACCTCTTTACAATTGTTTCTGTTTCTCAGCAAAATAGGCATTTTACAACTGGCTATCAGAATAAACCACAGTGTAAATGTGTACACATTTTCAAACTGCACAAACAAGTCATGAATGTTAATATTTTTTAATGGAAAGGTATTTATGTGCTTCCTTAAATCAGTGGTGTTAACATATCTTTCTTGAAGAGTAAATAACCATCACTGTACTGTTCTGTAGGTATAGCTGTTATATAAAAGTCTCAGCAGTTAGAATGCTGAATGCTATCAGAGCCCCAAAATAAGTATTAAAGACCACTATGAATGTAGTCCCCAAATATGTTTCTCCTCATTCATCACATCGAGTGCTCTGTTGATCAGTCTCTCCTTGATTGTTCAACGTTGTAAACATCTGACAATAACAGCTGGTCAGTCAGTTCAGTCACTCAGTCACCATCAGTAGTGGCTTTGGAGCCCAGGAAAATAAAGTCTGTCAATGTTTCCATTTTTTGCCCATCTATTTGCCATGAAGTGATGGGACTGGATGCCATGATCTTCATTTTCTGAATGTTGAGCTTATAAGACAACTTTTTCACTCTCCTCTTTCACTTTCATCAAGAAGCTCTTTAGTTCTTCTTCACTTTCTGCCATAAGGGTGGTGTCCTCATGATGTACTCCGCATATAAGTTAAATAAGCAGTCTTGATGTATTCCTTTTCCTATTTGGAACCAGTCCGTTGTTCCATGTCCAGTTCCAACTGTTGCTTCCTGACCTGCATACAAATTTCTCAAGAGGAAGGTCAGGTGGTCTGGTATTCCCATCTCTTGAAGAATTTTCCAGTTTGTGGTGATCCACCATTCTAAAGGAGATCAATCCTGGGTGTTCATTGGAAGGACTGATGCTAAAGCTGAAACTCCAATACTTTGGCCACCTCAGGTGACGAGTTGACTCACTGGAAAAGACTCTGATGCTGGGAGGGATTGGGGGTGGGAGGAGATGGGGACGACAGAGAATGAGATGGCTGGATGGCATCACCGACTCGATGGACATGAGTTTGAGTGAACTCCGGGAGGTGGTGATGGACAGGGAGGCCTGGCATGCTGTGATTCATGGGGTTGCAAAGAGTCGGACACAACTGAGCAACTGAACTGAACTGAAGTGACACAGTCAAAGGCTTTGGCATAGTCAATAAGCAGAAGTAGACGTTTTTCTGGAACTCTCTTGCTTTTTCGATGACCCAGCAGATGTTGGCAATTTGATCTCTGGTGCCTCTGCCTTTTCTAAATCCAGCTTGAATATCTGGAAGTTCACACTTCACTTACTTTTGAAGCCTGGCTTGGAGAATTTGGAGCATTACTTTACTAGTGTCTGAGATGAATGCAATTGTGTGGTAGTTTAAGCATTCTTTGGCATTGGAATGAAAATCGATCTTTTCCAGTCCTGTGGCCACTGCTGAGTTTTCCAAATTTGCTGACATATTGAGTCCATCACTTTCACAGCATCATCTTTTAGGATTTGAAATAGCTCAACTGGAATTCCATCACCTCCACTAGCTTTGTTTATAGTGATGCTTCCTAAGGCCCACTTGACTTCACATTCCAGGATGCCTGGCTCTGGATGAGTTATCACACCATCGTGATTATCTGGGTCATGAAGATAGTTTTCATATAGCTCTTCTGTGTATTCTTGCCACCTCTTCTTAATATCTTCTGCTTCTTTAGGTCCATACCATTTCTGTCCTTTATTGTGGCCATCTTTTCATGAAATGTTCCCTTGGTATCTCTAATTTTCTTGAAAAGATCTCTGGTCTTTCCCATTCATATCTGACAATATAATGCACGTCTAATATAAATTGACTGACAAAGGAAATTATAAAACTTGCCAAAGATGAAAGGATTTCATGAAAATAACGATAACGCTGAAAAATAGTTCAAATTACATGAAAAACCAACTACAAATACTCAGTGGTTGAATAAGTTACATGAATTTTTTAAAACTGCAAGGAATTATGATGTTGGTCCTTCAAAATATTACTGGAATTAAAAAATTCAAAGTGATCTTTGGAGAACTGCTAAAATCTCAACCGTTTCTGTAAAAAAATAGCCCTCTTTCATAATACAGTTATAAAAGTAAACCATACAGAAATTTTGAAGTGAAGGGTACATCATCTCTCATCAATCCTAACATGAAAAATTTTCACATTTTAACATCTCTGAAATGGGGTACATCTTATAATCAATGGCATCTTCATGATCTGTTATAAACTGTGGGCCAGGCAGCAGTTATAACATATGTGTAAACATATGAACTTTATTAGTTTTCTTCTTTCTTGGTGTCATAACTGGGCAACTTTAGTTCCTCAGTTTCAAGTAAATAATTCACTTAGTCGCTTGTCCAAGAGGAAACAGGAGCCTAGTCATTATTAAAGGCCTTCCACTGATTCCCTCTGATGACAGCAAGAAAGCACCAGCACCAAAGCTTGCTGAGTCTTGAAAGAAAATCCCAGAAACAAAATTTGGGTCCTCTTTCAAGAAATGCTGAAATCTCAGTGCACATGGTGGTACAGAGTTTAATATTTGGGAAAACGTGAGCAGCAATGACCCTAATTTTAAAAAGGAATGACTGGAAAAACAAATTATGAATGTAAAGTAGATTTAGGAATGAATACCTTTACCAATTTATTTTATTCATTTTCCTTTTTACAAACGCTCAAGTATAATATAATGGAAAAAACCCAAGAATTATTTCAACAGGTATAAAACAAAAAGTTCAAGTGATAAAAAAGCACTGTATCAAGTTAAAACAGCAACATTTTTTTTCCTCTTTTAATCATATGTAACACTATGCCTTATAGTTGTAACTTGGATTTGATAAAATACATATATTACTCATTATAAAATTCTATCTGAAAAATTATAATCCTCAAGTTACTTTCAGAATTAATATGGACTTACAAATATATACAAAATTCTGATAAATATAAGGCAAAATAATTTTTTAAATTGCATTTTTCAAGGTAAAATCCCAAGCAAGCTTTTTTTCACTCTTTACTACAAAATGCAGGGATTTACATTAGGTGGCTCTTTCCAGCATCAAGACTGCTGGGTGAAGGAGGCTTTCTTGCATGAGATTCAGGGCTGGCTGACTGCGCCTCATGGCAGAGTCGGGTCCCAGGTTCCTGACTGTTTTCAGAGCAGCTTGCAAAGGTCTCCCTGACATGTCTGCCACATGCCTCTCCTCCTTAAGACTCCCCAGCTCATTCATCAGAGCTGATGAACTTGCAGAGAGGACATGTTTCCCTGTTTCAGCCCGTGCAACATAAATGTGCAGTACAGACCTGCAGCACAGGATCAATAGTTTTCTCACAGCAATAATGGAGTGTCTACTCTATGAAGATACATAAAGGTCACAGAATCAGAAAGCTTTAAGTAAACTAACATGCTGCACAAATTAACAGTAACTGTTTCTACAGTTAACCACCATCCCTTCCTAAGCAGGAAACCAACACAGTGGCAGTAAAAGCATGTTTACTCTTGCCCTGGAATCTCTATCACATCCTCAGCCACAGCCCACAAATCAACAAAGCAACAGAAAGGAACCACGAGCTCTCTCCACGAAGATAAGCGAGATGGAATCTCTGGCAAAAACTAGAAACAGTGCCCTCAGGGAACTGCAAAGTCTGGTAATGCTGAAGTGTAAGGGATGAAGAAGGGAACAGGAGAATCAAGAGCAATAAGAAAGACAAAGGATAAAAGCCTCGTGGGAGGGTAAATTATCCAGGTGTAATTTACCCTATAAACACTAGACAACCATTGAGTAACTATAAGCAGTGAGCATTGTGTTCAATTTTGCTTTGTTAAAAGCCACTAAATTATACTAATTTGTTACACAGAAAAACAAAAACCTAATACAAGGAACAAAAAGACTATATTTTAATAAAAAAAAAAGTCAACTCACCAAAAAACCTAATTCTAAATGTGCACATGCTTTAAAAAAAAAAATGGAAAGGAAAACCTCACAGAACTCAAAGGAAAAACAGATAAATCTACAATTATATTTGAAGACTTCAACTCTCCTACCTTAGTATCAAACATTATATTGGCATACTGTCAGCACAGATCAAGTAGTACTGAAAAGCACCATTAACTCACTGTGTCTAACTGAAACATACATCACTCCACCCAATGACAGCAGAGTACATATTTTTTTCAAGTGCATGTGGAACATTCATGAAAACAGATCATATCCTAGGTCAAAGTATGAACCCCAACAAATGTAAAATGACTGAAGTTCGACAAAGTATGTCCTCTCATTATAAAATATAACCAGGAAACAGTTACAGGCAAAAGTAGGAAAACGTCCAAACACATGGAAATTAACCAACTCATTTCTAAGTAATTCACAGGCCAAAGAGAAATTTCAAGGGAAATCAGAATGAATTCTGACCTGAATGAAAATGAAAACAGAACACAGCACAATTTGCGGGTGAAATTAATGCAGTGCTTAGAAGGAAATTTATAGCATCTACTACCAATATTAGAAAAAAAGAAAAGTCTCACCCTCAGCTACTTAAGCTATAACCTTAAAAAACTAGAAAAGAGCAAAATAAACAGAAATCAAGCAGAAAGAAGATAACACTGTGAATGTACCTCATGCTACCGAATTGTGTATTTTTAAATGATTAAGACAGAAATTGTATGTTTTGGATATTTTACCATAATGAAAACATTTTGTTTTTTTTAGATGGAAACATCCATCCTTCATGGATCATAGAGCTAAAGGTTAAAAGTAGGACTAAAAAAAATTTTTTTTAAAGTAGGAACAAATCTCTATGACTGTTGGATAGGCAGAAAGTTTTTAGACACAATAGCAAAAGCATGAACCATAAACCAGAAATCTGAAAACACTTTGTCAAAGTTAATACTTTCTGTTCTGTGAGAAATACTGTTAAGAGAATGATAAGGCAAACTACCACTCAGGAGAAAATACTGGCAAGTTACTTACCCAACAAAAGACTTATCCAGAGTATAAAGAACGCTCAAAGCTAAACAGTAACAATCAATCAACATCAACAGATTATTCAGACAGTACTCTAAAGAGGATAGAAGGATCACAGATAAGAATATGAAAAGGAATTCAACATCGTTAACATTTTGAGAAATGCACATTAAACCACAATGTGATACCCCTATACGTAATTAGATGGCCAAAATAAAAAAAAAATAGTGACAATGCCCAATGCTGATGAGGATGCAAAGCAACTGGAACTCGTTTACTCCTGGTAGGAAGGTAAAATGGTACAAGTACTCCAACAAATAGTTTGACTTTTTTCAAAACCCAAGTTAAATATACATTTACCATATGATCCAGTAAACCCACTCCTGGGTATTTACCCCCAAAAAATGTAACACTTGTCCAAAAACTTGTAAATGAATGATACATGCAGCAGTGCTTACAATCATCAAAAACTAGAAACAATCCAAATGTCCCTCAATGAGTGAATGAATAAACAAACCGTAGCACATCCATACAATGGAAATCACTCAAAAATAAAAGAAGTTACTGATAAATGCAACAACTTGGTTGAAAATGATTAAGGTGAGTGAAAGAAGTCAACCAATAAGGTTTATATATCATTATGCATACCACACATATCTTTTAGCCTTTTCATACTTTCCAAACAAGGGAAACAGTGACAGACTTTATTTTCCTGGGCTCCAAAATCACTGCAGATGATGACTGCAGCTACGAAATTAAAAGACGCTTGCTCCTTGGAAGAAAAGTTATGACCAACCTAGACAGCATATTAAAAAGCAGAGACATTACTTTGCCAACAAAGGTCCATCTAGTCAAAGCTATGGTTTTTCCAGTAGTCACGTATGGAAAAGTAGTCACGTATAAAGAAAGCTGAGCACCGAAGAATTGATGCTTTTGAATTGTGGTATTGGAGAAGACTCTTGAGAGTCCCTTGGACTGTAAGAAGATGCAACCAATCCATCCTAAAGGAAATCAGTCCTGAATATTCATTGGAAGGACTGATGATGAAGCTGAAAACTTCAATACTTTGGCCACCTGATGCGAAGAATTAACTCAATGGAAAAGACCTTACTGCTGGGTAAGACTGAAGGCAGGAGGAGAAGGGGACGACAGATGATGAGATGGTTGGATGGCATCACCGACTTGATGGACATGGGTTTGAACAACCTGCGGGAGTTGGTGATGGGACAGGGAAGCCTGGCTGCAGTCCGTGGGATTGCAAAGTCGGACACAAATGAGTGACTGAACTGAACTGACACCACACATATATACCACATAAGATCTTCTTGAAAAGACAACACTGTAGTCATGGAGAACAGACAATAGCTGCCAGGCTGTTGATGGTGTAGGGACAGCATGACTATGCTGAGAGACACCAAAAGAGTTTTGGGATGATGGAACTCGTCTATATCCTGACTATGGTGGTGGGTACGTGAATTTATACTTGTGCTAAAATTCATAGAACTGGAGAAGAAAAATGAAGTTATTGTGAAAGTGAAAGTCGCTCAGTCGTGTCCGACTCTTTGTGACCCCATGGACTATACAGTCCATGGAATTCTCCAGGACAGAATACTGGAGTGGGTAGCCTTTCCCTTCTCCAGGGGATCTTCCAAACCCAGTGATCGAACCCAGGTCTCCCACATTGCAGACAGATTCTTTACCAGCTGAGTCACAAGGCAAACCAATTATTGTATTATAATTTAAATAATAAAAGGAAAGCTATTGTATTATTAAAAAAAGCTGTAAGAAAGTAGTATAAGTAAGATATTGAAACACCCAGGAAATGATGTCCAGAAGGCAGCTAGACAGGATAGACGTTAGAAGAGTAGTCTGAGTAACGGAGACAGACTGTGAAGTCACTGGTCCCTTGCAGAATGAGATCACCACAGGGTATTATTTATAGTGAGAAAATAAACAAGGACAGAACACCCCAGAAAATATCAACCTTTAAAAAGTGAGCGGAAAAGAATCCTGTAGGAAAAGATATTAAGAGATAAAAAAAACAGAGAAAGAAAAACAAGGAGAATTTGATACCAGAGAAGGTAGTGAAGAAATTTAGAAGCAGTAACTCATGAGACCAAATGTCACAGAAAGGTCAAGTAAGATAAAGACTGAAAATACTATATTATATCTGAGAAGATGGACAGTGACAACTTTTATATCAACTTGATTCTGAATACCGGGTGAGCAACAGTGAAGAGCAGTGCTTCATTCCTTTGAGGGGCTGGCTATGAAGAGGAGGAAGGGGCAGGAATGTGAGAAATACGAATGTATTTACAGGCTATGGGAGGGCACCAGGGAAGAAAGAAATGATCAGGAGAGAGAGGAAACAAGTGATGGAGGAAGGAGGACCCTCAAGTAAACAGACAGTATGGCACAGAAAATAAAGCCATGAAAGCATGGGTTCTACAATCAGACCATGGCATTTAAACACATATCTACCATTCAGTCACTGTAAAACCCAAACTGTCATGTTAGCTTTTCCACTTCTGCCTCAGTGAGATGTAAGACGGGAACACTACAGAACCCACCTCAGGGTGCTGCTGTGAGAAGTGAGTTAATACAGGTAGAGAACTCAAAACTATGCCTGATACATAGTAGTTCAGTTCAGTTCAGTCACTCAGTCGTGTTCAACTCTTTGTGACCCCATGGACTGCAGCACGTCAGGCCTCCCTGTCCATCACCAACTCCCAGAGTTTATTCAAACTCATGTCCGTTGAGATGGTAATGCCATCCAATCATCTCATCCTCTGCTGTCCCCTTCTCCTGCCCTCAATCTTTCCCAACATCAGGGTCTTTTCCAATGAGTCGGTTCTTCACATCAGGTGGCCAAAGTATTGGAGTTTCAGCTTCAGCATCTGTCCTTCCCAAGAATATTCAGGACTGATCTCCTTTAGGATGGACTGGTTGGATCTTGCAGTCCAAGGGACTCTCAAGAGTCTTCTCCAACACCACAGTTCAGAAGCATTAATTCTTCGGCGCTCAGCTTTCTTCACAGTCCAACTCTCACATCCATACATGACTACTGGAAAAACCATAGCCTTGACTAGAGGGACCTTTGTTGGCAAAGTAATATCTCTGCTTTTTAATATGCTGTCTAGCTTGGTCATACTCTTCTTCCAAGGAGTAAGTGTCTTTTAATTTCATGGTTGCAATTACCATCTGCAGTGATTTTGGAGCCCAAGAAAATAAAGTCTGTTACTGTTTCCATTGTTTCCCCGTCTATTTGCAATGAAGTGATGGGACCAGACGCCATGATCTCAGTTTTCTGAATGCTGAGTTTTAAGCCAACTTTCTCACTCTCCTCTTTCACCTTCATCAAGAGGCTCTTTAATTCCTCTTCACTTTCTGCCATAAGGGTGGTGTCATCTGCATATCTGAGGTTATCGATATTTCTCCTGGCAATCTTGATTCCAGCTTGTGCTTCTTCCAGTCCAGTGTTCCTCATGATGAACTCTGCATATAAGTTAAATAAGCAGGGTGACAATATATAGCGTTGACGTACTCCTTTCCCTCTTTGGAACCAGTCTGTTGTTCCATGCCCAGTTCTAATTGTTGCTTCCTGACCTGCAAACAGACTCCTCAAGAGGCAGGTCAGGTGGTCTGGTATTTTCACTTCTTTCAGAATTTTTCACAGTTTGTGATGATCCACACAGTCAAAGACTTTGGCATAGTCAACAAAGCAGAAGTAGTTGTTTTTCTGGAACTCTCTTGCTTTTTCAATAATCCAATGGATGTTGGAAATTTGATCTCTGGTTCCTCTGCCTTTTCTAAAACCAGCTTGAACATCTAGAAGTTCACAGTTCACGTACTGTTGAAACCTGGCTTGAAGAATTTTCAGCATTACTTTACTAGCGTGTGAGATTAGTGCAATTGTGTGGTAGTATGAACATTCTTTGGCATAGTAAGCACCCAGTAAATTGACCAATGTCAACAGTTAGTAGACTTTTGATCATCAAACAGGAAGGAATGGGAAGATTACTTTTGAACAGAAGAAATTATATCCTCCTCTGAGACTGGAGAAAATAAGGAAATACTGGGTACAATTTTAGATAAATTTATAAGTATGGAGGGATAGCTCTGACAGCTCAGTTGGTAAAGAATCCGCCTGCAATGCAGGAGACCCTGGTTCGATTCCTGGGTTGGGACAATCTGCTAGAGAAGCGATAGGCTACCCACTCCAGTATTCTTGGACTTCCCTTGTGGCTCAACTGGTAAAGAATTCACCTGCAATGCGGGAGACCTGGGTTCTATCCCTGGGTTGGGAAGATACCCTGGAGAAGGGAAACGCTACCCACTCAAATATTCTGGCCTAGATAATTCCATGGGTGGTATAGTCCATGGGGTCACAAAGAGTCAAACACGACTGAGCAACTTTCACTTCACTCTTAAGTAGGGAGGCGGAAAATCTGATGAAATGTGGGGTTCATAAGCCAACTTTCTCTGTAATGATTGTCTTCACAGAGAAGGAAGAAGGATGAAATCATTGAGCAAATGGACAAGAGGAGAGGCTGCTGACCATGGAGATTTAACGGAGCGCTGGAAAGGACCACACTTATGCAGAAACCAGAGGCCATAAACACATCTAACACTAGCCATCACAGCTGTCACTTTCTCCAGCAGTGTTCAGAAATCTGAGTGTAAAAATGTTACTGAGTTACACATAATAGTGAGGAATATGCCAACTCAGAAAGAAGGGCTCCCAGGAGCATGGGCTAGTCAGTTCAGTGACTCCCAAGAGTTTTCAAACCATCTCTTTTAGAAACCACACAAATGTCCATCAACTGAGGACTGAATAAACAATTTGAGGTACATTCACATGATGGAATATGACTTAGGAATAAAAAAGAACTAAGGATACACACCACTCCCAAACCCTATAACTGTAAGATATTTCTGTATGAAATTCTAGAAGAAACAAGAGCACAGCCTATGACTGGCAGAAGACTGACTGTAAAGAGGCAGGAGGAAACTTCCTCCTCCTGTTTAGTTGAGATGTGTGTGTAGTTGCTAAGTTGCGTCCAACTCTTTGCAACCCCATGGACCGTAGTCTGCCAGGTTCCTCTGTCCATGGGATTCTCCAGGCAAAAATACTGGAGTGGGATGACATTTCCTTCTCCAGGGGAACTTCCCAACCCAGGGAATAAACTCAGGTCTCCCACACTGTAAGTGGATTCTTTACCATCTGAGCCACCAGGGAAGCCTGGTTTTATTGAGATATAATCGCCATAAAACATCATTAGTTTAAGGTGCCCAAAATAATTTAATAAACACATACATTGAAAAAGGATCACTATGGTAAGTTTAGTTGTCATTCATCATATCACATTCAATTTTTTTTTTCTAATGCTAAGAGGAGGAACCTTTTAAGAAATGATGGAACAGTGCTATCCTGTGACTGTGGCAGGGGTTATATGACTACATACTCTTGTCAGCACTCATCCAGACACACACCTAACACTGGTGAATATCACTGTATTTAAACTTCATGTTAATAAACCAATTTTTTACAGAGCTCTGTCTGGACTCCTGGGTAGTGCTCTCCCTCAAGTGTGTTGCTAAGTCAGTTCCTCCACTTCGCCTCATCTGCTGTCCCTGACACAGTCTCTAAAGTCAAAGGCAAAGGGACCAGGGAGGGCAGGACTTAGAGAAGGCTCCCAAGGTTTCCTGACATTCACCCTCTCCCCAGGATTGCAAGCCCTGCACAGATGATCCCCAGGGCTGGGAATACAATGGGGTGTACCCCCAGGACTGAGTCACATTAAATGGGATGAGTGGCATTAAAACAGTGGGTTGACCATCTGGCTGGTTGAAGAAGCAGGAGGCGGGGAGTTGATGTACATGGAGTTCTTTGCTGCTGAGATGAAGGGGCTATGTGGCAAACAACTGAACATGGTCTCAGTCAATCTCTCCGATAGCGGAGGGCTGATTCCCACAGCAGAGGGAGGGATGGCCTGCTGGCGCCATGAAGGCACAGCTGCTGACACCACTACCTGGGCTTCAGGAGACGAGGGGCAGAGGACGATCACAATGTGCCAGAGTCCTGGCCTGGAGAAATGGTGGGTCATAAACCTCTGTTGCTCTTAGGCTCCTAGGTTTACGGTAATTTGTCACAAAGCATGGAAAAGGAAAGATCAATTTTAAACAGGCTCACTATCTCATCATAAAAACGTTTCAATTTAGAACTTAAAATCTGCTAGACCTTTTCTCCCCACTCAGCCCTTGCTTCTGGTTCTCTGGCTCGGTCTCGAGTGTGCATATTCTTGTCTAACTCGAGACTCTAAACTACTCCAGAAACAAACTATGTCTGGTTAAGCTTTAATTAAGTAATCTTCAATCAGTTAATTAACCTACTGTCCCCAAAATGTTCAACACACTGCCTTTGTTATTTAATTAGTGAATAAAACAAGTAATATACAATGTACACACCCAAATACACTGAAAAGTAAAAATTCTTCACTTTTTCTAAAGTTTTATATATGCACATATATTGTCACCTAGGGAACAAGGAAATTCTAAGTAGGTTAAAAAATGAATCTTGAAAAGTCATATAAAAATCACTTATCTCTAAAGCAAAAATTTTTAAAGATTTAGTTGGATGCATTTATTAATTGGCCATGTAGCATGTGGTGTCTTAGCTCCCGGACCAGGGATTGAGCCTGCATTCCCTGCAGTGATAGCATTAAGTCTTAACCACTGGACCACCAGAAGTCCCTAAAGCACATTTTTAAAAAATAACACAACAAAATGAAAATAATAATATCTGACTGCAAGATGGCAGAATGACACCATGGCCTCTCTTCCTGCAAAATTCTAGACTAGAGAAGTTCTTGTGTTAAGTGAAAGCATATCAGCACTCAAAAACCAGCAAAACTCTTGGCAGTCCCAAGAATAGAAGGAAGCCAGAGGTGAGGCAAGTACACAAATGGGTTTACGATGACAAGTGACACAAGCACAGCACGTGGGGTGAGGCTTCAGCACGGGCGTGCGAAGGGGCCAGTAGTGATTTCCAGAAGAGCTCGCCTGACCCCAGCAGCTCCCTGAAGACACTAGTGACAAGAGAGTTGGAGGGAAAGGCCAGGCTGGTGCTCCAGGTGACTGGTGACACCAGGAAGGAAGGGGCTCTCCAAAGCCCAGAAAATAAGCTGCCAGGGATTTGCTTGGCTGAACAGCAATGTGTCCCACCTGGCCTCTACTCTGACGGAAAACTGGGCAGAGGACTGGGCAGAGCAGCATGTACCATCTCGCCAGGGGACCACCCGAACAGAGGCAATGAAGAGTGAAACAGAGCCTCATATGTGACTATACCAGCAAGAACATCAACCATGCAAGGAACACCAGTCCCATGAAACAAACTTAAACACTGAAGACACCAACACTGCCAAGAGAGCACCAAGAGCAAGACCCTACAATACCTAGAGTACTAAAGAGAAATGAGCACATGAGCAGGGAGCTTTCAAGGAAAACTAAGTGCTTCATGGACATGAAAAATACAAGTTTCTAATGTTAAGAGAATCTCACTGGATAGGCTGAAGAGCAGACAAAATGAAAGAATGTGTTATGAGCTGAAATTTGGTCTAGGAATCCTTCCAAGACAGTAAGAAGGGAGGAAGGGATTAAAAAAAAAAAAGAGAGAAGAACAGAAAAAAAGACATTTGATGCAGAGGTTCCAATCTATTCATTTAATAGGAGCTTTGTCAAGGAGAAAAAGGAGAAGAAGCAAGACCTGAAGAAATAGTAACTGAGAATGTCCCAGAACTGAAGGTAAGTGTTCAGACTGAGAGCATCTGATTAGCGTCGTCAGGTCAATTAAAAAAACAAACTGATAAAAACTCAAGTGCTTATTTCAGAATATGAAAGGTAGAAAAAAACAGTCCTACATGCTTTCAGAGATGAAAATCCCTTACACAAAGAACATCATCACCACGTTCACGAGTCACAATGAGATGATGATAAGGCAACAGCTTTAATGTGGTCTGGGTGGAGCCGGCAACCTGGATTCTTCATTCAGCAAACCACCACTCAAGACTTTACCTGCAGTCGGTAACACAGACCAGATGTGCCCTCCCACCTTCAACAAGAAAAGACTGGACAAAGTATATGAAATGATGATTTTCAAACACGGGCAAACAGGCAGCACAAGACGGTGATCCTTGTGAGAGGAGAACAAGTGAGGTAAGTTCAGTCACTGGCCATTTCCAGGCTGCAGCACAGGGAGAGGGGGGTCCCTGAGCCAAGAAAAGGGCAGTCAGAGTGTGGGAGGTGCACTAACATCTGCAGGAAGAGAGTGCTGGAAGCTGCAGAGGTTTCTTCTGAGTCTCCTGCTGAGTGACAATTAACCTGACCTCACCAAATCCTGGGTCAGGAAGAGCTCCTGGAGAAGGAATAGGCTACCCACTCCAGTGTTCCTGGGCTTCCTTCGTGGCTCAGATGGTAAAGAATTGGCCTGAAATGCAGAAGACCTGGGTTCAAGCCCTGGGTTGGGAAGATCCCTGGAGGACGGCATGGCAACCCACTCCAGTATTCTTGTCTGGAGAATCCCCATGGACAGGGGAGCCTGGCGGGCTACAGTCCATGGGGTCACAAAGAGTCAGACACAAATGAGCGACTCAGCAAAACACCAATTCCTCAGGCTCACTGAGGGCTGGGAACATGCCACGCTTCCAACAGCCAGACTGGAAAGGCCTTCAAGTCAACAGAGCATTGGAGGACACCAACACAGTATCACAGCACAAGGGCAGTCAGTGCCTCAGTGGTGCAGCCAAGTGAGTCCTAGATCAAAGGCTGTGCTCCACCTGCCCAGCAAAGCTTAGAGGCAAGCCCTGAAAGACTCAAACTATCTTTAACAACACTGAAGCCCAGAGTAAAGCTTCCACACAGTTAAATACAAAAAATCCAAGATAAAATACATAGTGCCTGGCATCCAACCACAAATTACCAGGTGGGTAAAGAAGCAGGAAAAGATGACCAAAATGAGGCAAAAAAAAGCCAACAGACTCAGAAATGACAGAGAGAGCAGAATTAGTAGACAAGGTGATTAAGAAGGCTATAATTACATTCCACATGTTCAAGAAAGGAGAGAAAAGCGTGTATTATAAAGACAGACATGGAAAGGACAAAAATGACGCAAATAAACTTTAAGAGAAAAAAAAATATCTTAAAAATACATGTTTGGATGGGATTAAAAGGAGAGCAGATTGCAAAAAGCAAACAAAAAGACTAGTGAACTTGAAGATTTAGCAACAGAAGCTACCCAAAATAAAACATAGGAAAAGGACCAAAAAGAGATGAACAGAGCATCAGTGAGCTGATGTATAGGTGCTGAACACCCAGAGGAAAAAGAAGAGAACAAAAAAACATTTTTGACGAAATAATGGCTGAATTTTTCCAAATCTGATAAATATCATAAACCTACAAATCCACGAAGCTCAATGAACCCCCAACAAAATAAACATGAAGAAAAGTATACCAAGCTATATCATAATCAGTTCACTTCCAGTGACAAAGAGGAAATGTTAAAAGACATTTTAGAGGAAAAGACACATCAAACACAGGAAAACGTAAGAATGCCAGTAGACTTCTGGTCAGAACAGGACTGCCAGGATGTAAGTGGAGAAACATTTTAAAGAACGGACAGAGAAAGAACTCTCAACCTATAATACTATTTCCAGAAAAAAAATTTTTCAAAGAAGGCAAAATGTTTTTTCAGACATATAAATGCTAAGCAAATTCACCAGTAGACCACTACTATAAATTAACATTTAACTGTGAAGACAAAATAAGTACATTTTCAATAAATCTTGGACAATTTCTCTCTGAAAGGTTCCAAGAGTTGTCACCACCATGAAGATGATAAACTCAGGGGAGGACGGTAGATGTAAGGAACAGTTCTGAGGTGAGAAATGTGTACATCTTGCTAAGTCTAATAACTGTTTGAAAATATTTCTAATTAATATCTATAACTAAAATTCCAGATGCTGTTAACATGGGAGAAATGGGGTAAGGGAAAATCAAGCAGTTTCTCTTCCGTTCACAGAAAGGATACAAATATAGATTAATTCCAGATTCTAGAAAAACAAGCTGATGGGTGTTAAAAATATAAAGGGTAATCATTAAAAAATTTACTATTTTTTCAATATTATTTCAAAGAAAAAATATCCTAAATTGGAATAATTATATTAATTCGTAATGATGTTACTTATGAACTTACAGTAGATGAACGTATAAAAAAGCATTTAACCATACAATTGACCTATTTCCTACATAAACGGTGTTGCTTCACGGGGTGCTGAGCGGAAACAATCACCAGTTGTTCTGTGGACAAAAGGTGAAAAGGCACTGTGTACCTCTGCATGTCAAAACCAACATCTACTAAAATGATCATTTAAAAACTGTTAGTATTTTCTTGAAAACATGACTTATTCAGTTACCTGACTGAATAATTAGAGGCTTTAAAATACATTTGGTCCTAATTTGCTTTTGAGTAAATGCATAGTTACATGTATATTTATCCCACTGTTTCCTTCTCATTTTTCTTCTACAATTCTTTGCTAAAGTATTTAAAACAAAAAGCATCTAGGGCCAAAAAAAGCAATGTAAGAACTTATTTAACATAAATATATGGGTTGCTATACCTATTCTGACTCTTTTAAAAGGAAGAATGCAACTATAAACTTTCAATTAACTAAGGTAACAACAGAACTTCACACTTGGCATAAAAGAAATAGCACAAAGAGAGGTTTAATACTCTGCACATGTTCAGAGGTAGTGTTTGTAAACGATGGTGACTCCTGTCATTTATACCTACCTTGTTTCAGACCTTCACTCTGAACACTATGTTCAAAAATCTCAAAAACAAAATCCTACCATATGTCCCTCGGCCCGAGCTTTGTTCTGCTTTGCTTCCCGTCTTCGCTGTAGAAACTCTTCTACTTGTTTTGCTCTTTCCATAGCTGGCTGCCCCTTCTGCCTGAGGAATTTGGACAAACAGCAAAACTAAAAATTCTGAACATCAAATATTACAAAAAGTTTAAAATTACACGGAAATATTTTCTTTAGAAATATCTGCAAAATATGAAGGCTGAAATGAAGTCAAGTCTTCCTATTTAATGAATCAATAGCTACACACATATCAGAATCAACTACCTAAATCAGTCAGTATTATTTTAAAAAGGGGCAAAATCTACACTACTATACTAAATCTTAACAAGTCTTCTTTTGTGTTCATTTAATCTATGCTACTTATAGACACATAAAATTATTTCAGACCATACTTATAGAAGACTCTCCATAGTTTCCAAGTAGTTAAGCTTATTTCAGAACTCTGCATCAAATATGTTGATCTGTGGAAAAGTAAGATTAAAGCTGAAAAGCAGCAATTTCAAAGGTCATAAAAAATAATGAAAAGTTTGTGTGAATTTTAAAAATTAGGATAAAAAGTGAAATCTGAATTCCTTGTACATCATAACTATTAAGAAGTAAAATGGACAGATTAGGGGAAAAATCTAAAAGCACATTTATTAGGTTCAATCTTTTCTGATTATGTTTTTATAACTTTCTCTGATAACTACAAAAGAATGTAAACATGTTGGGCTTAGACAACAATGAAAAAATATCAGTAACATTTCAAGGTACCAAGAATAGTCAAAATGGGGTTGGGAGTCAGTGTTAAATGGGGACAGAGTTTCAGTTTAGGAAGGTAAAAATTCGGGAGATGGATGATGGTGAGAGTTGCACAACAACATGAAAGTACTTAGTGACACAGAACTGTACCGGTTAAAACAGTATGTTTTATGGGGTTCCCTGATGGCTCAGTGGTAAAGAATATGCCTGCAATACAGGAGACACAGGAGATGCGGGTTTAACCCCTGGGTCAGGAAGATCCCTGAGAGAAGGAAATAATAACTCACTCCAGTATTCTTGCCTGGAAAATCTCATGGATATAGGAGTCTGGCAGGTTATAGTCCCTGGGGTCACAAAGAGTCAGAGACAACTGAGCATGCACGCACGCATATGGAACTTTGTTCTGTATTTTCCAAGTCTCCTGTGAATGTGTTGTCCTTTTATAATTTTTTAAATAAAGTCAGTAACATTTTGAACATCTAATATATATTATGCCTGTTACCGTGTGCTAAGCAAGAAAGATACAAAAATAAATAAAACCAACTCCCTGTAAGCAGAGAACTGACTGCATAGTATCAACTGCAGTAATTTTTAAGTAAGGAAGAAAGATTAGGAAGTTATTGGCTGTGCATCTTGGATATTGGCTATGAAAGCGCACCAACTTCCTATAGTGTAGGACCATGTGTCTAGGACCATAATTATGCTCAGAAAAATACACGAAATAATGCCTTCTTTCTTCTAATAAACATTTATGATTTTCATACCCCAATCATTTCTTTTATATGTGAACAATTACAGTTGACCATGGAACACCACAAGTTTGAACCATGTGGGTCCGCTTATTATGGATATTTTGCAATAGTAAATACTGCAGGACTACCTGTGGCATCCTGTGGTTGGATGGCAATCACTGACTCAATGCACATGAGTTTGAGCAAACCCTGGGAGATGGTGAAGGAGCGGGAAGCCTGATGTGATGCAGTCCATGGGGTTGCAAAGAGTCCAACACAACTGAGCAACTAAACAACATGTCCACAGTTGGTTGAATCCACAGATGCAGGGGAACCTCAGAATGGAGGGATGATTATAAGCATAAGCAGAATAACTCCTGTATTGCTCAAGGGTCAACTGTACTGAGATATATAAAAATTTGAAATGTGAAATTAAGGTGTAAAATTTTTAAATGATTCACCATAAAGCTATGGACGATAATGGCCTAAAATTCACTTAACTTCAGTTCAGTTCAGTCACTCAGTCGTGTCCGACTCTGCAACTCCATGAATCACAGCACACCAGGCCTCCCTGTCCATCACCAACTCCGGGAGTTCACTCAAATTCATGTCCACCGAGTCAGTGATGCGATCCAGCCATCTCATTCTCTGTTGTTCCTGTCTCCTCCTGCCCCCAATCCCTCCGAGCATCAGAGTCTTTTCCAGTGAGTCAACTCGTCGTATGAGGTGGCCAAAGTATTGGTGCTTCAGCTTTAGCATCAGTCCTTCCAATGAACACCCAGGACTGATCTCCTTTAGAATGGACTGGTTGGATCTCCTTGCAGTCCAAGGGACTCTCAAGAGTCTTCTCCAACACCACAGTTCAAAAGCTCCAACACCACAGTTCAAAAGCATCAATTCTTTGATGCTCAACTTTCTTCACAATACAACTCTCACATCCATACATGACCACTGGAAAAACCATAGCCTTGACTTTTGTTGGACCTTTGTTGGCAAAGTAATGTCTCTGCTTTTTAATACGCTATCTAGGTTGGTCATAACTTTCCTTTTTATGTAGTGCTTAAAAGAGATTCTTGTGAAATTTTACCACCGGAATCTTCTAAGATTATATCATCTCTATTTTGGGTTCCAAAATCACTGCGGATGCTGATTGCAGCCATGAAACTAAAAGACGCTTACTCCTTGGAAGGAAAGTTATGATCAACCTAGATAGCATATTAAAAAGTAGAGACATTACTTTGCCAACAAAGGTCCATCTAGTCAAGGCTATGGTTTTTCCAGTGGTCATGTATGGCTGTGAGAGTTGGACTGTGAGGAAGGCTGATGGCTGAAGAATTGATGCTTTTAAACTATGGTGCTGGAGAAGACTCTTGGGAGTCCTTTGGACTACAAGGAGATCCAACCAGTCCATTCTAAAGGAGATCAATCCTGGGTGTTCATTGGAAGGACTGATGCTAAAGCTGAAACTCCAATACTTTGGCCACCTCACGCGACGAGTTGACTCACTGGAAAAGACTCTGATACTGGGAAGGATAGGGGTGGGAGGAGAAGGGGATGACAGAGAATGAGATGGCTGGATGGCAGCACCGACTCTGTGGACATGAGTTTGAGTGAACTCCTGGAGTTGGTGATGGACAGGGAGGCCTGGCATACTGTGATTCATGGGGTCGCAAAGAGTCGGACATGACTGAGCGACTGAACGGAACTGAACTGATATCTGGTTAAGAGCCTTTCCTGGTTACTAATATTGCATTCTGAAACTTGAGCAAATTCTCTGATGAACTCTAGGAGTTTTTCGGTAGTGTCTTTAGGACTTTCTATGTATAGTACCATATCATCCATAAACATTGACAGCTTTAGTTCTCTTCCAATTTGGATTCTTTTATTCCTTTTTCTTCTCTGATTGCTGTGGCTAGGAAAATGTCCTTCATATATATAGGCAAGGCTGTGTTCTGGTCTGTTGCTGCTGCTGCTAAGTCACTTCAGTCGTGTCCGACTCTGAGACCCCATAGACGGAAGCCTACCAGGCTCCCCCGTCCCTGGGATTCTCCAGGCAAGAACACTGGAGTTATAGCCCCATTTATATAAGACTGGGCCTAAAGAGGGCAGATAAACTTTCAAAGAGTATGACACACAGACAAGTCACCTGAAACTATGTCTACTGATAAGGCTCTTCTGAGGAACCCTGTATGCTTACACCACTTCATACAATTAGACAGAATCTCTGCTTTGTATCTTGATTGAACCAACTTAATCTTTTAACCTTTATAGAAATAAAACATCAATAACATTTTTATGTTTGATATCCCATTCTAAGATAGTATGTCCAATGTCTGTCAGTGTGGGCCTTCAACTGACATATGATAATTTATATTCACTGACTGATCTGATTCACTGAATCAAAAAATTCAAATACTTTAGCAGAAACAAATTATTTTAATAAGAACAGGACCACACACATAACAGCTCTGATTAAAAGAATGTTCACACCATTTATGTATATCTAGAACTATCTATTTTATTTACTTATGTAATCTACTTAAGTTCTGCTTTATTGAATGGCTTTTCCTAAACTAGTTTAAATGATCAGGTACACATAACCCATTGCTTTCAATCACAAACTTAAAACCTGTAGTGATTTTTGCTATTATTTCTTTTTTCTTCTCATTTATTTATCATTGAGTATCAACTATTACCAATAATGTATCTGTCTCTGAATATATAAAATGTATAAAACAGAATTCCAGGAATGCAGAGCTAGTCCAACACATAAAAATCTATCAAAGCAACTTTGTTGTTTTCAGTCTCTCAGTTGTGTCCAACTCTTTGAAATCCCATAGACTACAGCAGGCCAGGCTTCCCAGTCCTTCACCAACTCCCAGAGCTTGCTCAAACTCATGTCCATCGAGTTGGTGATGCCATCCAACCATCTCATCCTCTGTCATCCCCTTCTCCTTCTGCCTTCGATCTTGCCCAGCATCAGGGTCTTTTCTAATGAGTCGGTTCTTCACATCAGGTGGCCAAAGTTCAGCTTCAGCATCAGTCCTTCCAATGAATATTCAGGAATGATTCCCTTTAGGATTGACTGGTTTGATCTCCATGCAGTTCAAAGGACTGTCAGGAGTCTTCTCCAACACCACAGTTCAAAAGCATCAAATCTTCAGTGCTCGGCCTTCTTAACACTCCAAATCTTACATGCATATATGACAACTGGGAAAACCACAGATTTGACTGGATGGACCTTTGTCAGAAAAGTAATGTCTCTGATTTTTAATATGCTGTCTAGGTTGGTCATAGCTTTTCTTTTAAGGAGCATGCATCTTTTAATTTCATGGCTACAGTCACCATCTGCAGTGATTTTGGAGCGCAAGAAAATAAAGTCTGTCACTGTTTCCCCATCTATTTCCCATGAAGTGATGGGACCAGATGCTATGATCTTTGTTTTCTGAATGTTGAGCTTCAAGCCAACCTTTTCACTCTCCTCTTTCACTTTCATCAAGAGGCTCTTTAGTTCCTCTTCACTTTCTGCCATAAGGGTGGTGTCATCTGCATATCTGAGGTTACTGATATTTCTCCCAGCAATCTTGATTCCAGCTGTGCTTCTTCCAGCCCAGTGTTCCTCATGATGTACTCTGCATATATGTTAAATAAGTAGGGTAACAATACACAGCCTTGATGTACTCCTTTCCCAATGTTGAACCTGTCCATTGTTCCATGCCTGGTTCTAACTGCTGCTTCTTGACCTGCACACAGGTTCTCAGGAGGCAAGTAAGGTGGTCTGGTAGTCCCATCTCTTTCAGAATTTTCCATAGTTTGTTGTGATCCACACAGTCAAAGGCTTTGGCATAGTCAATGAAGCAGATGTTTTTCTGGAATTCTCTTGCTTTTATTATGATCCAGTGGATGTTGGCATTTTGATCTCTGGTTCCTCTGCCTTTTCTAAATCTAGCTTGAACATCTGAAGTTCTTGATTCATGTACTGCTGAAGCCTTGCTTGGAGAATTTTCAGCATTACCTTGCTAGCATGTAAAATGAGTGCAACTCTGTAGTAGTTTGAATATTCTTTGGCATTTCCTTTCTATGGGATTGGAATGAAGACTGATCTTTTCCAGTTATGTGGCCACTGCTGAGTTTTCCAGATTTCCTGGCATATTGAGTGCAGCACTTTCACAGCATCACCTTTTAGGATTTGAAATAGCTCAACTGGAATTCCATCACCTCCACTAGCTTTGTTTGTAGTGATGTTTCCTAAGGCCCACTTGACTTCACCTTCCAGGATGTCTGGCTCTAGGTGAGTGATCACACCATCGTGGTTACCTGGGTCATGAAGATCTTTTTTATATAGTTCTTCTGTGTATTCTTGCCACCTCTTCTTTATATCTTCTGCTTCTGTTAGGTCCATACCATTTCTGTACTTTATTGTATCCATCTTTGCATGAAATGTCCCCTTGGTATCTCTAATTTTCTTGAAGAGATCTCCAGTCTTTCCCATTCTACTGTTTTCCTCTATTTCTTTGCACTGATCACTGAGGAAGGCTTTCTTATCTCTCCTTGCTATTCTTTGGAACTCTATATCCAGATGGATATATCTTTCGTTTTCTCCTTTACCTTTCACTTCTCTTTTTTCTCAGCTATTTGTAAGGCCTCTTCAAACAACCATTTTGCCTTTTTGCATTTCTTTCTCATGGGGATGGTTTTGATCACCGCCTTGTGTATAGTGTTATGAACCACTGTCCATAGTTCTTCAGGCACTCTATTAGATTTAATCCCTTGAATCTATTTGCCACTTCCACTGTATAACTGTAACGGATCAGATTTTGGTCATACCTGAATGGCCTAGTGGTTTTCCCTACATTCTTCAATTTAAGTCTGAATTTTGCAATAAGGAGTTCATGATCTGAGCCACAGTCAGCTCTTGGTTTTGTTTTTGCTGACTGTATAGTAATATACCTTACTAACAGAGGACAAAACTAGTTTATAACTGATTCGATGATTCCTTATAATATTTAGAAACCTACAATGTCTTCATTTTTCACATGCATTTCCATTTATTACTTAATATATACCAAAAAGAAGAATTCATACTCATATTCTTATCCCCCACTGATGTAGTAAAACAGTACTGAACTGTGAACACAAATTATATATGTGTATCCCAAAGAAAGGCAATGCCAAAGAAGGCTCAAACTACCACACAATTGCACTCATCTCACAGGCTAGTAAAGTCATGCTCAAAATTCTCCAAGCCAGGCTTCAGCAATATGTGAACTGTGAACTTCCAGATATGTTCAAGCTGGTTTTAGAAAAGGCAGAGGAACCAGAGATCAAATTGTCAACATCCACTGGATCATCGAAAAAGCAAGAGAGTTCCAGAAAAACATCTATTTCTGCTTCATTGACTATGCCAAAGCCTTTGACTGTGTGGATCACGATAAACTGTGGAAAATTCTGAAAGAGATGGGAATACCAGACCACCTGACCTGCTTCTTGAGAAACCTGTATGCAGGTCAGGAGGCAACAGTGAGAACTGGACATGGAACAACAGACTGGTTCCAAATAGGAAAAGAAGTATGTCAAGGTTGTATATTGTCACTCTGCTTATATGAAGAGTACATCATGAGGAACGCTGGGCTGGAAGCACAAGCTGGAATCAAGATTACTGGGAGCAATATCAATAACCTCAGATATGCAGATGACACCACCCTTATGGCAGAAAGTGAAGAGGAACTCAAAAGCCTCTTGATGAAAGTGAAAGAGGAGAGTGAAAAGGTTGGCTTGAAGCTCAACACTCAGAAAACAAAGATCATGGCGTCTGGTTCCATCACTTCATGGGAAATAGATGGAGAAACAGTGGAAACAGTGTCAGACTTTATTTTTGGGGGCTCCAAAGTCACTGCGGATGCTGATTGCAGCCATGAAATTAAAAGACACTTACTCCTTGGAAGGAAAGTTATGACCAACCTAGATAGCATATTAAAAAGCAGAGACATTACTTTGCCAATAACGGTCCGTCTAGTCAAGGCTATGGTTTTTCCCGTGGTCATGAATGGATGTGAGAGTTGGACTGTGAAGAAAGCTGATCACTGAAGAATTGATGCTTTTAAACTGTGGTGCTGGAGAAGACTCTTGAGAGTCCCTTGGACTGCAAGGAGATCCAACCAGTCCATTCTAAAGGAGATCAATCCTGGGTGTTCATTGGAAGGACTGATGCTAAAGCTGAAACTCCAATACTTTGGCCACCTCATGCGACGAGTTGACTCATGGGAAAAGACTCTGATGCTGGGAGGGATTGGGGGCAAGAGGAGACGGGGACAACAGAGAATGAGATGGCTGGATGGCATCACCGACTCGATGGACATGAGTTTGAGTGAACTCTGGGAGTTGGTGATGGACAGGCAGGCCTGGCGTGCTTTGATTCATGGGGTCGCAAAGAGTCGGACATGACTGAGCAACTGAACTGAACTGAACTGAACTGACAAGGTTCTGAGGGATAGAGGAAAAAATCAAGGAGCTTCTTTACAGTCATTCTCTTCATTAAATTTATTAAGAATTTACACGTGCATATTCTATTTTAGGCAAATTAAACAGACAATATCTCTTGAGTTCCAAAATTATAACACTTAAAATTAGTAGAATACTAATGTAGATTAAGAGTAAAGGAATGATTAACATAAATATTATATAAGCCACAAATACATAGTAAAAAATTAGGAATTTGGAAAGTGAAATACAGACATTAAAACAGGCGAAAAAGAAAGAAACTCCTTTTTATCCTGACAAGAAAAAAAGGAGTAACTTCTCTTCCATCTTATTACAAATGCATGCAGAAGAGTATCTGGGTAAGGTACCTCATATCCATGACTCAAAACCTTTACTGATAAAGGAAATTTTAAAATTTTGATTGATGACTTAAAATTATTTCAAGAGGTGAAAACAGGAAAATAGGCAGCAGTCTAGGTAACAGAAATAATCTGAGTAATGAAAAATGAGTCAATATGGTATAGAAGAGTTGGGGTGGTACTGGGTTATTAATGAAATGAAAAAAGGATGCTGAGGGTGTATTCATTAAGCTTCCTCCTCTGTTTAAGGGCCATAATGTCTATCGGAGGAAGCAGAATTGTTGTCAGCTTTACTCAAATAAAGCAATACAGAGAAAAGGGCTTGGGAAAGTAAAAGCGCAGTGAAGTATATATGTTAGGCACTCAAAATAAAAAAACAAAACTGGCACTCAAAGGTTTCAGAAGATGGTCTCACATGATTGAGGTTCTAATTGTAAAAGCTAATTGAACCTAAGCTCACCAGTTGTAACAAAAATACCACTCTGGTGGGAGAAGCTGACAAGGGTAAAGGGACAGCATATGGGAAACCTCCACACCACCTCAGTTTTGCTGTGGAACTAAAATTGCTGTAAAAATTAAAGTCTAAAGCTAATGGAGGAGGTGTGTTATTAAGACAAGGATATAAGCAAAATTGGACTAGCCAAAGCTACTGATAAAAAGGGAAGAAGAAAAATAACACAATAAAGAAGGAAGAAGCAAATATAGGCTATCAAAAATATGACAAAGATAATACGAATGAGTCTTAGGGGACTACAGATTTCAGTTTGCGGATTCAGTTTGGTCAGGAAAAAGAACTGACCAGGTATGTCAATGACATACAAATTATAAAAATGGAAGTTAGGACAGTGTGGAAAAAATGCTCTGTAATGTCAGTGACACAACAAAGTTCAAGCCAAAAGAATCATATTTGAACTGGAGGAGACATACAACATATTTACTATTTCTCTTCACTTCATGTCTTCTGAAAATACGATGATTATATCCTGTGAATATTTTTTCTATGTCCTCCTTAAAAATGAAAACTTTCGAGAGGACATGCTTCTAAAACGTTTTAAGTTTGTACAGCATCAAAATATTAACCAGCATCCTCTGAATATAATTCCTTAACCAATGACTAATGTACCTAACAACCTTTATTTACATTTCTTCACCTTATATTGTCTACATTGAGACACTCCGGCAACCGAATCCTTGTTGTTGTTCAGTTATTTAGTCACGTCCAACTCTTTGCAACCCCATGGACCGCAGCAGGCCAGGCTTCCCTGTGCTTCACCATCTCCCGGTGCCTCCTCAAACTCATGTCCATTGAGTCAGTGATGCCATCCAACCATCTCATCCTCTTGTTGTCCCCTTCTCCTCCTGCCTTCAATCCTTCCCAGCATCAGGGTCTCTTCCACTGAGTTGGCTCTTAGCATCAGGTGGCCAAAGTATTGGAGCTTCAGCATCAGTCCTTCCAATGAATATTCAGAATTGATTTCCTTTAGGATTGACTGGTTTGATCTTGCAGTCCAAGGGATTCTCAAGAGTCTTCTCCAATACCACAGTTCAAAAGCATCAATTCTTTATCACTCAGCCTTCCTTACAGTTCAACTCTCACATCCATACACGACTACTGGAAAAACCATAGCTTTGACTAGATGGACCTTTGTCAGCAAAGTAATGTCTCTGCTTTTTAATATGCTGTTTAGATTAGTCAAAGCTTTTCTTTCAAGGGACAAGCATCTTTTAATTTCATGGCTGCATGAAATTAAAAGATGTATCCTACTGAAGTTTGTATACTCTACTAGGTATCTAAGTAAAATTTTCAAAATGCCTCTAGGCCAACAGAAATACCTAGCAGTTCCAGTCAATGACTAGTTAGGTCGAAGCTGCTAACACTATGATCTACACTTTGACAGATACAGCAGTGTGTCCCTCAAAACTGAGAAATATCCAAGGCACTGTGATGCTACAGGTTGCCTCAGCACATTTTGAGAACTACAGTTCCAGTTTATAACAAGAAATAAAGGCTGTATCTGACAGAATCTGCTCTGTGAATTTATACTGCACTGCAGTTATGACTGTTTCCTTTTAGAATGCTTGCAGGCTCTATTTGTAGTCTTGCCTATTATCAACATGGAGAAAACTAGTCTAATTTATAGAATCTGCCTCTTGAAAATTATGATACTTGATGATCTCCAGTTTTTTACCAATTCCTTCATGTTCTCAGAAAAAAAATAAAACAAAATTCAATGAGTATATACAAAAGTTCATTCAGTATTTGAGATCATGGATAATCACTGAAGTATCCACTATTTAGAAATTTTATAACCAATGAAATCAATAACTTTCACCTGTTCACTAGTAGTATCTCAAGAAGCTGAGAAGTCCCTTGAACACAGCAGTGTTCAAGGAGCTGAACTCTATATGGAGACACAGTTAGTGTAAATTCTACCTCCACTGCTTACTAGTGGCCTGACCATGCACAATTTTAACTCTCTGCAGGTCCTAGTTTCTTCATTTTGAGTAAAAGAGTAATACTTAGTTAAAAGGGATGCTGTGATGAATAAATATAACTCATTTATAGTAAGTGTTCAGTAAATAATATCTATCATCTATAAAAACAGGTTCAAAGATATATAAGAAAATGTATACCACGTGTCTGAATAATGCTAAGCCCACCAAAGCTGGCAAAAAGGAAATGATAGAGGATCTCCACAGCCACAAATGGTTTAAAAGCTGAAAATTAAAATAATGAAACTCAGACAAAGACTGAATGGAAGCTGTATTCCAGAGCCAGAAGTAACTGAGACACACAGCCACTGAAGACAACTTGAAACTCAAGTGTAAATATATGTAAATATTTCAAGGTTATATGGGAGCCTGATGCAAATTCAACCGTTCAGTCCCTTACTTGCCACTCCAGCTGTGAAGAATCAAGAAACATGCTGGAAGATGAACAGTGTGAAGAAGCATAACACAACTTTCCCTATTTTCTTTTACACTGTACACATTTATTTTAGGAGATTTGATTAAAATTAAAACAAAGACATACAAATTATATACTAGAAAGACCAATAATACCCCAGGATAAAAACCTTACACAAAATCTTCCTTACTATTTCATAAAAAATATGCACATGTGTAAGTCTGTAGCACTCCTTTTCTCAAAAAATGTGAAGTATTTACAACTAGCTTAATACTTCAGCCTATGGTACATAATTCATAATATTAATTTATATGAACCTCAGTTATTTACCTCTGCTCAATTACCTTTTAATAATCTTTTATAACTGGGAGAACCACAAAGATTTTTATCACAAAAAAATTCTCTGTAAAAATGACAAATTAAATTTTCATAAAATGGTATCTGTTCTTCCTTTACCAGGATATTTTTATAGAAGAAAATCTAAAAAACTGAATATGCCTATCTTTTTAATAAAGGAACTATACAAATTAAAACTTGAGTGTTACCAGATTAAATTAATTTTATGGAGAAAAAGGAAAAACCTAGTGAACAGGATCAAAGTGAATCATCAATCAGAGATGAACGTGAAGAGAAAACGACAATGAGAAAAGTGGGGTTCTAAGTGATGTGGAAAAGGAAGACCCAAAACATGCTTTGGAGTTCTGCAGAGAGTGCAATCCCATTTTAAATATATTCTGATTTATCTAAAACACACAGATAAAGTTATTACAACCATATGCTGGTTCAAAGTTATCACATGTTCCTTTAAATAGTATGTTCAACCTATAATATAAATAAGCTATAACATATATAAGCCATAAATTAGGTCTAAGTGAAGAGCTACATGTTTGTCACATGTAATCAAGGGCCAAATTTGCACAGAAGAAAATGACTGTATTCAGATGGCAAAAGACAGTCTATGTAAAATGGAGAAAAGAGCCAGGAAGTGGTGTTATTCGGTTGTACACGAAAAAAGACAAAATTATACCAAAGGGTGAATTTATGGATCATACTCCAACACGCTGATACTGACTTGTGTAGACACCACCTTTAAACCTTTTCAAGTTTTCTAAGAGCATCAGCATCAGAGGGTTGGTGGTGATCTGTAGCCCTTTGGGAAATCCTAGATGTCCTCCAGGTGTGATTCCTCTGTCAATAAATACACGCTATAACTTCCACTATTCCCTCTAAAGCAAAGCACAGTGACTTCTGCAGAACAGCCATACCTTTCTGGAAGCCTCTGGCCATGTATTTCTCCTTTCCATTTAGCTTCATTATCTTCTGCTCTTCGTTGCTGCATTTGATCAAAAATAGCGTGATAATGTTCATACTGTCCTCGAGAGGAAAAAGATGATGGAGCCATGGCCCCTCCACTGCCAAGAAAGGGAGCCTAGGAATCAAACAAAAAGCTCTCACATGCTTATCTCACAAGACCTCAGAGGTCTGTATTACCTTCAAAAGAAATAAGTGAACCTCAACACTTGCCTCTTACAAAACAATTATCTAATTTAACATACTAATAAACACAGAGCCTAGAGCAAAATGTTTTCCTATTATAACCATTAACAATCAAAAGTAGTATACCTTGTTACTAACAATAAAGCATAATTCAATATAACAAACGCATAAAATATCACTAAATTTATGTTACGGTGGGAAAAAAACTGGTCTTAACAAGTTTTGCAACAAGTTTCTTATATATTTTATGTGATCCCATCCTACTAGGTTTAAATATGTATAGTTTATATGTAAAACAGAGCCTGCTTTTGTAACACTCAAAATTACACCTAACAAAACATATAGCAATTAACATACCCCAAATCCAATTCAACGAGCAATGAAGATATAAACACCACTGGAATACACTCTAAGTGTAATTAAAAGAAGCAAAACAATATATCCATCCTTAAGGAGTTTACAAACAAACTGGGAAACAAAGTATAAAGCTAAAAAAACATTTCATTTCCAAATGAATGGTGACAAGCCCTCGCCAGAGTAGTAAGTACTGAGCAAATTTACAAAACAGAAAAAAAAGAGAAATAAAAATACCTAAAAAAGTCACTGGAGAAAAACACTCAATTCAACCTTTAACACAAGGCAACACAGATAGATTAAATGATTAAATATGATCCATGGTATTAAAGTAAAAAAAAAAAAAAAGCACCAGAAGGTATATGTTTAGATGCTGGCAGTAGGGAGAGAAAGGACGTATGAAGACGAAGGTAACTATGAGGAAGGCAAACAGGGAGTATTACACTTGGTCAGAAAAGGTCATAACAGGTAAATGACCAACCAGGGTGTGTGAGTTCAAATAATAACAGAAAGCACAGATACACTTTCTACCAGGTAAAATGCACTAAGACCATTTTTAAGCAGGTATATCAAATTAAACAGGATAAACAAGAATAAGAGAGAGAACAAGCCAGAGAAACTGAGTGGAAGGCTGCTGCACTGACACCAAGACAAGCAGCCTGTGAGTAAAGAAAGGCAGCTAGAGAGAAAGCCAACAGTACAGGGAACTGGTTCTCTGTGGGGGTAACACAGGATGAGGGCGAAGGGGTAGGATGCAGCCTCAGAGACACATGCGCTCAAGCACGTGGAAAACTCACAGAAAACAGGTCAGAAAGATGAGAGCTGAGTAAGTGCACAATGATATAGAGGCTCAGAGTGCAAGAACTACAGGCTGAAGAGGAAATTAGGACCCTCAAAGGCCAGGCCGACAGCACCAAAAGGAAGACAAACTGATGTGACCCCAGTGGAGGGGATGTGCTCAAACGCAGATGAGAGCAGAAGCCAGAACACTGACAGGAGAGGGGGAGGAGCTCTCAGGTGACGACATCCTAATGGGGAAGTCGGGCTAAGAAAAATACAAGCACCAAACAAAAGACATCTCAGTACCCAATGAGGTAAAATCTGTGTTAACATCTGGACAAAAGAAGCTACATACAATATTATAAGGAGCCTAGATTTTTAAAAATAAGCTCAAGATAAATACAGATAACTGATTCAAAAAGCCTGAAAAGCAAGAAATGAAGGTTGTTATAAACAAGGAAGATACTTAATTAGGCAGGAAACTCCATCAAGGTGATCTTCATATACATTTTCAAACCTGCATCTCAAGGCAAGATTCCCAGAATCAGAATTTTGCTAAGTGATGGTCACAGGGACTTCCCCGGCGGAGCAGAGGTTAAGACCCTGTGCAAGGGACACAGGTTTGATCCCTGGTTGGGGAACCAAGATCCTGTATGCTCCATGGTGCAGTCAAAATATAATAAAAATTATTTTTAAAATGTGCCAGCAGATCTTCTGTCTGCTGACGTGCTTTTAAAAAAATATATTATTAAAAAAAAAAAAGGTGGTCACAGCTCCTATAAGACTGGTTGCTCCTTGAGTTTAGGGTCTGGCACTAATATCACCTTAACTTTGAGGTTCAAGGTTTCTATTCAGCAAAAATAATGTATATACACATATCTCTGAGGATATCTGCCTAGGTAAAGCATCTGCCTACATTGTAGGAGACCTGGGTTCAACCCATGGGTCGGGAAGATCCCCTGGAGAAGGAAATGGCAGCCTACTCCAGTACTCTTGCCTGGAAAATCCCATGGAAGAAGGAGCCTGGTAGGCTACAGTCCATAGGGTCACAAAGAGTCAGACACGACTGAGCGATTTCACTTCTGAAGATATCTATACTAAAAATAATGCTGAAAACACTGTACTGGAATACTGAAACAATGGAATCTTTTAAACATCACTTTGGTTACCAATTATAAGCACAGACTGATGTTTTAATAAATACAGACAACCATGGAACCTCTACGACAACCGAAAGCATATTCATCACCCAGAAAAGTTCCCTCATGTTTCTCACTTGGATCCAAGGCCCCTCATTCCAGGAAACACTGATCTTCTCTCTGTCACAGACTCTAGGTTTGCCTTTTCCTACCATTTCATATAAACGGAATCATACAATATGCACTCTTGTGCCTGGCTTCTTTCACTCAGTATGTTTTTGACTGACCCATGTCAATGCGTGTATTAACAGGCTATTCCTTCTCATTGCTGAGTAGTAGTCCAACTTAGTGTCAAACAACAGAATGTCTCTTACATGTATGTCATGATTATTTACGTAACCAAACTATACATAGACTTTTTCATAATTTTTCTAAAAACACAGATTCATAAAATATAGATAAAGAACGGATAAAGCACTGCAAGTCAACTGCAATTTAAAAAAGAGAAAAAAATACCTATCAGAAGAACCAAAGGAAAAAAATGGATAAAGCAAGTTAAGTCCCAGATTTTGCAGACACTAAGTAATCAAAAACAGTTGGTTATTTATACTATGCAAAATGTCTTAATATTTAGAAGTATATAATAATAGTATGAACTCCGAAATATTTCCCTTCATGTTTATTTTTATCTTTATTTTGGGGGTTCTTCTTAATTCAATTCAAATTTTACTGGGCTTCCAGGTTCTTATCAATAGTACAGAAATCAAAGAGCCTAAGAAGTTAACTATTACAAACCTCATGGGGAATAAGTACAGAAACTAGAACTGAATTTGCTTTATGTCATGGAAAATAGTTTTACTAATCCTCACAGAAATCAGGATAGAAGTTTACGAAGCAAAGCAGAAACTTAATAAGCACATAATATCTAACACTAACTATTATCAAACATTGATAAAACTGGACTTTCGGATTAAATACAGCTTTAAACATCATAAGAAAAAAGATGCTTTCTTGCATAAAGAAGACATATGCAAAGGGAGAGGAAAAACATGACCAAATTCTAAACACTAATCATGAACCTGATATAAAATACTTGACCAGATCTCAGGGCCTGTACTCTGGTAAGTTTTTATTCTCAGATCATAGAAGATACGGGTAAGTTATTTCAGAATGGGCCAAATTCTGACATTTCCTTATCATTCAGAGGGTAGTAAGTTCAATGTCACAGTACAGTGGATAGTACAGTAAAAAATGTATCTGTGTTAGTCTCTCAGTCATGTCCAACTTTTTGCCACTAGGCTCCTCTGTCCATGGAATTATCCAGGCAAAAATACTGGAGTGGGTTGCCCTTCCCTTCTCCAGGGGAATCTTCCTGACCCAGGGATAGAACCTGGATCTCCAGCATTGCAGGCAGATTCTCAGATGAGAATTGTAGCCCTGGCTGACACCTTGGTTTCTGCCTGATAAGACCCTGAGCAGGGGATCCACTATCCATACCAACACTCCTGAGACAACTTAAGGCACATGGTTGTGCCTTAAGCCATGGAGTTTGTGGTCATTTATCGCACAGCAGTAAAAAAAGAATGTATATGATTATTATATAGTATCATCTGAGCCTCCAGGGAAGTCCATGTTTACATAAAACAGAAAAACTTTTATTCAAATCATAAATTTTAGGGAAAAACAAACAAGTAAGAATGGTAATCAATTCTACTTAATAAATATCTAAGTGATTTTAAGTGAAGTCACTCAGTCATGTCCGACTCTTTGCGACCCCATGGACTGAAGCCTACCAGGCTCCTCCCTCCATGGGATTCTCCAGGCAGGAGTACTGGAGTGGGTTGCCATTTCCTTCTCCAGGGGATCTTCCCGACCCAGTGATCAAACCCGGGTCTCCTGCATTCCGGGCAGACGCTTTAACCTCTGAGCCACCAGGGAAGCTAACTGGTGCCTAAACACCAAGTTTATTGAGGTGGGTCCCAGGAAGTCACAGTTTAAATACCTTAAGTAATAGTTTATTGGATTATGTGAATTAAAAATTACAATACAGAGGAATAATAGTATATATTCATTTGTTACTGCTGTGCCATAAATGATCACAAACTCCAGGGCTTAAGGCACACCCGTGTGCCTTATCTCAGGAGTGCGAGCATGGATAGCAGGTCCCCTGCTCAGGGTCTTACCAGGCAGAAACCAAAGTGTCATCCAGGGCTGCAATTCTTATCTGAGGCTCAGGAACCTGTTCTGAGGTCACTGGTTCCTGGCAGAATTCACTTTCTTGTGCTGTCATGGCTAAGTTTACCACGTTCTTGCTGGCTGTTGGTCAGAGAGCCAGCAGACGATCTCCCAGAGAATCCCTATACTTTCTTGCCATGTGAACAAGGGCTTTTTTCCAGGCTGGCAGAAGCTGTCCCCCTGACCTTCTAACCTTCCAGCCCGCCATGAGAGAGTCTTATAATAAAGCAGTGACGGGACCACAGCAGTGAATATAGCATCAGCAATGCCATTGGACACAGCTGCACTCCAAATTCAGTCTCCCCCACATTCCAGGGGAGGGGAGAGCATTAGGTATAACACCTGGAGTTAAGATTTTGTGGACCACCTTAGAATTCAGCCTACCACAGATTTGGAAAGGATGCTGTGAATGCAAGAGAGGAAAGGCAAGATTCAGACTGGCAGAACAAAGAAGGGAAAAGAAAGTTGGGAAAAGAAAGTTAACAGGTGAGCCCTTGAGAGTCAAGCTGTGGGCACTGCTGTTGAAATTTTTCTTTTTAATGAAGAAATTAAGGCTCAGAAAAGTGAAGTAACTTGCCCAAGGTTATATAGTCTGGATCTGCCCGAAGAAAATGTCTGAACTAACCTATCTAGGTCCATGGCTAGCTGGGTCACTACTGGTCATCTAAGTAAATGCCTGGAGTGGGGAGTGGGGAGTGGGAGAGGGAGGGCAGGCGGGCAGGGGCCATCAGGTGAAGAGAACACAAATGTGGGGATGACGCTGCAGCAGCTGTGTGACCGGATGCTGCAGTCCGGTCCTCAGCTCTGTGTGACTAGAGCACACAGCCAGGTGTGTGATTTTAAAAAGATGGCGTAGGAATGGTGAATCACAGCCTTCTCAGCAAACTTTTTAAGCAATTTTAACTGTTACAACGAATTATCAGTACAAGTTACAGAAATACGAGGATGAATACTAAGAAGTCCTCACAGATGCTGAAGAGCTCTAGTAGAAACAAGCCAGGTGTACATATTTCACAGAGCAGGGTGAAACCGGAGTTAAAGAGCAGCAGTGTGCATGCATGGGTACCCAAGACCTACCTTCATTTCACCGCTTCCACCAGCACTCAGCACATTTCTCCAGCCTTGTTCCCTGGCCCTATTTATTCTCTCCAACTTTGAGGGGAAAGAAATAAAACACCATTTCAAGTATTTAATATAAAGTACATGAAATATACTTAGTAATAAAAAGGAAACAGTGTATTCCTTTAAAAGGGGGGCATGTGTGTGGGGAGGTGGTGGAGCGTGCTGGGGAAAATGGAACATCCTCTCACCCTTTCCTTTTCTTGTCTTTTCACTTGCTCAGCCTTCAGAAGACTAACCTGCAATAATTTTAAAGACAAACTTTTTAGAACTCTTAAAACAATTATCATCTCCAACTTGGCTAGAGAAGAAAAATAACAGTGAAATAACTACCTGATCCTTAGGTTTCTTTTCTTTTTCAGTCAAATCCAATCTTCTTTTTCCTGGTGCTTCCTTAAATTAAAAAAATATATTATCAATAATAAATACTACTTTTTCTAGCTTAATCAGTAAAGTTAGCATACCGATGGTAGACGTATATCCTGGAAGGTTTAAAAACAGAAATAAGTTAGAGGTATTTGTTTGAAAGAAATAAGGAGGAAAGGTTTGGAGGTTTTATAAACTTTGTTTCTTTTTTCATAATTAGTTTTACAAAGCTGTAAAATAAGCAGACAGATGTCTTTATACCTCAAACAGTTTCCTCCTTTCTTCTCCAGGATTCACTTTCTTCACTGGGGTTTGATGGGCCTGGACAGAAAGTAAAACTACAAATTAGATAAGGATTTTGAGGTACCCATTTGAAAAATTCAAAAGTATGGAAATTTAAAATAAGAAAAACGTAAAGCCAATACTGCCATAACTCTCTTTCAAAATACATTATCCCTCAAATAAAAAGGAACCACTTAAGTGTCTGATACACTATTTGTTCAAAAAAGAGAAAAATGGGATCCAAAGAAACCATGGAAAAAGGTTCTTCCCCAATCATCCAGTAAAAAGTGTACTCAGGTAGAGATGCTAACTGTAAGTTCTCTAACGTTATGAAAACAGAATGTCATCTAGAAAGCCCAACTCTGAAGAAATTTTTCTTTAAAAAAAAAAAAAAATTGAAAGAGTTAACACTTAACTTCTCTCCCCGCCTCCAGATATAACCATTGTTAACATTTTCATAAGTATCCTTTCAGAGACTGTTTTATGAACATGAATACACACATAACTATATACATGCGTATATACATACACACAGTCTTAGCTTTTTATACTTTTTACATAAATATAATAAACAATGTGTTACGATGGAAAAATGTTTCTCACTATTAACAATGTTCCCTGACATTTCCACATTGTGGTAAACAACTTAATAAAGGTGATATTCCAAACCATGGATATAATTAATTTATTCAACTAGTCTTGAAGGAAGGACATTGGGTTGGTTCTAATTTTTCCCCATACTGTTAGCAACATTCTTGTAGGTACATTTTGTATCATATGCAAGTCTTTCAGAAGGGCAATTTGTAAATGGAATCATAAAGTAATAATGAAATTTAAGTGTTGAGAAAAACTGCCACCTCAAGAAGCTGCATCAACTTATATGCCCATCAAGGAATTAATTTTCTCATAACCTCACAAATAGTGAGCATTATCAATGTTTTAAATTTTTAATATTTGGAAAGACTAAGAATACTTTCCAATATATTAGATAATCACGTTTCTTCTTTAATACACTAATTGCTCGCCTTATTTTATAGCTGTTCTAATTTTATGGGCTATTTGTATATTATGAAAAATAAAAAGTATTTTAGATTTGCAAATTTTTTTTACATTTTTGTCTTTGAACAGCTGCTTACTGTATCTTAAACTGTACAGAAGTCTGTAATTTATATAGTTAAATCTGCCAGTCTTCCTTTATGATATCGGCATAAACTATTTTACTAAAGAAGACATTTCAGACCTCATTTGCTTCTGCCACTTGGATAGTTTCATTTTTATATTCAGAAGTTATATATAATCAACTTAAATTTAGATTTTGAAATATTAAAGTTATATTTTTATTTTTAGATTTATCTGGAATAAATTTTTGTTCATGGAATGAATTGGGAATCTAATTTTTTTCTCTAGAAAATCCAGTTATCTCATAGCCATTTCTTGGCTGATATATCTTTTTCTACAATGGTCTTAAATGCCTCATTAATCACACAATAAATTGAAATATACATTAATCACAGAATAAATTCCAATTTCTGGAATTCTCTATTCTATGTCGTCTATCCATCTTCTTTTTTTTTTTAACTATGATATAAAGCCACCTATAAAAAAGTAGATAAAGGAGATACACAGAGGTTAGCAAAAATAAAGGAAAAACCCAGTAACTACTACCCAAGTCAAGAAACAGAATACTGCCAACATACAGAAACCCTCCACATGTCCTTCCACAAGAAAGACAGCCACCATCCCCACTTTACTAATCACTACCTGATTTGTCTCTGTTCCTTTGCCACTTGGATACACGTTCCTAAACAATATAGTTTTGTTTTTTTTTTTTAATGTTCTGAGTTCTATATAAATGGAATCATACAATATATATTCCTCTGTATCTCACTTCTGTTGCTCAACACTCTTTTCAGAATAACCCTTGTTATTATGTTTATTTATCTGCATTTGCTTTCTTCGTTGATAAATAATATTCCACTGATGTGAAGTCCTTTCTTGCACAGTTATCCTGCACTTTTCACAGCAGGGCTATTCTCTGTAACTGAGGGAGTGTCTACTTCCTTTTCTAATTATTCATTGCCACATGCTCAACTTCTATCAGGCCACGTCACTGAATTCATTAACAATGTTCTGCTGCTTCACTAGGATTTTCTAGGTAGGGAATCATATCTGTAAATGTCTATATTTTCTCCTCTCTCCCAATATTTATGTTTCTTATTTCTCTCTCTTTTTAATTTCATGGGCTAGGTTTCTGGAATAACATCAAATAATAGCGTCATTACAAACATCCTTGTCTTGTTCCTAACTTTAATGTAAATGCTTCCAACTTTTCATCATTATGTATAATGCCTGATGTAGATTTCTGGTATATATAACCGGGTCAAGTTAAGAATTTTCACCTCTATTTCTTGAATCAAAGAAATTTGAATATTTTTTAAAAACCACTTTACTGGGGTATGATGGTCATACAAAAAGTTATACATGGTTAATGGAAACAACCAAATAAGTTTTCTTAAAGAGTTAAATTATACTGAACTTTCAGTATCTACTAAGATAATTTATATGATTTTTTCTTCTAATCTACTAACAGTGAAATTAACCAGTTTCCTACTGTTGAACCATCTTTCCACTCCTGAAATGTATCCTATTTAGTAAGTTTTGAATTACTCTTTTGATAAATTGCTTGATTTAACTTAACTTTTTTAAAAAACATTTTTTTTTCTTTTAGGCACTTTTTATTTTCAAAAAAAAAAAAACTGTCATTTATATATATAAACATTTCATTCTCTCAAAAAATTCTACAACTATACAGCTGTTTGCTCCATTATTTGCATAGGAAATGACCACAACACAAAAATAAGAGGGAAAAAGAAGCAAAACAGCAACCAATTTATGCTTTTCCTGTTAAGTATGTTTCCACGTATAAACATTTTGAAGCCTCTTACAAAATATTTACACCATTTGTCATCTATATACACGTTTTTAAGAGAAACTTTTCTAACAAAACTATAATTTATCAAGTTATGAAAAATTTCTAAAAAAATTTACTATATTACCACAAAATAAATAAAGATAAACAATATTTTAAAAACAAAATTAAATTTTCATCTCAATTAAGACCCCTTTTGGCACTTTATTTATTCTGCCCTTTGGTTAACAGCATCAGTGTCACATTACTATTTTATATTGCATATATGTAGCACTTCCTTAAGTTTTCAACATGCCATTTATAATTAAAGGCAGACACTGAGTCAGTGTTAACAATAGATTAACTAAACTGCACTGTAATTTAGGTAAAATTACTATGTCTCACTGTATATTACATGCAAAGTCCACATAAATTGGCATTTAACCAACTGTACTGCACAAGCAAACATCTCAGTATATGAAAACTGAATCATAAATTCAACGTTTCCGTATACGAAAACTGCATCATAAATTCAACATTCCCAAGTGAAAACTACATATGTCCTTCTTTTCAAAAATGATACTGTTTAGCTTATTGTAAGATGTTTTAACTTTTGAATATTTATCTTTAAGCTGAGTTCACAATTCATATAAAATGTAGCTTGTATTTAAAATAAACAATCCGATTTTAATCAGTGCATGAAATCTGCGTTTGAAGTTCGTTTGAGTGATTTATTTCTACCTACCACAGAAATGAATTTGTAAGGTTTTAAGAGGTATCTTACCACAAGTTCTAACTGTAAATGTATTCATGGTTATTTTCAAAAGAATTATTTATGATTTTTTTCCCCAAAAGAATCTTAGAAGACGTGTAATAAACTATAAAGCTGATTTGCATATTTACAAAATTTTGAATAGCAAATATAGGCAACTCATATAAAAAAACATTTGTTCAATGGCTATTTGTGAATTGCCAGGTACTCTGCGTACCTCTAGAGAATTATCTTGTATTGAAAAAAACTCCTGATGTCAAGCAAAATCTTGACACACAATCCAGCTGTCTTCTTGTGCCCAACGGACTTGTTTGCTAAACACTGTCACGTTAAATGGTGGTGCTTTGGGAAGAACACTGCAAACACAACCTGCACGCCCAGCCCGCGCTGAGATGGGGCTGCCTGTCTGAGATGACGGCATCTGCCTGGGTTAAGCCAGCATATATCGAGCATTCCAGATTCGGACAATGACCAAACACTTTGGTATCAACCCCTGTATTCCCTGTTTTCTCAAATATACAAAATATACGTTTCCAGTTTTGTGGTTTCGTTTTCTTTTATATATATATAGAATTAATCGTGTAGTTTAAAATTTTGCCAAGCGAGCGGTGTGGGGCGGCAGCGCGGGTGGCTCAATTCTGGTGCCTCTTCATATGCAGCGCCAGGTGGTCGGAGCGCGAGAAGCTGCGGTTGCACACGCCGCACTGGAAGGGCTTGGCCCCAGTGTGCTTGCGGTAGTGGCGGGTCTGCTCGTCCGAGCGCGCGAACCTCCAGTCGCAGCTTTCCCAGGTGCATTTGTACGGCTTCTCACCAGTATGAGTCCTCAGGTGAGCTTTTAAATGAGAAGACTTTGTATAAACTTTTGTGCAGCCTGGGTAATCGCAGTAGTGGATGCGCCGTTTCTCCAGATCGGGATTACTCCTTCTATTGTATATGACAGGCTGGATGTTTTGCGAAGTAACTGGCAGGTAAATTTGGATTATGAATTGCCAGTTTAGAAGCAATGGTAGCAGCATAGGATGGAGGTGGGGTTAAATTCTGAAGCATATCTGCTTATCCATCTGGACTTCCAGGCTCTGAGCTTGGTGGGGGGGGGGGGGGGGAAGTAAGTGGCCTGCTGGGGAAGAAACTGACTTGGCATGGTATATGTGCAAGGGGGCATGCTCTGGAATTGCTTCATGGCGGTCAGCGGGACGGTGGAGGTGGGAGTGTTAAGGCCTGCCATGGCGGCTGACATTGAAACGTTAAGAGTGTCCATTACTGCTGTCTGGTTGGTAGAACTGGGCATATCTAGATCCGGTGTATTCAGGAGCTGGTACAGATGGCCCTCCTGGGGAGGGACAGAAAGATGAAGGTCTGGTGTAGGAAGTTCTTGTTTGATGAAAATATTGTTCACCTCTGGAGCTGCGGTCTGGTGGGAGCTGAATATTCTGGTGAACCTGGGGAGGGCCTGGGTTGGGGCCGGAGGAGGGGCTGTCCTCTCACTCTGGTGGTTGAAAATGGTAACAGGTTCTGTCTTGATGTGTGTTACACACGGTCTCTGGGATTTGTAGAGGCCAGTTCTCAGGTGAGTGATGTCAGGGAGGAAGACGTTCATGTTGATACTGTAAGTATCACTGTCAGTGAAGAACTGGTCTACGACTGAGGCACTGTCTCGTCTGTACTTTTTATGTTCTGGAATTATAGAAACTGGAGGAAGCTGAGGTGTCAGGTACTTCTCCATTTCACATCTTGTCTGCCCTGCGACTTAAAAAACATTTTTAAGGATTTCTGCATGTGTGCTCATAAGTATAAATGACCCATGGATTTCTTTCTTTTATATCCTGTGCTAGCTACTCAATTTTGTGATCAATGTTGAGCCTACTACAGGGACAATTTTTCAAACAATTCAAAGTATAGTTCTAAATATACCAAAAATAGATTAAAAGTATTTACAGAAAACTCTTATGTATTATGCATCAGTTTTAAAATTTTCCAGCTACCTTAGGAAAAAATATATAAAAAGAAACACTGTATAAAAATATTCACCTGTTAGGTTTCAATTCAAAGGAAAGGAAATGTTACTTTAAAAAATTATTTCAGTGATCATTTACATTATTATTAAAATAATTCAGCATTTGAATTATTAAATGAATTAAATCATTAAAGTATCTCCACTAACAATTCCATTTCAGTAGTGGCTGTATTTTGACAAAAGTCAATGTTATAAGAAATTACTTTCATTTGCCACTTACTGCTTCAATTTCTTAAATTTTGTAAAATGACTATAACAGATAAACACTAAAACTCTAAACGTGAATTCAGGATAATACAAAATAATATGATCCACAATGAATATGAAATTAATAAAATTAATCCCAACATATCACTGTTAAGATATATTATATAGCTCACAACATACAAAAAAGTAGAAAGGGATCAAAAGTTTTCTTTCACTAAAACAAAAAAAGATATTTAAAATTTCTGCCCACTTTAGAAAGCAACATGAGATGGGTGGATGAACTGAGAGACTGGGGTTGACATGTACACATTGCTGCTGCTGCTAAGTTGCTTTAGTCATGTCCAACTCTGTGCGACACCACAGACGGAAGCCCACCAGGCTCCTCCATCTCTGGGATTCTCTAGGCAAGAATTCTGGAGTGCGTTGCCATTTCCTTCTCCAAGGCATGCATGCATACTAAGTAGCTTCAGTCATGTCGTACTCTGTGCGACCCCAGGAACAGTAGCCCACCAGGCTCCTCTGTCCACAGGATTCTCTAGGCAAGAACAGTGGAGTGGGTTGCCATGTCCTTCTCCAGCATGTACACACTACTATGTATAAAACAGATAACAGTAAGAACCTACAGCCTAGCACAGGAAACTCTCCTCAATGCTCTATGGTGATCTAAATGGGAAGGAAATACAAAAAAGAGGGGACTAGTGCATATAAAATGCTGATTCACTTTGCTCTACAGCAGAAACTTACATAGCACTGTACAGCAACTATACTCCAATAAAAATTTATTGAAAAAAAAGAAAGCAACATGATACATAATTTCAACATAACTTCTTCCTTAGGAAAAGCAATTAATGAATATATTATTTAATTTGAGTACAATAAAATGATGATATTTAAACTGAATGATACCATCACATGGGTTGATAAACTGGTAAGAGGAGAATAATGATTTTCTTATACTGTGTTTTGTCATTTTAATTAAACGACCATCATAAAATATCCATTTTATAGATGTCTTAACTCAGTTACATTAGCAATGTGATAAGTGGTATTAAATCTCAAACAATGACTATTAATAAATAGTAGCTTTGCTCCCAGACAAAATGACAGAAGCAGTAGGTTCTCAGAACTATCCCACCTCCTCATTGTATTATTAGATCCCAACTCCTAACCAAACTTAAGCTAGTTATTTCAATTTTCACTTAAGCCAACCATGTATCTCACCACCTAACCCCATTAACGCTAGGATTAATGAGATGACAATAATACTCAACTACTTAAAGAACAGTAGCTTTGAAACTTTTTCTAAAAGCAGATCACAAAGATATTTCACATTCAGACCCAATAAAGATACACACACACATATTCCATAAAATACTTTTACTATGTGTAACTGAGTCTGTTACTTTCCATTCTATTACTTAAAAAGTCCCCACTCCTCACTCACTAAAATGATTCTACCACCTCTAATTGGCAGCAACCCCCACTTTTTAAATAGTAGACTGCTTCTGGCCGCACTATTACTGAACTACAAGAAAAAAAACAGCTGTAGATAATGTTCTTCATGGTATTACAAACACAAAGTTAACATTTCAAAGTATGTTTTATGTACATACAACTTAAACTAGTGGGGGACCTGACCTAGGAGATTTGTAAAAACACATACTGCTTCCATACAAGAGAATTCCTTGGCAATAAAAAGATCACACACTGCAAGACTTCGTTCACATGACACATTCAGAACGAGCAAATCCAGACAGACAGAAGTAGACTACCCCAGCTGTTGCCCAGGTCTATGGGGTTTGGTGGAGATGGAGAACGGGGAGTGAATGCTAATGGAAAAGGATTTGAGGGGCGGCCGATATTGGGAGGGATTGGGGGCGGGAGGAGACGGGGACGACAGAGAATGAGATGGCTGGATGGCATCACCGACTTGATGGACATGAGTTTGAGTGAACTCCGGGAGTTGGTGATGGACAGGGAGGCCTGGTGTGCTGTGATTCATGGGGTCGCAAAGAGTCGGACACGACTGAGCGACTGAACTGAACAGAATGAAGTGAAAACTGATTATGGGGATGGTTGCACAATTCTTGCAAATCCATTAGAAATCATTTAATTTCAGACTTTAAATGGATGAAGTATAGTATGTGAGTGATAACTTGATTAAGCTATTTTCAAAAAACACGTTTTGAAAAACAAGTTTTCAAAAACTTGATTAAGCTATTTTCAAAAAACACGTATCCTCAAGAGTTGCTGAATCATAATTTCTGGACACAGAGCTTTGCATTTTGACAAGTTTCGCAGGTTAACCCTTGCCTAGCAAATCTAGCACTGGTCTCAACATCTGTGAAAACACAACACTCAAAATCTTAAAAATATTAACCTGAGTGATAACAGCATCTCATTATACATGACCAGCTTTAAACTAGATTTGCAACAAGAGAAAGTTTAACTAAGACACCTATGTACTCTCAGGTAAGTCACATGGAGGGAAAAATTATCTCTCGGTGCACCAGACTGTCCCAGATATAAGATGCTCAAATATTTGTGAAATAAAAATGCCAAAGGTGTTCCTCTGAGATCACATAGGTATTTTCAGAACACAATCTACAAAGAAGAGAAAAATATGTAAAACATCCGTACTAAAAGAAATGTGCTGTTTTGTGTATTTTTTTGCTAAAATGAGAGCCAAAATACTGAAGCACATTCATGGAGCTCCCTCTGGTGGCTTAATAACCACTCCTTTTCTTTTAGAAAACAGCTGTAATTATTACAGAAACTGGAACAAAGAAAGTTTTCAGGATGTGCAGGAGCACTGGCAGTCTCAAACAGGAAAGTGCAATGATCGCCTTCTGCTGTCAGAGCTGCCCTGAGCCTGCTGAGTGCGGACACACTGAGGAGGGCAAGGCAGCCTGGCCCAGGGTGAGACTGAGTGGTGAGCAGCAGTCACACTGTGAACAGACTCGGCAGGCAGGCGGAGAAGATGTGATGGTGATAGTGACCAGGAGTCAGCAGTGACTCTAATAGTGTGTAGTGAGAAAAGGACCCACAGTCTGGGGAGGCCACGTGGCCCAGCACACACAGTTACACACAATGATGCTGAGAAGCCCAGCAGACACCCACTAAAAGATGCAAGGACAGGACGAGTCTGGAGCTCGGGAAAGGAGTCCAGGCTTGAGATGCAGATCGGGGTGTGGGTTTACAGGTGCTGTCAGAGAGCGAGGACGTCCGGAGGGTGTCCACGGCCGGCCTCCTGAACCACCTGAGCATCCGAGTCAGGGACACGTGGAGGAACTCACACAGGAAGCGAGAAGAGCAGGTAGGCAGGGAGGGAGACAGTCAGCAGAGTGGGATACTCTGGACTCAAGTGAACAAAAAGTTTAAAAAAGAGGGGTAAACAAGTGAACTGAAACTGAGGCAGAGGAAGAAGATACCTGACCACTGGATGGAACCACTGGGGCTCCCGGAAGTCCTTGCCAGGAGCAGTGACCCAACAGCTGTGACAGAGCAAGCTCTTGGGAGAAGGGGTTCAAGAGAGAAGGGGAAACAAGGAAGCGGAGACATTAAGACAAGGCTTCGGGAAGTTCTGCCATTAAAGGAGCAGAGATCCAGGGAAGTGGCTGGAGGCAGACATGGGAGAGAAGGAAGGGTTTCCTTAAGAAGGCTGAAGATATGATATGGACGGTCACCCACCAGGCTCCTGTGTCCATGGGATTCTCCGGGCAAGAATACTGGAGTGGGTTACCATTCCCTTCTCCGGGGGATCTTCCTGACCCAGGGATTGAACTTAGGTCTCCTGCATTGCAGGCAGATTCTTTACCATCTGAACCACCAAGGAGCCCGTTTGTTTGCTAACAGGAATGATTAAGGCCAGAGGAAAAATACGATACAGAAGAGTGAAGTCCTTTAAAAGACAAAAATAGTAAGAGATGGCATACAAATGGCAAGGTCAACTCTAGATCAAAACAGATCCTCCAAGTATAAGGAAGAAAGCAGGAGACTGGCAACAGGTAGGACTGACAGGCAGAAGTGCTGCTGAGTGTGGGCAATCTTCCTCTACTTGGTTCTTTTTCTCAATGAAATAGGAAGCAACGTTCATCACCCTGAGGGGATAAACAAGGAAAAGGTAGGAGATAACCGTCTAGAAAGTAGGAGAGGAACTGGCTTGCGGAAACATGATGGGGCGGGGCCACAGTGCGCACCTGACACTGTAGGTTTAAACTTTTTTTTAATGTTCCTCTCCCACAGAGTCCCAAAGACTGTTCTATACACCTGTGTCTCTTTTGCTGTCTCATATACAGGGTTAAGGTTACCATCTTCCTAAATTCCATATATATGCGTTAGTATACTGTACTGATGTTTTTCTTTCTGGCTTACTTCACTCTCTATAATTGGCTCCAATTTCATCCACCTCATTAGAACTGATTCAAATGCATTCTTTACAATGGCTGAAAAATACTCCATTGTGTGTATGTACCAAAGCTTTCTTATCCATTCATCTGCAGATGGACATCTAGGTTGCTTCCATGTCCTGGCTATTATAAACAGTGCTGCAATGAACATTGGAATACATATGTCTCTTTCAATTCTGGTTTCCTCGGTGTGTATGCCCAGGAGTGCAATTGCTGGATCATATGGCAGCTCTATTTCCAGTTTTTTGAGGAGTCTCCACACTGTTCTCCATAGTGGCTGGACTAGTTTGCATTCCCACCAACAGTGTAAGATGGTTCCCTTTTCTCCACACCCTCTCCAGCATTTATTGCATGTAGACTTTTGGATAGCAGCCATTCCGACTGGTGTGAAATGGTATCTCATTGTGGTTTTGATTTGCATTTCTCTGATTATGAGGGATGTTGAGCATTTTTTCATGTGTTTGTTAGCCATCTGTATGTCTTCTTTGGAGAAATGTCTGTTTAGTTCTTTGGCCCATTTTTTGATTGGGTCATTTATTTTTCTGGAATTGAGCTGCAGGAGCTGCTTGTATATTTTGGAGATTAATCCTTTATCAGTTGCTTCATTTGCTATTATTTTCTCCCATTCTGAAGGCTGTCTTTTCACCTTGCTTAGAGTTTCCTTTGCTGTGCAGAAGCTTTTGATTTTAATTAGGTCCCATTTGTTTATTTTTGCTTTTATTTCCAATATTCTGGGAGGTGGGTCTTGGAGGATCCTGCTGTGATTTATGTCGGAGAGTGTTTTGCCTACGTTCTCCTCTAGGAGTTTTATAGTTTCTGGTCTTACATTTAGCTCTCTAATCCATTTTGAGTTTATTTTGGTGTATGGTGTTAGGAAGTGTTCTAGTTTCATTCTTTTAAAAGTGGCTGACCAGTTTTCCCAGCACCACTTGTTAAAGACATTGTCTTTTCTCCATTTTATATTCTTGCCTCCTTTGTCGAAGATAAGGTGTCCATAGGTGTGTGGATTTATCTCTGGGCTTTCTATTTTGTTCCATTGATCTATACTTCTGTCTTTATGCCAGTACCATACTGTCTTGATGACTGTGGCTTTGTAGTAGAGCCTGAAGTCCGGCAGGTTAATTCCTCCAGTTCCATTCTTCTTCTTCAAGATTGCTTTGGCTGCTGCTGCTGCTGCTGCGTCACTCCAGTCGTGTCTGACTCTGTGTGCTTTGGCTATTTGAGGTTTTCTGTATTTCCATACAAATTGTGAGATTATTTGTTCTAGTTCTGTGAAAAATATCGTTGGTAGCTTGATAGGGATTGCATTGAATGTATAAATTACTTTGGGTAGTATACTCATTTTTACAATATTTATTCTTCCAATCCACGAACACGGTATATTTCTCCATCTATTAGTGTCCTCTTTGATTACTTTCACTAGTGTTTTATAGTTTTCTATGTACAAATCTTTTGTTTCCTTAGGTAGATATATTCATTTCACCCCAAAACAATGAATTTCACCTTTTTCTCAAGTGCACACGGAACCTTTTCCAGGATAGATCACATTCTGGGCCATAAATCTAGCCTTGGTAAATTCAAGAAAACTGAAATCATTCCAAGCATCTTTTCTGACCACAATGCAGTAAGATTAGATCTCAATTACGGGAGAAAAACTATTAAAAATGCCAACATATGGAGGCTGAACAACACGCTGCTGAATAATGAACAAATCATAGAAGAAATCAAAAGAGAAATCAAAATATGCATAGAAATGAATGAAAATGAAAACACAACAACCCAAAACCTCTGGGACACTGTAAAAGCAGTGCTAAGGGGGAAGTTCATAGCAATACAGGCACACCTCAAGAAACAAGAAAAAAGTCAACTAAATAACCTAACTCTACACCTAAAGAAACTAGAAAAGGAAGAAATGAAGAACCCCAGGGTCAGTAGAAGGAAAGAAATGGTAAAAATTAGGGCAGAGATAAATGCAAAAGAAACAAAAGAGACCATAGCAAAAATCAACAAAGCCAAAAGCTGGTTCTTTGAGAAGGTAAAGAAAATTGACAAACCACTAGCCAGACTCATCAAGAAACAAAGGGAGAAGAACCAAATCAATAAAATTAGAAATGAAAATGGAGAGATCACAACTGACAACACAGAAATACAAAGATTATTAGAGATTACTATCAGCAATTATATGGCAATAAAATGAATAACCTGGAAGAAATAGACAAATTCCTAGAAAAGTACACCTTGCCAAAACTGAACCAGGAAGAAATAGAAAATCTGAATAGACCCATCACAAGCATGGAACTAGAGGATGTAATCAGAAATCTTCCAGCAAACAAAAGCCCAGGTCCAGATGGCTTCACAGCTGAATTCTACCAAAAATTTAGAGAAGAGCTAACACCTGTTCTACTCAAACTCTTCCAGAAACTTGCTGAGGAAGGGAAACTTCCAAACTCATTCTATGAGGCCACCATCACCCTAATCCCAAAACCTGGTAAAGATCCCACAAAAAAAGAAAACTACAGGCCAACATCACTGATGAACATAGATGCAAAAATCCTTAACAAAATTCTAGCAATCAGAACCCAACCACACATTAAGAAGATCATACATCATGACCAAGTGGGCTTTATCCCAGGAATGCAAGGATTCTTCAATATCCTCAAATCAATCAATGTAATACACCACATTAACAAACTGAAAAATAAAAATCATATGATTATCTCAATAGATGCAGAGAAAACCTTTGACAAAATACAACATCCATTTATGATAAAAACCCTCCAGAAAGTGGGAATAGAAGGGACATATCTCAACATAATAAAAGCTATACATGTAGGTTTAAACTTGAAGTGAGAATGTCAGAGCGCTGCAGGTTTCCTCCAACCACACCCACTGGGCGGGGCAATCAAAAGCTTTCCAAACTATTACAACCAGAGAACATGAAATTAAATCTGGAAAAGGAAAATAAAAACAAAGACGGGATGGACAAAGATAAAACCAGGTAAGACCCATGGATCCAAACAGAACAAAGACATTTTCAAGGCAGGTTCTCAGAGACTAAGCTGGAAACACAGGAAGCAGTGGTCAGAGTGGGGTCCCTGTAATTGAGACTAGGAAGTAGGTGTTCTTCCTGATGACAAATGACAAATGTGATGGCATGCCACAGGGGAGAGATCCAAAGTGAGGCAGGAGACAAGATCATCAAAGAGAACAATCAGAAAACAAAAAGGCAGTGCACCACCAAAAGGACCATCGTCTCAAGACACTGAAGTCACCAAGAACCGTGACATCGCTGCAAAGAGGGAGGAGCAGCATGTGACTCAAAGCCTGGTGGCAGGGCTTAGGAAGCCAGGGCAAGTCCAGCAATGACATCAAGGAACACAACGCTATCGTCCTCCTCCAGACCCAGCAGGACTGAGGGACTAGAGAGAAAATGGTCCCCAAGAGAGCTGCACAACAGTGTGTGTGACAAGCCAGGTTTTAGAGTAAAAAAGGTGCAGAGAGCTTGACAAGTTGAGAATGCAGGGGATCCTGCTGACCATGGACTAGCTGAGGGCTCTGTGGAATAGTTCGGGCACTTGGCAGAGGGAGGGGCTGGAGCACGGTAGGACCAGAGCCTCACGGAGCTGAGAAACTACGTAATGAGGGGATGCCAGGAGTCCTGGGTGCCCTGTAGTAAGTAAGGAAAAGAAGGCGAAGGGATATAATGGAACTCCTCCATTTAGGCCTGATTACGTAACTACTAATAGTATGATTATACAACTATTAACAGAAAGAGAAGGAAATGGCAACCCACTCCAGTGTTCTTGCCTGGAGAATCCCAGGGACAGGGGAGCCTGGTGGGCTTCCGTCTATGGGGTCACACAGAGTCGGACACGACTGAAGTGACTTAGCAGTAGCAGCAACAGAAAGAATGACGCGGTTGGGCCGAAGAGGAAAAGACACCTGTGGATATGTCTGGGGATAAAAGTAAAGTCTGATGCTGTAAAGAACAGTATTGCATAGAAACCTGGGATGTTAGGTCCATGAATCACGGTAAATCTGATGTGGTCAAGCAGGAGATGGCAAGTGTAAACACTGACATCTTAGGAATCAGTGAACAAAAGTGGACAGGAAAGGCTGAACTGAATTCAGATGACCATGATATCTACCACTGTGGGCAAGAATCCAACAGAAGAAATGGAGTAGCCCTCACAGTCAACAAAAGAGTTCCAAATGTAGTACTTGGGTGCAATCTCAAAAACAACAGAAAGATCTCAGTTTGCTTCCAAGGCAAACCATTCAATATCACAGTAATCCATGTCTATGCCCCAACCACTGATGCCAAAGAAGCTGAAGCTGATCAGTTCTATTAAGACCTCCTAGAACTAACACCCGGAGAAGGCAATGGCAAGCCACTCCAGTACTCTTGCCTAGAAAATCCCATGGATGGAGGAGCCTGGGAGGCTGCAGTCCGTGGGGTCACTAAGGGTCGGACACAACTGAGCGACTTCACTTTCACTTTTCACTTTCACACACTGGAGAAGGAAATGGCAACCAGTGTTGCCAGAACTCCAGTGTTCTTGCCGGGAGAATCCCAGGGACAGGGGAGCCTGGTGGGCTTCTGTCTATGGGGTCACACAGAGTCGGACATGACTAAAGTGATTTAGCAGCAGCAGCAGAACTAACACCAAAAAAAGAAGTCCTATTTATCATAGGGGACTGGAATGTGAAAGTAGGAAGTCAAGAGATAACCGGAGTGACAGAAAGTTTGGTCTTAGGGTATAAAATGAAGCAGGGCAAAGGATAACAGAATTCTGCCAAGGGAACTCACTGGTCATAGCAAACACCCTTTTTCAACCACACAAGGGATGACTTTACACATGGACATCAGCAAATGGTCAATATTGAAATCAGATTGATTACATTCTTTGTAGCAGAAGATGGAGAAGCTGTATACAGTCAGCAAAAACAAGACCTGAAGTTGACTGTGGTTTAGATCATCAGCTCCTTATAGCACAATTCAGGCTTAAACTAAAGAAAGCAGGGAAATCCATGAGGCCAGTCAGGTACAACTTAAATCAAATCCCGTGAATATACAGTGGAGGTGACAAATAGATTCAAGGGATTAGATCTAGTAAACAGAGTGCCTAAAGAACTATGGACAGAGGTTCGTAACAGTGTACAGGAGGCAACAAACAAAACCATTCCAAAGAAAAAGAAATGTGAGAAGGTAAAGTGGTTGTCTGAAGAGGCTTTACAAATAGCTGAGGAAAGAAGAGCAGCAAAAAGCAAAGGAGAAAGGGAAAGGTACACCAACACTAAATGCAGATTTCCAGAGAATAGCAAGGAGAGACAAGAAGGCCTTTTTCAATGAACAATGCAAAGAAACAGAGGAGAAAACAGACAGGGAAAGATCTGAGATCTCTTCAAGAAAACTGTAGATATCAAAGGTACATTTCATTCAAAGATGGGCACAATAAAGGACAGAGATGATAAAGATCTAATAGAAGCAAAAGAGATTAAGAAAAGAAGGCAAGAATACACAAAAGAACCGTTTAAAAGAGACCTTAATGACCCTGATAACCACGATGGTTTGGTCACTCACCCACAGCCAGACATTCTGGAGTATGAAGTTAAGAGGGCCTTAGGAAGCACTACTGACAATAAAGCAAGTGGAGGTGATGGAATTCCAGCAAAATACTAAAAGATGACGCTATTAAAATGTTACACTCAATATGTCAGCAATTTTGGAAAACCCAGAAGTGGTCACAGGACTGGAAAGTTCAATCTTCATCCCAATTCCCAAGAAGGGCACTACTAAAGGATGTTCAAACTACCAGTCAATTGCACTCATCTCCCATGCTAGTAAGGTAATGCTCAAAATCCTTCAAACTAGGCTTCAGCATCATGTGAACCAAGAATATTCAGTTGTTCAAACTAGGTTTAGGAAAGGCAGAGGAACCAGAGATCAAATTGTCAACATTCACTGTATCATAGAGAAAGCAAGAGAAATGTGGCAAAACATCTACGTCTGTTTCAGTGACTATGCTAACATCTTTGATTGTGTGGATCATAAGAAACTGTGGAAACTCTTAAGGAGATGGGAATACCAGACCATCTTACCTGTCTCCTGAGAAATCTGTTTGCGGGTCAATAAGCAATTATTAGAACCTTATATGGAACAAATGACTGGTTCAAAATTGAGAAAGGAGTATGACAAGGCTGGTTATTGTCACCCTGTTTATTTAACTTATACACAGAGCACATCATGTGAAATGCTGGGATGGATGAGTTACAAGCTGGAATCAAGGTTGCCAGGAGAAATATCAACAACCTCAGATACGCAGATGATACCACTTTAATGGCAGAAAGCGAAGAGGTACTAAAAAGGTCTCCTGAGGAGGGTAAAAGAGGAGAGTGAAAAAGCTGGCTTAGAACTCAATATTCAGAAAACTAAGATCATGGCATCCAGTCCCATCACTTCATGGCAAACAGAAGGGAAAAACATGGAAGCAGTGACAGATTTCCTCTTCTTGGGCTCTAAGATTGCTGCAGATGGTGACTGCAGCCATGAAATAAGAAGATGATTGCTTTTTGTCAGGAAAGCTCTGACAAACCTAGACAAGTGTATTAAAAAGCAAAGACATCACCTTGCCAACAAAGGTCTGTATAGTCAAAGCTATGGTTTTTCCAGCAGTCATGTACGGATGTGAGAGATGGATCATAAAGAAAGCCGAGTGCCGAAAAATTGATGCCTTTGAATTGTGGCGCTGGAGAAGACTCTTGAGAGTCCCTTGGACTGCAAGGAGATCAAACCAGTCAATCCTAAAGGAAATCAACCCTGAATATTCAGAAGGAGTGATGCTGCAGCTGAAAATCCAATACTCTGGCCACCTGATGCGAAGAGACGACTCATTAGAAAACACCCTGATGCTGGGCAGGAGCAAAAGGGGGCAACAGAGGATGAGGTTGGATGGCATCACTGATTCAACGGGCATGAACTTGGGCAAACTCCGAGAGATAGGGAGGGACAGGGAAGCCTGGCGTGCTGCAGTACATGGGGTCACAAGAGTTGGACACAACTTTGCGACTGAACAAAAGCAACAAACACAACAACAAAAAAAGTAAAATCCACAAACCCAGGGTGCCAGCTGTCACAGTGCCCTTCAGCTGGAAATTTACCCTTCACTGCCCTGCTCAAGACCCTAGAGTTGAACAGTGAACATATCATGCATGCCAAAGACAAAGAACTCCCCTACTATGAGGTTTGTCTTACAGCACGATGCACACCTATGTACCTAAACTTTTTTCTGTGCATTTGTGTACATGTATGTGCAGACACAGAGCAAAACCAGCAGGTGCCATATTCCAGAGAATACAGCAGCTACAGACATGAAGAAAAATGACAAATTCTTGCAACTAATCTATGTTTTTAGGCACAGCACCTACATGCTATAGGCCTTAATTTTCTTTTGAAACATGACAGACCATAACGTCATATCCCTCCACATATTTAATTATCTCATCATGAATCCTTAAATTCAAATTTTCCCCAGATTTTTATGATCTTTATCTCAGATGTTTGTTTATTTTACGCAAAAAAAAAAAAATGGTTCTGCTTAGGTTATTCAATAATGATTTCATTTATAATGTTACTTTCTTTTTACTGCACCAAATACTTTAGGTAATGTATCTACTTAATGTCTCTTAATGACTTCTGTAAGTCTTCTAAGTTTTAGAAGACTCGTGAAGCAGAGAACAGCAATGCTTTTTAATAACTTCATAAAAACAACCCTACAGACATCAAGATTAACTGCACTGAGCTGCAATAAAATAAGGTCAAATTGAACATGTTATTAATACACAGTTTGTAACATCATCACCACACCATACCTGTTTATATTTCTGGAGTGGTTTCCTTTCATGCAATTTTTTATCTACATATTTCTTATTTGTTAAAGGTATTCCATATTTAGCAGCAGGCTTTGTAATTTTCTGAGCAGACATAATAGAAGCCAAGCTTTGTCCTGAAGCTGGTCTTTTAGCTACATGAGAAAATAATACAAAGAATTATTTTCAGAGTTCTTAGTGTTAAATCTTTAATTTCAAAATTCTTCAACACAGAACTTTTTCACGTTCACAATCACTGACAGCATTCAGTTTGAGACTCTTCACTAAACATCTCCTTCACTCCTTACCACGTGTCAATGCCTTCATCGTGACTATTTTACAATAAAGCCACTTTCTGGAAGAAGCAAGAAGCGACACTCCTCTAAGATGTTGAAATTTCTCACATAGAAAAAGCATCCCCCTAAAACTGATGGTGGATGATGATTGTACACATCGGTGAATATACTAAAGCACACCGAATCATTGACTTTAAATGGGTGAACTGAATTTTATGTGGGTTACATTTCAATAAAGACGTTAAAAATAAATTTTATAAAGAACATTCCGTATCTCAGAAATTACTCTCAAAATCAGAACATAAACTTCAAGAGCAACTGTTAAACAATAATTCCATTATTATAAGAATTAATATTTGCTTCTTATATAGCCTGAGTAATACCTACACCTACAGACCCACTGAAAAACAGGTACTTTAAAAGAATCACTATAGCTTAGGGTCCCAGGAAACAAGTACATTTATGCACTGCTGGTAGTAGAAACTGGTCAAAATGTTCAGAGAGCAACGTATACCAAGAACAATGTTTACAGGGGCTCTGTATCAATCTAGGGGGAGGGAGGTGGGAGGGAGATTTAAGACGTATACCTATGGCTGATTCGTGTTGAGGTTTGACAGAAAACAAAATTCTGTAAAGCAATTATACTTCAATTGAAAAACAAATTAATAAAAGAACAATGTTTATTAATTGATGTCAAAAAATTAATCAGAGAACCACAAAAATATATACACATTCAGCATTATATATCAATATTAAACTTTTACTGAAGCCTAGACAGGGTTGTCTTAGAACAATGACAAACTGAACATAAACACAGACTAAAGTAATGAAAATGGAAGTCTACACTTCACATTCTTCAAAGAGACCCGGCTGCATTAGGCCTCCCTGAAGTCCTTTCCTCTCTGACTCCCTCTCCCTGCTCAGCCCTACTCCCGGCCCAGTCTGCCCTCCACCCCAGGGTTACACCCTGTCCGAGAACCATGTGATTGATCTCTGCCAACCAGCATGCTTCTTCTTTAGGAGGGAAATGGAGAAAAAGTTTAACTAGGAGTTTACAAGGGAATACTACCATTAAACTCTGTTCTTCAAAGAATATTTACCTGCATTAGAAAATGATCAAGATATAATACTGTGAATTTAAAAAAAAAATCTCTCTTTATAACACAACCCCAATTTCCAATCATTATGCATCTGTTTTCATTGAAATATACATACCAAATAAAACAGTCTGTATTAAGAGTAGGGTAATTTTTATTTTCTTCTTTTTGATTTTTATAATGACATATTACTCACACAATTTAGTGAATGCTTATAAAAATAAAAGCAACGTTAGCCATTTGACTGGCAGTTTATATTCACAATTGAAGTGTGTAGAAGATCTGAGAAACAGATACAATATATAACAGTAAGTTTTTCTAAACACATACTTCAACTGTATTGTGACAGGAATTAGGAAATGTGAGGAAAGAAATTTTCCCTCGGAGAACTGTAAGCTTCTTTTCGAAGACAGATACACAGCCACACCACTGGAACCTGGCTGCATATATTAACATAACCACATGCGTGCCAAAAAAGGGGCAAAAGGCACCAAAGCACAAACAGGAGGGGTCCCAGGAGATCACAGGAACAGTGCCCTGCACCCCCCCAGAGAAGAGGGAGGGCTACTCAGTTCTCATCTGGCTTCTAAGTGTTCCCCATTTCAGAGGTATGCCTCCCAGGAGGAGGAAGCTTCCTGCCAGGACGGGAGTCCACGAGGGGCTCAAGGCCAGGAACAAGACAACTCCTATGTCAGCATATTGGGTCACACACTCCTCCATGCAGTTCCTCCCACTAGGGAACCCCGCTCCACTCCTTGGGAGGCTCACCCACTGGGAAGACTGTGCTGACCCAGGGATTCCTATCTGTGTGACAAGGAGGCTTTGATGAAGATGTGACTTCTCATGAGACAAGAGCACCAGCAGGGACATGCTGACCCTGTCGTTTGTCTGTCTCATGAACGTGGTTCCCACTGGGCTGATCGCCAGGATGGCCAGCTTCTGTCGGCTCAGAGGATGAGCCCCAGGGTGTTTAAGAAGAGCTGACACATCTGACCTTCCCAAGAGAACATTGCCACACCGTGTCCATCTGTTATGGACTCAAGTTTTATGATATGGGATTCATTTTTATTAATGTATTTATACTCCCAATGGAGTAAGACATGCAAAGCACTATGCTTAAAAAACAACAATCTTCAAGTCTTAATATCTTACACAGATTTCAGAAATCCATCTGAAATGACTCCATGGGGAAAAAATTATTTCCCTCTCACAAAGATATATACATAAACAATATATAACCACACTGACAATCCAACAAATACTCCACTGCTGCTGGCCCATATTTAAAAGAATAACTATCCTTGCTAAGGTGTCAAGACTTCACACTGATTTACTTTTAAAGTATTTTACAATACTAAATATTTCTTAAAGAAAATTATTTTACATAAAGATTTGCACTGGAGCTTCCCTGGTGGTATAGAAGATAAGAATCTGCCTGTCAATGCAGAGGACATGGGTTTTATCTGTGGTCGGGGAAGATTCCACACACCTCGGGGCAACTAAGCCCATCCTCCACAACTACTGCTGCAACTAAAGCCAGTGAAGATCCAGCACAATCAAAAATTTTAAAAAATAAATTTAAATAAAGGATTTGCACCTAGGGCATTTTATAACATTTCATAACAATATTCTCAGAATATGAGCAGAATACATGAATAAGAAAGAAGATTTCAAAATAGAATTCATTTAAATGAAGGCAGATAATAAATGGAAACTTTGCTATTAACTCATCACATATCATAAAAAAAATTTTAGATTCATTTCCTCTGGATTAGATTTATCATACAACTACCTCAACTTATTGTATCTACAAATATCTCCAATATAATTAGTACACTGATTATCACAAACACAGGAAAGGATTCATGTTAAATTCCACTTACCTGGTAGAGGCTGTGCTCCAAACTTGGAAAATGTTTTTAAACAAAATTCTTCTGCAATAAGCTTAAATTGAAAGAGGTGGGGGGAAAGTTAGAAAAGATGTGAAATTTAAAAGTATCTAGCTATTAATCAGAATACATTTTTTTTCAGTCACAATTATGCTGCCAAATAAACTGTACTAAAATCTAAATTGTCCATTCATCAAATTTCTCTTATGTTAATTTCTTCCCAATCTTACCAACTTATTTATCATCTCTCTGGACAAGCTTTCTTCTAGAATTAATCAAATGCAGATATATAGCAGGAAAATCATAAAAAGAACATTTTTGGTGAGGAGTGAAGTCTAAGTGGTGGGTACACAGCAAGATGCCATGTATTTACTAAGCCTGTCTGTCCAACATTATAGTTGCTAGTAGCCAGCATCTGCCCTCTTTTCTTTCCATGGTACATATTCTGTGTATATGAGACATGAATATTTTCTTTTGCTGCTGGCTAGCTGAATTCCTGACTCAGTGGAAAGGAAAGACTGAAGGTGGGAGAAGGGGACGACAGAGGATGAGATGGCTGGATGGCATCACCGACTCAAAGGACATGAGTTTGAGTGAACTCCAGTAGTTGGTGGTGGACAAGGAGGCCTGGCGTGCTGCACTCTGTGGGGTCGCAGAGTCGGACACGACTGAGCGAATGAAGTGAACTGAGTTGAATTCCAGTGCTTCAGCCTTGAGACTATATGTCTGTCCTAACAGTTGGTATAGGAGAAAAAAAACTCAGAGAGATTGACTGAAGTCATTCTTTCTTCTCCAGTAGCTGTCAAAAACAATAGCACACTGCACCATAAATCTGTGCTTGAAAATGTTATTTGTAACAAAGGAGTCTTATAAAACACCCACACTTCAGAGACTGTAGTTATGTCCTATATTAGTGGCCTTTAACTGCCAAATTTTAACTGGCTTTCTTGCTTACTAATGTATTCTCTTGGTATTAACAGTTAAATCCACATCTATTTCCTGAAGATTATTTGCTCATATGGATATTCTGTTAAAAGTCAGAGGATATATGACACTTCCCTCTCATCTCATGAACATTTAAAGTAATAAACTATGATTTTGCTAGATATCTGATTCATAGAACAGTTTAATAGTGATCATTTAAATCAACAAAGGTCACACAAATTATGTAAAATAATCCCACTTTCAGGTAACCATACTTATATACTAATTGACTTGAGACAAATTTTTGATAAATTGCATTCAAATAAAATTCAATAAGTATTTATTATGCACCTGTATGCAAGTAGTAGAGGAGGAATCATGAGTCAGCAATCTATTCTATATACATATACATGCCCACACACAGTGGTTTGCAATCATCTTCTACTAGAGAAAGAGCAATTATAAAGATAATATACTTATATTAGCATAGTAAAGTCATATACTGATAATACTCAACATATATTGAGTATACTGAGTAGTTACTAAGTATTAGACACTAAGCACTTCACAAGCATTATCATTTTTGATTCTGGTAACCACTTCAAGACATTATTAATTAGATACATCTATAATTCCATTGTTCACAGGTGAGGAAAGGGAGGCAGACAAATGTTGAATAGTCTTACTGTTAGAAACCCAATTAGACAGAGATATAGAAAGATGGATACCAGGGGCCAGGGCGAGGGGGAGGGGAGTTACTGATTAATGGGTATAGACTCAGTGTTCCAAGAGGAAGAGAGACCTGGAAATGGATGAGGTGAAGGGTGCACAGCACTACGAATGCATTTAATTGTACACTCAAAACTGGTGACATTAATAAATTTTATCTTGCATCTATTTTACCGGAATTAAAAAAACAAAACTGGAAAACAAAACAACAGAAACTGAAGAGACAGAGGAATAACTTTGTGATATTTTGACTTATATTAAGAAATACATACTTGGTCAGCACTCAGTTCCTGGCACACAGCTCCCAAAATCCTTGAAATTTCCTCAGTGGGAAGCACATAAAGGTGACTTTTGTTGTTCAAAACAGGCCCGTTTGAGGTACACCAAAATTTGTTAATGAAGTGACATTTCGAAAGCACGTAAGGATGGAAACTGGTTGCCAGGGAAACCAACTCCCTGATTAGAGGGTTAAAAGTTCCAATGCTAATGCCCTCCCCTAACCAGGAGAGGAAAGGGGCTGGAACCAATCACTAAGGACCAAAGATTTACTGATCATGCCTACTAATGAAGATTCCATAAAAAACCAAGGAAAAGGTTCAGAGAGTTTCTGAATTGGCAAACATTCAACGGGGGATCCCAGTTCCTGAACTTGGGATACCTCCGAACCTCACCATTATGAACCTTTTTTCCTGGCCATTCACCTACGTGCTTTATAATAAACTGGTGAATGGAAGTAAATTTCTCTGAGTCTTGTGAGCTGCTCCAGCAAGCACATGCTTTACTACATGCTTCATAATAAACTGGTGAATGGAAGTAAATTTCTCCAAGTCTTGTGAGCTGCTCCAGCAAACACATCAATGGAACCAGAGGCAGGGGTCATGGGAACCTGACACGTAAACGGGATTGTCAGAGGCACAGGTGACAACCTGCCACTTACAAATGGCTTCTGAAGTGGGGGTGGTCCTGTGGGAGAGACTGAGCCCTTGAACTGTAGGACCTGATGCCACCTCCAGGTACACAGGGTCAGGACTAAACTGAATTCTGCCTGATGTATAAAAACTGCTATACACATGGTGACAAGAGGTGTCAGAAGTTAAGCAGTAAGTGTTAAAAGGAAACAGAAGGAATGCAAATACACAACTGGAAAGCAAACAGGAAGGGGAAGAGTAGCAGGAAAACAGAAAGGAAAGTGACTCCAGCACAGCTGGGAAAGGCACGTACCCCCCCAGGGCTGCAAAGAGCTCTCCAGCAAACAGAAGAGGCTACGCCCCAGTCAAGCTCCACAACCCTCCTGCTCAATTTAACTACCAAAAAAAAAACCATACCTGAGGGGAGAGAAACTTTTCAATGCGTTTGGCTATAAAACCTTTCTCCAATATGGAGTTGACTGATGGTCTATCCCTAGGATTTCTTTTAAATAACTGAGAGAGTAAACTGCGGAGATCGTAAGAATAATGCAAAGACACGGGTGGAAAAGATCCAGATATTATCTTCAGTACCAGGTTTTTCATATTGCCAGCTTCAAACTAAAATCAAGAAAATAAATGAAACATATGAAACATAAGTTGAAAATGTGAGTACAAACAATGAGAAATAGAGTCTTTCCTATTAACAAACAACAGAACTGCAACCCTCTTTCCAATATTTTAATCAGCACATGCTCTCCAGAGCAAGATTCACTTGGTTATTTACAAACATATTTAAAAGAAAATACCAGTTTCTCATGAAACGGTATAACCTGCTGTAAGATTAACTTTTACATATTCAAAAAATTGAAAGATGGAATACAGCTACTAATCAGAGTAAAGGGTTTATAAAAATTAACAATAACCACGATGGTAAAACAAGCAAACCTGGTGGTCTTCATTTAAGATCTGCCTTCCTGTGCCCCTGCTGTAGCAACTAGAATAGGAAATTAACTAGAGAACTAAAAGTCTTTGGGGAAAATGTAATAAATAAAAGGGTTAATTAATTTCCTTTTATACATTGCTCATTATTATTATTTTTAAATGTGTGATGCTCCCAAAAGCCATATGGAGTCAGCAACGTGGCAAGTATTCCAAAGGGGAATATAAACCTTATCAATGGAAACATATATTTTAGTAATAAACACAATATAAACTTTAACTGAAGTGGGGGCAAAAAAGAGGTGGGCAGTTTAAAATCTAAAAAGACGATTTCATTTTGAAAGTAAAATTAAGCTTTTGCAATCTCAGTTAAAATGGTTGTACACTTAAGTTAATATATACAATTAAGAAAACAAAACAGTATGAAGTAGGCAATGATAATTACACAAAGTATAAAAGAGTTCTCTTACATGTTGAGTTCTCCTAGCACATAAAATATGACATTGTTTATTAAGACGTGAGTACAATTCAATCGTCTAGAAATGTCTATGTACCTAAGAAGGAATCCTAAATGCAGAAACAGGTTATTACCCTATTCCTTCACTACAGTGAAATTTCGCTTACCTCTCAAATGATAAGCTCTTCATAAAATAAAAATTAATGACTTACAGAGCTTCATATGTCCACTTAAGGGTAAATAACTCCAAAATACAGAAGCAACTGTGACAGAACAATGCAAATGAAAAGATTTTTTAAAAATAGGTAGGTTTAGGGAATTCCCTGATGGTCCAGTGGTTATGACTCTGCAATCACTGCCATGGACCAGGGTTCAATTCCCTGGTCAGAAACTAAGATCCCATAGTGGTAGGGTGCAGCCAAGAAAAATAACAAAAAAATAAATAAAAATATACAGATTTAGACCTAAATCACTGTATGTCACAGAAAAACTGACCAATTTCTTAAAATGTAGATCTATTATCCACCAGGTCATATCACTCTGGCAGTCTATGCTCTTTTCCTTAAGAAAAATAAAATCTTAAGGTAATACAATGGAAGACAATGCAACCATGAAAAAACATAGCAAAAAAAAAAATACTCAAATAATATCAGGCAATAAAGACAGGCTATAAAAGTGCTTACACAATACAACAAAACTTATGAGGGGAAAAAAAACCAAAAATGTAACTCATTTTATAAATTATTCTAGAAGAAAGTCTAAAAGAAACAATTTACAAGTAGACATTACTGACTAGAGCAATCACTTTTGGTATTTATTCATTTCCTTATGGTTTTATTTATTCCCTTAAGTTTTCTGTAATAAAAATATATTACTACACGTTATGTTGTCATATGTGAAATGAATCACTAGTTCAGGGTCAATGCATGTTATAGGATGCTCGGGGCTGGCATGCGGTGATGACCCAGAGGGAGGATAAAGGGAGGAGGGAGGTGGGAGGGGGTTTCAGGAGGGGGAACTTATGTAAACCCGGGGCGAATTCATGTCAATGTATGGCAAAACCAACCAATATAATATTGTAAAATAATTTGCCTCCAATAAAAAATTAATTAATTACAAAAATATATATATATATATATTACTGTTTAATCAGTAGAGGAAGCATTTTTAAAAAGCAAGATTTTAATATGGAAAGTGATTAAAACTGAACCTACTTAGAACAAGAACTTCCCCTTTTTGGTAAATTATGTGCCACCTAAAAAGTGAAAATTTTAAAATACTCTGAATTAAAGACTACTTGCATTGGTAAAATCACCTCTCTGTAAATATGCTGAAAACTGTTCTTTAGATAATTTCAATTCTAAAGTCAAATAATTTGGATGTTTTGAGAAAAACTGCTAAAATGAAATTAATAGTCTGTTAAGCCAAAATATCAAATTCATTATGCAAGTTTAAAAGACAGCAGATTTGTCTTTAGAAATAATTTTCTAGAATGAAGTATGATGTATGATATTATAACAACATAATAACATGCATATATGATATATGCATATATGTTAAGGGAAAACTGATTTACATTTACACCTCAGAAAATACTGAGAAATTTACAAACCAACAGAGAAGAGTAATTCCTAGTACAAGTGGGTCATCTGAAAGATGGCAAATGAGTTTTTTTTTAAACAAATATTATAGGTATTTTTTGACATAATTTGTAAAATATTTCACAAACTTCTACTTACTGCATGTTTAAGTGTGCACATCTCATAAAGGACACACCCCAGAGCCCAAATATCACTAGAAAACAGAAAAATGAGAGATCTTCTCCAAGAATCAGAAATTACTTTAAAAGATTTTCACTTTAAGAAGACAAAACAGCTTGAAAATATTTTGTAAAAATGCGGGTTCCATAAAACGTGTTTTTTCAGACTTAAAATTTCAACCATAACTAAATGATGAAAGCAGTTATCCCAGATTAGAAAAATAAGTTGCCTAAATAATTACTTTAAGTGTCATTAACAAAACAATATTTAAACAAAATCAGTAAATTTCAGATATTTCAGTTTTCTTATTTTGCAAAAAAATCAAAATATTTTATTCAATCATTTGCAAAATACAATTTCTTAAATAGTATAAAGTAAAATACTGCTTTAATGAAGAAAATATGAATTTACTAAAAGTAAATCTGAAACAAATCTGTGACAACCAACTAAAAAATGTTAAAGAGTAAATACATTAATTTATTTTCTAATTTCAGGACTTAGTTACACTATCATCTTTATCCACAGTCTCTTCTGCTCTTTTATCTTAAATAAACAGATATTTTTATAACTAAAAGACTATTTCTATTTTTAAGAGGAAAAAAAAAACCCTTCACAATTCAGAGCTACCAGTCAAAAAAAGCAAAAACCACTGCTCCTGAAGTTGAATGTATTGGAAAAGAATAAAGCCCATTATTGAAATCCTAAAGTTATCTACCCAATCTCTCACAAAAATCTACAAAGTCAAAACTGTAACCCCATAATCTGTTTAAGATTCCACTAAGATAAAAAAGTAAATGTAAAAAGTCTTTAGTAACTTGAACACTTTATAAACTAAAAGCTATAAATAAAAACATTAATGATCTTATTAATGAAATTCTTTAGGAAACATCTGGGAAAATATGAATTTCCAAGCGTAATTAATGATGTTTATCCACTACAGTTTTACAGCATTTTTTCATAAAATCAATTTCATATAAATTCTTCAAGGGATGATTAAATCCATTTCAAATTTAAAGACTAATATTTTCATAACTGAATCACCCAAGATACTGAAACAGCATTAACATGTAAAATTACTTTAGCTCAAAGAAAATACTACTCTCCTTTAGAATATCCACTAATAAAACACTCCATGGACTTGACTAATCATCATAACTGATTTAAATACATTGCTCAGATGATGCTCTCATCCCTTCTGCTCAGGTCTGAAATACAGTTTAAAAGAACAGTGGGGCAGGGTGGATAGCAATCCTGAATACATGCATTACTGCCAGCCACCACTTCCTTTTAGCCTCGTAGGGTGCTTTCAAAACTAAGGTCAACATTTCTGGGTTGGGATTTTTAAATGAGAGTGTGTGAGAGAAAAGGAAAGGTAACTGGAATTCAGGGGCAGAAATCCTCTTCCTGACACACACACTATTCAATCTGTTAGCCATACTACGACTCAGTGATTAGGAATTTGGGCTTGGGAGTCAGATGCCTGGGACTATGAAGTCACTTCACCTCTCTCTGCATTTGTTTTCCTTCTAAGGAAAGGAGGAATGACAAATACCTACAGCTCACAAGGCTACTGTGAAGATAAAAAGAGTTAATATATACAGTGCATTTAAAACAGTATCTGGCATATAGCAAGTGTTCAATAAATGTCATTTATTATAATTCAATAGGAAGTAACTATTATGAAAAGACAAAGAAAGCACTGTTTCCCATTATAACTTAGAAAAGAAGGTAATTCTTTCTACAGTTCCTTCAGCAAGAGTGAAATAGCTTCTTTACAATTTCCCTCATTATATATTAAAAAAGTATATATACATATGAATACGTACATATGTGGACATATATATGTCCATTACTGATTTTGGAATAATATTGAAAGTTAATATAGTATAACAAAGAAAGATTTAAAGAAAATATTATACAACATGAAATAAGTGTCATTTTAAATACCTTTTATTATTATAAGGTTTATTTTCACAGATTTCAGGTGACAAGTAGTATGGGGTCCCTATGCAAGTTCGAGCCAGCTCTACAGTACTAGAACAAAAAGAGAATTATTGGAGAAACTTAAGATACTTAAAGATATTATAAATTATCACAAGTACACCATAATGGATTAAAACTTCACTGAAGACATTGTATCAAACCAAAATTTACCTATTAAGAACTCTAGCGATTCCAAAATCTCCAAGTTGTATTGTTCCATCTCTGGTTAAAAATATGTTCTGTAAAAGAGACGGAAAAAACCCAGACACATTGTTACAGTCCAGTCTTTGCCCAAGACAATGCTGACCCAATGTCTGAATCTACTTAGAAGTTAGTAGTGACAGAAAAAACATACCTGTGATTTTATGTCTCGATGAAGAATTTTTCTATCATGTACATGTTTTAGCGCCAAACATATCTGTACAAACCAGTCCAAAATCTAGGGGGGATAAATCAGATCATTTCTTTAAAAATTTATATTGCACATTAGTCTTTCCTTGTTCATTAAAATAACTCAGGAATATCTGGGGAAGAAAGGATCTAAATCCTTAAAAAAAGTTATAATTTTTAATTTCACTGTATTTAATGTCATTTACATTAGGTAGATATTCAGATCAACAGTCACATTACATGCAGTACACACACTACATTTAAATGTAAGAACTGCTCCTAAAGTATCTTTTATAAACCAGAATTAACATGGAAAGAAATTTTCAGAGAAGAGCGAAAAATGGAAATACTTTATATTTTAGGATAGTATGATGGTGAGTGACTTTTCTTTGTTGTTAAATATACCATTTTTCTACAAAAGTAAAAATCACGAGAGGAAAAAAAATCAAGCTAGACTACTGGAAGACACCTCTGATTTCTTTCTCACCCTACATTCATCACATATAAATACACACTCTGCAGTGGGCCATTTGAAAGTAAAAAAGCTGAATTTCTACCTCACTTCTAACACCAAAAAAAAAAAAAAAATCCAAGTAGATGGCATTTTTAAAAATGAAAAAATTGAAGTATAAAGCGAGGAAGAAAACAAAGGCTGATTTTCTATAATATCTTTGACTGACACAGGACTCTCAAAACATGATACCAAATGCCCAAGTCACAAGAAAAGTTGCCAACATACATTATAAAACATCTCATGAGAGCAGAAATGTGACTGCAGTGCTGGAATATGCGGCCAACACTCAGTCAGCACCTGTAGTTATAAAGAAACACATGCATAAAAAATAAGTTTTGAATGACTTCTCAACAGCATTCGTGGATTAAGACTCAATCACCTACATGCTAACTCACCTGGTCCTCTTGAAACAAAATGCCCTTCTGAGCATTTATTCTTTTGAACAGATCCCCTCCTTCACAGTAATCCATCACAATGTAGAGAGAGCCATTTTCTACAAAATATAAATTACATTCCTTTTTAAAAATGTTTATTGAAAGCACAGCTATATTAAAGGTACCTAAAGGTTAACTGAACTGTGGTGTTCGAGAAGACTCTTGAGAGTCCCTTGGACTACAAGGAGATCAAACCAGTCCATCCTAAAGGAAATCAGTCCTGAATATTCATTGGAAAGACTGATGCTGAAGTTGAAACTCAATACTTTGGCCACCTGATGAGAAGAACTGACTCATTAGAAAAGACCCTAACCTTGATGCTGAGAAAGACTGAAGGTGGGAGGAGAAGGGGACCACAAAGGATGAGATGGTCGGATGGTATCACTGACTTAATGGACATGAGTTTGAGCAAGCTCCGGGAGTTGGTGAAGGATAGAGAAGACCGGCATGCTGCGGTCCATGGGGTCGCAAAGAGTTGGACACGACTGAGCTACTAAACTGAAAGGTTTAATAGAAAGCAGCAATTAATTAAATGCATTCCATTAAACTAAAAACAGAGACAGAAATAGAAAGCAGCAATTAATTAAATGCATTCCATTAAACTAAAAACAGAGACAGAAGAAATGCAAAAGGCAAGGTATGTACACTGGTTGTACAGACTGTGTGATAACTTGGGTTAACAGGCAAGTAATTAACGATTTTTCTACCAAGAATACACCAATCCAGTGGAGATCAGTGTCCACACTGACATAAACATATCTGGAATATGTACAAAATGCAGACAGATATATGTGATTTCACTTAATAGATATAACTTCTTAAACATCATCTTAAAAAAACAGATTATTCCACGCATTTTTCAGAAATGGGTAATCTTGGTTTCCAGTTGATGATTTGCTTCAGGCACTTAATGTCAAATAAACACAATAACAGATGCTGTGACTCAAACGAAAGACACTCTCTACGCCCAGGGAACTCTCTTTTTCTACATTCGTGAACAAACATAAAGATGGGGCACTTCCCTAATCACCTTTATGCTTCAGTCCACAGAAAAAAAGACATCCATGACCCTTCCGGGGTAGACAGGACAAGAAGGACACTTCTCATCCTTCTCCCCGCCTTCATTCTTCCACAGGGATAGGACTACACGACCTCTTGCCCGGCAGGAGGAGCAGCCAGGGTCACTTGTCACAGCTCAAGGGCAGCCCTCTTGGAGCTCACTTCTCCTGCTGCCTCGGGCTCACAGCCTTACACTCGGCAGGCTTGGGTGCTTGTCTTGTTACTTTCCATGCCCACATTCTTCTTGGATACATTGCTTCTAATGTGCCAGGGGCTGGGAACCTACATGAATGAGCTAATTAAGCTGTATAACTCTTTACAACTGATATGAAAAGATCATCCAAATATACATATGAGAAGTCAGTGTGTGGCAAAAATGCAGAAAACCTTATCATCAACTGCTTATAAAAAATATGTATAGAATGTCACCATTTACACAGCATGAGAAACACACATAAAAAATTAAGCACAGTGTGCTATGACTTATATATGCTTAACATTTCTTAGAGTATGTGTGGAACGAAACTCACGACAGTAGTAACAGTGGGTACCACCGAGAGGAAGAAACAGGCAACTTAGAGAAGTGGAAGGCAGACTTTTTACTGTTATGTAACGTTTGAATTCTGTACCATATGCATGTATCAAAAATTAAAACTATTACAAGATTAAAAAAAAAAAAAGACGTATCTGTGTGTGACAGACACAGACAGACAGACACAGACAAAGAGGACAGGTTAAACAGGACCTGAGAAAGAAATGGAGAAGCAATCCTGGAGGAAAATATCTGAGTTCTATAATATTTTCTGTTGCTTAAACATTTACTATTTATTTTGGGATAAATACTAGTTAAACCTAAGGTTAACAGAGACGTCTTTTCTCCATGAGGGAAATACTAGTCTGTTTTGTACTCCATCATTCAAGCATCTGGGTACCAACGATTACTATGTGGCAAGCACTTTGCATGAGATGCCAGGGATACAAAAATATAAAACACAACCCCTGTCACCAAGGGACTCACACAGCATTGAAGAGACACCCTCCAAAACCCTGCTCAAAGAATGAACACCTAGAAACTGCCTGAAACTGAGGCAAGAAGACTGTTAAGCAAGTGACAAAGCCTTGATGCCTATTAGAAAACAACCAGGAGCTTAACAGAGAACAGAAAGCTTGACCCCTCAGTGAGCACACCTGCAGGAAGGCTAACCTCAAAATTCTAATACTTTTCTCCCTTCATTGCCCCTCACTTGAGAAGCTGAAAATAATCCCAGATCCCCTAACTCCCAGTCTTCCTTAGTATTGAAGTAGTCAGTGATCCCATTTTGCCCACTATGATCTAAGAGGAAATCTAAACAACTGCTTGTGAGAAAGCCCTGGCTTGACTGGTCCCAGGAACAGACTCAGGAGCAGAGCGGCTGGTGCTGCCCTCAATCCGTTTCTTTAGCATCTTCTGGATGCAGGCGCCGCCTGGAGCTGCAAAGTGTCATCTCAGGACAAGGTGACAGCATTAGGCTTAAAAAACGTGTGTATTAAGGATGCCAGAGTAGAAATCAGACAGAGTCTAACCTGACATACATGCTCTATATGTAGGACTGTCCGTCTGTTAGATTTCATGTTAGGTGAGATCATTAAATATCTTTCTCACTCAACCCAATACTGGCCAGATTTTCTATTACTACTACCCGCAGCAAAAAGCAATCCAAATTTAGCCTCAAAGAAAAGGGTTCTTTAAGGAACTAGAGAAGTTAGATTTTGACAGCATCAATGTCAACACACAGCTCCATACATGAGACTTTCTCATTAAAGATACAGCATAAAAAGCAAAGACTGTAGGAAAACAAAGACAAAACTATGAAACCAATTAGAAGATGACATCTGCAGACAACTAAACATAGATAGCAATACATGAATCACAGAGTAAACAAACATATAACACAGACACCCAAATATACAGTGACACAAGGCTTTCTCAATGGCAGCAATTGTTTAATTTATAAATGTGAGGAATATAGACAAAAAGTATCTATTTATCATATTTAATATTAAACTTTAATTATAAATTTATACACCTGGAAATACTTTTTTTGTCCCACTCTGCAATTTTACAAAAAATTTTATCCAAAATTTTCATATTTCTCATCAATGTCTTTATTGATTCACCTATGTTTTCCCAATACACATGATCTTCATTAACTTTTAACTGAAAAAGAGCACTTTTAAAATCTGTTTATGTTGTCAGTGGAATTTTTTCAGTGTCCTAATCCCCATATGCAAAATACTGGGACTTCAAAAATTCATCCTAAAGAGTTCACATGCGTTATTGTTACAACATAATCATACTGCCATTTGAGTGATTAGACGTTTAGAAGACTTACAACAGTATCTGATATCTGCAATTATGACATCAATATTAAATTTCTTTGATGTCTCTTTTAAAAACTGATTCTGCCTGAGGTCCTCTATAAGCACTCAAAATTAACTCAGTTTAGTCTTCTTCCCCCAAAACATTTTGCTATGTAACGTTCTTTAAAAAACTTGAGAGCACATCCTGTAACACGAGAGACTTTACAAGAAAGAATTCATTTGCAATCTGACAAATTTTGGAATATCCTTCCTCATTTTAAGGTATAAACGAATTTTTTAAAAGATAGTGAGATGAAAACGTTCCTGAAACAAAGGAAAACCAGAATCTGCAGGCAGAAAGGGTTCAAAATGTTCCAAGGAAAATGAATCAGAAATATTAAGTCATGTTCTGCTGAATTTAATTCTGAAGAAACAATTCTTTGAGAATCAAGAAAAAGCAAATTATCTTCAAGAAGAGAAGCTTTATGCCGAAGTCAAAATTTTCTACAGAAACATTCAATACCAGAAGACACAATGTGCTTGTAAGGAGAAGTGTGTCATCAAAGATACCTATCATGTATAAACACATCAGTTAGACACTCTGCTGCTGCTGCTAAGTCACTTCAGTCGTGTCCGACTCTGTGTGACCCCATAGACGGAAGCCCACCAGGCTCCCCCATCCCTGGGATTCTCCAGGCAAGAACACTGGAGTGGGTTGCCATTTCCTTCTCCATTAGACACTCTAAGAAATGCAAATAGTAACTGTTTTGAGGGAATACATCATCAATAAGCTCATCACGAAAAAAAAACTTGTCGGGATTTCATCAAAATCCCGACAAGTAGGAGATAAATTCAAATATCTCTGAAAAGGGGTAACTAACGAATAAAAGAATTAACAATAAGGATTGACTCTGTCTGATCCAACCAGTCCATTCTAGAGGAGATCAATCTGGGTGTTTATTGGAAGGACTGATGCTGAAGCTGAAACTCCAATACTTTGGCCACCTCATGCGACGAGTTGACTCACTGGAAAAGACTCTGATGCTGGGAGGGATTGGGGGCGGGAGGAGACAGGGACGACAGAGAATGAGATGGCTGGATGGCATCACCAACTCGATGGACATGAGTTTGAGTGAACTCTGGGAGTTGGTGATGGACAGGGAGGCCTGCCGTGCTGTGATTCATGGGGTCGCAAAGATTCGGACACGATTGAGCGACTGAACTGAACTGACTGAACTGAAATATAAAATCAAGGCCAAAACACTCTAAGAATTAAAATTTCAGAACAAAAGACTGTTAGAGATTATTATGATTTTATTTCAAAATGCTCAAACTACCGCACAATTGCACTCATCTCACACGCTCATAAAGTAAAGCTCAAAATTCTCCAAGTCAGGCTTCAACAATATGTGAACTATGAACTTTCAGATGTTCAAGCTGGATTTAGAAAAGGCAGATCAAACTGCCAACATTCTCTGGATCACTGAAAAAGCAAGAGAGTTCCAGAAAAATATCTACTTCTGCTTTATTGACTATGTCAAAGCCTTTGACTGTATGGATCCCAAACTGTGGAAAATTCTGAAAGAGATGGGAATACCAGACCATCTGACCTGCCTCCTGAGAAATCTATGTGCAGGTCAAGAGGCAAGTATTAGAACAACAGACTGGTTCCGAAGAGGGAAAGGAGTATGTCAAGGCTGTATATTGTCACCCTGCTTATTTAACTTATATGCAGAGTACATCGTGAGAAATGCTGGACTGGATGAAGCACAGGCTGGAATCAAGATTGCCGGGAGAAATATCAATAACTTCAGATATGCAGATGACACCACCCTTATGGCAGAAAGCGAAGAACTAAAGAGCCTCTTGATAAAAGTGAAAGAGGAGAGTGAAAAAGTTGGCTTAAAACTCAACATTCAGAAAACTAAGATCTTGGTATCTGGTCCCATCACTTCATGGCAAATAAATGGGGAAACAGTAGAAACAGTGTCAGACTTTATTTCTGGGGGCTCCAAAATCACTGCAGATGGTGACTGCAGCCATGAAATTAAAAGACCCTTGCTCCTTGGAAGAAAAGTTATGACCAGGCTAGACAGCATATTAAAAAGCAGAGACATTACTTTGCCAACAAAGGCCCGACTAGTCAAAGCTATGGTTTTTCCAGAGGTCATGTATGGATGTGAGAGATGGACTATAAGGAAAGCTAAGTGCTGAAGAATTGATGCTTTTGAACTGTGGTGTTGGAGAAGACCATTGAGAGTCCTTTGGACTGCATGGAGATCCAACCAGTCCATCCTAAAGGAACTCAGTCCTGAATATTCATTGGAAGGACTGATGCTAAAGCTGAAACTCCAATACTTTGGCCATCTGATATAAGAACTGACTCATTTGAAAAGACCCTGATGCTGGGAAAGATTGAAGATGGGAGGAGAAGGGGATGACAGAGGAGAAGAGGTTGGATGGCATCACCAATTCAATGGACATGAGTTTGAGTAAACTCTGGTAGTTGGTGATAGACAGGGAGGCCTCGCGTGCTGCAGTCCATGGGTTGGCAGAGTCGGACACAACTGAGCGACTGAACTGAAGTGATGATTTTTACTCTGTCAGGATGAATAAAAATCAGTGGGGAAAAACTCCAAAGACAGTAATTTCCTCGTCTTTCAAGACAGACATTCAAAAGAACATCAGAATTCTACTTTTTTAAACAACTTGCTCATTTTTTAAAATTGAGAGATTTACGTTCACTTTTTTTTTTTTTTTACCATTTTAGAGAAAAATGAAAAATTTGTGTTTCAGAGCTCCCACAAGGTCTATAAGAAACTAAAGAGGTCCATGATAAAATGAGAAGATGGTTCAGATGAGGCAGAAAAAAGGAACTGTGACCAAATGAATAGACTCACCAGATAAAATTACATGTTATAAATTTGATAATGAACATATAAGCCAAGGTTGGAGATTCTGTGAGACACAGGAACTCTCACTCCTTGTAGTCTAGCAATTCCACTCCTAAAATACAGCCACAGGACAGACAGGTAGACAAGAATGTCCAGTAAAATTCTGCCTGCAGCAGTAAAACTCTAAACACAACCTAGAGTTAAACAAATTGTGACAGAGCCATAAAGTGTACACAATGAGAACCTTTACAATGTTACAAGAAAGTTGTAAAGAATGGGCACAACAATACACAGTGACATAGAAAGATACCCATGAGATATTAAGTGAAAAGAACTAGAAGTGGAGATACATACATATGATCTGTTGTTTGATACATACAAACACCTGTTGTTGTTTTTTTATCCCACCTGTTTTTAAACATGAAAAGCTACATACTTGTTTGTTCCACAAAGGCACAGAAAACACAGTAAGGAATCAACATGGGATTATTTGCAAAGCTTATCCTTAAGGAATGAGAATGAGCAGAGTGGAAGGAAAACAGGGAGCTTAGGGTCCATGCACGTGTGTTCTCCTGAATACATTTCCCATGAGCATTTAACTCCTTTAAAGCTAAATAGCAGTAGTAATATAACCTTATTTAAAGGCTGTGCCATCCCTTCTGAACCATTCAGATGTTTCTAAGTAAAATGTCTGATAGAATATTTGTTGACATATATTTAAACTTTTTCCCTTAAAATACTAAGATTCTGGTGATGAAAGCAAAAAGAAACTAAAAGACAGATACTAGGGGAAAGATAAAGGAAATTCAAGGCCCTGGGTAGGAAGAGATGGTTAACATTGTATTCTTTACCAGGAGCTCCAAAGCCTCACTTCACTGTCATCATAAAATAAATAAACTGAGCACTTTATGACATAAGATGTTAACTGATTCATATATTTTTTAAAGTATATTCTACTTTAGTAGATAACTTGATTTGGGAACAAGGATACTCTAATTCAGATGCTGACACTTGTATGTAATAAGAGCCTGAAATGGTCATTTAAACTATCTTCTACTTTCAATCTATTTATTTTGCAACTGACAGAAATTTCTGACAATAATGGAAATGAATAAACCACCTTGACCTGCCTTTAGAGAAGTTTTGTCTTACCTTAGTTCCTGCATTACCAAATATAATGGTAGATATTTCCAAAATAGCAATATTTTATAATATTTTAAGAACTTGAGAACACTATATAATACACATATATATGATATACAAGGTATATTTAATACAGTATCTCAATACTATAATAATGGCGTATACAGGAGAACACTAACAGGCGAGGTACTTTCTAAGATGACAACATTTCCTCAGTGGCAGCACTTAAAGGGCGTTTAGTTTTAAAAGGTGAAGATGACCGTCCCTGTTCCGTTTAAATTTCTGTACTTACCCCACTGCCTCTTTACAAGCTACCTAAGTGAGAGTGACTCAGTACTAAGCTACACAGGGACAGGGTGGCAGCAGTACTATCGGAGAAGAAGGCTGACACTCAAACGCATGTGTATTCAAGCAGAAATAATATACTTTTCTTTCTGAGAATAATTCACAAAAAGACCCTTAAGAGGAAAGTACGCAGCAGTCATCACAAGGCTTAGGAGTCTGTATCTGACCTTCAAATGATTCTCTATACTGGACAATATTTGGGTGCCGCATGTTAGCTAGCACTGCAACTTCTCTCCTTGATTCTTCCCTCTCTTTATTGGACATCTGAAATAGAAGGGGAAAAGATAGTAAATTAAGTAAATAAATGACATAAAAGTCCAACTGAAAAGAGTGGTTAAAAATAATGCTACCATAAAGCACACCCCAAGTAATAAACTATAGCCAGAAGTTAAAAAGAATGAGTTGAATGCACAATAAAATACATTTTAAGATGTTCAAATCAGATTAAGTTACAGAGCAGTAGGTGATGTACCTTTTTTAAACACATAAACACCAGCACACATCACAGAAAGAAGTCTAAAAGAATTCAGACTCTTCTGAAGTGAGTGGTTTTCTCTGCAATTAGAAGTCTCTCTTTATGTCATATGTTTCCATACTTTTTTTTTTTTGTCTCTAACAGTGAATCTGTTTGTAAGCAGACTTCTACTTGGATAACCAAACAAAAAATACACTTGCCCTTGAGATATTAATTTCTTTGATGACATATTGTCTGCCATCTTCTGTAGATCTGACAAGAATGGCTTTTCCGAAAGAACCTTCTCCAATCTTCTGTACTCTAATGTATTTCTCCATGGTTCTTTTTCTAAGGCATCTTAACAGATATGCTAGACATACAAAATAAAAAAAGTATCAATTAATAATAAACCGTGACATCTATAACACTTATAATGTTTAATTAAAATTCTAATTCCTGAGTGATTACTTTACTTTTATATATATATATAAAATCTATTGAAAGTTAAATAACTCTTACCTCACTTTTACTCATGCAATGTAGGAATAGCTAAAAGGAGAAAACGAGTGATATTTAAATTCTATAAGAATACTTTGAAAAGTCAACTATTATATAGACTTATCATATATGGAGCAAGAAGCTAACTTTTTCCTACAGTAACTATTGTCAGGATTACTTCACTACCTGCAATAAGAATACAAGCTTAATAAGACTACTTCCTAAACTTATTTATCTAATCCACTCTCATTAGACATTTAAGTTGTTTCCAGTGTTTGCTATTATAAAAGAACTTCAGATTAAATTTCTGCAACAGAACAAAGCCTCAATATAAAACAGCAACCTTAGGTGCTAAGGAGAAAGCAGTCAAAGTTTAGGGCTGCAAAAATCCTGAAGAGAAGGAAAAAGAACAGAATAAGTCCAAAAATATGCATGTAAATGCCTCTCCTGTCAGAGAGCCCACTCCTAAGCTATGCAACACAAGGCAAGACTGAAACAGATTAGTCCTCACAAATGACTCAAAAATGGAGTTATCAGCAGGAGACTTTAAATAACCTTGATTAATATGTTCAAGAAAATAAGAGGGAACAATGGACAAAAGTGATTTTCTAAAAAAGGAGAATTTCAACAAAGAACTGAAATTAATCTTTACTAAATGAACTCCTAAAAGTAAAATATTAGGAATTAAGAACTCATTGCATGGGTGTTACAGCCATTACAGCCAGCAGGATTAAGTAATCTGGAAAACAAACCAGCAAAAAATATTCAGAAGAACAGACAGAAAAAATAAAGAGACAAAAAGACATGGAAGGAAAAGAAGATTCAATATCAGAAAGATTTTTAATTCTTAATCTTTAAATTTAATGCTTCCCTAATATAAACATAAGCTCTGGGTGTGAGGGTGATCAGACAAGCTGATTTTTAAAGTTAACATGAAAAAAAGAGCAAGAATTGCCATAGAAAACTTAGGGGCTCCTCTCATAGCTCAGTCAGTCAAGAATCTGACTGCAATGCAGGAGACATGGGCTTGATTCCTGGGTCGGGAAGTTCCTCTGGAGAAGGAAATGGCTATGGACTCCAGTATTCTTGCCTGGAGAATCCCATGGACAGAGGAGCCTGGCAGGCTACCAGTCCATGGGATCGCAAGAGTTGGATATGACTTAGCTACTAAACCACCATCACCACCACCACAGCCATACAAATACTGAAAATGAAGGAAGACTTGTTTACTTGATATCAAGAGACATTAGAAAGCTAATTATGAAAGAGGCAAATCACAGGGAGTCTAGAAATACATTACAAATTTTTTTTTTAATTTGGTGGAAGACCATGGTGACATTTTAAATCTGAAAGCAAAAGATGGATTTTGAAACAAACAGTATTTTAAAAACTAGGGAACCATGTGGCAAAAAAAAAAAATTAAATCCATTTTCTTCACTTTATACCAACACAAACTTCAGATGATAAAAGTTAAATTTTTCTATATGACTTCACTCTTTTTAAGTATGTTAACTATGTTCCAGAAAAAGCAGTCTGTTAGTCAAGTTAAACATCTTTCCTCACATGTTACAAGAACATCTTTAAGTCATGAATGTTTGATAGAATAAAATGTTGTGCACCAAATGTGAAAAATGTTAAGAGTATATGATGAAAAACTGTCTTCTCAGTAATCTGGAACTTGAATCAAGCCTTTTCAGCTGCTTCAGCTATTTGACGGACAAGCAAGTTGTCCTTAAGGGAAACACTGGTGAAGAAATGTCAACAGCTTTCAAGAACTTATGGTACTAACTGCAACTATGATCCACACATATACTTCTCCCCAAAAAATAAATCCCATTTTAGGCTGAAGGAGGTCAATTCAACTCCTCAATGAGGAAAGGCCCTGTCTCATTTCTCATAATTGGAAAAAGCAGAAAACAAAAATGGGATTCCTACTAGAGCTGGCTCAAAATAATAATCTCCTTCTCTGAAGTCTAGTCCTCTCTGCAAGACTATTCAGACAATAAGCAGTTTCCCTAGTGGAAAGTACGAACATGTAAATGGTTTATATTCATGAGATGATGCTATGTCCACGGGATTACAGTTAAGATTTACTTGGAACACAGTATCAATGCATTATGAAAATGACCTCAAAAGAACTCCCCTGGCCAAGTTCCACAACCTTTATGAAACTCGCAACTGGTGACTTATTGTACAAAAACCTATTTTTTCACAAAATAGGCTCCTTATCTTTCACCAAAGGAAAAAAAAAAGTGAGCAATCCTGAAACAGATCTGTGGATCCTCTAATTTCAGAAAACTCTAAAACAGAAACAAAGAACTACTCTCTCCATGTATGGCTTCCCTCCATGGTCTCTACAATACTGCTGCATCATAAGAAAAGGCCACTGCTAGCACAGATTGCTAATTATTTTTAATCCTTCAAGTTATCGCCGGTGTAATTTACCATAGCAATAAAAAAAAAAATCTCTACGTTTTGGGGCGGATCTTACAATAGAGAATAAAAATTAGGCCTGTATATATATATTTTAAAAAGACTTATGAACTCTAAAGATATTAGAACTTTCAATGCCGTACATGTAGACTGTATGAAATTACAGGAAGTGGAATGTAAGATTATGAGCTAACCAGTTAATTGCTACTCGTTTTCTAATTAAACCGTGTATGCAATTAAAGACTGGAGACAAGAGATAAGCAACGTAAATGACTTATCCATAACAACACTTCTAATATTACTTTAATTCCATGCTCACTATCGCTTTTCTTTTTTATATCGCCTATTAATAACGTCCCGAAGAAGGCAATGGCAAGCCACTCCAGTACTGTTGCCTAGAAAAATCCCATGGATGGAGGAGCCTGGTAGGCTGCAGTCCGTGGGGTCGCTAAGGGTCGGACACGACTAGCGACTTCACATTCACATTCACAACGTCCAAGGATTGCTTAGTAACGCTGTTCCTTAGAGAATTATCATCTCCGTGAGATTTGGCTATTTCGGTGCCCCTCAGGGCAGGAGTCCGCAGCCTCCCCAGAAGGAAGTCAGGGCGAGGTCTCCCGCAAGAGAACGACCTCTCAGTTCTGCACGTCACGCCTCCCCGAGCGCCGCTCACCTCAGGACTCAGGCCGTGGGCGCCTTCCGGGCCGCCGCCTCCCCCCGGCGCTCAGCGAGGCAGAGCCGACCTTCCGCGGTCCGGAAAGCGCATCGGGCCGCAGCCTGCGCCGCCCGGGCCAACGCCCCGGGACACGACTCCGCGTCTCCGGACCGAACCAACCGGTTTCCGAGGCCCTGGCAACGGCCGCAGGGGGAGTGCCCCGGGTGCCGCCCCCAACTTCTCCGCTGCGGCTGCCGGCGGCCTTGCGGGGCGGGTGCACTGGGTTTGGCAGCTCCTTGACGGTTCGTCCCCTCGCCTCGCCACTCGGACACCTGATACTCGGGCGGCGCGGAGAAGCGCTTAGAGGTCCCGCCTCAGGACGCCTCACAGGACGCCCCAATACCTCACAGGAGGCAGCGCGGCGGGCGGGGCGCCCCGGCGCGGGCGTGTGACGTCAGCGCGCGGAGGCGAGCGCGGAGCGGGGGCGGCCGGGAAGGACCTAGGGGGCGGGGCCAAGGCGGGGCCGGGCTCTGGGGGTGTGGCCGCCGCAGGTGCAGCAGGCTGCGGGAGGAGCGGAGCGGGGCTTCCGGGGACAGGAGCGTCCTCACTCACAGGAGTGAGGCCAGGCGGCAACGGGACCACCACGCAGGGTGATGTGGAGTAAAGCCTGTTATCGTCCCACATATACTGCAAGGGAAAAGGGACTTATTTAGCTTTGTTAGGGATGTCACATTTTTAGTAATTTTTTGGCTGTTTTCAGTATTTCTTGCTGCATGGGCTTTTCTCGAGTTGGAGAGAGCGGGGGCTACTCTCCAGGTGCAGCCTTCTCATTGCGGCGGTTTCTTTTGCTGGGGAGGACAGGCTTTAGTAGTTGTGACACAGGGCCCAGTTACTCCGTGGCTTCTTGGATCCGTTCCAGACCAAGGATCAAACCCTTGTCTCCTGCACTGGTAGGCGGATGCTTTACCCTTGAACCACCAAGGAAGCCCAGGGATGCCGCATTTTGAAAACTGATTTTGTTTTAAAAAGCAAGACAAGTGAAGTAAATCAAAGACATATACTGTAATGATGTCACACGTGGAATCTAGAAAATAATGTAAACTAGCGAATATAAAAGAAAGGAAACTGATGAAAACAAACTATTTATACTAGTTATCAATGGGGAGAGAGGTGGGGCACGATAGGGATATGGGATTAAGATGTACAACTACTATGTATACAATAAATGGTAAAAGATACATATTATACAGCACAGGGAAACATAGATATTTTTGGTTAATAACTATAACTGAAATGTAACCTGTAAACATTTTTAATCAATATATTGTACACCTGAAACTTATGCAATATTGTACACTGACTGTACCTCAATAAATAAATAGAATGTTTTTAAAAAGGAAGACTAGTCCTACTATATTTTGGATGATTAAAGCAAAAGAGTATTTTTAAGTCTTGAATTTTTCATAGAACATGGCTTAAAGAAAAAAATTAAGACACAAAGAAAAAACAAATAATTATAACGTGGTTTTCCACACCTTTACATCTACTGAGTGTATGTGTTTCTTACTGGTACACTGAAAGTTTCAGTGGTCCAAGTACCTTTCTCCATTGCAGGAGTTTCAAAGATGGAGACAGACTTTTCTATACTAAGGGATCAGATTTGGTGTAGTCCTGAGTAGCCCTTTGGCTAGCTTGCCTTTCTGAGAGTAACCCAGGGATACTGGAGAATCCAAACTTGAAGCTGAAGGAGGATGGTGGTGTGGCCGTCTTAATTCCTCTCCAGGTTGTACCATTCATACGTGCTGTGTGTAGCTGGCAGAGACACCTCAGATTTTGCCAGAGACCTCACATGTAAATGATTCATATATTTGCTTCCAAGAAATCAGTTTCCTTCCCCTCATGTCCTCCCCAACACCAAAGTTTAAGGCTCTCTGGGTTCTCCTTCAGTGTGACTGAGTCCTGCTTGTATTAAAGAAGCACTTCATTGCTAGCATAGAAATTGAACGTTTTTTGGCTTCTTTGCCAGAAGATGGCACTGCAAGTCATCCAACCTGGCAAGCTAGGGAAGTCACCATTGGTCTATCTCCTCTCTTCCACCTCCATGTGAAACACTTGTTTTCCTCATTTCTGAACTTCTCAGCTAACCTCCTGTGAACCCTCCCACCCCTAGTCAGTAGGAATTTTGGTGTCTGAATGCACAATGACTCTGGCTCTACCCACATCCCTTTGTTCAGCAAACAATATGAAAACATTGCCAATTACTAATATAAATAAATTCATTTTCTTGTTTTCATAAAGAATGCTTAGTCAGCTCCTTCTTTAGACTTCTGTCATAAACTATTGGTGGGAACATAAACTGCTAGAGTCTTTGCAGAAGGCACACTAGCTACAGGCATCCCCTAGACAGCAAGTTCACTTCTAAGACAAGTGGGAAAAATGTAAACATAAAGCAACCATTGTTTATAACCAGAAAAACTAAGAGGAACATAGATGTCTAACAATATGGAATTGACTGAATACATTACAATGAAGTCAAACAAAGGAGTATTCTGAAAATATTAAAAAAACAGTGACTGAGAATTTTTTGTTGACACAGAAAGTTGCCCTTGATGTTGTTGTTACTCAGTCACTAAGTCCGACTCTACAACCCCATGAACTGCTGCTGCTGCTAAGTCACTTCAGTCGAGTCCAACTCTGTGCGACCCCATGGACGGCAGCCCACTAGGCTCCGCCATCCCTGGGATTCTCCAGGCAAGAACACTGGAGTGGGTTGCCATTTCCTTCTCCAACGTGTGAAAGTGAAGTTGCTCAGTCTTGTCCGACTAGTAGTGACCCCATGGACTGTAGCCCACCAGGCTCCTCTGTCCATGGGATTTTCTAGGCAAGAGTACTGGAGTGGCTTGCCATTGCCTTCTCCGCCCATGAACTGTGGTAGGCCACATTCCTCTGTCCTCAACTGTCTCCTGGAGTTTGCTCAAATTCTTGAGCACTGATTCGGTGATGCCATCCAATCATCTCATCCTCTGCTGCCCGCTTCTCCTTTTGGCTTCAATCTTTCCCAACATCAGGGTCTTTTCCAATAAACTGGCTCTTCACAGGGGCTTCCCAGGTGGTGCTAGTGGTAAAGGACCCACCTGCCAATGCAGGAGGCATAAGAGACATGGGTTCATTCCTTGGGTGGGGAAGATCTCCTGGAGGAGGGCACAGCAACCCACTCCAGTATTCTTGCCTGGAGAATCCCATGGACAGAGGGTCCTGGTGGACTATAGTCCATGGGATCACAAAGAGTCGGACACGACTGAAGCAACTTAGCACACACTCAGGCACGGCTCTTCATATCAGGTGGCCAAAGTATTGGAGCTTCAGCTTCAACATCAGTCCTTCTAATGAATATTCAGGGTTGATTTCCTTTAGGGTTGACTGATTTGATCTCCTTGCAGTCCAAGGGACTCTCAAGAGTCTTCTCCAGCACCACAATTTGAAAGCATCAATTCTTGGCGCTCAGCCTTCTTTATGGTCCAGCTGTCACATCCCTATGTGACTACTGGAGAAACCACAGCTTTGACTGTATAGACCTTTGTCAGCAAAGTGATGACTCTGCTTTTTAATATGCTGTCTAGGAGCAAGCGTCTTTTAATCTCATCGCTGTCATCACCGTCCACAGTGATTTTAGAGACCAGTCACTGTTTCTACTTCTTCCCCTGCTATTTGCCCTTGATGTCCTGTTGAGTAAATAAAGCAGTTTAGTCTTTACAGTGACGGGGCGAAGATCAGGCTCTCGAGGCACAGAAAGCTTAACTCTAGAACTCCGGAGGCACAGAAAGGTGGGAGTTTGCAGCAAAGCGAGGATTTATTGCAGGACTGACTCCAAGCAAGGGGGCTGGAGATCAGCGTTAGAGCCACTCTCCCTTGCTCTCTGAGTTGGGTTTTTTAAATGGGAAGGACAAAAAGGCTGGGGTCAACCACTGTCTTGTGAGATTTCTTAATCATGGTTTCAGGAGTCAAGATGTCTCTGGTCTTTTTCTGGCCAGGTGGTCCACGGCTAGGGGGTCCGTGAGCTCATCCTTCCCTGGAGCAACCACCTGAGTTGCAGTTAATGATGGTGTCTATAATAGCAGTGTTAGTACTTGAACGTCCCTTGTGGCTCAGCTGGTAAAGAATCTGCCCGCAATGCGGGAGACCTGAATTCGATCCCTGGTTTGGGAAGATCCCCTGGAAAAAGGAAAGACACCCACTCCAGTATTCTGGCCTGAAGAATTCCTTGGACTGTGTAGTCCCTGGGGGTGGCAAAGCGTGGACGTGACTGAGTGACTCTCACTACTACTTGAATGGTGTTCTCAACAGCAGTTTGAGTCATCTGGCTGCTGAGTGTTTGGTGGGCACAGAATGGAGGTCAGAGGAGACAAGAAGGGGTAAAACTTGGGGTAGAGAGATAAATCATAAACTTGGTAAGGAACCTCGGTTTTAGGGGGGATTTGTTTTCATAACCTGAGTTACAAGGATTACCTGATTATTTCCCTTTCTGGCTTACATACCTCTGTAATTTTTTTTTTTCTTTTACAACAAGAATGTGTCTGGGTTTCTTTGATTCTTTTTATTTAAAATTTTTGTTGAGTTTTTTTCTTTCAAACAACAAAAAAGTCTTTGTTCCCTGCAACAACCTCCAAACACAAACATGAAAGGTAAGGTCCACATGCAGTCTGTTTCCAGAACTCCCCAGAACAATGAAAATTGTTAATTTTCATGCATACAATCTACATTTTTCTCTCAATTCTTCAAAACATAAATGAACTCATGTGCATATACATTAGCTTTAATCTTTTAAAACGAGATTATAGTATAAACATTATTTTGCAACCTGAATTTTTATTTTTTTTGTAACCTAAACTTTTTAACAGTACATCATGAAAATCAACTAATTCTTATTTACGGTATCAATACTCCACGAGATGGATGTACTGAAATCTATTTAATTAGATCCCACTCAACAGACATAGAGATGGTTTCCAGTGTTATTTATCTTCATAGGTTCTGAAAAATGGGCTTGCTGGGTCAAAAAGTATGCTTTTTTTGAAAAAAATTTTTTTCACTTTAATAGGTGCTCCTGCTTTGGTCATTTTTTCTGTGCAACAAGCCACCCTAAAGCTTAGTGGCCAAAAGCTCAACAGTGATTTCTTTTTTCTCACAGTTCTGAGGCCAGGAAGTCAAACAGGGTTCTTCTGGGTGGTGCTTTTGCTCCTTGTGGCTCCAGCTAGAACCACTCACTCAGCTTCCTTCAACTGCAGACAGTGCTGCCTAGAAGCTCTGTGCTCCTCTCTGTGGGGCGCAGGACACACACAACACTGCAGTCTCAGGAGAGTCAACCCCTTTCAGAACAGTTGCCCTCACAGTAAGGGAGAAGCAAACCGTGTGCTCAGTCGTGTCCCACTCTATGCGACCCCATGTACTGTAGCCTGCCAGACTCCTCTGCCCATGGGATTCTCCAGGCAAGAATACTGGAGTGGGTTGCCATTTCCTCCTCCAGGGGATTTCCCAACCAGAGATTGAACCCATGTCTCTTGCTTTGACAGGCAGATTCTTTACCACTGAACCACCAGAGAAGCCCATAAGTTAGAAACAGACTCTGCCAGTCCTTTTAAAGGTGAGGCCGGGAACGGGCAAGGTGTCACTTCTGCACATTCCTAGTGAAAAGGAGGTTCAAGGCCAGTCAGGATTTATAAGGAGGCAGGGAATCAAAAGTGGCCATGTTTGCACACCATCCACCGCTTCCTCTGGATGTTTCTTAATTTTGCAAATTTTAAAAATTTCCTCCATGAGTCTGCCTTTTATACCACTTGCCCCTTTTTCTGTTTGATTATCTTTTTATCAATTTATAGGTGATAGTTGTAAAATGTGGAAATTAACCATTTATTATGGTCTGAAACAAATATTTCTGGCAGTTTCTCACTGGTGTTTTGATAATTTTTATGGTATCTTTGACCATATAGAAATTTGTCAATTTGTAGTCAAACTGGGGGGCCCTGTGCCCCAAGATCTATCAGTCTCTTTCTTTGTCATTCCCGTTTTTCATCTTGCCAAGCCAGTATTCCTTCACCCCAAAGTTAGCTGAATAATCTCAGTGTTCTTGTGTTTCAACTGTCTAATAGATTTAATGCATTTTAAACTTATTTTTATATATGAGTAACATAGGGAGAATGATTTTTTGTTCTTTTGGAGGAAATCTAATAATGCCAGAATTATTCATTAAATGTGATTTCCTTTTCCACTGATTTCAAACGTCAACTTTATCATATATTACATTTACTATCTGTATCTGTATCCACTTGTGGATTTCTTTTCCATTTAACTATTGATTTCTCATTCACTGTGTCAGTTTTAGAAAGAATCAGTTGTTTTAGTAATCAAGAAATTCTATAACAACATTACGAAACCAAACTAGGGTCTGGTCACCCTCGCTCTGTGAAGCCAGGGTGCGAGGAGGGAGAGTGCAGAGTTCATGCCAGGGCACGGAGCCAGGAGGAGGGGTAGCTAGTGCTTCAAAGACCTGATCTCCCTGCTGGCCTGGCCTTCGGGAGGGTTTTGAAAGGCCAGGGGAAGGAGGGGGTTGAAGACAGTGTGATCAGCTTATGTACAGACTGGTTGATGCTGAGCTGACATGGTAGTATTCCAGGAAACTCAATTATCAGTTTTCTGGCTCCGACCAGTCTGGGGTCTGATGCTCGTGATCAGCACACAGTTAACTTCTGCCAGGAGGGGATTTTAGTTCTGCAAAACAGCTCAAGGATATGCCTTAGGAAATCATCTCCAGCCATTGTTGTTCGGTGCTAAGCTGACCCTTTGTGACCCCATGGACTGCAGCACACCAGGCCTCTCTGCCCTTCACTGTCTTCTGGAGTTTGCTGAAACCCATGTCCATTGAGTCGGTGATGCTATCTAACCATCTCATCCTCTGCCGCCCCTTCTTCTCCTGCCCTGAATCATTCCCAGCATTAGGGTCTTTTCCAATGAGTCGGCTCTTCACATCAGGTGGCACAGTGTTGGAACTTCAGCATCAGTCCTTCCCATGAGTATTTAGGGTTGATTTTCTTTAGGATGGGCTGATTTGATCTCCCTGCTAGAGATTATCTCTAGGAAATACCTCTAGCCACTGAGGAGGAAGTATAGGTCCTTGACTTTATTTTATGGGTAAACTCTTATTTTTCCATCTTGTTTGAGTGGTTTCCTTTGTGTATTTGGAACTTGGAGAAGGCCTAGGAGGCTGAAGTTTTTCTACAAAAAAGAAGCAGGGGACATGGTTTGGGAAAGCAGGGGAGCTGTACCCAGGAAGACCCCACAGGATCCTGCTTGGTTTCAACAATATTTCCATTTGAAGGGAAAAAAAAAAAAGAAATGCCAACACTAAATTCATTTTTTTAAACCCTGCCATACAGCTTGAGGGATCTTAGTTCCCTGACTGTGGAGAATGAACCTGGGCCCATGGCAGTGAAAGTGCCAAGTCCTAACCACTGGACCACAAGGGAATTCCTAAATTAATTTTTTAAATTATGATAATAAACAGAACTTCTATACTAAATATAGTTATAAAGTTATACTTGTAGACCTCTTTCTGGTAGGAAAAAAAATGAAAATTCCTTCAACCTTTATTAACAGTGGTATATCCCATAGACAGAGGAGCCTGGCAGGCTACAGTCCATGGATTGCAAAAGCATCAGACACGACTGAGTGACTAAACCACTCTAACAAGGCAAGGGGAAAGGGGGCGATTTCCAAAGTTCTCTTTATTGACGTTTTTCAGAAATACACCCAGTCATTCATACACAGTGATTTAAGTGCCATACCGGATGATGGGGTATTGTGGTTTGTTCTTTCCAGAAAGCAGGCAGCAGTGAAACAATCAGACAACAAATCAGAGCAGGTGGCTGGCGGCCCACTTACACTGAGTACCTTCCCTTTGGGAGTTTATTAAAAGGCCATGCGTTTATGTAGGTGTATGTACTGGATCAAACTATCCTGACACACCAGCCATCTTTTGTTGGGGAAGAGAGACCTAAAGCCTTAAATAGGAGCAAACACAGTCTCTAAAATTGAGACGCCTTGAAAATAGGTGATGCTCAAACCCAAGAGGAAAAAAAGGTCAGTGTCTGCACACTTCATTTTTCTGTATTCCAAGGCGGGAGCTCTCAGTTCTGAGCTGCACTCTTAAAGGCCTAATCTGGCCTTGTGCTGGGTGTGCGGCGTGAACTAGCGTTAGCTGGAGGGCGCTCGGAGTGAAACGGCAGCAGCCTACAGCACATGTGGATCTTAGTCTAGAAGGGCTATATGCAAAGAGGAAACATCCAGTCAGGTCTTGGGTTTCTTGCTTTCTGGGCTGGAAAACAGGGAGCTCTGAGAAGGGAGATCACAGTCATTTCTAGGAAGAGTAAAACAAAACACTGAGCCCTGAGCCGTGCAGCACCTGAGAGAGGAGTCTCACCATGAAACTGAACTGGGGCTGGGCTTGGTTGAACAGCTCAGAGAATACTGTCAACTACACAAGGGCACTTGCCATCTGCCTCTACAAGGATTAAGTCATGTGCTACTGCCGCTGCTGACCTTCAACACCTCCTTAAAAGGAGTTGCAGGGAGAGCAGGAATGACACACTGTGTGCTCTGGGGAGAAAAACTGGCAAGACAGGTCTTCAGAGAGTCTCAGGAGCTGACTTTCTGAACCCAATTCTTATTATCTCCTCATATCTAGAACACCACTAAAATCCTTCATGGCGACGTTTGCTCTTTGTGACTGGCAAAGCGTCACGAGACCAGTAGAAACTTTCTGGAAAAATATGTGCTTCATTGCGTGTATTCCCCCTTCACCACAATCGTATATATACCGACCTCCCCTGCCGCTTGGGATTAGTCTCTCAGAGCTATCTGAGGTACGGTCTCCCAGGCTGCAGTCCTCATTTTGCCCCAAATAAAACTTAACTCACAACTCTCACATTGTGCATTTTTTCCTAACTCAACAGTGTCAAGTTCCAGGGAGGCTTAGTTAGGGGATCTATAGGAAAGAATCTTGGGCTTCTCTGGTGGCTCTGTGTAAAGAACCCATTTGCCAGTGCAGGAGACACAGGAGGTATGTTTGATCCCTGGGCTCGAAGATCCCCTGGAGGAAGAAATGTCAACCTATGCCAGTATTCTTGCCTGGAGAATCCCAGGCAAGAGAAGTCTGGCGGGCTACAGTCCATGGGGTTGAAAAAGAGTTGGACGTGACCTGAGCATAGATAAGCACAGGAAAAAAATCATGAAACTGGAAGATTGTCAGCAATGCCAAAGCTTTCAAAATGTAATCAAGACTGCAAATCTATTCATTTCATGTTCTTCCTTAGGGAAAAGGCCAAAGACAAGAAAAGGCCATTTTTCAACTAGTTCCCTGATACTGGTGACATAAAGAATTTCCAGACTAGAACTGCACCACCATTTTCCTAACAGAATACCTCAGTTCCTTTCTCTCCCTCTTGCCCACGTGCCTGAAACGTAGGTGATAAAATCAAAGTTCCTTTTCTGAAAGAGCTCGCAAACATATGAAGCACATTTCTATGACCTTGTTCATGTCTGATTTTCTGTGGAACTTTTTTTTTAATGTATTTTTAACGTCGTTATGGGAAATAATCATATCTTCAGGTTTTTTACTTCAGGAAAAGCTTAGAGCAATTTGACGGGCCAGAGAGCAAGAATCTAGGAAAAACTGAATTAGGATTCCCATCATTTTTCTGACTTCTCTTGCTAATCCTATAAAATAGTATGTTCCAAACTGCCTCTTGCAGAAGGACAGAAGTCCTGGCAGGAAGGACTGGCTGCCATCACATCCACTGGCTGGCGATGCCTACCATGCCCTGGATATACCAGGGCACCAGACAGGGTTGGAGTAAGTACACTCTCACTTTCCTTGCGTGCTTAAAGGTTTTGTTGGTTGGTTGGTGGCAGAGGAATAGAGCTAATAGAAGTCTTGGTAGAGCTCTAGTTATAGTGCTTCAGCTCAGTTCTCACTAGGCCCTGCTAGACTTGACAGCTGAGATTGAAAAAGTTGGGAGGACCAGGAGACGTGACATGTTCACGAGGCAGTAAACATACAAGACGCATCAGACATGTATTGAGCACCATATATTCACGGCACACTAAATATCCACAAGACATACACAGGTCTTAATCCTGCCACCCAGCGGGGACTCTGTGTCGCTCATGCCCTGCCCCAGGAGGACTCAACAGGTTAACCCGGGCTGTGCTCTGCCACTCGAGCCCTTGCATCTCTCCGACGGCATGTGTCATGGGCCCGAAGCACCTTCCATATCTGGACGCTTGTTCAAAGCTCACCTCTAGTTCTAACTGCCCCACAATCCATGGCAGGCCACAAAGACAGATAAGACATATGTATGCTGCATGACCACAGCCTTAAATCTTTCCATTCCAGTTGCAGCCTATCCTGAGTGCGTTTCTTTCTTCCCTGCTGGCTTCTCGGGATGTGTTGGGCTTCTTTCCCTGACCTCCGGGACAGCTTGTCTCTCTGTGCATTTTGAGGGTACCACTGCATCGAGGACAGGGAATGGCACCCTACTCCAGTGTTCTTGCCTGGAGAACCCCACGGAAGGAGAAGCCTGGCGAGCTACAGTCCATGGGGTTGTGAGTTGGACACGACTTAGCGGCTAAACCACCACCACTGCATCGAGGGAACCTCCTATACCACACTATGCAGGTAATCTCTGGGTAAGATACAGAAAAATACATTCTGATCAGGTATTCATTACTCTCCTGTGCTTTCCCTGGAGGGAAACCAAAAGCAATGTGTGATACAGAGTTTGATGCAACTTGGTCTGGAAGCAAAGCAGCCTCTCTTGCAGATCCTGTTGTACAAAGCTTGACAGCTCTCTCCTCCAGCACTGCTAACTCTCCTCCTCCTCCTGGTCAACTCACTCCTTCCCCTCCCTTTCTTCTCTCAAAAGGAAAACAAACTCCTCTTCTAGGAACTAGCTGAGACACATCTAGGATTTCCTACAGGTGGCGCTAGTGGTAAAGAACCTACCTGTCAATGCAGGAGATGTAAAAGACCAAGGTTCAATCCCTGGTTTGGGAAGATCCCTGGAGGAGGGCATGGCAACCCACTCCAGTATTCTTGCCTGGGAAATCCCTTGGACAGAGGAGCCTGGTGGGTTGCACAGAGCAGGACACAACTGAAGCGACTTAGCCTGCTGGCACCCTCTAAACACTGCAAAAACTCTGACCCAGCCAAGCCAGTTCTCTTAACAGGGCTTCTGGCGAATAGTTTCCTCCATCATTTGGTGTATGTATCAACAGCATCTTTGTGGTGCCTAAAATGTCCCTGAAAAGATACGCAAGACACACTTAATAGTATCTTTTTGAGCACTGAGGTTGATCTGGTTGTACAAGGACTAAGTTAGCTTGCATTTTAGACTTTCTGTACTGTTTCCAAATGTTTCAATCCGCTGTATTAAGTTGGCCAAAAAGCTCAGTTGGGTTTTTCCATGACATTGTATGAAAAATCTAAATGAACTTTTTGGTCAACCCAGTATTAGTTTCCTAAGACTGCTGTAACAAATTACCACAAACTGGGGGTCTTATAACAATTGAAATTTATTCTTGCACCTTTCTGGAGCCCAGAAGTTTGAAATCAGGCTCTGTAAAAGAGTCCTTCCTTCTTCTTCCAGCTTCTGGTGCCCCAGGAACTTCTTTGTTTGGACTGCATAAGTCCAGTTTCGACCTCATCTCCACATGCCCATCTTCTCTGTGTCTCTTCTCTTATGATGATGTCACTCATGTTGAATTAGGGCCCATCCTAACGATCCTATCTTGAACACACTTGTAAAGACCCTATTTCCAAATAAAGCGTGGGGTGGGATGTGGGAGGATCGTCTTTGGGGACATGATCAATCTACACAAGCCACCATTACTATTATTATTAAAAAACCAAACTGTTCACCTTGTAACATTCTTTAGGCAACTTGTCTGGTCTCTTTAAAACATCAGTGTTATGAAAAATTGCAGGGGACTGTTGAAGAATAAAAGAGATTTAAGAAACATAACCAAAATGCAAGGTTTGAAACTTGACTAGATCCTGGTTTGAAAAAAAAATCTGCAAAAGACTCTTTTCTTGTTGACAACTGGTGAAATTTAAATATAGCCTAGCTATCAGATAATATTAGGGATTTACTGTTAGTTTTCTAGCTGTGATACTGTGATTGTGTTGGAGAGGCTGCTGCTGCTGCTAAGTCGCTTCAGTCCTGTCCTACTCCTAGCGACCCCATAGACAGCAACCCACCAGGCTCCCCCGTCCCCGGGATCCTCCAGGCAAGAACACTGGAGTGGGTTGCCATTTCCTTCTCCAATGCATGAAAGTGAAAAGTGAAAGTGAAGTCACTCAGTCGTGTCTGACTCTTAGCAACCCCATGCACTGTAGCCTACCAGGCTCCTCCATCCATGGGATTTTTCAGGCAAGAGTACTGGAGTGGAGTGCCATTGCCTTCTCCAGGAAAGGCCGTTACTTTTTTCTAAATTAATTAATTTATTAATTTTTGGCTGCACTGCGTCTCACTTGTTGCTTGTGGACTTTTTATAGTTGCTGTGAATGGGGGCAACTCTCCAGTTTTGACGCACGGGCTTCTTGATGTTGTGGTTTTTCCTGTTGAAGAGCATGGGCTCTGGGGCACACCGGCTGCAGTACTGAGTCATATGGACTTAGTAGCTGCCCTACCTGGTTCTAGAGCACAGACCCAATAGTCGTGCAGCATGGGCTTAGCACCCAACAGCACAAGAGAAGACTCTACACATGGACATCACCAGATGCTCAACACTGAAATCAGATTGATTATATTCTTTGCAGCCAAAGATGGAGAAGCTCTATACAGTCAGCAAAAACAAGACCGCGAGCTGACTGTGGCTCAGATCATGATTTCCTTATTGCCAAATTCAGAATTAAATTGAAGAAAGTAGGGAAAACCACTAACCATTCAGGTATGACCTAAATCAAATCCCTTACGATTATACAGTGGAAGTGAGAAATAGATTTAAGGGACTAGATCTGATAGACAGAGTTCCTGATGAACTATGGACGGAGGTTCATGACATTGTACAGGAGGCAGTGATCAACACCATCCCCAAGAAAAAGAAATGCAAAAAAGCAAAATGGCTGTCTGAGGAGGCCTTACAAATAGCTGTGAAAAGAAGAGAAGCAAAAAGCAAAGGAGAAAAGAAAGATATACCCACCTGAATGCAGAGTTCCAAAGAATAGGAAGGAAAGACAAGAAAGCATTCCTCAGTGATCAGTACAAAGAAATAGAGGATACAACAGAATGGGAAAGACTGGAGATCTCTTCAAGAAAATTAGAGATACCAAGGGAACATTTCATGCAAAGATGGGCTCGATAAAGGACAGAAATGGTATGGACCTAACAGAAGCAGAAGAGGTGGCAAGAATACACAGAAGAACTATACAAAAAAGATCTTCACAACCCAGATAAACATGATGGTGTGATCACTCAACTAGAGCCAGACATCCTGGAATGCGAAGTCAAGTGGGCCTTAGGAAGCATCACTACGAACAAAGCTGGTGGAAGGTGATGGAATTCCAGTTGAGCTATTTCTAAAAGATGGTGCTGTGAAAGTGCTGCACTCAATATGCCAGCAAATTTGGAAAACTCACAGTGGCTATAGGACTGGAAAAGGTCAGTTTTCTTTCCAATCCCAAAGAAAGGCAATGCCAAAGATTGCTCAAACTACCACACAATTGCACTCTACTCACATGATAGCAAAGTAATGCTCAAAATGGAGAAGGAAATGGCAACACAAGTCAGTACTCTTGCCTGGAAAATTCCATGGATGGAGGAGCCTAGTAGGTTACAGTCCATGGGGTCGCAAAGAGTTGGACATGACTGAGCGACTTCACTTTCTTTCTGTAGTTCCTTTTGGAGAAGGAAATAGCAACCCACTCCACTGTTCTTGCCTGGAGAATCCCATGGACAGAGGGGTCTGGTGGGCTACAGTCTATGGGGCTGCAAAAAGTCGGACACGACTAAGCAACTAACACACACACACACACAATGCTCAAAATTCTTCAAGCCAGCCTTCAACAGTATGTGAACCGTGAACTTCCAGATGTTCAAGCTGGATTTAGAAAAGGCAGAGGAATCAGAGATCAAATTGCCAACATCCGTTGGAGAATAGAAAAAGCAAGAGAGTTCCAGAAAAATAACTATTTCTGCTTTATTGACTATGCCAAAGCCTTTGACTGTGTGGATCACCACGAACTGGAAAATTCTTAAAGAGATAAGAACCCAGACCACCTGACTTGCCTCTTGAGAAATCTGTTTGCAGGTCAGGAAACAACAGTTAGAACTAGACATGGGACAACAGACTGGTTCCAAATCAGGAAAGGAGTACGTGAAGGCTGTATATTGTCACCCTGCTTATTTAACTTATACGCAGAGTACATCATGAGAAACATTGGGCTGGATGAAGCACGAGTTGGAATCAAGCTTGCTGGGAGAAATAGCAATAACCACAGATATGCAAATGACACCACCCTTATGGCGAATAACTAAAGAGCCTCTTGATGAAAGTGAAAGAGGAGAGTGAAAAAGTTCACTTAAAGCTCAACATTCAGAAAACTAAGATCATGGCATCTGGCCCCATCACTTCATGATGAATCAGTTCATTCAGTCGCTCAGTCGTGTCCGACTCTTTGCGACCCCATAAATCATACCACACCAGGCCTCCCTGTCCATCACCAACTCCTGGAGTTCACTCAAATTCACGTCCATCGAGTCGGTGATGCCATCCAGCCATCTCATTCTCTGTCGTCCCTGTCTCCTCCTGCTCCCAATCCCTCCCAGCATCAGAGTCTTTTCCAGTGAGTTAACTCTTCGCATGAGGAGTCCAGAGTATTGCAGTTTCAGCTTCAGTATCAGTCCTTCCAATGAACACCCAGGACTGATTTCCTTTAGAATGGACTGGTTGGATCTCCTTGCAGTCCAAGGGACTCTCAAGAGTCTTCTCCAGCACCACAGTTCAAAAGCATCAATTCTTCGGCGATCAGCTTTCTTCACAGTCCAACTCTCACATCCATACATGACCACGGGAAAAACCATAGCCTTGACTAGACGGACCTTTGTTAGCAAAGTAATGTCTCTGCTTTTTAATATGCTATCTAGGTTGGTCATAACTTTCCTTCCAAGGAATAAGCGTCTTTTAATTTCATGGCTGCAATCAGCATCCGCAGTGATTTTGGAGCCCCCAAAAATAAAGTCTGACACTGTTTCCACTGTTTCCCCATCTATTTCCCATGAAGTGATAGAACCAGATGCCATGATCTTTGTTTTCTGAAGGTTGAGCTTCAAGCCAACCTTTTCACTCTCCTCTTTCACTTTCATCAAGAGGCTTTTGAGTTCCTCTTCACTTTCTGCCATAAGGGTAGTGTCACCTGCATATCTGAGGTTATTGATATTTCTCCCGGCAATCTTGATTCCAGTTTGTGCTTCTTCCAGCCCAGCGTTCCTCATGATGTCCTCTGCATATAAGTTAAATAAGCAGGGTGGCAATATACAACCTTGACGTACTGCTTTTCCTATTTGGAACCAGTCTGTTGTTCCATGTCCAGTTCGAACTGTTGCTTCCTGACCCACATACAGGTTTCTCAAGAGGCAGGTCAGGTGGTCTGGTATTCCCATCTCTTTCAGAATTTTCCACAGCTTATTGTGATCCACACAGTCAAAGGCTTTGGCATAGTCAATGAAGCAGAAATAGATGTTTTTCTGGAACTCTCTTTTTTTCCCCATGATCCAGCGGATGTTGCCAATTTGATCTCTGGTTCCTCTGCCTTTTCTAAAACCAGCTTGAACATATGGAAGTCCATGGTTCACGTATTGCTGAAGCGTGGCTTGGAGAATTTTGAGTATGACTTTACTAGCGTGTGAGATGAGTGCAATTGTGTGGTAGTTTGAGCATTCCTTGGCATTGCCTTTCTTTGGGATTTGAATTCATGGTGAATAGATAGGGAAATAGTGGCAGACTTTATTTTTGGGGGCTCCAAAATCACTGCAGATGGTGACTGCAGCCATGAAATTAAAAGACCCTTGCTCCTTGGAAGAAAAGTTATGACCAAGCTAGACAGCATATTGAAAAGCAGAGACATTACTTTGCCAACAAAGGTCCGTCTAGTCAAGGCTACGGTTTTTCCAGTAGTCATGTATGGATGTGACAGTTGAACTATAAACAAAGCTGAGTGCCAAAGAATTGATGGTTTTGAACTGTGGTCTTTGAGAAGAATCTTAAGAGTCCCTTGGACTGCAAAGAGATCCAATCAGTTCATCCTAAAGGAAATCAGTCCTTAATATTCATTGGAAGGACTGATGTTGAAGCTGAAACTCCAATACTTTGGCCATCTGATTGAAAGAACTTAGTCATTTGAAAAGACCCTGATGCTGGGAAAGATTGAAGGCGGGAGGAGAAGGGGACGACAGAGCATAAAATGATTCGATGGCATCACCGACTCAAACGACATGAGTTTGAGTGAACTCCAGGAGTTGGTGATGGACAGGGAGGCCTGGCGTGCTGCAGTCCATGGGGTCGCAAAGAGTCAGACGTGACTGAGTGACTATTGAACTGATGGGCTTAGCTGCCGAGGGCCATGTGGGATCTTCCTGGACCAGGGATGGAATGACTGTTCCCTGCATTGGATTCTTAACCACTGCACCACCACAGAAGCCCAGAGGTTGTTATTCTCAGGAGATGAAACTCTGGGTAGAGTTTTATAATGTCTGCATCCAACTGTCACAAACTTCAGGGGAAAAAATTACACCTGAATACAAATGAAGCTAACACAGCAGAATTTTTGAATCTAGATGACTGATCCTATCATGCCCATGATAAACATTTCCATGTTATATGCTGTTACTGTAAGTTGACTTTAGACTTCTAAAACATAAAATTTTAGAGCATTTATCACATACCTTAAACAAGTGAAAAAACCATTTATGAGTTTGCAATGAACTCATTTCATCTTTCAGGTTTTCTGGGTTTGAAATTTTTCATAGTAAAATTTTGGGAAGAAAAGCCACTCAATAACAACAACAAAGGTTTCCAACAACTGCCAGTTATCTGGGATAAAACACAAAAGTCGTGGGCACAAAGGCTGACTCCTGCATCTCCCCTCCTATCCCCCTCCCACCGACAATCAGGTCACACCAGTCGCCTTCTTCCTTTCTTTGCCACCAGGTGCTGTTGACCATTCCCCCTCCCCAACTCCAGGTCAGAGGTCACCCTTTGAGATTCAGGCCGTCCCCACTCCGCAGAGCCGCATACCGGCCTGTCCTTGAGCGGCCCTCCCTGCTCTTGGAATCCGCCCTGGCACACCTTAGGAGGTCCACAAGTGTTTGCCGAGAGGAAGTCCTTTCAGCTCTGCCATTCGAATCCTCCTCAGGTTGAGTGTTTTCTCCAAAATAGTCAATTTCCAAGCATCTTTGAGAATTTGTAACGGCTAACCGGGTGCCGGCGCGGTGTCGGGGCCACCTGTGTGGGCTGGCAGGCTGGCTGTCCCCAGAACCAGCGCTCTCGCCACCGCAGACTCGCCTGCGGGGGCCGCAGCGGCCGCCCGCCCGGGGCCGAACTCTAGCTCGCGCAGCGCCCTTCGGCGCGTGCAGTCAGGTGCCGCCTCTGTCCTCTCGCGAGGTCACCACCAGGAGGATCCCACCGCCTGAGGGACGTGACCAACCACCTGGGAAAGGTCACACCCCAACCGGCCCCGCCCCAATACGCCCAACCCCGCCTCCTGCCTCCACTTGCCCGCTCTCCACCCCTAAGGCCCGCCCCTGTAGCTGTACGGCCCTTGTTCCCACCTGGTTCTCCCACTCCTTCCTCACGACCCGCCCACTGCTCCCACAAGGTCCGCCCCCTGCCTCCACAAGCCACGCCCACTTATTCCACAAGTCCCTCCCCCTGCTCCCTCACCGCCCAATGGGCACCGACGCGGTCCCAACCGGGCCGGACGCTGAACGGCCGTTCACGGCTACGCGGTGACGTCAGGCGCCGACGCACCTGTCGGCCCTGCTCGAGCGGATCCTGTCCGCTTCCCGGGGTCGGTGGGTCGGTCCGGACGATTCGGAACCGCAGCCCTTTCTGCGGTACCGTCCGCCTGTGGCCGGAGTTGGGCCGAGTGCCGAGGAGGGGTGCTGGCGGCCTGGCGCTCCAGTTTCTCCCCGAGTTGGAGCATGGCTGCAGCTGTGGTCCCTCCAGAGGGAGGTGAGCTTTAAGGCGGTCGTGTTTGATTCGGGGCAGCAGCGGGTCGAGTCCGGGGCCCCAGAGCCGGCGGCTCCAACCTGATGCGGCTCCCGCCTGGCTGAGCCTGTGGGTCGCGGTCGCGGTGGGGCTGGGCGCGCCGGCCGCCCTCAGATGCGGAGCCCGCCGGCGGCGCAGGACGCGGCCCCGGGGCTGCCCTGCCTCTGAGCGGCGAGGTGAGTGGCGGCGGCGGGCGGGGGCCGGGAGCCGGCGGGGCCGGCGTCGCTTGCCTCGCCATCCTGATCTTGGGACGGGTTGGCCTGCGGGACGCTGACCCCGCCAGCGGCAGGTGAGGCCCGAGACCGTTCTTTAAGCTTGCACCTGCTTTCTTCAGGAACTGCCAGAAGACCTTTGAACAGAGTGGACGTAGGTGCCAGGAAGAGATTGTGGGTTTCACTTTCGCGAAATTTGCCCAAATATAAACTTACTGTTCAGTGTCACTTTTTAAAAGATTTATGTGTATATCAAGCCACAGTTGATACATACATAGCATTTATGTTTTGATCTTAAACTTGGGCTGGAAACCACCGTAGACACAGAAATTGATTTTCTATATAATGTGCTTTATTTGCACAGCATTTTAAAACTGGAGCTCATAGAAGACAATTACGTACACCTTATACATATTAGTGGAGAAGGAAATGGCAACCCACTCCAGTGTTCTTGCCTGGAGAATCCCAGGGACGGGGGAGCCTGGTGGGCTGCCATCTATGGTGTCGCACAGAGTCGGACACGACTGAAATGATTTATGCATATTAGAGGCTGAAATTTGTGTTTCCTTTGGAAGAAAATTCTTTTTTATGAGATAAATCTTTTATGAGTGACTTCACTTTATTATTATTTTTTTTATAATTCAGAAGTTGAGTTCTGCAAACTATAAACTTTTTGAGCCAAGCATTTCAGTTCCTGCAGCATCATTGTGGTTTATGTGGTTTATTCAACAATCAAAGGATTGTTGAGTCTTTACATAAATAATTTGATGTCAGTCCATGTTACTTGCTTTGTGAGTCACTAGAAAATGCTGTGTAGCAATCATGCAGGAGTTAAAATGCTCCTGTATAGATGGTTGATTTTCACCTTAAAATGTGCCAGTGCTGATTGTATTTTGTTACACAATAGGGCTTAAAAGCCATGTGTGTGCCGTACAGATATTTACTCAGATTCAGCCTGCAGTTTATGACCTCTGGTTGATAGGAACAGTCTATTGGCAGAACCCAGGGCAGATTGCATCTCCTCCCACACCTTACCTCTCACACTCTTGAAAGACTGATTCTTTGTTTGAAAAATACCTGAAATTATTTTAAGAGGTCAATATGAGTGTATAGTACCTACATCTTTAGTTGGAACTTGTGTTTTAGCGTGTATTTTCAATCATATGCAAATGACTTAACCTAGCTTTGGATAGATCCAGTTTAGGGGAAAGATTTGCTCACATTATGGTTTTGTGTTAGTGAGTTGGCTGTTTTCCAGTTCATGTTGGTGATAGGCTTTCCATTTCCTGTTGTGACCTGTTGGTAATAATTTTCAGACTGCTCAGGAAGCCAGATTTGATCTCTGTGGTGGGTCAGATGCCAGAGCAGCATCCTGGGAAGCTGAGCCACTGTCACTGCTTTGTGGAACTTTCAGCTTAGTTTCTAGTCAAACTCTTCATCAGGGACCTAAAATATGATAAGGGTTAGCATTTACTGAGCGAATTCTGTGGTTCAGGACCTTTCTGAAGTGGTTTTGTGTATTGTCTGAGTTCTCTTGTCAGCTCCTTGGAGTTGGTACTTTGATTTTTCCCATCATGCTTCTGCTGCTGCTAAGTCGCTTCAGTCGTGTCCGACTCTGTGTGACCCCATAGATGGCAGCCCACCAGGCTCCCCCATCCCTGGGATTCCTCAGGCAAGAACACGAGTGGGTTGCCATTTCCTTCTCCAATGTGTGAAAGTGAAAAGTGAAAGTGAAGTCGCTCAGTCGTGTCCGACTCTTAGCGACTCCATGGACTGCAGCCCACCAGGCTCCTCCGGCCATGGGATTTTCCAGGCAAGAGTACCAGAGTGGGGTGCCACTGCCTTCTCCTTTTCCCATCATAGAGACGTGGAAACTGATGCATAGAGGATCTGATTGCCTTGCCCCAGGTCTCAGTCAGTGTCAGAACGGAGACTGAAGCCTGACAGTGTGATTTCAGAGCTCTTGCTATCAGTGGCTGCACTTCAAGGCAAGTAAGACTCAACAAAATACTGGAAGAAAAGGTAGGGTGAGAGAGATGGTATCATAGGTCCATTCATTCTTCAATATAAAAGTAATGTAAAATCATTGAAGCTCTGGAGTACCCTTTCTTCCACGACTCAATAAGCTGTTGTGTTCTTTTAAAATTATACTTTCATATGTGTATTTAAACATAGTAGCTATGATACATTTTGATTCTTAAAGATCATTGTTCTTCAGTTAAGAATAAAATGAAAGGTGAACCTACATGGGGAAACTGCCCATTTGCATTGCTGAAATATAGAGAGATTTGATCTGCAGCTTTGATTGGAACGAAGTCAGGTAAACATATTTCTTGCCCTCATGGGAAGTAGTCGAACAGTTTGTGTCTCATAAAGTCATGAAAATTAGCTTTCAAAGCGTACGTCTTCCACAGCATCTTATTGTTGGGTTCTTTACCTTTTTGCTTGTGATAGTCTGAGCTTTATCCTTGTGTCTGTGTATGTGTGTTTCCTTATAAAATCATCTGGCATTTAACTTTTTTACTGGATCTAAAAAATATTTTGAATCTAGGAAATTTTTTTCAGAATAGATAGCCTCTTCCTTTAGCAGGTTATGCATTTAGTACTTTTTCAAAGAAAAATACAAAAGGTGCAGTGATTTAGACATGCAGCTATCTTAATGGACAGTAGGATAAAATATCAACAAATGTTACATTGGGAGGAAATCAGTTTAATTATCATTTCTTGTAAGTACTGACTATTTGTATCAGGATGCATTCTTTAATCTGGTGATGTTCCGATGCGATCTACGTTTCATGATGTTGTAAGGGATGGAGGAACCGACCCTTTGTAAAATACATTTGAGAAACTGTTAGTAAGTTTTGTTTCTTCAAGAACCTTTCTGTGGCAACCCACTCCAGTGTTCTTGCCTGGAGAATCCCAGAGATGGGGGAGCCTGGTGGGCTTCCATCTATGGGGTCGCACAGAGTCAGACACGACTGAAGTGACTTAGCAGTGGCAGCAAATGGCATCTACCCGCAGGGTTGTCCTGAGCATTCCATATAGACAGGTTTGTACCACCTTCTCACGCACAGCAATAGACGTGCAGCCCCTCCTGGAAGCCCTCAAACATTAGTCTCATCCCCGTGCCTTTGCTCAGGGTGCCCTCCTCTCTGATACCATCTCTGACCTGGCCCTGTCTGACATCTCTACCCGATGCTTCTCTGCCCTCCTGCCAAGGGGACTCCTGCCTGAGATCAACCCCAGAAAGCAAGACCCAGTTTTGTTGTGTCACTGTCCCTCGTGGAGTGTGCTGATTGTGTTTAAGTAGTTGTATTTTGGCACCCTTGGGTGTCACAACTATCTTTTGGTGTGGTTGGCTTTGAAATCATGACTTTTAAAGGGACTGAACTTTAGGCTCTGGAAGCAGTAAGCTGCTAGTGAGGCGTCGGTCTCTGGGAGCATCCAAACAGCACAGACTGAAGACTCCCTTGTGGAGGGACAACTGGCTGCCTTCAGGGTGAGTCTACATGGCATCTGCAGGCTGGAAGGCCCTTGAAGGCAGAAATTCTAGGAAACCGATGATGAATCTTGGTGTTGCCATTGCCAGAAACAGAGGAGGAACAGAGCCTCATCAACTTAGATGAATTTCCTACTTGTCTGGATGATGATAGACTTGTGTCCATTGAGGTGAGGAACCATGAAGCCAGGAGGCTCAAGGGTGGGTTGACCTGTGGTGTTTTTGGAGGAGTGAATAAAAAAGTAGAAATTCCAAAAAAAAAAAAAAGAACCTTTCTGGTGCTCTTAGCCTTGACATTTCTAGAGGGGTGTGTTTTATTACCAAAACTTATTTGCCCATGGGCCTTGTGTTGGACCTGTGTTCTGTGCGTGAACTCTCATCCGCAAGTCTTTGTTGCCTCCCTGGCTCCATAGCGCGGCTCGTGCTAGTGCTCTCGCGCCAGCTAACTGACCTCTCATCTATGCCCCAGTGAGGTCCGACCTTTTTTTTTCCAGCTGTGTCATGGTGGCTTGTGAGACATTAGTTCACTGCCCAGGCTTTGAACCCAGGTCCCCACCAGCACTGGAAGCTCTGAGTCCTAACTTCTGGACCGGCAGGGAATGCTCCTTCCCCCCATTTTCAAGATCCAGGTCATGTATCTCTTCCAAAGAATGCTTGTCATCATCAGCTGCAGTGGGATGTAGTCTTCTCTCTGAACTCTTCAAACAGTTCTGGTGTCTTTTGTGACGCGTGTCCCCTTTTATTATATGGATACTTACAAATCTGTAGGAAAAAGTTAGCATATCCCTGAGGACAGTAGGAAATGTAATTTATGCCATCAATCAATAGAAATTTTGTTTGTATTTTATTTTTTTACAGTTTCTGGTACATGAGTTGCTGTTTTATAAGTTTCAATAAAGGAGTAAGTGATTCTGTTGAAATTCATGGTCACATTTTAATCTTGGACGGGTATCTTGCTCATTTAGCTCCTGAGAGGTTTCTACCGGAGAGCTCCGTGGGGCCAAGTGGTAGATCACTCAGGGTCCCCTCACTGCTGTCATCGATCCTGAGACTTCCGCTCATCTCTCTGGTTGCTGACACCCGGGATTCTCTTTTCTCCACTCCGGTTGTGCCTGCTGTTCTGTCAGGTGGCTGACAGACGTGCCGTGGAAGCTTAGCCATGGCCCTCAGCCCTACCCAGTTCCCTTGATGAGGAGCCAGAACCTTGTTGGAGTTCTGAAGAGTCAGTGTGCCTCCCCTCAGCTCTGGGCCCCTGAGCCGCATGTCCAGATTCTCCCTCGTTCTGCTCCCCAGCCCCCAGTTCTGGGCCGCACTGCTCAGTGTGTGCAGTTTGGGGACCACATCGGTGCTCAGAGTCACCATCCCCTTCTCTAGTCTGGCCTTGATCCTACGTTTGGAAAGCACACTCTGGTGTTCAGGCCTGTAAGCTTCAGGAGATGACGCTTTGTTCCTTGCAGCTCTTTTGAACCAATTAATCAAGCCAGAAACCAAGCAGGTGTCTAGATTTTCCCTTCTCCCTTCCTCGCATTTTGTTAGTTGCCATGGCCTCCTCCATGGTCCTTACAGCCCTTTCTGCTCTGTCATGTCACTGAGGCTCAGTGCAGTGATGCCCTCATTGTGTTATACTCAGGGTTGCTGAAGGGTCTCCTGGAGTAAGGGTCCCCGGACGCCTCCCCAGAGCTGTTCTTCAGTCTCCTGCCCTTCTCGTCTGTCCTCCACACTGCTGCCGTGGTTGTCTTGTTAAAGTTCACTTCTGATCAGGTGACTTCTCTTAAAAGACTTCGTGGTTGACCATGTGCTGACATGAGTGAGTGAACTGGTTCCTCAGCAGAACCCAGGAGCCCCTCCCTGCCTCTGGGTGCCTCCCCAGCTACTCTCTAGTCCCCACCTCTTACATAAGCTACCTGAGCAGGTTGTATTACGCTGCTCTTTTCCCCTTCATTGCCTGGTCACCTCACGGTTGGCCTCGTTAGCTCATCCTGAGCCTGCGGTGCTTGTGTCCTCTTCCGGTGTTGGCAGACTGTCCCAGGCAGCAGCTTGTTCCTGTCGTCACGTGTACTTGTGTGCATCTCCTGTGTGCATCTCCTGTGTGCCTCTCATATCGAGTGTAGGTACATGTGTGTCTTTCACCTTCACCGCCTTGGGAACAGGGACCTCTTCTTACTCAGAACCCCGGCACATGCTGGGTGCTCAGCAAAAAGTTTGTCAAATACATCAATCAGTAGCTCGGAAAACTGACTTTGCCTACAAGGTAAATGGTGATGCTGTAAACTGAGATGGTGAGGGGGGAGGACAAGCTGTGTTCAGCTTAGGTCTTGTTGAATTTCAGTTCTCTTCATATGTCATCCAAGTACAGATAGATCAGTTTGTTATTCACACCATAGACAGTTAATTGATCCAGGAAAATTCTGTAGATACAGATGGACTATCCTGAAATAAATATGGGAAAGCAGAGGAACTAGAATAACAAAATTTTGGAAATTAAGAATCAGGTGTGAGAAATCAATCTCTCCAATGTCAGGAGCTCTAGTAGTCAGTACTGTGTCATTGCTGTACGTGTAGAAACACAGATCAATGAAACAGAACAGAGAACTCTGAAACAGATTCACACAAATAAGCCCAACTAATTTTTAACAGAGGCCCCAGAACAATTCAGTGGGAGGAAGATAACCTTTTTCGCAAATGGCATTGGAGCAATTGGACATCACACATCCAGATACAAGCTTCAGGCTGTGTCTTACAACTTATACAGAAATTCACTCAACATGGACTACAGTTGTAGTTTAGTCACTCAGTCGTGTTCGACTCTTTGCAGCCCCATGGACTGCAGCATCCCAGGCTTCCCTATCCTTCACCATCTCATGGAGCTTGCTCAAACTCACGTTCATTGAGTCAGTGGTGCCATCCAACCATCTCGTCCTCTGGACTAGAGTTAAATATAAAATGTAAAATTATAAAAATTTTAGGAAAAAATTTAGGAGAAATCTTTGGTAGATTTCCTAGAGTTGATGCCAAAAGCATAATCCTTCAGGGAAATATTGATAAATTGAACTTCATCAAAGTTAAATACTTTTGCTTCGTGATAGACCCTGTTAAACAGACCAGCCAATGTAGGAGAAACAGGTTCGATTCCTGGGTCAGGAAGATCCCCTGGGGGAGGAAATGGCAACCTACTCCAGTATTCTTGCCTGGGAAATCCCATGGACAGAGGAGCCTGGTGGGCTACAGTCCATGGGGTCACAAAAGAGTAGATACAACCTGGCAACTAAACAACAAACAAGACCCTGTTAGAAAAAAGAAGACCAAGCTACAGAGTGGCAGAAAATATTTGCAAACAACACATCTGACAAAGGACTAGTATTTAAGATATATATTCTAAAATATGAAACTCAGAAGGAAAACAATTCAGTTAGAAAACTGGGAAAAGAACAATCATATCGCTGAGAAGGATATGCAGGTAGCAAGTGAGCACTTAAAATATGTTCAACACTTGCCGCAGGGAAACCCTGTTAAAAGAACCATGAGCTACTGCAACACACCTGTCAGAGTGGCTAAACAGAACGCCACCGAGTGCCGGTTCGGATGTGGAAAACCAGGCTCACCCAGACAGCGTGGGGAGGGATGTTAAACTGGCCGTTTCTTTAGGAGCCAGATGTGCATATGGCACAGTAATGGCAGTCCTTGGCTCTTATCCCGGAGAAGTGAAGACTTTAAGTTCACAAAGAAATCTGTACATGGGTATTTACTGTGGCTTTGTTTGTGATAGCCCAAACCTGGAAAAGAGCCAGGTGTTCTTCTGCAGGTGAATGGCTGAACAAATATACATGGCATCTGTGTCCGGAGCACGACTCCGCCATAAAGACGGAAGGACTGCTGACAGACCCCGGCCCCGGACGGCTCTGCAGAGTCCTGCCGGTGCCGAGTGGGCAGCTCGTCCCAAAGGCGTGGGCCGCACGGCTCCATTTGTGCAGTGCTCTTGACGCGGCTGAGTCACGGAAATAGAAAGCAGGTTGTGGGTCGCCAGGGGTTAGGAGGCGGTGGCTGTAGAGGCAGCAGGAGGGGTCCTTGTGAGGGGAGGCCCTGTGTCGGTGGCACAGCGTGACCGTTGCGGGTGCTCAGGGGTGGCGACGTGGGAGCTCTTTGAATTCCTTACTGCAGCTGCGTGCGAAATCACCATTGCTGTTCTGTCTCCCAGTTGTGTGCGACTCCTTGCGACCCATGGGCCACAGCCAGCCAACCTGCCTGTCCCTCGCCATCTCCCAGAGTTTGCTCAAGTTCATGTTCATTGCATTGGTGATGCCGCCCAGCCCTCTCATCTCCATTGTCTCCAAGTAAAACGTTTAAAAAAGTGAACCCCTCAGGTGCGTGGTGCTGTGCAGAAACGGCCGCAGCCAGGCCTTGTGTCGCGCTCCGGGGGCAGCCAGCCGCCAGTTACCCCTGGAGCAGGGTGGCGCTGCACCTGGGCTGTGCGCGCTGACCTGGCCGGGGCGGCCGGCCCAGGCGGCCGGGTGCTGAGGCGGCTTCCGTTATGGCAGGCGACTTTGCAGCGGTTCCTGCAGCTCTCCGTGTGTCGGTGTCCTCACCTGTGAAATGGGGGTGACAGAGCCTGAGCTTCAGGGCTGTGCTTGTGGTTAGTACAGATACTCAGTGAGCTTGTAATGTGCTTAGGGTGGTGCCTGACGTATAAACTCTGCTGGAGAGTTTGAGGGTGCTTGAGATGAGAGCTGAAGGGCGCATAGGACTGTCACCTCCGTGACGAGGGGAGGGCCCGTTCCAAGCCCAGGGAGCAGCTGAGCCTGGGCAGGCACCGGGGCAGCCTCCTAGGGCCCAGAGGAGGGTGTGTGTCTGGGAGAGGCCTGGCTGCACGGGCTTGTCTGCTGTTGAAGACTTTGCTGGCAAAACGTGGTGAGAAGTGATTATGGCCTTAATCCATTGGTGATGCCGCCCAGCCCTCGCATCTCCATTGTCTCCAAGTAAAACGTTTAAAAACGTGCACCCCTCATAGGTGCGTGGTGCTGTGCAGAAACGGGCGCAGCCAGGCCTTGTGCCGCCTTCCGGGGCAGCCAGCCGGAGAGGTGAGCGTCAGGCCTGCCCTGGGGAAAGGCTGGAGAAGAGGTGCGCGGGCCAGGGTGGCGGTGTGCGGTCACTGAGCAGGTCCTTGCTGCGCACCGGTTTCCTCCCTGGGGATTTTTCTCGGATGAGCTCTACTCTTCATAGCTCTACAGGAGTATATTCGCAAGTCACTGTGTCTGTTAAAATGATTTGAAATGGTTTAAAATATGTTTTTGACGGTTTAAAAGGAAAAATAAGACTGTAGTATTCATTTTTTTTATATGCAGAATTTCAGTTGCTGTATTACGGTTTAAATAGCCTTTTGTGATCAAGCCTGGGGATGGAGTTTAGAACCTAAAGCCGTTTAACACTGGTGTCCACATTCCTTCTGTGTACTTACTTTATGCTTTCATAGATTCTTGACTATTTTATAGCAGTGTTGTGCAATAAAAATAGCTGTGCTGCAAATACAAGCCACATGTATAACTTCCAATTTCTTAGTAGCCACATTAAAAAGAAAATGGTGAGATTAATTTTAATGATATATTTTGTTTAACCCATTATATCTCAAGTATTATTCTGCACACATGTGTGTGCTTTATATGACTCTGTGACCCCATGGACTGTAGCCTGCCAGGCTCCTCTGTCCATGGGATTGCCCAGGCAAGAATATTGGAGTGGGGAACAAGAAAACAATACTGGAGTGGGTTGCCATTTCCTCCTCCGGAGGTTTTCCCTGACCTAGGGATGGAACCTGTGTCTCCTGCATTGCAGGCAGATTCTTTACTGCTGAGGGACTGGGGAAAGCCCATTTGTTTCATCATGGAATCAATATAAAATTATTAATGAAATATTTGGCATTCCTTTTGTCATGAAATCACAGGAATCCAGTAGATACTTCATCTTAGCGCCATGTTTCAGGGCTAGTGGCTGCTGGTCAGACAGTTCAGCTCTACAGGTTTCTGGGTTAATCAGAATAGTTTTTTAAAGTTGTTGAATTTATAGAAATAGGAACCCACACAGACCTGATTTTAATAAACTTTGAAACAGAGTTGGTTGCTCTTTTTACAGAGAAAGCTGTGAAGTTTAGGTGTACCAGAGGTGTTCGTGAAATGAAGTTTTATAAACACTGTGAAAGGGTTAAGTTACAAGTTATCACTAAGTGTTTTCGAGGGACTTCCAGGGACAAAACGGAGGAGCTGTGTTGGTACTTGCTGATGGAGGGCCCAGGACACAGTTTTACTTTTGCGCAAGTTCTCAGTGATGGACGGCCTCTAGCAAATTAATGTCCATTGACGTATGTTATCACAAGTATTAAGCGCTTACAGTGTGACCATCACGTGACAAAGTGAAGAATAGTGTCTGTGTTCTTTGCAAAACCTTAGTGTATGTGCTTTGCTGCATCAAAGTCAAAATGACTTTTGAATTGTTAATGCTTATTTTTTAAAAAAAAAAAAACGTTTTAGTTAGCCACAATATTGAATTTGATCACCTTTGTGGACACTGCAAAGTTCTTAGCATGAACAGTTGCTGCTGCTGCTGCTGCTAAGTCACTTCAGTCGTGTCTGACCCTTAGCGACCCCACGGACTGCAGCCTACCAGGCTCCTCCATCCATGGGATTTTCTAGGCAAGAGTACTAGAGTGGCTTGCCATTGCCTTCTCCGAGCATGAACAGTTATTTTCATATTATTCTAACATTTACCTTGAAATAAAACTCTTGTTTTAATTAATACATTCTAACAGATCTCTGTATAATAGGCCATCTTTGGTAGAGGTAATCATGAAACATCAGTAAAGTTGCAAAGCAGTAAATATTTAAAATTTTCCTTGTAACTTAGGTGCTAGTTTTTGGTTATTCTACCACGACCAGATTAGCATTGTTGTCGAAAGGCCTGTTTTATTGAACACTAAATACATCTCTCTTTTTTCCTGCTTGATTAAGTCAACAGTCTGATATTTGATCACTGTTATCTGTGTATTATGTTCTTCTTACTGTGTAAGAGGGCTTCCCTGGTGGCTCAGAGGTTAAAGCGTCTGCCTCCAATGCGGGAGACCCGGGTTCGATCCCTGGGTCGGGAAGATCCCCTGGAGAAGGAAACGGTAACCCACTCCAGTATTCTTGCCTGGAGAATCCCATGGACAGAGAAGCCTGGTAGGCTTCAGTCCACGGGGTCGCATAGAGTCGGACACGACTGAGCGACTGAACGGAACGGAACTGTGTAAGATGTTCAGGCCAGAGCTCTCAAGCTTCACCTTCTCTTAACTTCTCTTTAAGTTAGGTAATTTATACATCTTTTAAAAGTTGTTGTTGTTCAGTTGCCCAGTCATGTCCGACTCTTTGCGACCCCGTAATTATTAATTAGAGGTTACTTCTCCCCCACCCTAGCCCCACCTGACCAGAGGAGAATGTCCTGAGGACTAGAGAGTGTCTTGGCCTTCCAGTCTGTGTGCTAGGTCTCAGCGCTGAAAGTGGACCGTGCATAGTTCCACTCACCTTTCCTCATGTGTGCGTTCATCGTGATAGCTGACACATCTCGTTTCACCAGGCTTACTGGATGAACCGCTCCTGCGATTCCAGCTTTCAAGTCCCACCCGCAAACCTTTCAAACCTCTCGCTAGTGTCTTGCTCACTCATTTTGATGTTGAGCTAGTAGGTAGATGCATTTAAAACACCAAGCTATTCAGGAATTACATTGTTCTTAAAGTATGGAGTAAGAGCCCTGAAAACATGTTCTTGCATGTTAATTCTCTTCTGGGAAGAAATGCAAATAGTGACCTATTACCATATTTTCATGGCTTTGAAGCTTTAAATTTTAAAGTGATGAAAGGAGAATGGAATTTTACGGATGTTTAGATGACATTACTTTAACACTAGTATTTGCACCTGGTGTGATATCCAGAAGGGACGTAGTGTCTCCCTTTCATACCTGGTGCTTCAGCCACTGTTCCATTCTCCTGTGGGCAACTTGGAATTCTCTCCAGAGGTGGTCTGTACACACATAGCCAGTTATGTGCTTCAGGCCAGCCTCTACCACAGCCCCCATTCTTTGGGGGGATGCCCCACGTATACCGTGGTTGTCGTTTAGTTGCTCAGTCGTGTCCAACTCTTGTAACCCCATGGACTGCAACCCGTCAGGCTCCTCTGTCCATGGGATTTTCCAAGCAAGAATACTGGAGTGGGTTGCCATTTTTCTTCTCTAGGGAATCTTCCCAACCCAGAGATTGAACCTGTGTCTCTTGCTTCAGCTACGTTGGCAGGCAATTATTAAATGATCCCCAAAGACTTAACCCAATAGAGTTAGCTATTCTTGCAGTGAACAAAGTTAGTATTTTTTTTAATATGAGATCAGAAATTTTCTTTAAATTGTTAAAGTAGATGGTTTTTATTATATGTTGGGAAAATGTTAAAGCCATTTCTTGCCCCCCCCACCTTTTTTTTTTTTTTTTTTTTCAGATAACCAGACAGCTAAATGGAGTCTGAGCAGCTGTTCCATAGAGGCTACTGTAGAAACAGCTACAACAGTATAACCAGTGTGAGTAGTGATGAGGAGCTTTTAGACGGGGCAGGTGTTATTATGGACTTCCAGACTTCTGAAGATGACAATTTGTTAGATGGTGACACAGCAGTGGGTAAGTTTGACATTACAGCTCTTAATATTTGTCATCATGAATGTCTACTGATAGACACTGCTTTATTGAGGTTAAGTTTGGGATGACTTTTTGTTGTTTTAATTTCTCCTTATTTATTTGGCTGTGGTGGATCTTAGTTGCAGCATGCGGAATCTTTCGTTGTGGCATGTGAACTCTTAGTTGCAGCATATGGAATTCAGTTCCCTGACCAGGGGTTGAACCTTGAGCCCCCTGTATTGGGAGCGTGGAGTCTTAGCCATTGGACCACCAGGAAAGTCCCTGTTTTTATTGTAATTGCAGTGATTCATGTAACCATTGTAAAGTGTACCATTCATTGGAATTTAGTCCATTCACGGTATTGTACCATTACCACTGGTGTCTACTTTTCATTTGTTGTTTAGTTGCTCAGTTCTGTCCAACTCTTTTGCAACTCCATGGTCTGTAGCCCACCAGGCTCCTCTGTCCATGGAATTTCCCAGGCAAGAATACTGGAGTGGGTTGCTCTATTCTTCTCTAAGGGATCTTCCCTAACTCCGGGATCAAACATGAGTTGCGTGCAGTACAGGTAGATTCTTTACCACTGAGCCACCAGGGAAGCCCAAAAGAAAACCTCATATACGGATAAACTTAAAAATTTCAGTATAATATACTGCAGAGAGGTACACAACTGTAGTTGAAGCAGAAAAGCAAAACTTATGGGGTATATATTATATATAGAGAGAGATGGAGACATACAGAAAGAGATTTATTATGAAAGATTGGCTTATGTGATGGTGGAGGATGAGAAGTCCCACCAGCTGCCAGCTGCACAGTGGGAGCTCAAGAGAGTTGGTGTTGTGGTTCCAGTCCAGGTCCAAAGGCCTGGGAACCAGGAGAGCCAGTGACTTGAGGCCCAGTCTGCGCCTGAGGGCCCAGGCCCGGTGGTACTGATGTCCGAGGGTGGCTCCAGCAAGAGCAGAGTTTTCAGTCTGCCAGTTCAAATGCTCATCTCTTTGGGAAAGGCCCTCACAGACACACACAGACATGATGTGTGTCTGTAATTTACTGGCTATCTGGGCATCTCTTTGCCTAGCCTCGTTGATACATAAAATTAGCCAGCACAATAATCACCATGTCATAAGCATGGCAATTAATGAATTTCTATGAAGTAGTTACACTCATAATACCTCAATTAAGAAATAAAACATGACCAGTTTCCCAGTAATCCGCCCATGTTCCCCCTTCCAGTTTCAGAGGTAACTGTTATTTTGATTTCTGTCAGTACAGATTACATTTGCAGGTATTTAAACTTTATATAAAAGGATTTATACTATATATACTCTTTTGAGTCTGGTGTCATTTACTTGTGTTTTAATTCATCTATGTTGTTGAGTATAGCAGTAGTTAATTTATTTTCATTGCCATGTAGTGTGCCATTTGTAAATACACTTCAGTTTATCTGTTCTATCCATCATATGTTGTGAAACACATATAGGTTTTTTAAATTAATTTTTCTTAGATTTTGGCTATTGGCAATAATGGTGCTGAGAATTTTCAGGTACATATATTTTAGTGCACGTCATGTACACAGCTGTGTAGGATCTATCCCTCAAGATGGCCTCTTAGATGATAGATGTGTGAATGTCAGATCCTGTCAAAGGTGGTGACAGTCTTTACATTGTGTCAGCAGTGCATGAGAGTTCTGCTGCATCACGTCTTCACTGATACCTGATGTTATCAGTTTAACAATTTTGGCTCTTCTGATGTGGGTGTGTAGTCTCAGATTTGGGGTTTGATTTACATTTGCCTAATGGCTTATGAGTTTAAATGCCTTTTGTGTGTTGTTTGGCTTTTTAGATGGTGTCTTTTGAAGTGCCTGTTCACTCATTTTGCCTAAGAGTTCTTTATGCATTCTGATTGAGTCCTTTGTTAGATTTATGTATTGCAGATGTCTTCTCTTGCTCTTAATAGAATCTTTTGATGAAGATGCTGTCAATTTTAATGAAACCCAGTTAATGTTTTCCTTTATTCTTTATACTTTTCCTGTTCTGTGTTAAGATAGCTTCCCATACCTCAAGGTCAAGAAGGTATTCTCTCCTTATCTCCTGGAAGTTTTATTTTTTGTGTGTCTCTTACATTTAGTTTTATAATCTAACTGCAGTTAATTTTTATATGTGATGTAAGTGTTCAGATTCATTTTTTCCTATATGGATAACTATTTGGCCTGTATATTGAAAAATCTTCCATTTTCCAGTGTATCAGAGTGACATGTTTCTCATCTATCATGTGGATGTATTTCTATAGGTCTGCTTCTGGACTTTTTCCTCTGTTACATTGAAATATTTGGCTATATTTGTACCAACACCCAGGTGGCGCTAGTGGTAAAGAATCTGCCAATGCAGGAGACTTCGAGTTTGATCCCTGGGTTGGGAAGATCCCCTGGAGGAGGGCATGGCTACCCACTCCAGTATTCTTGCCTGGAGAATCCCCATGGACAGAGGAGCCTGGCAGCCTACATCCATGGGGTCTCAAAGAGTTGGACACGATTGAAGGGACTGAGCATGCATGGACGTACTGAAACCCAGCATATATATGAGTTTTGTATTTTGCATTGGTTTTATGTAAATGTAATCCATTCATATTTAATGTAACCACTGATATATTTAGGTTCACGTCTACTGTCTTTCTATTTCTATTTGTCACAGTTTTTTTTTTTTCCACCTTGCTTCCTTTGCCTTCCCTCCAGTACTGTTGTGGATTCTCTTATATTTTGATGGGTTACTCTAGAGATTATAGCGTGTACTCTCATTAGTCCCACTATAAACTAGTACTTTTCTTTCTTGACATATTTGTTGTTGTTATTCAGTCGCAAAGTCGTGGCTGACTGTTTGTGACCCCATGGCCTGTAACCTTCCAGGCCCCTCTGTCCGTGGGATTTCCCAGGCAAGAATATGGAGTGGGTTGCTATTCCTTTCTCCAGGCGATCTTCCTGACCCAGGGATCGAACCCACATCTCCTGCACTGGCAGGCAGATTCTTTGCCACTGAGCCACCAGGGAAGCTCTTTGGACATATAGCCGGCACCTATTTATTCAATGAGTGAATTAATTACAAATAAAATGAGTCATCAAGCTTGGTTATATGCCTTCATTTCATTCATGATAGCTGAAGGATCATATAAGTCATTTGACAGAGTTAAAATAGTGGAAGAATTAGGATGAAACTTAAAGTTGGTGGATTCCTTCCAGTTTTCCTGGTTGGGGTGGTATAAATGAGTGCTTTTGCCAGTTCACGGGAAATGTGAGGGCCTTAGGATATTTTAGCCCCATTCCTTCCCTCCTGTTTTTTGTGCTGTTGTTGTCTGCCATTTTAATTCTTTGTATATTTTAAACTGCACAAGAGTGATGTTGTGTCTTGTTTTGATACCTGTTTAGGTTTCGCAACTTTACTTTGTCCGGTGCTCTTTATTCTGTCCTGCATTTTCGTGTTTCTGTCTGGGGTAATTATCTTTCTGCCTGAAGAACTCTCATTAGTATTTAACTGCAATCTGCTAGCAGTAAGTTCACTCAGTTTTTGTACAAGCCTTTGTTTCATCTTTATTTCTGAAGGATATTTTTGCAGCTGTATTCCAGTTTTACATTTATCTTTTTTGAACACTTCGAAGATATAATTCTCATGTCATTTGCCTTCTGTTGAGAAGTCAGTTGTCAGTTGTATTTTCCCCCCACTCTGGCTTCTTTTAGGCTTTTTACTTTGTCTTTGGTTTTTCTGAAACTTAAGTTTAGCATAGTGTGCCTCAGTGTAATTTTCTTTGTGTTTATTCTGGCTGGAGTTTAGCACTTCCTGAATTGTGACCTGTTGTTCTTTTTAATTTCATTTTTGGATGATTCTGACCTGGTGTCCTTAAATGTTTCTAGTATTCCCCCTCCGCTTTCCTTTTAAGACGCCAGTCGCCTTTGTGACATCTTTTCACTTGTGTCTCTTATGCTTTCTTCTATATTTTCTTTTTTTAATTTGGATACTTCACCTTATTGGGGTAAATAACAACGAAGCTGATAGATAGCTGGATTAAGTATTATGTGTGGTTTTATAAGAAGCAGCCCAAAGTGGCTTCACCCATTCGCTTTCCCACCGCCAGTGACTGAGAGCCCCCGCTGCGCCCGTTCTTGTCAGCTTTTGATGCTGTGTCCGTGTTCTGGATTTTGGCTGTCATCACAGGTGTGTAGCGCTATCTCTGTTTTTTGTCAGGTTTTGAATTTCAGTTATCAGCCATAGAATTCCCATTTGATTGTTTTTAAATAGACTTCCGTGATTTCTGGGTATGTGCTTTCTCTCACCTCTGTATTAATCGCCTGTTTGAAAGCTCATGTCTGAGTCTTCTCAGGTCAAGGTCACCTGTGAGTCTGTGTCTTGCTCTTTTCCTCTTGGTCTCCGTCTTTTGGCCTTGACTGCAGATGGGCTCTGTAATTCTTATTGAATGCTGAATGTTGTATGCAAATACTTACAGGTGCCCTGGTGAAGGTGATATCTTCAGCAGAGTGTATTTAGGGTTTTTGGCAGACGGGTAGTCTCGGAGCCAATTGCAATGATCCCATCAAAGATGGAGAGAATTTGCAGCCTGGTTTCAGGCTTCCTGAGGTTTAGTCAGTTTTTCGCTCACTTCATTTTTAGGGCAGAGACCTTGAGGGCCTAGGAGAAAGCCTGGCGTGTTCACGAAGGCTCTCAGTCTCTGTGTGCCTGGCTGAGACTGATGGCGGCTCTGCTCACCGCTCAGGTTCTGAACCGCTGCTCTGTGCTTGCTTCCTCAGCCTCTCGCTCCTGAAGTCTAGGAATTGTAGCTGTTTGAAGAGAAAGGCATCACGGAATGAAGTGTTGGGTCTCTTTCCTCCAGGATGCCGGCCCCTTCGAGTCCACTCCCAAGTGCTTTTGTCTGTGGCCCCGGGAGGCGGGCGGGAGCTCCCAGCCGGAGGGCGCCCTCACGGTGCTGCCGGAAACCGGAAACGAGGCCCACAGACTGGGGCCCACAGACGAGGCTGTCAGGAGCACCTGTTTGACCCCTTTTCACAGTGTTGGCGGTTCAGGTTTTCGCTGCCTTGTATCTTGAATGTTTGATTTAGAAAAGCAACAACAGCGTTTTACTGTTATTGGTCATTCGTTCTCTTTCTTGTTGGATTTTTTTCCCCCTAATTTTAATTACAAGGTTATAAACCAGATAAACACATGTATTCATAATTTGAAAAATCAGGTGAAATTTAGCAACATACCCATTTTTCTGAGTTTAAGTAGCTCCCTGGCCCTTTAAATGAAGCACTTTAGAAACTCAGGGTAGTGCAAAGACATTGGAGGACCAGCTCTTTGCATCTTTTCAGGATTGGTGATCTCTTCATTTATAGTTTTTCATAGGAGAGTGTGTCAAGTGAGAAGGAAGGAGAAAGGGGACAAAGAAGAATTTTCTTTTGTTATCATTATTTTTTTTAACCAGGAAGGATAATTTTCCAAAAACCCCGTCAGTAGACTTCCTCTTCTGTCACTGGCCAGAACTGAGTTACATGCCCACACCTAGACTGATCACTGACTAGGAGGATTACGGACTGGTTAGAACAGCCCTGATTTGTTCCCTGCGGTTAGGCACATTACCAGCCACACAAAATGAAGGTTCTGTCAGCAAGGGAGAAGTAGGAATGACCAGGGGTAAGCAGCTGTTAATGCTTTCCATGCAGAGTATGTCCTCAGAATTTGCCTGGTTGAAGGTGCAGGTTGCGGAACAGCAGTTGACAACTATGTAAGTGTAAACTTGGGTGGTTACAGGTTCTAAATGTTACATCTCGAAGAAAGCGTATTACTGTTAATTTTTGAAAGTTTTTTGACGTGGACTATTTTTCCAGTCTTTATTGAGTTCGTTACAACATTGCTTCTATTTTACATTTTTGTTTTTTGGTCGTGAGTCATGTGGGATCCCCAACTAAGGATCGAACCCACACGTCCTGCATTGGAACGAGAAGTCCTACCCACAGGGCTGCCAGGAAGTCCCCAAAAGAATATTATTTTGATACCTGTTTAGAATTGTGAAGAGCGCTCTAGAACAGGAGATAATGCAGGAAGGCCCAGTTGAGAGAAAAGGGATTATGTTGTGAGACAGCGAATGTCCCTGGTAGGATTGGTGCTAGCTCTTCTTTCAGCAGAGCGGACGTGGTTCTGTTTGCGGGAGCTGGGGTGGGTCATCCTGGAGGAAGTGCGGCCCCAGGGAGACCTCCCCATCTGGGCCGGGACAGGTGTCTGAGGGCAGCAGTCATCTCTGTGTCTGGAGCATGGAAGTGGACCGTGGGGCACGCGGTTGGGTGTTAAATCTTCTTTGACCTAATTTCTCTTTGGAACACCAAAACGTCATCAGTCACTAGAGAACTTTTGGTGTCTGGCTTGTGTGTTGGCCAGGAGCCTCGTGCTCATGGGCTCTCCAGTTGCAGCCCTGCACGTGCATCGTGGCTCTGCTGGTTGCTCGCTGTGTAGCCCCGGCCGGTCGCGTCGCCGTAGCGCTTTCCTCTGACCTCGCAGTGGCTCTCCTGTCTTCTGTGTTCCTTCCCCTTCGGGTGCCTTAGGTGCTGTCCCCCAACTTGACCAGTTTCCTTTTAATTTAGCATGAGGTGAGGTGTTGGGAACATTCCTGGTGAAGAAGGAATTCATAGGGCCTGGACTCCATCTTAGGCCTGTTCATGCTGATCATGCTCGGCCACCTTTCCTATGGACTCTGAACTCTGTGTTTAGTGCCTATAAAACCGACAACAGAAGGATAAGACCCACTCCAGACAGGGAAACCTTGAAGATCGTATCTAGGTTACTCATCGCCTAAGAGAAAACATACACTAATCACCCCTACCTCCAGACAGGGTGTAAATTTTTCTGTATCTGTTGGAGTGTAACCTCGCGCTTATTGATTACTGGCTAACTGTTTGACTGTTTGAGCACATGAGCACATAACACATGAATAGTGGGGTTACTGGGGCTGTATTTTCCTTGGTTTATGTAAGTCTCAAGGAATTTGGAGTGGTGGGTTCAGACACATACACATGGGGTATAAAAGATTTTCACAAATGCTGGTCGGGGTCCTTGGCTAAGAGGAGACTCTGCCTTGGGCCTGCTGGTGTAATAAACTGCACTCCACTATCTGCATTGTCCTTCTGAGTGAGTTTGTTTCCCAGAATGCGTGTCTACAACACTGGTAGTATCAAAAAGGAATATAGCCCTATCTAAAACTAGAATACGACTCTGGACTAGGATTTAGGTTGCAGAGATAAACCACTGTGGAGTCCCCTGACTCCAGTGAATAATCGAGTTACTTACATGTTGCATAGCTCTTGTTTTGAAAATAGCTTAAAGAGATGGACCCATGGATCTCAAAGATGAGATCAGCTTTATCTGCTCACAGTGAATCCTGAATGATACAGAATATGCTGTGATTAAAAAATAGAGCTTATCCATGATGATAATGATGACTAATGGTAGTATCAAAAGTCTAAACTAATGAAAAGCTGAAAAATTAAACTTGATGTGTGTTTAAGTATATTGAGTGAGTCACTTTAGTCTGTAATTCAAATTCTGTGGAAAATGCAAAATTTTTCATTACAAGTAGAAGGAAGAAAGGGCCAAGATTTTGTTGTCAGAGTTATATTCATTAAAGAAAGCCATATGGTTCTTGATTCATTGAAAACGAAACACACAAGTGTTCCTCTGCACAACTGCGCGTTATTCTTAAATGTACTGGCCTCACTGGGAGTAAGAAAACTGAAAACTAGAGTCAGCCACTGTTCAACAAAGTAACTCTCAGTGATTAGTTTGTGTTGATGACGGTAATGAGTTTAAAGTTTAGTTTCTTACATCCCTTTTTATCATGTGTGAAGTGTGAATAGTGTAGCTTATTTGTTGTGTCAAGAGTCCCTCCCGAGTTTCTGGATTGTTTGTGAATAGTAGTGTCACAGTCCACGGGAAAGCGTGTGAGGAACAGAAGCATCCACAGGGCTCACTCCTGACCCCTCCGTGTCTGTTGTTGTTGTGTGGTTGCTGAGTCATGTCTGGCGCCTTGCCACCCTGTGGATATAAAGAACATTAAACATTTGGAAATACTAGATCAAATGTAAGCCGTTTGTTTCTTTCCCAAGACCGTGGGGCACATAATCACGGGGTCTAAATGCAGAGACACGACATGTTAACAGATTGTTGTGTTCTCTTTCACATGTATACCACAAGCTCAGCCTCAGAACTCGTAGAGCTCGCACAGTCGCATAGCACACGGGACTGCAAGGTGGACCATCAGTTCTGGTCTTGCGTCCTGTTCACCTCTGCTAGAACTTCCCTTCCCTTCTGAGCTCTTACAGAGAGTCCAGCATTTTCATTTGAATGGATGTAGCTTTATTCAGTGGAGAATGCAGTGGCACCCCACTCCAGTACTCTTGCCTGGAAAATCCCATGGATGGAGGAGCCTGGTAGACTGCAGTCCATGGGGTCGCTGAGGGTCGGTCATGTCTGAGTGACTTCACTTTCACTTTCATGCATTGGAGAAGGAAATGGTAACCCACTCCAGTGTTCTTGCCTGGAGAATCCCAGGGATGGGGGAGCCTGGTGGGCTGCCATCTAAGGGGTTGCACAGAGTCGGACACGACTGAAGCGACTTAGAAGCAGCAGCAGCAGCAGCTTTATTCAGAATGTTTGTGTTTGGGTCGCGTGTCCCTCTGGGTGGCATGTTCACCACTACTGTCTACACGAGGGATTTCAGGGGAGGAGTCCTGGGCAGTGGAGGCTGAGGGGCCAGTCCAGGAACTGGCTGGCCATTTCCTTGGATGCCTCTCAGGGTTTCGCAGACCTCACAGTCCAGGGTCCAGGCCTTAGTCCTGCAAACCTGTGAGCAGGGCATTAGCTCCGCCAACTGAGCTGTTGCTTAGAAGTGGATTCATATTAACCAGGATCTTAGATCTTGTTAGATGAAAACTGCTAATGTATTTACACTGAGAAATATACTGATGTTTTACTACTTTTGAGAGAAAAGACATAAAGCACCATATAAGGACACACAGAAGTTAGTACTTAACATACGTTTTTGAGAAGGATGGAGCAAAAGGGAAACAGGTTGAAATGCAGGAAATCTAGAGATGAATGTGATCGGTGAAAGCTTAACAGGTACGTACTTTCTGAGGGGAGACTGGGAATTTGACTCTAAGCTTTGTAGTGGTGAGTGAAACTAGGAAACCTATTTAGTTTAAGTGATTCTTGGTGTTTATGAGAGAAAAGCTCAGTGTTTCTCAGCGGATTCCCTGTTACTGATTTTAAGATAGTCCATTTTTGAGTGACATGAGGGAATGATTCCTTTCTACGCGCTAAGTTGATTTTCAGGACTGTGGTTGCAGTAAACAGCAGTGGTTTTCACAGGGCTTTCTTTTGTAATAACATCCATTGACATCACCGGCTTGAATCACAAGGCCTAATTCCACGAGGGCACTGTTACTATATGGTACAGGCATCGATTATTTATGGTGTTCTGGCAGGATCCATAGATATATTTCAGACTGTTTTGGAACAGGTGGACAGCATGGAGTTTCAGAAGTCATCAAGGTGTATCACTATTGTCATTTTATTTTTTTTGCTGGAAGGTTTTATATAACATTACATAGTGATTTTAGAATTATATTTTGGAATTATAACAGCCTTGTACTTACATTCAGCTCATTTTCCTTAAGCCTTTGAAGAGCCTAACACAACCTAAGACTGAGCAGAAGGCACTAGAAGTCCCCTTAATGAAAAGTGGAGGCTGTACCCTGTACTCAGGGTCAGGGGCCTTTCTTAAATCATTTTGTATCTACTGGAAGATACAAGTAAATGATAAACAGAAGGTCCAGAACTTATATTCCATGTGACAAGGTCACAATAATTGCAGCTATGGTAAATTTGAAAGGGAGTAGCTACCCGTAGACATTTTAAAAAGAAAAAAGGTAAAACATTCTCTCAGGTATCCACACGGAGAAGGCAATGGCAAGCCACTCCAGTACTATTGCCTAGAAAATCCCATGGATGGAGGAGCCTGGTAGGCTGCAGTCCGTGGGGTCGCTAAGGGTCGGACACGACTGAGCGACTTCACTTTCACTTTTCACTTTCCACTTTCACACATTGGAGAAGGAAATGGCAACCCACTCCAGTGTTCTTGCCTGGAGAATCCCAGGGACAGGGGATCCTGGTGGGCTTCCGTCTATGGGGTCACACAGAGTCGGACACGACTGAAGTGACTTAGCAGCAGCAGCAGCAGCAGGTATCCACAAAATGCCTGGCTTTGACTAATGACTCAAGTAATGTCTCTTAAGGCAGTAGTCCTCAGATCTTTTGTTCTCAAGATCTCTTTCTGTTCTTAAAAGATTATTGAGGACTCTAACAAGGATTTTTTTAAATTTAATTTTAATATAGGTTCAGTTCAGTCGCACAGTCGTGTCTGACTCTTTGTGACGCCATGAACTGTAGCACACCAGGCCTCCCTGTCCATCACCAACTCCCGGAATTCACTCAAACTCATGTCCATTGAGTCGGTGATGCCATCCAACCATCTCATCCTCTGTTGTCCCCTTCTCCTCCTGCCCTCAACCTTTTCCAGCATCATGGTATTTTCAACTGGGTCAGCTCTTTGCATCAGGTGGCCAAAGTATTGGAGTTTCAGCTTCAACATCAGTGCTTCCAATGAACACTCAGGACTGATCTCCTTTAGAACGGACTGGTTGGATCTCCTTGCAGTCCAAAGAATGGTCAAGGGTCTTCTCCAACACCACAGTTCAAAAGCATCAATTCTTTGGTGAGCAGCTTTCTTTATAGTCCAACTCTCACATCTATACATGACCACTGGAAAAACCATAGCCTTGACTAGACGGACCTTTGTTGGCAAAATAATGTCTCTGCTTTTTAATATGCTATCTAGGTTGGTCATAACTTTCCTTCCAAGTAGCAAGCATCTTTTAACTTCATGGCTGCAGTCATCATCTGCATTGATTTTGGAGCCCCCCAAAATAAAGTCAGCGACTGTTTCCACTGTTTCCCCATCTATTTGCCATGAAGTGATGGGGGCCAGATGGTTACAATATCAATATTTACCATATTAAGAATTAAAACCAAAATATCAATCTTCTTAAATTCATTAAAAAATAGCAAAAGTACATTAATAACTTTTTTAAGCTAAAAATTAACTGTATATTCAAAAGTAAAAATAAACTGAGAAGAGTGACATTGTTTCATGTTTTTATAACTATGTCTAATGTCTGAGCGACTGAACTGAACTGAATGTCTGGTTTTATAGGAAACAACATCTAGATTCTTAGATCTGTTTCTCCACTAAGCCTAGTGTGATGTGTTGTTTGGTTGAAACATCTGAGAAATATTTAAGAAAATTTGGCTTTATACAAATATTGAGTTGGCCGAAAAATTTGTGCAGATTTTTCCATTATATCTTATGGAAAAACTCTAAACAATTTTTTTTTTTTTGCCAACCCAGTATATAGTTAGATAAAAAAGAAATAATTTAATAGCCTTTTCAGATAATTGTGGATCTCCTTCTTTGATACTACACCCAAACTTAACAGATGGTAATTTCCTAAAGGTTAATTGCAGTATGGCAACTGAACCCATAGTGATGAAAGTTTTGTGTTGTGTTAATTAAAATCCATGAGCCCATCTTGTGCTTTGAGTGGCTCTGTCACCCATGCATGCATTTATAGTGTGCATAGCGCTCAGTCGTCTCTGACTGTCTGAGCCCGTGGACTGTGGCCCACCAGGGTCCTCTGTCCGTGGGATTCTCCAGCCAATGATACTGGAGTGGTGGAACTTCCCTGGTGGTCCAGTGGCTAAGAAACTGAGCTCCCAGTGCAGGGGGCCTGAGTTCAGTCCATGGTCAGGGAACTAGATCCCCTGTGCTGCAACTAAGATCCAGTGAAGCCAAATAAATAAAATTTAAAAAAGAATGCTGGAGTGGGTTGTCTTTTCCTTCTCCGGGGATCTCCCTGACCCAGGGGTCAAACCCAAGTCTCCTGCATCTCCTGTATTGGCAGGTGGAGTCTTTACCACTGAGCCAGCTAGGAAACCCCTATAATATGCATTAGTCATTTGGAAGTTGTCACTAGTTTATTAGTTTACTAGGGCAGCCTTAACACAGACTGGGTGCCTTCAACAATGGAAATTAACTTCCTCACAGATCTGGAAACTTCCTCACAGATCTGGAAAGTTCCTTACAGTTCTGGAAACTTCCTCACAGTTCTAAGAGGCTGCAGACCCGAGACAGGTTTTTTGCAGGGCTGTCATTTTCTTCTGAGGCCTCTGTCCTTGGCTTGTAAAAGTGTCTGTCTTCTCGTGGTGTCCTTACTTGGTCTGTGTATATCTGCGGCCTAATGGCCTGAGTTTACTAATCCTCCTGGGTTAGGCCCCGCCCCAGTGACCTTACTTACCCTGAATTACTCTTATAAAGGTCACATTCTGAGGTGCTGGGGCGGGAGTGGGGGTGGGAGCAGGGTGTTTTCGAACCCATTTGGTGGGGCACAGTTCAGCCCATAACGGATTTCTTTAGATCTTGCTAATGTTCACATTATTTTATTACACAAGACCAGTGAGTTATGTTTTTCAGTGTGGCCACCAATAATCCCACAATCCTATCAGAAGTCTTCACCTGTTGGGAAGGTGTCAGGCCCTCTGGTGAATATACCTTTCCCAAAATTTAATATTTGCTTTTCCTCAAGATGACACCATTGCTGAACAGTCTATGCAAAAAGGTTTTGTGTGTTCTTTCCATTAAAAGGATGTCCACTCAAGAGTTGCACTTTCATAAACCGAATAACTTCTGCTGTTTCATGAGGGGCATCTGTCAGGGAATCAGGCTTTTAGTGTGTAATGGTAATGTGGTGGTAGAGAATTCAGTGCCCACCAGTCTGTTGGTGCCGCTTGTGAAAGTGAGAGTCACTCAGTCATGTCCAACTCTTTGCGACCCTATGGACTATACAGTCCTGGAATTCAGGCCAGAATACATGAGTGGGTAGCCTTTTCCTTCTCCAGGAGAGCTTCCCAACCCAGGGATCAAACCAAGGTCTCCAGCATGGCAGGCAAATCCTTACCAGCTGAGCCACCAGGGCAGGTCTGGGGCTACTTGGATTTGTGCTGAAGGCCAGCCACTACCTACTTCGCGCTGCTCAGAGTAAAAAAGCGAATCCTGTGGAGGCTGAACAATCTCCCTCCCCCACCTCTGTGATTGATGCCTGGAGCCTGTTAATATGTTACTTTACATGATAGAAGGGACTCTGCAATTTGAATAAGTAAAGAATCTTGAAATGGAGCCATTATCCCGGATTATCTGGGTAGCTCCACTGAAATCACAGGCATCCTTAAATGGAAGAGGCGGGAGGAGGAGTCTGAAACCGGGGCTGGCCAGCTGAGTGAGTTGCAGGGAGAAAGCCAGTTCTGACTCCATGTTGGAAACTGTTTCTTTGACTTGCTTTCATCATACTCAGTGGCTTGCCTGAAGAACCCTGCCCCTCTGCTTGGCTGTAAACTAAAGTGTCTTTGTTCAGCTCATGGAGAAAGAGTGTGTCTCTGCCCACCTGTGATAGACGAGATAAACACAGCCCTTCCAAAGGCTGGCCGCCCCCTTGAAGATGTTTTGCTAGACTGAAGACCCTTTCACTTTACTTCCCTACTGCATCTCTTGCTCCTGCCTTTTGACTTTAGTTCCTCATTGCTTCTTTCTCTCTAATCTGTAAAAGAACATGGCTTCCACACCCCAATGAGATGGTTATTTTGAGGCACTAGCCTGCCATCTTCTTGGTCTGCTGGCTCCCCGATGAAAGTTCCTTCCTTGCCTCAGCATTCTCAGATTCATTGGCCTGTCATGTGGCGAGCAGAGCGAGTCTGGACTCAGTGAGACGAGGAAGGGGCCGCCGACCAGAGAAGGAAGCTGAGAACAGCGTGGAGGTGATTCTCCCTTGGGGCCTCCAGAAGGGGCGCCCCCACAGACACCTGGACTGTGCACTTCTGACTTCCACAAGTGGATGAGAACACGTTGTGTCGTTTCAGACCACTGAACCTGTGCTCATCTGTCACCCTTGTGGTAGGTGGCCCACACAGAAGTCTCACCTCAGGAAAAATGCTGCGGACTACCTTGGTGTCTCCAGGGCTCTGTGGGCATACATGACCACACTGTGGGAGTTCTGACTTGAGATAAGCCAGCTACAAAATGCACATCGGGAACTGAGTATGGTGCCTTGCTGTCTGGTATTTTATAAGCTGTATGAATGGAAGGGCTTAAATAAAAAGGGCAAAGTCTGCGTGTATATTGTGATCGCAGTTCTCAAAATACTGAATACACACATGTACACACACCCTGCACACATTTGGTGGGAGATACACCAAAATAGTGATTTTTCTCTGGATGATGGAATTTTTTTAACGCTTTTGCACTTGTTTTTGTTTATTTTTGACTGTGCTGAGTTCGTTGCTGCGGGGACTCTAGTTGTGCTGGTTCAGGTTTCTCACTGCGGTGGCTTCCCTTGCTGTGGAGCACACACTCTCCCTAGGCGCGTAGGCTTCAGTAGTTGCAGCGCTGGCTGAGTTTCACCGTGGCGTGTGGGATCTTCCTGGATCAAGGATCAAACCTGCGTCTCTTGCATTAACAGGAAGATTCTTTACCATGAACCACCAGGGAAGCCCCTTTTTAAAGCTTTCCAGTGTTTTGCAAATTGTCACCAATCTGTCTCAGTTTTATAAAACTGAGCCAGAACTTCCAACTGACTGTAAGGTGTATTTGTCTATATAGAAAGATCGAAAGTGTTTTCTGAACAGTGTGTTTTCTGAACAGTTTAACTTGCTTTATAACTGAAATGTTTAGCCGTATGGCAAACATTCTATGGTGCTCTCTCGCTGGGCCTTGTGAGTGTTAGAGTTGACCTTGTGCCTGGCTGGCTTCGCTCCAGGTCTTTGCACACCTTTCCTCTGCCTGTAATGCCTGTCATTACCTGAGCCTTGCTCCTTAGATTTTACCTCACACCCCTGGAAAGCCTCCCCTGACTCCTCAGGTGTGGGTTAGGACCCTCCTGTGTCATGAGCTACGTTGCTTCTGTTGTGCATTTGCTTTCTTGGCTTTTCTTATTTATTTTGGTTGTAGCTTGCCTTCTTCCTGGACTAAACTTGCCATGTTTCAGTATATTTATCCTACTAATTCATGTTGGCCTGAAAGTCATTCATTTTTCTGTCTGCTTTGTTCTGTTTAGGGCTGATTCATTATGTACTAATGGCATTTCTTAACTCTTCATGAGCAATATTTTTTCTTTATTTCTAAACTTTGTGGCATTGGGATATTAGTCAACTATGGTCAACCATGTTCAGTTCAGTTCAGTCACTCAGTCGTGTCCGACTCTTTGCGACCCCATGAATCATAGCACTCCAGGCCTCCCTGTCCATCACCAACTCCTGGAGTTCACTCAAACTCATGTCCATTGAGTTGGTGATGCCATCCAGCCATCTCATTCTCTGTTGTCCCCGTCTCCTCCCGCCTCCAATCCCTCCCAGCATCAGAGTCTTTTCCAGTGAGTCAACTCGTCGCATGAGGTGGCCAAAGTATTGGAATTTCAGTTTCAGCATCAGTCCTACCAGTGAACACCGAGGATTGATCTCCTCTAGAATGGACTGGTTGGATCTCCTTGCAGTCCAAGGGACTCTCAAGAGTCTGGATGTGGTTTATTTCTCCCTTCTTAAAATGTCTAATTTATTGGCGTACATCCAGTAGAAGCTTGTTAAAAGTGTACTGCTTTATAAAATATCCCTCCTGTTTAACATATTAGCTAGGTTTACTTTATAATGTTTAGGAGTCTTGTTTTTTCCTTTTTTATTTATTGAACTAATATAGGTGTGTTGAGAAAAGTCTTGGTTTAACTGGACACATATGGCGCCAGTGGAGTGACAGGAACTGTTGTATACTCACGTTGTCACAACCGTATCACATGGGTGCCCCAAATGAAGAGTCATCAGGAGGGAAAAGCCACAGGATAGAAGAGGTAGGCGACGTTATATCCGGCACCCTGGAGTTAGTCGTGTCATCACTTCTGTTTCTTATCATTCTTATCTGAAAAATGAGTGTGAAATACCTAGTCTACTCGCCCACCTGAGATGAATCTTGGAAACAAAACAGAACAGTACAGTAGAAAAACTGTAGAGATGTTGCTGTTACACGTGAGTCCTTTGCGGCAGTTTTGGCCTGGGTTCTCAAAGGTTATCTGTACTTAGTCAAACAGCTTACATCATGACATTCACATAGGTTATCCTGGATTCATAATAATCTCATCCAGTTCACTGCAGGGTTTAGTGATGACTCGGGTACCTTGGAGAAGTGCTGATTCTAGACCTGGGGCAGGGAAGATACAAGGGGTGTAGTACCAGAAGGAAGGAAATGCTCGGAAACAAAAAGATCAAAACGGCCAAAGGACCACTGGAAGGAACCTGAGGAGCACCTTGTGGCCAAACCTGGAGCCACTTGAGCACAAAAGAAGGTAGAACTGGGTGATAACCAGAGTGTAAGACCGACATAAACGAGTTTATTTATGCGACATAAATGACAGGAGCTGACGTAAGTGAGTGACGTAAGTGAGTGGACGTGGTATAAGCGGGGGAGAAAAGACAAGTCTCCCGGGCAGTTTCTGTTGCCGCCCCACCGGGAGCGGGAGGAGCTGCCTTCCTCCTTCCTTCTCTCGTGATGATGGGCTGGATGCGGTGACTGACCTCCCGAGACTGGAGCCTGGGATGCGGGAACTCCGCGGTGGAGGGAGCTGGCCAGCACCGTCACACCAGATCCTGGAGGTGCCCACCGCCAGTGAGGCCGTATGGACATTGCGCACCCCCAGCATGTGACGAGAAGGCTACTTGCCTTGTTGATACTCTTTCCAAAGACTCCTAACCCCAGTCTAAGCACAGGAGGAACTGTAGACAAACCCAAACTGATGGGGACAAGGTCATGACCAAGAAGGAGAGACTGAGAAACTGTCAAGCCCAGACGAGTTGAGAGACGCGTTGCCTGAAATCAGTGTGGTGTCCTGGGTGGGACCCTGGGGTACAGAGAGGACAGTGGCAGAGGCTGGTGAAGCTACAGAATGTCTGGGCTTTCCTTAGTGGAAGTGTGTCGATGTCAGTTTCTTAGCTGAGGAAAACATGCCCTGGACACACAGGACATTGTGAAAGTGAAGGGAAAGTAAAAATTGTTCAGTCGTGTCTGACTCTTTGCAACCCCATGGACTATACAGTCCATGCAATTCTCCAGACCACAATACTGGAGTAGGTACCTTTTCCCTTCTCCAGGGGATCTTCCCATCCCAGGGATTGAGTCCAGGTCTCCCGCATTGCAATCAGATTCTTTACCAGCTGAGTTATGAGGGAAGCCCAAGAATATTGCAGTGGATAGCCTATCCCTTCTCCAGAGGATCTTTCCTGCTTAGGAATCAAACCAGGGTCTCCTGCATTGCAGGAAGATTCTTTACCAACTGAGCTATGAGGGAAGCCCACACAGGATATTAACTGGGAATTAATATTTGGGATACTAGTCTGGGAAGCGGAGTGAGAGATGCTCAGGACCTCTTTGTACAGTCTTTGCCACATCTTACACATCCAGAATTAGTCCAAAGTAAGTTTATTTTAAAAAATGAGTCCAAAAGCATTAACTTATAAATAATAAAAGCAAAGTGTGCTTATTGTAGAAAATGTGATTGATAGAAACATGCTAAATTAAGATCCCTCATAATCCTGCTACCCATAGGTAACTGACCTGGTGTATTTTTTTCTAGACTTACTTTTATGTATTTTCCATCCAGCAAGTAATTGTTAGGCTCCTTTATGGGCCAGGCAGCATGCCAGGTGCTGGAGATGGAGCAGTGAACAAGAATGCTGCGAGTCTCTCTCGTGGAGTCTGGGCTCTGCTGAGAGAGAGCACCACTGAAATAAATAATAGTCCCACAGGAGACAGTGACAGTGGTGCTGCGGTGAGCGCTGTAAGGAGGCAGTGTGGGTGTGAGCGCATGTCAGGGAGGGATCTGAGGTGCATCACTGGAGGTGAGGACTGGAGAATGAGGAGCTGAGCAGGTGACGGGGGCAAGGAGCGGGGTGCAAGTGCGGGCACAGTCGGGAGATCCTTGGGAGGGTGGAGTTAGGGGCTAGAGAGGGAAGGGACTGTGGCTGGAGGGGTAGTTAAGCAAGGCTGAAATTCTGCATTTTAAGGTTTTGGGCCTTTTCCCTAAAGAGTGATGGGGGAGTAGTGTGATGATAGTACTTTTAGAAGATTGTTCAGCTGCCATATGTGCAGACGGATTGGAAGGTAGTGAGAGCAGGGAGTGAGTGTCGTAGGTCAGAAGGGAGGTGATGGGTTCTCTGATGGGCAGAGTGACCTGCAGAGCAGATGGAGTCAATAGAGAATCCCAGGTGAATCAAGCCAGATGTGCTGACTTGGTGGGGGTTGGGGGTGAAAGGGAGAGTTCTGTGTTATTAGCATGTGAAGCTGGTAGTGCCATGTACAAGGTGGAACCTGGGACCTTTTTCAGTTAATATTAAAAACGTTGCCTTATGTTACAAAAGCATACCTTAGCTTTAATGGTTGCATAATATTTGAATACATGAATGTGTTCTAAATTCCTGGAAAACGTTATTGGGAGAAAGGCATTTATTAACATTAATGTGTAGTGAATACATTTTGAAAACGGATGGTAGAATTGTTGCTAAAAACGCTAAATGCTGCTAAGATGGTTGGAGTTGGTCAGTTTCTGTAAATAAGAATAACGAAGTTTGTTTGGTATCAGCTGCAGGTAAAACACGTTAATAAGATAATCCAACAGTAATTTTTTAGTAAACTCGGTGTCCTTGCCTGGCAGTTTGTAAGCAGAAACAAATTACTGACAACGTAAGATTATGTTACAGCTCAGAAATCTAAGAAATGTATTCTGAGTTAGAATAATTTGACTATGCTACAGCTTTTCAGAGGTTATGTTTATGCACGAGGTCTTCAGCAGGTGACAAGTTGATTTTAGTTTCATCCGGCATCTCCCGATAACATTGGTGGCATTGTTCTAATGAGTGAGGCATTTGCCTTTAAAGTTGAATTTGGCAACATAAGCTCAACCCTTTAAAAAAACATGAAAAGGCTATATCATGAGTCCTCAGTAAAAAGGTTTTTAGAAATTCTTAAAGTTAATAATAAAACAAGGCCACTATCATTTAATGGCTGTCTCTCAGGAGAAGGTCAAAACTCTTTCAAACACTCCGCTTGGAATTATTTTTAGAAATGAGCAAATAATTCTAGGGTTCATCTGATACTTATTCTAAGCACTGTCATGTTCTTAATACATTTGACACCCTTCAGATTCTGTTGACAGCTAACTTGTAAATTTTCTCTGCACCTGTATCTCCTACCTAATATATGTGGAGTAAGGGACTTCCTGAATTTATGTGCATGGATATGGGTAAGGTCGTGTGTTTAGGGAGAGCTAACCCATACTCCGGGAGTTGGTGATGGACAGGGAGGCCTGGTGTGCTGTGGTTCATGGGGTCGCTTAGAGTCGGACACGACTGAGCGACTGAACTGAACTGAACTGAACTGAACCCATACTGAGTTTATGAAGTGCTGTAATTCAAGATGTTACTAACAAACTAGGAAAAAGAAGTTGGTCTGGTAAAGGGGTGCCTTAATGAAATGAGTCTGTTATACCAATGGCAATCAAATGCTGGTTGGATGTTCTCAGAAAGATCATTGGGAAGATGTGAGCTTAGTTTTGATTATCATCTATGGAACCTGATGATATTTACCTCAGATGTCACCTGTAATTACTGTTAATTGCTCTACAGAAAGAAGTCCATAGAAAGTTACTGAAATTACTAGGTCAATAAAAAATTGTTTAATGTTATACTCTACCTCCTTACCCTAATGTCATGATATAATGAATTACTGCTCTGTGCATGGAGACCATTACTTATGAACTGTTCTTGGGAGAATTGAGAAAACAGTCAGTTAAATCCTGTTTTGTGCAGTGGTTCCAGTTAAGAATTGAAAAGGCTTCAGAAGTTATGAAGTAAACCTATAAAATCATCATTTGAGGTAAATATTAATACCTAAAATCATAGGGAGTCGGTGGACTTGTTTAAACAGTTCTAAAACACTAGCATTTAGAGGAAATTCCTGGAAGAATCTATGCTTAGAACAAATGAAAGTCAGAATAGATTATTATGAACCTGTCAGTGTAGATTATTATGAACCTGTTACTTGTAACTCGTTTGAGACTGTAAATAAGATTTGACGAGAGGGGGTTAGGATAGGGAAGAAAAAAGAATAATAAATCCACACTAAATGCTAATTGGGCTTCCCTGGTGGCTCAGAGGTTAAAGCGTCTGCCTCCAATGCGGGAGACCCGGGTTCGATCCCTGGGTCAGGAAGATCCCCTGGAGAAGGAAACGGTAACCCACTCCAGTATTCTTGCCTGGAGAATCCCATGGACGGAGAAGCTTGGTGGGCTACAGTCCATGGGGTCGCATAGAGTCGGACACGACTGAGCGACGGAACGGAACGGAAATGCTAATAGACTCAGAGATGGCAGGATAAATTTCTAACTAAAAGACTTTTGAATTGTGACGTGTAACACGCATCATAAAGATGAGTAAAGCATACTTGTACCGAATGAGTTACTACACGGCAAGCACTTTTGCAACCTGCTCAGATTAAGAAAATAAGCAGCTTCCTGACCACACCGCTTTCCCCTTCCCGAGAGATAAATACTGTTGTCTCTTTTTCTGGTTGCTTTGTTGCTTTCCTTTATGGTTTGATCGTCTAGGTATGCATCATTGGGATTATCATGCAGTGTGCCCTGCTTTTGAAGATTAAATAAATTGAATCATCCAGTACATATTCCTTTGTTTCTTGCTTTTACAAAGCATGATTTTCAAGAATCTTCGTTGCAGGAAGTAGCTGTTGTTACGTTGCTGTCGACTGTGTCACTCTTATTTGTCGATATACCACAGTACAGATAGATATTCATTCTGCTATTGGTGGATCTCCTAGTTCTTAACCGTTTCTGGTGGGTACAGCCACTGCTGTTTTAAATATGATCCGTGTATCCTGGTGGGTGTGTGCACAAGTTTCATTGGCCTGTGTGTGAACTTGTCAGGTTGTAGGCTTTATTTTTTATAGTGGTGATTCAGTTTACACTCAGGTGAGCATGTATGACAGCTCCACCTTCACCAACTGCTTGGTGTTGTCTGACTTTTGATGTTGTCCATCTGCTGACTGTGTCATGGATTCTGATTGTGGCATTAATTTGCATTTCCTTGGCATCTTTTCATGGTGATGGACTATTTGAAAAAAATTTTTTTGAAGTACCTGTTCAAGTCATTTGCTGATTTTTCTGTTGACCCATATGTCTTAGAGACATATAAACGTTAGTCATTTTCTATACACAAGCTTTCCGTTACATGATTGTAAGTATCTTTTTTTCTGTGGGTGGTGTCTCACTCTCTGTCTTAGTCTGTTTGGCCTGCTCTAACAGAAATAGCACAGACTGGGTGGCTCTAACAGCGTGCATTAATTTCCCACAGCTCTAGAGGCCAGTAGACTCCATGTCTGGTCAGGAGGGGCTGCTGCTGGTTCCTGGTCTGCCATCTTCTCTGTGTCCTCCAGGGAGCTATGTTATAAGGGCACTTATAACATTCATGAGGGCTCCACCCTCGTGACCTAATCATCTCCCAAAGGCCCCACCTCCAGATGCCACCATACTGGTGATTATTTCTCTCTGTATACATTTTGGTGGGATACATACATTCAGTTGTAACATTCTCCTAATGGACAGACCCTTGTTCATCAGATGTTCTTAATTGTAATCTGGTCCTGGATAATAATGTTTTGTGTTATGACTAATGGTCTTTGTGTCTTGATGAAAAATTACCCTGCTCTCAGATCATGAAGATATTTCTCCCTATTATTTTGTGAGAGCTTCATTGGCCTTCCACATTCAGATCTATAATCATCTGAGCAATTTTTGTAAATGTGTGTGGATTAGGGTGTATATAATTTTTTTTTTCATGGAAATAGCCAGTGGTCCAAATACCACTTATTTAAGAAAGCCACTTTTTACCCACTCTTTTATAGAGCCACCTCTGCTATATATCACGGGTCAATATATAAAGAAGGGTCTATTTCTAGACTCCCTATTATGTACTTTTGGTTATTTTCATAGCTTTATGTCAAAAGCACTCTGTTTAAATCACTCACTATAAGTCTGTAAACAGTCTCAGTGCCTGGTAAATAAAGCAGGTCTCCCCTGTTCTTTAAGAGTGTCTTAATTATTCCTGGGGCTTTTTATTTCCATGTAAGTTTTAGCAGAGTTTGCCACAAAAAAGTTTTTTTTTTTTAAATAAAGTATAGTTGATACACAGTGTTGTTAGTTCCTGTTGGGATTTTGACTATCATTTTATTAAGTCTGTAGATCACTTTGAATCTTTCCGGTCATGAACATGATATACTTCTCCATATACTTGTCTTTTTAAATGCCTTTAGTCTTCCTATTGACTTTTGTCTTCATTCTTTATTACACTTGTTTCTAGGTAATTTTTAAATGCTATTGCTATTTAATGCAATTTTTATTTTAAAATTTAACATGCTAACTGCTGGTATATTGTGAATAGTGATCTTTAAATGTTTATCCACTTTAACTCTTACTAATTCTGATGTCTTCTCTATGCTGTCCTGACGACATAGTCCTGTCATTGGTTAGTGGTGGAGCCGGCGTCTGCGCTGCGGTCTTCGTCACCCACCGCTCCTCTCACGGTGGCGGCAGTGTATATGTGCCCAGTGTGGATACTGCATTATGTGTGTCTGAAAGAGGATTCCTTTAAGACGGCTACATCTAGAAAATAAATAATCCCTTATAATCAGGGATCTTGTCTATTTCACACTTTCCCAATTGTTTCCCAATTGTTACATTGAAACTGGTTGATAAAGCCTTTAAATCTTTTAAAAAAAAATTTCTGCAGGTCCATCCCCCCCACCCCTGGTTTGTTTTTGTTTTTTCATTCATTTGTTGAAGAAATCTGGTCATTTGTTTCCCATTTTGGATTTTCCGGATTGTGTTCCTGAGCTCTCACTTAACATGTTTCTTTGTTTTTTTTTTTGTTTCTGGTAAATTGGTAGTTAGATCTAAAGGCAAACAATACTTCTATTTTTTAAAGTACTTCTAATGTAGAGTTTTTTGGGTCCTGTGGGTTAGGAGGGGCTTAAAGATATATATGTGTAGTTATAGCTATATATGTGTAGTTATAATATGTGTATACGTGTAGTGATAGTGTGGGTTATACACTATCCTGTATATACCTGCCTCCCTGATTCACACACCTCCAGACTCCCACATCAGTTTGAGGGTGGAATCAGGGCGCATTTGGAAGTAGAGACACCGTCCCCCTTTGAAGTTTTAAGTCCTTTTACGTGCTGCCAGTTCTTGGTTTTGGTTCTTCAAAGGTTTTATCCTGAGTGTTGACTTAAAATGCACAGTGTGAGAATTGTGGGTTAAACTTTATTTGGGGCAAAATGATGACCATAGTCAGGGAGACAGCACCTCAGATAGCTCTGAGAAACTGCTCCCAAGAGGTGGGAAATGGGGGGGTCAGTATGTGATTGTGGCGGTGAGGGTGGGGGCTGGGTGAGGGTTATCGGCGGGCTCATGGCTAGTCATGAGGAGCAGAGGTCACCATGGAGGATTTCAGTGCTTTTCTAGATAAGAAGAGATGCAAGAAATGGGCTCATAACATCGGCTTCTGAAAATACCTAACTCTTTGAAGACCTGTCCTGCCAGTTTTCCCAGAGCACAGAGTGCTCCGTTCCTGCTCTCCACCCTGAACTCTTTTTAGGGGGTGTTGAAGGTCAGCAGCTGCAGCGGCTCAGAATTTGATCTCATGTAGAGGCAAATGGCAAGTGCCAATTTGTAGGTGATCTAGGCATCCCCCCACCCCACCCCAGTGCCTTGGAATTCTTGAATATGTCTTCTCTTAACTGTAATTCAGGTTCTTAGTCTGATAATACCTAATCTGTGTCAAAGTCCTCTTTGGCCACACCTTCCAGTTTACCTTGTCCTTTTTTCTAAAGTATAATTAGAAACCACCTGAGCCTAAATAATGCTTTTACTGGAAGAGAGTGTGGCAGCCATGGACCCCATAAGCATAAGAAATTTGTTTACTTCTGAAATTCTTTAAATTTTCAGATTATTTAGAAAGATTTATTTCAAAATTAATGACTAATGTATTTGTTTTAAAAATTTTCAACAATGTAGAGCTATATACAGTAAAAACTGAATGTACCGTCAGCCTTCTCACTTCCATCTCATTCTATCCTGAGTGATAACAATTAAGTCTAGTGCATCTCATTCTAAACTTAACTCTATACAGATACACTGTATATAATATATATATACCTACATACAGAAATACAGTGTTCTTTAAAAATATTCATTTTACTCAGGCTACAAAAATGTTTACCCTATGCAACGCTGTCAGTGTATTTTATAGGGAAAGTATTCTTTCCCCTTTAGTTAGTGCTGGCTAGCTGTCATTTTTAGTTTTCTTGTGTGACCAAGTTGTAAATCAGGACAGACAGGTTAAGAGAGTGCCTCCAAATACCAGGAAAACTTGTAGATAGCTTTTCATCTTGTAAAAAGACAAGGAAGAATATAAGTAGTATGAAACAAAATTATTTCTAAATGCCGTATATAATGCATTTTTAAAAGTCTTATAATAGTAGAACTTGACATAGCAAAGTACCAAAAAGGACCAAATTTACTCTTGGTTAATTTAGCAAAGTTGGCTCTTTGTTTAAAAGTTAGATTTCCTTGTTTAAAAAAATCATTTCAGAGGTTGGGGGCTGGGACAGGGCAGGATCGTGGAGGGGGAGTAGGGCGGTGGGTGGGCTAGGCTCTCATGCCTTTCTCCGTGTGGAAAAAAGAAAAAAAAAATCATTTCCAAGAAAATATGAAGAAAACAGAAAGAACAAGCTGCCTATGGTCATATCATAAATGCTAATACCAGAACCAGAGAGAATTAGATAGAACATTCCTGTGGTAGTAACTTGTTTATATTCCTTTCCCAGAACCCTTTTATTCACAAATCCCAAGTGGGGTTCTGTAAGAAGTTATGTCTTTCTGAGGTTCAAACTTTTTATAATAAATCTGATTTAATCTAACTTTTAAAAAGTTCCCAAATCATTAATAATAACTAAGATGTACTAGACAAATGGTTTTTCCAGTAGTCATGTATGGATGTGAGAGCTGGACAGTAAAAAAGGCTGAGCACCAAAGAATTGATGCTTTCTAACTTTGGTCCTGGAGAAGACTCTTGAGAGTCCCCTGGACAGAAAGGAGATCAAACCAGTCAATTCTAAAGGAAATCAACCCTGAATATTCATTGGAAGGACCGATGCTGAAACTGAAGCTCCAATACTTTGGCTACCTAATGCGAAAAACCAGCTTATTGGAGGAGACCCTGATGCTGGGAAGGATTGAAGGCAGGAGGAGAAGGGGACGACAGAGGATGAGGTGGTTGGATGGCATCACTGATTGGATGGACACGAGTTTGCACAAGCTCTGGGAGACAGTGAAGGACAGGGAAGGCTGGTGTGCTGCAGCGCACGGGGTTGCAAAGAGCCAGACACGAATGAGCAACAACTAGACAGGTTGAACACCTGTCTTCTCTTTACTGCCATCTGAGTTTTCTCTTTCCTTCTCTTGCCTGCAGTTCTCATAAAATCATTGTATTGGAGTAGACCTTAGGGTTGGCACATTCAGTGCTTACAAAAACACATTTTACAAAACCCCCAAGTCCTGCGGAACAGCTTCTAATGAATTTTTGTTTAGTGGCATTGCCCCATTACAGCTATTTCAGGAAAAGAATCTTGTAGTCTGGGGAGGAATCACCTGAGAGGCAGCTGTAAAAATTTGAACTCAGCTTAAATGAACATCAGCTTTTTTTTCTTTTGGAATGACAGTTTGAAACGAAACATACTTTGATATGTTAAGTTATACTCTTAAGACTTTTTAAAAAAATGCATTCTGTATGGCATTTATAGGTAATTTAGTTTTATACTACTTACATTCTTTCCTGCCTTTTTATAAGATGAAAAGCTCTCTGCAAGTTTTCCTGGTATTTGGGGGCACTCTCTTAATCCGTTTCGTCCTGATTTACAACTTGATCCCATGGACAGAGCAGCCTGGTAGGCTGCAGTCCATGGGGTTGCTAAGAGTCGGACATGACTGAGCAACTTCACTTTCACGCATTGGAGAAGGAAATGGCAGCCCACTCTAGTGTTCTTGCCTGGAGAATCCCAGGGACGGAGGAGCCTGGTGGGCTGCTGTCTATGGGGTCGCACAGAATTGGACACGACTGAAGCGACTTAGCAGTAGTAGCAGCAGCATACAGCGAAAAATAAAAATGATACTTTTTTTTTAATTGGAGGCTAATTATTTTACAATATTATATTGGTTGGTTTTGCCATACATTGACATGAATCCGCCCCTGGTGTACATGGCATTGAAAAAGACTTTTTGAAAATAAAAATGATACATTTTGAAACGTTCTATAGCCTGAGTTCCCTTATTTCTAAATTTCATAAAATGTCTAGCAAAGAGACCATTAGAGTACACATTGAGGCATATTTCATTAAAGCCCCCAACCTTTTTAAAGCACAACAAAAATCTTTGTGAGGTAGGAAAAGTAGAAGTCAGGAGAGAGGAAAATCTCCCAGCTAGTAAGTCTTTTTTTGCAGTTTGACAACTAGCAAAGTTACCTAGGATGTTAAGTTTCTTTCTTGAACCTCGATGTCTTTCTTAACTGTCTGGTTCCTGAAGGAAGGAGACTGCTGAAGAGGACTAGTAATGGTCCAGTTACTGAATTTTTGAAGCCACAGTAGAAGTCTGCATTAGTACATTTTAGATACGTTAAGTTTCTTTCTTGAACCTCGATGTCTTTCTTAACTGTCTGGTTCCTGAAGGAAGGAGACTGCTGAAGAGGATTAGTAATGGTCCAGTTACTGAATTTTTGAAGCCACAGTAGAAGTCTGCATTAGTACATTTTAGATACGTTAGACTTTAAAATCGAGTGTCTTTAAGACTTTAGTATCTTCTGTTTCTTTATCTTTATGATTCACGTGACGTGGTTACATATAAATTTGTGAATACGGTAAAGTCAGGTGGCCTTTTTAGCGTGTCATTCCCACTTACCTACATTGGGAATGAAAAGGTTCATTCCTTGTGTACACGCATAATTTCTTTGCACAGCTCTGTATTCAGAAATCGAGAAGTAGGTTTCTGTCACCTTGCTGTAGTTGCCCCCTTGCTGTGAAGGCTGTTTGGTCTGTCACCCCTGGGCTTAGTCACCATCATGCGTAGCGGGGCCTGATTGATGGGGAGGCGAGCCCGTCGCCCTGGCAACCGTGGCGCCTGGGTGACGTCAGCCCGCGAGGCTGCGCGCGCCGACAGGTCGGGCATGGCGACTCCCCAACCTGCTGCGGCGGGATTCCGGGGCGCGCGCGGGCGGTGAGCTCGCGAGCTTTCCCTCGGCCGCTTCTTGCGGACCTCGGCCATGGACGCCGCCTCCGACCCCTACCTGCCCTACGACGGGGGCGGAGACTGCATCCCCCTGCGGGAGCTGCACAAGCGAGGTAACGCGGACTGTGGGGCTGGTCCCGGCCGCGGTGAGGCCGCTGGAGGTCCTGGCGGCGGTTCCCTCCGTGCGCAGCGCGGCCGCCGTCGCTGCGCGCACAGGTCCTGTCGAGGGGCGCGGGCGGCGGTGCTTCTCCTTAATTCAGGTGCCACTGGGTGTCAGCTGCTGTCGCTTACCGGGGAGCTCTGCACCCCGAAGGCAGTTCCTAGGAGAAGCTCTACCTGCTTAAAGAGGAACACGTTTTCATGTCAGTATTTTTTATTTAGTGTGCTTTCAGCTGAGTGACTACATTGTCTTCCATAGGTATCTGATAAAAATTAATGGAATGATACCGACATATGGAATCATTTTCACACATCAGAAAAAATAATAGTAGTTTGTAAAAACCAGAAAAGCGCACAGCATTCATGTAAATCTTCGGGCAGGCACTGCCAGAACAGATTGCATGTTAATTAAACTGCCCATTTTTCATTTTTCTTAAACTGATTGTTCTATAAATAGACAGGCAGTTTAAGGAAAAAAATTGAACCTCAAGAAAGATCTCTGAGCTAGATGACTTCCTGAGCCGTATTAGTTTGAATTTATAAACTTCATATTATAAACTCATTTTTTAAAGTACGGAAGTCATGATTTTCCTGAGCGTATTTAGCCTCTTTTATTTAAAATATAGTTTTTATTCTGATAACACCTTCTTTTGGTATTAAGTTCCATTAGGATTAAAAAAAGGTAATATGTTTAACAAATATTTATTGAATTGTGTCTTCTAGACAATATTTTAGGCTCTGAACAGTTGTAACATCCTGTGGTATTCTGTTAATAAAAGCATGCTTGAGAAAATGAGGATCATGTTACATATATTGTGGTTTTCTCTTAGTTACCTTTTTAGGAAAATACGCATATGTATATGTGTGCATCTACATATTTATATATATAAATTATTTTAGAACACTTGGGGAAATACCTAAAAGCATAAATAAAATTAAATTTTCTCATGGTCTTTGCACCCAGAATTGTTGGGATCATTTGTTTTTCCAGTTCTAACATGTTCCTCCTGCTCTCCTTTTTCCTGTGCTCTTATCATCCCTTTTCTGGTAGAAATTTCTTTAAACAGGAAGGGATGTGAATAAATGTGACTGCTCAACTGTCACAGTATTTGCTAATCAGCAATTAAACTGTGTTTTCTTTGAGCTGTTTCAACATACATTTGTTGATTTATAATTTATAATAAACCAGGAGACGTGCGGTTGGGAAATTTAAACTCCCCGTGATAGGCTTGATAGTCTTTACCACAGCTTAGGTATGGACCTCACCTCTGTGTAAGGTATGCAAGTAATAAGAAGTCAGCCAAAGCTTATGTGCAAGTAGGCATGCCTGACATGGTTATTACTAAAATACAAGTTTTTTGTTTCTATTATGTTTTCACAAATAGTCCTTTAGAAATCTTGCCTGAAGTCTGAGTCTCTTCCACTCTTGGCATCGCAGATGGGTTCTTTATCCCTTGACGAGACCTTACCCAGCTAACCTAAGCCAGTGTTTTTGAAGTAGCATTGTGTCATGGTAGTACACATCAGTTGGTTATTAGGTTTACTTGACTGTTTTGTAGTATCCTAGTATCTATGGATAAGAGGTTTTCCGTAATTGATGACCTTTTCTGACCATGGGTCAAACAAAGGAACTGGAAGTGGAGAAACATAAATCAAGAAAAGAGTCAGCTACCCTAGGAGGACAAAATGGCAATGTCCGGAAAGATCTCTTGGGGCTGGGAAAGAGTGAAGAGGCAGATAACCAAAGTATAAAATTGTGAAGGATGTCAAAGCAGATGTGACTGTTTACTGAATTACTGAGTGCTGGAATTAGGAATTACCTGTGTGGAGTAAATTAATGTTCCTTGTCAAGGTGAGATGGTAAATGATGAAGGTTACAACTTAAGTGAATGATATAGAGACTAGAAATGTATGTAGATAAAAAATAGAATAAGTCATTCTATTTTTGATGTATTAGAAATTAAGATGACATTTTAGAAATAGTTATCTTTTGGGATATATTTCCTTCCTATACAGACACTATTAAGTTCTTCCATAAAATGTTTCTTCCATCTTTATCAGGGGGAAAAAACAAACCTTTAATTGTTTTGGATTTGGATTGCTAGTTTTATACTCTGACTTCCTTCCTGAAGTTTAGGTAGTTTGGAGGTAGAATCCTTTTTTATTCTAACAGGCCCTTATAGTGCATTTGATCTTTGGGATTTTTAGCATTATTTGAATACTGTTTCATTCAGAGTTTTTGTTGAGCTCTTTGTCAGGCACTCTCGGGCGCTGGGGAACTGGTGGTGGTGGTATTAGTGATACACATAGTAACTGAGAGTACACACTATTGTGGCGCGAGTGGTAAGGAACCTGCCTGCAGTGCAGGAGACATAAGAGATGCAGGTTCAGCCCCTGTGCCAGAAAGATACCCTGGAGGAGGAAATGGCATCCCACTCCAGTCCAGTATTCTTGCATGGAGAATCCCATGGACAGAGGAGCATGGTGGACTACAGTCCATGGGGTCGCAGAGAGTCAGACACGACTGAAGTGACTTAAGTGCTTTACCTTTATCAGTTCCTTGATGCGTAACAAACCATTTTAATCTTCACAGACTGTGGAGTAGGAACTGTTATAATCCTCATTTTCCTGTTGATGAAACTGAGGTACAGAAATGTGCAAGAAGAGTCAGGGTTTGAAGCAGATGATGAGATTCATACTCTGGTCATAGAAACACTGCTTTGCATTGTGTCCCTGCAGTAACTTGAAACGTGCAGCCTGGTAGGGACGTAGGAAGGCTTCCCAGGTTTAAAAAAACACAGAACCCCGGGGAGTTAATACGTCTCTCAAGAGTGATGCAGACTGCATGTTCTGTGAGTCTGTCGCTGCATGGTGGTGAGGGGGAGACGAGTCTCCTTCTGACGAGTGTGATCAAGGTTGGCACGTCCACAGGGGATTTGATGTGTGTTCCTGGTGGGCAGGATAGGCTAGTAAGTGACCCAGTGGGGCTGCGTGCTGGTTAGTGTTGCTGTGTCATGGGGTCAGTGATAGGAGCCTATAGGAAGGTGGCTGAATGCTGGATCCCACAGGACCTTGAATACCAGATGAACCAGTTTTAAACCGTAAGAGGTATGCCTTTCCTTTCTAAGTTCGAGGGGTTTTATTTTGGGGGGGGGGGTGTATCTTGCAGCATGTGGGATCTTAGTTTCCTGACCGAGGATTGAAGACCCCACAGCAGTGAAAGTGCTGAGTCCTAACCACTGGACCAGGGGGATTCCCAAGTTGGTTTTTTTTTAGTTTCTAACAGAAGTTGTTTCTTGACATCTGTTAGCTCAGAGACAAATTTAAGTAAAGCTTTTTTTCTTCCTTTTGTAACAGATGAATTTGTCCATTTTTACTCCCTCCTGAAAGTATCAGTAGTTAGCATTCTTTGCTCATTATTTGAATATTTATGTTCTGGATGATATTCTTATTGCCATAGGGGTGTTCTGTAGGTTCTTTTGTAAATATGATTTTAGAGTTCAAATCCTTATTGTATGTCTATTGCCTTTAATCTTCTAGGCAACTAGAAAATTAAATCTCTTCTTGCGGATTGGTTCATTGGAGTGTAAATTACAGGAGCAAATAGAGATTTCTTGTGCGTGTTTGTGCTCACTCACTCAGTTGCTGACTCTTTGTGACCCCGTGGACTGTGCCCACCAGGCTCCTCTGTCTATGGGATTCTCCAGGCAAGAAGACTGGAGTGGGTTGCCATTTCCTACTTCGGGAATCTTCCTGACCCAGGGATTGGCCCTGCATCTTTTGCATCTCCTGCATTGAAAGGCATATTCTCTACCACTGCGCCACCTGGGAAAGCCCAGAGATTCTTTTCCTGATGTCAAAAAGTGTTTCTGTTATAATAATATGTGAAACAAAGCCTGCCTTGCAGTTTATTCTGCACACAGTATATGAATTTAAAATCGTCAATAAATGTATTTCATATTACTATGTCTGGCTGTGTTCTCTAAAACTAACTGACACTTGGTATGATTAATTTTATTCCATCTCGTGACTTGTTGTAAGTTAAAAATGCTTTGTATTTCCAGGTATCAAAATGTGAGCAAGTCTCTGGCCCCATACATTAGGTTTATGGTTTTGGCTGTTTGACCAGCATTGAGGTTACTGTTTTGTGCTGACATGAGGCCACAGGAGACTGGTGGCTTAAATTGTATTTTAAAGTTTTGTGTCTGTTTTTTAATAAACATGTTTAATTTATTGTTTTTTGGTAGTCCTTTAAAACCTTAATCAGATCAAGAATGGAGATTCTCTTTAGTTTGTCAGTTTATTCTTTGCCATTCAGTTCAGTTCAATCGCTCAGTCGTGTCCGACTCTGCGACCCCATGAATCACAGCACGCCAGGCCTCCCTGTCCATCACCAACTCCCAGAGTTCACTCAAACACATGTCCATCGAGTCAGTGATGCTATCCAGCCATCTCATTCTCTGTTGTCCCCTTCTCCTCCTGCCCCCAATCCCTCCCAGCATCAGAGTCTTTTCCAGTGAGTCAGCTTGTCGCATTGGAGAGAGCAAATTTCGTGGATTTTATTATTCACATGCTATGCAGATATCTTACACGCAGAGCGAATAAATGAACACGGGACTTGTTTCCAGTCATACAGATGTCTCAATCCTCACTTCATCATCCCTACCTTCAAGAACGTGGCTTTTTATTTTGAGGTATCAGTAGAACTGAGAGGGAAACAATGAATTGAGTAATTTAGCATCGCTACTGACTGGTTGTGTATCTTCTATCAGCTTCTTTGGCATTTGGTTTTAATTTCCAGGTTTTTCAGTTCACATAGATGGCCGCTAAATATGACTGGATGGCAGAACAAATGTAAGGAGCAAATAAATATGTTATCGTATTTATCCAGCGGCTGTTTAATTGACCACCTATTAAGCACTAGCATTGTGCTTGCCATTGCATCTTTAATCTTTCATTTGGAAGTCTGTTAACATTCTGGAACCTCCACTATCAACTTAGAGCATTCACTTTCCCCTCCCGCACCAAACTGACCATTTCTTATCAGTAATGTCACAGAGGGAGGAAAGAAAATGTACTGGGCACTAGACTTCCTGCTCTCGTTTAATGGATACATGATATGGGTGTAGGAAACATGCAGAATGTTAGATTTCTGTCTTCCTTCTTTCATAATTTATAGTAAAAACGCATATGTTTTATGTGTGTGTGTGATGGATAGCAATCTGCCTATGAGGTTAAATGGCAAGGGTCACTGCTCTCCCATCTTTGAGATAATAAGTACTAGGCTTAGTAAACAAGCATATACCTGCTTTAGCATTCAGGACTATTATTTGGATGGGCTTCCTTGGTGGCTCAGACAGTAAAGAATCTGCCTGCAATGCGGGAGACCCAGGTTTGCTCTCTGGGTCAGGAAGATCCCCTGGAGAAGTGAATGGCTACCCACTCCAGTATTCTTGCCTGGAGAATCCTCAAGGGACAGAGGAACCTGGCGGCTACAGTCCCTGGGGTCACTAAAGAGTTAGACAGGACTGAGCGATATGCATGTTATTTGGATATTCCTTTTGCTGAAGGTGTATGATGGTGAAATTTACTAGTTAATTAGTTCAGTTTAAGATGTAACAATTATGTACCGTTTTTAGCTCAGTTCAGCAAATACATATTGAGGACTAGTGGGTGGGAATATAAAGGTTTCTATTGGTGGGAAACCAGGTAATAATGTCTGTATTTCTATTGTTCATTTTTTGTCAAATTACAGGTTTCAGCATGTTGGGTTGTGATCAGTATTTAAAAAAAAAAGAAGGAAGAAAATAGTAAAAGTATCAGAGTATATGCCAACTAGTAAATATGGTAAACTTTGTTTTTACTTAGGGTACGTATCTGTACACTATGTCAGAAATGTTTCTAGCTGTGAGCAAGAAAAATAGTGTGATAACCGGGTTATGAGTAAGTCCCTGTGGAGGGTCAGCTGGCTTGGCTTCCTGCGCCTCAGATAAGTCTGGAGCAGCCTGAGGATGAGAATGGGATGTGTTATTGTCGTTGACCTCTGCTGAAGCACGGGGATTTGAGTGGCAGGACCAAAGCAGGGCCCACGACAACTGTCAACTGTCGCAGCCACTTTGTGGTCTGGAGCCAAAGGCAGAGAGGGCTGGTGACACGAAGGGTCAGTCCTGTTAATTGTCTGAGCTCAGTGCACGTGCCTAAGTGTTTCGGAGAAGGCACCATCAGCAGTCTTAATGGCTTCTAGGCTGGAAAGACTATCTTATTTCTGTTATAGTCTCAGTTATGTTTTTTCTTTTCCACCTGTGCGTTGGAATTTTATTTGCAAAACTATTACCACATCCAAGGTCACAAGAACTTACTCTTCTCTCTTTTTTCTAAGAGTTTAATAATTGTAGCCCTTACATTTGGGCCTGTGATCCTTTTTGAGTTAAGTTTCATGTATGGTATGAGGTAGGTAGAATCCAACTTCATTCTTTTACATGTAGGTAGCCTGCTGGTCGCAGCATCATTTGTTGAAGACTGTTCTTTTCCCCTTGGTGACAATATTTATTTAAATAATAATATAACCAGGAAACTACTAGAGCTCATTAATGAACTTGGTAAAGTTGCAGGATGTGAAATTAATATGCAGAAATCTGTTGCATTTCTCTACACTAACAGTGAAAGATCAGAAAGAGAAATTAAGAAAAGTCTCATTTACTATTACATTAAAAATAATAAACGTACATGAGTACACAAAAAACCTGTATTCCAAAAACTATGACTCTGATGAAGGACATTGAAGAGGACACAAAGAAATGGAAAGGTATACTGTGTTCTTGGCTTGGAAGAATCAGGACTGTCAGAATGACATAGGTTTTGATGATGGCCATCCTAACCAGTGTAAAGTGATCCTCACTGAAGTTTCAGTTTGCTTTCCTCTAATAATTAGTGATTTTTGTTGTTGTTCATTGGCTAAGTCATGTCCTACTCCTGGCACCCCCATGGCCTGCAGCACGCCATGCTCCTCTGTCCTCCACTTTCTCCCAGATTCATGTCCATTGAGTCAGTGATGCTATCTAACCATCTTATCCTCTGCCACCCCCTTCTCCTTGTGCCTTCGGTCTTTTCCAATTTGTGAACGTCTTTTCTTTTGCTTATCATGTGCATATTACCCAAGGCAATGTACAGATTCAGTGCAATTCCTATCAAATTAGCAGTGGCATTTTTCTTAGACCTAGAACAAAACATTTTACAATTTGTATGGAAAGATCCGCCCCCCCCCCCCAACGCCAAATAGCCAAAGCAATCTTGAGAAAGAAAAATGGAACTGGCGGAATGAGGCTCCCTGACTTCAGAGCATATTACAAAGCTACAATAATCATGACACAAGAACAGAAATATAGATCAGAAGTGAAACAGGAAAGAAAGCCCAGAGATAAACCCACTCACATATGGGCATTTATCTTTGACAGAGGAGGCAAGAATATACAAAAGAGAAAGACAGTCTCTTCAATAACTGCTGCTGGGTAAACTGGACAGTCGCATGTAAAATAATGATATTAGAACATTCTGTAACACCAAACACAAAAGTAAACTCACAGTGCCTATAAACTTCTAGAGGAAAATGTAGACAGACACTCTGACAACAGTCACAGCACTGTCCTTTTGAATCTACCTCCTAGAGTGATGGAAATGAAAATAAACAAATGGAGGCTAATTAAACTTAAAAGCTTTTTGCACAGTAAAGGAAACTGTAAACAAAATGTAAAGACAGCTTATGAAATGGGAGAAAACAGTTGCAAATGACAGGACTGACAAGGGATTAATCTCAAATACACAGCTCATGCAACTTCAATATCAAAAAAAAACAACCTGATAAAAAATTTGACATTTCTCCAAAGAAGACATACAAATAGCCAAAAAGCACATGAAAATATGCTCAACATCACTAATTAATAGAGAAATGCAAATCAAAACTACAATGAGCTATCACCTCAGACCAGTCAGAATGGTCATCATCAAAAAGTCTACAAACAGTAAATGCTGGAGAGGGTATAGAGAAAAGGGAAACCTATAGTGTCGATGGGAATATAAATTGACACAACCACTCTGGAGACTAGTATGGAAGTTGCTTAGAAAATTTTTACAGTCCCATTCTTGGGCGTATTTCTGGAAAAAACCATTATTCGAAAAGATCCATGCACCTCAAGGTTCATAACAGCACTATTTACAGTAGACATGATACGGTAGTAACCTCAGTGTCCATAAACAGGTGAATGGAGAAAGACGATGTACATATATACAATGGAATATTACTTAGCCATAAAAGTGAAATAGTATCATTTTCAGCAACATGGATGGACATAGAGATCATCATAGTGAAGCATGTTGGACAGAGACAAATAAATGGTATCACTTATGTGGAGACTAAAAGAAAATAAAATGGGGCTTCCCTGGTGACTCTGGTAAAGAATCCGCCTGCCAAAGCAGGAGACATGGGTTCAATCCCTGGTTCTTGAAGATCCCCTGGAGAAAGAAATTGCAACCCAGTCCAGTATTATTGCCTGAAGAATCCCACAGACAGAGCAGTTTGGTGGGCTACAGACCCTGGGATCACAAAGAGTCAGCCATGACTGAGCAACTGAGCACACACACACACAAAATCATACAAATGAACTTATATACTGAGCAGAAATAGACCCAGAGACACAGAAAAAAAATTATGATTACCAAAGGGGAGAGGGGTGGAGAACGATAAATTAGGAATTTGGGATTAATACACACACACTACTGTGTGTATATATATATATATATATATATATATAATAGATAACCAACAAGGACTACTGTATAGCACAGGGAACTGTATTTTGTAATAAGCTGTGCAGGAAAAGACTCTGAAGAAGAGTAGATACGCAGTGTAACTGCATCACTTTGCTGTGCACCTGAAACTAACACGGCATTGTAAATCAACTGCATTTCAGTACAAAAAACAAAACAACATAAGTAACATAAATATAAAATTGGATTTTCCTGCAGATAACTTAAAAACTCTTTGTTTAGGTTAAAGATATTAATAAAAAATGTGTTTACATTGGAATGCATGAATTTTATAAAGTATTGTGTCTGGGGAGAAAAGAAGACAAAAGTCCTCTCATAAAGTTATTTTTGCAAGAAAGCTCACTCATTGGGTGGTAACTAATTACAATCACTAACAAGTAATCACTGTACTTGCTGTTACTTGAACTATGAAATATTGCTGGTGATATTTAAATTATAAGATGTTCATTTTATGGAAAGGTTGGTCATTTACTATGCATTTTAGAAATTTGTTTTTGTGGCCATACCAGGCATAATGAATTAAGTTATGTTAAAGATCTATAGGATTTTGCTCAGTATACAGTTCTAAGAAGAAATCATTGCTCATATTTGTAATACAGGTTTTTTCTTGCCTTTGTCATATTGTCAGTCTTTTGATTAATATTAATACCATCTGAGTAATATAATAAGCCTATTTAAGTTCCAAAATATTTAATATTTGAGCAGAAACAGGAACTTGTGTTTATTGATTTCCTACTGTTTGTCAGATATAGTATATAATAGTAGGTATTTTACACGGTTTATCTGCAGTTCACATAACCACAGCCTATGGGTAGGTGAAATCGCCTAGGTACCTGAGAGATGAGTAGGTAGTTCCTGCTGGCTTATGTGGCAGCCCTGCGATTTGAATCTAGGTCTTTCTGACCTCAGAGTGCATTCCGTTCGTTCCATCGCTCAGTCGTGTCCGACTCTTTGCGACCCCGTGGACTGTAGCCTACCAGGCTTCTCCATCCATGGGATTTTCCAGGCAAGAATACTGGAGTGGGTTACCCGTTCCTTCTCCAGGGGATCTTCCCGACCCAGGGATCGAACCCGGGTCTCCCGCATTGGAGGCAGACACTTTAACCTCTGAGCCACCAGGGAAGCCCAAGGTCATGGGATTTCTCTACTGGGCCATGCTGCAGAGAAAGTGATCTTTTCTCTAGTTGCCTTGTTTTCCAGCCACGGGCAGTAGAAGGGAGGTCATGGCATCTGGCATCAGACCCCCAGGAAAGCTTCTGTGTTAAACCTGGGAGCTACTGCTTTCAGATCTTGCTTTCTTATACACTCTGAGATCTGGGACTGTCCTGTGTCCTGTTGTCCTTTTGAAGTTCAGGTGTCAAAATGAATAGACTCTTCTGTCTGTATATCAGTGTCAGTCAGTCAGTTCAGCCACTCAGTCGTGTCCGACTCTTTGCGACCCCATGGACCGCAACGCGCCAGGCCTCCCTGTCCATCACCAACTACCAGAGTTTACTCAAACTCATGTCCATTGTGTCAGTGATGCTATCGAACCATCTCATCCTATCTTGTCCCCTTCTCCTGCCTTCAGTCTTTCCCAGCATCAGGGTCTTTTCCAGTGAGTCAGTTCTATGCATCAGGTGGCCAAAGTATTAGAGTTTCAGCTTCACCATCAGGCCTTCCAATGAATATTCAGGACTGATTTCCTTTAGGATGGACTGGTTGGATCTCCTTGCAGTCCATGGGACTCTCAAGAGTCTTCTCCAACACCACAGTTCAAAAGCATCAATTCTTTGGCACCCAGCTTTCTTTTTAGTCCAACTCTCACATCCATACATGACTACTGGAAAAACCATAGCCTTGACTAGATGGACCTCTGTTGGCAAAGTAACGTTTCTGCTTTTTAATATGCTGTCTAGATTGGTCATAACTTTTCTTCCAAGGAGCAAGTGTCTTTTAATTTCATGGCTGCAGTCACCATCTGCAATGATTCTGGAGCTGCAAAAAATAAAGTCTGACACTGTTTCCACTGTTTCCCCATCTGTTTCCCATGAAGTGATGGGACCGGATGTCATGATCTTAGTTTTCTGAATGTTGAGCTTTTAAGACAACTTTTTCACTCTCCTCTTTCACTTTCATCAAGAGGCTCTTCAGTTCCTCTTCACTTTCTGCCATAAGGGTGGTGTCATCTTCATATCTGAGTTTCTTCCGGCAATCTTGATTCCAGTTTGTGCTTCCTCCAGCCCAGCATTTCTCATTATGTACTCTGCATATAAGTTAAATAAGCAGGGTGACAATATGCAACCTTGACGTACTCCTTTTCCCATTTGGAACCAGTCTGTTGTTCCGTGTCCAGTTCTAACTGTTGCTTCCTGACCTGCATACCGATTTCTCAAGAGGCAGGTCAGGTGGTCTGGTAGTCCCATCTCTTTCAGAATTTTCCACAGTTTGTGGTGATCCACATAGTCAAAGGCTTTGGTATAATCAATAAAGCAGAAATAGATGTTTTTCTGGAACTCTCTTGCTTTTTCCATAATCCAAGGGATGTTGGCAATTTGATCTCTGGTTCCTCTGCCTTTTCTAAAATCAGCTTGAACATCTGAAAGTTCATGGTTCACGTACTGTTGAAGCCTGGCTTGAATTTTGAGCATTACTTTGCTAGTGTGTGAGATGAGTGCAATTGTGTGGTACTTTGAGCATTCTTTGGCATTGCCTTTCTTTGAGATTGGAATGAAGACTGACCTTTTCCAGTCCTGTGGCCACTGCTGAGTTTTCCAAATTTGCTGGCATGTTGAGTGCAGCACTTTCACAGCATCATCTTTTAAGATTTGAAATGGCTCAACGGGAATTCCATCACCTCCACTAGCTTTGTTCATAGTGATGCTTCCTAAGGCCCACTTGACTTCACATTCCAGGAAGTCTGGCTCTAGGTGAGTGATAACACCATCGTGATTATCTGGGTCATGAAGATCTTTTTTGTATAGTTTTTCTATGTATTCTTGCCACCTCCTCTTAATATCTTCTGTTTCTGTTAGGTCCATACCATTTCTGTCCTTTATTGTGCCCATCTTTGCATGAAATGTTCCTTTGGTATCTCTGATTTTCTTGAAGAGATCTCTAGTCTTTCCCATTCTATTGTTTTCCTCTATTTCTTTGCACTGATCGCTGAGGAAGGCTTTCTCATCTCTCCCTGCTGTTCTTTGGAACTCTGCATTCAGAGGCTTATATCTTTCCTTTTCTCCTTTGCTTTTCCCTTCTCTTCTTTTCACAGCTATTTGTAAGGCCTCCTCAGACAGCCATTTTGCTTTTTTGCATTTCTTTCTCTTGGGGATGGTCTTGATCCTGGTCTCCTGTATAAAGTCATGAACCTCTGTCCATAGTTCATCAGGCACTCTGTCTATCAGATCTAATCCCTTGAATCTATTTGTCACTTCCACTGTATAATCTTAAAGGATTTGATTTAGGTCACACCTGAACGGTCTAGTGGTTTTCCCTACTTTCTTCCGTTTAAGTCTGAATTTGGCAATAAGGAGTTCATGATCTGAGCTACAGTTAGCTCCCTGTCTTGTTTTTATTGACTGTATAGAGCTTCTCCATCTTTGGCTGCTAAGAATATAATCAGTCTGATTTCAGTGTTGACCATCTGACGATGTCCATGTGTAGAGTCTTCTCTTGTGTTGTTGAAAGAACATGTTTTTTATGACCAGTGCGTTCTGTTAGCAGAATTCTATTAGCCTTTGCCGTGCTTCATTCCGTATTCCAAGGCCAAATTGGCCTGTTAATCCAGGTGTTTCTTGACTTCCTACTTTTGCGTTCCAGTCCCCTATAATGAAAAGGACATCTTTTTTGTTAATTCTAGAAGGTCTTGTAGGTATTCATAGAACCATTCAGCTTCAGCTTCTTCAGCATTACTTGTTGGGGCATAGACTTGGATATCTGTTATGTTGAATGATTTGCCGTGGAAACAAACAGATCACTCTTGTTTTTGAGATTGCATTCAAGTACTGCATTTTGGACTCTTGTTGACAATGATGGCTAGGGTTTATTTCTTCAGGAGGTCGATTCTAAAGAGAATGGCGAGCTGGGGGGTGAAGATTCTTTGACTGACTCTCCCACCAAGTCTACATGCCCTGAGGAATAGAAGTTTCCTAAAAATAATGGGTTCTTTTTCAGAAAGAAGGGGGAAGGGTTTCGAGGTGGGCAGAGACAATGAGACTCCATCACACAGATCCTAACCTGAGGACAGTACTGGGTAATGTAGTTATTTTCAGTTTGGAGGTACATCTGGTTGTTAATGTTGAATATCTGGACATAGGGTTGGGAAAGAAGGTTAAGAACAAGAAAAAGGTTAACATTTTAAAAATTAGTTGGGAAAGAGGATGACTAAGTAGGTGTACATATGTCCATTATATATGCTGTTTGTGATGCAAACTAACCTAAATGATAGTGCATCATAGCAATTAAATATAGCCGTCTGAAGTCCGTTGAAAATGATGTGCCGATGCATTTAATGACCTGAAATGGTTTTTACAAAGTTTCTTGAGTTGTGAAAACATGCTAAGTAATGGAAAGCTTATAAACACATGTGGCTAGTTTGATTTTACCTTTTTGTCTTGTAGAAAATGTGGAAAGCTGAAGCCAGTTGCCAGTTTAACTGTTTTAGTGCTCTTGTTTGCTCAATTCCCTCTCCTTGCTTCCCCCGCAAACCTTACCTAACTATAGAGACTTGCTACTTCATCTGTTCTCTTTTCAGTCCAAGGCTTATTGCAGAAACTCCGTTTTACTTAAAACATTTTGAAGCCCAGAATCCCATTGCTTACAACTCACCATGTATTGCCTTTTAAGATTTTGCCTGTTCTTTTCGGTTTCAAAAGCCTGAGTTTGAAACGCAGAAGCTGTAGTGCCAAATCTTGTTCTCTGACTTTCCCTGTGGGGGGTGTTTCCTGAGTGGCGGCGGTGGGGGGGGGGGCGCATGCGCACAGCGATGAGCAGATGCTGGTGGACAGAGAACTGTGATTGTCTCCAAACGCTGTTCTGTGTGTCTGTGCTGCCGTCTGCAGCAGGGAGCCGGCATGCGCTTGGAGAGGCGCCCAAGGAAATGGTGCCACTGGGTATTTCCCCCGCTCTAAGAGGACTTGTTAAGGAGGGCAAGGAGAGGGCTTATGAGGGAGTGCGGCCTCTCCCCTGGATTTGGAAAGCCCTGTTATCATTTCCTAATCTCCAGTCCTTGAAATACTATGTTAGGACAGAAAAGGAGATGCACTTTGCCTGTGGGAGCGCTTTCACTTGTTGTGGCTGGGCCGCTGAGGTGTGTGCCGTATCACGCGTGAAATGGAGTGGGGCGATGATGCTGGTTGACCTGCACTCCTGCTTACAGAATGTTATTAACAGAAATGTAAGTGATTTGTGTTTGTCTCATTTTATCATCTGTAAGGTAAACTTTAAGTGAAATCTAGGTTGCAGTGAACTGTACACAAAGAAATAATAATTAGGAATATTTGAAAACCATTGTTACTGTTCGGAAATCGTCTTTGAAATTACTGTCAACATGCAATGATGCATAGGCATTTCTGTGATCCTGTGAGAAACGAATGTTCCCTACCCAGTTTAGAGTAGGACCCAGTCTTCCCTATTCTTCTTTGAACTACTCAGATTTCCATTTTTGGAAGAACAAACTAAAAGAAAATGTGTGAAATGATGTCACACACATACTGAAGTAAAAGTTTGAACCCTCACCCCCCTTTTTTTAAATATCCAGGTTATTCTTGATCTAGCAATCCTAAAGCAGACTTTAAATTTTAAAACTACGTTAATTGATTTTGCATTCAATATGACAGATTTTTTTTCAGTTGTCAGTTACAACTCAGTAAGAAACAGAATGAAAGGAGAGAGGTTAAAGCCAGATTGGACTGTCTGCCTTTCTCTGGAGATGCCTTTTCATCATGTTTATCAGAGCCGAAGAAATACTCTAGTCAACTAGCAAAAAGCTTTCATTTTCATACAAAATCGATCTTGGTTAATTCGAAAACCAGTTTGATGTCAAGAGTCACAGAAGGACTCAGACTTCTTTTAGGAATAATTAGAGGGGAAACAGTGAATCTAAGCAGATAAACATGTGGGCTCCCCTAAAGCAAGAAGACCCGTCAGGACCTCTCCTGTATACTGTGTCCGGTGGAAGCAAATAGGCCTGAGGGGACAGCCTGACCTCCCAATAGTCGGCCAGGCACACAAACTGACAGGCGAATTCCTACCTGACACATGCCGTGGCAGCCCCAGAAGTGTCAGGGGATGCCCCAAACATGAAATGTTGGTGCATGGGGTCCCCTGGTGTGAAAAGCTCGAATGCTTTATTTCTGATTTTCAGGAATTTTTAATTACTGTGCAGTTCTGTATGTTCGATGTCAGGGTAGTTTCTACAGACTAGTGACTGGGAAGTCACTGAGGCAGGACACACGGCTTCTGTGAATGTGTGGGGAACTAGGCCTGTGCTGTCCCCGAAAATAAGAACACTGGTCTCTGCTCTCTCCTCCCTAGTTCAGAAGCCTGCTGGGGATACATGCTATGTTTGCTTAGTATCTTCATGCTGCTGGGAATTCGTAGCCTGCGGCTACTGACTTACTATATGGATACATGTTAGGTGGTACAGAAATTTTGCTTTTGATTTTTTGTGTAGAATAGAAATAATTAAAATCAGTAATGCGTGTCTCCATCTCTACCCAGATAAGAGCAAATAGGGGCAAAGTTTGAAGTTTGCAAAATTTTTCACAGTAAACTTAAACATTCTTTTTAGTTTAATTTCAGACTTAGAGATGTTGAACAATAGTGCGAAGAATCTCATAAGCCCTTCCCCTAGATTCCTGAGTGTTAACATCTTACGTCACGTTTCCAGCCTGCCTTTTTCTCTCTGTTGTGTGTGCTGTTCCCTGTCACACTTTGCATGCACTGTTAATTGTACATATGGGATGCACCATGTTCTTCCTTCCTGAACCCTATAAGGGTAAGATGCAGATGTGTCCGAGCTTCCCAGGTGGCTCCGTGGTAAAGAATCCACCTGCAGCGTAGGAGACGTGGATTTGATGCCTGGGTCAGGAAGATCCCCTGGTGGAGGGGATGGCAACCCACTCCAGTGTTCTTGCCTGGAGAATCCGATGGACAGAGGAGCCTGGAAGGCTATCTTTGGGGTCACAAAATGTTGGACTCGACCGAGCATGCGCACATGCAGATGTGATGCACTGTAACCCCTAAATACTTCAGTGTGTGTTTCCTTATGAAAGGATATATAGCTTGTCCATAGCTTCAGTAGAGTTTTGAAAATCAGAAAATTGGCATCGATACTATTATTCCGTTTTTATTCAGACGGTTCTCCAGTTTGCTGAGTGTCGCCCTATGCTTGTCCCAGTCCTGCACTGCCCATCCCAGGCACGGATTGAGTTCGGCTGCGCTTCTCTGTGGTCTCCTTTTATCTAGTGCAGCTAGTCTTTCGTGACTGACATTTTTGAAGATCGCAAGCCCCTTGTAGAATTTCCCTCAGTTTCAGTTCGTTTTGTTAATGCTTTGGGGGCAGACTACCCCAGACGTCTTCCTGAGTGGTATCATAAACGCTTTGATGCTTCCCCCCAAAAACATCTTCAAAACGACATTTTTAATATTATCATATAGAAGGTGGAGCTAGAGATGCTGAAATTTGTCAAGGTATTATAAATGCTGTCATTGTTTTTACTCTGCAGTCGCTTTTTCTTAAGAAAATTTATGGCCTTTCAGTTAGTTCCGACAAAGTAGACATCACTGCATAAAATTAGGATGGGGGAGAAAGACCTGGAGCATATGGAGGCCGCAGTGGAGGGCTCAGGGCCTGTGTTCTGCGTGAGCGGGCGTGGGCCATTGAGGGGCTGGGCCTTTAAACCCTTAGCCAGAGTGATAAATTATTTATCCTGGAGTGCTTCTGCCAAAACACTGAAGTCAGTAAACTGCTTTCTGTCCTGTTAGAATCTTACACCTCTCCAGGCCAAGCATTCAAATGTTGTAAGTGGAGAGGAAAGAGGGAACTCTGTTCTACCTGGTAGAAGTAAAGAAACCTTAAGTTCATTGTAGAATATTCAGTATTGTTGTTTCGTTGCTCAGTTGTGTCTGACTCTTTTGCAACCCCATCTGGAGCCCTGCCAGGCTCCTCTGTCCATGAAATTCTCCAGGCAAGATTACTGGAGTGGGTTACCTTTTCCTCTTTCAGGGATCTTCCCAACCTACAGATCAAATCCGCGTCTCTAAACAGATTATTTACTGCTGAGCCACCAGGGAAGCCCAATATTCAGTATTCAGTTCAGTTCAGTTCAGTCGCTCAGTCGTGTCCGACTCTCCGTGACCCCATGAATCACAGCACGCCAGGCCTCCCTGTCCATCACCAACTCCCGGAGTTCACTCAAACTCTTGTCCAGAGTCGGTGATGCCATCCAGCCATCTCATTCTCGGTCGTCCCCTTCTCCTCCCGCCCCCAACCTTTCCCAGCATCAGAGTCTTTTCCAGTGAGTCAACTCGTCGCATGAGGTGTCCAAAGTATTGCAGCTTCAGCTTTAGCATCAGTCCCTCCAATGAACATCCAGGATTGATCTCCTCTAGAATGGACTGGTTGGATCTCCTTGCAGTATAAGGGACTCTCAAGAGTCTTCTCCAACACCACAGTTCAAAAGCATCAATTCTTCGGCGATCAGCTTTCTTCACAGTCCAACTTTCACATCCATACATGACCACGGGAAAAACCATTGCCTTGACTAGACGGACCTTGGTTGGCAAAGTAATGTCTCTGCTTTTTAAAATACTATCAAGGTTGGTCATAACTTTCCTTCCAAGGAGCAAGCGTCTTTTAATTTCATGGCTGCAATCAGCATCTGCAGTGATTTTGGAGCCCAAAAAAATAAAGTCTGACACTGTTTCCACTGTTTTTCCATCTATTTCCCATGAAGTGATGGGACCAGATGCCATGATCTTTGTCTTCTGAATGTTGAGCTTCAAGCCAACCTTTTCACTCTCCTCTTTCACTTTCATCAAGAGGCTTTTGAGTTCCTCTTCACTTTCTGCCATAAGGGTAGTGTCATCTGCATATCTGAGGTTATTGATATTTCTCCCGGCAATCTTGATTCCAGCTTGTGCTTCTTCCAGCCCAGCGTTCCTCATGATGTACTCTGCATATAAGTTAAATAAGCAAGGTGACAATGTACAACCTTGACGTACACCTTTTCCTATTTGGAACCAGTCTGTTGTTCCATGTCCAGTTCTAACTGTAGCTTCCTGACCTGCATACAGGTTTCTCAAGAGGCAGGAGATTCCCATCTCCTTCAGAATGTTCCACAGTTTATTGTGATCCACACAGTCAAAGGCTTTGGCATAGTCAATGAAGCAGAAATAGATGTTTTTCTGAAACTCTCTTGCTTTCTCCATGATCCAGCGGATGTTGGCAATTTGATCTCTGTTGCCTCTGCCTTTTCTAAAACCTGCTTGAACATCTGGGAGTTCACGGTTTACATACTGCTGAAGCCTGGCTTGGAGAATTTTGAGCATGACTTTGCTAGCGTGTGAGATGAGTGCAATTGTGCGGTAGTTTGAGCATTCTTTGGCATTGCCTTTCTTTGGGATTGGAATGAAGACTGACCTCTTCCAGTCCTGTGGCCACTGCTGAGTTTTCCAAATCTGCTGGCATATTGAGTGCAGCACTTTCACAGCATCATCTTTCAAGACTTGAAATAGCTCAAATGGAATTCTTACATCGTTTGAAATACAAATAACCCTTTCTGCGATAATGTTTGTTTCAACTGCCTCTTTGAATGATCAGAGAACAGCACTTGCACCCCGGTGTAGTTTATTTGCTTCTATCTGGACAGTAATAAAATGAGTCCTTGTATACTGATGTGCAGGCTCCGCACGCCTCTCCCTCCCGCTCCTGGCTGACTGAGGAGCCTCTCTTGCCTGGCATTGTTTACAGTCCTGGGCCAAGTGCAGGTTCTGGCTTTGCCCGGGTCGTTTTTTGTGAATGACTGAACGAACACTTATGATAGTTTCTTTGTAAACAAAAGAGGACAAGTCCGTTTAAACCATCAGACTGCAAGAGTAGTCTGGGAATTTTGCTGTTTGGAATTTTGGTTTTCCATAAAACCACAGAATAAACTAAATAGGTTTCTTGGGTCCCTTTTTGTGGTGTTTGTTTAAACATTAGGATAGTGCCACTCCTTATGCTGCTGCTGCTAAGTCACTTCAGTCATGTCCGATTCTGTGTGACCCCATAGACGGAAGCCCAGGCTCCCCTGTCCCTGGGATTCTCCAGGCAAGAACACTGGAGTGGGTTGCCATTTCCTTCTCCAATGTGTGAAAGTGGAAAGTGAAAAGTGAAAGTGAAGTCGCTCAGTCGTGTCCGACCCTTAGCGACCCCACGGACTGCAGCCTACCAGGCTCCTCCATCCATGGGATTTTCTGGGCAATAGTACTGGAGTGGCTTGCCATTGCCTTCTCCGGCCACTCCTTATATTCTGTATCAATTCGTACATTTCTGTTAAAATGATATCGCTTAAGATGTTTATTTTTTGGCATAAAATCTATTACTGCTACATAATTTGAAGATGTAATCTGTAATCAATTATGTTAAGATCACCTGTTTGAAATTATGGGGGCTCATATGAAAAAGAATCCTCCTGCAGTGCAGGAGACCCGGGTTTGATTCCTGGGTTGGGAAGATCCCCTGGAGGAGGGCATGGCAACCCACTGTAGTATTCTTGCCTGGAGAACTTCATGGCCAGAGAAGCCTGGCAAGGCTGTGGGCTGAGGATCCTGGCGGGCTACAGTCCTTGGGGCCGTAAAGAGCCAGACACAACTGAGCACATGCACATATGTATATGTGTGTATAGATATACCTGTGATGGTTATGCAGAAAATTCAAGTTCCTTCTTTGCTTTTTCTAACAAATCTACTTCCCAGAGGTAACCATTATTAACATGTTGGTTCATTTCGCTTCATAGTATTTTCTCTGTGTTTAAATATACCATAACTTTTAACCCAAAATAAATTTAACCAAATACTTTTCCAGTTAAACGTGCTATGCTGCCTTTGAAAATAGGGTCAGGCATTAGGTGAAATCTTGCTCTTCTCCTGTAAATAAACTGTTATTGAAACACAGCGATATTCACTCATCTGTGTGTTAGCAGGACTTCTCTTGTGCCGACATGGCAGACTTAGACTCAGCATGGCAGAGATGAGCAGTTATGACCGCTCGGCTCCAGAGCCCAGCAGATAGACTCTCTGGCTCTTTTGCTGACCACAGTCTTAGATGGTGAGCACTTTGGCATTTGTGTGTTTCACTTTCTTCCTGTCTCTCTAGCGTGGTTCTGTGCCCACACTGTGCGCAGTTTATGGGCTTAAAGTGTAGGTGCAGGAAGAGTTCCCGGACTTGTGCTTACTGTGTTGGACAGCATGTGTGCAGCTTTCCCTTCTCAACAAGGTTGTGCCAGTTGATACTAAACTTGATGATTTTGTTCCAGGACCTCTTTTCCCCATATCTTTGCCAACTCAGTGCATTGGCCAACTTTTTAAATCTTTACCAGTCTGACAGAGGAGAATGACACTGTAGGTCTGCTCTGCGTTTCTTTTGTGTGTTAGAGTGGATTTCATTTCAAATTTAAGAGCCAGCTATGTTTTTGTGAATTGTCTTTCAGTCCCCTTCCTTGTACTCTCAAGTCTGTTGCATAGTGGACGCTGGTCAAATATTACGTATTGAGTTCTAGCGAGGGAACCTGCTTGCTGACACAGCTGATGTAGACGAGGCTTTTCAGGAGCAAGAGAGACATTGTCAGGGAGAGGAAGAACTTCCTCCTGGGACAGAATCTTGACCTGCACAACCCACCCCTCCACTGAGCCTAGTCTTTTCTCCTGGACTGAACACAGTTGCATTTTTGCCAGGAAGTTTGTAATTTTCTTCAGTGTATCGGTCTTCCTCTTCAGTGTATCCATTTCAGTGTATCCATCCTCTGCCCCATATTCTCACTTTGTGGACTCTGCCCTGGTGGGTGGTAACCAGGAAGTCCTGCAGAACTCCCTTCCCCAGGGCATCCCTCAGATGACAGGAAGGTGGCTCCTCGTGCTTTGCTGTGAGTGGGGCAGGATGTGCCCTAGTCCTTTTCCTTACTTCCAAGTTTGAGATGCACTTTCTTCACGCTTTCCTTCCTCTGTTGATTGTAATTGTTTCAACTGATCCTATTTCTTTAGGAATTACTAATGAGCCGCATAGCTCTCCATTGTCGCTCACAGAACACGCTCATTGTTCCTCGTTGGCTCTGCAGGAACTCACTACACAATGACCAACGGGGGCAGCATCAGCAGCTCCACGCACTTGCTGGACCTTCTGGACGAGCCCATCCCTGGGGTTGGCACCTATGATGACTTCCACACCATCGACTGGGTGCGAGAGAAGTGTAAAGACAGAGAAAGGCATCGGCGGGTACGTTTGCTCAGTAGTCTTTACAGCAGCAGGGCACAGAGCGATCCTTGAATAGCGTTGTCTTTCTGCCAGTGATCCCAGGCTGCCAAAATGTTACACATTACGAGTTCACTTAAGTAAGTTTCCACATATTATAAGTAATATGGTTTTTTCTCTACAATTTTTAAAAGCTTATTTATATCCTTTATCTTTCTGGAAGGGATTTGAAGCAGCTTACAGTCAAAGAAGTAGAGGAAGACAGAGTAGGAGGAAAAGGCAAAGGCCTATGAGTTGAGGAAGATCAAGCTAAGTTCAGGAGGTAGCAGTCAGCATGGCACTTGACTTTGAGCATCAGGCCAAAGAGGAAATGTGTTACATAATTTCAGTTGTTGGTTAAAGAAGCAGCTTACTGGGGAGATAGTTTCCTGGGGCTTTGCTGCTTTATCTCCTTTCTTGGTTTTAAATCCTGAGCTATTTCTCAAACTGAGTCCTGTGTGGACATATGGAATGTTGTTGTAAAGTACTAATCAATAAAAGAATGGCTTTTGCTAAATAAAAACTACAACAGTATGTTCTCTTTTTTGTTGTTGTTTGTGGTTTATTGATAGTGTCATTCAGAAATTTTAAGAGAAAAAATCTCTTGAAAATAAAATTCCATATTCTAAAAGGCCATTTGCAAATTTGAGCTCTGAAGTTAACTCATAGAAGTAATAATGCTTGTACAAATGAGTTACTACCTTTCATAATAATGTTTATATATCTATTAAACCTGAAATTGGACTTAGATTATATTGTTTATGAAAAGTACTGCTTCTGAGATTCATTAGTCAATAGTCACCGTTTCTGGAAATATTATAAATAGGGTGTAACTGAAAATAAGACATTACACCATATTAGATGATAAAACTGAGAAATTTAAAAAACATAGTTAAAAGTGTAAAAAGCTCATTAAATGTTAACACAGAAAATGTTTTTATGAAAAATAGCTATTTTCCGAGATAAAAAAAATGCTCAGTGAGAGAGCGGCACTGGACTGCACCTTCATGAACCCCACTCATGACTGTTTGGTCTCCTGAGAACCGCTGGGTTCTCTTACCTGCTGCTGCAGACTGCTGCGCGTTTTGATTGAAGTACATGAAGAAAATCCAACCTCACAGCCATGTAGTTGGGAAAGCCAGGAGTATTTTAATAACCTTTTCATGTCATTGTGGATTTTCTTCTTTGATACTGCAAGACAGTGACAGGGACGTGTGGTTAGTTTCTAAAGGTTAGCTGCAGTGTGCGACCTAAAACTGTATCAGTGAACTCCTTGTCTTTGGTTACATTAAAATCCTTTGGTTCCCCTTGAACTTTGAGTGGACGATTTTGTAACATTATGCCATGATCCTTTGGCAAATACTGATTGACTGATTGATGCAGTTCTTTGAATAGTTGACATGTTCATTGTACCGTATCAGTATACAGTATCAAAAAAGCCACATTCGTTAATGTCAACACTAATCTCCTCGGAAAAGTCTTTAACTATTGGGATCTGTCATTCTTACAGTAATGAATATAAGTACTCTAAAATTCTCATTTTTACTTTGAAGCTCAAAATCTGCCATTGGAACCAAATACACATTTTACTTGAAATGACAGGCTTACTTGGTTCGTTTTTTGTTCAAGTAAGAATGGTGCTCTGTGGAAGTGGCCACACAGAGGCCCTTCCTCAGGCATGCCCTCTTTCACGGTGTGTGAGAATGCTGTGTGTGCAGTCTTTACACGTGGTGTTCAGGAGTTACACTTCCAGTGTTACGTTTTCCCTTTATTTTTTTAAGTACAATCATATATATTTATATACTTACTTTTGTTAAATAAATGGCAGCATCCTCTACACATGGATGCCTTGCTTTTCTCCTCCACATGATACTGCATTTATTTCATTCTTTTTTAATGACTACAGAGTTTCTCATGACATAGATGTAACTGCAGTTTATTTAACCAATACTGTATTGATGAACGTTTAGATGACTTTCAAATTTTTGCTTAATATTTATTTTATTAAACATTACAGTTATTAAGGAAAAGCAATGTGAGGTTTATTATTTTTGAAAGGAATGACCTACCTTCAACCCTAAAGCAAGGTGAATATCTGTAATTGGTTGCTTATAATATAGGAGGAGTAAAATTGCCTCATTCAGCCTTTTAAATGTGGCCTTGTGGCTTGAAATAGACCAGTTGTTTGAAAGATCATTGAATTCCAGCTGTAGCCCTCCCACGGGACGATGGAGCAGGGAATGCCTGGCCTGAGAGTGTGGCGTGTGGAGCAGCTGGGCAGCAGGACAGGGCGGAGTGGGTGGGTTCGGGGTGGGGGAGGGCTTCTTGTGAAGCACACGCTGACTGAGAGAGCAGACTGGCCCTGTGCGTCCAAGGGTGAGAGCTGGCGTCAGGTCTGTCCACGCCCACTGCTCTGGCTCCTCTGCCTCACAGAGCGACGGCACCCCGCCTGTGGCATTGGCATACTGGCACTCTACAGGCCTAAATGTCTCGGCAGCCCCTTATTCACAGGATTGTGTTGTACTGCGTTTACAGGCACAGTGCTGTTCACCACCACCCTTGCCTTTTAGGACCACTGTGTGCCACTTAACTGCTAGAACCAGAGAAAGAGCAGGGAGTGACAGCCACTTCGAGCTGTAATGTCTTATTTCTCTCACTATAAAAGGTGTATGCCAGCTAACTTCGGTGCAGTCTGAAGCAGTCTGGGTCAGCGTCTGTGTGGACTGTGGAGCCCTCACTCTCAATTCTGAGGCTCTGGGTCAGTGCTTGTCATCTGGTTCACAGGCGTGGCAGCTGTCTGACCTGCTGTTTCTGCCCCAGACTCACTCCCTCCATTGTTTGGTTGAGAAAGTACTGTTCCATGTATAGTAACTGAGGAAATTGTTGGATTCTAGAATTGTAGCTGCTACTCACAGTTTGAAAAATGAAGCATGGTCGTTTCTAATTTCAGATCAACAGCAAAAAGAAAGAATCAGCATGGGAAATGACAAAAAGCCTGTATGATGCGTGGTCTGGATGGCTCGTGGTGACCCTGACAGGGCTGGCATCAGGTACAGAGAACTTTTAATGCAGTGCTGCTCTGGTTAACAGGACGATAAACAGTTCTCCCCTCCTTCCTGCAGTTTTTTTTTTTTTTTTTTTCGGAAACTTGGATTTTTAGAAGCATTTGTTTTGTTTCATTCCTTCAGAAAAATATCCTTAAATGTAAGAGTGGGAGGCAGGAGGCTCAGAGCTCTGGGCTTGGCTTGATCACCTTAAGTGTCCAGTTTGATCTTTCTCACTCATTGTCTTTGTAAAATACCTAGTCTGCACCAGATGGTTGGTAAAGTGTAATTAGTGTTAACGTCATAATAAATAGGTACTATTCCTTGAGTGCTTCCTATGGGTCATGCCCTGTTGCAAAAGCTCTCGCTGCGTGTAGCCCTCATGGCAGTCCCTGGTCTGACTCGCACAGATGGGGACTGAGCACGGAGAGGCTAAGCGGCTTGAGAGGCGCCACAGCTCGCGAGCGGGTGGCCGCGGTTAGGGCTGGACTCCTTGACGAGGCGTCACAGAGTGCCAGCGGGTGGCTGTGGTCAGGGCCGGCCTTTAGGCTCCAAGTGGGCTGCAGAGCGCCCATCAGCCCTGGGCGAGACTGGAACGGCAGCGGAAGATGTGGAAACCAACAGGAAGGGGTTTTACTGACTTTGAGCTTCCACCGTGGAAGAGTATGTCCTGAAGAACATGACAAAAAAATACACAATTGTGGAGAGAATAGAGGGCAGTCCTGAGATTCTGAGGTGTTTATGTGAACTGTTCACCTTCTTATATGAGAAGGACTTAGATTTTGACCATCAATTTGTGTATTCTTTGTATTCTGTCTTTAAGATGATCTTGATATGTTTGCTTTTTCTGTTAAAAGAAAAAACCTGATTATTTGTCACAGTAATTCATTCATGCCATGAGTTTCACTAAATCTAATGGTTATTCCATTATAGTAAGCTTGAGATCCTTTGTAAGTCTATGAATTGGGTTTCCAATTAAAAAACACCAGTAAAAACTCTGATATCACAGCCAGAGATGAGGTCCTTCTGCCAAGGGACAGCCTTTGAAAGAGTCAGACACATTAAAAAAGTCAGTTTCAATGACGTAACTAGTTTTAATTTCAAAGAACAACCTTTGAAAACCTTAGGTTCGTGTAGTATTTCCCGTATGACCATTTATTGTCGGGCGTCCCCAGCTCTCCTTGACCCTGTAAGTTGACAGTTTCGGATGCCCCAGAAGTGGACCGTCTTCAGTGCCTCCAACATCTTTTGCAGGGGCACTGGCTGGGTTAATAGACATTGCAGCCGACTGGATGACGGACCTGAAAGAGGGTATCTGCCTGAGCGCGCTCTGGTACAACCACGAGCAGTGCTGCTGGGGCTCCAACGAAACCACGTTCGAAGAGAGGGACAAGTGTCCGCAGTGGAAAACGTGGGCAGAGTTGATCATAGGCCAGGCCGAGGTGAGTCCTGCCCTGTGTCCAAGTGGATTAACATTCAGTACAGTGAAGCCAGTCTCCAGTTCACTTAACAAGCTAGAGGATTGCACCTGTCCTAAAGGGAAATAGAGAAGAGCAACAGGGTAGAATGGAAAATAGGAGACTGCGTTGCTGTGAGTAGAATTTAAGTATTATTTAAAAATCGGTGGTGTTAGTTAACTGCATAATCACAAACAAGTCTACTGAGTTATGATGCAAACTGTGTTTTTATTGTGGAAAAAGAAGTGCAGTAGGAGCTGTATAACCACAGAAGTTAAGTTATGATGAAGCCAAGTTATCAAAACTGCTCATTAAGATTATTATATCACAATTGTTTGGAAAGTATAGGTTATCAAAAACTGTAAAATGCATCTTTTAACTGGAGATAATTTTATAGAAATCCTTAGATTTTTTTCTTGTGGCATTACAGTATTTATGTGATTATTTTACTGTTGATGATCTTTTATAAAGAACATTTAAAAGTCAGAATGTCGTATATATATGTATGAAGAACATTTTAGAAGTTAAAATAGTGTATATATATTTTATATATATGTTTTTGAGGAGCTATGGATATGTTTTTATAATTTTCTTATAGTTGAATCTTAGAGCTGGAAAGAATGAGATGGGCAGTGTACTGTCTCCCACTTTATCTCCAGAATTGCTGCAAATGAAAGCTGAGTGTGAAGGCAGTTTTGTCTTCACCAACTGTTTTCAAAAACTGGTTTGTGGGTTGGCAGAGATTGAAGTGCAGCTGAGATTCTTGGCAACAAGACTTTGGGGATCAGAAAGCAGCTAGGGAAAATATTAAATAGATTGTCTCCTTCTGTGTATACAAATATGTTTTAGCTTCTACTTAAATAGTTTGCTTCATAAAGCTGCTACAGTTGTGGCAGTAAACCACGAGCCTTTGCAGAGTTTGCCTCAAGTTAGGTTGCAAGCAGTGGGATTAGCAGTGCCCGTCAGTAATTAGTAAGTTCGTTCTGTTGAACCCTTTGGTTTCAGGGTCCTGGCTCGTACATCATGAACTACATGATGTACATCTTCTGGGCCTTGAGTTTCGCCTTTCTCGCCGTCTCCCTGGTGAAGGTGTTTGCGCCATACGCCTGTGGCTCTGGGATCCCAGAGGTAAGCCCTGCAGTGCTCAGTGTCTTACCGTTTTGTGATCCTGATACTTTATTGCCCGTAAGAGGCGAAATAATGGTTTTGCTGGGAAAACAGTTTGTCTGTCATACAAGAAAGAAAAATTTTTAAATGTCCACTGATAGTAGACTTTGTTGAAAGAAATGCTTCCCCATAGTCATTTCATTGTTTTCTGGAGAGGTTGATTTTTTTTTTCTTTCGCTGCTAATGTAGTACATAACTAAACAAATATCAGCACTCAGTTAAACACCAAGAACTTGGAAAATGTCAGCCTAAAATTCTTTGGTGAATTAGTTGATGTTTTTCTCTTATGAATTGGATTTGAATATATTTATTCTTTTTTTATAACTTCTTAATTAGATAAGATAATCCTTGAATTTGGCAAATAATATTTAAAATGATTTTATACTTTAAATATTTGATCATAGTATAAAGTTTGAGGTTTTATTTTTTATCAATAATAACATGAAGAATACATTTAGGATTGAACATGAACTTCTTTTTTCCCCCCTTTTTATTTTTCTGTCTTAAATAAGTTACTAGCTTTTTCTAGTGCATAGCTTTTAAAAGCAGTGTTGGTAACCTTAAAGCTGTATTAAAAACATCTTTAATACGGAACAATACCATATAGTATTCACCACTTGTCACACATCCTTCTTAATATATAAGAAAATATTACACACAATTACACATTCTACTCTGAGAAGACATAATATCTTTAAAGGCAGAATACCTTTATTTCTGACACAGAGTGTCTGAAATGTATCTAACTGCATTATATTTCTATAGTAGAAATATTGTGATTTACCATTAGCTGGTTATGTAATTGTACCCCCTGTGCTGAAACCTGTAGCCCCTTATCATGGCCTGGTATTTCAGTTTTGTTCATGAGCTAGGGCTGCCTTCTACCCTTGCAGGGGAAGAGAGTTAGAATACATTACAGATTTATTATATAGAGCGTAATAGTTCAGACTTCCAGAAAATGAATTGTGAATCTTCCCATTGCCCACTGAAATTTGCAGTTTCTTAAATTAAGCTGCTTTGATCTTTCCTTTGTAGATTAAAACTATTTTGAGTGGATTCATCATCCGAGGCTACTTGGGAAAATGGACTTTAATGATTAAAACCATCACATTAGTGCTGGCTGTGGCATCAGGCTTGAGTTTAGGTAAAGAAGGGCCCTTGGTCCATGTTGCCTGTTGCTGTGGGAACATCTTTTCCTACCTCTTTCCGAAGTACAGCACAAATGAAGCTAAAAAAAGAGAGGTGAGTGTGTTGCGTCATTTAACAGGTGAATGTCCATTACGTACACTTAGTCCGTGAACAGTTTCACATATTTTACTCTACTTTTTGGGTAAATTCTGTACTCAGAGTCAAATTGTAACGTGAGACTTCCTTGTACTCCTTCCCCCTTTCTGAATGGTCTCTAGAGTTGGCCTGGTGTCTGTTGGTTTCAGTGGGATTTCAGAAATACCTTCCTTTGCTTTGCTTTACCTTACACCTTTCCTCCTCTGAGGTGTTTCCCAAATGTTGCATTGCTTTCTCTCCTGGTTCTCCCCATCAGTGTTTCTCCTGGGGTGGGGCATCTTACCAGCTGTTTTCCTCTGGAGGAGGGGTGCCACCTCAGGGAGCCTGCAGCTCCTTAGGGAACCCAGAGGGCATCAAACCACCTGAGGTTGATGCTGGTTCACAGTGAAGGGCATGTAGCACCTGCTCTTTGCTCAGCTCTTTAGGGTAACTTCCTTTGCCCTTTTGTTTAGGTCATCCTGAGATCGTGGAGACATTGAAACCTGATGTTTCCAGGTTGCTGTGGATATTTTCTATAAGAAAAGTGGGCTCCTTGCACCTTCTTAGCTCCAGACTGTGGGAACCCCATCCCTTTGTGTTTCCCTGTCTAGTCTGCATTTGTCAGTTCACTTCCATTACTTGCTGTTGGACCTTGACATTGTGGGGGAAGATATGTTATTTGTTCATTATAAGTGCAAAAATTACCTTATTAGGTAATATTATAGAAATTAACTTTACCTGGATTTTGATGTATACACATTGTGATGTTTATGACTTAACTTGATTCTGGCACCTTGGGGTATACATAGCTGGCTTCCACGTTAATTGAAAGCATTTAGGCCTCATATTTTGATTTTTTTTCCTTTACCCACTTCTTTTGATATGTTTAAATGATTCTTAGATACTTACATGAAACAAATTAAAACATCTGTGAGTTGTAGATACATAGGTGCTAGCTTGATTATAAATTCTGTTGAAGGTAGAATCAGAAAATTCTGTAAGGTGTGTTGTCTGCAGTCGTGTTGGTGGGAAAAAGACACTGAAATAGTAAGTTAGACTTGCTCCTCCCTGCCAGAATCTGCATTCTCAGTCCAGGTACAGTTTAAGTGAAACAAGTATTTGTTCATTTTTAATTTACCAGCTAGCAACCTGACTATGGAGTTCATGCTCATAACACTTAGAATTTAATTTTGTATTATTTCAGATTTCTCTTTCAAAGATGTATAAATGCAGCATTTGAAGAAATGCATTGGTAGCCTCAGATATTTGCTGGAGTCAAGTAGTAGAAGGAATAAAGGCTCTTCGGAAAAGTGGTTAATTACGGGTAGATGCCCAGTGACTTTATGTATATTTGGCTTCATGCTGGTGGGAGCTAGAAGGGGACACTGAGTTCTGTTCCTTCCTCCCCGTGACCTGTGTCCTGGGGCTCGGGGCGGTCAGCCTGGATCTTCAGAGGCAGCTGAGGTTTGCACCTTCACGTGAGGCTCCCGTGGTGGCAGCAGCCATCTCTTCAGAGGACTCAGTTGACTGAAAATGTAGGGGAACGTGATGGGTTTGCAGTTCCCTGGTCATTTCACTAGGATGTGGACTGAAGTAGTGATTAGTGATGAAGCAGTGAGCCCTGAAATCTGAAGAAATGATATCCTACTTAAAAACAAACGGCTCTCCCTGAGCCCCAGTCCTGGCTTGCTGATCTCCTCACACAGGCATCTTGATGCTTGAATTAATTGCCTTTTCTCCTTTGCATCCTGTTTACATTGGTGCATCTCATGCAAATGTGTTTTGACTGAGTATTAAATATTTGAATGACTTTTAAAGCAGAAGAGAAAAAAGTGTTTTTAGAAGAAATATTTGTGTTTGCTTGGAGAGGAAGGTGGCATGTGAGTTAGATTCGGAAGGGGATGTAGACACTCTGGGTACCACGCAGACGGTGTTTGGCCTGCTGAGTCCGTAAGCATGTGAAACGGCCGCATCTTCTTCGTAGGTGCTGTCGGCTGCCTCCGCTGCAGGCGTCTCTGTGGCTTTCGGCGCACCGATTGGAGGAGTGCTGTTCAGTCTGGAAGAGGTAGGTTAAGACGGTCGTCGCCCAGTCATACAGTGACGCACAGACGCCACTCCGTGTGCATTTTGGCGCACTTCTCAGTCTCGTTAGCTGGCGTGATACTTTGTCTTTAAGTTTTCAAATTTGTTTTCATAGTTACTTTTCACTCTTTCTTACAGTCAAAAAAAGTAATATGTATGTTCTTTATTGAGGAGTCTTTTTAAAAATATTATCCATGTATGTGATTATTTAAAATTTAACCTTTTTGACATGATTAAAAGTAACTACAAATGAATTAGACTTAATAGAAAATATTTGAAACAGTCCTTATTTGCTAAATTATAGCTTTGTTTTTATTTAAGATTTTTAATCAGTTTCTAAATCATCTTTTTAACTTTGGCGTGTGATTACTTCTGTGGCACTTACTGACGTTTAAGGAAATAATTCTAATCACTTAAGTGGAATATTTTGTTTTTGTTCTCTCGTTGGTACTTAAGAGTTTTTACACAAAAATGTGACTTAGACATGGTTTAAAATTTACTTTTCTCCCCCAGTTGTTTGCATTCGTTTTGCTTCAGTAGAGAAGAGGGAAATTTAATCCTTTTTTTGTGAACTAACAGGAGCGGCAATGGTACGTTTGTTCTTAACTAACATGACTGAACTGGGGTGAAGCTCTTTTGAAAATAACACAATGCTAGGCATTTTAAATAGTTATTAGACATTTATAATCAGTTGATATTGTGAATTTGTAATGGTGTGATAGCCAAGGTTACTAAGATAGTGGTGTTTTTCTTACTGCATTAAAATCCATTATGTATAAATTCTAGCTGCAGCAAAATTCAGAGTGTTGATATTTACTGCTCCAGTTATGACATATCTGAGCGGTTTTCTGGAGTCGCTGCATTACTTTCTCGCTCGGTTTTCCAGGTCAGCTATTACTTTCCTCTGAAGACTCTGTGGCGGTCGTTCTTCGCTGCTCTGGTGGCTGCCTTTGTTCTGCGGTCCATCAACCCATTCGGCAACAGCCGCCTGGTCCTCTTCTACGTGGAGTACCACACCCCGTGGTACCTGTTTGAGCTGTTTCCCTTCATCCTCCTGGGGGTGTTCGGTGGGCTCTGGGGCGCCTTCTTTATCAGGGCAAACATTGCCTGGTGTCGCCGCCGCAAGTCCACCAAGTTCGGGAAGTACCCGGTCCTCGAGGTCATCGTGGTGGCGGCCATCACCGCAGTGCTCGCCTTCCCCAACCCATACACGCGGCTCAACACCAGTGAGCTGATCAAAGAGCTCTTCACGGACTGCGGGCCCCTGGAGTCCTCCTCCCTGTGCGACTACAGGAGTGATATGAACGCCAGCAAGATTGTGGACGACATCCCCGACCGTCCCGCGGGCCTGGGGGTGTACTCCGCCATATGGCAGCTGTGCCTGGCTCTCATATTTAAGATCATAATGACTGTGTTCACTTTTGGTATCAAGGTAAGTGTCTGTGTGAGGGGATCCTGAGGTAACCGTGGCGGGTCCAAGACTTGCACGTGGAAAGAGAAATGAAGGTTTTATCTGAAGATGATTCAAAAATACAAGCTGAGAAGGCTGTCTTTAATTTTTAGTGGTGGGAAAAAGATTTTTATCTTGTTGAGCACGGTGTCTGTTGCTGTGTGGCAGCTGACCCTAAGCCCAGCAGCTTAAGAAACCTGCTCACTGCTCTCACTGTTGGGTCAGCGGGTGGGGTACTCAGCTGCGAGGCTGTTTGCGGTCAGCTCTGCGGCTGTGCGCAGACACGGCTTGGGCCAGGCATCTCAGAGCTATCTGTATGTCAGGCAGCAGGGCTGAGCAGGTTCCGACAGCTGGGACGGACCACCAGGGCTCCTGCCCTGTCTGTCCATCTGTCTGTCTCTCTCCTGTCTCTGGCTTTTCCTGCGTGGTGGCCTGGGTGGGGGTTGGGTGAGGCTGGTACTTGCCACTCGTGGCAGCTCAGGGTCCCCACAGCGAGGGTCCTAAGAGGACTGTTTCTAGCCCAGCCCAGGATGTCTCCTGCACACGCCTCCTGCTGTGTTTTTTCTCTGCATGTGGTCACCAAGGTCCTGGGTTCTTGGGAGGATATACTGTCTACTTCGGGGGTGATGTCAGAGTTGTAATCATGTTTTAAAGCCACTTATATTAGCTTCCTATTGCTACTGTGACAAATCACCACAAAATCACACACATTTAATACAGTCGCAGAGATCAGAACTCCAAATTGGATCTCACTGGGCTGAAGTTACCATGTACACAGGAGTGACGGAGGTTCTGGGAGAATCCGTTTTCATGCCTTTTCCAGCCTCCAGGAACCTTGGCTCATGGCCCCCTTCCTTCTCTTCAGAACCAGTGTGTCTGGTCATATCTCATTTTATCTCCACATTCTGACACAGCACTTCTAAATTTTTCTTTCACCTTTAAAAAGTGTTTGTGATACTTCAGGCCCATCCCCATCATCCCGGATAATCTGTTTTAAGGTCAGCTGATTAACACCCTGATTTCCTCCTTGTGTACTGCAGACCAGATTCCCAGGAAAGAGGGTGTGCCTGTCCAGCGTGGGGAGCCCTTGCTCTGCCTCCCGACTGGATTCCCAGGAAAGAGGGTGTGGCTGTCCAGTGTGGGGAGCCCCGGCTCAGCCTCCTGTGTCACTGCAGAGCAGGCCACTAAGACCCCCACCCTCCTCCGCCCTGGCTGAAGCTCTAATATGCAGGAAAATGAGATGCCTGTTTGGTCCCTTCTAAGGAGACGTTTTGGGTTACCGTCTCTTTGGGCTGGAGAAGGTGGTTTATTACTCTGTAACTCAGCTGTTGGGATTGTTAGGGAGACTGTTAGAACCAGGGTTTGCTGCAGCTTTATTTTTGCCCTGTGAGAGGAGAGTCCCATTACCTGTGCAGGGCAGGTGCGCAGAGAACCCACTCACTGAGCATCTGCCCTGTCGCAGGTCCCGTCCGGCCTGTTCATCCCCAGCATGGCCATTGGCGCCATCGCTGGCCGCATCGTGGGCATCGCGGTGGAGCAGCTGGCCTACTATCACCACGACTGGTTCATCTTTAAGGAGTGGTGTGAGGTTGGCGCTGACTGCATCACCCCCGGCCTGTATGCCATGGTCGGTGCGGCTGCGTGCTTAGGTAACGAGACCGGGGGTGTGTGTGGCTGGTTGGCTGGCTGGCTGGCTGACAGAGGAGTGGGGTCAGGGAGGAGGGCCCAGTGGGGGCATCAGTCTGTGCAGAACTAGTTTTCACTTTACCTGTCCCTGAACACGCATTAGTGCAAAACTGTAGGTGTGGTTAACTTCATTTCAATACCGTGTGACGCTTTACAACAGCAAACATCTCGGACAACATAGACTTGTTTAGTCCTGTCTGAGGAGTTGCTTACTCTTTCCTTGGCTTACCTGTGACCCCTGGCATGGTTCCTGGGTCCACACTCCAGCAGAGCTCCGAGCACCTTCACCCCAGCTCTGCAGTGATGACTGTGAGCCGTAGTAAAAGGTTTATTAGCCTGCCTCTGCTTAAGGTGCATCAATAGTAGAAGGGAAAAAGGTAGCTTCTGCTTTAATGAAAAGAAAACCACAATACTGGCATTAAATTCCTAAGAATCTATTTCTTATTCTCTTGAACATGAACAATTGTTACTTTTTTATATTTAAAATGTCAGCATAATTTTGGCTGTAATATGTAGTTATACTTGGTGTTTTGACTTAGTTCTGCTCAATGAGTTAAAATTGTGTGGTTGCTGGTCTTCAGGTGTGTTGTGGATGAAAGTGACGGAGAGAGTGGTTCTCCCCGGAGAAGCAGGTGCTCATCTGGCCCAGGGGGAGTGGGGAGTGACACAGCAGGAAGTGTGAGCACAGGCCCCCCGCCACTGGGGCTACAGAGCCTCGAGGTGCGCGGTGGCAGGGGCTCGGCTGGGGCGGACGTGCGCTTTGTGCTGAGAGGCGCGGGCTTGGCAGGGGGCAGCTTCATTCACGAGGCCAGGAGTGTGCGGACAGCAGAACTGGGATGACGAACCTGGCGTCCGTGGGGTCTGAAGAAACTGGCAGTGTTGCAGGAGAGAGCATTGTGGGCACCTCGGAAAGTGGAGTTGCGTTGGTGAGGAGGAGTGTGATTCTCATTAGGACGAGTTTGTGTATGGAATCGGTCAGGTCTATAGCAGGGTTGTGGCTTTGCCACTTTCAGTGTGAGGACTCTGGGAAAGTTCCTTGACTTCTTGATTTTTTATTTTCTTCAAAGTGAAAGTAATAACTACTTGTCTTTTGCTGTTGGGGGTTATGTACAATGATAGGCTTATAAAACTGTTAGCATAATACCTGATAAAATGTTTGTGTAGTTAAAAATAATAGGAGCCTTGGTAAACTGCTTGGGGCATCCGTAGCATAATGCAGATACATCATATATAGTGGGTTCTTTCTGCCTTCTGTTCTTAGGCTAATAACAAAAAGAGTGAGGTTAGCTTGATACTGTATAAACTGCAATCCCCTGGCAGGATGTTGAGCAGAGAGGCAGCATGGTAGAAGTAGCACTGAGGAGAGGTTAGCCTGGGAGCGCGGCTGATCAGGTGGATGGAAGGTAATGGGGGCTGCAGTCAGGGAGGGAAGATGAAACAACTCAGGTTGAGGAGCAGAGTTCTGAGGGCCAACTAGGCTGCTAGGAGTGAAGATACTGTGAAAGGGACCCCTGCATAGAGATTTGCAGACAAACCGGAGAGGCCGAGATGAGAGTCTTGGTGCCGGAGTAAAGGGATGAATCAGGAGTGGCCACTCAGTTGTCAGGAGGGATGTGGTGCCTGGTGTTGGCATCAGGGAGGTTGCATGGGGAGCTCTTTGGAGAAGAGGAGGAGTTCGGTTTTGAGTATGTGGTGGTTTCTGCACTAGGGGGTCACCCGAAGTCTTCACAGTTGGAAACGAAGCAAGCACGACTGTAATAAGGTATGAGTAGCTGGAGACGGGGGGCAGGCAGCTCAGTGGGTGGAGAGGCCTCGGTCAGGGAGAGAGAGGGTGGGTCCCTGTGGTGGCCTTGTGGACACTGTGAATGGTTCAGATGGGCTTTCTAAGGGGGTATTACAGTATTAACAGAAATCACAAGGCGTCCAAACGTTTTTACTCATTTTGAAGAGGTTTAGAGGACAGATGTATTAATTTAATATTCTACCCACAGGGGTTTAACTTGTAAATGGGTGGTAAATAAGTTAGCTATGACATGCTTCACTGAACTGTTCTAAGAGTTAGCCATCAGCTTTCATAGGGGTGAGATTGTGTCACTATTATAGTGTTAAACCAAAGCAGCAGACCATTTTAGCTGGCCAGCTGTGTTTGTTTTTTTTCTTTTATCTGCAGTATACCAGGTTTGAGATGTTATAAGGAAGATGAGTGTTTCTTGGGATCTTATCACGATAGTCATGATCCTTTTCGCTAAGTTGTGTTTACTGTTTGGGCTCACCTGCCTCATGTGGGGACCCTATGCTTCCTGACCCCGGCCCTTCCTGTTTTGCAGGTGGTGTGACGAGGATGACTGTGTCCCTGGTGGTTATTGTCTTTGAGCTCACGGGAGGCCTGGAGTACATCGTGCCCCTCATGGCTGCCGTGATGACCAGCAAATGGGTGGGCGACGCCTTCGGGAGGGAAGGCATCTATGAAGCCCACATCCGGCTGAATGGGTACCCCTTCCTGGATGCCAAAGAAGAGTTCACCCACACCACCCTGGCTGCCGACGTCATGAGGCCGCGGAGGAGCGATCCCCCGCTGGCCGTGCTGACCCAGGACAACATGACGGTGGACGACATAGAGAACATGATCAGCGAGACCAGCTACAATGGCTTTCCCGTCATCATGTCCAGGGAGTCACAGAGACTCGTGGGCTTTGCCCTCAGGAGAGACCTGACCATCGCCATAGGTACCCTTTGAGAGAAACCCACACACACAGACACACACCCATCTCTGACTGGCTGTCGGCATCTGGGTACCTAGGTGGCCTGATATAAATAGATAATAGATTTCTGAAAGAGAGGGAAACTGGAAAATATAACCTGTTGAGTTTGGAGGGCAAGTGGTATGTTGTGTATCTCTTCATCTCTTAGGGTTTTTTTAGGAAAGGAATTTATGCTTCCATGGGTTGTTTTCCACCTAAATATTGTTTGAACTTTTGATTTGGCATTATTACGAAAGCTTGGAGTCAGCCTCTTCTTGACCAGAAAAGTTTTGTTGACAGTTTTCATAATAACATGAACTAGTACTCTGAGGCCTTAGTAACTGTTGAGGTTATTCAGCTTAATACATTCTCATGTTTGAATGCAAGTTATTGAAAATCCCATCATCTTCGGTCTGTTTCATATCCAATCCACAGGGTATTGCTTCTTTGACTTTGGAATTTAGATTTATACTATTAATTTGTAATATACAGTTTCAAGTGAAAAAGATAATTGAGATTTTATTTTTGGTTAAGGGCCAGGATGAAAAAGGAAGTCCTCCTGTATTCTGTCCTGACATTCCTGAAAATGTATTGATAGTTTAAAGGCATTAGCCATCTGTGTTATTTTTTGGAGGTAAACCATTTCTGAGGAGGAAGCCAATTTTGTTCCTCCACAATTTATTTATTCCCTTTCCTTGTAGTCCTGCAGTAATGATGAGGCTGGTAAGACGTCTGCATAATCTGACTCCTTTTCTACAGTCTGACTACTCTTCCCAAACCCCTAGAGGTGACAGAGGGTATTTTCGTCCAGCTGTTGCTTTGATACTCACTCCCAGGGTTCAGTAGAGGACTTGGAGCTGTACACACAGAGCATTCAGTCTGTCCCCAAAGATCATTCCTGTGAATCTGGCGCCTCCCTCCAGCTGACCTCTCTGGCTGCTGCAGAAGGGTTGTAAAGAATTTGAGTTCTTGCACTTTTTAAGAGGGAAGGCTGGATGGTGTGATGAGCAGTATTTCTCACGTCAGACTGGAAGCTGTCAGCTACAAAATCTATTCACGCACAGACAAGAGAGAAAGTCTGCAGAGCAGCCAGTTCAGCTGAGGAGATACAGCTTGGAGGCCTTCCATAGCCCAGCGATCCTGGCACCGCGAGTCCTGCTGGAGGTTACAGAGTGTACGGCAGTCAGGACTGCGTCCACTCGTGTGCGCCTCCGAGCCGTCACCACGGCCGACATGCCACCAGAGAAGTTTCCTTGTTTACTTTTTACACTATAAGCTGTCGTAGTAAACCAAGAAGACAAGGGTCGGAATTTGGGCGCTAGAAACTTAAAGGAAAGAGCCCAGGTTTTTGAAAGATAAGACGGTGATACAGTTAAGAATTATTTGTACTCCCATTGGTTCTGTGGATATATATTTAAATATTTTTTATTACTGTCTTGGGAAATAGAATATTGGCATGACAGGTTTCAGGGACTCGGGTGCCTTAGGTCTGTGAGTTATCAAACCCTGTTGTCAGAAAGCTTGATTACATTATGGTCTGTTGTACCATACCTTAAATGTTCATGCACATATATTTTGCTGAAGTTTTAGTTTCTGAATGGGAAAAATAGACCTGTACACTAGGTTTTTAATGTTATAAACAACATATTATATATGATATAATAGGTAGTTTATGTATATTTATATAAATTATAGTATGTAGTTTACTTTTATGTAATTTATATAAGATATAATATATTGTTTATATATATTTATATAAGATACTTATAAAAAGACTTTAGCAAGAAAGAATGCTGGAGTAAGTCATGAGCTGTCTTGTGTCTGGGGATAGGAAAACTCAAGATTTAAAAGACCACTTTTCCCCAGATTTATTTATAAATGCTCCATTTTTATGTTACTTTCATTAAAACTTTTTTTTTAGTCTGTATGTAGACAGTACATGCACATAGTTCAAATGCAAGAGGCTAAACATGCAGTGAACACCTCTCACCCGTGACGCCATAGCGAAAAAAAAAGCGAAGTCGCTCGGTCGTGTCCGACTCTTAGCGACCCCATGGACTGCAGCCTACCAGGCTCCTCCGTCCATGGGATTTTCCAGGCAAGAGTTCTGGAGTGGGGTGCCATTGAGTCACTGGTTAACTCTGCAGGCGGGCCCTTCCGCCGTTTCTATGGATGGCATTCTGTGCTTATATACATCAGTAGGTATGTTTTTTCCCTTTTTTTAATTCAGCAGCAGATTGTGTCATGCGCTGTTCTGTGTCTCATCTTTTCCACCCAACAGTGTGTTCCTGGGCCTCCCTCCAGATCGTGTTGTCTTTAGCAGCTTTAGCACCACTGGGTGGAGGTGCCTTGGAATCCATCATGATTGTGTTAGCTTCCCACTGAGGGATGCTGAAGGTGTTTCCCTTCTTCTGCTGTGATAAACACTGCTTCCTCACGCTGCTGGTAGCCTCGCACAGTTGCTGTTTTCTCTGTGCACAGAAGTAGGCACATACTGGAAATGGAGTTGTGAGTCAGCGACACACCTGTAATTTTGTAAGATATTTTCAGACTCTGAGTCGTGTTTCTGCCACGTGCCCTCACCAGGAGTGAACAGCAGTTTACTGTGTTCAAGTTTAGTGCAAATGGAGAGACACGCCTCCTGCCTTTTTGTGTCCAGATGTATTAGTAAGGCTGAATGTTGTGTGGGTTTCTTTAAAGTGAAGCACACCACTTCCCTGGTGGGCCAGTGGTTAAGACTCCATGCTGCCAATTCAGGGGGCCCAGGTTCGATCCCTGGTCAGGGAACTAGATCCGACATACCCTGTGATGGGACCAAAAGACTGATAAAGAAGTAAATAAAAAGCAAACTGAAGCGTATATTTAACAGTACTTATAGTGTGAATGGAATTGTCTTTCTGTTTTCCACCTTAGGGTGTAAAAGTGGACCTGCCCCTTCCCATTTGTGTACTAGGCACTGTGGGTTTTACAGGGAGATTGTTCATGTGTGAGAACTTGAATGCCGTGGACAGAGTGACCAGGGTCAGAAACGCGCGGGCACAGGGACAGGCTGCCCCCTCGCTGCACGTTTCTCCTGCCCCCTCAGGAGCTTCTGTGCAGAGGAAAGCTTTAATGCAGCCAGGGGAGACCCTGCTCAGGCTCTCCCCAGAGCAGGGCTACCAACCCCAGACCGTGAAATGGTGCTTACTCAGGAATCCGAACGCTGGTCCCTGGGCCAGTCTCTTGTGTGTCTCTTTGGGAGTTAAAATGAGCCTTGTACCTGCTCAGGTAGTTGAAACACCGTGCTGTGAATATAGACCTGTTTGCTTCCTAAGTTAATACAAGGAAGCGCTTCTCCTGAAGTGTAACTCTGCATCTGCATGCACCCCTTAAAAAAAGTGAATCGTGTCAAAACTCAGATGGTTTCTGCTTCAAAGGCCTTTGAATGACATTCAAAGACAATTTTTTTTTTTCCCCAAAACCAAATCTTGGAGATGTCCTGGCACTTAGTACGTGTTCAGTAAGTGTGCTTGTGTCAATAATGCTGGCCTTCATGTAAAAGTGGTGTTCTTCAGACAACACGTTACAGTCCCAGAAGGACATGTGCCTCTGTGTCCCGTAGTAAGGGCTGTCTCTCCAGGAAACCAATAAATGAATTACAGTCATCGATAGCGTTTTCTAAACTCTTCTGGGATTGTTTTATCATTAGATGTGTATTTAAGCAGTCTTTCTGCTTGTTTGCACTGATGGTATAATGTCTGCTCAGTTAAGGTTTCAGGTTGACCGTTGGGCTTAGCTTTATAAAGCACTCGGAATGACTGTCATTCATGATGGGCCAGTAACCTGATGCTTCCTTGGGCTGACAGCAGCTCAACAAGCATTTTTCAGAAGTCATTTATGTCAGTGAATGATTTATGTCAGTTGCTGAGGGGCTTTCTTCTCCGCTGTGTCTCCCTCACGCTTTCAAGGTGTGTTCGGGAGTCCCAGTGTTAGAACGCCGCTGGCCGTTACACATGGTGAAGCCGGACCTTAGTGATCGGAAGGAGTGGAAAGGGTTGCAGCTTGTGTCTATGAGCTGTGCTCACTGTTCACGCAGGACTGATGCTCAATATGTTTGTTTAAATGCTTTTGTAGCAAAATTTCTGTTCAAAATAATGTTCAGTGTGACAAATACCATATGTGTACGCAGCTTTGAATTCACACTGACTCAGCAGTAGGAACACGAGAGTTTTCATTTTCCTTGTGTATGTGCTCCCTTTTGTGGGTTTCCTTCTCCCGCCCCGTGGTCTGCATTCTTCCTTGGCAGTGCTCTGCCTCTTGGCCACGTCCTGTCTCGCACACTGAGAGGTGGCAGAGGAAGCAGACACAAGGTAGGAGCACTGGGGCCCCAAGAGCAGGAATTCACAGCTTTCACAGATAAGCCCTGAAAGTTGGCCAGTGTCCAGCAGGAATGTGACTGTATGAATACTTTCACCCCTCCCCTCACAGCTCACCGGGAAAATTAAGCTTGAATGCCAGAAAAGAGAACGAACTAGCCGGTTCACAGCAGGGGACAGACAGTGTGGTCCTGGCAGAAGGATGGAGTTCTCTGTGGATTGGCTGTGAGGCAGGAGGAGGGGCGCCAGCACGGGCGGGCCCTGGAGGGTTAGTGAGGGCTTAGTGAGGGCTGTCTCATTGCTTGTGCAGGTGTAAAGGCCCGTGGTCCCAGCACGCTTCCTGGTCTGTCAGAGTTAAGACAGCAGCAGCGAAAATCATGCTGTGCTAATGATTACACCAGAAATATTCTATTTGCACAAAGATGATTTGTTATTAGTGGATTCTGATTCTGTCGAGTACAGGAGATCACAAAATAGCTTTTCAGTGGGTTTTTTTCTTGGTTAGGAAGAGAGGAAAAAATGAAGAGGTCAAAAGGATATGTTTGTGTATCATTTTAAGTCTGTGAATAAGCAGGTCACCATTAAAACAGAAGGAGTCCTGTCAGTGTGTAATGGGTGGTCTTCTCTGTCTTTGCAGAAAGTGCTCGGAAAAAGCAGGAGGGGATTGTGGGCAGCTCACGCGTGTGCTTCGCGCAGCACACCCCATCCCTGCCGGCCGAGAGCCCCCGGCCACTGAAGCTCCGCAGCATCCTGGACATGAGCCCGTTCACGGTGACCGACCACACGCCCATGGAGATCGTGGTGGACATCTTCCGGAAACTGGGCCTGCGGCAGTGCCTAGTCACACACAACGGGTAGGTGTGTCCCCCTCGTGTGTGGGGCCCTCGGGGTCAGGTGGGGGGAGCCCAGTCAGGCCCCCAGGGGAGGTCTGCCATTCTGGATTAGCCCTTCAGAGTCTCACTTACCAAGGGTGGGCGAAGTGTCGATTGCTAGGTCTCTGCTGAACCAGGAGCACTTCAGGTCTGCAGGGAGGTGATGTGTCCTAGGGGGTCTGGGAGGGACTGGGGATTCTCCAAGCTGTGGGGTCCCTTCTCGGAGGGCAGTGGACCCCACTGCATGGAGCACTGCAGCTGCCTGTTCTTGTAGATCATGGTCAGGGTGTTCGTCTCTGGGACAGTAATAACTTTCTGAAGAGCTGGCTCTTTACTGTTTGATTTATCGTGTGGTGAGGGAAACTGTGTATAACTAGACAAAGTTGGTGGATTAGCTGAAAGCCTTTTGCAAATGCTCTGTTTCCATTTTTCTACAGTCTCCATCTGCAAATCCTGTGAATACAGTGCTGGCAGATAAATGGGTCATAATACACTGTACATAAATACACTTATGTGTTTAAGATGCACACATTGGTTTTTCTGCCCTTTGCAGATAATCTGGCCGTGTTTCTCCACGTGGGAGTTTGGGGAAGTATGGTCTGGTGGGAGTCGGGGAGCAGGGAGACACTGCGCCTCTGCCCCTGGTGCCCGCCTGCTGCCTGGCACTGCTCTCTGCTCCTGGGCATGGGGTGTGCCTCCCTGCTGCCCTTTCTCTCCAGCCCCTTGGTTCCCACCACGCTGCTCTTTCTGCTCGGAGCCTGCACCTGAAGGCTGAGGACAGTGAGGCCGGGTGGAGTAGGTGGGGTGGTTGCCCCTCACCGTGTGAGACTGCTGGAGACCCTGCACATGGGAGGACCCAGCGGTCCCACAGCCATCCTGCACAGACAGAACATGCCCTCTCTAGGGGATGGAAGGCGGCGGGCGCCTCTGGCTGCAGCCCCCCCACCGCGGCCCCTCTGCATGGAGGTGGTCATCCATGTGGGAAGCTGTGCCCAGGCCTGTGGTCAGCACGGCTAGTCCAGGGAGCAGTAGCCTCCCAGCTCAGAAGTCCTGCCTCATGCTGTTTGATGTGATTGTTGACCAGTAGAGTCCATCTCTTTCTTTGTGATTTCTTTTTGTTGTTGTTGTTTTTGGTCATACCGTGTGGTATGTGAGATCTCAGTACCCTGACCAGGGATGGGACCCATGCCCTCTGCATTGGCAGTACACAGTCTTCAACACTGGATGCCCAGGAAAGTGCCGTGATTTCTTGGACAATGTATTAGCCCGTAAGGGTCTGGAATACAAGTAGAAGCTAGAGAGCGTGACTCGTGGCTGTGATTGCACTGTGCTAGCCACTGAAGGTGACTCCAGGAAGCAGGGAGGAATTGATGGAGGGATGAGCTCTTGATCAAGGGCAGGGAGTTCTCTTTTTGTTTTTTCCCAAGATAAGGGTTTTCTTTTTATTATATGCCAGAGACCAGGTACGGGTGTTGTTGGGAGTGGTGTGGGTTCAGGGTGTCCAGAACAAAGTCCCTGGGGCTTCATTGGCTCTCTGTGGTTTCTCTGAGCTTGCAGGACAGCTGGTGAGCTCAGGGCATTGCAGGCTTACCGGTGCCGTCTCTGTCAGCTCTTCCTCCGAGGAGTTCTCCACAGAGACCTACGCTGCAACTTCTGCTTACATATCATCACCCAGGATGGTGCCACATGGCCTCTAGATGCAAGTGTCATTGCATAATTTAATATTTAAAACTCTGAGAGTGTGCTAATAATGGAAAGGTTGAGAATTGACATCAGGTAGTCCAGACTCCTTGGGCAACTAAAATACTCGTCTGTGCACACGCTTCCTGCCACATCGTAACGCTTATCCTTCTTACGAAAGACAGCTCCGTGGTCTTCCTCAGCCACTGCACCCGGTTTGAAGTTCACAGTCCAAAGTGTTTTTAGCCTTGAAGGAATGTTCACCGTTCTGGAAACCAAAGGGCAAGTTTTCTGGTTCAAATGCCCTCAGACTGCATTGATGAGAAATAACAAAACAACCACAATAATACTGCTCACGAAAGGGGAAAACAGGAAATACAGAGTAGTCAGTGTTGATAACAGTGAGCAAACGATGGTGGGCAGGATACCAAGAGCTTACAGCCTTGCCAAGGGTTACGGTCAGTTCATCATCCTGCCTTCTAGTTGACTGTAACCATTTTCTTGAATTATACTGTTACAAAGAATATTCAGTGAACATTCGTATGCACGAATTTACATATGCATATCTGAAGAATATGCAGGGAGAAATAGCTGAGAGAAATATCAATAACCTCAGATATGCAGATGACACCACCCTTATGGCAAAGAACTAAAGAGCCTCTTGATGAAAGTGAAAGAGAAGAGTGAAAAAGCTGGCTTAAAACTCAGCATTAAAAAAACTAAGATCATGGCATCCGGTCACATCACTTCATGGCAAATAGATGAGGAAACAATGGAAACAGTGTCAGACTTTATTTTCTTGGGCTCCAAAATCACTGCAGATGGTGACTGCAGCCATGAAATTAAAAGACGCTTGCTCCTTGGAAGGAAAGCTATGACCAACCTAGACAGCATATTAAAAAGCAGAGACATTACTTTGCCGACAAAGGTCCGTCTAGTGAAAGCTATGGTTTTTACAGTAGTCGTGTATGGATGTGAGAGTTGGACTGTAAAGAAGTCTGAGCGCCAAAGAATTGATGCTTTTGAACTGTGGTGCTGGAGAAGACTCTTGAGAGTCCCTTGGACTGCAAGGAGATCCAACCAGTCCATTCTAAAGGAGATCAATCCTGGGTGTTATTGGAAGGACTGATGCCGAAGCTGAAGCTCAAATACTTTGGTCACCTGATATGAAGAACTGACTCATTGGAAAAGACCCTGATGCTGGTAAAGATTGAGGGCAGGAGGAGAAAGGGATGACAGTTGATGAGATGGTTGGATGGCATCATCGAATTGATGGGCATGAGCAAGCTCCGGGAGTTGGTGATGGACAGGGAAGCCTGGCGTGCTGCAGTCCATGGGGTCTCAAAGAGTCAACACGACTGAGTGACTGAACAAAACTGATCTAAAGAATAAAGTCCTAAAAGTGAAAAATTTGAAAGTTAATGCATTGAAAATTTAATAGATATTTTCACATTATCCTATAAAGTAATTTACATTCAATGTTAGAGTGCTCATGTGTTGAAGTATCTCTTTTTAGTATAAAGAATTTCATGGTCCCATATGTGACATGATTATACTTAGGTTGTTCATCACATAGAGATATCACTGCATATGAAATGTTTGAGTTTTAGTTTTTAAAACAGCATCCCATATTTGAAAAGCCCTGTTTGTGCATGTATGTATACAATGACTTAGGTGACTCATTTTGACTTAGTAACTAGTTGTCACATGACTGAGTGGACTGCTAATTTGGTTTATGTGCGTCATACTTGGGGAGTCATGGCCCCAGACCACGAGCTTATATAGCTGTAGGCATGTGATTTGGCCTCCTGGGGTATTTGGCACTGAATTTTGCACATGATTGGTTTTCTGTAAATATTAGTTGATTTGTGTATTTTTCATGTTCATGATTATTTACTTCAAATTAAGGTTTTTTCCCTCTCCAACTCACTGTGGGGGAGAAAAGCTGATTTTCACAGCATTCCTCTTCCATCCCTTCCCTAAAATGAGACTTCTTGAGGTTTTCTAAGGATTATTTTTGCTCCCTTTATCTTAGTGTAACCATAGGGAAATGAGAAAGTAGGGGAAGACCCTCCCACTTTGTGGTTTCCTCCAGTTAATGGACATCAGCTGGGCTGCAGCCGAGAGTAGCCGTGGTTCCAGAAAGGCCGGGACAGGAAGGTTGGGAAGTGGGGTGAACTGCATGTCGGCTGTCATGTGACAGTGTGAACCTGGGTTTGTTTATGTGGGGCATGTCTTGTAGTTACTGATGTGTCGTCAGAAATCTGGGTTTTACGTTACTTTATTTTACAGCTAATGAAGGGTAAATGGCTGTTGACCAAACAAGTTTATTTGGTGTGCAGCCTCCGGTTTATAACTGGTGTGCAAGGCAGTTTTACCCCCAGGCTTATCTTCAGTGATGGGCAGGGCTCTGGGTGATCAGATACCACAGACACGACGGGAGAGGAGATGTGTGTCAGCAGAAGAGCAGTTTTCTTTTGCTTAGGGTCATTTAAAGGATAACGGCACCGGACTTCATTGTTTAGAAGCTTAGTAAGTACACGCTAAATGGAGAACCTTTTCGAAAGCTTTACGGGTGGGGGGTCCCTCGGAAGCCAGGCTGGTCACCCTCAGCTCTGGCCTGCTCCGTGTTGCTGTCTGTGCTCCCGTGGCTGGTCCTCCTAAGTCGTGACCAGCGGGCGTGTCCTTTTGTGCAGTCCCGGTGAGGCTCGTTACCGCCGTGCACTCCGCTGACGGTGCCAGGTTGTTGAGCGCACAGGCGCTAGAGAGGAGTGAATGGAGAGGGCGCTGGCAAGGGCGGGCAGCTCAGGTTCTCGCCTGAGCCTGCCTGTGCGTAAGAGAGGTGCCATGATTACATTTTCCTTACTTTTGTCCTTCAAGGAAAATAGGTTGATGTAAGAAGAGAGCACATGTCTCCTGCGTTTTAGTGGAGAGTCTAATGGTCAACCGGAGAAGGCAATGGCAAGCCACTCCAGTACTCTTGCCTAGAAAATCCCATGGACGGAGGAGCCTGGTAGGCTGCAGTCCATGGGGTCTCTACAAGTCAGACATGACTGAGCAACTTCACTTTCCCTTTTCACTTTCACACATTGGAGAAGGAAATGGCAACCCACTCCAGTGTTCTTGCCTGGAGAATCCCAGGGACGGGGGAGCCTGGTGGGCTGCCGTCTATGGGGTCACACAGAGTCGGACACGACTGAAGTGACTTAGCAGCAGCAGCAGCAGCTAATAGTCAACATGCTGGGGTTTCATACTGAGTCCTTAGAGGTGAACAGCTGTGTGTTTGGGGGAAGAACACTTGAGGAATCCAGACCTGCAGATGAAAGGAGAAAACGAGGTTGGGGGGAGGGTCTTGCCCACGTTTCGTGTTCTGATAAGCAGAACCTCTCAGAATCCTTCAGCTTTGGTGGAACCAGCAGGACATTCACAGGAACTGCTCAGAATGAGTTCTGTGGCCGTGTGGGTCAGGAAAGTATTGGATCAAATGCTGTAGAGTTTTCTTTACTGTGGAGCTTCGCACGCGGGGTGGACAGTAAACATGGTTTTCCAAACGTGCACCTTTGGGAGAGGAAGCTGGGGCGCAGAGGGGCTCCCAGGCCCGGTGTTTCTGGACACAGATACCATGGGGCAGGGTGCTGGGTCGAGCCTTATTGTACTTACAGTGTTGTGCACCCCAAGGAACAAAGTCATCTTTTACAGGAGTCAGACTTTGCACTGATTTTCCCCAGACTTGTGAAATTAATAAAGCGGTACTGAGTTCGTCCTTATTACTATGAAATCTCTTTTCTCCAGTAACTAAAGAGAGGAAACATATGTATTTCCTCCTTTTATGGCTGTTACTTTGTAAATACAAAGATTACTTAATAAATGTATAAGTTTGCCATTTTGTCCTTAATAAATTCACGACTGACCTCATTGCGTACCTGGAGGTTTGGCAGAGCTTACTAACTTAGTAACTGAAATTAATCATTGTATGTAATCGGGTAGAGAAGAACGAGTAAGAATTAAACTGGGGTTCTTTTACTTAATGTCAAGATGCTCACTTTTCTTGATTCCAACTGTATATGCAGGTGAATTGGTGATTGTTTCTCTTAGAACACCTGCTGAGTGGGTGCTTATTTTATGTGGGGCGTGTTCTGAGCTACTGGACGGTGATGTGCTCCCACTCTCTGAGAACTGTTCAGCTTGCCTTTGTTCTTAAGGATAAGTGTGTCATTGTAAAAGATGAGAAGACATTTGCAAAGAAGCTGTGTTTGCCTCTCCCACTCCCCTCCCTGCCTGCTTCCTGCCCATCCCTCCCCGGGCGCCTTCCCTGCTCCGTGGCTAAGTGGCTAACCGCTGTGTAAGCAGCCTCCCGTGGGCCCAGAGCCCTTGACTGAGCAGGTCCCCTGCTGACGTTCATTCTTCAGGAAGCCAGGGTGGTCTGAGGCAGCGCGACACAGAGCTGGTCCAGCCAGATGGCAGGGTGTCCAGTCACCCTGCAGGGTGCGCTGGGGGGGCTTCCAGAATTTATAGATGAGAGCTTTTGAAGGCTCTCAGCACCCGGTGTATATACTGTAGACTGGAGTTGAAGTCACTGACTTCCGTTATAAAGGTGAGGAGGGCCGGGGGTGGCCCTTCAGGAATGAGAAGCACTTTCTTCTGTGGAGAGAACATGAAGCTACAGTTCAGAGTTGTGCAGCTCTATCTGATGGCATTTCTTTGCACTTTTTTTTTTGGAGTCATCTTCATTTTGAGCTTTTATAATCTTGATTTTTAATTTAAGAAGGACAGCTACCTACCAGTATTTAAAGTAGGATCATGTCACTTGCAAAAGCCAGTAGAAGTAATGCAGTGGTACCTGGGGTTTCAGAGCACTTCTGTATTTTTCTGAAGCCCATCATGTTTTAACTCTTTTTCGCCCTCTGTATCATGATGGTAGGACCCCTCCCCGAGTCCCCCACAGTCATTAGCATCACGTGGTCTGTTGCAGGAGCCTCTTGGGGATCATCACCAAGAAGAACATGGTAGCACACCTGGAGGAGCTGACGCGGCGCGCCGAGCCCCTGGTGATCACGCGGCTGCTCCCCAGACTGGGCGGGGGGTGGCTCCGTGCCCTTGCCTCCCCCACCGGGCTTGTTAGACCCTTCCTCCTCCTCACACGGGGGTGTGTGCACACCCTGCCCTGGGAAGCAGCAGGCCCACCTCCTGGCCACCAGAGCCTCTTCTTGGCTTTAGGACTGTAGGCAGTGTGGTCTCTGCAGTCCTATGGCAGATAGCCCCACTGCACCCAGGACGCCTGCTCTGCTTCCAGTGAGCCCCCAAGCCCGTCCCTGTCTTTCTTCCCTGGTCTTGGCTGTGTCGTGGGGACATGTTACCCAGCTCAGCGGCCCTCCCGCCCCACATACCCTCAGATCCCAGGGCCTGGGCGCCAGCACCCTCTGTAGGCTGTTTCAGAGTGTGGGCAGCAGCTGAAGGTCACGTGTGGTAACTGTAGCTGGCCGTGGGTCCCAGTGGAGTCGTGACTAAAGGGATTTCGAGCTCTCTGATAAGCTGTCTGGCTCTGGCAGCCCCACGCTGGCCTCTCTGGCCTGTGGCTGTCTCCCCTCCGTGAGGCCTGTCCCTATAGGCTTCAGTCCGGCACCATCTCCATGCTTCCTTTTTGAAGAAGCCATTGGCCAGAAAAATAAGTAACTACTCATCCCTTCTGCTTTCTGCTTCATCTGTAATAATCTTCTAGGACTGCTGCTTGATTTTTTTTTTCACCTACCTTTTAATGTAAACGTTAACAACTCAGACTTTCATAAAAGCACTGTACCTTTTTGACTAAAATCAGAAAAGGAAGACATTGATGACTGTAGTAGAAACTTGGGTCATCCTAGAGATTTATTCTTGGGGTTCTGAAGTTTGGGATTTAAATTGTGTTGACCATTTTAAGTGCATTTTACCTGAATTGTATGTGCTTTCATGAAGATTCGGCATACAGCTGGGCACTCTTTAAATCAGTTTATTTAAAGACAGTTAATTTTGGCTTTAAAGAAAAGTGCACTCTAAACGGGACTTGGTCGTTATGTTTTCTTCTCTCTTGGCCTGGGGGAAGGAGCTGTCCCCCTCAGGTGGGCTCAGCGCCCCTTCTTCTGCATTCTGCTCACTCGCGCGCTGGCTCACGTGACTCAGAGGCTCTGCCTCCGCGGTCCGGTCCTCAGTCTCAGGGCAGGGACACTGAGCGGTTAGGGGTGTCATGCTCGATACCTCCGAGCATGGCTGCTGGGTGTTGAGTTACTTGACCAAGATGCTTTTTGAAAATACAGACTCGGGCTGATTGCTTTGCTCTCCTTCTGTCAGCCGAAAGGATTTAGCTGTGGGTTTAGCTTCTCCTTTCCCTTCCTTTTAACGGCAACCTTCTTGTCTTTTTCAGACGCCTCCTTGGTATCATCACAAAAAAAGACATCCTCCGTCATATGGCCCAGACAGCAAACCAAGACCCCGCCTCCATCATGTTCAACTGAGCCCCGCGGCGGAGGAGGGGGAGGAGGCCGATGAGGAGGCCTGCCTGCTCAGCAGCAGCTCACTCTGACCGGGAGGCAGGACTGGCGGCGGCGGGCCCCTGTGGCGCGTTTGCAGATGCTGCTGTGGTGCGGGGAGGGGAGGCAGAGGCGGCGGCGAGCAGCGTCGGGGGGCCCGGTCCCCGCCGTGCGCTCAGCCCTGGAGGCGGCCCTGATCCGACCCCGCTGGCTCTGGTACTGCAGAGGCCGGCAGGCCCCGTGTCGGAAGGGATCCCTCTGAATTGAGCCATCTCTAAGACTGCAAGGTCTTGCCCTTTTTTTTTTTAATCAAAACTGTTGTGTTTAACTCCTGTACCGTACAGGTAAAGCATTACCTTTCTACATTCCGGACGAGCTTCTTCCTCTCCCCTCCCCCGCGCGCTGTCACCAAGCCTCTGAGAATGGTGCGCCCGTGGGGAGCAGTCCTTTCTCATATTGAGATGTGCATGGTCGCACCAAGGTCTCGTCACAGGGAGGGAGTGGGTGCTGTGTCCCACACGAGGTGCTTGGGGCAGGCCCACGTACCACAACCGGGCCGAGGCCGCGGAAGCTCTGCGTGGGGGGAGGGCACGCTCGCGGGGTGCAGGGGTTCAGCATCCACCACAGGGGACTTGACTGGTAAGGATGGACAGTTTTTTTCTTGCTTTTCTCACCCTCTCTGACTTGATGGATAATGTGAACTGGTCTTAACGCAAATTTTTGTTTCTAAAACTCCTGTAACACAAGTACCGTTGAGCATAAGGAAATGATGCTGCTTCGATAGTGACAAGAAGGAAGTGCTGTGTGGAGCTGCACCTGTTATGAGTTGCATGTTTAAACACTGGAATTTTCTTTTTCTTGGAATTAGATCAGTCTGTTTTATTTTCCCCTTAAGGTATTTTACTGCTGACACTGAAGAAATGTAATTCATAACTTGCACTAAATGTATATTTCTTTCTTAAAAATTTACCATTCTTATTTATATTTTTATGGATTAAAATTTATAAAATACAGATCAGTTAATATCACACTTAAATCCTTTTACCTTTTTAATGTGATTTTTATAGACTAATTCAGACTTAGAAATATGGAGATATGAACAAAGTTTACAGTGGGAACGAGGGTCTAAGGTGTGGTGCGGCTGTCTCTTTGTGATCACACGTGTACGGACACCTTTTCTCATCTCTCACTGCCATCCTCTGGGTTGTGTTTCTGGCTTGTCCATTTTGACTCATTAACTGGAAGCTGAAACACTATGCATTGTTTCTCAGATTAAAAGTTAGTGTTAACCTTAAAAGAAAACAGTAGAATGGCAGAGGTAGCAGTTAAAATGTTGATCTGAACAGAACTTGTGAATCTTCGTGGAGGTCATGTCCAGGTGTCCAGTGACATTTTGAATCCACGCTGCACTTTTTTGCACAGTGGGCTGAAAATGTACTGGATGTGTTTGAAATTTGGGGTTTTGGAAAATACGTGTCTTAATCATGGTCTCATTTCACATCAGCAAAGGCAGTTCACTTGAAGCACTGGCCTGAAAATTCTGGATTATGCATCTTGGGAGGCAAAGTGAATTTTTAGAGACATTTTTCTGAAACACATCTTGCAATGAGCTCTTTTTATATTTTGGAAGTGATTGTTCACCTCTTGATTCTTAATAAACCTGTAAGGTCTGGGAGATCACAGATCTTTATGATGCTGAGGATTTATAAGCTCTCAAAGCCATATTAGAAAGACCATTGAGAGGTGAGCAGACGTTAGGAATTCCACGACACCTGAGTTTTGCTCTGCCTGCAGTTAGTGTTTTGTCCTGTTTCCCTCTTCTGGCCACCTCCACACTTGCTTCGCAGCGTGTGGAGACAGCCCTTCCTGATCCATGGTCAGCTGGTCTCCTCTCAACCTCTTGTCCGTGCGTTTGCCCGAGGCCCAGCGAGCGTGTGGGCTCCATGGCCGCACCACGTCACACGTGGCGTGTGTTTTGTCTCCCTCGTTTCCTTTCTGATTTCGAGTCCTGCTTCACACTGACATCTCGGGTGGATGCCAATTCTCTCCTCAGTGTGTGCCCTTCCTGCTGAGATGCAGGGGGCGGGCTGTGCCTCCAGCGCACTCGTGGTTTTGTCTGTCACTGCATTCCACTTTTCCTTTCGGTATGTTGGTGTGTCTGCGTGTCAGCCCAACGAGGGGAGCTGGAGACCGTGCGGTGGGAGTGCCTGGCCCAGTGGAGCGCAGGCGGAGCCTCATTGGAGCGCCTTTCTGAGAAGGTGTGATGAGAATGGGCGGGGCGTCAGCATCTCTTCTCCTTAATAATTGAGTTCAGTTCTGACTCATGAATGCCTGGTTTGTTCATCTGCGATGTTGCCTAGAGCTGTATTTATCTGTTTATTTATACTAGTGTAGTAAAGCTGCATATCATTACAGTACAAATGGTGACTGTGATGAGTCAATCAGAAAACCTATTAAAATCTATACGACAATGTGTGGTTTGGCCTTTGATTCCCTCGGTCGCCATGCCCCAGGGTCATGGCTGCTGTGTGTCATGTGTCTGGGGCACCCAGCGTGCAGCCTCCTGGGGTGTCCTGCATCTCTCGGGCTGCAAGGGAGTGCTATCCTTGGCAAGCAGGAGTTGTGGGGACCCGGCAGACCCCAGGGTGACGGCAGGGTGTGCGTACCAGCACACGTGTGGGTATAGGGACCACACACCTCAAAGGAGACAGGTAAGTCACCTGCAGACTGTGTTTCTGAGAACGAGCGCGGAGGTTTGCAAACAGGACTGCCTACGGGGAGGGGAGACACACACTCTGTGGAGCGGTATCCATGGCGTCCAGGGGAGTGAACCTGGTCCTGACACGCCCGGGACACCTTGTTCTGCTGTGCTCGTGCTGTTCACCCGACGACAGCTCCAGGTGAGCTCCTGGGACTGCTGGGCGCGAGCCTCAGATGCTGGTACATGTCATGAGTTGGTGTTGCGGTTGTCGAGCACGTGTGTTTATGTGATCCTGGGGAGCCTCGTGCTGTCCTGGCCAGTGCCCGGGCAGAAATCCCCCAGCTGGGGACAGAGGGGCACGACATGGCCTCGGGGGTAGGGATGCTGGTCGTGGGTGATGAGGTGGGGTGAGGTGTGAGCGCACAGCAGGCTGACAAGGCTTCCCGTGCTGGGGGCAGAAGCACCTGTCCCCAAGCGGGACCCACTGGCAGGTGTGAGGACACCAGGAAGGTCTTGGCGCTGGAGGGACGAGGGCAGGGGCTTGTGTGCATACTCAGGACTTGCAGGTGCCAGGGAGCAGAAAGCTCTGCGCTGGTGCCACAGGACGAGTCCGTGTGGACACAGAGTGGAGCACTGTCTTGGGTCAGGTTTTACCGCTTCCACTTTTTCCTTAGCTGGATCGTTCTGCATGTGCTTGAGAAGTTGTATGGAAGATAGTTTGTAAGCTCCAGGTGTGAGCTTAGCCAAGTCTGAGTTGAGTAATGGTTTTGTTAAATTGGGTGAAGCTGCTTTTATTCATGAAAGAACTCAGGTACTGGGTGAAAATGAACAGGAAGGCAGGTGGCGTCCTGGAGTCACAGCAGCCGCTGGAAAGGACCTGAAAATGTCTGGTGAGATTTCGAAGGACCAGGCCTCCAGTGCAGGAAGGAGCTAAGAAGGGGAGGTTTGGTGTCGGGCTGGCAGAGGCTCGCTCTTGAACAACCAAGTCTCAGTCCTTGAAAGGCTGCTGCTGCTGCTCAGTCACTTCAGTCGTGTCCGACTCTGTGTGACCCCATAGACGGTTGCCCACCAGGCTCCCCCTTCCCTGGGATTCTCCAGGCAAGAACACTGGAGTGGGTTGCCATTTCCTTCTCCAGTGTGTGAAAGTGAAAAGTGAGAGTGAAGTCACTCAGTCGTGTCTGACCCTTAGTGACCCCACGGACTGCAGCCCACCAGGCTCCTCCATCCATGGGGTTTTCTAGGCAACAGTACTGGCCCCTCCCAAAATGTGTGATGAGCCCTCAGACACTGCTGCTGGGCACGGAGCCTGGAAGTGTCTTCACAAGCCTGTTCTCAGGAAGCCCTGCTCACAGCTGTAGTCTTCACATTGTAACTGCCACATTCTTGCACTGGTGCCTAAACCCTGCTTTGGTTCCAATATACCAAGCCTTCTGATGTATGTGAGGAATGGATCGTAAGCTGAATGTTTTTTGTACCCTTTCATTTATTCCTTGATAAGCAATCCTGTTGAAATCTGTATCACTGAATCACAAGAAGGCAAATTTAGAAGACACATATTTGAGGTGGTTGGATCTAGAATTTCTAGCTAGCTTGCATCGTTTTAATGGAAGGTACACTTGAGATTAAGGTAAATGTATTAACAACTATTTCTAATTACTTATGCAGTATTAACAAGGACCTTAGAAGTTAAACAAATCTGTGGAAAAAGCTCAAGTGCTACTTCAAAGGTTAGACTATGTTTTAACACACTCTGTACTGTGTCAGGTTTTTAACACAAAGCACTTGGCGTTAAGACGCACCCGGGACGTGCAGGTAGCACTCAGGGAAGGGACTGCATCAGAGCCTGGGCCCTCCTCAGCACGGGCCAGTCCTGGACAGGACTGAGGCCCCATCTTCTGCGTCTCAGCGGCCATGGGCAGGGCGCTGGACATGGGCTGCAGCTGAGGGGAGTTGTGACTCGTGGGCGTGTCATCAGCGCATTTCCCCGGCGGTGCTGGAGACTCCCCCTGGCACCCAGCGAGGGGCACCGTGTTCATGGCACACGTCCATTCGGAGGCTTATCTGACCGCAGGGCCTCCCCAGGAGTGTGTCCTGCTCCTGCCATCCTGAAAACTCTGGTGGGTCTTGGGACTCAGGAGGCGGTGACACAGTGACTTTGGAGAGTTCCGTGGGCAGGCCCAGCTGGTCCTACAAGATGAGGGTGAACCAGGTGAACTCAGGGGGGAAGCTCTGCTAATGGGCCTGTGGCCCGTCCGCAGCTTGCTGCTTTGCATCTGACCGTGAGCTCTGAGTCATAAGGTGAGGGATGTCTTGTGAGGTTTAAAAACGATCTGCATCTGGTGAAACACAGCTCCCCTTGGACTGCACTGGAAACCCAGTGCGTAGTTTGTCATGGAAAACCCTCCTGGTGTGTTGAGCACACACTCACTGTGTCCACATCCTGTGCTGTACTGACAGGCCGAGCCCTGGGAGCAGTGCCAGAAGGAATGGACCCCAGGGGCTGAGTGAATGCTGTCCACCTGAAGCTGGGGAGGGTCTGGGGTGGGCCCCAAGGCCCCATCCTTGTGGCTGCAGCTCGTGTTAACCCCTAGTCTAGGGACCCAACTCCTCCAGGCTCATCCACAGGCGCTGGGCATGGCCTGCTGTTAGAGGGGACAGTGGGGCTGAAACCCCTCTTCCGCAGGCGAGGTGGGCATCACCGTGTAGGTGACCCAACTGCCTGTGAAAGAAAAGCAGGCCAGAGCTTTAGAAAAGTAGAGTTGCCATCCATTTATTTCCTGTGGTCCTTAAAAACAGAAGAATGTGTCTCACACTAGAGCTCCGCAGCCCTGTACGCCAGGGAGGCAGCCCCGCTCACGCCGCGAGCTGGTCCACATCCTCCTGGCTCCTGTGTGCCAGGTGAGCTTCAACAGTTTCCGCAAAGAGATTCCTCTTCAGCAGATTATACGCCAGAGGTAAAAGCTGGCCAGCAACTTTATGAAAATACTGAAAAACCAAAGAAGGTGACATTAGCCAGAGAGTACAACAGGCACTTGTTTAACAGAGTCCACGTCCCAAATGCAGACCCTTCAGTGGTCTCCAGGGGCTTTGGCCACAAGCAGGACAGAGGGTCAGGGTGCGCTCCCCACACTCCATGGCTGGGAAGACAGCACTTGAGGCAGGTGACCACCCAGAAGTCACCGTATCACCTGCCTCCCTGACCTTGAAACAACTAGAGCTGAAGTAACCACTGCTGGAACTGTAAGTGGCTTTCTCCTGTTTAATGAGGAGGTGTTAATGATAAAACATCGCCACTAAATTTTAAAGATTTTAAAGCGTATTTCCAAACAGCATTTACTCTTCATCTAGCACAGAACAGATGCCCTGTAGAGAATGAGATGGAGCCCAAGAAGGTGTATGTGTCACACTTAAGCTGTATATGTAGCTATAGGTCACTTTAACATTTGTTCATGAGTTGCTAAGTCATGTTCAACTCTTTTGAGGACTGCAGCACGCCAGGCTCCTCTGTTCATGGGATCCACCAGGCAAGAACACTGGAGTGGTTTGCCATTTCCTTCTCATTGAACCTGCTTCCCTGCACTGGCAGGCGGGTTTCTTTACCACCGAGCCGCCTGGGAAGCCCCATGTTAACATATACCTGAAGGCAAAAGAGTCTCGGTCATTCACTTTTGCCAGAACATAAGATGAACCTCAAGTAAGAAATAGTCTTAGAACTCAAGAATCTTTTAAGAATCCACTTAAAAGCATTTCAAAAAGTTCATTTTGAAATTCCAGCCAAGTCCATAACCCACCCGTGCTGGAACTCAGGGACAGAAACAAGCAGCAGTGCGTGTGTGTGTCGGGGGGTGCTCACTCACGTGGGAGCCATAGCAGAAGAGGTCCAGGCCCAGCTCCAGCCCCATCCCATAGTCACACTCATCATTAGCAAACTGCACGTAGGTCATCATCTCCTGGATGGGGGCAAAGGCCTGGAGTCTGTCAGCGTCGCTTGGGGCCTCCACGATTGTCCTGCAGATTCTCCTGAGGCTGGCTGAGAGAACAGGGCCGCAGCGTGATGCCCATGCCTCCCCGTGACACCGTCCCTGGGGGCGTCCTGCCTTGGTGCTGTATGTAACTCACACCAATCGTTTTACTTAAGCCATTTTTATGCTCGAATCGTAACAAAAACCATTTCTTGTTCCAGCAAAGTGTGATGGTTTCACCATGAGTCTAACTACAACCAGGAGTCACACCAGCTTCCAGAGATTTTCCCTGGGCTAGTCCAGGGTGCACAGACCATGGCCGAGCCTGGCCCACCTGTGTTTAACTGTCCTCAAGATAAGAATGTGTTTTCCTTTTTAAATGGTTGAAAACAATCAAAAACAGTATGGAGACCGACCATACACAGAGTCCACCTCTGGGCTCATCCACAGCAGAAGCTGGATTAAAAAAAAAATTCCTAATAGAAAAATTTGCTCTTTTTTGCCTTTGTCTAACTTACTTTTAAAAAGCAGTACAGAAATACAAGAGACAAATCACTGCGGAATTAAACCTTTACCAATTCCTTTACCAATGTGGGGGTGTGGAGCCACAGCACAAATGCAGTTTGAGATAAAATAGAGAAAACTGCTTAACATTTATCCACATTAGAAAAAACAGTGCTTTAACATTTCTGAGCTCGATGTCCTCTTGTTTGCACCCCCACCCCTCCCCTCCCAAGGGAGCCAGATGAAGGGGTGTTCCCAGGAGAAAAGGAAAGGGGAAGGGCAGGGGACAGGCAGAGAGCTCAAGAGAGAGTCTATTCTCCTTTTCAACAAAGCAGCAATTAGATTTTGTGTATGAAAAGTCCATTTGGAAAGAGTGCTTATACTTACAGAAGAAGTAACTCAGGATGGGCTTCTAAAAGCTACAAAAACCTACATTCAGATGGAAAACTGTCCACAAACACATGCTGTTTCAGTAACTACTGTAGTCTAAGTTGACTGTAATGTCAAAGGTTGTGAAATAGTAGAAACAGTCACCTAGACCATAGGCTCGTATTTAAACTTGTAAAAACACTGTTCCAAGCGCTGTTAGGCAAGCAGTGCATTAATATTAAGCACCTTACGTACTGGGTTACTCCCAGACACCCCTATGGACGGTACTCACTGCCACTCACTATGTGACAGACAGAAGACATGGTTTAATAAAGTTATACAACTGGTTAAGGGCACACAGCTGCAAACCCAGCTTCAGTTCAAGCCTCCCTGACCCCAGAGCCTGAGCCTTCATCATTGCAGGTGGGGTGGGGAACTGTATCCACCTACTCAACACAAGGAAACTCCCCCCACACATTAACACATGCTCATGGCCACATAAATACCCTACCGTCTGTTTCAGGGAGCTCTCTGTATCCAACATCATTTTTATCCACTGGGACAACCAAGCCTGCCCCATGAAAGGTCTTTGTCACCACCTTAAATAAAACACAAAAATAACGTGGAAAATAGACAAACACAACAAAGTGGGGGCAAATAAAGCTCATACACAAACCCTTAAGGCTTCTGCCAAAATACACTTTGTGCCTTTTATTTCAGTAAATTTGGACCCCAGGGCAAAAGGTTACTATTATTTCTTTCCTTTAAAATCAGGTAGAAGTCAAGTACTTGAAGTAATTACAGAGCAGTGGAATGAATGGCTTTTACTAACTGCCAGCATACGGACGTCATCCCCATGTGCCCCACCACAGAGGCAGAGGGGGAGGGGATGTGGCCAGAACTGCCCGTCTCTGAAACACAGGTCCCTGTCTCACCAGGAGCATTCAGACTTGCCAGCAAACTTCCCTTAAGTCGGGCAGCTTCTAGTTTTGGGGCGCCCTTTATGGAGGCAAATGACACAACCACTATCACCATGGTTGAAATCATGGTTCTAACGGCTTTTTTTTAATTTATGTGTTTACCAGGCTATGTCACAATCGGGTAAGACATGCGCCCCTCCCCTCACTCTAAGGTGGGAAAAGGCCCCTGGTGAAAACTGGAGAGGTGAAACAGCAACATGAAATCCTAGAGCAGCTGGAAATGCCCTATGCAGGGAGTTTCATTCCATGGACATTTTTAGAAACTACTTCCTGACCTCAAGGACTAAAAGAGCTGATAAGACAGAAATTCAGTGACTACAACTTACCTTCTGAGTCAGGATCAGAAAAGGAAGTGGAGTAGGATTTTCAATAACTAAGCTAAAGTACTTAGCTACCAGTACTAGCTTATTCAGGGTTGACTAGTACGTCATTTGGCTGAGAATGGTGGGCTTCCGTCTATGGGGTCTCACAGTCGGACACGACTGAAGTGACTTAGCAGCAGCAGCAGCAGCAGCGCAGATGAAGCAGCCATATGCAGGAGACACTGCTCAGAGGCTGGAGGAGACTGGGTGTCCAGACTCCAGTAATAAATGTCCCTCCTCCCCAGGGGTTATCAGGACAGACTCAGAGAATTCTCATTTGCCCCAAAGCAGAATTCTTTCAGCTTCTCTGTTAAGTTACTCAGGCAGGTACAAATGAAAAACCCAAAGGATCCCAAACTCAGAGGTATTTGCTGTTTATGAAACTCCACTCACACAGCAGGCGCAAAAGGAAGGCTGGTGGGCTCAATAAAGCAAGGAGAGAAGACTCCTAACACCATTTCCTGGAAGAATTCACAAGCCTCAGTACACAGCTCCGTACCAACATCGCCCATATGCCAACTACCCTCAGGGCTGACTATAAAGCCGTAAGGGAGACCTTTACAAATCTTCCCAAAATCACCTGGCATGAAATCAACCAACCTTAGCTATTAAGAAATATAAGCAAGCGTGAGGTACAAAGGCGCTCTTCTAATATAAGAAGAGCGACTGGTAATCAAGACTAGAGAGAGACCGGGCCGGCCTGGCCTGAGCTCTGCAACCACAGCGAGGGGGCCCCGTCCCGTGCCCACCAAACCTGCAGGACTCTTCCAGTGCAGCCCCCGAACCACCCTGGAGCCAGCCCTGCGGGCGGCAGGGAGGGGAGGAGAGGCAGGTGAGCGGGCCAGCAGGGGGCAGCCGCTCCCGCGGCCCCAACCCTGAAACAGCAGACTGACAGAAGGGACTCATACTTTCTTGTCTCTCTGCTTCATCCTCACAGTTCTCTGCTCCAGGGAGAGCCCCAGTTCTCTGGCTGCTTCTGTGAGTTTCTCATCTATGGTTTTCAAGAGACTAGTTTCCTTCTTATCTGTTGCTTCTTTAAGTTTCTTCATCAAAAATAACCTGAAAAAGAAGTGAAAGCCCTCATTAGTGCGTAGCCCTGGTTCATGTACGCTACTGTACTAAGTGCACCGACCCTGGGAAGTTGAGGGGAGCCAAGGTAGACATCAAACCCCAAGAAATAGATGGCAGAGTAACCACCAACGCTCTTGCAAAGCCCTAACAGACAAAAGCAGTATTAATAGCTGCCAGTCACAGAAACAGCAAACAAGATCTGTTTATCCCTGTGATGTCTACAACCAAGACATAAGGTATCTAAAAAGTGAGGTTAAGCCAAGTTTATGTCGCATCACTTGATGCCAGGACCTGACATACAACCTTGCAGCAGTCTGATGTAACAGAAGGAAAGAATGTGGAGACTCCAAAATAGGATTTTCCACTCGGGCAGAACCAGAGAACCTTTATAATACTTAGACATCAGCAAATTCTTTTAAATATTGCCTTCAAATCTGTGTTAAGAAATTTTTAAAATGTAAAGAAAAGCAAAACTATTTTATAAGCTAATACAAAAGCACAATTCAAAATAACATTTTTTAAGTAACTATTTTATTCACTTTTTATTTATTTTTTTGGTTGCATGGTAAGGCTTGTGGGAATCTTAGTTCCCCCGCAGGGGATTGGAGTCGTGCCCCCCCAAGAGTGGAAGCACAGAGTCTTAATTACCAGATCGCCAGCAAAGTACACAAAATAAATTTGAAAGGTATGTGAAATAGTACATTATTGCCAGTTATGGAAATACTTTTATGTTAAGAATGCAGGAGAGGGTGTGGAGATAAGGCAACCCTTCTACACTGTTGGTGGGAATGTAAATTGGTTGCAGCCACTATGGGGAACAGTATGGAGGGCCCTCAGAAAACTAAAAACAGAGCTACTGTATGATATAGCAATCGCACTCCTGAGCTTACACCTGGGAAAAGTATAATCTAGAAAGACATGTCTGTGCACCCCAGTGTTCACTGCACACTATTCACAACAGCCAGGACAGGGAAGCAGCCTAGATGCCCATCAACAGAGGAGTGGATGAAGAGGATGTGGTGCATATACAATGGACTGCTGCTGCTGCTAAGTCACTTCAGTCGTGTCCGACTCTGTGTGACCCTACAGACGGCAGCCCACCAGGCTCCCCCATCCCTGGGATTCTCCAGGCAAGAACACTAGAGTGGGGTGCCATTGCCTTCTCTGATATAGTGGACTAGTATTCAGCAATAAAAGCACAAAAGAACGCCAACTTTGCAGCGTGGAGGAGCCCAGAGACTATCATCCTGAGTGGAGTGAGGAAGAGAAACATGATACCATTTATATGTGGAATCTAAAAAATAGGATACAAATTGAATTTATCTACAAAACAAAGACAGTTACAGATGCAGAAAACAAACTTACGGTTACCAGGAAGTAAGGGATAAATTGGGAGATTGGGACTGACACACACACTGTATAAAACAGATAACTAATAAGGACCTACTGTATACAGCACGGGGGTCTCTACACAATAGCCTGTAATGAGCTACATGGGAAAAGAATCTAAACGGGATATATGTGCAACTGATTCACGTGCTGTACAGCAGAAACTAAACACTGTAAACCAACTGTACGCCAGTAATTTTTAAAAAAGACGACTTCTATCACTATAGCAGAAAGTCAACAGTGCAAGAGCAAGCTGGAATCGGCCCAGCCGAACACGTCAGCCCCCTTCCTGCAGCCACTGCCAGGCTTGCGGGAGGAAGCCGCTCCTGCCCAGCACTGACGCCAGGCACTGTTCTCGTCCCCATTTTACAGATCAGGAAGCTGAGGCAGAGGACCACACCATACCCAAGCTGAGAGAATGAGTGTGCGCTGCTTAAAGCGCCACAGAAGCCGAGACCACCAGGATCAGCGTCGCCTAATTACAGCACAGTCCCAGCAAACCTCGTCTCGCCTCAGCAGCCGTGAGTCAGGTCTGCCTGCCGACACGACCACACAGGACACGCTGCGGCCGCAGGCCCGGGGCGCCGCCCCTCGCGGCCTTTCCAGCGGGAGGGCCTCTCCGAGGACAGGGCCCACCCCTACGGCGGCCCTGCTGCCGGCGGGGCCACCCCTGCTCCTGCTCGCTCAGCTCCGCCTCAGCCGCAAGCCTGCGCAAAGACACCGCTCGTGCTGCTCGCAGCGGAGACGTGCCTGCGGGAAGAGCCAGAACGTCCTGTGCTGCTCCATGAGCCGCGAGTGAGCTGGCCTTCGAGGGACTCCTGCGGCGCCCGTGAGGGAAAGGCCAGTTCACTAGGCTACAGAGCGCGTCCCCAGAGTGGCGCGCGCCGCCCCGGCACAGGGTGCGCACCGCCGCCACCGCAGCGCAGCCGTCAGGGAGGGAGCGGCTGCCGCTGCCCCCAATTCCATCTGCGCTTTTCAAATCTGGAATTTGTAGAACTGACAGCAGACACTCAACTGCCTTCATCAGTTCGTCTGAGCAAACGTCTCGCGAACACTCAGGTCGGACACGCGGTTGTCTGCCGGCCCCGCTCTCCAGTGGGAGTGCAAACAGCTGGGCTCAGCACTTGGTCCCCCAGGGCCGCTCCGAGACGAACCGTCCGCGCCCAGCCGCAGCCTGACTCGTGCTTCCAGCTCTGCCAGCAGCCCGGCCGCGCTGAGGCTCGCTGCTGCCCGCCCGCCGAGAGCTGAGCGCACCCGCAGCGCGCAGGCCGCCCCCACGGCCTCTGAGTCGGCGCGTAGCCGCCACACCCCGCTGTCTGAGAGCCGCCTTCAGTTAGCGCTCCGCGTCAGAACCCCGGGTTCCCAGCTTCAAGGTCTCTACTCAGCGCCACTGCCTGAAAAGTCGCGGCCTCTACGAGTAAGTCCGCACGACACAGGGCAGCAAGGCGGGGCGGCGCGGGGAGAGGACAGCACGTTTAACAGCGTAACGCGGCCCGAGACCTGACACTCTGGCTGTATTTACAGTAATGTTTTAAACGGTCTTCGGGCGATCGAAGTATGCGCCCATTAAATGTCCACTGAGATTGTAACAGGTAGTTTTAAAAAATGTTCCCGAGTCCTGCTCTGGAGGAGCTGAGGAGCAGCAGCTGAGGTGAAGCTCCCATGTGCGGGCCTCAAACCATTAACTCAGCAGCAGTGCCCAGAGCAGCCTGTGTACCTCATGGTCGCGGAGACCTTTCAGCAGGTATGTGAGGTCCAGACTACTGCCACAGTTATTTCAGGGAAAAGAAAGAACAGAATAAAGAAGATAACTTCTAATTTTGTTTTATAAAGACACGTGCTTTAAAACCTGCAGTCTACGCAGACTTCTGTGTGCTCCAGGATGTGAAGCGGGGCCTTTCCATACCATCCCACACACACGCGTGGCTTCCTCATGCAGTGTCCACACCTTCCTAAACGGAAGGGTCAATATCCCGGAGCTACACTGCGTGGACAGTCTGTTTGCTTACCTACTACTGCTGTTTGCTGGAAATGTGCATTTCCCCAACTTTTCTTTCTGATAAATAACCTGAAATATACACAGATGTCTGTGTATGAACCCAAAACTTCTTCAGATAAGGAGCTATGAATGGAACTGCTAATTTAAGGTGCAGTACAGTACCTGGCAACCTTCATTATCTGTGAAGAAATCTTTGAAACAATATATAAACAGCCGTATTCCAACTGCTCTCCATAAACATTTTACCAGTTAACACAGAGCAGAAAGGTTTCTTACACCGTAAAGACCTCTGGGTGTTCCCGCTCTGTAACTGGTACTCACCTTTTTAGCTGAATTTGCATTTTCTTGGGCTACTATTAAATCTTACACAAAGAAAACTAGTTTCCCTGCGCATAAATAGTTTTTAACAAATGGTCTGCCTGAAAACACCTTACTCAGGCTGATATACAAATTATTAGTCTCAAAAATTATACTAAATATACATTAAGTATTATAATCTATAATACATGAAAAGCATTATAACCTATAAAAGTATTACAATACTTTATCAAACATACGCTTGATATAAATTACCGAAGTACAAAACATTTTTTGAATAACATTAGCTACTCAAATCTTTGCTGGTCTTCACCTAAATTGTAAATTTATCACCAATGTATTTTTGTTTTCTTTCTTCTGTGTTCTCCGATAAGCTAAATAATGCCAGAACAATCTTGTATTATTTTAGATAACGACTGAACTTTTCTTTTAATAAGACCAGTAAGACTGAAGGAAACGTGGTGGTTCTGCTGTCAGAGTTCGTGGAGTGAATGCCTGACTCACAGAGCATCCAGCACAGAGCAGGTGCCGTGCACAGGAAAAAGCCTCTCTCTCATGAACTCACACATCAGCGCAGGAGACGGACAAGGAAATAAACAACAACCGTTTGCAATAAAGGTGATGCCAGTTTAAACGCAACAATAAATCCGAAGGGTGTGAAGAATATAAAATATGCAGAGCAAGCCACATCTTCTGTAACGTCAGAGCTACAGGAGAGAAGGAGCCTGTCGGGGCCCCTCCACCCTTCGGACACAGCGGTCTGCACATACGGGGGCCCTGCAGGGGCACCGGCAGACTGAGTCCGAGTTCTCTTTACTGCAAACCTGTGCCATACAAGCACAGGGAATCAGTCTCTTTAAAAGCAGGTGATTAAAAGACATCACACAAACATGACCTGCTTATATTTAAGGCGAGTCAGATGCCTTCTTCATTTTGTTACAGTCCACTGCACAGCTGCTGCGGACAGGGCCTGCAGCTGCCCAGGACAGAGCAAGGTGCCCTGCCATGCCCACCCTGTGCTTCAGCTCGTGCCGCCCGACCCCCACACCCCCCCCCCACACTGAAGATGAGGCCCTCATATCAGAGCATGGAGGCCGGATCCAGCCCCACTGGCTCGCAGAGGCACATGACCGTCCTGTCCCCTGTCCCCAGTGTCGGGGACGGTGGGCAAGGGGCTCCCTCTCACTAGCCCAGATCCTGCCAGACAATGTGGTCCTGGAGTCCCACTCCCCAGCTCTTCCCTGGGGGTCAGAGACCACCCACCACTGAGCTGAGTCAGCAACACCCCGCCACTGGCCCCTCACTCCCATCCTGCCCCCAGGATGTGCAGACTGCCTGCTTCATGAGACTCAACCTCCTGTGTGAATCACATTCCACGTAATGCAGTTTCTCAGACGGAGCTCGCCATGACTGTGTTTAAAGTCAGATGCCTAAAAATCCTGTGATCTTCATGGGACAAATAAGGTCAAGTTTAAGTAATATTTTCATTAAATAAGTAGTCAGAAAAGAGTCTATTGTTTGGTGAAAAGATGAAGCGTGTATGCAAGGGCAGTCTGCAAAATTCATGGAAATGCTCTAAAAAATTTTTTTTAAATCTAATTCCCATCAGAGACAGACTGATGAGGTATAAAAATTGTAAACAAATATTATCAATAGGAGAGGTAGTGAAATATTTTCTTACTTGACTGCAGCAAACACATTATCTCCACTTTGAACAATTATACAATTTTTCTTTGCTTCGTTTGTACCGACAAATACAGGAAGTTCATCAGGAGAATCCCTGTTTAAACGAAAGGTAGTAAAAATTTAGCTGCCCATAACTTATCAGAAGGGAGGCTTTTAATTGAAAATAAGAATTTATATCTGCATGTCTTTTAAAAAATTGCTAATGAATTTGCTAGGTTTAAATTCTAGGCTTCTTAGGAATATCCACAACAAATCTCATTTATATAACAGAACCTAAAATTAAGATTCTTAGAACCTAGTTACTTTTACACCTAAACACAAAGAAAGGGGGAATAAAGCTTGTCAAAAGGAGGTGAAATTACATACAATCATCCCACCCCAGCTTTACAGTCTGTGAAAAAGAAAGAAGGTGGAGAAGCAAAAAGAAACGAGACAGGAGGATCACAGAATATTTGCGGTGAAAGGACTGGAAGCATACAGACAACCAAGTCCTTTTACTGTATGACTGAGGAAACGAGAGACCAGGTGACTCAGCTAAGGTCCTGGGCAGGCAGCGGGAGGCCAGCAGATCAGGGCCCGACTCCCAGCCCTGTGTGCCCACAGCACCCCTACACTCCCTCCACGTTCTGTCCCTCACCCCGCCATCGACGACAGCATCTCTCAAGTGGGCAAGGGATCCTCGCCCCCACCAGCTCTAGTTCTCAAAGTTTGAGCATCTTGCACGTATCCATTTACCCCCCAGATATTCCTGTCAGGTGTGTGGAGTGAACCTGAGTCACAGAAAGTCACAGGCACTGAGGGCTGGTGCAGGGCCACCCAGACAAGAAGCAAGAGGGCCAGTCTGCTCCAAAGCCATTCTCAGTGCCGTGGCCCCAGAAGCACACGGCTAACTGCAGTCACAGCAGCCGCTCTGAATTACCTTCCCTGGGCAAAAAAAGAGCTCTTCTGAACCCAAAAGAAAAAAAGTTTGTAAGCACAGCAGAAAAACTGATGAGGCTGGCCTAACAAGTCCATCCATTCCAGGGTAGGTCAGTAGGTTAGAACAGCAGACAGCCCACGTACCCACCAACAGAGGGTACATGCCCTTCACCTTGGGGAGGCCAGTGAATGTCTGCTTGCACTCATAAAAGGGGCAGTAGCTGTATTTTAGGAGAAGTAAGGGCTCCCCTTGTGGCTCAGTGCTAAAGAACCCGCCTGCCAATGCAGGTGACTCAAGTTCAATCCCTGGATGGGGACGATCCCCTGGAGGAGGGCATGGCAACCCACTCCAGTATTCTTGCCTGGACAATCCATGGACAGAGGGGCCTGGCAGGTTACAGTCCACGAAGTCACAAAGACTCAGATACGACTTAGTGACTAAACAATGACAAAGCTGTATTTTAGAAGAAATGACCCTTACCTGAAATACCCCATGTGGAATTGAGTTTTACTGTCTCCAATAATAATGGTCTGGAACTCAGGAGGATCATAGTAAAATCTCCAGTGAAGATTAAAATTCAAGCTTGCTGATTTTTTCTTTATTTTATGTTTTCCGGCAAGGATATCGTAAGGACCCACTAATCGAAGTCCAAGGCTTGCAGATAGTGAATCTATAAATTAAACAAGTTTACTTAGAAGAAGCAGAAAATAGTACCTTTCATTCAGAAAAATATTTCTAAGCAACTGTCTTTATAAAGAGCTTCTAAAGTAAAAGAAAAGTCTTCAGTCACGTGAAGATGTCTGCTGTAAACACTCTATGGAAAAGAAATCAGAGCAATGAAGACGTGGCCCCTACATTTAGCATTTCCTCGTAACTTTACCACAGAGGACATTTCAAACACTCCCGCTGTTTCTGACTTTGGCCCAAACAGGACAGTTCTTTGTTCCTGGGGGCCTATTAGAGCTGAAGACGTTTAGCTTGTCTCATTACTATGGAGTGCAGCTGTTGCCTCAAATATTTGAGCACACCCAGACCAAGGGAGTGGAGAAGGCAATGGCAAGCCACTCCAGTACTCTCGCCTGGAAAATCCCATGGATGGAGGAGCCTGGTAGGCTTCAGTCTGTGGGGTCGCTAGGAGTCAGACATGACTGAGCGACTTCACTTTCAGTATTCACTTTCACACACTGGAGAAGGAAATGGCAACCCACTCCAGTGTTCTTGCCTGGAGAATCCCAGGGATGGGGGAGCCTGGTGAGATGCTGTCTATGGGGTCACACAGAGTCGGACACGACTGAAGTGACTTAGCAGCAGCAAGCAGTAGCAGTAGGCCAAGGGAGAGGCAAGAGGGCTAGCCCGTGAGGACAAGTAATTTAACTACAAATGTGTTTAATTAAAGTACTTCCTCCCTCCCCCACCTCAACTACTGAGCAGTCTCGATTCCTGGCCTCCTGGGCGCTCCGTCTGGCTCACCCTAACCCAGGCTGAATCCACTTCCTTCTCCAGTCACTGATCAGAATCGCCAGGTGTGCACGCTTATGACAGACAGGCCCCTCTGCTTCCTGCAGAGCAGGACTGGGGCCCAGGATGCCGCGGCAGGAGAACTCTTGGAAGGGCCAACAGTGAGAAGAAGGGCATGGAGACAGTTGACTTGGAGGGGAAAATAACACCCCCTCCACGAACAGATATGAGGTAGAGCTATAACGGGAGATCGTGCTGTTTGCACTCTGCTTTTTAGTTCTTCACCCAGTTCTCACTTAAATTCTCTGAATAGTTTCGCAGGCTATTAAATGTTTCTTTAAAGAAAGAGGATGTCTACTCTATTGATAGGCATTTACTGTTTGTTACGTTTCATTCTGAACACTGCTTCAGTGACCATCTCTGCTGACACGCTTGCACACGTCTGTGAGTATCTGCAGACAGGCTGCTGCCGCACGGTCACAGTGAGTGGATGACGCGGCCCAAGCCCAGCTCTCTCCCGCTCTGCGTTCCTGTCTGCGGTCTAGGGAGTGCTTCCCACAGCGCACGAGGACACTGCGTCAGTACAAAAGGGTGACAAGGAAAGGCACCTGCTGCAATGTTACCCGTTTTTGATGTACCTTCTTGGGACAGTGTGCCCTCAAAGACAGTACACAGGGATGTGTGCTTGTGTCTGTGTGCACGCTGTGCCTCTATGTCTGTGTGTGGTGTGTGTCTGTGTGTGTGGCTGTGTGTGTTCCTGATGTAATACTAATGCAGCAAAAGCTATACACGGTCTCTTTTTTCAGTTAAAGCATTCCAGGCATGATGCTTCATTACTGCCTACAAATCTGCCGATTCTTCTGAAACCATATATACAGCCCACTGAACAGGTGTGTGACTGTGAGCACATGCGCCGTTCTCTACTTGTTTCACTGTTGTTGAACACAGGTTTGGGTTCACTGCATGTGTACAACAGGCTCCGAGAAGCAGCTGCCAAGTCACGCTCACGGTCAGAGTGCGCGCCCGCCTTGCCCCAGCTGCTCATCAGAGCACACTGCGGGGTGATGCGCCTCTGCGAGTGTCACAGGCCACAGTGACACCATTACCTTCTGCTTCTCTGATTTCACACCTCTTCGGGGAAGCTGCTTTTCTGTGAACTGTTTAGATCCTGAGGCCAGCTTCCTACTGCCTTTTCCACTGGCAGCAGCAGGAGGAAGGTTCTGGAGCACTCACCAGCTGGCTGTTCAGGGTCAAGGCCTTCGCAGAACCTCCAGAAGTGGTAGAAATCTTCAGGCAGAGGAAGCCTGTAATGGTTTTCCACCTCTTTTCTAAGGTCACTGGGCACGTCAGCTTCACAGGACTTACTCTTCTTCACATCGGCCGGTTTTTCACACTGAAAATCAGCACACAAAACTTAGTTTCTCTAAAAGTAATTTCAGCAATATGGACTGTTTAACGATATCGCTCATCTTATTCACCCAACGCTGTGAGATACATGCATTTTCTTTAAAACTCTATATATGGTGTTTGAGTAAAATCTGGAGATTCTTTTGAGCAAGGAAAAAAAGAACAATTTATAATATATTCGTGTCAGGAGGGGCACACACAACAAATATCTAAACACATCTCTCTAAGATACTGGAAACAAACCAAAACAAAATGTACACAAAAAAGGTAAAGAGCGGGAAACGAGGAATAAGAAAAGGGCAGGGCTGTATGGGATGCAGCAAAAGCAGTTTTAAGAGGGAAGTTTATGGCAATAGAATCTTACCTCAAGAAACAAGAAAAATCTCAAATAAACAACTTAATCTTACTCCTAAAGCAACTAGAGAAAGAAGAACAAAACCTAAAGTTAGTATAAGGGAAGAAATCAGAGACCAGAGCAGAAATAAAGGAAACAGAGACAAACAGAAAGAACAGCAAAGACCAACAAAACTAAAAGCTGGTTCTTTGAAAAGGTAAACAACATTGATAAGCCTTTAGCCAGACTCATCACGGAAAAAAGGGAGAGGACTCAAATTAATATAGTGAGAAATGAAAAAGAAGAAGTTACAATGGACACCACAGAAACTCTACGGATCGTGAAACGACTACCAGCAATGATACACCAACACAATGGTCAACCTGGAAGAGACGGACGAAGTCTTAGGAAGATGCAGTCTCCCAAAACTGAACCGGGAAGAAACAGGAAACACGAATAGGTCAATCACGAGCTCTGAAGTTGACGCTATGCTTATTAAGAAACTCCCAACAAGCAAAAGTCCAGGACCAGATGCCTTCACAGGTGTGCATGCTGTGCTAAGTCATGTCCGACTCTTTGGGACCAAATAGACTATAGCCCACCAGGCTCCTCTGTCCACAATATTTTCCAGGCAAGAATACTGGAGTGGGTTGCCATTTCCTACTCGAAATGATCCTCCCAGTCCAGGGATCAGACCTGCATCTTCTGCATTGCAGATGGATTCTTTACTGCTGTGCCATTTGGGAAACCCCAGTGTGAGCTTGAGACACAATTCATAATTTACTGACAGCCCATTCAACTGTCATTGTGAGAGACTGCAGTCCCTTCCAAAGACCTTCTCCTCCACTTCTCCAAGTTCCAAGATCAAGTTCACCAAGTTTATGTCGCCATATACTGTAGAAAAAGGAACACTTGAAAACACTCTCAATGAGGCCACCATCGCCCTGGACCAAAACCAGACAGACACCACACAAAAAAAGACAGTTACAGGTGAGTATCACTGATGAATACAGATGCAAAAAGCTTCAACAAAATACTAGCAAACCAAACCCAACAATACATTAAAAGGATGATACACCATGAGCAAGTGGGATTCATCCCAGGGTAGAAAGGTTTTTTTCACTATTTGCAAATCAGTGTTATGCACCATATTAACAAATGGAAGAATAAAAACATGATCATTTCAACAGATGTAGAAAAAAGCTTCTGACTCAATTCAGCTGTTTACAATAAAGACACTACAGAAAGTGAGCTCAGAGGGAACACACCTCAACATAATAAAGACCATACATGACAGACCTACAGCCAACATCATGCTCAGTGATGAACAGCTGAAAGCATCCATCTAAGATCAGGAACAGGACAAGAATGCCCACAAGGATGTCCACTCTCACCACTTTTATTCAATAGTTTTGGAAGTACTAGCTACAGCAATCAGAGAAGAGAAAGAAAGAACAGGAATCCAAACTGAAAAAGACGTTAAACTGTCCCTGTCTGCAGCTGACATGACAGTACACACAGAAGAGCCTAAAGATGCTGCCAGAAAACCACCAGAGATCATCAATGCGCCTGCTGAAGTTGCAGCTGCATTTCTGTACACTAGCAACAGAGTATCAGAAATTCAAGAAACTTATCATTCTATAAAAAAAGAATAAAATACCTAGTAATAAACCTACCCAAGGAGGCAAAAGACCCATACTGTGGAAACTGTTAAGACACTAACAAAATAAACTGAAGATATAAACAGATGGAGAGATATACCATGATTGTGGATTAGAAGAATCAATATTGTCAAAATGACAATATTACACAAAGCAATCTACAGATTCAATGCAATCCCTATCAAGTTACCAATTTCTCACAGAACTAGAACAAAAAATCTTAAAATTTCTTTGGAGACACAGTTCAGTTCGGTCAGTTCAGTCGCTCAGTCGTGTCCGACTCTCTGCGACCCCATGAATCACAGCACGCCAGGCCTCCCTGTCCATCACCAACTCCTGGAATTCACTCAACTCATGTCCATCGAGTCGGTGATGCCATCCAGCCATCTCATTCTCAGTCGTCCCCTTCTCCTCCCACCCCCAATCCTTCCCAGCATCAGAGTCTTTTCCAGTGAGTCAGCTCGTCGCATGAGGTGGCCAAAGTATTGCAGTTTCAGCTTTAGCATCAGTCCTTCCAATGAACACCCAGGATTGATCTCCCCCAAAATGGACCAGCTGGATCTCCTTGCAATCCAAGGGACTCTCAAGAGTCTTCTCCAGCACCACAGTTCAAAAGCATCAATTCTTCGGCGATCAGCTTTCTTCACAGTCCAACTCTCACATCCATACATGACCACGGGAAAAACCATAGCCTTGACTAGACGGACCTTTGTTGGCAAAGTAATGTCTCTGCTTTTTAATACACTATCTAGGTTGGTCATAACTTTCCTTCCAAGGAGTAAGCGTCTTTTAATATCACGGCTGCAATCAGCATCCGCAGTGATTTTGGAGCCCCAAAAAATAAAGTCTGATAGACATAAATGACCCCAAATAGCTAAAGCAGTCTTGAAAGAGAGAAACAGAGTTGGAGGAATCAGGCTCCCTGACTTCAGACTATACTACAAAGCTACAGACACCAAAACAGTATGGCTCTGGCACAAAAATAGAAATATAGATTAATGGGACAGGATAGAAAACCCAAAAATAAACCCATGCAACCATGGCCAATTAACCTACAACAAAGGAGACAATACTACACAATGTTGGAAAGGCAGTCTCTTCAACAAATGATGCTGGTAAAACTGGACAGCTACTTGTGAGAAAATGAAATTAGATCATTCTTTAATACCACACACAAAAATAAACCCAAACACATTAAAGACCTAAGTATGAGACCAGCCACTATAAACATAAACTGCAGCATATTTTTTTTTATTTGTCTCCCAGAATAATGGAAACAAAAACAAAAATAAACAAATGGGACTTATTTAAACTCAAAAGCTTTTGCACAGCAAAGAACACAATAAAAAAATGAAAAGACAACCCACTGACTGGGAGAAAATACTTGCATGTAATATGACCTATAATGGATTAGTCTTCATATTTTACAAACACTTCATGAGGTTTAACAACATCAAAACAAACAACCCATTCAAAAAATGGACAGAAGATTTAACAGACACTCCTCCAAAGAAGACAGACAGATGGCCAAAAGGCACATGAAAACATGTTCAACTTTGCTAAATAGAGAAATGCAAATCAAGACTACAATGAGGTATCATCTCACACCAGTCAAAATGGCTATCTTCAAAAAATCCACGAACAATAAATGCTGGAGAGAATGTGGAGAGAAGGGAACCCTCCTACACTGTTGGTGGGAACATACACTGGTACAGCCACCATGGAGAACAGTATAAAGATTCCTTAAAAAAACTAAAATAGAGCTAGCATATGATGCAGAAATCCCACTGTTGGGCATATATCTAGAGTAAAACAAGATCTGAAAGGATCCATGTACCTCAATGTTCACTGAGGCACTGTTTACAACAGCCAAAACATGGAGGCAACCTGAAAGTCCATCAGCAGAGGAATGGATAAGGATGTGGTGTGTATATATAATGGAGTATTACTTAACCATTAAAAAGAATAAAATAATGTCATTTGTGGCAACATAAATAGATCTAGAGATTGTCACACTGAAGTCAGAGGAGAAATATCCTTTGACATCCCTTATATGTGGAATCTAAAAAGAAATGACACAAATGAACTTATTTACAAAACAGACTTGAGAGAATGAACTTATAGTTGGGGGTGGGGTGGGGGGGCTGAGGTGGGGAGGATGCAGGGGAAGGGATAGTAGGAGAGTTCGGGATGGACATGAACACACTGCTACATTTAAAATGGATAACCAACAAGCACCTACTGTAAAGCACAGGGAACTCTGTTTAATGTTACATGACAGCCTGGATAGGAGGGGAGTTTGCAGGGAGGATGGATACATGTATATGTGTGGCTGAGTCCCATCACTGTCCACCTGAAACTATCACAACGTTGTTAATCAGCTATACCCCAAGAAAAAATAAAAATGAAATAAAGAAAAAAGAAAAGATCAGGTTTTGCCTTGTTTAGGTAAACAGGATGCCATCATGCCTCTTGTTTAAACAGACTAAGCAATCATACCAGAAGGAAATTGTCAGATATAACTGGATATGAGAGGTTAAAACAATTAAAACAGTTAAAACAATTATTTCAGAAAAGGTCCTTTAATGCCAGATTGGTTATAAAACTCCCTCCAGCATCTCTGCAATATAGGTGCATTCTGTAAGTAGGCTAGGCTTTCCAATGCCTATTAGATACCTGGCCCATTTCCGCAGAGATAAAATTCCTGGTCGAAGGTTATGCATCTTCAGTCTCTGAGAAGTGGTAGGTACTGTTCCTTCTAGGAACTTTCCTTCCTGTCCTTCCTTTCCATCTACATCAGGGTTGTTCCACCCGAGCCATCCTGCCTCCATGGGGACACACTAGGCAGTGTCTGGAGACCTTGCTGGTTGTACAAATTTGGGAGGGAGCATGTGCTACTACCACTCTAGTGGGTGGAAGCCAGGGACACTGCTAAGTGTCCTACAACACAGAAGAGGCCCTTTAAGAGATGCTTAACTGGCTCAAATGTCCACAGAACCAAGACTGAGAAATCCTCACCTGGTGTTTTTCACATTCTTCCGTCAGGCTCAAGATGACCTTCTAACTAGGTATCATTTAAAGTCTGCAAAGTGCATTTATGAACCAGATGATATACAGAGAAAGGTATCTGATGGTACTGTTTTATGAGTGAAAAACAGGACAAATGAAAATGCTTATTGACAGGAGAATGGTTAAAGGATTTTCAAACAATGGGGTTTTCAGTTCAGTCGCTCAGTTGTGTACAACTCTTTGAGACCCCAAGGACTGCGGCATGCCAGGCCTCCCTGTCCATCACCAACTCCTGGAGTTTACTCAAACTCACGTCCATTTAGTTGGTGATGCCATCCAACCATCTGATCCTCTTTTGTCCCTTCTTCTCCTGCCTTCAATCTTTCCCAGCAACAGGGTCGTTTGAAATGAGTGAGTTCTTCTCCTCAGGGCTAAAGAACTGGAGTTTCAGCTTCAGCATCAGTCCTTTCAATGAATACTCAGGACTGATTTCCTTTAGGATTGACTGCTTGGATCTCCTTGCTGTGCAAGGGACTCTCAAGAGTCCTTTCCAACACTAAGTTCAAAAGCATCAATTCTTTGGCACTCAGCTTTCTTTATAGTCCAACTCTCACATCCATACATGACCACAGGAAAAACCATAGCCTTGACTAGATGGACCTTTGTTGGCAAAGTAATGTCTCTGCTTTTTAATATGCTGTCTAGGTTGGTCATAACTTTTCTTCCACAGAGCAAGAGTCTTTCAATTTCATGGCTGCAGTCACCATCTGCAGTGATTTTGTAGCTGCAAAAAATACAGTCTCTCACTGTTTCCACATCTATTTGTCATGAAGTGATGGGACCAGATGCCATGATCTTAGTTTTCTGAATGTTGCATTTTAAGCCAACTTTCTCACTCTCCTTTTTTACTTTCATCAAGAGGATCTTTAGTTCTTCACTTTCTGCCGTAAGGGTGGTGTCATCTATGTATCTGAGGTTATTGCTATTTCTCCCAGCAATCCTGATTCCAGCTTGTGCTTCATACAGCCCAGCGTTTCTCATGATGTACTCTGCACATAAATTAAATAAGCAGAGTAACAATATACAGCCTTGACGTACTCATTTTCCTATTTGGAACCAGTCTGTTGTTCCGTGTCCAGTTCTAACTGTTGCTTCCTGACCTGCATACAGGTTTCTCAACAGGCAGGTCAGGGGGTCTGGTATTCCCATCTCTTTCAGAATTCTCCACAGTTTATTGTGATCCACACACTCAAAGCCTTTGGCATAGTCAATAAAACAGAAGTAGCTGTTTTTCTGGAATTATCTTGCTTTTTTGATGATTCAACAGATGTTGGCAATTAGATCTCTGGTTCCTCTGTCTTTTCTAAATCCAGTTTCAACATCTGGAAGTTCACCGTTCATGTACTGTTGAAGCCTGGCTTGGCGAATTTTGAGCACTACTTTACTAGCGTGTGAGATGAGTGCAATTGTGCAGTAGTTTGAGCATTCTTTGGCACTGCTTTTCTTTGAGACTTGAATGAAGACTGAACTTTTCCAGTTCTGTAGCCATTGCTGAGTTTTCCAAATTTGCTGGCATATCAAGTGCAGCACTTTCACAGCATCATCTTTTAAGATTTGAAAGAGCTCAACAGGAATTCCATCACCTCCACTAGCTTTGTTCATAGTGATGCTTTCTAAGGCCCACTTGACTTCACATTCCAGGATGTCTGGCTCTAGGTAAGTGATCATACCATCCTGATTTATCTCGGTTGTGAAGATCTTTTTTGTATAGTTTCTTCTGTGTATTCTTGCCATCTCTTCTTAATATTTTCTGCTTCGGTTCAGTTCAGTTGCTCAGTTGTGTCCGACTCTCCGCAACCCCATGAATCACAGCACGCCAGGCCATCACCAACTCCCGGAGTTCACTCAAACTCATGTCCACAGAGTCGGTGATGCCATCCAGCCATCTCATTCTTGGTCGTCCCCTTCTCCTCCCGCCCCCAACCTTTCCCAGCATCAGTCTTTTCCAGTGAGTCATCTCATCGCATGAGGTGGGCAAAGTATTGCAGTTTCAGCTTTAGCATCAGTCCTTCCAATGAACACCCAGGATTGATCTCCTTTAGAATGGACTGGTTGGATCTCCTTGCAGTACAAGGGACTCTCAAGAGTCTTCTCCAACACCACAGTTCAAAAACATCAATTCTTCGGCGATCAGCTTTCTTCACAGTCCAGCTCTCACACTTAAGTCCCTACCATTTCTGTCCTTCATTGAGCCCATCTTTGCATGAAATGTTCCCTTGGTATCTCTAATTTTCTTGAAGAGATCTCTAGTCTCCGATATTATTGTTTCCCTCTATTTCTTTGCACTGATCACTGAGGAAGGCTTTCTTATCTCTCCCTACTACTCTTTATAACTCTGCATTCAAAGGGGTATAACTTACCTTTTGTTCTTTGCCTTTTGCTTCTCTTCTTTTCACAGCTATTTTTAAGGCCTCCTCAGACAACCATTTTGCCTTTTTGCATTTCTTTTTCTTGGGGATGGTCTTGATTTCTGCCTCCTGTACAACGTCAATGAACCTCCATCCATAGTTCATCAGGCACTTTATCAGATCTAAACCCTTGAATCTACTTCTCACTTCCACTGTATAATCGTAAGGGGTTTGATTTAGGTCATACCTGAATGGTCTAGTGGTTTTCCCTACTTTCTTCAATTTAAGTCTGAATTTGGCAATAAGGAGTTTATGATCTGAGCCACAGTCAGCTCCTGGTCCTGTTTTTGCTGACTGTATAGAACTCCTCCACCTTTGGCTGCAAAGAATATAATCAATCTGATTCAGTTGACCATCTGGTGATATCCATATGTAGAGTTTTCTCTTGTGTTGTTGGAAGAGGGTGTTTGCTATGACCAGTGTGTTTTCTTGGAAAAACTCTATTAGCCTTTGCCCTGCTTCATTCAGTACTCCAAGGCCAAATTTGCCTGTTACTCCAGGTGTTTCTTGACTTCCTACTTTTGCATTCCAGTCCCCTATAATGAAAAGGACATCTTTTTTGGGTATTAGTTCTAGAAGGTCTTGTAGGTCTTCATAGAACCATTCAACTTGAGCTTCTTCAGCATTACTGGTCGAGGCATAGATTTGGATTACTGTGATATTGAATGGTTTGCCTTGTAAATGAACAGAGATCATTCTGTCGTTTTTGAAACTGCATCCAAGAACTGCATTTCAGACTCTTGTTGACTATGATGGCCACTCCATTTCTTCTAAGGGATTCTTACCTACAGTAGTAGATATAATGGTCATCTGAGTTAAATTCACCCATTCTAGTCCATTTCAGTTCACTGATTCCTAAAATGTCAACATTCACTCTTGCCATCTCCTATTTGACCACTTCCAATTTGCCTTGATTCATGGACCTAATATTCCAGGTTCCTATGCAATATTGCTCTTTACAGCATCGGACTTGACTTCCATCACCAGTCACATCCACAACTGGGTGTTGTTTTTCTTTGCTCCATCTCTTCATTCTTTCTGGAGTTATTTCTCCACTGATGTCCAGTAGCATATTGGGCACTTACCAACCTGGGGAGTTCATCTCTCAGTGTCCTGTCTTTTTGCCTTTTCATACAGTTCATGGTGTTCTCAAGGCAAGAATACTGAAGTGGTTTGCCACTCCCTTCTCCAGTGGACCATGTTTTGTCAGAACTCTCCACCTTTTGGGTGGCCCCACATGGCATGGCTCACAGTTTCATTGACTGAGACATGGTTGTGATCCATGTGATCAGACTGGTTAGTTTTCTGTGATGGTGGGTTCAGAGGGCTCAAAATGGAGTATTACACTTAGTGAAAAGGAAACAGCCACACACAATATGGATCAATGTTAACAACATTAAATGAAGAAAAAAATCCCCGAAGATTATATACAGCATGACAGCCATTTTATGAAGTTCAAAATATATTGTTCAGACAGGCATAATAAACTCATGGATGATAAAGCCGTAATAAGAAGACAAGGAAAAAACAGTTGAGGATTGTAGCTGCACTGAATAGGGCCAACAGGAAGGAGCTGGGCAGAAAGGACAGGTGAGGACCGTGAAGATGGAGAACTGTGGTCCTCCTTTCAGTGCCTGGGCTGGGCAATGGCTTCCCAGGTATCTGTTCTATAACTAAACAAATGAGGTCAAAGTGGGCCATGACCAAGGATAACAGTGGATTATGCCAAAGATTACAATGTGTCACAGGTCATAAAAAATTAAACTGAACAAAAAGGCTGTTCAAATTGGATCAAAAAATTGATAGTGTTATCATGTACGCTAAGTCGCTTCAGTTGTGTCCACTCTTTGCGACCTCATGGACTGTATCCTGCCAAGCTCCTCTGTCCGTGGGATTCTCCAGGCAAGAGCACTGGAGAGGTTTGCCATTTCCTCCTCCAGGGGATCTTCCGGATCCAGGAAGATCCTGCATTGGCAGGCTGGTTCTTTATCACTAGCGCCACCTGGGAGGCCCCAACAGTGATACTAACTAACAGCAATAAAGATGATAATAAACACTGTTTGTGATAAGTACTTGTTATGCACTTACTCGGAGAAGGCAATGGCAACCCACTCCAGTGTTCTTGCCTGGAGAATCCCAGGGATGGGGGAGCTTGATGGGCTGCCGTCTACGGGGTCGCACAGAGTCGGACACAACTGCAGCGACTTAGCAGCAGCAGCAGCAGCATGCACTTCCTACAGGGCCTGCCACTGTCCTAAATGCCTATAGATGAAACTCCTCTAATCCCCAGAAGTACCTCATGAGCTATTAATAGGTACTATCAGCTACACTCTACAGAGGAGGAAACCGAGGTTAAGTGACTTGCCCTGGGTCTCCAACTAGAAAGTGAAGAACCGCACTGAACCCCAGGTGGGCCAGCTCCGGGGTCGGGTGGGGGTGCTCAACCACTGAATGCTGCCTCTCCAACTGCAAATAGGCAACAGTAGGAACTCATCAAGCCCTGACCCACCCTCCCTCCTGTTTGTGTAACAGTCTCTGGTTAGACTTTCAAAGACAGGTGCAAATCTAAGATGTTATAAAGAAGAGCCTTTAAATGTACCTCGATGAAAGGCAGTTTTGCATACTGGTTAGGCTGCTCAGGGAGATTCTTGACTCTTGCCATTTCCAGCTCTGTCACCTTGGGCGAGTTATCTAACCTCTGTGCCCTATTTTCTCAGCTACAAAAAAACGTCTATGTAGTACCTATATCATAAGGCTGTGACAATAAATTATTTGTAGACACAGACAGAACAGTGCTAACACAGAATACATAACTGCTACCTATATTAGGTTAAGCGTAGCCTCAGTGGACTCCTCTTCATTTCTAACGCTTTTTTCCTAACACTAACACTCTGTCATAGCAGTTCACTGCCCCGTTAAAGGGAGGAAAGAGCGTTTCAGCGCTGCCTGAGTTCACATGCTAGTTCAGGATCCCCAAATTCTCAATAAGTTCAGGACTATGTCGTACCTGTCCCCCCTCAGGGCTGCCCTTATCCTTTACTTACCCTTGTATTCCTAGAAAGCGGGACGCGGGCAAAGGCCGCCCAGAACTCGGCCCTCGGGCACCGTCTCACCCCCACCCCGCCGCCACCTGCACCGCAGCCGACAGCGCGGCTGAAGGAAGTTTTGGAAGCCTCCTTTACTCTCTCCAGCCGGGCTCTTTCCTGTCCTTGCAGTTGCTCACGCACGTGATAGCAGGAAAGCCTGAGCAGACAGCCCCTCCGAGTGAGCGCCCCGGGCGGAGTTCCGCGCTGCGCCCCGACCCGGCTCCCCCGAGTCACCCGCTTCGGGGACGGCTCCCCGGGAGGGGCCCACACGCCATCCTGCGGGCGCAGGCGCGCCTCCTACACTCGACCTGGCCAGTGGGACAGGGAGTGTGGTGTCGGGGGAGTGGGCTAAGTCAGACCGCGCCAACCTGCCCCGAGGGCCCCCGGCTGTGGCGGCCCCCGGGTTGGGCGCCGAGACAGTAACCCGGCCTTGAGCTGTCAGCCCGCCCCCGTGGGACCCGGAAAGGCGAGGCGCGGCGCCGCTCTCCGCCCCGACCGCAGCGCGCCGCCTGCCCTCCAGCGGGGACAAACGCGCCGCGCGACCCTCGGGGCCGCGGCCGCCCTCGGACCTCCATGCGGTACCTGCGGCCCCTCTCCGCGCAGTCTACGCTTCGCGCCACCGCCCACCATCCTGCAGCGAGCGGCTGCGGCGCCAGCCACTGCCGCCGAGAGCCCGCGCGCCGCCAACCACTTCCGGTTCAAGGGCCACCAATCGTCTCCCCACGCCGGCGCGCGCACAACACAGAGAAGGCACCGCCCCCAGCCGGCCTCCAAGCCCTCGCGGGGCCCAGGCCCCGCCTACTCCGCCTGCCGGGCCGCTGCGGCCTCCCACTGCGTGTGCGCGTTCCGCAGGCTGACCCGCCCGGAACATCTGGTTTTCCCTTAAAGGATTACTGCATTTTAAAACGTTTCTATCAGATTATATGTAAAAGAAAATATACAGGCCTCATTCTGTATTATTCTAAAGAATGAGAATTCACGCATTAACTACCAGAACCATATAGCGACACATAAAATCAGTTGTAGCATTTGGGGTTGAAGGTTCTCAGACCCAATAAAATGCTAGTACACACAAGCGACCCCAACAGACCTCACAGGAACTTCCCAGGGGAGCTGAGTCTAAATAGAAAAATAAGCTAAATACATAGCTGCTCTTTTGTGGGGATTTGTCACACAGAAAGCAGAAGGCAATGACACCCCACTCCAGTACTCTTGCCTGGAAAATCCCAAGGATGGAGGAGCCTGGTGGGCTGCAGTCCATGGGGTCGCTAAGAGTCGGACACGACTGAGCGACTTCACTTTCACTTTTCACTTTCATGCATTGGAGAAGGAAATGGCAACCCACTCAAGTGTTCTTGCCTGGAGAATCCCAGGGACGGGGCAGCCTGATGGGCTGCCATTTATGGGGTTGCACAGAGTCGGACACGACTGAAGCGACTTAGCAGCAGCAGCAGCACAGGTCAAGAAAACCTATACAATAGAAACAAAAGTACAACAGAACACAAAAGTACAATTGAAAAGTACAGCTAATCACAGTACAGGTCGAGAAAACACATACTGCAACAATAGTAGTTATGAAACGAATATCTCTTTTAGAGCTAAAAGTCACTGAGTTTACTATTTAGGGGATAGACTGTTAGTGAAACATAGATTAACAGAAGACAATGGAATAAGATCAAGAATTCCTATGCACTCTTTAAGAGAGCGATTGATTCTAGGATTCACCTAACTTTAAGCTCCTGATCCAAGATACAATTTTAAAAAGGATATCTATTTCCAATCTTTCTCATGCTTTCAAGACAACAGATATCACATCTAGCCTCTGAAATAAACACTCCATTATGTGAGCTGCTGCAGACAAAAGACAAGGTGGGGGCGCTTCCCTGGTGGTCCAATGCAGGGGGTCAAGGTTCTATACCTAGTCAGGGGACTAGACCCCACATGCTACAACTAAAGATCCTGCATGCCTTCAGTTCAGTTCAGTTCAGTTCAGTTCAGTCGCTCAGTCGTGTCCGACTCTTTGCGACCCCATGAATCACAGCACACCAGGCCTCCCTGTCCTTCACCAAATCCCGGAGTTCACTCAAACTCATGTCCATCAAGTCGGTGATGCCATCCAGCCATCTCATTCTCTGTCGTCCCCTTCTCCTCCTGCCCCCAATCCTTCCCAGCATCAGAGTCTTTTCCAGTGAGTCAGCTCATCGCATGAGGTGGCCCAAGTATTGGAGTTTCAGCTTTAGCATCAGTCCCTCCAATGAACACCCAGGATTGATCTCCTTTAGAATGGTCTGGTGGATCTCCTTGCAGTCAAGGGACTCTCAAGAGTCTTCTCCAGCACCACAGTTCAAAAGCATCAATTCTTCGGTGATCAGCTTTCTTCACAGTCCAACTCTCACATCCATATATGACCATGGGAAAAACCATAGCCTAGACTAGATGGACGTTTGTTGGCAAAGTAATGTCTCTGCTTTTTAATATGCTATCTAGGTTGGTCATAACTTTCCTTCCAAGGAGTAAGCGTCTTTTAATTTCATGGCTGCAATCAGCATCCTCAGTGATTTTGGAGCCCAAAAAAATAAAGTCTGACACTGTTTCCACTGTTACCCCATCTATTTCCCATGAAATGATGGGACCAGATGCCATGATCTTAGTTTTCTGAATGTTGAGCTTCAAGCCAACCTTTTCACTCTCCTCTTTCAATTTCATCAAGAGGCTTTTGAGTTCCTCTTCACTTTCTGCCATAAGGGTGGTGTCATCTGCATATCTGAGGTTGTTGATATTTCTCCCAGCAATCTTGATTCCAGCTTGTGCTTCTTCCAGCCCAGCGTTCCTCATGATGTACTCTGCATATAAGTTAAATAAGCAGGGTGGCAATATACAACCTTGACATACTCCTTTTCCTATTTGGAACCAGTCTGTTGTTCCATGTCCACTTCTAACTGTTGCTTCCTGACCTGCATACAGATTTCTCAAGAGGCAGATCAGGTGGTCTGGTATTCCCATCTCTTTCAGAATCTTTCATAGTTTATTGTGATCCACACAGTCAAAGGCTTTGGCATAGTCAATAAAGCAGAAATGGATGTTTTACTGGAACTCTCTTGCTTTTTCGATGATCCAGCAGATGTTGGCAATTTGATCTCTGGTTCCTCTGCCTTTTCTAAAACCAGCTTGAACATCTTGAAGTTCATGGTTCACACACTGTTGAAGCCTGGCTTGGAGAATTTTGAGCATTACTTTGCTAGCGTGTGAGATGAATGCAATTGTGCAGTAGTTTGAGCATTCTTTGGCATTGCCTTTTTTTGGGATTGGAACGAAAACTGACCTTTTCCAGTCCTGGGGCCACTGCTGAGGTTTCCAAATTTGCTGACATATTGAGTGCAGCACTTTCACAGCATCATCTTTCAGGATTTGAAAGAGCTCAATTGGAATTCCATCACCTCCACTAGCTTTGTTCGTAGTGATGCTTCCTAAGGCCCACTTGACTTCGCATTCCAGGATGTCTGGCTCTAGGTGAGTGATCACATCATCATGATTATCTAGGTCATGAAGATCTTTTTTGTACAGTTCTTCTGTGTATTCTTGCCACCTCTTCTTAATATCTTCTGCTTCTGTTAGGTCCATACCATTTCTGTCCTTCATTGAGCCCATCTTTGCATGAAATATTCCCTTGGTATCTCTAATTTTCTTGAAGAGATCTTGTCTTTCCCATTCTATTGTTTTCCTCTATTTCTTTGCAATGATCACTGAGGAAGGCTTTCTTATCTCTCCTTGCTATTCTTTGTAACTCTGCATTCAAATGGGTATATCTTTCCTTTTCTCCTTTGCTTTTTGCTTCTCTTCTTTTCACAACTATTTGTAAGGCCTCCTCAGACAGCCATTTTGCTTTTTTGCATTTCTGGTTTTAGAAAAGGTAAAGGAACCAGAGATCAAATTGCCAACATCGGTGGATCATCAAAAAAGTAAGAGAATTCCAGAAAAACATCTATTTCTGCTTTATTGACTATGCCAAAGCCTTTGACTGTGTGGATCACAAGAAACTGTGGAAAATTCTGAAATAGATGGGAATACCAGACCACCTTACCTGTCTTATGTGAAATGCTGGGCTGGATGAAGCACAAGATTGCCGGGAGAAACATCAGTAAACTCCTATGTGCAGACGACACCAATGTAATGGCAGAAAGTGAAGAGGAACTAAAGAGGCTCTTGATGAAGATGAAAGAGGAGAGTGAAAAAGCTGGCTTGAAACTCAACATTCAAAAAATGAAGATCATGGCATCTTGTCCCATCACTTCATGGAAACAACGGAAATAGTGATAGACTTTATTTTCTTGGGCTCCAGAATCACTGTGGATGTTGACGGCAGCCATGAAATTTCTTGCTCCTTGGAAGAAAAGCTATGACCAACCTAGACAGCATATTAAAAAGCTGAGACATTACTTTGCCGACAAAGGTCCAGCTAGTCAAAGCTACAGTTTTCCCAGTAGTCATGTACGGATGTGAGAGCTGAATGATAAAAAAGGCTGAGTGCCAAAGAACTGATGCTTTTGAACTGTGGGCTTGGAGAAGACTCTTGAGAGTCTCTTGGACTGCAAGGAGATCCAACCAGTCAATTGTAAAGATCAGTCCTGAACATTTGTTGGAAGGACCGAGGCTGAAGCTGAAGCTCTAAGACTTTGGCCACCTGATTCAAGGAGCTGACTCATTAGAAAAGACCCTGATAATTGGAAAGATTGAAGGCAGAAGGAGAAGGAGACAACAGAGGATGAGATGGGTGGATGGCATCACCAACTCAATGGACATGAGTTTGAGCAAACTCTGGGAGATGGTCAAGGACAGGGAAGCCTGGCGTGCTGCAGTCCATGGGGTCACAAAGTGGACATGACTGAGCAACTGGACACAACAACCATCTAGAAGAAGCATCAGCTAATATTTAATATAGTCAGTAGTTTCCTACTTGCTTCTTTTTTTGAAAATTTTAAAAACATTAAAAAAATTATTGATCTAATCCTGATCTTAAAATTTTATAACTTGCTCTAAAACATAAAGCTTCCTAAAAACATTGTTTCAGGACTTTCCTGAATGGTGCAGTGGTTAAGACTTCACCTTTCACTATAGGGGTGTGGGTCTGATTCCTGGTCAGGGAGCTAAGATCCCACATGACTCACAGCCAAAAATCCAAAACACTAAAAAGAAACAATACTGAAACAAACTCAATAAAGACGTTAAAAAAATGGTCCACATCAAAAAAATCTTTTTAAAAAACATTATTCAATACTTCATATGTATTTCAGTTGCTACGTAAATATGCCGCTGGACAAACGTTCAATAATATGATGAGCTATTCTCTCATGAGTTGTTTTCCACCATTTTCCTTAAACTTTTGTTGCTGTAAATAACTCTGGGCTTCCCAGGTGGTGCTAGTAGTAAAGCACCCATCTGCCAATGCAGGAGACGTAAGAGATATGAATATAATCCCTGTCTCAGGAAGATACCCTGAAAGAGGGCATGGCAACTGCCTCCAGTATTCTTCCCTGGAGAACCCCATGGACACAGGAGCCTGGTGGTCTACAGTTCATGGTGCTGCAAAGAGTCGGACACAAGTGAAGTGACTTACCACGCTTGCACACACATACCTAACTCTATATTCAACACAGAACATTTTGAGTATTATCTTAGTGAGGGTTCTCAGAAGGCTTGCTGGATCCCTTGACATGAAGAACTTAGGAAAGAACATCCTTAAGACATGAAGAACTTAGTGTCATAACACGCATTGCCAGATTTCTTTCTAAATAAAGCACTTTGAAGTTGCAACAAAAAGTGTTTTATCACTTAGAAGGAGTCTGTGAAAGTGCTCTTTTCGAAACAGCATCAGGCTGTTATTCTGAAATATTCTGAATAATCTGAAAACAGATTTTTCTCGTTAAAAATAATCTTTGCTAGGACTTCCCTGGAGGTCCAGCAGTTAAGACTCCGCCTTCCAATGCAAAGGGTATGAGTTCGGTCTCTGGTCAGGGAACTAAGATGCCACATGTCATGCAACACAACCAACAAATAAAGAAGAAGAATAAAATAATTTAAAAAATAATGTTTGCCAAATGTTTTGTATTTCTTTTGAAGTTAAACAACAGAGATGGTAGCTAGTGACAAAATGTCTGTGCTCACCTTTGTGTGAGTGTGTGCTAGGAAGGAGGCAAGGTTCAGGCAGGGCTTCAGTTCCCAGTCCAGCCTGGCTGCAGTCTGTGTGTCTAGTGAGGCAGTCCTGCTGATGGGCGGTGGGCAGGAGAGGTGCGTGTCACATCCAGGACAATTTTTCTGGAGAAGCCCACGTGGCTTCTCCACTTCCTCTTCCTTTGTTTTCTGGATGAAGTGGGCACTGCGGCCCCAAGGGACAGTAAAGACAAAAGGCAAAAGAACCCGTATGTGTCAACCCACCTGGGAGGAAAGCCACAGACAGCTAAGGACACTGCTTCATGAGCAAGAGATAAATATTTATTAATTACCCCATGGAAATGCTGGCAGCTACTTCTTACAGTAGCTGACTATCCACTCCATCATAGGTATCCACATAAAAGAAGACCAGACAGAAAAGACACTAAGTGCTTCTTCATTTTTATTTAATGAAAAACGCCATAATTTGTTGTTCATTTTTCAGTCACTAAATCATGTCCGACTCTTTGCAACACTAAGGACTAAAGCCTGCCAGGCTTCCCTATCCTTCACTGTCTCCTATATAATGGTATATACATGATAGTTCAGTTGGTAAGGAATCCACCTGCAATGCAGGAAACCTGGGTTCGATCCCTGGGTTGGGAAGAACCGCTGGAGCAGGGAATGTCTAGCCACTCCAGTATTCTGGCTTGGAGAATTCCATGGACTGTATGGTCCATGGGGTCACAAAGAGTTGGACACGACTCAGCGACTTTCACATGCCATTATGTATATAAATATACACACATATATATATATATGTCACAAAATTCTTTTTAAAGGTAAAAACCATATATATATACACACACGTCACACACACACACACACACACTCACACACACATCACATTAATATTTGGGACATCTGAGTCATGGACATAGGTGGTCTTCCTTCTTTCAGGCACAGACACTCTGACTATTGATGCAGCTCCTAATTCTAGAGCCTTCCTGTTTCACCATGAAATTGATGAGAGTGGCTTCAGAGATCGCCCACCAAGTGGGGAGGTGGCCTCTGCTCCTTCTGTCCTCAGGCTTTACTTCCTGTCTCTGTGGAAATCTGTATCTGTCGTGGGCCGTTTATTCCCAGGCCTTTCAAAGTATCTTGCCATGGCTACAGTTCCATGGAGCCTGCCTCTTCACATGCTTTTCAGCTTGGATCAGGGAATTGCTGTGGCATTAAATTAGCCAGAGGAGAGCTCCACTGCAGTTTCCAGTGGTTGGGGGGGTCTGCAGTTATACTTTCCTGGCACATAACTGCATCTCTGCAGTTTTCAGTGGGTCATATCTGTTTATACAGGTGAGACAAGCAGCCAGGGCAGGGGGCTCAGTGATATTCAGAATGTTCATTTTAAAAGTCCAGAAAACCTTCTGGAAGCCTAGAGTGTGTTTCTGTGGAAAGACGCATGAAAATGAGGCTTCAATGGATAAGCTCTGATGTGTTTTATTTTTTATCTTGGACATCTTAAAATTCATAGCAACAGTTTATTCACGTGTCTAATGCATGAAAAACACACCTATTTTTGTGCGTTGTCCACTATTTTTCTTCCTTTCCTCATAATCCGTCTGACAGGCAATTGCCACAGTCCTTCGCTGTCACATGTGACAGCGCTTTCCAGCTTGTCCTACAGGATGAAAAGTACAAGAAGACCCTTGGTACTCCCAGGAGGAAGAAGACTGAGGGCAGTCCCTTACTGCAGAGCTCATCAGCACACCACTCTGCATCTCCTGAGCAGGCTCTTCAGGGGCATGCACATGCTCTTCTCAGAGGCCAAAAGCCAGGTTTCACATATTACTGTGTCCAAAATCCCCAAAGCCTGAAAACGGAATGCAAAACCTGAGATCACACCCACTCTGAGACCTGGGGGAAACCACATGGAGAGTGTGAGTTACTGCACTGCCTGATGCTTCTGGGATTTCCTTCTGGAACTCACAGGTGGGAACCCTTACAAGACCTGTACAACAGGGCAGACCCGGCGGCCGCCAGGACATCCCAGTTTTGAACTTTTAGTTGATTCTCCTTCAGCTGCTGAGGGCTGCACTCACCAGTTTGCTTCTTTTCAAGTTGGGGAAGAGAGAATTAACTAGGGAGTCTAGCACACGCAAACTCTAGGGGACGATTAGGACTGTGTTTGGGAATTACAGGACATGGGCTCGGATCTGGGCTCTGCACAAAGGAGATGGAGGAGCCGCATTTCAACTGCCGATTTCAGAAGAAAAATCACTTGTCTCATCATTTCATGAGGAAATAACTCTACATCACCAACAAAACAATAGATGACGTACTTTTTTTTTAATTAAAAAGGCAGTTTTGTGGCCAAATGGTACTTTGCATCACATTTCCAAAGAACTCACTGAAAATCACATTGTCTTTGGACAGATGAATTAATTATTTTAGTTTTGATGGATCCATCCTCTGGGTCATTCTGCTATTTAACTCCCTGTGTGTGTGCTCAGTCACTTCAGTCGTGTCTGACTCTTTGCAACCCCCTGCGCTCTAGCCTGCCAAGCTCTGCTATCCATGGGATTCTCCAGGCAAGAATACTGGAGTGGGTTGTCATGCCCTCCTCCAGGGAATCTTCCCAACCCAGGGATTGAACCTGCATCTCTTATGTCCCCTGCATTGGCAGGCGGGTTCTTTACCACCAGCGCCACTCTGAGTCTACTGACCTTTCTTTCCTGTATCGACTATGTCTCCCCCACCCTCTGAACACACCAGCAGGTTGAGACAAGCCGCCTGCCCTCCAGGACACCCCGGACTGGCACGTGGATTTACCGGGCTGAGGAAGAGGAGCCCAGCCGGGATGAGATGCTGGCTGCCTGCACACAGTCCCGTGTGTAGACGGAGAACCTCCTCACGGGCTGTCAGGTCGACTCCTGCTGCGGTAGGAAACACAGATGTAAACCCAGACTGCAGCTCGGGGAAGCTCATCGTGTGGCAGCACTGGGGGAGCTGCGAGCTGGCACGCCAGACACACATCTTCCAGACATTCTCCTCCGTTAAGAGTTCTCAAAGGCTGCTCTTCTTAAGAGTGAAGATGATGGAGCCCACTGCCAGTCCAACCCTTCTCCCCTTCTGAGAAGCTGCCCACTGTTCTCCAGAGTGGCAGCACCAATTTCCAGCCCCCCAGGCAGTGTGCAAGTTCCCTTCCTCCACACCCTCTCCAGCATCGGTTACTCCCCCAGCCCCTCCACATCTGTGCCTGGTCACTGCCTATGCAGGCCCTGCAGCCGCCCACTACCTTCCTCCTTAGACAGACTTTGTAACTTCTGGGCCATGTCCCATGCTCCAGACTTTTCTGTGCTTCAGTGATAATTTATCACCATTCAGACAACAACTGGAAATATGCCATATGAACCAAGGTTAAGCTATTAGTGGGCGCTAAAGGCCAAATGGACTGGTTGGATCTCCTTGCAGTATAAGGGACTCTCAAGAGTCTTCTCCAACACCACAGTTCAAAAGCATCGATTCTTCAGCGGTCAGCCTTCTTCACAGTCCAACTCTCACATCCATACATGACCACGGGAAAAACCATTGCCTTGACTAGACGGACCTTGGTTGGCAAAGTAATGTCTCTGCTTTTTAATATACTATCAAGGTTGGTCATAACTTTCCTTCCAAGGAGCAAGCGTCTTTTAATTTCATGGCTGCAATCAGCATCTGCAGTGATTTTGGAGCCCAAAAAAACAAAGTCTGACACTGTTTCCACTGTTGTTCCATCTATTTCCCATGAAGTGATGGGACCAGATGCCATGATCTTTGTTTTCTGAATGTTGAGCTTCAAGCCAACCTTTTCACTCTCCTCTTTCACTTTCATCAAGAGGCTTTTGAGTTCCTCTTCACTTTCTGCCATAAGGGTAGTGTCATCTGCATATCTGAGGTTATTGATATTTCTCCCAGCAATCTTGATTCCAGCTTGTGCTTCTTCCTCCAACCAGTCCATTCTAGAGGAGATCAATCCTGGATGTTCATTGGAGGGACTGATGCTAAAGCTGAAACTGCAATACTTTGGCCACCTCATGCGACGAGTTGACTCACTGGAAAAGACTCTGATGCTGGGAAAGGTTGGGGGCGGGAGGAGAAGGGGACGACAGAGAATGAGATGGCTGGATGGCATCACCGACTCTGTGGACATGAGTTTGAGTGAACTCCGGGAGTTGGTGATGGACAGGGAGGCCTGGCGTGCTGTGATTCATGGGGTCGCGGAGAGTCGGACACGACTGAGCGACTGAACTGAACTGAACTGAACTGAAAGGCCAAATACATGGCACTGGGGCTTGAGACACCTATTTTCAAATTGCGGTGAGAAAAATAAAAATCATAAGGTGCTAGTGTAGCTGGGGCCCCCGTGTGAGCCAACTCCCCAAGCAATGCACTCTCATCAAATTTGGCTGCAAGGGAGTGGTGTCCTCGGGGCCTGAGGGCAGGACGGGAGGGTCCGAAGGCAGCCTGATGGGTCAGAGTGCAGATTCTGCAGCCACTGGGCCTGGGGTCAGGTGCCCAGCTCCACTGCCTCGTGGCTAGTGACAGTCCTGGATGAGCCGCTCCTCCTCTTACAGGTGTGGGTGTGGCGAGTCTCTCCAGCCCTGCATGCTGGACACCTGTGTGAGCTGGTGGAGGACAGGGGACTGCGTGGCTCCAGGACAAGGCACCTCGGAGTCTATTCTCCACTGAAAAGTGACCTAGAGAGGGAGAGAGCTCTGCCGGCCTGTGACCCTAAGACACACAGCTGACTTTGGTTCAGCAAAGAGCCTGGGCTGCAGAGTCCATGGTGTTCCCTCCTTGGTGGGGGGCTGTCTGTGCATATAGGGCTGCCCAGCACCCTCAAATGTGTCCAAGGGGCCTTCCAGGGACAAGAGTGGGTGATGAGAGCAGGCTGGGGGTCAGTTACCTCGAGCTGTAGGGTGTACAGCCCACCCAGCAAAAGGCTGGCACTGCTGGGGGGCTCCAGTCACCCCAGAAAAAGAGATCTTGTCAGTCAACTCTTGGAGGCTTTTCTCATTTCCCTCCTTCCTAAACCATGCAGTTTTCTCCTAAACATATGTGTTTTAAATATAGTCCTGGTCATGTTCAAGGAACTGCAGTCAGGCTGGGAAGATGTTTACCCAGTGTGTCCGCTCGGGGCTTGTGGGTCACCCCCAGGATCTACCAGCTTGTCCTCCACATGCGATTTTACTCACAAATAAAAGACAAGCAATAAAACACGTGGACAGACAGACACCATTAACAAAGCCGAGATGACACAAGAGCAGCGGCGATGCTCTCTTCTGGCTGACGGCCTAACTCACCCTGTCGGGTGTCATCCTAACTCTCAGTGAGCACAGTCAGACGGACATGGGTGTTCTTCTGTCCTGAGTTCTCGCTGAAAGAAGAAGCTGCCTTGGGCCTGAGGACTGACCTCGGGGACCCCAGGCATGGCGGGCATGGCTCACCCTCAGCACTTAACAGACCTCCAAAATCACTGCAGATGCTGATTGCAGCCATGAAATTAAAAGACGCTTACTCCTTCGAAGGAAAGTCAGGACCAACCTAGATAGCATATTAAAAAGCAGAGACATTACTTTGCCAACAAAGGTCCGTCTAGTCAAGGCTATGGTTTTTCCCGTGGTCATGTATGGATGTGAGAGTAGGACTGTGAAGAAAGCTGATCACCGAAGAATTGATGCTTTTGAACTGTGGTGTTGGAGAAAACTCTTGAGAGTCCCTTGGACTGTAAGAAGATCCAACCAGTCCATTCTAAGGGAGATCAGTCCTGGGTGTTCATTGGAAGGACTGATGCTAAAGCTGAAACTCCAATATGTTGGCCACCTCATGCGACGAGTTGACTCATTGGAAAAGACTCTGATGCTGGGAGGGATTGGGGGCAGGAGGAGATGGGGACGACAGAGAATGAGATGGCTGGATGGCATCACCGACTCGATGGACATGAGTCTGAGTGAACTCCAGGAGTTGGTGATGGACAGGGAGGCCTGGCGTGCTGTGATTCATGGGGTCTCAAAGAGTCAGACACGACTGAGTGAACTGAACTGAACCGAGATGACGGCTTCATACTCTCGTGCTGTCTTCAGATGATCATTTCTCAGGGGCAAGAGTCCTTTTACACTTCTTTGGTATTTCAGCAATACGTAGTCAAGTCCAGAACATAATAAGTGATTCCCTGGTGGCTCAGTGGTAAAGAATCTGCCTGCCAATGCAGGAGATGTGGGCTCTGTCCTTGGGTCCGGATGATCCCTTGGAGAAGGGAATGGCAACACACTCCAGTATTCTTGCCTGGAAAATCCCATGGACAGAGGAGCCTGATGGGCTACAGTCCCTGGGGTTGCAGAGTCAGAAACAATTGAGCAACTGAAAAACAACAATCTTTTAAGAGGGACACTAGTTGCAGTGAATTAGGGCCCAGACATATGGCTTCACTCTAACTTAATCACCTCTTTAAAGGTACCATCTCTGATTTTATTCACATTCTGAGGTTCAGTGGTTACAATATCAACATATGGCTTTTTTGGCCACACATTTACCCCTTAACAGGGTGTTATCTGAAAGTGTGGTTCTTATCTTCTTGTTGTTCAGTCGTGTCTGACTCTTTGCGACCCCATGGGCTGCAGCATTCGAGGCCTTCCTGTCCTTCACCATCTCCCAGAAAACTCATGTCCATTGAGTCGGTGATGTCATCCAACCATCTCATCCTCTGTCGCCCCTTTCTCCTCCTGCCCTCAATCCTTCCCAGCATCAGGGTCGTTTCCAATGGGTCAGTTCTTCGCATCAGGTGGCCAAAGTATTGGAGTTTCAGCTTCAGCATCTGTCCTTCCAAAGAATATTCAGGACTGATTTCCTTTAGAATGGACTGGCTGGATATCTTTGCAGTCCAAGGGACTCTCAAGAGTCTTCTCCAACACCACAGTTCAAAAGCATTGATTCTTCGGCGCTCCTTTTCCTTTATAGTTCAACTCTCACATCCATACATGACCACTGGAAAAACCACAGCTTTGACCATACAGACCTTTGTCAACAAAGTGACGTCTCTGCTTTTTAAAACGCAGTCTAAGTTTGTCATAGCTTTTCTTCCAAGGAGTAAGCGTCTTTTACTTTCATGGCTGTAGTCACCATCTGCAGTGATTTTGGAGCCCCCAAAATAAAGTCTGTCACTGTTTCCACTGTTTCCCCATCTACTTGCCATGGAGTAATGTGACCAGATGCCATGATCTTAGTTTTTTTAATGTTGAGTTTTAAGCCAGCTTTTTCACTTTCCTCTTTCACCTTCAAGAGGTTCTTTAGTTCTTCACTTTCTGCCATAAGGATGGTGTCATCTGCATATCTGAGGTTGTTGACTAGTCTTATTTTTTTAATTAATTTATCTTAATTGGAGGCTACTTTACAATATTGTAGTGGTTTTTGCCATACACTGACATGAATCAGCCATGGGTGTACATGTGTTCCCCATCCTGAACCCCCCTCCCACCTCCCTCCCCATCCCATCCCACTGGGTCATCCCAGTGCACCAGCCCTGAGCAACCTGTTCTAACTAGAAGAAAGATATATAAGCTCAAGCATGACTCTTGAAATATTAGAAGTAGATGCCACCTTTTAAAAAATATTTTTATTTATTTATGGCTGTTCTGGGTCTTTCCTGCTGCGTGGGCTTTTCTCCATTTGCAGCAAGCAGGGACCTCTGGTTGAGGTACAAGGACTTCTCATTGCGGGGGCTTCTCTTGTGGCACACAGGCATGCAAGGTCAGCAGTTGCAGGCTCCAGAGCACAGGCTCAGTAGTTTGCGGTGCATGGGCTTAGTGGGATCTTCCTGGACCAGGGATTGAACCCGTGTCTCCAGAATTGGCAGGCAGATTCTTTACCACTGGAGCCAGCAGGGAAGCCCATATGCCAACTTTTAAATATATACCAAATAAATTCCTTTTCTTCTCTTAAATGATTAGTGATTTTTAGGGAAGGCAGAACAGCTCCTGGCAGCATTTCAGAAGATTTCTGGAAGTTCTGGTTTCACAGTGACTGGCAAGTGTCACTTTAAGGCACAGAAATTGATTATTTCTGTAGCAGCCACATGGCAAACCACATTTAAAAAAACTACAACTTGCTTTTAGTTCATATTTTGTAACTATAAAATATGTGATGTTATTATATTTTATAATTTGTATTACAACTTATAATTTACAAAGAAGGATTTGTAATTCATAAATTACAAAATAATTTGCATTATTATGGTTTTTTGAATCTGTAGGTAAACCACTTATTAATTTTACATTAGAATCATGATGGTGGCATTACAAAATATTTGTTTTAAAACAGAGTGTTGTGTTTGATAGGGTTGGGGCTCTTTGTACCAGATGTTAAACTCCTAAGGTGGGAACATCTCTCCATCACTTTTCTTTTCCAAACTCTAAACCAGAGGGGCTCATAGGAGGTGTTCAGCATATAGCAGTTAAGTAAATGCTTTCCACAGGCCTTCTGTGCTTACCACTGTGGAAATGCTGAGGCAGGAGGAATGTGAACAGTTCTGTGTCAGGATGTTTCACTTACATCTGCAGATTTTTGGGTCAAGTATTCTTCATGAACAAAGGAGAATAAAGGGCCTGATGAACCGTGGGGAAAGGAGGAGAGCAGCAGTTTCTTGTCCTGAGAGGGCAGGTGGTCTCCTGTACCTGAACTCCCTGTCGCTAAGGAGATTCATCTACAGACCGAAACTGCCTTGGTTCCCAGTCACGAGGAGTGAACTCGGAAGGTCTTCCTAAACGGAGCCGCTTGTGATCCCAGCCTTTCCGACTCCCCAGAGAAAAGAAAGCTGATTAAGAGTCAGAGGTCAGGTGACCCAGTCCTCACCCCGTGATCTAGGAAAACAAGCGGATCAGCTCAGTGGGCTAGTCGCTCTGACGCTGTGGGTCATGTTCCTGGGGTGCTGACTCTGGGAGCAGCAGGAGAGGAAAGGGGAAGGTGGACGCTCCTCAAATTTCACCGCAGGTCTCAGCTGACCCCACGGGTCCCTTTCAGTTCTCCAAGATTTCAAGGTTCACGTGTGTGAGTGTCAACTACACCCCACCCTGACCAGTCTGCGGTGCGGGCTGACCCAGGGAAGAGCATGCCCTGGAGTGAGCTGGCTCCCCTCAGCTGAGAAGGGTGCTCAGAGGGGCTTGGGGGAGAGCTGAGAGTAGCCCGTGAAGGAGTCTTTTGGGCCTAGAAAAGAAAACAACTGTCTCAAAGGCCCTTGCTGAATCAGCTAACTTCAGAGAAAACAAAACAGAACTTTAGGTCCCACCCTGATGTTCCAGGCCAGTTACATCTATCAGGGACTTATCAACCCCTGTCCAGAAACCTTCCACCCCCTATACCTGCCCTGAAGACTTATCACCCCCTGCCCGAAAACTTTTCATTCCCTACACCTGCCCAAAAGACTTATCATCCCCTGCCCAACTATAAATGCCATCTCAACTAAAGAATACCCAAACCATCCCGCCTGATTAACACTTTCCTTATCGCTTCCACAAACCTCGCTATAAATATGGAGCCTCCCTGATCCCTCTCGGCGCTCAGCCTGGTCGTGAGGCTGACTGTCGCCCCCTCCTTGCCTGAATAAAGGTAACCTACTGCTGTTGAGGTCGTCTCTCCTTTTTCTGCCTTGCCGGAACTATACCTTACATTCTTGGTGCCGAAACGGGGACAGGGCGAGGCACTCGTCTCACTCTCTCCCTCTCCCTCCCTCTCATTGCTTTTCCTTTTCCTGAGTCTGGGAGCTCGAACATCCTCCAAGCTCACTTTTCTGCCAGGGCTCAAGTTCCCCTCGGGGACGCCCAGTGCCTTCATGAGCGGTGCAAGCCTTGTGCTAAGGCTTTACTGATGCTTTGCGTACCCCCAGGCCTCGGCTCTACCCCCTTTCCCTCTCTCTCTCTCTGATAACCTCTGGAATGGGGAACTCTTGCCATTCGATTGCTCTGCATGCAACACTTCACTCAAGCCGGCCCCTAGATTAAGGTAAGATCCGATCCGGATGGTGTTCTAGAGGTGCCCTAGAACCCAGTCCTCTCCAGGTCTGGGGGACCCCTGACCCAGGGCCACTCTGTAGGCTACGGTGGGGGATGCTCCACCTCGACACAGAGCTCTCTTCTCATAACTCCTATTGCGACTATGGGTGACGACTCGAACTCCCAATAGGAGTCTCTGCTTGCCTTTCAATTATGGGGTCTGGCCAGTCTGTCCCAAAAGATTCCCCTCTGAGCTGTGTTTTCAAAAATTTCAAACCACTCTCACTCACTGAACTCAAAGCTAACCATTTAAAACAACTCTGTACACAGATTTGGCCTCAATACCAATTACACAATCAAGACTGCTGGCCTGAAGTTGGCACATTTGACTTTAACATTCTTCAAAATCTCACCGACTTCCTTAAACGGAATGGCAAGTGGTCGGAGGTCCCATATGCCCAAGGCTTTTGGGCCCTTCGGAGCAGGCCCTCCCTATGCAAGGCCTGCTCCACCCACGAGGTCCTTCTATGCACCTTGCCTCCCAAGCAAAAGGGCTCTTCTTCCTTAACTAACCACAGACCGCGACCTTCCGCACCTAAAAGACCCCTGGAGTTCGACCCCACGGACGAGCCCCCTCCCTACCTGCCACCCTGCCAGCCCTCTCCTTCCCCTTCATCCAACTCACCTACTGGCCCCAAACCTCTCCTGACTCCCCCTCGAGCCCGCCACCCCATCTCCCCGACTCCCCCTCCCCGCTTCCTTCCCTGGCGCTGCCACACGGTCACAGTCACGTACCCAACACGTTTCCCCTGAGAGAAGTGGTGGGACCAGAGGGCCCCACCCGAGTCCATGTGCCATTTTCATTGTCAGATATGAGCCAGATAGAAGAAAAGTTAGGATCATTTTTTGAAAATCCTACCAGATACAGAAAATTCCTGAGACTCTCCCAGGCCTATAACCTCACATGGAGTGACGTATATTATATCCTAAATGCCACTCTCACCCCGGATGAAAAAGACCGTATCTGGCAAGCGGCAAAAGCCCATGCTGATCATTTACATAACCAAGACCAGGATAGCCCAGTTGCTGATGAGGCGGTGCCTCAGTTAGATCCCCACTGGACTTACCAGCCCGGTGACCCAGGTATCAGAAGACTCAATCATATGATTACCTGCATTCTAGAAGGAATGCAAAAAAATACACATATCCATGTCAATTATGATAAAGTCAGGGAAATCACCCAAGGGGCAGATGAAAATCCAGCCTTATTCTTGGCACACCTCATAGAGGCAGTCCAGAAGTATACCAACCTAGATATCACCACCCCTGCTGGGTTACTCTACCTTCACGTTCAATTCATCAGCCAGTCCGCCCCTGACATCAGACGCAAGATAACTAGAAAAGGGCCCAGAGACCCCCCGAAGAGACCTTCTAGAGGTAGCATTCAAGGTGTTCAATAATAGAGAGGAGGAGGCTAAGAGAGAAAAAGAACGTGAGAGAAAAGATAAATATGCCTTTATGGCGGCAGCAATTAAGGGAAGAGATCAGCCTGGCCCAAGTCATCCCAGAATGGGGCTTAAGACCCGCCCCCAACCCTGCTTCCGATGCAAACAGTCAGGACACTGGGCAAAGGCATGCCCAAACCTGCAGCCCCCCACAAAAGCATGCCCAACCTGTGGCCAATGGGGACACTGGAAAATGGACTGTCCCCAGGGATGCCCTGGCACCCCTGGGGAGGTCCCCACCTCCCAGACCTGGAGAGTGGAATGTCCACAGGGACGCCCTGGCGCTTCTGGGGAGATCGCCACTTCTCCCCAAAACCCCAGCCCAACCCTACGAGAGTTGTTCCAATGACGTGGCCCAGGTTCCAACCCCCCAGCCCGTGTCCTGGACACGAGCTCGGAACTTAGGGTAGATGGGGTAGTGGCCGGAAAAAAGACCTCTTTTACAGTAGACACGGGAGCCACTTTCTCTCTCTTAACTTCCTACTCTGGCCCAACTCAAGACTCAGAACTCACAATCAAGGGGGTCTCTGGAGTTCCCCTAAGGCCAAAAATCAGCCCTCCATTATGCTGTCAATTTGGAAAATCGACCCTCATACACTCCTTCCTCGTAATGCCTCAGTGCCCGATGGCACTTCTAGGGAGAGATTTGCTATTCAAATTCGGGGTCTTTATTACCATACCCCCCTTGATACAGTCTCTCTATTCTGCATGCAGATGGCACCTGGACCGTCCCTCTCCCTCACCCCTGACCTTCCCTTGGATTTAACTGCCTTAGACCCCCAAGTCTGGGACACTGATCACCCATCCATAGCCAAACATCATCCCCCAGTCCACATTACCCTAAAAGACCCCTCGACTATAATCACCCAACAACAGTACTCTCTTACCCTGGAGGCCCACAAGGGACTTAAGCCTATCATAGACCATCTTCTTCAAGCCTCTATTCTAATTCCTACCCATTCACCACACAACACCCCTATTCTGGCAGGACGGAAGGGATCAACCAAACTCTTGGAGACTGGTCCAGGATCTGTAAAAAATCAGTGAGGCCATCACATTGACATTCCCAGTAGTCCCTAACCCTTACACCCTTCTGTCTACCATACCCCCGACTGCAACCCACTTGACGGTATTAAATCTCAAAGACGCCTTTTTCACCATCCCCCTCCACACCCTCTCCCAATCCCTTTTTGCCTTCACCTGGCAAGACCCAGAGACTCATGTTTCCCAACAACTAACATGGACAATTCTCCCCCAGGGGTTCAGAGACAGTCCCCACTTTTTTGGACAGGCTTTACAAAAGGACCTACAGACACTTGACCTAGCTCCTAGTTATCTCCTCCAATACGTACATGACCTCCTCCTTTGTAGCCCAACCAGAAAACTCTGCCTCCAACATACTGCCAAACTCCTTGGGGCCCTGGGATCCTGGGGTTATCAGGTATCCCAATCTAAGGCCCAAATATCCCAGACAAACGTCACCTACCTGGGGCTCTCCCTATCCCATCAACAAAGAACTGTTCCCCCAGTTAGAATCCAGGCCTTAATTAACTGTCCACTTCCTAAAACGAAAAGGGAACTCCTGTCTATCCTTGGCCTCCTAAAGTTTTTCCGTATCTGGATCCCTAACTTCTCCCTCATTGCACAGCCGCTCTGTGAGGCAACTAAAGGATGTCTGGATGGGCCCCTCTTTAACCCCTCCTCACTGGCCAATCCTCTCGCCAGCTCACCCTGAACCTCCTCCGAGTGCCCACTCTCCACCTGCCAGATCACAGCAGGCCATTCTTTCTCTTTGCACATTCCAACCAGGGACAGGCCCTGGGACTTCTATGTCAGCGGGCCGGAGACACCTGGGCTCCCACAGCCTATCTATCACAACAGCTTGACACAGTGACCACGGGCTGGCCTCCCTGCATACAGGCCATGGCTGCTATCGCAGCCCTCACACCCGAAGCAAATAAACTCTCTAGGCATGCCCCTTTAACAGTTTGTTCTCCACACACCTTCCGAGACTTACTACCACATCGGGCTTTCCTCTCCCTTCCCCCTTCCAGGGTGCAGGTCCTACATGCCTTTATCCTCGATGCTCAGCTCTCATTCTCCCCCTGCTCTCCCCTTAACCCCACCAGCTTATTACCCACGTCCTCTACAACAGACCCGGAGAAGGCAATGGCAAGCCACTCCAGTACTCTTGCCTAGAAAATCCCGTGGATGGAGGAGCCTGGTAGGCTGCAGTCCCTGGGGTCGCTAAGGGTCGGACACGACTGAGCGACTTCACTTTCACTTTTCACTTTCACACGTTGGAGAAGGAAATGGCAACCCACTCCAGTGTTCTTGCCTGGAGAATCCCAAGGAAGGGGGAGCCTGGTGGGCTTCCGTCTATGGGGTCACACAGAGTCGGACACGACTGAAGTGACTTAGCAGCAGCAGCAGCTACAACAGACCCCCTCCTGCACAGCTGCAGCCTAACAGTAGATCTTACCCAAAACCCCTTCCAACATTTAACAGATCAGCCCATCCTAGACCCAGACACCCCACAGTGGTTCGTTGATGGCAGCTCTCAAAAACCCCCACCCTTTGCAGCAGGATATGCCATTATCCAGGGGGACCTTCGTCACAATCATGGAACCCAGACAATTGAAGCTTCACCTCTGCCACCTCACACCACCTCCCAACAGGCAGAACTGATAGCTCTCACCAGAGCTTTGACTCTGGCTAAAAATCTAAGGGTTAACATCCACACAGACTCCAAATATACTACACTCAAACATCCTAATATGGAGAGAAAGAGGTTTCCTAGCCCTAAAGGGATCCTCCATTATTAATTCAGACCTGATCCACAAACTTCTAGAGGCAGCACTCTTACCAAACAAAGCGGCCATCCTCCACTGTAGGGACATCAAAAGGGGAGTCTCATATCAGCCTACAACAATGCTGCAGACCAGAAGGCAAAGGAGATAGCACTGTCCCATCCTTCCCTCCAGTCTCCTGTCATCTTAGCTCTGACTCCACCGGACCCTCCCACCACCAGAGAAATCCTCTCTTATCTACACTCACTTTTTCATCCCTCATCCAAGACACTCCAACAGTTCCTCCGTAACCACTTCCCCATATCCACTGCTGACCAACAATATTTAGATAACCTTACCCGCTCCTGTCAAACATTCAATGTACTAACCCCAATTCCAACCTTAAACTGACATCCTTTCCAACCCATCAAATGCGAGGCAGCCTCCCAGCACAGGATTGGCAGATAGACTTTACTCATATGCCCCAGGTCCGGAGAATCAGATCCCTCCTGGTCCTTGTGGACACCTTTTTGGGATGGGTTGAAGCATTTCCCACTATAAACAAAAGAGCCCACACCGTGGCCCAAATCCTCCTCACAGAAATTATCCCCAGGTTTGGCCTGCCTTCATCCTTACAGTCTGATAATGGCCCGGAATTTACGTCCACAGTCACCCAACAACTTGTCCAATTCTTACAGATACCCTGGAAATTTCACATTCCATACCGTCCCCAGTCCTCAGGAAAGGTAGAAAGGATGAACAGAATAATCAAAGAAACCCTTACCAAACTAACCCTCAAAGTACATCTGGATTGGACTAAACTTTTGCCAATTGTTCTCCTCAGAAAGTCCCAGAAGCTTTGCCCAGAAAGTCCCTGGGGCTGAGCCCCTTTGAGGTGATGTATGGAAGGCCCATGCTCCCTCCTGGACTCCCCCCTGAACCTCATCCCATACCAAGCTTCCTACACTCCCCTGTGCTGGCGGAACTCCACAATGCCCTCTGGAAATACGTCAACCACTACTTGCCTGCCCCTGACCCCCAAGCCTCCCTGCCCCCTTTACGAATTGGGGACATGGTCTATCTGCCTGATAATCCCCAGGGTGACCTAAACCCAAAGTGGCAGGGACCATTCAAAATCATCCTCCTTACCCCAACTGCAGCTAAACTTGAGAAGGTCACCTCCTGGGTACACCTCTCCCGCCTAAAACGGGTCACCTCCGATGCTGCGCTGCCCTCCTTAAATGACACCTATCAGGTCTCCCTCACAGGACCCACCTCCTTAAAATTCACCTGGCCACAACCTCTGTCAACCATCCAAGAAGACACTGAATGACCTGGGCTCTCTTCAACCTACAACTGTTCCTGACCCAACAGCTACAAGACCTCTGGGCCAGCACCCCAACAGGAATCTCCTTCAAAGACCTGACGACACTGGTGTCTCAACTGTGGCTCCAGGGAACCTTCTACAGCCTGACTCCAGACAAAACTGATTTCTTTACTCTCATTCTCTACGTCATTCTACATCCTAATGAACACTGTTCCTCTTCCGATTCAAACCACCACCAACTTGGGGCCTTTTGCCCCTCGCCCTGACTGGCTGCAGTCTTAATCTTAATCCTTGCCATAGGCCTAGCAACTGTCTCCCCTCAGGACTGGCCACCTATCCTTCGCCTTTCCGTGGGTATCGCCTACGTTGCTAGCTGTGTTCTAATCCTAGGGCGCTATTTCCTCTGCACTGCCGAACCAACAGCCCCATGACGCCTCTGTTCCTTATCCTTGCTGCTCTCCCCGGCCTTCTCGCCACTCCCTGCTCTGACGTTTATTCCAAGTACATTCCTCATGTTATGATACAGCTCCAAAACCATGCGCCATGAACCTTGCGGGTGGGAAGTCCAAATCCCCACTCACTGTTAAAGTACAAAAGAGAGGGAGTTTCGTGAGTACCTGCCATAAGCCAAATGGGAGAAACATATGTTTCTATCCCATTACCCACTGGGGATACTCAGATGGGGGTGGGGTACTAGATCAAAATTGGGAAAAGAAATAAGAACAAGTCGTAAAGAACATAATTTCCCGGTTACAGGCGACTCCTGAGCCTTATAAACGCCTAGACCTCCTTTCCCAATTACGGCCTCTCCTAAAACCTCCTTCTAGCAACCAACACCTTGCCCTCCTTCTCAACTCTTCGTTCCAATTCTTCCAGTACACACAACACACATCCCAGTGGTGGATGTGCATGTCACTGTCTCCCTCACTGCACATAGCAATTCCTTTACCTTCAACCTGGCTGTTACAGGGCAACTATACCTCCCCTCCCCAACCAAAAACTACACAACTCATTAGGCCAGTCTCTGACAATGTCCTGTTCTCAGCCTCTTCAAACCTAACCTGTATCAACTACTCTAGTCCCAGCTACACTGCTCTGACAAACTCTGATCTTTCCTTCTGCTCCACTTGGTTTCTCTGGAACAGCACAAACAATTGCACCAACCCTGGAATCTTCATTCTCTGTGGGACCTGTGCATACTCATGTCTCTCCTTGGACCCCCCTGGACCTTGCATCTTGATCTTCCTGACCCCAGGCCTAACATTCCTTAAATAAGAAGAGGTAGAACAAATAGTCTACCCCCAAGGGGAACTTTCCCAAAGAAAAAGACGAGCTGTCATAGCCCCCTCCTGATTGGGACTGGTATAGCAGCAGCCCTAGGCATCGGATTTGGGGGCATCTTGACCTCTGCCCATTTCTACTACAAGCTGTCCCAAGAACTTAATGAGGACATGGAGCAGGCAGTGGAGTCCTTCATTTCAATGCAAACACAAATTAACTCATTAGCTTCTGTGGCCCTACAAAACAGGCGAGCCCTGGACCTTCTCACCGCAGAAAAGGGAGGGACCTGCCTTTTCCTAGGAAAGGACTGTTGCTATTTTGTTAATGAAACCTGCATAGTCCAGGGTAGAGTCAAAGAACTTAGAGATAGAATTGAACATTGCAGGAAAGAGTTACAAAACCTTTCAGTTCACTTCAGTTCAGTCACTCAGTCATGTCCAACTCTTTGCAACCCCATGAATCACAGCACGCCAGGCCTCCCTGTCCATCACCAACTCCCGGAGTTCACTCAAACTCATGTCCATCGAGTCGGTGATGCCATCCAGCCATCTCATTCTCTGTCATCCCCATCTCCTCCTGCCCCCAACCCCTCCCAGCATCAGGGTCTTTTCCATTGAGTCAACTCGTCGCATGAGGTGGCCAAAGTATTGCAGTTTCAGCTTTAGCATCAGTCCTTCCAATGAACACCCAGGATTGATCTCCTTTAGAATGGACTAGTTGGATCTCCTTGCAGTCCAAGGGACTCTCAAGAGTCTTCTCCAGCACCACAGTTCAGAAGCATCAATTCTTCGGCAATCTGCTTTCTTCACAGTCCAACTCTCACATCCATACATGACCACTGGAAAAACCATAGCCTTGACTAGATGGACCTTGGTTGGCAAAGTAATGTCTCTGCTTTTTAATATGCTATCTAGGTTCCTTCCAAGGAGTAATCGTCTTTTAATTTAATGGCTGCAATCACCATCTGCAGTGATTTTGGAACCCCCAAATATAAAGTCTGACACTGTTTCCACTGTTTCCCCATCTATTTCCCATGAAGTGATGGGACCAGATGCCATGATCTTTGTTTTCTGAATGTTGAGCTTCAAGCCAACCTTTTCACTCTCCTCTTTCACTTTCCTCAAGAGGCTTTTGAGTTCCTCTTCACTTTCTGCCATAAGGGTGGTGTCATCTGCATATCTGAGGTTATTGATATTTCTCCCAGCAAACTTGATTCCAGCTTGTGCTTCTTCCAGCCCAGTGTTCCTCATGATGTACTCTGCATAGAAGTTAAATAAGCAGGGTGACAATATACAACCTTGTTGTACTCCTTTTCCTTTTTGGAACCAGTCTGTTGTTCCATGTCCAGTTCTAACTGTTGCTTCCTGACCTGCAAACAGGTTTCTCAAGAGGCAGGTCAGGTGGTCTGGGATTCCCATCTCTTTCAGAATTTTCCGAGTTTATTGTGATCCACACGGTCAAAGGCTTTGGCATAGTCAATGAAGCAGAAATAGATGTTTTTCTGGAACTCTCTTGCTTTCTCCATGATCCAGCAGATGTTGGCAATTTGATCTCTGGCTCCTCTGCATTTTCTAAAACTTGCTTGAACATCTGGAAGTTCACAGTTCACATATTGCTGAAGCCTGGCTTGGAGAATTTTGAGTATGACTTTACTAGCGTATGAGCTGAGTGCAATTGTACGGAAGTTTGAGCATTCTTTGGCATTGCCTTTCTTTGGGATTGGAATGAAGACTGACCTTTTCCAGTTCTGTGGCCACTGCTGAGTTTTCCAAATTTGCTGGCATATTGAGTGTAGCACTTTTACAGCATCATCTTTCAGGATTTGAAATAGCTCAATTGGAATTCCATCACCTCCACTAGCTTTGTTTGTAGTGATGCTTTCTAAGGCCCACTTGACTTCACATTCCAAGATGTCTGGCTCCAGGTGAGTGATCACGCCATTGTGATTATCTTGGTCATAAAGATCTTTTTTGTACAGTTCTTCTGTGTATTCTTCCCACCTCTTCTTGATATCTTCTGCTTCTGTTAGGTCCATACCATTTCTGTCCTTTATCGAGCCCATCTTTGCATGAAATGTTCCCTTGGAATCTCTAATTTTCTTGAAGAGATCTCTTGTTTTTCCTATTCTGTTGTTTTCCTCTATTTTTTGCATTGATCACTGAGGAAGGCTTTCTTATCTCTCCTTGCTATTCTTTGGAACTCTGCATTCAGATGCTTATATCTTTCCTTTTCTCCTTTGCTTTTCGCTTCTCTTCTTTTCACAGCTATTTGTAAGGCCTTCTCAGACAGCCATTTTGTTTTTTTGCATTTCTTTTCCATGGGGATGGTCTTGGTCCCTGTCTCCTGTACAATGTCACGAACCTCCGTCCAGAGTTCATCAGGCACTCTATCTATCAGATCTAGTCCCTTAAATCTATATCTCACTTCCACTGTATAATCATAAGGGATTTGATTTAGGTCATATCTGAATGGTCTAGTGGTTTTCCCTACTTTCTTCATTTCAGTCTGAATTTGGCAATAAGGAGTTCATGATCTGAGCCACAGTTAGCTCCTGGTCTTGTTTTTTCTAACTGTATACAGCTTCTCCATCTTTGGCTGCAAAGAACATAATCAGTCTGATTTTGGTGTTGACCATCTGGTGATGTCCATGTGTACAGTCTTCTCTTGTGTTGTTGGAAGAGGGTATTTGCTATGACCAGTGCATTCTCTTGGCAAAACTCTATTAGCCTTTGCCCTGCTTCATTCCGTACTCCAAGGCCAAATTTTCCTGTTACTCCAGGTGTTTCTTGACTTCCTACTTTTGTATTCCAGTCCCCTATAATGAAAAAGACATCTTTTTTGGGTGTTAGTTCTAAAAGGTCTTGTAGGTCTTCATAGAACCGTTCAACTTTGGCTTCTTCAGCATTACTGGTTGGGGCATAGGCTTGGATTACTGTAATATTGAATGGTTTGCCTTGGAAACGAACAGAAATCATTCTGTCATTTTTAAGATTGCATCCAAGTACTGCATTTCGGACTCTTCTGTTGACCATGATGGCTACTCCTTTTCTTCTAAGGGATTCCTGCCCACAGTAGTAGATATAATGGTCATCTGAGTTAAATTCACCCATTCCAGTCCATTTCAGTTCACTGATTCCTAGAATGTCAACGTTCACTCTTGCCATCTCCTGTTTGACCACTTCCAATTTGCCTTGATTCATGGACCTAACATTCCAGGTTCCTATGCAGTATTGCTCTTTACAGCACCGGACCTTGCTTCTATCACCAGTCACATCCACAACTGGGTATTTGTTTTGCTTTGACTCCATCCCTTCATTCTTTCTGGAGTTATTTCTCCACTGATCTCCAGTAGCATACTGGGCACCTACCGACCTGGGGAATTCCTCATTCTATATCCTATCATTTTGCCTTTTGATACTGTTCATGGGGTTCTCAAAGCAAGTATACTGAAGTGGTTTGCCATTCCATTCTCCAGTGGACCACATCCTGTCAAACCTCTCCACCATGACCCAGCTGCCTTGGGTGGCCCAACAGGGCATGGCTTAGTTTCACTGAATTAGACAGGGCTGTGGTCTATGTGATCAGATCAACTAGTTTTCTGTGATTATGATTTCAGTGTGTCTGCCCTCTGATGCCCCCTCGCAATACCTACTTCTTATTTGGGTTTCTCTTACCTTGATCGTGGGATATCTCTTCACAGCTGCTCCAGCAAAGCGCAGCTGCTGCACCTTACCTTGGACGTGGGGTAGCTCCTCTCTGCCACGCTTCTGCACCTGGTCAGTTGCGCCGAGCCGGCGTCTCTCGCGTCTGTGCCCTTTACAGTCCCCCAAACCTGTTTCAACAGGTCCTTCCTTGGTTCCTCCCTTTCCTGGGACCATTGGTACTCATCATTCTATTCCTTTTATTTGGACCCTGTCTTTTCAATCTCTTTCAAAGGTTTCTCCAAGAACGGATTCGGGTCATCTCTCAAGATCAGGTCAAGACCATCCTTCTTCTCGAGAGCCTCATCCTGACCTCAGGAAAAGGAGACCCTGGGCCCTAGGACAATGCTCCATTCCAGACCCAAAATCGTCACCCCTATCCAGCAGGAATTAGCCAGAGAGATACTGTGCCTTTTTCCCCATTTTTTTTATGATTTCAGGGTCTGGAATGAAGGAGTCTTTTGGGCCTAGAAAAGAAAACAACAGTCTCAAAGGCCCTTGCTGAATCAGCTAACTTCAGAGAAAACAAAACAGAACTTTAGGTCCCACCCTGATGCTCCAGGCCGGTTTCATCTTTCTGGGACTTATCAACCCCTGTCCAGAAACCTTCCACCCCCTACACCTGCCCTGAAGACTTATCACCCCCTGCCCGAAAACTTTCCATTCCCTACACCTGCCCAAAAGACTTATTATCCCCTGCCCAACTATAAATGCCATATCAACTACAGAATACCCAAACCATCCCGCCTGATTAACGTTTTCCTTATTGCTTCCACAAACCTCGCTATAAATATGGAGCTTCCCTGACCCCTCTCGGCGCTCAGCCTGGTCGTGAGGCCGACTGTCGCCCCCTCCTTGCCTGAATAAAGGTAACCTACTGCTGTTGAGGTCGTCTCTCCTTTTTCTGCCTTGCCCGAACTATACCTTACAGCCTGCACTCCCGGGGTGGGGACATCAGGATCACTGCCAGCGTCCACAGTGTCTCAGATTCACTTTCCTGCGCTTCTTCAAGCCAACAAGTGCAGACTTGAGCATGCGGAGGTGAATACCCTGAGAAACACAGGGGTATGGTACGGCTCTCTCTCTGACTTGTGAAATTTTTCTGTCTTCTCTTTGAAGCATTAAAGTCTTGCTTTTCTCCTTTTTACATGAAAATAAATATGAAGAATGAAATAAATGCATCCAAAGCTGAAAATGGTCGGTGGAACACCCTGTCTACAGGAGACAGAGGACTTTTCTTTCCTGCCCTAACAAAGGCCATTTCTCCCCTTATAGGATGAAGGTGATAAACCCCATGACTCAGCATGGGAACTCAGAACACACACGACAATTCCGCTTACACACTCTCCTCTCAACTACCTTTGAAGGTGATGAGGAAAGTAAAAATTATTCTGTGGCAGGACAGCCAAACTAAGAAAAAAAAAAAAGACAAATGCCATGCATCCTCACGCCAGGCCTTGCCTGGTGCATAGTGTACGTCTATGTTATATGTGAATCACACCTCCTCTGAGCAGGGGGCTGAAATGAACCTGTGAGAAGAGGTTGGGCTGCTTCTTCAGAGGCCAGCACTGTAATACTGTAATTCTATGATTAACCTATTTCCTTTCCATCTCATACAAGGGTATAAAGGACCAAAGGCTTGTCGTGCAGGCATAACGGGAAAAAAACCCCAAAACTTTCATTGAACTATGGATACAGTGCTAATGGTTCATAATTTCTTTGTCTCAAAAGTGTATGAAACTGCATCTCTAACTCCTGATCAATGGAGCAGTTCTTGGAGCTTCCCAGATCTGTTTCCCGGGTTATAATCCTTAGTTTGGCTCGAATAAAACGCTCTTTTCTTTCTTTTTGGCTTGATAGTTACTTGATTTTTTCATTGACCAAGGGAACTGCCAAATTCAGCACTGCAGAGCACCAACTCCCTGGGCCGCGCTTCGTCTGCTGGTGGTTTTCTCCCCTGTTCTTGTCAGATGCTTTGAGGAGAAATTCTCAGATGGCGTCCTCAGACGACCTCCTGCATTCAAACATTTCCTCAGCTGAAAGACTTAGGCTCCTTATTCAAACTAATTTCAGCACTCAGATGATCCAAAAGGCTGGTGTTTATTTTCCTGACTAGGAGGAGCTTTATGCTTCGGGGCCAGAAAAATCTATTTTGATTTCAGTATTAGCAGCTGAAAAATGTGTGGTACAAAGGGCAGAACACAAGCAGCAGATTTGAAGGAACAGTTTCCATGGTTTGCCTGCCACGGAGGGTCTTCTATCCCATGTTCACACTGGGCGTTTCTATATTTACAGAAAAACATCTGAGTTCTGGAATTCATGGCCCTTTGCCTGTAGGGCAGAATGTTCAGATTATCTGCATTGAATACAATTCTCAGAAACAATGTCCCATTTGAGTCCTGCTCAGAGAGTTTCCCAGAACCTCCAAGGCTCCCACAGAAATTTCATCTCGGGTTGGCTGTCCAGTAGCATTCAAACTTTGCACTTTGATTTTCCTTGTGGGTCTCTCAGGCGTGACTTTGGAAGGCAGATGACCTTAGGGTGGCGTGTGTGTGCTCAGTCATGTCCGATTCTGTGTGACCTCATGGACTGGAGCCCGCCAGGCTCCTCTGTCCATGGGATTTCCCAGGCAAGAATCCTGGAGAGGGTTGCCATTTCCTCCCCAGGGGGTCTTCCCCACCCAGGAATTGAACCCGTGTCTCTTGTGCCTCCTGCACTGGCAGGCAGGTTCTTTACCACTGTTGTAAGATACGAGCAAATAGGCGGTAGCCATGCACCCAGCAACTTCAGAGAAGCGGTGCGGCAATGGGAGGGTGAAGCTTGGCTCTTTCGTTCAACAGCCTGTGTGAGACTCCTCCATATTTTGGGGGTGCACAGTTGTGGGTTACTCCCCGTCTTGCTGGGTGGGGGTCATTTTAAACCTCCCTCTAACCCTGACTGCTTCATCATCAGAACCTGTCAGTGAGATCTTCAGCAGCCAGATCTAAACCTGCTCCCCTTGTCCCCCACACCGCCCCCTGCCCCGGCCCTGCCAGCTGCGTGGGGGCCGTGTCGTCCTTGGTGTGTGTGTCTTCTCACTCTCTTCCTTCTCTTGTCCTGTCCTGTCTGCACAGGAGGCCTTTAAAACAGACTAGGGCCTGTTAGGGTGATGCCCTCGGCCAGCATGGGCTCACAGGGCCCCCCTAACCGTGCTCCACCATCATGTACTCCTGAGCTCTTTCCCCTCCTCTGCTTGGGCACCTCGAGCAGGCAAATTGCTACCCACCATTTCTCAGAGAGGCCACCCCCCCCAGCTGCCCTGTCCATATGGAAGCTCCCTGTCACTTCATGCACGGTGACGGCCACGCCCCACACCAAATGACGACTCCTCGCCCCACTGGGCAGTGGGACCTTGGCCAGGTCTGGTTTCCCTCCCGCCCCGGCTGTATTCCAGTGTTTGGCACAGTGCCCAAGAGGTGGCTCTCCACGTATTTCTGGAGCCTATGATGGATTACAGTGTCAGGGACATCTGACGTTTATCAGAAAATGTATTACGGGGACTTGCCCTTAAGGCTGTACGATCCGTGGCTTGGCAGCTGAAAACGGGCAGGCTGGGTACTAGGAACTCTGAGTGCCGTCCAGCCCCTTCAGTCCCTGGGGGCAACCAGCCCCTTCATGAGCTCCACTGGACAAAGTGTTTTCCAGAAACACAGCCCCTGAATTAGAAGCGGCATGGACGCGATGCCCGAGCCCCAGCCTGAAACTGGGGCACTGACTCCATCAACGCATGCGGCATCCATAGGGAACAGCGTCCATGCCAGCCCCACTGCCTCCCCACCACTGCAGCTAATACATAATTTATTCAGACGTTGTGAAGCAAAAAGAATGACATAAGAAGCTGACCCAACTCTGGGTTGCCACTTCCTTGGTGGCTCAGATGGTAAAGCGTCTGTCTACAATGCAGGAGACCCGGGTTCTAGCCCTGGGTTGGGAAGATCCCCTGGAGAAGGAAATGGCAATCCACTCCACTACTCTTGCCTAGAAAATCCCATGGACAGAGGAGCCTGGTAGGCTACAGTCTATGGGGTGGCAGAGTTGGACACGACTGAGCGACTTCACTTTTAGGCCACAAGAGGGAGATGTTTAAACTCCAGTTCAACATAAAGAAACAATTAGAAGAAATTGGCAATCATAAGGTTGGCCAGATGGACACCTATTTATATGATGTTGACTCCGGAATTCCATTTATTTTTAAGCTACAAAAATTCCAATTCTTTTTGTCTGCAATGTAATTTGCATTTTAAATGGCGTTATTAAAGATAGAGAATTGTCTGCCTTAAAATCCAATTTTAAATCTAACTAGTGCGCGGAAGTGTAAGTATTCAACGAAGTGACAAAGAGATGAAAATTCTTTTCGAAGTGAATCTTTTTTCTAAAACAGCCTCAGGGACGAAATCAGCTTTCTTTAAAAACTTACTGCTTCTTGAAACAGAGACAGGGAGAACAAACCCGTGGTTGCCAAGGGGGCGGGGGTGGGGGCTGGACTGGGAGTGTGGGGTTGGCAGATGCAGACTGTGACAGACAGGACGGATCAGCAAGGGCCCACTGTACAGCACGGGGAGCTACATTCAGCACCCTGTGATAAACCACCGGGAAAAGAGTGTGGAAAGAGTACATACACACGCACAGCAGAATCACCGTGTGCACACCCGAAACCAACGCAACAGTGTACATCAACCACAGTCAGGAGAAAGCTTAGTGTTTCTCTCACTGATTTTCAGTATTTAAGCTCCTGTGCCGATCATCAGATTCTTATCTATTTATTTTTGGCCGTGCTGAACAGCTTGTAGGATCTCGGTTCCCCGACGAGGGACTGAACCCACACCCACAGCAGTGGATGCGCACAGTCCTAACCACTGGACCACCAGGGAATTACCTATCAGAATTTTAAAAGAAACGGACAGCCTACGGCTTGAGAATCTATTAAGAGCACCGAGTCTAACCACTGACGTGTTTGCCTACCATGAGCTCATTTATAGTTGCTGCACCTTCCAGCTCCCCGGCTGCCCTGACGCCTTGGGTGAGGTGTTGAAAGGGCCTGACACAAGGGCAGAAGGTTTCTGAGAAGCGAGAGAGTTGAGGGGTACTGTGAGGAGGCCAACACTAGGGGCCGTCGTGCAGTCCAGGTTCCTTGCTGGGGGTGTTGCAGCCAGTGATGTTTCAGTTCAGGGACGAGAAAACTGAGGCTCAGATAAAGGGTCTGAGGGTCTTGTACTAAGTGTGGGGCTGTGACTTGAAACTCACCCTTGAACAGAACTCCAGTCAACTGTCAAGTCTGAGGGTTGCTCAGATCACTGGGCCCTGGGGAACATGTGCTCCGGCACTCAGTCGTGTCCAACTCTTTGTGACCCCATAGACTGTGTAGCCCACCAGGCTCCTCTGTCCATGGGATTTCCCAGGCAAGAATCCTGGAGTGGGTTGCCATGCCCTTCTCTAGGGGATCTTCCCCACCCAGGAATCGAACCTGCGTCTCCTGCGTCTCCTGTGTCTCCTGCATCACAGATTCTTTACCACTGAGCCACCTGGGAAGTCCCCGGGTAATAGATTCTTTCCTATAATGGACCAGGGCTGTATGCTGTTACCCTATTGAGAACATCAGGATTCGGCCAAGGTTCTCTTCTTCCCCTAAAACGTTCTTCCCCAAGAGGAGAGAGGAAAGCCTTCCGGGCGTCTCAAGGACAGCTATTTCTGGACTGGCTGTCAGTGAACGGTAGATGGGGTAAAGATGCTGGCTTTCTGCTGACTCAGCAGTGTGATTCAAGGCTTGTGGTAGCCCAAGCTCACCTGAATCACCATGAACACACACCATTTCAGGCTCCTAGGAAGTCATGGAACGCAGACGAATCAGATGACTTGTAAAAATTCCTGCGCTTTTCTGTAGCTGCCCAGAGCCTGAGCGTGTGTCCTGAGTGTGTCCACGTGATGCGAGCAGACAGCTTAAGATCGTCTTCCCGGCTCAGGTGGGAACGGGGGAGTCAGACCCTCCTGCTACTGACCGCCTGTGTCTGCGGGCATTTGCTCCTGACCCTGCCCTCACCCTGACTCCAAACAAGTGTGTTAGGAACAGGCTTTTTCTTTTTAAATCTTGTATATTTTTGAAACCCCCTGCAGGTGCTGAATTGGTTAATATTTTACATCTGCTCAGTTCATATTTTATAAAATAACTAGTTCTTTAATACTGCCATTAAAGAATCCTTGTTAGATAGTGTGTGTGTGGGGAAACCTTAAAAACCAACCAACCAACCTTGGGGTTCCTTTAAGTACTTGGAGAACATTGCTGGTTTTCTTATCAGAACACCGATGAGAAAACTCCTAAATATGACTACATGACCCATTTCTCACCCTTTATATTTTTCCTGGTACACAGCACATATTTATTGATAAATGAAGCACCTGGTGTTTGGGCTCAGCTTCGTCTGGACATGAAGCCAGACGAGGATGAAGATCAAGGCCAGTCGTGACAGTGCCTGCCCTGTGGACACCGAGGTTAGAGTCACAAAACACTGGGGCCAGGATGACTGATCCTCGGGTGAAGCAGCTTCCACAAGTCACTCCACGGAGATATACTGTTCTTTCTCCCTAGGCTGGCACGAGCGGCTTCTAAGGAGACCAGGAGCCTTAAATATACAGGCTCCTATTTGATAGAAAATAAAATACCAGTGGCCTACAGACACTTTTTACAAGTTTAAAATTTTTATCCAGAAACTGCTGTCATGTGCTTTCACCAGCAACATGCTGGAATATTTTTTTCCACTGGCATGACAGTCATGACTCCCATTTCCGTCAGCAGATCACTGATACTTGGCTTCTCTGGGCTTAGTTGTCATGTCTGCATAGTGGAGACGGTAACAGAAGCCGGCACCTCAGAGTTCTGGTGTCAGGATGAAATGAGTTAATGCGTCAGAGGACTCAGTAATCAAGGTGATACTCAACCAATGTTAGCTGTGATCATGCCTATTGCTTTTAAAGTGGGGATGGGAGCCATCCCTCGTGGTGCTGAGGTTCTTGTTACGAGAACCAGACAAGGACCTCCCCGGTGGTCCAGTGGTTAAGACTCCGTCTGCCAATGCAAGGGGGCGTGGGTTCGATTCCTGGTCCAGGAAGATTCCATATGCTGTGAGGGAACTAAGTCCTGAAGCCTCTTGCTTGGAGCCGGTACTCTGCAGCAAGAGAAGCCCACGCGCCACACATAGAGAGCACCCCACTCACCGTGCCCAGAGAAGAGCCCAGGCACAAAAACAAAGATCCAGCACAGTCAAAAACAGAACATACACACTTCCAAAAGGAGAGAGACTCAGAGAGCACACTGTGACACTGGGCACTGAAGCCACCACGCTTCTTTGGAAGGTCTCTCTGCCATTGGAACCCTGCCCCTCCTTTACTTGAAGGGACTGTCGAGGTCTGAAGACACAGAGTTTGTTCTGTCGCCACGGAGGGTGGGTCCCCCTCGTATGCGCACAGTTTCATAGAGAACTGGGTGAGCTGTCATGCTCATCAGAGAGTCTGAGTCTGGAGAGAGTAGGTGTTGGCCAAGGGAAGCTGACTGATGCTGATCAGTGGCACCTTGGACAGGGACACCCACCCCTTGGGTGGGCACTTGGAGCTTTTGGGGTGTGCAGGGTGGCCTTTGGCTGCCTATGGCCACTGACAGGTCACATACCTGAGCTCCCCCACTCCACTCTCTCAGAAGCGCTCTGTACTCCAGGAGATAGGGGGGTGTCAGGGTGGCAGCCCCGCGAAGGGACCCCAGAGGCACCTTTGGGGTTAATGTCTCTTTCCAGCAGGCTCATTCTGCAAGTCATTCCAGGGAGAAATACTGCTTTCTCCCTAGGCATGTGTGGCTCCTAAGGAGACCAGGAGCCTTAAAAATACAGGCTCCTATTTAATAGAAAATAAAACACCAGTGACCTACAGACCCTTTTATATAAGTTTAAAATTTCCATCCAGAAACTGCTGTCATGTGCTTTCACCAGCAACATGCTGGAATATTTTTTCCACTGGCATGAAAGTCATGACTCCCATTCCCTTTCTCCTGTCAATTTTCAGAGGTCTGTCTCCTGTCCCCTGTGGCCAGGCATTTGTTTTGGAATATGACCCTTCACTGTCATTGTAATGATGCCTGAAGACGCCGTGGAGTGCTGGCCCCAGAGATGCAGGAGACACGCCCTTCCCTGATGAAGCAGGCATCGCAGTGGGGGCGGGAGGGCGGCAGAGGGGTTGTGCGGGGACTGGTGTGAACAGCACCCCGAGAGGCATACCAGACCTGCCACGTGAGCGGGAGATGAGGTCCCTCTGGGGCAGCCTTGAGGGAAAACAGGGGAGGAATCAGGGAGGACTGCACACAGGACAGCGCTGACGCAGGTCCTGGAAGAACGAGCAGGCCTGACGCTGCAAGGCTGAGCAGCGTATCTGGGACAAACCGACAGCCCAGTTTGGCCGAAAAGTGGGTTATTTTAGGGAGCTAGTGGAGATAACACTGCTTTGGGGGAGATAAAAATGCTCTGCAAGAACTCTGTTTGAGAAGTTTGGATTTACAACAGGCAACGGGAAGCCTTGATAATCACTCAGCAGAGGAGCTGTGGGTCAGATAGCCACCATGGTTTTGCTGTGGGGCACTTCTGAAAGAAAGACACAGACTGCAGACCAGCTGGCTGCCCTGGTCATCTTGTTCACATCAAGGACCTCTCAGCTGTGCTGCTGAACTGGCTGTCCCGTATCGCCTGCATTTGTTTTTCGTAATGCTTAATTTTCACCTAAGACTTGTACGTTGAAATATAGTTGATTTACTATAGTATATGCTGTGTTAGTTTCATGTGTTGAGCAAAGTGGTACACAGACACACACACACGTACATACATACATATATGGGTTTCCCGGGAGGCTCAGTGGTAAAGAACCTGCCTGCCAATGCAGAAGACATGAGTGCGATCCCTGGGTCAAGGCGATCTGCTGGAAGAGGAAATGGCAACCCATTCCAGTATTCTTGTCTGGAGAATCCCACGGACAGGGGATCCTGGCAGGCTACAATCGATGGGGTTACAAAGAGTCGGATACGACTGAGCAACTAAATGACATTCTTTTTTGGATCCTTTTCCATTATAGGTTATTACAAGATACTGAGTATAGTTCCTTGTGCTATTCAGTAGGTCCTTGTTGTCGATTTTATACATAATAATGTGTATATGTTAATCCCAAACTCCTAACTTCTCTCCCCCCATCCCTTGGATCCCCTTTGGCAGCCATAAATTTGTTTTCTGTAACTCTGAGTCATATTTCTGTTTTGTAAATAAGTTCATCTGTATCATTCTTTCATTTGTCTTTCTCCTAGTATGATCATCTCTAGGTCCATCCATGTTGCCGCCCATTCTTATTTTCACTGGTTGCCCTTTCCTCATGAACACCGCTGTGTGCATGGCACGAGGGCTGTAAAGCGCTGCCTAGGGAGTCATCATCAGAAGACAGGCAGTGACATGCACGGGCCTCACAGGAAGTGTGCTAAGTGATGGAAGCCAGAATCAGCAGAGGACAGACTGTGCGAACAAGTCCACAGGACGTTCTGAGAAAGCCCAGATGGCAGTGGTGCAGACCAGTGTCTCCAGGCCTTGGGCTGGGAAAGGGTCTGACATTAAGGAATTCTTGGGGTGACGCACCCTTTTGTATCCTGTATGTGGTCATTACCAGAATCTCTGTATATGTTAAAGCTCAGAGAACTGAAAGTGAGACATTTTACTGTAGGTAAATATAAAATACAAATAATAAGAAAAATCAGGTCAATTATCTTCAGTTTTTTAGAGATAATACTTTTAGTGATCCAATTTGTCAAGAACTAATAATTTTTTTTAGTATATAGGGCAATAATGCATATAAAATTTAATTAATATACAAATAATTATACCAGCAATATATAAGTACAATTAATACATTTAATCAGAGTAATTAATTATCTAACTATGGCTATCAGAAGAAAACTTGCTATACATTTTCAGATACTCAGGAACTTTATTGCACTCATCCTCATGTATTAGATGACACCCTGGAATAGTATATATATATATATATTTATATTTAAAGAGTTTTTGCTTATGCTAGAAATTTGTATAATATTCTTTTTGATTATAATGTATTAAATGTAAACCTCAGATCAAATTGGATCTCACAGATTTTGATTTAGTGGTGTCTTAAAATATATGAAGTTTGTTTGTGAAGTCTCATTGTTATACTTTTCTGTCAGTAGAGAATCTCCATAACAGCTGACCATGTATTTAAAGTACAGTTACTACAGCCTATAGTCCAAATCAGAGTCTCAGACCACATTATCAGTGTGTGCGGGCAGAGAGTAAAGGGCTTCGTTGTTTATTATAGGTCATGATAAAAAGAAGGCCTGACTTACAGATTAGAAGCTCCACTGACCTCCTTCCATGTTCCCTCTGGAGCTTCCTTCCAGTTACTCCAACTTCACTCTGCATCTCTGATTAAAATAGTGGTTGGTGATTCTTTTAAAATAGCACACTGCCTTTTGACTTAAACCTGTGTTTACTTTGTAAAATGACAGGTTCTAGGATCTGAGTGCCGAGCTCCTCAAAGCCACCGTGATTACAGCTTGCATGTTAATGGGGGATTCTGCCAGTCAGAGAGAAGGTCCCCCCAACATCCGACTTCTCTGATAGCCACGGGGCTGCAGCCACAAACCACATGAAGTCCCGTGGCATGGTGGAGTGAATGATATGGGTGTCCACTGATGTTTTCATTTCTGCTCTCATGACTGACTGTCGCTTAAGATAAAAGGCACCTGGTCCTCACTGTTCTCAGGATAAAACCCAGAATCCACAACGGGACTGAACAAGTCAGCGTGGCCTGGCCGCTGCCCACTCTGAGGCTCTGTCCAGCTGCTTTGCTGTGGTTCCCCCTCCCTGGGAGCCGTGGCTCAGGCCGCCACCCACGCTGAGGCTCCCTCCAGCTACTTGGCCATGATTCTTCCTTCCTCAGAGCTGTGGCTCAGGCCCCATTGCCTGGAATGCTCTCTCTGGACCCCTGTTCCCCACCCAGGCTTCCCATCCCTGTCTTCATCCATTTCCAGAGGACCTCTTGGAACTCCCGGGGTGTCAGTGCCTCTGGGTATAAAATCTTCCATTTCTCCTTAGCAGCACCTGCCAAAATGGCAGTTGAGCAATTGCTTGTGAAACTATATGTAGTTGTCTTCTCAGATAGAATTGGTCCCTGTGCTTCCAGGGAACATTTCTGTCTCATGTTTCTCCAACGCCCAGTGAAGTTCCTTGCTCATAACATTCGTGCAATGAATGTTTGTTGAATACATGAAAAACTGAGGCAATGATAACTTGACCTCAGAATGAGATAAGTGGTGAGGTGGGAAGGAGCTCTGGTCACTCCAGCCTGTGTGTCCATGGGTCTTGAAGCTCCCTGTACATGTGGCTTACCTGGGGATCTCCCTGAACAACCGGCTTCCCAGACTACACTCGCACGAACCCTGACTCGCACATCTAGGGCAGCAGCCAGGAATTCACACATGGAATGTCCACTTCAGGTGGTGCAATGCAGGTGTCTGAGGATGGTCTTGGAGAACTGAGGCTGTGAGGTGATGAGTTGCATGGAAACCCAGCCTAAAATTATAACAAGTGCATCTGTGAAGTGATGTGAACATGGTGACCAAGTTCAACTAGTTGCTTTGAAAACAGTCTTGAAATCTTAAAAAGAAACTCCTTGTAATCAGATAGTAATTAAGACATGGAAATGCTTGGAAAGTTACTCATTATAAAACTGGGTTAGAATGCTGCCTTTAAACAATATACTAGTGCAGAAGGCTAATGTGGTTCAAATAAAATGAATGAATGAATGTTGATACATACAATAGAAGGTGTCAGTTATGATGACAAAAGACTTGTTTTTCAGAGAAGGAACAAGATGGCGGAGGAATAGGACGGCGAGACCACTCTCTCCCCCACAAATTCAGCAAAAGAACATTTGAATGCGGAGTAAAGTCCACAAAACAACTTCTGAATGCTGGCAGAGGACGTCAGGCACCCAGAAAAGCAGCCCATTGTCTTCGAAAGGAGGTAGGAAAACACATAAAAGATAAAAAGAGAGACAAAAGAAGTAAGGACGGAGCTCCGTCCTGAGAAGGGAGGCTTTAAAAAGAGAGAAGTTTTCAAACACCAGGAAACACACTCACTGGCAAATCTGTGGCGAGCCTTGGAAGCTCAGAGGGCCACATAACCGGGAGGAAAAAGAAATAATTAAAACCCACAGATTACCCACCAAACGGTAACTCCCAGTGGAGAAGCAGCGCAGACACCTGCATATGTCATTAGCAAGTGGGGGCTGGGCAGGGAGAAGCCGGCTGAACTGCTCAGAGAGAGGACTGGGCTTGAATGCCGCGAGAACAATCTGAGAGAACTGGGGAGAGCAAAGCAGACTGTGGGATAGCTTCCCTGCGAAAAGGCGGAAAGCTCTAACCACCAGCCCCACTCACAGAACAAAGGACTGAGCAGAGCAGTGACTGTGCTCGCCAAATACCTGGTCACCTGAGCTGCTCAGACCGGGGAAGACACAAAACGCAGGCCCAACCAAGTCTGCGCCTTTGTGGAGAACCCGAGAACCTGAACTTGAGACTCGCAGACCTGGGAAGTGCATACAACTTAGCGCCGGCCTCGGACAGTTCCTGGCAGAGCAACATAGAGCCTGTGCAGTGTAGACTGGGACAACACATGCGCTGTGAATGGGGGCAAACCCAGTATGGCCGAGACGCTGTGAGCACTCCCCACAGACGCCAGGGATATTTGTCTGCAGTGTTCCTCCCTTCCCAGAACAGGACTGAACAACTGAGCCTTAAAAAGTGTCCACCCGCCCCCTAATATCAGGGTGGAAATTAGACACTGAAGAGACTAGCAAACAGAAGCTAAAACAGAGGGAACCACCTTGGAAATGACGGATAGAGAAGTCTAGAGACTACTCCAAGAATAAGACCAAAAACCAGAGGCAAGAGGCTTAAGCCCGAATCCTGGTAATACCAGAGAACTCCTGACTCCAGGGAACATTAATCGATAGGAGTTCATCAAACGTCTCCATACCTACACTAAAACCAAGCACCACCCAACATACCACGCAAATTCTCCAACAACACAGGAAAATAGCCCTGAGCTTCAATATACAGGCTGCCCAAAGTCACTCCAAACCCACTGACATCTCATAACTCATTACTGGACACTTCATTGCACTCCAGAGAGAAGAAATCCAGCTCCACCCACCAGAACACCGACACAAGCTTCCCTAACCAGGGAACCTTGACAAGTCACCTGTCCAACCCCACACACAGCGAGGAAACTACATAATAAAGAGAACTCCACAAACTGCCAGAAGACGGAAAGGCCACCCCAAGCAAAGCAATATAAGCAAGATGAAGAGGCAGAGAAATACCCAGCAAGTAAAGGAACAAGATAAATGCCCACCAACACAAACAAAAGAGGAAGATATAGGAAATCTACCTGATAAAGAATTTCGAATTTTTGTGGTGAAAATGATTCAAAATCTTGAAAGCAAAATGGAGTTACAGATAAATAACCTGGAGAAAAGGATTGAGAAGATGGAAGAAAGGTTTAATAAGGATTTAGAGGAAATAAAAAAGAGTCAATATACAATGAATAATGCAATAGATGAGATCAGAAACACTCTGGAGGGAACAAACAGTAGAATAACGGAGGCAGAAGACAGGATAAAAGAGCTAGAAGATAGAATTGTAGAAATAAATGAAACAGAGAAGGAAAAAGAAAAATGAATAAAAAGAAATGAGGACAATATTAGAGACCTCTGGGACAATGTTAAACACTCCAACATTCGAATCATAGGAATCCCAGAAGAAGAAGACAAAAAGAAAGACCATGAGAGAATACTTGAGGAGATAATAGTTGAAAACTTCCATAAAATAGGGAAAGAAATAATCACCCAAGTCCAAGAAACCCAGAGAGTCCCCAACAGGATAAACCCAAGGCGAAATACTCCAAGACACATATTAATCAAATTAACAAAGATCAAACACAAAGAACAAATATTAAAAGCAGCAAGGGAAAAACAGCAAATAACACACAAGGGGATTCCCATAAGGATAACAGCTGATCTTTCAACAGAAACTCTTCAGGCCAGGAGGGAATGGCAAGACATACTTAAAGTGATGAAAGAAAATAACCTACAGACCAGACTACTGTACCCAGCAAGGATCTCTTTCAAATATGAAGGAGAAATCAAAAGCTTTACACCTGAGAGAATTCAGGATTACCAAACCAGCTCTCCAACAAATGCTAAAGGATCTTTTCTAGACAGGAAACACAGAAAGGGTGTATAAACTCGAACCCAAAGCAATAAAGAAAATTGCTACGGGTTCGTACTTATCAATTATTACCTTAAACGTAAATGGGTTGAATGCCCCAACCAAAAGAAAAAGGCTGGCTGAATGGATACAAAAACAAGACCCCCATATATGTTGTCTGCAAGAGACCCACCTCAAAACGAGGGACACATACAGACTGAAAGCGAAGGGCTGGAAAAAGATATTCCATGCAAATAGAGACCAAAAGAAAGCAGGAGTAGCAATACTCATATCAGATAAAATAGACTTTAAAACAAAGGCTGTGAAAAGAGACAAAGAAGGAAACTACATAATGATCAAAGGATCAATCCAAGATGAAGATATAACAATTATAAATATTTATGCACCCAACATAGGACCACCACAATATGTAAGACAATTACTAACAAGTATGAAAGGGGAAATTAACAATAATGCAATAATAGTGGGAGATTTTAATACCCCACTTACATCTATGGATAGATCAACTAAACAGAAAATTAACAAGGAAACACAAACTTTAAATGATACAATAGACCAGTTAGACCTAATAGATATCTATAGGACATTTCACCCCAAAACAATGAATTTCACCTTTTTCTCAAGTGCACACGGAACCTTTTCCAAAATAGATCACATCCTGGGCCATAAATCTAGCCTTGGTAAATTCAAAAAAGTTGAAATCATTCCATGCATCTTTTCTGACCACAATGCAGTAAGATTAGATCTCAATTATGGGAGAAAAACTATTAAAAATGCCAACATATGGAGGCTGAACAACACGCTGCTGAATAATGAACAAATCATAGAAGAAATCAAAAGAGAAATCAAAATATGCATAGAAATGAATGAAAATGAAAACACAACAACCCAAAACCTCTGGGACACTGTAAAAGTAGTGCTAAGGGGGAAGTTCATAGCAATACAGGCACACCTCAAGAAACAAGAAAAAAGTCAACTAAATAACCTAACTATACACCTAAAGCAACTAGAAAAGGAAGAAATGAAGAACCCCAGAGTCAGTAGAAGAAAAGAAATGGTAAAAATTAGGGCAGAGATAAATGCAAAAGAAACAAAAGAGACCATAGCAAAAATCAACAAAGCCAAAAGCTGGTTCTTTGAGAAGGTAAAGAAAATTGACAAACCACTAGCCAGACTCATTAAGAAACAAAGGGAGAAGAACCAAATCAATAAAATTAGAAATGAAAATGGAGAGATCACAACTGACAACACAGAAATACAAAGGATTATTAGAGAATACTATCAGCAATTATATGGCAATAAAATGAATAACCTGGAAGAAATGGACAAATTCCTAGAAAAGTACAACTTTCCAAAACTGAACCAGGAAGAAATAGAAAATCTGAACGGACCCATCACAAGCACGGAACTAGAGGCTGTGATCAGGTATCTTCCAGCAAACGAAAGCCCAGGTCCAGATGGCTTCACAGCTGAATTCTACCAAAAATTTAGAGAAGAGCTAACACCTATTCTACTCAAACTCTTCCAGAAAATTGCTGAGGAAGGGAAACTTCCAAACCCATTCTATGAGGCCACCATCACCCTAATCCCAAAACCTGGTAAAGACCCCACAAAAAAAGAAAACTACAGGCCAATATCACTGATGAACATAGATGCAAAAATCCTTAACAAAATTCTAGCAATCAGAATCCAACAACACATTAAGAAGATCATACATCATGACCAAGTGGGCTTTATCCCAGGAATGCAAGGATTCTTCAATATCCACAAATCAATCAACGTAATACACCACATTAACAAACTGAAAAATAAAAATCATATGATTATCTCAATAGATGCAGAGAAAGCCTTTGACAAAATTCAACACCCATTTATGATATAAACCCTCCAGAAAGTGGGAATAGAAGGGACATATCTCAACATAATAAAAGCTATATATGACAATCCCACAGCAAACATTATCCTCAATGGTGAAAAACTGAAAGCATTTCCCCTAAAGTCAGGAACAAGACAAGGGTGCCCACTCTCACCACTACTATTCAACATAGTTCTGGAAGTTTTGGCCACAGCAATCACAGCAGAAAAAGACATAAAAGGAATCCAAATTGGAAAAGAAGAAGTAAAACTTTCACTGTTCACGGATGACATGATCCTCTACACAGAAAACCCTAGAGACTCTACCAGAAAACTACTAGAGTTAATCAATGAATACAGTAACGTTGCAGGATATAAAATCAACACACAGAAATCCCTTGCATTCCTATACACTAATAATGAGAAAATAGAAAGAGAAATTAAGGAAACTATTCCATTCACTGTTGCAACGAAAAGAATTAAATACTTAGGAATATATCTACCTAAGGAAACAAAAGACTTGTACATAGAAAACTATAAAACACTACTGAAAGCAATCAAAGAGGACACTAATAGATGGAGAAATATACCACGCTCATGGATTGGAAGAATAAATATTGTAAAAATGAGTATACTACCCAAAGTAATTTATACATTCAATGCAATCCCTATCAAGTTACCAACGATATTTTTCACAGAACTAGAACAAATAATCTCACAATTTATATGGAAATACAAAAAACCTCGAATAGCCAAAGCAATTTTGAGGAAGAAAAATGGAACTGGCGGAATTAACCTGCCGGGCTTCAGGCTCTACTACAAAGCCACAGTCATCAAGACAGTATGGTACTGGCATAAAGACAGAAATATAGATCAATGGAACAAAATAGAAAGCCCAGAGATAAATCCACGCACCTATGGACACCTTATCTTCGACATAGGAGGCAAGAATATAAAATGGAGGAAAGACAATCTCTTTAACAAGTGGTGCTGGGAAAACTGGTCAGCCACCTTAAAAGAATGAAACTAGAACACTTCCTAACACCATACACAAAAATAAACTCAAAATGGATTAGAGAGCTAAATGTAAGACCAGAAACTATAAAACTCCTAGAGGAGAACGTAGGCAAAACACTCTGCGACATAAATCACAGCAGGATCCTCCAAGACCCACCTCCCAGAATATTGGAAATAAAAGCAAAATAAACAAATGGGACCTAATTAAAATCAAAAGCTTCTGCACAGCAAAGGAAACTATAAGCAAGGTGAAAAGACAGCCTTCAGAATGGGAGAAAATAATAGCAAATGAAGCAACTGATAAAGGATTAATCTCCAAAATATACAAGCAGCTCCTGCAGCTCAATTCCAGAAAAATAAATGACCCAATCAAAAAATGGGCCAAAGAACTAAACAGACATTTCTCCAAAGAAGACATAAAGATGGCTAACAAACACATGAAAAAATGCTCAACATCCCTCATAATCAGAGAGATGCAAATCAAAACCACAATGAGATACCATTTCATACCAGTCAGAATGTCTGCTATCCAAAAGTCTACATGCAATAAATGCTGGAGACGTTGTGGAGAGAAAGGAACCCTCTTACACTGTTGGTGGGAATGCAAACTAGTACAGCCACTATGGAGAACAGTGTGGAGATTCCTCAAAAAACTGGAAATAGAACTGCCATATGATCCAGCAATCGCACTCCTGAGCATACACACTGAGGAAACCAGAATGGAAAGAGACACATGTACTCCAATGTTCATTGCAGCACTGTTTATAATAGCCAGGACATGGAAGCAACCTAGATGTCCATCTGCAGACGAATGGATAAGAAAGCTTTGGTACATATACACAATGGAGTATTATTCAGCCATTAAAAAGAATACATTTGAATCAGTTCTAATGAGGTGGATGAAACTGGAGCCTATTATACAGAGTGAAGTAAGCCAGAAAGAAAAACACCGATACAGTATACTAATGCATATATATGGAATTTAGAAAGATGGAAATGATAACCCTGTATACGAGACAGAAAAAGAGACACAGATGTATATAACAGTCTTTGGGACTCTGTGGGAGAGGGTGAGGGTGGGATGATTTGGGAGAATGGCATTGAAACACGTATGTTGTCATATGTGAAACGAATCACTAGTTCAGGGTCAATGCATGTTATAGGATGCTCGGGGCTGGCATGCGGGGATGACCCAGAGGGAGGATAAAGGGAGGAGGGAGGTGGGAGGGGGGTTCAGGAGGGGGAACTTGTGTAAGCCCGGGGCGAATTCATGTCAATGTATGGCAAAACCAACCAATATAATATTGTAAAATAATTTGCCTCCAATAAAAAATAAATTAATTACCAAAAAAAAGAGAAAAATATCTGAAAAAAAAAACAAATATGAAGGAGAAATCAAAAGCTTTACAGACAAGCAAAAACTGAGAGAATTCAGCATCACCAAACAAGCTCTCCAACAAATGCTAAAGGATCTTCTCTAGACTAGAAACACAGAAAGGGTGTATAAACTTGAACCCAAAGCAATGAAGAAAATGGCAACAGGATCATACTTATCAATAATTACCTTAAACATAAATGGGTTGAATGCCCCAACCAAAAGACAAAAGCTGGCTGAATGGATACAAAAACAAGACCCCCATATATGTTGTCTGCAAGAGACCCACCTCAAAACGAGGGACACATACAGACTGAAAGTGAAGGGCTGGAAAAAGATATTCCACGCAAATAGAGACCAAAAGAAAGCAGGAGTAGCAATACTCATATCAGATAAAATAGACTTTAAAACAAAGGCTGTGAAGAGAGACAAAGAAGGAAACTACATAATGATCAAAGGATCAATCCAAGAAAAAGATATAACAATTATAAATATTTATGTGCCCAACATAGGAGCACCGCAATATGTAAGGCAATTACTAACAAGTATGAAAGGGGTAATTAACAACAATGCAATAATAGTAGGAGATTTTAATACCCCACTTACATCTATGGATAGATCAACTAAACAGAAAATTAACAAGGAAACACAAACTTTAAATGATACAATAGACCAGTTAGACCTAATAGATCTCTATAGGACAGTTCAGTTCAGTTCAGTCGCTCAGTTGTGTCCAACTCTCCGCGACCCCATGAATCACAGCACGCCAGGCCTCCCTGTCCATCACCAACTCTCGGAGCTCACTCAAACTCATGTCCACAGAGTCGGTGATGCCATGCAGCCATCTCATTCTCGGTCGTCCCCTTCTCCTCCTGCCCCCAACCTTTCCCAGCATCAGAGGCTTTTCCAGTGAGTCAACTCATGGCATGAGGTGGCCAAAGAATTGTAGTTTCAGCTTTAGCATCAGTCCTTCCAATGAACACCCAGGATTGATCTCCTTTAGAATGGACTGGTTGGATCTCCTTCCAGTACAAGGGACTCTCAAGAGTCTTCTCCAACACCACAGTTCAAAAGCATCAATTCTTCAGCATTCAGCTTTCTTCACAGTCCAAATCTCACATCCATACATGACCATGGGAAAAACCATTGCCTTGACTAGACGGACCTTTGTTGGCAAAGTAATGTCTCTGCTTTTTAATATGTTATCTAGTTTGGTCATAACTTTCCTTCCAAGGGGTAAGCGTCTTTTAATTTCCTGGCTGCAATCAGCATCTGCAGTGATTTTGGAGCCCAAAAAAATAAAGTCTGACACTGTTTCCAGGGTTTTTCCACCTATTTCCCATGAAGTGATGGGACCAGATGCCATGATCTTTGTTTTCTGGATGTTGAGCTTCAAGCCAACCTTTTCACTCTCCTCTTTCACTTTCATCAAGAGGCTTTTGAGTTCCTCTTCACTCTCTGCCATAAGAGTAGCGTCATCTGCATATCTGAGGTTATTGATATTTCTCCCAGCAATCTTGATTCCAGCTTGTGCTTCTTCCAGCCCAACGTTCCTCATGATGTACTCTGCATATAAGTTAAATAAGCAAGGTGATAATATACAGCCTTGACGTACTCCTTTTCCTATTTGGAACCAGTCTGTTGTTCCATGTACAGTTCTGACTGTTGCTTCCTTACCTGCGGCTGCACTTTCTTGGAGCATCTGTGAAGAGATATCCCATGCCCAAGGTAAGAGAAACCCAAATAAGACAGCAGGTATTGTGAGGGGGCATCAGAGGGCAGACACACTAAAATCATAATGACAGGAAACTAGTCAATCTGATCACATGGACCACAGCCGAGTGTGGTCCACTGGAGAAGGGAATGGCAAACCACTTCAGTATACTTGCCCTGAGAACCCCATGAACAGTATCAAAGGGCAAAATGATAAGATACTGAATGAGGAATTCCCCAGGTCGGTAGGTGTCCAGTATGCTACTGGAGATCAGTGGAGAAGTAACTCTAGAAGGAATGAAAGGATGGAGCAAAAGCAAAACCAATACCCAGTTGTGGATGTGACCGGTGATAGAAGCAAGGTCCAGTGCTGTAAAGAGCAATACTGCATAGGAACCTGGAATGTTAGGTCCATGAATCAAGGCAAATTGGAAGTGGTCAAACAGGAGATGGCAAGAGTGAACATAGACATTCTAGGAATCAGTGAATTAAAATGAACTGGAATGGGTGAATTTAACTCAGATGACGATTATATCTACTACTGTGGGCAGGAATCCCTTAGAAGAAATGGAGTAACCATCATGGTCAACAAAAGAGTCCGAAATGCAGTACTTGGATGCAATCTTAAAAATGACAGAATGATTTCTGTTCTTTTCCAAGGCAAACCATTCAATATCACAGTAATTCAGGCCTATGCCCCAACCAGTTATGCTGAAGAAGCCGAAGCTGAATGGTTCTATGAAGACCTACAAGACCTTTTAGAACTAACACCCAAAAAAGATGTCCTTTTCATTATAGGGGACTGGAATACAAAAGTAGGAAGTCAAGAAACACCTGGAGTAACTGGCAAATTTGGCCTTGGAGTACGGAATGAAGCAGGGCAAAGGCTAATAGAGTTTTGTCAAGAGAACGCACTGGTCATAGCAAACACCCTCTTTCAACAACACAAGAGAAGACTCTACACATGGACATCACCAGATGGTCAACACCGAAATCAGACTGATTATGTTCTTTGCAGCCAAAGATGGAGAAGCTGTATACAGTTAGCAAAAACAAGACCAGGAGCTGACTGTGGCTCAGATCATGGACTCCTTATTGCCAAATTCAGACTCTATAGGACATTTCACCCCAAAACAATGAATGTCACCTTTTTCTCAAGCGCACACGGAACCTTTTCCAGGATAGATCACATCCTGGGTCATAAATCTAGCCTTGGTAAATTCAAGAAAATTGAAATCATTCCAAGCATCTTTTCTGGCCACAATGCAGTAAGATTAGATCTCAATTACGGGAGAAAAACTATTAAAAATGCCAACATATGGAGGCTGAACAACACGCTGCTGAATAATGAACAAATCATAGAAGAAATCAAAAGAGAAATCAAAATATGCATAGAAATGAATGAAAATGAAAACACAACAAACCAAAACCTCTGGGACACTGTAAAAGTAGTGCTAAGGGGGAAGTTCATAGCAATACAGGCACACCTCAAGAAACAAGAAAATAGTCAACTAAATAACCTAACTCTACATCTAAAGAAACTAGAAAAGGAAGAAATGAAGAACCCCAGGGTCAGTAGAAGGAAAGAAATCGTAAAAATTAGGGCAGAGATAAATGCAAAAGAAACAAAAGAGACCATAGCAAAAATCAACAAAGCCAAAAGCTGGTTCTTTGAGAAGGTAAAGAAAATTGACAAACCACTAGCCAGACTCATCAAGAAACAAAGGGAGAAGAACCAAATCAATAAAATTAGAAATGAAAATGGAGAGATCACAACCGACAACACAGAAATACAAAGGATTATTAGAGATTACTATCAGCAATTATATGGCAATAAAATGAATAACCTGGAAGAAATGGACAAATTCCTAGAAAAGTACACCTTGCCAAAACTGAACCAGGAAGAAATAGAAAATCTGAACAGACCCATCACAAGCATGGAACTAGAGGATATAATTGGAAATCTTCCAGCAAACGAAAGCCCAGGTCCAGACGGCTTCACAGCTGAATTCTACCAAAAATTTAGAGAAGAGCTAACACCTGTTCTCCTCAAACTCTTCCAGAAAATTGCTGAGGAAGGCAAACTTCCAAACTCATTCTATGAGGCCACCATCACCCTAATCCCAAAACCTGGTAAAGATCCCACAAAAAAAGAAGACTACAGGCCAATATCACTGATGAACATAGATGCAAAAATCCTTAACAAAATTCTAGCAATCAGAATCCAACAACACATTAAGAAGATCATACATCATGACCAAGTGGGCTTTATCCCAGGAATGCAAGGATTCTTCAATATCCACAAATCAATCAACGTAATACACCACATTAACAAACTGAAAAATAAAAATCATATGATTATCTCAATAGATGCAGAGAAAGCCTTCAACAAAATTCAACATCCATTTATGATAAAAACCCTCCAGAAAGTGGGAATAGAAGGGACATATCTCAACATAATAAAAGCTATATATGACAATCCCACAGCAAACATTATCCTCAATGGTGAAAAACTGAAAGCATTTCCCCTAAAGTCAGGAACAAGACAAGGGTGCCCACTCTCACCACTACTGTTCAACATAGTTCTGGAAGTTTTGGCCACAGCAATCACAGCAGAAAAAGACATAAAAGGAATCCAAATTGGAAAAGAAGAAGTAAAATTTTCACTGTTCGCCGATGACATGATCCTCTACACAGAAAACCCTAGAGACTCTACCAGAAAACTACTAGAGCTAATCAATGAATACAGTAACGTTGCAGGATATAAAATCAACACACAGAAATCCCTTGCATTCCTATACACTAATAATGAGAAAATAGAGAAATTAAGGAAATTATGCCATTCACTGTTGCAACGAAAAGAATTAAATACTTAGGAATATATCTACCTAAGGAAACAAAAGACTTGTACATAGAAAACTATAAAACACTAGTGAAAGTAATCAAAGAGGACGCTAGTAGATGGAGAAATATACCGTGTTCGTGGATTGGAAGAATAAATATTGTAAAAATGAGTATACTACCCAAAGTAATTTATACATTCAATGCAATCCCTATCAAGCTACCAACGATATTTTTCATTGAACTAGAACAAATAATCTCACAGTTTGTATGGAAATACAAAATACCTCGAATAGCCAAAGCAATCTTGAGGAAGAAGAATGGAACAGGGGGAATTAACCTGCCGGACTTCAGGCTCTACTACAAAGCCACAGTCATCAAGACAGTATGGTACTGGCATAAAGACAGAAATATAGATCAATGGAACAAAATAGAAAGCCCAGAGATAAATCCACGCACCTATGGACACCTTATCTTTGACAAAGGAGGCAAGAATATAAAATGGAGAAAATACACTCTCTTTAACAAGTGGTGCTTGTAAAACGGTCAGCCACTTGTAAAAGAATGAAACTAGAACACTTCCTAACACCATACACAAAAATAAACTCAAAATGGATTAGAGAGCTAAATGTAAGACCAGATTCTATAAAACTCCTAGAAGAGAACGTAGGCAAAACACTCTCTGACATAAATCACAGCAGGATCCTCCGAGACCCACCTCCCAGAATACTGGAAATAAAAGCAAAAATAAACAAATGGGACCTAATTAAAATCAAAAGCTCTGCACAGCAAAGGAAACTATAAGCAAGGTGAAAAGACAGCCTTCAGAATGGGAGAAAATAATAGCAAATGAAGCAACTGATAAAGGATTAATCTCCAAAATACACAAGCAGCTCCTGCAGCTCAATTCCAGAAAAATAAATGACCCAATCAAAAAATGGGCCAAAGAACTAAACAGACATTTCTCCAAAGAAGACATAAAGATGGCTAACAAACACATGAAGAAATGCTCAACATCCCTCATAATCAGAGAAATGAAAATTAAAACCACAATGAGATACCATTTCACTCCAGTCAGAATGGCTGCTATCCAAAAGTCTACACGCAATAAATGCTGGAGAGGGTGTGGAGAAAAGAGATCCCTCTTACACTGTTGGTGGGAATGCAAACTAGTACAGCCACTATGGAGACAGCGTGGATATTCCTCAAAAAACCGGGAATAGAACTGTCATATGATCCAGCAATCGCACTCCTGGGCATACACACCGAGGAAACCAGAATTGAAAGAGACACATGTACTCCAATGTTCTTTGCAGCACTGTTTATAATAGCCAGGACATGGAAGCAACCTAGATGTCCATCTGCAGACAAATGGATAAGAAAGCTTTGGTACATATACACAATAGAGTATTACTCAGCCATTATAAAGAATGCATTTGAATCAGTTCTAATGAGGTGGATGAAACTGGAGCCTATTATACAGAGTGAAGTAAGCCAGAAAGAAAAACACCAATACAGTATACTAACGCATATATATGGAATATAGAAAGATGCAAATGATAACCCTGTATATGAGACAGAAAAAGAGACACAGATGTTTAGAACAGTCTTTGGGACTCTGTGGGAGAGGGTGAGGGTGGGATGATTTGGGAGAATGGCATTGAAACATGTATATTATCATATGTGAAACGAATCACTAGTTCAGGGTCGATGCATGTTACAGGATGCTCGGGGCTGGTATGCCGGATGACCCAGAGGGAGGATAAGGGGAGGAGGGAGGTGGGAGGGGGGTTCAGGAAGGGGAACTCATGTACACCTGGGGTGGATTCATGTCAATGTATGACAATACCAACCAATATAATATTGTAAAATAATTAGCCTCCAATAAAAAAAAAAGACTTGTGTTTCCAAATTAATCCTTTGCAGAAAACCCGAGTCCTTTCCTCCCCTCTGTAGCATGGGGAGCAGAGGTCTCTCGTGCATCTGTCTGTTCAGGGTTTCCCTGTCATTTCTGACACATATGTCTTTTGGGGGGGGGCAGAGTGGGCCTAATTTATACATCTTCCAGTATGATAACCCACTTTCACACAAAAAGATGGTGACAGAATCAATGTAAAGAGGAAAACCTAGAAGTGAAAAATTGTGTTTTTCACCCTTTAAATTTGTTCCATTTGAGGCAAAACCCAAGGCTGACTGGCCCTTCTGGAGTTTTGTTTTAATGGGATAACAGAAGAATTGGACTGCCTGCTTCTGAAGCCCTGTTTCTTCTTTATGTGTTTTGTTAGAGGTGCCATAAATGCATCTTCTCTCCTGTCCTTTTGAGAACTGCTTACATTGTAACCATCTGGGCAAATTACCACCCTATTTAAATTAAGAATCCTTAAAGAGATCAATTCCCTGTCTTCAAGCTAAATTCCATGTAGCAATTATCGCCTGAGAGATTTCACAAGAGCTCCTGGCTTCATCAGTGCTGAGTACTAATGATCCTATTCCAGGACTCAGGATTCAGTTTGTGTCACAGGACTGGCTGGCTGCAGGTTGAGTTATAATCTGCTAGGAAAACAAGAATGACACAGGAGGTCATGTCTGGATTGTCACAGTGAATATCTGCATTTATGGCTTTGGGTTCTTAATTACACATTTGTTTAGAAAATCTTTGCTTCTTCTTCGACTTCTGTACCAATGTCTTGCTGGTACATGGGAAGATGCTGAAAAATTGCCTTTGCATTCCACTGAGTCTTTTCAATAAAAGAACCTCTTTTCATTTAGTTGGACATCTGCATTGGAAATAAAGTTGTCATTGAACTGAAAGTTGCTCAATTGTGTCCAACTCTTTATGACCCCATGGACTATACAGTCCATGGAATTCTCCAGGCCAGAATACTGAAGTGGGTAGCCTTTCCTTTCTCCAGTGGATCGTCCCAACCCAGGGATCAAACCCAGGTCTTCCACATTGCAGGTGGATTCTTTACTAGCTAAGCCACAAGGGAAGCCCAAGAATACTGGAGTGGATAGCCTATCCCTTCTCCAGTGGATCTTCCCAACCCAGGAATTGAACCGGGGTCTCTTGCATTGCAGGTGAATTTTTTACCAACTGAGCTATCAGGGAAGCCCTTAGACATGATCAATTGTTATCCTCCAAGTGTCCAGGTATGAATTTTTCCATAATGATCCTTCATTCAGCAGCTGCTTTTTGGTGTTAATGACAGTGTGAAAAGTTACTGGAGGAACAATCTGGCAGGATCTGATGTTCATCTGGGACGGACCCAAGCCTAGGAAGATAAGTCTCCCGTGGAGTCTCCCATCCAAACTAAACTGTTACATCTTTCTTTGGACCCTGAGTCTTTCCCGTTTGAGGGAGACCAAAAGCGGGGCAAGGGTGGTGGCAATAAGCGTGGTTCTCATTCACTAAGGATCTGTATCTGGCATAGGTGTGAGTCTCTTTTACCAAAAATCAGCCTCCTGGGGATAAATTTGTCTCAGAAACCTGGGTCTTTGAGAGAAAGGAAGGCAGGTTTGCTTGGGTGAATTTTGCCTACAGGGAGCTATCCAGGGTGCTGACCCTGTAGACCTGACCCTCTGAGGTCACTCTGCTGCTGTGATTGCCAAACTTGACAATTTTTCAGAAAGGAGACAATGTCTACCACCAAAACCAAGTTCTGTTATGCTTGGCCTGGTCTGACCTCTGCTTCGCCTGACCTGTTCCTGCTGGAGCTGGGACCGCTGCCCCAGTCTAGTCCTAAACAACGGCTCCCAAACCTGGCTCTGACCAGAGTTGTGAATATCATGAGTCAGGGTGTCTGGGAGTAGGTCTAGGAATCTGAAGGTCATTGTCCTAGATTAACTTCTTGGTTCCTTTACCATGTTTCCTTTCAGTTGAGTCTAATTCCTCTTGCTTTTCTCTTTCATTGAATGGAAAGGAAACTGTAGTATGTAAGTAAATTTTTCAGAGGAGTTACTGGAGAAAATTGTATTGAAAACCCTAACATGGTGCATACTCAATACTTCCCAGGTGGTGCAGTGATAAAGAATCTGTCTGCCAATGCAGGAGACGGGAGAGATGCAGGTTTGATCCCTGGGTCTGGAAGATCGCCTGAAATAGGAAATGGCAACCTGCTCCAGTATTCTTGTCTGAAAAATTCCATGGACAGAGGAGCTTGGTGGGCTACAGCCCATGGGGTCACAAAGAGTCAGACACTTCAGACATGACTGAGCAACTGAGCACAAGCACAATGGAAAAAAGTATGAAGGTTCCACAAAAGATTAAAGACAGAACTGTCATAGAATCCACCAATCCTACTTTTGGGTATTTATCCAGAATCTCAAAGGGGTGTTATCACTCCCATGTTCATTACAGCCATATTTACAATAGACAAGATATGAGCACAACTAAAATGCCCATCAATGATGAATTAATAAAGAAAATGTGGTATTTACACATACAACTGATTATTGTTGTTGCCGAGTTCAGTCGTGTCCAACTCTGTGACTTCACGGACTATAGCCCACCAGGTTCCTCCATCCATGGAGTTATCCAGATAAGAATACTAGAGCAGGTTGGCATTTCCTACTCCAAAAACTGATTATTGTTCCTCCTTAAATAACAGGAAACTATGACATGTGCCACACTAGGCATAAACCTTGAGGATACGATGCTAAGTGAAATAAACCAGCTCCAGATAGACAAGTGCTGTATGATTCCACTGGTACGAAGGATCTAAGACAGTCAAGCAACAGAAGATAGGATGGCGGTTACCAGGGAAAGAGGGAGGGGCAGAGGGAGCTGCTGTTTGATGGGTACAGAGTCTCAGTTTTGCGAGAGGGAGAAGCTCTGGAGGTCTGCGGTACAACAATATGACTCCAGTTAGCACCACTGAGCACTGAAATATGGTTAAGATAGTGAATTCTATTTTATATACTTTGTTGTATTTTAAAAAATCAAAAAGAAACCATACTCCGGGGACTACTCTATTTTGGGGTGACTCAGTTCAAGACAGAAATAAATAAATTGATAAGTGGACACAGGCATTCACTAGGCTCTAGTTATCTTAGATTTAATAGGATTGCCACATTTTATTTCTCTCTCTTGGTCCAGAATTTCTTATTTATTACTTTAGCTCATTGTATCTGGGTTTGAGTGTGACTGCTTTATGGGAAAGGAGGTTTTAGAAATGACTTTAATCTGTGTCTTGTATCAGACCTTCAGTTCAGTTCAGTTGCTCAGTCGTGTCCGACTCTTTGCGACCCCATTAATCGCAGCACACCAGGCCTCCCTGTCCATCACCAACTCCCGGAGTTCACTCAAACTCATGGTTTTGCTTTGCTACTCCTCAAGAACTTCCCAGGTCGCTAGTGTTGAAGAACCTGCCTGACAATGCAAGAGACATTAAAGACACAAGTTCGAGCCCTGGGTCGGGAAGATCACCTGGAGAAGAAAACGCCAACCCACTCTAGTATTCTTTCTGGGATAATCCCATGGACAGAGGAGTCTGGCAGACTACGGTCCGTGAGGTCACAAAGAGTCGGACACAGCTGGGCTACTAACACTTTCACTTCTTTCATGTTGATAATACATCACTTCTCCCAATAAGCACTCAACCTAGTAGGGACTTTGACCAAACGTGATATTCATGAAGATGATGGAACGAGCCTTCATTCAGCAGGAAGACATGAAGCAAGATCAAGGGAGGACACTGAGAGAAGCTGGCTTTGAGAAAGTCCTCTGTTTATGGAAGCCTTGGCCACCTGCCAGGAGCCTTCCTGAACTGGGCACAAATTATGAAATCATAACAGCGATCGAAGAGGTGAAGCTTTCCCTTGTCCCAGTTATGGATTCCTGTGACAAGTACAGACTCTAACTTTCCCCTACATGTCCAAACATTTCATTCTTTTAATGAAAATCCAAGACAGAGCAACTCCATGTCTCCTAGGTCTGTCTTCTTGCAACAACGAGCCCTGGGCATAGCTCAAAGACAAGATAGGGACCTTGAGGCGTGAGGCATGACATGGCCATGGGTCCTCTGTTTCCTCATCACCTCCCAGATACCCGAGAGGGGCCTCAGCATGTGCAGTCTTCCTGGACCAGTGATCGAACCCTTGTCCCTGCATTGTCAGGTGGATTCTTAACCACTGGACCACCAGGGAAGCCCCTGCCCTTGGTTTTCTAACCTAAGCAATGGTAATAAATATACAGGCTTCTAGAGTTTCTCAGTAACATTTATACAATTCAAGTCCAACTGCTATTTTTAGATCTTCTATCTGTAACTTATGAATTATTATCATATATCATGAAAGCAAAGAATATACACATGGATAGATATAAACACATACATATTATTGCTCAGAAGAATGACTAGTTCCTACAGGCTAACTTTCCAGCATGAAAGAGTCTTTAGCAACCTCATTTAATCAATGTTAATTGGTATTAACAGGGTAAATTTACAGAACCCACTTAAAAAAAAAAAAAAACTCCCCATAACAGTTTTGACCCTGGGGGAGAAGAACCATCAAGTTTGTCATCCAAGAAGCTCCTGCTGCCTGTCACTAACAAACAAGTCAAGGAGAAGGGTGGTGAGGAACCTCTTCAAGTCCTTTTAAATCCCTCGAACATCCATCAATCAATTGAACCCTCTCAATGAAGACCGTTTCCACTCAGAAGCCTGCTGTACTCTCGGTCTTCACCTAGAAGAGCAAGTGAAATGTATTTTCTCTCCTTTCCTTTCAGAAAGGCTGCTAGTGGCTTTTAAAATCAGTTTATTCTGCTCCAGACTTTAAGGCTATTTTTCAGCATTTGGTAGGTGGGCTGGATGACAAAATTAGAAACGAGAGTTGGAAGGGATCTTGGTATCATGTCAATAAAACTACCTTGTGCATCTTTGTCACAGATGAAAGAAAACTTGGCTGTCAATTTTTCATATTGTTTTCCAGTCTTTGAAAGGAAGAACTTTTGTTTTTCATAATGATAGGCCAGGACCAGCAGCATTCCAAGCTAAAAGCTCTTCAAGGGTGGGATGGTTTCACTTGCTTTGTATGCCCAGTGTCTGGCATGGGACCCGCAAGAGATGCTTGAGGAGTGGATCATTCCTCATATATCACTCTGCTAATTAGATGAGCCTGTCAACAGTTATTGCTTACATAATTTGAAAAGATACATGCACCCCAAAGTTCACTGCAGCACTGTCCACAACAACCAAGCCATGGGAGAAACGTGAACGCCCACTGACTGATGGATGGATAAAGAAGACATGACATAATGTGTGTGTATATAACACACACACACACAATGCAACGTTCAGCTCAGTTCAGGCGCTCAGTCGTGTCCGACTCTGCGACCCCATGGACCGCAGCACGCCAGGCCTCCCTGTCCATCACCAACTCCCGGAGTTCACTCAGACTCGTGTCCATCGAGTCAGTGATGCCATCCTGCCATCTCATCCTCTGTCATCCCCTTCTCCTGCCCCCAATCCCTCCCAGCATCAGGGGCTTTTCCAGTGAGTCAGTTCTTTGCATCAGGTAGCCAAAGTATTGGAGTTTCAGCTTCAACAACAGCCCTTCCTATGAACACCCAGGCCTGATCTCCTTTTGGAATGACTGATTGGATCTCCTTGCAGTCCAAGGGACTCTCAAGAGTCTTCTCCAACACCACAGTTCAAAAGCATCAATTATTTGGCGCTCAGCTTTCTTTATAGTCCAACTCTCCCATCCATACATGATCACTGGAAAAACCATAGTTTTGACTAGATGACCTCTGTTGGCAAAGTAATGTCTCTGCTTTTTAATATGCTGTCTAGGTTGGTCATAGCTTTGCTTCCAAGGAGCAAGTGTCTTTTAATTTCATGGCTGCAGTCACAATCTGCAGTGATTTTGGAGTCCAAGAAAATAAAGTCTGTCACCATTTGCTGTGCAGTAATGGGACTGGATACCATGATCTCAGTTTTCTGAATGTTGAGTTTTAAGTCAGCTTTTTCATTCTCCTCTTTCACTTTCATCAAGAGGCTCTTCTAGTTCTTCTCTTTCTGCCTTAAGGGTGGTGTCATCTGTATATCTGAGGTTATTGATATTTTTCCCAGAAATCTCGATTCTAGTTTGTGCTTCATCCAGCCTAGCATTTCGCATGATGTACTCTGAATATTACGTAACCATAAAAAGAATAAAATGATGCCATTTACAGCAACATGGATGCAACTAGAGATGATCATCCTAAGTGAAGTAAGCCAGAAAGGGAAAGACAGATTTTCACATGATACCACTTCCATGTGGAATCTAAAAAATTGATCCACTAAACATTTAAAATTGAATTTAAAATTTTTAATTGTTTACAACAAAATAAAAGGATAAAGGCATGGATAACCTAAAATAACAAGTAATTCAAGAATGATTTTCATCAGGTTTAGGGAATGAGTGAGAGGTCCGCAAATTCTCAGCATTTCCCGTTTTCCACACTATGTAACTATTTAATATTCCTGTTGGTGATCGCTGCCTAATTGTGAGGAATGACCAAGGTGGGTCCTTGATGCCAGGGGGTGAAGGGAGGCGATGGCAACGGGGATGCTGTGCAGACTAGCTGATCTATTAAGCGGGTAAGGGGTGAGAGTTGGTGGTTGGCAGACCTGGGATTAGGAACTGGGTCTTCCTGGCAGTTGCATGGTGGCATCACCACTGTGGCTTATTTGATGTCCTGTCCGCCCAGGTGGACTGGGCACTCTTTCCCTCTGCTCACAGTTACAGCTCTGATGCTCAGCACACAGGAAGCCCTTATGTGCTTTCAGTGGATTAAATGAGTATTTCGATCTTTCAAAATGGTTGGGGAGAAAGGCAGTGTGTTAATGGACAGTTAAATCTTTAGTGTTAGAGCTTTCTTTTTATGGGATGAAAGCTTAGAATTCAAACTCAGCATCTTATAAACCCCACGCTGACCATGTATTTCCTTTTCTGAGATGACTGTCATGTGTCCAGGTGTCTGGTTACTCCAGTTTCTTAAGTCATTAGACTCCTGAGAGAAGAACAGCACTGCATTTGCCAAGTCAATCGAGACAAAACTACTCCAGCCAGCCTGCTGCCAGTCTCCCACTCAGGAACAGGGGATCATATGACTCCAAAGCCTTAGAAGGAAAAGACATACAGAGATGTTTCTGCAGCCTGCAGACTTAAGTCTTATTTTAAGAATAATTCTAAGGAGAAGAGATGTCAAACATTTAGGTTTGACTGATAGTCTTCAGCATTTCTTGGCAATTCCAAAGATGTACAAAAGAAAAACTGGTTCTGGTTCTCTGATGTAATATTAATAGATTCTTATCTGAAATATATTTTTTGCTATTATATAATCTGTATTCTGAAAACAGATTGAATGATTCTGGCAAAGAATAATTTACAAGATGAAAATAATGGAAATGGCAGGAAATACTGATCAAAGAGAAAACACTACAAACAAAAGGCTTTTCATGAATTAAGAAAAAAATGATGGAATTTAAATTGAATAGCTAAACAATAATTTGGACAATTAGCAAACCTCTTAATTTCCACTGCATTATATACTTAAATTGACCTTGGGAAATGTTATTTGCACAGACATTTATGATAATTTAATTGTTCCATATTATATGCTCAAATGTATTTTAGAAATTGCAGCTATTACAGAAAATTGATTATCTCTCTCCAATTTAAGCCAAGAACAGATTTATTTTTTGAAACACTAAAGAGAAAGAGCAGTAAGTGTAACATAAACGTGTTATAACTAACAGCAAATGTCATCAAAAAGTCTACAAATAAGAAATGCTGGAGAGGGTGTGAAGAAAAAGAAACCCCAGGACACTGTTGGTGGGGATATAAACTGGTGCAGCTACTATGTAGAACAGTGTGGAGGTTCCTCAAAAAAAATAAAAACAGAGCTACCATATGATCGAGCAATTTTATTCCTGGGTACGTATCCTCAAAAGACAAAAACGCTAACTCAAAAAGATACATGCATCCCAGTGTTCACAGCAGCACTATTAACAGCAGCCAAGACTTGGAAGCAAGCTGAACGTCCGTGAGAGGGATGGACAGAGAGGATGTGATGCACACACACACTCACAGACATGAGGAGACAGCACTCAGGCACAACAAAGGGTGAGATAACGCCATCTGCAGCACCGCGGATGGACCCAGAGATGATCGTACCAAGTCAAGTCAGCTAACGAGAGAAAGACAAATATTATATGCCACTTATGTGGAATGTAAAAACACAACAAACTAGTGAATGTGACAAAAAAGAAGCAGACCCACAGAGGACAAACCAGCGGTTACCAGCTGGAAGGGCAATCCAAGGATGGAAGAGTGAGAGGCACAAACCAGGATGGGGATAGAGCCAACATTCTGTAATGACTGTAAGTGGAAAGTAACGTTTAAACTTGTTAAAAATAAAATATTAAAAGCTAGCAGTTCCTAAGAAAACATTCAGTTTAGTTCACTTCAGTTCAGTCGCTCAGTAGTGTCCGACTCTCCGCGACCCCATGAATCACAGCACGCCAGGCCTCCCTGTCCATCACCAACTCCCGGAGTTCACGCAAACTCATGTCCATTGAGTCGGTGATGCCATCCAGCCATCTCATTCTCTGTCGTCCCCTTTTCCCCCTGCCCCCAACCCCTCCCAGCATCAGAGTCTTTTCCAGTGAGTCAACTCGTCGCATGAGGTGGCCAAAGTATTGGAGTTTCAGCTTTACAGCAAAGCTAAAGATAAACCAGAAGAATGGAAGTGCAGGGTCAGGAAACCTAGTCCATGTCCCTGATATTATTCAGGTCTGACTGCCGGCCACAGGCATGCCAGGCGGCTCAGTGGCACACAACTCGTCTGCCAACACAGGAGACCCAGGAGATGCAGGGTCAATCCCTGGGCTGGAAGGATCTCCTGGAGGAAGAAATGGCAACCCATTCCAGTATTCTTTTCTGGGAAATCCTGTGAACAGAGGAGCCTGGCAGGCTACAGTCTACACGGTCACAAAGAGCTGGACGTGACTGAGCACACACACACACACACACGCACACACACACACAGTGTATGGAACATTTGGATTTTGAGAAGACATTCACGCTAAGGCACTCCCATGATGAAGAAAGGTGACTGTGAGTCCATATGTGTGTGTGTTTGTGTGTGTGTGTGAATGCATATGTGTGTGTGTCTGAGAGAGAGTGTGTGTGTGTATTTTTAACTCTGGCCAACCAACTTATGTCAAGTAACTAGAGTGAGAGATGACTGAATTATGATTAAAGCTCTGCACTGCAGAGTCACCATTAACAAAGCCTGGAATCATAAACGGGACTTGGACTTCTCTAGAGTGAACACATTAAACCTGCCTGCATATGTGAGGATGTACGGATGCCTTTTATAGGAATGACAGCTGGCAATTGCCATAGATAGGCTTGAGGCTGTTCTGTGCAACTATGTGTATCATCCCACTTAATTCTTATAACAGCCCCAACAAAGCTGGTATCACGCACCCATTACAGATTAAAAAAAAATAACTGAAGCAAAGATAAGTTAAATAACCTTCTGACACACATTGTGAGTAAAGCCAGGTTTGAACCTGGATAAACTGGTGCCTCAGAGTAGTTAGATTCGGAAACATGACTGTCTATGCCTCCAGAACACTTTGATGAATTAAACCAAGAGCATCAAGACAATGGTGGGCAGAGCATGAGGAAGGTGTCATGGTCTTTTGGTCATTGTCCTAAGTCTTTAAGGAGCTAGAGAAGTAGCTCGCTGATGGTGAGCATTCTCACAGAACTAACACAAGTGAGAAAGATTCTGACCACAGGGAATCCTCCATATCTTACTGAGAACAGAGGAGGGCCACCTCTATTTCTTACTGGTGATGGGCTTAACCATGTATTATGACTCCACGATCACCACAGGGAACAGAGCATCACCAAAACAACTGCTTATATCTTTGTTCTTAGTTGAGAAAATGCTTTTTATAATGTGCAAGATTTAGCTGACTTTGCTAACTGGCTATGAAGTTTAAAAACACGATCCTTGTATCATTGCTTTAAGTTGTATCTTGTTGGAGGAGTTTGGAATTTCCTTGGTTCTGTCTCGTCACAACAAAAATTTGAAGCAACAGACAGACCAGCATTACAGACCTTAGATGGACGAGTGTTACAGCTCAGTTTTATTTAGAAAGTAAAGGAAAATAGATCCTCGAGGCATGCTGCTGCTGCTAAGTCACTTCAGTCGTGTCCGACTCTGTGCGACCCCACAGATGGGAGCCCACCAGGCTCCTCTGTCCCTGGGATTCTCCGGGCAAGAATTCTGGAGTGGGTTGCCATTTCCATGCGTGCATGCTAACTAGCTTCAGTCGTGTCCAACTCTGTGCAAGCCCAAGGACAGCAGCCCCCCAGGCTCCTCTGTCCATGGGATTCTCTTGTCAAGAATACTGGAGTGAGTTGCCATTTCCTTCTCTCTTGAGGCATGAGGGCATGCCAACTCAAAAGACGCAAAGAGAAGAGAGGCCTCCAGCCCCATTTTGGCTCCTCTTTTTATGTTTTTTCTCCTCCCCTGGAGCCTAGCCCATGTGAACAGGGTTAGCCAGGAGGGCTCTTTGTTCTACCTGAGGTTCTCACTCCGGTCCTCGGACCCTCCTTTGTTCTATTTTCGCAGGCTTTTCCCTTCCTTGTCTTTTAGCCACCGCCATTCTGTACTCCTTTTTCCTATTCTAACTACCTAACACCTTCGTCTGTATTCTTCGTAGCCCAGCATACTGCATGCCCAACTCAGCAAGGTGAGGGGCAGCCTTTTGGACAACAGGGATGGTACTTTGTGATCTGACATTCTCCCAAACTTCACACCAGACATCTTGTCCCAGAGTATACGGCAGGGGCTTGACCGTCCAACTGGTCAGAGTCAGCTCCTGGTCGTGTCGTGGATCAGCTGTGAGACACCAGGCAGGTGACTGACCCCGAGAGTCCACCTCTTCATCTATGATCATGGAGACCCTTCTGAGCAGGGCAAGATGAACCATCCAGGTAGAAGAGTTTGGGGAACATCTTTGCTGCTGAGAGGCCTGAGAGTCGTGGGGTTCAGGTGTAATACATGTCGACAACATCTGGGGAAGGGCTGGACACCGAGCTTGCTCCCACAGCCGGCTTCTGCCAGGACCGCAGAGACAGTGCTCAGAGGGTGACCTCACTCACACGAGCATCCCGTTCCTTCTTCACCAGCTCAGTGCAGGCCAACCTCCCCCTCCTTGATGCTGACATGCCTTCATGTGAGGGTCATCCTTTCACTGGAGATAATGCTTAAATCGTCTGTTTCCCCTGCCCCAGAGCCGTTAAACCAGATGACCCCTTCCTTTTCCCCACATTGAGCCTCATTCCCACCATCGGAAGTGACAAGGAGGTAGGAAGCTCGGGGCGGGACTGTGTCCAGGGCCTCCATGTCTGAGCATCTAGACAAAGCTGGGGCTCCTCTCCCACTTGTAAGAGTGAGTGTGGGGGAGGGTCCTCCTTGCCCCCTTGTCCTGGGTAACCCCCCCACATACAGAAGCAATGAGTGTCACCCCACAAGAGCTGAGCGAGGGGCCCAGCCGTGTGCGGCCCCGTGAGGAAGCTCTGCAGGGAGGCCGACCACTGTGTGCCCACAGGACAGGGCGGAGGCCCCAGGCTTTCTCCAGGTCAGGCCTGAAGGCGTCTTTGTCAGTGAGTCCACGGTGGCCAGCGCAGCGACGAGGCGTGAAGGAGCCTGCGGCCGGCTGCGCGCAGTTGGGGCAGGCACAGGGGTGCGTGGGGCCCCAGGTCCAGTCACAGTGCCCCACGTGCCCCATCCCGGCGGCGCCCAGGCCTCTCGGGTTCCAGACTCCTCTCTGGGACCCTCCACCAGGGTGCCCTGGCAGGCTCTGAAGAAGCTCGTTTTTCCCACAGAAGCTGGGGAAGGTGGGGTGTAGCCGAGCTCCCTAAAGATACTCAGGAGCCAGAGCAACCAGGAGAATACTATGTGTTCTTCCCAGCAGCTTTCACGGGGCGGGGGGACAGGGGGGACTCACCAGAAGATGCATCTGGATAGGATGCGTGGCTGCCATGCTTTGGGAGGTGTTGGTTCTGCACCATCAAGTGGGGCAGAGCTCCCGGTGCACAGTTTGGGTGGAGGCGGGCAGAAAATGCATTCTGCACAGATACACAAAGGTCCAGGGTTAAACACAGGAGAAATGAGTAGGCCCTGGGGCAGGGCGGCCTCTAAATCCAGCCGCTTCCTCATGCCCCTTCAGGCCTCTGACCCCACCAACTTTCCCCACAGCTGAGATGGCAAGGGACAGCTGTTTGGGATTTAGAAACCCCCAACCTGCTTAGCCGGAGAAGGCCCTGGCAAGCCACTCCAGTACTCTTGCCTAGAAAATCCCATGGATGGAGGAGCCTGGTAGGCTGCAGTCCGTGGGGTCGCTAAGGGTCGGACACGACTGAGCGAGTTCACTTCCACTTTTCACTTTCACACACTGGAGAAGGAAATGGCAACCCACTCCAGTGTTCTTGCCGGGAGAATCCCAGGGATGGGGGAGCCTGGTGGGCTTCCGTCTATGGGGTCGCACAGAGTCGGACACGACTGAAGTCACTTAGCAGCAACAGCAGCAGCAACCTCCTTAGCAGATCGACTTTACCATTGGCTAAGACGCTCAGACGTGCGATATCAAGGCTCATCTTTTAATAAAAAGCACATTTACATTCATTTCTTCTTCCAATTTTAATAAGATTCCTTGAGATGACTTCTGTTTGGCAAAACCACATTGGGAATCACTGCTAGAGTGTATATTTGTTGGGTAATTTTCTAAATTTCTTCTTCTGGAGAAAGTTTCTTTTAGACACATGGATATATGTAGTTCTTCTGTCCCTCACCCACAATTTCAAAACCCAAACAGCACTGAAAAGGGGAAGTTTTTATATTAATAACCATGTTGGCAGCAAAGTTTGCTCTGACCTAACTCATTCAGAGTCAAAACCTGACCTGAGCTGCATGAGCCTGTGTTAGGTTCAGTTCATTGCATAAACGATGTAAATGTAAATGCTCTTCTCTGAAGAAATGTGAAGGTGCTGTATTCCAGAGTGTAGCGCTAGACCACACTTTACGTGCTCTACGGTACTTTATCCTTCTGGAATCTGAAAGAGACCTGAGTCCTGAAACACACGCGGTCTCGCGAGTTTCGGATTAGAAGTCATGGCTCAGTAGATACTTGTTGAATAAATGACCGAATGTCTGAAGGGCTTCACGAGAGAGAATTTCTCTGCTCACCCTGGCCAGCTCTGTCGCCTTGTGGGACCCGCATCTACGCAGAGAGGAGCCTGGGGTCCGCAACGCCCATGGCTTCCTCCTCTCCTTTGTGGTGTGTGGTGATGAGTGGGATTTCACCACACCATCCACACGGCCCCTTGTCCGTCCTTTCAACCAAGAATATGTGAACAGTGTTGCCAGCAGGCTCTGTATGGGCACAGAGCGGTAGAGAAGAGTCAGACTCAGGCTCTGCCCTCTAACCACGCCTGTTTATGCACAGACAGCAGACTGGTGCTTGCCAGAGATTGCGAGGGGGGTGGGCCACAGGGAAATGCATTGAGGGGGTCAGAAGGGATACACTTGCAGTTATAAAATAACCAAGTCCTGCGATGCACTGCACAGCATGTGACTGTAGTTAGTAATACTGGGTTGCGTACTTGAAAGTTGCTGAGACAGTAGATCTTAAACGTTCTCATCACAAAATTAAAAGCTTTGCAATTATGGATGGTAATGATGATAACTAGACATATTGTGCTGACCATTTCACAATACAGACAAATACGAAATCATTGCGCTGTACACCTGAAACTAACATAATGTTATATGTCAGTTATACGTCACTAAAAATAAGTAAGACTTTTAAAAGAAACTGAAAACCGTGAAGGGCTTCCCAGATGGCTCAGTAGTAAAGAACGTATCTGCTAACGCAGGAGACGTAGGCACCGGTTTGATCCCTGGGTCGAAAGAGACCCTGGAGGAGGGCATGGCAATCCACTCCAGTATTCTTGCCTGGAGAATCCCATGGTCAGAGAAGCCTGGTGGGCTCCACGGGGTCGCAAAAGAGTAGAACATGACTTAGCGACTAAACAACAAAAACACCAACAAAAACCAAGAAAAGAATAAAAATAAAAACTCCTGTTTGTAACACTAACATCGTAAAAGTAGAACGTTCGTGATCTCAACTATCTTCTCCTGTATAAAATGCCCCCACGTTTGTTAAACTCTCCACCCTTCCAGGTTCTGAAGACAGAGGACAGACCGTGTCTGGACACCCAGCCTGGCGGGAGCCTGGCCCCCGCGGAGCATCCACGCCACCCTTACTTAGTGGGGCGAGAACACCTGTCTCTGGTCGGGGAGCCATCCCAAAGCGGCTGCTGTGAGAGCGGGGAGGGGTGGATTTCTGACTCGGGAGAGAGCCAGGGCGGGGAGCCCCGAGCGGGGCGGAGTCTGTGCAGAGGCTTCAGACTCGGGGCGTGTGCACCCGGGGCCGGAGGCCGCAGGGGACGCCTGCAGGTCCAGGTGCCTTGAAGACGGCGTTTGGAAGCCACGGTAGGCCGGGTGGCCACAGGACCGCGCTCCCAGCCTGGAGCACGTCCAGCCTCCAGGCAGCCGAGGCTGCCTGCAGCCGCCGAGTCACGGCCAACTCCGCTACCCTGCGGACTGCAGCACGCCAGGCCGTGGACTCCCACTCCAGGCAACCAAGGACCTCTGACTTATTTTTCTTTGTAGAATTCATTGTTTAATTCTAGGTGTATAATAAGGAAGGTGTCTTGTAAATTATATTTACTTCATTATATATGCTTCATTACCATAATTTTTAAATTTTTTATTTCGTATTGGGGTATATAGTCAATTAACAATGTTTTGATAGTTTCAGGTGAGCAGCGAAGGGACTCAGCCATACATATCCATGTATCCATTCTTCCCCAAACTCCTGTCCCATCCAGGCAATCACATGACACTGAGCTGAGTTCTCTGTGCTGTATAGTAGGTCCTTGCTGGTTATCGATTTTAAATATAGCAGTGTGAACACGTCCGCCCCAAGCTCCCTAACTATCCTTCCCCCTCTTCCTGTCCTGTCGCAACTATAAACTTGTTCTTGAAGTCTGCGAATCTCTTTCTGCTTTGTAAGTTCATTTGCATCATTTCTGTTTAGATTTTACATGTAAGGGATGTCACATCCTTCTCTATCGACAGCCTCTAGGAGGGACACCTGACTTAACAGTAGCTGCTGGCCCGTGAGCCCTCCTCCTGGGTAAACAGTCTGCAGGAGAACAAAAGTGCTGAATCTGTTTCCCACAAGATGCCCTTCGAATCTGCAAATAAGGAACATGTCTGCTGGCAAGGCCGGCCCCAGATGAAATCCCGGAGGGCCCTGTGGATGGTTGCCTCCCTCCCACCATGTGCTCCTGCATCTCGTGCCCACGGAGACCCTGGTGATACTGCGACGCCCAGACTGGCCACACAGCACTGAGAAAAACCGGCAGGCATTCTTTCCAGTAGAAGGGTGGTGTGCTAGTAATTTCCTCCTCAAGTGTTTGCTGCCGCAGGAGGTAGCTAGTAATGTACACGACAGAGGCACCATTCTCCGCCTCTCCCTGAGCGCCTGTGCTGCACTCCATCTGCTCTGAAAGGCGAAGGGCGTCCCAAGGACGGAGCAGTAACATGGGTTGTTCACATGCAGCCTCTGGGCCCAGCATGGTGTCACTGACGTGTTTTGTGAATTCTGCTTTAATGAATAAAATCTAAAGGTAGCAAGACAATGATTCCAATAATTGCCTGCCCACTCCTTTATAGAGATATAGAACAAATGAGGGTTAATTCTTAATGTTTTGAATTTTCAAAAATTGAAGTATAGTCAACATAAAATATTACATGATACAGATGTACAACATAGCGATTCATGGTGTTTGAAGGCTACACTCTGTGTATAGTTACTGTGAAATACTGACTGTCCTCTCTGTGCTGTACAATACATCCTGGGGGCTTACATTTTATACCTAATAGGTTCACCTCGTAATCCCCTCCCCCTACTTTTTCCCTCCCCACTGGTGACCTAGCTTGTTTTCTATATCTGAGTCTGCTTCTCCTTTGTTATGTTGATGAGTTTGCTTTATTCTTTATGTTACACACACTGTAGATACCATACAATGTCTTTCCGCGTCTCACTCATTTCACTTAGCATAACGCCCTCCAAGTCCATCCAGGTTGTAGAACATGACAATTTTGTACTTTTTATGGCTAATATTCCATTGTGTTTATATTATCTTTATCCATTCATCTGTTGATGGGCTCTAGGATTGCTTCCATATTGTGGCAAGTATTTTTGGTGGTTATCAATAATGCTGGGGTACATGTATCTTTTCAAATATGTGTTTCTGGTTTGCTTGGTTTTTTTTGGGGGGATATATACTCAGGAGTGGAACTGCTGGGTCATATGATAGTTCTATTTTTAGTTGTTTGAGAAATCTCTGTTTTCACAGTGGCTGCACCAGTGTATGAGGTTCCGTTTTTTCCATATCTCCACAAACATTTGTTACTTGTGTTTCTTTTGATAATAATCATCTGACAGGTATGATAATTATTCTGACAATTATAAAGTGAGAGCTCATGGTTTTATTTTGCATTTCTCTGATGGTTACAGTATTGGGCATGTATTATTAATTCTTGAGAAAAATTTGGAAGCACTGAGGGGAGGGAAAGGTATATGCACATCCTTTGATTGAACAGAACTCTAAACGAGAGTAAGAATTAATCGTATTCTTTGGCCTGAAAATTCTCTCTTGCCTGTTATCAGCTTCAGAAGGTTGGGATGTGATTGATGGGGACTTTCACATCCCTTGGTGTGGCCACAGTCACAGGGACGTGGTAATGAACAAGGCAAGGATTATTGACACGGCTTGATCTGAGACGCTCTTCTGAACACCTCCATCTGTGTGCCGCTGTACTCAGCTGAAAACTAAGGTATAATGTTGCCTTTTTTAGGTGTCTCCTGAAAATGTAGATACTTGGAATGAGTCCGACATGAAGCCTCAGCCAGAGAGGTTAGGTAAGTGGCTCGGAGTCATACAGCTAGCGTGGAACAGCTTAGAATCTGAAACTTGATTTCTGATTGGTTACTCACCCACACGCCTCCTGTTGCCTGCTTACCCTCACATGTGTCTGTCTGCTTTCACACACAGCAGAGCTCACATGGTCCACAGAACGTGCAGTACTGACTGGTCCTCCACAGGAAAGGTCTGCCAACCTGTGGCTGAGATGATCGTGTAAGTGCAGGAACTGGAGATACAGCCCAAATGTTTATATTTGGTGCTGGAATCGACCTCAGGATGGGCGGCGGGCCCCTCCTGCCAGAGGAGCAGATACCTGGAGCACGAACCTCGGTTCACCAGGTGGTATGGGGGACACCAAGAAAGGTGTCAGGTCACCAGCCACACCCTGAGCCTCTGACCTACACCACCTACAGCTGGTGAGTCCCCAGAGCAGCCAAGAGCTATGGGGATGGCATCAAACATCAGGAAGGAAGCGGGAATTGACAGCAGCCTTGGTGGGGAGATATGTGAGGACTCTGGGGTTAACAGGTACTGACTGTGGTGTGTAAAACAGACAGACAGCAAGGACCTGCTGCCTAACAGCGTTAAGCTTGGCGTCGTGTGACAGCCTAGCGTGGGAATGAATCTGAACAGGGATGTTCATATACATACATACATGCGTACACACTAAGTGCATATACACACACAGAGACACTATATAGATACACTGCGCACTACACTGACTTCAATTTTATGAAATTGTCAAAGAATTTTTTTTAAATTAAAAAAAAAGCAAACTTGGAAACAGTTAACGTGTTACACTCTGCCAGGCTTTCCCCAGTAGGCCGTGTGTCCTGTGAAGATTAAGGGGCCGGTGGGGCAGGTGGGGGAACGTGCACTTTTGCACTGGTAAGTCCTCTGTGTGACTCATGTCCAGATAGATGCTTTCTTTTAAAACAGAAACATAAGCAAGGGCACAGCTTTTAAATGTGCACCTCAGAGAATCTTCACCATGTATGGGACTGAGCAGCCAATGCCCAGGTCAAGGAGTAGAACCTCTCCAGCCTGAGAGGCTGATATGCAGTAGTCTCCAATTTTGAGACCATAGTGGCTAAACCTCTGCCACCAGGTACTTCAGCCCAATTGGCTGAGCTTATAACCCTGACTCGAGCTTTAGAGCTGGGAAAAGGAAAAAAGAGTAGCCATTTACACTGACTCCAAGTGTGCCTTTCTGGTGCTACATGCACATGCGGCTGTTTGGAAAGAAAGGGGCCACTTGACCACCCGAGGGGCCCAATCAAATATGGTGATTAAATCCTTAGGCCCTTGGAGGCAGTCAGTCTGCCCACTGAGGTTTCAGTCTCCCACTGTAAAGGACACCAAAAAGGGAGCACGGAAGTGGCATGAGGGAATGAAGTCGCCAATCATGCAGCTAAGAGAGCAGCACTACAGAACCATGACCTAATAGGTGTTGCCACCTCAGTTCCACAGGCTAATTTGCCAGAAACTCCTTCATATACTGAAGGTGAGACTCTTAAAGCTAAGAGTGAGGGCTGTCAAGAAGATCATATGGGGTGGTTCCACAAGGAGGGACTCCTTTTTCTGCCTGGGAACCTCCAATGGAAGTTGGTTAACTCCTTACATGCCACCACTCATTTAGGGGAAAAGGCCCTCCAAAGATTACTAGAAAGGTCCTTCAGAGGAACAGGCCTCCAAACAACTATAAGGCAAGTGGTCCCTCTTGTCCCACTTGCCAATTAAACAACCCCCAAGGAGCATGAAGACCCCAGCTTGCCCAGCCCATCCAACAACATGGGACCTGTCCAGGAGAGGACTGGCAGATGGACTTCACCCAGGTGACAGTTTCTCAACGGTATAAATACCTATTAGTCATGACAGATACATTCACAGGATGGATTGAAGGCTTTCCCACCTGGACTGAGAAGGCTGAGGAGGTGGTAAAAAAGAAACTGCTCCATGAAATCATTTCGAGATTTGGTCTGCCCAGGTCATTGCAAAGGGACATCATTTACTTCTAAGGTCACCCAAGGGGTCTCTCTTAGTTGGGCATTAATTATTATCTCCATTGTGTCTGGAGGCCCCAGTCTTCAGGAAAAGCAGAAAGAGCCAACTAACTCTTAAAATCAGCAATAAAATAATATAACCCAGAAGACCTCCCTGGGATGGGAGGAGGCTTTACCAATAGTCCTCCTCCACACCCAATTTGCCCCTAAGGAACAGCTTGGTGTTAGTTCTTATGAGATGCTATATGGGAGACCTTTTGTTTATGTCAATTACCTCTTCCTAGATCCAGAGGCTCAGACCCTCTGGTCTTATACCATGGCCATTGGGCAATTCCAACAGGATATACACTTGGGGGGTGTCAACTAGGACCCAAAAGATTCTAAGGAGTCACTACTATATGCTCCAGGGACTCAAGTCCTAATTAAAGTCTAGAAAGATGGGTCCCCAGAGGCTCAACCTCAGCCCACATGGAAGGGTCCCTACCCTGTAATACTTTCTACCCCCACAGCAGTCAAGGGATCAGGACATGACTCCTGGATTCACTACTCATAAGTCAAGCCATGGAAGAAAACAGAAGAGGACACTCAATACACCTGAGAGCCCCTGGGAGATCTCAGATACCTATTCAGAACTATAAATGAGTGCCATTCTAATGAACACCCCCAAAATTAAGTTTGTGGGATTAAGACTTCTCAGGACAGGTCTAAAGAGCCAACACAGCTTGGCAGGGCTTATACTCCAAAATAGACAGGAGCTAGAGCTCCTGATCCCTGAACAAGGAGGGACTTGAGTCATCTTGAATGAGACATGTTGTTTCTGGGTAAATACCTCCAGCTAAAGTAAAGAAAGTCTCACAGTCCTCAAGAAAAACATTCAGACCCTACAGGATCTCAAAGAACCAGCTAGAGGGTTCTCGGGGTGGCTACAGTCTCTCTGGGGGATCCTCCTGGTGATGAGAAATGTGGAGTTGGCTAATGCCCCTACTAATCCCTGTTATCAACATATTGATGCTGCTTATGATTGCTCCATGTATCATCAATTGCCTAACCCATTTTGTCTCTGCCCAGATAATAAGCTACAACATTCAGTGCCAGTTCAACAAGGATATATGAAACTACAGCTGACATGGAAAATATCACTCACCCTTAGATGGACACCGCTATAAGGACTCGGAGGCTTGAGACTAGCAAGAGGGGGAGGCCCAATGCCCCCTCGATGTCCCAGTTCAGCAGGAAATATCCGGATAGACCTCAATGGCCCTATTTCCAAAGAATTGGGCTGCCTAACTCTTGAGGGGGTAATGTTAGGCAGTTAGAATAGGAAAAAGGAGTCCAGAATGGCAGTGCCTAAAAGACAAGAAAGGGAAAAGCCCACGAAAATAGAACAAAGGAAGGTCCGAGGACCAGAGTAAGAACCTCACGTAAAACAAACAGCCCTCCTGGCTAACCCAGTTTACATAGGGCAGGCTCAGGGGGAGGAGAAAAAACATATAAAAAGAGGATCCAAAATTGTGCCACATCTCTTCTCATCTTTTGGGTCAGCATGCCCTCATGCCTCAAGGATCTATTTTCCTTTACTTTCTAAGTAAAACTGAGCTGTAACACGGAGCTGTAATGCTGGTCCATCTGAGGGCTGTAATGCTGGTCCATCCACCATTTCAAACTTTTGTGGCAACGAGACAGAACTAAGGAAATAATACACTCCCCCAATAAAGGACACTCAGCTGCAACCACACGCAGGCTGCACACCTCACCCCCTGCTCTGCTGGCCGCTTGGCTTGGTCTGCAGGGTCCAGCAGGGACCCGGCGTGGGCACAGTCCAGCCTCACTCCTGTGCTCATCTGCCTTCCCTGGCTGCTGTCCTGTTGTGGAGGCAGAGGCCAGTCATCATGCGGCAGTGCACGGCTCACAAAGCTGACAGCGTGTGCTCTCCATTGTTTTTAAGTCGCTCAGTCATGTCTGACTCTTTACGACCTCATGGACTGCAGCACACCAGGTTTCCCTGTCCTTCACCATCTCCCGGAGTTTCCAAACTCACATCCATTGAGTCGGTGATGCCATCCAACCATCTCATCCTCTGTGGTCCCCTTCTCCTGCTGACTTCAGTCTTTCCCAGCATCCGGGTCTTTTCTAATGAGTTATCTCTTAGCCCAAGTATTGGAGCTTCAGCATCAGCATCCTCTGTGGTCCCCTTCTCCTGCTGACTTCAGTCTTTCCCAGCATCCGGGTCTTTTCTAATGAGTTATCTCTTAGCCCAAGTATTGGAGCTTCAGCATCAGCATCCTCTGTGGTCCCCTTCTCCTGCTGACTTCAGTCTTTCCCAGCATCCGGGTCTTTTCTAATGAGTTATCTCTTAGCCCAAGTACTGGAGCTTCAGCATCAGCATCAGTCTTTCCAGTGAACATTCAGTATTGATTTCCTTTAGCATTGACTGGTATTTAACCCTTGACAGAAAATGGTTACCAATCCCTGCTACAGAGTATATTTAAAAAAAAAAAGAACCAATAGCATAAAGGAACATATGACGAGTGAGTATATGGCAGAACAAGCCATCTGCTATAATGCATGTCTCTAGTGTAGGTCTTAGTGTAGGTCTTTACAGTTCTTACAAAGCACCTTATCTCCACTACATGTTATTGAGATTATAAATAAACGTATATTTTAAGACGATCTAAACCACATAGGTGCTGGATTGGCTGATTGATGGATTGATTCATTTCTTGCTATTTCCAGTGGTGAGCCTTGTTGAAAAGTTAAAGCAAAACAAAAACAAAGAGAGCTTCTTCATGCCTCACTCCAGACAGGTCTGGCTGTGATTAAACAGTTGGACAAAGGCAAGATGAAGCAGCATATTCAGCCCGACGGCTGAGCTCACATCTATTATTACACGTGGGGAGTATGTCACATATAGATGGCGTTTTCCTGGTGCTTTGTAAACAATGCCCTTCATGACCTGAATACCTTGCATTCTTCAGCCTGGTGACTGGTTTTCGAATTTCATGTCATGACTAGCTGGAGCAGGAAAAGCAGGAAGTAAGGCAGCAGTGTTAACACAGTGGCCTTGGGGTGGGGCCTGGGGTTCCCATCTCTGCAGGGCAGCTCGCAGCCAGACCAGACATGAAACCTCCCTGCCCTCGATTCTGCTGACCCGACTCTGGAAACACACAGACACGCATGTGTGTGTGGGGAGGGCCTGCAAATCCGAGCCCTCCTTGCCTTCCCTCTGAAATCCTACCATACTTCCCAGAGCCAGGGGATGCTCACCGGCAGCCTGAGCCCAGTCAAGTTAATCATTCCAACATCTCTCTGGAGACTGTTTACAAGCCCATCGGCCTCTTCCCACCTACAGCGGGGAGCGGGCATTCTAGGGTGCTGGCTGGGGGTGAACCAGGACAGAGGGAGGCCAGCATGTGCTGAGAGCTCAACCTGCACCTGGTGGAAACCTCTTACTCCCCGGAAGAGCCTTCAGTATCCCCTGCAAAGTTCTCAAGTGTCCTCTCCCAGGCGGATGCACTGCGAGGAGGGCCAGACAGAGGCTAGCCGAGCATGGCGATCCCCCAGAACAGCCTCTCTAACGACACTTCCACCTGACGTGGCCACGGGACCAGGGGCCCAGCACCACCCCCTGAGTGGTCTGCGACCCTATGGAGTCTGGACCCCGCCTGAGAGTCCCCTTTGGAAGTGCTGAGGTCGCTGCCTCCACAGCACCGTCACCATCTCTCGCTTTCCCTCTGACCCCCCAGGCTGTCTCCTTTCCCAGGCGCAAGGACACTGGCCTCGACTGGCTAGTCTCTGTGGAATACCACGGGTTTTTAATGTTCTCCCAGGAAAGCTTAAGGCAGAATATATTCTGCTCTTCTCAGGGGATTACTTGGGAGTTGCTAGCTGTTTTATGATTCTTATATGTCAAATGCTTTACTAACTGCTTATGCTATCTGTTGCTGAGAGAGGTGTATAAAATTTCTAAGACTATGGGTTTGTCAAGTTCTCTCTATAATCCTGTCAATCTTTGCTTTGAAAAATCTGAATCTATGTCTTAGAGGCATGTGGGTCCAGGATTCTATCTTCTTGGTGAAATTTTCCTTTTTAATCATTATGTTAGTAATCTTTTCTTTCCTACTGACATTTTCTCTAAAAGTCTACGTGGTTTAATATCTGTCTGGTCTAGCTAGTTTCCCCCTCAGGTTTAGTTTGCTTTATTTTGCTGGTGTGAAACCACAGCAGTCCCGAACACTCCACAGTGAGGGCGAGTGCGGATCCCGGAGGGCCGGGGGTCCCTGACGGGGACACTGTGTCTTCCTGGGCAGAGGTCCAAGTGAGGGGGCCACGCCCCAGGGATGGAAGCAGGCAGCGTCAGCCAAGTGAGCCGGTTCAACAGGGCAGAGCGACAGGGACACCGCACAATGGGGTAGGGGCCAGAGGCACAGTGCCTGGCGACCCTGTGGGGAAGGATGGGTCTTGCTGCTGCCCTCCAGCCATCTTGCCCCCCAGAGATCGGGGATGCCAGGCTCAGGTGAGGCCACAGGAATGGCACCTGCCACGTCTTGGAAGTGTTCAGATCCATGTCAACGAGGCATGCTGTTTGCAACAGCCCAGGGTTCCTCAGAGCTGCTGTCTGGTCACTTCTTTCACGTCGAAATGAAGGTGGCCATCCGGATTGCTTCATCTTAAAGGACTGGCCCCAGAAGGAGACAAAGGGGTCTCCTCTGAGGGCCTGGCCGTCACGCCCTTGCTGAGGTGACCCAGCCTGCTGTCCCAGTGCACCCCCAGCCCTGTCCCGAGCACTGCCGCGCCTGCAGCCTGTAGCTCAGGGGGCTTCCCTGGAGACGCCAGTTCACCTTTCACCATCAACTTGCCCTGAACCCTCCGGTGTTCAGATGTCTCCCACATGTCTCTTTAGCATACAGCTGATTAAAAAATCAACGTAACTTCGAACCGCTTAATCTATCCATCACGCGCACGAATGACTGACGGCCTTGGTTCTATCTGTCCTCCCTGCTGTGTGTTCTCGTTTTGCCACTTCTTTTTTTTTTTTTGGGGGGGGGGTCGTGCTTTCCATTGCTCCTTTCCTGACTTCTCTTTATTCTTTCTTTTCCGTATTAAGTTTTGGTATCGTACATCCTATTTTTTACTTATCCTTAAAAATTTTAATGTACATAATTGATATTACAAAGTCCAAAGCGATATCTCTACCTTTCTTGAAATCTTATGTTTCATTTCTGCCTTCCCCATCCCGTTTTTAACATTATTGGTGCCCAGCACCCCACTCCAGTGTTCTTGCCTGGAGAATCCTGTGGACAGAGGAGCCTGGTGGGCTGCCGTCTATGGGGTTGCACAGAGTCGGATACTACTGAAGGGACTTAGCAGCAGCAGCAGCAGCATTGCAGGTCTACCTCTTTTAACTCTCCTATTTTTTTTTTTAAAGAAAGTAGTCTAGACCTGCCCACAGTACAAGACTACAGTTTCTCAGAGCACATTTTTTTCACTCTTAATACACACATATATGCATACAGATGTGTGTTTCTTTTACTCAGAATTCAAAATTTTGTGGGATTTGGAGATCCTTATTCTCTGTCTGCATGGTAACTTTTTAGTTTGCAGTCGATTATTCAATATTTGGCCTTTCCTCATAACATAGACAAAATCCAACAAACGTGTCAAACTTAAGGAAGAACTCCTTAATTTTTGGTGCTGAGGATGCTAACTAAAAAGCCTCTTGATGAAAGAGAAAGAGGAGAATGAAAAAGTTGGCTTAAAGCTCAACATTCAGAAAACTAAGATCATGGCTTCTGTTCCCATCACTTCATGGCAATAGATGGGGAAACAGTGGAAACAGTGTCAGACTTTATTTTTTTGGGCTCCAAGATCACTGCAGATGGTGACTGCAGCCATGAAATTAAAAGACGCTTACTCCTTGGAAGGAAAGTTATGACCAACCTAGATAGCATATTAAAAAGCAGAAACATTACTTTGCCAACAAAGGTCCGTCTAGTCAAGTTTATGATTTTTCCCGTGGTCATGTATGGATGTGAGAGTTGAACTGTGAAGAAAGCTGATCACCGAAGAATCGATGCTTTTGAACTGTGGTGCTGGAGAAGACTGAGAGTCCCTTGGACTGCAAGGAGATCCAACCAGTCCATCCTAAAGGAAATCAGTCCTGGGTGTTCATTGGAAGGACTGATGTTGAAGCTGAAACTCCAATACATTGGCCACCTCATGCAACGAGTTGACTCACTGGAAAAGACTCTGATGCTGGGAGGGGTTGGGGGCAGGAGGAGAAGGGGACGACAGAGAATGAGATGGCTGGATGGCATCACCGACTCGATGGACATGAGTGTGAGTGAACTCCGGGAGTTGGTGATGGACAGGGAGGCCTGGCGTGCTATGATTCATGGGGTCACAAAGGGTCGGACACGACTGAGCGACTGAACTGAACTGAGGATGGTAATGAACTGGCCATCAAGGCACAGAAAGCAAAACAAAACCCTGATTGCTCTCGGCCAGATACAAACAATGAAGAGACTTTCCTTCATGAGGCATTTAGCTAAGCCCCCATCACCAGTGGCATTCAAGGGGGCTGATTATGAGGGCTGGTCCCTGATGCCAGTGGTCACCGTGGCAACAAGGCTCCACTCCCACAGCTGAGAACACGTGTCCCCATGTCCACTGTCCTCGTGAGGAGAAATTATGCACAAGTTACGGAGTTCTTTAGTGACCTACTTCATTATTCCTACAAGGCTGTGTTTCTAAGGAGTTCACAGTAGGATTAAAGGCCTGATGAAAATCACAAAAAGGCCAAGTCTGTCCATCCTAGGACATTATCCTTTCGGGTGATGCTGAATCAGGTGAATCCCCTGCTTTTTAAATTTAGTACTTACCAAAATCGATTCTCACTCACTTTTCCTGGAATCTTACTTTTTCCTTGTGAATGTTGACCTGTCCTCCCTAAGGGCACAAAGCCAACCCCCCAGCCCTCTCTCTGGCCTTGGAGCCTGAGGTCATTTGTAAATGGCTAAGATTCTTCCTCATCACCTTGTTTTGGTCCCCAAAGCCTGTGAAAGATATTGCGGGTCTATTACGAGTCTTTAAGACACAGTGTTCTCGCATGTTCTCAGCACTTTCACGCCCCTGTCCGGCCTGGAGGTTTTGGCTTCAGTTCTCTTGAACTTGTACTAGCGTTTCTGGGGTTGGAGCAGCCTGGGGGCCTCTCTGAGGGTTCAGTGGCTATATGGGGACCCCAGAGCCCTCAGTCAGGACCCCCCGCTAAGCGCACAGGGATGAACAGTGAATTCTTAGTGTTAAATCCTGCTTAGAAGGAAGCTGGAATGATTTTTCTTGAATCCTAAGTCCATTTTTGGTTTCATTTCTGACAGAACTCTAGTTTTTCTTAGACTTCTGCCTGCTCCTCAAAGCACTATGGAAAGCCGTGAAAAAGGAAAGTGGTAAAGCAAATTTTGAGCCAGAGAATTTACTTTTCCGTTAAGTTTTAAACAACCTTATTTTACAGATGAAGACATTGAGGCTTAAAAGGAAAGCGGGGAGCTAGGACTTGAACCCAGCACTACCCAGCATGAAAGCTAGTTCTGCAATGGCCTCTGTTTAACCTCCAACAACGTGTTGAGGCTGGGTCTGTTTATCTCAACGTCACATCAGCCAGGCAGCTTAAGAACGACACTACACAGTGCCTGTGTCTTTATCTGAATAAACTCTGTGGGAGCTACTTTACACCAAATGTTTCAAATCTGTTCAACTTATCTCACAAAGTCTTGTTTACTGGCTTTCAGAATCTAGGGAGAAAGTACAATTTTTGGTTTTCATTCTCTTAGAAAGGACAGATTTCTATTTATTTGGTTTCCAGGATGCTATTTGGACAGTTATTACATAAAAATGTAGTTATATGTAACTGCTAACTAAAATATTGAGTCATTTCACCCAACAATCCTGTAATAATCAAAAAATTAAACAAGGGATTCATCATACATCCTGAATATAAAGAATTCAGACAAGATGAGACACAGAGTAAAGTGCACATGTCCCCGTCATCACCACTCATTCGTCTCTGCCTTTCTCCAGGTGCCGGCGCTGGGGGCGGCGAGCTGTTTGCCGTCTCGGCCCTTTCCATTCACTCAGTTAGGGGTGATGTGCACGTGCACACACCCCGTTCACTTACTCATGCTTTAAAAATGCATCTAGACTAAGTTTCAGACTTGCTTTTTCTCACTTAATGCTACGTCTTGAAGCAAGGATGCCCACTATCATTACTTCTATTCAACAGAGCATCGGCAGTCCTAGCCACAGCAATCAGGCAAGAAAAACAACAGGTATACAAATTGGAAGGGAAGAGGTAAAACTGTCATTATTCTCAGATGACCTGACGCTATACAGAGAAAACCCTAAAGATTCTGCACAAAACTACTAGAGCTGATAAACAAATTCACCAATGTAGGAGGATGCAAGACTGATGTATGGAAATCGGTTACATTTCTTTATATCAACAATGAAACATCAGAAAGGGAATGTGAACAAAGCACTCCTTTTAAAATGCATCAAACAAAATTGAGGAATAAACCTGACCAAGGGAGTGAAAGACCCATATGCTGAGAACTATAAAACACTAATAAGGGAAACTGCTGCTGCTGCTGCTGCTAAGTCACTTCAGTCGTGTCCGACTCTGTGCGACCCCATAGATGGCAGCCCACCAGCCTCCCCATCCCTGGGATTCTCCAGGCAAGAACACTGGAGTGGGTTGCCATTTTCTTTTCCAATGGGTGAAAGTGAAGCCGCTCGGTCGTGTCCGACTCTTAGCGACCCCATGGACTGCAGACTACCAGGCTCCTCCGTCCATGGAATTTCCCAGGCAAGAGTACTCGAGTGGGTTGCCATTGCTTTCTCCCAAGGGAAACTGAAGATGATTCAAAGAAGTGGAAAGATAGCCCATGCTCTTGGATTGGAAGAAATAATGATGTTAAAATGACCATACTAACCATAGCCATTTTTAGATTTACTGTGATCCCATAACATTCTACACAGAACTGGAACAAATAATTCTAAGATTTTTTTGGAACAACAGAAGACCCAGGAATCCTGAGGAAAAAGAACCAAGCAAGGGGCACAGTGCTCCGATACTTCAGACAATATTACAAAGCTACAGTAAGTAGCGGGAGGAGAAGGGGACGACAGAGAATGAGATGGCTGGATGGCATCACCGACTCAATGGACATGAGTTTGAGTGAACTCCAGGAGTTGGTGATGGACAGGGAGACCTGGCGTGCTGTGATTCATGGGGTTGCAAAGAGTCGGACACGACTGAGCGACTGAACTGAACTGAACAGTACTGAACTGAACAGTAAGTAAAACAGTGTAGACACAAGAACATATGGATCATTGGGACAGAACAGAGGGCCCAGAAATAAACTCACACATCTATGCTCAATTAATCTTCGACAAAAGAGGCAAGGCTGTAAAATAGAGAAAAGAGGCTCTTTAGCCAGTGGTGGTGGGAAAGTTGGACAGGTGCATGCAGATCAATGAAGTTAGGACAAACACACACGCCACACACAAAAATAAACTCCAAAAGGCTTTAAAACTTAAACAGAAGACATGATACCTCAAAACTCCTAGAAGAGAACACAGGCAAGACAATCTTTGACATAAATTGTACCAATGTTTTCTTAGACCAGTCTCTCAGGGCAAAAGAAATAAAAGCAAAAATGAACAAATGGGACCGAATCAAATTTAAAAGCTTTCACACAGCAAAGGGAACCACAAGCAAAATGAAAAGACAACCTATGGCATCAAGAGAAAAATTTGCAAATGATGCAAGCATATGATAAGGGCTTAAATTCCAAGATATACAAACAGCTTATACAGCAAAAAGATGAACAACCCAACTGAAAAATGGGCAGAAGACCTAAACAGACATTTCTCCAAAGAAGAAACACATATGGTCAATAGGCACACAAAAAGATGCTCCACATCGCCTATTACTAGAAAAATGCAAATCAAAACTACGATAAGGCACCACCTCACACTGATTAGAATGGCCACCATTGAAAAGTCTACAAATAACAAGAAAAGGGAACCCTCCTACACTGCTGGTGGGAACGTACAACAGTAAACTGGACCAGCCACTATGGAAAACAGCATGGAGACTTTCCAGAAAACGAAAAATAGAGCTAGTATATGATCCAGCAACCCCACTCCAGGGCATATATCTGGAAAACCTACAATTCAAAAAGATACATGCACCCCTATGCTTATAGAAGCACTATTCACAACAGCCAAGACATGGAAACAACCTAAATGTTCACCAATAGGTAGGAATGGATAAAGAAGATGCAGTATGTATCTATGTGTGTGTATAAACACTCAGTCATAAAAGCTAAATGGTGCCATTTGCAGCAACAATGATGCAACCAGAGATTATCATACTTAAGTGAAATATGTCAGAAACAGAAAAACAAATACAATATGATATCACTTGTATGTGGAATTTAAAATATCACACAAATGAACTGACCTATGAAATACAAACATACTCGTAACAGAGAACAACTTGTGGCTGCCAAGGGAAGCGAGGGTGGGGGTGATAATCAACACCTCTCTTGAAAGAAGTATTACTATATGGAGCTTTTTGTGTAAACCTCATGGAACTGGAGTTCACACCTCAGAAACATAAAGGAGAATTTTTGGAGAAACATAATGCTGGGAGCGTTGGGAGATTGTGAAGTGGGTATCATTTTATGAGAAAAGATTGAAAACTGGCTTCTTCTTTCCTTTACCAAATGTGCATGTAGCCCTGGGGCTTGTGACTGACACTGGCAGCAATGATGTGTTCAGTTCAGTTCAGTTCAGTCGCTCAGTCGTGTCGGACTCTCCGCGACCCCATGAATCGCAGCACGCCAGGCCTCCCTGTCCATCACCAACTCCCAGAGTTCACTCAAACTCATGTCCACAGAGTCGGCGATGACATCCAGCCATCTCATTCTCCGTCGTCCCCTTCTCCTCCCGCCCCCAACCTTTCCCAGCATCAGAGTCTTTTCCAGTGAGTCACCTCATCGCATGAGGTGGCCAAAGTACTGCAGTTTCAGCTTTAGCATCAGTCCTTCCAGTGAACACCCAGGATTGATCTCCTTTAGAATGGACTGGTTGGATCTCCTTGCAGTCCAAGGGTCTCTCAAGAGTCTTCTCCAGCACCACAGTTCAAAAGCATGATGTGTTGCTGCTGCTGCTAAGTCACTTCAGTCGTGTCCGACTCTGTGCGACCCCATAGATGACAGCCCACCAGGCTCCCCCGTCCCTGGGATTCTCCAGGCAAGAACACGAGAGTGGGTTGCCATGTGTTAAGTCACCTTAAAATATTTACCTAACATTCTGGGTGCCCCACTTAAAATGTGAGTCATCAAGCAATTCTACTCCACACATGCTTCATTGTATTCAATGTTACTACGTACCAGGTGCTGCGTGGGGTGGGGGTGGGGGTGGGGGTGGGCAGAGAGATTTAGGACAATGCCCCAGAGCACAGGGAACTGCAGATCCAGCCAAGGAGAGAAGGCCATACCCAAGCAGTGCAGGAGCTCATCACACACTTGCTAAGTAAGAGAATGCATCCTCCATGCCTGCAGCTGACTCATGTGGAGCAGACATTCAGTGAGAAGGAAAAGCCACTTTGTGCAGGAGGGGAGATCAGAGCAGGGCTTGGCAGGATGGGGAGGATGCAGCAGCTAGGGGAGACCCCTGGAGTCCAGCAAGGCAGCGAGCACGGCCAGAGGAAAGTGAGGGAAAGGAAACCAGTCCCCAGCTGTTTATAACTTTCTGGACTCCAGCCACGCACGGGCTCACTAGGTCTTCACAGCATCCCAGCGAGTAATACTCTGCCTGTGTCTCAGATGGTGATGTGCGTGCTAGGTCATCTCCGTGATGGTCGACTCTTTGCAGCCTTATGGACTGCAGCCTGCCAGGCTTCTCTGTTTACGTGATTGTCCAGGCAAGAATACTGGAGTGGGTTGCCATGCCCTCCTCCAGGGATCGAACCTGCGTCTCTTATGTCTCCTGCACTGGGTGGGTTCTTTACCTCCAGCGCTGCCTGGGAAACCAGATGAGGATGCTGCAGTGTGGACTCAGGTTCCCTCACCTGTGCTTTTCCCACCACACAGCCCCTCGGTGACAGCCCAGAGGGGAGGGAGTGCTCTGGTGAACAGCATCCTCACTTGATAAATGATGAGACAGAAGCACAGGAATTCAAACACATCTTCAAAATGAAACAGCCAGTTTGGGTCACGACCAGCTTACTCTGTTTGCCAAGCAGCACACTCTCATCTATAAATCCTCCTCACATTTAATAAATGTCAGTGCATTTGGCCCTCTGTTAACTTGACTTATGAGGTTTTTATTTCCTCGTGGCAAGTATCTCCAAAGTGATGAATTAACAACCTGGGTCTGTGGCTGAGCAATTAGAGAAATGTGGTTCTTGCTAAAACCCTCCCCGACCTGTGAGCTCCTGGAGAGAGAGTGCTTCACCGAATCATGTGCTCAAGTCAGTGCTGGCATTAACGGAAGGGTGGAAAGGCTTTGAGGAATTCTTATGACCATAGATTTTTGCTTAGTTCATGTGTGTAACTCTTAATTGGCTTAAATATTATGCAGAGATGGGTGGACATCTGAGGCTCAAAGAAGCTCACAGGCTCACTGGAAGATGCGTTCTAGTGTCCCTTCCTCACCGCCTCACTGCTCATCTCTTTCGTTTCAGGCCCACTGATGGCTTCTACTCTGGGAACCAAACGCCTCTCACTGGACTTCACCTTATTCACAGCTTTACGTCTTTTATTCTGACAACATCTCTTCTTTGAGAACTTCAGACACACATCTTCTTCCTTGCTACTAGGAACAACATTTTACATTAATGCATGATTTCATTTTCTATCTTTGCCATAGATGTTGCAAATATTCCCTCCACATTGTCATTTGCTAACTTTGTTATTAAAATATGGCAATTTTTACTTTTAATTTTTAATATATCTGGAATTTGTTTGTTGTAATATAGGAATCTGGGCTTCCCTGGTGGCTCAGATGGTGAAGAAATGCCAGAAATGCAGGAGACCCAGGTTCAACCTCTGGATCAGGAAGATCCCCTAGAGAAGGGAATGGCAATCCACTCCAATATTCTTGCCTGGAAAATTCCACGGACAGAGATGTCTGGTGGGCTACAGTCCATGGGGTGGCAAAGAGTCAGACATGACTGAGCAACTAACACTTTCACTTTTCAACATAGGAATCTAGACTACTTTCCCCACAAATGATTCAGTCTTTCCAGCATCATTTCTTGAATCATCCATCATGGTGGATCCACTGCAGTAAAGGCCCCAATGAGCTCCCTGCATCCACACTGTTCCAAGTGCCCTCCTCTGCTGACTCTGGGCCTGGGGATCTGACTTCTTTGGCGGATGGCACAGTAGCAAACACAACGCAAGCAGAGACTTGCAAGGAGCTTGGGCACTGAAGCCCAGCCCTTGCTGCTCCTGGAAGTCAACAAGACCGGGGAGCTGGCGGGAGGGTGAGATGTGTGGTCCAGTCTCCCTTGATCCCACCAGGAACTCTCAGGTCATATGAGGGAGACCATTCAAAGCCTGTCAGCTCCAGCCAACCCATCAGCTGACCACAGAGCCGGGAGCATGCCCACACCCAAGAACCTCACAGCTTCCTCTGGCCCAAACTCAAGTCATGAGCTAAGTAAACGGTTCTTTTAACCTATTGCATGTCTGGATGGTGTGCTTCTCCATAAGAGGTGACTGGTGTACCCCAACTTCTCTAGACTGACTCGAACGTCACACTCTCTGTGCACTACATCTCCACTCACACACACGTCTGTTTCTGAGCTCCTTATCCTGCTTCTTCCATCTCTTTGCTTCTTCCTCTGGTAAATTCATACTTTCAAAGTTATTGTAGCTCTACTCTTTGATAGGAGAACTTCTCCTCCACCACCCTGATTCTTTCTTTTTTAGGAGAAACTTGTCACTTTTTTAAAAAAGAAGTTTTGCTAGGATTTTAATTGCATTCATTTTTTTGGAGTATTTTGAACTTTCAGGGCAGAAGTTTGTGAAGTCTCTTATCTACTTTTATGTCCTTTAGCCACATTTGACATTTTTCTTCAGAAAGACCCCACACAAGTTCTTGTTACATCTATCATCTATTGCATTAGTCAGGGTCCAATCACAGAAGCAAAGCCAGTAGGAGGTGCATTTTAAAAAATCTGTTGTAAAAAATTGGTTAATGGGAATTGGGAAGCCAGTCCAAATCTATAAGGCCATTAGGAAGGTCAGGCAGAAGACCTCGGGCATGAGATGGCCATCCACAGCTGAAACACAGGTGGGACTTCTCCTTCTTCTGGGAAGCCTCTGTGCCACTTTTAAGGCCTTACACAGATTAAATGAGGCCTGCCCAGACTACCTAAAAAAATCTCCCTTACTTAAAAGTCAACTGAATACAGATTTTAGTCATGTTTACAAAATGCCTTCCAAGTAACACCTAAATTATAAATAGTAATTGCTTCAATATTGGGGACGTTAATTTAGCCAAGCTGACACATAAAAAAACACCATAACACTTATAGTAGTGATTTCTTGTTCCAGGGTTCTCATCCTGTTTTCTGTTAATTGATTTTCAATAGCAAACCAAGTGATTTTAAAAATAAGTTTCTTGTATCTTGTACCTCTGTTATTACGTTTAACAGAATAATAGTTTCATTTTCTACAATCTTTTGCTTATTGCACTTGTCAGAACTTCCAGAAAAATTCTAAAGGATGATAAGACTTCTGTTTCTATGGACCTTGAGGGCACAAAGCTAAGTGAAAAAGTCAGAGAGACAAATACTGTATGAACTCACTCATATGTGGAATCTAAAAAACAAATGACAACAAACCCAAACTCATAGAAAAGGGGATCAGATTTGTGGTTCCCAGAGGTGGGGGGTGTTTAGGGGCTTTCTAGGTGGCGCTAATGGTAAAGAACCTGCTTGACAATGCAGGAGACAGAAGAGACGCATATTCAATCCCTGTGTCAGGAAGATCCCCTGGAGGAGGGCACGGCAATCCACTCCAGTATTCTTGCCTGGAGAATCCCTGGGTAGAGAAGCATGCTGGGCTGCAGTCCGTGGAGTCACAGAGAGTCAGACACGACTGTGGCAACTAAGCCCGCATGCATGAGCCATAATGACTTTCATTCAAAAAGAGTTCTGACCACAGAATAAGACACACACACACACACACACACACACACACACATACACACACAAGACCTCTGCTTCTATGAGTTTTAGCTATGTCATCAGACTGATACTCTTTCTAGAGACCCCCACCCTCAACCCCACAAATCTGTGCGAAATGTAAAAATATTTTCCTAAAACCTTCAAATTGCTCTGAAGACAGCATGGCATTAGAGGAGAAGAATCAGAGCCTGAGCGAGGCATTTGGTTTGTGTTTGCTCTGGGAGCAACTGGGGGTCAGGGAGAGACAGCCAGAGCTGTGTTCTCAGGCCCCTAGGGCAGAGGAGGTGATCCAGACCCTGCCCAAGGAGGGTGCCTAACAAAACAGCCTTCCCTGGGCCTAGCTCTCCCAGACACTGGGCTGCTAAAGAGAAGCCAGGAGTATCCTGTTCTGGCATGGGTTGGGACGCTGATGCTGGCAGTCTCTGGCCAGCACGGTTCTAAGCCCTGACTGACAAGGGTTGAGGTGACTCAGCCTGCTGGCGCCCTGAGTGTTCAGCAAAAGCGATTCCTCAGACGTTCTCTTTGGGAGAACATCACATCATTTCTACAAACACTTTTTCTCTTTTTTTTTTTAACCATACTTCATGGCATGTGGGAATCTTAGTTTCCTGACCAGGGATGGAACCCATGCCCTCCACACTGGAAGGCAGAGTCTTAACCATACGATCACCAGGCAAGTCCCCAAATCGTTTTTCAAATAGCATAGTCAGCATACAATCAAGAAAAGATCCTCAAGTGATCAGACTCTGTGAACAAGAACCGACAGAAATAATCAACAAGAGAGACAAACTAACAGACTCCGGATGATGGAGTTATCAGGCAGAGGGTGACAGACAACCTCCTTGTTTTGTTTCAGCTTTGGATGAAAATTCCTTTGATGTCTCACTATTTTTTATGACATCTGCTCCATTTACCAAGATAAGGCACTCTTCACTCTCAATTTACTAAGACTTTTTAAAAATTAGTAATGAATATAAAATATCAAATCTCTTTTCAGTGTATATTGCGACTTTCATCATGAACTTTGTGATTTCCTAACGTTAAACCATTATTGCATTTCTGAAATGAATCCTAATTGGTGTTAGTGTGTTTTTAAAAGTGTACTTCTGACTGTTAGTATTCTTGTACTCGTAAGTGAGATTGGTGTGTGTTTTTACTGTTTTTGAGCCATCTGTCAGATTTTGGTATTGCGATCTGAAAGAGAATCAGAAAATTGCAAAAATAAAACCCCACAAAATCTAATGTATTTGCGTTTTTGTTGCTGTTCAGTCGTCACTCGCGTCCGACTCTCGGCGACGCCATGGACTGCTGCACGCCAGGCCTGCCTGACCATCACCAGCTCCCAGAGCCTCCTCAAACTCAGGCCCGTTCAGTCGGTGACGCCACCCAGCCATCTCATCCTCTGGCGTCCCCTTCTCCTCCCGCCTTCAGTCCTTCCCGGCATCAGGATCTTTGTGTTTTAGAAGGTCAAAATTATTAAGGACTCTCTGTTCCATGGGTCTATTTTAAATTTTACTCTTTCTGGCTTATCACTGTAGGTGATTTGAGCACTTTTGCATTAGCATTTATTTATTTTTGTGAGCTGACTTCATCCTTAATCTAACAATTTTGGTTAGTTTGGTCATCACAGTCACAGATTTTGAAGAGGTTTTCACATATTAATGAAATTAACTCCTTCTCACACTACAAGTGTTACAAGTATTTCCCCTAGCTTTAAATTTTAGTTTGATTTACTGTTTTTTATACAGAAATTTATAATTTTAAATTAATTTTATCAATATATCAATTTATTTGCTTAGGAAGGCCTTCTTCATTCTCATTATTTTTAAAATTCCCATATTTTTCCTCTTTTATCAATTCATTTTTTGATGTTTGAATTTATGGTCTGTGTGGAATTTATTGTGAAGTAAAGTATGAGAAAGGAATCCAATTATTCCCTCAAGATGGCTATAACAAACGGTAACTATAATTTAATGACTCTTTTAACGACAACGGATTTCAAATAACTGCTTTTTATCCCCATTTTTATTTTGATCTGTGTCTTGACTTTCTTGTCTGTTCTACTAATCTGTTTTATCATTGCCAATACCAAACATTTTAACATTCTCTAGATTCATAATACATTTTAATATCTACATTTTCTAGAGCTTTATGATCCTATTATGTTTCTTTCCACTTCATCTCATCATGGTTTGGCACTATTTGTCTAATTTTGTGATTATCTTTGGGGCTTAATATAAAGTTAATTTTTATAAAATCACATAAATAATTGAAAAAAACTGTTTGCTGATGAAAATTTACATATATAGTTTGAGGTAAAAAATAAGAGCTAAACTGGTCATAGTGTCTGTTTCCTTATCTGTGTGTCTGGCTTTCTGACTGCTCATTCAAATCCTGAAAGAGGTGTGTAAAAGTCTCTATGATAGTAGATATGTCACATTTAGCAATCCACCAGCTTTTTAATTCAATGTAACGGTCACTTGGTACAAATGTGTTTATGCTACTTCATGGGTTGCATACTCCTTTGTCAATTCAGTTCAGTTCAGTTCAGTTCAGTCGCTCAGTCGTGTCCGACTCTCCGCGACCCCATGAATCACAGCACGCCAGGCCTCCCTGTCCATCACCAACTCCCGGAGTACACTCAAACTCATGTCCACAGAGTCGGTGATGCCATCCAGCCATCTCATTCTCCGTCGTCCCCTTCTCCTCCGGCCCTCAACCTTTCCCAGCATCAGATAACCAACCTCTAATCCAATTAATTTTTTCTTGACGTTCACTTCAGTATTGATAAAGTCATTTCTGTTTTCTTTCTTTTCACATCAGTTTGATATATTTTAATCTATTTAGTTCGGTCACTCAGTTGTGTCTGACTCTTTGCGACCCCATGGACTGCAGCATGCCAGGCCTCCCTGTCCATCACCAACTCCCGGAGCTTGCTCAAACTCATGTCCATCGAGTCAGTGATGCCATCCAACCATCTCATCCTCTGTCATCCCCTTCTCCTCCTGCCTTCAATCTTTCCCAGCATCAGGGTCTTTTCAAATGAGTCAGGTCTTCGCATCAGGTGGCCAAAGTATTGGAGCCTCAGCTTCAACATCAGTGCTTCCAATGAATATTCAGGACTAATTTCTTTTAGGATGGACTGGTTGGATCTCCTTGCTATCCACGGGACTCTCAAGAGTCTTCTCTAATACCACAGTTCAAAGGGATAATTCTTCGGCACTCAGCTTTCTTTATGGTCTAACTCTCATATCCATACACAACTACTGGAAAAAGCAAAGCTTTGACTAGACGGACTTTGGTCGGCAAAGTAATAACTCTGCTTTTTAATATGCTGTCTAGGTTGATCATAGTTTTTCTTCCAAGGAGCAAGTGTCTTTTAATTTCATGGCTGCAGTCACCATCTGCACTGATTTTGGAGCCCCCCCAAAATAAAGTTTGCCACCATTTCCATTGTTTCCTCATCTATCTGCCATGAAGTGATGGGACCAGATGCCATGATCTTAGTTTCCTGAATGTTGAGTTTTAAGCCAATTTTTCACTCTCCTCCTTTACTTTCATCAAGAGGCTCTTTAGTTTCTCTTCTCTTTCTGCCATAAGGGTGGTGTCATCTGTGTATCTGAGGTTATTGCTATTTCTCCTGGCAATCTTGATTCCAGCTTGTGCTTCATCTAGCCCGGCATTTTGCATGATGTACTCTGCATATAAGTTAAAAAAGCAGGGTGATAGTATACAGCCTTGATGTACTCCTTTTCCTATTTGGAACCAGTCTGTTGTTCCACGTCTGGTTCTAACTGTTGCTTCTTACCTGCATACAGATTTCTCAGGAGGCAGGTAAGGTGGTGTGGTATTCCCATCTCTTGAAGAATTTTCCACAGTTTGTTGTGATCCACATAGTCAAAGACTTTGGCATGGTCAATAAAGCAGATGTTTTTCTGGAACTCTCTTGCTTTTCGATGATCCAACGGATGTTGGCAATTTGATCACTGGTTCCTCTGTCTTTCCTAAATCCAACTTGAACATCTGAAAGTTCTTGGTTCATGTACTGTTGAAGCCTGGCTTGGAGAATTTTGAGCATTATTTTGCTAGTGTGTAAGATGAGTGCAATTGTGCAGTAGTTTGAACATTCTTTGGCACTGCCTTTCTTTGGAATTGGAATGAAAACTGACCTTTTCCAGTCCTGTGGCCACTGCTGAGTTTTCCAAATTTGCTGGCTTATTCAGTGAAGCACTTTCACAGCATTCATCTTTTTAGGATTTGAAATAGCTCAACTGGAATTCCATCACCTCCACTAGCTTTGTTTGTAGTGATGCTCCCTAAGGCCCACTTGACTTCGCATTCCAGGATGTCAAGAGTGAACATCAACATTTAGGAATCAGTGAACTAAAATGGATTGGAATGGGTGAATTTAACTCAGATGACCATTATATCTACTCCTGTGGGCAAGAATTGCTTAGAAGAAATGAAGTAGCTCTCATTTCTCAAGAGTCCAAAACGCAGTACTTGGATGCAATTTCACAAACGACAGAATGGTCTCTTCATTTCTAAGGCCAACCATTCAATATCAGAGTAATCCAAGTCTATGCCCCAACCAGTAGTGCTGAAGAAGCCGAAGTTGAACGGTCCTATGAAGACCTACAAGACCTTCTAGAACTAACACCCCCCAAAAGGTGTCCTTTTCATCATAGGGGACTGGAATGCAAAAGTGGGAAGTCAAGAAACACCTGGAGTAACAGGCAAATTTGGCCTTGGAGCACGAAATGAAGCAGGGCAAAGGCTAACAGAGTTTTGCCAAGAGAATGCACTGGTCACAGCAAACACTTTCTTCCAACAACACAAGAGAAGACTCTACACATGGACATCACCAGATGGTCAATAGTGAAATCAAGCTGATTATATTCTTTGCAGCCAAAGACGGAAACGCTCTATACAGTCAGCAAAAACAAGACTGGGAGCTGACTGTGGCTCAGATCATGAACTCCTTATTTTCAAATTCAGACTTAAATTGAAGAAAGTAGGGAAAAACAATAGATCATTCAGGTATGACCTAAATTTTAATCTATTCCTGAATGTTAATATGTCTGTCTGAATTGATTAAGGCATATCCTGTAAATGATATAGCTGGACTTCATTATGTTTAATGTCGGCTTTTAATGATCCATATTTCGTTTTCAAAGCCTGTTGTGGAGGTTAATCTTCCCCATGCAGGGCTCCAGGGCTGGGATGCCCAATGTGAGGCTCTAACCCCTCTCTCTTTACGAAGGAATCCAAGTTGTGATGTCCCCTCCTGCAGGTGAGGAGTCAGGGCATGGCTCTCTGCCCCTCCTACTCATCTTGGTGTGGTTTTTCTTTACACCCCTGGTTGTAGAAGAGTCATTCTATTGTCTTCAAGTCATTCTCATAGAGGGCTGTTCAATGCCCAACCGTGGTTTTGTTGGAGGAGAAGGAGGTTGTAGGAGGTGAGACTAGAGTCTTTCCAACCTGCTGTCTTGTGTCCTGTGAACTACAGTCAATCCTGATCGCATTCTTGATTCTGTTGTGTTTTCTTCAGTTTTGGCCATGCTCTGATATCCCCATATTTATTTATATTGTGCTGACTGCTTTCACCTTTCCACCAGCACATAAACTCCATGAGGGCAGAGACCTTTCCTGGTGTATTCATTGTGTGTCTTTGACTCAACAATGCCTGGCATGTCAGAGGGGATGAATGAATGTAGAAAAATATGAAACAGCAGAAGCTGCTTTTGGTCTTTCCAGGATTTCCATGTGATCAATTCTCCTTCCTCTATTTAATGCTCCAGGCTCCATCCTTCTGGTCTACCCCGAAGCCCTGGTGAGAAGCAAAGTAACCACAGACACACTCACTCATGTGCACACACACATGCTCTCACATACTTGCAAGAGGACAAATTCACGCACCAGTGTGTAGTTGATGGAATTCTGCCATGGAGGAAAGCGGAATTGTTTAGCTGATTTACTAAAGTTCACAGAACTTTCTGGAGTATTTGGTAACTCCTGATCTCAGTTTCACATCATTTAAATGATATGAAATATGATCCAATTCTTACTTCTGTTTACCGCCTAGTCACTGCCGAAGAGTACTGAACGCTGCTTTTGTTGTTTCTTCAGATATGACTCAACAGATAGCAAGATTATATTGTAAATGGATGTGTTCTTGTTAGAGATTTAGTTTAATATGACTCAGTTTGACCAACATAACAAGACTTTGGCAACACAAGTTACCCACAGAAATCTAATAACAATATTTAGGCCATTTTCTTCAGCTGTTTATCTGGAGCATGTGGTTAAGACTAGAAACCTGGACTCCCACATTAGTGTATTTGCTTTATCACAACTAGATTTTGCTTAAAGGACCAGAGTTGAAATGACAGGCTGTTATGACTCATGTTTTGTGATGAGAATGAGTTATTCTATTGCTACACAGCAGGTGTGCTGTCAATGCTGAACACATGCGTGGCTGAATATAAACAAACACCGAAAATAATTCAACAAACTATTAGTTATGCTTTACTTTTTTGATATTAAATCTTTCTGGAATGATTAGGGATCTCTCTGAAGAAATCAAAGAAAGAGATGAAAACTTTTGCTTTTGGATAAATACAAGTGATGTTTATAAAGTTTATAAATAAAGTTTACAAATATCAACTTTATGCTGAGTTTCTGTAAAGTCCTCATCATTTGTTAGCAGTCTACTCAACAAAACCAATTTGTTGCAGAGACCGCTGGTCAGGGAGTGTCAGAGCTGCACTACAGTCATTAGTGTTCTTCACCCGGCCCCCCAGGTCTTGTGCTCTGGGCCTGAGGGAAAATCATATTTGCTGGTGTCCTGGAGATGGTGCTGGGGCTTCCTAGGTGGTACAAATGGTAGAGAAGCTGCCTGCTGGTGCAGGAGATGCAAGCGACGCAGATTCAATCCCTAGGTCGGGAAGACCTCCTGGAGATCTGGAGTGGCAGCCCACTGCAGTATTCTTGCCTGGGACATCCCATGGACAGAGGAGCCTGTCAGGCCACAGGCCATGGGCTCACAGAGTCAGACATGACTGAGCACACACACACGGCGATGGGGCCACCCCTGTGACCACTTGTGGACAATGAGTGTGAGCAGGAATGACAATGACACATGCCACGGTTCAGCCAGCCCAATTTATCAGTGAGGCGAGACCCCCAGAGCTTCCCCTCCTGACGTGATTACCTGCAGTGTTCCTGATCACAGGTGCTGAGGGCCTGAGGGCAGGGTGGTGTGGAGGGCCCAGTTCAGAGCCAAGAATCGTGCGTTGATCAGGAACTGGAAATAAGTGTTTCTTGTCTGAGATACTGAGTCTGGGGGCTCTCAGTGCAGCAAAACCCAGCCCCTTCTGACCTATATGCAGAATTTCAGTAACCTGCTCCAAGGGGCACTGTTGCCTCATCTTTTACTTTGATGCTCCATCTGGGCCCAACCCTCTGGCCTATTTTCTATGGACCCCCAACAGCTTTGGACTCTACTTTTGCCTTTCCATTTGAATCCTACTGCCTTCAGATAAAACACAGCTGATGGGCTCACATAAAATACATATAACTTTTTTAGAACTAAGATTTGAGGGCTGGTTCATCTCGTCTCTCATTCCTTTCATCTATTCTTTCATAAAGCAAATGTGGAACACTTCTATGAGCCAGTGTTAACTACCAGGATAAAATGGCAAACAAAAATCATGGGAATTATATTCTGTTTGGAAAGACAAAAATGAATCAAACAATTGAGACTTCCCTGGTGGTCCAGTGCTTAAGAACCTGTCTGCCAACGCAGGGGACGTGAGTTTGATCCCTGATTTGGGAACAAAGATCACACATGCCGTGGGGAACTGAGCCTGTGCTGCAGCTACTGAGCCCACGCACAACCACTACTGAAGCTGCATGCTCCAGAGCCCGTGCTCCGCAACAGCGAAAAGCCCGTGGACTGCAACGAGAGAAAGCTCGCTTGCAGCAACAAAGAGCCCATGAGCCATAATGAAGACCCAGTGCAGCCAAAAAAAAGATGAATCAAATAATTAAACAAATAAACGGAATATTACAACAGTGATAAGTGCTATGCGGAGGACACACACACACTGTCCATCATCCGCCTGCTGAGCTATCATGTATATCCACCTGTCTCCCTTCCGCAATCTATCGTCCACCTACAGATACTGATAAAGCAAATGTGCAAAATGGTCATGACTGGAGAATGCTGGTATCTGGGAATGACAGTACACAGAGATTTTTGTATCATCTGCAGCTTTTCTCTCAGTATGAAATTCTGCCAAAATTAGAAGGCTTTTGCAAAGTACTGACTGGTGTGGTAGCATGTATCTTTACTGGCTAGAGTCATCTGGGTTATTAATCTCGGTTTGGTACTTGACTCAAACTCCTGGCCACATTACATTGTCTGGAACTGCCATCCACCTTTCTAGTCACCACCCCTGCAATCCCGTAGCCCACTCATGGTAGTGAGAGGAAAGAAAATTCATTTAAAACTGTGCTTTGTATTAAAACAAAATACAAATTAAAAACCACTACCTTTTTGGTTTCTTTCCTGTATTTAAAAATATGATATATAATAAATACTGAAAATCAAGAAAAGATATAAAAAGTCTAAAAAAAAAGGAAAATTACTCATAAGCACGAATCAGTTGGTGATCATGGCAACTAACATTTTGGCTCATTTCCCAAATTACACATTTTTGGTCTTCATTTGGCAGTATTCATCGTTTGCACATGTTAACAAGTGACCCTTAAACTCTACTGTTTAAAACAAGAAGCACTCCCCATCTCACACGGCATCTGGGTCAAGACTCTGGGATGATGGGTCTGGACCACAGTTCTCGGGCTGTAGCCAGGCTGCAGCCTCTGGACCTCTTTCCCAGAGCCACTGCTGGAGGTGTCAGCCCCTCACCAGGGAGACTCCGCACAGAGGTTCAGAACTGCTCACGCTGCACTGCAGGGAACTCAGCCTCCCCCAGGGAGTGATGGCAGGAGATAGGGTGAGAGACAGAGAGAGGAGGGAGGGAGGCCAAGACAGCTGCAGTCTTTTACGACCTAATCTTGGGAGTGACATACCATCACTTGTATTCTATTGCCCATAAGGCTTGCTCTGTACAGTGTGTGGGACAACCCCACAAGGGGTGAATGACTCCAGGAGGCAGGAAACATTGGGGTCATCTCGGATACTCTTCACCATAAAACACTCTTATTATTTCCTACAGCATTATTTCAATGAATTAATAGCATTTATTAACTTCATCAAATTATTGCATAGTAATAATAATATTTTGGAGAAGGAAATGGTAATCCACTCCAGTATTCTTGCCTGGAGAAACCCATGGACGGAGAAGCCTGGTAGGCTACAGTCCATGGGGTCGCAAAGAGTCGGACACGACTGAATGACTGAACGGAATGGAATAATAATATTTAATTGCATTCTACTGCTATGGGCCTTCAAACTCAAGCACAAATGGACATTAAAAAGTTATGAGGCTGCTATTTTACATATTTTAAATTGAAGTAAAGCTGATTTACAATGATGTGTTAATTTCTGCTGTACAGCAAAATGATTCAGTTATATATAAACACATACATTCTTCTTTAGATTCTTTTCCATTATGATTTATCCCTAGATACTGAATATACTGCCTTACAGTAGAATCTTGTTATCCATCCTATAAATAACAGTTTGCTCTTGCTAAGCCCAAACTCATAGTACTTCCCTCCTCCACCCCTCCCCCTTAGCAACCACAAGTCTGTTCTCTGTTTCTGTTTTATAGATAAGTTTATTTGCATCATATTTTAGATTCCACATATAAGAGATATCATATGGTATGAGGGCAACAGGGGATGAGATGGTTGGATGGCATCACCAATTCAATGGACTTGAACTTGGGCAAACTCTGGGAGGTAGTGGTGGACAGGGAGGCCTGGCGTGCTGCAGTCCATGGGGTTGCAAAGAGTCGGACATGACTTAGTGACTGAACAACAACAAAATATGGTATGATATCTCTTTCTGACTTACTTCACTTAGTATGACAATCTCTAGGTTCATCCATGTTACTGCAAATGACATTATTTCATTCTTTATTTTTATTTCATTCTTTGTTATGGCTGAGTAATATTCCATTGTATATATGTACCACTTCTTTATCCATTCATCTGTTGATGGATATTGAGGTTGTTTCCATGTCCTGGCTATTGCAAATAGTGCTGGAGTGAACACAGGGCTACATGCATCTTTTTGAATTACAGTTTTCTCTGTATATATGTCCAGATGTGGGGTTACTAGATCATATGGCAACCCTACTTTTAGTTCTCTGAGGCACCTCCATACTGTTCTCACAGTGGCTGTGCCAGCTTTCATTCCCAGTGAGGCCGTTACCTTAAAAAATGACACCAGAGATTCTCTGTCCATCCAAATAAGTACTGTTCTTTAAAGTGCTCACCTTGGGAACCTACTGGACTTGGACTGCAAGGAGATCAAACCAGTCAATCTTAAAGGAAATCAGTCCTGAATATTGATTGGAAGGACTGATGCTGAAGCTGAAACTCCAATGCTTTGGCCACCTGATGCGAATAACGGACTCATTGGAAAAGACCCTGATGCTGGGAAAGATTGAGGGCAGGAGGAGAAGGGGACAACAGAGGATGAGATGGTTGGATGGCATCACTGACTCGATGGACATGGGTTTGAGTAGGCTCTTGGAGTTGATGATGGACAGGGAGGCCTGATATGCTGCAGACCATGGGGTCACAAAGAGTCAGACACGACTGAGTGACTAAACTGAACTGAACTGGGAACCTATGGACTTATTCTGATGGTGCTGGTTGGGCTGTGGTCATAAACATGCCTGGCAGCTTTCTTCTGAAATGACAATCATAGTCTTGCAGCATTATTATTTTCAGTAACCTCGAAGGTGGTATGCGGTAGTTATGTTAGCAAGCAGAACATTCATTGGATTTATTCCTGTTCTGATGTTCAGTTTGTGATATCAAACCAGATGTACAGTCAAAAATGTTTTTGGCACTCAACTGCAACTTAACAAAATGATATTTCTTTGCAAAAATAAGTTGTCGTAAGAATGAAGTATATGCGGATGAACACTCACTCAGAGATTTTAGTGCTTTGGGCTTTGAATGTACCCCCATCCATACCACCTGCCCAGTGAGTGTCTTGAAACATTTTTTTAAAGTACAGTTCTTGGAATAAGTTCTAGTTTTACAGAAACTTACACCTGCCAACATCCAGTCTTATATTTACATTAGCTGTGAAGTTTGCTGGCAAAGGAAACTGTGGACTATAAGCACTGTTCAGTCAGAATGAAGTCTTGTTTGACTGTGCTTCTCCTCACACTGGGTACACAGGACATACCTAAGACACACTTGTTGAATTAATGACACCCGAAATTCTGGTGGTGTAAAAAAAAAAAAAGACACTTCAGCTAATAGTCCTTGCCTGGTGGTCTAAATCTTAAAACCAATCATGTTGACAACTAGTACCTGAGTGTCCTTTTTTAAACTCTATGCAGTGACATCATAGAATTTGCTCATTTTTCCTGAGTCTTGCAGTAACATTTGAGCTGAAGCAGACGACAGGCTGAAAGACATGGGCATTTCCCAAACAGCCCAAATACCCCAGACAAAAAGTAATCACCATCAAAACAAACCAATCACCCTAGTCAGGAACAGAATTTTTTAAAAGCTTGTATCCTACTCTAACTTTTGAAGTCGTGATGCGTATATTTATGTGTCTCCCACACTGGAACCATCGCAGTTGCTGGTTTTCTCTAAGACATCCGAGAAGTGTGTGTGAGCCGTGCACGTAATCACAGTCTTTTCAAACAACTGCTCGGAATGGGGTGGGGCGCTGGGGAAATAGTCAAATTGCTGCCATTTCCTGGAAAGCCAACGCTGTATCAACAGGTCTACTGTGGAGGAGAAAAACAACCCAATCTCAAGGCTGGAGTAAGTATTACTCTCATCACTCACGTTCTCACATAAAACTCTGTGGTTCCTGCCAAGCCCTCTACACAGACATGATATGACTTTCTGATGTACTTGGGTTCTTCCTAATTAAGTGATAACCTACACTTCCAGCAAGAATCGGGGCCGCTTCCGATGCTGAAACCCTGAGACCAGATCAATAAAGATAAAAACAGAACAAATTCTAATGAACAGAACAGAAACCCCCAAGGGGCTCTATAATGAAAGAAGGCGCTGGGTGCCATGGAAGAGAGTGGGCCCTGGTGGAACCCTGCAGGCTCCGTCCCCAACATGCAAACCAGCGGGACTCGTCTGACTTGTCTCTCTCTTAGAATATAACTTCGCATTTACACAAGTTGACAGAATAGAACAAGATAAGAACACCTAAGTGTCTAACAAAGCCTTCCAATATTTTTACATTTTCCCGTTTTCTCGCTTACTCATCCCCTCCCTCTCTACAAGCACATACACACACTCACACCCCACACTTTTTTCTGAACTGTTTCAAAGTAAGCTGGAGACGTGCTTTTTACCATAAGATACTGCAGCATCTTCAAATGAGAAAAGGATTTTTTTCTTACATGATGGGAACAATCATCAACACCTGGAAAAATGAATTGTGATGTGGACCTAATCTATGGATCTTACTCAAGTTCTGTCACTTATCTGACTGATGTCCTTTAGAGTAAAAGGGACGAAGTCCTGACCCGGGTCCACACAGGAGGGACGGCGGATGGTTCCCGTGTCCTAGCCTCCTTTAATCTGGAGCAGCTCTGCTCTCCCTCACGACCTTAACAACCCTGAAGAATACTTTGCAGGTGGCCCTCAGGTGGGGTCTGGTCAGGTTTGATGATGGTTTTCAGTGGAACTTCGTAAAAGGTGCGGTATGCCAAGAGGTTCCTGGTGCTGGCTGTCCCAGTGCTGGCTGTTAACCTGATCAGCGTTTGGAATCCTCCTGGCTGCTCTGTGCCATGAGGCGAGCTGACAGCTTGGAGAGCCTGGGTCTCACAGCTGGAGGGTGGCTGTGTGCTGGCTGCTCTCTGGCTGTCCCGTCCTAAGTCTTCCTGGAGGTGGGCACCCAGCCCCATCACCGGGCTCCTCTGCTGAAGCCTCTGAACAGCTTCATCCAATGGGAGATACCAACAACAGGTCCGAGTGGGGAGAAGAAGCTGGGGACACACCCCGGGGCCACTCATCGCTGTGCCTGTGGCAGGGGCCATATCCCCCCATGACTGCAGCCCCAGTTGCCCACTCTTCCGCCCTCTCAGCCCTGGGCAGGGGGTGGTCGGGGTGGCTTCCTGCTGCGGCCCATCCCCCTCATGCCTTTCTGGTGCCCCTTGCTGCCCACGACCCTAACAGCAGTCCTCTGTTAAAGAGACTTCATCTCTCAGACCCGATTGAATTCTGTCCTGCACTATGCCTCGCACTGGCCAGCTCTCACGCTGTGTGGGGTTTCTGGGGAACAGCCGCGGAAGAAGAGACCACTTTTAGAGAAGTGAGACCAGTGGTGTGACTCTCATCATTAAGAACAGGACTTCACTGGTGGTTCAGTGGATAGGAATCCACCTCCCAGGGCAGGGGACATGAGTTTGATCCCTGATGCAGGAAGATCCCACATGCCTTGGAGCATGTGTGCCACAAACACTGAGCCTGTGCTTTGGAGCCTAGGAGCCGCAACCACTGAACCGTGTGCTGTAGCTACTGAAGCCCACCCGCCCCGGAGCTGTGTGCCACAGCAAGAGAAGCCAGTGCAACGGGACGTCTGCACGCTGCACCTGGAGAGCCATCCCCACTCACCACCGCTGGAGAAAAGCCTGGGCAGCAACGAAGACCCCATGCAGCCAAAAATAAATACGTAAACAAATATATTTTGTTTAAAAAATAAAAGAAAATTTAGCCCAAAGGATTGTGTACCATAATGGCATATTTGAGTATATAACCACAAGTCCTGAGGGTACCCGGCATCTTTCCTCCGGGGAGTTAAAGGCTGGCGACGCAGGGTGGGTGAGACAATCCCAAGAGGCACGGCAGGGCCAGTCTCAGAATTAAACCTCATTAAATCTATCAATACAGACACAGAATTCTGGTACAAAGTCCTTAGGACGTACACTATCCTGTTCCTCCTTCAGCAGGATTTCACGACAAGCACCATCACCTCCCACAGGGTCTGTCCTGGGCACCACCCCTGGGGTGGGCGGAGTCACTCTCTGCTTTCCTCCAGGCTCCTTCCTCCCCCCAAGTCCCTTTCTTCTTTCTCAACACCTTCCACTGTTTAGTCCCTTACTTTCTGATGACTGACTTTCCCTGCTGATGTGTTAACTGACATTTAATGAAATGGCTGATGGTAATTTGAGATGCCACTTTACCCGGGGTTCTGAGTTCTAAGGAAGGCTCTAAAGCAAGGGGTTCCTCAATAGAGAACAGATTTGTGGTTGCCAAGGGCGGGGAGTTGGACAGACTCAGAGTTTGGCATTAGCAGACACAAATTATTACACAAGATGTGTAAACAAGGTTCCACTCTGGAGCACAGGGAACTATACTCAGTATCCTGAGATAGGGACTTCCCTGGTGGTCTAGCAGTAAGATTCCCACTCCCAGTGCAAGTGGCCCAGGTTCGATCCCTGATCAGGAAACTAGATTCCACATGCGGTAACTAGGAGTCTGCATGCCACAGCTGAAAAACACCACAAGCTGCAACTTAGCCCCAGCACAGCCGAATAAATAAAACACTTTAAAAATCCTGTGATCAACCATAATGGAAAAGAATATTATAAAGAGAATGTATATATGTGTATAACTGAATCACCTTGCTGTACAGCAGAAATTGACACAATATTGTAAATCAACTATACTTTAATAAAAAAAAAAAAGCAAGGAGCAGCTCCTACACTCAGAGAGATACGCTGGATGGTGCAACCATCAGAAGTCTGCCATCACATTCTGGGGTAAGGAGACCCCACCTGCGCCAGAGATAAGGAGCATCTGGGCACGGCTGTCAGAGGTATAGGGGACCTGGGGCAGACCTCCCTTGAGGCGGGGGGCTTCAGGGGGTAGAGAGGAACTGTCTGGTCCCTGCAGAGCTCCTCGCTTTTCTGTGAGGGCTTAGGGACTTGGGGGGTTGGCCTGGGAGGCGCCCTGACCCGTGTCTTCTTTCGGAGAACCACCGGACGGGTGATGATGGATGTCCCAGCGTCAGAGTGTTAGAATGGGGAGCCACAGCCCTACAAGCTGCTCAGAGTCAGGCACCTGTGACCACTTGGGAGGCCGCTCCCCAAACCCTGCTGACAGCTGGCTCTCCCCCAAGACCAACACAGAGAAGAGACACCTGGTCTTGTGACACACGCCCTTTGTAACGTGCAACCTCCCTGTTGGCTATGACAGGCAATTTCTCCCAGGTAGGTGCACGATGCGGATTCGTTGTGTTCAGCATCACTTTCCTGGAGTGGGCAGAGAAGGGTGCGGTCTCCGCCCTCCATGTGCCAGGAGACCGCTGCAGGGTAAGGGCAGAGGTGAAGACCCTCTCCTGGCTCCACAGACACAGGAGGGCAGAGCAGAGCCATGGCTGGCCTTGGAGCCCAGGCACCACACCCAGGTCTCCTGGGTACTGCATGGGGCATGAAACCATTACCATGGATGGAAGGGGGCTCTGGACTGTGCCTGGGAGAGGGGGGTGCTGCTTGCCTGTGAGAGCGCCCAGTCCTCCGCCCAGAGCCTGGACCCAGGGTACTGGAGATCTGAAATCAGGGCCTTTCCTGATGGCCCAAGCCCTGCAGTCCCTGCACTCACATGAACATCACACTCTGCAGAAAGCCCTCTTCACACAGGAGTATGAGGTACTCGCCTCTACCCGACTGCCCTGAACACAAGGCACAGCCTTCCCTCCTCGCCCCGCGCCCCCACACTGGCCCGGGGCACTGGTCAGCACGGCCTCGCTCCAGGCCGGAGCTCTGAGCCTATCAGGGCCTCCCCAGTATCATTTAGCAGTGCCTGGGGAACTGCTGCATTTCAGGATCCAGTCCTGCAAAGTTTCCGTCCCTTCCTCCCACGTCCCAGGTAAACTGTAAAGAATGGTGAGCACTAAAGGAAGATTTATTTCACAGAAGTCCAGCACCAAAGCGAGGAGGCTCAGGGCTCTGCTGTGTGGGGCTTTGGGAAATTAGGTTTAGATGATCTTTTACAAACTGCAGTTCACCTTCAAAGAGGCTGACTGCGATTTCCTGTCAGCTTTTTTAATTACCTGCCAGGCGGAATTCCTCCTCTCTCTGCTGAGGACTGATGCCCCCAGAGTGACCCTGAACAGGCTGGTGCAACAGCATTTACCAGCAACCAAAGTGCCTCAAGTTGGGGCAGGCAGCTGCCAGCCGGGTCTGAGAGTAAAGTGTCTGGGGGGCAACTGGACCATGTCAGGGGTTCTTTTGGGTCTGGGGTTTCCAGATCCACCCCTCAGTATCTCTCTCTAATGAACACACTCCATCTACCCGGGTGCGGGATGAGGCACGGTGCCCAGCAGAGGACGGCAGTCTGCCGCGGCGGGAGAAGGCGCAGGGGCGGATCGGGGTCACAGGGAACCCGGGCCGCCCTGGGCTCAGCCCACCGTCCCGACCACGAGTGCCCGTAGCAGTCGGGGTCCCCCCGTGGGTGCGTGTTCCTGGGGCTCAGAGTTTATCTGGCTCACGGAGATGCCACCGGACCAGGAGGAACAGAGCAGGAGAAAGGGGAGCAGACAGAGCAGAGGTGTGCTCAGGGAGGTGGGGACAGCAGGTGAGGAGAGGGACCAGCGTCCGGAGAAGCGCCTCCTGGGCACGAGTGCCTCTGCAAGTAGGGGCAAGCCGGGGGGAAGTCTGGTGACACATCCCTTCCTCCCTCATCTCTTGCTCAGAGGAGTTTCTGGGGTTTTCCTCCGGGAGGACAGATCTGTGTCCCATCACCCCACCTGCTCCTCGAGGGGCCGTGTGCCCTTCTGCATCATGCCCTGCCACCCGCCTCTCTCCACAGAGGGCGTGGAGGGCACCAGGCGGGTGTCAACAACTGGACGGACGCGAGGCCTCCGACGGCCCCGGACGCCCGCTGCCTGTGCTGCCTGCCGCTGGCCTCCGAGCCGCAGCTGCAGGACGCGCCTCTGCTCCCCAGCCAGCCCGGGCGCCGCCCCCAGAGCCGCCCGCCCACCTCTGGACGCCTCTGCATCACTACCGCATGGATGCTGCGCTTGTCCCTCTCTTCATTTTCTACTGAGACAGTCGTTAGTTCCGAGTCTGGGACCATATCTCTGGTAAACGTCCTCGCAGGATGTCCACTGCAGGAAGTACGGAGGCGTGGGGTGGGGACTGTCCCTCAGTGAGTGTGCCCTGAGTGTGCACACATCGGGCGAGGAGACCCCTGCTCGGAAGGCGAGGGGGCCGAGGAGGAGTGCGGACAGGCAGGGAGACTCAGCCAGAGTCGCCCCTTCCACCCCCACCCCCGCCTGCGGCGGTGCCACGCCTCGCACCTGCCCTGGGAGAGGGTGGAGTGTGCGTGTTTCACAGCTGCCGGCAAACACGGCCTCCTTGAAACCTCTGTCTCAGCCTTGTCTTTGCGCATCTGAGCCGCCCTCTTGGGCTTGGTCCCGGCAGGAGTGGCTGGGGGACACTTGTGCTGCTGGGCCCGGGGGCCTGCTGGGGGAGGCAACGAGCGGACATCAGCGTGGGGGGTGTTCTCCACCTCGTCACCTCCCCACAGCTCAGGTCAGAGGCTACCCAGTCACCCCCTCCCCTCCGTCCGCCCAGGGATGGAGAGATCCAGAAGGCTTTCTCTGTAATGTTTTATTTCTGAAAAGAGGTAAGACAAGCAGCAGGGGGTCTTTGGGGTGGGGTGTGTCTTCCCCTTACAGGGAACAGTTTGAAAACAACTGGCTACAACAGGTCTCTCTGAGGTGCCAGGCAGGACACCAGCCTCCAGGGCCTTACCTGAATTCTGGCCTCTTGTCTCCCATGAATCATGCAGGTCACACCAATCACAGGAGTCTGAGCAAAGGCCTGGAGATGGTGAGGGACAGGGAAGCTCGGCCTGCTGTAGTCCCTGGGGTTGCAGAGAGTCGGACACGACTGAGTGACACCACCACCACCCACTGATCATAGGAGGCTGTGGGGAGGGTACAGCACACACGAGCCCCGAGCGTGGTTCCTGTCGTGGAACACGAGCCCCCAGAACGAGGGCTGCGAGTCCACCTTGGTGTAGGATTTCAAGTAATCTGCTCTTTGCTGTCTAGAGCTCTGAAGGGTCTTCCAGCTTAAATCCTGTTCTGTGACTTGGCTTGAGCCTGTAGTGCAGGGCGGGGTGAAGCTCCTATTTAAAGCAGGATGGGAAGGTCAGTTTTGAAAAGCTCAAAGGACAGAAAAAAAAAAACAAACCCACAAGCTTCAGTTTTTCTTAAAAATAAGGCCCTCTTCCCCAGGGAGGGGAGACGTCTGACCCTCCTCCCCATCGTTCCGTGTTGTGGGGAGAGCACGTACGTGACTAAGCGAGTGAGTGAGCGTGTGTGTCTGCGTGTCTCCAGACTCCTCTCTAACTGACCTGGGGATGCTGGTCTGTGGTCCACTCTGCCCTTCTGAAAACAAACCCCTCCCAGGTAAATACCCTGGGAACAGGTGCTTACGTCTGCTTCATCTGCTTCTTGCTTGTGCTGGAGGACGGTGACAGCTGGGAACTATAAAGAAAGAAATCTAAGAACAGACAGAACTAGATCAACCTAACTTCACTTTTTCTAAACAGATGGACAGTCCTCGAAACTGAGGCTGTGGAGACCTGGTTTATTTATTTCAACTACCGTGTGTCTATTTAAAAAAGAGACTCATAAAGAAAACTCATAATGGATAAATAAAGCAAGATTTATGGCCCCCAAATATGTGAGGATATCCCAGATAAGATTAATATTTTGTTTCTGAAAAATGTCTTCTTATCACGCAGTGTTGCATTGTTTGTGTTTGTTTATTTGAAAGTTCATATCTTGGAACATTAGTCACTATCTTTTAGCATAAAAGATAAGAAAAGCTTGGGAGTTACAGTCTTGGCAAAAACAAGGGGAAGAGGGACAGGCTTGTTGTAGAAAACACTGCCTTATAAATAACTGAGCTGCAAAATTTCTCGAAACTAGAGAAATACTATAGATGGAGTTTCATGTTTTATGAAACACCAGTGAGAAAATTATTTAATGAAAGTGCTCAAACATATAAGAGTATAATGTTTTTCAGGACTTCATTAAAAATTTTTACTTCTCACTTCTTGGGTTATCTAATTTTATCTTTCCTTTTCTGTGATGCTTTCTGTCTCCTAAAAGGTAGGACTAGCTTGTCTCCTGTTTATGAAGATGACCCCTGGGTTGAAGTTCAAGGACACACTGAGCGTCTGCCCACAGGGCTGCTTGCTGGTGTACAGACGGTCGGGCTGGAGGCTGACTGGCTTGTGACTCTGGGCGAGAAGCCACTGCTCCTCTTCCATAATTTGTTCCCTAGGAACGAGATTAGAGCTAACGAACTTATTCATTAAAAAGCACTTGAGTAGCCCCCAAATGAAAAGATGCTAATGCAGCAAATCACTGAAAAAGAGAATTCCTTGATCCTGTACTTGTTTTAGTCAAAGAATGATAAAAGACGGATGTGGCAGCTGGATTCTGTTCTGCACTATAGTACAGCTCTAGGCTGATTGCTGGGGCCCCCAAGAGATACCGATGGGTGCCCACAGATCCAGCAATGACGGCTCATTCTGGCGGAGGTTTCTGCTCTCCTGGCCCACACTCCACTGGCAGAACCCCAGTCCCAGGCGTTCTCAGACAACGGAGGGCGCTGTGATCTAACAGTTTTCAATGCTCAGTGATAACTTGTACTCCAGGGCAACTGTCACCGTGCAAAGTCAGGGTAATTCATGAGCATGAAACAGAAGAGGAATAAACAGACAGGGTTTGCTCATCTTTTCCCGCGTGGCCTCTGGAAGCCAAGAGTTCCCACCCACGCAGTGAACATCCCGTCTCGCCCTGATGCAAGTCAAACGTCATGAGAGCAAACTAAAAGCAGATAATTACTGAATGTGCTGACTGTACTTTGCAGGTGTGATGGCTGTTGAAGGTCTTTTTGCACAATTCCATCAGCCGTTGCCTTGGGTTTTGGTTCCTTTATTTCCTGCCTGGCCCCTGAAATGGCCTTGTGCTTGGAATTCTGTCTCCACAGCTCTCCCCTCTGTCCTCTGCACTCTGCTGGAGTGATCTTCACAAACACAAGCTGGACCTAGACCCACTGTACTGAAAATTCTGTACCGGCCCCTCATCACCAGACTAATACCCAGCTTTCTTAAGGAGGTGTCCAGTGAGGATTGGTCTTTATTTTGCTTGAACTTGGAGCACGTAATTGGGAGGGTTGCCAGCAGCTTTTGGTGGTAGAGTGTTTTTGTTTGTTTGCTCGTTCTTGCTTTCTAGGAGGAGAGACTGCAGTTTATCTCTGGGAAATCCCTTTGTTCTGAGCGACCATTGTGGCAGTGACGTTTGGTCATGTGGAGGTAACAGAAGAAGTAGCAAGGACTCAAATGTTACCCCTGTGGCTGGAACTGATGAGACGCCACAAGAGAAAATGCTGCAGAGTGAGGTGTTAAATGGCCTATTTAATCAGGTAATACGCACGACTAAAATTTACTGAGCCAAATCCTGCGCGCCAGGCACTCTCCTAAGCTTTTAGTATTCATTAATTTAGCACCCATAATAACCCTTTTATCATCCCTTGCTGATGAAACAGAGACACAGAAAGACTCAAGAACGTAACTGGGATTTCGGTCCAAGTGGAATAACGCTGGAGCCCACACTGGTGAGCACGGTCTGTGTCTTATCCTCTTACGTTAGGGGGCGGGGCCCCTGCAGAGTCCATGACACCCTCCGCTCCTCCCTTTTGGGTATCCCACGGGTACTGTCTCTGAGCGTTTGCACGTGAGAAGTGAGGCCTGCAGCTTGAGCACGGCTGGAGAAATATGCTGTCTGAGCCACTCTGGGAGAAGGACTCAGAGAAGTGCAGTGCAGCGCATATGGGACCCTGGTATCCTCTGCTGGTGGTCCTTAAAATCAATCAGGTATTCAGGAGTGTCCTGTGGACACCATTTTGGGTCTCATTTGATTCATCTTATTCCAAATAAAAGGTGGGGTTTTATGTGGAAGGGTTGACTGTCTCTACTGTCAATTGTTCCGGGGAAGATAATCCAAAAACAGGCATTTGAACTGTTAGAGAAACATTCTATATTAATATTTCGGGTGCTCACAGAGCTGGACTTTGACTGCTATGTGGGCTTCGGAGGCATCCCTATGATGGAGGGTAAACTAGCCTGAAAACTCAGCAGGGACTTAAGTGTTGGCATCAGCTGTTCTAAGTAAATCTGCTCACCAGACCTGCAGTAACGCCTTCAGAAGGGCCATGGTTTGGTATGAAGACACTCCTCAAGGCCCGAGAGGGGTTGGCAAGGGCCTCACCTGTGCGCCCTTCTCCTTCCCTGCTGGTCCCCATGTGACACCTGGGATTTCCACCCAGCTCAGCATGGTCTTCCAGGCTCCATGGTATTCCTCAAGCTGGACATGGAGCTGTTCGGTAAATTTAATGTCAACTTGGATAGGTCACAGTACCCAGACACTTGGTCAGATGGCAGTTTCAAGTCACTGTGGACGTATTTTTTTTAAAACTGAATTTACATCTAAGTCAGCAGACTCTGAGTAAAACGGATTATCCTCCATAACATGGAGGGCTTGGTCTAATCAGCTGAAGGCCCAGGGGCAAAGACTCAGGTCTTCTGAGGAAGAGGGATCCTGCCTTCAGACGAGAGCAGACAACACTGCCCCAGGCCTCTGTCTGCTGACCTGACCTGCTCCTCAACGCCCCCAGTCAGTTTCTGAAACAAATCTCTCTCCACACTCACATCCTTTGGTTCTGTTCCTGTGGCGAACTCTGAGTAACGCGGAGGCCCTGACTGTGTGCACACAGGGTGCTGGAGAGCACTACAGAACCGCTCATCCCTGCGAACAGCCCCAGGGAGGGATACGCTGCGGCCCCTGTCCCAGTGGGAGCGTCCCAGTCCTGTCCTCTTACACCTCAGTGTGGAGTCGGCTCTGGGGGAGAGGCCCTGGGGTGCCCTCCCACAGAGAACACCCGGGTCTCAGACAGACGGCACGACCCCCTGGATTCCTGTGGTCACAAGGTCCCAGCCCCCAGCGCCAGCCCAGCTACAGACCTGGGGTGAAGACAACAGAGAATGGGGAATGACCTTGGGCGGCTTCTGGGCAGAACCAGGGACACCTATACACATGGTGCATACGTCTGCAGTGCGTACATCAGCTGTGACCCCAGGGGCCTACACATGTGGTGCGTACGTCGGCTGTGACCCCAGGGGCCTATGCGCACCGTGCGTACCTCTGCTGTGACCGCAGGGGCCTACACATGTGGTGCGTACGTCGGCTGTGACGCCAGGGGCCTACGCGCGCCGTGGGTACGTCTGCTGTGACCCCAGGGGCCTACGCGCACCGTGCGTACCTCTGCTGTGACCGCAGGGGCCTACACATGTGGTGCAGAAGTCGGCTGTGACCGCAGGGGCCTCACCTGCTTCAGCACTCGTCTCCTTGGGGACAGAGCACACATTCAAGGGCAGTGGAGCCTCATTAAACCTGACCCTCAGGGCTTCTCCTCCCACAACAAGGGCGCAGACCCCCTCCCCCAACAGGGCTGTGACAGCCACTGAGGGAAGAAGAGGCCCCCAAACACCCAGTGAGGCTTGGTCACCACCACACCAGCCACACACTTATCAAGCGGGTAATGACCAGAACACGCTGAGAAAAGACAAGTACAGCCCTCACCTCAAAAATACTGGGCTTGCTTAGTCTACACAGGGATTCGGGATTTGCCCACATAAATACTGCCGTCAAGACCACAGCAGACAACTGCTTCTCTTAAATTCACAGAGACAGAGATTTAAGTAAAATATAAGTACAGAGGAACTATTCCCAATTAAAAGAACAGAAACCCCTTAAAAGAACAAATGATGAAACAGACCTCTCCAGTCCACCAGACGCTGACTTCAAAATGGAGGCAATAACAATGATGAAGGAATTAAGAACGATTATTAATAGAAATACAGATTACTGTAACAAGGAACTCGAAGCTACAAAGAGGAACCAATCAAAATTAGACAACTTCATTGCCAAGATGAAAACAAGCTACAAGCAGTGAACAGAAGACTAAATAATGCAGGAGAAAAAATAAGTGATCAGGAAGACAGAATAATGGAAATCAATCAATCAGACAGTAGACAGATAAATGAAAAAAAATGGAAGCAACACACAAGATCTATAGGATCATATAAAGTGTGCCAATCTATACATAATGGAGGTTCTTGAAGGAGAAGAAAGAAAAATGAGACCATATTTCTTAAAAAACATATTTGAAGAACTTATGGCTAAAAAACTTCCCAAACATAAAGCAAGAAACAGATAACCAGGTACAGAAGCACAGAGGGTCCCAAGCAAGATGAACCCACACAGATCCACACTAAGACGTGAAAGTGAAGTAAAGTGCAAGTCCCTCAGTCGTGTATGACTTCCTGTGACCCTGTGAACTATATAGTCCATGGAATTCTCCAGGCCAGAATATCGGAGTGAGTAGCCTTTCTTTTCTCCAGGGGATTTTCCCAACCCAGGGATTGAACTGGTGTCTCCTGCACTGCAGGCAGATTCTTTACCAGCTGAGTCACAAGGGAAGCCCAAGAATACTGGAGTGGGTAGCCTATCCCTTCTCCAGTGGATCTTTCTGAAGCAGGAATTGAACTGAGGTCACCTGCATTGCAGGCATATTCTTTACCAACTGAGCTTTCAGGATACACTGAAATATAGTATAGTTAAAATGGAAAGAGTTAAAGAGAGGATTCTAAAGGCAGCAAGAGAAAAACAGAGAGTCAGTTACAAGGGAACCCCCCATAAGGCCATCAACTGATTTCTCTACACAAACATTGTAGGCCAGAGAGAGTGGCCATGTATATTCAGAGTTCTGAAAGCGAAAAACCTGCAACCTAGAATACTCTACCCAGCAAGATTATCACTGAGAACAGAAGGAGAGACTAAGAATTTCTCAAACAAGAAAAAACTAAAAGAATATAGCAATACCAAACCCATCCTAAAAGAAATACTGAAAGGTCTTCTCTAAACAGAAAAGAAATAAGATTCTATAGAAGAGGGAGAATCACAATAGGAAAGGAAAATTTATAAAACGATTGAGAATCACTTAAATAAGTCAGTATATAGATTTAAAAACAACCAAAAAATTGATGAGAGATTATAATTAACAGCAAAGGATAAACATGAAGATGTAAAATAGGACATTAAAATCACAAAATGTGGGGGGAGGGGAGTTAAAAATGTAGACCTTTTAGAACGTGTTTGAACCTATATGACTGCCAGTCTACAATAAGCAGATATACTTATGGGTTAACATTCTTGAAAACCAGGGTGACCACAAATCAAAAACATACAGCAGACTCACAAAACCCCAAAATAAAGGAACACAAGCATAATACCAAACAAAATCATCAAACCATAAAAGGAAAAACAAGTAATCCTAAAATTCACATGGCACACCAAAAGATACAGAATTGCCAAAGCAATTCTAAGGAAAAAGAGCAAAGCAGGAGGCGTAACCCTCCAGTTTCCCAGACTTCAAACAATACTACAAAGCTGTGATAATCAAAGCAGTATGGCACTAGCACAAAACCAAATATACAGATCAATGGAACAGAACAGAGAGCCCAGAAATAAACTCATACACTAGTGATAAATTAATCTGTGACAGAGGAGGCAAGAACATAAAAATGTAGAAGAGACAGTTTCTTCCGCAAGTGGTGCTGAGAAAGCTGGACAGCTGCATATAAATCAATGAAATTAGAACACACCCTTACAGGATACACAAAAATAAACCCAGAATGACTGAAAGACTTACATATAAGAAAAGACACCATAAAATTCTTAGACAAAACACAGACAAAACATTCTGACATAACTGTAACAATATTTTCTTAGTCTCCCACAAAAAAAGAAGGCAAAAATAAATTGGAACCTAATCAAAAGATTTTGCACAACAAAATGAAATGATAACCTATGAATTGGCAGAAAATATCTGCAAATTATGTGATGGACAAGGGATTAATTTCCAAAATATACAAAAGCTCATACAACTTAATGTCAAAAAAACTCCAACCCAATTTTTAAAAAATGAGCATAAGACCTAAATAGATATTTCTTCAAAGACAATCAGATAGCCAACAGGCACATGAAAAGATGCTCAGTCAGTCAGTTCAGTTGCTCAGTCATGTCCGTCTCTTTGCCACCCCACGGACTGCACCATGACAGGCTTCCCTGTCCATCACCAACTCCTGGAGTTTACTCAAACTCATTTCCACTGAGTTGGTGATGCGATCCAACCATCTCATTCTCTGTTGTCCCCTTCTCTTCCTGCCTTCAATCCTTGCCAGCATCAGGATCTTTTCCAGTGAGTCAGTTCTTTGCATCAGGTGGCCGAAGTATTGGAGTTTCAGCTTCAACATCAGTCCTTCCAATGAACACCCAGGACTGATCTCCTTTAGGATGGGCTGGTTGGATCTTTTTGCCGTCCAAGGGACTCTCAAGAGTCTTCTCCAACACCACAGTTCAAAAGCATCAATTCTTTGGTGCTCAGCTTTCTTTATAGTCCAACTCTCACATACATACATGACCACTGGAAAAACCATAGCCTTGACTAGACAGACCTTTGTTGGCAAAGTAATGTCTCTGCTTTTTAACATGCTGTCTAGGTTGGTCATAACTTTTCTTCTAAGGAGTCTTTTTATTTCATGGCTGCAGTCACCATCTGCAGTGATTTTGGAGCCCAAGAAAATAAAGTCTGCCACTGTTTTCACTGTTTCTCCATCTATTTGCCATGAAGTGACGGGACTGGATGCCATGATCTTAGTTTTCTGAATGTTGAGCTTTAAGCCAACTTTTTCACTCTCCTCTTTCACTTTCATCAAGAGGCTCTTTAGTTCTTCTTCACTTTCTGCCATAAGGGTGGTGTCATCTTCATATCTGAGGTTATTTCTATTTCTCCCAGCAATCTGATTCCAGCTTGTGCTTCATCCAGCCCACTGTTTCTCATGATGTACTCTGCATATAAGTTAAATAAGCATGGTGACAATATACAGCCTTGATGTACTCCTTTTCCTACTTGGAACCAGTCAGAAAGGATGCTCAACATCACTAATTATTAGAGATAAGCAAATCAAATCCACAAGGAAGTATCACCTCAAACCAGTCAGAATGGCTATCATCAAAAAGTCTACAAATAATAAATGCTAGAGAGGATGTGGCAAAAAGAGAACCCTCCTATACTGTTTGTGGGAATGTCAACTTGTGCAGCTGCTCTGGAGAAGAGTATGGAGATTCCTTAAAAATCTAAAAACAGAACTGCTGTATTTTGTCTCACTAATGGGTGCATATTGGGAAAAGACAAAAAACTCTATTTCTGAAAGATACATGCACCCTGTGTTCACAGCAGCGCTATTCACAGTAGCCGAGACACAGAAGCAACCGAGACGTCCAACAGCAGATGGATGGATAAAGCAGATGTGGCACACAGACACAGAGGAATAGCTGCTGCTCCTGCTCAGTTGCTCAGTCATGCCCCACGCTTCACAACCCCAAGGACTCTAGCATACCAGGCTCCTCTGTCCTCCACTTAGCCATAAAAAAGAATGAAATAATGCTATTTGCAGCAACATGGATAGACCTAGAGATTATCACACTAAGTGAAGTAAATCAGATAAAGACAGATACCATATGCTATCACTGAAATGTGGAATCTAAAAAATAATACAAATGAACTTATGTATAAAGCAGAAGTAAACTCAGACCCGGAAAACAAACTTACAGTTACCAAAGTTGAGAGGGGCAGGGAGGGATAATTTAGGAGTTTGGGATTAACAGATACACACTACTATATATAAAAGAGATAAACACTAAGGATTTACTGCATAGCACAGGGAATAATATTCAATATTTTTTTATTATCTACAGTAGGAAGGAATCTGAAAAATATATAACTCAATCAGTTTGCTGCATACCTGAAACTAACACAACACTTTAAATCAACTATACTTCAGTTTTTTTTTTAAAGCATTTATTAAACATTCCTCCTTCTCCCAAAATAACTTTTGTCCAGCTCCCAGCATCAGGACTTTTCCATTGTACTTTTTCTTCTTACAGTTGGGGTCCACAAATTACTAAAAGCATACAGAATTTATTTGTGGCAATGTTTGTTACAAAGAACTAACAACTCAAAAGAAATCCTATTTTCCAGGAGTCTCTCCATGGAAACAGTGCTTGATGATATGCATTTGATTAAATGATCTCAGGACATTTCGGTCACCCCACTGGCAGCTCACTCCCAGGGCTCTGGGGTGGTGATCCTTTTGTTCTTTGGACGCTTTCGCTAAAGGTTCACGGATTGCCTCTCACATGTCAGGCACTGTTTAGGTGCTGGGATACCACAGGGAACAAGGCACAAAAATCCCTACTGTCACGAAGACTGAATTTATAGGGGGGAACAGACAATAAATAAGATTAAATAAAAATATCAGAATATTAATAAGAATATTATTAATTATAAGACTCATTAATATTAATACCAATATCAAAATAAGAATGAAGGATTCTTGTACAGTTATGCAGTCTGTGCACTGCACAAGGGTCCCGTGTCTGAGGGAGTGTGGTGACATGGCACACATCATGGCTTTATATGCTCATTCTCACATCAGTTTGGCAGATGGAAACTGCTTTGCGGAGAAGGACGTCTTTCTCTAACTTACACAAAGACACTGTCTGGGCCAGCGGGGACCCTACCAGCAAAGAGTGAGCCTGTTAGAAGCTACTGCAGACATCCGGGTAAGACCTGCTGGTGGCTAGGATTAGGAGAGTGGCTGTGGAAATGGGGGAAAGTCTGAGGTTTAATTCTGTATGTATTTTGAAACCAGAGCTGGAAGATTTGCTACAGACCAGATGTGGGCTGTGAGGTGAGATGGCCACCGAGGCTTTTGTCCTAAGCTTCCGGAAGAACTGAGCTGCCCTCAACTGGGAGGGGAGAGTTCAGAAGGAGCTGGGCTGGAGGCAAGGTCAGCAGCAGTGCACTGGACACGGGCACTGGTGACGGGGGTGTGAGCGCAACAGACGCCCAGACTCAAGATACACAGTGCACTTTTTATAAGAGATACTGTGAGCCATCACTGGCCTCGTAAAGGCTGTGATTTCTACCCAATGTTTGCAGCGAGTTCCTCCCCATCTTACAGTTCTCTGCCTTTTCATGTAAACTGAACTGCATTGGTTTTCACTTGCAATTCTGCCCCTAAAAAGCTCACAAAGTACTGTGAACAAATTATGATCGGAAACGCTGCTCTTAAAATATGATGACTGAGTCCAATTTTTAAAAAATTATCTTCAGAGAGAAGAGTAGAGAGAGGAGCTGTCTCCCTGATAGCCATTGAATTCTTCTCAGATATAATTTGTATTTTTTATTTTAAAATATTTTAGTTTTTATTAATTTTCATTGGAGTATAGTTGCCTTACAACGTTGTGTTAGTCTCTCCTGTGCAGCAAAGTGACTCACCTCATCTGTACGTACACATGTATCCCCTCTTTTTTAGATTTTCTTCCCATTAGGTCACCAGAGGGCACTGACTGGAGATCCCTGTGCTGTGCAGCGGGTTCTCATCAGTTACCCATTTTACACAGAACAGTGTGTGTGTGTCAGTCCCAATCTCCAGTCTGTTCCGCTCCGCCTGTCCCCCTTTGCTAGCCATAAGCTTGTTCTCTACATCTGTTGACCATATCTGCTTTGCATATAAGTCCATTTAAACCATTTTTCTAGATCCGCATATAAGCACTATTATTCAATATTTTTCTTTTTTGACTTCACTCACTCTCAGAGGGAATTTAAATTTGACCACATGTGATCACTCCTTTGGAGCTATTTTTCACGGCAAGAATAAAGGACCCTGCGGGCAGTATATGCTGCTATAAGTTACCACATGGATCTCTCTAGTGTCAATTTTGGGAGTACGTAAAACCGGGAAAACAAGACTAGACAGAGCAAAACAGAACTCTAACAACCAAAGGAATCTATTGCTCGCATCTGTCAGTGAAAGACCTGTGAGGAACGGCGGCAATTGGCAGGAATCAGCTGAAGGCACGCAGGCCAGCCCACTCCCGTGCTCCCCAAGCGCGTCTTGCGGAACGGCAGCCCCTGCTCACAGCTGGAGTCTGTGTGTCAAACGCTTTCTGAAGGCCGCTCTCTCTGATTCCAGAACTACTCACAGTTGTGCAGTGTTTTCACCCTTCAGCCCACCACCTGGCACCCTCACGGGCAGTCAGGGAAGAGCAGGGCTGTGGGCGGCTGGCCGAGGTCCAGGACTGCCAGCTCCACGGGCTCAGGCCTTCCGCACAACCGGCAAGATACCAGAGTCGACCGCTGTAACAAAAGGGGTCCTGTCGGCCTCCGTTTTTACAAGTCCAAGTGTTCCTGTGCTGACAGTGTGAGTTCTAATTGGCAGTTCGTTGCCCCTTTAGTTATATAATATGTATTTGAGTAGCTTTTTATTAGTTGACTTTCTGGAAAAACAGTTTTATTTAGATACAAATTCACATAGCATACAATTTAGCTGTTTAAAGTGTAAAATTCTATGTTCTTTAGCATATTCACAGGGTTATTTAATCATCACCAAAACTGAATTTTAGAGCATTTTTATCTCCCTTAGAAGAAATTCCATACCCACTGCGTTCACTCCCCGTCCTGCTTTCTCCCCATCAGCCATCACTCATCTACCGTCTGTTTCTGCGAATTCACCTCTTGGACACTTCACACAAATGGCACCATATGACACATGATCTGTGGTCACTAGCTTTTTTCAGTTCACAGCAAGCTTTCCAGGTTACCCTTGCAGCGTTTCTTGGTACTTCATTCTATTGCCTAATATCCCATTGCAGGAGTACTGCACAGGTGACCCACCTGTGTGTGCACGTCTGACTGAGGGATAGCTGGCTGCTTCCACTCTGTGGTGTGAGCAATGTTACTATCGATGTTCATGGACACGCTTCTGGGTGGATGCACGTTTCATTTCTCTCGAGTTGATGCCCAGGAGTAGAACTGCTGAGTCACAGGGAAACTGAACTTTTTGAAGAACTGCCAAATTATTTTCCAAAGTGCAAGCTGGCTTTAACACAACCTGCACCTACTGCCCTTCCCTTTCAGACTTTTTGTAGGAATGTGTACATTTCCAGGCATCGCACTGCTGTTACATGCACACAAACACTTTGCACAACTGTCACCTCAGTCCTGTGTTGAATACACTACGGTAACACTGGTCGTTTCTCTCAGTTAAATGAATTTCTAGAGGACTACGTCGTTTTTCTGGGACTGCACAACATTAATGCAGCTTAAAATTTTTAAATTTGAATTTATTTTTATTTATTTGCCTTTTGAATAGGTACTAGAATCCCATGGTTCAAAATTCCAGGGCCCAGTAAGACAACTGGAGTTGTGTCTCGCCCACTTTCCATCTCTGGGGGAAGCAGGATTGTTGTCTACTTCTTAGGTAGTCTTCCAAGGCATTTTAACGCAATTTTAACTTGAAAAAGCTAAACAACAAAAGTATGTGGAACTCTAGGATTTAGTCAGAACAGCATAACCTCAGTGGTGGCTTGTTTCAGAGTTGAATAGCAATAAAGAGCTCGAGTTTAATGATTGCCTTACATAGCTCAAGGAAAATTTTGCCCCAGGAGCCAACCGTTGATCTGGTTATTATTTCACTTTGTCTACATTCCAGAGACTACGCGGCTCACTTTATCGTCTCGAACTCCACCTCTGCCTCACATGCTTCGCCCTGTGGAGATCATCCTCGGAGACCTCCAGGCTGCCTCCTGCCCGACCCCGAGTCACACTGCACACCCGCCCTCTCCGACTGCCTCTCAGTCCTGAGCACGAGTCCTTTCCACCCCAGCGCCTTGGACCTACACATTCCTCCCTTCGTCAGGAAGATTTCCCTCTGTCCTTCTCCCCTCTAGGCCCTAGCTGGAGTGGCGTCTTCTCTGGCCATCTGAGCTACAGCTGGCCTCTTCTTTCTCCCATGCATTCCACAGGTCACTTCATTCAGGGCACTTACTACAGTACTTCTTTACTGACTGGTTCACTGTGTGGAATCAGCTATTCCCAAATATCTACGTGTGAAACAGGATAGGTAATCTAGAGTCCAACTCTGTTCTTGTATGGCTCTGGAGCTAAAAGTTGCTTTACATTTTTAAAGGGCTATTTACATTTTTTAAAAGCAAAAACAAAATAAAAAAAAAAAACATGCAACAGAGTTTGCAAAACTATTTACTGTCCAGCTATTTTTAGTAAAGTTTGACTCTAGGGCTGAACAATGTCTCCAAGGTAGACTGTCTACACTCCAAGGGGTGTGTGAGATAATCCAGGGGTATCTTAATTATTCACTCTCCACAGGTATTTATCATGGATGCTTTATTAAGTACATGACAATACATGCACACATAATTTATAAATCAATATTCATTATAATAGATCATGTGTATTGTGGATAGTGCTCAGAAATTTTTAAATAATGACATTCTGATAAAAATTGCAGGGGCAATGGTGCTAAAACTTATCACATATAGAGTGGGGACCACATTCTCTCCTTCCTTAATCCTGTCATCTGACCAATCTACACTCAATACAGTTTTTTTGAATAAATGATGGCAGTAGAGCACACATTACATTCTCCAGGTATTAACTAAGCTCTTACTGTACAGTATGGCCTTTAATGATCGCAACTGCACTATGTCCTAGGTCCTGTGTGCTTAGTTGCTCAGTCATGTCCACTTTGTGCGACCCCATGGACTGTAGCCCACCAGGCTCCTCTGTCCATGGAATTCTCCAGGCAAGAATATTGGAGGGGGTATTGCCATTCCCTTCTCCTGGGGATCTTCCCAACCCAGGGATCAAACCAAGGTCTCCTGCATTGCAGGCAGGTTCTTTACCATCTGAGTCACCAGGGAAGCCCCCTATTTCACAAATGAGGACACTGAGGCCCAGAGAGGTTAAATGACTTCCTGAAGGTCACATTCCAGTGAGAGGTGGAGGTCAAGGTCAGCTGCCTTCTGATTCCAAAACCAGTGCTTTTATCCACTATGGGCTTGTCCGTAATTTCACTCCTTTTGACTATTTCTGTGTATTGGTATCTAATCCCACTTGGAATCCTTTACATCTGAAATAATAAAGCCACATTGGCTTAGAAGGGTTAATTATTTCCCCCAGCCGTCAACAAAATGAAGGGGCGTGCATCTTCCTGGCATGGGGAGTCAAGTCACCTTCAATGCTTAGCTACCAGCTCTTAATGTTAGAATTAGGACACAAGAGTTTGCATGAGTCTGCTGTTTACTAGATAAATCATTTAACTTCTGTGAACTGATTTCTCACCTATGTGTTAGTTGCTCAGTCTTTTCTGACTCTTTGCAACTCCACCGTCTATCCATGGAATTCTCCAGCAAGAATACTGGAGTGGGCTGCCATTCTTTTCTCTAGGGATCTTCCTGACCCAGGGATAGAATCCAGTCGCCTGCATTACAGGCAGATTCTTTACTGTCTGAGCCACCAGGAAAGTGGGGTTAATAGTAATATTTGGGGTTCCCCTGGTGTCTCATTTGTAAAGAATCTGCCTCCCAATGCAGGAGATAGAAGAGATGCGGGTTTGATCACTGGGTCAAAAAGATCCCCTACAGGAGGAAATGGCAACCCACTCCAGTATTCTTCCCTGGGAAATCCCATGGAAGAGGAGCCTGGTGGGTTACAGTCCAAGAGTCAGACCCGACTGAGTGACTGAACAACAGTCATATTTACCCCAGAGGAGGTTTTGAGAAATCAGTGCAGGTAAGATGCTTGCATGCTGAGCTCTATAAAACATCAGGCCTTCTTTGGTCACGTAACTGTGCAGGGACGCACTTTTCCACTCTGGTATTTTTGCTACTGTTAACTGTAACATGCTTTGCCTCATCGCCCACTTGGGGAACTATTAAAAACAAGCAGCCCCATCACGGCTTAGGAAAGAATCAGTGCCCAGGCCTAAACTGGCATTCTGTTTCCAGGCTTCTTTTAAACCCAAGTTTGCTTGATCTTAGTCCAAAATGCACATGGCTACTACCAGCAGTGTGATTTACAAAGAAAACGGCAGTATCAGTCAGATCTCCTTTATCCACCCGCTGGAAAGTGGGACAACAGAGTGCTTTAATTGTCACGCCCAGCAACTTTAGAATTAAACTGAAAGCTACTATTTAGATTTTGCTGGTGCAATTTTTTCTTGTCAGTCTTAAAATCCTTCAAGTCCTTTTTAAAAACCATAGTTCAAGCTATTTTTACATGAAATTAAAAAATTAAACCCAAAGCGTATGTTACATTAAATAAATAGCTTTCACACATTTTAAACACTGAGCACCCCAGGCCTTAAGCTCAGTCTGAAATAAAAACTTTTAATATAAACCGATTCTCTTTTGGGGTCAGGGAGGGACAGACTGAGAGTTTGGGGTTAGTAGATGCAAAGCATGACACACAGAATGGATGGACAAGTAGGTCCTGCCATATAGCACAGGGAACTATATTCAATTCAATATTTGGTCCTGGGATAAACCAAAGTGGAAAAAAATATAAAAAAATATATATATATATATGTATACAACTGAGTTGCTTTGCTGTACAGAAAAGATTAATACAACACTGTAAAACAACTAGACTTCAATAAATAACAAAAAAAAGGAAACCGAATGACATCAAATCCTTCTCACAGAGTCTTGACATTTTTGCCAGGAATTCTTTAACTTTTTCCTTCCCTAAAGTATGTCTTCCAATTTTTCTCTTGAGAGGCCATCATGCAGAAGAAAGCAGGCCCCAGTTCAGTTCAGTTCAGTTGCTCAGTCGTGCCCGACTCTTTGCAGCCCCGTGAATCACAGCACGCCAGGCCTCCCTGTCCATCACCAACTCCCGGAGTTCACTCAGACTCATGTCCATCGAGTTGGTGATGCCATCCAGCCATTTCATTCTCCGTCGTCCCCTTCTCCTCACGCCCCCAATCCTTCCCAGCATCAGAGTCTTTTCCAGTGAGTCAACTCCCCAGTTTTCTCTTATTTTCTGCCTTTGTCCTGCCTCCAGTTAGTGGCTTATTTGGAAAGTCCCAGTACATGGAAAGGGCTTCCCAGGTGGCTCAGCGGTAAAGAATCCGCCTGCCAAAGCAGAAGATGTGGGTTCTATCCCTGGGGCAGGAAAATTCCCTGGAGGAGGGCATGGCAATCCACTCCAATTACGCTTGATGGTTTATTGAGCAGCTCGTCATGCTCTGCCTCATGACACGTTTTCGCTTTCGACTTGAACCATCATCTGACTGCTATGTAATTTACATGCATCGGCCTTGCCTCTCACTGTGCTTCGCAATCCTGAGAGGCCAGGCCTTCTGGACCCCACAGCGTGGAGCAGGGCCCTGAGGGTGGCATGGCCTCTTGTCCCAGACCCCAGTCTCAGCCCGGCTCTGCCCCGGATGGTTAGCGTGAGCCTGTTTCCTGTCTGAAGGAGATGAGAATTCTCCTGGGGGTTATCAGGTCTGCCCTGTGTGTGGGTGCAGGGCCGGGCAGCGGTGCAGGCTCCGGAGCTGGCATCCCGGGATGATGACAGTGGGCCCAGTCAGTGGGCCAGGTCTGGAGGCACCCGCACACGCTGTTCCTGAACCCCACACTCTCAGTTTTTAAAGAGGAAGGAGGACAAGCCCAGCAGAGCCCCCAGGGAACAGTGTGTGGCTTGCTGGCAGGGAGTCTTGAGCATTTGGCTCAACCTTCAAAGATCCACACAGACTTTAATTCTCCTCGGGGACAAGTCAGCTGCTTTGAAAAGTTGTAATATTTCTTCTCTCAGTAAATTTCCTTTAAACAATCAGTTCTAATCTCTCCTTTGTGTCATATGAGATGGGGAGGCAGAGAAGGACAGAGATACTCGGCCCCCAACCCCTATCCTCTGAACGCGACAGATTCTCTTTTTGGGTCTGTCCTTGGGGGTTGGTGATGCCAGCCGGAGGAAAGAGAGGCCCAGATTTACAGCCCAGGGTATCCTCAGACATTCACAATGTGATGCCACTCAAAATTCTAATTCCAGTCCTTCTAGTTACCAGCTGATTTAGATCACCACAGAGAGAAGAGCGGAATGGAGCGCACTTAAAAAACTAAAAACAGTGACTGAGTGTGATTCAGTGATTGTACCCTGGGCATATACCTGGAGAAAACCATATTTTGAAAATGTACACGCACCACAACGTTCGATGCAGCACTATTGACAACAGCCAAGACATGGAAGTAATCTAAGTGACCATCAACAGATGACTAGATGAAGAAGATGAATGTTCAGTTCAGTTCAGTCACTCAATCGTGTCTGACTCTGTGCGACCCCATGGACTGCAGCACACCAGGCTTCCCTGGCCATCACCAACTCCCGGAGCTTATTCAAACTCCTGTCCATCTAGTTGGTGATGCCATCCAACCACCTCATCTTCTGTCTTCCCCTCGTCCTCCTGCCTTCAGTCTTTCCCAGCACCAGGGTCTTTTCCAATGAGTTAGTTCATCTCATCAGGTGGCCAAAGTATTGGAGTTCAGCTTCAATATCAGTGCTTCCAATGAACACCCAGGACTGATCTCCTCTAGAATGGACTGGCTGGATCTCCTTGCAGTCCAAGGGACTCTCAAGAGTCTTCTCCAACACCACAGTTCAAAAGCATCAATTCTTCAGCGATCAGACTTCTTTATGGTCCAACTCTCACATTCATACATGATCAGTGGAAAAACCACAGCCTTGACTAGATGGACCTTTGTTGGTAAAGTAATGTCTCTGCTTTTTAATATGCTATCTAGGTTGATAATAGCTTTTCTTCCAAGGAGCAGGCATCTTTTAATTTCATGGCTGCAGTCACCATCTGCAGTGATTTTGAAGCTCAAGAAAATAAAGTCTGTCACAGTTTCCATTGTTTCCCCATCTATTAGCCAGAAAGTGATGGGATCAGATGGCATGATCTCAGTTTTTTGCTGAATTTTAAGCCACCTTTTCCCACCCTCCTCTTTCACTTTCATCAGTTCCTCTTCGCTTTCTGCCATCAGGGTGGTGTCACCTGCATATTTGAGGTTATTGCTATTTCTCCCAGCAATCTTGATTCCAGCTTGAGCTGCATCCAGCCTGGCATTTCTCATGATATACTCTGCATATCAGTCCTGAATATTCACTGGAAGGACCGATGCTGAAGCTGAAACTCCAATACTTTGGCCACCTGATGCAAAAAACTGACTCACTTGAAAAGACCCTGATGCTGGGAAAGATTGAAGGTGGGAGGAGAAGGGGACGACAGAGGATGAGATGGTTGGATGGCATCACTGACTCGATGGACATGAGTTTGAGTAAGCTCCAGGAGTTGGTGATGGACGGGGAGGCCTGGTGTGCCACAGTCCATGGGGTCGCAAAGAGTCAGACACGACTGAGCAACTGAGCTGAACTCCGCATTTAAGTTAAGTAAACAGGGTGACAATAAACAGCCCTGATGCACTCCTTTCCCAATTAGGAACCAGTCTGTTGTTCCATATCCTTTTCTAACTGTTGCTTCTTGACCTGCATACAGGTTTCTCAGGAGGCGGGTGAGACGGTCTGGTATTCCCATCTCTTGAAGAATTTTCCACAGTTTGTTGTGATCCACACAGTCAAAGGCTTTGGCATACTCAATAAAGGAGGAGCGGATGTTTTTCTGGAACTTTCTTGCCTTTTATATTCTTTTCAGCTGAAGATGGAGAAGCTCTGTACAGTCAACAAAAACAAGACCGGGAGCTGACTGTGGCTCAGATCATGAACTCCTTATTGCCAAATTCAGACTTAAATTGAAGAAACTGGGGAAAACCACTAGGCCATTCAGGTATGACCTAAATCAAATCCCTTATGATTATACAGTGGAAGTGAGAAATCGATTTAAGGGATTAGATCTGATAGAGTGCCTGAAGAACTATGGATGGAGGTTTGTGACACTGTATAGGAGGCAGAGATCAAGATAATCCCCAAGAAAAATAAATGCAAAAAGGCAAAATGGTTGTCTGAAGAGGCCTTACAAATAGCTGAGAAAAGAGAAGCTAAAGGAAAAGAAGAAAAGGAAAGAAAGACCTATCTGAATGCAGAGTTCCAAACAATAGCAAGGAGAGATAAGAGAGCCTTCCTAAGTGATCACTGCGAAGAAATAGAGGAAAACAATAGAATGGAAAAGACTAAAGATCTCTTCAAGAAAATTAGAGATATCAAGGGAATATCTCATGCACAGATGGGCACAATAAAGGACAGAAATGGTATAGACTTAACAGAGGCACAAGATATTAAGCAGAGATGGCAAGAACACACAGAAGAGCTATACAAAAAAAGATGTTAATGACCCAGATAACCACGATGGTGTGATCCTTTACCTAGAGCCAGACATCCTGGAATGCAAAGTCAAGTGGGCCTTAGGAAGAATCACTGGGAACAAAGCTAGTAGAGATGATGGAATTCCAGTTGAGCTATTTCAACTCCTGAAAGATGATGCTGTTAAAGTGCTGTACTCAGTATGCCAGCAAATCTGGAAAACTCAGCAGTGGCCACAGGACTGGAAAAGGTCAGTTTTCGTTCCAATCCCAAAGAAAGGCAATGCTGAAGAATGTTCAAATCACCACACAACTGCATTTATTTCACACACTAGCAAATTAATGCTGAGAATTCTCCAAGCAAGGCTTCAACAGTACATGAACCAAAAACTTCCAGATGTTTAAAGCTGGATTTTGAAAAGGCAGAGAAACAAGAGATTAAACTGCCAACATCTGTTGGATCACAGAAAAAATGGAATGTTACTAAGTCATAAAAAATGCACTAATGTCATTTGCAGCAACATGGATGGAGCTAGAGATTACTATACTAAGTGAAATAAACCAGACAAAGACAAATACACGATATTGCTATGTGGAATCTAAGAAATGATACAAGTGAACTTCTTTATAAAACAGAAACAACTGACAGTCATAGAAAACAAACTTACACTTACCAAAGGGGATAGCCATTCTGTAGGGGAGGGGGATAAATTAGGAATTGGGATTAACATACATATACTCAGTTCAGTTCAGTTCAGTCACTCAGTTGTGGCCGACTCTTTGCGACCCCGTGAATCACAGCACGCCAGGCCTCCCTGTCTATCACCAACTCCCGGAGTTCACTCAAACTCATGTCCATCAAGTCGGTGATGCCATCCAGCCATCTCATTCTCTGTCGTCCTCTTCTCCTCCTGCCCCCAACCCCTCCCAGCATCAGAGTCTTTTCCAGTGAGTCAACTCGTTGCATGAGGTGGCCAAAGTATTGGAGTTTCAGCTTCAACATCAGTCCTTCCAATGAACACCCAGGACTGATTTCCTTTAGGATGGACAGGTTGGATCTCCTTGCAGTCCAAGGGACTCTCAAGAGTCTTCTCCAATACCACAGTTCAAAAGCATCAATTCTTTGGCGATCAGCTTTCTTCACAGTGCAACTCTCACATCCATACATGACCACGGGAAAAACCATAGCCTTGACTAGGCGGACCTTGGTTGGCAAAGTAATGTCTCTGCTTTTGAATATGCTATCTAGGTTGGTCATAACTTTCCTTCCAAGGAGCAAGCATCTTTTAATTTCATGGCTTCAATCAGCATCCACAGTGATTTTGGAGCCCAAAAAAATGAAGTCTGACACTGCTTCCACTGTTTCCCCATCTATTTCCCATGAAGTAATGGGACCAGATGCCATGATCTTAGTTTTCTGAATGTTGAGCTTCAAGCCAACCTTTTCACTCTCCTCTTTCACTTTCATCAAGAGGCTGTTTAGTTCTTCTTCACTTTTTGCTATAAGGGTGGTGTCATCTGCAAATCTAAGGTTATTGCTATTTCTCCCGGCAATCTTGATTCCAGCTTGTGCTTCTTCCAGCCCAGCATTCCTCATGATGTACTCTGCATAGAAGTTAAATAAGCAGGGTGACAATATACAGCCTTTATTTACTCCTTTTCCTATTTGGAACCAGTCTGTTGTTCCATGTCCAGTTCTAACTGTTGCTTCCTGACCTGCATATAGGTTTCTCAAGGGGCAGGTCAGGTGGTCTGGTATTCCCATCTCTTGAAGAATTTTCCACAGCTTATTGTGATCCACACAGTCAAAGGCTTTGGCATAGTCAATGAAGTAGAAATAGATGTTTTTCTGGAACTCTCTTGCTTTCTCCATGATCCAGCGGATGTTGGCAATTTGATCTCTGGTGTCTCTGCATTTTCTAACCAGCTTGAACATTTGGAAGTTCACGGTTCACATATTGCTAAAGCCTGGCTTGGAGAATTTTGAGCATGACTTTACTAGCGTGGGAGATGAGTGAAATTGTACGGAAGTTTGAGCATTCTTTGGCATTGCCTTTCTTTGGGATTGGAATGAAGACTGACCTTTTCCAGTCCTGTGGCCACTGCTGAGTTTTCCAAATTTGCTGGCATATTGAGTGCAGCACTTTCACAGCATCATCTTTCAGGATTTGAAAGAGCTCAACTGGAATTCCATCACCTCCACTAGCTTTGTTCGTAGTGATGCTTTCTAAGGCCCACTTGCCTTCACATTCTAAGATGTCTGGCTCTAGGTGAGTGATCACACCATTGTGATTATCTTGGTCGTGAAGATCTTTTTTGTACAGTTCTTCTGTGTATTCTTGCCACCTCTTCTTCATATCTTCTGCTTCTGTTAGGTCCACACCATTTCTATCTATAAAACAGATAAACAACAAGGTCCTAATGTATAGCACAGAGAACTCTACTCAGTATTCTACAATAACCTAAATGGAAAAAGAAGCTGAAAAAGAATGGATATATGTGTAATTAATCAACTTGCTGTACATTTGAAACTAATGTGACATTATAAATCAACTATGTGTGCAATGTACACGCTAAGCTGCTTCAAGTGTGTCTGTCTCTTTGCGATCCTATGGACAAGGCTTCCAGGCTCCTCTGTCCATTGAATTCTCCAGGCAAGAATACCAGAGTGGATTACCATGACTCCTCCAGGGGATCTTCCCAACCCAGTGATCAAACCCTTGTTTCTGCATCTCCTGCATTGGCAGGCATGTTCTTTAGCACCACCTGGAAAGCCCTCTAAATCAACTATACTCCAATATAAAATAAAATATTTAAAAAAATAAAATAATAACAATTTTAAAAGAACATAATTAGATAGGATGAAAGAAGGAAAGAGTAACATAAGCATGGGTAAATCAAAGATTTGAAAGTCCAGGTGGTTTTTTAGTTAAGTATTGAGGATGTGACAGGTACTAGTGAAAGCACTGAGTACGGTCTTTGTTGAGCTAGAGAAAAGGCTAGAAGGAAGGTGTTCCTGTCACAGAGCAAGTGACACTGGTAAGGACTCCTTCTGGGCAGGGAGAGTGGTTACTGCTATTAGATGATATCACACTGCATTGTACGGAAGAAACAATAATGTTATCAGGCAGGTGCTAAGACCAAATCACAAGAAAATATTAACTGGTTAACAGAGCACAGGATAGCAGAGCTGAAGCCACCTACAGAGATGACCTGGCCCTGTCCCGTCTTCAGACAAAGGCAGATCTAAACCATTACCTACCGGTCCCATCACTTCATATCAAATAGATGAGGAAACAATGGAAATAGGACAGACTTTATTTTCTTGAGCTCCAAAATCACTGCAGATGGTGACTGCAGCCATGAAATTAAAAGACACTTGCTCCTTGGAAGAAAAGCTATGACCAACCTAGACAGCATATTAAAAAGCAGAGATGTTACTTTGCTGACAAAAGTCTGTATAGTCAAAGCTATGCTTTTTCCAGTAGTCATGTATGGATGTTAAGAGTTGGACTCTGAAGAAAGCTGAGCACCAAAGAATTGATGCTTTTGAATTGTGGTGTTGGAGAAGACTCTTGAGAGTCCCTTGGACTGCAAGGAGATCCAACCTGTCCATCCTAAAGGAAATCAGTCCTGGGTGTTCATTGGAAGGACTGATGTTGAAGCTGAAACTCCAATACTTTGGCCACCTGATGGGAAGAACTGACTCATTTGAAAAGACCCTGATGCTGGGAAGGACTGAAGGCAGGAGGAGGAGGGGACGACAGAGGATGAGAAGGTTGGATGGCATCACCTACTCAATGGACGTGAGTTTGAGTATTATCCGGGAGTTGGTGATGCACAGGGAAGCCTGCATGCTGCAGTCCATGCAGTTGCAGAGTCGGACACAACTGAGCGACTGAACTGAAAATCATCCACTGCAGGTGTTTTCTGCATCTGAAAGAGATCACTAGAGATAGAGGTCTCCACATTTTTTGGTGGCCCCATGATTACTTGATCAGTTTCAGAATAAAAAAAAGTCACATCCTTATCTTATCTAAGGCTCAGATGATAACTTTAGATTCATGGGGTTTTCTTCCCCTGCCAATGACCGCAGATGGATGGCTGCAGTGATGGTGTTTGCAGACCAAGGACCAGTTACCCCTGCTCTTCGTTAGAAACTATTCTCTCAGCAAGTACTGAGCTCTGTGATGGGGGCTGAGGACACCATGACAAATAAAACAGCACCCCGGGCTCAGTGCATGTGTAGCCCGGGGGAGGGCCGCAGATGAGGAGGGGTGACCACGGCCGGTAACGTGGTGGGCATTCACAGTGTCTGTAAACAGCACCTGAGTGTTGCCGCCTCCGCTGGAGTGTGTTCAGTGCCAGGCACGCTGTCTCAGCCATTGTCACACCCTCTTCTCCCGCCCACACACACAACCATACAACAGCAAACTCCTCCTTCTGCCCGGAACTTTCTCCGGCACATCCTAAGCACTCCCTGCCAAGGGCCTAGAGCAAATCGAGGCTCAGTCAGCAAGTTTTACCTGTGAGAATAAAGAAGCCCCCTGGACTGACATTCCCACTCTCTTCCCCACACTTAGGTTTTCAAGTCTGTTGTGTGTCTGTGGGTTTCAAAATCCTCTCCTGGAAGTCAAAAGCGTTCTCTCTGTTTTTCTACAGTAACCATTCTACTTCTCCCAAAAGCAGATGGAGACGCTTGAAGAGGGAAATGTCATATGCGAGAAAATGAGGAGGAAAAAGGAAGAAAACCATCCTTCAACACATCACCTCTGCTTTATGACAGAAATGCACACACAGAGTAGCCCCAGAGTAACGGACTCCAGGATTTCATGCACATCCTCATCCAAAGATATTAATAATCTAACTGGAGATGAGTCTTAAGTCCCCGTAATGTACATTATTTCTAACGGTGGAATCTGAAGCATCAAGGTACTGTGTAAGGTTTTTCTCCTTTTCTATCAGTTTTTCTTCTTTGCAGAACCCACTAAGTTACGGATATTCCATATGAAGTTGTCCCTTTACGGAAATTAATTGTCAGTGTTTATTACAGCTTTTGTGAAGTCCTCACAGGCACTTCCTGCTCTGCCGTGTCTGACTCCCTGCACATCTGCACCACACACACGCAATCACGGTCTGTGAATTGACTGTTGGGCTCATGGTAGCGATCAGAGTGGTCACAATAGTCTCTGATGACATGTAAGAGCAAATACAGAGAGGCCTTCTGCCCACTCGGGTGTATTTAATGCAAATGGCACAGCGATGCAGAAGATGGCCGTTGTGACTGGTCTGGGCTGTCTGTTTCCCAAGTAGAACACAATGGGGCAAAGACATGCCTCCCATCTCCTTCCTTCCATCTCTGGACCCTCACATCTTACTGCAGTTTTAACTAAAGGACTGCGTCTGGATCTAAAGCTCACATTTGGTATGAATGCAATCGCAGGCTGTATTGGTTAGTAAGGTGTTGTCTGGGGGACCCCAGTGTCATGTGTGCACCCCCATGGGCCCAGCCAGGCTTCCATCATGGCTCTGGTTTGGTCCTCGACACCTACCCTGCTTGAGCCCAGAGTGAAGGCCAGGATGGAGGTGTGTTCTTTTGGTTCCTTGGAAGGACCCTCACTGCCCTCTCTCAGTCTTGCTTTGCGTCCTTCCAGGATGAATGAGGAGAAATCTGGGAACAGTGTAGTGACACAGTGTGAAGACCATTTTTAGCTGTATGTCCGCCTGCACACCTCACCGGGTGTCGGGTAGCCAGAGTAGGCCGTTTCCCTCTGCCTCCCAAAGTCCAGGTTATGTCTGTACACACACATTTCTCAGCTTCTCAGCCCCTTCCTGAAGATCCCGTGCGCTGCTGCCTCCACATATCAGCTTATCACAGGATGGAATGCATTTGTTCACTCAGCAGGCAGCAGAAATAGCAGGCATGCTGGAGGCTCCGACAGGACCCTGCGCAACACACACTGCAAGCACTAAGAGCGCACGGGAAGCTTGCTATCGTCATCACTCAGTACAGTGTGTCCTAACCATGCTGTCCTAACTACACTGCACATCTCAAATGGATGGGCAAGATGTTTAGACCTGAAATATCAGACACCTGAGAAGGTTTTCGTTTAAAGACACGACTCACAACCCTAGAGGAAGAAACCAAAAGCAAAAACCCTTCCATTTTCCCTCTGGATGTTCTTGAATTTGCTGTCTTTTCTTTGGTGGGAAAGAGTGGTGCTGCCTACAAACAAATCTGCCTGCATGGGGGGTGCTTCAAAACCGTCTGAGCTAGGCACTCGGATTCCTGAGGTCCAAGGAGCCTGCAGTCCTGCTGCTGAGGGAACGGGGCAGGGTGTGGGGCAGGGAAGGGGTGGAGATGGAGATGACTGAGATAATGCAGACGGGGATGGTGGAGCTGATGCAGGTGGAAAGGGAGCGCAAGGCTGCAGAGAGTGCAGGGTGACAGTATGGGGAGAAGAAAGGGAATGAACTCACTGTCTGGAGTCAGAGCCTACGGTTCTCCCAGCCCAACTCAGGCCCAGAGATCACCATACCAAATCCAGGCTCTAGTGCCTCTCGGGAGCACAAAATGAACAAGGGTGCCAACAGTGAGGCTGTGCGACAGGGAGCAGGAAGCCAGGTGTTCTGCTGCTGCTGGGGCCTGCAGCTGTTTCCGAAACGCGATTGTGACCTCCCTGCCCAAGCACACGGCAAGTCGTGGACAGCACGGCCCGGGTACTCACGTCTCGGTCAGCAAAGCCCCCACTGCTGCCTCAGACTCTGTCTCCTGCCCCCTGGGCTCCAGACAGGGACACCTAAATACTGCTCTGAGGGGTTATTTATCTGGGAAAAAAAATTGCTTTAGAACTGTACCAGCTTTATGGTTCAGTAGCTGGGACACTTAGGTAAAATCTGAACTGGATCATTAGGAGATGTGCCAGAAAAAAACAAGAAGTAGTAAAATCCAATTTCAAGCCAGCATGACTCACTGGAAGGGAAAGCACACGTTCAGCAGAAGGGAAGACAGGACTGAAACGGACCTGCAGGGCTGAACGTTATGCCTCAGACCAGCTTAACCTCTGATTCACTGGGATTTCATCATCTCCTTTATGGCTGAATAATCCTGAAGTCAAGTCACTAGCAGACAGTCTTGTCCTGAAAGGTTTTTCTTTCCTTACAAATTAAATCTCTATGAGCAGAGATACGTTACTGGTTTAAATGTTTTCCACAGCTCAACAGAATTTAACTTTATTAAATGTAATACTAATTAATTAAATGTATTAAATTAAATTAAATACTAATTAATTAAATGTAACACTAATTAATTTTAATCAATAAAGTTTAACTGAATTTAATAAAGTGTAATTTTATTAAATTCTTTAGTTTAATAAAATGTAACTATTAAATTTATTAGTACAATAATTTAATCAATGAAGTTAATTAAACTACATATGTAAATATATAGGTAGTTTAACTTTATTGATTAAAAGTAATTAGTTTACTAGACCCCACGCAATGTAGCCTGCCAGGTTCCTCTGTCCATGGGATTCTCCAGGCAAGAATACTGGAGTGGATCGCCATGCCCTCCTCCAGAGGATCTTTCTGATTCAGGGATCAATGCTGCATCTCCTGCATTGCAGGCAGATTCTTTACCACTGAGCCACCCGGGAAGCCCAAAATATACGCATATATATTTAGTAAACCATAAATTTGAACAAAGCTTTTATGTGACGTAATGTCATACATCACAAAGTGAAATGAGCATGAAGAATAGTCCTGGAGACGGCTTCAAAGGACACGTCACTGACGCCGGAGCCGGGGGCTGCTAAGGGGCACATCACCACAAGCCAGTGTGGGTCTCTGTCCCCTTCGTCCAGCTGGTGCTGTGACCTTGGCTGACCCTTCTCCTTCTCCCTATTATTTCACATCAGTGTCAAACATTTGGGGGACACCTGTGGCTGCAAGAGAAAGCCTCACGCCCACTTCGTATCTGAGGCCCAAGGATGAGCTCAGGCGCCTGGGTCCTGCAAAGAAGGTTCTGTCTCTCAGTTCAGCCTTTCTGTGACACCAGCTGCCCTGCACCAGCGTCCCCGAGAAGAGCTGAGCCCTGGGGAGCGGCCTCAGTACTGAGGGCAAGTTACCGGGGCCCCACAGAACAGGAGTGTCTCACACCAAACCCGCCCCGGGGCCCGTGCAGACCCAGAATCCGGGAGAGGCAGGCTGGGGATCGGCACAGGAATAACTTGGGCCTCAGCCTCCTCACACACACTGCCTTCCTGAGTGAAGTGGGCACACACTGGCACAGGAGGTGTGCGGGGTGGACTCTGCATGGATCCACACACAGCGCTGCGTGGCGATGCAGTGACTGCTCCGCGCATCGGCACAGGAGAACGCACGCTGTGGTTCGATGGCTTCAAGGTCCTGCTTCCAGACTCAGAACCGGAGCTGTGACCTTGGTTCTGGGCTGCTCCAGAACACAACTGAACCTTCCGGCATCTCCCACCAGCATCCCACCCTGAACAACTCTCTCATCCCCCCTCCACAGAGCCATTAGGAAGGCGGAAATGCCTGCCCACCCCTGGAGTCTCGCCCAGCTTGCTCTGTGCACTCCAGGGCAAACAATGACAGGCAGACAACCTCGCCTGCCTGTCTCGTGGGGCTGTGGGAATGGGTACTGGCCTCCTGATGTCCACTGGCATCAAGAGACCTGCAGTGAAGTCTATGCCAGGTTCAAATACAATTCTGACCAAGCTTTATAAAATAAAACATTGCCCTTGTAGAAATACCTATGCCCACCCCAGTCCTACCATCCTCGTGACTATAAAAATTAAGTCATTGTCAAACAGGTGTGAGCAGTCAGCCTGGACACAAACCCTTCGTCCTGGATTCAGGGGCTGGGTAATCTTCCCCTCTCCTTCTCTAAACATCTTGTGACCTAGAACCTCCTTCATGGGCTCTGGAAATGTTGAGTGTGGACCCAAGAACACCTAGGGATCAAGGATACCATTCTGATCCATAAAATTTCCCCTAATGGACGCCCCCAGTGTGGGAAAAGAAAACCTACGGAGATTTCACAAAAAGACAGGGAAGGTTGAAGACCAATATTGCGGGTGAGACTGAGAGCAGATGGTAAGCACCATCCTATCTGGTGAGAGGATCTGTAAGAGTGCGGTTCAAGGGAGAGGCCTGCTCTGTGATCTGGGTGAGCACTGCCCATCCCAACTCCATCCACGAACTAGCCTCCTGTTAGCAGCACCTCCAGTCAGTGTGTCCTCCCCTGGATGGCCCACTTGGCTATCCACGTGGGCGGAACGGCTGTAAAACACTTCTCTGGCTAATGAGGATGATGATAAGAGAGTGCAGTGTCACAGGCCCAGTCTCAACAGAACATCACATATGTTGAACAATTACTGCACTCTGTGAAGTGCCATGCATCTCCACTCTGGGCTCAGCTCTTAGTATTCTTGTTTCTGTTGAAAATCTGCATCACGGCAGGAGTGTGGGTGAGACGTGAAACTGTTGGTCACTCAGCTGTGTCCAACTCTTTGTGCTCCCATGGACTTTAAACCGCTGGCTCCTCTGACCATGGGACCCTCCAGGCAAAAGCACTGGAGTGGGTTGCCATTTCCTTCTCCAGGAGATCTTCCCGACCCAGGGATCAAACCCAGGTTTCCTGCACTGCAAGAAGATTCCTTACTGTCTGAGCCATATACCTATAAAACTCTTTCAGCAATTGGAAAAAATCTTCTGGCATTAGTGTGATCACAATTTTGACCTTCACAAAAGCCGACTAAATAAAACAGTCTAGTTTACATTCACAGCCTGAACCCCCAGCTGAGAACTGCCTCTTAAGCAATGTGCATGCCTAGACATAAAATGACAGGGCTACAGAAGGTTTATGGCACGTCTGCCCATCACGATTACTGGAAAAAGCAACACAGAGACCTTGGCCTCATGTGAAAAATAGCACATTATTGACAACACAGTGAGAAGGTGCTAGACTCAGCTTCAAGCTCAGGCCACTCACCAGCTCCATGACCTTGGGCCTCTGAACTCTGGTCGTGCCATTTGCAAAATGGAAAAAAACAAAAATAGTTTTTCTTCCCTTGTCACCTAGGTTTGTGGGGAATAAATGAGAAACCTCTTTATAACCATAAAGTGCTTCTACAGGTCAAGGATACTATTAACATTTACCGCCTAAATCCTCAGAGATTTGTCGTAGTGGCTGCTGTGTGTTTGTTTTGGTTCCCCTTAGGTTACCTTTAAAAAATGTGGCTTGTGTTTCTGTTATGATGGCATTTAGACCTCTGCTTCATCAAAGACAAGGGCGAGCTTTCATAAATTTTTTCTCTTGATGGAAACAGAAAGCCCTCTGCCTGCAGTGGCGAGTCTTGACCAGCAAGCCCTCGGTTGTGATGAATGGCCGTGAACTGGGGTTGATGGCCAGAGCGTCATCACCCTTCTACACAGACTCCACAAGTACAACCCTGTGCAACACCCCAGAATGAGGCTGGCGTGTGAGAGGCTATTTTTAATCAATACAGCGTGAGAAAGAAAAGAGATGGACATGGCACCAGAAAGTGCCGCCTGCCCAAGAAACAGTGGCCGCCTGGCTGGCTTTCTGTGTTACAGCTACCCTCCCATTCTGCCTGGTTGAATTTGAATATTAAAACCAAAAACACGAGAAAGCCCTTCACTCTCTTCCTTTCACTGAATCAGGCTTTAGATTGAAAATCACACAAGATCTCAGAAATTCTCTCTTTAAAAAATTAATTTAGGTGCAGAGAGAAGCATTCCAGTGACCTTAACCTTAGACTCTATTGAGTGAATTCCTCCATAATTTAAACAGTAAGGGGAAAACACTCTGCCCAGTGAGACATAACATGCGATAAACAGAACACTTGAATCAGTGACTGACAGCAGAAAAAGGAGAATAGTCCGCATGAGGGGACTCAGGGTCCCAGATTGGAACACCTATGACAAGGGCCACCTCATGTTCTGAGGGGGGGCTCAAGAGGGGACCCAGGTGAGACAGGCCTGGTAGAAAGACAGTTTCTCACCCTAGAAGGGTTCACACCAACTCCGTCCCTCTCCAGACTCTAAACAGAAAAGTCTCCAGTTTTCTGAGCTATAGTGCAGAGTGGCTGCACTGCCCAATGGGAGGACAGGTTAGGATTCTTCCTGCCGCCGCCAGGCCTCCTTTGAGAAAGATTGCCGTGTCACCCCATTTCCCATGAGAGGCAGGTAGGAATCCCTGTTTAATTCTTTTTCTGGATAACATCTCATTAAATCATCTGGTAGCTTTGATTCAAATTTGGCCTTATCTCTTAGAACCTATTGTAGGACAAAGGAAGGGAATTTCAATGTGCTTTAAACAGGCTGTTCTGCTTGGAGTGGGTATTCAAAACGGAAATCTAGGTGTGTAGTTAGGAATACATATGTATAGGACCTGTGAGAACATCGTGCTCAGTTGTTCGGTATTGTCTGACTCTTTGCGATCCCATGAGAATGTCAGTCAACACCTAATGTCCTTCAATGACCAGGAAACTATCACATAGGCATCCTCTGATTTTTCTAGTTTCCATCCACAGCCTCAGACTCAGTGGTTGATGTTTTTACAAAGGGTTGTTAGGAGATCTTACAATGACAATTACACTTGTGTTTATTTTCCACAACATAGATTAACTGCTTGTCGTTCAGTTGCTAAGTTGTGTCTGACTCTTTGCAAACTAATGGACTGCAGTGAGCCAGGCCCCCTTGTCTTTTACCATCTCCCAGAGTTTGCTCAAACTCATGTCCATTGAGTCAGTGATGCCATCTAACCATCTCGTCCTCTGTTGTCCTCTTCTCCTCCTGCCCTCAATCTTTCCCATCACCAGGGTCTTTCCCAATGAGTCAGCTCTGTGCACCAGGTGGCCAAAGTATTAGAGCTTTACAACATTCCTTCAAAAGAATATTCAGGGTTGATTTTCTTTAGGATTGACTGGTTTGATCTCCTTAACTGCTGCTGATGCTAAGTCACTTCAGTCGTGTCGGACTCTGTGGGACCCCATAGACAACAGTCCACCAGGCTTCGCCGTCCCTGGGATTCTCCAGGCAAGAACACTGGAGTGGATTGCCGTTTCCTTCACCACCTTAACTGCTAGTTGCTTAAAAAAATTTTTTTTGGTAAATTAATTTATTTAATTAAAGGCTAATTACTTTGCAATATTGTAGTGGTTTTTGCCATACATTGACATGAATCAGCCATGGGTGTACATGTGCCCCCCATCCTGAACCCACCTCCTACCTCCCTCCATAAAGATCCTTTAAGTTTATTCTGCAAATAGTTTCAGAATAGGCATGTTCTAATACCTTCTTTCCTACAGGCATTTAGTTGTGATGTATGCTAATGAAAATAGTGTGATTTTTATATGAGAGTAGCATCAGCTCTTTTCCAGGATGACATTCAGTTCAGTTCAGTTCAGTTCAGTCGCTCAGTCGTGTCTGACTCTCCGCAACCCCATGAATCACAGCACGCCAGGCCTCCCTGTCCATCACCAACTCCCGGAGTTCACTCAAACTCATGTCCACAGAGTCGGTGATGCCATCCAGCCATCTCATTCTCTGTCATCCCCTTCTCCTCCCGCCCTCAACCTTTCCCAGCATCAGAGTCTTTTCCAGTGAGTCAACTCGTCGCATGAGGTGGCCAAAGTATTGCAGTTTCAGCTTTAGCATTAGTCCCTCCAATGAACACCCAGGATTGATCTCCTTTAGAATGGACTGGTTGGATCTCCTTGCAGTATAAGGGACTCTCAAGAGTCTTCTCCAACACCACAGTTAGGAACTGGTTATTATCTGATAGCAATTAGACAGAGGATGTCTCCTATTACGAGGTTCTCATAGGAGCTTTTCACATACAGAAAAATAATAAGCAAGAATAGTGATTTGCTTTTGCAAAAAAATTTCACAGTCAGGTTAAAGCATGATACCATCCACTCTCTCCAACATGAATAGTTTCACCCAATGGAAATGTTTGCTAACAGTGAGTACAAAGGAGTCAAGTAACTTTAGAGATTCTAATCACAGAAATAGTTTACTACCTGCAGCTCCCAGGGTCATCAACTAGAAGAGTGAGACAATATTAAAACAAGTGTCAGAAGAAAATTATACAACCAATGGGAATTGCCCAGCTTCTCTGAAGAGTATGTTCCATCCAGATGGGGGTGTGAAACAGAAAGAATATAAACAGCACATTAAAAAGCAAAGACAACACTTTGCCAACAAAGGTCTGTATAGTCAAAGTTTTACCAGTAGTCATGTATGGATGTGAAAGTTGAACCATTAAGAAGGCTGAATACGGAAGAATTGATGCTTCAGAACTGCAATGCTGGAGAAGACTCTTGAGAGTCCCCTGGACTGCAAGGAGATCAAACCAGTCAGTCCTAAAGGAAATCAACCTTGAATATTCACTGGAAGTATTGATGCTGAAGCTCCAATACTTTGGCCACCTGATACAAAGAGCTGACTCATTAGAAAAGATCCTGATGCTGGGAAAGATTGAAGGCAGGAAGAGAAGGGGATGACAGAGGATGAGATGGTTAGACTGCATCACCAACTCAATGAACATGAATTTGGACAAACTACAGGAGATTGTGAAGGACAGGGAAGCCTGACATGCTGCAGTCCATGGGTCGCAAAGAGTCAGACACGACTTAAGACTTCAGTTCAGTTGCTCAGTTGTGTCCGACTCTTTGTGACCCCAAGAACTGCAGCAAGCCAGGCCTCCCTGTCCATCACCAACTCCCGGAGTCTACCCAATCCCATGTCCACTGAGTTGGTGATGCCATCCAACCATCTCGTCCTCTGTTGTCCCCTTTTCCTCCTGCCCTCAATCGTTCCCAGCATCACGGTCTTTTCAAATGAGTCAGCTCTTTGCATCAGGTGGCCAAAATATTGGAACTTCAGCTTCAACATCAGTCCTTCCAATGAACACCCATGATCCAATGAACAATGATCTCCTTTAGGATGGACTGGTTGGATCTCCTTGCAGTCCAAAGGACTCTCAAGAGTCTTCTCCAACACCACAGTTCAAAAGCATCAATTCTTTGGCGCTCAGCTTTCTTTATAGTCCACCTCTCATATCCATACATGACCACTGGAAAAACCATAGCCTTGACTAGACGGACCTTTGTTGGCAAGGTAATGTCTCTGCTTTTTAATATGCTATCAAGGCTGATCATAGCTTTCCTTCTAAGGAGTAAGCATCTTTTAATTTCATGGCTGCAATCACCATCTGCAGCAATCTTGGAACCAAGAAAAATAAAGTCAGCCACTGTTTCCACTGTTTCCTCATCTATTTGCCATGAAGTGATGGGACCGGATGCCATGATCTTAGTTTTCTGAATGTTGAGCTTTAAGCCAACTTTTTCACTCTCCTCTTTCATTTTCATCAAGAGGCTCTTTGGTTCTTCTTCACTCTCTGCCATAAGGGTGGTGTCATCTGCATATCTGAGGTTATTGCTGTTTCTCCCAGCAATCTTGATTCCAGCTTATGCTTCCTCCAGTCTAGTGTTTCTCATGATGTACTCTGCATATAAGTTAAATAAGCACCACAACAAATATAGTAAATGGCCATGGCAGAAGGGAGAAAACCTGGACCCTCAGATCGTCTTCTTTTGATCTTAATCAAAGTATTGTTCCTTGTTCTGTGATGTCCACCTTCTAGTGAGGGAGCGTGTGGCTTAAGCCGGAGGCCAGTGTGGAGCTTTCACTTCTTCATAATCTTCAAAATTGAAATCCCACATGCTTCACCTCTGGATAGTGATACAGCATAGGAACCTTTCATGTGTTGTGGAAGCAACAATCAGCCAGCTCAGAGGGCCTTGCAAAAGGAAAGGACTGAATGCAGGTCCCAAGACAAGCCCTGTGGCCTTCAGTGACCCTTCTTTGTGGGCTTGACTAAATATCTAACAGTTCCTTAACCTGCCCAGGGTCTGCACCCAGGACCCCTTCTAAGCCTGAGTCTGTCCCATCTCAGTTACCAGTACTTTTTGCTGGGCCAACAATCCATGGGTCCCTCTAAATTCTTCCCATCCTCCACCCACAACGTCTGACCAAGCAGCAAGGCCTGTTGGTTTATTGCCAAAATGTCATCGGAAGCCATTCACTTCCTGCTATTTTCACAGCTATGACCTTAGTCCAGGCCTCCCCTACCTCCTGCCAGCATCCAGCGTCTAGGCCCAAATGCCTATCTGTCCATCTCCCCCCAAGCACAATCCCCTGGTGGCCCCCACTGAATCTAGTCGAAACTTCTGCCTCCAGGCCAAGCCAGCCCCCAGGGTCCCCAGCACCTGGCCACTTCCCCCGCTTATGGCACCTACTTTTGGCCACCCCCTGTGACCCTGACTCATCTGCACTTTGCTTACAGAGTCCTTGTCTTGATGCGGGCGAAACTGTCACCTCCTTAGAGAGGTGTTTCCTGACACCTTACACTAAATAAACCGCCTTCCCACCGCAGCCCCCCTGCTCTGCCTGCCCTACCCTCAGTGTTCCTTCATCTCAGACGCTCTCATTGTTGATGTACTCGTCACCCTCTCTGTGATAGGTCCCCTTGTCACTCATGGCAACATCTCCAGGGACCCAAGCAGTGTCTGCAAAGCTTGTTCAGCATGTTCTAAATAAGCAACTGCTGAATAAATGACTCTGAAGACATCCCTCCCCAAAGTAAATGTGGTCACAAGGTGTTCTGCAAGGAGACCAACCAATGGGGTGTCTTGGCGTCCTGGGAAGATGTGAGAAGGTGGGCGGCAGAGAGTGAGCAGGAGCAGAGCGGTCAGCAAGGGTGCAGGTTGGAAGTGACTTTAGAGCCATGACCACTGAGCTCTGAAAGTTCACCGCATGGTCTGGAAGTGGGTGCAACACCAAACCACAAAAGGAGGATTAGATGCCAATAATGCCATGGGTTTAAAGAGGGGAAGACTGGTACGAAACCCAATAGTTGGGCTAAGCATCACCATAGGAGTCAGAGAACCTGAAAAGACAGACAGGAGTAGCAGGGCTGGCAGACAGAGGAAGGGGTATAAACAAGAGAAAAGGTCTGTGGTGGGGACGCAATGGCTGGGCCCAGATTTTGCCCTGAGGAAGCCCAAAAGAGACTGATTAGATTCTGCTCAAACTGTGTGTTTTAGAATGCTCAAATATTTATTGTCTAAAGGAATTCAGAGACAGGCAGATGGGGGTGGAAGATGATTTGTTCAGGCATTTCTTTCCTCTCTAAGGCACTGGTGGTATTTTTCTTGAGAACTTCGGTTCATTTGTTAAACAAACAGTTATTACCTGCCTCCCAGGTACCAGGCACATTGCGCATAGCTGGGCTTCCACAGGGAATGAAAGGTCACAGTTCTTGTGCCAGAAGCCTGTAATCTCTCCAAGGAGGTCAACAGTACACGGGTACATTCAAAATAATGATGGAAGTATAATTTTTAAATTCCGTATTTCAGGCAGTCTTTATGATGCTAGTCATGTGGGAAGATACAGAGAAAGAAGATGTTATTCACAGTTATCGATGAGGGTGTTTGTACCACAGTGTTTTAGAAGGGATGGTGAGGTGAGATACACAGAACAAGCTAGTGGTCATCAGTGGGGAGGGAAACGTACGGGTGGGGAATAAGAACTACAAACTCTTAGGTGTAACATAAATAAACAAAAGGAAATAATGTACGACACAGGGAATACAGCCAATTTTAAAAATAGTAACTATAATGGAATGCTGCTGCTGCTGCTGCTAAGTCACATTTTAAAAAGGTGAATCACTATACTGCACACTTATACCTTACATTAATATTGTCTAGCAACTATACTTCAATTACAAAAAAACAATATAAACATACAAGGCCCACGTGATCAGGACACACGTAACTGGAAAAAAATGAAAGGACAGTGAGGCTGAAACCAAGCAGGACCCACCCCTGACAAAGTCTTCCTCCTGCCTCTTGTTTGTAGAAAAACTTTAGCCAAAGAACAAATTTAATCAGAGAGTTTAGAAAATGCAGAAGAAAAGGGAAATAGTCAAACAACATCAAATAATAACAGTTTAGCCATTAAACAAAGTCAAAGACCTTTAGTTCCTCCTCAAGGGCTATAGATAATATTTTGAACCATGTCCTGTGAGCTTCTTATAGATGCTGAAACCCCCTCCAGGTAAGAGACGTTAACTACATGATGACCAGACTGCAGCAGTGACATAAGCTGCCACAACTGCAAGAACTGTCCTCAAACAAATGGGAAGAAACCAGTCTTGGAACTGAAGGTTAACTGCACTTAAAACAGTTAGGGATGCCTGGTGTGCTGCAGTCCACGCAGTTGCAAAGAGTCAGACATGACTTAGCGCTTGAACAGCAGAACAATCAAGATGACACTAGTCAGACCACTGATGACCAATTTCAAGATGACAGGCAAGAGCTGACTGCTCTTCAGCACAAGCCCTCTACCCCACCTGTGTACCCTGAGCCTCCATAAGAGTCGGTGCCCCCAGCCAGCAAAGGGGAGCCGGTCCTCTGGGAGTGAGTCCACCTTCTCCCCAGGATTGCTGGCTTCCTCACGGAGGCCATCTCCTCCCACAAACAGTTGCCTCTCACTTCTGGATTCTTGAGCCAGGAGCAGCTGAACTTGAGTTTGGCAACAAGGTAACTCATTTTGAAACATCCACAGATAAGATGCAGGGGCCCACTTCTAGCCCCTGCTCCTTCTCCCTCCTGCCTTCAAACATTCAGTTCTTTGCGAATGACTCTTTGCGACCCCATGAATCACAGCACGCCAGGCCTCCCTGTCCATCACCAACTCCCGGAGTTCAAACTCATGTCCATTGAGTTGGTGATGCCATCCAGCCATCTCATTCTCTGTTGTCCCCTTCACCTCCCGCCCCCAACCTTTCCCAGCATCCGAGTCTTTTCCAGTGAGTCAACTCGTTGCATGAGGTGGCCAAAGTACTGGAGTTTCAGCTTTAGCATCAGTCTTTCCAATGAACACCCAGGATTGATCTCCACTAGAATGGACTGGTTGGATCTCCTTGCACTCCAAGGGACTCTCAAGAGTCTTCTCCAACACCACAGTTCAAAAGCATCAATTCTTCGGCGATCAGCTTTCTTCACAGTCCAACTCTCACATCCATACATGACCACAGGAAAAACCACAGCCTTGACTAGATGGACCTTGGTTGGCAAAGTAATGTCTCTGCTTTTTAATATGCTATCTAGGTTGGTCATAACTTTCCTGCCAAGGAGTAAGTGTCTTCTAATTTCATGGCTGCAATCACCATCTTCAGTGATTTTGGAGCCCCCCAAAATGAAGTCTGACACTGTTTCCACTGTTTCTCCATCTATTTGCCATGAAGTAATGGGACCAGATGCCATGATCTTAGTTTTCTGAATGTTGAGCTTTAAGCCAACTTTTTCACTCTCCTCTTTCACTTTCATCAAGAGGCTTTTTAGTTCCTCTACACTTTCTGCCATCAGGATGGTGTCATCTGCAAATCTGAGGTTATTGATATTTCTCCCGGCAATCTTGATTCCAGCTTGTGCTTCTTCCAGCCCAGTGTTCCTCATGATGTACTCTGCATAGAAGTTAAATAAGCAGGGTGACAATATACAGCTTTTATTTACTCCTTTTCCTATTTGGAACCAGTCTGTTGTTCCATGTCCAATTCTAACTGTTGCTTCCTGACCTGCATATAGATTTCTCAAGGGGCAGGTCAGGTGGTCTGGTATTCCCATCTCTTGAAGAATTTTCCACGGCTTATTGTGATCCACGCAGTCAAAGGCTTTGCCATAGTCAATAAAGCAGAAGTAGATGTTTTTCTGGAACTCTTGCTTTTTCCACGATCCAGCAGATATTGGCAATTTGATCTCTGGTTCCTCTGCCTTTTCTAAAACCAGCTTGAACATCTGGAAGTTCACGGTTCATGTATTGCTGAAGCCTGGCTTGGAGAATTTTGAGCATGACTTTACTAGTGTGTGAGATGAGTGCAATTGTACGGGAGTTTGAGCATTCTTTGGCATTGCCTTTCTTTGGGATTGGGATGAAGGCTGACCTTTTCCAGTCCTGTGGCCACTGCTGAGTTTTCCAAATTTGCTGGCATATTGAGTGCAGCACTTTCACAGCATCATCGCTCAACTAGAATTCCATCACCTCCACTAGCTTTGTTCGTAGTGATGCTTTCTAAGGCGCACTTGACTTCACATTCCAAGATGTCTGGCTCCAGGTGAATGATCACACCATTGTGATTATCTTTTTTGTACAGTTCTTCTGTGTATTCTTGCCACCTCCTCTTAATATCTTCTGCTTCTGTCAGGTCCATACTGCCAGTTTAATCACAGTCATGTAAAAACACACATGGTATGGACAAGACCTGATCAACCTATATCTGGCAGCAGTGTCTGCAATTGGGATGGAACCGTGAGCATGACTGTCAACAGCTCGGAGGCCAGTGCCAGGTGCTAGCTGTTGACTCACTGACTATAGACATAGAGTGTGGCTACTTAGCAACTTTCATGATGAGAACAGAGCAATTCACAGAGGAGTGGTCACTGCCTCCTCTCTGACACTGCCAGCCACAGGCAATCACTAACTGGTCAGTGACCTGGTTCTGACAAGAGATTTCTTAGAGATACGTAGAATGTTCTGGCTTCAAGCTGGTCCTCTCCCTTGCACCTCGGACCAGAATTCAACAGTTGTTAATTCTATTAAGAGATGTAGATTCTAACACTCCCTGGTTATTTCTATTCCTGTTTTTTTCCTGGAGCATTGCCCTTTACTATATTATGGTGACCCGTGAACACCTATTTTCATAATATACTGGTACATTCAAAAAAGTAAATTCTTAAATGCAAAGTTAGCTTTAAACACAGCCTGGTACACCGTGTGGATTACTGAACAATCAACTATTATCAGGTTTTCCTCCACAGTTCTGTTCTGCCTGTATTTATTGACTAGGGCTGCCAGCTTGAACAATAAATTATTTCTCACAGTTCTGGAGGCCAGAAGTCCAAGATTCAGGTGTCAGCAGGTTTGGTTTCTCCCAGATGTTCAAGCAGGTTTTAGAAAAGGCAGAGGCACCAGAGATCAAATTGCCAACATCCGCTGGATCATGGAGAAAGCAAGAGAGTTTCAGAAAAACATCTATTTCTGCTTCATTGACTATGCCAAAGCCTTTGACTGTGTGGATCACAATAAACTGTGGAACATTCTGAAAGAGATGGGAATACCAGACCACCTGACCTGCCTCTTGAGAAACCTGTATGCAGGTCAGGAAGCAACAGTTAGAACCAGTCATGGAACAACAGACTGGTTCCAAATAGGAAAAGGTGTACGTCAAGGTTGTATATTGTCACCTTGCTTATTTAACTTATATGCAGAGTACATCATGAGGAACGCTGGGCTGGAAGAAGCACAAGCTGGAATCAAGATTGCTGGGAGAAATATCAATAACCTCAGATATGCAGATGACACTACCCTTATGGCAGAAAGTGAAGAGGAACTCAAAAGCCTCTTGATGAAAGTGAAAGAGGAGAGTGAAAAGGTTGGCTTGAAGCTCAACATTCAGAAAACAAAGATCATGGCATCTGGTCCCATCACTTCATGGGAAATAGATGGAAAAACAGTGGAAACAGTGTCAGACTTTGTTTTTTTGGGCTCCAAAATCACTGCAGATGCTGATTGCAGCCATGAAATTAAAAGACGCTTGCTCCTTGGAAGGAAAGTTATGACCAACCTTGATAGTATATTAAAAAGCAGAGACATTACTTTGCCAACCAAGATCCGTCTAGTCAAGGCAATGGTTTTTCCCGTGGTCATGTATGGATGTGAGAGTTGGACTGTGAAGAAAGCTGATCGCCGAAGAATCGATGCTTTTGAACTGTGGTGTTGGAGAAGACTCTTGAGAGTCCCTTATACTGCAAGGAGATCCAACCAGTCCATTCTAAAGGAGATCAGTCCTGGATGTTCATTGGAGGGACTGATGCTAAAGCTGAAGCTCCAATACTTTGGCCACCTCATGAGACGAGCTGACTCACTGGAAAAGACTCTGATGCTGGGAAAGGTTGGGGGCGGGAGGAGAAGGGGACGACGGAGAATGAGATGGCTGGATGGCATCACCGACTCTGTGGACATGAGTTTGAGTGTACTCCGGGAGTTGGTGATGGACAGGGAGGCCTGGCGTGCTGTGATTCATGGGGTCGCGGAGAGTCGGACACGACTGAGCGACTGAACTGAACTGAACTGAACTGAAGCCCATGGCTGTCCTCTCACCATGGGGACGAGGCTCTTCCTTAGTGCTCCCACCCCTAGTGTCTTTCTCTCTCTGTCTCCAAATTTCCCTTTCTTATAAGGATACAGGTTGCATCAGGACCCACTTAACAGCCTCATTTTATCTAATCACCACTTCAAAGGCCCTAGCTTCAAATACAGGCACATTCGGAGGCCCTGGAGGTCAGGGCTTCAACATTTGGAGTTTGGGGGAACACAGCTCGGTCAGTCACACTTACCAGTCCTAATATACAGTTGGTCCTGAGGGGCAGTGGGTGGGACTCAGAGACCCCTTAGAGGGCTGGCTCTTGGGCCTGGGGAGGCACCTCACCCCTGCTCCCAGAGTCTCACAAGGATACACAAGAGAGCTGGTGGGAGCTTTTAAAGTCCTCCATCTCCTTTCCGCTATTTCCTGAGATTCCACAGAAAGAAGAAGCCTGGGCTCCAATCTCGTTCTAGTGTAGAGCAAAAGGAGGCAAACTGTAGGAATTCGGAGGAGAAGGGTTTTACTTGTAGGGGGTGGATCCCAGCTTTGTGTAGGAGGCGACAGCCCAGCAGGGCCTTGGAGAACGGGCAGCAGGTTGGTGTGAAAAGATCAGAGCATCAGAGGCGAGAGGAAGGTGTGGCCGTGGGGAGGGTGGCGCGTGCGAGGAGGTGCCCGAGTGTGAATGACCACACGCGGGGCCCTGGGTGTACGTTATCACACCGAGTCCCCCCGGAGCCCCCGTCCAGTAAGCCAGTCCGGATTTACACTCCTTTCCAGTGGCACACGGAACAGAGGCTGGGCAGCTGGGTAGCCGTACCCGAGAGAGATGATGCGAACTCAGCTGACCGCAGCGCCCCCCGCCCCCCCAGCTCAGAGCCGAGTGTGTTCAGTCCTTACTGCCAGCCTTACAAATTCTCACACACTTAAATAAACAACCCACGTTTCTTACCTTCCTTCTTCAAGTCAACAGTCTATGCAGGCTCGCCTGGTGTTCAGATCCGGGTTGCCCAAGGCCAGAATCCAGGCGCGGCCGGTGTGGCGCTGCTGGGAGATCTGGGGAGACGGGCTTCTAGCCGCGTTCATGGGCAGGATTCGGCTCCAGGCCCTCCTGTGACCGAGGAGGAGGTCCCATTCCCAGCTTCTGGAGTTGCCTGCTCCCCTCGGCACCTGGTCCTCACCGGCTCCAAGCCGGCCCTTCTCACCACGCGGCCAACGGCCTATAGCATGAGGACTAGCCCTGCTCCTCAATGCACATACGTGCAGCAGGGGCCCGCCTGATCACCCGCGAGCCTTTCTCCAAGCCGAGGCTCGTCCCTCCAATCACAGGGAGACTCTTCCCGCTCTGGGGCACATTCCTCCAATCATAGAGAGACTCTCTCCACGCTGGGGTACGTCCCTCCAATCATAGGGAGACTCTTCACACGTCGGGGCACGTTCCTCCAGTCACAGGAAAACTCCCCCACTCTGGGGCACGGTCCTCCAATCACAGGGAGACAATTCACACGTTGGGGGCACGTTCCTCCAATCACAGGAAAACTTCCCCATGCTGAGGCGCGTTCCTCCAATCACAGCTGCTAAGTCGTGCTCACCAGGCTGGTGACACGTGCATAGGGTGGGGCTTAGGACGGGAACGTGGAGCCAGACTGCCTGAGTTTCAGGACTAGGCTGAGGTCCGCGACCCTTCTTCACAGGTAGTGAGACCTATTCGAGCTGTTTGGCTGCTGAACAGCCAAGAGGGAGGACAGGGTGGCAGAGAGGGTTTTGTCCTGGTGAGGAATCTGCTCCGACGAGGTGACTCTGGCAGCCGTGGAAAGGTGGCTCTGTCTGGTGAGAGACTGGAGCTGGTGGATGAGTTTGGAGGCTTTCAAATGCCCAAAGTGGGCGCCATGAGGAAGTGAAGAAGGGCTGGAAGGTCATTCGCCCAAACTCCAGTTCTCCTGAAGTCAGTTAAGCTGCCAGTTTGGCTTGATGTGAATTTCTTGTTTCCCTTCCTGGCCTCAGAATATACTGAGTGATGCTCTCGTGAAAAGAGCCGATAAGGAAGAAAAAGAATTGATAAAACTTGAACTGGCAAATAGGTCAACTAATGAGTGGCCAGGTTCCTAAGAAGGGGAGTGGACCCCGAAGCTTGAGGCGTCAGAGACCAGACACAGACAGGTCTTTGAAAGGCATGCCTTCTTAAAAGATGCTGACCACCTGCACAGGCTAGGACCCCCAAAGGGCACAGAGGGAGCCAGGAGTAAGCCTGCCCCATCTCCCCCGCTCCCCCCAAGGGGAACGTTCTCATTTTCCGCCGCTGAGTGGAGAAAACCCAGAAACACAGCTGAGAATATATAGACACTTCATATGCAAAAGAAATGGCTTTTGGGGTCACTGGGGAAAGAACAGACTTTCAAAAAAATGGTCATAGGACAACTGGGGATTCGTGTTCAAACATTGATACTGCAGCCCTATCTAAATATGTAACACAAACCAAACTCCAGGAGGATGAAGGACTTAAATGTGGAAGGCAAAACCCTAAAATTTTAGGAGACCATGCTGGTTATGTTTGTGATCTTGGGGTAAGGAATAATTTCTTAAACAGAACACAAAAAAGCGCAAACAGAAGAGTGACTTATAAGTCTGACCACATTAAGATTAAAAATTTATGTTTATCTAAGGACACCAGAGTTTGGGAGATATTTATAACATATGCTATTGACAAAAGATTAGCATTCAGAATCTATAAAAAATCCCCAAGAATCAAAATGAGAAAGATAAATAACCAGAAAGAGCAATGGACAAAAAACATTTCAGAGACAGGAAAACTTAAACAGCCTGTAAAGAAAGGAAAAGATATTTAACTGGAATTTTCTGGGAAGTTAACCTTAAAAGTACAGTAAGAGTTGACACCAAAGCTTGTATGTCAATACAACAGCAGTAGAATCCATAATACCCCAGACTGGAGACAACCCAGAACTCCTAAAACCTGTGAGTGGTCATAGAAACTGGAGTCCATCCAGATGGTGAAGAGCTGCTGCTTTCAGCCCTGAAATGGACGACCTGTGACCCAGGCAAGAACCAGGGTGGATCTCAGGGGTGTTGTGCTGAATGATAAAGGCGAATTCCAAAAGGTTGCAGGCTGGATGATTCCATCTAGGGCATTCTTGAAATGAAAGGAATTGTAGAAATGAATAATGGATGCTCAGCTGTCAGGGTGAGGGGTGGGGTGGGAGGTCAGTGGGTGTGGTTGTATCAGGCAGCACCGAGGATCCCTGTGGTGGTGAGAATGTTCTGGATCCTTGTTTCCCTGTGGTGGTAGATATACCAACCTATGCGTGATAAAACTGCACAGAATTAAATGTGTGCATGCGCGCGCACATACACACACACACACACAACTAAATGTGTGCATGCGCGCGCGCGCATACACACACACACACACACACACACACACACACACACACACGAGAACACGTGACCTGAGTAGGACCAGTGGGTGTGTCTGTGCTGGCGTCCTGGCTGAGGCACTGTACTGAAGCCTTCTGGGTGTTCCTGCTGAGCGGGAGGATTGGATCGAGATCTTAAGATTTACAGTTCTTTCTCCTCTTTTTCCACCCTCACCCTCTGGGTGGTGACCGGCAGGCTGGGCCGCTCTGCGTCTGCAGATTTAAATGGCCTTTGCCAGACAACAGCTTCTCTTTGGGAAATGTTGGTCTCTCAGCTGCCCACTTCTCCCCCTGTCCCTCCCAGGGGCTTGTGGGGTCTGTGTGTGATGGGGTGGGGGTGCCCTGTCTGATCAGGCCCTCACCCCCAAGGGTGGGGGCTGGGCAGGGGCTGGAGAGGCCAGAGCCCTATGACTAATTCTTTCTGATCACAGCCACCTCCATTTACCCCACACACATACAAACATTTAATATTACCATTTTTTTTTCTTGTGTAAGCAGTGGTAGGAAAAACTAAGACATAGGAAAACTGGGATTAATTAAGTCTTCATTCTGGGGCAGCTAAACCAATGTCCATGTGAGCTAGATGCTATTATTATCCAGATTTAAGAGAGGAGAAAGTGGAGGTTTAGAGGGGTTGAACTACTTTAATGGTTCACATCACTGTCACACGGTTGGTTAGGAACTGGCAGATGCAAGATTAAAGCCCTGTCTGGCCCATTTCTAGGCTTTGAGCCTCTAATCATTGTGCCTCTGTCAGGAATTGGACATTATCTGGGTGGAGGCGATATTTAAAGCAATGAGATTGGATAAAAAACACTGAGACCAGAGTTTATAGAGAACGTCGGAGCACATCATCTGTGGAGCCCCTCCATTTAACGGATAAGGGAAAAATACTGAGCCCCAGAGGAGGTCACAGACCTGAAAGGAGGCAGAGGTACCGACAGGAGTTTCAGAATCGTCACGTGCCTTGGAGCTGTCCAGAAAGGAAAAGACTTCTAGAAGGCCCCTGAAGTTTCAACTGAGGTCATTGTTGATCCTTCAAGGAATGGCTTCACCAGAGAAAAAGATTGGCATTGCCACGGTTTTAGTTATCTGTTGCTAATTAACAAACAACTTTAGAGTGTTTCTTAAAAATATATATATACCTATATATCATTTTTGTGCCCGGATCCCTGATCCCTTCCTCCTCAGGGTTGCTCCCGGGTCCCACTCTGCTTCCCTTCTCTCAGGACCATTTCATCCACTGCTGTGGACTGAATTCCTCTCTAAGGGCTGCCCACTTCCCGAAGTTAGATTTCTATTCCAGAGTTTCTCAGTTCCAGCTCATGCCCAGCTGCCGGCATGTCCCACAGGCACTGAAGCTGGACATTTCACACACACATCGCATCCTTTTTCTCCCTCTCCTTGCTCTGCTGCTTCCTGTGTTGGGGAAAGGCACCAACACAGCTTCTTTGCTTGACGAGGGAACCCAGGGTTGTTGCTGACATGCCGCTTTCTTCACCCTCTGCCCTCCATCTGCAACACTTCACCACTTTCCTCCTTTCCCTATGGCCACCTCCCACCCCAGCTACTGTTACGTTTTGTCAGATCACCCCTTCAGGCTCCTCCACTCCCTCACTCCTTCTAATAATGATCCCCTACCATCTATTCTCTTCCCTATCGCCAAAGGGAGCTTGCAAAATGCAAATCTTATTATGTCAATACCCCCCATCTTGACTGATCTACACCAGTTAAAATCCTCTTCCTGTGGCCCATAGAATAAATAATAAAGGATAAGATATACCAGGGACTTCTTTGTGCTGAGCACGAGGACACACATGACACACGTTAAACCACAAATCCCTCAGCAGGATGACTCCATATCTTCCTTACCTGGTCCCAGTGTAACTTTCCAGCCTCTTCTTTGTCTACACCTCCCTCTTCACCTGGCTCATGCCAACTCACCCTTCATGAATCAGGGCCCAGGTTGAAACCACCTCCAGGAACCCTGCGATGTCCTGGGTTCAGTCTCTGTTATGAGACACGTTCCCAGCACATTCTACAGGATTCACCTTCTGGTTCATCTCTACCACTCCCCTGTCCTACTTGTTTCATACCTTCAGTGTCTTTCACAGGGCCTGGTTCATTGTCGTTGCTCAATAAATATTTGTTGAATGGATGGATGGATCTTGGAGTTAAAACAGTTCCAAGCATTGGGAGTCATCAGGCTTTAACATTGAGCTACCTGGGAAGCTCTAGAAATCCAATACCTTCCCACATAGAATTCTGTTCCCTTGCAGTGGAATGAGACTCAACATCACCCCTTCTGGGAGCAGATGGAGGTTGTCATGCTTCTCAGCTGATGCTCAGTCTCCTGCCTTCCTGTCTCCCTTTATCTACTTATCTTCCACCCTCTCTCCAGCCCTGAGGTATGCAGAGCTCTCCAGCCCTGATTAAAGCAGGGCTATTTTCAGAGTCCTATTTCAGTCTCAAAAATTCGTCCAAGTTCCTACACACCCTGGCAGTACTGCAATTTAATAAATGACATTGATTACCACCTATGTAGGGGGCTTCCCAGGTGGCACTAGTGGTAAAGAACCCACCTGCCAATGCAGGAGACATAGACACAGGTTCAATCCCTGGGTCAGGAAGATCCCCTGGAGGAGGGCATGGCAGCCCACTCCAGTATTCTTGCCTGGAAGATCCCATGGACAGAGGAGCCTGGTGGGCTGAAGTCCATAGGGTCACACAGAATCAGACATGACTGAAGTGACTTAGCACACACATACCACCTATATTATGTGTCTCAGTATGACCCTGGATTTCATACAGCAATGCTGAATTCATCTCTGCTGCTGCTGCTGCTAAGTCACTTCAGTCGTGTCCGACTCTGTGTGACCCCATAGACGGAAGCCCACCAGGCTCCCCCGTCCCTGGGATTCTCCAGGCAAGAACACTGGAGTGGGTTGCCATTTCCTTCTCCAATGTGTGAAAGTGGAAAGTGAAAAGTGAAAGTGAAGTCACTCAGTCGTGTCCGACCCTTAGCGACCCCACGGACTGCAGCCTACCAGGCTCCTCCATCCATGGGATTTTCTAGGCAATAGTACTGGAGTGGCTTGCCATTGCCTTCTCCGGAATTCATCTCTATGTCTGATCAAATCTTAAGCCCATCTCTGGAGGAGAAAACAGTTAATGGAGACGGTCTGAGAGTTAGGAACATTTATGGACTGAAAGAAGGGCTTCCCTGGTGGCTCAGTGGTAAAGAAACCACTTGCCAATGCAAGAGATGTAGGTTCGATCTCTGGGTCAGGAAGATCCCCTGGAGAAGGAAATGGCAACCCATTTCAGTATTCTTGCCAGGAGAATCCCATGGACAGAGGAGCCTAGAGGGTTACAGTCCATGAGGGTCACAAAAGAGCTGGACACAAATTAGCAACTAAACAACAGCAACAGAAGTGGGCTGAAGGAAATGGGTCAAATAGAGATAATATTGGAAGATACAAGAGAGGAAAACAGGGATCATAGGTGGGGCATTGGAAAGTTTTTCTGAAGTCAGTAGAGAAAAACAGCAAACTGATAGTGAGCACTTTGGGGGTCAACTGAGTTCACCAGACAGCCCTGATGGTGGTAAAGGGAGCAGGCTGTGGAAGGTGAGGGGTGGGAGTGTATGGACTAGCCTGACTGGGGGAGGGGTGTGGCCATAGCGGAGAGAACAGCTTCAGAGACATCACAAGACTTGCCACCAGGATGGTGCAAAGTACGTGGACCAGCAAGGACAATACCTAGATACCTTTCTGGCACACGGTTCACCGGTGCTCAGGAAATGTCTGATCCCTCTTTTGTCTTCCTTTATGTAATTTACCAGGTCCTTGAACAGGGACACTTTTCAGGCCATGGTGTCTTCTCTCTGAGGCCACTACTTTCCATCTGTGGTCTTGCAGGTGCCATCCACGCCAGAAAACCCTGTCACACACTCTTCATGGCTCACAGGCTGGCCTCCCTCCGTCAACCCCCGTCTCAGAGTCTCTGCTGTCAATTTCAAGCACACTCTAACCCCAGCCCCTTACAGGCTTGTTGACGCATGTTGCTTCTCGCCACTCTAGTCATAGAAATAGACACTGAAGAAGTGGCAAAATTGGTTTGCATGCAGATGCTGCATCAAAGATTTACCTCAAATGCAACAAAATAACTGAAACCAGCACAAGTCTCCTGCTTGGCATGGAGCAGGCTGGCAGGGAGCCCCCCTCACCCCCGGGGAAGTGCACGGAGGAGCAAGTGAACAACGGCCCCAGAAGCATCACCGGGAGCTCTGAGCCAACTCAGCTGCTCACCCGACAAAAACTCAGTGTGACTATACATGTGTATGTCACATAGCGCGTGGAACACATGTCTATAAGTAGTCCGCTGAGGCTGGCAGTGACAACACAAGCTCGGTACTTTGCTGGCTTACTTAACTGCATGGAAAGAACAGTGTGTGAGCCCTGCTTGAGGGGCTGTGCGCTCAGCCTACAGTCAAGGAGGCTGCTGAGAACCTGATGGTCACACGCCTGGCCCAGCCCTCTGTCATGTTCAATGTGACGGCTGCAGGAAGGGCTTTGAGCTCAGGGAAGGGCTTCCCAGGGGGCGCAGTGGTAAAGAATCCGCCTGTCAATACAGGAGATGGGAGTTTGATCCCTGGGTCAGGAAGATCCCCTTGGAGGAGGAAATGGCAACCCTTTCCAGGATTCCTGCCTGGGAAATCCCATGGAAAAAGGAGCCTGGTGGGCTGTAAAAGAATCAGACACAACTGAGTGACAGAACAACAACAGCCACCCTCTTAAGTAGTGGTTTATTCAGCACGCATATTGAGAATCTCCCATGTTCCAGGCACCGTGGCGGCTGCCGGGCACACAGATGAGTAGAACAGAGTTCAAACCTCGCAGAGCGTGCAGTCAGTGAGCATGACAAACATGAGGATTCTGGGAGGTAGCTGAGGCTGTGACACTGGAACATACTCAGTCATTGGGGCTCGTAGAAAGTTGCTCCAGTTCCTTTTGCTGGACGATGATAAACTAGCCCAGGACGTAAGGACACGAAGGGATTGTTGTATTTGTATCCTCACAGATTTGGAGGGGCACAGAGCACAGAGGAGGCGGCTGTGTGTGTGCCACCGTGTCAGGGGCCCCACCTGGAAACAGGGCGACCAGGTCTGCCCACCAGGTGTGTCACGGGGCTTCTACATGGAGCCAGGCTTCCTCATGGCTCCAAGGGGATGTATTCCAGCCAACAGCATGGAAGTCATGTCATCTTTTAGGGCCCAGCTTCCCAGGTGGTGGAGTGGTAAAGAATCTACCTGCCAAAGCAGGAGATGTGAGAGACTCGGGTTTAGTCCCTGGGTTGGGAAGATCCCCTGGAGGAGAGAGCAGCTTAATCCAGTATTCTTACCTGGAGAATCCTATGGACAGAGGAGCTGGTTGGCTACAGTCCATAGAGTCACTAAGAGTCGGACACGACTGAGCACACACACACATAGCGTGGCTCCTGAGACACCAGTGTTACTCCTGCCACAGACTCTTCAGGGTGAAGTAGTTGCAAGCCTACCCGGAAGCAAGGGGAGGAATGTAAACCTGAACTCTCAGTGCAGGGAAAGGAGAAGAATTATGCAGCCGTTTATAAAAACTGCTCTGGAGAGAGTGCCTTCCCAGCTGGGAAATCAGGGAGGAGTTCACGGAAGAGGTGATGTTCGGGCTGCACCTTGAGAGGAGTGGAGGTTTGCCAGGAGACATGGAGAGGGGTGAAGAACAGCAGCCCAGGCTCACACGCCCACAGACACGTAGAAATACAAGAAAGAGGACGCCAAGGGGTAACCATGAAAGAAACAAGCATCGGAGGAAAATCAGTCTCACTGCTGTCTTGTTCCCTGAGTACATCAATGTGTCTGAACTGCTAACCCAACATTGCTCACTTGTTCCTAAACATGTACAGCGCCTGGGAAAATGCTGTGGAGAAGGTGAGTTTAAAGTCAGACTCGGAAGTGAAGGCCCAGTTTTTCATTAGCAAACACCTTGGAGAAGGAAGTAGCAGCCCACTCCAGTATTCTTGCCTGGGAAATCCCACGGACAGAGGAACCTGGTGAGCTACAGTCCATTGGGGTCACAAAGAGTCGGACACGACTTGGCGACTAAACCACCAGCGTATGTATTCCGTGTGGGCACCATGCCAAGGACAGGGCCATTTTTACTCACTTAATCTTCCCCACTGCCCTACGAGACAGCCCTTGCTACTATATTGCTTACAGATTGGGCATTGAGGTCCAGAAAGGTGAGGTTACCTGTCCAACTGGACAGAGGCAGACCTGGGATTCACAGCAAGTAGGCTGACCGCAGGGTCTGGACCCCTGACCCCATATGGTGCCACCCCTCAGGCAGCTGGGGCCGAATACAGGTTGAAACTGAAGGTCAGCCTGGGAGCTTGGACTTGATTTGTGTGGCGACCAGGAGCTGCTTAGGGCCACCTGAAAAGACAATGACTGTGACCTAAACTGTGTGCACGCAGCTCACACGGCCGGTTCTTGGCTGATGCAGGTAAGACAAGTCTCTGGATTTTGCGTCCAGTGTTCCTCACTCATTGCTAAAGCTTGTGGGCCCAAGAGAGTACCTTCTGGTCCAGCAGCTCTTCTGATCTCTCCAGTAATGCTGTGAGAGTATCGACTCCAGAAGAAACCAGCAACGGGGTTCTCTTGAGTGAGGACTTAACCCACAGATTCACAGGGATGCGTTCCAGCCAACAGCATGCGAGTGGGAGCCTAGGTTGCTGCTCTATGTGGGACCTCCTAAGCAAGGACTTTACTGACATGGGATGTTATAATTCTAATCTAGAACGAGACCAAGCATTTATCTGTGGTTTGACTTGCAGAGGTGAAATGCAATATATTAAAGCAGTTTCATTTCCCCATCAACTCAGCACTGGTTTTACCATTGTGAGCTGTGGTTGACCTAATGCTTTGCTGAGCCGTGCATGGTGCCATTCAGGTGCATGTGATGATACAGGACAGACCGCCCACGTGGGCAGAAGATCTGAATGAAAGCACTACGGTATTAGCATCCCTTCTGTGCTTATCATAAAACCTAAGATGCACAATGGGTAAGAACATGGTAGGGGGCATGGCGTGACCGCAGAAAAACAATGGAAGCAGCTGGCAGTTCCATTTTGGATTTTGTGGAAGTTTTAAATGGACATTGTGCTAATCTCATCATCTTCTATAAACTTTTAAACTGGTTACTTTGTGGTGATTTGACACTTTCACTGAGATATATTAGAATGTGGCAAGAATTCTAATATATCAATATTATAATATCAAATTTCAATATAAAAATATCTAATGAAAACAACAACATAACATCAAGCCCCTGGCTCAAAAATGTCCTCCAGCAGACTCACAGAAAAAGACTGGGGCAAGTGAAGTAGATCATTTTGAAACTGAAGGTGGTTTAAAGGAGCAAAGCAGCAGTTCTAGAAATTATGTAGTCTGAAGACATGACCTGTGAGGGAAGTCAGGCTCGTTTTGACAGAAGGTGTGCGACTGTGGGGCTGGATCTATCTGGGACCAGAGCTGTGTGCCTTCAGTCTCAGAGATCACCCCAGTGAGCTTCAGAGGACACACAAAATATGTATTTTTGTTGCACAGCAAAGGAAGCTATACACAAAATGAAAAGACAACCTATACAATGCGAGAAAATATTTGCAAATGATGTGATTGACAAGGGATTAATTTCCAAAATAGAAATTGTATAGTTCAATTAAAAAAAAAACCCTAATCAGAAAAAAAAGGGGCAGATAATCTTAAGTAAACTTTTCTCCAAAGAAGACATGCAGATGGCTAACAGGCACATGAAGAGATGTTCAATACCACTAATTATTAGAGAAGTTCAAATCAAAAGCACAGTAAGATATTACCTCACTTTGGTCAGAATGGGCATCATCAAAAAGTCTGTAAATGATCAATGCTGGAGAGGGTATGGTAAAAAGGGAGCCCTCCTACAGTTGGCGGGAATGTAGGCTAGCGCAGTCAGTGAAGTATAAAGCTTCTTTAAGAAGCTAAAACAGAACTGCTGTGTGACCCTGCTGGGCGTGTATCAGGAGAAAACTCTAGTGTGAAAAAAGAGTGCACCTGTGGTCACAGCAGCACTATTTACAACAGCCAAGACGTGAAAACAACCCAAATGTCCATCAACAGATGAATGGATAAAGATGTGGTACATATACACATGGAATATTACCCGGTCATCAAAAGGGTGAAATAATGCCATTTGCAGCACCATGGATGGACCTGGAGAGGACTATACTAAGTGAGGTAAGCCAGACAAAGACAATATTGTATGATGCCACTCATAAGTGGGATCTTACAAATGTGATACAAGTGAATTTATTTACAAAAGAGAAATAGACTTGCAGACGTATAAAACAAACTTATGGTTACCAAAGGGAAACGTGGGGAGACATAAATTGAGAATCGGGTTTAACAGACACCTGCTATTAATACTATATATAATATATAATACTATATATAAAATAGACAAATAACAAGGACCTACTGTATAGCACAGGGAACTATGTTCAATATCTTCTAATAACCTTTAATGGTAAAGAATCTGAAAAATAATATATACATATATATATAGCTTCCCAGGTGGCACCAGTGGTAAAAAATCTGCATGCCAATGCAGAAGACGTAAGAGAAGCAGGCTCGATCCCTGGGTTGGGAAGATCCCCTGGAGGAGGGCATGGCAACCTACTCCAGTATTCTTGCCTGGAAAATTTTATGGACAGAGGAGCCTGGAGGTCTACAGTCCATGGGGTCACAAAGAGTCAGACACGACTGCATACACACACGTGTGTATGTGTATATGTGTGTGTGTGTATACACATAACTGAATAACTTCTTGTACATTTGAAACAATGTTAATAAATTATACTTCAATTTAAAAAATCTACATAATTATTCAGCCTTAAAAAGGAAGACAATTCTGATATATGCTAAAACAAGGATCAAGCTTGAAGACACATACTAGGTGAAATAAACCAATGACAAAAGGAAGAAACAAAACAAAAAACCCTGAATATGCATTTTTTGGTGAACTTTCTAAAAACTGGTTAATTAAGTAAGCCATTCTGAAAACTGTGCTTCCTGCATGAATGGATGGATGGATGGCTTTCACTAAGTATTTTTCTCTCTAGTGAAGCAATCTGCTTGGTGCCCTACCTGACTTTCTGGACTGAACTCCAGCAGCAGCAGAAAACAGAGAAGTCAAAGCAACCAGCACTGGCTTGTCAACTGACCAACAGCCAGGAAAAGGGCCTCCTTTTTCCCTTTCTCAAGCCCATTATACACGTTTTTTGGTGCAGAGTAAAAGTGAGCCAAGAACATCCATTTGTATGCCACAAGCCTTCTGCAGAGACTGTTATTTTAAAAGGACATTCACACACACTGTAGCTGTCTCTTGGGGAAGCTGTGAAAATACTTGTGGATTTCTAAGCTGTCATTTCAAACACACAGTGGTGGGGAAATTAATCTACAAGTATTAAAGCATTCTTGGTTTTGTGCATTAAGGTGTCATGAAAAGATCTCATATTCTCTTCTAACTTGAATCCACTGAGTACTTATTTGGGTCTATCAGTTCAGTTCAGTTCAGTCGCTCAGTCGTGTCCGACTCTCCGCGACCCCATGAATCACAGCACGCCAGGCCTCCCTGTCCATCACCAACCCCCGGAGTTCACTCAAACTCATGTCCACAGAGTCGGTGATGCCATCCAGCCATCTCATTCTCTGTCGTCCCCTTCTCCTCCCGCCCCCAACCTTTCCCAGCATCACAGTCTTTCCAGTGAGTCAACTCGTCGCATGAGGTGGCCAAAGTATTGCAGTTTCAGCTTTAGCATCAGTCCCTCCAATGAACATCCAGGGTTGATCTCCTTTATTTTTTTTATTTATTTATTTATTTTTTATTTCTAAAAAAGAATTTTATTAAAAAAGCACAAATGCAAAGAAATGAACAGAGGAAAATGTATGCGTCGAACCTGGACTGGTCACTTATGACAATATACATGCTACAATTCCATTCTCCCCAATCATTCCACCTTCACCCTTTCCCACAGAGTCCCAAAGACTGTTCTAAATGCCTATGTCTCTTTTGCAGTCTCTTATACAGGGTTCAGGTTACCATTTTTCTAAATTCCATATATATGCGTTAATATACAGTATTGATGTTCTTCTTTCTGGCTTACTTCACTCTGTATAATTGGCTCCAATTTCATCCACCTCATTAAAACTGATTCAAATGCATTCTTTTTGATGGCTGAGAAATACTCCATTGTGTATATGTACCAAAGTTTTCTTATCCATTCATCTGCAGATGGACATCTAGGTTGCTTCCATGTCCTGGCTATTATAAACAGTGCTGCAATGAACATTGGAGTACATGTGTCTCTTTCAATTCTGGTTTCCTCGGTGTGTATGCCCAGGAGTGCGATCGCTGGATCATATGGCAGTTCTATTTCCAGTTTTCTGAGGAATCTCCACACTGTTCTCCATAGTGGCTGTACTAGTTTGCATTCCCACCAACAGTGTAAGAGGGTTCCCTTCTCTCCACACCCTCTCCAGCACTTATTGCATGTAGACTTTTGGATAGCAGCCATTCTGACTGGTGTGAAATGGTATCTCATTGTGGTTTTGATTTGCATTTCTCTGATGATGAGGGATGTTGAGCATTTTTTCATGTGTTTATTAGCCATCTTTATGTCTTCTTTGGAGAAATGTCTGTTTAGTTCTTTGGCCCATTTTTTGATTGGGTCACTTAGTTTTCTGGAATTAAGCTGCAGGAGCTGCTTGTATAATTTGGAGATTAATCCTTTATCAGTTGCTTCATTTGCTATTATTTTCTCCCATTCTGAAGGCTGTCTTCTCACCTTGCTTAGAGTTTCCTTTGCTGTGCAGAAGCTTTTGATTTTAATTAGGTCCCATTTGTTTATTTTTGCTTTTATTTCCAATATTCTGGGAGGTGGGTCTTGGAGGATCCTGCTGTGATTTATGTCGGAGAGTGTTTTGCCTACGTTCTCCTCTAGGAGTTTTATAGTTTCTGGTCTTACATTTAGATCTTTAATCCTTTCCCAGCATCACAGTCTTTCCAGTGAGTCAACTCGTCGCATGAGGTGGCCAAAGTATTGCAGTTTCAGCTTTAGCATCAGTCCCTCCAATGAACATCCAGGGTTGATCTCCTTTAGAATGGACTGGTTGGATCTCCTTGCAGTATAAGGGACTCTCAAGAGTCTTCTCCAACACCACAGTTCAAAAGCATCGATTCTTCGGCGATCAGCCTTCTTCACAGTCCAACTCTCACATCCATACATGACCACGGGAAAAACCATTGCCTTGACTAGATGGACCTTGGTTGGCAAAGTAATGTCTCTGCTTTTTAATATGCTATCAAGGTTGGTCATAACTTTCCTTCCAAGGAGCAAGCGTCTTTTAATTTCATGGCTGCAATCAGCATCTGCAGTGATTTTGGAGCCCAAAAAAATAAAGTCTGACACTGTTTCCACTGTTTTTCCATCTATTTCCCATGAAGTGATATAGAGACACTTAAATTTCTCTTTAGAAAATCTTTCCTGCTGACAAAGCTAGGGTGTCATTGATGATGGGAATATAAAAACTTTCACTTATGGACCTAAAACACACATAAGAGGGTGTACTGAGTGTTCTTTTTGTGTGTGTGTTTTCAGTCACTCAGTTGTGTCCAACTCTTTGCGACCCCATGGACTATAGCCCAACAGGCTCCTCTGTCAATGGGATTCTCTAGGCAAGAATACTGGAGTGGGTTGCCATTTCCTACTCCAGGAGATCTTCTTATTTGTTAGTTATCTTGATGACAAGAGTTGCAGAGGGTGTATCTCATACCCAGGGGATTTAAATCATTCCCCGGTACTTCCTCTCCAAGGTTTTCACACATATTATTGCTTGGCTGAAACTGAAAGTCACTCAGTCGTGTCCGACCCTCTGCACCCCCATGGACTATACAGTCCATGGAATTCTCCAGGCCAGAATACTGGAGTGGGCAGCCTTTACCTTCTCCAGGGGATCTTCCCAACCCAGGAGTTGAATCCAGGTCTCCTGCATTGCAGGCGGATTTTTTACCAGCTGAGCCACAAGGGAAGCCCAACAATACTGGAGTGGGTAGGGTAGCCTATCCCTTCTCCAGGGAACTTCCCAACCCAGGAATTGAACCAGGGTCTCCTGCATTTCAGGCAGATTCTTTACCAACTGCACTATGAGGGAAACCCGTTACTTGGCTATGTACATGGTTATTCCATGCAGAAACAAACCATTCATGGGATATTTGGGAAGAGAGAATTATCCAGTTGGCTGAGTTTGGGGAAGGAGTTTGTTTTACCTTCCAACCTGAATTGCTTACAAGAAAGTGAGGCTATTTTTGGATTCCTTCTGATTCTATGAATGTTAGCTCTATTGAAGCTCTTTGATTCTCCTACCTCGTTGCTTAGAAACATTTCATTAAATACTGTCAATGCGTCAATCTGATACGATTTAAAATGTTACTTTTCTCTTTCACTGTAGAATGAGCTTTTTGCTTTGTCATTTTTCCCAGTAATACCCATGTTATTTATAGCTGCTAATATTTTATTGACACAAGAATGGTAGGTCAGAGTGAGCTAATGGTTCTGGCCTTTCTATTTTAAGGGCACTGGTTGGGGGTTGGTCTGGAAAAGGCTGAGGTGGACAGACACGTGTGCTGGGCTATCCTTAACAGCCTTTCTCTCTGACTCTTAGAACGCAAGAAGAAGAGATTCACAACCCCCATTTCAGATTTCTTCTGAGCACCCCTCCTGGGCCCATTCGCTTATTACAGACCCCCTGAAATCCCACCACTGGTGACATTTCTCTGATGTTTAAACAGTTACCAGATTCAAACTTCCCTGGAGATTTGTTGAACAGCCAGATGAGAATAAAGCCTGAAAGAAGTGTGGGCTGAGACAGCACTCGGTGAACGCAGGGGAAGAGAGTGGGGGTGCAGATGGGGAAGAAGGGAAACTGACAAAATCAAGATTATGGACCCCACCCCACCCCTGCGCAGGTCATGTATAATTTGGCCCTAATTCCTTAAAGAGCTATTTCACAAAAGAGTTCATTAGGCCTGTCACTCATGTTAAACTTGAAGTGCTAGTCTAGAAAACCACCAAATTCTATCTTTACAAGTAAAACCTGGGACTTGCCTGGGGGTCCAGTGGTTAGGAATCTGTACCACTCCAGGGGGGCGTAGGTTCAATCCCTGGCCAAGGAACTAAGACCCCATATGCCTCACAGTGCAGTCAAAAACTAAAAGAGAAAAAAGTGACACTTGATTCATACCATCTGAATTATGAAACAACTATATTTCAAATGAATGTATCTACATTATGTCCACTAACAGAGAGGATTTTAGATGACTTAGAATTGTTCCCTTAAGACTTGAAGGTTATTGAAAACCAAGTGAAATAAAACTTCTCAAATGATCCCTCCAGTTAAGTACACATACACACATACCATACTTATACTGTGGTCCCTGTACTTCAAGCTCCCTGTTAGACAAAGGGTGTTGCCAACTTATACCGATGACTTGACTGACCATCCTGAGTGTAATCTGACAGGTAATTCTCATTGTTTCGGAATCCTTCCTCCTTCAGGGTGACTAGCTTGTCTTGCAGGCCTAGACCTAAAAGAATAGTAGACGCATCCAATTTGTTGTTCTTGTTCAGTTGCTTAGTCCTGTCTGACTCTTTGTGACCCCACGGACTGCAGCACGCCAGGCTTCCCTGTTCTTTACCATCTCCTGGAGTTTACTCAAATTCATGTCCATTGAGTCACTGATGCTATCTAACCAACTCATCCTCTGCCTCCCCCTTCTCCTCCTGCCCTCTGTCTTTCCCAGTATCAGGGTCTTTTCTAATGAATTGGCTCTTTGCATCAGGTGACCAAAGTATTGAAGCTTCAGCTTCGACTTCAGCATCAGCCCTTTCAGTGAATATTCAGGGTTGATTTCCTTTAGGATTGACTAGCTTGATCTCTTTGCTCGTCAAGGGACTCTCAAGAGTCTTCTCCAGCACTATAAATAGAAAGCATCAATTCTTCAGTGTTCAGCCTCCATTATGGTCCAGCTCTCATATATGAACATGACTACTACATACAATACCAGTGTTTCATAAGTAAAAAGCTTGCTACCATAACATACACAGTAGGTCAGACTTCCTTAGAGTTTCAGGTTTTATGGGTGAACTGATTCAGCTTAAGGAAGGTCCTTTGTTCATTTATGAGAGGCTCTCTGACCGAGAGCTGCTAATAGGGGCACAAGCTAGGAAGAAGATACTCAGACGGACTATAATTTGATTATCTTCTAAAGACAAATAGATCTTCGCCACGATTCAGGCAGAAAAAGCTAATAATAACTTCATGTGGAGTTATTATTTTTGCCCATAAGCATCTGGGTGGTTGAAGCAGTCTGATTGTATGATTTGGCACAAGTCCAGTCTGTAGAAATACTTTGGTTGAAAATAGTTACGTGGGAAACCACTGGAAATGGATTTCAACTTCTGAGAGATTTCAACTGGGTGAATCAGTCCATTTTTTCCCCTGATATTTGGTGTTTGTTTTTCATGGACTATAGCCCTCCAGGCTCCTCTGTCCATGGGATTTTCCAGTCAAGAATACTGGAGTGGGTTGCCACTTCCTTCTCCAGGGGATCAGCCCAACCTAGGAATCGAACCCGAGTCTCCTGCATTGTAGGCAGATTCTTTAGCTACAAGGGAAGCTGCCCTTTATTTTTCATTGGCAAACACAAAAAGAAACAAAAAAACAAAATGCATGTTTTCTAGAATTTTGGATTAATGGCCAAAATCATGGCTGATAATATTATGTACCTTGAATACTCTGTGGAGCTTGTGATGTACTTGCTCACTGATCCTTAAGACTGCTGGGAAGTACAAGGTAGAGGCAAGATTCTATTTCCAGGCAAAACTTGGGCTGTCTTATCAGCTATTCATAAATAATACATCTGTATAAAGGTAGGATTCAAAAACCTGAGCCCACCTACAAAATGTTCTCTTCTGTATATGACAGGTTTCCCTGATGGCTCAGATGGTAAATAATCTGCCTGCAAGAGATCCAGGTTGGAGCCCAGTGTAGGGATGATCCCCTGGAGAAGGGAATGGCAACCCACCCCAGTATTCTTGCATGGAGAATTCCATGGACAGACCATGGGGTCACAAAGACTCAGACACGACTGAGCGACTAACACTTTCACTTTGCCGGCTCTAGGGAGGCAGCTTGCTCACTCAGTGTGCTGGCATTCTGAAGATTCGCGGAGGTTTTAGGTCTGGCCGGCACGGCTGGGAACATCTTTCCCTTTTGCAGCAAAATGCCAGGTCCGAGAAAAGAAAAGAAATGAATGTAATTTTTATGGACACAAGGTTCTATGCTTACAAAGTCCATGGGCCGATTTTAAGGATGATAACAGTAATAATGAAGTTTTAGATTTAGAGACTTCAAGTCATTTCCATGTCTTTCTCAACTAATTAATGATAAAAGACCCAAGAATATAAAATGCTGGGGAAACTGGATAGTTACATGCGAAAGAATGAAACTGGACCGCTGTCTTAGACTACAGCTCAACTCAAGACTTGAATGTAAGACCTGAAACCATAAAACTCTTTGATATAAACAACAGCAATATTTTTTGGGATCTGCACCTTAAAGCAAAGGAAATAAAAGCAAAAGCAAAGAAATGGGACCTAATTAAAGGTTTTTGCACAGCAAACGAAACCACTGACAAAACGAAAACATAACCTACTGCATGGGAGAAAATATTTGTAAATAATTTGACTGATAAGAGGTTAGTATCCAACATACATAAACAGCTCCTCCAACTCAACATCAAAAAAAAAAAAAAGCAACCTGATTAAAAAATGGGCAGAGGACCGAATAGACATTTCTCCAAAGAAGACACAGAGATGGTCAACAGGCACGAGAAAAGATGTTCAACGTTGCTAATCATCAGGGAAATGCAAATCAAAACTACAATGAGATACCACTGTACCTGGCAGAATGGCCAATCAAAAAGTCTATAAGTGAAAAGTGCTAGAGAGTGTGTGGAGTACAGGGAGACCTCCCACACTGTTGGTGGGAATGTAAATTGGTGCAGCCACTAAGGAGAACAGTATGGAGGCTCCTCAAAAAACTAAAAATAGAGCTACTGAATGATACAGAAATCTCACTCCTGGATATAATATCTGAAAAAAACACAAGAAAACAAAAATACTAAAACGGGGACAATTCCTGTTCACTACTGGTTTCCAACACCCAGAATAGCACCTGGCAGACACACAAGTAGGCAAGTAACAGCATTTGCTAAATGAACAACAGTGGTCATCACCATCATTGTTGTTCTTTGCGGCTCTATCCTATTTCATTTTCGGTATAGATGGATAACGATAGATAGATACAGTGACAGATATTCTTCATATTGATTTATAAGAGAGTGGCAGGACACCCAGCCAGCGAGGGTGTCCTGGATCACCTGGCAGTGTTAGTTTGTCTATGACCTAACAAGTGTAGACAGGGTGGGCTGTTACCCTGATGAGACAGGTATCCAGGCAGTAGGGTTTAGACAGCTGGGCATGCGTTTTTCCAGGCTTTCCTATTGACCAGTGATGGTCAATGCACACATCTGTCAGACTGACATGAGGTGCTGAGAGCTCAGCTGTGCAGGCCCTCTTCATCTGACCCACACCTCACACACATATCAGTCACCCCTAATCTTGTAAGACAACCCAGTGGCAGGACAAACAGAAAGGATTCATGGGTAAATACCCTCAGGAACCTGAGAGACATGTGTTTACACAAACCTGAGAAAGTCTGACGTGTTGTGATGCTTTTGTCAAGCGGCTGTAGGTGGAACATCAGAGGCTGAAGAGCTTCTGTCTGACAGCATGATGACCATTAGGTATTCGGGACAGAACCAACGATTCTTATTTCCTGGCAGCACCTGTCTGTGGACCCCACTGGCTGTCTTCTCTCTGCTCCCAGAGGGTGTTTGGAGCCGGAAGCCCTCTCCCTGGCTGGGTGAGCCTGCTCCTTGCCGAACTGCTCATCCAGCCCAGAAGCCCGGGTCCCACATCCACCTACGAAGAGCGCCAGCTCCCTGCAGGTGGACCAGTTCCTCCCAAACCGTGATGAGAATTAGGTTCCAATCAGTCCTTGTTTCTATGGCTACGAGTTCCCTGAGTGACAGAAAATAAGGGCAGGTTGCTCTCATTTTCTAAACGCGTTGATACAAAATGTTTTTAAAAACCCACCCTCCAGTCGTTCATTCCCCCCCTCCCTCCTGTTGCTGTTCAGTCACTAAGCTGTGTCCAACTCTCTGTGACCCTGTGGACTACAGCACGCCAGGCTCCCCTGTCCTTCACTATCTCCTGGAGTTTGCCTAAATGAATGTCCGCTGAATTGGTGATGCCATCCAACCATCTCATCCTCTGTCATCCCCTATGTACCAACCACTGGGATTAGAGCAAAGGCCACATGGTCTCCCAGCCTCCATTTGCCTCTACTGCCTCCCCTCTAGTATCACCCGGATTTTGCTCAGCCCTCTTTGCCCCACTTCATAGTTGGTGTGGTTAGAACTCACAGGAGATTGGTCCTGTCCACAGGGTGTGCATCACAGCTGATACAAGCCAGGGACTGATTTGGGGACAGGCCTGTCATTAAGTCCAGGACAAAGAGATGTGAGATCAGTCTTCTGGGTATACTGATGAGAAAGATTCCCTTCCTTAAAACAAGAAAAACAAGAATAATAAGAAATTGCCCTTTCATGTTTTCTGTTTCCAAATGACCAGTATGAACAGCAATGTCTACACTTGCTTTTCCACCTGGAGATCACCAGGGAACCCAGTGAAGGACCAGGAGAAACAGGACTGCTGAAGCTTGGAGGAAACCTCGCTACTTATTGACCCTAATGGTTTAATCACCCTGAGAAACTCTCCACTGACAGAGCGCTTTTCGTGTGAGAGTTAAAAAGAATTATAATGTTGCTTGTCACTTTGAGCTGGGTTTTCTACCTTCTGGAGGCCCCACAGCACCCTAACTAAGCCGCTGGATTCCAGCTGTTTGCTCATCATGTCCTAAAAATCCCCTGGTTTGGGGACTTTTGAACAGTAGAATTTTCTACTTAGTTGGACTGTAAAGAAGGCTGACCACTGAAGAGTTGAGGCTTTCGAACTGTGGTGTTAGAGAAGACTCTCAAGAATCCCCTGGACTGCAAGGAGATCAAACCTGTCAATCCTAAAGGAAATCAACCCTGAATATTCATTGGAAGGACTGAGGCTGAAGCTGAAAACTCAATATTTTGACTACCTGATGTGAAGAACTGATTCATCTGAAAAGACCCTGATGCTGGGAAAGATTGAGGGCAGGAGAAGGGGACAACAGAGGATGAGATGGTTGGATGGCATCACTGACTCAATGCACATGAGTTTGAGCAAGCTCCAGGAGATGGTGAAGGGCAGGGAAGTCCGGTGTGCTAGAGTCCATGGGGTCGCAAAGTGTTGGATATGACTTAGTGACTGTACGACGACTGTCACCACAGAGGATTTTATAGTAATTAATGTCAATATATGAAATAGATGAGCCTCTCTTTTAAACTGAAAATAAATTTTTGATTCTATTTTTCAGTGTTGTTTGTGTTCTATTTTCAGCTCATGAGGCTCCATTATACTCTCAAGTCCTGCCCTGTGAGCAAGCCTCCCTAACTCAGAGGTACTGAGAGGATGCAGCTCTGACTCCATGTTTACAGACACATCTGTCAGTCTCACGTTGCTAAAAACAACTTGTAGAAATGGCAGCAGTCATGCAGCTAATTGCTGCCCGTGCTCTATATCTCTCTCTTTCTGCTCCGCATTTCTCTAAGGCCAGTGTGATTCTTTTAGGCATCAGGTTTAAGTTTTAAAACCCCCCTCCCATCCTCTTACTCCAGAAACAACTGTGCCCAAGCCCCTGATGGCACCTTCAGAAACACCTCATGTCCCTTCCGATCGCCCTGCAATTCCTGCCGCTCCCCGGGCTCAGACCCTCACCTACAGCCTTCTGAAGTCCCCACGGGGAGCTTCTCTCCCTCCCAAGCATCTTTCCAAAATAGGAGTCCGTCCTGCGCATCCTGCTCACTGGCCTCCAGGAGACCCCAGCCCACCTCTCCCCCATGCCTCCCCTTCTCTTCTCCAGTCAACAGGAGGCCCCAGGACCCCTTTATGGCTTCCACCCCTCACCTCATATCGAGTCCATCTCCATCTGCTCAGATCCCAACTACTCTTCACAGAGTACCCGAAACCGTATTTTTCTTCATAAAGTCCTCCCGATTTCTCCCAGTCAAAAGTATGACACTCCTCCCCTGAATTTTACTAGGATTTCATTCTCTACCAATGAAGGCATTTATGACTTTTTGAAACACCGTCTATTGTAGATATTTACTCTGTATTTTATTCACTTTCTAAAAAGGTGAAGTGTTGAGGACAGAAACCAGGTCTTGTTCATTTTCATGTTCTTGGAGGCTACTATTTCTTTGACTGTTACTAATACCCGATAAAGAAAGCTAAATTAATAAGGATGGGTTGGCTTTCTGTTGAATTCTGTTTCGTGGGTCCAAAAGTTTATCTGATTAAAATGAAATAAAATTTTGAAAAAAAAGGAACATTATTAGGTTCAGCTGGTCACTAATCACCTAAATGAGGGAGAATTATTTTTTAATATTTATTTATTCATTTATTTATTTGCCTGTACCAGATGTCAGTTGCAGCAAGTGAGATCTAGTTCCTTGACCAGGGGTCAAATCCAGGCCCCCTGCATTAGGAGTGCAGAGTCTTAGCCACTGGGCCACCAGGGAAGTCCCAGGAAGAATTCTTTAAGGGGAGATGAATTCAGAATCATGTTAACTGCAAACGAGGAGAGATACCTTTGTTTTCTATTTCAGAGACATTCTTAATCTGAAAGAGAGCTTGAATAACATCCCTACTTCAGGATGATTCTCAAATTTATAAGTACTTTTGGCCTTTCCTTTGAAGATTATCACTGGAACTTTACCAAAAAATGACTGTTTTGCTTTAGTTAAAAATACAACTTTTCAGTGAGTCAAGAGGTTGTATATACCCATATCAAAATGAAGGACCCTTTTAAACAAATGCCTATTTCTTTGCTGGATGGACTTCTCTACTGATGAAGGTGATACTTTGCTATTCACCTGCAGGCACCATGAGAGGAGGAGATGCATGTTATCTAGTTACCAGTTAACACCAGGAGGTCTGATTGGACCATAGGAACCTCTACTCAGCTGATCTGCAGAAAAAATGCACCCCAGACTCATGCTGGGGAGACTCTGAGACACATCTAGGATTACCCTCCACATCTTCTTACCCTTAATTTTTTTTCCTGCTATTTAGCTTCAATCTGGGGCCTCTCTGGTGGCTCAGCAGTAAAAGAATCCACCTGCAATGCAGGAGATGTGGGATTGATCCCTGGGTCAGGAAGATCCCCTGGAGGAGGGCCTGGCAACTCACTCCAGAATTCTTGTCTGGAGAATCCCCATGGACAGAGGAGTCTGGTGGGCTACATTCCATAGGGTCACAACAGTCAGACAGCTTAAATATATACACAGTATAAAATAGAAGTAGATCCAGAGGTTATCCAATCAGGAAAACTGTAGAGTAAGTAAAGACCTCTTCATTTCCATGAACTTACTGCTTATTGGGTAAGCAGATAATGTAACCAGATAACAGAGTAGGATTTGTTTTGACTCAGTTTAAGGACCATTTACGAAGTAAGCACTTGGTAATTGGCAAAACAGAATTCCTGAGTATTCAGTAAGAGCAATTAAGATTTTATTTGCACATCATTTGCATAAAAGTAAAAACCAGCTTGGGCCTACCTTGGATTCACATCAGGATGGAACAGGACCTTCATCCGGTGGGGGTAAAGGCAGCTCAGAGACACACAGTCAAGAAGCAGAGGAAAGTGAGTTCCAAAGGATCAAAAGGATTTCTACCCCGTAATTAAGTAACACCTAGGGGTTAGCCTCCATGACTGTAAATGTCAGGAAAGGGGATTCACCAAGGGGTCAGGCAGGGCTGAGGTTAGCAGGGCTGAGGTCAGCCAAATGCCGCGCGGACAGAACTCGGAATCCGCGCCTGTCTTGGATCCGGGCGGCAGCGATTACAGAACCAGGCATCACCAGGGAGTGTGGCCAAGTGGCTGCCCTGGAGCCCGGCAGAAACGTGCGGAATCTGGCCAGGAATTCCCCGTTCACCACTGCCTCTGGATTGTTACTCAACCTTCAGATGGAAAGCTGGCGTTCGGACCAAGACCGAGATCTGGCCGATCCAGTCGAGGGTGCGTCTCTGCCCAGGTGGTGACGTGGGGTGAGGGTATTGACAGGGATTCTCACAATTCGGAAGTCCGCCTGCCCGCAGCAAGTGCGCGCATGCGCCCTGTGGTGACGCGGGTCTGCAGCTACAGGACCATCCTCTTGATTTTCCACAGTTGCTTCTTTTTAAAAAAGATAATTGTATTTATTTATTTTAGGCTGTGCTGGGTCCCCGTTGTTCGCGGGGCTCTTCTCTAGTTGTGGCTAGTGGGGGCTGCTCTTCATTGCGTTGCTCTGGCTTCTCGATGTAGTGGCTTCCCTTGTTGCGGAGCATGGGCTCCAAGGCCGGCGGGCTCAGTAACTGTGACTCTGCTCCCGGACTCCAGAGCACAGGCTCGGTACTTGCAGTGCATGTGGGGTCTTCCCGGACCAGGGATCGAACCCGCGTCTCCTGCAAAGGCAGGCGTATTCTCAACCACTGAGCCCCCAGGGAAGCCCCATAGCTGCTATATCTGAAAGAGGATTATAGCCCTGGGATGATGTGCCTGCTGTGCCCTGTCCAGGGCCTCCTCAACTCTGAAATAATTTCCTCGCATAGTAAGGCCTGTCGTCCTGCTCCTCCAACGAGGCCAGCGGGCGGTGCTGCCCTGTTTGTGCCCTGAAAGCAGGTCAGGGAGGGGGACACACCCCTGGTTGTTTAGGAGCATTTAAAGCCCTCAGTTGTGTGTGGTTCCTTTTCCTCCGGGGCGGGTCTGTCCTGGCAAAGGCTGAAGGAGAGTGCAGGATGGGCTTCTGGAATGGGATCCTCCAAGAGAATTTTGTTCGAGATTAAAAGAAACCCAGGAGGCAGTCAGGGCAGCCTTGGGGGTTAAGCTCTAACCTCTCCCCAGGGCGAGGGGGCTGTCCCTGCCAATCCCTGAGCTGCAGAAAGGCTACACTTTTATTTTACTTGACCCTCCAGGATCTGAAAAGTGCCCGCAGAGAACACGGCATGAAAACACAGAGGTGATTCCAGTGTCACTGTTCCTTTTTCTTGAATTCACCACAGGTTTCTAATTGTGGAAAGCAGTCTCACCAAGACAGCCCCAGAATGGACAAAAGACCTTTTAACGTCCCTTTAAAAAATATATATATATCATGTTAAAGTTGACAGAAAGAGAAGAGTTATATTCTATTACTTGAAAAAGAAATCTACCCCATCCTGAGAATGGGGGAAGACTCTACAAGCATGGTTTTAGCTTCAAAGAGATTCTTCAAAATGTACATTTTACCCTTCACTGGGCCCTGTGAATAAAGACATTCAATCCAATACCAATAGATCCTAATTAGCTGCAAGACGTATTTGTTTTCATTTAATTAACGTTGACTAGAGGCTTGGCATCTTTCTGCTTCTGCTGGGAGCAATGTGGGGGTTCAGACGCGGTTGTTATCTGCACAGAGCTCTGTCTGGTAGCTGGAGAATTGCTTACGGTCTCAGGGAAAATGACTCAACTATTTTGTTCTTCAGAACATGGGACCATCTTTTGGGCTACACTGCCTGTAGGACAGGGAGGAAGTGTGTGTCCTGTTATAAAGGGGAAACCAAAGAAAAGACTTGAGGGTTTACCCAGGTTTATCTGGTGGCTCAGATGGTTAAGAATCTGCCTGCACGCAACACAGGAGACTCAGGTTTGATCCCTGGGTGGGAAAGATACCCTGGAGAAGGGACTGGTAACCCACTCCAGTATTCCTGCCTGGGAAATCCCGAGACAGAGACGACTGGAGGGCTACAGCCTATGGGGTTGCCAAGGGTCGGACAGGACTCAGCGACTAACACTTTCACTTTCTCTCCAGCTTTATCTAAATAGTCTGACATGAAAATTGACAGGAAATGTTCCATCTCACTGTTAATGAATGACCATAAATACTTTCATAAGACTGTGACGTAACAGCCTGTGCACAGGAAACACAGCTAAACAAGTAGTCCTGAACACATCTGAACATCATGGTTAGACTGAGGTGGGCAAACTTGGTGTTTTGCCCAGAGTTTGGAGTGGAAAACGCAACAGCAAGATTACTGCAGCGGCAGTTATGAAAAAGACACTTTCGATCTTGATGGAGGCAAAGTATTCCAATTAATGCATCACAATCAAAATAAACAAATATTTGAAAGAGGCTTCAGTGTTGCTGCTTAAAGGGAAGTCTGCCCCCCCCAGTACCACAGGGCATCATTTCTTAGTAATGGTTTAATAACCTGAGTTCTGTAACAGGAGCCCACTGATTAGCTTAGCACAAAACGCTTTGGGCACTGAGGTTCCTGTCACTGAGGAGATGAGCAGGGCCTAAACTGGAGGGAAAATTTCTTGGCTAGAAATTAGGTGGGTAGCCCTTCCCTTCTTCAGGGGATCTCCCCAACCCAGGGCTCGAACATGGGCCTCCTGCATTGCAGGCAGTTTCTTTACCATCTGAGCCAACAGGGAAGCCCAAGGAGTGTAATTTTAATAATGGATTCACACAAACTAATGCATTTACCAGCTGGCGTATTTTAAAAATTCACTTTTATCCAGGCTGGCACAGCAGCCCCTGGCTAACAGTACAGAGAGTGGTTTCTCAGTTTCCCTCTGCTTCCCTCAGGCAGCTCCTTTGATGCTTCCAAGAGGTCGGCGTCCAGATCAGGCTGCTCAGGGCCTCCGGCCGTGGCTGGCCTCCCAGAAGTCCCCTTGGGACCTTCATCCCTCTGCACACTCTCCTCCATGCTCCTGAGTCCTGGGCACCCAGATTTCACCTGCTTGGTAGGTAGAACCACTGGAGTAAACCAATCCAGATCACCTATCCATAATGCCTGATGGAGGCCAAGTGTGACTACAAGTCCGGGTATTTGCACGGTAGAACAGCGTCTTTCCTGGTGTCATTCCAGTGGCTTTGAAAGAGGCTCATCAGATGGCCCTGTTCTGGAAGTGTCTCCTATACTTTTCTGGGTTGGGCAGAGGACCTTTAACTGTGGCCAGCTGTGTTAGTCTCCACACCTGAGACGGTGATCGGCATTCCTGCTTTCCTAAGGCGTTATCAGAAGTGACAGGCTCGGGACTGGCACTGCTCTCCGGCTCCCGTCTTACTCCGGGGAGGCTAACGAGATCAGCAGTGTCGGAGGGCATCCGAGCCTTTCCCACTGACCCTTGCCACTCTGTGCCTGAGCTGCGGAACTTCCGGAGTGTATGTCGCCCTTGTGGAGGGAGGACATTGTCTCTGAGACTCTCCACGGCACGGGGGCCCCAGGCCTCTGTTCGCTGCTCTGCATCTGCTGGCTGCACTCGGGTGCAGGCTGTGATCTGGGAGTCTGAGGACCCCACCAACAAGACACCTGCCTCGAGCCCCTCCTTCTCAAGGGCTTTCTAGGGACTCAAGTGTCTGGTGGTCTTTCCTTGGTTTAAGAAACCACACCTGTCCGCCTGCATTGTACCAGAACTTCTAAAGCAACAGGAACTCAGACACCAAGAACAGAATTCTGCACACTTCTTTCTATTGGAAAATATGATGATAAAGCTGAAGCTTCAATATCCTGGCCCCCTTATGGGAAGAGTCGACTCATTGGAAAAGACCCGGATGCTGGGAACAGATTGAGGGCAGGAGGTGACAGAGGATGAGATGGTTGGATGGCATCACTGACTCAATAGATGTGAGTTTGAGCAAACTCAGGGAGACAGTGAAAGACAGCGAAGCTTGGTGTGCTGTAGCCCATGGGGTCGCAGAGAGTCGGACATGACTGAGAGACTGAATGACTATCGGAAGAAACACTGATTACAGCTGGTTCCAGAGAAACTTCAGTTATGTGATTAAGTTTACTGCATATTAAAAAAAATGTGTTCTGGGGTGGGAAGGAGGAAGGTGTGGTTAGAAAAGGTAACTGAGGGACCCTTGACCTCCTGGAATGTTCTGTGTCTTGGAGGTGGTGGTGGTGGATGTGTAGACGTACACACGTGGTAAAACATCACAGAACTACATGCACACACACAGTGTGTAAAACCCGAGCCACCTGGCTGACCCTGGAGACACTGATCCAGAGTTGGTGCCCGGCTGTGATGGTGTACGATGCTTCTGTTAAGAGGTGGCCCCTGGGAGAACCGGTCAAGTGGACACGACATCTCTCTGTGCTGTTTCTTACAACTCGGCGGGCACCCAGAATTCTCAGCATAGAAAGTCTGATTATCACACACTGGCATCTTAAACAAAAAACATTCATTGTTTACGGTTCTGGAGGCTGCAAAGTTTGTAACGAAGGCTCTGAAGATGCACTGTTTCCTGAGGCCAGCTTCCTGGTTCAGAGAAGGTTGTCTTCTCGCTGTGTCCTTGGAGCCTGCTGGGCCTCTTTTCTAAGGACACAAACCCCATTCCTGAGGGCTCCACCCTCACCACCTCACTACCCTCCAGAGGCCTCATCGCCAAATACATCACGCTGAGGTTTGGGATTTCCGCGGTTTCTGAAGAGATCCAAACGTCCAGTCTGTGAGCACGGCATCACATCTTCTGCTCATGTTGCAGCACAAAACCTTCCATTTTCAGCCACAGACAAAAGCATTTCTACATCATAAGATGATTATGCCAGCTGTCCTGCTTCTAGCATCTTTCTTAAAGTCTCTTATGGATTCAAAATGATTGGGAGTAAAATCTTTGATTAATATAGTAGTCTGGTTATTGAGTTAGTGAGTCTGTGTCAGACACAGCAGTTCCAAACTTCAAAGGATGCACAGAAAATAAAATCTATTTAACTCAATCACCTCTAATCCATTATGGGATGGGAGAAGGTAACATAATAAAGCATGATGTAAGAATTATCCATCTATAAGTATTTTTTTAAAGACATATTAAATTTGTTTTTTTTCCTAGGACCCGCCCAACAGAGTTTCATAAATATCACTAATGTATCTTCAATAATTACTGTAATGACAAAAAGCTAGGATAGTCATATTTTGCACTTAAAAAAAATGTAATGATCCCAGATTCCTCACATCAGCTGTCATCTTTCTTTTCTCCTACAAATTTAATTTCTGAGGTCGTAACACTTTCAAAATTACTTCTAGTAATAGAAGTAATCTTATCTACAAATATGGTTGTTGTTATTGTTTAGTTGCTGAGTGTTGTCTGACTGTTTTGTGACCCCATGGACTGTAGCCCGCCAGGCTCCTCTGTCTATGGGATTCTCCAGGCAAGGATACTGGAGTGGGTTGCCATTCCCTTCTCCAGGGGATCTTCCCAACCCAGGGATTGAACGTGAGTCTGTTGCATTGGCAGGCACATTCTTTACCACTGAGCCACCAGGAAAGTCCACAGATGTGGTTCAGTTCAGTTCAATTGTGTCCAACTCTTTGCGACCCCATGGACTGAACACGCCAGGCTTCCCTGTCCATCACCAACTCCCGGAGCCTATTCAAACTCATGTCTATTGAGTCGGTGATGCCATCCAGACATCTCATCCTCTGTTGTCCCCTTCTCCTCCTGCCCTCCATCTTTCCCAGCATCAGGGTCTTTTCCATTGAGTCAGTGCTTTGCATCAGGTAGCCAAAGTATTGGAGTTTCAGCTTCAGCATCAGTCCTTCCAATGAATATTCTGGACTGATTTCCTTTAGTATTGACTGGTTGGATCTCCTTGCAGCCCAAGGGACTCTCAAGAGTCTTCTCCAACACCACAGTTCAAAAGCATCATTCTTCTGTGCTCAACTTTCTTTATAGCTCAACTCTCACATCCATTCATGACTACTGGAAAAACCATAGCTTTAAACCATATTTTGTTGGTAAAGTAATGTCTCTGATTTTTAATAAGCTGTGTAGGTTGGTCACAACTTTTTTTTAAAGGAGCAAGCATCTTTTAATTTCATAGCTGCAGTCACTATCTGTAGTGATTTGGGAGCCCCCCCAAATAAAGTCTATCACTGTTTCCATTGTTTCCCCATCTATTTGCCATGAAGTGATGGGACTGGATGCCATGATCTTAGTTTTCTGAATGTTGAGCTTTAAGCCAACTTTTTCACTCTCCTCTTTCACTTTCATCAAGAGGCTCTTTAGTTCTTCTTCGTTTTCTGCCATAAGGGTTGTGTCATCTGGTGCCAGGTTCTAATTTTTGTAAAGCTTCAGGTTTAAAATAATTTCAAATAGAGCCAACATTAAAATGTGCCTCTTTTATGTTCAAGGGTCTAATACATGGAGGATGAATTTTCTCACAGTCTCTATCCGTAATCAAGCCTTTTACTTCATGCATAATAGCCTTGTCCTCTGGCCCAGAGGGTAAGGAATGCTAGCAGAAAGACAGAAAACATCATCCAACAGTGAGGGCCACGTGTCCAGCTGGAACTGAAGACTTCTACCTCTTTGTTCAAACGAACTTGTCATTTTTTCCCCACTTCATGTGAAAACCTTATTGTTTAGAATTAAGAGTACTTTTAAAGCTTTGGGACAGCTTTATTCACCTCATCAAATGGCTGGGAGGAATAAGTGTGACACAGCAGGTGTAATGATCTATCAGACTTAACAGTCAGAAACACGGATCCCCTCGGGGTCTCCAATGCACCTGAGCTTCATAGGAGTCATGAGAACTTTCAAGAAATAGATGCTGTACAGCATGTAAATTGAACAACAACAAAAATCCCTTAATCTAGCTAGAGGTCAATGTACAGGTGATTTTTTTGCATGATTCATGGGGATCTCTATTCCATAATGAGCTTTAAAATTAAGTTCATGGTAAGAAAACCCTATAAGAAAAACGTCGCGAGAAATTTGCTTGTTGAAAAATTCATATGCTATCAACCTTTGTGCTTATATTTTAGCTTATTTAATGAGTTAATATCTTAGGAAAATTCTTACTCTTGGCATGTTCATGTTACCTAATAGTTAAATGCAGTTGGTACAGGCTTTACTTTACTTGTTATTTAAAAATTCCTCAATAAACCACAAACACATACATATACTTCATTCAATTTTTGTTGTTTAGTTGCGAAGTCACGTCCAACTCTTTTGTGACCGCATGGACTGTAGTCCACCAGCTCCTCTGTCCGTGGGATTTCCCAGGCGAGAACACTGGAGTGGGTTTCAATTTCCTCCTCCAGGGGATCTTCCCCACCCAGGGATTGAACCTGCATCTCCTGCCTTGCAGGCAGATTCTTTACCACTGAGCCACCTGGGAAGCCCACATTTCTTTCAGTACATCAGTTCTAATGGTCTTTCCAAAATATACTCATCTACTGAGCCACTTAATCTGCTGATTCTTTCATTTTTCTAGCCATTGAACTGTCTTTTTATTTAATGAACTGCAGCCTCAGGGTATCTCAGGGGCCGAGGGAGCACCAGAATTGCCTGACTTCTGCCTCCAACACCCCACTGGCAGAAACCATCTAAACTCAAAAGAGTGTGAGCCACGTGATCTGTAATGAACGGAGTGGTGCCAGTGAAGTGAAAGCGCTAGTGGCACAGTTGTGTCTGACTCCTTGCAACCCCATGGACTGTAGCCCACCAGGCTCTTCTGTCCATGGGATTTCCCAGGCAAGAACACTGGAGTGGGTAGCCATTCTCTTCTCCAGGGGATCTTTCAGACCCAGGGATCAAACCCGCGTCTCCTGCATTGCCAGCAGATTCTTTACTGTCTGAGTCAGCTGGGAAGCCTTAGTGTTATCAGGAGTACCCACCTTTTTTGGTAATTCTCTCTTCGACACAAATACATTTATAACTGTCTTTCTAGGTTGATGGTAAAAGGATGATTTTATTGTGGCATGACAAACTCATGCTTTCTGCTCTAAATGGCTGGACAAGCACCAGTGTAGCGCCACTTTTAAGACTTTTGACTTGGTGCTTAAAACCTGCCAACACTGGGATATGTCCTCCATGCGGCCATGGGCTCTGCTTCACCAGAAACATTCAAGCAGAGCGGAGCCATGTGTGTTAATGACTCTGCCAAAAAGATAGGGAAATCAGAAAACCTGACACTTAATTTCCAACTCTGTGACTACACACTTGAAAATCCCTCAGATGAAGCCTTACCTAGGCTCTTTTGATTAAGGCCCATGAAAGAATGGACTATTCCAAAATCTGTTAAAAATAAAAGCACAAAAATTAGCAGCTGTTTGTCCTGAGTCTGAAAATATCTACCAGTCAACATTACAGAGTTAGGACAAAACTTTCCTATTTTCTCTTCCCTGATGGCACATTTGTTAAAGTTTCCATTAATGCCACTGCAGTTCTCTTAAAGCCTTTTTTGTTTGAAGAACTTACAGATCTTAGTTATGTGCATAGTTTATTGGGTAACCCACTCAATAATTTTGTTTGCCTCTTCAGACTGCAGCAAAATTTAGTTTCTTTCCCATCTGGTGTTGTCCAGTCTTGTCTCATATACACAGCCTTATCTCAACCCTGAATATTCACTAGAAGGACTGATGCTGAAGCTTGAATACTTTGGCCACCTGATGCACAGAACTGACTCATTAGAAAAGACCCTGATGCTGGGAAAGACTGAGGGCAAGAAAAGAAGCAGGTGACAGCGGATGAGATGGTTGGATGGCCTCACCAAGCCAATGGACATCAATTTGAGCAAAATCCGGGACATAGTGAAGCACAGGGAAGCCTGGTGTGCTGCAGTCCATGGGGTCACAGAGTTGGACACCACTTAGTGGCTGAACAATCATCTTATCTGAGAGGAACCCAGCTTTGCGAACTCTCAGTGGGCACGTTCAGAGCAATCTGGCCTGAACTGGTTGCTGCCTCAGGTTTCTGCGTGAGGTCTGCAACTAACACCTTCTCTTGGGTGAGTTTCCTGGTCGTTGTGGATCTTCTGCAATAAGCTTGATGCTACATGTTAAAATTCCTTCTTGATATAAATAAATGGCCATCAAGTTCGTTACGACAGAGTTAAGATTTTTGACTTTGGATAAAGTTTGTAGATTCACATAAAAATTACTTCCTTTCCCCCGTCTCCCCTAAGATATGGCACAGATGCAAAAGGTGGGGACGCGCACTGCCCACAGACTTCTTACAGGTAGAGAGTAAATCAGGCCACACGCACACAGCCTTGACCAGGAACATGGCACGCTCAGCACACCTGTGCAAATCCTTTATTAAAGCAACAACCAAAGTACAGGATGGCTCACATTTTTTTTTGCTGCTATATCAACTTAAATATTAATCATTTGTTTATACATTTAAATTATTTTTAAAAGGTGAACATTTATAGCTCACAAATCAACAGAGTGACATTTCCACCCAGATAAATTTTCCCATCTTATTTCCCAGTTTTAACAACGGACATTCAGAACCAGAGGGACAGCACATCAAACATAAGTGGCAGCACCTTCTGTGAGCAGCGCAAGGGTGTCTGAGAGAAACACTGAAGGTTTACATTCTTCATTAAATAAAAATAATTTATGCAGGAATATTCTTAGACCTATTCGCTTTGTTTTTACATTCTCTATGAGCTTTAAGTTCGGTGGTGGCATTTGAGCATTAGACCCCTTACAAATGACATCTCTAAAAAAGTCTTAATTAATGGTCATTATCACTGTCATATGATATTTTCTCGCATAACAGACAGTCTTTCAGAAAGCAAAGTAAGCAATTCTGTTTTATTTTTCACCCCACCACTGATTTGTTTAATCCAAATCTTGTTAATCACTGTAGAAACCCTATAAGTCATTAGGAAGATGAACTTTGTTATCTATCTACTAGAGGATTTTACAATGAATAGGTGAGTGTAAAAATGACTAATACCTTGAAGATGGTGGTGGTTTAGTTGCTAAGTTGTATCCAAGTCTTTGCCACTGCAGCCCGCCAGGATCCTCTGTCCATGGGATTCTCCAGGCAAGAATACTGGAGTGGGTTGCCATTCCCTTCTCCAGGGGATCTTCCCTACCCAGGGATCAAATTTGCATTTCCTGCATTGCAGGTGGATTCTTTACTGTTGAGCCACCAGACACCCAACCTTGGAAGCAACAGAGATCAAAATATGCGGGTGACTACCAATGAATTAGTATAAAAAGCAAGAACAGAAACAGGGATTATGATGTAAAGGGAATGCAAAAAGTGTGTGTGCAGATGGATACTGGGTACTCACTGAACTGTGCTGAGTATAAAACAGAGTAACTGAGAGACAAGCTAAATGCTCTGTTTTCTCACCCAGTGACACACTGAGAGGAAAGCCCTGTTCACAGAACCACTGGGGCAGTGAGGAGTTTTAGCACTGGTAAAAAAGGAAAGTGGCAGTCACACAGTCATGTCCGACTCTTTGTGACCCCATAGACTGAAGCCTGCCAGGCTCCTTTGTCCATGGGATTCTCCAGGCAAGAATACTGGAGTAGGTTGCCATTCCCTTCTCCAGGGGATCTTCCCCACCCAGGGATTGAACCCAGGTCTCCCTTGTTGCAGGCAGATTCTTTATTGTCGGAGCCAACAGGGAAGCCCTGGTATAAGACTGAAATTCAACCTGCACACACAGGTGGGCTGGTTTGCCTTTCTGAAACAGCTCCTCAGCCAGCAGGGATTGGGGTCTCTAGGGTTGAGCTGGTTTGTGTTGGTGGCACTACATTTAGAGGCTATCTGTTCAAAACATGTAAACATTCTTTTTTCCTTATGTTTTCTTCATGGGCTAAAGAGCTGGACAGATCCGAGGTTACCAATAAGTAACAATCCATGTATTATATTTGAAATGTTATCAGTCCAGTGAATAAGCTACACAGCCATCGTTCAAGCCCAGTCTCCACCAAATTGCTTTCTTATCACATGTGCCCTTCAAAGGATGTCTGAACAACACAGATGTCTACAGTTAAAACTGAAACACACAATAAAGAAGCGAAGGATTCCAGACTCCACTGTGTGGGAGGTCAGGACTTTTGGCCTTGGCTTTGGGGAGAAAAACACAAACGCCCATCAGCAGTCATTCTGGGTGTGATGACAGTACAGTAATACTCAGGACGAGCGAGGACATTCAGGTGTTTCTGGAGCGATTTCTACACGTTACAGATGTCACATTTGGTTCCTAGAGATTTAGTCAAGTATTAGTATCTCTTTTTGTCAAGTATGATATACAAAAAGATGAGAATAGTAGATGTACCCTAAAGATATGAAAATATATATAAAACAAAACCATTATAAATTACATAGATTTGCAATATAAAATTGTTTTTCCCCCATTTAGAATAAATACCATCCAAGTTTACAGGTCATTGCAGTGAATTAAATATGCACACACATCTGAATCATTTTCAGAACTTCAAGAAAAAAAACTGTTATAGATATGACCAGATGACTTGGAAACCAGAAACTGCTTGCTTATGAGAAGAATGACCTAAGACCCAAAGGGCATGGCTTGGGATTCAGTGTTAAGCTGTAAAACTGCCCCAAAGAGCCATACTTCTATAAATTTCTATGAAGCTGAACAATTTATCTTTGAAAAACGAGGCAAAAGTCATAAGACTGTCTCTGTCCCCTATTCTAGTGGGAAAGCATTTCTATTTTGTAAAGAAGCTATAGCATAAACAGGAAGAGACAGAGACATCCTGGTAGTAAGCCAGCCTCATCCCTGGGTGGCTATAAATATTCTATCAAGAGCTTTCTGATGCCTTAAAGGGGAACATTTAAAAAATCGACATAATTTCCCAAGTCTAAAGAAGCTAAAACCAACCTGAAAACATTCTTTGGTCACTCAGTTCTGCTCCTGCTTTCAAAAAAGTCTGTCTGTGTTTAACTATCTGTATCCAACATCCAGGTGGGAGATGCCTTCTCCTGTCATTTCCCCATGGAAACCTGTATGTGGGTTTCAGTGGAGGGAGAAGGGGACGGAGTGGGAAAAAGTTCATTTGGGGACGCCAAAATGAGCTAGGGTCCCTATTGTGACTTTGGGTGCACAGAACCATGGTAAGGATCCGCTGATCTCCACAACAAGTGGAAAAATGTTTACACTCTAAGACGTGGTGATGAAACTTCTCCGCAGGCCAAATACAGAAAACCTTTGTCAAGGGAGCCCATGCGGGGGTCAAGGTTTCTTTGGACTGTTCACTTCTCATGTTTTATGTGACCACCCAAGACACTCCAAACTGATGGCAATGGGTCATCTGAGGCCAAGAGGAATCTGACCCAACTGTGTATCCTGTCAGACCACATTTCACATCAGTTATCTCTACACAGAGAAACCACTGAAGCCAAGCCCTCTGTTCTCAGCTCCAGACCCAGATGAGTTTTCTGAAAAAGTTGGCAGCAAAAGCATCTAATAACATCACAGGCCCATTTCTGCTCCCAAGACTCCTTGTCTCGTGTAAGGGGGGCCATCATGGGAGATGACAAACTTTCCACAAAACTCTAAATGTCAGAACCAGGTGGGATCTGGGGACCTAAGTACCACCTCCGTGTTTGGCAGACGAGAAGGATTCAACCCAGGGACGCGGTGAAGTCTCACTCACCCAGACAGTGAAGACGTGAGGACTGTCTTGGGTCGTTCACCAAACATGTGACTAGGGGACCTTCATGGACTCATGACGTGGCCGTGACACTCATGACTACCTCAAGGTTACGGCACTCCTGCTCGTAAATGGCAAGGAAATTATACCTCTCCTTTTCATGGTTACATCTAAACTGCAGACGTTGCTCTAATGCTTTTGGGGGCAGAAGATCCACAAGTGTCTTAAAAATCTTTGAGTTTTGTAAGCTGGTTCCTTGAATTTGCAACAGTACTGATTTTCAGCATAAAAAATGTTAGAGGAACCAGAGAGGACAGTGAAAACCTGAAAGCGATTGTGGAGAAGGCAGGGTGATGATGCTGGTTTGGTTCTGTGGGCAAGCGAAGCACCTAGATGGAGCCAGGGAGTGCGCGGGGTGCCCCCACTTGCCCAAAGCCCACGGTGGTTAGCACAGGCCAACGAGGTGCGGGCCTGAGGCGACTAGCTCAGGCTTCTTTCTAGAACATCACTCTGGCCTCGCATACAGCCGCCTTCTTGTGGGGGCTAAAAATGAATTCAAGAATGCTGGCATGATGATGTCATTATCCTAACCTGTCTCTGCCTCCTGCAAGGATGGCCAAGTCAGCCATGCAGTTTACACGAGTGGGCCTGGTGGGGCAACCCCCAGGACCCTCATGCTTGCTGCCCTAACCCAAGCATTGAGGTCCCCTGACGTCCATGGTCCATGGCAGCCGTGGTGGGAGCCCCACGGTCCCCACCTAAACAGATTCCTCAGGCGCCTCTGTCTCTGGAGGCGACATGCCTTCCAGATGCAGCAGTAGCCGACTTGGAGGCGGACACTGCTTAGACAGAAGAACAGGGCTTTCCACGGGCAGTCTGGACAGATTCAAGTTCATAGTCTCCCTCCAACCTCAGCTGAGCTCACCCAAAGGCTCTCAGAATGGGAAGGGTGAACCTATTTTTGTTTGGCTATTAAAGTGCTATTACTGGGCAAGGTTTTTTTTTTTTTTTCTTTTTTCTTCTCTCAGTTTCACAACAGCAGCTTCATTGGAAACCAACGAACAAAAAAAGCAACCGATGGAGACAGGCCTGGGAAACAACAAACACCAGGAGGCTGGTAGCTAGCTGCTTTGGAATGTTAAGATGACTAGTGGGAATCGGCCCTGACACCAAAGCCTGCGAGGTAAAAGGCTGGGGTTGGGGGGAGGAAATAAGGACAGGGTGGCCAAGGGAACGGACCAGCTGGAATGGTCAGCATTCAGGTCACAACGCCTGGGTTATAAAGCGACAGTGATGGGGCGAAACTGAGAAGAAAGTGCAACAGAGCCGCGGAGGGATGGGCTGCAGCTGCTCCCTTAGCAGACCCATTTTTCAAAGGAAGGGCGGCGCCCTGGGCCCCGGACCGGGCTGTGAACTCAGAGTCTCTGACAGTCAGTGTTCTTTGCCAAAAGGGCAGCAGCGGTTAAGGTTATCTGGCGGAGAAGAGCCTCTGAGGTTCGCGACACGTGGACAGACACTTGCCCAAGGCCACCACCCCCGCTCCCCGACGGTGCTCGCATCCCCCTTGGCTGGGGGTCGACGGGGGGCGTGCATGCGGGGGCCGGACTCCTACCTAGGACGCGCGTCTCTGGTAAGGCTTAGCGGCGAGGGCGGCCTGCATCTGTCCCGAGGGGTGGCCCTGAATCTCGGGGTGTGCATAGCTTCGGGGTGGGGGGTACACTGTTAGACATGGCTTTCGTAGATGACGTGGGTGCTCCCGTCCTGTGGCCTGGCTGGCTCCGTGGCCTCCAGCAGACCAGGCGGCAGGACGTGGTCCGGCACCTCGATGGGCGTTGGTTCCTCGGAGGTCAGCGCTGCCGATGTGACCTCGGTGGAGGGCGCTGCCGACTCCGGGGAGTGCTCGGCCGATGGTTCGGTGTCCTCCTCCTCCTCTCCGGCCTCCAGGGGCCCGGCGGCCCGGTCGTCCGAGGGCTCCCGGCGGGCTGGGGGGTGCACAGACACTTCGATGGCGATCTGCTGGGGCTGCTCGTGCAGCGACGAGGCATCAGAGTCAGCGTCGGGGATGGTGTAGACCTCGTCCCCGTCGGCAGCTGCGGCCTCCTGGCCCTCGGGCGTGTGGCGCACGAAGTTCTGGTGGCCATGCTCATCCAGGCCCACCACCTCCATGAGCTCCTCCACGATGGTCCTGCAGTTCATGATGAGTGGGGGCAGCGGCACACTGCGTGCCAGCTCCTCGATGTAGCGGGCGAACTCCATGGTCTTGAACTGCGTGACCTTGGCCAGCTCCAGCGTCTTGGCTGACGTGATGATCGGGATGCGCTTAGCGATCTCGAAGGCCTTCTGCAGCTTCTCAGCACCCTCTGTGCGGAAGAACTCGTTGATGGCCTTCTCGGTCTTCTTTAGGTGGCTGCTCATCATGCAGAGGCGGGTGACGTTGAGCACCAGCACGACTGCGAAGGCCACCAGGCACACCACCATGTAGTACACGCCCATGTCGCCCGACGTGAAGACTACCCGCAGCGTCACCGTGTTGTTCACGGTCCCGTGCACATTGGAGGCCACGCACGTGTATCTCCCTCGGTCCGAGAAGGACACCTTGGTGATGTTCAGGAGGCCGTCATGCATCTGCCACTTTCCTGCAGGAGAAAGAGGACAGGGTCAGCTGGGCCCTCTGCTCCCCATAGTGACCGCTCCACGCGGCACTGTGTGTACCTCACACCACTACCGAGGCAGGCGGTGAACAGAGAACACCTCCCACCACTCCTGACGGTGTGCACGGTGAGCTCTGAGCACCTCCCACCACCAGATCTGCTGCTGCTGACGATGGGGACAGCGAATGGTGACCTTGACAGACGGGGAGAGGAATAGCCCACTTAATCCACAGAACTCAGGGAAGAGTCACGAGCACCAGCCCATTTTACAGGACGGAGAAACTGAGGGAGGGGCCCTCTAAGCCCCCTCTCAAGGGCACCAGTTAGGAATCAGTTGAGTCAGATGCCAGTTCAAGCCCAACAAATTGGACTCTGGATACCAAATCATACTGTGCAATTCCACACTCTAGAGAAAAATTAGAAACACAGTCAGTCTGGAGAAGCACTGTGCTATTACTAGGGAATTCCTTAATGTGGCATCTGATTTTCTCACCTGCCTGTGAGCATGGCATTGCAGAATATATGTTCCCTGGAAAGTTTCTGTTTATAAAGTATAAAGAATATAAAGTACTTTGGGATCAACCTAAGAACTGGAGTCAAAGAGAAAGTGTTAGTCACTTAGTCCTGTCCGACTCTTTGTGACCCCATGGACTGTAGCCTCCCAGGCTCCTGTGTCTGTGAAATTCTCCAGGCAAGAATACTGCTTGCCATGCCTTCCTTCAGGGGATCTTCCCAATCCAGGGATTGAACCCAGGTCTCCCGCACTGCAGGGAGACTCTTTACCATCTGAGCCACCAGGGAAGTAAATCATTTAAATTATAATTGTTTACCTGGGTTTCTCATATTGGAGATTGAAGTTATCCTCAGTTGATGGAAACATGACTTAAATCATTCATTCAGAGACTCTACAATGAATTACATGACTTACATTGTGGAGATTCAGAGGCTAGTTGTGAATAAATATCAATTTGGTTTTGCTTTGCAAATAAACAATAGACCCATCAGGTTGAATGGAGAAGGAAATGCAACCCACTCCAGTATTCCTGCCTGGAGCATCCCATGGACCAAAGAGCCCGGTGGGTTACAGTCCATGGGGTCGCAGAGTCAGGCATGACTGAGCAACTGAACAACAAATCAGGTTGAAAGCAGGCCTCACACCACGGAGAACACATGACGAAAAGTATTGAAATAGAGACGAACTCTTCCCTGTTGGCCTGAAAAGGATCCCGCACTGCCCTGGGAATCAGGTTTTTAATCTGAATTAATCTTTGCTAGGGGTTCATCCTTAATCTGCCTGTGTACCCGCCAGTCAAAAGACCCGATCCCAGAGCCCTGGGAAATATGACCCTAGGTCTGCCTTTCTGGTTTCTGGTCTGAGCCTTCTGCAGCCCCTCCATCTCTGCAGATGGGCCCTCAGAGACGGAAGGCCAGGCCTGGCCCTGGGGGAGTTCTGAGAGCGGGTGGATATTTCCGTAAAAGTACTCATGTCCCCAAGCGAGCCAGAGAGGCTCTCCTGAGAGATGGGGCAACTTAACTATACTTGCCTTCCAAGTGTCTGTTATCACATTGCATTCTTGTTTGTTTCATCCCCCTCTGGCATAAACTTAAGCCTAGTGAGAAGTCTGATATTTCCCCAAAGCAAGTAGCAACTGTTTTAAAAAAAACAAAACACGATTTGTAAGCATTATAGTGACGAGGGTCCCCAGGGAGTGTGAGACAGGAGACAGCCTGTATCACTCCAGGTCCTCTGCCTCAGGGACCGTCCTCAGGGAAGCTGGCTGGAGTCATGGAGGCCTGCAGCCCCTGCCTTGCTGGCCTGGGGAACCTGGCGGGGAGCCTTCCATAGAAGGCGCTGTCACATTTTCTGGAGGAACATCTGTGGAGAGACTCCTGGAGTCCCTGAGCACCCGGCTTTTAACAACTTAGCCAGTGTCCTCTCTCTGAGTAGAAGACACGGGAACTCTAGTGAATTTCAGTCTCCTCTGAGCGCACGTGGACAGACCAACCTGTACCCACTCTGGGAAACCTCCCCTTGTCCCCATGGGCAGGGGCCATACTGCTACCTGTAAGGTCACGGAAACGGGCATCTCAAGCTGTAAGGAAATAACCCAGACACCAAGGGAAAGTAACAGGCTTTATTGGCAGTGCGCTCCCGGACAGAACCCACTGACCACAAGAACGGCCACGAGGAGTTTTGCCCCGAACAAAGGCAGGGTGCGATTTTTATGCCTTCGGGACAGGAAGTGGCATCATAACCTGGACAGGCTTAAAATAAGGTAAAGCTCGGGAATGCGAGATTGTGAGTGGTCAGCTAGACCAGGTTGGTCACTCTGGAGGTCAGGAAGGGGGGGGATAGATCTCGGCAGAGGGTTATTACGTCAGAAATTCCTCAGCGGTTTGGCGGGACTTTTTCCCTCCGGCGGGGGATGGAGAGGGGAAGAAGGAGCCAAGATAGCCACCGGGAAGGGGAAGCCAAGAAGGCCACCAGGGTCCGACCTTACACTACCCTGTCTATTCACTCCTGGAATATCAGGCTTCAGATGTGATACAGCAGATTTATCCAAATATAAAGTCATCTGAGCAAGGGAAATGATCAATTTGGTCTTCCTGACCCAGGGATCAAACCCACATCTCCTGTGTCCCCCTGCATTGGCCAGTGGATTCTTCACCAACTGCACCACCTGGGATCAAACCAGACTACAGCAGGCACAGAAGAAAAGAACATGTCTGGCTGACTGAAAGTTTATGACAGACAGGGAAGGCGCTGAGTTCAAGAGAACTACAGAATCTATCTGTGGGAACTTCTCACACTGGCCTTCCTCACTTTGGCGGGAAATACAGCGGCAATAGGGCAGGAAAAGGTGAGGTTATTTGCATGGGGAACACGTGGGATCAATCTGTCCACCTCCTATGCTTTCATCCCCACTCCCTCTGTGGAGGCATTATCTTCGAGTTCAAGGTCAGGGAAGGAGGATCCTGGGTGTAGAAGAGGAGGAGCAGCAAAGAGTGCTGACGGCAGGAGGCAGGCACCTGACGGGAACGTAAACGGCTTTCTCCAAATATCTCAGCCATGCCTTTAGTGATGGCTGTACTCTAACTATCATAGAAAAGTGAGACGCAGAAATGCATACTAGTTACAAGACATCAGCGCTTTATTGACTATTCAAAGGGTTTCTGCACTTGGATTTTATAGTTATCTTCAGGAATGTGTTAAACTGTCTCAGTTCAGTTCAGTTCAGCTCAGTCGCTCAGTCCTGTCCGACTCTTTGCAACCCCATGGACAGCAACACACCAGGCCTCCCGGTCCACTGCCAACTCCCGGAGCCTACCCAAACTCATGTCCATTGAGTCAGTGATGCCATCCAACCATCTCCTCCTCTGTCGTCCCCTTCTCCTCCTGCCCTCAATCTTTCTCAGCATCAGGATCTTTTCAAATGAGTCAGCTCTTCGCATCAGGTGGCCAAATTATTGGCGCTTCAGTTTCAGCATCAGTCCTTCCAATGACTATTCCAGATTAAATTCCTTTAGGATGGACTGGTTGGATCTCCTTGCTGTCCAAGGGACTCTCAAGAGTCTTCTCCAACACCACAGTTCAAAAGCACCAGTTCTTCAGTGCTCAGCTTTCTTTATGGTCCAGCTCTCACATCCACACATGACAACTGGGAAAACTGCAGCCTGGACTGGACACTGCCCACAGATGTGTATTTATCTGGCCTGGGCCCAAGTGACTCAATGCAGATACAGACTCAAATGCGTCTGAAGTTCCTCGTCACAGGTCAAAGCAGGCCCCGTCTGCAGTAAACACATTTAAGTGACACTTGTGGTTCGTTTGGGGGAAACCAGTGAGATAGTCAGTGTATAAATTGTTAGCTTTGTGCATATTCTGCTTCTTAGCCCAGAACAATGGGTCCTTAGACTAACCTATTGTAGACTTTATCCAATAATGAACCTTGTTTATTCTTGAAGGCTGAAGCCTCGCTGTGTGATAAAGTCGATGTTTTTAGAAGGACAGCTGTCTTTTTTATCTTGTTCATGCATTCTGTCAACAAGCCTTAGTTTACAAATTGTCTGTCACCAGGCTCCCTGACAGACAATGCAGATGCAAAGATGAGTCAGACATGACCCCTGGCTGCAGAGACCAGTCATGTGGAGAGGGACGCAGACTCCCTGCCAAACTGGGGTGCATGGCACAGGCCCTGAGTGCGCAGGGCACCAAGGGTGCTGTTGGACGAGAGGGTGTGGTCCGAGTGGGGCTGGGGCTGTGGGAAAGGACAGGAGGAAGAGGAAGCACTCCAAGGCCAGAGAGGGTGATGGGCCATGTGAGAAAAGAAGGGAGCCCATGTGCTGCAGGGGCAGAGAACCGCAGGCAGAGGCCTGGCCACCCCACCTCTTCCCCTGCCTGAGCCTTGGTTCAATCAGCGGAGAAAACCTCAAGGCCAGACGTAGATGCCGGCGAGCGGGGGATTTTAATTTAAGGAAGGTGTCATTTCAAATCAGGGGGCAAAGAACAGTGGGACAACTGGTGGCTTGTTTGAAAGAAAATAAATTCCTAGTTTCAGTTCAGTTCAGTTCAGTTCAGTCGCTCAGTCGTGTCCGACTCTCCGCGACCCCATGAATCACAGAACGCCAGGCCTCCCTGTCCATCACCAACTCCAGGAGTACACTCAAACTCATGTCCACAGAGTCGGTGATGCCATCCAGCCATCTCATTCTCTGTCGTCCCCTTCTCCTCCCGCCCCCAACCTTTCCCAGCATCAGAGTCTTTTCCAGTGAGTCAACTCGTCGCATGAGGTGGCCAAAGTATTGCAGTTTCAGCTTTAGCATCAGTCCCTCCAATGAACATCCAGGATTGATCTCCTTTAGGATGGACTGGTTGGATCTCCTTGCAGTATAAGGGACTCTCAAGAGTCTTCTCCAACACCACAGTTCAAAAGCATCGATTCTTCGGCGATCAGCCTTCTTCACAGTCCAACTCTCACATTCCTAGTTTAGTGACAGATAAAAATAAATCCCAAGTACTCTGAAGATCCAAATGTAAAACTAAAAGCATAATGTTAATAGAAGACACAAAAACATTTCTACGGCCTTGGGACAGGTAAGCCTTTTTCAGCATTTCAAGAACCCCAGAAGCTGCCAACAGAGAACCCTGATGGATCAGACTTCTCCCCAGTTATAAGTTCTACACTATGATATATGTTACACTAAAGTTACGAGCAATGATAGAGTAGGAGAAAATTCTAGAATATCTGAATTGCTTAGTAACTAGAAACCATGAAGAACTCCTACGTGTGTGTGTGTTCAGTTGCTTCAGTTGTGTCTGACTCTGTGACCCCCTGGATTGCACCACCAGGCTCCTCTGTCCATGGGATGATCCAGGCAAGAACACTGGAGTGGGTAGCCAGTCCCTCCTCCAGGGCATCTTCCCAACCCAGGGATCCAACATGTCTCCTGTGCCTCCTGCACTGCAGGTGAGTTCGTTACCACTGAACCACCTGGGAAACCCAAAGAATGCCTAAAAATCAAGACAAATAACCCAAAAGGAAAAAAAAAAAAGGTGGCGGGGGGGAGAAGGATTTGGACGAATAAGTCACAGAAAAATGGAACGCAGGTAGTGCCTAAGTACACAAAATCACTTGTGGTTAAATCACAGCAAAATTTAAAGAAATTCAAGTAACTTTTAAAACAGGTAACTTTTCCAACTTGCAGAGTGCCAGAAGAGGGTTGCGGGGAGGGGGTGCGTTCTATGGGAGGATGAGAAAGACACACTGCCCATGGATGGGGCTGCTGTGGGGATGCTGCTGCAAGGCTGGTTTCTGGAATCTACCAAAGTGCAAGATGAGTGTATCTGTTACCAACACTTCTAGGATTCTTGAAGTGCTTCAAATCAGGCAGGCCTAGATCTGATCAGGAAAATATTACTGAATGTAAGAAAATCAAGGGCGTGGAAACATCTTTTCAGCATCTGTCTCCTTGGGGACACAGTTCTGGAACCTTCCTCCAGCTAACTCCCTCTGGGCGAAGCCGACATCTGGGTCCCAGGCCGGGAAAGTGGTTGACCTTCTATTGCTTGTCACCTCGGGGCCTGGGCACACGGAAGGTGAGTCACTCAGGATGGCACAAGCTCACGTCCACAGAACTGGGTCAGGGGACCAGTCCAGCAACTAGAGAAGCAGGTCAACAGCATCGTGCGGTGACAGCTAAACCTATGACCCCAAGAAATGCCACGGTATGCGGGATACTGTTATTTGACAGGACAGGTCAGGAGTAACACCCATGCCAACACCTTCCAGTCAAACCAGAGCACCAACCTCTCCCGGAAGTGACGCAGCTTGAAAAAGGTGACAGTACAGCCATGGAGATGCTGTAAGCACAGTTCTCCTCCAAACCCATGTCTGCCAAAACCCCCATCTGTCCAGCTATCCTGAGGACCACATAAAAAATTAACATCATGCCCATGAAAGCATTCAGTTCAGTTGCTCAGTCGTGTCCGACTCTTTGTGACCCCATAAATGGCAGCACGCCAGGCTTCCCTGTCCATCACCAGCTCCTGGAGCCTACTCAAACTCATGTCCATTGAGTCGGTGATGCCATCCAACCGTCTCATCCTCTGTCATCCCCTTCTCCTCCTGCCTTCCATCTTTCCCAGCATCAGGGTCTTTTCTAATGAGTTAGTTCTTCGCATCAGGTGGCCAAAGTATTGGAGTTTCAGCCTCAGCATCAGTCCTTCCAATGAACACCCAGGATTGATCTCCTTTAGGATGGACTGGTTGGATCTCCTTGCAGTCCAAGAGACTCTCAAGAGTCTTCTCCAACACCACAGTTCAAAAGCATCAATTCTTCAATGCTCAACTTTCTTTACAGTACAAATTTCACATCCATAAGTGACTACTGGAAAAACCATAGCCTTGACTAGACGGACCTTTGTTAGCAAAGTAATGTCTCTGCTTTTTAATATGCTGTCTAGGTTGGTCATAACTTTTCTTCCAAGGAGCAAGCGTCTTTTAATTTCATGGCTGCAGTCACCATCTGCAGTGATTCTGGAGCCCCCCCCCCCAAAATAAAGTCTGCCACTGTTTCCCCATCTATTTGCCATGAAGTAATGGGACTGGATGCCATGATCTTAGTTTTCTGAATGTTGAGCTTTAAGCCAACTTTTTCACTCTCCTCTTTCACTTTCATCAAGAGGCTTTTTTAGTTCCTCTTCGTTTTCTGCCATAATGGTGGTGTCATCTGCATAGCTGAGGTTATTGATATTTCTCCCGGCAATCTTGATTCCAGCTTGTGCTTCCTCCAGCCCAGCGTTCCTCATGATGTCCTCTGCACATAAGTTAAATAAGCAGGGTGAAAATATACAGCCTTGATGTATACTGACATGAAAAGCATGCACACTAGCATATGTAAAATAGACAGCCAACGGAAATTTGCCGATTTGACTCTGGGCACTCAAAGCAGGGCTCTGTAACAACCTACAGGAGTGGGAAAGAGGAGGAGGGTGGAGGGAGGTTCAGGATGGAGGGGACAGATGTACTGCTGCTGCTGCTGCTGCTAAGTCACTTCAGTCGTGTCCGACTCTGTGTGACCCCATAGACGGAAGCCCACCAGGCTCCCCCGTCCCTGGGATTCTCCAGGCAAGAACACTGGAGTGGGTTGCCATTTCCTTCTCCAATGTGTGAAAGGGAAAAGTGAAAGTAAAGTCGCTCAGTCGTGTCCGACCCCTAGCGACCCCACGGACTGCAGCCTACCAGGCTCCTCCATCCATGGGATTTTCTAGGCAAGAGTACTGGAGTGGCTTGCCATTGCCTTCTCTGGGACAGATGTACACCTGTGGTTAATTCATGCTGATGCATGGCAGAAATCAAAGCAATATTGTAAAGCAATTATCTTTCAATTAAAAATAAACTTAACAAATTAACATCATGACCAAATACAAAGCTCTTAGAATTTCCCTTAAATTATTTCTTAGAAGGAAAGGATTTCTCTTTTTCCTTAGAGAGGTCTTCCTGTGAAAGGGTAAACCACTAATGTATGGTTCACCTACTCATGGATAGGAGCAGATGTTGTTTAGTCCTTAAGTCATGTCCAACTCTTTAGTGACCCCATGGACTGTAGCCCTCCAGGCTCCTCTGTCCATGGGATTCTCCAGGCAAGAATACTGGAGTGGGTTGCCATTTCCTGCTCCAGGGGATCTTCCTGACGTGGGGACTGAATCTGCATCACCTGTGTCTCCTGCATTGCAGGTAGATTCTTTACCACTGAACCACCTGGGAAACCCTAATAGGTGGTACGAGAAGATTAAGTTTCTGCTCACAACCTCATTTAGACATGGAGGCTCTTCAGCTTCTCAAGCAGGATCCGTTCAAACAAGGAGGTTATTTTCATGAAACCAACTGAAGACTTTCCAGGAGGTGAGGGTCCTGATAACTTTTACACAGACAGAAAGGAAGTGCAAACACTCAGTTGAATGACGCTGCGCTGAGTCCACACTTTTCTGTCTTTAAGTGTGGGGCCTGTTCTCCAGTATGTGAAATAGAGGAGACTCAGCGAAGGCAGCCAGCCTTTCTACAAAACAGAACTGAACACAAATGGAGCCCCACATGGCTGTCATGGGGCTTCTGTAAGAGGTGCGAGCCACCCTTCCTGCCTCCCCAGAACCCAGCCACCGCAGAGACCCAGGCCACAGACACCACAGCAGCCAGGCCCCCGCACCCCAGGGTCCCATCCTCCTGGGCAGCCTCTTCAGCCAGTCCTGGGACTGCTAACAAGCTGCTTCCTCCATCACGTGGGGCTGAGCAGCCTGGGATCATCCCAGCTTAGTTCAGCTCTCTGCTCAGGAAGGGGCGGAACAGGGAAAGGCTCAGGGTGTACACAGCCTGCTGTTGTGCTCTGCTTTAAAGAATCAAGAATACCTGAAAAGAAACCATCTTTTCATTTCCTGGCAAGGGAAACATCTGACTCGCCAGCTAATTCAACCTGATAATCTTCATTTTTAAAAAAGTGCCAAACACACCACTCCATGCAGGCTCTCTTCTGAGAGCGCCTAGCACTGGGTGGAGAGAAACAACTTTCCATTTTGGAATCTCGGCTCTCCTCATCTGACAGTGATAGGGAAGGGTCTTCCCACTGCTCAGACTAAAAGCTGTCTGGGCTTGCATCCCAAAGGGAGCGCCACTCATTGAAGAAACACTACAAACAGTGGCCTGTTAGCAGGCTGGCCTCTGACATGATTCCTTCTGGAAAGTGAACCAAAGTACCACTTATATGGGAGACTACATTACCGGTTCTCACAGGTGACTTAACTGACCGTGGAATGATTCTTTAGCTGGCTAAGATGCTTCTTTAGGTGGGACCAGGGTTTCTCCCAGTTGATGATGGACAGAGAAGCCTGGTATACATGGGGTTGCAAAGAGTTGGACGTGACTGAGGAACTGAAGTGAACTGAGCTGAACTAAGGGTTTTCCACGTGGACTGGCATTTTGCATCAGATAATTCTTTGGAGGGCTTCGCTGGTGACTCAGGGGTAAAGAACCCGCCTGCCAATGCAGGAGACACGGCTTCAATCCATGGGTGGGTAAGATCCCCTGGAGAAGTAAATTGCAACCCACTCCAGTATGCTTGCCTGGGAGATCCCATGGACAGAGGAGCCTAGCTGGCTACAGTTCCTGGGGTCTCAAAGAGTCAGACAGGACTGAGTGACTGAGCAATAACACTAATTCCTGTAGGCGGCTGTCCTGTGCGTTGTGGGATGTTGAGAATATTCCCGGTTTCCACCCACTGGATACCAGCAGCAGCATCTCCCCTCCTTCCTCTCCTGCCCCGACCTTGACTACCAAGAACGCCTCCAGACTTGGTTGGTGTCCTCTGGGTGAGAGAACCGCTGGCTCTGGCAAAAGGAAAGTACACCGTGTGCCTAACACCCCATCCACACGCACTGCTTTCTACATGGCGGAGCATGTGGGGGTCAGCAGGTCTCTGCACACGGAGGGAACGTGCCAGGAATGGGGAGGTGGCTGATGGAAGAGAAGGTGCCTCCCCTGCCATCCCAGTGTCATCTCAAGATTTTAAATAACGCTTCAGGGACAGACATGCTTTTTATTTATTTATTTATTTTTAAGGTTGAGAACTTGAGAGAGTGAATAAGAAACTGCTCAGAAAATTATTTCCTTTCTTTACAAAACACACCGTCCTATGAAGCAGAGATAGAAGCACTTGGGATCCTGACTGTGCCAACACAGAACAAGGGTGAAGGGACCGACAACAGCGGCGCAGCTGCCGTTTACCCGCGTCGTGGTGTGTTCTAGTGCCGTTGCTGTTGTTCAGTCGTTACGTCATGTCTGACTCTTGCGACACCATGGACTGTAGCCCACCAGGCTCCCCGGTCGATGGAATTTTCCAGGCAAGAATCCTGGTGGGTTGCCATTTCCTCCTCCAGGAGATCTTCCCGACCCAGGGACCTAATCTGTATCTCCAGCATTGCAGGCTTATTCTTTACCACTGAGCCACCTGGGAAGCTTCTCGAGGTACCATGCTGAGCATCTAATACATCATGGAAGGCTCCCAACCCTGCCTGGAGGTAAAAGAGGATAGTCTCTGCTTTACATATGGGAAAACTGGCTCTGAAAAGTGGAGAAACTTGCTCAAAGAGCCATCACTGTTCTGTTCTGCTGAATTTCCAGTGGTATATATACAATTACACAAATTTTGTCTAATTTTGAGGAATCAACTTTTAAAATCTCCAATATTTAACTTACTAAAAAAAGAATTTAGTGTGGCACTTTCATGGGTTCACACACTATTCCAGGCTTCATCAGAGAGGCGAACAATGACGTGCACTTAATGCTGTGGGCACTGACTCCCTCCTGGGTATGTTGGGTTGGGGGAGATTCACTCAGGTCTGAAGGCGTGACCAACACAGTTTTCTGTGGTCCCTTGGATGCTGCTGCTACTGCTGCTAAGTTGCTTCAGTTGTGTCCGACTCTGTGCGACCCCATAGACGGCAGCCCACCAGGCTCCCCCGTCCCTGGGATTCTGCAGGCAAGAACACTGGAGTGGGTTGCCATTGCTATCTCCAAAAAGCATCTCACAGGCTACTAAAAACATCTGCAGGAGCAGAGGATAAAAACACCACAGAAATGTAAACTAAAGCAAAATTCACAACAATGAATTCTACAAAGGTGGAGCAGCCATGAAAGAACTGCGAACTTCATATAACTCAGCTCAGCTAACGCTGGGTGTGTTTATTTTCAGAGATAATTCTTTATTATTTTTGGTGACAGAAGGCTACAAGAGAATGGAGAACAAATCCATGGGGAAACCTAAAACCTCACTTGGAGTAAGAATTTCCAACATAATCGAGCCAGGCATGATTGCCAGGCCTATACCTTTTCTGGAGCAGACTTTCTTGAAATGCTTGTTATTTATCATCTGATAAAGGTGCCAATGTGTATTTTCTTTTCTTTTTTTTAATTTTCATGGTTTAAAGTCAGAGTAAGAAACTACAGCAAAAATACACTGGATAATTCATATCTGAGATAACAGGGGCGTTTTTATAACACTTTCTGGCACTTACAGATGGCTACTCACCTGTAGCAAAGAAAAACTGAAAAAAGGACATTCTGTGGCCATTTGTGGTCACTCACATTATTGAAGTTGTGGGTTATTTTTGTAAAATGATGGACCACCTCAAACATGTCCTTTCCATGCGTGCTAAGTCACTTCAGTCGTGTCTGATTCTTTGTGACCCCATGGACTGTAGCCACCAGGCTCCTCTGTCCATGGGATTCTCCAGGCAAGAATACTGGAGTGGGTTGCCATTTCCTCCTTCAGGGAATCCTGATTGAACCCGGGTCTTTTGCATCTCCTGTGTTGGCAGGTGGGTTCTTTACTACTAGCTCCACTTGGGAAGCCCCAGTGTGTCTTTCAGTGAACTCCAAAAAGAAACAGTCCTGCAGAAACAGATCATACAGTGGCCTCTCCTGATCTGTGGGATTGAAGTGACAACACGAGGGACACAAAGCAAGTCAGCTGCTGCTCCCACCAGCGACAGGCAACAACCCATTCTTTATAGGACCCGCAGGGCTGGCGCCACGAACAGTTGTGTCACTTTCTCAGCACCAGCAAGAAATGGAACTATTAAATACTCCCGGAATCGCACAGCACACAGGGTGGGCAACTCACCAAATGGTCCTGAACACACCTGGGTGTGTGCATGCTTCGTATGTGCATCATGGTGGGGTCCTGGCACTGCCTCTTGGTGACAGTGATGGGGCTGGTGCACCGACCATCCAGCCTCTCATCCATTCTGTCTGGTCAGGGGCTTTCACCACCCCTTGCCTGCCGAGTCCTGGAGGAGGAGCAGGTGCTGGTAGGCACAGAGGGAGAATGAAGCCCAACCCGGCCACGCCCTGCTGAGTACTGTCTTCTCCATCCCCCTGCTTCTCAATCTGGACCTGTGAGGATCAAGGCCATGAAACCCTCATGTCCACTGTAAGGACCAGAAACAAACTGGGCAACATGGTACAGGGCCTGAGTCAAAAGGGGTGGTTGTTAATGGGAGTTACGCTCATCTTGTTTGATTTCAGCAGTGGTCTGTGGCTCAGTGGTAAAAAACCTGCCTTCAGGAGAAGCAAGAGATGAGGGTTCAATCTCTGGGTTGGGAAGATCCCCTGGAGAAGGGAATGGCAACCTACTCCAGTAATCTTGCCTGGAGAATCCCATGGAGAGAGGAGCCTGGTGGGCTACAGGGTCCTTGGGGTCACAAAGAGTCGGACACGGCTGAAGCAACTGAGCACAGCACCAGGCAGCACTGCAGTGTTCACATGTAACTAACGCTCTAGGATGTTAGCGCTGTTTCCATGCTGTAGCAACCACTTCTTTGTTATTAATGAAACACCACTCCATTTAAACTCCTAGTTGATCAGCCCAGAAACTGAGATCTACATCCTGGTTAGAAGGTGGACATCTTCCTGTCATAAATGAACACGTCAAAACCCTGGCTCCTCGAATGGCACACTGATGCTCATATTTTATGCTGAGGATAAACGTTCCATTCCCTCTGTCTTGCTCAGCGATTCTGAATATTACCCTGTGTTACTTGTGTCCTGAAATGACTGTTATTATGTGCGGCAATCACTAGAGCTGAGCTGCAACATTAAGTACCAATATCACAAGTTCTTCTAAAAAATCTAGTGTGTCTTCCCTCATGAGGCTTTAGAATAGCCAAAGGATTTGTCAGCACGAATGCAGCTACAAACAGGACTGGAGGGTTCTGGCAGACGAGCCCTGAACCTAGCCTCCGTCTCCAGGCCACCGGTGTCTGCTCCTTCCACCCTCAGTGCCCACGGATGGAAGAGAAGTGACCCCAGGTGACTCCAGGGCATCCAACCACCCAAAGCACAGAGGCAGACACGAAGCACAGGTCCGCTTGCCGAGACCGACTGGACACCATCGAGATCTCCTTGGAGTGGTCAGTACGACTCCGAGACAGACCTCGAGACATCGCTGCTGAAGTCCAGGCCCACACTGTGCCCGTACTCTCCTCTCGCCAGGACACAGGCCCAGAGTCCCCGCCATGGCCCTCTATACCCGGGACCGCCTCTGCTCCAGGCCCAAGGGGGCAGCAGACTCAGTCTGGAGTCCCCGGTCACTTCAGTGTCCTTCGAATCCCTAGCCCTGCAGAAAAACCCTTGGGGTTCAGGGACCTGAATATGTGCACATTGCCGCGGTTACCGTCCCCTCACAGGTGTGGCGTCACTTCCTCCTGACGTGCAGTGAGAGGAAGGGGCTGGGCTGTTCCGTCTGCCCACTGTCAGCATAGATCAGTTCTGTGACCAGAGTACTATCAGCATGGAAGGTTCTGGTCACAGCTAATGACCATAGGACCAGGGAAAAGTCACATAAGAGAGGGGCTTCAACTGTGTGGTCTCCATGGTTCCTTCTAGTGGGCAAGTTCTGTGGTCCGATCACTGCTTCTCCCTCTTGCAGCCTCCCCCTGCCTCCTTGTCAACAGTCTAGAAACTTCAGCCAGGTCTCCAGGAAACACAGGTGATCTCTGGCTGCTGGCGTGAAGCTGCACAGAGCCTGCTTCTAAAAAGCGTGACCTCGAGGGACTTCCCTGTTGGTCTGGTGGTTAAGAATCTACCTGCTGATGCAGAGGGTATGGGTTCGATTGCCCGTCCAGGAAAATCCACATGCATCGGAGCAACCAAGCCAGTGCACCTCCACCACCGAGCCTGACTTTAGAGTCCACATGCCTCAACTACAGAAGCCCGTGGGCCTGAGAGCCCGCGCTCCAGAGCAAGAGAGGCCCCCACAGTGAGGAGCCTGTGCACTGCAACTAGAGAAGCCCCTGCTTGTGCAACCAGAGCAAGGCTGCACAGCAACGAAGACCCAGCATAACCCAAATAAACAAATAAAACTCTAAAAAAGCATGGCCTTTAAACCCATTTAATGACAGACAACCACTATATTCCATGAAACAAAGGAAAACTCCCTTATGAAGGAGACACGTAAGGAAAACCCACTTTACATCCACCCCTACAGCAATTAGTATGCAGTATACTGTAAAATTTTAAGAGGCTTTTTAAAAGACACTAATGCTTGCCTTTTGTTTTCTGAGTCAAGAGTGAAAAAAGTGAATTCATTACTGCTGTGAATCCTTAACGATATCTATTTCTCTCTCTTGCCGGAGAAAAACAAGACTCAAGAAGATCCTGAAACGATGTGAGTAAGAAGCAGAGATGTCTGGGGCACCCGCCCAACCCCTCCTTGTCTTTCTGACCCTGGAGTAGCGGGATGGCCTACCTCCCCCTCGATCCTCTTCATTCTCGCTCAGCAGCTTGCCCGCCGAATTGTACCACTTGAACTGGGGTTCAGGAAGGCCACAGACACTGCAGTTGATCAAGGCACTGTTCCCTTCCTTGACGATGATATGGTCGGTTCTGGCAACGACCACGGGCGCCGAGCCCACCGCCACGTCGGTGCCGTTTAAAGTGCTGCTGGTCACACTGCTGGCGGTCGCCAGAGTGGCCACTAGGATTAACAAGGGCACAGGAGGCAGGAAGCACACGGGCAGACGGCTCTGCATTCCGTCCATCTTCTTCGCTTGTTCTGTAAGGCGGCAGAGCCAGCAGGCTGGGGGGTCCTCTAGTGGGTGACACTCTGTTCACAGCAGGTCAGCAGCCAAACCTGGCCTGGGCTCCATGGAGTTGGCTCCTGATTAAAAACCTGTTTAGAAAAAAAAAAAGAAATGCATAAATACTAGCATTCATACTTTAAAATGATTATGTATAATATGTTAGAAACCCAGCTAAAATACATATCTGGCTAATTTTTAAATACCACACCAATTATGAAGTTGTTCCAAACCTTCATGGAAATCATGAGAGTTTGTTACTTCTGCTACTGAAACAAAAGACTCCTAGCAGGAACAGCGTAACTTTATATCACACGACCGACCCTGCAGGGCTCAAAGGCTCACCCGGCTTCCCTCAGTCAGCACCACAGGGCCTCCTCTCAACCCTCACCTGTCCCCTTGGGGACCCCGGGGGCGCCCTGGGTGCTCGGAATTTCTCTGCCGCCAGACAGGCCCTCTGCCTCCTTCAGCGCACCCCGGGCTCTGCCACAGTGGAAGGGCGCCCCCAGCATCGGCTGGCGTGCCCCTTCCCTACAGGGGACGCCCTTCCCCTCTCTGGCAGCCCTGCCCGCCCGCCCGCCCGCCCGCAGCACTCACTGAACTCCGCGCTCTGCATCTTCACCTGGCTTCTGGGATGGAGGGTGTGACGTGGTGGGTGGCTGCACTTGCTCACCCAAGATCTACCCCCCGCCTGCTGCCCTCCCCTCCATCTCACCCACTAAGCACATGGCCACACCCCGGGGCCTTTCTTCTCTCCGCATTCTAAGTTCTGAAGTTCCAGGTCATTCTGAGGATGCAACCCGCCCGGGGCCGTCCTGGCTCCCCGCGCGGAGGCCGGCGCAGACCTGGACACGCACTGCACCCACGGTGTGTGCGCAGAAACCGCGGCGCGTCGCCGGCTGGCCCCGGGAGCATCCCAGCCTGCGGGTCCACTGTCCTCTTCCCTCCGTGGTCCCTCCAGCTGCAGCACCAACACTGTGGCCCAGCGGTGGTACGGCCTGCCCCCCACAGGCTGCGGGGCTGAGTTCCCTGTCTGCCTCCCGCCCCCTGGGGAGGCCTCCTGCCTCTCAGCCGCCAGCCGTTGGGTCGGCTGCCATCAGCTCCTCTAATGGGGACACTCGGTGTCCACCTGCTCTTTATTGCAGCGGATCCTGCTCACGTCGCAGTCTCTTCCTTACCAGACCCATGGCAACTGTCACCGCGATGGCTGCTCTCCCCATCCTCTCCTCCTGCGGGGTCTCTCTGCTCCCCCCACCACCCCGGACGGTGCTCCCTGCTCTTCCCCAGCCTCTCTCCATCCCCTGCAGCCTGGCTGGTCCTGACGCCTCCCACCCGAGCACCCTCTGGACCAGATTCCTGGCCCTGACCCCCTCCCTGCGGATGGTACCACCCACAGCCCACATACTTACTCACCAGGATGCCCTGCAGGGACTCGTGTCAGTGCCCTCAGACCAACAGGTCAATCTGCCAACCAGGCTGTGGCACCGTCTATGTGGGAAGGCGCGGGGACAGTCCTCAACTCCACCATCTGAATGTCCCTAACACCACACTGTGAACTCCACCTGCTGAATACTGCTTGGGTGGGTCCCCCGTTTCTGTGTCCTCTGAGGGCCCTCCCTGGGGGCCTCCGTGTCCCCCTCCTAGGAGCGGGGAGGGAGCCTTCTGGGCTGACCGCCGGCCTTCAGTCTTGGCCCAGGTTCCAGGCCGACCCCTCTGGCCACTCTAAAACGAGCCACATGGCGCCCCTTCTTTCTGTAGCAAGAATCTGCGTCTTTGCAGTGCTGTGCTACACAATCTGGATTCCTTATTGCTTTATTCAAAAAGAATTACTGAACATCTACTATGAAAGTGAAAGTGCTGGTTGCTCAGTTGTCTCCGACTCTTTGCGACTCTTATGGACTGCAGGCCCCCAGGCTCCTCTGTCCATGGGATTTCCCAGGCAACAATACTGGAGTGGGTTGCCATTTCCTTCTTCATGGGGTTGAACTCATGTCTCCTGCACTGCAGGCAGATTCTTTACCTTCTGAGCCACCAGGAAACATCTACTATGGGCAGACATTATTCTAGGTTGCAGAGACAGACGAACAGATAATATAGATCTTTCCTGTGGAGATTACATCCTCATGGAGAAAAAGCAGAGTAAATACCATGTGTATAAGAACTTCGGATAACCACATATGCTTCGAAAAACACACCATGATGCACATGATGCCAAATGAGGCAATCCTGGAGAACTTCCCTGAGGGGGTGGCCTCGGAGCTCTCTGGGCATCACCCAGGCCCCAGAAAAGGGCATTCCAGGAAAAGCCAACAACTAAAGGAAACAGGGCACTGCCAGATGTGTCAAAGACATGGACGGGTCCAGATCTCCTAGGGCTCTAGAGGACAGAGTAAGGAACCTGGATTTTATTAGACATTCATCGAAAAATGTTAAGCAGGGGAGAAAGAGGATAAGGTTTTTCTTTTAAAATCAACTTTGCTCGTCCTCAGTCACGTCTGACTCTTTGCGACCCCTGGACCATAGCCTGCCAGGCTCCTCTGTCCATGGGATTCTCTAGGCAAGGATACTGGAGAGGGTTGCTATTTTCTCCTCCAGGGGTCTTTCCAACTCAGGGATCAAACTCATCTCTTGCGTATACTGCACTGGCAGGCAGATTCTTTACTGCTGAGCCACTGGGGAAGCCAAAAATCAACTTTACTGTGCTGTAATTTACAAATTAAAAAAAGTACCCGTTTTGGGTATGTATTTCAATAGGTTTGGGCAGATTTACACACCCATGTAACCACCACAATCACAAGATGTGGAATGCTTCCATCATGACCAGAGGCACTCTAGCGCCCTTTCCAGTTTTAGCTTCTCCGTGGACCCACTCTGGTTACTTTGTATACGGTGTGAGGAAGGACCAAGGTTCATTTCCTCCCCACGGGGGCATCCAGCTGTGCTTGCACCATCTATAGAAAATACCCTCCTTTTTCAGTGGCTGGCCTTGCTCCCTTGTCAAACACAATGAGCGTGTCTCCAAACTCTTCCTGTTCTACTAGTGCTGATGTCTTTCCCGAGGCCAATACCATCTGGACCATACTGTCAACCTCATCTTTGTCTCTGCGGAGTCTGACATGTTCCCTGACACTTTAGATGCCCAATGAATCACTGAATGAATGAATCTGTCTTCAAAAGCAGAAATTATCATTCCAACTGTGTGGATAAAAACACTAAAGAGGTACCGGGGATGATAAGGCAGCTTCAGGTCACAGATTTCTTCAGCAGAAAAGACACACACACTCCCCTGTGGGAGTGCAATTCCGGTCCTGGACAGCCCACACGTGACTCGCCAGCAGCAACTAGGGGGCCCAGGATCACGACACATTACCCCCTGGGACTCTGGTTTTCTCTGCATGGCTCATCTTGTGGTTTTCTTTCAGCAGGAAGTTATCAAGCTGACCTGCTCCTTACACAACAGTTAAGACATGGGCTCAGGTTTGAGAGCAACTAGGTAAGGATCCCGGATCTAACCCCCCTGACAGCCAGGTTGTCTGTTACTGCTGGTAACAGACTTACCAGTAAAGACTGTTCCAAGGATCAAATGTATATCAAACATGCACTGCTTGGCTTGGTAAATAAAAATTACTAATACAATGTATGCAGAGTACATCATGAGGAACGCTGGGCTGGAAGAAGCACAAGCTGGAATCAAGATTGCTGGGAGAAATATCAATAACCTCAGATATGCAGATGACACTACCCTTATGGCAGAAAGTGAAGAGGAACTCAAAAGCCTCTTGATGAAAGTGAAAGAGGAGAGTGAAAAGGTTGGCTTGAAGCTCAACATTCAGAAAACAAAGATCATGGCATCTGGTCCCATCACTTCATGGGAAATAGATGGAAAAACAGTGGAAACAGTGTCAGACTTTGTTTTTTTGGGCTCCAAAATCACTGCAGATGCTGATTGCAGCCATGAAATTAAAAGACGCTTGCTCCTTGGAAGGAAAGTTATGACCAACTTTGATAGTATATTAAAAAGCAGAGACATTACTTTGCCGACCAAGGTCCGTCTAGTCAAGGCAATGGTTTTTCCCGTGGTCATGTATGGATGTGAGAGTTGGACTGTGAAGAAAGCTGATCGCCGAAGAATCGATGCTTTTGAACTGTGGTGTTGGAGAAGACTCTTGAGAGTCCCTTATACTGCAAGGAGATCCAACCAGTCCATTTTAAAGGAGATCAATCCTGGATGTTCATTGGAGGGACTGATGCTAAAGCTGAAACTGCAATACTTTGGCCACCTCATGAGACGAGTTGACTCACTGGAAAAGACTCTGATGCTGGGAAAGGTTGGGGGCGGGAGGAGAAGGGGACGACGGAGAATGAGATGGCTGGATGGCATCACCGACTCTGTGGACATGAGTTTGAGTGTACTCCGGGAGTTGGTGATGGACAGGGAGGCCTGGCGTGCTGTGATTCATGGGGTCTCGGAGAGTCCGACACGACTGAGCGACTGAACTGAACTGAACTGAATACAATGTACAAAGAATCCTTCACTGAAATTAATGCTTCTTGAGTTTACTCTGAGTCATATCACACCTTGTTTTCAGTTCCGTTGAATACATTGTGACTGCCATCCCACCACTGGAAATCATTTGTCATGACAAATGATTTCCAGCCATGGTTCCTTTGAAGGGGCTCAGATCTGAGAAGCACGAGCACTGTGGACAACAGCTGGGGTCACTGCGACTCCCTAGAGGGAGGCGAGGGCAGATGCCGACCAGGGACCTCAGGGAGAACGAGAAGTCATCGTAGGAGACAGGTTCTCACGAATACGTACTGTAAATACACTGTGACTTTTTTTTTTTTTTTTGCAATTAGGGAGAATGCAGTAAATGCAGACTTTCAGTTCAGTTCAGTCACTCAGTCGTGTCCGACTCTCCGCGACCCCATGAATCACAGCATGCCAGGCCTCCCTGTCCATCACCAACTCCCGGAGTTCACTCAAACTCTTAAACGTAGTCAAAGCTATGGGTTTTTCAATAGTCGTGTACAGGTGTGAGAGCTGGGCCATAAAGAAGGCTGAGCACTGAAGAATCGATGCTTTCAAATTGCAGTGCAGGGGAAGACCCTTCGGAGTCCCTTGAACTGCAAGAAAATTAAACCAGCCAATCCTAAAAGAAATTAACCCTGAATATTTATTGGAAGGACTGATGCTGAAGCTGAAGCTCCAATACTTTGGTCACTTGATGTGAAGAGCTGACTCACTGGAAAAGACCCTGATGCTGGGAAAGACTGAGGACAAAGGAGAAGGGGACGGCAGAGGATGAGATGGCTGGATGGCATCACCGACTCAATGGACATCAACTTAAGCAAGCTCTGGCAGACAGTGAAGGACTGGAGCCTGGCATGCTGTAGTGCATGGGGTCACAAAGAGCTGGACACGACTTAGCAAATGATCAACCATGGGTCTGAGAAGCATGAGCACCATGGACAGAGCTTGGGGTCACTCTGACTCCCTGGAATGGGGGGAGGCCTGTGCAGACGCTGAGCAAGGATTTCAGAGAGAAACAGAAAGAAGACATCGTAGGAGAGAGGCTCTCATGCATATGTGCAGTAAACACACTATGACATTTTTTTCTCCCCCACAATTAGGGAGAATACGGTAAATGGGAGATCGCACTAGGCTTTAAGATGCATAAATCAGAGGTACTTTCAAACAAAGGCTGGCCACGTGGTTCCTACTTTCCAACACACTGTGCCAGCCAGGACAAAGAGAAGAGGAGACTACTGTCCAATCATCTTCCGATCATGTCCGTCAGTGTTCTGGGCTAGAGACACAGTAACTGTTCTGGACTGGCATCTGGTTCCCTCAGAGACCTTACCAGGTAAGGGGCCGAGGCATACCCCCCTGGCCACCATGCAGGCCAAGTAGGGAGCTGACTCATCCCTCCCTTCCTTCCCCATCTGAAAAGTCACTGAGGCACTTAGAGAACGAAATGTGTCATTTATGGGCTGTTTGTAATCCAAACGTTTCTGTGAACGTTTATTTTTGAAAAGAAAGCATTTAACGCACATGAATGAATTAACAGTTTTTAATTAAGAGCTCACCCTATTTCATGCCATGCCCTTTCAAGTTCAGATTTTTACAAAAGTATCTATTATGTGCCAGGCACACTGCCAGGGACTTGCGGGGTCAGCACGCCATGGAATGCAGAGTTATAGGCCGTGTCTACTTACAGTGGCCTGCGGTGAGAGCCAGCAGTTAGTTCAGTGGCTCTGCCGGTGCCGGGAGCATGGGGGTGGGCTGGCGACACTGTGAGTGGGTGTTTGCTGTTGGCCTCCCAGTACGCAGCCCCACTCCAGCTCTGCCTGCAACCCAGGAGTCCCATGGTGCAGACCCGAGTCCTAATTGTCCCAGGGCAGGTACAGCTTGTTCCAGACTCCCTGATACCCCTCCCACACAAGACCTTGGCCTTCTCAGGGACGTGGGGCAGCTCAGCAGACTCTCCTCCCTCCCCAGCACCCAAGGTCCTGCCTTCTTCCTTCCACACCTGCCCTGCAGGCACACTGGGGTGGAAGTCCCAGGCAGCTGCTCAAGAGGCAGGAGTCCCCAAAAGAACAGAAAGATATCACGTCCCTTTGCATGCTGGGAAAATGTTCCACAAATGGACTTTGCTCAGCTTGTCAGACTTTGCACATGGCATCGCGAGGAGTTCAGTTAATATCACCGTCACACTCGGAAAGACATTTCAGCCTCTGAAGAATAAACCACGAGGGCTGAAACCCACCAGCTTAAAACACAGTCCTTCAGAATACAACAAGGAAGGCCACAGATCCCCAAACCAGGCTTACCCACGGCCACAATGGGCGAATTGTTGAGGTTCATGGGTGTGCTCAGAAAACTTTCACAGAATACTTGACTTGAAAAATAAATGAAACAAAAGAGAAAACAGTTAGCAAGCATCAAAGGTCCTTTCTTCAGCTTGGCCCTTCCCCTACTTCCAAACGACTGCATTTTATCTAAAAACATTTTAATAAAATGCTTTGTGGAGTCTTATTTGCTCTCTTCACCTATAATAAAACATGACTATTGACCACGAAGCGCTGGAGTTGGAAGGGAAAGGGCTCTTGTGTCAGGGTGTTCTAAACTGCGTGACTGTGCATGATTGTTCTTTTCTTGGCAGGGTCCATGCTGGCATCTCCCCATCAACTGTGATGGATAATTTTATACTTCACACAACGGCGTTCTGTCACAACATCCACAAAGAGTTATCACTGGCTTCCACTTGTGCCCAAGTGATGTAAGCAGCACAGAGGCCACCCTTTAGGTAAGACGCATTCTTGATCAGTCCCTACTCCTCAGGTGCGCTGGGAAGTCTCAACTTCCTGTGGAATGGAGAGGGCCTGACACACTCAGTACGTCGTAGGTGTTAACGTTGAAAACTGACAGCCTTGGGACCTCCCTGGCAGTCCAGTGGTGAAGACTCTGCCTTCCAGGGCAGGCGGGGCAGGTTCAGTCCCTGGCTGGGGAGCTAAGAATCCCACATGCCTTACAGCCACCCCCCACCCCCCCAAAAAAACCCCGTAAGACAGAAGCAGTACTGTAACAAATAAAATAAAGACTTTTAAAAAAAGAGTAGTCCGAATTTAAAAAACCCCACAAAATAAAAAAACACAAAACAACTGATAGCCAGCTGCCACCACCCTAGTTTGGCTATCTTCCTGTGTCTTATAATCAGTGAAAAACACCCACACTAACCTTTTCAACCTGGGCTTCCCTGGTGGCTCAGCAGTAAAGAACCCACCTGCCAATGCAGGAGACTCAGGTTCAATCCCTGGATTGGGAAGATCCCCTGGAGAGGGAAATGGCAACCCGTTTCCGGTATCCTTGCCTGGGAAGTCCCATGGACAGAGGAGCTTGGCGGGCCATGGGGTCACAACAGTAGGACACAACTGAGCGACTAAACAAGAACAAACCTTCTTTTACAAACACAGTTTAAAAATGATTTTCTTCTGCAATTTTAAAGAAAAACGACAAAGTTCTACCAGCCCATTCTTTCTCCGACCACTTGAGTTTTTGGGTGGTGAAGCTGACGTCCGAACGTGGGCTGTGGTCTGTGCTGTGCTTAGTCGCTCGGTCATGTCTGACTCTTTGTGACCCCATGGGCTGTAGCCGGGCAGGCTCCTCTGTCCATGTGATTTCCCAGGCAAGAATACTGGAGTGCGTTGTCATTTCCTTCTCCAGGGGATCTTCCCCACCCAGGAATCGAACCTGGGTCTTCTGCACTGCAGGCAGATCAGGCAGATTCTTGACCACCTGAGCTACGAGGGAGATGCCTGAACACAAGCTCAAGGTGTCTAAAGCCACAAGAAAAGTTTTGTGGAGCAAGCACGTTCCCGCATGGGTGACTGCAGCCCAGCCATGGCATTTAAGTCCTCAGTCAGCTGAGTTCTGTCTCGAAGTCCAAAGTCATGTTAGAGAAGGAGGGTCACGCGGTCCTTCTTTCTTGCTGACATGTGCTCTGGAATCTGCCTGTGCAGGGATCCTGATGCCTCTCATCACAAAAAGCTAACTCCCAACCCAGACAGAGATGCGAAGGTTACAGGAAAGGAGGAAGAGCATCTTTGGAAGCAGCCAGCATCCGTCCACACCACTGCGTAGTAACTGAGGAGATTCCCTGTGCCAGGAACACTGCTGGGGTGTGGAGCACACGGGGAGGACAGGTCCTTACCCCGGTCCTCCAGAGTCGAGAAGGAGGACACGGAGAGTAAACCGACAGTTACAGGACAGTGGGACAACCGCCCCATCAGACAGGGGTCAAAGAGCCACGCGGTACCGGACAGGAGACTGCAGTGGTGCAGGGTCCAGGAAGAACCTTCTACAGGAAGTGACCCTGGGATCTAATGACAAAGGAATTCGCCAAGGGGGCCAGGGGCCAAGAGACAACAGTGATTGGAGAGGACCTGGCACACGTGGGCAAATGTATGTGACGGTGGTGGCTGGCTGAGTCACTAAGTCATGTCCGACTCTTGCGACCCCGTGCACTGTAGCCTGTCAGGCTCCTCTGTCCAATGGATGCTCCAGGCAAGAGTACCGGAGTGCGTTGTCATTTCCTCCACCAGGGGATCTTCCACACCCAGGGACTGAACCTGTGTCTCTTGCATTGACAGGCGAGATTGTTTTTTACCTCTGAGCCACCAGGGAAGCCCCAACATTATACAAATTTGTACATCAAGGATGAGCTGTACAGGTAACGGGGGAGTGACCCCCAGATGAGGTTGGCAAGGTCACTGAACAATTCAGAAGGAGCTAGAACAAAAGGTCTCATTTTACTCTATGAACTATACCGATGTTCAGGCCTCTAGAGCATTGGACACTTGGACATTTTTCTGATACACAAAAGGCACCTAACTTTTCAAAAATGGATGTTTTAAATCATTGTTTTTCAAACCTAACAACGAATGACAGGCCCCAAGATGTCATCTCAGTAATACTCAATTTTTTAATGGATCCAGCATAAAAAGAAACCCTTCTTGGATCATTTTTTTCCACATGCTGTGCCTTTTCTGATTAAAAGTAAGAATCATCTTACTTCTCTGCCATCTTCTTCCCCTTTTCCATGGAGAGTGGCATGGAAGCACATGCACTACCATATGTAAACAGAGTCAGTGGAAATTTGCTGCATGACTCAGGGAACTCAAACTGGACCTACAGGGGTAGGAAAGGGTGGGAGGTGGGAGGGAGGCACCAGAGGGAGGGGACACATGTATACCTATGGCTGATTCATGTTGATGTTTGACAGACAACAACAAAATTCTGTAAAACAATTTATCCTTCAATTAAGAAACAAAAAAATTTAAAATAAATATTTTAAAAAGATGAAAAAAGTAGGAATCATACAAAATAAAACTCATAAATATAATGTTTAGAAAAGGAACAGTATTAAAGATTTTCTGCTAGTGTTAGTCGCTCAGTCGTGTCCGACTCTTTGTGACCCCATGGACTGTTGCCCACCAGGCTCCTCTGACCATCGGATTCTCCAGGCAAGAATACTGGAGTGGGTTGCCATTCCCTTCTTCACAGGATCTTCACCTAATGACTATTTTCAGGCAAGATAAAAACAGGTCTATTTCATGTATCTGTTCATAGAACAAGAATATTAGATCTGGAAAACCCTGGGTGTCTCTTCTCAAAGGTTTTTTTTTTGGTGGGGTTTTCTGTTTGTTTTGGTTTTTTAACACAAGTTAATCACCACGGTGTGATCACTCACCTAGAGCCCAGACATCCTGGAATGTGAAGTCAAGTGGGCCTTAGAAAGCATCACTACGAACAAAGCTAGTGGAGGTGATGGAATTCCAGTTGAGCTTTTTCAAATCCTGAAAGACGATGTTGTGAAAGTGCTGCACTCAGTATGCCAGCAAATTTGGAAAACTCAGCAGTGGCCACAGGACTGGAAAAGGTCAGTTTTCATTCCAATCCCAAAGAAAGGCAATGCCAAAGAATGCTCAAACTACCGCACAACTGCACTCATCTCACACGCTAGTACAGTAATGCTCAAAATTCTCCAAGCCAGGCTTCAGCAATACGTGAACTGTGAACTTCCAAATGTTCAAGTTGGTTTTAGAAAAGGCAGAGAAACCAAAGATCAAATTGCCAACATCCGCTGGATCATAGAAAAAGCAAGAGAGTTCCAGAAAAACATCTACTTCTGCTTTATTGACTATGTCAAAGCCTTTGACTGTGTGGATCACAAGAAACTGTGGAAAATTCTGAAACAGATGGGAATACCAGACCACCTGACCTGCCTCTTGAGAAACCTGTATGCAGGTCAGGAAGCAACAGTTAGAACTGGACATGGAACAACAGACGGGTTCCAAATAGGAAAAGGAGTACGTCAAGGTTGTATACTATCACCCTGCTTATTTAACTTATACACAGAGTACATCATGAGGAACGCTGGGCTGGAAGAAGCACAAGCTGGAATCAAGATTGCCGGGAGAAATATCAATAACCTCAGATATGCAGATGACACCACCCTTAGGGCAGAAAGTGAAGAGGAACTCAAAATCCTCTTGATGAAAGTGAAAGGGGAGAGTGAAAAAGTTGGCTTAAAGCTCAACATTCAAAAAACTGAGATCATGGCATCTGGTCCCATCACTTCATGGCAAATAGATGGGGAAACAGTGGAAACAGTGTCAGACACTTTTGGGCTCCAAAATCACTGCAGATGGTGACTGCAGCCATGAAATTAAATGACGCTTACTCCTTGAAAGGAAAGTTATGACCAACCTAGATAGTATATTAAAAAGCAGAGATATTACTTTGCCAACAAAGGTCCAACTAGTCAAGGCTATGGTTTTTCCAGTGGTCATGTATGGATGTGAGAGTTGGACTGCGAAGAAAGCTGAATGCCGAAGAATTGATGCTTTTGAACTGTGGTGTTGGAGAAAATTGTTGAGAGTCCCTCGGATTGCAAGGAGATCCAATCAGTCCATTCTAAAGGAGATCAGTCCTGGGTGTTCACTGGAAGGACTGATGCTGAAGTTGAAACTCCCATACTTTGGCCACCTCATGCGAAGAGTTGACTCACTGGAAAAGACCCTGCTAGGAAAGATTGAGGGCAGGAGGAGAAGGGGATGACAGAGGATGAGATGGCTGGATGGCATCACTGACTCGATGGACATGAGTTTGGGTATACTCCGGGAGTTGGTGATGGACAGGGAGGCCTGGCGTGCTGCGATTCATGGGGTCGCGGAGAGTCAGACACGACTGAGTGACTGAACTGAACTGAAGACAGAGAGACCACAGAAGGTAAGAGACTGCCTGGGACACACAGTTTAGTGGCTTCAAACCAGGAAAAAAGTCACGCCCATATCAGATCTGATATCATATTAAAATCTCTTGGCTCCATAAAGGCAGTTTTTCATTGTTCTGGCAGCTGAGACAGAGACTGAGGGCTGTTCTAATCACAAGAGTATCTTTCAGAAGAGTTTATTGATGTTTTGGCTTGTATTTTACATCTTTGAATTCTCATTTCAAATGAACGGGCTAAAACAGTTTGGGGCCCAATTAATGAAAATCCTTACTTGATCCGAGAGATACTTCCTCAGAAATCTGACAGTCCTGGGAATAACCCAAACCTGGGGACTGAATATAAATGGGATGCAACCACTGGTGAGGGGGTACCTTTGTGCTGCCAAACCCGTTCCCGAGGCACGGCAGGAGGCAGGCAGAAGGTGAGGATGCTGCATTGGCGTTCTTCTCTCACCTCTGGCCCCGCGACGATCAGGTCACGCATCAGACTCAAAGCTGCTACAGCAGCACCTTGAGCTGTTTCTCACTTTCTCTTCCGGTCTCTATCACTTGGTGTTTTTCCAGATTCTCCTTCCACTTATAAAAAAAAAAACACCTGAAACTAAATTATGTCCTTTCAAAATGCTCCCTATTCTTTGGAGAGTGTACATAGGGAGATTCGATCAAACGTTAGTTTGATCCCTGGGTGGGAAGATCTCCTGGAGAAGGGATAGGCTACCCACTCCAGTCTTCTTGCCTGGAGAATCCCATGGACAGAGGAGCCTGGCGGGCTATAGTCCACGGGGTCACAGAGTCAGACACGACTGAGCACGCACACATGCTGCTACAGGGAGATTCAAATTTTTATTCTAGAGCAATCAATTTTCTCTTACTGGCCAATCTACAGCATAGCTTCAGCTGGCCTTCCATCCTTCGTTGTTTAATTTCACCATGAGTCCATTTCCAAGACACTCATGATATATTTGGTAAATAAGCTCCTCCGTGCAAAGTGAGACCCGGAAGGAGCTGGGGCACATCTGGGAGCCTAGACGTCTCCACAGGCCAGAACTGCCTTCCCGCCTGGAACAGCAGGCAGAGGCGCACACGTTCTGGAGTGATGCGTGATGGATGTGCTGATCGAGCCCTGCCCACGAGGTCGTTGCTCTGCCTCGATAGAAGGGTAGCCTCCTCCCCCCACAGGCTGCATAAACCAGAGACCAATATTCTTAACCTGCTTCCAAAATATGATGTTCAGGCCTGAAGCGATTGCGCATTTAGATTTTCTCAGATTCTGGCACCCAGGGTAAACACTTAAGGCCGTGGCAGAGAAAGCCCCTTTCTCAACCCAATCTGCCTGTACATGGACGACCTCCCACTGGCCAAGGGTGACGCCCCCTGTGGACTGGGTGGGGGAGTGGGGGTTTCTCCACTGACTGGGGTGCATGGCTGGTTATTTCTCCTCCAAATCCACCATCCTGCGACCACAACAAGCAGCGGTGTGGCTGTGCTGTGCAGGGAGGGAGCTGGGAGGTGTCAGTCTGCAGACAGAGGTCCTCCTGCAGGAAATTAAGCGGGACAGAACACCAGATTGCCAGCTGCTTTTGAGCTCTTCCTTTAGATAGACTACCTTACTGGTTTCCCAAATGGCTCGGTGGTAAAGAATCTGCCTGCAATGCAGGAGATTCAATGCGGGTTCAATCCCTGGGTCGGGAAGATCCCTGGAATAGAAAATGGCAACCAGTATTCTTGCCTGGGAAATCCCACGGACAGAGGAACCTGGTGGGTTTCAAAGGGTCATACACAAGTACACACACACACACACACACACACACACCCCTCTTACCAGGCTTCCACGCAGACCCTGCTTTCCTCCAAATTCCACCCATTTCTTAGGAATTCTAGGTAACTGTGTCCATTCTTTACCACAAATCTAAGTTTAAAACATAAACCATGGTTTCCCTAGAGCTCAGCCTTCGACATATCCTTGGGGGAGAGGCAGGGCACTGCCCACGAGCCCCCGGGCAAAGAGGCCAGGCCAGGGCAGGGCCAAGGACGCAGGTCTGCGAGGTGAGTGAGTTTATGGGACTCTGGGACGTACCTATGATTGCGGAAATGGCACTTGTATTTCACAGAGTCGAAACCACCCCTCACTCCTGGTCTCCCTGGTGTCTGATTAGTGCCATTGAAAGTCACCGCAGAGGCACTGGATCACCTGGGGAGTCTTCCTTCATCAGAATAAAATCTCATCTATTTGAGAAAATATGCTCATAACTGCAGGGAGCAGTTGGAAAGCTTTTGTTCTCCTTACCAGCCCCAACTTCACAAAGTGGAGTCACATGAGTGTCCTTAACAGGCTCTCTCTAAGAACCAGATCTTAACAAAGACAGAAGGGATCCTGTAATTCCAACTCCATCAGATTCAATTCTTGTTAACAGCATGAAAACAACATCCCTTATACTCATCCGGCATTTATGATTTACAAGACACACCCTCGGATATTACCTCTCGGAGCCTTGCCACAACCCTATGACACGGGGAAGGACCGTGTAGACCTGTCTACACTGACAGCGAAAGAGGCCAAGGCCAAGCTGCCCGCCCGTACAGGAGAGGCCCCGTAGAACCCTGTAACCCTGGCTGGGGCTCCTGTCACCTGGCCACAGTGACTGGGGGTCGGATGTCATGGCCAGGGCAAACTGGCTAAATGCCACTAATGACCAAACTGCCGTAACTGCCATTTTCAAGTGGTGATTTTTAAATATTTTCATATTATTTTTTAAGTTATTGTTTTAAAATTTTGGATATAGAGCAATAATTTCCAAAATGTGTTTGAACCAGAATAACCTTCTAGCTGAGTCCAATGCATATATCTTAAGGTCAATCTTCCCTAAAGTTTAAGTGTGTTTCAATGTGACTCTGTGGACAATTATCTTCACAAAAACACCAGAAGAAAGTTGAAAACGTGGATTTAGTATTTTCCATCACAACAAACTGGAAAATTCTTACAGAGATGCGAATACTAGATCACCTTACCAGTCTCCTGAGAAACCTGTATGCAGGTCAAGAAGCCACAGTTGGAATCAGACATGGAACAACAGACTGGTTTCAGATTGGGAAAGGAGTACGTCAAGGCTGTATATTGTCACCCTGCTTATTTAACTTAAATGCAGAGTACATCATGTGAAATGCCGGGCTATATGAAGCACAAGCTGGAATAAAGATTGCCCAGAGAAATATCAATAGCCTCAGATATGCAGATGACACCACCCTTATGGCAGAAACTGAAGAACTACAGAGCCTCTTGAAGGTGAAAGAGGCGAGTGAAAAAGTTGGCTTAAAGCTCAACACTCAGAAAACTAAGATCATGGCATCCAGTCCCATCACTTCATGGCAAATAGGGAAAAAAATGGAAGCAGTGACAGATTTTATTTTCTTGGGCTCCAAAATCACTGCAGATGGTGACTGCACCCATGAAATTAAAATATGCTTCTTCCTTGGAAGAAAAGCTATGACCAATCTATCCAGCATATTAAAAAGCAGAAACATTACTTTGCCAACAAAGGTTTTTCCAGTAGTCATGTATGGATGTGAGAATTGGACCATAAAGAAGGCTGAGCTCCGAGAAGCTGAGGCTTTCGAACCCTGGTGTTGGAGAAGACTCTTGAGAGTCCCTTGGACAGTAAGGCGATCCAACCAGTCCATCCTAAAAGAAATCAGTCCTGGGTGTTCACTGGATGGACTGATGTTGAAGCTGAAACTCCAATATTCTGGCCACCTGATGTGAAGAGCTGACTCACTGGAAAAAGACCCTGATGCTGGGAAAGATTGAAGGCGGGAGGAGAAGGGGACGACAGAGGATGAGATGGTTGGACAGCAGCAACAACTCAATGGACATGAGTGTGAGCAAGCTCTGGGAGTTGGTGATGGACAGGGAGGCCTGGTGTTGCAGAGTCAGACACGACTGAGCAACTGAACAGCAACAATGCACTCCTCGAAGGAAGCTTTGCTTCTCTCCAGGCTCTAACGGGAGAAGGCCCTGCTAGGCTGAGCACAGGTGTTCTCGATGATTTCTCAGCTGGGCAGTTAGATTCCTCTCAGTGATAAAAACAATTAAGACTCAGTCATCTCAATTAATTGGACCTCAAAGTATTTAAGAGGCCCACTATTATCTCATATTGCTCGGGGCTTAAGAAATTTCTTAAGACCAGATCTTTACACTCTAGGCGCTTATATTCCTGGTGATACCTGTATACAGAGCAATACATAATTAAGCACTAAACTGAGTAAATACTGCAGAAATTCAGAGAAGGCCAGCTGGAAAGGTCCCAGAATGTTCACTGGGGTTGGCCGAGACTTGAAGGGCAAGAAAAGGAGATGGGAGAGTTTTCCAGCAGGAGGGCATGGCCCACCCATCAAAAACAAAAATCTTCCTCACAGGACATTTTAGCAGGACTCATGCAGCAAGAGCCAAGTCATTGGAAAAGACTCTGATACTGGGAAAGATTGAGGGTAGGAGGAGAAGCAGACACAGGATGAGATGGTTGGATGGCATCACCAACTCAACTGACGTGAGTTTGAGCAAATTCCCCGAGAAAGTGAAGGACAGGGATCCTGGCAAGCTGCAGTCCATGGGGTCACGAGAGTTGGACACCACTTAGCCACTGAACAGCACCAACAACATGCAATGCATTTGCTGTGCATGCTCATCTTGAGAACGCCAGCATATGAGGGCACTCCTTCAGTCCAGGGCTTCTTAGGAGCAATGATAAAGAGGATTTCAGGACAGAGATCCATTACTCCAGTAGAGGAAGAGGAGTCAGTAGAACCCAGAGAAATGAAGAGATGGAGCCCCTACAAAGGCAGAAGGGTCAGGCCTACCAGAAGTCCTGGGGTCAGATGCATAGCGGGAAAAGCCCAGTCCCCAGTAAAGCAAAGGATTAGTAATATTCAAGCATTTTCTGAAAATTAATTTCAAGTTCCTCAAAAGCATTTTAAAATGGATTTCAAAAACCAGGTTACCTTTGGGATGTCTAATGAGAGCTAGACTCACTCAGAGACCAATACCTAGGGCTGTCCAAACCCTGAAGGACAAAAACCTTCCTTCCACCCAGTCCAGGAACAAAAATCTATAGGATGAAACTAACAACAGCATCTGAGAAGTGAGCAAGCTCCGCAGCTGCTGGAAGTTTAAGCCATTCCACGGCCATGCTGGGGTGTGCAGACCCAGAGTGAAGACCTGGGTGAAGCTTGGAGCCAAACCAAGTTTCACTCCAATGCCTTCTTCACTCCAATGCCTTCTCCTGCTGAGGGCCAGAGAAAGTGGGCTCTTTACCTTTAAAAAAGCACAGGGGTTATACACCTAACTACCCCTTTAGAGTGGACAAAGGAGTCAGTGGGCCAACGTGGGATGGTCCCCACTGCCAAAAACGTCAAAGAGCTCTCGTCACATTCGAGAAAGTAGGGGGAAAGTGCTCATCAGAGGGGAGAAGCACTTAAATCAGGCACAGCCCTGGACACAGCAGCCATGTGGGCAGAAGGGAGAAGAGGCATCACAACTCCGGCGCGGCTGGAGCATCTGTCAGCTGTGTGACGACCCCTTCCACAGGGACTGAGGGCAGAGAGACTGCCCACCACACACGTTCAACCAGGGAGATGGAAGCGGCGGGCGGGAGGGGGAGGTTGGGGCAGGAAAGCCCAGGGTAGTGTTTGCTGCTCAGTCATGTCTCTTTGTGACCCCCTGGACTGTAGCCCACCAGGCTCCTCTGTAAAGAGACAGACATGGAAATAATCATGTCCCGTCTTGTACAGGAGACTTACTGCTTTAAGGAACCCCAATCTGCCACCTCCAGTTCTGTCAATGGGTACCGACTCCAATTCTTCGATTTTTTTTTTTTTTTTTTAAGAAGCAGATGATTCCCTTCCACTCCTCCTCAAACCATCAACCACCTCAAATCCTCAATGGAAGGAAAGGGTTAGGACACTATTTAAATATCTGCCCAGCAAGCTTCCTCTTTCCCACTGATGACAAAGAAGCAACTCCAGCCCACTGTCTAACAGAGTGCAGTGCTCAGTCGTTTCAGTTGTGTCCAATTCTCTGCGACCCAATGGACTGCAGCCTGCCAGGCTCTGTCCATGGGATTCTCCAGGCAAGAATACTGGGGTGGGTTGGCATTTCCTTTTCCCAGTTTCTAAAAGAGTCACCTTCTAAATCCAGAATTAGGAATTCTACCCACACCGATTTCCTTTCAGTCTCCTTGGCAAGCCCCAGACTTCTGACCAGAAGCTGGATAATTGGTTCAGTTCAGTACAGTTGCTCAGTCGTGTCCGAATCTGTGACCCCCATGGACCACAGCACGTCATGCCTCCCTGTCCCACCAACTCCCAGAGTTTACTCAAACTCATGTCTATTGAGTCCAGCCATCCAACCATCTCATCCTCTGTTGTCCCCTTCTCCTCCCGCCTTCACTCTTTCCCAGCATCAGGTTCTTTTCCAATGAGTCAGTTCTTCACATCAGATAGCTGAAGTATTGGATGTTTCAGCTTCAGCATCAGTCCTTCCAATGAATATTCAGGACTGATTTCCTTTAGGATGGACTGGTTGGATCTCCTTGCTGTCCACGGGACTCTCAAGAGTCTTCTCCAACACTACAGTTCAAAAGCATCAATTTTTCAGCACTCAGCTTTCTTTATAGTCCAACTCTCACATCCGTACATGACTACTGGAAAAACCATAACTTTGACTAGATAGACCTTTGTTGGCAAATAATGTCTCTGCTTTTTAATATGCTGTCTAGGTTGGTCATAACTTTTTTCCAAGGAGCAAGCATCTTTTAATTTCATGGCTGTAGTCACCATCTGTGGTGATTTTGGAGCCCCACAAAATAAAGTCTGTCACTGTTTCCGTTGTTTCCCTATCTATTTGCCATGAAGTGATGGGACTGGATGCCATGATCTAAGTTTTCTGAATGTTGAGCTTCAAGCCAACCTTTTCACTCTCCTCTTTCACTTTCCATCAAGAGGCTCTTTAGTTCTTCTTCGTTTTCTGCCATAAGGGTGGTGTCATCTGCATATCTGAGGTTATTGATATTTCTCCCGGCAATCTTGATTCCAGATTATGCTTCATCCAGTTCAGCATTTCTCATGATGTACTCTGCATATAAGTTAAATAAGCACGGTGAAAATATATAGCCTTGATGTATATTCCTTTCCCAATTTGGAACCAGTCTGTTGTTCCCTGTCCAGTTCTAATTGTTGTTTCTTGACCTGCATACAGATTTCTCAGGAGGCAGGTTAGGTGGTCTGGTATTCCCATCTCTTTCAGAATTTTCCATAGTTTGTAGTGATCCACACAGTCAAAGGCTTTGGTGTAGTCAATAAAGCAGAAGTAGATGTTTTTCTGGAACTCTCTTGCTTTTTTGATGATCCAACGGATGTTGGCAATTTAATCTCTGGTTCCTCTGCCTTTTCTAAATCTAGCTTGAACATCTGGAAGTTCACTGTTCACAAACTGTTGGAGCCTGGCTTGGAGAATTTTGAGAAATACTTTGCTAGCGTGTGAGATGAATGTAATTGTGCAGGAGTTTGAGCATTCTTTGGCACTGGAATGAAAACTGACCAACCAAGTTGGATAATCACCAGAGAATTAATCCTTTCTTTCTTTCTCCCTTGCCTGGCTTAGGAAGTCTGTGCCCTGCAGCAATGCAGTTCTGACTACAGCCCTGGGGCTTCCTGGTGGCTCAGATGGTAAAGAATCTGCCTGTACTGCAGGAGACCAGGGTTCCATCACTGGGTGTGAAGATTCCCCCGGAGAAGGGAATGGCAGCCCATTCCAGTATTCTTGCCTGGAGACTCCCAGGGACAGAGGAGCCTGGCGGGTCCAGTCAGTGGGGCTGTGAAGGGTGGGCCATGACTGAGAGACACTAACTAACCTGGGCTTTCCTGCTCCACCCCTGTCAGCATCAGTTCCCTCTGGTTAAACCAGTCTCATGGCCCACAGTCCTCCAGAAGGAGCTGTCACACACCTGACAGGTGGGCCTTCTCTCCCCCGGGGCCCCTGCGGCTGTCGCAGGCAGGGCTGTGCTGGTTTAAGCGCTCACTCCTGACCAGCACTGCCCCGATGGATCCCGTCCTGCTGGCCTGCCTTCAATCCACACACCAAGGGCTGCTGAAGCGGGCTGACTCTGAGAATCTGACTCAGACGTCCTCCAGGTCTCATCCCGCCACTGGTGTAAAGCTGAGGTCCACGGCAGGACACACGGGATCCTCCATTCAGACTCCTGCCCGCCAGCCTCTATAGCCTCGGTCCAGAGCTCTCTCAGCGCTGTGTCCTCCAGATGTGCTGCCTTCCAGGCTCACACACCTGGAAACCCCTACTCAGCCCGCAAGTCTTGGGTCAAAGCCAACCAGGACTCCCCAGATAGCCCCAGAGACTCCTCTGCTTACTGAGCTTCACCCAGAACCTCACACTTTCACTGTGATCATCTTTGTGCACAGCTGTCCTTCCCCTCGATTATGAGCTCTCAGGTCATCAATATTTGCTGAATCAGTGAATGGATGAGACAGGCTTATCTGAAGTCAGAGGTTTGGGGACACCGGTGTGTGAGCGACTGGTACGGTCACGGAGAAAAACAGATCACCCAGAAGGAACACAACGGACCTCATGATGAGAGGAGTAGGAAACCAGGAAAGAAAAGATAAACCCTTAGAGAACACCAAACCTGTATCTCAGAGCCAAAGGGAGAGGAGCTTCAAGACAGAACAGTTTATACTGAGCTTGTCCTGTACAGTGTAAAATAATAGTTATTGTATCTTTATAGTCAATTAAGGAAGTCTAGGTATAAACCTTACAAAGTTATGCAGGTGGAAGCTAAACTGTAGATTCATAGCTGTGTTTTCATTAAGGTAAGTTTTGATCACGTCTCAGTGTTGTTCCTAGGATTGGATTTTGTCATCGCAGAGCTTCCTTTACCATGTTGTTGGAAAAATCTGTTCTCCCTTACTAATTTTTTTACATGTAGTTCCGTTTCAACTTGGAGCTACTCTTGTCACACTAAGGTAGAAGATTGCTTCAGATTTGGCTTTCCAGACACACAGAGATGTCAATTCACCCCAACCACAGGCGTTTACAGGACCGACATGAAGCCCTTGTACGTGAAAGAGACTGTACATAAAAGAGACGGGAAAGAATGATTGGATTCCTTACGTTTAAATCCGTAAGTTAGGGTGCCTGGTCTGATAACTGTCACTTGCTGCCCAGCAAATACGCAGCCTACAGCAAACCCTGCTGACGGGGCTGGCAGTTTCTCAGTTGAGTCCCTACGAGCCCATGGCATGGCAGACAGCTCCCGCCCACTGGTCAGAGTTGGCCCAGGTGACCTGGCATCGCCTCAAGGTAGCAGGTTCAGCCTGACTTGCCCACAGACTCGCCCCGTGCTCATGTCTGCTGCGCTCCGTGTGCATTCAGCAGAGCAGCCGTCTGTTAGGACGGTGACAGGAAGCTCAGTCTGGCGCTCCGTGATGAACTAGAGGGGTGGGATGGGGAGGGGAGGGAGGCTCGGAGGGAGCAGATGTGTTAATATGTATCATTACGGCTGATCTGCATTGTTGTAAGCAGAATCACAACACTGTAAAAATTAAATAACAAAATAAGCTACAAGGATATACTGTAAAATACAGGAACAAAATCAGTATTTTATAAAAACTATAGAAGAAGTACAACCTTTAAAAAAGTGTGAATCACTGTATTATATACCTGTAATTTATATAATAGTGTACAACTATACTTTAATGAAAGGACAACAAACAGAAACAAAATAGTCAAAACGTGACCACTCCATTGCTTTACTGTCTCCATTCTTCCTGTACTAATGAATTGTGAATGCAAGTTTCCTCAAGCTCTTTTTTAAAATTAGTTTTCTGGCTGCACTGGGTCTTAGCTGCAGCCCACGCATCTTCCATCTCCCTTGCTGCACTCGGGATCTTTAGTTGGAGCATGCGGACTCTCAGCTGTGACATGTGGGATCTAGTCCCCTGGACAGGAGAGTGAAGCCAAGGCCCTCCCACGTTGGGAGCAAGGAGTCTCAGCCACTAGACCACCAGGGAAGTTCCATCTTAAACTGTTAATTTCACACATGCATACTAAGGTCACTTCAGATTAAGGAGGAGAACTGAGTTATATGACACGCTGGTTCCAGATTCCCCACTGCCACGGACCACGTCAGGTTACACGACCTTTGTCAAACTGCCCTGTGAATCCTGGGGTTTAGGAAGATAAAACGGCAGCAGTTTGTCTATCACAGGCTGCTGTTTAAAAGTCCTTAGGTGATGTTCCATTATTTATCAAGAATAGGATGAAATCCAAACTCGTCTGCCCCAGCCCCCGATCCCATCACACCAGACCTTTCCTTGTGTATGGTCAGATGGCCTTGCTCGGGCTCCCTCCTAAGGCACCAAGTCACAAACTTAGTGACTTAGAACACACCTCTGTTATCTTTTGATTCTGCAGGTGAGAAGTTCTGCATGGGTCAGGATGGGCTAAGCAAGGAATTGGCAGGGAGGTGGGTGAGGGACATCCGTGTCCTCAGCTTCACCAGCTTCCCCGGCTGTCCTGCCCCTGCCTCCCGCCCCGTTCCCTGGCCCGTCCATCTTCAAGGGCAGCAATGGCCAGCGAGTCTTCCTCACGTGCATCCGACACTGACTGTGCTTCCCTGGTGGCTCAGCAGTAAATAGTCTGCCCGAAATACAGGAGGTGTAGGAGACTCAGGTTCCCTGGGTTGGGAAGATCCTGGAGAAGGGAATGGCAACCCTCTCCAGTATTCTTGCCTGGGAAATCCCAAGGACAGAAGGGACTGGTGCGCAGTCCATGCGGTCCCAAAAGAGTTGAACGTGACTGAGCATATACACACACACACACACACACACACACACACACTCTGCTTCTCTCTTCCACTTGTAAGCATGCTTGTGATGATATGGGGCCCATTGGATAACTCAGAACAATCTGTCCATCTCCAGATCCTCCATCTAATCATACCTGCAAACTCCAGAAGTGGACACCTTGGGCAGGGAGGGAGGGTATTAGCCTAACTATCATCATGGTGGTCTGTCTGTCTGGAGAGCCCACTTCCGGCCAGAAGACGCCTATCCAATTCCTCAGGCATTCCTAATATTATCACTATTATCATGAGGCCCCCTCCCCTTCCACCCCAAGGGCCTCCTTCCTGCACATTTCTGGTTCCTGGTACAGACGCCTCTTGGGCAGCACTTACCTTGTTATTTGTGCTCAAGCCTGTCTCTCTGACTAGATTGTGAATCACCATGTCTTACTCATTTCTGCAGCCTCAGGGGCTGGACTATAAAGACGGTGGGGAGGAAAAATGAATCTGATGTTTTAATGAGTAAAGACCTCAGACAGAAGCAAGAACAATAAACACATAGGGCTTCTGTGTTGAGTATAACTTAGAAACTAGTTCTGACAGCTCTTCACTGGTCCTTATCACATCATCAACCAAGCCCTTTAATAAACCTTTAACCATTCTAGGGGGGTTTTTCAGCAAACTTAAAATCAACCATTTGCATCTAAGGCTGTTTCTAACTTTATAATTTATTTATTTATTTTTTGGCTGTGGTGGGTCTTCATTGCTGCACAAGCTTTTCTCTAGTTGCAGCGAACAGGCTTCTCATTGCAGAGGTTTCTCGTGTTGCACAGCACAGGCTCTAGGGCACATGGGCTTCAGCAGTTGTGGAGCACAGGCTCAGCTGCCGCACAGCACGTGTGATTCTTCCACATCAGGGATCGAACTCGTGTCTCCTGCACGACACATGTGATTCTCCCAGATCAGGGATCAAACTTGTGTCTCCTGCATGGCATGTGTGATTCTCCCAGATCAGGGATCAAACTCGTGTCTCCTGCATTGGCAAGTAGATTCTTTACCAGTGAGCTACCAGGGAAACCCTTTTCTAACTTTTCTGTGATTTGCCATAGATCACAAAGTGCTGTCAAATGTCCTCCTGGGCTTGGCTTGAAAAGGGTGAGCCACACACCAAATGCTTGGTTAGATGCTGCATTGGGGAATTATTATCTGCACTATTTCTGCCCCAGGAGAAGGCAATGGCAACCCACTCTGGTATTCTTGCCTGAAAAATCCCATGGACAGAGGAGGAGCCTGGTGAACTACAGTCCACAGGGTCACAAAGAGTCGGATACGAGTTAGTGACTGGGCACATGCACTACTTCTGAATTCCAAGAGATGATTCTTGACCAACTCTGACTACTGTGCTGTGGGTTAAAAGCAACTTCGCCACAATAACTATTTGGTATTAGGAAGCAGCCTGAGAACACGAGTCCCACCACACCTGATAAGCTTTACATGTATGTAGTATACACAGGAGATTTTGAACTGGATGCACTTCTTCAGAAAGGGGAAGCACATTTTCTCAATATTTGACTTGGTTCTTTCTCAGACTTCTAAAATTTTCTATAAATACTTTAAGAAAAATGTTTAGGAGCAATGAATACCACCAACCAAACTTTTTGACTAAAATGAAGAATTGCAGGTCTGATTTGCAGAGTCAGCATGTTGCTGTTCTTGTGCAACCTGTTTTCCCATTTTTCCCACTTCATGCCATGAAGCAATTCGATGTCAACTTGCTATGGAGTCAAATGCTCTTGTTATTAAATCTCAGTCACCTACAGGCAAGGCACACAACCCAAATGGGGAAATGGTTTAGAGCATTTGGAATGAGAGCCGGCACCACCTCACCCACGAACAAACATTAAAAGCTATTCACAACCCAATGAAAAGCAACTGCACCTCAAAAGTCTATTAGAATCTATAAAGAGCACAAAGCAGATGTTTTGTAATACGCTTAATAAATAAAACAACTGTATCCACTAAGTGGTGCTTATGGACACCAGCTTGAGAATTAGAACTTCAGTTACATGCAGAAATGTTCCCCACTGGAATAAGGATTGTTTAACTTACTCCTGAAATCCAGTAATCATAAGGGTGGCAATGGTGCCAAATGTTTCAAGAACCAGCAAAAAATGTGGTGGGATCTACAAACTGCATTTGTCATGAAAATTATAAGCCCAGTAGAACTACATTGTTTTAACTTACTCCTTTCTGAAAACATTTTTTTTCCATGTTCCATTTCATCCTGAACAATTTTACTATGTTTAGCATAGTAGCAACTAAGAAAAAATGTTTCATTTAGAAGCAAAAGTGACAAAACTTTATCAAAAAAACACTGCGCTTCAGCCACACGGTATTTCCAAGTTCTTATACATATAAAATACCGCACAATAAAGATGGCTACAGTAACCCAACTTCTGAAAAACAATGACAATTCAACCATAACAGATTCTTTTCTACACTGTGAGCAGATAATGCACCTACATTTTTTTTTTCCTTTTTGCTAGTTTTCTTTATAAATCTTGCAAGCTCAAGTTTTTTTTTTTTTTTTGGAGGGGGGACGGGAAGGCGGGTTAACAGTCGAGCTTAAAATAAATCGGCTTTGCAACTACTCTGTTTTTTAAGCCGATGAAGCACGTTTTCCCATTCCACGCCATGAAGCAATTCGATGTCAACTTGCCATGGAGTCAAATGCGACAAACTCCGGGAGCTCCAGCGGAGGCGGCGGCTCCCTGCGCGCACAGCTCCCCGCTTTCCTGCGGCACCAGGATGCGCCGCCAGCACTCGGGGCCTGCGGGGCCCAGGACAGTGCACACCCCCCATCCCGGTCACTAAGGTCCGGTGACCCGGGCGGCCCGGAATCGGCGAAGGCCGCGCCGTGGCTTGACGTCCCATTTCCTCCAAGAACTGCCGGCTCCTCGGCTGCGCGCGGTGCACACCGTGCTCCTCGCCGTGGGAGGGCTATGACACGAGCCTGGGACGCGGTGTCCCCAAACCGCTGCTCTGGGATCCCGCAGCATATTGCGACCCTGGAGCCCACTGCAGGGACCCGGGCGCCTCCCAGAGCGCAGCCCCAGCCGCGGGCTCCTCCAGCCCCAGCGCCCCAAAGTTGCGCGGCCGCGACCGGGGCGACTCGGCCACCACGCGGTGCAGGGCTCCCCACCGCCCGCGCCCTGCCCGCCGGCGCCCAGCTAACCCGGCTAACCTGACGCCGCCTCGCCACTCCGGCTGCCACCGCGCGCTCCTCGCCATGGCCAGCCCGGGATCCGCGCCGCGCCGACGCCCGCAGCCTCTCGGCGGCTGTCCCTGCCCCCGCGCCGGCTGATGTGCGGGCTGCGGAGCCTCCCGGAGCCAAGCAGAGCGGAGCCGAGCGGCTGGGCGGAGCATGCCCAGTGCGCGCGCCGCGGCGCCGCCGGGTCTTCGCTGCAGCGCGGCGGGGCGGGGCGAGCGGCGGGGCTGGGGGCGGTGGGCCGGCCCGCGGGGAGGGACCAGGGCCGGGAGGTGGGGCGCGGCCCCTCGGTCCTAGCGGCCCCGTGGCGGGACCCCGCGCCCGGCTGTCCCCGGCCAGCGCCCGCTCCGTGCGGCCTCGGCAGTCCCGGGGGAGCCCCGGGCTCCGGCCCTCAAGGCTGGGGACCCGCGCTGGACCCGCGACGCTGCACCGCTCCCGCACCTACCCTTGCAGGGACCCCGTGCGGCCGCGAGCAGCCGCAGGAGCGGGACGTCAACGGCGGCTTCTGAGCCGGCGCTCGGGATTCTAGACCTCCTTCTAGACTACTTGTAGTTTTCTAAGTTTTCTCTAGTGACCACTGCGGGGCTTTTTCAGTTAGAAAGAAAGACAGGTTTCCCAAGGCGCCTGCAGAAGTTGAGCGGCCCGGCCTGGCTCTGCAAGCGAGCCTCTCTGCAGACCCGCCGGCCCGCGCGGGGCGGGGCCCGGGACCCGGCTCCTTCCAGGGCCGCCCCCGCCGCGGCGGCCACGCCCGGCCACGCCCACACCAGCTCCCGGGGCCCGCCCCCAGGGCTGCGGCGAAAACCCGGCGCGGCGGACTCCTCGCGGCGCCGCGGGGCCGACGTTCGCCGGGCTGCAGCCCCACGAGGGCAGGCTGACCCTGCTCGGCTCCCCTCACGCCGCTCTCTCCCCGTCCCCTGTGAGCCTCGCGGGCTAGCGTGCCGGTCCCCGCCGCCGGCCCGGCCGCAGAAGCGGGTCAGGACCCGACTGAGCATGCTCGCCCGCTCGCCGCCGCGTCTGGACGCAGCAGGGCCTCGGGGTCGGACGGCGCAGGGGCGGCGCAGGTGCGCGGTCCGGGCGCAGGTGCGCGGGAAGCGGCCGCGCCGGGCGTGGAGGGGGTCTGGCTCACGAGCGAGTGGACCTAGAAACCCTATTTCAACATTACTTTCATGATCACAGGAACTTTCAGCTGGTTTTTTCTTTCAGGAAGCCTGAACCCTTCATTCCTGTCTCCAGGGTAGGAAGCATCTTTGACAACCGCACGAGGACACAACATTGTCTCCTGGTTTTTCAAACATTAAGGCCCTGTCCTCACTCTCAGGTCATTTTGCAAAGTGATAGTCCTCTTTGTCTTCAGACAGGTCTCCCTCTGAGACCCCACGCTCTCCAGGGCCCTGCAGGACTGCGCTTGGCCACCTTGGACGACCTTGAGGTGGGCATGGGAACTTCTTGGGTCACGGTCAGAGAGGAGAGGACCGAAACGGAGAGCTTCCAGCGAGGAGAGTCTGAGGGCTGGAGAGGCGTCAACTAAAGACCCCAGAGAGGTGCCTTCAGGTCAGTGGGGTGAGGCCTGTTTCCCGCCTGGCCTGGGATGCGGGGAGCGGGGAGCTCTGGCCCCCCAGGTTTTGCGCTGTGGTGGGATCCCCTACGTGGGGCGGCATCACTTTCCCCTCTTCGGGTCCCAGGGCAGCGCCAGCGTGCTGGGAGACACCACCTGTTGTGGAAGGTCACGCAGGCAAAGAACTTCCTGGGAAGCTTGCTCTGGCACTTCTCAGAGTCCTACCTTGTGCTGGGGTTCCGCCTCTCTCCCCAGTCATTAGCCCTGCTCTTGAGCTTGCCCAGGCCCCTTGGCGGTCCTCAGCGGGAAGAGGCTAGCCTGGGAGAGGATGGGTGAGAACTTGCACCCGGCCTGTCCCCAGCAGAACTGGTGAGCTGTGGTTGCCCCTCACCAGCGTGTCCTAGCTCGGTGACTGGTACCCTTCTTAGCTGTACACCCTTACGGATGTTGTCCCAGAGTCCCTCATCCACTTTCCCCTGTTGTCCAGCTAGTTGCTGGCCCACCCACCTGCCGGTAGACGTCACTGGGGGCAGACCCACCACCTGTGCCACCCTCTTCAGTCGCATGATCTTGGCCATCAACCACAGAGTAACTGACGTTCCAGAAGGATCCTCTCTTAGTGATCTCTTCAATCCATCCTGTCTCCACACACTCTTCTTTCTGAGCAAACTGTATTTCCATATGTCTGCTAAAAATTCCCCGTGGATTCCCAGTGCCTTCAGGATAAAGTCCGAGTTTAAGCGTGAACCGGCCCCCGCTCCCTCTGTGAATTAGCATGTCCCCCATCCCAGTGACTTGCATGCAAAGTCACGCCTCTGTGTTCCTGTAGCTCTCCTGTGCCTGCTTTTGTCTTGCTCACCCCTTGCTCAGACTTCTTCAACACCCAGTGCAGGTTGGATGTTCTCTGACTTTCCCAGGGCTTCCTTGTGGGCACCTTGCCTGTTCCATATGCTTTGTCTCCATCTGACACACCTGACCTTGATTCATTTTCCTTCACCTCCACTGAACCGTGGCAGCATGACTGCACAAGCTCCTGTGGACACTCTCTGTCCTCATTAAGACTATGCTTAATACATGAATGATAGATTTATGCACTCATATAATATTTCAACTTCATTAATTTAAAAAATTCTTTTCAAGATTCCACATTGTGTTTAGTTGCATTGAGCAGCTTCAGCTGCATGCAACAGATTCTGGTACAAATATTTTCTGATTTTCCTTGTTACAGCTTCTTGGTCTTGTGTGTGCTCGGTTGTGTCTGACTGTGGCCCACCGGGCTCCTCTGTCCATGGGATCTCCTAGGGAAGAATACTGGAGTGGGTGCAATTTCCTCCTCCAGGGGATTGTCCCAGCCCAGGGATAGAACCCGCATCGCCTGTATATTCTGCATTGGCAGGCAGATTCTTTACCACTGTGACACCTGGAAAGCCCATGGCTTCTTAAATACACTCACCATTTAGAAGTGGAGATTTAATTTCCAAATACATGGGCATTTGAAAGTATCTGGTATTGATTTCTCATTTAAATGCTTTCTTCTCTGTAATTACCCTCTGTGTTTTTTCAGTCTTTCGATTTTATTGAGGCTTTTGATGATTAAGTCAAAGATCTCTCTTTGTCACATTGCACTTGAAAACATGTGAGTTATTTTCAAGTATCTTTTAACATTGATTTCTAACAGAACTCCATAGTGATAGAACAGATTCTGTATGATTTCAATACCTTTAGCCCATGGAATTTTTGCACCTGGTTTTTTGTCCCTGGATATGTTCCAGTATCTCCTAGTTTACAGTCTATGGGAACTTGAATAGAATTTGTATTATGCTGTTGTGTGAAAATTGTATAAATCTTAATTATATTGAATTCTTTCACAGTACTTTTCAGGTCTACTGTATCTTTCTACTTTTCTATATTTTCATTCTGTTAATTTTTGAGATTTTTATATTAAAACTCCAACTAAAAATCTTAATTTATCTACTTAAAAATAATTGTAATATATAGTGGAACCATATGTAACTTTGTTCTGTATTTTCTGGGCCTCCCAGAAATGTTGTCATATTTTCATAATTTTAAAAAATGACAGTAAAAAAATAATGCTGCAAAAAAATATCCTTTCTGAGAATTGTAAGGAAAAATACTAGAACAAAGTACATCATATGCAATTTGCTGAATGGCTGTGCTCCTTGGAGTGATGTAAGTGAGACCTCAGATCTGACCTTTGGCCCAGTGGATTTTCTTCCGCTTCAGAGGTCAGGGTGTGTTTGCCGAGCCAGTCTCAGGTCCTTGTTTATCAGTCTGTGGCTGCAGAGTTCCGCATGGTCTTGCTCATTAATCCACAGACTCCTTTGCCCCCTCTCCTTGTTTCCTTCTACGGCATAGTCATAGCCTTCTAATTACAGGTTACTCTTAGAATAGATTGTGTGTTTTTTTCCTGTTGAGAATGTGGCACCAGGGAGGGCAGATTAACCGTTTAGAAGAAACATACTTTTTGCATCTCTCCTGGATCTCGTTGCCTGCCTTGCAGGACCAACTTGGAGCTGACTGTGGTGGGACTGGCCCCTGCTTCAGATTATCTGGGGCTGGTTGGCACACCCAGACCTCCTGGGCAGAGCAGACCGGAGCCAGCAAGTTCAACAAGCTGTCCAGGTGATTTCTGGGTTCATTTGAGAAACACAGTTGTGTGTCTTATGGGTAAAAGAAAAACACTGACTAGTCCAGAACTTCAAGTTGCCCCTGTCGTGCTTTTCTCAGATAGAGAGCTGCATGTGGGCGGGAAGCGTGTCAGATAAGCTGTCTCAGAAGTGTTGCCTGTGTGTGTGCTTGTTGATCAGCCAGCGCCTGTGTTGGGGAGTCTGGGGGTCCTCACCAGCACAAGATAAGGCATCTTCTTGTCCCTCTGTGTGCTTTACTTGGTGGCTGTCAGGCCACATGTGAGTCCCCGGCACTCATGTCCTCAGGGCAGCCCCCTTGAAGGGGGTTAGGGGGCTGTGGATGCTCTGACTTGACCCCTTCCCGGAAGAGTCTGGGAGGTGCAGCGTGACTCTCATTAGGCAGTGTCCTTGTTCCTGGGAGCCTGAACAGGCATGGCGCGGGTGGGGGAAGCCTGAGTCAGTGTTAGGAAGCATTCCCTTCCTTGTTCTGGATATAGACGGAGCACTGATGCTGGTCCTCTGAGGGGTGTGGGCATGTGTGTGGTTGGACCAGTCAGCCAGACACCGGCAGAGCAAAGGGCCGCCTGTGACTCACATGGGACTGGTGACCCAGCTGGGGCTCACACCCTCTCCAACTGCCCTCTGAGGTCAAGGCAAAGCCCTGCTTACCTTCCAGCTGAGCCTGCTGCCCCCCGGATTTCATTCCGGATTGTGACTCGGATTGGGGGCGTGATTTATGGGCAGGAGAGGGATGAATCCGGGAGTCACCTCTGTGTGCAGGGCTTTCCCCAGAGGAGACGTGTTGGTGCAGGAAGGTTGGGGGAGGGCACCTCTCTGCAGACAGCCTGCCTGGGAGGTGGGTGAGGGTGGGGGCTTTCTAAAACCGGACTTCAGAGCTGTTTCTGGTGGATACTGAGAAAGTGATCTCTTGTGTGTAGCCTTTGTTCTGGTCTTTGAGTTTACAGTCACCTCTGAAAGGAGGAAGGGCAGACATCCCCTTCCCCACCATGGGTCAAAGTTGAGTGACCTGTGTAATGAAACTGACAACTGTGTCGCTGATCGGCAAGTGAGAAACAGAGACACAGAGAGGCGCCCCAGGAACTCCAGTCAGGAGACCCTGTGCCTATGTTGAGTGCCGCTCTGCCCTGGACTTTGCCCAGAGGGGCACCTGCAGCCTGCAGACCTGGGTGGGAGGGACCGTGGACCCGGCACCCGAGAACTCCAAGGGGAAGCGTGAGTAGAGGTGTGGTTTTTGTGGCGGTGAGTCCATGCTTCACTCATTTTTCAGCAATTATGTGCTAGAACAGAAGGGGCTTCCCAGGTGGTGCTAGTGGTAAAGAACTCCCCTGCCCTTGCGGGAGACATAAGAGACTCCAGTTAGATCCCTGGGTGGGGAAGAACCGCTGGAGGAGGGCATGACAACACACTCCAGTATTCTTGCCTGGAGAATCCCATGGACAGAGGAAGCTGGTGGGCTCCAGTCCGTGGGGTCTCAGAGAGTCGGACACGACTGAAGCGACTTAGCACACACACAAGAAGGAAGGAGAGGAAATTCTGTCCTTTGTTTATCTTGCGGGTGCTTATGATAAAAGTGGCTGCAGCTGGGATGAAGGCTGAGGGGAGCCCCAGGGTGCGGCTGAACCTGGTGGGCAGAGGCCGAGGTGGATGACAGGGGAGTTGGAGCATGGGGAGGAGGCGCACAGGGAGCGTCCAGAGGCGAGAGCAGGGAGAATGGGATGCTGGCCCTGCCAAAGGTGAAAAGAGCTGATCCAGGAGGACTGAGGGACTGGGAGGCTCAGAGGCCCTGCTTCACATGGGCACTGGCTTCCTCTTGGGCCTTCCCCTCTGCCAGGTTAGGGTCCAGGGAGCTGGCTGTCCAGGCCTTGCCCCAGGGCAGCGAGGGGGGGCGGTGGGGGCCGGGGGGGTCAGGTTCTGCAGCCAGCAGCATGGGGGCATTGGACAGCTACACAGGGATTATCACCACAGTGATGGGATGGGGCTGAACTTACTCGTGATGCTGGTACAACTGTGACTTGAGCCGTGTCAAGGAAATGAAGTTTCCCAATAGATTGAAAGTACGCCCCCATCACAGGAGACACACCCAAGTGTGCCAGGCTTCACTCTGATCCCTGCCCCGTCTCCCTAACAAGAGTGGTGTCGACCATCACTACAGGAGCGGTTGTGGGGTATGTTTTCCATGGTGGGCAAGTGTGCTTGTGAATAGTTCTTCACTGCTTCCAGCCACGCAGGGATTGACCCAGCCAAATCATCCGACCCAGTGCAGAAGAGTCTCTTCCTGGCTGGACCACACCCAAGTTTCCAGCAGACACAAACTCTGCAGCTTCTCTTCTGTAGGTGTTTCAATCTCATCGCATGTAGGTTCTGGCATGTAAACTAGGCAAAATAAATTTTGCTGAATAACATGTTGGAATTGGTGTTAGAACTACATGTTGGAGTATCTTGGAGGCAGGCGTGTAAAAACACAAAATCTGTCATTCAGTTGGTTAGTGGGAAGTGCCATCCAGGCTTTGGGCTCTGTCTCTGTCATGTTGATTTGGCTTTTCTCTCTGGTGAAGTGTTTTAGAGCTCTTACCAGCATGCTTCTCCCTTATTTGGGGCAGCTGGCAAAAAAGGCAGAGCTGCAAATAAATCCTGGATGAGTGTGGAACTGAATTCATGTAAATTTTTGCAGAAGAAGGCTACTGAGTGGCTAGTTTTTTCAGCATCATGGTTCAAGGGCCCTCTGTTCTGATAGATCAGTGTTTCTGCTATTAATTTCAATGAGCCTTTCCTTTTGCTTTAATAGGAATCCTAAAATGTCTTGGAATCAGCCCTTCCTTGGGAATGTTGTGATTGTGCATATGAACTGAATGAGCCAGTTTGCTTATGTTGAATGGAAATGACGGGCTGTAGGATCAGGGAGAAAGGCAATCAGAAATTGCTGACACGCCCAGTGACACTGGCTGGTGATATTCGGAGCCATCAGAGTGGAGTTAGGAGAGAGCTCTGCAAGGCTGGGTCCATGTGGCCGAGTTCAGTGATTTATAATTCCATGTGTCTGTGCTTGGCCTGTAGTGCTAATGACTGCAAATGGATTGAGCTAACCAGCCGGTCTTCAGGAACCTCTGGTTGATACGTGAATACAACATTTAATTACGTTAAAAGTCCACTGTCACTTATTCCCCATAAGAGACAGAGGAGATGATGGCCCATCATCTGCTAGCCTCTTATCGATGAGTAATTCACCTGCCACTGGACCCGCAGTCGTCTGGTACCAGAGAAGTGGGAGAGCCAGGGCGGCTCTGAAGGTGTCCTGAGCCCCAGACTAGCCCGGCCGCAGCCTGGAGTCGTTTCTGTGGGCAGGGTCAAGGTCTGCCATCCAGCCTTCGGGGCTTTGGTTCTGAAGGTCCAGCCTGGTTTTCTGTCTCATTTTTGCTTGTATTGACTCTCACCCCACTCATTCTCCTTGAGGGTGTCATTTCTTTCCTTTTGTCCTGTCATGGGATGACTCCTGAGAAGACTTACCGGAAAAGGAGGAGCCACATCAGTGCTGAGACCCCAGGGATGGGGAGGCCAGGCTGCAGCCCCCGGTGGCAGTCTCCCTGGCCTCTCGTCCAGGATCCCAAGACCTCACGCGGGGATTGCTGAATTGATTTATCTCTAACGAGATTCTGGCTCAGGTTTCCCTTGAATAGTAGTTGTTATCTAAGTTGGAGGATTCAGAATGTGACCCGACAGGCCAGTCAGGAGCATTGAATTACACAATTCAAGCCCTGCCAGCTTTCAGACCCCCTGGAAATACACCTTTGTCGGGGTCTGAGATCTGCTGTGTTGGATTGTCAGGATTGTCAGGAACCGGTTAGGACTGCAGGACTGTGGCCCCAGCTTCACCGAAAGCCCTCCCGTTACTGGGTCTGCCAGGGCCTCACCTCCTCTGGGAGGAGCCTGTGTCTACGTGGGCCTCTGCCGACAGGGCCTGGGGGCCAGGAGGCTGAAGGCTGAAAGCGCAGGCTGATGGGCACCTTCTGGGGCTCATGGTTCCTGCTTCCTCAGGGTTGGGGGTAATGGAGGAAGGTGGTGGTCCTTTGCCTTCAGCACCCCCACCTTCCACCCCTTACGGTGGCACCCGCTGGAGGCTGGCATTGGCGCTGGATGACCTTCCCGCTACCCTCCCATCACCTCTGCCTGCCCCTCCCCGAGCACAGCTGCTCCCCTGCTGCTTTCTGGGACTGGACTTTGGAACCCCAACCCAGCCCTGTGGAGGACTCCGGCATCCTCTGAGTCCCCCTGGGGTTTCCTCTAGCCCCTCAAAGCCAGCAGCCTGTCTGAGCTGCCACTGGACCTAGAGTCATGGTAAAAACCATGGGCTCCTTGAGGGTTTAGAGGTGGAGAGACAGGAAACAGGAGTTTAGAAGGCGATGTGTGTCTGCACTTCATACTCTTGTCAGTGGAGTACAATGTTTTTATGGAATCTGTATGTCTAATATTTATAAACGCATGTTTATACTTTTAGAGGGAGAATATTTTTCGTTTGCTGCACCAGGAGTCAAGCTGCATCCTCCTAAACACCTGGGCTTCCCTGGTGGCTCAGTGGTAAATAATCCACCTGCAATGCAGGAGACATGAGAGATGAATGTTCGACCCCTCAGTTGGGAAGATCTCCTGAAGAAGGAAATGGTAAATCACTCCAGTGTTCTTGCCTGGAGAATCCCATGGACAGAGGAGCCTGGTGGGCTACAGTCCATGAGGTTGCGAAGAGTCAGGGCAATGCTATATGAGCATCACGACAATGTTAGCGCAAGAAATTAGTTGCAGAACTCGTGACTTTTAGAAAGGATTAGATGCAATGTTTTGGGCCAGTGAAAGTAATATTGCACATAAGTGAGAAAATCGAGTCTAATGCATGCATTTTAATTTATTACAAAATAAATATGCCAAATTTGTCTAGATGTAGAGACATTGCATAATTTATAGTGGCAGTTCATTTACGAAAGAACTAGGGTATCTTTTTTCTTTTTTTAAAGTCATAAAACAAAGTGGAGAGTGACTCTTATCCCATGAGTGATTTATGGCAGAAGATTAATAAAAACATTAAGCATAATGAATGTACTTGGAATGACAGGATTACTGCAGGAATAAATATCACAATAAATAGCAACAAATTTTACATTTTTAATCAGTCTAAGGAATTTTACTACACAGCAACTTAATTTTGTTTTTAACTGGCACAACATTAAAATTGTTTTATCAAGCAAACTTCATTGAACACACATTGCCCATCCTTCCAAACTAGTTGAAACTCCTTGGGGACGGAAGCCTGTCTCTGGTTTATGCAGCCTCTGCATCCGGGGGGTTACTCTGTGTGTGATCGGTACTGGCTCAGTGTCTGCTGGGTCAAACCTGAATGTAAGGTTTTTTTATTTTCGAATATAGTTGATTTATAATGATGTATTAGTGTCTGCTGCTAATATATATCTATATATATATATATTAGCAAAGTGAATCATATATATATGTACATACACACATATGCTCATGTGTACTCAGTCGTGTCTGACTCTTTGTGACCGCATGCTCCAGGCTCCTCTGTCCATGGGATTCTCCAGGCAATAAATTAAAGATTTATTGAGCATGGTCCCACCCATCAGAACAAGACCCAGTTTCCCCCTCAGTCAGTCTCTCCCATCAGGAAGATTCCATAAGCCTTTTATCCTTCTCCATCAGAGGACAGACAGACTGAAAACCACAATCACAGAAACGAACTGGTCTAGTCACATGGACGACAGCCTTGTCTAAATCAATGAAACTATGAGCCATGCTGTGTGGGGCCACCCAAGACGGACGGGTCATGGTGGAGAGTTCTGACAAAATGTGGTTCACTGGAGAAGGGAATGGCAAACCACTTCAGGATTATTGCCTTGAGAACCCCATGGACAGTATGAGAAGGCAAAAAGATAGAACATTAAAAGATGAACTCCGTAGGTTGGTAGGTGCCCAATATGCTCCTGGAGATCAGTGGAGAAATAATTCCAGAAAGAATGAAGAGACGGAGCCAAAGCAAAAACAACACCTGGTTGTGGATGTGACTGGTGATGGAAGCACGGTCCGATGCTGTAAAGAGCAATACTGCATCAGTTTAGTTCAGTTCAGTTCAGTTGCTCAGTCATGTCCGACTCTTTGCGACCCCATGAATCACAGCACGCCAGGCCTCCCTGTCCATCACCAACTCCCGGAGTTCACTCAAACTCATGTCCATCTATTCGGTGATGCCATCCAGCCATCTCATTCTCCGTCGTCCCCTTCTCCTCCCACCCCCAATCCCTCCCAGCATCAGACTCTTTTTCCAGTGAGTCAACTCTTCGCATGAGGTGGCCAAAATATTGGAGTTTCAGCTTTTGCATCAGTCCTTCCAATGAACACCCAGGACTGATCTCCTTTAGAATGGACTGGTTGGATCTCCTTGCGGTCCAAGGGACTCTCAAGAGTCTTCTCCAGAACCACAATACTGCATAGGAACCTGGAATGTTAGGTCCATGAATCAAGGCAAATTGGAAGTGGTCAAACAGGAGATGGCAAGAGTGAATGTTGACATTCTAGGAATCAGTGAACTAAAATGGACTGGAATGGGTGAATTTAGCTCAGACGACCATTATATCTACTACTGTGGGCAGGAATCCCTTAGAAGAAATGGAGTAGCCACCATGGTCAACAGAAGAGTTTGAAATGCGGTACTTGGATGCAATCTCAAAAATGACAGAATGATCTCTGGTCGTTTCCAAGGCAAACCATTCAATATCATGGTAATCCAAGTCTATGCCCCAACCAGTAATGCTGAAGAAGCTGAAGTTGAACAGTTCTGGGAAGACCTATAAGACCTTCTAGAACTAACACCCAAGAAAGATGTCCTTTTCATTATAGGGGACTGGAATGCAAAAGTAGGAAGTCAAGAAACACCTGGAGTAACAGGCAAATTTGGCCTTGGAGCACGGAAGGAAGCAAGGCAAAAGCTAATAGAGTTTTGCCAATAGAACGCACTGGTCATAGCAAACACCCTCTTCCAACAACACAAGAGAAGACTCTACACAAGGACATCACCAGATGGCCAACACCGAAATCAGATTGATTATATTCTTTGCAGCCAAAGGTGGAGAAGCTGTATACAGTTAGCAAAAACAAGACCAGGAGCTGACTGTGGCTCAGATCATGAACTCCTTATTGCCAAATTCAGACTGAAATTGAAGAAAGTAGGGAAAACCACTAGACCATTCAGATATGACCTAAATCAAATCCCTTATGCTTATACAGTGGAAGTGAGAAATAGATTTAAGGGACTAGATCTGATAGATAGAGTGCCTGATGAACTATGGATGGAGGTTCATGACATTGTACAGGAGACAGGGATCAAGACCACCCCCATGGAAAAGAAATTCAGAAAAGCAAAATGGCTGTCTGAGGGCGCCTTACAAATAGCTGTGAAAAGAAGAGAAGCGAAAAGCAAAGGAGAAAAGGAAAGATATAAGCATCTGAATGCCGAGTTCCAAAGAATAGCAAGGAGAGATAAGAAAGCCTTCCTCAGCGATCAATACAAAGAAATAGAGGAAAACAACAGAATGGGAAAGACTGGAGATCTCTTCAAGAAAATTAGAGATTCCAAGGGAACATTTCATGCAAAGATGGGCTCGATAAAGGACAGAAATGGTGTGGACCTAACAGAAGCAGAAGATATTAAGAAGCGGTGGCAAGAATACCCAGAAACACTATACAAAAAAGATCTTCATGACCCAGATAATCATAATGGTGTGATCACTCACCTAGAGCCCGACATCCTGGAAGGTGAAGTCAAGTGGGCCTTAGAAAGTATCACTACAAACAAAGCTAGTGGAAGTGATGGAATTCCAGCTGAACTATTTCAAATCCTAAAAGATGATCCTGTGAAAGTTTTGCACTCAGCAGGCCAGCAAATATGGAAAACTCAGCAGTGGCCACAGGACTGGAAGAAGGTCAGTTTTCATTCCAATCCCAAAGAAAGGCAATGCCAAAGAATGCTCAAACTACCACACAATTGCACTCTTCTCACCCGCTAGCAAGGAAATGGCAACCCACTCCAGTATTCTTGCCTGGAGAATCCCATGGATGGAGGAGCCTGGTGAGCTACAGTCCATGGGGTCACAAAGAGTAGGGCACCACCGAGTGACTTTACTTTCTTTCTTTCCCACACTGGCAAAGTAATGCTCAAAATTACAATACATGCACCATGAACTTCTAGATGTTCAAGCTGAATTTAGAAAAGGCAAAGGAACCAGAGAACAAATTGCCAACGTCTGTTGGATCATTGGAAAAGCAAGAGAGTTCCAGAAAAACATTTATTTCTGCTTTATTGACTATACCAAAGCCTTGACTGTGTGGATCACAATAAACTGTGTAAAATTCTGAAAGAGATGGGAATACCAGACCACCTGACTTGCCTCCTGAGAAATCTGCATGCACGTCAGGAAGCAACAGTTAGAACTGGACATGAAACAACAGACTCATTCCAAATAGGAAAAGGAGTATATCAAGGCTGTATATTGTCACCCTGCTTATTTAACTTCTATGCAGAGTACATCATGAGAAATGCTGGGCTGGAAGAAGCACAAGCTGGAATCAAGATTGCTGGGAGAAATATCAATAACCTCAGATATGCAGATGACATCACCCTTATGTCAGAAAGCGAAGAAGAACTAAAGAGCCTCTTGATGAAAGTGAAAGAGGATAATGAAAAAGTTGGCTTAAAACTCAGCATTCAGAAAACTTAGATCATGGCATCCAGTCCCATCACTTCAGGCAAATAGATGGGGAAACAGTGGAAATAGTGGCAGACTTTATTTTTCTGGGCTCCCAAATCACTGCAGATGGTGACTGCAGCCATGAAATAAAAAGACTCCTTAGAAGAAAAGTTATGACCAACCTAGACAGATCATGAACTCCTTATTGCGAAGTTCATACTTAAATTGAAGAAAGTAGGGAAAACCACTAGACCATTCAGATATGACCTCAGTCTAATCCCTTATGATTATACAGTGGAAGTGAGAAATAGATTTAAGGGACTAGATCTGATTGATAGAGTGCCTGATGAACTCTGGACGGAGGTTCATGACATTGTACAGGAGACAGGGACCAAGACCATCCCCATGGAAAAGAAATGCAAAAGAGCGAAATGGCTGTCTGAGGAGGCCCTACAAATAGCTGTGAAAAGAAGAGAGGCGAAAAGCAAAGGAGAAAAGGAAAGATATAAGCATCTGAATGCAGAGTTCCAAAGAATAGCAAGGAGAGATAAGAAAGCCTTCCTCAGTGATCAGTGCAAAGAAATAGAGGAAAACAACAGAATAGGAAAAACAAGAGAGCTCTTCAAGAAAATTAGAGATTCCAAGGGAACATTTCATGCAAAGATGGGCTCGATAAAGGACAGAAATGGTATGGACCTAACAGAAGCAGAAGATATTAAAAAGAGGTGGCAGGAATACACAGAAGAACTGTACAAAAAAGATCTTCACGACCAAGATAGTCACGATAACGTGATCACTGACCTAGAGCCAGACATCTTGGAATGTGAAGTCAAGTGGGCCTTAGAAAGCATCACTATGAACAAAGCTAGTGGAGGTGATGGAATTCCAGTTGAGCTATTTCAAGTCTTGAAAGATGATGCTGTGAAAGTGCTGCACTCAATATGCCAGCAGATTTGGAAAACTCAGCAGTGGCCACAGGACTGGAAGAGGTCAGTCTTCATTCCAATCCCAAAGAAAGGCAATGCCAAAGAATGCTCAAACTACCGCACAATTGCACTCATCTCACACGCTAGTAAAGTCATGCTCAAAATTCTCCAAGCCAGGCTTCAGCAGTATATAAACCGTGAACTCCCAGATGTTCAAGCAGGTTTTAGAAAAGGCAGAGGCACCAGAGATCAAATTGCCAACATCCGCTGGATCATGGAGAAAGCAAGAGAGTTTCAGAAAAACATCTATTTCTGCTTCATTGACTATGCCAAAGCCTTTGACTGTGTCGATCACAATAAACTGTGGAACATTCTGAAAGAGATGGGAATCCCAGACCACCTGACCTGCCTCTTGAGAAACCTGTATGCAGGTCAGGAAGCAACTGTTAGAACTGGACATGGAACAACAGACTGGTTCCAAATAGGAAAAGGAGTACGTCAAGGTTGTATATTGTCACCTTGCTTATTTAACTTATATGCAGAGTACATCATGAGGAACGCTGGGCTGGAAGAAGCACAAGCTGGAATCAAGATTGCCGGGAGAAATAGCAATAACCTCAGATATGCAGATGACACCACCCTTATGGCAGAAAGTGGAGAGGAACTCAAAAGCCTCTTGATGAAAGTGAAAGAGGAGAGTGAAAAGGTTGGCTTGAAGCTCAACATTCAGAAAACGAAGATCATGGCATCTGGTCCCATCACTTCATGGGAAATAGATGGAAAAACAGTGGAAACAGTGTCAGACTTTGTTTTTTGGGGCTCCAAAATCACTCCAGATGCTGATTGCAGCCATGAAATTAAAAGACGCTTGCTCCTTGGAAGGAAAGTTATGACCAACCTTGATAGTATATTAAAAAGCAGAGACATTACTTTGCCAACCAAGATCCGTCTAGTCAAGGCAATGGTTTTTCCCATGGTCATGTATGGATGTGAGAGTTGGACTGTGAAGAAGGCTGACCGCCGAAGAATCGATGCTTTTGAACTGTGGTGCTGGAGAAGACTCTTGAGAGTCCCTTATACTGCAAGGATATCCAACCAGTCCATTCTAGAGGAGATCAATCCTGGATGTTCATTGGAAGGACTGATGCTAAAGCTGAAACTGTAATACTTTGGCCACCTCATGCAACGAGTTGACTCACTGGAAAAGACTCTGATGCTGGGAAAGGTTGGGGGCGGGAGGAGAAGGGGACGACGGAGAATGAGATGGCTGGATGGCATCACCGACTCTGTGGACATGAGTTTGAGTGAACTCCGGGAGTTGGTGATGGACAGGGAGGCCTGGCGTGCTGTGATTCATGGGGTCGCGGAGAGTCGGACACGACTGAGCGACTGAACTGAACTGAACTGAACTGAGACAGCATATTAAAAAGTAGAGGTTACTTTGCCAACAAAGGTCCGTCTAGTCAAGGCTATGGTTTTTCCAGTGGTCATGTATGGATGTGAGAGTCGGTCTATAAAGAAAGCTGATCGCCGAAGAATTGATGCTTTTGAACTGTGGTGTTGGAGAAGACTCTTGAGAGTGCCTTGGACTGCAAGGAGATCCAACCAGTCCATCCTCAAGGAAATCAGTCCTGAATATTCATTAGAAGGACTGATGTTGAAGCTGAAACTCCAATCCTTTGGCCACCTGATGCAAGAGCTGACTCATTGGAAAAGACCCTGATGCTGGGAAAGATTGAAGGCAAAAGGAGAAGGGGATGACAGAGGATGTGATCTTTGGATGGGACCACCAACTCAATGAACATGAGTTTGAGTTAACTCTGGGAGTTGGTGATGGACAGGTGCCGGGGTCCAGCCCTGGCAGAGACCAGGGGTACCCTCCGGATGAGTGGCATCGGCGAGAAAAGGAAGAAAACAAAGCGAGTCGAGACTTGGTTGAGTGCAGAATCAAGACTACTTTATTTTCTTACATCAGTGTTTATATACCCTAAAACCAATAATTCTAAAGAGGGAGGAGGGGTTGTCTTGATAGGATAGTGCCAGGAATGCAGTCATAAACCATCTTCCAGAATAGTCAGTACCTTCATGGATAATTCTTAAACAATTCGAATGGGCCCTTAAGACAACAAGGCCACAAGGCATGAAGAATGGCTTTATTTGTGTAGCAGTTGTCAACTGCAAGGGCTCTTATCTTGGGAGCCTCAGTCCTTGGCAGACGTTATGGCTCCATAGGTAACACGACGGTATTTGGGTTTGGGCTCTACCCCCAAACATCTGCAGAGACAATTTTCCACACTGATTCTACATGCTTACTTATTCTGTTATCTACCTTCACCTCTATGTTTACTTCTAGTGTACGTCCAGGCACACCATGGACAGGGGGCGGGGAGACATAGCAGCAAGCACTGGTGTGTGACCCTGAGGGCCAAGGGTCTCAGGAGCTCCCTCCAGATCTCACCCTAAGGGGCCCTTCTAAACTTGTGAAGGGCTCTGTATTTACTTTTGCTTGTGGAGTGTTTAGGCCTATTGTTAGCAGACTTAGTTTTATGCCAGGGGCACTTTGTGCAGTCAGGAGCATTCCAAATTCTAAATGGACATTTACAACCCCAACAGGGCCAGAAAGGTTAGGATGTTCTGTGTAAAAATATTTTCTTCATTCCTGGCCTGTTTATAGGGCCCACACACCCCCAGGGACTGTATTGCTGCCATGCAAAGGTTTCAAGGGGGATTTTTGAGCAGGAGTCAGAAGAATTCTTAGAAAGCATAGAGGACTACCAAGCATCAGAAAAAGAAAAGACGGAGGCCCGGGAGTAGATGATGAGGGTAGCCCCGAGAAATCCCCAGAGGTCTGGATGGCCTTGCGTGCCAGCTCCTCGAACCAAGACCTTGTCATGGGCGGGGTCTCTCGCGGGCTCCCAACAGACAGGGAGGCCTGGTGTATTGCTGTCCATGGGGTTGCAGAGAGTTAGACTACTGAGCGACTGAACATTTGCATGAGTAAAAAGTACTGGTTTATCAAGTTGCTTCTGAGTCTTGGGCGGAATGGACTTGAAGAGAGTCTTTGGTAAATATATAGTTCATTAACATAGCTTAAGACAAACCTTTCCATAAAGAAAATGAGAAGAATTAAGTTCAGGTGGAGCCAGGTATTGTTATGGCAACACAGAACTTTAAAAGAAACCTCTTTTTAAATTTGTATAGAGAAAGGAAAAATCTCGGACTTGTAGTTTGTTTCCTCCTGCAGCTAAAGAGAGAGATAAAAAATGTCTGACACTTGCAGCCAATTTCCTCCATTTGGAGACCCTTGGCCTTCCTGCCTGTTACCCTCTCATGTCGGGGCAATAAGATCCGTAGCACTGTATTGAAGAAATCTCTCAAATTCCTAGGTGGCTGGTGGCTAGGGAGACACCCCAGGGCCCCTGCTCACCCATAGGATCTAATCTGTTTTGCCTTAGTATTAAACCTTCAGGAACTTCACTGGTTATCCAGTGGTTAGAGTCCAGGCTTCAAATGCAGGAGGGACAGGGTCAGTCCTCGATCAGGGAACTAGGATCCTACATGCCAAGGAAAGTGGCCAAAAAAAGAAAAAACAAACCTTTATACTTCAGTGCATTTTACTATAGGGATTAGACTTAAGAAGTCACGTTTTCTGCATCTTGTGCAGGAAAGGGTCAGATGCAGGAGTTGGAGACCACACTGCCTTTTGCCCTCTAAGGAGGGTTTCTGTGATGTGAAGGAGACTGGAGATCACAGCAGATCTTTGATTGAGGTGTGTTATTTGAGGGGCAGCCATTCAGCAGCCTGGCCCTGCACAGAGGTTTTGATCTAGCTTGAACTTTTCAAGGGAGGCCTGCTTGATTGGCCACAGCTCTCAGATCACAGGGCACATGACAGTAAAACCAGGGTATTATTTATGTTTAGAATTTGGTCTCACTCTGTTCTGGTTTTCAGACAATCACAGGAGGTTGCTTGAGGCAGAGAAGACCTATAAGATCTGATGGATTGTCTGAAGTTCATCATCAGTACTGTCTTTGGACCAAAGGTACAGTATTTCTGTTCTAGCTGCGTGAGTGTGTTTCTCCATATGCCCTTTGTTTCTTGACCTTGGCTTTAACAAGGACCTTGCTAACCTCACTGCTGTCAGAGTCCTGTTTGAAATCTGCTGTCTAGTCAAGGCTATGGTTTTTCCAGTGGTCATGTATGGATGTGAGAGTTGGACTGTGAAGAAAGCTGATCACTGAAGAATTGATGCTTTTGAACTGTGGTGCTGGAGAAGACTCTTGAGAGTCCCTTGGACTGCAAGGAAATCCAACCAGTCCATTCTAAAGGAGATCAATCCTGGGTGTTCATTGGAAGTACTGATGCTAAAGCTGAAACTCCAATACTTTGGTCACCTCATGTGAAGAGTTGACTCTCTGGAAAAGAGTCTGATGCTGGGAGGGATTGGGGGCAGAAGGAGAAGGGGACGACAGAGAATGAGATGGCTGGATGGCATCACCGACTCTGTGGACATGAGTTTGAGTGAACTCTGGGAGTTGGTGATGGACGGGGAGGCCTGGCGTGCTGTGATTCATGGGGTCGCAAAGAGTCAGACACGACTGAGCGACTGAACTGAAGGAACCTGGGGGATCACAGCCAGTGTGAGATTCATCCTGGAGCCACCCGATTTTTTAAACGCCAGGGATGCCGCTTCAGTTTATGCTCCAGGACCAGGGACCATGATGGCTTATCTTACAGCGAGATGCCAGCTGGCAGTGCCGTGAGGGCACACCGTGCAGGAAGCTTCCCTGGGGCCACCGCGCTGAAGGTGCCCCCATGCCGAGTAAGAACTGCACATGGAGCCTGTGCATTCCAGGAGCTCTGTGACTTGGTTGTCTTCTCATCAAAGTACATTTAATCTTGAATAAGTACATTTAGTTTTTATTAGTTAAATTTCATTTTTATTAGTAACTACATTTGATTTAATAATAATTGTATCTAATAGTGGCCTTCCCAGATGGCTAAAGAATCTGGCTGCTAAGCAGGAGATGTGTATTCAATCCCTGGGTTGGAAAGATCCCCTGGAGAAGGAAATGACAACCCACTCCAATATTCTTGCCTGGAGGATCCCATGGACAGAGGAGCTTGGCAGGTCCATGGGGCTACGAAAGAGTAGGACCTGACTTAGTGACTAAACAGCAACAGCAGTGTCTAATACTTCCAATAACGAACACTTCCGGCAGCCTGGTTTCCCTTGGGGGCCAAGCAGCTTGGGTCAATGTACTCAGTTCCCTAGACATCAGATACTCCATGTCCTGCCTGTCCAGCCGGTGGCCCCTGGCCTGCCTGCAGATGGGGTGTCTCTCTCCAGCACATGCAATCCTGCCATCTGAGCTGCCTGCATTTACCAGGGCAGCTGGTCCTTCCCTGACGTGCTGTGACATTGTGTCCAAGGGTGTGCCCTGCATGGGCCTATGTACTGTGTCCCTGCGTCCTTGCACCTGGGTGGGGGCAGACCCCAAGCCCACTGGAGTGAGTCTGTTGCAGGAAGGGGGACCCCTTCTAGGGCCCAAAACTGGGCTCTTGTCTAACACTCAGAAATGGATTATCTGAGGAGACACACAAAGCAAGAGATTTTATTGGGAAAGGCACCCGGGTGGAAAGCAGGAGGGTAAGGGGACCCAGGAGAACTGCAGTCTCGGGTTTTATGGTGATGGGATTAGTTTCTGGGTTGTCCTTAGACAATCATTCTGACTCATAGTCCTTCCTGGTGGTGCACACCTTGTTCAGCCAAGATGGATGCCAGCGAGAAGGATTCTGGGAGGTGGTCGGACATGTGTTGTCTCCTTTTGACCTTTCCTGAACCCTTCCGGTTGGTGGTGGCTTATTAGTTCCGAGTTCCTTACCAGGATCTCCTGTCGTAAAACAACTCATGCATATGGTTACTATGGTGCCCGGCCAGGGTGGGCGGTTTCAGTCAGTGTGCGTCCCCTAACAAGTCCTGCTGGGCTTGTGCCAACTGTGTGCCTAGGGGTGATGTCCATGGGCTGGTCCGCACAGGTGGGCAGGCTGGGTCCATCTTTCTCTGTGCCATGGATGGAGTCCTGTTCCCCCCAGAGTTTCCCATGGGAGCCTAACTCCCAATGTGCTGGTCTTAAGAAGGGTGGATGGGTGCTGGGGTGAGCTCTCCTTCTGGACTGGTACTCCTATGAGCAGAGGCAGAGAGGGCCCTCCTCACACGGGGACACAGCAGAGGCGGCTGTGCAGGCCGGGAACACTGCCCCCAGCCCTGTCAGAAGCTGCCCCGCGGACTCTCATCTTCCAAACTGTGACAATGATGTCTGCTGTTTAAGCCCCCAGCCCGGGGAACTGTGACAGCAGCTTTGGCTGACTAAGATGGTGTGTTTCCAGGGGACATTTGTCTAGAACATGGTCTTTCCATCAGCTCACAGCAGGGCCCTGGGAGGCCAGCAATGGGGGGGGAGGGCGGGCAGCATTTGTGTCCTGCTTAGTGCAGATACTGCCGTGGGGTTGTTTGTATTTGGTGTTTATGGGCCTGTGACTCCAGTGCAGGGGCCTTAGATCCAGCTTTTGAACTGGTTCTGGATTTTGCTCATTTTGAGACACTTTGTCAGTCACTCAGTCGTGCCCAGCTCTTTGTCTTCCCATTGACTGTAGCCTTCCAGTCTGCTCTGTCCATGGGATTCTTCAGGCAAGAACACTGGAGTCGGTAGCCTATCCCTTCTCCAGGGGATCTTCCTGACCCAGGGATCGAATCCAGGTCTCCTGCATTGGCAGTTGGGTTCTTTACCGTCTGAACTACCAGGGAAGCCTTTAGGATAATTCAAAAGCTCTCTTACAGAAGAGGTGTATGATTTATTTTTTCACACTGAAACTCTTGGATTCTGGGTTTTTCTTTTAAAATTTTCTTACAGAATCATTTGCTAAAATTTAAAAAATTTTAAAAACCTTAAAATTTGTTAAAATTATAAACATTTAAAAACTAGGTTATTCCCATCTGTGAGCTCATCCAACCCCTCAACTGTTTCACTAGTCTCCACTGGCATCTAGGCTAGGTTTTAAGACAGCAGAAGAGGCTCACCCAGAGTCTTTGACTTGATCTAGCCTCTGCAGTCACCGCCCACCCACCCCACCCCCCATCATCTGCAGTTCTAATGGCTGACTCCATCTGCTTACTTCTGCTGGGTCTCACTGTGTGTATTTATACATAACCAAATATATTGAGATAAAGGTAGTGAAATTTAGGTGATGAGTGTTAGTAGTTTGCTAGGGTTGTGGTAACAAAGTTTCACAAACTGAATGGCTTAAAGGGAAACTTGTCTCAGTTCTGGAGGCTAGAAACCCAAGATCAAGGTGTCAGTCAGCAGGACCATTGTCTCTCCAGGGAGGGGTCTGTCAGGACTTCAGTGTATGAATTTAGGGGGACACAATTCCACACATAACTGTGATTGGCATGAAGACAGTCCTCTTATGGAGGCTTAGAACCAGTGGGGTCCTGGGAGATTATTGTATGCAACCTTAATATTTTGCACATGAGCTCAGTGGGCAGTAAAGCCCTTATTATATTCAAAATTAAATCAGGTAGTTTGTCATTGTTTAGTCATTCAGTCACGCCTGGCTCTTTAACCCCATGGACTGACCCGCCAGGCTCCTCTGTCCATGAGATTTCCCAGGCAAGAAATCTGGAGTGGGTTGCCATGTCCTCCTCCAAGGAATCTTCCCAACCCAGGGATAGAACCCAGGTCTCTTATATATTCTGCATTGGCAGGTGGGTTCTTTACCTTCTGAGCCACAGGGAACTCCTTAATCAGGTAAACCGTCCTTCAAATGCTCCAAAATAATGAAAGCTCCCTGCTGTTTGCCCATGTCTCTTCTCCAGCCCCACTGGGCATTCTCTTTCTCCGACTGCCCATCCTCCTGGTTCCAGCCCACCTCCACTGCTGCCAGGAAACATTCCCCAGCTATTCGCCCCACCCAACCCTGCACCACCAGTCTGTAGTAACTAGGTCCATTCTGTCTCCTGATTTTTATTCACTGAAGTTTTCAATGTACATACCACCTTATGTTTTAATCATGTTGTGCATTTTTAGTCTCTGTGCATTTGTCCATGGACAAGTTTCTGGTTCTGTTATTAAAAGGAACTCTGATACTTAGGCATGTGAAATTTTTCTGAAATTTAGTTTTTTTTTTTTAGCTGCATCGAGTAGCATGTGGGATCTTAGTTCCCGGACCAGGGATCAAACCCAAGCCCCCTGCATTTGAAGCACAGGGTCCCAACCACTGGACAGCCAGGGAAGTCCCCTGAAATACAAGTGTTAGTCACCTGGATTTTGAAGAGTGGATGTGTGTGGCTGGGCTGTGGAGTGGATGGTAGTGACTGGCTGGCTGGCTGTTCCTCACCCATACGTGAAATGTGCTGCTCATTTGCACTTTGACAATGGCAGGTCTTTTGTTGGGACTGTATGTGCAATCACATATTTAGGAACTTTAGGGAGTCCCCAGGGGCACAGACTCCATTGGTCTTATCTCTGTAACAAGGTTGTGTGCTCCTCAAAGGCATAAGCGTTCTTTCCTGCTTGGTGATGACTTCCTGCTGGGGAAGGGCTGTGCTTGGGGACCTGTCACCTTAGCTAGGGAAGCCAGAGGTCGTCTTAATGTAAATAAGGTCAATGGAGGAAAAGGTGTTGTCTCACTGGACTAGGTCCAGCCAATATTTTGAGAGTAAATGTATTTACCATGATTATTCTATGGGGTTTGCCATTTGAATTTTGAATACAGTGTGACGTATACTTTTAAATATTGTAAAAATTACAGACACATTAATCTTTCTGAAAAGTTAAAGGTAAATTTTTTTATTTCTCTACAATGAATGAAAATGCACATCTTTTAAAAAATTAAATGAGACACAGGAATATGCAGCATACAATTACTGACAGGCCTTCCACAGGAAGACAAAATAGATTAAATATCTTTATGGGAAAATCAATGTTTAAATATATTACTTCCCCCACTATGACTTAGAATGACCTAGATGTTAATGCTTTATGTGAAATGTGCAGAATTGTCTTGATTAATTCTTTTAATACCTACATGTATTATCTTGTATTCTTGCAGTTAACTGAATGAACAAATTAAAAAATATTATTCATGAAACTCCAGGCCATAGTATGATTAAATAATGTTGCATTCATAATTCCTGCTAAATATGAGATACATTTGGATTTTTGACTCAGAATCAAAAATTTACTGTAATCTGGCTTCAAGCTTTTGAAGAAATCATGAGGCAAGCCTGCCACCTGCTGGCCAAGACTTGTTACTTCAGTCTACATTTCAAATAATCGGGGCATTTTTCATTACAGCAAAAGAATATAATACAACTTGAAGCAATCCTACATGTGGACTTTTGAGATTTCCCAAGCTGTCATGAATTACTGAAACTTGAACATCCCAACAATTTTCACTCGCACAAGAAACTTGAACATCCCAACAATTTTTACTCGCACAAGCCTTTCATGTTTATTCTTCCTTCTTGATGACCACTGATGATAAATCTAGGGCTATATTTCCGAGCCTTTGATACAGAGTCCAGGTACAATTCAGACTTCTTTCTCTTGAGCAGTTATGTACCAATAACCTAACTGCAAGTGCTCCCAACAGTCCTGCAGGATTGCACTCCTCTGCCTCTTCTTTCCTGACCACACCACACACACACACTGGTGGAGTCACCATGTCCCCGTCATGGAGGACCCCAGTGGGGTTGCACCCGCCAGAGCCACCTGGGAAACCCCTGTAACATTAACAGGAGACCCTTTTGGCTCTGTTTTGAAAAATCTGGGCACCAGCCCTTCCTAACCACCTGGCTGCCCTCTCCTGGGTCTGAGTCACTGTCCTCCCAAGTCTGAGTGAGTGCAGTAGCCCACCGACAGGCCTCCCTACCTCTCCTGTTTCCCTCAATTCAGCAGCCAGAGCCGCCCACTCAAGCTTGAGGCCTCCTCTTTTTCATGGTCAAAATCCCACCATGGTTCTCCAGCTTGCAAGGTAAAAGCCAGAGTCCTCACTGGGGCAACAAGATGGTCTGGCCACCCCACCCTCCTCTCCCAGTGGGTCCCGCTTGTTTGCTCTGTTGCAGTCACCCTGGTCCTTTGGCTGTCCCCTGAATGAAAAGACCTCAGTAAACCTGAAGTCTTACTGCTCCACCAGATACCCGTTTGGGCCCAGTCTAGTGTCCTGAATTCACCCTGCACCACGCTCCTTGCCTGCATCTCAGCCCTCTCTGGCAGGCAGCACCCACAAGGCCCTTTGTCCCATCTAAGATGCTATATGATATACTTGTGTCTTGTGCTTATTCCGTATGGTCAGCCTCCCATGTGAGAAAGTAAGCTCCATGATAACAAGGATCTTCATTCACTGATGGGTCACAAACACTTACAACTGTGCCCACAAATATAGGCATAAATACTAGTTAAATATGTGGATATATCCCTTTGTTAAGAAATAAAAGCTAACAACCAAAAACAACAACAGAATATCAGGGTTATCTTGTCAAAAAAACTGCTTCATCAAAACTCTTTTGCACAGTACTTGACTATTTTCCCGTGTTGATAGACACGCGCCTCATTTTTTTCTAACTGCATGAATGCCACTGTGTGGTAATTCACTTTGTGTTAGTCGCTCAGTCACGTCTGCCTCTCTGTGACCCCAGGGACAGTAGCCCGCCAGGCTCCTCCGTCCACGGGGTTCTCCAGGCAAGAACACGTGTGTGGGTTGCCATTCCCTTCTCCAGGGTATCTTCCATACCCAGGGATCGAACCCAGGTCTCCTGCACTGCAGGCAGATTCTTTACCATCTGAGCCACCCTTAGTTTACTGTTTAATTTATTAATTTGTTTTAATGGTAACATTTTAAAACTAGCTTTGTTGAGATGTAATTCACACAACACAAACTTCCCCATCTAAAGTGTACGATCCAAGGAACTTCCCTGGCGGTCCAGTGGTTAAAGCGTACGACCCAAATAAAGTGCAGAATCCAACGGCAGCAGGCATTTACTGAAGACCTGCCCTCTGGGCAGTTGCTGAGGATGAGCCCTGAGGATGCAGCCACAAGAAGTGTGGCTTGGCTCCTGTCCTCAGGGCCTGGGAGGAGAACACTGATTAACAATGATGGTGGTTTAGTCGCTAAGTCATGTCTGACTCTTGCAACCCCATGGACTGTAGCCGGCCAGGCTCCTCTGTCCATAGGGTTTTCCAGGCAAGAATACTGGAGTGGCTTGCCATTTCCTTCTCCAGGAGATCTTCCCAACCCAGAATCCAACCCGGGTCTCCCGCATTGCAGGCAGATTCTTTACTGACTGGGCTGTGAGGGAAGCCCTACTGACCATGGGAAGAGCTGCAAGGAAAAGTGGTGCTGCTTGATGGAGGCCCTGTCCTGGCCAGTGCAGGGTGATGGCGATCTGGGCCTCCCCTCCAGGATCATGGGGCCGCAGGACCGGAGTCCTCAGCATGAGTGGGGATGGGCGGTGGGACAGGGGCACTGGAAGGAAGTTGTTGTGGTTGGCTGCCTGGGCCGCTTCTTTCATGAGGTGCTGTGATGAGGGGCCTTCAAGGTCTCCGTTCGTGATCTCGGAGCTTCCGACAAGACATATGCAGGTCTGCCCTTTGTGCCTTCGTTCTTTCTCGGCTTTCTGAAAATTTTAAGAATTGCTGGAAGGGTGTCTAGGGAATCCTTGGTGTCCCTGTGGCTTCGTTGCCTTCTTCCTGGGACTGTTCAGAGGGGGTTCAAATACCTGGGGAGAGGCCCCAAGGCAGGTCTTGGCAGCTGGAGGCTGTCCTGGGGGCAGCATACAAGCTGGACTCTCAGTCGGGCTCCAGTGTTCCTGAATTATAGCCGGGCTTGTTTTTATTTTCTCCTGGTTTCTTCCTTGAATGTAAAATCACTAAGAGCCCCGTGAGGTTCTCATCTTAAGTGCTTTTTCAATGACTCTAATAAACATATGACTGTAGTGTCTGGGCAATCCAGCTTGTAAATACTCAGTGTTACTGGAATTATGACTGTATTACAAGTTAGTACTTAAATTTTCAGTGTCAGTTATAAATTTCAAGTTTTAAAAAGGACATGAAACATTTACGAGAAGTATGAAATAAAGAAATAATAATAAAAAAACCATGAAAGCAGGAATACAAAAGAAAAGCAAATGAGCCAAACCAAGCTAGTAAGTGAGAAAATGAATTACATATTCAAAGCAGATGAGAGTGGGAACTGTGCAATACTTGTTTTACCCTCAATTCATTGTTCAGTTACTCAGTCGTGTCCGACTCTTTGTGATCGCACACCAGGCTTCCCTGTCCTTCACTGTCTCCTGGAGTTTGCTCAAATTTATGCCCATTGAGTCAGAGATACCATCCAACCATCTCATTCTCTATCGTCCCCTTCTGTCTTCAATCTTTCCCAGCATCAGGGTCTTTTCCAATGAGTCAACTCTTCAAATCAGGTGGCCAAAGTGTTAGACCGTCAGCTTCAGTCCTTCCAATGAATATTCAGGGTTAATTTCCTTTAGGATTGACTGGTTTGATCTCCTTAAGTAGCCTTTTTAAATTTCATTTGTATTGAAAAGTCATTTTGCTTCTTTTCCTCAAGCATCTACCCTTTATTCAGATTTTGCTTTAGATGCTGCATTGTCAGAGTTTGTCCTGATCCCCTAGTTGAGATGGAATATCCCATCGGCAGGCTCCTCGGGGCTCCCCCAGTGCTTCTCCTGCACTGGGTGACCCGTTTTCTGGGTCAGAATGGACTTCGAAAGCCAAGTCAGTTCCGCCATTCTCCTGCTTAGAACCCTGCAGTGGCTCCCACGTTCTTGGGCTACTTCAAGATCTTGCATGGCCTGTAAGGCCTTACTTGGTTGAGCACCCCTTCACCTGCTCTCTGTCTCTTATCACTTTTCTTATGGGCTGAATTGGGGTGGGGCATTCATATGTCGATGTTCTAACCCCCAGGACCTTAGAATGTGACTGTATTTGGTTGGAAAGCCTCTAAAGAGATAATTAATTTAAACTGGGTCATTAGGGTGGGTCCTGGTCCCTTAGGACACCTGTGACCATGGTCGTTATAGGGAGAGGTGAGGACACAGTCATGCACAGAGGGATGACCACTCGAACGCAAAGGGAGAGGCAACCATCCAGCCATAAGCCAAAGAGGGAGGCCTCAGAAGAAACGGCCTTGCCGGCCCTGGATCTCAGACTTCCAGTCTCCTGGGCTCCACGGCCACCATGCATGGTGTCTGCAGTCTGCTATCTGCATCTCAGCTGCCTTCTCTAGCCCCCATTATAGGAGCATCCCAGCTGTATATCACCCTTTATCTTGAATTGTTTTCTTTGTTGTGCTTCAGTTCAGTTCAGTCGCTCAGTCGTGTCTGACTCTTTGCAACCCCATGAATCACAGCACACCAGGCCTCCCTGTCCATCACCAACTCCCGGAGTTCACTCAAACTCATGTCCATCGAGTCGGTGATGCCATCCAGACATCTCATTCTCTGTCGTCCCCTTCTCTTCCCACCCCCAATCCCTCCCAGCATCAGAGTCTTTTCCAGTGAGTCAACTCTTCGCATGAGGTGGCCAAAGTATTGCAGTTTCAGCTTTAGCATCAGTCCTTCCAGTGAACACCCAGGATTGATCTCCTTTAGAATGGACTGGTTGGATCTCCTTGCAGTCCAAGGGTCTCTCAAGAGTCTTCTCCAACACCACAGTTCAAAAGCATCAATTCTTCGGCGATCAGCTTTCTTCACAGTCCAACTCTCACATCCATACATGACCACTGGAAAAACCATAGCCTTGACTAGACGGACCTTTGTTGGCAAGGTAATGTCTCTGCTTTTGAATATGCTATCTAGGTTGGTCATAACTTTCCTTCTAAGGATTAAGCGTCTTTTAACTTCATGGCTGCAATCAGCATCTGCAGTGAGTTTGGAGCCCAAAAAAATGAAGTCTGATGCTGTTTCCACTGTTTCCCCATCTATTTCCCATGAAGTGATGGGACCAGTTACCATGATCTTAGTTCTCTGAATGTTGAGCTTCAAGCCAACATTTTCACTCTCCTCTTTCACTTTCATTAAGAGGCTTTTGAGTTCCTCTTCACTTTCTGCCATAAGGGTGGTGTCATCTGCATATCTGAGGTTATTGATATTTCTCCCAGCAATCTTGACTCCAGCTCGTGCTTCTTCCAGCCCAGCATTCCTCATGATGTACTCTGTATATAAGTTAAATAAGCAAGGTGACAATATACAGCCTTGATGTACTCCTTTTCCTATATGGAACCAGTCTGTTGTTTCATGTCCAGTTCTAACTGTTGCTTTCTGACCTGCATACAGGTTTCTCAAGAGGCAGGTCTTAGCACTGCATAAAACACTAATAAATTTCTTTACTCTCCATCTTCCTCTGCCAACTCTTCCTTGCCCCAAATGTAACGATCTCTCTGTTTTGTGCCCTGAATGTAAGGTGAGTGCAGAGAAAAAGAGAGTGAGCCGGGCAGTCAGGCAAGAAAAGGGAATTTATTAGAGGGAAAACGAGAGGATGACTGGTCCTTGAGAAGAGCCTGTGTCCTCCCTTTCTGACAGGGTCTTTTTTATACCCCGCCAATGAAAAATTCTCTGAAGGGATGGTTAATTTTTAGCCTGTAGCTGAGTCCTGCGGTCATGTAGCTAGAGGTCTGGATCCGGTGGTCTTGTAGCCTTGAAAAGGTAAGTGCCAGTGGGAAAACAGAATGTCCTTTGGGCAATTTGGTCAGTCTCAAGGGTCACTGTGGCTTTATTCTTTGTTTTTGAGGTCAGCATAATGAGCCATTTCAACCATGGGACCTATGTAGACCCTATCAGTAGGCACTCAATAAGTATTTAATGCCTGAATGAATAAAATGAGTAAGTGAAAATAAATTGGGAAGCATCGAAGTAAGGTAACTCTAAAGGCACACCAGTCAATGGGTATGTTTTGCCATCTGAGCCACCAAGGAAGCCCCAGTACATACATTTAAACATAATATTCTCCTAGTTAGCGTGGGGTTTCAGAAAAAGGAGTTAAGGTTCATGACTTCAGGAATCTTGATAAATACACATTACTAGTTAAAATGAGATATTTAGTCAATATTTGATTTTCATGGAGATTAGATTCTCCAAAATTTTTAATGAAACCTACTTTTGTTAAAGTCAGTAATTGCTACCTACTGAAGATTTAACTGGACTTCTCTGTTGGCTCAGATGGTAAAGAATCTGCCTGCAATGCAGGAGATCTGGGTTCGATCCCTGGGTTAGGAAATCCCCTGGCTAAAGGCATGGCAACCCACTTCAGTGTTCTTGCCTGGAGAATCCCATGGACAGGGGAGCCTGGTGAGCTACACTCTATTTGGAAAGGAATTTGAAGATAACACCATGCTGTAGAAGTATTGTAGGAAAGCATGAAAGGTTTAAGGAAGTGTGGTGGGAGTGTGGAATTCTTAAGTGGACAAGTCAATATTTGAATTTAAATGAGAAGAAAACCATACAGAGAAACAATTGTTGACTTCGGGTCAGTTTGAATCAGTCCTGTTAATTCACACCAGGACCAAACAGCTGTAGCTCTTTAGGTGGTCATGGACCAGGGTGGTGGCCCCAGGGCTGCCACAGAAGCTCTGGGTATGAACAGCAGGAAATCCACACAGACCACAGGCACGACCGTGCGTTTGGTTTTCCCTGCGGTAGTGGTTACCCCCATGTGCTGGCTCCATAGGTACTTTGTACTGCTGCCTTTCAGAACGTCTGTTTGAGTGAGAGAAGTGTGATTGACTTGCTTAGGGTATGAAAAAGTAAATTCATTTTTCAACTATTAAAGAACCGTGTTAGAGAAGATTTTGTGGACGAAGAAAAAAAGTGACCCCACTATTACCCTCCGGCCCCCCTCCTTGTTTTGGTAAATGTCTTAGCTTTTACACAGTTGTAATTCAAGTTTTCTAATCTTGAAATTAGATGGGTGGGGAGATCCTTAGGTAACAGATCCCTTGTGGTTGTTACCCCAAGACCCTCAGTGGCAGATCCCACGTGGCAGTTCTCACGAGACCCTCAGTGACAAATCCTGCACAGCCGTTACCGCAGGACCCTTAGGAAGCGGATCCTGCGCCACCATGGCTGCGAGGAGGCCGGCGGTGACCGATCCCTCACAGCCGCGCGGAACCCTGAAGTGACGGTTGACGGCGGCCGTTAGTGCGGAGGTCGGAGCCCCGCCCCGCCCCGCCCCCCTCCGCGGTAGGCGGGGCCGCGGTCTTCCGGGCAGAAAGCAGAGTGAGGCGCGGATGGCGTCCTTCTCCTCAGAGAGCAGAAAGCAGAGTGAGGCGCGGATGGCGTCCTTCTCAGAGCGCTCCAGGCGCCCTGGCCTCAGGCTGGCGCCCGGGGACAAGCTGAGGGCTGCGACCGGCCCGCGCAGCCCAGAGCTCTCCCTATAGCTGCCCACCCCTCGGGCCCAGGCTTTGAGGCACGGGGAAGCTTTCCCCCATGCCTGTCTCAGTGACCTGATGGAAGCGGCGTCTCCATGGGTCACGGTCCACAGAGGCCTCTGTGGACCTGGGGGATAGGACACCTGGAGGATAGGACACTGCCTCAAGTAATAGCAAGTAATAGCTTGTCTTTCCCAGTCGGGTTTAGAACTTGGCCCAGCTTAGACCAGCGTCTGTTCTAGGAGGAGCCGGAGGTCAGGGTTGAGTTGCAAGGACGTACGCATCTTTACTTGGGGTCCACCTGGGTGATTGAGGCTGTTCTCATAGAAGGGCTGTTGTCTGAGCTAGGAAATCTGACAGTACCTGCTGCAGCGTGGATTCCTATTGATTCTGTGTCAACGATTCTGTCCAGTTTTAATGAAAAGCCTGAGGGCCAGGTGGGTCCTGGGCACCCTGTCCCCTCCACAAGGCCAGCTGGGCAGGGTCTGGGGATCTGGCCCGAGAACTCTACCTCATCAGCCAGGCTCGGTGGGAGGACCCAGGATTGGTGCTGGGCGAATGCTCCCGGGCAGGGCGACCAGGCCTTAGCGAGGACCTGGACTTGGAGAACGAGAGTCAAGCCTTGGGACTGTGCCCTTTCTTTCTTTTTAAAGATTTATTTATTTTTGGCTCTGCTGAGTCTTTGTTGCTGTGCGAGCTGTTCTCTAGTGCAAGCGGGGCTACTGTAGGTGTAGTGCCCCTGGACTTCTCGTTGTGGTGGCTTCTCTTGTTGCAGAGCACTGACTTTATAGAGCACAGGCTCAGTAGTTGTGTTGGAGGGTTTAGTTGCCCCATGGCATGTGGAATCTTCCTGGATCAGGAATTGAGCCACTGTCCCCTGTATTGGCAGGCAAATTCTTTACCATCGAGCCACCAGGGAAGCCCTATGCCCTTACTTATCAAAACAGAGGATAACATTTGTGTTGGTGGTGATAAGGACTTGTCCATGACCTGACTTCAACAAGGAAGAATCTGACTCCAAAAGATGTTTCAACAACTTACTGCATGCCTCCCTCACCCTTCCTAGAAAAGAGCTTTGCTGAAAGTTTTTGAGATTGGGGTTTTTAAGGCATGAGCCATAAGTCACCTTACAGGGCCCTGTAATAAACCTTTCTCTGCTTCAAACTCTGACGTTTTGGTATTGTTTGGCCTCACTGTGTGGTGGGCACAGAGACTTGTGTTTGGTAATAGTTTGTATACACTCGTATAACCTGACTTCATCCCATGTGATCATTTTACCGTAATGGTGTCTAATTAGATAAGTGAGTCAACTGTAATTGACATAAAATTTTCCTATTGTGAGACCTTTAGTCACCAAACTCCTATCCTCACTCTCAGCAATTTTTCTGTTTTATTTATTTATTAGCTTTATGCTGTTTTAAATTATGGTTATTGTCTTTGTAGTTTTGAGTGTCTTGCTTATTTTGGGTAAGTCTTTATCTGTTCAGAAGTGGGGTTACTGGTGGACAGGAGAGGGTTAAGGCAGCAGCTCTGGGCCCCCAGGACTGTGCACATTCCTAGGAATGGGTTGCTTCCTTGCCTGCTCTTGGCTGGCTCCTGGGAACTGAGCTCTCAGGACACATGGATTAGAAGAATGTCCTGCATGTCTGGGGGCTGAGGCCTCTTCTCATGGTTTCTCCAAGTGGTTCATAGTGACAGTGTATTTATGCTGTACACCTACTCTCCCTCTGTGGCAGATGGGGCAGTCTTACAACCACGTTGTCACCCATCTCTGGTGAAGGAATTAAACAAGTCCCATGGAACTGCTGGGCAGGGATCTAGGATGCTTATGTCTGGTTTCCTCTAGACTTTATTCATCGGACTTTCTCTTTGAGATTTTGCTCTATCCTTTTGCTGAAATAAGCTGTACCTGGCCTGTTGAGTGTTCAATTGCCGATAATGGAAACACTTTGGCTGATGTAAGCAAAAGATGTTTATTATCATATATTCTGTGGTTTCCAAGTGGTTGGAATAACTGAAAATGTGGATGGAATAATTTCCACGGGATTGGGAACAATTTCTAGCCCTGCATTTCCCCGTTTCTGCCAGAAGCAGATCCACCCAACCCAGCAGCAGCCTACTCCATGGTCCTGCTTCCTTAACTGTGCTGGAAGTCGGGGGCCCTGCAACCTGCCCGTTTCCTCCAACTCAGTTCTGAACCCAGGCATCTGAGGGGCAGAACACACACCTAGGACTCTGGCTGCAGGGTCATCTGGAAATGTGGCATGTTATCTTCCAGAGTTTGAGGACACAGGAACGAGTTCAGACTGAGCCCAGGGAGCAAAGCCACAGCATTTAATCCACTGCTCAAAGACTACAAACATTCAATGTTTCTCGATCCTGCCAGACAACTTTCCCACAAGCTCAGAAAGACTCACAAGGGTGAAGGCATCGAACGAGGCTCCTAAACAGGTGCTTTGACATCTGAGGGGAAAGAAATCTCTGGAAATGAAAGTGAACCCTGAATGATAAGGGGTAGTCTGCACATTTCCTGTGTGTCCTCTCTCTGCCTTTCTGTTTTTCTTTGAAGAAGCAAATTCCCATAGACTGTGGTTGGACTGCATATATCCCAGCTTGAGGAGGGGGCTATTAATATAAATCAACTCGTTTAACTCCGGGAAATCACTAGACCATTCAGGTAAGACCTAAATCAAATCCCTTACAATTATACAGTGAAAGTGACAAATAGATTCAAGGGAGTAGATCTGATAGAGTTTCTGAAGAACTATGGACAGAGGTTTGTGACACTGTACAGGAGGCAGTGATCAAGACCATCTGCAAGAAAAACAAATGCAAAAAGGCAAAATGGTTGTCTGAGGAAGCCTTACAAATAGCTGAGAAAAGAAGAGAAGCTAAAGGCAAAGAAGAAAAGGAAAGATATGCCCATCTGAATGCAGAGTTCCAGAGACTAGCAAGGAGAGATAAGAAAGCCTTCCTCAGTGATCAATGCAAAGAAATAGAGGAAAACAGTAGAATGGGAAAGACTGGAGATCTCTTCAAGAAAATTAGAGATACCAAGGGAACATTTCATGCAAAGATGGGCACAATAAAGGACAGAAACGGTATGGACCTAACAGAAGCAGAAGATATTAAGAAGAGGTGGCAACAATACACAGAAGCACTATACAAAAAAGATTTTCATGACCCAGAAAATCACGATGGTGTGATTGCTCACCTAAAGCCAGACATCCTGGAGTGCGAAGTCAAGTGGCCCTTAAGAAGCATTACTACGAACAGTTAGTGGAGGTGATGAAATTCCATTTGAGTTATTTCAAATCCTAAAAGATGATGCTGTGAAAGTGCTGCACTCAATATGCCAGCAAATTTGGAAAACTCAGCAGTGGCTACAGGACTGGAAAAGGTCAGTTTTCATTCCAATCCCAAAGAAAGGCAAGGCCAAAGAGTGCTCAAACTACTGCACAATCGCATGTATCTCTCACGCTAGTAAAGTAGTGCTCAAAATTCTCCAATCCAGGCTTCAACAGCACATGAACCATGAACTTCCAGATGTTCAAGCTGGATTTATAAAAGGCAGAGGAATCAGATATCAAGTTGCCAATGTCTGTTGGATCATAGAAAAAGCAGGAGCATTCCAGAAAAGCATCTACTTCTGCTTTATTGACTATGCCAAAGCCTTTGACTGTGTGGATCACAACAAACTATGGAAAATTCTTAAAGATATGGGAATACCAGACCGCCTTACCTGCCTCCTGGGAAAGCTGTATGCACGTCAAGAAGCAACAGTTAGAATCGGAAATGGAACAACTAACTGTTTCCAAATTGGGAAAGGAGTACGTGAAGTCACCCTGCTTATTTAACTTCTGTGCAGAGTACATCATGAGAAATGCCAGACTGGATAAAGCACAAGCTGGAATCAAGATTGCCAGGAGAAATATCAATAACCTCAGATATGCAGATGACACCACCCTTATGGTAGAAAGTGAAGAGGAACCAAGAGCCTCCTAATCAAAGGGAGGGCTTCCCTTGTGGCTCAGCTGGTAAGGAATCCACCTGTAATGCGGGAGACCTGGGTTCGATCCCTGGGTTGGGAAGATCCTCTGGAGAAGGGAAAGGCTACCCACTCTAGTATTCTGGCCATGGGGTCGCAAAGAGTTGGCCATGACTGAGAAAATTTCACTTTCACTGAATATCGGGGACCAGCCTCGATATGGCCCAGGGTATCCTCGGGATGAAGGGCGTCGGCATCAGAGAGAGAGAGAGAGAAAGAGAGAGACAGGGGCTGATGATTCCTTGGTTTACGCTGGAAACCAATAAAACCCCAGCATGGGGTTTGCTCTGTTTACATAGGCTGCAGGCGCCCTCTCGAATCACTGGAGGCACCCCACCAGGGCACCCCCTCGAGTGGGTCTTAGAAGCCCAGGCAGATAAGTAAACTCAGAGGGCCCAGCGCTCCAAGGATCTCAACCAGAAAAAGGAGAATAGAGAAAAGGACGGAAAAAGAGAAAGAACGACACGGGGAGACCAAGCTTCAGTGAGCAAGGCCCAAAACTTTATTTTCCAGTGCTGCTTTTATACCCTAAGTTATGCGCATAAGAAACAGAAAGGGAGGTATAGAGTCACGCCAAAATCAAGTGGGGTCAGCAGTCTTGATTCTTATCAGGATCAGGGCTTATTTTTGTGTGTCTCGTGATAAAAGTTTTAGGTGGTTTACATCCTCTTCTGGTCAGGGGGCCTGCTAACAGTTTATGGCCCTCTCTCCTAACAAGTAAGTTAGCAAGTAAAAGGCTTATATTCTTTTAAGGTGACTTTCCTAAAGTTAGGTGCTAGACACATAACAAAGTTACATTCCTATAAGGCACCGTTGTAGTGAGCTGCAAGAAAGGAACTTATTAACTTAAGATCTGATGTGGTTAAATCAAAGGCTACTACTTATATTCTCTATATGTGATTAATATATTTCCAAGGATACAATAGATAGAGGAAACTGCAGCAAGCATTGATTCAACAATGAAATCTTTTTTAGTACTATTCTAATGATTTTAACTTCTTCAACAGATTCCTGTATTTTAGAATATTAGGCTTTCTGTCCTTGCATGGCTGGGAGGCTATAAACAGTCACACTCATAGTTGTAAGAGCCCGGACAAACTTGTCATGCAAGTTAGAAAGCTATCAGAGGGGCTTGGATTGGAACACTCCTATTAAGCCGAGGAGAACTTTTAAACTACAGCTCTGAATTAATGTTTTCAGAGAAAGGTGGTTGGGGGAAGCCCCCGTAAGTATTAGAGGACTTGGTAAGAGGCGTAAGATAGTAAAGCAGTCAGACTCCAGTTTTCTTTGGGGTAGATGCTCAGGTAAGTCCAGGGGGTTCCTCGAGTCCTGATTAGCCTTTGCCCGTCAGGCCTCTTCCCCAGTTGACCTTTGCCACGGGTAGGATTTCCCTCGCTGGCTCCCGGCAACTGAAAGTGAAAGAGGAGAGTGAAAAAGCTGGCTTAAAACTCGACATTCAAAAAACGAAGATCATGGCATCCGGTCCCATCACTTCGTGGCAAATAGATGGGGAAACCGTAGAAACAGTGAGAGACTATTTTCTTGGGCTCCAAAATCACTGCAGATTGTGACTGCAGCCACAAAATTAAAAGACTCTTACTCCCTGGAAGAAAAGCTATGACAAACCTAGACAGAATATTAAAAAGCAGAGACATTACTTTGCCAACAAAGTTCCATCTAGTCAAAGCTATGGTTTTTCCAGTAGTCATGAATGGATGTGAGAGTTGAACTATGAAGACAGCTGAGCACTGAAGAATGGATGCTTTTGAACAGTGGTGTGGGATAAAACTCTTGAGAGTCCCTTGGACTTTTAGGAGATCAAACCAGTCCATCCTAAAGAAAATCAGTCCTGAATATTCATTGGAAGGACTGTTGCTGAAGCTGAAGCTCCAATATTTTGGCCACCTGATGCAAAGAAGTGACTCATTGGAAAAGACCCTGATGCTGGAAAACTTTGAAGGCAGGAGGAAAAGGGGATGACAGAGGATGAGATGATTGGATGGCATCATTGACTCAATGGACATGAGTTTGGGTGGACTCTTGGAGTTGGTGATGGACAGGGAGGCCTGCCGTGCTGCAGTCCATGGGGTTGCAAAGAGTTGGACATGACTGAGCAACTGAACTGAACTGAAATCAGGGACATAAAAAGAAAAACTAGGCCCTCATGTATTGAATATATAGCCCAGGCTGAGCAGTTTGGCTGTTGTTGGAGTCTAGTGATTAAAATGGGCTTCCCTGGTGACTCAGACAGTAAAGAATCTCTCTTTACTGCAGAGACCTGGGTTTGATTCCTGGTTTGGGATGATCCCCTGAAAAAGGGAATGACAATCTACTCCAGTATTCTTGCCTGGAAAATCCTGTGGACAGAGGAGCCTGATGGGCTACAGTCCATGGGATCACAAAGAGTTGGACATGACTGAGCAACTAACACTTTCACTTTCAAAGTGAATAAAGTAAATGGAAGTCAATTTTACTTTTATGAATTAATTTGTATTTGCATTTTCCTCTCTCTTGTCCCGCTTCACAGGCTTATCAGCTCTCCATCTCAGCTGTCCTCTGGTTCCTGCAACCCTGTATGTCTTCTAAATAATCACTACCACCTGCTCCAGAAATGGGATCTGAGCTTGGAGCCAGCTGATTTGATTTGAGCTTTAAGGTAGGATTTTGTTTAAGAACTTTAGCTGCCAGAGGGATAATATCTCTTCTAGATGCCAGGAAAATAATAACTGTGGTGGAGATGTTTATACAAACAAAGGATGGTGGGAATGGTAAAGACGTAAACTTCCTAATTCTTCAAAGGACCTGATAACTTGACAAGGACTGGGTCTTGAAGCACTGGTAAACTGTTCCACCACAATAGAAAACGGGTACAGGGAATTTGTGATACTGTCCTAATGACATCCCATTCTTGTACATATCACATGTACATACATAGAAAAAATTGAAAAGAATGGACGATAAATGCTGGAGGTGAGATAGCCAGTGACTTTTACTTATTCCTTGTACATACTGGGTTGTTTGAAAAAAATGTAAATCAACATTTATTTAATAATCAGTTGGGGAAGATAAAGATTGTAAAAGATAAGAAAGAAAATCATTAAAAAGTATATCCTAAGTACCAGAAAGTAGTGTCAGTTCAGTTCAGTTCAGTTCAGTAGCACAGTCGTGTCCGACTCTCCGTGACCCCATGAATCACAGCACGCCAGGCCTCCCTGTCCATCACCAACTCCCGGAGTTCACTCAAACTCATGTCCACAGAGTCGGTGATGCCATCCAACCATCTCATTTTCGGTCGTCCCCTTCTCCTCCCGCCCCCAACCTTTCCCAGCATCAGAATCTTTTCCAGTGAGTCAACTCGTCGCATGAGGTGGCCAAAGTATTACAGTTTCAGCTTTAGCATCAGTCCTTCCAATGAACACCCAGGATTGATCTCCTTTAGAATGGACTGGTTGGATCTCCTTGCAGTCCAAGGGTCTCTCAAGAGTCTTCTCCAACACCACAGTTCAAAAGCATCAATTCTTCAGCGATCAGCTTTCTTCACAGTTCAACTCTCACATCCATACATGACCACGGGAAAAACCATAGCCTTGACTAGATGGACCTTTGTTGGCAAAGTAATGTCTCTGCTTTTTAGATGACACCACCCTTATGGCAGAAAGTGAAGAGGAACTCAAAAGCCTCTTGATCAAAGTGAAAGAGGAGAGTGAAAAGGTTGGCTTGAAGCTCAACATTCAGAAAACAAAGATCATGGCATCTGGTCCCATCACTTCATGGGAAATAGATGGAAAAACCGTGGAAACAGTGTCAGACTTTATTTTTTTGGGCTCCAAAATCACTGCAGATGCTGACTGCAGCCAGGAAATTAAAAGACGTTTGCTACTTGGAAGGAAAGTTATGACCAACCTTGATAGTATATTAAAAAGCAGAGAAAGTAGTGTAGTAGATTGAAATTATGTAACTGATAAGAATGCATTTTTGAAACTTGTGTAGTTTCATAAAAATACAATTTAGAATATTTTTCTCAGTCCTTAATCTCTCTTTCTTACTTGGAATTAATAGACAGATGTTTAGGTATGTTTTGATTCAGAATTTTATTTTAAATGAATTTCTATGGCATAATATAATATCTGTGATAGTCTTACTAAAAATTATGTATAATGGTCAAATTCTGACAAATTTTGCAATGAGATTTTATTACATTTTCTTAAAAATAGAAAAAGTTCACATTATATACCATTTTGGCCATGACTATTTGCTTTCAAATAATTTACCATAAATTATAGTTTACTGTAGTAAACTATAGTTTCAAAGAAAATTTATGGAAAATTATAAAGCAACTACTGAGTCCTTTACAATAAAATCGATAGAAATAAATTTTTTTGTGGGTTGAAAATTTATCAAAAGTTACAGGTGGATTAAAAGTGTATTTTGGCAATTGGATGAGTTCAAGTGCCCTCAAAAGTTGTCTAAATTACTACAGGTATGACATGTTTGGTGAAACCCAATCTGTAAGTCTAACATCAATGATCACTTCTTCCTGTTAAAACACAGAAATAATTTATCTTAAAATAATGAATGCTATGCAGAGTTTGATTTCTTCATAAAGATTCTTTTATAATTTGAGCAAATCCCTGGAAGGCCTAAAATAGAATAGAGAGAAGAATTAATAAAATTAGGATGCCAGTTAGGAAAAGTTTGTCATAACTTTTAACAAAAATAGTTCATCTTAGGTTGAGATCAGACAATGAAATGTCAGGATTACCCTCATCTGGGTCTGATGCCATATGTCCACAAGTATATGTAGGTGGAAGCATATTAGAGTCCCAGGAATTAAAAATATATATATTAATCTCTCAAAATCATCATTTTCTCTCATAATATGAATTATTTTTTTCATATACTCTCTCACCTTATATTTAGTTTCAGTTGTCCAAACTCTACTCATTTATAAATTATGAAAAGCATATTTAAAAGTAAAAGTGTTAGTTGCTCAGTTGTGTCTGACTCTTTGTGACCCCATGGACTGTAGCCTGCTAGGCTTCTCTTATCCATGGGATTTCCCAGGCAAGAATACTGGAGTGGGTTGCCATTCCCTTCTCCAAGGGACCTTTCCAATCCAGAATCAAACCCGTGTCTCCTGCATTGCAGGCAGATTCTTTACCATCTGAACACTTTCACTCATTTATAAGTTATGAAAAACATATTTAATGATGTGAGAAAGCAGTAAATCAAGAACACACCCAGAGACACCCTATCTCGAAGGATATGTATATACTGTTCTTACACTTACTGGATCTCAGTGATTCTTCTGAGTGGCTCTTCTGTGAGTTCCTGACACATTAGTCCTTAGGAACTTGCTTCTTTGCTTCATGTTATCTTGGTTAAAGCTGAACTTTGTGATTAATCCATTAATCAACTCTAATCAGCTGAGTGCAGAAGCATTGATGCTTTTGAACTGTGGTGCTGGAGAAGACTTTGAGAGTCCTTTGGACTGCAAGGAGATCCAAGCAGTCCATTCTAAAGGAGATCAGTCCTGGGTGTTCATGGAAGGACTGATGCTGAAGCTGAAACTCCAATACTTTGGCCACCTGATGTGAAGGGCTGACTCATTTGAAAAGACAGTGATGCTGGAAAAGATTGAGGGCAGGAGGAAAAGGGGACGACAGAGGATGAGATGGTTGGATGGACATGGGTTTGGGTGGACTCTGGGAGCTGGTGATGGACAGGGAGGCCTGGTGTGCTGCGGTTCATGGGGTCACAAAGAGTCGGACATGACTGAGCGTCTGAACTGAACTGAATTGAATCATCATTATTCTGTTTGACCCTTGCTGGTATTTTTTATTTTTTTCCTGAAGAGATATAGACTAAGGACTTCATGAATTTGTACTTTGGCTCATGTTAATTCCATGAAGGAGGGAAAGAGGTTCTCTTTATAACATGTTGATATTTGCCAACACTGTTGAGTAGATCTGAAAACTATTCATAAAGCCAATAAAAGTCAACTGCAACTTCATTGCATCGCTTGTCTATAGAAGTCTAGCAACTTCTTTGAATGGTAACTTTCCAGCTAATACCTGTTTTTCAGAAACCCAAGAATGAGAGGGTGAGACGAATGGAGAGAGTAGCATTGAAACATATACATTACCATATGTAAAAAGATAGCTAGTGGGGAGCTGCTGTGTAACAGGGAGCCTTGTCTTGTGCTCTGTGACCTAGAGGGGTGGGAGGGAGGGGATATATATGTGTGTACTTATGACTGATTCACATTGTTGTACGGCAGAAACCAACACAGCATTGTAAAGCAAGTATCCTCCAATCAAAAAAAAACTTAAAATAAGGTAGGAACAGGGAAAAAACACAGAAAAGAAACCCACGAAGATATCAAATAATGTTGTACTTAACAAAATGGACACAAAAAATAAATTGATTTTTCACTTTCACACATTGGAGAAGGAAATGGCAACCCACTCCAGTGTTCCTTCCTGGAGAATCCCAGGGATGGGGGAGCCTGGTGGGCTTCCGTCTGTGGGGTCACATGGAGTCGGACACGACTGAAGTGACTTAGCAGCAGCAGCAGCAGTGTTACTCTAAAGAGTATATTGTACACATCATGTCCATCTGCTCTGGAGAAGCTAAAGAGAAAGATGCTCTGAAGGGGCATGGAGCTGAACTATCAATGTAGAAATCATGTGCAGGAAGTATGAATATCTAAGAGAGTTTATGGAAAACAGGTGATGTACCATTAAAGAAAAACTAGAAGAAAATATAGGTGAATCTAATCTCAGAGTGGAGGATGACTTTTAAACTAAAAAAACAATGAAAGAAATCACGAGAGACGAATCAATTTGTATAAAATTTCTGCATGTCATACAATAAAACTGAAAACATAGAAACTAGAAAAGAGTTTACCATAAATACAGCAATTTACCTCTTCTCCGTGTACTATAAAGAATGCACAGAAAAAGATGAAAAGCACTAAAATGGACAAAGGATAGCTTATTTAAGCAACAGAAATGGTGATAAACATGAATAAATATTTAACATATCTATAAAAATTAAATAAATTAAAACAATGAATATAATTTAAAAATATTAAAAAAATAAATTATAGTTAAATGTTATGTTAGTTTCAGGTATACAGCACAGTGATTCAGTTATGCCTATGTATATATGTGCTAATGCATATATCTATCTATCCTTTTTCAGATTCTTTTCTCTTAAAAGTTATTATGATACATTGAATATCATAATGTATCATAATGTAGTAGTATCATAATGTAGTAGGTCCTTGTTGGTTATCTATTTTATACATGTTAGTGTATGTATGTTAATCCAAAACTCTAATTTATCCCTTTCCCTCTTTCCCTTTTGGTAACCATAAGTTTTTTTTCTATGTTTGTAGGTCTATTTCTGTTTTGTAAATAAGTTCATTTATGTCATTTCTTTTAGAAATGATCACTATATGTGGGCATATAGTGATACTATTCATGTTTATTTTTCTCTGACTTCACTTAGTGTAATAATCTCTAGGTCTAGCCATGTTGCTTCAAATGGCATTATTTCATTCTTTTTCATGGCCAAGTAATATTCCATTAATATACACACACCACATCTTCTTTATACATTCCTTTGTCAACAGATGTTTAAATTGCTTCCATGTCTTGGGTATTGTGAATAGTGCTTCAATGAGCATTGTGGTGCATGTATCTTTTTGAATTATGCCTTTCTCCATCTATATGCCCAAAAGTGGGATCTGGATCACATGGTACCTCTATTTTTAGTTTCTTTACACATTATTGACCAGAGACGTTTACAACATCTTTTGTTACCTGAGCGTTATTGACCAGAGACGTTTCAGTGTTTGCTTACATAACGAATTTCCAGCCACCGGTGTGTGTTTCTGCAAAGACACCTCTTCAGTAATGAGTTAAGGGCCCTACCTACTGCTCTCCTTGGTGGCCACATTCCCACCAACAGTGCAAGAGGATTCCCTTTTCTCCACATCCTCTGTGGCATTTGTTATTTGTGAATGTTTTGATGATGGGCATTCGGACTGGTGACAGGTGATACCTTGTATTATTGGAACAATTAACAACATCGAGCATCTTTTCATGTATCTGTTTGCCATCTGTGTGTCCTCTTTGCAGAAGTGTCTTTTTAGGTTTTCTGCCCAGTTTTGGATTAGTTTTTTTTTTTGATATTGAGCTGTATGAGCTATTTGTGTACTTTAGAATTTAATCCCTTGTCCATCACATTGTTTGCAAATATCTGCTCCCATTCTGTCGGTTGCCTTATTGCTTTGTTTTTTAGGTTTTCCTTCACTGTGCAAAAGCTTTTAAGTTTAATTAGGTCCCATTTATTTATTTTTGTTTTTATTTTCATTTCTCTAGGAGATGGAATAAAAAAGATATTGCTACAATTTACTACAAAAAATTACTACAAAGAGTGTTTTGTTTTACTCTAGGAGCTTTTTAGTATTCAGTCTTTCATTGAAATCCTTAATCCATTTCAAGTTTATTTTTGTTTATGGTATTAGAGAATGTTCTAATTTCATTCTTTTACACGTAGCTGTCCAGTTCTCCCAGCACCATCTATTGAAGAGCCTCTTTTCTCCATTTCATTTTCTTCCTTTGTCATAGCTTAATTGGCCATAGGTGTGTGGGTTTCTTTCTGGGCTTTCTCTCCTGTTCCGGTAATCTATATTTCTTTTTTGTGCCCATAGCATCCTGTTGTGATTACTGTAGCTTTGCAGTATAGTCTGAAGTCAGGGAGTATGATTCTTCTGGCGCTATTCTTCTTTCTCAAGATTGCTTTCGCTATTGGGGTCTTTTGTACAGGAGGCAGTGATCAAAACCATCTGCAAGAAAAACAAATACAAAAAGGCAAAATGGTTGTCTGAGGAGGCCTTACAAATAGCTGAGCAAAGAAGAAAAGTGAAAGGCAGAGGAGAAAAGGAAAGATATACACATCTGAATGCAGAGGTCCAAAGACTAGCAAGGAGAGATAAGAAAGCCTTCTTCAGTGATCAGTGCAAAGAAATAGAGGAAAACAATAGAATGGGAAAGACTAGAGATCTCTTCAAGAAAATTAGAGATACCAAGGGAACATTTCATGCAAAGATGGGCACAATAAAGGACAGAAACGGTATGGACCTAACAGAAGCAGAAGATATTAAGAAGAGGTGGCAAGAATATGCAGAGAAACTATACAAAAAAGATCTTTATGACCCAGATAGCCACGATGGTGTGATCACTCACCTGGAACTGGACATTCTGGAGTGCGAAGTCAGTCAGGCCTTGAGAATGATCACTATGAACAAAGTTAGTGGAGGTAATGGAATTCTAGCTAAGGTATTTCAAATCCTAAAAGATAATGCTGTTAAAGTACTGCACTCGATATGCCAGCAAATATGGAAAACTCAGCAGTGGCCACAGGACTGGAAAAGGTCAGTTTTCATTCCAATCCCAAAGAAAGGCAATGCCAAGGAATGCTCAAACTACCGCACAATTGCACTCATCTCACACGCTAATAAAGTCATGCTCAAAATTCTCCAAGCCAAGCTTCTACATTACATGACCTGAGAACTTTCAGATGTTTAAGCTGAACTTAGAAAAGGCAGAGGGGCTTCCCTCATAACTCACTTTGTAAAGAATCCACCTGCAATGCAGGAGACCCTGGTTCAATTCCTGGGTCGGGAAGATCTGCTGGAGAAGGGATAGGCTACCCACTCCAATATTCTTGGGCTTCCCTTGTGTCTCAGCTGGTAAAGAATCCGCCTGCAATGTGGGAGACCTGGGTTCAATCCCTGGGCTTGGAGGACCCTCTGGAGAAAGGAAAGGCTACCCGCTCCAGTATTCTGGCCTGGAGAATCCCAGGAACGGGGGAGCCTGGTGAGCTGCCATCTATCGGGTCGCACAGAGTCAGACATGACTGACGCGACTTAGCAGCAGCAGCAGGATAATGTTTATAGTGACAATCTTAAGGATCATGGTCAGCTATCTAGAAGAGACTGCAAAAGAAGTCTGCCTTCTATTTTTAAGGAATTTCTTTGTAACCTGAAATGACAAGAAGTAGGAAAGGGAAGAGACAGGTTGAAAATTCAAACATAAAATAATGAAAATCAAATAGAGTTCAATTATTAAGTAACCTCATAGAGTTTAACATCACACCAATAACATTTCTTTCAATGGACATATCAAAGGAAAGGAATATATCATAGTCAACAAGAGTGTAGTAATTTCTTGTGTTTAAATTTATTGGGACTATTGACATTGATGACTTCTTTTTATTAATAATCATCTTGCTTGAATGCAAGTGACTACTCGGAGAGGGATGTCAAGAACTCTCTTCTAACGAGTCAGAAACAGGAACTCAGCCAGGTAACACCTTCTTTGAAAATACCTCATAGGTTTCCCTTTTGCGCTCAGCTGTTAATGAGTTCCCAGCAGGGTTGTTGCCATTTGGGACAGTGTAAAGAAATTTGGGGGTGTTTCTCTCGGGGTCCTTTGAATCTTCTGGTTTCCATTTGGAAAGTATTTCTCTGAGGGAGTCTGGAATAATCCCGTGCTCATCACTGGAAACATTAATCATGTTGCAGCCCAGGGGTTGCAGCTGTCAAGTACACAGAGAAAACCAAGTCTGAGATTGAGACATGTCTATAAAATATCAGTGCCAAGGGTTCTTACACTGAGGAGAATGTTACCATTTACACCCTTAAATGCAAACCTTCCCTCAGCTCTATGCCCACCCTGCATTATCTTCACAATTATGATTAGAACTGGTTCATAAAATAGGTGTTTATTAGGGAATGGTTTTGAGAAAGGAAATCAATCTTAGAAAGCACCTGTGATGCTAATACATAAAAAGTTATAAGCAGAGGTGATACTCAGAATATTCGATGAGTGGTGTAGCCTGGGGGCAACAGACACAGAGCAGGGTGGGATGGGGCCCTGGAGACCCCCTGCCATGCCAGCATTAGCGTTACACTGTGGAGACTCAGGGCGGTCTCAGGAGAGGGGTTAGGGGGGCCAGGGTGGTGCTGGGGCACCAAGGAGCATCAGGGCCATGGCTCCGCAAGGGGTGTGCAAGTATTTCAATACTGTACCGACTGCAGAGGCTGAAGTCAAAAGTAGTGGCCTTGCTTATAGACAGAGTTTTATCAAAATCTTGTGTTTTTATTTCTTATGTTCATGGATGAGCATTTAATGGAAAAATTGGGACTTATAAATAGCAAGCAGAGGAAACCATCAACAAATGCAAAGACAGTAGCGACTGGGAGAACATATTGCATTTGCAAATATGGAACCGACATGGGAATAATTTCCAAAATATACTGACAGCTCTTACAAATCAATATCAAAAAACAAAACAACCCAGTTCTAAGTTGGACAGGAGTTCTAAATATGTGTTGTGCTGTGCTTAGTTGCTCAGTAGTGTCTGACTGTTTGCAACCCATGAACTGCAGCCCACCAGGCTCCTCTGTCCATGGGAATTCTCCAGGCAAGAATACTAAAGTGGGTTGCCCTGCCCTCCTCCAGGGTATCTTCCCAGCCCAGGGATCCAACCCAGGTCTGCTGCATTGCAGGCAGATTCTTTACTGATGGAGCCAACAGGAAACCCAAGAATTCTTGAGCGGGTAGCCTCTCCCTTCTCCAGGGGATCTTCCCAACCCAGAAATAGAACTGGGGTCTCCGGCATTGCAGGTGGATTCTTTACCAGCTGAGCTACCAGAGAAGCCCAGATCTAAGTATACATTTCTGCAAAGAAGACATGCAGATGTCCAACAGGCACATGAAAGGATGCTCAACATCACAATTATTAGAGAAATGCAAATGAAAACTGCAGTGACAGCCACACCTGTCAGAATAGCTATGATTGAAAAATCTACAAATAACAAATGTTGGAAAGGGTATGGAGAAAGGGAACCCTCCTATACTTTTGGTGAGCAAGTAAATTGGTGTTGCCACTCTGAAGAACAGTGTGGAGGTTCCTTAAAAAACTGAAAACAAGAGTATCATATGATCCAGCAATCCCATTCCTGGACATATATCTGAAGAAAAGCATAATTTGAAAAGATATAGGCACTTAATGTTCTTTGCAGCACTATTTACAATAGCAAGACATGGAAGCAACCTAAAAGTCTATCGACAGATGAATGGATATAGGTGTGGTGCATGGGTGTGTGCTAAGTTGCTTCTGTCGTGTCCAACTCTTTGTGACCCTGTGGACTGTAGCCTGGCAGCCTCCTCTCTCCATGGGGATTCTCCAGGCAAGAATACTGAAGTGGTTGCCATACCTTCCAGGGAATCTTCCCAACCCAGGGATTGAACCCGTGTCTCTTACATCTCCTGCATTGGCAGCAGAGTTCTTTACTGCTAGTACCACCTACAGATGTGGTACGTACACACACACACACACACACACACACAGAGCAATATTACTGAGCCATGAAAAAGAATGAAATAATGCCATTTTCAGCAACGTTCATGGACCTACAGTTTATCATATGAAGTAAGTCAGATGATGAAAGACAAATATCATGATATCACTTATATATGAAATCTAAAAAATGATACAAAGGAACATATTTACAAAGGAAATATATATCACAGACAGACAAAACAAACTTATGACTACTAAAGGGAAAGAGGAGGGGAGAAATAAATCAGGAGTTTGGGATTAAAATATACATACTACTATATATAAAATAGATAACCCACAAGAACTTATAGCTCAGGGAAATATATTGAACCTCTTGTAATGACCTATAATGGAAAATAATCTGAAAGCTTGTGAACCCATTAACTGCAGCCTCCCAGGTTCCTCCCTCCATGGGGTTTTCCAGGCAAGAATACTGGAGTGGGTTGCCATTTCCTTCTCCAGGGGATCTTCCTGACTCAGGGATTGGATCCGGGTCTCCCTCATTGCAGGTGGATGCTTTACCCTCTAAGCCACCAGGGAAGCCCTATAATATATAACTGAATTGCTTTGCTGTATATCTGAAACTAAGACAACGTTGAAAATAGGCTATATTTCGATAAAAATTTAAAAATAACAATAATTGAGTGAGGGTCTCAAAAAATCTTTTTATAAAGGATAAGCAAACACTTTTCTTAGCAGTCAAATGTAAAATTATTCACTAACTGAGAGTTATCCAGATTGCACTTATGATAAACTTAAAAGGTCTTAGACTTAAAAATCAGATGATACATGAAAGTGAAAGTATTAGTTGCTCAGTCTTTATTCATATTAAACTTGTCTTATGCTTGGGGTTAGGATTATATTGTGTAATTTGTTGTTGTTGTGCTCAGTTGTGTCCGACTCTTTGTGACTCCATGGACTGTAGCCCATCAGGCTCCTCTGCAAAAATACTGGAGTGGATTGCCATTCCCTTCTCCAGGGTATTTCCCTGATCCAGGGATCAAACCCGGATCTCCTGCATTGCAGGCAGATTCTTTATCGTCTGAGTCACCAAACATGAATGAAAGAAGTCAATATTGGATTGTGAAATAAACAATACGGACCATCAGCATATTCCCTCACAGCCTGGCATTGTTCTCTGGACATGTGAAAATCTGTGTGCACATGAGCAGTTTACATAGACACAAGTTTTATATGTATAGGCATTGTGTAATCTTATGCCTAAGGAGTTTAGGAAAATAATTAACAGTCAGTATCCACTCACTCAGAAAAGGCAATTATTTTAACTTAGTTTTACAAATTATGACCAAATACATAAATAATAAACATTTGCTGTTTTAAGGCGAGGGATTCAGTGGTATTTACTGCAGTCACAATGTGTACATCCATCGTAACTATTATTCTCCAAAATCTCTTATCACTACAAACAGACCCCTTGTACCCATTAAGCAAGAACCCCCATTTCCAACTCCCGCACCTCTCCCTGGTTCCTGTAACCTCTAATCAACTTTCAGTCTCTATGAATTTGCCTATTTCAGATATTTCATATAAGTGGAATCACACAATGTTTGTCATTTAGTGTCTGGCTTCTTTCATTTGGCGTAATGTTTTCAAGGTTTATCCATGCTGTAGGAGCTATCAGAACTTCCTTCCTTTTTCTGGCTGAATAATATTCCATTCTGTGAATAGACCACATTTATTCATCCACTGATGTACACTTGGGTAGCACCCATATTTTGGCTATTATATTGCTGCTGTGAACATTTACATTTCTGTTTGACTCCCAGTTTTTCAGTCTTTTTTGGTATGTACTAGGAGTAAAATTTTGCAGCACTGATAAACTGTTTTTATAGGGGGCTACACCATTTTGCATTTTAATCAGCAATGTACATTTTCACCAGCAATTTCTTTTTTTTTTAATTTTAATATATACATAGAAATGTTTATTTAGTAAGAAAATGATAAAGAACATTAATACATATGTTACATGATGAAAATTATGGGGCTGTATCTTTATATTCATTAGTCTTAAGACTTTTCCCATCCTACCTGGTGTCTACAGAGACCAATTACTGCTTTCCCTAACCTGTTGCATGTATGGCTGAGTTCCTTTGCTGTCCATCTGAAACTAACACTACATTGTTAACTGGCTATACTCCAATACAAAATAAATTTTTTTTTAAAGAAAAGAAGTGAAACCCTTTGCTCCCATACCTCATACTCACTCATTAGACTCTGATAGCTTCTAAACTTAGGTCAGGGCCACTGAGAATCCCTTTCCAGTAGCTTCCTGTTAGCAAACCATCCATTTGCTACTTTTATTTTTTATTTATTTATTTTTTTGTGTTTTTAAAAATGTATTTATTTTAATTGGAGGCTAATTACTTTATATTATTGTATTGATTTTGCCATACATTGACATGAATCTGCCCTTGGTGTACATGTGTTCCCCATCTTGAACCCCCCTCCCACCTCCCTCCCCATATCATCCCTCTGGGTCATCCCAGTGCACCAGCCCCGAGCATCCTGTATCATGCATCGAACCTGGACTGGTGATTTGTTTCACATATGATAATATACATATTTCAATGCCATTATCCCAAATCATCCCACCCTCACCCTCTCCCAGAGTCCAAAAGACTGTTCTATACATCTTTGTCTCTTTTGCTGTTTCATATACAGGGTTATCATTACCATCTTTCTAAATTCCATATATATGCGTTAGTATGCTATATTGGTATTTTTCTTTCTGGCTTATTTCAGTGTGTATAATAGGCTCCAGTTTGATCCACCTCATTAGAACTGATTCAAATGTATTCTTTTTAATTGCTGAGTAATACTCCATTGTGTATATGTACCACAACTATCTTATCCATTCGTCTGCAGATGGACATCTAGGTTGCTTCCATGTCCTCGCTATTATAAACGGTGCTGTGATGAACATTGGAGTAAACGTGTCTCTTTCAATTCTGGTTTCCTCGGTGTGTATGCCTAGGAGTGCGATTGCTGGATCATATGGCAGTTCTATTTCCAGTTTTTTGAGGAATCTCCACACTGTTCTCCATAGTGGCTGTACTAGTTTGCATTCCCACCAACAGTGTAAGAGGGTTCCCTTCTCTCCACACCCTCTCCAGCATTTATTGCTTGTAGACTTTTGGATAGCAGCCATTCTGGCTGGCGTGAAATGGTATCTCATTGTGGTTTTGATTTGCATTTCTCTGATTATGAGGGATGTTGAGCATCTTTTCATGTGATTGTTAGCCATCTGTATGTCTTCTTTGGAGAAATGTCTGTTTAGTTTTTTGGCGCATTTTTTGATTGGGTCGTTTATTTTTCTGGAATTGAGCTTCAGGAGATGCTTGTATACTTTTGAGATTAATTCTTTGTCAGTTGCTTCATTTGCTATTATTTTCTCCCATTCTGAAGGCTGTCTTCTCACCTTGCTTATAGTTTCCTTTGCTGTGCAGAAGCTTTTGATTTTAATTAGGTCCCATTTGTTTATTTTTGCTTTTATTTCCAATATTCTGGGAGGTGGGTCATGGAGGATCCTGCTGTGATTTATGTCGGAGAGTGTTTTGCCTATGTTCTCCTCTAGGAATTTTATAGTTTCTGGTCTTACATTTAGATCTTTAATCCATTTTGAGTTTATTTTTGTGTATGGTGTTAGGGAGTGTTCTAGTTTCATTCTTTTACAAGTGTTTGACCAGTTTTCCCAGCACCACTTGTTAAAGAGATTGTCTTTTCTCCATTGAATATTCTTGCCTCCTTTGTCAAAGATAAGGTGTCCATAGGTGCATGGATTTATCTCTGGGCTTTCTATTTTGTTCCATTGATCTATATTTCTGTCTTTATGCCAGTACCATACTGTCTTGATGACTGTGGCTACTTGTAGTAGAGCCTGAAGTCCGGCAGGTTGATTCCCCCAGTTCCATTCTTCTTTCTCAAGATTGCTTTGGCTATTCGAGGTTTTTGCATTTCCATACAAATTGTGAAATTATTTATTCTAGCTCTGTGAAAAATACCGTTGGTAGCTTGATAGGGATTGCATTGAACCTATAAATTACTTTGGGTAATATATTCATTTTCACAATATTTATCGTTCCAATTCATGAACACGGTATATTTCTCCATCTGTTAGTGTCCTCTCTGATTTCTTTCACCAGTGTTTTATAGTTTTCTATATATAGGTCTTTTGTTTCTTTAGGTAGATATATTCTTAAGTATTTTATTGTTTTCATTGCAATGGTGAATGGAATTGTTTCCTTAATTTCTCTTTCTATTTTCTCATTATTAGTATATAGGAATGCAAGGGATTTCTGTGTGTTGATTTTATATCCTGCAACTTTACTATATTCATTGATTAGCTCTAGTAGTTTTCTGGTAGAGTCTTTAGCGTTTTCTGTGTAGAGGATCATGTCATCTGCAAACAGTGAGAGTTTTACTTCTTCTTTTCCAATTTGGATTCCTTTTATGTCTTTTTCTGCTCTGATTGCTGTGGCCAAAACGTCCAAAACTATGCTGAATAGTAGTGGTGAGAGTGGGCACCCTTGTCTTGTTCCTGACTTTAGGGGAAACGCTTTCAATTTTTCACCATTGAGGATAATGTTTGCTGTGGGTTTGTCATATATAGCTTTTATTATGTTGAGGAATGTTACTTCTATTCCCGCCTTCTGGAGGGTTTTTATCATAAATGGATGTTGAATTTTGTCAAAGGCTTTCTCTGCATCTATTGAGATAATCAGATGGCTTTTACTTTTCATTTTGTTAATGTGGTGTATTATGTTGATTGATTTGCGGATATTGAAGAATCCTTGCATCCCTGGGATAAAGCTCACTTGGTCATGATGTATGATCTTTTTAATGTGTTGTTGGATTTTGATTGCTAGAATTTTGTTAAGGATTTTTGCATCTATGTTCATCAGTGATATTGGCCTGTAGTTCTCTTTTTTGGTGGCATCTTTGTCATGTTTTGGTATTAGGGTGATGGTGGGCTCATAGAATAAGTTTGGAAGTTTACCTTCCTCAGCAATTTTCTGGAAGAGTTTGAGTAGGATAGGTGTTAGCTCTTCTCTAAATTTTTGGTAGAATTCAGCTGTGAAGCCGTCTGGACCTGGGCTTTTATTTGCTGGAAGATTTCTGATTACAGTTTCAATTTCTGTGCTTGTGATGGGTCTGTTAAGATTTTCTATCTCTTCCTGGTTCAGTTTTGGAAAGTTGTACTTTTCTAAGAATTTTTCCATTTCTTCCAAGTTGTCCATTTTATTGGTATATAATTGCTGATAGTAGTCTCTTATGATCCTTTGTATTTCTGTGTTGTCTGTTGTGATCTCTCCATTTTCATTTCTAATTTTATTGATTTGGTTTTTCTCCCTTTCTTTTTTTTGACTATGCATCAGATTTTATTATAATGGTATTGTTTCTTCTAATCATTTTAAATATATATGGTAAAGATTATTATTATTCCCATCTTATAGATTAGAAAACTGGAAGCCTGAGAGGTCTGAACACTTGCCCAAGTTCATACTGGCATAGGCTGGAAATCCAGTGTTGAACGGTAAAGATCATTGCCTCAGAAGGTCTGCTTTTAATTGCCGTGGTGCTGCCATTACCTCTAAGACTTATGGAGAAAGTCAAGACCGGTACATGGAGAGTATATTCAGTACTAAATTTAATTTTTTGCTTAGCACTAGTGACACAAGGTGTTAGAGTATTTTCCATACTTAATGGACTGAAGGCGTAAGAAAAATATGTGGCTTTTTTCCAGTTGTGTATCGTTGGGTCAAACATTTCTTTACATGTAGTAAATAAATTGTGCATTAAAATTCTCTCTGAGTGTAAACTCTCTGGACACTGAGTGTAAATTGCATACTAACAGAGAAACATAAAGAGGATCAGACAAGTTATCCAACAATGTGGAAGTTGCATGTTAAAACACAAAACAAAATAACATAAACACACATTTGGTCTTAGTGGCAAAATGTAAAATGCAAGTCACAGATAGATCAACAAAGCCTGTGCATAGAGCCTTGATTAGTAGTTACATATGTACATGTTATCATGACCAAATCTTTAAGAAAAGATATGCAGCAAATAATTGTATTTAAATATTTCCCTTTGAAGTAGAGAAAAAATCTTAGTGGTAAGAAGAAATCATAAGTATATTCAGTCACAATACATTGTGGGTTCAATCTAATTACATGAGAAAATTCAGTCTAGGATACATATTAAAAATGTGAGATCAAAGATAAAAATGGGGTAGGAAAACAATATTTTTAATATAAGCTTAAAATTTATCACAAAACTGCCAAAACAATAAAATATTAATAACATATACAATTGAGTAGCCAAGTCCACTAGAGCGTTGGCAATATAAATTACCACTCTAAAGAAGAAACTGCAAGTGATAGAAGGCAATGGCAAGCCACTCCAGTACTCTTGCTTAGAAAATCCCATGGATGGAGGAGCCTGGTAGGCTGCAGTCCATGGGGTCACTACAAGTCAGACATGACTGAGCGACTTCACTTTCACTTTTCACTTTCACACATGGAGAAGGAAATGGCAACCCACTCCAGTGTTCTTGCCTGGAGAATCCCAGGGATGGGGGAGCCTGGTGGGCTTCCGTCTATGGGGTCGCACAGAGTCGGACACGACTGAAGTGACTTAGCTTAGCAGTTAATCTGTATTGCTATCTGGCTTCGATACCACTTTCTTGAATAGAGTATCAAGAAAATATGTTTAAATTTTATATGAAATGAATAAAATTCAGTAGCCAGTGATGGAAAACCACACAATCACAACCTTTATCCTGGTGGGACTGACAGATGATCCTCAACTTGAGATTCCAATTTTTATGTTTCTGTTTCTCACATACATGTTGAGTATAACTGGGAATCTGACTATCATATTCCTCCCTTTAGTAGATCTTCACCTTAAAACACCCATATACTATTTCCAACAAAAGTTTGCTTTATTAGAAATTTCATTTACAACTGCTTGTATCCCTAGATATTTGTACAACATAGCAACAGGTGACAGGTCAATTACATATACTATTTGTATTATTCAAGTGTTTTGATGAGTCTGGCTAGTGGTTTGTCATTTTATTTACCCTCTCGAAGAACTAGCTTTTGGCTTTGTTGATTGTTACTATGGTCTCTTTTGTTTCTTTTGCATTTATTCCTGCCCTAATTTTTAAGATTTCTTTCCTTCTACTCACCCTGGGGTTCTTAATTTCTTCCTTTTCTAGTTGCTTTAGATGTAGAGTTAGGTTATTTAGTTGACTTTTTTCTTGTTTCCTGAGGTATGCCTGTATTGCTATGAACCTTCCCCTTAGCACTGCTTTTACACTGTCCCACAGGGTTTAGGTTGTTGTGTTTTCATTTTCATTCGTTTCTATGCATATTTGGATTTCTTTCTTGATTTCTTCTATGATTTGTTGGTTATTCAGCAGCGTGTTATTCAGCTTCCATATGTTGGAATTTTTAATAGTTTCTCTCCTGTAATTGAGAACTAGTTTTACTTCATTGTGGTCAGAAAAGGCGCTTGGAATGATTTCAGTTTTTTTGAATTTACCAAGGCTAGATTTATGGCCCAGGATGTGATCTATCCTGGAGAAGGTTCCGTGTGCACTTGAGAATAAGTTGAAATTCATTGTTTTGGGGTGAAATGTCCTATAGATATCTATTAGGTCTAACTGGTCTACTGGATCATTTAACGTTTGTGTTTCCTTGTTAATTTTCCGTTTAGTTGATCTATCCATAGGTGTGAGTGGGGTATTAAAGTCTCCCACTATTATTGTGTTATCGTTAATTTCCCCTTTCATACTTGTTAGCATTTGTCTTACATATTGTGGTGCTCCTATGTTGGGTGCATATATATTTATAATTGTTACATCTTCTTCTTGGATTGATCCTTCAATCATTATGTAGTGTCCTTCTTTGTCTCTTTTCACAGCCTTTGTTTTAAAGTCTATTTTATCTGATATGAGTATTGCTACTCCTGCTTTCTTTTGGTCTCTATTTGCGTGGAATATCTTTTTCCAGCCCTTCACTTTCAATCTGTGTGTATCCCTCTTTTTGAGGTGGGTCTCTTGTAGACAACATATATAGGGGTCTTGTTTTTGTATCCATTCAGCCAGCCTTTGTCTTTTGGTTGGGGCATTCAACCCATTTATGTTTAAGGTAATTGTTGGCAAGTATGATCCCATTTCCATTTACTTTATTGTTTTAGGTTAGAGTTTATACACTCTTTCTGTGTTTCCTGTCTAGAGAAGATCCTTTAGCATTTGTTGGAGAGCTAGTTTGGTGATGCTGAATTCTCTCAGTTTTTGCTTGTCTGTAAAGCTTTTGATTTCTCCTTCATATTTGAATGAGATCCTTGCTGGGCACAGTAATCTGGACTGCAGGTTATTTTCTTTCAACACTTTAAGTATGCCCTGCCATTCCCTCCTGGCCTGAAGAGTTTCTATGGAGAGATCAGCTGTTATCCTTATGGGGATCCCCTTGTGTGTTATTTGTTACTTTTCCCTTGCAGCTTTTAATATTTGTTCTTTGTGTTTGATCTTTGTTAATTTGATTAATATGTCTTGGGGGTATTTTGCCTTGGGTTTCTCCTGTTTTTGATTCTCTGGGATTCTTGGAATTGGGTGATTATTTCCTTCCCCATTTTAGGGAAATTTTCAACTATTATCTCCTCAAGTATTTTCTCATGGTCTTTCTTTTTTCTTCTGGGACTCCTATGATTCGGATGTTGGGGTGTCTAACATTGTCCCAGAGGTCTCTGAGATTGTCCTCATTCTTTTAATTTGTTTTTCTTTTTTCCTCTCTGTTTCATTTATTTCTACCATTCTATCTTCTAACTCACTTATTCTACATTCTGCCTCCATTATTCTATTGTTGGTTCCCTCCAGAGTGTTTTTGATCTCATCTATTGCATTATTCATTGTATATTGACTCTTTTTTATTTCTTCAAGATCCTTGTGAAACCTTTCTTTGATCTTCTCAATCCTTGTCTCCAGGTTATTTGTCTGTAACTCCAATTTGTTTTCAAGATTTTGGATCATTTTCACTATCATTATTCAGAATTCTTTATCAGGTAGGTTCCCTATCTCTTCCTCTTTTGTTTGGGTTGGTGGGCATTTATCCTGTTCCTTTATTTGCTGGGTATTTCTCTGCCTCTTCATCTTGCTTATATAGCTGTGTTTGGGGTGGCCTTTCCGTCTTCTGGCAGTTTGTGGAGTTCTCTTTATTATGGAGTTTCCTCACTGTGGGTGATGTTGGACGGGTGGCTTGTCAAAGTTCCCTGGTTAGGGAAGCTTGTGTCGGTATTCTGGTGGGTAGAGCTGGATTTCTTCTCTCTGGAGTGCAATGAAGTGTCCAGTAATGAGTTATGAGATGTCAATGGGTTTGGAGTGACTTTGGGCAGCCTGTATATTGAAGCTCAGGGCTATTTTCCTGTGTTGCTGGAGAATTTGCATGGTATCTTGCTCTGGAACTTGCTGACCCTTGGGTGGTGCTTGGTTTCAGTGTAGGTATGGAGGCGTTTGATGAGCTCCTATTGATAAATGTTCCCTTCTAGTCAGGAGTTCTCTGGTGTTCTCAGGATCTGGACTTAAGCCTCCTGCCTCTGGTTTTCAGTCTTATTCTTACAGTAGTCTCAAGACTTCTCCACCTGTCACTTCCAAGGTGGTTCCCTCTGTTTTAGCTTCTGTTTGCTGGTCTCTTCAGTGTCTAATTTCCACCCTGTCACTAGGGGGCGGTGGTGGACACTTTTTAAGGCTCACTTGTTCAGTCATGCTCCTTTCGAAGTCAATGGGCTGCTTTTCTGGGTGCCTGATGTCCTCTGTGAAGAAAGCTGATCGCCAAAGAATCGATGCTTTTGAACTGTGGTGTTGGAGAAGACTCTTGAGAGTCCCTTATACTGCAAGGAGATCCAACCAGTCCATTCTAAAGGAGATCAATCCTGGATGTTCATTGGAGGGACTGATGCTAAAACTGAAACTGCAATACTTTGGCCACCTCCTGCGACGAGTTGACTCACTGGAAAAGACTCTGATGCTGGGAAAGGTTGGGGGCTGGAGGAGAAGGGGACGACGGAGAATGAGATGGCTGGATGGCATCACCGACTCTGTGGACATGAGTTTGAGTGTACTCCGGGAGTTGGTGATGGACAGGGAGGCCTGGCATGCTGTGATTCATGGGGTCGCGGAGAGTTGGACACGACTGAGCGACTGAACTGAACTGAACTGAACTGATGTCCTCTACCGGCATTCAGAAGTTGTTTTGCTGAATTTACTCAGCATTCAAATGTTCTTTTGATGAATTTGTGGGGGAGAAAGTGGTCTGCCCATCCTATTCCTCCGCCATCTTCTTCCCTCCTCCCTGATATCATAGAACGTAAAAAAATCATAGATAATACCATAAACAGTTATGTGTAAAGAAACTGAAGAGTGAGAAGAAATGAATCAATTTCTAGAAACATGATCATCCAACGCTGAATCAGGAAGAAATAGAGAATCTGAGCAGATTGATCACTAGTAGTATAGTAAAATTGAAATAGTAAATAAAATAATCCCAGCAAATAAAAGTCCTGGACTGACAGCTTCAAAGGAGAAGTCAACCAAACAATGTACACTGTACCATACAATGCAAATTGTAATGTAAACTGATGAAGTCACTATGGAAAATAGTATGGAGATTCCTCAAAAAATTTAAAATAGAACTACCATTTTATTCAGCAATTTCATTTCTGGGCATTTATCTGAAGAAAATGAAAACACTAATTTAAAAAAATGCACTGCTGCATTCATTGTAGCTGATATTTACAGTATTATTTACAGTAGCTGATATATGTAAGCAACCTAAGTTCCCACTAATAGATGACTGGAGAAAGATATGGTATGTGAGTGTGTGTGTGTGTGTGTGTGTGTATATTACTCAGTCATAAAAAAATGAAATCTTGCCATTTGTGATAACCTGGGTGGACCAGGGGATGCTAAGTGACAAAAGTCAGAGAAAGATAAATATTTTATTAGTTCATTTACATGAAGAATCCAAAAACAAAAATATAGACGAATATTACAAAACAGAAGCACATTTATATATACAAAGAACAAATAAGTGATTGCCAGAAAAGAAGAAGTTCAAAGAAGAGAAATGGTGAGGGTACAAATTTCTGGTTGGAAAATAAATGTCATACATATGGACATTTATTCTGGTTGGAGTCATAGTTATGAAATTGTACAATGTGGGGAATATAGTCAATAATTAGGTAATATCTCTGTATTACTGATTCTAATGAACTTAACATTGGGATCATTTTGAAATGTCTAGATATATCGAATCACTGTTTTGTATAGCAGGAACCAATATAGTGTTCAGGTCAGTTATACTTCAAAAACAAACAAAATCTCATAGAAAAAGAGAACAGATTTGAACTTGCCAGAGGTGGGGAGTACGTGGAGGGGGAAATTAGACATAGGCAGTCAAAAGGTGCAAATTTTCAGTTTCAAGATAAATACAAACTCTGGATGTAATGTACAATATGATAACTATACTGAACACTACTTCCTTGGTGGCTCAGATGGTAAAGAATCTGCCCACAATGCAGGAGACCTGGGTTCGATCCCTGGGTTGGAAAGATCCCCTAAAGAAGGGAAAGGCTATCCACTCCAGTACTCTTGCTTGGAGAATTAAATAGAGGAGCCTGGAGAGTTAAATCTATGGGGTCTCAGGGTCAGACATGACCTAGTGACTGAGCACGCACAGCACATGGGCTGACTGAGTGCCTCCCCAGAAACCTAAAAAGGCTGTGTCCCTCTACCTTTTTCCTCAATCCTACACCAAGTTGCTAGGTCTCCCAATAAGAAGCTTGTCCTTGAAAGGGGTATGACTACATACTTTCCCAGCTTCCAGTCATCCTACCTCCATGTGCTGATTGGGATTCTCCCCTTTGGGACACTGATGGGCCCTTGAATATCCTCAACTACTGTGAGGTACCAAGAACAAAGGGTGTGGCTGAAAAAGACCCACAAAATTTGAGAAACAATCAAGAACCCAGGCTGAGCTGATTGGTGAGTCTCACCTTCAATGTGAAACTACTCTGTCAAGACTGGGAGAGGTGGCTATCTTATCTAATGTGCAGAACCAACAGAGAGAGTGAGGGAAATTAAATAAACAGAGGACAACGTTCCAAAAGAAAAAAATTAAAGATCAGAAACAGTCCATATTCATATGAAGAGAAGTGATTTACCTGATAAAGAGTTTGAAATAATTGTTAAAAAGATGTTCACCAAGATCAGGAGAAGAACATGTGAACAAAGCAGGAATTTCAATGAAGAGATAGAGAAAAAAAAAATTTTAAAGTACCAAACAGAAGCCACAAATGTGAAGGATACAGCAACTGGACTGAAAAATTCAATAGAAGGATTCAACAGTAGACTAGTGGAAGAAAGAATCAGTAAACTTGAAGACAAAACTGTGGAATTTGCCTCATCAGAGAAAAATAAAAATGAATAAAAATAGTGAAATTAAGGACACTAAATTAAGGGACACCATCAAGTGGACCTACGATATGAATTATAAGGGAGAAAGGACAAGAGGCAGAGCAAGGGGCAGACAGTTATTCGAAGAAACAATACTTAGCAAAACTATCATTCAGAATTGAAGGAGACATTGAATTTTCCAGACAAGCAAATGTTCATTACTATTAGATCAGTCTACTCAGTTCAGTTCAGTTCAGTCGCTCAGTCGTGTCTGACTCTCCGCGACCCCATGAATCACAGCACGCCAGGCCTCCCTGTCCATCACCAACTGCCGGGGTTCACTCAAACTCATGACCACAGAGTCAGTGATGCCATCCAGCCATCTCATTCTCTGTCGTCCCCTTCTCCTCCCGCCCCCAGCCTTTCCCAGCATCAGAGTCTTTTCTAGTGAGTCAACTGGTCGCATGAGGTAGCCAAAGTATTGGAGTTTCAGCTTTAGCATCAGTCCTTCCAATGAACACCCAGGACTAATCTCCTTTAGAATGGACTGGTTGGATCTCTTGTAGTCCAAGGGACTCTCAAGAGTCTTCTCCAACACCACAGTTCAAAAACATCAATTCTTCGGCGATCAGCTTTCTTCACAGTCCAACTCTCACATCCATTCATGACCACGGGAAAAACCATAGCCTTGACTAGACGGACCTTTGTTGGCAAAGTAATGTCTCTGCTTTTTAATATACTATCAAGGTTGGTCATAACTTTCCTTCCAAGGAGTAAGCGTCCTTTAATTTCATGGCTGCAATCAGCATCTGCAGTGATTTTGGAGCCCAAAAAACTAAAGTCTGACACTGTCTCCACTGTTTTTCCATCTATTTCCCATGAAGTGATGGGACCAGATGCCATGATCTTTGTTTTCTGAATGTTGAGCTTCAAGCCAACCTTTTCACTCTCCTCTTTCACTTTCATCAAGAGGCATTTTAGTTCCTCTTCACTTTCTGCCATAATGGTGGTGTCATCTGCATATCTGAGGTTATTGATATTTCTCCCAGCAATCTTGATTCCAGCTTGTGCTTCTTCCAGCCCAGCGTTCCTCATGATGTATTCTGCATATAAGTTAAATAAGCAAGGTGACAATATACAGCCTTGACGTACTCCTTTTCCTATTTGGAACCAGCCTGTTGTTCCATGTCCAGTTCTGACTGTGGCTTCCTGACCTGCATACAGGTTTCTCAAGAGGCAGATCAGGTGGTCTGGTATTCCCATCTCTTTCAGAATTTTCCACAGTTTATTGTGATCCACACAGTCAAAGGCTTTGGCATAGTCAATGAGGCAGAAATAGATGTTTTTCTGGAACTCTCTTGCTTTCTCCATGATCCAGCGGATGTTGGCAATTTGATCTCTAGCTTCTCTGCCTTTTCTAAAACCTGCTTGAACATCTGGGAGTTCACGGTTCACATATTGCTGAAGCCTGGCTTGGAGAATTTTGAGCATGACTTTGCTAGCGTGTGAGATGAGTGCAATTGTGCGGTATTTTGAGCATTCTTTGGCATTGCCTTTCTTTGGGATTGGAATGAAGACTGACCTTTTCCAGTCCTGTGGCCACTGCTGAGTTTTCCAAATTTGCTGGCATATTGAGTGCAGCACTTTCACAGCATCATCTTTCAAGATTTGAAATAGCTCAACTGGAATTCTATCACCTCCACTAGCTTTGTTCGTAGTGATGCTTTCTAAGGCCCACTTGACTTCACATTCCAAGATGTCTGGCTCTAGGTCAGTGATCACGTTATCGTGACTATCTTGGTCATGAAGATCTTTTTTGTACAGTTCTTCTGTATATTCTTGCCACATCTTCTTAATATCTTCTGCTTCTGTTAGGTCCATACCATTTCTGTCCTTTATCGAGCCCATCTTTGCATGAAATGTTCCCTTGGAATCTCTAATTTTCTTGAAGAGATCTCTTGTTTTTCCTGTTCTGTTGTTTTCCTCTATTTCTTTGCATTAATCGCTGAGGAAGGCTTTCTTATCTCTCCTTGCTATTCTTTGGAAATCTGCATTCAGATGCTTATATCTTTCCTTTTCTCCTTTGCTTTTCACTTCTCTTCTTTTCACAGCTATTTGTAAGGCCTCCTCAGACAGCCATTTTGCTTTTTTGCATTTCTTTTCCATGGGGATGGTCTTGGTCCCTGTCTCCTGTACAATGTCACGAACCTCCGTCCAGAGTTCATCAGGCACTCTATCTATCATATCTAGTCCCTTAAATCTATTTGTCACTTCCACTGTATAATCATAAGGGATTTGATTTATGTCATATCTGAATGGTCTAGTGGTTTTTCCTACTTTCTTCAATTTCAGTCTGAATTTGGCAATAAGGAGTTCATGATCTGAGCCACAGTCAGCTCCTGGTCTTGTTTTTGTTAACTGTATACAGCTTCTCCATCTTTGGCTGCAAAGAATATAATAAATTCTGGCAGACGCGAGAGACGCCGGCCCCCAGCGGTGCAGACGCAAGAGATGCCGACCCCGGCGGAACCGACCACGCAAAGAGGTGTGGCCGTGAGGAGCTACCCCATGCCTGAGGCCAGGGCCGGAGGACGAGAGGAGCTACCCCACGTCCAATAGGCGGTGGCTGTGCAGGCGCAGGAGGGCCAAGAGGAGCTACTCCACGTTCAAGGTCAGGAGGGGCGGCCTTGAGGAGATACTCCTCATCCACAGTAAGGTGCAGCAGCTGTGCTTCCTTGGAGCAGCTGTGAAGAGATATCCCATGCCCAAGGTAAGAGAAACCCAAATAAGACAGTAGGTATTGCGAGGGGGCATCAGAGGGCAGACACACTGAAAACTAGTCGATCACAGGAAACTAGTCGATCTGATCACATGGACCACAACCGAATGTAGTCCACTGGAGAAGGGAATGGCAAACCACTTCAGTATACTTGCCTTGAGAACCCCATGAACAGTATCAAAGGGCAAAATGATAGGATACTGAATGAGGAATTCCCCAGGTCGGTAGGTGCCCAGTATGCTACTGGAGATCAGTGGAGAAATAACTCTAGAAGGAATGAAGGGATGGAGCAAAAGCAAAACCAATACCCAGTTGTGGATGTGACCAGTGATAGAAGCAAGGTCCAGTGCTGTAAAGAGCAATATTGCATAGGAACCTGGAATGTTAGGTCCATGAATCAAGGCAAATTGGAAATGGTCAAACAGAAGATGGCAAGAGTGAACATAGACATTCTAGGAATCAGTGAATTAAAATGGACTAGAATGGGTGAATTTAACTCAGATGACCATTATATCTACTATTGTGGGCAGGAATCCCTTAGAAGAAATGGAGTAGCCATCATGGTCAACGAAAGAGTCCGAAATGCAGTACTTGGATGCAATCTTAAAAATGACAGAATGATTTCTGTTCGTTTCCAAGGCAAACCATTCAATATTACAGTAATCCAGGCCTATGCCCCAACCAGTAACGCTGAAGAAGCCGAAGTTGAATGGTTCTATGAAGACCTACAAGACCTTTTAGAACTAACACCCAGAAAAGATGTCCTTTTCATTATAGGGGACTGGAATGCAAAAGTAGGAAGTCAAGAAACACCTGGAGTAACAGGCAAATTTGGCCTTGGAGCACGGAATGAAGCAGGGCAAAGGCTAATAGAGTTTTGCCAATAGAACGCACTGGTCATAGCAAACACCCTCTTCCAACAACACAAGAGAAGACTGTACACATGGACATCACCAGATGGTCAACACCGAAATCAGATTGATTATATTCTTTGCAGCTAGCAGTCCAACTTATAACAAATACTGAAAGATAACATTTGAACTGGAAGAAAAAAAAAAACTTGGTTCCTAGATTGGAAAATGCTGGACTGATTTGTTTAACGTATGTATGTGTAGCTGTACAGTGTTCCAAAACTGTTTGTTCAGTGTATTGAGTTCAGAAAACAAGGATGCTGGAAAAAAATGAAAAACTTACTCTGAAGGTTTATTTCAATTTGCTTTATATTTCATAGCCTTGTAAATTTCAAATAATTTTTAACTAATTTTTAGTTCCTGGTAGTTGAATATAGCAAAAATTAACTGAAAGTTAAAAAAGAATCATAAAAGTAAAAATACCTGGGATTAACCAAAGTTACAGGGAGAACTCCAGATTTTTTAAAGTATTGATGGGATTCAAGCAATGATATAAAAGGAACCTGGAATTCTCTGAGTTCTAGGTGGAAAGAAGCAACACTTGACTAATGTCTCTAACAGGATGAGAAGGTAGGATGGGAAGGCTCAGAGGAAGGGAGATGAATGAAGGAAGCTGTGGGGTTGGATGGTTAGGGAGGGGTTACAGTCCACCCTCCTCCTCTGCTAATCCCTCTTACCCCCAAGGGCCCTTTGTGACCAGACCACATCTCTATGATGTGAGCCTAGTACTTTAGTCCCCAAGTGCACACCCTGTGCTCAGTTGCCTGAGGGCAGCAGTATGATTCAGATGAAGGAGAATCCTCTCTTTTTTCTGAAAAGCAGTTTTGATACTTGGCTGAACTCCAGCTCCCCTTTCTGGGCGATCGATACCATCATCGCCTTCCTGTGTGGACTGGGGCTCTTTTACCTGATCCTTCCTTACCTGGAGAAAAACCCATCCTTTCCTCCCCCTAGGAAACATGGAAAGAGCAGAAAGGTAAGGAACCCTTGGTCCAGACTCACAAGCATATAAAATATTTTTTATTATCTACTTTTAATATCTACTTTTCTGAATCACCCAGAGATTCTTGAGGTGGGAAAGAACAGGACATCTATTTTCAAGGAAGAATAGAACATCATGCCTCTAGGGACAAACTACGCTGGGCAGGAGATAGAGTGAGCACTAAAATTTCTACCCAAAGATCTCAGATCAGTTGTCCAGGTGTGGTAGGGGCTCCAGGGCATGTCCCAAATGAAGTGACCAGGGGTTGAGGATTGGATACTTAGTTCAATCTCAGGCAGAGGACAGGACCCTTAGCACTAGTTCAGCAGCTGTGAACAGTGTCTCAGATCTTCTGGCAGTACTGAAGCCCCAAGAGCCTCAGAACAGGGGCTGGCATAAGGAAGCAGAGATCTACCTGATGAAGCTAAGATTCACCTATAGTCTGAGAATGTGTGTGTTTCTTGAGCACAAGAACAGTGACGAAAGAAGCACAGAGTGCATCTCACATTGAAAATCATCTTTTGTTCTTCAAAGAAGGAAAACAGAAAATATTTTATCCACTTTAAAAATGAGTGAAAGGAAAGAAAAATCACAGACCTGTCAGTGAAATGTAGATAGTCAATATTATGCATGGACACTAGTGCCTGATGCTTGTCTAGAGAGAGGAGACAGATTTGGGTCTTAAGCCGTCATTTTTTCTCTCTCTCTCTCAGCATCGAAAGGAATGAAAAGGAAGCAGCAGGAGCAGCCAGAGAAAGGGAGCTTTGAAAGGTGAGTTCTGACATCCAGCCATGAGTGCCCCAAGTGTTAGTCCCCACCTCTCTCTCCATGAGGCCCAGTTCCACAGACTCTCAGGGTGGCCAGTGGCAGGACTTCTCCCTTGAGAAACAGAACCCCAGGGAGGCTTCTGGGAAGGAGAGCAGAATCCACTTACGTCCCAGATTCCATATGTAGAATGTAGCTGTGAGGGGCCTGGAAAAGACTCTGTACCAAAGGGGCGTGAGGGCTGCACTGGATTGGGAAGTGAGCCCTCCAGGACACGTAGGACACATGGTTTAACTTTGCTCAGATTCAACTGCAAAGTGATGCCTGCCCATTTCGCCTACAGGCAGGTTGTGAGGGCAGCAAGGAGTAAAGGATATGGAAAAACTTTAAGTGGTAAACCCTTTCAGGAGCTTCACCATCACTGTTAGGGATTATGTGGTGTTGGACACTGGTGCTTGGTCTCCAATCTCCCAATGGTGTCCCCTTAAAGAGACAGTGCACTCAACTTCCTATAAGACCCCTAGGCTCCTATCTTCACCACCATGACCCAGTCTGCTGATTTCCAGCTTGCAGAGGTTGCCTGGAAGCACTGGAAGAGGTCTGGGGCCTGACTTCACTTCTGCAAAGGTAGAGAATCTACGCTTTCTTTCTAGGGGGTTCTTCTAGAGCCTATAGTGTGAACCTAGGGATACTGGCAGCCTGGGGCTGAGCTGGGAGGAGGAGTCCTGGGGGCGGGGTATGGCTATCATCCTGTGGTGAGGAACAGCAGGAGCATTGTGAAGTCAGCACTGGGGCCATGCAGGGCTGTGGGGTGCAGCTGCCCACCCCTGCCTGGCCTGTCTGGTCCTCCTGGCCTGGCAGCTCCCGGCTGAAGCTTGTTCTTCATGTTTCCTACAGACACCTGGGGAGGTTCCCTGACAAGGGCAGCTTTCATCAGGTCTCATGTCAAGATTCACCTGGTGAGGTTTGCAAAGCAGTTCTGCTGGAGCCCACCAACCATGTAGGGAAGAGGCAGCTCCCACCATTTCCCCAGCTCCTCTGACCAAGCAGCCTCTACCGTGGGCTTCTACCATTTCTCCAGGCTCAATTTCCACTTACTCAGATCCATACCTGAGTGCCTGTCCTACACCAGAGCCTTTATTTCCCCTGGACATCCTTTCATCCTGGCCACTGGCTCTTTCCCCTTACCCACAAGGCCCCCCTCGTGAGAGAGCCTGCCCTCTACCTCCAGCACCCTGCTCTGCCCCAAAACCATCAGGCTCCATGATGAGTCTCACTCAGGGTGACTCTACATCACTCGCACTGGGCAACATCTGACACAGGTCATCTCCACACTCCCCTTGGAGACCAGCCATCTCAGGGCTTGACCATTCAAACAGTCCTGGATCAGCCCTGGCCTGGTGGCAGGAAGAAGTCAAAGCTTGGAGTGTCTCCACCTTGACACAGAGTCCCAGAAAGAAAGCCTTCCCCTCTACCCACCAGAGGCCTCATTCTGGGGACATCCCAGAAACAGGCACGTAGAGGCTGGTAGCCTCACTTTTATCAACCCTGATGTCCAGGAGCTGCTGGAAATACTAATCACCAGGAGAGTGGAACTGAAGTTTTGGAAGGAGAAAGGAAAGGAGGAGGAGGCAGGCTACCACCTGAATTCTTTGGGGAAAAGGATCGAGTCACTGGGTCACAAACAGGACACCTTGAGTCACCAACACTTCTGGAACATAAAAGGGAAACATGAACAGCTGCTTGGTTCTGAGAAGCCCCGATATCCTGACACTTTGGGGGACTGTCTACAGAAGACATGCAGCCAGCTCTTCTGGGATCTCCCCTTTCTGCACAGTGAGTCTCTCGTAGCTGCTGTCACAGTACCTGGGTCAGCTCTAGAGTTATGCTCTGTCTTATTTAATCAATGCTTTGAAGCCAAACCATTCCATATTCTAGCTAAAGTAACTTCACAACCGTCATTGGCCAAGCACTTGACCCACCCTGTGGCCCAGGCTCAACCTCAATCCTTGACTCCAACCATGCCCTAGTTGCAGCCATCACCTCTGGGTCACATGGAGACCCAGGCCCAACCCCTACCCTTGGCTCCAATCATGCCCCAATGTCAACCACCATGTGAAGTTTCCATGGAGACCCAGTCCAGTGCCCAAATCTTGGCTTCAACCGTGCCTCAATCTCAACCACCAACTCGGGCTCACACGGAGACCCAGGCCCGACCCCAACTGTTGGCTCCAACCATGCCTCACTTTCAGCCACCACCTCTGACTCACATGGAGCCCCAGGCCCGCCCCCCACCATGGACTCCAGGCATGCCCCAGTTTCAGCCACCAACTCGGGCTCACATGAAGACCCAGGTTCCACTCCTACTCCAGACTCCATCCATGTCCCAGTGTCAACCACCACCACCTCAAGCTCACATGGAGATTCAGGACCAATCCCTACCTTGGACTCCCAAGTATGCCCCAGTTTCAACCACCTGTTCAGACTCACATGGAGACCCAGGCCTGATCCCTACCCTGGACTTCAACTGTGCGTCAATGTCCACCACCATCTGAGGTTTCCATGGAGATCCAGGACCACCACCAACCCTTAACTCCAACCATGCCCCAGTTTCAACGACCACCTCAAACTCACATGGAGACCCAGGTCCAATCCCAACTCTTGGCTCAAACCATGCCTCACATTCAAGCACCAGTTCAGGACCACATGGAGACCCAGGTTCCACCCCTTCTCTGGACTCCATGTCCCAGTGTCAACCACCGCAACCTCAAGCTCACATGGAGACCCAGGTCCAATCCCAACTCTTGGCTCAAACCACACCTCTCATTCAAGCACCAGTTCAGGACCACATGGAGACCCAGGTTCCACCCCTACTCCAGACTCCATCCATGTCCCAGTGTCAACCACCACAACCTCAAGCTCACATGGAGATCCAGGTCCAACACCTAAGCTGGACTCCAACCATGCCCCAGTTTCAGTCACCTGTTCGGGCTCACGTGGAGACTCAGGCCCAACCCCTACCTTGGGGAGGTAGAGGTCAGGCAACCATGCCTCAGTGTCCACCACCATCTAAGATTTCCATGGAGGTCCAGGACCACCAACAACCCTCAACTCCAACCATGCCCGAGTTTCAACCACCTCCTTGGGCTCACATGGAGATTCAAGCCCAACCGATACCCTTGAATCTAAACATCCCTCACTGTCAGCCATCTTCTCGGGCTCATATGGAGATCCAGGCCCAACCCCAATCCTTGACTCGAACCATACCCCGATATCATCCACGACCTCAGGCTCAGTTAGAAACCACTGTCCATCCATCGCCCTCTCGCCTAGTCCAGTCATCATCTTCCCAACACCAGATTGGGTCCGTTGAAACATCTTGCCCTACAGTCCAAAATAAGCCATCATCTTGCAGTTCAAATGCTGTTGAACAGCTGGAATATCACTTTTGGAAAAAACAACTAGAAAGAGAGAGAACTTTACCCTCTTTGGTTAAAAATTCTCAGCAAGTCTTTAGCCAGGTCACTCCTAACCTACCCCAGGAGACCAGGTCCTCCCAGGCCCACAGTTCTGTCTCCATCCTTCCTGGGTGTCTGATCAGCCCTGAGGTTCGGGAGAAACTGGAGCACCACATTTCCAACAGGTTCATGCAGCAGCAGACTGGCCTGCCCTACAGAATCCAAGCATCTCAGAAACTGATGCAGCCTCAGGATCAATACCCAAGGCCTTGTCAGGCACAGGGCAGGCAGTGGCGTTCAAGATCCTCTGCAGGTCTAGGCAAAAGGAGACAGGATGCACAAAAGATGAGGTCCAAGTGCCCAGCACAAATCCAACCAGGGAGAGACCTGCGCTGTGATATAGGGCAGAGTGTGGGGAAGATCGTGAAAGATCTGTACATGGTCTCAGCCAACCCTCCAGTGAAGGACCCAAGAGCAACACCTGAGTCAGAAAGCATGTTGAGCCCAGACAAGAAGCATCCAAAAGTCTCAAGAGTCCTTACAGAGAGGAAGGCAGAGCAAATCTGTGAGAGTGAGAGCCCTGTGAAAGCCTGTCATTCGAGGCTTGCTGACAACCTTGTTTTAGACATTCTGGGAGAGACAAATGCTCCCATAAAGACAGAAAGTACCAGTCCTCGCAGGATGGGAAAGTCTCCATGATCACCTCCCACGAGTCTCTTGTCCTCAGTCCGTATACTGAGCAGGAGCTGGAAGCACATATAATAAGGTTTCGGGTGAGGCACAGGTGGAGCCTACTCTTCAAAGTCCCTAAGTTCATATTTTGCTTGAAGCTGAAAAAGGTTCAAGGGCCCAGACTGAAGGCCACCTGTGAATCTGGAGACCACTCAACAGCCCTCTTCAAGGGCTTGGGAAAACATCCTCAATCCCATGCAGGAGAGAAACTGATAACAACAGAGGCAGTTGCCCCACTGGAGAGTGCCCTCCCTGTCCCTGTCCCCTCACGGGCGACTGAGAACACCCGGGGGCACCTGGGAGGACCCACACCTGGTGACACCCATAAGCCCTCAGAGGTCCCTCTGACTGGACAGGAAAACAAACCATGTTCTCAGGCCCCCAAATATAACTTTGTGAGCAGAATGTGGCACAGTGAGTCTGTTGTGGAGACTGAGAAAGGCAGCCTGGAGCCAAGTCCAAGTCCAGCAATGGCCAGGAATGAGCCACAGAAGGAAACTAGACGGCAGGCCTCCCCAGAATCTGCTCTAATGTGATAGTTGTGGACCTCAATGAATGCTCCCCATCTTCCAGGGCTCAAGAGGTTGTGGAGGGAGACTCAGCTGGGAAGGGCACCAGGGAACCTAGTGTACAGGTCAAACCCCTAGACATTAATATGGATCTCAGGAGATCACGGTCTCCAAGGTCCAATAAAAGCCCCTCACTGAATACAAAATCTGTTGCCTCAAATACAGAAGATCTACTCTTTGAGACACAGTTTCTCAAGCGTCAGTCTCAAGGGTTCACTGACCAGCAGGATCAGGCTCAAGGCCGAGCCACCAGTGTGCTCCTTCAAGACTGTGAAACTGGTGTACTTCTTCAAGACTGTGCCACTGATACACTTCTCAAAGCCTGTCACTCGAATATGTTTCTTGCTGCAAACATCTTGGCTTCTCAGCGATCTCTGTCCTATTCTCGGATCTTATCCAGCAGAGACAAGTCCAATTCCCAAAAACTCTATGAAGCTACATCAAGTGAAGGGAGCAGCCAGGGGCAGCAGGTGGACATGAGGCGACAGCTCAAATATAAGAGCCAGGGCAAGAAGTCCATCCCCAAGGATGGGAGAGAGAAATATACAGGGCCCAAATTAGGACAGATTAATAAAGGACTGGCAGAATGGAGGGCTTACCAAGACCAAGGGATGAGCCATCCTGGCCAGAGAAAAGAATCAGCAGTCCTTACGAAGCCAGTTTCAACAGTTAATCCTAAAGAAGAGAGAGGTTCCATCAGAAAGCCACTTCAAAGAAAGGATTAAGCTCCTTCTGCAGTGGATTTTCCCCAATAAATGCCAAGAACCAGGAGAGCCCCTGCAGAAAGGCAAGCCTGAAATAGCCACTGTCCAGAGCCAAGAATCCATCAAAAGCAAATCTATCATAGACAGCGGGGCTGTTGAGGCTCAGACTCTCATGACAACTGTTGGACAGATCCTGAAGGAGAAGATGGTGTTTCACTATGGACCTCATGCCATGTAGTTAAATTGGTACCAAGCAGAATTCCAGGACCCGATAGGTCCACATTACTGCCAGCACAGAATTCTCTCCTACCAAGAATAAAGGAGAATGAGGAGAGATACATGTTATCACCAAGCTATCCCGATGGGCCGTAGCTTTTCAAATAAGAGTAAGTGGACCAGTCCCAGGGACAGCAAGTGGACCTTCTCACCCAGGGAGCCAGGTCCCCCTCCAGGCAGGGTCTGCCAACATGAATCAAAAGTGACAAGTGTCCCAGGCCATCCCCTCCACTGTCCAAGGCACAGTCTCCTTCAGAAATATACCTCTTCTGGTGAATCGGAACATGCTTTTCACAGCATTCCAGGTAGGAAAACTCTTCTCCAAGAAAAAAATGCATGCCATGCAGATAAATACATTCTTCTGTCATGTTAGCACATCCTTGATGTGCTAAAGGCTTCTTCCAACCAGAAATTTTCTTTCATGAAATAAATGGTTTTTTCTCATGAGCAGGGGTACTAGCCTGTCTATGCCTCACTGAGCGGGATGGAAGGCATCAGGGTCCACTCTTCCCAGGTGCCTGCTTTGACTTCCACAAGGGATGGGGCCATGGAGGGAGGCTGACCCCAGCATGGATACTCACCCTCACCCCAATTCCCTAACTGCACCTTCGGTTTCCATAATACCAGCATTATAGAAACAAGCAACACCATTGAGGACATGTCACGGTGAACTAAAACAAGACCTCCACCTTCTCAGGATCTTGCTCACTTCTATCCTACTCTCTCTCCACCTGGACACTGTGCAGCTGGCAGAGGAGGTGTGCTCAGAAGCTGAAACTCCCCTCAGGCTCAGGAAGTGTCAGGGACAAACTCACACGTCAGAACAAGGAGCAGACTCCAGACGTAGGAGAAACCTCATCCCTATGTCACAGTGGGATAGATGACGCTGCCCTGAAAGCCCCTTTCTCTCCCAGATGCAGCTGAAACAAGATAGGCTAGGTTTGTCACCCTCCCTCTGCCTTTCTCGTGCTCTGAAGCAGCAGCAAGAATGAGGACCACACACTCCCAGCCCTGAGAGTGTGCAGTGTGGAGCACGGAAGCCTCTGAGGGCCAGTCCCACTCTGCCCTGGAGGAGAGGACAGCCGTGCTGACAGCGCCCACCTCCCCCAGTGAGTGGGCATGGTGGTGACTGTGTGTGTAGGCACCTCATGGTCTGAGAGTGGGATGCTGTGCCCCTAGGATGGGATGCAGGAGAAGGATGTTAGTGGCAGAGGAGCCCATAGACAGTGCATTTACCAAGGAGCATTGGTGTCCCACCACTGTCTCCAGGGCCAGAGGAAAGAAGTTAGGGGCCTGGTGGCTCATAATGGCCTCACTCCAGAGTCTCCCCTCTACTCTAGTTCCCTGGGCCCAGACAGAAGGAGGCCAGCTGGAGCCCCTCAACAGAGGGCCAAGCTCCCAGAGGCAGCAGAGACTCGAGCAGAGAAGCTCCACTTCTCCCCATTGTAGTAATCAGCTTTCACAGGACTGGGTACTCAGGACAGACTCACAGTCCGTGACCTCTACCTACACGTGTGGCACAAGGAGGCTCCCAGGGGTAGGACTCAACAGGCCCAGGGACTGTTCAGGAATAATAGCAAGTCTCACCTGCTCTCAGTCTTACTCACTCCAGAGACCAGGGTGGAAGACATCAGCAGACAGGATGTGTCACCCAGTGTGCATGAAAGTGACCTGTAGAAAATGAACATACCATCAGCTTTCCTCCTTGGACCCATCCGCATGGAAAATGGGGAGACGAGCATTTCTCTAGAGAGATTTGTGGCTCTATGTCACAGACACTCCCATGGTGGACGGTCCCACTCCAGAAGGGGGCCTCTGATCCAGAAGATGGCAGGAATAGCACTGCCACTGTGCCTGTCAGGACCTCCACATGTGGGACCAGGCCCAGGGTGGGGGCAGTGGGCACAGTCCTGCTTGTGCTGTGCTTTCTCCCTGAAGCCAAGTCCTGACTCTGGGCCACATCCCCCATGGTGGGCACCATAGTGGGGGCTCAGCCAGGGTCTGAGGGAAGGGGTTGTGTCCTAGGTCATTGAGTGACCTCCAGAGTTCAGGAGAGGGGAGCACAGAGTATGGATCCTGAGCCTGCCTGCTGCCAGGTCCTCTCAGAGGCACCAAGAGGTGAATGCTGAGTTGGGGGAGCTGGAACTAAGGTGCCTGTCTGGAGAAATGACACAGAAGGGACACTGACAGAACAGCAAGAAACCAGACGTGGAGAGTCCCTTGCCCTTCTCCTACCGTGAGGTACAGAAAGGACAGCAATTGAGGGGCCCCCATGGTGAGTACCCACAGAAACCCACACTCACCCCAGACAGGGACCCCTGACAAACCCACAGTGTCCCCAAACAGAAGCCTCCTACACACCCACACTGACCTTGCACTGGGCCCTTCCAGAGACCCACACTCATCCCAGACAGGGACCTCCCACTGACCCACACTAACTTTACACAGGGATCTCCCACAGACCCACAGCAACCCTGCACAGGAACCCTCAGACCCAACACAGAGACCTCTGACAGACCCACACTGACCCACACAGGGACTCCACTACCCTCACATGGGAATCTTCCACAGATCCATCCTGATCCTGTACAGCGGTCAACCGCAGATTCACACTGATCCTGCTTACGGATATCTCAAACACTCACACTGACCCCACATAGAGACCTCTGATAGATGCACATTTACCCCACACAGGAAATTTCCACAGACCCACACTGAACAATCTCACACAGAGACCTCTCTTTGAGATCCCCCACCCCGAGACCTTACAGGCATTCTTTAGAATCTGAGTATACACACTTTTAGTTCCTTCATAGTGAGTCTGATATCACTGAACAAACCATGTGCATTGTGGTTTGCAATGTAAATTTGTACAACCAATATTTACAATAGTATGGAGATTCTTCAAAAAAATAAAATTAGAATATCATGTGATCCAGCAATTCCACTTCCAGTCATAGAGCAAAAGGAATTAAAATTTTTTTTTATTCTAAAGATATCAGTACTTCTCTATGTCCTTTGAAACTTCACTCATAGTAATGGCACGGAGAGAAGCTTCCAATTTGTGGTGGATGAATGCATAAAGGATACATGAGAATATGTGATGCCACACACACAAATACACATACATAACATACACAATGGGATATCATTCCGCCTCAAACAAAGGAAATAAAGAACATGAGTGAATCTGGAGATCATTATGCTAAATAATATAAGCCTGACAGAAAAGAACACTACATGGTATCACTACGTGCAGAATCAAAAAAAGTACAATCATAGAACACAGAGTAGAAATTGTTGAATTCTTTCTGTAGCTGGGCATGGGGGAGATGCAAACAGGTTGGTAAATGGATACAAATATTCTGTTCTAACATGAAAAATAAATGAAAGCATAAGGTCTGAGGACCTAATGTATAACATGGTGATTATAACTGATAATAGTCTATTCTGTAATTGAAAATATCTGAGAGTAGAATTTACATGTCCTCATACACAAATATGTACTTTATGTACTTTGATATACCATGGTTTTGTCAGGTATGCCTCAAAAAAGAGAAAAAAAATCAATAAAATGGACAAAGCTACTTAAATTTACCATTGCATAAAGAGACAAGAAAAAAAATGTGCAAAATCAGGAATGAAGGGATATTACTTCCAGCATTATAGACATAAAAAGAAAATTTGGCAACTTAGATGAAATGAGCAGGTTTCTAGAAACATCCTACCAAGTCTGAATTATGAAGAAATACAAAATCTAAACAGCTCTAGAAGTCAAGATATTGAATAATTATCAAAAAAACCTCCAATGACTGAACACCCAGCATCAAGTATCTTCATGGTGAATTTCCAAGTGGAAAGAAGAATTAACACCAATTCTTCTCAAGTTCTTCCAAACAATTAAATAGAGACTGTTTCCTTACTCATTCTATGAAGTTACCATTACATAAAGCCAAAGACACGACAAAAGTACACTACAGACCAATATCCCTTATGAATACTGATGCAAAAACTCTTTAAAAAACAATAAGAAACAGAACAACAAATTAAAAGGATTATACATCATGACCAAATTGGATTTATCTTGCAATGTAAAGTTGGTTCAACAAATGAAAATAAATCAATATGGCATATCACTTAGAAATAAACATCATGTGATCATCTTGATGCAGAAAAAAAATATTTCACAAAATTCAACGCCTTTTTGTGATTTAAAAAAAGAAAAATTGATGACTTCAACATAATGAAGGTCACATATGGGAAAAGTCACAGCTATTAAGTGGTGAAATCTTTCCTGTGAAAATCAGGGACAAAGAAAGGATGCCTGTTTCACCACTTCTATTCAGTACACTACTAGAATTCCTAGACAAATAAGACAAGATAAAAGCTAAAATATATCTAAATCGGAAAGGAAAAATAAAATTATACTTGTTTTCAGACAAAATGACATTATATGAAGAAAAGCTTATGATTACACACAAACACATACAAAAACACCCTTAGAATTAATAAATGAATTTAGAAAAGTTGCCAAATATAAAATCAACATTTAAAAACCAATTGTGTCTCTATACATTAATGATGGAAAACATGAGAAAGAAATTAACAAAGCAATACCATTTATAGTACCATGACCTATAGAGTAAAATACTAGAAACAACAAGGGGAAAAAAGAAAATATTTTGGGATATGGGAAAATATTTTGTATACGGGAAACTAGAAAATATTGCTGAAAGAAATTAATAAAGATGCCAACAAATGGAAAAGCATCTTATGTTCACAGGCTAGAAGATGTAATGCTGTCAACACTAAAAGTGATCCACAGATTACAGTCTCTAATTATAAAGAGGTCTTCTTTTTTTTAGAAAATAAAAAATTCATCCTGAAATTCACATGGAATTCTAACAGCCTGAATAGGCAAAATAATGTGTAAACAAAATAAAGTTTGAAGTTTCAAATTTCTTGATTTCAAAACTTACTATAGAGGGGGGTGGTTTCAAGATGGTGGAAGAATTGAACAGGGAAACTACCTTCTTCCCTACAAACACATCAAAAAATAACCTGTATGTGGAACAATTCCCACAGAACATCTTCGGAACCCTGGGAGAGGACCCCAGGAGTCCAGAAAGGCAAGCCAATCTACTTGGAATGAGGTAGGGCAAAAGGTAAAGACAAAAAGGGAGACAAAGGATTTTGAGAATCTATCCTGAGGAGGGGGTCCTGAAGGAGGAGATGTTTCCAGGCAACAGGAAACCCCCTCACAGGTGGGGTTATAGGGGAGCTTAGGAACCTCAGATGGAAGCACAATATTGAAAAACAGAGAAAATTCTGCACAGAGCTTGTGCCAAATGGCAATTTTCAGCCCAAACTCAGCTCACACACTCTCATCTGCCTGCACCAAGTGGAGGCTGGGTTGCGGAGGCTCTGGCTGTGGGGCTTGGTCCTCAGGGAAAGGACTGGGGCTGAATGCTCTGAAGATACTCCAAGGGGGCTAATGTGACACAGCACAGCAGGACAGGGAAGACTCTGGGACCACTAGAGAAAAAAAGCTCACTTCTGTGGGAAGGCTCTCAGGCAGCATTCTAACGCTGTGTGCACTCACAGAACAAAGAACAGCACCCTAGAGAATACCTAGGAGGGGAGAGCAGGCTGCAGCTTGTAGCCCCAGAGGCAGAAACGCAGGCACACAACTGCCAGAGGCAAAAGGCAAAGGACCACTACAGTCTTGTCCCCATGGATCACATGTACAGCCAAGCTGTGAGTGGCCGCAGATCACACTCTGAGTGGCTCTGATCGGCCAGCCAGCAGTGTCATAACCCAAGATCAACTCCCCTGGGGAAACAGCTCACCTAAGACTGTGGCAACCTCCACAGGACCCACTGGGAGCCTGATCAGCTTGGCTCTGCCAAGGGTCGCACAAACCAGGACCAACTCCCCTGGGAAGTGCACCATCCACCTCAGGCTGTGGTGACACCCCTGTGTGGCCCAACTACACTGAGCACTCCCCACACACCCTGGCAGCTCTTGCAGTACCCTTCCCTCTCCACAGCCTGAGAAAGAGAGGCCCCAAAAAGAGGCCACTTTCGCCCCCTGGTGTCAGGGCAGAGATCAGACACTAGACAGAGACTTGAAAGCAGCAGTGAGCCACAATTCAAAGCAGCATGAGCAAAGCAGAGAAGGCGGGGAGCCTCCTGCGAAAGGGCAGTTACAGCAGATTGAAATCCCACAATTAACCTGAGACTTTGTGCTTCCAGTTCAGTTCAGTTCAGTCGCTCAGTCCTGTCCGACTCTTTGCGACAGCACGCCAGGCCTCCCTGTCCATCACCAACTCCCGGAATTACCCATCGGTTGAGACATTACTTTGCCAACAAAAGTCCATCTAGTCAAGGCTATGGTTTTTCCAGTGGTCATATATGGATGTGAGAGTTGGACTGTGAAGAAAGCTGAGCAACGAAAAATTGATGCTTTTGAACTGTGGTGTTGGAGAAGACTCTTGAGAGTCCCTTGGACTGCAAGGAGATCCAACAAATGCATTCTAAAGGAAATCAGTCCTGGGTGTTCATTGGAGGGACTGATGCTAAAGCTGAAACTCCAATACTTTGGCCACCTCATGGGAAGACTTGACTCACTGGAAGAGACTGATGCTGGGAGGGATTGGGGGCAGGAGGAGAAGGGAATGACAGAGAATGAGATGGCTGGATGGCATCACCGACTCGATGGACATGAGTTTGAGTGAACTCCGGGAGTTGGTGATGGACAGGGAGGCCTGGCGTGCTGTGATTCATGGGGTTGCAAAGAGTCGGACACGACTGAGTGACTGAACTGAACTGATGTCCTTATTACCACTTTGTTAATTGTTTGTTTTTACGAGTCTTTTTTCCCCTTTCTCTTTTGTTCTTATATCTTATAATTTGATAGCTAACTTTAGTGTTGTATATGGATCCTTTTTTCTTTTTTATGTTTGTGTCTATTGTAGATTTTCAGTTTGTGGTGATCAGCAGGTTTTGATACAGTATCTATATATAAACACGATTATTTTAAGTTGCTGGTCTTTTTTAATTTCATATGCATCTCCAATACCCTTCATTGTGCTCTCCTCATGATTTATGCTTTTGATATCAATTTAGGAGTGGTTGATTTCCTGTTTACTATATGTGCCTTTACCAGTGAGCTTGTCCATTCATAATTTTTTCTAGTTATGGCCTTTTCTTTTCCAACTAGAGAAGTTCCTTTGGTATTTGTTATAAAGTTGATCTGGTGGTTGATCTGGTGGTTGATCACTGAGGAAGGCTTTCTTATCTCTCCTTGCTATTCTTTGGAACTCTGCATTCAGATGCTTATATCTTTCCTTTTCTCCTTTGCTTTTTGCTTCTCTTCTTTTCACAGCTATTTGTAAGGCCTCCTCAGACAGCCATTTTGCTTTTTTGCATTTCTTTTCCATGGGGATGGTCTTGGTCCCTGTCTCCTGTACAATGTCACGAACCTCCGTCCAGAGTTCATCAGGCACTCTATCATATCTAGTCCCTTAAATCTATTTGTCACTTCCACTGTATAATCATAAGGGATTTGATTTAGGTCATATCTGAATGGTCTAGTGGTTTTTCCTACTTTCTTCAATTTAAGTCTGAATTTGGCAACAAGGAGTTCATGATCTGAGCCACAGTCGCTCCTGGTCTTGTTTTTGCTAACTATATACAACTTCTCCATCTTTGGCTGCAAAGAATATAATCAGTCTGATTTCGGTGTTGACCATCTGGTGATGTCCATGTGTAGAGTCTTCTCTTGTGTTGTTGGAAGAGAGTGTTTGCTATGACCAGTGAGTTCTATTGGCAAAACTCTATTAGCATTTGCCCTGCTTCATTCCATGCTCCAAGGCCAAATTTGCCTGTTACTCCAGATGTTTCTTGACTTCCTACTTTTGCATTCCAGTCCCCTATAATGAAAAGGACATCTTTTCTGGGTGTTAGTTCTAAAAGGTCTTGTAGGTCTTCATAGAACCATTCAACTTCGGCTTCTTCAGCGTTACTGGTTGGGGCATAGGCCTGGATTACTGTAATATTGAATGGTTTGCCTTGGAAACGAACAGAAATCATTCTGTTGTTTTTAAGATTGCACCCAAGTACTGCATTTTGGACTCTTTTGTTGACCATGATGGCTACTCCATTTCTTCTAAGGGATTCCTGCCCACAGTAGTAGATATAATGGTCATCTGAGTTAAATTCACTCATTCCAGTCCATTTTAATTCACTGATCCTAGAATGTCATAGCAAGGAGAGATAAGAAAGCCTTCCTCAGTGATCAATGCAAAGAAATAGAGGAAACAACAGAATAGGAAAAACAAGAGATCTCTTCAAGAAAATTAGAGATTCCAAGGGAACATTTCATGCAAAGATGGGCTCAATAAAGGACAGAAATGGTATGGACCTAACAGAAGCAGAGGATATTAAGAAGAGGTGGCAAGAATACACAGGAGAACTGTACAAAAAAGATCTTCACGACCAAGATAGTCACGATAACGTGATCACTGACCTAGAGCCAGATATCTTGGAATGTGAAGTCAAGTGGGCCTTAGAAAGCATCACTATGAACAAAGCTAGTGGAGGTGATGGAATTCCGGTTGAGCTATTTCAAATCTTGAAAGACGATGCTGTGAAAGTGCTGCACTCAATATGCCAGCAAATTTGGAAAACTCAGCAGTGGCCACAGGACTGGAAAAGGTCAGTCTTCATTCCAATCCCAAAGAAAGGCAATGCCAAAGAATGCTCAAACTACCGCACAGTTGCACTCATCTCTCACGCTAGTAAAGTCATGCTCAAAATACTCCAAGCCAGGCTTCAGCAATATGTGAACCGTGAACTCCCAGATGTTCAAGCAGGTTTTAGAAAAGGCAGAGGCACCAGAGATCAAATTGCCAACATCCGCTGGATCATGGAGAAAGCAAGAGAGTTCCAGAAAACCATCTATCTGCTTCATTGACTATGCCAAAGCCTTTGACTGTGTGGATCACAATAAACTGTGGAATATTCTGAAAGAGATGGGAATACCAGACCACCTGACCTGCTTCTTGAGAAACCTGTATGCAGGTCAGGAAGCAACAGTTAGAACTGGACATGGAACAACAGACTGGTTCCAAATAGGAAAAGGAGTACATCAATCTTGTATATTGTCATCCTGCTTATTTAACTTATATGCAGAGTACATCATGAGAAACGCTGGGCTGGAAGAGGCACAAGCTGGAATCAAGATTGCCGGGAGAAATATCAATAACCTCAGATATGCAGATGACACCACCCTTATGGCAGAAAGTGAAGAGGAACTAAAAAGCCTCTTGATGAAAGTGAAAGAGGAGAGTGAAAAGGTTGGCTTGAAGCTCAACATTCAGAAAACAAAGATCATGGCATCTGGTCCCATCACTTCATGGGGAAGAGATGGAAAAACAGTGGAAACAGTGTCAGACTTTATTTTTTTTTGGCTCCAAAATCACTGCAGATGCTGACTGCAGCCATGAAATTAAAAGACGCTTACTCCTTGGAAGGAAAGTTATGACCAACCTTGATAGTATATTAAAAAGCAGAGACATTACTTTGCCAACAAATGTCCATCTAGTCAAGGCTATGGTTTTTCCCATGGTCATGTATGTATGTGAGAGTTGGACTGTGAAGAAAGCTGATCGCCGAAGAATTGATGCTTTTGAACTGTGGTATTGGAGAAGGCTCTTGAGAGTCCCTTGTACTGCAAAGAGATCCAACCAGTCCATTCTAAAGGAGATGAGTCCTGGGTGTTCATTGGAAGGACTGATGCTAAAGCTGAAACTCCAATACTTTGGCCACCTCATGCGACGAGTTGACTCACTGGAAAAGACTCTGATGCTGGGAAAGGTTGGGGGCGGGAGGAGAAGGGGACGACAGAGAATGAGATGGCTGGGTGGCATCACCGACTCGATGGACATGAGTTTGAGTGAACTCTGGCAGTTGGTGATGGACAGGGAGGCCTGGCATGCTGTGATTCATGGGGTCGCGGAGAGTCGGACACGACTGAGCGACTGAACTGAACTGAACTGATCTGGTGGTGCTGAGTTCTCTCAGCTTTTGCTTATCTGTAAAGCTTTTGATTTTTCTGACAAATCTGCATGAAAGCCTTTCTGGGTATTCAGTTTCTTTCCTTTCTTCACTTTAAAGCTATCATGTCACTCCCTTCTGGCTGGTGTTTCTGCTGAGAAATCAGCTGATAACCCTATGGGAATTACATTGCATGTTATTTTTTGCTTTTTTTAACTTTTAATATTTTTCCTTTAATTTTTGTCGGTTTGATTACTATGTATATCTTCATGTTCCCCCAGATTTATTCTGCCTGCGACTTTCTGTGCTTCCTGACAGTTGTTCATTTTAAGTTAGCTTCAAATAGCTATAGTGATGACCACCAGGACCAAACGCTCCAGCTCATTCACATAGTGGAAAAATAATAACTGTGATGGAAGTATTTATGTACACAAGGATCTTGGGAGTGACAGTGACCTATACTTCCTAATTCCTTAAAGGACCTGATAACTTCACAATGACTAGATTGGAATGCTGGTAAATTGTTCTATAGTGACAGAAAACGGATACAGGGTGTTTATGATACTGTCCTAGTGACATCCTATTCTTTTATATATTACATGTCCATGCACAGAAACATCTAAAAGGATGGATGATAAATGGTGTGGTGAGACAGGCAGTAGCTTTTACTTTATCCTTTACATTTCCAGGATTATCTGAAAAATTACATGAGCATATTTTTAATAATCAGGTGAGAAAATAAAGATAGTAAAAGATGAGAAAGAAAATCATTAAAAAGTATATCCTGAGTACCTCAAAGGTTTGTAGTATCTTGAAATCACATAACTGGTAAGAATGTGTTTTTAAAGTTGTGTAGAATTCACTTTCACACATTGGAGAAGGAAATGGCAACCCACTCCAGTGTTCTTGCCTGGAGAATCCCAGGGATGGGGGAGCCTGGTGGGCTTCTGTCTATGGGGTCACACAGAGTCGGACACGACTGAAGTGACTTAGCAGCAGTAGCAGAATCATAAAATACAATGTAGTACATTTTCCAAAGTCCTCAATCTCCCCTCCTCAGAATTAATAGGAACATTTTTTTTTCTTATTTTTAATTTTAAAAATAATTTTCAAAAATTTTTATTAGAAAACTGAAATTTACAATGTGTTTATATCACTCACTGAGTACATGGCATTTAAAAACAACATCATTATAGAAAGATAACAAAAATACGAAGTCTTAAAACCTATGGGGTATGGAAAACATTATCCACTGAAGCCTTAAATGTAGTAGACTTTACATAAAAAGGAAAAGCAATGAGTATACAAGTATACAGCCAGTTTAAAAAGTTAGCAAAATAAACAGAATAATCATAAAGAAAAGAAAGCAACTAATACATACCAGATATTAATGCAATAAAAATAAAGATAAAATCGAGAGGCTCAACAGAGTCAAAGCTGCCTTAAAAAGCTTCTCTAAAAAGGGAAACATCAGGTAACAATAATCAACAAGAAAAATCTTTCAAATAAACAATACTCAAAATGGGAATTACTCATAGAAGCATTAAGAATATAAATAATAGAAACAACTTTATGCCTATACATTCGAAGATTAGTTGTCTCGTATACAGGGTTATCATTACCATCTCTCTAAATTCCATATATATGCATTAGTATACTGTATTGGTGTTTTACTTTCTGGCTTATTTCACTCCGTATAATAGGCTCCAGTTTCATCCACCTCATTAGAACTGATTCAAATGTATTCTTTTTAATTGCTGAGTAATACTCCATTGTGTATATGTACCAAAGCTTTCTTATCCATTCGTCTGCAGATGGACATCTAGGTTGCTTCCATGTCCTTGCTATTATAAACAGTTGTGTGATGAACATTGGAGTACATGTGTCTCTTTCAATTCTGGTTTCCTTGGTGTGTATGCCCAGCTGTGGGATTGCTGGGTCGTATGGCAGTTCTTTTTCCAGTTTCTTAAGGAATCTCCACAGTGCTCCCCATAGTGGCTGTACTAGTTTGCATTCCCACCAACAGTGTAAGAGGGTTCCCTTTTCTCCACACCCTCTCCAGCATTTATTCCTTGTAGACTTTTGGATAGCAGCCATTCTGGCTGGCGTGAAATGGTACCTCATTGTGGTTTTGATTTGCATTTCTCTGATTATGAGGGATGTTGAGCATCTTTTCATGTGTTTGTTAGCCATCTGTATGTCTTCTTTGGAGAAATGTCTGTTTAGTTTTTTGGCGCATTTTTTGATTGGGTCGTTTATTTTTCTGGAATTGAGCTGCAGGAGTTGCTTGTATATTTTTGAGATTAATTCTTTGTCAGTTGCTTCATTTGCTATTATTTTCTCCCATTCTGAAGGGAAACATCTTTAGGTATGTTTAGTTTTGGAATTTCATGTTATAGAGATTTTTATATTATACAATGTCTGTGATACTCTTGCTGAATATTTTGCATAATGGTCAAATTCTAACAACTTTTGCAATAAGCTTTCATTGAGTAAGTGAGTGCTCAGTCATGTCAGACTCTTTGTGACCCCATGGACTGTAACCTGCAAGGCTCCTCTGTCCATGGGATTTCCCAGTAAGAATACTGGAGTGGGTTACCATTTCCTACTCCAGGGGATCTTCCCAACCCAGGGATTGAACCTGAAGTCTCCTGAATTGGTGGGCAGATTCTTTTACTACTGCTCCAGGTGGAAGCTTTCATAACATATCCTTAAAAAGAGATAAAGTTCACATTATATGCCATTTTTAAGTTATTGGCTTATAAACAATTTACTATAAAATGTCAGTTTCAAATAAGATTTATGGGAAATTATAAAGTGAATACAGAGTACTTTACAATAAAATCCAGGATAAAATTAACTGTAGGTTGAATATGTATCAAAAGGTATGGATGACTTATATTTTGGAGATCTGATGGGTTCAAGGGCACTTTTTTACAGGCACGACATATTTAGTGAAACCCTATCTGTAAATCTAGCACCAATGATTGTTTCTTCTTGCTGAAATACAGAAATAATTTATCTGAAATGCATGAGTGCTATGAAGAGTTTGATTTCTTCATAAAGATTCTTTTATAAGTTGGGCCAGTCTCTGAAAGGCCTAAAATAGAACAGAGAAAAGAATTAAGAAAATTAGGATGCCATTTAAGAAAAGTCTGTCATAACTTTAAAAATTCAAACAAAGAGAGTCCATCTTTCGGTTGAGACCAGACAACGTAAGGTCAGGCTTAACCTCAGCTTTATCTGAGTCAGACGCCATCATGTCCACTAATATATGAAGCTGGAAGCATAGCACAGTCCCAGAAATTTTTAAAAATTCTTATTCCCTCAAGATCACCTTTTTCTGACATAACACAAATTGGTTTTTGTGTATACCCCCTCACTTGCATATGCCTTCTGTATAGTTTCAATTGTCCAACTCCATTCACATATAACTTATGAAAAGCATATTTAATGATGTGAGAAAGCAAGTACATCAAGAGCACACCCAGAGACACCCCATCTCCAAGGACATGTATACGCTCTTCTCGCGGTTCCTGGGTCTCAGTGTATGGCTCTTCTGTGGGTTCCCAACACACCAGTCAATGCCTAGGAACTTGCTTCCTGTTATCTTGGTTGAAGATGGACTTTGTGATTAATCAATTAACTCTAATCATTAATATTATTTTATTTGACCTTTGCTGAATTTTTCCTTCAGAGATAGAGAGTGATGACTTAATGAATTTATACTTTTGGCTCATGTTAATTCCATGAAGGAGTGAAAGAGTTTCTCTTTGCAACATGTTGATAATCTGCAAACAATGTTGAACAGGTCTGAAAACTTCATGAAGACAATAAAAATTCAACTGCAACTTGCTCTCATCATTTTTCTAAAGAAGTTTGGCAATTTCTTTGAATGGTAACTTATGACTTTCCAATTATTCTCGCTTTTCAGAAAACAAGGAAGACAACAAATAATGCTGTAACTCACAAAATGAACACAAAAAATAAACTGATATCTAGTGTTTCTCTAAAGACAATATGGTACTCACCAAGTCCATCTGTTCTGGAGAAGCTGAAGAGAAGGATGCTCTGAAGTAGGGGCAAGGAGCTGAACTATCAATGTAGAAACCACATCCCGGAAGCATGAATATCTGAGAGAGTTTTTGGAAAATGGGTGATATTCCATTAAAGGGACAATAAAAATAAAGGAAAATCTAACCTGAGTGGGGGAAGACTTTTTAAGTTTAAAAGCAATTGAAGAAATCACAAGAGAAAAATAAATTTGTATTAAAATTCTGCATGTCTGACAATAAACAAAACTAAAAGCATAGAAACTGGAAAAGTATATAAATATTTAATGTAACTAGAAAAGTGAAATAAATCCAAACCTCTTTTTAAGGTATCAAATTTGGAGGTGACCTTTAAGCTGGGACTTGAAAGATAAGTAGATGTTGGTCAAGCAAAAAGTAAGGGAAGAGTCCTTCAGGGAGAATATATAGAGTGTGGAAGCCCCGAGTGGAAAGAAAATTGATCAAAGAGGTGGTAACACTTAATACATAGAATGATGGAATAAAAGTGTCAAGTAATTGTGTCCAAATGGTGGGACACCTGTTTTACTTGGTGACCTCTGTGGCTGACAGCTCACTGCCCTAAACCACATGTCCGCTGCTTCCTGGCCATGAAAACACTGTTCCCAGCCTCTTTCTAGATGCCTGTGGCTGAGTGCTTGAATCCCAGCCAGGAGAGGGGACGTCTTGGTGCTCTTTCTCAGCCTGTCCCCTGAACATCTCCCTGTGTGACCCACCATGCCCTCTGCAGTGTGTAGTCATCATGGATCTGTGTGTTGAAAAATGCAGAGCAAGAAGGTGGCATGAACCCAGGTCTCTGACTCATGGCAGGAGCAGAGGAGCCTGCAGACCATGTCTTTGAAAATTGCTCCTGAGTTAGAAATAAAATCTTTGATATGGTTGTCTAGTACAATCATGACATTCAAAGTTTCAAGTAACTGCTTGTTGTTCCATGGTGTAAATGGGGGCCCTCTGCTGAAGTTAGATGAGGTGGGAATGAAATGATCTGGGGCATTCTGGGGAGAAGATTTCAAGGCAGAAGATGAGTTCTGTGTCTTGATTAATGTGCTAACTCACTTCAGTCGTGTCTGACTCTGTGTGACCCCATAGACAGTAGCCCACCAGGCTCCTCTGTCCGTGGGATTCTCCAGGCAAGAACACTGGAGTGGGTTGTCATGCCCTCCTACAAGGGATCTTCCTGACCCAGGGACCACACCCATGTCTCCTGCAGGTTCTTTACCACTAGTGCCTCCTGGGAAGCATCTAGAATGAAAACCATAATATCTCTCAATATTGTGGGACTCTTTTGGAATGTGCCAGAAGCAAATTTCTATAGAGAAGGAGGAAGTGGTAGTAATTTCCTTCCAATATGGTCAAAATCTAGACTAAGAGAATGGTTTTAAAGTTGGTGCTTATTTAGAAAAGTTAAAAGTACATGCAACAGGGAATATGGAATAAATGAAGGAGACTGAAAAAACTATAATAAAATATGAAGTCTGTGTCCTTAGCTCCTAGCTCAGGGATACACACAAATAGCCATTCATCAAATGTTCCAGATGATTATGGCATTGATAAGAAAGCAAACAAAATGTTATAAAATTGGATTATTATACTAAAATGCACTTCTTTGGGTCATGTAAGTATTTATTAAGCATTTTACTATGTGCTGTCATTATTAGCATTAAAAAATTCATAAAGCATGAGTCTTGTGCTCAGGTACAACAGTTAGAGAAGGAGAATGATTTTCCCAGGGGAGTGGATTTGGTCTCAGGTCCAGTCAGTCAGTTCCCAGCTCTGACCTCTAGACTGCCTCATCTCTTATGCTCTAGAGCATGGGAGTTGGCCAATATCAACAGTCTATTCTTTTGTACTCACTGCTTCAAGAAAAAAGGTATACTAGAAGCAGATCTCTGGGTGTTTAGAGGAGAGTGACAAATACGATAAAGGAATTAATAGAGAAAGGATAATTTATTTGGTAAATTGGAAAGCCATATAAAAATGTTTAGATTTCTCAGTGTAATCAATGCCCCTGAATGAGAGGTGACGTATATCTAAGTATACTTATGATTTAAGTATAAAAGGAGAGAAAAACCCAGAAGAAACCCTTGCAGGATAATTTTAAGTAAAAAAGCAGGATATAAACTTTTTTGTGTAATTTTAATCATTTAAAACAATTGCATAGCCATATTAAAAAATTTATTAAAAAATGTGGATCACCCACAAATGCATAAGAAGATGCTCAACATCACTAATCATCAGAGAAATGCAAAGAAAAACCACAATGAGATATCACCTCACACCTGTCAGAATGGCTATAAACAAAAAGAACACAAATAACAAGTGTTGGCAAGGATGTGGAGAAAAGGGAACCCTCATGTACTGTTGGTGGAAAAGTAAATTGGTGCAGCCACTATGGAAAACAATACTGAGGTTCCTCAAAAAATTAAAAATAGAGCTACCATATGATCCAGCAATTCCAATCCAATCATATGTCTGGAAAAATCAAAAACACTAATTTGAAAAGATACATGCACCCCAATATTATTTACAGTACACAAGATAAAGGAACAACCTGATGCTGCTAAGTCGCTTCAGTTGTGTCCGACTCTGTGCGACCCCATAGATGGAAGCCCACCAGGCTCCCCCGTCCCTGGGATTCTCAAGGCAAGAACACTGGAGTGGGTTGCCATTTCCTTCTCCAATGCATGAAAGAGAAGAGTGAAAGTGAAGTCGCTCAGTCGTGTCCGACTCTTTGTGACCCCATGGACTGCAGCCTACCAGGTTCCTCCGGCCATGGGATTTTCCAGGCAAGAGTACTGGAGTGGGGTGCCATTGCCTTCTCCGAGGAACAACCTAGTGTTCATCAAACATGAATGAATAAAGATGTGGCACACATATACACTGGCACTCAGAAGAAAACAAAGTTCTGCCATTTGTGACAACACGAATGGACTTGGAGGGTATCATGCCTAGTGAAGTAATTCAGAAGAAGAGAAATACCATGCAATCACTCATATGCAGAATCTAAAAAAGAAATACAACAGCGAGAAACAGACCCATACCTATAGAGAACAAACTCGTGTTTACCATTGGGAAGAGAGAAGCAGGGAGGGGCAATATAGAAGTAGAAGAATAAGATGTACAAACTACTGTGTATTTTATACTGTGTATAAAATAAATAAGATATAGGGATATATTATACAGCATAGGGAATATAGACAATATTTTATAGTAACTTAAATGAAGTCTAACCTTCAAAAATTTTGAATCAATATGGTGTACACCTGAAACTAACGTAATATTGTAAATCAACTATACTTTAAAATATAATTTCATAGCCAAAATACTAGGTATACACAAACTCTTCAAGAAAATATATCACAGATGGTAATAAAATATGGGTGGTAAAACTATGGGCTATTTAAAATTTTTCATTATGCTTTAATTAAGTATGACGCTACAGTGAATATGTTTGACTTTCATAGTCAGAAAAAAAATCTTTCTACTTTAAATGTTGTAATGGCCAATACTTAGCATTTACGATGTTCCAAGCATTAGTTTAAGTGTTTTCTCCACGTTGATGCCTGTCATCATCATAGCAACTCTAAGAGGGACAGTTCAGTTCAGTCGCTCAGTCGTGTCCGACTCTTTGCAACCCCATGAATCACAGCACGCCAGGCCTCCCTGTACATCACCAACTCCCGGAGTTCACTCAAACTCACCTCCATCGAGTTGGTGATGCCATTCAGCCATCTCATTCTCTGTCGTCCCCTTCTCCTCCTGCCCCCAATCCCTCCCAGCATCAGAGTCTTTTCCAGTGAGTCAACTTGTCGCATGAGGTGGCCAAAGTATTGGCGCTTCAGCTTTAGCATCAGTCCTTCCAGTGAACACCCAGGACTCATCTCCTTTAGAATGGACTGGTTGGATCTCCTTGCAGTACAAGGGACTCTCAAGAGTCTTCTCCAACACCACAATTCAAAAGCATCAATTCTTCAGCAATCAGCTTTCTTCAGAGTCCAACTCTCACATCCATACATGACCACTGGAAAAACCATAGGCTTGACTAGATGGAGCTTGGTTGGCAAAGTAATGTCTCTGCTTTTTAATATGCTATCTAAGTTGGTCATAACTTTTCTTCCAAGGAGTAAGCTTCTTTTAATTTCATGGCTGCAATCAGCATCCGCAGTGATTTTGGAGCCCCCAAAAATGAAGTCTGACGCTGTTTCCACTGTTTCCCCATCTATCAGATGCCATGATCTTAGTTTTCTGAATGTTGAGCTTTAAGCCAACTTTTTCACTCTCCTCTTTCACTTTCAAGAGGCTTTTTAGTTCCTCTTCACTTTCTGCCATCAGGGTGGTGTCATCTGCATATCTGAGGTTATTGATATTTCTCCCGGCAATCTTGATTCCAGCTTGTATTTCTTCCAGCCCAGCGTTCCTCATGATGTACTCTGCATAGAAGTTAAATAAGCAGGGTGACAATATACAACCTCGACGTACTCCTTTTCCTATTTGGAACCAGTCTGTTGTTCCATGTCCAGTTCTAACTGTTGCTTCCTGACCTGCATACAGGTTTCTCAAGAGGCAGGTCAGGTGGTCTGGTATTCCCATCTCTTGAAGAATTTTCCACAGTGTGTTGTGATTCACACAGTCAAAGGCTTTGGCATACTCAATGAAGCAGAAATAGATGTTTTTCTGGAACTCTCTTGCTTTTTCCATGATCCAGCGGATGTTGGCAATTTGATGAGGGACAGAGACCTATTATCTGCATCTACCAGATGAGACTTGGTGAGGGCACCTCACCAAGCACCACATATCAGGGCAGGGCTGGAGCTGGGGTTCACTCCTAAGGAGGACTGTGGCTCCAGAGACTGTGCTCTTAGCCACTAGGGTAACCAGTAGCTGAGCTGAAAGACTGTATTTCCCCTAGTTTAGACCAGGAGACTAATTCTGTAACCCCAAATCTATCATGATCTCAGGACTTCCCTGATGGTCCCATGGCTCAGACTTTGCAGAGGCTCTAGGTTTGATCTCTGGTTGGGGAACTAGATTACACATGCCACAGTGAAGTTTTTAATGCTGAAACTAAGACTGGTGCAGCCAAGTAAATAAGTAAATATTAAAAAACAGCCCCCCCAATCTATTATGATCTTAATAATAAGATATCGTAACTGATACACAAAACCATCCTTGAGCTGGTGGGCAGCGACAAACATCTCTCACTGTTTTTGTTAAGATATTACCTTATAGAAAAAGTATAGCTTCCTCCCTCACCCCGTTTTACCTCTTTCTTAAAGGCTTTTTCTTCAATCAACTTTCTTACATCATGAATGCCCTTAATTTTAACCCATAGAAACATTCCTGCAGTAGGAACATGCCATTCTGCCAAACCTACAAAGAGAAGAAGAGAAAAAATATTTCCTAAGGCCAATGTTGATGATGTCAACTATATTGCTTCAATGACGTACTGCAGTAACTGTAAACTAGTATTTCCAAAAACGTTCCCTTGCGGATAGCATTTTTAAAAAAACAGTTTTATGAGTCCAGAAAATGAGTTTTACAGTTTTATTTCAAAAAGCAAGGGGAACGTTTGAAAGGGAGAGAGGGCACTCATGTATATTTAAGATTTTAGTGGGTCTCAGGGCCATTCAGGAACTCCAGTGTCATGCCCACCTCCCTTCCTTAGAGCTGCCCCTAAGACACGCTTTTAATTTTAGGAGAGGATTCCTCAACTCTTTCTAGAGTCTTCTAGTGTTTCAATAAATCCTATCATTTATATAGTTGTTCAGAAGTCCAATGAATTTTTTTCTTAATCAGAATGTATTAATAATTAAGAAGTATGGGCTTCCCAGGTAGCTCAGTGATAAAGAATCCATCTGTCAATGCAGGAGATGCAAATTCGATTTCTTGGGTTGGGAAGATCCCCTGGAGAAGGAAATAGCAACCACTGCCAGTATTCTTGCCTGGGAAATCCCATGTCCATGGAGTACCAAAGAGTTGAACATGACTTAGCAACTCAGCATGCAAGCACAATTAAGAAGTACTTAAAATTTAGGAAATTTATTTTTGGGGGGCTCCAAAATCACTGCGGATGCTGATTGCAGCCATGAAATTAAAAGACGCTTACTCCTTGGAAGGAAAGTTATGACCAACCTAGACAGCATATTAAAAAGCAGAGACATTACTTTGCCAATAAAGGTCCGCCTAGTCAAGGCTATGGTTTTTCCAGTGGTCATGTATGGATGTGAGAGTTGGACTGTGAAGAAAGCTTATCGCTGAAGAATTGATGCTTTTGAATTGTGGTGTTGGAGAAGACTCTTGAGAGTCCCTTTTACTGCAAGGAGATCCAACCAGTCCATTCTAAAGGAGATGAGTCCTGGGTGTTCATTGGAAGGACTGATGCTAAAGCTGAAACTCCAATACTTTGGCCACCTCATGTGAAGAGTTGACTCACTGGAAAAGACTGATGCTGGGAGGGATTGGGGGCAGGAGGAGAAGGGGACGACAGAGAATGAGATGGCTGGATGGCATCACCGACTCGATGGACATGAGTTTGAGTAAACTCTGGGAGTTGGTGATGGACAGGGAAGTCTGGTGGGCTGTGATTCATGGGGTCCCAAAGAGTTGGACACCACTGAGCGACTGAATTGAACTGAAAATTCAGGAATTCTGTATATTTGTAGGCTTTGTTTCATTGAATGTAAGCATAGAGAAACCAAGAGGGAACAAGAGTTACTTTGATTTTAGTCATTACTCTTTAGGAAAAAGAAAAAAAAAAAACATGGATGAGGATTAAAACCTTTTTTTCAACACGATAGAAGTGATACAATAGTACTGTTATCATAAAGATAAGACTTCACAGGGAAGCAGATATGATGGAAACAACAAATTGATACGTTGTATTTACTATTATTCTTGCCAAAGGCATTTTCAGTGGTATAATTAAAGTCATGCAATTCATTTTACTTTCTTCGTTAATAGACAACTAAATCTAAACCATTCTGAAATCAGATTAGTGATAGAAAATATTAGATAAATGAAGTTAATAATTACAAGGCAAATCATCTGTAATGAGAAATCCACCTTAGGTTGCATTTAGTTTGTACTATAGTACTATTTTTTCTTTACAGAGTCTGGTTAGAAAAGGAATATATTGCTTATGTCACAATTCCTCTTCTATTTGGAGCAAAATTTTGAAAACCTTTCAATACAGATGTTGGCTTTAAGTAGGTTATTCCTGGTTGATTGTTAGCCTAATTGATCTTTTTATCTTAAAACCACCGACCCTTTGCTGAAGTCAGGTATAGACTTCATATATAGAAATATGTAGAGTTGTGTCAAGGTTTGTGCTGTTGTTCAGTCGCTCAGTTGTGTCTGTGTCTTTGTGACCCCATGGACTGCAGCAAGCCAGGCTTTTCTGTCCTTCACTATCTTTCAGAATTTGCTCAGACTCGTGTCCATTGAGTAGATGATGCCATCCAACCATCTCATCCTCTGTCGTCCCCTGCTCCTCCTGCCTTCAATCTTTCCCAGCATCAGGGTCTTTTCTATTGAGTCATTTCTTCGCATCCCTTGGCCAAAGTATTGGAGTTTCAGCTTCATCATCAGTCCTTCCAATGAATATTCAGGACTGATTTCCTTTAGGATGGACTGGTTGGATCTCCTTGCAGTCCAAGGGACTCTCAATGGTCTTTTACAACACCACAGATCAAAAGCGTCAATTCTTCAGTGCTCAGATTTATTTATGGTCCATTACATCCATACACGACTACTGGAAAAACCATTCAGTTCAGTCGCTCAGTCATGTCCGACTCTGTGACCCCATGAATTGCAGCATGCCAGGCCTCCCTGTCCATAACCAACTCTAGGAGTTTACCTAAACTCATGTCCATCGAGTCGGTGATGCCATCCAGCCATCTCATCCTCTGTTGTCCCCTTCTCCTCCTGCCCCCAATCCCTCCCAGCATCAGGGTCTTTTCCAATGAGTCAACTCTTCACATGAGGTGGCCAAAGTATTGGAGTTTCAGCTTTAGAATCAGTCCCTCCAATGAATATTCAGGACTGATCTCCTTTAGAATGGACTGTTGGATCTCCTTGCAGTCCAAGGGACTCTCAAGAGTCTTCTCCAACACCACAGTTCAAAAGCATCAATTCTTCGTTGCTCAGCTTTCTTCACAGTCCAACTCTCATATCCATACATGACCACTGGAAAAACCAACCATAGCCTTGACCAGACAGACCTTTGTTGGCAAAGTAATGTCTCTGCTTTTTAATATGCTGGCTAGGTTGGTCATAACTTTGCTTCCAAGAAGTAAGTGTCTTTTAATTTCATGGCTGCAATCAGCATCAGCAGTGATTTTGGAGCCCCCAAATATAAAGTCTGACACTGTTTCCACTGTTTCCCCATCTATTTCCCATGAAGTGATGGGACCAGATGACATGATCTTAGTTTTCTGAATGATGAGCTTTAAGCCAACTTTTTCACTGTCCTCTTTCACTTTCATCAAGAGGCTTTTTAGTTCCTCTTCACTTTCTGCCATAAGGGTGGTGTCATCTGCATATGTGAGGTTATTGATATTTCTCCTAGCAATCTTGATACCAGCTTGTGCTTCTTCCAGCCCAGTGTTCCTCATGATGTACTCTGCATATAAGTGAAATAAGCAGGGTGACAATATACAGCCTTGACATACTCCTTTTCCTATCTGGAACCAGTCTGTTGTTCCATGTCCAGTTCTAACTGTTGTTTCCTGACCTGGATACAGGTTTCTCAAGAGGCAGGTCAGGGGGTCTGGTATTCCCACCTCTTTCAGAATTTTCCACAGTTTATCGTGATCCACACAGTCAAAGGCTTTGGCATAGTCAATAAAGCAGATGTTTTTCTGGAACTCTCTTGCTTTTTCCATGATCCAGCGGATGTTGGCAATTTGATCTCTGGTTCCTCTGCCTTTTCTAAAACCAGCTTGAACATCTGGAAGTTCACGGTTCACATATTGCTGAAGCCTGGCTTGGAGAATTTTGATCATGACTTTACTAGCGTGTGAGATTAGTGCAATTGTGCAGTAGTTTGAGCATCTTTGGCACTGCCTTTCTTTGGGATTGGAATGAAAACTGACCTTTTCCAGTCCTGTGGAAGAGCTATGGAAAAACCATAGCTTTGACTAAATGGACCTTTCTTAGCAAAGTGAAGTCTGGTTTTTCATATGCTGTCCAGCTTTGTCAAAGTGAGGTTTGTCATAACTTTTCTTCCAACGAGCAAGCATCTTTTAATTTTATAGCTGCATTCACCACCCACAGTGATTTTGCAACCCAAGAAAATAAAGTCTGTCACTGTTTTCATTCTTTTCCCGTCTATTTGTCATGAAGTGATGGGACAAGATACCATGATCTTAGTTTTCTGAATGTTGAGTTTTAAGCCAGCTTGTCCATTCTCCTCTTTCACCTTCATGAAGAGGCTTTTTAGTTCTTGACTTTCTTCCATTAAGGTGGCATCATCTGCTGCGGTTATTGATATTACTCCTGGCAATCTTGATTCCAGCTTGTGCCTTATCCAGTCCAGCATTTCTCATGATGTACTCTGCATATAAGTTAAATAAGCAGGGTGACAATACACAGCCTTTACATACTCCTTTTCCAATTTTGAAACAGTCCGTTATTCCATGTCTGGTTCTAACTGTTGCTTCTTGACATGCCTAAAGGTTTATCAGGAGGCAGGTAAGGTGGTCTGGTATTCCCATCTCTTTAAGAATTTTCCACAGTTTGTTGTGATCCACAGAGTCAAAGACGTTAGCATAGTCAGTGAAGGAAAAGTATATGTTTTTCTGCAATTCCCTTGCTTTTTCTATGATCCAGTGGATGTTGGCAATTTGATCTCTGGTTCCTCTGCCTTTTCTAAATTCAGCTTGCACATCTGGAAGTTCTTGGTTCATGCACTGCTGAAGGCTAGCTGAAGGATTTTGAGCATTACCTTGCTATCATGTGAAATGAGCAAAATTGTGTGGTAGTTTGAACATCCTGTGGCATTGCCTCTCTTTGGGATTGGAATGAAAACTGACCTTTTCCAGTCCTGTGGCCACTGCTGAGTTTTCCAAATTTGCTGGCATATTGAGTGCAGCACTTTAACGGCATCATCTTTTAGGATTTGAAATAGCTTGGCTGGAATTCTATCACCACTACTACTTTGTTCATAGTGATTTTTCCTAAGGTCCACTTGTCTTCACATTCCAGGATGTCTGACTCTAGGTTAGTGACCACACCATAGTGGTTATCCAGGTGATTAAGACCTTTTTTGTAAAGTTCATACCACCTCTTATCAATTTCTTCTGCTTCTGTTAGGTTTTTACCATTTCTGTCCTTTATTGTGCCCATCTTTGCATGAAATGTTCCTTTGTTATCTCTAATTTTCTTGAAGAGTCTTTGTCATTCTAATGTTTTCCTTTATTTCTTTGTGTTATTACTACTAAGATTATTCATAGGGTAACGTTTTCTTGTCAAGAATACTTCTGGACCCTGTTTCCTTCCCCAGGATTATTAACAATACTCTGTGGTATCATTCACTCATACAAGGACTACTGCTCATCCCAGGATAGGATGTATGTTCCACTCACCACTTAACCACTTGTCTGCTGCTGCCAGCAATGCATCCCTCTGTTTCCGGTAGAAATCAATAACCCTAGAGGAAGAAAACAATGAAAAATATGTGTTTGCTATACTGATTGCAGAAACCAAAAGGCTCTGAAGGTCCAGTCTACAAGAATCTATTTTATATCGTGATGAAGATATTGAATTCTTGATGAGGGAATAGACCATATTTCTTTGACCTGTGCAGTGGTAAACTTCCTACTTTGTGGTTTTTCCATTATTTTGGAATAATTAAAAAATGAAAATTAATATCATGAAGTCCATTTCTATGTAAAGTATGAAACCTCAAGTACAGTACCTGTCTATGTGAGCCAGGAAGCCCTCTTCTCCCCATTGGTATAGAAGCTGTGATACCAGGAGCTAAAAGGCATGAGACAGTAACAAGGTTCATACTCTAAATGTGTTTTTGCCAAAAATGAAAGCAAATCACTCTTGACTATGTGCAAACCATCCTAAAAAAGATGCACCCAGCTGCACCAAGCTTTGTAGGGCCAGTGACTTATAACAATGTTTATTAACAACAGTGACAACAATAATATTAAAAATAACAAACGTTTACATGGTTTTCACTATGTGTCAGAAACTGCTGTACCATGTGAATATATTAATATTTCAGATCAGTTGGTCTTTGTGATACCCTTATTAGGCAGATCATTGTCTCCACTCTACTGAGGAAGAGACTGAAGCACGAGGTGAGCCTTCCTGAGGTCACAGCTCATCACAGAGCCTGGACTCAAATCAGACTGTCCAGTCCCAGATCTATCCAATAAATGCTGCCATGGATGGCCTAAGTATAAAAACACATACAGCTGATGCATAAAGTTTTACAATATTTCCAGATTTTTTATCCAGAATAGATGTTCTAAATGTTATAAATGGATAGTGAAATTTGATTGATAACAGATATAGAAAATATGGAAAAAGTCCACAAGGTGATAAAACATGTGGGTATCTATATTTTGTGGAATATATAATATCAAACAAATGTCCATTTTACATAAACTACCCTTTTGGCTTTCATAGGTAGCAGTTCTGACTTTAAGGTTTGATTTTCAAGGTTGCCTTAGGGATGGGTCCAATCATTTCTCAAAGCTTGTGAAGAAATTTATACAATCTCCAAAAATAATTTTACTGTCTTTTGATTTAAATACACTCCAGCTGGTGTCTATAGGGAGGTTAGCACATGGGCAGTGCAGGCAGATATCTGGCCACTAGCAGGTTTGGATCCCTTGCTCTTAGACTCCAGGACAATGGAGCTAACTGTGTGTTACTTCACCAAAGCCCTTCCGTCCTGTTGAGTCTAACACTGTTTTTATGGGGTTCCTGGGCTAGATGCCAGGACACAAGATGAATAAGATCTCTGACTCTCAAGGGGCTTGGTCTACACTTGAAACAGCATCAGGTCCATTCACATCTTTTGCCTTTTAGAGCAAATATGTGCTATCTAGCTAGTCCATGTGGAGCTAGAAATGCAGTCACTGATATCTCTCGGGGACACCTCACTCTGACTTATTTGCCAACATCTATTTCTTTTATGATCTGATTCAAAAAATTCATATTTCATAAACTGTCCTTACCTGAGCAAAAGTGCTTGGGTGCATTGTTGAAACTTGTATGTGTAAAACAATTCTCTCAATCAAGGGCTTTGGACCAGTTATAAACCCTATTCTCAACCTGCTCAAAACGAAAAGGCACATTAACAATCGTACATTATCAATTAATACCAAGTTACTGATTTCGTGACAGTTAACACTTCTAGTAAAACTATTTCTTATTTAAAGTACACATTTAAACTTAATTGTACACTTAAAATAGAATGCATATCTGACGAGAAATTTTAAAATTCTTCTGTACATGCACCCAAACATGACCAGTCCTCTTACAGGTATAGCTTAATGGTCAAGGATCTTTGACCAGTGGGGATGGATTGGGAGAAAATCTGTTAGTAATAATCAAACAGATGTGTTAAGGTGAGTGTATCTTAAGTGAGAAGCATCTTAAACATCTTAAGTGAGAAGAACTGTCTGCACTAAATATGCTGAGCGGCAGCCCCTGTCACCTTTATCTGCAGCTTGAAGGCAGAGCCAAGGCCTTACCCTGAGGACAGGACTTTGGAAAAAGAGTCAGCTCGGATGACACGCCCATCCACGTCCATGGAGAGAAATGTAGGTGCCCAGGGCTTGAAATGGAAGATAAATACAGTATTTATATCTGTTAGAGGCTGTATCCCTACTTTGTGCAGAGAGTGGGGAAACTTCACATAGGACCTCCTTGTCCCAAGGCTTGAGATCCAGGATGAACAGTTTTCCAGGAAGGAGTCCAGGAAAACTAGTTTGGAAAAGACCACAACAAAGAGGGTCATAAGCATGCAGGGCTGTTTAGAAAGGGAATGCTGACCCTTAGAACAGCTAGAAACCCTGAAAAAGTATAAATGAAGATGAGCCATGTAGTCAGCTTGCAATGCTGAACCTTCCACACTTATGTCAAAGTAGAGGCCCACAGGGAAGGGGGCCATGGTCGTGTTTAGGGTGGGTGGCAGGCAGACATGATTGTCAGCAAATAGATAAAAAGCCAAGAGTTGTGCTTCTTTTCAGTAGATTTGTAGTGGGGGCTGAATCCATGTGTCTGTTCTTTGCAGCCCTGAGAGCAATTCTAGTGTTAGATTTTGAGGAACCGGGCGTTGGAGTCTGTGCCACTGCTGTTGTCTCCTGGGAACGATGCTCGGGGACAGGGTGCACATGGACACTGGGGAAGGATCTAGAAGCCCTTTATGGTGCAGGTGCATTCCCGTCCCTATGCGACAGGGATGGCATGCAGGGAGCATGATGCTAGGAACGCCCCCCTCTGCTCACAGTTACATCACTGACTGAGCACAGGCCTCCGCCTTCTCTCTGAACACAGCTCCCAAGTCCTGCAGCCCATCAGCCTCCCCTGAGAGACTGAGGCTGACACCCCAGGAGACACCCACTCCACATCCCTGGTACAATGTTTAAGAAGCTACCATCTGGATTTGGAGTCAAAAGGACCCATGTCTTCCTCCATGTGCCTGGCACAGAGCCAGCCACTGTTCTAAAAGTAGGGAATTTCTGGAATAAGCAGTAATACCACAGATGAAAATATTCAGCAGCCAGGCTAATATCCGATCAGGTGCATTAACAACACCTCATCTTCTGATTGTGGGCTGAGTTGACACCATCACTTACCTGGTTGAACTGCATAAAATAGTAAGGATCATCTTCTATGATGAGGAAGTCATATTGTCTTGCGAGCTAAAACACGTTAAATAAAGTAAGAGTAAAGTTAAAGTTAAGAGCTAAGATGAAAATCACTTGGAATCAGTCAGAGTTCTTTGTACTCATCCAGTCACTCATTCATTCGTCCCAGCAGCTGCTGAGTCCCCGCTGTCCTAGGAGGGCGAACCAGCCCTAAAGGCTCTGTCCGCACAGAACTTACATTCTCGTGGTAAAGACAGAACCTGAGCTCCTAGATAGTGACCAGTGCAGGATTAGGTGGGAGGTTCTGAGGGCCCGGCAGGTGGTTGAAGAGGCTGATGTTTGAGAGAGAGAGAGAGAGAGACAGGGAAGCTCCAGGGGAGCTCAGGCTGACTGGAAGGATCAGTTTTGCAGATGCTGGGGGAGAAGATGTTTAGACTGAGAGAGCAGAGAGCAGTGGCCCTGGAGTCAGAAAATACTAGGTGTGTTTTAGGGATAGAAGTTTCTAGAAGGCATAGATGTTTAAGGGACAGAAGGAAGGATATGAGAGACCCTAAGCTTACACAGAGGCCCAGGTTCCATCATTGCATGCGGCAGGTGAGGGACTTTTATTTTCCGTGTTGGTGGGGAAGCGGATTGAGGAGGGGCTGTCGATCCACACTTGCCTAGGAAGGGTTTCAGTGACTGGTGGTGGGGCCGGCGCTGGGGGATGGGTGTGTGTGTGTGGGGAGGAGCTTCACCAAGGAGTCCCAGGGTCAGGGGGGGAGGGTGGCTGAGGTGGGTTTGGGTAATGTGGCTGGTGGGGGCCACGGGATGGATTGGAGGTGGGAGATGAGGGGCAGACAGAAAAAAGGGTGTAAGAGGTGAGTGTACATCACAGCAAGAAAAGCATCTCTTTCAGTGAAAATATCAATTAAAGGGGAAGGACTATATCATCATCAACCAGACTGTAGTAATTTCTTTCTTGTGTTTAAATTTGTGGCGACCCTGGCATAGATGGCTTCTTTTTATTAAAAATCATCTTCCTTGACAGGAAGAGGCTAAGCAGAGAAGGAATTTGGGAGCACTCTTCTAAAGAGTCAGAAGGAAACAAGAACACACGCACATAACACCTTCTTGAAAATACCTCATAGATTTCCCTTTTGCGCTCAGCTGTTAATGAGTTCCCAGCAGGGTTGTTGCCATTTGGGACAGTGTAAAGAAATTTGGGGGTGTTTTTCTCGGGGTCCTTTGAATCTTCTGGTTTCCATTTGGAAAGTATTTCTCTGAGGGAGTCTGGAATAATCCCGTGCTCATCACTGGAAATATTAATCATGTTGCAGCCCAGGGGTTGCAGCTGTCAAATACACAGAGAAAAGTAAATCTAAGATTGAGACATGATTACAAAATATCCGTGTCAAGGGTTCTTACACTAAGGAGAATGTTACCATTTACACCCTTAAATGCAAACCTTCCCTCAGCTCTATGCCCACACTGCATTATCTTCACAATTATGATTAGAACTGGTTCATAAAATAGGTGTTTATTAGAGAATGATTTTGAGAAAGGAAATCAATCTTAGAAAGCACCTGTGATGCTAATACATAAAAAGTTATAAGCAGAGGTGATACTCAGAATATTGGACAAGTGGTGTAGCCTGGGGGCAACAGACACAGAGCAGGGTGGGATGGGGCCCTGGAGACCCCCTGCCATGCCAGCATTAGCGCTGCACTGTGGGGGCTCAGGGCGGCCTCAGGAGAGGGGTCGGGGGGCCAGGGTGGTGCTGGGGCACCAAGGAGCATCAGGGCCATGGCTCCGCAAGGGGTGTGCAAGTATTTCAATACTGTACCGACTGCAGAGGCTGAAGTCAAAAGTAGTGGCCTTGTTCACATACATAGTTTTATAGAAGTCTTGCACATGGAACTTCAGCCTAATCCCTCAGAGTCTGGCACAGATCTCTGTTTGGGCATGTGACAGTGCGTGTGCATCCAGCTATTTACATGGGTGCAAGTTTTATATGTACAGTTTAGGAACGTAAAGAATAATCAGTCTCCAATCATGAAGAAAAGGGAATTATTTTATTTTGGTTTTTAAAGTTGTGGTAAAATATGTATTACTAAAAACTGTGCCTTTCTAAAGTGTGTGATTCAGTGGCAATAACTGTGTTCACAATGTGTGCATCTCATGACACTATCAATTCCAGAATCATTTCATCACTCCAAACAGAAACCCTATACCCACTAAGCAACAGCTCCCCATTTTCCCCTCCCCAGTCCGTGGTCACCTCTAATCAACTTCTGGTGTCTATGAATTTGCTTGTTTTATATATTTTGTATAAGGGGAATCATACAATATTTGTTCTTTTGTGTCTGGCTGCTTTCTTTGAGCGCCTGTAGTGATGGGCCTGCTTTATTCTTCAGAGAGTGGGTAAGACTGATGGTTAGAAAGTTGGTACACTGAGTTGAAATTGCTTCCACACTTTGGTTCCAGTTCTGCCAAATCTAACTCCTCTGTGACACGGCTAACTTTAATGGGGTTGAGGACAATCCTCATGTCCCCATGGATCTCCTCTTTCTGCGGAGAAGAGGATGGTTCCTAAAAGCATTCGACGTATGGTCTCATTTCCAATTCTTTGTGACTTTGGTTGCTTCTCTGACTGTGTTCACATCAACCCCAAAGTACTGTGTCCCAGACAGTGCTGAGTTCTGACCAGGGCCCAGCAGAGCAGGTGATCCATCTCCTTTTTCTGGGTCTAGAGTTTAATAATAAACACAAGTATGAAAGTCCTGGTCATACTGATAGCTTTAGTTATATTACACTGACATATGATTTGTCTTAGACATATGATTATAGACAGTAATGGAAAATGTCTTTGTACATTAAGAGGCATTTCAAGTGAAAAACTAAGAAAATGGGACATGATTTTGCCTGACTGAATATTAGCACATCTACATTTAGATTTTGTCCAAAGAAATGTATAAATCAGAGGGTATGTTTAGCATAGTTTCCTTATACTAAAACTTCTCTTCTTTACGAAAAAAAGATGCTATTGTATTTTTCAGTGGGCAGATAATTTTAAAGGCGCAGTGCTTTCTCCTTATTTACTGTAAAAAAGAGTTGCCTTTTGTAAGAATATGTACTCACAGCATGAATTGTTCCTGAATAAATAGGTTCATTAACAAGGATGTTATCTCCAGGATTAACGATCATTTCAAACACCTAACAAGAGAAGCACAGGTCAGCTTGGAGAGTATGATTTACATTCATAGAACCCCCCACAACTTTATTTTGAGCTCACTAGGGTTCCAGAGTAGGAGTTGGCAAGTTTTCCATAAATGCCAGATGGAACGTGTTCTGTGGGCCCCGGTGTCTGCATTGCCACCACCCATCTCTGCCTCGTGGTGAGAACGCAGCCATAGACAGCGTGTAAGCTGAGTTCCACTGAAGCTCTACGTATACAATCAGACAAGGGTCGGTTTTGTTCTCAACTTCTACACTGAAAAATAACAGAACTGATTTGGATCCTAAACACATTTACGCTTTCTTTGAGAAGTTGGACTCTGTTTAAGCCGGGCCTGTGTAATGGATGGAGAGAAGGTGGAGGTTATACGGGATGGTTTGACCCTCATGAAGGTGCTGGAGCACTGAGCTCGGCACCACTCAGGTAAGCATGCCTGTGAATCAGTGAGAAGCGCTACTGCGTGATGCCCGTGTTCCAGGTGCTCGCTGTAGGAGGACTGGGGCACTCAGCAGACTTGGGGTATTCAGGGAAGGCTTCCTTGAGGAAGCGAGGAGTTGGGGAAGAGGTGACGACAGGCACACATTTGAGAAACCGAAAGAATCCTGCGGCTCGAGGTGGAGTGTGAAGAGCAGAGTGGAGGGAGGTCAGAAGGAAGTGGGCAGACAGCATCCCATGGAGGCCTTTGGAGCAGCGAGCCAGCGAGAGTTTTAAGTAGAGGGCGGGACCCAGGAGTCATGAGAGCAGACCGGCATTTGAGAAGGTCATTCTGGCTGCAAAATCAAAGTATCAGAGAGGGGTGAGAATACAGGTCTGGGAAGATTTTCGGCTCGCTTGGGAGGTTTTTGCTGCAGTCCCAGGGAAAGGCAAGGGTGGTCTGGATGGGGGGGTGGTGGTGGAACTGAAGAGAGGTGAGGGGCATCTGGGAAACCAGGGGCAAGGGACATACGTGTGGGCTGAGGGAAGTGGGGAAGGAGGGGCCTCTGGACTTCTGGCTGGACAGTAAGGAGGTGATGGGACGGGCGTCATTCATGGACACCACCCCCAGTATTGTCTGTTTCTGAGGGAGAAGCAGCTGAGTGTGTTTTGGTGTGAGGTGCCGCTGAAACAGCCTGGGGTGAGGCCAGTGGGGGCGGTGGACACGTGGATGTGGAGGGCGCCTGGCGATGGAGGCGTGGGCAGGGTCACCTGGCGTGATGCCCAGGGGAGCTGTGTGCAGGAAGGGAAGAGGTCTGAGGCCCAGTCTTGCGGGGCTCCTGTGAACCATGGACACTTTAGGGTGGGCAGGGCAAGGTCGGAGGAGTGTTCCAGAAAGGACGGTTTCAGCAAGGGCTCAGGAGACGCGGAGGTCAAGGGAGACCAGGCCTGCAAATCAGAGCGGATCTTGAGGACAGTGTGATGCCTCAGGACATCAGCAGAGCCAGACAAAGATTTCCCTGCCTGATTCAGAGGGGTCCGTTCCAACTAATCTTACACAAGGCACAGAACCATCCTTTCCTACCCTGGGATGTTTCATCATCCCCAGGTCAAGCCTCTCGTCTGTGTCATTTTAACAACCTAGAGCTCTTGATAAACATCATGGCCAGTATCCATTGAGGCAGAATATCTGACTTTGCTTTCCCGATTTGGCCTGGGATATTCCATTTACTATTCCTTATGAGCTTTAGGCATTTTATGACAAACACAGTCCTCCTCTCACAAGTTAGTTGATTTACATTTTACAGGCCCTCCAAGGACCAAGCAAATCCATGTATAGTCCATGGATCAGATGAAAACCTCATGACCAACATTTCCTGTCTTGGTAAGGGGACATGACAGAGTCCAATATCCTAAATGAGGAGTGAATGCTGTTTATTATTTGAGATTTGTGCACCTAAAATTATCTTTATCCTGGAGAGCAAAGTGGAAGAAATGTTAAACCAGTTTCCCAGGAGGCCTCTGTAACTGCATGGCTGTGAGCCAGTGAGTTACTGATGTTTTTGGCCACGTGTGCTGTCTTCCTCTTTGATATGACTGATGTTGAGACAGACAAAGAAGAAACTTTCCAGAACATCTTTTGTGGGGGGAAAAAAGGCTCATGGTGTACCTTTCTAGGAAAGGTATTTCACTGAAAAGAACTTTATTCTTACTGGTCTGGGGCATCACAAATATTTCTCTTCAAAAAAAGAAACAAACAAACTTCAAATAGCAGCTTATTCTTGTGTTTGTCCTATTAAGTCCTAAAACAGGGAGGAGGTTTTAAAGCGTTATTACTTCAATACATTATTCTATAATAATAATTTAATTAAAATTCTCTAAAAGTAACCAGATTATAGGTTTCACATTTACATAAGAGGAACAAGAAAACTACTCTGTTTTGATATAAACAAGAGTCATACTGTAAGCTAGATGTGCAGACTAATACAGAATCTCCTTATCCAGGACTAATTATTCAAGAAAAAGAAAAATAAAAGCTATATGAAACTGAGAACTGTACACACAGTCTCTTTAATGGGCATACCCAGTGGTGACCATCTCTGTGGACTTCCTGGAATCCAGGAGAGACGCAGAGAGAGAGACCGACAGAGAGAGACAGAGAGAAGACTCTCCCAGAGGAGAGGTCAGCCACAGACCAGACGTAGCCTTAGATCTGGAGGCGCACAGCCAAGAGGGAGCCGGGGCACAAGAGGCAGCTGGTACAGACGATGACATCAGCAGACGCACAAAGGGGTGAGGCCTCATCTCAGGAGGCTCAGGACACACCCTTGAGGAATTAAAAAGTCATACGGACATAACCACAGCCTAACTCAACGTGGCCTGAATCTCCGAGCCACATAAAACTGATCCGTGCTCACTAAGCTGCAGGGAAGCTTGTCCTAAGGACTCAGAGCTCTGGGCTCTCTGTGTACGAGAAATCAGGTTGGTGAATGTCTTCAAGTCCTACTTATGATTCTAGTGAATACTTGGTATCCCACAAAACATGCTGCTCTGTGGTTAAGGGAGAGATGGCTGTATGGGTGCACATGTCAGATTCTTGCCAAGGGTGCCCTTCCCCTCGTCTTACCTTACAGAGACCTTCTTGGCTGCCACATGTGACACACATGTCCATCTGTCCTTGGCTGGGTGCATAATGGATGGTTGGCGGATTGTGCAATTTTACTTGTAACTGTTTTAGCCAGGATAACAGCTCTGGGATTCTAAAGCATAAATGCATTTAAAAATTGACAGTAGTGAAAATCAGAATAATAGTAGACAGCAACTAAATGGTGACTTCACACCAGGCACTTGATATATTCAATTTAAAAATCTTTGAATGCCTTTCGCTGATATTACTATCTTTACTTAAAATACAAAGCAACAAACTTACAGAGTAAGAAATTCACAAAAATTAATCAGCTGGTTGTTAAATGAGTTGAGACTTGAATCTAAAGCTTATTCCAAAACCTATAGTTTTTCTTTTTCATTAGAGCATTCACTATGTTACTGACTTTTTGTTTTCCTTAGGGAGATTTTGTAAGATACCTGAAGCTCATGGAAAGAAAAGCTTGTATGTGTTAGTTGCTCAGTTGTGTCCTACTCTTTCCAACACCATGAACTGTAGCTCGCCAGGCTTCTCTGTCCATGGGATATGCTTGCAAGAATACTGGAGTGGGTTGTCATTTTTTTCTGTAGGGGATCTTCCTAACCCCAGGATTGAACGTGCATCTCTTATGTCTCCTGCATTGGCAGGTGTGTTCTAGGCATACGTTATATATGACTGCTGTGTACCTAACATGCATTATTCTTTCATCACAAAGCAATGGACTAATAAAATATAATTAATAGACATCTGTAAGTTACCCTTCATCAGTGGAAGAAGACCAGCTAAGGAAAGCCTTAGAATATTTGTTCCATTTGCCTTTATGAAATTAAATACATCTGAACTGTAGGCAACACATTTCCATAGCTGCCTGATTAGCATGGAAACATAATCATTAAAACTTTTTCTCAGGACCTAAAATGTCTGCTTCCTGCGTCATCCTCTCCTCCTTTCTCCTATCTTGGTTTCTTTACCTATCTATTTTCACTCTGCATTTTTTTCCAGTATGAGCACAAATCGTACCTACTTCCAAAAACTTCTCCCTCTCCTAGTCATATAAGGTTGAGAGTCAGTCACTAGGGATCTTAAGCAGTCAGAATCATTGCTGCTCTTAATTACTCTTTGAAAACTCTTCCCCAAACCTTCCTAAATGCTGAATATCCAGTTTAAAAAGACTCAAGATGCTTTATCAGCTGGCTGTAGAATATTACTCATGAAAATGAACCAACTAAGTTAAATTATCTACTGATCAGATTGAGGGCAGGAGGAGAAGGGGGAGGCAGAGCATAAGATGGTTGGATAGCATCACCGACTCAGTGGATATGAGTTTGAGCAAACTCTGGGAGATAGTGAAGGATAGGGAAGGTAGGCGAGTTATGGTCCATGGGGTCACAGAGTCGACACAAGTTAGCGGCTGAACTACAGATCAGTACCCAGCACTCTGAGAATACTGCAGTGCTCTCTTCATCATCTGTTCATTAAATTGGATGGGTTTTCCGTTTTCTATGGTGATAGCAGCAGTCTTGAAAGGGAACGTGTTGGGGTTTGGTGCCCCAGTTGCCAAGGAGATGACAGATTTCGGTGCCTTGCTCAATATTTCAGCTACAACAAATATGGAAGAGAAGAAACACTTTCAGTAAAGACTTTCATTAACAAAGATGGTCAGTATGCTGCATTGAAGGCAATAAAGCTTTACAGTGTAGCGGTGTCCAGCAATAGAATGCTAGTCTGAAAGAAACACAGAAGATGACTTTGTCTGGACCAACCTCCTGAGCAATCAACACGTGCCACTGAGAAGGCGCACTGATCACCCAGCGAAAGCAGAGGCCACGGTGACAGAAACCCTCCTCCCCTCGGCCCCTCCCTGCCTGCCAGGCTCCCTGCACCCTCTCTGTCCTGTGTGCCCGCCCTCCCTGCTCTGCACGCGCCTGCAGGCTGTGCTGAACCCTGACTCCCGTGCCAGAGAGCACCTGGACTCTAACCAGGACGTGCCCACCGCGGCCTGGCCTCTCTCTGTCACTGATTTACTGCCCTTGTGCCTATTCCGGCCGATTTCTGTGCCAAGTCTGCGCAGAGCCAGCTTCACCCAGGCTGGAGCCGCTTTGCGGGGACCCCCACCCCCACTTCCAGCCCATGGGAGAGCGGCGCAGCTCGGACTCACTCATGACTCGGATGGTAGAAGGCTTTCTGGCCGCGCTCGTGGCGGTGATGAACCGAGCGTAATTCATTCTCCGTCTCCGAACGGAGCAGCAAGAGGCTCCTTCGGCGGTTGAAGACTAGGAAGACCGAGGATCTTCCTCAGTCCGGGCGCCGAACCCCTGCCTGAGAACGGCGCCTGCCCTGGGGATCGGTTTCCGGCGCGCGGGGCCGGGAGAGGCCGCGCTCGGGCCCGGCTAGGACGCCGCCGGCGGGCGGCGGGCCTGGAACAGTGCACTCGCAGGGCACGACGCGCGCCTTCCCCCTGCGCGACGCGGCCTGGGCCACGGCCACCGCGCCAGCCGCTTTCTCGCCCCGAGACCACGCCTCCGCCCGCGTCGCGGCTGCGGGCCGCGCCCGGCCTCCGCCTCCGACCTGTGAGGAGCCCCGGCGTCCCGCGGGTGCAGGTCAGCCCCGCCCTGGCCGCGCCTCTAGACGGGCCCTCGCCCCCAGCCCCCGACCCGCCCGGGAACACGCCTCCATCCCGGCCCCGCCCCGACGGCCCGCCCTCCAATCCGAGGCCCGCCCTCCAATCCCAGGCCCGCCCTCCAATCCGAGGCCCGCCCTCCAATCCCAGGCCCGCCCTCCAATCCCAGGCCCGCCCTCCAATCCAAGGCCCGGCCGCACCCGCTAGCTGGGTCCTGTGTCCTGGGGCAGGCACTGTGGGGAGCTGGCGCCCCGCATTAGCAGCTTGAACTGGGACCTGGAGGCGCTGCAGGACAGCGGCCGGTTGGCCGGGAGCGATAAAATGGAGATGTTGATGTTACTAGAGATTCAGGATTTTCTCCTCACATTTAATTAGTGTGATTCCCTTAGATACTTCATACAAACTTAAACATCTTCCCTTTGTCAGTAGGAACCTGTTTGGTGAAAGGTGTTTGGTGTTCTGGGGCAAGGAGAACATTAGCCTTTGCAGCCATATTCTTGTACAGGTCTGTGCTGCTTATAGTATTGATTACGTACAGAATTTTATATTTTAAAGTATGGCAATAATCCCCACCCACATTTCCAATCAATGGTAACAAAACTAAGGGAGCCAAAACTAAAGAGCTTTCTCTTCATAAGATGCAGGCTCTGAACTTTCATCACTTTCTGCTGAATTTTCCACTCAGCTGCAGAAGTGGGACAGGTGAGAGTTTGAGGGTGCTGATTCACTGTGAGGTGGTGATGATTGAGTTCAGGGAGACAGGCAGAGAAGTGACACATCAGAGCAGATACTGGAATGCAGGGGACCTGAGGTTGTGCTTGGAAATTCAGGGCAGAGAATGGCCAGTGTGGTGGGAAAGGGTAGGCAAGGGCTAAACTAGGGACAGCTCACCTGAAGGTCAGAAGCTGAAATCTGAAGAAATGATTGGTTGCTGTCGGGAAGATCCCCTGGAGAAGGAAACGGTAACCCACTCCAGTATTCTTGCCTGGAGAATCCCATGGACGGAGAAGCCTGTTAGGCTACAGTCCACGGGGTCGCAAAGAGTCGGACACGACTGAGCGACTGAACAGAACAGAACAGAAAATCAAAGAGACCAGATTTTGAAATTGTCAGGAGCCACCGCAGGAGGAACTCTCCTGAGGCTGTGGAATGTGTGATCAAGGTTCGCAGCTCAGGCTGCCTTTTGGACTCTTGGGTACAAAATGAATTAAAAGTCCAGGTGTTCTGACCCTGTCATTCTCTAAACATTTGTTGAGTGCGTCCTCTGTGCTGGAAGCTGTATGTTGTTTAAAGTGAGGATGGAGACAGAGGACAGGTCTGGAGGCTGGAAGTACAGGGTGAAGGCATCGGCAGGCATGGTTCTCTCTGAGACCTGTGACCCAGCATCTGTTCCAGGCCTCTCTCCTAGGTGCTGGTGGTGTGCTGGTATGTTTGAACATTCCTTATCTGTGGCTGCATCACCGTGATGTAGGCCTTCATCTGCACATGGCGTCTCCCTGTGTGTGCACGCCCCTGCTGTCAAACTCCTTATAAGGACACCAGTCTCATTAGACCAGGGCTCACCTTCATCACCTTGTGTTAACCTGGTTACCTCCGTAAGGACTTTGTGTTCAAATAAAGTCACACTCCTGGGTACTAGGGGTTAGGACTCCAAAGTGTCTCTTTTTAAAAATTGAAGTATGGTTAATTTGTAATGTGTAGTTTCAAGTGTACAGCAATGTGATTCAATTAAACAGCTATATTCTTTTTCAGATTTTTCCCATTATACATTATTAAACGATATTGAGTATACATTCCTGTGCTATACAGTTGGAACTTATCTATTTTATATATAACATACTTTGTTTATTTTAATCCAAGCTCCTAATTTAACTTCTCCCTCCCTTCTCCTCCCATTGACTTTGGTAAGCACAAGTTTATGTTCTATGTCTATGAGTCTGTTCCTATTTTACATATAAGTGCATTTGTATCTTTTTTTTAAAATAAGATTCCTTATAAGTTTATCATATAATGTTTGTCTTTCTGTGTCTGACTCACTTAATATCATAATCTCTGAATCTACCCATGTTGCTGCAAATGGCAGTATTTCATTCTTTTTTTATGGCTGAACAATCTGTACCGTACCTTTTTTATCAGTTCATCTGTCAGCAGACATTTAGGTTGCTTCAATGCCTTGTCTATTGACAGTAGTGCTGGAATGAACAGTGAGGTGCATGTATCTTTTTGAATTGGAGTTTTCTCCAGATATAGGCCAAGAAGTGGGATAGCAGGATCACACGGTAGATCTCTTTTTAGTTTTTTAAGGAACCTCCAAACTACCCTCTGCAGTGGTTGTGCCAGTTTACATTCCCACCAGCAACACAGGAGCGTTCCTTTTCCTCCACACTGTCTGCAGCATTTGTGATTTGTGGACTTTTTAATAATGGCCGTTCTGACCACTGTGATGTGATGTTGTTGGTTAGTTGCTAAGTCGTATCTAACTCTTTTGTGACCTCATGGACTGTAGCCCGCCAGGCTCCTCTGCCCATGGAATTTCCCAGGTAAGAATGCTGGAGTGGGTAGCCATTTCCTCTGCCAGGGGATCTTTCCGACCCAGGGATGGAACCTATGTCTCCTGCTTTGCAGGTGGATCTTTACCACTGAGTCACCTGGGTAGTCCTTGTAATGTGATACCTAATTGTAATTTTGATTAGCATTTCACTAATAATTAGTGATGTTGAGCATCTTTTAATGTGCCTGTTGGTAATCTGTATCTCTTCTTTGGAGAAATGTCTATTTAAATCTTCTCTCCGTTTTTTGATTGGATTTTTTTTGTTTGATATTAAGCTATCTGAGCTCTTTGAATATTTTGGAAAATAATCTTTTGTCAGGAGCATCTTTTAAAATATTTTCTCCAATTCCCTAAGTTATCTTCTCATTTTATTTATGGTTTCCTTTGCTGTGCAAAAGCTTGTAAGTTTAATTAGGTCCTATTTGTTTAGTTTTGTTTTTATTTCCATTTACTCTAGAAGATGGATCCAAAAAGACATTGCTGCCACTTATGTCAAGAATGTTCTACTTGTGTTTTCCTCTTGGAGTTTTATAGTATCCTTTCTTACATTTAGGTCTATAAGCCATTTGCAGTTTATTTTTGTGTATGGTATTAGAGAATGTTCTAATTTTATTCTCTTATGTGTAGCTGTAAAGTTTTCCCAACACCACCTGTTGAGGAGACTGTCTTTTTGCCATTGTATATTCTAGCCCCCTTTGTCATAGACTACGTGACCACAGGTTTTGAGTTTATTTCTGCACTTTCTATCCTGTCCCACTGGTCTAATATCTCATTTTCTGCCAATACTATATTGTTTTGATGACTGTAGCTTTGTAGTGTAGGCTGAAGACAAGAAGCGTGGTTCCTCCAACTCCATTCCACTTTCTCAAGATTGTTTTGGCTATTTGAGATCTTTTGAATTTCCATAAAAAATTTTAAAATTATGTGTTCTAGTTCTGTGAAAAATGCCTTCAATGGGTATTGCATTGAATCTGTAGATTGCCTTGGATAATATGGTCATTTGAATAGTACTGATACTTCCAGTCCAACAGCACAGTGTATCTTTCCATCTGTTTGTGTCGTCTATATTTTCAATATATCTTTTATCAAATCTTATAGTTTTCAGATATAGGTCTTTGCCTTCTAAGGTAAGTTTAGTCACAGGTATTTTTTTGTTATTATTTTTGCTATAGTGAATAGGATTGTTTCCTTAATTTCTGTTCTGATATTTTCTTTTGTTTGTGTATAGAAATGCCACAGATTTCTATATATTAATTTTGTATCCTGCAAGCTTATGGACTCCACCAATGAACCCCAGAAGTTTCCTGGTAGAGTTTTTAAGATTTTCTATGTACTACATCGAGTTATCTGCAAACGGTGAGAGTTTTACTTAGAGGAAATGCTTTCAACTTTTCACAGTTGAGTACAGTATGAGCTGTGGGTTGTTATATATGGCCTTATTATATTGACATCAAAGTGAGTGAGTGATAGTTGCTCAGTCATGTCTGAATCTTTGTGACCCTATGGACTGTTGGCCACCAGGCTTCATTGTCTATGGGATTCTCCAGGCAAGAATACTGCAGTGGATAGCCATTTCCTCTCCAGGGGATTGTCCCAACCCAGGGATTGAATCCAGGTCTTCTGCATTGCAGGCAGATTCTTTACCATCTGAACCACCAGGGAAGCCCATATGGTCCCTTTATGCCCACTTCCTGAAGAGATTTTTTAAAATCATAAATGGATGTTGAATTTTATCAAAAGATTTTCTGCATCTATTGTTCACTTCAGTTCAGTCGCTCAGTCGTGTCCGACTCTTCGCGACCCCATGAATCACAGCACGCCAGGCCTCCCTGTCCATCACCAACTCCCGGAGTTCACTTAAACCCACGTCCACAGAGTCGGTGATGCCATCCAGCCATCTCATTCTCCGTCGTCCCCTTCTCCTCCCGCCCCCAACCTTTCCCAGCATCAGAGTCTTTTCCAGTGAGTCAACTCGTCGCATGAGGTGGCCAAAGTATTGCAGTTTCAGCTTTAGCATCAGTCCCTCCAATGAACATCCAGGATTGATCTCCTTTAGAATAGACTGGTTGGATCTCCTTGCAGTATAAGGAACTCTCAAGAGTCTTCTCCAACACCACAGTTCAAAAGCATCAATTCTTCGGCGATCAGCTTTCTTCACAGTCCAACTATTGAGATGATCCAAATTAAAAATAAAAACCATCTTTAATTTGTTAATGTGTTAATAATCACATTGATTATTTTCTTAATATTGAAAAATTCTAACTTCCCTGGGATAAATCCCCTTGATGATGGTGTGTGATCTTTTTAATGTTTTGTTGGAGTTGATTTGATAGTATTTTGTTGAGGATTTCTTGCATTTGTGTTCATCAGTGATATTGGCCTGTGATTTTCTATTTTTGTGATATCTTGTCTGATATGGTATCAGAGAGATGGTTGCCTCATAAAATGAATTCAAAAGTTTCCTTCCTCTGCAATTTTTTGAATAGTTTCAGAAGTATGGGTGTTAACCCTTCTGTAAATGTTTAATAGAATTCACCTGTGAGGCTATCTGGTCCTGGACTTTTGCTTGTTGTGAGCTTTTAAATTTCTGATTTAATTTCAATACATGTAATTGGTCTACTCATATTTTTTCTTTCCTCCTGGTTCAGTCTTGGTACCTTCCTAAGAATTTGTCCATTTCTTCTAGGCTGTTCATTTTATTGGTGTATACTGTAGTTGCTTGTAGTAGTCTCTCGTGATCCTTAGTATTTCTGTGGTGTCCGTTGCAACTTCTCCTTTTTCAGTTCCAATTTCATTGATTTGAGTCCTCTCCTTTTTTCTCTTGATGAGTGTGTCTAGTGGTTTATCAATTTTGTTTATGTTTTCAAAGAACTAGCTTTCAGTTTCAGTGATCTATGGGGAAGCATTAAAGACTTTTTTACATGGGGCCAGAGGAGGGACTCATAATTGACAAGTCAGTATTTAAATCAGAAGGAAACCCTGCAGAGTGACAACTGTTCTATTTGCCTTATATATTGAGGTACTCCTAGGTTGGGTGCGTATATATTTACAATTGTTATTTCTTCTCCTCGGATTCATCTCTTGATCATAATGTACTGTCCTTCCTTGTCTCTTGTAACAGTCTCTGTTTTAAAGTCTATTTTGTCTGATATGAATATCGCTGCTCCAGTTTTCTTTTGGTTTCCATTTGCATAGGATGCATCTTCCCAGCTAGTCTATGTCTTTTTGTTGAAGCATTTAATACATTGAGGCTTAAGGTAGCTTTCAGTATATATGTTCTTATTGCCATTTAATTAATTGTTTGGGGTTTGTTTTTGTAGATCTTTTTTCTTCCCCTCTTCTTTTGTTGTCTTGTGATTTGATGACTAACTTTGGTGTTGTGTTTAGATTCCTTTTTCTTTTTTGTGTGTATCTATTTTAGATTTTTAGTTTGTGTTTATCATGAGGTTTTGACATAGCATCTGTACACAAGATTGTTTTAAGTTACTGGTCTTTTAATTTCAAAGATATTTCCAGTATCCTATGTCTATGCTGTACTCTTCTCATGATTGCTGGTGAGAAGCATTTATTGTATGTTTGCCTTTACTGATGAGCTTTTCCATTCATAATTTCTTTGTTTTTAGTTGTGGCCTTTTCTTTTCTACCTAGAGCAGTTCCTTTAGTATTTGTTGCAAAGTTGGTCTGAAAGTGAAAAAAAGGTGTTAGTTGCTCAGTCATGTCTGACTCTGTGACCAGATGGACTGTAGCCCACCAGTCTCCGCTGTTTATGGAATTCTCCAGGCAAGAATACTGAAGTGGATAACCATTCCTTTCTCCAAGAGATCTTCCTGACCCTGGGTCCCCTGTGTTGCAGGCAGATTCTTTACTGGCTGAGCCACCAAGAATTCCCTGGTAGCTCAGATGGTAAAGTTGGTCTGGTGGTGCTGAATTCTCTTAGCTTCTACTTGTCTGTAAAGCTTTTCATTTCTCTGTAGAATCTGCGTGAAAGCCTTGCTGTGTATAGTATTCTCAGTTGTAAGTCCTTCCCTTTCATCACTTTAAATATATCATGTCACTCCCTTCTGACCTGCACAATTTCTGCTGAGAAACCAGCTGATAACTTTATGGGGATTCTCTTGCACATTATTTATTGCCTTTGCCCTTATTGCTTTTAATGTTTTTTCTTTAATTTTTGTCAATTTGAGTACTATGCCTCTCAGTGTGTTCTTCCCTGGGTTTATCCTGCCTGGGGCTCTCTGAACCTCCTGACAACTCTTAATTTTAGGTCAGCTTGAAATAACCATAGTGATTCTCACCAGGGCTCAATGCTCTAGCTCATTCAGATGCTGGGAAAATAATAGCCATGTTGGAGACATTTATATATATAAGGAGGGTGGGAATAACAGTGACATAATTGTCCAGATTCCTCAAAGAACCTGATAACTTTATAAGGACTAGATCATGGAACGTAGGTAAAGTTTTCTATAGCAATCAGTTCAGTTTAGTTCAGTTGCTCAGTCGTGTCCGACTCTCCGCAACCCCATGAATCACAGCACGCCAGGCCTCCCTGTCCATCACCAACTCCCGGAGTTCACTCAAACTCATGTCCATCGAGTCGGTGATGCCATCCACCCATCTCATTCTCTGTCGTCCCCTTCTCCTCCCGCCCCCAACCTTTCCCAGCATCAGAGTCTTTTCCAGTGAGTCAACTCGTCGCATGAGGTGGCCAAAGTATTGGAGTTTCAGCTTTAGCATCAGTCCTTCCAATGAATACCCAGGATTGATCTCCTTTAGAATGGACTGGTTGGATCTCCTTGCAGTCCAAGGGACTCTCAAGAGTCTTCTCCAGCACCACAGTTCAAAAGCATCAATTCTTCGGCGATCAGCTTTCTTCACAGTCCAACTCTCAGATCGATACATGACCACGGGAAAAACCATAGCCTTGACTAGACGGACCTTGGTTGGCAAAGTAATGTCTCTGCTTTTTAATATGCTATCTAGGTTGGTCATAACTTTGCTTCCAAGGAGTAAGCGTATTTTAATTTCCTGGCTGCAATCAGCATCTATAGCAATAGAAACATCTAAAAGGATAAATGATGGATGCTGAGGCTGAGACAGCCAGCAACTTTAACTTTACTGCTTATTTTTCCTGGATTGTTTGAAAACATTTAGATCAGCATATATTTAATAATCAGATGAGGAAAATAAAGATCTTAAAGGTGAGAAAGAAAATCATTAAAAAGTATATTCTAAGTACCTGAAAGGAGTATAGTAGCCAGAAATCATGTAATTTATATGAATATATTTTTGAAGTTGTATAGTATCATAAAAACACAATTTAGTACATTTTTATATGTCCTGGATCTCTCCTTCTCATTTAGAATTAGCAAGCAGACTTTTAGGTATGTTTAGTTTTAGAATTTTATTTTAAAGAGATTCCTATGCCATAGCATAATGTCTGTGATCCTGTTACTGAGAATTATGCCTAACGGTCAAATTCTAACAACTTTTACAAAACATTTTTATTAAATTTAATTAAAAACAAAGCTTACATGATATACCATTTTGAATTTGATTATATTCTTACAAGTAATTTACTGTAAAACATTAGTTTCAAAGAAAATTTATGAGAAATTATAAAGTGACTATCACTTCAGTTCAGTTGCTTAGTTTTGTACAACTTTTTGCGACCCCATGGACTGAAGCATGCAGGGCTTCCCTGTCCATCACTAACTCCCAGAGCTTGCTCAAACTCATGTCCAATGAGTTGGTGATGCCATCCAACCATCTCATCCTCTGTCCTCCCCTTCTCCTGCCCTCAATCTTTCCCAGCATCAGGATCTTTTCAAATGAGTCAGCTCTTTGCATCAGGTGGCCAAAGTATTGGAGTTTCAACTTCATCATCAGTCCTTCCAATGAATATTCAGGACTGATTTCCTTGAGGATGGACTGGTTTGATCTCCTTGTAGTCCAAGGGACTCTCAACAGTCTTCTCCAATACCACAGTTCAGAAGCATCATTTCTTTGATGCTCAGCTTTCTTTATAGTCCAACTCTCACATCCATACATGACTACTGGCAAAACCATAGCTTTGACTAGACAGACCTTTGTTGGCAAAGTAATGTCTTTGCTTTTTTGTATGCTGTCTAGATTTGTCATAGCTTTTCTTCCAAGGAGCAAACGTCTTTTAATTTCATGGCTGCAATCAGCATCCGCAGTGATTTTGGAGCCCAAGAAAATGAAGACTGTCACTGTTTCTACTCTTTCCCCTTCTATTTGCCATAAAGTGATGGGACCAGATGCCATGATCTTAGTTTTCTGAATGTTGAGTTTTAAGCCAGTTTTTTCACTTTCCTCTTTCACTTTCATCAAGAGCCTCTTTAATTCCTCTTCACTTTCTGCCATAAGGGTGGTGTCATCTGCATATCTGAGGTTATTGATATGTCTCCTGGCAATCTTGATTCCAGCTTGTGCTTCACCCAGCCTGGCATTTTACTTTAGTAAGTATGAAAAGGCAGAAAGCAACTATAGAGTTCTTTACAATAAAACCCATGATAAGGATAACATTTTGGGGGGGTTGAAAATTTATCAAAAGGATTATAAATATATTTTGGCATTCTGATGGTTTCAAGGGTACTTTAAAAGTTGTGTAGTTAAATTATTACAAATGAGACGTATTTGTTGAAACCCAATCTGTAAATCTTACACCAATGATCATTTCTTCTTGCTAAAACATAGAAATAATTTATCTGAAATCCATGAGTGCTACAAAGAGTTTGATTTCTTCATAGAGACTCTTCTATAAGTTGAGCTAATCTCTGAAAGGCCTAAAATAAGACAGAGAGGAGAATTAATGAAATTTACATGCTTTTTGGGCTTCCCTTGTGGCTCAGCTGGTAAAGAATCCACCTGCAATGCAGGAGACCTGGGTTCTGCCGCTCTGTTGGGAAGATCCCCTGGAGAAGGAAAAGGCTACCCTCTCCAGTATTCTGGCCTGGAGAATTCCATGGACTACATAGTCCATGGGGTCACAAAGAGCTGGACATGACTGAGCAACTTTCACTTTCAATAGGCTTTAGGAGTATTCTGCCATAACATTAAAAATTTAAAAAAGGAATCCCATCTTATATTGATATCAGATAATGAAAGCTCAGGGTTAACCTCAGGTTTATCTGGGTTTGCGCCATCATATCCACTAATATATGGAAACATGGCAGAATCCCAGACATTAAAAAGAAATTTTTTTACCCTCAACATCATCATTTTCTCCAAGAACACCAATTATTTTATTTTTTCAAATATTCTCTCATCTGCATATGCCTTATATATAGTTACAGTTGTCCAACTCTACTCATATATAACTTATGAAAAGCATAGTTAATGATGTGACAAAGCAAGAACACACCCAGAGACACCCCATCTCCAAGGATAAGTATACACTCTTCTTGCAGTTACTGGATCTCAGTGTATGGCTCTTCTGTGAGTTCCTGACATGGTAGTAGTTAGGAACTTGCTTCTTTTCTTCATATTATCTTGATTAAAGCTGGATTTTTTGATTAATCAATTAGTTAATTCTAATCATCAATATTAGTCTATTTGACCCTTGTTGATATTTTTCCTTCAGAGAAAGATTCTGATGGCTTTATGAATTTGTACTCTGACTCATGTTAATTTAATTATGCAGGAGGGAAAGAGGTTCTTTTTATAACATGTGGATGATCTGTCAACACTGTTGAGTTAGGTCTGAAATCTATTCACAGAATCAATAAAATTCAACTCCAAGTTGCTCTCATCACATTTCCATAGAAGTCTGGCAACTTCTTTGAGTTGTACTTCATGACTTTCCAATTATTCCCATTTTTCAGAAACCAAAGGAGACATCAAATAATGTCGTAAATCACAAAATGAACACAAAAAATAAACTGATAACTCACCATGTCCATCTGTTCTGGAGAAGCTGAAGAGAAGGATGCTCTGAAGTAGGGGCAAGGAGCCGAACTATCAATGTAGAAACCATATCCTGGAAGCATGAATATCTGAGAGAGTTTTGGAAAAATAGATAATTAAGGGAAAAAAAAAGAGGTAAATCTAATCTCAGAGGACTTTCTGAGTTTAAAAGCAATGAAAGAAATTTCAAGAGAAAAAACAACTTATATAAAAATTCTGCATGTCATACAATAAACAAAACTAAAAGCACAGAAACAGGAAAAGTATTTAGGATAAATTGACAGTCCTATTTCTTCTCCGTATACTAAAATAATGCACAGAAACAGAGGAAAAACACTAAATTTTAGCTTTAATGGACAAAGGACAGATCCTACAGGCAACTGAAATTGTAATAAACATAATAACCATTTAATGTAACTAGAAAAGTAAAATAAATTCTAACAATGAAATATTCTTTATGAGATATTCAGTTTGGAAGTGACCTTTAAGTTGGGACTTCAAAGATAAGTATGTATTGACCAAACAAAATGTAAGGAAAAAGTCCTTTGGGGAGAAGATACAGAGTGCAGAGGCCTGAAGATGTGAAGAAAATGGGTCACTCAAAGAGGTGGAAACAACACTTAGACTGCAGGAATAAAATGGCAAGTAATTCTGTCAAAACTCTGGGACACCTTCTCCTTTCTGTGACTTCTGTGGCTGCCAGCTTCCTTCCCCAAAGCAAGTGTCCTCTGCTTCCTAGGCATGCAAACACACTTTCCCCAGCCTCTTTCCAGATGCTCATGGCCAAGTGATTGAGTCCCAACCAGGGAGGGGAAGCCTTGGTGCTACTTCTTGGCCTGGCCTGTGAACGTCTCCCCATATGACCTGCCATGCCCTCTGCATGCTGTGATCATTGTGGTCCATGAACTGAAATGCCATGCAAGACGGTGGCAGGAGCCCAGGTCTCTGACTCAAGGAGGGAGCAGAAGAGCCTGTAGACCATGCCTCTGAAAATTGTGCTGGAGAAAGAAATAAACTTGGCTTGCGTTAAGTCTTTGAAATTGTTGTCAAGTAAAATCATGATATTCAAACTTCAAGTAACTGTTGTTATTACTTATTATAAACTGGGTTCTTGTCATTGAAGTTTGATGAACTGGGAATGAAATGATTTGGGGAACTCAAGGAAGAAGATTTCAAGGTGGAAGATGAGTTTTTTGTCTTCATTAACAATGAAAATGTAATTACTCCCAATATTGTGGAATAGTTTTGGAATGTGCCGGAAGCAAGTTTCTGTAGAGAAGGAGGAAGTGGTAATAATCTCCTTGAATGATGACCCAAATCTGGTCTAAGGCAGAAATGATAAAGTTGCAGATTATTTAGAAAAGTTAAAGTACATGCCACAGGGTATATGGAATAAGTGAAGGGTACTGGAAAAAAACTACTATAAAATAGGAAGTATCTATTATCAAATATTCTGGATGATAATGGCATTGATAAGAAAGCAAACAAAATGTATCCATATCAGATTAATTTTTTTCTAAAAAAAGCTTAATATATATAATAATAATATATATTATGTATATATTATATACATAATATATACATAATATAATTATATAATTACATATACATAATATATACATAATATAATTATATATACATAATATAATTATGTAAACCCAGGGCAGATTCATATCAATGTATGGCAAAACCAACCAATATAATATTGTAAAATAATTTGCCTCCAATAAAAAATAAATTAATTAAAAAAAAAAGCTTAATATATATAATAATAATAAAAAAAAGAAAGCAAACAAAATGTAATAAAATTGACTTGTTATAAGTTCAGTTGCTCAGTCATGTCTGACTCTTTGCAACTCCATGGACTGCAGCACACAGGGCCTCCCTGTTCATTACCAGCTCCCACACCTTACTCAAACTCATGTCCATTGAGTCGGTGATGCATCCAACCATCTCATCCTCTGTCATCCCCTTTTCTCCTCCCACCTTCGATCTTTCCCAGCATCAGGGTTTTTTCCCATTCAGTCAGTTCTTCATATCAGGTGGCCAAAGTATTGGAGCTTCAGCTTCAGCATCAGTCTTTCCAAAGAATATTCAAGACTGATTTTCTTGAGGATTGACTGGTTTGATCTCCTTGCAGTTCAAGGGACTCTCAAGAATCTTCTAGAACACCGCAGTTCAAAAGTATCAATTCTCGGTGCTCATTTTTCTTTATAGTCCAACTCTCACATCCATACATGACCACTGGAAAAACCATAGCTTTGACTAGATGGACCTTTGTTGGCAAAGTAATGTCTCTGCTTTTTAATATGCTGTCTAGGTTGGTCATAACTTTTCTTCCAAGGAGTAAGTGTCTTTTAATTTCATGGCTGCAATCACCATCTTCAGTGATTTTGGAGTCCCCCAAAATAAAGTCTGACACTGTTTCCACTGTTTCCCCATCTATTTCCCATGAATGATGGGACCAGATGACATGATCTTAGTTTTCTGAATGTTGAGCTTTAAGCCAACTTTTTCACTCTCCTCTTTCACTTTCATCAAGAGGCTCTTTAGTTCTTCACGTTCTGCCATAAGGGTGGTGTCATCTGCATGTCTGAGCTTATTGATGTTTCTCCCAGCAATCTTGATTCCAGCTTGTGTTTCATCCAGTCTGGCATTTTGCATGATGTGCTCTGCGTTTAAGTTAAATGAGCAGGGTGACAATATACAGCCTTGATGTACTCCTTTCCTAATTTGAAACTAGTCTTTTGTTCCATGTCCAGTTCTAACTGTTGCTTCTTCACCTGCATACGGGTTTCTCAGGAAACATGTAAGGTGGTCTGGTATTCCCATTTCTTTAAGAATTTCCCACAGTTTGTTGTGATCCACACAGTCAAAGGCTTTTGCCTAGTCAATAAAGCAGAAGTAGATGCTTTTCTGGAACTCTTTTGCTTTTTCAATGATCCCATGGATATTGGCAATTTGATTTCTGGTCCTTCTGCCTTTTCTAAATCCAGCTTGAACATCTGGAAGTTCACAGTTCACATACTGTTGAAGCCTGGCTTGGAGAACTGTGAGCATTACTTTGCTAGCATGTGAGATGAGTGCAATTGTGTGGTAGTTTAAACATTCTTTGGCATTGTCTTTCTTTGGGATTGGAACGAAAACTGACCTTTTCCAGTCCTGTGGCCACTGCTGAGTTTTCAAAATTTGCTGGCATATTGAGTGCAACATTTTCATAGCATCATCTTTTAGGGCTTGAAATGGCTCAACTGGAATTCCATAATCTCCATGAGCTTTGTATGTAGTGATGCTTCCTAAGACCCACTTGACTTCATCTTCCAGGATGTCTGGCTCTAGGTGAGTGATCACACCATCATGGTTATCTGGGTCATGAAGATCTTTTTTGTATAGTTTTTCTGTGTATTCTTGCCACCTCTTCTTAATATCTTCTGCTTCTGTTAGGTCCATATAATTTCTGTCCTTTATAGTGACCATCTTTGCATGAAATGTTCCCTTGGCATCTCTGTTTCTTGAAGAGATCTCTAGTCTTTCCCATTCTATTGTTTTCCTCTATTTTTTTGCATTGATCACCGAGGAAGTCTTTCTTATCTCTCCTTGCTATTTTGGAACTCTGCATTCAGCTGGGTATATCTTTCCTTTTCTCCTTTGCCTTTAGCTTCTCTTCTTTTCACAGCTATTTGGAAGGCCTCCTCAGACAATCATTTTGCCTTTTTGCATTTGTTTTTCTTGGGATGCTCTTGATCATTGCCTCCTGTACAATGTCATGAACCTCCGCCCATAGTTCTTCAAGCACTCTATCAGATCTAATTCCTTGAATATATTTGTCACTTCTACTGTATAATTGTAAGGGATTTGATTTAGATTATACCTGAATGGTCTAGTGCTTTTCCCTAGTTTCTTCAATTTGATACAATGAGATGGTGGAGTAGAAGGACATGCACTCATCTTCTCCTATGAGAGCTCCAAAATGACTTATTAAACTAAAATGCAATTCTTTTAAGTCATGTAAGTATTTATTAAGCAATTGCTGTGTGCTGTCATTAGCATTATAGAAATTGATAAAGCATAAGTCTTGCACTCAAGGATGATGGTTAGAGAGGGTGAGTGACTTTCCCAGGAGAGTGGATTTGCTCTTGCTTCCAGACAGCCATTTTCCTGCTCTGACTGCTAACCTGCCTTGTCTCTTATGTTCTAGCATAGGACTTTGCTAGCATCAACATGGTTTTTCTTTTGTACTTAGTTCAGTTCTGTTCTGTTCAGTTCAGTCGCTCAGTATTGTCTGACTCTTTGTGACCCCATGAATCACAGCACGCCAGGCCTCCCTGTCCATCACCAACTCCCAGAGTTCACTCAAACTCATGTCCATCGAGTCAGTGATGCCATCCAGCCATCTCATCCTCTGTTGTCCCCTTCTCCTCTTGCCCCCAATCCCTCCCAGCATCAGGGTCTTTTCCAGTGAGTCAGCTCTTCGCATGAGGTAGCCAAAGTGTTGGAGTTTCAGCTTTAGCATCAGTCCTTCCAATGAACACCCAGGATTGATCTTTAGAATGGACTGGTTGGATCTCCTTGCAGTCCAAGGGACTCTCAAGAGTCTTCTCCAGCACCACAGTTCAAAAGCATCAATTCTTCGGCGATCAGCTTTCTTCACAGTCCAACTCTCACATCCATACATGACCACTGGAAAAACCGTAGTCGACTAGATGGACCTTTGTTGGCAAAGTAATGTCTGTGCTTTTTAATATGCTATCTAGGTTGGTCATAACTTTCCTTCCAAGGAGTAAGCGTCTTTTAATTTCATGGCTGCAATCACCATCTTCAGTGATTTTGGAGCCCCCCCAAAATTAATCCTGACACTGTTTCCACTGTTTCCCATCTATTTCCCATGAAGTGATGGGACCAGATGCCATGATCTTAGTTTTCTGAATGTTGAGCTTTAAGCCAACTTTTTCACTCTCCTCTTTCACTTTCATCAAGAGGCTCTTTAGTTCCTCTTCACTGTCTGCCATAAGGGTGGTGTCATCTGCATATCTGAGGTTATTGATATTTCTCCTGGCAATCTTGATTCTAGCTTGTGCTTCTTCCAGCCCAGCATTCCTCATGATGTACTCTGCATATAAGTTAAATAAGCAGGGTGACAATATACAGCCTTGACGTACTCCTTTCCCTGTTTGGAACCGGTCTGCTGTTCCATGTCCAGTTCTGACTGTTGCTTCCTGACCTGCATACAGGTTTCTCAAGAGGCAGGTCAGGTGGTCTGGTATTCCCATCTCTTGAAGAATTTTCCACTGTTTATTGTGATCCACACAGTCAAAGACTTTGGCATAGTCAATGAAGCAGAAATAGATGTTTTTCTGGAACTCTCTTGCTTTTTCCATGATCATTGTATTTAGTACCTCAGGAAAAACATGATACTAGAAACATCTTAGCATTTACATAAGATGATAAATATATTAAAAAAATTAATGTTGAAAGGATGATTTTTTTGATAAATTGGGAAGCTGCACAAAAAATTATTTAGATTTTTCAGCTTTATCAATGCCCCTAAATGAAATCTCAATAGACTTATGTTTTAGGTACAAAATGTGCAGACGTCCTTGCAGACTAATTAAGTGAAAAAAGGTGGATGAAAAACTTTCCGTAATTTTAATCATCTAAAATAAATGTATAGCTACATCAAACAAATAAAAAGTCCTATTAAAAAACATCAAAAGACCCAAATAGCCGTTTTCCAAAGAAGATATGCAGAATGCCAATAGGCACATGAAAAGATGCTGAACATCATTAGTCATCTGGGAAATAGAAATCAAAGCACAATGAAATATCATATCATACCTCTCAGAATGGCTCTCATCAAAAAGACCACAAACAAAAAATGTTGTTGAGGATGTGGAGAAAAGGGAACTGTCATATACTACTGGTAGGAATTTCAACTGGAGTAGCCATTTTGGAAACCTGTATGAAATTTCTCAAAAAACTAAAATAGAACTATACTATTATCCCGAAATTCTATTCCTGGGTATATATAAAAGAATGTAAATATTAATTTAAAAGATACATACACCCCTATATTTATAGGAGTATTATTTACAATTGCCAAGATATGGAGGCCACCTAAATATCCATTTGCATATGAATGGATAAAGAATTTGTGGTGTATGCTCATGATGGAGTACTACTCAGCCGTACAGGGAACTGAGCCCTGCCGTTTGTGACAGTGTGGGCAGATCTGAAGGGTATCCTGCTCAGTGAATGAGTCAGAGACAGAGAGACACCGTAGGTTGTCGTGTCTCTGCAGAGCCTGAGGCAGAAGTGAAAGAACAGAAGAAAAGAAGTGAGCTCACAGATAGAGAGAACAAAACACACTGTGGTTACTAGGGTGAGAGGGTGGGAGGAGGGCAGCATAGGAGTAGAAGGCTAAGAGGTACAAACTATTACGTATAGAACAAATAACACAGAAGGATATATTACACAGTGTCAGGAACATAGCTAATGTTTCACATTAACTGGAAGAAGAGTATGATTTTAGAAGTATTGAATCACCGTGTTGTGTCCTTAAAACTAATGTAATATTGTCAATGAACTATACTTTAGTAAAACAATAATTTCATTTCATTAAAAAAAAATAGATACATACCAGCTCTTCAAGAAAATGTACCATAAATGGTCAAAACATCTGGGTGGTAAAATTATGGGCTATTTTAAAAAATTCGGAAGTAACACAGAACACGGTGGAGCAAAAGGACTTGAGTTTACTTCCTCTCGTGAAAACACAAAAATCACAACTAACTGCTGAACAGCCATCAAAAAAATGGACTGGAACCCACGAAAAAAGATATTTCCACATTCAGAGTCAAAGACGAAACCACAGCAAGATGCTGGGAGGGGTGCATTTGTGACATAATCAAATCTCAAACCTGCCAGGTGGGTGACCCACAAGCTGGAAAACAATTACAGCTCAATGGTTCTCCCACAGGAGTGAGAGTTCTGAGACCCCCACCAGATTCTCCTTAGCATCAGGGGGAGGAGCTCTAGGGCATTTGTCTTTGAAGGCTAGCAGGGCGTGATTGCAGGCGTTCCACAGGTTTGAAGGAAACAGAAACTCCACCCTTGAATGGCACAAAGAAGGTTTCATGTGTGCGAGCACCCAGGGGTAAAAGCAGTGACTTCACAGCAGCCTGGGCTACACCTATCTGTATGTCTTGGTGGGTCTACTGGTGGGGTGGGTGGTGAGTGGGAGGCAGTAGTGGCTTAATGTGGGGGCAAAAACACTGGTGGCAGTGGTACTGGGGAGTACTCATTGGCATGGTCTGTCCCAGAGGTTGTCACCCTGACACCAAGACCTGGCCCCACCCAACAGTGGCGGCAGTGCTGGGATACCTAAGGTCACAGAACCAATAGGATGGAAACACAGCCCCACCCATAAGCAGACAGACTGCCTCAAATCTTCCTGAGCTCACAACTACCTCTAAACACACCCCTTTACATGGCCCTGTCTGATAGTGGGCAGGAAACATCCCCTCCCACCAGGAAGCCTGGATAAGTATCTTACACCTGCCTCATCAGCCAGAGGGCTAACACCAGAAGCAAAGAAGCACTACAACCCTGCAACCTGCTGAATGAAAACTGCAAAGGCAGAAAGTTAGACAACATGAGATGGTGGAGGAATATGTTCCAAATGAAGGAACAAGATGAAATCTCAGAACAACCAAGGGAAGTGGGGATAGGCAATCTACCCCCCTAAAATTCAGAGGAATGATACTAAAGATGATTCTAGATCTCAGAAAAAGAATAGAGTCACAGAACAAGAAGATATAAAAATGTTTAACAAAGGTCTAGAAGACATAAAGCAGTGAGTTGAACGATGCAATAACTGAAAAGAAAATACGCTAGAAGGAATCAATAGCAGAATAAATGAGGCAGAAGAATGAACAAATGAGCTGGAAGAGAGGATAGTGAAAATCACTGTCACAGAACAGATTAAAGGAAAAAAATGGAAAGACTTGAGGACAGTTCGACACCTCCGGGACAACTTTAAATGCACCAGCATTAGTGTTATAGGGGTCCCACAAGGAGAAGAGAGAGAGCAAGGCCTGAAAAAGTATTTGAAGAGAAAATAGCAGAAAATTTCCCTAATATGGGAAAGAAAACATTCACCCGAGTCCAGAAAGTGCAGAGTCCCATACAGGATAAACCCAAGGAGGAACACACTGAGATACACAGTAATCAAATTGAAGACAAAGAAATGAATCTGAATTGGAAAGGAAAAAGTAAAACTAAAATTGTTTGCAGATGACGTGATACTATATATAGAAAATCCTAAAAATTCTACTAGAAAATTACTAGAGCTCATCAATGAATTTGGTAAAGTTGTAGGGTACAAAATTAATGCATAGAAATCTGTTAACTTCTATACCCTAACAATGAAAGATCAGAAAGAGAAATTAAGGATTAATCACATTTACCATCTCTTCGAAAAGAATAAAATGCATAGGAATATACCTAACTATTGGAAGAGGGCATGGCAAGTCACGCCAGTATTCTTGCCTAGAGAATCCCCATGGACAGTGAAGCCTGGCAGGCTACAGTCCATGAGGTTGCAAAGAGTTGGATATGACTGGGTGACTAAGCGCAGCATAGCACATACCTAACCAAGGCCTCAAAAGACCTGAATTCCAAAAGTACGAGATGCTAATGAAAGAAATCAAAGATGACACAAACAGATGAAAAGATACACCACCATGTTCTTGGACTAGAAGAATCAATATTGTTGAAATGACTATACTACCAAAGACAATCTACAAATTCAATGCAATACTTATCAAATTGCCAATGACATTTTTTTTTTTGCAGACATAGAGTAAATAAATCTTAAGATATATATGGGAACACAAAAGACCCCAAATAGCCAAAGCAATCCTGAGAAAGAAAAAGGGAGGTCAAGGACTTAGGGTCCCTGACTTCAGACTATAATGCAAAGCTACAGTACTTAAGACAGTGTGGTACTAGTGAAAAAAAAAAACAAACAAACAGAAATATAGATGAATGGAACAGTATGGAAAGCCCTGAAATAAACCCATGCACCTATGATCCATTAATCTATGACAAAAGGGGCAAGACAATAAAATGGAGAGAAGACAGTCTCCTCAATAAATGATACTGGGAAAACCAGACAGATACATATAAAGAAACAAAATTAGGACATTCTGTAACACTATACACAAACATAAACTCAAAATTTATTAAAAACCTAAATGTAAGACCAGAAATTATAAAACTCTGAGAGGAAAACATAGGCAGAACACTCTCTGACATAAATTTCAATAATATCTTTTTGGATTCACCTCTTACAGTAAGGGAAATAAAAGCAAAATAAACAAATAGGACCTAATTAAACTTAAAAGCTTATTCAGCAAAGGAAACCATTACCAAAATAAAAGGTCAGTCAGTGGAATGAAAGAAAATATTTTCAAACAATGTGACTGACAGGGGATCAATCTCCGAAATATATAAACAACACATGAGCTCAGTATCAGAAAGATCAAACAACCCAATAAAAAAATGGACCAAAATCTAAATAGACATTTCTCCAAAGAATACATACCAATGGCCAAAAAGGACATGTAGAGATGCTTAATATCACTAATTACTAGAGAAATGAAAAATCAGAACTACAATAAGGAGTGACTTCACACAGGTCAGAATGGCCATCAACAAAAATTTTACTAACAATAAATGATGGAGAGGGTGTGGAGAAAAAGGAACACTCCTATACTGTTGGTGGGAAAGTAAATTGGTATAGTCCCTATGGAGAATAGTATTGAGATTCCTTAAAAAAACTGAAAATAGAGCTACTGTATGATTCAGCAGTCCCACTTCAGGGAAAATGTCTGGAGAAAAACAGAATTCAAAAAGTTATATGTGCCTCACTGTTCACTGAAGCACTATAGACAGTAGTGAAGGTGTGGAAGCAGCCTAAATATCCATCAACAGAGGAAGGATAAAGAAGATGTGGCACTACTACTCAGCCCTAAACATGAGTATAACAACGCCGTTTGCAGCATGGATACACCCGGAGATTATCACACTAAGTGAAATCACACAGAGAAAAATAAATATGTGATTAAATGGTGTGTGGAATCTAAGAAAAATGATCCATATGAGCTTATTTATAAAACGGAAACAGACTCGGAGATTTAGAAAGGTTTACCAAAGGGGAAATGTTGGGGGTGTGTGTGGAAAGGATAAATCGAGAGTTTGGAATTAACATATAAACACTACCATATGTAAAATAATCAATAAGAACCTACTTGTATAGCACAGGGAATTGACTCAGTATTTTATAATAACCTATATGAGAAAAGAATCTGAAAAGCATAAATATATGCATATGTATAACTGAATCAGTTCTCTGTATACCTGAAACTGACACAGCACTGTAAATCAACTATACCTCAATATAAAAATTAAAAAGTGCCATCATGCTTTAATGAAGTACAGTGCCACCCTGGGTATGCTTTACTTTCATAAGGGAAAAACCTTCTATTTTAAATACTAATGGCTAACACTTATCAAGCATTTACTATGTGCCAGGCATTAGTCTAGGAGTTTTCTCCATGTTAACTCCTTTCGTCATAGCAGTCCTAAGAGGGAGAGATTCCTATTATCTCCTTTTTTCAGATGAGACTCAAGGAGGACACCTCACTCAACACCACATATCATGAAGGGCTGGAGCTGGGATTCACACCCAAGGACTCTGGCTCCCGAAACTGTGCTCTTGGCCACTAAGCTAACCAGAAGCTGAGCTGAATGACTGTATTTTCCCTGGTTAGGAGACTAATTCTGTAACCCAAAATCTATCGTGATCTTAATAATGAAATAATGTATCTGATAGGCAAATGTTATGCCTTGTGCTAGTTGGCAACAATAAACATCTTATAACTTTTATTAAGAAATTACAGAAAAAGTTTAGCTTTTCCTCATGTCTTACCTCATTCTTAACGGCTTTTTCTTCGATCAGTTTTCTTACATCACGAATGCCCTTAATTTTCACCCACAGAAACATTCCAGCAGTAGGAACTTGCCATTCTGCCAAACCTACAAAGAAAAGAAGAGAAGAAATATTTTCTGAGTCCAGTTTTCATGATGTCAGTTATATCACTTAAATGACAGTAACTGTAAGCTAGCATTTCCAAAAAAATTCCTTCAGTGACAGAATTTTTAAAAATATATTTTTATGAGTCCTGAAATTAGATGTTCTGAGTTTTATTTCAAAGGGTGAGGGGAAGTTTTGAAAGGGAAAAAGGGGACTTATGTGTATATTTAGGGTTTTAGTGGATTTTAGAGCTATTCAGGAACTCTTGTGTCATGCCCATCTCTCTTCCTTAGAGCTGTCCCTAAGACACACATGTCTCTTTCAAATTGTAGGAGAGGATTCCTCAACTCCTTCTAGAATCTTACTAGCGTTTCAGTAAATTGTTCAGAAATATAATGAAGTTTTTATCAGAATGTAATTAGTTATAAAAGTAATACTTAAAATTAAGGAATTCTGGGTGCATTTGTAGGCTTTATGTTTCATTGAATATAAGGATAGAGAAACCAAGAAGGAAGAAAATTATTTTGATTTTAATTATTACCATTTTTAAATAAAAATTTGCTGTTGCTTAAAAGCCTTTTTTCAACTTTACAGGGTGGTAAAATAGTACTCTTATAAAAAATACTAATTGTATTTTTACCAGGACTTCATAGGGAAGAAGGTATGATGGAAATAAGGAATTGATACCTTGTATTAGGGCTTCCCAGGTGGCTGAGTCCTAAAGAGTCCACCAGCAATGCAGGAGACCTGGGTTTGATCCCTGGGTTGGAAAGATCCCTGGAGAAGGGAATGGCAACCTGCTCCAGTATTCTTGCCTGGAGAACCCCATGGACAGAGGAGCCTGGTGGGCTACAGTCCATGGGGTCTCATAGAGTCGGACTGAGCCACTTTCACTTCATTGTGTATTTACTGTTATTTTTGCCAAAGGCATTTTTAGTGGTGTAATTAAAGCCAGGAAGTTCATTTTACTTTCTTCCTTAATAGAAAATTAAATCTAAACTATCCTGAAATCAAATTAGCAATAGAAAACATTCAGTTCAGTTCAGTCACTCAGTTGTGTCCGACTCTCTGAGACCCCATGAATCACAGCACGCCAGGCCTCCCTGTCCATCACCAACTCCTGGAGTTCACACAAACTCATGTCCATCCAGTCGGTGATGCCATCCATCCATCTCATTCTCTGTCGTCCCCGTCTCCTCCCACCCCCAATCCCTCCCAGCATCAGAGTCTTTTCCAGTGAGTCAACTCGTCGCATGAGGTGGCCAAAGTATTGGAGTTTCAGCTTCAGCATCAGTCCTTCCAAAGAACACCCAGGATTGATCTTTTCTAGAATGGATTGGTTGGATCTCCTTGCAGTTCAAGGGACTCTCAAGAGTCTTCTCCAGTGCCACAGTTCAAAAGCATCAATTCTTCGGCGACCAGCTTTCTTATTCAGTTCAGTTCAGTCCCTCAGTCGTGTCCGACTCTGCGCGACCCCATGAATCACAGCACGACAGGCCTCCCTGTCCATCACCAACTCCGGGAGTTCACTCAAACTCATGTCCATAGGGTTGGCGATGCCATCCAGCCATCTCATTCTCTGTCGTCCCCTTCTCCTTACGCCCCCAACCTTTCCCAGCATCAGAGACTTTTCCAGTGAGTCAACTCGTCGCATGAGGTGGTCAAAGTATTGGAGTTTCAGCTTTAGCATCAGTCCTTCCAATGAACACCCAGGATTGATCTCCTTTAAAATGGACTGGTTGGATCTCTTGCAGTCTAAGGGACTCTCAAGAGTCTTCTCCAACACCACAGTTCAAAAGCATCAATTCTTCGGGCGATCAGCTTTCTTCACAGTCCAACTCTCACATCCATACATGACCATGGGAAAAACCATAGCCTTGACTAGACGGACCTTTGTTGGTAAAGTAATGTCTCTGCTTTTTAATATGCTATCTAGGTTGGTCATAACTTTCCTTCCAAAGGGTAAGCGTCTTTTAATTTCATAGCTGCAATCAGCATCCGCAGTGATTTTTGAGCCCCCCAAAATAAAGTCTGACACTGTCTCCAATATATTTCCATCTATTTCCCAGGAAGTGATGGGACCAGATGCCATGATCTTTGTTTTCTGAATGTTGGGCTTTAAGCCAACCTTTTCACTCTCTCTTTCACTTTCATCAAGACGCTTTTGAGTTCCTCTTCACTTTCTGCTATAAAGGTGGTGTCATCTGCATATCTGAGGTTATTGATCTTTCTCCCAGCAATCTTGATTCCAGCTTGTGCTTCTTCCAGCCCAGCGTTCCTCATGATGTACTCTGCATATAAGTTAAATAAGCAGGGTGACAATATACAGCCTTGACGTACTCCTTTTCCTATCTGGAACCAGTCTATTGTTTCATGTGCAGTTCTGACTGTTGCTTCCTGGCCTGCATACAGGTTTCTCAAGAGGCAGGTCAGGTGGTCTGGTATTCCCATCTCTTTCAGAATTTTCCACAGTTTATTGTGATCCACACAGTCAAAAGCTTTGGAATAGTCAATGAAGCAGAAATAGATGTTTCTGGAACTCTCTTGCTTTCTCCATGATCCAGCGGATGCTGGAAATTTGATCTCTGGTGCCTCTGCCTTTTCTAAAACCTGCTTGAACATCTGGGAGTTCACAGTTCACATATTGCTGAAGCCTGGCTTGGAGAATTTTGAGCATGACTTTACTAGCGTGTGAGATGAGTGCAATTGTGCGGTAGTTTGAGCATTCTTTGGCATTGCCTTTCTTTGGGATTGGAATGAAGACTGACCTTTTCCAGTCCTGTGGCCACTGCTGAGTTTTCCAAATCTGCTGGCATATTGAGTGCAGCACTTTCAGAGCATCATCTTTCAAGACTTGAAATAGCTCAATTGGAATTCCATCACCTCCACTAGCTTTGTTCATAGTGATGCTTTCTAAGGCCCACTTGACTTCACATTCCAAGATGTCTGGCTCTAGGTCAGTGATCACGTTATCGTGACTATCTTGGTCATGAAGATCTTTTTTGTACAGTTCTTCTGTATATTCTTGCCACATCTTCTTAATATCTTCTGCTTCTGTTAGGTCCATACCATTTCTGTCCTTTATTGAGCCCATCTTTGCATGAAATGTTCCCTTGGAATCTCTAATTTTCTTGAAGAGATCTCTTGTTTTTCCTGTTCTGTTGTTTTCCTCTATTTCTTTGCATTGATCACTGAGGAAGGCTTTCTTTTCTCTCCTTGCTATTCTTTGGAACTCTGCATTCAGATGCTTATATCTTTCCTTTACTCCTTTGCTTTTCGCTTCTCTTCTTTTTACAGCTATTTGTAAGGCCTCCTCAGACAGCCATTTCGCTCTTTTGCATTTCTTTTCCATGGGGATGGTCTTGGTCCCTGTCTCCTGTACAATGTCACGAACCTCCGTCCAGAGTTCATCAGGCACTCTGTCTATCATATCTTGTCCCTTAAATCTATTCCTCACTTCCACTGTATAATCATAAGGGATTTGATTTATGTCATATCTAAATGGTCTAGTGGTTTTCCCTACTTTCTTTAATTTCAGTCTGAATTTGGCATAAGGAGTTCACGATCTGAGCCACAGTCTGCTCCTGGTCTTGTTTTTGCTTTCTTATTAGATAGTAGATAAATGAGGTTAATGATTAAAAGTCATATCATCTGTAATGAAAAACCTGCCAAAGATTGCAGTATTTTGTTTTTATTAAGTCAGGAAGTATTATGTTGTCAATTTCCCAATTCCTCTTCTCTTCGGCACAACATTTTGAAAACCTTTTTGGTTCAGAGATTATTGGCTCTCAGCAGCTTATTGCTGGTTGATTGTTGGATTAATTGGTCTTTTCTTCTTAAACCACAGATTCTGTGCAGCAGTCAGGTATGGTGGAAATGCTGTAACTGTGGGAGGGTTATTGCTGTTACTTCTGACATTATTTGTAGGGTACAATTTCCATTTTTAAAGAGTACTTATTTCTGATTGCATTGCCTCTTTGTTGCTGCATGTGGGCTTTCCCTGGCCGTGGCGAGCAGGGGCTATTCTAGTTGCAGTGCACAGGCTTCTCACTGTGGTGGCTTTTCATGCTGCAGAGCATGCGCTCTAGAGTGCCAGTTTGATAGTTGTGGTGCTTGGGTTTAGTTGCCTGGGGCATAAGGGATCTTCCTAGAACAGGGATTGAACAGGTGTCCCCTGCATTGCAAGGCATATTCTTAACCATTGCACACCTGGGAAGCCCTAGAGTAACATTTTCTTGACCAGAATAGGCCTGGACCCTGTTTCCTTCCCCAGGATTATTAACAATACTCTGTGATATCACTCACTCATACAAGGACTGCTGCTCATCCCAGGACAGGATGTATGTTCCACTCACCACTTAACCACTTGTCTGCTGCTGCCAGTAATGCATCCCTCTGCTTCCGGTAGAAATCGGTAAGCCTAGAGGAAGAAAGCAATGAAAGAGATGTGTTTGCTACACTGATTGCAGAAACCCAAAGGCTCTGGAGTCCAGTCTATAAGAATCTATTTTGTATCTTGATGAAGATGTTGAAACTCAATGCGGGAATAGAGCATATTTGTTTGACCTGTCAGGTAGTAAACTTGGTATCATTGTGATTTTTCCATTATTTTGGAATAATTCAAAACAGAAAATTAATCAACTGAAGTCCATTTCTATATAAATTATGGAACCTAAAATACAGTACCTGTCAATGTGAGCCAGAAAGCCCTCTTCTCCCCACTGATGTAGAAGCTGTGATACCAGGAGCTAAAAGGCATGAGACAGTAACAAGGTTCATCCTCTAAATGTACTTTTTGTCAAATGTAACAGCAAGTCACTCTTGATTATGTATAAACCACACTAAGAAGATGCAATAAGCTGCACCAAGCTTTATAGGGCCAGTGACTTATAACAGTGTTGCTTAATAACAATGACAACAATAACACTGAAAATAAGAAATATTTCTATGGTCCTTGGTATATCCAAGAAACTGCTGTACCATATATTTCAGCACAGTTTGTCTTTGCAATACCCTTATTAGACAGGCCGCTATTTCTCTTTACTCATATAGAGACTGAGGCATTAGGTGAAGTTAAATTTCCTGTGATCCCTGCTGGTCACAGATCCTGGACTCAAGTCAGAGTGTCCAGGCCCAGATCCATTCAGTAACTGCTGCCCTTGCATGGCCTCTCGAAATAATGGTGTGTGACTTCAGCAAACCTCTTCCGTCCTGATGAGTTTTTATGGGGTTCCTGGGCTAGATGCCAGGACACAAGATGAATAAGATCTCTGACTCTAGGAGCCTGGTCTACACCTTGAAGCAGCTCGGGTGTATTTGAATCTCTTTTGCCTTTTGGAGCAAGCATCTGCGGTATCTGATCTTCTAATTCAGCCCAGCGGAAAATAGAGAGGCAGTCAGTGACCCCGCTCCCTGACCCCTTCACATTGTCTTGTTTGCCCGCATCCACTTTATGATCGGATTTTAAACATTCCTGTTTCCTAAATTGTCCTTACCTGAGTAAAAGTGCTGGTGTGCATTGTTGAAACTTGTATGTGTAAAACAATTCTCTCAATCAAGGGCTTTGGACCAGTTATAAACCCTACTCTCAACCTGCACAAAGACGGAAAAGGCATATTACCAATCCTGCTACATCAGTTAACATCACGTTACTGATTTCATGGGGAAGGAGGTTGTAACCTGGGGACAAAGGAAGCTAGAAAGTTAACACCTTCTAGTAACACTACTTCTTATTTAAAGTACACATTTACATTTAACTGTACACTTAAAATAGAATGCATATCTGACCATGTATTTCTAAATGTGTTTTTTCATACATGCAACCACAAACCTGACCAGTCCTCCTATACTTATGACTTAATTTGACCACTGAGGATGGATTAGGAGAAAAGTCTGTTACTAACAGTAATAATCAAACAGATGTGTTAAGGTGAGTGTATAGAAGCATCTTAAGTGAGAAGAACTGTCTGCACTAAAGATGCTGAGTGGCAGACCCTGTCACCTTTATCTGCAGCTTGAAGGCAGAGCCAGGGCCTTACCCCGAGGACAGGACTTTGGAAAAAGAGTCAGCTCGGATGACACGCCCATCCACGTCCATGGAGAGAAATGTCGGTGCCCAGGGCTTGAAATAGAAGATAAATACAGTATTTATATCTGTTAGAGGCTGTATCCCTACTTTGTGCAGAGAGTGGGGAAACTTCACATAGGACCTCCTTGTCCCAAGGCTTGAGATCCAGGATGAACAGTTTTCCAGGAAGGAGTCCAGGAAAACTAGTTTGGAAAAGACCACAACAAAGAGGGTCATCAGCATGCAGGGCTGTTTAGAAAGGGAATGCTGACCCTTAGAACAGCTAGAAACCCTGAAAAAGTATAAATGAAGATGAGCCATGTAGTCAGCTTGCAATGCTGAACCTTCCACATTTATGTCAAAGTAAATGCCCACAGGGAAGGGGGCCATGGTTGTGTTTAGGGTGGGTGGCAGGCAGACATGATTGTCAGGCAAATAGATAAAAAGCCAAGAGTTGTGTTTCTTTTCAGTAGATTTGTAGTGGGGACTGAATCCATGTGTCTGTTCTCTGCAGCCCTGAGAGCAATTCTAGTGTTAGATTTTGAGGAACCGGGTGTTGGAGTCTGTGCCATTGCTGTTGTCTCCTGGGAATGATGCTCGGGGACAGGGTGCACATGGACACTGGGGAAGGATCTAGAAGCCCTTTATGGTGCAGGTGCATTCCTGTCCCTATGCGACAGGGATGGCATGCAGGGAGCATGATGCTAGGAACGCCCCCCTCTGCTCACAGTTACATCACTGACTGAGCACAGGCCTCCGCCTTCTCTCTGAACACAGCTCCCAAGTCCTGCAGCCCATCAGCCTCCCTGAGAGACTGAGGCTGACACCCCAGGAGACACCCACTCCACATCCCTGGTACAATGTTTAAGAAGCTACCATCTGGATTTGGAGTCAAAAGGACCCATGTCTTCCTCCATGTGCCTGGCACAGAGCCAGCCACTGTTCTAAAAGTAGGGAATTTCTGGAATAAGCAGTAATACCACAGATGAAAATATTCAGCAGCCAGGCTAATATCCGATCAGGTGCATTAACAACACTTCATCTTCTGATTGTGGGCTGAGTTGACACCATCACTTACCTTGTTGAACTGCATAAAATAGTAAGGATCATCTTCTATGATGAGGAAGTCATATTTTCTTGCGAGCTACAAAAAGGTTAAAGGAGCATATTTATTTCTTAAGAGTTATCTAAGATGAAAATCACTTGGAATCAGAGTTCTTTGTACGCACACATTCATTCGTCCCAGCAACTACTGAGTCCCCGCTGTCCTAGGAGGGCGAACCAGCCCTAAAGGCTCTGTCTGCATAGAACTTAGATTCTCGTGATAAAGACAGAACCTGAGCTCCTAGATAGTGACCAGTGCAGGATTAGGTGGGAGGTTCTGAGGGCCCGGCAGATGGTTGAAGAGGCTGATGTTTGAGAGAGAGAGAGAGACAGGGAAGCTCCAGGGGAGCTCAGGCTGACCTGAAGGATCAGTTGTGCAGATGCTGGGGGAGAAGATGTTTAGACTGAGAGAGCAGGGAGCAGTGGCCCTGGAGTCAGAAAGTACTAGGTGTGTTTCAGGGACAGAAGTTTCTAGAAGGCATAGATGTTTAAGGGACAGAAGGAAGGGTATGAGAGGCCCTAAGCTTACACAGAGGCCCGGGTTCCATCACTGCGTGCGGCGGACTTTTGATACTGTTTGCAGTGAGGTGAAGCGGCGGGAGGAGGCACTGTAAGCCACGCTAGAGCAGGAAGGATGTCAAGGGCTGCTGTGGGGGTCGGGTGGCAGCTCTGAGGGGCTCACAGGTCAGGGAGGGAGCGTGTCTGAGGAGACGGTGGGTTTGCTTAACACGGGTGGTAGGAGCTACTGTATGGGCTGGAGGCGGGGGATGAAGAGAAGACAGAAGGAAGAGACGGCTGTAAGAGGTGAGTGTAACATCCCACCAAGAATAGCATCTCTTTCAGTGAAAATATCAATTAAAGGGAAAGAAACATATCATAGTCAACCAGACTGTAGTAAATTCTTGTGTTTAAACTTGTGGCGACCCTCGCATAGATGGCTTCTTTTTATTAAAAATCATCTTCCTTGACAGGAAGAGGCTAAGCAGAGAAGGAATTTGGGAGCCCTCTTCTAAAGAGTCAGAAGGAAACAAGAACACACGCACATAACACCTTCTTGAAAATACCTCATAGATTTCCCTTTTGCGCTCAGCTGTTAATGAGTTCCCAGCAGGGTTGCTGCCATTTGGGACAGTGTAAAGAAATTTGGGGGTGTTTTTCTCGGGGTCCTTTGAATCTTCTGGTTTCCATTTGGAAAGTATTTCTCTGAGGGAGTCTGGAATAATCCCGTGCTCATCACTGGAAATATTAATCATGTTGCAGCCCAGGGGTTGCAGCTGTCAAATACACAGAGAAAAGTAAATCTAAGATTGAGACATGATTACAAAATATCCGTGTCAAGGGTTCTTACACTAAGGAGAATGTTACCATTTACACCCTTAAATGCAAACCTTCCCTCAGCTCTATGCCCACACTGCATTATCTTCACAATTATGATTAGAACTGGTTCATAAAATAGGTGTTTATTAGAGAATGATTTTGAGAAAGGAAATCAATCTTAGAAAGCACCTGTGATGCTAATACATAAAAAGTTATAAGCAGAGGTGATACTCAGAATATTGGACAAGTGGTGTAGCCTGGGGGCAACAGACACAGAGCAGGGTGGGATGGGGCCCTGGAGACCCCCTGCCATGCCAGCATTAGCGCTGCACTGTGGGGGCTCAGGGCGGCCTCAGGAGAGGGGTCGGGGGGCCAGGGTGGTGCTGGGGCACCAAGGAGCATCAGGGCCATGGCTCCGCAAGGGGTGTGCAAGTATTTCAATACTGTACTGACTGCAGAGGCTGTAGTCAAAAGTAGTGGCCTTGCTTACAGAGTTTTGTGAAAGACTTGTGTTTTCATATTTTATGTTTATGGATGAATGAAAGAAAAAACATGAGACTTAGTAAATAAGAAGGAAAGGAAGCCATTCACAAAATGAAAAGACAACTTATGGATTTGGAGGACATATTTAGAACAAGGGATGAATTTCCAAATTATACAATTCACACAATTCAATATAAAAAAAAAAAAGAAAAACAACCCAGTCAAAAATGGACAAAGGTCCTAAATAGATATTTCTCCAAAGAAGACATACAGATGGCCAACATGCACATGACAAGATGCTCAACATTGCTAATTATAGAGAAAAGCTAATGAAAACTACAATGAGGCATATCTCACATCAGTCAGAATGGCTATGATCAAAACGTCTGTAAACAATAAATGCTGGAGAGGGTTTGGTGAGAATGGAACCTTCCTACACTGTTGATGGAAATGTAAATCATATAGATCCTATGGAGAACTGTATGGAGGTTCACTAACAGACTAGAAATAGAGTTACATATATGATCCAGTGATCCCACTTCTGGATAATTCAAGAATATATATCCACACCAATGTTCAGCACTATTTACAATAGTCAGGACATGGAAGCCACCTAATGTCCACTGAGAGATGAATGCATAAAGAAAATGCGGTTCCTATATACAGTGGAATATTGTGTGTTTAACCTCCAGGTTGTGTCCAACTCATTGGGACTCTACAGGCTGCTGCGCGCCAGGCTTCTCTGTCCCTCACCATCTTTTGGAGTTTGCCCAAGTTCATGTTCATAGCATCAGTGATACCATCCAACCAACTTATCCTCTGTCACCTTTTTTTGCTTCTGCCTTCAACCTTTCCCAGCATCAGGGTCTTTTCCAGTGAGTTGGCTCTTCATATCAGGTGGCCAAAGTATTGGAGCTTCAGCTTCTGTATCAGTCCTTCCAATGAGTATTCAGGGTTGATTTACTTTAAGATTGACTGGTTTGATCTCCTTGCAGTCCAGGGGACTCTCCAGCACCACAGTTCAAAAGCATCACTTCTTCAGCACTCAGCGTTCTCAACTGTACATGACCACTGGAAAGACCATAGTCTTGACTATTCAGACTTTTGTCGGCAAAGTAATGTTTTTGCTTTTAAACACACTGTCTAGGTTTTTCATTGCTTTCCTGCCAAGAAGCAATCGTCTTTAATTTCATGGCTGCAGTCACCGTCTGCAGTGATTTTAGAGCCCAAGAAGAGGAAATCTGTCACTGCTTCCACCTTTTCCCCTTCTATTTGCCATGAAGTGATAGGGCTGGATGCCATGATCTTGGTTTATTTAACATTTAGTTTTAAGCCAGCTTTTTCACTCTTGTCCTTCACCCTCATCAAGAGGTTTTTTAGTTTCTCTTTGCTTTCTGCCATTGGAGCGGTGTCATCCACGTATCTGAGATTGTTGATACTTCTCCTGGCAATCTCAGTTCCAGTTTGTAACTCATCCAGGCTGGTATTTCTCATGATGGGCTCTGCGTATAAGTTAAATAAACAAAATGACAATAAACAGCCTTGTTGAACTCCTTTCTCAATCCTGAACCAGTCAGTTGTTACATACAAGGTTCTGTTGCCTCTTGACCAGCATACAGATAGGTAAGATGGTCTGTATTCCCATCTCTTTAAGAGTTTTCCACAGTTGGTTATGATCCATAGTCAAAGGCTTTAGCATAGTCAATGAAACGGAGGTAGGTGTTTTTCTGGAATCCCTTTGCTTTCTCTATGAACCAGGCATTATTGGCAGTTTGATCTCTGGTTCCTCTGCCTTTTCTAAACCCAGTTTGAAAATCTTGAAGTTCTTGGTTCACATAATGATGAAGCCTAGCTTGCAGGATTTTGAGCCTAACCTTACTAATGTGGGAGATGAGTGCAGTTGTCTGATGATTTGAACTTTGTTTAATACTGCCCTTTTTGGGAACTGGGATGGAGATTGAGCTTTTCCAGTCCTGTGGCCATGGCTAGGTTTTCCAAATTTGTGGACATATTGATTGCATAACTCTTTTAGGATTATAAGTAACTCTTATATAGTCACTTCCACTATCTTTATTGATAGCAGTGCTTTCCTAAGGCCCACTTGACTTCAAATTCCAGAATGTCTGGCTCTGGGTGAGTGACCATACCATCATAGTTATCTGGGTCATTAAGATCTTTAATGCACAGTTCTTTTGTTTATTCTTTCCATCTCTTCTTGATTTCTTCTGTTTCTACAACATCTTTAGTCTGTCCTTTATTGTGCCCTTCTTTGGATTAGATATTCCTTTTATATCTCCAATTTTCTTGAAGATATCTCTAATCTTTCCCCTTCTGTTGTTTTCCTCTATTTCTTTACATTGTTCATTGAAGAAGGACTACTTCTATATTACTCAGCCATAAAAAAGAATGAAATGATGCCATTTGTAGTCACATGGGTCTAGAGATTATCATACTAAGTGAAGTAAATCAAAGAAAGACAAATATTATATGATATCACTTACATATGTAATCTCAAATAGACTTACAGACATAACAACTTATGATTATTAAAGGGGAAACGTGGGGAGGGATATAGTAGGAATTTGGTTTGACATATGCATTCTACAATATATAAAATCAACAGCAGTCTCCTACTGTATAGCATAGGCAACTATATTCAATGTCTTATAATAACCTATAATGGAAAAGAATCTGAAAAGAACAGATATGTATTATATATATATGCGTGCATATATATATATATATATATATATATATATCTGAATCAGTTTCCTGTACACTTAAAACTAAAATGACATCGTTAATAATCTATATTTCGATAAAATTAAAAATAATAATAATTGAGGTTAGCTTCTCAGAAAAATAGTTTTCAAGGGATAAGCAAACATAATTAGTAGAGGTCAAATGTATACTTATGGACTGAGAATAGTCTAGACCATATTTGCAGCAAATTTAAAAGATCTTAGGTTTTCCAAGCACATCTACATGAATAAAAGAAGTTGATGTTGGGTGATGAGATAAATGCACATGGAACTTCAGCCTATTCCCTCAGAGGCTGGTACGGATTTGTGTTTTGGCATGTGATAATGTATGTGCATCCAGCTATTTACATAGATGCACGTTTTACACGTATAGGCATTGTCTAATCTAATGCCTTATGAGTTTAGGAAAGTAGTTAATAATTAGTCTCCAATCACAAAGAAAAGGCAATTATTTTACTTTAGTTTTAAAAGGGCTTCCCTTGAGGGCTTCCCTGGTAACTCAGATGGGAAAGAATCTACCTGCAATGCAGGAGACCCTGGTTCGATCCCAGGGTTAGGAAGATTCCCTTGGAAGAGTGCATGGCAACCCACTCCAGTATTCTTGCCTAGAAAATCTCCATTGACAGAGGAGCCTAGTAGGCTACAGTCCATGGGGTGGCAAAGAGTCGGACATGACTGAGTGACTAAGCACAGCATACCTGGTGGCTTGGCCAGTGAAGAATCTGCCTACAATGCAGGAAACACAGGTTCAATCCCTGGGTCAAGAGGTCCCCTGGAGGAGGGAATGGCAACCAACTCCAGCATTCTTGCCTGGAGAATCCCATAAATAGAGGAGCCTGGGGAGCTACAATCTATAGGGTCACAAAGAGGCGGACGTGACTGAGCAACTAACACTTTCACTTTAAAGTTGTGGTAAAATATGTATTACTAAAAACTGTGCCATTCTAAAGTGTGTGATTCAGTGGCAATAACTGTGTTCACAATGTGTGCATCTCATGACACTATCAATTCCAGAATCATTTCATCACTCCAAACAGAAACCCTATACCCACTAAGCAACAGCTCCCCATTTTCCCCTCCCCAGTCCGTGGTCACCTCTAATCAACTTCTGGTGTCTATGAATTTGCTTGTTTTATATATTTTGTATAAGGGGAATCATACAATATTTGTTCTTTTGTGTCTGGCTGCTTTCTTTGAGCGCCTGCAATGATGGGCCTGCTTTATTCTTCAGAGAGTGGGTAAGACCAATGGTTAGAAAGTTGCTATTGCTGCTAAGTTGCTGCTGCTAAGTCGACTCTGTGTGACCCCATAGACGGAAGCCCACCAGGCTCCCACGTCCCTGGGATTCTCCAGGCAAGAACACTGGAGTGGGTTGCCATTTCCTTCTCCAGAAAGTTGGTACACTGAGTTGAAATTGCTTCCACACTTTGGTTCCAGTTCTGCCAAATCTAACTCCTCTGTGACACGGCTAACTTTAATGGGGTTGAGGACAATCCTCATGTCCCTGTGGATCTCCTCTTTCTGCGGAGAAGAGCATGGTTCCTAAAAACATTCAACGTATGGTCTCATTTCCAATTCTTTGTGAATCTGGTTGCTTCTCTGACTGTGTTCACATCAACCCCAAAGTACTGTGTCCCAGACAGTGCTGAGTTCTGACCAGGGCCCAGCAGAGCAGGTGCTCTGCCTCCTTATTCTGGGTCTAGAGTCTTATAATAAACACTAGATATGAAAGTCCTGGTCATACTGGTAGGTTTAGTTATATTACACTGACATATGATTTGTCTTAGACATGTGGCAATATAGACAGTAATAGAAAATGTCTTTGTAAATTAAAAGGCATTTCAAGTGAAAAACTAAGAAAATGGGACATGATTTTGCCTGACTGAATATTAGCACATCTACATTTAGATTTTGTCCAAAGAAATGTATAAATCAGAGGGTATGTTTAGCATACTTTCCTTATACTAAAACTTGTCTTTACGAAAGAAGCTATTTATTTTTCAGTGGGCAGATAATCTTAAAGGTGCGGTGGTTTCTCCTTCTTTATTATGAGAAAGAGACTTGCCTTTTGTAAGAATATGTACTCACAGCATGAATTGTCCCTGAATAAATAGGTTCATTTACAAGGATGTTATCTCCAGGATTAACGATCATTTCAAACACCTAACAAAAAAAAACACAGGTTAGCTTGGAAAATATACTTTCAAGTCTTAGAACACCTCCTCCAACTTTTTTTTTTTTTTTGAGCTCACTAGGGTTCTAGAGTGGTGTCCCTGATGGCTCGGTTGGTAAAGAATTCACCTGCAATGCGGGAGACCCCGATTTGATTCCTGAGTCAGGATGATCATCTGGAGAAAGGATAGTCTACCCACTCCGGTATTCTTGGGCTTCCCTTGTTACTCAGCTGCTAAAGAATCTGCCCGTAATGCAGGAGACCTGGGTATGATCGCTGGGTTGGGAAGATCCCCTGGAGAAGGGAAAGGCTACCCACTCCAGTATTCTTGCCTGGAGAATCCCATGGACTGTATAGTCTATGGGGTCGCAAAGAGTTGGACATGACTGAGCGACTTTCACATTCAAGGTTCCAGAGTAGGAGTTGGCAAGTTTTCCACATTGCCACCACCCATCTCTGCCTCGTGGTGAGAACGCAGCCATAGACAGCGTGTAAGCTGAGTTCCACTGAAGCTCTACGTATACAATCAGACAAGGGTCGGTTTTGTTCTCAACTTCTACACTGAAAAATAACAGAACTGATTTGGATCCTAAACACATTTACGCTTTCTTTGAGAAGTTGGACTCTGTTTAAGCCGGGCCTGTGTAATGGATGGAGAGAAGGTGGAGGTTATACGGGATGGTTTGACCCTCATGAAGGTGCTGGAGCACTGAGCTCGGCACCACTCAGGTAAGCATGCCTGTGAATCAGTGAGAAGCGCTACTGCGTGATGCCCGTGTTCCAGGTGCTCGCTGTAGGAGGACTGGGGCACTCAGCAGACTTGGGGTATTCAGGGAAGGCTTCCTTGAGGAAGCGAGGAGTTGGGGAAGAGGTGACGACAGGCACACATTTGAGAAACCGAAAGAATCCTGCGGCTCGAGGTGGAGTGTGAAGAGCAGAGTGGAGGGAGGTCAGAAGGAAGTGGGCAGACAGCATCCCATGGAGGCCTTTGGAGCAGCGAGCCAGCGAGAGTTTTAAGTAGAGGGCGGGACCCAGGAGTCATGAGAGCAGACCGGCATTTGAGAAGGTCATTCTGGCTGCAAAATCAAAGTATCAGAGAGGGGTGAGAATACAGGTCTGGGAAGATTTTCGGCTCGCTTGGGAGGTTTTTGCTGCAGTCCCAGGGAAAGGCAAGGGTGGTCTGGATGGGGGGGTGGTGGTGGAACTGAAGAGAGGTGAGGGGCATCTGGGAAACCAGGGGCAAGGGACATACGTGTGGGCTGAGGGAAGTGGGGAAGGAGGGGCCTCTGGACTTCTGGCTGGACAGTAAGGAGGTGATGGGACGGGCGTCATTCATGGACACCACCCCCAGTATTGTCTGTTTCTGAGGGAGAAGCAGCTGAGTGTGTTTTGGTGTGAGGTGCCGCTGAAACAGCCTGGGGTGAGGCCAGTGGGGGCGGTGGACACGTGGATGTGGAGGGCGCCTGGCGATGGAGGCGTGGGCAGGGTCACCTGGCGTGATGCCCAGGGGAGCTGTGTGCAGGAAGGGAAGAGGTCTGAGGCCCAGTCTTGCGGGGCTCCTGTGAACCATGGACACTTTAGGGTGGGCAGGGCAAGGTCGGAGGAGTGTTCCAGAAAGGACGGTTTCAGCAAGGGCTCAGGAGACGCGGAGGTCAAGGGAGACCAGGCCTGCAAATCAGAGCGGATCTTGAGGACAGTGTGATGCCTCAGGACATCAGCAGAGCCAGACAAAGATTTCCCTGCCTGATTCAGAGGGGTCCGTTCCAACTAATCTTACACAAGGCACAGAACCATCCTTTCCTACCCTGGGATGTTTCATCATCCCCAGGTCAAGCCTCTCGTCTGTGTCATTTTAACAACCTAGAGCTCTTGATAAACATCATGGCCAGTATCCATTGAGGCAGAATATCTGACTTTGCTTTCCCGATTTGGCCTGGGATATTCCATTTACTATTCCTTATGAGCTTTAGGCATTTTATGACAAACACAGTCCTCCTCTCACAAGTTAGTTGATTTACATTTTACAGGCCCTCCAAGGACCAAGCAAATCCATGTATAGTCCATGGATCAGATGAAAACCTCATGACCAACATTTCCTGTCTTGGTAAGGGGACATGACAAAGTCCAATATCCTAAATGAGGAGTGAGTGCTGTTTATTATTTGAGATTTGTGCACCTAAAATTATCTTTATCCTGGAGAGCAAAGTGGAAGAAATGTTAAACCAGTTTCCCAGGAGGCCTCTGTAACTGCATGGCTGTGAGCCAGTGAGTTACTGATGTTTTTGGCCACATGTGCTGTCTTCCTCTTTGATATGACTGATGTTGAGACAGACAAAGAAGAAACTTTCCAGAGCAAGTTTCTGGGGGAGAAAAAGGCTATGGTGTAACTTCCTAGAAGTATTTCAGTGAAAAGAACTTTTTTCCTACTGATCTTGGGCATCACAAATATTTCTCCTCAAAAAAAAGAGAAAAACTCAAACAGTGCTTAATCCTTGTCTTTTTGCTAGTTAAGTACAGAAAAAGGGAGGAAAATTATAAAGTGTTATTACTTTAATATATTATGTAATAATAATTTAAGTGAAATTTATTAAAAGTAACCAGATTGTAGTTTTCACATGTACATAAAAAAGAAGAGCAAGAAAACTACTCTGATTTGATAGAAACAAGAGTCAAACTTCAATCTCAATGTGAAGACTGAATATAGAACCTCCTTATCCCAGACTAATTTTCAAGAAAAATAAAAGCTATATGAAACTGAGAACTGTACACACAGTCTCTTTAATGGGCATACCCAGTGGTGACTGTCTCTGTGGACTTCCTGGAATCCAGGAGAGACGCAGAGAGAGAGACCGACAGAGAGAGACAGAGAGAAGACTCTCCCAGAGGAGAGGTCAGCCACAGACCAGACGTAGCCTTAGATCTGGAGGCGCACAGCCAAGAGGGAGCCGGGGCACAAGAGGCAGCTGGTACAGACGATGACATCAGCAGACGCACAAAGGGGTGAGGCCTCATCTCAGGAGGCTCAGGACACACCCTCGAGGAATTAAAAAGTCATACGGACATAACCACAGCCTAACTCAACGTGGCCTGAATCTCCGAGCCACAGGAAACTGATCTGTGCTCACTAAGCTGCAGGGAAGCTTGTCCTAAGGACTCAGAGCTCTGGGCTCTCTGTGTACGAGAAATCAGGTTGGTGAATGTCTTCAAGTCCTACTTATGATTCTAGTGAATACTTGGTATCCCACAAAACATGCTGCTCTGTGGTTAAGGGAGAGATGGCTGTATGGGTGCACATGTCAGATTCTTGCCAAGGGTGCCCTTCCCCTCGTCTTACCTTACAGAGACCTTCTAGGCTGCCACATGTGACACACATGTCCATCTGTCCTTGGCTGGGTGCATAATGGATGGTTGGCGGATTGTGCAATTTTACTTGTAACTGTTTTAGCCAGGATAACAGCTCTGGGATTCTAAAGCATAAATGCATTTAAAAATTGACAGTAGTGAAAATCAGAATACTAGTAGACAGCAACTAAATGGTGACTTCACACCAGGCACTTTACACATTTGAGTTAAAAATCTTCAAATGCTTTTTGACAATATTAATATCTTTACTTAAAAGACAAGTAAATCTCCTGACTTAGAGATTAAGAAATCCACAAAAGTTAATTGGTTGGTGTAAAAGAGCTGAGATTAGAATCCACAGCTTTCTTATTCCAAAGCCTGTACTTTTTATTTATTTATTTATCCCTGTACCATTTATATTTCTTTTCTTTTTGTTTTGTTTTCCTTAGGAAGATTTTCTTAGGATACTTAGAAATCCAGGTTAAGTTCTTTGCATCATGAAAAGAAAAACCTAGGTGTACATTGTATACAATATAATTCTTATTCACCCAACATGCCTTGTTCTTTAATCACAGAGGAAATAGGCTTTAATGTATAATTGACACTCTATAGGTTACCCTTCATCGCTGGAAGAAAACCAGATAAGTAAAGCCTTTGAATGTTTGTTTCATTTGCCTTTATGAAACTATACACATCTGAACTTCAGGCAATATATTTGCACAGCTGCCTGTTTAGAATGGGAACATAATTAGTGAAAAATTCCCCCAGGAAATAAAATGGTTGCTTCCTGGATCATCTTTTTCCTCATTCTCCTACCCTGCTTCTTCAGTTAGCTTATCTTCTCTCTTTTTATTCTGTTTCATCCCCCCCCCACCCCAGTCTCAGCTCAAATGATATCTCCTTCAAAAGCCTTCTCTCCGTCTCCTAGTTATGTATGCTTTAGAAGTGATCAGTAGGGGTGTTAAGCTGTCAGTATCCTTGCTGCATTAATTTCTCTTTAACAACTCTTCCTCAAACCTTCCTACCTACTGACTATCCAATTAAAAAGACACAAGTAACATTGTCAGCTGACTGTAGAACATTACTCATGAAAATGAATCAAGTAAGTTAAATTATCTCTTGATCAGTACCCAGCACTCTGAGAATACTGCAGTGCTTTCTTCATCAACTCTTCGTCAAATTGGATAACTTTCCCATTTTCTATGGTGATAACTGCAGTCTTGAAAGGGAACATGTTGGGGTTTGGATTTCCAGTTGCCAAGGAGATGACAGATTTCGGGGCCTTGGCCAATTTCTCATCTTAAACAACATGGAAGAGAAGAAGAAACACTTTCAGTGAAGACTTTCATAAGCGGAGATGGTCAGTATGCTGCATTAAAGGCAACAAAGCTTTCTGAAAGAAGCATAGAAGACGAATTTTTCTGAGCTGACCTCACTGGTGGAGGAAGTAAGGAATCAACAGGTGCAGCTAAGAAGGCCGCCTGATCAAGCAGCAAGCCAGGGACACAGCAACAGAAAACCCCCTCCACTCGGCCCTTCCGGCTCACCAGGCTCCCTGCACCCGCTTCTGTCCTGCACCCACCCTCCCTGCTCTGCACGCGCCTGCAGGCTGTGCTGAACCCCAGCTCCTGTGCCCAGAAGAGCGTCCTGGACCCTAACCGGGACGTGCCCACCGCGGCCTGGGCTCTCTGTTGATTTACTGCCCTCCTGCCTATTTCAGCCTGACTTCTGTGTCAAGTCTGCACAGAGCCACGTTCACCCAGCCTGGGGCTGCTTTGTGGGAGCACCCCCTCCACTTCCACTCTGGAGGGGAGGGGCACAGCTTGAACTCACACATGACTCTGATGGAATAAGGTTTTCTGGCCGCACTCTTGGCTGTGATGAACCGTGTGTAATTCATTCTGGATTCCAAGTACCAAGCCCCTCCTTTGGTGGTTGAAGACTAGGAAAACAAACCAAGGATCCATGTCAGTCCTGCCACCTAATTCTCTCCCAGGAAAGATCTCTTTTGCTGCTGGTCAGTCCCACTCACATGGTCAGGCTTCGTGTCCCCTTCTGCCCATCAGAGCAGCTACTGGAATGCGGGGGACCTGAGGTTGTGCTTGGAAATTCAAGGCAGAGAATGGCCAGTGTGGTGGGAAAGGGTAGGCGGCAAGGGCTAAACTAGGGACAGCTCACCTGAGGTCAGAAGCTGAAATCTGAAGAGATGATTGGTTGCTAGAAAATCAAAGAGACCAGACTTTGAAATTGTCAGGAGCCACTGCAGGAGAAACTCTCCTGAGGCTGTGGAATGAGTGATCAAGTTTCGCAGCTCAGGCTGCCTTTTAAAGGCTTGGCTTAGGACTCCTGGGGGCAGAATGAATTAAAGGGCCACGAGTTCTGGACTCTGTCATTCTCTAAATATTTGTTGAGTGCTTCCTCTGTGCTGGGAGCTGTATCACGTTTAGAGTGATGATGGAGACAGAGAACAGGTCTGGAGGCTGGAAGTACAGGGTGAAGGCATCGGCAGGCATGGTTCTCTCTGAGACCTGTGACCCAGCATCTGTTCCAGGCCTCTCTCCTAGGTGCTGGTGGTGTGCTGGTATGTTTGAACATTCCTTATCTGTGGCTGCATCACCGTGATGTCGGCCTTCATCTGCACATGGCGTCTCCCTGTGTGTGCACGCCCCTGCTTTCAAACTCTTTATAAGGACACCAGTCTCATTAGACCAGGGCTCACCTTCATCACCTTGTGTTAACCTGGTTACCTCCATTGAGACTCTGTTCAAAGAAGGTCACACTTGTAAGTATTAGGGGATAAGACCCCAAAATTTCTTTTCTTTTTAAAATTGAAAATAGTTAATTTACAGTGTTGTGTAGTTTCAGGTGTATAACAAAGTGATTCAGTTAAACATATATATTCTTTTTCAGATTGTTTTTCATTATATGTTATTTTTAAAATATTATTTTATTTATTTATCTTTTAAAAAATTATTTATTTTAATTGGAGGCTAATTACTTTACAATATTGTATTGGTTTTGCCATACATTGACATGAATCAGCCATGGGTGTACACGTGTTCCTCATCCTGAACCCTCCTCCCACCTCCCTCCCCATCCCATCCCTCAGGGTCATCCCAGTGTACCAGCCCTGAGCATCCTGTATCATGCATCAAACCTGGACTGGTGATTCATTTCACATATGATAATATACATGTTTCAATGCTGTTCTCTCAAATCATCCCACCCTTGCCCTCTCCCACAGAGTCCAAAAGACTGTTCTATACACCTGTATCTCTTTTGCTGTCTCGCATACAGGGTTATCATTACCATCTTCTAAATTCCATATATATGTGTTAATATACTGTGTTAACTTCACTCTGTATAATAGGCTCCAGTTTCATCTACCTCATTAGAACTGATTCAAATGTATTCTTTTTAATGTCTCAGTAATACTCCATTGTGTATATGTACCACAGCTTTCATGATACGTTATTAAAAATTATTGAGTATAGATCCCTGTGCTATACAGTTGGAACTTTATCTATTTTATGTATAATAGTGTGTATATTTTATTGCAAACTCCTAATTTATCCCCATTCTATCTGCTTTAGTAACCATAGGTTTCTTTACTCTGTCTGTGAATCTACTTCTGTTTTGTAAATAAATTTGTCTGTATAATTTTTAAGAGCCCACATTTCAGTGGTATTATATGACGTTTGTCTTTTGCTGTCTCACTTATTTCACTCGGTGTGATAATCCTCTGTCCACCTATGTTGCTGCAAGTGGAATTCTTTCATTCTTCTTTATTGCTGAGTAGTATTCCATTGAATGTGTGTACACACAGACACAGACACACACACACACACGTTCTTCATCCACTCATCTGTCAATGCACATTTAAGTTGCTTCAGTGTTTTGGTCATTGTGCCTGTTGCTGCTGTGAGTATTAGGGTATGCCTATTTTTCCCGTGGTCATGTATGGATGTGAGAGTTGGACTGTGAAGAAAGCTGATCGCCGAAGAATTGATGCTTTTGAACTGTGGTGTTGGAGAAGACTCTTGAGAGTCCCTTATACTGCAAGGAGATCCAACCAGTCCATTCTAAAGGAGATCAATCCTGGATGTTCATTGGAGGGACTGATGCTAAAGCTGAAACTGCAATACTTTGGCCACCTCATGCGACGAGTTGACTCACTGGAAAAGACTCTGATGCTGGGAAAGGTTGGGGGCGGGAGGAGAAGGGGACGACAGAGAATGAGATGGCTGGATGGCATCACCGACTCTGTGGACATGAGTTTGAGTGTACTCCGGGAGTTGGTGAGGGACAGGGAGGCCTGGCGTGCTGTGATTCATGGGGTCGCGGAGAGTCGGACACGACTGAGCGACTGAACTGAACTGAACTGATCTTTTAAAATTAGGTTTTCACTGGATATATATCCAGGAGTGGATTTTGTAGATCATCTGGTGGGTCTATTTTTAGTTTCTTAAGAAATCCCCATACTGTTCATCACCGATTTACATTCCTAACATCAGTGTAGAAGTGTTCCCTTTTCTTTACATACTCTCAGTTCAGTTCAGTTCAGTTCAGTTCAGTCGCTCAGTCGTGTCCGACTCTCCGCGACCCCATGAATCACAGCACGCCAGGCCTTCCTGTCCATCACCAACTCCCGGAGTTCACTCAGACTCATGTCCACAGAGTCGGTGATGCCATCCAGCCATCTCATTCTCCTCAAGCATTTATTATTTGTAAACTTTCTTTTTTATGGTGACCATTCTGACCGCTGTGAGGTGATAACTCATTGTAGTTTTGACGGCCTTTCTCTAATATTAGCGTTGCTGAGCATATTTTCATATGCCTCTGAGTTCGCTTTTGCGTGCGGTGCTAGAGAACACTCTCTTGTCATTCTTTTACATGCAGCTGCCCCGTTTGTGCCACGGCACTTACAGAAGAGACTGTCTCTTGTCTGTTGTATACTCTTGCCTCCTTTGCCACAGACCAGGTGACCGCAAGTTTGTGCGCCTATTTCTGAGCTTTCTATCCTGTTCCATGGCTCTGTGTCTGTTTTTCTGCCAGTTCCGTACCTTTTTTTGATGACTATAGCTTTGCAGTATAATGTCAGGGAGTCTGAGTCCTCCAGCTTAGTTCTTTCCTGTGATTCTTTTGTCTATTTAGAGTCTTTTGTGTTTGCACATAAATTTAAATTTTTTAATTCTAGTTCTGTGACTATGCCATTGGTATTTTGATAGCGATTGCCTTGAATCTGTAGATTATCTTGGGTGGTATGATCATTTTAACAACATTAATGCTTCCGGTTCAAGAATCTGGTGTATCTTTCTGTTTGTCATGTCTTCAGTTTCCTGCATCAGTGTCTACAGTGTTTTGGAACACAGCTCTTTTGCTTCGTTAGCAGGTTTTTCCTTGGCATCTTACTCTTTTTGCTGATGGTGGTAAATGGGATTTTTTCCTTAATTGCTCTTTCCGGCGTTTTGCTATCAGTGATGCGACAGATTTCTGAGCATTAATTTTGTATACATCAACCCTGCCAAATTCATGGGTGAGCTCTAGTTTTCTGGTAACACCTTTAGGGTTCTCTGTGCATAGTATCATGTGGGTGTGCACGCATGCTAAATCACTTCAGTTGTGTCTGACACTCTGTGACCCTGTGGACCGCAGCCCACCAGTCTTTTCTGTCCATGGAATTCTCCAGGCAAGAATACTGGAGTGGGTTGCTGTGCCCTCCTCCAGGGGATCTTCCTGACCCGTGTATTGAAGATGTGTCTCTGAAGTCTCCTGCATTGACAGGCATGTTCTTTACCACTGGCGCCATCTGGGAAGGCTCATATATTATCATACAAGTGCTAAACGTTGATAAAGAAGACTCTAACTCATAGTGCAGACTGGTCCCAGCCTGTGCTCACCAACCTCAGATGGTTCTGTGTTGCTCCTTGGGGACACTGCACTAGTGCTTGGTTCTCGATAGTAAACATTCAAATCCAGGCATCTGCAAACAGTGGCAGTTTTACTTTTTCTTTTCCAACTTGGATTCCTTTTATTTCTTTTTCTTCTCTAATTATCATTGCTAGGACTTCCAAAAGTGTGTTGAATAATTGTGGCAAGAGTGGGCATCCTTGTTTTTTTCCTGATATTAGAGGAAATGATTTTAAATTTTCAGTGTTCAGTATGATGTTACTTATTACTGATTTCTTTCTGGATGATCCGTGCATTAATGTAAGTGAGGTGTTAAAGTTCCCCGCTATTATTGTGTTACTGTTGATTTCTCCTTTTATAGCTTTAGCATTTGCTTTATATATTGAAGTGCTCCTAAGTGGGGTGCATATATATTTACAATTGTAATAACTTTTTCTTGGATTGATCCATTGATCATAATGTACTGTCCTTTTCCTCTTGTAACAGTCTTTATTTTTAAAGTCTATTTTGTCTGATATGAATACTGCTACTCCAACTTTCTTTTGATTTCTGTTTGCATGGAATACCATTTTCCTTCTTCTCACTTTCAGATTGTATGTGTCTCTTGATTGGAAGTGAGTCTTTTGTAGGTAACACATGTATGGTTCTTGTTTTTAGGTTGCTATGAATTTTTTTTCCCACACAGCATGTGGGATCTTTGTTCCCTGACCAGGAATCAAACAGGCACTTCTTGCTTTGGAAGCACGGAGTCTTAACCACTGGACCACCAGTGAAGTTCCTAAGGGTTTTGTTTTTGTACCATTTATCCACTCTATGTCTTTTGGCTGGAGCATTTAATACATTTAGAGTAATTATAGATATATTGCATTTTGTGAATTGTTTTGGGTTTGTTTTTGTAGGTCTTTTTTCTTCTCTTCCTCTTTTGTTCTTTTCTCCTGTGATTTGACAGTTAACTTTAGTGTTGTGTATGGATTCCTTTCTCTTGTGTGTGTGTGTGTATCTATTGTAGGGGGCTTCCCAGGTGGCACTACTGGTAAAGACCCTGCCTGCCAATGCAGAAGTCATAAGAGACGTGGGTTCAGTCCCTGGGTCAGGAAGACCCCCTGGAGGAGGGCCTGGCAACCCATCCAGTATTCTTGCCTGGAGAATCTCATGGACAGAGGAGCCTGGCAGGCTACAGTCCATAGAGTCACAAACAGTCGGACATGACTAAAGCGACTTGGCATTCATGCACACGTCTATCATAGATGTTAGGTTTGTGGTTACCATGAGATTTTGATATAGAAGTCTATATATAAGCAAGATTGTTTTATTTTTTATGTATTGATTTTTTGTTTCCCTTTATTTAAACTTATTTGTAATTGGAGGATAAGTGCTTTATTTACAATGTTATGTTGGTTTCATAACAGTGTAAATCAACTATAAGTATAAATATATCCCTACACTTTTTAACCTCTCTCTCACCCACACCATCCCACCCCAAGATTGTTTTAAGTTTCTGGTCTTTTAAGTTTGGCTGTACCACCTGCCACCCAGTGTACAGACATATGTGTGGAAATAGGAAAATCTTGTTGCAGGTATAGGAGGGCTTATCTATTTATTTTTCTAGAGAATTAGAAGGTCCAATGCTGAAGGAGAAGGGGGATGTGGAGGACTGGGCATTTGATGTGAAAGAACAGGATTTGAATGTTTCATATGGCAAAGAGAGCAGTGGTGTAGCATTCCTGAACAGTGACACAGGCCCATTTGAGGTTGGTAACTGCAGGTTGGGACCAGTCTACACTATGAATTAGATTCTTCTTTTTCAATATTTAGCACTTGGGGTGCAAACACAGATGAGAAGGGGTAGCTGTATCTATCCAGGATCAGGGTTTTGCATGTGGAGGCAATGAGCGGTCTGTGGCAAACATTAGGAAGAGAGGAGTTGAGATTGTACCTAAAAGGGTGCAGGTGACGGGACACAATGTAACAGCTGATGGATAACGTGAAGGTAGGGGCTTCTGTGGGCTTCCCTGGTAGCTCAGCTGGTAAAGAATCCGCCTCCGATACAGGAGACCCTGGTTCGATTTCTGGGTCGGGAAAATCCCCCTGTAGAAGGGATAGGCTACCCACTCCAGTATTCTTGGGCTTCACTGATGGCTCAGATGGTAAAGAATCCACTGCAATGTGGGAGACCTGGGTTCGATCCCTGGGTTGGGAAGACCCCCTGGAGGAGGGCATGGAAACCCATTCCAATATTCTTTCCTGGGAAATCCCGTGGACATAGGAGCCTGGCGGCCTACAGTCCATGGGGTCACAAAGAGTTGGACATGACTGAACAACTAAGCACAGTACAACACAGAGGCTTCTGTAGATGGGAGGTACTCTGGAACTTGGTATGGGAAAAATATTCCGAGCTGGGTGCCCTGGCAGTGAAGGAAGCTGGTGCATAATAGTGGCAGCAAAGGCGGATGCAGAGTGTGCCCAGAGACAGGATATAGAGGGGGGTTAGATTGCCTGAGTCTCCAGGGGGTAGGGCCTGCTGAAGAAAGTGTATGAGCGATGGTGTGGACATGGTTTTGGGAGAAATGAAGATGCCAACCTCATTTCTCAAGTGCAAGGTAAGTGGGATGTAGGAGGATGGGCAATTGCTGCCTAAGGAAGCTACAGGAGTAGGCGTCCAGAGTGGTACGCATGCCGCAGCAAAGTCAGAGCCTGGTAAGGCCAGGGAGCGTGGAACAGAGATTAAAGGTCGAAAGGAATTATGATGATCCAGACATTCCAGCGGCTTGAGAGGTGGAAAAGAAGTGAGTTGCTCAAGGAAGTAGTCACACAGATTATTTGTGTGATGAGAGTGTGTAAATAACCAGAAGGCTTAGATTTAGAATAGGAAGCAAGGAAAACAAGGATGTGTGTCCTCTTCCCTGAATCACTGTGTCTCAGATCCTGTTCCGTGGATCATTTGCATCAGAATCCCTTTAAGGGCTTATTAAAAATTCAGATTCCTGGGCTCTGCCTCTTATCAAGTAAATTAGAATCTGCCAGGAGGAGTGGGGTGAGAGGGTTGGAGGCATGGGTGGTGTGACAGGAAGAAGCCTGGAACCCTTTACAGATGCGGTAAGAAAGTCGAGGCTCATGGGGAGAGGGGACACATACTTCACTGGAGGACGCCCGCAGTGCTGAGTGGGAGCCCAGAGCGGGATGGTCAGATGTGGTGAGCCCAACAGGGAATCGAATCGGCCATCCTGGTGTTCAGCGGCTGTGGATTGGCCTGCCACAGGGATTGATTGGACGAGACTAGGGTTTTAAGTCATATGAGGCTGAACTTCCTATAGATTAGAATGAGGCTGCCCTTAAAACTAAAAATGACCCCAAAACTTTGAGATCTGCCCTAGGTATTGTCAAGGGGCAGGGAAAGGGGAGCCCATAGAATCTGTTTGTTGGCAGTAAAGAGAAATTTACCTGCTTCCAGGATTTCCCTGGCAGTCCTGTGGTTGGAATTGCACTTCCACTGTGAGGAGCATGAGTTCAGTCCCCGGTTTGGAAACTGGGATCCTGCATGCTGGGTGGCACGGCCAAAAAATGGGGGAAAAAATCTGCTTCCTAAATATAATTTCATGAGATCTGGCCCTTTCCATGAACTAGTTACACTTGCAGGGTTCCCTCCCTACCCCAATTCAGTTTTGACCAGTAGTTCTCTTACCACTTGGAAGATGTCATCTCATTTGTGACCTTCCCAGAAAACCAGATCCCAACCATCTACATTCTGTCCAATTTCTCAAAGTTAGACTGATGTCAGTGCAGCTGCTTAGACTGGCTCTTGTCTGGTAGAGGCTGACTTTGTGGGTTCTGGCAGCCTCTCATTACCTGAGTCCCCATCACCAAAGTCAGCAATTGGGGAATATTCCAGTTGAAGATCTGGAGGGCTTTTGCTTCACCGACACCATTATCTCAGCTATTGACAGGCCAGTGTGACATCTTTCCGTATTGTGTGTGGAAACTTGTTCCAGGATATTTGTAAGTCCAAAAGTTGTGGGCTTCCCTGGTAGCTCAGACAGTAAAGAATCCACCTGCAATGCAGGAGACCTGAGTTTGATCCCAGAGTCAGGGAGATCCCCTTGAGAAGGGAATGGCTACCCACTCCAGTATTCTTGCCTGGAGAATTCCATGGACAGACGAGCCTGGCAGGCTAAAAGTCCATGGGGTTGCAAAGAGTCAGACACGGTTGAGCAATTAATACTTTCATACTTCAAAGACTGTGGGAGCAGGACTCCTAGTGGGTGTTGGGTAGGAAAAAAGTCCAGCTCTATTTGGGATGCCAAAGCAGAGATTACTGCGTGGGAGCACACGATCCCATAGGTCACTAGCTCGTATGTGGCTATTACACAGTTTTAACTGTTTTATGTGAGGGCTCCTCTAGGACACGAAAATCTGTTAACCTCCATAGCTTTAACATTGCATTGTGTGTGTAGCATATTCTTAGACTAGAGCCAAGAACCTTTAGCTTCTCTCTGAATGGATGTGGTTGTTAGAAGATGGACACATAGAGGTGGAGAGAATTTCACCTCACATAGTTGTGGTCGTCTAGCTGGGAGAATGGAAGAGATATTATTAAGGCAAAACTAGGCTATGCTTTTTCCCATGGTCATGTATGGATGTGAGAGTTGGACTGTGAAGAAAACTGATCGCCGAAGAATTGATGCTTTTGAACTGTGGTGCTGGAGAAGACTCTTGAGAGACCCTTGGACTGCAAGGAGATCCAACCAGTCCATTCTAAAGGAGATCAAGCCTGGGTGTTCATTGGAAGGACTGATGCTAAAGCTGAAACTCCAATACTTTGGCCACCTCATGCGACGAGTTGACTCACTGGAAAAGACTCTGATGCTGGGAGGGATTGCGGGCAGGAGGAGAAGGGGACGACAGAGAATGAGATGGCTGGATGGCATCACCGACTGGATGGACATGAGTTTGAGTGAACTCCAGGAGTTGGTGATGGACAGGGAGGCCTGGCGTGCTGTGATTCATGGGGTCGCAAAGAGTCAGACACGACTGAGCGACTGAACTGAACTGAACTGAGGGTTAGCAAGCTATAGAATTCAGGCGATGGGTCTCAGGCAACTTTATAGGAAGTACATCAGGCTGGTGACCCTAATGATGCTCTTAAGTCGTCTTGGGAGTGAGTGGGGACAGCTGATTATCAGACATTCTTCAGGTCTCCCGAGCACGTGGACACCCAGCTTTATCTTTGTTTTCCAGCTTCTTTTGTGACCAGGGGTGGCCATGTGACCCAGTTCTAACCAATGGAAAGTGATGTTCTCTGTTGGCATAACCAAATCTGACCCAGGCATTAGATATAACAGCTTGCTCTCATGCTCTTCTATATTAGTTTTGCTCTTCTGTCTGTGGCCTTAGAACCAGGGCACCGGCTTTGCACCCATGTTCTTGTCTTGACCCTGTGAAATCTATTAGCTCTGCTTGTTGTCCCTTGTGGCTTCAGTGGGGTGAGCTGGGCAGTGGTCTCATGCCAAGGGCATCCGCTGTCCCAGCTGCATGTGTTAATTCAGAACAAATTTGGGTTGATTGCCTCCAAAGGCAATCAGCTTTTCTGATCTGATGGGATGAAGGAGGGTGCACATATTCAACTAGAGATGTGCTGTCTAGGGAGTGTGGAGCTTGTTCTCGGGCAGGGACTTTCATTCAGGGCTGGAAGGGATGGACCAGTTAGAAATGTGGCTCAGATGTACCCTCAAGTTACTGACTATGTTTGATGAAGTGAAGCAGATATACCAGCTGGACTGGAAAATCTTCCCACATGAGGAAGGAGGAAGTGTAACCCAGGAGGCAGACCTGTGCTCGTTATGTAAGAAGAGTCTGTAAGGACACGGGTGCAGATGAGGCCTACTCTGGATGAAGGCTCAGCTGAGAGGTGAGGATGCAGTCACGGGGAACATATCTGTGTCATCACCACTTAGGTCAAGAAGTACGCTCTTCCCAGGACCCCAGAAGCACTCCCCACTCCTTCCTCAGTGAGCACGTCCTCCCTCTTCTCTAAAATTGATTTCAGTCCCGACTTCTAATACAACAGGCCGCTTATGCCTGTTTTTGAACTTTGTATAAAAAGAACTAAGCAGTTTGCCTCGCTTTGTTTTCTTTTCATCAGCTTCGTGTTTGAGAGATTCGCCTACATGGTTAGTAGTGGTGCTTATTCAGTCCTGTTGCTGCATCCAGTATATGACTGTCGCATCTTGTACGTGACTGTGTATCCCTTGTACTGTTCATGGACACGTGGAAAGTTTCTACTATTTGACAACTAAGAGTGTTGCATTCATGAACATTATTGTACATATCTTTTGGTGAAAATACATAGGTTTTTGGATATATACCTAGAGATGAAATTGCTAGGGCTTCCCAGGTGGCACTAGTGGTAAAGAATTGCCTGCCAATGCAGGAGACATAAGAAATGTGGGCTAGATCCCTGGGTCAGGAAGATCCCCTGGAGGAGCCTTGGCAACCCACTCCAGTATTCTTGCCTAGAGAATCCTGTGGACAGAGGAGCCTGGCGGGGTACAGTCCATGGGGTCACAAAGAGTCAGACACGACTGAAGTGACTTAGCATGCAGTCAGGATATACACATATTTTGTGTTGATAGAAACAATCAAATACTTTTCCTAAGTGGTTATTTGCTACTTCACCTTTTTGTTAGCAGTGCATGAGAATTCCAGATGCTCCACCTTACCAACTTTGGGCATTGCCTCCTTCTAAAATTTTAACTATTCTGGCAGGTGTCTAGTGATAGTTCATTGTGTGCTAAAGACTGAGTGTCTGTGTCTGCTTCCCCTCCCCTCCCACCCCCATTTCATGTGCTGAAATGCTAATCTCCAAAGTGAGGGTAGGAGATGGGGCCTTTGGAAGGTGCTTAGGTTGCGGGGGAAGAGGCCTCATGAATGAGATTACTGTCCTGATGAAAGACACTCCAGAGTGTTCCCTAGCCCTTCCACCATGGAGGACACAATGAGAAATCTGCCCCCTGACTGAGGATGTCACCCAACCATGCTGGCACCCTGATCTGAGACTTTTAGCCTCTGTGAGATGTACATTTCTATTTATTATCAACAACAAAAAAAGTGCTTGCTTTGAAGTCCCTCTTTTCCTAGCACATGAGCTTGGTCCTTGGCATGCCCATGACCCAGTTCCAACCATGCAGAGGAGGACAACCCGGTCATATAGGGGTCAGCAAACTACAGCCCTTGGCCCTTTATGGAATTATTTTCATATTTTTAAATGGTTGGAAAACTCAGAAGAAGAATAATATTTCAACACATGAAAATTACAAGAAATTTAGATTTAAGTGTCTATAAATAAAATTTTATTGGAACTCATTATTTTAGCCATACCCATTATTTTTTTTTTTTCACTTACTGTGGTTGCCTTTGCAGCAGGGTTGAATAGATGTAACAAAGATGCTATGGCCTGCGAAGTCTGAAATACTTACTATCTAGCTCTTTCCAGGAAAAAACTTGCCCACATCTACTTAGAATATTGCTAAACGAAAAATAAAATGAATTTGTGACCTTGAATGTCCATGAAAGCAAAGCTACTACACCACATGAATGGCTAGACCATTATCTTACTTAAGTGACTCCAGTAAAAACAATTATGGCAGCCTTTTTACTCTAATACAGAAATTAATTCTGCAGGCAGAGTGTTGCTGTAACAAAAAGCTAAAGCCATATGGCATTGGCTTAATGGTTGGGCAGTGGATGGTGAGGAACATTATTTCTGGAAAACTGGAATCAGGTGAACCAAGTCAGTTGGTGAGTGTGGCTCCCCCCCATGATAATTTGGAAGTCAGATCACGAGTTTTTGGTGCCTATTGCTTAGCAGAAGGGGTTGCCAGGAGTCTGTCCTAGTTGCATTTTACAAGTTGTAATAAAAATGGGATGAGCTGGCAAGAACTGGTTCATTTTGAAGCATATTTGGAAGCAAATGGGCTTTAGGTTTGAAATCCAAATGCTTCCAAATTCAAATTCTGGAGACAAAACTTACCCAGTGTCTTTATCAGCTAAACAAAAGGTTCCTGCTCTATAGCAAAATCAGGCTAAACGATTGTTATCCAGCTCAAGCCTATCATTTCAGATAATATTGTGGGCATCAAGGTAGTCTTCAAAAAATGGGGGAGAAATGCTTGACACAAGCAATGAACCAGTAAACACAAGACAGGTATAAATATTTGCTTTGGAATATAGCTTCAGTTAAGGCTCCAAGTACATAGTGCTGGTTCAAAATCAATACACAAAACTTCCCAAGCTCCTGGGTGACTTTTATTGTCAAAGAAACTCAGATACTGGCCTCAATAAGCCCTATTGTGGTTGTTGTTATTGTTTGGTCACTAAGTCATGTCTTACTGTTTACAAGCCCATGGACTGTAGCCTGCTAGGCTCCTCTGTCCATGGGATCTCCTAGGCAAGTATACTGGAGTGGATTGCCATTTCCTCCTCTAGGGGATTTTCCTACCCAGAGATAGAACCCATGTCTCCTGCATTGACAGGTGGATTCTTTATCGCTCAGGCACCTGGGAAGCCCTCCAAAACGCCCTGAGGCTCCCCTAGTCTGAACTGATGGTGGGGAGACGGAAAGCCTACAGTACCGAAGAGAGCAGATACTCCAATGTCCACCTCAGATGTGGACACTGAGTAGGGACAGGAAACAGGAGGCATCTCCACTGACCACTGCACAGTGGGCAGAGGTGTTCCTCCTGGCAGGTACTGCAGGACAGAGCGGAGGACATACTTCAGGTGGAGCCCAGATTCCATTATTTTTAAGATGTAAACTTCAAAAAGGTAAAAATCACAACACTCATACCCATATAAAATGAGTACATGTCAAAGATTTCATTTAACTCATTGTGAGGTAACGCATAAAACATTAAAATGAGTTGAATTGATAAGGTTGAACATCGACATTTTAGGAATCAGTGAACGAAAAAGGCCTGGAATGGGTGAATTTAACTCAGATGACCATTATATCTACTACTGTGGGCAGGAATCCCTTAGAAGAAAAGAATAGCCATCATAGTCAACAAAAGAGTCCAAAATGCACTACTTTGATGCCATCTCAAAAACAACAGAATGATCTCTGTTCGTTTCCAAGGCAAACCATTCAATATCACAGAAATCCAAGTCTATGCCCTGACCAGTAATGATGAAGAAGCTGAAGTTGAATGGTTCTATGAAGACCTACAAGACCTTCTATAACTAACACGCAAAAAAGATGTCCTTTTCTTTATAGGGGACTGGAATGCAAAAGTAGGAAGTCAAGAAATACCTGGAGTAACAGGCAAATTTGACCTTGGAGCACGGAATGAAGCAGGGCAAAGGCTAATAGAGTTTTGCCAAGAGAACACACTGGTCATAGCAAACACCCTCTTCCAACAACACAAGAGAAGACTCTACACATGGACATCACCAGATAGTCAATACCAAATCAGATTGATTATATTCTTTGCAACCAAAGATGGAGAAGCTGTATACAGTTAGCGAAAACAAGACCAGGAGCTGACTGTGGCTCAGATCATGAACTCCTTATTGCCAAATTCAGACTTAAATTGAAGAAAGTATGGAAAACCACTAGACAATTCAGGTATGACCTAAATCAAATCCCTTACAATTATATGGTGGAAGTGACAAATAGATTCAAGGGATTAAATCTGATTGAGTGCCTGAATAACTGTGGACGGATGTTTGTGACATTGTACAGGAGACGGTGATCAAGACCACCCCCAGAAAAACAAATGCAAGAAGACAAAATGATTATCTGAGGAGGGTTTGCAAATAGCTGTGAAAAGAAGAGAAGCAATAGATAGAGGAGAAAAGGAAAGATATAAGTATCTGAATGCAGAGTTCCAAAGAATAGCAAGGAGAGGTAAGAAGCCTTCCTCAGTGATCAATGCAAAGAAATAGAGGAAAACAATAGAAGGGGAGAGACTGGAGATCTCTTCAGGAAAATTAGAGATACCAAGGGAACATTTCATGCAAAGATGGGCACAATAAAGGACAGAAATGGTACGGACCTAACAGAAGCAAAAGATATTTAGAAGATGTGGCAAGAATACACAGAAGAACTATACAAAAAAGATCTTCATGACCCAGATAATCATCATGGTGTGATCATTCACCTAGAGCGAGACATCCTGGAAGGTGAAGTCAAGTGTGCCTTAGGAAGCGTCACTACAAACAAAGCTAGTAGAGGTGATGGAATTCCAGTTGAACTATTTCAAATCCTGAAAGATGCTGCTGTGAAAGTGTTGCACTCAATATGTCAGCAAATTGGAAAACTCAGCAATGGACACAGGACTAGAAAAGTTCAGTTTTCATTTCAATCCCAAAGAAAGGTAATGCCAAAGGATGTTCAAACTACTGCACAATTGCACACATCTCATATTCTAGCAAAGTAATGCTCAAAATTCTCCAAGCCAGGTTTCAACAGTATGTGAACAGTGAACTTCCAGATATTCAAGCTGGATTTAGAAGAGGCAGAGGAAACAGAGTTTAAATTGCCAACATCTATTGGACCATCAAAAAGTGAGAGAGTTCCAGAAAAAAATCTACTTCTGTCTTTATTGACTATTCCAAAGCCTTTGACTGTGTGCATCACAACAATCTGTGGAATATTCTGAAAGAGATGGGAATACCAGACCACGTGACCTGCCTCATGAGAAATCTGTATGCAGGTCAAGAAGCAACAGTTAGAACTGGACATGGAACAACAGACTGGTTTCAAATTGGGAAAGGAGTACGCCTAGGCTGTACATTGTTACCCTGATTATTTAACTTACATGCAGAGTACATCATGAGAAATGCTGGGCTAGATGACGCATAAGCTGGAATCAAGGTTGCTGGGAGAAATATCAATAACTTCAGATATGCAGATGATACCACCCTTGTGGCAGAAAGTGAAGAAGAACTAAAGAGCCTCTTGATGAAAGTGAAAGAGGAGAGTGAAAAAGTTGGAAAACTAAGATCATGGCATCTGGTCCCATCACTTCATGGCAAATAATGGGGAAACAATGGAAACAGTGAAAAACTTTACTTTTTGGGGCTCCAAAATCACTGCAGATGGTGACTGCAGTCATGAAATTAAAAGATGCTTGCTCCTTGGAAAAAAATTATGATCATCCTAGAGAGCATATTAAAAAGCAGAGACGTTATTTTGCTGACAAAGGTCCATCTAGTCAAAGCTATGGTTTTTCCAGTAGTCATGTATGAATGTGAGAGCTGGACTCTAAAGAAAGCTGAGCATGGAAGAATTGATGCTTTTGAACTGTGGTGTTGGAGAAGACTCTTGAGAGTCCCTTGGACAGCAAGGAGATCCAACCCGTCCATCCTAAAGGAAAACAGTCCTGAATATTTATTGGAAGGACTGATGCTGAAGCTGAAACTCCAATACTTTGGCCATCTGATGCGAAGAACTGAGTCATTTGAAAAGACCCTGATGCTGGGAAATATTGAAAGTAGAAGGAGAAAGGGTTGACAGAGGATGAGATGGTTGGATGGCATCAGCATCTCAATGGACATGAGTTTGAGTAAACTCCGGGAGTTGGTGATGGACATGGAAGCCTGGTGTGCTGCAGTCCATGGGGTCGCAAAGAGTTAGACATGACTGAGTGACTGAACTGAACTGAATTGATAATTTTTTTGCAGAGTTTTTTATTTCATAAGGGGACAAAATTCATTTGCTTTGATACGAACAAGAATTATTTCCACTGATTTTAATAGCAAACATTGCTTTAATATATCAAAGTATAGTTGATTTATAGTTCAGTTCAGTTCAGTTCAGTTCAGTCACTCAGTCGTGTCTGGCTCTCCGCGACCCCATGAATCACAGCATGCCAGGCCTCCCTGTCCATCACCAACTCCTGGAGTTCACGCAAACTCATGTCCACAGAGTCCGTGATGCCATCCAGCCATCTCTTTCTCAGTCATCCCCTTCTCCTCCGGCCCCAACCTTTCCCAGCATCAGGGTCTTTTCCAGTGAGTTAGCTCATCGCATGAGGTGGCCAAAGTATTGCAGTTTCAGCTTTAGCATCAGTCCCTCCAATGAACATCCAGGATTGATCTCCCTCAGAATGGACTGGTTGGATCTCCTTGCAGGACAAGGGACTCTCAAGAGTCTTCTCCAACACCACAGTTCAAAAGCATCAGTTCTTTGGCAATCAGCCTTCTTTACAGTCCAACTCTCACATCCATACATGACTATGGGAAAAACCATAGCCTTGACTAGACAGACCTTTGTTGGCAAAGCAATGTCTCTGCTTTTTAATATACTATCAAAGTTGGTCATAACTTTCCTTCCAAGGAGTAAGCGCCCTTTAATTTCATGGCTGCAATCACCATCTGCAGTGATTTTGGAGCCCCCCCAAAATAAAGTCTGACACTGTTTCCACTGTTTTTCCATCTATTTCCCATGAAGTGATGGGACCAGATGCCATGATCTTAGTTTTCTGAATGTTGAGCTTTAAGCCAACCTTTTCACTCTTCTCTTTCACTTTCATCAAGAGGCTTTTGAGTTCCTCTTCACTTTCTGCCTTAAGGGTGGTGTCATCTGCATATCTGAGGTTATTGATATTTCTCCCAGCAATCTTTATTCCAGCTTGTGCTTCTTCCAGCCCAGCGTTTCCTCATGATGTACTCTGCATATAAGTTAAATAATCAAGGTGACAATATACAGCCTTGATGTACTCTTTTCCTATTTGGAACCAGTCTGTTGTTAACATTAATTTTGTGTGTATGATATAGTGAGTCAATATTTTTATGGATTATACTTAAAGTTGTTGCAGAATAATGGTTAAATTTTCCTGTGCTGTGAAGTGTATCCTTGTAGCTTATTTATTTTATGCACAGTAGTTAATGCATCTTAATTCCCTTCTTTATCTTATCCCATGACCTCTCTCCCCACTGATAATCACTAGTGTGTTCTCTTTATCTGTGAGTCTGTTTCTACCTTTTTTGGTATTGACTCATTTGTTTTATAGTTTAGATTCCACATGTACGTGAAAATGTACAGTGTTTGCCTTTGCTGTGTCTTATTTCACTAAGCATGATACACACCAGGTCCAACCATGTTGTTGTTGGTGCTGCTGCTGCTAAGTCACTTCAGTCGTGTCCGACTCTGTGTGACCCCATAGATGGCAGCCCACCAAGCTCCCCCATCCCTGGGATTCTCCAGGCAAGAACACTGGAGCAGGTTGCCATTTCCTTCTCCAATGTGTGAAAGTGAAAAGTGAAAGTGAAGTCGCTCAGTCCAGTCCGACCCTTAGCGACCCCATGGACTGCAGCCTACCAGGCTCCTCCATCCATGGGATTTTCTAGGCAGTAGTACTGGAGTGGCTTGCCATTGCCTTCTCCGACCATGTTGTTGTGAATGGCAAAATTTCATTTTTTTTTGTGGCTGGGTAATATTTCATTGTGTAGTTATATTACATTTTTTTTATCCATTCATCTGTTGATGGATGCCTATGCTGTTTCTATATCTTGGCAATGTTAATAATGCTGCTATGAACACTCGGGTACTTATATCTTTTTGAATTAGTGTCTTCATTTTCTTCACTTTTATACCAAGGAGTGGGATTGCCTGATCATATGGTAGTTCTATTTTTATTCTTTTGAGGAACCTCCATACTGTTTTCTATAGTGGCTGCAATAATTTACACTCCCATCAACAGTGTATCAAGGTTCCCTTTACTCTATGTTCTCATCAACATTTGCTATTTGTTGTCTTATTGACAATAGCCAGTCTAACGATGAATTGATATTTCATTGTGATTTTGACTTGTATTTACCTGAAAGTTAGTGATGTTGACCATTTTTTTCATGTGCCTGTTGGCCATCTGTATGTATTCTTTGGAAAAATGTCTATTCAGGTCTTCTACCAATTTTAAAATTGAGTTATTTGTTTTTATAATATTGATTTGTGTGTGATGTTTTTATATTTTGGATCTCATCCCCTTATTGGTTATATAATTTGCAAATATTTTCTTCCATCCTGTAGCTTGTCTTTTCATTTTGCCAATGGTTTCTTTTGCTGTGCAAAATCTTTGTTTAATTTGGTAAAATTTATTTATTTTTGCTTTTGTTTCCCTTTCCTGAGGAGATAGGTCTAAAAAGCATTGCTATGACTTATATCAAAGAGTGCTGTACCTATGTTCTGTTCTAGAAGTTTTATGGCTTCTGGCCCTACACTTACGTCTTTAAACATAAATAATTTATTTTTGTATATGGTATGATGGAACATTCTAATTTCATTCTTTAACATGTAGCTGTCCAGGTTTCCCAGCACCACTTGTTGAAAGAAGAGACTGTCTTTTCTCCATTGTATATTCTTGCCTCCTTTATCATAGATTAATCAACTGTAGATGTGTGAGTTTATTTCTGGACTCTCTATTCTGTTGCATTGATCCATGTATCTGTTTCTATGCCACTACTATGATGTTTTGATTACTGTAGCTTTGTAGTATAGTCTGAAGTCAGGGACCTCCAGCTTTGTTCTTTTTTCTCAAGATTGTTTTGGCAATTTGGGGTATTTGTTATTCCATATAAATTTTAGGATTATTTGTCCTAGTTCTGTGAAAATTATCTTGGGTATTTTGATGGGGACAGAAGGCAATGGCAAGCCACTCCAGTACTCTTGCCTAGAAAATCCCATGGACAGAGGAGCCTGGTAGGCTGCAGTCCATGGGGTCGCTACGAGTCAGACATGACTGAGTGATTTCACTTTCACTTTTCACTTTCACACATTGGAGAAGGAAATGGCAACCCACTCCAGTGTTCTTGCCTGGAGAATCCCAGGGACGGGGGAGCCTGGTGGGCTTCTGTCTATGGGGTCACACAGAGTCGGACATGACTTAGCAGCAGCAGTAGCAGCAGCAGCATTAAATATGTAGATTAGTTTGGGCAGTATGGCTATTTTAACAAGATTAATGCTTACAATTTATTAACACTGAATTTCTCTCCATTTAATCATCTTCAGTTTCTTTTCTCAGTGTCTATTAGTTTTCAGAGGATAGGTCTTTCATCCCCTTGGTTAAATTTATTCCTAGGCATTTTGTTCTTTTTGATGTGATTGTAAATGGAGTTGTTTTCTTGTTTTCTCTTTCTAATAGTTCATTATTAGTGTACAGAGATGCAATAAATTTCTGTGTATTAATCTTGTATCCTGAAACTTTACTGAATTCATTTATTAGGTCTAATAGTCTTTTGGTGGAGACTTTAGGATTTTCTATATATAGTATCATGTCACTTGCAAATAGTGACAGTTTTACTTTTCCCCTTCCCATTTGGATGCCTTTTCTTAATATTTCTTTTTCCTGTTTGACTGCTGTGGCTAGGGCTTACAATACTTTATTAAATAGTATTGTATTTAAGAATGGGCATCCTTGTCTTGGGAGGAAAAATGCTCAGCTTTTCACTATTGGTTGTCTTATTAGCTGGGGTTTGTCATAAATGGCCTTTATTATGTTGATAATAATAGATATGTTCCCTCAGTGACAACTTTGATGAGAACTCTTCTTTATCATAAATGGATGTTGAATTTTGTCAAATTGTTTTTCTGCATCTATTGAGATGATTATGTGATTTTTATCCTTTCTTTTGTTAATGTGATGTGTCAAGCTGATTGATTTGTGGATATTGAACCATCTTTGCATCCCTGGAGTAACTCCTACTCCATCATGCTGTGTGATCCTTTTTATATATTGCTGGATTGTTTTGTTCTTATTTTGTTGAGGATTTTTGTCTCTATGCTCATCGCCTGTACTTTCCTTACTTTGTTGTGTCTTTGTAACATTTGCAGGGTTCTCCAGGTGGCTCAGACAATAAAGAATTTGCCTGCCATGCAAGAGACCTGGGTCCAATCCCTGCTTCAGGAAGATCTCCTGGAGAAGGGAATGGCAACCCACTCCAGTATTCTTGCTTGGAAAATCCCTTGGAAAGAGGAACCTGCTGGGCTATAGTCCATGGGGTCTCAAAGAGTTGGACATGACTGAGCGACTAACACTTTGACTTGTAACATTTGCATTGTTTAACTTACATTTTATCCTTACAGGGTTGTAAAAAGCTTAAGACTGTCAAAGACAGTCTAAGAACACAGACTTATAGGATCTGGTGACTGCAGGAGGACCTGATGGACTACTCAGATTGAAAGGACGCCCAGTAATCTCTTGCTAATTTCCATGTTTACACTATGGAACTGTGACTTCTGTGTACTTTCTAACCGTTCACTTCCTGAATGGCAGTTTTATCGTGGTGTTTCTGGTTCATATATCTGTTGTGACTATACAGAGAGCAGGTCACTTTCTTTTAGTCTGTTTATCCCCAGACAGTACATCACTTGAAGGGTCTGGACTTTAAGCTCGATATACAGTGGGATCCTGGGTTGTGTCCGAGGGGAGCTGTCGTTTGTAGAACAAGGGTACTGACAGAATTTAGATGGCCAGAGAACAGACACGATTTTCATTCCAATTTTGTTCTTTCCTTTACCGTGGCTTCCCAGCTAGGAGTTTTATCACCTGGGCTTATTTGCATCTAGGTGTCACTTGGTGACTAAATTTTCACCGATGAAATCTGAATACAGCTGTGTAATCCTTACTGTGCTTTCTTTTTAAAAACCATTTATTTACTCATTTTTGGTTGTGCTGGGTCTTTGTTGGTGTGAACTTTCTCTAGTTGCAGTGAGTGGGGGCTACTGTCTAGTTGTGGTGCATGGTCTTCTCATTGTGGAGGCTTCTCTTGTTACAGAGCACAGGCTCCAGGGCACACGGGCTTCAGTAGCTGTGACACGTGGGTATAGCTGCCCCATGCATGTGAAATCTTCCTGGACTCGGGATCAAACTTGTGTTCCCTGCGTTGGCAGGTGGATTTCTCACCATTGGACCCTGGGGAAGTTCATACTGCATTTTCTTGAGAGAAAATGGCTGACTCTGGTGTTCTTTTTTTCTCTCTGTTCTGATTTGGGAATAGCTGTGACCCAGATGAGCACAACTCTTAGAGTGTGTTGGAGTGAAAATATGGAAGAACACAGATCCCATAAGGACCCATGGAGCAGAGCTACCGGTCCAGACTGGCTGGACTATTACATGGGAGAAAGATGAATGCTTTTGTCTTTTTAAAAAGATTTCTTAAAGATATTATTGCTACATATTAGCCTTTGCCCTGAATTGTATAAGAGAGCTTAGAAAGGGGTATGGTTATCTGACCCTTTCTGTGCAGCAGTCTTAAGAAGAATTATTTTTCTCTTGCAGGTAGAAAGCTATATCCCATTTAAATGAGCAAGTTTATTCATTGAATTTATTTACTCTCTCATTGTGAGAAATATCCTCTGGCTTGCTCCAGAAGGGGCCCTCAACAGCAGGATGCTGTCAGATGAATCCTCAGGAGGTGGTTCTCTGTAATGTTTTGCAGCTACTTATTATGAGGACATGTCCAAGCACTATAAATGCCTAGTTCTGTTGTTCTTCTCTCACATATCTAAGGGCCGACTAGATTTATTCCCACAGCCTTCTAACATTCTTTCCCTGGAAGATGGAAGAAGAGGGACATGAAGGCCGAGCCCTTTAGGGTCTGGGTAGAACTAATGCCGTCTTGCTTGGCAGCAGATTAAGGGTCCAGCAGCAGAGTCTGAGGGTGAGATGTTGGAACTGAGGTCCAGAGAACAGCAGCTCTCAGATGCCTTCCTGAAGCTCCTTCTCCATTAACTACCAGAGTATTATTAGCAACTTGAGCATCAGATCTAAACGTCCTTAGACTCCTCAGCTGATCTCCAGGAGACATCTGAGTGGTTATGGTATCAACCTGGGGAAGTGACACACTCTTGAGAAAATTGTGCCCCTTATAAATGAAATGTCAAAAACAAACTAAACTTGTGAAGAACCATCTTCTGTCACTTTTGTTTCAACAGGGGTTCAAATGTATTAGAAAGGAGAATAGTTTTATGTGATTAAAAGGGGAAATCTGAGAGAGTGTTAGTTGGTAAGCCTTCTGAGGTGAGGCTTGTGTGATCAAAATCTTCCTAATTGTAACTGTAAATCTTTGGTACATTTGGTTGTCCTTGGCTTCCAGGGGCAAATGAGCAGTTTCAGGACACTTCAAAAGAAGAGTTATTCAACATTAGGGGTAGAGGGTTTTCTGTGGACAGTGATTCATGGAGTGAGTTAGGATTGGTGGCAGTGACATTTTTTGCTGTAGGAAGAATCTGACTGCCATGATGGACAGTTCCCAGAAGGACCTGACTATGGAAAGTTAAGGCTCTTTTCTGAAATTCTTCTCTAGCAAAGGCTGCCTTTGGACACTAGTTAGCAATGCTGTGCTTAGTTGCTCATTTGTGTTTGACTCTTTGTGGCCCCTTGGACTGTAGCCCACCAGGCTCCTCTGTCCATAGGGATTTTCCAGGCAAGAATACTGGAGTGGGTTGCCATGCCCTTCTCCAGGGATCTTTCCAACCCAGGGATCACACCCAGGTCTCCCGCATTACAGGCAGATTCTTTTACTGTCTGAGCCACCAGGGAAGCCCAGTGAGCAATGGAGAGGTGTTTCTAGAATGGCAGGTGTCTGAGTGGGTTGTTAGGGTATCAGGACATCCAGATTTTGTGGTCACTCCTGTTCTCGGTGTGAACAGTCCTTGAGTAACAGTGACCAGATGCCTATATCAAGGTGAGCACAGTGCTGGGGCAGTGCAACAAGGAGACGGGAGGTGTTGGTGTAGAGGTCTTTGCACCAGGAGACTCTAGATTAAGAAAGCATGCATCAGTGCAGTTCACACCAAGGATTGGCCAGGAAATTCTCCATCTCCCCTTGACCCAAGATTTAGTGTTATCCTAGTTATCAAAGCTGGTCTGGCAAAGGGAAGAGGGGGAAGCCGAGGCAGCTTTGTGGTCTGCGGATACACCTCTTGAGGAAAGACTGCCGAGGCCCTGGTGTCTGGAAGACGACCTCTCCAAAGTCCTGAGAGAGCCGTCTGGGCCTCTGGGATGCAGAGCAGGGCGTTCTCCTGTAGCCTGAGCCAGGGGTCAGCGAGGGGAGCATAGAGCCTTGCAGAGCGGGGAATGTGCTTCCGTGGCCAGAGCGCACGCTGGAGACAGGGGCGTGGGTGCACTCCCGGGGCTGTGAGCGCCTGGGCAGGGGGCAGACCTGCTCTCCTCTCGGTCTCACGTGTGTGCGGGGCCCAGGCTGCTTTCACTCTTTTCATCCTCCACCTTCTCGCTGCGCCGTCTCTTTAACATACAAACCTGCAAATACCTTCTCTGCTAACAAAACCAAAGAAGATGGAAGCCCCGATTTCCCATGGGTACCCCAAACCCTACAAAGAAAAGCTGTCCTTTTATCACACCCTCAGACAACTATATAAGCTCATAACAGAAACTCCTCTTTCTCATGAAGCAGTTCTGTTTTTAAAGATAGTCATCGTGTACATTTTTTTGGAGAGAGTAACATAGAAACATATACACTACCATATGTAAAATAGATTGCCAGTGGGAATTTGCTGTATGACTTAGGGATTTCACACCAGTGCTCTGTGAGGGGTGGGATGGGATCGAAGGTGGAAGGGAGGTCCAATAGGGAGGGGACATTAGTATATGTGTAGCTGATTCATGGTGATGTATGGCAGAAATTAATATTGTAATGCAATTATCTTTCAATTAAAAATGAAAAGATTTAAAAATTAAAATTAATTTTTATTGGCATATAATTTATTTACAATGTCGTGTTAGTGTCTACTGTACAGCAAAGTGAGTCAGCCGTACATATACATGTATCCCCTCTTCTTTGAATTTCTTTCCCGGTTAAGTCGCCACAGAACACTGAGTAGAGTGCCCTGAGCTCTATAGCAGGTTCTCATCAGTCATCTGTTTTATACACAGTATCAATAGGGTATATATGTCAATCCCAATCTCCCAATTCTTCCCACTCACCCCTGCCCCCTTGGTATCCATACGTTTGTTCTTTATGTCTGTGTCTCTGTTTCTGTTTTGGAAATAAGATCATCTGTACTGTTTTTCTAGATTCCACATGTATGTGTTAATACACAATATTTGTTTTACTATTTCTCACTTCACACTGTATGAAAGTCTTTAGGTCCATCCATGTCTCTACAAAGACCCAATTTTATTCCTTTTAATGGTCAAATAATATTCCATTATGTATATGTAGCATATCTTCTGTATCTTAATCCTCTGTTGATGGACATTTAGGTTGCTTCCATGTCCTGGCTATTGTGAACAGTGCTACATTGAACATTGGGAGTGCATATATCTTTTTGAATTATGGTTTTTCTCTGGGTATACGGGACTTCCCTGATAGATCAGTTGGTAAAGAATCCACCTGCATGCAGGAGACCCTGGTTTGATTCCTGGGCCAGGAAGATCCACTGGAGAAGGGATAGGCTACCCACTCCAGTATTCTTGGGCTTCCCTGGTGGCTCAGCTGGTAAAGAATCTGCCTGCAAAGTGGGAGACCTTGGTTCAATCCCTGGGTTGGGAAGATCCCCTGGAGAAGGGAAAGGCTACCCACTCCAGTATTCTGGCCTGGAGACTTCCATGGACTGTATAGTTGCAAAGAGTTGGACATTTCTGAGCCACTTTCAGTTTCACTCCTGGGTATATGCCTGATGTGAAGAATCAACTCATTGGAAAAGACCCTGATGCTGGGAAAGATTGAGGGCAAGAGGAGAAGAGGGTGACAGAGGGTAAGATGATTGGATGACATCACTGACTCAATGCACATGAGTCTGAGAAAGCTCAGGGAGATAGTGAAGGACAGGGAAGACTGGGGTGCTGCAGTTTATGGAGTTGCAAAGAGTCAGACACGACTTAGCGACTGAACAGCAACAACTGGGTATACGCTCAGTAGTGGGATCTCTGGCTCATATGGTAGTTCTATTTTTAGTTCTTTAAGGAACCTCCATACTGTTCTCCATTATGGCTATTATTTTATTACATCAATTTACATTCCCACCAATAGTGCGAAAGGGTTCCCTTTTCTCCACACTCTCACCAGCATTTATTGTTAGTAGGTTTTTTAATGATGGCCATTCTATCTGGTGTAAGGTGCTACCTCATTGTAGTTTTGATATGGATTTCTTTCATAATTCATAAGGGATTATACATTAAGAAAATGTCATATTTGCTTATATTTTTGTGACTCGACCTTATCATGAGAAGAAATATTCTAATGTTTTTGAGAATTGCTCGGTGTAGAAATAACAATTACTTGTCTAGTCAGCTCTTGTTTTTTTTGTCCAGCCAGCTCTTGTCATCATTTGGTTCATCAGCCAATTAATGTTGGAAATTTTAATCAAATCAAATTGTTTTTGTTACTGTTGTTGCTGATGTTAATACAGACGTTAGTGACTAAAAGAGATTCAGGTACTTAGAACTTTCAAACAAGTAGCTGTATTTTGAATCAAGTGTCTAGGAAAGTCACAAAAGTATTTATGCCTATTAGAATGGAAGATAGAGTCAGGTAGAGGAACAAAAAATTGGTGCTTACAAGGACATGGGGACTTGTTCTGGTTCATGGTTCAGTATGTTAGTTGCTCAGTCGTGTCCAATTCTTTCTGACTCCCTGAACTGTAGTCTGCTAGGCTCCTCTGTCCATGAAATTCTCCAGGCAAGAACACTGGAGTGGGTTGCCATTGCCTTCTCCAGGGGATCTTCCTCACTCAGGAATCAAACCTGGGTCTCCCGCACTGCAGGCAGATTCTCTACCATCTGGTTATCTATTGCTATTTAACAAATACACTCAAAACCTAGCTCATAGAAGAAGCTCTTCCTTGGGGTCTCCTGGGATGTGGTCTCAAGGAGGCTGGGGATGAGCCACTGGAAGGTTTGACTGGGCGAGGCGTCTTCAGCAGCTCTCCTTGGAGGGGGCAGTTGATGCTGACTGCAGGCTGTGGGTTGAAGGGCCTCTCCCCTTGGCCTCCCCACTTGGCCTTCCCACGGGGCTTAGGCTTTGATTAGTTACATCTGAAACAGGCACAGAGTTAGTCCTGATTTTAGTCAAGGCAGTCATAGGACACACTTAGACCAAACAGCGTGGAGGAACGAGCGCTTCTGGCTGGAGGAGAGAGAGCCGCACGCAGGAGAGGGGCAGGATGGGGAATGTGATGGGGGCGGTCTTTGGAAAATATGATCTTCTCTGTCTGATGTTACTTTTTTTTTTTTTACTGTGCTGTCAAACTCTGTCACCATTAATTACATCTGAGGCTAAGGAAAGTCTAACAAGCAGATTCAAACCCAAATTTTCTGTGCTTTTCCAGATAGGTGGAACTTTTTTTTCCACCTAAGGATTAAACAAGATTCTTTGCTGAGGGCTATTTCTTTAAGGTCTGACTTTTCCCGTTTCCCATAAGGGATTTATGAAATCCATTATCTGACTTTTCTAATATAATCAGCACAAATATTCAATTCTCACAATAAGATGAACTTTGCTGCTTTGACAGGGAATTTGTGGTAGAATCTATATAAAAGTGGTTTCATGATCCTCACTTATTCAGGGGCAGGTTTAAGGGAGAAAAGAATCCCTCCCAGACACTTCTTGTTAACCACTGTGTTTATAACGTGAAAAACCACTCCTTTTGGCCTGAGGTTTGAGTCTGCAACTCTTACTCAGCCTTGTAATGCAGTAACAGTAATTGCTGCTATTTCTCCAGTTCTCATACTGTGCCAGGTACTGTGTGTGGAGCATTAGATACAGTTAATTTTATCACGTAGATACTCTTATGGGCAGGTGACAGGCAAATATACAAGTTAGCAAACCACATGAGAACCAGAGAACTTCATACGTGGTCCGATTCAGTTACGAATTTACACTTGGCCAGACTCTGGGCTGGGTTTAAATAACTAAATGCAAGGTTCAGTTCAGTTCAGTTCAGTCCCTCAGTCGTGTCCGACTCTCTGCGACCCCATGAAGCACAGCACGCCAGGCCTCCCTGTCCATCACCAACTCCTGGAGTTCACACAAACTCATGACCACAGAGTCGGTGATGCCATCCAGCCATCTCATGCTCTGTCGTCCCCGTCTCCTCCCACCCCCAATCCCTCCCAGCATCAGACTCTTTTCCAGTGAGTCAACTCTTCGCATGAGGTGGCCAAAGTATTGCAGTTTCAGCTTTAGCATCAGTCCTTCCAATGAACACCCAGGATTGAATCTCCTTTAGAATGGACTGGTTGGATCTCCTTGCAGTCCAAGGGACTCTCAAGAGTCTTCTCCAGCACCACAGTTCAAAAGCATCAATTCTTTGGCGATCAGCCTTCTTCACAGTCCAACTCTCACATCCATACATGACCACGGGAAAAACCATAGCCTTGACTAGACGGACCTTGGTTGGCAAAGTAATGTCTCTGCTTTTTAATATGCTATCTAGGTTGGTCATAACTTTGCTTCCAAGGAGTAAGCGTCTTTTAATTTCATGGCTACTATCACCATCTTCAGTGATTTTGGAGCCCCCCCAAAATAAAGTCTGACACTGTTTCCGCTGTTTCCCCATCTATTTCCCATGAAGTGATGGGACCAGATGCCATGATCTTTGTTTTCTGAATGTTGAGCTTCAAGCCAAACTTTTCACTCTCCTCTTTCACATTCATCAAGAGACCTTTGAGTTCCTCTTCACTTTCTGCCATAAGGGTGGTGTCATCTGCATATCTGAGGTTATTGATATTTCTCCCGGCAGTCTTGATTCCAGCTTGTGCTTTCTCCAGCCCAGCGTTCCTCATGATGTACTCTGCATATAAATTAAATAAGCAGGGTGACAATATACAACCTTGATGTACTCCTTTTCCTATTTGGAACCAGTCTGTTGTTCCATGTCCAGTTCTAACTGTTGCTTCCTGACCTGCATACAGGTTTCTCAAGAGGCAGTTCAGGTGGTCTGGGATTCCCATCTCTTTCAGAATGTTCCACAGTTTATGTGATCCACACAGTCAAAGGCTTTGGCATAGTCAATGAAGCAGAAATAGATGTTTTTCTGGAACTCTCTTGCTTTCTCCATGATCCAGCAGATGTTGGCAATTTGATCTCTGGTTCCTCTGCCTTTTCTAAAACCAGCTTGAACATCTGGAAGTTCACGGTTCACATATTGCTGAAGCTTGGCTTGGAGAATTTTGAGCATGACTTTACTAGCATGTGAGATGAGTGCAATTGTGCGGTAGTTTGAGCATTCTTTGGCATTGCCATTCTTTGGGATTGGAATGAAGACTGACCTTTTCCAGTCCTGTGGCCACTGCTGAGTTTTCCAAATTTGCTGGCATATTGAGTGCAGCACTTTCACAGCATCGTCTTTCAAGATTTCAAATAGTTCAACTGGCATTCCATCACCTCCACTAGCTTTGTTCGTAGTGATGCTCTCTAAGGCCCACTTGACTTCACACTCCAAGATGTCTGGTTCCAGGTGAGTGATCACGCCATCATGATTATCTGGGTCGTGAAGATTGTTTTTGTACAGTTCTTCTGTGTATTCTTGCCACCTCTTCTTAATGTCTTCTGCTTCTGTTAGGTCCATACCATTTCTGTCCTTTATCGAGCCCATCTTTGCATGAAATGTTCCCTTGATATCTCTAATTTTCTTGAAGAGATCTCTTGTTTTTCCTATTCTGTTGTTTTCCTCTATTTCTTTGCATTGATCGCTGAGGAAGGCTTTCTTATCTCTCCTAGCTATTACTCTTACTTTATTTATAGTAAAAATAGCGATCATTATGAACGGTGTATACCAGGTAACGTAAAGTAATGTAATGTAAAGTAATGCCTCCACAAGTCAGTGGTCAGAGCAGACTGTGCTGAGGAGCTCAAGGGTACAGTTGTGTTGTGGGACCACATCTCCCCTCAAGAAAGGGCTCACCCTGTTGCCATCCTGGGCAGTTTCGCAGTGGGCCATAGTGGTCAGCCTCTGCGATACAGGAGGTCTGGCCATGGCCCACCATTGATCTTCTTTCATCTCTAAATAAGTTGAATCTTTCCTATTTGGCCTCAGATCCACTTCCTTTGATTTCTAATTACTTCTGAATGAGAGTAACACATATGGGAATAAACCCACACATGTGCGAATCAACACCACTGACCAGCGCATCCTCTTTCCAGTGCCTGGCGCACACCTACACACGTCTACACATGTCCCAGGAACTTGGCAGCTGCTCCACATTGCTAAATTGGCATGTCTGAGACAGGATGGGAGCCCGGCCCCTTTGCTGCAATGCTTGCGCCTAAACCAACATCTCAAGCAATGACATACAAAGAAACTATAAGGGGCTAAAAATAACTTCATGCATGCTGCCCAGTTTGGGCAAATTATAGATAGAAAGATACAAAAAGGCCAGAAAGCCCACTTCTGAAGAGCTGGGAGTAAAAGCAGGGTGTTGGGAACAAAAGCAGGGGACTGCACGTGCTCTCTGCTGTCGACACCACCGGGAGAGGGGTGGTAGGCAAGACACCGAAGCCACACCTCTAAATGGAACCAGACACACTGCTCCCCTCACTCCATGTAAAGAGCCAGCTCCCCACCCCCGGTCTTGGTGAGTGAGCGAGGGAAACTGTACTTGTTTTCACTCCCCGCTGCTGCAGCAGGGACCCTGACAAAGTCTTGCCTAAATCTCTAGTCTGGTTTCTGATCAATTCTATTGACTGGGGAAGGCCAAGAACCCTGGTTGGTATCTTTGCATTTATAACTGGGGAATGGTTTAGGTGCTTAACCCATGTTAAGGAAATAGGTGAGCATCACATAAAAAACTAGAATGGACTTTTCAACAAATTGCTTTGTATTTATATTTTAATTTGTATCTGTCATGTCTGTTTGTCATTTGACTCAATGTTGCAAAGGCACTAGCCAAAGCTAGGCCTTCCTTTCTTCCTAAAGTCCAGCCTAGAGTCACCTTCACTACCAACAAGAAGAGAATACTACCACAACTTGAGGTGAACAGTTGCAAAGGGACTAGTGCCCATTATAGGCTTCAATTCCCAGAGACTGGAGAGCTGATGGAAATAAGGGAAGTGTAGCAGTTGCCTGGGTCACCTTCACATCAGCTCTCCAGCTTCTGTTTTTTATTTCTTAGGTAAAGTCACATGGTGTTGACATGTGTAACAACGGCAACAAAAGGATGTTCTAACAAGTGGAAGGGCATTGAGTTGGAGCGCGTCTTTGCTGAATTAGACAGGATTTTATCAGGAGGCGGATGAAACACTAAAACAGCAGCACTGTTTGAGGTAGCTCAGTGCCCTGGGGCTGTGCCACTCCTAGGTACAGGACCTGAGGAGAGAGGCTGCCCTGCAGCGGCTGCGACCTGAGCTGGAGGCAGACAACCAAGGCCGCCTTGCAGGAAGCGAGCCCAGGACAAGCACGCTGACCTCACCCTCTTTTCGTCATTTTGGTAGAGATGAAACCTCTAATAAGGGTAGATTTTCAACTTCGATGAGTAGCCAAAGAGAGAGATTGTATGGCCAGGAACCCAGATAAAACCAAAGACTCTACCATCATCACTAGGTTTCTGGGGTGGGATGATGAATGGGATCATATTAAGGCATTCCTACCAAAGTTTATAATGGAGATGTTAGTCTTTTCCCACTAACCAGTAAAAGCCAATCACAATTGCCATTCAGACAATGGCAGTTTGAGTTCTAATGGTAGCCCATGTCTCATCTGGGAATAATCATGACACCACATACTTAATATCTTGAAAACTTCCTATCTTTCAATGACATCTGCCTCAGGAACAAGTCTTGAGTTATTGTGGACAGCCCTGCCCATGGCCAGTAGATGCCAGAAGCATATACATTAGAGCACTCAGGACTTAATTTGGGTGTAGTTTGGAATTTTATAGGAGAGGCACGAAATAGCCTCTGATCTCTGGTAAAGACAGAAAGGGCCACAAAGTAGCCATCATCACAGGAGAATACTATCCCTGGCAAAGCTGCCCTTCAGACACGAAAGAGAGAGCGACATGCCTGTGCAAACGAAGGCTGAGGCAGTTCCTTGCCACTGGACCTGCCTGACAGGAAATGCTAAAGCTGCTCTTCAAGTGGAAATAAAAATTAATTAACATGAAAAAATGTACAAATGTGTAAAATTCACTGGTAATGATAAAATATAATCAAAATCAGATATCCTCTAATACTGTAACTGTGGTTCACTTATGACTATAGCTTAAAAATAAAAAAAAATGTATTAAAAATGTAATGATAATAATTTGTTATTGGATCAGTTCAGTTCAGTCACTCAGTTGTGTCTGACTCTTTGTGACCCCATGAATCACAGCACGCCAGGCCTCCCTGTCCATCACCAACTCCCGGAGTTCACTCAAACTCATGTCCATTGAGTCAGTGATGCCATCCAGCCATCTCATTCTCTGTCGTCCCTGTCTCCTCCTGCCCCCAATCCCTCTCAGCATCAGAGTCTTTTCCAATGAGTCAGCTCTTTGCATGAGGTGGCCAAAGTATTGGAGTTTCAACTTTAGCATCAGTCCTTCCAATGAACACCCAGGACTGATCTCCTTTAGAATGGAATGGTTGGATCTCCTTTCAGTCCAAGGGATTCTCGAGTCTTCTCCAGCACCACAGTTCAAAAGCATCAATTATTTGGCTATCAGCCTTCTTCACAGTCCAACTCTCACATCCATACATGACCACGGGAAAAACCATAGCCTTGACTAGATGGACCTTGGTTGGCAAAGTAATGTCTCTGCTTTTTAATATGCTGTCTAGGTTGGTCATAACTTTCCTTCCAAGAAGTAAGCATCTTTTAATTTCATGGCTGCAATCACCATCTTCAGTGATTTTGGAGCCCCCCCAAAATAAAGTCTGACACTGTTTCCACTGTTTCCCCATCTATTTCTCATGAAGTGATGGGACCAGATGCCATGATCTTAGTTTTCTGAATGTTGAGCTTTAAGCCAACTTTTTCACTCTCCTCTTTCACTTTCATCAAGAGGCTTTTGAGTTCCTCTTCACTTTCTGCTATAAAGGTGGTGTCATCTGCATATCTGAGGTTATTGATATTTCTCCCAGCAATTTTGATTCCAGCTTGTGCTTCTTCCAGCCTAGCGTTCCTCATAATGTACTCTGCATATAAGTTAAATAAGCAGGATGACAATATACAGCCTTGACGTACTCCTTTTCCTATTTGGAACCAGTCTGTTGTTCCATGTCCAGTTCTAACTGTTGCTTCCTGACCTGCATACAGGTTTCTCAAGAGGCAGGTCAGGGGATCTGGTATTCCCATCTCTTGAAGAATTTTCCACAGTTTATTGTGATCCACACAGTCAAAGGCTTTGGCGTAGTCGATAAAGCAGAAATAGATGTTTTTCTGGTACTCTCTTGCTTTTTTCATGATCCAGCGGATATTGGCAATTTGATCTCTGGTTCCTCTTCCTTTTCTAAAATCAGCTTGAACATCTGGAATTTCATGGTTCGTGTATTGCTGAAGCCTGGCTTGGAGAATTTTGAGCATGACTTTAATAGCGTGTGAGATGAGTGGGATTGTGTTGTAGTTTGAACATTGCTTGCCTTTGACTTTCTTTGGGATTGGAATGAAGACTGACCTTTTCCATTCCTGTGGCCACTGCTGAGTTTTCCAAATTGACTGGCATATTGAGTGCAGCATCATCTTTCAGGATTTGAAATAGCTCAATTGGAATTCCATCACCTCCACTAGCTTTGTTCAGTTATTCCTCCAAAGGCACACTTGACTTCACATTCCAGGATGTCTGGCTCTAAGTGAGTGATCACACCATCGTGATTATCTGGGTCGTGAAGATCTTTTTTGTACAGTTCTTCTGTGTATTCTTGCCACCTCTTCTTAATATCTTCTGCTTCTGTTAGGTCCATACCATTTCTCTTCTTTATCGAGCCCATCTTTGCATGAAATATTGCCTTGGTATCTCTAATTTTCTTGAAGAGATCTCTAGCCTTTCCCATTCTATTGTTTTCCTCTATTTCTTTGCATTGATCGCTGAGGAAGGCTTTCTTATCTCTCCTTGCTATTCTTTGGAACTCTACATTCAGATGCTTTTATCTTTCCTTTACTCCTTTGCTTTTCACTTCTCTTCTTTTCACAGCTATTTGTTATTGGATACATAATGTAAAAAAGATGTAAAGTGTAACATTGATAACATAAAATGTGAGGGAGGAGGAGAAGTAAAAGGATAAGGTTTCTGTATGCTGTTAAAGTTAAGTTGTTATCAGCGTAAAATAAAAAAATCTTATAATTTTAAGGTAATTTATGCAAGTCAGGAAAACCATGACATAGTACTGGAATTTCTAGACAGAGCAATCAGGCAAGAAGAAGAAATAGAAAACATCCAAATCTAAGAAGAAGAAGGAGAAGGGGAAGGGGAAGAAGAGAAAGAGGAAAAGGAAGAGGAAGAGGAAGAAGAAGAGGAAGAGGAGGAAGAGGAGGAGGAGGAATAAGAAGTAAAATTGTCTCTATGTGCAGATGACAAATCTTATCCCTACATACAAATGAGTTCTGTTCTCAGAGCACATTCTTAAGTCCAATTTGTTGTAAGTCCAACAAAGTTAGCCTAGGTACCCAACTAACACAATTGGCTATATAGTACTGCACTGTAGTAGTTTTATAATACTTTCCACACAAATAGCATGTAAACAACAAACAAAAACATTTTTGATCTTGCAATACAGTACCTTGAAAAGTACAGTGTACAGTAAAACCGCTGACACACAGGGACTGGCATGGAGTGAACAGGCAAGAAGAGTTACTGCCTGGAGGAGGGAGAGGAGGTGGGAGGTGGTGGAGCTCAAAGATTGTCAGCAATAGGAGACGGGGGCAAACTGCAGTTTCACTCATGCCTGATGTTGATGAAATGCGTGTTCACATCTTTGAAAGTTTGCAACCTGAAAGTTCATTTGTAGGGGACTCACTGTATGTAGTAAACCCTAAAGTGAAGTGAAGTTGCACAGTTGTGTATGACTCTTTGCGACCCCCTGGACTGTAGTCCACCAGGCTCCTCTTTGCAACCAGGCTCCTCCGTCCATGGAATTTTCCAGGCAAGAGTACTGGAGTGGGTTGCCATTTCCTTCTCCAGGGGATCTTCCTGACCCAGGTATTGAGCCTGGGTCTCCTGCATTGTAGGCAGACGCTTTACCATCTGAGCCACGAGGGAAGCCCAGGAAACCCTAAAGATGTCACCAAAACATCTTAGACTTAAACATGCCTTTAATGAATCTGTGGGATACAAGGTAAACATACAGAAATCATTTGCTTTCATGTCCATTCAGAATATCATCAATAAAAAAAATACTTAAGAATAAATTTAACCAAGGAGGTGAAATATCTCTACGCTGAAAACTATATAAGTCTCTGATGAAAGAAGTTGAAGACAGAAAAATGGAAAGAAAGACATCCTGTGTTCATAGATCAGAAGAATTCCGTTCCATTCCGTCGTTCAGTTGTGTCTGACTCTTTGCGACCCCGTGGACTGTAGCCTACCAGGCTTCTCCATCCATGGGATTCTCCAGGCAAGAATACTGGAGTGGGTTACCATCTCCTTCTCCAGGGGATCTTCCCGACCCAGGGATCGAACCCGGGTACCCCGCATTGGAGGCAGATGCTTTAACCTCTGAGCCACCAGGGAAGCCCAATCAAAGCTGTCTATAGAGTCAGTGCAATTCCTATCAAAATTTCAATGTCATTTTTCACAGAAATAGAAAAAAAAATCCTAAAATTTATATGGATTTATATAAGGCCCTGAATAGCCAAAGCAATAATGAGAAAGAAGAGCAAAACTGGAGTCATTACATTTCCTGGATTCAAGCTATACTTCAGTTTAGTTCAGTTCAGTCGCTCAGTTGTGTCCGACTCTTTGCAACCCCATGAACTGCAGCATGCCAGGCCTACCTGTCCATCACCAACTCCCACAGTTTACTCAAATTCATGTCCATTGAGTTGGTGATGCCATCCAACTATCTCATCCTCTGTCAGCCCCTTCTCCTCCACCCTCAATCCCTCCTAGCATCAGGGTCTTTTCATATGAGTCAGCTCTCCACATCAGGTGGCCAAAATATTGGAGTTTCAGCTTCAGCATCAGTCCTTCCAATGAACACCCAGGACTGATCTCCTTTAGAATGGACTGGTTGGATCTCCTTGCAATCCAAGGAACTCTCAAGAGTCTTCTCCAGCACCACAGTTCAAAAGCATCAATTCTTCTGTGCTCAGCTTTCTTTACAGTTGAACTCTCACATCCATACATGACCACCGGAAAACCATAGCCTTGACTAGATGGACCTTGGTTGGCAAAGTGATGTCTCTGCTTTTTAATATGCTATCTAGGTTGGACATAACTTTCCTTCCAAGGAGTCCGTTCCGTCGCTCAGTTGTGTCCGACTCTTTGCGACCCCGTGGACTGTAGCCTACCAGGCTTCTCCGTCCCTGGGATTCTCCAGGCAAGAATACTGGAGTGGGTTACCGTTTCCTTCTCCAGGGGATCTTCCCGACCCAGGGATCGAACCCGGGTCTTCAGCATTGGAGGCAGACGCTTTATCCTCTGAGCCGCCAGGGAAAGTGTCTTTTAATTTCATGGCTGCAATCACCATCTGCAGTGATTTTGGAGCCCCCAAAAATAAAGTCTGACACTGTTGCCACTGTTTTCCCATCTGTTTCCAATGAAGTGATGGGACTGGATGACATGATCTTAGTTTTCTGAATGTTGAGCTTTAGGCCAACTTTTTCACTCTCTTCTTTCACTTTTATCTATACTTCACTTTCAAGCTATACTTCAAAGTTATAGTAATCAAACAGTATGGTGCTGGCATAAAAACACATAGACCACTGGATTAGGACAGAGAGCCAGAAATAAACCCCTGAATTTAGTCAACTAATATTTGATGAAGGAGTCAAGAATATTGAATGGGGGAAAAGAATATTCTCCAATAAATGGTGATGGGAAAACTGGATAATCACATGCAGAAGGATGAAGTTGGACCCCTGTCTTATACCACCCACAAAACCCCCTAAATCAGAGAGATAAAAGGTAGTCCCGAAACTGTAAAACTCCCAGAAGGAAACAAGAGAAAATGCTTCTTGATTTGGTCTTGGCAATGATTTTTTTGGATATGGCAAAAAGAAGCACAAGCAACAAAACAAAAATCTCAACAAGTGGAAATACATGAGCAAAAAAGCTCTGTTCATTTTCATCAACAAAATAAAAAGGAAACCTAAGAATGGGAAAAATATTTAAAAATCATAAAACTGATAAGGAATCAATATCCAAAATATATGAAGAACTCATACAACTCAGGGATAAAGGAACAAACCAATTAAAAATGAGCCAAGGACTTGAATAGTTTCCAAAAAGAAACATGCAGGTGGCCAACAGGTACTTGAAAATGTGTTCAGCATCAGTAATCATCAGTCAGTGCAGTCGCTCAGTCATATCCAACTCTTTGCGACCCCATGGACTGCAGCACGCCAGGCTTCCCTGTCCGACACCAACTCCTGGAGCTTGCTCTAACCACGTCCATCGAGTCAGTGATGCCACCCAACCATCTCATCCTCTGTAGTCCGCTTCTTCTCCTGTCTTCAATCTTTCCCAGCATCAGGGTCTTTTCAAATGAGTCAGTTCTTTGCAGCAGGAGGCCAAAATATTGGAGTTTCAGCTTCAGTGTCAGTCCTTCCAAGGAATATTCAGGATTGATCTCCTTTAGGGTGGACTGGTTTTATTTCCTTGCGGTCCACAGGACTCTCAAGAGTCTTCTCCAACACCACAGTTCAAAAGCATCAATTCTTTGGTGCTCAGCTTTCTTTATAGTCCACCTCTCATATCCATATATGACCACTGGAAAAACCATAGCCTTGACGAGATGGGCCTTTCTTGACAAAGTAATGTCTCTGTTTTTTAATATGCTGTCTAGGTTTGTCATAACTTTTCTTCCAAGGAGCAAGTGTCTTTTAACTTCATGCCTGCAGTCACCGTGTGCAGTGATTTTAAAGCCCAAGAAAATAAAGCTTGTCATTGTTTCCAGTAGTCATCAGGGAAATGCAAACTGAAACCACAATGAGGTATCACCTCACATCTGTCAGAATGGCCGTTGTCAAAAAGACAAGAGAAAAAGTGTTAGTGAAGTTGTGGAGAAACCCTTTCTCCACTGTTGGTGGGAATGTACATTGATGCAACTATTATGGAAAACAGTGTTGATGTTCCCCCAAAAATTAAAAATAGAACTCCCATGTGATCCAGCAACCCCACTTTTGAGTATTTATCTGAAGGACACAATATTATATCTGTATCTTTATGTTCATTGCAGTGTTGTTTATACTAGTTACAATATGGAAACAACATAACTATCCACAGATGAATGAATGGGAAAATGTGACATATACACAATGGGATATTATTATACATAGCCATGGAAGGAGAAAACCCTGCCCTGTGTGACAGCATGGATGAACATTCAGGGCATTGTGCTAGGTGAAATAAATCAGTCTGAGAAAGACAAACACTGTGTGGCTTATATGCACAATCTAAAAACATAGAAACATATTGGTCGTGATGTGTGGAACTGGTGGGAATAGGTGCAGATGGTCAAGGGGCACCAACTTCTAGCTAGTAAATGATTAAGAACTGGGGTGTCATGTACAGCATAGTGACTGCAGTGTACAGTACCATACTGTGTACTTAAAAAGTTGATGAGAGAAGATCTTTAAAGTTATCACAACAGAAACCAAAGGTAACTATATGAGATGGTGGATAAAACTCACCTTAAGAAAGACTTCCTCAGTGATCAATGCAAAGAAATAGAGGAAAACAACAGAATAGGAAAAACAAGAGAGCTCTTCAAGAAAATTAGAGATTCCAAGGGAACATTTCATGCAAAGATGGGCTCGATAAAGGACAGAAATGGTATGGACCTAACAGAAGCAGAAGATATTAAGAAGAGGTGGCAGGAATACACAGAAGAACTGTACAAAAAAGATCTTCACGACCAAGATAGTCACGATAACGTGATCACTGACCTAGAGCCAGACATCTTGGAATGTGAAGTCAAGTGGGCCTTAGAAAGCATCACTACGAACAAAGCTAGTGGAGGTGATGGAATTCCAGTTGAGCTATTTCAAGTCTTGAAAGATGATGCTGTGAAAGTGCTGCACTCAATATGCCAGCAGATTTGGAAAACTCAGCAGTGGCCACAGGACTGGAAGAGGTCAGTCTTCATTCCAATCCCAAAGAAAGGCAATGCCAAAGAATGCTCAAACTACCGCACAATCGCACTCATCTCACACGCTAGTAAAGTCATGCTCAAAATTCTCCAAGCCAGGCTTCAGCAGTATGTAAACCGTGAACTCCCAGATGTTCAAGCAGGTTTTAGAAAAGGCAGAGGCACCAGAGATCAAATTGCCAACATCCGCTGGATCATGGAGGAAGCAAGAGAGTTTCAGAAAAACATCTATTTCTGCTTTATTGACTATGCCAAAGCCTTTGACTGTGTCGATCACAATAAACTGTGGAACATTCTGAAAGAGATGGGAATCCCAGACCACCTGACCTGCCTCTTGAGAAACCTGTATGCAGGTCAGGAAGCAACTGTTAGAACTGGACATGGAACAACAGACTGGTTCCAAATAGGAAAAGGAGTACGTCAAGGTTGTATATTGTCACCTTGCTTATTTAACTTATATGCAGAGTACATCATGAGGAACGCTGGGCTGGAAGAAGCACAAGCTGGAATCAAGATTGCCGGGAGAAATATCAATAACCTCAGATATGCAGATGACACTACCCTTATGGCAGAAAGTGAAGAGGAACTCAAAAGCCTCTTGATGAAAGTGAAAGAGGAGAGTGAAAAGGTTGGCTTGAAGCTCAACATTCAGAAAACGAAGATCATGGCATCTGGTCCCATCACTTCATGGGAAATCGATGGAAAAACAGTGGAAACAGTGTCAGACTTTGTTTTTTGGGGCTCCAAAATCACTGCAGATGCTGATTGCAGCCATGAAATTAAAAGACGCTTGCTCCTTGGAAGGAAAGTTATGACCACCCTTGATAGTATATTAAAAAGCAGAGACATTACTTTGCCAACCAAGGTCCGTCTAGTCAAGGCTATGGTTTTTCCCGTGGTCATGTATGGATGTGAGAGTTGGACTGTGAAGAAGGCTGACCGCCGAAGAATCGATGCTTTTGAACTGTGGTGTTGGAGAAGACTCTTAAGAGTCCCTTATACTGCAAGGAGATCCAACCAGTCCATTCTAGAGGAGATCAATCCTGGATATTCATTGGAAGGACTGATGCTAAAGCTGAAACTGCAATACTTTGGCCACCTCATGCGACGAGCTGACTCACTGGAAAAGACTCTGATGCTGGGAAAGGTTGGGGGCGGGAGGAGAAGGGGACGACGGAGAATGAGATGGCTGGATGGCATCACCGACTCTGTGGACATGAGTTTGAGTGAACTCCGGGAGTTGGTGATGGACAGGGAGGCCTGGCGTGCTGTGATTCATGGGGTCGCGGAGAGTCGGACACGACTGAATGACTGAACTGAACTGACTGATCGTGGTAATCGTTTTGCAGTATATATGTACATCAACTAATCACATAATATACCTTAAAATTGAATGATGTTAGGCTACGCACTCCAGAATTCCCGGCCTTCCCTTGTGGCTCAGCTGGGAAATAATCTGCCTACATCGTGGGAGACGTGGGTTCAATCCTTGGTTTGGGAAGATCTCCTGGAGAAGGCAAGGCTACCCACTCCAGTATTCTGGCCTGGAGAATTCCATGGACTGTAAAATCCATGCGGTCTCAAAGAGTAGGACACAACTGAGCGACTTAACGCTTTAGCTTTGAATGATGTTGTATGTCAATTTTCTAATAAAGCTGGTAAGAAATAGAATTATGTGTAAAAAAGATATTTATGATGCATGCCCCCTTCCTTTTCTTTTTTTTGGCAGAAGAAATTGCTATGTGATGACTAGAAGTTTCGCCAAAAGTTGAGTTAACAATTTAAGGTTCTGTTATTTTATAAGTTATCAACCTTGGTCATGTGGGTTAACAGTGTTTGGCTGAAGTTTCTGGTTCAACCTTGAAAAACAGCTTGCTAAGCTAATGTTGGGGAAAATTGCTAAAACCTGAAATAAGGCGTTTGAAAAGGTGATGCTTTACAAACATCTGTGAGAAGCAGGAAATAAATGCAAACTGTGAATTTTATTATCATAAATTTTAAAAAGGCAGGATGACTTGTGTGTATTTTGTGCATCTCCTCAGTCAATTGTGTCTAAGCAACCGTAGAGATTAAAACTGGCTGTGCGATAATGGTGCTCATCCCTGGGAACAGCTTGCATCTAGACAACAGTGGAATTCATTGAACAATAGGAAAACATCCTTGCTTGACAGGTTCTGGGTCTTGTTTGGCTGTTTTTGGGTGTGTGTGTGTGCTGGCAGGGACTGTGTCATCAACACATTATGTGACTCCCAGGTTTGACTCAGGAAACATGACTGGTGGGACATTTATTCGGGCGTCTTTCCTTTCTAGCTGCTCAGCGCTAGTCACCGTGGCAGCCTTCTCCTGTGAAGAGAGAGCCTCTAGTGTGTGTGTGCTTTTTTCACGTGGAGCACATGCAGCCTTGTTAAGGGAGGCCTGATCTTATCTGAGATGTGCAGTGGCCCCCACTCTGCAGGGGGACTCTGCCTGGAGCTTGTTCTGAGATGGATGAGATTCCCAGTTTGGGCTGTATTGGATTCTGTAGTCTGGCTTTTAGAAACTCATGCCATATTACGGCAGTTACTCACAGAAGCTGTTCTTCTTATATAGTGTGGGGTTGAAGGTGGAGGTCAGAGGTGCTGGAGATGTCTTAGACTCTGTAGCGTGATGGGGCACTTCGTGACACAAGGTTGGGCAGGATGTGTGTGAGCAGGAGGCGGGAAGGGGGTGGTTGTGTAAGGAGGTTGATGAGCAGTACGTGTGGGGAGGTGGCCCAGAAAGATGGCTAGTGAAGCAAAGGACAAGTGCATGCTGACTTCCCTCACAGCCTCCTACCTTGTTGGCGTTGATCCTTGTGTCCTTCCTGGGTTCACGTTGCCACCGTCGCAGTTTATCCCAGGGTCTGTCATAGCGCATATAAGTCTGCCTCTCTCCTACAGCTGAGAAGTCCTTGAGGGCAGCCACGCTTTCTCATCCCTTTCCTCTCGTTTCCAGAACTGACTGCTTCCTTAGTGCCTGGAGCCTCTGAGTAATGCGTAACCATTTCTGAATAGATGGATGGCTGTTTCACACCGTGAAATAGCATCTGAGTCACACGAGCAGGGCAGACCTCTTCACAGAGAGCATTAGACGGAGGAGTCATCCAAGAGCCACGGTCCATGGGAAGACGTGGGCAGTGGAGTGCGGGGTGAACGGGGACTTCTGTCCTCTGCTACTAATAGGCTTCATGACCTCAGGTGATGTAAATGAATTCACGCCTCTTTGGAAAATTAGGGAGCTTTCATTGAGAAGAAATAATAAATATTTTATTTGAAAGTGAATATAAAAGTACCTGCTCATAAAATTTTAACAGTTGTTAAAATGACATTGTATATATACTGAAGAATATACTGGAGAATAAAAAAAATAAGTGAAATGAATCAGACAGAAACATGCCTGTCTAATAGAGCTAATGCAGTGTTCATGGTGAAATGTTTCTTTTACACCAGTTTCCCTCTTGTACTGAAATAGGTCGGAGTAGCAGGCTGTGGGACCCACGGTGGGAGGCCCTGGAGTTTCAGGAGACAGACCTGGGTTCGAACCTGCCATCTAGCTGTGTGTGTGTGAATGACTCACACACTCGAGATTTCCTCACACAGAGTTTGTATGTATATAACACTCTGAAATTCAGGGCTGCCCTAAGGGCCTTGGTGGAGAGTGTACCACATACCAAGGACTCAGTAACAGGCAGGTCTGTTTCCTACGCTGTCCAGTGCAGTCTGCAGCTCGAGAGCTTTCCTCTGGGGCGTCTCACCGTCTCCCGCACCCTGGTCAGTGTTGCTGCGCAGGGTGGGTTCACTGGCCCCGGTGTGGGTGACAGGGCATGGACACTTCCCCAGACTCCTGTGCAGTGATGGAGCAGCGAGTCCGAGTCCCGAGCACTGGACACGAGGTGTCTCTCCCATGCTGGCTTTCAGCCTGGACGCACCAGGCTGCTTTGGGCTTGACCTGCCTGCATATATGACTCTTCTGCGTCTCTGGCCTGCACTGCACGTCCTCTCTGATGTCCGTGCCAGCCTCCCGCTGACCCTCGCCTCTGTTCGAACCTCCCTGATGCCTCAGCCCCTGTTCTCTGCGTGTCACTGCTTCCCAGAGCCCCACAATTTAGCTCTTTCCTTTTTTCCCCAAAGAAGTGTCTTGCAGTCACACACCTCAATACCCACACCTAGTCCTCTTAACTCACTCATGCGAAGTATTTCATAGGAAGCACACTGACTCACTGATTCATTCACTGGTGCTTATCGAGTCTGTGTTCTGTGTGCGGTTTAGGCTCACCTTATGCTTTGGTGTGAAAACACAAGGTTTCGTCCCTGTTGCATTTAGAAGTCTCTGGAGAAAACGGAAATTTCCCAAGACATAGAAAATGATCTTTTCAGCCACTGGAGTATGTATGCCAGACAATTAAAAAAAAAATCCATTTTCTACCTTTGGAAAGGATAACTGCAGGAGATGCAAGAGACATGGGTTCGATCCCTAGGTCAAGAAGATCTCCTGGAGAAGGAAATGGCAACCCACTCCTGTGTTCTTGCCTGGAAGATTCCATGGGCCCAGGAGCCTGGCAGGCTATAGTCCATGGTACTGCAAAGACTCGGACATGACTGAGCAACTGAGCACATGAAAACTGCATTCTGTTGTGGGTGCTTTGGGGAGAGAGCACAAACTGACATCTACTGAGAGGGAACGGCAAGCAGCAGAATGAGGACTTGCGTGGAGGACAGTGAGAGTGTGGGCAGAGCAGGGCTCGACTGCTAAGGGGACAGAAGTCAGCAAAGGGTGGGCTTGGCGAGGCAGTGCTGGGTCCTCCCAGCTGGGTGGTGGTCTATCACTGGGAATGGGCATCCCATTCATGTGTGTGAGCCCTGTGGTTCTGGGATGGCCTGGTGGGCAGCTGTCAGGCAAGGGCTCATTATCGTTACCAAGTGGAGACATTATTGTGCTTTGTCCCAAGCCCTCTGCAACTGATGACCACAACTGAGACGGTGACCATATTTGTAGCTTTGTCACCCTGCCTATACCAGGAGGTGTTTTTAGCCGATTACCCTATCGCCTGTTAAGTTGGGAGTCAGTGTTTTGCCCCATGCCTTGAGCATGACACGTGTTTTGGCTAACCTACACATATGCTTCTCTCTGTGAGCTCGTGTGTCCTCTCCACTCGTGGGATGGGCAGACAGGAGCTTCTGTTTGGCCAGGAGCAGACTCCATGGTATGATGTACGAGCAGTGTGCTCAGCTCTGTGGAACGAAAGGAAAGGAATAAGTCTTGCCCCCCTGACTCCTATTTATAGGGCAGAAGAAATAGGGTAGGTTCACGGTGCAGTGTCCGTTCAGGGAGCGAATGCACTTGGTAAAGGATTCGTCTGCTTGAGGCAGCCATGTTGGTCCTTTAATGGACCGGAACCTGGTGGTCTGGAGTCGACCGATGAGCTAGTAAAGGAGAGAGAAAGAGGCTGATACTCCTTGGTTTATGCAGAAAGCCAACAAAGCCCCTGCACGGGGCTTGCTCTGTGCACGAAGGCCTTGGGCGCCCTCTCAATGGGGTGAAAGCGCAGAGCACCTTCTCGAGAGGGTCTTAGAAGCCCCGGCAGGAAAGTGAACACAGAGGATCTCTGTGCTCCAAGAATTAGCCTGAAAAGCAGAGAGAGGGAGAGCGAGAGAGCAAGACACGGGGACCAGAGCTCTGATGGAGCAAAGGCGTTTTATTCAACATTGTGTAGGTATTTATACTGTCTTATAAGATAGCTACTTTCAGCAGAGATAAAATCAAAACTTACAAGTTATCAAGGAAACATGAGGTCATCCATATGAAAGAGAGAGGGTTGTAAATAGTCACTTTTACCACATAGTTCATAAAAAGGAACAAGATCTTTATCACCGTATGGAAAAACTAACGAAGGAAATGCCTGGATTCCTCAGCCCCTGGGACAGGCTTGCCTCTCCTCTTAATTCCTGAATATTCAAGAATTAATAAGGAACAGAGAATTCCTGATAGATCCAAAACAGCACACAGGAAGCCTCCTGTTCTGCTTCCTGACAGAGTCACGGGAACCAAGACTGTAGGTCTCTTCACTCTTCAGATATGGGTCAGCTCTGTTTTAATACATTTTTGACCTGTCTGATCTCATGGGATATGTGTGAAATGAAAAGGTCATTTTCTAAATTTCTTGGAAAAGTCAAATGTCCTCTGTAAAGTCTTTTGTTGATAGGTGATGTTACACAGAGGGAAAATCATGGGCTGCTGGCTTGATGGGTTTCTAGCTGAACACCCACATGTGCAAGGTGTTAATCCGACGATGAGGATGAGTATTCCGGCTTCATCCTGGATCCTGCTCTGTTGGGTTCATGCACCAGGGACTTGGGTAAAGATCCTAGGGACACTCTTATCACATCTGTGAGTGATGCAGAGTGAACAGGATTAATAAAGAAACAAAATGACAGAATCAGATGATGAAAGAGGTCTCAACATGCTACACAGAGGAACCAGACTTTTAAAGAAGCTTGATGGGAATAAATGCCAAGCACCGTGTGATTTGTTGTTGTTGCTGTTGCTTTAGTATTGTTGCCTCTTAACTTTAGAAGCATGATAGAACAAAAGAAGCAAAGACACGCCAGGATGTGATAGTTCAAAACATGTATTTATGAACACATAATTACACTATTTAAAACACATGCAATTGTTTAATTAATGTAATACTTCAAAACAATATTTTACATAGGGACATGGCTAAATAGATGAGACACTGGTTCACCTTTTTGTGGTCTAGGTCACCAATCATTCAAATAACAATGGCCTGAATCTTGGAGGACTGTTTCATTTTGTCCTCTTTGGGACTTGTATTTTGGTGATGACAGTCTCAAAGTCAGCCTTATTTGTTCTGAAAATAGCTGGCCAGGAAAGTCTGCCTGAGTAAGAAATCTTATATTTCCCTGGTTAAAGCTCAGGGTAGCTTGTCTGCGGGAGAAGGCGATGGCACCCCACTCCAGTACTCTTGCCTGGAAAATCCCATGGACAGAGGAGCCTGGTGGGCTGCAGTCCATGGGGTCGCTAAGAGTCGAACACGACTGAGTGACTTCACTTTCACTTTTCACTTTCACACATTGGAGAAGGAAATGGCAACCCACTCCAGTGTTCTTGCCTGGAGAATCCCAGGGACAGGGGAGCCTGGTGGGCTGCCGTCTATGAGGTCACACAGAGTTGGACGCGACTGAAGCGACTTAGCAGCAGCAGCTTGTTTGCAGCGTCAGCCTTGTCATTCACAAGGTCACATACTTCTAAACATCACCAAACAAAACTGCCCTGTCCTTGCCATTGACTTTCTATCTTTGTGAATCAAAGTAACTTCAGCACTGAATGTGTCTGCAATTAGGTAGCACTTTTGGAATCACTTTCATGAGAGGAAGCAATGATACAGATCCTCCACTTTGCAATATTTTCTTGAATCCACTGCAGACTGTAGGCTCTGCATGTAAACTCTCTTCAGGAATATTTTGTAAGCTACCTATATCTGAGAAGTGTATATCTGCCCTAGTTGCTGAAGTCATAGTGGTCACAGTTTTATAGAGATTGGCGTATGGGCCACGTTTTGGTGCTTGTTTCTTTGTTTTTTAATTGAGGTATGGTTGATTTACCATATTAATTTCAGAGGTACAACATAGTGATTCAACAGTTTTATGGATTATACTCCTTTGAAAGTTATTACAGAATATTGGCTATGTTTCCCTGTGCTATACGATGTATTCTAGTCGCTTATTTATTTTATACATAGTATTTTGTGCTTCTTAATCCCCTACCCCTTTCTTGTCCCTTCCCCCATTTTCCTTTCTGCACTGGTAGCCCTTAGTTTGTTCATTGTATCTGGTATACATATTAGTTTGTTCATTATATCTGTGAGTCTGTTTCTGTTTTTTTATATTCACTATTTTGTTGTGTTTTTTTTTTCTTTACAATTCCACATATAAGTGATATCATACAGTATTTATCTTTCTCTGTCTCATTTATTTTACTAAACATAATAATCTCTAGGTTCATCCATGCTGTTGCAAATGGCAGAATTTCATTGTTTTTATGTCTGAGTAGTATTCCATTGCGTATATGTACCACATCTTCTTTATCCGTTCATCTGTTGTTGGGCACTTAGGTTGCTTCCATATCTTGGCTATGTTAATAGTGCTGCTGTGAACCAGAGGTCACCTGTATCTTAGAGTTTTATTTAATTTCAACTCCACTCAGATGTGGGAGTTTTATTTTTAGTTGTCTTTTCAGATCCTCCATGCTGTTTTCCATTAGTGGCTGTGTCAGTTTATGTTCCCACCAACAATACATGCGGGTTTCCTTTTTTCCACATCCTCTTGAGTGTTTGCTATTTATGTTCCTTTTGATGATGGCCATCCTGACAGGTGTGAGGTGATATCTCATTGTGGTTTGACCTTCATTTCTCTGATGATTAATGTGATGCTGAGCATCTTTTCATGTGCCTGTTGGCATCTGTATATCTTCTTCGGAAAAACGTCGATTCAGATCTTCTGCACATTTTTAAATCGAGTTTTTTGTTCTTTTGATATTGATCTATATGGGCTATTTATAAATTTTGGATATCAACCTCTATTGAATGAGAGAAAATATTTGCAAATGTTTCTTTGTATTTTTCTATTTGGGGGACGGAAACAGTCCTTTGGAGGATGATGCAGTTTTGCCAGTATTGATTTTGATGAGAGGTTTCACTGGGGCATCCTTGTTTCCTCATAGTCACTCCACGTGATACGCCCAGCTTCATCTCTTAAACCTCCACAGTCTCCAGCATCCTGCTTGCTGCACTCCGTGGTGGTCACCTTGCTCAGATCCAGACCCATCTCTTCACCACTTTTCAGGACACATCCTGGCTGAGCTGCTGCTGAACTGAGAGGTCCTAGGCTTGGTGGAGGCTATTGGGCTAGTGGGGCATGAGAATGAAAGCCACTTACTTTAAGAACAGAAATTTTATGAATTACAGCAAAAGAAAACAGAAAACAAACTAGTGTTCAATTACAAAATGAGGGAGACTTAGCAGTAATGTTTGTGAAGTGTTTTAGAGACTATTCTCAAAACAAATGTACTGTGTAATGTGGCTTCAAACCCATGGCTGTGTCACGCAGTGTTAGCTGAAGTGCATCAGTCAGGAAGTCAGGATCCACACCCTGTGAGTCGATCGGTTCACTCCTTTCAGTGTTTTTGTTTCAGCTTTTAGCAATGCAACTTTCTTTTTAAAATAGCATTGATTATTTGCTCTTATTACAAAGTAGTGTATTTTAACTGTGAAAAATCTGGAAAGTACAGAAAAATCCATCAAGTAAAAAGTCATCTGTGGTCCTATCTGTTGGAGAGAACCACTGTTAAAGTCTTGTCACATGATCTTCCTGAACATACACAGATACATACACATGAATGCTCTCATTATACACTTTGGTAAGATCCTTTTTCTTCCTCTTTACAACACAGTAAACATCTGAATGCCATTCAGTTGCTTCTTCAACGTGCTTTTAAATTTTATCCTGTAAGTATGTTATACATGCTAGGTGTGCTGTGCATAACATTATGTTTGAAAACTGTAACTCTGTGATGACATTATTGTAGACAAATGCCTGATCATTTCCTAAATAAAACTTAGAAGTGTAAATTCCGGATAAAAAGGGTATTATCTTTCTTTAAGAGGTACATGGATGAATGAAGTATGTTCAGAAGAGAGTGACTTTATTTCATGAAGGGACTAGAGGGACTAGAAACGATGTCATTGGGGACAGTTGCAAGAGAATAATTGAAAATCATTGTGAGGGAAAAAATGGGGATTCAAAGCTTCACATATTTCAGGTCTGTCACAAACAGAAGAGGAATTACATGACTCAAAAATATAATACCATAGTACCAAGAACTTGAGGCTAGAGGCAGACACAGATAGTTTGATGCAGGATGCTCATGACTGCCAGAGCTGCTGAGACCCAGCTGAGAGGGACTCAAGGGGAAGTGCCCTCAACTTGGAGGCACCTTCATAGGCTGATGGCCACTTGGGAGAGATGGGGTCACAGGTGTTCAGGGCCGACAGTGGGGTAGGCTCTTTTAACCTTCTGAATCAATAATTTGTCCTAGGCAGAAAGTTTTCTTAATAAATGGATCCCTGATTAGATCATGTCAATAGAAAATTATTTACACAGGATTTTGGGGAAAAAAAACAGCTGCAAAGCTGGCTTATTTCAGAATTTGGGTGTATTTTCTTTCTAAAATAATTTTAGTGGAAATATTTCCTGTGAAGGAATTGATTGTTTCTATCACTGATGCTAAAGCTGAAATTCCAATACTTTGGCCACCTCATGCGACGAGTTGACTCACTGGAAAAGACTCTGATGCTGAGAAAGGTTGGGGGCGGGAGGAGAAGGGGACGACGGAGAATGAGATGGCTGGATGGCATCACCGACTCTGTGGACATGAGTTTGAGTGACCTCCGGGAGTTGGTGATGGACAGGGACGCCTGGCGTGCTGTGATTCATGGGGTCGCGGAGAGTCGGACACGACTGAGCGACTGAACTGAACTGAACTGATCATCACTGTGTTCATTATCATCTGGATTTTAAAAGTTTATAATACATGTGTATACATACATATGATACACATACACAGATATGTATCTGTGAAATAACTATATCTATAGATAATCTGTAATGGGATGCCCAACTGAGTGTCCCACTTATGGCGGTTTCGCCCCATTTATTTTAGGGAGAGAGGTATCAGAGGTCATGTGGTCACTGTTGACAGGTGTGAAGGCAGCCTCCTCCACAGAGGGCCTTCCTGGGGGCGGTGGCTGCTGTGGGCAGAGCCTGACACAGAGGAGGTCACCAGCAAGTGTTTGGGAAGTGAGTGAGTGCAAGAATGAATGACCGGTGTAAGTGGCGCCCTCTGGAGGCTGAGGAGAGTCCTGACTTCCAAGCAGACAGGTGTAAGTGGCGCCCTCTGGAGGCTGAGGAGAGCCCTGATTTCCAAGCAGACCGGTGTAAGTGGCGCCCTCTGGAGGCTGAGGAGAGCCCTGACTTCCAAGCAGACAGGTGTAAGTGGCGCCCTCTGGAGGCTGAGGAGAGCCCTGATTTCCAAGCAGACGGGTGTGCTCAGATTCTGGGTCCCCAAGGGGAAAGGAAGTAGCTGTCTGGTGTCTAGGGATGTGGCTTTCTTAGCAGGGCAGAGGGATGGTGGCTCAAGGTCTACAGGCAGCTGAGGCCTCAGCACAGTGCTCCTGGGTGTGTCCCCTTGGGGTAAACAGAACTGGCAACAAACGGAGTCCAGGCAATGGAAATTCTAGCCTGCCCTGGTTCATTCTAATTTGGAGGAGGCTGGTTTATCTTCCTGAAGAACCACCAGGGTCTGTGGGGGAACTGAATGCATATCCTCTCAGCTGACCAGCATGAAAGTCAGACTCAGTATCAGCACCATTAGTGGGACAGGACCAGGGGTGTTGGCCACCATGTGCCAGCAAGAAGCAGTGGGGTAATGGGGTTACCCAGAGAATACAGATTGTCTTTGCTTAGCTGTGGAAATCAGGCTGACATTCTCACCTTTGGACTGAGAAGGCTGTTCAGTTTTGGGTAATTTAGGGAGGGTCCAGGAGACTGTCAGCTGACCGAGGGCTGGGGATCCTGCATGTTGTGTTTACTCATGCATCCTAAGCAGAGACGGAGAAGGCAATGGCAAGCCACTCCAGTACTCTTGCCTAGAAAATCCCATGGACGGAGGAGCCTGATGGGCTGCAGTCCATGGAGTCGCTACAAGTCAGACATGACTGAGCGACTTCACTTTCACTTTCACACATTGGAGAAGGAAATGGCAACCCACTCCAGTGTTCTTGCCTGGAGAATCCCAGGGACGGGGGGGCCTGGTGGACTGCCGTCTGTGGGGTCACACAGAGTCGGACACGACTGAAGTGACTGAGCAGCAGCAGCAGCAACCTAAGCAGAGAACAAGGGCCGGCACATCGTGGTCACTCTGCAAATATTAGTGGAATAAAGGAGTACTGGACTTCCTGCTGCTATGGCACGTGGAGCTCAAACTGTTGGTTGCTTAGAAAAATAAAGATATTGCCATATATTTACACTGATTTGTGGAACAGTTTATGTAATTTCCTAATTATCTACTAACACATGCATAAGGAGATGTGAGTATACATGTGTAAAAGATGACATTTTAATTCTGAAAAAGGAATTCTTTTCAACTGGCTTCAGTACCGCAGCCTATCCAGCCACAAGTTTGTCAATGTCATCGCTGTTATCAGTGAGTAGGTTATAATACTGACTTATCTTTCAAACCAAATTTTTGTCTGTGTTGTGAAAGCCAAAATTAGATGGAGCAAGGATCAATAAAGTGTCCATTGAATACACTATATTAAAAATGGGATTAATAATAAGAAATGAAATGACCTGACAAATGCTGTTGCAAAAAACCTCAGGGTGTCATTTGAAATTGATACTGTAAAGAAACTCGAGTTACGGAGTGAGCTTTAACATATAAATCTTCCACGGCACAGGTTGTTCATGATTTATTTCTGAAGATGTTGGGCATCATGATGTGAAGTATATTTCAGACTCATTGACTGACTCAGATTTCTTTTTCTTTCTTTCTCCTGGAACTCACACAGTATGACTTAGAAGGATATTTATTTTAGAATTCTAGAATTATCATTTTTACTTAAAGAATAACCATAATTGGATAGGTTTCCCCTTCTCTTTTTCCTTTATGTAGAAGGACTTTAAGATTAAAAACACTGAGCGTGTTCTAGGGGCCAAGGCACTGTTGTCAGGGGGAGCTATTTCCTTTTGGTAGAGAGGGTGTGAAGTTTTAAACCTTGCCAGAGACGACTGAAGTGACTTAGCAGCAACAGCAGCAGCAGAGAGGTATTGTAACCTCCATGCTGTTACTGAAGCTACTTTTTTGAGATTAGACTTAAAAATTGTTTTTGGCTGAATTCACATGTTCAAAAGTCAGAGAATTATTTGACTCAAGGGCTTTTCAATGCACTTTGAGTCCAAGGATACATCCAGTGTTAATATTCAGAGTAAATATTCAGATTGTCTGAGAGTTAATGCCCAAGCAAGTTGTATGTGCCGAACAACTCCCAGCATGATGTTCTTTCTGATAGCATGACAATCAGATGTGCCCGTCACCTGGACCCTGGAAGGAGCTTCCATTTGATGTGGTTATGAATATAAACAGAGATGAATGACAAAGATCTTGGACTGGCAGTTCTAATGAGGGGGATGAACCTAGAGCCCATTATACAGAATGAAGTAAGTCAGAAAGAGAAATATAAACACTGTATACTGATGCAAATACATGGAATCTAGAAAGTTGGTACTGATGAATTTATTTGCAGGGCAGCAATGGAAAAACAGACATAGAGAACAGACCTATGGACATGTAGGGAGGGAAGGGAGGGGGTGAGATGTATGGAGAGAGTCAAGTAGAAACTTACATTCGGTTCAGTTCAGTTGCTCAGTCGTGTCCGACTCTTTGCGACCCCATGAATCACAGCACGCCAGGCCTCCCTGTCCATCACCAACTCCTGGAGTTCACTCAAACTCATGTCCATCGAGTCGGTGATGCCATCCAGCCATCTCGTCCTCTGTCGTCCCCTTCTCCTCCTGCCCCCAATCCCTCCCAGCATCAGAGTCTTTTCTAGTGAGTCAACTCTTCTCATCAGGTGGCCAAAGTATTGGAGTTTCAGCTTTGGCATCAGTCCTTCCAATGAACACCCAGGACTGATCTCCAGAATGGACTGGTTGGATCTCCTTGCAGTCCAAGGGGCTCTCAAGAGTCTTCTCCAACACCACAGTTCAAAAGCATCAATTCTTCAGCGATCAGCTTTCTTCACAGTCCAACTCTCACATCCATACATGACCACAGGAAAAACCAAGCCTTGATTAGACGGACCTTTGTTGGTAAAGTAATGTCTCTGCTTTTTAATATGCTATCTAGGTTGGTCATAACTTTCCTTCCAAGGAGTAAGCATCTTTTAATTTCATGGCTGCAATCACCATCTGCAGTGATTTTGGAGCCCAAAAAAATAAAGTCTGACACTGTTTCCACTGTTTCCCCATCTATTTCCCATGAAGTGATGGGACCAGATGCCATGATCTTAGTTTTCTGAATGTTGAGCTTCAAGCCAACCTTTTCACTCTCCTCTTTCACTTTCATTAAGAGGCTTTTGAATTCTTCTTCACTTTCTGCCATAAGGGTGGTGTCATCTGCATATCTGAGGTTATTGATATTTCTCCCGGTAATCTTGATTCCAGCTTGTACTTCTTCCAGCCCAGCGTTCCTCATGATGTACTCTGCATATAAGTTAAACAAGCATTCAGTTCAGTTCAGTTCAGTCGCTCAGTCGTGTCCAACTCTTTGCGACCCCATGAATCACAGCATGCCAGGCCTCCCTGTCCATCACCAACTCCTGGAATTCACTCAAACTCATGTTCATTGAGTCGGTGATGCCATCAGCCATCTCATTCTCTGTCATCCCCTTCTCCTCCCGCCCTGTAAAATAGACAGACAATGGGAATTTGCTCTGTGACTCAGGGAACACAAACAGGGGCTCTGTGACAATCTAGAAGGGTGGGATGGGGAGGGAGATGGGAGGGAGTTTTGGGAGGGAGGGAACATGGGTATACCCATGGCTGATTCTTATTGATGTTTAACAGAAAACAATAAAATTCTGTAAAGCAATTATCCTTCAATTAAAAAATAAATGAAATGGCCAAAAAAAAGAAAAAAAGATGTTGGCCTGGGAATTTTTAAGATGGTAGAAAACTGATATTGTTCTTGTGTCAATTACAAAATCTTCAACTTGAGCTCTCTTCCCCACCCCCCCACCCCCACACCAGCATTAGGGTCCTAGTTATTTACTTATTTCTCAGCTTTATTGAGGTATACTTGATATAATTACCTTTTATAAGTTTAAGGTATACAGTGGGATGATTTGATACACTTACATATTGAGAAATGATTTCTATGGGAGGGTTAGTTATCACCTCCATAACTCACATAGTTGCTATTTGTTTGTTTGTGGTGAGAACTTTTACGATCTACCCTCTTAGCAACCTTCAAGTATATAATACAGTATTATTAACTATAGTCACCGTGCTATGCCTCAGATCCCCAGAACGCTTTCATCTCATAATTGGAAGTTCATAATCTTTGACCAGCATTTCCCCAGTTCCTCTACCCCCAGCCCCTGTAGCCATCAGGCTATACTCTGTTTCTATGAGTTCTGCTTTCTCAGATTTCACATTGGCATCTGCATGCTTGCTCAGCCATGTCTAACTCTTTGAACCCCATGGGCTGTAGCCCACCAGGCTCCGCTGTCCATGGGATTTCCCAAGCAATAATACTGGAGTAGGTTGCCATTTACTACTCCAGAGGATCTTCTTGATCCAGAGATCAAACCTGTTGTGCATCTATTGCGTCTCCTGCTTGGCAGGTGGATTCTTTACCTACTGTACCACCCGGGAAGCTCACATACAATTGAGATAATTTAGTATTTGTTTTAGTCTGCCAGACTTATTTCACTCAGTGTAATGCCCTCAGGATCCACCTAGATTGTCACAAATGGCAGGATTTCCTTCTTTCTCATAGCTGGATAAAATATCATTCTAAATAAATCTGTATTTATTCATCCATTGACATGAACTTAGGTTGTTTCTATATCTTGATGATTTTGAATAATGCTGCAGTGAACACAGTGTTATGCCTTGAGTCCGGTCCCCCCATACTGGTAGAATAGGACACTCGCAGCAATGCAAAAGCAAGAATGGGGTTTATTTCTAGCTGGAGCTAGGGTTCATGCCTCCTCCAGCGCAGTGGAGTGCAGACAAGAGCCCCGAGCCCAGGTCACAGCGGTTTTTATAATCTTAGATTACATAAGCACCTATTTTTGTTCAAAAGATCAAGCTGGCAGAAGCTCATTGGTCAGTTCATGCGCGCGCAGAAGCTCATTGGCCAGTTTATGCGTGCGGGGATTTTTCTGGGGGATTTCCCTTTTTCCTCTGATTGGCCTGGTTTTTGGCACTGGCGGGACTTTTCTAGGGAGGCGTTTCTTAATTTTGGCGCTGGCAGGATTTTCTTAGGGAGGAGTTTCTGTGAACTTAGCCTCCACCATGTCTCCAGGAAATCGAAACTTAGGCCTAAGCAAGGTCTCAGGCCTATCACGGCTACTCAGATGTCAGGGCTCCTAACAACAGAATGCTGATATCTCTTCCAGATCTGAATTTCATTTGCTTTGGGTATATATCCAGAAGTGGGATTGTTGGATCATATAGTAGTTCTATTTTAGAAATTTTGAGGAACCTCCATAGTGTTTTCCATGGTGGCTGCATCAGTTTACATCCTCACCAGCAGTACACAAGCGTTCCCTTTTCTCCACCCTCAGCAGCACTTGTTATTCATTGTCTTTTTGATAATTGGCATCCTTACAGGTGTGAGGTTATTGGAGCTATGATTTGCACTTCCCTGATGATTAGTGATGCTGAGCATGCTTTCATGTACCTGTTGGCCATCTGTGTCTCTTTCAGGAAAATACCTATTCGAGTCTTTTGCCCATTCTCAGCTGGCTCGTTCCTTTGTCCCTGAGTGGTATGAGCCCCTCGTGCTTTTGGACACTAAGCCCTCATCAGATCCGTGCCTTGTCAATCTCTCTCTGGCTCTGTAGTCTCCCTTTAGTCTGCTGCTGCTTTCCTTTTCTGTGCAGGGGCACTTTGCTGATGTAGTCCCACTTGTTGGTTTCTGGTTGTTGCTTGTGCTTTTGGTGTCATTCCCAAAAAATGTTGCCAAGACCAAACTCAAGGAAGATTTTTTTCCCTGTTTCCTTGTAGGAGTTTTACAGTTTTAGGCCTTATAGTCAGACTCCATTTTGAGTTATTTTTTTGTGGGTGTTATAAGACAGGGGTCTAGCTTCATTCTTCTGCGTGTGACTATCCAGTTTTCCCAACACCATTTATTGAAGCAACGGTTCTTTCCTCACTGAGTATTTTTGTCTCCCTTGTCAAATATTAGTTGACTGTAAATACAGTAGTTTATTTTTTAGTATAGTTTGAAATTAGGAAGTGAGATGCCTCCAGCTTTATTCTTCTTTCTCAAGAGTGCTTTGTCTATTCAGGGTCTTTTGTGGTCCCATGTGAATTTTAGCATTGCTTTTTTTCTATGTCTTTGAAAAATGCCATTGCAATTTTGATAGAGATTACATTGATTCTATGGCTTTAGATAGTATGGACATTTTGACAATATTAATTTCCTGATCCATGAATGCAGGATATCTTTCCACTTAGTTGAAAGTTCTTCAATTTCATTTTGTTCCAACAATTTTTACACTAATGGAAAATTCACGATGACTTTTTGACAATTACTGTCTTCTTTCTACCTAGGCTGTCTTTGTGGGGTGCATTTCAAATTGTTTTCTACACTTCCTGGGGACACCTGGAAACAGCACTTCTTACTTCTGCACACGTGTGTAACATCCCTCTGTGTTTCATGACTTTGCTCACTTATTCATTTCTCTTTATAGCTCCTCTGTTTATAATGACGCAACTGCAGATATCTTTTCACATATGGGAGAGATGAGCATGAGGGTCTTATTTTGGACCCTGAGCCCCTGCTTCCAGGATGCTGCGAGTGAGCAGCTGCCAGCCCCATCAACCACAAGGGCTCCAGTGTTTGACCAGGGATGTGAGAGGTGATGTCCTGAGAGTCTTATATTCTCTGCACAGACCTGAGTTTCTTTTTGCCTTTTAAGTTCCTGAAAACATTGGCTCTTTCTGGAATATAAAAATAATTCATTGTCGTAGTAGAAATACTGGAAAGGTTAAAAACTTTTAAAAAAGAAAATAAAAACTACACAAGACTACATAGGGATAACCATTGTTAATATTTTCACATACTAATAAAAATTTATTTCCAACATTTTTCTCTGGAAAAAGGTCTTCTACCCAAATTTTGAGGGTTTCTCTCTAAAACCCATTTTGTATGTGGTTTTTAGTATTCATACAATTTTTACCTAGTTAATGTTATATCATGAGCATTTTAATAATATCATGAATTTTCCCTTGGAAACAGGAATTTCTTAATGGCTGCATAATACTTGAACATATAGATACACTGTAATTCATCAGAAATGCACTGATGGTTCAGAGATGAGCATTGCTGGGCTATGTGAAATAATCACCATTGCCAATAACTAAAATACCCCACACCATTAGTTATTGGCAACAGTGATTATTTCACACAGCCCAGCAGTGTTCATCTTTGCACCATCAGTGCATCTCTGATGAGTTTTTTTTAACATGTTATTATGCAAAATGTCAAATAGATACAATAAAGGGGAGAATATTTTATTACAGAAATTTTCTTCTTTCCATCACTAGTTTTAACAATTAAAAACTCATGGCCCATCTGGTTTTATCTATACACTCTCTTACCCAGGTTGTGTTGAAGCAAATCCCAGACATCATTAAATATCAGTAGTTATCACTAAACCATAAGGTCAAAGTTACTGCAAGAAAGCTGATCACCGAAGAATTGATGCTTTTGAACTGTGGTGCTGGAGAAGACTCTTGAGAGTCCCTTGTACCGCCAGGAGATCCAACCAGTCCATTCTAAGGGAGATCAATCCTGGGTGTTCATTGGAAGGACTGATGCTAAAGCTGAAGCTGCAATACTTTGGCCACCTCATGCGACGAGTTGACTCACTGGAAAAGACTCTGATGCTGGGAAAGGTTGGGGGCGGGAGGAGAAGGGGACGACTGAGAGTGAGATGGCTGGATGGCATCACCGACTCTGTGGACATGAGTTTGAGTGAACTCTGGGATTTGGTGATGGACAGGGAGGCCTGGCGTGCTTTGATTCATGGGGTCGCGGAGAGTCGGACACGACTGAGCGACTGAACTGAACTGAACCATATCACACCAAAAAATTTATCCATAGTTCCTCAGTATGTGGTACTTCTTTTAGAGAGTAGGTCTTTTGAGGTGAATGATCACTGCTTGAACAATATGTGTCTCTTGACAAATATTATTTTTTCAGTTCAGTTCAGTCGCTCAGTCGTGTCCGACTCTTTGCGACCCCATGCCTTGTACTTCCATTTCAGTGTATGGAGAGTTCTGTCTGGCCTCTAGAATCACATTGAGCTCGAACCCAGGTCTCCTGCATTACAGGCAAATTCTTTACCATCTGAGCCACCAGAGAGTTTGAAGGGCAAATAATGGGTGGGCAGTAGAAGGGCATGGTTGAACACTCACTGTGCTCCGGAGTTGGGCTGGAGTGAACCACCTAGGGGCATGGCTCTGTTTTACACTCACCTTTACTTTACGTTTGATTGTGCAATGTCATCTGCAACAACAGCAATTACACTTGGGTTCACATACACTTTGTGCATTAACTTCACGTCTGCTTTTACTTAGTTTTCTTTTGTCTTGATTATTTTTACTTTTTTTATGTAGATATTTAGTTAGAGATGTATTAGTTGCTAAGAAAGGAAAAACAGGGTGAAGTTTTATCATAAAGTAGGTAATTCAAATAATCATTAAACTTGCTCCCAATTTTTGCCTATTTTAAATGATGATGTAATGAAGATAGTCTGATGACATTCCTATCCCCTTGTTTTGATTTTGAGGAAAATTTCCTACAGGTGAGATTACGAGGTCAATGGGCATGACACTTAATTTTGTCGGTGGTGGGGGGCTCTGAATAGCTTTTTCTGACCTGTTTTCCAAAATGTTTATATAATTTGCACTGCCTTCAACAGCTGTGAGCTGAGAAGCTTCTCTTCACTTTTGGAAGTATTGTTGCCATTTGGAAAAGAATTGTGTTTTTTGCTGAAAAACTAAATAATGATACCTGAAATTATTGGATTACTAACAGAGTGGAATAGTTTTCTTGTATATTTATTTATAAATTAATTTCATCTTGACTTCTGGGAAAAACTGAATGAAAAGTAAAGAGAAAGCTAGGCTGAAAATGTAGAGACAAGAGATCAAATGGAAACTCTCAGACTTCTGAGTTGTCTTGAATGGAGACAGACTCTGAGGATGAGAGATTGATGTGAAAGCTGTGAGAAGACTTGTGGGGTCTGGACAGGAGGCCTGGCACTCCCCCTGTGGTAGAATTCACTGCATTTGCAGAATCTGGAGACTGGAGGGCTTCATGCCGGAGGGGACTGAGCACAGAGAAGCTGGTCCTGGGAAAGGCATGGGGTGAGGGTGCCCTCGGACCTCTGGGTCCCCCCCTGCGATGCTTAGATTGGGTCTGCAGTTTCCTCTTCAGGCCCTGGTCACAGTCTCTAATTTGCGCCTTGTTCCATCCATCACATGTAACTAATTTCTTCTCAGCTGCTTCCAGGGTGGCATTTCTGAAGCATAAATGTGTACATTGTGGAGTGCATCTGCCAACTTAAGGGTTTAGAACCTTCTGGACTCCACTGACAAGGAAATCTGTGAGCCAACACAAGCCTTCAGAAATTTACGTGGAAACATGTCTGCAGATTGATGGGCGGCTATAAACCATCTTCTCCCTAGAATTTACAGCTCACCTTCAGGTTGGGTCAGGACCACCTAGTTATTTCTGGAATGACAGTTTATTGCCTTGACAGAGAACTTTAACAACTATTTTGTACTGTAAATCTTTGCTAAGAATACTTCCACCTGTTTTACTGCCTAAGCGTGATTCAGAAAATGCAGAGGGTAAAAAGGCATTATTTGTTAACAATTTTAGTGTCCCATTTTTAACCATCTAAGTATTTATTGGTGATACATTCTGTGTTCAGCACAGTGTTAAGAGTTTGAGAAATCTGGGGCAAACTAGATATAATATTGCCTTTATCCTTGTTGGAAAGACCAATGATACATATGATGAAATTAAAATATCATAGTTTAATTGTATAATAATGATAAAAAAGAAATAATCAAAATAATATAGCTAACACTGGACAGTTACTATATGCCACAAACTATGTTATACAGGTTTACATGAATTATTTTAACTGTCACATTTAATTTTTACAACCAGCTTATGAAGTACAGAATTAAAGGTCAGTTCAGTTCAGTTTAGTTCAGTCACTCAGTCGTGTCCGACTCTTTGCGACCCCATGAATCACAGCACTCCAGGCCTCCCTGTCCATCACCAACTCCCGGAGTTCACACAAATTCATGTCCATCCAGTCGGTGATGCCATCCAGCCATCTCATTCTCTGTCGTCCCCTTCTCCTCCTGCCCGCAATCCCTCCCAGCATCAGAGTCTTTTCCAGTGAGTCAACTCTTCCCATGAGGTGGCCAAAGTATTGGAGTTTCAGCTTTAGAATAAGTCCTTCCAATTAACACCCAGGATTGATCTCCTTTAGAATGAACTGGTTGGATCTCCTTGCAGTCCAAGGGACTCTTGACTTAATCTATTGAGACAGATGTGGTCAACGCCTAATTTGATTAAGTTCACAGGAGGGAGAATCAATTCCAGAATTGTCATAAACACCTTCAAGATGGGAGAGAATATGAAACTCTCTCTGAAGGCTGGGTGGGGATCAGACAGATGAATATAAGCAGGAAGCATAGATGAGGGTGCCCTGAGCAGATTCCCAGAGGTAAGAATCTCAGTTATTGTGAGTATTACAGGATGCAGAGGATTTGCAGAAGGCGATGGAAGAAAACACACGAAGGTAAGCAGGCTAGGAGTAAGTAATGTTTGTGTGCAACTATGACTTGCAGGCAGGCTTGGCTCCTCACTTCTAAGAATCAGGCTTCCGAGATTTTCTGCTTCCCCCCTTAACCTTTTTCTAGAGTGCTGTGCTTTGGGATGGCTCTGGGTTGAGGTTCCGGCTGAGAATTTCCTTGCCGTGTGGTCTCTGCAACATTAGAGGAGCTCTGTGGCAGACCTTTCTGAGGGCTGTTACCTTGTTACCTGAAAACTATCCAGATTCTGGGTCGGGATTTATGGTTTCAAACTTTCTTCTCAAGCCATGGCCATCATCATGGGTTCAGCTAGTTTATGTTTCATCTGTGATGGACCAGGCGTGGGGGTGTGGGCTTAGTATAGGCAAACCTCGGAGACACTGCTGGTTTGGTTCCAGGCACCCCAATAATATGGGTTTCCCTGATAGGTCAGTAGGTAAAGAATCAGCCTGCAGTGCAGGAGACCTCAGTTCAATTGCTGGGTTGGGAAGATCCCCTGGAGAAAGGAAAAGCTACCCACTCCAGTATTCTGGCCTGGAGAATTCCAGGGACTGTATAGTCCATGGGGTCGCAAAGAGTTGGACATGACTGAGCGACTTTCACTTTCACCACAATAAAGTGAATATTGATAAAGTGAGTTACATGAATTGTTTGGTTTCCCAGTGCATATAAAAGTCACATTTACACTGTACTGTAGTTGGTTAAGTGTGCAATAACATTATGTCTAACAACAATGTACAGGCCTTAATTATATGTTTTTGCTAAAGCATGCTAACCATCTTCTGAGCCTTCAGTGAATCATAGTATAACATCAAAGGTCACTGATCACAGATACCATAACACATATAATAAGAATGAAAATTTTGGTATATTGCAAGAATTTTACCAAAATAAGACACAGAGGCAGGAAGTTAGCAAATGCTGTTGGAAAAATGGCACTGATGGGGCTTCCAGGTGGCACAGTGGTAAAGAATCTGCCTGTCAATGCAGGAGACACAGGATATGCGGGTCAGGAAGATCCCCTGCAGTAGGAAATGGCAACCCACTCCAGTATTCTTGCATGGGAAATCCCATGGACAGAGGAGCTTGGTAGGCTACAGTCCACGGGGTTGCAAAGAGGAGGTCTGACTGAAGTGACTTGGCATGCATAGCATGTGTATGTTTCTGTACAGCTTAGTGCTGAGGTTCCAAGTGCAGACTCTGGAGCTGAACTGTCTGAGTACTAATCCCAGATCGTCTGTGGCCCAGTCTTTATTCCTCTTTCTTCACATGAAAATCTGCTTTGAGTTCCTTGATTAGATTATTGAGTCTGTGGACAAATACCTTTCTCAATGTGTATAAAATGTTCCGATAATAATTTATCAGAAATGTATTACTGTTTTGCAGACCCAAGTTCAGGAAGCCACACTCTTTTCTATCAATATTGTGTATGTGTGAGGTGGACCACAGTGACCATGCTTCCCTTCCTGCCCTGGGCCCTCTTTCCTACTGTTATGTCACCAAGTGACAGAACTGATGAGACCACCAGCCGTGTTCATGCATCCTCCTGTCCTGTTCTGGGCTTCAATGTGCCTAGAGACACTTGCTGGTTTTCCAGACTGCCTTTACCTCCGCATCAGTAGATGTGGGAGGCAGGGACCGTGAGCAATATGCTGTGTCCAGGGCTTGAGCAAGTTGTCCTTATGACTCTGAGCTGTCTTCCTGGGGAGAAGCATGGAGTCAGGGCTGTGTGAGTCTGCTTCTCGCATCCTCCCCCTGGGGAGGTGACATGCCTTGTGAATTTCTCCACTACTCTATCTGGGGCAGCTCTATGTTTATTGGAGGAGAGTAACCAACCAGTGTGAAGTCCATCTCTCCTCGAATTTTTAGAGGTCCATGGAGCATTATAGTTTCTTGTAGGAAGTGTGAAGCTATTCCCTATAACACAGAGTTTATCCTTTATTCACAATATCCTGGTCTTTTACACGTCTACCTGGTAATGATTTCTGTCCACCCTTTAGAATTTATTCTTTTCCAGCTCCATCCCAGGTTTTTTCATCTCATTTTTAAAGAACACTCACTGTCTCAACCAGTTCAGGCTGCTATAACAAAATACCACAGAAGGGCTTAAACAATAGAAATGTGCTATCTCACAGTTCTGGAGCCTACAAGCTGGAGACCAAGGTGTCAGCATGTTGCTTTCTGGTGAGGGCTCTTTTTCTGGCTTCCTTCCTTGCCTTCTTATGTTCTCACACAGTGGGGAGAGTGAGTGAGCAAGTCTATGAAGTCTCTTCTTGTAAGGGCACTAATCTCATTAGGAGGGCCCCACCCTCATAAGCTCACTTAAACTGTCACCTCCCCAAAGCCCTACCTCCAAACCCTGTTGCATAGGAGGTCAAGGCTTTAGCATGTGAGTTTTAGGGGATACGTTCAGTCCATGCACACATGATCTCTAAACTAGAGGTGGACACATTCCTCACCAACAGGGGAGACACACGGACTCTCTCCTGCAGCCACCTCTCTGTTGCTCTGCAGCCTGTTTCCTCTATTTGCCTCTTGTAGGCCATGTGCTCCTGGAGGGTGAGCAGGGTCCTTGGACTTGAATTTCTAGCACAGTCACAGGGAATCTGTAGGTGTGGGTTAATGGATGAGTCAATGTCTCGGCCTGAAACGTGCCTCGATGCCCGTGGTTTTGTCAGCGCCCGCTGGCTGAGCTCCCTGTTCCCCTTGGCTTTCTCACCCTATCCCTGTGGTACTGGCTCTCTCCCTGTTCTTCCTGTGAGAAGCCGCTTGGCACAGCTCTTTCCCTGGCTGCTTTGCTGGGTTAGCAGTCCCAGGTCATCAGCACTTTCACTGTTGTGCATTTTTTTCTTGTTATCTATTACTGTGTTCGTGTATGTCACACACATGGCGGGAGGGAGGACCACACTCACCCTCGTCATGTGTGCTTGCCAAACTCCATTTGGTCCCTTCTCCCCAAGTATAAGGATAGCAAATTTCTTGCATTTTAGAAATGACAGAATCTGTGGTTGTGAATCTGTGATGTTTTAAGACATTTTTTCTTAAGCATGATTATACAGAAATCACTTCACTGGGAAACCTTGCAAATTCCAAAACTGTCAAGCAACATCCACCAAAATTCAAAATTGAACTGAAAACATAATACACATAAACAACAAATAGTCTCCACCCCACCCCCATTAACTGAAGTTGATGTTAATTTTTCACCTTGATAAACTTGGGATTTTTTTTTTCGAATTGTCATAATGGGTGAAGTTTTAAAGTTAAAAAGAGAAATTCTGGTCTGTCAATTAAGACTAGAGGAAATCAAATAGAAAGCAAAGGCATGGATTATGTTAAAAATGCAAGGTCTGTGAATACAGACATCAAATATGACTGAACGTGGGCTATTTTATTTCCCTGAGCACTGCAGAGACACAAAGCAGCTCTGATTTTTCAAGATTCAATAGACTGAAAAGTCAGTCAAGTGGCTGGAGTTCTGTTTCTTTGATGGGGAATTAGGCAAGGAGGCCCTCAGAGCAGGTTTTGCAAATTTTTGAGGGAATGGTTGGGACAGCATTTCTCTAGTCAGGATTCATCATGAGCAGCACAGCTCATGGATGAGGGCAGAAAAGGTGGAGTGTGTGGGCAGAGTTAACACCCCGAGCACAGTACAGGGACTGGGAGGCACAGAGGGATGCTTTGGGGGTGCAGCCCTGCCCTTTCTGCACCTGGGCAGCCCAGTTTCTTTGATTTGGGTTTTTTTTTTTTTTTTTAAAGCAATGCAACTGCTGCAGTGGTCTCCACCAGTCATCAAACAGGAGCATTTTTAATGCATCAATTTCATTGATTTTTCTTGTATTCAACTTGGCTTTCATTGAGAGAAGAACCCTTTTCCTTTTACATTTTCGTTTTATTGGTTTCAGTTCGGTTCAATTGCTCAGTCCTGTTTGACTCTTTGTGACTCCATGGACTGCAACACGCCAGGCCTCCCTATCCATCACCAACTCCTGGAGTTTACTCAAATTCATGTCCATTGAGTTGATGTACCATCTCATCCTCTGTCGTCCCCTTCTCCTCTCACCTTCAGTCTTCGCCAGCATCAGGGTCATTTCAAGTGACTCAGTTCTTTGTATCAGGTGGCCAAAGTACTGGAGTTTCAGCTTCAGCATCAGTCCTTCCAATGAATATTCAGGACTGATTTCCTTTAGGATGGATGGGTTGTATCTCCTTGCAGTCCAAGGGACTTTCAAAAGTCTTCTCCAACACCACAGTTCAAAAGCATGGATTCTTTGGCACTCAGCTTTCTTTATAGTTCAACTCTCACATCCATATATGACTACTGGAAAAACCGTAGCTTTAACTAGGTGGACCTTTGTTGGCAAAGTAATGTTTCTGCTTTTTAATATGCTGTCTAGGTTGGTTATAACTTTTCTACAAAGGAGCAAGCGTCTTTTAATTTCATGGCTGCAGTCACCATCTGCAGTGATTTTGGAGCCCCACAAAATAAAGTCTGTCACTGTTTCCGTTGTTTCCCTATCTATTTGCCATGAAGTGATGGGACTGGATGCCATGATCTAAGTTTTCTGAATGTCGAGCTTTAAGCCAACTTTTTCACTCTCCTCTTGCACTTTCATCAAGAGGCTCTTTAGTTCTTCTTCGCTTTCTGCCATAAGGGTAGTGTCATCTGCATGTCTGAGGATATTGATATTTCTCCCGGCAATCTTGATTCTGGACTGTGCTTCATCCAGTCCAGCATTTCGGATGATGTACTCTGCATATAAGTTAAATGAGCAGGGTGACAATATATGGCCTTGACATACTCCTTTCCCAATTTGGAACCTGTCTGCTATTCCCTGTCCAGTTCTCAGTTCTTACTGTTGCTTTTTGACCTGCATACAGATTTTTCAGGAAGCAGGTCAGGTGGTCTGGTATTCCCATCTCTTTAAGAATTTTTTACAGTTTGTTGTGATCCACACAGTCAAAGGCTTTAGTGTAGTCAATAAAGCAGAAATAGATTATTTTTTCTGGAACTCTCTTGCTTTTTTGATGATCCAGTGGATGTTGGCAATTTGATCTCTAGTTCCTCTGCCTTTTCTAAATCCAGCTTGAACATCTGGAAGTTCATGGTTCACGTACTGTTGAAGCCTGGCTTGGAGAATTTTGAGCATTACTTTGCTAGCGTGTGAGATGAGTACAATTGTGCAGTAGTTTGAACATTCTTTGGCATTGCCTTTCTTTGGAGTTGGAATGAAAACTGATCTTTTCCAGTCCTGTGGCCACTGCTGAGTTTTCCCAATTTGCTGACCTATTGAGTGCAACACTTTCACAGCATCATCTTTTAGGATTTGAAATAGTTCAACTGGAATTCCATCACCTCCACTAGCTTTGTTCATAGTGATGCTTCCTTTTTTTAATTATTATTATTATTATTATTATTTCTTTATTGGTTGGTTTTGCCATACATTGACATGATGCTTCCTAACACCCAGTTGACTTCGCATTCCACGATGTCTGGCTGTAGGTGACACCATCATGATTATCTGGGTCATGAAGATCTTTTCCATATAATTTTTCTGTGTATTCTTGCCACCTCTTCTTAATATCTTCTGCTTCTGTTACATCCATACCATTTCTGTCCTTTATTGTGCCCACCTTTGCATGAAAAGTTCCCTTGGTATCTCTAATTTTCTTGAAGGGATCGCTAGTCTTTCCCATTCTATTGTTTTCTTTTATTTATTTGCATTGATCACTGAGGAAAGCTTTCTTATCTCTCCTTTGGAACTCTGCATTCAAATGGGTATATCTTTTCTTTTCTCCTTTGCCTTTTGCTTCTATTCTTTTCATAGCTATTTGTAAGGCCTCCTCAGACAACCATTTTGCCTTTTTGCACTTCTTTTCCTTGGGGATGCTCTTGATCATTCCCTTGTGTACAGTGTCATCAATCTCCATCCATAGTTCTTCGGGCACTCTATCAGATCTAACCCCTTGAATCTATTTGTCACTTCCACTGTATAATTATAAGGGATTTGATGTAGGTCATATGTGAATGGTCTAGTGGTTTCTCTACTTTCTTCAGTTTATTGGTTTATATAATGTTTAATAAAATGTAAGTTATAACAAGGTCTAGTGACACATGCAGTTTTGTGACCAGATGAAATTGGTAAGCAGTGGTGGGTGAAAGGAAAGTCCAGGAATACAGCTGGGCTCATTCATGTGTCATGAGCAGTCAGTTCTAAAAAGAAAATGAAACTCAGGTATTTGAGTAGGTAAAGTTTCAGGCAGTTAAGAGAGCTCTTTTTTGTAAGTGGCATGAAAATATGTGTTTACTCATTTATCTTTCATGTATACAGTATTCAAATATGGATTAATTTATACAGAAGTTATCATGCAGCAGTTTTCCTCGAAGGTTTAGTTTTATTGTGTGTCAGAGTTTCTTCTGCTCCTAATGGTGTCAAGTCTTCTTGCCCTTAATGCCCTGCTGTATTTAGCATTTCTGCAGTGATGTCTCAGCTAAATTCCCAATCTTTTTTTTTCCCCTTTGATTTGTCTAGGGCATGATTCAAAATCTCCCATTAAAGCCAGCTCTAGCCAAGTTTGTTTTTATGATCCAGTTTTGTCAAGCTCACTTGGTTTTTTTCCCCATACTTCAACAGATTTAAAATATGATAAGGAGTTTTGAGGGTAGTAATAATCTACGGACTATGCAGGTCTGTCAGGGTATTGAGAGGAAGCAACTGCTTCTTTGGTGACCGATGACATCTGTACCCTCCAGTCTACAAACAGCTTTCTAACGGCAACTTGATGTTTAGCAAAAGGTTTTGGCTTTGCCCCTGGCTTTATGTGTGCTCAGCCGTTTTCCACATTAGGCACTGACAACAGAGTTCAGTGGCGGAGCTTCTAACAAATGGTGACATTAACTATTCAGCTGGCAAACTCATGGCTGCCACCCGGATGGCACCACAAATAATACTTTAAACTTTACTGCTGTTGTTTAGTCGCTCAGTCGAGGCTGACTCTTTTGCGACCCCGTTGACTAGCCTGCCAGGCTCCTCTCTCTGTGGGATTTTCCAGGCAAGAATACTGGAGTGGGTTGCCATTTCCTTCTCTAGGGAATTTTCCTGTCCCAAGGATTGAACTCATCTCCTGCACTGTCAGGCAGATTCTTTACAGCTGAGTCACCTGGGAAGCCCAGCTTAAACAATAGCTCAGCAATAAAACCGAGTCCCAGTTCCTCCTCAAGGGATATATGTAACAACAATCTGACACATATCTTTGAGCTGTTTGGTAGAAACCAAGACCCCTGCCCATGTGGAAGATGGTGACTACATGCTGACCACAAACACACAGACCCCAGGCTGGTTGGAACTAGCAGGCTGATGAATAAGATAACCAAAACATCACCCCATTACCTCAATGCAATCAGAAGAAAGTCCACAAGCTTCAACACTCAAACCAAATGTTTCCTTTAAAAACCCTTCCCTGGAAACCACTGGAGAGTTCAGCTCTTTTGAGCATTAGCTGACCATTCTGTAAACTTTGTGGAGGACAAATCGCAGTATGATTTGTCTTAGGTACGAACCAGACAGCACTTGGCTTCTTGCAGCAGTAAACATGTGAAGCCCAGAGGTGGTAATTTCCGAGTGACTGACTGGCTCTGTACCATGTCTAAACGCCCAGATGAAAAGGGAAAAGCAGTGTCCATCAGAGCGCAGGTGCTGCTTCATGGTACCTGTTTTTTCCCGTCCTGGTTTTAGGAAAGACTTTCCAGAGAAAAGCCAATAATTTATGCTCTGCTGCTGACTTCAACAGTTTTCTGCATGCCTATAAAATTTAAACATGTATTTTAGGGAGAGGCTGGGGCTTTCAGGCCATGGCAAGATGTCTGGGTGCACAAGATGGATGAGATAAGAACACAGCCTGGAAAGAGCTCACATTCCAGTGATGCAGACAAACACTCCCAGACTCACGTGGAGATATATATGGGAGTGGAGGAATAAGTTCTTGACTGGGGGGAATGGAAGGAGGAGGTGACCTCTGAACCTTGAAGATAAGCAAGCACTTGTCAAGCAGATAGATGTTCTGAGATGGCAGAGTCTGCAGCCCAGATGCCCAGCATCTTTGGAATATATAATAATGGCCATCTTTGGGAAAGTAGAAATATACACAGAAATCTTTAACCAAGTAACCTCTTAGGATTAGTACAGTAATACTTTCTATGAAGGCAAAGTGGTTACAGATGAGAGCTGTAAAGGGATTCTAGGCAATGGAGAGTCATTACAGTTTTCCGTGCAGTTCTCTGAAGTGTGTGTGTGTGAGAGAGAGAGGTTTGAAGAGAGATCTATGTGGCAATGTGCAAGAAACACTTGGGCAGGAACTGGAAGGGTCTGAAAGCAGAGATACCCATTAGCAACCGGAACCAGTGTAGACAAAGGAGGTAAGTTGTGAACTTCAGAACTGACAAAGGAAAGAGAATAAAAATGTAAATTTAGCTATTTCCCAGAGGGATCTGACCAGAGATTTATTCATTCATTGACCAAACAATCAATCATTCATTTAGTATTTATTAAACAAGCTCTATTTTCACAGCATTGTTCTTCTAGGAATAGACAGAGGAGGCTTGCTTTTGAGGGTTCAGTAGGGAAATCAGGTGTTATACTGTACTAGTTAGGGTTCTCCAGAGAAACAGAACCAGTAAGATATGCATTTATATAGTGAGTATGTAGTGGTGGTGGCTTAGTTGCTAAGTTGTGATTGACTCTTGTGGTACCATGGACTGTAGCCGGCACCATGGACTGTAGCTGGCACCATGGACTGTAGCCCGCCAGGCTCCCCCGTCCATGGAATTTCCCAGGCAAGAATACTGGAGTGGGTTGCCAGTTCCTTCTCCAGGGTGTGTGTTTATAGTCTATTTCTTATGATGTGTATGTATATCTATCTATCCATCTAGAGATAGAGATTTATTTTAAGGAATTGGCTCATATGATTGTGGGTTCTGGCAATTCTGAAGTCTGCAGAACAGGCCAATAGCTTGAAGACCCAGAAAAACCTGATGTTGCATCTTGAGTTAGGAGACCTCAGTTTTTTCTTTTAAGATCTTTGACTGATTAGATGAGACCCACCTATGTTATGGAGGGTGATCTGTCTTATTTGAAGTCTACTGATCTAAAGGCTCATCTTGTCTAAAAATGCTTTTGTAGCAATATCTCGACTGGTTTTGCCCTAAAACTAGGTACCATGGCCTAGATGAGTTTACATATAAGATTAATCATCACACACAAGAATAGCTGAGAGAAGCCTGTGTGTGTGTAAGATATTGTATTTGAGCTTAGCTTTGAAGAAAGGGATGAGGATAAATGTTTGAAATGGAAGACACAGAATGAAAGTAAAGATGGAAATGAGGAAAAAGCAGGGTGTGTATAGAGAATTATGGTTTCCATTGATTAATGTGTGTGAGGAAGGGAGTGATGGGACTTAAACTTGAATTTTTAATTTGAACTTCATGTCCCATGAAGACTGAGGTGGAGGGACTCCAGTCAAGCTTTTTGCTCAAAGGATTATATTCTTGGGGTCAGTACAGAGTTCAAGCTGACAGCAAGCCCTGGTCAAGCCACCTAAGAGTCATGTGGCTTCCACAGGGGTAACTGTTTCACCTTCTTGTTGTATGACCACCTAGAATATGATTCACTTGGAAGGTGGGTGTGAACAAGTCCAAAACTATCATTTAGGGTTTCAAGGTCATCAAAGAATATTATTGCTGGAACACTGCTTGCAATTATTTCAAAAAAAGATATCACCCATTTTAAACAAGAGGGCATAAATGAAAAAAAGAACCTGTGGGTGAGATGTAGCTGTTCAGAAGTAATTAAGATGGGAAATCAATTGCATTGTACTGCCTGAGTTCTTTCTTTAAATTCTTGATGATATGGTTGGAAAAAATTCCATAGCACTGGTTTCACATCTGAGAAGGACTGATACATTATTTTCCATGACTTACTCTTTTGTACTAATAATTTTTTACTTACAAAAATTTTATGGTTGCTGATTAACCTATTTGGGTTAAGGCCTTTGGTTAATTGTAACCCTCTCAGTTAGACATTTCTTATATGGCTTAAGCCAAAGTGCAGAATTTCCCTCTTTTTGTGTTTTTGATTAACTTTTTATGTTTTTAAGGACATTGAGTTGTGGTCCATTTTCTATTATGTTGAGTCATGGATTAGCCAAAAGGAACACAGACATTTGATTTTGCTTCTTTGGGACAAAATATTCCCAGGCTTTGGGGAAAGTATGGGTGTGTATTATTAGGGTCTTCATGGCAAGGGCTTTGCCCCTCCCATCCACCCATGAGTTTTTCTCCGTAGGATCTTGTAAGAGAGACATTCATCTAGCAAACTTGCTATTTTTCTTTCTTAGGATAATGAGTAGGTTATATTAAACTGGTTTCTAGGAATCTAAATCTTAGATTCCCCAGCAGCCTGCCTGGGACCATAGTGGTAAGGCTTTGGACTTTGGAGCCAGGCTTTCCGGGTTAGAACCTGGCTTTGTTACCTGTCTTGCGTGATTCTGTGAGCTACTTACCATTTTGCCCCCATTTCACACCTGCAGAGTGAGGATGGGAACATAGCATTATTGCTGTGAGGACTGGAGGATTTAATGATACTCAGCAGAGTTTGAACAGTGCCTCTCATGTGACACACGCTCCATAAGTGCTAGCTGTTGTCATCTCAGGTGAGAACTGGGTGGATGTGTCGAGTTGTTCAGAAGAATCTTGTACCATTAACAAGTCTTGGATGACTGATTTTGGCTGCATAAATGGAACTTTACTTCTCTTGGACAATCACTAACCCTAAGCACAGCTGTCCGTGGGTAAAGCTGTAATTTTCTCTTTCCTAGGTCCTTTCTCTTTTTAGATACCACCTGGAAAGACTCATCAGAGAAGCAACATGTAGTTAGTTTTTAAATGATGGAAGAGGATGGGATTGCCCTGACGGGGCCAGCTGTCACCTGCACAATGACTGTGAGATGGGTAGGAAGGTGCAGGGAAAACTACAATTTCTCTCTGGCCAGAGTGGAGACTTTTTTTCTGTGTACATAAACATCCTTACAGACATACTGGTCTTTAAAACTGATGCAGTGACATTTATGTGTTGATAAGTAAAATCACTTTTACATATTATCGTATTATCTCCTCATTTTTGTGGCCAGACTGATAACTTATCGGGGACATTGTTTAGCATGCCTTATACAAGGTCTGAAACTCTGGCGATGCAATCAGAACACATGTGACAATTTGTCTTCTTGTCATGCTGGTAATCTGGAAATCATATGTACCATGATAGGCAAAATGGGCAGTAGTTATGTTTCATAAGAAAAATTCAGGTTTTAAAAGTGACTATTAATAGTGTAAACCTCAGTGTAACTGCTTCTCTTATGTCTTATACAACTAGAAAAGCAAAGAGGAGGAAATGCATCTGCAGCTCCTACCCTGAAGAATCAGAAAAATCAGAAAAACAAAGAGACATTCCTATTTAATTGGTTTCTTTTTATGGTTTCTCTTGGTATTTCAGGAATCCCATTTTCTTTTTATTGGCATCTTAGCTGCTCTGTTTATGTGCCCCAAAGCTAGTGATTTTTAAAAAAAAATTTCTATTTCTTTTCCTCAAAGCCTTTACGTAACTGCTAGATCCTCTTTCCACTGTTATCCCCGACAGATGATTTGTTAGTTTCATTTCCTCTTCGATCAAAACTCCTTTGTCTGGATGACTCCAAAGTACTCACATCTAATCTTGCTGATTCCCTGAATGACGTTTCCATGAAGCTATCAGCAAGCGGTGTGCTGTATGGTAAAAAACATCAAAATGTGAAGCGTGGTTTGACAGCAAGATTCTTCCCTGGGCGATGCTAAGCAGTGTCTACGTCTGACCGGTGAATCATGATGAGAATCACAGGACTTAACAGCAGTAGTAAAACCTCGTGATAACACCTTGTTTCCCTACCATTTGGCTAACACAGTGGGTCCGATCCTCTCCCTCGAGACCAGATTGCATGACTGCATCTCTTTAATACGGTCCACACCCCTGTGGCTCTCATTTTCCAGCAGACAAATGAGTGCCTACTGGATGTGCGGCATTCTAGTGTCATGAGTGCGTCCTCCTCCTTTTCTTAATTTTATTTTTTATTGACATAGTTGATTTCTGATGTGTTAGTTTCAGGTGTACAGCAAAGTGATTCAGCCACACACACACACACACACCACACACATACACATATACACACACATGTATGTGTATATAGGCTTCTCTAGTGGCTCAGTGGTAAAGAATCTGCTGGCCAATGCAGGAAATGAGGGTTCAATCCCCGGGTCGGGAAGATGCCCTGGAAGAAGAAATGACAGTCTGCTCCAGTATTGTTGTTGTTCTGTCACCCAGTTGTGTCCGACTCTGTGATCCCCATGAACTACAGCGCACCAGGCCTGCCTGTCCCTCCCCATCCCCCAGAGTTTGCCCAAGTTCATGTGCATTGCAGCAGTGATGCCATCCAGCCATCTCATCCTCTGACACCCTCTTCTCCTTTTGCCCTCAATCTTTCCCAGTATCAGGGACTTTACCAATGAGTCAGCTGTTTGTATCAGATGACAAACTGTATACTCCAGTATTTTTGCCTGAAAAATCCCATGGACAGAGGAGCCTGGTGGGCTACAGTTCATGGGGTTGTAAAGAGTTGGACATGACCGAGCACGAGCATGAGCACGTGTGTGTGTGTGCATGCATGTGTGAATAGATTCTTTTTCAGATTCTTTTTCCTTACAGGTTATTACAAAATATTGTCTATAGTTCTCTGTGCTGTACAGTTGGTCCTTGTTATTTATCTATTTTATATACAGTCGTGTGTAGGTATATGTTAACGGGAGTGGGTTCTTCTGTTTTTGAATTTATGAAACATTTTCTTTTCATGACTCAGAGAACACCTTTGGCTCATCCTCATAGCAGTTTAAGCAGTTATGAGCTTCAGTAATGAAGGAAAACCTGAGGACTGACTGCTCATTCCAGAACCGTGTAGGTAGCCCTGCTCTGTGTCTAGTCCAGCGGCCACACTGTGAGGTGGGGGCGTGTGAATAAATAAGTTCCGGACTTCACAGTCTGTGTCTCAGTGAAGGGATGGCGGGGAGAGGAGAGACGAACCAACGTGTACTGAGTGACACGCAAGACCCCTCACAGACACACTTCTTAAATCGTGTCAACAGTGTTGATAGACCTGGTGCTCCCTCTGTTTTACATGGAGGAGACCGGTTTTCAGAGCAGGTGAGGAGCTTCCTCAGGGCCCTGGGGCCAGTGTGAGCTGGAGCAGTGGTTTCCACCAGGGCTGTCCTCCTTCTCGTCTGTGCTCTGTCTGGGCCACTCACAGGCAGAAGGAAAAATCAGCAGGGCAGTGATTATAGGAGTTCATGGTCGTGTGTCTTCACGGTCGAGGAAGTCATCATGCAAAGAGTTCTCAAACTGATGATCTATCAAAATGGAGAGCAAACGTCCTCCTTGAGATAGTGAAGTAGACTGAAAAACCAGAAAAACACCTGTGCCTGATTAAAGCGTACTGCCTCAGACGGCTCTTTCTCTGCAACCTGCCTCTTCTAACGTGCTGTCTACTATCAGCAGCTCTTCAGGTGCCAGGACATGGAGTTATATGGAAATTCCCTGTCAGTGCAGCTACTTCAGTGTTTAGATTTTTAGGCAAAGATTCTTTCCTGTGGTCATTTTTGCAGGCATAACTTATGGGAGAATACCAATCGTGAAATAGAAGCCACGTTTTAAAACGATGCATCTGATAGATGCTGTAGAGTCTAGTCCTAGGATGGTGTAGCAATCTGAAATAGGCTTCGAGACAGAGAACATAAGTATTCATCAGTATCTAGTTCATTTGTCTTGTGCCTTCTGCTTCCATTACTCATCTGAGAAGGCTGTGTGTGTGCATGTCTGTGTGTATGTATGTCTGTCTGAGAGAAAGTCATTTTTCTTGAGAGTATTTTAAGCTCAATATTGCAGAAGGTGTACAGCTGTATAAAAAAAGGCTCTAGTTCCAGTAGACTGGAGCTGGTGTCAGTGGGCTTAAGGCTCCTATGTGAGCTCTGCCCCTTTCCTCTGCCATTTGACAGTCATTCCCACTGGGCAAATCCAAGACCCTGCTCTGACACTGTGGCTGGCCTGTTTTTATAAATAGAGTTTTCCTGAGACGTGGCCACACTAACTGGTTGGCATGCTGTTCATTCTGCTCTCATGATACAGTGACAACTGATTAGTTGAGACCCTGTGGTCTGGAAAGTAGAAGATGTTTACTGCCTGACCTTCAAGGAAAAGTTTTCTGGCTCTAGTTGAGAGCACCCAGCCTTCACCTATGTTTACTTGGACTTAGTCCTAAAATACATTGCATTGCACTAGAGCTTTACAAAACCAACATTGCATTAATGAAACTTAAGCCATATTTTGAAATACATCAAAGTCCTTTGGATATAGAAGACTAGGAATGGAATAGTCACAGTTTCTGGATTTTCTCTTGCCCCAAATTTGCATCCACAGGCTTCCAAATTGTATTCTCTTTCACAGACACTCTGTTGGTCTCAGTTTTTAAATCTGAAATCTTTAACAGGATGCAGTGCACAAAAAATGTGATACCTGGCAACATAGAATGGGATTGAATTTGTAGTCTGCGGTTTTAAAGTTAATACTCTGTGAATTTTCCTGTTTCTTTCCTTCCTGTTTCATGGTGTAGCCTTCAGATGTGCATCATCCACTGTAACTCATCCTTTACATTTCAGTTTGCCAATTTCCTCTCATCACCATTATCTGTGAAATATAAAAATCCTGTTGTGAAAATGGTCAAGAATCTCAGTAAGCTCAAGTGTTGACTTCTTGGTACTGGAATAACAGATATTTCCTATGGTAATGTAAAAGAAAAGGAAAACCACCAGCTATTTTAGATTTCTAGGTAGTAAATATTTACAGAAAATTATAGATTTATTGTATAGGAACAGAAGAAACTTCAGTGAGATCATTTTAAAATTTTCCATATCTTTAGGCTTTATTAAAGCTTTGCATGATACAATTGTTCAAAAGACATTTTATGAAGCTAGATAAGTTTTTTGTCTAGTGATGTTGTGTTAGTGGCTCAGTTGTGTCCAACCCCATGGACTGTAGCCCACCATGCTCCTTGTCCATAGGATTCTCAAGGCAAGAATACTGGAGTGGGTTACTGTTTCCTTCTCCAGGGGATCTTCTCACCCAGGGACCGAACCTGGGTCTCCCGCATTACATGCAGATTCTTTACCATCTGAGCCACTAGTATTAATATGACAGGAAAAGCAAAGAGAGGTTCTGAAGTCCGTTTTAAGATGAAAACTCATATGCCAGCAGGAAAGGAGTCAGTAACAATCTGGAGAATTTAATGAGAACAACCTCCCAGTTTTAATTACAGCATCACAAATGTGTAGATAAAATAATTACATTACCTTGATGTATATTTTCTAAAGGAATCCATAAAATAAATTCAAATGCAAGCAGATGGCTATCATGAGTAGTATCATTTCTCCATAGGAACAATACAATTGCATACATTTTTATAAAAAAAAAGATGAATAACAACATCCCAAGCTATAATATAGCATTTAAGTATTTTCTGCATGTCTTGTTTAAAAGGCTTTTCCTTTTTATTATTATTTTTTTTGCCCGAAGGGTTAGAGAGTTGTAAACCTATCAAGATACTAGATTATCTTGTTTAATTCCAGTATCTCTAGTCTTCTCTAGATGGCAGTCAAGTCACAGGGCTTTTTCAGTCTACTTCTGTTGAGAGCCTACAGGAAGAACACAGTAGATTTCTTTTGTTGTTTGTCACAGTCCTCAAATAATGGTGATGAGCCTGTTAAAGTCGGGCAACTGACATAATTGACATGAGAGGATGAATATAGCAAAGGATGCCTGTTTTAAGGCTGCACATGGAAACCAGAAAGCAAGGGACATAAAACAAGAAGGGAAGAGACTCAAGGGAAATAGACCTGGACTAACTTATGTCCAGTTATTACATGTGTGTGTGTGTGCACATGTGTATGTGTATAGCATCCTCTTTGAAGATCTCAGATTTATAAACTGAGGCCAATTGAGCTTCCGTGGAAGAGAATGCACATTTGAAGCCTATGGATGCAAATCTGGGGCAAGAGAAAAGTCAGAAAGTGTCTGATTCCACTCCTAGTCTGCAACATCCAAAGGACTGACTCACTGTAAAATTTGATTAAAGCAAAGTATCATTGATTCACTGGTTTTGGAAAGCTCTTGTGAAAGACAACGTATTTTCAGATTGAGGCTGGGTGACGTCCATACTTGGTGCTCCTTAATAGTGAAAAGAGTCAGTGTTTTAGGACAAGAATACTTACTTGCTCATTTTAAACGGCTGATTGTGAATCCTGAGGAAAAGTGTTTGTGTAACATGTATTCAACATGCAACAGATATTTTTGACTGCTTACTGTGCACCAAGCCCTCTGCTCAGAGACTGGGATTTAGATGGGTGCTAGTCCCTACCCCAGTGGCTCCATGAATGGACACTCTGCTGGACAGATAAAGCTGGATGACATGGGACTCCTGTCTCATGCTTCCAGTGTAAGATGGAGAAAAGTTGAGAAGACATGGTTAGATTTTCCATGAAGGTCTTTGTCCAGCACTGGGATTTAATAACATAGCAATGAAAATATCAACAAACCCACATTCATTTACTGTATATCTAAATAGGCTGTGTTTTAAATAACTTCATCTATATGTATTGCATGAATCTGGCAAGGTGGGTATTAGTACCTTTATTCAGGGATCGAACTCAGATCTCCTGCATTGCAGGCGGATTCTTTACCAACTGAGCCAACTGAGCCAGCGGCGAAGCCCTTCCAGATGATGAAACTCAGAGAAGGAAGATGTCTCTCCTAGGGGCACAGCACAGAGTTCACGGATTCCAGCCAGGCTCCTTGCAGCTCCAGCAGGTGCGCTCTTCTGTCGCACCCAGCTGCCTGCCCTGGGAGCTGCCCTGTGTGTGGTGTGTGTGCACTTCTTCCACATGAGGCGGACTCACCCACACAGAGGTGTTGGGGACAGCATGCAGGGCCTTTCCTGGATCAATCTGTGTTGGGAAGACTCGAGGGAGCTCAATGCCGACGCTCCAGGGCTTACTGTCTGCTGACATGCTATCAGGATCAGGAAGGGAGGGGTTTTGGCATCAAGAATATTTTTCATGTCCCTTAACAGGTGCCATGGTGACTCCTACTCCTCTGGTCCTGATGCAACTTGAAATGTGTCTCAAAGGAAAGAAGAAACACCGCCTTTGGCACTTGGTATCTGATGGTGAGTGCCCAAATATAGGGACAGTGGCTGGGGAGGTGGACAGGTTCTTGTGGTTTCTGTGATCATAAAGACAGGATAAGTCTGCTCTGCAGCAGCCCTGTCATAAGACTCAATGTGAGCAAAGTTGTTCAGTCGCTCAGTCGTGTCCGACTCTTTGTGACCCCATGGACTGCAGTGTGCCAGGCTTCCCTGTGTTTCACTATCTCCTGGAGCTTGCTCAAATTCATGTCCATTGAGTCAGTGATGCCATCCAACCATCTCATCCTCTGACTTCCCTTTTCCTTCTGCCTTCAATCTTTCCCAGCATCAGGGTCTTTTCCAATGAGTCAGTTTTTTTGCATCAGATGGCCAAAGTATTGGAACTTCAGCTTTAGCATAAGTCCTTCCAGTGAACATTCAGGGTTGATTTCCTTTAGGACTGACTGGTGAGCAAAGTGGTGGCTGTGTTAGCATCCCAGGAGTACTGTAACAAAGTACCACAAACTGGGTAGTTTAAACAGCAGAAATGTATTGTCTCCAAGTTCTGGAAGCTAGAAGTCCAAAATCAAAGTGCTGGAGGGACCACACTCCACTGAAAGGGGCAGGAGGTCCTTCCCTGCCCCTTTCCAGCTCCGGAGAAACTGGGCCAGTGTCCTGCCAGTAGCCCTGAGCTCCTGTCTTGCAGCCTCAGTGCAGCCCTGGCCTCAGCCTCCAGGTAGCTCCCTCCCTGTGTCTCTGTCTTCTTGTGAGGACACCTGTTACACTGGGTTAGGGGCACCCTAGTACAGTATGACCACAACTTACAATCCAGTATAATCCAGTCCAGTAGAATCACACTTGTGATCTCCCAGTTTCCAAACAAGGTCATATTCTGAGGTACTGGGAGCTTAAAGATTCTAGCATGATCTTTTTGGTGAAAGATGCTTTTCTCCCATAACTATGTGTAAAGCAAAGAGCAGATTCTAGCACTAACTCTGTTACTAACTAGCCATGTAACTAGCATTTCCATCTCCCTGGACATTGGTTTGCTCATCTGTAAAGTGTGGGAGTTGGAAAATTTGACCTCTAAGGTCTTATTCTATTAGCCTGAGAATCAAGGGGCTGAGGCGTGGCCTCTGGTCATGCACCTCTGGCGCCTGGACGTTGCTGTCAGGACAGGGTGTGTGGCTCAACCAGGCTGGGCACCATGCAGCTTGCTTCCTTCCCCAACGCTGGTTTCCTTCTTCAGTCAGTTGTTAGGCTTTGAGGATCCTCAGGATCTGAGATTTTATTTTACCTCTGTGCTGCCTGCAGTGATACAACAAAGAAAATGGTATGAGGGAGGTGGGAGAGATTTATAAACCAGAAACCATAGAACTAAAGGAAAAAACAGAGATAGTGATCACAGCTCCAATATGTTAACCATGATGGGTTCCAAGTCTATTGCTGGTGGAAGGGGACAAGCAAAATTATTGCCTCAATTCTAAACGCAGATTGTCATGGGACCAGTCTTTTCAAGCAGATTATTTCGTTACATTGAAGTGGATATATTTATGAGCAGGTTCAGAGCCAATTAATTCATAGAGAAAGTTGCTGGTGGCTTGAGTTGCAGATCGTTTCCTTTAGAATTGCTTCATTCAGCGTATCCCGCTGCCCAAGTGACCATCCCTTCACTCCCCTACCTATGAAGGTCACTCAGATGGGATGCAGGGACCTCTCTTCCCTCTCTAGATAACTGCAGTGCTGTGCGTGTGAGCTCAAGAGTGCTCAACAGTGTCACTCAGCATACAGATGGCCAACAGACACATAACAAGATGCTCAACATCACTATTAGAGAAATGCAAATCGAAACCACAGAGGTATCACCTCGCACTCCTCAGAATTCAGTTTCAGTTCAGTCACTCAGTCATGCCCGACCCTTTGCGACCCCATGGACTACAGCACGCCAGGCTTCCCAGTCTGTCACCAACTCCTGGAGCTTACTGAAATCCATGTCCATCAAGTCAGTGATGCCATCCAACCATCTCATTCTGTCATCCCCTCCCCTTCTCCTCCTTCCTTCAATCTTTCCCAGCATCAGGGTCTTTTCAAATGAGTCAGTTCTTCGCATCAGATGGCCAAAGTTTGGGAGTTTCAGCTTCACCATCAGTCCATCCAAGGAATATTCAGGACTGATTTCCTTTAGGATGGACTGGTTGGATCTCCTTGCAGTCCAAGGGGCACTCAGGATTTCTCTAACACCACACAGTTAAAAAGCATCAATTCTTCAGCACTCAAGTTTTCTTTATCGTCCAACTCTCACATTCATACATGACCACTGGAAAAATCATAGCTTTGACTAGACGTACCTTTGTTGGCAAAGTAATGTCTCTGCTTTTTAATATGCTGTCTAGGTTGGTCACAGCTTTTCTTCCAAGGAGCAAGCATCTTTTAATTTCATGGCTGCAGTCACCATCTGTGGTGATTTTGGAGCCCCCCAAGAAAAAGTCTCTCACTGTTTCCATTGTTTTCTCATCTCCGTCATTAAAAGTGTACAAATAGCAAGTTCGAGGGATGGTGTGGAGAAAGGGAACTGTACACTGTTCGTAGCAGTGTAAATTGGTGCAGCCACTATGAAGAACAGTATGGAGATTTTTAAAAAGCTAAAAATAAAGTAGCCATGTGATCCAGCAATCCCACTTCTGGGCATATATATGGAGAAAACTCTAATTCAAAATGATACACGCATTCCACTGTTCATATCAGCACTATTCACAATAGCCTAGACATTAAAGCAACCTAAATGCCCATTGACAGATGAATAGATAAAGAAGATGTGATATTGATATGTATATACAACAGAATTGGAGAAGGCAATGGCACCCCAGTCCAGTACTCTTGCCTGGAAAATCCCATGGACAGAGGAGCCTGGTAGGGTGCAGTCCATGGGGTCGCTGAGGGTCAGACAAGACTGAGCGACTTCACTTTCACTTTCCACTTTCATGCATTGGAGAAGGAAATGGCAACCCACTCCAGTGTTTTTGCCTGGAGAATCCCAGGGATGGGGCAGCCTGGTGGGCTGCCGTCTATGGGGTCACACAGAGTTGGACACAACTGAAGCAACTTAGCAACATACAACAGAATACTAGTCAGCCATAAAATAGAATGGAATAATGCAATTTGCAGCAACATGAATAGACCTAGAGATTATGATATTATTTTAAGTGAAGCAAGTCAGACAGAGAAAGACAACTATCACACAACATCACTCATATGTAGAACCTAAAAAAATGATACAAAGGCACTTATTTATAAAACAGAAATAGACTCACAAACAAAGGAAATAAACTTATGGTTACCAAAGGTGGGGGGTAAATTAGTATGGTTTTAACAGATACAAACTATATAAAATAAGTAAGCAATAAGGACTTACTGTAGAGCAAAGGGAACTATACTCAATATCCTATAATAACCTATAATGGAAAATAATGTGGAAAAAGTATATAATTGAATCACTTTGCTGTACACCTAAAACTAATACAATATTGTGATTGACCATACCTGAATAAAAATATGATTTCACAAACAAATTGTAAAGTACATTTTGTAAAAACAACTATCCATCATCTTTTTCAGAAGTAGCATTATTAGGTTATATTTTGTGTACCATAAAGTTCACCCATTTAAAATGTGTATTCAAATGGCTTTAGTGCTTTTACAGTATGGCATATGAATATTCACAGTATATGTGACCCACATGCACACTGGATAACTATCACTGGACAGCTATAACAGACTGATTTCAGAGCACTTTATGAACTCTCAAACTAGAGGTCACTCCCAGTTTCTGCCAACACCTCCACTCCCTGCCTTTGACAATCACTAATCTACTTTCTGTCTTTACCGATGTCATATGCTGGATATTGCGTGAAAATGAACTCATACAACATGTGATCTTTATGACTGACTTTTTTTATTCAACAGAATAATTTAAAGGTTTATCATGTTATAGCAGGTATCAGTGATTTAGAACAGGCAGAGGACCCAGAGATCAAATCGCCAACCTCTGTTGTATCATCGAAAAAACAAGAGAGTTCCAGAAAAACATCTATTCCTGCTTTATTGACGTGCCAAAGCCTTTGACTGTGTGGATCACAATAAACTGTGGACAATTCTGAAAGAGATGGGAATACCAGACCACCTGACCTGCCTCTTGAGAGATCTGTATGCAGGTCAGGAAGCAAGAGTTAGAATGGGACATGGAACAACAGACTGGTTCCAAATCTGGAAAGGAGTACATCAAGTCTGTATATTGTCACCCTGCTTATTTAACTTATATGCAGAGTACATAATGAGAAATGCTGAGCTGGATGACACAAGCTGGAATCAAGTTTGTTGGGAGAAATATCAATAACCTCAGATATGGCAGAAAGCGAAGAACTAAAGAACCTCTTGATGAACGTGAAAGAGGAGAGTGAAAAAGTTGGTTTAAAGTTCAACATTCAGAAAACTAAGATCATAGCATCTGGTCCCATCACTTCATGGCAAATAGATGGCGAAACAGTAGAAATAGTGATAGACTTTATTTTCTTGGGCTCCAAAATCATTGAAGATGGTGATTGCAGCCATGAAATTAAGACACTTTCTCCTTGGAATAAGTTATGACCAACCTAGACAGTATATTAAAAAGCAGACATTACTTTGCCAGTAAGGGTCTGTCTAGTCAAAGCTATGGTTTTTCCAGTAGTCATGTATGGATGTGAGTGTTGGACTATAAAGAAAGCTGAGCGCTGAACAACTGATGCTTTTGAACTGTGTTGTTGGAGAAGACTCTTGAGAGTCCCTTGGACTGCAAGGAGATCCAACCAGTCCATCCTAAAGGAAATCAGTCCTGAATATTCATTGAAAGGACTGAGGCTGAAGCTGAAACCCCGTACTTTGGCCACCTGATACGAAGAACTGACTCATTTGAAAAGACCCGGTAAGGGTGCTTTCCAAAAGTCTACAAGCAATAAATGCTGGAGAGGGTATGGAGAAAAGGGAACCCTCTTACACTGTTGGTGGCAATGCAAACTAGTACAGCCACTATGGAGAACAGTGTGGAGATTACTTAAAAAGCTGGAAATAGAACTGCCATATGACCCAGCAATCCCACTACTGGGCATACACACCAAGGAAACCAGAAATGAAAGAGACACGTGTACCCCAATGTTCATCACAGCACTGTTTATAATAGCCAGGACATGGAAGCAACCTAGATGTCCATCTGCAGATGAATGGATAAGAAATCTGTGGTACATATACACAATGGACTATTACTCAGCCATTGAAAAGAACATTTGAATCAGTTCTAAAGAGGTGGATGAAACTGGAGCCTGTTATACAGAGTGAAGTAAGCTAGAACAAAAAACACCAATGCAGTATACTAACTCATATATATGGATTTTAGAAAGATGGTAGTGATAACCCTATATGCAAGACAGCAAAAGAGACACAGATGTATAGAACAGTCTTTTGGACTCTGTGGGAGAGGGTGAGTGTTGGATGATTTGGGAGAATGGCACTGAAACATGTATATTATCATATGTGAAACGAATTGCCAGTCCAGGTTCGATGCATGAGACAGGGTGCTCAGGGCTGGTGCGCTGGGATGACCCTGAGGGATGGGGAGGGAGGTAGGAGGGGGGTTCAGGATGGGGGACACATGTACACCCAGGGTGGATTCGTGTCAATGTATGACAAAACCAATGCAATATTGTAAAGTAATTAGCCTCCAATTAAATAAATTTATATTAAAAAATAAAAATTAAAAAATAAAAGAAAAGACCCAGATGCTGGGAAAGATTGAAGGTGGGAGTAGAAGGGGATGACAGAGGATGAGATGGTTGGATGGCATCATTGACTCAATGGACATGAGTTTGAGTAGGCTCCAGGAGTTGGTGATGGACAGGGAGGCCTGGCGTGCGCTGTCCATGGGGTCACAGAGAGTTCAGACACGACTGAGCGACTGAACTGAGTGATTTAACTTCTTTTTGTTGCTGAATAATATTATGTGGCATGGATCCATCACACTTTATTCTTTCACCAGTGGAGGAACACATGGGTTGTTTTCACTTTTTATTTACTATGAACAGTGCTGTTGTGAACATTGGAAGTAATTTTTTATGTGGGTTTGTGTTTTCATTTCTCTTGGGTTTACATGCAGGAGTGGAATTCTGAGTCTTGTGGAAGCTATATGTTTAACAGGTGGAGAAACAGTCAAATTTTCCAAAGTGGCCGTGCCATTTAAAAAATCTGCCAGCAATATGTGAGGGCTCCAATTTCTCCTAATCTTTGCATATGCTTGTTATGTTTTTTCATCCTTTTGATGATAGCCATTCTAGTGGATGTGTGGTGGCATCTCATTGTGCTTTTCTTTGGTATTTCCCTAATCATTACTGAGATTGGGCATATTTTTCTTCTGCTTATTGATCATCTGGAGGAAAGTCTATCTAGATTCTTTACCCATTTTTAAATTAGGTTGTCTTTTTATTATTGACTTGTCAGTATTCTTTGTATTATTCCAAACACAATTCCTTATCAGACCTGTTTAACAAATGTTTTATCCCATTTTGTGGGTTGTTATTTCACTTTCTTGATGGTATTGTTTGCAGCACAAAAGTTTTTATTTCATGAAGTCTGATTTATCTGTTTTTCTCTTGTCCCTTGTGCTTTGCTCAAGAAACCATTGTCTAAGTCAGGGTCACAAAGATTTCCTCGTATGTTCTCTTCTAAGAGTTTTACAGATTTGGCTCTAACATTTCTACCTGTGGTCCATGTTGAGTTAATTTTGTGTCTGGTGAGAGGTAGGACTCCATTTTCATCATTTATGTGTGGATGTCCAGTTGTCCCACTACAGTTTGTTGCAAAGGCTGCTTTTTTCCCATTGAATTGTTTCAGCATCCTTGTCAAAATTCAATAGGCACGATAGCTTTTTATATTTTATATTACCTTGAACTTTTTCATATTTAAATTGTTTCAGTAATTATGCATACATATATTTGCATTATGGCTTTTAATTTAATACAACATAAACACTTTCCAGATCTCTACAGAGAATTTCAGTGTTTATACTCCATCATTTTGAGGTATGGTATTTTACCAAACTGTTTCACTGTATTTTGACACATCCATGCCACATTAACTTGGGGAAAAAATTAATGAAATTTTGATTGAGTTTGGAATAAAAATTTTGAATATCAGCATCTTTTGACTTAGACATACAGGGAATAATAATATTTTCTTTCATCAAGGGAACTGCAGAAATGGAGGAATTTCTAAAAAAACCTCACCAGAGAAAGAATGAGACATAGAAACCTGCCGAATCCAGAGAGCATGAAGCAAACCTTCAGCAGTACCCATAAGGACTCTTCTCACTCTCTTCTCCATGTCTTCTCAAAATACTGGGAAGATGCTGACTCCAAAGTTAGCAAGCTAAGATAAAAATTGGTGAGAAACCCATTTTGATTGTTACACAGAATTAGAAAATCCAGTTTACAATAGAATCACAATTGGAGTTTTTGTTGTGAGGATGGTACTTAAGGTAGATCCAAGAGTTATGAGAATTCTTAAGTTTTTATTCCAGGTAAGTGAGAGAAGAAGAAATTATGCAAGTTCACTTTAATCAAATTATGTCTTATACAGTTAACATTTCCTTTTGTTTCAAGGGATAGGAAAGAAAATTATAGAGAAGTAAAAGGATCTAAACTTAAACAAGTAAAATTATTAGGCGTTTCTTTTCTTTTTTCTATTTTTAGGAGTTTCTCTTTGTGTTGGGCAAATTACCTAGACAAACATTTAGCAAAAATAAAATGAGAACTAATTGATTAGGCAGTGAAGGATCTATAGGTTATTCAGGACTGAACTTGTTCTGTAAGTCATTTGGGAACAAAACCATTTTCCAGTGGCTGTGAACTAATAAGGTGAGGAGGCATCAAGGGTAAGACGAACCAAGGACAAGTGTGAGCAGAACATACGAGAAGGTGCGTGGAGGACTGGCGGGAAAGTGGGCAGGACGGAAAGTCAACAAAATGAAATAAACCTAAACGTCATTTGCATTGTTTGCATTGAAAATGCTGAGTTCTGATTTTTTTAAAATGTTTCTCTTTTGGCAAGTTTAACAATCTTTTTTTAAACTAAGAAGTTGTTGAAAGAGAGCTTCACTGGTAAGCAATGCAGAGATTGTATAGGAACCCACATGTTTTGTTTTAGAATTATGTTTCTGTTTATAATTTTACAGACTGTCCATAAGTTTTGAGTGGTATGTGACATTCTTAAGTCTCTTTAAAGGTGTGTTAACTTTATCTCTTGCTCTAAAGCAAGTTATCCCCGACTTCTGTGATTTTAGAACCACAGTATCATGTCATTCATGATGTTTTGGGTCAGGAATTCTGGAAGGGCTAGGCTGGATGATCCGTCTCTGATCAGTTTGGCAGCAGCTGGGCCTGCAGGATCCACTCAAATCTGATTTCTCCGTTCGCATCCGGGGACTTGGCGCTGCCTGGCCTCTCTCTCTCTCCAGCATCGCATCCTCTGGGTCTTTGTGTGCGGCAGAGCCTCTCATGGACCATGTTCTCAGGGCTCCAGCACTGCAGTGCTTGCGTTGCTTGTCCAGGCCGAGCCTGGAGCTCATCCCCGGTGTCCTGCTGGTAAAAGCAGCCGTGGTCCAGTTTACATCTGTGAGGAGGGGAGAGAAAACCCACTTCCTCATGGAAGGAGGGTCAAAGGCTTTACAGCTTTCTTCAGTCCTCCATGCCCGGCCTTTTTTTTGTTTTTGTTTTTAGCAGTTTTAGCTTCTGGGTTCTTCTGAGAATCCAGTGAAGGTTAGAGAAAATATATTCTCTCCACATTTTACATGCACTTTTGGTATAATCACTTACCCTGAAGACATGAGAATCTCAAGTAAGGCTGCTTGATGAAGGGAATTGGAGACAGTGTGGTAATCATTCCCTCGACGTCAGACCCACCGGGCTGCTTACTAAACCCAGTCTCCTTGGCCCTTCTCACGCCTCCTTAAGCAAGCTTGATGCCCCTCCCCGACCCTTCACCTCCTCTGCTTGCTGGAGGGCTGCCTTTGGAAGGATCTTGGTTATAGTTTGGCAGTTATAATTTCACAAGGTTCATTTCTCTCAGGGTAGCAATAAACCTATGAAGTATGACTGGGTCAACATTTCTCCAAATGAGTTCTTCTGTCCATAATTTATACCCAGCACCAGACATTCTGTGACTAGAAAGACAGGAAGGAAATCATCTCCCGGGATGGTATTTTAATAGTCAGATATCATTGCCATTAGAGAACTTTTAGGCTGGACACATGGAAAACCTTGACAACAGACTTCCTACTCCGGTCCAAGCTGTATGCCTGGATTTTGTTTTTTACCTGCCGAGGTCAATACAAAGATTGTTTCTCAGTTTCATTCTGTAAACTTACGGTGACTGCATCCTGCAGGAACTGAAATGAGGCATCCTCACTTGGGAATTTTTTTCGGAAATAATTAAAAGGCTTCTTTGGTGTTGTCTTTGTGTGAGGAAGCTTTGCAGCCTGCTCACAAGCTTGTAATGTAATCTCAAGACACAGCTGTTGTTTCAGAGAGTTCATTCATGTCAGCAACAATTAAAAAGTTCTTTGTTTTCCAAACATGCTTCCCAGCCTGCCTTGAACAGCTTGGCAAACAATGACTCCTGCAGCTTGTGGAGAGAAATCTTCCTTGGGTGTGGCAGAACGGGTGTGCCCTGTTCCTGTCAGTCTCATTCCATGATGTACTGTAGGTACACCTGTGTGTCTTGACAGTGAGGTTTTAAATTTAGGAAATCCACAGTCATCGCTTTGACACTTTGAGAAGTGGCTGCTTGTCACAATGAGTTAAAACATGCTTATGAGATGGGGTGAAGCTCAAGCCACTCTCTTGCAATCACTGTTACCGTTTCTTTACTTTTTCATTTTGCGTATCAAGGTGATGTTTCCCTGGAACATGAACCTAATAGCCTGTAGGTCTCTCCCTCGAGTGAGGTGTGTCATACAGGACAGCAGCTCATAGGCTCCCTGTGAAGGCTTCGTGCTTTGAGGTTGGGAGCCCCTGGATCAGGGAGAACTGATGTAGGGACACATGGTGTGATTTCAAAGCCTAGAAGCAGGTTCTTCGCCTGTCAGTGCGGTGAGCCTCTGTCAGGAGTGAAGCAAGAAGCAGAGAAAGTGTGCAGAGCACTGCTGTGTCCATCTTCACCCGTGGGCGGGGGCTTCCTTTGCGGTAGGTGGAAGCCCGCTGTGCATCTTTACAAATATTAGGGTCGTTAGTGTGTGTGCATCTTTCAGGTTGTGCACATATACTTTTTGTGATTTTAACTGTGTGCGTGTGTAGTAGTGAGAGAGCTCATCAAGTAACACATCTTATGTGTTGTGGTTTGGTTTCTAGACCTCCTTCTGCTGTGAAGGAGGGAAACAGGTGGAGCTGGGGTAGGTGAGGGGAGCTCATTTATGATAAGCTGAAAGCCATCTTGTTGCACAGCCAGGGGAGGTGTTTTCCTTTCACTTTTTATATAATCAGAACGAGCTGCTGGCATCTCGAATGAAATACTGCTTTATCTACTTAACAACCAGCTTTATATTCTTGCAAATGCCAATAAACGAAACAAAACAGCCCTGACCCCATAGTCTAGGGCACACAAAAGGTAAAGCTGGACAAAGTATTTTCAACTCAAGTTTCTTAAGTCTACAGATTCTATAAAATCTAATGGCATTAATGTAAGAGTGTCAGGCATACATTAGAGTAGATATTGATAAGTGAGATTTTGACTGTCTTGCACGCCTGTTGGCACACACACATCCCAGCTCTCTTGTAGCCACATGGTTTCCATGGTTTAAACTCCCCTTGGCTGGAAAGATGCCCCAGGCCAGGGACACTCCTGTCTCATAAAGTCAGAGCCTCACAGGGAAGACCTCCAGAACAACTCAGGGCTGCCATCCTTCATCTGCATCACAGCTTTCTTATTCTGCCTTTGTGAAAGTCAAGACCCACAGAATCTCGGGTGGTAGAGTTGAACTTAGTCTCAGGTCACTAGTGAAATAAATCTTTCTTCATACAAAAGGAGGAGGATGCAACAGAAGCAGAGAGATTAAGTGATTGCCCAGGGCATACTCTGCTAGTGACAAAGCTGGGATCTGAACCCAGGTCTTTGGACTAAGTTGACCTCGAATATTAAATCAGAAACTTTGTTCCAGTTGCTATAGATGGAAGGCTTGTGTTTCCCTAATTTCCTGCGTTGAAACCTAACTCACACACACAAAAAAGAAACCTAACTCACAATGCGATGCTTTTAGGAGGCAGGGTCTTGGGGTGGTGATGTGGTCAGAGGGTGGAGGCCTCATAGCTGGAATTAGTGCCCTTATAACAGAGACCCTGCCGGGTTTCCCAGGTGGAACAGAGGAAAGAATCCCCCTGCCAAGGCAGGAGACACAGGATACCTGGGTTTGATCCCTGAGTCAGGAAGATTCCCTAGAGAAGGAAATGGAAACTGACTCCAGTATTCTTGCCTGGAAAATTCCATGGGTAGAGAAGCCTGGTGGGCTACAGTCCATGGGGTTGCAAAGAGTTGGACGTGACTGAGCACACACACACACACACACACACACACTCCAGTGCCTTGCCCCTTCCACCCTGTGAGGACTCAGAGAGAAGTTGCCATTTTTGGACCAGGAACCGGGTCCTCACTTGACACTGAATCTGTCTGTGCCTTGTTCTTGGATGTCCAGAACAGCGAGAAGTACACGTCTGTTGAAGCTGCTTCATCTGTGATAGATTTGTTATGACAGCCTGAGCAGGCTACGGCATTAGGTCTTTTTGTTTTTATAGTTTTATTGAGATATACTTCATACATCATAAAATATACTCATTTAAAGTATATAGTTAAGTGTTTTCTCACACATTCAGAGAGTAATCACCGCTGCCTTTTAGGTCATTTTAACACTACACAAAGGGACTCTGTGCCCATTAGCAGTTGCTTCTCAATCACCCCAGCTGGCCCACTCCAAGCCCTAAGCAATGGCTAACACTCTGCGTCTTTATGGAGTTGCCTGTTGTGGGCAAGGGGATCAGTACAGTATGTGGTCTTTTGTGACTGGCTTCTTTCACTTGGGATAATGTTTCATGGTTTGTCCATGTTGTAGCAGGTGTCCATACTTCATATTTTTTAAATTGCTGAATAACATTCCATTGTCTGGCCAGCCCACATCTGTTTATCCATTCAGTGGATGGCATTTAGGAGTACCCAGTTTTTGGCTTTTATGAACAATGCTGTTGTGAACATTGTGGGCAAGTTTCATGTGAACATGTATTTGTAGTTCTCATGGGTATGTATCTAGGAATGGAGTTGTTGGGTCATATGGTGACTCTATATTTAATTTTTTTTAGAAACTGACAAACTGTCTTCCATTGTTATTTATTTATTCTGAGTTTTTTTTTTAATTGAGGTATAGTTGATTTACACTGTTGTGTTAGTTTCAGGTATAGAGCAAAGTGATTTAGTTATACATACATATTTATATATTTTTTCAGATTCTTCTGTTGTATAGGTTATTATAAAATATTGAGTGTGCTATACAGTAAGTACTTGATGTTTATCTACTTTATATTTGGTAGTGTGTATGTTAATCCAAGGCTCCTAAAAGTTATCCCTCCACACCCCACATGAGTTTGTTTTTACACCAAAGTGAAAATGTTATGTTAATAGAGACCATGCGCCAAGGAGACTTTTAGTCAATTACAAACATATGCATAACTACATAAGCACAAGTCTGTATATAACAATACACAGTTCAATTATGGAAAGGAACAAGACATTTCTCATAGCTAAAAATGAGACTATATAAAGCAGAAACCTTGTTTTCCACATCTCAAATTACTTGCACAGGCTATATTTAAACCAGCTTACAGACAACAGGCTTCTGATTCGCAGTTCGACAGATGTGGCCAAGTTAATGTTATCAGAGAGCTCTTGTACTTGGCGTTTCTGGACATAGACAATGGCAACAGCTTTGTGATAAAGGTGTTAGAATATTTTAAAAAATGAAAATGAAAAAGTCAGCAAGAGAGAAGACTGCCAGTGCAGGACAGGACTGGTTTTTACACTGAGGGTCTCTGAGCAGCTCGATTGGACTTGGCGTCAGGGTCACGGGGATGCAGACAGTGGTGTCGTCTGGAGCAGCCCTCCTGGACCCAGGTGCGAGCACACACATGAGGCTGTTGGATTGTTCATTTGCATTTCCAGTAAAGCATTTTGCCAGCCCTTTTTCTTAACCTTTTACTGTGTGTGATGGCAGGAATTCTATGTCCAGACTCCACACGATCCTTGCTCTGTGTCTTGGGCCTTACCTCCATCTGTAGCATGGGAGTCATTACCCCCTTAACCACATCCAGGGTCGGCATTCCAGAATGCCAAGGAGAGAGTGGGTGGCACCTGCACTCTGGCTGCCCAGCTCTAAAGAACAGGCGCTGACACAAGCCAGGAGAGCTTCGTCCTCGGGCAGATGGTCTACAGGAAGCTGAGAATGCTCAGAGCACTGACTGTTTTGTTTCCAGATCGACCTGTGGTTGATGCCCAGTGCTGTGTACAGCGCCTGAAAACACATTTCTAAGCTAATGTGTGTGTACGTGCTCAGTCGCTGCAGTCATGTCCGACTGTGCAACCCCATGGTCTTAGCCCGCCAGGCTTCTCTGTCCATGGGGATTCTCCAGGCAAGAAACTGGAGTGGGTTGCCATTTCCTTCTCCAGGGATCTTCCTGATGCAGGGATCTAACCCACGTCTCTTATGTCTTCTGCATTGGCAGCAGATTCTTTACCACTAGTACCACCTGGGAAGCCCCAGAGAAAGCATAGAGCACAGATATAACAGAAAAACTGCATTTACATTTTCTTTTCTTTCATCTCCCACAAATACTTGAAGTTCACCATATGCCTAATGCTGCCTTTAGGGACTCTTATATTTTTTGCTCAAAAAAGCAGATGTGAAGGCATCTGAAACAGCTCAGACATGTGATTATTTTATTATATTTTATGTTTAAATTGAAGTATGGTTGATTTACAGTGTTGTTAGTTTCAGGTGTACAACAAGGTGAGTTTTATATATAGACAGCTATATTCTAAATAAGAATATATATATATATATATATATACATCATACATATATTATTTTTTCAATTCTTTTCCCTTATAGGTTATTACAAAATAATGAGTATAGTTCCCTGTGCTTTGCAGTAGGTCCTTGATGGTTATCTATTTTATATAGAGTAGTGTCTATATGTTAATCCTGATCTCCTAATTTATCCCTCCCCTCTTCCCCTTTGGTGACCATAAGTTTGTTTTGTGTCTGTCTGTCTATTTCTGTTTTGTATATAAGTTAATTCATATCGTTTTTATACACCAGTATAAATGATATCATGTAATATTTGTCTGTCTCTGACATACTTCACTTAGTATGATAATCTGTAAGTCCATCCGTGTTGTTGCAGACATTATTTCATTCTTTTTATGTATGGCTTGGTAATATTCCATTTTATATATGTTTCACATCTTCTTAATCTAGTCTTCTGTCTATGTCATTTAGGTTGTTTCCATGTCTTGACTATTGTGAATATTGGGATGAATATTGGGATGCATATATCTTTTTGAAGTATTTTTTTTCCAGATATATGCCCAGGAGTGGGATTGCTGAATCATATTTTAAGTTTTTTGAGGAACCTCCATACTGTTTTTCACAGCAGCTGCACCAATTTACAGTCCTACCGACAACGTAGGAGAGTGCCCTTTTCTTTACACTCTCTCCAGCATTTGTTATTTGTAGACTTTTTTAAGATTATTATTTTAAATGAAATATATGTAATTTGTTTCCTCTGCTAAACTATTGTGGACCAGTGCCAAAATGAACTGTTTTCTTAAAATAACTTATACAAGTTTCATTTAACAAAAGGGAATTTGAGATAACCACCACTGGCGCCAAACAGTGTCAGTGACCAAGGTCAAAGCGGTTCAGGGAAGATGGTCCCACAATGCCATTTCTTTTTCACTTCTGCTCATTTATCAATATCATTACAGCTTCATTAGCATTTGGGATTAAAAGTTTTCTTAAACGTTTATCTTAAAAGCATTACCTTAAAAACTTAGAAGGGCGATGCTATACTTTACCTTGATAAATAATGGCAGACAGAAGATAAGGCCAATGATAGAAAATTTTAGTAAGAATAGATTGATAGAAAAAATAATTAGCATTTTTTTGAGAGCATTACATTTTGCTTGTGCCTAATTTTATGAATAGCCGCTGATCTGCCAATTAAAACCAGCAGCAATATTTTAAGACAACACAGAGCTTGGTTTTGTTATTTTTTCCCCACCACCCAAGAGAAAAAGACAAGGAGTTCAGCAGGGGCTGGTTCTGGAGAAAAATGACTTGCATCACGGGCATCCTTAATTATTTGCCTCACTTCACATAACTTCCTCTTTCCTCCCTCCAAGTTTTCATTCAAAAATCATTTACCACTAAATTATAGAAAAATAGTTTCTCCTAGAGCAGAAGTGCAGTGAAGCTGGGCATGAGTCAATAAACAATTACGAGGCTCTCAAATCATCAGAGAGATGCCACCTGATACATATGACCTGTCCTGGCCTCCAGACACCTGGCATCCGTTTATAAGGGGAGAGTAGACGGGTGATATTTTCTCTTCTCTGGAATGGATGGTCACTGTCATCTCAACTAAGAGTTTTTCTTTGGAAGAGCAAAACATACCAGTGTTTGGAGGATGTACTGATGATACACATGGTGGCATCTATTCCCAGAAAACGGTCTGAAGCTCTAGTCATATTTTGGCAACAGAGCCTCACATTGCAGGTGCTGCAGCCGCAGGAATCGGCTCTTGTTATCCTTGTGGTGTGACCGCACTAGGTTGGTGTGTCCAGGCAGAGGCTCTGGGGCAGGCCAGGCCTGCCTTCAGAGTTGCCGCCTTACCAGCAGTGTGACTTGGGTCAATCATTGGATTTCCTGAAGCCTGCGTTTCTTTATTTAGGAACTATAAGGCTATGCACCAGGGTTTTCTTGTAAAGATTTGCAAAAGTTCGGGTACAGTATGTGACGCACGCTGTGTGGCCCACACTGCAGTGTTTCTTTTCTCTTTCCTGGCCAAAAGAACCCCGAGGCTATCTGAATGATGGGGTGGCTGTGCCAGGGGCTTAGTCATGATTGTTTCAAAGCCGTGGTGACCACTTCGTTGTCTGTCACTGTGACTGACTGGTTTGGGGGCATGAAATCCAGTTCTGGCCAATGATATGTTAGGAGCCGCCTTCTGGGGCCCCCAGGAGAGACCATCTACCCTGAAAGGACAGAGTGACGAGGAGAAATGTCCCCTCTGGTGTAGGCAGTCATTTATGTGGCAGTAGCTGCGATACACAACCAAGGCTGAGGATGTGAGCTCTGGAGGGGAGCTGGTGCCCTTCATTGTGGACTTCCATGGCTGCCTTTTGCAGCCTCTGAATAAGCAGCGAATCCCTGCGTTGGAGTTCTCCAAGTCAGATTTTCTGTTCCTGCAGCCCAAAGCGTCCAACTCAAGGAGCAGACTGAGACTAATACGAATTAATCAGTAAATCTGAAAGGGGGTAAACTGATATTTCATAAACTGTTTTCATTGAATGTTAATAGAAAAGAGTCCCCGATCTAATTCCAACTGTAATTCTATCATACTTTTTTTTAAATTTAAAAGCATTAAAACTTTAAAAATATTTTTCTTACAGGGAAGGTCTAATAATAAAATTTAGCTGATGGTGATCAGTTATATTTTAAGACAAAGTAGGAAGCCGTATAATCATACGTTGGAAAGGATTTATTAATTATTTTTGGATCTAAACTTTTTTCTTCCTGTCTGTTATTAGTTGTTGTTGTTCAGCCACTTAGTCTTGTCTGACTCTTCGTGACCCCCATGGACTGCACCTTGCCAGGCCTCCCTGTCCTTCACTATCTTCCACAGTTTGCTCGGACTCATGTCCATTGAGTTGGTGATGCCATCCAGCTGTCTCATCCTCTGTCACACCCTTTTTCCCCTGCCCTCAGTCTTTGCCATAATTAGGGTCTTTTCCTGATGCCTGTAATTAGCTGCTGCTGCTGCCAAGTCACTTCAGTCGTGTCCGACTCTGTGTGACCCCATAGATGGCCTCCTACCAGGCTCCCCCGTCCCTGGGATTCTCCAGGCAAGAACACTGGAGTGGGTTGCCATTTCCTTCTCCAATGCATGAAAGTGAAAAGTGAAAGTGAAGTCACTCAGTCGTGTCTGACTCTTAGCGACCTCATGGACTACAGCCTACCAGGCTCCTCCATCCATGGGATTTTCCAGGCAAGAGTACTGGAGTGGAGTGCCATTGCCTTCTCCAGCCTGTAATTAGAGGGCACATTAAAACCATCTCACAGGATAGAATTGGGGTTTTAAATTTAAAAACATCAGCTATAATATAGGAAAATTCCTAGATAATTCTAGATTCAGTTCAGTTCAGTCACTCAGTCATGTCCGACTCTTTGCGACCCCGTGAATCACAGCACGCCAGGCCTCCCTGTCCATCACCAATTCCTGGAGTTCACTCAAACTCATGTCCATCGAGTTGGTGGTGCCATCCAGCCATCTCATTCTCTGTCGTCCCCTTCTCCTCCGCCCCCTAAGTTCATGTATACATTAAGTGGGCTTTCCGGGTGGCTCAGCGGTAAAGAATCTAATGCAAGAGCCACAGAAGATGCAGGTTGGATACCTGAATCTGGAAGATTCCTTGCTGGAGGGCATGGTAACCCACTCCAGTATTCTTGCCTGGAGAAGCCCATGGACAGAGCAGCCTGGCAGGCTAGAGTCCATGGAGTTGCAGAGTTGGACACAATTGAAGCAACTTACACATACATACATACATTTAGTGGTGGTGTTAATAATTATGGATGTAGGAGGAGAGATTCATTCTGGAGCACTCATGGAAAAGAATTGATCTTTTGTTTTCACATGAAGGAAGGTGTTTCTCATTCCTTCTTTTAATTACCTAGGTAGGATTTACCACACAGGAGAAGCCTAATTTCTGTGGTATTTTCATTTCTCTGCTGGAGACTTGTGCCATTCCTTTGTTCTGCTTATACCTGACAGATCACAAAGCTGAGAGCATTATAAAACTTCTGAACCTGCCAATCCTAGAAATCTGAAATCTTCCTGGATTTTATTAGACACTATGGTATCAACCAGTAATGAGAATCTTCTTTTGTTTTTGTCCTGAAACCTGCAGACAGGGGCCTTCTGTCTTGTTCTCTAAAAAAATTTGGTAAGAAATGGAATATAGCTCAGAAAATGATATATGTGTGTGTGTTAGTCACTCAGTTGTGTCTGACTCTTTACAACCCCATGGACTGTAGCCCGCCAGGCTCCTCCGTCCATAGGATTCTCCAGGCAAGGATACTGGAGTGGGTAGCCAATTTCTTCTCCAGGGGATCTTCCTGATCCAGGGATTGAACCCAGGTCTCCTGCACTGCAGGAAGATTCTTTACCTCTGAGCCACCAGGAGGCCCAATTTATATATAATTATATGTAAATTAGTAATCATATATATATAGTTCATATATATGTTAGGTAATCAGATATATACACACATTTTTAAAATTACCAGCAACTCTAATGGTAGGATATACTGAACAACATGGGAAGCATAGCCGATATTTTATAGTAACTATAAATAGAGTATAACCTTTAAAATTGTGAAACACTGTGTTGTACACCTGTAACTTATCTAATATTGTACAGCAGCTATAAGTCAATAACTATAACTCAATTAAACTATAACTCAGTCTTCTCCAGGGTCTTTCCATCTCACTGAGACATTTCTGTTTTCACCTTGGGCCACCTCATGCGACGAGTTGACTCACTGGAAAAGACTCTGATGCTGGGAAAGGTTGGGGGCGGGAGGAGAAGGGGACGACCGAGAATGAGATGGCTGGATGGCATCACCGACTCTGTGGACATGAGTTTGAGTGAACTCCGGGAGTTGGTGATGGACAGGGAGGCCTGGCATGCTGTGATTCATGGGGTCGCGGAGAGTCGGACACGACTGAGCGACTGAAATGAACTGAACTGAACTGAACTGAACCAAGCCCTTTGGTGCTCAGCGCACCAGTTACCCGCCCTGGCGGCTCCCTGGCCTCCTCAACTCCTGCTACCATCCCCAGTCTCTCTCCTCCAGAATCCTGGTCCGAAGCCCAGAACAGGGGCTGGCACAGTGGGTGCTCAATACATTCTGGATAAATAAATGGTGACACACATATGTTCTGAGCTCAGACTGTCTTCTGAAACCCAAAGAAAATGGTTTCCATCTTCCGTTTTGTGTTTCACTCCTAACATCTTGGGTGAGTTCTGGGAAACTTACATTTCTTTCCCGTTTCCTCTGAATTCTCACTTGCATTCCGCAGTCTGCTCTCCCCACTTGCTGCCCCATTTCTGTATCTGGGGTCCCTGCTCACGTTCTCTGCTCCTGAGTCCTGTGTGTGGCCATCTTTGTTAAGGACTGGGAATAATGGAGCAGATGACACCTAAGAATAAATTACAGGGTAACACCTGAAGTTAAATTTTAGGGCTCTGCTTTCTTAAAAATCACTCATTTTTGTACTGGGGCCTTAGGACGCTTCCATCTATTCAAGCTCCACCCTGTGGCCTCCCGCTGCCCTCCTTCCCCTACTCCCTCGGTCCTGCTGTTTTTCCTTTGCCAAGGCGTTGCACTGTTTCAGACCATCAGACCTCTTTCAACTTTGAGTCAAAATCCATCTTATATAACTTTACTCATTTGTGGATAAAGTTAGTTTTCCTATCTGTAGTTTCCATTTAGAACAAATAGCACTGCTTTTCCAGTGTCAGTCTTCTAGGGTCCTTGAAAATGTTAGACATCTGGATGTATTTGACTATACATGCTTTCTTGAAAAGAAAAACATTCTTCCATGGGAAGCTGTATTTGTTTGGAAAAATAGATATTGATTAGTCTTCAAATGTAAGCTCTTGGCCACCTTACTAACTTTCTGATTCACACCAACTTTTTAAAATACTTTCATAACTGATGTTTTGATATGGTAAAAATTTTGAATAGTTTTTGATATTATTTAAGTTAATAATATTTTATATAGTATTAAATATTTATATTAAATATATTAACATCAATATAAATTTATATTTATATAATTCCATATATTTATTTTATTAATAAATTTAAATTACTACATTAATATTAAATATTAATAATATTTAAATAACAAGATGTATTTCATGAAATATAAAATATTTTATATGATATTTGAATTTACACTTTATGGTTAAAACTTAGCAAAGGTACAAAAAAACTATGAAACTCTACATTTTGTCTGGTGAAACTTGTGTGAGGCTAAAGGTACAGTTTATTCAAAGCCTATGCAAGACTGGCCTCCGCCTGTAGGACCAGCTGTTCATTTACAAGCATCTCATAGAGAAATGTAGGTAAGAGGATGCAGGCAGCTACCCTCCTGTTCTGGCTTTGAGCAGTGCCGATGATTAATGGCCCATAGTGGTGACTAGCTCTGGGTTACAGACACCTCAGATGTTGGAGCAGTGAGACAGTAATGAATAGGGATTTCGCGGCAGCTCACCCAGGGCTTCCTCTCTGAGAGATGAGCTGACCTGATGCACAGGATTCCAGACACTGCTTTTAGCCTCCCTTGCATGGCTGTCATATCTTTTTTAACTAAAAAAAAAAAAAAAGAAAGAAACCTCTTTTAGAGTTAGGAAGTGTGCCAACTGGAGAAGGAAATGGCAACCCACTCCCGTATTCTTGTCTGAAGAATCCCATGGACAGAGGAGCTTGGCAGGCTATAGTCCATGGGGTCGCAGACAGTCGGACACGACTGAGGGACTGAGCACTCACATGCACTCACAAGTGTGCCAGAGAACATTAAGAAAAATATGCTACCCAAACATTTGAAACCAAACTATTAGTGAACTGAAGAGAAACAGATTCTTATTTTCTAAACAAGCGACATATCCCAATGTTGGAAATGTGCTTCTGAGAAAGCCAGTGAGTTACCCACCCTGCCCCCACCCCCAAATAAAAGAAAACCCATGAGATTGGAGTCCTGGGCCCTCCAAAGATGCACCAAGCCAAGAGTCACTGATAACGCAGGACCAGGCTGTAGATAGATTAAATACCTGATATCAGAAGCAGGCATTTTGGACACTTGGAAGTGTCCAAATGGTATGGCCCTTGCACATTTGTATTAGTAATTTAGTCTTAAAATTTGCCAACCTCTAACTACATCCTGTCCACCCACCTTCTTTTGCTTCAGGGATGTTTCCCATAAGCCCTGCTCCTCTGCTTTCCCAGAGAGTAGAGGTGTGTGTAGCCAGGGATGTGGTGGTGAGTCTGGGAGCATCCCAGCCCACAGATGGGTGAAAGGAGGCTTTGGACATCTGCCATCAGGTGGCTTTTGAAAGGACAAGGTGGTGTGTTCATGAGGTGTGTGCGTGTACTCACTGCAATGCAGTCTACATGTTGAGCTGCACTAGGTTTGCAGTGGCTTGAAGGCCACTCAGAAGAACGTGGCAGAAATTCTTGGTCAAGGTTTTCAGGTGGGATAGTGAGACAAGATCATGTCTTCATGTGGTTTAGGAAGATAGTTCCTGTGTTAGTGCAGAGAACTTATGGGGATGGAGGGGGCCAGAAGAAGCTCTGTGTTTCTATTGGTTCACTGCGAAGATCACCGGTACTTAAATCACGGAGCGGGTAGTGAGAATGATGAGGATTACAAACTGAAGAGCTGTTCCTGGTGGAAGGGGCAGGGCTTGGCACCCGACAGAGGTAAGAGGAAATGAGAGGACCTGGAGGGAGCGAGGGTCGGGATGAGGGGAGGTCCCAGTTTGTGGGACCAGGGGTGATAGCGCTGTCTGGGGAGGTGTGTGCTGCATGAGGAGGGGGCTTTGTTAGGGGAATGGGTGAGGTCAGGGTGCACTAAGTGTGAAGGACTACTGAGCCACTTTCCAGTTGATTAATGTCCACCTAGATGGTAGGATTTAGGATGCGGCCAGAGATGAAAGAGAAGATGGTTATCTTCTTACTAGGAAACGTTTTCTCCGGTGTTCACAGGCTCTCGGTTCTGGGAATGTGGGTCCATATTCTGCTCACGGTTGTGTCCCCACTGCCCAGCATGATGACTGGTCTGAGCACCAACCTGAACACGTACTGAGTGAAATGTTGTGTCATTTTACCACCGCCCCATTTCTTTTTTTTTTTTTTTTGGACTTTTTGTCTTAATTTATATTTTATTGAAGGATAATTGCTTTACAGAATTTTATTGTTTTCTGTCAAACCTCAACATGAATCAGCCATAGGTATACATATATCCCCTCCCTTTTGAACCTCACATCCATCTCCTTCCCCATCCCACACCTCTAGGCTGATACAGAGCCCGTATTTGAGTTTCCTGAACCACACGGCAAATTCCCACTGGCTATCTATTTTACATATGGGAATGTAAGTGTCCATGTTACTCTCTGCATACCTCTCACCCTCTCCTCCCCTCTCCCCATATGCATAAGGCTATTCTCTATGTCTGTTACTCCACTGCTGCCCTGCAAATAAATTCTTCAGTCCCATTTTTCTAGATCCTGTGTATATGCATTAGAATACAATATTTATCTTTCTCTTTCTGATTAACTTCACTCTGTATAATAGATTCATCCACCTCATTAGAACTGACTCAAAGGCATTCCTTTTTATGACTGAGATGATGTGATCACTTACCTAGAGCTAGACATCCTGGAATGCAAAGTCAAGTGGGCCTTAGGAAGAATCACTACAAACAAAGCTAGTGGAGGTGATGGAATTCCAGTTGAGCTATTTCAAATCCTAGAAAATGATGCTGTGGAAATGCTGTACTCAATATGCCAGCAAATTGGGAAAACTCAGCAGTGGCCACAGGACTGGAAAAGGTCAGTTTTCATTCCAATTCGAAAGAAAGGCAATGCCAAAGAATGCTCAAACTACTGCACAATTGCATTCATCTCACATGCTAGTAAAGTAATACTCAAAATTCTCCAAGCCAGGCTTCGACAGTATATGAACTGTGAACTTCCAAATGTTCAAGCTGGATTTAGAAAACACAGAGGAACTAGAGATCAAGTTGCCAACATCTGCTAGATCATCAAAAAAGCAAGAGAGTTCCAGAAAAACATCTACTTCTGCTTTATTGACTATGCCACAGCCTTTGACTGTGTGGACCACAACAAACTGGAAAATTCTTCAAGAGAAGGAAATACCAGACCACCTGACCTGCCTCTTGAGAAACCTGTCAGGAGGCAACAGTTAGAACTGGACATGGAACAACAGACTGGTTCCAAAGAGGAAAAGGATTACGTCAAGGCTGTATACTGTCACCCTGCTTATTTAACTTATCTGCACAGTACATCATGAGGAATGCTGGGCTGGAAGAAGCACAAGCTGGAATCAAGATTGTTGAGAGAAATATCAATAACCTCAGATATGCAGATGACACCATCTTATGGCAGAAAGTGAAGAACTAAAGAGCCTCTTGATGAAAGTGAAAGAGGAGAGTGAAAAAGTTGGCTTAAAACTCAACATCCAGAAAACTAAGGTCATGGCATCAGGTCCCCTCACTTCATGTCAAATAGATGGGGAAACAGTGGAATGCTTGCTCCTTGGAAGAAAAGCTATGACCAACTTAGACAGCATATTAAAAATCAGTGACATTACTTTGCCATCAAAGGTCCGTCTAATCAAAGCTATGGTTTTTCCAGTAGTCATATATGGATGTGAAAGCTGGACTATAAAGAAAGCTGAGTGCCGAAGAATTGATATTTTTGAACTGTGGTGTTGGAAAAGACTCTTGAGAGTCTTGAGAGTCCCTTGGACTGCGAGGACATCCAACCAGTCCATCCTAAAGGAAATCAGTCCTGAGTATTCCTTGGACAGACTGATGCTGAAGCTGAAACTCCAATACTTAGGCAACCTGATGTGAAGAACTGACTCATTTAAAAAGACCCTGATGCTGGGAAAGATTGAAGGTGGGAGGAAAAGGGGACGACAGAGGATGAGATGGTTGGATGGCATCACCGACACTATGGACATGAGTTTGAGTAAACTCCAGGAGTTGGTAATGGACAGGGAGGCCTGGTGTGCTGCAGTCCATGGTGTCACAAAGAATCAGACAACAACTGAACCGAACTGAATATTCCATTGTGTATATGTACCACAACTTCTTTATCCACTAATCTGTCGATGGACATCTAGGTTGCTTCCATGTTTAGGTACTGTAAATAGTGCTGCAATGAACAATGTCATACAAGTGTCTTTTTTAGTTTTGGTTTCCTCAGGGTATATCTTAGGAGTGGGATTGCTGGGTCACATGATGGTTTTATTCATAGTTTTTAAGGAATCTCCATACCATCTTCCATAGTGGCTGTATCAATTTACATTCCCAACAACAGTGCAAGAGTGTTCCCCTTTCTCCACACCCTCTGAAGCATTTATTGCTTGTAGACTTTTTGATGAGGGCCATTCTGAGTTTTGAATCGCATTTCTCTAATAATGAGCAATGTTGAGCATCTTTTCATGTATTTGTTAGCCATCTGTATGTCTTCTTTGGAGAAATGTCTGTTTAGGTTCTTTTCCCACTTTTTGACTGGGTTGTTTGTTTTTCTGGTATTGAGTTGTATGAGCTGCTTGTATATTTTGGAAATTAATCCTTTGTCCATTGTTTCATTTGCTATTATTTTCTCCCATTCTGAAGGTTGTATTTTCACCTTGCTTATAGTTTCCTTTGCTGTGCAAAAGATTTTAAGTATAATTAGGTCCCACTTATTGACTTTTGTTTTTGTTTCTGTTACTCTAGGAGGTGGGTCATAGAGGATCTTGCTTTATGTCATCGAGAATAAATGTTTTCCTAATAAATGTTTTAGGAATTTTATTTCCTAATAAATGTTTTCCGCCTATGTTTTCCTCTAAGAGTTTTATATTTTCTGGTCTTACATGTAGGTATTTAATCCTTTTTGAGTTTATCTTTGTGTATGGTGTTAGAAAGTGTTCTAATTTAATTCTTTTACATGTAGCTGTCCAGTTTTCCCAGCACCATTTATTGAAGAGGCTGTCTTTGCCCCCTTGTATATTCTTACCTCCTTTGTCAAAAATAAGATACCTATAGGTACATGGGTTTATTTCTGGGCTTTCTGACTTGTTCCATTGGTTTATATTTCTGTTTTTGTGCCAGGACCATACTGTCTTGATGACTGTAGCTTTGTAGTATAATCTGAAGTAGGAAGCTTGATTCCTCCAGCTCCATTCTTCTGTCTCAAGGCTGCTTTGGCTATTCAGGGTCTTTTGTGTTTCCATGTGAATTGTGAAATTTTTTGTTCTAGTTCTGTGAAAAATGCCATTAGTAATTTGATAGGGATTGCATTGAATCTGTAGATTGCATTTGGTAGTATAGTCATTTTCACAATATTGATTCTTCCTATCCAGGAACATGGAATATCTCTCCATCTGTTTATGTCATCTTTATTTCTTTCATTAGTGTCTTATAATTTTCTGTGTACAGTTCTTTTGTCTCCTTAGGTAAGTTTATTCCCAGATATTTAATTTTTTTTTGTTGCAATAGTGAATGGGATTGATTCCTTAATTTCTTTTTCTGATTTTTCACTGTTAGTATATAGAAATACAAGTGATTTCTGTGTATTGATTTTGTATCCTGCAGCTTTGCTAAAATCACTGATTAGCTCTAGTAATTTTCTGGTACTATCTTTAGGGTTTTCTCTGTACTGTATCATGTCATCTGAAAACAGTGAGAGCCTTATTTCTTCTTTTCCCATCTAGATTCCTTTTATTTCTTTTTCTTCTCTGATTGCTGTAGCTAGGACTTCCAGAACTATGTTGAATAATAGTAGTGAAAGTGGACACCCTTGTCTTGTTCCTGATCTTAGGGGGAATGCTTTCAGTTTTTCACCACTGAGAATAGTGTTTGTCATAGGCTTATCATCCATTCCATTCCGTCGCTCAGTCGTGTCCAACTCTATGCGACCCTGTGGACTGTAGCCTACCAGGCTTCTCCGTCCATGGGATTCTCCAGGCAAGAATACTGGAGTGGGTTACCGTTTCCTTCTCCAATAGGCTTATCATATATGGCCTTTATTAAGTTGAGATAGGTTACTTCTATGCCCATTTTTTGAAGAGTTTTAATCATAAATGGGTGCTGAATTTTGTCAAAAGTTTTTATTAATCTATTGAGATTATCTTATGGTTTTTATCTTTCAATTTGTTAATATGGTGTATCACATTGATTGATTTCTGTATATTGAAGAATCCTTGCATTCCTGGAATAAACCCAACTTTATCATGGTGTATGAGCCTTTTGATGTGTTGCTGAATTCTGTTTGCTAAAATTTTGTTGAGGCTTTTTGCATCTGTGTCCATCAGTGATATTGGCCTGCAGTTTTCTTCTTTGTTTGTCTTTGTTTTGGTATCAGGGTGTTGGTAGCCTCATAGAATGAGTTTGGAAGTGCTCCTTCCTCTGCAATTTTTGGCAAGAGTTTTAGAAGGATAGGCATTAACTCTTCTCTAAATGTTTGATAGAATTCTCCTGTGAAGCCATCTGGTCCTGGGCTTTTGTTTTTGGGGAGATTTTTGATCACAGCTTCAATTTCAGTGCTTGTAATTGGGTTGTTCATAATTTCTATTTCTTCCTGGTTCAGTCTTGGAAGATTGAACTTTCCTAAGAATCTGTCCATTTCTTCCAGGTTATCCATTTTATTGCCATATAGTTGTTCATAATAGTCTCTTAGAATCCTTTGTATTTCTGCATTGTCTGTTGTAACCTCTCCTTTTTTACTTCTAATTTCATTGATTTGATTCTTCTCTCTTTTTTCTTGTTGAGTCTGCCTAAGGGTTTGTCAATTTTGTTTATCTTCTCAAAGAACCAGCTTTTAGTTTTATTAATCTTTACTATTATTTCCTTCATTTCTTTTTCATTTATTTCTGCTTGGAACTTTATGATTTCTTTCCTTCTACTAATTTTTTTGTTCTTCTTTTTCAAGTTGTTTTTGGTGTAAAGTTAGCTTCTCTATTTGATGTTTTTTGTTTGTTTGTTTCTTGAGGTACAATTGTATTGCTATATCTTCCCTCTTAGAACTGCTTTTGCTGCATCCCATAGGTTTTGAATTGCTGTGTTTTCATTGTCATTTGTTTCTAGAAATTTTTTGATTTCCCTTTAAATTTCTTCAGTAACCTTTTGGTTATTTAGAATGTGATGTTTTTCAGTTGTAAGCCCTGGATAAAAGGGCAAAGTAAGAGAACAGGAAGCAGTTGAAGGTTTCACACCCAAATTTGAATCCTTAGGACATAAGTCTGTCATGTCTCGCAAAAAGATAGAGCAACACATATGGCACTTCTACCCATTTCTCTTGTTTTCTACAGAACCGGTCTAATTGTAAAACAGTATTATAATTAAGAGACACTTCAGCTGGCCAGTATTTCCCATCTTCCAAAGGATACTGTGGCCATTCAGTATCACAGAAGATCAGGCGTGTCTTTTTTAATTCTGGGAATCAAACTTGTCCCAGTTTTTTTTTAATTTTTATTGGAGGCTAATTGTTTTACAATATTATATTGGTTGGTTTTGCCATACATTGACATGAATGCCCCCCGGGTGTACATGAGTTCCCCCTCCCAAAACCCCTCCCACCTCCCTCCTCCCCTTATCCTCCCTCTGGGTCATCCCCGCATACCAGCCCCCAAAATCCTGTAACATGCATCGACCGTGAACTGGCGATTCGTTTCACATATGATAATATACATGTTTCAATACCATTCTCCCAAACCATCCCACCCTCACCCTCTCCCACAAAGTCCCAAACACTGTTCCATACATCTGTATCTCCTTTGCTGTCTCATATACAGGGTTATCATTTGCATCTTTCTAAATTCCATATATATGCATTACTTTTTCTACTGGCTTACTTCACTCTGTATAATAGGCTCTAGTTTCATCCACCTCATCAGAACTGGTTCAAATGCATTCTTTTTAATGGCTGAGTAATACTCCATTGTGTATATATACCAAAGCTTTCTTATCCATTCGCCTGCAGATGGACATCTAGGTTGCTTCCATGTCCTGGCTATTATAAACAGTGCTGCGATGAACATTGGACTACAAGTGTCTCTTTCAATTCTGGTTTCCTTGGTGTGTATGCCCAGGAGTGCGATTGCTGGATCATATGGCAGTTCTATTTCCAGTTTTTTGAGGAATCTGCACACTGTTCTCCATAGTGGCTGTACTAGTTTGCATTCCCACCAACAGTGTAAGAGGGTTCCGTTCTCTCCACACCCTCTAGAGCATTTATTGCATGTATGTCAAAGCCTTTGACTGTGTGGATCACAATAAACTGTGGAACATTCTGAAAGACATGGGAATACCAGACCACCTGGCCTGCCTCTTGAGAAACCTGTATGCAGGTCAGGGAGCAACAGTTAGAACTGGTCATGGAACAACAGACTGGTTCCAAATAGGAAAAGGAGTACGTCAAGGTTGTATATTGTCACCTTGCTTATTTAACTTCCATGCAGAGTACATCATGAGGAATGCTGGGCTGGAAGAAGCACGAGCTGGAATCAAGATTGCTGGGAGAAATATCAATAACCTCAGATATGCAGATGACACCACCCTTATGGCAAAAAGTGAAGAGGAACTCAAAAGCCTCTTGATGAAAGTGAGAGAGGAGAGTGAAAAGTTTGGCTTGAAGCTCAACATTCAGAAAACGAAGATCATGGCATCTGGTCCCATCACTTCATAGGAAATAGATCGGGAAACAGTGGAAACAGTGTCAGACTTTATTTTTTTTGGGCTCCAAAATCACTGCAGATGCTGATTGCAGCCATGAAATTAAAAGACGCTTACTCCTTGGAAGGAAATTTATTACCAACCTAGATAGCATATTAAAGAGCAGAGACTTTGCATTGCCAACCAAGGTCCATCTAGTCAAGGCTATGGTTTTTCCCATGGTCATGTATGGATGTGAGAGTTGGACTGTGAAGAAGCTGAGCGCCAAAGAATTGATGCTTTTGAACTGTGGTGCTGGAGAAGACTTTTAGAGTCCCTTGGACTGCAATGAGATCCAACCAGTCCATTCTAGAGGAGATCAATCCTGGGTGTTCATTGGAAGGACTGATGCTAAAGCTGAAACTCCAATACTTTGGCCACCTCATGCGACGAGTTGACTCACTGGAAAAGAGTCTGATGCTAGGAGGGATTGGGGGTGGGAGGAGATGGGGACGACAGAGAATGAGATGGCTGGATGGCATCACCAACTCGATGGACATGAGTTTGAGTGAACTCTGGGAGTGATGGACAGGGAGGCCTGGCGTGCTCTGATTCATGGGGTCGCAAAGAGTAGGACACAACTGAGTGACTGAACTGAGACTTTTGAATAGCAGCCATTCTGACTGGTGTGAAATGGTATCTCATTGTGGTTTTGATTTGCATTTCTCTGATTATGAAGGATGTTGAGCAGTTTTTCATGTCTTTGTTAGCCATCTTTATGTCTTCTTTGGAGAAATGTCTGTTTAGTTCTTTGGCCCATTTTTTGATTGGGTCATTTATTTTTCTGGAATTGAGCTGCAGGAGCTGCTTGTATATTTTGGAGATTAATCCTTTATCATGCTTCATTTGCTATTATTTTCTCCCATTCTGAAGGCTTTTCACCTTGTTTATAGTTTCCTTGGCTGTGCAGAAGCTTTTGATTTTAATTAGGTCCCATTTGTTTATTTTTGCTTTTATTTCCAATATTCTGGGAGGTGGGTCTTGGAGGATCCTGCTGTGATTTATGTCAGAGAGTGTTTTGCCTACGTTCTCCTCAAGAGTTTTATAGTTTCTGGTCTTACATTTAGCTCTCCAATCCATTTTGAGTTTATTTTGGTGTATAGTGTTAGGAAGTGTTCTAGTTTCATTCTTTTACAAGTGGCTGACCAGTTTTCCCAGCACCACTTGTTAAAGAGACTCTTTTCTCCATTTTATATTCTTGCCTCCTTTGTCCAAGATAAGGTGTCCATAGGTGTGTGGATTTATCTCTGGGCTTTCTATTTTGTTCCATTGATCTATATTTCTGTCTTTATGCCAGTACCGTGCTGTCTTGATGACTGTGGCTTTGTAGTAGAGCCTGAATTCCGGCAGGTTAATTCCCCCAGTTCCATTTTTCTTCCTCAAGATTGCTTTGGCTATTCGAGGTTTTTTGTATTTCCATACAAATTGTGAGATTATTTGTTCTAGTTCTGTGAAAAATATCGTTGGTAGCTTGATAGAGATTGCATTGAATGTATAAATTACTTTGGGTAGTGTACTCATTTTTACAATATTTATTCTTCCAATGCACGACCACGGTATATTTCTCCATCTATTAGTGTCCTCTTAGATTGCTTTCAGTAGTGTTTTATAGTTTTCTATGTAAAGGTATTTTGTTTCCTTAGGTAGATATATTCCTAAGTATTTAATTCTTTTCGTTGCAACAGTGAATGGAATAGTTTCCTTAATTTCTCTTTCTATTTTCTCATTATTAGTGTATAGGAATGCAAGTGATTTCTGTATGTTGATTTTATATCCTGCAATTTTACTGTATTCATTGATTAGCTCTAGTAGTTTTCTGGTAGAGTCTTTAGGGTTTTCTGTGTAGAGGATCATCTCATCAGCGAACAATGAAAGTTTTACTTCTTCTTTTCCAATTTGTATTCCTTTTATGTCTTTTTCTGCTCTGATTGCTGTAGCCAAAACTTCCAGAACTATGTTGAATAGTAGTGGTGAGAGTGGGCACCCTTGTCTTGTTCCTGACTTTAGGGGAAATGCTTTCAGTTTTTCACCATTGAGGATAATGTTTGCTGTGGGTTTGTCATATATGGCTTTTATTATGTTGAGATATGTCCCTTCTATTCCCACTTTCTGGAGGGTTTTTATCATAAATGGATGTTGTATTTTGTCGAAGGCTTTCTCTGCATCTATTGAGATAATCATATGATTTTTATTTTTCAGTTTGTTAATGTGGTGTATTACGTTGATCATTTTGTGGATATTGAAGAATCCTTGCATTCCTGGGATAAAGCCCACTTGGTCATGATGTATGATCTTCTTAATGTGTTGTTGGATTCTGATTGCTAGAATTTTGTTAAGGATTTTTGCATCTATGTTCATCAGTGATATTGGCCTGTAGTCTTCTTTTTTTACGGGATCTTTACCCGGTTTTGGGATTAGGGTGATGGTGGCCTCATAGAATGAGTTTGGAAGTTTCCCTTCCTCAGCAATTTTCTGGAAGAGTTTGAGTAGAATAGGTGTTAGCTCTTCTCTAAATTTTTGGTAGAATTCAGCTGTGAAGCCGTCTGGACCTGGGCTTTTGTTTGCTGGAAGGTTTCTGATTACAGCCTCTAGTTCCGTGCTTGTGATGGGTCTGTTCAGATTTTCTATTTCTTCCTGGTTCCGTTTTGGAAAGTTGTACTTTTCTAGGAATTTGTCCATTTCTTCCAGGTTATTCATTTTATTACCATGTGGTGTTGGAGAAGACTCTTGAGAGTCCCTTGTACCGCAAGGATATCCAACCAGTCCATTCTAAGGGAGATCGATCCTGGGTATTCATTGGAAGGATTGATGCTAAAGCTGAAAAGGGGACGACCGAGAATGAGATGGCTGGATGGCATCACTGACTCTGTGGACATGAGTTTGAGTGAACTCTGGGAGTTGGTGATGGACAGGGAGGCCTGGCGTGCTGTGGTTCATGGGGTCGTGGAGAGTCGGACACGACTGAGCGACTGAACTGAACTGACTGAATTGCTGATAGTATTCTCTAATAATCCTTTTTATTTCTGTGTTGTTGGTTGTGATCTCTCCATTTTCATTTCTAATTTTATTGATTTGGTTCTTCTCCCTTTGTTTCTTGATGAGTCTGGCTAGTGGTTCATCAATTTTATTTACCTTCTCAAAGAACCAGCTTTTGGCTTTGTTGATTTTTGCTATGGTCTCTTTTGTTTCTTTTGCATTTATCTCTGCCCTAATTTTTACGATTTCTTTCCTTCTACTGACCCTGGGGTTCTTCATTTCTTCCTTTTCTAGTTGCTTTAGATGTAGATTTAGGTTATTTAGTTGACTTTTTTCTTGTTTCTTGAGGTGTGCCTGTATTGCTCTGAACTTCCCCCTTAGCACTGCTTTTACAGTGTCCCAGAGATTTTGGGTTGTTGTGTTTTCATTTTCATTCATTTCTATGCATATTTTGATTTCTCTTTTGATTTCTTCTATGATTTGTTCATTCTTCAGCAGCGTGTTGTTCAGCCTCCATATGTTGGCATTTTTAATAGTTTTTCTCTTGTAATTGAGATCTAATCTTACTGCATTGTGGTCAGAAAAGATGCTTAAAATGATTCAATTTTTTTGAATTTACCAAGGCTAGATTTATGGCCCAGGATGTGATCTATCCTGGAAAAGGTTCTGTGTGCGCTTGAGAAAAAGGTGAAATTCATTGTTTTGGGGTGAAATGTCCTATAGATATCTATTAGGTTTAACTGCTCTATTGTATCATTTAAAGTTTGTGTTTCCTTGTTGATTTTCTGTTTAGTTTATCTATCCACAGATGTAAGTGGGGTATTAAAATCTCCCACTATTATTGCATTTTTGTTAATTTCCCCTTTCAAACTTGTTAGTAATTGTCTTACATATTGTGGTGCTCCTATGTTGGGTGCATAAATATTTATAATTGTTATATCTTCTTCTTGAATTGATCCTTTGATCATTATGTAGTTTTCTTCTTTGTCTCTTTTCACAGCCTTTGTTTTAAAGTCTATTTTATCTGATATGAGTATTGCTACTCCTGCTTTCTTTTGGTCTCTATTTGCATGGAATATCTTTTTCCAGCCCTTCACTTTCAGTCTGTATGTGTCCCTCATTTTGAGGTGGGTCTCTTGTAGACAACATATATGGGGTTCTTGTTTTTGTATCCATTCAGCCAGCCTTTGTCTTTTGGTTGGGGCATTCAACCCATTTATGTTTAAGGTAATTATTGATAAGTATGATCCCGTTGTCATTTTCTTTATTGCTTTGGGTTCGAGTTTATACACCCTTTCTGTGTTTCCTGTCTAGAGAAGATCCTTTAGCATTTTTTGGAGAGCTGGTTTGGTGATGCTGAATTCTCTCAGCTTTTGCTTGTTTGTAAAGCTTTTGATTTCTCCTTCATATTTGAATGTGATCCTTGCTGGGTACAGTAATCTGGGCTGTAGGTTATTTTCTTTCATCACTTTAAGTATGTCTTGCCATTCCCTCCTGACCTGAAGAGTTTCTCTTGAAAGATCAGCTGTTGTGTGAAATCCCCTTGTGTGTTATTTGCTGCTTTTCCCTTGCTGCTTTTAATATTTGTTCTTTGTATTTGATCTTTGTTAATTTGATTAATGTGTCTTGGAGTATTTCACCTTGGGTTTATTCTGTTGGGGACTCTCTGGGTTTCTTGGACTTGGGTGATTATTTCTTTTCCCATTTTAAGGAAGTTTTCAACTATTATCTCCTCAAGTATTCTCTCATGGTCTTTCTTTTTGTCTTCTTCTTCTAGGACTCCTATGATTTGAATGTTGGAGTGTTTAACATTGTCCCAGAGGTCTCTAATATTGTCCTCATCTCTTTTAGTTCGTTTTTCTTTTTTCCTCTCTGTTTCATTTATTTCTACAGTTCTATCTTCTAGCTCTCTTATCCTGTCTTCTGCCTCTGTTATTCTACTGTTTGTTCCCTCCAGAGTGTTTCTGATCTCATCTATTGCATTATTCATTTTATGTTGACTCTTTTTTATTTCCTCTAAGTCCTTATTAAACCTTTCTTCTATCTTCTCAATCCTTTTCTCCAGGTTATTTATCTGTAGCTCCATTTGCTTTCAAGATTTTGAATCATTTTCACCATCAAAATTCGAAATTCTTTATCAGATAGATTCCCTATATCTTCCTCTTTTGTTTGTGTTGGTGGGCATTTATCTTGTTCCTTTACTTGCTGGGTATTTCTCTGCCTCTTCATCTTGCTTATATTGCTTTGCTTGGGGTGGCCTTTCCCTCTTCTGGCAGTTTGTGGAGTTCTCTTTATTATGTAGTTTCCTCGCTGTGTGTGAGGTTGGACAGGTGACTTGTCAAAGTTCCCTGGTTAGGGAAGCTTGTGTCGGTGTTCTGGTGGTTGGAGCTGGATTTCTTCTCTCTGGAGTGCAATGAAGTGTCCACTAATGAGTTATGAGTTGTCAGTGGGTTTGGACTGATTTTGGGCAGCCTATATATTGAAGCTCAGGGCTATTTTCCTGTGTTGCTGGAGAATTTGTGTGGTATGTCTTGCTCTGGAACTTGTTGACCATTGGGTGGTGCTTGGTTTTAGTGTAGGTATGGAGGCGTTTGATGAGCTCCTATCAATTAATGTTCCCTGGAGTCAGGAGTTCTCTGGTGTTCTCAGAATTCGGACTTAAGCCTCTTGCCTCTGGTTTTTGGTCTTATTCTTGGAGTAGCCTCTAGACTTCTCTATCTGTCATTTCCAAGGTGGTTCCCTCTGTTTTAACTTCTGTTTGCTGGTCTCTTCAGTGTCTAATTTCTGCCCTGATTCTAGGGGGCGGTTGGACACTTTTTAAGGTTCAGTTGTTTAGTCCTGTTCTGGGAAGGGAGGAACGCTGCAGACAAATATCTCTGGCATCTGTAAGGAGTGTTTGCAGCATCTCGGCCACACTGGGTTTGCTCCCGCTCACAGAGTGTGTGTTGTCCCAGTCTACACTGCACAGGCTCTAGGTTGCTCTGCCAGGAACTGTCCGAGGCCGGTGCTGGGTTGTTTGCACTTCCCAGGTCTGAGTGGCTCAAGTTCAGTTTCTCGGGTACTCCACAAAGGCACAGACTTGGTTGGGCCTGCGTTTTGTGCCTTCCCCGGTCCGAGCAGCTCAGTTGACCAGGTGTTTGGCGAGTGTGGTCACTGCGACTTATCATCTCCCCAATACCTGCCACTTGGTTTTCTGGGTGTACAACCGGTGCACCTTCTCAGGCGGATGTCGACCAGCCCGAGCCCAAGAAGTCTTGATTAGCAACAAGCCTGCCTGAAGTTTGTATCGGATGCCTTTCTGGGGCCTTTGTTGCCCCCTCCGGCTCTGGCTGACCTCCCTGCCTGTCTCGGTGGGGGATGGGGGATGGGCCTGCCACAGCCGGCTTGCTCTGCTCAGTCCTTTGTTCTGTGAGCGGGGCTGGTGGAGTCTTAGGTTAGAGCTTTCTGCCTTTTCATGAGGAAGCTATCCCAGTCTGCTTTGCTCTCCCCAGTTCTCTCAAATTGTTCTCGCGGCATTCAAGCCCAGTCCTCTCTCTAAGCAGTTCAGCCGGCTTCTCCCTGCCCAGCCCCCACTTGCTAATGGCGTATGCAGGTGTCTGCGCTGCTTCTCCACTGGGAGTTACCGTTTGGTGGGTAATCTGTGGGTTTTAATTATTTCTTTTTTTTTCCTCCCGGTTATGTGGCCCTCTGAGGTCCCAAGGCTTGCCACAGACTCGTCAGTGAGAGTGTTTCCTGGTGTTTGGAAACTTCTCTCTTTTTAAAGCCTCCCTTCCCAGGACGGAGCTCCATCCTTACCTCTTTTGTCTCTCTTTTTATCTTTTATGTTTTTCCCTACCTCCTTTCAAAGACAATGGGCTGCTTTTCTGGGTGCCTGATGTCCTCTGCCAGCATTCAGAAGTTGTTTTGTGGACTTTACTCCGCATTCAAATGTTCTTTTGATGAATTTGTGGGGGAGAGAGTGGTCTCGCCGTCCTATTCCTCCGCCATCTTGTTCCTTCCTCTTGTCACAGTTTTTAAAAAATACATTGTAAAGGAGTGGTTCTGAAACTGTGAGCTCCCATCTTGTACTGAAGATCCAGGTCAAGCCCCTAAGAGGATAGCTTATGGTGAACGGTGTCAGCCGTCCTCTACCCTTATTTCTTTATCTCAGTTCTGTACCAATTACTTCAAAGAAAGGAAACATTTATCTTAAATATTTGATTAGTATTTCCTCTCCTTAATTTGGAAGATAAAATTGAGTACTGGGGTTAGGGGAGATTGCATCATGTTTTCAACATGATGGTTACAAATTCCCAATCTCCAGTTTTCAGACTTTTGAAAGCTACCTTTTGTTTTTCTCTGTATTATGATTAACCATGTCTGCAAAGGCTCAGAGTTTAGTTTCAACTAAAATTAGTTTTATTGTTTTGTTGAATGCCATAGTAACACGCTGAAAAAAGAGATTCCAGTTACATAATATTAGGAAAAAGAGTGGTTTTCAACAAAACATGTAGCCTTTCCAATACAGAGAACACGCTTAAGTTACTTCAGTTGTGTCCAACTCTTTGTGACCCTATGGACTGTAGCTCACCAGGCTCCTCTGTCCATGGAATTCTCCAGGCAAGAATACTGGCATGAGTTGCCATGATCTCCTCCTAAAACAGTAACAGCAGGTTACGGATGGGATCAGTTCTTTGTTAATAGAACAGTTAAAAAAACAGCTTTGGGGGATTATGATTTTCCTTTGATAATTAAGATGATTTGGTGGGAGAGTGTCGCTTCATCATGACATTTAGTGTCATCCTTCTGTAGCCCAGTTTGACCATCCGAAGATTTGCAGAGGTGATGATAAGGGTGCAGGGAAATTCTAAGAACTTGCTTTGTTTCTTGATCCCCTTTTGTTATTTGAATAAAATTGTTCTGTGGTTTTAGAAATTCCCAGTGACTTTTTTTTCCTGAGAAGAATTTTTTATCTCTAAAATCAGCTTTTAAGAGATTTGACTGAAAAAATACCTTTGTAAAGTTTCTGACATAGTATGATACTAAACAGTCATGATAACAATTGACTATAGTAATCACCAGCCGCTTGTAAACTCCTTGAAAAAAGAGCTGAGTCTTTAGTGTGTGTGTGTGTATAAGTGCTGAGTATGGATGAAAAAATGTGTGGTCATTGAATAGTGATTAAATAAAGTGTATTTTCAAAGACTACTTTAAGCTGGTGTCAGGAAATCTCATTATTCCTTAATGTATCTCTCAAACTAGTGACTTTCAAACCTGTTCAGAAGGATAGGACACCATTGGTAAAGCCCGTATCCTACCTTTTCCATCTGAGACTAATGTGGTGGATCCAGATTGCCAGTCAATGGTTCGTTGTTTTCTCTAGCAGGTGAATCAGACATTCAGAAGACTCACAAAGTCTTATTTTGAATTTTCTGTTCCAAGTCAATGCTGCACATGCTTTAGGGAACATGCTCAGACTCCCTTATTGACCATAAGCTGCGTTTGGTGTTTATTTATTTATTTATTTGAGTACTGGTCAGAGATGTCACATCCCTGAGCTTGTTGGATGGCATCACTGACATGATGGACATGAGTTTGAGTAGGCTCTGGGAGTTGGTGATGGACAGGGAAGCCTGGCGTGCTGAAGTCCATGGGGTTGCAAAGAGTTGGACACAAGTGAGCGAATGAACTGAACTGAACTGAACTGACCTCCTTCGTGTATGTTCCTAAATAAGCAGAAAGAAGGGGTGCCTCCCTGCTCTCAGGAGGCTTATCCAGTGAGGCCATGGTCCCCTGAACTCTGAATGTTTCAGACATCCGTGTTCCCATGGCTCTCTCATTCTTTAGTTCCTCATCCCATGAAGAAAAGCAGGAAACCTCCAAGTTCATTTCAATTCAGTCACTCAGTCATGTCTGACTCTTTGTAACCCCATGGAGTTCAGCATGCAAGCCTTCCCTGTCCATAATCAACTCCCAAAACTTGCTCAAACTCATGTCCATTGAGTCAGTGATGCCATCAAACCATGTCATCCTTTGTTGTCCCCTTCTCCTCCTGCTTTCAATCTTTCCCTCGTTAGGGTCTTTTCCAGTGAGTCAGTTCTTCGCATCAAGTGGCCAAAGTATTGGAGTTTCAGCTTCAGCATCAGTCCTTCCAATGAATATTCAGGACTGTTTTCCTTTAGGATTTACTGGTTTGATCTCCTTGCAGTCCAACGGACTCTGAAGAGTCTTCTCCAACATCACAGTTCAGACGCATCAATTCTTTGGCACTCAGCTTTCTTTATGGTCCAACTCTCACATCCACACATGACTACTGGGAAAACCATAGCTTTAACTAGACAGACATTTGTTGGCAAAGTAATGTCTCTGCTTTTTATATGCTGTCTAGGTTAGTCATAGCTTTTCTTCCAAGGAGCAAGTGTCTTCTAATTTCATGGCTGCAGTCACCATCTGCAATGATTTTGGAGCCCCACAAAATAAAGTCTGTCACTGTTTCCATTATTTCCTCATCTATTTGCCATAAAGTGATGGGACTGGATGCCATGATCTTAGCTTTAAATGTTGAGTTTCAAGCCAGCTTTTTCACTCTCCTTTTTCTCTTGCATCAAGAGGCTCTTTAGTTCCTTTTTACTTTCTGCCATAAGGGTGGTGTCATCTGCATATCTGAGGTTATTGATATTTCTCCCGACAGTCTTGATTCTGGCTTGTGCTTCATCCAACCCAGCATTTTGCATGATGTATTCTGTATAGAAGTTAAATAAGCAGGGTGACAATATACAGCCTTGATGTACTCCTTTCCCAATTTGGAACCAGTCCATTGTTCCATGTCTGGTTCTAACTTGCTTCTTGACATGCACACAGATTTCTCAGGAGGCAGGTAAGGTGGTCTGGTATTCCCATTTCTTTAAGAATTCTCCAGTTTGTTATGTTCCACACAATCAAAGGCTTTGGCATGGTCAATAAAGCAGAAGTAGATGTTTTCCTGGAATTCTCTTTCTTTTTCTATGATCCAACAGATGTTGGCAATTTGATTTCTGGTTCAAATGGGAAACCTCTCAACCTGTGTCTAATCATATGCTCCCTCTCTCCAGCTAATGGTGACTTTATGATCTAAGGAGAATCGTTGTCCTGGTTGTTTTGGTCCACTCTGGTCCAAGCAATGAGGCTTCTTGCTCGCTTGTCGGTTCTAGAGCAGTGTTTCCACGGGAACAGACCTCAGACTTGGACTGTGTTCTGAGGACCCATCTGGGGAGTTTCTTTTTTCTTCTCCAGATGGTAGAAACTTGGTCCAGCACCAAGTTTTCCTATTGGAGCTTTTAAAAGGGAAATTTAAAAGCAGTTTACTCTGTTTTGAAAGGAGTTAACTCTGTTCCTACTCTCCTTTCCTTCCTCCCTATCCTGGGCCTTTCTTCCCTGCTGTGCTGCTGGGCCCTGGCCACATCCCCCTCCTGGCTCCAGCCCCAGATGATCAGCCCACCCTCCAGCACAGACCCCTCAATTATTTCTGATGGAAACAAATTTGACTCAGGTACCGAGACTGTGAGGTCATCCTGGTGAGTTCTGGAGCCCAGAGCTGGCAGGCTCCTCCTAACCCCATGTAAGCCGACATGGCATGGTCCTGTCCCCTGCAGATGGGAAAGGGCAGGGGCAGGTGAGCTCAGGAGTAGTCCCAGCAGGTGCTCGAGCATCCCTATTGCTCTCCCTGCACCAGCCATGCGGGGACCAGCTCCCGGTGGGAGAAGCCGTCCAGTAGGGCACGAAAGGGCAGCACCTGGAAGAGGACTTCCCCAGAGCTCCCTCCTTGTTTCCCTGCACTCCAGGCTGTGCCCTCCTTCCCAGTGTCCTAACAGTGTCCTTGCAGCCCATTCCACCTGACTGCCATGAGAGTCGCTCTTCCTTCTCAGAGGTGGAAGACAGGGATGGGGGAGAGAAGGAAAGTCCCACCCGGTCCTGGGAGTCATTCAGGAGTCAACAGGGAATCTGTCTGTGTTCCCTGTCTTGACAGACTGGCCAACCTCACTGTTGGGAACTCAGGCCTCTCCCCAGGCCCTTGGTTCCCAGAGGGGGGCTGGTGGTCTGCATCGTAGCCGAGGTGCCCCGGGCCTGCCTGCTCCTTTATGGCTTCAGAAGTGGTCCTGCTGGAAGCCAGGTGGGTCAGAACCCTGGGTCTCCATGGGCAGGAGACAGAATGAAACCAACAACTTCATTTTTGTTCCCATTTCCTGACCTCTCTGGTATTTCACAACACATCTAACTTATTCTTGCCTCTAACTCTTGACTGTTTCCAACCTAAATAGCCCTCCCAGGCTCCTCTGTCCATGGGCTTCCCTGATGGCTCAGTTGGTAAAGAACCTGCCTGCCAATGCAGGAATGCAAGAGACGTGGGTTCAATTCCTGGGTCTGAAAAATTCCCCGGAGGAGGAAATGACAAGCCATTCCTGTATTCTTGCCTGGGAAATCCCATGGACAGAGGAGCCTGTTGAGTTACATAGGGTCTCAAAAGAGTTGGACATGAGTGGGCAAGCATGCAATGCAAAACCCTTTATTCAAGTTGCTCCTCATTCCCGGAGTCCTTTCCCATAGGACTTTCAAATTAAGCTCTTCTTTCTAAGGTTTTTGCCATCTTAGCCTCAAAGAACTTCTCTTCTGCAAATTGAGAGATTTACTTCATACTGTTTCATACTTGTGAGACACATGCTGTCCTTATTTTAATTCCACCTCACTCTAATTTTCTTTTCTCACACTGGTCAAAGTTATTTTGAATTATTTGCAGAGTTCTAATGAATACACTTGCCCAACATTTCCATTCTGTTCTTGTAATCTCAACATCCTTGTGTGTGTGTTAATTGGTTCAGTTCAGTTCAGTTCAGTTCAGTCGCTCAGTCGTGTCCGACTCTCCGCGACCCCATGAATCACAGCACGCCAGGCCTCCCTGTCCATCACCAACTCCCGAAGTACACTCAAACTCATGTCCACAGAGTCGGTGATGCCATCCAGCCATCTCATTCTCCGTCGTCCCCTTCTCCTCCCGCCCCCAACCTTTCCCAGCATCAGAGTCTTTTCCAGTGAGTCAACTCGTCTCATGAGGTGGCCAAAGTATTGGAGTTTCAGCCTCAGCATCAGTCCCTCCAATGAACATCCAGGACTGATCTCCTTTAGAATGGACTGGTTGGATCTCCTTGCAGTATAAGGGACTCTCAAGAGTCTTCTCCAACACCACAGTTCAAAAGCATCAATTCTTCGGCGATCAGCTTTCTTCACAGTCCAACTCTCACATCCATACATGACCACGGGAAAAACCATTGCCTTGACTAGACGGACCTTGGTCGGCAAAGTAATGTCTCTGCTTTTTAATATACTATCAAGGTTGGTCATAACTTTCCTTCCAAGGAGCAAGCGTCTTTTAATTTCATGGCTGCAATCAGCATCTGCAGTGATTTTGGAGCCCAAAAAAACAAAGTCTGACACTGTTTCCACTGTTTTTCCATCTATTTCCCATGAAGTGATGGGACCAGATGCCATGATCTTTGTTTTCTGAATGTTGAGCTTCAAGCCAACCTTTTCACTCTCCTCTTTCACTTTCATCAAGAGGCTTTTGAGTTCCTCTTCACTTTCTGCCATAAGGGTAGTGTCATCTGCATATCTGAGGTTATTGATATTTCTCCCAGCAATCTTGATTCCAGCTCGTGCTTCTTCCAGCCCAGCGTTCCTCATGATGTACTCTGCATATAAGTTAAATAAGCAAGGTGACAATATACAACCTTGACGCACTCCTTTTCCTATTTGGAACCAGTCTGTTGTTCCATGACCGGTTCTAACTGTTGCTTCCTGACCTGCATACAGGTTTCTCAAGAGGCAGGTCAGGTGGTCTGGGATTCCCATCTCTTTCAGAATGTTCCACAGTTTATTGTGATCGACACAGTCAAAGGCTTTGGCATAGTCAATGAAGCAGAAATAGATGTTTTTCTGAAACTCTCTTGCTTTCTCCATGATCCAGCGGATGTTGGCAATTTGATCTCTGGTGCCTCTGCCTTTTCTAAAACCTGCTTGAACATCTGGGAGTTCACGGTTTACATACTGCTGAAGCCTGGCTTGGAGAATTTTGAGCATGACTTTACTAGCGTGTGAGATGAGTGCAATTGTGCGGTAGTTTGAGCATTCTTTGGCATTGCCTTTCTTTGGGATTGGAATGAAGACTGACCTCTTCCAGTCCTGTGGCCACTGCTGAGTTTTCCAAATCTGCTGGCATATTGAGTGCAGCACTTTCACAGCATCATCTTTCAAGACTTGAAATAGCTCAACTGGAATTCCATCACCACCACTAGCTTTGTTCGTAGTGATGCTTTCTAAGGCCCACTTGACTTCACATTCCAAGATGTCTGGCTCTAGGTCAGTGATCACATTATCGTGACTATCTTGGTCGTGAAGATCTTTTTTGTACAGTTCTTCTGTGTATTCCTGCCACCTCTTCTTAATATCTTCTGCTTCTGTTAGGTCCATACCATTTCTGTCCTTTATCGAGCCCATCTTTGCATGAAAAGTTCCCTTGGAATCTCTAATTTTCTTGAAGAGGTCTCTTGTTTTTCCTATTCTGTTGTTTTCCTCTATTTCTTTGCATTGATCACTGAGGAAGGCTTTCTTATCTCTCCTTGCTATTCTTTGGAACTCTGCATTCAGATGCTTATATCTTTCCTTTTCTCCTTTGCTTTTCGCCTCTCTTCTTTTTACAGCTATTTGTAAGGCCTCCTCAGACAGCCATTTCGCTCTTTTGCATTTCTTTTCCATGGGGATGGTCTTGGTCCCTGTCTCCTGTACAATGTCACGAACCTCCGTCCAGAGTTCATCAGGCACTCTATCAATCAGATCTAGTCCCTTAAATCTATTTCTCACTTCCACTGCATAATCATAAGGGATTTGATTGAGGTCATATCTGAATGGTCTAGTGGTTTTCCCTACTTTCTTCAATTTAAGTCTGAACTTCGCAATAAGGAGTTCATGATCTGAGCCACAGTCAGCTCCTGGTCTTGTTTTCGCTAACTGTATACAGCTTCTCCATCTTTGGTTGCAAAGAATATAATCAATCTGATTTCGGTGTTGACCATCTGGTGATGTCCATGTGTAGAGTCTTCTCTTGTGTTGTTGGAAGAGGGTGTTTGCTATGACCAGTGCGTTCTCTTGACAAAACTCTATTAGCCTTTGCCCTGCTTCATTCCGTGCTCCAAGGCCAAATTTGCCAGTTACTCCAGGTGTTTCTTGACTTCCTACTTTTGCATTCCAGTCCCCTAGAATGAAAAGGACATCTTTTTTGGGTGTTAGTTCTAAAAGGTCTTGTAGGTCTTCATAGAACCGATTAACTTCGGCTTCTTCAGCATTACTGGTTGGGGCATAGGCCTGGATTACTGTAATATTGAATGGTTTGCCTTGGAAACGAACAGAAATCATCCTGTCATTTTTAAGATTGCATCCAAGTACTGCATTTCGGACTCTTTTGTTGACCATGATGGCTACTCCATTTCTTCTAAGGGATTCCTGCCCACAGTAGTAGATATAATGGTCATCCGAGTTAAATTCACCCATTCCAGTCCATTTTAGTTCACTGATTCCTAGAATGTCGACATTCACTCTTGCCATCTCCTGTTTGACCACTTCCAATTTGCCTTGATTCATGGACCTAACATTCCAGGTTCCTATGCAATATTGCTCTTTACAGCACCGGACCTTGTTTCTATCATTGGTCACATCCACAACTGGGTATTGGTTTTGCTTTTGCTCCATCCCTTTATTCCTTCTATAGTTATTTCTCCACTGAGCTCCAGTAGCATACTGGGCACCTACCGACCTGGGGAATTCCTCATTCAGTATCCTATCATTTTGCCCTTTGTTACTGTTCACGGGGTTCTCAAGGCAAGTATACTGAAGTGGTTTGCCATTCCCTTCTCCAGGGGACCACATTCGGCTGTGGTCCATGTGATTAGATCAGCTAGTTTCCTGTGATTATGATTTCAGTTTGTCTGCCCTCTGGTGCCCCCTAGCAATACCTACCGTCTTATTTCGGTTTCTCTTACCTTGGTTAATTGGTTAGTCATGTCCAACTCTTTGTGACCCCATGGATGGTAGCCAACCACTTCCCCCACCCCCCAGCCTCCTCTGTTCATGGAATTCTCCAAGCAAGAATACTGGAGTGGGTTGCCATACCCTTCTCCAGCAGTATCCCTGGGGGCCTAGCAATTTCTTATGAGTCTGATTACAGTCAATGAAAGCTTACTTCCCAGTAAGTGACAGTCCAGAGCTCTCTCTACAATTGCTGCCTGTCTGAGGTCTCTTCCTCGTCATCCAGGTAAATGCTTCTCTGTTTCTTTCCCCTCTTACTGGGTCTAGAGCTAGAGTTGGCCAACTCTGACACTGATCCATAGGCCAGCCTCACACTGGGAATGGGTGTGACATTTTTATGTGGTTGAAAAATGTTAAAAGAAGAACAATATTTTGTGAAACATGAAAAATGTATAAAATTCAAATGTTGGCATCCCAAATAAAGTTTTATTAGAACAGTTGTGGGCTACACCCTTCATTCACACTCTGGGAGGCTGGATGCACAAGGGCAGGCTGGCATAGCTGAGACACAGACTACATGACCCGCTGAGCCTAAGACATTTGCTCTTTGGCCCTTTTGGAAGGACTTGTCCTGATCTCTGGTCTAGAGGCAGGGACCAGCCTCTTGGTGTTCAGTTCCCTCCCGCTCAGGCTTTAATAATTGCTGTCATTACTGAGACAACCCATGCAGAAGTCAGAGGTCACTCTGCAGTCCTGCTTTTTCACTACTGTCTTGAGTCTACATGCTGTTTCTTTCTCTTATACTCTCTTCCAGACCCTCTCCCTGCCTTCAGAAACTGGCAGATTTTTCCCTGATCTATCACAGTTCAGTTCCCCTAGAATGATGTCTCTTGGAGCCTTAGGGATATTCTCAGTTCAACCCCCAATGAGGAAATGTGGTTACAGCTGTTAAGAGAATTGCCTTTCCCATTTTACTACACATTTTAAAAGAGACCTTTAAACAAAAAACATTGCCTCAGTGATATTATATCAACTGTTTTACTCTAATTTTTGTCTTAAGGTTTATTAAAATATCTGTAAAGCTGTATATCTGATAACTAGAGCTCCAAATAAAATCTGTATATTAAAGTTTCCAAGATCTGTGGAGCACGGCATGGGGTAGGGGGTGGGGAAATTTATTTTCATATTAAAGCAAGACAGAAGATCATTCTGAATCATAAATAGTTGTGCCAGTGCTTTTTAAGAATAAAAAGAAGACAGTTCATTAAAATCCTGATATATCTTCATAATAGCAAAGATAGGCGTCATGAATAGTAGTTGACGTGGTTGAAATAAAGACATCTTCACTGATACCCAAGAAAGGTAGACACAAGCCTTCCCTAAAAGGTCATATGATTAATGTACACCCATGTTGACTAAGTAATTACCCTCCGTTTCATGAACTGTAAAAATCACAATTCTCAGATCATTATATCAGAGGAAAAATAATGTTTCTCCAAAAAAAAAAAAAAAAAAAAAGCAAAACCAAAACAAGTGTTTGAGCCCTCAAGAATTAATTCTTCACTGAAGGTCCCGTAAGAGGTGAGCGATGGTTGCCTTCCACATGAGACCAGGCTCAGGTTTCCTGACTCTCATTGAATCACACCAGCACCCCAAATTTCTTCAAGTTTTCTCCTAGTAACATATAATAAAAGCAAGTCAACAAATTCATAAACAAACTCTTAATTTCAAATATTTAACAGTGGAGCAAAATTATCCAAAATAGTAATCTTAAAAAAATTTTTTTTCTTATTTATTTATTTATTTTGGCTGCACTGGGTCTTACTTGAGGCATGTAGGAGGTTTAATTGTGGCATGCAAACTCTTTAGTTGCAGCATGTGGGATCTAGTTCCCTGACCACAGATCGAACCCAGGCCCTCTGCACTGGGAGTGTGGAGTCTCAGCCAGTGGACCACTAGGAAAGCCCCAGAACAATAATCTTGATGTGGTCCTGAGGGTAGGAAGTTATTCAGGAGAGACTCATCAGTGGGCTGCTGGGGATGGCAGTCATGCTCCTGGAGGCACACAGGCAGGCAGGGCACCTTCTGGCTTCCTTTGTTAAATAGTGCAGCCCCAGAGGTAATCATCTGCACTAAGCTGCAAAAGCAATAATTATTTTATCTCCGGGACTACTGCACTTTTCCCATTGTCCCACCTCATCATTAATTTAAGATAACTTGATGGCATTTAAATAGGAGAAAAGAATTTGTATGTAAATGAAGCAAAGGACAAAAATTGTCTATTAAAGTTTATTGGATTCAAGAAAGCTTCAAGTTTGATTAAGAAACCAGGAGTCTACAAAAGTGTTTAAGAGTATCTGGAGAATTTTTTCTATTAAATTATTTTATTTTGAGACTAATAATGTGATTTTTATTCTAGAGCAAAATGAATCCTGCAGCAGCTTTGTAATAAAAAAAACAGCAAGGTGACAGTAGCTGAAAGCTTGGTCTGCTTGAGCCATAGCATTATAACCACTTGTATCAGGGAGGGGAGTCATTTCTACTAATCTGTTCTTTTAAAAAAAATCCTGACTTTTTGACATGATGCACATGTATATCATATGTGTGTATAAATACACATAGTAAAAATATTATTATTAGAAAAAAACCATGATCTACTTCACATAACCAAGCTACTTTAGAGCTTTAAAATCATATGAACAAATTATACAGTTAGAATAATTTCATGCTAATGGTTATTATTTGAAAGTGTGCTGTGTATGCTCAGTCGTGTCTGACTTTTTATGACCCCAAGGACGGTAGACCACCAGGCTCCTCTGTCCCTGGGATTCTCCAGGCAAGAGTACTGGAGTGGTTTGCCATTTCCTCCTCCAAGGGATCTTCCTGACCCAGGGATCGAACCCGAATCTCCTGCGTCTCCTGTGTTGCAGGAGGATTCTTTATTACCGAGCCACCAGGGAAGCCCATATCGGTAGTCACCGATAATCTCTAACAGGATGTGAGGTACCTTACAGGTGGATGTAAACACGTTGTAGAATCAGGTATATATGAGAGAACACAACAGAGGCCATGGGCTCAAGGTTGAAGAAATAAGAGCTATTTTCCCACCATCCCCACTGGCTCTAGTCTCTATTCTTAGGTGCAAACAGGAGAGCAGATGCGGCAGAAGAGACTGGACTATAGCTTGATCGCTTATAAACACTTGATACTGTATCTTCACATTTTGTTTTAGGTTTTTAATTATCTAAGAATTTCAGATAAATTTATCAGTACTTAATTGGCAAAGAGAAGGGGGGAACGGTGGTGTGTGTGCCAGAAATGACCATTTCGTCTATTTTCTAATATTGTGTGGCAAGTTGAGAGATGTTCAGTAAGATTAAAAAGAAATAGAATTTATTTCTTGTAACCATGTTTTGTAGTCTGCTCTGTCAATCAGCTTTGACCTCGCTTTAAGGATAGGTTGTTCAGGTGTCCTCCTGTTGGGAAAAGAGACATCTGGGTTTGTTACTGAAGCTCTTACATTGGTACCTCAGAAGGATGTAAGATACTTGTGCTTCTTGAAATAATTTTGCTTTATTCAGTATATTGTACCAATTTTGTATAAATTCTAGACTTTTCAGCCTTTGACCTGTATATACTTTCATTTTCCATTGAATTTTTATGATTACAATGCTGTCCTGTTCTCTAGAAGATGACTATGAATCTCAAGCATAATAATTAGCTGAATTAGATTTTTAACAAAATTGAAAAACATGGCACAGTATTTTGTGTTGCAGAGAGTGTCACTGATATGTTTGCAGTATCAGAAAAGGTGACAGGAAACAGAACAGGGCTTCTTAATGTGTGTGTGTGTGTGTGTGTGTGTGTGTGTGTGTGTGTTGTGGACATGGTGGGAGGCAGTGCAGTTGCCCCCAAAGATACCTACATCCTAATCCTGGGGTCTGTGGAAATGTTACCTTACGTGGCAAAGGGCACTTTGCAGATGAATTTAGGATCATCCCAGGTTATCGAGGTGAACCCAGTGCGATTGTGAGTGTCCTTATAAGTGAAAGAGGGAGACTGTGTGGTTGGAGAAGGAGGTGTAATGATGGAAGCAGATACTGGAGTGATGTGATCAAGGACATTAGCAGAGAAATGTGGTCCTTCCTGGAGCTGGAGACAGAATCTTCCCCACATCATGGTGGGGCCCTGCTGACACCTCGATTTTAGCTTCACAACACCTATTTTTTGACTTCTGGTCTCCTGATCTATAAAATAACAAACCTGTGTTGTAAGTTTCTAAATTTGTGGTACTTTATAATAGGAGCAGCAGTAGGGGACTAAGACAGACAACTCTGAGTAGTCTGGTGAAGCATATGAATCTCTTCATGGGTTTGCAATAGAGTAATATACATGCCTCTGTATTCATGTGTTAATTCCCAGGACAAGCCACTTGAAATAGAGACAAGTTCAAGTTCAATGTCATCTTTTTCACGTTTATCAGTGTGAAAGCTTACTACTTGTGGACCATGAACCAGTTACGTTTCACAAATTGGTCTGTCTTACAGAGGGTTAAGAATGGAAATTTGAACCATCTGATTCTGTGAAACTTTAACATTTGTTTTCATCTTCTTCCAACTTTTGTCAAAAAACTATTGTAGATGTGGAATCCTGGAAACCAGAGTCATTTTCTAAGCATCGGTTTGCACACATGGTTTCAGTATTAACTGAATAACTATGGGATGAGGAAGGAGCCACTGGTTGGTGAACAGGAAACTGGGTGCAGCCTGGAAGAGGTTTGTTATCTACCATGATTTCATATTATGAGCCCATTCTGAGATATCGGTGACAGCAAGAGTGTGATAGGAACACACCTGTGCTATTTGTGACACAATGACACGTACCACTAATACTTCTTTTTCCACACTGATAATTGAATGCCATCCTACATTTCACCTAAAGGCATATAGAATAATAAAGGGCTATTTATTTACAGTCCAAGTTCCTGGACTTTCTTCCCAAGTTGTGAATCACCAGAGCAGAAGCAGAGCCATGAGTAGTTTTGTAGACTGGAGCTTGTCATCTTCCTTCTTTTCACTCTGATTTTGAGGGGAAGGACTGCCTTTCTTATGGACACAAATCACATTAAAATACGCATAGCACATGGAGCACAGACGGATCTGTCTTCTGACGTCCTGCCAGCCCTGACAGTGGAGGTCTGACTGGACGTGGCTCTCTGTTCACCTTCTCTTTCTTTAATCACAATGCTGCTTTTCTTAGGGAAGCAGGTCATTCTTAGTTTATTCTTCGACGATGAGAAAATTGCATTCAGTGTCATAAGAAGGAAGTTAAATGGGAGGCAGAGAATGGAGTATTACACAGGAGGTTAGATCAGATCATTCGTGTGTTGATATTTGTTAATATGTCACATGGAAATTAAGGGGAAATGGTATTAAGGTATCTCTGATCATCTCAAGGGAAGTTGTAGAATCTATTTTAGCATCAATATCCAGATACCCCAAACCATCTGTTACTTAAAGAAATATTGTCCAATCAGAGAGTGGGTGGTATGAATGAAGAGATCTACAACTTCAGTTGTTCAGCCCACCTTAGCAAGTACATGGACGCCCTCCAGATACCCAGATGGGTACCCATGGATATGCAGAGTGAAATGCCCCAGCTTTAGAACTCAGTGAAACAAAATGGACTCATTTCCTGCAATCCTTTGCAGTTTAACGTTGCTCATTTTTCATTAAAAGAAAAACAACCCTCTTCTCTGTATAAAAATAGTGCTCTTATTTAACTCGCTGTCATGAAGACAAATGGAGCCAGTCAACGGGGTAGTAAAGCAGACCTCTGTTCAAAGGTAGTCAGTAAAAAGTCCAGCTATGTTGGCATTTTTCAGGGTTTGCATGAAAGCAAGAGAAATGATAACTTGCTGAAGCACAAACCAGGCAAAACAGATGTCCAAGTTCAAGAGAAAGTTGAATCTGGAAGCGAGGTCTGGGCTTTTCAAGATGACAAATAAAATTGCCCTGACTTCTGCTGTGATTGCAGTGGATTTCCATTACGCAGCCACAGGGCCCAAGGTGAATCTGATGAGGCTTTAGGAAGGGCCTAAGGTGTATGATGGCAAGTGGGGACCAATATTAGATTGACACTTAGATGCTGCTATTCAGAACAGAAGTCGCTCATCGAAGCAGACTTTGGATGCATGTTTAGGGTAAAAATGCATCAGAAAGAGCTGACTGAGACTTTGAGAAAACCAAGGTGAAGAATGTCTTATTTAAGACTGAAAAGAAGAAGTCTTATTCACCGTCAGGAGAAGATTCCACTCCAGATGACTGATTTTGGGCTCCTGATCTTAGATTTAGTAGGTTTTGGTCTTTCTCTCCTCTCTCACTCACCAGCCACACTTGTTTATAGCTATCTGTGCACTTGTGTGTGTGCTGATGCTCGAGGAAGGAAATGTGGATTCATGAACATGAACTTCGGAGTAACCAGAGCTCCTGGGTGTACAAAGGACCTGTCTCACTACTGGTCGGCCAGGGTTTCACAGCTGTTCTCTACCTACCAGAGCTCTGGTGGAGGCCGCAAGGCCAATGAGGAGGAAATGGCAACCCACTCCAGTATTCGTGCCTGGAGAATCCCACGGGCAGAGGAGCCTGTTGGGCTACAGTCCATGTCGTTGCAGAGTCGGACATGACTGGGTCACTAACACACACACAGGGTCAATCACAGAGCTGTGTGTGTCCCAGGCCGAGTCCTCAAGGAGGCATTCGGAACTCAGAGCCCAGACACCCCTTGACCTTCACACTCGCAACTGATGGCCATGTCACAGCAACTCTGATGGTGACACGGGCTCGGGGCTCACAGTCACCACACATGTCCTGCCTGTGCACACCCACGCTGTGCCCCACAGGTCTCAGACGCAATGACAGCTCTGCGGGCGGGGTCTGGGGCTTGGGAGGACCTGTGATCAGGCTCCAGTAGAAGGACAAGAAAGATGCTGGGGTTTCTTGGTTAAAGAGAAGAAAGCAGTGATTTTCATTTTGGTGTGTCTCTTTGACTAGGCAGTGTCAACATGAGTGCTTCTAGCTGGTTATGTTAAAACGTCCAGGTTTGTCCCTATTGCTGCTTGTGAGACTTTCCTGTGATTTCTTGGGTCTCTTCAATGAGGAATTGAATGTTTAATGCTGTCTTTTAAGATCGTGTTTAAGTACTTAATATTCAGCAGCTAAGCAGTGAACATCTATGACGGGTAAAATCCTGAGCATAAAATTATGGACTCCGTGATGAATACATGTCCTACCCTCAAGGAGTCTGAGTTGAAGTTGGGGCTGTAACTCAACAATTTCACCCCGCTTCACCCCATGAGACTTTGGAGGGTTCGTTTTTAAAGGAGAAGGGAACTCATATTCACTGAATTTGGATTCACTGTACCACCTCATCCTTGAATGAATCTAACAGATTTTTCAACAGTAGCAGGGTTGACTCTTCACTGCTTTATAAATGGAAGTCAGTCAAACTACTTAACCTTCCTGAGTACCAGACTCCCCATCTAATAAATCAGTGAAGTTAATAATATCTGCTGAACATGGTGAAAATGAAATAAAGTGTTAGATCTCAGTACCTTTCCTCTCCTACATTCTCCCTATTTTATATCAACTTTAATTAAGGTCCTTGTCCATGCTTCCCATGTGGCCTCTCAAGAACAGAACTCCTGTGATGCAGTGTCATTGGCAACACTGCAGAAAATCCAGTGGGAATAAAAGCTCGTGATGAGTGGTCAGGTCTTTCCTTCCTCCATCAGTGCTCTGGGACACACAGCTCCTGATGTACCAGGTGTGAGCTGGTTTACCTGGTAGTTCTGGGCTACTGTCCACAGGGGTGTTTAATGTCTTGGAGTGGGTGGTCCATCAGCCTGTGGGAACAGGCACCTCCTTTTCATCTGCTTTCCAAAATGAAAGTTAAATTCTCTTCCTCTCTTCCCCTTTAGATAGCCAGGAATGTTTATTTCACCAATAACAGAGCCAATAATCAGGGTTCAAGAGCAGCCATGTCAAAGCTCCCAGAATTAGAAGGGAAAGAAGATCCTAGAACGTTCAGAGGAGGCTTCTAGCTGTCTGGAACCAACTTCTTAGACCTGAGGGAGGAAGATTCCATGTCAGCCACATTTGGTGTTAGAATTTATTACTGATCTGTGTGTTCAGTAAAATTGATGTCAAAAAGCACATTTCAGTGCTTTCCTGAGAGAATGCATGTCTGTGATTAAAACCCCCCACTGTAGACTTAGCTTCCTCAACCCTGCTGCTGCTCCTGACAATACCGGCTTCTGTTCACTACCTTCAGATCTTGTGATGCCCTCTGTCTCTTTAAATAATAGGTGTTTTCTTGTATGTACTGCTTCAGTACCTGTAATGCCATCTTTAATACCCACCTCACACATGGGAGCGTTTCTCTTGTTACCCTGACGCTCGCCTCTTCTCTCGCCCTTTCGCCTCTTTCATCTGTGCTCTTACTTTCTGATTCTTTGGGTCGAGCTCAGGTATTACAGGGAGGTAGACATTTGCTTCTTTGACTGTCTGCCTCTTGTTTCTCACATTTTGCTGTGTGCACAGCAGTGATTCTTCAGTTTGCAGTTTCTAGCATGCAAGCCCTGGAAAATTCTGGTTCTGTGTCTTTGGGCTGAGCATGGGAATTTGCCCGTTTACCAGGCACCGAAGACAATTCTGGGCAGGTGGTGCTCAGAGCACACTGCACAAAACAGCAATTCTTCCCCCGGGTGATGTAGAGTCACACACCTTTTGGCCCAAGATGGCAGATGCCGTTCCAACTCTGAGCCACCTGCATCCTGAATCTTCTTGTTGTTGTTCTGTTACTAAGTTGTGTCTGACTCTGCAGCCCCATGGGCTGCAGCACACCAGGCTTCCCTGTCCATCACCAGCTCCCTGAGCTTGCTCAACTCATGTCCATTGAGTCGGTGATGCCATCCAACCATCCCATCCTCTGTCGTCCCCTTCTCCTGCCTTCAGTGTTTCCTAGCACCAGGGTCTTTTCCAATGTGTTGATTCTTTGCATCATGTGGCCAAAGTATTGTAGCTTCCTGAATCTAGTGGATCTCAAATCTAGTGGAATGCACTACAGACCACACACACTCATGCAGCTCTGGAGTTGCTGGAAATAACTGGAATTTCGGAGATGGAATCCAGGAGATCAATGTATAATGATGAGTAACTACACCCCTCTTGTACAAGCTTATGCCTTGGGCTGACAGAAAGCCCCAAGTTGTCATACACCTAAAGGAGATCTTTCAGTGAGAACCAACTGCTTTAAGGAGTGTTCCCTGAGTCTTTGCAGGGATACCTGGGGCTGTTACACAAGAAATTTCTGTCTCTAAAATAGAAATTGGGTGTTGTTTCCCTTCAGCAGAAGCGATGAGCGAGCTGGCCCATGGTCTTTTAGTTTCATGTTTCTAATATACCAGGAAAGAGGCTACAGGGATTTCCCTTTAGTTCTGATGTCGTAGCAGAAGCTTTAGATGTCCATCCAACTCTGCTCTTGGATGGTGAGGGGCACACACTGTTGGAAACCTTGCTTCCTTTGCATATAAGTTCAGTGATGAATCACAGGATGTGACAGATGTGTCCCCATTGCGGTAGAGTCAAGAGAGCAGAGCCCCTCTGAACGCCATGAATTTAGCATCTTCCCGAATTGCAAAGATAAATTTCAAAGTGAAGGTCCAGGAGAGGGCGCTGCAGGATCAGAGAACACCAAGCGGTCCGCGGAGCACAGGCGTGGGTGGGGGATATTAGCCGCGTGTCTAGGGCTCTAAGGCAAGAGGCTAGTCCTCCTAGGGTGGGCAGAGCAGAGATGTCCTTGTGGATCAGGCACCGGGGGTGGGCGAGCCTGCAAGAGGGTGATCCTTGTGGACCATAAGTGAGTCCTCAAGGGGAGAGAGCTGCTCTCAAGTCCTTTTAAACTCTGTTCTGGAGAACTCTGCAGCGGGGATGGGCTCCTGGATTTCCAGCGGAGCTATCGTCCTCAGCCTGGCCTGCAGTCCACACGAACCATCTCAGGACAGGAGTTAGCTGTCCGTGGGAGCTAACAGTCACACCCCCACCTGCGTGGGGAAACCGGCCCGACGACACTTGTTCTGCCCTTGACCTTTCTTACTTCCAAACCTGCCCAAATCAGAGGAGCAGAGGCAAGGGGTGGGGAACTAGGACAGAAGTTGAATATAACCCGGCGAGAGCCTCCCAAGCTTGTCTCGCCTAGGAGAGGCAAGAGATTCAACTTTAAGTAAAAGTCAGGCTCTCAGAAAACTGCACCAGGCTGGATCTATTAGTATTTATGACTGTTCTTATGCTTGAAAGTGAATGGAGGTAATCTTACTATTTAACAGTAATTGAAGAGGTTATTGACTTTCTCAGAGATTTCAGGCAGTGTTAGGTAAAGACCTAGGTTCACAGAGGGAATTTACAAGTTAGCACTGCTCAGAGACGTTAATATCTGATGGAGCCATATGATTCTTAATGTTCAGCTTAGCAGTTACCTGCCTTGGTTAAAAAAAGAAAATAAAATAGCCTATAGTAGGTAAAACCAGCTTATTTTTTTGGTTTGGTGGTTATATGAATGTAAGCATTCTTTCAAAACAAACATTTTATTGAAGTGTAGTTGATTTGCAATATTATGTTAGTTTCTGGGGTATGGCAAAATGATTGAGTTATATGTTTGTATCTCTTATTTTCAGTATAGGTTATTACAAGATATTGAATATAGTTTCTTATGCTCCACAGCAGGTCCTTGATGTTTATCTACTTTATATAGTGTGTGTATGCTAATCCCAAGCTCCCAGTTTACCCCTCTCCCTCTGTCCCGTTTGATAACCTTATGTTTGTTTTCTGTGTCTGTGAGTCTCCTTCTGTTTTGTAAGTAAGTTCATTTATATCTTTTTTTTTAGATTCTACATCTGAATGATGTCATATGATAGCTGTCTTTCTCTGTGTGACTGACTTCACTTAGTATGATAATCTCTCTGTTCATCTATGTTGCTGCGAGTGTCATTATTTCATTCTTTTTTATGGCTGAATAGTATTTTATGTGTGTGAGTGTTTTTTATAAGTATGTATATATATATATGAATGACATCTTCTTTGTAAATAGTGCTGCATTGAGCATTGAGGTGCATGCATCTTTTTGAGTTAGTTCCTTCTTTTCTGGACGCATGCTCGCGCGTGGGACTGCTAAGTTACGGGAAATCTATCTTTAATTGTTTAGGAGCCTCCACACTGCTCTCTGTAGTGGCTGCACTAATTCATGTTCTCACCAACAGTGTGGGGAGTCCCTTTTTCTCCACACCCTCTTCAGCATTTATTGTTTGTGGACTTTTTGATGGTGCCCACTCTGACCTGTGTGAGGTGTTACCTCATTACGGTTTTGATTTGCATTTCTCTAATAATTAGTGATGTTGAGCATCTTTTCATGTGCCTCTTGGTCATTGTATGTTTTCTTTGGAAAAATGTCTATTTAGGTTTTTTGTCTGTTTTTGATGGGGTTGTTTGTTTTTTTGATATATGACAAGGAGAAGAAAGGGCTTTGTATTTGGAAGATTTTGCTGATGTAAGTAAATGCAGTGTGTGTATTTTAGAAGTATAAGGCAAAATTGAGTTTTGTTGCAGAAGAAAAGCTTGCTCAATGTACTGGGGCTGCTCCCATGCCTTCAGTCACTTCTATGCAACTTTCAGAAAGTGACCTGAGCCTCCTTTGGGGCTTTGCTAGGGCTGTAGTTAAGCCTGTGACATGAAACTTTTACTGCTTTGGGGATTTCAAAGAGTCTAATGTTCTGTTGTCTTCAGCTTTCCCCAGCCTGTAAAATTCATGCAACTTAGTTGAAATGTCTGTTTTCTACTCATGTAGAAAATGAAGAAAATTAAATCACAGGGTAATGCCATCAATCTAAATTATTTAAATGCCAGTCCCTTTTTGCTTGAAATTATAAACTTCTATATACTGGTGAATCCCTTAATATAGAGTTGGAAAGGATATGGGTTATTCAAAACAGCATAAAAATCTTATATTTAAAAATATAACTCAAAAGAATCTGGCATATGACTTTAAAATAACCCTTATCTCTATCCTTGGAAACCACAATCTTCCAAATACTCTTTGGGAAAAGATCGACTCTTACTTATGTCATTATAATACTTTTTATTAAGCATTATATTTTGGAATACAAAGCAATGCTGAAAATGAAGTGTGTTATTGAATTGACATTGTACAGTTTTCATGAGCATGGAGCATTGGTTTCTATCCTTGCACCATGTAATCTCTCCAGCAGCAGATCAGGAGTGACCCACTGAGATAGATCTTGTTTTTCTAGTGGTTCCCTGAGTCCCGTGTAGAAATGAATATAAGATACTGGCTGAGCCTCCTGTGGTGTCGGCCCAGATCAGGGAGCCTACTAGGCTCCTGTCCTAAAACATAAACCCAAACTACCCTATTTCAGCCTGTTGAAAAATGTCCTATGGGCATACGTATGGCTGATTCCTATTGATATATAGCAGAAACCAACACAATATTGTAAAGCAATTATCCTTTAAAATAAATAAATTTTTAAAAAGGAAAAAATGCCCCATTTGAAGGAAGCAATATTAGAAGTAATAATAATGCCAGCAATAACCAACAATGACTTCTTGGCAGGCTTGAAGCTGTGTCCTTGAGTTAGACTCTGTGGCTGTAAAGCAGCGTATTTGGCATCAGCTTGTCCTTTGTAGATGCCCTCCTTGCACTGCGGTGTCATGGGCTGTTTGCAGGTTTATGGAGGCCGCAGCAAGCAAGAAGCTTATGACATTTGCCCCTTCATTGATTCTGACACCACCTATTACATTATTTAATGTGCCCTATATAAATCTGCACATGAGACAGTCTTTTGGACTTAGTTCCAGGAAGGAAAAAAAAAAAGTCTTCCCTGAGGAACTTATTAAACTTCTTTCTGATCCTGGGAACTTACTATGATTCACCTGCTTACATTTTATTTTTGTGGTTCTGAAGTACTATCACAATTTGTTAACCTTTTAAACCTGCATTTTGTATATTGTTTTGCGTTATTTTTTAGATGGGATAGAAGATAACAAATTGAACAAATCAATAATCCTCTGTGATTTGCCCTTTTTTGGGTAGTCTTAGAAAACTACCATTTAAGAATGTTCTAGTTGCCAAGTTCTAAAAGTATAACATAAAAAAATCCTTCTTTTAACACAGTGATAACATTACTTATTTTGTAATGCTATTGTGGTGATCACAGAGATAACTTATGTAAAACACTTAGAACCTGAAACAACCTCCCCACTTGAAAACAATGGTTGAATGTATCTTTAATTCATTTATACTCCATATGGCACATAACAATGCACCTTGCTCAAAGAGCATGTTTATTTTGGTTACTTATTGCAGGATTGCTGTTCTTTTGTGTATTATATAAAAAATCAGGCCTCCCATATGCAGTTAAGTATACATCTTCACAGTAAAAATAGTCAATGGTTCATTTTCAAATTTTTAAAAATATAATCTGCTGACTCATTCATATTTTTAGATGATTTTTCCTTCTTTCAAAGAAGCACCAAAGAGCATCTAGTCTTTGCTTGGGCTTCCCTGGTAGCTCAGCTGGTAAAGAATCTGCCTGCAGTGGAGGAGACCCTGGTTCAATTCCTGGGTCAGGAAGAGCCCCTGGAGAAGGGATGGGCTACACTTTCCAGTATTCTTGGGCTTTCCTGCTGGCTCAGATGGTAAAGAATCCACTTGCAATGCAGGAAACTTGGGTTCAATTCCTGGGTTGGGAAGATCCCCTGGAAGAGGACATGGCAACTCATTCCAGTATTCTTGACTGGAGTATCCCCATGGACAGAGGAGCCTGGTGGGCTACAGTCCATGCGGTCACAAGAGTTGGACACCACTGAGTGACAGCACACAGCACAGTCTTTGTTTATATGATACGGTATTTTCTTCTTTCATAATCAATTGCATTTTTGTTAACATTTTGAAAGCAATTTTTACTTTGGTTTCTAAGTTCTTTTATTGCTACGATCCTTCACCTATCTCTTAAAAGAACTTCAAAGAGCATAGAAGGCTACTATCTCAATTGAGTAATGGAGCACACATAACTGCTATCAGATTATTACTGAAATAGTTTCTGAGACAACTATTTTATGGAAAGGTAATTTAAGTAACCATATGTTTGTGAAATATTGGGTTAGCCAGACAGATCATTTGCATTTTTAGTAACATATTACAGATGTTAGATATTAGAATATCTGATACCAATATATAACATCAGTATTAGGATGAAAGCTTCCATAGTTAAAATTGTCTTTTATAAAAATAATAATTCTTATTTTTCAAGTCCGTTGATGAAATACATACTTCCTGGAAATAGTTTACTTATTATAAAGATAAATTTCATTATTAAGGAAAATTAAATACCATGTGGATTTAATATCTGCCTCAGATATTAAACCTGGACTGGTTTACCAGTGAGTTCTTAAGCACATACTTCTGTATGTTAACTGTTATAGTTTACTGTTCTTTCATGGTTTCTTTGAGTTCTTAGAAGCTTGGTGACCCTATGTATCAACCAGTTGAAATAAATAGCATTTATTATACTGACCACTAGACTTATGTAGTATCTAAGGCTTAGATTCTAAGCTGTCACCAGGTACTTTTATCAGTTTTAGCAATCATGAAAAATTGAGAAACAGTGAACAGTTTTCCTGCCTTCCTGTTTCAATCTTTCTTCCCTCCTTTCTTACAAGATAGAAGCCTCTGGGTTAGTTTGTTATTTTTTGATAACTTACGTACAGACAAAGTAAATGCTGCCTTCCAATCTCCATTTCCAGCTAGGTTACTGGTTACTTTTTAAAAAAAATTTCTCTGGAATGGTGTGTGTCTCTGTGTGTGTTACTTGCTCAGTCATGTCTGACTCTTTGTGACCACATAGACTGTAGCCCACCAGGCTCCTCTGTCCATGGGATTCTCCAGGCAAAAATACTGGAGTGGATTGCATTCCCTTCTCCAAGTGATTGTCCGAACCCAGGGATCAAACCCTGGGTCTTCTGCATTGCAGGCAGATTCTTTACTATTCCAACCACCAGGAAGCCCGATGTCTGTCTATGTTTGTAAAATCAACAAAGTATTTATTTCTCCCGAGTATCCATTTGGTGAGAATAGCTGAGAATATTCATTTAGCTGAGAATAATTGAGAATATTCATTTACCTGAGAAATCTGTATGCAGGTCAAGACATCCCCAGGAAAAAGAAATGCAAAAAGGCAAAATGGTTGTCTGAGGAGGCCTTACAAATAGCTGAGAAAAGAAGAGAAGCTAAAGGCAAAGGAGAAAAGGACAGATATACCCATCTGAATGCAGAGTTCCAAAGAATAGCAAGGAGAGACAAGAAAGCCTTCCTCAGTGATCAATGCAAAGAAATAGATGAGAACAATAGAATGGGAAAGACTAGGGATTGCTTCAAGAAAATTAGAGATTCCAAGGCAACATTTCATGTAAAGATGGGCTCAATAAAGGACAGAAATGGTATGGACCTAACAGAAGCAGAAGATATTAAGAAGAGGTGCAAGAATGCACAGAACTATACAAAAAACATCTTCATGACCCAGATAACCACAATGGTGTGATCACTCACCTAGAGCCAGACATCCTGGAATGCTAAGTCAAGTGGGCCTTAGGAAGCATCACTATGAATAAAGCTAGTGGAAGTGATGGAATTCCAGTTGAGCTATTTCAAATCTTAAACAATGGTGCTGTGAAAGTGTTGCACTCAATATGCCAGCAAATTTGGAAAGCTCAGCAGTGGCCACAGGACTGGAAAAGGTCGGTTTTCATTCCAATCCCAAACAATGTTCAAACTACTGCAAAATTGCACTCATCTCACACTCTGGCAAAGTAATGTTCAAAATTCTTCAAGCCAGTCTTCAACAGTACATGAACCAAGAACTTCCAGATGTTCAAGCTGGATGTAGAAAAGGCAGAGGAACAAGAGATCAAATTACCAATATCTGTTTGATCATAGAAAAAGCAAGAGAGTTCCAGAAAAGTATCTACTTCTGCTTTATTTACTATGCCAAAGCCTTTGACTGTGTGGATCACAACAAATTGTGGAAAGTTCTTCAGTTCAGTTCAGTCATGATTTTGGAGCCCAAGAAAATAAAGTCTGTCACTGTTTCCACTGTTTCCCCATCTCCTTACCATGAAGTTTTGGGACTGGATGCCATGATCTTAGTTTTCTGAATGTTGAGTTTTAAACCAACTTTCTCCAAGAGATGGGAATACCAGACCACCTGACCTGCCTCCTGACAAATCTGTATGTATGTCAAGAAACAACAGTTAGAACTGGACAAGGAACAAATGGTTGGTTCCAAATTGGGAAAGGAGTATGTCAAGGCTGTATATTGTCATCCTGGTTATTTAACTTCTATGCGGAGTACATCTTTCGAAATGCTGGGCACAATGAAGCACAGACTGGAATCAAGATTATCAGGAGAAATATCAATAACCTCAGATACACAAATGACACCACCCTTATGGCAGAAAGCAAAAAACAACTAAAGAGCCTCTTGATGCAAATGAAAGAGGAGAGTGAAAAAGCTGGCTTGAAACTCAACATTCAAAAGACTAAGGATCATGGCATCTGGTCCCATCACTTCATGGCAAATAGATGGGGAAACAATAGAAACAGTGACAGACTTTATTTTCTTGGGCTCCAAAATCACTGCAGATGGTGACTGCAGCCATGAAATTAAAAGATGCTTAGTCCTTGGAAGAAAAGTTATGACCAACCTAGACAGCATATTAAAAAGAAGAGACATCACTTTGTCAACAAAGGTCCGTCTAGTTGAGGCTATGGTTTTTCCAGTGGTCATGTATGGATGTGAGAGTTGGAGTATAAAGAGTGCTGAGCGCTAAAGAATTGATGCTTTTGAACTGTGGTGCTGCAGAAGACTCTTGAGAGTCCCTCAGGCTGCAAGGAGATAAATTCAGTCAATCCTACAGGAAACAGTCCTGAAAATTCACTGGAAGGACTGATGCTGAAGCTGAAGCTCCAATACTTTGGCAATCTGGTGGGAAGAACTGACTCATTAGAAAAGACCCTGATGCTGGGAAAGACTGAAGGCAGGAGGAGAAGGGTACGGCAGAGGATGAAATGGTTGATGGCATCACTGACTCAATGGGCATGAGTTTGAGCAACCTCTGGGAGTTGGTGATGGATAAGGAAGCCTGGCATTCTGCAGTCCATGGCGTCGCAAAAGGTTGGACCTGACTGAGTGACCGAACTGAACTGATTCATTTAGCTATACTGATTTTCTTTATCCATCTATCATGGCCAAGTTCAAGATTAAATTCTAGATTCCACCCCCGCAAAACTGATAATCCAGAAAGAACTTGTTCTGCTGCTGTTTATTTTTTAAACCCAAATGGTGACAAATGGATTAAGACATTCTTCAATTAAGGATCAGAAGCTTTGACAAAGCCAGGACTTTGTTACAAAGTTCAAGTTGGTGGTGGGAGAGTTAGGGCCTGCCATCTTGGGCTCTGTTTTGAGCAAGTCTTGGTGAAGGGAAGCATGCCAATTCAGAGTATGAATGTATTCTTTAAAACAACATTGACTGAGCCCCTTTAAAAGCTAGGTGTTTTCTTCCACTGAGGGTAAATAAGTGAATATATTCTTGTCTCCATAGATGTGACAAAGGCGTTCTAGGTTTGGTATCATTTTTGATACTGTGTTTCAACATGTATTTGATTTTTCTAACACATAAGATATCACATTGCCAAGAAATTCCTTTTCTAAGAACTTGGATAAGGACTAATTTTTAAAAGAGAAAATAATATGTATTTTATTTTTGCCAATTTTAATTAGAATGGTAGAAAAATTAGATTTGAAGATTTATTTATTTATTTAGGTAGTATGATAAATGGCTTTTTAACACACCTGATATGTATCTTTATGTGTAAAATATGTAGTTTAAAAAGCAGTTTTTAAAATACTCATTTTATTCATTCTACAATGATAAAACTGACCAAGGGGTGCTATTTTAAAAATGTTATTAACTTTTCTAACATTTTTTAGAGGTTATGAGAACTAAGGGCAAGGGAGTCTTACAGCATCTCCAATATTTGTAAAGATAAAACAAGTCAAAACAACAACAGAAACCCAACCTCTGACACTGCATTCATAAAGGAGGCCCTTAGATATGGGAGCTCTTGTTTCCCCAAAGAGAAAGTGCCACATCATCTGGAGCAGTTTCATATTTCCATGATCACACTGCTCTGGTGCCTTTCTTGTCATGATTTTCACCAAAATGGTAAAGCTTAACAAAGACGATTATACCTTCATCCTGTATGCAGTTTATTGCCATATCTTTAAAAGATTAACACAGGGAGCAATCGCAATATCCTTAATTTTTAACTTAGAGACTTAATGAAGGAAGGAAATTTGCTGAGTGGTAGATAGCGTGCAGGCGCGTGTACACACACACACATACCTCAATGACTTGTTGAAAAAAATGTGATGTGCCGGGGCCACTGTGCCTGATGAAAGAGAAGAAGGGAAGAATGTGGTAGAAGCTGGAGGATTCCCAGGAGTAGTGAGGTTTCTAGTTTAGGTCAGTGGCTCAGGAGGACAGCTGCGAAGTGGACAGAGTCCCGGGAGCAGCCGGAAGCCTGGAGGGCTGCCCTGGTAGCCGAGGAGCCACCTTGATGTCCAGAATGTGTCTGCTGGCTGTGTCATCCTAATTTGCTCTGGTTAAAAACTCTTATCTCAGCGTGCCTGGGCTTGTTTGCCATTAAGTAAACATACTCTTGATTTTAAAATGGGATTAATTTTTACAGTAAATTCAATTTATTCAAATTTAAAGTCAACTTTACTTGAAAGGGCTTCCTTGATAGCTCAGTTGGTAAAGAATCTGCCTGCAGTGCTGGAGACCTGGGTCCGATCCTGGGTTGAGAAGATCCCCTGGAGAAGGGAATAGCTATCCACTCCAATGTTCCTGCCCGGAGAATTCTATGGACTGTATAGTCCATGGGGTCACAGAGAGTCAGACACAACTGAGCAACTTTTGCTCTCATTTTCACTTACTTGAAAACTGTAAAGAAAATTGGCATCATTATTAAGCAAAGCCATGTGAAATACGTTTGGTTTGCGTGTATGTTCTAGGGCGGGATAAGAAATTTAAGTGATTTTACAGGTACTTAAGTGGATCAAGGCCCTTTGTGTATTTTGCTTTGTTTCTTTTTCTCCCCTGATTTTTGATGCTTAAAAATTCTCAATAGTATAAAGGAAAGCTGATGCCGTTTTGGTGACTAAGCGTCGTCCATGAATCTAAGGAAATGTTCAGCACTTTATAGCCAGGAAAATAGATTCTGTGTCTTGACCTTTTAGTGAAACTTTTTTCAGAATGTATTACCTTGCAAAGTACACAGGGCATGGGACCAGCCTGTGACCTTTTGTTAGCATGTCGTTTTGAGAAATGGGAAAAAGGCACGGCATAGATCAGGAATTTTATTACCAAGAAGATGAGTTACCTTCAAGTTCCGCCTTTCTTGGGGAGACAGCTAGCCATGCAGTTTCTGGAGCAGAGGAGAAGGCTGGGCCCAATTCCTGCAGTGTCATCCCAAGGCCTCCATGTAAAGTGAGATGCAATCAGATCGCAGAGGGTGAAGGTGGAGACTCTGGGAGGAGACCTTTGGCGAGTTGCTTTCGGAACATCCTCGGAGGTGGTTGTTATTAGTTCACCTCTTCTTGCTGCTCGAGCAGACTCCATTGACTCTATGTGACAAGTCCCTGGTGGATTAAGGGCTGAGATTGGGGTGGAAGTGAGCTTGGTGGCGATGCGGTGCAGTCACATGGGCACAAGGCCGTGACGCCCAGGGGATCTGTACCCACAGCTGGTCCTGTGGGTGCCACCTTCAAAATATGTAGAATCCACTGGTGTCTCAGCTCACCATGGCCCCCACTGTCACCAGGAACAAGCCTCAGCCCCCGGACACTTTGATAATGGCAAAGCCCTTACCTGTCTGTCACCTGCTCCTGCCTTTGCCACCCGGCCCTTCCCCACCCCCCAACAGTGAGAGAATACCACTAATGCAAAGTCAGATGATGCCATTTCTCTGCTCATACCCTGCCCCTGCTCCCAGGAGACTCAGCATAAAAGCCAGTCCCACTGGGACCTACACAGCCCACAGGCTCTGGCCATGGTGGTCCTTGACCTCACTGGCCACCGCCTCCCCCGCACACCTGCTCCGGTTATGCCGGCTCCCCCCAGCTTGTTCTCTCTAGAAACTTCGCTCTGCCTTTATCTCTGGCTGCATCCACCACCATGGGTTTGCATGTTCCCTGCCCAGTGAGACCTTTCCTAACTGCCTACACAGAGGGGTGGCGTGGTTCTCTCGACACCCCGCTTCTCCCCACTGACACCCACAATTCACATGCTCATTTGTGTCTGTCTGTTCCCCCACTGCACCGTGTGCCCCTCAGAGCTTTGCTTCCTCAGCACTTGGGACACTGCACGGAAGTAGCTCAGTGACTCTTGAGTGAATAAATGAATATGAAAACCAGCAAAATGATCTCATTTGAACAAATGCTTATTAAGGAGTTATCATGTTTAAAGCACCTCGCTGAGTACCTGGAGGACAGAATGCTCCTCAGACTCAGAGTGGCCAGGACTCAGCACCATCCAGTTAGCAGACAACTGACATGTTTTCTACAGCAGGCGTGGGACAAGCCATGATGGGGTACCTTCTGCTTTTGTGGGGAAGACCAACCATGTAATGAATAACAGGAAAATACTTTTTTATGTGAAGGGATACTGTTCAAATAATTTCTTCCAGTTTTATTAAGACATAATCAACATACAGTGCTGTGTACATTTAAGGAATACAGAAAATGACTTACACTTATAATAAATAATTATTGCAAGTTTAGTTAATGTCCATTATCTTATAGACAACAAAAAGGAAAGGAAAAAATTGTTGTTATCCTTGTGATGAGAACTCTTGGAATCTATTTTCTTAACATTTTTCAAACATACAGCAGTGTTGGCTGCAGTCATCATGTTGTCTATTGCATCCTCAGTATTTGTTTATAACAGGAAGTGTGTACCTTTTGACCATGTTCGTGCAATCAGTTCCCGGTTCCCCATCCCCTGCCTCTGGTAGCCATGTATCTGATCTTTTTCCCTATGACTTTGGTTTTTTTTTTCCCCACATATAAGGGACATCATACAGGATTTGTCTTCTCTGATACTTAGCATAATACCCCCAGGTCCATGCATGCTGTCGCATATGACAGGATTTTCTTCTTTGTTGTGGCTGAATAACATTGAACATACATGTGTGTACAATGTTGCACAGTGAATGCATAGACACACATATCATTGTATTTATGTACATCTCGGCATCTTTATTCACTCACCCGTCTATGTTTCCATGCCTTGGCTATTGTGAGCAATGCCGCTATGCACACAGGGGATTCAGGTCTCCCTTTGGCATGGTGTTTGTGTTTTCTTTGGATATGTTTCCATCAGTGAAATTGCTGGATTACATGGTAGTTCAATTTTTTTTTAAAATTTTTTAATGAATTTTTTTTTTGATTTCTTTTTTTTAATTACTTTACATTATTGTATTGGTTTTGCCATGCATTGACATTAAAATTCTTTTAAATTGCATTGGATTTTTTTTTATTGGAGGCTAATTATTTTACAATATTATATTGGTTGGTTTTGCCATACATTGACGTGAATGCACCCCGGGTGTACATGAGTTCCCCCTCCTGAACCCCCCTCCCACCTCCGCCCTCCCCTTATCCTCCCTCTGGGTCATCCCCGCATACCAGCCCCGAGCATCCTGTAACATGCATCGACCCTGAACTGGCGATTCGTTTCACATATGATAATATACATGTTTCAATGCCATTCTCCCAAACCATCCCACCCTCACACTCTCCCACAGAGTCCCAAAGACTGTTCTATCTGTGTCTCTTTTGTTGTCTCATATACAGGGTTTTCATTTGCATCTTTCTAAATTCCATATATATGTGTTAGTATGTTGTATTGGTGTTTTTCTTTCTGGCTTACTTCACTCTGTATAATAGGCTCTAGTTTCATCCACCTCATTAGAACTGATTCAAATGCATTCTTTTTAATGGCTGAGTAATACTCCATTGTGTATATGTACCACAGCTTTCTTATCCATTCGTCTGTGGATGGACATCTAGGTTGCTTCCATGTCCTGGCTACTATAAACAGTGCTGCGATGAACATTGGAGTACATGTGTCTCTTTCATTTCTGGGTTCCTCGGTGTGTATGCCCAGGAGTGCGATTGCTGGATCATATGGCAGTTCTATTTCCAGTTTTTTGAGGAATCTCCACACTGTGGCTGTACTAGTTTGCATTCCCACCATCAGTGTAAGAGGGTTCCCTTCTCTCCACATCCTCTCCAGCATTTATTGCATGTAGACTTTTGGATAGCAGCCATTCTGACTGGTGTGAAATGGTATCTCATTGTGGTTTTGATTTGCATTTCTCTGATTATGAGGGATGTTGAGCATCTTTTCATGTGTTTGTTAGCCATCTTTATGTCTTTTTTGGAGAAATGTCTGTTTAGTTCTTTGGCCCAGTTTTAATTGGGTCATTTATTTTTCTGGAATTGAGCTGCAGGAGCTGCTTGTATATTTTGGAGATTAATCCTTTATCAGTTGCTTCATTTGTTATTATTTTCTCCCATTCTGAAGGCTGTCTTTTCACCTCGCTTATAGTTTCCTTTGCTGTGCAGAAGCTTTTGATTTTAATTAGGTCCCATTTGTTTATTTTTCTTTTATTTCCAATATTCTGGGAGGTGGGTCTTGGAGGATCCTGCTGTGATTTATGTCAGAGAGTGTTTTGCCTATGTTCTCCTCTAGGAGTTTTATAGTTTCTGGTCTTACATTTAGCTCTCTAATCCATTTTGAGTTTATTTTGGTGTATAGTGTTAGGAAGTGTTCTAGTTTCATTCTTTTACAAGTGGCTGACCAGTTTTCCCAGCACCACTTGTTAAAGAGACTGTCTTTTCTCCATTTTATATTCTTGCCTCCTTTGTTGAAGATAAGGTGTCCATAGGTGCGTGGATTTATCTCTGGGCTTTCTATTTTGTTCCATTGATCTATATTTCTGTCTTTATGCCAGTACCATACTGTCTTGATGACTGTGGCTTTGTAGTAGAGCCTGAAGTCCGGCAGGTTAATTCCTCCAGTTCCATTTTTCTTCCTCAAGATTGCTTTGGCTATTCGAGGTTTTTTGTATTTCTATACAAATTGTGAGATTATTTGTTCTGCTGCTGCTAAGTCACTTCAGTTGTGGCTGACTCTGTGCGACCCCGTAGACAGCATTCTGTGAAAAATATCGTTGGTAGCTTGATAGGGATTGCATTGAATGTATAAATTACTTTGGGTAGTATACTCATTTTTACAATATTTATTCTTCCAATCCATGAACACGGTATATTTCTCCATCTATTAGTGTCCTCTTTGATTACTTTCACTAGTGTTTTATAGTTTTCTATGTACAAGTCTTTTGTTTCCTTAGGTAGACATATTCCTAAGTATTTAATTCTTTTCATTGCAACAGTGAAAGGAATATTTTCCTTAATTTCTCTATTTTCTCATTATTAGTGTATAGGAATGCACGGTAGTTCAATTTTTAACGTTCTGAGGACCCTCCACTCTTTTCAATGGTGGCTGCGTCAGTTTGCACTACTATCAACAGAGCTAAAGTGCCCCTTTTCTCCACACCCTCTCCAACATCTGTCTCTCATGATTGTGATGATGGCCATTCCAGCAAGTGTGCTGTGATATCCCACTGTGGTTTTGATTTGTGTTTCTCTGAATGACTAGTGAAGATGAGCATCTTTTCATGTATCGATTTGCCCTTCATATACTTCTTTGGAAAAATATGTATTCAGGCCCTTTGTCTATTTTAAAATTGAATTGTATTATTATTTTGTTATTGAGTTGCTTGAATTATTTATATATTTTGAATTTACCCCATGATTAGAGGTATGGCTTGCCAGCATCTCCCCCCATTTTGTGGGCTTCTTCATTTTGTTGATCAGTTCTTTTGCTATGCAAAACTTTTTAGTTTGATGTAGCCTCATTTTGTTATTGTTTTTGTTGCTTGCACTTCAGGTGTCATGTCAAGAAAATCATTAGCCAGATCCATGTCAAAGAAATTTTGTTCTATGCTTTTTTCTGAGAGTTTGATGGTTTCCAGTCTTACATTTGGGTCTTTTAATCAATTTTGAGTTAATTTTTGTAATTGTGTAAGATATGGGTCTAGTTTCAGTGAATAATCCTTTAATTTGCTGCTGAATTCAGTTAGCTTGTATTTTATTGGGAATTTTTACATTAATATTCATCAGGGATACTGACCTTTAATTTTCTTTCTTTGTAATGTCCTTTCCTGGCATTGGTATCAGGGTAATATTGGCTTTATAAATAAGTTTTGTAGTGTTCCTTCCTTTTCAGTTTTTTGGAAGAGTTTGAGAAGGAATGGTGTTAATTCTTCTTTAAATATTTTTAAAAATTCACTAGTGAATCCAATTGGTCATAGGTTTTTCGGTTGTTGTTGGGAGATTGTTTGTTATTGATCCAAACTTCTCTTTTAGGTTGTACAGTTTCTTTTTTTTTTTTGTAATTAATTTATTTTTTATTGGAGGCAAATTATTTTACAATATTATATTGGTTGGTTTTGCCATACATTGATATGAATTTGCCCCGGGTTTACATAAGTTCCCCCTCCTGAACCCCCCTCCCACCTCCCTCCTCCCTTTATCCAAAAAATTGGAAATAGAACTGCCATATGATCCAGCAATCGCACTCCTGGGCATACACACCTAGGTTGTACAGTTTCTTGCTGTATATATTTATGGTTGCTTCTCATGATCCTTTATATTTCTGTGGTATCAGTTGTAATGCTTGTCTTTCATTTATAATTTTGTTGAATTGTGTCCTCTTTCTTTTTTTTTAACATGGTTAGTATATCCAAAAATTTTATATTTTGTATATCTTTTCAAAGAAGCAACTCAATCTTTTGTACTGTTTTCCTATTTTCTATTTATTTCTGCTCCAATCTTTGTTATTTCTCTCCTGCTAACTTTGAACTTAAGGTTTTCTTTTACTAGTTCATTGAGGTGCAGGGTTAGGTTGTTTATTTGGGGTCTTTCTTGTTTCTTATATGTTTATTGCTATTAACAATCACCTTAGAATTGTTTTTGGAGAAGGCAATGGCAAGCCACTCCAGGACTCTTGCCTAGAAAATGCCATGGATGGAGGAGCCTGGTAGGCTGCAGTCTGTGGGGTCGCTAAGGGTCAGACACGACTGAGCGACTTTACTTTCACTTTTCACTTTCACACATTGGAGAAGGAAATGGCAACTCACTCCAGTGTTCTTGCCTGGAGAATCCCAGGGAAGGGGGAGCCTGGTGGGCTTCTGTCTATGGGGTCACACAGAGTCGGACACGACTGAAGTGACTTAGCAGCAGCAGCAGCAGTAAAATTGTTTTTGCTGTGTCCTATCAATTTTTCTGTGTATGGCTTCCCTGGTGGCTGAGATGGTGAAGAATCCACCTGCAATGAGGGAGACCTGTGTTCAGTCCCTGGGTGGGGAAGATCCTCTGGAGGAGGCAATGGCAACCCACTCCAGTATTCTTGCCTGGAGAATAACAGGGACAGAGGAGCCTGGTGGGCTACAGTCCGTGGGGTTGTAAAGATCTGGACATGATGGAGCAACGCTTACTTTACTCACTTTGTCAATTTTTCCATGTCGTGTTTCTGTTTTCATTTGTCTCAAGAAACTTTTAAATTTCTTCTTTAATTTTGTTTAATCCATTTGTTCAGGAGAAGGTTGTTTAATTTCCATGTTTCTGTGAGTTTTACAGTTTTCCACTTGTTATTAATTTCTAGTTTCATTTCATTGTGGTCAGAAAGATATTTGGTACGCTTTCAATCTTCTTGAATTGTTAAGACTGGTTTTGTGACCAGACGTATGGACTATTTAGAAAATACAGCATATGTGCTTCAGATGAATTTTTATTCTGCTATTTTCAGATAGAATATTTTGCATATGTCTGTTTGGTACATAGGGTCTACAAGGTCAATCAAATCTACTGTTTGCTTATTGATTGTCTCTGGATGGTATATGTATTGTTGACAGTGGAATATTAAATTCCCTATCTATTATTGTTTTCTACTATATTGCTTTTTATCTCTCATTTGGTTCTGTTTTTGTTTATTTTTAGATACTCTGATGTTGGATGCCTACATGTTTACAGTTGTTTATTTTCTTGGTGCATTAATCCCATTATCATTGTGTAATGACCTTCTTTGTCTCTTTTTCCATTTTAAGTTTAAAGTCTATTTTGTCTGATATAAGTATAGATACCCACTATTTTTGGAGGATTATCATTTGCTGGAAATATCTTTTTCCATTGCTTCACTCTATATGTGTCTTTAAGTTTAAAGTTGGTCTCTTGTAGGCAGTATGTTGTTGTATCTTTTTTTTAAAGTCTCTTCAGCCATCTATATCTTTTGATTGCGAATTTTAACCTATTTACATTTAAAGCAATTATTAATAGATAAGGACTTACTACTGTCATTTAGTTTATTATTTTCTGAATGCCTTATAGATCCATTGTTCCTTGCTTCTTACCCTGATGTATTTTTTTGTGTTTTGATGTCTTTTGGTAGCAGTATATTTTGATTTATCAAAGAAAAAGAGAATTGTGATGTTTTCCCTTGTAGTTACTTTAAGGCTTACATAAAATATCTTAAAATTATAACGTCTTATTTTAAATTGATTAACAACTTAATTTTGTAAAATTATTAAAATACAAATTGTAATACCTCTTTTAAAGGAGAGTTGTAAGTGAACTGTGCACCATCATTACCATATTACAGAGTTGAACTTTAGCTATATATTTACCATCATTGTTGTTTAGTCACTAAGTTATGTCTGACTCTTTTGGGACCCTCTGGACTACAACCCACCAGTCTCCTCTGTCCATGGAATTCTCCAGGCAGGTATACTGGAGTATACCATTCTCTTCTCCAGGGGATCTTCCTGACCCAGGGATGGAACATGCATCTCCTGCATTGGCAGGTGGCTGCTTTATCACTGAGCCAGCAGGGAAACCCATAAATCACCAAGTCCGTAATACTTACTATTATCAGTAAGTTTTACACTGGCTTTTTATGTTGTAATGAATGAAGTTTTATTGTAACTTAGTGTAGCCCTTTTTGAGTTTAACTTATTTGCGGTCTTTGAGGCCTCATGGGAATGGATGTTCATTTCTCTCCCCAGGAAGCCATTATTGTTTTAAATATACTTTCTCTCCACTATTCTCTCCTCTTCTCCTTCTGGAATTCCTATAATGCAGATATTGTTTCTTTTGATAGTCCCTTAGGCTTTCTTCACTCTTCATTCTTTTTTTCTTTTCTGCCTCTTACTGGATAACTTAAAATGTTCTGTGTTCTAGGTCACTGATATTTTTCTTCTGTATGATTTAGTGTGCTTTTTCATTTCTTTTTTTTTTTTAAATTGGGGTGTAATTGCTTTACAATATTCTGTTATTTTCTGCTGTACAATGAAGTGAATCAGCTATATGTATACATATAGCCCCTCCCTCTTGGACCTTTTCCCACTTCAAAACCCATGTAGGTCATCACAGACCACCAAGCTGACTCCCTCTACTCTACAGCATATTCCCACCCAGCTATCTGTATGACCATAGTTGGACCATAAAGAAGGCTAAGCACCAAAGAATTGATGCTTTTGAACTGTGGTGTTGGAGAAGACTCTAGAGAGTCCCTTGGACTGCAAGGAGATCACACCAGTCAATCCTAAAGGAAATCAATTGTGAATATTGTTTGGAGGGACTGATGCTGAAGCTGAAGATCAAATACTTTGGCCACCTCATGTGAAGTGTTGACTCATTAGAAAAGACCTTGATGCTGGAAAGACTGAAGGCAAGAGGAGTAGGGGATGACTGAGGATGAGATAGTTGGATGGCATTACTGACTATGGATATGAGTTTGAGCAAACTTTGGGAGATGATGAAGGACAGGGAAGCCTGGCGTGCTACAGTCACAAACAGTCAGACATGACTGAGCAACTGAACAACAACAATCTCTTTTACATACAGCAGTTCACATACACCAACCTCCCAATTCATCACCCCTCCCACCCTGTGTCCACAAGCCCATTCCCTATGTCTGCGTCTCTATTCCTACCCTGCAGATAGGTCCAGAAAGAGAAAAACAAATATTGCATATCAATGCGTGTATGTGGAACACAGAAGACAGGGACAGATGAATCGCTTGCTTTTGAAGCTCTCTGTTGAATTCTTCAGTTCTGTTGTAGTTTTTAGCTGTAGGATTTCTGTTTCTTTTTTCTTTCTTTTTTTTTTCTCATGGTTTCTATTGGTTTTTTGAACTTTTTTGTTTATATACTATTTTATTGATATAGTTTTCTCTCTGTGTGTTCCTGTAGCTTACTCAACTTCTTTAAGATGATTATTCTGGATTCTTTGACAGCATATACATGTCTGTTTCTGTATGGTCAGTTATTGAGGCTCTGTTAGTTTCCTTTGGTGGTGTCATGGTTACCTGATTTTTCATGACCCTTGGTTCCTCCTGTTGGCATCTGTACATTGAAGAAGGTGGTTTACTCTCCAACACTTTCCAGGTTTGCTTTGGCAGAGACAGTGCTTCCAGTCAGCTTAGGGTTTCACATGTTTCCACACTTTATGTTCTTGGGCAGGTGGGCCTGCTGTCAGGGTCTATGCTGGGGCAAGGCCATGGCCTAAGCTGTGAGGTGGGGTGGGGTTCCACTGGCTAGGAGCAGGTGAATACACTGCTGGCTTGGTTCCTGCTCAAGAGATGCTGTCCGTTGGGCTCTGTGCTCAAGTTCTCTGCACAGGGTTCCTAGACTAGCAGGACTGTTACTACTCTCAGAGGTAGGTGGGGCTGTGGATGAGTGCCCCTGTCCGGGGGTGCACAGAATGGTCCTGGAGTCCACACGGCTCGTTGTTTGGGGATCCGAGTCAGGTGAGACAGTGCACTGAATTCCCTGGCCAGATGGGGCCACTGGTGTGGCTCCATGCTCCCTCTGCTCAAGCGTGGTTGTAAACAGGCTGTAGCAAACAAGGGCCGGGCAGCTCCCTGTGCTCTGGTTGGGATCCCTGTCTGGATAGTTTAAAGGCTGGTCTCGGCCGTGGGTGACTGTGAACTACTCTCCGCTCTGCGCAGAGTGGGAGGACCGGCTCCAATTCCCGCACGGCTCTCTGGGTTCTTGACTCAGGCCGACTTGCGCTCCAGATTTCGTGGCCAAATAGGGCCACCGCCTTCACTCCACCTGCTGGATGCGAGGCCCAGGTGTAGCTAGGTCACCCACTCTCGCTCTGCATGGATGCTCTGCTCCAGGTGAGACCGGAGGGCACGTGGCAGTGGGCAGGTTCAGCGAGGCTTCTGTTCCGGGTTTTAACTTAAGAGGACCTGTGCCCCAAGTTCCCAGGCCTAATGGCGGGTCCACTCCGCCTGCCGTGCTCATGCTCTCTGCTTGAGCATTGGTGCAGGTGTTCTGCCGGGCTTTCTGGCAGGGAGCCACACGGGGGAGTGGGCAGGCCAGGACTCAGCTCCTATGCCTAGGGTAGAGGGATGGGCAGACCAGGCTCCAGCCAGAGAGATCCTTCATTTGAGGACCTGCATCTGGGTGGCCTGTGACCTGCTGATTTCCTTGGTTAGACTGCATCAGTGTCCTGGCTCTGCAGAGAAGCAGGGCTGCTGGTTGGCCTACTCCCTGGTTCTGCAGGTAGAAACAGGCCTGCCAAGCCCTGCGTGCTGGTTGTTAGAAACCTTCCCCCTTCCCTGTCATCATCCCTGTGGCCAAACCCTACAGATTCCCCTTTGTTCCTCCGGGGTAACACTTGAGTGGGGTTGGCTGAGAAGCGGCCCCAGCACTGCGAGCTGGACGTCCAACTGGGCTCGCTTCCTTCCGGAGCATCCGGAGCTCAGGGGAGACCTCGGTGCGGGGAGCGCAGTGTGGTGAGCTCTATGGGGAGACCTCGGTGTGGTGCTGGGTGGTTTGGCGGAAGGGCGAGTGGTCAGCCCGCAGCTGCTCCTCCTCCCTTTGACATGGTGTGTCTTGGTCTTTGTAGTGCAGGGGTGCGGCCTCACCTCATTTTCTAGGACTCTCTTAGTACTCTCTTACGCATGAACTGTTGCTGGTTGCTCCCGTGAGGGGAGTGAAGTTGGGTACAGTCTGTGTCACCATCTTGGGGACTTCACTCAAGGGATACTATTAAAAAAAAAAAAAGCCAAATTTGTGTTTCTAACCTCCAATTCCTCTCTGTGTTAGTCAGTTACCTCCTTATGTAAGAGGAGTCATATGCTACATACAAGCAGAGAAAGGCTTTTGGCTTTTCAAACTGTTGGTTTTTATGTTGCAAAAACCTAGGCCCCAAAGGGAAGGCTGATGGTGTAGCGGTCTTCCCATCTGCACCCTCCTTTCCCTTTCCCTGGGTGGAGACAGGGAGGACCAGAGCGTCCTGGTGGACATGTCCTCCCTGTTCCGCAAGCTCCACTGTGGGGAAGGGAATGGAGGGAACTCAATTTACTGAACTTTTCCAACTCAGATGGACCCATCGAAGGTGCCAGCAGCAGGACTGAGCTCCCTTCAGGAAGGAGACAGGAGAAGAAGGGCTTCCTCATTTGCAGGCAGGGGGATGCACTAGGCCAGGCGGTTTCCAGCAGGTTTGTTTCTCATGGGCTGTTCTCGCTTGGAGTTTGCAGGCAATTCCTGGCAAGGGGACTCAGGATTAAATCTCCACCGCAGAAACTAGTTCAGGTACAAAGAAAACAAGTGCACATGGCATAGTTGGACTGAATTTGTACCCAGAGAACTTAGATAAACCAACTGTCACCTGAGTGACCCCATGTCCTCCAGCCTTCTCAGGTCCCCTTTCCTTTGATATCTTTGCTGAATGACTCAGCCCTCCATCCCTGTGGTGTGGAAAGTCTAGGCATCCTAAGTGTCCCTAGGGTATTTTCTGGGCACTGCCTGCCGTGATTTCCTCCATTGACACTGTGTTTCTCCTGCTCACTGCTCTGTTTTCTGTGCCCTGGGCCACATTTTATTCTTCCTTTATTCCTCTGTTGCATCACTAACCAAGGGTGATGAGAATAGCATATTTCTAAAGGACATTTGAGATAATGGAGGGAATAACAGCAGAAGTTTCTGTAAGCAACTACTGGAAACAGAATATTGAGTGAACATCGTGTCCTAACAGTGTTTCTTTATGTATCTTCTTAGACAGCTTTCCTGTTGTATCCCTATGAGTCAAATCCTAGTGAGTTTTCCCTATAATGTCTTTTGAAGTTCTCTGCACTTTTCTGAATTATATTTAAAAATGATCAGAATTGTTTTGGGGTATGCTCCTTAGAAGAAAAGCTATGACTAACTTAGACAGCGTATTAAAAAGCAGAGACATTACTTTGCCAACAAAGGTCCGTCTAGTCAAGGCTATGGTTTTTCCAGTGGTCATGTATGGATGTGAGAGTTGGACTGTGAAGAAAGCTGAGTGCCGAAGAATTGATACTTTTGAACTGTGGTGTTGGAGAAGACTCTTGAGAGTCCCTTGAATGCAAGGAGATCTAACCAGTCCATCCTAAAGGAGATCAGTCCTGGGTGTTCATTGAAAGGACTGATTCTGAAGCTGAAACTCCAATACTTTGGCCACCTGATGTGAAGAGCTGACTCATTTGAGAAGACCCTGATGCTGGGAAAGATTGAAGGCAGGAGAAGGGGACAACAGAGGATAACATGGTTGGATGGCATCACTGACTCAAGGACATGAGTTTGGGTAAACTCCGGGAGTTGGTGATGGACAGGGAGGCCTGGTGTGCTTGTCCATGGGGTCGCAGAGAGTCGGACACAACTGAGCAACTGAACTGAATTGAACTGGTGCTCTGAGATAAGAGACCTGAAATATCCAAGGAGATCAGGTGCCAATGCTCTGAAACAATATTGCAGAGTGAACTGCTTCCCCATCAAGGGCCTGCCTCCCTCTTCAGCTCCTCTGGGCTTTGTCTGCCTCCTTGAATTACAGGACTCTGTTCCCAGCTCACACAGAAATATCAGTCCTCCAACCTCACACTTTCCCTCCTTGGCTGCTCAGCGCACACCATGCTCCTGTCCTTCTTCACGGAGCCCTTGTTAATGAAATACACTGCGTCAGACAGTGACTTTTTTTCTTAAAGGTCATAAATTGCCCCACAGGGTAAACTTTTCCCTCCTAACCTTTGATAGCACTGAAGCTTACGGAGAGCGTCCTCCTCAAAGTGCTACACAGTGACAGTTCCTCTTCCTAACAAGAGCCTTGAAATGGTCTGCTGAGCTTGACAGGGAGGTGACAGCAGAAGTCACGCCAGTGTCCCTTCTCCATCATTAACTGCATTGAAATGCAAGGAGAGCAGCTCCAGAGGCACTGAGACCTGGGCCTCGGAGTGGTCTCATCAGTGTAGCTATTCAGCCTTGAATGAATTAACGCGGAGCAGTGTCGGCTCCCTGAAGCCTAGGAAATCACATCTCATGGAAGAGTGATTCACTTGCTAAATCTATGAAGGCAGGAGATTCCGAGATTTGTTGAGAGCTTTTCCAGCCTACCAGGATGACTCTGAAAGCAAGAGGTGTGCGTACTGATGGAGCCCTCTTTGGGAAACGAGCTGGAGCTTGTAGGCAGAGCCACCCAGTGCTCCTAAGTGAGGCTGGAAGGTGACAGGAAGAAAACCCCGTGATGCTTTGCTCAGAAAGGAAGAGCACCCTGCCCTGGGGTGTGCATCATGTCACAGCCTTACTTTGAGAAGTTGTGTACACCCTGAACACTTGTCACCCCAGCCTGCAGTTATTGGCTTTCTGGTTGGCAGACACCACTTGACCTTTGGGGGGTTGCAAAGTTGTCCTCATCTTTGCATCCTGAGTGATACACACAGGACCTCATTCATGGTGACTTTACAATGTGTGTCTGAGGAGAAACACTGTTCATAACTTAGCCCCTGGTCCAGGAACTAGAGCTTGGTGACCAACTCACAGCAGTAGCTCAGGAGTGCAGGACACAGAGAAGTCGAGTAACGGGAGGAGTGTGGTCCAGCCTGTTATTGATTGTCTCTCCTGCTACTGTTAACTCAGTTATACTTGAACATGTGCCCTTTCAACACGTTCCAAACCTGCTGGTGGTCTTTAAAAATAAGTGTCTCTGTCCTCCCGGGATCCTGGTTGCAGGGCTTCCCTTCCACCCAGAGCTCCTCTTGCTCTGCATATGGCTGGCATATCCTCACCTCTTCATGTAGTTTTCATCAGAATAGTCTCCACTCACCATGTGGTCTGTGTTCCCTGCCCCTGCCGGCTGATGTCATGGCATTTGCAATATCCCATTGATTCACTTATTCACTTCTCTTCTCAGTCTGCATCTCCTATTGCAGCATAAGTCCCATGAAGGCAAGGACTTTGGTTTGCAACTCATTCTTCCCCAGTGCCTGGTACAGTCTTTAACAAAAAATGAGCTCTCAGTGCATATTTGACTCTTAATCATAAAACATCCTATAATCATTGCTATATGTTTTGATATGAAAATTAACAACGTTTTAAAAGCATTAGATGATTTGAGATCACTGTCAGAAATGTGACATAGAAGGAGATTTTCAGGAACAGGAGATTTTTTGAGTTGAAAATGCTTTGTGGATTATTTGAACATGATTCTTTTCTGGATAACATTACAACTTTTAGTCTTGGAATGTTATGGACCTGTTGTGGATTAAATCTGTCCTGGTAGAACTTCACTATCACTTTATTCATGTTAAGGCCGAAAACCTTATGTCTTAAGCTTGGGGTTAAGAATGGATAGTACAATTTATTGATGTTGTGTTCAGTTGTGTCTGATTCTTTGTGACCCCACAGACTGTAGCTTGCCAGGCTCCTGTGTCCATGGAATTCTCCAGGCCAGAATATTGGAGTGAGTTGCCATTTCCTTCTCCAGGGGATCTTCCTGACCCAGGAATCGAACCTGTGTCTCCTGCATTGCAGGTGGATTCTTTACCACTGAGCCACCTGGGAAGCCCTGGATAGTACAATAAGTAAAGCTAATTTATACCACTGTGGACAACTAATTTCAGGAACATGGTTAAGACAGGAGGCGCTGACTGGGTTCTAAACCATAACCTGATGAGTAAGTTTGAGCAGGGCACTGAACTTGGCTCTGACATACAAGCAGACTTCAGAGATGTACCTTTGGTTCCACACCACCACGGTAAAGTGAATATTGGAATAAAATGAGTCACACCTATTTTTTGTTTTCCCAGTGCATATAAAATTATGTTATACTATAGTCTATTAAGTGTACAATAGCATTATGTCTAAAAAAGAATGTACATATCTTAATTAAAAAGTCTTTTATTGCCAAAAATGGTAATCGCCATCTGAGTCTTCAGTGAGTTGTAGTCTTGTTGCTGGTGGAAGGTCTTGCCTCTGTTTTGGTGGCTGCTGACTGATCAGGGTGGTAGTTGCTGCTGGGTGGGTTGTCTGTGGCAATTTCTTAGAACAAGATAACTGAAGTTTGCTGTATCAATTGACTCTTCCTTTACTGATCATTTTTCTGTAGTATATAGTGCTATTTAATAGCATTTTGCCCACAGTAGAATGTCTTTCAAAATTCGAGTCAGTCCCCTAAAACCCTGCTGTTACTTAACTAACTTTATGTCACGCTCTAAATTTCTATTATATCAGCAGTCTTCATGGCATCTCCCTCAGGACTAGATTCTATCTCAAGAATCCAGTTTCTTTGCTCATCCCTAAGAATTTCTGCTTTGTTGAATATGCCAAAGCTTTTGACTATGTGGATCACAATAAACTGTGGAAAATTCTGAAAGAGATGGGAATACCAGACCACGTGACCTGCCTCTTGAGAAACCTATATGCAGGTCAGGAAGCACCAGTTAGAACTGGACATGGAACAACAGACTGGTTCCACATAGGAAAAGGAGTACGTCAAGGCTGTATATTGTCACCCTGCTTATTTAACTTATATGCAGAGTACATCATGAGAAACAGTGGACTGGAAGAAGCACAAGCTGGAATCAAGATTGCCAGGAGAAATATCAATAACCTCAGATATGCAGATGACACCATCCTTATGGCAGAAAGTGAAGAAGGACTCAAAAGCCTCTTGATGAAAGTGAAAGAGGAGAGTGAAAAAGTTGGCTTGAAGCTCAGCCTTCAGAAAACTAAGATCATGGCATCTGGTCCCATCACTTCATGGGAAATAGATGGGGAAACAGTGGAAACAGTGTCAGACTTTATATTTTTAGGCTCCAAAATCACTGCAGATGGTGATTGTAGCCAAGAAATTGAAAGACATTTACTCCTTGGAAGGAAAGCTATGACCAACCTAGAGAGCATATTAAAGAGCAGAGACATTACTTTGCCAACAAAGGTACGTTGAGTCAAGGCTGTGATTTTTCCAGTGGTCATGTATGGATGTGAGAGTTGGACTGTGAAGAAAGCTGATCGCCGAAGAATCGATGCTTTTGAACTGCGGTGTTAGAGAAGACTCTTGAGAGTCCCTTGGACTGCAAAGAGATCCAACCAGTCCATCCTAAAGATCAGTCCTGGGTGTTCATTGGAAGGACTGATACTGAAGCTGAAACTCCAGTACTTTGGCAATCTCATGTGAAGAGTTGACTCATTTGAAAAGACTCTGATGCTGGGAGGGATTGGGGGCAGGAGGAGAAGGGGATAACAGAGGATGAGATGGCTGGACGGTGTCACTGACTTGATGGACATGAGTTTGGGTGAACTCCGGGAGTTGGTGATGGACTGGTGTGCTGCAATTCATGGGGTCGCAAAGAGTCAGACATGACTGAGCGACTGAACTGAACTGAAGTGAAGAAGCAACTCCTCATCTGTTAAAGCTTTGTCGTGTAATTGCAGCAGTTCCGCCACATCTTCAGGCTCCATTTCTCGTTCTTCTCCTGTTTCTAAATCTGCAGTTTACTTCGTCCACTGCAGTCTCGGACTCTTCTGAGTTATCTGAGGGGGTTGGAACTACCTTCTTCCAAACTCCTGTTAATGTTGGTATTTTGATCCCTTCCTATGAATGTTGACTGTTCTCAATGGCACTTAGAATGGTGAATCCTTTCTAGAAGGTTTTTTATTTACTCTGTCCAGAACCATCAGAGGAATTGTTATCTGTGGTAGTTACAGATTTAATATGTTCTTAAACAACAAGGCCCCAGGGACATGAAGATACTATTCTACCTTATATCCAAAAAAGAATTTTCTAGATTTCAAATTTCAACTTACAATCAACCTGCAGTCATTTCTGTGTGTTTGTGAGACATGATGCAGGAGAGAAGCTGATTTTCTAGTATGTATATTTCTCATTAACCCACACTGTTTATTGAAAGAATCATGCTTTCCCAAATGCTCTAGAGTGCCACTTTTGAAATATATCAATTAAAAAGTGTAATTGAGTAGCCAAAAGAAAGGAATATATTGGCTAGTTATTTTTGTCTTGCTAAAACTGGAGCCTCTTCCTGTAACTTTTTTTCCATGTAATCTTATGCTTTTCTAGATCCAGTTTTGTTCATTTAAAAATTTGAGAATGATAATGCTTACATTTCTAGTTGTTTGGTAAGAATAGTGAAAGATGGGAAACATAAAGGTCAGTAACAGGTTATATGCTGAACACAAAACAGCTACTCAGTAAACAAAATACTGATCAGAATGACTGTGGTTACAATTCCATTATATTGATAAGAGGATTCTCATACTTTTAAAGAGTAACATATTATTCTAATACAAAAATGTGTACTTTATCCTTGGTCTTCAAATTAACCAATTTATATTATAAGAAGCATGGAAAAAGTTTAAAAACACTTACCCCAAATTCATTGTAACTACTGGGTATAGAATGACTTCTTAGGTCATTTGTAAGTATTTGTCTTCATGTATTATTCAGAATGTTCACCAAATCCCCAGCTTACTTCACTTTAGTTAAAAATTTCTTGAAGCATATAATTTTGTTCCTATTATAAAAGTGACACAAGCTCATTATAGTATAATAATACATTTTAACAAAGCAGACAGCTCCAAAGTAAAGTAGAAAGAAATCCCTTGATTCCACAACTTGATGTAATCACAACTTTAATATTAGTAATCATTATTTTAGATATCTTAGTAAATGTAAGTGCATCTTTTGCCTCTTTATATGTCTCAGGAATGATTTATGTGTATGGATATATATCTGTCTATAGATACTACAGTTAAATAGGAGTCATATAATAATTTGATCACTAGAATCATGCACTTTTAGATATATTTAATTGTATATAACTGGGAAAAATTGAAGTAAAATTTCTGCAATTAACAAATTACAGATAAAAGATAAAATTTCTTCAATACATTTTGTTAGCCCCTAACACTATTCTAATGTTAATAAAAATAGATCTGTTAAGAGGTTTAATCACTCTTCTCAATTATATAACCTGTTTTTAAATTGATGATAGAGACTGACCTGTTTTCAAACTTAAGGTGATTAGTGGAGTGACTCTCGGTCTCATCTCCTGCTCTTGAACGTCTTGGTTTTGATTTATGAGATTTTTATTTTGAATTGTTAGGAATTTTAAGAATGTGTGTTTTATATTTGAGAGCTATCATCTTCCAGGCATTCTGTTGCAATTCTGTATTTTACCTGCAATGCTAGTTCTTAACCATTTTAAGGAACCTCTTCATTGTCAAATATTTCACTTGATTTTTCTTTTGTTTGTCAATTTTTCAGTTGTCTATTCAAAAAGGTCCATCAACATATGAATGGATAAAGAAGACGTAGTATATATACAATCTAATACTATTCAGCTGTATAGAAGAATGAAATAATGCCATTTGAAGCCACATAGATGGACCCAGAGATTACAGTACTAAAGGAAGCAAGACAAAGATAAACACCATATGATACCACTTATATGTGAAATTAAAAAAAAACAGTACAAATGAACTTACAGAATAAAATAGATTCACAGACAGAAAACAAGCTTATGGTTACCAAAGGGTATGTGTGGTAGCGAAGGATAAATTATGAGTATGGGGTTAACAGATGCATACAACTATACACACGTGCATGTACACACACACACACACACACACACACACACAGAGTTCTCTGAAGCCTCAGTGTAAACAACTGGCAGTGTGCCTGCCAATGCAGGAGACACAGGTTTGATCCCTGGGCTGGGAAGATCCCCTGGAGAAGGAAATGGCAACCCACTCCAGTAGTCTTGCCTGGAAAGTTCCGTGGACCTGGGAACCTGGTGGGCTACAGTCCATGGGGTCACAGAAGAGTCAGAAATGACTTAGCGACTAAACAACCACCAATATGTATATATATTTTTAAAGTTTATTTCACTGCTACATATAAAATACATAGCAAGATTCTACTGTATAGCACACGGAACTAACTCTATCTTGTAGTGAACTATACTAGGAAAGAATAAAATATATATTTATAACTAACATTGTTATAACCTGAATTTAACAACCTTGTGTATCAACTGTATTTCAATAACAAACATTACAAGTTAAACACACAAATGAAAGCAAATGTTTAAAAAACCAAGTATATGTTTTCAATGAAATTTTCACCGTGGTCTACACAAAATATTTTTTAATACCATTCAATAAAATTTGTACTTAGAAAGCCCAGTAACCTCGAGCACTTGAGAATCTCTGCTAGTAGCTTTTCTAGCTGAGGAACTAGGAGGTCATTATGATATTACACCATGCTGTTTTTCCCTGAGGGTTTTGTGGACATTTTCCATTACTTCCTGTTCTCAGATGTCACTGTTGAAAAGCCTGAAACCAGTGTGATCTTTCTCCTTTAATGTTACTTATTTCTTCTCCCTGAATGCTTGAAGAATTCTGACTTTACCTTTGAAATCTAGTAACTTAAGGAGAAGCTAGCAGTCTTACTTTTTCTGTGGCTTTTTTCCATATCAGAAAGTATATTAAAATTTTTTAATTTGTTTTATTCTAAAAAAAGAAAGAAAATATGGCAAAAAGAATTTACCCACATGGTGTAAGAATGGAAAGTTCCAGCAGAGTGCCCTGTAAACCATGAACTGGATAAAAATGAATGCCATGACAATAACACAATGAACTACAGTTTAAGAGCATCTCAGCAAGTGAACGACAGAAAGAGAATTCAGTCATAAAGAAAACACAATCCAAAGAACAAAAGCGATTCCCAACAAGTACGTTACACTGCAAAAGAATTTTAAAGAAAATTAATTCAATAAAATAAGAGCTCAAAGGCAAAACAATAAGACAAAAAATGGAACATTGAGCTAAAGGGGAAATTTGAGAGCTAAAAATTAAGGTCTGCCTTATTGTAGATCTACTAAATAAATTACAAGCAGTAAGAAAAAAGTTTGAAAATTTAAACAACATGGAGAATGTCTTGAAATCCCTAGAAGTCCATTAATTAGAGGAAATTAAAAGAAACAAATGTAAAGAGCAGATAGATAAATTACATCCTTCATTGAAAATAGATTAGGAAAGGTGTGCAGAGAAATACAGAAGCATTTCCCTAAATTTAGAATGGTTGAATCTCCTTGCAGTCCAAGGGACTCTCAAGAGTCTTCTCCAACACCACAGATCAAAAGCATCAATTCTTCACCACTCAGCTTTCTTTATAGTCCAACTCTCACATCCATACATGACTACTGGGAAAACCATAGCTTTGATTAGATGACCCTTTGTTGGCAAAGTAATGTCTCTGCTTTTTAATATGCTGTCTAGGTTGGTCATAGCTTTTCTTCCAAAGAGCAAGCGTCTTTCAATTCCATGGCAGCAGTCACCGTCTGCAGTGATTTGGGAGCCAAGAAAGTAAAGTCTGTCACTGTTTCCATTATTTCCCCATCTATTTGCCATGAAGTGATGGGACCGGATGCCATGATCTTACTTTTCTGAATGTTGAGTTTTAAGCCAGCATTTTCACTCTGCTCTTTCACTTTCATCAAGAGATTCTTTAGTTCCTCTTCAGTTTCTATCATAAGGGTGGTGTCATCTGCATATCTGAGGTTACTGATATTTCTCCTGGCAATCTTGATTCTAGCTGTGCTTCATCCAGCCCAGCATTTCTCATGATGTACTTTGCATAGAAGTTAAATAAGCAGGGTGACGATATATAGCCTTAATGTACTCCTTTCCCAATTTGAAACCAGTTCGGTTTTCCACGTCCAGTGCTAACTTGTTTCTTGACCTACATTCAGATTTCTCAGTAGGTAGGTAAGGTGGTATTCCCATCTCATTAAGAATTTTCCACAATTAGTTGTGATCCACATAGTCAAAGGCTTTAGTGTAGTCAATGAAGCAGAAGTAGATGTTTTTCTGGAATTCACTTGCTTTTTCTGTGACCCAGTGGATGTTGGCATTTTGATCTCTTGTTCCTCTGCCTTTTCTAAATCCAGCTTGAACACGTGAAAGTTATATATATATATATATATATATATATATATATATATATATATTTAAAACCCCTCTCTCTTGAGCTTCCCTCTCCTCCCTGCATCCCGCCCCTCTATGTCATCACAGAGCACCAGACTGGGTTCCCTGTGTTATATAGCAAAATCCCACCAGCTATTTTACACATGCTAGTGTATATATGTCAATGGTACTTCTCAATTCATCCCACACTCTTCTCCCTGCACTGAGTCCGCAAATCCATTTTCAACATCTGCATCTCCATTAGTTTCCTGAAAATGGGTTCATCAGTACCATTATTCTAGCTTCAGTATATTATATATGCTTGTGTGCTCAGTTGCTTCAGACATGTCTGACTCTTTTTGTCCCTGTGGACATAGCCCATCCAGGCTTCTCTTGCCCATGGGATTCTCCAGGCAAGAATACTGGAGCGGGTTGCCGTGCCCTCCTCCAGGGGATTTATCCGACCCAGGAATTAAACCTGCGTCTCCTGCATCTCCTGCATTGCAAGAGGATTCTTTACCCACTGAGCCACCTGGGAAGCCCAATATATGCAGTGAAGTGAAGTGTGAAAGTGAAAGTTGCTCAGTTGGGTCCGACTCTTTGTGACCTCATGGACTATACAGTCCATGGAATTCTACAAGCCAGAATACTGGAGTGGGTAGCCTTTCCCTTCTCCAGGGAATGTTCCCAACCAAGGACCGAACACAGGTCTCCCGTGTTGCAGGCGGTTTCTTTACCAGCTGAGCTATCAGGGAAGCCCAATATATGCAGTAATACACTATTAATATGTTTGTTTTGCTCGTTTTGACTTACTTCACTCTGTATAACAGTCTCTATGTTCATCCACCTCACTACAACAGACTCAGATTTATTCTCTTTTATGGTTAACATTCCATTGTACACACACACACTCATATATCTATATATTCATATACTACATCTTCTTAATTAATTCATCTGCTGATGGTCATCTAGGCTGTTTCCATGTCCTGGCTATAATAGTGCTGCAGTGAATATTGGGGTACATGTATCTTTTAGAACTGAGATTTTTCTCAGGGTATATGCCCAGTAGTGGGATTGGTGGGTCATATGGTAGATCTAGTCCTAGTTTTTTAAGGAATCTGCATAGTGTTCTTCATAATGTCTGTATCAGTTTACATTCTCACCAGCAGTGCAGGAGGGTTGCCTTTTCTCCACATTCTCTCCAGTGTATATTTTCCTTCTTCTGGAGGGTGGTTTGGTTTGTTACTTAGGTGCTATGTTTTGAGGGCTGGTTGTCTATTCTATCTACATTTCTGCAGCCTGAGGGTCTAAGGGTAGGAGAAGGAGACACACAACCCTTGTTCTGGATTCTCAGACTTGATTTTCCCTCTGAAATCCTACAATAGTCTCCCCTTAGAACCCATAGCCACTGGTTTTTTGCTGTCCTCTCCTACAGAGGATGATATACCCCCATATCTCCTCTTATTTCTGACCCCCAAGGAGGCTGTAGGGGCTTCTGCTACTGAAAGTCTTCCCCTGAGTGTTTGCAGAGTTGCCCACTCATCCCTGTCTTGAGTTTGCTTCTTTCCAGATTGTAGAATATTAGGACCATTCTTAGGAGTTTTTCAACCTACTTTCTTTCCTTAGTGATCTTTTAGGAGAATAGGGCTCTGCCACTAGTCTTGTGTCTCACAAAGTGAGCAGTCATAGCTTTTGTTGTGGACATACTCTGTTGTCTGATGCGGCACTGCCCCAGACATACATCCCAGGTATAGTGCCACATATAGTTGGTGCATGTGTTTTTAAAATTCAGAGAAATTCTAGGTGTCTGGATGTTTTCTATTTAGGTTTCTGTTGCTCAGTATTTATAGTACCAAGCTACTCTCCTTCCCTTGTTTGTTTTTTGCTGCTCCTGAATTCGAGTTTTTTTTCTCTTTCATTTCTTCTTGTAAAACTTGTCCTAACCCAAAATACTAGGCTATGACTTTATGTTCTGCTTTATATCACAAGACAAAAGAAAGCTACTCAAAATAGAGGATCACATAAGATCAAATGTACTCATTCAATGAAAGTTAACTTTTAACTATCTTGTTGTTATATACCAGTAACATAAGTCATTCATATTCTAGTAAAAAATGCAATAGTGCTCTAGATACCAATTATATAGCCTTTCTCTGCATTATTGTCTAACTGGCCTTAAAATGAAAATTTTGGGAGGAATAAATTCATGTGTTTAGTTATCCTCTATTTTATATAAATACCTTTTGAAATAATGAGTTATACCTAACATACACATTCACATATATACATATACACACACATATATATTAATAAAAATGCTCCTTAACAAAATGATCTAGTCTTCTAATCTTATTGCAAATTTGTTAGTTTTATCCTTTCCCTAATAAGAAATCACTTAATTATCTGTAAGATTTCAGCCAATTTCTGTGTCTTATTCTTTCCCATGGCAAATAGATGGCAAAACAATGGAAACAGTGACAGATTTTATTTTTTTGGGGGTCCAAAATCCCTGCAAATGGTGACTGCAGCCATGAAATTAAAAGACACTTGCTCCATGGAGGAAAAGTTATGACCAACGTAGACAGCATATTAAAAAGCAGAGATATTACTTTGCCAGAAAAGGTCCATCTAGTCAAAGCTATGTTTTTTTCAGTAGTCATGTATGGATGTGAGAGTTGGACTATAAGGAAAGCTGAGTGCTGAAGAATTGATGCTTTTGAACTGTGGTGTTGGAGAAGACTCTTGAGAGTCCCTTGGACTGCAAGGAAATCCAACCAGCCCATCCTAAAGGAAATCAGTCCTGAATATTCATTGGAAGGACTGATGCTGAAGCTGAAGCTCCAGTACTTTGGCCACCAGATGCAAAGAACTGACTCATTGGAAAATACCCTGATGAGGGAAAGATCAAAGGCAGGAGAAGATAGGGATGATAGAAGTTGAGATGGTTGGATGTCATCACTGATTCGGTGGACATGAGTTTAAGTACGCTCCAGGAGTTTGTGATGGACAGGGAAGGCTTGCGTGCTGCAGTCCATGAAGTTGTAAAGAGTCAGACATGACTGAGCGACCAAACTGAACTGAACTGAACTGAACTGTAAACTCTGGGCTTCCCAGGTGGTGCTAGTGGTAAAGAACCCACCTGCCAATGCAGGGGATGTAAGAGATGCAAGTTCCATCCCTGAGTAGGGAGGATACCCTGGATGAGGGCATGGCAATCCAGTATTCTTGCTTGAAGAATCCCATGGACAAAGGAACCTGATGGGCTACAGTCTATAGGGTTACAAAGAGTGGGATACAACTGAGGCAACTTAGCACACATACACTCACTGTACTCTTATACAAGGAATGCAAGCTGAATTTCTTAGCAAATCTCTAAGTAAGCCCTTAAAACCTGATTCTCAATATCTACATTAGGATTACTAAAACATTGCTGAATTGTTTTGCATTCTTCCTACTAGTGATAGAATTACTTTATAATAGGTTTTAAAGAAAACATTCATTGTCTTTATGTTTCTGTGTCAAAAATTATAAAAATATACTTCACTAAAATTAGAATGTTGTAAGCCCAATAAATATAAATGTTTGTCAATGAAATTAAACATATCCAATAACTTTTGAAAAATTATTTTGACCAGATTGGGTTTTTTCAGGAGTGTGGACTTTCCTTCTGGTAAGACATGGTGCTTGTCACATATAAGCAGGAGAGCAAGTACACTCAGATTTTTGGAAACATGTTCTATCATATAAGAGCTGCTTAAAAACAGACATTATTATTCTGTGCAGAGAAAGGAAGCGTTCTGGCATTTAAAAATTGTATTACTTTTAATAAATGTAGCAATTACTGAAATTCATTAACATATTGACTGTAATGAAACATGTGCTACTGTTATTAATATTGCATATTCTTAAGTTAAATATAGCTCTTGTATTAATATTCCAGACAATAGTAAGGTGCTGTTTCCTTACTTGCTTACTTAATAATGTGAAAACAAATCCTCTAGTCTTCTATTTTATAGATGGGGAAAAACATCTTTTTCAGAATATTCTCAAATTAGGAAGGGAACTTTGAACTCAATAGTGGTCATTCAATATAAAAACAAGAAAGCAAATTATAACCTAAACTAATATAAGCCAAAATATATATTCTGAAAAGGAGCTTCTAATGTTACATCATTTTCTACTTTTTCAGCAGCTGTCAGTGCTTCTGCCAACTTGTGCTTGCATCAGCTGACTGCTGGAGAAGCACACACAGCCACAGTGCCTGTTTACTTTAGAGTCCTGATCGCTAGTTCAGGTGAACCCTATGGGTGATCGTGCTGTTTTCCCCTAGAACTTATTCTTCTGCTCGCTGAGTTGACTGTTTCATACATTGTTTTCAAAACTCTTAGCCCCTTTTCCTCATTCTCATTCCTATCTTCAGCTTTTATTTTTATAACAGGAAAGAGCTTCTGCCACATCACTGACCCCAGCTGCCCAGTTCCCTGCATATGGCACTTTCACTTGCCTTCTCTTCTGTGACTGTGTGGATTGTCCATGCTCCTCCTACCCCCTGGCTGGTGCAGAGACCCCCATCTCCAGCTGGTGGAAGACCTGGACCAGGCTCTCCTTCCCTCTCTTCTATCAGTTTTCCCATCTACTAGGGAATTCTCATAAGTACACGTGCAGACCCATACGCCTTAAAACAGGAAGAAGCAAAACCCTTCCATCTCCAGTTACATTTATTCTTTCCTTTACAGATAAATTTCATTTATTCTTTCCTTTACATTTATCCTTTCCTTTACAGGTAAATCTCAGAGTTTCCACACCACCTGTCTCCTATTTCTTCCCCACTTTCTCTTGACTTCACTTGAGTAATCCAAAGTGACCACTGACCTCGTCCGTAGTGTCAGATCCAGTGCTTGTAAGAAAAGTCCATCTCACTTTTATCTATCAGCAACATTTGAATCAGTGACCTTAAACTCTTTCCCATCGCTGTCCTTTCCCTCCTCCTCACATGGGCCATAATCCACGTTTTTATAGTAATCACTTGTAGCCTTTCTTCCTAACTTTTCCAGCTCACCCTGGAGTCCTAACAATAACTCTGCAGTGGTCTGTATTTTCTTAACTTCATGAGTTGGGTCATGCAGATTGTTTTTGTGCGTCCAGCTGCCTGTATCTGTGTTGCATTTGCTATGTGCTGTTGTTGGGAGTGGCTGTGGCACTCACTGCCATTGGTCTATTCTCATCTGCTGTGCAGATACGTCTTGTGTGGGTGTGTATGGGACTTGGCTTCTGGCCCTGTCTGGCTCTGTGACTGGGTGGAGGTGGGTAGGCAGCCCTGGCAGCATTCTAAGGAGCTGCTCTGGGAGGGGGCTGCGAGTGTTGTTGATGGTGAGAGGGTTGTTGCAGCCATACCCTGGCCAGAGTCCTGCCTGGCTAGGCTTTCCTGGCTGCTGCTTGGAGAAAATGCTGACTTTTCTTTTAAGTGTGAGGAGTCTACAGCTAAGCGTGATGGCTTTTGAGTAATGGAAGACGGAGAAGAGGAAGCCGAGAGTAAATTCTTTTCTCCTCCAACAACCAGCGTGCATGCACACGTGGGATGCAGGGCTTGGCTGGTCTCTCTGAGGACATCCCGGGAAGTGGAGGCATCAGCCACCCTCCTGCCAGCTGGCAGCTGGCTCTGTGCCTCTCCCATGGGTGCTCCTCTTTTCCTGTGTTGTCCCCCTTCATACACGATGCTGTTTCTCTGGAGTATGTTCCCCAGTAATGTGGCAGCATGTCTGCTTTGGCCTCAGGCTCTGTTTTCTGGGAAACCTAGGAATTCTCTTCCAGGACTTACATGATTGATGTGACCAGTGCAAGATGGAAGTATGGGAAACTTTGCTCAAAATTGGGAAGGACTTCAAGACGACGACAGCAGAGCATTGGGCCGAGTGTAGGACTCTCCTAAGCTCTGGGTCCCGTTTGAGCTCACAGGCCTGTGTCTGGGAAGCTGGCCTTGGTTCCTCCCAGTCCCGGCACTCCCCCCAGATCCTGCTTCCCTGCTCCCCATCCTCCACTTCTCCATATGCCCTTCTTGTCCGCCATTATTGCCTGTTTCCTGTGCACATGTCCGTCATCTATCAGTTCTGTCCATCTATCTGTCTATCTGTCACCTGTCTAAGGAATCTATGTAGATACTCTTTTCAAAGGTACTCTAGCTACCTGGTGAAAAGTGTTCACTGATACATACGTGAGGAAGAATTTCTGGTGATTAAGCAAGATTGTTACTGTATATGAAAGTGTTAATTGCTCAGTCATGTCCCATTCTTTGCGACCCCATGGACTGCAGCCCGCCAAGCTCCTCTGTCCATGGGATTCTCCAGGCAAGAATACTGGAGTGGGTAGCCACTCCCTTCTCCAGGGGATCCTACATATATGACTGTTAGATAAATGACAGCTTAGCCTAATTATTTGATAAAGTCACGTATAGTTCACCCATAGGACTCCTTTGTTCTTTTAAAATAATTTATCTGGGTATTTATTCTGTCTTAAACTCATCTACCCATGCACACACACTCGCACGCGCACACACACACATATCTTTTGTGAGTTTAGTTCTTAGCAGAGATAGGCCCCCCTGAATGGTGTTATTCCTGTTTAGCTGCTCTAAGCCTGCAGCTTTTCCTGATTTTTTTTCCTTTCTCATTACTGTTCCCTCCTAGGAGTACCAGATTAAGCAAGTAAAAATACAGGATTCTCAATTAATTTTGAATTTCATATAAACAAATAATTTTTAGTCTAAATATGTCCCATGAAATATTTCAGACACACTGATACTAAAAAATGATTTATCATCTATGTGAAATTCAGATATAACTGGCATCCTCTGTTTAGTCTGGCCACCTAGCCCCTTTCAGGCTTGGGTGACAAGGCCTCTGACCCAGGGCCCCTGCATAGGATGCCCGTGCCTTCTCACAGGGGAGGCCTGTGCTCAGATCTTTATGAGAGTTAGCTGACTGGTGGGGGCGTCTCCTGGAAAGCACCTCCAACAATGCTAAAAGGAGTTTCTGAGCTGTTGTCAGTACTGGCTGGAGGTTTGTAAAGGAGGCTATTTCCTAAGGAGCATGCACTCAAACCTCGGTAACTCAGGTCATGAGCCTGAGGAGATGGTCACATACACTTCTCAGACCCTGCCCTTGCTCCTGAAGACAAATTCATGACCTTTCAAGACACTTTTTGCATTGTTCCCTGATTTCCTGCTTTTTTCTGGGTAGATAATTTAACCTTAATATGTCTTTTATCATTTTTTTTCTTGCATAAATTGTGACTTCTCTCAGGGAACTTTGATGAAGAGTAACACCCCACAGAGGATTGTCACTGTGGCCATGTAGTGTATGAGAAATACTTAGGGTGATAACGACACTCCCCCTGAGTCCCAAGTCTGTAGCAAAGGAGGATGTGAAGCAAACCTGGGTGTCCTTCACATTGTGTTTAATTAGCAAACCCACTGCAATATTATAGATGTAGCTTTACTTAGTTCAGGGAGTGAATTCTGCAGCAATTAAAATATGAATAGAAGTAGTTAACTTCTGGATGAGGAAGTTGGCTGGTCTGTCCTGAAAGATAATAACCATGTTGAGACCTTGGGCTGGTGTCCATTGCTTTATTTATTTTTGAGGTGATTCCGTGGTCACCATAGCCAGTGATTGTAACACCATTCCTCCTACCTAGGTCTTTTTTTAAACAGTTAATTTAAGTTTTAAAAAATTTTCAATTTTATATATAGCTGATTTATTATGTATAGTTGATATACAATGTTGTTGATTTCAGCTGTACAGAAAAGCGATTCAGTTATATATACATGTAAAATCCTTTTTCATATTTTTTTCCATTACAGTTTATTAGAAGATATTGAATATAGTTCTCTGTGCTGTGGGCTTCCCTGGTAACTCAGTGATAAAGAATCTACTTGCCAATGCAGGAGATGCCCAAGACAGGGGTTTGATCCCTGAGTTGGGAAGATCCCTGGAGAAGGAGATGGCAACCCACTCCAGTATTCTTGCCTGGAGAATCCCATGGATGGAGGAGCCTGACAGGCTACAGTCCCTGGGGTCACAAAAGAGTTGGATATGACTTTGCAACCAAACTCTGTGTTATACAGTATGTCCTTGTTGTTTATTTTATATATATATATAGTAGTTTCTATCTGCTAATCCCAAACTCCTAATTTATCCTCTCCTTTCCCCCTTTGGTGACCATAAGTTCGTTTTCTATGTCTGTGGGTCTATTTCTGTTTTGTGAATAAGTTCATTTGTAGCATTTTTGGATTCCACATATAAGTGCTATCATATGATATTTGTTTTGATCTGTCTGGCTTATTTCACTCAGTATGGCCATCTCCAGGTCCGTCCACATTGCTTGTACCTAGCGACTGAGGTCATCCTGGGGTCTGCGGGGCCTTAGTGTGTTTCCATCCCTGCCGAGGCTATGTGCCACAGCTGTGCTGTCCTGTGCTTTCCACATGAAGGGAAGTGGTACCACTTCACTTCCAAGGCTTGCGATTTCCTTTCTGATCTACTTGTTTCTGAGCAGTTGCTTTGTTTGGAGAATTCAGTGCTTTGATTAGCATCTTAAAGGGTTCTCTTCCTGTGGCTAGATTTCTGTTTCTCCCTGTGTTTTAGGCCTGGTTCCCTCACAGAGAGGATTCTTTGAAGTCAGTGGAAGCTGAGCTGGAAGGGAGGGGTGCTGCACTGTGGAATAGATGGTGGGAGGCCAGATCACAACCTCTGGTTTCCAGCTTGCTTGTGACAACTGGAGAAATAATGGAATTAGCAGGAAAGAGTGTGTTTGGTGTGTTTAAAATAAATTTTAAACAAAGCATAGAAAACTATACAAATTTCTCTTTTAGTAAAATGAGACATGACTACTGAATATTCACATCTGTAACACAACTAGTTGAGCACAATAAAGCTTGCCCTGCATGTCGGCTTCTCGCCCTGTTTATCTCTATAACCGCCACCCTCCTCTCTCCAACATCTCCACATGGAATAAATGTGATTCTTAGAAGGACATCATCTTCAGAATAGGAATGTTAATTTAAGGGTATGTACTGAAAATCTCCACTTACCAGAGAGCAAAGTCACTGGTAAACAAACCAGAAAATCATTGTCTTCAGAGATAAAAACCAGAGCGTGTTTGATAGAAGCGCTGATTAATCTTGGTGTATGTAAATAATACATTAATTTAGATAAACTTCTGATGGGGAAAAACTCAATGAGTTAAGTTTTCCTTTCTTCTTGAAAGTTTTATTTTTATTGCAACTCAATCTTGGCATTTGCATTGTCTCTTCAAATTAACACAATTAGAATGGAGCTCATGAACTTCTTTTCTTGGTGACACTAAAACTCAGCATTTGAATGACCCATGACCTTTTTGAAATGGGCCCATCTTCTAGCATGAAAAATAATTCTTAGATGTCGCTTTAACTCCTAGCTTCAGTACAAAGACAGATTGTCAGGGTCATAAATTAAAGGCGCGTCACTGCTGCTCTTTGGTCAGTGTTCTAGCACAGGCCCATATTAATATTTTATTCCCTTTAATATTATTACATGATGCAGGCTTTATTTAAATGGATTTGACGGGTCTCTGGGTTGACTTGACAACCAGAGGGAAAAATTAATGTTCTGCCTTTAATCTCAGCTCAAGGCACTAAATTATTTTGGAGGTCAAAACCGTCATGCATATCACACTAGATTATTGAATGTAATAACTATTAGCTAGCTGTCTATTTATGGGCTTTTTAAATTGTTTACTTCATGCATCTTGAGCTAATTTTTAAGAAAATCTCTCTTTTAGTTTTTTTCCTTTCACGTGCCACAGTTATCGCAGTCTTTACAACAGAACTAAAGGCGGATGCCTGGAGCCGGCTCATAAACAATGTCTGAATTGTAAAATGTTATAAACTGCAGAGAGTACTCCTCTTTTCATTGGTCCCATCTTCACATGGAGTTCAAGTACTTTGAGAGAAATGGTGACTTTGTTATAAGCTATTATCTTAAGATAAAAATCACAGAATGCTTCACATTAAAAGCTTGATGGTTAAAAGAATATAATTGCTGAGAGAAATAGTAAATCTTATTCTATAATTATCCTAAGAATAACTGGAACAGGACTGAGAAAGGAATTGAAGGATAAAATGATACTGTTGGATATTTAAAGAAATGTTTTAATGAGAGATCTGGTAAGTGAAATATAAGATGAGGTGTTTATTATTTATTTTAAAATATTAATTGGAGGATAATTACTTTCCAATATTGTGATGCTTTTTGCTGTACACCAGGATGAATCGGCCATAAGCATATATGTGTCCCCATCCTCCTGAACCTCCCTCCCACCTCCTTACCCATCCTATCCTGAGGGTGTGGGAAGATTTGAAAGAGTAGTGTTGAAACATATACATTCAGTTCAGTTCAGTTCAGTCGCTCAGTCGTGTCCGACTCTCCGTGACCCCATGAATCACAGCACGCCAGGCCTCCCTGTCCGTCACCAACCCCCGGAGTTCACTCAAACTCATGTCCACAGAGTCGGTGATGCCATCCAGCCATCTCATTCTTGGTCATCCCCTTCTCCTCCCGCCCCCAACCTTTCCCAGCATCAGAGACTTTTCCAGTGAGTCAACTCATCGCATGAGGTGGCCAAAGTATTGGAGTTTCAGCTTTAACATCAGTCCTTCCAATGAACACCCAGGATCAATCTCCCTTAGAATGGACTGGTTGGATCTCTTTGTGGTACAAGGGACTCTCAAGAGTCTTCTCCAACACCACAGTTCAAAAGCATCAATTCTTCGGCGATCAGCTTTCTTCACAGTCCAACTCTCACATCCATACATGACCATGGGAAAAACCATAGCCTTGACTAGATGGACATTTGTTGGCAAAGTAATGTCTCTGCTTTTTAATATGCTATCTAGGTTGGTCATAACTTTCCTTCCAAGGAGTAAGCGTCTTTTAATTTCATGGTTGCAATCAGCATCTGCAGTGATTTTGGAGCCAAAAAAATATAAAGTCTGACACCGTTTCCACTGTTTTTCCATCTATTTCCCATGAAGTGATGGGACCAGATGCCATGATCTTTGTTTTCTGAATGTTGAGCTTCAAGCCAACCTTTTCACTCTCCTCTTTCACTTTCATCAAGAGGCTTTTGAGTTCCTCTTCACTTTCTGCCATAAGAGTAGTGTCATCTGCATATCTGAGGTTATTGATATTTCTCCCAGCAATCTTGATTCCAGCTTGTGCTTCTTCCAGCCCAGCGTTCCCCATGATGTACTTTGCATATAAGTAAAATAAACAAGGTGACAATATGCAGCCTTGATGTACTCCTTTTCCTATTTGGAACCAGTCTGTTGTTCCATGTCCAGTTCTAACTGTTGCTTCCTGACCTGCATACAGGTTTCTCAAGAGGCAGGTCAGGTGGTCTGGGATTCCCATCTCTTTCAGAATTTTCCACAGTTTACTGTGATCCACACAGTCAAAGACTTTGGCATAGTCAATGAAGCAGAAAAAGATGCTCTTCTGGAACTCTCTTGCTTTCTCCATGATCCAGCGGATGTTGGCAATTTGATCTCTGGTTCCTCTGCCTTTTCTAAAACCTGCTTGAACATTTCGGAGGTCACGGTTCACATATTGCTGAAGCCTGGCTTGGAGAATTTTGAGTATGATTTTACTAGCGTGTGAGATGAGGGCAATTGTGCGGTAGTTTGAGCATTCTTTGGCATTGTCTTTCTTTGGGATTGGAATGAAGACTGACCTTTTCCAGTCCTGTGGCCACTGCTGAGTTTTCCAAATCTGCTGGCATATTGAGTGCAGCACTTTCACAGCATCATCTTTCAAGATTTGAAATAGCTCAACTGGGATTCTATCACCTCCACTAGCTTTGTTAGTAGTGATGCTTTCTAAGGCCCACTTGACTTCACATTCCAAGATGTCTGGCTCTAGGTCAGTGATCACGTTATCGTGACTATCTTGGTCGTGAAGATCTTTTTTGTACAGTTCTTCTGTGTATTTCTGCCACCTCTTCTTAATATCTTCTGCTTCTGTTAGGTCCATACCATTTCTGTCCTTTATCGAGCCCATCTTTGCATGAAATGTTCCCTTGGAATCTCTAATTTTCTTGAAGAGCTCTCTTGTTTTTCCTATTCTGTTGTTTTCCTCTATTTCTTTGCATTGATCACTGAGGAAGGCTTTCTTATCTCTCCTTGCTATTCTTTGGAACTCTGCATTCAGATGCTTATATCTTTCCTTTTCTCCTTTGCTTTTTGCTTCTCTTCTTTTCACAGCTATTTGTAAGGCCTCCTCAGACAGCCATTTTGCTTTTTTGCATTTCTTTTCCATGGGGATGGTCTTGGTCCCTGTCTCCTGTACAATGTCACGAACCTCCATCCAGAGTTCATCAGGCTCTCTATCTATCAGACCTAGTCCCTTAAATCTATTTCTCACTTCCTCTGTATAATCATAAGGGATTTGATTTAGGTCATATCTGAATGGTCTAGTGGTTTTCCCTACTTTCTTCAATTTCAGTCTGAATTTGGCAATAAGGAGTTCATGATCTGAGCCACAGTCAGCTCCTGGTCTTGTTTTTGCTGACTGTATAGAGCTTCTCCATCTTTGGCTGCAAAGAATATAATCAATCTGATTTCGGTGTTGACCATCTGGTGATGTCCATGTGTAGAGTCTTCTCTTGTGTTGTTGGAAGACAGTGTTTGCTATGACCAGTGCGTTCTCTTGACAAAACTCTATTAGCCTTTGCCCTGCTTCATTCCGTGCTCCAAGGCCAAATTTGCCTGTTACTCCAGGTGTTTGTTAACTTCCTACTTTTGCATTCCAGTCCCCTATAATGAAAAGGACATCTTTTTTGGGTGTTAGTTCTAAAAGGTCTTGTAGGTCTTCATAGAACTGTTCAACTTCGGCTTCTTCAGCATTACTGGTTGGGGCATAGGCCTGGATTACTGTAATATTGAATGGTTTGCCTTGGAAATGAACAGAAATCATTCTGTCATTTTTAAGATTGCATCCAAGTACTGCATTTCGGACTCTTTTGTTGACCATGATGGCTACTCCATTTCTTCTAAGGGATTCCTGCCCATAGTAGTAGATATAATGGTCATCTGAGTTAAATTCACCCATTCCAGTCCATTTTAATTCACTGATTCCTAGAATGTCGACGTTCACTCTTGCCATCTCCTGTTTGACCACTTCCAATTTGCCTTGATTCATGGACCTAACATATATATTACTATATGTAAAATAGATAGCCAGGAAGCCCAAATCAGATATTTATTGTTTATGATATATTTGTGCTTTAGACTGGCCTTAATCTAAAAGCTGGATTCGTGTCAGTGGTATTCTGCACTGTTCGTGGTATATGAGAGCTCTGATCTTACCTCTTGGGCATTTTTGTAATGAGGGCTATAATACCCTGTACCCTGGGAGTGGAGTCTTGCACCTTTAGGTACTAGGAAGGTGAGGGTGGGAGGTGGCAGAACGCCTCTGCTCACCTGCCTCTGCTCTGCCTCCTCTGGATTTTATCGGATCCACAGCTAGCACCTTCTGTGTGTGAGGTTAAGCAGTTTTAACTGCTTTACTTAAAGCAGCATCAGTCATGGCCAATGGACCACGATGGGGAAAAAAAAAAAAAAAAGCCTCACATGAGAGGTGATTTTTCTTCCTGGTAATGAATGGCTATGGGCCACAGAAACTTCTCATACTTTCCAGGGCAGGGTAACCACTTATCCCGGTAAGGACAGCGAGCACTGGACGAGGCTGACTGTTGGTGTAGACCAGACCTCATTGAAAGGGCTGAGGCAGCACATTTTATTCCATCTTTCTTTCTGTTTCATGTCGCTTATAAATGACTTCATTTATCTAAATGAGAGCTTCTTGGAAGGCTGTTAGTCTGGACATGGCACGTCTGTCTAGTGACCCAAGAGAGCTTCTGTGGCCATCTAGCTGCGCAGAGAGACTCTTGAGAAAGCTTAGGACTGCCGGCTTCCATCCTGTTCAGCGGCCCTTGCTCTCTACCAGAGGCTGAAGAGGGTGCAGTGCGGTGGCCAGCCAGGCAGCGGTTGGAGGAGAGAAGAAAAGGTTTGAGATTTAACCCTTCTTCTGGGGTCTGGTGATGAACATTTAGGACCCAGATTGTGAGAGTGGTCTGTCACTGGGAGAATATCAGTGTTCTTTTCCTCATCTTCATCCAGTGACTCAATTCAAGCACAACTAAAATGAAACAAAACAGAAAGTGTAACTCGTCCTTGCTGTGCTGGGCTAGGGAACACCGGTGGAGTGAGGCTGCACTCAGGTCCTGGGCAGCTCATGACCTCTGCCTTCCCGAGGCCGCGGGCTCGTCCCCATCCCTGCCCCGTGTAACACAGGGCGCCTGGGGCAGCCGGGTGAGAGGGGAAACCGGTCTCCTCTGGCTGGGAGAGCGGGGAGATGGAGGGACTGCAGTCCATCCTGGGGAGAGAAGCGCTCAGGGTGGGAAAGGGGCTGACACGCGCGGACCGAGGGCGTGGAAATCCGAGGTGATCGAAGTGGGCGGGTCTTCACTTTATCTTTTTGTTAACTCTCTTTGGGGGGTTTTGAAATCCAAGTGCTTTCATAGGTGACATTTCTGAGTTTGGATGTTTGATTTTTCTGAGACCTTTATTAAGAAAGTGGTCGTCCTTCCTTGCTTTCCATGCTGGCTTTTAAAACTGGAGATGCCTTGCTCTTAGGCCTTTAGGTTCATAAGAACTGGGAGAGGCCTGAGGAAGAAGAAGCTGAGAACTTCCTTCAGTGTTTCCTGACCGTTCACACTCTCCTCTCAACGAGAAGATATTGCCACTAAATTTCAGTGGGAAATGTTAAGTGGGGGAAAACATGCCCAATTCTGTGACTAAGGGCAGTGATAAGAAGTCATTAAGTGCTTTACAACAAAGTGCTTTAAAACTCCATTTTATAAAGCAATGCTCTCTGCCTCTGCAATTTGGAAAACTTTCACAAGAGCGTGTTGAAGCTTTATCAAAATAAAAGTGCTGTATAAACAGTAAGCAAAAATCTCTATCACTGTTTGAAAAATATTGTTATCATTCAAAAGGATGTCACCCATAATTCTATCACTTTGAAGTGTTCAGACTTCAATAGATAAAGAATACATGCTAAGCTTTCTTTCTTATTCATAGAAAATCTCATTAGTTAATTATTGAATGACAAACACTCTCTGGCTAGGAGAATGGACAACCTCTGTGACAGAGGTTCTAATCTTTTTAGAATAAGTTACAAGTGGTCATTGATCTATTAAATCATTTGGCTTCATGAACATAATTTAGAATCATAATCAGTATCTAGGAAGGGAAGTAGAAGTTGCACTTAAAGTAAGATACAGGCAGCCAGAATTGGATTCACTAAGCTTCAAAACTGCTGAGACCAGTGTTTAGAAGGTATTTTGTTTGTCTTTCTGTGTTTGCAGCATCTACTTTCCTTCTTGGATATTCAATAACGAGGTTTACTCTATGCACTGAACTCAGCAGAGCACAATTGTGTGCATGCTTAGTTGCTAAGTCATGACCCTATGGACTGTAGCCTGCCAGGCTCCTCCGTCCATGGGATTCTCCAGGCAAGAATACTGGATTGCCATTTCCTCCTTTAGGGGATCTTCCCAACTCAGGGACTGAACCTGTGTCTCCTGCATTGGCAGGTGGATTCTTTACCACTGAGCCATCAGGAAAGCTCTAGAGCACAATTAAGAAATGGCTTTATTTTTGTGCCAGTCCATCGGGTCACAAAGAGTTGGACATGACTTAGCCACTGAGCAGCAACAACGTTGGCAGTGTGAGCCACTGTTACCTCTGGGTGACACCTTGTATGAAACCTTCAGCTTTTAATTCCTTTTTAAGTTTTGAAATGTGCAGCTTAGTCTAAATTGAAACATTATTTCCTTATCCAACTGAAAGTTTCCCCAACCCTCTTTCACCTAAGGGAAGCCAGGCCTCTGTGTTTTGATAAACTCCTGGTTCACGTTCCTCGGTGCCCTGCCCCTCACTCTGGCTCCTCCAGGTGGGTCGGGGAGAGGAGAGACAAGGGGAGATGTGGCCACGCCCAGGGCGTTAGACCCTTGGCTGCACAGAGGAGATGGGTTCTCTGGAGGCTGGAGCCCTGCAACCCACGGCCGTCTCCCCCCGCCGCAGACTGCCTTCCTGTTGTGTCCCCGCGTGGTGGAGACAGCCTGCGCCTGTGTCATCCAGCCCTGCTAGGCGTGGGCCTTGTCCTCATGACCTCATTTGACCTTTATCACTAGCCTACAGGTCCCGTCTCCACATACAGTAATACTTAGGGTGGGGGCTTCAACATATGGATTTCGAGGGGACAAAAACTTTCAGTCTGCAATGCCCATTTTACTTCCCTGCTATTTTATCTGTGTCTATTTTTTCACTCTCAGTTCTTTAATGACCTTTACTGTGGCAACATGTCTGTCGTTGGCTAGAAACAGTGAGCTTATGGGAGGACCCGGAAGGGGCGCTGTCTTAGTTCCCTCACTGTGTTTGTGAGGGCAGAGGTAAGCCGCTGGAACAAAGAGACCAGGTGTTTAATAGCTGAAGTCATGTGTTCTCAGTAGTGCTGAAAACTGATCTGGGAGGAAGGAGGGGTGAAAAACATCCTTAGCTATTGAAATGATTTGTGGCCTTCCGAAGCTCAGTATAATCAAATTTATTAGCATTTCATCTCTCTTCTTAGGAAGAAGTTAAATTAAACATTTAATTACTCAAATTATATTTATTTTTTCTCCTTAAGGGGGCAATAGGGAAAAAAATGCTAGGATATCCTTGCTTAAATAATGCAGATTTGTTACTGTCTCAGTTAGGAGTCTAGCTCTGCCTCATAAGGCCACTCAGTCACCTGATTTCTTCCCATTTTTCTGTTTCACCATCACCTTGGGTGTTACCTGGTCTGCAGGATCAAAAAGTTGCCTTGAGCATGTCTATTTTCAGGTAGACAGGAGGGGGAAGAGGCAGATCCAGGGCAGATATTTACTTTGGGCAAGTGAGGCAGAAGTTTTTGCTAACATTATATTGATGACAACTTAGTCATGCAGTTACTTTGAGTGGGAGAGGCCGGGAAATCCAGTCTGTAGCTTGGCAGCCATGTGTCCATCAAGAGGGAGCAGGCATTTGTGGGGACAGCTAGTGACAGGGCTGACCTCTCCCATCAGCCTTGAAAACAGTTTGTGGCAGACTGCTTCCCCCACCCCTGACCCCGCCAAACCCCGTGGTTCACGCGACATAGCCCGCAGGTAACTCTTCCTGCAGGCCACTGTCTGGGGAAATATCCTTCCAAGAGCATCCTGGTCCATCATTCAGTGCATCTCCCAGGCCAATGGAAACATAGGTAACCTTGCTACATTAATTGTAGAAGGCACTTTGACCTCATGACTGTATTCTCCTCTCCTTGCTCTGCACCCTGGCCTACTCCAGCTAGCTCACTGACTCCAGGTGAAAAGAAAATCAAGTTTAAAGGGGTGTATATTAAGATTTAGGCTTCCCTAGGGGCTCAGCAGTAACAAACCTGCCTGAAATGCAGGAGACATGGGAGATGCTGAGACATAATAGACTTGGGTTCGATCCCTGGGTTCGGAAGGTCCCTTAGAGGAGGGCATGGCAACCCACTGCAGTATTCTTGCTTGGAGAATCTCATGGACAGAGGAGCCTGGCAAGCTATAGTGTTGCAGAAACCAGTACTCAAGAAACCAAGCACCACACTCAGAGAGTTGGAGAACTCAGATTTATTACGCTGGCAGGCTCAGAGGAGTTAACACTCCAAGCTCTGAGCCCTGAACAAACCCGTTTGGGTTATAGAGTTTTTATACACAAGCTATAGTGGGCGACACTAGCTGCTAGTAGGCTGGTTTAAACTAAGGGGTTTCACGTACGCGGGAACAGCAGTCAAGATGGGGAGGGGGATGCCTGACCTTTACACGGACAGGCATGATTAAGCAGGTTTGCAGGGGATGGGCAATTGCAAAGAGCAGGACAAGGGTGAGTGAGATAAGCTCCAGTTCCTAGTATTGTAAGCCCCCACTTTCTGAGACTATGTGACCTATGTGATCCAGACTTTGTAAGGAGCAAGCTGAGTTACAGAGGCAGAAGGAGCAGGAGGTTATGTAAAATTTTAACTTTTCCTCTTCAATAGTCCATGGGGTCACAATAAGTAGGACACTACTGAAGTGACTTAGCACACAGACATGCGTATTAAAAGTCAGAAACATTCTCTTTTCTGTTGGAAACAGACGTAAGCCTGGGCACTTCTCTTGGTGAGCAGAAGGATGCCTGATGGCGATGAGATTGAAGGCCTCGGCTCCCTCCCGGCCCTCTCCCCCCAACACTGCAGCCTTCCCCTAGGCACTGGGCAGAGCTCTTTTTTAACTTCCTCATTCGACTTGGTATGAAAAGCAGTCCTATACCCTGTGGGAAGAGTAAGGGAAAGGCCACAATGCTGTGAGGCCCTTCGCTTTAAGAAGTTGCTCCTTTTGTTCCATTTCTAACGTGTCTTCAGCAGAAGGATGGGCATGAGGTGGAAGGATGGGCTTGGGGTGGATCAGGCCAGCAGAGGCTTGGCATCCTGCACCTCATCCTGCTGGCCCACTTTTTATTTTAGTCAGGGATGTGCTGGACAGCTCTAAGCACACGGGTATCATCCCACCCCTAGGGCCCACCACGAATCTCTTCATTTCTGCCTCAGAATCTCCTCTAAATCAGCTAGCATCCCCTGGGCCTGCTTGCAGGTTCAGCCCCCACGTGCAATGCAGTTTACACAGCAGTTAACCCTTAACCGAGGTCAGGCCAGTAGTAAGTCCCCCAGCCCGGCTGCTGTGGGGGCCATCCCAGATGGCTTTCTGTGTTCCCCAGAGGGCCCTGGGCAGACTAAAGCCCAGATGCCCAAGTCAGCGGTCTCAGTACTGTGCCCTGAGTGCGTTTTCCACCTTGCCTGTCTCCATTCCCCTGCTCCTTCCCTCCTGCTGTTTTGTGTGAACTGTTAAACTATCTCAATATAGGTTCTTCCTCAGACTCTCCTTTGGGGGTTCTCAAACACTGTCATGGGTTTGTTAGTTTTGTCCATCTTATAGCTATAGGGCTGGTAGCCCTCCGCATTCCGTAGGAACTTTTTCATTTTCACGAGTTTGTGGGACCTCAGCTGAAACTCTAAGTGAACAGGAAGACTTTCACTTTTATCTTTTCTTTCCTACAATAGTATATTTTCTTAAGGCTATTTAGCTTCATATAATAAAGTACTGTTTAGCTGAAGCAGGAAGTCCTGTTTTCATTTTACCAAAGGCATTCTTGAGTAAATTATGTGCTAGTGTCCTGAGACTGAATAGTCTAAGGAAAACCTGGATGATTGGCCGGTGTACAGAGTATGCCTAGCCTAGCTACAGGCGTGGTCCCTGGGAGTAGCTGGGTTGTGCAGGATTGGCCTGTCACTTAGGAGGTGACATCTATATCACAGTGTCCTTTTGTTTTAAATTTGAAGGCATTCTTTCAGCCTTTTGAAATTTTGAAAAGACAGGTGTCTTTTGTCTTGATTGTAGGTATTATATAACAGAATTTTTATCTCCAGGATGAATATTTGAGGGGAGATTAAGAAGCTATTAAATGTGTATTGGGATTATCATAACTATAATAGGTAATCAATTTTATGGGTAATCAATACAATCAATTTTACCTAATCAGTACTAGTAATTCATTAGGGAAGCTAGTGGAAGAACATGAACCTTGGACAAGTTTTTGCTTTCCTTATGCTGTTTCCTAATGAAAAATAATTGACCTTTGACATGAAATAGACCCCATGTTCTAGCCTACAGCCTTCCCTTGGGCATCTCAGCTTTTGGGGGAAGGTCAAGTCATACCTGCAATTTACTGAAAATGCTATTATTATTGTGCTGTGGCAGTATTTTTCGGAAGTTAAAATGATGTTTTCTGGCTTTACTATAGAATGCTTGATCAAACTGTTGTAAATCACCAGTAGTTGCGGGAAAAGACACGATTGTGATCACTTTTGATTTCTGTAGTTTCTCGGAATTGTCTAGGGTTTTGAGTCTCTCTGCATCACTGTCTCTAGTGATTTAATTTGTTGGATTTGAAGGAAGTTGGTAAGAACACTTCAAGATTATTCAGAAAGGTGGTTTCCGACACTTTCAGAAGAAATATGTTCCCAGTTGCCTAGGGATTGAAGTAAACTTTCCTGGAACATCATTAAAACAAACTGCTGCCTCTGCTGGCTCAAGTCTCTGCTAGCAGACATAGGAAGCTTCTAATTTTCGCAACCAAAGTTCCTGTTTCCAGTGTTGTTTATGACCCATTTTTTAACACTTGGAGGTTTTCTTTCACTCTTTCTCTAGCACAGAGGATGGTACTCATCCATCATTAATTCATACAGCTATTATGCAGCTTGAGTGTGCTTGGGAATCCTTTTGGGGCCTATGAAAGAAATCTGAGGCATGGATTTCCTGTTCACCAAAATTATTCTTGGAAAATAAGGTGACGCAGATGGGTATATTTAGAGAGAGTGAGGATATTCGAGTCCCAGACCCGAGCACTGCCTGGCTCGGCGATTCTCCTGTGAGCTGGGAGTCCTCCGCGCTGCTCACTTTCATCTACTTCAACCCGCTGGAAGTTGCATTTCCTTTTGCAGTTCAAGTCCTGTTGACTCATTGATTTGAGTTCTATTTTAACTAACATTCTTATGTAACAAGGCAAAAAGAAAAATATCAGAACTGTCCACATTAAGTTGGTTTAGATCCAAACACTGTGCACAGACTTTCCTCTCTGACACCTGGGGTCAGTAGCACACATGACAGCCAGATACACCAAAGTGCATTTAGGAAGGCGATCTCATAGGAAGCAAGACTGCATTTCTCAACACTGAGTTTTCAAGGAATTATTCTGTCACAGAGCATCTTGAAGTCTGAGGGCAAATATATCGGAAATGTTAAATGAGTCACTGTTATTTTGCCTTCTGATAGCTTCCCCGTAACTGTCTACAGAAACTTCCTTGTTTCCCTCAGATCTGCCACCATCACCTTAGTTAGGACCTTTAAACAGTCGTGCAGTACAGGCCAATATCGCAATACTCTGCCAGCTGAGGTGTTGGCCACAACATCTGTAGTTTCCCTTCTGCATCTTTATGCTCATCGCTGCTGTGGTCCAGTTGCAGGCAGCCATCTCACCTGGGTTGCGCCACGTACCTAGCCCAGGTCTTCTCTACCCCTCCAGGGCTTCTCCACCCCTCCAGGGCTTCTCCACCCCTCCAGGGCTTCTCCCTTTGAGAGCACAGACATCCATTCTGATGGGCATGCACACCTGGGAGTAGGGGCAGATGACATCCTCTCTGTGGCCCCTGACCAGCCTAGGGGATGCTGGGGGCAAACGCTGCCTCTTCCTGATTGGAGTGGGCTGTTCCAAAGCACACTGTATACAATGCCCTAGACGATCCCTCGTATGACCCCACTCAGTTTATTTCTTGACCTTTGTCAGAACCAAATGGAGAATGGCTGTCAGATGACAGTGGCTGACTGTACACATAACCCACTAGCAGTCCAGTCACAACTACTGTGCTGAGTGTATAGTCCTGACTGTGATGAATCGGTGCAGACCCTGGTACTTGGTATATAGCAGATCATCAGCTGAATAGATTTTTCTCAGTTCTCATTAAGGTGGTCTAAAGTAGTGTGCTTTCACGTGTGGTGGACAGCAATACATTGTCACTGTCTTATTCTAAGATTTCATCATAATATACTTCTCGGGAAACTCAACCATCTTAAAAGTGTATGGATTCATATTACTTTGCTATGTCAAAACATCAGGCCAAGCGGATGTGGTGAGCAAGAAGTTAAAAGTACTGTGGATAGCTTAGAAAGGGCCTGTGTGCCAGAGCCTATGAGATGGACCCCAGGAGGATTCGGATCCACAGTTTAAAGTGCCTTATGGACTTTGGCATGCCTGGATATTGCCTCAAAAGGGCACGTTGTTGGACCTTACACTTCCCACTGTTAAGAAAGAGATTCATGATGGCCCTATCTGAATTCTGAATGTGGCCTATGCTGCAGTTGGGAATCATGCTCTTACCTTTTTATTGAGTAATGCAGAAAGCCACCAGTTTTGAGCATGGCTCAGAGCAAGAGAGGGCTCCGTGGGAAGTCCGGGTTGGGGTGAAAGCCACCCATCCATCCTGACTGTCTCACCCCGCAGAACGGGCGGTGCTGGAGTTCTTGTTACAGATGAGTATACTCTGTCCTGAGTCACCCCACAGTCTGCTAGGGCTCTGGAGCAACGCTATGTCTTCTGCAGTACAGAGCTACAGCTTGATGCTTACAAAGAGGCCCTTGATGTCCTGCTGAGCCCCAGGAGACTGGTTACCTGACACGGGCCATCACATGAGCATGCAAGCAGAGTGATCCATCCCTGTCCAGGTGACTTCCATGCACTGCACCATACTGTTGGGCAACGTCATGGTGGCACAGGTTCAGTGCAAGTGGTTCACTCGGGGATGAAGGCAGGCAGCTCCTCAGGGCACAGGAAGTTGTGTGACAGGTGGCCCAAACTCCTGTCTCATCTCTCTGTTGCACTGCTGCCTCTTCTGAAGCTCTCACCTATGGACTCCTTGATCAACTGACAAAAAACCCTAAGCTTTAGTTCATAGATAGCTTGGCTTAATATGTTGGTAGCAGTTAAAAGTGTTTTGCCACAAGTCTCTAGCACTGTGCAGGAGTGAATTTAGATAGCAGTGAAGGAAAATTCTTCCATTTTAGTCACAGAGCTCCTAAAAGTCTTGGAATTTTTTAAAGTGATGAGAACAACAAAGGTGTCTCTTTTTAGGCTTGCATGCATGTGTGCATGCTAAGTCACTTCAGTTCAGTTCAGCTGAGTCGCTCAGTTGTGTCAAACTCTTTGAAAGTGAAGTGAAGTTGCTCAGTTGTGCCCAACTCTTTGCGACCCTATGGACAGTAGCCTGCACCAAGCTCCTCCGTCCATGGGATTTTGTAGGCAAGAGTACTGGAGTGGGTTGCCGTTGCTATTGCGACCCCATGAATCACAGCACGCCAGGCCTCCCTGTCCATCACCAACTCCCGGAGTTCACTCAAACCCACCTCCATCGAGTTGGTGATGCCATCCAGCCACCTTATTATCTGTCGTCCCCGTCTCCTCCTGCCCCCAATCCCTCCCAGCATCAGAGTCTTTTCCAGTGAGTCACCTCTTCGCATGAGGGGGCCAAAGTATTGGAGCTTCAGCTTTAGCATCAGTCCTTTCAATGAACACCCAGGATTGATCTCCTTTAGAATGGACTGGTTGGATCTCCTTGCAGTCCAAGGGACTCTCAAGAGTCTTCTCCAGCACCACAGTTCAAAAGCATCAATTCTTCGATGACCAGCTTTCTTCACAGTCCAACTCTCACATCCATACATGACCACTGGAAAAACCATAGCCTTGACTAGATGGACCTTTGTTGGCAAAGTAATGTCTCTGCTTTTTAATATGCTATCTAGGTTGGTCATAGCTTTTCTTCCAAGGAGTAAGCGTCTTTAAATTTCATGGCTGCAATCAGCATCCGCAGTGATTTTGGAGCCCCCCAAAATAAAGTCTGACACTGTTTCCACTGTTTCTCCATCTATTTGCCATGAAGTGATGGGACCAGATGCCATGATCTTAGTTTTCTGAATGTTGAGCTTCAAGCCAACTTTTTCACTCTCCTCTTTCACTTTCATCAAGAAGCTTTTTAGTTCCTCTTCAAGTCACTTCAGTCATGTCCAACTCTGTGCAGCCCTATGGACTGTAGCCCACCAGGGTCCGCTGTCCATGGGATTCTCCAGGCAAGAACACTGGAGTGGGTTGCTGTGTCCTCCTTCAGGAGATCTTCCCAACCCAGGGATTGAACCCATGTCTCTTATGTCTCCTGCATTGGCAGGCAGGTTCTTTATCATTAGCACCACCTGGGAAGCCCCTTGCTAAGCTTACGAGTTGAATTTTGGATACACACTGACCCCCCAGCTCAAGGATGGGCACTGGTGGCAGAAGAATAAGCATGGGATTAGAGGGTTGTAACCTCCAGTCCCACCCCCAGCCTCCAGGGAGGGGCAAGGTCCTAGCGATTGAGTCAGTCATGATTGGCTGATTGTATGGCCACTTGTGACTGTAACGAAATCTCTGTAAACATGGAAAGGACAGAGAGCTTCTGCATGGGGAACCAGGACACTTTCTGTGCCAGTGTTCTGGCACCCTGCTCCCTGGGGACAAAAACTCCTTTGTTTGGGGGCACACCCTGTGTATCTTTTAATCTGGCCACTGGTTTGTTTCTTTTCACATTATTTTGTAATAAATTGGTCATCTAGTGAGTGAACGGGTTTTCCTGAGTCCTGTGAGCCATTGTATCAAATTAATGGAACCTAATAAGGGGATCCTGGGTATTCATTGGAAGGACTGATGCTGAAGCTGAAACTTCAATACTTTGGCCACCTCATGCGACGAGTTGACTCACTGGAAAAGACTCTGATGCTGGGAAATGTTGGGGGCGGGAGGAGAAGGGGACGACCGAGAATGAGATGGCTGGATGGCATCACCGACTCTGTGGACATGAGTTTGAGTGAACTCCGGGAGTTGGTGATGGACAGGGAGGCCTGGCGTGCTGTGATTCATGGGGTCGCAGAGTCAGACACGACTGAGCGACTGAACTGACCTGAACTGAATAAGGGGATTGTGGGAACCTCTGATTTGTAGCCAGTTGGTCCAGTACAGGTGGCAACCTAGGCTTATGCTCAGTATCCTGAGTTGGAGTGGGTTGTTATAACCTCAGGTTTGTAGCTGGCTGGTTGGAAGCACAGGTAACACCCTGGGTTCATGTTGGCGTCAGAAGCAGAGGGAGGTCTTGTGGGGCTGAGCCCTTTACCTGTGGAATCTCATCTCTTTCTGGGTAGATGGTGCTGCAATTGAACTGATTTTTGAGATGCCCAGCTGGCACCTGAAGACTGCTTGTTGGTATGGGGAGGCCTCACACACAGTTTGGAATTGGGTCTGGGAAGCCTTTTGGAATTTCTGCAGATGTCCATACACCCTGTGCTGGTCGTGGGCAGACTCAAAGTACTGAGGAAGGAGCATCCCTGGGGGGCAGCTGCCCAGCAGCTCAGAGGATGTCCAGCAGGGTTGTCCCCCAGGAGCCGTGTGGGCATCTGCTCAGTGATGCACCTTACAGTGGCATCTCCTCATTTCCTGTTTGATGTTTTCCGATGGCCCTGTCCCTGTGCCCTGAGACCACTTCACAAATGCTCAGTCGTGTCTGACTCTTTGTGACCCCACAGACTGTAGCCTGCCAGGCTCCTCTGTCCATGGGCTTCTCCAGGAAAGTAACCATTCCCATCTCCATGGATTCTTTACCACCCAGGGATCAAACCCGTTCTCCTGCATTGCAGGTGGATTTTTTTTTTTTTTTTTTAACCATCTGAGTCACCAGGGAAGCCCTCACAAATGAACTATGCACACAAGTCCTGATCTCTGGAGTTCAGATGTGGCTTTCCTCTTTCTACCCTTTTCTGTTCCTTCTTGTGCTCAGGCAGGTCTTCCTAAAATGCAGAATGAAGCACGCATGTTAGACAATCACTTACTCTGCTCTGGACTCTCCCAGTACAGGTGTCTCTCTGTATGCACACGCCCCTCTGGGGGGCACTTGGAGAGATGGTGTCTAGAGCATGAATGGGTCAGACCTGCAGACGTCAGTCGCAGTAACTGGCGTGCTGATGGATGGGAGCCTGCTGCACTGTCTTCCCTGGGAGGGCAGGAGAAGTTTCCCTCACTGTTTCAGGAAGAGGAGAAACTGCACAGAGAAGCAGAGATTCGAGGAAGATAGTATTTTTCCTTGATTCCAAGCATATTTTTCATTATGTGCATGAATTGTTTCAGAAAATCTCAATCAGTTTCATTCAGTTGACTCACTCGTGTATTCAGCACACTTACATTGAGGATCTCACTAATTATTCTTATCTTTAAGATGCGCTATATTTAGGCAACCCTTTCTTGTCTGAGACAACCTGAATTTAGTTAAGCTCAGCTCCTTCAGATGGAGGCTTATTAAGGATTGTATGCCAAGGCTGCAGGCAGATAGAAGACTGGTGCAAGAAAACGCAGTCATAAAAGTTCTTCTTGGATACTTTTAAAATATTCATCTTTGTTCCCCATTATTTTCTAAATGTTGCTCTGAGATACAAGTCTGCAACCAAGGCCCCTGAGTTTAATTTCTTGGTTTTGTTCCTTAGAGGCTAATGTGAACTTGGGCACATTTCTTAGTCTCTCTAAACCTTGTTTTCCTCATCTGTACAATGGGGATGAAGGAAGCCCTACTCTGTAGCATTGTTTGAAGATGAAATAAGACAACGTGATCAAAACTGGTACCACCTCTTCTTTATCCATTCCTTTGTTGATAGGCATTTACGTTGCTTCCATGTCCTGGCTATTGTAAATGTGTGTGTTAGTCGCAAAGTCATGTCTGACTCTGTGATCCCATGAACTGTAGCCTCTCAGGCTCCTCTGTCCATGGGATTCTCCAGGCAAGAATACTGGAGTGGTTTGTCATTTCCTACTCCAGTGGATCTTCCTGGCCCAGGGATTGAACCCATGTTTCCTGTGTTGCAGGCAGATTCTTTACCACTGAGCCACCTAGGAATCCTTTCTGTACATTATAAGCCCTTGTATCTATTTTACTATGTGTAAACTAGATAACTACTGAGAGCCTACTGTATAGCACAGAGAACTCAATGCTCTGTGGTGCCCTAAATGGGAGGGGATCCAGAAAATAGGGGATGTATGTATCATATAGCTGATTCACTTTGCTGTACAGCAGAAACTAACACAACATTGTCAAGCAACTATACTCCAATAAAAGTTTTTGGAAAGGCTGGTCCCTGTTTCTGACATGTGGTGAGTACTTAGTGAGTGTCCTTTTTCTCATCAGAGTTCCCTCTCTGTTTAATTTTGCTAAATAACAGCTTAAATAAATATCTTTCCTCCTCCACTGGGTTAACTAGTTGCTTTATAATGACTAGAATTTGATAGGTCTTAAGATTTCTAGACACGGATCCGTAAAGGACTTGGGGTCTCTTGTTTCCTTGTTCACCATACACATTTCAGCTGCTCAGGGGGAAGACATTGTGATGAATGTTGAAGTTTTGTAGTAAATAAGGAACAAGGAAAGTGGTAAGAAGCCATATAAAGCTAAGGTCTTAAAGGATGGATACATGTGAAGACATCTGTCATAATGAATTGAAAAATGCAGGAAAGGGTAAAAGTGTCCTTGCCTTTTGTGTGTATGATGGGGGCAGGCACTGAATCCTTTCCTTACTTTTCCCTTTTCAAGATGTAAGTCTTGTAAACATTAGGGTGAATCCTGGCCAGAGTGGGAGGTTAGGAAAGGTGGGGGGCACGGGAAGAGGGCACTGAGGGGTGCTGTAAGCAGCGTTGCTGAGGGATTCTCCTCCCTTATGCTCTCGTTTGACTCTGAGGGCTCCTTACTGCCGAGAGAGATCTCTAGAGCTGTAGGACTACAGATGAAGAGGAGGGCTGTGAGGACCGGAAGCGGGGTGCTGGGTGCTTAACACTTGCTCCAGGACTTGGGGAGACAAGCAGGAGAGGAGGCAGCACAGGGACTCAGATGGGAATCACGTTGTACATTCAGTAGGAGCATTTTGTGGAATGCAGCCCTCCAACAGAAAAGACAACGCCTGGTGGTGGGGACAGCATTGAGGAGTCCCGGTACAGACAGCTGAGTCAAATCAGAGTAGCTGTGTTCACTAAAAGATGTTATGTTGCCACTATACCTAATGGGTGAGTGGCATAAAAGGCCAGCACACAACTGTCAGTTTTCTTGTGTAGAGGGTTGCTGGCTAAGCCACATCTTCTCTCCAGGGAAGTGGGATTACTGTCGAGGGCGGTTACTCTCCCAGAACACATCTCGGTCCTGATCGGGCTAGTGTTCTGGCTTTGGCGAAAGGCTGATGCATATAGGATGGGGGGAGCTGATGACTCTTTAAGACCTTAGCCTTATATGGCTTTTTAACACTTTCCTTGTTCCTTATTTACTACAAAACTTCAACATCCATCACCATGTCTTCCCCCTGTTCATTTCTTTTTACCAATGAAATGAATGACAAGGACACTCCAGCTTTTATGAGCATCAGCTGTGTGTGATCAGCCTCTTCGGAACTTTGTTTTGTTGGCTGCTGAAATAAAAAATGGAGAGGTCATACAGGTAAGGATGATCATCTGAGGACAGGTGGGCTTTCTCAGAACACAGCACCTTAGTGGACAGAGGGACAAGTTGGGAAGAGGATGTGAAGTGTCTTTATGAGAGGCTTTTAAATGGTGTGTGACTAGTCATGACTTCAAGGCTATCACATTGTGTAACATAATTTTGACAGTTTGGGTAAGAAATGTCTACAAACAGGCAGAGCTTCTGATAGGTGCAGTGATGAGGCTGATAGGAACTTTTCAGATTCAGTCCCTGAGCAAAGGTGAGCTAAAACACTGGAAACAGTGTCTTTCCTGAGAGACTGAAACAATGGTTTGTAATGATTGTCTGCAGATTATGGGAAAGGTATTCGTTTTAATTCAAGGTTCTCCCTGAACCCCAGGTAGTTCTCTGTTTAGTGTTCTGTGGGAACTCCATGCTGACCTCCACAGTGGCTGTACTGATTCACATTCCTGCCAATAGTGCACGGGGTTCCCTTTCCTCCATGGCCTCTCCATGTTCGCTACTCATGTTTTTGATGACATCCGTCGGACAGATGTGATTCCTATTGTTGCTGTGATTTGCATTTCCCTAACAATTGGTGATGTTGCGCATCTTTTCACACGCTTGTTGGCCATCTTGTCTGTAGAAAAATATTTAGGTTTTCTGCTCATTCTGCTCATTTTTTAAAAAAATGAATTGTATGTTTTCTTGACATTGAGCTGTATGAGCTGTTTATATTTTGGATATTAAATCCCTTGACAGTCACATTGTTTGCAAATATTTTCTCTATTTTTTTTCAGTGGTTTCCTTTGCTGTGCAAAAGCTGTTAAATTCCATTTGTTTATATTTGCTTTTATTTTTTTATTTTTGCTTTAGGGAACTGATCCAAGAAATTTTGCTATGGTTTATGTATAAGAGGTATGCCTATATTCTGTCCTGGGAGTTTTGTAGGCTTCCATACTGACTTAGATGGTAAAGAATCTGCCTACAATGCAGGAGACCTGGTTCAATCCCTAGGTCGGGAAGATCCCCTGGGAAGGAAATGGCAAGTCACTCCAGTATTCTTGCCTGGAGAATTTCATGGACAGTGGAACCTGGCAGGCTCCAGTCCATAGGGTTGCGCAGAGTCGGACAAGACTGAAGCTACTTGGCATGCACACATGCAGGAGTGTTATGCTTTCAGGTCTGCATTTAGATCTTTAATCCATTGTGAGTTTGTTTCTGTGTGGTATGAGGCAATGTTATAATTTCATTATTCAGCATGGAGTTGTCCAGTTTCCCAGCACCACTTGTTGGAGAGATCGTTTTTTCCCATTGTGTGTCCTTGCTTCTCTTGTCATAGACTAATTGACCGTAGGTGCGTAGATTTATCCCTGGGGTTTCTGTTCTGTTTCCATTGGTCTACGTGTGTGTTTCTGTGCCATTACTAAACTGCTTTGATTACTGTAGCCTTGTAGAATGGTCTTTATTTTATTTTTATTGGAGGCTAATAATTTTACAGTATTATATTGGTTGGTTTTGCCATACATTGACATGAATCCTCCCCGGGTGTACATGAGTTCCCCCTCCCGGACCCCCCTCCCACCTCCCTCCTCTTAAGTCTGGGAACATAGTACTTCTAGCTTTGTTCTTTTTTTCTCAAGATTGCTTTGGCAATTTGGGGTCGTCTTTTGTTCCATATGAATTTTAGGATTATTCTAGTTCTGTCATGGTTATTTTGATAGGGATTGCATTTAAATCTGTACATTGCTTAGGGTAATATGGCCATTTAAAAAACATTAATTCTTCCAGTCCAAGAACATGAGATATATTCCTTCAATTTCCTTCATCACTGTTTTATGGTTTTCAGAATATAGATCTTTAACTTCCTTGGTTTAGTTTATTCCTATGTATTTTATTATTTAATGCTATTATAAATGAGATTGTTTTTGTGCTTTATCATTCTGATAGTTCATTATTGGTGTGTGGAAAAGCAGCAGATTTCCATATGTTAATCTCTTAGTCTGAGATTCTGTTGAATTTATGTATTAGTTCTAATGGGTTTTGGGTGGAGACTTTAGGGTTTTCTACATATAGTGTCATGTTTTCTGCAAATCATGACAGTTTTATTTCTTTCCTTCCAATTTAATTTATATTTTTTTTCTTCTCTGATTGCTGTGGTTAGGACTTCCAATATTATGTTAAACAGAATGGATAAGAGTGGACAACATTTTCCCTGAACTTAAAGGAAAGGCTTTTAACTTTTTACCACTGAGTATACTAGTTGTGAGTTTGTTATCAATTGTCTTTATTATGTTGAGATATGTTCCCTCTATACCCACATTGATTTTTTTTTTAACATGAATGGATGTTGAATTCTGTCAAATGATTTTTCTGTGTTTATTGAGATGATCATGTGATTTTTATCCATCCCTTTTTCAATGTGGTGTATCACATTGCTTTTTGTGACTACTGAATCACCCTTGTGTCCTTGGAATAAAGTCAACTTGACCATGGTGTATGGTCCTTTTTATATATTGTTGGATTCAGTTTGCTAATATATGAGGGTTTTTGCATCTATATTCATCAGAGATATCAGCATGTAATTTTGTCCTTTTTTAGTGTCTTTAGTTTTGGAATCAGGGTAGTTATGGACATTTAAAATGAATTTGTGAGTATTCCATCCTCTTCAATATTTTTGGAATTGTTTCTGAATGATAAATATTATCTCTACCTTATATATTTGGTAGAAATCTCTTCTGAAGCCATCTAGATTGAACTTCTGTTTGGTGGGGATTTTTAAAAAATTATAAATTCATTGTCATTACTAGTGATCAGCCTGTTCAAATTGTCTGTTTCTTTCTTGATTCAGTCTTGGCAGGTTGTATGTTTCTAGAATGGTCCATTCCTTCTAGGTTGTCTAATCTGTTGGCATATAACTACTCATAGTATTCTGTTACAATTTATGTATCTCTGTGGTATTGGTAACAATTTCTTTCATTTCTTATTTTGCTGAGACCTCTTTCTTGGTGAATCTGCTACAGGTTTATTAATTTTGTTTCTCTTTTTTTAAAAAACTAGCTGTTTGTTTCTTTGCTTTTAATCTTTATTTTCTCTCTAGTATTTATTATTTCCTTTTTAAATATAATTTATTTTAATTAGAGGCTAATTACTTTACAATATTGTAGTGGTTCCCATACACTGACATGGATCCGCCACAGGTGTACATGTGTTCCCCATCTTTTCTTCTGCTGATTTTGGCTTTTGTTTGTTCTTTTTATAATTCCTTTAGGTGGTAGGTTAGGTTGTTTATTTGAAATTTTTCTTGTTTATTGAGGAAGACCTATGTCACTGTAAACTCCCCTTTTAGAACTGCTACATCATATACATTTTGAAATGTGCCATTTCTGCTTTTATTTGTCTTTAGCTATGTTCTGATTTTTTTCATTGACCTGTTGGTTTTTTAGTAGTATATTGTCTAGTCTCCACATGTTTGTGCTTTTCCCATTTTTCTTTCCAGTATTGATTTCTAATGTCATACCAATGTGGTCAGGAAAATGTTTGATATTATTTCTGTCCTCTTATATTTAAGACTTGTAATGTCCTAGCATGTAATTTATCCTGGAGAATGTTCCATGCACACTTGAAGGCTGTGTACTCTGCAGTTTTGTATATAACCTATAGAGATCTATAGAGGTCTAAGTCCAACTGGTGTATCATGTCATTTATGATCACTGTTGCCTTATTGATTTTCTGTCTGGGTCATTTGTCCTCTGATGTATGTGCAGTGTTAAAATCCCCTACTATTTTAACACTCCAGTTATAATAATAAGTTATTACTATTGTCAATTATTGTCAATTCCTTCCTTTATGTCTTAGGATTTGCTGGATATATTTGCTTTACATGTTTAAGAAAAGATTTATTGATTTGAGAACTTGGAATAAGTTCAGGGAACTTAAGTTCATGTTACATATAGATGATATGAAGCATCTATATTAAGTAAAAGATAAAGGTAGAACTGTAAAAGATAAAGATGGAACTGTAGAGCAATAATTATGCTAAAGAATTTGTACTGGGTAGAAGGTAGGGCATTGAGGCATTTTGTGGAGTCATGTTCCCCAATGAATATAGTTCTTTTGAATGTTCTAAACTGACTGCTGTATGTAGAATGGGTTGGTAGTGAAGACCTCAGAGTGGCAAGCCATTGGAAAGCAAATTGTAACTATTCAGGTATTGGGGGGACTGCAAGGAGATCCAACCAGTCCGTTCTAAAGGAGATCAATCCTGGGTGTTCATTGGAAGGACTGATGCTAAAGCTGAAACTCCAATACTTTGGCTACCTCATGCGACGTGTTGACTCACTGGAAAAGACTCTGATGCTGGGAGGGATTGGGTGCGGGAGGAGAAGGGGACGACAGAGAATTAGATGGCTGGATGGCATCACTGAATTGATGGACATGAGTTTGAGTGAATCCGGGAGTTGGTGATGGACAGGGAGGCCTGGCGTGCTGTGATTCATGGGGTCGCAAAGAGTCGGACACGACTGAGCGACTGAACTGAACTGAAAAATTCATTGTGGCAGTCACAGAAATATACTGTAGATGTCTACTCTAAGTAGATGTTTTTCAAATCCCTTATGATTATACAGTGGAAGTGAGAAATAGATTTAAGGGACTAGATCTGATTGATAGAGTGCCTGATGAACTCTGGACGGAGGTTCGTGACATTGTACGGGAGACAGGGACCAAGACCATCCCCATGGAAAAGAAATGCAAAAGAGCGAAATGGCTGTCTGAGGAGGCCTTACAAATAGCTGTAAAAAGAAGAGAGGCAAAAAGCAAAGGAGAAAAGGAAAGATATAAGCATCTGAATGCAGAGTTCCAAAGAATAGCAAGGAGAGATAAGAAAGCCTTCCTCAGTGATCAATGCAAAGAAATAGAGGAAAACAACAGAATAGGAAAAACAAGAGAGCTCTTCAAGAAAATTAGAGATTCCAAGGGAACATTTCATGCAAAGATGGGCTCGATAAAGGACAGAAATGGTATGGACCTAACAGAAGCAGAAGATATTAAGAAGAGGTGGCAGGAATACACAGAAGAACTGTACAAAAAAGATCTTAACGACCAAGATAGTCACGATAATGTGATCACTGACCTAGAGCCAGACATCTTGGAATGTGAAGTCAAGTGGGCCTTAGAAAGCATCACTACGAACAAAGCTAGTGGAGGTGATGGAATTCCAGTTGAGCTATTTCAAGTCTTGAAAGATGATGCTGTGAAAGTGCTGCACTCAATATGCCAGCAGATTTGGAAAACTCAGCAGTGGCCACAGGACTGGAAGAGGTCAGTCTTCATTCCAATCCCAAAGAAAGGCAATGCCAAAGAATGCTCAAACTACCGCACAATTGCACTCATCTCACACGCTAGTAAAGTCATGCTCAAAATTCTCCAAGCCAGGCTTCAGCAGTATGTAAACCGTGAACTCCCAGATGTTCAAGCAGGTTTTAGAAAAGGCAGAGGCACCAGAGATCAAATTGCCAACATCTGCTGGATCATGGAGAAAGCAAGAGAGTTTCAGAAAAACATCTATTTCTGCTTCATTGACTATGCCAAAGCCTTTGTGTGGATCACAATAAACTGTGGAACATTCTGAAAGAGATGGGAATCCCAGACCACCTGACCTGCCTCTTGAGAAACCTGTATGCAGGTCAGGAAGCAACAGTCAGAACTGGACATGGAACAACTGACTGGTTCCAAATAGGAAAAGGTGTACGTCAAGGTTGTATATTGTCACCTTGCTTATTTAACTTATATGCAGAGTACATCATGAGGAACACTGGGCTGGAAGAAGCACAAGCTGGAATCAAGATTGCTGGGAGAAATATCAATAACCTCAGATATGCAGATGACACTACCCTTATGGCAGAAAGTGAAGAGGAACTCAAAAGCCTCTTGATGAAAGTGAAAGAGGAGAGTGAAAAGGTTGGCTTGAAGCTCAACATTCAGAAAACAAAGATCATGGCATCTGGTCCCATCACTTCATGGGAAATAGATGGGAAAACAGTGGAAACAGTGTCAGACTTTGTTTTTTTGGGCTCCAAAATCACTGCAGATGCTGATTGCAGCCAGGAAATTAAAAGATGCTTACTCCTTGGAAGGAAAGTTATGACCAACCTTGATAGTATATTAAAAAGCAGAGACATTACTTTGCCAACCAAGGTCCGTCTAGTCAAGGCAATGGTTTTTCCCGTGGTCATGTATGGATGTGAGAGTTGGACTGTGAAGAAAGCTGATCGCCGAAGAATCGATGCTTTTGAACTGTGGTGTTGGAGAAGACTCTTGAGAGTCCCTTATACTGCAAGGAGATCCAACCAGTCCATTCTAAAGGAGATCAATCCTGGATGTTCATTGGAGGGACTGATGCTAAAGCTGAAACTGCAATACTTTGGCCACCTCATGCGACGAGTTGACTCACTGGAAAAGACTCTGATGCTGGGAAAGGTTGGGGGCGGGAGGAGAAGGGGACGACGGAGAATGAGATGGCTGGATGGCATCACCGACTCTGTGGACATGAGTTTGAGTGTACTCCGGGAGTTGGTGATGGACAGGGAGGCCTGGCGTGCTGTGATTCATGGGGTCGCGGAGAGTCGGACACGACTGAGCGACTGAACTGAACTGAACTGAACTTAGTGTATCTGTTTCTAAATTATTACAGTATTAACAGTAATACAGTATTAACTCAATAAGCGAGGAAAGTCAGATGAAGGACCTCATTTTAAAGTTATAGTGAATGTTAAAAATTACTTGAAATTTTGGGTAAAATATTTAATATCAAATTTGAAATATATATCTTGGGTTTAGGGGAAAGATTAGAGCTAGTAATATAGATTTTGGTGTCAGCTATATAAAATTGTTTGGGCTACCCTGGTGACTCAGAGGGTAAAGCATCTGCCTGCAATACAGGAGACCTGGGTTCAGTCCCTGGGTTGGGAAGATCCCCTGGGGAAGGAAATGGCACCCCACTCTGGTACTCTTGCCTGGAAAATCCCTGGAGGAGCCTGGTAGTCACAGTCCATGGGGTCACAAAGAATTGGGCACAACTGAGCGACTTCACTTTCACTTCCATATAAAATGGTATTTAGTGTTAGTTGCACAGTCGTGTCCTACTCTTTGCGATCTCATGGACTATGGCCCACCAGGCTCCTCTGTCCATGGGATTCTCTAGTCAAGAATCCTGGAGTAGGTTGCCATTCCCTTCTCCATGGAGTCTTCCTGACCTAGGGATTGAACCTGGGTCTCCTGCACTGCAGGCAGATTCTTTACCATCTGAGCCACTAAGGAAGCCCAAAATGGTTTTTAAAGTCAGGAGAAAGAAAATACAGATGAAATTTCCAAGAAGACAGTATAGAGTAGGGAGAGGAAAAAACAGGCACAAAATCTAGTGTTGTAGGGACTCCCAGACTCGGAATATTAGAAAAAGAAGGGAAGCCATAGATGCTGGATGAAAAAGTGAATCAGGAATCTCTGTTACCAACTATGTCCTGCACTTTACCAGTCACAGATAGGACTGGCCAAAAACTTTACTGGGGTTTTTCCAAAACCTTTTGGCCAACCCAGTAATATGGCAGAATAAAAGGGGTATGTAATAGGGAGAAGGGGAGTTATTTAAAGAGTCATTGGAATGTGTTCCACAGCATTTAATTATTTTTGTGTTTATTCATTTGTTCATCACCCAGATATCTTTGGCCACCATGATTTGATATTAACACCCTGTGGCAGGCCATACTTTCCAAGAATGACCACAGCAATAGTTCCCATTCCGGGGACTCTTTAAGAACCTTGCCTGTTTTCCACCAAGAGGTTGGGCTGGTGACTGGCGTGCACCACGAGACTGTGGCAGTATTGTCACTCAACAACGTCTGGGGCTTTGTCATAAGAGGTGAAGCAGCTTTGCATCTTTCTTCCTGGAATAGTCACCCATGCAGCCTTCACCTGCCAGGGAAGCAATCCTTCTGCCCTGAGTATGGCCTGCTATGAGGAAATGTCCACACGCTGGGGCCATGTGGAGATGGCCTGAGAACAGGAGAAGAGCCAGGTGCCTGGCTAGTCCCCTACTGCCCCTGTTCCACTTGCTCTGCCTACCTGCAATCTGATTGTGCCTGTGTGTTAGACCCAAAGCCAGAACCACCCCGTCTAGTCATCCCCAAATTCTTAACTTATGAAGACTTAAGAATAATAAAATGATTATTGTTGCATGCCAATACATTTGGGGGGATTTTTTATAACCGAGAATTCTTTTATATTTCTAAACTTATTTTGCTATGAGTTCATAGAGCACAGGTCCTGGTGGCTCAAGTTGTTCTCCAATGCTTCTTGTGAAGTGTTCATCTCTGGGCGGAGCAAGTTGACTCCTGACTTGAACCAGGTTTGTGTCTTTGCCTTTGTGGTCCTTCTTTTTCTGGTCATTTTCCTTCACACACTGCAGGAGGTTATCTCAGTTCTCAGAGTGTGTAATGTTTTCAATATGTGCATTAATTTTCTTGGTAAGAGTCTTGCCCTTTGTTAGTTTACGGCCATAAGAACAGCGTACTGGGCACCATCTTGTGGTTTTGCTCTGGTAATGGTGGGGGCCGTTCCTCTTTGAGCAGTGCCCCTTCTCTCAGTGTGTGTAACATCACCTTTCTTGTGTCGCCCAGGGACAGCTTTGTTTCCAAAAGGCCCGGAGAACATACAGTGCGTGCCTCTTCTGTCTCCTTTCTGTTTGCCATTTTGGAGAATTACTGGAAGACTGAACCCATTGGAGAGACTTGTTTTCAGTGATAGTGTAACTGGAACAGGTCACAGTAAAAGAACCAGTATTCATATTTTTTGGCTTTAACTCCATCTGTCCCTAACAAACCTCACTGCCTCAGTTTTCCCCTTGGATTCTGAGAGTCCTCCTCTGAATTGCATTGCATGGCCCCACGCAGTTGTCCTGTGGTGGCTGTCACTGTGTCTCCTCTCCTACCTGACTCTGAGGAGCTGGTTGGGGTGGAGGTGGCAGACAGGTGCATCCGAGTGGTGTGCAGGTTATCTGTCTTATCCTGTCTTTGTCAGTCCAGATGTGTGATGCCTCCAAACAGCGCCCTCCACCCACGCACGTTGACTGCTTGTCTTTGTCTGGCTTTTGTCACTCAGCATAATGCTTGCTAGATCCACCATGTTGCTTCAAATGGCAGGATTTCATTCTTTTATATGACCATGTAGTGCATTTCTATCATATCTTCTTTATCCACAATGGACACCTAGGTTGCTTTCATGTCTTGGCAATTGTAAATGGTGCTGCTGATACTGGACAAGCTTTATCAAACATCCAGGCTCTTGTTCATAAGGTCCAAAAAGAGTTTGAGTGAGGAACACAAAAGAAGTGGTGCTAGTGGTAAAAAACCTGCCTGCCAATGTAGGAGATAAAAGACATGAGGGTTCAATGCCTGGGTCAGGAACAAAACACACACACACTCTCCCCCTCTCTCTGAGGAGCAAAGAAAACAAAGAAGCAGTTTATTCATGACAGAAGCGAAAGAACACACAGAGAAGAGTGTGTTCTCTTCTGTGGGTGAGGGGCTCCCTGCAGAGTTTTTTGATCCCTCTTTTATCTTATTTTTAGCCCTCAGGATGAGTGGTTGTTTTGATTAGGAGTGAAATATTCATTGAGCAGTAGGTTGAGGTGTGGTCTGGATTGCACCAGGTTGTACCAGCACATTTATCTGCTGAAGTCACCACTCACATGCTCTAGACATAAACGCTGTTTTCCCTTAAATTTCCCCACTGGTCAGGCACCACATGTGGAAGGTGTACAGGGTCGTTTCAGTGCATACTCCATGATTTTTGGGCCAGAATTGCTTGCTGAGAAACAGAAAACAGAGTTTCTGTCTTCGATGCCATTTCTTCATGCTGCCTGGCCTCCCTAAGTGCAAAGCAAGGAGGTGGCGTTGCCTTCTGCCTAGGACCTAGGCATGGGAGGTTGTCCTTGGACCTGGCCCTGTCTTTCCTGTCCCACTGCTCTGAACACTGGTGTTCACACAAGTGTTCACACTTGTTCGCACAAGTGTTTCTATTTTCTTCAGGTATAAACCCAGGAGTGGGATAGCTGTGTTATACGGTAGATCCATCTTTAGTTTTTTCAGGGAACTCCATACGGTTTTTCATGTTAGGACTACATTAATCTACATTCCCTTTTCTCCATATTCTTTCGAGCATTTATGTTTTGTCTAGTTGACAGTGGCCATTCTGATAGGTGTGAGGTGAGATACCTCATTGTGGTTTTAATATGCGTTTCTCTAATAATTTGTGATTTGAACATCTTCTCATGTGCCTGTTGGTCATCTGTATATCTTCTTTGGAAAAATGTCTACTCATTTCTTCTGCCCATTTTTAAATCAGGTTTTTGTTTTTTGATGTTGAGTTGTATGAGCCTTTAACATACTTTAGATATTAACCTTTTGACAGTCACATCATTTGCAAATATCTTCTCCAATTCAGTCTATTGACTTTTTGTTTTGCTTATAGTTTCCTTTGCTGTGCAAAAGCTTATAAGTTTAATTAGACCTAATTTGTTTGGTTTTGCTTTTGTTTCCCCTGCCTGAGTACACTTATCTGAAGATATTGCTAGACTTATTTTCACAGGTATTTTGAATGTTGGCTTATATTCCTTTATCGTGGTTGCCTCTTGTTAAGGGAACCATGAATTCACTCACATAAGTCACACAGGAGGACAGTCCCAGTGATGGTTACAATGGCCCCTCCCTTATAACAGAAATTTATTGTTCTCAAAACAAACTTGCTAACTCTTATTTTCCTCATCTTGAACATGGGGAAAATCATGGTTGCTGGCTTGTGGGGTTGTCTGAGGACTCAGTGTGGTTGTGTTACAAGTCCCTGATAGTCTGAAACAGTTGACTCTAACAGCAGCTGCTTCACTGTTGTTGAATTTTAATTCCAAAAATAAAACTTAAGTTTTATAACTATAAACTTATGTTTATTTCATAGAACGGATAGAAACCTACACCTGAGCACACTCTAAGCTTGCCTTCTAAAATGTGCCTTCACCACAGATACCTGAGTAGCCGCCTGTATTTTCCTGTTTCAAGTGCTGCTGCTGTGTTTTTAGCCTCTTCATACTGGTGATTTAGAATCTCTTCACTCAAAATCCTTTATCTTATAACTGTTTGTTGCTTCATTTGGACATAACAAGTAGCAAATTGACAAAAGGCTAGTCTGTACTCTTATGCTGCTGCTGCTGCTAAGTCACTTCAGTCGTGTCTGACTCTGCGCGACCCCATAGACAGCAGCCCACCAGGCTCCCCCATCCCTGGGATTATAGTTATGCAGGGCAAAAGGCAAAATGATCATTTGTAGATTTTTTTAAATCAAAGTATTAGTGAAACAGCCATAAACTTCAGTGGACTTCTGAGATACTGCCATGGAGGAGTCAGGGTCATGGCAGCGAGGAAGATGCCTGGGTTTCCTAAGACCTTCAGAGAAACAGCACTAGGTTAGACTTGCAGGAAGCAGCAGACCTGCTTCTTCATCTTATGTGACAAGTGGTGCTGAAATGACTCAGGTTTATACACGTCATAAATAGCAGTACTGGACTTCGACTGCTTTTCTCTCCCTGGAGTTAAATTTCTCATGTTAGAATTTATAACACAGGAAAGAAAAAAAAACACCCTCATGAAGGGTATCAGCTGACACCAATTAATGTGTAGAGAAAAATCCAGAGTTCGTATATTTAGACTTGCCATCCTCACATATTTTAGTAAATATTAGAGGAGTGGTATTAGGGTTTACAATGACAATTCATTTTCAGGGTTTTGGCTCATTGACTGAGGCACAGAAATGAATAGCTTTATTTTATTTTATAGCCTGAGCAGCACTTTGTGGGTGCTATCTCAGCGGCTTAGGTGATGGATGTATTCATGGCCTCTTATGGCTTATGGTAATACGTTCATATATCACACACTGAGAACCAAAACAGATATGTCTATGATGTACTGATCTCACTCTATTTTCGTTATGATTTCTCATCCACATAAACAGCACATGATGTACGTACTTGACTATTGGCCTGCAGTTGCATATATTTCAAACTCCAAATATTGCTCTTTTGGAAGGCTACTAGGATGGGTTTTCTACTCCATTCTTTTTGAAATTGATATTCTAGGATTAGCATCATATTTCAAACCGCCTCATGCAGTTAAGCCTTAGAAGCATACGAAGAAGCCTTTTTGTGCTGACGACAGGTTACAGAGTCTTACCAAGAGTTGTAGCCTGGTCATATTTCAGGACCCTGGTGACCACACAGTTTTTACAAATGCACGTCGCATTCTTTACTAAGTCCTATTTCAGGACTTAGTCTTAATGATGTCTTACTATCTGGTGTTTTCTTTTTTTTTCTCCTAGCTTTCTAAAACTCTTTTACTTCCCTGAAATATCTGAATATATGTCTTCAATGACTGAAAAGAGATTCAGGATCCAAGGCTAGGGGCTTGTGTCTGTTTCCACAGGAGGGCAGTATTGTATTGGAAAGAAAACGTAAGAACTTGGATTTCCTGCACTCTGACCTCATAATTAAACCATTTCCTGATGGAGGGTGGATGGTATTTCAAATCAAACTAATAAATCTATGGTTTAATAAAATGTGAGTCAGAACAGCGTGCACAGTGATCACCGCTGTTAGTCCATTTGTCTCGCTTTGCATGGCATATTGATTTGTTCCAAGAGTGTAACAAAGGAAAGAACCTTATAAAATGTTCTTGTCTTTAAACTTTGCTTGTTAATGTATTTCTGTTGCCGCTCATCTGTTAGTAATTTCCTGACCAGTAACTATTGCTATTATAATTGAAAAAGGTTTTGAAAAGTAGTTTTGTTTCTTGGTGAAAATTCTTAGAACTGGCTGCTGCTGCTGCTAAGTCGCTTCAGTCGTGTCTGACCCTGTGCAACCCCATAGACAGCAGCCCACCAGGCTTCCCCATCCCTGGGATTCTCCAGGCAAGAACACTGGAGTGGGTTGCCATTTCCTTCTCCAATGCATGAAAGTGAAAAGTGAAAGTGAAGTCACTCAGTTTTGTCCGACTCTTTGAGACTCCATGGACTGTAGCCTACCAGGTTCCTCCGTCCATGGGATTTTCCAGTCAAGAGTACTGGAGTGGGTTGCCGTTGCCTTCTCCAGGGGATCTCCTGTCCCAGGAAATTGAGCCTGGGTCTCCCACATTACAGGCAGATTCTTTACTGTCTGAGTCACCAATTTTCGTCATAGCATCATTTATGAAGCACCTACTAAACCCCAGGCACTGTTTTGTTGTGGTGACAATATACAGTCAGTCTGTCCAAGGGATGTGTAGGAAGAGGTTCTTACCTCTTAAATGTTGGAGGTCATTTACAGTTGAATTATTATTATTATTTTTTTCTTGCTGTAGCAGCTAATGTCTGCTGGGCTTGCAGGGGAAATTGAATATTTTTGAATGACTGAGCGATTCTCCATGTATTGGCCCCAGTTCCTTTCTTACCACTGATTGATTTTCATCTGTTCTCTTTGTCTAAAGATTTCTTGAGCTGATAATAAAAGAAAGGTAGACAGCCTTAACATATTAAGGTCTTACTTAATCTAACATGTTATAAAAATGATCCAACTTTACACATAATTCTTGTTACTCTTGTCTTATTTTGCAGCTCTGCCCTTAAGGGATTATTAATTACTTGCTTTTGTGTTTCATCTTGTTCCTTAACCCTGAATAACTAATTCACCTGGACCAGTGGTTCTAAATTGTCAGCACAGTGAATTCATAGCAGCGCTTCAGGGTATTTTACATTTTTGAGGGGAATCCAGTGACATTGGTCTGACACTGTGTGAACTGTTGGCTTATTTGTGCTACATTCCTTTAGACAATGTCGTATCTTTGTGAAGCTAAGTTTTCTGCAGTTGTGGTTATAAAAACAAGCACCACATGAAAATTAAGTGGAGTGGGAAATGGAGGTGGAGGGATCTAAGATTTGATTCCAAGGCTTAAGAAGTTGTTTGAAAAATTCAAGACAGGCTTGGGCATGATGTTAGGAAGTAATTGTGCTTACAACAAAATTCTGTAAACAAGTATCCTTCAATAAAAAATAATTTTAAAAGTTTAAAAAAATTAAATAAAAGTATTTTTCTTTCCATTTATGTATAATTTTAGAAATGAGAACTTGTGCTGTTGAGCGTCTTCTGTGTCCCTTTTTGCCATCTGTATATATTCTTTGGAGAAACGTTTATTTAGATGTAGATCTTCTGTCCATTTTTTTGATAGGGTTTTTTGCTTCTTTGATATTGAGATATATGAGCTGTTTGTATACTTTGGAGATTAATGCCTTGTCGGTTGTTTCATTTCAAATACTTTCTCCCATTCTGTGGGTTGTCTTTTTTTATGGTTTCTTTTGCTGTGCAAAAGCTTTTGAGCTTAATTAGATCCCATTTGTTTGTGTTTGTTTCTATTTCCCATTACTGTGGGAGGTGGATCAAAAAAGATATTGCTGTGGTTTATGTCAGAGTGTCCTAACTATGTCTTCCTCTAAGAGTTTTATAGTGTCTGGCCTTACATTTCAGTCCTTAATTCATTTTGAGTTTATTTTTGTGATTGGTGTTAGACAATGTTGTAATTTTGTTCTTTCAAATGTGGCTGTCCAGTTTTGCCAGCACCATTTCTTGAAGAGGCTGTCTTTTCTCCCTTATATACTTTTGTCTCCTTTGTCATGGATTAGGTGACCATAGGTTGCCTGGGGTTTATATCTGTCATCCTATCCTGTTCCATTGATCTGTATGTCTGTTTTTCTGTTTTTGTGCTAGTTCCATACTGTCTTGATGACTGTAGCTCTGTAGTATAGTCTGAAGCCAGGGAACTTGATTCCTCCAGCTCTTCTTGCTTTGGATTGTTTTAAGACATGGCTATTTTATAGGTTGGGCTTCCCATGTAGAGATAGTAGTAAAGAATCCACCTACCAGTGCAGGTGATATAAGAGACGTAGGTTTGATTCCTGGGTTGGGAAGATCCCTTGGCAGAGGAATTGGCAACCCATTCCAGTACTCTTTCCTGGAGAATCCCATGGACAGAGGAGCCTGGAGGGCTACGGTCCATAGAGTTGCAAAGAGTCGGATACAACTAAAGCAACTTAAGATGGATGGGCTTAATGAAGGTAACTGTTAGATGACCTTTGGCTTCAGGACACCATGGAAAAGAAAATGGAGACTCTGAGGTTGCCATGAGCCATGAACTGAGGAAAGTTGGGAAACTCTGACCTTGACACTGACTTTGCATCACCTATCCCTGTCTTAGATCTGATTCACAGTGAATCAGATGTTTACAGAAATTTTCTTAGCATAAATGACTTCATTTAGAAATTTCTTTCAATGCCTACATGTAGAGAGAAACACAGTTTTAAACACAGGACATGTGTTTTGGAATGATTATAGTTTTGTATAAGAGTAGAAAGAAAATATTTTTATAACATATTTTGACTCAATGATAATACAGTGAAAACAAAGTAATATAAGATCTTGTAATGAATAATGTATGCTGACAAAAATTAATTATATTAAAATTTAGAAAACAGAAATTCTCAGTTAATGAGATTGTTATATATTCACATATAAATCAGAAAAATTGAATACAATTTAACTACTGCTAACATTTCTAGAACAAAAGTTCTAATTTTTGTCTGTTCATAATTTCTTAGCCTAGAATTATAACAGTATCTCTTTGAACTCTTTCTTTATTTAGTAAACTTTTGTCTTTTAATATATCTGTGTGTGCAATGCTAAGCCATTTAAGTCATGTCTGACTCTTTGTGACCCCATGGACTGTAATTTGCCAGGCTTCTCTGTCCATGGGATTCTCCAGGCAAAAATACTGGTGTGGGGTACCATTTCCTTCTCTAGAGGATCTTCCTGATTCACGGATTGACCCCGGGTCTCCTGAATTGCAGGCAGATTCTTTACTGTCTGAGCCAATCTACTCTTCCAAAATTGATACCTCTTTGCTTATTATTGGTGCAAATGAATTCATTCACTTAGCCATTCAACAAACATTGATTACTTGCCATTTGCAGACTCTGTTGGTACATATTGAAGGTCATGGAGAAAAATTAATAGTTTATTTGGGAACATTTTTCCTCAAAGATTCTCTAAGAAGTTACTTGTTTTAACTAAAAGGAAGGCCTTTAAACTCTAGTGGGGACTGCTGGGGAAACTCCCTGACGGGTTTTAATTATGAGATTTTGAGTTATCATTGTTGGTGAAGGACAAACCCTTTGCCTGCCAGAAGGAACCACCAAAATCCCTTCCAGTTCTAGGCCTGTGTATAAGTTCCCTGGAATAACAATCTTTTCATATGGATTGATAATTTCCCTATTGATGCTTTTCCTATTTTTAAAAGTTGTTCTTTCTGCATTATAGGTTCCTTTGATTTGCCAAATGAGCTTTAGGAAGACTTGGACTCATTTAAAGGGTTTGGTAATATCTCTGTGGTGGTCATATAGGCCTAACATGTTTTGTATACTATTTTGCAGAAATTATCTTCTTTCCTGTGTTCTAATCACATTTCTTTATAGTTTATTTTCTCTATTTGACAATCACTTTCAATAACAAGTCTCCCATTGCATATGCTATTGTTGGAATACTAGCTGATAGCCTTGGTAATGAAAAACAGAAATGATATCTCACTGTTCAGTTTTTGTTTCTATGGGAAAAGTGATTTGTTAATTTATGCTTGGTTTGCATAATTTAACACTTGAAGGAATTGAATGAGTCCTCAGCTATCAACTTAAAAAATATATTTAAATCAAATTAAGTAGTGAAGTTTCCAGATACTAATGACTTTAATTTTGTTAGATATTTATGAACATATAATTTCACTTGACAATAGACATATAATCAAAATTCAGTTTCATATTCAACACAAATTTTCTCTTGTTTTCAATATTCTTTCCTTTTATTCATATATAGATAATTGGGGTGCTCTCTAGTAAACTTTAATTTGCTAATTTTTCCTTAAAAAATACTTTTTCTCATGCTATTTTGAATAATATAAATGAAAACTGAAAGTATATAATATGCTAAAGACTATGTTCAGGAAAAACTGATTCCCAAAAAATAGTATATGAAAAAATATATGTAACACTATTCTTAAAATGTTTTATTCTCAATATCAACCTTGAACTGACTTTGTATAAAAATATATTGGAATATGAAAAGCCACTGAAATTCATAGATCATATATTATCCAAGCAAAATTATTTTCCCACTTGCATTACTTTCTTTGTTAAAAACAATGCTTACATAAAATAATTAAAACACTTGTCAGTTTTCTGGTTAGAAATATAAATGAAGGAAGCTACACAGGTTTTCATTGCTTTGTAAATGGGAAACAACTTCTATACATCATTTAGACATTTTTCCCACTTCTATATCTTACCTCTGATTGACACATATCTGGTAATTTAGTTTGGGCTTCCCTGGTGGCTCAGTTGGTAAAGAATCCACCTGCAACTGCCTTCCCAACCACCTGGGTTTGATCCCTGGGTTGGGAAGATCCAGTACTCTTGCCTGGAGAATCCCATGGACAGAGGAGTCTGACAGGCTACAGTGCATGGGGTCACAGAATCAGACATCACTTTATGACTAAGTACATTGTCATTTAGTTTACAACAAAGGAACCAAGGTTATATAAAGGGGAAAGAACAGTCTTTTTAATGGTGCTAGGAAAACTGGACAGCCACATGCAAACGAATGGAACCGGACCTCTATCTTACATCATATACAAAAGTGAACTTAAAGTGGATTAACAACTTGAATGTAAGACCTGAAACCATGAAACTCCTAGACGAAAACGTAGGTAGTAAGCTTCTTGCTATAAGTCTTGGTGATGCTTTTTTAATATTTGACACCCAAAGCAAAATCAACGAACAAAAATAAACAAATGGAACTACATTATACTAAAAAGCTTCTGCACAGCAAAGAAACCAACAGAATGAAATGGCAACACACTGAATGGGAAAGAATATTTGTCAACCATATATCTGATAAAGGACTAATCATCAAAATATACCAAGAACTCATACAACCTGATAACAAAGAAAAAAACAGTACAGTTAGAAAATAGGCAGAAGGTCTGAATAATTTTCCATAGAAGACCTTCAGGTGACCAACAGGTACATGAATAAATGCTAATAATCGTTAATTATCAAGGGAATGAAAATCAAAACTGCAGTGAGATTTCACCTCAAACCTGTCAGAATGGGCATCCCCAAAAAGACGAGAGGTGAATGTTGATGAGGATGTGGGAGGGGAGCACTTAGGCACTGTTGTTGAGAGTGTAGATTGGAGCTGTCTCAGTGGAAAACAGTATGCAGGGTTCTCAGAAAATTAAAAGTAGGACTACCATGTTGTTTTTGCTGTTCAGTCGCTCAGTCATGTCTAAATCTGTGATCCCATGGACTGCAGCATGGCAGGCCTCCCTGTCCTTCACCATCTCCCGGAGTTTGATCAAACCCATGTCCATCGAGTCGGTGATGCCATCCAACCATCTCATCCTCTGTCATCCCCATCTCCTCCTGTTCTCAATCTTTCTCAGCACAGGGTCTTTCCCAGCGAGTTGGTTCTTTGCATCAGATGGCCAAACTACTGGAGCCTCAGCTACAGCATCAGTCCTTCCAATGACTATTAGGGTTGATTTCTTTTAGGAGTGGCCAGTTTGATCTTCTTGCAATCCAAGAACTACCATATGATCCAGTGATCCTACTCCTGGGTATTCATGGCAGTAATAGCAATAACATTAGGTTGTACCCTTTAGGTTGATGAGCCCTCTTGTGGGCCTCAGGGGTTTTTGAACATGCTAAAATTATACCACCTTTCTTAACTGCCCTCTCTTCTACACCCAAAACTCTATTCATATTGCTAGCCTTAATCAGATGCTTATCAGGGAAATATTTTCTGTCCTGCTGACTTCACCTTTACCTGTGTGGGAATGATCAGTATCTAACAGAAAATGTGAATTTCCAACCTGAACTTCTCCACCAACCTCTTGGCTCATACACTCCATGTTTCTACTAAAATCTGTACTTGGATGTACAATTACCTCCATCTCAACACAGCCATGCTTAACCTGTGACCCCCACTTTCACCCACCAACAGCCAGTTACTCTCTCATCTGATGTGAACTCTGTGCTATGCATCATTTGGTCCCAAACACCCTGGAGTACATTTTCACCACCTCTTTCTCTCCCACCTACTTCCAGTCATCAGACAGTCTTACTCTGTAGACTTTACCATATCTCTGGAATCTGGTCCTTTCTTACTATGACTGCAGTTACTATCTTGACAAATTTGAAAATCATTTCTTGCCTGGACTATTGCATTAGGCAGTAAACATTGCAATAGGATTTCCTGCTTCAGCTTTCATCTATCAAGGGCTATTCTTAATAAAGATATAAAATTATCTTAACCCGCTTTTCTATCTGGTCAAATCTTCTGTGACTTTTCTCCTCCCTCAGACTTTGTAGCCAAGTACCTGGTTCTTTGTAACACACTAGGCCACTAGGCATCCTTGGTCTTCAGGGCCTTCACTCTGGCTGGTTCCTCTCTCTGAACCCCTTTCTCCTCTGGCACTCCCTTTTTCACTCCCCTACCTCCTGCATCAAATCTTTGTTCAAATCTCACCTGTCAAAGAGGCTTACCTTGACCACAGTATTGAAGACTGTGATCTGACCCTCAGCCACCCCACTATTACAAATCCTCATTATCCTGTTTGCAAAAGCACATATCATCTCTAATTCTATATAATTTACTTATCATTTACCATATTTTTCTTATTTTCTCTCTCTACAAGAAAGTTCCATGAGGATAGAGTTTTTATTCATTAATGTTTTCCAAGGATTGGGGGCGGAGGAGAAGGGGACGACAGAGAATGAGATGGCTGGATGGCATCACCGACTTGATGGACATGAGTTTGGGTGAACTCCGGGAGTTGGTGATGGACAGGGAGGTCTGGCATGCTGTGATTCATGGGGTCGCAAAGAGTCGGACACGACTGAGCAACTGAACTGAACTGAACTGAACTGAAGTGCCTAGCACAGTACCCAGCACATAGACATTTGATAAATATTTGTTAAATAAGTGGACAATAGATTAATTCTTCCTGAGGTATTTACATGTTTAAAAATGTTGCTGATTCATCCACAGAAATTGATCTCCAAGAACAAAATTCCATGTCATGTGGCAGATTTCTGGGGGCCATCCTGGGACTTTCCCATCACTTCTTATATCACACAGTTTGTGTTTCTGAAACTTAACCAATTAACGTTTCTGAAGTTTCAGAATTAAAATCAGGGTATATTAATATAAATGTAAATTAGAACTGTTAATATGTTTAGAGACATAAATGTGATTTCAAATTGAATTATGAAGACACACACACACACTCAGGAAATGTTTTAATAAAGTATTTGAGGGTTATGTGATAATGGGCTTCCCAAGAGGTGTTAATGGTATAGAATCTGCCTGCCAATGCAGGAGACGCAAGAGATGTGGGTTCGATCCCTATGTAGGGAAGATCCCCTGGAGAAGGAAATGACAGGCCACTCCAGTATTCTTGCCTGGAAAATCCAATGGACAGAGGAGCCTGGTGGGCTACAGTCCATGGGGTCATAAATAGAGACCACTGAACATGCACCCATCACATGTGATAATTAGTAAAAGCTCTCAGACATTATTTATAGCTTAGCAGTTAACATCTGGAGTCTCAGGTGAGCCTTGGTTCCTCCACTTCCTGTGTGTGACCTTGGGCAAGTTTTAGACCTCCCTATAAAAACTGTGGCTCCCTGCTGTTGGGTATTGCAGTTTCCCTATGATAGCTGTGGATAAAACAACACAATGAGCTCTGTCCTTATAATGGCAAAATAGTATACCCAGATTTGTCTGTGGGTGTTTATACCTTTGGGATGCAAGTTTTTGTGTGAGCCAATGAATTGTAGAGAAGACTTCGGTGATAACACTGTAAAGATATGATAGTGATAGTACATATCCCATGGCAGTTTTGTAAGAAATACAATAATCCTTGTAAAATACTGAGATCAGTACCTGATACATATTAAGTTCCCAGTATCTATAGGTCAAAAAAGAAAAAAATGAAAAACAAATAGAGCTCTTAGACATTAAGTTCTAAACCAAGGACTTTATTAAAATATATGCTAGTTATTTTGCTCTTGTACTGACCTATATTGTAATATATGTATCATTTTATTTTTTGAAGATTTAAACCATAATATTTGCCATGCAAAGAAAGCATAAAATGCAGTTTTATTTCACTGACATGTATGCACATGTATTATTTTCTTTCTAACAGAGACAACATTTGTTGTTGAAAAGTTGCCCAGAAATGCATGGTGAAGACAGGTAGAAAATATCAAAGGAACAAGTTATATTTTTCAGGGTGAAGCAGCTCTTGTGAACTGAGCACCCCAGCACCACAGGACGTCCAATTAACCTGCTCCATGAAAAGTTCCCGTTGTTGAAGGACACGAAGGACATTTCACACTTAAAAGTATGTTTGTCTTCTTTTGTTCACCCTCACATTTCCTTTCATGTTGCTGTGGGTTTTCAACTTCTCTGTATTTTTCCCCAAAAAAAGAGCAAAAATAAGGACAAAAATAAATGAAGAAACCGAGACACAGTGTTTAAAAGTTCAAGAATAAACTGTACAAATGAATTAAAGAATTCAAATGAAATCTTAGATCACTCCCTCAAAGCATTGAAATTCCTATTTGAGGTCATCCTCTTGTGACAGCATCTCAGAATTTTACTACAGCGAGTGGCCATTAGGAAGCAGATGAAGAGAAAGTGGGGTGACAATGCTGTGTTTTCCTTCTTTTGGTTGTGTCTGTAGTGGGTGATGGAGTGGTGCTGAGCAGGACACATGGGGGCTCTGAGTTGCTGGTCAGTTTCCACTTCTTGGTCTGTGTGGTCACTACTTGGTTCTCTTCTGTAGTCACTTGGTACAATTCACCAAACTCTATGTAAATGGTATATTTTAAAAAATGTACAAATTAAAATTTACTTAAAACTTATTGTATAATATTTAATGACATGAATGAACCTTAATGATATGATGCTAAATGAAATAAGCCAACCATAGAAAGATAAGGACTTCATGATTCCACTTTTATAAGGAGTCTGAAATAGCTGTAGAATCAGAAAGTGGGAAGGGGTTTGCCAGACATTGGGGAGGAGGATGGACGTGGGGAGGAACTAATCGCTGGGCATAAGGCTTCGGTCAAGTGAGGTGAATAAGCTTTGGAGATCTGTAACAGCACTGTAACACCTGTAGTTGGTAATACATTGTACACTTAGCAAATCTGTTAAGACGGTAGATCTCAGGTACATGTACCTTTCACAATAAAAAAACCTTAATAAAAATAAAAGGTGAACCAAATATATTAAAATGAGGGAGGGGTGAAATGTATCTTGTGCCTTCCTGCAGTTGAGCAAAGCAGTTAGATTATGAGAGGTATGGAAACAAGAAACATAATGGGCTGTATAGTGCTCTTTACCTAGGTAACATAAAATACCTATATTTGTGTGTCAAGGTTTACCTTTTTGCCAAATATGTACTTGTATGAGCCAATGAATTATATAGTAGGCAAATCTTTAATAATTACATTTAAAGGGCACATTGTTCAAATTTATACTTCCTTTATTTGATTCTGTATAAAAGTAAGGGCATACCATTAAATCTTAACTCACTTGACATTATGCTGTAGGAAGTAGAGATATTAAAGTTTAGGTATGTTCCTTTCTGTTGATTTAACAAAATAAGGTGTAGACACACGATTTCCAGGACAGTACATAGTAAACACATTCATTATTATCTATTTTTAAAATGTTAATTATCTGACAAGCTATTTGCTCCTCAATGTGGTGGATATTATGATTGGTTTCTCTGAGTGTCAGAATTGTCTGCTGTAGTGAAGGGCCTTGGAAATGAACAGAGATCATTCTGTCATTTTTGAGGTTGCATCCAAGTACTGCATTTCAGACTCTTTTGTTGACCATGATGGCTACTCCATTTCTTCTAAGGGATTCCTGCCCACAGTAGTAGATATAATGTTCATCTGAGTTAAATTCACCCATTCCAGTCCATTTTAGTTCTTTAATTCCTAGAATGTTGACATTCACTCTTGCCATCTCCTGTTTGACCACTTCCAATTTGCCTTGATTCATGGACCTAACATTCCAGGTTTCTATACAATATTGCTCTTTACAGCATCGGACCTTGCTTCTATCACCAGTCACATCCACAACTGGGTGTTGTTTTTTCGTTGGCTCCCTCTCTTCATTCTTTCTGGAGTTATTTTTCCATTGGTCTCTAGTAGCATATTGGGCACCTACCGACTTGGGGAGTTCATCTTTCAGTGTCTTATCTTTTTGCCTTTTCATACTGTCCATGGGGTTCTCAAGGCAAGAATACTGAAATGGTTTGCCATTCCCTTCTCCAGTGAACCATATTTTGTCAGACTTCTCCATCATGACCTGTTCGTCTTGGGTGGCCCTACACGGCATGGTTTAGTTTCATTGAGTTAGACAAGGCTGTGGTCCATGTGATTAGATTGGTTAGTTTTCTGAGACTCTGATTTCAGTCCGTCTGCCCTCTGATGTCCTCTTTTAGTGCCTACCGTCTTACTGGGGTTTCTCTTACATTGGACGTGGAGTATCTGTTCACGGTTGATCCAGCAAAGCGCAGCCACTGCTCCTTACCTTGGATATGGGATATCTCCTCTCAGCCGCTCGCCACTCCTGGTAAACCATTCAATATCACGGTAATCCAAGTCTATGCTCTGACCAGTAACACTGAAGAAGCTAAAGTTGAATGGTTCTATGAAGACCTATAAGACCTTTTAGAACTAACACCCCAAAAGATGTCCTTTTCATTATAGGGGACTGGAATGCAAAAGTAGGAAGTTAAAAAACACCTGGAATAGCAGACATATTTGGCCTTGGAGTACAGAATGAAGCAGGGCAAAGGCTAACAGAGTTTTGCCAAGAGAACACACTGGTCATAGCAAACACCCGCTTCCAACAACACAAGAGAAGACTCTATACATGGACATCACCAGATGGTCAACACCGAAATCAGATTGATTATATTCTTTGCAGCCAAAGATGGAGAAGCTCTATATATTCAACAGAAACAAGACCAGGAGCTGACTGTGGCTCAGATCATGAACTTCTTATTGACAAATTCAGACTTAAACTGAAGAAAGTAGGAAAAAACCACTAGACCATTCAGGTATTACCTAAATCAAATCCCTTAAGATTATACAGTGGAAGTGAGAAATAGATTGAAGGGACTATATCTGATAGATAGAGTGCCTGATGAACTATGGACTGAGGTTCATGACATTATACAGGAGACAGGGATCAAGACCATCTCCAAGAAAAAGAAATGCAAAAAAGCAAAATGGCTGTCTGAGGAGGCCTTACAAGTAACTGTGAAAAGAAGAGAAGTAAAAAGCAAAGGAGAAAAGGAAAGATATACCTATTTGAATGCAGAGTTCCAAAGAACAGCAGGGAGAGATAAGAAAGTCTTCCTCAGTGAACAGTGCAAAGAAATAGAGGAAAGCAGTAGAATGGGAAAGACTAGAGATTTCTTCAAGAAAATTAGAGATACCAGGGGAACATTTCATGCAAAGATGGGCTCGATATAGGACAGAAATTGTTGGACATAACAGAAGCAAAAGTTATTAAGAGGAGGTGGCAAGAATACACAGAAGAACTGTACAAAAAATATCTGCATGATCCAGATAATCACGATGGTGTGATCACGCACCTAGAGTCAGACATCCTGGAATGTGAAGTCAAGTGGGCCTTAGGAAGCATCACTATGAACAAAGCTAGTGGAGGTGATGGAATTCCAGTTGAGGTACTTCAAATCCTGAAAGATGAGGCTGTGAAAGTGCTGCACTCAATATGCCAGCAAATTTGAAAAGCTCAGCAGTGGCCATAGGACAGGAAAAGTTCAGTTTTCATTTGAATCCCAAAGGCAATGCCAAAGAATGTTCAAACTACTGCACAACTGTACTCCTCACACGCTAGCAAAGTAATGCTCAAAATTCTCCAAGCCAGGCTTCAACAGTATGTGAACCATGAACTTTCAGATGTTCAAGCTGGATTTAGAAAAGGCAGAGGAACCAGAGATTAAATTGTCAATGTATGTTGGATCGTAGAAAAAGCAAGAGAGTTCCAAAAAAACATCTATTTCTGCTTTATTGACTATGCCAAAGCCTTTGACTGTGGATCACAATAAACTGTGGAAAATTCTTAAAGACATGGGAATACCAGACCACCTGACCTGCCTCTTGAGAAATCTGTATGGTGGTCAGGAAGCAAGAATTAGAACTGGACATGGAACAACAGACTTGTTCCAAATAGGAAAAGGAGTACGTCAAGGCTGTATATTGTCACCCTGCTTATTTAATTTATATGCAGAGTACATCATGAGAAATGCTGGGCTGGAGGAAGCACAAGCTGGAATCAAGATTGTCGGGAGAAATATCAATAACCTCAGATATGCAGATGATACCATGCTTATGGCAGAAAGTGAAGAGGAACTCAAAAGCCTCTTGATGAAAGTGAAAGAGGAGTGTGAAAAAGTTGGCTTAAAGCTCAACATTCAGAAAACTAAGATCATGGCATCTGGCCCCATCACTTCATGGCAAATAAATGGGGAAACAGTGGCTGACTTTATTTTTTGGGCTCCAAAATTTATGCAGATGGTGATTGCAGCCATGAAATTAAAAGACGCTTACTACTTGGAAGGAAAGTTATGACCAAACTAGACAGCATATTAAAAAGCAGAGACATTACTTTGCCAGTAAAGGTCCTTCTAGTCAAGGCTATTGTTTTCCCAGTAGTCATGTATGGATGTGAGAGTTGAACTATAAAGAAAGCTGAGCGCTAGAGATTTGATGCTTTTGAACTGTGGTGTTGGAGAAGACTCTTGAGAGTCCCTTGGACTGCAAGGAGATCAAACCAGTCCATCCTAAAGGAGATCAGTCCTGAGAGTTCATTGCAAGGTCTAATGTTGAATCTGAAACTCCAGTACTTTGGCCACCTCATGAAAAGAGCTGACTCATTTGAAAAGCCCCTGATGCTGGAAAAGATTGAAGGCGGGAGGAGAAGGGGTTGGCAGAGAATTAGATGGTTGATTGGCATCACCGACTCAGTGGACATGAATTTGGGTAAACTCTGGGAGTTGGTGATGGACAGGGAGACGTGGGGTGCTGGGGTCCATGGGGTCACAAAGAGTCGGACATGACTGAGTGACTGAAAACTGAACTGAACTGAGGTGAAGTTAAAGGCTGATCAGTTCCTGGACGTGCTTTAAATTCTGGGTAGCCAGTAGGTTGAGTCACTTTTTAATTTGGAAAAGTAAGAACCAGACCAAAGGGAACTTGCTTAAAGTTAAGGCTCTTTCTCAACTTTTTCTAAGTTTTAGATTCTATAAAATGGGCCTTACTACAATGGCATGGGGAAATTGTTCCATATTTCTTTGGTTTTTTCATTTCCCCATAATAGACTAAGTACAGTGGCAAATAACTGTCCTGGAATGAATAGCAGAATATATGAGGGAACATTTCCTGAGTAAATGAAGTCTAGAATGCTTCAAATGAATAAATACAGCCTGAAAAGCCTAAATCAAAGAGAGAAAGGGAAAGATCTTGGTGGATTTTTCATAAAAACTAAACAATTGTATTTGATATCTTGCTGATTTTTTTGGCTTTTAATTTGTTATAACGGTTATTAGTTGTAAGTCCTAATTGTGTAAAAATGTGTTTAAAAATATTTTTTTTCTGAAAGGAAAGATGAGACTAAAGGATGCAGGACTTGTTAGTTCTACAGAACATATTCGTTATAGTACTCTTTTCTCTTTTTCATGACTGAGGGCACTAGCTTTATACCCTCTTGAAAAGAGAGAGATATAATACGCTCTAAAAACTGTTCTAACCACTATGTCCAGAGTGAGGAAGGAGATAGGTCCCAGGATGCTGCCTTGCATCTATTTAGGGATAATCATGGAGTCAGCCATATGGGGAAAGTGTAAAATAGATCTTCGGTTAGTTCAACAGATGTTTGAGTGCTTTAAGGGATCAAAGATAAATGAAGAAACTGTTATTTTTCCACAAGGAGCCAGTCAAGTGGGAGACACAGATGAACCGACCTATAATTACAGTACAATAAGACGGGTGCTATAATGGCATCTCAAGGGCACTATTCATTAAAGAAGGTCAGGGAGGCTCTGCGGAGGTGGGGTAGGGCATGAGCTTCTGTTCGGAAGAGCTGGTTCCTGTGGCTATCGGAAGAAGAGAAAGTGTTCCAGCGGTAGAATGACTGGGACTATCACCCAGCCCAACACCTCTGGGGACCTGGAGTCCCGAGAATATTCTGGACCAGTCGCAAAGGAGTCAAGGCTGATGGGTGGACAGCTTGATGTTGTTTCATAAAGTGCAGCGCTGCACTGGAAGGGCAAGGTTCGGGCAAAGCTTGCAGTTGCTGTTGTTCAGTTGCTCAGTCATGTCTGACACTTGGCAACCCCATGACTGCAGCACACCAGGCTTCCCTTTCCTCCGCTATCTCTTGGAGTTTTCTCAAACTCCTGTCTGTAGAGTGGATGATGCCATCCAACCATCTCATCCTCTGTTGTCCCCTTTTCCTCCTGCTCTCAATCTGAAATAGGGTAATTCGAGGAAAGTTTGATGTCTAAGTGGGTTGAAGGCAGGACTGACAACTAGCCTTCCCAGTATTACCCTTTGTTTTTAGATTTATTTATTTTTTCTATTCTGGGTCTTTGTTGCTGCTGTGCAGGCTTTCTCTAGTGGTGAGCAGTGGCTACTCTCTAGTTGCAGTGTGTGCGCTTCTCATTATGGTGGCCTGTCTTATTGCATGGACGCTAGGGTACTTGTGCTCAGTAGTTGTGGATCATAGGCTCTAGGGTGCTCAGGTTCAGTTGTGGTGCATGGACATGGTTGTTCCTTGCCATGTGGGATCTTCCTGGACCAGGGATTGAACCCATGTCCCCTGCACTGGCAGGTGGATTCTTAATCACTAGACCACTGGGAAAGGAGAAGGCAATAGCACCCCACTCCAGTACTCTGGCCTAGAAAATCCCATGGACGGAGCAGCCTGGTAGGCTGCAGTCCAGGGGGTCACGAAGAGTCGGACACGACTGAGCGACTTCACTTTCACTTTTCACTTCCCTGCATTGGAGAAGGAAATGGCAACCCACTCCAGTGTTCCTGCCTGGAGAATCCCAGGGACGGGGGAGACTGTTGAGCTGCTGTCTATGGGATTGCACAGAGTCGAACATGACTGAAGCGACTTAGCAGCAGCAGCAGCAGCAGACCACCAGGAAGCCCCCCAGTATTACCCTTTCATGTAGCTCTCTCTGGGGTGTGGCTCGTGGCATCATGGGTCCTGGGTATCTTCAGAGAAGCATAAGAAATTCATGTGGCAGCTGTTTGGGTCTTGCTGGAAAAGCCAGATACCAGACTGTTTGGTTTTTTCCTGGGTTTTGTCAGTCAGTCAGTCAGTCAGTCAATTCAGTCGCTCAGTCGTGACTGACTCTTTGCGACCCCATGAATCACAGCACACCAGGCCTCCCTGTCCATCACCAACTCCCAGAGTTCACTCAGACTCATGTCCACAGAGTCGGTGATGCCATCCAACTATCTCATTCTCTGTCGTCCCCTTCTCCTCCTGCCCCTAATCCCTCCCAGCATCAGTCTTTTCCAGTGAGTCAACTCGTCTCATGAGGTGGCCAAAGTATTGGAGTTTCAGCTTTAGCATCAGACCTTCCAATGAACACCCAGGATCGATCTCCTCTAGAATGGACTGGTTGGATCTCCTTGCAGTCCAAGGGACTCTCAAGAGTCTTCTCCAGCACCTCAGTTCAAAAGCAACAATTCTTCGGTGATCAGCCTTCTTCACAGTCCAACTCTCACATCCATACATGACCACTTGAAAAACCATAGCCTTGACTAGACGGACCTTTGTTGGCAAAGTAAGACTATAGGAATTTCTGGAGAAATGCAACCTCTTAGTCTTTTTTAATTTTTTTTTTTTTTTGCCTCTTTGTGGATGGGATTTTAGCAGCAGTGAGAGAAACAATGTAGTAAATTATATGTGGTCATTTTTTTTCATCATTTGATGATTATGTACAGTAATAATTAAATAACAAAGTACTAATAAAAAGGTCCTAATACAGTGGAAGTAAATAGATTTAAGGGACTAAATCTGATAGATAGAGTGCCTGATGAACTCTGGACAGAGGTTCGTGACATTGTACAGGAGACAGGGACCAAGACCATCCCCATGGAAAAGAAATGCAAAAAAGCAAAATGGCTGTCTGAGGAGGCCTTACAAATAGCGGTGAAAAGAAGAGAAGCAAAAAGCAAAGGAGAAAATGAAAGATATAAGCATCTGAATGCAGAGTTCCAAAGAATAGCAAGGAGAGATAAGAAAACCTTCCTCAGCTATCAATGCAAAGAAATAGAGGAAAACAACAGAATAGGAAAAACAAGAGATCTTTTCAAGAAAATTAAAGATATCAAGGGAACAATTCATGCAAAGATGGGCTCGATAAAGGACAGAAATGGTATGGACCTAACAGAAGCAGAAGATATTAAGAAGAGGTGGCAAGAATGCACAGAAGTGCTATACAAAAAATATCTTCACAACGAAGATAATCACGATGGCGTGTTCACTCACCTGTAGCCAGACATCTTGGAATGTGAAGTCAAGTGGGCCTTAGAAAGCATCACTACTAACAAAGCTAGTGGAAGTGATGGAATTCCAATTGAGCTATTTCAAATCCTGAAAGATGATGCTGTGAAAGTGCTGCACTCAATATGCCAGCAAATTTGGAAAACTCAGCAGTGGCCACAGGACTGGAAAAGTCAGTCTTCATTCCAATCCCAAAGAAAGGCAATGCCAAAGAATGCTCAAACTACCACACAATTGCACTCATCTCACACGCTAGTAAAGTCATGCTCAAAATTCTCTAAGCCAGGCTTCAGCAATATGTGAACTGTAACTTCCAGATGTTCAAGCAGGTTTTAGAAAAGGCAGAGGAACCAGAGATCAAATTGCCAACATCCGCTGGATCATGGAGAAAGCAAGAGAGTTCCAGAAAAACATCTATTTCTGCTTCATTGACTATGCCAAAGCCTTTGACTGTGTGGATCACAATAAACTGTGGAACATTCTGAAAGAGGTGGGAATCCCAGACCACCTGACCTGCCTCTTGAGAAACCTGTATGCAGGTCAGGAAGCAACAGCTAGAACTGGTCATGGAACAACAGACTGGTTCCAAATAGGAAAACGAGTACGTCAAGGTTGTATATTGTCCTCTGCTTATTTAACTTATATGCAGAGTCCATCATGAGGAACGCTGGGCTGGAAGAAGCACAAGCTGGAATCAAGATTGCCGGGAGAAATATCAATAACCTCAGGTATGCAGATGACAGCACCCTATGGCAGAAAGTGAAGCGGAACTCAAAAGCCTCTTGATGAAAGTGAAAGAGGAGAGTGAAAAGGTTGGCTTGAAGCTCAACATTCAGAAAACAAAGATCATGGCATCTGGTCCCATCACTTCATGGGAAATAGATGGGGAAACAGTGGAAACAGTGTCAGACTTTCTTTTTTAGGGCTCCAAAATCACTGCAGATGCTGATTGCAGCCAGGAAATTAAAAGATGCTTACTCCTTGGAAGGAAAGTTATGACCAACCTAGATAGCATATTAAAAAGCAGAGACTATACTTTGCCATCCAAGGTCCGTCTAGTCAAGGCTGTGGTTTTTCCCGTGGTCATGTATGGATGTGAGAGTTGGACTGTGAAGAAAGCTGATTGTCGAAGAATTGATGCTTTTGAACTGTGGTGCTGGAGAAGACTCTTGAGAGTCCCTTGGACTGCAAGGAGATCCAACCAGTCCATTCTAGAGGAGATCGATCCTGGGTGTTCATTGGAAGGACTGATGCTAAAGCTGAAACTGCATTACTTTGGCCACCTCATGCAACGAGTTGACTCACTGGAAAAGTCTCTGATGCTAGGAGGGATTGGGGGCAGGAGGAGAAGGGGAAGACAGAGAATGAGATGGCTGGATGGTATCACCGACTCGATTGACTTGAGTTTGAGTGAACTCCGGGAGTTGTTGATGGACAGGTAGGCCTGGCGTGCTGTGATTCATGGGGTCGCAAAGAGTCGGACAGGACTGAGCGACTGAACTGAACTGAACTGAACTGAATTTCCATGAAGGGGTGATCTTAGCAGAGATGTTGTAAAGATGTCCAGGAGTGTGGGGAAATGGTGAATGTGGCTGGGTTGTGTGCCCTCAACTTCTCACTGCCTGTTGCCTTACTCCCTGACTTGGTGTGAGTCTGGAGCAGCTTCTCTTCTCAGTCCCACTAAACCTTAGACAGGCTTCTTCATGACCCTGGACCCCTGATTTCTCTTTTATTGGAGAATTTGCTATATAAAACTTTTAACTGTAAATTACTTTTCTGTCTTTTCAGTTGTAAATATTTTTAAAAGCTTCTTGCCAATTTTATGATACAAAAATGTCTTTCTCAAGGATCTGGGAGCCACTTTTCTGAGCTGTGATTATCAGGGAAAATAGAACTTGTAGCACCCTCAGCCACCCTAGGCTCTATGGGAGGGGAGGAACCTGGCTCCCACCAGGGCCAGTTAAAACACAAATGGCCTCATCTCATAGTCCATCCTCCCACCTCCTTTGGTACTTTTCTGCTAGTTCACCCTGACTTAAAAACTCCCCCACCTTTTGTTTCTAGGGAGTTGAGTTCAATCTCTCTCCTCTATTGCAATAGTCTTGAGAAAAATCTTCCTTTTTGTTTAACTTGCCATTGTACTTATGTTTTGACACAGGATTGGCTTAGCATGGGGTTTTTGGTGGCTGAGACGGTAAAGAATCTGCTTGCAATGTGGGAAACCTGGATTCGAGCATGGCCACCTAGAACTATGGCCTGTTGAGGGTCCAGTGTAAAGTGGGCTAGTCTACGGTACCGTGTATTCATGCTCAGTGGTTGGAGATAGTGGCAGAGACTTAGGCAGAAAGCATACTCTGTCCCCTTGAGATCTGCCCACATGGAGTGAATGTGGTATTCCAGTGGACTGAAGTCTAGGTCAAAGATCTTTAACAAGGTCTAAAAATAAAAGTGACTTGGGCAGAATAGTTAGCTCTGCACAGGGGAAGTGAATGTGGAATCCTGAGGTGAGGTCGGAATGTGGAAGTGGCTCTCTCTCCAGCTTCAGGTTGTCATCTCCTTGAGTTCTTTCCTCTTTCCAGAAGTAAGATGGACAATTAGGTTACATGTGCCCAAGTCACTTTCTATGATGTTGAGTTTTCTTTGGACGTTGCCTCCAGCCTTCCAAATGGTGAAGACAATAAGATAGGGTATTTCAGTGGTTCTTAAATGCCAAAGTGGGTCAAAAATGCAAACTTAGCTGTCTGCTTTAATGCAAAGATGAAAATAACATCAGCAATTATCTGACAAATGGCAGCTGTTTAAACTGCAGGATACTAAACTGATATCTTAGCAGGGGTGTCATTATCTATAGGCCATTAAAAGTTTGTTTATTTATTATTTCATGTTTATTGACTTAGGTTTTTAAAAGGGAAAGATAAACTCCCCAACTGAGGGCTTTATAGCTTTCACTACTTGAATGTTGCTCTATTACTAAAAAGATACGTTATTTGATTAAAACTTCCAGATTAGCTTCAACTTTCTTATTATTTGCACTTAGAGACACTATCTGAATGTGTGGGTGTGTGTAATGGTGAAGCTGACACACTTTTAATGTTGACATTATCCTTGTTAAAACTCACCTTCACAAGTCATACAAATTACTGGTTACCGAACAGTTTTCATATTCTTATTAAGCTTTGGATACAGTTACGGAATTTCCAGACAGAACACCCTTCATCATGGGATTCTGCCTGTCAATGTGGAGGTGGATATGAGCTGGGGCTAACTGCAGGGCTATGGTCAAGTAGATGAGGCTCCTTTCTTTATTCCTATTTGCTTCTTTCTTCCCCACTTCTAAGGATAACCTCCCTACTTCATTTCAGGTATTCAGCAACCTGCTAGTTGTAATCTAGACTCCCTTGGAGAGAAAGGGAGTGGGCTCATGAATGCCAACTGATATTCTTCCCTCATTATTTCCTTTGACAAGATAACTCTACTGACTGATCAGAGCAGAATGTGTGCACTCATGGTCTTGACTTCATCAGACACTTTGCATGTAACCTCTGATTCATTTGTGGATTAGGTATAGACATATAAGCTAGATGCCAGTACCCCAATTTAGTGTCTGTGTGTGGTATGTCTGTTAGTTAACTCTTGTCAACAAAAAGAAATCTATTTAAGGTATAGCTCTATCCTTGTTCCTTTATAATATAGTTTTTAAAATTAATGCATCAATTGCATATGTAGGAACACCATTCTTCTAAAAATATGATGTACTGCCTGAAAAAAAAAAGTGAGCCTACTGTGCACAGTGGTGTCAGGATTCATTTAAAAGTGATCAGATTGCAGTGTGGTGTGAGATCTAGTGAGATTACTGCTCCACTGAAGATGAAAGTGAGGTCTAACCCTTGGTTTTCAACCCTGGGAGGGTGGGAATGTGACATTCAACTTGCTTTGGGGAGGAATCAAGATTTCAGTGGAAGCATAGCTGATGTGATTGGCTGCCTGATGTGGTTTTCACTGGGTTAGCACAACTTTGGCTGCATGAACAGAAATTTCAGAGAATAAGGAAGTATTGCTCTTGTCTCTTCTGGAGACCAGGCCCACTTCCCTGATGGCTTTTAGCCCAAGTGTCACAGTTTAGGGGGAACATGTGTTGCTGACCAGAATCTTGGCTTTCCCTACCCACTGAAGCTGAGTAAAAAATATGGAGACAGAGTTTGGAGGAAATAGAAAGGTGGCTTTAATTCTCAACTGGTGGAGAGAGGAGCACAGTAGATTCATGCCCCAAGAACTGTGCCTTTTACCCTGCCACCCCAGTGAGGAGTCTAGGAGCTTATATAAGATGAGGGCTCACAGTCAGGAGTAGGTGATGAGGAACAAAGGTGTTAGGATCTTGATTTCTTCCTCTTGAATTGTTTCAAAGAGAGTCATAGGCTGGTGGCAGTGATACAGTAATTGAGTCTGGCAGTTCCATGGCTCTATGACTTTCTTTCTTTCTTTTTTTTTTTTCATCATTGATTTCTGGGATTTCTTTTTTTTTTAATTATTAAAAAAATTTTTTTTTTAAATTGGAGGCTAATTACTTTACAATATTATATTGGTTGGTTTTGCCATACATTGACATGAATCCGCCCTGGATGTACATGTGTTCCCCTTCTTGAACCACCCTCCCACCTCCTTCCTCCCCATATCCTCCCTCTGGGTTATCCCCATGCACCAGCCCCGAGCATCCTATATCATGCGTCAAACCTGGACTGGTGATTCGTTTCACATATGATAATATACATGTTTCAATGCCACTCTCCCAAATCATCCCACCCTCATGCTCTCCCACAGAGTCCCAAAGACTGTTCTATACACCTGTGTCTCTTTTGCTGTCTCGTATATAGGGTTATCATTACCATCTTTCTAAATTCCATATATATGCGTTCAGTTCAGTTCAGTTCAGTTCAGTCGCTCAGTCCTGTCCAACTCTTTGCGACCCCATGAATCACAGCACGTCAGGCCTCCCTGTCCATCACCAATTGCCGGAGTTCAATCAAACTCATGTCCATCGAGTCGGTGATGCCATCCAGACATCTCATTCTCTGTCGTCCCCGTCTTCTCCCACCCCCAATCCCTCCTAGCATCAGAGTCTTTTCCAGTGAGTCAACTCGTTGCATAAGGTGGCCAAAGTATTGCAGTTTCAGCTTTAGCATAAGTCCTTCTATGAACATCCAGGATTGATCTCCTTTAGAATGGACTGGATGGACCTCCTTGCAGTCCAAGGGACTCTCAAGAGTCTTCTCCAACACCACAGTTCAAAAGCATCAATTCTTCAGTGATCAGCTTTCTTTGCAGTCCAACTCTCACATCCATACATGACCACGGGAAAAACCATAGCCTTGACTAAATGGACCTTGGTTAGCAAAGTAATGTCTCTGCTTTTTAATATGCTATCAAAGTTGGTCATAACTTTCCTTCTAAGGAGTAAGCGTCCTTTAATTTCATGGCTGCAATCAGCATCTGCAGTGATTTTGGAGCCCCCCCCAAAAGAAAGTCTGACACTGTTTCCACTGTTTCCCCATCTATTTCCCATGAAGTGATGGGACCAGATGCCATGATCTTCGTCTTCTGAATGTTGAGCTTCAAGCCAACCTTTTCACTCTCCTCTTTCACTTTCATCAAGAGACTTTTTAGTTCCTCTTCACTTTCTGCCATAAGGGTGGTGTCAGCTGAATATCTGAGATTATTGATATTTTTCCCGGCAATCTTGATTCCAGCCTGTGCTTCTTCCAGCCCAGCGTTCCTCATGATGTACTCTGCATATAAGTTACATAAGCAGGGTGACAATATACAACCTTGACGTACTCGTTTTCCTATTTGGAACCAGTCTGTTGTTCCATGACCAGTTCTAACTGTTGCTTCCTGACCTGCATACAGGTTTCTCAAGAGGCAGGTCAGGTGGTCTGGTATTCCCATCTCTTTCAGAATGTTCCACAGTTTGTTGTGATCCACACAGTCAAAGTAGGTTTTAGAAAAGGCAGAGGCACCAGAGATCAAATTGCCAACATCCGCTGGATCATGGACAAAGCAAGAGAGTTCCAGAAAAACATCTATTTCTGCTTCATTGACTATGCCAAAGTCTTTGACTTTGTACTGGAGTGGCTTGCCATTGCCTTCTCCATAGGAAGTGTTCTAGTTTCATTCTTTTACAAGTGCCTTACCAGTTTTCCCAGCAGCACTTGTTAAAGAACCTGTCTTTTCTCCATGTTATATTCTTGCCTCCTTTGTCAAAGATAAGGTGTCCATAGGTGTGTGGATTTATCTCTGGGCTTTCTATTTTGTTCCATTGATCTGTATTTCTGTCTTTATGCCAGTACCATGCTGTCTTGATGACTGTGGCTTTGTAGTAGAGCCTGAAGTCTGGCAGGGTTGATTCCCCCAGTTCCATTTTTCTTCCTCAAGATTGCTTTGGCTATTCAAGGTTTTTTGTATTTCCATACAAATTGTGGGATTATTTGTTCTAGCTCTGTGAAAAATATCGTTGGTAGCTTGATAGCGATTGCATTGAATGTATAAATTACTTTGGGTAGTATACTCATTTTCACAATATTTATTCTTCCAATCCACGAACACGGTATATTTCTCCATCTATTAGTGTTCTTTTTGATTACTTTCACCAGTGTTTTATAGTTTTGTATGTACAGGTCTTTTGTGTCTTTAGGTAGATATATTCTTAAGTATTTTATTCTTTTCGTTGCAACAGTGAATGGAATAGTTTCCTTAATTTCTCTTTCTATTTTCTCATTATTAGTGTATAGGAATGCAAGGGATTTCTGTGTGTTGATTTTATATCCTGCAACTTTACCGTATTCACTGATTAGCTCTATTAGTTTTCTGGTAGAGTCTTTAGGGTTTTCTGTGTATAGGATCATGTCATCAGCGAATAGTGAAAGTTTTACTTTTTCCAATATGGATTCCTTTTATGTCTTTTTCTGCTCTGATTGCTGTAGCCAAAACTTCCAGAACTATGTTGAATAGTAGTGGTGAGAGTGGGCACCCTTGTCTTGTTCCTGACTTTAGGGGAAATGCTTTCAATTTTTCACCATTGTGGATATTGTTTGCTGTGGGTTTGTCATATATAGCTTTTATTATGTTAAGGTATGTTTCTTCTATTCCCACCTTCTGGAGGGTTTTTATCATAAAATGATGTTGAATTTTGTAGAAGGCTTTCTCTGCATCTATTGAGATAATCATATGATTTTTATTTTTCAGTTTGTTAATGTGGTGTATTACATTGATTGATTTGCAGGTATTGAGGAATCCTTGCATTCCTGGGATAAAGCCCACTTAGTCATGATGTATGATCTTCTTAATGTGTTGTTAGATTCTGCTTGCTAGAATTTTGTTAAGGATTTTTGCATATATGTTCATCAGTGATATTGGCCTGCAGTGTTCTTTTTTTGTGGGATCTTTACCAGGTTTTGAGATTAGGGTGATGGTGGCCTCATAGAATGAGTTTGGAAGTTTCCCTTCCTCAGCAATTTTCTGGAAGAGTTTGAGTAGAATAGATGTTAGCTCTTCTCTAAATTTTTGGTAGAATTCAGCTGTGAAGCCGTCTGGACCTGGGCTTTTGTTTGCTGGAAGATTTCTGATTGTGGCTTCTATTTCCGTGCTTGTGATGGGTCTGTTCAGATTTTCTATTTCTTCCTGGTTCCGTTTTGGAAAGTTGTACTTTTCTAAGAATTTTCCCATTTCTTCCAAGTTGTCTATTTTATTGCCATATATTGCTGATAGTATTTTCTAATGATCCTTTGTATTTCTGTGTTGTCGGTTGTGATCTCTCCATTTTCATTTCTAATTTTATTGATTTGGTTCTTCTCCCTTTGTTTCTTGATGAGTCTGGCTAGTGGTTTGTCAATTTTATTTACCTTCTCAAAGAACCAGCTTTTGGCTTTGTTGATTTTTGCTCTGGTCTCTTTTGTTTCTTTTGCATTTATTTCTGCCCTAATTTTTAAGATTTCTTTCCTTCTACTAACCCTGGGGTTCTTCATTTCTTCCTTTTCTAGTTTCTTTAGGTGTAGAATTAGGTTATTTAGTTGACTTTTTTCTTGTATCTTGAGGTGTTCCTGTATTCCTATGAACCTTCCCCCTATCACTGCTTTCACAGTGTCCCAGAAGTTTTGAGGTGTTGTGTTTTCATTTTCATTCATTCCTATGCATATTTTGATTTCTCTTTTGATTTCTTCTATGATTTGTTCATTCTTCAGCAGCGTGTTGTTCAGCCTCCATATGTTGGCATTTTTAATAGTTTTTCTCCTGTAATTGAGATCTAATCTTACTGCATTGTGGTAGAAAAGATGCTTGGTATGATTTCATTTTTTAAAAAAATTTACCAAGGCTAGCTTTATGGCGCAGGATGTGCTCTATCCTGGAAAAGGTTCCGTGTGCACTTGAGAAAAAGGTGAAATTCATTGTTTTGGGGTGAAATGTCCTATAAAGATATATTAGGTCTAACTGGTATATTATGTCATTTAAAATTTGTGTTTCCTTGTTAATTTTCTGTTTAGTTGATCTATCCGTAAGTGTGAGTGGGGTATTAAATCTCCCAGTATTATTGCATTGTTGTTAATATCCCCTTTCATACTTGTTAGTAATTGTCTTACATATTGCGGTGCTCCTGTGTTGGGTGCATAAATATTTATAATTGTTATATCTTCTTATTGGATTGATCCTTTGATCATTATGTAGTTTCCTTCTTTGTCTCTTTTCACAGCCTTTGTCTTAATGTCAAATTTTCTTATATGAGTATTGCTATTCCTGCTTTCTTTTGGTCTCCATTTGCGTGGAATATGTTTTTCCAGCTCTTCACTTTCAGTCTCTATGTGTCCCTCATTTTGAGGTGGGTCTCTTGTGGATAACATATATGGGAGTCTTGTTATTGTATCCATTCAGCCAGCCTTTTTCTTTTGGTTGGGGTATTCAACCTATTTACGTTTAGGGTAATTATTGATAAGTATGATCCCGTTGCCATTTTCTTTATTGTTTTGGGTTCGAGTTTATACACCCTTTCTGTGTTTCCTGTCTAGGGATGATCTTTAGCATTTGTTGGAGAGCTGGTTTGGTGATGCTGAATTCTCTCAGCTTTTGCTTGTCTGTAAAGCTTTTGATTTCTCCTTCATATTTGAATGAGATCCTTGCTGGGTACAGTAATCTGGTCTGTAGGTTATTTTCTTTCATGAAAATAAAAGTATGTCTTGCCATTCCCTCCTGGCCTGAAGAGTTTCTATTGAAAGATCAGCTGTTATCCTTATGGGAATCCCCAAGCTTTTCCCTTGCTGCTTTTCATATTTGTTCTTTGTGTTTGATCTTTGTTAATTTGATTAATATGTGTCTTGGAGTATTTTGCCTTGGGTTTATCCTGTTAGGGACTCTCTGGGTTTCTTGGACTTGGGTGATTATTTCCTTCCCCATTTTAGGGAAGTTTTCAACTATTATCTCCTCAAGTATTCTCTCATGGTCTTTCTTTTTGTCTTCTTCTTCTGGAACTCCTATGATTCGAATATTGGGGCATTTAACATTGTCCCAGAGGTCTCTAATATTGTCCTTATTTATTTTAATTCGTTTTTCTTTTTTCATCTCTGTTTCATTTATTTCTACAATTCTATCTTCTAGCTCTCTTATCCTGTCTTCTGCCTCTGTTATTCTACTGTTTGTTCCCTCCAGAGTGTTTCTGATCTCATCTATTGCATTATTCATTGTATACTGACTCTTTTTTATTTCCTCTAAGTCCTTATTAAACCTTTCTTGCATCTTCTCAATTCTTTTCTCCAGGTTATTTATCTGTAACTCCATTTTGCTTTCAAGATTTTGAATCAATTTCACTATCAAATTTTGAAATTCTTTATCAGGTAGATCCCTTATATCTTCCTCTCTTGTTTGTGTTGGTGGGCATTTATCCTGTTCCCTTACTTGCTGGGTATTTCTCTGCCTCTTCATCTTGCTTATATTGCTGTGCTTGCAGTGGCCTTTCTGTCTTCTGGCAGTTTGTGGAGTTCTCTTTATTATGTAGTTTCCTTGCTGTGTATGTGGGTGGACGGGTGGCTTGTCAAGGTTCCCTGGTTAGGGAAGCTTATGTCGGTGTTCTGGTGGGTGGAGCTGGATTTCTTCTCTCTGGAATGCAATAAAGTGTCCAGTAATGAGTTATGAGATGTCAGTCGGTTTGGAGTGGCTTTGGGCAGCCTACATATTGAAGTTCAGGGCTATTCTCCTGTGTTGCTGGCGAATTTGCATGGTATTTCTTTCTCTGATACTTGTTGACCCTTGGGTGGTGCCTGGTTTCAGTGTATGCATGGAGGTATTTGATGAGTTCCTATCTCTTAATGTTCCCTGGAACAGGAGATCTCTGGTGTTCTCAGGATTTGGACTTAAGCCTCTGCCTCTGGTTTTATTCTTGCAGTAGGCTCAAGACTTCTTCATCTGTCACTTCCAAGGCAGTTCCTTCTGTTTAAGCTCTTCTGTTTCCTGGTCTCTTCAGTTTCTAATTCCCGTCCTGACACAAGGGGGCGGTGGTGGACACTTTTATAGGCTCACCTGTTCAGTCCTGCTGTGGGGAGGGAGGAACGCTGCTAACATATATCACTGGTGTCTGTGGGGAGTGCGCACAGTGTCTCGGCTACACTGGGATTGCCCCCGCTCACGGCGTGTGTGCTTTCCCTGTTTATGCTGCTCAGGCTCTAGGTTGCTCTGCCGGGAACTGTCTGAGGCCAGCGCTGGGTTGTATGCACTTCCGAGGTCTGAGTGGCTCAGGTTCAAGTACTTGGGTACTCCAGAAAGGCACAGACTTGGTTGGGCCTGCGTTTTGTGCCCTTCCCTGGTCCGAGCAGCTCAGGTGACCAGGCGTTTGGCGAGCTCAGTCGCTGTAACTTATTGCCTCCCCGGTCCCTGCCACTCAGTTTTCTGGGTGTTCAACCTGCACACATTCTCAGGTGGATATCGACAGGCCCGAACCCAAGAAGTCTTGGTTAGTGACGACGCCTGCCTGCAGTTTGGTATCGGAAGCCTCTCTGGGGCCGTGGTTGCCCCCTTCTGGCTCTAGCTGCCCTCTTCTGCCTGTCTCGGCGGGGGATGGGGGGTGGGCCGACCACAGGTGGCTGGCTCTGCTCAGTCCTTTGTTCTGTGACCAGGTCTGGCAGCGTCTTAGGTTGGGACTTTACTCCTTTTCGCAGGCTTTTCGCCTTTTTGTGGGTTGCTATCCCACAGTCTGCTTAGCTGTCTTAAGTTAGTGCCCTCAGATTGCCCTCAGGGTGTTAATGCCCTGTCCTCACTCTAAATGATGCAGCCGCGCCTCCCTGCCCAGCCCCTGTGTGCTAGTGGGAGGTGTGGGTGTCTGCGCTGCTTCTCCACTGAGAGTTACCTCTGGGCACTTAGTCTGTGGGTTTTAATTATTTATTTCTTTTTTCTCCTGGTTATGTTGCCCTCTGAGGTGCCAACGCTCACCACAGACTCACCAGTGAGGGTTTCCAGGTGTTTGGAAACTTCTCTCTCTCTCTCTTTTTTTTAAGCCTCCCTTCCCGGGACGGAGCTCCGTCCCTCCCTCTTTTGTCTCTCTTTTTATCTTTTATACTCTTTCCTACCTCCTTTTGAAGACAATGGGCTGCTTTTCTGGGTGCCTGATGTCCTCTGCTGGCATTCAGATGTTGTTTTGTGGGATTTACTCAGCGTTTAAATGTTCTTTTGCTGAATTTGTGGGAGAGAAAGTGGTCGCCCCATCCTATTCCTTCGCCATCTTCCTGTCCAACTGTGACTTTCTTTCTGATATGTAAAAAGAAGAACTCTAAGGGGAAGAGTGTTGTAAGGGTAAACACCAGATACAGGATATATTTTGCACAGAGTCAAAGCAAAATAGGTGCGAGGTATAGCTCCTGAGGAGTTAGACGTGAAAGTGAAGTGGCTCAGTTGTGCTTGACTCTTTGAGACCCATAGACTGTAGCCTGCCAGGCTCCTCTGTCCATGGGATTCTCAGGCAAGAGTACTGGAGTAAGTTGCCATTACTTTCTCCACTGGCTCTTCCTGACCCAGGGATCGAACACAGGTTTCCTGCATTGCAGGCAGATTCTTTACTATTCCAGCCACCAGGGAGGCTCTTCCTGCAAAGTTAGGGGACAAAAGAGCAAGTTTAGTTGCAGGCATGCAGAATTAGGAGCAGGTTTTTGCAGTGGTCATGTATGGATGTGAGAGTTGGACTGTGAAGAAAGCTGATCGCCGAAGAATTGATGCTTTTGAACTGTGGTGTTGGAGAAGACTCTTGAGAGTCCCTTGGCCTGCAAGGAAATCCAACCAGTCCATTCTAAAGGAGATCAGTCCTGGATGTTCATTAGAAGGACTGATGCTAAAGCTGAAACTCCAATACTTTTGCCACCTCATGTGAAGAGTTGACTCACTGGAAAAAACTCTGATGCTGGGAGGGATTGGGGGCGGGAGGAGACAGGGATGGCAGAGAATGAGATGGCTGGATGGCATCACCGACTCGATGGACATGAGTTTGAGTGAACTCCGGGAGTTGGTGATGGACAGGGAGGCCTGGTGTGCTGTGATTTATGGGGTCGCAAAGAGTCGAACACGACTGAGCGACTGAACTGAACTGAACTGAAAGTAAAAGAAAAGCACTAAAAATGTTTGGACCTTCTCACTGTTCTCTTTGTCTTCTTTGTTCTCAGGAAAGGAAAGGAAAAAACTCATTCCTCTTTTTTTTTTTTTCCTTTTCACTGTAGCACATGCAGCGTTGAGAACACTGAGAGGAGATACTTGGGAAAGAGAGGGGCCCAGGAAGAACCTTGGAGAACCTGGAGGCACTTAGTTTGATGAAATAGTGTGGTGTGTGTTGTGGTTGGGGAGGTGAATGTGAACTGGGTGTGAAGGCCTGCATATTCTGTTTAGATCCAGTGAGTAGAATTAAGATCAAAGAGTGTGTTGCAAATGTGGAATTCTTTTCTCTAAGTAAACTAGAAGGAATTTTTGCAGAGCCGTTTCAGCATGGAATGCAGTTCCTCTTGCTGGAGGTATCTACACATCTCATGATGCCTATTTCACATTTCCAGTAAGAACTGTGTTCTGTTAGCAAGGATTCAGCATTATTCTTCACACTTTACCTCTTTTCTTGGATGCTTCTCTAGGCCTGCACAAAAAAGCTTGATGGCCATAGCTTGTTTAAAGAACGATTTCTTTTCTGGTTGCACCATGCAGCATTTGGAATCTTAGTTCCCTGACAAGGGATTGAACACATGCCCCCTGCAGTGAATGTACAGAGTCTTAACCACTGGACTGCCAGGGAAATCCCTGACTCTTTTTTTAATAATGCGGTATTGACTGATGGTCCTATGGAAAAGTAGCTTTAATTGTCTTGCAGTTTTTGTTAGTTACCCAATTACAAATTTTATTGTCTTCTGTTTAATAGCCTCATGTAATTTATGTGTTATGGTTGTTGTTGACATCATATGACTAAGTTAATTCCAAATGTGTAGATAAGAAGTCAGAATTTAGTGAGTCACTAAAAAGGTCTGTGTTATTGTTCTTTCTTGTTTTTGTCTTACAACTTTCATAATTTTGTCTGGATTTTGGATTATCTTTTGACCAGATCATGGTCATGGCTCCGTTATGACTTTGAATAGTCAGGCTCTTAACTTCACTTGTAGTACAGAGAAGAGCCCACATTTCCATTCAGATTTTTGCCATGGAAATAGGACTGTTAATTAAGTAGTCAATTATTAACAAAATCTTCAAAACAATTGACATTCAGTTAGTGTAAGATTCCAAGAAATGTGAGCACTAGTTGAAAGTTAGTGAGAAAACATCAAACTTTGCTGATTATGGCTCTCTTACACACCTCACACTGCTTCTACCCAGCCTTGAGTCAAACAGGTTCATTCTGGAAGTATCCTGCATTCAGGTCCCATTTTCCAGGACCTGTAGCTTGCATCTGCTTCCCTCTTCCAGCCACAAACGACTTCTTCACTCTTTCCAGCTATTCAACGGAGAAGTGGGGCCTTCATTGTATCATTCATTCCTGATCAGCTGTGGGAACATTTCTCCTTTCTTCCTAAAACTTTCTCATTTGACACAGTGGAGAGAGGAAGAAACAGTTGAGTGGATTGTTCTGTGTGAATCCCCCTGTGATTTTTATCACCACCATTACTAACTTTCCTGTAGTTCCATTGCAATGTTCTTCTCTTTCAGTTAGTGTGTTATTGCTAATTTAAAAATAAAGATATGGCTTCTTCATTAAACTCTGCTTTGCTGGCGCTGTTTAGCATGGTCCTGTAAGGTTTCTGGATCATTTACTGACCCGCTTCTGCTTCACTCTGCTTTCAGTTATAGCCCAAGCTTCTTGTTATATACTTTTAAAAGCATATTTAAACATAACAACATTCGCAGTTTAAAACCAGAGATATAAAATGATCCTGAAGATAGAAACTCATGGCTTTGCAATTAACAGACTGACTCCTAAATGATTTACTAATGACGAGTATGGTGAACGATGTTAGATTCATGATCTCCAAAGAAGATTTAGCTTCAGGACCAGGGACCGGGCTTGATCACTTGAGTTTTTGTGTAGCAGAGTTTTATTAAAGTATAAAAGGACAGAGAAAGCTTCTGACATAGATATCAGAAGGAGGATTAAGAGTGCCCCACTTGCTAGTCTTATCAAGGCCTTATATACTTTTATCAGATCCACTCTCCCAACATACATGTTAAATTAACAAGATTGGAATTAGCAATGGAAAGGTCTTACCAGACCCACTCCCACAACATACTTCTTAAGATAATAAGACTAGTCAGAAGGTTCTTGTTAAGGAGAAACATGATTAAGATAAAAAAAATGTAGGAAAAAAAACAATTTGTCCTTTTCTCCTCCTTGAGGGCCCTGGACTCCTCATCTACCTAAGGATTAGCTCTCTCATTAATGATTTCACTTTTTAAATATATTTCATGAAAAAAAAATTGGTCAAGAATTACCAATTCTTCTTTTTCCTTTTATAATTTAATAAAACTCTGCTACACAAAAGCTCTCAAGTGATCGAACCTGGTCCCTGGTCCCAAAGCTAAATCTTCTTTGGAGATCATGAATCCAACATCGTTCTACCTACAGTGTGGTTAGACCCATGTTTGATCCCTGGTCAGGAGAAGGAAATGGAAACCCACTCCAGCATTCTTGCCTGGAAAATCCCATGGATGGAGGAGCCTGGCAGGCTACAGTCCATGGGGTCTCAAAGAGTCGGATACGACTAAGTGACTTCACTTTCTTTTCTTTCTTTCTTGTGAAAATTAGTCTGGATATCTGGCTGGTTTGTGAGTTAACTGTTAGCTTCTTAGGGAGATCCATCTCAAGGAGTTTATTATTATCAGTTTAAGAGAGGCAGGTGAACATTTAATTGGCATTAAGATATTCGTAAAATAGAATCATTATTCTTTACATTTACTTGATAGACTGACTCAGTGAAATCTTCCAAGTTCTCTGTTCTCATGGAAACATATACTAACTTATGGTCAGGGTAAATAGAAGATTACAAGAGTACATACATACCCAGATTCTTCTTCCTGTATCAACTGGTTAATTTTCTTGCCAAGAGTAAATTGGTTTCCAAACCTTTTTATGACGGATGCATACACTTTTATTATTATATAAGTTAGCACCATAAAAACTAATGACATTGGATATGGATAAAAAGGGTATTTTTTTCTATGAAGACCAACTTGAGTACTTTAGAAAGATGATAAAGGTAAATAAAACACAATTCTGTTGAATTATAGAATGGGCAAGATGAGTATAAAAGATTGGGGAAGATCTGAAATTCCCCAAAAGGTTTTACTTAAGGTGTCTTTAGGCTTTCACTTTGTTTCAATAAAATATACACTAAGACTCATGGGTTACTGCAAGAAAGATATTTCATGATTTCAATTAGCAGATTCATATTTAAAGAAAAGGACTTCATTCTATATTAATATATTGGCAAATTATGTGTTTTTAGGTAAAATAAATTAAAATATGTCAGATTTTGATTCCTTCTTTAACTTTTAAAATTATCTTAGTAACTCTTAGCTTTGCCCATATGTGTTAAGCAGGCTTTTATCAAGATAAGTGAGTGACAAGAACCAACTGGGTATACTAACCTGTTTTGGTTTAAAAATTGGCAGAGCCATGAAATAAGGCATAAGCATGAAGAGAATTCTTTGGAATAGATTATTCTGCTGTTAATTGGGCTGGTAATAAATTTCTTTTAAGGCTTTTATTTTATTTTAAATCAAAATATAGTTAATTTACAACATTGTATTACTTCCCAATGTACAGCAAAGTGATTCAATTATACATGTGTGTATAGTCTTTTTCATTATGATTTATTAAAGGATATTGAATGTAATTCTCTGTATCATATAGTAGGACCTTGGTATTTATCTATTTTATATATGGTAGTTTGTATCTGCTAATTTATCTTTCCCCAACTCCCTTTCCTGTTTGCTAACCACGTTTGTTTTCTATGTGAGTCTGTTTCGTGAATAAGTTCATTTGTGTCATATTTTAGATTTCACATATGAGTGATATCACGCAGTATTTATTTGTCTTTCTCTTTCTGGCTTACTTCCCATAGTATTATGATCTCTAAATCCATCCATGTTGCTGCAAGTGGCATTTTTTGGGGGAGGGGCATTAAAAAAAGACTTGTTTAATTAAATAACAAGATGAGGCCAGGCAGGGCAAGGGGGAGGGAGTCACCCCAAAGCAAAGTCCCTTGGGGCCCTCCCCCTCCATCCACCTCTAGAGGCCACAGCTAAATGGCTGCAACCAGGTCCCAGTGACTACCAGTCCCTTCAGGCTCCCGGACACTGGGGAGGGACAGAGGGGCGAGTTCTCAGCTCCCTGGGTCCTCAGACCACAGTCCACCTCCTGTGGACAAGCACCGGCCAGCGCTGGGACAATATGGGGAGGGAGCATCCAGATGGACACAAAGGGAAACAAGGCTAGGCACGCCCCACGGCTCCCCTGACCCCGGGCTAAGGTCTCTCACCATGGCGCAGCCCCCCTCCCTGGGACCCTAGGCGCTGCCCCTGGATCCTGCCAGGGCTGATTTGGGTCCACACTAGTGCCAACCAAACGCCCCAGCCCCCCACTGGGAGACAGGAAGTTTCTGAAACTGGTTGGGAGGGTGCCACAGATCTGCAGCCAAAGGCTATGGAATAGGCCTTTTCACGGTAAGGGACAGGGAGCCTGAGTCCCTTCCCATTCTAAGGCCGGGCTCTTCAGTCTCTGTCCAAAATGAAATCCAACCTCAGCCACAGTGGGAGGACCCCAGGAGGGGATGTGGCATTTATCCCTCCCCCATCCTAAGTTCAGACCACGCAGATCCTCCCCCCATACCCACAACCCCTGAGGACAACAGACCACCCACAGGGGCCCAGATCAAGGAAGGGATGGAGCCTGAAAAAATATTCTACCCGGTCCAAAAAAAAATCGAGCTATACTTCCCGCCTCCGTGGGTAGGACCTCAACCGCAGGTCAAACCTCAACCACGGGTCCAGGGGCACCTGGCCACCACCGCCAGGGCCCGGGGCCTCTTTGCCCCATCTGCAGTGCTTGGAAGGGGTCCATTTGGCCCAAAAGCTGTTCTGGTCCAAATAGGAGGGACTGATTGTCACATGATGCTGCTCAAGGCCAGTGTCGGGGACTCTTCCTCTGCAGGAAGGAGGCCGGCGATTATCTCTCACTCAAACACTCGCACACTCATCCAGCGAGGGGCTGTGCAGCCCCCTACTCCAGCAGACAGGCATTATTTCATTCTTTTCTGTGGCTAAGTAGTGTTTCATTGTATATATATTCCAAATCTTATTTATCCATTCATCTGTTGATTTATATTTAGGTTGTTTCATGTATTGGTTATTGTGAGTAGTGCTGCTATGAACATGTATCTTTTGTATGTACATGTATGTACATGTATCTTTTGGAATTAGAGCTTTCTCCAGATATATGTCCAGAAGTGGGACTGCTGGATCATATTGTAGTTCTATTTTAGTTTCTTAAGAAACCTCCATATTGTTCTCCACAGTGGCTGCACCAACTTACATTCCCACCAACTGTGTAGAAGGATTTCTTTTTCTCCATACCCTCTCCAGTATTTATTGTTTGTAGAATTTTTGATGATGACCATTCTGACTGGTGTGAGATGATTCCTCATTGTACCTTTAATTTGCATTTCTCTGCTAATTAGTGATGTTGAGCATTTTTTCTGAATATCTGTTTGTTGTTCCTGTAGGCCATCTGTATGTCTTCTTTGGAGAAATGTCATTTAGGTTTGGTTTGTATTTTTCAAAGTCTTTTATAATAATGATCTCACATAGAATACAGAGAAACTTCTTCAGCAGCTCATAGGAAAAACATCATCTACTCCATTTGAATATAGACCTCTTCAAGTTTAAACTGGAGTCGCTGTGGTGGCAAGTGCTTTTTCCTGAGCATGTGTCTGTGACTTATTCCGGGATTATTAACTCCTCTATTCAGATGACTCCTTGTTTCTGCAACAGCACGAGGGTTAAGTGTTGTTAGCTTGGCTCTGTTAATGACACCCCTATCGGTGGGACAGAAAGGGTACAACTTCTCACCCTATTTGGAGCCCTGTTTAGGCTGAGTGAAACAACGAGGTGGACATCACTGTGTAGAAAGGAAGCCTGCATGCATGCTCTCCTGCTGCTGGGGCGTGGAGGGGACTAATATAGACTGAGAGGTGTGTTACTTTGTTGTGTCCACATGTATTACACAAATGGCAGGGTCCTCTTTTGGGGATCAGAACATGAAATCATCCAGAGCTCATTTTTTCCATTTCAGCCCTGTGGGGCACAGAGGTGATCTCTCCACGTAGCCAAATGGAAAAAATGTTCTCTGTCAACACTACATTGGTAAATCTGCTGCCTTCTGACTCTGTAAAATGTTTAATTCACCTTCTGGTGTGCTCACTCAAGTCTCAGTTCTTCTTATTTTAGCTATTGATGAGTCTGTCAAAACTGCCTGAAAGAGTATCAGTAGTCGCACTGGACTAGGACATGTGCAGTTATCCTTATAACTGGATGGATGGTAAAGTTTCATTAAATAAAACGATCAGTTCAGTTCAGTCACTCAGTCATGTCTGACTCTTTGCGACCCCATGGACTGCAGCACGCCAGGCCTCCCTGTCCATCACCAGCTCCCAGAGTTTACTAAAACTCATGTCCGTTGAGATGGTAATGACATCCAACCATCTCATCCTGTGTCGTCCCCTTCTCTTCCTGCCTTCAATCTTTCCCAGGATCAGGGTCTTTTCCAATGAGCCAGTTCTTCCCATTAGGTGGCCTACTGGAGCTTCAGCTTCAGCTTCAGCATCAGTCCTTCCAATGAATATTCAGGACTGATTTCCCTTAGGATTAACTGGTTTGATCTCCTTGCAGTCCAAGAGACTCTTAAGAGTCTTCTCTAGCACCACAGTTCAAGAGCATCAATTTTTTGGCATTCTTTATGGTCCAACTCGCGCATCCATACATGATTACTGGAAAAACCATAGCTTTGACTATATGAACATTTGTCAACAAAATAATGTCTCTGCTTTTTAATATACTGTCTAGGTTTGTCATAGCTTTTCTTCCAAGGAGCAAGTGTTTTTTAATTTCATGGCTGCAGTCACCATCTTCAGTTGATTTTGGAACCCAAGAAGAAAAATTCTGTCACTGTTTCCATTCCATAAAACCATAGAAGACATGTTATCAGGTGTGATAAACACTCTTTTCTCTAGAGGCAGGCATTGAATTTCCTCTTTCCATTTCTTTTATTTTCTTTTGTGTTGTCCTTGCTTCATCTTTGATAAATGGTAAAATTCTGGTGTGTATATATATATTAAAGTATGTATTGTAATACGCCTCTCTTCCTTTCAAGCATTTCCTGCCCATTTCCTTAGTGTGGAAGCTTATTTTTTACCAAACAGGTCAATTGAAATGAGGGTGTTATTTATTTAGGCGTGAATGGACTTAGATCACCCTATGTAAAAATTAGACTCCTTGGCATGTAGACTGTTTTAAACTGGAAGAATTTGAGAAATGGCAGCTGCAGGAAGGATTTGCTAATTTTCCTCTGAAGCAGGTCATAAGATCCTCACATGAGAGGTGTTCTCTCTATACCCAGAGGGAGGAGCCTCCTTATCTCTTAAGATATAGGGGCACCGAGGGGAATCCAAGACAATAGGCCTTGCTTTTTCCCAGTATTCTCTGCACTGAGCTCAGGCTCTGTCTTCTCCCATCTTTCCAAGACTCTCCAGGTTTCATGAAACCTACATTAACACTGTTTTGTTGACCTAAAAAATGCACAGCATGAAAGTTGTGAGTTAAGTTTTATTTGGGGCAAAATGAGAGAGCACCTCAGATAGCTCTGAGAAACTGCTCCCAAGAGGCAGGGGGACAGTCCGTATATGTGTGACTGTGGTGAACGGGAAGTGCATGCAATCAAGCACATATTTTTTTTGCAGAAAATTTCTACTAGTCCCGAGGAACAGTTGCCACTATGTAAGGATTTTAGTGCTTTTCTAGATATGAGAAGGTATAAGAATTAAGCTCATAAAACCTTCTGAAAATACCTATCTGAAGACCTGCCAGATTTTCCCTGAGCACAGATGCCTCATTCCTTCTCTCCACGCTGAACTCCTTTCAGGGGGTGTTGAAGGTCAGCACCTGCAGCAGCACACGATTTAATCCTTGTAGAAGTAGTTGCATGCTTGAGTGCTAAGTCACTTCAGTCTTGTCCAACTCTTTGCGACTCCATGGACTGTAGCCCGCCAGACTCCTCTGTCCATGGAATTCTCCAGGCAAGAATACTGGAGTGGGTTGCCTTTCCCTCCTCCAGCGATCTTCTTGACCTGGGGATTGAACCTGTGTCTCCTGCAACTCCTACCTTGCAGGCAGATTCTTTACCACTGAGCCACCGCGGAAGCTCGTAGAAGTAGATGGCAAGTGCCAGTTTGTAGTTGATACTTTCTTCATTTCCTTATGAAGGCTCCTGTGTGACATAAAACTTGTGTTAGATTAACTTGCATGATTTTCTCATGTTAATCTGTCTTTTGTTATAGGAGTCCCAGTCAAAAACTTAGAAGGACAGAAGAAAAAGATTTTTCCCTTCCTACAAGGGGATGTATGTCAATGTTGCTTACATAAAAGGTACCAATATCATAAAAAAGTAGACCAATAAGGTGTGGATGAAGAATGTCTTCTGCTGTGAGTTCAGTTCATTCGCTCAGTTGTGTCCGACTCTTTGTGACCCCATGGACTGCAGCACGCCAGGCTTCCCTGTCCATCGCCAACTCCCAGAGCTTGCTCAAACTCATGTTCAGTGAATCGGTGATGCCATCCAGTCGTCTCATTCTCTGCCATACCCTTCTCCTCCTGCCTTCAATCTTTCCCAGCATCGGGGTCTTTTCCAATGAGTCGGCTCTTCGCATCAGGTGGCCAGTGTATTGGAGCTTCAGCTTTAGCATCAGTCCTTCCAATGAATATTCAGGACTGATTTCCTTTAGGATTAACTGGTTTGATCTCCTTCCATTCCAAGGGACTCTCAAGAGTCTTCTCCAACACCATAGTTCAAAAGCATCAATTCTTTGACACTCAGCTTTCTTTATAGTCCAACTCTCACATCCACACATGACTACTGGAAAAATTATAGTTTTGACTGGATGGACCTTAGTTGGCAATGTCTCTGCTTTTTAATATGCTGTCTAGGTTGGTCATAGCTTTTCTTCCAAGGAACAAAAGGATGTTGTAAACAAAGGATGTTGTGGCCATCAAGCTGTCAGCCTCTTAGCACCCTTCACTGTGGGCTCTGAGTGGGTTCAGGATGCAGAACAGCAGGACACTGATGCCAGAGATTTGAGGCACAGATAAAGGAATGGTTCCAGTGAGCCCAGAGCCTGGCATCTTCCCGAACCAAGAAAAGTGCTAAGTCCTTAACCTGAGATGTTTGTTTTTCCTTTCATTATCTGTAATCTTTTTTTTTTTTTTTTTTTATAATAGAAGGATAGTTGGTTTACAATGTTTTTACTTTTATATAGGACTTCCCTGGTGGCTCAGACAGTAAAGCGTCTTCCTACAATGCAGAAGACCTGGGTTCAATCCCTGGGTTGGGAAGATCTCCTGGAGAAGGAAATGGCAACCCACTCCAGTATTCTTGCCTGGAAAATCCCATGGATGGAGGAACCTGGCAGGCCACAGTCCATGGGGTCGCAAGGAGTCGGACATGACTGAGCAACCTCACTTTCACTTTATTATAGTTTATTGGAGCTATCAAATATAATTTCCTGTGCTCTACGATAGGCCCTTGTTGTTTATCTAATTTACCTATAGTAGTTTTTATCTGCTAACCCCTAATTTAAACCCCCTCCCTCACCCCACACCTTTTGCCTTTTGGTAACCATAAGTTTGTTTTGTATGTTTATGAGTCCAGCAGTAATGTTTTGATGTTCAACTGTCTGTTATTTTGTAGTGGTTCTTTGGCAAAAAATCTCCTATATATCCTGGCTCCTCTCTTACCTTTGCAGAGCAGCCCCTCAGAGACGTCAGAGAGCCTGTCTCCCAGGCTTATGTCCTCAGTATTTCTCACTCATACACACTCACACAGCACACTCAGTTTTTAGGTTGTGCATTATTTTCAGTCAACAGTTTCTATTAATATGGACTTTTAGGTTCTACCTAAAGGCAAAATCCAACTGGTATTGAGAGCTTACAGGTTCCAGAACTTAAATATTATAGATGACTTAACTCCTATATCAATGCTGAAAAAGTGAAGTGTTGGTTAGTCGTCTCTGACTCCTTGGGGACCCCATGGACTTCAGCCCTCCAGGCTCCTCTGTCCATAGGATTCTCCAGGCAAGAATACTGGAGTAGATTCTCATTCCTTTCCCCAGGGGGTCTGGCCGACCCAGGGATTGAACCCAGGTCTTCTGCATTGCAGTCAGATTCTTTACCATCTGTGCAACTGGGGAAGCCCCCTGAGAAGTAGATGTTTTTGTACAAGTTAGGAGACAGACTTGGGTGAAGTGACTTACCTGAATCCAAAATTCTGAATTCTAAGCCCTTGACCTTGTGGTTTCAATCCTGGCTGCACAGGAGAGTCACATGGCATGCGTTAGGAACTTTTGACTGTCTGGGTGACACATCTGGAAATTAACAGAAGAGGCATGGACCTATGATACCAGGCTGCAGCCAAGGTTAACATGCAGGTTAATCAACATCTGTGTGTCCCTCAGGTGTAGTGACACAGCAGTAGGGAAACGTGGTCCAGTCTGCTCTTCTGCCTCATCCTCCCAATAATTACAAAACGAGCTAGAGTGGGTCTTCTGCCTGCTATCCATGTGTGGGCTAAGCCTTAGAAAACTTGTCAGAAATAGCACAGCTGAAAAATTGACAAGAGAATCCTCTGACAACAGAAGATAATAAAAACTCTGCTGTTATCTTTCTTATAAGTCCAGATGTGTTTGTTAAATGGAAATTCCAGTAAATCAGAAGTTAGTGTGAGATTCTGTCATTTTCTTAGGCAAGAATGGACTTACAAATAAAATTAATAAAGTCAGTTGGTCATTACCTTAGCTTAGGCTAAATCTTGTTTAAAACAACTGAGATTTGTGAAGCTCCATTTATTGATCAAAGTATTATTTAAATTAAATAATTAATTTTAATTGGAGGATAACTTTACAATATTGTGGTGGTTTTTGCCAAACATTGACATGAATCAGCCACAGGCACATATATGTCACCCAATCCTGAGCCTCCCAACCTCTTCCCTCCCCACCCCATCCCTTTGTGTTGTCCCAGAGCACTGGGTTTGAGTGCCCTGTTTCATGCATTGAACTTGCACTGGTCATCTGTCTTACATATGGTAATACACACGTTTCAATGCTGTTCTCTCATATCTTTCCACTCTTGACTTCTCCAACATAGTCCAAAAGTCTGTCTTTACATCTGTGTCTCTTTTGCTGCCTTGCATATAGGATTTTAGTTACCATCTTTCTAAAGTCCGTATATATGTGTTAATATACTGTATTGGTGTTTCTCTTTATGACTTACTTCACTCTGTACAATAGACTCTAGTTTCATCCACCTCATTAGAAGTGACTCAAATGTGTTCCTTTTTATAGCTGAGTAATATTCCATTGTGTATATGTACCACAAACTTCTTATCCATTCATCTGCCAATGGACATCTAGGTTGCTTCCATGTCCTAGATATTGTAAACAGTGCTGCAATGAACACATGTGTCTCTTTCAATTCTGGCTTCCTCAGTGTGTGTGCCCAGCAGTGGGATTGCTGGGTCGTATGGCCATTTTATTTCCAGGTTTTAAGGAATCTCCACACTGTTCTGCATAGTGGTTGTACTAGTTTGCATTCCCACCAACAGTGTAAGAGGGTTCCCTTTTCTCCACACCCTCTCTGGCGTTTATTGTTTGTAGACTTTGTGATGGCAACCATTCTGACTAGCATGAGATGATACCTCACTGTGGTTTTGATTTGCATTTCTATGATAATGAATGATGTTGAGCATTTTTTCATGTGTTTGTTAGCCATCTGTATGTATACTTCGGAGAAATATCTGTTTATTTTTTTCGCCCACTTTCTTATTTTATTTTTTTATTGGAGGCTAATTATTTTACAATATTATATTGGTTGGTTTTGCCATACATTGACATGAATCTGCCCCGGGTGTACATGAGTTCCCCTTCCTGAACCCCCCTCCCACCTCCCTCCTCCCCTTATCCTTCCTCTGGGTCATCCCCGTGCACCAGCCCCGATTTAGTTTGTTTTTCTGGTATTGAGCTGCATGAGCTGCTTGTATATTTTGGAGATTCATTCTTTGTGTGTTGTTTCATTTGCTATTATTTTCTCCCATTCTGAAGGCTGTCTTTTCACCTTGCATATAGTTTCCTTCATTGTGCAAAAGCTTTTACCTTTAATTAGGTCTTAATTGTTTACTTTTGTTTTCATATCCATTACTCTGGGAGGGGGATCATAGAGGATCTTGCTATGATTTATGTCAGAGAGTGTTTTGCCTTTGTTTTTCTCTAAGAGTTTTATGGTTTCTGATCTTACATATAGATCTTTAATCTATTTTGAGTTTATTTTTGTGTATGGTGTTGGAAAGCCTCCTAGTTTCATTCTTTTACATATGGTTAACCAGTTTTCCCAGCACCACTTGTTAAAGAGATTGTCTTTTCTCCATTGCATATTTTTGCCACCTTTGTCAGAGATAAGGTGTCCATAGGTGCAGAAGTGGTATGGACCTAACAGAGGCAGAAGATATTAAGAAGAGGTGGTACAATACACAGAAGAACTATACAAAAAGATCTTCATGACCCAGATTACCACAATGGTGTTATCACTCAGCTAGAGCCAGAAAATCTGGAATGTGAAGTCAAGTGGGCGTTAGGAAGCATCACTGTGAACAAAGTTAGTGGAGGTGATGAAATTCCAGTTGAGCTATTTCATTTTTTTTTTGTGTGTGTTTTTGTTTGGTTTGGGTTGTTCACTTATTTATTGTTTTTTTTTATTGTAAGGATTTTATTATTATTATTATTTTATTGGAGGCTAATTACTTTACAATATTATATTGGTTGGTTTTGCCATACATTGACATGAATCTGCCCCGGGTGTACATGCGTTCCCCATCTTGAACCCCCCTCCCACCTCCCTCCCCATTCCATCCCTCTGGTTCATCCCAGTGCACCAGCCCCGAGGATCCTGTATCATGCGTCGAGCCTGGACTGGTGATTCGTTTCACGTAGGATAATATACATGTTTCAATGCCATTCTCCCAAATCATCGCACCCTTACCTTCTCCCACAGAGTCCCAAAGACTGTTCTATACATCTGTGTCTCTTTTGCTGTCTCGTATACAGGGTTAAGGTTACCATCTTTCTAAATTCCATATATATGCATTAGTATACTGTATTGGTGTTTTTCTTTCTGGCTTACTTCACTCTGTATAATAGGTTCCAGTTTCATCCACCTCATTAGAATTGATTCAAATGTATTCTTTTTAATGGCTGAATAATACTCCATTGTGTATATGTACCACAGCTTTCTTATCCATTCATCTGCAGATGGACATCTAGGTTGCTTCCCTGTCCTTGCTATTATAAACAGTGCTGCAATGAACATTGGAGTACTTTCAATTCTGGTTACCTCAGTGTGTATGCCCAGGAGTGTGATTGCTGGGTCGTATGGCAGTTCTATTTCCAGTTTTTTGAGGAATCTCCACACTGTTCTCCATAGTTGCTGTACTAGTTTGCAACCCACCAACAGTGTAAGAGGGTTCCCTTTTCTCCACACCCTCTCCAGCTATTATTACATGTAGACTTTTGGATAGCAGCCATTCTGACTGGTGTGTAATGGTATCTCATTGTGGTTTTGATTTGCATTTCTCTGATTATGAGGGATGTTGAGCATATTTTCATGTGTTTGTTAGCCATCTGTATGTCTTCTTTGGAGAAATGTCTGTTTAGTTCTTTGGCCCATTTTTTGATTGGGTCGTTTATTTTTTTGGAATTGAGCTGCAGGAGCTGATTGTATATTTTGGAGATTAAGTCTTTGTCAGTTGCTTCATTTGCTATTATTTTCTCCCATTCTGAAGACTGTCTTTTCACCTTGTTTATAGTTTCCTTTGCTGTGCAGAAGCTTTTAATTTTAATTAGGTCCCATTTGTTAATTTTTGCTTATATTTCCAATATTCTGGGAGGTGGGTCATGAAGGATCCTGCTGTGATTTATGTCGGAGAGTGTTTTGCCTATGTTCTCCTCTAGGAGTTTTATAGTTTCTGGTCTTACATTTAAATCATTAATCCATTTTGAGTTTATTTTTGTGTATGGTGTTAGGATGTGTTCTAGTTTCAATCTTTTACAAGTAGCTGACCAGTTTTCCCAGCACCACTTGTTAAAGAGACTGTCTTTTCTCCATTTTATATTCTTGCCTCCTTTGTCAAAGATAAGGTGTCCATAGGTGCGTGGATTTATCTCTGGGCTTTCTATTTTGTTCCATTGATCTATATTTCTGTCTTTATGCCAGTACCATACTGTCTTGATGACTGTGGCTTTGTAGTAGAGCCTGAAGTCTGGCAGGTTAATTCTCCCAGTTCCATTCTTCTTCCTCAAGATTGCTTTGTCTATTCGAGGTTTTTTTGTATTTCCATACAAATTGTGAGATTATTTGTTCTAGTTCTGTGAAAAATATCGTTGGTAGCTTGATTGGGATTGCATTGAATGTATAAGCTACTTTGGGTAGTATACTCATTTTCACAATATTTATTCTTCCAATCCACGAACATGGTATATTTCTCCATCTATCAATGTCCTCTTTGATTACTTTCACCAGTGTTTTATAGTTTTCTATGTAAAGGTATTTTGTTTCCTTAGGTAGATATATTCCTAAGTATTTAATTCTTTTCATTGCAACAGTGAATGGCATAGTTTCCTTAATTTCTTTTTCTATTTTCTCATTATTAGTATATAGGAATGCAAGGGATTTCTGTGTGTTGATTTTATATCCTGCAACTTTACTGTATTCATTGATTAGTTCTAGTAGTTTTCTGGTAGAGTCTTTAGGATTTTCTGTGTATAGGATCATGTCATCAGCGAACAGTGAAAATTTTACTTCTTCTTTTCCAATATGGATTCCTTTTATGTCTTTTTCTGCTCTGATTGCTGTAGCCAAAACTTCCAGAACTATGTTGAACAATAGTGGTGAAAGTGCGCACCCTTGTCTTGTTCCTGACTTTAGGGGAAATGCTTTCAGTTTTTCTCATTGAGGATAATGTTTGCTGTGGGATTGTCATATATAGCTTTTATTACGTTGAGGTATGTCCCTTCTATTCCCATCTTCTGGAGGGTTTTTATCATAAATGGATGTTGAATTTTGTCGAAGGCTTTCTCTGCATCTATTGAGATAATCATATGATTTTTATTTTTCAGTTTGTTAATGTGGTGTATTACGTTGATTGATTTGCAGATATTGAAGAATACTTGCATTACTGGGATAAAGCTAGCTTGTTCATGATGTATGATCTGCTTAATGTGTTGTTGGATTCTGATTGCTAGAATTTTGTTAAGGATTTTTCATCTGTGTTCATCAGTGATATTGGCCTGTAGTTCTCTTTTTTGTGGGATCTTTACTGGGTTCTGGGATTAGGGTGATGGTGGCCTCATAGAATGAGTTTGGAAGTTTCCCTTCCTCAGCAATTTTCTGGAAGAGTTTGAGTAGAATAGGTGTTGCTGCTGCTGCTAAGTCACTTCAGTCATGTCCGACTCTGTGTGACCCCATAGACGGAAGCCCACCAGGCTCCCCCGTCCCTGGGATTCTCCAGGCAAGAACATGAATAGGTGTTAGCTCTTCTATAAATTTTTGGTAGAATTCAGCTGTGAAGCCATCTGGACCTGGGCTTTTTTTTGCTGGAAGATTTCTGGTTACAGCCTCTAGTTCCGTGCTTGTGATGGGTCTGTTCAGATTTTCTATTTCTTCCTGGTTCCGTTTTGGAAAGTTGTACTTTTCTAAGAATTTGTCCATTTTTTCCAAGTTATCCATTTTATTGCCATATAATTGCTGATAATATTCTCTAATAATCCTTTGAATTTCTGTGTTGTCGGTTGTGATCTCTCCATTTTCATTACTAATTTTATTGATTTGGTTCTTCTCCCTCTGTTTCTTGATTAGTCTGGCTAGTGGTTTGTCAATTTTATTTACCTTCTCAAAGAACCAGCTTTTGGCTTTGTTGATTTTTGCTCTGGTCTCTTTTGTTTCTTTTGCATTTATTTCTACCTTAATTTTTAAGATTTCTTTCCTTCTACTAACCCGGGGGTTCTTCATTTCTTCCTTTTCTAGTTTCTTTAGATGTAGAGTTAGGTTATTTATTTGACTGATTTTTTGTTTCTTCAGGTGTGCCTGTGTTGCTATGAACCTTCCCCATAGCACTGCTTTTACAGTGTTCCAGAGGTTTTGGGTTGTTGTGTTTTCATTTTCATTCATTTCTATGCATATTTTTATTTCTCTTTTGATTTCTTCTATGACTTTTCGCTATTCATCAGCGTGTTGTTCAGCCTCCATATGTTGGCATTGTTAATAGTTTTTCTCCTGTAGTTGAGATCTAGTCTTACTGCATTGTAGTCAGAATAGATGCTTGGAATGATTTCAATTTCTTTGAATTTATCAAGGCTAGATTTATGGCCCAGGATGTGATCTATCCTATAAAAGGTTCCGTGTGTGCTTGAGAGAAAGGTGAAATTCACTCTTTTGGGGTGAAATGTCCTATAGAGATCTATTAGGTTTAGCTGGTCTAATGTATCATTTAAAGTTTGTGTTTCCTTGTTAATTTTCTGTTTAGTTGATGTATCCATAGGTGTGAAAGGGGTATTAAAGTCTCCCACTATTATTGTGTTTTTGTTAATTTCCCCCTTCATCAGTTCAGTTCAGTCACTCAGTCATGTCTGAGTCTCCGCGACCCCACGAATCACAGCACGCCAGGCCTCCCTGCCCATCACCAACTCCCGGAGTTCACTCAAACTCATGTCCACAGAGTCGGTGATGCCATCCAGCCATCTCATTCTCTGTGGTCTCCGTCTTCTCCCGCCCTCAACCTTTCCCAGCATCAGAGTCTTTTCCAGTGAGTCAATGTGTTGCATGAGGTGGCCAAAGTATTGCAGTTTCAGCTTTAGCATCAGTCCTTCCAATGAACACCCAGGATTGATCTCCTTTAGAATGGACTGGTTGGATCTCCTTGCAGTATAAGGGACTCTCAAGAGTCTTCTCCAACACCACAGTTCAAAACTATCAATTCTTCGGCGATCAGCTTTCTTTACAGTCCAACTCTCACATCCATACATGACCAAGGGAAAAACCATAGCCTTGACTAGATGAACCTTGGTTGGCAAAGCAATGTCTCTGCTTTTTAATATGCTATCAAGGTTGGTCATAACTTTCCTTCCAAGGAGCAAGTGTCTTTTAATTTCATGACTGCAATCAGCATCTGCAGTGATTTTGGAGCCCAAAAAAAGAAAGTCTGACAGTGTTTCCACTGTTTTTCCATCTATTTCCCATGAAGTGATGGGACCAGATGCCATAATCTTTGTTTTCTGAATGTTGAGCTTCAAGCCAACCTTTTCACTCTCCTCTTTCACTTTCATCAAGAGGCTTTTGAGTTCCTCTTCGCTTTCTGCCATAAGGGTAGTGTTATCTGCATATCTGAGGTTATTGACATTTCTCTCAGCAATCTTGATTCCAGCTTGTGCTTCTTCCAGCCCAGCGTTCCTCATGATGGACTCTGCATATAAGTTAAATAAGCAAGGTGACAATATACAGCCTTGACGTACTCCTTTTCCTATCTGGAAGCAGTCTGTTGTTCCATGTCCAGTTCTGACTGCTGCTTCCTGACCTGCATACAGGTTTCTCAAGAGGCAGGTCAGGTGGTCTGGGATTCCCATCTCTTTCAGAATGTTCCACAGTTTATTGTGATCCACACAGTCAAAGGCTTTGGCATAGTCAATGAAGCAGAAATAGATGTTTTTCTGGAACTCTCTTGCTTTCTCCATGATCCAGTGGATGTTGGCAATTTGATCTCTGGTGCCTCTGCCTGCTCTAAAACCTGCTTGAACATCTGGAAGTTCACGGTTCACATATTGCTGACTCCGGCTTGGAGAATTTTGAGCATGACTTTACTAGCATGTGAGATGAGTGCAATTGTGCGGTAGTTTGAGCATTCTTTGGCAATGCCTTTCTTTGGGATTGGAATGAAGACTGACCTCTTCCAGTCCTGTGGCCACTGCTGACTTTTCCAAATTTGCTGGCATATTTAGTGCAGCAGTGTCACAGCCTCATCTTTCAAGACTTGAAATAGCTCAACTGGAATTCCATCACCTCCACTAGCTTTGTTCGTAGTGATGCTTTCTAAGGCCCACTTGACTTCACATTCCAAGATGTCTGGCTCTAGGTCAGTGATCATGCCATCGTGACTATCTTGGTCGTGAAGATCTCTTTTGTACAGTTCTTCTGTGTATTCTTGCCACCTCTTCTTAATATCTTCTGCTTCTCTTAGGTCCATACCATTTCTGTCCTTTATCGAGCCCATCTTTGCATGAAATATTCCCTTGGTATCTCTAATTTTCTTGAGGAGATCTCTTGTTTTTCCTATTCTGTTGTTTTCTTCTATTTCTTTGCATTGATCACTGAGGAAGGCTTTCTTATCTCTCCTTGCTATTCTTTGGAACTCTGCATTCAGATGCTTATATCTTTCCTTTTCTGCTTTGCTTTTCGCTTCTCTTCATTTCACAGATATTTGTAAGGCCTCATCAGACAGCCATTTTGCTTTTTTGGATTACTTTTCCATGGGGATGGTCTTGGTCCCTGTCTACTGTACAATGTCACGAACGTCCGTCCAGAGTTCATCGGGCACTCTATCAGATCTAGTCCCTTAAATCTATTTCTCACTTTGACTGTATAATCATAAGGGATTTGATTTAGATAATATCTGAATGGTCTAGTGGTTTTTCCTACTTTCTTCAATTTCAGTCTGAATTTGGCAATAAGGAGTTCATGATCTGAGCCACAGTCAGCTCCTGGTCTTGTTTTTGCTAACCTTATGCAGCTTCTCCATCTTCGGCTGCTAAGAATATAATCAATCTGATTTCACTGTTGACCATCTGGTGATGTCCATGTGTAGAGTCTTCTCTTGTGTTGTTGGAAGTGGGTGTTTGCTATGGCCACTGCGTTCTCTTGACAAAACTCTATTAGCCTTTGCCCTGCTTCATTCCGTGCTCCAAGGCCAAATTTGCCTGTTACTCCACGTGTTTCTTGACTTCCTACTTTTGCATTCCAGTCCCCTATAATGAAAAGGACATCTTTTTTGGGTGTTAGTTCTAAAAGGTCTTGTAGGTCTTCATAGAACCGTTCAACTTCAGCTTCTTCAGCATTACTGGTTGGGGCATAGGCCTGGATTACTGTAATATTGAATGGTTTGCCTTGGAAATGAACAGAGATCATTCTGTCATTTTTAAGATTGCATCCAAGTACTGCATTTCGGACTCTTTTGTTGACCATGATGGCTACTCCATTTCTTCTAAGGGATTCCTGCCCACAGTAGTAGATATAATGGTCATCTGAGTTAAATTCACCCATTCCAGTCCATTTTAATTCACTGATTCCTAGAATGTCTATGTTCACTCTAGCCATCTCCTGTTTGACCAGTTCCAATTTGCCTTGATTCATGGACCTAACATTCCAGATTCTTATGCAATATTGCTCTTTACAGCATCGGACTTGCTTCTATCACCGGTCACATCCACAACTGGGTATAGGTTTTGCTTTTGCTCCATCTCTTCATTCCTTCTAGAGTTATTTCTCCACTGAGCTCCAGTAGCATAGTGGGCACCTACCAACCTGGGGAATTCCTCATTCAGTATCCTATCACTTTGCCCTTTGATACTGTTCATGGGGTTCTCAAGGCAAGTAAACTGAAGTGGTTTGCCATTCCCTTCTCCAGTGGACCACATTCGGTTGTGGTCCATGTGATCAGATCGACTAGTTTCCTGTGATTATGATTTCAGTGTGTCTGCCCTCTGATGCCCCCTCGCAATACCTACCGTCTTATTTGGGTTTCTCTTACCTTAGGCGTGGGATATCTCTTCACATCTGCTCCAAGAAAGCGCAGCCACTGCACCTTACCTTAGATGAGGGGTATCTCCTCAAGGCCGCCCCTCCTGACCTTGAATGTGGAGTAACTCTTCTTGGCCCTCCAGGGCCCACGAAGCCTCTGCCTATTGGACGTGGGGTAGCTCCTCTCAGCCGCTGGCACTGGCTTCAGACGTGGGGTAGCTCCTCACAGCCGCGCCTCTTTGCGTGGTCGGTTGTGCCGGGGCCGGCGTCTCTCGCGTCTTGTTAGTAATTGTCTTACCTATTGTGGTGCTCCTATGTTGGGTTCATAGATATTTAGAATTGTTATATCTTCTTCTTGGATTGATCCTTTGATCATTATGTATTTTCCTTCTTTATCTCTTTTCACAGCCTTTGTTTTAAAATCTATTTCATCTGATATGAGTATTGCTACTCCTGCTTTCTTTTGGTCTCTATTTGCATGGAATATCTTTTTCCAGCCTTTCACTTTCAGTCTGTATGTGTCCCTCGTTTTGAGGTGGGTCTCTTGTAGACAACATTTATGGGGTTCTTGTTTTTGTATCCATTCAGCCAGCCTTTGTCTTTTGGTTGCGGCATTGAACCCATTTACGTTTAAGGTGATTATTGATAAGTATGATCCCGTTGCCATTTTCTTTATTGCTTTGGGTTTGAGTTTATACACCTTTTCTGTGTTTCCTGTCTAGAGAAGATCCTTTAACATTTGTTGAAGAGCTCTTTTCGTGATGCTGAATTCTCTCAGCTTTTGCTTGTCTATAAAGCTTTTGATTTCTCCTTCATATTTGAATGTGATCCTTGCTGGGTACAGTAATCTGGTCTGTATGTTATTTTCTTTCATGAAAATAAAAGTATGTCTTGCCATTCCCTCCTGGCCTGAAGAATTTCTGTTGAACGATCAGCTGTTATCCTTATGGGAATCCCCTTGTGTGTTATTTGCTGCTTTTCCCTTGCTGCTTTTCATATTTGTTCTTTGTGTTTGATCTTTGTTAATTTGATTAATATGTGTCTTGGAGTATTTCGCTTTGGGTTTATCCTGTTGGGGACTCTTTGGGTTTGTTGGACTTGGGTGATTATTTCCTTCCCCATTTTAGGGAATTTTTCAACTATTATCTCCTCAAGTATTCTCTCATGGTCTTTCTTTTTGTCTTCTTCTTCTGGGACTCCTATGATTCGAATGTTGGGGCATTTAACATTGTCCCAGAGGTCTCTAATATTGTCCTTATTTCTTTTAATTCGTTTTACTTTTTCCATCTCTGTTTCATTTATTTCTACAATTCAATCTTCTAGCTCACTTATCCTGTCTTCTGCCTCCATTATTCTACTGTTTATTCCCTCCAGAGTGTTTCTGATCTCATCTATTGCATTATTCACTGTATATTGACTCTTTTTTATTTCCTCTATATCCTTATTAAAACTTTCTCGCATCTTTTCAATCCTTTTCTCCAGCTTATTTATCTGTAACTCCATTTTGCTTTCCAGATTTTGAATCATTTCACTATTAAAATTCGAAATTCTTTATCAGGTAGATTCCCTATATCTTCCTCTTTTGTTTGTGTTGGTGGGCATTTATCTTGTTCCTTTACTTGCTGAGTGTTTCTCTGCCTCTTCATCTTACTTATACTGCTGTGTTTGGGGTGGCCTTTCCGTCTTCTGACAGTTTGCGGAGTTTTCTTAATTATGTAGTTTCCTCTCTGTGTGTGGGGTTGAACGGGTGGCTTGTCAAGGTTCCCTGGTTAGGAAAGCTTGTGTCGGTGTTCTGGTGGGTGGAGCTGTATTTCTTCTCTCTGTTCAGTCCTCATGTGGGGAGGGAGGGATGATGCTAGCAAATATCCCTGGCGTCTGTGGGGAGTGTGCGCAGTGTCTCGGCTACACTGGGATTGCCCCCGCTCACAGCGTGTGTGCTTTCCCTGTTTATGCTGCTCAGGCTCTAGGTTGCTCTGTCGGGAACTGTCCGCGGCCAGTGCTGGCCTGCATGCACTTCCCAGGTTTGAGTGGCTCAGGTTCAGGTACTCAGGTACTCCACAAAGGCGCAGACTCGGTTGGGCCTGCATTTTGTAATTCCCTGGTCCGAGGAGCTCAGGTGATCAGGCGTTTGGCAAGCACGGTCGCTGCAACTTATCACCTCCCTGCTCCCTGCCGCTCGGTTTTCTGGGTGTACAACCGGCGCACCTTCTTGGGTGGATATCAACCGGCCCGAACCCAACAAGTCTCGGTTAGCAAAAAAGCCTGCCTGCCACTTGGTCTCGGAGGCCTCTCTGGGGCCGCAGTTGCCCCTTCCAGTGCTGGCTGCCCTCCCTGCCTGTCCCGGCTGGGGATGGGGAATGTGCCAACCACAGGCCACAACCAGCTTGCTCTGCTCAGTCCTTTGTTCTGTGAGCGGGGCTGGCAGAGTCTTACGTTGGGGCTTTTCACCTTTTTGCAGGCTTTTCACCTTTTAGCTGCACAGTCTGCTTAGCTGTTTCCCGTTAACATCCTCAGATTGCCCTCAGGGCGATCAGGCCCGGTCCTCTCTCTAAGCGCTGCCGCAGGTGCCTCCTTTCCCAGCCCCTGCTTGCTAATGGGGGGTGCGTGCGGTTGTGCTGCTTCTCCGCTGAGAGTTTCCTCTGGCACTTAGTCTGTGGCTTTTAATTATTTATTTCTTTTCTCTCCCGGTTATGTGGCCCTCTGAGTTTCCAAGGCTGTCCACAGACTCACCCGTGAGTGTTTCCAGGTGTTTGGAAACTTCTCTCTCTCTCTCTTTTTTTAAGCCTCCCTTCCCGGGATGGAGCTCCGCCCCTCCCTCTTTTGTCTCTCTTTTTATCTTTTATACTCTTTCCTACCTCCTTTCGAAGACAATGGGCTGCTTTTCTGGGTGCCGGATGTCCTCTGCTGGCATTCAGAAGTTGTTTTTTGGGATTTACTCAGCGTTCAAGTGTTCTTTTGCTGAATTTATGGGGGAGAAAGTGGTCGCCCCGTCCTATTCCTCTGCCATCTTCTATCCTCCTCCAGTTGATCTATTTCAAATCCTAAAAGATGTTGCTGTGAAGGTGCCGCACTCAATAGGCCAGCAAATTTGGAAAACTCAGCAGTGGCCACCGGACTGGAAAAGATCATTTTTCATTCCATTCCCAAAGAAAAGCAATGCCAAAGAATGCTCAAACTACCACACAATTGCACTCATCTCACATTCTAGCAAAGTAATGCTCAAAATTCTCCAAGCCAAGCTCAAACAGAACATGAATCATGAACTTCCAGATGTTGAAGCTGGATTTAGAAAAGGCAGAGGAACCAGAGATCAACTTGCCAACATCTGCTGGATCATCAAAAATGCAAGAGAATTCCAGAAAAAACATCTACCTCTGCTTTATTGACTATGCCAAAGCCTTTGACTGTGTGGATCGCAACAAGCTGTGGAAAATTCTTCAAGAGATGGGAATATCAGACTTAACCTGCCTCCTGAGAAATCTGTATGCAGTTCAGGAAACAACAGTTAGAACTGGATATGGTTCAACAGACTGGCTCCAAATCGGGAAAGGAGTACGTCAAGGCTGTATATTGTCACCCTGCTTATTTAACTCATGTGCAAAGTACATCATGTGAAATGCTGGGCTAGATGAAGCACAAGCTAGAATCAAGGAGAAATATCAATAACCTCAGATATGCAAATGACACCATCCTCATGGCAAAAAGCTAAGAAGAACTAAAGAGCCTCTAGAGAAAACTGAAAAAGTTGGCTTAAAATTCAGCATTCAGAAAACTAAGATCATAACATCTTGTCCCATCACTTCATGGAAAATTGATATGGAAGAAATGGAAGCAGTGAGAGACTTTATTTTTGGGGGCTTCAAAATCATTGCAGATGGTGAATGCAGCCATAAATAAAATTTCTTGCTCCTTGGAAGAAAAGTTATGACCAACCTAGATAGCATATTAAAAAGCAGAGACATTAACTTGCTGACAAAGTTCCATCTAGTCAAAACTGTGGTTTTTCCAGTAGTCATGTATGGATGTGAGAGGTGGACTATGAAGAAAGCTGAGTGCCAAAGAGTTGATTCTTTTCAACTGTGATGTTGGAGAAGACTCTTGAGAGTCCCTTGGAAAGCAAGGAGATCCAACCAGTCTATCCTAAAGGAAATCAGTCCTGAATATTCACTGGAAAGACTGATGCTGAAGCTGAAGCTCCAATTCTTTTGCCACCTGATGTGAAGGACCGACTCATTTGAAAAGACCCTGATGCTGGGAAAGATTGAAGGCAGAAGGAGAAGGGGACAGCAGAGGATGAGATGATTGGATGGAATCACTGACTCAATGGACATAAGTTTGGGTAAGTTCCAGGAGGTGGTGATGGACCGGGAAGCGTGGCATGGTGCAGTCCACGGGGTTGCAAAGAGTCCGACATGACTGAACTGAGGTGCATGGATTTATCTCTGAACTTTCTATTTTGTTCCATTAATCTATATTTCTTTCTTTGTGCCAGTACTATACTGGCTTGATGACTGTAATTCTGTAGTATAGTCTGAAGTCAGGAAGGTTAACTTTGGGGTTTTTCTGTTCTTCTTTTTCTAGTTGATTTAGGCGTTCAGTTCAGTTCAGTTCAGTCGCTCAGTCGTGTCCGACTCTCCGCGACCCCATGAATCACAGCACGCCAGGCCTCCCTGTCCATCACCAACTCCCGGAGCACACTCAAACTCATGTCCACAGAGTCGGTGATGCCATCCAGCCATCTCATTCTCCGTCGTCCCCTTCTCCTCCCGCCCCCAACCTTTCCCAGCATCAGAGTCTTTTCCAGTGAGTCAACTCGTCCCATGAGGTGGCCAAAGTATTGCAGTTTCAGCTTTAGCATCAGTCCCTCCAATGAACATCCAGGATTGATCTCCTTTAGAATGGACTGGTGGGATCTCCTTGCAGTATACGGGACTCTCAAGAGTCTTCTCCAACACCACAGTTCAAAAGCATCGATTCTTCGGCGATCAGCTTTCTTCACAGTCCAACTCTCACATCCATACATGACCACGGGAAAAACCATTGCCTTGACTAGACAGACCTTGGTTGGCAAAGTAATGTCTCTGCTTTTTAATATACTATCAAGGTTGGTCATAACTTTCCTTCCAAGGAGCAAACGTCTTTTAATTTCATGGCTGCAATCAGCATCTGCAGTGATTTTGGAGCCTAAAAAAATAAAGTCTGACACTGTTTCCACTGTTTTTCCATCTATTTCCCATGAAGTGATGGGACCAGATGCCATGATCTTTGTTTTCGGAAGGTTGAGCTTCAAGCCAACCTTTTCACTCTCCTCTTTCACTTTCATCAAGAGGCTTTTGAGTTCCTCTTCACTTTCTGCCATAAGGGTGCTGTCATCTGCATATCTGAGGTTATTGATATTTCTCCCAGCAATCTTGATTCCAGCTTGTGCTTCTTCCAGCCCAGCGTTCCTCATGATGGACTCTGCATATAAGTTAAATAAGCAAGGTGACAATATACAACCTTGACGTACACCTTTTCCTATTTGGAACCAGTCTGTTGTTCCATGTCCAGTTCTAACTGTTGCTTCCTGACCTGCATACAGGTTTCTTAAGAGGCGGGTCAGGTGGTCTGGTATTCCCATCTCTTTCAGAATGTTCCACAGTTTATTGTGATCCACACAGTCAAAGGCTTTGGCATAGTCAATGAAGCAGAAATAGATGTTTTTCTGGAACTCTCTTGCTTTCTCCATGATCCAGTGGATGTTGGCAATTTGATCTCTAGTGCCTCTGCCTTTTGTAAAACCTGCTTGAACATCTGGGAGTTCACGGTTTACATACTGCTGAAGCCTGGCTTGGAGAATTTTGAGCATGACTTTACTAGCGTGTGAGATGAGTGCAATTGTGCGGTAGTTTGAGCATTCTTTGGCATTGCCTTTCTTTGGGATTGGAATGAAGACTGACCTCTTCCAGTCCTGTGGCCACTGCTGAGTTATCCAAATCTGCTGGCATATTGAGTGCAACACTTTCACAGCATCTTCTTTCAAGACTTGAAATAGCTCAACTGAAATTCCATCACCTCCACTAGCTTTGTTAGTAGTGAGGCTTTCTAAAGCCCACTTGACTTCACATTCCAAGATGTCTGGCTCTAGGTCAGTGATCACGTTATCGTGACTATCTTCGTCGTGAAGATCTTTTTTGTACAGTTCTTCTGTTGTTTATTTGAGGTTTCTCTTGTTTCTTGAGGTAGGCTTGTACTGCTGAACCTCCGTCTTAGCACTGCTTTTATTTAATCCCATAGGTTTTTGTTTGTTGTGCTTTCATTTATTTTTGCTTCATTGCATATTTTGATTTCACTTTTGATACCTCCTGTGATCTCTTTAAGTCAAATCAGACTTAAATTGAAGAAAGTAGGGAAAACCACTAGACCATTCAGATATGACCTCAATCAAATCCCTTATGATTATACAGTGGAAGTGAGAAATAGATTTAAGGGACTAGATCTGATAGATAGAGTTCCTGATGAACTATGGATGGAGGTTCGTGACACTGTACAGGAGACAGGGAACAAGACCATCCCCATGGAAAAGAAATGCAAAAAAGCAAAATGGCTGTCTGAGGAGGCTTTACAAATAGCCGTAAAAAGAAGAGAAGTGAAAAACAAAGGAGAAAAAGAAAGATATAAGCATCTGAGTGCAGAGTTCCAAAGAATAGCAGGGAGAGAGAAGCAAGCCTTCCTCAGTGATCAATGCAAAGAAATAGAGGAAAACAACAGAATAGGAAAAACAAGAGATCTCCTCAAGAAAATTAGAGATACCAAGGGAATATTTCATGCAAAGATGGGCTCGATAAAGGACAGAAATGGTATGGACCTAACAGAAGCAGAAGATATTAAGAAGAGGTGGCAAGAATACACAGAATTACTGTACAAAAAAGATCTTCACAACGAAGATAATCACGATGGTGTGTTCACTCAGCTGTAGCCAGACATCTTGGAATGTGAAGTCAAGTGGGCCTCAGAAAGCATCACTATGAACAAAGCTAGTGGAGGTGATGGAATTCCAGTTGAGCTATTTCAAATCTTGAAAGATGATGCTGTGAAAGTGCTGCACTCAATATGCCAGCAGATTTGGAAAACTCAGCAGTTCCACAGGATTGGAAAAGGTCAGTCTTCATTCCAATCCCAAAGAAAGGCAATGCCAAAGAATGCTCAAACTACCGCACAATTGCACTCATCTCACATGCTAGTAAAGTCATGCCCCAAATTCTCCAAGCCAGGCTTCAGCAATATGCAAACGGTGAACTTCCAGATGTTCAAGCAGGATTTAGAAAAGGCAGAGGCACCGGAGATCAAATTGCCAACATCCACTGGATCATGGAGAAAGCAAGAGAGTTCCAGAAAAGCATCTTTCTGCTTCATTGACTATGCCAAAGCCTTTGACTGTGTGGATCACAATAAACTGTGGAACATTCTGAAAGAGATGGGAATCCCAGACCACCTGACCTGCCTCTTGAGAAACCTGTATGCAGGTCAGGAACGTACAATTAGAACTTTACATGGAACAACAGACTGGTTCCAAATAGGAAAAGGAGTACGTCAAGGTTGTATATTGTCACCCTTCTTATTTAACTTATATGCAGATTCCATCATGAGGAACGCTGGGCTGGAAGAAGCACAAGCTGGAATCAAGATTGCTGGGAGAAATATACATAACCTCAGATAAGCAGATGACAGCACCCTTATGGCAGAAAGTGAAGAGGAACTCAAAAGCCTCTTGATGAAAGTGAAAGAGGAGAGTGAAAAGTTTGGCTTGAAGCTCAACCTTCCGAAAACAAAGATCATGGCATCTGGTCCCATCACTTCATGGGAAATAGATGCAAAAACAGTGGAAACAGTGTCAGACTTTATTTTTTTAGGCTCCAAAATCACTGCAGATGGTGATTGCAGCCATGAAATTAAAAGATGCTTACTCCTTGGAAGGAGACTTATGACCAACCTAGATAGCATATTAAAAAGCAGAGACATTACTTTGCCAACAAAGGTCCATCTAGTTAAGGCTATGGTTTTTCCCGTGGTCATGTATGGATGTGAGAGTTGTACTCTGAAGAAAGCTGATCACTGAAGAATTGATGTTTTTGAACTGTGGTGTTGGAGAAGACTCTTGAGAGTCCCTTGGACTGCAAGGAGATCCATGCAGTCCATTCTAAAGGAGAATGATCCTGGGTGTTCATTGGAAGAACTGATGCTAAAGCTGAAACTGCAATACTTTGGCCACCACATGCGATGAGTTGACTCCCTGGAAAAGGCTCTGATGCTGGGAGGGATTGGGGGTGGGAGGAGAAGGGGACGACAGAGAATGAGATGGCTGGATGGCATCACCAAGTCTATGGACATGAGTTTGAGTGAACTCCAGGAGTTGGTGATGGACAGGGAGGCCTGGCGTGCTGTGATTCATGGGATCTCAAAGAGTCGGTCACGACTGAGTGACTGAACTGAACTGAACTGTTATCTCATGTTTATACAGAAGCATATTGTTTAGCCTCCATTTATTTGTGTTTTTCATAGTTTTTTTTTTTTTTACTGTATTTGAAATCTAATCTTAGTGCATTGTGATCAGAAAAGATGGTTGACTTTATTTTACTTTTTAAAAATTTCCTGGGGCTAGATTTGTGACCCATGATGGGATATGTCTATCCATTGTCTATGGAGAATGTTCCGTGTCCACTGGAATAAAAGGTGAAATCCCTTGCTTTTGGGTGAAATGCCTATAGATATCGATTAGGTCTAACTGGTCCAGTGTATCATTTAAAGCTTGTGCTTCCTTTCTAATTTTCTGTTTTGTTGATCTATACATAGGTGTGAGTGGGGTATTAAATTCCCCCACTATTATTGCATTACTGTTAATTTCCCCTTTCATACTTGTTAGCATTTACCTTACATATTGAAGTACTCCTATGTTGGGTGCATATATATTTATAATTGTTATATCTTCTATTGGATTGATCCCTTGATCATTATGTAGTGTCCTTCTTTTTCTTTATTTCAAAGTCCATTTTATCTGATATGAGTATTGCTACTCCTGCTTTCTTTTGGTCTCTATTTGCATGAAATATTTTTTCTAGCCCCTCTGACTTTCAGTCTGTATGTGTCCTTAGGTTTGAGGTGGGTCTCTTTTAGACAGCATATGTAGGGGTCTTGTTTTTGTATCCACTTGGCCAGTTTTGCCATTTGGCCAGTTTTGTCCCATGTACGTTTAAGGTAATTATTGATAAGTATGATCCTGTTATATTTACTTTGTTGTTTTGGGTTCATTTTTATAAACCTTTTCTGTGTTTCCTGTGTAGAGAAGATCCTTTAGCATTTGTTGAAGAGCTGGTTTGGTGGTGCTGAATTCTCTCACCTTCTGCTTGTTTGTAAAGCTTTTGACTTCTCCTTCATATGTTTATGAGATCCTTGCTGGGTAGAGAAATCTTGGTCATAGGTTTCTCTCTTTCATCACTTTTAAGTATATCCTGCCATTCCTTTCTGGCCTGAAAAGTTTCTATTGAAAGATCAACTGTTATCCTTATGGGGATCCCCTTGTGTGTTATTTTTTGCTTTTCCTTTGCTGCTTTTAATATTTGTGCTTTGTGTTTAATTTTTTTTAGTTGGATTAATAGGTGTCTTGGGGGTGTTTCACCTTGGATTTATCCTGTTTGGGAATTTCTGGGTTTCTTAGACTTGGGTGGCTATTTCCTTCCCCATTTTAAGTTTTCAACTATTATCTGCTCAAGTATTTTAGCATGCCCCTTCTTTTTGTCTTCTTCTTATGGGACATCCGTGAATATTGAGGTATTTAATATTTGAATGTTGGGATATTTTAACATTGTTTCAGAGGTCTCTGAGGTTGTCCTCATTTCTTTTTATTTTTTTCTTTTTTCCTCTCTGCTTCATTTATTTCCACCATTCTATCTTCCACCTCACTTATCCTCTCTTCTGCCTCAGTTATTCTACTGTTGGTTCCCTCCAGAGTGTTTTTAATCTCAGTTTTTGCATTGTTCACTATTGATTGACTCTATTTCTTCTAGATCCTTGTTAAACATTTCTTGCATCTTCTCAATCCTTGTCTCTAGTGTATTTATCTGTAACTCCAGTTTTTTTTCAAGATTTTGGATCATCTTTGCTATCATTATTCTGAGTTCTTGTTCAGGTAGACTCCCTATCTCTTCCTCTTTTGTTGGTTTGGTGGGTTTTTATCATGTTCCTTTATGTTCTGAATATTACTCTGCCATTTCATTTTGTTTGCTGCTGCTGCTGCTGCTAAGTCACTTCAGTCGTGTCCGACTCTGTGCGACCCCGTAGACGGAAGCCCACCAGGCTCCCCCGTCCCTGGGATTCTCCAGGCAAGAACACTGGAGTGGGTTGCCATTTCCTTCTCCAATGTGTGAAAGTGAAAAGTGAAAGTAAAGTCACTCAGTCGTGTCCGACCCTTAGCTACCCCATGGACTGCAGCCTACCAGGCTCCTCCATCCATGGGATTTTCTAGGCAATAGTACTGGAGTGGGTTGCCATTGCTTTGGGGTGTCCTTTCTGCAAGCTGGAAGGTCATGGTTCCTCTTAATTGTGAAGTCTGCTCCCTGTGGATGGGGTTGGACCAGTGGCTTGTCAAGATTTCCTGGTTGAGGGAGCTTGTGTTTGTGTTCTGATGGTTGGAGCTTGATTCTTCTCGCTGGAGTGCAATGAAGTGTCCAGTAGTGAGTTTTGGGGTGTCTATGAGCTTGGTATGGCTTTGGGCAGCCTGTCTTTTAACGTTCAGTGTTGTATTTCTGTTTTTCTGGAGAATTAGTGTGGTGTGTCTTGCACTGGAACTTGTTGGCTCTTGGCTGTAGCTTGGTTTCAGTGTAGGTAGAGAGACTTCTGGGTGGGCTCTTGTCTATTAGTGTTCCCTGGAGTCAGGAGTTCTCTGACGTTCTAAAGTTCTGGAGCTGCACCTCCTGCATCTGGGTTTTGGTCTTCCTCTTACAGTAGTCTCAAGACTCCTTTCAAAGAGATTGGGCTGCCTTTCTGGGTGCCTGGTGTCCACTGCCAGCATTCAGAAGTTGTTTTCTGGAAGCTGCTCAACATTCAAATGACCTTTTGATGAATTTGTAGGGGAGAAAGTGGTCTCCCATTCATCTGCCATCTTGGGATTGCTCCCCATTTCTCGGTCAAAGTCTTAAGGTGATTTATCCCAGCGGTTTTATAGCTCAGCATGTCCATTTAATCCACAAAGTCAGCCAAATAAGGGATGTTCGAATTTGTCATCTATCTTCAGTATTCTGTGATATGAAGTTACTTGTGTTCCTGATATGTTTAAATGTTTATATTGTCTCTGCTACTGCATATATCAACTTGTAGAATGGGAAATTTTATTCTGATTTTCATCTGAAAGGAAGTCCTCATCTAAACATATGAGAAGGAGAAGCTGATGGAATTTTCTTGTTTTTGCTGCCACATGCCACATGCTTCTCTACTCTGGTGGGTCAGCCTATGAATTCTGTCTGCTCAGGGCTTTGCCTCTGTGTTGTCCTTGTTAAATCGTTTGACTCTTTGCAGACCCATGGCCTGTAGCCCACCAGGCTCCTCTGTCCATGCGATTCACCAGGCAAGAATACTGGAATGGTTTGCCATGCCCTTCTCCAGGGGATCTTCCCGGTCCAGAGATCCAGTCTGCGTCTCCTGCATTGGCAGGAGGGTTCTTTACCACTGAGCCAACATGGCAACCTCTGCGCTGTCCTGGGTACTGAATAAAGAGCTTTTGCCTCAGAGAATAAGTATGCCTTTTCCCCCTTGGTCTCTTTTATCAGGCGCCTGGATTCCCAGCTGGGTTCTAATGCCAGTGTCCCTAATGGTGGAGCCCCATGCCCTGGATTGTGCTTCCTGCTCCTCTAGGCCTTGGTGTTATGTTCCAGGGTTCTTGGTTTTCCCCAGTCAATAGAAACTGATCAGAGGCCAGACTAGAGATTCAGATGCGGCTTTACTGGAGCTCCTGCTACAGCATCAGTTCAGTTCAGTTCAGTCGCTCAGTCGTGTCCGACTCTTTGTGACCCCATGAATCACAGCACGTCAGGCCTCCCTGTCCATCACCAACTCCCAGAGTTTACTCAAACTCATGTCCATCGAGTCGGTGATGCCATCCAGCCATCTCATTCTCTGTCGTCCCCTTCTCCTGCCCCCAATCCGTCCCAGCATCAGAGTCTTTTCCAGTGAGTCAACTTGTCACATGAGGTGGCCAAAGTATTGGAGTTTCAGCTTTAGCATCAGTCCTTCCAATGAACACCCAGGACTGATCTCCTTTAGAATGGACTGGTTGGATCTCCTTGCAGTCCAAGGGACTCTCAAGAGTCTTCTCCGACACCACAGTTCAAAAGCATCAATTCTTCAGTGATCAACTTTCTTCACGGTCCAACTCTCACATCCATACATCACCACTGGAAAAACAATAGCCTTGACTAGATGGACCTTTGTTGGCAAAGTAATGTCTCTGCTTTTTATTATGCTGTCTAGGTTGGTCATAACTTTTCTTCCAAGGAGCAAGCTTCTTTTAATTTCATGGCTGCAATCAGCATCCGCAGTGATTTTGGAGACCCCCAAAATAAAGTCTGACACTGTTTCCACTGTTTCTCCATCTATTTCCCATGAAGTGATGGGACCAGATGCCATGATCTTAGTTTTCTGAATGTTGAGCTTCAAGCCAACTTTTTCACTCTCCTCTTTCACTTTCATCAAGAGGCGCTTTAGTTCCTCTTCACTTTCTGCCATAAGGGTGGTGTCATCTGCATATTTGAGGTTATTGATATTTCTCCCAGCAATCTTGATTCCAGCTTGTGATTCTTCCAGCCCAGCGTTCCTCATGATGTACTCTGCATAGAAGTTAAATCTGCAGGGTGACAATATACAACCTTGACATACTCCTTTTCCTATTTGGAACCAGTCTGTTGTTCCATGTCCAGTTCTAATTGTAGCTTCCTGACCTGCATACAGGATTCTCAAGAGGCAGGTCAAGCCTCCGCCCCAACCAGTAATGTGGAAAAAGCCGAAGTTGAACGGTTCTATGAAGACCTACAAGACCTTTTAGAAACAACACGCAAAAAAGATGTCCTTTTCATTATAGGGTACTGGAATGCAAAAGTAAGAAGTCAAGAAACACCTGGAGTAACAGGCAAATTTGGCCTTGGAGCATGGAATGAGGCAGGACAAAGGCTAATAGACTTTTGCCAAGAGAACGCACTGGTCATAGCAAACACCCTCTTTCAACAACAGAAGAGAAGATGCTACACATGGATATCACCAGATGGTCAACACCGAAATCAGATTGATTATATTCTTTGCAGCCAAAGATGGAGAAGCTCTATACAGTTAGCAAAAACAAGACCAGGAGCTGACTGTGGCTCAGATCATGAACTCCTTATTGCCAAATTCAGACTTAAATTGAAGAAAGCAGCAAGGTTACCGTGAATTGTTACATTAAACTTTCTCAATTATTCTTGTGATTATCTTTTAATATGATGCAATTTATTTTTCAATGCATTTCTTATTTCAAAAAACAGGAGATCAAACGCAAAAGGAAAAGGAAATTAGAAGTAAAATAATATGACACAAAAGATATTTTAAAGCTTAGGGAAAGCAATTTCAATGAACAGTGACTTTTAAAATCCTAATTTAACCTTTTCACTAGTATTTGATAGAAATTCCCTGTGATCATTGTTTTTAGAGGCTACGTCATTGATGAAGTATAATAAAAAAATATTCAGGTTCTTGTTTAGTAATTTATACACAGTATTATATATCAGAAATACAGCTCAGGATTTTCTGTGTGGTTCCCTCTTCCTAAAAAGTGAATGTAGTCCAAGTGTCTGTACCACCTTTCCTTTCCAGACTCTTCTTTGACGCAGCATAGGACAATGAGATGGCTTTTTTTTTTTTTATGGAAAGTATTGTGAAAAACAAAGGGAGATAATATAAACGGACAGTGCTTACTGTCCGGGTTTTCCTCAGTAATGGGACTTATTTTAGTGCCTGCTTTTCAGCACAGTTTGTGTTTACAGCTTTTGGGGATTTGAAGGGTCCAGATAAATAATAGTTAAAGAAAATTCCTCCAGCCGGGTGGTAGGAACATGAATGTGATCAAGATAAACAGGAAGTTGGAGTTTTTAAAAAGTAAGTTTAGTATTAGTTGTGCCACATTTTATGTGACTGGAGATGAGTTGTCTTCTCTAACTCTAAGCCTGTTTTCTCACATGTCGGTGTTTGGATTTAGATCACTCTGTTCACATTGTTACAATCTGAGCGTTTTGTCATTGGCATGTCCCTTCATGACCACTTGAGGCTACCATTGTCTGAGCTGTGGAGATAAAGCCACAGAAGCAGAGGTGCTCTGAGGACCGGGGCTGGGCTCAGGTTGGGCAGGCTGGCCTTGAAGCCAGGTGACCAGCAAGCTCGCGGCACCATGCCCAACTTAGCTGTCAGGGGACAGAGGGCGGGGAAGGACAGCACCCGGTTCTGGAAGGAAGGACCCAAGGAAGGTTGAGCACTTCAGTTATAATCTTTCTACCCAGGCTGTTTGTTTTAAACCAGGTTCTGCCCAAATGGAAAACATCTGAATTCTTCTGCAAACTGTTATCCCCCATCTCTTGTTGTTTTTAAAAATCTTTGTCTTTGTTTTATAAACCTCGAAGTAATCACAGCATCCTCTCTGTAGTTGGTGCCTTCAGTCCCATCCTGACATACCTTAGGACCGTCACCTGCCTGACTGCCTGCCATCCTCTCTCCAGACTAAATACAAGCTCTCCCAGGGCTCTGCTGTTTCCTTCTAGTTTGAGGTCCTCTCCTCCCAGTGTTCAAAGGGCTCCATATACTCAGGGCAGATGCTGTTAAAGAGGTGAACAGTCCTCTCACCTGGGCTTGCTACTGAGTTCTGTAAGGTCGGACCCTATTGGTCTTCTTGGCTTCCCCTTCCCGGTGACCATCTTGGCTCCTTCTTCCCCTCTTCATCTCCTGCCGGAGGGAAAAAGTCCTGCCAAACCGCTGAGGAATCTCTGATGTAATAACCCTCTGCCGAGATCTACCCTCCTTCCTGACCTCCAGAGCGACCAACCTGGTCTCACTACCTCGATTAGCTGACCATTCACAATCTCGCATTCCCAAGCTTTGCCTTATTTACGCCTGTCCAGGTTATATGATGTCACTTCCTGCCCCGAAGACATAAAAACAGCACTCTGCCTTTGTTCAGGGCAGAACTCCTCGTGGCCATTCTTGCAGTCAGTGGGTTCTGCCTGGGAGCGCACTGTCAATAAAGTTGTTACTTTCCCTTGGTGTCTGGGTTATTTCCTTACAGCTTGAGATGCCCATTTTCGCGACCTTACATTTGATGCCCAATGTGGGGCCCGAGGAGAGAACCCTCCCCACTGGTCACGGGGCTTGCGGCTCCCTTGGGCCCGGCCCGCACCCTGGGTTGATCCACTGCCTCACTGAGACTGTTCAACTGTCCGACAGGATACGGAATAAGTTCCCTGGGTTAGGTCCCGGAGTAGCTCTCCCCCTTGGTGAGTAATCCGCGGGAGTCCAGTCCTTGCGGGCCAGGCCCGTCACGAAAATCACAGCGCTGTGTTTGGCTCCCTCCTTCAGCACCAGTTGAGTCGGAGACGTCTGCCTCAGCTGTGATAGCCCCCTCCGCAGGCCAGGTCCTGCTTCCTGGGCATCAGTCGATCTCGGAGACATCCATTTTGGCTGCGGTTAGCCTCCTCTGCTGGGGATCTGCCTGGTTGATCTACCCCTAAGCCTATACTCCGTTGCTCACCAAAGAGGACCACCGCTTCCAAGCCTGATCAGGGTTGGTCAACTCCTTTAGATTGCCTTCTGGCCAACCTTAAAACTCTACGTCTTTCAAACGATATACGATGCAAACAATTGATTTTTCTCTGTTCTGAGACCTGGCCCCAATATTCTCTTGACAATGGCTCAAAATGGCCCTCAGTGGGAACTTTCGATTTTGATATCCTCCGTGATTTAGATAATTACTGTCAAAGGATGGGAAAATGGTATGAAGTACCATATGTGCAGGCTTTTTGGCTGTTGCGCTCCCATCCCACCCTCTGTACTAACTGTTCTCCTTCTCAGATCCAACTAACAATGCCTCCACCTGTGCCTCTGCCCGCTGCCTCCCCCTCGGTAACCATCTCTCCTATAGCTCCAAACTCTCTCTCTGCTGATAACATCCGAGAGGTCAAACACCACAACACATGGACAAAAATTCTGCTTTCACAGTACCTCCGGAAGACTTGGTGGCCCCTCCTCCTCCATACGTTGCGGCCGCCCCCGCTGCGGCGGCCCCAACTCCTCCTCCTCTATCACCTCCTACCTCTCCAATTCCAGCAGGTCCTCCTACAATTGCTGCTCCCGCTCCTCGATCTCCCTCTCCAGCAAAAGCAGATCAGAGACCCCTGTCCGTTCCCTCCCTCTATCCGCCTCTTCCAAAAACACCTCCTCCCATGGATTCGCCAGTTATTTCCCATACTAGGTCTCAAACTCTATCTGCCATATCTGCTCCTATACTGCCCACACCACCCGCTTCCATGTTTCCACTTCGGCAGGTCGTCAGACCTGAAGGGCTAGCCTACGTACATGTTCCTTTTTCATTGCAAGATCTGTCACACATTGAACAAAAACTGGGCTCCTACTTGGCAAATCCTTCTAACTACAGAAAAAATTTCACTCAATTGTTTCTCTCTTATGCTCTCACTTGGCAGGATGTCTATGTAATTCTAGGCTCCACAACCACTCCTGAAGAATGGCAGGCCATTTGGGTGGTGGCCAGGATGGTAGCTGACCAGCGCCATCTAGCAAATCCAGCTGATCCTGATCGGCCCCCAGCTGCTGCTGCTGTTCCAGATAGGGATCCAGGTTGGGACTATTAGGATGGAAGGCGGGGAAAGGCAAATATTCGGCACCTGATAAAATGTTTATTAGAGGGAATGGAAAACACCTCTCTTAAAGTTGTTAATATGTTAAAACTGGATGAGGTAGCTCAGGGGCCTGATGAAAATCCGGCAGCTTTCCTTAATCGACTAACGGAGGCCCTACTTACTTATACTCGGATTGCCCCTGATTCCCCGATGGGAGTCGCCACTTTGGCTAATCGTTTCATTTCTCAATCAGCTCCGGATATTAAAAAAAAGCTATCCAAAGCAGAGGACGGACCACAAACCCCCATCCAAGACCTGGTAAAAATGGCTTTTAAGGTATATAACGCCCGGGAAGAAGTAGCCGAAGCCAGCTGCAAGGCAAGGCTTAAACAAAAGGCAGAACTTCAGGCTAGTCTCCTAGAAAAACATACCCAGTCACTAGTAGCAGCTCTAATGCTGGCTACACGGCCTCAGGGGGGCCCCCAGAAGATACCACCAGGAAAATGTTTTAAATGTGGCCAGGAAGGGCATTGGTCAAGCTTCTGTCCTAATCCTAGGCCTCGAACTAAGCCATGCCCACGCTGTGGGAAACAGGGACACTGGTCGAGTGACTGTCTGCAGGGGTCTTGGACTACCGCCCCTCCAGGCCGAGTCCAAAACCCCAAAAAGGTGGTCCAGCTCTCGTCCCCTGCTCTAGAACTTCTCTCTCTCGATGAAGACTGATGACGCCCAGACTTGGGGACCCCCATCACTCAAGCCGAGCCTAGGGTAATGCTTCAAGTGGTGGGTAAGTCTATCAATTTTTTGATAGACACGGGGGCTACTTATTCCGTGCTTCCTTCTTATGGAGGACTTTTAATTCCTTCCCAGGTCTCAGTGGTGGGTATTGACAGCAAGCCTTCCCACCCACTTCAGACAGGACCTCAATTATGCCAAATTGATGATCATTTATTCACACAATCCTTTCTGGTACTCCCTTCCTGACCTCTGTTGGGACGGGATGTTTTAAACAAACTAAAGGCAGCTATACACCTGTCTACCTCAAATTCAGGCAATAACTCATCCTCTTCCATACCACTACTTCTCCTATGTGCCTCTAAATCAGTTTCGATAGATCCTATAATCTGGGACACAGAAAAACCTATGGTGGCTCACCATACGCCAATCCTTATCAAACTCAAAGATCCTACCCACTTCCCCAGCCGTCCTTAATTCCTATCTCACAAGAGCACCTGCAAGGTCTTAAACCAATTATTGACCGCCTTATGGGCCAAGGACTTCTAATACCTACCAGCTCTCCTTGTAACACGCCTATTCTCCCAATACACAAGGCTTCTGGAGGCTCTCGTTTAGTCCAGGACCTTCGCTTAATCAATGAAGCTGTAATTCCTGCACACCCAATAGTCCCTAACCCTTACACTCTATTATCAAACATCCCTCACAACACAGCCCATTTCACTGTAATTGATCTAAAAGACGCCTTTTTCACTATCCCGTTACACCCCGACTGCCAATTCCTTTTTGCATTCACCTGGACTCATCCCAAGACCCAACGTTCTTCCCAGTTGACCTGGACTGTTCTCCCTCAGGGATTTAGGGATAGCCCTCACTTTTTTGGCCAAGCTTTAGCTCGAGGTCTGGCCTCCTGTCCCCTAAATCCTAGTACTCTTGGATTATGTAGATAATCTACTTCTTTGCAGTCCTTCACAAACTCATTCTCAGACACACACAGCCATTCTCCTCAATTTTCTCAGTTCCCACGGATAGAGAGCATCAAAACAAAAGGCCCAACTAACTAAGCCCTCCGTTACTTATCTGGGCTTACAGCTGACCCCAACCACAAAAACACTCACACTTGATCGACTAAAGATCTTTAGATAACTTTTGCCTCCAATCAATGGCGATCAAATTCTTTCCTTCTTGGGTCTCACAGGATACTTTAGACACTGGATACCAAACTATGCCACATTAGCCCGCCCCTTATAGACGGCTGCAAAAGAGACTCCACAAGGCCCTCTTTCATCCGAGTCAGAGGTTAAAAAGGCCTTCCACGCTCTCCAAAAGGCCATCCTTTCTTCCACGGCCCTTTATTTGCCCAATCCTAATCTGCCTTACCACCTCTACACAGATGAAAAGGCAGGGATAGCATATGGGGCTCTCATACAGTCAGCAGGTCCTCAACTACTCCCAATAGCATTCATCTCAAAACAATTAGACCCTACTGCTAGGGGGTGGTTCCCATGTTTATGGGCCCTGGCAGCAGCGGCAACCCTCTATGTTGAGGCAAAAAAAAAACAAAAACAAAAAAACAAACAAACAAAAAACTAACATTAAGACAAGCTTTAACCCTTTTTTCTCCTCATCATCTGACTGACTTGCTAGCCTCCAGGTTTCTGGCAGACCTTAGTGACTCCAGACTCCAACAATTTCATTTAACTTTCCTAGACAACCCACACATTTCAATAAAACGAAGCCCTCCCCTACACCCCCTAACTTCACTCCCTGCTCTTCCTACAACCTCTTCCGCTGACCCAACTGACTCACACGTCTGTTCAGAAATTATGGAAACTCTTTCCCAGCCCTCTCCTAATCTTTATGCTGAACCCCTAAAATGCCCTGATAATACCCTTTTTGTAGACGGCAGTTCCAAACGACATGCCAATGGATGCCGCATGGCAGCTTACTCCATTGTAACCAACTCAGGTATATTAGAGGCTAATACACTCCCAGATGGGACTACTTCCCAAAAAGCAGAATTAATAGTCCTAACACGAGCCTTACTTTTATCCGCTGGAAAGCGTGTTAATATATACACAGACTCTAAATATGCTTTTTTAATCGCACATTCGCACTCAGCTATTTGGAAAGAAAGAGGCTTCCTTACCACCAAAGACTCTCTAATTACCAACCCTCCACTTATTACAAAGCTCCTAGAAGCTATCTCACAACCTGCCCAGGTTGCCATCATACATTGTAAGGGACACCAGATGTTCTCTGATCCTGTATCCATGGGAAATAATAAGGCCGATCAACTAGCCAAACACTTGGCTCTAAGCCAAGTACCTTCATCCATATTATTTCTAAAAACTTCTCTCACTCCACAATATTCCAGTGATAAAGCCAGAGGCCTTTTATCCCAAGAGGGGTCCTCTAGGCATCCCTCAGGCTGGATTATGTTACATGACAAACTAGTTTTACCAAGGAGACAAGCCTTAACGATTATCACAGAAATTCATAACTCTCTTCACATTGGCCCAAAAGCCCTTCTGACTTTCCTAAGTCCTCTTTTCTCTCCCTTACATCTCCAGCAGGCAATTCAAACAGCATATGACCAATGCCTGATCTGTGCAAAGACCTCCCCTCAACGAGGTTTCCGGCCACCTCATAAGACTCATCAGCTAAGGGGCCATCTTCCTGGCCAGGTGTGGCAAGTTGATTTTACCCACATGCCTCGACATAGGTCTTTTCGATACCTTTTGGTCTTCATTGATACCTTCTAGGGTTGGGTAGAGGCATTCCCCACACCTTCAGAAACTGCCAGCACGGTCGCAGACAAACTTCTAAATAATGTTATTCCCAGGTTTGGCCTGCCCACTTCTATTCAGTGTGACAATGGTCCAGCCTTTGTCTCTCAAATAACCCAGCAAGGGCTAAAGCCCTAAATATCTATTGGCATTTACATATTTCTTTCAAGCCTCAATCATCTGGCAAGGTTGAACGGGTCAACGGCATTCTCAAGAACCATTTGACAAAACTCTCCATCGAATTACACTTGTCCTGGGGCGTCTCTAGCGTCGCGTCTGCGCTGCCGGGGCCGGCGTCTCTCGCAAAGAGGTGCGGCCGTGAGGAGCTACCCCACGTCCAACAGGTGGTGGCTGCACGGGCGCAGGAGGGCCGAGAGGAACTACTCCGCGTTCAAGGTCAGGAGGGGCGGCCTTGAGGAGATACCCCTCGTCCAAGGTAAGGTTCAGCGGCTGCACTTTGCTGGAGCGGCTGTGAAGAGATTTTCCACGATCAAGGTAAGAGAAACCCAAATAAGACGGTAGGTATTGCTAGGGGGCATCAGAGGGCAGACACACTGAAATCACAATCACAGGAAACTAGTAGATCTGATCACATGGACCACAGCCGAATGTGGCCCACTGGAGAAGGGAATGGCAAACCACTTCAGTATACTTGCCTTGAGAACCCCATGAACAGTAACAAAGGGCAAAATGATAGAATACTGAATGAGGAATTCCCCAGGTTGGTAGGTGCCCAGTATGCTACTGGAGCTCAGTGGAGAAATAACTCTAGATGGAATGAAGGGATGGAGCAAAAGCAAAACCAATACCCAGCTGTGGATGTGACCAGTGATAGAGCAATGTCTGGTGCTGTAAAGAGCAATATTGCATAGGAACCTGGAATGTTAGGTCCATGAATCAAGGCAAATTGGAAGTGGTCAAACGGGAGATGGCAAGAGTGAACGTCGACATTCTAGGAATCAGTGAATTAAAATGGACTGGAATGGGTGAATTTAACTCGGATGACCATTATATCTACTAAGGCAGTAAACCCTTAGAAGAAATGGAGTAGCCATCATGGTCAACAAAAGAGTCCGAAATGCAGTACTTGGATGCAATCTTAAAAATGACAGGATGATTTCTGTTCGTTTCCAAGGCAAACCATTCAATATTACAGTAATCCAGGTCTATGCCCCAACCAGTAATGCTGAAGAAGCTGAAGTTGAACGGTTCTATGAAGACCTACAAGACCTTTTAGAACTAATACCCAAAAAAGATGTCCTTTTCATTATAGGGGACTGGAATGCAAAAGTAGGAAGTCAAGAAACACCTGGAGTAACAGGCAAATTTGGCCTTGCAGCACGGAATGAAGCAGGGCAAAGGCTAATAGAGTTTTGTCAAGAGAACGCACTGGTCATAGCAAACACCCTCTTCCAACAAAACAAGAAAAGACTCTACACATGGACATCACCAGATGGTCAACACCGAAATCAGATTGATTATATTCTTTGCAGCCAAAGATGGAGAAGCTCTATACAGTCAGCAAAAACAAGACCAGGAGCTGACTGTGGCTCAGATCATGAACTCCTTATTGCCAAATTCAGACTGAAATTGAAGAAAGTAGGGAAAACCACTAGACCATTCAGATATGACCTAAATCAAATCCCTTATGATTATACAATGGAAGTGAGGAATAGATTTAAGGGACAAGACCTGATAGATAGAGTGCCTGATGAACTCTGGATGGAGGTTCGTGACATTGTACAGGAGACAGGGACCAAGACCATCCCCATGGAAAAGAAATGCAAAAAAGCAAAATGGCTGTCTGAGGAGGCCTTACAAATAGCTGTGAAAAGAAGAGAAGAAAAAAGCAAAGGAGAAAAGGAAAGATATAAGCATCTGAATGCAGAGTTCCAAAGAATAGCAAGGAGAGATAAGAAAGCCTTCCTCAGTGATCAATGCAAAGAAATAGAGGAAAACAACAGAATAGGAAAAACAAGAGATCTCTTCAAGAAAATTAGAGATTCCAAGGGAACATTTCATGCAAAGATAGGCTCGATAAAGGACAGAAATGGTATGGACCTAACAGAAGCAGAAGATATTAAGAAGAGGTGGCAGGAATACACAGAAGAACTGTACAAGAAAGATCTTCACGACCAAGATAGTTACGATAACGTGATCACTGACCTAGAGCCAGACATCTTGGAATGTGAAGTCAAGTGGGCCTTAGAAAGCATCACTGCTAACAAAGCTAGTGGAGGTGATGGAATTCCAGTTGAGCTATTTCAAGTCTTGAAAGATGATGCTGTGAAAGTGCTGCACTCAATATGCCAGCAGATTTGGAAAACTCAGCGCTGGCCACAGGACTGGAAAAGTCAGTCTTCATTCCAATCCCAAAGAAAGGCAATGCCAAAGAATGCTCAAACTACCGCACAATTGCACTCATCTCACACGCTAGTAAAGTCATGCTCAAAATTCTCCAAGCCAGGCTTCAGCAGTATGTAAACCGTGAACTCCCAGATGTTCAAGCAGGTTTTAGAAAAGGCAGAGGCACCAGAGATCAAATTGCCAACATCCGCTGGATCATGGAGAAAGCAAGAGAGTTCCAGAAAAACATCTATTTCTGCTTCATTGACTATGCCAAAGCCTTTGACTGTGTGGATCACAATAAACTGTGGAACATTCTGAAAAAGATGGGAATCCCAGACCACCTGATCTGCCTCTTGAGAAACCTGTATGCAGGTCAGGAAGCAACAGTTAGAACTGGACATGGAACAACAGACTGGTTCCAAATAGGAAAAGGAGTACGTCAAGGCTGTATATTGTCACCTTGCTTATTTAACTTATATGCAGAGTCCATCATGAGGAACGCTGGGCTGGAAGAAGCACAAGCTGGAATAAAGATTGCTGGGAGAAATATCAATAACCTCAGATATGCAGATGACACTACCCTTATGGCAGAAAGTGAAGAGGAACTCAAAAGCCTCTTGATGAAAGTGAAAGAGGAGAGTGAAAAGGTTGGCTTGAAGCTCAACATTCAGAAAACAAAGATCATGGCATCTGGTCCCATCACTTCATGGGAAATAGATGGAAAAACAGTGGAAACAGTGTCAGACTTTCTTTTTTTGGGCTCCAAAATCACTGTGAATGTTGATTGCAGCCATGAAATTAAAAGACGCTTACTCCTTGGAAGGAAAGTTATGACCAACCTTGATAGTATATTAAAAAGCAGAGACATTACTTTGCCAACCAAGGTCCATCTAGTCAAGGCAATGGTTTTTCCCTTGGTCATGTATGGATGTGAGAGTTGGACTGTGAAGAAAGCTGATCGCCGAAGAATCGATGCTTTTGAACTGTGGTGTTGGAGAAGACTCTTGAGAGTCCCTTATACTGCAAGGAAATCCCACCAGTCCATTCTAAAGGAGATCAATCCTGGATGTTCATTGGAGGGACTGATGCTAAAGCTGAAACTGCAATACTTTGGCCACCTCATGGGACGAGTTGACTCACTGGAAAAGACTCTGATGCTGGGAAAGGTTGGGGGCGGGAGGAGAAGGGGACGACGGAGAATGAGATGGCTGGATGGCATCACTGACTCTGTGGACATGAGTTTGAGTGTACTCCGGGAGTTGGTGATGGACAGGGAGGCCTGGCGTGCTGTGATTCATGGGGTCGCGGAGAGTCGGACATTACTGAGCGACTGAACTGAACTCTGTTGAACTTCTGCTGGTGGCACTTACTCGGATCCGGACCACTCCACACTCAAAAACAGGTTTAACCCCCTTTGAGCTGTTATACGGTAGGCCATATCTACTCACCAACCACCCAGTCCCTCCTTTGCCTCCTCTCAGAAACTACCTGCCTTATTTAACATTTCTCCAATCTCTCTTACATGAACATGCAGATCGATCTCTGCCCCAGCCTGAGGATGATAAATCTCAGGACCCCCCTTTAAGTGCTGTGGCCCCGGTGATCAAGTACTTTTAAAGGATTTAACTCCCGCCCCTCTTAAGCCTAAGTGGACGGGTCCCTTTACTGTTATCCTTACAACTCTCACAGCAGCTAAACTCTTGGGACATGGGTCCTGGTATCATTTGACCCGACTGAAGCCAGCACCCTTACATGGGTTGCCTCTACAATCTTCTTCTCCGATATATTCTTATACCTCAAAAAGTTTAGGTCCCACCAAACTTGTTATCTCCCGAACTCCATTACCTCCTATTGCTGAAACTGAGTAATACTCACTCATCTTACTAGTTGGGACCTAGTTCTTTTATCCTTGCTGGCCCTACTGTTTGCTGTCGGTTTAATTTCTGTTGCCCCCAGCGACTGGTCGCCCTTTCAACGTTTCCTTTTAGGCTTCTTCTATTTACTGGCTTGTACACTCCTATCTAGCTGTTATTATTCCTTCGTTCTTACCTCCCTACCAATTCAGGTCTCTAACCTTAGCCAGCCTTGAACTTTTCCTGACAGACTTGCTCCAAGACCTCCGGTTGGCAACTACCATCACAGACTTTACTTCCTTTACTCAAGCAATTACCAATTTCTGGTTACAAGGCACCTTCTTCCCTTACACTGATACCCAAATAGACTTCTTCACTTTGATTCTTGTCTATATCCTCTTCGCCTGAGACAGACATTCCCAGCCTTCTACTCCAACATACTCACTTATTTAAAAAAAGTTTAACTCCTACTAAACTCATTATCTCCAAAACCCTAGTTTCCAGCTTCAGTTCAGTTCAGTCGCTCAGTCGTGTCCGACTCTCTGCGACCCCATGAATCACAGCACGCCAAGTCAGCCCATTTATTTTGCTTGTGCTTATTTTAACCTTTGGCCCTTGCATTCTAAATAGGCTTGTTAGTTTCATCACTCAAAGGATTCAGGCGATAGTTCAGGCTGCCACTGGAAAGATGATGGTGCTAGCCACGTATTTCAGTATCTCCCACCGGAGGGAAAAAGTCCTGCCAAACCGCTGAGGAATCTCTGATGTAATAACCCTCTGCCGAGATCTACCCTCCTTCCTGACCTCCAGAGCAACCAACCCGGTCTTGCCACCTTGACTAGCTGACCATTCACAATCTTGCATTCCCGAACTTTGCCTTATTTACGCCTGTCCAGGTTATATGATGTCACTTCCTGCCCCGAAGACATAAAAACCGCACTCTGCCTTTGTTCAGGGCAGAACTCCTCGTGGCCATTCTTGCGGTCAGTGGGTTCTGCCCAGGAGTGCACTGCCAATAAAGCCTGTTACTTTCCCTTGGTGTCTGGGTTATTTCCTTACAGCTTGAGACGCCCATTTTTGCGACCTTACAAGTTCAAGCTCATATTGCTCACTGCATAATAGGTCAATAAATCAAGAGACCAGGTGTTGGGGCAACCAATAGTGACTTTATTAGGAAAGCCAGCAGACCAAGAAGAGGGTGGACTAGTGTCCCAAAGAATCATCTTGCCTGGGTCTGGATGTTAGTTTCTTTCATGGAACAAAGAAGAAGAGGTGAGGGGATAAAGTAAGAAAAGGCAATCAGTTCAGTTCAGTCACTTAGTCATGTCCAACTCTTTGTGACCCCATGAATCACAGCATGCCAGGCCTCCCTGTCCATCACCAACTCCCAGAGTTCACTCAAACTCATGTCCATCGAGTCAGTGATGCCATCCAGCCATCTAATTCTCTGTCGTCCCCATCTCCTCCCGCCCACAATCCCTCCCAGCATCAGAGTCTTTTCCAGTGAGTCAACTCGTCACATGAGGTGGCCAAAGTATTGGAGTTTCAGCTTCAGCATCAGTCCTTCCAATGAACACCCAGGATTGATCTTTAGAATGGACTGGTTGGATCTCCTTGCAGTCCAAGGGACTCTCAAGAGTCTTCTCCAGCACCACAGTTCAAAAGCATCAATTCTTCGGTGATCAGCTTTCTTCACAGTCCAACTCTCACATCCACACGTGACCACGGGAAAAACCACAGCCTTGACTAAACAGACCCTTGTTGGCAAAGTAATGTCTCTGCTCTTTAATATGCTATCTAGGTTGGTCATAACTTTCCTTCCAAGGAGTAAGCGTCTTTTAATTTCATGGCTGCAATAGGTTGTTGCAAATATTTCCAGGTTCCAACCAAACTCTGGAAGGGATGTGTTCATTTCTTCTTTCCTGCAGTCATTCATGGTGGGGCTTGGTGAGGATGTTTTCTGGAGCTAAACAAAGTTATTTTAGCTTAAAGCTCAGACATGCGGGGTAGTGTTCCCGGAGATGGGCTGTTATGAACACTTCAAACTATAGGCAACATCTCTTTAGTGATTAACTTTTAGTGGAAGCAATAGAATATAAAAGTCAAAGTACAAGGAACAGGTCTGATACGGAGTCAGATTTATTCCTCCCTGTTACAGGCTAAAAGGCCTTGGGTGTGGGGAGAAGAGAGGGTGTGGATGGTGAGAATGAGCCCAGGAATTAGGACGAGCCCCCTGGGCACAGTTCTAGTTCACTCTCTAGAGAGGGGTTAAGTGGTTTTTATCTTCTAAAAACCAGGAGACTGAAAAGCTACATTTCAGTATTAGACTGATAAGCTTTATAAGAGGTTATCCTAAATTCCTACTTGGTCTCCAGCAGAGAAAGATCCTTGAACAGAGCTGACAAAGTAAGATGCGTAAAGACAGCAGTGATAATCTCAAACTGTGCTGTTTTTATCTTCCTATTTCTGGTTTAGAGCCATGAAGTCATTATATTTAACCCACTGCTCGTGCTCAGAAATAATGCTGTAACGTAATTTAGGTTATAGAATATTTCTTACAGCCTTTATATTCTTTTACAACTGAAACTTGTATTTTCCTTATGACTGCTAATTCCATATATCCCAACTTGTTCACTGTGCTCACTATTTTATTAAACCTGGAATTACAGGGAGCAAAGGGGAACCACTGGGAACCCCATTTGTTTCCAGGAAGAGGAGAAGACCGAGTTGCCCCATCTGCTCACTGGTTTGTGGAATAAGATGGGGACTCCTCGTCCTAACAGTGTCTTGCTCCTCAGGTAGTGGTTAGAAGAGGCGCAGGAGAGAGGTTCAGGAGGGAGGGTACTTATGTACACCCATGGCTAGTTTATGTTAATGTAAGTCAGAAATCAAACCAATACTGTAAAGCAAATATCCATCAATTAAAAATAAATGAATGAAAAGAAAATACTGAATGGGTTTTTAGTGGCTGGGAGCCTCTCTACTAGCTGTTTAGGAGAGACCTAGCCCCAGGTGCCCCCTGGGTACCCTTGACGTGACAGGACACCCAAATCAGTAGGTCCTTCATGGCACAGGGTCTCCAAGACCATAGTCCTGTACCCCGGGGGAAAGGACTTCTCTAGGAACTGAAGCAGATGGGAGTCACACCAGCTCCAGAGGGACTGGTGACCAGGCACTGCTTTGACTGGGTCTCAGAGTTCTGAGCACTGGCTTCCTTCCTAAATCTCACTCAAAAATCTCAGCTGCTCCATTTCCCTCCAGTCTGCGAACCCCTGAGGCTTGCAGGTGAGGGTACAGAAGGCACTGGGGAGACCTCTGACATGGGCTCAGGCCTTACCCGGTGGAACATCACTGATGAATCCCTCCGGGTTTCTGGGCTCAGTAGAGCTTCCTTCTCTGCTCACCAACATCCTGCTCCTGAGAAAGTCGAGAATGAAGCAACAGTGCTCACATCCTGCCCCACAGACTCCATCCTTCCTTCTGGGGCCTTGCATGTTCCCCCACTGCTCTTTGGGTTGGGTCTTGTATCCCACCTTGAAAATAAAAGGAGGGTTTGGGTCAGAGCCTCATCTCCCAGCCGCCCCCTACCTCCAAAGCCTGGGGTGTAGCAGCATTTCCCCAGATGCCCCTCTGCTCTGACTCCCAGGCTCCTCTTGCAGGTGGAGCCATTGTTCCTGGTTGGGGGAAGGCAACTTGTAGCCAGAGCAAGGGACCCTGCAGTGAGAGGACACACTGGCGATGGCTGAGTGCATGGCTGAACTCTGTGTTCAGAGTGAACTGTGCACTCTGTGCAGTGCCTGGGACCCTGGGCTGCTCAGGAGGCAAGGGGCATTTTGGAGAACTCTGTCCAGGGGTCCTGGAGACAAGACGGTGCCCCAACTGGACAGACACTGAGGTGTCCACTGAACTGTGCATGAAGGCGGACCTGTGGGCGCTGCAGGCTCTGTAGGCCTGGTGGAGAGCCTCCCCTGGTGGGAGCCAATTGTATCTGTGTCCCATCATCCTGAATTCCAGCTCAATTGTCTTCCAAAAGTTCTCCTAGGCCTGGGGAGTCTGCCTGGAGACCTCAACACTGGGGCTGAATGGTATATTCCCTCCCAGAAAGGGTGAAAGGAAGAGGTTCCCTCACCTCCTCACCCTTCCACCTTCTGAGGGGAAGGAATTTGGCCCAGGTCCCTAGAGAGCTGGGTGGAGGGAATTGTGCTGAGAATTTAAAACCTCAAGCCTGCTGCATTCAGAGGCTAAACTCATGTATTTTGTATTGCCCATAAAACTTTAAGGCAAAAATGTATTGTGTTTCACTAACTTTATGATAGCTACTTTTTCCTTCCATTTTAACATCTGTAAAATCAAAATGTATCCTTCTCTCAACAATTTATAGTCAATGAAATATTGTAGTCTAAAATTTCCTGGCAGAAGCTAAAGCAAATTTCCTTTGGAGTGACCCAACTTCATTGTAGTCTCAAAAGATTCCCACAGATAATTTTTGTGTGTGTGTGGAAAATGAGTAGCTTGCTGTGAACAGTTCTTACCCAGACAAATAACAGAGCACACATCTGGGAAGCCAGCACAAAGACACAGACAGCAGGAACACATCCTGTAAATGAGCTTATTAGAACCAGAGTGATTATTAAAGAAAATGTTGACGTAACTGTTCAAAGAAATGAGACAAGATTGAAAACATCTTTAGAGAACAAGGAATTCTAAAACATATCTAACAGGTTTGAAAAAGAACCAGATAGTTAATCAGTAAATTCTTTGACTTTGTTTGGTTTAATGGTACAGTGTTCTCTGTTTTTCTTTTCATGATGTCAAAGTTAGGTCATTATTAGGGTTCTCCAGAATATCAGTAGAGAGAGAGAGAGTGTGAGTGTGTTTGTGTAAAGAGATGGAGAGATTTGTTGTAAAAAGTGGCTAATGTGATTGTGAAGTCAACCAAATTAAAAATCGCAGGGCAGACTGGAAGCCCGGGGAAGAGCTGATGTTCTTCTCAGGTTCAAAGAGCGACCCACAGGCAGAATTTTATCTCCCTTGAGGGAAGTCAGTCTTTTTTCTCTTAAGGCCTTCAACTGATTGGATGAGGCCCACCCACATTATGAACGGTAATTTGCTCTACTCAAAGTCTGCTGGTGTTGTTGTCCAACTCTTTGCTACTTCATGGACTGCAGCACAGCAGGTTCCTCTGTCCTTCACTATCTTCCACAGCTTGCTCAAACTCATGTCCTTTGAGTCGGTGAGGCCATCCAATCATCTCATTCTCTGTCACTCCCTCCTCCTCCTCCCCTCAGTCTTCCCAGCATCAGGGTCTTTTCCAGTGAGCTGGCTCTTTACATCAGGTGGCCAAAGAATTAATCTCATCTTAAAACTAACTTCAAAACAACATCCAGAATAGTGTCTGACCAAACATCAGGATACCATGGCCTTGCCAAGCTGATGTATAAAATCAACCATTACAACTGTATTTCATACTCTGTACATTTTTGACTTTCTAAAATTATTCTTCAGGCTGAGGATGTTTTCCTTTAGAAGACAACTTTTGGAATATTTTATTTATGCTAATCTCAGTAACACAGTTCCTCTTCTTAGAAGACTGTATTGTTTCCTATTCTTGTGTGGAGAAAGCACTTTAGATATTTTAGAGCTATATCTGCCATCTTTCTAGATTCCACTTATATGCATTAATATATGGTATTTGTCTTTCTCTTTCTGCCTTACTTCACTCTGTATAATAGACTTTAGGTTCATCCACCTCATTAGAAATGATTCAATGTGTACCTTTTTATAGCTGAATAATATTCCATTGTATATATGTGCTATGCGTGGCTTCTTTATCCATTCATCTCTTGATGGACATCTAGGTAGCTTCCATGTTCTAGCTATTGTAATCAGTGCTGCAATGAACAATTGGGTACATGTGTCTTTTTCAGGTATGGTTTCTGGAGGGAATATGCCCAGTAGTGAGGTTGCTGGGTCCCATGATAGTTTTATTCCTAGTTTTTTAAGAAATCTCCACACTGTTCTCCCTAGTAGCTGTATCAATTTGTATTCCCACCAACAGTGCAGGAGGGTTCCCTTTTCTCCACACCCTCTCCAGCATTTACCATTTGCAGATATTTCTGATGATGGCCATTCTGACTGGTGTGAGGTAATACCACATTGTAGTTTTGATTTTCATTTCTCTAATAATGAGCAATGTTGAGCATCTTTCCATGTGCTTATTAGCCATGTGTATGTCTTTGGAGAAACGTCTGTTTAGTTCTTCTGCCCACTTCTGGCCTGGGTTGTTTTTCTGCTGTTGAGCTGCAGGAGCTGCTTGTATATTTTGGAGATTAATCCTTCATCAGTTGTTTCATGTGCTATTGTTTTCTTCCGTTCCGAGGGCTGTCTTTTTATCTTGCTTTTAATTTCCTTCGTTGTGCAGAGCTTTTAAGTTTAATTAGGTCCCAATTGTTTATTTTACTTTTTCTCTAGTAGGTGGATCATAGAAGAAGAAGAATTTATGTCAAAAACTGTTCTACCCAAGTTTCTTCTAAGAATTTTATAGTTTCTGGTCTTACCACATCTTCTTTATCCAGTCATCTATTGATGGACATTTAAGTTGTTTCCATGTCTTGGATGCCAAGCATATTTTTGTGTGTAGTTTTTCAGTTGTATTCTGACCCACTAGTCGAGGAATAGCCATCTTCTTTGTGAAGTGAGGATGTTACACAGAAGGTGAAGTATATAACTGTGTTAAGAGGATGGTTCTGGAGCACCATCAGTTATAATGTAAAACTAAGGAAGAAATACATCCTACACGACCATGGGTAAAACCATAGCCTTAACTAGACGGACCTTTGTTGGCAAAATGATGTCTCTACTTTTTAATATACTATCAAGGTTGGTCATAACTTTCCTTCCAAGGATTAAGCGTCTTTTAATTTCATGGCTCAGTCAGCATCTGCAGTGATTTTGGAGCCCAAAAAAATAAAGTCTGACACTGTTTTTCCATCTATTTCCCATGAAGTGATGGGACCAGATGCCATGATCTTTGTTTTCTGAATGTTGAACTTCAAGCCAACCTTTTCACTCTCCTTTTTCACTTTCATCAAGAGGCTTTTGAGTTCCTCTTCACTTTCTGCCATAAGGGTGCTGTCATCTGCATATCTGAGGTTATGTGTATTTCTCCCAGCAATCTTGATTCCAGCTTGTGCTTCTTCCAGCCCAGCGTTCCTCATGACGTACTCTTCATACAAGTTAAATAAGCAAGGTGACAATATACAGCCTTGATGTACTCCTTTTCCTATCTGGAACCAGTCTGTTGTTCCATGTGCATACAGGTTTCTCAAGAGGCAGGTAAGGTGGTCTGGGATTCCCATCTCTTTCAGAATGTTCCACAGTTTATTGTGATCCACACAGTCAAAGGCTTTGGCATAGTCAATGAAGCAGAATAGATGTTTTTCTGGAACTCTCTTGCTTTCTCCATGATCCAGTGGATGTTGGCAATTTGATCTCTGGTGCCTCTGCCTTTTCTGAAACGTGCTTGAACATCTGGGAGTTCATGGTTCACATATTGCTGAAGCCTGGCTTGGAGAATTTTGAGCATGACTTTACTAGTGTGTGAGATGAGTGCAATTGTGTGGTAGTTTGAGCATTCTTTGGCATTGCCTTTCTTTTGGATTGGAATGAAGACTGACCTTTTCCAGTCCTGTGGCCACTGCTGAGTTTTCCAAATCTGCTGGCATATTGAGTGTAGCACTTTCACAGCATCATCTTTCAGGATTTGAAATAGCTCAATTGGAATTCCATCACCTCCACTAGCTTTGTTCGTAGTGATGCTTTCTAAGGCCCACTTGACTTCACATTCCAAGATGTCTGGCTACAGCTGAGTGAACACACCATCGTGATTATCTTCGTTGTGAAGATCTTTTTTGTACAGTAATTCTGTGTATTCTTGCCACCTCTTCTTAATATCTTCTGCTTCTGTTAGGTCCATACCATTTCTGTCCTTTATCTAGCTCATCTTTGCATGAAATGTTCCCTTGGTATCTCTAATTTTCTTGAAGAGATCTCTTGTTTTTCCTATTCTGTTGTTTTCCTCTATTTCTTTGCATTGATCACTGAGGAAGTCTTTCTTATCTCTCCTTGCTATTCTTTGGAATTCTGCATTCAGATGCTTATATCTTTCCTTTTCTCCTTTGCTTTTCACTTCTCTTCTTTTCAAAGCTATTTGTAAGGCCTCCTCAGACAGCCATTTTTCTTTTTTGCATTTCTTTTCCATGAGGATGGTCTTGTTCCCTGTCTCCTGTACAGTATCACGAACCTCCGTCCAGAGTTCATCAGGCACTCTATCTATCAGATCTAGACCCTTAAATCTATTTCTCACTTCCACTGTATAATCATAAGGGATTTTATTTAGGTCATATCTGAATGGTCTTGTGGTTTTCCCTACTTTCTTAAATTTAAGTCTGAATTTGGCAATAAGGAGTTCAAGGTCATGTATGGATGTGAGTTTGACTGTGAAGAAAGCTGATCACCGAAGAATGGGACATGAGTTTGAGTGAACTCCGGGATTTGGTGATGGACAGGGAGGCCTGGCGTGCTGTGATTCATGGCGTCACGGAGAGTCTGACAAGACTGAGCGACTGAACTGAACTGAAGAAGGAAATAAATGCGGCTTCTCCTGTGGGTGTCAGTTTACTTCATTTGAAACTTCAGCCTGAGAGAATGTGTTCCTTTGTACAAGAATGTTAGTTAGTGACAAATAATTGTTATGCAAAAATGATGCAAAATCACCCATCAAACAGTTGGTGTTTCAATAGCAGCATTTTGTATATGAATTATGACACTTCAACAAGATTGTTTTGATTTACTAATTTTCATTTCCCCGACTCTGTTTGCACTTGAAAATAGTACCCCAAATGGGAAATCCCTAAGAATTTTTTTTTTTTTTTTTTTTGTCATCAAGGACATTTCTACATGTTAAATTCCCAGAAAGAATTTTTACAGAATGATGTATTTCTGCAGAGGCAAATTTCTTTCACTAAACTTCGTCGAGTTGATGGGTATAGTTTGTTTTCATACTTTCCCTGTTAGGAACTGTTCCAGCATCTAATGCTAATGGCATGGGTCATTAGCACTTCTTGTCACTTTTTCTTCTTAGGAACAGCTAGGTGAAAATGGCAGTTTTCATCTTTGAATACTGCTAAGTCTCTATGCTTTTGGTTTTTCTGACAAAGAGTAAATGGAACTTGTTTTTCTCTTAATTTGATAACTTCTCCTTGTCAAAGTATTATTCTTAGATAATTATGTGATATTTACAGGAGGTATTTTTTTTTTTTAATTATCTTATTGACTTTACTTGTTTTTGGCTGTGCTTGGTCTCCACTGCTGTGCACAGACATTTCTTTAGTTGTTGTGAGTGAGGGCTCCTCTGTTGTGGCTCACTAACTTCTCACTGCAGTGGCTTTCTTGTTGCAGAACACGGGCTTCAGGCACACAGGTTCAGTAGTTGCGGCATGTGGGCTCACTAGTGGTGCCTTGGTAGCCCTAGAACAAGTGGGTTTCCGTAGCTGCAGCTCACAGGCTCTAGAGCATGGGCTCAGTGATTATGGCACACAAACTCAGCTGATCCTTGGCACATGGAATCTTTCCAGAAACCAGGGATTGAACCTGCGTACCCTGCATTTGCAGGCAGATTCTTATCCATTGCACCACCAGGGCAGAAAAGGCAATGGCCCCCAACTCCAGTACTCTTGCCTGGAAACTCCCATGGACAGAGGAGCCTGGGGGGCTGCCCTCTGTGGGGTCACACAGAGTCAGACACGACTGAAGCGACAGCAGCAGCAGCACCACCACCAGGGAAGTCCTACAGCAGATGTTTCTCCCAAGGAGTTCTCAGGTTTTTAACCCCCAAGTCATGTCAGTCACCACAGCCACATAAAGGAAGGTGAAATGACCAGGGGTGAGGGGTGGTTGAGATACATCTCATCAATGCGAGGTGCTCCCCCCTAGAGGAGTGATGGCACCACAGTGGAGTTAGACGCCGTCGCTGCTGTGAGTGTCAGGATGGAGCACACTGTCAGAGACACTCTCTTTGAACTTGCTGTCTCTCTGTTTCCAGCTGTATCCTGTGCCTTGAGTGGTGTTTAGAAGTGTCCCTGACCTCTCTCCAGGAAATCCACTCGGTTGTGATGATCTGAAGGTTTCTGGACACTGACAAGTGTTCCCGGGGGAGGAGGGCAAAAATTCCCCTGTTTGAGAACCCCTGTCCTAAGTCGCTGTCATCAATCCTGGTCTCACTCAAGCCTAGAGAGATAACACACTTCAGGGTGACAGTCCATATGGCTTTGGGAAGCAGCTGAGTTAAGGTGGTTCAGAAGTGTCTTTCCAGCCCGTGTTGGGCCGTCTGTTCTGCTAACAGATTTCTCCTGTGGTTTTGTTTCCTGGGAAGCGAAGCAGGGTTTGCTCACAACAGAAAACCAGGTCACAAGACTATCGTGTTTGGAGAGTCATTCTGCATTTGAGGGTCAGTTAAAGAGACAGTGGGAGAGTGTACAGCAGACAAGCCATACAGGAGTGGATCCTGGAGCTAGACCATCTGGCATAACCCAGATCTCCAATGCCAGGCTGAGGGACCTTAGCACTTTACTACATTTTCCTATGCTTCAAACTTCTGCAAAAACCTAGGGGTGATGGTAATGTCCAATTAAGGAGTTGCTGTGAGAGTTAAATGACATGCTATGTAAGAGAGTGCTCAGGATGGTACTGGGTGTGTGATTCAGTTCAGTTCAGTCAGTCAGTCATGTTTGACTCTTTGCGACCCCATGGACTGCAACACTAACTGCAACAAAATAATGTTTTGTGGTTTAGATGAAAAAGAAAAAACAGGTTTTTACCATTGTCTACTATTGTGAGCACAGATACCTGGGCTTCACAGAAATGGCTACTGACCCTGGACTCCTGTTAGAACCCTAAGTTCATATTGGGTTCCAATCCTTGCAGTCTGACCGACTTACAGAAAGCCCAATTAAGCCTGATTTGATGCAAATATGTAGAAATAATATTTTAGAATATCAGTTCAGTTCAGTCGCTCGATTGTGCCCAACTCTTTGCAACCCCACAGACTGCAGCACGCCAGGCTTCCCTGTCCATCACCAACTCCTGGAGCCTACTCAAATTCATGTCCATCGCGTCAGTGATGCCATCCAACCATCTCATCCTCTGTCGGCCCCTTCTTCTCCTGCCTTCAATCTTTCCCAGCATCAGGGTCTTTTCAAATGAGTTGGTTCTTTGTGTCAGGTGGCCAAAGTTTTGGACTTTCAGCTTCAGCATCAGGCCTTCCAATGAATATTCAGACTGATTTCCTTTAGGATGGACTGATTGGATCTCTTTGCAGTCCAAGGGACTCTCAAGAGTCTTCTTCAACGCCACAGTTAAAAAGCATCAATTCGTCGGTGCTCAGCTTTCTTTATAGTCCAACTCTCACATCCATACATGACCACTGAAAAAACCATAGATGGACCTTGGTTGGCAAAGTAATGTCTCTGCTTTTTAATATGCTGTCTAGGTTGGTCATAACTTTTCTTCCAAGGAGCAAGCGTCTTTTAATTTCATGACTGCAATCAGCATCTGCAGTGATTTTGGAGCCCCCCAAAATAAACTCTGTCACTGTTTCCATTGTTCCCCGTCTATTTCCCGTGAAGTGATGGGACCAGATGCCATGATCTTAGTTTTCTGAATGTTGAGCTTTAAGCCATCTTTTCCACTCTCATCTTTCACTTTCAACAAGAGGCTTTTTAGTTCCTCTTCACTTTCTGCCATAAGGGTAGTGTCATCTGCATATCTGAGGTTATTGATATTTCTCCCAGCAATCTTGATTCCAGCTTGTGCTTCTTCCAGCCCAGCGTTCCTCATGATGTACTCTGCATATAAGTTAAATAAGCAGGGTGACAATATACAGACTTTATATACTCTTATTCCTATTTGGAACTAGTCTGTTATTCCATGTCCAGTTTTAACTGTTGCCTTTTGTCCTGCATACAGATTTCTCAGAAGGCAAGTCAGGTGGTCTGGTATTCCCATCTCTTGAAGAATTTTCAAGTTTGTTTTGATCCACACAGTCAAAGGCTTTGGCATAGTCAATAAAGCAAAAATAGATGTTTTTCTGGAACTCTTTTGCTTTTTGACAATCCAGCAGATGTTGGCAATTTGACCTCTGGTTCCTCTGCCTTTTCTAAATCCAGCTTGAGCATCTGGAATTTTATGGTTCACATACTGTTGAAGCCTGCCTTGGATAATTTTGAGCATTACTTTGCTAGCATGTGAGATGAGTGCAATTGTGCAGTATATATTTTATAATATAATAAATATTTATAAAGTATTTATTATTATTACTATTCTATAGCAAGTAACTTCCATTTTGAAGTCTTGGTAATAGTAAATTTTCATTCCGTGGCTTGCAGTCCCTATCTGCAGTGATTTTGAAGCCCAAGAAAATAAAATATGAATACTTTGACTACCTGATGAGAAGAACTGATTCATTGGAAAATACCCTGATTCTCAGAAAGATTGAAGGCAGGAAGAGAATGGGGCAACAGAGGATGCGTGGTTGGATGGCATCATCAACTCAATGGATGTCAGTTTGAGTAGGCTCCGGGAGTTGGTGATGGACAGGGAAGGGCATGTTGCAGTCCATGGGGTCACAAAGTCATACACAACTTGGCAGCTGAACAACAGTAGTGGATTTTTTTTAAAGTCTAAACAAATATAAATCGTGTACAATATTTCAGATCTTATGGATATAAATTGATGGAAGTCAGTTGTGGTGGGCACTGTCTCTGAAAAGGCCTGTCAGGTCTGTGTCCTTATGGGGAGAATCACACAGGTGTGGGCTGGCTTTGCGTCCTTCTCTGCTGCCAGCACTTGTCTTTTTGGAAGTGTCTACTGGGTTGGCTCTTGCTTCATTTACACCCATGAAACTACCTCAAAGTGGTCTCCCCATTTATAAAAACAACAGAAAAGAGTTGTTTCAGTACAATAACCTCATATCAACAGGAAAATATTAGAAACAATTTAGTTTACTAAATAATTAGCTACACTCACATTTGCTATGAATTTTAGTTCACGAATTTAATTGGGCAATTTAAAACCCATCATATATCTGTTGTTTTTTTCAAACCTAAGTGTCCTAGCCCTCTACCCAGTCCCTCCACCCATTCCTGCTACCTTCAAATTAGGGAGAAATTGTTTATGAGCAATTTTTGGCACACTGTTTCTTTTGTAAGACTTCTGAGGCAGCACTAGTGGTAAAGAACCTACTTGCCAAGGCAGGAGAAGTAAGAGACTAGGGTTTGATCCCTGGGTCAGGAAGATCCCCTGGAGGAGGAAATGGCAACCCACTTCAGTGGTCTTGCCTGGGAAATCCCATGGACAGAGGAGCCAGGTGGACTACAGTCCTTGGGATCACAAAGAGCTGGACACGACTGAACACACACTCATGCAAGCCATTTTGGGGCACATTCTCTCTCTTACACCAATCGTATATGAATGCAGAAGTTTGAGTTCATTGGAAAATAGGAGAAAGTGTCTAATTGTCACTATATCACGGCTGTCCACAACAAATTACTTCACTCATAATCAGAGAAATGCAAATCAAAACCACAATGAGGTACCATTTCATGCCAGCCAGAATGGCTGCTATCCAAAAGTCTACAAGCCATAAATGCTGGAGAGGTTGTGGAGAAAAGGGAACCCTCTTACACTGTTGGTGGGAATGCAAACTAGTACAACCACTATGGAGAACAGTGTGGAGATTCCTTAAAAAACTAGAAATAGAACTGCCATATGACCCAGCAATCGCACTCCTGGGCATACACACTGAGGAAACCAGAATTGAAGGAGACACATGTACTCCAATGTTCATCGCAGCACTGTTTATAATAGCCAGGACATGGAAGCAACCTAGATGTCCATCAGCAGATGAATGGATAAGAAAGCTTTGGTACATATAAACAATGGAGTATTACTCAGCCATTAAAAATAATGCATTTGAATCAGTTCTAATGAGGTGGATCAAACTGGAGCCTATTATACAGAGTGAAGTAAGCCAAAAAGACAAACACCAATACAGTATATTAACACATATATATGGAATTTAGAAAGATGATAATGATAACCCTGTATATGAGACAGCAAAAGAGACACAGGTGTATAGAACAGTCTTTTGGACTCTGTGGGAGAGGGAGAGGGTGGGATGATTTGGGAGAATGACATTGAAACATGTATATTATCATATGTGAAACAAATCACCAGTCCACGTTCGATGTATGATACAGGATGCTCGGGGCTGGTGCACTGGGATGACCCAGAGGGATGGGATGGGGAGGGAGGTGGGAGGGGGTTTCAAGATGGTGAACACATGTACACCCAGGGCAGAGTCATGTCAATGTATGGCAAAACCAATACAATAATGTAAAGTAATTAGCCTCCAATTAAAATAAATAAATAAATAAAAAATTACAGTGGCTTGTTTCACTAGAGTGATATCTAGCAGGCCACAGGGTCCCTGAATCTGGGCTCTGGTGTGTATAATCCAGCATCAGAGTTGGATCTTGTTCACTCCTCTGTGTCCTATATTTTTCTGTTAGGACATTTGTCCTGAGAGAAGAATGTGTTTTTTTTTTAAAGACACTGCTAATCTTTTAACATCAAGCATGATATCATCAATTTTATGTTCATAGTTTAAATCTGTTTCAGTGACAGGAGAAATGGTAAAAAATAATATATGCTTATTACACTGCCTTATGAATGTTGACATAACCTTGGCTATTGGTATCAAAGTTATGTGTGTGTGTATGTGCGTGTGCATGCACCTGCATGTACTCGGTCATGGCTGACTCTTTCATGGCTGACTCTTTGCAGCTCCCTGAACTGTATTGTAGCCTGCTAGGCTCCTGTGTCCATGGGATTTCCAGGGCAAGAATACTGCAGTGGGTAGCCTTTCCCTTGTCCAGGGCGAGCATTGCTCAAACTTGAAGGAGTCATTTCAAGACCCGGCCCTGTTTCTACCGGGCAGGCTGTGAGGTCTGTGCTGCTCTGCGGGTGGTGGACCTTCTCTTCCCTGTAGAGTCCTTCTGTGACCCCTCTCCTCCATTTTGCCTCCCCTCTTCCTGAATGTGCGTGGAGATATCCTGGAGCTGTTTGAGCACATCCGGCTGTCAGCACCTGCCTCTCTTCCTGGCGTCATTGTGCAGAGACCTCTGTGGGCCTTCGGTGGTCCTGAGTGCATCCAGGCGCCAGTAATGCTCGGTGCTTTCTGTGCTGGTCCTTCCTGACTGCTGAGAATTGAACTGGCAGGTGTACGGTGGTTTAGAAGGCTTTCTGGGTATGTGCTTTCCAAATTTCTCTTGTGTTGCACCAAAGCTTTTGAAATGGAAAAAAAAAAAAAACAAAACACAAATTAAAGACTGTTTTCAGATGTTATGGAAATAGAACCTGAGTTCTATCACTAAAACTTCTAAACTCTTATTTAACTGTTGATTCTGGCAGTGAGTGATGGGCGAGGAGGACTTCAAAGCAGAATAGTTTTGTTCTCATTGTAGTCAATGCCCTGTTGCTAATTATTATACAAACTTTGTCAACTGTGTTTATAGCTTCACTTGTGTTCCTAATTTGCTGCCCAGGGTTTGTTTTCCTTCTCTGTTGAGACTGAAAATGTCACTCCCACTGCCGGCTACCAGATATGGCTCTGCTCCTCTTTGTACCAGTGGTAGGAGGTTGTTAGATATAGTCATGGCTTTTTGGCAGTCACAGAGCAGCTTCCAGATGAAGTCATACCTGAAAAAATCTACCACTGTGCAGAAGTCGTTTCTTTCAGATGCTTTCAGTGTCAGGCCCTCCAGCACCTTTGTGGCTACAAGACCCCAGGGTTTAATTGCCCAGTGGGTTCTCTGGGTAAAACAGAAGGAAGAAAAGTCAGGTTTTGAGCTCCCATTTAACAAAGGAGATTTGAATGACAGATGCACAGATGCCCACATTTTCCTAATTTTTTCTTTTTTTTGGTAGTATTTTAGTCTCTCTCCTCTGAACACATTTTTTTTTGCCCCTGACTTTTAAATCTCTCATACATTTTCTCAAGGGGACAGCCTTGTCTATTTCCTTCACTTAAAAGAGTATGAAAAAGTTGTTTTTGTTTGATGTCTTATGTGACTGCCTTGCCATAGATGATGAAACAGACTGCTGTTTAAATCTTAATTCACACCCCTTGCAGGGGAGTGGACGAGCTCACTGAATTAAAGTTTAAGAGATGACACAATTAACATGCATCAAGCTACTGCAAAAGCAGGACATTTCACTTGCAGTGGGCTCATCTCTGTATTAAAATAACTCAATTTAAACACATTTATTGTCATTCTGCTGATAACTGTCAGTAATTAAAACAGACATGTTATTCCCTACTATAGTATTACACCTATTATTGTTATTAATTTTCTTTTTAAATTTTACTGTTTAAAATTTATGATTGATTTGCAATGTTGTGTTAATTTCTGCTGTACAGCAAAGTGACTCAGTTATATGTAAACATTTTCTTTTTCATATTCTTTTCCATTATGGTTTATCACAGGATATTGAATATAGTTCTTTGAGCTATACAGTAGGCCATTGTTTATCCATCCTGTATATAGTGTTTTTCATCTGCTAATCCCAAACTCCCAATCTTCACCCCCTCCCCAATTTCCCCACCCTGGGTAAGCACAAGTTTGTCCTCTATGTCTTATTATGCTTATGATTGTAAGTAATCACTGATATAATTTCTATCATAGGTTTATTGAATCAAACCCATTTGGGTCTTCCTGTTTTAAAATAAAAGATGAAAAAATATTATGCCAATCATGGTCCTCAAAAGTATATATTTTAAGTAAAGTTTACTGAATCTGAAAATGTCCCTTCATAAAGGATTCAATATCATATAACTATAGAAACAGAAATTTTATTTTTGCCTATTGAATCAATCCCTTCAGAACCTAAAAGAACATCTTTAGTTGGTACAGCTTCTTCCATTTCTACTAATCTTGCCTTTACTTTTTTAGTCTAAAAGAGAAGGAAATATGATTGATGGGACATACATAAAACCAGCATTGTTTACAAAAAAAACTAAATATTTTGTAGCTTCCTTTTGAATCACTGAATGATAATAAGAATCTTCTTTTAAAGGCAACTCTGAATAATTAAGCATCAGAGTCTTGGTAGTTTGAGTTTTCTTAAATGATTTGGTTAATTTGGATTTAGATTTAGCACAAATTAAGAATCCTCTCACTGAACACCCCAGATTGGCTGGACCCTTTGCTCTCCAGCAAATCATCTTTAGAATGAGGATTGAATTTTGTCAGAAAGGAAACTGGAATAATTTGGATTGTAAACCGCTTTTGAGAACATTGGAGGTCAATTGCACCACTATGGGTTGGATGCTGCACTAAGGGTTGTTCATGTTACATGTTGAAACTCCCATTTGTGTGTTCTTGACTCCTATAGATACTTTGAATTCATCATGTAAGATCATACACTTCTTTATCTAAAATTGGGACATTTGATTAGATTACTGAATTTTTGAATGTGTTTTTTTCTCTTTAATCAACAAGAATTTAAAATAATGGAAACTGAATCAGCAGGAATTCTGGGGCTCATGTTTCAGTCACACCTCTGTTTGGCATGTTTTTAGATTTTGTCCAATGTGGGTCATCAGCAGCATGTGTAACTGAGTCCAGTTAGCACTCACCATGGCCCCCAAAAAATGATTGGGCTGATGAGACTACATCATCATTGAAACTGCAAACTGTAATGTCTGTGTATAACTAGATAGTCTGCATGTGAGGATTTCTTCATATCTCCTGGTGTTATTGAATGTGGGGTCCTGCTTCTTACCACTTACAAAATCAATTACATACTCACAAATGTTGGTAGAAAGGAAAAGTACCTTTCATCAGAATGCTGCAATCTGAGAAGAGGGTGGACTGAGCATCTGCCAAACCACCTCTGAGATTCTGCTCAGCCGTGAAAGTTTTAAAGGGAAGGAGGAGAGTCATGTCAGTGAATCACTGAGATGCGGGGGTGGTCAGTCATTGCCATCCCCCATGCATGCAGGCTTCAGGGTGCCTCAAAATCTTCCTCTGTTTGTTACCTTGTTCACACAGTTTGGTCACATATTTGTTTGCATGTTTACTGAAGGGGAAAGCCTGGTTCAGTTCAGTTCAGTTCAGTCGCTCAGTCGTGTCTGACTCTTTGCGACCCCATGAATCACAGCACGCCAGGCCTTCCTGTCCATCACCAACTCCTGGAGTTCACTCAAACTCATGTCCATCGAATCAGTGATGCCATCCAGCCATCTCATTCTCTGTTGTCCCCATCTCCTCCCACCCCCAATCCCTCCTAGCATCAGAGTCTTTTCCAGTGAGTCAACTCGTCGCATGACGTGGCCAAAGTATTGGAATTTCAGCTTTAGCATCAGTCCTTCCAAAGAACACCCAGGATTGATCTCCTTTAGAATGGACTGGTTGGATCTCCTTGAAGTCCAAGGGACTCTCAAGAGTCTTCTCCAGCACCACAGTTCAAAAGCATCAATTCTTCGGCGATCAGCTTTCTTCACAGTCCAACTTTCACATCCATACATGTTTATTGAAAGGGAAAGCCTGGGGCACCTGGTTAAAAGTTAGTGACAATATAGCTCTGCTGAAGTGACAAGAGAGACTTCCTGCTGAGAACAGTTTCCTACAAAGAGCTGATTACAAGTCCCCACGTGTCAGAACATCATTTTATTTCTATGGGATTAGAGGCAGAGGTCCACCTTCTGTAACTGCATCATGCTGGCATGGGATGCCGTATTCTCAGAGCAGAAGATGCCAGCATGGGTCTGTAGCATCTCATAGCTGACATTTTTAGTTGCCCGTTTACATGCATAGACAGAGCAAGCTACAATTATTTTAATGTCCACAAAGATATAGATTATTAAGAGCAATAATGTTAATTCCACTCTGTTGAGGCCAGTTCTTAGAATTGTGCTAACCCATAGATTCAGTGCTGCTCAAGATGAAGCCACTTATGTAGTGACTGCAATGTGGTGATCACACAGTTGGCCTTCTCCCTCTGATGGCAGTTACAATATCTGTGAACCGACTCAGGAATGTGTTTCAGTCACTGAGTCTGTGACTCTGTTGTCCTAATCATTAACTGCTGGGTTTTGTACTTGCTCATTGTTTCATAATTTCTTGTTCTTTTATGAATGTCATTCATTTATTTTTATGATCTTGAATTTTTAAAGTCATTGTCAAATTTTTCTCTTTTTAAATCTTTATATCCTTATTGTTGACTGCATTAGCTATTTCCTTAATATTAGATCTTCTGAACCTTTTTAGCAGTTTGTTTGCAGCTTCACTTGAGAGAGTGTTTCTTGTTTCCTGTCTCTTCCTCCTCCCTCCTCCCTGCTTTCTTGTCTGGAGGTTTATAGTTGTCCTCACCAGGTTCCTCCCTGAAGTCCTGAACTGAGGATCATGCCTTATACTTGCAGAGCATGCTTCTAACCCATGGAATATGCAAATACTGGAAAGGCAGTTGATAACTTAGATCCATTTAGATTTGTCTGATAACCTGTGTCTAATCCTTTCTTTCTCCCCTTGTATGTATGCAGTTTTGTATAAACCACTGACCTTTAACAGTGTTGTACCATTTTTTTCCAGCTTCCTTTTCTCAGCAAAGTCTGAAAGTTCCAGTTGCTCCATATCATAGTTTACACTTGACATTGTCAGTCTTTTCAGTTTTATCCATTCTAATGTATGTAAATTGGTATCTCGTGATTTTAATTTGTGTTTCTCTGATAACTTAGGATACTCAACGCTTCATATACTGTTGACCTATATTTGTTGTCTTTTGTGATATGTCCCAGTCTTTTGTTCATTTGTTAAAAATTAGGTCATTTGTTTTACTTACTTTTGTGCTATAAGAATTCCTCATATATTATGAATTCAAGTTCTTTGTCAGATATATATATTGCAAATGTCTTCTCCTAATCTGTAGTTTGCATATTCATTTTATCAATAGTATACCTTGAATTTTTATTTTCTTTGAGGTTCAATTTGTCAAATTTTAATTGTATGGTTTTTACTTTAATATATAGTCTGAAAATGCAAATATATTACATCCTAGAGGGAATGCATACAAATCCATAATTATGCCTTCATGTATGGACAAGAGGGCTCTCTATAATATAGAGACATAATGTTCATTAAAATATTCTTTTAATATTTGCTTGCACTATAAAAAGCTGGTTATAAATGGGACTATTTAAAATAGATTTCAATAATAGATCTATAGGATTAAATGGAGGGATTCTCATTTTTAACAATGTACTTCAGGATGAGAAAATCTGATATTATGCCTTGTTATTTTTATATATGCATTTTTAGGCCATGCAAATAATAATATATATGTTACTAATTCCATAATATTTCTGTTCTTTCTAAGTGTAAACTAAAAAATTTTCTTTTTGCTTTAATGTTGTGTATTTTTCTGCAAGACATAAGACTGAGACATGAACTTTTATATGTTAACTACTGCAGACATTGCAAGAATGTGTGCCGAGTGTTAGTATAGTTATTGGGAAGGAATTTAGAAAGAATTAAACATTTCATTAATTTAAAACATTTGACAATACCACTTGTATCTTGTTTTGATCAAATATATTTTCTTTCCAATATGGTGAAAATGCAATGGGGTCATAATCAAATCTCCCTCTTTTTTCCTTTTGTTCTTTCCGAAGCTGTAAAACAGACAAGGGGAGAGGCATGCCAAAGCTGCCCTTAATACTTACTCCAGAATGGCCGATGGGACTGTTGCAAGCCAAGTTTCAGAGGGGACTGTCGTTTCTGCTCTGGAACCAATGAGAGGTGTATCTTTCTATTCATTTGCTTTGCTTTTGTTTATTTTTTTAGCAGCTTTATTGAGTTACTTATCACATACCATTCAGCTCACCAGTTTGAATTATGCAATTCAGCGTTTTTCAGTATACTCATGGGTTGTGTAACCATCACCAGCATCAGTTTTATAGCATTTTCATCCCCCTTACAAAGACCTGGAACTCACTAGCAGTCACTCTCAATGGCCTCCCTGCCCCCTCCCTCTCCCCAGTTCTGGGAAATGGGTAATCTTTCTGTCTTTATGTGTTTTTTGTTCTATTCTGGACATGTCATGTAAATGCAGCCACACAATAAGTAATCTTTTGTGACTTGCTCCTTTCATGTAGAGTAATGCTTTCATAGATCATCTGTGTTGGAGGCTGTATCAAGTTCCTCACTCCTTTTTGTGGCTGAATATACTTCATTATACAGCCATGCCACCTTTGGCTTCTCTGTTCACCAGATGACAGAGATTTGGGTTGTTTCCACTGTTTGGCTATTGTGACTTATACTGCTCTGAACATTCACGTGTGGGTTTTTGGTGTGGACATTTGTTTTCATTCCTCTAGGATGTATACTTAGGAATGTGAATTAAGGGTCATATGGTTACGCTGTGTCACATTTTTGAGGAACTGCCAAACTATTTTTCCAAAGTGACTGAATTTGATTTATTTTAAAATTTATCGTGATCTACCTTCAAAAAGAGTGCATCAACTTGTGATAGATACTGGAGTTGGCTTTGCCTTTCTCTGCGTCTTCGAGATAACACATTTCTTCAGCTCATGCTTTATTTTTTCTGCAAAAATACATGATTAAGATAGCTGGAGATTTTGTCTTATTTTAGGATTATATGCCAGAATTTGACATTAGAGATTTTTAAAAAATGGACTCTGTGGGAGAGGGCGAGGGTGGGGTGATTTGGGAGAATGACATTGAAACATGTATATTATCGTATGTGAAATGAATCGCCAGTCCAGGTTCGATGCATGATACAGGATGCTCAGGGCTGGTGCACTGGGATGACCCAGAGGGATGATATGGGGAGGGAGGTGGGAGGGGGGTTCAAGATGGGGAACACATGTACACCTGGGGCGGATTCATGTCAATGTATGGTAAAATCAATACAATATTTAAAGTAAATAAATAAATAAAACTGAGATAAAGAATAAATAAAAAATAAAACAAAACTTAAAAAAATGGAGATATAGGTGATTTATAAATGGCTGTCTGAGGAGGCCTTACAAATAGCTGTAAAAAGAAGAGAGGCGAAAAGCAAAGGAGAAAAGGAAAGATATAAGCATCTGAATGCAGAGTTCCAAAGAATAGCAAGGAGAGATAAGAAAGCCTTCCTCAGTGATCAATGCAAAGAAATAGAGGAAAACAACAGAATAGGAAAAACAAGAGACCTCTTCAAGAAAATTAGAGATTCCAAGGGAACTTTTCATGCAAAGATGGGCTCGATAAAGGACAGAAATGGTATGGACCTAACAGAAGCAGAAGATATTAAGAAGAGGTGGCAGGAATACACAGAAGAACTGTACAAAAAAGATCTTCACGACCAAGATAGTCACGATAATGTGATCACTGACCTAGAGCCAGACATCTTGGAATGTGAAGTCAAGTGGGCCTTAGAAAGCATCACTACGAACAAAGCTAGTGGTGGTGATGGAATTCCAGTTGAGCTATTTCAAGTCTTGAAAGATGATGCTGTGAAAGTGCTGCACTCAATATGCCAGCAGATTTGGAAAACTCAGCAGTGGCCACAGGACTGGAAGAGGTCAGTCTTCATTCCAATCCCAAAGAAAGGCAATGCCAAAGAATGCTCAAACTACCGCACAATTGCACTCATCTCACACGCTAGTAAAGTCATGCTCAAAATTCTCCAAGCCAGGCTTCAGCAGTATGTAAACCGTGAACTCCCAGATGTTCAAGCAGGTTTTAGAAAAGGCAGAGGCACCAGAGATCAAATTGCCAACATCCGCTGGATCATGGAGAAAGCAAGAGAGTTTCAGAAAAACATCTATTTCTGCTTCATTGACTATTCCAAAGCCTTTGACTGTGTGGATCACAATAAACTGTGGAACATTCTGAAAGAGATGGGAATCCCAGACCACCTGACCTGCCTCTTGAGAAACCTGTATGCAGGTCAGGAAGCAACAGTTAGAACCGGTCATGGAACAACAGACTGGTTCCAAATAGGAAAAGGAGTGCGTCAAGGTTGTATATTGTCACCTTGCTTATTTAACTTATATGCAGAGTACATCATGAGGAACACTGGGCTGGAAGAAGCACAAGCTGGAATCAAGATTGCTGGGAGAAATATCAATAACCTCAGATATGCAGATGACACTACCCTTATGGCAGAAAGTGAAGAGGAACTCAAAAGCCTCTTGATGAAAGTGAAAGAGGAGAGTGAAAAGGTTGGCTTGAAGCTCAACATTCAGAAAACAAAGATCATGGCATCTGGTCCCATCACTTCATGGGAAATAGATGGAAAAACAGTGGAAACAGTGTCAGACTTTGTTTTTTTGGGCTCCAAAATCACTGCAGATGCTGATTGCAGCCATGAAATTAAAAGACGCTTGCTCCTTGGAAGGAAAGTTATGACCAACCTTGATAGTATATTAAAAAGCAGAGACATTACTTTGCCAACCAAGGTCCGTCTAGTCAAGGCAATGGTTTTTCCCGTGGTCATGTATGGATGTGAGAGTTGGACTGTGAAGAAGGCTGATCGCCGAAGAATCGATGCTTTTGAACTGTGGTGTTGGAGAAGACTCTTGAGAGTCCCTTATACTGCAAGGAGATCCAACCAGTCCATTCTAAAGGAGATCAATCCTGGATGTTCATTGGAGGGACTGATGCTAAAGCTGAAACTGCAATACTTTGGCCACCTCATGGGACGAGTTGACTCACTGGAAAAGACTCTGATGCTGGGAAAGGTTGGGGGCGGGAGGAGAAGGGGACGACGGAGAATGAGATGGCTGGATGGCATCACCGACTCTGTGGACATGAGTTTGAGTGTACTCCGGGAGTTGGTGATGGACAGGGAGGCCTGGCGTGCTGTGATTCATGGGGTCGCGGAGAGTCGGACACGACTGAGCGACTGAACTGAACTGAACTGAATGTTATATTAGTTTCAGGTATACAACATGGCAGATACTATTGTTATAGATGGTACTTTATTTAAAGTTACTGTGAAATATTGGTTGTTTTCCACGCGCTGTGCTTTGCATCCTCCTATCTTAGTTAATTCAGGCCTCGTAGCCTGTACCTCTCACTCTGTTCCCTTTCTGTGCCCCTCCCCACCCTTCACGTGTTACTGACTTGTGTCAGGTGGTGCCCTAGTTACTGAGATCTTGCCCAGATTTCAATATCCTCCTCTGTTGTCCCCAGTGTTGAGAGTTTGCTTAGTCCAAGGATTTCAGGCTGAAGGAATGGTTTGTTGCCACAGACTTCTGATTCTTCCTTGCAGATTTTATATGAATATTATTTCCTGACAAAGTGTGGGTTATCCAGGGGTATGTTTATGGCCTGACTTGCAGGTGTGCTCTTTTGCCTTTCGAGGAGATGTATAAGGAGACGGGGGGTTCTGGATAAGTCTGTTGAAGTCCTGAGTTGAGACAGACCGGGGGCATGCACAGAGCTTTCCCTGGACTGCACCCTGGAATTCTGGGAACTGTCCTCCCAGGATGACTGGGATGTCAAGAAAGATCACTGGAAGCATTCAAAGCCTTCCAGATGGAGCCGGGCAACTGGTCTCTCCGGGCTGCTGCTCAGCCTCTCACCTCCGCATAGATTTCATTCGTGTAGTGGGGGTGTGACAGACTCTTCTCACTGCCGTCATCCAGGAAGCAGGAGAAACCCAGTGACAGCTGTCGCAGACAGCTGGTGAGGGTCCCTGTAGCTGCTGCAGGCAGGAATAGCTCACGGGACAAGTAGCATCCTGGGGTTGTTCTTTGGGAACTCTATCCAGAGTTGCTGCTCTTGGCATCTTCTCCTGGAATGAGCAAATTAAGTATCAGTTTGGAGAAGATTCATTGTTCACTGGTATCTCCCAGACTCTGCCAACTGACATGAATTATTGAAGGGAAAATGTACTGGGGTACACTTTGCAATTGACAGGCTACCCTTGGGCTTTTATTATTTACTGAGAAGAAAGAGTTAAAAATTTCTTTCTAGGCAACATGGAAGGATACTGATCCTCCCAGAGACACCTGGTTTATGACCCAGTTCTCAGGCTTCTGGTGATGAATGCGCTGCAGGAGTGGAGCAAGTAAAGGATAAAATGACTGTGTCAAGGCTCCAGAACGTGTTTAAGCAGTTTCAGAAAAGATGCAATAAAATTCTGAGAGCACAGAATAGAAACTCTTCACACTTCAAGTATATTTGTTCTACATTGATTGGTTTGTCTACCACATGACCACTTCCTCCAACTTTTTGTCCAGCTGTGCTGCCGTTAGAATGCTTCTTGTTTGCTTACAATGAGGGCAAAGCACATTATTGCTTCATGTTATAGTTATCAGGAGGGGCATTAGGATTTCGAGTTAGATCTGAGTTAGAATTCTTCTCCAGCACACAATAATTTTAGATGTGGAACAGAACGCTTAATTTTCTCTGAACCACACGGTCCTCAGCTGTTGAATGTGGAGAATACCTGTACTAGGAACACTTTCATCTGAGCGTGTATTCTGATGATCATGAGTTTTTGTTTTTCATCCAGATCCCCAGCTCAGAGGCCTATTTTTGTGTCCACTGTGGCTTTAGAGCCGTAGTTCCCCGTGTGGGGAGACTCTGCCCCCAGGGTAGAGTGGGCGAGGCCTGGAGACACCTTTGGTTCTCGGCTTGAGCTGGGTGTGCTGGACTGCTCATGGCATGCGGGGGTACGGGCCAGGGAGACGACTCCATGTCCTGCACAGGATGACTCCCCTCCCCTCAACACAGATGTGTCCAGCCCAGACGTCAGCTGTGTGAGCTGGAGGAGCCCTGCTTAGGGGAGGGGAAGGGACAGAGCTTCTGCGGGGCCAAGTCTTGCCTAAAAGGAGACTGTATGGATGTCTGTGGTGAAATATCCCTCTTCTAAAGGGATAGTGGTGAGGAATTGAGAACATGGCATGGTCTCAATATTGGGTTTTAAGTATCTGAGCTACTTGACTAGATGAGAATTGTTAACATCTAAGAAGAATATATTGTAAATTTATCAAAAGGAATGTCTTGAAAAGTATTTTTGTTTTCATCAAGGAAATTGAGCCTTGTACTGTTATGAGTGGGAAAAACAAAACAAGAACTTAGAAGCCACTCATGACTGAGTTCCATTGCCACTTTTAATATTCTTTTCTGTGTGATTTTGGGGGAGTGACTAAACCTCTCTGAGCCTTCATTTCTTCACTGTAAAGTATAAATAATATTCATCTTTGAAGATTGTAAATTTTGGATTTTATTAGGATGAAGGAAGTGATAAAGTGTTTAGTATATCATATAAGATGAACCAGTGTCATTTTCTTCTTTCCCATGATGAAGTTTGGGAATTAGAGTTGGTGAATTTGAAGATGTTTTTCATAATAGGAAAAGTTTTATTTGGGGAAGAAAATTGGCAGAGAGTACCAGAATGAGCTATAAAGACCCAGGGTGGGATGCACAATGCAGTGACCAGTCTGCCTGGAGATGAGTGTGACATCACTGGCTAGACAAAAGTGAGGAAACACATTTCATGGAAGAGGAATGATGTGGCACAGACATTAATTGGGTGCCCCAGATGGGTCTGGACAGTGCGCTAGAGGCAGGGACACCTACGGGGGGAGATGGCTCAAGCCTGGATGTTGTTATGGGTTTGCCTCAGGAGATAGGAGCGTGATCGTGGCGATGAATAAAAATATGTTACAAGTAAAGGATTAACACATGTGAATCTGAAGCATGAAGAGGGATTGGGAAGCTAGAGGAGTGAAAAAAACAGATTTCAAGTCTGGATGGTGATGGGGAAACACCCTTTGTCTAGAGAATAGGGAGGCTGTCTAGACCAAGTTTGTTTTGAAAGGGGTTTTATATATATTACTTGAATGGCTTGTTTCTGTTGATTGGTGGTGAGGTTTCTACAATTATATTGCATCATGTGTATACACATAAGACCGAGAGGTATTCCTTATGTGGCATGACCTTTGGTTTTTTATCCATTTCCTACACTAATAGGTGAGGTCCTTGAAGAAAAGGGCTGTGTATTTCCAACTTGGTCCCCAAGAACATGGCATGGTGCATTGTGTATGCACATGATCCAAGATTAAATGATCTCGTGTGTGAACAGCACACTCTTAAGTTCAGTGATGACTTTTCATTTTTAAATGACAAAGTTCTATTATTCATGCTCAGTCTAATCTAACTGATATAACCCCATTTTCCTGGATGTCAGGAAACTTTTCAAAACCAGCTTCTGAGATTTCAAGGGAAAAGGTTTCCTTTATTTAATACTCCTAGACTCTGACCCTGTGTCTCCTCCCTGGAGGGAAGAGGTGGATTCTGGTGGGAAGTGCTCAACTCCTCTCTTCTCACCTGCTTTTGGGTGACATCTGGTCCTTGTAAATGCAACCACACAACTCAGACTGGGGCTTGAATCCACGGTCTTGTAATTGAGATCACCCATCTGGTCTCAGGACTTAAGGAAGCTCAGGTTCTTGATGTCTCATCATAGAAAGAATTCAGTGAGAGACAAAGTGATAGGTGAGAAGTGGGTTTATTTAGAGAGAAACACACTCCACAGACAGAGTGTGGGCCATCTCAGATGAGAGGCCTCCAAATATAGGGTGGTTAGTTTTTATGGACTGAGTGATTTCATAGGCTAGTGAGTAGGAGGATTATTCCAACTGTTCCGGGGATGGGGCAGAGTTTTCCAGGAACCAGTCTACTGCCTGCTTTTTGATCTTTGATGATCAGTCTTGAAACTGTCTTGGTGCCTGTGGATGTGTCATTTAGCTTACTTATTACAATGAGCTTATCATGAGACTGAAGGAAGTCGTATTTTCTGCCATCTTGGACCTAGTTGGTTCTAACAAGACTTTGTCATGTCCTATTGCTTCTTTTAAAGGTTGTGCCTTGCCCGCTTCCCTCCTGTTTCAGAAACATGCTCTGGCTTACTGTTCATGCTATGTAAGCCGGCTGTGGTTGTTCAGTGCTGCCTTGGCTGGCTGGGTCAATCTGTCTAATTTTGGCATGTGGAATTTGTAGGCCATTTAGAATGGTAGTTCCAGGAACTTTAAAGTTTAAATATGTTTACCTATTTTCTGACTGCATATATTTCCTTTCCTTATGAACAATGATGCTCTCCTAGTCTGTCTTTGGGTTTACATAGTAAATGTTCAAAAATTTGTGAAATAATTCTAATTACTTTCTTTAATGAGTGAAACCTTTTTTTTTTAAAGTAATTTTTAAATTTTAGTTGGAGGCTAATACTTTGCAATTGTGGTGGTTTTTGCCATACATTGACGAGAATCAGCCACAGGGGTACATGTGTCCCCATCCTGAACCCCTCCCACCTCCAGCCCATCCCATCCCTCTGGGTTGTCCCAGTGTTCCAGCTTTCAGTGCCTTGTTTCATGCATTGAACTTGGACTGGAGATCACAATGATAATATACATGTTTCAGTGCTATCTCTCAAATCATCCCGCCCTCACCTTCTCCCACAGAGTCCAAAAGTCTGTTCTTTACATCTGTGTCTCTTTTGCTGTCTCGTATACAGGGTTGAGGTTACCATCTTTCTAAATTCCATATATACGCGTTAGTATACTGTATTGGTGTTTTCCTTTCTGGCTTGCTTCACTCTGTATAATAGGCTCCAGTTTCATCCACCTCATTAGAACTGACTCAAATGTGTTCTTTTTAATTGTTGAGTAATATTCCATTGTGTATATGTACCACAGCTTTCTTTTCTATTCATCTGCAGATGGACATCTAGGTTGCTTCCATGTCCTGGCTATTATAAACAGTGCTGCGATGAACATTGGAGTACATGTGTCTCTTTCAATTCTGGTTTCCTTGGTGTGTATGCCCAGCAGTGCAATTGCTGGGTCGTATGGCAGCTCTATTTCCAGCTTTAAAGGAATCTCCACACTGTTTTCCATAGTGGCTGTTCTAGTTTGCATTCCCACCAACAGTGTAAGAGGGTTCCCTTTTCTCCACACCCTCTCCAGCATTTATTGTTTATAGACTTTTGGATAGCAGCCATTCTGACCGGTGTGAGATGGTACCTCATTGTGCTTTTGATTTGCATTGCTCTGATGATGAGTGATGTTGAGCATATTTTCATGTGTTTGTAGCCATCTGTATGTCTTCTATGGAGAAATGTCTGTTTAGTTCTTTGGCCTATTTTAAACTGGGTCGTTTATTTTTCTGGTATTGAGTTGCATGAGCTGTTTGTGTATTTTTGAGATTAATTTTTTGTCAGTTGCTTCATTTGCTATTATTTTCTCCCACTCTGAAGGATGTTTTTTCACCTTGCTTATAGTTTCCTTTGTTGTGTAAAAGCTTTTAAGTTTAATTAAGTATCATTTGTTTATTTTTGCTTTTATTTCCATTACTCTGGGAGGTGGGTCATAGAGGATCTTGCTGTGACTTATGTCAGAGAATGTTTTGCCTATGTTTTCCTCTAGGAGTTTTATATTTTCTGGTCTTGCGTTTAGATCTTTAATCCATTTTGAGTTTATTTTTGTGTATGATGTTAGAAGGTGTTCTCGTTTCATTCTTTTATAGGTGGTTGACCAGTTTTCCCAGCATCACTTGTTAAAGAGATTGTCTTTTCATCATTGTATATTTTTGCCTCCTTTGTCAAAGATAGTGTCCATAGGTGCATGGATTTATCTCTGAGCTTTCTATTTTGTTCCACTGATCTATAAAACTTTTTAAAAGGTAGTTAATTACATCTACATGGTAGCCTCATTAAGTTTTTGTTAAACTGATTTTTGATTTTTCTCTAACTTTGCTAACATGTATTATATTTTTCTTTCATATTGTAAAACAGCCTAATGTACTACAAACTATTTTGTGAAATAGAATGTGAGAGACCCCATGTAAGCTGTCAGGTACAATTATTTACATCATTTTGTTATTAAGATTGGAAGTTTTAAAAAGTAATTTATTTGACAATTATAATGTTTCCTACCATATAGGGAAATCAGAAAGCCTTCAGAGTTCATCCTTTTCTGTCTTGTTCTGTTTCCTTTCCTTCATTCTAATAAGCCTCCAGTGAGGTTCCCATTTTCTCTCTTTCAGGGATGTGTATTCTACTAGTTAATCATCCACAGTCAGCTGTAGGGAGATTGCTGCTTTAAGGTTAAATTCATCAGCTTGGTGGTTGTGGTATTTTGGTGATTTATGGATGTTTATGACTCAAGTATGGATACAAATGAGGGCTGTCACAGCACCATTGTTTTCCTTTCCAGTTCGCTGTAGTGCTTCACCATCCATGAACCAAACCAAACAGACAAAATCTATAATTGCAAAAGCAGTCACACCTCCAGCAGGAAAGATCCCAAGATAGATTGCTGTGGGCAACCTTAGGTAAACCAGCAAGCGGGATGGCATAGATGGCCTTGAATTGTGTTGGTTACAGAAACAGGAATCAGAGAGCTAGTCAGTCACTCTTGTTATACACGTTTCCATTGTTTGGAGGCGTGGTGCCAACTTGGTTTTTCTGGTTTACCTTTTCCAGACTTGACAGAAGGGGCTGATTGAGGGAAAGAGAGAGGGAGCACAAGTATCTCTATGGGTTGGATGTTTGGAATTTGTTAATGTGTGTGTGTGTTAGTCGCTCAGTCATGTCTGACTCTTTGTGACCTCATGGACTGTAGCCCACCAGACTCCTCTGTCCATGGGATTGTCCAGGCAAGAATAGTGGAATGGGTTGCCATTTCCTTCTCCAATTAGTTAATGAGGTTATTGCTATTGATGGTGTGTGGGTGATGGTGATGTGGCTTGAGGGTATCCAGAAAAAGAAATGTTCCCAACTCAGTTGGTGAAACTGTCCCATGGTGACAAGAACATATAAACAGGCTGGAGGAGATATGAAAGAAATGGTCCTTGGCCCATGATGTGTGTACTGTACATGGAGCATTTAATGATGAAAATTATTGGATGCCATCAACCTGCTACCTAATCTATTATTTCAGCCCTATTTTCTGCGAGGAGATAAAAGTGACTGCTTCTAAATGAAAGAAAGATGAAAGACAGATAGTGGTTTATAGTAAATGAAAATATTTTTATGAGTAAATCAAATAAGCACCATGTTTTAGAGGAATTAAATATACTCTCAACTGCCAGACTTCTGTCAATCATGTTAAAAATATACAGGAAATGTATATATTTAGAAGACCTAAGGGTGATTTTTTAAATAACAAAACTGATTATAGAATTTCACTATTTAGAAAAATGTTATATTGAAATTAATTATTTGTATTACAGCCTTATTATACTAAATATTTTGCATTTATTTCAAAATAACATAATAAAATATTATAGCAATTTTAATTTGTTTTATGTAAGAGATGGCCTTCCTTTGGCTAGTCCACATACTTGACTGATTTAATATATAAGAAAGTCCTCTGTAAATTGTGATATGCAATTCAGCTGTAACCCTTTCTAAAATATAGAATGGGAATGCTTCAAAAGCTTTAGAAGGCTTCACATACTCTGAAGGTTATCTGGCATTAAAAATGGACTTGAGAGACACCACCTCCCTCCCCCAAAATAGAAAAGGAGGAATGCAATTTTCCAAAATATTGACTCTTAAATGTTAATATATATCCAAGACTTTTAATGCTTAAGAGCTTAATAGAATGATTACAAAATTCTGTTATTTCAAATAAACACATGACTTTTTATTCCCAAATTTGCCTCATTGATCATTTCCTTTGGATTTTCCTACTTTCTCCCCTTGTCTTTGGAGATTAAACTTTTAAATATGTCCCTCCAGACTTTGCTAATGTCTGTAAAGTGTGATAATTTTGTATGAACTCAGAGGAAATGAAGAACCTTTGACTTAACTAACATCAGTGCTGTAATAGGACAGGGGTGTGTCTGGAGGATTCACCAACACAGTTCAAGAATGTAGGGGTCCTTGGATGACAAAAAATACTAATGCTCACAAGACACCTAGACGTGCAGGAGACTGTGTAGTGGGGTTCAGATAGCAGGAATGGGATACCTGGGTCCAATGCAATGTGGAGAAACTCATCTATCTATAATCACTTCTGCAGGAAGTACAGACCCGGGAGTTGCAGGAAGGTCAGACCTGATGCTCAGGACTTCGTCCTACTGTCCTGGCCTCTCAGGGGAGCCTCGCCTGAACAACCTGATGACATCCCCAGAGATGGGTGTTGATCTAGATGTTTGAGGAGTGTGTATGGTTTCCTAAACTCCATAAAAATGTGCCACCAGCTGAGTGGCTTAGACGACAGAAATGAACTCGCATAGTTTCAAGGCCAGAAGCACGAGATCAAGGTGTCTATAGACTGGTTTCTTCTGAGGCTGTGAGTCTTTTTCCCCTGCTGTGTCCTGTTTTTCTTGTCTTGCAGCAGAATGCCTAACACAGAACGTAATTGCAGTATTTGGCTGTGCCAGAGAGGGTACTGCTTAAGTACACATGGGAGACGTGACTTAAAAAATAAATATTTAGACACCCCTTGAGTCCTGTGAGTACCTGGACCCCAGGTCTGTGGGGTGGAATTGCCTTGCCTGAGGCCTACACATCTGTCGCAGGCTCTCCTCTGGCTTCTGAGGCCTTGCTAGCAGTGTCTGGAGTTCCTTTCCTGGAGACACATCACCCAGTCTTTGCCTGTATGTTCACAGGCATCTCTTTGTCCAAATTTCCACCTTTTATAAAGACATATTGGATTAGGGACCCACCCTGTCCCCAGCCTGACTGCATTTTAACTCACCATGTTTGCAATGATCATATTTCCAAATAAGGTTGCCATCTGAGACACCGTGAGTAAGGACTCGAGCATATGAATTTCTGGAAACATGCTTTCATCTGTAACAGAATACATGGGAGGCCAATGGTTCTGGAAACCATGAATGGGGTGGAGGGTGCTAGGGAGAAACATCAGCCTCCAGGTTGTATGAGGCCTTATGAGGCAGTGTGACATCTAAGGTTTTTACTTTGAGGTGTATAGGGTTTTGAATGGCAGGTTGACAAGACTAGTCTCAAAAAGAAGATTCCACCTGGTGGATTGAGAATGGACTGTAGGCTGGCAGGGTAAATAAAAGGAGGCAGGCTCAGCAGCTGTCATGGGTGCCCAGGGAGAGACTCCAGGGCAGAGAACTGTGACGGTGATTCAGCCACAGACGGTGGTCAGGCTACCGGTAGGTGCTTGTCAAGGCAGATGGGGCATGACTCGCTGAGGAGCTGCAAGAGGGGGACGAGAACCAGAGGGTCACGTGAGCTGCCCCTATTTTGGTCTAAAAGATGGGAAAGAAGGAGAGAGTTGCCATGGAGTGAGGTGTGTGAGTGTACCAGGCATGGAGGGAGTCAGGGGTGGTCTAGGACTCCTGTGTTTACGTGTTAATTCTCCTGGACCTCATGGCTTCTACTTCTTTCTGTTTTTCCTATTTTTTGTTGTTGATTTTATTTTTTTTTCAGTTTTGTTTGAGGTTTGACAAATGAAAATTGCATACACTTGGGTGTGCGTGGTGATCGTTTGATCTAAATAAGCGTTGTGGGACAGCTACCAAGGAACCAAGCCGATGGACACGCCCACCTTTCACATTGTTTGTGTCTGTTCTTTTGTGATGTATTTACTTCAGATCAGCTCTTTGTATGCATCTCACATGATACACTGTTACGGATTGTGGTCAGCTTGCTGTGTCTCCAATACTGGCTCCTCTGGCACCACTGAACCTTTTGCCTTTTGAGCAACATCTCCCTGTGTTTTCCAATCCCCTCTGCAGTATTTCCTTCCTTAACGTTTAAGCACACAAATCCCAGTCTTGACAGGGTCTTTCTCATCTTTAATTCATTTTTGCACCATGCTTTTCTTGCTTTACAAGATTTTGTTATAGTAGGCACCCCTTTGCAAGAAAGTGATGATTACTTACTACCTTTTACAGAAATATACTTGTTTGATCTTCCCAGTTCTTAAGTTTCTGCTTTTGTCCTCTTTCTTGTCATGGTCCAGTAAGCAAAGGAAAACAATACAGGGTGGTATCATGCACTGAACACACACAAAGGACTTTTGTAGCTGTCTTATTAATATGCTTAGAAGCTTCCCTCTTCCATTTACTTGAATAGTCTTTACAAACAACACAAACAAGATGACTCTGCAGGGGATAAGGATAGCCTGCTTTTAAAGTGATTATACCTCTTTGCAGAAAGTAATATTTAGAAACATTCACAGAGATAAGAGTTTTAATGAGTATATGGATGTTTTTGTGTAGACACTTGAAGCCAGATTTATTTGTTACATTTAACACCTAACTTATCTTGCATTAATTAATTAGTTTATTGTTCCTTCAATTGAAATTTGTTTTTGAGTTTCTACATGTTTCAGAGATTGGAGGACTGAACAGAAAAATTATTTTGAGCTGTTTATTTCCCTTGGGAAGCCCTTAAAAAGGCTTGGAGACAAGGCATTTTTAAACAAGACTTTTGAAACAGAACACAGTAACTTACTGATGAGGCTCCATGGGGCATTTGGGTATTTAAGGTTGCTTTATCATTGATATTACAAAGCTTCTGGTCTTTGCCTTTTCTCTCAGCCATTGGTTTTCTGTCTTTCAGTTCTGGTATCTTCATCTGTCTGAGTCCCATCTATGTTCCATCTTCTTAGTGGACAAGTGGTGGCATCCAGCTGGGAGAGCCTGGAGCCAAATCAAGTGGAGGGAGCAGGGGAGGAGTAAATAGCTGAAGTGTGTCACGGATGGAGTTCTGGACAGAGAGGCAGAACCAGTGAATCACACAGAATTACTCGTAATTTGGGAGACAAAGATGTACCTAATGAGAGGATATACATGGGCAGCAGACAGAGCAGAAGAGAGAGTCAGCATGAATTTCAGGCTAGCCCAGAGCCCCATAGAGTGGTTCCCATTGGACCAGCCCTGCCCCACCCCCCACATACTCGGGTATTTTTGGAAACTGCATTACTTTCAGCTTGGTAACAAAAGCTTCTGGAGTGATGAGGACACATGCGTCTTTAGTGACCACAAAGTGCCTGCATGGTCAGTGTGGATCACTGTGTGGTGCTGTCTCTAGACAGCCTGACCAGAAACTGCAGCACAGTCCAAGGTGGGAAGAGGCCGGGTAGCTCCATTCTCAGCGGTCAGCCTTCCTCGGTGGGAGAAACTTCTGCAGTTTCTCTTAGGCCCAGGCCCCAGAAACTTCCTTAATCGCTCCTCAGACTCTAATTTATGCCAGTTGACGCACGTCCCTTCTGCCCATCAGTCTTACACTGACTCCTGTCCCTGAGGCCCCTGGCCTCTGCCCCGATGGACACACACCCCATTCTGACTTCTCCAGGCAATGGCAAGCCACTCCAGTACTCTTGCCTAGAAAATCGCATGGACAGAGGAGCCTGGTGGGCTGCAGTCCATGGGGTCGCTAGGAGTCGGACACGACTGAGCGACTTCACTTTCACTTTTCACTTTCACACATTGGAGAAGGAAATGGCAACCCACTCCAGTGTTCTTGCCTGGAGAATCCCAGGCACGGAGGAGCCTGGTCGGCTGCTGTCTATGGGGTCACACAGAGTCGGACACGACTGAAGCGACTTAGCAGCAGCAGCAGCAGCAGCCCCCTGTGAGGGGCACATCCTGTTGACCTCATCCTCTCTGATCGCCCTCAGCTCGAGACAGAGGGGTGACTCCAATCCACTTCCCCTACCTAGGACACACTTGGTTACCAGGGGCAGAGGGAGCGTCTTACCTCATCTGTATACTTAGTTCACAGTATCATAGGCTAAACTCAGAGTCACTGTTTTCCTTACTGTTGAGAACAGACAGTCATTTCCTTCCACGGTCATAGTTAGACATATGACTCAGATGAGAATTTTGCCTTTGTTGATGGGAGGATCAATATTATGCACCAGCTGATTACTACTATTTTTCCATGATATTAATATTCCACACTGTGTTTACACTGTTATTAGATGATCTTACACCAAACACGTACTTTCATATTCTGATTTTTCCTTCTCAGAAGTGAGGAAAAGGAAGAAATATGACTTGGTAGGAATGCATTTTTCAGTATTGGCATTTGTTTTACCTAGTGCTAATTGTATTTTACATCTCAGCAAGTGTTGAGATGTTCTCTGGATGCACACAGCTAAAAAAGTATATAGTTGGAAGTAAAATTTGTAAATTAAGAGAAACAAAAAATGGCATAAAATTTTTAAAAATTAGGTTAATACAAGACCAAATGAATACAATCAAAGGATTCATATATTATGCAAAAACACTGAAGTAGGATTTGAAGAAAGGAAGTCACTGTTGCCTTTGAGGCTGGTGAGCGAAACCCTAATGGAAGCAGAGGGTCCTCATCTTCACAGGCCTCTGAGGAAAGACCAGGGCCTGCTGGGTAGATGGGAGTGTTGGACATCATTGCAAGGAAGGACCGTCTGGCACGTCAATCTCCCCCCTTGTCCTGCCCTTCAATGCCTTCAAAAATGGTAGTGGTCATGTATTCTTTCATTGCTTTCTAGGGAATTACCAGGAAAAATGTTTTGCCATATATCTCTAAATCAGTTTTTAAAATACGCAGATAGTGTTACTGAACAAAAGTTTGTGTACCCAACACACAGCACAGTCAAATCAACCAAAACATTGGGGCTTGGGGCAGAGAAAAGTTTATTGCAGGATTGAGAAAGGAGAATGGATGGTTCATGCTCAAATACCCCTAACTCTCCAGTGGTTTTCTGGATAAAGTTTTTATAGGCAAAATTTGGGATGAGGGCTATAATGTATGACTTTCTTCTGATTGGTTGGTGGTGAGGTAACAGGGCGGTGCTCCAGGAATCTTTGCTCAGATGGGTCCTTAGATCTTGCAGAACTAAAAATTACTGTTATTATCTGTATCCCCTGAGGGGGAACCAGGAACCCATCCCCAAGGCTACACTATTGCTTCCTGACTGCTCCTTCCTGATCTCTGCCTCTCCTCCCTTCCCTGATCAGAAACTGTTTGAACCCGCCCTTTGAAACAAAGGGAAGATCCAGGAGGCTAAATGAAGCCTATTTCCTGCCAACAAGAAAGTGGGGGCCATGGAAAGGCTTTCATGGCCAGGAGGGTCCCTGTTGAGTTACAATAGTTTAAAGTCAAATAGCAAGATAAAAGCTTTTGCTGGACTGTGTGTCAATTTAAATTTGATGACAGTTAATAGCTTAAATCTGCAATTTTTTCAAAGCATAATTTAAGTATACTTCCCCCCCACTCCTTGCTTTTCCCAGATGGGACAAGTGGGTTTTTCATTGAGTTTTGAAGTGAATCAGGACTCAGGCAGAACTGGGTGTCAGGCTACAGCAAATTCTGTGTGAATTTTTCTGCCTCCAAATGTCTTCACTGTGTTTCATGGTTTTACATAAAGAAGAAGGGTAGAGTGAAATTTATTTTTATTAATAGATTTTTATCTTTGTTGAGATCATATTTTCTTTGAGAGCGCCCCCATTTTATACTTTTTCAGGAAGAAATGTTCTCAACTTGATCGTGTCCCTGATGACTGTAGTGACGTTATCAAGAGGATATCAAGGAAGATTCAGTAGAGCCTATCCAAGGATTTAAGGCATTTAAATATTCCGAAACTGTGTGAAACATGCATATAGATATTGATATTTGGGGATGACTGCATTGTCAGTAGACAGAGGTTGTGTCAAAGGATGATGTTGTAGTCAGCAGACTTTAGCCTGAGCTACTCGGTGCAGAAATCCCACACATTGGTAGTTGCAGGGGGCTTGTACTTAGCTGTATCTTTGTGGGTTGATCATTTTCTAGTGGGGAATGCCTAGGAGAATGCCCTTTTTTTGTCTTTTATAAATTTTCAACTCTCCTTCCTTCTTCTGATGTATTTTTCTCATCTTTTCCCATTCCTAGGCTTTTGAGGACATATACTGGCTTTACTTATGTTTTAAAAAGGGGAATTGTGACTGAATACATTTTCTAAAGTGACTATGTAAGTTAAACAGTTCAGAAACTGCACAGGATGGGCTAATAGCTTCCTGCTGACAAAGGACAGGGTTCCAATGGTGCAGCACTATAGCCATAGCTGCCCAGCAGAGCCCCTGTAACAAATGGAAACTTGCAGGGGCTTCTTGACTCAAGGAGAGATGTGTAGATTCTCCCCCACCCCTTGGAGGGCAGGATATCTCAACATCTTATCTAGAGGTGCCAGTGGTCTTCCGGTGTCTCTCTCTTAGCCCATGCAGGCTGCTGTAACCAAACACCATCAACTGGGTGACAACATTTGTTCTCATAGCTCTGGAGGCTGGAAGGCTAAGATCAAGATGCTGGTAGATTCAGAGTCTGGTGAAGCCAGCTTCCTGGTTCATAGAAGGCTGTCTTCTCACTGTATCCTCACGTGGCAGTGGGGGTTGGGAGTGCTTTGGGGTTTCTTTCACAAGGGCATGAATCCTATTCATGAGGCCTCCACCCTTTTCGCCTCTCACCTCCCAAAGACCCATCTCCAAATACCATCACACGTGAGGGTTAGGTTCCAACCCCTGATTTTATGTATAAACAGCTTTCCTTCCAGAAAACAGTTCATGTGAGTAGGGTTGGTATGGAATATAACATTTCCATGGGCATAGTGACCTTCAGGAATTTCTAACCAAACCAAGCTAACCTTTTAAGACTGCAGTGTGGAGGGTTCCAGAATGCTCTGGCTCCAGGTAGGGTTCTTTTGGAAGCTCCTCTTTCTGTCCTAAAGGAAATGCCATATCTTTTTTTCCTAACTAAGACCTGGGGTCTCAGTGGGGTGCACAAAACCAATCATGAGACTGGAAGAATCCCTTGGAAGGGGTGAGTTTTGTTTTTAATTAAGTAACTCAAGTCTTTGTTTCCAGATTTTATAGCCATAACATGATATCATTTTCATATAAAGAATCTTTAGAGCACTGCTTATTTAAATTTGTCTATTTCTATGGTAGATCTGTTTTAGTGGATGCAGGCTCTGCTTTTTGCACAGAAGTTCTGCTGTGCTGTTCAAATGAAATCAAGCTGTGTTCTTGCTCGGCCGTCTGCAGCTGCAGAGCCCAGAGTGGCTGTTGCTACTCCCTGTCTTGCTGATATGAGTGCTTGTCCCTCAGGAACAGCACCAGAGGGGCCCATGTATATAGCAATCAGCAGAGATTCTCACAGAAAGACAGAAAATATAAATACCAGTCATTTGTTTGCACTCATAAAGGGAAAAGTGTTCCTTTCAAAGCTTACGAGGCCCAGAAAGAAAGGGAAATCATGCAATACAGACAGTGAAAGTGTTACTCAGTCATGTCCAACTCTTTGCAACCCCATGGACTGTAGCCCACCAGGTTCCTCTGTCCATGGGACTCTGCAGGCAAGAGTACTGGAGTGGGTTGCCATTCTATTCTCCAGGGGATCTTCCCGACCCAGGGGTCAAACCCAGGCAGATTCCTTACTTCTTAGCCTCCAGGGAAGCCCACAGACAGTACAATATTTGTATTACATTCAGAACTTTTGACAGGAAGGCAATGGGCACCTCACATATGAAATTTTTGTTCTAGTTCCATCATAAAACAGGTGAAAGGAAGTCTACTGTGTTTATTGTTCCAGGAAAGTGGGTTTTGTTCCAAGTCTAACAAAATAGAATCTGTGGGGTCCAGTCTATTCAGTAGATGTATTTTTTGGTGAGAGCTTCTATGTGAGAAGACGTGAAATTCACTCAGCAGATGCACTTCCTTCTATCCTGACCGTGGAGGGGAGGGGAGGGAGTCCCAGGACCTCTTGGGGGTGGTGGATGTGGACTCCGGGCCACTCCATCTCCATACCACAGTTGTCCTGGACATATGGAGGGTATTTTTGTTTGTTTGTTTGTTTCTGCCAAAGTTCTGTGAGTGCTTGGGAAGCGCTTGCAGTAGATGCAGAAAATAAGACTGCCTGTCATCAGGGAGCTCTTAGGCAAGTGCTGAGATGATGCTCTGTGTTCCCAGCAACAAGCAGTGCTCTGATACTCAGCAGACATGGACTGAGTGTCCTACAAATGGGATTTGGTTCTAGCACCATCCATGAGGAGCAGCCTCAGGTCCGCAGGTTGAGGGGGCTCAGGCCCAGGAGACTGCCCCCCTTTCAGATGCCACTCACAAGTCCAGGCTGTCACCTGTGCTTCTGACCCCCTGCAGACAAATTGGAGATTTCCATGACCCTTCCTGGGGTTTGATTAATTTGGTCAATTCTCACAGCAGAGAAACATTTACTTACATTATTTTTTTATTCTTTTCAATTTTATTTTAACCTTATTGAAGTATAGTTGATTTACAATTTTCTGTTAATTTATGCTATACAGAAACACGATTCAGTTATACATATATATTCTTTTTCACATTTTGTTTTCATTATGGTTTATCACAGGATACTGGATGTAGTTCCCTGTGCTATATGGTAGGAACTTGTTTATTCATTCTCTATGCATAGTTTGAATCTGCTAACCCCAAACTCCTAATCCGTACTCCCCCAACCCCCACTCTGCTTGGCCACTACAAATCTGTTCTCTAGGTCTGTGAGTTTATTTCTGTTTCACAGATAAATTCACTTGTGCTGTATTTTAGATTTCACATATAAGTGATATCATATGGTACTTAAAATGGTGAAAAAATCAATGATTTTAAGTATGTCAGGGAAATTATTGCTTAAATTTTCATCTAAATCTGTGATAAAATAGATGACATAATATGTGAGAAAGTACCTCAGATTGAAAAATCTGCAATAGTAATAATGACTTTGTTCTGTATTTTAACTCTACTTTCAGTTATCAGGAGCAAGGTAAGATAATAACCTATCAACAAAGTGTGCTGGTTTCCAGCATCCCTTTGTGTACTGTGCTGCCTTCACACACACGCACACACATTGCTGATGATAACAGGGAGATGGTCATTCGCAGGTGGGTTCCCGCCTGCCTGAGAGGAGCTGTCACATAGAGGAGGGCGTGAGGGCGGTCTGGGTGGACTGTTCTCAGTGACTGATAAGACCCATCTAGGCGTCCCCATTTTCACTGTCAGAGGTGGGTAAGATTTCCTATCTTGAAAGCTGCAGCTTGCGTAGCTGACCTGGGACATAGCCAGGACTTCTGTTTCCTGCTAGTTCCCATGGAGCAGAGCACTGTGTGCTGATGGTTTGGATTGGGTGCGTCCTTGTTGTTGGGACTCATCCGCACTTCATAGTATGTTGAGCAGCATGTCTGACCCCTGCTTCCTACACACCACTGGCACCCAGCCCCTAGTTACCTCCAGACGTGGCAAAAACCCCTCTGATTGCAAAACATCAATCTAGAGGGTACAACATGCTCTACTATCAATACGTAGGTTGTCCGGGACTGTGATGAAGAGAAGGTGCACATCCAGGGTTCTGCACATGTGACAGGTGACCCAAGGATGGTGTGACACAACAGTGTGATGAGGGGTGTGGGCAAAGTTGAAGACACAATGATGTGGTGAAGGCTGAGGGCAAAGTTGAAGACACAACAGTGTGATGGGTGTGGGCAAAAAGTTGAACGTGGCAGACACGAATTCTGGAGGATGGGCTGTTAGAACTTTCACTTACGTTTTCTTTTTGAATTAAACCTAAGTAAGTGTCTTTGAAATTCAACACCTTGCTATTGAAAACTGCTCCCAAATCTATTCTGATAGCTTTCTATTTTATTCGTCTCTGTTTATACATCCTATTTCCCAAGCACTTGATCACATTGATGCTTATCTTTGGATGGTCTCCAGAGTCAGCATGTTTGGGTAAAGTCTCAGGGTGCTGAGAAAGAAAAGAAAAGTTGAGGGAAAGAGAGGATATCAGAGGAATTCCTGAGCTAAAGTAAGATATCAAGATAATTTGTTAATAAGTGCAATAAAGACGTGAGGAATTTGGAAGGAACAAGGATAAGACACTGACAGAAGGACCTTCTTATACCTCCTCTTGAATTTTAACAAGATGCAGTAGTGTGACATCATGACTCACAAGTTTTGAGAGTTAGTAAAGAAATAATCTATGAAATAGTATATAATTAACGTGAGCCAGTGGGTAGTAAGCTAGGAAAAAAATCAGTGTACTGGCATAGTTAAATTACTAATCTGATTTTTCTCTTAAGCATTTTTGGTTTTGTTTTAGGTTTTGGAGTGAAAGAATTTTATGATTCTTTCATTCTCAGGAAAATGCAGTTTCATGAAGGTGTGTGTCTTCCTCCCCCCAAAAAACTTGATTCAGCTGTTCAATTCTGAAAGAGATGGGAATACCAGACTGCCTGACCTGCCTCTTGAGAAACCTGTATGCAGGTCAGGAAGCAAGTTAGAACTGGACATGGAACAATGGACTGGTTCCAAATAGGAAAAGGAGTACGTCAAGGTTGTATACTGTCACCCTGCTTATTTAACTTATGTGCAGAGTACATCATGAGGAACGCTGGGCTGGAAGAAGCACAGGCTGGAATCAAGATTGCCTGGAGAAATATCAATAACCTCAGATATGCAGATGACACCACCCTTATGGCAGAAAGTGAAGAGGAACTCAAAAGCCTCTTGATGAAAGTGAAAGAGGAAAAAGTGAAAAAGTTGGCTTGAAGCTCAACATTCATAAAACAAGATCATGGCGTCTGGTCCCATCACTTCATGGGAAATAGATGGGGAAACAGTGGAAACAGTGTCAGACTTTATTTTTTGGGGCTCAAAAATCACTGTGGATGCTAACTGCAGCCATGAAATTAAAAGACGCTTACTCCTTGGATGGAAAGTTATGACCAACCTAGACAGCATATTAAAAAGCAGAGACATTACTTTGCCAACAAAGGTCCGTCTAGTCAAGGCTATGGTTTTTCCCGTGGTCATGTATGGATGTGAGAGTTGGACTGTGAAGAAAGCTGATCGCCGATGCTTCTGAAGTGTGGTACTGGAGAAGACTCTTGAGAGTCCCTTGGACTGCAAGGAATCCAACTAGTCCATTCTAAAGGAGATTAGTCCTGGGTGTTCCTTGGAAGGACTGATGCTAAAGCTGAGGCTCCAATACTTCGGCCACCTCAGGCGATGAGTTGACTCACTGGAAAAGACTCTGATGCTGGGAGGGATTGGGGGCGGGAGGAGAAGGGGACGACAGAGAATGAGATGGCTGAATGGCATCACCGACTCTGTGGACATGAGTTTGAGTGAACTCTGGGAGTTGGTGATGGACAGGGAGGCCTTGGTGTGCTGTGATTCATGGGGTCGCAGAGAGTCGGACACGACTGAGCTACTGAACTGAACTGAACATGTTTCTACTATTTGCAGTGGTGCCATTTTTATCATACTTCTGTTATTTTCTTTTTAAAAACCATTTTACTGGGGTATAGTTGATTAACAATGTTGTGTTAATTTTAGGTATACAGCAAAGTGATTCAGTTATACATATGTTCTGAATATACATATATTCAGTTATACATATATGTATATGTGAATATACTTATATTCATTTTTTTCATATTCTTTTCTTATGTAGGTCATTACAAAATATTGAGCAGAGTTCTCTGTGCTATACAGTAGGTCCCTGTTGATCGTCTATTTTGTATATAGCAGTGTGTGTATGTTAACAGTTTGGGTAGTTTCCAGGTCTGGGTAAGAACATCTCAGTGTCATCGTGTTACCTGATTATCATACTTATCTTTTCCTTCTAAATTAGGATTTGTGCCTGTAATGAATTCAGCAACTTGTACTGCAAAATGTTTGCCCTCTAATGAGTTCTCTGATGACAAGAAACCATTTTCTGGGTGTGTCTCCACTGGGGAGCTGGAGTAATAACAAGGTTCAGTCTGTGGTCCCATCAAGGTAAGTGATCGAGTCCCGGAAGCGAGTATTGAGTTGAGACTGGGCTTCTGCTGCTGCCGCCTCCTTCAGCCAACACGTGCGCAAGTGGTCTGGGTCTGTTATTATCCACTGTGCGCTCTTACCCGTCTCGTCCAACAGCAGTTTTCTGGACTGGGACTGGACCTGTCAAGCATTTCATTTGTCATAACTTATCTAAGCTTTCAGTGCCTACAACTCTGCTCTGCTGGCCGAACAGGCACCCTTACACATCCCTTCAGCAACTCCTCAGTGACTAAGGATTCTAGAAATGCAACATGGAAGGTTTCTTCCTTTTCTTTCCTTTTATCTTGTCCTGCTTTGTTTTATTTATTTTTTTAAGCAGAGATCAACTGAAGTCGTTTGCTATCAGATATATCTTCAACCATTTGTCATACAGCCTGTCTATTATTTTTCCTTGACTTTATTAAGGAAACGTTTGCTGTGGAGGTATTTTCTGGGAGTGATACTGAGGAAATGTGTGGTTAGTCAGCTGGTCCAGTTCTGAGGTTCATTAGCTCAGCACCCCCATCATCCAATAGTGGGTGTCCTAGAGTCACTGCTCCAGAAATGAACTCAGTGCTGCCTGCCTACTGCATTCATGGAGAACTGCTTTAAATTCAAGCCATGAGCGACTGTTCAAAAAAGTATCCTTGTTTACCTGCCATTTGTATAATCCACGGCTTTTATAAATGCTCCATGCATTTGTTATCCATCCTATATCCGTTACTCACCAAAACGTTTTTAGGTAAAGCTTAACTGTAAAACAGAACAGCTCATTTTACAGAGGGATCAGCTGACATTTTAGTGACGTGTCGTAAACAGCGCAGGGTACTAAGTTAACTGAGTTTAATGACGAGTTTTACAAGGCAGTTTGTTCCTCCTCCTTCGTGGGCTCCGTGTCCTTTTCCCAAGGGACAGGGATTTTGGGAAATCTCCCTCTCTTTTATATTCTTCTGAACCTTTGAATCTCTAACTAGAAGCCGAGGAGCCAAGATGGAATAAAACAAAAAAATTTAAAGAAGAGAGAGAGAATGCTTTAGCTAAGTGAAAGGAACCAACAGTATCTAGAAGACAGGTTTTCTCTGGGCGGGGTGGGCTGGGGGATTAGAATCAGAATGTTAGCGATGAGGGATCAGGAGTGATGAGCCAGTGGAAAGTGGAGTCTAGATCCACCCACAGCCCTGTGCTCCCAGTAAATGGCTCCCCATCCTCACTGTTGCTCGGCCCAAAGCCCGTGGTCTCCCTCATCACCCTCTCCTTCACCACCATCTCCCATCCCCACACTCCACTCCATCTCCCATCTGTATCACTGCCTGTTTTCAACCCATCAACTTTCAAAGTCTATCCTATCCCCTAGTCATAACCACCAGCTCCTTTCACATTTTGTTTTTCTCTCGAACCATCAGAAACCACCTCCCTACTAGGCTCACTGATGCTACTGTGGCCCCCACAGATCATCCTCTGCAGGGCAGCTAAAGGGATCCTTGGAAAGCTAAGTTTTCAGTCATTCCCTTGCTAAAACAATAAATGGCTCAGTTCACCTGGAATAAGAATCTTAAATCAGTAAACATCAAGATTTATTCTATCACACTATATGGGCATATACGGTATGAAATATATATATATATATATACTTATACACACTGTCATGCATGTTATATACAGAGTGTCTCATGAGTCCATTATTCATGGGACATCTGATTGTCTAGACATTTTCTATTTCCCAGACATGGCGTGGGAATGAGATCTTATTAAAATATCTTACTATACTTAAGAACAGAAATGTTAAAATGTTTCTTGCAGTATAAGGTGAGACTTTCTTCCTTTCTCCTGATCTTGGCTTGTAAGTGCTTATTCATCTGGTCATTTGAATATTCATTTGAATTTGGAGAAAGCTGGCTGTGTGCCAAGAATTTTGCTGGAAGTTGGAATAAAAAAGATAATCCTGGATGGCAAGGAATCTGGTGTTCAGTGTGGGCATAGCTACAAATAGCAAGTGGTTAAATTTCTATTCAGTCTATACTTTGATTCTTGTTATGACATAGGGTGACAAAAATAATAGTAGTTGTCACAGCGTCAGTTAACATTTATTCATGGCTTTTTCATCTCTGGCATTGTATGAAGATCTTTATGTGCTCTGTGTCATTGGACACTCATAGTCACCCACGAACTTATTGTTATTGCTGTTTTATATGTGGGGATCTGAGTTTTGACGAGTGTTGCGGCCAAAATGGCATAGCTACAAGGTGCCAGAGAACAATTTGTAGCACAGGTTTTTGGTAATCCGAAGCCTGACTGTAAACCATCACATAATGGCAAGTGAGAATTAGGAAGATGGGAAAAGAAGCGATAACTTTTTACATCTGTACTTCTTTTAATATTGCCATAATAGTATCTGAAATCACAATGCCCATTCCAAATAAAATAGTCTGTTTCTTTAAGAAAAAGACACACATTGAAGTTATCTCAGGGAAGTTTTGCCTTGAGAAAGTCGAATCTCCTGTCAGTACACGTGAACAACGTCACACTATTCATCATAATCAAGAATTGTGACACATCCAACAACAGGGCATCATTTGGCTTGCTAGTAAGGTAGAAATGCTTGTAAGTAAGGTAGAAATACTTTGCTAGTAAGATGGAAAAACCTCTTGGGTTTTTATTGCATATACTCTTAATGTGGATTTCTCTTTAGCAAGCAGTAAATAAAGTAGCAAAATAGGAAGCTCTGTTTTAAGACTTTCATAAAGGTAGCTTTTATCAGATGAGGTGGCAATATCTTTAACATAAATTACATTTTATGCCAAAGTTAGCAGGAAAATCACCACTCCAAGCATCTTGTTTAGTTGTGTGATAACAGGTGAGCCTCTTGCATGGGACTGAGAAGTACATTGTGCTCTTGCTTTGAGGAGCACTGGCTGCTGTCTATGGAAAGAATGCAGGAGGGTCTTTAAGAATTTACAACGGGGTTCATGAACCTTGACATTAATAACCTTTGGGGTTGGATAATTCTTTGTTTCTTTTTGGACCTATTCTGTCCATTGTTTATCACTACTTCTGGACTCTGCCAACTAAATGTCCCTTCCTGTCCGTCCACCCCAACCAGTTACAGCCATATGTGTCTCCACATACTGAGATCTGCTGCTTTACAACTGATTTGTAGATGTGTTGCAGAAAAAGTCATAAATTTATTGCAGGCACATTTCCCATGGCTTTGGTTTCTGAAACTCGCTTTGAATGTCCTGGAGCAAATTGCTCAAAGGCAACTGAACTGCACAAGCAAGAACAGTGTGTTATTTGCATGACATTTTTATGATGAGATAGGAGACATGTACCATGAATAGGCTCAATGGCTCACAGGGAGAAACATGACTTGGCTGTTTTGCCATAAATTTACCTGTAAATGCATGGACTTAAGCAAGGATTTGTTTCAGTCAACAGGTTTATGCACAAACACCATTATCAGGTGCATATCTTATATTAATTTATGTATCAGTACACCAGAACCTTGTTAATCTGACACTATCACATTTAAAACAATATGTAAGTCAAAGTAATTACTGTTTCTCAGGTGACCCAATGCCAACTTATAATCTTGTAAAAATACTAAGTAATCATGGGGCTGGGAGATGTCAGTATCATGGCAGCATGAGATGCTCCTTCTGCCCAACACACCAGGGTGCATAGGATTCCATAACTGTGCATCTATAGGTGGGTGGGCTGGACTCACAGAGAAGGCAGAGCCAGGGGGCAGCAGAGGCCGTGCCTGTGGTTCTGGACCCCCTGCTACAGCAGCTGAGCCCCCAGCTCCAGAGAACCTGGTGGCATCAGGGGAAGGCATGCAAATAGCTCCAGCTTCCCAGCCACAGTGGTACCCATGGCCATAGGGCATTGGACAGCAATGGTAGGGGGGTCCTACAACTCAGTACCTCCAGTTTCAAAGGTGCCAGCAACTCTGGCTTCCACCCCACTCACAGTGGCAACGCCTGCAGACCTGACAAGCTGAGTCACACAAGAGAGAAACCTGTGACCTGGTTCCCTACTCCATTCTCTTACCATGGAGAAAGAAAGCAAATTGGACCCTGGATGCAGAGGCCCCAGGTGAACCCTGGAGCAGCAAGGCCCCAGTGACCCTGGCAGCACAAGCAGTGACAACGAGGACAGCGGTGACACCACTGACCCAAGGGGAGGAGGCTGGAAAAGTACAGGCTCTTAAACAGCAAGCAGCGGCAGCTCGGTTAAAGCAAGACAAAATCGTGTGCTATCGCATCACCACCAGAAAACAAGAGAAAGGCCTCTAAGTACTTGGATGGAGATTTTAAAAATGTTTTACCTGAAGAAGGAAGGTGTTCACTACTTTGAATGTCCTGGCAAAGGAACAGTTCAAGCACCAGGAAGAACCGTGGCAACTGAGTATCACAAAAAAATGGCAGTGCTTCAGAAAACAAGCTTAAAGTCATGGAAACGGTGGTATAAATGGTAGATGATTCAAAATAGCTGTAAAGAAGTTGTCAGAGTTGTCAGTGGGTTACAAGAAAACCCAGAAAGGCAGTTCCATGAGTTCAGGAACAGATTTAATAAATAGAATACTTTACTGAAAAAACTGGTTCTTTTTTAGAGTTTAAAGTGAAAGTTCTGGAGCTGAAATCAACAGAGATGAAGAATGAGTTAGAAACGATTTAAAACAGAACAGATCATATGAAGAGAGAGTTAGTGAGCTTGAAGATAGAGATCTAGAAATGATATAAGTAGAGAAGAGAGGGGATTAGAATCTAAAGTCAGTGAAGAAATCCTGCAACAGCTCTCTTGTTCCATTAAGAAGGGCAGCATTAGGGCAATGGGTATCTCAGAGAGATAAGGGAGGGCAAAGGGGGCATTAGAGACACTTAAAGGAATAATAGCTGAGAACTTCCCAAACCTGGGAAAGGAGTTGGACATGCACATCCTTGAAGCTAAGAGACATTCTAACTGACTCTGCAAAAAGAACTTCTTCAGGACATTATGTTAAAACTGTCAATGGTCAATGACAAAATATTTTAAAGGCAGCCAGGGAAAAGAGAATGGTAACTTCCAAATAAACTCCCATTAAGCTATCAGCAGCTCTCTCAGAAACTCTATAGGCCAGGAGAGAGTGGAATGACATCCTTGAAATATTGAAAGATAAAAACTGTTGGCCAAGAATACTCTTAAGACCTTATAGAAATAAATTGAAGAAGACACAAAGAAATGGAAGGATACTCTGTGTCCATAGATTGGATGAATTAACACTTAAAAACTCCATGATGCATACAACAGCCCACAGATCAATGCAAATCCCTATCAAAATCCCAACAATATTTTTCACTGAAGTAGAACAAAAAATTCCAGCATTTATATCAAACCACAGAAGAAGACTTTGAATAACCACAGCAACCTTTGGAAAAAAGAACAAGACTATGGTGCATATCACACTCTGTGATTTCAAGCTAGATTACAAAGCTGTAATAATCAAAACTGCATGATATTAAAAGCAAAAGAGATGCATAGATCAATGGAACAGAGTTAAGAGCTCAGAAGTAAACTCACACATATACAGACAATTAACTTATGATAGAGAAGCAAGTAACACAATGGGAAGAGGACAGTCTCATCAATAAGTGGTGTCAGGAAAGCTGAATACCATATACAGAGAATGAAACAAGACCACAGTCCCACACCATACAGAAAAACGCATAAAAGTGGATTAAAGACTTGAGACAATAAAATCCTAGATGGAAACATACACTCTACACCCTTTGACATCAGTCTTAGCAGTACTTCTCTGAATGTATCTCCACAAAGGACACAAAAGCAAAAATAAACAAATGGGACTACATCAAATTAAAAAGCTTCTGTACAGCAAAGGAAGCAAAATTTTTGAAAAGACAACTTACCAAGTGAGAGAGGATTTTATTTGCAAATCATAATTCTGATAAGGGATTAATATAAAATATAAAATTCCTTTATCTCAACAGCAACAAAGAAACCCCAAACAACTTGATTAAAATATGTGAAGAGCTAAATTGATGTGTTTTTTTCCCAAAGAGAGTATATATATATAGCCAACAGATACGTGAAAAGAAAGTTACTAGTTGTTAGGAAAATGCATATCAAAACCGCAATGAGACATCACCTCATGGCCATTAGAATTTGTCAAAAAGGCAAAAAAAAAAAAAAAAAGTGTTGCAGAGGATGTAGACATTGTAGAAATAAATGTCCTACCCTTTTGGTGGGAAAAAAAAAATTGGTGCATCCACTATGAAAAACATTATAGATGTTTTTCAAATAATTAAGAATAGAACTACTGTATGACCCAGATATTTCACTTCTGGTGTTTATCTGAATATATGAAAATGCTAACTTGAAAAGACTTATGCACCTCTATGTTCATTGCAGTATTATTCACAATAAGCAAGATATGGAGGCAACTTAAGTGTCCATCAATGGATGAATGGAAAAAGAAAAGGTTGTGTGTGTATATACACACACAATGGTGTACTACTCATAAAAAGAAAAATCTTGCCATTTTTGGCAAGGTAGGTGGACCTTGCGTGTATTATACTAAATGAAATGTCAGATGAATATAGACAAATACCATGTGACTTCACTCATGTATGGAATAGAAAGCCAATCCAAACAATAAACCAACAGACCAAACCAAAACAAACCTATAGATACAGAGAACAGAGTAGTGGTTACCAGAAGGGACGTGGGGTAGGGGTATGGGGAGTTCAGTTCAGTTCAGTTCAGTCGCTCAGTCGTGTCCGACTCTCCGCGACCCCATGAATCACAGCACACCAGGCCTCCCTATCCATCACCAACTCCCGGAGTACACTCAAACTCATGTCCACAGAGTCGGTGATGCCATCCAGCCATCTCATTCTCTGTCGTCCCCTTCTCCTCCCGCCCCCAACCTTTCCCAGCATCAGAGTCTTTTCCAGTGAGTCAACTCGTCGCATGAGGTGGCCAAAGTATTGCAGTTTCAGCTTTAGCATCAGTCCCTCCAGTGAACATCCAGGATTGATCTCCTCTAGAATGGACTGGTTGGATCTCCTTGCAGTATAAGGGACTCTCAAGAGTCTTCTCCAGCACCACAGTTCAAAAGCATCGATTCTTCGGCGATCAGCCTTCTTCACAGTCCAACTCTCACATCCATACATGACCACGGGAAAAACCATTGCCTTGACTAGACGGACCTTGGTTGGCAAAGTAATGTCTCTGCTTTTTAATATACTATCAAGGTTGGTCATAACTTTCCTTCCAAGGAGCAAGCGTCTTTTAATTTCATGGCTGCAATCAGAATCTGCAGTGATTTTGGAGCCCAAAAAATAAAGTCTGACACTGTTTCCACTGTTTTTCCATCTATTTCCCATGAAGTGATGGGACCAGATGCCATGATCTTTGTTTTCTGAAGGTTGAGCTTCAAGCCAACCTTTTCACTGTCCTCTTTCACTTTCATCAAGAGGCTTTTGAGTTCCTCTTCACTTTCTGCCATAAGGGTGGTATCATCTGCATATCTGAGGTTATTGATATTTCTCCCAGCAATCTTGATTCCAGCTTGTGCTTCTTCCAGCCCAGCGTTCCTCATGATGGACTCTGCATATAAGTTAAATAAGCAAGGTGACAATATACAGCCTTGACGTACACCTTTTCCTATTTGGAACCAGTCTGTTGTTCCATGTCCAGTTCTAACAGTTGCTTCCTGACCTGCATACAGGTTTCTCAAGAGGCAGGTCAGGTGGTCTGGGATTCCCATCTCTTTCAGAATGTTCCACAGTTTATTGTGATCCACACAGTCAAAGGCTTTGGCATAGTCAATAAAGCAGAAATAGATGTTTTTCTGAAACTCTCTTGCTTTCTCCATGATCCAGCGGATGTTGGCAATTTGATCTCTAGTGCCTTTGCCTTTTGTAAAACCTGCTTGAACATCTGGGAGTTCACGGTTTACATACTGCTGAAGCCTGGCTTGGAGAATTTTGAGCATGACTTTACTAGTGTGTGAGATGAGTGCAATTGTGCGGTAGTTTGAGCATTCTTTGGCATTGCCTTTCTTTGGGATTGGAATGAAGACTGACCTCTTCCAGTCCTGTGGCCACTGCTGAGTTTTCCAAATCTGCTGGCATATTGAGTGCAGCACTTTCACAGCATCATCTTTCAAGACTTGAAATAGCTCAACTGGAATTCCATCACCTCCACTAGCTTTGTTCGTAGTGATGCTTTCTAAGGCCCACTTGACTTCACATTCCAAGATGTCTGGCTCTAGGTCAGTGATCACATCATCGTGACTATCTTAAATTAAAGAAAGTAGGGAAAACCACTTGACCATTCAGATATGACCTCAATCAAATCCCTTATGATTATACAGTGGAAGTGAGAAATAGATTTAAGGGACTAGATCTGATTGATAGAGTGCCTGATGAACTCTGGACGGAGGTTCGTGACATTGTACAGGAGACAGGGACCAAGACCATCTCCATGGAAAAGAAATGCAAAAAAGCAAAATGGCTGTCTGAGGAGGCCTCACAAATAGCTGTGAAAAGAAGAGAAGCAAAAAGCAAAGGAGAAAAGGAAAGATATAAACATCTGAATGCAGAGTTCCAAAGAATAGCAAGGAGAGATAAGAAAGCCTTCCTCAGTGATCAATGCAAAGAAATAGAGGAAAACAACAGAATAGGAAAAACAAGAGAGCTCTTCAAGAAAATTAGAGATTCCAAGGGAACATTTCATGCAAAGATGGGCTCGATAAAGGACAGAAATGGTATGGACCTAACAGAAGCAGAAGATATTAAGAAGAGGTGGCAGGAATACACAGAAGAACTGTACAAAAAAGATCTTCGCGACCAAGGGGTATGGGGAGTAAAGGGGGTCAACTGTGTGGTGACGGATGAAACTAAAGGGTTAGCGAGCACACTTCAGTGTGCACAGAGATCGGAATGTATGCTGTACTGGTGCAAACCCATAAAATAGATAAAAAATTAAAATGAGCAATTGCAAATTGAAAGTCTATTTTCCCTTGCTTTTAACATGTTTATATATTAATTTTATAAGCTTCAGTGTTATATATTAGAATTTTATATTAGTCCATTTTGGGTTTTTAATGTCAAAGTCATTTCAGATGCCACTGAGTTTTAGCATATGATGTGCATTTCAAATGCTTTATTTGCTAATTTGCCTCCTGAGAAGCTGGTGCATTTCATATGGTTTTGGATTAGGCTAGGTTGGGGAAGCTGACTATACTTTCTGAAATTCTTGAGCATCCAGTCATACTAGAAAGTCTTAACAGTGTGGAACAAACACAAGAATTCCTGGGGAAAGAGCGTATGAGTATAGGTGGAGCACAGAGTGTTTTACATCAGTGAAACTTACATGAAATACTGTAATGGTGCAAATGTGTTATCATAGATTTTATTCAAACCCATAGAATGTGCAATGCTGAGCGAACACTGATGTAAACCGTGGGCTTTGGAAGATGAAGATGTGTTAATGTAGGTTCAGCAATTGTTTACAACTGGATCTTTCTGGTGGGGATGTAGATACTGGGGGAGACAGTGCATTTGTGAGAGCAGGGTGTGTATGTATGTAGGAAGTCTCTGTAACTTCTGATAATTCTGCTGTTAACCTAATACTGATCTAAGAAATAAAGTCTAGGTAGAGTTTGCTGGCAATGTAGTGGTTACGACTCCATGCTGTCGCTGCCAAGGGCCCAAGTTCAATCCCTGGTCAGGGAACTAAGATCCCACAAGCCACATGGACAGCTCTCCCCCACCAAAAAAAAAAAAAAAAAAAGAGTCTATTAAAAAGTATACAGTTCTTTGATTTCAGATGGTATACATAGTTATTAATATGGCATTGGTGTCTCATCTTGGTTTATTATCACTGTAACCCTCAAAGACCTGTTTGGTAAATTCTCTGATCTCTAATCTTTACTGTAGATAAGGTAGACCTTGAAGACTATATTTAATGAAAGTGTGATCCTGAAAGTGTGATCCATACATACACTCTTTCCAGGCAATACTGAACTTGTTAATAAAGACTTCTTCAATTAAATAATTTACAAATGAGATATTTTTGGTGCTAAGGACTCAAGCCATTTTAATCTGTCTTTCAAATCTCAGAATTAAATTTGTGTAGTAGGTAACTTGAATTCTTATTTATCTTTTTCAGTCTAATTTTTTGATTCAAATACAGGCAAAAGGTGAATTTCTTCAGATTCCAAAATTCTTACCAGAGATTGTCAGGAAGTTGATTCGCTTTTTACAGTATCCCACCTAATTTGGTCAATCCTGTTGGCTATAGCTATCCTTAATGGCCGTGAAAATAACTGTGGAGGTTGTAACGACCTGTCTTTATTGACTATTTTGATCTTCAGAAGTCACTAAAATAAGCTCACAAAACTTCTGAAGAATTCTGTTCAGCCTGTGATATATTTTTGAAAAAGTATGGTGAATCTTAAATTTTCAACTTAATTTTAGTTCTGCCACTGAAATCTAAGTACCTGTAAATAGCTTTTTATATTCTTTAATCTATTATTCTCAGGGTTTTAGGAATTGCTTTCATGGATGTTTGAAATAGTTACTGTCACGGTGATGTGGTTATTGATGATAGTGACCCTTTGCTGAAAGCTTCTATAACATTTTATTTTTAACAGAACCTCATTCTTCAAAATTGAATTCATCATTGACTTACCCTCAAGGTAACTGTTTTTCAAGTCCCTTTCATCTAGCATGAAACTAGTTTAAAACCTCTGAAACCTTATGTCTGTTTATTGTTTTTGTGATGGGTTCTCCTTCATTACCTATACCCAATGTCACGGAGTCCTTCCAGCTTTACATTTAAGTGTCTCTCAAATAATTAAAACAATAAGAGTAATGTTTTTCCCATAGGCCATATTCTACTTCAGGCACTCCTTCTAGTGCCAAACTTGCATTCTTTGCCCAATTAGACTAATACCACATATAGTACCAGATCTGTATCTCTAAATATCTGTGTTCATGTTACTGCTATGCTTCTAAAACCTTCAGTCATTTCCTGTCATACACAAGGTAAAATCTAAATCCTTTACTCTAAACTTCAAATAATCTGTCATGATCTGTCCTAGCTACTTTTTCACAAACATTTCCCAAAATATTGAACAGAATTGATTCCTCATTCTTACTGTGTGAAAATTTTAACTATGCATAAAACACATCAAAACAATTGACTTCCTCTCTCTGATCTTAGAAACTTCTTTTTCTTGTGAAAAATTAGAAAATATTACTGATCTCTTAACTATTTTGTGTTAATAAATTGGTTAAACGTGGTTATGTAGCGAGGCTGTGAAAATTTCAAAAATACTTTTATATATGATTTTTCAAGGGGATTTTTTTTCAAGTGATGTATAGCTGATTTACAATGTTATGTTAGCTTCAGGTATACAGAAAGAATATATATATTCTTTTTCAGATTCTTTTCCCTTTTAAGTGAAAATCACTCAATTGTGTCTGACTCTGTGACCCTATGGACTATATAGTCCCAGGCCAGAATACTGGAGTGGGTAAACGTTCTCTCCTCCAGGGGGTCTTCCCAACCCAGGGATCGAATCCAGGTCTTCCACATTGCAAGAGGATTCTTTACCTGCTGAGCCACCAGGGAAGCCCCAGAATACTGGATTGGGTAGCCTATCCCTTCTCCAGCGGGTCTTCACGACCTGGGAATTGAACCAGGGTTTCCTGCATTGCAGGCACAATCTTTACCAGCTGAGCTACTAGGGAAGCCCCTTTCCCTTATAGGTTATTTTAAAACATTGAATCTAGTTCCCTGTGCTATACCATAGGACAGAGTTGATTACCTATTTTATATACTGTAGTGGAGAAGGAAATGGCAACCCACTCCAGTGTTCTTGCCTGGAGAATCCCAGGGACGGGGGAGCCTGGTGGGCTTCCATCTATGGGGTCACACAGAGTCGGACACGACTGAAGTGACTTAGCAGCAGCAGCAGTGTGTATATGTTAATCCCAAACACCTAGTTTATCCCTCCGCACCCATTCCCCTATGGTAACTATAAATTTGTTTTCTATGTCTGTGGGTCTGTTTCTCTTTTTGTAAATAAGTTCATTTGTATAATTTTTTTAGATTCCACATGTAAGTAATGTTATTTGGCGTTTGTCTTTGTCTGGATTACTTAGTGTGATTATCCTTAGTATAGTTGGGGTAGTAGGGGAAAATAGAATTGAGCGTTCAATGGTCTCCTTCAGTCTGTAAATTTTCAGTAGTTGGAAACATAACTGTCTAATATGTACTTATGTATAATACGTGTTCCTTTTGATTTGATTGTTTTTTTAAGTTATATTAAGCTCATGAGAGGACAGGTGCTGTCTTCTATGTGTGTGAATATGTGGTTTTGTATTTCTTCATAATGTTGAATTAGGTACTTGAGAAAGTGTGTTGCATGAGCTTGTAGAGTTGGGAAGGAGGTGTTTTTTCTTGCCTAACAGCTTAAGCAGATGAGAAATCCTTACTTCTCACAAACAAGCCTTGGAGCATGGCTGGTAACCACAAATGCCCCTGGAAACCAGGCAGTAACATGAGAGGGTGCGCTTATAGGTTGGAGAGTAACGATGGGAGGGGGTTGCCTTTTCTGAAGGGTCAGCTGCTGGTCAGCAGGATCTGTTGTTGGCACAGTCAAGCCCAGTGGTGCCTGATCTACTTTTTCAAGAGAGGATGGAGATTTGAGTTTCTATATGAAATAGCCAATTTTGTTTTTTTTTCCTCTGGAATTTAACAGGCCAAATTTTACCCTGATATAAGCTGCATTTGTCCTGAAGGCTGCTGGTTTGCAATATTGGCCCTAGAGAGATGTTCACTGTTCACAATGACGTGATTATATTAGAATTCTCTCATCTGACATAATCAAGGCAGGTAGCTGGTCAGTTAGTTAGAAAAGGCAGTTAAAGTGGCAAATCATAGACAAATGACTGACCTGTATTATGAAATTCATAGAATAAAACACCATGTGCCAAACATTTTATGTTAACTTAGAACATATAAATTCACCAATCATTTCAAGTGGGTGTAAGGCTTTTCTCTGGGTATTAGTTTACTGATTGTATTATTAAACTACTTTTCCTGTCCTCCGTTTCTAGGTCCCATTTCCTTCAAGCAGAGGGAGGAATATTAATAGTAGCCTGGCTGGCTGAGGGCAGAATCCTTCCAAATTTCTATGATATTCTTCCAACTTTCACATTGTCTTTTCCCCAAATAAGACTGCTTTATTATTAGAGAAAGGTCTTCATGACCCAGATAATCATGATGGTGTGATCATTCACCTAGAGCCAGACATCCTGGAATGCTAAGTCATGTGGGCTTTGGGAAGCATCACTACGGACAAAGCTAGTGGAAGTGATAGAATTCCAATTGAGCTATTTCAAATCCTAAAAGATGATGCTGTGAAAGTGCTGCACTCAATATGTTAGCAAATTTGAAAATTCAGCAGTGGCCACAGGACTGGAAAAGTTCAGTTTTCATTCCAATCCCAAAGAAAGGCAATGCCAAAGAATGCTCAAACTACTGCACAATTGTATTCATCTCATATGCTAGCAAAATAATGCTCAAAATTCTCCAAGACAGGCTTCAACAGTACATGAACCATGAACTTCCAGATGTTTCAACTGGATTTAGAAAAGGCAGAGGAACCAGAGATCAAATTGCCAACATCCCACTGGATCATCGAAAAAGCAAGAGTTCCAGAAAAACATCTACTGCTTTATTGACTACACCAAAGCCTTTGACTGTGTGGATCACAATAAACTGTGGAAAATTCTGAAAGAGATGAGAATATCAGACCACCTGACCTGCCTCTTGAGAAACCTGTATGCAGGTCAGGAAGCAACAGTTAGAACTGAACATGGAACAACAGACTGGTTCCAAATAGGAAAAGGAGTATGTCAAGGCTGTATATTGTCACCTTGCTTATTTAACTTATATGCAGAGTACATCATGAGAAATGCTGGGCTGGATGAAGTACAAGCTGGAATCAAGATTTTCGGGAGAAATATCAATAACCTCAGATATTCAGATGACACCACCCTTATGGCAGAAAGTGAAGAAGAGCTAAAAAGCCTCTTGATGAAAGTGAAAGAGGAGAGTGAAAAAGTTGGCTTAAAGCTCAACATTCAGAAAACTAAGATCGTGACATCTGGTCTCACCACTTCATGGCAAATAGTTAGGGAAACAGTGGAAACAGTGAGAGATTTTATATTTCTGGGCTCCAAAGTCACTGCAGATGGTGACTGCAGTCATGAAATGAAAAGACGCTTGCTCCTTGGAAGAAAAGTTATGACCAACCTAGGCAGCATATTAAAAAACAGAAACGTTACTTTGCCAACATAGGTCCATCTAGTCAAAGCTATGGGTTTTCCAGTAGTCATGTATGGATGCGAGAGTTGGACTACGAAGAAAGCTGAGCACGAAAGAATTGATGCTTTTAAACTGTGGTGTTGGAGAAGACTCTTGAGAGTCCCTTGGACAGCATGGAAATCCAACCAATCCATCCTAAAGGAAATCAGTCCTGAATATTCATTGGAAGGGCTGATGCTGAAGCTGAAACTCCAATACTTTGGCCACCTGATGTGAAGAACTGACTCATTTGAAAACATCCTCATGCTGGGAAAGATTGAAGGTGGGAGGAGAAGGGGATGACAGAAGATGAGATGGTTGGATGGCATCACCGACTCAATGGACATGTGTTTGAGTAAACTCTGGGAGTTGGTGATGGACAGGGAGGCCTGGTCTTCCGCAGTCCATGGGGTCACAAAGAGTCAGTCAAAACTGAATGACTGAACTGAACTGAATTGACTGATTATTAGTGACTTTATCCAAAGCATTTAAATTAGTTTTCTTAGAAGTAAGTCTCTTTTCATATGCCTAGTTCATCAGTTTACACAATATTTCATTTATATATTTACAATGTAAAACAAGTCGAGAATGAACAAGTTTGGGAACAAGTGAAATGGACTCCTGGAAACCATGCAGTTCAACGCATGGCAGCAGGGGGACACAGGAGAATAAAGATGAGCCTTCTGGTCTTGTGATTCAGCAGGTTGTCCATGGAGATCGGTGAGTTTCTGGAGAAGACTGGAGAATGTGAATAAATCTGGTCACTTGATTACGGGTCTAAGTGAGCAACATGGTGTACATAGTGTTATGATTGATTGTGTTGGTCCCTTCTGAAAAGCCCTTAGGCTGGCACAGCATCAGTGCCACCCATGAATATAAGTGATGCTCCAGAGGTGTGTTACAAGGGCTTTGATATGCTTTTGGTGACTCTCATAGGGGCAGGGGGTGGTGGTGTTAATTCTCAACCTGTGGCAATATATTTGCTTCTGAGGAGGTTGTCTTGAGTAGGAATCATTTTTTGACTCACTGGAAAAGACTCTGATGCTGGGAGGGATTGGGGGCAGGAGGAAAAAGGGACGACAGAGAATGAGATGGCTGGATGGCATCACCGACTTGATGGACATGAGTTTGAGTCAACTCCGGGAGTTGGTGATGGACAGGGAGGCCTGGCGTGCTGTGATTCATGGGGTCGCAAAGAGTCGGACATGACTGAGTGACTGAACTGAACTGTACCAAAAGTGGGGTCCAATGCTTGCCGCTCAAAAGCCAATAAAGAGGTGAGGTTGGTGGAAAGGAAATTTTGCTTTATAATGGATGATAGTATTTGGGATGGGAGATGGTCTCCTATTTAAAGGATAGTTCCACTTTCCACACCCCCCACTGCCAACAATCATTAGGGTAGAGTTTTACAGGCTGAGGGAGGGGGCTACATGTAGAAACAGCACAGTCAACCTGACACTCATCTTGAAATCAGTCATCAGTGGATTGTATGTGTTATTCGCTCAGCCGTGTCTGACTCTGTGTGATCCTGTGCAGTAGCCCACCAGGCTTCTCTGTCCATAGGACTCTCTAAGAAAGAATACTGGAGTGGGTTGCCGTTCCCTTCTCCAGAGGATTTTTCTGACCCAGGGACTGAACCCGGGTCCCCTGCTTTGCAGGCAGATTCTTTCCATCTGAGCCACCAGGAAAGCCCCAGCAGTGGATTGACCAGCATCAAATTGATTGTTTTAAGTAAAGTTGATCTTCAATTCCAGGGTTGGTTTGTTTCCATTTCCTGGTGGCCAGTTCTTGGAATTGTGAGAGCATATGTCATGGCTACGATCTGGTCATCATGTAGTTAACTTCTTCCACCTGGTGGGGGTTTCAGTGTCTATAAGACAGCTCACAGGAGATGGCTCAGAATATTCTCTAGCTCTTGAGGGAGAACTAAAGATCCTCGAATATGCTTAATGGCTGTTATTGTTTGGTTTCCTTTGTTAGTTTTCCTTTGTGTCTGCTTTTTCTCCCTTCTCTGATTAAACTTATTCTTTGGCTAAAGTTCTTCCACAGGCAAAAGGCAGGCAGAAGACATGTGGCGAAGGACCATAGGGTCCTGCTCCATTTCACTATGAGAATGAGAATATTTTATTGCAACTTTGGTTTTTGCAGGTATAATGAACCATGCTTTGGAAAGAGATAGTATGTAAATATATTATAAGAGCAAGAGAAGAGAATGTTCCAAAGTTCAAGTTGCCTTTCTTGGACAAAACATTCTGTTTGCTCACCCAGAATTTTTATTCCATTTTTTCCTCAGTTCTTCCAAAGAGCAATTATTTATGAGTACACACAAAAAATGGTTCACATTCAGATTAGGACTTAGATTTTCTTTGTCCTTGTAAAGCAGTTTGTGTTCCCTGAAGGAATCTAAAAATATACTGTGCACTTCTTCCTTTTTATGCTCATTATTTTTAACCTATTGTGGATGATTGTTTTGTATATAGTGCTCTGCATACATTAAATTCTAGAGAGATTGTTTAGGTTCATAGACATTATGTGCATTTATTTTTAAATAAAGGATACCTTTGAATTGCAGAATTACAAAAACCATAACATTTAGCTAAAAGACTCATTTTTTAAAATTCTTGTGACAAACTGACCTTTGCCGCAGGTTTAATAATTTCTGATAGCCATGATGGATGGTTAGAGTAGACATTTTAACACTTACCAGCAAACATTTACAAAGCATCTATTAAGTGAGATATCTTTCCTCAAGGAGATCCAGTGTTTCTCCAAATGATTTGCAAACTCATTTTGAAGTTTGTTCAGCCTCAAGTTTCCTGGAATCCATTCCAGACCCTCAGAGTTGAATCTTTAACTGTGAATTCTGGGATATACATGTTTATCAAAACTCGATGGCTTTGAGAACGAGTACTCTCAGCATTTTCCATCCATAGAGAAAATAGAAATTTTCTCCTTCCAGGAGTAGGTCCAAAGTGGTGGCTAAAATCTGGCAAGAGGGCAAGTAACCTTTTGTAAGATGAGAACTCTCATGGAAGTTTTGCTGCCTTGGCCTTTCTGCTTGTTGAACTTTGGAAATGTGTAGCAGTCATACTGAGAAATCGCTTATAATCAAATAGAATATGCCCAGAGTACAACTAAGCAGGGAGTGGTGATGTGTGTTTAGAAACAAAAGAGATTCAACCCAGAGTGTTTGTTACCCAAGCTCTGAAGAAGCCAAGAAGCAGGCAGGCTCCCTTAGGGCAAGAACCCAATAAAGCAGAGTCCATTGCTGAGTGTTTCTCTGATACATCTCTTAGGGGCATGGAAAATCCCAGACCCACAGACATTGACTACAGCCAGTAAGAAATTCAGAAATCTGCATATGAATCCTGTTTGTGACTGACTGGCAACCTAGGGGCTGGGAGTGCCACACAGCCTGCCTTGAATCTCAAGATCAATTTTTTTCAAGACCCATAGCTCAGCGGCCACCCCCACATGGGGACATTTAGAAGCTGAGCTTTATTGACAGTTCATTGTAAGGAGTTTGTGGGCTGTATAAAAGCCATTAATGAAACAACAGTGTAACAGAATCTTTTTGTTTTGTTTATCGTATTTTGCTTCAAAAGGAGACTCAAGCTGTCTTTTTTTCCACAGAGAAGTACCATTCTGGAATTGATTACAGTCCATTAAAACCTTTCAGAGATCTGATATTTAAACTTAAGAATGATTCTTTAGTTCTTTATTCAATATATGTGTGATAGGCAAACCTGTGACTCTTAAAGTTTTATTTGCTCTGAATACAATGAAGTGCTCAAAGACTTAATATTCTAATTTCTACCTATGTTCACAATACTTTTTTTAGTGAGTCACGCTTTGCTTCATTTCACCTTTTGAAAATGTCATGTGCAGCCTTTTAAAATTAAAGACCAAATGGCTGATAGGAACTTCACACAGCACAGCAGAGGTAAAGGTGTACAGTGTGTTCTGGCTGCCAAAAGAGGCTATGTGGAGTCATACCATAGGTCTTGGAGAGAAGAAAAGGGTGGGTGCTGTTTTCTTGAAACGCTACCACAGCAAATACTCTCAAAGGAAAAAGAAAACAGTAGTTTTACCTATGGAATTGGAAGGAAGCAAGATGTTTACTGCATATGGTTTTACACTTTTGGTTTTCTAATCATACAAATGTATAGTCTATTTTAAAAATTAAATATTTTTAAATATTTAGAGCAAGTTACCCAGTGATACACTATAACTTTAATATTTTAAGTGAAAGTGAAAGTTGCTCAGTCATGTTCGACTCTTTGTGACCCAGGCCAGAATTCTCCAGGCCAGAATACTGGAGTGGTTAGCCTTTTCCCTTCTCTAGGGGATCTTCCCAACCCAGGGATTGAACCCAGGTCTCCCGCATTGCAGGTGGATTCTTTACCACCTGATCCACTAGGGAAGCCCAAGAATACTGGAGTGGGTAGCCTATCCCTTCTCCAGCGGATCTTCCTGACCCAGGAATTGAACCGGAGTCTCCTGCATTGCAGGCGGATTCTTTACCAACTGAGCTATTATCAAGCATTTAAATGCATAGAAAAAAAAAGGAGAGAATCTACCAAAATGTTAAAGAGTGATTGTTATTACTTGATGTTGAGATTATGAGTAATGATTTATTTTCTTCTGAACTATTTCTCGTTATTTTCCAAATTTTCAGCACATATATATGTATATATTGTTGTTGTTTAGGCACTAATCATGTCCGACTGTTTGTGACCCCATGGACTGTAGCCCGCCAGCCTCCCCTGGTCCATGGAATTCTCCAGGCAAGAATATTGGAGTGGGTTGTCATTTCCGACTCCAGGGGATCTTCCCGACCCAGGGATCAAACCCAGGTCTCCTACATTGCAGGCAGAATCTTTACCATCTGAGTCACCAGGGAAGCCAGGTGGCTTAGTTTATATATACACACACACACACAGCTGACCCCACTGTCAGCTGTCAGGATTGCTCTTCTCCTCTCCATTGACTGCAGCCTTGTTCTGGGACTCCTGCCCACTTCTCCATCTTACCCCTCTCCCCCATTTAACTGCACAGACAGTGATGCATTGTATGTTTCATATTTTTGAGACATGGCATCTCAGTTTTTCCCGAGGTTGGATGAATAGATTCTATATCCTTATATCGTCTGGTCCAGGGATTTTAATTGTCAGGAACTTGTTGATTCTTCAGGGTACTGACTTCTAAGTTAACTTAATTTGGTCCTAAATTTGAGCACAGAGCTAAAATTAGGACCAAATTAAGTTTAACTCAGGCCAAAGAAATCAATACCCTGAAGGACTAACAAATTCCTGATCATATTTATGTGTCAGGAAAGAACATTTTAGTTATTTGCTTGACTCATTTGAAAACTTTGAAGATGTAAAGACTTTGAAAATACACTTTGGTACATCTGTAGTCTAGAAATTGCCCTTAGCTAAGATTATTCTACTTTTCCTTACTTACTTAAATTTTTTTTCCTGTTCTTTAGTTGATGTGCTTATTTGCATTAAAACAACCTTAAAATATAGAATTTTCCTTCTGATAAAGTTGCTTCTGGTTTAATATGAATTAAGTGCCAGTAAACTTAAAGCAAGAAGCTGATGTTTGTATTCCTTGAGCATATGTGATACCATAGAGAATCAGGGGTGTTAATGCTTTAAGAAGGAGATTTCTTAAGAGAAAATGCATACTGGTTCTATTGTCTAGTCTCAACCCTTATGTAACCAACAGATTTTTGGTTGCTAAGGATTTATTGTATAGCACAGTGAAATATAGTCATTTTATAATAGCTTTAAATGGAATATAATCTATTAAAAATACTGAATCACTATGTTGTATACCTGGAATTAATATAATACTGTAAATCAACTATGCTTCAATTAAAAAATAAAAATTGCATTTGTACCTGAAATTGATTATCCAATAGGTGATAGTCCAGAATTTTAAAGGCATGTTTTATGTACTAAATGGTGACTTTGGATATTAGTTTTAGTTTTTATGTCCCCTCCTTAAAATATAAAAAACATGTACAAATAGTTATTGTAATAATGAAAAGAAATAGTGGCAAGCTTGTTTTTTTTGTGCTGTAAATCTGTCCAGGAAAGTTTTAATATATTTGAAAGTTCTCTGCTTTCTATATTATCATTTTACCACATATGCCATAGAGTCCAAAGAAAATCAATATCCATGGTATAGTTTCACAATGGTGTGTACTTAAAAGTTTGGCATTAGTAGTTCCCTGGTTTCCTAGTGGTTAGTGCCCCAGGCTTCCACTGCCATGCCTGACTTGGAAACTGAGACCCCATAGGCCTATAGCTAACATCATAATATCATAGTTAACTGTGAGAAATTGGACACTTTCCCCAAAGATCAGGAACAAGACAAAGATTTCCCCTCTTACCAATCCTACTCAGTGTTGTGCTAGAGGTCTTAGCAATGCAGTAACACAAGAAAAGAAAAGGAGTACAGACTTGGAAGGGAGAAATACAATTGTGTTTGTTTGCAGATGACATGATATGCCTATTAGTTAGTTGTAAACCTAACAACATATGTGGAGTCTACAGATGGAAAATTACTCTGATGAACAAAATCAAGGAATATCTAAATAAAAGGAGAGTTATTTCCATGTTCATGGATTGGAAGATTCAGTACTGTCAAGTTTATATGGAGAGGTGAAACACCCCAAATAATCAAAACACATGAAAGAAAGAAGAATGAAGTTGTTGGAGTGACATTACCTGACTTGAAGACTTATAATGAAGCTATAATCATCAAGACTGCACGGTGTTTGTGAACGGACAGACACAAAGATCAAAGAGACAAAACAGAGGGCCCAGAAGTGGATCCAAACACACAGTCATTTAAACAGTGAAGCAAAGGCAGCTCTGTGGACAAAAGACAGTCTTTCAACAAATGGTGGTGGAGCAATTAGGTTTTTAATGTAAGAAAAAAGTCTAGATACAGACTTTATTTTACTGAAGTGAACTTAAAATGGATCATAGCTCTGAGTGTAAAATGAAAAATTATAAAACTTCTAGAAGAAAACATAGGAGAAAATTTAGATAGCCTGTGATTGGTGGTGAGTTCACAAATACCAAAAGCACAATCCATGGAAGAAAATGGCTAAACTGAACTGTGGCAAAGTTAAAAACTTTCCTCATAAAAAAAGATACTGTTAAGAGAATGAAAAGATAAACTGCAGTCTAGGAGAAGTTATTTGCAAAACACATGCTTGATAAAGGAATATATCCAAAATATTAAAAAAACTCTTAAAGCCTAACAATAAGAAAACCTACAACCCAATGAATACAGAGGGAAAAGGTTCAAAGCCACTTCAGCATATGTATATAGATGGCAAGTAATCATATGAAAAAATTCTCAAAATCATTTGTTAGGGAATTGCAAATTGAGATACCATTATGTACTCATTAGAATGGCTCTGATCCGAAAGACTGACAGTACTCAAGACACGCAAGGATGTGGAGCAAGAGGAACTCTCACTTGCTGCTGGTGGGGATACATACTGGTACAGACACTTCAGAAGACAGTTGGCAGCTCCCCAAAAGGCCTTGTCATTGTTGTTGTTGTTCAGTCATCCTGTTGTGTCTGACTCTTTGTGACCCCATGGACTGCAGCATGCCAGGCCTCCCTGTCCCTCACTGTCTCCCAAAGTTTGCCCAGGTACATGTCCATTGCTTCGGTGATGCTGTCCAGCTATCTCATCCTCTGACACCCTCTTCTCCTTCTGCCCTCAATCTTTCCCTGTATCAGGGACTTTCCTAATGAGTCAGATATTCAAATCAGATAACCAAAATACTGGAGTTTCAACTTCAGCATCAGTCCTTCCAATGAGTATTCAGACTTGATTTCCCTTAAGATTGACTAGTCTGATCTCCTTGCTGTCCACGGGACTCTAAGGAGTCTTCTCCAGCACCATGGTTGGAAGGCATTAGCCTTATCATATGATCAAGCAGTTATGCTTCTAGATACTTACCTGATTGAATTGAAAACTTGTGTAACACAAAAACGTACATGCAGATTTTTATAGCAGCTTTATTCATAATTGACAGAAATTGATGCATCTATTGTCTTTTAGCAGGTGAACTGATCAACTGTGGCCCAGTGGAAAGCTGTCGGCAATAAAAACAAATGAGCTATTAAGCTATAACAAGACATGGAGGATCCATAAATGCATAATGCCAAGTGAAAAAGATTAGTCTGAAAAGGTCCATACTGTGTGATTCCAACTGTATTGCTAAGTCATGTCCAACTGCTGTGACTCCATGGACTGTAGCCCACCAGACTACTCTGACCATAGGATTCTCCAGGCAATAATACTGGAGTGGGTTGCCATTTCCTCCTTGAGGGGATCTTTCTGACCCAGCGAGTGCACCTGTGTCTCCTGCATTGCAGGCGAATTCTTTACTGTGTGAACCACCAGGGAAGAAGTCCGACTTTATTACCTTCTGGAAAAGGGAAAAGCTATAGATACAACAACAACAACAAAAATCAGTGGTAGCCAGGGGTTCAGAGGAGGGGGAGAGGGATGAATAGGTAAAATGCAGGGGATTTTAACGTACTGAGACTTCTATATGATATGTAGTGGTGATGGCATGTTATTATGCATTTGCCAAAAAGGCACAAGAGGAGGACTGAACCTTAATGTAAACTGAGAACTTTAGTTAATGTAATATATTGGCTTATCAATTGTAACAAATATACTAATGCAAGAGGTTAATAATAAGAGAAACTGTGGGGTGGTGGGGAGGGAGTATGTGGGGACTTTCTGTACTTTATATACAATTTTTCCAGAAAACTGAAACTACTCTAAAAGAAAAAAAAATAAAAGACTTCATGTAGCTGTTATCAAGCTTCAGTGTTTTTCACTATTTCCCAAATATTTTTACCCACAGACCTGTGCTAGATAGAAGTTGAGAGGGACTTTTAGCACTGGGGAGAGTTGTTGGAAAAGTGCCAGAGGGCATTTGGGGAGAGGTTGACCCAAAAGATGTTTGCAGTGTCTTCCTCTGTGAGGAGGCCACCAGTGTGAGCAGATTGGTGCCCATGGAGGTTAGACTCCTCCCCTCCCACAGAGCCCTGGGAGACAGGAAATATCTTCACAATCACATTTCAAAGAGATGGCTTCCAAGTTCCACAGAAAGATGCTCCTAGGTTGCAAAACCAGCAAGAGGCTTTTAAAAAGATTTACACCTCAAAAGAATAGAGAAATAATTTATAATACAAACATTCTAAAGTCAATGTTACAAGAGAATGGAAGTCAGGAGCCTAGAGTCTAAAAGAAGCCTTTCTGAAGTTTAGTCCAGCTGAGGGAAAGGCTTAAGGCTGTCTTGATCACTTTCATCTCTTGCTCCTCTTATTCTTAGAAAAATTCCTCTTGTGATTTCTAAGGAACTCAGGTCCTATTTGTGAGCCTCATTCTATCACTGGCCTAGCTTCTCACCCTGATTTATGGGTGACTTTTAAAAAAAAATTAGAAAATATTTCCACGTCAAGACAAGGAATGCAGATGAGTAAAAGCATTGGTTGGTGAAGACGTTTGTTGTTCAGATGGTAAGTGGTGTCTGACTCTTTGTGACCCCATGGACTGCAGCATGACAGGCCTCCCTGCCCTTCATTATCTCCTAAAGTTTGCTCAAGTTCAGTCCACTGAATCAGTGATGCTATCCAACCATCTCATCCTCTGTAGCCCTCTTCTTTTGCCTTCAGTTTCCCAGCATCAGGGTCTTTTCCAGTGAGTTGGCTGTTTGCATTGGGTGGTCAAAGTATTGGAGTTTCAGCTTTAGCATCAGTCTTTCCGATGAATATTCAAAAGTTGATATCCTTTAGGATTCAATGATTTGATAAAATCTGTTAGGTTCTTAGCTTCCCTGGTGGCCCAGACAGTAATGAGTCTGCCTGCCATGTGGGAGACTTGCGTTCGATTCCTGGGTTGGGAAGATCCCCTGGAGAAGGAAATGGTAATTCCTTTTGGAATACTAGAATTCTCCAGTGTTATTGCCTGGAGAGTCCCATGGACAGAGGAGCCTGGTGGGCTACAGTCCATGGGGTCGCAAAGAGGCACATGTGACTGAGTGACTGACACACAGGATGGGTTCTTACGTGAAAGTGAAGTCGCTCAGGCGTGTCCTACTCTGTGCAACCCCATGGACTGTAGCCTGCCAGGCTTCTCTGTCCGTGGGATTCTCCAGGCAAGAATACTGGAGTAAGTTGCCATTTCCTTCTCCACATTGGGTTCTTAATAAGTGTTAAAAATATTATGTGCCCCAAACTCCTAATATGTAATTTATTTTAAAAATGCTCACTTGGCTGCACCCCGTCTTAGTTGTGGCATGTGGAATCTAATTCCTAGACCAGGGACTGAACCCGGGCCTCCTGCATTGGGAGCACAGGGTCTTAGCCACTGGACCCCAGGGAAGTCCCCCCTACTATGTAATTTAAAGCAAAAATTTAAAGTTAATCGATAAAATTCATAACAAATTCCCACAATGTTCTGATTTTCCCAGTGATTTCTGTTTCAATGCTGTTTCTAAAATATTATATTTCAAATTATTATAAAAAAATAGACGTTGGTCCCTCTGGTTAGTGGCATTTCAGTCCTTGCTGCCTGTGGTGTCCACACTGAGAAACTGTGTCTGTGGTCTATGTGGGGCCAGTGACCTGCCTGCCTGTGTGTGTCTACACTGAAAAACAGTGGCCTGTTGTCTATGTGGGACCAGTGACCTGGCTGTCTTTGGCAGCTTCTTATTTGGGTGAGATGAATCATTCACATCAAACCCTGTGTTTTGTCTCCAGTCATTTGTACCAAAACTGTTTGCACAACGTTACCTTTTCTTTCCTTTTTAGAAAGTTAGAGTCATGAATGTATTTTCCCCTATTTTCTTTCTTGGGCTGCCTACAAGGGAAGCATTATCATTCAAATGTGCTTTTAATCATCTCGTCTATAACATCCCCAGCAATCAGAACAGATTTGTAATTTGTGAGCCATGTGCAAAGACGAGATATCTTGCTTCAGTGAGAAAATAGACAATTTTGTGAAATATTGGCCATTTATCTGTCAAAGTGGGCCATTATACATTGAACCACAGTAAGAAGTCACTGTGTACCTTCAATTCTTGTCATTTATGCCTTAATGAAGTTTTTTTTTTTAATCTGGTATAAGGCCGATCCAAATTCTGCTCTATTTGAAATTCACTTTTGACAAAATGAGGTATATAGAAATTTTAATCAAGAGAATACAATTGAAAAATAAAATTAGAATGTGGAGTCAGGTGAAATGCATTTTTTAAATTAAAAAAATATATCAATCATAATGAAAACAATGAGGGAGAAGAGAATACAAAATAGTGTGATTATCTTTTTCTCTCCACTGCCTCTGCTTCATAAACTGGGTGTTTTCTAAGGCCATAAGCCATGAGGCTGTCCTAGTGTCTGCATTTAGGATTCATTATTCTGTGTGGCACATTCAAATAATATGTTGAAACAGGCATAGAATCAATTGTCAGAAGACTTGTTTTTTAATTCTTGCTCTATCATCTGCAGCACATAAGTCATGTGACCCTGAATGGATTATTAAATCTTTCTGAGCCCTAATTTCTTCATCTGAAAAATGAGAATAATAAAAAAAAACATTTTCTATGTTACAAAGTTGTAACAAGCAGCAAATAATTTAATGTACATAAAAAAAATCATAGTGTAAACTTAAAAGCACCATGAAAGATTATTATTTATGCTTCAATGCATGCATTGTACGTGGTCTGGTAATCTGTATTTTCGGAAACTAACCCTCCATCATGTTGACATTTGCTAATTTTAAATCATGCTGCTAATGAGTGATTCAGATTGGAACACCTGCTATCATCAGTTTTAAAGAAAATGACTATCATTTGATTTACAAGAACATTTTATCTTAATAAGTTCAGTTCAGCATTTATTAGCATGTATTAGCCTGAAATTCCCTTAACAGAATATCATATCTAATTCTTTTCTCAGATATCAGAGTAGTAACCATATTATTCTTGAACACTATACTTGGTGGGGAATGCTGGCCTCGATAATTCCCATTATTTTCTCAGGAGTACTTTAAAAATTGTAAGTTTTGAAAATAAATAAAGGAAAAGATTACAGTGTAGCTTAAGAGGATGAAAACCTTTGGACATCATATTTCTGTGTTGTGTTCTCTATTATGTAAATAGCTTAATTGCGTTCTATATCTGTTTAGAGCAAGGAAAGTCTATGTTTGGGGAAGACACCTGCATACATGTGAGAGCTGGGTTGAAGTTGCACACAAATTGGAAATGGGAAGAGAAGATAAATTGCAGAATGGAAGAACCACATACAGCCGTTTGGCATCAGAAAGGAAGATTTATGAACTTCTATTTTTCAAAGACTCTATTGTGACTTGCTATTTACCAAGACTTCATGGTTTCTATCTCTGAAAATATGATTGTGTTAAATTAATACAGGGTTAATTTTTAAACCTCCCCAACAAAGGTCCATCTAGTCAAGGCTATGGTTTTTCCAGTGGTCATGTATGGATGTGAAAGTTGGACTGTGAAGAAAGCTGAACGCCAAAGAATTTATGCATTTGAACTGTGGTGTTGGAGAAGACTCTTGAGAGTCCCTTGGACTGCAAGGAGATCCAACCAGTCCATTCTAAAGGAGATGGATCCTGGGTGTTCATTGGAAGGACTGATGCTAAAGCTGAAACTCCAATAGGCCACCTCATGCGAAGAGTTGACTCACTGGGAAAGACTCTGATGGTGGGAGGGATTGGGGGCCGGAGGAGAAGGGGACGACAGAGAATGAGATGGCTGGATGGCATCACCGACTCGATGGACATGAGTTTGAGTGAGCTCCGGGATTTGGTGATGGATAGGGAGGCGTGCTGTGATTCATGGGGTCACAAAGAGTCGGTCACGACTGAGCGACTGAACTGAACTGAACTGAAAGAAGACCATCCAGTAGATCAAAACACTGGCGCTGGACTACGTTGAGACATCCTGACCTGTGTGTTTTGAAGCTGTTTGCTTTCTAAAATGGAAGCCTCAGAAATTCTGAATGCCTTCTAAAGTTGGTATTGGAATCATGCTATAGTTTGCAAGTTCTTTTGTTTTATCTAAATAGGTTCTGCTAAAGAGTGGTTCTCAAGAACTCTGCTGCACAAAAAGATTTAACAAAACCAGAGTCATTTTGTCTCCTTAAAACACTATCCTTTGCAGGGCTTGTCACTCTGGAAGCTTTTCTTTCTTACATCATTTAGCATTCTGTATAGGAATATCACTCAGAGGACAGAATCAGTTTCAAATCAGTGGCCCTTTAAGTGTTATCAATAGACTAATACGTCAAGCTCTGTTCCATTTTGACAAGAATCTCCAGGGATCTTTCTCTCTGTGCACAATACATGTGACAGCCTGAGGGTAGGGAGGATAGGCTGCGTGTGTGATATCTTTGCTACTCCAGGACATATTGACATTCCACAAATAGTCTAGGCATGGAGAAGGAAACTTGAGTAATCAGGTTTCTACTCTAAACTTTTAAGGACATCCTGAAATATAGTGCTTAAGGAGTACATGCAGTTCAAGGATAAATAGAGGAGTAATTTGCCATTTGTACCAAATTAAATCAGACTTTCAGTTCAATCAAAACAGCTTGCAGCTGGATTCAATAATCTGATTTCCTGACACTCAGAGAAAAATTGAAGGTCTCCAAAAGACCCCCGCTGATCTTCCACATGAAATATAGTTTGCTGGCAATTTCACTCAGCTTCTTAATGCCTTCACTTTTAATAAGCTAAAAAATGCAAATAAAGCATAAGGTTACCCGGAGATAGCTCTCAGGTAGTGTTTTATTCCAGCTAAGTGAAACATACAGCACAGTGCCTCTAAAGGACCGTACCCTTGTTCTTCCTCAAAGCAGCTATTTTGTTAAATGTGCCATTAGATGAATCTTTGTATTAGTGTCCTGGGAGTACTGTTTTGACACTGGTTGTGTTTTAAAACATAAGAAAATTCTTCAGAGAAGAAACATTAGAATTCGGTATGAATAACTTGATATTTTCTTGAGAAGGTAATGAGACAAGTAAAGATAAATCCTCAAGTATCCATTAACTGTTCATTATTCAAGCTAACAAGTAGCAGAACTTACAGATAAATCTAGTCCTGCCTAGTTAGTGCAGTTCCTAAGAATGTGTATTTATTGAGTTTTGTGTATGTAAATTGGTAAATGTAGATCTTTCAGGATGTTGAGTGAGCTTTTTCTGTTGCCCTGGAACTGAAAATTGCTGACAAAAGAACAGGGAGCCTTCTTGCATTTGAAGGCTGAAACTCCCTCTAGGGCTTTTGATGAGGTCTCAGAACCGACCCTGGTCCATTGTCACAAGTCTATCCCCTTCTTTTTCTAAAAAATGTGTTTATGTTTTCTTGGCTTTGCTGGGTCTTTGTTATTGCTCTGGCCTCTCTACTCTCAGAGAGCGGGGGCTGCTCTCTGGTTGTGGTGCGCGGGTTTCTCAGTGCGGTGGCTTCTCTTGTTGTGGACCATGAGCTCTAAAGCACAGGCTCGGTAGTTGTGGCTCACGGGCTTAGTTGCTCTGCAGCATGCGGAATCTTCCTGGAGCAGGGATCCAACCTATGTCTCCTGCATTGGCAGGTGGATTCTTTACCCCTGAGCCACCAAGGAAGCCCTGAAAGTGAAAGTGTCAGTTGCTCAGTTGTGTCCGACTCTTTGCAGCTCCATGGACTATAGCCTGCCAGGATCCCCTGTCCATGGGGTTCTCTGGGCAAGAATACTGTAGTGATTTGCCATTCCCTTCTCCAGGGGATCTTCCCAACCCAGGGACTGAACCCAGGTCTCCTGCATTGCAGGCGGATCCTTTACTGTCTGAGCCACTAGAAAGTCCCCTATCCCATTCTTAATAAGCACACAGCTTAGGGGAGAGGCAGAGGTCAAAAGGACATTGTTCAGATGCTGAGTCCTTAGCATCAGGGGTGCTGGGGTTTTTCAATCCCTTCTTTTCAAGGCAGAAAAAGTACTCATTCCCTTCCCAGTCTGCATCCTGACAGTCATCAGGAAGTTCACTCAGACAGGGCAACCGAGGAGAGGTTGAGGAAGGGACCATGTGCCAGGTGTGACTGAAGTTGAGAGAAGCCAGCAAGGCATAGGGGAGTACCCTGACCATCATAGAAGGGGAAGCTTGAACCACCACAAATGCAAAGAGGCAAGGAGGGTTGTGGAGACTGGAACCCAGAACTGGAGATGGAGAGGCAGGCAGCTGGTTGGACAGATGGGCTTCTGAAGGATGTAGTCACTGACAATTTCCAGCCCTGTAAGGAAAGAGTCTAGAAAATAAATACCTCAGTATCTTTCTGCAGACTCTTGTCTCCCACCAGCACCTCTCTTTGCCCAATCTGAGCAGAAGCCAGTGAGCGAAAGAGCCCAGTTGAAATTTCATATAGAAGTCAGCCTCCTGGGCATCCAGAAGAGATGAGCAGCTGGGTGTGGATCTGGAGAATTGAGCAGGTTACCCAGCATCTCGTGATAGGGCACTCCAAGAGTTAATCATGGAGCATGGAGGGTCTTGGAGGAAGCATTAGGATTTCACTCTCTGGCTGGAATCTTAGCTCCGGTGCTGGGGGAAGAGCATGAAGAAGATGCTCCCAGCATTTGCGCCGCTCCAAATCCAGTGGACTCAGCCCAGGGTGATGGTGGGGAGGGGGAAGGGAAGACCTCAGTCAGGTGTGATGTTGGTACAATATTGTGGTGAAACTGCATCGAGTTGAATAGGGGTTTTTACCACCTGAAAATGAATGGGAAAGGTTTGTTTAGGATGCTGTTGAGGGATAAGTAAATGTGGTTCCTCAGAGCACAGTCCCATCAGTAACTGTAGAAAAGCAAAGACCTCACATGTTTGTACTTCATGGAATTCAGTTCAGTTCAGTTCAGTTCAGTCACTCAGTCGTGTCCGACTCTCTGCGACCCCATGAATCACAGCACGCCAGGTCTCCCTGTCCATCACCAGCTCTGGGAGTTCACTCAAACTCATGTCCACAGAGTCGGTGATGCCATCCAACCATCTCATTCTCTGTCGTCCTCTTCTCCTCCCGCCTCCAACCTTTCCCAGCATCAGAGTCTTTTCCAGTGAGTCAACTCGTCGCATGAGGTGGCCAAAGTATTGCAGTTTCAGTTTTAGCATCAGTCCTTCCAACGAACACCCAGGATTGATCTCATCTAGAATGGACTGGTTGGATCTCCTTGCAGTCCAAGGGACTCTCAAGAGTCTTCTCCGGCACCACAGTTCAAAAGCATCAATTCTTCGGCGATCAACTTTCTTCACAGTCCAACTCTCACATCCATACATGACCATGGGAAAAACCATAGCCTTGACTAGACGGACCTTTGTTGGCAAAGTAATGTCTCTGCTTTTTAATATACTATCAAGATTGGTCATAACATTCCTTCCAAGGAGTAAGCGTCTTTTAATTTCATGGCTGCAATCAACATTCACAGTGATTTTGGAGCCCCAAAAAATAAAGTCTGACACTGTTTCCACTGTTTCCCCATCTATTGCCCATGAAGTGATGGGACCAGATGCCATAATTTTTGTTTTTTGAATGTCGAGCTTCAAGCCAACCTTTTCACTCTCCTCTTTCACTTTCATCAATAGGCTTTTGAGTTCCTTTTCACTTTCTGCCATAAGGGTAATGTCATCTGCATATCTGAGGTTATTGATATTTCTTCCGAGAATCTTGATTCCAGCTTGCACTTCATCCAGCCCAGCATTCCTCATGATGTACTCTGCATATAAGTTAAATAAGCAGGGTGACAATATACAGTCTTGACATACTCCTTTTCCTATTTGGAACCAGTCTGTTGTTCCATGTTCAGTTCTAACTGTTGCTTCCTGACCTGCATACAGGTTTCTCAAGAGGCAGGTCAGGTGGTCTGATATTCCCATCTCTTTCAGAATGTTCCACAGTTTATTGTGATCCACACAGTCAAAGGCTTTGGCATAGTCAATGAAACAGAAATAGATGTTTTTCTGGAACTCTCTTGCTTTCTCCATGATCCAGTGGATGTTGGCAATTTGATCTCTGATGCCTCTGCGTTTCCTAAAACCTGCTTGAACATCTTGGAGTTCACGGTTCACATGTTGCTGAAGCCTGGCTTGGAGAATTTTGAGCATGACTTTACTAGCGTGTGAGATGAGTGCAATTGTGCGGTAGTTTGAGCATTCTTTGGCATTGCCTTTCTTTGGGATTGGAATGAAGACTGACCTTTTCCAGTCCTGTGACCACTGCTGAGTTTTCCCAATTTGCTGGCATATTGAGTGCAGCACTTTCACAGCATCATCTTTCAAGACTTGAAATAGCTCAACTGGAATTCCATCACCTCCACTAGCTTTGTTCGTAGTGATGTTTTCTAACGCCCACTTGACTTCACATTCCAAGATGTCTGGCTCTAGGTCAGTGATCACGTTATCGTGACTATCTTGGTCGTGAAGATCTTTTTTGTACAGTTCTTCTGTGTATTCTTGCCACCTCTCTTAATATCTTCTGCTTCTGTTAGGTCCATACCATTTCTGTCCTTTATCGAGCCCATCTTTGCATGAAATGTTCCCTTGGAATCTCTATTTTTTTGAAGAGCTCTCTTGTTTTTCCTATTCTGTTGTTTTCCTCTATTTCTTTGCATTAATTGCTGAGGAAGGCTTTCTTATCTCTCCTTGCTATTCTTTGGAACTCTGCATTCAGATGCTTATATCTTTCGTTTTCTCCTTTGCTTTTCGCTCTCTTCTTTTCACAGCTATTTGTAAGGCCTCCTCAGACAGCCATTTTGCTTTTTTGCATTTCTTTTCCATGGGGATGGTCTTGGTCCCTGTCTCCTGTACAATGTCATGAACCTCCGTCCAGAGGTCATCAGGCACTCTATCAATCAGATCTAGTCCCTTAAATCTATTTCTCACTTCCACTGTATAATCATAAGGGATTTGATTGAGGTCATATCTGAATGGTCTAGTGGTTTTCCCTACTTTCTTCAATTTCAGTCTGAATTTGGCAATAAGGAGTTCATGATCTGAGCCACAGTCAGCTCCTGGTCTTGTTTTTGCTGACTGTATAGAGCTTCTCCATCTTTGGCTGCAAAGAATATAATCAATCTGATTTCGGTGTTGACCATCTGGTGATGTCCATGTGTAGAGTCTTCTCTTGTGTTGTTGGAAGAGGGTGTTTGCTATGATCAGTGCGTTCTCTTGACAAAACTCTATTAGCCTTTGCCCTGCTTCATTCCATGCTGCAAGGCCAAATTTGCCTGTTACTCCAGGTGTTTCTTGACTTCCTACTTTTGCATTCCAGTCCCCTATAATGAAAAGGACATCTTTTTTGGGTGTTAGTTCTAAAAGGTCCTGTAGGTCTTCATAGAACTGTTCAACTTCAGCTTCTTCAGTGTCACTTTTTGGGGCATAGGCCTGGATTACTGTAATATTGAATGGTTTGCCTTGGAAACGAACAGAAATCATTCTGTCCTTTTTAAGATTGCATCCAAGTACTGCATTTCGGACTCTTTTGTTGACCATGATGGCTACTCCATTTCTTCTAAGGGATTCCTGCCCTAGTAGTAGATATAATGGTCATCTGAGTTAAATTCACCCATTCTAGTCCATTTTAATTCACTGATTCCTAGAATGTCAATGTTCACTCTTCCCATCTCCTGTTTGACCACTTCCAATTTGCCTTGATTCATGGACCTAACGTTCCAGGTTCCTATGCAATACTGCTCTTATAGCACCGGACATTGCTTCTATCACCAGTCCCATCCACAACTGGGTATTGGTTTTGCTTTTGCTCCATCCCTTTATTCCTTCTAGAGTTATTTCTCCACTGATCTTCAGTAGCATACTGGGCACCTACCGACCTGGGGAATTCCTCATTCAGTAACCTATCATTTTGCCCTTTGTTACTGTTCATGGGGTTCTCAAGGCAAGTATACTGAAGTGGTTTGCCATTCCCTTCTCCAGTGGACCACATTCGGCTGTGGTCCATGTGATCAGATCGACTAGTTTCCTGTGATTATGATTTCAGTGTGTCTGCCCTCTGATGCCCCCTCGCAATACCTACCATCTTATTTGGGTTTCTCTTACCTTGGGCGTGGAATATCTCTTCACAGCTGCTCCAAGAAAGCACAGCCACTGCACCTTACCTTGGATGAGGTGTATCTCCTCAAGGCCGCCCCTCCTGACTTTGAATGTGGAGTAGCTCCTCTCGGCCCTCCTGCACCCGCACAGCCACCACCTATTGGACGTGGGGTAGCTCCTCTCTGCCACCAGCCCTGGCCTTAAGACTCTTCAAAAGCTGGTTATACTGGGAAGTCTGGGAACAATAGCACAAGTGTACACTTCATATGACAAGCGACAAATTATATGTGACAATTGATGGGTTTCTGATCTTATGTGGTGACACTCCAATGGTGTAGACTGCCCATTCTTGTTTCTGATTTGTTAGCTGAGAACCTATGACCAGCATGCCTTTGAGTAAAATCCCACCATGAAAATTTAATTTTTAAATTAAGAATGCTGCCACTTTTCTCTAGAATTACTGAGTCAAATTACCCTTGAGTAGAGAAAATTGTATTAAAACGTGTAACTTCTGATCTTGACTATCTACTTTAAAGATTCCTATTTTGCTATGTACTTTCTCATTATAACATTTATTATTTATTAATTTTAATTTTGGGCTCTCCAAGTGGCGCTAGTGGTAAAAAACCCACCTGCCAATGCAGGAGACATAAGAGATGCAGGTTCAATCTCTGGGTCAGGAGGATCCCCTGGAGTAGGATCTTGCCACTCCAGTATTCTTGCCTGGAGAATTCCATGGACAGAGGAGCCTGGTGGGCTATAATCCATTGGGTTGAAAGGGTCAGATATGACTGAAGTGACTTAGCATGCATAATTTTATTTTATACCTCAGGGCCTTAATATTTGTTTTCCCCCTATATTATATTATTTATTTTTAAGCAACATTAAACTGGTGAGCATCCAAGGGTCCGAGGGATGAGGTAAGAGACCCATATCCCCCTTTAGAGCTTGTTAGCACTCCTAAAGGCCTCTCCCTAGTACCAGGGAAAGTGGTTGACACTGGTTGGGGTTACTCCTAGGATGTGGTGGTCAATCATTTTACTCATTGACTCCTCTCCTTCCACACCTTATGAAGGCTGGACTTACTGCCCTTTGTGGTTAAGCAGGGCCATGAAACCAGTTTGGGTCAGTAAGTTGTCATTTGAGGTGGTGTTTCCAAGTTTTAGATCAAAGCACCTACCTTGAGAGTTTGGAGTTATTACTGCCACGTACATTAGCCTGAGGTACTGGTTGGAGGCAGTGGGGGTGGGGTGGGGTGGCCACCCAGGTGCTGAGTGTCAAGAAACAGAGGTCTGTGCACACAGGCATTCGCATGCAGGTGTCTGAAAAGGCCACCTGAGCCCCTCAGCCTGGTTGGGAGCTGTCCCTGTGAAGGGACTTGCAGTGGGATAATAGCTTGACACTTCTGGAGAAAATGTAGTCATGGAATGTTCTATTAGTCCTCCTGGGCTGCCGGAAACCTGTGAGACATATAAAACATCTTTTGGTAAAAGAGTGGAGCCATGTTCTGACTCTTAAATAGAGAAGAACTGTTTGGCTCAGCTTCCCTCCTGGTAGGATTTTGTGAATTCCTTTTTATTGGTCTTTTCCTCATTTCTCTTCAGTATGGAAATGGAGGAGGAGCTGTCCGGTTTCAGGATTGCTGACACCAGGGCTGTCAGTTCTCTGACTGGTGGTCCCCGGAAGAGACTCTGAGCACACACCGCTGCTCTCCCTTCTCTGGATGCCCGGTGACAACCAGGCCAGGACAGAAGCTCAGAGACTGTGATGGACACCTGCAGAGCTCAATAAACACAGGAAACAGTTCTGGAAAAAAAGTTTAACGAATTTTTTTGTAAAACTAGTAAGACTCAACTGGCTATTCTGTGTGTCCTGAGCTACTCACAACAATCAGGCCACATCCTGTAACTAGGTCTTCACATATTATTTTTTATTTTTATTATACCAATTATGAAAGAGAGAAATTCTTCTTTTAAAACATAGCTCAGGATCTTTTTAAATTCCTTATGACCACATCTCTGGTCTGAGACATCTCTTGGCCTTTTTCCAGATGAGGCCATGAGGATTTGAGCTTGAGATGTGAAATTTAACACGGATCCTTCTTACACAGACCGTTCCTGGAAAATGTTCCTGTCCCTCAGTGTTCCCAGCTCATCTGTCCCTTTGTTCATTTTTCTTGAGATAACTTCAGTTCAGTTGCTCAGTCGTGTTCCACTCTTTGTGATCCCAATGACTGCAGCAGCCAGGCCTCCCTGTCCATCACCAACTCCCGGAGCTTACTCAAACTCATATCCATTGAGTCGGTGATGTTATCCAACCATCTCATCCTCTGTTGTTCCCTTTTCCTCCCACCTTCAATCTTTCCCAGCATCAGAGTCTTTTCAAATGAGTCAGTTCTTCACATCAGGTGGCCAAAGTACTGGAGTTTCAGCTTCAACATCAGTCAGTCCAGTGAACATTCAGGACTGATTTCCTTTAAGATTGATTGGTTGGATTTCCTTGCAATCTAAGGGACTCTCAAGAGTCTTCTCCAACACCACAGTTCAAAAGCATCAATTCTTCGGTGTTCAACTGTCTTTATGGCCCAACTCTCACATCCATACATGACTACTGGAAAAACCATACCTTCGACTAGACAGATCTTTGTTGGCAAAGTAATGTCTCTGCTTTTTAATATGCTGTCTAGGTTGGTCATAACTTTTCTTCCAAGGAGCAAGCTTCTTTTAATTTCATGGCTGCAGTCACCATGTGCAGTGATTTTTGGAGCCCAAGAAAATAAAGTCGGTCACTGTTTCCATTATTTCCCCATATGTTTGCCATGAAGTGATGGGACCAGATGCCATGATCTTAGTTTTCTGAATGTTGAGCTTTAAGCCAACTTTTTCACTCTCCTCTTTCACTTTCATCAAGAGGCTCTTTAGTTCTTTTTCACTTTCTTCCATAAGAGTGGTGTCATCTGCATATCTGAGGTTCTTGATATTTCTCCCAGCAATCTTGATTCCAGCATGTGGTTCATCCAGCCTAGCATTTTCCTGTGATGTACTCTGCATATATGTTAAATAAGCAGGGTGATAATATACATCCTTGATGTACTCCGTTCCCAATTTGGAACCAGTCTGTTGTTCCCTGTCCTGTTCTAACTGTTGCTTCTTGATCTGCATACAGACTTCTCAGGAGGCAAGTCAGGTGGTCTGGTATGCCTACCTCTTTCAGAATTTTCCACAGTTCGTTGTGATCCATAGTCAAAGGCTTTGTTGTAGTCAATAAAGCAGAAGTAGATGTTTTCTCTGGAACTTTCTTGCTTTTCCGATGATCCAGTGGATGTTGGCAATTTGTTCAGTGGCTCCTCTGCCTTTTCTAAATCCAGCTTGAACATCTGGAATTCACGTACTGTTGAAGCCTGGCTTAAACAAGCCTGGCTTGGAGAACTTTGAGCATTATTTGCTGCTCTGTGGCGATATCTGGGTACATAAATAGAAAGTCATCATTCCTCTAGAAAAGGAAAAAGGCAAAGTTGAGTATAATATTTTGACTTAAATAAGAATTTAAATCAAACATGTTGATGTTTGACAGAAAACAACAAAATTCTGCAAAGCAGTTATCCTTCAAATAAAAAGTAAGTAAATTAAAAAAATAAAATAAAAATTCTTTGCCATCCTATAGGTTCTTGAAAAAATTGTTTACTTACAGTAAAATTAAAATAAGACTTACTTTGCTCAAAAAAAAAAAAAAAAAAAAGAGAGAATTTAGTGTTTTCTGAATCTTGTTTGGTTGTTCCTTGAATTTTCCTTCTTACTTTGGCTGGGACTCTTCAAAAGTCTACCCAACCATGGAGCCTCTGCCTCAGAGGGGACTTGGGATTCCCTTTAAACCATCCTTTTATGGGGGGGTACCTTAGGAAAGAAAGGGATACACAGATATTCAGACAGTTCTAATTCAGTTCCAAGTGCTAATTCCAGTACCTCATCTTTCAGTTGTAACTTTGACTTTAAATTTCAATTTGACCCTGAATTTCTTTCTTTCTTTTTTTTAATTGGAGGCTACTTACTTTACATTAATATATTGGTTGGTTTTGCCATACATTGACACGAATCCGCCCCGGTTGTACATGTGTTCCCCTTCTTGAACCCCCCTCCCACCTCCCTCTTCCCCATATCCTCCCTCCAGGTCATCCCCGTGCACCAGCCCCAAGCATCCTGTATCATGCGTCGAACCTGGACTGGTGATTCATTTCACATGTGATAATATACATGCTACAATGCCATTCTCCTGAATCATCCCACCTTCACCCTCTCCCACAGAGTCCCAAAGACTGTTCTATGCACCTACTGGAAAAGAGTCTGATGCTAGGAAGGATTGGGGGTGGGAGGAGACGGGGACGACAGAGAATGGCTGGATGGCATCACCGACTAGATGGACATGAGTTTGATTGAACTCCGGGAGTTGGTGATGGACAGGGAGGCCTGGCGTGCTGTGATTCATGGGGTCGCAAAGAGTCGGACACGACTGAGCTACTGAACTGAACTGAACTGATACAGGGTTAAGGTTACCATCTTTCTAAATTCCATATATATGCGTACTGTATTGATGTTTTTCTTTCTGGCTTACTTCACTCTGTATAATAGGCTCCAATTTCATCCACCTCATTAGAATTGATTCAAATGCATTCTTTTTGATGGCTGAAAAATACTCCATTGTATATATGTACCAAAGCTTTCTTATCCATTCGTCTGCAGATGGACATCTAGGTTGCTTCCATGTCCTGGCTATTATAAACAGTGCTGCAATGAACATTGGAGTACACGTGTCTCTTTCAATTCAGGTTTCCTCGGTGTGTGTGCCCAGGAGTGCAATTGCTGGATCATATGGCAGTTCTAGTTCCAGATTTTTGAGGAATCTCCACACTGTTCTCCATAGTGGCTGTACTAGTTTGCATTCCCACCAACAGTGTAAGAGGGTTCCCTTTTCTCCACACCCTCTCCAGCATTTATTGCATGTAGACTTTTGGATAGCAGCCATTCTGACTGGTGTGAAATGGTATCTCATGTGGTTTTGATTTGCATTTCTCTGATTATGAGGGATGTTGAGCATTTTTTCATGTGTTTGTTAGCCATCTTTATGTCTTCTTTGGAGAAATCTCTGTTTAGTTCTTTGGCCCATTTTTTGATTGGGTTGTTTATTTTTCTGGAATTGAGCAGCAGGAGCTGCTTGTATATTTTTGAGATTAAGTCTTTGTCAGTTGTTTCGTTTGCTATTATTTTCTCCCATTCTGAAGGCTGTCTTTTCACCTTGCTTAAAGTTTCCTTTGCTGTGCAGAAGCTTTTGATTTTAATTAGGTCCCATTTGTTTATTTTTGCTTTTATTTCCAATATTCTGGGAGGTGGGTCTTGGAGGATCCTGCTGAGACTTATGTCAGAGAGTGTTTTGTCTACATTCTCCTCTAGGAGTTTTATAGTTTCTGGTCTTACATTTAGCTCTCTAATCCATTTTGAGTTTATTTTGGTGTATGGTGTTAGAAAGTGTTCTAGTTTCATTCTTTTACAAGTGGCTGACCAGTTTTCTCAGCACCACTTGTTAAAGAACCTGTCTTTTCTCCATTTTATATTCTTGCCTCCTTTGTCAAAGATAAGGTGTCCATAGGTGCGTGGATTTATCTCTGGGCTTTCTATTTTGTTCCATTGATCTATATTTCTGTCTTTATGCCAGTACCATACTGTCTTGATGACTGTGGCTTTGTAGTAGAGCCTGAAGTCCGGCAGGTTAATTCCCCCAGTTCCATTCTTCTTCCTCAAGATTGCTTTGGCTATTTGAGGTTTCTTGTATTGCCATACAAATTGTGAGATTATTTGTTCTAGTTCTGTGAAAAATATCGTTGGTAGCTTTATAAGGATTACACTGAATGTATAAATTACTTTGGGTAGTATACTCATTTTTACAATATTTATTCTTCCAATCCCCAAACATGGTATATTTCTCCATCTATTAGTGTCCTGTTTGATTACTTTCACCAGTGTTTTATAGTTTTCTATGTACAGGTCTTTTGTTTCCTTAGGTAGATATATTCCTAAGTATTTTATTCTTTTCGTTGCAACAGTGAATGGAATAGTTTCCTAAATTTCTCTTTCTATTTTCTCATTATTAGAGTACAGGAATGCAAAGGATTTCTGTGTGTTGATTTTATATCCTGCAACTTTACTGTATTCATTGATTAGCTCTAGTAGTTTTCTGGTAGAGTCTTTAAGGTTTTCTGTGTAGAGGATCATGTCATCAGTGAATAGTGAAAGTTTTACTTCTTGAATTTCAAATGGTTCTGTCCCATTGTGTTCTGGCATCTGATCTCATCATTTCATTCTCTTTCTACTTTGCCCTGTTTCAGCCTGCTTGCCTTTGAGCCAGAAGTCCCAGTCTCTGCTGATGTGTAAATAAACATGAAGGCAAACCCCAAAGTCTTACCTGGCTCCCCTTTCCTAATCTCTGCTTCCTGTACTATTTCTTTTGCTTGTTCTGGTGTGTACCCCTGTGACATCTGTCCCTAATGGAAGTAGTTCCTCAAACTTCCTTAACTAACTTCTGGGCTATGACACTAAATGCAAAGCTACTGTATTGACTAATTTCCCAGTCCTGTTCTTTCTTGGTCCACTTGCAGCCCTGGTTTTGGTGCTAATACCACAGAAGTTCTGGGACTGTAAGCAGGAAAGGCCAGCTCAGAAGAAAACATCCTTCTCACTTCAAAAACAGTTAGGATGTTTTCTCTCAAGGAAAAAATCTACAAAAAGAGAAAGAAAGGCCCCTGAGTCTTTCTCCCTTGTTCCAAGTTCATGTTTTCCAGTTTGGAATGTCATTACCTCAGCACCGCTAGGAAACATCAAAGCATACACGATGAAAATGAGATTTGTCATGCTGTAAGAAGTTAAGGATATCTGTATTTAAAAATCGTCCTTTTAACATGAATTTTGCTATGTGTGAAAGGGATATCTTTCAGGAATGGATTTGCAGTAAGCCAGATGTCTCTGGAGGGTGGTGGATTTCACAGAATATTACATTGAGTTTCTTTTTGTCTCAGATTGGCTTAAATTCACCAAAAAAATGTGGATCTCAACGCCATGCTTATGTTGAGCAAAAATCAACAAAGAGCAATTATACAGCAATTTCAATGTGATCCTGTTCAGTTTCTTCAAAGCTACCCTGTGAGCCAGTTTTCCTTCTGTCCTCTGAAGTCAGGTTTGAGGTTACTCATGGCTTTTCAAGCCCACAACACTTTTTTTTTTGGGCAGGACTGGGTGTTTGCTTTGCGGGGGTTTTCTCTAGTGTGGCGAGCGTGGTCTTCTTTTCATTGTGGTGCATGGGTTTCTCATTGAGGTGGCTTCTTCTGTTGTGGGGCATAGATTCTAGGCATACGGGTTTCAGTAGTTGCAGCAGGCTGCTGAGTAGTTGGGGTACACAGACTTAGTTGCTCAGTGGCATGTAAAATCTTCCTGGACTAGGGGTTTGAACCCGTGACCCAAGCATTGGCAGCAGATTCTTATCTGCTGTGCCACCAGGGAAGTCCTCAAGCCCATAACTTTTAAAGTTACCTGGATACGTGATGTTTATCTGGTTGCCCTCTTGGGACACTGAATTGCCCCTTACTGTCAAGAGTCACCATCAGGATTCCCTTCAAAATGTCTCTAACATGCTCATCTCCCATAGTGTCTGCTTGACCCCAGGAAGCTCATGTATTTGCCCTACAGTGGTGTTGTCTTGACATCACCATCATGGGGAGATGGGCCTTTCATTGTTTTTATCTTCATTCTTTTCTGGCTGAAGAATATCAGGTTCTTACCCATTCCCTCACCTTGAGTTGATGTGAAGTAAACTCCTGATGGTCCTTGTCTGCAGGATCGTTCATGGGCAGATCTCACTTTAGTTCTGTTCCTCAGTACAAGGGAAGAGCACATCCCAGTGTTTGCTGCAGCGGACTGAAGCTTTCTGGTTATATTCTGGCCTTGCGAGGTTGCCCAAAGTAATTCAGACTCTGGTGAACCTGTTTCTTAGAAGCTTCCTTTCCTCTTTTGTCTCTTCTCTCACGGTGGTGACCCAAGTCCCAAGAGGAGGAGACTTAACTCCTGGAGGCTATGGATGAAGAGAACCTCCACCAGTGTACACCTTCTTTTTGTGGTGGTTGTTTACTCACTAAAATGTTGGGTTTATCTCTTTCAGCAGCAAGGTGAAGGAAGTGAACTTAGTTTTTCTTTTCATTATGGTTTGTCCAGGATATTGAACATAGTTCCCCGTGCTCTACAGTAGGACCTTGTTGTTCATCCATCCTCTATATTCTAGTTTGCATCTGCTAACCCCAAACTCCCTAACCTGGAATGTTAGGTCCATGAATCAAGGCAAATTGGAAGTGGTCAAACGGGAGATGGCAAGAGTGAATGTCGACATTTTAGGAATCAGTGAATTAAAATGGACTGGAATGGGTGAATTTAACTCGGATGACCATTATATCTACTACTGTGGGCAGGAAACCCTTAGAAGAAATGGAGTAGCCATCACGGTCAACAAAAGAGTCCGAAATGCAGTACTTGGATGCAATCTTAAAAATGACAGAATGATTTCTGTTTGTTTCCAAGGCAAACCATTCAATATTACAGTAATCCAAGCCTATGCCCCAACCAGTAATGCTGAAGAAGCTGAAGTTAATCGGTTCTATGAAGACCTACAAGACCTTTTAGAACTAACACCCAAAAAAGATGTCCTTTTCATTATAGGGGACTGGAATGCAAAAGTAGGAAGTCAAGAAACACCTGGAGTAACTGGCAAATTTGGCCTTGCAGCACGGAATGAAGCAGGGCAAAGGCTAATAGAGTTTTGTCAAGAGAATGCACTGGTCATAGCAAACACCCTCTTCCAACAACACAAGAGAAGACTCTACACATGGACATCACCAGATGGTCAACACCGAAATCAGATTGATTATATTCTTTGCAACCAAAGATGGAGAAGCTGTATACAGTTAGCCAAAACAAGACCAGGAGCTGACTGTGGCTCAGATCATGAACTCCTTATTGCCAAATTCAGACTTAAATTGAAGAAAGTAGGGAAAACCACTAGACCATTCAGATATGACCTCAATCAAATCCCTTATGATTATACAGTGGAAGTGAGAAATAGATTTAAGGGACTAGATCTGATTGATAGAGTGCCTGATGAACTCTGGACGGAGGTTCGTGACATTGTACGGGAGACAGGGACCCAGACCATCCCCATGGAAAAGAAATGCAGAAGAGCGAAATGGCTGTCTGAGGAGGCCTTACAAATAGCTGTGAAAGGAAGAGAGGCGAAAAGCAAAGGAGAAAAGGAAAGATATAAGCATCTGAATGCAGAGTTCCAAAGAATAGCAAGGAGAGATAAGAAAGTCTTCCTTAGTGATCAATGCAAAGAAATAGAGGAAAACAACAGAATAGGAAAAACAAGAGATCTCTTCAAGAAAATTAGAGATTCCAAGGGAACATTTCATGCAAAGATGGGCTCGATAAAGGACAGAAATGGTATGGACCTAACAGAAGCAGAAGATATTAAGAAGAGGTGGCAGGAATACACAGAAGAACTGTACAAAAGATCTTCACGACCAAGATAGTCACAATAACATGATCACTGACCTAGAGCCAGACATGTTGGAATGTGAAGTCAAGTGGGCCTTAGAAAGCATCACTACTAGCAAAGCTAGTGGAGGTGATGGAATTCCAGTTGAGCTATTTCAAGTCTTGAAAGATGATGCTGTGAAAGTGCTGCACTCAATATGCCAGCAGATTTGGAAAACTCAGCAGTGGCCACAGGACTGGAAGAGGTCAGTCTTCATTCCAATCCCAAAGAAAGGCAATGCCAAAGAATGCTCAAACTACTGCACAATTGCACTCATCTCACACGCTAGTAAAGTCATGTTCAAAATTCTCCAAGCCAGGCTTCAGCAGTATGTAAACCGTGAACTCCCAGATGTTCAAGCAGGTTTTAGAAAAGGCAGAGGCACCAGAGATCAAATTGCCAACATCCGCTGGATCATGGAGAAAGCAAGAGAGTTCCAGAAAAACATCTATTTCTGCTTCATTGACTATGCCAAAGCCTTTGACTGTGTGGATCACAATAAACTGTGGAACATTCTGAAAGAGATGGGAATCCCAGACCACCTGACCTGCCTCTTGAGAAACCTGTATGCAGGTCAGGAAGCAACAGTTAGAACTGGACATGGAACAACAGACTGGTTCCAAATAGGAAAAGGTGTACGTCAAGGTTGTATATTGTCACCTTGCTTATTTAACTTATATGCAGAGTACATCATGAGGAACGCTGGGCTGGAAGAAGCACAAGCTGGAATCAAGATTGCTGGGAGAAATATCAATAACCTCAGATATGCAGATGACACTACCCTTATGGCAGAAAGTGAAGAGGAACTCAAAAGCCTCTTGAGGAAAGTGAAAGAGGAGAGTGAAAATGTTTGCTTGAAGCTCAACATTCAGAAAACAAAGATCATGGCATCTGGTCCCATCACTTCATGGGAAATAGATGGAAAAACAGTGGAAACAGTGTCAGACTTTATTTTTTTGGGCTCCAAAATCACTGCAGATTCTGATTGCAGCCATGAAATTAAAAGACGCTTGCTCCTTGGAAGGAAAGTTATGACCAACCTTGATAGTATATTAAAAAGCAGAGACATTACTTTGCCAACCAAGGTCCGTCTAGTCAAGGCAATGGTTTTTCCCGTGGTCATGTATGGATGTGAGAGTTGGACTGTGAAGAAAGCTGATCGCCGAAGAATCGATGCTTTTGAACTGTGGTGTTGGAGAAGACTCTTGAGAGTCCCTTATACTGCAAGGAGATCCAACCAGTCCATTCTAAAGGAGATCAATCCTGGGTGTTCATTGGAGGGACTGATGCTAAAGCTGAAACTGCAATACTTTGGCCACCTCATGCGACGAGTTGACTCACTGGAAAAGACTCTGATGCTGGGAAAGGTTGGGGGCGGGAGGAGAAGGGGACGACAGAGAATGAGATGGCTGGATGGCATCACCGACTCTGTGGACATGAGTTTGAGTGTGCTCCGGGAGTTGGTGATGGACAGGGAGGCCTGGCGTGCTGTGATTCATGGGGTCGCGGAGAGTCGGACACGACTGAGCGACTGAACTGAACTGAACCCCAAACTCCCAGACCATCCCTCCTCTCTGCCCCTTCTGCAACCACAAGTCTCTTCTCTATGTCTGTGAGTCTGTTTCTGTTACATAGATAAGTTCACTTGTGTCATATTTTAGATTCCACATATATAAATGATATCTTATGTTATTTGTCTTTCTCAGAAAGTAGATTTCTTTAACCTCAGTTCTCATACTTTGGGAGCTGATTTGGGTGAAGGGCTGCAGATTGCAGTTTTGAAGACCTCCTCTGAGAGTGGTGTGCAGCACGCCCAGCTCTTCCCTCCCAGGTGCATACGTAGTGCTACAGCAGCCGTGCTCTCATCCTGCTGTGGCCCCGTCCATCCTGCCTCGTGTCCTCCATGTCAGCTCGGAAATCACAGTGATGTTTAATATCCTTTGTAAACATTATTTATACAAATGCCTTCCCTCTCTCTTTTCTTCCCTCAGCTCCTATCTCCCTCTTTAATTTTCTTTAATTTTTTCTACTTTTTCTATTTCCTTTTTCTTTTGCCATTTGGTTTTTCACATCAACACCTTCTTTTTGGCACTTTATTTTCTGCTCTCACCTTGTTACACCTGGTTCAATCTTCAGGAGTGAGGTTGGGGTTGGTTTTCCTGAGGAGACTCCTCTGTCCCCCATGGATCATGTCTGCGTGACTCTCACCTGCCTCCCTGCAGCTCTTCTGCTGTACAGTTGTCTGCTGTGTCTGTCTCTCCTCTGCAAGAATTCAGGCTCCTTGGGAAGGAATTTCTGCCTTCTCCATGACACTGCTAGAACTTATTATAATGACTGGGACAGAGAGGTGCCAAAAATATTTGTTTAGAATGAAATGTGATGTCTAGAAAACCACAAGGTTGCCATCTTGAATTTCAGTATGGAGTTCACTGGAGCCGTGGACTCCAAGATTTGTGTTCATTTACCCTGTCGTCTAGTCAAGGCTATGGTTTTTCCCGTGGTCATGTATGGATGTGAGAGTTGAACTGTGAAGAAAGCTGATCGCCGAAGAATTGATGCTTTTGAACTGTGGTGTTGGAGAAGACTCTTGAGAGTCCCTTGGACTGCAAGGAGATCCAACCAGTCCATTCTAAAGGAGATCAATCCTGGGTGTTCATTGGAAGGACTGATGCTAAAGCTGAAACTCAAATACTTTGGTCACCTCATGCGATGAGTTGACTCAATGGAAAAGACTCTGATGGTGGGAGCGATTGGGGGCGGGAGGAGAAGGGGACGACAGAGAATGAGATGGCTGGATGGCATCACCAACTCGATGGACATGAGTTTGAGTGAACTCTGGGAGCTGGTGATCGACAGGGAGGCCTGGCATGCTGTGATTAATGGGGTCGCAAAGAGTCAGACACGACTGAGAGACTGAACTGAACTGAACCCTGTAGGAGAATTTCAAAAAGTTTCATGTGCTCTCACACATTTTGATGGTGATGTCTAAAAGTTCTAATTATATATTAAAATAGTTTTAAAGAATGCAATTTACAGCGCAAGTGAATATTGACATTTTAAAGTGAAATCATCCTTTAAATGTATCAGTGGAATATAAATATCATGGTGATTTGATGACCCATCATCATTTTAAAAATACATGAATAAACTCATTTTTATTTTTTTAATTTATTTATTTTAATTGGAGACTAATTACCTTACATTATTGTATTGGTTGTATTGTATATGCATATGGTATGGGCAGGCTACACCAGTGACTCAGTGGTAAGGATTTCACCTGCAATGCAGGGGACTCAGGAGATGTGGGTTCAATCCCTGGGTCAGGAAGATCCCCTGGAGGAGGGCATGGCAACCCACTCTAGTATTCTTGCCTGGAGAATCCCATGGCCAGAGGAGCCTGGCAGGCCACAGTTCATGGGGTTGCAGAGTCAGACATGACTGTAGTGGCTTAGTACACACATATGTATATATATGGTATATATATATGTGTGTGTAAATATTTATGTACACACAGAATTTAATTCACACATGTGTGCAGTATATATGTGTTCTATTTATCTTGCACATATATAGTACATATGTTTTTAATTTTTCAGTGATTTTTATAATTATTACACTCTAGGTATTAAATTCTTCTATCATAACAATCACTTATTCACATAATTGATCAAAAAAGCACAAATACAGTAAAAAGTTTGATAAGTAATTGTTAAATGTAGAAATAAATTTTTATCAGAAGTGCATTTGGTAATATAAACACAAAAGATTTTTTTTTGGATTATTCTAGTTCTTTGCAACCAATATAGGACATTCAAATATTCTAGCTAATAGATCCATTAGCTAGCAACATGATTAAGGCAGCCCTTAAATATTCTTGAAAGCAAAACACTTGACTTACAAAAGCATTTATTACCTAGTTTACTATTAATTTGCTGTTTTTAAGTACAATAGTGTGTTTTTCAAGCTATATCAATTGCGTATAAGTGATAGATTTAATTCATTTGAGACACCAGTTTTGACTTGGTATATCTTAAAAAGACTGAGTATAATGGTTGGATGGCATCACTGACTCGATGGATATGAGTTTGAGCAAGCTCTGGGAGTTGGTGATTGACAAGGAAGCCTGGTGTGCTGCAGTCCATGGGGTCACAGAGAGTCAGACATGACTGAGCAACTGAACTGAACTGATACATGCACATAATCATTGGTGCTACAGATTTAGGTCATTTACTTTGTGCAAAATGTTTACTCTATACACCAAAGCCATATTCTGTTGTTAAAAGATCTATCAAATCAGACTCAATTTCTGTCAGAAAAGGTTTAACTTTATTTTTTAACTCAAGGAGATGTGTTAACATGCTTTCTCTGAGGCAGAAATCTCACTTCTGAGGCAGGTTGTGTGGTCGTGGGTTGTTGTCTGGGTGATGCCATGATGCAGTGTACTCCTCCCAGTTCAGTGTTTCTCTTTACTGTCCTCTTTCCTTTGCTCCCACTGGAAGCCCCTCAGGAATGGTGTGCTCTTTGAGAATCACCAAGAGATGGAGGAGGTGAGTATGAAGTGAAAATTGCCATCACTCCCTTATGTATCCAAACTCAAAATATCACCACACAAACCCAACACACCAAGTTTCTAAGGCAGCTCTGCCCTTAACAGAAATACATGGGAATACAAAGACGTTATACGTTTTCTTTTTGTTACTTCTCTGAATTTTCTAAATTTTCAAAAATGACCATTGTACATTTATTATGAGAAATCCAGAAATCAAAGAGAATGGCTTTCAACCTTTAAATATGACACATTAATGTTGGAATAAAAGCTGAGTTATTCAGCACTGCACCAATCAGAAATCTCTAAAAACACCTATTATTGACATCTTCAGATTGAAATTCTCAGTTTTCTGTCTAGCTACAGCACAGAATCCCCTCAGGTTAGAGCAGATCAATGCCAATGTTGAATTTCAGTGTGGTTTGTTGAATACTCTTTATAAATGAACTTCCAATTAAAATGGATGATTCAAGTTTTCCCAGCACCACTTATTGAAGAGACTGTCTTTTTGCCATTGCATAGTCTTGCCTCCTTTGTCATAGATTAGGTGACCATAGGTGTGTGGGTTTATCTCTGGACTTTCTATCTTCTTCCATTGATCTATAGTTCTGTTTTTGTGCGAATACCATACTGTTTTGATTACTGCACTGTTGATGGTAATGTAAATTGTTACTCCACTAGAGAGAATAGTATGGAGGTTCCTTAAAAAACCAAAAATAAAACTACCATATGGTCCAACAATCCTGGGCGTACATTTGAGAAAACCATAATTTGAAAAGATACATGCACCTCAATGTTCACTGCAGCACCATTTATGACACCCATGACATGGAAGCAATCTAAATGTCCATCAACAGAGGAAAGGATAAAGAAGATATGGTACATATATACAATGGAGTATTATTCAGCCATTAAAAAAGAATGAAATAGTGCCATTTGCAGCAATATGGATGGACCTAGATATTGTCATACTGTGGGAAGTAGATCAGATAAAGACAAATATCACATGATATCCCTTATATATCGAATATGACAAAGAGTACAAAATAGTCAGATTTAGAAAACAAACCTATTGTTATCAGGGGTTTGAGGTGGGGAGGGATTAATTGGGAGAACGGGACTGACATATCCATACTACTGTATGGAAAACAGATAACTTATAAGGATCTGCTGTATGGCACAGGGAACTCTACTCAATATTCTGCAATGACCTATATGGGAAAGAAAGCTAAAAAAGAGTGGATATGTGTACAACTGTTTTGGGTTTCCCAGGTAGTGCTAGTGGTAAAGAATCTGCCTGCAATTCAGGGGACCCAGCATTGATCCCTGAGTCAGGAAGATTCCCCTGGAAGGAATGGTAACCCACTCCAGTATTCTTGCTTAGAGACGCCCATGGACAGAGGAGCATGGTGGGCTACAGGCCATACATCAGAAAGAGTCTGGCATGACTAAAATGACTTAAATGAAGTGAAGTGAAAGTGGTTCAGTCATGTCTGACACTTTGCAACCCCATGGACTGTGGCCTGCCAGGCTCCTCTGTCCGTGGAATTCTCCAGGCAAGTATACTGGAGTGGGTAACCATTCCCTTCTCCAGGGGAACCTCCCAACCCAGGGGTCAAATGACTCAGCATGCACGCAAAACTGTTTTCTTTTACTGTACACCTGAACATAGCAGAACATTGTAAATGAACTATATTCCAATAAAATTTTTTAAAAAGATAAAATGAACACAGAATTTCAGACTTCAATCATGTATACTCTGGAGGATGGAAATGATTGATAGATGCACAGTGGCAGAGAAAAAAAAAAGTTGTATCAAACAAGAAAGTATTAGAACCAGTGGGAGATGACACTTATGAAAATATATACAGAAAACTTAGAAATGATAAAATTACTAATCAGTCTTCAGTAAACTCAGCAGGCAATAAATTGCAAAGCTGCTAATGAATTATTAAACTGGAACATAGCCCTGGATTAAGATAAAAAGGAGCTTGAAAATGGCATCTTCCAAATGATATGAAGCAAATGTGACAATCAGCAACTTTGAAAATGTTGTGAGGATGTAAGGGGGTGCTATTTGCTTCACATGTTTTTCTATCAATTAGGCATTTTCCAAGTAAACCTAAAGAGGTTCCTAATTAAGCTCCTTGTGCAGCTGTCAGAAGACTTTTTTCTTTATTTAGTACCAAGTTCAGAGCCTGTGATAAAAATCCATGATTACAAATATCTGTGAAAGAACAAATAAAGATGCGCCCAAGATTATGAGACCATTCAGGGAGCTCCTGAGAAGACTTGTCTATAACACTGCAAATGACTGGAGTTGGAATTTTCCAAGAACTCCTTCTCCTCCCTTTATTTCCATATAGACATGTATCTATTGGCACATGATGTTATTGTAAATGTGAAATTACTTGAGCACCAAGAAGGCTTATTATCCACTAATGAAGGAGAGAACAAAAAACCTGGAATGGAGAGGTTGTGAGAAACCATCCATCAACTCAAAATCTCAGGGCTGATTTTGGGAGATCTCACTATTGAGAGTCAGACTGTGTAAAGAGAGAAAAATTAGAATTTCTTCCTGAATAGATCAAGAGCCATTGTGCTGGAATCAATCTAAACAGCTCTCCTTTACTTTCTGGGTAAGAAAAAGTGACCAGCAGGAAGGTGCACCCTCTGAGAGGATGAAAGCAGGACAGACGGAAGGAAGACAGGAGGTCACGGGAACCTACAGAGAAAGCTGGGGCGGGGGCAGAAGGTTTGTTTTGGAAATGCTTGGCTAAGTTTTGGTTGGTAAAAACCCCTGATAAGTTGAGGGACAATCTGGGAACATCTGGAGTGGTGGCCCTCTGCTCACTTATTCTACCTTTGGTCATATGTCACCAGGAGAGGACTCTTGACAGTCCCTTGGACAGCAAGGAGATGAGACCAGACAATCCTAAAGGAAATCAATCCTGAATACTCATTGGAAGGACTGATACTGAAGCTGAAGCTCCAATACATTGGCCACCTGATGTGAAGGGTCGACTCATTGGAAAAGACCCTGATACTTTGAAAGATTGAGGGAAGGAAGGCGGGGGGCAGAGTATAAGATGGTTTAATGAGACCACCGACTCAATGGACATGAGTTTGAGCAAGCTCTGGGAGATGCTGAAGGACAGGGAAACTTGGTGTGCTGTAGTCCCTGGGGTCGCAAAGAATTGGACATGACTGAGTGACTGAACAACAACAACACCAGGCAAAGGAGCAGAATCAGAGGTTGTAGAAGGCACACAGATCAAAGATTGTAGCTGATTTTCTACAGCCTAAGGCAAGATGGCAGGAAATCCAGGAAGTCTCATGGCGGCAGCTGTGATCAGGGTCCTGGTGAACAGTCAGAGGCCTGGGGTCAGGCTCAGGAGAACACTGAGGTGAAATGGCAGAGTCCACCCTCAACCAGGAGTGGTGGTTGGTGGGCAGACACCTGTGGATCGGGGAGAGGGCCTGTGGGGCCCCAGAGAACACAGAGGCTGGTGTCCAGAGAGCACTGTGATGAGGCACCTTGGCCAGAGACAGCAGTGCCCAGAGGCAGCACAGAGAAGAGGACCTTTGGCCACAAATGTGAAGATGACTGCTTGTTTAGGGGAATCAGATGACATTTTTGGGGAAGTAAAGTGGGAGTGTGGAAGGTGCCATAGGTGACTGAGCTTTGACCCCAAAGAGACTTTGGGGTCTCTTTGAAGTTCCTCTGAAGAAGACTGACTTATTTTCAATAGGCAAGACCCATTTGGCACTCTGTGTCCCTCTGCCAGAGCCTTCACCACAGCACAGTGAGCTTGATTACAGAACACTGAGAACTGGGTTTTAGTTTCATTTAACCAAGAATGGAAACTCCTTCTCTTATGTAAAATTCCAGAGGTGTGTGAACAAGGCTGCTCCATGAAGCCATGTTGTATTATTTCTATGATGTCACATTTTCCTCCTGGTCCAAGATGGTAGCTGGCTACTCTTTCTCTCTTTTATATTTTAACACTGACCTACATGCCCACATGGATTAAATAAGTAATTTTTAGAGATTCCTACCACTTCTGGTTTGTCCATGGTGTTGAGATTAAATGTCACTGCTATTTGTCTCTATGGTAGTCCTGTTATTTTATTTAATTTATAATTCCCTTAAGATAAAAATTGATCCCTGGGTTGGGAAGATCCTCTGGAGAATGGAATGACTACCCACTCCAGTATTCTTGCCTGTAACACACATTTAAATGTCATTTGTATAATGGATAACAATAGGATATGATGCTATTATTTACTGTGGTCTCTAACTTATCATCACGGGTGATTAGCTCTTGGTTATCTCTCAATCCAGCCTCTTCTCTCCATCTTTCCCTTCTAATTCAAATCACCACCTGTCTTAACAGGACTATGGAACAGCTCCTTATCAGAGCTTTCTGACTCAAATCCGCCTCTTCTCCACCCTGTTCTTCCCTGGGAAACCTCTTCCTCTGCCTATGCCTCCCATTGCTCCTCAGGTCACCTCACAGGAGAGAAGTTACTGTACATAGTACTGCTGTGTACTGCTACCTAGGGCGTGGGCAGGGAACTCTCACTCCCCTGATGCTTGACGGAGAAAGCCTTTGGGAACTGATTGACTATCAGAATTTTCCTTTAGTGCTAACATCCGTGCATGTGGGCTCAAAAGTGTTCAAGACACAACAAAAACTGCTGGAGCTTATTTCTAGGAATGGTCCCATGTTGGCTGAATGAGATTGATTTAGTCTTTGAAGGGGGTCTTTTGACTCTTTCCTGAAGCTTCAAAGACCATGTTTAGAACACTAAGCCTCTTCTTCTTGGTAGCTTCCCAGGGATGCATCTCCCCTTGCTGTCAGAGAAGTGACTTTTGGAGGTGATAGACCCGAGAGAGAGAGAGAGAAGGAGGTCTCTTACCCGCTGGGGTGAAAAGCTGCTGAAGTCTGCCTTGATCTTAGGCAAGGAGATGGGGTGAGTGTGGGGAGGCCACATAGATTGCTGAGCAAAAATTTTGCAGTGGAATGATGGATTCCTTAGTCCAGGCATATTTGTCTCTCCCCCTTGCCTTGGCTTACTCTCAGTTAGAATTGGAAGGCCAAGAGTTTAGAAATCAGGATTTTAATTCAAAATCTGTGGCAAAAGAATCTTTCTATGAACTATTCATAAAATTTTCTTTTCTGAAAGGAATAATAGTTATAATTAATAATCCTTCCTGATTTACTTCTAGGGGAACCCTGGGACTTTTAGGAATATGGGTCTGTTTCATTGTGGGAATATCATCTTTGACACAGCTATCAAAGGAATATACATAGAATTTATCTGTGTGCTACTGGAAAATGCAATGCAAAGTTCTATTTTGAAAGAGACTAGACTTCTGCTGTCTCACTGTAATTTGAGCATCACTGTATCAGGATCCAATTGCCCCTTCTTTACCTGTATTACCTGATTCCCATCCAGCTCCCATTCCTTTATGTTGGCAACATATACTCAAATAGGTGTAAGGTTAATAATTTTTACATATGAGCCATTGCATTATTTTTTTTTTGCATCCATTATTCTGGCCTAAATGAATTGTGAATGATCAAAGGTCACGAGATTGAACTTATTTGTTGTTGGGAAATTTGAACCTATTATCCAGTCCTAGGTGAGCCTGTGCAACTTGCTAACCTTTGTTCTGTTCTCATTTTATATGAAATTATTTTCTGGGCAAGGATAATAATTTATCTCTCCTCTTAATTGGGAAATATATAAATTCATGACAGAGTTGTGCTAACATGTTTTTCTTCTACATGAGAAATAGCACTTTTTGAAAATATTTTATTGTAGAGATTTAGGTATGATTTACATGTAGAGTCAGAACCAGTAAACTGGGTTTAAAGAGAAATAGAGGCCACAGGACTGTAAATATAGAGAACTCTTGATGTAAATGTGCCTGAATAACACCTCTTTGCATAGTAATTATGGGTGTCTAGATGCATATATTGGAGAAGGCAATGGCAACCCACTCCAGTACTCTTGCCTGGAAAATCCCATGGATAGAGGAGTCTGGTAGGCTGTAGTCCATGGGGTCGCGAAGAGCCGGACACGACTGAGCGACTTCACTTTCACTTTCCACTTTCATGCATTGGAGAAGGAACTGGCAACCCACTCCAGTGTTCTTGCCTGGAGAATCCCAGGGAAGGGGGAGCCTGGTGGGCTGCCGTCTATGGGGTCACACAGAGTCGGAGACGACTGAAACGACTTAGCAGTAGCAGCAGACACATATATAAATATAGGGCCTTGTTCTTACCTGTTATGTTTTTATACTGCACTTGGTACTAAAGTCCCTCAAGCCTACTTCTGTCACTACATTGAGTCACTTTGGGTCAAGTGTGTTAACTATCCCAGAAAATTTACTGGGACATCAGCTATGTGAAGACATGAACTGTCTTCATAGACCATTCCACCGGAGGCTGTAGAAATATCCCAGTGAGTTTCCAATTAAATAGTCTAAGAAAGCTGTCTAATAGGTCTTTCTGCAATGATAGGAAAGTTCTACCTATGTCCAGTATCCAAAATGAGAACTAGCACTTGAAATATGGCTAGTTTAAGGACCTGAATTTTTTATTTTATTTAACTTTGAGTTTAAGTAACCATATATAGTTGGTGATTACCGTACTGAATGGTGCAGCTCTCGAAGCTGTCTTTCTCCCCCATTTTATTGAGAAATAATTGACATACATCACTGCATAAGTTTAAGGCATATAGCATGATGGTTTGATTTATACATATTGTGCAATGACAGTTCAGCTAACCTCCATCACTTCATATAGATACAATAAAAAGACAGGAAAGAAGAAAGTATCCTTGTGATTAGAACTCTTAGGATTACCTCTCTTAACTACTTTTCTGTATATCATATCGCCGTTTCCATTATAAGAAGCCTGTTGTATGCTATATTCTTTGTGCTGATTTATCTTATACGTAGAAGTTTATACCTTTTGACCATCTTCCTCCAGTTCCTGCTCCCGCCACTCTCCACCTCTGACAACTACACACCTTATCTCTTTGTCTCTGAGGTGTTTTGTTCTGTTCTGTTTTTAAGATTCCAGGTGTAAGTAAGATCATGCAGTATTTGTCTCTTTTTGTCTGACTTACAATGCTCTCAAGGTTTGTCCACTTTTGACGCCTTTTATTTCATTACTTGCCTGATCACCCTAGATAGAACTTCCAGTATTATATTGAGTAGGAGTGTTGAGAGTGAGCATCCTTGTCTTGTTCCTGATATTAGAGGAGAAATTTTCAATCTTTCACCATTGAGTATGATGCTGTGGGATTGTCATACATCACCTTTACTATGCTGGGATGTGTTCTTTCTATCCCTAATTTGTTAAGGGTTTTCATCATGATGAATAATGAATTTTGTCAAATGCTTTTTCTGTATATTGTGATGATCATAGATTCATTTCTTTCATTTAGTAATGTGATGTATCATATTCATTGATTTATGTTGAACCATTTTTGGATCCCAATGATAAATCCCACTTGATGATGATGAATAATCCTTTTAACATACTGCTGTATTTGGTTTGCTAGTGTTTTATTAAGAATCTTTGCACCTATAATCATCACAGATATTGGCCTGTAACATTCTTTTCCAGTAGTTTCCTTTTCTGACTGTGTTATAAGCATAATGCTGGCCTTTTAAAATGAGTTTGGGATAATTTATTTTTTAAAATTTATTCAAAGAGTTTGGGAAGGATTAGTGTTAATTCTTCTTTAAACATGTGCTAAAATTCGCCAGAAGAGCCTGCGCTTTTCTCTGTTGGGAGGTGTTTTGTTTTTGTCTTTGCTTTTCTGTTCTTGTTTGTTTTTTAACTTTTTCAGCCTTCTTTCTAGTAATTGGTCTATTCAGATTTCCTATTTCTTCTTGTTTCAGGCTTGGTAAATTGTATTTTTGTAAGAATTTTTCTGCTACTTCTAGCTTGTCTAGTTTGTTAGTATATATTGTTCATTGTATCCCCCATGATCCTGTGAATCTCTGTGGTAAGAGTTGTAATATATCTTTTTTTTAAATTTACAATTTTGTTGGTTTTGTCACTTCTCTTTTTCCCTTGATTAGTTAAAGGCTTGTCAATTTTATTATTTTAAAGAGCAAACTCTTAGTTTAATCATTTCTGTTACTTTATTTTTTAATGAAATAACTTTTTAGGTATTATCTTTTTTTTTTTTTGTTATGCTGGGTCTTAGTAATGGCATGTGGGATCATTAATTTGCATTGTGGCATGGGAGATCTTTAACTGTGACATGCAGGTTTCTATCATTCTCATGTTCTCTATTTTATTTATTTCTGCTCTAATTTTTATTTCCTTTTTCTCCTGATTTGGGTTCAGTTTTTCTTCTTTTTCTAGTTCCTTAAGGCATAGAGCTAGGTTATTTATCTGGGATCTTTCTTGCTGCTTAATGTAGACATTTATTTCCCTCTTAGAAACTACTTTTCCTGCATCCCATAAGTTCTGGTATGTTGTGTTTTCATTTTCATTTGTCTAAAAAAACTTTTAAATTCCCCCTTTAATTTCTTTGATTCATTGGTTGTTTAGGAGAGTGTTAATTTCCATGTGTTCATTAATTTTCCAGTGTTCCTCTTGTTACTGATTTCTAGTTTCATGCCATTGTTGTCAGAAAATTTACTAGGTATTATTTCAATCTTCTTGAATTTTTTAAGAGTTACACTCAATTTATAGTTATTATGAAATATTCAGTATATTCTTCATGTTGTATAAATATCCTTGTATCTTATTTTAAGCCTAACAGTTTGAGCCTCTTACTTCTCTGCCCCATCATGCTGCTTTCCCTCTCCCTTTCTCCACTGGATACCAATGGTTTGTTTTCTGTATCTGTGAGTCTGCTTCTTTTTAAAGTTGTATTCACTAGTTTGTGTTATTTTTTAGATTCCATATATATGTGATATCATACAGTATTTGTCTTTCTCTGTTTGACTTTTTTCACTAGCATCATGCCCTCCAAATCCATCATGTTTCTGAAAATGGCAAAATTTTATTCTTTTTTTATGACTGATATTCCATTGTGTGTATATTCCACTTTTTGTTTATCCATTTTTCCTTTGGTGAACACTTAGGTTGTTTCTATGTCTTTGCATTTGTAAATAATGTTGCAATTGACATTGGGGTGCTGATTTTTTTTTTTTTTTACTTAAAAAAAACCTTATCTTAAAACGGAGTAACTTTGGTTTTACGAGCAGCAAGCAAAGTACAGAAGCAAAAAATGCATTACAGGAGCATTAAGTTCTACATTAGGTCACAACGTCTAATCTGAAATCACACCCATTATATCATTTTTCAGGATATCTGGGAAATAGTTATTTCCCAGGATGTCTGAACCATAGCTACTCTATTTTGACTTTTCATTGTAAAAAAAAAAAATTTTTTTTTTTAATAGCCAAAGCAGATTTCACCATTAATGACGTCAGTGTTTTTGTAGGTATGAGAAGATGCAAGAATTGGAACTCATAAAACCTTTTTCTGAAAAGATCTAACTATCTGAAGTCCTGTTCTGCCAGTTGTTTTTTTTTTTTTTTTCCAGAGCACAGAGTGCCTCATTCTTGATTTTCACCCTGAACTTCTTTCAGGGGGTGTTGAAGGTCAGCAGCTTGCAATGGTCATGGTGTAATCTTTGTAGAGGCAGCTGGCAAGTACCAACTTCCAGTCAGCAGGGTCCCTTCATAGCCACATATCTGACCATGTGACACCATTTCACAGCCATTGTGTCCCGCAGTGCTGGGAAGGCTCATTCCCAGGTCTAGGGAAGTGATGGGCCCCTCAGTGTGCTAAAATTGGACCAGGCCTTGCAAGTAGCAACGGTCTCTGGACCACTGTCTTACTAGCCTCCTAGTCCAGGAAAATATTTCCTCTTGTTGCTTTTTCCCATACCCAGAGTCACATTATTACAACTATTGATCTCATATGGAACTGTCAGTTCAGCATTATATCACAGGCTCAGTGAAACAAGTGACATAGAAAATAATATAGCCATATTTTATTGAGCTTATCTGAGTCTGAGCTTCTGAGTTTTTTTGGCTATATCTCCAAGAACAGAATTGCTGGATCGTATGATGTCTATTTTTAGGTTTGTGTTTTTTGAGAAATCTCCATACTGTTTTCCATAGTGGCTTCACTCATTTTCATTCCCATCAGCAGTGTGTGATTTCCTTTTATCCACATCCTTTCCAATGTATGTGATCTGTGGTCTTTTTATGACAGCACTTCTGACAGGTATGAGGTGATATCATATTTAGTTTTGCATTTCCCTGTTCATTAACAATGTTCAGCATCTTTTCATGTGCCTGTTGACCATCTGCATTTCCTCTTTGGAAAAATGTCTATTCATTCAAATGTCTATTGTACCCATCTTTTCATTGAATTTTTTTAATGTTGAGTTGTTGGAGCTGTTTGTATGTTAGATATTAAACCCTTATCAGTCATATCATTTGCAAATATTTCCTCCAATTCAGTAGGAGAGACAACTCTTTGTCAGTGGTTTTCTTTGCTTTGCCAAAGGTTTTATGTTTAATTAGGTACCATTTGTTTATTTTTGCTCTTATTTCCTTTGCTTTAGGAGATAGATCAAAAAAATATTGCTATGATTTATGTCAAAGAGTGTTCTGCCTCTGTTTTATACTTAGGTCTTAAATCCATTTTGGCTTTATTTTTGTGTATGGTGTGAGAATGTCCTAATACCATTCTTTTACATGTAGCTCTCCAGTTTTCCCAGCACCACTTACTGAATAGACTGTCTCATTCTTTGTCATAGATTAATTGACCATAAGTGAGTGGTTTATTTCTGGGCTTTTTATCCTGTTACATTGATCTATGTGTCTGTTTTTATGCCAGTACCATCCTATTTTGATTACTGTAGCTTTATAGTGAAGTCTGAAGTCAGAGAGCCTGATTTCTCCAGTTCTGTTTTCTTTTCCAGACTTTTTCTTTCTTTTTTTTTTGACTATTCAGGGTCTTTTATGTTTCCATACAACATTTAAAATTATTTGTACTAGTTCTGTGAAAAATACCATTGGTATTTGACAGGGGTTGCAGTGAATCTATAGATTGACTTGGGTAATATGGTCATTTGAACAATATTAACTCTTCTAATCCAAGAATACAATTTATCTTTTCATCTATTTGCACTGTCTTCAATTTCTTTAATCAGTGTCTAATAGTTTTCCAAGTACAGGTCTTTCACCTCCTTCAGTTCAGTTCAGTTCAGTTCAGTCACTCAGTCGTGTCCGACTCTCCGCGACCCCATGAATCACAGCACGCCAGGCCTCCCTGTCCATCACCAACTCCCGGAGTACACTCAAACTCATGTCCACAGAGTCGGTGATGCCATCCAGCCATCTCATTCTCCGTGTTCCCCTTCTCCTCCTGCCCCCAACCTTTCCCAGCATCAGAGTCTTTTCTAGTGAGTCAACTCCTTAGGTAGATTTATTTCTAGTTATTTGAATTATGTAAATTTTGAAATGAAAATAATCTTTATTTTTTAAAAATATACTTTAAACTTTAACCTATTTTAAACTTAAAATTGAAGGTAAAGCTTTCTCAATTGGAATACTTTTCTGATTTGTAAGAATAAATTTCTATCCAGTTAACCTTTAATAAAAGTAAAGTTTCCTAGGAATGGTCTTTTTGTAAGTTGAGCAGACTGGAAACCAAGATAAACAGGGGTAGGCTATTTGTATATCTAGCTTTTTCATGACTGCTGATTTCTGATATGTTTTCCACTTGAAAATCTAAATTTATTTTCACTTTAAAAGTTCACAGCTCAGCAGGAACACTAAACTTATTTACACCAAAATTATATATGAAATATGAAATTCAAAAATGATACAGAGTAGGGCCTGACCTAAGGTAACACTTTAAACTTGGCCCAAACAAGGAGGAAAGAGGAAGGAAACTTGAAAATTATTTGTGTAAATATTGATAGTTTTTATGGCTGGTAGGAAGGAAAAAAGAAGGTTAATCTATCTTCTGTTTATACTTGAAATTATTTATCTTTTTATCTCTACAAATTCCTCCATTGAATGAGAGATTTGTGTGAGAAAGAAGAAACAAGAAAAGAGACTTAAAAGAATGAAATTCATTAACCTTTTTCTCCTTAGAGTAAAATTTTCCAGTAATTTTTGCTCAGATTCTTATTCTCTAGTCAATTCAGTTCAGTTCAGTTCAGTTCAGTTGCTCAGTAGTGTCCAACTCTCCGCAACCCCATGAATCACAGCACGCCAGGCCTCCCTGTCCATCACCAACTCTCAGAATTCACTCAAACTCATGTCCACAGAGTCGATGATACCATCCAGCCATCTCATTCTCTGTCGTCCCCTTCTCCTCCTGCTCCCAACCATTCCCAGCATCAGAGAGTCTTTTCCAGTGAGTCAACTCATCGCATGAGGTGGCCAAAGTATTGCAGTTTCAGCTTTAGCATCAGTCCTTCCAATGAACACCCAGGATTGATCTCCTTTAGAATGGACTGGTTGGATCTCCTTGCAGTAGTACACACTATTTAAGGCTTTTAATGTAATGTTTGATACTTTAGAAAGTATGGATATATTATTTAATTATCCCATTGTTTTTACTGAATTGTCCTCTAATATTAATTTTATTTCTGATGTTAGTAAGTTTATATTTATGTTCACAACAATTTAAGCTACAAACTTGTCTAAGGCAAGTATATTTTGCTATTTCCTCCCCAAATGAAAGAGTGCTTGATTATTTCTTGGTAGCTAAATAGGCAAGAATTTAAAACAGGACCTTCCTCTCCCATTGCTGCAAATTGAATGAAATACATTGAAAATAAATTTTCTTCTTGAAAATATATTTGCTCTGAGGCATTCAAGGCTTTTCGCTAATAGTGTGTGTGCTCAGTTGCTCAGTCGTGTCCAACTCTTTGTTACCCAATGGACTGTAGCCTTCCAAGCTTCTCTGTCCATAGGATTTCCCAGGCAAGAATACTAGAGAGTGTTTCCATTTCCTCTTCCAGTGGATCTTCCAGACCTGGGGATCGAACCTGCATCTCTTGTGACTCCTGTCTTGGCAGGCAGATTTTTTTAACCACTGTGCCACTTGGGGCACAAATAGTAATAAACCCAATTATTACTTGCCCTCTAGCAAATAGTAATAAACCCAATTTTAATTAAACATAAGTGGATTCACATTAAAAAAGGAAAAAGACACCCACATTTGATGGAGAGTTTTCCTGCCTCCGTTGATTTGATCAGACATAAGACGTGTTACATTTTATTTCCTATAACTTTCAATACCTTTTAAGTCTTCTCCTTTACTTTATATTAGTGGGGATTCTTACAGGTTCAGTGACAAAAAGAGGAGTGCTCAGCACCACATGAATAGTAAAGTGACAGGAGTTCTCAACTCTACTCTTAAAATAACCATTGGGGATTTAGAACCTCACTAAGTGTCTGAGGATTTGGCAGTGGTGAAATTTGTTATGTCAATACTCTGTTTAAACCTAAATGACAGCAGAAGTTTGCTGGGAACATACGTTAAATTCTGCATTTAGTCTATTTGTACAATTGTCAGAAGCTCTTCAATTTCTTTAAATTTTCTTAGTCTTTCACAAAAGTGAGGTAGATAAGAGAAAATAGTCAACACAGAAAAGATTTTGTGGCTTTTTCTGACATTTTAGGGAAGATAAAATATAAAGAGAAAATAGAAACATAATGTCATTCCCACTTACAGTGGAAAGTTATCTCCATATATTTTATTAACCAATCTTATTCCCTTAAAACAATGCTCTCTTGCCAAGAAATTCTGTTAATAGTGGAGGTTAGAGGTTATATCAAATATATAGTTGTTGTAGTCTACTCTGACACAAATGTCCTTGGAAAGATACCACAGATGATAAAATTCTGTTTTGTGAAATATAGAGCAGTGTATGGTTAAATTTAGCCTTATTCAGACCTTTCTTGAGCTTGATAAATCAGCAAATCAAGTTCTTATTTAGTCTCAGAGTTTTCATCAAGAAACCAAGTGTCTGTCACACACAAGCTGCATGGGTGAAGTACCTTTCTGTCTAGTGAAACTGTTTCCTCTTTGGGCAAGAGTTTTTGCCTTCCTTGGAGAAATGGAGAGCAACATAGACACACAAATGTATGCTTCTATATTTTGACTAATTTTATATTGTAAATAACATTATGGAATTTTGACATACAAAAAGTCAGAAAAGCAAAATAGAAAAAGAATGCCCACATACATTGCATGCAGCAATGATGAAAATATTACCAAAAGATTAAAGATACTTTTATCACCTTCTCTGATCTCATCTGCCTTCCTTCTCTATTCCTATTTTATATTCCAGTGTCTTTAGACTATTTTTACATATGTATGTATGAAGAGCTCCAATTAAACCTCCATAACTGAAGCCTTTCTCTTTGTTGTACATGTTTCTTGTATGTTGGTCTACTTATTATTTTTGCTGGAGTGTTGTATCATGCTTTTTATATAAAATATTTAGAAGATAAAGAAAAATATATCTTTTGCCATAACTCTAATATTCTTCAGCTTTAATCTATCTTTTGCTGTAATTAATTCATTCTGCTGCTTAAATTCCATTGACTTTTTCTCTGTTTGGACCAGTTTTCTCATGTTTGTATCATTAGTTTTTGTAAAAAAAATTTTTTTTATGGAGCTTCTAGTTTACTTACATTTTAACAAAGGAGCTCCTGACTTATGTCAGGTGGCCATTTTCAATCAACTGCTGTTATTTTGCATTCTTTGTTCCCCATAAGACCTCTCTCTTTGGCTCTTCCTCAAGGTGGACAGAATATTCTTAGTGACTACCCTTCTATACTGGACACATTCTTCCCATTTCTTCTTTTGTGCTTCACTTCTTCAAGATCTTCAAAAAATTTCCTAAACAAACTTGTGTCTTTGTTATGTTGTTATGCATGTATCATTCTGTGTGTTTTGTCTTTGTTATCTGCTTGTTATGGATTTATATCTTTCATCCTTACCCCTCTTTTCCTTTTTCTTTGTATCTTTCTTTCTTCCCTATATTTTAATGGTAGTTCAGGAGGAAGGGATAAAAGCATATGTTCATTTGCAATCTTGGTCCAGGAAACTTTTAAAATTTTGGAGGAAAAACTTTAGACTTACAGCAAATTTATAAAAATTCCCAAATGCCCTTTACTTCAATTCAGTTCAGTCCAGTTCAGTCTCTCCCTCAAATGTTAGCATTTTACCACATTAATATTACTTTTTTCCCTGAGGTTTTGAAAGTTTCAGACAGTTCAGTTCAGTTCAGTCACTCAGTTATGTCTGACTCTTTGCGACCCCATGAACTGCAGCACACCAGGCGTCCGTGTCTATCACCCACTCCTGGAGCTTACTCAAACTCATGTCTATCAAGTCGGTCATGCCATTCAACCTCTGTCGTCCCCTTCTTCTGCCCTCAATCTTTACCAGCATCAGGGTCTTTTCTAATGAGTCAGTTCCCATTCTGATCAGTGTGAGATAATACCTCATTGTGATTTTGATTTGTGTTTCTCTAATAATGAGTGATGTTGAGCATATTTTCATGTGTTTATTAGCCATTTGTATATCTTCTTTGGAGAAATGTCTGTTTAGTTGTTTGGTCCACTTTTTGATTGGGTTGTTCGTTTTTCTGATATTGAGCTGCATGAGCTGCTTGTATATTTTGGAGATTAATCTTTTGTCAGTTTTTTTATTTGCTATTATTTTCTCCCATTCTGAAGGGTGCCTTTCACCTTGCATATAGTTTCCTTCATTGTGCAAAAACTTCTAAGTTTAAATGGGTCCCACTTGTTTATTACTGTTTTTATTTCCATTACTCTGGGAGGTGGGTCATAGAGGATCTTTCTTGATTTATATCAGAGAGTGTTTTGTTTATATTTTCCTCTAGGAGTTTTATAGTTTCTGATCTTACATTTAGATCTTTAATCCATTCGGAGTTTATTTTTGTGTATGGTTTAAGAAAGTGTTCTAGTTTCATTATTTTACAGGTGGTTGACCAGTTTTCCCAGCACCATTTGTTAAAGAGATTGTCTTTTCTCCATTGTATATTTTTGCCTCCTTTGTCAAAGATAATGTCACGAACCTCCCTCCATAGTTCATCACGCACTCTATCAGATCAAGTCCCTTAAATCTATTTCTCAGTTCCACTGTATAATCATAAGGGATTTGATTTAGGTCATATCTGAATGGTCTAGTGGTTTTCCCTACTTTCTTCAATTTCAGTCTGAATTTGGCAATAAAGAGTTCATGATCTGAGCCACAGTCAGCTCCTGGTCTTGTTTTGGCTAACTGTATACAGCTTCTCCATCTTTGGCTGCAAAGAATATAATCAATCTGATTTCGGTGTTGACCATCTGGTGATGTCCATGTGTAGAGTCTTCTCTTGTGTTGTTGGAAGAGGGTGTTTGCTATGACCAGTGCATTCTCTTGGCAAAACTCTATTAGCCTTTGCCCTGCTTCGTTCCATGCCAAATTTGCCTGTTACTCCAGGTGTTTCTTGACTTCCTACTTTTGCATTCCAGTCCCCTATAATGAAAAGGACATCTTTTTTTGGGTGTTAGTTCTAAAATGTCTTGTAGGTCTTCATAGAACTGTTCAACTTTGGCTTCTTCAGCATTACTGGCTGGGGCATAGGCTTGGATTACTGTAATATTGAACGGTTTGCCTTGGAAACGAACAGAAATCATTCTGTCATTTTTAAGATTGCATCCAAGTACTGCATTTCAGACTCTTTTGTTGACCATGATGGCTACTCCATTTCTTCTAAGGGATTCCTGCCCATAGTAATAGATATAATGGTCATCTGAGTTAAATTCACCCATTCCAGTCCATTTTAGTTCACTGATTCCTAGAATGTCTATGTTCACTCTTGTCATCTCCTGTTTGACCACTTCCAATTTGCCTTGATACATGGACCTAACATTCCAGGTTCCTATGCAATATTGCTCTTTACAGCATCGGACCTTGCTTCTATCACCAGTCACATCCACAACTGGGTATTTGTTTCACTTTGGCTCCATCCCTTCATTCTTTCTGGAGTTATTTCTCCACTGATCTCCAGTAGCCTACTGGGCACCTACCGACCTGGGGAATTCCTCATTCAGTATCATATCATTTTGCCTTTTGATACTGTTCATGGGGTTCTAAGGCAAGTATATTGAAGTGGTTTGCCATTCCCTTCTCCAGTGGACCACATTCTGTCAGACCTCTCCACCATGACCCATCCATTTTGAGTGACCCCACACAGCATGGCTTAGTTTCATTGAGTTAGACAGGGCTGTGGTCCATATGATCAGATCAACTAGTTTTTTGTGATTATGATTTCAGTGTGTCCTCCCTCTAATGCCCCTTCCCAATACCTACTGTCTTATTATTGTACAGGAGACAGGGACCAAGACCATCCCCATGGAAAAGAAATGCAAAAAATCAAAATGGCTGTCTGAGGAGGCCTTACAAATAGCTGTGAAAAGAAGAGAAGTGAAAAGTAAGGGAGAAAAGGAAAGATATAAGCATCTGAATGCAGAGTTCCAAAGAATAGCAAGGAGAGATAAGAAAGACTTCTTCAGTGGTCAATGCAAAGAAATAGAGGAAAACAACAGAATAGGAAAAACAAGAGATCTTTTCAAGAAAATTAAAGATTCCAAGGGAATATTTCATGCAAAGATGGGCTCGATAAAGGACAGAAATGGTATGGACCTGACAGAAGCAGAAGATATTAAGAAGAGGTGGCAAGAATACACAGACGAACTGTACAAAAAAGATCTTCACAACCAAGATAATCACAGTGGCATGATCACTCACCTGGAACCAGACATCTTGGAATTTGAAGTCAAGTGGGCCTTAGAGAGCATCACTATGAACAAAGCTAGTGGAGGTGACGGAATTCCAATTGAGCTATTTCAAATCCTGAAAGATGATGCTGTGATAGTGCTGCCCTCAATATGCCAGCAAGTTTGGAAAACTCAGCAGTGGCCACAGGACTGGAAAAAGTCGGTCTTCATTCCAATCCCAAAGAAAGGAAATGCCAAAGAATGCTCGAACTACCGCACAATTGCACTCATTTCACATGCTAGTAAAGTCATGCTCAAAATTCTCTAAGCCAGGCTTCAGCAATATGTGAACCGTAAACTCCCAGATGTTCAAGCAGGTTTTAGAAAAGGCAGAGGCACCAGAGATCAAATTGCCAACATCCACTGGATCATGGAGAAAGCAAGAGAGTTCCAGAAAAACATCTATTCTGCTTCATTGACTATGCCAAAGCCTTTGACTGTGTGGATCACAATAAACTGTGGAAAATTCTGAAAGAGATGGGAATGCCAGACCACCTGACCTGCCTCTTGAGAAACCTGTATGCAGGTCAGGAAGCAACTGTTAGAACTGGTCATGGAACAACAGACTGGTTCCAAATAGGAAAAGGAGTACGTCAAGGTTGTATATTGTCACCCTGCTTATTGAACTTCTATGCAGAGTACATCATGAGGAACGCTGGGCTGGAAGAAGCACAAGCTGGAATCAAGATTGCCGGGAGAAATATCAATAATCTCAGATATGCAGATGACACCACCCTTATGGCAGAAAGTGAAGAGGAACTCAAAAGCCTCTTGATGAAAGTGAAAGAGGAGAGTGAAAAGTTTGGCTTGATGCTCAACATTCAGAAAACAAAGATCATGGCATCTGGTCCCATCACTTCATGGGAAATAGATGGGGAAACAGTGGAAACCGTGTCAGACTTTATCTTTTGGGCTCCAAAATCACTGCAGATGCTGATTGCAGCCATGAAATTAAAAGACGCTTGCTCCTTGGAAGGAAAGTTATGACCAACCTGGATGGCATATTGAAAAGCAGAGACATTATTTTGCCCACCAAGGTCCATCTAGTCAAGACTATGGTTTTTCCCATGGTCATGTATGGATGTGAGAGTTGGACTGTGAAGAAAGCTGATCGCTGAAGAATTGATGCTTTTGAACTGTGGTGCTGGAGAAGACTTTTGAGAGTCCCTTGGACTGCAAGGAGATCCAACCAGTCCATTCTAAAGGAGATCAGTCCTGGGTGTTCTCTGGAAGGACTGATGCTAAAGCTGAAACTCCAATACTTTGGCCACCTCATGCGATGAGTTGACTCACTGGAAAATAGTCTGATGCTAGATGGTTTTGGGGTTGGTAGGAGACGGGGACGACAGAGAATGAGGTGGCTGCATGGCATCACCGACTCGATGGACATGAGTTTGAGTGAACTCCTGAAGTTGGTGATGGACAGGGAGGCCTGGCGTGCTGTGATTCATGGGGTTGCAAAGAGTCGGACACGACTGAGCGACTGGACTGAACTGAACTGTCAAAGATAAGGTGTCTATAGGTACATGGATTTATATCTGGGCTTTCTATTTTGTTCCATTGAGCTACATTTCTGTCTTTGGGCCAGAACCATACTCTGTTGATGACTGTTGCTTTGTAGTGTAGTCTGAAGTCAGGAAGTTTGATTCCTTCAATTCCATTCTTGTTTCTCAATATTGCTTTGGCTATTGGAGGTTTTTTTATGTTTCCATTCAAATTGTGAAATTATTTGTTCTAGTTCTGTGAAAAATACCATTGGTAGCTTGATTTGGATAGTGTTGAATCTATAGATTGCTTTGAGTAATATGCTCATTTTCACTATATTGATTTTTCCAATCCATGAATATTGTATATTTCTCCATTTGTGTCATCTTTGATTTCTTTCCTCAGCGTTTTATAGTTTTCTATATATAGATCTTTTGTTTCTTTAGGTAAATTTATTCCTAAGCATTTTATTCTTTTCATTGCAATGGTGAATGGGATTGTTTCCTTAATATCTCTCTCTCTGTTTTTTCATTGTTAGTGTCTAGGAATGCAGAGGATTTCTGTGTATTAATTTCATATCCTGCAACTTTACTATATTCATTGATTAGCTCCAGTAATTTTCTAGTGGTGTCTTTAGGGTTTTCTATGTAGTGCATCGTGCCATCTGCAAACAGTGGCAGTTTTACTTCTTCTTTTCCAACCTGGATTCCTTTTATTTCTTTTTCTTCTCTGATTGCCGTGGCTAGGATTTCAAAACTATGTTGAATAGTAGTAGTTTGAGTGGCCATCCTTGTCTTGTTCCTGGTTTTAGAGGAAATGCTTTCAATTTTTCACCATTGAGGTTAGTGTTTGCTATGGGTTTGTCATACATGGCTTTTATTATGTTGAGGTATGTTCCTTCTATGCCTGCTTTCTGGAGAGTTTTTATCATGAATGGGTGTTGAATTTTGTCAAAGATTTTCTCTGCATCTATTGAGATTTCATATGGTTTTTATTTTTCAGTTTGTTAAATGGTGTATCACATTGATTTGCAAATAATGAAGAATCCTTGCATCCCTGGGATAAAGCCCACTTGATCATGATGTATGATCTTTTTAATATGTTGGATTCTGTTTGGTAGAATTTTTTTGAGGGTTATTGCATCTATGTTCATCAGTGATATTGGCCTGTAGTTTTCTTTTTGTGGCATTTTTGTCTGGTTTTGGTGTCGGGGTGATGGTGACTTAATAGAATGCATTTGGTTTGTCTTCCTCTGCAATTTTCTGGAAGAGTTTGAGCAGGATAGGTGTCATCTCTTCTCTAAATTTTTGGTAGAATTCACCTGTGAAGTCATCTGGTCCTGGGCTTTTGTTTGTTGGAAGATTTTTGAGTACAGTTTTGATCTCTGTGTTTGTGATTGATATGTTCAGATTTTCTATTTCTTCCTGGTTCAGTTTTGGAAGGTTATGCATTTCTAAAAATTTGTCTATTTCTTCCAAGTTGTCCAATTTATTGGCTCATAGTAGAATCTTATGGGTTTTTGTATTTCTGTGTTGTCTGCTGTGATTTCTCCATTTTCATTTCTAATTTTATTGACTTGAATCTTCTCCTTTTTTTTCTTGGTGAGTCTGGCTAACAGTTTGTCTATTTTATCTTCTCAAAGAACCAGCGTTTAGTTTTGTTGATCTTTGCTATCATCTCCTTTGTTTCTTTTTCAGTTATTTCTGCTCTAATTTTTATGATTTCTTTCCTTCTACTAACTTTGGGGTTTTTCTTTCTTCTTTTTCTAGTTGTTTTATGTGTAAAGTTAGGTTGCTTATTTGATGCTTCTCTTGTTTCTTGAGGTAGTCTTGTATAGCTATGAACCTCCCTCTTACTGAATATACTGCTTTTACTGAATCCTATAGGTTTTGGGTTGCTGTATTTTCATCATCATTTGTTTCTTTGCATATTTTGATCTCCTTTTTGATTTCTTCTGTAATCTTTTGGTTATTCAGAAGTGTGTTGTTTATCCTCCATATGTTTGTGTTTTTTATAGTTTTTTCCCCCCTGTAGTTGATATTTAATCTTACTGCATTGTGATCAGCAAAAATGCTTGAAATGATTTCAGTTTTTAAAAATTTACCAAGGCTAGATTTGTGGCCCAGGATATCTGTTCTGTGGAGTCCACTTTAAAAAATGTATGTTTGTAGTCAGATAGTAAGAAAAATTATTCTTCTGTTTTGTTTATAAAAGATACTTGTTCTCCTTTGCCTCTCCACAGTAGACATATGTGTGTTGAAAACACTTTAAATCATTGATATAGATTGCTTATATTTTTCAGTAGGTTTGAAGAGAATATTAAATATGAAATAAAATAATGGGGCTATAACCCTATTTAGAAGATAAAAGATGTGAATTTCATAAAGGATTGTGTTTAAATCTATGTTTAATGATTTCCTGAGATTTTAACCACAGAGCAAATTGATGCAAAAATAGTGCTTGTCCTTTAAAAATTATAAATAGCATATGTTTTAATACTATTTTCAATTTTTCACATTTGGCATTTACTTTTGTCTGACATTTAACAATTGGAGCAACAGATAAATTGTAGCCTTCTTAATATTTTAGAAAAGGTCTATTCATCTTATTTGATATCTGTAAATGACATATTTCACTTTTAACAATGGGTCTTTGAAATCAACTAGTTTATTCAGTGGTAGATAACAAGCCTGTTTTGGAAAACACAATATCATAGGAGTTTATAAGACTCTCATTTCCCTTTGAATTAACAAAATAAGGAGTAGACAACGTCCATGGGCCTGTGAAGTCTCTCTTTCGTTTTGAGGTGTTAGGCTCAGTTTTAGTGGAGAATATGCAAAAGATCAGATAAATTCCATTGTACAGCCTTGTATGGGGAATACGGAAGGAAACATGTTTCTATTATTCTCCTGACTGAGGAAATACCAATGATCTTATTAACAGACAGTGTCTATTAGCTTCATCTCAGCTTAAAAAATCTGTACAGGCCCTCCATTGAGTTCTGGAATACATTCTGTGAAGGTTTTTCTGCTCAGGTAGCTCGTAATCTAGCAAAAAGGCAGAGAAACCCACTTAATTATAATTGAATGTGTCAAGACAGAATGAGTCTAACCAGATAGACACTTGTGATTCAAAGGACAGCATCACCAAGTTCTAGAGTCAACACATAAGTGACATTAGTGTAGGACTATAAATTTCTTTCAGATGCGGTAGCCTTTATGTAAACAGAATTACAGGCAAAGTAAAACAAAGTGAAATTTAAACCTTTAGTCACTTGCTGTTAATCAGTGATTCCCCATCTGATTTAGGATGAAATCCAAAGTTCTCCCCATGTCTTCTGAGGCAGATGTGATCTGACCCCTGGTTGTGGGTCTAGTTTCACCTTCCTCTATCTCCCTGCACTGGGCTCTGCTCACATCCACCCCCTTGTTATTTCTCAAATGTGCTGAATGCCTCCCTAAGATAGGCATTTGCATACTCCTCCTGCCTAGAATAATCTTCACCCAGATGTGCACATCACTTCTGTCTTCAGCTTATTCTTCTTCCTCAGAAGTCACCTGCTCAGAATGCCTGAGATCCTCCCCATACACAATAGCAACCCTCCCTTGCATTTTCCATGTGCCTTTCTGCACAGTACTGGTCCTAACTGATATGTATTTATATATCTGTTTATGACTGACTTTCCCACTAGAATCTTTTTCCGAAGAACAAGAACTTTTTCTACTTTACTAATAATGTCTCCCCAGCACTGGAAACAGTGTCTGTGTTTTAGTAGAAATGTCATATGTACAGAATTCAATAATTATTCAGATATACCAACTGGTCTTTCCTTCTCATGGTTAGTCACTTGGAACATAGACACAGCTCCTCAAGAGAAAGTGAGCTGGAAAGACTCAGTATATCTCCCAGGCCTTTGTTCCAGATACTGGGTACAAATTCAGCACTTCCACTGGGTGGGGATTTCACAGCCACCGTAGGTATGCACAGTTCTCAGTCTCATTAACGTCAGCATTGCGCAGAATTACCAGCAGATTCTGCTTTGTTGTGGCATAATTCCCGGTAACATATTGCAGTTAATTCTCATACAAAGTATTTTTCACTGTCTCACTGTCAAATCTTCCTATACATTTAAGCCAAAAGAAGTTCTCAAATACTAATTAAAATACAAATTGACATACATTCATAAACATGTGACAGAAGAGAATACTCAAGCCAAGAAAGTAACTTACATCAGGAGTTAAGGATTGAAAAAAAAAAAGAAAAATTGGGGGAGGGCAGGGAATAAGCACCCTAAGAAAACTGTCCAATTAAGGACAAATTGGAAATGAATAGGGTGCATATCAACTCTTTAGAATCTACACAGTGCTGGAAAACAGTCAAAGTGCATGCAGATTACTGTGCTAACATAACGAACCATTTAAAAAACTGACTACAAATGTTCAATTATTTTCTTTTCTTTTTTTTACTTTTATTTTTTTATTGGAGGCTAATTACTTTACAATATTATATTGGTTGGTTTTGCCATACATTGACATGAATCCGCCCTGGGTGTACATGTGTTCCCCTACTTGAACCCCCCTCCCACCTCCCTCCTCCCCTTATCCTCCCTCTGGCTCATCCCCGTGCACCAGACCCGAGCATCCTGTATCATGCATCGAACCTGGACTGGTGATTCATTTCACATATGATAATATACATGTTTCAATGTCATTCTCCCAAATCATCCCACCCTCATCCTCTCCCACAGAGTCCCAAAGACTGTTCTATACAACTGTGTCTCTTTTGTTGTCTCGTATACAGGGTTAAGGTTACCCTCTTTCTAAAATCCATATATATGCGTTAGTATACTATTTTGGTGTTTTTCTTTCTGGCTTATTTCACTCTGTATAATAGGCTCCAATTTCATCCACCTCATTAGAACTGATTCAAATGCATTCTTTGTGATGGCTGAAAAATACTCCATTATGTGTATATACCAAAACTTTCTTATCCATTCATCTGCAGATGGACATCTAGGTTGCTTCCATGTCCTGGCTATTATAAACAGTGCTGCAATGAACATTGGAGTACATGTGTCTCTTTCAATTCAGGTTTCCTCGTTGTGTATGCCCAGGAGTGCGATTGCTGGATCATATGGCAGTTCTATTTCCAGCTTTTTAAGGAATTTCCACACTGTTCTTCATAGTGGTTGTACTAGTTTGCATTCCCACATCAGTGTAAGAGGGTTCCCTTTTCTCCACACCCTCTCCAGCATTTATTGCATGTAGACTTTTGGATAGCAGCCATTCTGACCGGTGTGAAATGGTATCTCATTGTGGTTTTGATTTGCATTTCTCTGATTATGAGGGATGTTGAGCATTTTTTCATGTGTTTGTTAGCCATCTGTATGTCTTCTTTGGAGAAATGTCTGTTTAGTTCTTTGGCCCACTTTTTGATTAGGTCGGTTATTTTTCTGGAATTGAGCTGCAGGAGCTTCTTGTATATTTTGAAGATTGATTCTTTGTCAGTTGTTTCATTTGCTATTATTTTCTCCCATTCTGAAGGCTGTCTTTTCACCTTGCTTATAGTTTCCTTTGCTGTGCAGAGCTTTTAATTTTAATTAAGCCCAATTTATTTATTTTTGCTTTTATTTCCAATATTCTGGGAGGTGGGTCATGGAGGATCCTGCTGTGATTTATGTCGGAGAGTGTTTTGCCTTATTCTCCTCTAGGAGTTTTATAGTTTCTGGTCTTACATTTAGATCTTTAATCCATTTTGAGTTTATTTTGGTGTTAGGAAGTGTTCTAGTTTCATTCTTTTACAAATGGCTGACAAATTTTCCCAGCACCACTTGTTAAAGAGACTGTCTTTTCTCCATTTTATATTCTTGCCTCCTTTGTCAAAGATAAGGTGTCCATCAGTGCGTGGATTTACCTCTGGGCTTTCTATTTTGTTCCATTGATCTATATTTCTGTCTTTATGCCAGTACCATACTATCTTGATGACTGTGGCTTTGTAGTAGAGCCTGAAGTCCAGCAGGTTGAATCCCCCAGTTCCATTCTTCTTCCTCAATATTGCTTTGACTTTTCGAGTTTTTTTGTATTTCCATACAAATTGTGAGGTTATTTGTTCTAGTTCTGTGAAAAATATCGTTGGCAGCTTGATAGAGATTGCATTGAATGTATAAATTACTTTGGGTAATATACTAATTTTCACAAATTTATTCTTCCAATACCCAAACACGGTATATTTCTCCATCTATCAATGTCCTGTTTGATTACTTTCACCAGTGTTTTATAGTTTTCTATGTACAGGTCTTTTGTTTTTTTAGGTAGATATATTCCTAAGTATTTTATTTTTTTGTTGCAACAGTGAATGCAATAGTTTCCTTAATTTCTCTTTCTGCTTTCTTATTATTAGTGTATAGGAATGCAAGGGATTTCTGTGCGTTGATTTTCTATCCTGCAACTTTACTGTATTCATTGATTAGCTCTGGTGGTTTCCTGATAAAGTCTTTAGGGTTTTCTGTGTAGAGGATCATGTTATCCATTGAGGATAATGTTTGCTGTGGGTTTGTCATATATAGCTTTTATTATGTTGAGGTATGTTCCTTCTATTCCCACCTTCTGGAGGGTTTTTATCATAACTGGATGTTGAATTTTCTCAAAGGCTTTCTCTGCATCTATTGAGATAATCATATGATTTTTATTTTTCAGTTTGTTAATGTGGTGTATTACGTTGATTGATTTGCGGATATTGAAGAATCCTTGCATTCCTGGGATAAAGCCCACTTGGTCATGATGTATGATCTTCTTAATGTGTTGTTGGATTCTGATTGTTAGAATTTTGTGAAGCCGTCTGGACCTGGGCTTTTGTTTGTTGGAAGATTTCTGATTACAGCTTCTATTTCCATGCTTGTGATGAGTCTATTAAGATTTTCTATTTCTTCCTGGTTCAGTTTTGGCAAGGTGTACTTTTCTAGGAATTTGTCCATTTTTTCCAAGTTGTCTATTTTATTGCCATGTAATTGCTGATAGTATTCTCTAATGATCCTTTGTATTTCTGTGTTGTCAGTTGTGATCTCTCCATTTTCATTTCTAATTTTATTGATTTGGTTCTTCTCCCTTTGTTTCTTGATGAGTCTAGCTAGTGGTTTGTCAATTTTACTTACCCTCTCAAAGAACCAGCTTTTGGCTTTGTTGATTTTTACTATGGTCTCTTTTTTGTTTCTTTTGCATTTATTTCTGCCCTAATTTTTAAGATTTCTTTTCTTCTACTCACCCTGGGGTTCTTAGTTTCTTCCTTTTCTAGTTTCTTTAGGTGTAGAATTCGGTTATTTAGGTGACTTTTTTCTTTTTTCTTGAGGTATGCCTGTATTGCTATGAACCTTCCTCTCAGCACTGCTTTTACAGTGTCCCAGAGGCTTTCGGTTGTTGTGTTTTCATTCATTTCTATGCATATTTTGATTTCTCTTTTGATTTCTTCTATGATTTGTTCATTATTCAGCAGCATGTTGTTCAGCCTCCATATGTTGGCATTTTTAATAGTTTTTCTCCTGTAAATGAGATCTAATCTTACTGCATTGTGGTCAGAAAAGATGCTTGGAATGATTTCAATTTTTTTGAATTTACCAAGGCTATATTTATGGCCCAGGATGTGATCTATCCTGCAAAAGTTTCCGTGTGCGCTTGAGAAAAAGGTGAAATTCATTGTTTTGGGGTGAAATGTCCTATAGAGATCTATTAGGTCTAACAGTTCTATTGTATCATTTAAAGTTTGTGTTTCCTTGTTAATTTTCTGTTTAGTTGATATTTCCATAGGTGTAAGTGGGATATTAAAGTCTTCCACTATTATTACATTGTTGTTATTTTCCCCTTTCATACTTGTTAGTAATTGTCTTACATATTGTGGTGCTCCTATGTTGGGTGCGTAAATATTTATAATTGTTATATCTTCTTCTTGGATTGATCCTTTGATCATTATGTAGTTTCCTTCTTTGTCTCTTTTCACAGCCTTTGTTTTAAAGTCTATTTTATCTGATATGAGTAGTGCTACTCCTGCTTTATTTTGGTCTCTATTTTCATGGAATATCTTTTCCCAGCCCTTCGCTTTCAGTCTGTATGTGTCCCTCATTTTGAGCTGGGTCTCTTGTAGACAACATATATGGGGTTCTTGTTTTTGTATCCATTCAGCTAGCCTTTGTCTTTTGGTTGCAGCATTCAACCCATTTACGTTTAAGGTAATTATTGATAAGTATGATCTGTTGCCATTTTCTTTATTGTCCTGGGTTCGAGTTTATACACCCTTTCTGTGTTTCCTGTCTAGAGAAGATCCTTTAGAATTTGTTGGAGAGCTGGTTTGGTGCGGCTGAATTCTCTCATCTTTTGCTTGTCTGTAAAGCTTTTGATTTCTCCTTCATATTTCAATGAGATCCTTGCTAGGTACAGTAATCTGGGCTGAAGGTTATTTTCTTTCATCACTTTAAGTATGTCTTGCCTTTCCCTCCTGGCCTGAAGAGTGTCTGTTGAAAGATCAGCTGTTATCCTTATGGGAATCCCCTTGTGTGTTATTTGTTGCTTTTCCTTTTAAAAGGAAAAGCTTTTAATATTTGTTCTTTGTGTTTGATCTTTGTTAATTTGATTAATATGTGTTTTGGAGTATTTCGCCTTGGGTTTATCCTGTTAGGTACTCTCTGGGTTTCTTGGACTTGGGTGATTATTTCCTTCCCCATTTTAGGGAAGTTTTCAACTATTATCTCCTCAAATATTCTCTCATGGTCTTTCTTTTTGTCTTCTTCTTCTGGGACTCCTATAATTCGAATGTTTGGGCATTTAACATTGTCCCAGATGTTTCTAATATTGTCCTCATTTCTTTTAATTCGTTTTTCTTTTTTCCTCTTTTTCATTTATTTCTACAATTCTATCTTCTAGCTCGCTTATCCTGTCTTCTGCATCCTTCTACTGTTTGTTCCCTCCAGAATGTTTCTGGTCTCACCCATTGCATTATTCTTTGTATACTGACTCTTTTTTATTTCCTCTAAATCCTTATTAAACCTTTGTTGCATCGTCTCAATCCTTGCCTCCAAGTTATTTATCTGTAACTCCAGTTTGCTTTCCAGATTTTGAATCATTTTCACTATCAAAATTCAAAAATTTTTTCAGTTATATTCCCTATATCTTCCTCTTTTGTTTGTGTTGGTGGGCCTTTATCCTGTTCCTTTACTTGCTGGGTATTTCTCTGCCTCTTCATCTTGCTTATATTGCTGTACTTGGGATGGCCTTTCCGACTTCTGGCAGTTTGTGGAGTTCTCTTTATTATGTACTTCCCTTACTGTGTGTGGGGTTGTATGGGCGGCTTGTCAAGGTTCTCTGGAAGCTTGTGTCAGTGTTCTGGTGGGTGAAGCTGGATTTCTTCTCTCTGGAGTGCAATGAAGTTTCCAGTAATGAGTTATGCAATGTCAGTGGGTTTGGAGTGGCTTTTTGCAGCCTGCATATTGAAGCTCTGGGCTATTCTCCCGTGTTGCTGGAGAATTTGCATGGTATGTCTTTCTCTGAAACTTGTTGATCCTTGGGTGTTTCCTGCTTTCAGTGTATGCACGGAGGCATTTGATGAGCTCCTATCAATTAATGTTCCCTGGAACAGGAGATCTCTGGTGTTCTCAGGATTTGGACTTAAGCCTCTGCCTCTGGTTTTCCAGTCTTATTCTTGCAGTAGGCACAAGACTTCTCCATCTGTCACTTCCAAGGCAGTTCCTTCTGTTTAAGCTCTTCTGTTTGCTGGTCTCTTCAGCGTCTAATTCCCGTCCTGACACAGGGGGCGGTGGTGGACACTTTTATATGCTCACCTGTTCAATCGTGCTGTGGAGAGGGAGGAACGCTGCTAACAAATATCACTGGCATCTGTGGGGAGTGCTTTCAGTGTCTCAGCTACACTGGGATTGCCCCCACTCACGGCGTGTGTGCTTTCCCTGTTTATGCTGCTCAGGCTCTAGGTTGCTCTGCCGAGCTGTCTGTAGCCAGCGCTGGGTTGCATGCACTTCTCAGGTCTGAGCGGCTCAGGTTCAGGTACTTGGGTTCTCCACAAAGGCGCAGACTTAGTTGGGCCTGTATTTTGTGCCTTCCCCGGTCCGAGTAGCTCAGATGACCAGGCATTTGGCGATCGCAGTCGCTGTGACTTATTGCCTCCCTGGTCCCTGCTGCTCGGTTTTCGGTGTGTACAACTGGCGCACTTTCTCAGGCAGATATCGACTGGCCCGAACCCAAGAAGTCTTGGTTAGCAACGAAGCCTGCTTGCACCTTGGTATGGGAAGCTTCTCTGGGGCCGCGGTTGCCCCCTTCCGGCTCTGGCTGCCCTCCCCTGCCTGTCTTGGCAGGGGATGGTGGATGGGCCGACTGCAGCCGGCTAGCACTGCTCAGTCCTTTGTTCTGTGAGTGGGTCTGGCCATGTCTTAGGCTGGGGCTTTTTGCCTTTTCACGGGGAAGCTACCCCACAGTCTGCTTAGCTATCTTAAGTTAGTGCCCTCACATTGCCCTCGGGGTACTCAGCGATGTTGCCCATGCCTCCCTGCCCAGCCTCTGCTTGCTAGTGGGGGGTGCGGGTGTCTGTGCCGCTTCTCTGCTTAGAGTTTCCTCTGGGCACTTAGTCTGTGGGTTTTAATTATTTATTTCTCTTTTCTCCTGGTTATGTTGCCCTCTGAGGTTCCAAGGCTTGCCACAGACACACCAGTAAGTGTTTCCAGGTTTTTGGAAACTTCTCTCTTTTTTTAAGCTTCCCTTCCCGGAATGGATCTCCGTCCCTCCCTCTTTTGCCTCTCTTTTTATCTTTTATACTATTTTCTACCTCCTTTTGAAGACAATGGACTGCTTTTCTGGGTGCCTGATGTCCTCTACTGGCATTCAGAATTTGTTTTGTGGGATTTACTCAGCGTTCAAATGTTCTTTTGCTGATTTTGTCGGGGAGAAAGTGGTCTCCCCATCCTATTCCTCCGCCATCTTCCTGTCTCCCCCAAAATGTTCAATTATTTTCTAATGTCAACAAACTATAATCAAATTATGCAAAATGACACCCCATTAAAACTCAGTTAACCCCTTGAATCAGTGGCAATAATTTCTCCTCTATTTTTGGCTGAAATAATTCTCAGTGAATTTAAAATCCATAACAAGCTTCAGAGTGAGGTTGGCAAAAATGATTTGTCCTTATGGTTAAAGTGATGGGGGTGTCATCAAGAGACATGGTTCTGTTTTGTGAAAGTCACTCAGTCATGTCTGACTCTTTGCCACCCCATGGGCTATACAGTCTGTGGAACTCTCCAGGACAGAATACTAGATTGGGTAGAGTTTCCCTTCCCAAGGGGATCTTCCCAATGCAGGAATTAAACCCAGGTCTCCCACATTGCAGGTGGATTCTTCACCAGCTGAACAACAAGGGGTATAAGTAACTCACCTGTGTTAGACCACTCTCTGAATGAGTCCCAATATCATTAAGCCTCAGAACTGGACATCTCCTTAGAGCACAACTTAGAAGTATCTCCTGCCCTTACAGATGGGGTACAATGATTACAGTCAGGTCAGATGGAAACTTGATGTGGAATCAGCTTAGTTCAGTAGTGTCCGACTTTTTGTGACCCCATGGACTGCAGCACACTAGGCTTCCCTGTCCATCACCAACTCCCTGAGTTTGCTCAAACTCATTCCAGTGAGTTGGTGATGCCATCCAACCTGCTCATCCTCTGTCGTGCCCTTCTCCTTCTGCCTTCAGTCTTTCCAAACATCAGGATCTTTTCCAATGAGTCAGGTCTTTGCATTCAGTGGCCAAAGTGTTGGTGCTTCAACTGTCACATCCATAAATGACTACTGGAAAAATAGTAGCTTTGACTAGATGGACCTCTGTTGGCAAAGTAATATCTCTGATTTTTATTATGCTTTCTAGGTTGGTCATAGCTTTTCTTCCAAGGAGCAAGCATCTTTTAATTTCATGGCTGCAGTCACTATCTGCAGTGATTTGGGAGCCCAAGAAAATAAAGTCTGTTACTGCTTCCATTGTTTCCCTATCTATTTGCCATGAAGTGATGGGACCAGACACCATGATCTTAGTTTTCTGAATGTTGAGTTTTAAGCCAACTTTTTCACTCTCCTCTTTCACTTTCATCAAAAGGCTCTTTAGTTCTTCTTTGCTTTTTGTCTTATGGGTGGTGTCATCTGCATATCTGAGGTTATTAATATTTCTCCCAGCAATCTTGATTCCAGCTTGTGCATTATCCAGGCTGGCACGTCTCATGATTTACTCTGCATATAAATTAAACAAGCAGGGTGACAAAATACAGTCTTAACATACTCCTTTCCCGATTTGGAACCAGTCTGCTTCATGTACAGTTCTAACTGTTGCTTCTTTACCTCCATACAGATTTCACAGGAAGCAGATCAGGTGGTCTGGTATTACCATCTCTTTCAGAATTTTCCACATTTGTTGTGATCCACACAGTCAAAGATTTTGGCACAGTCAATAAAGCAGATGTTTTTTTTGGAACTCTCTTGCTTTTGTAATGCTCCAACGTATGTTGACAATTTGGTCTCTGGTTCCTCTGCCTTTTCTGAATCTAGCGTGAACATCTGGTAGTTCATCATTCATGTACTGTTGAAGCCTGGCTTGAAGAATTTTGAGCAGTACTTTGCAAGCATGTGAGATGAGTGCAATTGTGCAGTAGTTTGAACATTCTTTGGCATTGCCTTTCTTTGGGATTGGAATGAAAGTTGACTTTTTCCAGTCCTCTGGCCACTGCTGCGTTTTCCAAATTTACTGGCATATTGAGTGCAGCACTTCCACAGCATTATCTTTTAGAATTTGAAATAGTTCAACTGGAATTCCATCACCTTCACTAGCTTTGTTCATAGTGATGCTTCCTAAGGCCCACTTGACTTCACATTCCAGGATGTCTGACTCTAGGATAGTGATCACACCATCGTGATCATCTGGGTCATGAAGATCTTTTTTGTACAGTTCTTCTGTTATTCCTGCCACCTCTTCTTAATATCTTCTGCTTCTGTCAGGTCCATACCATTTCTGTCCTTTATCGAGCCCATGTTTGCATGAAATGTTCCCTTGGTATCTCTAATTTTCCTGAACAGATCTCTAGTCTTCCCCATTCTATTGTTTTCCTCTACTTCTTTGCACTGATCACTGTTGTTGGGGCATACGTTGGGGCATAGACTTCGATTATTGTGATATTGAATGCTTTGCCTAGGAAAAGAACAGGGATCATTCTGTCTTTTGAGCTTGCACCCAAGTACTGCATTTCGGACTCTTTTGTTGACTATGAAGGATACTCCATTTTTTCTAAGGGATTCTTGCCCACAGTAGTAGATATAATGCTAATCTGAAATAAATTTGCCCATTTCAGTCCATTTTAGTTCATTGATTCCTAAAATGTCGATGCTCACCCTTGCCATCTCCTTTTGACCACTTTTAATTTACCTTGATTCATGGACCTAACACTACGATTCCTATGCAGTGTTTCTCTTTATAGCACTGGAGTTTACTTCCATCATCAGTCACATCCACAGCTGGGCATTGTTTTTGCTTTGGCTTTGTCTGTTCATTATTTCTGGAGTTATTTTTCCACCGATCTCCAGTAACATGTTGGGCACCTACTAACCTGGGGTGTTCATCTTTCAGTGTCATATCTTTTTGCCTTTTCATACTGCTCATGGGTTTCTCAAGACAAGAATACTGAAGTGGTTTGTCATTCTTTTCTCCAGTGGACCACATTTTGTCAGAACTCTCCACCATGACCCATCTGTCTTGGGTGGCCCTACATGGCATGGGTCATAGTTTCATTGAGTTAGACAAGGCTGTGATCAGTTTGATTCGCTTTCTGTGACTGGTTTTCATTCTGTCTGCTCTCTGAGGGATAAGGATCAGTTCAGTTCAGTTCAGTTCAGTCGCTCAGTCATGTCCGACTCTTTGTGACCCCATGAATCGCAGCACGCCAGGCCTCCCTGTCCATCACTGACTCCCGGAATTCACCCAAACTCATATGTATAGAGTGTGTGATGCCATCAAGCCATCTCATCCTCTGTCGTCCCCTTCTCCTCCTGCCCCCAATCCCTCCCAGCATCAGAGTCTTTTCCAATGAGTCAACTCTTCCCATGAGGCAGCCAAATATTGGAGTTTCAGCTTTAGCATCAGTCTTTCCAAAGAACACCTGGGACTGATCTCCTTTAGAATGGACTGGTTGGATCTCCTTGCAGTACAAGGGACTCTCAAGAGTCTTCTCCAACACCACAGTTCAAAAACATCAATTCTTTGGCGATCAGCTTTCTTCACAGTCCAACTCTCACATCCATACATGACCACGGGAAAAATCATAACCTTGACCAGACGGACCTCAGTTGGCAAAGTAATGTCTCTGCTTTTGAATATGCTATCTAGGTTGGTCATAACTTTCCTTCCAAGGAGTAAGTGTCTTTTAATTTCATGGCTGCAGTCACCATCTGAAGTGATTTTGGAGCCCCCCAAAATAAAGTCTGACACTGTTTCCACTGTTCCCCATCTATTTCCCATGAAGTGATGGGACCAGATGCCATGATCTTCGTCTTCTGAATGTTGAGCTTCAAGCCAACTTTTTAACTCTCCTCTTTCACTTTCATCAAGAGGTTCTTTATTTCCTTTTTGCTTTCTGCCATAAGGATGGTGTTATCTGCATATCTGAGGTTATTGATATTTCTCCCAGCAATCTTGATTCCAGCTTGTGCTTCCTCCAGCCCAGCGTTACTCATTATGTACTCTGCATAGAAGTTAAGTAAGCAGGTTGACCCATCTGTCTTGGGTGGCTCTACATGGCATGGCTTATAGTTTCATTGAGTTAGAGGTCCCCGTGGTCCTTGTGATTATTTTGATTAGTTTTATATATACAAACAACCTATATATATATAATATACAGCCTTGATGTACTCCTTTTCCTATTTGGAACCAGTCTGTTGTTCCATGTCTAGTTCTAACTGTAGCTTCCTGACCTACATACAGGTTTCTCAAGAGGCAGGTCAGGTGGTCTGGTATTCCCATCTCTTTCAGAATTGTCCACAGTTTATTGTGATCCACACAGTCAAAGGCTTTGGCATAGTCAGTAAAGCAGAAATAGATGTTTTTCTAGAACTCTCTTGCTTTTTCCATGATCCAGCTGATGTTGGCAATTTGATCTCTGGTTCCGATGCCTCTTCTAAAACCAGCTTGAACATCAGGAAGTTCATGGTTCACATATTGCTGAAGCCTGGCTTGGAGAATTTTGAGCATTACTTTACTAGCATGTGAGATGAGTGCAATTGTCCATAAGGATTGTGGGATAAGGATAAGAGGCTTATAGAAACATTGATGGGAGTGAATGTCTGTGAGGGTGGAAACTGGGTCTTGTTCTGATGGGAGGGGTTGTACTCAGTAAATCTTTAACCCAATTTTCTGTTGATGGGTGGGACTGTGTTCCCTCCCTGTTTTCTGACCTGAGATCAAACTATGGTGGAGGTGATGAAGATAATGGTGACCTCCTCAAAAGCTCTCATGCACACACTGCTCTACTCAGTGCCCCCGACCTTGCAGCAGGCAGCCGGCAACCCAGGCCTCCACTGGAGACTCCTGGACACTCACAGCAAGTCTGACTCAGTGTGTTGTGATGTCACTGCTCCTTTCTTCTGGGTCCTGATGTGCACAAGGTTTTGTTTGAGCCCTCTGGTCTTCTCTGATGGGTATGGGGTTTGATTGTAAACGTGATTTTGCCTCTCCTACTGTCTTGCTGGGACTTCTCCTTTGCCCTTGAATGTGGGGTATCTTTTTTTGGTGGGATCCAACATTCTCCTGTTGATGGTTGTTCAGCAACGAGTTGTAATTTTGAAGTTCTCATTGGAGAAGATGAGCGCACATTCTTCTACTCCGCCATCTGGAAACTAAAAGTTATTGATGAATTTTTGTGGTGTCTAAAGGAACAAACTAGGTTTTTTCACTGTGATAAAAACTGAGAATTCACAAGAGTTTTGATTGTCAGTGTGCTGGTTTATGGCATGTGTTGGCACCTCCGAGGCAATACAGAGTAAAGAGTATGATCGAGAGGGAGGCATGCCTGTGATCCGATGAACAGATCCTCTCTTTGGCAGTTGAAGTTGGGGGTCCCCATTGGTTAGGAAAACATGTTCTTTGAAACTTAGTTTTCTTGGATGGTTTTTCCCTGGAAGAGAATGTGGAAAGCTCCTGAAAATGATTATACTCTCAAGTAAAGAGAGCTAAGTACTTTCACAGTAGCAATATTTCCATGTTTCTAAAATAAACCAATAATATACGAGAGCTCCCTCTAACGACCTAGGCTTATGGTCCCCTGTTTTAAAAAATCAAAAGGAAACTAAAGGATGACTGGTTTCATTAAATGAGAGATCATTTCAATGCTTTTCAATGTGTCTCTTTTTAAAATCAACTTTATTGAGATACAGTTCCATACAATAATACACACACACACTGACATGCTTTTTTTTCAGATTCTTTTCTCATAGAGGTTGGTGTAGAATATTGAATAGAGTTACCTGTGTTATACAGTCTTTGTTGATTATCTATTCTATATATTATAGTGTGTATATGTTAATCTCAAAATTTTGATTTATCCTTTCGTCCCCACATTTTCCCTTTGGTAGCCAGACGTTATAGTTTTCTCCACATATTTGCCCAGGAGTGGCCCTGCAGGATCATATGGTTTTTTAGTTTTGTAAGGAATCTCTATACTATTCTCCATAGTGGTGCACCAATTTACATTGCCACCAACATTGTACTAGAAGGGTTCCCTTTTCTTCACACTTCTTTGACATTTATTACTTGTAGCCTTTTGATGATGCCATTCTCACTGGTATGAAATCAGTGAGTCTTTATTTTTGGCATTCTGTAGATTAATTATTTTTTAGTTATGTCATAGACTCTGTGATTTTACTTTGAAATTCCCTAACAACTTATGATGTTGAAAGTCTTAGCATGTGCTTGACATTTTGATTATCATTTTTTGGTGAAAAGCCTTAAAATATTTTCATCTTTTAAACATTAATTTGTTTTTGTTTTACTATTGAGTAGTTAAATTTACTCACATTTTCTGGATATGAACCCTTTATCAGATGTGTATCTTTCTAATATTTTCCCTGTTTGTGGATTGTCTTTGTATTTTTTAATGAGTATATTTTGAAAAGAGTCTCTTCTTTTGACCAAGTTTAATTTAACAATTATTTATTTAATACTTTGTGCTTCTTGTATCTTTTATGAGAGGAAATAATCCCAAATCCCAAAAGTTTTCTCCTAGAATTTAGAGCTTTAACTCTTTCATTTAGATTAATGATGAATTTCAAATCAGTTTTTGTAATACAATGAAGTAAATATAAAAAGTTTCTACATCTAGAAACCAAGAATTTCCAGGACCAGTTGTTTAAATTTTTTCACTTCCCCATTGAATTTCCTTGGCATCTTTGTCAGAAACCAGTTGATCACATACATGAATGTTTATGAGCATTATTTAATAGGTACTGGCAAACTTATTTTGTAAAGGGATAAAAACTAAAAATTTAGACTTTCCAGGCCATTCATTCTCTGTTACAGCCATTTACTCTGCCACTGTAGCATTAAAGCAGCCATAGATAAGATGCAAATAAATACCCATTGCTGAGTTCCATTAAAACTGATTTATAAAAAAGGCAGGAGACTAGAGTCAGCCCATGGGTCATGCTCAGCTGATCCCTGTATTTCATTGATCTCTAGCCAATAAGAATACATTAATTATTATAACTTTATTATATATCTTGAAATGTTTTAAAAAAATTTTTTAGTTCTCTCAACCTTGCTAAATCTATTTGTTATATCAGCTTTTTTTGGATAGATTGTTAAGATTTCTGTATAAGTGATCATATCATTTGCAAATAATAATTTTATATTTTCCTTTCCATTCTCTAACTTAAAGTTTCTTTTACTCCCTTATCCCAGTGGCTTGAACCTCTAGTAGGGTGTTGAAGTAGCAAGAACTTGCCTTATTTACAATCTTATGGGTAAAGCTCCTATTTTTATCCATTGAAGGTTGATATTATCAATAGGTTTTATTGATGCTATTGATAAGATGACTGTTTTCAGGTCAAGGAATTTCCCTTTATTTCCTAGTTATCTAAGAGTTATTAAAAGTGAGTTCTGCATTTTGTCAGATGCTTTTTATCTTAGCATCTATCAAGATAGTAAAATTAATTTTCCTTTTAGACTATAAATAGGGAGTATTATAATGATTTATTCACGTTTCTAGGATACCCTTTGGCAATGGAAGAGAGTTTTGTCAACATTTGTGTGATTTCTTGTAAATATTAGTCATTCTAGTATATGTGTGTGTGTGTTTTGTACATTTTATCTGTGGTATCTCACTGTGGTTTTAATTTGCATGTTTCTGATAGCTGCTAATACTAATAATTTTTTTTTTTTCAGATGATACTGGCTCTTCTTAAATCTTCCTTTTTGAGGTGACTATCAAGTCTTTCACCATTTTAAAAAACTTGGGTTGTCTTTTTACTGCCGTTGTAGGAACTATTTTAAATATTTTGGACATTGGTCCTCTGTTGAAAATATTTGTTACAAACACATTTTCCCGGTTTATAGTTTTTCTATTAATTTTCTTTTCTGGTGTTTTTGAGCTTTATGCCTTTAATTTTCTTAAAGTTTCCTGTGTTAGCTGGTTTTCCTTTTAGTGATAGTGCTTTTGGATCTTCCCTAAGGAAATCTTGTTACTTCAAGTTTATAAAGATTTTCTCTATTTCTTTCTATGCTATATAGTTTTAGCTTTTATATTTTGGTCTATGATTGATCACAGATTTTTGTCCGGTTGAGGCTGAGATTCACTTTCTTCCTTATATACCTCCAATTGGTCTGGTACCATTTATTGAGGACTCCTTTTGCATTTACTTCCTTTTGCCAAAATTATTTGACTGTGTGTTCATGACAGTATTTGATTTTCTATTCCATTGACCTATTTAACCTTTTTTCATTAACACTGTCTAGATTATTGTAACATCATAAGAAATCTTTGATTTGATGAAATCAGATGAGGTACCGTCTGTCATTTTTCAAGATTGTTTTGTCTATACCAGATCTTTTTCTTTTTATGTACCTTTTAGGATCAGCTTGTTAATTCCTGTAAAAAGGCTTATTTAGATTTTAATTGGGATTGAATTAGATCCAAGATTTGGAGAGGATTTATATTTTATTTTTATTGACTCAATCCATGTCCATGTTGCTTCCACTTTTTACAGTTTCATTTACTTCATCACAACGTTTATAATTTCGATATGATATCTTCCACATCTTTTATTACATTTATCCCCAAGTAGTTCATATTTTTGTGTTCAACTGCAAATTAAAAACTATACATTGTACATTGCATGTGCAATGGGAATACAATTAATTTTTATTTATTGCCTTTGTATCCTATACCAATGGTGCTTGACATTCCCAGGTTTTTTTTATTATTATTATTGAATCCTCAGTATTTTCTACATACATAATTATATTATTTGCAAGTGAATAGTTTTACTTTTTATGTATAGTATTTCTTTTTCTGAATGTATCATGTGATTAGATTCTTTATTACAGTAATTAATAGCAATAGAAGTAGTGATGGCTGAAATCCTTGCCTTATTCACAATTGTAAGAGGAAACCATTCAATATTTTATTATTAAGTATGTTGTTAGACACCATTGGACAGTAAAACTGGTTAATTCTAGATGTAGTATATGTGAATAAGTTGTAGAAAATTTAAATGCAATAACAATACTGAATTAAAATTACTTGGGTTTTAAGTTCTTATTATGTGATAGACCTTAAACAATGTCAGTGTTATAGGTTGAATTGTATTTTCCCCCTTCATATGCAGAGGCGCTAAACCCAAGTAAGTCAGAATGTGACTGTTGGGAGATAGGGCCTTAAAAGTGGTGATTAAGTTAAAATTGAGTTTTTAGAGTGGACTCTGATTCTGTGTGACTGATGTTCTTATAAAAACAGGAAATTTGAACACACAGAGAGATGCCAAGAGTGTGAGTGCACAGACAGACCATGCAAGGGTCGCTGACAAGCCGAGAAAAGTGGCCTCAGAAGGAGCTAGACCTCCAGCACCTTGACCTTGCCTCCTAGACTCCAGAACTGTGAGAAAATGAATTTCTGTTGTTTATACTGTCTGGTTTATGTTATTTTGTTACAGTAGCCTCAGCAGACTAATATAGTTAGCAGTAGTTCTCTTTCTAGAAAAACACAAACAAACAAACATTTGTTGGCCTAATTTCTAAAAAATTTCTGTGGTTAAACACATTTTTAATTGCTTATACTTTAACATTACATTCTACGCAGGATTTGGAGAACTCCTGATTATAGGGTTGGATCCTTGGGTAGAGAAGACTATCTGGAGAAGGAAATCATCACACTCTCCAGTATTCTTGCCTGAACAGTCCCATGGATAGAGGACCCTGGCAGGCATGGGGTCACAAAGATTCAATACAAATTAGTGACTAAATAGCAGCAGTCATAGAGTAGGCCCCTAACAAACAGTTAGCTACATGCATTTCAGTAATAAGTTTCAGTGGTTTGGGAGAGTCTGAACTCACTCTAAATCTAAATAACATTTCTAAATTGATATTAAGGATGATTACTATTTCTAATCCTTGTGAGGATATATATTTCTAGATTTAAATAGTACATTCAAAATAAACAATGACTTTACACTTATTGTAAAGTCAAAGAAAACGACACTTTAATGCCCTCATTTTACATGATCCCATAGTTTCTTCAATGCAACCATTTTTTAAACATTGGAAAAATTTATGTATTATCTACAATCTTACCTCATTACCAGAAAATCCTTCAGGATTTAGGAATATAAAGTAATTACAAAGTAGCTCCTGTATGAACATCAACACAAACCTTCTTTGTAATAGTTTAAATGATAATAATTATTCTTTAATACTGTTAATCTGAACACATTTTTTATTTTCCTCTATTTTAAAAAGGCATTTTTACTCATTATAGGATCTAGACTGACAATTATTTTTTGCTTTTTTTAAACTATAAATAAACTTGTGACTTTTTTCTGGATTTCATTGTTACTGTTGGGATTTCAATTATCATTTTTATACCTTTTTTAATGTTTTATACATTTTTAAAACATATTTTTGTTCTCTGATTGATTTTTAAAATTTTCTCTTTATCTTTGGATGTCTTCTGTTTTACTATGATGGGCCTAAGTGCGATTTATTTATTCTGCCTAATGTTGCATTGGATTTTAGTATGCAGTTTGTTGTATTTCACCAATTTGTAAAACTCTTGGTCATTGTTTTTTAAATAGTTTTGTCCACTAATGTTCATAGAAATTTTATTTTCTCTATTTGCTTTTTAAACTTTTTTAAAAATTAAAGTATGTTTGATTTACAGTGTTGTGTTATTTTCCAGTGTACAAATACAGTGGTTCTTATTTTTTTGTTTACTAATATTAATAGCAACTTAATTTTTTAAATTAACTTATTTTTTATCATAGTATGCTTGATTTATAATGTTGTATGTTTCTGAAAAAAAATTTGGCCTTATTTTTAGTCTCTTCTCTTTTTGACTCCAATTATACCCATGGTAGTTGGTTTAATACTATTCTATAAGCATTGCATAATTTCTTCTATTTTTTCCTATTCTTTGTTTCTTGTATTTCACCTTGAATAATTTCTATTGACCCAAGTATATGTTAACTGAATTCTGGGGGGATGATAAGCCAGACTGCTAATAAGCCTATTGTAAGAATCCCTCATCTCTGAACTTATATTTTCATTTTTCGGCATTTCCATTTTGCTCTTTTACATAGTTTTCAGTTATCTGCTGAAATTCTCCGTCTATTCATGCCTGCCACTCTCATTTGGGATAGATTGTTTAGCATGTTTTTCAGTATAATTGTGAAGACTCTGGATCTGGTTCTGTAATTCACCTTTTCTCTTGTTGATTGGTCATGTTTTCTTTGTATAACTCAGTTTTTTCTTCTATAGAAAGAATTATGCATTAGAGACTAGTAGTGTTAATTGTTCAGTCGTGTTTGACTCTTTCCGACCCCATGGGCTGTAGCTCCTCTGTCCATGGGATTGTCCAGGCAAGAATACTGAAGTGGGTTGCCATTCACTTCCCCAGAGGTTCTTCCTGACCCAGGGATTGAATCCAGGTCTCCTGCATTGCAGGCAGATTCTTTACCCTCTGAACCAGAGACTGAAGTAAATAAGATGTCTGCTCAGAAGTAGACTTGTCTCTTTTGTCAGAGTGCCAGTGTCAGGAGTTAACCACATTTGTAATTAAGATGGGTCTGAATTTTCTGGATTTTTCTCTATTGGCTTCAACTATTATGAAGGCAGGATGAGGGCCTTTCTGCAGCATTTGGGATCAGAGGGCCTGAGGGCTCCTCAGTCTTAGAACTCTATCCTGGATCTTGCACAATGTGTCCTGCATCTCCGCCAGCCACACGTATCCTCTCCCTGGTCCACACTGGGGGTGCTTGGAGATTTTCTCTCATAGTTTTCCTGTCCTCACTCTTTAATAAATATAAGTGAGTTTAGCAAACTCATGTTTCTTTGATTTCTTAGTTCTTCAGTGGATTTGAGATATGAATTTGTAGTTTTTCAACTTGTTCCTGTCATTTGGGTAGTGAAAAGTTTCTCTTGTGACTTTCTGTTCTAAACATAAATGGGAGTCCCAATGTGATTTTTGGTGAAAAGAACTATTTGATTTTAAAGTGATTCATTTATTAAACTTTTCTTTAGAGTATTGTTCATGCTTTTGTGTTAGGTTTGAGAAATCTTTACCTGTCCAAGGATGCAAAAATACCCACTTCTCTTTTCTTCTAAGAACTTTATTGTTTCCTGATAATAGCTTTAATAAAATTTGAATTCTACTTGAGAGTGGAGGAGAAATATATCAGCTTGAGGGATGAATATTTTGCATTCCATTGAGCATGGAGCCCTCCCCTTCTTCTTATTTATTTTTTTTCCTTTTGTTGCTTTCATTGGTTTGAGGACAGGGACAGATAATACTCATGCTTTCAGTTTGTTCCTTTTAATCAGAGTTTCTTTTATTGCTAAATATTTCTAGATTATAGTAGTTTTGTAACATCCTTGGAATTACATGAATTCATCTGGATTAATCTTAAGATTTTTACAGTACTATTCTAATCTTTAGTAATATAAAATAAATTTAAAGTGGATTATTTAATCCTAATATAAATGTGCTCAGAGAGAAATAGGTTATAATTTTAAAAATGTAATATGTCTATACGTATATACAGCTCAAGAGATTTTACTGATTTTCTCTATCTAGTCAGTAAAATTCCAACTGTATGGTCCAGTCTTGATTCATATGAAGCAGCCCATCTATTTTTCATGTTATTTGGCAGATCTAGTTATTAGAAGAAAAGTGGGTCATTAGGCTATATAGAATAAAAGTATAGTTTAGTTTATTGGCTAATTTAAAGATATATTTATAGGTTACTAAAGTTTTAGAGGGAAGATCTCTGAGATAATTTATATTACCTATTTTAGCATTTGAAAGATATAATCTTCATAAGTGACATACATGATTTGTGCTGCATCAAAGTGATTGATTTAAATTTTCTTTTCTGTAAATACATCCAATGAAGGAAAAATTATAAAAAGTCTTAAATTTTTATTATCACAAAATAATTCTAAAATCTTTAAAAGCAGTTTGTTTTCTTTGCTCTTTCATTCTTATAAACAATTATAATCCAGTATTTTATAGCTGGGAGTCACATAATCCTATTTTATTGAAAACATTCTGTTACAATGGCAGGGAATATAGCTTTTTGTAGTAATATGTTAAATGTATATTTTTTGTAGAAAAAATAAATGATTTTCTCTTTCAGAGATATGAATATCTCTTATGGGAGTGTGTTAGAATCCCACCATCCAGACAGTTTGTCAGCAAGAAATAGTATTTTCTCCTTCAACTAATATTTGTTTAATCCACCATTTGTACTAAACTCTCCCAGAGATATAGAGGCACATGACAAGCTTTTTTTGTTAGGAAAAAAGCATGAAATTTTATGACAAATTAAAAACCTTGAAACCAGCTATTGAAAGTGAAAATGAAAGTCACTCAGTCGTGTTCGACTCTTTGCAACCCCATGGACTAGAGAGTCCATGAAATTCTCCAGTCCAGAATATTGGAGTGGGTAGCCTTTTCCTTCTCCAGTGGATCTTCCCAACCCAGGGATCAAACCCAGGTCTTCTGCATTACAGGCGGATTCTTTACCAGCAGAGCCACAAGAGAAGCCCAAGAATACTGGAATGGGTAGTCTATCCCTTCTCCAGCAGATCTTCTAAGCCCAGGGAATGAACCAGGGTCTCCTGGATTGCAGGTGGATGTTTTTTACCAACTGAGCTATCAGGGAATCCAGCTATTAGTGCTTTCAAAATTCTAAGGGGTTGAGCCATTTGAAATTGGAAAGCAAGTTAACCACTAATTTTCTAATTATTTTCAGAGACGTTTGTAGCAGCTGAGTAGTCAGAGATGGTTTAAAGGTGAGGTGATAGCAGGTAGCTGTCAAAACTGGTCCTCAAGGATCCCTGCTTCCTGGTATTCACTCCCCTCCCTTCGGAGTGGGCGGAGCTAGCTCCTTCTAACTAAGCAAAGTTTCTCTCTAAGACAGAGGAATGGAAATTAGAAGGCATACTAGCTTAATCTGACTACAAAAGACTGTGGCTTTGGTCTTGATGGCTTTCTCTCTCTATTTCTTCTCAGCTTGTACACTTTGATTAAAAAAATAAAAAAGACAGACCAAAAAACCCCCAAAACTTGCCATGTTGGAGATGCTCATGGAGCTAGAGAACTAAGTGGCATCTGCAAATAGACTGAAGAAGCAAAACCTCTGAGATCAACAGCCTGGAAGGAGCCATGTCCTGGGACCAGCTCCAGGGGACCCGAAGCACAGCCTTCCCTCTTCTCACCTTCCCGCCTCCAGCATCAGCTTGCCACAGCCGGTGAGAAACTGGAGCACAGAGAGCAGGGAAGCCACACCCAAAGTCTGGACCCACAGAAATTGAGAGAGAGTGAATGTTCTCTCATGCCACCAGGCTTGGGGTACTAGTTCATGGTGCAGCCATCCATGGATCAGGGGTCTAGAAGAATGCATTTGTTGGAAATGAATAGGCTAACGAAGAACATTTTGAATCAAGAAACAGCATAAACAAAGTCAAGAAGCTAAGCATAATCACTAGGTTAAAGCTGAGTCATGGCACCTGGTCCCATCATTTCATGGCAAATAGATGGGGAAACAATGGAAACAGTGACAGACTTTATTTTCTTGGGCTCCAAATCACTGCAGATGGTTATTGCAGCCATGAAATTAAAAGACACTTCCTCCTTGGGAGAAAAGCTATGAGGAACCTCGACAGCATATTAAAAACAGAGACATTACTTTGCCAACAAAAGTCGGTCTAGTCAAAGCTATGGTTTTCCAGTAGTCATGTATGGATGTGAGTTGGACTATAAAGAAAACTGAGTGCCGAAGAATTGATGTTTTTGAACTGTGCCACTGGAGAAGACTCTTGAGAGTCCCTTGGACTGCAAGGGGATCCAACCTGTCAATCCTAAAGGAAATTAGTCCTGAATATTCATTAGAAGGACTGATGCTGAAGCTGAAGTCCAATAATTTGGCTGCCTGATGTGAAGAGCCAACTCATTGGAAAAGACCCTGATGCTTGGAAAGATTGAAGGTAGGAGGAGAAAGGGACGACAGAGGATGAGATGGTTGGATGGCATCACTGACTCGATGGACATGAGTTTGAGTAAACTCCGGGAGTTGGTGATAAGACAGGGAAGCCTGGTGTGCTGCAGTCCAAGAAGTTGCAGAGTTGGACACAACTGAGTGACTGAACTAAACTGACCTGAACTGAACATGGTATGCTAAGTGTTTTATTAGCATTATCTCATTTCCTCATCACAATAACTCTGAAGAAAGATACTTATTTTAGTTATAGTTGAGTGAACTGGGACTCAGTTTACTTACATTTTCATCTGGAAAGACTATAAGCATATTGCTTTTTCTATTAATAATAGTGAAATAACTGTCTAGTCAAGTGTTATATAGACATGTGTGAATTATGTGGATACAGCTTCATGATCAAGTAAACATTTCTTTTATCAAGTAGCTGCTCAAATAAGTATTTATGCTCTAGTAATTAGGGCACAGCATTTTTAAGATTTTTAAACTGAAAATTAGGTTGGACCTGATAGAATTTAAGCTATTCCTTACTCTTATTTTCCAAGATTTTTTTTTTTTTTCCTTCTGTGTATTTAACTCTAGGGATCAGTCATGATTTTAAAAGAGAAAATATGCAGGAGACAGTCATTGGTTGGTTGAATGTGTGTGTGTTAATCAGTCATGTCCGACTCTTCAACCTATAGACTGAAGCCCCCCAGGCTGCTCTGTCCATGGATTCTCCAGGCAAGAACACTGGAGTGGGTTGCCATTTCCTTTTCCAGGGAATCTTCCCCACCCAGGGATCAAACCCAGGTCTCCTGTATTACAGGTAGATTCTTTATCATCTGAGCCACCTTTATCAACATTAGATCATAGTGATTCACTATTAAACAAAATAATTGTATTTTAAAATTTAATGGAAAACAAATGTTAAGAAAAATGTATATGAGAGAGAAGCTAACTATCATATCTTCTCGATCATCTTAAGAATTCCAAATCATGGTGATAACCAATTCAGGCTTTCAGTTGGGAGAGACTTACAAAAAAGAAGTTTTCTTTAGGAAAATAAAGAAGTTTTCTTCTTAGGAAGTCTTCCTAAGTTACTTCTTAGGAAGTAACCTAAGTGCAGAGCTTCAGATGAGGGGAGTGGAGCTGCTCTAAGTCATACTGTAAACACTGGGGGATTAACTCAAATACAGCACAATGAAAATAATCATGATTGCTCTTAATAACAAACTGTAAGTTCAAGAGTTAAGATGCTATTTATTTATATTTCAAGTTGATAATAAAGTTACTTGTATTATAACAAGAGGTAGTTATAAAGGAAATTTAAAAAAAAAATCAAATGTCAACAGGGGCATCTTCTGTAGAATTTCTGAAACAAATCCTTATGCTTTACTACTTATCAATTCACACATATAAAGGTACTTGATTAAAGGCAGCTGGTCAGCATTTCGGAGGTGTAAAAGACCTGTCTGCTTCTGCTGCTGCTAAATCACTTCAGTTGTGTCCAACTCTGTGCGACCCCATAGATGGCAGCCTACCAGGCTTCCCCGTCCCTGGGATTCTCCAGGCACGAATACTGGAGTGGGTTGCCATTTCCTTCTCCAATGCGTGAAAGTGAAAAGTGAAAGTGATGTCTGAGTCTTCGCGATCACATGGACTGCAGCCCACCGGGCTCCTCTGTCCATGGGATTTTCCAGGCAAGAGTACTGGAGTGGGTTGCCATTGCCTTCTCCGAAAGACCTATATAAGCTTGTTAGAGTAACTTACTGATTTTAAGCAAGTGGTAGGGACATTAAAAGGAAACTTGGATTATTTCTCATAGAGGATTTAGAAGGTACTGTTTCAAGACTGTGAATATACTCAGCAATATTTTATCATTTTACTACAAGGTATTGCAAATGTGATTTTCTTGTTGGTGTAATGGAGATAGGCTTGGGTGCTTTCAAGGAAGTTACATGAAAAAAGAACAATAAGCTTTCAAAGCAGACTATTGACTATTTATCCCACCCTCTCTATCATGCATAACTCATTTCTCAATTGTGTCTCATTACTTTTTTATTAATTTCATTAGTAAGGGAGGTGAAATTGAAGAGATGTATTTAAACCTTTAAATATGACCTAAAATCATGGGATTTGGGTAAATGTTTCAATGTTAAAAGAAATGGTGGAGAGATCCCAATTGTGCTCTGCCATATGAAAAAAAAGAAGATGTGGGGGGTGGGGCTTCCCAGGTGGTGCTAGTGGTAAAGAACCTGCCTGCCAGTGTAGGAGACATAAGAGATGAAGGTTCGATCCCTTGGTCAGGAAGATCCCCTCGAGGAGGGCATGGCAACCCACTCCGGTACTCTTGCCTGGGAAACCCCATGGACAGAGGCGCCTGATGGGCTACAGTCCATGGGGTCTCAACGAGCCCCCCTCCTTCTCCTCCTGGGCCGATTCTGAAGGTCCCACAGGGGCCACATTGTTTTTCATCACTGCTTCCACTCCCCTCCCTCTCTTCTTTGTAAAACACCAGCACTGGGCTTCTTGTCACCAAACGTTATCCTTCATTATCCCTAACTGTGGCTGCCATCCACCGTAATTATAATCATGCACTGTGACGTTACTAATGCCCAGTCCCTCCACGGTCTACGTTTCATTCATCCCAGTGTAACCTTCCCCTCCTAGGCTTGGAAGTAACTCAGGTAGTTAATCTGACACCGACAATCCTTTGACCTCACAGAAACCTCCAATCCATTGCTTCTACAGCTTTTTTTGCCTTTTAACTATTTAGTGCTCCCTCTTCTTACTGAGCATGAGTTCCAATCTTTCTAATCAACTCCTTGCATTTGCATATATACTCAGTGTTTCATCGTACTCTGCCTGCTTCGTACTGGTTTTTGTGGTGGTGGGCATGGAAAGCACAGAGCAGTCTTGGGTATGTCCAGGTGAGTTCTGGTGGACACTCAGTGCTGCCTGAGTACCGTGGTCTGTCTCCCTAGCTCATATGCTTGTCCCACTCCTAGACAAATTTTTCGTGCCTTCTCCTCTGTCCTCAAAACCCTGACTTCTCCTTCACCATATTTATCTTGAAAGTGAAAGTGATTTTTGCCCAGTCGTGTCTGACTCTTTGCGACCCCATTGGCTAAACAGTCCATGGAATTCTCTAAACTAGAATATTGGAGTGGGTAGCCTATCCCTTCTCCACTGGATCTTCCCGACCCAGGAATCGAATTGGGGTCTCCTGCGTTGCAGGTGGATTCTTAACCAACTAAACCATCAGGGAAGCCCTGTATCTTAGCTGATTATTTTGTCCCCTGTTTCACTGAGCAAATTAAAGCAATGAGAAAAGAACATCCACAGATTGCCACATTCACATCCATCGCCTAAGAGTGTCTGCACCACACACCATGCCTTCATACCCGTAATTAAATGCACGGTTCCTTTTCTATTCAGGGCTGCTTATAAACTGTGTCTTTTCCCCCCACTTTTCACTCGCTTCCTTCTGTTGCTTCACTCCCTTTCGTTGTTCAGTTTTCCCCTTTGAAATGATGTCAGCAGTGTCCCCTTTGAAATGATGTCAGTTTCCTGTCTGAAATTGCAGACGCCTCCCCATCCTGACACCTGGCTTCCCCACGTCCCCAGTGTGCTCCCATAGTCCTTGTCATCTAACACACTATATTACCGATGCATTTATTATAATTAGCTTTATTGCCTGTCCCCCTGCTAGAAAGTGGGCCCCCTTGAGGGCAGGGCTTTTTATGTCTAGTCACTGCTGTGTCCCAGATGTCTAAATCTGTGTCTGCATACAGGAGATACTAAATCTTTTTCCATCAAATCAATAAATTATTGTTCAGAAGGATGTAAGTCATTCAGGACAGGGATTGTAACACAGAAATGTATTCAGCACTTATGGGGGACCTGCCTCGATGTGGACCCAGGGTATCCTCGGGATGAACGGCATTGGCGTCAGCGAGAGAGAGAGAAAGAGAGAGAGACAGGGGCTGATGATTCCTTGGTTTACGCAGGAAACCAATAAAACCCCAGCACGGGGTTTGCTCTGTTTACGTAGGCCGCAGGCGCCCTCTCGAATCACTGGAGGCACCCACCAGGGCACCCCCTCGAGTGGGTCTTAGAAGCCCAGGCAGATAAGTAAATACAGAGGGCCCAGCGCTCCAAGGACCTCAACCAGAAAAAGGAGAATAGAGAAAAGGAGAAAAAATGACACAGGGAGACCAAGCTTCAGTGAGCAAGGCCCAAAACTTTATTTTCCAGAAGGCCTGCTAACAGTTTATGGCCCTCTCTCCTAACAAAGGTGATTTTCCTAAAGTCAGGCGCTATTCTCCAAAGACGCATGACAAGGTTACATTCCTATAAGGCAAGGGTGTAGTGAGCTACAAGAAAAGAATTTATTAACTTAAGATCTGATGTGGTTAAATCAAAGGCTACTACTTATTTTCTCTATATGTGATTAATATATTTCCAAGGATACAATAGATAGAAAATATGGAAACTTTGCAGCAAGCATTGATTCAACAATGAAATCTTTTTTAGTACTATTCTAATGATTTTAACTTCTTCAACAAATTCCTGATTTTAGAATATTAGGCTTTCTGTCCTTGCATGGCTGGGAGGCTGTAAACAGTCACAGTTGTAGTTGTGAGAGCCCAGACAAACTTGTCAGGCAAGTTAGAAAGCTATCAGAGTGGCTTGCATTGGAACACTCCTATTAAGCCAAGGAGAACTTTTTAACTACAGCTCTGAATTAATGTTTTTGGAGAAAGGTCGTTGGGGGGAAGCCCCCGTAAGTATTAGAGGACTTGGTAAGAGGCATAAGATAGTAAGGCAGTCAGACTCCGGTTTTCTTTGGGGTAGATGCTCGGGTAAGTCCAGGCAGGGGGTTCCTTGAGTCCTGATTAGCCTTTGCCTGTCAGGCCTCTTCTCCAATTGACCTTTGCCATGGGTAGGATTTCCCTCTCTGGAAATCTTTCCTACCTTGCCATATTTTTATCTAGTTTGGAAAATTTGTAAAGGTTAGTTTTCTTATGTATTCACTTGATATGTAAAAGCATACAAACGTGACACTTCCATGGATTATTTGGGCTAAGGGGTCTGTGCTATGGTAGACTCTGGGGACCCCCAGGCACCCCCAGACCTGACAATCTGCCAGCACTTGCATCTTTCCCCCACTGCCTCCACATTTTCTTTTAGAAGACTTGGCCTTGAAGGCACATGCATTCTCCAATAAATAAAAGCTGCATAGTGACAACTGCATTACTTGACTAGCAGTGCCTGCTAGAAGGTATTTTTAACATGCATAGCTGTTTTTGTTTTTAAAGCAAGGACTCATTGCTATGCTCTAGTTTCAATATTAAAATGAACTTTAACTATGAGTGCTGATTTAACCATAAAGTTAGGAGAGTTACACTGCCATGGTGCTGTGTTTGCATATCATTTTCTTTGCTCAGCTCACAGATATGTAAACATTTCACAAACAGTTAATTTGAAAAAGAAAGTCCTGACAGCGTCACATATAACCTAAGGAATCAGAACTTTCAGTTCAGTTCACTTCAGTTCGGTCGCTTAGTCATGTCCTTAATGATACACAATTATCACCTTTAAAAAATATTCCCTTAAGTCTATCATTTTGTTCAGTTCAGTTCAGTTCAGTTCAGTCGCTCAGTCGTGTCCGACTCTCCGCGACCCCATGAATCACAGCACGCCAGGCCTCCCTGTCCATCACCAACTCCCGGAGTTCACTCAAACTCATGTCCATCGAGTCGGTGATGCCATCCAGCCATCTCATTCTCCGTCGTCCCCTTCTCCTCCCGCCCCCAACCTTTCCCAGCATCAGAGTCTTTTCCAGTGAGTCAACTCGTCGCATGAGGTGGCCAAAGTATTGCAGCTTCAGCTTTAGCATCAGTCCCTCCAATGAACATCCAGGATTGATCTCCTCTAGAATGGACTGGTTGGATCTCCTTGCAGTATAAGGGACTCTCAAGAGTCTTCTCCAACACCACAGTTCAAAAGCATCGATTCTTCGGCGATCAGCCTTCTTCACAGTCCAACTCTCACATCCATACATGACCACGGGAAAAACCATTGCCTTGACTAGATGGACCTTGGTTGGCAAAGTAATGTCTCTGCTTTTTAATATACTATCAAGGTTGGTCATAACTTTCCTTCCAAGGAGCAAGCGTCTTTTAATTTCATGGCTGCAATCAGCATCTGCAGTGATTTTGGAGCCCAAAAAAACGAAGTCTGACACTGTTTCCACTGTTTTTCCATCTATTTCCCATGAAGTGACGGGACCAGATGCCATGATCTTTGTTTTCTGAATGTTGAGCTTCAAGCCAACCTTTTCACTCTCCTCTTTCACTTTCATCAAGAGGCTTTTGAGTTCCTCTTCACTTTCTGCCATAAGGGTAGTGTCATCTGCATATCTGAGGTTATTGATATTTCTCCGGGCAATCTTGATTCCAGCTTGTGCTTCTTCCAGCCCAGCGTTCCTCATGATGTACTCTGCATATAAGTTAAATAAGCAAGGTGACAATATACAACCTTGACGTACACCTTTTCCTATTTGGAACCAGTCTGTTGTTCCATGTCCAGTTCTAACAGTTGCTTCCTGACCTGCATACAGGTTTCTCAAGAGGCAGGTCAGGTGGTCTGGGATTCCCATCTCTTTCAGAATGTTCCACAGTTTATTGTGATCGACACAGTCAAAGGCTTTGGCATAGTCAATAAAGCAGAAATAGATGTTTTTCTGAAACTCTCTTGCTTTCTCCATGATCCAGCAGATGTTGGCAATTTGATCTCTGGTGCCTCTGCCTTTTCTAAAACCTGCTTGAACATCTGGGAGTTCACGGTTTATATACTGCTGAAGCCTGGCTTGGAGAATTTTGAGCATGACTTTACTAGCGTGTGAGATGAGTGCAATTGTGCGGTAGTTTGAGCATTCTTTGGCATTGCCTTTCTTTGGGATTGGAATGAAGACTGACCTCTTCCAGTCCTGTGGCCACTGCTGAGTTTTCCAAATCTGCTGGCATATTGAGTGCAGCACTTTCACAGCATCATCTTTCAAGACTTGAAATAGCTCAACTGGAATTCCATCACCTCCACTAGCTTTGTTCGTAGTGATGCTTTCTAAGGCCCACTTGACTTCACATTCCAAGACGTCTGGCTCTAGGTCAGTGATCACGTTATCGTGACTATCTTGGTCGTGAAGATCTTTTTTGTACAGTTCTTCTGTGTATTCCTGCCACCTCTTTTTAATATCTTCTGCTTCTGTTAGGTCCATACCATTTCTGTCCTTTATCGAGCCCATCTTTGCATGAAATGTTCCCTTGGAATCTCTAATTTTCTTGAAGAGCTCTCTTGTTTTTCCTATTCTGTTGTTTTCCTCTATTTCTTTGCATTGATCACTGAGGAAGGCTTTCTTATCTCTCCTTGCTATTCTTTGGAACTCTGCATTTAGATGCTTGTATCTTTCCTTTTCTCCTTTGCTTTTCGCCTCTCTTCTTTTCACAGCTATTTGTAAGGCCTCCTCAGACAGCCATTTCGCTCTTTTGCATTTCTTTTCCATGGGGATGGTCTTGGTCCCTGTCTCCTGTACAATGTCACGAACCTCCGTCCAGAGTTCATCAGGCACTCTATCAATCAGATCTAGTCCCTTAAATCTATTTCTCACTTCCACTGTATAATCATAAGGGATTTGATTGAGGTCATATCTGAATGGTCTAGTGGTTTTCCCTACTTTCTTCAATTTAAGTCTGAACTTCGCAATAAGGAGTTCGTGATCTGAGCCACAGTCAGCTCCTGGTCTTGTTTTCGCTAACTGTATACAGCTTCTCCATCTTTGGCTGCAAAGAATATAATCAATCTGATTTCGGTGTTGACCATCTGGTGATGTCCATGTGTAGAGTCTTCTCTTGTGTTGTTGGAAGAGGGTGTTTGCTATGACCAGTGCGTTCTCTTGACAAAACTCTATTAGCCTTTGCCCTGCTTCATTCCGTGCTCCAAGGCCAAATTTGCCTGTTACTCCAGGTGTTTCTTGACTTCCTACTTTTGCATTCCAGTCCCCTATAATGAAAACGACATCTTTTTTGGGTGTTAGCTCTAAAAGGTCTTGTAGGTCTTCATAGAACCGATTAACTTCGGCTTCTTCAGCACTACTCGTTGGGGCATAGGCCTGGATTACAGTAATATTGAATGGTTTGCCTTGGAAACGAACAGAAATCATCCTGTCATTTTTAAGATTGCATCCAAGTACTGCATTTCGGACTCTTTTGTTGACCATGATGGCTACTCCATTTCTTCTAAGGGATTCCTGTCCACAGTAGTAGATATAATGGTCGTCTGAGTTAAATTCACCCATTCCAGTCCATTTTAATTCACTGATTCCTAGAATGTCAACGTTCACTCTTGCCATCTCCTGTTTGACCACTTCCAATTTGCCTTGATTCATGGACCCAGCATTCCAGGTTCCTATGCAATACTGCTCTTTACAGCACCGGACCTTGCTTCTATCACTGGTCACATCCACAACTGGGTACTGGTTTTGCTTTTGCTCCATCCCTTTATTCCTTCTATAGTTATTTCTCCGCTGAGCTCCAGTAGCATACTGGGCACCTACTGACCTGGGGAATTCCTCATTCAGTATCCTATCATTTTGCCCTTTGTTACTGTTCATGGGGTTCTCAAGGCAAGTATACTGAAGTGGTTTGCCATTCCCTTCTCCAGTGGACCACATTCGGCTGTGGTCCATGTGATCAGATTGGCTAGTTTCCTGTGATTATGATTTCAGTCTGTCCGCCCTCTGGTGCCCCCTAGCAATACCTACCGTCTTATTTGGGTTTCTCTTACCTTGGTCGTGGAAAATCTCTTCACAGCCGCTCCAGCAAAGTGCAGCCGCTGTACCTTACCTTGGACGAGGGGTATCTCCTCGAGGCCGCCCCTCCTGACCTTGAACGCGGAGTAGCTCCTCTCGGCCCTCCTGCGCCCGCGCAGCCACCGCCTGTTGGTATAACCCTCCACAGTACATTTATTTTACCAAGTTTTTTTTTTTTTTTTTGAAATGCTATTAATAGTTTCTAATGATGCAGCAAAAATCTAAAGGGTCCCTGGAGTCAGTCACCAGCCTTAATTGATTTGTGTGGCAGGCAAGCTAAATTCAGACACCATTCATCATGGTCCAAGTACTTCTGTCTTTTGGGGCCGAAGTGTGTAATAGGAAATGTCCCTCCAGCTCTATCACATTTTCAGGCAGTCTTCATCCAAGGTCACATCACCAGGAGAAGAAGGGACCAAAGTCATGTGTGCTCTCTCAGCGCCCCATCGCCCCTTTCCCCCTCACCACAGAACTCAGAGACCTCCACACCCACAGCCCCTCCCCTCCTGGGAACTGATCTGAAGCCTCGTATCCACTTTGGTCCATTTCCGCCCCCCGCATCCGTCACCTCTGTTTCCTCCCTGTTCACCTCCTCGCCAGAAAGATTCTAACTGAAGGAAGAGAGCGTAGTGGTAAAATATTCATTTCTTTCTCGAACAAAGGTAAGTGGTATATTCACAAGGTCAGAGTTCTGAAATTTTTGTCATAAAGTACTTCAATTCCAAAGTTCCTTGAAGTGTCTGCAGAGGAAGAGCCTCAGTGGGAAAGTTTTACTGTTTTTGAAACTTCACACTCATTTTTCTCCGAAAGCAGCTTTGTTAAACCAAGTTTGCCATTTGACTCAGACTCGTCACCCTATGGGTAGTGAGAAGACATTGTTAAACTTAATTAGCTGCTGGAAGTGACTACATATTCCATTAATAAAAGGCCTCCTACTTTATAAAATGGGGCTTGAAATTTGTGCGATAAGCATATTATGGTGCTTTTAACCATATCTGTGCCTTACTGTCTATCAAATTTTTAATGCTTTTATTTCTAGATAGCAAAGAGAAATATGTAAAAATACTAGGCATCCACCTATATTGGTATAATTCGAAAGGGCTTCCCTGATGAGGGAGATGATAAAATATCTGCCTGCAATGCAAGAGACCTGGGTTGGATCCCTGGGTTGGGAAGATCCCCTGAAGAAGGGCATGGCAACCCACTCCAGTACTTTTGCCTGGAGAATCCCCATGGACAGAGGAGTCTGGCAGGTTGCAAAGAGTGACTGAGCACACACACAAAATACATATTAGCAATAGTTTAGCTTATATGTGCTGATGATAAAGAACTAGCCCCAAGGAAATAAAGCAGAGTACAACAAATTTTTTACTGTTAAATCAAGAGTGGAATCAGAAAATGTGTCTCGATGGGACTCTAGAGAAAGGTTAGCCTGGCAACATTAGCAACATGATGGCCTCTGATGCTCTTGAGGAGGAAGCACTCAAGGTGGACTGGCAAGGAGGCAGACTGTCCATTGGGCAGTTGTTCAATTTAGCTATTTTGATGTGCATTTGATAATTATTATTATTGATTTTGTCTAAGATGATTTCTTGAGCACTTGTTGGGAGGAAGGAAAGATGGAAGGAAGGAACTCAAACTCAAAAGACAGTGCCAGTGGACAGAGTAAAACAGAGGGTGAGCCAGGCAGAGTCAGGAGCCAGATCCTGTAAATCGAGTAAAATGAAATCTGACAGCAAACTGTCCATGTGGGGCACTCTGGGGGCAGGGGAGAGGCTGTGGGCCTGTGGCCCCGTGGGTTCTGCTTGCTGGCCCACTGTAGTGCCCCCTGAGGCAGCGCCAAAGAACCCAAGGGTCTGAGATTTGGTTAAAGATCCCTGGACAATCTCTAGAGATTATCCTAACTGAAGTAAGTCAGACAGAGAAAGACGAGTATCATATGAAATTGCTTATATGTGGAAGCTAAAAAATTATACTAAGTGAAGTAAGTCAGAGAAAGATAAATATCATATGAAATTGCTTACATGAGGAATCTTAAAAAAATGATATAAATGACTTATTTACAAAACTGAAATAGACTCACGGACATAGAAAACAAATTTATGGTTACCAAAGGGGAAAGAGAACAAAGGAGAAATTAGGAGTTTGGGATTAAAATATATACACTACTAAAATAAGACTTCCCAGGTGGCTCAGATGGTAAAGAACCTGCCCACAGTGCAGGAGACCTGGCTTCGATCCCTGGGTTGGGAAGGAATTGGCTCCAGATCCCCTGGAGAAGGAAATGACAGCCCACTCCAATATTCTTGCCTGGAGAATCCCATGGGCAGGGGAGATTGATGGACTCATGGGTTGCAAAGAGTCAGGCAATACTGAGCAACTAACGCACACAAATATATAAAATAGACTACCAACAAAGACTATAGACCACAGGGAACTATAGTAGCTATCTTGTAATAACATATAATGGAAAGTAACCTGAAAAAAAACCATATATATATGAATCACTTTGTTCTACTCTTGAAACTAATACAACATTATAAATCAAGTATGAATTAATGTGAGAGGTGGGAGGGGCCACATCTGTAACAAGAGGAGAAATCATGCCCCTGACTGTGCCTCTGACCTTGGTGGGAAGCAGAGAGAAGACAGGAGACAGGGAGGGTCCAGGTGGTATTGATAGCTCTCATTCTGGTGGTTCTGGTTGTCAGAGACATTGGTCTGCACTCCCACACTCTCTCCTCTTTAGCTTCCTAGCCAAACCCATCTCCTCCTCCCTAGGATCATACATTTTCACCACATGCAATGGAAATTTCTGCGTTTAATTCACAGGCCAGCCATCGTTGCACTATTTCAATAACATATGCAAATTGACTCAAATCATTTACTCATAAATAATTCCAACTCTACCCTCTGTATTCACTCCCTCAATACCCTTCCAGGTACTGAAGAGATTTCATAAAATAGCCAAGTGATTCTCCTACCCTGAGTGATGCACAGACATATGGAAACAAAGTTTCTTCTCTTAGATTCACTTATCTCTTGACAGGGCAGTAAAACATTTCAGGTTATTTGAAGTAATTGAGATGTAGTACTTCTGAAGTTTACTTCTGAAGGATGGGAATTAGAAAAGCTAAAACGCTGTTCTTGCATATAGTTAAGAGACTAGTATCCCTGTGATTTTTCTGGACTCTTAATGGAGAATGTGATTGGTCAATTGTTTGAACTTTCCTTAGCAAACTGAGATACTGTGTTCAATCTGTTCTAAAATAATGAAATCAATTATCTGGGTTGTTGAGCAGGTGTTAGCCTGGATTCTCTAAAAATAAATCATGTCAGACTAATCTGAATTTTTTGATGAAGTAACTAAGTTAATTTATGAAAAGGCATAATTTATCTTGATTTTAGCCATGCCTTTGATAAAGCATCTCTTCAAAAGCGTGTGAATAAGTCCCAACCTACTGGCATTAGCAGAGGATTGCTATTATAAAATAGATGACTAGCTGGCAAACCAGAGGAAGTAATAATACGTGGACAATAATTCTTCAGGGCAGAGTTGACAAGCGGGTTTCCCATGGGCTCTGAGTTCAGGAAGATGTTAAGCAAGATTTATGTGGCTCATTCTGCAGTCAGTTCTTGGTGCACCAGCGGAACAATCTGCTGATGACTCATGGCTAGTAGGCTGGGGTTTGGAGGAAGAAGGGCAATGAGGATGGGCACACACATAGGTCCCCAAGCAAGGTAAGAAGCTGAATGTGGACTTTCAGGCTCCAGGAGAGGTTCACTAACGGGACAGAAGGAACAGGGAGAGGCAGGGGGCCCACTCAAGTGTAGGTGGTTCGGGATGTCATTGCTCTTGAACGGCGTGTGCGATACAGCTGAGAAGCTGCTGGCTGGGGTCTGTTACTGGCTCGAGCACTCCCCAGACTGTGCACAATTTTGGGCTTCCAGTCTCATCAAGTATTTGCCAGAAAACTCTGACCTTCTCTCATTTAAGCCTCTGATCAAAGACCAGCCACCCTGACTCTGCTTTGATATGCACACAGATATCTTTATCCTCCAGGGTCACACGCAGTATGACGAAGCCAACAATTCTGAGGAATCAGGCCCCTGAGCAGCACCCTCAGCACCTTCCTGGGGGGTTTTCCTCCTTGGTGTTTCCCTTGCATGCTTCCCAGGAGCTTCCGTGAACAGGTCACTGCTGGCAGAGCTCCTCATTGGGTCCCTCTGTAAAAAGGACCCTGCCTGTCTTCTCCATGTCTCACCATGTCTCTCATGGATTTCACAGGTCCACAAGATGATAAAGATGGGCCCTTTATCATCCTAGACCCATCCTCTAGTGGTTACAAACTTCAGTATCCATCTTTAGGTGAAGGTGAATGTTGCTCAGTTGTGTCCGACTCTTTGCACCCCCATGGACTATACAATCCATGGAATTCTCCAGGCCAGAATACTGGAGTGGGTAGCCTTTCCCTCCTCCAGGGGGTCTTCCCAACCCAGGGATCAACACAGATGTTTGGAAGAACTCAAGTTCTACATGAGTCTTGATCACCTTGTTACTTGGAATATGGTCCTCAGACCAGCAGCACTCACAACATTGGGGCTAGAAATGCAGAATCTTGGTCCTGTCCTTTGCCATTGAAATAGAATATGCACTCGCCATGATTTCCAGGTAAATCCTATGCTCATTAAGGTTTGGAAAGTGCTAATCTAGACATAGACTTGTAGAGAAAACCAAACCTTGGCGGAACATGGTTAGAAACTGACAGAGCCTGTTTGAGTTCAATTATATCTTTTTTCTTCTACATCAAACTGCAAAGAGTTGTGTAAAGGAGAAATATAGGATACTTTAGATGACTGTGTTCTCTGGTGCCTCAGTCTTAGAAATGGTACTGTTAAGTGGAGTATCTAACAGTAGAAGAAAGTAGTTGCAGCTCAGGACATACCCATGGTGAGAGAGACAAGGCTGGGATCAGAATCCAACTCTAGGGAATGTTTTGAACAATTGCCATGGTGTGGCTGTGGGCAGGGGCACACCCTAGGGGATTCGGTCCTGCCTGTTAACAGAGATGAGGTTGCTAGTCCCTGGGATTCCAGCAAGCCACAATACGCACCCCGCCCCCAACCCCGGCCTGCCCAGATCCCATCTCTGCCATGTCTGGGCCCCAGCATGTAGATTTGGAGGCATAAAGACTTATAAAAATGTATTTCTTAGTGAACTTTGTTCTGAATCAAGGGGAATCACACATTTGCTTTAAACATCCCAGAAGCAATGCTCTATTTTGTTCTAAATACTGAGTGTAATTAAGGAGTTTAAAATTGGTGAATGATACAGAAAATGACTGTAAAATTTATTCAAAAATTAGAATAACTATTTTTGTGAGGGAAGATTCAAAATGAACACATTTGTGTCTGAAAAATACGTTTAAAACAGTCTGAGGAGATCTGATTGCATCTAAAAATTTTAGAGAGATAGTAAATAAATGACTGCATGTAAAGAGGATGGAATTTGCATCCCAAAAGCCTGAAATGAGGGACAGAGAGAATTTTAACTCTTTAATTGTGTAACTGGGATGAAGTTGGGGTAATGGGTGGTGTTAGCTCAAAAATGTAAACACGTCAAGTAGAAAAACCCTTGAGAAGTGATCTAAGTTCAGATACAAATTGCCCAAGGAGGTATCAATGTAGTTGTGGTATCAATTGTGTTGTTGTTGTTGTTGTCGTTCAGTTGCCCAGTCATGTGTGACTCTTTTTGACATCATGGACTGCAGCACGCCCCTTCCTGCCCCTCACCATCTCCTGGACTTTTCCCAAGTTCATGTGCATTGCATCGGTGCAGGCATCTCATCCTCTGCCACCCTCTTCTCCTTCTGCCCTCAATCTTTCCCAGCATCAAGGACTTTTCCAATAAGTCATCTGTTCATATCAGATGAATGAAATACTGGAGCCTCAACTTCAGCATCAGTCCTTCCAGTGGACACTCAGGGTTGATCTCCCTTAAGATTGACTGGTTTGATCTCCTTGCTGTCTAGGGGATTTTCAAGAGTCTTCTTCAGCAATGATAATTGTACTGCTGGGTATTTCAAATTGTTTCAACTTTCCTCTTAACCCATCTGTATTCTTCTTTACCCAGCTTTCTTGTTTTTTTTTTTTATTCTAGTTTTCGCATAATCTATTTTCACCCCCTGTTAAAATCTCTGGTCTTCATTGTGTATTAAAACTCTCACCTCCTCTCACCTTGCATGATGGTTCTCTTTGCCTCGGTTCAGACTTTCTCTATGCCTCCTGTTTAGATCAGACTAACAAAGCCCAGCTACTGAGTAGGCAAACCTAGAAAGTGCAGAAGGTTCCTTAAAGAGGGATGAGAATGGCCTGGGGTGAAAAAAGCAAAATTGTACTTTTGGATTCTGAGAAAAACACCAAGGAAAACTTTTTTGACTTTTTCAAAATTCCCAAATTTGGAAGATGAAGGACAAATACATACATAGACTCATTAAAGATGGAAATTGTGTTTGCAATAAACCCCCAGGGCTTAGCAGTGAACCTGGAGTGTAATTGGAGCTCAATAGACATTTGTTGAATGAGTGGCTGAATGAGTGAATCAGTAAAGTCCATTAGAGAGCTTTCCTTCGAAGCACTATGCAATCTTTTTTCCCCCCAAAGTGATAGCTTCTCAGATATTGTTTTCCTATGACCAAGTCTCTTCAATTATTATCATAACCTTGTTCTCTGGGTGGGTGGGAGTGCTTTATCAGCATTATATGTTGATGGCACCATCCATTAGCCTTACTGAGGTTTGTTAGGTGTTTACCTGTTCACTGTTCATTGATGGAGACCTCGGAGATAAAAGTAGACTTGCATCTACAGACTAAAGGTGCAAAGATTTAACTTTGTTTTGTAAATTTAGAAGAAAAGATTCTGCTTTTTCTGGTTTTGTAAGATTGTCATATGTCTTTAACTTGAGACCCTTGCCTTTGAAGCTGAAACATGGTCTGATCTTTGCAGACCAGAAGTGGGGATTGGAATTAGAGGTAGAGCTAACATTGGAGAGGCCGGTATAACACAGGGGGAGACCTTGAAGGGGCCTCTCCACATTAATTAATGTCCTGCTGCCACAGAGACGAAACTACTTATGTTCAGGGACCAGGCATATACAAAGATGTATTATTACAAGCTATTTTTCAGTTAGATATTTGACTTCTTTCTGGCATGACTTCTCCATGCTCAAAACATTCATGGGAATGTTCCCAGTGTTTATTCTTTCTCCCTTTCCTGTCTTTCAACACTCATCATTTACTTCCTCATGTGCGTGTTACCCAAGCTAACTTCAGGGTGTCAGAAAGTATCTCATAAAGTTCACAACAAATAACCTGTACACTAAGATGAATAAGAAGTAAAGTTCACAAGACTTTGGTAGCTTTAAGGGCTCAGTTAATTAAATGACCACCAGGAGACATTTTAATTGAGCTAATTCCCTCCTTAATTTGACTCCTTATCCAGAGTCAAATATTCTTAAGACAGTAAGCAATGAAATATGAGACTTGGAAATAGGGTCAGGCCTAAAGGAATAAGATTTCTCCGTGGAATTAACATTGATACCAGTAGGTGGCTACCTGGCTGAGTGATATAACAGGAATATACTAAATCAACTGTGTTCTCAGTTTGATTCCTGGCCCAGATACTGAAGAGCAGCATCAGCTCCTCTGAGCTTAACCCTGAATCGGTATCACATTTAAAACAACATCTGCACGTATTTTGTTGCTATATTTGGGAAATTTATTAAACTTTAATCAAAACACTTAAAAATATAAGTTGGGAGTTTTGAAACTTTGGGGAATGAAACTCTAAAACATACTGATATTTTTGACCTATATTTCTTTGTGCCTTTTTACTGTCCTTTTTTTCTCCTATTTTCTTTTTGTACCCTAAACCTTAAATATCTGATATTAGCATTGATTTCTTTCTTCAGTTTTTAGTAATAACTCGATGCTATTTCAAATTTGGACAACGAGATTAGGACTTTTGTGTCTTCTTATGTTAATGTTTTATTAATTTGCACTAACCATCTATACTTTTATTTAAAAAATTAGAATCATGTTGAAAATTTCCCTGATGAAATGTCAGCCTCGAAATACACTACCAGGCAAGCTATTGAGAGTTCACAAACAAGATAAAATTGCTTGAATCACATAGTTTTTTTTAAACCTTAGCATTTCTTAAACTTTTTCACTATTTAGTACTTTTGTAACAAAGAATGGAAATAAAGAAAAAATTGAAGAAAAAGAAAAGTGAGGAGAAAGAAACGGGATGGGGTGCCAGTCAGTGGAGGCGGCATCTCGGGTGTTCAGCGTTCCCACCTCTTGTCTCTGTGCGCATCAGCCTTCCTCTCTGGTGCTGTGCTTTTAGGGATTAGTGTGGAGGTCTGAGCAAGGAGACCCAGGGGTGAAAGGTGTCTTAGGCTCTGACTTACACTTGCCCATTAGAGAAAAGCAGAATCGTGCATGCCCTGTGCAGTCTGACTGGCAGTTAGATGGCTGACTAGCCCTGTCTAGCTCAGAGCATGTAGAGCTGGGATGGGACCCTCCTGGGGAGGAGCCACATGTGCTGCTCTTGAGGTAGCTGCTGGCAGCCTAGATGTGGTGTGATCAAAATCTTGTCTCACCATCCTTCTTATTTATGTGCAACACTTTTATTTGATCCATCACGTTTTGTATTGATTCAATCTACTGTTACCATGTTTTCAGTTCAGTTCAGTTCAGTTCAGTCACTCAGTCATGTCCGACTCTTTGCGACCCCATGAATCATACCACGCCAGGCCTCCCTGTCCATCACCAACTCCCGGAGTTCACTCAAACTCATGTCCATAACGTCGGTGATGCCATCCAGCCATCTCATTCTCTGTCGTCCCCTTCTCCTCCCGCCCCCAATCCCTCCCAGCATCAGAGTCTTTTCCAGTGAGTCAACTCGTCGCATGAGGTGGCCAAAGTATTGCAGTTTCAGCTTTAGCATCAGTCCTTCCAATGAACACCCAGGATTGATCTCCTTTAGAATGGACTGGTTGGATCTCCTTGCAGTCCAAGGGACTCTCAAGAGTCTTCTCCAGCACCACAGTTCAAAAGCATCAATTCTTCGGCGATCAGCTTTCTTCACAGTCCAACTCTCACAGCCATACATGACCACGGGAAAAACCATACCCTTGACTAGACAGCCCTTGGTTGGCAAAGTAATGTTTCTGCTTTTTAATATACTATCTAGGTTGGTCATAACTTTCCTTCCAAGGAGTAAGCATCTTTTAATTTCCTGGCTGCAATCAGCATCCGCAGTGATTTTGGAGCCCCCAAAAATTAAGTCTGACACTGTTTCCACTGTTTTTCCATCTATTTCCCATGAAGTGATGGGACCATATGCCATGATCTTAGCTTTCTGAATGTTGAGCTTCAAGCCAACCTTTTCACTCTCCTCTTTCACTTTCTTCAAGAGGCTTTTTAGTTCCTCTTCACTTTCTGCCATTAAGGGTGGTGTCATCTGCATATCTGAGGTTATTGATTTTTCTCCTGGCAATCTTGATTCCAGCTTGTGCTTCTTCCAGCCCAGCGTTCCTCATGATGTACTCTGCATATAAGATAAATAAGCAAGGTGACAATATACAGCCTTGATGTACTCCTTTTCCTATTTGGAACCATGTTTTAGAAGTTACTAACTTACCATCTAAGTGTCTGCTGGATTCTGCTTGTGGCTAGCAGCTGTGTATGCATTCTCTATATCTGACAGAGACCATGATCTTCACTTATATTTCCTAAACTACTAGCTTACTCACTGCCTTACAATCTTTGTTTACCATTTCTCATGAATTTTATCTGTCTCATTTCCTTCAATTCCACAGCAGAATGCAACTTCTTTAAAAAATCCAGCAAGGAAACAATACAATGTGCACACAACATTTCATTGATAATACAATTAAATTTTTTTATGTTGTCGTTTGGCCGCTAAGTCATGTCCAAATCTTTGTTACCCCATGGACTGCAGCATGCCAGGCTGCTCTGTTCTTCACTCTCTCTTGGAGTATGCTCAGATTCATATCCATTGAGTTGGTGATGCTATATAACCATCTCTTCCTCTGCTGCCCTCTTCTCCTTTTGCCTTCACTCTGTCTCAGCATCAGGGTCTTTTCCAATGAGTCGGCTCTTTGCAACAGGTGGCCAAAGTATTGGAGCTTCAGCTTCAGTCCTTCCAATGGATATTCAGGGTTGATTTCCTTTAAGATTCATTGGTTTGATTTCCTTGCAGTCCAAGGGACTCTCAAGAGTCTTCTCCAACACCACAATTCAAAAGCATCAATTCTTTGGCACTTAGCCTTCTTTCTGGTCCAACTCTCATATTCATACATGACTACTGGAAAAATGATAGCTTTGACTATATGGACATTTGTCAGCAAAGTAGTATCTCTGCTTTTTAATATGCTGTCTATGTTGGTAATAACTTTCTTACCAAGGAGGAAGTGTCTTTTAATTTCATGGCTGCAATCGCCATTTGCAGTGATTTGGAGCCCAAGAAAATAAAACCGGTCACTGTTTCCACTGTTTTCCCATGTATTTGCCATGAAGTAGTGGGACTGGATGTCATGATCTCAGTTTTTTGAATGCTGAGTTTTAAGCCAGCTTTTCCACTCTCTTTTACCTTCATCAAGAGGCTCTTTAGTTCCTCTTCACTTTCTGCCATTAGAGTAGAGTCATCTACATATCTGAGGTTGTTGATATTTCTCCTGGCAATCTTGATTCCAGCTTGCGATTCATCCAGCCTGGCATTTCGCATGATGTACTCTGCATAATTTAAATAAACAGGGTGACAATATACAACCTTGTCATACTCATTTCCCAAGTTTTACTTAAGGAAGTGCAATTCAGCTTTCACTGTAAATCATGTTATTAAACAGAGTTAATGTTAACACTGCTGATATTAACTGGGGGCTTCCTTGGTGACTCAGACAGTAAAGAATCTACCTGCAATGCAGAGACCTGGATTTGATCCCTGGTTTGGGAAGATCCCCTGGATAAGGGAAAGGCTACACTCTCCAGTATTCTTACCTGGAGAATTCCATGGACTGTGGTGGCCATAGGGTCACAAAGAGTCAGACATGACTAAGCTACTAACACTTTCACTTTCAATATTAACAGGCATTTAATGTATATAATAATAGTATTAAAATGCTAATTACTATTCATATTACATCATCACAAGCTTTAGGATTAAGGATGAAAATGCTGATATTGGATGCCCAGTTGGTATTGGACATAGGCTGAAGACAGAAACCATTGAAGTCAATTTATTAAGGGTGTTTTTTCTCCTAATGCAATGGTTTATTTTTTAAACTTCTTTTGTGATCTGCAAGTTTTCTTGTTTTCTGTCAAAGTACTAAAATAAAAAGAATGTTAAAAGAATTTCAAGAAACAGCCTTCTCTTCAGCATGTCAGTTTGGGTAACATTTTGGTGACCCTGTTCATTCCCTCTCCCTCATAAGCTGCATTGAAAGAAACATTCAAGATGCAGAAAGTTACCCAAACGTGGAAGTCACCAGGTCAAAGGCTGTTGCTTAGGTTGGCTGCACACATGGTACAGGCAGTGGTTGGTGGGTGGAGATTCTGGAGTCAACTTCCATCCCTTCAAATCCCAGTTCTCCCACTAACTAGCTGAGTCTACTTACCTCCCTGCTTCGTGAACATCATCTCCCCAAACAAGAATACAGGTTACATGAATACAGGTTTATTTGGGTAAATAATGTCTGGCTCATCTTCACATAGATGTACTACATTTCAGAGATCTCAACACCTCTTTTACTGAAACTGTGTTGAGATTGGCTATGACCAAGAGAACACACTGGTCATAGCAAACACCCTCTTCCAAAAAACAAGAGATGACTCTAAACGGATATCACCAGATGATCAATACTGAAATCAGATTGATTGTATTCTTTACAGTCAAAGATGGGGAAGTTCTATACAGTCAGCAAAAACAAGACCAGGAGATGACTTGGACTCAGATCATGAACTCCTTATTGATAAATTAAAACTTAAATTGAAGAAAGTAGGGAAAACTACTAGACCATTCAGATATGACCTAAATCAAATCCCTTATGATTATATAGTTGAAATGACAAATAGATTCAAAGAATTAGATCTGATAGTCAGAGTGAATATGGATGGAGGTTCGTGACGTTGTACAGAAGGCAGTGATCAATATCATCCCCAAGAAAAAGAAACAAAAAAAGGCAAAATGGTTGTCTGAGGAGGCCTTGCAAATAGCTGAGAAAAGAAGAGAGGCTAAAGGCAAAGGAGAAAAGGAAAGATATACCCATCTGAATGCAGAGGCCCAAAGAATAGCAAAGAGAAATAAGAAAGCCTTCTTCAGTGATCAATGCAAAGAGATAGAAGAGAATAATTGAATGGGAAAGACTGGAGATCTCTTCAAGAAAATTAAAGATACCAAGGGAACATTTCATGGAAAGATGAGCACACAAAGGACAGAAATGCTAGGGAACTAACAGAAGCAGAAGATACTATGAAGAAGTGGCAAGAAAACACAGAAGAATTATACAAAAAAGATCTTTATGGCCCAGATAACTGTGATGGTGTGATCACTCACCTAGAGCCAGACATTCTGGAGTCTGAAGTCAGGTGGGCCTTAGGAAGCATCACTAGGAACACATTTAGTGGAGGTGATGGGATTCCAGCTGAGCTATTTGAAATCCTGAAACATGATGCTGTGAAAGTGCTGCACTCAAGATGTCAGCAAATTTGGAAAACTCAGCAGTGGCCACAGGACTGAAAAAGGTCAGTTTTCATTCCAATCCCAAAGAAAGGCAATGCCAAAGAATGTTCAAACTACTGCACAACTGCACTCATCTCACACTCTAGCAAAGTAATGCTCAAAATTCTCCAAGCCAGGCTTCAACAGTACGTAAAGCAAGAACTTCCAAATGTTCAAGCTGAATTTAGAAAAGGCAGAGGAATCAGAGATCGTTTCCAACATCTGTTGGCTTATAGAAAAAGCAAGACAGTTTCAGAAAAACATCTACTTCTGCTTTATTGACTATGCCAAAGCCTTTGACTGTGTGGATCTAAAAGAACTGTGGAAAATTCTGAAAGAGATGGGAATACCAGACCACCTGATCTGCCTCTTGAGAAACCTATATGCAGGTCAGGAAGCAACAGTCAGAACTGGACATGGAACAACAGACTGCTTCCAAACAGGAAAAGGAGTACATCAAGGCTGTATATTGTCACCCTGCTTATTTAACTTATATGCAGAGTACATCATGAGATGTATTCTGCTGGGCTGGAGGAAGCACAAGCTGGAATCAAGATTGCTGGGAGAAATATCAATAACCTCAGGTATGCAAATGACACCACCCTTATGGCAGAAAGTGAAGAGGAACTGAAGAGCCTCTTGATGAAAGTGGAAGAGGAGAGTGAAAAAGCTGTCTTAAAACTCAACAATCAAAAAGCAAAGATCATGGCATCCGGTCCCATCACTTCATGGCAAATAGATGGGGAAACAATGAATACAGTGACAGGCTTTATTTTCTTGAGCTTCCAAATCCCTGCAGATGGTGACTGCAGCCATGAAATGAAAAGACACTTACTCCTTGGAAGGAAAGTTATGACCAACCTAGATAACATATTAAAAAGCAGAGACATCACTTTGCCAACAAAGGTCTGTCTAGTCAAAGCTATGGTTTTTCCAGTAGTCATGTATGGATGTGAGAGTTGGACCACAAAAGCTGAGAAAGCTGAGTGCCAAAAAATCTATGCTTTTGAACTGTGGTGCTGAAGACTCTTGAGAGTACATGAACTGCAAGGAGATCCAAGCAGTCCATACTAAAGGAAATCAGTCCTGAATATTCATTGGAAGGACTGACGTTGAAGATGAAACTCCAATACTTTGGCCACCTGATGCGAAGAGCTGACTTATTGGAAAAGACCCTGGTGCTGGGAATGGATTGAAGGTGGGAGGAGAAGGGGACAACCAAGAATGAGATGACTGGATGGCATCATCGACTCAATGAACATGAGTTTGAGTAAACTCTGGGAGTTAGTGATAGGGAGGCCTGGCATGCTGCAGTTCATTGGGTCACAAAGAGTTGGACATGATTGAGTGACTAAACTGAACTGATGTTGAGATTGTCTTTCCCACTGTATCTAATTTTTCATGTGTTGTAGGTAATAATGAAAAGGCAACTTTTCTTTAATGAGTGAAAAATTTTCTGAACGTTTACATTTTCAGGATAATTCAGTTCCCAATTGTTTCATTTTTTTGATTTATTTAGCTCAGTGAGTGAAGAGAATGGTTTGGTGCCTATATTTTCCAGAATAAATATTTTTTTGTGATAATTTTAAACTTTTCATCTTCACTTTGATTTTGTTCACTAGATATTAAAGTGTCCCTGTGATCATTTATTCAGATAATATTCCAGTTTTTTTCTAATTTGTATAATTGAAAAGTGAAAGTCATTCAGTCATGTCTGACTCTGTGACGCCGTGGACTATAAAGTCCATGGAATCCTCCAAGCCAGAATACTGGAGTGGGTAGTTATTCCCTTCTCCAGGGGATCTTCCCAACCCAGGGATTGAACTCAGGTCTCGCACTTTGCACGCGGACTCTTTACCAGCTGAGCCACAAGGGAAGCCTGATTTGCATAATTATATCCTGCTTAAAGATTTATATTGCATTTTCCCAAGTACCATTTTTATGTCACTATTAAAATTTTTTTGGTATACTATATCACTATAGTTTTCATTTTGTTCTTATTCTACAAGACTTCATAAAAGGGTATTTTTTATCTGTGCTGTTTGCTTGTACAATAAATATAATGAAAAGAAAACTAATTGACTTACTGATTACCATAAAGCATAATCATCTTGCTAAGTAAACAAGTTGAGCCCAGGTTTGCTGTTAATATATCATAGAGAAAGGCAATAAAGAATACTGTTACTAAATCTATATGTGACTTAGACTAAGAGTTACCATGTTTTGTTTATCCGTAGCTTTTCCATTTTTTATATATTCTGACTTTTAGTCAGAAGATTAATGACTTGAAAAAATTAACAGTATTTTAATTGATGATTTGTAATAGATCTGCGTAAAGCCAGGCTGCAAGTAACAGTGGAGATGAAACTGACAATTGACTTACTTGTGCTGGTCAATATAAAAAACAAGTGTTTTGAATGAGTCAATTATTTTCTTCTTGAGTTGACCAGGTGTCCTCCCACTGTTTGGAGTGACATCCTTATTCCTCCTAGCACAGAGAAATTATTCATTTTCAAAAGCTATTTTACTCTCCAGAAATGGCACCTCATTCTGGGTGGGGGGTGCAGAGGAGGGAAGGGTGTGTAATATACATACATTTTGAAAGAAAAAACTAATTTGCATTTAAAGTGCCCAAAGTTTTTACTCTTCTTCAGCTTCCCAATTTTTGATCACTATAGGAAAAGAATGACATCAATTTTATTCTTTGTGCTTGATTTTGTAGTTCATGCATTCATTTCTTGAGTACTAGTACACTAGGCTGTGTTCTGGAATCTTGGCAATGGGATACAGTAGATAACTAAAGTGAACAATTTATTGCTTTAGAGAACCTACCCCTGGAGGAGGGCATGTCATCCCACCCCAGTATTCTTGCTTGGAGAATCCCATGGACAGAGGAGCTTGGCAAGCTATAGTCTATAGGTTTGCAAGGAGTCAAACACTACTGAAGTGACTTAGCACGCAAGGAACCTATACTTTTATTTAGTAAGACAGGAAATCGAATATATACATGTGGGCCTAAGATGCTAAGGCATATTCTGGTACCAGAAAACAGGGTGCTATTGTCACAAAAATACCCCAAAATAAAGAAGTGGCTTTGAAATTCAAAGCTGTATAGAAGTGTTCTGAGGTGCTTGATAGATTGCCTTGAAGAGATTGTTCATGGAAATATTAATGTTAAAGGCAATAGTGGTGAGGCCTCAGAACGAAGGGAGAAGAGCACAAGAAATATTTCTAGCACCTTAGAGAACACACATATCATCGTGAACACAGTGCTGTTAGGAATATGAGTGTTAAAGGTGCCTCTGGTGAGGCCTCAAGTGGAAGTGAGAGACATGCTTTTGGACCCTGGAGGGAAGTGATCTTTGCTATAGAATCACAGAGAACTAGTCTGAATTATGTTGTGATGTTGGAAGGACAGCAGAACCCGTGAACAATGATAGTGATTGGATATATATGAAAAGTTTTATATGATCATTGCTTAATAAGAATTTATTAAGACATAGGCATTTAGAACAGTCTTTGGGACTCTGTGGGAGAGGGTGAAGGTGGAATGATTGGAGAGAATGGAATTGTAGCATGTATATTATCATAAGTGACCAGTCCAGGTTCGACGCATAAATTTTCCTCTGTTCATTTCTTTGCATTTGTGCTTTTTTAATAAAATTCTTTTTAAAAAAAAAAAAAAAAAAGAATTTTCCCAAGCGAGGCTCCTCAGCAACACCTTCCTTCTTCCTTGTTGTGCAGCTGCTGCCTATGAGCCATTCTTGGCTCCTACCACCAACTTTTGGCACATCCTTTGGTCGCAGCTGTTGGAAAGGGGGTTGTTCACAGCCTGAGGAGAAGCTTCTCTGTCTTGCTCTTGCTGCATTTCTGCACCTTCTTCTCTTCTGTCTTGCATTACCGTTCTGTGGAGCCAGCCAGGCTCAGCTCTACTGTCCTCGATGAGCTGTCCATGGTACCAGAGGGGCAGGACCCATTCCTCAGTTAGCCCACCTGGCATCCTGGTTCTGTCTCCTGGGGAGAACTCCTTCTCCACCACCATCCATGGTCCCTGAACAGACTCTCTCCAAGGAAGAAGCTTTGTGGAAACATCTGGAATGGGTGTTGCTGGGCTTTGCCAGCTCCTTTTCTCCCTGGGTTTAAGGCCCAGACGATTGTTTGAATAGGCACAGGTTTTTGAAAACTACACTTGGGGATATGTTGGTCATATATTTTCCTCAAAAAGCTTAGAGATCTCTGGTCTGTTTGTTTCTGGGCATTTCTATATATGAGTAACCACAGCCAGGGTTCTTCAGAAGATAATCTTCTGAGCCTGGAAACTGGTCTCTTACTTGGTTGGCCATTCTCTTCTCACCACTACTTAATGGCAGTGAAACAGCTGAGGCAGTAGGCTTCCAGGGAAGGCACCCTACCTAGGAAATGCACACAGCTGTCTCACAGCCCTGTGACCCTGAAATTCCCTTGTTTGTTTTACTTTTCATCTCAAACTACTTATTGTGTAGGTTGAATCAGATGATAGCCACTGAATGACAAAAGTGGTTCTTAAATAAATCTTATTTAAATAGCTCTGAAAATAATTTTATGACCCTTTAATACAAACTTACCAAGAACAATTTTTGCAACTTTATTATTTTAATGTACTAGAATTAAATAAAATTACCTATTATATATTCATTAATTAATAAGGGAAGAATATTTTTCAACTCAATATCTGGTTAATCATATAAAAAGGTATTTTAGGTCACTTCTGAATATTGTAAGTATTCTAGGAAAATAAATTTGGGTGCTGAAACTTTGTGTTCTGGGAAGTTTGGATAATCTGTGTGGGCGAGTGCAGTCCTTTAGAAAACTCCAACAATATAATAGGATTTTCTGTAATATTTTATGCCACAAACATGAATATTTTAAAAATAAGGAATTTTATCAAGACATATTACTTACACTATACAAAATAGCTTCCTGAATTTTCTAGGCAATTTTGTCTGGTGGTTTTTACATCAAATATTTAGGTGTATGTAAATATGATATGCTGCCCTACAAGAAACTGTATGTTCAAACTTGCTAGAAATTATTTTAATAGGTAGAATCACTATTGTCTTCCAGAAAATACATTACTGACAATCATATCTGAGGTGATACCTGGCAGTATGTTTTAGTGATGGTACAATTGTTAACAAAGAGAGATGTGGGTTGGCATCTGTAAGTTAAAATTGTAGAATATACATGAAGTGAGGCTACAACATACGTGGTGCTGAAAGCACTGACCCTCTGGCTCCATCTAGTTTTAACAGGTGAGTCATTCTATTAACAAGAAACATAATGCAGGAGAACTGGCTGTCTTCTTTAATTTGTATTCACATCTCTCATATTAAATGAGGGCCTCATCACATTTGTATGTGCTGCACATCCCAGGTCAGAAGGATACTCATTGAATGTGATTCAGCGATCCTGTTTGTACCTTCATTGATGTTAAAGTGGTTGGAGCAGTCCCTGCAGACATATGGCTGACCTGGGCAGAGGCAGGACAAGGGCTGGGTCATTACTGAATAGATGCTGGCTTCTGCTCTAGGAGGGATCACAAAGCAGACTGGTCAATTAGGACCAAATGAAATTTCCCTGTTTGTCAAGCATACAAATCGAGCAATCTGTGTTGTTGATAAGAGATTTTAGCCTCAAATGTTTATGATCTTGACTGTAATTATCATGGAGACTAATAACAACCCCACCTCTTTTCCTGTGCACCTGCATGGCCTGCAGGGTGCAAGGTGAGCTTCACTTTTTGTCATCTTGAGGTTTCTTCTTGCAAAGGGCAATGATGGCAGAGCATTAGAGTCTGCTGAATTTCCTTGGCTGCTAGTGGGAGAAAGGATGTGATCTGATTTTTCTGTACTGAAACAAGAGTTTCTTCTGCTATACCTTCCTGTTCCTCAAACTGTTTAACCCCATAGTCCATCAGGTTGATGAATTTATTAGAATTGTCTCCAAGCTGATGAAGGTAGTTGGGTATTATCAAGCTTAAACATATTTATACTTCAAGAAAGATCAGGGAGGCATGGCTCTTACTCATGACTTTTAGATTTTCCTAATGTTCTCTGGTATTTTGGCACCTATGTAGCATTACATTGTAGTTAGCAGCATTAAAATGTCTAGAAAAAAAATAGCCCACCTGAAATACTTAAGGAAAATAGTACAAAGTAGAAATTTAAGTTGTTCAATAGTAAGCTGGCCATGAAATCAGAAGATGATTGCTTCTTAGCAGGAAGGCAATGACAAAACTAGACAGTGTGTTGAAAAGCAGCAACATTCAGCTGACAAAGGTCTGTATAGTCAAGGCAATGGTTTTCCCAATGGTCACATGTGGTTGTGAGAACTGGACCAAATAGAAGGCAGAATGCCAAAGAACTGATGCCTTAGAACTGTGGTGCTAGAGAAAACTCCTGAGAGTACCGTGGACAGCAAGGAGATCACACCAGTCAATCTTAAGGGAGATCAATCCTGGGTATTCACTGGAAGGACCAGTACTGAAGCTGAAGCTCCAGTATTTTGGTCATCTAATGTGAACAGACGACTCATTGGAAAAGTCCCCGATGCTGGGAAAGATCGAGGGCAGAAGGAGAAGAGGGCATCAGAGGATGAGATGGCTGGACGACATCACTGATGCAGTGAGCATGAACTCTGGGAGATAGTGAGGGAAAGGGATGCCTTGTGTGCTGCAGGCCATGGGTTCACAAAAAGTCAGACAAGACTGGGTGGCTGAACAACAACAAAGCCTGGAATTAGTGAGTCTAAGATTTCAGGAGAGCTCTGGAAGCAAGGAAAGAAAATGCAAAGGTCAGTTCATAAAATCCTTGAAAGGCAAACTGATGGGTTGAGTTAAGGAACTGCTCCTTGTTCTAGGATGATTGCAGGGTATAAGCACCTGTAGGAGACCTTCAGTGATTCTCGGGTACTAAGAAGATGCTCTGGAGTTTCTTCCTACTTTTGATATCTCAGCTCTTCTTCCATAGTAATGATGCAAAAAGGGATAGCTCTTTTACAGGGATTCACTACTGCATATGGAGATTTCAGATCTCTCTTTATATTGCTATAGAATAGCCCATGTTTAGGATTCTCTGAGCAAACCAACTGGTCAAACAAATAAGCAAAAACAATGCTTCAAAATATAGCCATGAATTTATTCCCCATCCTGTGCCAGACACAATACCTATATTTGATCCTCATACCAATTCTATGGGGGAAGATATTATCTCCATTTTATGGATGAAGATAATAAAGCAAAAGTCCAGAGGTGTGTTTCACAAAAGGGGCATAGTTAGAGCTGACTCTCAGCTGTGCTCTTTTTCTATCATTTTGCACACCCGCTACATGCATGGCGGCAGTAGGAGGAGCAAGGAGGAGACTGTAGGGGTAGCCAGAGAAGATCCCACAGAGCTTTGTTGACTGTGGTAGGGTTCTGGATTTTGGTCTAAGTTAACTAAGGAATAACTGTGGAATTTTGAGTAAGGAAGTGACACGATCCAGCTTAAACTTTGAAAATATAATGTTGGCTGCTCCTCAGGAAGTGAAAACAAGAAGATGTCAGGAAACTATTGCCATCATCCAATGAGGAGGTGATGGGGACCTGGACCAGGACATCAGCAGCAGGGTCACTGAGAGGTCGCTAGACTTTGGATGTAGTTGAATCTTCAATAAACTGTAGTCAGAGGGCTAGACCTCCCTGCCATTGGGTAGAAAATGTCCCTAAATAATCCAACTGCTTTAGGATACCTTATACGCTTTACCATCTGAGCTACCAGGGAAGCCCATAACAGAGACAAGATAAAGCAATGTAGAGATGAAATTCAGCCTCAGAGTTGATGACGTGAAAGATCAGGTGTGGGAAGGGAAGTCCTGGAGAGTCAGAAAGACAAGAGGCAAGAGTGTCCGCACATGATAACAGCTGTGCTTCTATCGAATTTGCTCATCTTTCTCTTTGAAGCAAAGTGTTGCTATGACAGTCTTACTGCTCAAAAAGCAAACATTTTCAAGGGTGAATACATTATGAGTGGGAGTACTGATACTTTGAAAAGGGGAGTGAAGGCATTATGGGTGAAAATATTGACATTTTAAAAAGGGGAGGGGGGCAAAGGAATATATCATTTCCCCAAAGCTAGTAGACTTAAATATCAGTTCCCTTCCTCTCTGCCATACATCTTAATCACACACCGAGTGACTATTTAATCATGCTCTGTTAAAATTAATATCATATGAGTGATGATCAGTGATAAATGGGAAAGAATGCTTAAAAACACATAAATTACTCTTTCTTTCCTGTGCGCAACCATAACAAGATAATTCCTTGTGTCATCCATAACAGATTTTCTACTTCTTGGAAAGCAATAATGCAGTCTCATTTTTTCCCTTGTAAAAATGAGTAACATATTGTTATGAGTATCAATTAGTTAATCCAATAGGGACCATTCAATGACACCACGAAAACTAATGATCCTGTGATTTCCAAGAAAAGATGTATTTTAAGGTCTTATTGATCGAATTGCTCTCAGCCTCCTGTCAGGTAATGTGACTATCTACTGGAGGACATGCTTCTGCATTGACAAGGACTGGGGTTATGCCTTTACGTTAATAGATGGATGGAAACTTTCAGGGTCCCCTAAAGTCACTTGCTTTATACAAGCCCTCCTCTCAATGATAAAATGTTGATTCTTGCTGAATTTGGAAACCAGATTTTAGGAATCGTAGATAAACTGTATGAAAGGGTGACAGGACTGCTAGGTCTTGTTCATCTTGGTATCCAAGAGACCCTGCACAAGGACAAAGTTACACCTAATACACATTCACAAAGTCAGAATGCAGAGTGCTTATCATCCTGTCAAAATGCAGACAGCTTAGGGACAATCGTAATTATGAGGTTAGAAACAAAGGCATTTTGAGAAGGAAAAATCCTGGTTCTTTCCATGGTAACCATGAGGTTAAATATTTTATAAAATTAGCAAGACTGGAGCGATAATTGTAATACTTCCCATGTTATTAAACATCGAGGAACATCCACAGAGATTGAAATTTTGCACAAAAACATTTAAAAAATAAATTCTCTCTGTTAAGTAAAAATAGTAACCATTTGCTAAATGGTGATGATTTTCAGAAAAGGAAATAAAATCCTCTTTGTTCGGTAAGATTATAATATTTAATGAAGCAAATCCTACTGTTCTAAGAATGAGATCACCTTTACTTGGCCAGTTGTTCCTCACAATTATGATTAAATGATCATTTCTTTCCTTAGAAAATAAATCTAAAATAAATTACAGTAATGAATTTATAAAAATTGCTTTTTGTTAATTATCAGGTGCATAGTGCCGAGAAAACTGTTTCTGAAATCACAGATAATTTCAGACTTTGCTGTTTGAAATCGTATTTGGGAGGACAGAATACAGTATTCTTGTCTCAAGGATCTGAGTCATGAGGTCCACTGTGACACAAAAAGCTCTATTTCCAGGACAGGCATGGATAAGGGTGTTCTGAAAACAGTATTCCTCATATATCTTCACTCTGTGTTTCCCAAAGTCATAAGTCCCCAAGTTCTGTCCTTGCCCTGGTGGAAGTCAGACTGTAATGCACCTAAGGAATCTAAAAGGGTATCATAACAAAATATAGCCAAAGTTATATAAAGAATGCTTTCCAAGGCCATTTCTCATCTTCTGGTTCATCTTGCTTCTTTCTCACCAATGACTCGCTCAGCCCCGCTTTATTCCTTCTGTCTCCTGAACGAAGACTCCTGAGACAACCTGCATCTAAACCTGCATCTGAGCATTCCACATCCCTTCCCAAGCACTCAGGAGCGGGCATGCATACTCCCTTTACTTAACTACCTTCCCCACCCCCACCCTGCCCCCAAATCCATGTCCTAGGCTCCAGGCTTCCTTTGCTGTCACCCTCTGGTGCAGCAGCTTCATACACAACAAACCCAACCGAACTTGACAGTAATGTATTTCTTGCAGTTCTTTTCTATGCTATTTATGTTAAGAACTTTAGCTATTGCACTGAACCTACTGCTGCTGCTGCTGCGTCACTTCAGTCGTGTCCGACTCTGTGCGACCCCATAGATAACAGTCCACCAGGCTCCGCCGTCCCTAGGATTCTCCAGGCAAGAACACTGGAGTGGGTTGCCATTTCCTTCTCCAATGAGTGAAAGTGAAAAGTGAAAGTGAAGTCGCTCAGTCGTGTCCGACCCTTAGTGACCCCACGGACTGCAGCCTACCAGGCTCCTCCATCCATGGGATTTTCTAGGCAAGAGTACTGGAGTGGCTTGCCATTGCCTTCTCCAGCACTGAACCTAAGCATGCGGCAAAAGCCACTTTCTTTTCTGGGAAATAAATTCAACAATGGTTATCATTTTAAGTTTCTTTAGCTATTTACATAAACACACCCCTCCAAGCCTTGAAGGAAAAAAAGCTAGATACATCTTCCAGGAGCTGTAGTTAGTGTTGTAATTCTCAAGGGAGCATCTAGAAAGTGTGCTCAGACACACCACCATGTGTCCATGGTGAACACATTTAGAGGCAGTGAGGGATGAAGAATGGATCAGAAGTGTGGAGACAGATTAGCCTTTAGATTTTTTAAGAGGGGAAATAGCAAAGTATGGCTCAGAAGCAAAGCTGGAGACCTCGATTCTTGTGGGGAGCTGGACGGTGAGCTGGCAGGTTTCTGAACATCTCCCAGGAAACATAATCAGGGCCTGGACCTTGAGAGAATAGACTAGAGAGCGGGATAGAGGAGTAAAGCAGTGGCTGGGGTTGGGAAGCACTGATCAGAATTAGGGGACAACACAGGCCCTGATGTAGAGGCCAGTGGGTCTTGGTGTAGAGTGCCAGGGCATCGCTGGGACTCCTCAGGCTCTCTTAGGGCCATTGTCAGTCTGGGGGACAGATGGGGCTGGTCCAGGGAAGGAAGAGGAGACCCTGTTGTCCTATCAGGGTGAACATCCTCTGCTTGTGTTCCTCGGGAGAAAGAGCTGAGCTTGGGGCTTTTCAGATCGGTGCTGCCCTGAAGGCTCAGCAGGTAAAGAATCCACCCGCAGTGCAGATGCAGGTTCAGTCCCTGGGTCAGGAAGATCCCCTGGAACAGGAAAGGACAACCCACTCCAGTATTCTTGCCTGGAGAACCCCATGGACAGAGGAACCTGGCGGACTATAGTCCATGGGGTTGCAGAGAGTCGGACAGAACTGAACAACTAACACTTTCCCACTTTCCCAATGAATGCAGCATTATTCAAAGCACAGGTTCATTAGCCACATGATTCATTAGGCACACGATGAAAAATGGGGAAGAGAGGAAACAGTGGTCAATACTAGCTCCTTGACTATTTCTTTCTCAACATTCAGTTCAGATCAGTTCAGTTCAGTCGCTAAGTTGTGTCCGACTCTGCAACCCCATGAACTGCAGCACACCAGGCTTCCCTGTCCATCACCAAAAGCCTGCTCATATTCCCAGAGCTTGCTCAGATTCATGTCCATCGAGTTGGTGATGCCATCCAACCATCTCATCCTCTGTTGTCTCCTTCTCCTTCTGCCATCAATCTTTCCCAGCAGCAGGGTCTTTTCCAATGAGTCATTCCGTTCCATTCTGTTCCGTTCAGTCGCTCAGTTGTGTCCGACTCTTTGCGACCCCGTGGACTGTAGCCTACCAGGCTTCTCCGTCCATGGGATTCTCCAGGCAAAAATACTGGAGTGGGTTACCATTTCCTTCTCCAGGGGATCTTCCCAACCCAGGGATTGAACCCGGGTCTCCTGCATTGGAGGCAGACGCTTTAACCTCTGAGCCACCAGGGAAGCCCAATGAGTCATTACTGTGCCCCAGGTTTTTGCTCCTGTGTGTCTGTTTTAACTTAGTTCTTTTAGAAATAGGGCAATTTAGAACCTAGAGTTAGCTGCTTAGATGACCCTATGCAGAAATAAGCACAGAAGAAAATGGGGAAAAAAGGGATTTTAGAAAAAAATGAACATTTAAATGCTTTCTGGGGTCTTTTGACCTTGATTTTTGTAATTCAACCAATAATATGTTTATGTGAGTCATGCTGACTCCACCAGTCTGTCCCCACACTTCTTTTATCTTTCATTCCTCTGAGTCCCTTATTTTCTCCTCTTCCCAGCAGTTCTTTAAAGCAGTGTTTGTTATTTTAAGATTAAAATTTCCAGATGTCTTTTCTGCAGGCAGAAATATTATAGAAGGAAATGCAAACTGTTAATATTTCCAACTACAGTTGTGAAGTGTGAAAGCCTTAGAGTGGTGTTTTCTACATTCCAACAGGGGAAGTGTTACCTATATTTGATAGAAAGGTGTTGAAAAACCACATTTCCTCAAGTTCTGTGACTTCTCAAACCAGATCGTGGCTTGAGGGGGAAATGCAGGTAGAAACAACAGACCAGAATGACAGCTCACTCAGGAAGTCCTCGGTTACACGCTGCTGTGTGATGTCAAGGCTCTCTCCAGCTCTGGGAATGAAGTACTAAACTACAGTGCCTAGACACTCAGCTTCCGTTGCATGGGAGAACAGAGATGATTTCCATGAACTCTGTGTGCTATTCTAGGTAGATATGGTTGTACAACGTGAGTTCTAGTCGGAGCAGGAAGATGCCCTGGCAAATTTCTGAATCAGTTGTTGTTGTTCAGTCGCTAAGTTGCGTCTGGCTGTTTGCAATCCCAAGGACTGCAGCACCGCAGGCTTCCCCATCCTTCACTATCTTCCAGAGTTTGGTCAGATTCATGTCCATTGAGTCTGTGATGCCCTCCCACCCTCTCACCTTCCGCCACTACCTTCTCCTTTTCAGGTTGGGATGAACTGGTGTGAAACTAGTGCTTTCCGAGCTCTCGGTAAATACCCCACAGTGTGTGAGTACTTGATATATATTGTACAGTCTAATTCTCTCAGAGATCTGGAGGGCGAAGCAGCATGATTATCCCCTTTTTGCAGTAAGAAAATAGTGCCTCACAGAGATTAAGTGGTTTACCCCAGACCACACCACAGCCCATCTGGGGCCAACTCAGGTTTCAAGTTCAAGTCCACCTCCCATCGTTGCCCTTCATGGCTTTATTTAATCTCACACACTGAAGGCATTATGTTTAATAACTCAGAGGTACCATAGTTTATTTCTTCCTTCACAACAATTCTGGTGGATATAGTAATATAAATAAACTATATAAAACTCTAAGGCTTATGTTTATAGTGGGAAGATAATATTTTTAAAAGGAAAAATGTAAATATTTGATGCAGCAGAATAAACACCTCTCCTGAGGTGCTCTTTGTCAGAACATGTCTCAACATGGATGGAATGAAAGCTCATCTAAGGAGCCTTAACGTTTGGTGTCCTTGTGGAAACCTGTCAATACCCAGACAGCAGGGCCATTGTGATTGTCCCGTCAGTGCCTGAGGCCATGACCACCCATGGCTGAAGCACCTGACACTCTAGTCAATGACTGTGAAGATAGATGTGATAGGAAGAGGCAAGCCCTTTGTCTATATTTACATAGGCAGAACAACTAGTTTCACTGGGTCAGCAACTCTGATTTAAACCAGTCTCTGATATTTTTAGTCTGTGGTGGAGATTTCACACATCCTCCCAGTGCATGCTGTTGGGCTATTTGTCTACTTTGATATTGAGCTCTTGCTTCGGGTGTCACTCTTTTCTATTGCTTTAATTATTATTACACTGTGAGAGTTCTGTGGAGGTGTTTGGCAGGAATTTCTACAGGGAATAATTAGAAGACAGACTGCATCATGTTGGCAGAAAAGAGCAACTCCAAATGGCTTGAATAATAAGAATGAGCATGTTCTTAGTTGCTCAGTCCTGTCTGACTCTTTGCGACTGAGCATAATCCACGTAAAAGAAAGTTCTGAAGAAGAGTAGCTTTAGGAGTCATTACTCACTGAGTGAATAGCATTGCGGTGGTGGCCAGGTCTTCCCTGATGCCCTTTGTGGCTTCTGGCATGCCCTCCTGGTGACAGGTTGGCTGCAGCAGTTCCTGCCATCACTCACACTCGGCAGCAGAAGGGGCTGACCGTTCTGTGACAGAGAAAGTCCTTGGACTTGGACAGAGAAACTCCCTGATCAGTTCTCCTTCATTTGTCAGAAGTGGGTCACACAGGGGGCTCATTCAAGCCTCCCAGGAGGGTCTGACCTTTGTAGGCATCTCTAGGATGCTGGTTTCTGGCTGGGTTTGGGAGGCACTGGTGGAAACTGATGGGTGGTCAGGAGAGAAGCATGTTTCTTTTCCTCCCTCTCCTTTGGATTACATCTCCAGAAACCACCTTGGTCTGTTGCTCCAACACCACCAGTCAGTGGAAGTGAGTCCAGGTTCTGCAGACAACTGTGTTCCCCCTGCCCCCCACCGTAGGCCACTGGGCTCTGGTTAAACCCCCATTTCTACTTTTACTGGCTTAGGTGTGGTTGCGGCTTTGTTGTTTCCCCTCCCCCCCCTTCCAGTTTCTCAACTCTTCCATCACATGTGGAAAAAATTGCCTGCATTGATGTCCTTTTAAAAAAATATTTGCTGTGTTTACATTATCCTGGTTAAATCCCAAGTGAAACATGTGCCCACCTCTAAACCAATTACTAGCAAGGTATATGGGGCCCCAGGATTAAAGAACCTACCATATTTTACCATTTCTCTTGGTTGTGGATAACCACTGGGGAAGGAAATGGCAACCCACTCCAGTATTCTTTCCTAAAGAATCCCATGGAGAGAGCAGCCTGGTTAGCCACAGTCCATAGTGTCAGAAAGAGTTGGACCTGACTGAGTGACTGAGCATGCACAACCACCAATAATGATGCTTCTCTTTGCAAAGATGAGGGTAGGTGATTTGTGTATCACAGATTTTTAGGTATTCTTCCATCTTCTTTCTGGACAGGGAGGCCTGGTGTGCTGTGATTCATGGGGTCGCGGAAAGTCGGACACGACTGAGCGACTGAACTGACTGACTGACTGACTGAAGTCATAGATGGGAAAAAAACAATCTATGTTTGCCCAGCAGTAAATTGAAGTAGAAATATATGGACAATTATGGCAAAGGAAGCAGTGATTAGAAAAAGGAATTCAAAAGTTTCCATTTGGTGCCTATGTAAATTAGCTTGAACTGCCATAACCAAACACCAGAGACTGGGTGAATGGCTAAAACAACAGGAATTTATTAATTGTTCTGGAGGCTGGAGTCCCAGGTCAGGGTGCTGGCAAGGCTGGTTTCTGGTGAGGGCTCATCCTGGCTTGTAGGTAGCTTTGCATGTCTTTTCTTAGTGCTTGTGGGCTTAGAGAGAAAGAGAACTGTGTGCCTCTTCTTACAAAGAAACCAGTCCTGTTGGTTCAGGGGTCCACCCTCATTGTCTCACTTGACCTGACTTAACCCTGACAACAACGTGACTTGTGGGGGCGGGGCACGGCTCAGTATAGAGTCCCGGATTGGTCTGTGAGGGTGTGGTGATTTTCTTTGATCCCCTGCATGTCAGTTTTCTGTCCTAAGATGAGGGAATGACATAAGGGAAATGTTGGAAGCCATTAGGTTTTACTGATTGTACTGATTAGATCTCATGTACTATGTTCTAGGAAAAAGACGTCTTCCCTTTTTTCTTTCCTTTGGCATGGTTCTGTGTTGACGGATTTGCTAACAAGGTAGATGCTCTTCTCATCTTACTCCTTGCCTTGATTACATCTGTTGCTCCTGTGGGTCTGACATACATCACCCAACATTTCTCTCTGTTTCCTCATCTCTCTGGAGGCACTTGGCAGGTTTGGCTGCCCTCTCATGCCTTCCTAAGCTTCTAGGATTCTTGGTGGGGCCTTCATGTCCATAACCATCTGGGATAGATAAGCATCTACTTCTGTCATTGCCTCCACATTCTGATTGTGTGGGAAGTTTCCAATATTTCAGTAATGCTGGAACTCACAATCTTCTGTTTGATTTCTCACATTTAACTGAAGACCCGGTCTTACCTCCACCCCTATTAAATGGGGGCAGCAAAGGGAAGGGTGTGTGCGCTTGTGGAGATTTCCATCTAGCCTGATGCACCAGGCAGTTGGGGGAGGGCAGGAAATTACTGTGTTATCAATTTGTTAATCTTGAAATCTCAGAATTTGTTGCTTTTGTTTTCAAGCTTCAGAGTAACTGTTCCATTTAGGGGCAAAATCGAGCTCACAATGACCCCCAAATGTAGGAGATTCACAGGAATAAAAAGCACAAGGGTGTCATCTCACTGTCATTTTAATTTCATTTTGGACAAAAGTTCCACTTGTTGCATATTTCACAGCATGAAGCTCTTCTGATCTACACACGTCTGGATCAGTTTGAATTCTGTGAGTAAAGTGCAGCCTAAGGCACTGAGTGACTGCTCAGTATGGTGCATCTTTGGGACACTTTTTCCTCCGATGACCACCCGCAATAGAATCTGAGACGGTGTTAAAATCTGAGATTAGAAATCAAGATGCAACCCTAAAGTAGATTTGTTGAATCCAGTACTGGGTCCAGGAACCTGCGTTTTAACATCTGCCCCCAAGGGACCCTTATGCTGATCAGTTTTGAGAAGCAGTGATACAAGAGTTCACTGTTGCTGTTGTTCAGTCGCTTAGTTGTGGCTGACTCTCTGTGACCCCATGGCCTGCAGCACGCCAGGCTTCCCTGTTTTTTACCATCTCCCGGAGTTTGCTCAAACCATTGAGTCGGTGATGCCATCCAGACATCTTATCCTTTGCCATCCACTTCTCCTCCTGCCCTCAATCTTTCCCTGCATCCATGGCTCTTCACGTCAAGTGGCCAAGCATTGGAGCTTCAGCATCGATCCTTCCAATGAATATTCAGGGTTGATTTCATCTAGGATTGACTGGTTTGATCTCCTCGCTGTCCTGATTTCATTAGGTTGAACTATTTCATTTTTAAGGACAGTCAAATGGGAACATGGCTAACTGAAGACTTTTTTTTTTAGTGAGAGGGTATCTAATATGTACTTTGACCAGGAAGCCTTAAAAATTATGTCCAACATATTTCTAAAGATAACTAAATGATATTAATACCATTAGAAAATTTTAAATAGAAAAATCCCCTTAATTGTATTACTTCAATGGTGTTCAATGAAATGGATCTTTTGTTTGTGATACTAAGTCTTAAGTAAAGTTGAGTTGTTTTTTGGAAATAACTGTCACTTATCTATGCCTTATAGAGGATCATTTTACACACACACACAAACCATCCATTTCATGTCCAGAAGAAAAACAGTGTGAGGAGCTGAACCCTTATTTTCTGATTTAATTTCATGCATTCATTACTGAGAAGTGGAACACACTGTCAGTTTCCTGGGGCCACTGTGAAAATTAGCACAAGTTTGGTGACTTAAAGCAGACATCAAATTCTGGGAACCAGAAAGCCAGACCAAGGTGTGGGCAGGGCTGCACTCTCGCTGAAAGCCCTGGTAGGGGGTGGGCGGGTAGAGGGTGGGGAGAATTCTTCCTGCCTCTTCAGTTTCCGTAGGCTCCAGCATCCCTTGGCTTATGGCTGTTCAACTCCAATCACTGCTTTGCTCTTCCCAGTCTTTCTCCTTTCCTGGTCTTTTCCTATCTCTTAAAAGGACACTCATCATTGAACTTAAGCCCCTTGAAGATAATCCAGATGGTTTCATCTTGATATCCTTAGGTTATATAATTTGCAAAACTTCTCTCTCTGAATGTGTCCTGAATGTCTCTGGGGTGAGAGTGTGCACGTCTTTGGGGCCATGACTGAACTCACTACATACATTATGGCCACATTTCATTCTTTGCATTTGTGACTTTTCCCAGAGGTCCTATGAGTACTGCTCACACCCCTTCCAGCTGTGGCTAGCTAGGGGTGGATGCCCCTCCACTGGAAGAGAGTAAGGCGGCAGGAAGGAGGGATTGGGTCACCCCATCTGTGCTCATTAAGGCCCACTTTAAGGCCCTAAATCTTTTCAACACCTGGAAGCAGAGGATTGAGATGCTATTTCTTTAACTTAGAATGTGAAGTAAACTTGGCTTTGAACCCAGGGAAGAAGCTTCTGTTCACTTTGTGGAAGTCGTGACTTAGGTTTTTAAGTGAATGAAGCCTTCTCACATAATGAAGGCATCACAGTAAAAACCACTTGCCCATCAGCCTGCAGGGGCCAGGCAGTGCTGAGTCCTCAGACCTCCTGACATGTCATTAACTTTAATCATTTCTCAGTATTTAAAAATGAAAGGAGAAGGAAAACTAATTAATTTAAAACATAGATGGTGTATCCTCTTCAGTAGAATCTAATTTAAAAGGAAAGTGTGAAATAGCCTTTAAGCAACATGCTAGCCCAGGAGGAAAGGGGAGAAATGTGGAAGAAGTAGAGATGGAGATCTCGAGTGTCGTTGATGCTCTGGGTATTCCTGTACTCCTGAGAGACAGTCATTAGTCTTTGCTGCAGGATTGATTACAAATGGTTATGATCATAGAAAAATCCTACAAAATTGGCAAGAATGGTGTTGTTCACTCTGCATCTATGGAGACAGGTGTTGTAGGCTGTGAACTCTTGCTTCATTCTCAAAAGGCAGTGTAATTCTCTCATTATCCACAATATAGTTACTTTGTTGTTGCTGTTAAGTTGCTCAGTCTTATCTAACTCTCTGTGACTCCGTGGACTGCTGCATGCCAGGCTTCCCTGTCCTTCACCATCTCCCAGAGTTTGCTCAAACTCATGTCCATTGAGTTGGTGATGACATCCAACCATCTCATTCCTTTCTCCTCCTGCCTTCAATCTTTCCCAGTATCAGGGTCTTTTCAAATGAGACAATTCTTCGCGTCAGGTGGCCAAAGTATTGGAGCTTTAGCTTCAGCACCAGTCCTTCCAACGAATATCCAGGACTGATTTCCTTTAGGATGAACTGGTTGGATCTCCTTGCAGTCCAAGGGACCCTCAAGAGTTTTCTCCAACAACACAATTTGAAAGCATCTTAGGCATTTAGGCTTCTTTATGGTCCAACTCTCACATCCATACATGATTACTCGAAAAATCATAGCTTTGACTACATGGACTTTTGTTAGCAAAGTAATGTCTCTCCTTTTTAACACTGCCTAGATTTGTCATAGCTTTTCTTCCAAGGAGCAAGCATCTTTTAATTTCATGGCTGGAGTCAGTGTTCTCAGTGATTTTGGATCCCAAGAAAATAAAGTCTGTCACTGTTTTCATTGTTTTCCCATCTATTTGCCATGAAGTGATGGAACCAGATGCCATGATCTTAGTTTTATGAATGTTGGTTTATAGTCACTTCAGTCAGTCAGTTCAGTCGCTCAATCATGTCCGACTCTTTGTGACCTCATGAATCACAGCACGCCAGGCCTCCCTGTCCATCACCAACTCCCGGAGTTCACTCAAACTCATGTCCATTGAGTCGGTGATGCCATCCAGACATCTCATTCTCTGTCGTCCCGTTCTCCTCCCGCCCCCAATCCCTCCCAGCATCAGAGTCTTTACCAGTGAGTCAACTCGTCACATGAGGTGGCCAAAGTATTGCAGTTTCAGCTTTAGCATCAGTCCTTCCAATGAACACCCAGGACTGATCTCCTTTAGAATGGACTGGTTGGATCTCCTTGCAGTCCAAGGGACTCTCAAGAGTCTTCTCCAGCACCACAGTTCAAAAGCATCAATTCTTCGGCGATCAGCTTTCTTCACAGTCCAACTCTCACATCCATACATGACCACGGGAAAAACCATAACCTTGACTAGATGGACCTTTGTTGGCAAAGTAATGTCTCTGCTTTTTAATATACTATCTATGTTGGTCATAACTTTGCTTCCAAGGAGTAAGCATCTTTTAATTTCCTGGCTGAAATCAGCATCTGCAGTGATTTTGGAGCCCAAAAGATAAAGTCTGACACTGTTTCCACTGTTTCCCCATCTATTTCCCATGAAGTGATGGGACCAGATGCCATGATCTTAGTTTTCTGAATGTTGAGTTTCAAGCCAACCTTTTCACTCTCCTCTTTCACTTTCATCAAGAGGCTTTTGAGTTCCTCTTCACTTTCTGCCATAAGGGTAGTGTCATCTGCATATCTGAGGTTATTGATATTTCTCCTGGTAATCTTGATTCCATCCTGTGCTTCTTCCAGCTCAGCGTTCCTCATGATGTACTCTGCATATAAGTTACATAAGCAGGGTGACAATATACAGCTTTGATGCACTCCTTTTCCTATTTGGAACCAGTTGGTTGTTCCATGTCCAGTTCTAACTGTTGCTTCCTGACCTGCATACAGGTTTCTCAAGAGTCAGGTTAGGTGGTCTGTTATTCCCATCTCTTTCAGAATGTTCCACAGTTTATTGTGATCCACACAGTCAAAGGCTTTGGCATAGTCAATGAAGCAGAAATAGATGTTTTTCTGGAGCTCTCTTGCTTTCTCCATGATCCAGCAGATGTTGGCAATTTGATCTCTGGTGCCTCTGCCTTTTCTAAAACCTGCTTGAACATCTGGGAGTTCACAGTTCACATATTGCTGAAGCCTGGCTTGGAGAATTTTGAGCATGACTTTACTAGCGTGTGAGATGAGTGCAATTGTGCAGTAGTTTGAGCATTCTTTGGCATTGCCTTTCTTTGGGATTGGAATGAAGACTGACCTTTTCCAGTCCTGTGGCCACTGCTGAGTTTTCCAAATCTGCTGGCATATTGAGTGCAGCACTTTCATAGCGTCATCTTTCAGGATTTGAAATAGCTCAATTGGAATTCCATCACCTCCACTAGCTTTGTTCATAGTGATGCTTTCTAAGCCAGCTGTTTTGATCTCCTCTTTCACTTTCATCAAGATGCTCTTTAGTTCCTCTTCACTTTCTGCCATCAGGGTGGTGTCATCTGCATTTCTGAGGTTATTGATATTTCTCCCAGTAATCTTGATTCTAGCTTGTGCTTCATCTAGCCCAGCATTTCATATGAGGTACTCTGTATATAAGTTAAATAAACAGAGTGGCAGTATACAGCCTTGGCATTCTTCTTTCCCAGTTTGAACCAGTTTGTTGCTCCATGTTTGGTTCTGTTACTTACTTAATCTTTCACAACTAGAATATACACAAACTTTTACTTTGAGTTGCTAGCTGATGCTTCTGTGTAAAATGAGTCTCCTTCCTGGAGTTCACCCTTTGTTTAAAATTATTTTCTTTCCTTATCCTGAAAAATTAGCTGAAAAACTATATTTAAAACTTGCCAAGTTTATTCTTCTTTCCTTCCCCCTCCTCACTGCCTCCTTAGTGTAGTTTTATTATTAATATGAAATACAACTTTGGTTTATTTGTTTTTATTTTTTAATTTCACAGTTCTTCCTTTTAATTTTTATTTTAAGAATGTGAAGTACTTTCATGGTTCTGAAGGTTAGAACTGTTTAAAATATTGTCAGAGACATGTTATTCCCCCAAATTCCTTATCTTCTTTCACTCTATTCCCACCCATACTGGGAGGTAACCAATACCAGTGATTTCTAATTTGTCCTCTTTTTTGTTTTGTGTTCAAGAGAGTAGATACATTAAAAAACAATTTCCTGTGTTTGATACAAAAGAGATATTATAGACCTTTTTTGGTACTTAGCTTTCTTTCTAGACTCATTTATCCTATAATTCACTTCACATGAGGTCAGAGATCTTAATTCCTTATACAGCTGCATGGTATTCTACTGTTAGATGTGCCATAGTTTATTTAAACTTTCCTTTTACTTAGAAAGATAATTTCCAATATCTTGATACTATAAACAGTGTCTCAATAGATCACTTTGTAATCTGTGTTTTCATATCTTTGGATGTGAACCTTCAGGGTATAGTCATGTTTAATATTATTTGCATTGAAAAAGAAACATATGTGTTAAAACAATTGAACAGAGCAGTATGACCCCAAATAAAATGTGTGTCTGTACCTCCTGCCTACTCCTATCCTATACTTTTTGGAGTCAATCTATTTTAACAGTGTCTAAGCTTTTGAATGGGGGCTTCCAACTGAGCGATGGAACGGAACGGAATGGAAGCTTTTGAATTGTGGTGCTGGAGAAGACTCTTGAGAGTCCCTTGGACTGCAAGGAGATTCAACCAGTCCATTCTAAAGGAGATCAATCCTGGGTGTTCATTGGAAGGACTGATGCTAAAGCTGAAACTGCAATACTTTGGCCACCTCATGTGACGAGTTGACTCACTGGAAAAGAGCCTGATGCTGGGAGGGATTGGGGGTGGGAGGAGACGGGGATGACAGGGAATGAGATGTCTGGATGGCATCACCGACTCAATGGACATGAGTTTGAGTGAACTCCGGGAGTTAGTGATGGACAGGGAGGCCTGGCGTGCTGTGATTCATGGGGTTGCAAAGATCGGACACAACTGAGTGACTGAACTGAACTGAACTGAATTTCAGTTCTGGTTGTTAAATCTCAAAATAATGTAAATTACACGTTTTGGGGGAGTTTATAGAGTGCCAATATATCTTTATTTCTTTCTAATGTTTAGAGACACTTGATGTAAGGATCAAAGGCTAGTGATCAAAATATCAACTGGATGGACTAATAGCTCAGATTAGATTTTAAGACTATAATAAGCTTTCCTAGCACATCCTTCTTAGCCCAGACTTTGGAACAACTCACTTGAGAAACTGTTTGAGACTACAGAGAAAGAAACCATTTCTAGAATTATTATGTTAGTAGTTACTTAGTGATGCTAAGTATACTAAGATATTACTTAGTGTTTTAGTCATACTAAGTATAATCCATGCTTAATATAGAGTTAATTTGTTATGAATTCTGGAATGTTTCACTTACAGATGTTTAGAATTGCTAGAATAAAATATTAGAAAGATGGATCTTAAAATTTTTTGTAAATACTCATTTTTAGACACTTTATATTCAAGTTTTTGAAGCACTGTAACAGAGATCCTCCTCTATACGTGCTTTTAAAGATTAATCCTTTGCCCATGTTAATATTCTGTTATCAATATTGTTAATTCAACACATAGGAGTAAGGTTATAGATTAAATAGAAAATTTATACATAAATTCATGGGGCAAAATAAACATTAAGTAGAAATTATCTGTCATTCAAAATACTGTCAGCAGTCTATTCTTTTCACCAGACTTTATCTTAAAATATTTGAGGACATAAATTAAATCAATATTTTTTCTTTATTCCTCACCCAATGTATATTTAGCCAAGCAAATGGGCAGGGGAACAGTTACAAGACAAATTGTATGTCTTTGCTTTGTTGCAGGCTATTTGTCACTGTAACATATTGAAATTAAAAGAGCCATCTTTGATATCATTCTTCAACCAGATATTCCTTTTGTCACTATTCTGCACACTGTACTTTCTTTAAAAACAAACACATTTAGAGGAACTATTTTTGAGACATTTAAAAAGTGCTTTCACAGAATTTGGTTGTATGTTAGGAAGAGCATCTTCAGTTCACAAATAGTGATTCAGTAGACTTCTTTGTTGAGAGAGCTTGGTTTTCCTCTTCCTTCAGAATCTCTTCTTAAGAACTGTTCTGCCTGAAGTTTTAACTTCCATCTCAGGTTCAGAGGACTTGTTAACAAGATAAACCAACAGATAAGCAATACCAGATAAACAGATATCATAAACAGATATAATACCAGATATTATATAATGGTATCATATAAGTACCAATTATAATTATAATAAGTACCAATTATATAATTATATATAATTAAATATGTATAATATTATATAATAATATAATAGCAGAATCTGCCTGCAATGAGGGAGATCTAAGTTTGATTCCTTTGTTGGGAAGATCCCCTGGAGAAAGGAAAGGCTACCCACTCCAGTATTAGGGCCTGGAGAATTCCATGGACTGTATAGTTCATGGGGTTGCAACAAGTCAGACATGACTAAGAGACTTTCACTTTCTGTTCAGTTTAGTTCAGTTCAGTTGCTCAGTCTTTTCTGATTTTTGTGACCCCCATGGACTGCAGCATGCCAGGCTTCCCTGTCCATCACCAACTCCCGGAGCCTACTCAAACTCATGGCCATTACTTGGTGATGCCATCCAACCATCTCATCCTCTTTCATCCCCTTCTCCTCCCTCCTTCAATCTTTCCCAGCATCAGGGTCTTTTCCAATGAGTTGGTTCTTTGCATCAGGTGGCCAAAGTATTGGAGTTTTAGCTTCAGCATCAGTCTGTCCAATGAATATTCAGAACTGATTTCCTTTAGGTTGGAGTGGTTTGATCTCCTTGCAGTCCAAGAGACCCTCAAGAATCTTCTCCAACAGTTCAAAACATCAGTTCTTCAGTGCTCAGCTTTCTTCATGGTCCAACTCTCACATCCATACATGACTACTGGAGAAAACCATAGCTTTTACTAGACAGACCTTTGTTGATGAAGAAATGTCTCTGCTTTTTAATATGCTGTCCAGGTTTCTCATAGCTTTTCTTCCAAGGAGTGAGTGTCTTTTAATATCATGGCTGCAGTCACCAGGTCACTTTCTTTAAGCAATACCAATACTTATTAGAGAATTATCTAGCTTACTTTCAATATACTGACATTAAAAGTAAAAAGAGATATAAACAGCAGAGGATATACTATCAAACTGGATTTTGACCAACATCCAGACCTAACCAGCACTGGGAAGCCCCATGTCATAGCAAGTCCAGAGTCCCAACTGGGAAAAGGTCCCAGTCAGGGCATCTGTTCTCTGGGTGAAGCTTCAAATTTCAGTTCGAGGTTCCTGTTTATAATCCTAGGCTGAAAACAGATAACATCATCAGTCTCCAAGCAAACTTCACCTCTGGTTTCATGTTAATGCTTCCTGTTTTATCTTGTGAGTGCTGGTATTCTCTAGACACAGATTGGTCAGATCTCCAGGGTTCAGGAGACTTCCAGGACTTGCTCCCTGCCTTATCTAGGATCCACTCAGCTGCCTGGAAACAGTCTGTGGGTGAGCAGGCAGGCAGGTACCCAGGGTGGCATCCAGTCAGGTCAGAATCAAGGTTAGAGGCCTGCTTGGTTTTCTTTGTCTACTGAAGCTTGAACAAAACTTCAGTTTTAATTTCCCTAACAATAAAACCATTTACCTCAGATTGAACCCACCTGGCTGGGACTCAACCTAGTCTAAACCCACAGTAGCTGGTTTCAGAACTGAATGAAGCTTAGGTTCTTGATATCTCAGTGCAGAAAGAATTTAGTGAAAGACAAAGTGATAGGTAAGAAATGGATTTATTCAGATTCAGAGAGAAGTACACTCCACAGACAGAGTGTGGGCTGTCTCAGAGGGTGAGTGTGGCCACAAAATGTAGCATGGTTAGTTTTTATAGGCAGGGTAACTTCATATGCTAATGAGTGGGAGGATTATCCCAACTATTCTTGGGAAGGGGTAGAGAATTCCAAGAATTGGGCCACCCACCACTCCTTAGTCTTTTGACAGTTCCATTCCAATTGAGCTATTTCAAATCATAAAAGATGGTGCTATTAAAGTGCTACATTCAATATGCCAGCAAATCTGGAAAACTCATCAGTGGTTACAGGACTAGAAAAGGTCAGTTTTCATTCCAATCCCAAAGAAAGGCAACGCAAAGAATGTTCAAACTACTGCACAATTGCACTCATCTCACATGCTAACAAAATAATGCTCAAAATTCTTCAAGCTAGGCTTCAACAGTACGTGAACCGAGAACTTCCAGCTATTCAAGCTGGATTTAAAAAAGGCAGAGGAACCGAGATCAAATTGCCAACATCCATTGGATCATAGGAAAAGCAAGAGAATTCCAGAAGAACATCTGCTTCTGTTTGAATGAATACGCTAAACCCTTTGACTGTGTGGATCACAACAAACTGTGGAAAATTCTGAAAGAGATGGGAATACCAGACCACCTGACCTGCCTCCTGAGAAATCTGTATGCAGGGCAAGCAACAGTTAGAACCAGACATGGAGCAACAGACTGGTTCCAAATTGGGAAAGGAGAATGTCAAGGCACTATATTGTCACCCTACTTATTTAACTTATATGCAGAGTACATCATGTGAAATGCCAGGCTGGATGAATCAAAAGCTGGAATCAAGATTGCTGGGAGAAATATCAATAGCCTCAGGTATGCAGATGATGCCACCCTTATGGCAGAAAATGGAGAGGAACTAACTCCTCTTGATGAAAGAGGAGAGTGAAAAAGCTGGCTTAAAATTCAACATTCAAAAAACTAAGATCATGGCATCTGGTCCCGTCACTTCATAGCAAATAGATGGGGAAACAATGGAAACAGTGACAGATTTTATATTCTTGGGCTTCAAAATCACTGCAGATGGTGACAGTAGCCACAAAACTAAGAGAAGCTTGCTCCTTGGAAGAAAAGCTATGACCAACCTCGACAGTGTTAAAAAGCAGAGACATTATTTTGTCTAAAATATTATTTTGTCTACCATATTATTTTGTCTACCATCTAGTCAAAGCTATGGTTTTTCCAGGAGTCATGTAAGGATGTGAGAGTTGGACCATAAAGAAAGCTGAGCACTGAATAATTGATGCTTTTGAACTGTGGTGTTGGAGAAGACTCTTGAGAGTCCCTTGGACTGCAAGGAGATCAAGCCAGTCAATCCTAAAGGAAATCAATCCTGAATATTCATTGGAAGGACTGATGCTGAAGCTGAAACTCCAATACTTTGGCCACTTTATAGGAAGAGCTGACTCATTAGATAATACACTGATGCTGGGAAAAATTGAAGGCAGGTGGAGAAGGAGTTGATAGAGGATAAGATGGTTGGAGGGCATCACCTACTCGATGGACATGAGTTGGAGCAAGCTCCGGGTGTTGATGAAGGACAGGGAATCCTGGTGAGCTGCAGTCCATGGGGTCACAAAGAGTCAGACAGGACTGAGCAACTGAACTGAACTGATGTAGTTCATGGTGCCTCTGGGTTTGTCATTTAGCATGCTGATTGAAGATCAAGGTCTTATCACAGTCAACTTGTGTGCCATCTTGAACCCTTTTGATTCTAATTGGTTTATATTGTGTCCTTGGGCTATGCCATTTTTCCAAAAGTTGTGCCCTACCCATTTCCCTCCTATTACAACAGGAGCCAAGCTTCTTGCATATGTGCAGTGATTTGAATCCCTGAGAATTTGGGGGCAGAGGCCTCAACTAATTCAAAAAATTAAGAAATTTCTAGTTCTTCTTTTTTTTTTTTAATGTTGCAGCTGACTTTCAAGGTGAGAGATTGTTATTGGTAACATAATATTCGCCCATGGTAAACAGAGATTTATTGGAAATAAGCCATAGGTAACATCTGGAAAAGTGGATGGTGTATGCTATTTAAATACTTTGATTTCTTATTCAGGGTTATTTATGAGAGAAATTTGACATCTTCTGCTCTCAGAGGTTTAATGGAATCCCTTGAACAGCTGCATGGACACACAAAACAAAGTGGATGCAATTTACATAAGGAATAAAGGAATGTACAAAATTTTTAATCACAAAAATAAACTGAGATGCTTAAAAAGGACGATGGAAAAAGTTCTTGTTAGCGGACTTTTAAAAAAAATTTGAAAAAATTACTTTTAACTCTCTTGTTTCACTTGGAAGGTCACCCGCATTCTGCCTGCTGTCATAGCTGATCCCTGACACTGGAGGCAGTGGTTGAATAGGTGGGGCTGTTAAAGGTTGCGCTAACAGGTTAGGTGTTTTCTGTTAGGCGTTTTGTGTAGTTTCCTACACAAGCTACATTCCTGGCACACAAGAATTGGTTGTTAGCACTAAAGAACACTGCCTGTTACTTCTGAGAACTTACCAACCATGAGGGTAATTCCTAAAACCTGCAGGGTGAATATGCAGACCCTGAGGAAGAAGGCTGGGTGAGCGTAAAAACAGTTTTCAAACTTGGCAATATGTTACACATTACAGTAATTAATGTAAGCTGACAAGTTCTGTCAACTTAAGCTGTTTTTTCTTTTTACATATAAAAGTGATTGTCCTGGAAGGTGAATGACAAGGAGCAAAAAGTAATATGATTTCACCTTAGTGAAGCTAAAGATTTTATCTCACAGGATGTTTATCAGAATATTTTAGAAATAAGGTTTAGATCAAAAGTCTTAGCCGATGTGAGTGGCAGGAAAATGGAATTTAAAAGTCTGCTCTAAATAACTCAGAAATAAGGGAATAACCAAAATGCAGTAAACAGGGTTGGAGGTAATATTGTTTGTTGTATTAATGAAAGACTTCCGTTCAGTTCCGTTCCGTCGCTCAGTCGTGTCCGACTCTTTGCGACCCCGTGGACTGTAGCCTACCAGGCTTCTCCGTCCATGGGATTCTCCAGGCAAGAATACTGGAGTGGGTTACCATTTCCTTCTCCAAATGAAAGACTTAGATGAGAGAATATATAATATGGCCACTTAAACATAATAATTCTACTAAGTTCTTGACTAATTTGGGAAATGGAGAGTTATAAATATAACGATATTATAAGAGAGTCTACTTGAAGAAAATTAGAGTGAGTATAGCATCGGTAAAATTTAGTTATCCAGAAGTGATACAAAAATGTTTACAGGTCAAATATGCGTGAGCAAGACATTGGAAAGTATGAGTAGCTATCTAAAAAGTAGGAAACTTTGTATTCAGCACGAGTCACCCAGCTGCATCCCCCACCGGCAAACCTTATGAAAATAAGTATCAGAAAGTACTCTGCTTGGAAGAAAGGAAATGCAATAGAAAACATTTGCAGGGAGTGTGTATACTTTACTAGGTGTTCATTTTTGTTTTGATGATGTACTTGAAGGCTGGAAAACTAGGAAAGGTCTCCGAATAGAAAGATAATAAACAATAGGAAGATGGATTAACAACGAAAGAGAACTTCACTTGGAACAAAGTATAAAGTTGAACTAAGTAGATGGAACTAAATGATAAAGTGATAGGGCATTGACAGTTATCAACTCTTCCTGATCTCTTCTGAGAATCAGTGTGTTTGGTTGTATAAGTAGCAGAAATGTTCTAGGTCTGTGAAAACTGCCATTTGTATTTTAATGGGGATTTCCCTGAATCTGTAATTGCCTTGAGTAACATGGTCATTTTTAACAATTTCAATTCTTCCAATCCCCAAAACGGTGTATCTTCCCATCTGTGAGTGTAGTCTTCAGTTTCTTTCATTAACATCATTTTCTGTAAACAGATTTTTTGCCTCCATTAGTAGGTTTATTGCTAGGCATTTTGTTTATTTATTTTTTTGATGCAGTGGTGAATGGGATTGTTTCCTTAATTTCTCTTTCTGATATTTTGCTGTAAGTGTACAGAAAAGCAACAGATTTCTGTGCATTAATTTAGTGTCCTTCAACTTTACCAAATTCATTAATGAGATCTACTAGCATTTTCTATGTATGGTATTATGTCATTTCCCAAACAGTTATCTTCCTTTCAATTTGAATTTTTTAATTTATTTTTCTCCTCTGGATGCTGTGGCTAAGACTTCCAAAACTGTGTGGAAAAAATGGGCATCTTTGTCTTGTTTCTGATCTTACAGGGAAAGACCCATCCCACAGGGCTAGTGCTGACATTCTAGAGTGGTCTACGAGATATTTGGAGAGATAGGAAATTTTGTGAATGTTTTTGTTATAATAATATACCAGTTATGAAACACATGTCAATGAGTTTCCTTTCTCTTAAAATATTTACTTTCATCAAATGTGTTGAGCATGTTTAAAGACGGATTTTTCCCCTAGAGCTTTGGAAAGAAGTTTAAGCCGAGAAGAATATGATAAGAGTCTTAGAAACTAACATCGACTGTATGAATTTCAGCTATTTTTTGTTTAAAGGATACAAGTACATATTAGAAAAAATTTGTTATAACTTAAATTTTGGGCATGAGAACACTAAATTTCAATTACAGATATTTGAATCAAAACTTCACTCATTAGACGCATGAGTTTGTGAAAGTAATCTTTGCAGTTATAGAAACCTACTTAGGATAACAAAGCAACAATTGTGACAACACGGTAATAATAATGACTGACATTGATTGAGGTCTTAGTGAGTACCAAATACTATTGTGGATGTTTCACATGGATTAATTCATTTACTTTCACAATAACTCCATGAATTAGGTCCTCTTACACTTATGAGCATTTTAAAATTAGCAACAAGGATACAGAAGTGAGAGAGATTAAGTAATCTGCAACATTTTTGTGCCTGTTCTGTGGTCTGACTATAGATCCAGCATATTTCATTGGTCTGACACAGAAAACACTTAGCTACACATAATCAAATGAATTTCAGTTCAGTTCTTCAATGAATAATTTGCAATTCCTATTATCTGTGGTCAGAATAGTAAGCCATGAAATACAACACACAATGAGAGCAAAATTGTGTGTAGAATTTTCCACCAATATTCTGTAATAAAGATGATGCTTTCTGTAGACATAGTTTATTGCAGATCATCCATAAAATGCATGTGTGCCCAGTTGTGTCTGACTCTTTGTGACCCCATGCACTGGAGCCCTGCAGGCTCTCCTGTCCATGGAATTTCCAGGCAAGAACACTGGAATAGGTTGCCATTTCCTATTCCAGGGGATCTTCCTGACCCAGAGATGGAACTGTGTCTCCTGCATTGGCAGGCAGGTTCTCTACCACGTGAGTCACCTGGGAAACCCACATGGAAGTGTCTTTAAACTATAATCTCAAGTATGCTAAATTGGTACTGTGTTATGGTGTTTTATTTGCACATTGAACTATATAAATAGCTTACCTGAAAGTACAGATTTGAGTCTTAAACACAATGGTAAATTACAGCATTCTACAAGTGGAATCATTTTCTTGAGTTTCAGAAGGCCGCTTTGTGTGTGTGTGTGTGGTTTTGCTAAAATGAGATTTTAGGACCTTGTGCCTTTTTAAATTCCCATGATTTTCTAAATGCAATACTCATGTTTTAACATTATAAATATCTATAATATATATTTTATTATTTAGTGTTAGCATTTAGTTTAGTATGTAACAGTCAACACTTTTTAGAAAATCTCTTTTTCAAGAGTCTGTTGGTATAAACTCATTATTATTGTAAATGAATACTTGCATGAGTTAGCAGTAAAATTAATTACATTTCCTCAGATTCTAAGAGAATCGAGAATGGAAACTCTCTAGAGGGAAATCCACCAGGTTGGTGAGGGTCATTTCCACCAATATGAGGAAAAACAGGCCACCATGAAGGCAATGAGGGGAGGTGACAGCAATATTATGCTTCTCTTTGGTTTTGATAAGAATGCATTCCTATAATCCATGTGCATTTAAGTGTTAATTTTAAATTAATAAAATCTTTTTATTGATAAAGATGATCAAGTCTGAAAGAGATAAAACTATTTCATCCTAAAAAATCAGTGCACTGAGAAAAGCAGTTAATTTGGGGGTCCTAATTTTTGAATATGTGGTTAATATCTACCAAAGGCATGACTGAGTGATGGATAGCTTTTTAGATCTGGAAAGGACCTTGTGTGTTATGTTGCTTCAGTCAAGTCCAACTCTTTTGTGACCCCATAAACTGTAGCCCACCAGGCTCCTCTGTCAATGAAATTCTCTAGGCAAGATTACTGGAGTGGGTTGCCTTGCCCTCCTCTAGTGGATCTTCTGAACCAATGGATCGAACTCATATCTCATGTTTTTGCTTTGCAAGTGGCTTCTTTATCACTAATGCCATTTTGCCCTTTAGTCTCTGTGATTTCATTAATTAGCTTAAGTGTGTGGCTTAGATCCTACCAATCAGGAGACAAGATAGATTTGAAGGTGGGAGGTGAGAGTAAAGGCCTGCTGGGGAGAACTGACCTTCTGACAAGTGTGTAGCAGACACATTGTGTCTGTTGGGGGTGTCATGTCACAGATGTGACAGCAGAACAGATCAGGGTCCTGCAGGCAGTGTGTGGAGTGGCTGCATGTTAACTCTGCCCCAGGGTCTGGAGCCTGGCTCCTGGCATACAGGAGCCACGTGGTTTCTTGGAGCAAGCTTCTCTTCTGTATCAGTTAGACAGACCGGGTTCTGTCTGTTAGTTCTTTTACTAAAAACCCCGAGTGATACAGATAAAACCTTTGTTTCTAGTTTATCCACCTATGCAGTGTTCTTATTGGAAGAAGCTATTCGATTACTTTTTCCACGTCTCATCTGGCCCATGAAAGTACATATTAAAGATTAATTCACAAATGAACTAGCTTAATGTCCTATACAGCACTTGTGAAACAGGTGTTAACTTTTGTAAAATGGGCATAATTCAGGTTTTATAGGTAGCATTTTGTAATTTATAGGAAATGAATCATAGAATCCAGGAAGTTTTAGTTTCTCTGTTGGTCACATAATTTATTTTGATAACAGTCTTTGGGTCCAAGTGTCTGCCCGACACAGCGGGTTTCAACAAGGACCCCGAGCACTCAGAGCCAAGGGGTTATATAGCATTTTCAAAACATGATATTTCCAAATTACCTAACTCACAGTAATTTTCCACACACACACACACAGCTGTGCATATCTCTATCCTGGTGTCTTAATGAGATAAGCTTATCATACCTGTTTACCCAATTTTCAGTGTCAAAACCGCCCACATTCTTGGTACTTAAGATTGACTTTATTCTGAGAGGAAGTGTTATGAGCCTGGCAGTGATGGAGGCTATAGAGATATGTCTGTAAAGAGGATGGGTTTTGTTTGCAACATTTCTGTCCTTGTGGGGCTCATGTCCTATTAGGGGAGACACACATCATGCTATGGCAGAAACACGTGTTATGGCACAGTAGACGGAGGGAAGTCTTGGGGGAAGCTCTGATCGAGGCTGGGAGAATGGGTTCTGTGGGATCACAGTTCCCCAAGAATCAAAGAGTCATGATAAGAAAGGTGACCTCTAAGCAATGATCTGAAGAGGAGGGAGATGTGGAAGATGTTTTGAGATTTTCATGGAGGAGGAGATAAAATTTTGTCTGGTTCTGTGGAGTGAGGAATGGACAGGGATTGGTGGGCCCTTTGAAGGGTCCTACTTGAGATTGTTTTGTGGGTATACAGTTAAGGTTGCACAAATCAGAACGCTTGTGGGGTGTGTGTGTGTGTTTATCCACATTCAGTTACACGGGGGCAAGCATGCAAGGAGTAGGCAGAGAGTTGGATTTAATGGGAAATTAAAAGACGCTTACTCCTTGGAAGGAAAGCTATGACCAACCTTGATAGTATATTAAAAAGCAGAGACATTACTTTGCCAACAAAGGTCCGTTTAGTCAAGGCTATGGTTTTTCCCTTGGTCATGTATGGATTTGAGAGTTGGACTGTGAAGAAAGCTGATCGCTGAAGAATTGATGCTTTTGAACTGTGGTGTTGGAGAAGACTCTTGAGAGTCCCCTGTACTGCAGGGAGATCCAACCAGTCCATTCTAAAGGAGATCAATCCTGAGTGTTCATTGGAAGGACTGATGCTAAAGCTGAAACTGCAATACTTTGCCACCTGATGCGACGAGTTGACTCACTGGAAAAGACTGATGCTAGGAAAGGTTGGGGCGGGAGGAGAAGGGGACGACAGAGAATGAGATGGCTGGATGGCATCACCGACTCTGTGGACATGAGTTTGGGTGAACTCTGGGAGTTGGTGATGGACAGGGAGGCCTGGCGTGCTATGATTCATGGGGTCGCAGAGAGTCAGACACGACTGAGCGACTGAACTGAAGTGAACTGAACTGAAAGCAAAGTAGAAAAGGAAAGATATAAGCAACTGAATGCAGAGTTCCAAAGAATAGCAAGAAGAGATAAGAAAGCCTTCCTCAGTGATCAATGCAAAGAAATAGAGGAAAACAACAGAATAGGAAAACCAAGAGATCTCTTCAAGAAAATTAGAGATTCCAAGGGAACATTTCATGCAAAGACGGGCTCGATAAAGGACAGAAATGGTATGGACCTAACAGAAGCAGAAGATATTAAGAAGAGGTGGCAAGAATACACAGAAGAACCGTACAAAAAAGATCTTCACGACCAAGATAGTCACGATAACGTGATCACTGACCTAGAGCCAGACATCTTGGAATGTGAAGTCAAGTGGGCCTTAGAAAGCATCACTACGAACAAAGCTAGTGGAGGTGATGGAATTCCAGTTGAGCTATTTCAAATCCTGAAAGATGATGCTTCAGCTTTCAGTGCTGCACTCAATATGCCAACAAATTTGGAAAACTCAGCAGTGGCCACAGGACTGGAAAAGGTCAGTCTTCATTCCAATCCCGAAGAAAGGCAATGCCAAAGAATGCTCAAACTACAGCACAATTGCACTCATCTCACACACTAGTAAAGACATGCTCAAAATTCTCCAAGCCAGGTTTCAGCAATATGTGAACCATGAACTCCCAGATGTTCAAGCAGGTTTTAGAAAAGGCAGAGGCACCAGGGATCAAATTGCCAATATCCACTGAATCATGGAGAAAGCCAGAGAGTTCCAGAAAACCATCTATTTCTGCTTCATTGACTACTCCAAAGCCTTTGACTGTGTGGATCACAATAAACTGTGGAACATTCTGAAAGAGATGGGAATACCAGACCACCTGACCTGCCTCTTGAGAAACCTGTATGCAGGTCAGGAAGCAACAGTCAGAACTGTACTTGGAACAACAGACTAGTTACAAATAGGAAAAGGAGTACGTCAATGCTGTATATTGTCACCCTGCTTATTGAACTTCTATGCAGAGTACATCATGAGGAACGCTGGGCTGGATGAAGCACAAGCTGGAATCAAGATTGCTGGGAGAAATATCAATAACCTCAGATATGCAGATGACACTACCCTTATGGCAGAAAGTGAAGAGGAATTCAAAAGCCTCTTGATGAAAGTGAAAGAGGAAAGTGAAAAGGTTGGCTTGAAGCTCAACATTCAGAAAACAAAGATCATGGCATCTGGTCCCATCATTTCATGGGAAATAGATGGAAAAACAGTGGAAACAGTGTCAGACTTTCTTTTTTTGGGCTCCAAAATCACTGCAGATGCTGATTGCAACCATGAAATTAAAAGATGCTTACTCCTTGGAAGGAAAACTATAACCAACCTTGACAGTGTATTAAAAAGCAGAGACATTACTTTGCCAACAAAGGTCCATCTAATCAAGGGTATGGTTTTTCCTGTGGTCATGTATGGATGTGAGAGTTGGACTGTGAAGAAAGTTGATCACCGAAGAATTGATGCTTTTGAACTGTGGTGTTGAAGACTCTTGAGAGTCCCTTATACTGCAAGGAGATCCAACCAGTCCATTCTGAAGGAGATCAATCCTGTGTGTTCATTGGAAGGACTGATGCTAAAGCTGAAACTGCAATACTTTGGCCACATCATGCAACGAGTTGACTCCCTGGAAAAGAATATGATGCTGGGATGGGTTGGGGGCTGGAGGAGAAGGGGACGACTGAGAATGAGATGGCTGGATGGCATCACCGACTCTGTGGACATGAGTTTGAGTGAACTCTGGGAGTTGGTGATGGACAGGGAGGCCTGGCGTGCTGTGATTCATGGGGTCGCGGAGAGTCGGACATGACTTAGCGACTGAACTGAACTGAACAGAACTGTGGTAGAATGAGTCTGGAGAGGATCAAAGAGTTAACACTGTGAATCTACTGATTACCCATAACATTTATACTGGGTTCAGAGGGAAGACCCTTTTATTATGGGCGTGAAGACAGAAGATGGGAAAATCAACTGATGGTATGTCCTAGTTGAGTCAAGGATGACTGGAAGCTATCTGACTGCTCTTGGTAGCCACACTGATGTTTATTGAGCACTTGATGTATTCTGGACATGGCACTGCTGCTGTAGAAGGATCCTTTACAGCTTCTCAGGCCTCTAGGGTAAATACCATCCTATAATCAACTTCAATCTGAGGAGGGGGAGATTTAACGTGAAGTTAGACTGGGCTTGGCCCTTTCTAACTCTCTGGATCAGTCACATTAATATAAGGTGAGTATGTGAAACTGGAAAGCTGTTGTTCAGATATAACTGTTATTCAGTGGATAGTGGCCTGGAACATATACAATGTGTGGTTAAATTAATACCTAAAGGTAGTCTTCTGTGTCCATAAACCCAAAGAATCTGCCAGCAATGCAGGAGACCCAGGGTTCCATCCCTGGGTTGGGAGGATCTGCCCTGGAGGAGGAAGTGGCAAACTACTCCAGTATTCTTTCCTGGTGAATCCCATGGACAGAGGAGCCTGGCAGACTACAGTCCATGGGGTCACAAAGAGTCAGACACAACTGAGTGACTAAAACACACTTTTGTTTCTATACTTAGTAATCTGATTTTCATATACAAAGAGCACTATGTGACTATAAGAAGACTCAAGCTATTAGTACAGCATGTTTTAATTTCTGAAAATAGTTTTTCTTGAAAAATAATTAATCTTGATATATTATTTCATGGACTTTAATACATAAACTGGCCTGAAACTAAAATTTCAATATACTTATGTTCCATTTCAGAAATAAAAAAGCATGATGTGTTTTCCATATAAATGTGAAATGGTAGTATATGTGTTTGTCAGTGAGAACAAAAAGCCTAGTACAATAGTCGAAGACCAACACGAGTAAGTAGTTTCTGTAGAGAAGACTCTGAAGGGAGGAAATTTATAAAATTAAATTATAAGCTGATAAAGTGCTGCCTATACCTCAGATGTCGTTCCAACTCTTACTGGGATCTGTCTGTTCAATGAGAAAAATGACCCAGCTCTCCATGTACCATGCACCTTGTGGAGAGGAGCCATTCCTAAGAGTGAGTCATTGCAGTGTTGTCTCTGGGATGAGAAGCCCTTGGACTCCAGGTGCCCAGATAGCAGCAGATGTGATAACCAGGGCTGCACATCCCCAATGGTTATTTTTGTCCATCTTCCCTACTTTTGCTATTGCACTCAGGTTCAGCTGTTCACTGCTCAAAAGCCAATAATTCAAGAGGCAGCTGTCAGTAGAAAGGGATGGTGTTTTATTCAGAAAATCCACCAATCTGGGGAGAAGGTGGACTCATGTCTTGAGACCAACTTGGAAGATTCTTCTGAGCCAGGAAAGGATTTTAAAGGGGAAAATGGGGAATTATCTCAGTCACTCATTGAGGCATGAGGTCGTGTTCAGCATGAATCTTTCTTCTGATGTTATCCTGCCTGTGTGATCTGCCTGCAGGGTTGCTAGGAGGGCTCTTGGAGGTAGAGAAATAGTGATTCTTTAACTTCATTCTTCATCCTTACTTCTTTTTATCTAGGAAAAGAATCAACAGGCTAATTAGATTCTTTCAAAGTTAAGGGGAGTAGAAATGGGCAACCAGGAAAGGGGCAAATTTGCTGCTTTCAGTCTGAGTCAGTGGACATGATACAGCTTCTCCTACCTATGTAATTGGCAACTTTCAAAGGAGTTTTAAACATAACTGGACATGACAGCCAAACTAATCTCTCTCCATGAGTGTGTACAGGTATTTCCAAGTGGAGAGGTGAGAAGGGTGTTATTCTGTGATCATGCCTGCCACAATAAATCAGGACAGAAAAGCAGGAGGGTCATTTTCAGCATCTCATCCATTCCCACAGTAATGAAGGACCATCAGTTATGCTTTATTTCTAGTGTTTCTTTCAGAAGAGGCTGCCACTTTTAGTTGATGCAGTGATAGAGGTTTCCTGAACTTTGTTAGGGAGTCAGTTCTGGGCTTAACATACGTCACAGTTTCTTTTTCTCAACGTCATCTCATCTAAAGCTGTCTTTATTTACTAATTTCTTTCCCTTAATGAGTCTGTCCAGAATCTCTCTTCAACTCTAAAGAAGATTTAAGCTATTTAAGGCTATTCTCTCCAGGAAGAGAGGTGCTATGTTAATCTGTGAAGTGTTCTTACCTCCAAAGACTTTGTCATACAAATGCCGATGTCCTTAAAGATAACCTGTCTTTATCCTGTCTTTCTTTTCATTTCTTTGTCCCAAAGTTGTTCTGTCTTTTTTCCAAACTCTACCAGATAGCAAACAAGAACGTCAGTGGAAAATGGGCAAATGACATGAAGAAGCAATTTTCAGAAGAGAAACCTTAAGAATTTATTAGTAATCACAGAAATACTGATTATGTATGTATGTATGTATATACACCAGACTTCCCTGGTGTCTCAGACAGTGAAGAATCTTCCTGCAATGCAGAAGACCTGGGTTTGATTTCTGGGTTAGGAAGATCCTCTGGAGAAGGAAAAAGCAAACTACTCCAGTATTCTTGCCTGGAGAATTCCATGGACAGAGGAGCCTGACGGACTATGGTCCATAGGGTCGCAAGGAGTCAGACACGACTGAGGAAGTAATACATGTATATGTAAGACTGTAAAAAATACCAGCTGATAGCCCATTGGATAACATGGATGATGGGGAGGAATGTGACTCAGGGTTCTTACTCACTGGGGATGGTGAAAGCTCCACCCATCCTGGAGAGCAATCTGACACAGATTAGTCAAACTAGTTGTCCTCCAAGATGCAGCTGGTCATCTCCTACACATATACCCCCAATAAATTATTGTACGTCAAAGGACTTGCAAAAGGAAGTTCATCACAGCACGTTTGTGGTGACAGTGTTGAAGGTGGTCTGAGTGTCCAAGTTGGCCAAGTTAAATCTGGTGGGTTCCCACCCCTGGACACTCAGCAGCAGTTAGAAGCAACTGGATAAACTACTAGCAACATGAATGGATCCTAGTCTAAACTGTTGAATTAGGATGGAGGGGACACATGTATGCCTCTGTCCCATTTACGCTGATGAAGGCCAAAAACCATCGCAACATTATAAAGTAATTATCCTCCAATTAAAATAAATACATAAATTTTAAAAAACTACTGGACAGAAAGTGTGACTAGAGAGCACCATTTAAGTAAATTAAATCTACACTTATATAAAATAAGTTATACATTTTGCAGAAACACATGAGAACAAAAATACATATATTAAGTACTTTAAAGTGGTAACCTATGAAGGGGGAGAGGAATGAACAGAGAATGGGGGCAATGGGAATAAATCCCATATAGATAAAGTAAACCATAGGATTTATATTTGTGGAGTTTTGTTCACTCTCCCTGAGATCCAAACATAAAATAAACTCTCATTAGCATTCTAGTCAGCTTTTCTTCTCAGTCACCTCTCTTTGCAAGGACACTGAAGTTTTTTTCAAGCTATTAGTGTTTCAACTAAAACATTGTTAACCCATCATTAAAATCTATTATGTATCCCAAATTGCAGACTTTCTTTGTTTTGAAGGCAGGATGAAAAGGGGATGATAGAATGAGATGGTTGGATGGCATCAGCCACTCAGTGGACGTGAGTTCGAGCCAACTCTGGGAGATAGTGAAGGACGGGGAAGCCTGGTGTGCTACAGTCCACGGAGTTGTGAAGAGTTGGATACTACTGAGCAACTGAACAACAACAACCCATGTTAGTGCCCTGAGGCAGGCCTGGCACCTTCTCTGGCATATACCTTTTGAGGGAGGAAAAGGAGCACATGGTTGCCTGTCTGGGCACTTCACTCTCTGATCTCAAGGTCACATGGGTTCCTATCTGGGAACTTCTCGCCTGATCTCAAGGTCAAAGGATGGAGCATCACCCTTGAGGCAGGGCTGGAAGGTGCAGCAGCCTTGGCAGGGGCAATTTGAGGTCTTGGGCGAGTTTGCCCAGAGAGGACTCCACACTCCCTGAGGCTCCCTTTATGTCCTTTCTAATGTTGTTGAGTTAGAAATGCCGCATTCAGGCACAAGGGGGATGCTCCCAAGCCCCGTCCACACCCCCAGGTCCCGTTAGGCCCTACTGTACCCGTGTCACCATTTTCTCCCTCCGCCCTTCTCCTCTGTGACCCTTCAGACCTCCCTGCATCCCCCAGCTTTACGGAGATGTTGCTGTGACACAACGCGTGTAGATGTCAGCCTGCCTTTCTCAGTAGTCTTCTCCCATTACACCACCTTGTTTATGGTTCCCTCTCAGCCCCACTTCCCCCTCACGAGCTTAATTGAGCTCTTAACAGAATATCCCCTGAATTCTGCCCTCTGACAGGAGCTGGAGTCTACCAGTGGGCCCTGAATAGAGTTCCTCCTCCATGAAGGCCGACGATGCTGAAGTGAATTTCAGTAAGAATAACCTGGCTCTCCAAAGTACTGATGGGAAGATCTTTGGGGGCTTTTTTAAGGTTTGGGCTCAATGTGTTTAACTCAGTGCAGAGGATTGAATAGTAGCCCCATCCCCACCCCCCCGCCAATATCTGTGTACTGGAACCTCAGAATATGATTTTATTTGGGAATAGAGTCTATGTAGGTGCCATGAAGACAAGGATAACAATAAAACGATACTAGATTGGAGTGGCTCTTGAATTCAGGAAGGATTCTTATAAGAGACGGAGAGGGACACACAGGCGCACACACAGATGAGAAGACTCTGGGAAGACTGAGACAGAGATTGGGGTAATGTTACCATAGGTCTGGGAAGCCTGGGGTCTGTCACCTGGAAGAGGCAGGAGGGACTCTTCCATAGAGACTTCAGAGGGAAGATGGCCCTTGACTTTGGACTCTGGCCCCCAGACTGTGAGAGAATAACATTTTATTGTTTCAAGCCACCAAGTTTGTGGTATTTTGTTGAGGTAACCCTAGGAAGTCAATGCACTTAGTACAGCTCATGACTCACTACTTCATCGTCAGGTCTCAGGATTTTTTGTGTATGTATGTCATCGTTAACATAAACGAGAAAGCATTGCTCATTATGTTGTTATCATATACGGTAATTTGTCTTCCATTAGGTCTGAGAACTACACTGTCTTGTAGTGGGTAAGACACCTGAGTCGAGAGCCACACTCCTGCGTTCAAGTGACCCCTCGGCTAGTTTATGGCTATGTAATGTTGGAAAAGTTATTTTCACTCCTTTGTGCCTCAGTGTGCTTGCCTTTTGTTGTTGTTATTTAGTCGCTAAGTTGTGTCTGACTCTTCTGTGATGCCATGGTCTGTAGGCCACCCGGCTCCTCTGCCCATGGGGTACTCCATTCGAGAGCGTTGCCATTTCCTTTACCATGGGATCATCCTGACCCAGGGATTAAGCCCTTGTCTCCTGCATCTCCTGCACTGGCAGGTGGATTCTTTACCACTGAGCCACCTGTGAAGCCCTTGCTCACTTTTAGTGGATAATAATAGTACCTACCTCTTGGAGGTGTTGTGAAGATTAAAAACTGAATAAAGGATTTTAAATACTTGGAACAGTGCTTAGCATTTAGTAATAAACAATATTTATTTTATGAAAATAGCTGTCCTCAACCCTCCTTTTAGCTTTTATTAGATCTCTATATAAATTGGGTAATATCTATTTTGTACTGTGTGCAGATAGTATGGGCTGTGGGCAGAGATCACTCTGCCCTAGATAACTGATATCAACATGACATGCAAAAAATAGATAAAAATGATAAAAACAATCTCAATTTCATTGAATCTATGGATTAAAAATATTTTTATTCAGCCCAGAATAATATTTACATTACCTGAATGTTCTTAATTTCAGTGGTGTCATTAACTTTTTTTATGATTTTCTTGGAGAGCAGATGACATTCATCAAATGAAATCTTTCCCTTTTGCCTTGCATTTCATTCACTGTGCCGGGAGACTGCTTTCAGGGCGAGTGCAGTTTTGACGGAGAGGAGAAGGAAAACCTCTCCTCCAGGCCATGGGAGTCTGTTCTGTGGTGTTATACTTCCACATGTAATGTGGATTCTTTGGTTCCTTCATTTTTGTTTTAACTGGTGAATTTATTGCTATTTCTGACTGGGATATGATGAATACTCAAAGGTGAGTCTCACTTGGACTGTTCCCTTTTTGAGTTTTTAAATCCTATTTCTCTTTCCTTCTGTCTAGTTTAATTTCTCTCACACAATTAAGCTTTGGTGAGATCAGAGCCAGAGGGAAAACAGGGCTGAAAAGTCTGTCGTTCAGATATTCCCAAGCCAGAAATGACACCCCATAGCTAATAATCTGTTGAGTGCCTGCTGTCTGTCAGTGCATTTTTAGTTCCTTTATATGTTTTGTTGGTAATTGTGGTGGTTAATGTCCTGTGTCAACCTGCCTGGGTCACAGGTACTCAGATAATTGGTTACGTTATTCTGGTGTGTCTGTGAGGCTGCTTCTGGAAGAGGCTGACATTTGAAATGGAGGACTGGGCAGCAGGTGGCCCTCCCAGATGTGGGTGGGCCTCAACCCATTAACTGAAGACCTGAGCAGGACACAAAGGCTGAGTGAGGGGGGCTTGGCTCAACTGCTGAGCTGGACTATGGCATTTCTCTTGCCCTTGAACTTGAATTTATACCATTGGCTCTCCTGGCTTTCAGGTCTCTGGACTCAGGATGGAGCTGTACCCTTGGTTCTTTTGGATGTCCATCTGACTGACTACATGTCTGAGGGTTCTCAGCCTCCATAATGGTGTGAGCCATTTTCAGACAACAAATTTCTATTGTGTGTGTGTGCACACATGTCTGTGTTCATGTGCCTGTAAACACACAGTTGACCCTTGAATAACATGGGTTTGAACTTCAAGGGACCACTTGTATGTGAATTCCTTTCAATAGCAAATAGTACAGCACTATGCCATCTGTTGGAGGAGGAATGATAACCCACTCCAGTACTCTTGCTTGGGAAATCCCATGGACAGAGGAGCCTGGAAGGTTACGGTCCATGGAGTTGAAAAGAGTCAGACACACCTGAGCACGTGCAATCTGTGGCTGACTGAACCCACAGATGTGGAGCTGCAGGTGAGGATGACCTGCTATGGGCATGAACACCTGCAGATCTTGGACTTCCTGGGTAACCTAGTCCCCATGGTTACCAAGGGATGGCTGTGTGTGGATAAAAAGAAAGGAAAGAAAGAGGAAGAGAGGGAAATAGGGAGAGAGGGAGGGAAAGAGGGAGGGAGAAAGGAGATGAATGGATGGACGGATAGATAGAGGTACGTATAGAGATGGATATAGATATAGTCTATTGATTCTGTTTTCTGGAGAACCCTCAGTAATATAGTAATGCAGTGAAGATCCCCTTCCAAGCTTTTCTTCTAAAACAGAAAAGCTATAAACAAGGAAGAGAACCTTCCTCCTTGGAAGAAAAACTATGACCAACATAGACAGCATTTTTAAAAAGCAGAGACATTACTTTGCCAACAAAAGTCCATCTAGTCAAAACTATGGTTTTTCCAGTAGTCATGTATGGATGTGAGAGTTGGAGTATAAAGAAAGCTGAGCATCAAAGAACTGATACTTTTGAACTATGGTGTTGGAGAAGACTCTTGAGAGTCCCTTGGCCTACTAGGAGATCCAATTCACTCCTAAAGGAATTCAGTCCTGGATATTCTTTGGAAGGACTGATGCTGAAGTTGAAACTTTAATACTTTGGCTACCCGATGGAAAGAACTGACTCATTGGAAAAGACCCTGATGATGGGAAACATTAAAGGTAGGAGAAGAAGGGGACGACAGAGAATGAGATGGATGGATGGCATCACTGACTCGATGGACATGAATTTGAGCCAGCTTCAGGAGCTGGTGATGGACAGGGAAGCCTTGCATGCTGTAGTCCATAGGGTCGCAAACAGTCCGACACAACTGAGCAACTAAACACAATACAGCACAGGAACTAGTACTGAATTTGCCCCAAGAGGTGTCAGCTCAGAAGCTATCTCCCTACTGAAGACTGACTGCCTCTGAGAAGCCGTACCATTCTCCCCTGCTCACACAGCCCCTCCCTCTCTCCTGAGTTAGCACCACATGCATTCTCCACAAGTGTATTACAATTCAAGACTGAAAGAACAAAGTCAGTGTATTGCATTTTATTCGTGCAGTTTCTTTCCATCCCCTCAAATAGATAAGAACTTGTACCATGTAGTCTTCTTAAACAATTCCATTTACTTCCCTTTGAATCTCCAGCACTCAGATTCTTAAATAATCACACTACTTGGTAGAGCTGTTTTATGGAAACTTTTTACAAAGAGTATTTAATCAAGGGCATCTTTCTTCTACCTGATGGTTGTAAAGTACAGAATACCCATGAGTCTAAATATTGTTTCAAGGCTTCTAAATCTTTCCTCTACTTATTCTTAGAATTCAAGTTCGGTGGGTCATAGCATAGTGGAACCCATTTTCTGTTTCTTTTTGTTAATGAAACAGGCCCTTTTTTCATCGAGGAGAAATTATTGATAATTTTTTTTCTTTCTGTTTTGTCAGACTAATTTAACATCATTAATAGTTTTCATATCCTTACATATTGGGTTTCTATTATTCAGCTTTCATTTCTAAAGGACTAGATTGGAAATCTGTCTTGAAATAATCTTGTATTTGTGCTGCACTCTCTTTTGCAAGGTTTATCTCATCTCTTTTTGTCTGACTTCCAGGAAAGCTATTTAAGCAGCTTTATTGCCTCCTGCTTTAATTCATTTTCATATAGATGCTCTCCAATTATGTTTAAAAAGGATCAAGAATGTTTTCAAACTAAGAATTCCTCTTTAGAGGAATCCTGTCACTGATTATTATATATGGCATCTTTTTATCTTTAAAAGAAGTAGAAATAAACCAAAAGCCACCTTAACATTTTTTTTTTTTAAATCATCACAAACCCACACTAAAAACCATTTCCACTCAGTCAGCTCTGTGAAGCTCTTATTCTTTTCAATAACTCCTTTTCCTCTTTTTTTGTGTGTATGTATATTCTCTTGCTGTGTCCTGATCTTAGGGCTGTTTTGTCAGGTCACCTGCTTCCTAAGCTTACTCCTTCTTGAGGCAGCCAGGCATGACAAAGGGAAGTCACTGAATAGTTTTTCTACCTAATTCTGACACCTTGTTTTCCAAATGTCTTAAAATGCTCCCACTTCTTATCAGATCTGTGGGAAAGAGCAGCCCTTAAGCACTTGCCAATTAAATCTGGACTATTTCCTATTTCCTAGAATATTTCTGAACTCCTTTTGTAGAAGGGGTTCTCTGTCTCTCAGCTCTGTTACATTTCACTCTTTATGCAGCCATTTATGTCATAAAAGGTTCCTGAACTCTGAATAATTTTTTGAGGTGGGTTTTCATAGCATGTATGACTTCAGTTTTTGTATTTGCAAGTATTTTCTCCTGTACAAAATAGAGGGCAGAAAGAGTATCGTATTTTCTGAAAAGAAACTCTTTTGAGACCTCATGGACTGTAGCCCACCAGGCTCCTCAAGAAATGTATATATACATGTATTGGAAAGGAAAATGGCAACCCCCTCCAGCATTCTTGCCTGGGAAATCCCATGGACAGAGGACCTTGGTGGGACCATGGGATCTCAAAAGAGTCAGACATGACTTAGTGATTCAACAATGACAACAACAAAAAGTGTAACGGATCATATTGTTTAGTAACCACTGAAAGCTTATAGAAAATATAGAAAAATTTGTGTATTATCTTTATGGAAGATCTCAGAATAGGAAAATGAAATGCAAAAGGAACAGCTGACTAAAGCAATTCCTAAAACTGTTTTAGAATTCTAAACTATAGAACATGTCACAAAATTTAAATGTAACATATTGTACTATAAGTACTCACTTTTATTAATTGAATGAGGTGATAAGAATTCAATATTTAATTCCAAAAGAGTATGTGATGATTTTCCATTCTTATAAAAAAGTGTCATCACTCTGTTTAAAACAGGAAGATGGTACAATTAATAATTTTAAAGGTAGAGAAGAGAAGACCTCCAGTTCTGGAAAGAATGGAGCAGATGTATATATTTTTTTCCCTACCTCCTCTAAATATTTTGGATGGTATATAAATAAAGCTAACATTATAATATTGACTGGTGGGACTTCCCTGGTGGTCCATTGGTAAAGACTTCGCCTTCCAATGCAGGGGGTGAGAGTTGGATCCCTAGTCAAGGAGCAAAGATTCAACATATCTTGTGGCCAAAAAACCAAAACATAAAAAACAAAAGTGTTATTGACTTTTAAAAGACGGTCCACATTACAAAAATCTTCTAAAAAAATTTAAAGAGAGAAAACTGAATAGTGGTAAGAAATGAACAAACCAGCTATGGATTTTGGGTCCTAAGAAATGACATGCAGTTAGTTCTCTGGGGTTTCTTTTTATCTTATATAACCTAAACTTGGAGCTAAAAAGCCACAAAAAAACCCAGCATAAGCCTTGTGCCTGCTGGCAAAGCACCAGAAAAGGGGGCACCCTTGTAAGACAAAATTTTTAGATGATAATCAGTGTATTCCAGACAAACACCACCTTAGGGAAGAAGGACACGGTGAGCAAAAATATCGGTAAATACAACTGATTTTTCCTCTCAAGTTTTCACAGTTACATTTGCTGATAGCAGCAAAAATTATTAAACTCTCTGATGTTCTAAATTTGTTTTAGAAAAAAAAAACTAATGAAATTATTGTATCGATAAGGAAGTTATAAAAGAACATGAAGGGAGGTAATTTCCTACATGTACATTGGTAAAATGACACCAGTAGACTCTGATAGGTTACGTATATGCCATGCGACACCTAAAGCAACTACCAGAGAAGTTACACAAAAGCATTTAATACAAATACTACAAGTAAATGATAATGGGATTCTAAAACTGTTCAAGTAAGGCAGGGAAAAACAGGCATAAAAATCAGAGAAAATTAGTAAACAAACAAAAAATGGCAGACTTAAGCACTAACATATCTATTATTACATTAAATGTAGATGGTCTAAATGCACCAGATGTAGACAGAGATTAGCAAAGTTGATTGAAAAGCGTGACCCAACCATATGCTGTCTATAAGAAACTGACTTCATTTATAATGCTATAGGCTGGCTAATGGTAAAATGATGGGAAAAGATATGTCATGTAATCATTAATCCAAAAAAGTAGAGGTGGCAATATTAATATTAGATAAAGTAAGCTTCAGAGCAAAGACACATGAGAGATGGATATTTATGATGATAAATGAGCTACCCTACCAAGAATACATAGCAGTCCTTAATATGTATCTACTAAAAAAACAGAGCAATGAAATATGTGAAACAAAACTGATAAAACTGAAAGGAAAAATAGATGAATAACTGGAGATTTAAATATTCTTCTAGCAACGATTCTTAGAATAATTAAGCAGAAAATTGGCCTGGATTTGAAAGAACTCATTATCAACTAACAGAATCAAATAGAAAAATCCATCAAACAACAGCAAAACACATTATTTTTCAGGCCCCACAGATTATATAATACACACACACACACACACACACACACACACACATAATATACCACTATTTAAAGTGGTACAATCAATATGCCAGCAAATTTATAAAACTTGGCAGTGGCCACAGGACTAGAAAAGGTCAGTTTTCATTCCAATCCCAAAGAAAGGCAATACCAGATAATGTACAAACTACTGCACAATTGCAGTCATCTCACACACTAACAAGGTAATGCTCAAAACTCTCCAAGCCACTCTCTTCAACAGTACATGAAATGAGAACTTCCAGATGTTCAAGCTGGATTTAGAAAAGGCAGAGGAACCAGAGATCAAACTGCCAACATCCATTGTATCATAGAAAAAGCAGGAGAATTCCAGAAAAACATCTACTTCTGCTTCATTGACTATGCTAAAGCCTTTGACTGTGAGGATCACAAAAAACTGTGGCAAATTCTTCAAGAGATGGTAATACCAGACCACCTGATCTGCCTCCTGAGAAATCTGTGTGCAGGTCAAGAAGCAACAGTTAGAACAAGATGGAACAACAGACTGGTTTCAAATTGGGAAGGAGTATGTCAAGGCTGTATATTGTCACCCTGCTTATTTAACTTATATGCAGAGTATAACATGTGAAATGCCAGACTGGATGAAGCACAAGTTGGAATCTAGATTGCTGGGAGAAATATCAATAACCTCAAGATATGCAGATGATACTACCCTTATGATGAAAATGAAAGAGGAGAGTGAAAAATCTGGCTTAAAACTCAACATTCAAAAAGCAAAATCATAGCATCCGGTCCCATCACTTCATGACAAATAGGCGGGGAAACAATGGAAAGGGTGACTGACTTTATTTTCTTGGGCGTCAAAATCCCTGTAGATGGTGATTGCAGCCATGAAATTAAAAGATGCTTACTCCTTAGAAGGAAAGTTATGACCAACCTAGACAGCATATTAAAAAGCAGAGACATTACTTTGCCAACAAAGGTCCATCTAGTCAAGGCTATGGTTTTACTAGTGGTCATGTATGTATGTTAGAGTTGGACCTTAAAGAAAGCTGAGCACTGAATAGTTGATTCTTTTGAACTGTAGTGTTGAAGACTCTTGACAGTCCCTTGGACAACAGGAGATGAAACCAGTCCATCCTAAAGGAAATCAGTACTGAATATTCATTGGAAGGACTAATGCTGAAGCTGAAGCTCCGGTACTTTGGACACCCGATGCAAAGAACTGACTCATTGGAAAGGACCCTGATGCTTGGAAAGATTGAAGGCAGCAGGAGAAGGGGATGACAGAGGATGAGATGGTTAGATGGTATCACTGACTTGATGGACATGAGTTTGAGCAAGGTCTAGGAGTTGGTGATGGACAGGGAAGCCTGGTGTGCTGCAGTCCATGGGGTTGCAAAGAGTTAGTCATGACTGAGTGAGTGAACAGACTGAATTTACCATATACTAAGCCATAAAATAAAATTTAACAGATATTAGAAAATTGATAGCACATACAGATTGTGTTCTCCAACCTCAATAATATCAAACAAGAAATCAATAACAGGAAAATTTCCAAACACTTAGAAATTAAATACCTCCTAAATATCCATGGGTGAAAGAGGAATTGTCAAGGTTATGAAAATACAATTAAAATACATCAAAATTTGTAGGGCATAGTTAAAATAGTGCTGAGAAGGAAATGTATAGCATTCAATGTGTACATTAGAAAAGAAATTTTTAAATCAATCTTTGAAGCTCCCACCTCAAGGATGTAGAAGTACAGCAAAATAAACCCAAACCAAGGGAAAAACTAATAAAAATAATAGCATAAACAGAATGAGATTGAAAACAAAAGAAAGCCAATAAAGATCAATAAAACAAAGAACTGAATCTCTGGCTTTAAAAAAGTTGGTAACTTTCTGGTAGGGCTTCTCTTGCGGCTCTGCCATTAAAGAATCTGGTTGCAATGTGGGAGACCTGGGTTCGCTCCCTGGGTTGGGAAGATCCCCTGGAGAAGGGAAAGGCTACCCACTCCAATATTCTTGCCTAGAGAATTCCCCGTGGGGTCTCAAAGAGTCGTACATGACTGAGCGTTCTGGCAAGAAAAAGAGAAGACACAAACCGTCAATATTGTAAATGAAACTGGACACCACGATGGCCCCATCAGGCATTACATGGATAACAGGGTATACTAATATACAAGCCACTTTACACACACAGATCATACAACTTTAATGAGATAATTCAGTTTTCTGAAAACCTAACTACTGCAGCTCACTTAATGTAAAATCACTAATTTGAATAGCACTGTAAATATTAAGAAAACTGATTTTATAACTTAAAAAATCCTGACAAAGAAATATAGAGGCCCAGATGGCACCTCCGACCAATTTTTCTGAACGTTTAAAGAATTAACATGAATTCTATGCAATGTGTCTTGGGATATATGTGTATGTGTGTGTGTTTCTTCCTAATCTGATAAAGGAGGAGGTTGCCAGATGGTCTGTGAGGATTCTTCCAGGAGGTAGGTTGTCTTAGACAGAATAAAACCTCCTGATAACCTGTGTTAGATGCATCACTAAATGTACATCAGCGGAGATGGTGGCAATGGATCTACACCAGTCAAGGTGCTAGTCTTTTTTCCTCAGAGTAGAACAACAGAGGGTCACAGAAAGTTCTTGTGTCGATCAATGTAAAACTTTTTCAAAAATTTCAAATGTATATTAAAATGGCACCTCTATTAACCAAACTCTCATTACAGGTGTTTTCTACAAAACTTAATATGAACATACCATTTCAGTTCAGTTCAGTTCAGTCGCTAAGTCGTGTCTGACTCTTTGCAACCCCATGAATCACAGTACACCAGGACTCCCTGTCCATCACCAACTCCCGGAGTTCACCCAAACTCATGTGCATCGAGTCAGTGATGCTATTCTGCCATCTCATCCTCTGCTGTCCCCTTCTCCTCCTGCCCCCAATCTCTCCCAGCATCAGAGTCTTTTCCAATGAGTCAACTCTTTCCATGAGGTGGCCAAAGTACTGGAGTTTCATCAGTCCTTCCAATGAGCACCCAGGACTGATCTCCTTTAGGATGGACTGGTTGGATCTCCTTGCAGTCCAAGGGACTCTCAAGAGTCTTCTCCAGCACCACAGTTCAAAAGCATCAATTCTTTGGCGCTCAGCCTTCTTCATAGTCCAACTCTCACATCCATACATGACCACTGGAAAAACCATAACCTTGACTAGATAGAGCTTTGTTGGCAAAGTAATGTCTCTGCTTTTTAATATGCTGTCGAAGCTGGTCATAACTTTTCTTCCAAGGAGTAAGTGTCTTTTAATTTCATGGCTGCAATCACCATCTGCAATGATTTTGGAGCCCCCAAAATAAAGTCTGTCACTCTTTTCATTGTTTCCCCATCTATTTCCCATGAAGTGATGGGACCAGATGCCATGATCTTCGTTTTCTGAATGTTGAGCTTTAAGTCAACTTTTTCACTCTCCTCTTTCACTTTCATCAAGAGGCTTTTGAGTTCCTCTTCACTTTCTGCCATAAGGGTGTTGTCATTTGCATATCTGAGGTTATTGATATTTCTCCCGGCAATCTTGATACCAGCTTGTGCTTCTTCCAGCCCAGCGTTTCTCATGATTTACTCTGCATATAAGTTAAATAAGCAGGGTGACAATATACAGCCTTGATGTACTCCTTTTCCTATTTGGAACCAGTCTGTTGTTCCATGTCCAGTTCTAACTGTTGCTTCCTGACCTGCATATAGGTTTCTCAGGAGGCAGGTCAGGTGGTCTGGTATTCCCATCTCTTTCATACCATTTAACACAATATAAATATATAGAATACATGGTTTTGAATAACATAACTTCTTGACTTGGTACTCTCCAAATTTTCTTTCTTTCTTTCTTTTTTTTTTGAGGATATGGTGCCCCCAAACTTGCATTTTTTCAAAGGTCATTTTTTTTTTTATCAAAATGTAAAAGGTACTTTATTTATTTATTTTTATTTTACAATATTATATTGGTTGGTTTTGCCATACATTGACATGAATCCGCCCCGGGTGTACATGAATTCCCCCTCCCGAACCCCCCTCCCATTTTCCTCCTCCCCTTATCCTCCCTCTGGGTCATCCCCACATACCAGCCCCGAGCCTCCTGTAACATGCATTGACGCTGAACTGGCCATTCATTTCACATATGATAATGTACATGTTTCAATGCCATTCTCCCAAACCATCCCACCCTCACTCTCTCCCACAGAGTCCCAAAGACTGTTCTATACATCTCAAACTATGTGTTAGATGTGACTTTCCTTATGTTTTTCACCTGCTAGTGCTTAATAATTGAATTATTTTGCTTACGTAGCAAGTGAGTATTTTAAGGACAGTCTTCATTTTTTTCCCCCCAACATTGTCATTGACATTTTAAGTGCCATATGTTTTTCTTTCCATGATACCCACATTCCTTAGTATTCACATAACTAGGTTTATGATTCAATAATTGAGTAGAAGAATGACCTTTAAGAGCAGTTCATTAGTTGTGTTTGATTAATTTTTGTATACATTTTTAAAATTTATTCTCAAAAATAGCCCATTTTATTTAGATTTTAGCTTCTTGAGTATTGAGCAAATTGGGCCCATCCTGAAGCATGGTTTTCAAAGAACTTACTTAATTACACATTGAATTGAGCTGATGGAATTATTTTCTGATACGTAAAAAATTGAGTTCTAAAACTGTAAATTGTGGGAAAATGTAAGCCTTGCATATTAACAAGTCCTCATTGAGAGCAACATAAAGCATTTTTACAGTTGTTAAGTCTCAAAGGGGGTATTATGACTAACACTGTTTCCTCATTGAACTTACTTCACATATTCCCATGAAGTACTTCAGTGGGACAGACCGCTGAAGAAATACAAATACACTTTTAAGTTGCCAGTGATTAAATTTAACACACGCTTCTGTGGCATTTGCATACACAGATTGTCTTATTTATAATTACATTCCCCAGTTGCATATGTGCAGCTCTCTAAACCCCTCAGTATCTCTCTGCTTCCTTGAAAAGTTCAGTCACATCTAACAACACTACTCTGGCATTTAAATGTGACAGTTGTCGACACCACTCTCGTTTTTCAAATAGTTGTATAAAGTGACATTCCAGAGACCATCTGCCTTGAGTCCCAGGCATCGCTCTCTGGGGCTCCCCCAGATCAGAGGTTCAAGGCTGAGAGTGCACACTTCACACAGGAATGCCTGGTTACTTCTAATTAATTTTCATTTTAAAATAGGAAAAGATGAATTCTCCCATCTTGAATGATTGCGATTCTTAGAAATGCATTCAATCATTTATTGTTCTTATTGAATTCAGTGAATCTGTGTAGAACTAGAATTCACTCCAAATGTATCTTTAAAAAGGAAAATACGTAATGGCTCCAGTCTAAGTAGTTTTTGTTGGATGTTTTCTCAGCTTAGTGTCCCCAACCCTGCATCAGGCCACCGCCAACCCAGCCTCTGCTAGAGACTCTTGGGCACTGAGAGCAGCAGTGCATGCCTGGACCTTCTGAAGGAGGTCAACATTATCTTCATTGCCTCCACCATAGTTTGGCCTCAGGTCAAGCAACAGGGAGGGAACACAGCCCTGCCCATCAACAGCAAATTGGATTAAAGATTTACTGAACATGGTCCCACCCATCAGAACAAGACCCAGTTTCCCCCTCAGTCAGTCAGTTTCTCCCAAAATAAAGTTTCCATAAGCCTCTTATCCTTCTCCATCAGAGGGCAGACAGACTGAAAATCACAATCACAGAAAAGTAACCAAATTGATCACATGGATCACAACCTTGTCCAGCTCAATGAAACTATGAGCCATTCTGTGTAGGGCCACCCAAGACGGACAGGTCATGTCAGAGAGTTCTGATAAAACGTGGCCAACTGGAGAAGGGAATGCAAAGCACTTCCGTATTCTTGCCTTGAGAACCCCATGAGCAGTATGAAAAGGCAAAAAGGTATGACACTGAAAGATGAACTCTTAGGTTAGTAGGTGCCCAATATGCTACTGGAGAAGAGTGGAGAAATAACTCCAGAAATAATGAAGAGACAGAGCCAAAGGAAAAAAGAAAAACAACACCCAGTTGTGGATGTGACTGGTGATGGAAGTCCAATGCTGTAAAGAGCAATATTGCATAGGAACCTGGGATATTAGGTCCATGAATCAAGGTAAAATTGGGGAAGTGGTCAAACAGGAGATGGCAAGAGTGAACATCAACATTTTAGGAATCAGTAAACTAAAATGGACTGAAATGGATGAATTTAACTCAGATGACCATTATATCTACTACTGTGGGCAAGAATCCCTAAGAAGAAATGGAGTAGCTTTCATAGGTTGACAAAGGGCCCAAAATGCAGTACTTGGATGCAATCTGAAAAACAACAGAATAATCACTATTTGTTCCCAAGGCAAGCCATTCAATAGCACAGTAATCTGAGTCTATGCCCTGATCAGCAATGTTGAAGAAGCTGAATTTGAATGATTCTATGAAGACCTACAAACCTTCTAAAACTAACACCCCAAAAAGACGCCCTCTTCATTATAGGGGACAGGAATGAAAAAGTTGGAAGTCAAGAGCTACCTGGAGTAACAGGCAAATTTGACCTTGGACTACAAAATGAAGCAGGTCTAAGGCTAACAGAGTTTTGCAAAAAGAATGCACTGGTCATAGCAAACACCCGCTTCCAACAACACAAAAGACTCTACACATGGACATCACCAGATGGTCAACACCGAAATCAGATTGATTATATTCTTTGCAGTCAAAGATGGAGAAGGTCTACACAGTCAGCTAAAACAAGACTGGGAGCTGACTGTGGCTCAGATCATGAACTCCTTACTGTCAAATCCAAACAAATTAAGGAAAATAGGGAAAACCACTAGACCATTCAGATATGACATAAATCAAATCCCTTACGATTATACAGTGGAAGTGACAATTAGATTCAAAGGATTAGATCTAATAGATAGAGTGCCTCTGGACAGAGGTTCCTGACATTGTACAGGAGGCAGTGATCAAGACCATCGCCAAGAAAAAGAAATGCTAAAAGGCAAAATGATTCTCTGAGGAGGACTTATAAATAGCTGAGAAAAGAAAAGAGGCTAAAGGCAAAAGAGAAAATGAAAGATATTCCCATTTGAATGCAGAGTTCCAAAGAATAGCAAGGAGAGATAAGAAAGCCTTCCTCAGGGATCAGTGCAAAAGATAGAGGAAAACAATAGAATGGGAAATACTAGAGATCTCTTTAAAAGCATTAGAGAAACCAAGGGAATATTTCATGAAAAGATGGGCACAATAAAGGACAGAAATAATATGGACCTGACAGAAGCAGAAGATATTAAGAAGAGGTGGCAAGAATACACAGAAAAACTACACAAAAAGGTCTTCATGACCCAGATAACCACGATGGTGTGATCATTCACCTAGAGTCAGACATCCTGAAGTTCAAAATCAATGGGGCCTTAGGAAGCATCACTACAAGCAAAGCTAGTGGAGGTGATGGAAGTCCAGTTGAGCTATTTAAAATCCTAACAGATGATGCTGTGAATTTTCAATATGCCAGCAAATTTGGAAAACTCAGCAGTGGCCACAGGACTGGAAAAGGTCAATTTTCATTCCAATCCCAAAGGAAAGCACTGCCAAAGAATGTTCAAACTATTGCACAGTTGCACTCATCTCACATACTAGCAAAGTAATGCTCAAAATTCTCCAATCCAGGCTTCAACAGTACATGACCTGTGAACTTTCAGATGTTCAAGCTGGTTTTAGAAAAGGAAGAGGAACCAGAGATCAAATTGTCAACATAGGCTGGATCATAAAAAAAGCAAGAGAGTTCCAGAAAAAAATCTACTCTGTTTTATTGACTATGCCAAAGCCTTTGACTGTGTGTATCACAACCAACTATGGAAAGCTCTTCAAGAGATGGGAATACCAGACCACCTTACCTGCTTTCTGAGAAATCAGTATGCAGGTCAAGAAGCAACAGTTAGAACTGGACATGGAACAACAGGCTGGTTTCAAATCGGGAAAGTAGTACATCAAGGCTCTACATTGTCACCCTGCTTATTTAACTTATATGCAGAGTACATCATAAAAAATGCTGGGATGGATAAAGCACAAGCTGGAATCAAGATTGCTGGGAGAAATATCAATAACCTCAGATATGCAGATGACATGACCCTTATGGCAGAAAGCAAAGAAGAACTAAAGAGCCTCTTGATGAAAGTGAAAGAGGAGAATGAAAAAGTTGAAAAACTCAGATCATGGTATCCAGTTCCACCACTTCATGGCAGATAGATTGGAAACAATGGAAACTGTGACAGACTATTTTTTTGGACTCCAAAATCACTACAGAACCAGAATTGAAAGAAACACATGTACTCCAATGTTCATTTCAGCACTGTTTATAATAGCGAGGACATGGAAGCAACCTAGATGTCCATCTGCAGATGAATGGATAAGAAAGCTGTGGTACATATACACAATGGAGTATTATTCAGCCATTAAAAAGAATACATTTGAATCAGTTCTAATGAGGTGGATGAAATTGGAGCCTATTATACATAGTGAAGTAAGCCAGAAAGAAAAACACCAATACAGTATACTAACACATATATATGGAATTTAGAAAGATGGTAACCTTAACCCTGTATATGAGACAGCAAAAGAGACACAGGTGTATAGAACAGCCTTTGGGGCTCTGTGGGAGAGGGTGAGGGTGGAATGATTTGGGAGAATGGCATTGAAACATGTATATTTTCATATGTGAAACAAATCACCAGTCCAGGTTCGACGCATGATACAGGGTGCTCGGGGCTGGTGCACGGGGATGACCCAGAGGGAGGATATGGGGAGGAGGGAGGTGGGAGGGGGGTTCAAGAAGGGGAACACATGTGCACCCGGGGTGGATTCATGTCAATGTATGGCAAAATGAGCCAATATAATATTATAAAGTAATTAGCCTCCAATAAAAATAAATTTAAAAAAAAATCACTACAGATGGTGACTGCAGCCATGAAATCAAAACACACTTGCTCCTTTAAGAAAAGCTATGACAAACCTAGACAGCATATTAAAAAGCAGAAGCATTACTTTGCCAACAAAGGTCCATCTATTCAAAGCTATGGTTTTTCCAGTAGTCATGTGTGGATGCCAGAGTTAGACTATAAAGAAAGTTGAGCACAGAAGAACTGATGCTTTTGAACTGTGGTGTTGGGGAAGACTCTTGAGAGTCCCTTGGACTGCAAGGAGATCCACCCAGTCAATCCTAAGGGAAATCAACCCTGAATATTCATTGGAAGGCCTGATGATGAAGTTGAAACTTCAATATATTGGTCACATGATATGAAGAGCTGACTCACTGGAAAGACCCCGATGTTGGGAAAGATTGAAGGCAGGAGGAGAAGGGGATGACAGAGGATGAAATGGTTGGATGGTATCACTGACATGATGGACATGAGTTTGAGTAAGCTCCAGGAGTTGGTGATGGACAGGGAAGCCTGGTGTGCTGCAGTCCTTGTGGTCACAAAGAGTTGGACACTGCAAGGTTGTATATTGTCACCCGGCTTATTTAACTTTTATGCAGAGTACATCATGAGGAACGCTGGGCTGGAAGAAGCACAAGCTGGAATCAAGATTGCCGGTAGAAATATCAATAACGTCAGATATTCAGATGACACCACCCTTATGGCAGAAAGTGAAGAGGAACTCAGTGGCCTCTTTATGAAAGTGAAAGAGGAGAGTGAAAATTTTCGCTTGAAGCTCAACATTCAGAAAACTAAGATCATGGCATCTGGTCCCATCACTTCATGGGAAATAGATGGGGAAACAGTGGAAACAGTGTCAGACTTTATTTTTTGGGCCTCCAAAATCACTGCAGATGCTGATTGCAGCCATGAAATTAAAAGACGCTTACTCCTTGGAAGGAAAGTTATGACCAATCTAGACAGCATATTAAAAAGCAGACATTGCCAACCAAGGTCCGTCTAGTCAAGGCTATGGTTTTTCCCGTGGTCATGTATGGATGTGAGAGTTGGACTGTGAAGAAAGCTGATCACTGAAGAATTGATGCTTTTGAACTGTGGTGCTGGAGAAGACTCTTGAGAGTCCCTTGGACTGCAAGGAGATCCAACCAGTCCATTCTAAAGGAGATCCGTCCTGGGTGTTCATTGGAAGGACTGATGCTAAAGCTGAAACTCCAATACTTTGGCCACCTCTTACGACGAGTTGACTCACTGGCAAAGAGTCTGATGCTGGGAGGGATTGGTGGTGGGAGGAGACGGGGACGACAGAGAATGAGATGACTGGATGGCATCACCGACTTGATGGACATGAGTTTGAGTGAACTCCGGGAGTTCGTGATGGACAGGGAGGCCTGGCATGCTGTGATTCATGGGGTCGCAAAGAGTCAGACACGACTGAGCGACTGAACTGAACTGAACTGAGCAACTGAACTGAACTGTTTCAGCTTATTATCACTCCCTTTTTAATTATAAAGCCATGAACTTGACCTTTGAAAAAACTTTCTTAAAATCACCAAGTATAGCCAACCCCTTTTACACACTTACTGCATAGTTTTCCTTGCTTACACGTAGTTCAAACCTTATGTTGACCCAAACTGGGAATTTTTAGTTTCTCTTTCTTACTATATGGATTAGAAAATACATTCATTGTCTTTTCTCTCCTTCTTGTTTCAGTGTATTCCTGTTACTGTTTTTAATTTCACCGTGATCTTTGTGGACTCTGAGAGGCAAGTGTATCAATAACACTTTCCATTTAATTAATATTTCCAAGTGGGGCGAGAAGATAGGAAAGGCTCATCTTAGCTTGTTCTGACATAAGAAATCTTCATGCCAAGTACCACTCCTCTGCCATGAAAGAAAACTGAATTGAAAATTTGTCTACCAGTTAAGTGGCAGATGTATTTCCTGCATTCTGTTAAAAAGCTATTTGAAGAGATGACTCTATACATTTTCCTAGTCCTTCTATTTTTTCAGACACTCTCAGTGACTAGCAGAAAAGAAAACATGAGTAACTCAGGCTATCAGGTCAAAACTTCTGACCAGCTGAAGCTTGAGCAAATGGCTGAATCAAAGGATAAGTCCCAGAGTCTCTTGGGCCATGATGTGGTGTTAATTTTTCACCCTGACTGTGGAAGCTCACAACTAAATAAACAGGCCAAGCAGGAAAAACCACAGTTGTACTTAAACACCGAGGACAATTGGCACTTACTTGTTATATATGGCAGTGTTAATTGAACAGAGTGCCTGTTTACCTGTCCTAGGACTGTCCTTGCTTTAGCAGTAAGCATCCCATGTCCCTGAGATTCCCCAGTTCTGGTCACACTGAAATGCTGGTTTCCTTGTAAAAAGGTCATGCTGCTGCTGTTGCTGAGTCGCTTCAGTCATGTCCGACTCTGTGCGACCCCATAGACGGAAGCCCACCAGGCTCCCCTGTCCCTGGGATTCTCCAGGCAAGAACACTGGAGTGGGTTGCCATTTCCTTCTCCAATGCATGAAAGTGAAAAGTGAAAGTGAAGTCGTTCAGTCATGTCCGACTCTTCGCGACCCCATGGACTGAAGCCCACCAGGCTCCTCCGTCCATGGGAATTTCCAGGCAAGAGTACTGGAGTGGGGTGCCATTGCTTTCTCCAAATAAGGTCATGGCACTTAAATAAAACCGACTGATTATTTGACTTTCCCTTGTGGCTCAGTGGTAAAGGTTCCGCCTACCGATGCAGAAGACTCAGGTTCAATCCCTGGGTCAGGAAGATCCCTGGAGGAGGAAATGGCACCCAGCTCCAGTATTCTTGCCTGGAGAATTCCGTGGACAGGGGACCCTGGCAGGCTATAGCTCATGGGGTCACAGAGGGTCAGACATGACTGAGCACACACACATATCCACTTGTTCTCATTTCACTGTATTTGAATAAATGCAATTATGTTTTAAGATAAACAAGAATACAATGTGCCTATTATTTTAAAAATATTTGACTAAACAGTCATCACATTTATTGCAGAATATCTATTTTAAGTAGTGATTTAAGTAACTGTTAATGAAAAACTTTAGTTTGGAAGAAGCATAATACAATTAAATCTGAGGTTGTAACTAAAATAGACTTTTGAAAGACACTATAAAAATGTACTTTATGTAGTACACTAAAAAACATTAATTAAACCTCTGTTCTAAACTCTTTGTTAGGCTCTGAAATAATAAAATAAATAAAATAGAGTCTTTTTCTCTAGGAAGTTACAGTGCCAAGTTTCCAAGTTTCTATGGAAACAATTTTTCATCTTTAATAGAGGAGATAATTTTATGTGTTCATAGGCTCCATAACTGGTTTACTTAACAAAAATTGAGTAGTTATTTTTTGTCATAGTGCATCCATATGATAAATTTTGTTCCTCTTTGTCTTAAAATAGGCTTATTTTTTGGTAGCAAGAGTTATTTTGATTTATTAAACTTTAATTTTCACAAATATAATGACCATTTGTATTTTTCTATGATGGGGTCACAAAACCACATTCTTGCATTACAGCCCTTGAATTTGAAGAATATGCAAATATCTAAGAAATGGCAGGTGCATTTATATGATTGGTCATTTTCCTAGTCTTTTCACAAAATATTTGGTACTTGGATGGCATAATGTCTTGAAAATGATGTTACAAACGTTGTTTACATTTCTAGACTGCCTCAGATCAACCGATTTTGCACTTATGTAGATAAAACTTTATATTCACAATAAATAGAGCATATTTTCTAGTGCTGGTGATAAAATAAAAATACAAATTATTTTAAAGATATAACCACCTCAAAAGCAGTGTGACCTTTTGGTAATATAAATGTAGATGTGACCGTGCCACTTCTATACATGTGCATACTACATTCATAGACACACACACACACAGACACATTCACTGTTAACATCCTTCAGGGGATACTCAGTGCCTTAAAGAGGAGGACCAAAGTGAGAGTACTTGGCTAGCCTGCAGCCTGTATTAAATCTGGGCACAGCTGTTTTTGCTCAGCACTGTTTACTCCTAGCCTAGCAATGTCTACGGAGAAGGCAATGGCAAGCCACTCCAGTACTCTTGCCTAGAAAATCCCATGGATGGAGGAGCCTGGTAGGCTGCAGTCTGTGGGGTCGCTAAGGGTCAGACACGACTGAGTGACTTTACTTTCACTTTTCACTTTCACACATTGGAGAAGGAAATGGCAACCCACTCCAGTGTTCTTGCCTGGAGAATCCCAGGGAAGGGGGAGCCTGGTGGGCTTCCGTCTATGGGGTCGCACAGAGTCGGACATGACTGAAGTGACTTAGCAGCAGCAGCAGCAGCAATGTCTAGCTCTTAGTCAGCACCAGAGTTGAATCAAGCTTTTCTCTTTTACATGCTGACATTTGAGGAAAAGCAGATTAATTATCAAAGGATGGTAAGGAAGGTGATGGTAACTTTAAAGGAATTTCATGGGAATCTTAACATGTCAGAAGGTGGTATTTGTTCCTTATTATATATAATAATTTTTTCAAAATTCCTTATGCAGGCACAGAGCCACCACCACACTAACATTTATAAGCCATAGTTGAGTTAATTTTTAAAAAATATGTCTAAAGAGATGGAAAGAAAGAAAACATTTTTAAGTGACTAATAATTAGAAGTGGTAAGGGTTGATTTAGAAGATATATATTTGTACACCCTGAGAATCTGCGTACAGTAGTATTTGCTAATCTGAGAGTGGCTGAAGATTAAAGAAAGTTCCATAGAGGGGAGAAAACTGACACAAGTCAGATGATTCCTGAGCCAGTCATCGAGTTACAACTCAGTTACTTCTCCCTGAACTGGAAGGACCGGAGGGAGAGTTAGGTAGGAAGACCATAGACAGTCTGCCCTACACTTGTTCAGAAGTATCAGTGGGGCCTAGAGTTGCTTTAATAGCCAAAACTGATTAAGTTATATGTTTTATAACATTACAAAGATTGACAAAATTACTGAGTACTGTTTTTTTTTTTTTTCATAAAAGCACACCATCACGTTACATGCAAATCTTTAGTGAATTATCTAAAGAAAGTGAAAGTGTTAGTTGCTCAGTCCTGTCTGACTCTTTGCAAATGGAGCCCGCCAAGCTCCTCTGTCCATGGGATTCTCCAGGCAAGAATACCAGACCCTCCAAGGGGTCTTCCTGATCCAGGTCTCCTGCACTTCACCATCTGAGCCACCAGTGAATTAATTACAGTTACACCAAATGGTAGCACACTTCTGCATTTGAGAAGTGATTAACTCATTTAGAATTTAGTATACCTACTTGCAGACGCAAGAGACGCCCGCCCCGGCGGCCCAGACGCGAGAGACGCCGGCCCCGGCACAACCGACCACGCAAAGAGGCACGGCCGAGGGGAGCTACCCGATGCCTGAGGCCAGGGCCGACGGCCAAGACGAGCTACCCCATGTCCAATAGGTGGTGGCTGTGCGGGCGCAGGAGGGCCGAGAGGAGCTACTCCATGTTCAAGGTCAGGAGGGGCGGCCTTGAGGAGATACCCCTCATCCAAGGTAAGGTGTAGCGGCTGCACTTTCTTGGAGCAGCTGTGAAGAGATATCCCACGCTCAAGGTAGGAGAAACCCAAATAAGACGGTAGGTATTGCGAGCGGGCATCAGAGGGCAGACGCACTGAAATCATAATCACAGGAAACTAGTCGATCTGATCATATGGACCACAGCCAAATGTGGTCCACTGGAGAAGGGAATGGCAAAGCACTTCAGTATACTTGCCTTGAGAACCCCATGAACAGTATCAAAAGGCAAAATGAAAGGATACTGAATGAAGAATCCCCCAGGTGGGTAGGTGCCCAGTATGCTACTGGAGATCAGTGGAGAAATAACTCTAGGAGGAATGAAGGGATGGAGCAAAAGCAAAACCAATACCCAGTTGTGGATGTGACTGGTGATAGAAGCAAGGTCCGGTACTGTAAAGAGCAATATTGCATAGGAACCTGGAATGTTAGGTCCATGAATCAAGGCAAATTGGAAGTGGTCAAACAGGAGATGGCAAGAGTGAACATAGATTTCTAGGAATCAGTGAACTAAAATGGACTGGAATGGGTGAATTTAACTCAGATGACCATTATATTTACTACTGTGGGAAGGAATCCCTTAGAAGAAATGGAGTAGCCATCATGGTCAACAAGAGTCCGAAATGCAGTACTTGGATGCAATCTTAAAAATGACAGAATGATTTCTGTTCATTTCCAAGGCAAACCATTCAATATTACAGTAATCCAGGCCTATGCCCCAGTAATGCTGAAGAAGCCGAGGTTGAACGGTTCTATGAAGACCTACAAGACCTTTTAGAACTAACACCCAAAAAAGATGTCCTTTTCATTATAGGGGACTGGAATGCAAAAGTAGGAAGTCAAGAAACACCTGGAGTAACAGGCAAATTTGGCCTTGGTGCACAGAATGAAACAGGACAAAGGCTAATAGAGTTTTATAAAGAGAACGCACTGGTCATAGCAAACACCCTCTTCTAACAACACAAGAGAAGACTCTACACATGGACCTCACCAGATGGTTAACACCGAAATCAGATTGATTATATTTGCAGCCAAAGATGGAGAAGCTGTATAGAGTTAGCAAAAACAAGACCAGGAGCTGACGGTGGCTCAGATCATGAACTCCTTATTGCCAAATTCAGACTGAAATTGAAGAAAGTAGGGAAAACCACTAGACCATTCAGATATGACCTAAATCAAATCCCTTATGATTATACAGAGGAAGTGAGAAATAGATTTAAGGGACTAGATCTGATTGATAGAGTGCCTGATGAACTCTGGACGGAGGTTCGTGACATTGTACAGGAGACAGGGACCAAGACCATCCCCATGGAAAAGAAATGCAAAAAAGCAAAATGGCTGTCTGAGGAGGCCTTACAAATAGCTGTGAAAAGAAGAGAAGCGAAAACAAAGGAGAAAAGGAAAGATATAAGCATCTGAATGCAGAGTTCCAAAGAATAGCAAGGAGAGATAAGAAAGCCTTCCTCAGCGATCAATGAAAAGAAATAAAGGGAAACAACAGAATAGGAAAAACAAGAGATCTCTTCAAGAACATTAGAGATTCCAAGGGAATATTTCATGCAAAGATGGGCTCAATAAAGGACAGAAATGGTATGGACCTAATAGAAGCAGAAGATATTAAGAAGAGGTGGCAAGAATACACCGAAGAACTGTACAAAAGAGATCTTCACGACCAAGATAGTCACAATAACCTGATCACTGACCTAGAGCCAGACATCTTCGAATATGAAGTCAAGTGGGCCTTAGAAAGCATCACTACGAACAAAGCTAGTGGAGGTGATGGAGTTCCAGTTGAACTATTTCAAATCTTGAAAGATGATGCTGCAGCTTTCAGTGCTGCACTCACTATGCCAGCAAATTTGGAAAACTCAGCAGTGGCCACAGGACTGGAAAAGGTCAGTCTTCATTCCAATCCTAAAGAAAGGCAATGCCAAAGAATGCTCAAACTACCGCACAATTGCACTCATCTCACACGCTAGTAAAGTCATGCTCAAAATTCTCCAAGCCTGGCTTCAGCAATATGTGAACTGTGAACTCCCAGATGTTCAAGCAGGTTTTAGAAAAGGCAGAGGCACCAGGGATCAAATTGCCAACATCCGCTGGATCATGGAGAAAGCAAGAGAGTTCCAGAAAAACATCTATTTCTGCTTCATTGACTATGCCAAAGCCTTTGACTGTGTGGATCACAACAAACTGTGGAAAATTCTGAAAGAGATGGGAATACCAGACCACCTGACCTGCCTCTTGAGAAACCTGTATGCAGGTCAGGAAGCAACAGTCAGACCTGTACATGGAACAACAGACTGGTTCCAAATAGGAAAAGGAGTACGTCAATGCTGTATATTGTCACCCTGCTCATTTAACTTCTATGCAGAGTACATCATGAGGAACGCTGGGCTGGAAGAAGCACAAACTGGAATCAAGATTGCTGGGAGAAAGATCAATAACCTCAGATATGCAGATGACACCACCCTTATGGCAGAAAGTGAAGAGGAACTCAAACGACTCTTGATGAAATTGAAAGAGGAGAGTGAAAAGGTTGGCTTGAAGATCAACATTCAGAAAATGAAGATCATGGCATCTGGTCCCATCACTTCATGGGAAATAGATGGAAAAACAATGGAGACAGTGTCAGGCTTTATTTATTTTTGGCTCCAAAATCACTGCAGCCAGGAAATTAAAAGACGCTTACTCCTTGGCAGGAAAGTTATGACCAACCTAGATAGCATATTAAAAAGCAGAGACATTACTTTGCCAACCAAGGTCTGCCTAGTCAAGGCTATGGTTTTTCCCGTGGTTATGTATGGATGTGAGAGTTGGACTGTGAAGAAAGCTGATCACCGAAGAATTGATGCTTTTGAACTGTGGTGTTGGAGAAGACTCTTGAGAGTCCTTTGGACTGCAAGGAGATCCAACCAGTCCATTCTAAAGGAGATCAATTCTGGGTGTTCAGAGGGACTGATGCTAAAGCTGAAACTGCAATATATTGGCCACCTTATGCGACGAGTTGACTCACTGGAAAAGACTCTGATCCTGGGAGGAATTGGGGGCGGGAGGAGAAGGGGACGACAGAGAATGAGATGTCTGGATGGCATCACCGACTCTATGGACATGAGTTTGAGTGTACTCCGGGAGGTGGTGATGGACAGGGAGGCCTCTCGTGCTGTGATTCATGGGGTCGCGGAGAGTCGGACACGACTGAGCGACTGAACTGAACTGACTTGATTTCCACAGAGTATGATTTTACCTAGTGCACGTACAGGTGAATAATATACATTATATAGACAGACACTCATTTGACAGCTTCATACCCCAAAGATAAAAGGATACTGATGATCATTAGGAAGTTATCTTCACAGACGGAAATTAATAGCTTTCCATAGAATCCCATTCCAGTGTTAAATTATACTGAAGCCAGAAATTATTTGAGGCTTATACAGTCTCTCTCTTGGGAGTTTTTAAACTCTCATAATTTTATTGGTCTTTTGTGAGGCTGGAATACAGTTGTTCTGGTTCTCTTTATGTTTATTCTACGTATATTTGAAATAGCTTTTGCAAGTTTTTTTTTTTAATATTTTACAGCACAGGGAAGCTGATATGTACCATTGGAAGGCATGAAATAGCTTCCATTCTCTTGAATACTTTCATCTTTTTATTTTACAACTGTTTAAGTCCCTATGGAGTCCTCTTATAATATAAAAGAAATTAAAAGTTCATTAGCCTAAACTAGCCATGAGGTTATAATTATTGAAACTGATAGTCTGTATAAGAATGTTCTTTTTACTGTCCTTATTTTTACATAAAAGTTTAGGAGGAGAATGAAAAGAATGGTATACAATAAAATATTTAAAAAAAACCCTAAGATCATGGCATCCATTCCCATCACTTCATGGCAAATAGATGGGGAAACAATGGAAACAGTGACAGACTTTATTTTCTTGGCTCCAAAATCACTGCAGGTGGTGGCTGCAGCCATGAAATTAAAAGACCCTTGCTCCTTGCAAGAAACTATGACAAGCCTAGACAGCGTATTAAAAACAGAGACCTTTTGTCAACAAAGGTCCATCTAGTCAAAGCTATGGTTTTTCCAGTAGTCATGTATGGATTGAAAGTTGGACTATAAATAACATTGAGCGCCAAAGAATTGATACTTTTGAACTGTGGTGTTGGAGAAGACTCCTGAGAGTCCCTTGGCCTGCAAGGAGATCCAACTAGTCAATCCTAAAGGAAGTCAGTCCTGAATATTCATTGGAAGGACGGATGCCGAAGCTGAAGCTCCAATACTTTGGCCACCTGATGAGAAGAACTGACTCATGTAAAGACCCTGATGCTGGGAAAGATTGCAGGCAGGAGGAGAAGGGGATTATAGAGGATGAGATAGTTGGATGGAATCACCAACTCAATGGACATGAGTTTGAGCAAGCTCTGGGAGTTGGTGATGGACAGGGAAGCGTGGTGTGCTGCAGTCCATGGAGTCACAAAGAACTGGACACGACTGAGCAACTGAACTGAACTATTGGTAAAATATATTAAAAGAGCCTTTAACTAAGAATCAAGGTGAGTATGTGGGTATATGTTTTTGCACACACACATGTGTGTGTGTGTGTGTGTGTTCATATGCCCTAGCTGGTTCTTGAATTTTTGGATTCAAGGTCAGTGACTGTTCCTTTGATCCCCCATAGGTCTGTGCTTTTGGATGGCTTCATAAAGTAACTTTGTTTTGTAAAATAAATTTTACTCCAGTGAGACATATTACTCAAAGTCCCCTGGTTTCATTATTTTTGAGGTCTTAGTGGTTATTTGATTCTAATAAGGGCCTGAGGATGGCAGCTTTCTCCAAGTCTGTTCTGAGGATTCACAAGTCCGGTGCCTGTTCACACCATCTCTATGATCTGTATTGTCACTGAGCAGCACAAGAGTGTGGCCTCTCCTGAAATGCCATCTCACTGCTTAGTATGTGTATGGGGGAAACACAGTAGTAGGCAAGAGACAAATTTTAATTCTTTGTTAGCAGCTGCCCCGAGAGACATTCACATGACTATGCTTCCCAGCTGTCTGTATATTCATGAGCCTGAACTCACAGCTGCAGACCACACCCCATGTGGCTCAGCTTCAAGGTTCATTTCCTGGTGTTTCATCTTCCAACCCGCTTCCCTAGCCCTCTCCAACATAGACCTCCCTCCCCTGAGAAGAGGGGGGTCTCAGGACCCCAACTAGTTGACTTGACCTTTATCAGTGTCCCAACCTCCCTCCACTGAGAACACGGGGTCCCGGGACCCCAACTCATCCACTTGACCTTCCTCAGTGTCCCAAACTGCTGTTTCATTTCTCTGTGACTTTGCTCACAGTCTCTCAGCCTGAAATTCCCTGTCATAACTCAACTATCTGGCAAAATCTTAGTTTTTGCTCCCAGTTCAGTTCAGTCGCTCAGTCGTGTCCAACTCTTTGCAACACCGTGGACTGCAGCACTCCAGGCTTCCCAGTTATAAGCACATATCCAGACATTTCTCCCACAGGACCTATATCTTCTGCTCCCTCAGTGCTGGATGTAGGGCTCAGTCACAGCGGAATTTTGTAAAGTGGTTATTTTCACTTGCTTCATCAGCTGGGTTCCCCTTCCTGGGAAAGTCTGCTTTCCTTCTAGCACATCTTTTCCATCTTGATCTCTAATTCCACCAAGCAGAGTGTGGAACACAGTCATAGGCTCTTAGTAGATATATTGACATATTTTTATATGTGTCATATATTTTTATAGGTCAAACTGACATATTTTTCATCTGTGTCTGAGGGGAAAGGAAAGACATACTGCCTCCTCTCCTAAAAAGCAAACCAACAAAAACAAACAAAAATGAAATACTCTGTTCATAGTCTACATTTTCTCTCTGTATTTTAAACTATGTTGCTATCATAGATTATCCTTCTTAGGTTTACATCTCCTTCTTTATACTAAATTTTTTTCCCTTCAGGAAATACATGGTTTTAGGTAGTGTGGAGAAAAGGGAAATATAAAAACAGTACAGGTGTGCAAGTATACTATCTACAGAATTTTAAATAGTGAGAAGAGATGCATTCTCCTTGGAGTAATAATGGACTTCTGCTATTCTGACTTGTGTGGGAAGATTTATTGCATATATATAACCTCAGATATGCAGATGACACTACCCTTATGGCAGAAAGTGAAGAGGAACTCAAAAGCCTCTTGATGAAAGTGAAAGAGGAGAGTGAAAAGGTTGGCTTGAAGCTCAACATTCAGAAAACAAAGATCATGGCATCTGGTCCCATCACTTCATGGGAAATAGATGGAAAAACAGTGGAAACAGTGTCAGACTTTATTTTTTTGGGCTCCAAAATCACTGCAGATGCTGATTGCAGCCAGGAAATTAAAAGACGCTTGCTCCTTGGAAGAAAAGTTATGACCAACCTTGATAGTATATTAAAAAGCAGAGACATTACTTTGCCAACCAAGGTCCGTCTAGTCAAGGCAATGGTTTTTCCCGTGGTCATGTATGGATGTGAGAGTTGGACTGTGAAGAAGGCTGATCGCCGAAGAATCGATGCTTTTGAACTGTGGTGTTGGAGAAGACTCTTGAGAGTCCCGTATACTGCAAGGAGATCCAACCAGTCCATTCTAAAGGAGATCAATCCTGGATGTTCATTGGAAGGACTGATGCTAAAGCTGAGACTGCAATACTTTGGCCACCTCATGCGACAAGTTGACTCACTGGAAAAGACTCTGATGCTGGGAAAGGTTGGGGGCGGGAGGAGAAGGGGACGACAGAGAATGAGATGGCTGGATGGCATCACCGACTCTGTGGACATGAGTTTGAGTGTACTCCGGGAGTTGGTGATGGACAGGGAGGCCTGGCGTGCTGTGATTCATGGGGTCGTGGAGAGTCGGACACGACTGAGCAACTGATCTGATCTGATCTGATTATACACACACACACACACACACACATATATATGTAAGTTCCCTACATATGGGTCTTCAAGTTGTAAACTTTCAAATGGAGAAGAAAATAGCAACCCACTCCAGTATTATTGCCTGGAGAATTTCATGAACAGAGGAGCCTGGCAGACTACAGTCCATGGGGTTGCAGAGAGTTGGACACAACTGAGCTACTAACATACACAAGCTTTCAAAGATGCAGAAGTGGAGTTTACTAATGTTGTTGTTCAGCTGCTAAGTTGTGTCTGACCCTTTGCGACTCCATGGACTGAAGCATGCCAGGCTTCAAGGCTTTTCAACATAGTCTAAGGTTAAAAAATTTTCCTTATTTTTCTGTTTGTTTTTTGTGTATTATTTGTGTGAAAAGGATTATAAACCTGTGACAGTACAGTACTATATAGCCAATTGTGTCACTTGACTACCTAGGCTAACTTTGTTCGACTTAATGAACAAATTAAACTTATGAATGTGCTCTCAGGATGGAACTTGTTTCTATGTAGAGGATGTACTCTGTGTGTGTGTATACTTGGCCAAAAAGTTCGTTCATATTGTTCTGTAAGATGTTATGGAAAAACCCAAATGATCCTTTTGGCCAACCCTACACACACACACACACACACACACACACACGCATGCACGCATACATTTGTCTAGGTCTCCTTCCACCCCAGAAATCACTGCTTGTGAGAGCAAGGAAGGGTGATCAGCTCTTTTCCACTTCTTCAGACTCTCTTCATGGGCTCCTCTGACAACTCTTCTCTCTCCTGTAAAAAGAAATTAAAGAAAACAATCCCAAGCCTTCATCTACCGTCACCTCCTCTCCCTTCAGCTGTCCCTCTGAAGACATTATCTACTCCAAAACCTGATCACCTCCTCCTTGTGGAGGGCTCCACGTCTAGCTTTCTCACCTCAGTCTCTTCTGCAAATCCTGGATCTGCTTCTGCCAGCTCTCACTGTTCATTTATCTTCCCTAAATGAATGGACTGCTTTGTTAGGACATCAGCCTGAAGGCCCAAAACCTAGCTGTTCATCTTTTCTCCCTAGATGGCCTTTCTCTCTGCTATTGGTCTTATCTAGCCTGTGAGAAGCTCGCCCCTGCTCTTTTATCTTGACTCTTTATCCTAGATTCAGTGTGCTGCCAAACACAATCAACTCTGTTGCTGCTGTTTCCTTGATTCTTTCCACTTCTCTCCATGGCCTCTGTCAGTCTGCTTGATAGAGGCTGTATTTCTGACCTACATTACAGCAAGATAAACTCATCTCCCCAGTTCTACTTCCTCCATGATATAAATCATTCCTCAACACACTTACAGGCCGGTCTTCCTAAACCACAGTTTATACAAAGCCATTCTCCTGGAGAAGAGCCTATGGTGTCATCTCAGCTTTCTGAATTAAGTTTAAGCTCATCTACTTGGATGTTTAAGGCTGGCTACAGAACAGTTGAAAGCTTTATTTACAGATTTGTAACCAGTGTTTACCGTTCCTCTACCCAAAGCAGTCACTTTGGATGGCTCTGTGGCTCCTGAATTTGCCCTTGGTTTTCTCCTGCTACTCTTGCTTCTGCTGATGCTTCCACCATGAAGCCGAGTCAGCAGTCAAGGCTCACCTACAGGCTTATTAAAAAAAAAAAAAAAAAAAATCCTTTTTCTGTTTTGCCTCCAGGCTGAAGCAATCTCTTGTTTTGTCCATCAGAGAGAGTCTGCATTGTGTATTCTATTGTCATACTTTGATATTTGTGCTCGCTCCTCTCCCATTACTGTGAACTGCTTGAAGGCAGGACTTATGCCTTACTTATGTTTCATTCCCTGTAATAGCAGGCAGGTTACTTTGTGCAGAGTAAACACTTAGTAGACATTATGCATTAAAAAAAAGTAGTTGCAGGACTCTTGGGCAGTAGATTGACCTCTGAGATGCAGGGCCCTCATCCGTAAAGCAAGATGATGCACTATGAATCCCCATCAGAATGCATAATTCTATAATTATATTCATGTCATATATGTTTATAATATGAAATGTCTATAACATAATGTGACTATATTTTATATATTCATATGTTTTTATATATTCATATGTATTAATATATGTTTATGATATAGTATGAAAAATATGTTTCTTATTTGTTGGAGTTTTGCAGGGGAACTCAGGATGGAAAAGCAGAGGACCCTATTCCCAGAGAGTGGGGTGCAGATCAAAGGAATTGTTTCAGTGAGCCAGACTCTTATAACTTCCCATACGTAGAAAAGTGCTAAATTCCTTAATTTGAGACATCTGGTTTTCTTTAATTAACGGTAATCTTTTGGTTACTTGGTCTTTGTTTCAAAACTCCTATATATCCTGGCTCCTCCCTTACCTCTTAGGAGCAGTTTCTCAGAGCTATCTAAGATGCTGTGTCCCAGCCTTAAATCCTCAGTTTTGTCTGCCAAATAAAGCATAATTCTCAAATTTTAGGTTGTACATTTTCTTCAGTTGATACTCCTCACCCAGTTTTTGAGTGTGACAGCGTTAGGGCATTCCTGAAATAATAAGATCACAAATTTCTAAAGCTATTAGAATTTGTACTTCATATTTGTCTTTTAAAATGGCTGAAATCATTTTTTCATAGCAATATTTATTGAGAATCTATTACCTTGTCAGGCAATATGGTAAATTCTCCCTGTGTATTTTATTATTCCTCACAAAACCCACTAGAGTAGGTTCTGCTATTCTTATTTCACAGATGAAGAAAATTCAAAAGAGTGTTTGGTACTTTATAAGCATCTAGTAAATTCTGTGACAACTGTCCTTATGTGTAGTTTAAATCTAAACTCTCATAATCATTATTAAAATGTAGAAATTTTACTGAGACTTCTAATTATATGTGTCCTTTTCTATACCACTTTAAAACTTAATCTGTTTTCTTTAGGTTTTACTTATCTTTCACACAAGACACATAGCATGAAATTTAGTTGGAAATTGCCTAATTTGGCACTAGTGGAAATTTGGACATTTATTGACTTGAAGACAAACTTTGCTCCCCAAAAGTGTTCATTAATGTGTGGCCTGTGGCCCCTGGTGGTTCTTGAGGGGAGTGGGCAGTGCCTATGGACTGGTCAGGAAGTACTGAGTCTGCTGCTGCTACTGCTGCTAAGTTGCTTTAGTTGAGTCCGACTCTGTGCAACCCCATAGACGGCAGCCCACCAGGCTCTGCCGTCCTTGGGATTTTCCAGGCAAAAACAGTGAAGTGGGTTGTCATTTTCTTCTCCAATGCATGAAAGTGAAAAGTGAAAGTGATGTCTCTCAGTCGTGCCTGACTCTTAACGACCCCATGGACTGCAGCCTATCAGGCTAATCCGTCAATGGGATTTTCCAGGAAAGAGTACTGGAGTGGGGTGCCATCGCCTTCTCCGACTAGGTGGACTCAAATAATGGCAGGGAGCCACTGATGCTTTTGTATCATCCATTTTAAGAAAAGTTCAATAATATGCAATGGCACATAAGTGGAAACTACGGAGATATCATTCAAAGTGGTACTCTTCAGAGCAAAATCACTCACTTATCAAGGTTGGTACTAAACACCTGTTATTTCATAGGTGACATGTGACAGATTTTTAGGGACTAGGAATACAATGGTGAAGAAAGCTCTGCTCTCATAGAGCTTATACTCTTATTGAGAGGAGCCACATAGCTGCTGAGTCAAGAATGATTTCAGATCGTGGCAAGTACTCTGAAGAGAACAGGGAACTTTACGTTGTCAGGGAGTATATTCAGCAACTATGCACCAGTCTAGCTTGGCTTGCTCTCTGCAGCTTGCATCCCTTCTGAACAGTGCTCATGCTTTAGAGATCATGAAATAGTTTTTTCATATTCCTTCTGGATATGATGGAAGGTGACTGGGAGTGTGATATTAGAATGAGAATTTAGGATAGGCTTTACTGAGGCTTTTAACTGAGATTAAGATGATAAAAAGAAGCAGCCATATAAAATAATAGCATCCTCTGTCCATGGAGATCAAGGGACAAGCTTGTGCAAAGGTCCTATGACAAGCAAAAGCTGGCCTTTTCCCTGTGAAAGAAAGATTTGTCTGTCTGGGACATCATGTGTATGGAGGACAGTGGAGGGAGGCAAAATCAGATAGGTGGCCATGGCATGCATTGTGGAAGAGTGGTTATCTGTGCTAATGGCCAACATTTTGCTTAATGTGCTGATGTAAATCCATTTTTAGTTAGTATATGGGGAAATGCAGAATAATCATTTAAACTATGATTGGATAACAGTTTTGGTATTAATAACAGCAGTAATCACTATATTTGTCACAAGTAGGGTTTTGATATGCAAAAAAATAGTCAAAGAGTTAAGTGTCTAGTATGCTGTCAACAGCTGGCAATATGTCCAGTCTGGATTTAACATTCAAGTAAAGAGAAAACATGGGAAATGTGGCAATTGAATGTCTAACTTTCAGCTTGCATTCAAAGACACAGGTTGGAAATGAAAGCAAGACTCACTTTTTCCCTCTGAAGCATGCTAGTTGTCAAGGGGAAGTTTGCTCCTGGGAGCTTTTCAAGTGAAGGATAAGGTTCCTTTAAGGATTCACCGCATCAATAAAAGATTAAGGTCTATTTATCTGATTTCAGGCACTTTTTTCTTTGTGACATATCTTAAAAATACACTTAGTAACTTGAATAGTCTGAATATATTACTTCAGTGACAACATGATGTTAGTATTGATGATAAGACAACAGACTTCTTAAGAAGTCTAAATTGGTACAGACACCTTGATTGCCAAAAATGTTTTTCTTTTTCAGCCTTCAAATTTCTTCTTCACTTGTCAGATAAGAAAATGAATGACACACTGGGATATATTTTTTAAAAAACAAATTTAAATGCTGCAACAGAACATGAAGAAATATTTTCCATAAATACAAAAAGAGAATTCAAAATACATTTACCAGTCTGCCCTTGTCCAATCATTCAAATGGTTTTGAAAGTGATATAGTAATTAATTTAGCATATTTCAGCACACAAGACATGGTATGTAATATGAAATCACCTAATAATTTGCACATATTTCATGTTTCATCCAAATACCTAGAACTATAAGGCAAAAACACAAAACACTCAAACTCATTTTTGCTGATGGGTATTTGTTAAATCTTAATACAATAAGAATTTCTGATTTGGTATAAATAAAGAATAAATGAATTAATTAACTGGATACACAAGCTGATTTGCATCCCCAAATACTCATTCTTAAGTTGAATATAAATTGTTAGTAAAAAGTTTAAATAATATCATCCATCTCACTGACACTGAATAATTTTAGTATTGTTAATTTGAAAGCTGGTTGTTAATCTTATTATTGAAAAGCTTTCAATAGTCCTGTTTCTCAGTTTATCTAGAATTGGCATCCTGTGAATGTAATGAAGACGCAGTATGTGGTCCACAAATGAGAAACTCTATTCTGTGCAATAAGGGCCTTTCCTGAATGCACAGGGGAGACTGATTTAGGGCTTAGAAATAGCACTTAATTGGAGAAGAGTTCATTATCCTAAACACAGTGAGTGCAGAAGTCCATCCATTCTGAAGTCTTTTCTGTAACTAGATTTAGATTGCAGCAAGGCAATTATAATTCCATCAGTTAGGTGGTTCAGACCTGACCGTTATCAACTGAATGAATGTTTTTCAAAGTGATCTTTATTTCTCTTAGAGTGTGAAATGAACTTACGGGTGTAACCCAGTAGATGACTCTGCTGCTTGTGGTTTCTGTACGTGGTATCAAGGTAGTAAGGTAAGTCTGTGTACTTCCGAAATGGAATTAAAAGGCAGATAAAGAAAAATAAATTATCTCCTATTTCAAAGAAGCAGCCAACTCCAGAATGTGGGATGATCTACAGTGTAAATGATCTATTTTCTACAATAGATCAATGGCATTAAAAAGTGGGAGTGGTCTATTAAAAAGCAGAGAAGACTTAATAAGCAAAGTGTAGACCTTTTGTATTCTGCTTCAGAAAGAAGAAAAAAACTATAAAGTTATTGTTGAGATAAAGTGGACAATCAAGGGCTTCCCTGGTGGCTCAGACAGTAAAGAATCTGCCTGCAGTGCAGGAGACCTGGGTTCCATCTCTTGTTTGGGAAGACATCCTGGAGAAGGGAACAGCAACCAATTCCAGTGTTCTTGTCTAGAGAATTCCGTGGACAGAGGAGCCTGGAGGGCTCTAGTCTGTGTATGTATGCTAAGTTGCTTCAGTCAGGTCTGACTCTGTGACCCTATGGACTGAAGTCCACCAGGCTTCTCTATCCATGGAATTCTCCTGGCAAGAATACTGGAGTGGGTTGCCACACCCTCTTCCAGGGGATCTTCCTGACCCAGGAATCAAACCTGGGTCTCTTGTGTCTTCTGAATAGAAAGCAGATTCTTTACCACTAGTGACACCTAGGAAGCCTGGGCTCTAGTCCATGGGGTCACAAGGAGTCACATATGACTGAGTGACTAACACTTTCTTTTTTTCAAAGAGGACATTGATGATATTAAATAATTATCAGACATTTTTTATGTAATAATGGTGCCCTGATGGTGATGTTAAAATCTATTTTATATGTTAAAATGAAATACTGATATATTTATAGATGAATTACATGATATCTGGGTTTTCCCTTAAAACAGAAAAAGAATTAGAGGAGAATGAGTAAAATTGAGTGTACAAAATGTTGATAAATATTGCAGTTGGGTAAGTGGTACATATGTCTTAATTATAATATCCTATCTACTTTCTGCTGCTGCTGCTGCTAAGTCAGTTCAGTCGTGTCCGACTCTGTGTGACCCCATAGATGGCAGCCCACCAGGCTCTCCCATCCCTGGGATTCTCCTGGCAAGAACAATGGAGTGAGTTGCCAGTTCCTTCTCCAATGTGTGAAAGTGAAAAGTGAAAATGAAGTCGCTCAGTCATGTCTGACTGGTAGCGACCCCATGGACTGCAGCCTACCAGGCTCCTCCGTCCATGGGATTTTCTAGGCAAGAGTACTGGAGTGGCTTGCCATTGCCTTCTCCGATCTACTTTCTATTTCCACATTTATTAAAATGACTCACTCAGCAGACCGCTTAATACATTTTTTAGGTTCATAGAAGCTGGTGTTTCAAGAACCTCAGTCTACAGTATATTGCGAGACGATTTGATACCATGATAGCTTGCAGCTTCAGAAATACGCAGAAGTCTGTAGTTAGATAGAAAAACTAGTATCCCAATCTTATTTTATTCAGTTAATCCCCACATATAGATTTTATTTTTTAAACATTAAAAAAATTTGAAATATATATGGAAAAGTGAATAAAATAAATGTATAGTTTAGTAAATAATTAAAAAGCAAATACTATATGATCTTTACTCATATTAAGAAATAAACTATTGTGAACAGAAAATCATTTGCTCTTCCTTCTCAGTCAAAATTATTTCCCCTTACCTTGACGCAATTCTTAACTTTGAATTAGTTTTGCCTTTTTTGAACATTTATGTGAGTGGAATGATACAGTATTTATTGGGCTTCCCAAGTGGTGCTAGTGCTAAAGAACCTACTTGCCAGTGCTGGAGACATAAGAGACGTGGATTTGATCCCTGGGTGGGGAAGATCCCCTGGAGAAGGGCATGGCAACCCCCTCCAGTATTCTTGCCTGGAGAGTCCCATGAACAGAGAGGCTTTTCAGGATACATTCCATGGGGTTGCAGAGTTGGACACAACTGAAGCGACTTAATATACACATAGTATATATTATTTTCCCTTTGCTTCTTTTAAACATTATGTTTGCAAGATTCACTCATGTTTTTGCTTGTTGCTATAATGCAATCATTGTATAATATTCTGTATAATGTTGTATAATCATTGATATATAATGGTTGATATCTTTGATATACATAGTGATTATACAATGATTACAGTCAATGATTATTTTATAATCATTGCATGATATTATACAATATGATATTCTGTTGTAGATATTCCTGTTCATGTAACTTTGGGCACATGGACACGGGATCCTGAAGGCTTATATTCAGGAGTAGAAGGCAGAGTAGACTCTGTCTCATTGGCTGTGCTGCTTTGTAACACAGATGCCCAGATCACTTGTATCTATCTTACCTACTTTGCTAACAGTTGCACTGTTGTCTTAATTTCATCCCACTTACTTTGATAGATAGCATGTTCATTATTTTTGAGCTTCAAATGTTTCTAATTTTTATTGTTATTTTTTCTTTGATTTAGAGGAGCATTTGTTTATAAAATTGAAATAAACTCAGAAAATTGTACAAATTATAGTTATTACAGCAAAAATGAACAACTGCATATATTGACTACTTATGTGATCCTCTCATGCCTCCTCCCTAGGCCAAGACAGGGCCCAGGGATTAAACTCAAGAAAGTGCTTACTTTCAGAGTTGGGCAAGTGAAGAACCAGCACTTGCGAGAGAGTAAATGTCTCCTTAAATTTTGCCTCTTAGATACCTCAGTCTCTTATAACCCGAGTTTAGGCCTTGACAGACAGACCGTACATAAATAAATGATCATGGTCATGTTCCAATACAACTTTGGTTACAAAACCAAGTGGTGGACCAGAATTTGCCTGTGGACTATAATTTCCTGATTTCTGGACCTAGATTCTTCCCTCTGACCTACCTGCCAGTTCACTAATTCTCCCTTCAGCTTCATTTAATCTGTCATTAATCTCATTTGTTTGCTTTATCATTTCCAGAATATCAGTTTGCAGTTTTTCAAACCTGTGCTATCAATGTTTACAATTTCCTACTTCCTAAAGTTGTTTTAAGTTTGACTCTTATTTTTTAAACCATGGATGTGAAGTAAACATCCTAGTTTCATGGCCTGTGAGTTATAATTCAAGTACTGGAAGTCTTGCTGCTCTGCTTTTGATATTTGCTTATATTTACTTCTTTGAGTAATTGATTATCTTGTATCATATACTTCTTGATACCCTTGCAATTTTTTTTGGTGGAAATAATTTGCCTATGATAAAATATATTCATCTAGAGTAGTGGTTCTCCAGGTGTGGTCTCTGGACCAGCAACATCAGCATCATAGGAGAATTTGTTAGAAAATGTGAACTCTTGGGCCTCATCTCAGACCCATTGAATCAGAAAGACTGGGGTTGAGGACCTGCAGTATGTGTTTTAACAACCCTCTGTGTGATTCTGATACATGCCCAAATTTGATTTTGGATCATTTTCACTATCATTATTCGGAATTCTTTATCAGGTAAGTTCCCTATCTCTTCCTCTTTTGTTTGGATTGGTAGGCATTTATCCTGTTCCTTTACTTGCTGGGTATTTCTCTGCCTCTTCATCTTACTTATATTGCTGTGTTTGGGGTGGCCTTTCCGTCTTCTGGCAGTTTGTGGAGTTCTCTTTATTGTGGAGTTTCCTTGCTGTGGGTGGGGTTGGACGGGTGACTTTTCAAAGTTCCCTGGTTAGGGAAGCTTGTGTAGGTGTTCTGGTGGGTGGAGCTGGATTTCTCTCTGGAGTGCAATGAAGTGTCCAGTGATGAGTTATGAGATGTCAATGGTTTTGGAGTGACTTTGGGTAGACTTTATATTGAAGCTCAGGGCTATTTTCCTGTGTTGCTGGAGAATTTACATGGTATGTCTTGCTCTGGAACTTATTGACCCTTGGGTGGTGCTTGGTTTCAATGTAGGTATGGAGGCGTTTGATGATCTCCTATCAATTAATGTTCCCTGGAGTCAGGAGTTCTCTGGTGTTCTCAGGATTTGGACTTAAGCCTCTGTCTCTAGTTTTCAGTCTTATTCTTGCAGTAGCCTCAAGACTTCTCCATCTGTCACTTCCGAGGCGGTTCCCTCTGTTTCAGCTTCTTCTGTTTGCTGGTCTCTTCAGTGTCTAATTTCCGCCCTGACACAAGGGAGTGGTGGTGGACACTTTTTTAGGCTCCCTTGTTCAGCTGTGCTGTGGGGAGGGAGGAATGCTGCAAACAAATATCACTGGCATCTGTGGGGAGTGCTCGCAGTGTCTCAGCCACACTGGGTTTGCCCCCACTCACGGGCTCATGGCATGAGCCCAAATTTGCCCAAATTTGAGAACTGCTGCTTTCAGGAAGATTTTCAGTGTTTATGTTCCACACCTAGTCTTTCTGGAATCTAGTTAAATTCATGTCTTGAGCTTTGGGGGTCTCTTAGATGATGTAGGGCTTCCCAGGGGGCACAGTGGTAAAGAATCCACTTGCCAGTGCAGGACATGCAAGTTCAATTCCTGGATTGGAAAGATTCCATGGAGAAGGGAATGACAACCCACCTCAGTATTTTTGCTGGGAGAATCCCATGAACAGAGGGGCATGGTGGGCTATGGTCTGTGGGATCACAAAGACATGACTGAGTGTCTGAGCACAGGGGAGTGCAAGATGATGTAGATTTGAGTGGGTAATCTGGTTGACTAAGTAGCAAACTTGCCTTAAGGGTGTATCCACTGTGGTCTCAGCTTAATGTGAGGAGAGAGAGGAGAGTCTCCTCTTAGACCTTCTACCTTGAGCAGACCCTGGATGCTGATTTTCATTTTCCTCTTTCCATTTGCCCCTTCCAACCAAAACTCAAAGCTTCCAAGTGGAAAAGGCTCCAGGTGAGAGACTGTCACTGCCCTTTTCCTCTGGATTCAAACTTGCCCCTCAGACCTGGCTAGTCATTCTGTACTATCTTGTTAGCGGATTAAGAAAGTGTTTTTATGTTTCATCCAGAAATTTCAGTTTGCTTCAAGCCAGAGAGTTAGTATCAATTTCCTACCCAGCCCTCTACTGTAGAAAATGACCTCATGCAGGTGCTTCTATGACTATTTGTTGTCTAAACATAAGAGAAAATAAAAAATGTAGACAGTTCACCTTAGCAGGGACATGACACTGAATGAAGTGTTTTCATAAGGTTTGCGTTGTGTCTTGAGATTTATACTTCAAAAATATATGGATTTACTCTCCAATAAAGTAGTTTGACCTTGTTAAAACTGCTCTGTTTGGTTGTTGAAAGCTCTTTTACTTCATTCATATATCACAAGTCTTTGGAAGCAATGTAGCAATCACCTGAGACTTAAATTTAATCTTGGACAGTTTCATGTACTTATTATGAAAAATATTCATATTGGCAGAAAGTGGATGGGTTTTATTGTTTTGAGGTGAAATGTTGCCATAAGGAAGTGAATTTATCGACTGTTTGATGAAAAGAAGATGTTTACACAAAATGTTTCTGTAAAGCAACATCTGCTCTTGGCTTGAGGGGACATATTCACACAAGAGTATAGACAGAGATGTAAGAGAAGTTAATTTAAGATCTCAAATCTCTTTTCCAGGATTTTTAAAAATAGATAATGTGAAAATATTATCTTTGCACAGATGGATATTGAAATTTAGTAAAACCAGAGTGGTCTGTGACAAACCTGATGGCTTTTAAGCCAGCTGATGGATTCTGGAGAAGTGCACATGGATTCCAGTGAAAGAGACCAAATACAATTCTCTAGAGAAATTTGGATGAAAATTCCGCCTCCCTGTGTGTTTTTCAGTGACTGTTCTGTCCTTTGAACATACTGTGTTCAGACAACCAAAATAAACGCCAAAGGAGTCTTGAGAACTAGAGTCCTAATAGAAACAGGATGTGGAGATTATACCACAGGAAGAGAGGATTTTAAGTGTTAGGTCAGAAAATCTACCTGGGTTTGTGATTAGTGATTGAATCTCTTTCTTTTTTACCTAAATCACAATCTGCATTTTCAGATGGTCTCTGTTAGTAACATCTGTCAGAATAAGCATGATCCCACAGCTGAGCTTGAGTATGCAGCATGTTTGTGGTGCTTTCTATAACATGAGTCTGTGGGTGAGTTTGTTTATAAGTTCAGGTGATATGCCTTACAGATCTACTAAACATGTTTCTTTAGTTTTTTCTCAATCATACAACTGAAATTTGGATGTCTGTGATATAAGTTGTTTTAAGACAGTTGAAGCGCTTAAAATTTCCATGACGTCCTACTGCCATAAGGAGTCATTTATCTGAGAAAGATTGGCTCAAACACAAAGATACTCACCTCAAGGTCACTGAAAACTTTTTTTTTGGAAAATGTTTTCAGGACCTCAGCATGTCATTGGTGCCTCAGATGTTCACGCATCTGTCACGCTGCTCACTGAAAACACACAAGCTGATTGGTGGGAGAAACTGTCCCCAGGCTCTAGCCACCATCTCTGCCTAACATCACAACCTAAAACTATGCTTTTCTCTCATTTCTTGTTTCTCAAAGTTAATATGGTTAGGATAGAAAAGAGGGCATAAGGGTAAAAACCCATTTTTTTCCCTCTTAAGTCTGTATACCTGGCCTGTTTATAGCCACTTGCTTCCTTGTTTTCTTTTGCTTTGAGCTGTCTTGCCTTGTTTCCTCTTCAAAGATCCTAGATTAAAAAAAGAGAAAAGCTCTTAATCACTTACTATGATTCCAGCACTATGTAAAAAATTCTAAAGATCCTAGTTCTGCCCTTGAAGAGCTGAGTCTGGTAGGTACTTAGGAAACAAACGAGTGTGTGGTCTAGTTTTAAAATAGAGGTATAGGCAGTGACTCATGAGAATTTATGTAATACAATCAGAATTTCTTACTCTACCAAGGGGAAGATTTTTATTTGAAAAATATTCCTTCCTTATAAATACAGTAGCATTGTCAATATATTCACAGTTTATACATAATGGAAATCAAGGAGAAACACAGAATTCCCTAGCAGATCAACTAAAGAGTTGGTACCAAGATTGGATGAGTAACCCAGCAGCACGGCTCTCTGAATTAGCTCATTTTTGAGTGAGTTCTGAAGCACTTGGTGAGAGGGAGAGTACAGTTCAGCACCCTAGACAGGGCCTCCTCTCCCCACTTCTTCATCTGCTCCTGTGTGCCTCTTAGCACAGAATGACTGGTGAGCAAGAAGTGATGTTATCAGCAGAACTGCAGTAACAGGTGTCATAAGCTTATATGTTATGAAGTATTTATTTGGATGTGGGGATACTTTCAGAATACAGCTGCTGAGGACAGGAACACCTTGTTAACCCACTGTTCAATAAGGTTGTTGTTCTATTTATTTATTTTAATTGGAGGATAATTACTTTACAATAATGTGATGATTTTTGCCATACATCAACATGAATCGGACACAGGTATTCATGTGTCCCCCCCATCCTAAACCCTCCAACCCCCTCCCCATCCCATCCCTCTGGGTTGTCCCAGAGCACTGGCTTTGGGTGCCCTGCTTCATGCATCGAACTGACACTGGTCATCTGTGGTGACATACATGTTTCAATGCTATTCTTTCAAATCATCGCATCCTTGCCTTCTCCCACTGAGTGCAAAAGTCTGTTCTTTACGTCTGTGTCTCCTTTGCTGCCCTGCATCTAGGATCATCAGTACCATCTTTCTAAAAACAAATATTGTATATTAATGCATATATATAGAGTTTAGAAAGACTATACTGATCCACTGTTCCGAAGCCACTGCTTTGTGCCCTGAGCAGACTGTGGGAGCTCAAGTTACTTGTCAATGGCTTTTATCAGCTGTTACCTTAAACCTGACCTGTTCCTGCTATGAATCTACATTGCAGGTGTGCGATCAGACATGAGTTCCACTTTGCTATTGCAGTGAAGCTATATTGTTTAGCCTTTGGGAGGAGAAGTTGGAGGGAAGATGAGCATTTGGGTCTCTGGATATGTAACAGCTGTGCTTGCCTTTGTGCACCTAGCGTTTGCACTCCATGGACAATGCTTTTAAGAAGTATAATTGTATGCCTGCAAAATCCAAGACAAGCACCTGAAAAATTATTAATAACACTTAAAGCATATGTGAAGAGCCTGGTTAAAATTTATTTAAAAATCAGTAACTTCATATGCTGGCAATAACTTCTAGAAAATATAATAAAAAACAGACTCTAGTAATAAACTCTAGTAATAAATATAATATATTTTAAAACACTTATAAGTAACTTTAAAAAGAAATGTGCAGGTGTTATGTGAAAGAAAAGTATGAGGTATCACTAAGGATCATAAAAACAGAATTTAATGAAAGGAAATCTTTTTTCCTGGAAGGCAAGCAGAATATAACAAACATTTTATTTCCTCTAAAATTAAGTATAAATATAAATACAATTGCAGTAGACATTCCAACTGAATTATTCCCGAATATATCAGTGAAAATAGAGTGTAAAAATGGCCGAGGCTTTTTTTAAAAGAAGAAAAATGACATCAGGTTTTCATTAATAGAAAATAAAACATTGTGACAACAATATTCAATCAAACCATATACAGGTAAAATTCAGTATCATAAAAGGCAGTTTTCTAATAATAATACATGATTCAATCCATGATGTTGGGACAACTGGTTGTATATAAGAAACACATGTGATTGAATCAGAATGCAAAAATAACTTCAAACTAGTTTCCTTATATAAGCATGATTCACTATACTGAGAGTAAGAGGTTGTGTCAATGAGAGCCAAGTTTCCACTTATGATGATACAACTCCAGCACTGATACTGAGACTTTGGAGCAGATGGGGGTCTCAGTGTTGCTTTTTTAAAATAAGTTTTCACCAAAAACTTTATTGAGCAACATATTCACCATTTTGTTCCACTATTTTCTGCCATTTTTCAGGCAACTTCATAATCCTATCTTCCCAAAATTTTTAATCTTTTTTTTAAGATAAAATATTTTAATTTTTATTGAGGTATAGTTGATTAGCAATAATATTAGTCTTCAGGTGTTCAGCATAGTGATTCAATGTTTTTATAGATTTTATTCCACTTAAAGTTATTATAAATTATTGCCTATAATCCCTGTGCTGTTCAATATACCCTTGGAGCTTATTTATTTTATACATACTAGCTTTTTAAATTTGGTTTTGATGGTCAGATAATCGCTTCACAATGTTATGTTGGTTTCTGCCATACAACAACATGAGTCAGCCACAGGTATACACACTTCCCCTCGTTCTTGAGCCTCCCTCGCATCTCTCACCCAGCCCCACTCTCTAGGTTGTCACGGAGCATAGGGTCGGGCTCCCTGTGTAATAGAGCGACTTCCTACCAGCTACCTGTTTTGCATGTTTTAATATACATGTTTCAGTGCTACTCTCTCAATCTGTCCCTCTTTCCTTCCAGGGCTGTGTCCACGAGTCTGTTCTCTATGCTGAATCTGTATTCCTGCCCACAGATAGGTTCATCAGTACCATTTTTTCTAGGTTCCATATATATTTGTTAATATATGATACTTGTTTTTCTCTTTCTGACTTACTTCAGTCTGTATTATGGGCTCTAGTTTCATCCACCTTAGTTCAGTTGATTCAAATTCATTCCTTTTCATGGCTGAGCAATATTCCATTGTGTATATATATGTACCACATCTTCTTTGTCCATTCATCTGTTGATGGATATCTAGGTTCAGTGTTGCTTATGATGAAAATAGCAAAGATGAAAAGAGACTAGACTTCTAACAGGGCATGGAGCTTACAGAGCACATTTTGGCCACCCAGCTCTCCTATCCCCCAAGACTCTGGCCTGGAAACTTTGTGCAATGCATGTAATACACCACTGTGCATGCCAGCCCTGAGCGAGGGTGGTGCTCAACCCATTCTGGAGGGCCACTTGGCATGTCACATGTCCCCATGGCTGCTTTCAGAATTTCCTGTTACAGACAAGTCTCCCAGACAGAGAAAACAAAATGGAGAAAATTTTAAATAGCCAAGTTGTTTACTAACAAGGCATTGGCTAAGAAATTATTCAATATATATAATTACAGAATAACATTCTTTAAAATTTTTTAATAAATATGATAGGTAGATAAGTAGCATGTTATTGGAGATGAAATTTACATTTATTCCTCTATTAGCCATGCTAAATATTTTCTGGTGTTAATTGACAGTTTGTACTTCTTCGGTTTTACCGTGTGCTTAAAACTCTTCTTCCTTTTTTTCTTCCTGTTCCTTTTTTAAAAATCATTCACTGTGCATGTTTAAAATTGAAGAAAAACTATAATCAGAAAAAGCACGTTTTAAACAACATCAAAAGTCCACAAAAAATATTTCAAGAAAATTCAAGAGATTGGTTTGCTATTTGTGGAAGTTTTCTTTATAATTAAACAGTAGATGTCGTGGCTAGAAACATGAACTAGGAACAAGTTTGCAATATGCTTTGAACCCCAAACAGAGCAGATTGAATTTAATTCTGTGGATCATAGAGACCACTGGAAATGTTGAGCAGAAACAGACAGACGTAAATGCAGTGTTTTAAGTATTATCATTTGCTTCATAAGGTAAATGGTATGGAGCTGGCTCATAACTCTGTCTCCTGTCTCGGGTCACCAAGTGACAATCTGCTGTTATCTCCTGAAGTTCTACTTTATACCCACCCTGGTGTGAGAAAGATAACAGGTGTAATCAAGAGTGATGGGTTGACACCAAACTAAAGAAAATTTCAGGCTCTGGGTCAGAAATTTTGCCACAAGTAAGAGTATTAAAATGAGAAATAGTTTAAAAAAATGTGATTAGGTGAGGTGTTGGAGTAATTTAAAATGAGATGGGTCAAATCCTGCTAATAATAAACTCTGAAGCGTAACTGGGATGAGCAGCTGAAATGTTGGCTTTTTTTTTAATTTCTGCAATTAATTCCCCATTAGAAAAGAATTATGTCTCTTCTCCTAAAAAAATAAAATGGTATAAATTTGAAATAGCTATAGTTAACTTTTAGTCTCTGATCTTGATTTTTTATTCTTGACCCAAGTGCAGAGCACAGAGGCAGCTTTTGTTTTCCTGTTTGCAGCCCTGAACAGGGAAATCTTAGATGTACCAGTGTCCAGGTGGAGGAGCGTGATCCTGGGGGTGGCACCCCAACTCCTTGCTGGGCCCTCAGTCGCCACGTGCATCGCCTCCACCTTCCCAGGGAAGCTGCGTGTAAGTTGTCAGTTGATAAGGGAGCCAGGGTCCTCAAATGAGGAAGGGGCACAGGCTGGACCGTGGGGCAGAGGTGAGTCCAGTATAGTCCAGAAAAGACCTGGAGAAAGTGGCACGTTTTTTTCTTCCTCCTGGTTCGAAATAGGAAAAGGAGTAGTCAAGGCTGTACATTACATTGTCACCCTGCTTGTTTAACTTATATGCAGAGTACATCATGAGAAACGTTAGGCTGGAAGAAGCACAAGCTGGAATCAAGATTGCTGGGAGAAATATCAATAACTTCAGGTATGCAGATGACACCACCCTTATGGCAGAAAGTGAAGAAGAACTAAAGAGCCTCTTGATGAAAGTGAAAGAGGAGAGTGAAAAAGTTGACTTAAAGCTCAAAAACTAAGATCATGGCATCTGGTCCCATCACTTCATGTCAAATAGATGGGGAAACAGTGGAAACAGTGGCTGACTTTATTTTGGGGGGCTCCAAAATCACTGCAGATGGTGATTGCAGCCATGAAATTAAAAGAAGCTTACTCCTTGGAAGGAAAGTTATGACCAACCCTAGATAGCATATTAAAAAGCAGAGACAATACTTTGTTAACAAAAGGGCCGTCTAGTCAAGGCTATAATTTTTCCAGTGGTCATGTATGGATATGAGAGTTGGACTATAAAGAAAGCTGAGTGCCGAAGAATTGATGCTTTTGAACTGTGGTGTTGGAGAAGACTCTTGAGAGTCCCTTGTACTTCAAACAGATCAAACCTCTGCAGGAGACACTCAAACACTCAACACATGAGCCATGAACTTCCGAATGTTCAAGCTGGATTTAGACAAGGCAGAGGAGTCAGAGATCAAATTGCCAACATCCGTTGGATCATCGAAAAAACAAATGTTTCAGAGAAACATCTACTTCTGCTTTATAGAGTATTCCAAAGCCTTTGACTGTGTGGATTACAACAAACTGGAAAATTCTGAAAGAGATGGAAATACCAGATCACCTTTCTTGCCTCCTGAGAAATCTGTATACAGGTCAAGAAGCAACAGTTAGAACCAAACAGTTAGAACAACAGACTGATTGTAAATTGGGAATGGAATATGTCAAGGCTGTATATTGTCAGAGATCATTTGATCCTGCTTATTTAAGTTATAGGCAGAGTACATCATGCAAAATGCTGGGCTGGAATCCAGATTGCCTGGAGAAATATCAATAACCTCATGTACATGCAGATGAAACCACCCTTATGGCAGAAAGCAAAGAAGAAGTAAAGAGCCTCTTGATGAGAGTGAAAGAGGAGAGTGAAAATGTTGGCTTGAAACTCAACATTCAGAAAACTAAGATCATGGCATTCAGTCCCATTATGTCACGGCAAATAGATGGGGAAACAATGGAAACAGTGAGAGATTATTTTCTTGGGCTACAAAGTCACTGCAGACGGTGACTGCAGTCATGAAATTAAAAGACACTCGCTCGTTGGAAGAAAAGCTATGACCAACCTAGACAGCGTATTAGAAAGCAGAGCCTTTGCCAACAAATGTCCATCTAGTCAAAGCTATGGTTTTTCCAGTAGTCATGTATGGATGTGAGAACTGGACTATAAAGAAAGCTGAGCACTGAAGAATTGATGCTTTTGAACTGTGTTGGAGAAGACTCTTGAGAGTCCCTTGGACTGCAAGGAGATCAAACCAGTCAATCCTGAAGGAAATCAGTCCTGAATATTCATTGGAAGGACTGATGCTGAAGCTCCAATACTTTGGCCACCTGGTGTGAAAAACTAACTTATTATAAAAGACCCTGATGCTGGTAAAGACCGAAGGCAGTAGAAAAAGGGGACAACAGAGAATGAGATGGTTGGATGGAATCTTTGTCTCGATGGACATGAGTTTGAGCGAACCCTGGGATTTGGTGATGGACAGGGAAGCCTGGTGTGCTGCAGTCCTTGGGGTCGCAAAGAGTCAGTCATGACTGAGTGACTGAACTGAACTGAACTGATGTGCCTGTGTGTTTCCCGTTCTCCTCAGGGCACAAACAAAAGCCATCATCATAGACTTATATGGACATCAGTACTTTGCTGGTCGTATTCACAATATATTTATTTTGTTTATTCATTTTATTACTAATCAAATTATTATTTTATATTGGTGCATAATTGATTAATAATGTGTTTGGTTCCAGTGTAAAACAAAGTGATTCAGTTATACATATTCTTTTTCAAAATTTTTTCCCATTTAGGTTATTACAGAGTATTGGGCAGAATTCCATGTGCTGCATATGGGTGCTTGTTTGCTATCCATTTTAAATGTAGCAGTGTGTACATGTCCATCCCAAACTCCCTAACTATCCCTTCCCCCCTTTTTCCCCTTTGGTAAACAGTTATGTGTGTGAGTCAGTTTCCGTTTTGTAATTTAGTTCACTTGTATCATTTTTGAGATTCTGCATATAAGCAATATCATGTGATGTCTATCTTTGGCTAACTTCACTTAGTATGATAATCTCTAGGTACATCCATGTTCATGCAAATGGCATTATTTCAATACTTTATGGCTGAATAATATTCTATTGTACATATGTACCACATATCTTTTATCTATTGTGCTGTTGATGGACATTTAGGTTGCTTCCATATCTTGGCTATTGTAAATAGTGCTGCTGTTAACATTGGTGTGGATATATCCTTTCAAATTCTGATTTTCTCCAGCTATATGCCTGAGAGTGGGATTAGTGGGTCATCAGTAGCTCTATTTTTAGTTTAAGAAACTTCCGTACTGCTCTCCATAGTGGCTGCACCAATTTACATTCCTAGCTAGAGTTATGGAGGGCTCCCTTTTCTCCACACCCTCTCCAACATTTATCATTTGTAGGCTGCTGCTGATGGCCGTTCTGACTGGCTTGAGGTGATATCTCATTGGCCATCTTCTTATCTCCTGCTCCCACTCACTGGTCTCCATCTCTCTGGCCTCTTTGCAGTTTCCTAAAACATGCTAAACTCTTTCCTACTTAAATACCTTTGATCTTGCTTTTATCTTTGTCTGGAAAACTTTCCTCCTCTGTTCATGAGGCTTACCTGCTGCTATCCGCCTCTGTTTGAATGTCACCAGGAGCGAGACATGTCCTAACGACCACTCATAGAGAAGCCTGGCCCCTGGATCCCAGCAGCCCTGGTTTGCCAAGTTCCAAGCTTTTTTAGAGCGCTTACAATCTTTTCACTGATTGTACATTTTTTACCTTTTTATTTGCTGAGTATGTCTTTCCTCTTTGGGTCTATCTCATCTGTCTAAAACATAACTCTTTGAAGTCAGGGGTTTCATCTGTTCCTAGGGCAGTGCCTGGTGTTAGGTAGGCAGCCTGTATGCGTTTGTTGAAAAGGCATATGGATTCATTTTTATTTCCTTTAAATAATATCAGATAACAATTTTTGAGCAAAAGATGTGAAAAAATAAATTTACTAGAAATCTGACTTTAATAATGAGATGAGCCTCCTCCTGTTGTAATCTGTCCTCTCGGAATTCAGACTCCTGGTCTACCTTATGTCCTTGTTCCTTGGGTTGGTCTGATTGCAAGTCAAGATCATACCTTTGAGGTTATGAATAATAAAATGCAAATATGAGTCTTGCATATTTTAAACCCATTTACTTTTCAGTTCCCTATGTAAATAAAGGAAAATGTAGATTTGTTTATTGATCTTAAATGCAAGGTTATCTTGCAAAGTTGAAAAAACGCTTATTACAGTAGATTAAAATTCAAAAGCCAAACTTTAGTCACAAATACTGTAATATAGCTTTAAACTCAATGGACTAACTTGAAACATATAGCCATACTAATTTTAATGTAAAATAAATTATTTCTTACCTCTAGAATTAAGAGCAATTAAGTTTTGTATCAAATTACTGTTAGACTATTTTGAAAATAAGCACCTGAATTGCATTAACATTATTATTTTTAATTTTATGATTCTTTTTTACAACTAGCTTCGGGGGTATATACAATCTAGGGACAGATCATTGCCTTGTAGCACTTACTGAAAGATTGTGCTGTCACTGCCCCAGAGGATGTGACTAGCTCAATATGTTACAGATTTCATCCTCTTAGGAAAATGCTTCTTACTTTCAAGTTATAGTTGACTTATTTTCTAATGATAGTTTTCTATGTAAAACAAGCTAACCTTCCCAAATCCTCATATTTGTTGGTGATGAAATGCAAAGAGGAATTTAGTAACCAGATAAGATGGTAATTTACAAGCAGCATTCTATTCAAAATGTAATTACTTTAGCTATTTACTACTTTTGCCACAGGGTTATTTGCTTTTCAAGAGAGAAAAAAATTCTTTTTCTCAAACATTTGACAGCAGTGAGAAGTTCATTATGTGGCCAATTATGGTTGATAAGTTGACAGTTTTGAAACAGTTCCAGAAAAATCTGTCACTTTCTCACCACAACAAGCTCTGTTTAAGAAGCCCCTCTAGCATAGGTTAAACTACTCTGTTAATCTTGAAGTGTTTGACCTCTTTTCTAATACCCTGCAGCAGAAAGCGTTAATATTTCACCAAGAGTGAGGAATCCTTGCTAAGGGTGAAAAGATTCTTTTTCTTCCCCCCAGCTAGTTGTCTGTTCAGCTGACTCATGGTTGAAATATTCTAGTTTAGATTTAATAACTATGAAGAAGGAATAATTATTTTTCCTTGGTTCCATACTTTCCTCCACTTCATAAATTCCTTGTGAAGACTATTAAATACCTTTTGATATTTTCTCTAAAGAGTAAAAAAGACTTTCAGTGTTGTCTGGTCTTTAAAATATCTTAAATTGCGATTACTTCAGCAGCTTATTGGTTTTCCAGCATGTGAGATAGAGTACGAGGGGACAGGAGTGTATGAAAACATACATTACAGTCAGGGAAAAATAACATGATGAACGACTATGCTCCAACACCTGGGCTAAGAGATTGAACTTTACCACACCTGAGCAGCCCGTTAAGTCTCCCTTGGTTTTCCCCAGAGTAAATCCCTTTTTGTTTTATAGTGATCATCCCTTTGTTAGTCTTTGCCATCTTTATGAATCTCTATTCAGTCCTAACCAAGTATTATTAGAATCTGTATATTTTATTTTATTTTTCTCTTTGGCTATGCGAGGCTTTTTGTATTCCATACAAATTATGAAATTCTTTGTTCTAGCTCTGTGAAAAACACCATTGGTAGCTTGATAGGGATTGTATTGAACTTATAAATTACTTTAGGTAATACATTCATTTTCACAATATTTTTTCTTCCAATCCATGAACATGGTATGTTTCTCCATCTATTAGTGTCCTCTCTGATTTCTTTCACCAATGTTTTATAGTTTTCTATATATAGGTCTTTTGTTTCTTTAGGTAGATATATTCCTAAGTATTTTATTCTTTTTATTGCAATGGTGAATGGAATAGTTTCCTTAATTTTTCTTTCTATTTTCTCATTATTAGTGTATAGGAATGCAAGGGATTTCTGTGTGTTGATTTTATATCCTGCAACTTTACTGTATTCATTGATTAGCTCTAGTAATTTTTTGGTAGAGTCTTTAGGGTTTTCTGTGTAGAGGATCATGTCATCTGCAAACAGTGAGAGTTTTACATCTTCTTTTCCTATTTGAATTCCTTTTATGTCTTTTTCTGCTCTGATTGCTGTGGCCAAAACTTCCAAAACTATGTTGAATAGTAGTGGTGAGAGTGGGCACCCTTGTCTTGTTCCTGACTTTAGGGGAAACGCTTTCAACTTTTCACCCTTGAGGATAATGTTTGCTGTGGGTTTGTCATGCTACTGCTGCTAAGTCACTTCAGTCGTGTCCGACTCTGTGTGACCCCATAGACGGAAGCCCACCAGGCTCCCTCGTCCCTGGGATTCTCCAGGCAAGAACACTGGAGTGGGTTGCCATTTCCTTCTCCAGTGGGTTTGTCATATATAGCTTTTATTACTTTGAGGAATGTTCCTTCTATTCCCGCCTTCTGGAGGGTTTTGATCATAAATGGATGTTGAATTTTGTCAAAGGCTTTCTCTGCATCTATTGAAATAATCATATGGTTTTTATTTTTCAATTTGTTAATGTGTTGATTTGTAGATATTGCTTGATTTGTAGATATTGAAGAATCCTTGCATTTCTGGGATAAAGCCCACTTGGTCATAATGTATGATCTTTTTAATGTGTTGTTGGATTCTGATTGCTAGAATTTTGTTAAGGATTTTGCATCTATGTTCACCAGTGATATTGGCCTGTAGTTCTCTTTTTTTGTGGCATCTTTGTCAGGTTTTGGTATTAGTGTGATGGTGGCCTCATAGAATGAGTGAGGAAGTTTACCTTCCTCTGAAATTTTCTGGAGGAGTTTGAGTAGGATAGGTGTTCAGTTCAGTTCAATTCAGTCGCTCAGTCGTCTCCGACTCCCTGCGACCCCATGAATCACAGCACGCCAGGCCTCCCTGTCCATCACCAACTCCACCAACTCCCAGAGTTCACTCAAATTCATGTCCACAGAGTCAGTGATTCCATCCAGCCATCTCATTCTCTGTCGTCCCCTTCTCCTCCCGCCCCCAACCTTTCCCAGCATCAAAGTCTTTTCCAGTGAGTCAACTCGTCACATGAGGTGGCCAAAGTATTGCAGTTTCGCTCTTCTCTAAAATTTTGGTAGAATTCAGCTGTGAAGCCATCTGGACCTGGGCTTTTGTTTGCTGGAATATTTCTGATTACAGTTTCAATTTCCATGCTTGGGATGGGCCTGTTAAGATTTTCTATATCTTCCTGGTTCAGTTTTGGAAAGTTATACTTATCTAAGAATTTGTCCATTTCTTGCAAGTTGTCCATATTGGCATATAATTGCTGATAATAGTCTCTTATGATCCTTTATATTTCTGTATTGTCTGTTGTGATCTCTCCCTTTTCATTTCTAATTTTATTGATTTGGTTTTTCTCCCTTTGTTTCTTGATGAGTCTGGCTAGTGGTTTGTCAATTTTATTTACCCTCTCAAAGAACCAGGTTTTGGCTTTGTTCATTTTTGCTATGCTCTCTTTTGTTTCTTTTGTATTTATTTCTGCCCTATTTTTTAAAATCTCTTTCCTTCTGTTGACCCTAGGGTTCTTCGTTTCTTCCTTTTCTAGTTGCTTTAGGTGTAGAGTTAGGTTATTTAGTTGGCTTTTTTCTTGTTTCTTGAGGTATGCCTGTATTGCTATGAACCTTCCACTTAGCACTGCTTTAACAGTGTCCCACAGGTTTTGGGTTGTTGTGTTTTCATTTTCATTCATTTCTATTCATATTTTGATTTCTTCAATGATTTGTTAGTTATTCAGCAGTGTGTTGTTCAGTCTCCATATGTTGGAATTTTTAATAGTTTTTCTCCTGTAATTGAATCCAGTCTTACTGAATTATGGTCAGAAAAGATGCTTGGAATGATTTCAATTTTTTTGAGTTTACCAAGGCTAGATTTATGGCTCAGGATGTGATCTATCCTGGAGAAGTTTCCATGTGCACTTGAGAAGAAGGTGACATTCATTATTTTGGGGTGAAATGTCCTATAGATATCTATTAGGTCTAACTGGTCTATTGTATCATTTAACTTTTGTGTTTCCTTGTTAATTTTCTGTTTAGTTGATCTATCCATAGGTGTGAGTGGGGTATTAAAGTCTCCCACTATTATTGTGTTGTTGTTGATTTCCCGTTTCATACTTGTTATTATTAGTCTCACATATTGTGGTGCTCCTATGTTGGGTGCATATATATTTATAATTTAAATATCTTCTTCTTGGATTGATCCTTTGATCATTATGTAGGTCCTTCTTTGTCTCTTTTCACAGCCTTTGTCTTAAAGTCTATTTTATCTGATATGAGTATTGCTACTCCTGCTTTCTTTTGATCTCTATTTGCGTGGAATATCTTTTTCCAGCCCTTCACTTTCAGTCTGTATGTGTCCCTCATTTTGAGGTGGGTCCCTTGTAGACAACATATATAGGGGTCTTGTTTTTGTATCCACTCAGCCAGTCTTTGTCTTTTGGTTGGGGCGTTCAACCCATTTACGTTTAAGGTGATTATTGATAAGTATGATCCCGTTGCCATTTTATTTATTGTTTTGGGTTCGAGTTTATACACTCATTCTGTGTTTCCTGTCTAGAGAAGGTCCTTTAGCATTTGTTGGAGAGCTGATTTGGTAATGCTGAATTCTCTCAGCTTTTGCCTGTGTGTAAAGCTTTTGGTTTCACCTTCATACTTGAATGAGATCCTTGCTGGGTACAGTAATCTGGGCTGTAGTTATTTTCTTTCATCACTTTAAGTATGCCCTGCCATTCCCTCCTGGCCTGAAGAGTTTCTGTTGAAAGGTCAGCTGTTATCCTTATGGGGATCCCCTTGTGTGTTATTTGTTGCTTTTCCCTTGCTGCTTTTAATATTTGTTCTTTATGTTTGATCTTTGTTAATTTGATTATTATGTGTCTTGGGGTATTTCGCCTTGGGTTTATCCTGTTTGGGACTCTCTGGGATGCTTGGACTTGGGTTATTATTTCCTTCCCCATTTTAGGGAAATTTTCAACTATTATCTCCTCAAGTATTTTCTCATCGTCTTCTTGGACTCTTATGATTCGGATATTGGGGCGTTTAAAATTGTCCCAGAGGTCTTTGAGATTGTCCTCATTTCTTTTAATTAGTTTTTCTTTTTTCCTCTCTGCTTCATTTATTCCTACCATTCTATCTTCTAACTCACTTATTCTATCTTCTGCCTCCGTTATTCTACTATTGGTTCCCTCCAGAGTGTTTCTGATCTCATCTATTGCATTATTCATTGTATATTGACTCTTTTTTATTTCTTCTAGATCCTTATTAAACCTTTCTTGCATCTTTTCAATCCTTGTCTCCAAATTATTTATCTACAACTCCAATTTGCTTTCAAGATTTTGGATCAATTTCACTATCATTATTTGGAATTCTTTATCAGGTAGATTCCCTATCTCTTCCTCTTTTGTTTGGGTTGGTGGGCATTTATCCTGTTCCTTTATTTGCTGGGTATTTCTCTGCCTCTTCATCTTGCTTATATTGCTGTGTTTGGGATGGCCTTTCCGTCTTCTGGCAGTTTGTGGATTTCTCTTTATTGTGAAATTTCCTTGCTATGGGTGAGGTTGGATGAGTGGCTTGTCAAGGTTCCCTGGTTAGGGAAGCTTGTGTCAGTGTTCTGATAGGTGGAACCGGATTTCTTCTCTCTGGAGTGCAATGAAGTGACTAGTAATGAGTTATGAGATGTCAATAGGTTTGGAGTTACTTTGGACAACCTGTATAGTCACTTCCAAGGTGGTTCCCTCCGTTTTAGCTTCTGTTTGCTGGTCTCTTCAGTGTCTAATTTCCGCCCTGACACTAGCGGGTGGTGGTGGACACTTTTTAAAGCTCACTTGTTCAGTCCTGTTCTGGGAAGGGAGGAACACTGCAGAGAAATATCTCTGGCGTCTGTGGGGAGTGCTCACAGTGTCCCGGCCACACTGGGTTTGCCCCTGCTCACAGCGTGTGTGCTGTCCCAGTCTACACTGCACAGGCTCTAAGTTGCTCTGCCGATAACTGTCTGAGGCCGGCGCTGGGTTGCATGCACGTTCCAGGTCTAAGACACTCAGGTTCAGGTCCTCGGGTACTCCACAAAGGCGCAGACTTGCTTGGGCCTGCGTTTTGTGCCTTCCCTGAACTGAGCAGCTCAAGTGACCAGGTTATTGGCAAGCGCAGTCACTGCGATTTATCACCTCCCCGGTCCCTCCCTCTCAGTTTTCCGTGTATACAACCGACGCACCTTCTCAGGCGGATGTTAACCAGCCAGAAACCCAAAAAGTCTTGGTTAACACTGAAACCTGCCTGCAGATTGGTATCTGATGCCTCTCTGGGACTGCGATTGCCCCCTTCTGGCTCTGACTGCCCTCCCCTGCCTGTCTCGGCAGGGGTTGGGCCGCCCGCAGCTGGCTAGCTCTGCTCAGTCTTTTGTTCTGTGAGCAGGGCTGGCAGAGTCTTAAGTTAGGGCTTTTCGCCTTTTTGCGGGGTAGCTACCCGACAGTCTGCTCTGCTATCTCCAGTCAGCTCCCCCAGACTGCCCTCACAGCATTCAGGCCCGGTCCTCTCTCTAAGCAGTTCAGCTGGCTCCTCCCTGCCCAGGCCCCGCTTGTTAATGGCGGATGCGGGTGTCTGCTCTGCTTCTCTGCTGGGAGTTACCTATGGACTCGTAAGCTGTGAGGTTTAATTATTTATTTCTTTTTCTCCCGGTTGTGTTGTCCTCTGAGGTTCCAAGGCTTGCCACAGACTCGCCTGTGAGAGTGTTTCCTGGTTTCTTTTTGTATGCCTCCCTTCCCGGGACGGAGCTCCGTCCCTACTTCTTTTGTCTCTCTTTTTATCGTTTATGTTTTTTCCTATCTTTTTTGAAGACAATGGGCTGCTTTTCTGGGTGCCTGATGTCCTCTGCCAGCATTCAGAAGTTGTTTTATGGACTTTACTCAATGTTCAAATGTTCTTTTGATGCATTTGTGGGGGAGAAAGTGGTCTCACTGTCCTATTCCTCCGCCATCTTGTTTCAGCCTTCTGAATCTGTATATTTTAAACATATAGAAGAAGTGATAGTGCATGTCTTCTTATGTCACTTCGTTGACCACTAGTCTTTTAGTTTAATCCATGTGAATTCTTAAGGATGTTATCAAATTTATTAACTGCTGTGTAGTATTTCATTGAATACATGGATTCCATGTTATTTACCCACTTCAATTTTGGTTGTCTTTTCAGTGGTTTCCAGTTTTTGCCATTCTGACTCATGCTGTCATAAAAATACCTATCATGTCTTCATGGGCACAGTGTGCACCATTTTCTCTAGGGCCTCTACCTGGAGATGAGATGCTAAACTGTGAACTGTGGACATGTCCAGCTCTCCTTTATAATGCAAATATTTCTCAGCATGGTTGGACTGCTCTACACACCCAGCAGGAGCAGCATATGAAAGTTGTAGTTGCTTCACATAATGTTAACTGAATTTCTTTTTTTTTTTTACAGTCAGTATAAACTGATCAGTGATTATTGTTTTATTTTGCATTTCCTTTATTTCTATCAAAGTGAACAAATCCTCATATGCATCTAAGTCATTCCTTTTTCCTATTAGTACTTGTTAATACCTTTCATCTGCCTACTTTGTGAAGCCATTTTAAATATATTTTGTAAACTTTTACAGTCCTAGTAATTTTTATCTGATTTTGCATCTATATATTTCTTTCTGTATTTCTACCATTTTTGTTTTTATTAAAACATTACTGATTCTACATATATATATATATAGCATCTCTATATACAAATTATATATATATATAATATATAAAATAGTTCAGCTGGGTTTATATTTTTTAGTCATATCTGAAAATTTTTTTAAACTAAGTTCATTTACCTTTTAAAACATTTCTTAAAATAATTTTTAACAGTTGTGTTTCAGGGAGAGTTTGAGAAGATGCAGAGACTTCCCATAAACACTCTGTCCCACAAATGCCTAGCCTCCCCTGCTATCAGCATTCCCACCAGATGGTACATTTGTTATGGTGATGAACTGACACTGACATATCCTCATCCAAAGTCCAGAGTCTACATTAGGGCTCACGGGTTTGGACAAATGTGTAACGCCCAAGTACTCATCGCTGCCCTGAAAGTCCTCTTTGCTCTGCCTATTCAGCTTTCCCTCCCTCCAGTTCCTGGCAATCACTGATGTTTCTGCTGCAGTCATAGTTTTGCCTTTGCCAGAATCTCATACAGCTGGAATGATATACATTATGTAGCTTTTTTGGATTGGCTTCTTTCACTTAATAATATATATTTATAGTTCCTCTATGCCTTTTCAAGCTAGATATCTCATTTCTTTTTAGCACTGAATAATATTCGTTGTCTGGCTATACCTCAGGTTATTTATCCACTTACCTACTGAAGGACATTTTGGTTGCTTCCAAGTTTTGACAGTTATCAGTAAAATTTCTGTACACATTAGTGTCCGAGTCTTTGTGGTGGACATAAGTTTTCAACTTCTTTGGAAAATACCAAGAACTGCAATTGCTGGATCATATGGTAAGAACACGTTTAGTTTTGTAAGAAACTGCCAAGCTGTCTCAAAGTGTCTATACCATTTTGCATTCCCACCAGCCGTGAGTAAGACATTCACATCCTCGCCAGTATTTGGTGTCAGTGTCCATTTGGCCATTCTAGTGGGCATGTAGGGGGATCACTTTGTTTTAATTCACATTTCCCTGATGATATACAATGTGGAGAATCTTTTCATATGCTTATTTCCTATTTCCATATCTTTGTTGAGATACCTGTTTAGATCTGTGGTTCATTTTTTAGGGGCTTCCCACATGGCTTAGTGGTAAAGAATCCACTTGCCAATGCAGGAGACACAAGATGCAGGTTCAACCCCTGGATTGGAAGCTCTCCTGGAGAAGGAAATGGCAACCCACTCCGGTGTTCTTGGCTGGAAAATCTCATGGATAGGGGAGCCTGGTGGCCTCTTGTCCATGGGGCCTTAAAGAGTCAGGCATGACTTAACACACAAGCAGTAGTTGCTGGACAATATTACGTGAGTTATGGGTCTACAGTACAGTGATTCACAATTTTTAAAGGTTGTAGTCCATTTACAGTTATTATAAAATATTGGCTCTGCTCCCTGTGTTGTGCCATACATCTTTGTCATTTATTTCAGACTTAATACTTTGTACCTCCCTACCCCTGTCTTGTCCCTCCCTGCTTACGTTTCCCCACTGATAACCACTGGTCTGTTGTCTTCTGATGTTTGCACTCACTGCTGCAAACTTCCCTCTGAAAACTTATTTTACTACATCCCACAAATTTTGATAAGTTGTGTTTACTGTTTCATTTAGTTCAAATATTTCAAAATTTCTCTTGAGTGGATTTATTTGACCCCAGTGTATTTAGAAGTGTGTTGCCTACTCTCCATGTGCTTGCAGTTTTCTAGTTTTCTTTTAGCTATTGATTTCTAGTTTAATTTCATTGGGATCTCAGAGCAGGCGCTTTATGAGTTGTATTTTTTGACTTGTGAAGGCATGTTTTATGGTCTAGAATGTTGTCTGCCTTGCTGAATGTTTCATGTGAGCTTGAGAATAGCAATGTTGTATAAAACAGTCTGTAGATGTTGATTATGTGCAGTTGATTGATTGTGTGGTTGAATTCATCTCTGTACTTACTGATTCTCTGCCTGTTGGATCTGTTCATTTCTCACAGAAAGGTGGTGAGGTCTCTAACGATCATAGAAGAATCCTTTCTCTCTCCTTGCAGTGCTATTGGTTTTGTTTGATGCTTTGTTGCTAAGCACATACATGTTAAGGATTGTTATGTTTACTTGGAGAAGTAACCTTTTTTGTCGTTATGTAATAACCTTCTTTTTAAAAAATGTAATTTATATATTTATTTTTGGCTGTGCTGGGTCTTTGTTGCTGCACGCTTTCTCTAGATGTGGTGAGCTAGGGGCTGCTGTCTAGCGGCAGTGCACGGGCTTCTAACTGTAGTGTAGCTCCTCTTGTTGGAAAGGTTGGGGAGCATGAGCTCTAGGTGCCAGGGCTTCAGTAGTTGCAGCTCCTGGTCTCCAGAGCACAGGCTCCGTACTTGTGGTTCTTGGGCTTAACTGCTCCATGGCATGTGTGATCCACCCAGATCATGGATAGAACCCGTGTTTCCTGCAGTGGCAGGCTGATTCTTTGCCACTGAGCCACCAGGAAAACCCTGGAACGCCCTTCTTCATTTGTGATAATTTCCTTGCTTTGAAGTCTTTTCTGTCTGAAATTCTCTCTTTTGATTAGTGTTATCATGGGATATTTTTCTCCATTTGTTTACTTTTAATTCATATGTGTTTTTGCTTAAAGTGGGTTTCTTGTGGACAACATATAGTTGAGTCTTGCTTTCTGATCTACTCTGACAATCTCTTTTAATTGGTGTAGTTAGATAACTGATGTTCAAAGTGATTACTGATATAATTGGGTTAATATGTACAATATTATCGTTTTCTACTTGTAAATCTTTTCCTTCTTCCTATTCTTTTCCATTTTTTCTGCTGTTTATACTTTTAATTGAGCATTTGATATGACTCTATATTCTCTTGTTTCCTAGAATATCAGTTACACTTCTTTGTGTTTTTGCTGGTTTATTTGATTTTTACAGTATTTACTGATTGTGCTAGTGTTTGCCAGTAATCCAAGTCCACTTTCAGATGACACTACATCACATGTAGTGTAAGAAATTTGTAATAACAAAATAATACTGATTCCTCTTTCCTGTTTCCTGTGTTATTGATGTTATTCTTTTTACTTGTATATGAGCATACATAATCATATATATGTATATATATATAAAAGCATATGTAACCAGATACAACATTCCTGTTATTAACAATCTGTTATCTGTTAGATCAATTAATAATAAGAAAAATAAAAGTAATTACTTTCTCTTCACCTATTTGTTCTTTAAAGCTTATGCTTTATGCATATCTACATTTCTGACCTATATTATTCTGAGTATATACATTAATATATGTATTTTTACTTACCTCAATATCTTCTAGCATTTCTTACAAGGTAGGTGTACTGGTAACACATTCTCTAATTTTTGTTGGTCTAGAAGGACTCTTTCTTTACTTTTGAAGGTTTATTTATCAGAATACGGTATTCTGGATTAGTTGTTTTATTTCTTTTTTCCAGCGGTTTAAACGTTTCCCCCCCACTCTCTCCTCACTTGCATGGTTTCTGAATAGCTGTATAGTTCTTATTTTTGTTATTCTAGAGGTTAAAGCGTCTGCCTCCAATGCGGGAGACCTGGGTTCGGTCCCTGGGTCGGAAAGATCCCCTGGAGAAGGAAACGGTAACCCACTCCAGTATTCTTGCCTGGAGAATCCCATGGACGGAGAAACCTGGTAGGCTACAGTCCACGGGGTCGCAAAGAGTCGGACATGACTGAGCGACGGAACGGAACGGAAAGTTAAGGTGTTTCCCCCTTTCCCCCTCTAACTTCTTCCAGGATTTTTTCTTTATCTTTGATTTTCTATAATTTGAAAAGACAGTTCTTGGTTTGGGGCACATATGTCCTCACTTATCCTCTGAAATTCCTGAATTGTGGTTGGTGTCTGAAAGGATGGTTGGAGTGGCCCTCTCCTCAGGTTAGGGCTTCCTGGATGGCTCAGACGGTAAACAGCCCTTCTGCCAATGCAGGAGATGGAGGTTCGATCCCTGGATCTGGAAGATCCCCTAGAGGAGAAAATGGCAAACCACTCCAACCACTATTCTTGCCTGCAGAATCCCCAGGGAATGAGGAGCCTGGTGGGCTACTGTCCATGGGGTTGCAGAGAGTCAGACACAGCTGAGTGATTGAGCTTGCACTCAGGTCAGTTAGGCTCTATATTGCCCTCACCAGGGCAGGTTCAGGTTAACTAGTTTCACCTGCTGCTGCTGCTAAGTCGCTTCAGTTTTGTCCGACTCTGTGCGACCCCATAGACGGAAGCCCACCAGGCTCCCCCGTCCCTGGGATTCTCCCGGCAAGAATGCTGGAGTGGGTTGCCATTTCCTTCTCCAATGCATTAAATTGAAAAGTGAAAGTGAAGTTACTCAGTTGTGCCCCACTCCTAGAGACCCCATGAAATGCAGCCTACCAGGCTCCTCCATCAGGGCTCATCATATTAAGAGAAAGAGAGCTCTGCTGTTTTCCAAAATGGTTTCTTTGCTCCTGCCCCTGCTAGAAGCAAGAGAAAGTTTTCCTACAGTAGTTACTGTAGAAAGACTGTGGGGGCTCCCAGGACTGTTTTCTGTGGAGTTTTTATCCCTCAGGCTTGTCCACGTGCAGCCTCCAGTGCTTTATCTGTGAGTTTCCGGCTTTCCTCCCTGGCCTGGTTTCTTTCTTTTTTTTTTATTTCTAAAAAAGAATTTTATTAAAAAAGCACAAATGCAAAGAAATGAACAGAGGAAAATGTATGCGTCGAACCTGGACTGGTCACTTATGATAATATACATGCTACAATTCCATTCTCCCCAATCATTCCACCTTCACCCTCTCCCACAGAGTCCCAAAGACTGTTCTAAATGCCTATGTCTCTTTTGCAGTCTCTTATACAGGGTTCAGGTTACCATTTTTCTAAATTCCATATATATGCGTTAATATACAGTATTGATGTTCTTCTTTCTGGCTTACTTCACTCTGTATAATTGGCTCCAATTTCATCCACCTCATTAAAACTGATTCAAATGCATTCTTTTTGATGACTGAGAAATACTCCATTGTGTATATGTACCAAAGTTTTCTTATCCATTCATCTGCAGATGGACATCTAGGTTGCTTCCATGTCCTGGCTATTATAAACAGTGCTGCAATGAACATTGGAGTACATGTGTCTCTTTCAATTCTGGTTTCCTCGGTGTGTATGCCCAGGAGTGCGATCGCTGGATCATATGGCAGTTCTATTTCCAGTTTTCTGAGGAATCTCCACACTGTTCTCCATAGTGGCTGTACTAGTTTGCATTCCCACCAACAGTGTAAGAGGGTTCCCTTCTCTCCACACCCTCTCCAGCACTTATTGCATGTAGACTTTTGGATAGCAGCCATTCTGACTGGTGTGAAATGGTATCTCATTGTGGTTTTGATTTGCATTTCTCTGATGATGAGGGATGTTGAGCATTTTTTCATGTGTTTATTAGCCATCTTTATGTCTTCTTTGGAGAAATGTCTGTTTAGTTCTTTGGCCCATTTTTTGATTGGGTCACTTAGTTTTCTGAAATTAAGCTGCAGGAGCTGCTTGTATAATTTGGAGATTAATCCTTTATCAGTTGCTTCATTTGCTATTATTTTCTCCCATTCTGAAGGCTGTCTTCTCACCTTGCTTAGAGTTTCCTTTGCTGTGCAGAAGCTTTTGATTTTAATTAGGTCCCATTTGTTTATTTTTGCTTTTATTTCCAATATTCTGGGAGGTGGGTCTTGGAGGATCCTGCTGTGATTTATGTCGGAGAGTGTTTTGCCTACGTTCTCCTCTAGGAGTTTTATAGTTTCTGGTCTTACATTTAGATCTTTAATCCATTTTGAGTTTATTTTTGTGTATGGTGTTAGGAAGTGTTCTAGTTTCATTCTTTTACAAGTGGCTGACCAGTTTTCCCAGCACCACTTGTTAAAGAGACTGTCTTTTCTCCATTTTATATTCTTGCCTCCTTTGTCGAAGATAAGGTGTCCATAGGAGCGTGGGTTTATCTCTGGGCTTTCTATTTTGTTCCATTGATCTATATTTCTGTCTTTATGCCAGTACCATACTGTCTTGATGACTGTGGCTTTGTAATAGAGCCTGAAGTCCGGCAGGTTAATTCCCCCAGTTCCATTCTTCTTCCTCAAGATTGCTTTGGCTATTTGAGGTTTTTTGTATTTCCATACAAATTGTGAGATTATCTGTTCTAGTTCGCAAGGATTCTTCAATATCCGCAAATCAATCAACGTAATACACCACATTAACAAACTGAAAAATAAAAATCATATGATTATCTCAATAGATGCAGAGAAAGCCTTCGACAAAATTCAACATCCATTTTTGATAAAAACCCTCCAGAAAGTGGGAATTGAAGGGACATACCTCAACATAATAAAAGCTATATATGACAAACCCACAGCAAACATTATCCTCAATGGTGAAAAACTGAAAGCATTTCCCCTAAAGTCAGGAACAAGACAAGGGTGCCCACTCTCACCACTACTATTCAACATAGTTCTGGAAGTTTTGGCCACAGCAATCAGAGCAGAAAAAGACATAAAAGGAATACAAATTGGAAAAGAAGAAGTAAAGCTTTCACTGTTCGCTGATGACATGATCCTCTACACAGAAAACCCTAAAGACTCTACCAGAAAACTACTAGAGCTAATCAATGATTACAGTAAAGTTGCAGGATATAAAATCAACACACAGAAATCCCTTGCATTCCTATACACTAATAATGAGAAAATAGAAAGAGAAATTAAGGAAACTATTCCATTCACTGTTGCAATGAAAACAATTAAATACTTAGGAATATATCTACCTAAGGAAACAAAAGACTTGTACATAGAAAACTATAAAACACTAGTGAAAGTAATCAAAGAGGACACGAATAGATGGAGAAATATACCGTGTTCGTGGATTGGAAGAATAAATATTGTAAAAATGAGTATACTACCCAAAGTAATTTATACATTCAATGCAATCCCTATCAAGCTACCAACAATATTTTTCCTGGCCTGGTTTCTGCAGCAATTTCTGTTTAGGGCAGCCATGGCTCCCCAGGATCCACTGTCTGCCTCTCCAGTCCTGGGGGGCTTCCCGTGTCACCCTGTGCTTATGGATTCAAGGATCATCGCTTTTACAATCTGTTCAGCATTTATCCTTGTTTTGGAAATTGAAAATCAGTTCATTTACTCTCAGTTTCTAACAGATACTGATTAACTCCTATTTATTTAGTTTATATTTTGCTTTTGTGTCATCTTTACCATGTTTATTTTTGTTCAGTTCCTTCATTGTTTGAAGTTGAGGCTCTTCAGTGTCTAATTTTAAATATTATATTTATCCTTGATCTGTGCATTACTTGGGATGTTTTAGCATAGGTAATATATTTTAACAATCTACCCTACAAATCCAAACATCCTTTATTAATATTGAAAGTGAAAGAAAGTTAAAAAAAACTCACAAAATTCAAAGAAGTCATGAATCAGAGAAGTTGTATCTTCTTTTGAAATTTTAGAAATGTTTCCTACATACAGAAATTCCTGCCCTGCAAATAGTTTCATCTGTACCATTTTTCTAGATTCCATATACATGTCTCTCTTAACTAATACCCAAAGGGATTTCCTTATTTAGGAGTTGTTTGAACTCTGAAAGCACAAGTAGAATGCAATGTAAATAGATTTAAGCAATATTTAAGCACAAGGCAATGAATATAAATAACATGTAAATGGCTCCAATGTGGTTTAGGTCTTTAATTCTTTGTTGTTCTTGTTCAGTCTCATCCCACTCTTTGCGACCCCATGGTCTGCAACATGCCAGACTTCCCTGTCATTCATCATATCCCAGAGCTTTCTCAAACTCACGTCCATTGAGTTGGTGATGCCATCCAACCATCTCATCCATCCTGTGTCATCCCCTTCTCTTCCTGCCTTCAATCTTTCCCAGCATCAGGGTCTTTTCCAATGAGTTGGCTGTTCCCATCAGATGGCCAAAGTATTGGAGCTTCAGCATCAGTCCTTCCAATAAATATTCACAGTTGACTTCCCTTAGGATTGACTGGTTTGGTCTCTTTGCAGTTCAAGGGACTCTCAAGAGTCTTGTTCAGCACCAAGGTTCAAAAGTATCAATTCTTTGGTGCTCAGTCTTCTTTATGATTCAACTTTCACATCTTTAATTCTAGTCTGTATTGTGCAAACCCTAGAGAAGCACTGTAGTCAGGCAAATGCATTCTGTATTTTTCTTTCATTTCAAGCCAATTCTGTGCCAATCTCTGGCTTCTGCCATGGCTGATGTGGGCCTTATTTTAGTTTTCATTCATTGCATGTTACTTAGAGAGAACCTGGGTGAGACTGTCTGCTTCAAGTAAGGGTTTTGTTATACCAGAGATGGTTAGCTGGCTGCCACATGATTACCTCTTCTTTTGGAGAATTTATGCCTAGGTCACATGACTAACTCATGCACTATCCCTTCCCTAACTAAGCCTTCTGTTGCTGCTGCTGCTGCTAAGTCACTTCAGTCGTGTCCGACTCTGTGCGACCCCATAGACGGCAGCCCACCAGGCTCCCCCATCCCTGGGATTCTCCAGGCAAGAACACTGGAGTGGGCTGCCATTTCCTTCTCCAATGCTGCTGCTGCTGCCAAGTCACTTCAGTCGTGTCCGACTCTGTGTGACCCCATAGACAGAAGCCCACCAGGCTCCCCCGTCCCTGGGATTCTCCAGGCAAGAACACAAAGTGAAAAATGAAAGTGAAGTCGCTCAGTCGTGGCCGACTCTTAGCAACCCCATGGACTGCAGCCTACCAGGCTCCTCAGCCTGTGGGATTTTCCAGGCAAGAGTACTTGTGTGGGTTGCCATTGCCTTCTCCGAAGCCTTCTGTAACTGCATGCAAAAATTCTGGAATGCATTTTCCCATGCTGATCCAGAAGGTTTTCATTGGTTTCTTGTAATTTTAGAACATTTAGATTGAAAATAAACTTATAATGGCTGTTTCCATATAAAAAAGTAACCTTCGACAGTTTTCTCCTTTTTTGAGGCTGCAGTTCTTTGAAAAGATAAATTAAGTTTATTAGACTTCCAAGTGACAGTAGTTCTTCTATGTCATGTGTGAAAAAATAGTGATTGAAAATTTGTATTCAGTCTCTTTAAGGAAACTGATGTTAATTCAGCATCTTCACCTGAAAGATAGTGATTTATAATGTGAAAATATGATTTTATTTTTTTTTTTTTTCTGTTCCACTGAGAATGTTTGGTGGATATTTGTTGTCAAGAATACCATGAGTAAAATCAGTCTATAATTACCCCAGCTTACCATAGCCCACTCCAGTGTTCTTGCCTGGAGAATCCCAGGGATGGGAGAGCCTGGTGGGCTTCCGTCTATGGGGTCACACAGAGTCAGACACGACTGAAGTGACTTAGCAGCAGCAGCAGCACCAGCACCATAGCCCAAACCTTAGAACAGCTTCTTGCGTTTAAACTCATGATTCATGCTATTAAATGACTGTTAACTGGAAAGGCTGCACTTTTGCTTTCTCATTATTTCTACCTTATCAGAAAGAGTTCTTCGCCAATAGTAGAAACTTTGATGAAACAGGGAATGAGCTGGTTGTCAGGGTGGTGGACAGCTCCCAGATGCCCTGGAACCCTGGAGAACACAAAAACTCATCAGGACCCATCATGCCCACAACACACAGGCAGCTGGACTTGCACAGTGGCTACTGGTCTCATGCATAGGGCACCCTTGAGTTTACACTTACCCACCTCTCAACTTTGCTTTGGCTGCCAGGAACAACATCCCCAAGTTTTGCTTTTAAGGCACCTGTGGTTTTATTAGGAAGGTATAACTTAAACGTGTGAACCATGAGAGGTGTTGACCAATGGGTTTATTCAGGATCATCAGAGAACTGGAGTTTGGGGGTCTGTAACCATGGTGAGCCCCATGCAAGTCTCCCTACAACAGAGGGAAGAACTTTTATAGGGAGGAAAAGGGAGTTGGAAGGGCCATAGTAAACAGAGTCCATGACTTTTCTGGGCTGAGTCCTTGCCAGGAAAGAAGAGCAGACATTTTCCCCTTCTTCTTGGACTCTGCAGTGTTGCAGGGAGTGAGAACTCTTTCTGCTGGTCTCACAACTATTTAATGGAGCTTTGTTTTATGATTTTATTTATTTTTATGATTCTTATATGAAGTGAAACTTGACATAAAATATGCCAAATAACAAAATATATGTTTGGACTATATTGGGTTCAATTTCTGGATCAAGAAGATCCCTGGAGAAGGGAAGGGCAATCACTCCATTATTCTTGCCTGGATAAATCTCATGGACAGTGGAGCCTAGAGCTACAATGCACTGGGTTGCAAAGAATAGAACATGACTGAGAGACAAACACTTTCATTTTGGACAATATGATAGATTACAAAGCAATTCTTTATGCTTAAATTATCTTTATTGAGAGAAACTCATGAAACATTCATTTGATGGTTTTGGTTATAGTTTATTTCATGTTGCCTGCTCATCAGCTACTTTTAAATTTGAATTAAGAAAGCACTATGACCTCAATTATAACAGAATTTGTTATTTCTGCAGAGTGGCAATGCTATTGCATTTTCATGATAAATCCTCTTTTCTGTGGATTTATATCTTGTGATGTTAATTTGTATGAGGATGAAAGTGCATTAAAAGTGGCTCAGATGATATGAAAAGTTCTTTATAAATATTGTAAATTAATATTTGTAAGAGATCAAATGATAATTTACATAAAAAATACTCTTTAAACTAAAAAAGCAATTTATTCTAAACAGCAAACTTTTACTAACAGTTAGCCTTTCCTTCAGAATAGTTTCTATGGGCATTTGAAAATATTAACTTATAGTTATCTTATAGTGATGTGCAACTGTCTCTGTTGATTGAACATTTTCCCCAATTATTCCAGAAATGAACTGGCCAGTTGTTTATTCTTATCTCTTTATTTTAGGTGTGTATTTATTAGGTAATGCATTTAGATAAAATTTTACAGACACTTGTAATAAAGATGTTCATGAAAGTGATAGCTGCTTGCTATAAAGAGAATTGTGTGTATGTGTTTATTTGCATAAACTCAGCTCCCCTATCCTCTACTCCTCAGCTTCTGGTAACCATCATTCCACTCTCCATTTGAGTTTGGTGCTTTTTAGATTCCACACATGAGGGTTATCATACAGTATTTTTCTTTCCCTGTCTGACTTGTTTAATAAAATGATTTCAAGTTCCATTTATGTTATTACAAATGGAAGGATTTTTTTTTTCTCATGACTGATTAGACGTACATTGTGTGTGTGTGTGTGTAATATCGCATCTTCTTTATTCATCCATTGATGGACACTTAAGTTGTTTCCATGTTATGACTATTGTAAATAATGCTGCACTGAACATGGAAATGCAGATATCTCTTAAGCAACAGTTAGAACTGGACATGGAACAATAGACTGGTTCCAAATAGGAAAAGGTGTACGTCAAGGTTGTATATTGTCACCTTGCTTATTTAACTTATATGCAGAGTACATCATGAGGAACGCTGGGCTGGAAGAAGCACAAGCTGGAATCAAGATTGCTGGGAGAAATATCAATAACCTCAGCTATGCAGATGACACTACCCTTATGGCAGAAAGTGAAGAGGAACTCAAAAGCCTCTTGATGAAAGTGAAAGAGGAGAGTGAAAAGGTTGGCTTGAAGCTCAACATTCAGAAAACAAAGATCGTGGCATCTGGTCCCATCACTTCATGGGAAATAGATGGGGAAACAGTGGAAACAGTATCAGACTTTATTTTTTTGGGCTCCAAAATCACTGCAGATGCTGATTGCAGCCATGAAATTAAAAGACGCTTACTCCTTGGAAGGAAAGTTATGACTAACCTTGATAATATATTAAAAAGCAGAGACATTACTTTGCCAACCAAGGTCCGTCTAGTCAAGGCAATGGTTTTTCCCATGGTCATGTATGGATGTGAGAGTTGGACTGTGAAGAAAGCTGATCGCCGAAGAATCGATGCTTTTGAACTGTGGTGTTGGAGAAGACTCTTGAGAGTCCCTTGGACTGCAAGGAGATCCAACCAGTCCATTCTAAAGGAGATCAATCCTGGATGTTCATTGGAGGGACTGATGCTAAAGCTAAAACTGCAATACTTTGGCCACCTCATGTGACGAGTTGACTCACTGGAAAAGACTCTGATGCTGGGAAAGGTTGGGGGCGGGAGAAGAAGGGGACGACGGAGAATGAGATGCTGGATGGCATCACCGACTCTGTGGACATGAGTTTGAGTGAACTCCGGGAGTTTGTGATGGACAGGGAGGCCTGGCGTGCTGTGATTCATGGGGTCGCGGAGAGTCGGACACGACTGAGCGACTGAACTGAACTGAATTGATTCTGTTTTAATTTCCTCTGGATACATTCCCAGAGATGGGATTGCTGGATCTTTTGCTGATAGTTCTATTTTTAATTTTTTAAGAAATCTCTGTAATGTTTCCATAGTGATTGGGCCAGTTTGCACTCCTACTAACAAAGCAAAAGTGTTCCCTCCTCACCCCCCCACCAGCATCCTTGCCAACATTTATCATCTGTCATCTTCTTGATGACATGCTTTCTTAGTGATTGGAGATGATACCTTAGTGTGGTTTAGTGTGGTTTAGATTTGCTTGTCCTTGGTGATTAGTGATGTTGAGCACACTTTTATGTACCTGTATGCCACTTTAATTCGTCCTTTAGAAAAAATTCTATTTAGTTCTGTCATTTTTAATTGGATTTTTTGTTGTTATTGAGTTGTATGAGTTAATATATTTTGGATGTTAAACCTTGACCTGATACAAGGTTTGCAAATATTTTTTTTCCATTGGTTGCTCTTACATTGGTTGATTGTTTCTTTGGCAATGAGGAAGGTTTGGTGTAATTCTACCAAATGATTTTCTTTTGTTGTTTGTGTTTTTGGTGTCATATCAAAAAAATCATTGCCGAGACTGATACTGAGGATTCCAATTTCTCTACGTTTTTTTCCTAGGAGTTTTACATTTTCATGTCTTATGCTTAAGTTTTTGATTCATTTAGGATTAATTTTCATGAGTGGTATAAGACAGGGTGAAATTTCAATTTTCTGCCTGTGTTTATCCAGTTTTCCCAACACCATTGGTTGAAGGGACATTCTTCAAGGATGTCTTGGCTCTTATCAAATATTAGTCAGCCATATATACAGGGGCTTAATTCTGGGTTCTTGACACCATTGGTCTATGTGTTTATTTTTATGGCTGTACCATACTTCTTAGTTACTATAGTTTTGTTCTAGGTGTGTGTATATATATAGACATATTTGCATATCTATATGGGCTTCCCTGATAGCTCAGTTGGTAAAGAATCTGCCTGCAATGCAGGAGACCCCAGATCAATTCCTGGGTCAGGAAGATCTGCTGAAGAAGGAATAGACTACCCACTCCAGTATTCTTTTTTTTTCCTTTTTTTTAAAAAAAAAATTATAAATGTATTTGAGCTTCCCTTGTGGCTCAACTGGTAAAGAATCTGCCTGCAATGCGGGAGGACCAGGTTTGATCACTGGGTTGGAGAGATCCCCCAGAGGAGGGAAAGACTACCCACTCCAGTATTCTGGCCTTGAGAATTCTATGGACTGTATGGTCCATGGGGTCGCAAAGAGTCGGACACAACTGAACAACTTTCACTTTCATATGTGTTTCTATTAGGAAGTGAGATGCATCCATTTTTGTTTTTTTCTCATGATTGCTGTCTATAGTCAGGGCTTTTTTTATGACTCTAAAAAGTTTTAGGATTGTTTATTTCTGTAAAAAGTGCTATTGGAATTTTGACTGGAATTGTAGTTGTATGAATATTTAAATGATATTAACTCTTCTAATATCCCTCCATTTGGCTGTGTCTTCTTTGATGTCTTTCAGTGAACCCTTGTAGTTCTTATTGTACAGATCTTTCGATTCCTTGGTTAAATTTATTTCTAGATACTATACAGGTTTTGTTGCTATAGTAAATGGGATACTTTATTTTTCTAGATGCTTTATTTGTAGTGTATAGTAACATTTATTAGAGTTTTAATGAGACTTTTTTTTAAAAAAAGACAACTTTTAAAATAGTTTTATATAGTTCTTATTGAAGTATAGTTTTTTGTTTTTTTTTAACAATATTATGTTTCAGATGTTCAGTTCAGCTCAATCGTTCAGTCGTGTCTGACTCTTTGCGACCCCATGAACTGGAGCACGCCAGGCCTCCCTGTTCATCACCAACTCCCAGAGTTTACTCAAACTCATGTCCAGTGAGTCGGTGATACCATCCAACCATCGCATCCTCAGTCGTCCCCTTCTCCTGCCTGCAATCTTTCCCAGCATCAGGGTCTTTTCCAGTGAGTCAGTTCTTCACATCAGGTGGCCAAAGTATTGTGGTTTCAGCTGCAGCATGAGTCCTTCCAATGAATATTCAGGACTGATTTCCTTTAGGATGGACTGGTTGGATCTCCTTGAAGTCCAAGGGACTCTCAAGAGTCTTCCCCAATACCACAGTTCAAAGCATCAGTTGTTCAGAATTGAAAGCTCAGCTTTCCTTATAGTCCAACTCTCACATCTATACATGACTACTGGATAGCTTTGACTAGATAGACCTTTGTTGGCAAAATAATTTCTCTGCTTTTTAATAAGCTGTCTAGGTTGGTCATAACTTTTCTTCCAAGGAGCAAGTGTCTTTTAATTTCATGACGGCAGTCACAATCTGCAGTGATATTTGGAGCCCCCCAAAATAAAGTCTGTCACTGTTTCTTCTGTTTGCCCATCTATTTGCCATGAAGTGATGGGACAGTATGCCATGATCTTAGTTTTCTGAGTGTTGAGCTTTATGCCAACTTTTTCACTCTCCTTTTTCACTTTCATCAAGAGGCTCTTTAGTTCTTCTTCGCTTTCTGACATAAGGGTGGTGTCATCTGCATATCTGAGGTTATTGATGTGCCCCTTGGAAATCTTGATTCCAGCTTGTACTTCATCCAGCCCAACATTTCTCATGATGTACGCTGCATATAAATTAAATAAGCAGGGTGACAATATACAGCCTTCATGTACTCCTTTCCCTATTTGGAACCAGTCTGTTTTTCCATGTCCAGTTCTAACTGCTGCTTCCTGACCTGCATACAGATTTCTCAGGAAGCAGGTTAGGTGGTTTGGTATTCCCATGTCTTTAAGAATTTTCCACAGTTTGTTGTGATCCACACAGTCAAAAGTTTTGACATGGTCAGTAAAGCAGAAATAGATGTTTTCCTAGAACTCTTGGTTTATTGATAATCCAACAGATGTTGGCAATTTGATCTCAGATTTCTCTGCCTTTTCTAAAACCAGCTTGAACATCTAGAATTTCATGGTTTATGTAATATTGAAGCCTGGCTTGGAAAATTTTGAGCATTACTTTACTAGCGTGTGAATGATTGCAATTGTGTGATAGTTTGAGCATTCTTTGGCATTGTCTTTTTCGGGATTGGAATGAAAACTGACCTTTTCCAGTCCTGTGACCACAGCTGAGTTTTCCAAATTTACTGGCATATTTAGGGCAGCATTTTCACAACATCATGTTTTAGGACTTGAAATAGTTCAACTAGAATTTCATCACCTCCACTAGCTTTGTTTGTAGTGATGCTTCCTAAGGCCCACTTGACTTTGCATTCCAGAGTGTCTGGCTCTAGGTGAGTGATCATATCATCTTGATTATCTGGATCATAAATATATTTTTTGTACAGTTCTTCTGTGTATTCTTGCCACCTCTTCTTAATATCTTCTGCTTCTGTTAGGTCCATACCATTCCTGTCTTTTATTGAGCTCATCTTTGCATGAAATGTTCCCTTCAGTTCATTTCAGTAACTCAATCATGTCCGACTCTTTGTGACCCTTTGGACAGCAGCATGCCAGGCCTCCCTGTCCATCCCCAACTCCTGGAGTTTACCCAAACTCTTGTCCCTTGACTTGGTGATGCCATCCAACCATCTCATCCCCTGTTGTCCTCTTCTCCTCCTGTCTTCAATCTTTCCCAGCATCAAGGTTTTTTCAAATGAGTCAGCTCTTAACATCTGGTGCCCAAAGTATCGGAGTTTCAGATTCCAAATCAGTCCTTCCAATGAACACTCAGGACTGATCTCTTTCAGGATGGACTGGTTGGACCTCCTTGCAGTCCAAGGGACTCTTGAAGAGATCTCTAGTCTTTCCCATTCTATTGTTTTTCTCTATTTCTTTTCATTGTTCACTGAGGAATGCTTTCTTATCTCTCCTTGCTATTCTTTGGAACTCTGTATTCTAATGGGTATATATTTCATTTACTCCTTTGCTTTTCACTTCTCTTATTTTCACAGCTATTTGTAAGACCTCCTCAGACAACCATTTTGGTTTTTTGCATTTCTTTTACTTGGGGATGGTCTTGATCACTGTCTCCTGTACAATGTCATGAACCTCCATCCAAAGTTCGTCAGGCACACTATCAGATCTAATCCTTTGAATCTATTTCTCACGTCTGCTGTATAATCATAAGAGATTTGATTTAGGTCATATGTAGATCAGGAAGCTACAGTTAGAACTGGACATGGAACAACAGACTGGTTCCAAATAGGAAAAGGAGTACGTCAAGGTTGTATATTGTCACCCTGCTTATTTAACTTATATGCAGAGTACATCATGAGAAATACTGGGCTGGGAGAAGCACAAGCTGGAATCAAGATTGCCAGGAGAAATGTCAATAACCTCAGATATGCAGATGACACCACCCTTATGGCAGAAAGTGAAGAGGAACTCAAAAGCCTCTTGATGAAAGTGAAAGAGGAGAGTGAAAAGGTCGGCTTGAAGCTCAACATTCAGAAAACAAAGATCATGGCATCTGGTCCCATCACTTCATGGGAAATAGATGGGGAAACAGTGGAAACAGTGTCAGACTTTGTTTCTTTGGGCTCCAAAATCACTGCAGATGCTGATTGCAGCCATGAAATTAAAAGACGCTTACTCCTTGGAAGCAAAGTTATGACCAACCTAGATAGTATATTAAAAAGCAGAGACATTACTTTTCCAACCAAGGTCCATCTGGTCAAGGCTATGGTTTTTCCCGTGGTCATGTATGGATGTGAGAGTTGGACTGTGAAGAAAGCTGATCGCCGAAGAATTGATGCTTCTGAAGTGTGGTGCTGGAGAAGACTCTTGAGAGTCCCTTGGACTGCAAGGAGATCCAACCAGTCCATTCTAAAGGAGATCAATCCTGAGTGTTCATTGGAAGGACTGATGCTAAAGCTGAAACTCCAATACTTTGGCCACTTCATTCAAAGAGTTGACTCACTGGAAAAGCCTCTGATGCTGGGAGGGATTGGGGGTGGGAGGAGAAGGGGATGACAGAGAATGAGATGGCTTGGATGGCTTCACCGACTTGATGGACATGGGTTTGAGTGAACTCTGGGAGTTGGTGATGGACAGGGAAGCCTGGTGTGCTGTGATTCATGGGGTCACAAAGAGTCGGTCACGACTGAGTGACTGAACTGAACTGAACTGAACTGAATGGTCTAGTGGTTTTCCCTACTTTCTTCAATTTAAGTCTGAATTTGGAAATAAGGAGTTCATGATCTGAGCCATAGTCAGTTCCCAGTCTTGTTTTTGCTGACCATATAGAGCTTCTTCATCTTCAGCTGCAAAGAATATAGTCAATCTGGTTTCAGTGTTGACCATCTGGTGATGTCCATGTGTAGACTCTTCTGTTGTGTTGTTGGAAGAGGGTGTTCACTATGACCAGTGTGTTCTCTTGGCAAAACCTGTGAACCTTTGTCCTGCTTCATTCCGTGCTCCAAGGCCAAATTTGCCTGTTAATCCAGGCATTTCTTGACTTCCTACTTTTGCATTTCAGTCCTTACAAAACAGTGATTCAATGTTTTTATAGATATGCTTCATTTAAAGTTATTAAAAAAACAATGGCTGTATTTCCCTTTGCTCTGCAATATATTCTCATTGTGTATATATTTTATACATGGTAGTCTGTATCTTTTAATTCCCTACCCCAAATTTTTTGCCTTTCTCCCTCCCCCTCCCCTCTGTAATAGCTTTTGTTCTCTATATCTGTGAACTGTTTCTGTGTTTATATATATATATTTCTTGTTTTATTTTTTATATTCTACATATTAGTGATAATATAGAGTATTTAATTTTTCTGCGTTGCCTTATCTACTTCTCAAGCTGTTGTTAGTTGCATATAAATGACTTTGAGACTTGAATATGTATCCTTTTGGAGAGTCACATGGATATATTAACTCTGTTGTAAGTTGAGTAAAGAAGTCAAGACACTGTATTACTGAAAAGAAGGAAATTTTAAAACTGAATTAGCTTACAAGGTAGGTCATGGTTTCTTCTCCAAATGTACATGTTATTAGTTATAATTACTACAATAGGCTATGGGTTTTTCTATAACTGTGAAGAGTTAAGAAAGAAACGATTAAAAAATGAAGGGGATCTTTTTAGCACTCATGTGTTTAGTGTTCAGAGCTTTATGTGTTTTTAGGTGTGCTAAGCTGGATAACATTTTCATGAACCTTTCATCCTCTGTTATGACTTCAAGCTTTAAGAAAGTAATAAGTTCATGGGTGGGTGTTTGCTTCACTACATGGCAGCCTTGCTAGACCTAGAAATAAGCTGTTCTCATCAAGAATGCACACCTTCCATGGTTTTTCTGCACCTGTATTAGGTCAGATTAGGAGTATACGTATCTAGAATCTAGTAGAGATGAACTATATATTTAACTTGGGTTACGCTGACCCTAAATTTAAATTAAGATTTTTATAATTTATCTCTCAAAATCCTCATTCACTAGTAATTTCACTTGGCAGTATATAATTGACCTCAACTACAAACAATGATTTTGTTACAGGAGTGTTGCAATTTGAACATTCTGAGTTTTAAGAGTGTTCATTGGAAAAGATTTTTATACAGGACTGAAAGGATTGAGAAAAAACCATTCCTATTAAGTCTCTCCTCTTTTTATAGTTGCATGTTAAAAAATTGATACAAAGTCAGTTTTGGACAAAGTGATTAGAAAAATATTTTGGTTTGACCAGGTCAATGTCAATTATATGTGATGTTCAGAAATTTCCAAAAAAGTCCCATGGATGATAATCTCAGGTTGACTTTATCTACTGGAATTATAAGAGGGAGCCTCAAAACAGGGAATTTGGCTCCTCTCTCTTGACATTGCTGACTACAGTCACCTGACTATAACCATGGCAAAGGGAGCCCAATCCTGCCAGACCAGCACTGTCCAAGAGACTGTCTATGGTTGTGGTCACATCCCATATTGCAGGATGTAACACCACTACCCACACATGACAAGTGAGCATTTAAAGTGTGTCTATGTGATTGAGAAACTGAACTTTAAATTTCTTTTAATTAAAGTTAATGTGCATTAAGTTTTAACTTTGGTTAATGAAAATTTAGCTTTAGTACTGACATATGACCTAGCAGCTACAATATACGGCAATGAAACATGTTTCCAATGTGTGAAAGCATCTTAATTACTTGAAGTCAAGTGAAGCATTTTAAAAGAAGTGGCTTATGGGAGTCCACCTCAAAACTTCTGAAGCGTGATCTTTGGGGAAAGAGCCCAGGAATTTGCTAACAAGAACACAGAGGAGTTCAATTATCCAGGAATTTAGGACTTGCCTCTGATGTCTACTTACAGGAAGGTTTACCCTGACCTAGAATGGCAGTGGCATCATGCCTCTCTCCAAACCCTTGCTTTATGCTCTCCAACCCTGCGCTTAGGTTTTGTTCCCTACCCGCTTCTTCCCTCCTCATTCAACTCCTCTCTCTTCCTCACTGTCCTCCCCCATCCCCCTCCTCCTTCTCTAAACTCTGTTACTGAAATGGATATGCTGGGACTAAAATGGAGTAGCAATTCATGTTCTGGGATTATTTTATTTCTATACTTTTTACTGCCATAAACCTGAAATGAAATACCTGAGTATTACGTGGTGTTACTTCTTGGGAATGGAATTACGATTAGGAGTGATTTTTAAAATAAAGCTTTTCCATGATTTGTAAATTTTATATATTGAACATAGATGACAAAATTTTATAATAAAAGCCCTATACTTTTAATGCTGCACTTAAAATTCATTTTATTTTAACAAGTAGTATAGATTTTAGTTTTCTCATAGTCTCATGCAGGTATGACGATCTTGTTGATTAAGATAAGCACCAGGTACATTGTAAAATTCTTTAAAATTACAAAGGAACAAGCGAATCACAGGTGGTTCCACAAGTCACCACAAAAAACTTAAAGTGTAAAGTTTTTGCAGATAATTAACATAAGACTATGGAAAACTGGTTTTATGGCATGGGGAATAGAGTGAGGATGGAGAAAATTTGGTAAAAATTAAACTCTAGTTGTGTTCATGAGGTACACATTCCAAAAATGGGGTGACTCCTGGGAGCAAATATCTTTTCCTGTGAGTTTTTTAGTCAATTTAAATACGTGTTGCATTTCCATCTCCTTTATTCACATTTCTACTCAATTTAACCAGTTACACCTAGATATAATTTCTAATTGCTCACTGTGTGTAATATCGCTGTTTTCACTCAGTGCATAACTCATGGGGAGATTGAGAATTTTTCTCTGAATTTGCACACCTGGGTGGTTATCCAGCAATGCCTAACACATACTCTGCCACTTGGTAGAGAAAGGAGAGGTGGGCTGCAACAGCTATTTTGAAATAGCTGCAATTGGTAAAACTATTACTTTTATTTTCTATAAAATTTGCAAACATAGAAATGACAGTATGTATGCTCGCTTACATAGCACAAATGTCATTAGGAAGATTCAATCACATTTTATGTATTTTTTCAAAGTTACTGATTAGGAGTTGTAATAGGGCTGATTGTGTTTAATCTTCAGGATATTTAGCTGTCAAGGCCATTTAGGAAGTAGTAATCTAATACCAAGCAACGAGGCAGGGTTTCCTTAGTAGTTTATGATAACACTTGACATTTGCAAATTCCTAGGAAAAAAGAGACTCCATTTTTCATCCATTTCCTTCTGCAAATGTCAAAGTGTGTAAATAATTCAGATGGAGATTTAGGGGGTTAAATCTAAAGTATACACAGTAGTCTGAAAGAAGAAAGAAAAAACGTAGACAGTAATGAGCATTAGAATCTGTAAATTTTGGTCCAGGAAGTACAGATATCTGAAGGGAATGACACTGGTTGGAGAGTTAGGTGACCAGAATCCAGATCACCATTTCTGTCCCCTGAACATGAAACTTGACCCTAGCAGACCTTCTGAGCCTCAGTTTATAAGGTTAAGTGTCTAGTAACTAGACTGAACTCACACACTCAAATCAGTCCATACTTTTATTAAACTTGCTGCTACACCTTGAGTGATTGTATGTCAAGTATTTTTGTTGTTTGTTCAGCTGACACACAGGATCCCTGAGGATTAAGGGTAGAATTCACATCTACAGCTTAAATCAGCATATTTGCTCAAGGACACAGGGAAGCTCATGAATTTATCCTGGTTTAGATGTAATCACCAATTTGGGAAGAGTGGTGATAAGAAATCTCTTCTCATGAAGAGAACTCAGGAGTCGGTAGGAACAACTGTGACTTATTAGACTCCCTGCCATTGGGCTCTTGAGAGGACAGCCATCAAACACCTTCCCTTTGGTTAGGTCGACTGAAAATAAGGGAAATCAATAATGTCTGACCTCACTTGGTTGTCAGCCGTACACATTCATCAGAATGCCACTAACTTCTTTTCACAGGTGACTGTAGAAGGTGGCTTTCCTGAAAGATAGCTTAATTTTGGAAAGGTTATAATGTAATTCCTCTAAATTGAAACAGCACACTTTATGCATCAAGTGGTCTTTCTTTGAGCTTAACAGCATTTCTTCATTTATTGCAAACAATGACATATGGAAAAATGAATGAAATACGTGCAGTTTAATAACTGAAGTGAAAACCCAAGAAACCAATACTCAGAAAAATAGCAAGATGGTGTCCACACTCCAGAAGCCCCACTTCTCACTGTGACAGCCCTTCTGCAATAAATACTCTTAACTTCCCTTAGCATGTGGCGTGTTGTGTTTGTGTTCCTGAAAATAGATTGCCCTAATTTTGTATGAATAGAATCAGTAACAAAATACTGCACTTAAAAAAAAATATCCTTTTTCTTAGCATTAACAACTTTTCTTTTACGCCGTTACATGATGCTATAGCTTCTTTGATACTGTGCAGTACTCAGTTGATAGAATAGTTTTAATCCCCTCTGTTGTTGAGCATACATATTTCAGCTTTGGGCTTTTCAGAGTAGTGTATTCTGAGCATTGGTGTCCATGCTTTAACCATGCATGCTGTGTGTAGTCTGTGCATCCTTCTGCTTGTCTGCATCAGAATGTTACGAAAGGAATTACTGGATAAGGAGACACAGATGGATCTTGGGGAATGTATCAAAAAAGTCCTTTGGGACTGAGATTCTCTATTTGGAAAGATATTGTGTCTTAATCCAGTTACTTTAGCAAGACTATTAAGATTTTCAAGCTCTTTATGTTTCAGTTTAGTATGTTACATACTTTCCTCAGAATATGTCCTTTCAAGTCACTTTTAATTTTAAAATGCTCTAGCATAAGACTGGCTTTTAGCATCCTCTTATGTAGCATAGTCAGTAATGCTCCTCGTTTTCATCTGAAGGAGCATTATTAATAGTTTTTGAGTCATTTTGAGTCATTTCTCTTTTTTTTTTTATTTTGAGTGGTTTGTCAAATTAAAAAAGCTCTGCAAAGGCTTGCTTCTAACTTTGTTAATACTTCTATTATATATATATATATATATATGTATGCATATAATGATTTACAGTGTTTCAGGTGTACAGCAAAGTGATTCAGTTTTATATGCGTGTGTGTGTGTGTGTGTATACTTTTTTAGATGCTTTTTCCTTATAGGTTATTACAAAATGTTGAGTATAGCTCCTTATGTGATTAAGGAGGTCCTTGTTGGTTGTTGTTCAGTTGCTATGTCATGTCTGACTCTTTGCAGCCCCATGGACTGCTGCAAGCCAGGCTTCCCTTTCCTTCACTATCTCCCTGAGTCAGCTCAGACTCAAGTGCCTTGAGTCAGTGATGCCATTCAACCATCTTATCCTCTGTTGCCCTCTTCTCTTCTTGCCCTCAGTCTTCCCCAGAGTCAGGGTCTTTTCCAATGAGTTATCTATTTTAAATACAATAGTGTGTCTGCTAATTTCAAACTCTTGATTTAACCCTCCTTCCATTTCCCCTTTGGTTACCATAAGTTTATTCACTATATCTGTTTGGGTCTATTTCTGTTTTATAGTTGTTTTCTGTCTTGTTATAATTCTTTTTGTCTTTCTATTTTGTTATGTTTTATTCAAATTCTTTTTTTTTAAGGTTCTTTGGTTTTACTGTGCCCTTTCCTTTTAATATATTGTCAGAGATGCCTGGCCTATTATTGACAACATATATTAAATATGCACTTGAGACTGTTAAGGCTTTGTAACGTTATCAACGCTTTGCTAAGCTAGCCTCCATTGCCCAGAATTCCTGTGTGCTTTTCATTAGAGAGGGTTACATGAGGTTCTTGTGTGAGATTCTGAGGGCAATGTCATTTACATGTGAAATCTAAACTCATAGAAACAGAGATTATTGGTGGTTGCCAGAGGGAGGGGGAAAAGGTGAAGGTGGTTAAAAGGATTAATACAGACTTCCAGTTGCACAATAAATAAGTACTGGGGATATAATGTATAGCAAGTTGACTACAGTTAACAGTTCAGTTCAGTCACTCAGTCGTGTCCAACTCTTTGCGACCCCATGGACTGCTGCACACAAGGCTTCCCTGTCTGTCACTAATTCCCAGAGCTTGCTCAAACTCATGTCCATGGAGTCAGTGATGCCATCCAACCATCTCATCCTAAGTACAGTTAACAGTACTTTATTGTATATTTGAAAGTTGCTAACAGAGGACCTTAAAAGTTCTCATCACGAGAAGAAAAATTGTAACCATGTAAGGTGATGGACATTAACCGGGTTTACTGTGGTAATCATTTTGTAGTATGAATATAAAGCAAATCATTGTGCTGCACTCCTGAAACTAACGCAAAGCTTTATGTCAATTATATCTCAATAAACCTGGAGAAATAATCAAATTCTGAAAACCAAACCAAACAACAACACACATGTTTTGGAGGCAGAAGTGAGGCAAGAGCTCATTTGGCATCTTACCTTTGACCCAGTGGGCCAGCTCCCAGCCCTGGTGTGATCAGCAGCTGCCCGCCATATCTCCGGCTCCTTCCCTCAGTCTCCCGACTCCTTCGTGGGTGCATGTTTTCAGGTGCACAGTCAGGAGCCCTGGCTTCTCCAGGTCACTCTGGTGACCGAGGCCAGAGTGGAAGAACCACTGATGTGGGTTTCAGTGTTGTCTCCAGTCTGTGAGCTACATCTGGTTTTACTTTCTTGCACCTCTCATCCATCTTTCCTTCCCAAGTCTATCCCTGTGGACATCAAGCTCTAACATCACGTGTGAGAACAACACACATCTCTGGAGAGCTTCACCAGCTTCCATTTGTCTACACAGTCAAACTCTGTTTTCTCTTTTTGCTTAAATTCTGTTTTTTTTAAATTGAAGTACAGCTGATTAACAATGTTGTGCCAATATATACTGTACAACAAAGTGACTCAGTTTTACACATATATATTCTTTTTTTAAAATACTATTTTCTGCTATGGTTTACTCCAGGAGATTGGATATAAGTTCCCTGTGCTATGCAGTAGGACCTTGTTGGTAAGGTCACACTTCATAATATATGGATTCTAGTGGTTTTGTCTTTCTGTCTGGTCTCTCATTTGTACAGAGAGACTATACATTTTTAAATTTTGCTTTATCTGCCACCCACTGCTTTGTAGCTGATATTTTGTTGTATGCTTAATTTTGATTATAACTCTGTCTTTGATTCATGAACTGTTACACATATATTTTCTAAGTTTCAAACATGGGCTACTTAGCATTTTGTACTTGATATCCTTTTTTTAAAAACAATTTACATTATCAAAAAATATACTCTGTATGATTTAAACTTTTAAAAGTTGTTTTTTAACTTTATGTCTACTACATGATGAATCTTTGTAAATGTTCCTATGTGCTTGAGAATAATATATTCTCTGCTGTAATATGTGACACAAATTTGTAATATATATAATTAGTAAAGTCAATTGTTGAGGTTATTGTATTAAATCTCCCACTTTTTGTATTTTTATATAGTTATTTAGGTTTCTAACAATTTTTGCTTTGTGTATCTTTGTGCCATTTTATTAACTTTTTGTATCACTGCTCTATGTTGTAGACATCTACTATTCCTCTTGATGAAAACTCCTCATGCCTTAAAACTGTAACTCCTATTCCACTGTGACTTCGCACTATGTTTCTGTGATCTCAGGATCCATGTTCAGTTCAGTTCAGTTCAGTCGCTCAGTCGTGTCCGACTCTTTGCAACCCCATGAACCGCAGCATTCCAGGCCTCCCCATCCATCACCAACTCCTGGAGTTCACCCAAACTCATGTGCATCGAGTCAGTGATGCCATCCAGCCATCTCATTCTCTGTTGTCCCCTTCTCCTCCTGCCCCCAATCCCTCCCAGCATCAGAGTCTTTTCCATTGAGTCAGTGCATCGCATGAAGTGGCCAAATTATTGGAGTTTCAGCTTTAGCATCAAAGATCCTCCTAATATTGTGGCCATTCTGGGTGCCCTCTTTCAATGGTCTTCTACATTTACTCAAGGAATGCACTTGTCTTAATCTTGACTGTGAGCCCTCTAGGATGTCAAAAGCAAACGCCTCTCTCTTGGCATCTTTTGAGGTCACTTGTTCTTCCACCAATAATCATCTCTTGCCACCTCTCCTCATCCATATCCAAGTTTCCATTTTCCCTCAAACCCCTCAAGTCTTTCTTCTCACTTAGCTTCTATACATACAAAATCACTCTGAACACCACCTGATATTTTTGTCATATTCCCAGTCTGTCTCTTCCTTCATCTCAATTGCTTGGATAGGTACAATGCTGGTTAAATCTTCCTACAGATTGCCTGAATGCACTCATCTAAAGATGGTTGGAGAAAAACAACATCTATGGTGACTGGTGGCCCTTTAAATCCATGACCACGAACCTCAAATGGGCTTTCATTATTGCTCAGAAACCCTCTATTCCTCCGTATCCAGTCTTTCTCTGGGCAAGTTTTTCACATTTTTCCTCTTCTCAACTCTATGTTTTCTCCTCCATATTTACTCTCAGGTGATACTCTTGTTCTCTACTTCACCATGAAAATTAAAATGCTGAAAAGCAAACACCCCTAATCATTAGTCATCAGCAAGCAGACATCCAAGTTCCTGTGTCTTTTGCTGTGTATTTGGACTTCCCTCGCCAGAACCCAGTCCTGGTTGAATCTAGCACTCCAAGAATTTTACAGTTGCACCAGAGCAGACTAATCAACTGGACAGACACACACCCATGCTCACTAGTCTCACCTAATCCGTAATCACAAACCAGCTTCAGCAGTCTTGGGTGTCTGATGCATCTCATGTTTTCGGCTAGTCACATCTCTGTGGCTCTGTCAGGCTCTGAGCTGCTGAGCTAACACCTTCTTCCTCCTCAATCTCAGAGAATAGCTCTGCTTTTTTTTTTAATTGAAGTATAATTGACATACAACATGACATTAGTTTTGGCATTTTGTATACATTGTGAAGCGCTTCCCTGGTAGTTCAGCTGGTAAAGAATCTACCTGCAATGCAGGAGACCCTGGTTTGATTCCTGGGTTGAGAGGGTCCCCTGGAGAAGGTATAGGCTGCCCATTCCAGTATTCTTGGGCTTTCCAGGTGGCTCAAATGGTAAATAATCTGTCTGCAATATGCGAGACCTGGGTTCAATCCATGGGTTGGGATGATGTCCTGGAGGAAGGCATGGCAACCCACTCCAGTATTCTGGCCTGGAGAATTCCCACGAACAGAGGAACCTGGAAGACACAGAGTCACAAAGAGTTGGGGTCACAAAGAGTTGGGCATGACGGCGACTAAGCACAGCACAACATGCATTGTGAAACAATCACCACAGTAAGTCTAATTGCGTTCTGTCACCATACACAAGTTTTAAAATTTTCTTGTGATATGAAGTTTTAAGAGTAGCTTTCAAATTTGCAACATGATATCATTGAAGGCAGTCATCATGCTGTATTTATATCACCATAACTTTATTCTGTTTATAACTGGGAGTTTGTACTTCTTGGTCCTCTTCACCCATTTTGCCCACTGACTCACCTCCTCTCTGGTAACCACCAGCCTGTTCCCTGCACCTATGAGTTTTGTTTTTTAGATTCCACATATAAATGAAATCGTATAGAATTTGTCTCTATCTGACTTACTTCATTTAGCATAATGTTTGCAAAGTCCATCCATGTTGCTGCAAATAGGAGCATTTCATTTTTTATGGATGGTTACTATGCTGATGACACTACCCTTATGGCAGAAAGTGAAGAGGAACTCAAAAGCCTCTTGATGAAAGTGAAAGAGGAGAGTGAAAAGGTTGGCTTGAAGCTCAACATTCAGAAAACAAAGATCATGGCATCTGGTCCCATCACTTCACGGGAAATAGATGGAAAAACAGTGGAAACAGTGTCAGACTTTATTTGTTTGGGCTCCAAAATCACTGCAGATGCTGATTGCAGACATGAAATTAAAAGACGCTTACTCCTTGGAAGGAAAGTTATGACCAACCTTGATAATATATTAAAAAGCAGAGACATTACTTTGCCAACCAAGGTCCGTCTAGTCAAGGCTATGGTTTTTCCCATGGTCATGTATGGATGTGAGAGTTGGACTGTGAAGAAAGTTGATCGCCGAAGAATCGATGCTTTTGAACTGTGGTGCTGGAGAAGACTCTTGAGAGTCCCTTGTACCACAAGGAGATCCAACCAGTCCATTCTAAGGGAGATCGATCCTGGGTGTTCACTGGAAGGACTGATGCTAAAGCTGAGACTGCAATACTTTGGCCACCTCATGCGATGAGTTGACTCAATGGAAAAGACTCTGATGCTGGGAAGGGTTGGGGGCGGGAGGAGAAGGGGACGACCGAGGATGAGATGGCTGGATGGCATCACCGACTCTGTGGACTTGAGTCTGAGTGAGCTCTGGGAGTTGGTGATGGACAGGGAGGCCTGGCGTGCTGTGATTCATGGGGTTGCAAAGAGTCGGACATGACTGAGCGACTGAACTGAACTGAACTATTCCATTGTAGATATATACATATCTTCTTTATCTATTCACCCATTGATGGATACTTAGGTTGTTTCAATTTCTTGGTTATTGTCAATAATGTTGCAGTGAACACAGGCATGCACATGTGTATTTTCTGAATTGGTGTTTTTGTGTTTTCTTCGGTTAACTATCCAGAAGTAGAATTGCTAAATCATATGGTAGTCCTATTTGTAACTTTTTTTAGGAACCTCCATACTGTTTTCCACATTAGTGACTGTACTAATTTACATTCCTACCAATAGCATATGAGGGTTCCTTTTTCTCCACATCTCTGCCAACACTTGTTATTTCCTGTCTTTTTGATAATAACCATTCTTAGAGGTGTGAGGTAATATTTTGCTGTGGCTTTGATTTGCATTTTCCTGATAATTAATGATGTTGAGCATCTTTTCAAATGCCCATTGACCATGTGGATGTTTTCTTTGGAAAAACGTCTATTCAGACCCTCTGCCCAATGTTTTTTATTGAATTGTTTTTTGTAATTGAGTTGTATGGATTCTTTATACAGCTGACAGTTGAACGACTCAAGTTGAGGGGCCAATCCTCCATGGTATGTAACTTTAGAGTTGGCCCTTTGTATCCACATTTCCCCATCTGCAGATTCAACCAACTGTATATTGTATAGTCCTGTAGTAAGTATTGACTGAGAAAAAACCCCATGTAAAAGTAGACCTGTGAAGTTCAAAACCATGCTGTTCAAGTGCCAAAAATATATTTTGGATATTAGCCCTTTATAGGATATATGACTGAAAGTGTCATCTCCCATTCAGTAGATTACCTTTTAATTTTGCTGATTGTTTCATTTGCTGTGAAGAGGTCTTTAGTTGGATATAGTCACGTTTGTTTATTTTTCCTTTTGCAGGCATTGACTTTGGAGTCAACTCCAAAAAATTGCTACGTTCATGTCAAGGAGCTTTCCAATTATGCTTTCTTGTAGGAGTTTAATGGTCTCTGATCTTATATTCAAGTCTTTAGTCCATTTGAGTAAACTTTTGTGTATGGTGTAAGATAGTGTTCCAGTTTCATTCTTTCTGATGTGATTGTTCAGTTTTCTGAGACCATTTATTGAAGAGACTGTTCTTTCCCCAATGTATATTCTTGCCTCCTTTGCTGTAGATTAATTGACTATATATGCATGAGTTTATTTCTGGGCCCTCTATTCTGTTCCATTGATCTGTGTGTCTGTTGTTATGCTAGTACCATACTGTCTTGATTACTATAATTTTAGTATAGTGTAAAATCAGGGTACACAATGCCTCCAGCTCTGTTCATCTTTCTCAAAATTGTTTTGGCTATACAGGATCCTTTGTAGTTACATGCAATTTTTAGAAATATTTGATCTACTTCTGTAAAAAAAAAGTGCCATTTTTATTATGAATGGGTATTGAATTTTATTCAATACTTTTCTGTATCTGTTGAAATCTTTGTATGACTTCTTTTGTATTCTTCATTTTGTTAATTCTAGGTATCACGTTGATTATTTTGAATGTTAAACCATCCTTGCATCCCTGGAATAAATCCCACTTGATTGTGGTGTATGATCCTTTTACTGTATTTTTGAATTCAATTTGCTCATATATTTTTTCAAAGATGAATATTTTTAAGATGGACCTCATAAGCCATTAGATACCTTAACAACAAAGAAACAAGATACATAAAGCAAAAATCAGAAGAAATAGAAGGGAAAATGAAAAATTAAACAATTGTAGGAAGACATATTAACATTTCTCTGAGAATATTTTATCAGGTGCAGAAAAAATAAGAATAGGAGCATCTTGAATGATGTCATTACTAATTTAAATAGAGTAAATTTATATTTAAATTATATTAATCATACCCTACACAAATATATTTAAAATTTTGTATCTCATATGTTGTTGTTAAATGTCCATAGGACATTTAGAAAAACTGGCAAAAAGATAAACATTACGAAATTTCAAAAAGTAGAATTCTCTTTTGGTATGTGTGTGTTTCACTTATATATATACACATATGTTATTTTTGAAATTATTTTCCATTATGAGTGACTGAGTGAGTGAAAGTTGCTCGGTCATGTCTGACTCCAACCTCTTTTTCTATAGAGTCCGTGGAATTCTCCAGGCCAGAATATTGGAGTGGGTAGCCATTGCCTTCTCCAGGGGATCTTCCCAACCCAGGAATCAAATCCAGGTCTCCTGCATTACAGGCAGATTCTTTGCCAGCTGAGCCACCAGGGAAGCATTTTCCATTGTAGAATATTACAAGATATTGACTATAGTTCCCTGTGCTATGCAGTAAATCTTTGTTGTTGGTTGTATATCTATTTTTTATATTAGAAATCTAGTATTCTGCTAATACTAAATCAAACAAGTGGAATCAAAATGTCATAATTTTTTTAGTCAGGCAAAAATATTATGTTTTCTAAATATATAATACATATTGCAGGGAGGCCTGGCATGCTGTGATTCATGGGGTCGCAAAGAGTCGGACATGACTGAGCGACTGAACTGAACTGAACTGAACTGATACAAAAGCTTTTCTACTAGGCTTGATAAAGGCTTGAGAAAGAACAAAAAAAAAAAGAGATGGAGAAATTGGAAAACAAGCCAAATGAAATAGGAACACAATATAAAATAGAAAAAGTGAAACAAACTAGATAAAAGTAAAAGATCTTCATATAAACCAGTTATTTTTAAACATGACTGCTCATTAGAAACATACCTGGAACTATGGCTAAAATAGAAAAGCAATACCTGGACATTTTTATTTTTCAAAAAATTCCAAGATAATTCTGATATATATTTGGATTTTAAAAATTGATTACAGGTTTCTCTATTAAATAGTAGTTTTAATGATATAGAATTCTATAATTTTTCTGTTGACCAATCATGATACAGTGGTATTAAGTGAGTAATAGTTGCATAATCACAATAGGAAAAGATATTTATCAGCTTTCACAATCAATAATCAGACTAAAAAAAAAAGATAATTACAATTGCAAGCCATAAAGGGAACATGATTTACAAAACAATATAAAATAATTACATACAATCTGGAGGGGGGGGAGCGTCAAACAGATTGATGTGGAGGTGCATTCATGCACATTTTCATCTGCTCAGCCAGTCTGTTATTTGGTCGGTGCATTTAATCCATTTACACTTAAGGTAATTATTGGGGTATGACCCTATTGCTGTCTGTCTTAATTGTTTTGGGCTTATTTTCTGCAGGTCTTTTTCTTCCCTTACATTTCTTGCCTAGAGAAGTTCCTTTAACATTTGTTGTAAAGCTGGTTTGGTGGTGCTGAATTCTTTTAACTTTTGCTATCTGTAAATCTTTTGATTTCCCCATCAGATCTGAAGGAGAGTGTTGCTGGGTAGAGTATTCTTGCTTATAGGTTCTTCCCTTCCATCTCTTTAAATATGTCACACCATTCCCTTCTGGCTTGTAGAGTTTCTGTTGAGAAATAGCTGATGGCCTGATGGGAGTTCCCTTGAATATTATTTGTCATTTTCCCCTTGTTGCTTTTAATATTTTGTCTCTGCCTTTAATGTTTGTCGGTTTGATTACTATGTGTCTTGGTGTGTTCCGCCTTGGGTTTATTCTGCCTGGACTCTCTATGATTCTTGGACTTGGTAGACTATTTCTTTTCCCATGTTAGAGAAGTATTCAGCTGTTATCTCTTCAAATATTTTCTGAGGTTCTTTCTCTCTCTCTTCTTCTAGGACCCCTATAATGCAAATGTTGGTGTATTTAATGTTGTCCCACAGGTCTCTTAGACTGTCTTCGTTTTTTTTTTTTCATTCTTGTTTTCTATATTCTGTTATGTCTTAGTGATTTCCACCATTCTGTTCTCCAGGTCATTTATCCATTCTTTTGCCTCAAATATTCTGTTATTGATTCCTTTTAGTGTAGTATTCAGCTCTGTTTGTTCTTTAGTTCTTTTCAGTTCAGTCGCTCATTCATGTCCGACTCTTTGCGACCCCATGAATCACAGCACGCCAGGCCTCCCTGTCCATCACCAACTCCCGGAGTTCACTCAAACTCATGTCCATTGAGTCAGTGATGCCATCCAGCCATCTCATTCTCTGTCGTCCCCTTCTCCTCCTGCCCCCAATCCCTCCCAGCATCAGAGTCTTTTCCAGTGAGTCAACTCGTTGCATGAGGTGGCCAAAGTATTGCAGTTTCGGCCTCAGCATCAGTCCTTCCAATGAACAACCAGGACTGATCTCCTTTAGAATGGACTGGTTGGATCTCCTTGTGGTACAAGGGACTCTCAAGAGTCTTCTCCAGCAGCACAGTTCAAAAACATCAATTCTTCGGCAATCAGCTTTCTTCACAGTCCAACTCTCACATCCATACATGACCACTGGAAAGACCATAGCCTTGACTAGACGGACCTTTGTTGGCAAAGTAATGTCTCTGCTTTTTAATATACTGTCTAGGTTGGTCATAACTTTCCTTCCAAGGAGTAAGCGTCTTTTAATTTCATGACTGCAACCACCATCTGCAGTGATTTTGGAGCCCCAAAAAACAAAGTCTGACACTGCTTCCACTGTTTCCCCATCTATTTCCCATGAAGTGATGGGACCAGATGCCATGATCTTTGTTTTCTGAATGTTGAGCTTCAAGCCAACCTTTTCACTCTCCTCTTTCACTTTCCTCAAGAGGCTTTTGAGTTCCTCTTCACTTTCTGCCATAAGGCTGGTGTCATCTGCATATCTGAGGTTATTGATATTTCTCCCGTCAATCTTGATTCCAGCCTGTGCTTCTTCCAGCCCAGTGTTCCTCATGATGTACTCTGCATATAAGTTAAATAAGCAGGGTGACAATATACAACCTTTAGTTCTTTTAGGTATTTGATAAACATTTCTTGCATCGTCTCAATCTTTGCCTCCAATCTTTTTCTGATATCCTGAATCATCTTCGCTATCATTATTCTGAATTCCTTTTCTGGAAGGTTGTCTATCTCTACTTCATTTAGGTGTTTTTCTGGTTTTTATTATTATTGTTATTATTATTATCCCTTCATCTGGAATATATCTTTCTGCTTCTTCATGCTGATTAACTTTCCGTAATGTTCATTGGAAGGACTGATGCTAAAGCTGAAACTCTAATACTTTGGCTACCTCATACGACGAGTTGACACACTGGAAAAGACTCTGATGCTGGGAAGGATTGATGGCGGGAGGAGAAGGGGACGACAGAGAATAAGATGGCTGGATGGCATCACTGAGTCGATGGACATGAGTTTAAGTGAACTCCGGAAGTTGGTGATGGACAGGGAGGCCTGGCGTGCTGTGATTCATGGGGTCGCAGAGAGTTGGACACGACTGAGCGACTGAACTGAACTGAATGTGGTTTTATTTTTGTCACTGTGGGATTGTGGTTCTTCTTGCTTCTTCTGGCCACCCTCTGATGGAGGAGGCTAAAAGGCTTGTATAACCTTCCTTATGGGAGGGACCTGATGGGTGGGAAAAACTGGGTCTTGCTCTGGTGGGCAGGACCTCACTCAGTAAAACTTTAATTCAGTTATCTGCTGTTTGGTGGGGTTGCACACCCACCCTGGTAGTTTTATATCCTGAGGTGACCCAGCCGTCGGGTCTGCAGGCTCTATGGTTGAGTTAATGGCAACCTCCAGAGTGTTGGCACCAAAGGGGACCTTCCTAGACAGCTGCTGCCACCCCCAACCCTGCCCCTGTGTTCACCCCCTGCTGACCCATGACTCCACTGGAGACCCATCACTAGCAGGTAGTTTTGGTTCAGTTTCCTCTGGAGTCACTGCTCCTTTCCTCTGAATCTTGGTGCATCCAAGGTTTAGTTTGTCCCTTTCAAGCCTGGAGTCTGTTTACCCCAGTCCTGTGGAAGTCTTGCAATCAAATCCCGCTGGGCTTCAAAGTCAGATTCCCTAGGGATTCCTAGTCCCTTTGTTGTGTCCCCAGGCTGGGAAGCTTGATGTGGAGTTCTGAACCTTCACAACAGTGGGAGAACTTCTTTGGTATTATTGTTCTCCACTTTTGGGTTACCCAACTGGCAGGTAAGGGATTTGATTTTATTGTGATTATACCCCTCATTCATATGCCCAGTATGTCTCACTGTGGCTTCAGAAATGTACATGGAACAACCGACTGGTTCCAGATAGGAAAAGGAGTGCGTCAAGGCTGTATATTGTCACCTTGCTTATTTAACTTATATGCAGAGTACATCATGAGGAACGCTGGGCTGGAAGAAGCACAAGCTGGAATCAAGATTGCCGGGAGAAATGTCAATAACCTCAGATATGCAGATGACACCATTCTTATGGCAGAAAGTGAAGAGGAACTCAAAAGCCTCTTGATGAAAATGAAAGAGGAGAGTGAAAAGGTTGGCTTGAAACTCAACATTCAGAAAACAAAGATCATGGCATCTGGTCCCATCACTTCATGGGAAATAAATGGAAAAACAGTGGAAACAGTGTCAGACTTTATTTTTTTGGGCTCCAAAATCAGTGCAGATGCTAATTGCAGCCATGAAATTAAAAGAGGCTTACTCCTTGGAAGGAAAGTTATGACCAACCTTGATAATACATTAAAAAGCAGAGACATTACTTTGCCAACAAAGGTCCGTCTAGTCAAGGCTATGGGAGAGTTGGACTGTGAAGAAAGCTGATCGCCGAATAATCGATGCTTTTGAACTGTGGTGTTGGAGAAGACTCTTGAGAGTCCCTTGGACTGCAAGGAGATCCAACCAGTCCATTCTAAGGGAGATCGATCCTGGGTTTTCATTGGGAGGACTGATGCTAAAGCTGAAACTGCAATACTTTGGCCACCTCATGCGACGAGTTGACTCACTGGAAAAGACTCTGATGCTGGGAAAGGTTGGGGCTGGGAGGAGAAGGGGACGACCGAGAATGAGATGGCTGGATGGTATCACCGACTCTGTGGACATGAGTTTGAGTGAACTCAGGGAGTTGGTGATGGATAGAGGGGCCTGGCGTGCTGTGATTCACGGGGTCGCGGAGAGTCGGACGCGACTGAGCGACTGAACTGAACTGAACTGAACTGAGTGGGGTATCTTTTTTTGGTAGGTTCTAGCATCCTCCTGTTGATGGCTTTTCAGCAGCTAGTTGTGATTTTGGAACTCCTGCAGGAGGAGATGAGAGCACTTCCTTCTACTCTGCCATCTTGAACTGGAAGCAGTAGCTCTGCTTTCTATTTCATGAAGCAAATAATGGGAAGAAAACTTCATCATCACTACCACTCAGTCTGTAGGTCTACTTGTACCTCCCTTTTCTCACAAGGCCAAATCCTCTATTTTGTGCAAGGTCTCCATCTCCTCTTATCTCCTATGCAAGACCTGACTGCTGTCGTCATCCTTGTTCTCATGAAATGTCAGCATTTCCCAGTCTTGAATTATCACACAAGCATCAACCGTAGTGGCCTTTCCCTTCAACTAGTACTTATTTCTTTTCTATGTTTAGCAGACTGTTGAAAGAGAGGTATGAGCTCTTTCACCCCTCCTTGCCTTCTCTCCCGTAAAGGTCACTCCTGTCAAGGTTTTTTTCTTATCATCCCACTGATACTTAAAAAAAAGAAAATCAAAGTCCTCCAAGTTTCCACTTCTGACAGGTCACTCTTCAATACTTCCTTACATAAAATTGTATGCATCATCCTTTTCAAAAGCTTTCTTGTTGATTGAACCATTGGCTGGTTTCCTCTCTTGCTGTGTAAGTGTTCCTAGTCTTCCTCCTTCCTAATCTAAGGATAAATATTAGGTTGGCCAAAAAGTTGACTTGAATTTTTCATACAGTTGTATGGAAAACCTGAACAATTTTTTGGCCAACGTAATACAAACTAAAGGGAAAAAAAGACAATTTTCTTCAGTGAAAAAATGCAAGAGACACTCTACTTCACATTTTCTTATCATATTTGTTGCTTAAAAAAATAAATAAGCATTGCTGTTATGAAGTAAGAAATGTAGGTACGTTTTTGTGGCTAAAGAAGTCTCTTGCCAGTTTTAAGGCTCAGGAATATCTCATATACCTAAGAACAATCTCTTTGCATGTAAGCAAGGAAGATAGGGCCCGCTTCTGGTTTATGGGGAGAGTAAAAGCCTAATTTCAGTGGAGACTTTGCTCCAAGTTACAAAGCTCCCTCCTGTAACAAAGATGCGAGAAGTTTATTTTTCCTTTGGATAAAGCCAGTTAGCTAATGCCAATGCCACCCTATTATCATGGGAATCTAGAAGGATCTCTGTGTGACACATGGTGCCTTCAGTCCTCTCCCGCATTGCAGGCAGATTTGTTACTGTCTGAGCCACTAGGGAAGCCTATTTGAACACTAGTTATTGATTATCTTACATGTATATAGTGGGCTGTATCTGCCTTATTCTATGAAAATAAGATTTCTTTCTGGCTTTGCAATCTTAGTTCATCACCTGTGCTGCACACCCTACTCTAATTCAATAGTATTAACAGTGGTAATTTTGTAACAATGGTAACTTAACAGGAAGAATGTCATTTTATCTTCTACTGTTGTGGAGAGATTTTCTGGGTTGGCAGGAGGTTTTAGTTATATTTCCTCAACACTCATGACTGCATTTCCTGCCTATAAATATTGGGGTCTCAATATGCCTTTGTTGGATTCTTTTCTATTTTACTCTCTTCTTAAATAATATTTATTTCATCGGCTTTCAGTTCAGTTCAGATCAGTTCAGTCGCTCAGTCGTGTCCAACTCTACGCGACCCCATGAATCACAGCACGCCAGGCCTCCCTGTCCATCACCAACTCCCGGAGCTCACTCAAACTCATGTCCATGTCCACAGAGTCGGTGATGCCATCCAGCCATCTCATTCTCGGTCGTCCCTTTCTTCCCCCGCCCCCAACCTTTCCCAGCATCAGAGTCTTTTCCAGTGAGTCAACTCGTCGCATGAGGTGGCCAAAGTATTGTAGTTTCAGCCTCAGCATCAGTCCCTCCAATGAACACCCAGGATCGATCTCCCTTAGAATGGACTGGTTGGATCTCCTTGCGGTACAAGGGACTCTCAAGAGTCTTCTCCAACACCACAGTTCAAAAGCATCAATTCTTCGGCGATCAGCCTTCTTCACAGTCCAACTCTCACATCCATACATGACCACGGGAAAAACCATAGCCTTGACTAGACGGACCTTCATTGGCTTTAAATGCTATCTATTAATGCATTGGGTTTTCAGACCTCAGCAATCTTTTTGCCTATACACACACACCAACATGTGCACACACACACCGTAAATACAAGTCTAAATCTCTTATTTGATGGCTCCACATGTAAGCCCTGTCTATAAATGAATATTTAATCACCAGTATCCCTGATGTAAACCTGAGTCCTTCTCTTGTGTTTCCCAGTTTATAAAAAAGCACCATCATTCAGCTACTCAGGTTACAAAGCTTAGTCTTGCTTTATTTTTTCACTTTTACACCCAGAATAAATTGTATAGATTTGCTTTCAATACATATCTAAGTTTCATTCCTTTTCCCAAGCTCTGTTGTTATATCGTTCCATTTAACATTTACACTGACCCCCAGAGAGGAAGAAGAAAACATAGGAGGCAGGGAGTCCGGGTGAAGGGTGGATTTAATAAACTGGAGAAAAGATCCTGAGAGCACATGCTCAGGCAGGGAAGGTTACATGCAGAGTGAAGTTCAGATTATGAGATGAACAGTATTTGGAGTAGTCTGTGGTGAGAGACCAATAGTTTAAGTCCAGGAGACGCTGATAGGTTGGAAGTGATAGCTGTTTAAAAGAGCATAAAATGAGAATTAGAAAAAGTTTAAGAATTAGAAAAGGAACCTACCTAAACAGATAGGTTCCTAGAAGTCACTGGAAAAATTTACAAGTAGGACTAGACAAGAGAACAGTGCTGAAGGCTGTTTGAGGCAAGATAAACTGCAGTGGGGAGGCCCAGGTATGGGATAGCTGCAAAGGAGGACGCCAGGAACAGACTCCACCATGGTGGGCTCCAATGAGAGTGCTAAGATGAAATAAACAGGGCTCTTCTTGGAAAGGCATGAAAATCTATTGAAGAGAAAGAACAAGTAATTTACAAGTAATTTAAATACAGGGTAAGAAGTGATGTTTCCTAGGAGTCTTACAGTCAAACCTAAGAGACGCCCTGAGGGGAAGGCGGTCTGTTTTCTGGAGGACAGTGAGGAGAGACTCAAGGGAAGATGTGCTGTTTTCTGTGGACCCAAATTCTAAGCAGACGGCTTAGCAGTGTTGGCCAGAGAGGGGCATGTGGTAATGCAGGCTTCGGTGTGGATAGCAGAAAGACTGAGAGAGAAGAGGCGGGAACTTGCAGTCTCAGTTGTTCGTCGGTAAGAATTATGATACTAAAAAATCCACTTCTATCTTTGTGCTAATGGTGAATTTAACCTCAGTCCTCAGTGGATATTCCCTTCAGTCCTGGCATCCCAGGAAAACCTAAGAAAGAGCAGTGGGGTCATGACTGCTGATGAATCACCAGTTTTTCCACTGTTCTTGGGACACAGGGGAGATTGGCAAGTTCTGGGGAGATGAATCAGGAAAGAGAGCATGATAGTTATACTAGCACTTTTACTGCTTCATCATTAATAATGGCAGTAATATTAGTATTACATTAAAGTGTTAAGACTTCACAAAATTAAAAAATCAGTAAAACTCAGTAAGTGATACATTCAATATATAAATATATTAGAAATATTATCAGCCTAACAAAATATTTTTAACATATATTATCATAAACGGATAAAATTAGTATAATTAATATTACTCAAACCAGCATTACATAAAAGTGAATACAATTTAATTATGCATGAATCATTACAATGGTATTATGCAGTTCAATTTCTTTGTAGACGTCAGATGCTTTAAAAATTGCATTAATATGATTATTATTGAGCTGAATCTATTTTTGTAAAGAGATTTCCAACTGATGGAAAGGCACTTGCTATGTCTTTATTAGCAGGACAATATTTAATAGATATTTTGCAGCTATTAGCAAGAGAATACTTACAGATATTTTTCCCTGAGTCTCTAATCTCTGAATAATCACAGGTTCTATGATTGATAACATTGAAGACATTATTTCAGCACCATCCCACAGTACAATGTAAAGTATCAGTTTGATACCATGATGCTAACATTTCATTTGTTCAAAAGGGCTTCATAATATGGTTATAATTAAGGTTACATAGTAGAATATTTTTTAAAAATATAGTAAATAGTTGAGTACTGCAATGTGTGAAGGTACAAATTTGCTTGGGCTTAAAGACAGCACTTTGTTTTGTCTTTTCTGCACATATCAACAAACTCTGTTACTGAGAGGGTCTACATGGGGGCTCATGGTTGAAATGGTTCATTATGTTGCCCTCACAAACAAAGAAAATCACAGCGACCCTTGAGATTGATCAAATTGCCCAAACAACAATGTGTTTTTCCACTGGCGCCTACCTTCTCAAAGCTACGAGACCAGCAGATTCCAGACCTCCGGCTACGTGACTGCAGGACTCAGCTACAAGCTAAAAATTAACCATCCCTTCAGAGAAATTTTCATTGGCGGGGTATTGAAGGAGGAAACAGACAGAACAGGCTCCATCTTGAAAGCAGGATTCCAGCTTGGGCCGGACTGTGGACTTTGATCTATATGCCCAGTATCTATGGAAATGACATACCAAACTGGAAAACCAGACCCCCTGAATGGAAGAGCCCCAGGGTTCACACCTAGACTCTCCATCACCTAAAAGAATACCCTAATTATCTGTGTACCTGAATAGAATCATAAATTCTATTATGCTTTTTGGGGTATGACCACAGGCCTATTGATAATTGTCCACTGTTAACTACTTAGGCTTAAGGCATATAAATCATGGGTTGACTTTGATCGTATCTTTCTTTTCCTTTGTTCAGGCTAGCTTCAGGGAATTTGGGGAGGTGGGTTTCGGCTCGTACACTTAGGGTATATAAGGTTTTCACAAAACCTAGTTGGTGTCCTTGGCTAAGAGGAGACTCTGTCTTGGGCCCCGCCGGTGTAATAAACTGCACTCCACTATCTGCATTGTCCTTCTGAGTGAGTTTGTTTCCCAGAATGCATGGCTACAACAGTATAACAAAGACTCCATCAGAAAGTGAGGACACTGGTTCTTCTCAAGGGCCAGTCACCCTGTTGTTTTCCCTCAAATAAATTTCCTTTTCTTGTCTGACTACCCAGCTTACTCTCTTTTTCTCTGCACTCACCTTCCAGTTACTGATTTCATTACTGATGAGTAAATGATTAAAATATCAGGTTCTTTCAAAAACAGAAGTAATGGCATTGCATTAATGCTTCATACAAAATCCCTGGTATTCCATCCAAGGCCTGGTGATGCTCCAAGTCGCTGTAGTCACAGCCTGAGGAGCCAGGTGGTCACTGGCTCTGAGTTCTGGCCACACTTTCAGATAACAAACTCTAGACAGAGCTTGGGTTCACAGTCCCTACTCCCCTTTTTGTATGATGGGCTGACTCCCTTCTTGATTGATCCTTTCTTGCTCCGTGATACCTGGCATTATGTTGTCAGTGAATTTAGGATTTTATTTTATTGGAATATAGTTAGTTGCTTTACAATATGTGTTAGTTTCTGCTGTACAAAAATGTGAATCCAGTATATGTATACATACAATCCCTCCCTTTGAGACCCCCTTCCATACTACCCCCGATGCCACCCATCCATCACGGGGCACCAAGCTGAGCTCCATGTGCTGTACAGCAGCTTCCCACTAACTATATATTTTACCCATCATGGTTTAAATATGTCAATTCTACTCTCCAGTTCATCCACCCCTCCAGGTACACCCCCTGCCCATGTCCACACATCTTTTCTCTATATCAGTGTCTCTGTTCCTGCCCTGCAAATATGTTCATCTGTACCACTTTTCTAGATTCCATATATATGATTTAAAGGATTCAGTTAGCTTTAGTTTTCAGAGTATAATTAGTCACAGATGTTCAAGCAGGTTTTAGAAAAGGCAGAGGCACCAGAGATCAAATTGCCAACATCCGCTGGATCATGGAGAAAGCAAGAGAGTTTCAGAAAAATATCTATTTCTGCTTCATTGACTATGCCAAAGCCTTTGACTGTGTGGATCACAATAAACTGTGGAACATTCTGAAAGAGATGGGAATCCCAGACCACCTGACCTGCCTCTTGAGAAACCTGTATGCAGGTCAGGAAGCAACAGTTAGAACCAGTCATGGAACAACAGACTGGTTCCAAATAGGAAAAGGTGTACGTCAAGGTTGTATATTGTCACCTTGCTTATTTAACTTATATGCAGAGTACATCATGAGGAACGCTGGGCTGGAAGAAGCACAAGCTGGAATCAAGATTGCTGGGAGAAATATCAATAACCTCAGATATGCAGATGACACTACCCTTATGGCAGAAAGTGAAGAGGAACTCAAAAGCCTCTTGATGAAAGTGAAAGAGGAGAGTGAAAAGGTTGGCTTGAAGCTCAACATTCAGAAAACAAAGATCATGGCATCTGGTCCCATCACTTCATGGGAAATAGATGGAAAAACAGTGGAAACAGTGTCAGACTTTGTTTTTTTGGGCTCCAAAATCACTGCAGATGCTGATTGCAGCCATGAAATTAAAAGACGCTTGCTCCTTGGAAGGAAAGTTATGACCAACCTTGATAGTATATTAAAAAGCAGAGACATTACTTTGCCGACCAAGGTCCGTCTAGTCAAGGCAATGGTTTTTCCCGTGGTCATGTATGGATGTGAGAGTTGGACTGTGAAGAAAGCTGATCGCCGAAGAATCGATGCTTTTGAACTATGGTGTTGGAGAAGACTCTTGAGAGTCCCTTATACTGCAAGGAGATCCAACCAGTCCATTCTAAAGGAGATCAATCCTGGATGTTCATTGGAGGGACTGATGCTAAAGCTGAAACTCCAGTACTTTGGCCACCTCATGAGACGAGTTGACTCACTGGAAAAGACTCTGATGCTGGGAAAGGTTGGGGGCGGGAGGAGAAGGGGACGACGGAGAATGAGATGGCTGGATGGCATCACCGATTCTGTGGACATGAGTTTGAGTGAACTCCGGGAGTTGGTGATGGACAGGGAGGCCTGGCGTGCTGTGATTCATGGGGTCGCGGAGAGTCGGACACGACTGAGCGACTGAACTGAACTGAACTGAACTGAAGAAGATAGGGTACCTGGCAACACAATTAGAATGAGGAAAGGGAAAACTACAGTGTGCAAAGCACATGGACATATTTCAGAAAGCCAGCTGGTACAGTAGAAGCATTTAGACTTATAATTCAGCTCATTATTCTATTAATTTTCTTTTTGATGGAATTTACATTGCTTTGTGCATTAATGAGCTTTTTTGTTTGAAATGTCTAGATCAGTTCTATCAGCATAGACCTTGTGGCTGTATAGATTGTTATGTTATTCAGTTTGTATTAATGTACATAAATTAATATAATTGTGTGAAAATAACGCAGAGTGTTACTGTAATAATTTAAGAAGATAAAAACTGGAGGAGTAGATACTTGTTTCAGAACTGAAAAAAGTCTTTGTACCAATTATCACTTTCTTATCTATGAAATCGGGCCTAATTTTTCTCTAATGCTAGGAATCATGTATTGTCTGATTTTAATATTGACAGAATGTAACATAAATATGGCAGAATATATTTTATTAAAACTTCTGTAATAAGTAATCAAATCAATGTACAAATATCTCTCCCTGTTTTGAAATAATTTTGTGAACATAAATTTTGAGTGTTAAGAAATATTACTAAGCTACTACTAAGTCGCTTCAGTCGTGTCCAACTCTGTGCGAACCCATAGATGGCAGCCCACAATGCTCCTCCATCCCTGGGATTCTCCAGGCAAGAACACTGGAGTGGGTTGCCATTTCCTTACTTATTTGTTATGTGAGTACATAAATTAAGAAGTTTGTATAAATGCATTAATTTATATCTTCCTGTCTATTACTGCTGGTCTGGTCCCATCACTTCATGGGAAATAGATGGAAAAACAGTGGAAACAGTGTCAGACTTTGTTTTTTTGGGCTCCAAAATCACTGCAGATGCTGATTGCAGCCATGAAATTAAAAGACGCTTGCTCCTTGGAAGGAAAGTTATGACCAACCTTGATAGTATATTAAAAAGCAGAGACATTACTTTGCCAACCAAGGTCCGTCTAGTTAAGGCAATGGTTTTTCCTGTGGTCATGTATGGATGTGAGAGTTGGACTGTGAAGAAGGCTGATCGCCGAAGAATCGATGCTTTTGAACTGTGGTGTTGGAGAAGACTCTTGAGAGTCCCTTATACTGCAAGGAGATCCAACCAGACCATTCTAAAGGAGACCAATCCTGGATGTTCATTGGAGGGACTGATGCTAAAGCTGAAACTGCAATACTCTGGCCACCTCATGCGACGAGTTGACTCACTGGAAAAGACTCTGATGCTGGGAAAGGTTGGGGGCGGGAGGAGAAGGGGACGACCGAGGATGAGATGGCTGGATGGCATCACCGACTCTGTGGACATGAGTTTGAGTGTACTCCGGGAGTTGGTGATGGACAGGGAGGCCTGGCGTGCTGTGATTCATGGGGTCGCGGAGAGTCGGACACGACTGAGCGACTGATCTGATCTGATCTGATCTGAATCTTTACAATATTGCAACACAGTCTGACAATGATATTGCTTGCTTTTGTGTATGAGGAAAAGAACTGTTGGAGACAGGTGGTTTACCTAGACGTGATTGTCAATACAGTCCAGGTTTTCTGCCCCCATGTTTTTTTTTAGAGTTTTGGTACCATATGGTATACTTTGCCAATGGGCATTGATGGTCTTCCCTCACAGATTGTGACACTGATAGCAACTCTTCACCATGAGTTCTGACTCTGCTATTGGCATCAGTGATTGAATCTCTTACTAGCTTGTAAATATACAGTGGAGGGAAAAAGTAGTAAAAAAAATCTACACACACACTTTGGAATAAAAAAAAGATTTAAAGTTGGCTCTTGAAGTCAACATTTACCAAGTACTTAGGCAGACTACTCAACTCTTTCTCAAGATTGTTTTGAGATTACATGTTCCCATTGCAAGAGAAGACCATTGATAGTAAACATGTGGTAAGGGCCATTCCATTGGAACACCTTAGACTTATTTTTCTAATTCACAAATTAACAAAAAAAGTTAATTTTGTTAATTACACCCTTTAACCTGCCCACCCCTTCTGGAGTTTTCATTATCACGTGAGAAAATCCTGGAAGTACATTTTCCAAAATTCCCTTCTCTATTTGGTTCTGAGTTAGACTGATCATGAGAGATACCCAAATGATACTTGAATGGTAAAAAAAAAAAAAAAAAGGACAATATTTGGTGAAGACCATTAGCAAAAAGTACAGATTCTCTTGGTGGGGAAATAAGGGTGATCTGGGTGTTTGGGCTGTGATAGGAACACACACCCAGTACTCAGATTCTGCTATCCTTCAAGTGGCAGGATAGATAACACTTTGAAATTGAGCACGACCGTGAGTGGTTCTGAACAACGAAATGGAGGCAGGAGTGACTTGTATCCCTTCCAGACAGAGCATCTAGTTACTGCCAAGAGTTCCCGTTCCCTGAGCTGCAGCTGGCACTGTACAAGGCAGCTTGGAGGCATGGTTAGCTGATAGACCACAGCAGGGTCTCCATCTTCAGTGGGCCTTGCCCATATCAGGAATCAAATCTGAGCTGTGTGTGGTGGACAGAGAAATTTCTTCCTGAAGATGCCCAGGTCCTAATTCCTAGACTCTATGAATATGTAGCCTGACGTGGCCAAAGAAAATTGGCAGACACGATCAAGTTAAGGACCTTGAGAAGGGTTTCTTACCTCAGATTATCTGGACTGGCCCAGTGTAATCATAAGGGTCCTTCAAGATGCCAGTGGAAGCAGAGGCTGGGCTGATGTGGTTGTTGGCTTTGAAGATGAAGGGAGGGGCCAAGGAATTTAAATGTCCTCTAGAAACTGGAAATGGAGGACATGGATTTTTTCCTCAGAGGCTCTGGAAGCATTTAGCCCACTGAAACCCATTTTGGACTTCTGACCTTCTACACTCTAAGACAATAAATTTGTGTTTGTTTTCAAGCACTATATTTGAATAATTTGTTGCGGCAACAACAGAAAATGACTACACTGTTTTAAGCCATCTGTGGCTTCGCTTTTTGTGTGTGTGTGTGTGTGTGCGTGTGTATGTGTGTTTTCTTTAAAATTAATTTATTTTAATTGGAGGCTAATTACTTTACAATATTGTACTGGTTTTTGCATACATTGACGTGAATCAGCCATGGGTGTACATGTGTCCCCCATCCTGAAACCCCTCCCACCTCCCTCCCCATCCCATCCCTCAGGGTCATACCAGTGCACCAGTGCTGAGCATCCTGTATTAAGCATTGAACTTGGACTGGCGATGTATTTCACATATGGTAATACACATGTTTCAATGCTATTCTCTCAAATCATCCCACCCTTGCCTTATCCCAGAGTCCAAAAGTCTGTTCTTTACATCTGTGTTTCTGTTGCTATCTCGCATATAGGGTCATCGTTACCATCCTTCTAGATTCCATATATATGTGTTATTATACTGTATTGGTATTTTTTTTTTCTGACTTACTTCACTCTGTATAATAGGCTCCAGTTTCATCCACCTCATTAGAACTGATTCAAATGCATTCTTTTTAAGAGCTGAGTAATATTCCATTGTGTATGTGTACCACAGCTTTCTTATCCATTCGTCTGCTGATGGATATCTAGGTTGCTTCCATGTCCTGGCTATTGTAAACAGTGCTGCGATGAATATTGGGGTACTCGTGTCTCTTTCAATTCTGGTTTCCTCAGTGTATATGCCCAGCAGTGGGATTGCTGAGTCGTATGGCAGTTCTATTTCCAGTTTTTTAAGGTATCTCCACACTGTTCTCCATAGTGGCTGTACTAGTTTGTATTCTCACCAACAGAGTAAGAGGGTTCCCTTTTCTCCACACCCTCTCCAGCATTTATTTCTTGTAGACTTTTGGATAGCAGCATTCTGACTGGCGTGAAATGGTACCTCATTGTGGTTTTGGTTTGCATTGCTCTGATAATGAGTGATGTTGAGCATCTTTTCATGTGTTTGTTAGCTATATGTATGTCTTCTTTGGAGAAATGTCTGTTTAGTTCTTTGGCCCATTTTTTGATTGGGTCATTTATTTTTCTGGGATTGAGCTGCAGGAGCTACTTGTATATTTTTGAGATTAATTCTTTGTCAGTTGCTTCATCTGCTATTATTTTCTCCCATTATGAAGGTTGTCTTTTCACCTTGCTTATAGTTTACTTCATTGTGCAAAAGTTTTTAGTTTAATTAGGTCCCATTTGCTTATTTTTGCTTTTATTTCCATTACTCTGGAAGGTGGGCCATAGAGTCCTGCTGTGATTATGTCAGAGTGTTTTGCCTATGTTTTCCTCTAGGCGTTTTATAGTTTCTGGTCTTACCTCTAGATCTTTAATCCATTTTGAATTTACTTTTGTGTATGGTGTTAGAAGGTGTTCTAGTTTCATTCTGTTACAAGTGGTTGACCAGTTTTCCCAGCACCATTTGTTAAAGAGATTGCCTTTTCTCCATTGTATATTCTTGCCTCCTTTGTCAAAGATAAGTAAGGTGTCCATAGGTGCATGGATTTATCTCTGGGCCTTCTATTTTGTTCCATTGATCTATATTTCTGTGTTTGTGCCAGTACCATACTGTCTTGATGACTGTAGCTTTGTAGTATAGCCTGAAGTCAGGCAGGTTGATTCCTCCAGTTCTGTTCTTTTTTCTCAAGATTGCTTTGGCTACTTGAGGTTTTTTGTATTTCCATACAAACTGTGAAATTATTTGTTCTAGTTCTGTGAAAAGCACAGTTGGTAGCTTGATAGGGATTGCATTGAATCTATAGATTGCTTTGGGTAGTGTACTCATTTTCACTATATTTATTCTTCTGATCCATGAACATGGTATATTTCCCCGTCTATTTGTGTCCTCTTTGATTTCTTTCATCAGTGTTTTATAGTTTTCTATATATAGGTCCTTTGTTTCTTTAAGTAGATTTATTCATAAGTATTTTATTCTTTTCGTTGCAATGGTGAATGTAATTGTTTCTTTAATTTCTCTGTTTTCTCACTGAAAGTGTGTAGGAATGTGAGGGATTTCTGTGTGTTAATTTTATATCCTGCAACTTTACTATTTTCATTGATTAGCTCTAATAATTTTCTGGTGAAGTTTTTAGGGTTTTCTATGTAGAGGATCGTGTCATCTGCAGACAGTGAGAGTTTTTCTTTTTCAATCTGGATTCCATTTATTTTTCTTCTCTGATTTGGCTAAAACTTCCAAAACTGTGTTGAAAAGTAGTGGTGTGGGCACCCTTGTCTTGTTCCTGACTTTAGGGGAAATGCTTTCAGTTTTTCACCATTGAGGATAATGTTTGCTGTGGGTTTATCATATATGGCTTTTATTATGTTGTGCCTGTTTTCTGGAGGGTTTTTATCATAAATGGATGTTGAATTTTGTCAAAGGCTTTCTCTGCATCTATTGAGATAATCATAAGGTTTTTATCTTTCAATTTGTTAATGTGGTGTATCACATTGATTGATTTGCTAATACTGAAGAATCCTTGCATCCTTGGGATAAAAGCCCATTTGGTCATGATGTATGATCTTTTTAATATGTTGTTGGATTCTGTTTGCTAGAATTTTGTTAAGGATTTTTGCATCTATGTTCATCAGTGATGTTGGCCTGTAGTTTTCTTTTTTTGTGGCAACTTTGTCTGGTTTTGGTATTAGGGGTGATGCTGGCTTCATAGAATGAGTTTGGAAGTTTACCTTCCTCTGCAATTTTCTGGACGAGTTTGAGTAGGATAGGTGTTAGCTCTTCTCTAAATTTTTGGTAGAATTCAGCTGCGAAGCTGAATCCTGTTCCAGGGATTTTGCTTGTTGAAAGTTTTCTAATTACGGTTTCAATTTCCATGCTTGCAATGGATCTGTTAAGATTTTCTATTTCTTCCTCGTTCAGTTTTGGAAAGTTATGCTTTTCTAAGAATTTGTCTATTTCTTCCAAGTTGTCCATTTAATTGACATATAGTTGTTGATAGTAGTCTTTTATGATCCTTTGTATTTCTATGTTATCTGTTGTGATTTCTCCATTTTCTTTTCTAATTTTGTTGATTTGATTCTTCTCCCTTTTTTTCCTTCATGAATCTGGCTGACGGTTTGTCTATTTTATTTATCTTCTCAAAGAACCAGCTTTTAGCTTTGTTGATTTTTGATATGGTTTCCTTTGTTTCTTGTTCATTTATTTCTGCTCTAATTTTTATGATTTATTTTCCTCTACTAACTCTGGGGTTTTTCATTTCTTATTTTTCTAGTTGCTTTAGGTGTTGAGTTAGGTTATTTACTTGATTTTTCTCTTGTTTATTGAGGTAAGCTTGTATTGCTATGAACTTTCCCCTTAGCACTGCTTTTACTGAATCCCATAGGTTTTGGGCTGTTGTGTTTTCATTTTCATTTGTTTCTATGCATATTTTGATTTCTTCTGTGATTTGTTGGTTATTCAGAAGCGTGTTGTTTAGCCTCCATATGTGTGTATTTTTAGTAGTTTTTTTTCCCCTGTAGTTGACATCTAATCTTACCGTATTGTGATCAGAAAAGATGGTTGAGATGATTTCAGTTTTTTGAATTTACCAGTGCTGGATTTATGGCCCAGGATATGATCTATCCTGGAGAAGGTTCCGTGTGCACTTGAGAAAGAGGTGAAATTCTTTGTTTTGAGGTGAAATGTCCTATAGATATCAATTAGATCTAACTGGTCCATTGGATCATTTAATGGACCTTGCTAGTTTTGTGTTTGTGTTTCCTTGCTAATTTTCTGTTTAGTTGATCTGTCCAAAGGTGTGAGTGGGGTATGAAAGTCTCCCACTATTATTGTGTTACTGTTAATTCCCCTTTCATACTTGTTAGCATTTGCCTTACATATTGCAGTGCTCCTATGTCAGGTCATATATTTATAATTGTTATATCTTCTTCTTGGATTGATTCTTTAATCATTAAGTAGTGTTCTTCTTTGTCTCTTTTCATGGCCTTCATTTCAAAGTCTATTTTATCTGATATGAGTATTGCTACTCCTGCTTTCTTTTGGTCTCTATTTGCATGCATATCTTTTTCCAGTCCTTCACTTTCAGTCTGTATGTGTCCCATATTTCGAGGTGGGTCTCTTGTAGAAAACATATATAGGGGTCTTGTTTTTGTATCTATTCAGCCAGTCTTTGTCTTTTGGTTGGGACATTCACGCATTTACATTTAAGGTAATTATTGATAAGTATGACCCCAATGCCATTTACCTTGTTGTTTTGGGTTCGGGTTTATAAACCTTTTCTGCATTTCCTGTCTAGAGAAGATCCTTTAGCATGTGTTGAAGACCTGGTTTGGTGGTGTTGAATTCTCTCAGCTTTTGCTTGTCTATAAAGCTTTTGATTTCTCCTTCATATTTGAATGAGATCCTTGCTGGGTACAGTAATGTAGATTGTAGGTTTTTCTCTTTCATCACTTTAAGTATGTCCTGCCATTCCCTTCTGGCCTGAAGAGTTTCTATCGAAAGATCAGCTGTTATCCTTATGTGAACCCCTTTGTGTGTTGTTTGTTGGTTTTTCCCTTGCTGCTTTTAATATTTGTTCTTTGTGTTTGATCTTCATTAATTTGATTAATATGTGTCTCGGGATGCTTCACCTTGGATTTATCCTGTTTGGTACTCTCTGGGTTTCTTGGATTTGGGTGGCTATTTCCTTGCCCATTTTAGGGAAGTTTTCAACTATTATCTCCTCAAGTATTTTCTCATGACCTTCCTTTTTGTCTTCTTCTTCTGGGATTCCTATGATTCAAATGTTGGGTTGTTTGACATTGTCCCAGAGTTCTCTGAGGTTGTCCTCATTTCTTTTAATTATTTTTTCTTTTTTCCTCTCTGCTTAATTTATTTCCACCATTCTATCTTCCACCTCACTTATCCTATCTTCTACCTCAGTTATTCTACTTTTGGTTCCCTCCAGAGTGCTTTTGATCTCAGTTATTGCATTATTTATTATTGATTGACTCTTCTTTATTTCTTCTAGTTCCTTGTTAAACATTTATTGCATCTTCTCAATCCTTGTCTCCAGACTATTTATCTGTAGCTCCATTTTGTTTTCAGGATTTTGGATCATATTTACTATCATTATTATTAATTCTTTCTCAGGTAGACTCCCTATCTCCTCCTCTTTTGTTTGGCTTAGTGGGAATTTATTATGTTCCTTTACCTGCTGAATATTTCTCTGCCTTTTCATCTTGGTTAGATTGCTATGTTTGGAGTGGCCTTTCTGTATGCTGGAAGTTTGTGGTTCCTCTATATTGTGAAGGTTCCTCCTTGTGGGTGGGGTTGGACGAGTGGCTTGTCAAGGTTTCCTGGTTAGGTAAGCTTGAGTCTGTGTTCTGGTGAGTGGAGCTGGATCTCCTCTCTCTGGAGTGCAATGAAGTGTCCAGAGTGAATTTTGAGCTGTATGTGGGTTTGGTGTGACTTTTAGCTGCCTGTATTTTAATGCTAAGGGTTATGTTCCTGCATTGTTAGAAAATTATCTTGGTATGTCTTGCTCTGAAACTTGTTGGCTCATGGGTGTGTCTTGGTTTCAGTGTAGGTATGGAGGTTTTTGGATGAGTTCTTGTCGATTAATGTTCCCTGGAGTCAGGAGTTTTATTGTGTTCTCCAGTTTTAGATTTAAGCCTCCTGCCTCTGGCTTTCAGTCTTATTCTTACAGTAGACTCAAGACTTCTCCATCCATACAACACTGATGATAAAACATCTAGGTTAATGGTGAAAAGATTCTCCACAGCGAGGGACATCCAGAGAGGTTCACAGAGTTACATGGAGAAGAGAAGAGGCAGATAGAGGTGACCAGAAGAGGGATAATCAAAAGAGGAGAGAGCAAACTAGCCAGTAATCAATTCCCTAAGTGTTCTCCACAGTCTGGAACACCCAGAGAGATTCACAGAGTTGGGTAGAGAAGAGGGGGAGGAGATAGAGGCGACCTGGGGGAGAAAAAGGAAAGTCAAAAGGGGGAGAGAGCATTCAAGCCAGTAATCACACTCCTAAGTAAAATGGGTACTGAAGATTGGATTCTTTAAGGTACAAAATTGATAACAAGCACCAAAAAGCAAAGATTAAAAATCTAGAGTAAAGGTTAGATTCTCAAAAATACAATATTAAAAAAATCACAAAAGTATCAAAAACATATATATGAAATTTGATTTAAAAATGGGGTCTTTTTTGGCAAGATAATAGGTAATAAAAATGAAAATTAAAGGAGTAATAAAAAACTTGAAAATAAAAAAATTTAAAGATGATAATATTAAAATATATCTAGGAATTTCTCTGGAGCTGTTGAAGGCAGTGTGTGATCAGTTCAGTTTCAGATAGTTCCTTGTTCCAGCTTATACTTATACTACTTCTCAAGTTTTATAGGTCCCTTCCAATGTAGTCAGTGCTAACTCAGGGTTTTAATCTGTTCCACCTGTCACTTCCAAAGCCGTTCCCTCTTCTTTGTTTATTTTGGCTTCCTCTGTTTGCAAGTCTCTTCAGTGTCTAATTTTCACCTTGACACAGAGGGGTGAAGGTGGTCACTTATTTCGGCTAAATTGTTCAGTTGTGCTGTGGGGAGGGAGGAACACTAAAAACAAATATCACTGGCATTTGTGGAGTGTGCTTGCAGTATCTGGGCCACACTGGGTTTGCTCCAGCTCACAGCATGTGTGCTTTCCCGGTCTTCACTACTCAGGCTCCTGGTTGCTTGGCAGGGGAACTGTCTAAGGTGGGCCCTAGGTTGTGTGCACTTCCCAGGTCTAAGCCACTTAGGTTCAGGTTCTCAGGTACTCCACAAAGGCACAGACTCGGTTGGGCCTGCATTTTGTGCCCTTTCCAGGTCTGAACAGCTCAGGTGAACAGGTGCTTGGTGAGCGGACTCTTCCAGATGGGCGGTGTGCCTTATCACCTCCCCAGTCCCAGCTGCTCAGTTTCCTTGGTGCGCAGGAAGACCACCATCTCAGGTGTGCTGTGTGTCTCCTCTTGGGAGCTGGTCTCTGACTGAGATCCTTCTGGCGGATGTCAACCTTCTAGGATCCCAGGAAGACTTGGTTAGCAACCGGGAGCCTGATCACAGTTTGGTGGAGGATGCCCTCTCTGGGGCCCAGATTGCCCCTTGCCTTCCAGCTCTGGCTGTCAACCACTTGCCTCTCTGCCTCCAGAAGGGGGAGGGCTGGTCTGCAGCCAGCTAGCTCTCCTCTAGTATTCACTCAATCCTTTTTTCTGTGAGCAGAGCAGACTGTGCCTTAGCGTTTTTCGTGGGAAAGTTCTCTCTCATTTTTTTTCTCTCTGGCTATCCCACAGTTTGGGTTGCTATCTCACATTAGCTCCCTCAGATTGTCCTCATGGCATTCAGGCCCGGTCCTTACCCTAACCGATCAGCCTACGCCTCCCTGTTCAGCCCAAGCTCACTGCTGGTGGACGCGAGCTTCTGGGCTACGTCTTTGCTGAGAGTTGTGGTTAGGTGTGTAACTTGTGTGTGTGTGTGTGTGTTTCTCCAAGTTATGTTGCCATCTGAGATTCCAAAACTCCCCACAGACCTGCCAGTGAGAGGGTTTCCTCCTGTTTGGAAACTTCTCCTCCTTCACAACTCCCTCCCAGGGATGGGTCTCTGTTTAATTATTTTGTCTCTCTTTTTATCTTTTATATCTTGTCCTACCTCCTTTTGAAAAGAATGGGCTGCCTTTCTGGGTGCCTGGTGTCCTCTGACAACATTCAGAAATTGTTTTGTGAAATTCGCTCAGTGTTCAAGTGATCTTTCGATGAATTTGTGGGAGAGGAAGTGATCTCCCCGTCCTATTCCTCCGCCATCTTAGGACCACCCACCGGCTTGGGTTTTTTATTACAGAAGCATAACCAAGTTTATCTTGACTGATATAATGCTCTTTTATAATTTTTATGATGAAAATTAGCAATGTGAAAATATACTTCAAAATTCAAGCATTTGTTTTTCACCCAAATGATATTTATAATCTTCATGTCGTGCTCTGCTGTGCTAAGTCATTTCAGTTGTATCTGACTCTTTGTAATACCAAGGATGGTAGCCTGCCAGGCTCCTCTGTCCATGGAATTCTCCATGCAAGTATGCTGGAGTAGTCTTCCTATTTTGGGAGGAAGTGAATCAGAACATAGATAAAATTTTGGATATTATTATTATGGTCTACGTAGTTTATAATAATACATAGCAATTGATATAAATACCAAAGTGTTCTCATCTTTAAGACTTATTAGATGTTATTTTAGAATCCCAGTTTTTTCTCACTCTTCATTGACTTCAGTTCAGTTCAGTTCAGTCTCTCAGTCATGTCTGACTCTTTGCGACCCCAAGAACCACAGCACTCCAGGCCTCCCTGTCCATCACCAACTCCCGGAGTTCACCCAAACTCATGTCCATCGAGTTGGTGATGCCATCCAGCCATCTCATTCTCTGTCATCCCCGTCTCCTCCTACCCCCAATCCCTCCCAGCATCAGACTCTTTTCCAGTGAGTCAACTCGTCACATGAGGTGGCCAAAGTATTGCAGTTTCAGCTTTAGCATCAGTCCTTCCAATGAACACCCAGGACTGATCTCCTTTAGGATGGACTGGTTGGATCTCCTTGCAGTCCAAGGGACTCTCAAGAGTCTTCTCCAACACCACAGTTCAAAAGCATCAATTCTTCGGCGATCAGCTTTCTTCACAGTCCAACTCTCACATCCATACATGACCACGGGAAAAACCATAGCCTTGACTAGACGGACCTTGGTTGGCAAAGTAATGTCTCTGCTACTGGATAAGATGAAAAAATATAACCCATACGTACTACCCAGGTGATAAACTAACACACTTACTTAATTAACAAGTTAATTTGGGGGCAGTATATTCTTCCTTCAAGAAGATGAAAGTGGTAAAATATGAGAGAAATTGTACAGTTGAGATCAACATGAAATGTCATGGAAGAAATCAGCTATAGAGTGTCTCACGTGAACAGAGCTTAGAGGCAGAGCTGTTGGGAGACAAGAAGACTAAGAGGTAGCTTCAGAATGTCTTTCTTCTTCTGTGAGCTTCTGTGTGGAATCCAGAAGTGGCTAAGCCAGTGAAGGGGCTAGAAAGAGAGAAAGGACAACAAAAAGGAAAGCATTATTTTCTGAGATTCAAGAATTTCTCTGTAAGTAACCTAAACTCAGAGTTAAATGTCAGAAAAGGGTTCCTGTCTAAAATAATAGCACTTAGACCTAGAATCAAACAATATGGTTGCTGTCTTTTATACTGTGAGAATCTAGGGAGTAATGTTGGAGGATAGTTACTCAGAAGACATGGATTCTAGTTTTTATCTGACCTCTCCATCTATTCTGTTATGGATCCCTTTAACCTACGCTCCTCATACATCCCATGCACACACACGCACCTAGCTTTGTATTATTTTGTACATCCTTCTCTGTGCAGAAATAGACTCAGAAAAACATTTCAGTTAAAATTATTCTCTTAAGAAATACTTTCTGTTAACTTTCTCAGTTAACACTCTTTATGCACATATGCAGAATCATCATAGTTTTGGGTGGCAATGGTCTTTACTTATGGATTGGTTACATGCAAAACAGTCTTTAACTTACCATTTCAGGTCATTATAGTAAATAATTCTATTGTCTTAAAGCACAGTTTGCTTCCTCCTTGGCTCAAATACTTCTAGACCCTCAAGGAAAACTGTCTGTGTCCTCTCTGGGTAATGGGCCTGTTTAGGTTTCCTTCCCTGTGTTTTCAAGTACCTTTTATTGAAGTGTAGTTGATTTACAATGTTAGTTTTTGGTGTACATATGGAAAAAGTAAACAAACTACTTGGCAAGCCCAATATATGTATATAATATGCCTTTTCAGATTCTGTTTTCCATCATAGGTTATTACAGATATTGAATAGAGTTCCTGTGCTATACAGTAAGTCCTTGATGATTATCTATTTATACATAATAGTGTGTATCTGTTCATCCCAAGACCCTAATTTATCCCTCCCTCCTTTTCCCCTTTGGTAACCATAAGTTTGTTTTCTATGCCTGTGACTCAATTTCTTTTTAAATAAGTTCATTTGATCACTTTGTAAAACTCCACATATAAGTGATATCATCTGATATTTTTCTTTGACTTATTTCACTTAGTATAATAATCTCTAGGTCCATCCATGTTGCTGCAAGTGACATTATTTCATTCTTTTTTAAGGCTGATTAATACTCCATTGTGCATATTGTACCACATTTTCTTTTTCCATTCATCCGTCAATGGGCATATAGGCTGTTTCCATGTTTTGACTACTGTAAATTGTGCTGCTGTGAATATTGGGGTGCATGCATTTTTTTTCAAATTAAGTTTCCTCCAGACATGTGCCCAGGAGTGGGACAGCAGGATCATATGGTAGTTCTATTTTCACTTTTTGAGAAAGCTCCATAGTATTCTCCATAGTGGCTGCACCAATTTACATTCTCACCAACACAGTAGGATGGTTCCCTTTTCTCCACATTCTCACCAACATTTATTATTTGTGTTCTTTTTGATGATGGCCATCCTGACTGGTGTGAGATGATAACTCATTATGGTTTTGACTTCCTTTTTTCTAATAATTAGTGATGTTGAGCATCTTTTCATGTCCCTGTTGGCCATCTGTATGAACACCAGTCACTCTTAGAAGCACTACTTTCTCTGTGCAAACAGCTCATGAATAACTGAGTTTATTCTCTTTGAAATGTTTTAACTTTAGTACAGTTTATAAGAGAACATTCCATCTATGACATTAGAACTGCATAGACTAATTTATTACAGAACAAACCCCATCCCATCTATACTAAATAGTTTCTATGTTTAATGGATGATACTGTGTTCAGGTCTTGTCACATGTACCTTGATAAAAGCGTGAACTGTAGGAGTATGTTGCAGTGTCTTTTTGTTTCTGTTTTATTTTTTCTGTCCATTAATGGTCCTTTCCCCTCTCCCTATTGAGGAAGCATCCTTAGAGGGGGTTACTCAGGTTTGCCTCCCAGATTCTCAGTCCAAAGTATCATCAGACTTATTGTTATTAAATAATACTTTCTCCAATTCTATATCAAAACGTAAATGTCAGTTACCCTGTCATGCCAGCATGAACATCTGACCTATATATTTACTCTTTTTGCCATGCTAGGTCTCAGCTGAGGGGCCTTTGATTGTCGGTGTGGATGCAGGACCTTTAGTTGCAGTATGCGGGCTCTTTTTAGCTGTGGCATGCAGGATCTTTTCTTTCTTGGTTGCAGCATGACAACTCTTATTTGCAGCATGTAGGGTCTAGCTTTCTGATCAGGGATCAAACCCAGACCGTCTGCATTGGGAGTCTTAGTCACCAGACCACCCAGTGAAGGGAAGTCCTCATACACCTGAGTTTTAAGTGAAAGTTAACTGATCATCATTGTCATCATCATCGGTCTCAGGTCTGAAGCATAACTCAGCCTAAGTGGAGGGGTCTAGTGGTGGGGATTGCCGGAGCTGTGGCAGGGAGGACCAGCAGGCTTTATGGGCTCTCCTAAACTCTACTCCTCAGCTTTCTGCTCTCCACAGGCCCTTTCCCAAGAAAGATCCTCTGGATTATTAATGTGAGGACCTGCCACATGGCAGGAAACACTAACAAAGAGACCTGGTAAAGAGACAGCAGCTTCAAGTTTTAAGAAGTATTTTTCTTAGATAAGAAACTTAACGTTAAATGCTTCAATGATGGTCAAATAAGAGCACAAAACTAAGTATCATATTTTTAAATGCTTAGGTTTATATTATGAGAACGAGACCAAGAAAAGCATGGTAACAGCACAAAGGTTCCAAAATTGTATGTGGGGAAAGAAGTGTGTGTGTGAGAAAAATTTATATATATATATATAGAGAAATCTTAACAGGTGTCTAGACTTTATTATGCATTTTCCTCAGCTTCTCTTTCATCCTTAGCCTATTACTGTACCAGTTTGACTCTAGCAGCCCAATTCTTTAACATCTCCCAGGATCTGTGTTCCTTTTCCTAGAGATTAAAAAATCAAAAGTTGATTTGTCCCAACACAGAAACTGAAAATTGATAGTTTTTAACTGAATCTACTTAAATAGAGACACAGTTTCATCTAAGATGTTCACAAATTATAGTTAGGGTGTGTGTGTGTGTGTGTGTGTGTGTGTGTGTGTGTGTAAAAGTACAAGTTTTGCATTCAGATAGACCTGGACTCACCATCTTGAATTTTTTGTCTATGCAAGATTGGTCAAATATCTTAAATGCTCAGAACTTTAGTTTCTCTGTCTTTTAAAATAGGACTGGTGATACCTAATTCAAAGGATTATAGAGAGCGTTAATTAGATAATGTTATAATGTCCTTAACATATACTGTCAGGATTTCCTAGGGGATTATTTTTGTTGGTATCATGATTTTATTACTATTGAAATAAGCAGTTGAAAATATTTAATTTCAGATAATTAGCATGTTTTATGAATGTTAATATAAACACAATTGCAAATATAAAACAAGTCTAAAAAATATGAATCTGATCAGAGCTAAAAAGAGTTATTCTCATAAGGTGTCATCTTACCAGGTTAATGGTGAAAAAATAACAAAAGTGAAGTGCTCAGTTACCCTTTAAATTGAAGTCAGAGTTCAATTTCTTAAATATCAAATCTGTGGAAAGGGAGAGAAGATTGGACCACACTGGAGAATAGCAGTAGAAGATGTGCTTTTTCAAGTTGAAAATCTATTCTGACTTTTAGAATTGTAAAGTGAGAACTCTCCTTGGTGGGATTTCAGTCCAGTGACATTGAGAGAAGCATGACTGTTTTTTTTTTTCTAAATACAAGGTCCTGGAAGTATTTTAAAATGGTTCAAAAAGCTCATTTGTTGTGAACTAACATTTTAGAAACAACTTTCCAATGAATTTAGTGACAATAAATTGGAAGCTGATTAGGTTTATCCTGAAATGCTGATGGGTTTAACGATTAACCAGCAAACAGAGAAATGACACAGTTTAGACATTTCCAAAGGCAATGCATTGGACCAATTATTTGACTCACTAAACAGGACTTGATTCTTTTGTCTATGATGCTATCACAAACTGTAAAAAGTAACTCCAACATTGCTTTCTATGTTTTCCTTACAAATCTTTGTCTTTATTCATAATATTAAGATTATTAATTACAAATAAAAATAAACCTAATACATCATTCTATTACTAAATTTTAAATGTTTTAGTTAATTGCAGTGTTTGGCAATGAAAGACGAATTAAGATGTGGATATGATGATAAGAGGATTTCTTTGGTGACTCAGATGGTAAAGAATCTGCCTGCAATGTAGGAGATATGAGTTCGATCCCTGGGTAGGGAAGATCCCCTGGTGAAGGAAATGGCAACCCACTCCAATATTCTTGCCTGGAAAATCCCATGGACAGAGAAACCTGGTGGGCTACAGTCTGTGGGGTCACAAAGAGTCTATCATGACTGACTGACTAACACTTTCATTTTGTGATGATTAGATTTTTTTCCCAAGTTTGTATTTTTTTAGTAGCTTAGTATGTTTTCTCTTTATTTAAACTATAGATATATTTTCTATTAATCTTGGGTATATGCTTATTTTGGCTCTCTCTAGAAATATATGTGTCTAATAAGCAGTAAAAAGAAAATTAAACATATATATTTAAGTGTATTTTGAATAAAGCACTATTACAACAAAATCTGTCCATTGACTAGCTAGGAATAGAAGGTTTAGCTATTGAAGCAGAATTAGTGGGTCTAATGAGATGACTGGATGGCATCACCAACTCGATGGACATGAGTTTGAGTGAACTCTGGGATTTGGTGATGGACAGGGAGGCCTGGTATGCTGTGATTTATGGGGTCTCAAAGAGTCGGTCATGACTGAGTGACTGAACTGAACTGAACTGAACTGAAAGTGATGTAGAGTTAACTATTTCCATTTTCTTTAACTTCAGTCTAAAGAAGCAGATTCAGTTGTTACTGAAGATCAGTGGAAACGACATGGCATGGATGATCACATAAGTAAGATGAGAACAGAGAAAAGAGGCGTACGTTATTCTCAGACACAGGTACAAAGGACTTGTTACCTTGAGTGTACTTCAGGTCATAGGCACGTTTCCCTTTTAAACACAGCATCTTGAGTACTACAGGAATTTAACTCCTGTAATTTAACTCCTAACAGTTTAACTTTCTTTTGATGATTGAAACAAATAATCAACTACTGCATAAAATTCTCACAAATAGCCAAGATATTGACCAATATGGTTTTGTGAAGACTTAGTAAATTCTAATCTAATTTGACTTCATGATAGGACAAATCAAATAAATGAGGGGAAATAGCTGAAAGTGTTTCAAAAAGATTTTAATTTTAATGAAGCAATATGGTTTTCTTTAAGTCACTATTTTACAGTGAGATATCAACTCAGTTACCATTTTAAATTACAGAATCCTGGGAATTGACACATATCTTCTATCATCTTTAACTAGACTTAAAATAGGCATTCTTATTTAATTCCCAGTTCATACTAGTTGAAGATGCAGAGAGTACTTTCTACCATTGAAATTTTAAGACCCTTAAAGGATATAAAATATTAAATAAAGAAATGATTAAATGTTGACCTTTGGTTCAATGTATTGTTTTGAAAAGTATTTCAATGCTTTACCTCTACAAGATACAAAAATTGTATCCTCAGGTCCCCCAAAGAAAGTTTCGTATAACTTCCTCTTTGAAATTTCAATGATGTTTAAAATAATCTCCGGTGTGTGTGGTTGCTCAGTCACTCACTCGTGTCTGACTTTTGTGCGGCACCATGGACTGTAGCCCACAAGGCTCCTCTGTCCATGGGGATTCTCCAGGCAAGAATATTGGAGTGGGTTGCCATTTTCTCCTCCAGGGAATCTTCCCAACCCAGGGATTGATCTAACCCGCATCTCTATGTCTCCAGTGTTGGCAGGTGGGGTCTTTACACTAATGTTACCTGGGAAGCCCAAACAATCTTTGGGGTCCTTATTTATTTTAAATCCTGTTTCTGTGTTTTGTAACAGAAGTGCCAAGGATCTTTTAATAACTTTATAACTGTACCTTTGCAATCCACTCAAATGCCAAGTTTGACAACAGATAGAATCTTGTTTCTTTTTTCACGTGACTGAATTCTGATGTAATTTAATTTTTCCTAATGATTGTCAAGATAAAGCCAGAAGTTAGTCAATATTTTTTGGGCACTGTGCATCAGTAGTCACTGCCAGGCTCTGGGTGCATAGCTACTAGTTAGACACACAAGGCTGCCCTTAAAGCTGCACACTTGATAGCTGAGATGACAAATAGTTAAACACACAATTACTAACTATGGTGGAGAAGGGTGTTTTGGGTACACTTAGCAGAGGTGTCTAAGTTGGTATTTGTGGGGAGTTCAGGTGAACAGTCAGAGATAATAATCAATTCAGACCTAATGGACAAGGAGGACTTACCTGGTATGGTGGAGGCAATAGTGTGGAAGAGGCAACAGCATGTTTGAGATCTGACAGATAGGAGAAGAGCAAAGATCAATTCAGGAACTTAAAGGAAATCAATGCCTAGAGCCCAGGTGTGAGGGCAGTGAGGAGCCTGGTAAGTCGTGCTAAGAAATGAGACTTCACACTAGTGCCAATAGGGAGCTATTAAAAGCTTCAGAACAGGGGACTAACATGATCATAATTGCTTTATGTAAATGCAGAAATTAAGATGGTACTGTTCTGTCCTTGTTTTTGCTGAAGACTGGAGACTGTAAGTACCCTACACTGGGAGGGGTAGCCAGCCCGAGGAGGCTTTGCAGAGGGTGTTCTCAGATGAGGGACGAGGGATGTAGCTGACAGTGGCTGATATCAGCCTCTAGTCAGTACCAGAAGGATGCAGAAGTAGCACTGGAAAGGTGATGGTGTGGGATGTTCACTGTGATATGAGATCTGTCACGTCTCCCCTTGAGGGAGAGGGGTTCCTGGGGGATCTTTCTGATCCTCTCAAATTTGTCCCCCACAGGCTGGGGGATGCAGGGCTGAGAAAGACAAAGGGTGAGGCCATGGCTGGAGCCCCTGGACCAGTGGTGTGTAAGCTATGTGTAAGGTGTAACAAGTCCATGTGTGCTTTCCTTGTAATCCAACCTGGGGTGGGCTGGGGCCAGGGTGAAGAGAGTCTGCTGGAGACTAAGCAGTCAAATGCACTTGGAGTTCTTCTTATAACAGATGCTCTAGCTGGGGTGATGTCCAGACAAGAACTGCTGAAAAGTGGGGATCGAGAAAGCAGGTTCATGTGATCCTGCAGAGTGTATAGCTAGGCTAGGGAACCAGAGCGGGTGATCTTCATAAACGGCCTGTCTCAACAAACCACACTGTGTTAGTCTGCATTCTCTGGAGAAGAAGAATGAATAGGGTGAATGTGTGTGTATGTCTGTGAGTGTGTTTGCAAGTGCCTATTTTAAGAACTTGGCTACATGATTATGGGAACTAGCAAGCCCAAAATTTTTAGGGTGGGCTGGCAGGAAGAGTTGATGCAGCAGCTCAAATCTGAACACAATTTGGAAGCAGAAATCTCTCTTCTTCAGGAAATGTCTATCTTTTTAATATCAAGGCCTTCAACTGACTGGATGAGGCCCATCCACAACATAGAGGGTGATCTGCATTACTCAAAGTCCACTGACTTAAATGTTGATCTCATCTAAAAAATACATTCACAGGAACATCCAGACTGTTGTTTGACCAAACATCTAGATACTTTGACCAAGCCAAGTTGACTCATGCAATTAACATCCACAATTAACTGGCACTAAAACTCAACATTAAAAAAACTAAGGTCATTGCATCTGGTCCCAGATCATGGCATCTGGACCTCTGCTGACAAAGGTCCATCTAGTCAAAGCTGTGGTTTTCCAGTAGTCATGTACATATGTGAGAGCTGGACCATAAAGAAGGCTGAGTGCTGAGGAATTGATGCTTTTAAACTGTGGTGTTGGAGAAGACTCTTGAGAGTCCCTTGGACTGCAAGGAGATCCAACCAATCAATCCTAAAGGAAATCAGTCCTGAATATACATTGGAAGGGCTGATGCTGAAGCTCCAATACTTTGGCCACCTGATGAGAAGAGCTGACTCATTTGAAAAGATCCTGATGCTTGGAAAGATTGAAGGCAGGAGGCAAACTGGATGACAGAGGATGAGATGGTTGGATGGCATCATTGACTCAATGGACATGAGTTTGTGCAAGCTCTGGGAGATGGTGAAGGACAGGCAAGCCTGGTGTGCTGCAGTCCCTGGGGTCACAAAGAGTTGGACATGACTGAGCAACTGAACAACAACAGCCACAATTAGCTGCAAACCCTTTTTCCAGCCATAGAAATGTAGACTGTAAATGGACATGTGAAAACATGCATGTAGAAACCAAGCTATACTCAGTGTCAGTCAAGAAAGAGAGCTCTTCTGTCCCCTTACTTGCTCTTTTGTCCATTCCAACTGTGAAGATGCTGGACACCACACAGCCAGCAGGGAGGAAGGCCACAGGGGTCCTGTTCCCAGCACAGTCCTGTTCTCAGGGCTGGAAGAGGAGAAACACTTTAAATTCCAGAGCCTTAGGTATTTCATGTGGATGGACATAGTGAAGACTGACTCTTTCTGCTGTCCACAGTGACAGAGGAAGAAGATCCGGTGACCCAAAGCAGGCTTGTAGAAACAATAGGGGGAAAAAAAAGCCATTTTATTCCTGTATCTGGAGTACCTGCACTTTCAACAAACTAGCTCCAGGAGGTCTCTGCCTGCTGTGGGATGATGATTTTAATGCCCCCAGTTCTGATGTTTTTTTAGCTAAGGGTGAGTGCGTGTCATGGTGGCAGGGCTTCCCTGATGGCTCAGATAGTAAAGTATCCTCCTGCAGTGCAGGAGACCTGAGCTCGATCCCTGGATGGGAAAGATCCCCTGGAGGAGGTCATGGAGGCTAACTCCAGTGTTCTTGCCTGGAGAACTCCATGGACAGAGAAGCCTGGAGGGTTACATTCCATGAGGTCTCAAAGAGTTGAACATGATTAAGCAGCTAACACTTTGACTATGTATATAGAGTCAGTTTATATTTAAGTGTTGATATGTTTTCCTAGATAACTTGTCCCATTATCATTATATAATGACCCTCTTTATCCTTGATAATGTTCTTGTTTTGTATAGTCTGCTTGCTCGGAAATTAATACAGTTACCCCTACTTTCTTGTGATTGCTGTTAGCATGGTATATCTTTTTCCATATCTTTATTTTTAATCTGAGTTTTTATATTTAAAGTGGGTTTCTTACAGAGAAGGTATAGTTGGTTTTTGTTTTTTTAATTGCCTTTTATAATCTTTGACTTTTATTTCATGTATTTATACCATTCACACTTAAATTGTTTATATCATTGGAATAATATCTACCATGTTTGTAATGGTTTTCTTTATGTTGCACAAGTTTTTTCTGTTTTCATCTTTCTCCTCTTCCTCGGGTTTTAATTGAGCATTGCATACAATTCCATTTTATCTTCTCTGTTATCTTTTAAAACTATTTTAGTGATCATCCTGGAGTTTGCAGTATAAAATTACAACTATCCTGTATCAATCATCAAATAACTAATACTGAGGTTTGCAGGTATCTTATAAAAAGTTTTTCATTTCCTCACTCCTCTTTTATGATAGTGCTGTCATTAATATCACTTATCCAATTGCTGTAATCACCTATTGTTACTATTATTACATTAAAAAGCAGCTATCTTTTTTTTCTGTGACTTTGTTTTTTAATTCTTAAGCCTTATGATCAGCTGATTTACACATTTGTGCTATTGATATAGCTCCTCCACTTTAAGCCTTCTAATGGCTTTGCAAAAGCACCATTGTCAATCACACATATACAAGCAGTTCTACAGTTGTGTTTCTGATTTCCTGTGTTTTTTTTAATCATTTTTTTAAAAATTTTAATTGGAGGCTAATTACTTTACAATACTGTATTGGTTTTGCCATACATTGACATGAATCAGCCATGGGTGTACATGTGTTCCTTATCCTGAACCATCCTCCCACCTCCCTCCCCATTCCATCCCTCAGGGTCATCCCAGTGCACCAGCCCTGAGCACCCTGCCTCATGCATCGAACCTGGACTGGTGATCTGTTTCACATGTGGTAATATACATGTTTCAATGCTATTCTCTCTGATTTCCTGTTTAAAAGACAATCCTGAATTATAACTTAGTCTGATTTTGTGAAGAATGCACAGCAAAGTTTGCTAACATACCTTGTCACAGTGAATTTTAAAAGCATCTCATCTTAAAGATCATCTGTAAAATGTGAGGTGCTAAATGCTCTTTATTTATGCTATACATAAACCACACTAAAGTGGCTTTCAGTAAGTAAAAGGTAATATTTTAGATAAGAGAATTTTAATTAAATTGGCATAGTTAAGACCAAAAAGATAAATGGACATTGTCAGTGTATCTTCAACCTTTGCCTTAACAGGCTAATGAACACAACTTGAAACACACGTGAACCCTCCTCTGTTCTATGAGACAATAAAGAGACCTTTTCAGTACATAAATATATTAATGTATCCAGTTATAGAAATCTAAGTATAAAACCAGGCTTCTTGCCTTTCTCCACATCACCTTTTTTGAAATCATTTTTCATCTGGAGCGAGTGAGGGTTTCCCACTCACAAGCCGAATGTTCTGCTCTCTCAAAAAGCAGCTATCTTTTAGATCAGTTAAGATTAAGAAAAATAAAAACTTCATTCAACATTCATTTATTTTTTATCTGACATTCTTCCTTTCTTTATATGTGTACTAGTTTCTGACCAGCATTATTTTTCTTCTCCCTAATGATATTCTTTTAAAGTTCCTCAAAGGATACGTTGGTTGGCAATGAATTTGTACAGTTCTTTGCTTTCTGTGAGCCTATTTCCCCCTCAAATTGTAGGGCAGTTTCAGTGAATAGAGAATTATAGGCTAGTGTGTGTTTCTTTCTCTCCCTTCTGTCTTACTTCCCTTGTTTCTGATGAGAAATCTTACTTACAACTTCTTTATCGATGTTCCTCTGTAGGTTCAGTATTTTTTATTTTCCTCTGTCTTCTTTCAAGATCTTGTCTTAACTTTCTGTAGTTAACGTTCAAACTTCTCAAGTATATATTTTTGATATTTATCCTGCTTGGAGTTCTCTTAGCTTCCTGGATTAGTGATTTGGTATTTGTCATTAACTGTGTAAAATTATCTGCCGTTCTGCTTTCAAATACTCTTTCACTGCATTTTTTTTTTCTCCTTCTAGTATTTCAGTTATTTGTGTGCTGCACATTTTAAAATTTCCCCTTGGTTCTTAGATGTTCTTTCCCCCTATATTCTTTTTATTGTTGCATTATAATTTGAGAAGTTTCTATTGACATATCTTCAAAATCATTGACTCTTTCCTTGGCCGTGTTCAGTCTACTGATGAGCTTATCAAAACCATTGCATTGTTCATTTCTGTTACAACGTCATTGACTTCTAGAATTCCCTTTTGATTTTTCTTAAAATTTATATCTCTATCCTTACACTACCCATGTGTGCTTGCATACTGTCTTTTTTTCCACTGGAACCCATAACGTTGTCATTATAGTTTTAGAAAACTCAATTCCCTGTCTCCTAATTCCAGCATCTGTGTCATAGTTGAGTCTGATTCTGATGTTAGCTTTGTCTCTTCACATAATGTTTTATCTAGCCTCATAATTTTTTGTAGAATGCTGGAAATGATGTGATGGGTAAGAGTAACTGGGAAAAAGGTTTTTAGTGTGAGGTTTTTTGTTAATCTGACTAGGAGGTAGGGCTGTGTCTAATGTTTATTGTATCTGTGGGGACAGAGATTCATATTCCTCTATTCATATTCCTGTGTCTGTGTCCTCCAGCCCTTTCAGCGGCGAGTCACTGATCTTATACTGGACTCCCATAGATGCAGAGGTCAGTAGGGGCTGAGAGAGGAAGCATTCTATAAGCCTACTCTTAAATCTCGGTCTTGCATTAGGCCTATGTCCCTGATCTGTGACAAGTCATAATAAACTTATGACAAGTTTATTAATTATCCCATTAGTTACATCTAAACTCACCTACCAATCTTAATTTCAGTTACTAGATTCTGTTCTTAGATGTGCAATTTGTCCTTCTTTCACAATTTGTTTTACCTGTTTTAAGGCCTTTTAATTTCTTAAACAATATCACATATTTTTAGAAGTACATTCTTTTATTACAGAGTCAATGTTTTAAGGCTCTTTTTGTATTTATAATTGCCTACGTGAACTCCCAGATGTTCAAGCAGGTTTTAGAAAAGGCAGAGGCACCAGAGATCAAATTGCCAACATCCGCTGGATCATGGAGAAAGCAAGAGAGTTTCAGAAAAACATCTATTTCTGCTTCATTGACTATGCCAAAGCCTTTGACTGTGTGGATCACAATAAACTGTGGAACATTCTGAAAGAGATGGGAATCCCAGACCACCTGACCTGCCTCTTGAGAAACCTGTATGCAGGTCAGGAAGCAACAGTTAGAACCGGTCATGGAATAACAGACTGGTTCCAAATAGGAAAAGGAGTGCGTCAAGGTTGTATATTGTCACCTTGCTTATTTAACTTATATGCAGAGTACATCATGAGGAACGCTGGGCTGGAAGAAGCACAAGCTGGAATCAAGATTGCTGGGAGAAATATCAATAACCTCAGATATGCAGATGACACTACCCTTATGGCAGAAAGTGAAGAGGAACTCAAAAGCCTCTTGATGAAAGTGAAAGAGGAGAGTGAAAAGGTTGGCTTGAAGCTCAACATTCAGAAAACAAAGATCATGGCATCTGGTCCCATCACTTCATGGGAAATAGATGGAAAAACAGTGGAAACAGTGTCAGACTTTGTTTTTTTGGGCTCCAAAATCACTGCAGATGCTGATTGCAGCCATGAAATTAAAAGACGCTTGCTCCTTGGAAGGAAAGTTATGACCAACCTTGATAGTATATTAAAAAGCAGAGACATTACTTTGCCGACCAAGGTCCGTCTAGTCAAGGCAATGGTTTTTCCTGTGGTCATGTATGGATGTGAGAGTTGGACTGTGAAGAAAGCTGATCGCCGAAGAATCGATGCTTTTGAACTGTGGTGTTGGAGAAGACTCTTGAGAGTCCCTTATACTGCAAGGAGATCCAACCAGTCCATTCTAAAGGAGATCAATCCTGGATGTTCATTGGAGGGACTGATGCTAAAGCTGAAACTCCAGTACTTTGGCCACCTCATGAGACGAGTTGACTCACTGGAAAAGACTCTGATGCTGGGAAAGGTTGGGGGTGGGAGGAGAAGGGGACGACGGAGAATGAGATGGCTGGATGGCATCACCGACTCTGTGGACATGAGTTTGAGTGTACTCCGGGAGTTGGTGATGGACAGGGAGGCCTGGCGTGCTGTGGTTCATGGGGTCGCGGAGAGTCGGACACGACTGAGCGACTGAACTGAACTGAACTGAACCTGTTTATATATGAGTTTCATTTGTGTTTTTTAAATTTTGACTATTCGAGTATACATGTATTTTCAGAACTTTTAGGCTTGAGCCAACATATGTCCTTCCAGAGGGGATTTTCTTTAGGCTTAATTTCAAGTACCTCTGAAGTGTAACATGTTGAATTTTAAGCTAAATTCTCAGGTTCACATTTTTTCTCTTACAATAATTTAGGCTACAAAATTCCCATGATTGATCCTTTTTCTATAAATTTTCAGGAAAGATTCCTCATGCACTTCTCCTTCCACAAATCAGTATAAAGATCTGATCCCAGATCGTTGTCAAGTTTACTAGAAGCAAAGCACTTTTAATTGTTTTACTTTTCTAGTAAGAGTGAAGTTTTTGGTTCTCATTTTATGTTGGAAACCAACTTTCTAGACCCCCCATTTTGAGAGACTGTTGAGCCTTCTCTTTTATTTCTTAAAAAAAAAAAAAAAAATGAATGGAGTGTTGTTGCTTTACAATGTTTAGTTGGTTTTAATTGCACAAAGAAGTGAATCAGCCGTATGTTTGTATATACATATATTCCTTCTTTTTTGTATTTCCCTCCTATTCAGGTCACCACAGAGCATTGAGTAGAGTTCCCTGTGCTACACAGTAGGTTTTCTTTAGTTATCTGTTTTATACATGGTACCAATAGTGGATATAGGTCATTCCCAATCTCTCAATTCTATTTCCACAGCCCTCTGAACCTTTACATTCAGTCAATTTTAGCACATTTTCAAGCTACCCTCACCCCCACTGTTGGGCTTCCCGTGTAGCTCAAACAGTAAAGACCCTGCCTGCGATGCTGGAGACCTGGGTTTGATCCCTTGGTCAGGAAGATCCCCTGGAGAAAGAAATGACAACCCATGCCAGTATTCTTGCCTGGAGAATTATATGGACAGAGGAGCCTGGCAGGCTATGGTAACCATGGGGTCACAAAAAGTCAGACACGACTAAGAGACTAACACTTTCACTCCTACCTTTGCTTAAATCTTAGCCAGAGTATTTCTTGTGATGACTCTAGCTACATTTATAAAGATGTATTTGAATTTTATCTACCCATTTAAATTGGGGGCTTACTCTATTGATTATAATGTTGAGATAAGGAGTAGTAGCAGTGATTGTCTGTGGCTGGAATTCTAATCTGTGCATCACTTTGGTCACATTGGTTCCAGATCTATCTCTTAAATACAGACCTACTCTTGGGGTACTAATGAATTCACAGACCTAGATGTACTTGTTTCTTTCTTGTGACATGTTTACAAGGTGTTTATATAATAGATGGAACATATGATATGATGGAGCATATGATAGATTAAACAGATATTGCTTTTACTAACATCTCTTGCATAGCAGCCTGGCTATGGAGAATCTAAACATTTGACTTTAACAGTCAATCCAAGTTGATAATACTGATAGGCATTGAGAATATTTCTCTTTCTCATTTTATGTTTTTTCTCCAGTGCCCATTTTATATTTCATTTTGACAATTCTTTTTTTGGAGCATTCATTTCATTATTTAAGTGTTAGCAGGTTGAAGACAGTAAGACTCACATATCTGGAACATTTCAATGTGGCAGGACATGTCCTATCTTAGGAGCCAGTCTTCCACTTTCTAGCTATTTGTGCCCTTGACAATGTATGGGTTTTTCTGTGTCTCCAATTCCTTACTGATACCATGGGGATAAAGACAGCCCCAACCTCATAGGGTTGCTGTGGGTGTTGCTGGCTGGCACACAGCACCGTGTGCATCTAGGTCATGATGATGAGGATGGTGGTAATAGTCACGGTGATGATGATAGAGTTGGGGAAGTGGGCTTGAAGGCCGAAATGTTAACAATGACAAATGCTACCATAACCCTTTCCTTAGATTTCTTTGTCTAATCTTGGTACTTTAAGTTTTATAGAACTCGTTAGAAGATAAGTTTCAAACCGTATTTTTTAAAATTAAGGTATTTGATTAGAAGGAGTGTACTTTAAAGATTTCTTCCCTAACTTGATCTTATTATAAGCTTCACAGAGAATCAGCACTGACATTATTGCACCTGGCATTTTCTGAGAAGTCAGGCTAACCTGTCCAATTTCTCAAAGAGAGAAATAGGATAATAAGGATAATCCCTTTAAAATCTCCCAACCACTTTCTAGGGATTAAGTCTAAGACTTTACCATTAAAGCTTCCTTAAAAAAAAAAAAAAAAAATCTGTCCTTAACCTCACTTTGTAGTTTCATCTCCTCCTACTCTTCCCCTTGCAGTCCAGGCTGTTCACTGTTCTCTGGAGTATCATGATTTTCACATCTTTGTCTTAAGGTTTCATTCATACTGTTTCCGCTGATCTAAACACCCTGATTTGTATTCTTTTCTAAATTGGCCCCTCTTTGTCTCCAGACTGACTCCTGGAATCCATTCTTCCCACTGCAGCCAGATGCTTGGAAGCTGGAAATTGATCCTGTCAGTGCCCTGCTTATTTTCCTTAAATAGCTGCAGCTTGCCCTAAGGAAGAGAATTCCACCTCCTTGAGAGAGTTTATAATATTTTCTTGACATTTCTGGGCTTATCTTCATTAGTCTGACTCACAATGTGATGAGTCACTCCAGCCCTTTTAGAAACCATTTCCTTGGTTTCACGTAGTCTCCCAGTTTTTTCCACATGTCCTGCTTGTAGGAACATGTGTGTTCAGTTCACTCGTCAGATTTAGAGTTGACAGGTACAAACAGGACACCCACTTAAATGTTAACATCATGTAAATAGCAAATACCTGGAGAAGGAAATGACAACCTACTCCAGTATTCTTTCTTGCCTGGGAAATCCCATGGACAGAGGAGCCTGATGGACTACAGTCCATGGGGTTTTGAAGAGTCAGACAACTTAGCGACTAACAGCAGCAGCAGCAAATAGCAAATAACTTGTCTAAGTGTCTCCCGAATAGTTTATGGGACAGATTTATACTACAAAGAATTTGTTGTTTATCTGAAAGTCAAATATAAATGGGCACCTTGTATTTTTATTTGGTAAATGTAGCAATCCTACTTTAATTACAATGAAGTCTTTTAGAACCAAATCTTATGTTCTCTTAACATCCTAGACTTCATGACTCTAACCACCATGGTTGAAATGGTTAATCTGATTTTCTCTTCTACTAGATTGTGTTCTCTCTCAGGACAAGGATCATATCTTTATCACTGTATTGTTTGCAGCCCTGGCTAGAAAAAGAACAGTTCCTGAAAAACAGAAACCATTTGACAAGATTTAGTGAATAAATAAATAGATATATGGATGGATGGATGAACATGTTAGAATTCCTATGGAATGCCTCTTCAGTAGGACATCTTCCCGAGAAAACTGTTGGTAATTATCTCTTTTTTGGTAACGCATTTTACATCTTTCCTTTATAGCTCTTATCACTCATATAACATGCATGACCCTTAAAACTGTTGGTTTACATGTCTGTACACCTTCCTGCCTAATGAACACCAGTGGTCACAGATTGAGTCTTTACCCCCTGGTGATGGTGCTTCTTGCCTTCTACATTGACTTATTAATTAATCACTGGTATGACTCACTGGAAAAGACTCTGATGCTAGGAAAGGTTGGGGGCGGGAGGAGAAGGGGATGATGGAGAATGAGATGGCTGGATGGCATCACCGACTCTGTGGACATGAGTTTGAGTGAACTCCGGGAGTTGTTGATGGACAGGGAGGCCTGGCGTGCTGTGATTCATGGGGTCGCGGAGAGTCGGACACGACTGAGTGACTGAACTGAACTGAACTGATACAGTTAGCAACAATTGTTATTTAAAGAAGGGACCTAAGTACCCTCTCTGGAGAGAAATGCTGACCTGAGCTGGAACATGATGTGCAATTGTTGACAATGCATGTGTATTTCAGTGATTTTAAAAGGAAAATTGTTGTTGTTGTTCAGTTGCTCAGTCATGTCCAACTCTTTGTGACCCCATGGACTGCAGCACATCAGGCCTCCTTGTCCCTCACCATCTCCCAGAGTTTACCCAAGTTCATGTTCATTGCATCCATGATGCTGTCCAGCCATCTCATCCTCTGAAGCCCTTTTCTCCTTCTGCCCTCAATCTTTCCCAAAATCAGGGACTTTTCTATTCATATCAGATGACCAAAATACTGGAGCTTCAGCATCAGTCCTTCCAGTGAATATTCAGGGTTGATTTCCCTTAAGATTGGCTGGTTTGATATCCTTGCTGTCTAAGGGACTTTCAGGAGTCTTCTCCAGCACCACAGTTTGAATGCATCAATTCTTTGGCATTCTGCCTTTTTTACTGTCCTGTTTTCACAACTGTACGTGACCACTGTGAAGACCATAGCCTTGACTATTCAGACCTTTGTCGGCAGAGTAATGTTTCTGCTTTTCAACACACTGTGTAGGTTTGTCATCATCTTAACATTTGTCATCACTCTCCTCTTTTACAGAAGAGTTAAAGAGCTGGCTTAACACTAAATAGTAAAAAAACAAAAAAAAAATAATGAACATCATGGCATCCAGCCCCATTACTGCATGGCAAATAGTAGGGGAAAAGGTGGAAGCAGTGACAGATTTCCTCTTCTTGGGCTCCAAAATCACTGTGGACAGTGACTGCAGCCATGAGATCAGAAGACAATTGCTTCTTGGAAGGAAAGCAATAACAAAAGGAAAATAGTGTCTGTCAAATCACGTGCTCATTTGCTCAAAATTAAATACTTTATTTTAATAAAGATAAGAACTGAGTATCATGCAGATGAAAGTTCACAAGGCAATAACAATAACTAATATTATGTGCCAAGTAATATTATGTGCTGTGTGATTTAAAAGCATAATCTCTATTAAACTTCGTAATTAAATGAACAGAAGTGGATACTTGTCTCTTCATAGCTCTGTATTAAAGATGTGAAAATCAGGCTTAAGGATACCCCTAAGGCTCTAAATGTAGTAGTTAATGGAAAAATCTCATTTTTTTTTTTTGCTAACCAATAAAAATACTCTTTAAAATATCCCACATCATATAATATGAGAAGTGGTTGAAAGGAAGAAAAGAAGGCTTCCCAGGAGGCTCAGTGGCAAAGAATCCACCTGCCAATGCAGGAAACATGAGTTCAGTCCCTATATCAGGAGGATACACTGGAGAAGGACATGACAACCCACTCAAGTATTCTTGCCTGGATAAAAAAGTGATAAATGCTGTCACGTGTTTGGAGGAGGAGACTAAGTGTGTGTTCCAGGGAGCAGCAATAAGCCCAGTGGAAAACATCCATGGCTAAATAAAAGCAGGACTTTCCTAATACCTGAGGTTATTAAGTATAAATAACTCCTTTAGAAGTAGGGTAATTAGATTTGGGATTGAATTGCTTTGAGATTCTTCTGCAAAGAATACTTTGCACATTCCTGGAAGATTTAAGAGGTGCTATTGTAAAGGTGAGTCACAGAGGAGATTTCATACATAGTTCATGTGTACAGGTTTACAGACCAAAAATGGTATATTTGGTACTTTAAAGATGTTGGATTTATATGTGTGATTTTATATGTAAAAAGGTCAGACTTTTGTGAATTTCTATGGAACTGGTAGTTGGCTAGCAAAAGATGTCACTTTAAAGCTATAAATACTTTCAGTCTCTGAGATAAAGACCTAAATATCTCCACTGGACTTTGTTTCACTGTTTATAGTAACTATTGAGAAACATCCTTTATCGATGCCAAGCAGCACCTTATAATTCTTTAGGGGGCATTTTGAAGTGATTATTAGCTTTAATGAAGAGGTTTCTGACTAGGAAGGGAAATGTAGCACTGGGGATTCTACAGAGTCAGGTATTTTTGAGACAGGACTCCATCTCGACAGGCTCTTCTGCTCGTGAGAGAGGAGTGTGTCTTTCTTCATGTGGATTTAGACTGTACTTTTCTCTGTAGATGTGCTTGCTGGATTGTTCTTGTAGGAAGACTCCATGGCAGGAACTGTGAAGTGGTGTCCAGAAGTAAAGGGATTGTACATATATCGAGGTTCTGCCTGTTTGTTCCAGGAATGACCTGCACAACATTCTATGCAGGTCAATAACCAAGACATTGTGGGATGTACTGATGTTGGAATATTACATTCTGATGTTACTGTGCTTTGGGGGCTACTAGGTAAGTGTGCACATGTGCTGAATGCCTTGGGTGGATGCTAAGTTTCCATTATCTATAATCCCATAATTAGCATATTCAGAGCCTAAGGCAGGGAACACTCTGTTCTCAGTTGTTGAGACCTGATTCTGAGGATCAGCTCTCCTTTAGGGCACTGTCACTGTTAACAGAGGGGCAGGTTGCAGATTGCAGGGGAAGACAGTGATCTGAAAGTATGGAGGCACTTGATGCTTTCTCATGTAGGCCTGAAACAAAGCATGGGTGTTGCCTCCCACCATTTATTTTTAACATAGTAATGAAAGATTTAGCTAAAGTGATGACAAGAAAAAGGAAATATTAGAAAATGGATTGGGAAGGAAGAAATAAAAACTCTGTTTGTTTGCAGTTGACATTTTCACTTATGTAGAGGACCTGCTAGATCCTTTGAGCCGAGAGCAGCCATGTGTACTGTAGGCTGTAAGTTACTGTGTTGTAATTCTCTCACGTAAATTAACACATGCTTCAATTCAGTTCAGTTCAGTCGCTCAGTCATGTCCGACTCTCCGCGACCCCATGAATTACAGCACGCCAGGCCTCCCTGTCCATCACCAACTCCCGGAGTTCACTCAAACTCATGTCCACAGAGTCGGTGATGTCATCCAGCCATCTCATTCTCTGTCGTCTCCTTCTCCTCCTGCCCCCAATCCTTCCCAGCATCAGAGTCTTTTCCAGTGAGTCAACTCGTCACATGAGGTGGCCAAAGTATTGGGAGTTTCAGCTTTAGCATCAGTCCTTCCAATGAACAACCAGGACTGATCTGCTTTAGAATGGACTGGTTGGATCTTGCAGTCCAAGGGACTCTCAAGAGTCTTCTCCAGCACCACAGTTCAAAAGCATCAATTCTTCAGCGTTCAGCTTTCTTCACAGTCCAACTCTCACATCCATACATGACCACTGGAAAGACCACAGCCTTGACTAGATGGACCTTTGTTGGCAAAGTAATGTCTCTGCTTTTTAATATGCTATCTAGGTTGGTCATAACTTTCCTTCCAAGGAGTAAGCGTCTTTTAATTTCATGGCTGCAATCAAAATCCACAGTGATTTTGGAGCCCCCCAAAAACAAAGTCTGACACTGTTTTCACTGTTTCCCCATCTATTTCCCATGAAGTGATGGGACCAGATGCCATGATCTTTGTTTTCTGAATGTTGAGCTTCAAGCCAACATTTTCACTCTCCTCTTTGACTTTCATCAACAGGCTTTTGAGTTCCTCTTCACTTTCTGCCATAAGGGTGGTGTCATCCGCATATCTGAGGTTATTGATATTTCTCCCGGCATTCTTGATTCCAGCTTGTGCTTCTTCCAGCCCAGTGTTCTTCATGATGTACTCTGCATATAAGGTAAATAAGCAGGGTGACAATATACAACCTTGACGTACTCCTTTTCCTATTTGGAACCAGTCTGTTATTCCATGTCCAGTTCTAACTGTTGCTTCCTGACCTGCATACAGGTTTCTCAAGAGGCAGGTGAGGTGGTCTGGTATTCCCATCTCTTTCAGAATTTTCCAGTTTATTGTGATCCACACAGTCAAAGGCTTTGGCATAGTCAGTGAACCAGAAATAGATGTTTTTAGCAAACATCTATTGTATGTTACACACTGCTTTCTTCTCCGTTGGGAGAACTCAGAGAAAAGCCAGTGCCATGCCTAGGATATAACGATAAACTTCAGGAAGTGGTCACTCTCCTGTGTGCTGCCCTCCCAGCTGTGCCCTCTCATCCTAGGACAGTGTTCCCATGATAGGTCACCCAAAGATGGAGGGTAGCCTGAGACATGTCTCAGGTTGCTCTGAGAGGCGGGAAGAAAGAGAACAGCAGTGAAGATTCCAAGAAGCTGGAGTCAAGGCGGAGACTAATGTCTGGTGACGCATCAGGAAATGGTGGCAGTGGTGGTGGTGAAAATCTTGTCATGTCCCCACTGAGATCATCTGCAGCACAGAGTGCTGTGGGCTGCCAGCCCAGCCTCTGTCACCCAGGTTTACCACTGAGCATGTGCTGAAGCCACAGTTCTCTCAAGGTGTGGTTGGCTGTCATCTGAGCACAGTAGAGGGTCTAGTGCCACCCTGTTCTTGTGATGCACTTTCCTCTAATGGGTGACCTTATCCCCGATGGTCTGGACAAATGTTTTCTAGATGGAGCTTGTAGTCTGAGATACTTCTCACCTAATTCTCACTCCTTCCCCTTCCCTTCTACAGGAGTCTGGTTTGAGGCTCTGTCCAGTCCCTGCTGCTCCCTCTCCCCTCCCCTCACGTGCTGATTCCCAGCTGAGGTCTTCTCAGACAACTGGACCTCATGCAAGTGCTGTGTGTGACATTTAGCAAAACTGGCAGGTGTGGATTGAGAACATGTATAATTTTGATGCTCATATAATGTGAAGAAATTGAGCTTGGACTTTTTAGTTGTATATGCAAGTGTGTGCTCAACATATCAAGTTAGGAAGTCACCCAAAAAAAGAAAATCTGAATTACTCCCAGCTGGAAGAAACAGAGGAGGTTGTGTAATATTGTCTTCATCATAAGAAATACATATTTCATCTTTGGCCCTATTTCTGGCACAGAACTCCTACCAACCTTGGAATTTCCTAAGTGATGAGAGTGATACAGTTGTCTTTCATTATGTCAATGAGGTGCCTTTTGGAAGCACCTAAGGAGGGAGGAAACCAACCTTCTCCAGGGAGGTGAGAGGGGCTGGAGGTTGAATGGTGGACTGATGGCCAATGATGTAACCAACCATACCTATTTAATGAAGCCTCCATGAAATCCAGAAGGACCAGACTCTTTGAGCTTCTAGGTTGATGAACATGGAGAGAGTCAAGGAGTGGGATGGGGGGTGGGCTCAGAGAGGACATGGAAACTTTGTGCCCTTTCCCTATAATCAGCCCTATATATCTCTTCCATCTGGCTGTTCCTGTGTTATAGCCTATTATAATAAACTGATAGTCTAGTAAGTAAAATATTTCTCTGAGTTCTCTGGGCCACTCTAGCAAAGTAATCAAGCCTAAGGAGAAGATCATTGGAAGCTCTGACCTATAGCGGATTGGTCAGAAACACTGGTGACAACGTGGATTTGAGATTGGCGTCAGAAGTATGGGCTGTCTTTTAGGACTGAGTACTTACCTGTGGGGCCTGATGTTGTCTCCATCAGAATTGAGTTAGGTGCAGGACACTCAGGCCGGGAATTGCTGGTGTGGGGAAAAATCCATACTGGTGTTAGAATTGGAATCAGAATCATACATTATTATCAAGATCCTCAGTTCAGTTCAGTTGTTCAGTCATGTCCGACTCTTTGTGACCACATGGACTGCAGCACGCCAGGCCACCCTGTCTATCACCACTACCAGAGTTTACTCAGAGTCATGTCCATTGAATTGGTGATGCCATCCAACCATCTGATCCTCTGTTGTCCCCTTCTCCTCCTGCCCTCAATCTTTCCCAGCATCAGGGTCTTTTCAAATGAGTCAGCTCTTCACATCAGGTGGCCAAAGTATTGGAGTTTCAGCTTCAGCTTCAGACCTTCCAATGAATATTCAGGACCGATTTCCTTTAGGATGTACTGATCGGATCTCCTTGTCATCCAAGGGATGCTCAAGATTCCTCTCCAATACCACAGTTAAAAAGCATCAATTCTTTGATGCTCAGCTTTCTTTATAGCCCACTCTCACATACATACACAACTACTGAAAAAACAATAGCCTTGACTAGATGGACTTTTGTTGGCAAAGTAATGTCTCTGCTTTTTAATATGCTGTCTAGGTTAGTCATAGCTTTTCTTCCAAGGAGTAAGCATCTTTTAATTTCATGGCTGCAATCACCATCTGCAGTGATTTTGGAGCCCCCCAAAATAAAGTCTGTCATTGTTTCTCCATCTATTTGCCATGAAGTGATGGGACCGGATGCCATAATCTTAGTTTTCTGAATGTTGAGTTTTAAGCCAACTTTTTCGCTTTCCTCTTTCACTTTCATCAGGAGGCGTTTTAGTTCCTCTCCGCTTTCTACCATAAGGGTGTCATCTGCATATCTGAGGTTATTGATATTTCTCCTGGAAATTTTGATTCCCACTTGTGCTTCCTCCAGTCCAGCGTTTCTCATGATGTACTCTGCATATAAGTTAAATAAGCAGGGTGACAATATACAGCTTTGATGTACTCCTTTTCCTATTTGGAACCAGTCTGTTGTTCCATTTCCATTTCTAACTGTTGTTTCCTGACCTGCATGCAGATTTCTCAAGAGGCAGGTCAGGTGGTCTGGTATTCCCATGTCTTTAAGAATTTTCCATAGTTTGTGGTGAACCACACAGTCAAAGGGTATTCCTGTGGTTGAGACAATGGCCAGGGTAGGGAGAAGAAAGCATATTTTGATGCCAAAAGCCTGGAAAGAAGGGTTGCTGTCAGAGAGCAGATAGAGCCCGACTGTGAACATAAGGAAGTGCAGCAAAATAGGTTCAAGGTGTGATGCCACAAAATATAGCCCAGAGCAAGAAAATGAAAATGGAGATGAAAATCCATGACATAGACACAAACATACAGGTTCCAGCAAAAATGCAGGAATTAAAAGGAAACATTATGGTTTGGGCATGTATAGTGTAAGCCTAAAAACTGCTTCAATGCATGAATACAGACAATGAGACTGAAGAATTTAATGATAACTCATTTGAGGCAGGGTTTCCACAGATGATATAGATCAAACAAGACAAAGGCTGGGATTAAGTCCAATATGAAGAAAAGGAAGAGTATAAAGTGTTGCTGTTGGAAGTAATCTCTGGCACATACTGCTCTGAACTATTTCTGCTCATCAGTGAAGGAGAAGAAAGTGAAGGAATTACCATTGGCATTAGAAATCTTGCATTAGATGAACACATCAGGAAGGTTACTCTATCAAGTCTTTACACACTTGCTGATATCAAACAAACATGAAATCATTTAAAATATTAGAAGTAGCAAATGCAAATTTTAGCTATAAATGAGTTATTCTGTACAAAAATAATAGTGTTTAGCTAGATTTTGCTTTTTAAATAGTTTCCCCCAGTAGTGGAGATAGATTTACATAATCTATTAACATTTTTTCCCCAAGTTCTACCATATATTTTGAATGCTAGGTATTTAGAATCAAGCAGACAGCATTTGATTTTCAAAGTGTTGCTAATTCACCCTTACCAAGATTTAATTCAGGCAATGTGAAAATCAGATGAAAAAAAGTAATCATTTAAGCAGAGAGTAGAAAGGAAAATGAGCTTTGCAGGTGGCTTAGTGGTAAAGAGCATGCCTGCCAATGTAGGAGACACAGTTTCAATCCCTGGGTGGGGAAGATTCCCTGGAGGAGGAAATGGCAACCCACTCTAGTATTCTTGCCTGGGAAAATCCACGGACAGAAAAGCCTGGTGGGCTACAGTCCATGGGGTCACAAGCAGTCAGACATGACTTAGTGACTAAACAGTGACAATAATAACAGAAAATAAAATGTCAACTATACTTGCATTTCATTGGTTTAACTCAATATAGTTGTTTAAAACAAACCAACAGACAAGACCAATTGCTTATTCTCCCATTTCTATTTTCTAGGGAGTAGAATGGGACACTCTATCTTTTTTTCAAGTCACTCATGGGTCCAGTTGTTTTACAACTGCTGTTTGTTTCCTTTCATGTAAAAGTGAAATACCACTAATCCATAATTCACAAGTTGTAGTAAAGAAAAATGAGGTATTGTGTTTGACACAATGGACAGATTCCTGGCATCCAGTGGGGATGCAATGTATGGTGGTTCTTAACTCATGGGGAGTGAAACATCATTGGTATCTTTAATAAGTGTTAGTTGAAAATGGTGAATAGGAAAAACATAAGGTTTTCCAAAATATAAAAGCATAAGGATAAGAAATCTAAATCAACATTAAAAACGTAGGGCAAAGGCACATATAATCTAATAAATCATAAGACCTGCAAGAAGGATGCATGTTTGGGGAAGAAAAATGGAGAGTTTCCTAAATATATGTGAATCAGGAAGACAAGGAAGGAAGATTATAAGCCCCCGGAGAGAGACTGAAACGAATTCAATGATGGAAGAAGCGAATGCAGCGCAAAAACTGAATGACTGATTTGTTTTAGTACTCACTGGGGAAAACCCGCAGTTCTCCTGGAAAGTGAAAAGTTCCAGCGGGGAGACAGCAAAACTCCCAAAACCAAAGACCTGGAAAATCATTTACATAGGTAGCGTCTCGTCAGAATGAGCCTACGGTGCCTGCAGATTGCTTGATTGGGGAATTTTGTCAAAATGATTTCAGGTGTGAAAGTCCCCACAGATTTATAATTTAGGGATGAGACTCAGTGGGTATCTGCACATTAAAACTATGTAGAATAATATTTTGTGCTCATAGATACGTGTTGCAGCATTATTTATAATAGAAAAGAATGGAGATTTCTGTAAAAATACAAAAAGAAGAGAATTGTTAAATGTTATAAAAGTTATAATAAGGTATTTTATCAACAAAATAATGCTTATAAAAGTAAAAATGTCATAAAATGGTTATAATGTCTTAAGGTTAATTTGTGTTTTTATCGGCCAGTATGATTTAACTGTAGTGGCCTGCAAGATTTTCACTCTTGAAATTACATTTTATATCACACTCTAACAAACATATACACATATAAGATATATACATATATAAAGGTGAAGCAAAAGTTTTGCCAAAACATCTGCTCTGAGAGTTAATTTTTTTTGAGACCTTTAAAAAAAAAAAAAGTTTTAGGTTTACAACACATTGACAGAAAGCTATAGAAATTCCCCATAGACTCCTTCCCCTCACATGCATGGCCATTATCAACAGAGTGGGAACTTTTTTAAAAAAAACAAAAACAAGGATGAACTACATTGACACACCATAATCACCAAGGTCCCCAGTTCATCTTAGATTTCACTTTAATAAAGTGAGTAGTGCTGCAGCTTCTATAGATTTGGACAAAACTATAATGATGTGTATCCCTCATTATAATGCTATTCAAAGTATTTTCACTGCTCATGGAAATAGCTTCTGTACTTTCTGTATTCATCTCCCCACAAACTCCTGGCAATCACTGATCTTTTTATTGTCTCCATTACCGAGCCCTGTCCCACTGTTCTGCCCAGCAGCCATGTGAAGGGGCGGGGGACACATGATGGATGTTTGTAGGAAGGCCACACCTTTTGTGCCCTTTGTTACAATGAATACAGATTCGTGTCTGGTGTGTTCTAAGCAGACAAGCCATTTCTTCAGGGCCTTGCTCTGAGCACAACCCAAATAATATTAATGTAATATTAACTGAATGAAAATTCCATATACAGAACAATTAAAATTTGTGAAAGATAGTAACCAAAGGAAAAAAAACCCGAGGCAATCCATAATAAAATGTTAAAAATAACTATCTCTGATGGGGGTATCAAGGCTATAGATTATTTTTATGTTCTTTTACTTTTATGGATTTTCTAAAATTGGTAGGTACTTTTTATATGCAGACAAACATTAAATGTGCATCTGTATTTTATAAGTACTATGAAAAGTTTAAAAAATCATGTAGCTCTAGAAGACATGTAAATAAAAGCAGCATTTCTTTGCTCCACCTTTTTTGCTTTCCCAAGTCATCCACTTTCAAACTTTTAAATGTTTCTTCTGTTATTTACCTCCATATAATAAATAACCATCTTTAGTTTTTAAGGGGTTATTTGTTGAATTATCCATATAGAAAATAGATTTGCTACCCCACACAAATATTTTGCCAAATATTTGCCTCTTATTTAGATTAAATAAGTCATTTATTTATTTTTTGTGAGCATTTTGTGTTTATCCAGAGTGGAGTTGTTGTATAGTGTCATATACTATTTCATTCTCTTCCTTGTACAAGTTTATTTTTTCCTTGCAGGCCAACCATTGATCTCTTTTGTTGTTTTCTTAGGAGCCTATTCCAAAACTGTCAGAGATGTAAAGACCTTCTCAATATAATTGAATAAATCAAGTAAGGTCTGAGTTTAAGTTCCTTGGAAATAGAGCTGGTAGAGGGGTGTGGATGCATGGGTTTTACTGAGTCAGCACACACAGGAGAAGAGTGGGGGAAGCACTGGTCTGGGACAGGAAGTAAGCAGGGCGTTTTCTCTCATGGGGTTTTTCCTTTTGTTTGCTTCCAAGGGCAGAGTTACCTCTGAGCACTGTGGGCAGCCCAGGTGGCTCAGTGGGTAAAGAATCCACCTGCAATTCAGGAGACACAGAAGATGTGTGTTCAATCCCTGGGTCGGGAAGATCCCCTGGAAGAGGAAACGGCAACCCACTCCAGTATTCTTGCCTGAGAAATCCCACGGACAGAACTGGACACAACTGAAGTGACTGAGCTTGCACTGTGGGCAGTGGGGTGGAGCTTCTAATCTCCAGGACCCGATGGCTCCCTCTTGGAGCAGGACAGAAGAAGGGATGGATGGGCGTCCTCAGCCTCCACCAGCTGGAGGATGGGTGCACTGGCCCAGTGAAGTGGGCTGGGGCAGGTCCAGGGCATCCAGTGTAGGGAACCTCTCAGCGTCTCCCTCCCTCCCTCCCTTCCTTCCCACCCCCCACACCCGGCCCCATCCTTCTCTTCCTCCTCTTTCCCTCCCATCCCTCCCCTCCTGTTCCCCGTCCTTCCCTCCTTCTGTCTGTCTTGGGGCCCTTGTTCCTGGGTGCCCAGATGAAAGGATCTGCAGGTTTCCTCTTGAAGCAGCCATATTCTCTAGAGAATAACCCCATTTCTTGCCTGAGGCATAGATTCCTTTTTCCCATATTCTTGGACCCTACAAGGGGGATAGTCTAATGGACTGTATATTGCGGCACAGGAGCTCTCACCTGTTCCATGTTTGTTCTGTTCTTCTGCAACTGTGTGTGACTTAAGCCCAGTCCTCTGCCAGGTGGGCAAGGGGACTATGAAGGGATAGAAAATCTGGGATCAAATTTCTTCTTAGGTAGACTTCCAACCAGCGTTTCTGCTTTTAGTCTCTCCTCTGTATCTCTGCCTTGGAAAGTAACTGCCCAAGCTGAACCATTCCAGGTTCTGTGATAAAAAAGCTTTATCTTTCTCCCTCTTCCTCCGGATGGTTGTCTTAGCTTTTCCTTTCCCCACTGTGCTCAGTAAGCTGAAATGTGTCCTGCTTTCCAGCTGTAAACCTTCCCTTGACACCATACCTGCTGTCTTTAGGGTTCATTCCTGTTCTTCCTCATTACTCTCATTATAGTCAATTTTAGGGGACAAATTTATATTCAATCACCATGCTAAAATAAGACACTGACATTTGTAAGAAAATCAACTCTTAATGTGCTTGGTTTTCCACCTATGTTGACAGAAATTGTAAAACCAAGTAGCAGATATATTTTAACTGTATTATGAACCTCTGCAGATAATTAAGCAAAGTGGAAACAAAATGCAGCAAAATGAAAATGGTAACATGCTTGTCTTTATTCATGTTTGTGGACTCTTCTCTGCTAGACACTTGAATTTGGGGAAATAGGAGGAAATAGCTATCACTGGCAGAAAAGGATTGTTTGAAAAACAAAAAGTGAAAGTGTTAGTCACTCAGTTGTGTCTGACTCTTGACCCCATGGACTGTAGCCTACACGGCTCCTCTGTCCATGGGATTCTCCAGGCAAGAACACTGGAGTAGGTTGCCATTTCCTCCTCCAGGGGATACCCCTGACCCAGGGATTGAACCCGCGTCTCCGGCATTGCAGGCAGATTCTTCACCGTCTGAGCCACTATGGGATGCTTTATATTTGTGTGTAAAAGGTACACTGTTTCTTTGTGAAATCTGTCAACCTTGTGTCTCTGAAGCAGTGTTCTTTGTTTGAGTCCAGGGTGAGATTTTGGATTCTGAAAACTCAGTATGTAGGATTTTGTAACATGTAATATGTGGAGGTGCACTGTTCCTGTCTCTAGTCCATGTATAAGTAAGTTTTCAGTCTTTTATTCCAAGAATAAAAACTTCTGGGCTGCACATTCACTTGTAAGATATGCCCATAATAAAAAGAAAGTTCTGCCTCTCTGGAGAATCACTCAGCCAAGGAAGTTCCATTTTTATGAGGAAGCAAATCCCTTGAGAGAAAGCTTGATGGGACTGGAATCTAAAAACAAAATTCCTGCTAGAGTACTGACATGGGCAGAGCCCAGTAGTCTCAAATTATTATAAATTGATACTGATAGAAACTAAATCTGTTGCTAATTTGCTCAAGTAATAATTACAGTATTGATTTATAGACTACTTCACATTTCTCACAATATTATCTGAAAATTGCTAATTTTATTTTTACTAGAATACTGAGAATGTTAACACATAGCATCCTGCATATACAACGGATAAAGCAATTGTGGAGTGAACTGCCAAATATACAGTATCTATCTTAGCAGCAGACCAGAGGATAAAACTGACATCCATGAACTGAGCCCTGAATTCTCTTAGCTTTAGAATTTGGGCTTTCTTTTAATATGCTCTGCACTCGTAGATACCTTATATGCTTTGTTCTACAATTGTCTTATGAGGTATTTTTAAAAAATATTTTTGTTGCTTTAAATACTGCAAAAGTCCTTTCAAGCCGACAGAGAATCAACTGTGTCATTCATTAAATCTATACTTTCTTCCAGTTGGTAGTTTTCAGCAGCTAACCTCCTATTTACTATTTATGTTTCCATAAAGTCTGAATTTTAGACTTCTTGACGCCCTTTTTTGATTATTTTTGAGATATGTGTATCTACCACTGTGGCATTCATTCCTAGTTTTGTGCTCCTGCTCTTCTGTTATTGCCATCATCCTCATCATTGCTATTATTTTGCCCCTTAACACCTTCAAGCCTTTCTGGACTGAAATAATTTTTATAAGTAGTTCCAAGGGAAGAAGAAAAACTCATGTTGACAAGTTTTGCGAGATGGGGTAGCTGTTGGAGGGACCAGGTCAAACGAGACTTCTGACTGAGCACACGAAGCTCTCTTACTTAGTCCAGGGAGTGTCTCCCTTAATCAGAAGCCCCACAGGTATTCTTTTTTATTTTGGCTGCACAGCACTGCATGTAGGATTTCAGTTCCTTGAAAAGGGGTCAAATCTATGTCTCCTGAAGTGGAAGCATCCTATCTAACCACTGGATCACCCTCCACAGTTAATCTTGTCACATTCAGAGACACCTTGCAGCTTATAGTCTCTGAGAGATACAGAAAATCAGCATCAAGGTTCTGACATGGCCATTGAATAAGCTGTGGGGCCACTTGGCTTGCAAATTCCAGAGATAGATTTTCCAGTACGTGTAGCACCAAAATTACTCCATATATATTCAGTTCAGTTCAGTTCAGTTCAGTCGCTCAGTTGTGTCTGACTCTTTGCAACCTCATGAATCACAACACGCCAGACCTCCCTGTCCATCACCAACTCCCGGAGCCCAACCAAACTCATGTCCATCAAGTCTGTGATGCCATCCAGCCATCTCATTCCTTGTCGCCCCCTTCTCCTCCTGCCCCCAATCCCTCCCAGCATCAGGGTCTTTTCCAATGAGTCAGCTCTTTGCTTGAGGTGGCCAAAGTATTGGAGTTTCAGCTTTAGCATCAGTCCTTCCAATGAATACCCAGGATTGATCTCCTTTAGAATGGACTGGTTGGATCTCCTTGCAGTCCAAGGGACTCTAAAGAGTCTTCTCCAGCACCACAGTTCAAAAGCATCAATTCTTCGGCGATCAGCTTTCTTTGTAGTCCAACTCTCATATCCATACATGACCACTGGAGAAACTATAGCCTTGACTAGATGGACCTTTGTTGGCAAAGTAATGTCTCTGCTTTCTAATGTGCTGTCTAGGTTGGTCATAAATTTCCTTCCAAGGAGTATAAGTGTCTTTTAATTTCATGGCTTCAATCACCATCTTCAGTGATTCTGGAGCCCAGAAAAATAAAGTCTGACACTGTTTAGACTGTTTCCCCATCTATTTGCCACAAAGTGATGGGACTAGATGGCATAATCTTAGTTTTCTGAATGTTGAGCTTCAAGCCAACTTGTTCACTCTCCTCTTTCACTTTCATCAAGAGGCTTTTTAGTTCCTCTTCACATTCTGCCATAAGGGTGGTGTCATCATATCTGAGGTTATTGATGTTTCTCCCGGCAATCTTGATTCCAGCTTGTGCTTCTTTCAGCCAAGCATTTCTCATGATGTACTCTGCATATAAGTTAAATAAGTGGGGTGACAATCTACAGCCTTGACATACTCCTTTCCCTATTTGGAACTAGTCTGTTGTTCTATGTCCAGTTCTAACTGTCGCTTCCTGACCTGAATACAAGTTTCTCAAGAGGTAGGTCAAGGGGTCTGATATTCCCATCTGTTGAAGAATTTTCCACAGTTTATTGTGATCCACACAGTCAAAGGCTTTGGCATAGTCAATAAAGCAGAAATAGATGTTTTTCTGGAACTCTCTTGCTTTTTTCATGATCCAGCGGATGTTGGCGATTTGATCTCTGGTGCCTCTGCCTTTTCTAAAATCAACTTGAACATCTGGAAGTTCACGGTTCATGTATTGCTGAAGCCTGGCTTGGAGAATTTTGAGCATGACTTTACTAGCGTGTGAGATGAGTGCAATTGTGCGGTAGTTTGAGCTTTCTTTGGCATTGCCTTTCTTTGGGATTGGAATGAAGACTGACCTCTTCCAGTCCTGTGGCCACTGCTGAGTTTTCCAAATTTGCTGGCATATTGAGTGCAGCACTTTCACAGCATCATCTTTCAAGATTTGAAATAGCTCAACTGGAATTCCATCACCTCCACTAGCTTTGTTCGTAGTGATGCTTTCTAAGGCACACTTGACTTCACATTCCACGATGTCTGGTGGTGAGTGATCACACCATTGTGATTATCTGGGTTGTGAAGCTCTTTTTTGTACAGTTCTGTGTATACTCGCCACCTCTTCTTAATATCTTCTGCTTCTGTTAGGTCCATATCATTTCTATCCTTTATCAAGCCCATCTTTGCATAAAATGTTCCCTTGGTATCTCTAATTTTCTTGAAGAGATCTCTTTTTTTTCCTATTCTGTTGTTTTCCTCTATTTTTTTGCATTGATCGCTGAGAAAGGCTTTCTTATCTCTCCTTGCTATTCTTTGAAACTCTGCATTCACATGCTTATATCTTTCCTTTTCTCCTTTGCTTTTCACTTCTCTTCTTTTCTCAGCTATTGGTAAGGCCATTTTGCTTTTTGCATTTCTTTTCCATGGGGATGGTCTTGATCCCTGTCTCCTGTAAAATGTCACGAACTTCTGTCCATAGTTCATCAGGCACTCTGTCTGTTAGATCTAGTTCCTTAAATGTTTTTCACACTTCCACTGTATAATCATAAGGGATTTGTTTTAGCTCATACCTGAATGGTCTAGTGTTTTTCCCTACTTTCTTCAATTTAAGTCTTAATTTGGCAATATGGAGTTCATGATCTGATCCACAGTCAGCTCCCGGTCTTGTTTTTGCTGACTGTATAGAGCTTCTCCATCTTTGGCTGCAAAGAATATAATCAATCTGATTTCAGTGTTGACCATCTGGTGATGTACATATTACCAAATAGGTCATGGTATAATTTCCAGCCACACAAAGAAATCATTCCATTCTGAAATAATGTCCCCTGTGGTGCTGAAAAATAAATAGGCTTTTAAATGAAGGAGAGAATGAAATCATCTTAAAATACAGTATTTTCAGTGCTGAGAACAGTTGCAAAATGGCATTGAGAAATTAATGCTGCTGTCCACTGTGAATGATGGCATCCAGGGTGGAAGGGTTCAGCAACTTGATTCTTAGAGAGTCTGTCCTCATCTCACCTGACACCTGACATGCAGTCATTCTATAAAAGCCTCAGTTGAAATGAGGGTAAAGCTAGCAAGATTTTATCTGTCTGTTGGTCAGTGCGTTCCTTAGGATCAATGGAGAAAGCAGGTTGTTGACTACCAAATTGTTCCAGGATATTGAGAAATGAGTAAACTTACTGACAAGTGATGAGGATTTTCAAGGAACTCTACAGTCATGTCATTTGGTTGAAAGACAATAAGGAAGGGAAAATAGTGTATATAGGTGAGGTGGGGCAGCTCCCACATCTGACATCTGATGCAGTTTGGATCAGTTGACCCTTTGTTTTGACCTAGGTTGATAGAGTTGTCCTTTAGTCGCTGAGTCCTGTCTGACTCTTTGCCACCACATGGACTATAACCTGCCAGGCTCTTCTGTCCATGGGATTTCCTGGGCAAGAATATTGGAGGGGGTTGCTATTTCCTTACCCAGGGGATCTTCCTGACCTAAGGATCGAACCCACGTCTCCTGCATTGTCAGGTGAATTCTTTGCCACTGAGCCACCAGGGAAGCCCCAGGTTGATAGAGTGGGAATCAAAAATAAAATAGAATGTATTTCTATTTTTTATATTATGCTCAGTCTACATTAACCTTGAGGTTGATGTTTATTATGAGCCAAAACAAACTGTAAGGATTAAAATAATTATATATTCTATGTATTTATTTTTAAATATGTATTTTATATTGGCGTATAGCTTATTTACAATTTTAACTTCGGGTATACAACACAGTGAATCAGTTATATGTACACATATATCTATCCTTTTTCAAATTCTTATCCCATTTAGGTTATTACAGAATATTGAATAGAGTTACCTGTGTTAAACAGTAGGTTCTAATTGGTTATTTATTTTAAATATAGTAGTATGTGTGTGTCAATTTTAGACTCCCAATTTATCCCTTCCCTCATCTTTCCCCTTTGGTAAACAGACCTAGAAATTATGTCTTTTTAAAATCTCAGGATATTTTCCATGTTCTAAGTAAAGTAGATGCTTACTAAATACTTGTGTTTTTTAAGAATTAAAATTTTATTATTTCCTTGAGGGAATAAATGCTTTAATGAGATAATTTAGAATGTAAAAGTATATGTTCATTTTAATTTTGTTCTATTGTTTGTATTGGTTTACAATGAATATTTGAAATTAACCTTGCACTAATTTGAATATTGCCCCATTATTTTATATTGCTTTGAAAGTGAGTCATTCATGATATAAGAAGCATTTACCCCTTCTGTTTCTTAGTTTCCTCAGGTGTAAAATGAGAATATTTGAGGACATGGTAGCTAAGACATTTTCTAGACTATTTTGCATTCTATGTCCATGCTAGTCCTAACGCATATGAAACTCCTTCATTTCATAAATATTCTCCTCTCTCAGAATGGAATGGCACTCCATTTATACATTCCTTGTCCCTGTACATTAGATATTTATAAGCTGGTAGCCTCTGTGATGTGCACGTGTTATTAAGGCAATGATTTTGTTCTCAGATACACTAATACCACAGTGGCTTCTCTATTTAGCACATGGGTCCCTCACGATTAGGGTGAAGTGAATTTCTCCATCTGTCAGTGGTTTATTTAGGTCTCAGGATAGATGTTCCATTTTTACAATTTACTTATCCCTCCATTTCATGTGTACAATTTACACCTTAGTGCAAGGACTCGGATGATACTCTGCATTTTTCTGTTGATGTTTATGCTGGTTCGGCCCATTATGCATGATAGACTTCTAAGAGCACTCACTTAACTCCTGCAGAATTGCTTGTATCTGTTTCTTGAAATGTGAAAACCTGTTTACGCAAGGGATGTGATACTTTTCTTCATGTTTTTGCTGTTCTCCTCCCAACACACAAGGTAATTTGTCTTTGCCACAGTAATTCTGTTTCTCATTTTTTATCATTGGCTAAATTCTCAAAAAAGAGGTCTTGGTGGAATTGAGAAGCAGTGGTTTATGTTGTTTGTTCCTTGACATTCTCTCCTTCTCATGCATTGTTTAGCACAGACGCTTGTTAGAATAAATTTATGTGTGAGTTTTCTCTGTGAACATTGTTTAACCAAGTCAGATATCTATTCTCTGAGAGCACACGAAATACAATAGGATTGTTTTAAATGCTGGAGCTGGAAAAGTGGGCAGTAATTGTACATTAACCAGCTAATAACAGGTTTAATTTTATTTAATGAACTTAAATATGTACTAATTGAAGGATGGCCTTTTTAAAAAATCATTTTTTAAGATTGAAGTACATAGTTAATTTACAATGTTGTGTTACCTTCAGGTGTACAGCAAAGTGATTCAGTTATGTGTATATATATATATATATATATATATACACATATTCAGTTTACATATATATTCAATTTATACAAAAATATGTTCTTTTTCAGATTCTTTTCCCTAATAGGTTATTGAAAGACAATGAATATAGTTCTTTGTGCTATATAGTAGGTCCTGATTTATCTGTTTTATGCGTCAGTTCAGTTCAGTTCAGTCGCTCAGTCGTGTCCGATTCTCTGCAACCCCACGAATTATAGCACGCCAGGCCGCCCTGTCCATCACCAACACCTGGAGTTCACTCAAACTCATGTCCACAGAGTCGGTGATGCCATCCAGCCATCTCATTCTCTGTCTTCCCCTTCTCCTCCTGCCCCCAACTTTTCCCAGCATCAGAGTCTTTTCCAGTGAGTCAACTCGTCGCAAGAGGTAGCCAAAGTATTGCAGTTTCAGCTTCAGCATCAGTCCTTCCAATGAACACCCAGGAAAGATCTCCTTTAGAATGGACTGGTTGGATCTCCTTGCAGTCCAAGGGACTCTCAAGAGTCTTCTCCAACACCACAGTTCAAAAGCATCGATTCTTCGGCGATCAGCCTTCTTCACAGTCCAACTCTCACATCCATACATGACCACGGGAAAAACCATAGCCTTGACTGGACGGACCTTGGTTGGCAAAGTAATGTCTCTGCTTTTTAATATACTATCAAGGTTGGTCATAACTTTCCTTCAAAGGAGTAAGCGTCTTTTAATTTCATGGCAGCAATCAGCATCTGCAGTGATTTTGGAGCCCCAAAAAATAAAGTCTGACACTGTTTCCACTGTTTTTCCATCTATTTCCCATGAAGTGATGGGACCAGATGCCATGATCTTTGTTTTCTGAATGTTGAGCTTCAAGCCAACCTTTTCACTCTCCTCTTTCACTTTCCTCAAGAGGCTTTTGAGTTCCTCTTCACTTTCTGCCATAAGGGTAGTGTCATCTGCATATCTGAGGTTATTGATATTTCTCCCAGCAATCTTGATTCCAGCTTGTTCTTCTTCCAGCCCAGCGTTCCTCATGATGTACTCTGCATATAAGTTAAATAAGCAAGGTGACAATATACAGCCTTGGCATACTCCTTTTCCTATTTGGAACCAGTCTGTTGTTCCATGTACAGTTCTGACTGTTGCTTCCTGACCTGCATACAGGTTTCTCAAGAGGCAGGTCTGGTGGTCTGGTATTCCCATCTCTTTCAGAATTTTCCACAGTTTATTGTGATCCACACAGTCAAAGGCTTTGGCATAATCAATGAAGCAGAAATAGATGTTTTTCTGGAACTCTCTTGCTTTCTCCATGATCCAGCGGATGTTGGCAATTTGATCTCTGGTGCCTCTGCCTTTTCTAAAACCTGCTTGAACATCTGGGAGTTCACGGTTCACATATTGCTGAAGCTTGGCTTGGAGAATTTTGAGCATGACTTTACTAGCGTGTGAGATGAGTGCAATTGTGCGGTAGGTTGAGCATTCTTTGGCATTCCCTTTCTTTGGGATTAGAATGAAGACTGACCTCTTCCAGTCCTGTGGCCACTGCTGAGTTTTCCAAATTTGCTGACATATTGAGCGCAGCACTTTTACAGCATCATCTTTCAAGATTTGAAATAGCTCAACTGGAATTCCATCACCTCCACTAGCTTTGTTCGTAGTGATGCTTTCTAAGGCCCACTTGACTTCACATTCCAAGATGTCTGGCTCTAGGTCAATGATCACGTTATCGTGACTATCTTGGTCGTGAAGATCTTTTTTGTACAGTTCTTCTGGGTATTCTTGCCACCTCTTCTTAATATCTTCTGCTTCTGTTAGGTACATACCATTGCTGTCCTTTATGGAGCCCATCTTTGCATGAAATGTTCCCTTGGAATCTCTAATTTTCTTGAAGAGATCTCTTGTTTTATGCATAGTAATCTGTATAAAACTACATACTGTGTATATTAACCCCAAACTCCTACGTTAAAGATGGCCTTTTTGATTTGTATAGTTTGTGATATAATGCCTAGAAAGAACAGAAGACATAATGGAAACAATTTTTAAAAAGCTGATGAAGTTAGTACAAAAAATTTTTTTTAATTTATTTATTTTAATTGGAGGCTAATTACTTTACATTATTGTATTGGTTTTCCCATACATTGACATGAATCTGCCCCAGGTGTACATGTGTTCCCCATCTTGATATCCCCTCCCACATCCCTCCCCATCCCATCCCTCTGGTTCATCCCAGTACACCAGCCCCGAGCATCCTGTATCATGCATTTAATTGTTGTGGGCCTTTGATCCCTTTTCTGGACCCTGTCCACACGTTCTGTGTGAAACGCATCAACTCAGTCAACTCAGTGAAATAGCAGGTCATATTCTTAAGCCCATTTTGCATTGTGTTCCCTCTTTGGATATTCTTATAGTTCTAATAATTGTATTTTCTGAATCCTGGATAATTTGATGACAAGGGACAAAAACTAACTCATTTTCTAGAAAAACATCATGGAACCAGAGGAAAATCTCGTGTAAATTAACCACAAAAAGTTAGGTAGACTTGAAGAGGACTGTAGCATCACTGGGTTTCAGTTCTGTCTTTCAAGGATTTCTTGTTTTGCTTCTCCATCTGTCTGTTTCATCTCTGTCCCCCTCTGTGGTCTGAGTTTTGCAGGCGGTTTGTCACTAGTTTATCAGGTTTGCTCCACTATGCAGTGTTGTTCTCAGAGCAAGGCCAGAGGAGGCCCTCCCCAGGGTCTTCTCCAGTTTAACCCCCTTTAAGCTAGGTTTTGAGAATAAGAGGGTCTCTAATACTCTGATCTCCTAGCCTCCAGCATCCTACCAGGGCCTATGAAATCCTCTTACTCCTCAGGCACACTCATCTGCATGCCATCCATGCGGCAGGCACCAACACCCTTGGGCCGTGGCATTGGGTGTGGACAGAGCTCTGCAAGGAATAGAAGGACCTTGGATATGTGAGGTCCTGGCTTTATGGATGAAGCTCATTGTGGAAAGAGAAGGGAGGTAGGCCACGATCCAGAGCCACTGGCTAGTTCTCCTTGTGCCTATACATCCTTGCTGAACATGTTGAGGATTCTGAGAATTCTGTATGTAATTCTGTCATCGTAATGATGTATTTGTCAACATAGGAGGCTAGCACGTATTCTTCTCAACAGTGTGTTGGTGTAAGTGTTAGTTGTGTCCGATTCTTTGCAACCTCCTGGACTGTAGCTCACCAGGCTCCTCTGTCGATGGGATTCTCCAGGCAAGAATACTGGAGTGGATTGCAATTTCCTTCTCCAGAGGATCTTCCCAACCCAGGGATTGAACCTGGGTCTCCTGCATTGCAGGCAGATTCTTTACTATTTGAGCTACAGGGAAGTCCCAACAATGTGTTAGCTTAATTGTATTACATTTAAGTAGTTAGATCTGTGATGTATGAAATTCCATTTGCACTTTTAGCTTGGATCCCACAAATACTGAAGTGGCAACATATCCATATGAATATCTACAAAGATTCCCCAATAACTGACTTGATCTTTCTGTCACATTTCAAATTCTCTTGGGATAGAAATCAATTTTGCTAACTTGAGTGATGCGTTTATGCTTGGTGGTTCCACAGGTACGTCCACCTCAAGTTGTTTAAAGTTAAATGTATTACCTTTCACTCCTAATAGGGTCTATTCTCACAGGACGTTCCTACTGAGAGCACTCTGAACCAGACACTTTGGTGGTCAAGGAACAGTACGATGAGCAGAACTGTACCTGGTCCTTGTTTGGATGCAGTGGAAGAGATAGGGTCCATGTTTGAGTGGGGAAGCCCCATCAAGGACTTTGTCACCAATTTCCAGATCTTCAGTTTATTTATTATTTAACATCCTTACCTTACACATAGCCCATCAGGTATCAAGTCTGGTTTGTTGCAGCCAGGTGGAGCAGAGATCAGAACCTGCCCCATGACTCAACGGTGCGGCAAACCCCTCCCTCCTGATTGTGCTAGTGAGCATTCCAAATGCACATTCTTGGGGCTGGACTTGCTCTCAACTCAGCTTTGCTGCCTGCCCCTGCGTCTGTCTCCATAGAAACAAAGCAAGGAGTTTCTGATCAACAGCAGAGCCTTAACTTTACTCCGTCTTTATGGTGCACTGATCAAATTCCCCAGGATAGCTATTTCTTAATGATCTCATGTGACTTCTGCCAATAAAAGTGCTGGCTGAAAGGAGCCATTTTGGCTTCCTGCCATGGATAGCAGGAGGGTCCCCTGACTCCCCACTTACCAAATTATATGTTCTGTCTTTTAATTATGTGCTTGCCCCCGATTCAGGTCTTTCTCACCCACTGAGCTGGATGCAGCAGCACTGGTTCATCTTTACTTCTTAATTACTTTTCTATTTGTCAACTTTACTTATCCCTTCTGTCATTGACTTAATTCCATCTTAGTTACCTTCGCGCACCTGGAAAACTTGAGCTTTTGTCTGGTGTTACTGCCTTCAGTCTTATTTTTCTCTATTATATTAAAATTTTTTGCCACCTTTGTTACTGGATTGTTAATTCATCAATCCTTGCATGCTGGCTCCTGTTTCCTCACTGAATTCACTCATAAATGCATTTTCAAGAAAAATACTAAATTCTTATGGAATAGTTTAATTTTCCATGGGAGAGAAGACCTTCTGTGAAGAGTTTTGAACTTACTTTCTTCCTGTCTCTCCATTTAGAATAAGAAGTGTCAACAACCAGCCTCTTCCTTCTGTTTCTTTGCTCCAGATATTTTCTCTGCCTACCACACTCTTTATCAAGAAAATTCAGTTCAGTTCAGTTCAGTTCAGTTACTCAGTCGTATCCGACTCTTGCGACCCCGTGAATCACAGCACGCCAGGCCTCCCTGTCCATCACCAACGCCCGGAGTTCACTCAAACTCATGTCCATCGAGTCGGTGATGCCATCCAGCCATCTCATTCTCTGTCGTCCCCTTCTCCTCCTGCCCCAATCCCTCCCAGCATCAGACTCTTTTCCAGTGAGTCAACTCGTCGCATGAGGTGGCCAAAGTATTGGAGTTTCAGCTTTAGCATCAGTCCGTCCAATGAACTCCCAGGATTGATCTCCTTTAGAATGGACTGGTTGGATCTCCTTGCAGTCCAAGGGACTCTCAAGAGTCTTCTCCAGCACCACAGTTCGAAAGCATTAATTCTTCAGTGATCAGCTTCCTTCACAGTCCAACTCTCACATCCATACTTGACCACGGGAAAAACCATAGCCTTGACTAGGCGGACCTTTGTTGGAAAAATAATGTCTCTGCTTTTTAATATACTATCTAGGTTGGTCATAACTTTCCTTCCAAGGAGCAAGCGTCTTTTAATTTCATGGCTGCAATCAGCATCCACAGTGATTTTGGAGCCCCCCCAAAAAATAAAGTCTGACACTGTCTCCACTGTTTTTCTATCTATTTCCCATGAAGAGATGGGACCCGATGACATGATCTTTGTTTTCTGAATGTTGAGCTTCAAGCCAACCTTTCACTCTCCTCTTTCACTTTCATCAAGAGGCTTTTGAGATCCTCTTCACTTTCTGCCATAAGGGTGGTGTCATCTGCATATCTGAGGTTATTGATATTTCTCCCAGCAATCTTGATTCCAGCTTGTGCTTCATCCAGCCCAGCATTCCTCATGATGTACTCTGCATATAAGTTAAAAAAGCAAGGTGACAGTATACAACCTTGACGTACTCTTTCCTTATTTGGAACCAGTCTGTTGTTCCATGTCCAGTTCTAACTGTTGCTTCCTGACCTGCATACAGGTTTCTCAAGAGGCAGGTCAGGTGGTCTGGCATTCCCATCTCTTTCAAATGTTCCACAGTTTATTGTGATCGACACAGTCAAAGGCTTTGGCATAGTCAATGAAGCAGAAATAGATGGTTTTCTGGAACTCTCTTGCTTTCTCCATGATCCAGCAGATGTTGGCAATTTGATCTCTGGTGCCTCTGCTTTTTCTAAAACCTGCTTGAACATCTGGAAGTTCACGATTCACATATTGCTGAAGCCTGGCTTGGAGAATTTTGAGCATGACTTTACTAGCGTGTGAGATGAGTGCAATTGTGCGGTAGTTTGAGCATTCTTTGGCATTGCCTTTCTTTGGGATTGGAATGAAGACTGACCTTTTCCAGTCCTGTGGCCACTGCTGAGTTTTCCAAACTTGCTGGCTTATTCAGTGCAGCACTTTCACAGTATCATCTTTCAGGATTTGAAATAGCTCAATTGGAATTCCATCACCTCCACTAGCTTTGTTCGTAGTGATGCTCTCTAAGGCCCACTTGACTTCAGATTCCAAGATGTCTGGCTCAAGGTGAGTGATCACACCATCATGATTATCTTCATCGTGAAGATCTTTTTTTTGTACAGTTCTTCTGTGTATTCTTGCCACCTCTTCTTAATATCTTCTGCTTCTGTTAGGTCCATACCATTTCTGTCCTTTATCGAACCCATCTTTTCATGAAATGTTCCCTTGATATCTCTAATTTTCTTGAAAAGATCTCTTGTCTTTCCTATTCTGTTGTTTTCCTCTATTTCTTTGCATTGATCTCAGTGGAAGGCTTTAACTCTCCTTGCTATTCTTTGGAACTCTGCATTCAGATGCTTATATCTTTCCTTTTCTCCTTTGCTTTTCGCTTCTCTTCTTTTCACAGCTATTTGTAAGGCCTCCTCAGACAGCCATTTTGCTCTTTTGCATTTCTTTTCCATGGAGATGGTCTTGGTCCCTGTCTCCTGTACAATGTCACGAACCTCCGTCCTGAGTTCATCAGACACTCTATCTATCAGGTCTAGTCCCTTAAATCTATTTCTCCCTTCCTCTGTATAATCATAATGGATTTGATTTAGGTCATATCTGAAATGGTCTATTGGTTTTCCCTACTTTCTTCAATTTCAGTCTGAATTTGGCAATAAGGAGTTCATGATCTGAGCCACAGTCAGCTCCTGGTCTTGTTTTGTCTAAGTGCATAGAGCTTCTCCATCTTTGGCTGCAAAGAATATAATCAATCTGATTTCAGAGTTGACCATCTGGTGATGTCCATGTATAGAGTCTTCTCTTGTGTTGTTGGAAGAGGGTGTTTGCTATGACCAGTGCGTTCTTGCAAAACTCTATTAGCCTTTGCCCTGCTTCAAATTAGAATTCTTCTAATCTCACCCATCCCTTACCCCAACCATACACACAGAATTGTTGGGTGCTTTTGTTACAAACACTAATGCATGTGACTATCAGAGTATCTACCTAAAGTAGTAACTAGCGCCTTCCCCCGCCCCATCCCCCACCTCTCTCTCTCTCCCTTCCTCCCTCCTGAAGTTATCATTCCACCAGATTTTAACTACTCAAGGGAAGCATTATTTTAGTCATAAAATATGACATAAAATTTTAGTCATCAATAAATATGTTAACTAAACCCCAAATGGTTGACTTGTAGTTTCTTTGGTTTAAGCTATCAAGGCTATCTCTCTTCTTTTTAAAGATTGATCTTTTTGTTCTTGTTCATCTTGTAGATCCTGTTGTACACTTTTCTAGAGGAAACACTTATGTCTCTAAGACAAATCCTAAAATAGTTTTGCTTTGAATTCAAACCAAATAAAAAAGGCCAAAATTTTCACCTGGATCCTTGCACTTACACTGATGGAACTGGAGCTATTCATCCCTGACATACAGTCATATAAAAACTCTTCATTGCCAAATGTTTCTTAACAGCAAATGGGGACCTTTATTTTAAGTATCGAAAGATGACCTATATTCTAAGTTTATACCATCACAAGAATAAAGGAATGGTCTGGTGAAATTATCTGTATGTATGTGGAAGATTACTGAGTGGAATTCCAAATACCTTGACTCCCATGGCATATACCTTATGAAACAAAAGGAAGCCAGTTACACTGGGAAGGATCCATTCAACTTAGCCATTCAAATCCAGTGGATAGATCACAAATCTTTCAATACAGACTTTCTAATTCTCCTTTGATGATCAGTGGAATATCTTTGAAGTGTGCTATTTAGTTTTGAAATGCTTTGATATTTTCTAAATATGTTTCTATTATTTCTAATTTAATTCTGTTGTGTTAAGATAATGCATATTATATAATTATAATTTTATTGAGATGTACTTTCTATCCTAGAATATGTTCTTCTAGTGTAGAATGTGTTAGATACTAGGAATACAAAAATGAAATAGAAATCATTAAGTAATTCACATTGTTTTTTGCTAATGGACATGTTTATAAATTACAATACAGTGTTAAAAATGTAAAAAGGTATATATGAAAGATCCTATGGAAGACTACTGCAGTTTAGCCAAGCAAGAGGTTATGGTTTAGAGAGAATAATCATTCTGTTGGCAGAAAAACAAAGAACAGGACCCTGCAAGATGCATTACATTTATTGTAACCTTGGGAGTTATTGTTTCTCTCTTATAAAGATTGAGAAATGAGTGGAGTCAGGTTAAAGGCCCACGGGATAATTTTAAGAGCTTGACAATTAGATAGTATCATTAAATCTGGGCCAATAGAATAAAAAAAATACATCTTCATTGGCTTCTCCAGCAATCTGAAGACTTTAAAATTCATGTAGATGAAAATTTTAATTAAACTTCATTGTAGTCTATCATTAGACCAAGTCTCCTTGGGCCCAGAACTCCCTTGTTGAATGCTGATACACAAGATCTTAATGAGAGGGAGCTCGTTAATCTGAAAGGGCTGTGTTTGTGAACATCTGTGTCTGACTCTTGGAGTGTGCACCAATCCTTAGCAGCTGATGCCTGTGTGCAACTGTATCTCCTAACCAGGAGCATGCAGACAGAGAACTCATGGGCTCCAGAGATTAATAATATCATTTTGCCTATATTGAACACTTGTCTCTGAGGAACTAAAGTGATTTACAATAATTATCTCATTAGTCCGTATAATACTCTTTTGAATCAAGTAGATTTGTCTTTGTTTTGAATAGAATTCTCTAGGTACAACCTGGAAAATTTGATTAGATAGGCGAGCTGGATTTATAACATCCCAATATAAGAAAGACTATCTTTCAAATGTTGAATGTATTATTAACATTCAAAAAACATGTTTATAAACTATCAAGTTTTTAGAGCACAAGGAACCAGCTGTATCTAGAGGTGGTTCTGACAAGGTATGTTTTTAAAAACTCAAGTTATGTAGATTCTCTGTTAAACTCAACAAATATATTTGGAAAACCTGCTCTATGAGAGAAAGATCAAAGCATGATGTCATTTGAAGAGAGATTTTGATTGTATTGATATGATAAATTTTGAAAAGAGGACGCCGGCCCCCGGCGGCACAGACGCGAGAGACGCTGGCCCCCGGCGGCACAGACGCGAGAGACGCCGGCCCCCGGCGCAACGAACCACTCAAAGAGGTGCGGCCGTGAGGAGCTACCCCACGCCTGAGGCGGTGGCTGCGCGGGCGCAGGAGGGCCGAGAGGAGCTACTCCGCGTTCAAGGTCAGGAGGGTCGGCCTTGAGGAGATACCCCTCGTCCAAGGTAAGGTACAGAGGCTGCACTTTGCTGGAGGGGCTGTGAAGAGATTTTCCACGACCAAGGTAAGAGAAACCCAACTAAGACGGTAGGTATTGCGAGGGGGCATCAGAGGGCAGACAAACTGAAATCATAATCACAGGAAACTAGCCGATCTGATCACATGGACCACAGCCGAATGTGGTCCCCTGGAGAAGGGAATGGCAAACCACTTCAGTATACTTGCCTTGAGAACCCCATGAACAGTAACAAAGGGCAAAATGATAGGATACTGAATGAGGAATTCCCCAGGTCGGTAGGTGCCCAGTATGCTACTGGAGCTCAGTGGAGAACTAACTCTAGAAGGAATAAAGGGATGGAGCAAAAGCAAAACCAATACCCAGTTGTGGATGTGACCAGTGATAGAAGCAAGGTCCGGTGCTGTAAAGAGCAATATTGCATAGGAACTTGGGATGTTAGGTCCATGAATCAAGGCAAATTGGAAGTGGTCAAACAGGAGATGGCAAGAGTGAACGTCAACATTCTAGGAATCAGTGAATTAAAATGGACTGGAATGGGTGAATTTAACTTGGATGACCATTATATCTACTACCGTGGGCAAGAATCCCTTAGAAGAAATGGAGTAGCCATCATGGTCAACAAAAGAGTCCGAAATGCAGTACTTGGATGCAATCTTAAAAAGGACAGAATGATTTCTGTTCATTTCCAAGGCAAACCATTCAATATTACAGTAATCCAGGCCTATAACCCAACCAGTAATGCTGAAGAAGCCGAAGTTAATCGGGTCTATGAAGACCTACAAGACCTTTTAGAAGTAGCACCCAAAAAAGATGTCCTTTTCATTATAGGGGACTGGAATGCAAAAGTAGGAAGTCAAGAAACACCTGGAGTAACAGGCAAATTTGGCCTTGGAGCATGGAATGAAGCAGGGCAAAGGCTAATAGAGTTTTGTCAAGAGAACGCACTGGTCATAGCAAACACCCTCTTCCAACAACACAAGAGAAGACTCTATACATGGACATCATCAGATGGTCAACACCGAAATCAGATTGATTATGTTCTTTGCAACCAAAGATGGAGAAGCTCTATTCAGTTAGCGAAAACAAGACCAGAAGCTGACTGTGGCTCAGATCATGAACTCCTTATTGCCAAATTCAGACTTAAATTGAAGAAAGTAGGGAAAACCACTAGACCATTCAGATATGACCTTATGATTATACAGTGGAAGTGAGAAATAGATTTAAGGGACTAGATCTGATTGATAGAGTGCCTGATGAACTCTGGACGGAGGTTCGTGACATTGTACAGGAGACAGGGACCAAGACCATCCCCATGGAAAAGAAATGCAAAAGAGCGAAATGGCTGTCTGAGGAGGCCTTACAAATAGCTGTGAAAAGAAAAGAAGTGAAAAGCAAAGGAGAAAAGGAAAGATATAAGCATCTGAATGCAGAGTTCCAAAGAATAGCAAGGAGAGATAAGAAAGACTTCCTCAGTGATCAATGCAAAGAAATAGAGGAAAACAACAGAATAGGGAAAAACAAGAGACCTCTTCAAGAAAATTAGAGATCCCACGGGAACATTTCATGCAAAGATGGGCTCTATAAAGGACAGAAATGTTATGGACCTAACAGAAGCAGAAGATATTCAGAAGAGGTGGCAAGAATACACAGAAGAACTGTACAAAAAAGATCTTCACGACCAAAATAGTCACGATAACGTGATCACAGACCTAGAGCCAGACATCTTGGAATGGGAAGTCAAGTGGGCCTAGAAAGCATCACTACTAAGAAAGCTAGTGGAGGTGAAGGAATTCCAGTTGAGCTATTTCAAGGCTTGAAAGATGATGCTGTAAAAGTGCTGCACTCAATATGCCAGCAGATTTGGAAAACTCAGCAGTGGCCACAGGACTGGAAGAGGTTAGTCTTCATTCCAATCCCAAAGAAAGGCAATGCCAAAGAATGCTCAAACTATCGCACAATTGCACTCGTCTCACACGCTAGTAAAGTCATGCTCAAAATTCTCCAAGCCAGGCTTCAGCAATATGTGAACCGTGAACTTCCAGATGTTCAAGCAGGTTTTAGAAAAGGCAGAGGCACCAGAGATCAAATTGCCAACATCTGCTGGATCATGGAGAAAGCAAGAGAGTTCCAGAAAAACATCTATTTCTGCTTCATTGACTATGCCAAAGCCTTTGACTGTATGGATCACAATAAACTGTGGAACATTCTGAAAGAGATGGGAATCCCAGACCACCTGACCTGCCTCTTGAGAAACCTGTATGCAGGTCAGGAAGCAACAGTTAGAACTGTAATGGAACAACAGACTGTTTCCAAATAGGAAACGTGTACGTCAAGGTTGTATATTGTCACCTTGCTTATTTAACTTATATGCAGAGTACATCATGAGGAACGCTGGGCTGGAAGAAGCACAAGCTGGAATCAAGATTGCTGGGAGAAATATCAATAACTTCAGATATGCAGATGACACTACCCTTATGGCAGAAAGTGAAGAGGAACTCAAAAGCCTCTTGATGAAATTGAAAGAGGAGAGTGAAAAGGTTGGCTTGAAGCTCAACATTCAGAAAACAAAAATTATGGCATCTGGTCCCATCACTTCATGGGAAATAGATGGAAAAACAGTGGAAACAGTGTCAGACTTTATTTTTTGGGGCTCCAAAATCACTGCAGATGCTGATTGCAGCCATGAAATTAAAAGACGCTTGCTCCTTGGAAGGAAAGTTATGACCAACCTTGATAGTATATTAAAAAGCAGAGACATTACTTTGCCAACCAAGGTCCGTCCAGTCAAGGCTATGGTTTTTCCCGTGGTCATGTATGGATGTGAGAGTTGGACTGTGAAGAAGGCTGATCGCCGAAGAATCGATGCTTTTGAACTGTGGTGTTGGAGAAGACTCTTGAGAGTCCCTTGGACTGCAAGGAGATCCAACCAGTCCATTCTAAAGGAGATCAATCCTGGATGTTCATTGGAAGGACTGATGCTAAAGCTGAAACTCCAATACTTTGGCCACCTCATGCGACGAGTTGACTCACTGGAAAAGACTCTGATGCTGGGAGGGATTGGGGGCAGGAGGAGAAGGGGACGACAGATAATGAGATGGCTGGATCGCATCACCGACTCTGTGGACATGAGTTTGAGTGTACTCCGGGAGTTGGTGATGGACAGGGAGGCCTGGCGTGCTGTGATTCATGGGGTCGCAGAGAGTCGGACACGACAGAGCGACTGAACTGAACTAAACTGAAAAATACAAGTATATATACATATACTTAAGTATAGAATATATGTAAGTATGTATCTATTACATATACATACATCTCCATACCTCTGTCTCTTTCCCTATTCACCTGTTTCCCTACCTACCTACGTATCCCAAAACTGAATATAGCACAGATAAAATTTCTATTTCTCAGGGAAGAATGGGATACTCTAAGCAGATAATTTAGGGGAAGGTTGACTATGAACATAGTGTCCTATTATATGCTAAATGAAATGCAAATCCTGGCTGTGACCTTCAAAGCTCTTCATGGCTGCTTTGGTTACCGAGACAGTCATCAGATGGAGAACTCTTCTTTCATTTTCATCTCATGATCAAACTTTTGATTCCTTTCTCACATCCCTGGTTTCAGCTGATGAGCTTGCCCCTTCTTTCAGTAAGAAGCTGAAGGCAGCAGAGCACTGCTGTCAGCTGTGCCTCTACTGTTTGTGGACGGCCCCTCACCTGTTCTCACACATGCTGGCTCCTCTGCCTGGATGTGGATGAACCGACTGTACTTCAGTCCCTCCCCGCCCCCATCAGCTGTGTTTGGGGTCCTGTCCCCCATCACCTATTCATGGTGGTGCCTAAGGAACCCTTCTCTGCTGGTGCATCTAGGCTTCCTTCTCCACTGAATCAGAAATCAAAAGTGCTCTTGCTTCTTCCATTTTAAAAAATATTCTGTATGCTACTGATTTATTATCTTGAGTTTATAACAAAAGTCTTCTGAGGAGTGGGCTGTGCTAGCTGTCAATGATTATCTCGTATCCTTCATTTTTCCCTTCAGACCACTCCATGCTAGTTGATGTTGTGAAGGTAAGCAGCTATTTACAGACTGTTCTGTCCAGGGGCCTCTCCTCAGTCCTCGACTCCGTTGATTATCAACAGCATTAGACCCAGTGAACAACTCACTCATTTCTAAAAAACAGATTAACACATACTCACTGGTTTTCCTTCTCTGGTTTTCCTCCTCCTTTACTAGAAGAAAGAGTTTTTCTCTGCATTTTCATCTGGCCTTTTCAAATTACTTAACATGGTGGTGGGGTTGGCATTTCATTTTAAAATTACCTATTGCATGAAGTCCAATCCTGCAAAGAATAATACTGCATAGGAACCTGGAATGTTAGGTCCATGAATCAAGGCAAATTGGAAGTGGTCAAACAGAAGATGGCAAGAGTGAACATAGACTCAGTGAACTAAGATGGACTGGAATGGGTGAATTTAACTCAGATGACCATTATATCTACTACTGTGGGCAAGAATCCCTTAGAAGAAATGGAGTAGCCCTCATAGTCAACAAGAGTCCGAAATGCAGTACTTGGGTGAAATTTCAAAAATGAAATTTCAAGAATGATCTCTATTCATTTCCAAGGCAAACCATTCAATATCACAATAATCCAAGGCTTGGCCCCAACCAGTCATGCTGAAGAAGCTGAAGTTGAACGGTTCTATGAAGACCTATAAGACCTTCTAGAACTAACATCCAAAAAAGATGTCCTTTTCATTATAGGGGACTGAAATGCAAAAGTAGGAAGTCAAGAGATACCTGGATTAACAGGCAATTTGGTCTTGGAGTACAGAATGAAGCAGGGCAAAGGCTAATAGAGTTTTGCCAAGAGAACGCACTGGTCATAACAGACACCATCTTCCAACAACACTAGAGAAGATTCTACACATGGACATCACCAGATGGTCAACACTGAAATCAGATTGATTATATTCTTTGCAGCCAAAGATGGAGAAGCTCTACAGAGTCAGCAAAAACAAGACCAGGAGCTGATTGTGGCTCAAATCATGGACTCCTTACTGCCAAATTCAGACTTGAAGAAAGTGGGAAAACCACTAGACCATTCATGTATGACCTAAATCAAATTCCTTATGGTTATACAGTGGAAGTGACAAACGTATTCAAAGGATTAGATCTGTTAGACAGAGTGCCTGAAGAACAATGGATGGAGGTTCACAACGTAGTGCAGAAGGCAGAGGTCAAGACCATCCCCAAGAAAAAGAAATGCAAAAAAACAAAATGGCTGTCTGAAGAGGACGTATAGAGAGCTGTGAAAAGAAGAGAAGTGAAAAGCAAAAGAGAAAAGGAAAGATATACCCATTTGAATGCAGAGTTTCAAAGAATAGCAAGGAGAGATAAGAAAGCTGTCCTCAGTGATCAATGCAAAGAAATTGAGGAAAACAATAGAAAGGGGAAAACTAGAGATCTTTTCCAAAAAGTTACAGATATGAAGGGAACATTTCATAAAGGATGGCCACAATAAAGGACAGAAATGCTATGGAAGATTTTAAGAAGAGGTGGCAAGAATATACAGAAAAACTATACAAAAAGGATCTTCATGACCCAGATAACCATTATGGTGTGATCACTCTCCTAGAACGAGACATCCTGGAATGCAAAGTCAAGTGGGCCTTAAGAAGCATCACTACAAACAAAGCTAGTGGAGGTGATGGAATTCCAGTTGAGCTATTTCAAATCCTGAAAGATGATGCTGTGAAAGTGCTGCACTCAATATGCCAGCAGTGGCCACAAGACTGGAAAAGATCAGTTTTCATTCCAATCACAAAGAAAGGCAATGCCATAGAATGTTCAACCAACTGCACAGTTGCACACATCTCACATGCTAGCAAAGTAATGCTCTAAATTCTCCAAGCCAGGCTTCAACAGTATGTGAATTGTGAACTTCCAGATGTTGAAACTGGATTTAGAAAAGGCAGAGGAACGAGAAATCAAATTGCCAACATCCATTGGATCATTGAAAAAGCAAGAGTTCCAGAAAAATGTCTACTTCTGCTTTATTGACTACACCAAAGCCTTTGACTGTGTGGCTCACAATAAACTGTGGAATATTCTGAAAGAGATGGGAATACCAGACCACCTTACCTGCCTCCTGAGTAATCTGTATATAGGTCAAGAAGCAACAGTTAGAACTGGACATGGAAAAACAGAGTAGTTCCAAATCGAGAAGGGAGTATGTCAAGGCTGTATATTGTCACCCTGCTTTTTTAACTTATATGCAGAGTCCATCATGTGAAATGCTGTGCTGGATGAAGCACAAACTGAAATCAAGATTGCTGGGGTAGATATCAATAAGCTCAGTATGCAGATGACACCACCCTTATTGCAGAAAGTGAAGAAGAACTGAAGAGTCTCTTGATGAAAATGAAAGAGGAAAGTGAAAATGTTGGCTTAAAACTCAATAATCAGAAGCCTATGATCATGGCATCTGGTCCCATCACTTCACTGCAAATAGTTGAGGCAACGATGGAAACCATGACAAACTACTTTCTTGGGCTCCAAAATCACTGCAGATGGAGACTGCAGCCATGAAATTAAAAGACGCTTGCTCCTCGGAAGAACAGCTGTGACCGACCTATATAACATATTAAAAAGTAGAGACACTACTTTGACAGCAAAGATCTGTCTAGTCAAGGCCACGTTTTTTACAGTAGTCGTGCATGGATGTGAGAGTTGGAACATAAAGAAAGCTGAGTGCCAAAGCATTGATGCTTTTGAACTGTGGTTTGGAGAAGACTCTTGAGAGTCCCTTGGACAGCAAGGAGATCAAACCAGTAAATCCTAAAGGAAATCAGTCCTGAATATTCATTGGAAGATTTGATGCTGAAGCTCCAATACTTTGGCCACCTGATGTGAAGAACTGACTCATTTGAAAATACCCTGATGCTGGGAAAGATTGAAGGCAGGAAGAGAAGGGGACGACCGAGGATGGCATCACCGACTTAATGAACATTAGTTTGAGTAAGCTCCAGGAATTGCTGATGGACAGGGAAGCCTGGTGTTCTGCAGTCTATGGGGTTGCATACATTTGAACATGACAAAGCAACTGAACTGAACTGCATTAAAACATGTCAAAAGTATTCACTGTTTCTGGTCTTTTAACAAACATAACTTGGTTTGTTTTGATACTGCAGTTGTAGGTTTGTTTCAATGAAAGTGTCCTCTTATCTCACCTATTAAGAGCTTAGAGCAGACCTGATCAGACAGGGAACCAGAGACTCTCTAACTGGATGTACTAACCATGTGTGTCCCTCACCTTTCGCCTTAACACAGTTCAGCTTAGCATTGTCATGTTGGGATGAGAAGTGTCCGCTTACATGCTAAACCACATGCTAGAGTAACTCCTAGAGTGGCTCAAGAAACACCCAGTGCTCTTGAAATTCCAAAGCCCTGTGCTCACACATCCTGCCTGGAAACACCTGCAGTAGGCGTGTGGGGAGACCTGAGTGGTGGGTAACTATCGTCCAGCAAGAGCTAGCTGGCACTTCTGAGCAGCTGCAGAAGGACTATGAGCAAATCTGCCTTCCAGAGAGTCTGAAGTGGAGGACAGTCTAAAAGGAAAAGCTATTTAATCCTGAGGTCCTAGAGTTTGGGAAAGAGATCAGATCTCTGAATACTGATTTGGGGACTATCGGAGTGTAAAAATAATCTCTGATGTTTCAGGGAGAGTAGGGAAGCAGAGGACACCTTGGGGCGAGACAGGAGGTGGGTGCTAGTCCATGGATGCGAGTTTGAAAGCATTGCCTCGAGGCGATGATTGAGCTTACACTGATGACAGCGAATGATTCAGAGCACTTCTGCCTTCTTACGAATCTTTTTAAAAAATAAGGTAAAACTCTACCTCACACCAGATGAATTGAACTTTGAATTGATATTCTTTCAGGGACACTTAGGAATAGTTTTGAATCTTTCAAAAATCACAGACTCATTGAGGATTTAGTGAAACCTATGGGTCTTTCCCTGGAAAAATGAAAATGAGCAAGCAGATATGATTCTGAAAAAAAAAAAAAAAAAAGCCACCTGGGTACTACTTAGGAAGATATGGTTGGTGATTTGTTATATTCCACTGGAGTTTTTTGCTGCTGCTTTCTTAAATTCTCTTGAGATTGTTTTTGTTTTCGTGAAGCAGTGTTAATTCAGAGTTAGGGTTGCTAAGTTCTGATTTGCAGTTTCATCACTGCCTCTTATGATTCTGTCTTTTGTTATGTTTTGGAGGGAACAGGAGAATGTATCAAGTTGGAGCAATGTTCTCATAAACTGATAAAGTCAACAAACCTTAAAAATACTGTCCAATTAATGGAGTCATTCTGCTTTATGTAGCTCATTTAAGTGAGCTAGGAGGGAATATTTTAAGAGTATTTTAAAGTATTGCCTCTTAAAACTTCAGACATGTGAATAAACAACTCTATTTGATAGAATGTCTTTAGTAGAATTTTTATAAGATTTAAAAATAACAAATTGGCTTTATTTCTCTTTTTCCAGATAAGAATGAGAGCCAAATACATTTCAGCATGTTTCTAGGTAAGATATGAAATGACATGAAAAGTATGTTTAGAATGAAAATCTATTTCAGATGGCAATAGCCATCCAGAGAAGGGCAGAGGGAAAGATGAGGTCAAGACCAATGCCAAAATTCAAGTCAGTGTAGGTAAACTGAGAACTTGACCTGAGCATCCAATCTTGAAAAAATGCAGTATTGGAGATGATTCTTTTGATTTCAGGCAATCATGTAAAACACTGTGAGCAGACTCAACTGAGGTAAAAGTTGAGCCTCTTTGTTAGAGGGAAAAATACTGCTGCCATTAAATCCATTAAATAATATAAAAAATTAGCTAAGTTTAAGGATAGAAGAGTCCCTCGGACTACAAGGAGATCCAACCAGTCCATCCTAAAGGAGATCAGTCCTGGATGTTCATTGGAAGGACTGATGCTAAAGCTGAAACTCCAATACTTTGGCCACCTCATGCGACGAGTTGACTCACTGGAAAAGACTCTGATGCTGGGAGGGGTTGAGGGTGGGAGGAGATGGGGACGACAGAGAATGAGATGGCTAGAAGGCATCATCGACTCAATGCATGTGAGTTTGGGTGAACTCCGGGAGTTGGTGATGGATAGGGGGGCCTGGCCTGCTGTGATTCTTGGGGTCGCAAAGAGTCAGACATGACTGAGTGACTGAAGTGAACTGAACTGAAAGATAGAGGGCTTCCCTGGTGACTCAGATGGTAAAGCATTTGACTGCAATGCAGGAGACCTGGATTTGATCCCTGAGTTAGGAAGATCCCCTGGAGAAGGAAATGGCAACCCACTCTAGTACTCTAGTCTGGAAAATTCCATGGACAGAGGAGCCTGGTAGGCTACAGTCCATGGGATCGAAAAGAGTCGGAGGTGACTGAGCAACTTCAAGGATAAAGGCTAGATTTGTTTTTCTTCAGTTATATCCACTCTTTACTACCCCATGGACTACAGCATACCAGGCTTCCCTGCCCTTCACTATCTCCCAGAGTTACTCAAACTTGTGTCAGTTGAGTCAGTGATGCCATCCAACCATCTCATCCTCTGTCACCCGCTTTTCCTCCTGCCCTCAATCTTCCCCAGCATCAGGGTCTTTTCCAATGAGTCAGCTCTTTGCATCAGGTGGCCAAAGTATTGTAGCTTCAGCATCAATCCTTTCAACAAATTTTCAGGGTTTATTTCCTTTAGGATTCACTGGTTTGATCTCCTTGCAGTCCAAGGGGTTCTCAAGAGTCTTATATAATGCCACAATTCAAAAGCATCAGTTCTTTGGTGTTCAGCCTTATCTGTGGTCCAACTCTCACATCCGCATGTGACTACTAAAAAAAAAAAAAAAAAAATACTTTGACTATGTGGACCTTTGTTGGCAAACTGATGTCTCTGCTTTTTAATATGCTGCCTAGGTTTCTCATGGCATTTCTTCCAAGGAGCAGGCATCTTTCAATTTCATACCTGCAGTCACAATCCACAGCGGTTTTGGAGCCCAAGAAAATAAAGTCTGTCACTGTTTCCATTGTTTCCCCATCTATTTGCCTTGAAGTGATCGGACCAGGTGCCATGATCCTCATTTCCTGAATGTTGAGTTTTAAGCCAGCTTTTTCCCTTTCCTCATTCACCGTCATCAAGAGGCTCTTTAGTTCCTCTGCACTTTCTGCAATAAGGGTGGTGTCATCGGCATATCTGAGATTATTGATATTTCTCCCAGCAATCTTGATTCCAACTTGTGCTTTACCATTCCAGTATTTCACATGATGTACTCTGCATATAAATTCAATAAACATGGTGACAATATACAGCCTTGACGTACTCCTTTCCCGATTTGGAACCAGTCTGTTGTTTCATGTCCAGTTCTAACTGTTGCTTCTTGATCTGCACACAGATTTCTCAGGAGGCAGGCAAGGTGGTCTGGTATTCCCATCTCTTGAAGAATTTGCCACTTTGTTGTGATCCACACAGTCAAAGGCTTTAGCGTAGTCAATGAAGCAGAAGTAGATGTTTTTTCTGGAATTCCCTTGGTTCTTCTGCCTTTTCTAAATCCAGCTTGTACATCTTGAAGTTCTTGACTCATTACTCTGTTATTAAAAAAAAAAAAAAAAAAAAACTTGAGGTGAATGAGGAGAAGGCATTGCCATCGCCACCTGGTGGTTATAAAGCTGGATTGCAAGAAGACATGTATGGGAGGAAACTTCAGAAGGTTTCATTTGATAAATTGGAGATTATTAATAACGAAGGGCGATTTGTAAAAGGCTCAGTAAGTTAGAGTCATACAGTTAGTAGATGAAAGGGTGAATATTTTTGAAACATTTCAAGTCCTAACACCATATGGTTGATTTGGGAGCGTCAACCCTTCCATCTACTAGCTGTGTGACTCAACTGAGAGTTGAAATATAAAGAAAGCTGAGCACCGAAGAACTGATGCTTTTGAACTGTGATGTTGGAGAAGACTCTTGAGAGTCCTTTGGACTTCAAGGAGATCCAACCAGTCCATCCTAAGGGAGATCAGTCCTGGGTGTTCATTGGAAGGACTGATGTTGAAGCTGAAACTCCAATACTTTGGCCACCTGATGCGAAGAGCTTACTCATTGGAAAAGACCCTGATGCTGGGAAAGATTGAGGGCAGGAGGAGAAGGGGACGACAGAGGATGAGATGGTTCAATGGCATCATCGATCAATGGACATGGGTTTGGGTGGACTCCAGGAGTTGGTGATGGACAGGGAGGCCTGGCGTGCTGTGGTTCATGGGGTTGCAAAGAATCGGACACGACTGAGTGACTGAACTGAACTGAATTGAACTTACTGAGTCTTAGCTCCTTATGGGTAAGTTGAGGAAAATACTATCTATTCACAGGTTTTCTTTGTGATTAATAGGGTAACATATTCAAAACACTTTCTACAGTTCCTTTCTTGATAAGCATAAGTTTTCCAGGTAAGGACATTTAAAAGCTATTCAATTATACATAAACGACCATTTCCCACCCCCCCGCCCCACCTTGGTTCAACTCAAGACAAATAGAATGATTTATATACCTTATATTTATATATTATAGCTGACTAAGTAAAACATAACTGCTGCATGAATTAGAATGATTCCTGGTGTTTGAAACAAACAAAAAATAGGCTTTTTCTTTTTTTTAATTTATTTTATTGGAGGCAAATTACCTTACATTAATATATTGGTTGGTTTTGCCATACATTGACATGAATCCACCCCGGGTGTACATGTGTTCCCTTTCTTGAACCCCCCTCCCACCTCCCTCTTCTCTATATCCTCCTCCCAGGTCATCCCCGTGCACCAGCCCCAAGCATCCTGTATCATGCGTGGAACCTGGACTGGTGATTCATTTCACATATGATAATATACATGCTACAATGCCGTTCTCTCAAATCATCCCACCTTCACCCTCTCCCACAGAGTCCCAAAGACTGTTCTATGTACGTATGTCTCTTTGGTCTCATATTCAGGGTTAAGGTTACCGTCTTTATAAATTCCATATATATGCGTTAGTATACTGTATTGACAGAGAAGGCAATGGCAAGCCACTCCAGTACTCTTGCCTAGAAAATCCCATGGGTGGAGGAGCCTGGTAGGCTGCAGTCCGTGGGGTCGCTAAGGGTCGGACACGACTGAGCGACTTCACTTTCACTTTTCACTTTCACACATTGGATAAGGAAATGGCAACCCACTCCAGTGTTCTTGCCTGGAGAATCCAAGGCACGGGGGAGCTTGGAGGGCTTCCGTCTGTGGGATCACACAGAGTCGGACACGACTGAAGTGACTTAGCAGCAGCAGCAGCATACTGTATTGATGTTTTTCTTTCTGGCTTACTTCACTCTGTATAATAGGCTCCAATTTCATCCACCTCATTAGAACTGATTCAAATGCATTCTTTTTGATGGCTGAAAAATTCTCCATTGTGTATATGTACCAAAGCTTTCTTATCCATTCATCTGCAGATGGACATCTAGGTTGCTTCCATGTCCTAGCTATTATAAACAGTGCTGCAATGAACATTGGAGTACATGTATCTCTTTCAATTCTGGTTTCCTCGGTGTGTATGCCCAGGAGTGCAATTGCTGGATCATATGACAGTTCTATTTCCAGTTTTTCTTTATTTTAAATATCAGATTAACTCATCTCCCATTTACTCACACACACATTTACTCATATACACATTTTATGATTGTAGTGGCAGACAGTTGTGTTATCATGCTAGCCATATGTGGCACACAAAACTGGAGATTATAAAAGACCTTGAAGGAGAATTATTTTTGATACTAATTCTTAGACAAAATTATACTTTAAGACATGAGCCCAGAGTGCAGTACAGGTGGGCAACTAGCTTCTTTCTTCATTAGGGGGAGATCCAAAATTTTTAATAATAACCAACCTATGATTGGGCTTCCCAGGTGGCTCAATGGTAAAGAACCTACCTGCCAGTACAGGCGATACAAGAGACTTGGGTTCAATCCCTGGGTCGGAAGGATCCCCTGGAGTAGGAAATGGCAACCTATTCCAGTATTATTGGCTGGGAAATTGCCTGAACATAGGAGCCTGGCAGGGTGTAGCCCTCAGAGTTGAAAATAATTGGACACGACTTAATGCAACACACACACACAACCTTCTACAAATCCAAATGAACTACTAGACAAATCTGTCCTTAATTATAAATAAATATAGTAAAATAATACAACACACTATAAATAAGTTATAGATTTTGAATTTCAAACTTTGTGTTTACAAAAAGAAATTTTGAGTCATCCTAAATGAATTTTATCCAAAACTGTATAATAAGAAAGCAAAGAAAAAATATTTATACATTTAAGGACCTTTTTCTATTAATGAACATTTTTATATTTCACATTAGAGCTATTTGACAGAGAGAAGCTACTCTGTATTCAATTAAACTTTTATAGTTTAAACATTTATATGCATTTTAATTTCTTCACAGAGTGCAGATAACAATGTGACAAATGTTTAAAATGTTTGAAGAAAAATTAACTTAGTGTGTTCTGAAATTAATAATTTTTTTCTGAAATGAACATGGAAATGTACAAAAATTCCAGGTATACTTCCCCTAAAATAAATCAGGGCATATATGACTGAAGAAGTTCTCTGTACCAAATTTAAAGAACAGAATCTATATTTTCTTAGGAGGTACTTTCACCTATATATCTCCTAGATATTGACCATGTTCCAAGCCAGTTTTATTCTCTTTGCCCCCAAGCCTGGAATCATTCCTGCTTCTTCGACTTACTATCCATCATTCTGGAGAACAGTGTATCATCTTCGATTCCTCCATCCTTCCCTCTTACCTACATCCAATAAATCATCAGAACACAGACTTTACCTTCTGAACAGCCTTTAAACACATCCTTCGCCTCCTGTACAGTTTCTTTCTCCTCCACACTCACCGTGAGGTTCACTCAGCTAATTTCTCAAATGCGGCAAACACCCCCCTTGCCTGTGATTTCCCTGTCATTCAATTCATAATCCAGACAGTTACAATAGTTCACTTTTTAAGACGCAACGCTGGCCTATTCATACCTTGCTGTAGCCTCTGTGACCTCTTTGTGTCCACAGGATGGGATGAAGCCCCTTATCAGAGACCCTGTCATGAGGCCCCTGTGACGCGACCCCAGTGCATTTCTTCCACCCTCTTCATGCTTTGCGTCCAGGCAACATCACATGATGCTAATATTACCTGTTCACATTAATAACGCACTTCCTTCCTTCATCTTAGGTGGCTGCTTCTCCTTCATTGGCTGTTGAATTAATGTGCATTATTTAGAATCCAACTTGAATGACAGAAATAAACATAATTGGCTGTAAGTGTTGTCTCTCCTGATTCATTTTGCCTAAATAGGCCCATTTTCCCCACCCAAAGAAACCTCTCCAGTTGATGCATGCTTCTATTATTTCCTTTAATGAAATATGTTGTAAAATCTTTGCCTATCTATTTTCCTTAAAAAATGTAAGCTCCGTATAGAAGGAAAGAGCTCTTCTACCCTGTCAGCTTGCAGTGTGCTGTGTATACTGGTAACCATCTTGTTGGTTCTCTTCAGAGCATAATTTGAAAGCCTTCTTTGTGACTTTCAGACTTGGCTTGCCTGGCTCCCCATCATTCAGTGGGATCTAACTTTAGGCCATTTGGAACAATAGGTTTAAGGCGTAAGACAATGCCCTCGATCTCATAACACTTGATAAAAACATAAGTATTAAGAAAATCAGAAATAGTTGTGTATGTTTCCGTGACTTATTGGAAGTAGGTTGTCGGCATTGAATGAACAGGGGTGTAACTGCAGTGGCAAGAATAAGCACACCCCTGTTGGTTCATGCCCTGTGTTCATCAGAATATTATTTTCATATTGATAAGCATTCAGTTCAGTCACTCAGTCATGTCTGACTCTTTGCGACCCCATGAATCACAGCACACCAGGCCTCCCTGTCCATCACCAACTCCCGGAGTTCACTCAAACTCATGTCCATTGAGTCGGTGATGCCATCCAGCCATTTCATTCTCTGTCATCCCCTTCTCCTCCCACCCCCAATCCCTCCCAGCATCAGACTCTTTTCCAGTGAGTCAACTCGTCACATGAGGTGGCCAAAGTATTGCAGTTTCAGCTTTGGCATCAGTCCGTCCAATGAACACCCAGGATTGATCTCCTTTAGAATGGACTGGTTGGATCTCCTTGCAGTCCAAGGGACTCTCAAGAGTCTTCTCCAGCACTACAGTTCAAAAGCATCAATTCTTCGGCGATCAACTTTCTTCACAGTCCAACTCTCACATCCATACATGACCACGGGAAAAACCATAGCCTTGACTAGGCAGACCTTTGTTGGCAAAGTAATGTCTCTGCTTTTTAATATGCTATCTAGGTTGCTCATAACTTTCCTTCCAAGGAGTAAGCGTCTTTTAATTTCATGGCTGCAGTCAGCATCCACAGTGATTTTGGAGCCCCAAAAAATAAAGTCTGACACTGTTTCCACTGTTTTCCCATCTATTAAGCAGTAGGAATATCATTTCATTAATTTCCCATTGGATTACTAGTCCTAGAATTCATGTGTGATTCAAACTGACTTCCAACAACATCCAGTGGTCCAACTTGCAGCACTGTTTAATAAGTGGATTTTAATCCAGTTGTGAGATTGGAGTCAGGTCATTAGGTATGTGGTATAACTAAGGAGCTAGAGTAGTCAGCATTGATGAGGTGTTTTCTGTCTTCAACAAGTAACCTTCTTAGCCCCTCTGTATTCAAATCTTGAAAGATGATGCTGTGAAAGTGCTGCACTCAATATGCCAGCAAATTTGGAAAACTCAGCAGTGGCCACAGGACTGAAAAAGGTCAGTCTTCATTCCAATCCCAAAGAAAGGCAATGCCAACGAATGCTCAAACTACCGCACAATTGCACTCATCTCACACGCTAGTAAAGTCATGCTCAAAATTCTCCAAGCCAGGCTTCAGCAATATGTGAACCGTAAACTTCCAGATGTTCAAGCAGGTTTTAGAAAAGGCAGAGGCACCAGAGATCAAATTGCCAACATCCGCTGGATCATGGAGAAAGCAAGAGAGTTCCAGAAAAACATCTATTTCTGCTTCATTGACTATGCCAAAGCCTTTGACTGTGTGGATCACAATAAATTGTGGAAAATTCTGAAAGAGATGGGAATCCCAGACCACCTGACATGCCTCTTGAGAAACCTGTATGCAGGTCAGGAAGCAACAGTCAGAACTATACATGGAACAACAGACTGGTTCCAGATAGGAAAAGGAGTATGTCAAGGCTGTATATTGTCACCTTGCTTATTTAACCTCTATGCAGAGTACATCATGAGGGACGCTGGGCTGGAAGAAGCACAGGCTGGAATCAAGATTGCTGGGAGAAATATCAATAACCTCAGATATGCAGATGACACCACCCTTATGGCAGAAAGTGAAGAAGAACTAAAGAGCCTCTTGATGAAACTGAGAGAGGAGAGTGAAAATGTTGGCTTGAAGCTCAACATTCAGAAAATGAAGATCATGGCATCTGGTCCCATCACTTCATGGCAAATAGATGGGCAAACAGTGGGAACAGTGGCTGACTTTATTTATCTGGGCTCCAGAATCACTGAAGATGGTGATTGCAGCCATGAAATTAAAAGATGCTTACTCCTTGGAAGAAAAGTTATGACCAACCTAGACAGCATATTAAAAAGCAGAGACATTACTTTGCCAACAAAGGTCCATCTAGTCAAGGCTATGGTTTTTCCAGTGGTCATGTATGGATGTGAGAGTTAGAGTATAAGGAAAGCTGAGCACTGAAGAATTGATGCTTTTGAACTGTGGTGTTGGAGAAGACTCTTGAGAGTCCCTTGGACTGCAAGGAGATCCAAACAGTCCATCCTAAAGAAGATCAGTCCTGGGTGTTCCTTGGAAGGACTGATGTTGAAACTGAAACTCCAATGTTGTCCACCCGGTGTGAAGAGCAGACTCATTGGAAAAGACCCTGATTCTGGGAAAGATTGAAGGCAGGTGGAGAAGGGGATGACTGAGAATGGTATGGTTGGATGGCATCACCGACTCGATGGACATGGGTTTGGGTGGACTCTGGGAGTTGATGATGGACTGGGAGGCCTGACATGCTGAGGTTCATGGCATCGCAAAGAGTCAGACATGGCTGAGTGACTGTACTGAACCGAACTGAACGCTTATGTGAAGACTGTAATTCAACAATTATTCAAAAATTTATCTCAAGTTCTTTGCTCACTTCTCCTCTCTCAGGAAATTGATCTGGTTTGTGAAGGGGTCTTCCTAAAATTTGATACATAGTCCAAAATATCATATTCTACTGAAAAATGATGGACCAACTCTCCATTTTTATGTGGTTGATACAGTTTGCACTTCTATGAATGCATTCTGAAAAACACAAGAGTTTATTTTTTAAATAAATACCGTTGTGTACAATATTATGTTAGTTTCTTGACATTTTCATATATTAGGAAATGATCACCACAGTGTCTGTAACCATTTGTTCACATATAAACTTTGTTCAGTCGCTCAGGTGTGTCCAAGTCTTTGTGACCCCACGGACTGAAACATGCCAGGCTTCCCTGTACTTCACTATCTCCTGGAGTTTGCTCAATCTCATGTCCAATGAGTCAGTGATGCCATCGAATCATCTTGTCCTCTGTCATCCCTTTCTCCTCCTGCCTTCAATATTTCAAAGTATTGCAGCCTTTTCCAATGAGTCAGATCTTCCCATCAGATGGCCAAAGTATTTGAGCTTCAGCTTCAGCATTAGTCCTTCCCGTGAATATCCAGGGTTGATTTCCTTTAGGGTTGATTGGTTTGATTTTCTTGCTGTCCAAGGGACTCTGAAGAGTCGTTGCCAACACCAAAGTTCAAAAGCATCAGCTCTTCAGTGCTCAGCCTTCCTTATGGCCCAATTCTCACATACATACATGACTATTGGAAAAACGATACCTTTGAGTAAATGGAGCTTTGTCAGCAAAGTAATGTCTCTGCTTTTTAATATGCGGTCTAGGTTGGTCATAACTTTTCTCCCAAGGGGAAAACATCTTTGAGTTTCATTCCATCAGTCACCATCCACAGGAATTTTAGAGCTCAAGAAAATGCATTCTGTCACTGTTTTCATTGTTTCCCCATCTATTTGCCGTGAAGTGATGGGACCGGATGCCATGATCTTAGTTTCTTGAATGTTGAGTTTTAAGACAGCTTTTTCACTCTCCTCTTTCATCCTCATCAAAAGGCTCTTTAGTTCCTTTCTTGCTTTCTGCCATTAGAGTGGTGTCATCTGTGTATAGGGCTTCTCTCATAGCTCAGTTGGTAAAGAATCCACCTGTGACGCAGGAGACGCCAGTTTGCTTCCTAGTTTAGGAAGATCCACTGGAGAAGGGATAGGCTACCCACTCAAGTATTCTTGGGCTTTCCTTGTGGCTTAGCTGGTAAATAATCCGCCTGCAATGAAGGAGACCTGGGTTTGATTTCTGACTTGGGAAGATCTCATTAGGGATTAGGGTGGTGTCATCTGCATATCTGAGGTAATTGATATTTCTCCCAGCAGTCTTGATTCCAGCTTGTGCTTCATCCAGCCCAGCATTTCTCATGATGTACTCTGCATATACATTAAACTTGCAGGGTGACAATATACAGCTTTGATGTACTCCTTTCCCGATTTGGAACCAGTCTGTTGTTCCATGTCTGGTTTTAACTGTTGTTTACTGACCTGCATACAGGTTTCTCAGGAGGCAGGCAAGGTGGTCTGGTATTCCTATCTCTCTAAGAATTTTCCACAGTTTGTTGTGATACACACAGTCAAAAGCTTTAGCATAGTCAGTGAAGCAGAAGTAGTTGTTTTTCTGGAATTCTCTTGATTTTTCTATGATCCAATGGATGTTGGCAATTTGATTTTTGGTTCCTCTGCTTTTTCTAAGTCCAACTTGTACATCTGGAAATTCTCAGTTTACATACTGCTGAAGCCTGGCTTGGAGGATTTTGAGCATTACCTTGCTAGCATGTGAAATGAGTGCAATTGTGTGGTAGTTTGAACATTCTTTGGCTTTGCCCTTCTTTGGTATTGGAATGAAAACTGACCTTTTCCAATATTGTGGCCACAGCTGAGTTTTCCAAATTTCTGGCATATTGAGTGCAGCAGTTTTTTTTTTATCAACACCATCTTTTAGGATTTGAAATAGCTTTATTACAATATTATTAACCATATTTCTCATGCTGTACATTTCATCTCCCTGACTTGTTTATTTAATAATGGACTTTGTGTCTCTTAGTCCCCTTCACCTGTCCCTTTTAACTATTCTCCTTCTCTCAGGCAATTACCCTTTGTTTTCTATATCTGAGTATGTTTTCATTTAGTTTTGTCTTTTTTAGATTTCACATATAATTGAGATCATATGGGATTCATCTGATTTACTTCACTTAGCATAATACATTCTAGAATCATACATATTGTCCTAAATAGCAAGATTTCCTTTTTCTTTTTGCTGGGTAATATTCTATTGTGCATATGTATCTATATATACTAGTTATTTATATATAGATATAGATATATATGCACAATACTTAGTCCTTGGAAGGAAAGTTATGACCAACCTAGATAGCATATTAAAAAGCAGAGACATTACTTTGCCAACAAAGGTCCGTCTAGTCAAGGCTATGGTTTTTCCCGTAGTCATGTATGGATGTGAGAGGTGGACTGTGAAGAAAGCTGATCGCCGAAGAATTGATGCTTTTGAACTGTGGTGCTGGAGAAGACTATTGAGAGTCCCTTGGACTGCAAGGAGATCCAACCAGTCCATTCTAAAGGAGATCAATCCTGGGTGTTCATTGGAAGGACTGATGCTAAAGCTGAAACTCCAATACTTTGGCCACCTCATGCGACGAGTTGACTCACTGGAAAAGATTCTGATGCTGGGGGGGATTTGGGGCAGGAGGAGAAGGGGACGACAGAGAATGAGATGACTGGATGACATCACCGACTCTGTGGACATGAGTTTGAGTGAACTCCGGAAGTTGGTGATGGACAGGGAGGCCTGGCATGCTGTGGTTCATGGGGTTGCAAAGAGTCAGACAAGACTGAGCGACTGAACTGAACTGAACTGATACTAGTTATTTATTTGTTCATGTATAGGTACATGCTTTGGTTGCTTTCATATTTTGGCTATTGTAAGTAATGCTGCAATGAACATTGGTCGGCATGTATCTTTCAAATTAGGGATTTATTTTTCTCTGGGTGTACGGCATCCAGTCCCATCACTTCATGGTAAATAGATAGGGGAATAATGGAAACAGTAACAGACTATTTTCTTGAGCTCCAAAATCACTGTGGTCAGTGACTGCAGCCACAAAATTAAAAGACACTTGTTCCTTGGAATAAAAACTATGACAAACCTAGAGAGCATATTAAAAGCAGAGACATTACTTTGCTGCAAAGGTTGGTATAGTCAAAGCTATGGTTTTTCCAGTAGCCATGTATGGATGTGAGAATTGGACCATAAAGAATGCTGAGCATTTAAGAACTGATGCTTTTGAACTGTGGTGTTGGAGGAGACTCTTGAGAGTCCCTTGGACTACATGGAGATCAAGCTAGTCAATCCTCAAGGAAATCAACCCAAAAATATTCATTGGAAGGACTAGTGCTGAAGCTCCAGTACTTTGGCCACCTGATGAGACTGACTCACTTCAAAAGACCATGATTCTGGGAAAGATCGAAGGCAGGAAAATGGTACGACAGATGAGATGGTTGGATGGCATCACCGACTCAATGGACATGAGTTTGAGCAAACTCTGGGAGATGGTGGAAGACAGGGAAGCCTGGTGTGCTGCAGTCTATGGGGTCACAAAGAGTCAGAGATGACTTACCTACTAAACAATACACCCAGAGGTGAAATTGGTGATCATACCGGTAGTTCTATTTTTAACTTTTTGAGTAACCTCCATGCTGTTTTCCATAGTGGCTGTGCTAATTTACATTTCCACCCACAGTGCATAAAGTTTCCCTTCACATCTTTGTCAAAATGGTATTGTTATCATTTTGGTGACAGACATTCTGATAGGTGTGATATCTCATTGTGTTTTTGATTTACATTTTTCTGATAGTGATATTGAGTATCTTTTAATGTGCCTATTGACTATTTGAATGTCTTCTTTGAAAAACGTCTATTCAAGTACCCCACTCATTTCTTCATCAGGTTGTTTGTATGATGATGAGCTGTATGTCTTCTTGGTGTACTTTTGAAGGAGCTGCTGTGATGATATTTGGAAAATCATATTAGGGATGCATGATGTCTCTGAAAAAAGAACACTATGCCTGGGTACAGCATGCTTGAAAACAAGATGTTCTACCAAGGAGCCTGTACATAAAGCTCTCTGTTATGTGTTTCTTCTGAAAACAGGGAAATACGCCCTTCCGCATAGCTGGATGAGGGAGGGCTTCTGGGCAGGCTCCTTAGATAGATGATGTAGCAGCTTACTAGCTCCTCGTGTAACCAATCTGCTTGCTTGAAATGCAAAATTTTATCCATGTACGGTAATAGAGAGATTGCTGTCACTCCCTCCCTGCCTTACTGAAAGGAAAATATAAAATAAACCGCAACCTGTGTTGCGCAGATCTTTTTCTCCTCCGGCCGGAGTTTTGTGTGTCTGTCTTTTGTGTTGTCTGTTTTGTCCATTTCATTCACAGCAATTTTGAATAGTAACCCCTTATCAAAATCACTGCGGATGCTGATTGCAGCCATGAAATTAAAAGACGCTTGCTCCTTGGAAGGAAAGTTATGACCAACCTTGATAGTATATTAAAAAGCAGAGACATTACTTTGCCAACCAAAGTCCGCCTAGTCAGGGCAATGGTTTTTCCCGTGGTCATGTATGGATGTGAGAGTTGGACTGTGAAGAAAGCTGATCGCCGAATAATTGATGCTTTTGAACTGTGGTGTTGGAGAAGACTCTTGAGAGTCCCTTATACTGCAAGGAGATCCAACCAGTCTATTCTAGAGGAGATCAATCCTGGATGTTCATTGGAGGGACTGATGCTGAAGCTGAAGCTGCAATACTTTGGCCACCTCATGCGACGAGTTGACTCACTGGAAAAGACTGTGATGCTGGGAAAGGTTGGGGGCGGGAGGAGAAGGGGACGACGGAGAATGAGATGGCTGGATGGCATCACCGACTCTGTGGACATGAGTTTGAGTGTACTCCGGGAGTTGGTGATGGACAGGGAGGCCTGGCGTGCTGTGATTCATGGGGTCGCGGAGAGTCGGACACGACTGAGCGACTGAACTGAACTGAACTGAACCCCTTATCAAGTAAGTAGTTTGCAAATATCTTCTCCCATTCAGTTCAGTTCAGTTCAGTTCAGTTCAGTCGCTCAGTCGTGTCCGACTCTCCGCGACCCCATGAATCACAGCACGCCAGGCCTCCCTGTCCATCACCAACTCCCGGAGTTCACTCAAACTCATGTCCACAGAGTCCGTGATGCCATCCAGCCATCTCATTCTCCGTCGTCCCCTTCTCCTCCCGCCCCCAACCTTTCCCAGCATCAGAGTCTTTTCCAGTGAGTCAACTCGTCGCATGAGGTGGCCAAAGTATTGCAGTTTCAGCTTTAGCATCAGTCCCTCCAATGAACATCCAGGATTGATCTCCTCCAGAATGGACTGGTTGGATCTCCTTGCAGTATAAGGGACTCTCAAGAGTCTTCTCCAACACCACAGTTCAAAAGCATCGATTCTTCGGCGGTCAGCCTTCTTCACAGTCCAACTCTCACATCCATACATGACCACGGGAAAAACCATTGCCTTGACTAGACGGACCTTGGTTGGCAAAGTAATGTCTCTGCTTTTTAATATACTATCAAGGTTGGTCATAACTTTCCTTCCAAGGAGCAAGCGTCTTTTAATTTCCTGGCTGCAATCAGCATCTGCAGTGATTTTGGAGCCCAAAAAAATAAAGTCTGACACTGTTTCCACTGTTTTTCCATCTATTTCCCATGAAGTGATGGGACCAGATGCCATGATCTTTGTTTTCTGAATGTTGAGCTTCAAGCCAACCTTTTCACTCTCCTCTTTCACTTTCCTCAAGAGGCTTTTGAGTTCCTCTTCACTTTCTGCCATAAGGGTAGTGTCATCTGCATATCTGAGGTTATTGATATTTCTCCCAGCAATCTTGATTCCAGCTTGTGCTTCTTCCAGCCCAGCGTTCCTCATGATGTACTCTGCATATAAGTTAAATAAGCAAGGTGACAATATACAACCTTGACGTACACCTTTTCCTATTTGGAACCAGTCTGTTGTTCCATGTCCAGTTCTAACAGTTGCTTCCTGACCTGCATACAGGTTTCTCAAGAGGCAGGTCAGGTGGTCTGGGATTCCCATCTCTTTCAGAATGTTCCACAGTTTATTGTGATCCACACAGTCAAAGGCTTTGGCATAGTCAATACAGGAGATGGCAAGAGTGAACGTCGACATTCTAGGAATCAGTGAATTAAAATGGACTGGAATGGGTGAATTTAACTCAGATGACTATTATATCTACTACTGTGGGCAGGAATCCCTTAGAAGAAATGGAGTAGCCATCATGGTCAACAAAGGAATCCGAAATGCAGTACTTGGATGCAATCTTAAAAATGACAGGATGATTTCTGTTCGTTTCCAAGGCAAACCATTCAATATTACAGTAATCCAGGCCTATGCCCCAACGAGTAATGCTGAAGAAGCCGAAGTTAATCGGTTCTATGAAGACCTACAAGACCTTTTAGAACTAACACCCAAAAAAGATGTCCTTTTCATTATAGGGGACTGGAATGCAAAAGTAGGAAGTCAAGAAACACCTGGAGTAACTGGCAAATTTGGCCTTGGAGCACGGAATGAAGCAGGGCAAAGGCTAATAGAGTTTTGTCAAGAGAATGCACTGGTCATAGCAAACACCCTCTTCCCATTCAGTAGGCTGCCTTTTTATTTTGTTGATAGTTTCTTTCACTATGCAAAATATCTTCAGTTTGTTGTATTATCTGTTGAATTTTGCTTTTGTTTCTTTTGTTTGAGGAGACAGGTCTGGAAGAATATTAAGATTTATATCAGAGAGCATACTGCCTATGTTTTCTTCTAAACATTTTTTTGTTTTGTTTTTAGGTCTTACATTTAAGTATTTGATCCATTTTGAATTTATTTTTTATATAGTGTGAATAAGTAGTCCAGTTTGATAATTTTGCATGTAACTGTCTAGTTTTCTCAATGTCACTTACTGTAGAGGTCTTTTCCCTATTGTATATTCTTGCCTTCTTTGTCATAGACTAATTCATCATATAAGCACGGATTTATTTGTTGACATTCTGTTCTATTCCATTGACCTCTGTGTCTGTTTTTGTGCCAGCAACATACTGTTTTGATTTCTGTAGTATAATTTGAATTAAAGGAACATAACATTCTACTGCTTTACTCTTTTTTTTCTCAAGATTGCTTTGGCTATTCAGGATCTTTTGCATTTACACACAATTTTTAGAATTATTTGTCCTCATTCTGTGAAAGAAATCCTTGGTATTTTGACAGAGATTACATTGAATTTTAGATCGCCCTGATGAGTGTGGTCATTTTAATAGTATTGATTCTTTTATTTCATTAACACAGTTTACATTTCCTTTTGTTTGTATTATCAGTTTCTTTTAACTTCTCTAAGAGTACAAGTCTTTTACTTCTTTAATTACACCTATTACTAAATATTTAATTCTTTTTGATGCAATTGTAAATGGGATTTCATTTTCTTAATTTCTTTTTCTAATAGCTTGTTATTAGAGTATATAAATACGATATATTTCTACATACTAAATTTGTATCTTGCAAGTATGCTGAACTTGTTAGCTCTGACAAATTTTTTTTTTTTTTTGCATCTTTAGGATATTCGTGTCAACGTGGACATGAGTTTGAGCAAGCTCCAGGAGTTGGTGATGGACAGGGAAACCTGGCATGCTGCAACCCATGGGGTCGCAGAATCGGACATGACTGAGCAACTGAACTGAAAGTTTCAAATGTCCTGTGTATAGTATCATGTCATCTGCAGATGTTGACTGTTTATATATTCCTTTCCAATTTGGATTCCTTTTCTTTTTCTTGTCTGAAAGCTATGGTGAAGACTTCCAAAACTATACTGAATAGAAGTGGTGAACCTGCACATTCTCATATTGTTCCTGATCTCAGAGGAAATATTATCAACTTTTCACTATTGAGCATGACATTGACTGTGTATGATTCTTTTAATACATTGTTGAATTTCGTTTGCTAATATTTTGTTGATATTTTTTTCTCTCTGTTCCTCAGTGATCTAACTGGTTTTTCACAATGTCTTTGTCTGGTTTTGGTTCCAGGGTGATGCTGGCCTTGTAGAATGATTTCAGCAGTGTTCCTTCCTCTTAAGTAGTTTGAAATCGTTTGAAAAGGACAAATATTAGCTTTTCTTTAAGTGTTTTGAAGAATTCACCTGTGAAGCCCTAAAATCCTGGACTTTTGTTTGCTGGGAGTTTTATTATTATTGATTCAATTTCATTAATGATGATTGGCTTGTTCATATTTTCTATTTCTTCTTTAATCAGTCTGGGGTGATGGTAGGAAGTTATCCCTTTCTTCCAGGTTGTTCATTTTATTGGTGTATAATTGTTCAAAGTGCTTTCTAATGATTATTTGTATTTCTGTGGTATTCATTATAATATATTTCATTTGTGATTCTATTGATTTGGTCTCTCTTTTTCCCTTCATGAATCTGGCCAAATTTTTTTTTTCTATTTTGCTTCTCTTTTCAAAGAACCAGCTCTTAGTTTTCATTGACATTTTGTATTTTTTTCAGTCATTATTTCATTTATGTCTGTTGTGATCTTTATTTATTTCCTTCTACTAATGTTGAGTTTTGTTTATTCTTTTCTTTAGTTTCTTTAGGTGATTATTTGAGACTTTTTTGTTTCCTGAGGTAAATTTTTATCACTATGGACTTCCCTCTTAGAACTGCTTTTTCTGTGTCTGATAGATTTTTGGATTGTTGTGTTTTTATTGTCATATGTCTTCAGGAAACCATGGGTTGCTTAGCAGTATATTGTTTAACCTCCATGTGTTTGCCTGTTTTTATGTTTTTTCTTGTAGCTGATTTCTAGTTTCATGATTAGTGTGGTCTAAAAATATGGTTGATATCTCCCTCTTCTTGAATATATTGTGAGCTTTTTTGTGGCCTAGAATGTGATCTATGAATAAAAAGGTTCCATGTACACTTACAGAGAATGTGTATTCTTCTATTTTTGGATGAAATATTCTTTATATGTCTATTCATTCTATCTGTTTTAATTTTTCATTTAAAGCCAGTGTTTCTTTATTGATTTTTGTGTCTGGATGGTCTGTCCATTGATGTAAGCAGAATGTTAAAGTCCCCTACTATTATTATGTTACTGTCAATTTCTTTATTTATGTTTGCTAATAATTGTTTAATGTACTTAAGTGCTTCTCTGGATGCTTATATATTTGTGATTATTATACCTTTTTTGGATTAATTCTAATATGTTAATGTTCTACTTTGTCTCTTGTTATAGTCTGTTTTAAAGTCTATTTTGTCTGATATAAATTTGCTTCACCATTTGTATGGACTATTTTTTCCATTCTATTCCTTCAGTTCCTCAGATAATTTTGTCTTTTTATAAAATTTTCTAATTCTCTTGAATTTCTCAGTATGTTAATCCATTCTACTCCTGAGTTCAAAGAACATCTTTACGATCAATACCTTGAATTTTTGGGGGGTACATTGTTCATGTCTCTTTCATTTACTTATTTTTTTAAAGTTTTGTCTTAGTCCTCTGGAACATATTTCTCCATCTCCTCATTTTGCCTGTTTTCTGTTTTTACTTTTTTTCTGTGTATTAGGTAAATTGGTTACATTTTCTGATCATGAAAAATTGTCCTTATGGAGGAGATACTGTAGGTGGCCAAGTAGCACACCTACTGGTCACCAGAGCTGTATGCTCTAGTGGTGCCCTCTCTGTGGCCTGCATGGGTCCTTCTGTTGAGGCAGAGCTGACTCTGTGGGAAGCCTGGTAGGCATGGCTGGTCCCTATGTGGTTAGCTTATGAGGCTGTGCCTTGTATGATGGCTAAATGCCCACTGGAGGCTAACGGAGATTTCCTGAGAGGTTGGCTGAGTGGCCTGGGGCAGTGTGAGGCTAGTGTTGGCCTGTTGGTGGACAGATTACTCTCTAGCACTAGTAGTTCTAGAGGGAGGATTCCAAAATGGCATTTCCTAACACCAGCGTTATCATGACAGAATCAGTTCAGTTCAGTCGCTCCGTCGTGTCTGACTCGTTGCCTTCTCATCCTGCCTTCAATCTTTCCCAGCATCAGGATCTTTTCCAATGAGTCAGCTCTTCGTATCAGGTGGCCAAAGTATTGGAGTTTCAGCTTCTACATCAGTCCTTCCAGTGAATACCCAGGACTGATCTCTTTCAGGATGGACTGGTTGGATCTCCTTGCAGTCCAAGGGATTCTCAAGAGTCTTCTCCAACACCACAGTTCAAAAGCATCAATTCTTTGGAGCTCAGTTTTCTATATAATCCAACTCTCACATCCATACATGACTACTGGAAAAATCATAGCCTTGACTAGACAGACTTTTGTTGGCAAAGTAATGTCTCTGCTTTATAATATGTGGTCTAGGCTGGTCATAACTTTCCTTCCAAGGAGCAAATGTCTTTTAATTTCATTGCTGCAGTCACCATCTGCAGTGATATCCGAGTCACCCAAAATAAAGAGCCACTGTTGCCACTGTTTCCCCATCTATTTGCCATGAAGTGATGGGACTGGATGCCTTGATCTTAGTTTTCTGAATTTGAGTTTTAGGCCAAACTTTTTACTCTGTTCTTTCATTTTCATCAAGAAGCTCTTTAGTTCTTCTTCACTTTCTGCCATAAGGATGGTATCATCTGCATATCTGAGGTTATCAATATTTCTCCTGGCAATCTTGATTCTAACTTATGTTTCATCTAGCGCAGAGTTTCTCATGATGTACTCTGCATATAAGTTAAATAAGCAAGGTGAAAATATACAGCCTTGATGTACTCCTTTTCCTATTTGGAACCAGTCAGTTTTTCCATATTAATATGCATATTCATATGCTACCTGACCTGCATACTTATTTCACAAGAGTCAAGTCAGATGGTCTCATATTCCCATCTCTTTCTGAATTTTCCACAGTTTATTGTGATCCACAAGTCAAAGATTTTGGCATAGTCAATAAAGCAGAAATAGATGTTTTTCTGGAACTCTCTTGCTTTTTCCATGATCCAGTGGATGTTGGCAGTTTGATCTTTGGTTCCTTTGCCTTTTCTAAAACCAGTTTGAACATCAGGACGTTCACAGTTCATTTATTGCTGAAGCATGGCATGGAGAATTTTGAGCATGACTTTACTAGCATGAGATGAGAGCAATTGTGTGGTAGTTGGAGCACTCTTTGGCATTGCCTTTCTTTGGTATTCATGACATTTTACGGTCCTGTGGCCACTGCTCAGTCTTCCAAATTTGCTGGCATATTGAGTGCAGCACTTTCACAGCATCCTCTTTTAGGATTTGAAATAGCTCAACTGGAATTCCATCACTTCCACTAGCTTTGTTCGTAGTGATGCTTCCTAAGGCCCACTTGACTTCGCATGCCAGCATGTCTGGCTCTAGGTGAGTGATTATACCATTGTGATTATCTGGGTCGTGAATATCTTTTTTGTACAGTTCTTTTGTGTATTCTTGCCACTTCCTCTTAATATCTTCTGCTTTTGTTAGGCCCATACCATTTTTGTCCTTTATTGAGCCCATTTTTCCAATGGTCGTGTTTGGATGTGAGAGTTGGACTGTGAAGAAAGCTGACCACCAAAGAATTGATGCTTTTGAACTGTGGTGTTGGAGAAGACTCTTGAGAGTCCCTTGGACTGCAAGGAGATCCAACCAGTCCGTTCTGAAGGAGATCAGTCCTGGGTATTCGTTGGAAGGACTGATGCTAAAGCTGAAACTCCAATACTTTGGCCACCTCATGCGAAGGGTTGACACATTGGAAAAGACTCTGATGCTGGGAGGGATTGGGGGCAGGAGGAGAAGGGGACTGCAGAGAATGAGATGGCTGGATGGCATCACTGGCTCGATGGACATGAGTTTGAGTGAACTCCGAGAGTTGGTGATGGACAGGGAGGCTTGGAGTGCTGTGATTCATGGGGTCACAAAGAGTCAGACATGACTGAGTGACTGAACTGAACTGAGCTTGCATGGAATGTTCGCTTGGTATATCTAATTTTCTTGAAGAGATCTCTAGTCTTTCCCATTCTGTTGTTTTCCTCTGTTTTTGCACTGACCACTTCCAAGGGAAACCTCAGTAAGACTGTAGGTGCTGGGAGAGGGCATCAGAGGGCAGACAGACTGAAACCACAATCACAGAAAGCCAACCAATCTAATCACATGGAGCACAGCCCAGTCAAACTCAATGAAAGTAAGGCATGCTATGTAGGGACACCAAATATGGACAGGTCATGGTGGAGGGTTCTGAAAAAATGTGGTACACTGGAGAAGGGAATGGCAAACCACTTAAGTATTCTTGCCTTGAAAACCCCAGGAAGAGTATGAAAAGGCAAAAAGGTAGGATACTGAAAGATGAACTCCCCATAGGATATAGGTACCCAATATGCTAATGGAGATCAGTGGAAAAATAACTCCAGAAAGAATGATGGGATGGAGCCAAAGCAAAAACAAAACCCAGTTGTGGATGTCATTGGTGATAGAAGCAAGGTCTGATGCTGTAAAGAGCAATATTGCATAGAAACCTGGAATGTTAGGTCCATGAATCAAGGCAAATTGGAAGTTGTCAAACAGGAGATGGCAAGAGTGAACACTGACATTTTAGGAATCAATGAATTTAACTCAATGACCATTATATCTACTATTATGAGCAAGAATCCCTTAGAAGAAATGGAGTAGCCATCATAGTCAACAAAAGAGTCTGAAATGCAGTACTTGGATGCAATCCAAAAAACTACAGAATGTTCTCTGTTCATTTCCATGGCAAACCATTCAATATCACAGTAATGCAAGCCTATGCCCCAACCAGAAATGCTGAAGAAGTTGAAGTGAATGGCTCTATGAAGACCTACAAGACCTTTTAGAACTAACACCCCAAAAGATATCCTTTTCATTATAGGGGACTGGAATGCAAAAGTAGGAAGTCAAGAAACACCTGGAGTAACTGGCAAATTTGGCCTTGGAGCACGGAATGAAGCAGGGCAAAGACTAATAGAGTTTTGTCAAGAGAACGCACTGGTCATAGCAAACACCCTCTTCCAACAACACAAGAGAAGACTCCACACATGGACATCACCAGATGATCAACACCAAAATCATATTGATTACATTCTTTGCTGCCAGAGATGTAGAAGCTATATAGAGTCAGCAAAAACAAGACTGGGAGCTGACTGTGTCTCAGATCATCAACTCCTTATTGCCAAATTCATACTTAAATTGAAGAAAGTTGGGAAAACCATTAGCCCATTCAGGTATGACCTAAATCAAATCCCTTATGATTATACAGTGGAAGTGAGAAATAGATTGAAGGGACTAGATCTGATAGACAGGGTGCCTGATGAACTATGGATGGAGGTTTGTGACATTATACAGGAGGCAGTGATCAAGACTATCCCCAAGAAAAAGAAATGCAAAAAACAAAGTGGCTATCTGAGGAGGACTTACAAATAGCTGTGAAAAGAAGAGAAGGGAAAAGCAAAGGAGAAAAGGAAAGACATACCCATTTGAATGCAGAGTTCCAAAGAAAAGCAAGGAGAAATAAGAAAGCCTTCCTCAGTGATCAATGCAAAGAAGTAGAGGAAAACAATAGAATGGGAATGACTAGAATCTCTTCAAGTAAATTAGAGATACCAAAGGATCATTTCATGACAGAATAAACTCCCCCAAATGACTGTGGCCAACATCTCTCCCCAGGGGTATCCTAGTTGCCTTCTGCCTCTGTGAAAGGCTCTCCAGTATTAGTAAGTGGGTCTGATCTATGGTCTATTCAGACTTTTGCAACTGAGCTGGAACTCAGAACATATGAGGTTTTGATTGAACCTTTGAATTGTGAGGTCTGTGTTTCCTATGGCTCCCTGGCTCTGCCAAACTTAAGCGCTACTACTTTTCAGATCCAGACATTTGGGGGCTCATATTCCTGTTGCAGGAATGCCCCCCTACACACACACACACACACAGTCTTGGGCATCTGATATGCAGCTCAGATAACTTTCTTCTTGGGGAGGACCTCTATGGTTATAATATTCCTCCACTTGTGGATCACTGACATTTGGGTCTCTGTTCTGACTACTTTGCAGTTCAACCCTTCCTTCCCATCTTGCCATGTTTCCTTTTTTTGTGTCTTTAGTTGTGGAAAGTCTTTTCTGTGTGTCTTCAGGTCATTGTCATAGATGGTGCTGTAAGCACGCTTGAACAATACAGAGTTTAGGGACACTGACCCTCTGTTGAGTCAAAAGTTTGGGTATGGCTTTCTAGCTGGCCCTCTGTATCTGCAGCTCCATATCCAATCATGAATGATGTAGTAACAGTATGTTTTTAGTGAAATGAAAGTTGTGTATAAGGGGACCCATGAAGTTCACACCTGTGTTACTCAAGGATTCACTGTGGTTGTAACCTGATGTATGTGTGAGAGGAGGTGAGTCCAGATTCTCTCTGTTCCACCATCCTGACCACATCTGAGGCAAAACCACATTAGGGTTTTGGCTACTACATGACACAATTGTCTTACAATGATCTTAAAAGGGACAACATGTTTAGGCATTTTTCAATATGTTCCATCAGAAAGTTTGCAATTTTCATGCTATATGTAATTTTTGTTCTAGTGTAATGTAAGACTTAAAATTATTTAAAAAAAATTATTTCGGGCAAGTTCATCATTTTAATTTCTAGGCTTGATTTAATTCATGCATTTGTGTTGTTGATGATTTAAATGTAAGAGTTGGAGAAGGGAATAGTGAGGTTGGAAAACTCATTGTTAAGGCAACAGATGACTAAGGCAGCAGGCTGATAACCCTTATGGAAACTAGTCTTTTTCTCTTGCTCTTAAGCTTCTGACAGACACGGCTGGTGAGATGAGCCTCTAGAGTGGTCTGGCTCATCTCTTTGGTCCCTCTCTGTTTGCAGGGCATTTCCAGGTCCAGGTTAGCTTCACATTATTCACTGCAGGTTCTCTATTTGGGCTGACACTGAAAGGACACATGTTGGTTTTCTAAACACAAATAGGAGTATGCCCACCCCTTTGTCTTAGAAGAATTTTCCCCTTGGAGCTGGGTGGTGACGTCAGTGATCTTGAGTCAGAGCCATCTTTCCTCTTTCTCCACACTCCCTATGCTGGCGCCGCAGGTGTCCACCTTGGGGAAGAATGAGAGATGATATGCCTGAATGGTAAACACTATCTTTCTGGCTTGACACCTCTGGAATACCTTATTATACTTAAAACATGATTGAGTTTTTAGAAATCCAGGATTCAATACAAGGGCTTTCAGAATCCTACTCCGTGGCTTACTCTAAGTACTTTTATTAACAAACTACTAAAAACTCACATTTAATCTTTTTAAAGACATTTAAGGCATTTAAATTTTAAACTCAGTCTTATCACAACACTCTGGAATTACTTTTTGAAATTAGGATTTATAGATGAAAGTTCATGTCATGTCAGCACATCAAATATCTCATAAGATTTTAAGTCATCCTCAAGATGACTAAGTTCTAACTCTACTTGGGTTTCTAATTAGTCCCTGATGCAGGCAGTGGGCTGTGCTAAGACTTATGTATGTTCTAGACAGATCCTCTGATCCCTGAAGAGTTTGACATATAAAATAAAAACTCAAGTGTATAGAAAATATATTTCCTTGTTAAAAAAGAAATATATTTTGTTTTGCAGGTTAATGTAAACTATTTTCATGAATGGAAAGTTCTGCCCCACTTTTTCTGGAGCTGATTCTAAGTTCTGGAGTACTTTTATAATCCACAGCATCATCATGTTGTCTACATAGCTATTAGCTACTCTAGAATGAACAGAGGTATCTTTGTTCTCCTGTGGTGTGTAGTCTGTGAGGATAATTTCTAAGTGGTCCCTTGTTCCAGGGCTATAGTCTCAATTGTGGCTCGACTGGGGAAGGATCCAGTTCCAAGATCATGTGGTCATTGGTGACATGTGGTTCCTTGCATGTTTCAGGACTGAGGAGCCTCACTTAATCTGACTGTCATCTAGCTATTTTCATTGCTTCTTGAGAACCTCTTGGTCCTATCTCCCTTTATGTGATGTATTATCTGTGAGAAACTCCAAGGGCAATTCTCACCATTCCCTATGCTTTCACAGCTGTCAGGAATAAAACTTCCTGCTTTGTATCTTTCTGCATTCTGGGCTTTCCTGGAAAGAAAACATGGTTTTCCTGTGCTAGGGTTCTCCCATCCCTTCTCGAGCATGTCAGGTGTTTCTGTTACCTTTGCTTCCTCTGGGCTAAGCTGCAGACACAGGACCTTGTTTTATCCACAACCCACACTGCACACCCATTCCTTTCTTCTGAACATTCTTCTTTTCCTCTGGTGCAAGCAAATTTTGTCTTGTGTCTGGTTATTGTGGCTCTGAGCTGAAAGATGTGCTTTTTGTCATAATGTAAATCTGTCATTCATACTCTAAGATGTGCTTATTCTCCTGAGATCTAGGCTTTTAAATTTCAAAGCCAAAATGTGATGTTTTTGTTTTATCTTGTTTTGTGATGTTTCAACACTTTTATGAGTGCATAACTCAGAGAATGCCCTGGAGCCTGTCTAAATGAAAAAAATACTAAGTATATTGACTAATCTATCAAGCTATTACTCTGCTGCCAATATTTTATGGATATATCTGTGAGTGTCTGTGTCTGCATATATCTGCATATATATAAATATATATAATTTTGAAAAATCTCCATGCAGCATACCAATTCTACTAAAAATATAACATGATTCAATTTTTTTTTTCTTTTTGCTGAGTTCTTAAAATTCTATCTAAGGTTGTCTTACCCAGAGAGATAAGAATGGCAAGACATATGTCAAAGTTGTTATAAACTGTAATCATTTGATAATGTAACCAATATGTTTCATTTCACTTTTTTTTTTTTTTTTTACTAAAGAAGACAGTATAAGTATATTGCTTTAGTTTCTAAGCCACTCAGAGCCACAATATTTCAGGTATGTTGTTGTTCAATCTATAAGTTGTGCCTGACTCTTTGTGACTCCATGAACTGCAACACACAGGCTTTCCTGTCTTCCACTATCTTCTGGAGTTTGCTCAAACTCATGTTCATTGAGCTGGTGATGCTATCCAATCTTATCCTCTGATACCCCTCTCCTTTTGCCCCCAACCTTTCTCAGCATCAGGGTCTTTTCTAATGAGTCAGCTCTTTGCATCAGGTGGCCAGAGGATTGGATCTTCACCTTCAGCATGGGAAATGAGGGCAATGTTCTGGTAGTTTGAACACTGTTCAAACATTGCCTTTCTTTGGGATTAGAATGAAAACTGACCTTTTCAGTCCTGGGGCTGTTGCTGAGTTTTCCAAATTTTCTGGAACATTGAGTGCAGCATTCTTACAGCATCATCTTTTAGGATTTGAAATAGCTCAGCTGGAATTCTATCACCTCCACTAGCTTTGTTTGTAGTGATGTTTCCTAAAGCCCTCTTGACTTCATATTCCAGGATATTCGGCTCTAGGTGAATGATCACGCCGTCATGATTATTCCAGTCATTAAGACCTTTTTCATATCATTCTTCTGTTTGTTCTTGCCACCTCTTCTTATCTCTCCTTGCTATTCTCTGTAATTCTGCATTCAGTTTGGTATGTCTTTGCCTTTGTCCCTTGTTTTTCACTTCTCTCTTTTTTTTCCAGCTATTTGTAAAGTCTCCTCAGACAACCATTTTGCAGTTTTCATTTCTTTTTCTTTGGGATGGTTTTGGTCACTGCCTCCTGTATAGTGTTATGAACCTCTGTCTTGTACGAACCTGTCTTTCAGGTATACAGAAAAGCATTTCAGTTATATATATAACTTTTAAAAATTCTTATCCATTGTAGGTTATTATAAGGTATTGAATATAGTTCTCTGTGTTATACAGTAGGTCTTGTTGTTTATCTATTTTATGCATAGTAGTGTGTATATGTTAATCTCAAATCTTCAATTTATGCCTTCTACCTCTTCCTCCTTGAGTAACGAAAAATTTGTTTCCTATTTCTGTGAGTCTGCTTCTGCTTTGTAAATAGACTCATTTGTGTTATTTTTTAGATTCCACATATAAGTGATATCATACAGTATTTTTTTTTTTGTCTTGCTTCACTTAGTATGATAATCTCTAGGTCCAAGATGATGTATCTTGAATATAAAAGTATGACTGAGACAAAATATTGTTCGTAGAATGGGAAATCTGTGTTTGTTTTCCTCCAGATTCTCTTCCTTAGTAATATGTAGAGACTCTGAGAATGCACATAAGTTTCACAAATCACTCCCACTTAATACCAGTCACTTCCATTGCCTGTTGAAGGTAAGTAGAGCCACCATGCTCCTGAAAGCCAGTTCCTCAACAGTTGCTCTTGGCATTGTTCACAATTGTCCATTACCAAGGTTGGCTAATTATGCCAGACCCCTCCTGCCATTCATAGCAAGGCTACGATGTTCAACCTCCATCTGAGGTGTTAGAAGTCAGAGGGTCAATTCTTTCCATTCATACACATCTGGTCATTTGCCAGTGACACAATTTTCAGTTAAAAAAAAAAATTATGGACCACAGAGAATTTTGGTATTAAACACGATTTTGTTAGAGCCAATCCCCTTCACATCTGAGCCTTCAATAATCCATGGACTCTGCCTTCCTCTCCATCTCCAGACCTAACACATTATCCTTCTATAAGATTCATCACTTTCCAGAAGTAATCGACATTTCCTTCAGGTAAAATAAAGTAGCTATTATATGTTATTATGGTTTGTCTTAGAGAAAAGATTAAGTAGTTGAAACAACAGAAGTTAGGCTTAATTTATAATGATTACGTCTTGGGAGTAAAGGTATCCATGCAAAGTCAGTCCGAGCTCTAAACATCAAAATGAAGACAGGTGAGCTGATGGAAAATGGCCTTGCTTTCTTTAAAAAAATTTTTTTTTTTTTTTTACTGGAGTGTAGTTGATTTACAATGTTGTGTTAGTTTCAGGTGTACAGCAAAGTGAGTCAGTTCTGCATATACATATATCTGCTCTTTTTCAGATTCTTTTTTTGTATAGGTCTTTACAGGGTACTGAGTAGAGCACTCTGTGATATACAGCAGGACCTTATTTTAAATATGGTGTGCATACATGTCAATCCCAGTCTCCCAATTTATGTATCATCACCCTTCCCTCTTCATAACTCTAAGTTTGTTTTCTACATCTGTGACTCTCTTTCTGTTTTGTAAATAAGCTCCTTTGTACCATTTTTTTAAAAAATTGACATATAAGTGATATCACATGGTATTTGTCCTTCTCTTCCTGACTTGCTCCACTCATTATGACAATCTCTAGGTCCATCTACATCTCTGCAAATAGCATTATTTCATTCCTTTTCATTGCTGAGTAATAAAACAGGCTTTGGCATAGTCAATGAAGCAGAAATAGATGTTTTTCTGGAACTCTCTTGCTTTCTCCATGATCCAGCGGATGTTGGCAATTTGATTTCTGGTGCCTCTGCCTTTTCTAAAACCTGCTTGAACATCTGGGAGTTCACGGTTCACACATTGCTGAAGCCTGGCTTGGAGAATTTTGAGCATGACTTTACTAGCGTGTGAGATGAGTGCAATTGTGCAGCAGTTTGAGCATTCTTTGGCATTGCCTTTATTTGGGATTGGGATGAAGACACCTTTCCCAGTCCTGTGGCCACTGCTGAGTTTTCCAAATTTGCTGGCTTATTCAGTGCAGCACTTTCACAGCATCATCTTTCAAGATTTGAAATAGCTCAACTGGAATTCCATCACCTCCATTAGCTTTGTTCATAGTGATGCTTTCTAAGGCCCACTTGACTTCACATTCCTGATGTCTGGCTCTAGGTCAGTGATCACGTTATCGTGACTATCTTGGTTGTGAAGATCTCTTTTGTACAGTTCTTCTGTGTATTCTTGCCACCTCTTCTTAATATCTTCTGCTTCTGTTAGGTCCATACCATTTCTGTCCTTTATCGAGCCCATCTTTGCATGAAATATTCCCTTGGAATCTCTAATTTTCTTGAAGAGATCTCTTGTTTTTCCTATTCTGTTGTTTTCCTCTATTTCTTTGCATTGATCGCTGAGGAAGGCTTTCTTATCTCTCCTTGCTATTCTTTGGAACTCTGCATTCAGATGCTTATATCTTTCCTTTTCTCCTTTGCTTTTCACTTCTCTTCTTTTCACAGCTATTTGTAAGGCCTCCTCAGACAGCCATTTTGCTTTTTTGCATTTCTTTTCCATGGGGATGGTCTTGGTCCCTGTCTCCTGTACAATGTCACGAACCTCCGTCCAGAGTTCATCAGGCACTCTATCTATCATATCTAGTCCCTTAAATCTATTTCTCAGTTCCACTGTATAATCATAAGGGATTTGATTGAGGTCATATCTGAATGGTCTAGTGGTTTTTCCCTACTTTCTTCAATTTAAGTCTGAATTTGGCAATAAGGAGTTCATGATCTGAGCCACAGTCAGCTCCTGGTCTTGTTTTTGCTAACTGTATACAGCTTCTCCATCTTTGACTGCAAAGAATATAATCAATCTGATTTCCGTGTTGACCATCTGGTGATGTCCATGTGTAGAGTCTTCTCTTGTGTTATTGGAAGAGGGTGTTTGCTATGACCAGTGCGTTCTCTTGGAAAAACTCTATTAGCCTTTGCCCTGCTTCATTCCATGCTCCAAGGCCAAATTTGCCTGTTACTCCAGGTGTTTCTTGACTTCCTACTTTTGCATTCCAGTCCCCTATAATGAAAAGGACATCTTTTTTGTTTGTTACTTCTAAAAGGTCTTGTAGGTCTTCATAGAACCGTTCAACTTTGGCTTCTTCAGCGTTACTGGTTGGGACATAGACCTGGATTACTGTAATATTGAATGGTTTGCCTTGGAAACGAACAGAAATCATTCTGTCGTTTTTAAGATTGCATCCAAGTACTGCATTTCGGACTCTTTTGTTGACCATGATGGCTACTCCATTTCTTCTAAGGGATTCCTGCCCACAGTATTAGATATAATGGTCATCCGAGTTAAATTCACCCATTCCAGTCCATTTTAATTCACTGATTCCTAGAATGTCTATGTTCACTCTTGTCATCTCCTGTTTGACCACTTCCAATTTGCCTTGATTCATGGACCTAACATTCCAGGTTCCTATGCAATATTGCTCTTTACAGCACCAGACCTTGCTTCTATCACGGTTCACATCCACAGCTGGGTATTGGTTTTGCTTTTGCTCCATCCCTTCATTCCTTCTAGAGTTATTTCTCCACTGATCTCCAGTAGCATACTGGGCACCTACCAACCTGGGGAATTCCTCATTCAGTATCCTATCATTTTGCCCTTTGATACTGTTCATGGGGTTCTCAAGGCAAGTATACTGAAGTGGTTTGCTATTCCCTTCTCCAGTGTCTCTTGAGAAACCTGTATGCAAGTCAGGAAGAAACAGTCAGAACTGTACAAAGAACAACAAACTGGTTCCAATAGGAAAAGGAGTACGTCAAGGCTGTATATTGTCACCCTGTTTATTGAACTTATATGCAGAGTACATCATGAGGAACGCTGGGCTGGAAGAAGCACAAGCTGGAATCAAAATTGCTGGGAGAAATATCAATAACCTCAGATATGCAGATGACACCACCCTTATGGCAGAAAGTGAAGAGGAACTCAAAAGCCTCTTGATGAAAGTGAAAGAGGAGAGTGAAAAGGTTGGCTTGAAGCTCAACATTCAGAAAACAAAGATCATGGCATCAGGTCCCATCACTTCATGGGAAATAGATGGAAAAACAGTGGAAACAGTGTCAGACTTTATTTTTTTGGGCTCCAAAATCATTGCAGATGCTGATTGCTGCCATGAAATTAAAAGACGCTTGCTCCTTGGAAGGAAAGTTATGACCAACCTTGATAGTATATTAAAAAGCAGAGGCATTAGTTTGCCAACCAAGGTCCGTCTAGTCAAGGCAATGGTTTTTCCCGTGGTCATGTATGGATTTGAGAGTTGGACTGTGAAGAAAGCTGATCGCCGAATAATTGATGCTTTTGAACTGTGGTGTTGGAGGAGACTCTTGAGAGTCCTTTGGACTGCAAGGAGATCCAACCAGTCCATTCTAAAGGAGATCAATCCTGGGTGTTCATTGGAAGGACTGATGCTAAAGCTGAAACTGCAATACTTTGGCCACCTCATGCAACGAGTTGACTCACTGGAAAAGAGTCTGATGCTAGTAAAGGTTGGGGGCAGGAGGAGAAGTGGACGACAGAGAATGAGATGACTGGATGGCATCACCGACTCTGTGGACATGAGTTTGAGTGAACTCCGGAAGTTGGTGATGGACAGGGAGGCCTGGCGTGCTGTGATTCACGAGGTCGCGGAGAGTCGGACACGACTGAGCGACTGAACTGAACTGAACTAAACTGAATAAAACAGGCCTTATTTTTGATGTTTGGAAATGCAGGAATGGAGTGTTGTTCTGTGATGTGACCATAGGTTGTACGATGCTTTGAATCACATGGGTCGACGTGGCTGAGGAACTGATGAGGGGCTCCATCATAGTCAAGTTCTGGGCCAAGAAGAGTCTCGACCTAATTACAGTCACCAGCACCTCTGGTCCTAGAGAAAGCCTGCACATGGTGACTAGTGGTTGGTGCTACCATCTATTTTTCCATGCTCTGTGCTTTCCCAGTGGCTCAGCAGTAAAAATCCACATGCCAATGCAGGAGATACAGGAGAGGTGGATTCATTCCCTGAGTTGGGAAGGTCCCCTGGAAAGGGAAATGGCAAACTACTCCAGTATTCCTGCCTGGGGTTACAAGAGTTGGACACAATTGAACACACACACACACACAACTAGTAGCCTCTGCTCTCATCAATATCTGAGAAGAGCTCCCAGTATGATTAGCTGATGTGTGGGTAAGGGAGGCTTGTGATATGTTATTTGTTTGGGCACTTAACTTCTCGAGGTAATTCCTGAGGCATCAGGAGTAATCTAATACTACTAGTTAAATGTGAAACCACATGACCCTTATTTATCACAATTTCCTTGAATTTTAACAAAATGCTAACTAAACTTTGGTGTTTTATGCTCTCATTTTTCTTTTAGCATTAAAAAAATCAAGTTTCTTGAGGCATAGCTGATATGCAATTAAAGTCACCAATTTCAAGTGTATGGAACAGGGAATTTTTACAAATGTATGGTTTTTCCAGTCGTCATGTATGGATGTGAGAATTGGAATATAAAGAAAGCTGAGAACCAAAAAATTGATGCTTTTTAACTGTGGTGTTAAAGAAGACTCTTGAAGAGTCCCTTGGACTGCAAAGAGATCCAACCAGTCCATCCTAAAGGAGATCAGTCCTGGGTGTTCATGGGAAGGACTGATGTTGAAGCTGAAACTCCAATACTTTGGCCACCAGATGCAAAGAGCTGACTCATTTGAAAAGACCCTGATGCTGGGAAAGATTGAAGGCAGGAAGAGAAGGGGATGACAGAGGATGAGATGGTTGGATGGCATCACCAACTCAATGGACATGAGTTTGGGTGAACTCCGGGAGCTGGTGATGGACAGGGAGCCTGGCGTGCTGCGGTTCATGGGGTTGCAAAGAGTCGGATAAGACTGAGCTACTGAACTGAACTGAACTGGTCCAGTCATGAACCACCACCATAATCATGACATAAAACATCTTCACTCAGAAACTTTCTCTGTGACGCTTTGGGGTCAGTCTCTTCCTCCTCACTGGACTCCTGGAGTCTACTGATCTGTTTTCAGTTACTGTGGCTTTGCCTTTCTAGCATTTTATAGAAATGGAATCATTCAGTGTGGTAGTTTGTGTCTGACTTCTTTCACTTAGTATAATGTTTTTGAGATGAGCCATATTGTTACTTGCAACAGTAGTTTATTGCTTTTTAATGGTCTATTTCTTTACATGGAGACCTAAAATCTGTAATACATTAACCAGTCGATGGTCATTTTGGTTGTTTGCAGGTTAGTTCTGTAACATAGATCTTCTTATGAATATTTGTTAGTAGGTCTTTGTATGGACAAGTTTTTGCTTTTCTTGTTTAAATACTTAGATTGCAACAGCTGGATTGTAGGTTTGTATGTTTATTTCAAAACAACAACAACAAAAAACTGCCAAACAGTTTTCCAAAGCCATCTTACATTCTCTCCAGCAATGTACATGGTGTCAATTTCCCAAATCTTCCTCAGTACTTGGTTTTATCCTTATCATCAGTTGACTCACCCTGTCAGACTTGGCATCCCACTGTGGTTTTAACTTGCATTTCCCTAATGTCTAATGAGGGAGAATCTTTTCACATACTTATTTACCATTTGTACATCTCGTATAGTGATGTGTCTAATTCAAAGTTTCTACCCATTTAAAAAAAATGTTTTGTTTTTTTTTTGTTATTGACTTGCTGGCATTCATTATATATCCTAAATATAAGCCCTTTAACAGATATATTAATATTTTTTTCTGCATCTTTATTATATAAAGTGTCAAGAAAATAGGTTTGTATGCTTCATAAATAAGGTGGAAAAGGACAATTCCTTTAATGTTAGGCATTTTGTTTTACTGTAGTGTATTTTGACATAGTTAAAATTAAATTTCAGACAACTTCAATTTTAGATTTAGAATGATTTTAGAACAGGGAAGATAGCAGCACTTCTCCAGAGTTTTACATTTGTTTATATTATATTATATTTGTTTATATTATACAATATAATATATTATATTATATTTGTTTATATTATATTATATTTTGAAGAACATAGTATTCCCTTTTAAGTATTCTAAAGAAAGAGTTCAGTTACTTTACTTTTCAAAGTCTGATCTTGTTTGTCACTACTGAAGTTCATATCACTTCAAGTGATAATTTTCATATCAAAAGCTTTTCAAAATTTTGTTTTTATTAATAATTTTTAAGAATAGAATGCTCATGCTACAATATATTCTGTTTACTCATTGTATTTAGTTTGTAAAAAACAGTTATACCTCAGCTTAATTGTTCCTTAATAATTGATGTCCACAGTTATAATATTATACTTCTATTAGATACAATGAAAAATAAATAAGTATTATGTTCCATTAATAGAAGATCACTGCCTTAATATGTTGAGATAAATGACTTGGGTCATTTAGATACTAAGATTACAATACACTAATGATATGCCAGGTTTCATATATTCTACATTGTATTCTGTATTATTTTATATTTGTATTTTATATACTTAACATTAATAGTAGTTCTTCTACTAATATGAGTATAATAATAAAAATATTGTAGAATATTTATGCAGGAGAATTTATGTTACAAATAGATTAAGAAAAAAGAATAAAAAATTAACAGCTTCATATTGGATGACAAGCACTATTTTATTTAGCAAAAATATTACTCATTTGTCTGAACTCAAAACCCACATTCTTCACCAAGTTATGACTTGAGAGAAAGATAAAAGATCTTGCTTGGCTATTTTAGCATCAATCATAGCTAGAATTATTATTTCAACAATCATTTATTATAATTTTATCAATATGGTCTTGTACATAATAGTTTTTATTTAAAATGAATTATACTTATTGCTGTGATTAACTGTATATGAAACAATAAACAGTCCTGATTCTTAGATACAAGTGAACTTACAAACCAGAAATAAACTCATAGAAGCAGAAAACAAACATAAGAAGACTACAGGAGTGGAGAAGTAAATTAGGAGTTTGGGATTAATATATACACACTACTATATATAAAATAGGAAAACAAGGACCTATTGTATAACTCAGGGAATTGTACTCAGTATCTTGTAATAATCTAGTGTCACAGAATCTGAAAAAGAATGTATTGCTGCACACTTGAAATGAACACAATATTGTAAATTAACTAACTCCAATAAAAAATTTAATTGTCACCCAAAATTTAAAAAAAATTCTGACTCTATTTAGATAGCCAAATCCATCTCATTTCTTAAAAATTGTTTTAAGTCCCAGTTATGTTTTCACAGTGTCAAGACATTCCTCCACTGGATAGTGTTCTTAATGAAATATGTGCATGAGTTTATACATTAGATTCTACCCAACATTAAGTGATGAGTAGTTGTGCAATGAAGAGATCAAGACATGGGCCCTCCACCCCACACATTAACTGTGTAATTGCTGCTTAACACAGGCTGCCACTGACAAATAAACCAGATTTTCAATTGATAGATTCATTTCTTCTCCTTAGAAAACATTTCTTTTGCTAGAAAATACATCATTGGCAAACAGTTTTAACATGTATTTATAAAGTTAAGTTGAATATAGAAAAGCAGTATTCACTAATACTAAGGCACCTCAGTTCACTTGCCTATCAACTGACAACAATGTTTATAAGAAAATACCATGGTAAAAAGAACATAGTTCACAAAGAAGGCTGTTCTAGCATATTCTCAGAATATTAAAATACTTTTATTAAAAACATTCTTGTAATGATAACTAAAACGTTAACCCAAGTCTGGAAAAAAGTTTATCTTCGATTAAGTAAAAAGTAGAAAATGAGGTTTTGGGTTTTTTTTTTTTTTTTAATTTATTTTTGATTTTGCTATCTCTATATCAGATATTTCCCAGTTACACTGATTTCCTGGAAGAACTAGGGACGATCTCTAACAAAAATCTTGAAAACATGGAGCCCTCTTTTTTACCCTGAGTTTTCTTGTAATAAAATATTTAAGAAATTAAAAATTAAAAACAAAAATTAATTTAAAAAATAAATAGAAGCCCACCAAACCTTTTTAAAGAAAGGAAATTGTTTTCAAGGCAAGCAATTTGTGAGGTCTTGTATGTTTTTATCTGCCAAAGAGATGACCCCAACTCCCTACAAGATTTTAGTGAATTTACTGACAGATATTTTTAGTTGTCATTCCTTGTCCCTCGCTCTGAGACATCTCGACTATAAAATCTGATTTCAACCTGTCAACCATTACACAGAAATAGTTATTTCTCAAATTGGGCGAGTGAAATGACAGTCATTTCATACCAATGGCCTTTTCTAAGCTCTGTGAACTTTGAGTATCTACTGTTTTCTCATTTTCTTATGGACCATCCAAAGAGAGAAGAAAAGGCAAGCAGACCAGACTGAGGATTTCTTTCTGTGCTATTTTTCCATCTGTGCTTTTAAAATTAGTCTTGATAACAACAAGCAAAACCCAAAACACAATTAGATTTTCCAGGCTCTTTAAATTGTGAATTTGTCCATGTTGTCAATGAAACTACTGATCTTAGTTTCAAAGCAACAACAACAACATACATAAAAACCCAACCCTGTAAACTGGTTCACAGAATGTTGCAAATTATAGAGTGTATCATATTATTGCTGCAGTGCAATATAATCTCTATTATATTACTGGTTATTCATGGCAAGAATATTTAGTTATGTAAGTTAAAAAGATGTTAATAAGAGAACTGAAATGCTAAAAATTTCTGGTACTTAACCATTTTAGTTTATAAATAATATTCACATTTGTTATTTTCTTTAAATATATACGTTGCGTTATTAGACCAGTATTTCTTAAACAATGGGTAATAAAATATTAGAATCAGTTGAACTCATATTAAAAATTAGTCCTCCTGGACTCAGTATTCTGAATCAGGAACCAGAAGGTAAGGTGAGTCCAGATATTTCCATTTTTGATGAAATCTATACCCGCCCCCCCATCACTTACTAGTGATACTAGTGGACACTAAAGTTTAGAAACTATTGATCTACACACATCTCAGAACTTTTTTTTAAAATTTATTTTATTGGAGGCAAATTATCTTACATTAATATATTGGTTAGTTTTGCCATACATTGACACGAATCCGCCCCGGGTGTACATGTGTTCCCTTTCTTGAACCCCCCTCCCACCTCCATCTTCCCCATATCCTCCTTCCAGGTCATCCCCATGCACCAACCCCAAGCATCCTGTATCATGCGTCAAACCTGGACTGGTGATTCATTTCACATATGACAATATACATGCTACAATGCCATTCTCCCCAGTCATCCCACCTTCACCGTCTCCCACAGAGTCCCAAAGACTGTTCTATGTACCTATGTCTCTTTTGCAGTCTCGTATACAGGGTTAAGGTTACCATCTGTCTAAATTCCATATATATGCGTTAGTATACTGTATTGATGTTTTTCTTTCTGGCTTACTTCACTCTGTATAATTGGCTCCAATTTCATCCACCTCATTAGAACTGATTCAAATGCATTCTTTTTGATGGCTGAAAAATACTCCATTGTGTATATGTACCAAAGCTTTCTTATCCATTCATCTGCAGATGGACATCTAGGTTGCTTCCATGTCCTGGCTATTATAAACAGTGCTGCAATGAACATTGGAGTACATATGTCTCTTTCAATTCTGGTTTCCTCTGTGTGTATGCCTAGGACTGCGATTGCTGGATCATATGGCAGTTCTATTTCCAGTTTTTTGGGGAATCTCCACACTGTTCTCCATAATGGCTATACTCGTTTGCATTCCCACCAACAGTGTAAGAGGGTTCCCTTCTCTCCACATCCTCTCTAGCACTTATTGCATGTAGACTTTTGGATAGCAGCCATTCTGACTGGTGTGAAATGGTATCTCATTGTGGTTTTGATGTGCATTTCTCTGATTATGAGGGATGTTGAGCATTTTTTCATGTGTTTGTTAGTCATCTTTACATCTTCTTTGGAGAAATGTCTGTTTAGTTCTTTGGCTCATTTTTTGATTGGGTCACTTATTTTCCTGGAATTGAGCTGCAGGAGCTGCTTGTATATTTTGGAGATTAATCCTTTATCAGTTGCTTCATTTGCTATTATTTTTTCCCATTCTGAAGGCTGTCTTTTCACCTTGCTTATAGTTTCCTTTACTTTGCAGAAGCTTTTGATTTTAATTAGGTCCCATTTGCTTATTTTTGCTTTTATTTCCAATATTCTGGGAGGTGGGTCTTGGAGGATCCTGCTGTGATTTATGTCAGAGAGTGTTTTGCCTACGTTCTCCTCTAGGAGTTTTATAGAATCTGGTCTTACATTTAGTTCTCTAATCCATTTTGAGTTTATTTTGGTGTATGGTGTTAGGAAGTGTTCTAGTTTCATTCTTTTACAAGTGGCTGACCAATTTTCCCAGCACCACTTGTTAAAGAGACTGTCTTTTGTCCATTTTATATTCTTGCCTCCTTTGTCAAAGATAAGGTGTCCATAGGTGTGTGGATTTATCTCTGGGCTTCTATTTTGTTCCATTGATCTATATTTCTGTATTTATGCCAGTACCATACTGTCTAGATGACTGTGGCTTTGTAGTAGAGCCTGAAGTCCGGCAGGTTAATTCCTCCAGTTCCATTCTTCTTCTTCAAGATTGCTTTGGCTATTTGAGCTTTTTTGTATTTCCATACAAACTGTGAGATTATTTGTTCTAGTTCTGTGAAAAATATCGTTGGTAGCTTGATAGGGATTGCATTGAATGAATAAATTACTTTGGGTAGTATACTCATTTTCACAATATTTATTCTTCCAATCCACGAACATGGTATATTTCTCCATCTATTAGTGTCCTCTTTGATTACTTTCACTAGTGTTTTATAGTTTTCTATGTACAAGTCTTTTGTTTCCTTATGTAGATATATTCTTAAGTATTTAATTCTTTTTGTTGCAACAGTGAATGGAATAGTTTCCTTAATTTCTCTTTCTATTTTCTCATTATTAGTGTATAGGAATGCAAGGGATTTCAGTGTGTTGATTTTATATCCTGCAACTTTACTGTATTCATTGATTAGCTCTAGTAGTTTTCTGGTAGAGTCTTTAGAGTTTTCTGTGTATAGGATCATGTAGAAGGAAAGAAATCGTAAAAATTAGGGCAGAGATAAATGAAAAAGAAACAAAAGAGACCATAGAAAAATCAACAAAGCCAAAAGCTGGTTCTTTGAGAAGGTAAATAAAATTGACAAACCACTAGCCAGACTCATCAAGAAACAAAGGGAGAAGAACCAAATCAATAAAATTAGAAATGAAAATGGAGAGATCACAACTGACAACACAGAAATACAAAGGATTATTAGAGAATACTATCAGCAATTATATGGCAATAAAATGAATAACTTGAAAGAAATGGACAAATTCCTAGAAAAGTACACCTTGCCAAAACTGAACCAGGAAGAAATAGAAAATCTGAACAGACCCATCACAAGCACGGAACTAGAAGAAGTAATCAGAAATCTTCCAGCAAACAAAAGCCCAGGTCCAGACGGCTTCACAGCTGAATTCTACCAAAAATTTAGAGAAGAGCTAACACCTATTCTACTCAAACTCTTCCAGAAAATTGCTGAGGAAGGGAAACTTCCAAACTCATTCTATGAGGCCACCATCACCCTAATCCCAAAACCTGGTAAAGATCCCACAAAAAAAGAAGACTACAGGCCAATACCACTGATGAACATAGATGCAAAAATCCTTAACAAAATTCTAGCAATCAGAATCCAACAACACATTAAGAAGATCATACATCATGACCAAGTGGGCTTTATCCCAGGAATGCAAGGATTCTTCAATATCTGCAAATCAATCAATGTAATACACCACATTAACAAACTGAAAAATAAAAATCATATATTATCTCAATAGATGCAGAGAAAGCCTTTGACAAAATACAACATCCATTTATGATAAAAACCCTCCAGAAAGTGGGAATAGAAGGGACATATCTCAACATAATAAAAGCTATATATGACAAAACCACAGCAAACGTTATCCTCAATGGTGAAAAACTGAAAGCATTTCCCCTAAAGTCAGAAACGAGACAAGGGTGCCCACTCTCACCACTACTATTCAACATAGTTCTTGAAGTTTTGGCTACAGCAATCAGAGCAGAAAAAGACATAAAAGGAATACAAATTGGAAAAGAAGAAGTAAAACTTTCACTATTCACTGATGATATGATCCTCTACACATCTCATAACTTTTATTAGCTTGAGGGAGAAAAATTGCTTTCCTCTTAAAAGAATGCTCTTTGTAAATGAGGGTGGAGGGGTAACATGGTTTCAATTTTAATTATAAAAATGCTCACTGGAAATGTAAACAATATAAAGAATGGGTCTTAGTACCTTGTAGGAATCTAGATGGTCATTCCAATCAAAAATAGTCTTTATTCCCATTGCAAAGATGTAATAACACAGTGCCCACAGTGTAATAACACAAGTACCCAATGTCTGTTTTAGAATAAATATCTCCATATCAATACAGTGACTGATATTAATGCCACTGAACCAAGTGATGCAATTTTTAACTTGTACCTGGCTATCCCCAAGTTTTCATTTGAATCTAATAGAACTTCCTTATTTTGAAATTTTAGAGTTGTCTATTTTTCACTGTGTTTCCTACATTTGATTAAAGGTAATCTAGATGAATGTAAGTAACTCCTACATAATACCAGCACTTAATACTTGTTCTGATCAAATTGCTAGGCATTGTACCTAAAAAAAATCGTGTAAAATTCTTAATTCTCAGAAAATAGAGATCACAAGTTTTATACTTATGGCCATTCAGACTTGAAGTGTCTAAGTACCTCCCAAATGTACTTAGGTAGCTGGAGAGGAGGTGGGAGACAGAAGCACTTGACTCAAATTCCCTGCTCTGATCTACCACGCAGCAGACCTCTATCACCCTTCAAGGTGAAGTGAGGAAGAGGCCAGCCCCACATAAGATGCCTATGTGGACAAGTGTCCCCTCCCTTTTGACAATTCTGATATCTCACTCATTTCTTTATTTGTTCAGCTAATGTTCTATCAGCATGAAATACAACAGTTAAGGCAAAAAAATAAAAATCTCTTTCTGCAGTCTACATTCTGGAAGAAAAAAAAAAAGGAAAAATAGCAGGGCAAGAAAATGGGTCATAAGACAAATGGTGCTAGTTCAACAGAGAATGTAACAGAGTAAAGTGTATTTGTGGGAGGTGTCCTTTTACACTAGTTGGTTGGGGAAACTTCTTTAGTAATGAGGGAGTGAATCACACAGGTCTGTGAGGAAAGAGCATCTAAATAGAGTGGGACAAGACAGAGAAGCAGCATTTGAGGACAGAGAGTTCCAGAAACAGCAGGAAGGCTGGTTTGGCTGGAGCACAGGTGGCCGTGGTGGATGAAGAGGCTGCAGAGAGAGCAGAGGGAGTCAGGACTCAGAGGCCTTCATAGGCCCAAGTATGATTTTCTTTCTGTGTGAGCCAGGAAGCAGAGAGAGTTTCATTAGGAAGAGTAGAAGACAGTCTGACTTGTCTGATAGAAAGATCTTTCTGGGTTGTGGATTAGTCTGGAGAGTGGATTGAGTTTGCTAAAACTGAGCATCAGGGCAGCTCATGCAATAGATCTGGTGAGACATGACCTTGTCAGGACATCGGCCATAGATGGTGAATCACAGGTGGTTTGACTAACATGGCAGGAGGTCATTTGGTGAAAAGTGGAAGGACTCTGAGTGTATTTTGTGGGTTCAGCTGACAGGACAAGATTTGGGATATAAGAGACAAAGTGACAAATTAAGGAAAAGCATCAAGTTGCTGGTGTGTGTAACTGAACAGCATTTACTGAGCGGTGGAGCCTTGTGAGTTGGGGGTGGGAAGAGCTGGTCTCTAAACATGTTACATTTGAGGCCTGCATCTCCTAGGTCAGAGGTCTGAAAACCCCTGTCCACCAGGCAGCTCTACCTCACTCATCATCTTTGCAGATTCACAAGCTAAGGATGGTTTTCACATTTTTAAGTAGTTGAAAAGTAATGAAACACTACTTTGTAGTACATGAAATTTACATGGGTGTCTATAAGTGAACTTTGTCACACAGTCACACTTACTTGTCTATGGCTTCCATCTGCTACAACAGCAGAGGGGCGTAGTTGTGGTCAAGACCATATAACCTATAAAGGCTGTATAAAAGCCATTCATCAATTCATCATCTGGTCTTTTTCAGAAAAGTTACCCTCCTAGGACCCTGGTGGTCTACCCCATCATGTGCTAGCTTGGACTATAGAGAAGTTGAGCTACAGCTCTGGCATTGTCCCCAATCAATAAAGATATGGTTTTGCTCACTTATTTAAAGACCTCAGTCACGAGAAGACTGAGCATACCTGTGGGTTTTAATGGGAAGTCAGTGCCCTCACCAAAAGTAGGTGACTTACAGTGAATATAAACTCTTAGGGCAAGGAAGGAGGTAATTCATATAAGACTCTTCTAAATTTTCCGAAGTGCATTATGTAGGGTCTGGCTTATTCCACCCAGAGAAGATCTGTCCTGGCCAGGAAGGACCTCTGTTTCACAGAGCTTCTGATGTGAAGCAATTGCTGTGCTGTCCATCTCTGACATAATGTTGCATCACCAGAAGTGGGTTTTTCAGCATCTTGGGATCTGCTCAGCACAAAGAACAAATTCAGTCCATTTTTGTTAGATTGAAGTTTCATCTCCCTCTGACTCCTAACTAGAGTAAATGAATTGAATTGATCCACTTTTAGAAACCAAGGCAAATGTATTGGTAGTTTTTTAATTTTTTTTGAGGAAGACTTCCATTGTTTCAGAACAATGACTGTTGCTCAGTCACGTCTGACACTTTGCAGCCCCAAGGACTGCAGCATGCCAGTCTTCCCTGTCCTTCACCAACTCCCAGAGCTTGCTCAAACTCATGTCCATTGAGTCGGTGATGCCATCCAACCATCTTGTCCTCTGTTGTCCCCTTCTCCTGCTCCCTCAGTCTTCCCCAGCATCAGGGTTTTTTCTAATGTGTTGGCTCTTTGCATCAGGTGGTGCTTCAGCTTCAGCATCAGACTTCCATTGCTGCAAACTAAACCAGGGTTGATTGTTTGGAAGACTGCAGAATGGCCTGAGAACTGACTTTTCAAGGACACAGGAATATGCTGTGAAGTCTAACTTCCTCTGAATTTATTCCACATTATTTTTATATATTCAGTAGTTGTACATATACAGACCTGCTTGATATATATATATTATACACATGAAAAACTTGAAATATTTTCAGTATGTGAAAAGACACTTTTTTAAAGCCTTTTATATCTAGTGGAGCTTTTTTTCCCTTTCAATAAAAAGAGACCTAGAGGGGGAGAAATGATCAAATCCCCAGCAGGACGATAATACCTGCTGTGCGGCTCTGACGGTAGTAAGACTCCTATAAAGCTTCTTGAGTGCTTGAGATTCAGGTTTCATAAAAATGAGTCAGGGCTTGCTCTGTGATGGGTAAAACCTTCCATTTCATGAGTTATTTTTAACTTTAAAAAATAACAATTTCTGTGAATTTTGTGCTACTGAACCTGTTTCCTAGCACTTAATCATGTGTTTTTTGAAAGGATACAATATGCTCTTTGCCTTTTGAATATTTGATGTGCAGTAGGAAAAATGCACAAACATGCATCACCAAATCTTTTGATTCCACTTTCACCTTGGCAGTGTTCCATTAGACTAGACAAAATTAAATGTGCATGTGTGCACTAGAGGTTATAAGCTGTGAAGTACAAGGAAGGGACCTTCAGCCCTCAATGATATAAAGTATAGGATGACTGTGTCCTCATCATTTAGAGCTAAAGCATGACTCACATCACTATTGTCACCACCATCATCAAAAACATCAGCATTACTCTGCTGCTGCTAAGTTGCTTCAGTTGTGTCCGACTCTGTGTGACCCCATAGACGGCAGCCCACCAGGCTCCCCCATCCCTGGGGTTCTCCAGGCAAGAACACTGGAGTGGGTTGCCATTTCCTTTTCCAATGCATGAAAGTGAAAAATGAAAGTGAAGTCCCTCAGTCGTGTCTGACCCTTAGCGACCCCATGGACTGCAGCCTACCAGGCTCCTCCGTCCATGGGATTTTCCAGGCAAGAGTACTGGAGTGGGGTGCCATTGCCTTCTCTGAAGCATTACTCTATTATTTGCTAATCCACCATGTGACTGTGAAACTTTGTCAGGTATCCTACAGGTGAACATTCTCATTTTAATGATTTTTGGCTTTTAAATTTGATGCAAGCAAAATACTATTAACATTTTATTGCTGACAATCCCACCAGTAACATCAGTAAGATGTTTACACCAGTAAGATAATTAGGTGGAGTTATGTCAGAAAAGTCAGGAGTTCCATTAGCTAAAGAGAATGCCCCATAAAAACTCAGTAAATTTTAGAGCCTGTCTGTAAGATGATTGGATTGTTAATTTTACAGGTCACTTGCTAGAGCATGGATAGTATATAATTGGTCGGTTCCAGAGAGAGATTATTATGAGAGTAGGAAAAATAAAACCCTGTCTGTCTAATCAACTCTAATAAATTCATAAGATCACTTGCTACGTGAGCCTTGGTTTTCTCTATTTTCCTGGCATTTGAGAAACTTTTGATCAATTATGTACATGACCTGTAATGAAATTTTCAAAATGCAGTGAAGATTCCAGTTTAACAGTAATTTTCAAATTGCTCTGGATGTATGTGTTATTAACCTGGGAAGAGATTTTTTTCAGAAAGCAGGAAGGAGCTTGGTGGAGTCTTTTATAGTGAAATTGTTCAAATCGTTGAAGCAGTTTTCCTGCTGAATGAGTACTGGGCTCTGGATTCATCTCACTGTGGTTGCTTGTGTCTATTTGCATCTGCTCATGCTCCAGATGCATCTTCAGGAAAATCCCGTGTTCTGTCCACAGCTGTAGTTCAAATGTAACAGGTTTACAGGGGAATAGGGGAAGGTCATCATGTTTAAAGATGCAAGGAGACCTGGTGAATAGGGTTGACTGTGGTGAAGAGAAGGCAGTCAGTGCAATGAACTGGGCTTATCAATAAGACAAGCATTTTAGGAGAACAATATTTCTGGGCTTCTCTTAGTGGCTGACACTTAACCCATTCAGTGTAGCACCCGAGGAAATATGAATTAGCTTGGGGGAAGGTGTCATGTGTGTGTGGGTGTGTGGTCTAAGAAAGTGTAGAAGGATTCCAAAATACAAATATTAGACTCTGCTACACTCAGGGCTCAAACTACCCTCCCCGTTCAAACATGGAGAGAGGTCTCTTCTCACTTGGCTGAGAGGTTGTATCACTGTGCATTTGGTAAGCCTCAGTGTTGGGCAGTTGTCAATATCAGGCATTGGGGAGATGAGTGGTCTGAGTGGACCCCAGAACAAAGAAGCTGAGGACATGGTGTGGGCAGGTGAGACACCACCTCAAAGCACCAGGACTGTTCAGCGATCAGGAGAACTTTGTGTTCTGCAGGAGCAAATGGAAGACACAGAGCTGAGATCCAGGTATTTGGTTTGTGGTCCTCTATTAATAATTTCTTACCTGAATACTGGGAGCTTGTTTGGTAGCAAACCGAAGACTGAGTGTGTGTGTGTATGTGTGTACGTTAGTCATTCAGTTGTGTCCGACTTTTTGTGACCCTATGGATCCTGTGGAATTCTCCAGGTAAAAATACTGGAGTGAGTTTCCACTCCCTTCTCCAGGGGATCTTCCTGACCCAGGGATTGAACCCAGGTCTCCTGCATTGCAGGCAGATTCTTTACCCTCTGATGCCCAATTTCCCAAATCTTAGTTAGAGATGCTTTGGCACCAATCTTGTTGTTGAGGTGCATAAAGGGGAAGTAATATCTTTTCAAAATGATCCATCTATAATATTGTTTGATCTTTACAATTTAGTAGGTAAGCTTATGACAACAGGAATACTACAACATTTTCCTCTTCTACTGTTACCTGAATTGAAAGGCAACTTTCTTTTTTATTTTTATGTATTTAATAATTTTTAAATATACTTTTATTGAAGTACAGTAGATTTACAATTTTGTGTTAATTTCTGCTCTACAGAAAAGTGATTATAATACACATATGTATGTGTGTGTGTATATATATATCTTTCTTTTATTCTTTTCCATTATGGTTTATCACAGCATACTGAATATAATTCCATGTGTTGTACAGTTGGAACTTGTTGTTTCTCCAGTTTATGTGTTACAGCTGCTAACTCCAAGGCTTTCCAATTCCCAGGTGGCACTAATAGTAAAGACTCCACCTACCAATGCAGGAGATTTAAGAGACTGGGGTTGGGAAGATACCCTGGAGGTTGCATGGCAACCCACTCCAGTATACTTGCTGGAAAAGAACATGGACAGAGGAGCCTGGCAAGCTACAGTCCACGGGGCCAGAAAGAGGCGGATACAACTGAAGCAACTTAGCAACCCTAAACTCCCAATCCATTCTTCCTCTACTTCCCTTCTCCCCCAGCCTTGGCAACCATAGGTCTGCTCTCTGTCTGTGAGTCTGTTTCTATTACATAGATATATCCATTTGTGTAATATTTTAGATTCCAAATATAAGTGATACCATATGATGTTTGTGTTTCTCTCTCTGACTTACTTCACTTACTGTGATAGTCTCTAGTTCTATCCATGCTGCTGCAAATGGCATTATAAAAGAAAACTTTCTAATGAAAATATGGAGGGATCTGAAAGATTATTCTTACTATTTAATTTCAAATCTTTTCTGAGAATCATTCACAAAGTCTCAGTTTTTAAAAACTGGGGACATATGTTAGATGAATCATCATGTATTTGGAAAAAGCAAGTGAAAGGTGGGGAAGGGTTGTGGCAAGCTATTTAAATGGCTTAAAGAAAATCCACAAGGCTTGCTGAAACACAAGCCAGAACCCCAAGGTGATCCCAACTGGGCAGGGTATGTGCTCACTTTCTTATGTGCAACAATTTTTTGGCCTCGATATTTTATCTAAAACATGATGGATTGCAAACATAAAACAGTTTCAGACTTCCATTTTATCATTTTATATAATAATTTTTAATTCTCATGACATGTTTATATTTATTTGTGTGTGTGTGTGTGCATGTGTGTGCATGTGTGTGTGTTTGTTAGTCGTTCAGTTGTGTCCAACTCTTTGTAGACCCTATGGACTGTAGCCAGCCAGCCTCCCCTGTCCATGGGATTTCGCAGGCAAATGGAGTGGGTTACCATTTGCTTCTCCAGGGGATCTTCCTGACCCAGGGGTTGAACCCAGGTTTTCTGCATTGCAAGTGGATTCTTTACCACTGAGTCACCCAGACTTCCCTCTTATACATGTGTATATATACATACATATACACAGTAATATATTGGGGTGAATTAAATTCTTTCTGAAATTTACTAAAAAATACCTAGTTGATAATAAATATTAGTGATAAAACAAAAAACTGTATACAACAAAAGTGAAAAGTATAACTTGAGAAAATATGATTGTTTTACCTGTAGGCATTTAATAAGATTGTGGTAAATGTATCTTGAAAATAGCTCCGAAATGAACTGAGGAATGAATGAATGAGCAAGAAAAAATAGAACAATAACCAACCTTTGGAAAATCATATTGTAAAATGTGTCACTTTAAACACAATTTTTAAAAAGGCAAAGCAACAATGTTCCCTCTTTGTGTGTGTGCATGCATGGTAAGTTGCTTCATGGTAAGTTGTCCGACTCTTTGCGACCGTATGGATTGTAGCCCACCAGGCTCCTCTGTCCATGGTATTCTCCAGGCAAGAACACAAGAGAGGGTTGTCATGCTCTCCTCCAGGGGAGCTTACTGACTCAAAAACCAAACCCAAATCTTTTGTTTCTTATGTCTCCTAAATTGGCGGGCAGGATCTTTACCACTAGTGCCATCTGGGAAGTCCCATTCCCTCTTTATTAGGCAGGAAGTGAAAATCAGTGAAATGTATTTCATGCATCAAAACTTCTGCCAATAAGATTTTAATAGTGAGAGGCATCAGATACATTTAAGTGATAGAAAAATAAGTGAGAAAAATCTCCAAGTGGACAAACTAGGTACAAATCTGTGATTTCTGTTGGGAGTCCATCATTGCCTTCCAGCTTTGAAAATTGTGTCCTGGAAGAAAACAATACAATGGGACTCAATTCATTGATGGGTCAGTGGTGTACCTAGGCAACCATCACTCAGGGAAATAAGTGTTTCAGCATCTCCCTCAAATTTGGGCCATGATAGCAATGTTTAGAGAATTGGAAGTACTCCTATTAACTTGGTGAGCCCACAGCATCTAGACACAGGAATCTGCTGCCCACACTGGCCAGCCACTCATCTCCTTTCTACTCTGCATATAGACATGTGCTTTAATTTTCCTGTGGTTTACTTCCTACAAAAAAACATTTGATAGTGTTAGTAAATCTGCTTTAATTATCTCAGTAAACCCAAATACATGATTGTGGTTTACAGTATTCAAGAGGCAGCTTTTCTAGCCCTTAGTGAGAGCGACATATGCTGAGCACTTACCAGGGCCTGGGTCTGTGATGGGGGCCTGGTGCTGACTAATGTATCCTGTCCTCAGGGAACCCAGGGGCAGAGGAACGAGGGACTGCCCCCCATTCCATAGTCAGTTAGCATGGAGTCAGGCCTGCTCCATGGCACCTTGGAACCCAAGTCTATGCCTTGGTCCCTCCATCCAATCATCTCTCATCTCTATATCCAACTGTGCAGTGATCTGTGGCCACATGGTAGGCATGTAAAAACAGTTGCCTATTTCATGAATGTGAATATTTCATGTATAAATTGTTAGATTGCTTAACAAAAAAACAAAATGTCCTACCACAAGGGAAATACACATTGTGCACATAACTCCCAGCCATCCACTGGTAAGCATACACTCCTAAGTGTTTCCTTTATTTTCAGTCTTCCTCTTTCTCCAGTTGATTTTAGGGAAGGGACCATATCTGATGCTGACTCTTCCCTACAAGTCTTCCCGGACTTGTCGTCCGGTTTTGTGAACACTGCGCAGCTCGGTGAATACTGCTCTGCTGATGTCTCGTTGACAGGCCTGTAAATCTTAAGAGACCAGTCATGCCTGTTTAACTGCAGGTGTTCAAAAGGTCATAAAAACGTCTTCCTGAAACGCTATTTTTCTTAGATGCTGGCCCTTAGGAACTTTCAGGTAGTTCTGCCTAGTACATTACTTAGAGGGGCATTGCTCAGTTTCTTGTTTATGGTGCCCCTATTTACTGTCAGACCTGATGGCAGAGAACCAGTCCCTGGTTCTGGTGCTGGTAAGCACCTCCTCAGAGATGCCTGTGCTGGCCCTTTAGGTCGGCTGTTCCCCGCTTTCTGTCAGAAGGGCCCTCACATCTTCGCTGCCATTTTCACCTTCCTCCGTGGCGGCCACACCCCCGTCTCCCAGGATGCCGAGCACCGCACTTTGCCCGCCGCTATTTCCCGGTTTACCATTTCACCCTTCGGAACGCTCTCATTATGCCCTGGCTCCTCAGGAGACCGCATCTGTGAACACCTCTCCTCGCAGCTGCTAGCTCTGAGCCGCTTTCATGCCATCCACTTCAAAGAGGTATCCTGTCAAGTCCGTTGCTCTGAGGTCTCTTGATGTTCTCTTCTTTCCTGACCTCTCCTTTCTCTAAGCTTGCCTACTCTCCACATCTCTTCACCTGCTTCCTCCCTGCTTACAGGCGGGACAAACATATACAGACTTACAGGAAAAAGTGAAAATAGTAAAAGACAAGAGATTGAAGTTTTCTTTTTTTACTAAAAAAAAAAAAAAGTAAAAGCACAATTTTCAACTTAAGCTCCAAGAAGTTAGCAAATAGAACAAAATTGAACAAACTCTCAAGAACTCCATAAGTAACCGAGCTTCAGTAACTTCTGAAAAGGAAGATTTCATGGCTTCACATTTTGGTTTTGATTCCTAGTAAAGAAGTGAATTAGCATTCCTATAGCCAACTTTCAGGTTTTCTATGTGATTAAATATAGTTTGCTGCTGCTGCTGCTAAGTCGCTTCAGTCGTGTCTGACTCTGTGAGACCCCATAGACGGCAGCCCACCAGGCTCCCCCGTCCCTGGGATTCTCCAGGCAAGAACACTGGAGTGGGTTGCCATTTCCCTCTCCAATGCATGAAAGTGAAAAGTGAAAGTGAAGTCGCTCAGTCGTATCTGACTCTTAGTGACCCCATGGACCACAGCCTACCAGGCTCCTCCATCCATGGGGTCTTACACTTTAGTAATTGAGAACATGGGAAGAGTTTAAGGAGGATTAAAATGATGTCCACAGGATTTTGTTGATAGCAACATAAAGCAGAAAGAAGCAAACTTTTTTTGTACTTCATATCACCTGCTGGATACTGTCACAAAACAGGCGTAGTTTATATTTCAGTTACACGCGGCTGGTGGGGTTGAACGCTGGGCATAGGTATGGCCATTCTGCAGCACTGTTTCAGATCAGTTAAGTTCAGTCACTCAGTCATATCTGACTCTGTGACCCCGTGGACTGCAGCATGGCGTGCTTTCCTGTCCATCACCAACTCCCAGAGCTTGCTCAAACTTGTGTCCATTGAGGCGGTGATGCCATCAAACCATCTCATCCTCTGTCATCCACTTTTTCCCCTGCCTTCACTCTTTCGCAGCATCAGGATATTTTCCAATGAGTCACCACTTCCCATCAGCTAGCCATAGTATTGGAGCTTTAGCATCAGTCCTTCCTGTGAATATTCAAGACTGATTTCTTTTAGGATCAACTGGTTTGATCTTCTTGCAGGCCAAGGGACTCTCAAGAGTCTTCTCCAAAATCACAGTTCAAAAGCATCAATTCTTCCGTGCTTAGCTTTCTTTATGGTCCAACTCTCACATCTGTACATGACTACCGGAAAAACCATAGCTTTGACAAGATAGACCTTTGTCAGTAAAGTAATGTCTCCTTTTAAACATGCTGTGTAGTCCAGTCATAGCTTTTCTTCCAAGGAGTAAGCGGCTTTTAATTTCATGGCTACAGTCACCATCTGCAGTGATTTGGGAGCCCCCCAAAATAAAGTCTGTCACTCTTCCATTGTTTCACCATCTATTTGCTATGAAGTGATTGAACAGGATGCCATGATATTAGTTTTTTGAATGTTGAGTTTTAAGCCAGCTTTTTCACTCTCCTCTTTCACTTTCATCAAGAGACTCTTTAGTTCCTCTTCACTTTCTGCCATAAGGGTGGTGTCATCTGCATATCTGAGGTTATTGATAGTTCTCCCAAGAATCTTGATTCCAACCTTGTGCTTCATCCAGCCTGGCATTTATTTCTCATGATGCACTCTGCATATAAGTTAAATAAGCAGGGTGACAATATACACTCTTGATGTACTTCTTTCCTAATTTGGAACCAATCTGTTGTTCCATGTCTGGTTCTAACTCTTGCTTCTTGACTGCATACAGATTTCTCAGAAGGCAGGTAAGGTCTTCTGATATTCCCATCTCTTGAAGAATTTTCCATAGTTTGTGGTGATCTACATAGTCAAAGGCTTTGGCATAGTCAATAAAGCAGAAGCCGATGTTTTTCTGGAACTCTCTTGCTTTTCCTATGATCCAACGGATGTTGGCAATTTGATCTCTGGTTCCTCTGCCTTTTCTAAATCCAACTTGAGCATCTGAAAGTTCATGGTTCATAGTGTTGAAGCCTGGCTTGGAGAATTTTGAGCATTACTTTGCTAGCTTGTGAGATGAGTGCAACTGTGTGATAGTTTGAACTTTCTTTGACTTTGCCTTTCTTCATGATTGGAATGAAAACTGACCTTTTACAGTGCTGTGATCACTGATGAGTTTTCTAAATTTGCTGGCATATTGAGTGCAGCACTTTCACAGCATATTCTTTTAGGATTTGAAATAGCTCAACTGGAATTCCATCACCTCCACTAGCTTTGTTCATCGTGATGTTTCCTAAGGCTCACTTGACTTCACATTCCGGGATGTCTGGCTCTAGGTGAGTGATCACACCATCGTGATTATCTGGGTCATGAAGATCTTTTTTATATAGTTTTTCTGTATATTCTTGCCACCTCTTCTTAATATCTTATGATGCTTTTGTTAGGTCTATACCATTTCTGTCCTTTATTGTGCCCATCTTTGCAGGAATGTTCCCTTTGTATCTCTAATTTTCTTGAAGAGATCTCTAGCCTTTCCCATCCTATGAGTTGTTGAACTGTCTCATTCAAGACTAATTTGAAAAATATTGACTGGTTCCCTGGTTCTCCAGATGCTCTAGGTGCTGTGATGGGTCGTGTGCATGTGGTTGGGTGCAGTAGTCAGGAGCATGGGCACTGGGGTAAAAATATCAAGCTTCAGGTCCTCTGTCGTGTGATTGAGGTCTGTGATCTTGAACAATTTACTTTACTTCTCTGAGCTTCATGCAGAAAATGAAAATAACATCTCAGCCTCTTCTTTGGGTGTTCTCTTTTGTCTCAGGGTAATGGGAGCCTACCTTTCCCCAGGGGTTCCCTGGTGCTTCAGTTGATAAAGAATCTCCCTGCAGTGCAAAAGACCCAGGTTCAATCCCTGGGTAAGGAAGGTATGCTGGAAAATGAAATGGCAATCCAATCCAGTATTCTTGCCTGGGAAATTCCATCGATGGATAAGCCTGACAGGGTTGCATCAGGTTGAAAGAGTTGGATACAACTTAGTGACTAAACCACCACCACCATGTCTTCCTGGTCACACCTCTGGCTGCCTGGAGCCCTCACTAGAGGCTCTTTTCTTGAGCACAGCCCCTTGATCCCATCACCTGCAGGCACGAGGGTGTCCCCACCATCTTTGAGAGTGTTCTCCCATTTCTCTCCCTAAATGCCTCTGTGCTTGAATTCCTTGCTGGATGACAAGAGTGCCCATCACCTTGCTTGTGGGACTCATCCATACCACTCTGCTTACTCCTCAGTGCTCCTGCTCCTGACTCATTGTTGCTCTCCTGTCACCACACACATGAAAGGTGGTGATTTCCAGTAGCTATGTGGGTGATCCTTTCAATGCTCTGGACTTGGTGTGCAGATAAATCTTGTTTCCTGTCTGGCATCATCTACTCCTTCTGTAATCACACTCTAACCTGCACTGCCTATTACAGTATCCATTAACCACACATCATGACTATTAGAATTTTAAAAATTAGGACTGCAGTCTCTCAGTTGCACAGGTCACATTTCAAGTGGCTCTTGGCCTCCATATTGGACAGCTCAGAATATCTCCATCAGTAGTGTCTATGTGTCAATCCCAATCTACCAATTCTTTGCACCATTTCCTTTCCCCGTTGGTATCCAGGTATTTGTTCTCTACATCTGTGATTCTATATCTGTTTAGTAGATAACTGAAGCAAACATTAGGAGGAAAGCAGGTGACAGAGGATGAGATGGTTGGATGGCATCACTGACTCAACAGACTTGAGTTTGAGCAAACTCAGGCAGATGGTGAAGGACAGGGAAGCCTGGCATGCTGCAGCCTGTGGGGTCACAGTCAGATATGACTTAATGACTGAACAACAACAATGAGAACATATTGTGTAGCACAGGGAGCTCTACTTAATGCTTTGTGGTAACCTGAATGGAAGAAATTCCAAAAGGGAGGGGATATATGTATATGTATGGCTGATTCATTTCTGTGTACAGTAGAAACTAGCACAACATTGTGAAGCAACCATATGCCAATAAAAAGTGATTAAAAATGTCTCCATCATTCCAGAAAGTTTTACTGGATAGCCCTGCCTTCTAGACACCTTCAGTGTCTATAACTGAAATTCCTCCATTGTCTCAGTTTCATGATTTCCACTTTCTGACCCTTACTCTCTGCATCTCCAGCTCACTGCCTGTAATTAGTTGACTCAATCTTGGACACCTCCTGGACATATGACTTATCAGCCCTAGCCTTTGTTCATCCTCTTCATCCTTTGCCTGCTTTTACTAGTCTGTTAAAGCTGCCTGAATGCTGTGATCAAATTTCATGATCCTTGTCTTGCTTCCCGCTTTGGCTCCCTGGCACCTCACTCACTTCTTTATATTCTCCTGGCTAAAATACTGTCTTTGTTAAATCAAGCTACCAGCCCTGTTCTATACCACAGAAGCTGTAAGTGGCTGAATAATATTCCATCATGCTGCCTGGCCTAACTCTGCACCATGACCTCTAATTTCAAGAGATAAATAGTACTGTTCTTGAGACTGGATAATGTATACTGATTGATAGATAGCTCACCTGCTTCGGTATTTTTCAAACTGTGGTTAGCTTATTCAATATGATTTGACTTAAATATTCCACTTCTCTATTTTCAAATTTCCATTTAGCTCTTTTGAAAGTCTTCTACTTCTCTGTGGAGATTTCTCATCTGTTCATACTTCGTCTATATTTTCCCTCAGATCCTTGGTTTATTTGTAATCACTCTTTCAAAGTTCTTATCTACTAACTGTGACATCTGAATCACCTAAGAGTCTGTTTTAATTGTATGCTTTTTTCCTCCCTTGAGTATACATTAAGTTTTCTGGATTCTTTTTTTTTTTTTTCATGCTAAGTCGTTGTAACTATGTTAGATACTGTGAATGATATATTGAATCTAGATTGTCTTTTATTCATTTCTAGACTGTTGATTTTTGTTGTGGATGGCAGTGGAATTCTGCAAACATTTCTGAACCTGACATACTTAGCTTTGTTTTTGTTGATTCAGCTCTCTGTTGTCTTTATCCCATTTTACCTTTTCAATTTCGATAAGACTGACTTGTTTGTTTGTCTTTAGCTCCACTTTCAATAAAAGAAACCAGGACAGTGTAGAACTCACCAAATGTGTTTCCCTTTTCTTAAGAATCATCATACTTTAAAGATCTTGAGCCAATGCTTGATAATATTGTAGGCTTTTACGGTTCATGGTATATTTTCTTCAGTGTTTTAATTGTTTAGAACAGTGGACCAAGCCCAGTATCAGTAATTTTGTCATGGATGAAAGTGGAATTCTGTCCCCCTTGCTTTTCATTTTGAAATGCTTCATTTTGCAAGTATATATATATATATATATATATATATATATATATATATATATACATATATATATACTTACAGACCCAAGCATAAAATGTAGTGTACAGCTTACTGTTTAATAAAAAAGAAACCACTGATGAAACTTCTACATAGATCAGCAAATAGAACATTTTTACCACTGCAGAAATGTGTCCCCAAACCTGACATTCACAATCTAAACCCCATTCTTCTTCCCTGAGTGTAATCACTCCTTTTATTTTCTTTATATTTTTGCTGTCTCAGTGGATATTGCTAAAAACTGAGATTTAGTTTTGCATGTTTGTGCACTCTATAAATGTAATAATATTGACAGTAAATGTGCTTTTATGACTAGCTTTTCTTTCCTTGACATTATGCTTAGGGAGATTTACCCAAGTCTCTGGATGGAAGTATAATTCATGGTTATTCATTTCACTCTTTAACTCACTCAGATCAGTCCTTTTCCATACCATTTCACCTAAACTGTTCATTTCAAGGTTGGCCATGACCACAATCAACGTTGGACAATTTCTTGTCTCAATTTGTAAACCCTCTATACTTCCTCCCTCCTCCTCCTTCGCTCCATCTCCAGCTTATTCATCCTGCTTACAGACGGGTCCTTAAGCAACTAAGAGAGCATGTGTGCAGACAATTAAATTTTGTGGGAACCATGGAATAGATTTGTATGTGTACATACAAGGCAGTGAATGTATCTACTATGTGCTGTGCTCAGTCGCTCAGTCATGTCCAACTCTTTGCGACTCCATGGACTCTAGCCCACCAGACTCCTCCATCCACAGGATTTTCCAGGTTAGGGTACTGGAATGTGTTGCCATTTCCATTTACAGGGGATCTTCTCAACCCAAGGATCAAACCAGTGTCTCCAGGGTCTCCCTCATTGGCAGTTAGATTCTTTACCACTGAGCTATCTGGGAAGCCATGTGTCTTCTATAGGTATTCTGAGACATGTAGGAATCTTCCATTTAAACACTGGAGAACCATATAAAAATAAACAATTATTGCTGTCTGTAAAATGGATTCTGGGGTGAAAAGCATGGAAAAAGAATCTGTTTCACCTTTATAGAAGTTAATCAGAAAGGCTATCTCTGGCCAAATCAGCTCAGCAAAATTTCAGTTTAGGCATGAAATGATAAAAGACTTCAGGGATGTGGGTATTTTTCAACATGTTCACAATTCTGGAACTTCTTATATCTTTTACTGTAGTAGAAATTGATCATCTGGGAAAGGCATTAAATGACAAAATTCTTTCTTTTATTGCTGGGAAAGATCTACTTCTTTAATTTCCTTGAATGTTAAACTAGCTTTGAAATCTTAAATGCTAAAGCATATTTCTTAAATTATCCAAAAGGGTCTTATTGTTATTCTCTTTTGAGTCATTAGTTTTAGAATTGCCACTACTCTGGGATCTCTCTGACATTTCGGTATTATAGACAAACCCAAGAGCCAATTTACATACTAGTGGTGAGTAAAGACATCAGGAAGTCAGATGGTTTTACATTAGGCTTGGGGTTGGTGCTCAGAATCACCACTTACATGCAAGAACTACCTTCTAAGTCCTATAGCTACTCTACTTTTTGAATATTAGGCAACATGACCACTTTTTCTTAAATTACCTAGATAAATTCTCTATTCTAATAGGTACACTGACTACATTACTTATCCTGTTAACTGTTCAAAACTCTTTTTTAGATGAATTGAGAAGAAATGTTTTCTACTTGCAGCAATTTTGCCATATGTAATTACGTACTCCTGAAAATATATCAATTAAAAAAATCTTTAGGATTTCCTCTCTCCTCTAATGCTATTAATTAAGATTAGCATGTTTTCAAAGTCTGACAAACCCTGTAAATGTGAGAAGACAGTGACTCCACATCTCTGGGATACATGAAATGGTCATGGGATGTCTACAGTTGTATGAAATGCACTGTGAACTCCTGTGTTCCCACCTTATGTCAGAGTTCAGTGCCTCTGGAAAATATAATGGTCTAGTTCTGTTCGTATATCAGGGTATGCTTCGCAATCACTAGACAGCCAAAACAGCTGGAGATATGCTGTTTCCATTGAATATTTTGCATGTCTGTTTTCATCAGCCCCAGTTGATTTAAAGGAATGACAATCCAGGATCCATCACAGGGGGGGTTCATAGGATTATTGATGCATGCAGACACTGCATAGGAAGGTAGGCTTGGACCAACCTGTCAAAGAAACACTAGTGAAAAGACAGTTTGTTCCTTGGGAATAAGCTGATAGTCCAAGGACAGAAAAACATGTCATGCAGCTGTAAAGGGCGATCAAAGCCTGAATGAAGGTGAGTAGGTAGAAACTTAAAAAGCCTTCTACCTTCAAAACTCCCTGATGCCAGCTTTGTGTAGTAGTGATTCTGTATGTATGTGCATGTGTGTGTGCATGCACCAGTAATTATATCTCTGTGGACTTTAAAAATTTTGCCCAGAAATACAACCACCATGCATGAGAAGAATAGCTGAGAAGATAAACTAATCCTATTGCCTGGTTTGCCATAGCTTTATAATAGGATATTTTCTTCCAAGGGGTTTCATAGGGATGAGAATTAAAAAATTTCCAAAGTTAAGTATGAGAGTGACAGATGATTGTCTGCCTGAAATCTTCTTGTTATTTCATTAGTGCAGGGGGATCCCAAGTTTATTCCCAGAGGTTATGCTCCCATCCTTGCATCTAGTGTGATTTTTAATCACCGGAGTTGAACCAGTGTGAAGTGCTGCATCATAATCTCAGCACATTCTTCAAATTGAGATGGATTATTTGGAATGTGCTCCTTTATGATCTGATCTTCTTCCCCTTTCTTACGCCTGAACTGTGGATGTGATGTCCAGAGCTCCAGCAGCAATCGTGAAGACGTGCTTCATTGTAAGAATGAAAGCCATGTGGAGAGAACTGAGGAGATTTGTGGGGCAGCCCAGGTCTGGGTGAGTGTGTTGGTCCTGGGCCTGCTCAGGACAGTCAATCAATATGTACCTCTTCTTAAGGATGCAGTAGGGAGGCCTGGCGTGCTGTGATTCATGGGGTTGCAAAGAATCGGACACGACTGAGCGACTGAACTGAACTGAACATAGGCCACTAATTTGGGGGGAGCAGTTCCTCCTTTTAATAGTCAAATCTAATCCAAAATTATATATGTTGCATAGGAAAAGACTTTATAATAAATGCAGGGAAGACTTTGGTCAGTAATCTTCAGAGTTTTTCAAATTATGGTGAAATATTTATTCTTACAAGATTTCCTGCTTGCTGAGACATTTTTTCTTTGGCTACCTGTGTACTTGTGTGTGTGCACAAGGCAGGTAGGGAGTAGAGATGAGCTATTCTTACTCTGTGATTGATGTGCTATGGCAAACTGTCAAACTATTTTCTATTTAAATGCTTCATCATAAATTAAAAACCTGCACTTTTTCTAAGTTCAATTAAGAAACTACAGTGGAATGTGTAGGGTTTAGACATTGGCTTGTTCTTAATTAGATATGTTCACAAATCATTCCTCTGAGTTGAAATAGATGCTGAGTTCTAAAAGCAAACTGAATTGCAGATTTTCCTCCTACTATTAATTATTCATTCTGCTTCTGACGGGGTTGGGTGTATGTGCGTGCTAAGGTGTGTATAGCTTATCTATAACTGCTGTTGCCATGGGTGCTGCTCCTGCCTGTAATAGTTGCAGTAGGTATACGTGTGTATACACATGTATGTTTGTATGTACTAATGTATGTACATACATGCATACATGGGGATGCCTCAAACATGACGAGCTTGTATTTATCTGTGTGTGTGTGTCTGTAAATCTGCCATATACAGCTGCATATTTACCTGTCCTGACATTTTCTCTTCTCAATACTCACTTTTACCTTAATGGTGCTGAGGTTGCCTCTCATGGTATGCTTCCCTTCCTGGTGTCAGCTGATAACTGAGGAGAGAGAAAGCAGGATGCTCAATTTCCCAGTGCTTCCTACTCTTTTCTCTATCCTGTAGCACTTACTGTGATCCATACATTCTATGTTTTATGTATTTCTCTCTTTTATCACCTACTTTTCTCACTAGGTTATAAATCCTGTGAAGGTGCCAAGCTTTCTTCTCTTTTGTTCACGGTTGTATTTCCAGCATCTAGAGTAATACCTGCTGCCTTCTAAGCATTATTTGTTGAATGGATAGATTAGCTCTAGTTACTGGTATATAGTTACTAGTGGAAAAGTCTTTTCAATGAAATAGAATTTTAGAATTGAGGTCTGGGAGATTTTCAAATTGCCCACCTGGTCAATGTCATCAAATAACAACCTTTTACAGGAGGCCTTGTCTCAGGGTAGATTCTTTTAGATGTCCTTTCCTTTTAATATTTCCCATATCATTTGGGAGGAGACTGTTATGTGCTTAAAAATGTAAACTTCCAAATTATTTGGGGAATAATAAAGTATAAATGATGTCCACCTGATGCGAAGAACCGACTCATTGGAAAAGACCCTGATGCTGGGAAAGATTGAGGGCAGGAGAAGGGGACGACAGAGGATAAGATGGATGGATGGCATCAACAACTCTATGGACATGAATTTGAGTAAACTTCAGGAGTTGGTGATGGACAGGGAGGCCTAGTGTGCTGTGGTTCATGGGGTTGCAAAGAGTCTGACACTACTGAGCAACTGAACTGAACTGAAAATATGTCTGAAAGAAACTACCAATCAGAAAGAGGCCACTTCTGAAATGATATTATCTATGACTGTTTGAGGTGGAGGCACCTTGACAGGAGATAATGACACTTTTACTGATAGGAAGGTGAGTTGCCCAGGGTAAACCCAGAGCCCAGCTTCCCTAGGAAGCCAGCCAGCATTGCTGGAGCCAAAGACGTGACTGTATGCTTAAGCTCAAGAATGCCATGACCTTGAACAAATTACGTAACACAACTTAGCCTCGACAATGATGATCAGACACATTATGGGGTAGATGTGAATAAAACATGGAAATGTTTAATGGTGTTTGCTGTTATTCATGCCTCATGCTATTTTCATTACATGTTTCTGAGTATTAGTTGCTAAGTATTTTCTTGGGTGAAATAAGGTGACTTTGTTGGGAGAAGCTGACAGACTTTCTGGCTCACTAGGCACTGCTGTCTGAAAGAGAATAAACCCTTCTAAAGCATTACTTGTTAGCCTTTCTATGCTTTGATTGTGGTGAATTTTAAATACACAAAATGAAATACCGTTCTTCATAATTAGTACTGATTTTTCCTTTAGAACCTGTTAGTACTGAAGTGTACTACTCACGTGTGGGGTCTTTTCACTAGTTTGAAATGACAGGGCTCTGCCTGGGACATATTTGCATCCTGATAGAGGGCACAACTACTGAAGCTCCAGGACTTGAGGACAAAGGCCACATTTCATGTCTTTTCCCATAGAAATTTACCTCTGGCTTCTTACATTTTATAAAATCCACAAAGTATCTTGAGGTTAAGAACTTACTTTATTTCAACAGGTGATGACAAGGGCAAGAGGGAGGAAGAGGAGTACAAATTGCTTGGGAGCTGAAGTGAAGAAAAATGTGGCAGAGTGACAGTGACATCCGGGCTGGCACCCAGAACTGACCCTTTCCTAAGCTTTTCCAGGGCATCTAAACACGAGGAAATTCTTGCAGGAGCCTTTAGCATCATCTGTCTGGGAGTTCACAGAATATGTGGTTCATTATATACGAATTCTTGGGTACTGTTCTATAGGGTAGCATCCTAGAACCTAGATGGGTCAGGAAGCTGTGCTGTCTCAGCAGCTCTGTCGGTCACACACTTAGATTGATCTTTAAAGATATGTTCTGATGATATTCAGTTTCTTAAAAAATTAATTTATTTTAATCGGAGGCTAATTACTTTACAATACTGTGGTGCTTTTTGCCATACATTGACATGAATCAACCAAATTACTCAAGGATAAACAAAACATTCAATGTGTGTGTGTGTGTGTTCCTTCTCAGCTCCCTGCTCCTAACACAAACGGGCATTTCCTTGCTATATTTAAAGTGCCTTCTTGTGAACAATATTAAGCATATTGTGTCATATGGCAGTTCTATTTCCAGTTTTTTAAGGAATCTCCACACTGTTCTCCAGGAGAAGGCAATGGCAAGCCACTCCAGTACTCTTGCCTAGAAAATCCCATGGATGGAGGAGCCTGGTAGTCTGCAGTCTGTGGGGTCGCTAAGGGTCGGACTCGACTGAGCGACTTCACTTTCACTTTTCACACATTGGAGAAGGAAATGGCAACCCACTCCAGTGTTCGTGCCTGGAGAATCCCAGGGACGGGGGAGCCTGGTGGGCTTCCGTCTGTGGGGTCACACAGAGTCGGACACGACTGAAGTGACTTAGCAGTAGCAGCAGTCACTTTATGTAGCTATTATCAACTTTAAAATTTATTTTCTTTCATCAAGAACTCTGAATATTTGTAAATTTCTGTTTATATCTTACCTAGTATTCAAGCATAGGTATATTTCCTGTGGAGAAAATGCTCTTATCCATTGTAAGTTAGACTTTAAGAGCCTCTGGTATCTTCTGAATACAGACCTGGATAGAAAATGGTTCCCCCAGAAATTACCACATGGTGAAGGCCGCAGGAGCAATTCTACTTACCACTTTTTCCTTAAATCCCTTGTTCTATTTCCATCATAGTAGTTTGTGTTTTCCTTTCCTCCTAAATGTACAGACAATTCTTAAAATATGTGCAAGTCACTCTCTATCCATCACTGCAGTCTTTCTATTTGGTGAAAGACATTCATGACTGACCTCTAATGTAACAGCAAAGAACAGAGTGATTTTGTGATTTATCAACTTTTTGAAAATCACAAAACTTTTCCTGCTCCAACTGTTCATATTCTACTGCCAAGGCTCTAGTAGTTCAGACCTCTCATTTTCAAGTTAAGTAAACCTAGATGTCTCTGCTGCTGCTGCTGCCACTTCAGTCGTGACCGACTCTGTGCTACCCCATAGACAGCAGCCCACCAGGCTCCCCTGTCCCAGGGATTCTCCAGGCAAGAACACTGGAGTGGGTTGCCATTTCCTTCTCCAATGCATGAAAGTGAAAAGTGAAAGTGAAGTCGCTCAGTCGTGTCCGACTCTTCATGACCCCATGGACTGCAGCCTACCAGGCTCCTCCATCTATGGGATTTTCCAGGCAAGAGTACTGGAGTGGGCTGCCGTTGCCTTCTCCAAGATGTACCTAATTAAGAACAAATACTTGTGATCTGAAGCTGAAGCTCCAATACTTTGACTACCTGTTGGGAGGAGCCCACTCATTGGAAAAGACTGCTGCTGGGAAGATAGAAGGCGAGAGAAGAATGGGGCAACAGAGGGTGAGATGTTTGGATGGCATCACCTACTCAATGGATATGAGTTTGAACAGACTCTGGAAGATAGTGAAGGACAGGGAATCCTGGTGTGCTGTAGGCCATGGGGTCGCAAAGAGCTGGAAATGACTTAGCAATTGAACAACAAGAACTTTTAAGATAAAGTAGTCAGCCGAGACAGGGTTTAAAAAATCATCTCAAGTGCATGGATAATTCTGATTCTGTCAAACATGTATTTTGATACCATGTCTCTGGTGTGAAAAATAAGCTTATATCAAAGCCATGACACTTGTTAATCTAAAGGATTCTTGAAAATTGATGCAGACTATCTATGATGATTGTGCTTTGGGTCATTTCTTGGATATTAATGAAAGTGTAGGGTTAACTGCCCTTAACATTTTTATTCATTAAGATTATTTGTTCCAGAGAAGTGGTGTGAGGTGAAATCCTTACTGCCTAATTAACACATTCTTCTAAACTGCTGATGTTTTCAGAATGAAATGGTGTGGTTTGGAACTATAGGACTCTATTTTTTTTTTTTAATTGAACACTGAAAGTAGTCATTTCTAAAGAAGTCTTGTCTTCCTGGTGTGATGGGAGAAGGAATCTGTGAAGTGGGAGAGTTGGTTGAGATTTGCCCTGAAACATTCTCTTTCATGTACTGTTTCTGCAGAAGAAATGGCAGGACTGCTCTGCACTGTGTATTGGGCCACTTAGCTGCTTTCTTCTGCAGGGACTTCCATGTTCACTTTTAAAGGTTTAATTTAAACAGTTGCAATTCCCATTAGAAGAATTATTATTATTTTATTATTGTTGGAATGAAAATAGTACTCATGTAAATTCCTTGACATTCAACTCCTCTTGGAAACATGCAGATGGTATACTAGGTTTGGAGCTTGAGCTGTGCTATCCTGAGTTTTTAAAGGTGTTATTTTATATTTGTCTTTCTGTCTGGCTTACTTCACTTAGTATGGTGACTTCTAGATTTATCCATGTTGCTGCAGATGACATTATTTCATTCTTTTTTATGGCTAGGTAGTATTCTACAGTGTGTGTGTGTGTGTTGTTATTGTTCAGCCACTCAGTTGTGTCCGACTCTGCGACCCTATGGACCGCAGCATGCCAGGTTTCCCTGTCCTTCACTATCTCCTGGAGTTTGCTCAAATTATGTCCACTAAGTCGGTGATGCTATCCAACCATCTCACCCTTTGTCATCCTCTTCTGCCTTCAATCTTTCCCAGCATCAGGGTCTTTTCCAATGAATAGGCTCTTCACATCAGGTGGCCAAAATATTGGTGCTTCAGCTTCAGCATCAGTCCTTCCAATGAATATTCAGGACTGATTTTCTTAGGATTTCCTGGTTTGAATTCTTTGCAGACCAAGGAACTCAAGAGTCGTCTCCGTTACCACAACTAAAAAGCATCAGTTCTTTGGCACTCAGCCTTCCTTATGTTCCAACTCTTAATTCATATATGACTATTGGAAAAACTATAGTTTTGATTACATGGACCTTTGTTGGCAAATTAATATCTCTACTGTTTAATATGCTATCTAGGTTTGTCATAGTTTTCCTTCCAAGGAGCAAGTGTCTTTTAATTTCATGCCTGGAGTCACCATCTGAAGTGATTTTGGAGCCCAAGAAAATAAAATCTATCACTGTTTCCACTGTTTCCCCATCTATATGCCATGAAGTGATGGGACTGAATGCTCTAATCTTCATTTTTTGAATGTTGAGTTTTAAGCCAACTTTTTCACTTTCCTCTTTCACCCTCATCAAGAGCCTCTTTAGTTCCTCTTCATTTTCTGCCATAAGGGTGATGTCATCTGCATATCTGAGGTTATTGATATTTCTTTCGGCAACCTTGATTCCAGCTTGTGCTTCATCCAGCCTGGCATTTTGCATGATGTACTCTGCATATAAGTTAATAAGCAGGGTGACAATATACAGCCTTGACACACACGTTTCCCAGTTTCGAACTGGGCTGTCATTCCACATCCAGTTCTAACTGCAGGTCTTCTTGACATGCACACAGATTTCTCAGGAGGCAGGCAAGGTGGTCTGGTATTCCCGTCTCTTTAAGAATTTTCTAGCTTGTTGTGATCCACAAAGTCAAAGGCTTTAGCATAGTCAATGAAGCAGAAATAGATGCTTTTCTGGAATTCTCTTGCTTTTCATATGATCCAAATATAATCTGTGTATGTATACCACATCTTAATTACCATTTATCTGTCTATTCCTTGGACATTATGTTGCTTCCATGTCTTGGCTATTGTAAATAGTGCTTCTTTGAACACTGGGGTGCATGTATCTTCAAATTGTGGTTTTATCTACATATATGCCCAGGAGTGGGATTGCAGAATAATGATATAGCTCTATTTTCAGTTTCTGTCTCCAGCTTTATTGTTTGTAGATTTTTTGATGATGGCCATTCTGACAGGTGTGAGGTAATGCCTCATTGTGGTTTTTATTTGCATTTCTCTGATTAAAGATGTTGGGCATTGTTTCATGTGCCTTTTGGTCATGTATATGTCTTCTTTGAATAAAGCTCTATTTAGGTATTCTGCCCATTTTTTGATTAGACTATTTTTTGTTTTGATGTTGAGCTGTTTTATATTTTTTGGAGATTATTTCCTTGTTGGCCACATCATTTGCCAAAAAAGGACAGGTCCTGAAAAATGAAAATTCATATGACTCCAGAAGTCCTTTTCGCAGTACTAAAGGACATTTTTTCTCATAGTTTTACAATGTTCATTTCTATGAAAATTTACTTTGGACTATTGTCAGTGTGTGTGTACTTTCTTTTCTTTTTTTTTAATATCCAAGTACCTAAATTCCTTTCTCCATAACAAGGGCTTGCCCTTTAAAACCTTGCTAGTGGGCATATCAACTCCATGGGACAGCTTCTTCTAAAGATGCCCTGAGCAGTCTAATTATATGTCTCTGTGAATTACGGGAAGGCAGCTCTTTTTAAAATTGGGGTCTAAATGCCATATAAATTATATTAGTTTCAGATATATAACATCATGATTGGATGTTTGTATATATACTGTGAAATGATCACCATAGTAAGTCTAGTTGCTATCTATCACCATACACAGTTCAATTTTTTTTTCTAGTGATGAGAACTTTCAAGATCTACTGTCTTTTTAGCAAGTTTCTAAGGTGCAGAACAGTACTATTAACTATCATCTCCAGGGCCAACATTACATCCCTAGATTTATTTTATAACTGGAAGTGTGTACTGTTTGCTCTCTTTACCTATTTTTCCTGACTCACTCCTTCAACTTTCACTTTGGGATTTATAAAACTTCACTAAAGAGAAACATCTGATATGCATATGTTTCCCTTTCCTGGAAACTGTACGTTAAAATGAAAGGTTATTGTAAGCTGTAAAATATTTGTCCTTATAAACTCATGAATGCGTGGACAACAGTGAAAAAGGAACGAGGAATTACAGGCTTTGTGTCTCTTCCTCCCAATAATCTCCACATTAACATCTGTTTAGTATCCAGCGATGACAGAGGAATCTTTCCACCAGTCTCATATACAAAGTATATATGGTTTATTCTTATTTCAGTGTGTTCTTTGTTTTAATGTTTTACAGATCTTGATCTGGGTACAAAGTTGGAAGTTGGCAGCAGAATTAGATGCCATGTTCAAGATGGTACAGACTGATAGATTATGAAACCTGTATCTAGCCATCTGAGTTTCACATATAAATGTATTTCATATTTGAAATGTATTTCAGAAATGTGTTTATATTATTTCTTGTCCCAAGGTAGTTCTGTTTCTCTTTTCTCTTCTTTTCTCCTCTATTAATAAGACCTTTTTGCCTTCTATGGGGCAATAGAGGATCAGATGGTTGGATGGCATCACCAACTCAATAGACAGGAGTTTGAACAAACTCCGGGAGATAGTGAAGGACAGGGAAGCCTGATGTGCTGCAGTCCATGGGGTCGTAAAGAGTTGAAAATAACTTAGCAGCTGAACAACAACACCTTCTATAAATAACACATTTTCACCATCTATAAATAGCAGCAAATTCTGTTACTGCTAAATTACAGCTGTCAGCTAAATACACACAAACACACATACACAAGAAAGAAAGGTTACATAATGGGCCCAGGCGTCCCAGTGCTGTACAGAGGTATATTCAAAACAGTACAGTCCAAAAAGCTATGGTCACTGATATGCACTCACAGTTTTATCCACATCCTGATACATTTTCAAAGAGCAGGCCATAGATTTTTAATGCATAGAGATCCTCGCTCCCTGAAATCCCAGCCTCTGGGGCCTGCCCTTTCTTCCTGTCCTCTTTCTGCTGCTTCTGAGAGCTCTTCATTCTCCTGAAGTGAATCTGGATCATTTAAAATTTCTCTTTCTCTCTACCTGCTGCCTAGCTCTGTTTCACAGATACACAGGAAAGGAGTTGGCAAGGAAAATACTGTTGTTTGTCAGGTGGGTGAGGGATTCAGCTTCTCAATTCTGTCTTCATCCCATAGGATCCCATTCAGTCCATACTCACATCCACTCTTTGAAAATTTAGGAAGAAAAGACCCAACAACTATATTTGTAAATGGCATGTCTTAATGAAAAAATTTCCTATGTTTTTTTAAAAGAATTATTTTGTTTATTTAAGTTGGAGGGTAGTTTATAGTATTGTGATTTTTTTTTTAATTAATTAATTTATTTTTTATTGGAGGCAAATTATTTTCCAATATTATATTGGTTGGTTTTGCCATACATTGACATGAATTCACCCCGGGTGTACATCAACATGAAGTAGCCACAGGTACATGTGTGTGCTGCCCCTATCCGGAACCCCCTTCCAATCTCCGTCCCCCACAGTCCTTCTGGATTGCCCCATAGCTCCAGCTCTGGGTGTCCTGCTTCATGCATGGAACTTGCACTCATCAGCTACTTTACCTTTGGGAATATAGATGAAAGTGAAAGTCGCTCACTCGTGTCTGACTCTTTGTGACCCCATGGACTGTACAGTCCATGGAATTCTCCAGGCCAGAGTACTGGAGTGGGTAGCCTTTTCATTCTCCAGGGGATCTTCCCAACCCAGGTCTCCTGCATTGCAGGCAGATTCTTTACCAGCTGAGCTCACAAAGGAAGCCCAAGAATACTGGAGTGGGTAGCCTATCCCTTCTCCAGGGGAACTTTCTGACCCAGGAATCAAACCGGGGTCTCCTACATTGCAGGTGGATTCTTTACCAACTGAGCTATCAGGGAAACCTGGTAATATACATGTTTCAATGCTATTCTTTCAAATCATCCCACCCTCACCTTCTCCCTCTGAGTCCAAAAGTCTGTTTTTTGCATCTATGTCTCCTTTGCTGCCCTGCATGTAGGATCATGGGAAGCATCTTTCTAAATTCCATTTATATGCATTAATGTACAGTAATTATCTTTTCTTTCTACTGACTTCACTCTGTATAATAGGCTCCAGTTTTATTCACCTCATTAGAACTGACTCAAATGTGTTCTTTATTATAGCTGAGTAATATTCCATTGTGTATGTATACCACGACTTCCTTACCCATTCCTCTGCTGATGGACATCTAGGTTGCTTCCATGTCCTGGCTATTATAAACAGTGCTGCAACGAACATAGGGTACACATGCCTCTTTCAATTCTGGTTTCCTCAGTGTGTATGCTCAGCAGTGGGATTGCTGGGTTGTATGGCAGTTCTATTCCCAGTTTGTAAAGGAATCTCTGCACAGTTCTCCATAGTGGCTGTACCAGTTTGTATTCCCACCAACATTGTAAGAGGGTTTTCTTTTCTCCACACCCTCTCCAGCATTTATTGCTTGTAGTTGTTTTAATGATGGCCATTCTGACTGGTGTGAGATGATACTTAATTGTGGTTTTGATTTGCATTTCTCTGATAATGATTGATGCTGAGTGTCTTTTCATGTGTTTATTATCCATCTGTATGTCTTCTTTGGAGAAATATCTGTTTAGGTATTTTGTCTACTTTTTGATTGGGTTGTTTGTTTTTCTGGTATTGAGCTGCATGAGCTGCTTAAAAGTTACAAATTGAGTTAGGATTAATTTTCCCCATTGATTCCACTTGGCCTCTTGACTATTAATATCATTTTATGAAAAACCTTTGCTCTGTTCATCTTCAATGTTCTGCACTTCTGGGAATTCTAGATTTACCATAGTGGGAAGCAGAAAAATAATCAAGGAAGAACACCTTACTAAATTAGTAGAAAACATCCTTTTGTAAAAATTGGTGAGTTAATTGGATATTACCAATGCCCACTGCCCTCCGCCCACAAGTATAGTGTGAAAAATTTACCATTAATGGAGCCATTTTCATACCATTTAACACACTCAGTCTCATTTTAATGAGCTCAGTGTTCTGTAGGATTGCTATAGAAAGACAGTAAGTGAAAAGAAGTATTTGCCAGGCTTGAGAAGCTACCTTAATTGAGAAACATTTAAATGAGACATTGAAAAACATGAAAAATTCTTACTAATAAAATATATGAGAAATAAGGTTATGTTTAGTTGTATTTTGTCAAATTAATCATTTTCCTCCATTACAATCAATCTTTGGAATTTCCCAGAATTAAGACATAAAAAAAGCACAGCAACAACTACTACCCTTTTTATATGCTGTACTGGTTTGGAATTAATAATAGCAATTGTTCTATTTTATGCAGTCTTCCATACAAATGATCTCAATACACTTTATTGTATAAAATATTTTGAAGAAAATAATTCCTCCATAAAAGAGTAAACTACAGAATACAAATCAATGTTGAAAACAAATTTACCTTCAACAAGACCTTGAACAAGTCAATAAATAACTGGATGGGGAAAAAACAAAAGGAAGCAAGAAAAAAATTGTCCATTTTTGTGATGTTAATATGTTGATATAGGATAGTAACATGTAAAAATGGAAATTATTGAAAGGCCCACCAATAGAGGATAGTTACATAAATAACAGTACATAAATATAATTAAATACTGTACCCCATTACAATTTAAATGCTAGTTTTACCCATACTGATAACACTGAAAGTAGTCTGTAACACTTGATTGAATAGACAGAAAAGATTTCAATCTGTGCAGCAAGAGTCCATTTATCTAAAAGTGTGTTTCGGTTTATTTGTGAATAAGTGCGCAGAGATATGTCCAGAAGAAAATTCACCAAAGTGATTGTCCCTGGGTGGAGGGGTTTCAGGTGGTTTTTACTTTATTTCCAAATTGCAATATCCTTTTAATAACCTACAATGAGCACATATTCCTATAATAAAGTTATTTTCACTTTGAAAAAAAATAATATGCTAAGTATTTTCATCCTCAACCTCTCCCCAAAATGAGAACAACATATTAATAACCGTGAAGAGAAAGACTGCAAGTTTAATTTGGGAAATGAATGTTTACTCCTATTCATTTTAAAGCTATTATGTAGCTCTCTGGCCAGACATAAATCTGTCCGTGCATTATAATACACATGACTGGTAATGCCTGCCTTAACAATTTGCTGTTTTCTTTTCCTAAAATGCTCCTTCTCCTCTCTACTAATAGAAATACCTTCATCCATCAAGATTCATGCTCAGTCACTACTTTTGTAGTTTAATCCTCTAATAAGGATTAAACTCTCTTGGTTGACCTGTCTTTATATTATATAAATGGTAATCTTTTATAAAATTTTCTCTAAATGTAAGTTAACTAAAATCTAATTTGGGTATTTATATTATTGCTGATGTGTTGGAGTGGGTGGAAAATGGGGAATCATTTAACATCTTGTGAAAGTGAAAGTCACTCAGTCGTGTCTGACTCTTTGTGACCCCATGGACTATAGAGTCCATGATATTCTCCAGGTCAGAGTACTGGAGTGGGCAGCCTTTCCCTTCTCCAGGGGATCTTCCCAACCAAGGGATCGAACCCAGGTCTCATGCATTGAAGGCAGATTCTTTACCAGCTGAGCCACAAGGGAAGCCCAAGAATACTGAAGTGGTAGCCTATCCCTTCTCTAGGGGATCTTTATGACCCAGGAATCAAACCGGGGTCTCCTGCATTGCAGGTGGATTCTTTACCAACTGAGCTATCAGAGAAGCCCATTTAACATCTTGTAAAAGAATAACTGTGAATATTACAAATAATCTTCAAAGGAAAATTGCCAAGTTATATTTTGGCATACTGGACAGAATCAAAAAACCAAAACCTGTTATAAATCTATAAAGATGGCCGTGTGGTGTTGGCATAGAAACATACAGATGTATCAGTGCTAAGAGTACCACAGACAAGATGGAAATGCATACTACACTGAACATCTTTCTTAGTTTCAACAAGTCTCCATCTCTTATATGAGACTACAGTATTGCAGAGGAATAGGAGACAGGAATCTTGTGAAGAATTCAGCAACAAGTAACCCTGATTGTGCTGTTATATGCCAAAAGCTAATGTTTTTCTCATCTACTGATAGGGAAACTGAGGTTAGAGAAACCTCAATATCCAAGTCAGGGCTGCCTGACCCTAAAATCAGTGCTCCCCTCAATAACTCTCCTTCTCTTCTTTTTTACTTATCCCCTTTCTTTCTTTCTTTCTTAAGGAGGGGGGTTCGAGAGGGGGAACTCATGTACAACCGGGGCAGATTCATGTCAATGTATGGCAAAACCAACCAATATAATATTGTAAAATAATTAGCCTCCAATAAAAATAAAAATTAAAAAAAAGAAGGCTTAGTGTTTATTTGTTGGTAGACACACATTTTTTAATCAAAGTATAGTTGATTTACAGTGTTGTGCCAATGTCTGCTGTATAGTAAAGTGACTCAGTTATACACATATATATGCATTCATTTTTAATTATCCTTTTCCATTACAGTTTATCATAGGATATTGAATGCAGTTCTCTGTGCTATAGAGTATTCTGTTCTAAATAGATAGTTTATTCACTCTAAGTGTAATAGCTTACACCTGCTAATCCCAAACTCTCAGTCCATTCCTCTCCCTTCCCAGCACTCTCGGCAAACATAAACCTGTCCTCTATGTCTATGAGTCAGTTTTTCTTCTGTACGTAGTTTCCTTTATGTCATATTTTAGATTCCACATATAAGTGATGTCATAGGGTATTTGTTTATCTTTGACTTACTTCACTTGGTATGATGATCTCTAGTTGCATCCATGTTGTTGTAAATGACATTATTTCATTCTTTTTATGACTGAGTATTATTCCAGTTTGTGTGTGTATATGTATATATATATGTATCTGTCTATATACCCCATCTTCTTTATTCATCTGTCAGTGGACATTTAGGTTGTTTACATACTTTGGCTATTGTGAATAGTGCAGCTATGAACACGGGGTACGAAAATCTTTCTGAATTATTGTTTTGTTTGGGTATAGTCTCAGGAATGGGATTTCAGTATCATATGGTAGCTCTATTATTAGTTTTCTGAGGAAACTCCATACTGTTCTCCATAGTGGCTGTACCAACTTACAATGCCACCAAGTGCAAGAGGATTCTCTTTTTTCCACACCTTCTTCAGCATTTACTTGTAGACTTTTAATGATGGCCATTCTGATCTTTTTCTCCCCCTTATCTAGATCCAAACCAAATATTCTTTTCTTTAAATTTGAAAATAAGTTCTTGTTAATATTTTTATGTATTTTCAGACTATACTTAATTTTTCATTAATTTGTCAATATGACTGCTTTCAGCTGTGTAAAAAAACACCCCAGAATTGGTAGTTTATGCCAAAAGCAGTCTAATTACTTCTCACTTGTGCATGGTGGTCATTTGAGTTAAATTGACCCATTCCAGTCCATCTTAGTTTGCTGATTCCTAGAATGACGATGTTCACTCTTGCCATCTCCTGTTTGACCACTTCCAATTGCCTTGATTCATGAACCTAACATTCCAGGTTCCTATGCAATATTGCTCTTTATAGCATCGGACCTTACTTTTATCACCAGTCACATCCACAACTGGGTATTGTTTTTGCTTTGGTTCTGTCCCTTCATTCTTTCTGGAGTTATTTCTCCTCTGATCTCCAGTAGCATATTGGGCACCTACCGACCTGGGGAGTTCCTCTTTCAGTATCCCATTTTTTTACCTTTTCATACTGTTCATGGGGTTCTCAAGGCAAGAACACTGAAGTGGTTTTCCATTACCTTCTCCAGTGGACCACAATCTGTCAGACCTCTCCACCATGACCCATCCATCTTGGGTGGCCCCACATGGTCCGGCTTAGTTTCATTGAGTTAGACAAGGCTGTGGTCCCTGTGATCAGATTGGCTACTGCTCTGTGATTGTGGTTTCAGTCTGTCTGCCCTCAATCCCCTCTCTCAGTGCCTACTATCACTTGAGTTTCTCTTACCTTGGACATGGGGTATCTCTTCACGGCTGCTCCAGCAAAGCGCAGCCGCTGCTCCTTACATTGGACGCAGGATAGCTCCTCTTGGCCACTATTTCTGTGCCTCACCTCTGTGAATTTAACTCAGATGACCATTATGACTACTACTGTGGTCAGGAATCCCTTAGAAGAAATGGAGTCGCCATCATAGTCAACAAAAGAGTCCGGAATGCAGTACTTGGATGTAATCTCAAAAACCACAGAATGATCTCTGTTTGCTTCCAAGGCAAACCATTCAATACCATGGTAATCCAAGTCTATGCCCCTACCAGTAACGCTGAAGAAGCTGAAGCTGAATGGTTCTATGAAGACCTACAAGACCGTTTAGAACTAACACCCAAAAAAGTTGTATTTTTCATTATAGGGGACTGGAATGCAAAAGTAGGAAGTCAAGAAACACCTGGAATAACAGGCAAATTTGACCTTGGAATACAGAATGAAGCAGGGCAAAGGCTAACAGAGTTTTGCCAAGAGAACACACTGGTCATAAAAAACACACTCTTTCAACAACACAAGAGAAGACTCTACAGATGGACATCACCAGTGGTCAACACTGAAATCAGATTGATTACATTCTTTGCAGCCAAAGATGGAGAAGCTCTATACTGTCAGCAAAAACAAGACTGGGAGCTGACTGTGGCTCAGATCATGAACTCCTTATTACCAAATTCAGACCTAAATCGAAGAAAGTGGGGAAACCACTTGACCATTCAGGTAAGATCTAAATCAGATCCCTTATGATTGTGCAGTGGAAGTGAGAAATAGATTTAAGGGACTACATCTGATAGACAGAGTGCCTGATGAACTATGGCTGGAGGTTCATGACATTGTATGGAAGACAGGGATCAAGACCACCCACCAGAAAAAGAAATGCAAAAAAGCAAAATGGCTGTCTGAGGAACACTTACAAATAGCTATGAAAAGAAGAGAAGTGAAAAGCACAGCAGAAAAGGAACGATATAAGCATCTGAATACAAAGTTCCAAAGAATAGCAAGGAGAGATAAGAAAGCCTTCCTCAGTGATCAATGTGAAGAAATAGAGGAAACAATAGAATGGGAAAGACTAGAGATCTCGTCAAGAAAATTAGAGAAACCAAGGGAATATTTCATGCAAAGATGGGCTCAATAAAGGACAGAAATGGTATGGACAAAATGGAAGCAGAAGATATTAAGAAGAGGTGGCAAGAATACACAGAGGAATTGTACAAAAAAGATCTTCATGATCCAGATAATCACAATGGTGTGATCACTCATCTAGGGCGAGACATCCTGGAATGTGAAGTCAAGTGGGCCTTAGGAAGCATCACTATGAACAAAGCTAGTGGAGGTGATGGAATTCCCACTGAGCTATTTCAAATCCTAAAAGATGATGCTGTGAAAGTGCTGCACTCAATATGCCAGCAAATTTGGAAAACTCAGCAGTGGCCACAGGACTGGAAAAGTCAGTTTTCATTCCAATCCCAAAGAAAGGCAATGCCAAAGAATGCTCAAACTACTGCACAATTTCACTCATTCACATGCTAGTAAAGTCATGCTCAAAATTCTCCAAGCCAGGCTTCAACAATACATGAACCATGGACGTCCAGATGTTCAAGCTGGTTTTAGAAAAGGCAGAGCAACCAGAGATCAAATTGCCAACATCTGCTGGATCATTGAAAAAACAAGAGAGTTCCAGAAAAACATCTTTTTCTGCTTTATTGACTATGCCAAAGCCTCTGACTGTGTGGATCACAATAAACTTGGAAAATTCTGAAAGAGATGGGAATATCAGGCCACCTGACCTGCCTCTTGAGAAACCTGTGTGGATCTCCGGAAGTAACAGTTAGAACTGGACATGGAACAACAGAGTGTTTCCAAATAGGAAAAGGAGTACATCAAGGCTATATATTGTCACCCTGCTCATTCAACTTATATTCAGAGTACATCATGAGAAACGCTGTGCTGGAAGAAGCACAGGCTGGAATCAAGATTGCCATGAGAAATATCAGTAACCTCAGATATGCAGTGACACCACCCGTATGGCAGAAAGTAAAGAACCAAAGAGCCTCTTGATGAACACGATAGAGGAGAGTGAAAAAACTGGCTTAAAGTTCAATATTCAGAAAACTACCAACATGGCATCTGGTCCCATCACTTCATTGCAAATAGATTGGAAAACAGTGGAAACAGTGTTAGACTTTATTTTTGGGGGCTCCAATCACTGCGGATGGTGATTGCAGCCATGAAGTTAAAGGACGCTTACTCCTCGGAAGGAAAGTTATGACCAACCTAGACAGCTTGTTAAAAAGCAGAGACATTACTTTGTCAACAAGGTCCATCTAGTCAAAGCTATAGTTTTTCCAATAGTCATGTATGAATGTGAGAGTTGGACTATAAAGAAAGCTGAGCACCAAATAATTGATGCTTTTGAACTGTGGTGTTGGAGAAGACTCTTGAGAGTTTCTTGGACTGCAAGGAGATCCACCCAGTCCATCCTAAACATGATCAGTACTGGGTGTTCATTGGAAGGACTGATGTTGAAGCTGAGACTCTAACACTTTGGCCACCTGATGCGAAGAGCTGACTCATTTGAAAAGACCTTGATGCTGGGAAAGATTGAGGGTGGGAGGAGAAGAGGATCACAGAGGATGAGATGGTTGGATGTCATCACTGACTCAATGAACATGAGTTTGGGTAAACTCCTGGAGTTGATGATGGACAGGCAGGCCTGCTGTGCTGCAGTCCATGGGGTCACAGAGTTGGACACCAGCGAGTGACTGAACTGAACTTGTCTTGTAAAACTTGGAAATTTGTTTAGCCTGGAGCTTGGTTGGCCAGGGCTCCTCCAGGGGCTCAACAATTTCAAGACTTCTCCTCTATCTTATCTATGGTGGTACAAGTCTTATATTCACAGCAGGCAGTCACTCACAGTCAGGGTACTGTCCAGGCAGGTTATAAGCAAGGTCAGAGGCCTGTTTTGCTTTGTCTCTGAAGCCCAATCAGGACGATTTACTTAATTTACGTAACAACTCATGAAAAAACACCATCATTTGATCAACTCAATCAAAGCTCCAACCCCTCGCTCATTTAATTGAATTCACTAGTGCCTTTGCTTACCTTCCTTGCCACCAGGAGTGGTCATTTCATATCTTCCTGGCAAAGAGATGCAAGCAGAAATATATTAAGCCAGAACTGGGCAAAATTCTCATTTTCCCCATTAAAGAGACAGTTCTGATGAGGGTGTGACAATGATATGGGGAAGACGTTTTGCAACTATAAGGACAAAGGGTGAAAGAATCATAAACCACTTGTGCTGGAACCAGGGAGCTACTAAGGCCACGCCACCGAGTGTTTACCTAGAGAGTTTCTACTGCAGAAAAGAGCACTTAAAAAAAATATATATATATATATATACTTGGGAGTTCCGATTTGCTGCTAAAGACTTTGCCAACTAATGTAAGATCTACTTTCCACTAATCAGAGTATGTTAATTAACTAGGATGTACTAATAAAATTAAATGCAATCAAGCAATAGGTAGAAGATAAAGCTGTAGATACCAACACAGGGAGATGACCACAATAAAGTTAATTCAATGTATCAAGTGAATAATGAGCTTATGTAAGTGAATTTTTAAAAATGTGTATATATGGTCTTGAAGAGTCCAGAAGGAATGGTTAGCTGTGGTTACTTCTGAGGCTGGAATACAATGGCCAAGAGGGATAGGATAATCATTTTATTATTCACAATATTTTGTTGTATATTTTTTCTTTTACAAGGCACATAATAAAGAATATATAGTGAGAAAATATAAAGTGGCCTACAGAAGTGATCCATATTTTATTTTTGGGGACACAATCATATAAAAAAAGAAAATCATATTTTTAAAATCTAGAAATCTTTTTTATTCACAATTTTCAATACTCTGTACTACTAGGCAACATGAAAATGCAATAAATGCATTGACCTAAGTATCAGGAGGAGAAGGCACTGGCAACCCACTCCAGTACTCTTGCCTGGAAAATCCCATGGATGGAGGAGTCTAGTAGGCTGCAGTCCATGGGGTCGCTAAGAGTTGGACACGACTGAGCGACTTCACTTTCCCTTTTCCCTTTCATGCATTGGAGAAGGAAATGGCCACCCACTCCAGTGTTCTTGCCTGGAGAATCCCAGGGACGGGGGAGCCTGGTGGGCTGCCGTCTATGGGATCGCACAGAGTCGGACACGACTGAAGTGACTTAGCAGTAGCAGGTATCAGGAAGTCTATTTTTTACACCTATCTGTGTCATCAACTTGTTTTCAAGGCCTTGGGTTATCTCTGTTTGTTTCTCACTTTATTCAAATATAAGATATATAGGTTGTCTGAGGGTGTTCCCCAATCTGGTTTTGATATTTAATAATGGGACTGTTAGGGGTGCGATATTTGGTATTACTCAGTCCAGTGTGCAGAATCCTACAAATCTCAGGCTCCACTACACAGGCTGATAAAAGGATACAGCTAGTGGTGAGCTTACTGTACAAAGTTCTCTGTGATAAATGGACTTTAGGGGGTGCAGTGACACCAAACATTTGACTTGAGTGTTGTACATCTTGTTGAAAATATGCCCCATTTTATTTTCAATCAAAAGAAAATTCTCCTAAATATTGTAATATAAATTGATGAAAATAAATTCTTAGAGAAATCTGAATGGATTACAAGGTTAATGAAAATGGTACTTATCATTATTCCAGATTAAACTCTAACAGTTCAAATGTACAAATTTTATTTTTTTTTAAATCAACCTTAAAGCATCAACTACTTCTTGGAGTTTTTTTCTTAAACATTTTCTTTTTTATTAAGCATTCTTTAATTAGGGGAATTATAATACATGGATTAGATTACAGATAAAAAAGAAAAGAAAAAAAATAACTTTACCAATAAACTTAGTGAACCTGACATATCATGAACATAGGAGAATTTTAATGCTGAAAATTCCCCAAACTTTTAAAATATAGGAATAGTATTGTTTGGATGTTCCTGTTGTTGGCTCCATTTACTTTTACAATACAAACGATCATGAGAGAGGTGAAAAAACCTGTGTCACACACTCTTGAATTTTTTTCAGACTTATTACTTTAGTTATCTATCGAAAACAAGTACTTTGCTCTTAACTGTGTCTTGATGACTGTGTACATTCGGTACCTACCGTTCTCATCTCAACCTGCATTTGCAACAGGGATACCACTGTCCTTTCCTGGGTAAGGTAGAATTGAGCCTGTCATAACATCTTTGTTACCATTTGATGGTATAAATTCCAGATCCCCTCAGTATCAGAAAAAACTCTGTTGTTTTACTGATGGCTCCCAGTCTCATTTTCCTAGGAGTTTCATGAATGTGAATGAGACTGTTAGGTCTGTGTTTCCAATCTGTATAGTTTTGGCCTTATTGTCAAAATTGTACATGAAAACATATAGTCAATAATCTCATAGCAAGTTGCATATTTTAATTTATTGGTACTGGAAAAAGTAAAAGACATCATCAATCGCTTACTGTGCAAATCATTAGGAAGAATAGGGCCCATTTTTCCAGCTCAGATCAAATATTGATAATATTACCTTGTAAAATATGGCCTAGGTGGTTAATTAAGGGCTTTATAAATCAATAGTATAAGCATATTCTATTGATTTTCTTGATGGATAGAAAAAGACTTGTAAAATATAAGAATTTAATTCAGTATTCTATATTTATACTGGCATTAAAAAACAGTGGGGCTTTCCTGGTGTCTCAGATGATGAAGAGTTCACCTGCAATGCAGGAGACCCAGCTTCCATCCCTGCATCAGGAAGATCCCCTGGAGAAGGGATTAGCTACCATTTCAGTATTCTTGCCTGGAGAATTCCATGGACAAAGGAGCCTGGTGGGCTATAGTCCATGGGGCTGCAAAGAGTTGGACATGACTGAGTGACTAACATTTATGAAAAATCATTCCCATAAGTTATTAATTCCTGTAAACAATTAAACTCTTATCGGGCACATTATTAAAACAATAATTCTTGAACTATTTTAAATTCAAATTAATGTCTGATATATTGTTAAAAACTTAATAGCATTTTAATCTTCAATATTGATTTAGTGGCAACTTCAACTTGCTTGAAATTTCAAATTTAACTGACATCATTAGAAATCATGAAGTTAAGGAAGTTTATGATATTATTAAAATGCTATATATGGTATTGATAATATCCAATTGTGGATTGATGGTGTATGTGCTCAGTCATGTCCAACTGTTTCCAACACCATGGACTGTAACCCACCAGGCACCTCTATCCGTGGGCTATTCCAGGCAAGAATACTGGAGCCATTTCCTTCTCCAAATTGTGGATTGTTGTTGCTATTGTTCAGTCACTAAGTTATGACTGACAGTTTGCAACTCTGTGAACTGCAGCATGCCAGGCTTCCCTGTCCTTCACTATCTCCTGGAGTTTGCTCAAACTCATGTCCATTGAGTCAGTGATGCATCCAACCATCTCATCCCCTTTCTTCCTCTTCTCCTCCTGCCTCCGATCTTTCCCAGCATCAGGGTCTTTTCCAATGAATCAGCAATGAACATCAGGTGGCCAGAGTATTGGAGTATTAGCATCAGTCCTTCCAATGAATATTCAGGGTTGATATCTTTAGGACTTACTGGTTTGATCTCCTTGGTTTCACAGGGACTCTCAAGAGTCTTCTCCAGCACCACAGTTCAAAAGCATCAATTCTTTGGCACTCAGCCTTCCTTATGGTCCAGCTCTCACATCTCTATATGACTACTTGTAAAACCATATCTTTGGCTATGCAGACCTTTGTCATCAAAGTGATGCTTCTGCATTTTAATACAGTCTAAGTTTGTCATAGCTTTTCTTCCAAAGAGCAAGCATCCTTTAATTTTTGGCTGCAGCACCATCTGCAGTGATTTTGGAGCCCAGAAAAATGAAATCTGTCACTGTTTCCACTTTTTGCCCTTCTATTTGCCATGAAGTGATAGGACCAGATGCCATGATCTTAGTTTTTTGAATGTTGATTTTTAAGCTAGCTTTCTCACTTTCCTCTTTCACCTTCATCAGGAGGCTCTTTAGTTCCTTTTCACTTTCTGCCTTTAAAGTGGTGTCATTTGCATATCTGAGGTTGTGGATATTTCTCCCACCAATCTCGATTCCAGTTTGTGCTTCATCCAGCACAGCATTTCTCATGATGTACTCTGCATAGCAGTTAAATGAGCAGAGTGACCATATACATACTTGACATACTCCTTACCCAATTCTGAGCCAGTCCATTGTTCCATGTCCAGTTCTCTAACTGTTGTTTCTTGACCTGCATACACATTTGTCAGGAGGCAGGTAAGGTGGTCTGGTATTTCCCTTTCACCAAGAATGTTCCACAGTTCGTTGTGATCCATACAGTCAAAGGCTTTATCATTGAAGCAGAAGTATATATATATATATATATATTTAATTCCCTTGCTTTTTCTTTGATCTAACATATATTGACAATTTGATCTCTGGTTCCTCTCTCTCTTCTAAATCCAGCTTGTACATCTGGAAGTTCTCAGTTCACATATTGCTGAAGCCTAGCTTGAAGGAATTTGAACATAATTTTGGTAGCATATGAAATAAGTGCAATTGTATGGTATTTTGAACATTCTTTTGCATTACTTCTTTGGGACTGGAATGAAAACTGAGCTTTTCCTTCCTGTGGCCACTGCTGAGTTTTCCAAATTTTCTGGCATATTGAGTGCAACACTTTAACAGCACCATCTTTTAGGATTTGAAGTAGCTCATCTGAAATTCCATCACCTGCACTAATTTTATTTGTAGTAACAGTTGTTAAGGACCACTTGACTTCACACTCCAGAATGTCTGGCTCTAGGAGAGTGACGCTATTGTGGTTATCCAGGTCATTAAGACCTTTTCTGTACAATTCTTCAATGTATTTTTGCCACTTCTTCTGAATTTCTTCTGCTTCTCTTAGGTCCTTACCATTTTTATCCTTTATTTTGCCTATCTTTGCAGGAAATGTTCCCTTTCTTGTTCAGTCACTTAGTCATGTCTGACTCTTTGTGACTCCATGGACTGCAGCACCCCAAGCTTCCCTGTCCTTCACCATCTCCCAGAGCTCACTCAAACTCATGTCCATTGAGTTGGTGATGTTTGCCAATCATCTGATACTCTGTCATCCACTTTTCCTCCTGCCTTCCATCTTTCCCAGCATTAGAGTCTTTTCCAATAAGTTGACTCTTTACATCAGGTGGCCAAATTATTGGAGGCTCAGCATCAGTCCTTCCAATGAAAATTCAAGGTTGGTTTCCTTTAGGACTGACTGGTTTTATCTCCTAACAGTCCACCAGATTCTAAGAGTCTTCTCCAAAAGCACAGTTTGAAAGCATCAATTATCTGGCACTCAGCCTTCTTTATGGTCCAACTCTCACATCCATACATGACTACTGGAAAAACCATAGCTTTGACTAGACAGACCATTGTTGGCAAAGTAGTGTCTCTGCTTTTTTTATGTTCACTTGGTATCTCCAATTGTCTTTAAGAGATCTCTGCTGCTGCTGATGATGCTAAGTCACTTCAGTCGTGTCCGACTCTGTGCGACCCTATAGACAGAAGCCCACCAGGCTCCCCCGTCCCTGGGATTCTCTAGGCAAGAACACTGTAGTGGGTTGCCATGTCCTTCTCCAATGCATGAAAGTGAAAAGTGAAAGTGAAGTCGCTCAGTCTTGTCCAACTCTTAGTGACCCCATGGACTGCGGCCCACCAGGCCCTTTGTCCATGGGATTTTCCGGGCAAGAGTACTGGAGTGGGGTGCCATTGTCTTTTCCATTCTATTGTTTTCCTCTATTTCTTTGCATTTTCACTTAAGAATGCTTTCTTTTCTCTCCTTGCTATTCTCTGATACTCTGTATTCTGTTGCATATAACTTCCTTTCTTCGTTGTCTTTCATTTCTTTTCTTAGCTGTTTGTAAGGCCGCCTCAGACAACCAGTTTGCATTTTGCATTTCTTTTTCTTGAGCATGGTTTTGGTCACCATCTCCTGTACAATGTATGAACCTCCATCCATAGTTCTTCAGGCACTGTGTCTACCAGATCTAGTCCCCTGAATCTATTCCTCACTTTCACTGCATAATCATAAGGGATTTGATTTAGGTCAAATGAATGGCTTAGTGGTTTTCCCTACTTTCTTCAATTTGAGCCCGAATTTTGCAATAAGGAGCTGATGATCTGAGCCATAGTCAGCTCAAGGTCTTGTTTCTGCTGGCTGTAGAGAGCTTCTCTATATTTGGCCAAAAATAATATAATCAATGTGATTTCGGTACTGACCATCTGGTGATGTCTACACGTAGAGTTATCTCTTGCATTGTTGGAAGTAGGTATTTGTTATGACCAGTGGGTCCCATAAAATTATTTTAACCATCTATAAAAATGTTTTACTACTTAAAATTTCATCAAATAGAGGATATTAGTATCATTTTAAACTTTCCCTCATTCTTATAAATAAACCTAAGATTAACGCATATTCAATATACAAATTACATGTTGAATATATATGCATAGTTAATGTATAAGTATTAAAATTAGAATAAAAAATTGAAATAAAAGTTTGGAAAATTGTCAGTATGTTTAGGCAGTATTCCTATACTTTAAAAACAGTGACATATATTTACTTTTAAGCTTCCTAGGGCTGAAACAAAGAAAAAAGAAATAAACATGAACTTTCAGGACTGATTTCCTTTCGGATTGACTGGTTTGATCTCCTTTCAGTCCGAGGGAGTCTCAAGAGTCTTCCCCAACATCACAGTTCAAAATCATCAATTATTTGCCGCTCAGCTTTCTTTATAGTCCAACTCTCACATCCATACATGACTACTGAGAAAACCATTGCTTTGACTACCTGGACCTTTGTTGGCAAAGTAATGTCTCTGCTTTTTAGTATGCTGTTTAGGTTGGTCATAGCTTATCTTCCAAGGAGCAAGCATTTTTTAATTTCACGGCAGCAGTCACCCTCTGCAGTGATTTGGAGCATTGCCCTGCCACCCCCCAAAAAAGTTTCTGTTTCCTTTGTTTCCCCATCTATTTGCCATGAAGTGAGGGGACCAGATGCCATGATCTTACTTTTTTGAACTTTGAGTTTTAAGCCAACTTTTTTCACTCTCCTCTTTCACTTTCATTATTATTGTATCTTTCAATAAAATCTGAGGTTGTAAGAATTAAACATAATTCAAAAATAAAATTCTGCTGATTCTCGAGACAGCATTGTCTAGACAAACTAACACATCTTGTGATTTTGCATATCATCATATGTTGACTTTTACTGATTTCATGTATTGGTAGAGAAAATAGTGTTCTGTATATTCATTTATTTATGAACATAAAACAGTTTATTGGATATGCACTTATCCAAGCAAGCTTTTTATACAAATGCATTTACTTTTAATATCCTCCTTCAGCCTCCTTTGGTTTTACTTATTTCCTGTTTTCAGTTTAATCTATTTCTTTTCTAATTTCTATTATTATTTTTATTTTTTTTTAATATGAAGGGAAGTCACTCAGTCATGTCCGACTCTGCGACCCCATGGACTGTAGCCTACCAGGCTTTTCTGTCCATGGGATTTTCCAAGCAAGAATACTGGAGTGGGTTGCCATTTTCTTCTCCATATTTTGAATATAATTTGCTCTATTTCTCTAATTTTTAATGTAGGAGCTTAGATTATGGATTTCCAGGCTTGTTTTCTAATATATGCATTTAATTTCCCTGTAAGCACTGATTTTGCTGAACTACTTTTTGCTAAGTTACATTTTCATTTTCATTTAGGCCAAAACATTAGTTTTTTCATTGAGATTTCTTCTTTACTCCACAGTGTTTTTTCAAGTGAGGTATAGTTGATTTACTTTACATATGCATGTATATATATGTGTGTACTATATATATTAATATGTTAGTTTATATATATAAATGTATTCGTTTATATATATATATATAAGCTTCAGGTGTACAACACAGTGATTCAAAATTTCTATAGAATATACTCCATTTATAGTTATTATAAAATATTGGTTATACTCCCTGTGCTGTACAATATATCCTTGTAGCTTATATGTTTCATGCATATTATTTTTCACCTGTTAAGCCCGCACCTTTACATCCCTTTCCCCACTGTTAATCACTAGTTTGTTCTCTATGAATATAGTTTTATTCTGTTATTCATTCATTTTGTTTTTCAGATTCCACATATAAATGATAACATACAGTATTTCTCTGACTTATTTCACCAAGCACCATTTGCCCCAGATCCATCCATATTGCCACAGGTGGTAGAATTTCATTATTTTTTATGGCTGAGTAATATCAATATTCCATTGTGTGTGTGAATGTGTATACCACATCTTCTTAAGACAGTCATCTGTTGCTGGGCACTTGGGTTGTTTTCATGTCTTGGCTATTATAAATAGTACCACTACAGACATTGTGGTACACATATCATTTTGGATTAGTATTTTCAGTTGTTCTGGATATATACCCAGGGATAGAGTCAATGAATCATATGGTAGTTCTATTTTTCAGAGTCTTTTGGACTACAACGAGATCCAACCAATCCATCCTAAAAGAAATCAGTCCTGGATGTTCATTGAACATCCAGAAATCAGGACTGATGTTGAAGCTGAAACTCCGATGTTTTGGCCACCTGATGCAAAGAGTTGACTCTTTTGAAAAGACCCTGATGTTGGGAACGATTGAAGGCAGGAGGAGAGGGGGACAACAGAGGATGAGATGGTTGAATGGCATCATCGGCTCAATGGACATGAGTTTGGGTAAATTCCGGGAGTTGGTGATGGACAGGGAGGCCTGGCATGCTGCAGTTCATGGGGTCACAAAGAGTTGGACATGACTGAGCAACTGAACTAACACTGATTTTTAGTTTTGTGGGGAATCTCCATACTGTTTTCCATAGTGGCTGCACCAATTTACATCCCTACCAACAGTGTAAAAGAATTCTTTTTTCTACATCCATGCCAAAATTTGGTATTCTTTTTGTTGATGGCCATTCTGATAGGTGTGAGGTGATATCTCATTATGGTTTTCATTTGCATTTCCCTAATGATCAGTGATGCATCACTTGGATGGCATCACCAATTCAATGAACATGAACTTGGGCAAACTCATGGAAATACTGAAGGAAAGGGAAGCCTGGCATGATGCAGTCCATGGGATTGCAAAGACTTAGACATGACTTGGTGACTGAACAACAAATGACAAGTGATGTAGAGTACCTTTTCATGTACCTGTTGACCATATGTATGTATTATTTGGGAAAATACCTATTCAGATCTCCTATCCGGTTTTTAATTGGTTTCTTTCACTTTTGCTATTGATTTTAAATAATTCTTTATATATTTTGGATATTAACTCCTTATCACATACATGGATTACTAATATTTTCTCCAGTTCAATAGGCTGACTTTTCATTTTGTTGATGGTTTACTTTGCTCTACATAATTTGATATACATAATTTGATATGTTTATTTTTCACATTTTTGCCTTTTTGGTGTCAGATCCAAAAAATCATCACCACGACTAATTTCAAGGTGCTTAGCTTCTGGGTTTTTTCTAGGAATTTTATGATTTCAGGCCTCACGTTCAAGTCTGTCATTGGTTTTTGAATTACTTTTCACACACACATGTAGTATAAGATTGGTGTCCAGTTTCATTCTTTTGCATGTGGCTGCCCCAACATCATTTGTTAAAGAAACTTTCTTTCCCCATTGTATATTCTTTACTCTCTTGTGATGAATTAACGGACAATATATGTATGGGTTTATTTCTTGGCTCTCTCTTCTGATCTGCTGAGCTGTATGATTTTAGTTATGCCAATATCATACTATTGTGGTGAGTAGACTTTGTAATATAGTTTGAAATCAGAAAGCATGATACCTCCATCTTTGCACTTCTTTCGTAAGATTCAGTCAGTTCAGTTCACTTCAGTCACTCAGTCATGTCCAACTCTTTGCGACCCCATGGACTTCAACAGGCCAGTCTTCCCTGTCTATCACCAACTCCCAGAGCTCACTCAAACTCATATCCATCAAGTCGGTGATGCCATCCAACCATCTCAACCTCTGTCGTCCCCTTCTCCTCCTGCCTTCAATCTTTCCCACCGTCAGGGTCTTTTCCAATGAGTCAGTTTCTCACATCGGGTGGCCAAATTATTGGAGTTTCAGCTTTCATCACTGAAAGCTTCAGTTTCAGCTGAAGCTGAAATGAATATTCAGGACTGATTTCCTTTAGGATTGACTAGTTGGATCTCCTTACAGTCCAAGGGACTCTCAAGCATCTTCTCCAACACCACAGTTCAAATGCATCAATTCTTCAGTGCTCAGCTTACTTTATAGTTTAACTCTCACATCCATATATGACTATTGGCAAAACCATAGGTTTGACTAGATGGATCTTTGTTGGTAGAGTAATGTCTCTGCTTTTTTTTAAAAAAAAAAAAACAAATTATTTATTTTAATTGGAGGCTAATTACTTCACAATATTGTGGTGGTTTTTGCCATACATTGACATGAATCAGCCACAAGTGTACATGTGGACGCCATGTACACCCCCTCCTGAAACCCCCTCTCACATCCCACCCCATCCCCTCTCTTTGAGTTGTCTCAGTGCACTGGCTTTGAATGCCCTGTTTCATGCATCGAACTTGGGCCAGTGATCTATCTCAAATATTTTAATATACATGTTTTAATGCTGTTCCCTCAAATCATCCCATCCTCCTCTTCTCCCATAGAGTCCAAAACTCTGTTCTTTATATATGTGACTCTTTTGCTGTCTCATATATAGGGTCATCGTTACCATCTTTCTAAATTCCTTATATATGTGTTAATATACTGTATTGGTGCTTTTATTTCTGACTTACTTGATTCTGTATAAAAGGTTCCAGTTTCATCCACCTCATTAAATCTGATTCAAATGTGTTCTTTTTAATGGCTGAGTAATAGTCCATTGTGTATATTTACCATGGTTTTCTTGTCCATTCTTCTGCCAATGGATATCTAGGTTGCTTCCATGTCCCAGCTATTGTTAACAGTGCTGTGATGAACATCGGGGCACACATGTCTCTTTAAATTCTGGTTTCTTCAGTGTGTATGCCCAGCAGTGGGATTTCTGGATGATATGGCAGATCTAATTACAGTTTTTAAGGAATCTCCACACTGTTCTCCATAGTGGCTGTACTAGTTTGCATTCCCACCAACAGCGTAAGAGGGTTCCCTTTTCTCCACACCTTCTCCAGCATTTATTGTTTGTAGACTTTTTGATAGCAGTCATTCTGACTGGCATGAGATGGTACCTCACTGTGGATTTGATTTGCATTTCTCTGACAATGAGTGATGTTGAGCATTTTTTCATGTATTTGTTACCCATCTGTATGTCTTCTTTGGAGAAATGTCTGTTTAGAACTTTGGCTCAGAGCACGGGAAGATGGCGGAGGAATAGGATGGGGCAGCCACTTTCTCCCCCACAAAATCAACAAAAGAACATTTGAACGCTGAGTAAATCCCACAAAAAAACTTCTGAATACCGGCAGAGGACATCAGGCACTCAGAAAAGCAGCCCATAGTCGACGGAAGGAGGTAGGAAATAGATAAAAAGATAAAAAGAGAGTCAAAAGAGGGAGGGATGGAGCTCCCTCCTGGGAAGGGAGGCTAAAAAAAAAAAAAGAGAGAGAAGTTTCCAAACACCTGGAAACACTGGCGAGTGGAATCTCAGAGGGCAGCATAACTGGGAGACAAAAGACATAAATAATTAAAACTCACAGACTAAGTGCCCAGAGGAAACTCTCAGCAGAGAAGCGGCGCAGACACCCGCGCCCCTCACTAGCAGGCGGGGGCTGGGCAGGGAGGCGCTGGCAGTGGCGCTTAGAGGGAGAACCGGGCTTGAACACCCCAGGGCAAACTGAAGGCTCAAACTTAAGATACCAAAAGGTGAAAAGGCTAGGAAAAGCCCCAAGCCAGGACTCTGCCAACCCCGCCCACAGAACAGGGCGCTGAGCGGAGCAAGCTGGCAACGGGAGGCCCACCCCCTAGCCCCTGCTGATGCGGGCAGGGAAGGCAGCCAGCGCCGGGGCGGGGTCAGCCGCGGCCCCAGAGAGGCTTCCTGTGCCAAGCTGCAGGCAGGCTTCCTTGCTGGCCACGACTTCTTGGGTTCAGACCGGTGGATATACACCTGAGAAAGTGTGCCAGTTGTACTCCCAGAAAACCGAGTGGAAGGGACCGGGAAGGCGATAAGTTGCAGCGACCGCCAAACGCCTGGTCACCTGAGCTGCTAGGACTGGGGAAGGCACAAAATGCAGGCCCAGCCAAGTCTGCGCCTTTGTCGAGTACCCAAGGACCTGAACTGGAGCCGCTCAGACCTGGGAAGTGCATACAACCCAGCGCCAGCCGCGGACAGCTCGCAGCAGAGCAAACTAAAGTCTAAGCAGCATAAACAGGGAAAGCACACACGCCTCTAGTGGGAGCATTCCCAGTGTAGCCGAGACACAGCGAGCACTCCCCACAGACGCCAGGGATATTTGTTAGCTGTTCCTCCCTCCCCATAGCAGGACGGAATAGGTGAGCAGGGGAAAAAAATAAAAAAGTGTCCACCACCGCATCCTGGTGTCAGGACAGGAATTAGACACTGAGGAGACCAGAAAACAGAAGAGCTTTTTCAACAGAAGGAACTGCCTTGGAAGTAAGTAACAGAGGGAGAAGCCTTGAGCCTACTGCAAGAATAAGACTGAAAACCAGAGGCAGAAGCTTAAGGCCAAATCCTGAGAACACCAGAGATCTCCTGTTCCAGACAACATTAATTGATAGGTACTCATCAAATGCCTCCATACGTACACTGAAACCAGGCACCACCCAAGGGTCAACAAGTTTCAGTGAAAGACATACTATGCAAATTATCCAGCAACACAGGAGAATAGCACTGAGCTTCAATATAGAGACTGCCCAAAGCCACCCCAAACCCACTGACATCTCAAACTCATTACTGGACACTTCATTGCACTCCAGAGAGAAGTATTTCAGCTCCACCCACCAGAACATCGACACAAGCTTCCCTAACCAGGGAACCTTGACAAGTCACCCATCCAACCCCACACACAATGAGGTAACTACATAATAAAGAGAACTCCACAAACTGCCAGAAGACGGAAAGGCCACCCCGAACACAGCAATATAAGCAAGATGAAGAGGCAGAGAAATACCCAACAAGTAAAGGAACAGGATAAATGCCCACCAACACGAACAAAAGAGGAAGATATAGGGAACTTACCCGATAAAGAATTTCGAATTTTAATTGTGAAAATGATTCAAAATCTGGAAAGCAAAATGGAGTTACAGATAAATAAACTGGAGAAAAGATTAAGAAGATGGAAGAAATGTTCAATAAGGAATTAGAGGAAATAAAAAAGAGTCAATATATAACGAATAATACAAAAGATGAGATCAGAAACACTCTCGAGCGCACAAACAGTAGAATAACGGAGGCAGAAGACAGGATAAGTGAGCTAGAAGATTGAATTGTAGAAATAAATGAAACAGAGACAGAAAAAGAAAAAAGAATTAAAAAAAATGAGGACAATATTAGAGACATATGGGACAATATTAAACACCCCAACATTCGAATCATAAGAGTCCCAGAAGAAGAAGACAAAAAGAAAGACCATGAGAGAATACTTGAGGAGACAATAGTTGAAAATTTCCCTAAAATGGGGAAGGAAATAATCGCCCAAGTCCAAGAAACACAGAGAGTCCCTAACAGGATAAACCCAAGGCGAAATACCCCTAGGCACATATTAATCAAATTAACAAAGATCAAAAACAAAGAAAAATTATTAAAAGCAGCAAGGGAAAAACAACAAATAACACACAAGGGGATCCCCATTAGGATAACAGCAGATCTTTCAGCAGAGGAGGGAATGGCAAGACATACTTAAAGTGATGAAAGAAAATAACCTACAGCCCAGATTACTGTACCCAGCAAGGATCTCATTCAAATATGAAGGAGAAATCAAAAGCTTTACAGACAAGCAAAAGCTGAGAGAATTCAGCATCACCAAACCAGCTCTCCAACAAATACTAAAGGATCTTCTCTAGACTGGAAACACAGAAAGGGTATATAAACTCGAACCCAAAACAATAAAGAAAATGACAACGGGATCATACTTATTAATAATCACCTTAAACGTAAATGGGTTGAATGCCCGAACCAAAAGACACTGGCCGGCGGAATGGATACAAAAACAAGACCCCCATATATGTTGTCTACAAGAGACCCACCTCAAATCGAGGGAAACATACAGACTGAAAGTGAAGGGCTGGAAAAAGATATTCCACGCAAATAGAGACCAAAAGAAAGCAGGAGTAGCAATACTCATATCAGATAAAATAGATATTAAAACAAAGGCTGTGAAAAGAGACAAAGAAGGAAACTACATAATGATCAAAGGATCAATCCAAGAAGAAGATATAACAATCATAAATATTTATGCACCCAACATAGGAGCACCGCAATATGTAAGACAATTACTAACAAGTATGAAAGGGGAAATTAACAATAACACAATAATAGTGGGAGACTTTAATACCCCATTTACATCAATGGATAGATCAACTAAACAGAAAATTAACAGGGAAACACAAACTTTAAATGTTACAATAGACCAGTTAGACCTAATAGATATCTATAGGACATTTCACCCCAAAACAATGAATTTCACCTTTTTCTCAAGCGCACACGGAACCTTTTCCAGGATAGATCACATCCTGGGCCATAAATCTAGCCTTGGTAAATTCAAAAAAATTGAAATCATTCCAAGCATCTTTTCTGACCACAATGCAGTAAGATTAGATCTCAATTACAGGAGAAAAACTATTAAAAATGCCAACATATGGAGGCTGAACAACACGCTGCTGAATAATGAACAAATCATAGAAGAAATCAAAAGAGAAATCAAAATATGCATAGAAATGAATAAAAATGAAAACACAACAACCCAAAACCCCTGGGACACTGTAAAAGCAGTGCTAAGGGGGAAGTTCATAGCAATACAGGCACACCTCAAGAAACAAGAAAAAAGTCAACTAAATAACCTAACTCTACATCTAAAGCAACTAGAAAAGGAAGCAATGAAGAACCCCAGGGTTAGGAGAAGGAAAGAAATCGTAAAAATTAGGGCAGAGATAAATGCAAAAGAAACAAAAGAGACCATAGCAAAAATCAACAAAGCCAAAAGCTGGTTCTTTGAGAAGGTAAATAAAATTGACAAACCGCTAGCCAGACTCATCAAGAAGCAAAGGGAGAAGAAACAAATCAATAAAATTAGAAATGAAAATGGAGAGATCATAACTGACAACACAGAAATACAAAGGATTATTAGAGAATACTATCAGCAATTATATGGCAATAAAATGAATAACTTGAAAGAAATGGACAAATTCCTAGAAAAGTACACCTTGCCAAAACTGAACCAGGAAGAAATAGAAAATCTGAACAGACCCATCACAAGCAAGGAACTAGAGGCTGTAATCAGGAATCTTCCAGCAAACGAAAGCCCAGGTCCAGATGGCTTCACAGCTGAATTCTACCAAAAATTTAGAGAAGAGCTAACACCTATTCTACTCAAACTCTTCCAGGAAATTGCTGAGGAAGGAAAACTTCCAAACTCATTCTATGAGGCCACCATCACCCTAATCCCAAAACCGGGTAAAGATCCCACAAAAAAAGAAAACTACAGGCCAATATCACTGATGAACATAGATGCAAAAATCCTTAACAAAATTCTAGCAATCAGAATCCAACAACACATTAAGAAGATCATACATCATGACCAAGTGGGCTTTATCCCAGGAATGCAAGGATTCTTCAATATCCGAAAATCAATCAACGTAATACACCACATTAACAAACTGAAAAATAAAAATCATATGATTATCTCAATAGATGCAGAGAAAGCCTTTCACAAAATACAACATCCACTTATGAAAAAACTCTCCAGAAAGTGGGAATAGAAAGGACATATCTCAACATAATAAAAGCCATATATGACAAACCCACAGCAAACATTATCCTCAATGGTGAAAAACTGAAAGCATTTCCCCTAATGTCAGGTACAAGACAAGGGTGCCCACTCTCACCACTACTATTCAACATAGTGCTGGAAGTTTTGGCTACAGCAATCAGAGAAGAAAAAGACATAAAAGGAATACAAATTGGAAAAGAAGAAGTAAAACTTTCACTGTTCGCCGATGACATGATCCTCTACACAGAAAACCCTAAAGACTCTACCAGAAAACTACTAATCAATGAATACAGTAAAGGTGCAGGATATAAAATCAACACACAGAAATCCCTTGCATTCCTATACACTAATAATGAGAAAATAGAAAGAGAAATTAAGGAAACTATTCCATTCACTGTTGCAATGAAAAGAATTAAATACTTAGGAATATATCTACCTAAGGAAACAAAAGACTTGTACATAGAAAACTATAAAACACTAGTGAAAGTAATCAAAGAGGACACTAATAGATGGAGAAATATACCGTGTTCGTGGATTGGAAGAATATATATTTTGAAAAGGAGTATACTACCCAAAGTAACTTATACATTCAATGCAATCCATATCAAACTACCAACAATATTTTTCACAGAACTAGAACAAATAATCTCAAAATTTGTATGGAAAAACAAAAAACCTCGAATAGCCAAAACAATCTTGAGGAAGAAGAATGGAACTGGGGGAATTAACCTGCCAGACTTCAGGCTCAACTACAAAGCCACAGTCATCAAGACAGTATGGTACTGGCATAAAGACAGAAATATAGATCAATGGAACAAAATAGAAAGCCCAGAGATAAACCCATGCACCTATGGACAACTTATCTTTGACAAAGGAGGCAAGGATATAAAATGGAGAAAAGACGGTCTCTTCAACAAGTGGTGCTGGGAAAACTGGTCAGCCACTTGTAAAAGAATGAAACTAGAACACTTTCTACGGAGAAGGCAATGGCAAGCCACTCCAGTACTATTGCCTGGAAAATCCCATGGATGGAGGAGCCTGGTGGGCTGCAGTCCATGGGGTCGCTAAGTGTCGGACACGACTGAGCGACTTCACTTTCACTTTTCACTTTTCACTTTCACTTTTCACTTTCACTTTTCACTTTCACACACTGGAGAAGGCAATGGCAACCCACTCCAGTGTTCTTGCCTGGAGAATCCCAGGGACGGGGGAGCCTGGTGGGCTTCCGGTCTATGGGGTCACACAGAGTCGGACACAAATGAAGTGACTTAGCAACAGCAGCAGCAGAACACTTCCTAACACCATACACCAAAATAAACTCAAAATGGATTAGAGAGCTATATGTAAGACCAGATACTATAAAACTCCTAGAGGAGAACGTAGGCAAAACACTCTCCGACATAAATCACAGCAGGATCCTCCAAGACCCACCTCCCAGGATATTGGAAATAAAAGCAAAAATAAACAAATGGGACCTAATTAAAATCAGAAGCTTCTGCACAGCAAAGGAAATTCTAAGCAAGGTGAAAAGACAGCCTTCAGAATGGGAGAAAATAATAGCAAATGAAGCAACTGATAAAGGATTAATCTCCAAAATATACAAGCAGCTCCTGCAGGTCAATTCCAGAAAAATAAATGACCCAATCAAAAACTGGGCCAAAGAACTCAACAGACATTTCTCCAAAGAAGACATAAAGATGGCTAACAAACACATGAAAAAATGCTCAACATCCCTCATAATCAGAGAAATGCACATCAAAACCACAATGAGATACCATTTCACACCAGTCAGAATGGCTGCTATCCAAAAGTCTACATGCAATAAATGCTGGAGAGGGTGTGGAGAAAAGGGAACCCTCTTACACTGTTTGTGGGAATGCAAACTAGTACAGCCACTATGGAGAACAGTGTGGAGATTCCCAAAAAACTGGAAATAGAACTGCCATATGATCCAGCAATCGCACTCCTGGGCATACACACCGAGGAAACCAGAATTGAAAGAGACACATGTACTCCAATGTTCATCGCAGCACTGTTTATAATAGTGAGGACATGGAAGCAACCTAGATGTCCATTTGCAGATGAGTGGATAAGAAAGCTTTGGTTCAGTTCAGTTCAGTCGCTCAGTCGTGTCCGACTCTCCGCGACCCCATGAATCACAGCACGCCAGGCCTCCCTGTCCATCACCAACTCCCGGAGTTCACTCAAACTCATGTCCACAGAGTCAGTGATGCCATCCAGCCATCTCATTCTCCGTCGTCCCCTTCTCCACCCGCCCCCAACCTTTCCCAGCATCAGAGTCTTTTCCAGTGAGTCAACTCGTCTCATGAGGTGGCCAAAGTATTGCAGTTTCAGCTTTAGCATCAGTCCCTCCAATGAACACCCAGGATTGATCTCCTTTAGAATGGACTGGTTGGATCTCCTTGCAGTATAAGGGACTCTCAAGAGTCTTCTCCAACACCACAGTTCAAAAGCATCGATTCTTCGGCGATCAGCTTTCTTCACAGTCCAACTCTCACATCCATACATGACCACGGGAAAAACCATAGCCTTGACTAGACGGACCTTGGTTGGCAAAGTAATGTCTCTGCTTTTTAATAAACTATCAAGGTTGGTCATAACTTTCCTTCAAAGGAGCAAGCGTCTTTTAATTTCATGGCTGCAATCAGCATCTGCAGTGATTTTGGAGCCCCCCCCAAAAAAAGTCTGACACCGTTTCCACTGTTTTTCCATCTATTTCCCATGAAGTCATGGGACCAGATGCCATGATCTTTGTTTTCTGAATGTTGAGCTTCAAGCCAACCTTTTCACTCTCCTCTTTCACTTTCATCAAGTGGCTCTGGAGTTCCTCTTCACTTTCTGCCATAAGGGTAGTGTCATCTGCATATCTGAGGTTATTGATATTTCTCCCAGCAATCTTGATTCCAGCTTGTGCTTCTTCCAGCCAAGCGTTCCTCATGATGTACTCTGCATATAAGTTAAATAAGCAAGGTGACAATATACAACCTTGACGTACACCTTTTCCTATTTGGAACCAGTCGATACACAATGGAGTATTTTTCAGCCATCAAAAAGAATGCATTTGAATCAGTTTTAATGAGTGGATGAAATTGGAGCCTATTATACAGAGTGAAGTAAGCCAGAAGGAAAAACATCAATACAGCATACTAAGGCATATATATGGAATTTAGAAAGATGGTAATCTGAACCCTGTATACGAGACTGCAAAAGGGACATAGGCATATAGAACAGTCTTTGGGACTCTGTGGGAGAGGGTGAAGGTGGGGTGATTGGGGAGAACGGCACTGGAGCATGTTTTTTATCATAACTGACCAGTCCAGGTTCGACACATGATACAGGATGATTGGGGCTGGTGCACGGGGATGACCTGGAGGGAGGATATGGGGAAGAGGGAGGTGGGAGGGGGGTTCAAGAAAAGGAACACATGTACACCCGGGGCGGATTCATGTCAATGTATGGCAAAACCAACCAATATATTAATGTAAGATAAAAAAAAAAAAAAAAGAACTTTGGCTCATTTTTTGATTGGGTCGTTTATTTTTCTGGTATTGTGGTGCATGAGCTGTTTGTATATTTTAGAAAATAATTTGCTAGTTGCTTCATTAATTTTCTCCCATTCTGAAAGCTGTCTTTTCACCTTGCTTATAGTTTCCTTCGTTATGCAAAGCTTTTAAGTTTAATTAGGTCCCATTTGTTCATTTTTGGATTTATTTCCAGTACTCTGGGAGGTGGGTCATAGAGGATCTTGCTGTGATTTATGCCAGAGAGAGTTTTGCCTATGTTTTCCTCTAGGAGTTTTATAATTTCTGGTCTTACATTTAGTTCTTTAATTATTGTTGAATTTATATTTGTGTCAGGTGTTAGAAAGTATTCTAGTTTCATTCTTTTACAGGTGGTTGACAGTTTTATCGGCACCTCTTCTTAAAGACATTGTCTCTTCACCGTTGTATATTTTTGGCTTCTTTGTCAAGGATAAGGTGCCATAGGTATGTGAATTTATCTCTGGGCTTTCTATTTGTTCCATTGATCTATATTTCTGTCTTTGTGCCAGTACCATACTGTCTTGATGACTGCAGCTTTGTAGTATAATCTTCAGTCAGGCAGGTTGATTCCTCCAGTTTCATTCTTCTTTCTCAAGATTGCTTTGGCTATTCCAGGTTTTTTTTTTTTTTTTGTATTTCCAAAATGCCATTGGTAGCTTGATAGGGATTGAATTGAATCTATAGATTGCTTTGGTAGTGTACTCATTTTCACTATATTGATTCTTTCAATCTATGAACATGGTATATTTCTCCATCTATTTGTGTCATCTTTGATTTCTTTCTTCAGTGTTTTATATATATAGGTCTTTTGGTTCTTCAGGTAGATTTATTCCTAAATATTTTATTCTTTTCATCGCAATGGTGAATGGGATTTTTTTCTTAATTTCTCTTTCTGTTTTCTCATTGTTAGTGTATAGGAATGAAAGGGATTTCTGTGTATTTATTTTATATCCTACAACTTTACTATATTCATTGATTAGCTCTAATAATTTTCTGGTGGAGTCTTTTGGGTTTTCTATGTAGAAGATCATGTCATCTGCAAACAGTGAAAGTTTTACTTCTCCTTTTCCAATCACCATTCCTTTTATTTCTTTTTCTTTTCTGATTGCTGTGGCTAAATCTTCCAAAACTATGTTGAATAGTAGTGGTGAGAGTGGGCTCCCTTGTCTTGTTCCTGACTTTAGGGGAAATGCTTTCAATTTTTTTGCCATTGAGGATAGTGTTTGCTGTGGTTTTATCATGTACGGCTTTAATTAGATTGAGGTATGAGCCTTATACGCTTGCTTTATGGAGAGATTTTTTTTTTTTTATCATAAATGGGTGTTGAATTTTGTCAAAGTCTTTCTCTGCATCTATTGAGATAATCATATAGTTTGAATCCTTAAATTTGGTAATGCAGTGTATCACATTGATTGATTCACGAATACTGAAGAATCCTTGCATCCTTGGGATAAAACCCACTTGGTCATGATGTATGATTTTTTTTTATTATGTTGTTGGATTCTGTTTGCTAGAATTTTTTTGAGGATTTTTGGCATCCGTGTTCATCAGTGATGTTGGCCTGTAGTTTTCTTTATTTGTGGCATCTTTGTCTGGTTTTGGTATTAGGGTGATGGTGGCTTCATAGAATGAGTTTGGGAGTTTACTTTCCTCTGCAATTTTCTGGAGGAGTTTGAGTAGGATAGGTGTTAGCTCTTCTCTAAATTTTTTGTAGAGTTCACCTGTGAAGCCATCTGATCCTGGGCTTTTGTTTATTGGAAGATTTTTTTAATTACAGTTTCTATTTCCATGATTGTGATGGGTGTGTTAAGATTTTCTATTTCTTCTTCATTCAGTTTTGGAAGGCTATACTTTTCTAAGAATTCATCCATTTCTTTCAAGTTGTCCATTTCATTGTCATATATTTGCTGATAGTAGTCTCTTACGATCCTTTGTATTTCTGTGTTGTCTGTTGTGATTTCTCCATTTTTGTTCCTAATTTTGTTGATTTGATTCTTCTCCATTTTTTTCCTGATGAGTTTGGTTAATGGTTTGTCTATTTTATTTATCTTCTCAAAGAACCAGCCTTTAGTTTTGTTGACTTTGGCTATGGTCTCCTTTGTTTCTTTTGCATTTATTTCCTCCCTAATTATAATGATTTATTTCCTTCTACTAACCCGTGATTCATGGGGTCGTGGAGAGTCGGACACGACTGAGCGACTGAACTGAACTGAACTGAACCCTGGGGTTCTTTTTTTTTTTTTTTTTTTTTTAGTTGCTTTCGGTGTAAGTTAGGTTATTTATTTTATTTTTCTCTTCTTTCTTGAGGTATTCTTGTAATGTTATGAACCTTCCTCTTAGCACTGGCTTTACTGAATCTCATAGGTTTGGGGTTGTTATGTTTTCATTTTCATTTGTTTCTATGCATATTTTGATTTCTTTTTTTATTTCTTCTGTGATTTGTTGGTTATTCAGAAGTTTGTTATTTAGCCTCCATTTGTTTGTATTTTTAATAGTTTTTTTTTTCCCCCTGTGGTTGACATCTAATCTTACTGCACTGTGATCAGAAAAGATGCTTGAAATGATTTCAGGTTTTTTAACTTACTAAGGCTAGATTTATGACTCAGGATATGTCTATCCTGGTTAATGTTCCATGTGTACTTGAGAAAGAAGTGAAACTGTTTTTGGGTGAAATGTCTTATAGATATCAATTAGGTCTGATTGGTCCATTGTATCATTTAAAGTTTGTATTTCCTTGCTAATTTTATGTTCGGTTGATCTATCCATAGGTGTGAGTGGGATATTAAAGTCTCTCACTATTATTGTGTTACTGTTAATTTCCCCTTTCATACTTGTTAGCATTTGCCTTACGTATTGAGGTGTTCCTATGTTGGGTGCATATGTATTTATAATTGTTATATCTTCTCCTTAGATTGATACTTTGATCATTATGTAGTGTCCTTCTTTGTCTCTTTTCATGGCCTTTATTTCAAAGTCTATTTTATCTGATATGAATATTGCGACTCCTGCTTTCTTTTGGTCTCTATTTGCATGGAATATCTTTCTCCAGCTCTTCACTTTCAGTCTGTATGTGGCCCTTGTTTTGAGGTGGGTCTCTTGTAGACAACATATATAGGGATCATGTTTTTTATCCATTCGGCCAGTCTTTGTCTTTTGGTTGGGGTATTTGACTCATTTACATTTAAGATAATTATTGAGAAGTATGATCTCATTGCCATTAGATTTTTTTTTTTTTTTTTTTTTTGCGGGGGCTGGGTGAGTTTATAAACCTTTTCTGTGTTTCCTGTCTAAATAAAATCCTTTAGCATGTGTTGAAGACCTGGTTTGGTGGTGCTGAATTCTCTCAGCTTTTGCTTGTCTGTAAAGCTTTTGATTTCTTTTTCATATTTGAATGAGATTCTTGCTGGGTATAACAACCTGGGTTGTAGCCTTTTCTCTTTCATCACTTTAAGTATGTCCTGCCATTCCCTTCTGGCATGAAGAGTTTCTATTGAAAGATCAGCTGTTATCTTTATGGGGATCCATTGGTGTGTTATTTGTTGCTTTTCCCTTGCTGCTTTTAATATTTGCTCTTTGTGCTTGAACTTTGTTAGATCGATTAATATGTGTCTTGGGTGTTTCACCTTGGATTTATCCTGTCTGGGACTCTCTGGGTTTCTTGGACTTGTGTGGCTATTTCCTTCCCCATTTTAGGGAAGTTTTTCACTATTATCTCTTAAAGTATTTTCTCATGCTCTTTCTTTTTGTCTTCTTCTTCTGGGACTCCTATGATTCAAACGTTGGAACATTTAACATTATCCCAGAGGACCCTGAGGTTGTCCTCATTTCTTTTAATTCTTTTATCTTTTTTCCTCTCTGTTTCACTTATTTCCACCATTCTATCTCTCACATCACTTATCCTATCTTCTGCCTCAGTTATTCTACTGTTGGTTCCTTGAAGACTGCTTTTGATCTCAGTTATTGCATTATTTATTATTGACTGACTCTTTATTTCTTCTAGGTCCTTGTTAAACATTTCTTTCATTTTCTTAATCCTTTTCTCTAATTTATTTATCTGTAACTTCATTTTGTTTCAAGACTTTGGATCATCTTTACTATCTTTATTCTGAATTCTTTTTCAGGTAAGCTCCCTATCTCCTCCTCTTTTGTTTGCTTTGGTGGGAATTTATCATGTTCCTTTACCTTCTGAATATTTCTCTGCCTTTTCTTCTTGTTTAGATTGCTGGGTTTGGGGTGCCCTTTCTGTAGGCTGGAAGTCTGTGGTTCCTCTTTATTTTGGAGCTTACCCCCTATGTGTGGGGTTGGACTAGTGGCTTGTCAAGGTTTCCTGATTAGGGGAGCTGGCGTCTGTGTTCTGGTGGGTGGATCTGGATCTCTTCTCTCTGGAGTGCAGTGACGTGTTCAGTAGTGAATTTTGAGGTGTCTATGGGTTTGGCTTGACTTTGGGTAGCCTGCCTTTTAATACTCAGGGCTGTGTTCCTGTGTTGCTGGAGAATTAGCATGGTATGTCTTGCTCTGGAACTTGTTGGCTCTTGGGTAGAGCTTGGTTTCAGTGTAGGTATGGAGGCTTTTGGATGAGATCTTGTCAATTAATGTTCCCCGGAGTCAGGAGTTTCCTGGTGTTCTCAAGTTTTGGATTTAAGCCTCCTGCCTCTGACTTTCAGTCTTATTCTTACAGTAGCCTCAAGACGTCTCCATCCATACAGCACCGATGATAAAACATCTAGGTTAATAGTGAAACGATTCTCCACAGTGAGGGACACCCAGAGAGGTTCGCAGAGTTACATAGAGAAGAGAAGAGGGAGGAGGGAGATAGAGGTGACTAGGAGGAGAAGAGAGAGAATCAAAAGGGGAGAGAGAAATATAGCCAGTAATCGATTCCCTGAGTGTTCTCCACAGCCCGGAACACCCAGAGAGATTCTTAGAGTTAAGTAGAGAAGAGAACGGGGAAGGAGGAGATAGAGGTGACGTGGGGGAGAAATGGTACAGTCAAAACAGGGAGAGAGCAATCAAGCCAGTAATCATACTCCTAAGTAAAATGGATACTGAAGTTTCAATTCTTAAAGGTATAAAACTGAAAACAAACACCAAAAAGCAAAGATTAATTACCTAGATTAGAGGTTAGACTCTCAAAAATACAATATGAAAAATACAAAACAAAATCAATCACAAAAATTATATATATATATATATATATATATATATATACATGAGATTTTCTTTAAAAATAGGGTCTTTTTTTGCAAGGTAATAGTAGGTTACAGAAGTGAAAATTAAAGGAGTAATAAAGAACTTAATTAAAAAAATTTTAAAAGTGATAATAGTAAAAGTATATCTAGCGATTTCTCTGGAGCTGTTGTGGGCAGTGTGGGGTCAGTTCAGTTTCAGATAGTTCCTTGTTAGTGCTTGTACTTGTCTTCAAGTCTATAGCCCCCCTCCAATGCTGTCAATGTTAACTGCAGGGTTTTAATCTGTTGTACCTGTCCCTTCCAGAACTGTTCCCTTTTCTTTATTTTGGTCTCCTCTGTTTGCAAGTCTCTTCAGCGTCTAATTTCCACTCTGACACAAAGGGGTGAAGATAGTCACTTGTTTAGGCTCATTTGTTCAGTTGTGCTGTGGGGAGGGAGGAACACTGCAAACAAATATTGTGGTATGTTTGGAGAGTGCTTGCAGTGTATGGACCACACTGGGTTTGCCCCACATCACAGTGACGTGTGCTTTCCAGGTCTACACTGCTCAAGCTCCAGGGTGCTCTGCAGGTCACTGTCCAAAGTGGGCTGTGTGTTTTGTGTACTTTCCAGGTCTAAGGCCACTCAGGTTCAGGTTCTCGGGTACTCTGCAAGGGCACAGACTCGGTTGGATGTGCATTTTGTGCCTTTCCCAGGTTTGAGCAACTCAGGCAACCAGGTGCTTGGCGAGCACACTGTCCCAGGTGGGGCTGTGCATCTTAATCACCTCCCCAGTACCAGCCACCCAGTTTCCCATGTGCACTGTGAGAGCACCATCTCAGGTGTGCCTTGTGTCTCTCTGGGGAGCTGATCTCAGGCTGCAACTCTCCTGGCAGATGTAAACCATCCAGGATCCCAGGAAGGTGTGATTAGCAACTGGGAGCCTGCTCCCAGTTTGGGGGAGGATGCCCGTGCCTGGGGCCGAGATTAGAGCAGCTCCTTGCCTTCTGGCTCTGGCTGTTGCACACTGGCCTCGCTGTCTCCAGCGGAGGGAGGGGCCTGTATGCAGCCAGCTAGCTCTCCTTTGGTATTCTCTCAATCCTTTGTTCTGTGAGTGGGCCAGGCTGTGAGTTAGAGCCTTTTTGGGGAAAGTTCTTTCTCTCCTTTTTAATTTTTCTTTTTTTCTCTCTGGCGATCCCACAGTCTGGATTGCTGCTGCTGCTGTTGCTGCTGTCGCTTCGGTCGTGTCCGACTCTGTGCGACCCCACAGACGGAAGCCCACCAGGCCCCACCATCCATGGGATTTTCCAGGCAAGAGTACTGGAGTGGGCTGCCATTTCATGTTAATTCCCTAAGAACCGCCTCAGGACATTCAGGCCCAGGTCTTACCCTGAGTACCTATGATGCCGCCCACGCCTCCCTGTCCAGCTCTCAATCGCTACTGGCAGCTGAGAGCGTCTGGGCTACTTCTCCGCTGGAAGTTGTGGTTAGGCACGTGTTCTGTGGGTTTTGTTTTTTTCTTTTTCCTCCCGGTTGTGGGTTGTGTAGCCCTCTGAGATTCCAAAACTCCTCACAATCCCGCCTGTGAGAGAGTTTCCTACTGTTTGGAAAGTTCTCCTCCTTCACAGCTCTCTTGCCAGGACAAGTCTCCTAGCTTAACTCTTATCTCAATCTTTTTGCCTTTTATATTTTGTCCCACCACCTTTTGAAGGAACAGCTGCTTTTCTGGGTGCCTGGTGTCCTCTGCCAGCATTCAGAAGTTATTTTCTGGGAGTTGCTCAGCATTCAAATTATCTTTTGATGAACTTGTGGGGGAGAAAGTGGTCTCCCCATGCTATTCCTCCACTATCTTGGGATCACCCCCCCCATCTCTGTTTTTTAATATTCTGTCTAGGTTGGTCATAGCTTTTCTTCCAAGGAGAAACCATCTTTTAATTTCATGGCTGCTGTTGCCATCTGCAGTGATTTTGGAGCCCAAAAACGTCTGTTACTATTTCCACAGTTTCTCCATCTATTTGCCATGAAGTGATGGGACCAGATGCCATGATCTTAGTTTTCTGAATGTTGAGTTTTAATGCAACATTTTTACTGTCCTCTTTCACTTTCATCAACCAACTCTTTAGTTCTTCTTCACTTTCTACAATAAGGGTGGTGTCATCAGCATATCTAAGGATATTGATATTTCTCCCAGCAATCTTGATTCCAGCTTGTGCTTCATCCAACCTGGCGTTTCTCATGATGTACGCTGTATATAAGTTAAATAAGCAGGATGACAATATACAGCCTTGATGTACTCCTTTCCCAATTGGGAACCAGTCTATTGTTCCATGGCCAGTTCTAACTGTTGCTTCTTGACCTGCATACAGATTTCTCAGGAGGCAAGTCTGGTGGTCTGGTATTTCTATCGCTTGAAGAATTTTCCACAGTTTGTTGTGATCAACACAAAGGCTTTGGTGTAGTTAATAAAGCAGAAGTAGATGTTTTTCTGGAACTCTCTTGCTTTTACGATGATCCAAAGAATGTTGGCAATTTGGTCTCTGGTTCCTCTGGCTTCTCTAAATCCAGCTTAAACATCTAGAATTTCATGGTTCATGTGCTGTTGCAGCCTGGCTTGGAAAATTTTGAGCATTACTTTGCTAGCATGTGATATGAATTCAATTGTGTGGTAGTTTGAACATTCTTTGGCTTGCCTTTCTTTGGGATTCAAACGAAAACTGACCTTTTCCTGTTCTGTGACCACTGCTGAGTTTTCCAAATTTGCTGGCACTATTAAGAGTGTAGCACTTTCACAGCATCATCTTTTAAGATTTGAAATAGCTCAACTGGAATTCTATCACATCGACTAGTTTTGTTAGTAGTAATGATTCCTAAGGCCCACTTGACTTCACATTCCAAGAAGTCTGGCTCTAGGTGAGTGATCACATCATCATTTTAAAAACAGAACAAAGCATACTCACTGGTTTTTCTCCTCTGGTTTTCTTCCTCCTTCACTAACTGTTCTCTGTCTTCTCTGAATTATCCTCTGGACCTTTCAAATTACTTAGCATAGTGTTAAGGGTTGGCATTTCATTTTTTACTACCTGTTGCATAAAGTCCAATGCTAGAAAGAACAATATTACATAGAAACTGAAATGAATCAAGGTAAATTGGAAGTGGTCAAACAGGAGATGGCAAGAGTGCATATTGACATTTTAGGAATCAGTGAACTAAAATGGACTGGAACGGGTGAATTTAACTCAGATGACCATTATATCTACTACTGTGGGCAAGAATCCCTTAGAATAAATGGAGAAGCCATTATAGTCAAGAAAAGAGTCCGAAATGCAGAACTTGGATGCAGTCTCAAAAATGACAGAATGATCTCTGCTCATTTCCAAGACAAACCATTCAATATCACAGTAATCCAAGTCTATGCCCCAACCAATCATGCTGAAGAAGCTGAAGTTGAATGGTTCTATGAAGACCTACAAGACTTTCTAGAACTAACACCCAAGAAAGATGTCCTTTTCATTATAGGGGACTGGAATGCAAAAGTAGGAAATCAAGAGATACCTGGAGTAACAGGCTAATTTGGCCTTGAAGTAAAAAACGAAGCAGGGCAAAGGCTAACCGATTTTTGCCAAGAGAATGCACTGGTCATAACAAACACCCTCTTCCAACAGCACAAGAGAAGACTACACATGGACATCACTAAATGGTCAATACCAAAATCAGATTGATTATATTCTGAAGACTGTTTTGGCTATTTGGGGTTTTTATGGTTCCAGAATTTTTTAAGGATTGTTTTTTCTACTTCTGTTAAAAATAACATTGAAATCTTGATAAGGATTGCTTTTGCATAAATGGCTTTTGGGAGTAAAGACATTTTAACGGTATTATTTCTTCCAATGTATGAACCTGGGATTCCTTTTTGTATATTTACACCTTATTTGATTTCTTTCATCAGTGTTTTGTAGTTTTCAGTGTAGTGATCTCTAACCTTCTCGTTGTATTTATTCCCACGTATTTTATTGTTTTGATGATATCCTAAATGAGATCATTTTCTCTAATATCTTTCAAAATAGTGTGCTGTTCATGTATAGAAACACTACTGGTTTTTATGTTAGTTTGTATCCTTCAACTTTATTCAATTTTTTAAAAAGATCTAAAGTATTTGGTGGAGTCCTTAGGATTTCTCTCTGTAAAACCAGGCCATTTGTAAATAGAGACAATTTTACTTCTTCCTTTCCAATTTGGATGTCTTTTCTTTTTCCAGTCTAATTGTTCTGACTAGGACTCCCCTGTAATGTTGAACAGTGGCTGTGATAGTGGGGATCCTTGTCTTACTCTTGATCTTATTAGAAAGCCTTCTACCTTTCACCATTGAATATGATGTCAGCTATCATGCGACGAGTTGACTCACTGGAAAAGACTCTGATGCTAGGAAAGGTTGGGGGCGGGAGGAGAAGGGGATGACAGAGAATGAGATGGCTGGATGGCATCACCGACTCTGTGGACATGAGTTTGAGTGAACTCCGGGAGTTGGTGATGGACAGGGAGGCCTTCTGTGCTGTGATTCATGGGGTCACGGAGAGTCGGACACGACTGAGTGACTGAACTGAACTGAACTGAATGAGCATTCATACATCTCCTTTATTGTGTAAAGGTGTGTTCCTTATATAAGTAATTTGTTAACAAGTTTATCATAAACAGATCTTGAATTTTGTAAAATGGTCTTTCTGCATCTATTGAGAGGGTATAATTTTTTTTTTTTCATTTTGTTAGTATGATGTACCACATTGGATTGCATATGTTGAACCATCACTGAGAGAAATTCCACTTGATCATGGTAAATGATCTTTTTGATGTGCTATTGAATTCAGCTTTTTTTTTTTTAGCATTTTATTGAGAATTTTTGCATTTATATTCATGAGAGGTAATTGGCCTATAGTTTTCTTGCAGTTTTTTCTGCCTTTGCTGTTAGGGCAAACAGCACTAGCCTCATCAAGTGTGTTTGGGACTATTTCGTCTTCTTCAATTTTTGAAAGAGTTTGAAATGAATTGGTGTGAATTCTTCTTTAAATGTTTGGCAAAATTCATCAGTTAATTAATTTAGTTCTAGTCTTTCTTTCACTGAGAGATATTTGATTATTACTGAATCAATATCTTTACTTACAATTGGTCTGTTTGGATTTTCTATTTCTTCCTGATTCAGTGTAACCTGTGTATTCCTAAGAGGTGTTTTTTTTTTTTTTTTTTCTATCTAGTCTGTACCATTTGTTGGACTATAGTTGTCTTAACAGCTTCTTATGATACTTTGTGTATCTGTGGTATCAGTTTTAATGTTTACTTTTTCATTTATTATTTTGTTGACTTAGTTTCTCTCTCTTTCTTCCTGCTTAGGCTAATTAAACGTTTGTCAGTTTTGCTTATCTTTTCTAAATCCAACTGTTTTGTTAATATTTTTTCTTTTTATTTCATTTGTGCTCTAATCTTAATTATTACATTTCTTCATTTTGGGCTCATTTTATTTTTATTTTTCTAGTTTCTTAAGGCATAGATTCAGCTTCTTTGAGGTCTTTTTTTGTTTTCTAATGTAGGGCTTTAGTTTCTTTAGAACAGTTTTTGCTGCATCCGTATGCTTTGGTATGTTGTGTTACCCTTTTCATTTGATAGTGTCTCAGGGTAGCCCTATTTGTGTTCAATTTATATGGGACTTTTGAACCTCGTCCCATCACTTCATGGGAAATAGATGGGGAAACAGTGGCTGACTTTATTTTTTGGGGCTCCAAAATCACTGCGGATGCTGATTGCAGCCATGAAATTAAAAGACGCTTACTCCTTGGAAGGAAAGTTATGACCAACCTAGATAGCATATTAAAAAACAGAGACATAACTTTGCCAACAAAGGTCCGTCTAGTCAAGGCTATGGTTTTTCCAGTGGTCATGTATGGATGTGAGAGTTGGCCTGTGAAGAAAGCTGATTGCCGAAGAATTGATGCTTTTGAACTGTGGTGTTGGAGAAGACTCTGGAGAGTCCCTTGGACTACAAGGAGATCCAACCAGTCCATTCTAAAGAAGATCAATCCTGGGTGTTCATTGGAAGGACTGATGCTAAAGCTGAAACTCCAATACTTTGGCCACCTCATGAGAAGAGTTGACTCACTGGAAAAGACTCTGATGCTGGGAGGGATAGGGGGCAGGAGAGAAGGGGACGGCAGAGAATGAGATGGCTGGATGGAAGCACCAACTTGATGGACGTGAGTTTGTGTGAACTCTGGGAGTTGGTGATGGACAAGGAGGCCTGGAGTGCTGTGATTTATGGGGTCACAAAGAGTTGGACATGACTGAGCGACTGAACTGTTTTATATTTTTTGATGTCATTATAAATGGAATTATTTGTAGATATTTCATTGCTGATTGATCTTTAAAAAATAGTTTAAATCAATTTTTTTAAATTGATAGTTTAAAAAAAGTTTAAACTTACACCTTGATGAACTTGTTTATTGATTCTGCTGCTGCTGCTAAGTCGCGTCAGTCATGTCCGACTCTGTGCGACCCCATAGACTGCAGCCCACCAGGCTCCCCCATCCCTGGGATTCTCCAGTTAAGAACACTGGAGTGGGTTGCCATTGCCTTCTCCAATGCGTGAAAGTGAAGTCTCTCGGTCGTGTCCAACTCTGAGCGACCCCATGGACTGCAGCCCACCAGGCTCCTCCGCCCATGGGATTTTCCAGGCAAGAGTACTGGAGTGGGTTGCCATTGCCTTCTCCATTATTGATTCTAGTCTGGTACTATTTTTTTAGGGCTTCCCTGATGGCTCAGCTGGTAAAGAATCAGCTTGTCAACATAAGAGACAAAAGAGATGTGGGTTTGATCCCTGGGTTGGGAAGATTCCCTGAAGAAGGAAATGGCAACTTGCTCCTGCATTATTGCCTGGAAAATGTCATGGACAGAGGATCCTGTTGGGCTACAGTTCATGGGGTCACAAAGAGTTGGGCATGACTGAGTGCATATGCACATCCACATAAATATTGTTTTCAACTGATTTCCTAACATATTTTACATATAAGATCATGTTATTTGCAAAGATAGTTTTAATTCTTTCCAATTTGGGTGTATTTTGTTTATTTGTCTTGTCTAATTGCCCTAGTAGAATCAACATTGCAATGTTAAATCGAAATGACTGTGTGACAATCACATTTTCTTATTTCTTTGAATGTCTTACGATTTTTTTTTTTATTGAAAAGTGGTATTTTAGAAAACACATTACAGCAACTCGGGATACCAATTGACCCCACACTGCTGGATCTTGATGGTAGTGGTTTACTGACTTGGCTGGACTATTTCAGTAAAGTCGATTCTTCTGGCACTGTGTCAGTTCTGATATTGCCTTTCATAGAGTGTAGCCTTGGCAGTGAAAACCTTGGATGTCAGTGGGGTGAATAGTGTGCTCTTTGATTGTGTCTTTCTCTGACGAGTTAAACTGTTCATGACTGTTGGTATCACACTCAGCTACGAGCCACTGATTTTGTTATCATCATTACCAGGACATTGCTTTATTTTTTTCCACAGCATGTGGCATAAATTTCTCCACTGTCTAATGAAATGGAACCATTTTCCAGGGCATGTGAATTCTATATGTGAACATATTAGTATATGTCTTGTGGATGATAAAAGCCAGTTCTTGAAGAAAAGAGTTATAAAGTAGGGAGAAGACCAAGAAACTCTATGATGCTGGTTGAAATCAATAATCTGACTAAAACCTAAGGAACTACTCAAAGAGTTGTTGTTATATTACAAAAATATAAACAAGTAAGTTTGACTGTGATACTTCTGAGAAAAATTTATATTCTAAAATAAATGATTATAGAAAAGAACTATAAATTCTTGACTACAATGCTTCCCTAGTCCATTTGAATATAAATTTAATGCAGTATGACTCAAAATAAATATCCAGGAGTCCATATTTGCATAAATAAATAATTGAACAACATTTTTAATGGAATAATTATTGGAAAAGAAGATAAAAAATGTCAAATGTCACTGTGACTAACCACAGATTATGACATATTTTTCCAAGAATTAGTTTAACTATAATCCATCTTTAATTTGTAAAATGATAACTCAAAACTTTATTTTTAAAATAAGAAACTTTTATTTTCTTATAATACAGAAAAAAAAGGATAAGCAAAATATATTAAAAAAAAATAAAAACAACAAAATATAAAAGAATGAACTCAGACTCAAATTTGAAATTGTTTTCAAAATATGCATATTACTCAGTGCCTTGCTGGACATTCTTTGTAACCAATAATTTGGTATATACCTAAAACTAACACAAGATTATAAATCAGCTATATTCCATAAAATTAAAAATTTTAAACAATTCCCAACAATAATAGTCATTAAACAATTACTAACATAAAACTTTGTTTTATAAGTTTGATTTTTATTTTAAATTGACAAAGGATAGAAAAAATTATAAGCATGTGGTGTAATTGTGCAATAATAGCAAACATAAAACTTATTAAAAGATATTTTCTCTTATTCCTGAAATAAAATAAGTTGTTCTGGTTTTTAATTCTTGGATTATACTTCAATAACATACACACTTTCATTCTGATTATTGAATTCCTACTTAAAACTTTTAACATGTAGATATCTGCAACCATTGTAAATATTACACATTCTTTATAGATTTTATTATAATCACAGTTGTACAGTTGAAACTTCCTTTCCTGTCAAGTTCTTAAATAATTGTAATTTACTGTGATATTTTTAAAAGTCATAGTAATTTCCTTCCAGTTTAAGCCATTTTGTTGTATATTTGCATCTCAGCATTTAAGGAATTATACCTGAAGCTATTATTTACATAGAGATAAGTTTATAATAATTCTTAGCAAAATACATTACAGAATTTCAGACTTAAATGGAGAAGAATGGTTTCATTTTCTCTGAAGTTCTCAAAATGAGCTTGCTTATCATTTTACGCTAAATAGGAGTCATTTTCAAAAAAAAATTCCGAAGACTTAAAATGTATTAAATCCAAAAGAGAGGGGATATATGTAAATAACATATAGCTGATTCACTTGGCTGTACAGCAGAAACTAGCAACATTGTAAAGCAACTAAACTCCAACAAAAATTAATAAACATTTAAAAATTAAGTACTTTGTATTGGACAGACAACAAAATCAAGAACTTTCTGCATAATTGTGAGCTGATATGAATATCTTATAAAATATATCTATTCATCTAAGAAAGAAAGCTAAGATTTTTGACACATATCTATTTTACTATTCTCACTCATTTTTTTTTCCCATTATTCTTTGGCCATCTAATTTTCAAAATCTTTCCTCAGAATAATAGAAAGATTGCTAGAAAGATTTCTCTGAATTCAACTTATAGTTTTCCTAGCCCAATCTCATCTAATAATCTTTAGTTTTTTTGCATTTTTAATCAACTTAAGTTCTTTCAAAGATTTACTGAATGAACATATGATCCTCAGTGTTATAAACCTCAGTTTAGTTCAGTCCCTCAGTCGTGTCCAACTCTTTGCCACCCCACAGACTGCAGTATGTCAGGCTTCCCTGTCCATCACCAACTCCTGGAATTTACTCAAACTCATGTCCATCGAGTTGGTGATGCCATCCAACCATCTCATCCTCTGTCGTCCCCTTCTCCTCTTGTCTTCAATCTTTTCCAGCATCATGGTCTTTTCCAATGAGTCATTTCTTTGCGACAGGTGGCCAAAGTACTGGAGCTTCAGCCTGCTTTCCCCCAAAGCACATTTCCATGTGTGGATGGATTCCTGGTTAATTCAAAATTATAAAAGCAAGGCTGAAGTTTCAGTGCTTAACGTTATTTATTTTTAATTTTTTTAAAAATCAAGCATACATTAAAATAATGGCATGTGCTAAATTTTAAACTTAGTGAATAGCTTTGGAGGAGTGTAAACTTGTGTCTTCAGAAAGCATATGGGAATTCATAACTGTCATAAATATGAATGCATGTGCAGAAATTTTTTTTAAAGGCCCAGAATTTAAAATCATAGGTCTTAGAGTTAGGTATCTTGGGTTGAAATCATCCCTCAACCATCTAGAGACTCTCATGGTCAATGGTGAATTTTTAACCTTTTAAAACGTTATCTTCCTCATCTGAAGTAATGCTTACTCAACCTTATAGAATTACTGTAAATAACTAATGAGTTAAAGTACTTAGCATATGAAGAAATGCTCCCTGTATATCTCTAATAATATTGAAAGGAGCAAAATAGACACAATTTTTGCTGTTTTTATCTTTATAAAATTTTATCATAGACACCAGGATAAGGTATTTGCAACCGAGGGCGATTTAACCTTTAAAAAGCAAACAACTGCGACAAGATTTCTAGATTGTAAAATCTTAAGCCTTAAAATGAGGAAAATATAAGAAAAAGTTAGATATAAATTTATTTCTAGAGATGTATAACTTTGAAGAATTATAAAATAGAACAGTCTACTCTTTGGTAAAATGTTACATGTACAATTAAAACTGTTCCGGGAAGATACAGTTCTCAACAAGGATTTGATTTATACATCCTATCAACAGATTTCCTAAATCAACAAGTTAAGCAAGAACAATTTTTTTAAAATTAATAAACATAGAAATAGCGTTTAGTAAGTAGCTGAGGAGGAATAAAAAACTAAATAGAAAGTTAAATCCTTTAAATGAAGTGGAAACAATGGTTTAAGTAAAAACCCAGCAGCAAATATCAGAATAAAGTTTGTAGCTGTGAATTTTTATTTACCATATATTATTTCTATGAAAATCAAGAATAAAGTATAACTTAATGTCCATCAAATATCTCAAATTCAACATACAAATAAGAATATGGTTCTAATTAAAATTTAATAGTGATATTTTGGCAGAAAAAGGCATGAGATAATTGTATGAAGTTCCACAAAGCTATACATGGAAACTTGATTTCTGTTTTCAGCTGAGAATATAATAAGAAGGAAAAATAGAAAAAGACCTTTCTATTACAAGGAATGAGGCTATATATATATATCTATATATCAAGGAATGAGACTATGTATCAATGTATTTCAATAGAATACTGGAGCGGATCAAGTAGACAGTGAAATTTAATATATGGGAGCTACACATATTCATATCCCTATTTAATACATGAAAAAGTGGTATTTCAATAACAAAGAATATTTGTAGTCAATTTGCCATGTGTTACAACTAGCTGTCTTATGAAATATATTAGTTGATTTGGGGTACTCCCTTACATATTTAGAGAAGTTTGACTACATGTAATGAAAAATATTTAAATCAACAGTAAAATTTAAAAATATTGGTTTGAAAAATATTTGACATGCACTTGAGGACTAGGTAATATTTTTTTAATTGCTAAGGAAAGGACAATCCCAAAGAAAAATAACATAGTTATGAACAGATATTTCACAGAGGTACAGATCTTAATTCTTAAAATAAAACTTGAAAAATGCTCAGTCTCATTTTCAGTCCAGGAAATACCAATAAAGTAACAATTAGCTTTTGTTTCAAATTCTCAGACTGGCAAATATTTTAAAAGTTATAACACCCACTACTGATGAGAATGTGAGGAAAGTCTACTATATTTCTAATTGCACTGTGACTCACCACAGCTTTTGGCATATCCAATCATAATTATCAATTAAAATAAAAATAAAACCTGCCATTTAATACGGAATTAAAATACTTGACAGTATTAAATGAAAATAAGAACTTTAGTAAGTCACAGTGTATGTATCTAGTTTTTCAATATAGTATACGTGTATATATATACATATATGTTTATATACACACACATCTATAGATATATAGTAAATTTTTATTAGAGTATAGGAAATGGCAACCCACTCCAGTATTCTTGCCTGGAGAATTCCATGGACAGAGGAGCTTGGTGGGCTACAGTCCATGGGTTCGCAAAGAGTAAGACATGACTGAGAAACTAACACGTAGTCGTTTTATAACACTGTATAAGTTTCAGGTGTACAGCAAAGTGAATTAGCTACACATATATTATACATACACCCACTCTGTTTTAGATTCTTTTCCCAAATAGGCCATCAGAGAGTACTGAGTTCCCTGTGCTATACAGAAGATAGCATTGTTTAAGACGGTAGAAAACAGACATAAAAAAGTTATGTGACTATCAGTAGACTTTATTTTATAGTATTGTGTTACTCCAGTCTATGGGATGTCTGGAGGCCAAAACAAATAGTATATATAGATATATATCAGGTGACCTAGAGAAATGTTCATTGTGTCCATATTAGTGAGAAATGCAAAGAAGGTGCCCCAACGATGAATCATTAGAACCTGACCTTTGGTCAATACTGATACCAATCTCCAACAGTTTACTTTGTATTTATAACAGATACATGTTTATGTCTGTCCATATGTGTGCAAGGATAGTCATTTTTATGTTTAGTCATTTTTTAGTCATTTAACAAATATGTCTGAAGAACTTCTGTGCCAAACACCACTGTAGCTTCCGAGATAAAAGAAAACAATCCTTGCCCTCCTGGCTGCAATAGATGGTGGTGGGTACCGTGGGTACCATGGAGACAACAGAGCAAGACATGGATGTGTGGTAGAGGAAGCTGGAGTATTTCATAGTAAGTAAGGCTCCCATCTCTGGTTCACATGTCCACTCTACAGTGCTCCTGGCAGTGACACTTCTGCATCTGCACTCTCATTTACTCATCTTTTTAGTACAATATTCTTTACAGGTCATTTCTCAAAGCAACCCCCCATGTCTGGTTTGTTATCTGAATCAGGTCTCATGGTTCCCAGTCAAGAAAAATGCCCATTTCCATGATTTTTGTAGGAAGATGCCTGAGAATATTTGTATAGTTATAATACTGCAAAATTGAAAAAGTTTTCACGTGATAGAATCTCTCTGACTTTTGAGATCTCTCATGTAAATTAAGGTGAATGCACAGTCCTTACTGTGTATTTTTCTCTGGGATAAAAATTGCCTTATCTTTGGGTAGAAACCAAAAACTTGGAAAATAAAATATGTCAATATTAAAATCAACATATATGAGAACTTGATTAATATAAAATTAGAAAAATAGTTTTATAATGAACTAAAATTATGAAAAGATGTATATGTGAATGTTTATGAATATTTGTATGAGAGTCAACAAAATGGAATGATGGTTATTTTATCAAGATAAATTTCATGGACTTTTGAACTTTCTTTTTTATATTTTCTACTTTGATCAGTTTTGATAACTTTAATCATACTAAAAACATCAAAATAACAGAAATGTTGTTGTTTGATCACAAGGTTATGTCCAATTCTTTGAGACCCCATGGACTGCAGCACTCCAGGCTCATCTGTCCTGCCCTATCTTCTGGAGTTTGCTCAAATTAATGCTTATAGTATATTTACTAAACATAATTCATACTTGTGCTATATTGGATATAAGGTGTAATACTCATTATTTTTAAATATTAAGGAAGGAATCATTTATATTTAAATGATTTGCAGGTTATACAAGTATATATGACAGAATGGAAACTAAGACATTCTTCAAAATATCATTTCTGTAAGCCAATTGTGCTGACCACAGTGGTGTAAATATGAGCAGTGAATGGTGACATAAATTATAAATAATGGAATGAGATTATAAATCAATATTGGGTAAAGAGAAAATATCAGCATATATGAGTAAAGGGAAAATAACAGAATACATATTAAATAATAAAATAATTTGATACCTTTTTTCATTGGCTAAGCAGGCAAATATTTAGGAAAATGCATTCCTGTTTGCAAACTTTTTATGAAGGATGATTTATCATTATGTAGTAAAAGCCTAAATATTTTGACAGACCTAGTGTTGTCAGAATTTCATCCTAAAAACAATTGTAAATCTAATTATATGGTTATCAAGTGTTCAACATGTATACAATAAATTTAGTAATATACTAAAATATTGATTTAAAATATAGTATATATGATGCAATAAATAATACATGTCCATTGCAATATTTCAATGTATAAAAGAATCACTGTTAATATAAGAACATGGTCAAAAGCAAGTTACAAAATACATATTGTTAGATATAAATGAGTTCATATAGTAACAGAATAGACTTAAAGGTATAACAGTAACTAACATTATCTGTTCATATCTGGATATTTTACTAACAAGTAGCTGGCAGGGCCAGATACACCCCTGGGCATAAGACCCAGAGAAATAGAAGGCTGCTTCTAAACACCAGAAACCTGCTCACAGACTGGGTTCTTCTCTTGAATGACAGGTTTTTGTTTTTCTTTTCCAGTATGGTTTATTACAGCGTATTGAATATAGCTCTCTGTACTATACAATAGGACCTTGTTGTTTATCAATTCTATGTACAATAGTTTGTATCTGCTAACCCCGACCTCCCAATCTATCCTCCCCCCATCCCTCTCCCCCTTGGCCACCACAAGTCTGTTCTCTGTCTGTGAGTCTGTTTCTCTCTGTTATGTGTTTAGTGACTTGGTCATGTCTGACTCTTTGTGACCCCATGGATTGTAGCCCATCAGGCTCCACTGTTCATGGGGATACTCCAGACAAGAATAATGGAGTGGGTTGTCATGCCCTTCTCCAGGGGATCTTCAAAACACAGGGATAGAACCCAGGTCTCTTGCATTGATGGTGGATTCTTTACCATCTGAGCCACCAGGCAAGTTTGATAGATAGTTTCCATGTATAAGTGATATCATATATTTGTCTTTCTCTCTCAGACATACTTCACTTAGCATGATAATCTCCAGTTGCATCCATGGCATAATTTCGTTCTTTTTTATGGCTGATTAGTATCCATTGTGGGTGTATGTGTGTGTACCACATCTTCTTTATCAATTCATCTGTTGATGGACATTTAGGTTGTTTCCATGTTTCAGCTCTTGTAAACAGTCTTATTATGAACATAAGGGTGACTGTATTTTTTTGATTTACAATTTTGTCCAGATATATGCCTAGTAGTGGGATTGATGGATGATATAGCAACTCTATTTTTAGTTTTTTAGAAACCTCCATACTGTTCTCCCTAGTGGCTTTATCAATTTATATTCCTACCAACAGTGTAGGAGCATTACCTTTTCTCTATGCCCTCTCCAGAATTTGTTATTTGTAGACAGGCATTCTGACCAGTGGTGGTATCTCATTGTAGATTTGACTTATATTTCTCTAATAATTGACACTTCAGTATTCTTGCATTGAGAACCTAATGAACATTATGAAAAGGCAAAAAGATAGGACACTGAAAGATGAACTCCCCAGGTCGGTAGGTGCCCAATATGCTACTAGAGAACAGTAGAGAAATAACTCTAGAAAGAATGAACAGACAGAGCCAAAGCAAAAACAACACTCAGCTGTAGAAATGATTGGTGATGGAAGTAAAGTCCGATGCTGTAAAGAGCAATATTGCATGGGAACCTGGATTGTTAGGTCCACCAATCAAGGTTAAGTTCAGTTGCTCAGTCGGGTCTGAATCTTTGTGATACCATGGACTGCAGCACGCCAGGCCTCCCTGTCCATCAGCAACTCCTGGAGTTTACTCAAAGTCATGTCCATTGAGAAGGTGACACCATCCAACCATCTCATCCTCTGTCATCCCCTTCTCCTCCCGCCTTCAATCTTTCCCAGCATCAGGGTCTGTTCCAAAGAATGAGTTCTTCACATCAGGTGGCCAAAGTATTGGAGTTTCAGCTTCAGCATCAGGTCTTCCAATGACTATTCAGGATTGATTTCATTAAGGATGGAGGGGTTGGGTCTCCTTGCAGTCCAAGGGACTTTCAAGAGTCTTCTCCAACACCACAGTTCAAAAGCATCAATTCTTCAGTGTTAAGCTTTCTTTATAGTCCAATTCTCACATCCACACATGACAACTGGAAAAACCATAGCTTTGACTACACAGACCATTGTTGGCAAAGTAATATGCTGTGCAGGTTGGTCATAGCTCTTCTCCAGTAGCATATTGGAAGTAAAATCCAATGCTGTAAAGGGCAGTATTGGATAGGAACCTGGAATGTTAGGTCCATGAATCAAGGTAAATTGGAAGTGGTCAAACAGGAGATGGCAAGAATGAACATTGACATTTTAGGAATCAGTGAACTAAAATGGACTGGAATGGGTGAATTAAACGCAGATGACCATTATATCTACTACTGTGGGCAAGAATCCCTTAGAATAAGTGGAGTAGCCCTTATAGGTCGACAGAAGAGTCAGAAATGCAGTACTTGGGTGAAATATCAAAAATGACAGAATGATCTCTGTTCATTTCCAAGGCAAACCATTCAATATCAGAGTAGCCCAAGTCTATGCCCTGACTAGTAATGCTGAAGAAGCTGAAGTTGAATGGCTGTATGAAGACCTACAAAACCTTCTAGAACTAACACCCCCAAATGATGTCTGTTTCATTATAGGGGACTAGAATGCAAAGTAGGAAGTCAAGAGATAGCTGGAGTAACCGGCAAGTTTGGCCTTGAAGTGTAAAATGTAGCAGGGCAAAGGCTAACAGAGTTTTGCCAAGAGAACACACTGGTCATAGCAAACACCCTCTTCCAACAACACATGAGATTACTCTACACATGGACATCACCACATGGTCAATACAAAAATCAGATTGAGTATATTCTTTGCAGCCAAAGATGGCTCTTGGAGAAGGCAATGGCAAGCCAGTCCAGTACTATTGCCTAGAAAATCCCATGGATGGAGGAGCCTGGTAGGCTGCAGTCCGTGGGGTCGCTAAGGGTCGGACACGACTCAGCGACTTCACTTTCACTTTTCACTTTCCACTTTCACACATTGGAGAAGGAAATGGCAACCCACTCCAGTGTTCTTGCCTGGAGAATCCCAGGGACGGGAGAGCCTGATGGGCTTCCGTCTATGGGGTCACACAGAGTCGGACACGACTGAAGTGACTTAGCAGCAGCAAAGATGGCTCTTAGCTCTATGCTGCTGCTGCTGCTAAGTCACTTCAGTCGTGTCCGACTCTGTGTGACCCCACAGATGGAAGCCCACCAGGTTCCCCCATCCCTGGGATTCTCCAGGCAAGAAAAATAGAGTGGGTTGCCATTTCCTTCTCCAATGTGTGAAAGTGAAAAGTGAAAGTGAAGTCGCTCAGTCGTGTCCGACCCTTAGCGACCCCATGGACTGCAGCCTACTAGGCTCCTCCATCCATGGGATTTTCCAGGCAAGAGTACTGGAGTGGCTTGCCATTGCCTTCTCCGTCTTAGCTGTATACAATCAGCAAAAACAAGACCAGGAGCTGACTGTGGCTCAGATCATGAACTCCTGATTGCCAAATTCAAGCTTAAATTGAGTAAAGTAGGGAAAACCACCAGAACACTGAAGTATGACCTACATCAAATCCCTCATGATTATATAGTTTAAGTGACAAATAGATTTGAGGGATTAGATTTGATAGAGTGCCTGAAGAACTATGGACAGAGGTTTGTGACATTGTACAGGAGGAAGTGATCAAGACGATCCCCAAGAAAAATAAATGCAAAAGGGCAAAGTGGTTGTCTAAGGAGGCCTTACAAATAGCTGAGAAAAGAAGAGAAGTGAAAGGCAAAGGAGAAAAGGAATGGAGAGTTCCAAAGAATAGCAAGGAGAGATGAGAATGCCATCCTCAGTGAGCAATGCAAAGAAATAGCAAAAACATAATAGAATAGGCAAGACTAGAGATATCTTCAAGAAAATCAGAGATACCAAGGGAACATTTCATGCAATTATGGGCACAATAAAGGACAGAAGTGGTATGGACCTAACGGAAGCAAAATAAATTAAGAAGAAGTGGCAAATATACACAGAAGAACTATACAAAAAAGATTTTCATGACCCAGATAAACATGATGATGTGATCACTCACCTGGAGCCAGACATCCTAGAATGCAAAGTCAAGTGGACCTTATGAAATATCACTATGAACAATGCTAGTGGAGGTGATGGAATTCCAGTTGAGCTATTTCAATCCTAAAAGATGATGCTGTGAAAGTGCTGCACTCAATATGCAGGAAATTTGGAAAACTCAGCAGTGGTCACAGGACTGGAAAAGGTCAGTTTTCATTCCAATCTCAAAGAAAGGCAATGCCAAAGAATGTTCAAACTACCACACAACTGCATTCATCTCACATGCTAGCAAAGTAATGCTCAAAATTCTCCAAGTAAGGCTTTAACAGTACGTGAACCATGGACTTCCAGATGTTCAAGCTTGATTTGGAAAAGCCAGAGGAACCAGAGATCAAATTGCCAGCATCTGTTGGATCATAAAAAAAGCAAGAGAATTCCAGAGAAACATCTACTTCTGCTTTATTAACTGCACCAAAGCCTTTGTGTCAATCACAACAAACTGTGGAAAATTCTCAAAGAAATAGGGATACCAGACCACCTGACCAGCCTCCTGAGAAATCTATATGCCAGTCAAGTGCAACAGTTAGAACTGGACATGAAACAACAGAACTGTTCCAAATCAGGAATGGAGTATGTCAAGGCTGCATATTGTCACCCTGCTTATTTAACTTATATGCAGAGTACCTCGTGCGAAATGCAGGGCTGGATGAATCACAAGCTGAAATCAAGATTGCCAGGAGAAATGTCAATAACATCAGATATGCATATGACACCACCCTTATGGCAGAAAGCAAAGAACTAAAGAGCCTTTTGATGAAGGTAAAAGAGGAGAGTGAAAAAGTTGGCTTAAATCTCAGCATTCAGAAAACTAAGATTATGGCATCTGGTCCCATCACTTCATGGCAAATAGATGGGGAAACAATTGAACCAGTGAGAGACTTTATCTTGTTGGGCTCCAAAATCCCTGCAAATGGTGGCTGCAGCCATGAAATTAAAAGATGCTTTCTCCTTTGAAGAAAAGCTATGACCAACCTAGACAGCATATTGAAAAGCAACGACATTACTTTGCCAACAAAGGTTCATCTAGTCAAAGCTATGGTTTTTCCAGTAATCCTGTATGGATGTGAGAGTTGGACTATAAAGAAAGCTGAGCACCAAAGAATTGATGTTTTTAAACTGTGGTATTGGAAGAGACCCTTGAGAGTCTCTTGAACTGCAAGGAGATCAAGCTAGTCCATCCTAAAGGAAATCAGTCCTGAATATTCATTGGAAGGACTGATGCCGAAAGTCCAATACTTTGGTCACTGATATGTAGAACTGACTCATTGGAAAAAACCCTTATGTTGGGAAAGATTGAAGGCAGGAGGAGAAGGGGACAACAGAGGATGAGATGGTTGGATGGGATCACCGACTTGATGGACATGAGTCTGAGCAAGCCCTAGGAGTTGGTGACAGATAGGGAAGACTTGGCGTGCTGCAGTCCATTGGGTCACAAAGAGTTGGACACAACTGAGCACCTGAAGTGAACTAAATAGCAATTCAAAGCATCTTTACATGTCCCTCTTTGCCATCTCTATGTCTTCTTTGGAGAAATGTTTATTTAGGTCTTCTTCCCATTTTTCCATTGGGTGGTCTCTTTTTCCATTGTTGAGTTTTATGAGCTGTGTGTATATTTTGGAAATTAAGCCTTCAGTGGTCAGATCATCTACAAATATTTTCTCCCATTCTATAGGATGTGTAGAAGCTGCACATCCTAAGTCTAGCTGCAGAAGTCTTAGAAATTCATTCCAGTCACATTCTTTTCCTTAAGCGATCACCCAGGTCAGTCAACCTAGACTCAAAGAGAGTGAATAATATCTCTTAAAGTAGTAAAGAATTTGAACCATCTTTAATTTACTATAAGAAACTTTGGTTCTCGCTCTACTGTATTACCTGCAGTTACCTGAAAGTTCTAATATCTGCTTTACCATCTGATAAATTTTGAGTTTAGAACTACACTGCCAGTAATATTCTGTGCCTGAATGTAGAAACTACCCATGTAGAATAACTTTAGTTTTACAACAATGAAATATTGAAAAGCTGCTTCCCATTATTATATGAATTAGGATCATAATTTAACAGAAAGTTTCCTAGGCTTTTTATGTGTTTAACTCATTAAATAATCCAAAACATTCTCTACAAGGAAGGTAACAGTATTATCTCAGTTGTAAACGTGATGAAAGTAAGGCAGAAGTTAAACTGTTCACTCCAGACCACACAGAAGGTACAATAGGGCTGGGCTTTGGGATGTGGTGATCTGCTCCTGTAAGCAAAACAGTCAGTCTCATACATTTCTGTTGGAATTTCTCCACTAAAATAGCCACATGAAAAACAGATCTGTCCTTAAAGTGCAGTTTGAAACCTTACTTCAAAAGGCTATAACAATTCATTCAGATAAAGGCCAAATTTTTGATTTAATCTAGCTATTAATAAAGAAGAGATTACTTGTATTTATTCTGTATGTTCTAAAAACAATCAACTAATTATAACAATACTATCTCTATAAGCTAAAAAAAGCTCATCTTTATTGCTTCAGAAAATAAGACTTCAAAGTACTTTTCTTCTAGTAATTTCTTTCAGATTTCTGCTGCTGATGCTTCAGTCGTGACCGACTCTGTGCAGCCCCATAGACAGAAGCCCACCAGGCTTCCCTGTCCTGGGATTCTCCAGGCAAGAACACTGGAGTGGGTTGCCATTTCCTTCTCCAATGCGTGAAAGTGAAAAGTGAACGTGAAGTCACTCAGTCATGTCCGACTTAGTGAGCCCACGGACTGCAGCCCACCAGCCTCCTCCATCCATGGGATTTTCTAGGCAAGAGTACTGGAGTGGCTTGCCATTGCCTTCTCCGTCTTTCAGATTACCAAACTATTAATTGACATTAGAGCCATTATGTATCAGTAAAAAGATATGAAAATTATAAAATATTTTCAGTAGCAGTCTAAAAAAATCATCTATAAACTTTTAGAAATATTTTGCTTTACATATTTGTTATATATATTTATTTGATATATACATTTGACATAGATGATATTATGTGGGGAAAACCAGAATATATGCATGGGTTTCTCTATACTATATATACTATACCTATAAATATACTTATTATTATATAAGTAGTATACTATTTATTATCATTTTATAATTGTATCTATATATAATAGATTTTTAATGAAAGTGAAAGAGGAGAGTGAAAAGTTTGGCTTGAAGCTCAACACTCAGAAAACAAAGATCATGGCATCTGGTCCCATCACTTCATGGGAAATAGAAGGCAAAACAGTGGAAACAGTGTCAGACTTTATTTTTTTGGGCTCCAAAATCACTGTGGATGCTGATTGCAGCCATGAAATTAAAAGATGCTTACTCCTTGGAAGAAAAGTTATGACTAACCTAGATAGTATATTAAAAAGCAGAGACATTACTTTGCCAACAAAGGTCCATCTAGTCAAGGCTATGGTTTTTCCCGTGGTCATGTATGGATGTGAGAGTTGGACTGTGAAGAAAGCTGATCGCCGAAGAATTGATGCTTTTGAACTGTGGTGTTGGAGAAGACTCTTGAGAGTCCCTTGGACTGCAAGGAGATCCAACCGGTCCATTCTAAAGGAGATCAATCCTGGATGTTCATCGGAAGGACTGATGCTAAAGCTGAAACTGCAATACTTTGGCCACCTCATATGACGAGTTGACTCACTGGAAAAGACTCTGATGCTGGGAGGGATTGGGGTCAGGAGGAGAAGGGGACGACAAAGAATGAGATGGCTGGATGGCATCACCGACTCGATGGACATGAGTTTGAGTGAACTCCGGGAGTTGGTGATGGACAGGGAGGCCTGGCGTGCTGTGATTCATGGGGTCGCAAAGAGTTGGACACGACTGAGTGACTGAACTGACTGAACTGAACTGATAATAGATTTTAGGTTGTAAATATTTGCTTAAAGACTGTGTGTGTATATATATATATTTAGGTATGTATTGCATATAATATACTGTATACATATTATATTTGCAACATATTTATATTATATTTATAATTTTTTAAAATGTTTGCAACTTGGAAGGAATGATAAAGACAGATACAGATGAAAGATACAAAATAATTTATAAAAATATCCATATGAGTGGGTCAAATATATTTTCAGTTAGAAAATGTATTTCCACATTTTCAAAACATTCATTCCCACAAGAATATGGGGTCATATTTTAAGAAATAAATACGAAACAAAATATTACAGAAAACTTTACACCAATCTAATACTTAATTGATACTTTTCTTAAAATGAGGCTTCAGTTTCTCTAGGGGAAAGTTTTTAAACAATTATTATATTTACTCTTGGAACACATTTTTTATGTTTCGTAGAAGCAATTAAAGGCCCAGCCCGCGCCACATCTGAAAAGAGCATGATGTCATGCTAGCGGATGACATTCTGATGGGGAATCTCAGCTGATTCTTAGCTATGTGTCACAGAAGGAGAATGGGAAGCATGTTTGTGTGTGATACTAGTGATCTTGAAGGAGGAAACAGAACAGGCTCCGTGTTGAAAGCAGGACTTATCTTGGGCAGGACTTGGAATTTGAGCTATATGCCCAGTATCCATGGAAACGACATACCAACTGGAAAACCAGACCCCACCGAATGGAAGAGCCCCAGGGCTCATACCTAGACTCTGTCGCCTAAAAGAATACCCTAATTATCTGTGTAACTGAATAGAATCATAAATTCTATTATGCTTATTGGGGTATGACCGCAGGCCTATTGATAATTGTTCCACTGTTAACTATCTAGGCTTAAAGCATATGAATCACGGGTTATTTTTGGCTGTATCTTTCTTTTCCTTCGTTCAGACTAGTTTCAGGGAATTTGGGGATGTGGGTTTGGGCACATACACTTGGAGTATATAAGATTTTCACAAAACCTGGTTGGTTCTTTGGCTAAGAGGAGACTCTGCCTTGGGCCTGCCAGTGTAATAAACTGTACTCCACTATCTGCATTGTCCTTCTGAGTGAGTTTGCTTCCTGGAACTCATGGCTACAACAATCTGAATGCAGGAGGAATATTTGTTTTGCAGCATATGGAGTTAAAAGTATTTTATTCTGTGGATTTCAAACTGGCTTTAATGTTTGACCTTCCTAAGATTCTAAGATTAAAGGATACATCTAGACAGTTGATGCTATTTATAACAGCAGAGGAACCTCAGCTAGAGACTGAAATTCATTTTTCAATATTAGACAACCTAGACAAATATATTTAAGTTCTAAATTCTCAAAGTGAGAGAAATGGCATCATTATTTTTTCCTGGAGTTACAGATAACGTATGGCACATTGTTTGAGATCTGATTAAATTGTGAGGTTTATAAAACAAAAAAATTGCTCAAGTTAGCAACAGACACTTAGCTGATAAGGCGTGATTTGGTTTGAGAATTCTGTGGAGGATGACATGTGGATGTCTTTTGTAGTACACTTTGAAACCTCCAATTTTTACTCAGAAAGACAGTCTGTAAAACTGAAGTGCTATTTATTAAGTTAAATAACTACAAGAATAAATAAAACAGAAGAGGGAGTCAATGATTTAGCCTCTGTGTTCTGTTGGGGATGATCAACAGCTTATCCAGGCTCCTCTGCTTTGTCAAAATGAGTCATCAAAGCTTAATACTGAAAGGCTGCTGTTGAACCATGAAACACACTGGGTTTCTTGCCCTCCGGAGGAGAAGAATTCAATCCAGGACCAGAGATGACGCTTGATCTCTCAGTGCTTTGTGTAATAAAGTTTTATTAAAGTATAAAGGAGATAGAGAAAACCTCTGACATAAGCATCAGAAGGGAGCAGATAAAATACCCGCCTTCTAGTTTTTAGCTGGATGTTATATAGTTACTGCTGCTGCTGCTAAGTCACTTCAGTCGTGTCCGACTCTGTGCGACCCCATAGACGGAAGCCCACCAGGCTCCCCTGTCCCTGGGATTCTCCAGGCAAGAACACTGGAGTGGGTTGCCATTTCCTTCTCCAATATGTGAAAGTGAAAGGTGAAAGTGAAGTTGCTCAGTCGTGTCTGACTCATAGCAACCCCATGAACTGCAGCTTACCAGGCTCCTCCGTCCATGGGATTTTCTAGGCATATAGTTACTAGCAGTCTGTTAATGAAAGAAAGGAATGTCTTAAAACTCAGAGAATGGCACCAGGCCCCTAACCCGCAAGAAGTATTTTGGGATAATCTTGGCACCAGACTATTCATCCTGGGCCATAAAACGATTGACTTGAATCTTGTAGAAAGGCAGATTACCATACAAATAGTTTCGTTTACATAGATTTGGGGAACAATGTCTGAGTATGACATACTGGTTTGTCAAGTCTCTTCTGAGCCATTAGGCTGAACCCACTTGAAGACAGAGTTTGGGTTAAATGCATAGTACATTAACATAGCTTAACGCAAACATTTCCATAAGAAGAATGCATTGGTTAACTCAAGATTTGAGAAAAGTTAAGTTCAGATGGAACTAGGTGTTATTATGGCAACACAGTATTTTAAGAAAAACCTCTTTTTAAATTTGTTTAGAGAAGGAAAAAATATTGCTAGTTTGTTTTGTCCTGCCGCTTTAGAGAGAGGAAAAAATGTCTGACGCTTGCAGCCTATTTCCTCCGTTTGGAGACCCCTGGCCTTTCTGCCTGTTACCCTCTCGATACCCATCTCTGACTGTGGAAATCAGACGTCTGTGCATCATTAGGTTCACCTGCCTGAGCTCACCAAACAAGCTGCACTATTGACATTGCGTGATGTGTCACTATGACATTCATCAGGTGAGTCAGGTGGCAATAGACCACATCATATGACTGCCTACGATGTCTCTTTCGTTGTGTTAACAGGCTTATTTGCTTTGTCGTATTCAATTATCACAGACTTCCATAGGTAGGGATTTGCTTTAAGATTAATCTTGGTAAGCTTATACTTAGGGAAGCCTATGGCCTGTGCATTTAAGAGGCTTTGGGTTTGAACACTGGACTACTTTATTTCAATATAATAGCCATGTGTTGATGGTGATTCTGTTTAAGGAAAACATATCCTGAGGTGGACCCAGTAGCTGGATTACTGTACAATAGCACCACTTTTTGGTTTCTTTGTGGTTTAGGAAAGACAATTTCTTAGTGTATTTGGAGACTCTCTCTTACCATAATCTTGAGGAATTAAAGACAGTGAGATAATAGATCAAAAGAAAAAAATGGAAGAGAAAATACATATATTGAGTTGAATTGTGTCCCCCAAGTTTCTCTCAAACTGGGACCTCAGAATGTGACTTTATTTGGAAGCAGGGCTTCTGCAGATGTGATGAGCTGAGATCTCCAGAATGAATCACTGCAGGCCCTGGTCCAATGGCTAGGGATGTCAGTTAGGAGGGAGAACAGACTCTGGATAGGGGCCATATGATAACAGAGGCAGATTGCAAATAGGCCGCCATAAATAAACACATGCCAGGAGATCCTCTCCTAGAACCTTCAGTGGGAGCACGCCCTGCTGACGGCTTGAATTCAGACTTCTGGACTTCACAATAGAATCATTTCTGTTGTTTTTAAGCCAGCCCATTTGTGGTCATCTGTTACGTTAGCCCTAGGAAATGAATGTATCATAGAGATTATTTTATCTTGTACATTTTGGGAACTGTTCTAGTGCAACAGGCAGAAATTGAAATAAGAAAAATGTGCTACATTTGATGAAACCATACAGATAGCTTACTTTTTAAATGACTGAGTGTGTAAAATTGTGGCTACACACAAAATGTACCTGGCTGTCAAAAAAAAAGTCACAACACAATGATTTTGGAAAGTTTAACATTAATTTTATAGACACAGCAGCTACAATAGTGATGCATATTAATTTGCTAAGATGTTCCTTAGGTGGACTCAGTCTTACTTTAAAGCCATCTTAGATGAATGTATGGCTAGAGACAGATAGATGGATGGATTAATTAAATAAGATATAACCAACAAAATTAACAACTTTATTTTTAGCTATATATATGTTATATATATATAAATATGTGTGTAAATATGTGTATATACATATATGTTTATGTATATATGGTGTGTATGTAATATGAAAGATAAATACATAATCAACTGGGACAAGTTTGTCAATTGTGCAGGTTCGATTTTATTTAATCAATAGCCTTATTGATTTTTAGTTGCTTCTATTCTGCTGCTGTTGCTGCTACTGCTGCTAGGTCACTTCAATCGTGTCCGACTCTGTGTGAACCCATAGACTGCAGCCTGCCAGGCTCCCCCGTCCCTGGGATTCTCCAGGCAAGAACACTGGAGTGGGTTACCATTTCCTTCTCCAAAAAATGAAATGGGTTAAGGGTTTTTTGTGATTGGAAATTTGCCCATTTCTCCTTCCATTATTTTTCTTTACATATTTTGGTAGATAAGGTATTAAGAATATATAGAGTGAGGATTGTGGTATCTTTCTGCAACTTTGAATGCTTTATTCCTATGAAATGTTTCTCTTTGCCTCAAGTTTTATTGAATCAGGACCTTTTTGGCTGTCACTGAAATAGTTGCATTGCTTTCTTTAGCTAATGTTTTAAATGCTTTCTTTCTTATTCTTTGTTGAACTTTCTGTTTACTTATCTTTAAGTGGTGACTAATATAAGCTTCCTATAGTGGCTTTTTATTTTTTAATTCAGCCTGCTAATTGTGTTATTTTATTTTTCCTCTATTAAATTGCTAATTATATATTCTTGATTATTTTTTTTTTTTTGATTACTATGGAGATGACCTGTTCTTTGAGATATCTCTAAAATTATTTTTACCTTATACCTAAATATCATAACCTTCTTGTGATCTTTGCATTACTGTTATAATGCAGTTCAAGAAATATTTTAAAGTCTATTTTAAGTATTTTAAAGACATTTCTGTTATTTTGCTCAGTGATTATGTATTAGTACGTAGTGCTTTAACTTCATCCATTCTTTAAAATTTTATTCTGTCTTCTCAGATCATTGTTACTCTTCCTGGGAAACCACCTTTTATACATCTTTTATTGTCAAAATTGTTAGAGATTAATGCTTTCACTTTCTGTTTTTCCTAAAAACCGTATTTATTTTATGTTGATGTTTGAAAGATAATTTCACTGGGTATAAATATAAGTTGAAATAATGGTCAGTTTGATTACTGAGAAATCATTTGAAGGGAATGTATTTTTCCCTCTGTCCGCTTTAATATTTATTTTTAAAATATTTAAGCAACTATAATAGATGTGCCTAGGTATGGCTAATATCCAGTTGGAAAAAGTAATGACAGGTTCTAAAAGCAAAGGCTTGGTTTGGTGCTGATTTTATTTAGGATGTCAGAAGGAATGGAAGAATAAATTTTAAAAAGAATGAATTGGGAAAAGGAAAAATTATAATAATACAGATGAATTTTCTTTTCTAAAAGGGTATACTTTATGAAAGTTTTTGATTAAAAAATAGATGGTGTTGAAGAATATTAAAACTTGAAATAAAAACAGGTACACAGGGAAAATTAAAGGGCTGTTTTTCACTTCCTGCTACTTTGTTATTAAACAGGAATAGCCCCTAAATACAAGAAGACCTCTACTTCCTTCTCCACCAAAATACCCTTTAATTAGGCAAGTTCAAATTATAGGTATTTCATTTTTCACTGTCTAAAATGGAGATATGAGATATAATTGTTTTTCCTGCATAATATCAAAGTGACTTTCTTTTGTTTTTGAAGTACAGTTATTTTACAATGTTGTGTTAGTTTCAGGTGTATGGCAAAGTGATTCTGTTTTATATATGTATCTGTATGTGTATATATGTATATTTTTATATATAAATCTCCTTTTTCAGATTCCATTATAGATTATTACAAGATACTGACTATAGTTCACTGTGCTATGCAGGAGGTTCTGGTTTATTTATTTTAGTTTGTATCTGCTAATTCCCAAATCTTAATTTCTCTCTCTCCTTCCTTCCCCTTTGGTAACCATGAATTTGTTCCCATGTCTCTTAGTCTATTACCATTTTGTATCATTTGTATCATAGTTTAAATTCCAGACATAAGTGATATTCTGTGATATTTGTCTTTAGATATAATTTTTAGGTAGCATATCTGGACTTAACGTTGGATTGAGTGTAGGGAATAAAATACAGAAGAATCAAAGATTATACTAATGCTTTCTGATTTGGCCAATGAGATGGATGGTGGCACTATTTGCTAAGTTGAAGGAAACTGAAATAGGAAAACACATTTGAGGTAGGAAATAATACTTTTTGAATATACTAATTTTTCCATGTGTAATATATACAAATAACATTTTGGTTATTTATTATAATCTAAATGCATGTACTTTCCTTGGGAAATAAGTGGAGTCATTGATTGATATTTTAAATAATAGAATCAGTTGAATGCCTGTAGGACAGATTAGAGGGGAAGGAACAAAGAATTTCACCACTAAGCACCCAGAATTTAGATATCAGTAAAAGGAGTAATTATAACTCTCCAATTAGTAGGAAAGGAAGAGTCATGGAGACTAAGAGGAGGAAGTGTTTCAAGAACACGGGAATGGGGACTTCCCTGATGGTGCAGTGGTTGAGACTTCCCTGCATTAGATGCAGAGGGTGCAGGTTCAATCCCTGGTCGGACAGCTAAGATCCCCCAGGCCTCATGGCTGAAAAACATAAAACAGAAGCAATAGTGCATGGGTTCAATAAACAAATAAAAAAATAGAACAAGAATGTGTACAACTTAGAACAATAAAGAACGAAGTTCAGGTTCCTCAAGTGCCTGCTAAGAACTAGAGCCCGGGAAACCATCAGCTTGCCAAGAGGAGTTCCAGAAATGTTGTGGGACAGAAAAAGGTACTTGGTTTATGAATAAAAATGTGGTGAACTGGACCTTATTTTGAAATAATTGTTTTGTAAAAATATAGAAAAATAGAACCTGGAACAATATGTATGTAACGGGAGAACTTGTTTGTAAGCTGATATTCTACATAAGGAGATCCAACCAGTCCATTCTAAAGGAGATCAGTCCTAGGTGTTCATTGGAAGGACTGATGCTAAAGCTGAAACTCCAATACTTTGGCCACCTCATGAGAAGAGTTGACTCACTGGAAAAGACTCTGATGCTGGGGGGGATTGGGGTCAGGAGGAGAAGGGGATGACAGAGAATGAGATGGCTGGATGGCATCACCGACTCGATGGACATGAGTTTGAGTGAACTCTGGGAGTTGGTGATGGACAGGGAGGCCTGGCGTGCTGTGATTCATGGGGTCGCAAAGAGTCGGACACGACTGAGTAACTGAACTGAACTGAACTGGTTCTACATAAGACAGCAAGAGACCTTGACTGCTTTGGAGTGAAACTGTGTAATTTAAGATGTTAAAGTCTTTCAGTCCACAGCACAAACAGACTTGCATTTGATAATGGAAGAACCATATGCCCATCACAGTTCTCATTGTGATACACTGTAATTTACTGAAAAGAAGAAGGTAGGTGGAATTGTACATTTTGTGATGGAAAATAAGAATAAAGATATAAAGATTTTGATTTGCTTAGAAAATGAAAGACAAGTTCAGAAGCTAAAGTGACCCATAAGAAGAAGGGGTGATAAGTGAGAATATAAAAAATAGTCATCACAAAGAGTATTGGCAGATGTTCAAGGGTAAAATAGTGTGCTTACCAGGCAGGGTCAAGGACCCATGGGAATAGGCCACAAACATAGAGTGAGACTGTTTTGTCCAGTATGTGATTCTTTGCCAGCAACTTTTTTGCACATGTGCAAGTTAAGGTCCTCCAGGAATGGAGAATTCCCACACGTCTACGAAAGAAGGAAGTTACAACTTATGAATTTTTGAAAGAAACTGAGGATCTCAATAATGTCGAATCATTAATAAAGTTAATAGATAAAAGGCAAAGGGAGAAAGGGATGGCAGAGGGTGAGAGGGTTGGATGGCATCACTAACTCCATGGACATGAATTTGAGTAAACTCTGGGAGAGAGTGAAGGACAGAGGAGCCTGGTATGATTCAGTCCATGGGATCACAGAGAGTTGGACACTACTCAGTGACTGAACAACAACAACAAAAATGTTTGTACACCTAAGATATAGGTTTTGCTTTATGGTTTTCTAGGTTAAAATTGGTTCTGAAGGTGATGTGATTTCTGCCGCTAAGATCTATGATACCACCTGATTTAGCCACATGTAACTTATTCCTTGGAAGGAAAGTTATGACTAACCTAGATAGTATATTCAAAAGCAGAGACATTACTTTGCCAACCAAGGTCCTTCTAGTCAAGGCTATGGTTTTTCCTGTGGTCATGTATGGATGTAAGAGGTGGACTGTGAAGAAAGCTGATTGCCGAAGAATTGATGCCTTTGAACTCTGGTGCTGGAGAAGACTCTTGGGAGTCCCTTGGACTGCAAGGAGATCCAACCAGTCTATTCTAAAGGAGATCAATCCTGGGTGTTCATTGGAAGGACTGATGCTAAAGCTGAAACTCCAATACTTTGGCCACCTCATGCGACGAGTTGACTCACTGGAAAAGACTCTGATGCTGGGAAGGATGAGGGGCAGGAGGAGAAGGGGATGACAGAGAATGAGATGGCTGGATGGCATCACCGACTGGATGGACATGAGTTTAAGTGAACTCTGGGAGTTGGTGATGGACAGGGAAGCCTGGCGTGCTGTGATTCATGGGGTCGCAGAGAGTCGGACACGACTGAGCGACTGAACTGAACTGAACTGAGGAGACCCAGACTCCTGGTGGAATTGAGAAAATCAAGTGAGCAGTATTCAGTTGAGTTCAGTTCATTAAATCAGTCATGTCCCACTCTTTGTGACCCCATGGACTGCAGCATGCCAGACCTCCCTGTCCATCACCAACTCCTGGAGTTTACTCAAACTCATGTCCATTGAGTCAGTGATGCAATCCAACCATCTCAGCCTCTGTCATCCCCTTATCCTCCCACCTTCAATCTTTCCCAGCATCAGGGTATTTTCAAATGAGTCAGCTCTTCACATCAGGTGGCCAAAGTATTGGAGCTTCTGTTCCAACATCAGTCCTTCCAATGAATATTCAGGACTGATCTCCTTTAGGATAGACTGGTTGGATCTCCTTGCAGTCCAAGGGACTCTCAAGAGTCTTCTCCAACACAAGTTTAAAAGCATGAATTCTTCAGTGCTCAGCTTTCTTTATAGTCCAGCTGTCACATCCATACACGACTACTGGAAAAACTATAGCCCTGACTAGACGGACCTTGGTTGGCAAAGTAACATCTCTGCTTTTTAATATGCTACTTAGGTTGGTTATAACATTTCTCCCAAGAAGTAAGTGTCTTTTAATTTCATGGCTGGAGTCACCATCAGCAGTGATTTTGGAACTCCAAAAAATAAAGTCTGCACTGTTTCCACTGTTTCTCCATCTATTTCCCATGAAGTGATGGGACCAGATACCATGATCTTTGCTTTCTGAGTGTTGAGCTTTAAGCCAACTTTTTCATTCTCCTCTTTCACGTTCATTGAGAGGCTCTTTAGTTCTTCTCACTTTTTGCCATAAGTGTGGTATCATCAGCATATCTGAGGTTATTGATGTTTCTCCTGGCAATCTTGATTCCAGCTTGTGCTTCATCCAGCTCAGTGTTTCTCATGATGTACTCTGCATAGAAGTTAAATAAGCACGGGAAGGTGATTCCACTGGAGAAGGGAATGGCAAACCACTTCAGCATTTATGCCTTGAGAACCCCATGAACAGTTTGAGCAGTATTAGTGTTTATTAATTCAATGAATATTAATAGTGTAATGTCAATGCAAACACCACAGTGTAGCCCTTGCTCTGATGGGACTAATACTCTATGGGCCAGTAACAGAATACAACTAATTATAGAGGAATAGTGCCTGGACCTGGAGAAGGCAATGGCAGTCCACTCCAGTACTCTTGCCTGGAAAATCCCATGGACGGAGGAGCCTGGTAGGCTGCAGTCCATGGGGTCGCTAAGAGTCAGACACGACTGAGTGACTTCACTTTTACTTTTCCCTTTCATGCATTGGAGAAGGAAATGGCAACCCACTCCAGTATTCTTGCCTGGAGAATCCCAGGGACCGGGAAGCCTGGTAGGCTGCCATCTATGGGGTCGCACAGAGTTGGACACGACTGAAGCGAGTTAGCAGCAGCAGCAACAGCAGTGCCTGGACCAAATAGCAGCAAGGTGAGAAACACATATTCAGGGAAAACTCTAAAGTCACACATGAACAGGGTGCTGGGGGTGTCGGGTTTGTGGTAGGGGGTAGAGTGAGAGAAGAACATGGAGGACCTGGGAGCTGCTCTAGCATCCTTGGTGTTTACTTACCTGGAGTGACCCATGTGTGGTGGGAGACAGAGTGGGAGCAAAGACTGGAGGACCTGTGAGCTGCTCCAGTCTTTAGTGTTTACTCAGGGTATTGAGTTTGTGGAGGGAGACAGAGTGGGACTGAGAGCCTAGTGGGGCTGTGAGCTGCTCCAGCATCCTTGGTGTTTCCTTACCTGGAGTGACCCATGTGCAGTAGGAGACAGAGTGGAAACGAGGACTGGAGAACCTGGGAGTTGCTCTGTTGTCTTTAGTGTTTACTTACTGGAGTGACAAGTTTGTGGGAGGAGATAGAGTGGGAGGGAGAACATGGAGGACTGCCGAGCTGCTCCAGTATCCTTGGTGCTTTCTTACTCGGAGTGAGTGGGGTGCAATAGGAGACAGAGTGGGAGAGAGGATGTGGAGGACCTGGAGCAGCACCAGTGTCATTCCTGTTCACTCACAGTGATGGGTTTGTGGTAGGAGGCAGTGTAGGGGCAAGAATGTGAAGGACTGTGAGCTTCTCCAGAATCTGTAGCACTGAGTATTATTTAAAGAGTAAAAGTCTTAATAAGCTTCATGTTAAGAAACCACAGAGGGAAGTACAAGTTAAATCCAAAGCAGGCAGAATGAAATAAATAATTCAGTTAAAGGAAAAAATCAATGAAATTGAAAACCATACACAGTATGGAATAATCAGTGAAAGCAAACCTGTTCTTTGACATTAATAAAACTGACTCATCTCCAACAATATCATGAAAAAATGAGAGAATGTGCAGTTCAACAATATAAATAATGAACCATGGAACATCATGACTGACTTCTCAGACATTAAAAGATAAAAATTACAAAACAGAGCTACAATATGATCCAGAAATCCCATTCCTGGGTATTCATCTGAAGGAAACAGAAACACTGTTTTGAAAAGATATCTATAACCTCACATTCATTTCAAAGTTATTAAAAATAGCCAAGATAGGAAAACAACCTAAGTGTCTATCTATGGTTGAATGAATAAAATGCATGTGTACACAGTGGAATATTATTCCACTCTCAAAAGAAATTATATCATTATTTATAAGAGGGATGGGCCTTGAGGACATTATGCTAAGTGAGTAATTCAGGCTAAGAAAGACATAATGTGTTATTGTGCTTACCTGTGGAATCTACAATAACTGACTTGATAGAAACAGAACAAATTGATGGTTGTCAGGTGTGAGGGGGTGTCAGAAATGAATAAAGATGGTCAAAAGTTACAAACTTTTGAGTTATATGATAAGTTTCAGTGGAATAGTTTGATGACTCTAGTTAACACTATTGTTTAGTGTATTTGAAAGTTACTTCTAAAAATTCTCTTCAAACAAAAAATTGTAAGCCTATGAGGTGATAGATGTTAACTAAACTTATTGTAGCGATCATTTCATACACATGCACCAGATCATTATGTTGTATACCTGAGACAAATATTCCATTATACATCAGTTATATCTCAGTAAAACTGAGGAAAACAAGAAAAATCATCAGAACATAAAGCACTCTAAATAAAAGGAAAATTGAAAGGTCAATCATCACTTGAATAGATCTTCATAACAGACATGTTAAAATCACAACTTACATCATTTTGTTGGCTGAATGGCAAGAGCTGCAGGTGGCCTCTAGGATCTCAGAGCTGTGTCCACTGAGAAACAAAACCTTTCAACCCCAGCTGTAAGAAAATGAATTCTTGAAGAAGCTGAATGATCATGGAAGCAGATCTTTCCCCATTTCAGTCTCTAAAGTGAGTGCATTCCTGACTGTACCTGGGTTGAAAGGGTTAGTTGTTCAATCATGTCCAGCTCTGTGTGACCCGAGGGACTGTAGCCCACCAGGCTCCTCTGTCCATGGGATTCACTAGGCTAGAATACTGGTGTGGGCTGTCTTTCTCTTCTCCGTGGGATCTTCCTGACCAAGGGATCGAACCTGGGTCTCTCGCGTTGTAGGTAGATTCTTTACCATCTGAGTTACCAGGGAAGCCCAAAGTACCTAGATTGTCCCAGGAAGACCCTGACACAGAGTGACCAGTGAGATGGTGTGCCAGGATCTCTACCTGCAGAGACTGAGAGGCTGTGAGAAGTGTGTGTTGGTTTAAGTCACTGAATATGTGCTCACTTGTTATGAGTAACTAGAAAACAAATACAATGTTTGATCTCCATTTCTTCAAATGTAAAATTTTCCCGTGGTCATGTATGGATGTGAGAGTTGGACTGTGAAGAAAGCTGATCGCCGAAGAATCGATGCTTTTGAACTGTGGTGTTGGAGAAGACTCTTGAGAGTCCCTTATACTGCAAGGAGATCCAACCAGTCCATTCTAAAGGAGATCAATCCTGGATGTTCATTGGAGGGACTGATGCTAAAGCTGAAACTGCAATACTTTGGCCACCTCATGAGACGAGTTGACTCACTAGAAAAGACTCTGATGCTGGGAAAGGTTGGGGGCGGGAGGAGAAGGGGACGACGGAGAATGAGATGGCTGGATGGCATCACCGACTCTGTGGACATGAGTTTGAGTGTACTCCGGGAGTTGGTGATGGACAGGGAGGCCTGGCGTGCTGTGATTCATGGGGTCGCGGAGAGTCGGACACGACTGAGCGACTGAACTGAACTGAACTGAACTATCTTGTTCACAGTAGGGTTTTGGAAATTAAATATTTATTTATATTTTTAAATTATTATACTTTAATTTTTTCACATCTGAATTTAATTTCTTTCGTGAGTCTTCATTCCTTCGGGTGTTAGTAATGTAACTTCAGTTATTTCTCCATTTTTCTCTGGGGAAATGGTTTTGAACCTAACTATTTGGGGAGGTACAGAGTGGCCAAGACCTTGGGCTCACAGGAGTTTATCTGGTTTATGATCAATTCATGAAATGTACTCTCTCCTACTGAATTACATTGATGGTTTGCAAGAGCATCTTTTGAAAAATGGAGTTGGAAATTAACTTTCTTTCTGAACACATGTAATGTGATTTCCTTTGCAGTCCTGGCAGTAATAATGTTACTTTAGCTGTTTCTGATGGGTCAGTGCAATTCAGAATGATGTCTATATAGCTTAGGATTCTACTTTGATAAAAGTAAATTTAAAAACTTTAATCCTAGAAGACACTGTTTTGTAATTTCTTAGGAAAAAAAAAATCAAATGACTTACCAGAAAGTCCACTGTGTTTTGTTAGAAAATCGCACAAAGCGTTATTCCACCATTGGATAAAACATTTAATAGCCAATGCACTAGAGACTGTTGGTCCAATAAAATCCATTTATAAAAAATACACACTTCTTTTTCCTGTGCTTCTATAACAAGCATAACTCACTTGAGTTCCTCCAGCACCTACTGATTCACACTGTACATTGGTATTGGTGTCTTAATTTTTTTAAAATTAGAAAGTCATTCTTAACTATCATTATGCCATAGACTAACAGTTACTATTGATTTATAAATCAGACATGAAGTTAATGAGGGAAATATACTTAATCTTATATTTAAAAAGTATGTAAAAAATTATATTTTTTTCCCTCTGAAACTACTGGTTCTTAGACTACAGAAAACCACCTGTGTGCTTTGGACCAATCCTGCAGAAAATTACTTCTGGGGAAGAATAAGAAACACTCACCTGTACTTCCTGAAACATGACTTGTGTATGTGTCATGGTCATCTGTGGAGACATTCATTTCTGTCTCCTTGAATATGTAAAACAAAGTCTGAGCAGAATATTTTCTGACATTCCTATTCCTCATCTCTCACCTGTTTTGGCAGCCAGCTGGTGAGTAGTTCAGCATGTTTAACAGCAGCAGGAACATTTACGGTTGTCCTGTCATAGAGAAGCTGGTGTGAAGGGTGGATACATGTCCTAAAAGATGTCAGAGTTAGATGAGAACAGAGGACAGGCCCAGAGTTCCTGGTGGGAGAAGTGGTAAGGCTCCTGTGCTGAGGCCTCTTCCAACTTTCAGAGACCACAGACCCCTGGCCTCCTGTTCTGTCCAGTAGAAGTGAGCAGGGGCCCCGAGATAGACCAGATGTCCCCAAATCCATGCTAATAAGCAGGTAAAGTGCTCACTTCGGATTTAATTTCACTTAGAAATGGAAAAACATGGCTATCCTCCTCTAAAAAAGACAAATTCTTGTCTGTTTGTATGTAGAACTTGGAAATAAAAGAAAAATGTGAGTCCAGAAATGAAGGTGGAAAGAAGGAAAGTAGAACATTTAAATAAGAGAAAGGTCCCTTGGCTGACAGTATGGGTATCATTAGGAATAAGATTGGAATATTCAGTTTTTCCTTAGGAGCAGATAATTCCTGATTCCTGAAAGTTTTGAAATAATGTCATTCAGGGATAGGAGTGTGGTAAGAGGTTATAACAGCTGAATTTTCGTATGATTTTTCATTCTACAAAATGATTCTCTTTTGATGCTTCATCAGATATAATCCTAACAGGACTTTATAAAAGACATAGATCATATAAAGATCTTTTCAATCTTTACCAGGTGCAAAGTAATACTTCTTTTAGGTGACAAGTGAATGGTTCCTTATGAAACTCTCTTAAATTCCTTGTGTAGATGCCTCAGTGGTCTTAATGATGACTGAGAATATATTTAATTCAGGATACACTATGATTTTCAAAGATAACCTATATTCAAAGATGATAGGTTCAACTAGTTATTCAACTAGTTTTTGTTTAGTAACTCAGTTGTGTCAGACTCTCTGCAACCCCAAGAACTGTAGCCTGCCAGGCTCCTCTATCCATGGGATTTTCCAAGCAAGAATACTGGAGTCAGTTGCCATTTCCTTCTGCAGGGGATCTTCCCAACCTAGGGACTGAACCCACATCTCCTGCTTAGCAGGTAGATTCTTTCCACTGAGCCACCTGGGAAGCCCATTTTCAACTTGGCATCAAGATAATTTTAAGTCATCTGGTCACTGTCTACCTAAAATATATATTGCACTTTTGGCAAATGCAACTTAAAATTTTGTTCAATCAGTAAAATGCTAATTCATGACCTTAAGCAACATAGATGAACAGAAAAATTAAAATGAAAGGTGAATTCATAACTGAAATACATGATTTTTATAATCTGGGAAGTTTTCCCCTTTTCCTCCTAAGAATGCTATCCCTCCAGACTTCTTTGACTTAGAAATTTATATAATGCTAATAATATTTCACATGTTCGTGTCTAGAAAAACATACAGTAATGTTGAGAGTAGGAGGAGAAATTCAAAACCATCATGCAAACTAATCAACTATTTTAACATTTAAGTTTTTAAATACCACAAACAGGTATAAAAAGAATTCTTACAAAGTATAGTTAACTCACTACATTTCATGGAAATACTTTTGTATTTTGAAATGTAGTGTCTTCCTTCTTATTTCAAGCTATGATTTGAAGATAACCAATTTTTCAGAAATCCTTGGAATCTTGATTATTCTGGGAGCAAATAAACTAGGATAATTGTAACTTTTATGCTAAAACATAAAAGTGCTGGATTTAAACTTTTCTGAAAAAAATCAGGATTTTAAAATTATGCAAAGCATTAAAAGAAAATATATGGGGCTTCCTTTTTCTAGTAGTGGCAGCCTAGTTTAATGGAATCATTAATAACTCTATACTCACATATTGGCTTCCCAGATGGCTCAGTGGTAAAGAATTGGCAGGAGATGAGGGTTCGATCCCTGGGTCTGAAAGATCTGCTGGAGAAGGAAGTGGCTATCCACTCCAGTATTCTTGTCTGGGAAATGTCATGGACAGAGGAGCATGGCAGGCTACAGTCCATGGGGTCTCAAAGAGTCAGACATGACTGAACACACAGACACACACCAACTCACATATTAACACACCAACAGGAATAAATAAATCATAGGAGCAATGTGTCAAAGGGACAACAGCAAATGAACACCTAGACATATCTGCTTGAACTCACAGAAAATCAAAGAGAAAAATGTAGAAACAGAAGAAAATAATTACCTTCAAATGACTGACATCTGACAGCAAGAAGACAGTACAGTATCTTCCATCTGCTGAAAAGAAAAATGACCAAGTTAGAATTCTATAACCAGTGATAATATGTCAAGCTTGGATGAAAAATAGCATTAAGATAAAAACTAGGAAAGTTCATTGTAGGAGATCCCACACTAAAGGAAATTCTCTAGGATGTATTCCAGGTAACAGGAAATTATTCCAGTGGCAAGGGTCCCTACATGAAGTAATGAAGGGCAAAAAAGAAGAATATCAAACTGAAAAAGATAAAAAATCACTGTGTGTGTGTGTAGGTAAAATAATGGTGGTGCTTCTTGACAAGTTAACCTTCTTCCTTTCCCCACACAGATGATTAGCAAATTAATTCATAATGAGGAACACTGGGCTGGAAGAAGCACAAGCTGGAATCAAGATTGCCGGGAGAAATATCAATAACCTCAGATATGCAGATGACACCACCCTTATGGCAGAAAGTGAAGAGGAACTCAAAGGCCTCTTGATGAAAGTGAAAGAGGAGAGTGAAAAGGTTGGCTTGAAGCTCAACATTCAGAAAACGAAGATCATGGCATCTGGTGCCATCACTTCTTGGGAAATAGATGGGGAAACAGTGGAAACCGTGTCAGACTTTACTTTTTGGGCCCCAAAATCACTGCGGATGCTGATTTCAGCCATGAAATTAAAAGACGCTTACTCCTTGGAAGGAAAGTTATGACCAGCCTAGATAGCATATTAAAAAGCAGAGACATTACTTTGCCAACAAAGGTCCGTCTAGTCAAGGCTATGGTTTTTCCCGTAGTCATGTATGGATGTGAGAGTTGGACTGTGAAGAAAGCTGATCGCCGAAGAATTGATGCTTTTGAACTGTGGTGCTGGAGAAGACTCTTGAGAGTCCCTTGGTCTGCAAGGAGATCCAACCAGTCCATTCTAGAGGAGATCAATCCTGGGTGTTCATTGGAAGGACTTATGCTAAAGCTGAAACTGCAATACTTTGACCACCTCATGTGACGAATTGACTCACTGGAAAAGACTCTGATGCTGGGAGCGATTGGGGGTAAGAGGAGACAGGGATGACAGAGAATGAGGTGGCTGGATGGCATCACCGACTCTATGGACATGAGTCTGAGTGAACTCCGGGAGTTGGTGATGGACAGGGAGGCTTGGCGTGCTGTGGTTCATGGGGTCGCTAAGAGTCGGACACGACTGAGCGACTGAACTGAACTGAATTGAAGGATTTAATGTTTTATGACGGAAAACATTCCTCAGGAGTGGTTCTCTTAATAGTTTTCTACTTTTTTGGGGGGGGGAATATGTAGGGAAGCCTGGTGTGCTGCAGTCATGGGGTTGTAGAGTCGGGCATGACTGAACAACTGAATTGAACTGAAAGCTGTATAATATATTAGTTACAAGTTATAAAACTAGTATAAAGATTTATTATCGTCATTAAGAAGAATTGAGCATAGTCCTTGAAACTCATGAGTAACTCTGCTAAAGTGGTTGTTTACCATCATATTTTTCAGTTTAAGATAGTTGAGTTCTGATGTGCATCAAGATATTTTAAATGAACAAGGCTAATTGATCAACATCATAACTTCAGATCCTTCATTGCCACTCTAGTAAACTGGAGTACTTGGTGACATTCAGCAAAGAGCTGAATCAGAGCTGGAGATTCATTCATTCATTCAAACTGAAATATTGATGACTTACTGTATTTCTGGTGTACAGCAGAGTGGTTCAGTTATACACACACACACACACACACACATACAGTTCGGTTATATATATACACATGCGCACATATATATTCTTTCCCAGTGTATATTGTTAGAAGATACTGAATATCGTTTCTTGTGCTATATAGCTGGACCTTATTTATTTTATGTATAGTCGTTTGCATCTGTTAATCCCAAACACTTAGTTTATCTCTCCTCCCTACTTTCCTCTTTGGTAACCACAAATTTCTATGTCTATGAGTCTGTTTCTGCTTTGCAATTTCATTTGTATCATTTTTTTAGATTCCACATAAAGTGATATCATATGTTATTTGTCTTTCTCTGACTTACTTCACTTAGTATGATATTCTCTAGGTCCATTCATGTTGCTGCAAATGGCATTATTTGCTTCTATTTTATGGCTGAGTAACATTCCATTGTATATATATACCACATCTTCTTTATCGATTCATCTGCCTATTTACATTAGGTTGCTTCCCCGTATGATTAGCAGACAGCTCATGCTTGAGTTCGAACTATTCCCATCTGCAATATGTTCCAAATACCTATCAGAGAATGAAATTTACTAATGTCACTTCTTTACGATTTATAAGCTATTTGACTGAAGAGTAAATGCTTGCTTATGTATACAATATTTCATGTGTTATGATCTTTCATTAAAACATCATCAATATTTTATTAAAATAACATTTAATAAATGCTATAGTATTTATTAAAATAGCACACACACACACACATATATATATATATAGTTTCTCATTGCATTTAATGTATATACTTAAATCCCAGACTAGTTAACTCTAGAATCTTATGAAAGGATTTTTACAAATTAGTTTTGTTTTTTTCAAACATAGTGTGAAGTGAAGTCACTCAGTCATGTCTGACTCTTTGCGACCCCATGGACTGTAGCCTACCAGGCTCCTCTGTCCCTGGGATTTTCCAGGCAATAGTACTGGAGTGGATTGCCATTTCCTTCTCCAGGGGATCTTTCCCACCCAGGAATCGAACCCAGTCTCCCGCATTGTAGACAGACGCTTTACCATCTGAACCACGAGGAAAGTCCTCCAAACATAGTGTTACCTCCTTAGCTTATAATACTCCTCAACCTTGGGTTGTTGCATTAGGCTCCAAATGAGTCTCTCTCCCTCTTCCTTTCCATCATTGGCTAAAACCTGCCCAACTCATTTCATGTCTCCTTCCCTCTATTAAATGTTACTTCTGTTACTTATCAGACCACAAACAAATAACCTGCCTGAGGTTATTCCTGCTATAATTTCTGTTATAACACCTTACTTTTCTCCTGCCAAGGATTTTATATAAATTACTGCGATCTTAAATGTTATTTTAACACTTGTGTTTGGATTCCAACATAGAATTCTATTACTTACTTTATTAGCTCATTTACCACCTACTATTCTACATTATTAGATAATTCTTTGAACATGATATAGTTGAGGTTACTTCTGGTCACAATGCAAGCAACCCCTTTTGCCTTACCATTTACTGTCTATTTCCATAGCTATTAAATATCTGCAATCCTTATTAAAAATTAAACTAATTTAATCAGCACTGATTAAGACAACTGAGGTTCAGATGAAGAATTAATGAGTACATGTTACCATTAATTTGTTAATTATTTTATCAAAAAGAAGATATTCAACTCATCTTCTTTCAGAGGGATTATTTATGGTAATATAGATTTTAAATCCTTTTATAACTACATTGAATAATTGATGGTCTTTTCTTTTTTTATGATATATTTTCAACATACTGCCTGATCAGATTCTTCCACTCCCATTGTATGTTATGTTGACTTTATAACTTATAACTCAATAAGCATAATACTACCAGCAGTGCTGAGTCACAACTTCACTTTCACCACATTTATACTGCATGTGTACACATAGGCATTCTTTAGTATACACTATAAAGTTTAAATATAAGTAATCATCTTGTTAGTAAGTTATTTTTAATATTAGCTTCTGGATGTCTACTGAAAGAAAACTCAAACTTTCTCCTTAAAATTTATTTAATAATTTATAAGATGAATTAGAATACTATATGGTTTTGAGTTCATACTTCAATGTGTGGGAAGAATCAAGATATTTTTATCACCTAGGCCAATTTGATATTGTAATTTTTCAAAAATAGTATTCTTATTAAGCATATAGGAATATAAGACTAGTACAGATTATGTAAATACATCATTACCATTATACTGGAGAAGGCAATGGCAAGCCACTCCAGTACTCTAGCCTAGAAAATCCCATGGATGGAGGAGCCTGGTAGGCTGCAGTCCGTGGGGTCGCTGGGGGTCGGTCCCAACTGAGCGACTTTACTTTCACTTTTCCCTTTCACACACTGGAGAGGGAAATGGCAACCCACTCCAGTGTTCTTGCCTGGAGAATCCCAGGGACGGGGGAGCCTGGTGGGCTTCCGTCTATGGGGTCACACAGAGTTGGACACGACTGAAGTGACTCAGCAACAACCATTATACTACTTCATATTGACTCTATTTTTTGATGCCTCTTTTCGTTATCGTTAAGTGATACAAGCTTATTTAAAGTAAAAACTGCAGAGTAACTTGAAATAAAAAAGTACCTGCATTTTGATAATTCAAGGAATACTTAGAGGAAAATATTTGACTACATTGCAGTAATATCTTTTTTGATCTCTCCTAAAGTAATGGAGAAGGGGAAAACAGAGAATGAGATGGCTGGATGGCATCACCGACTTGATGGACATGAGTTTGAGTGAACTCCGGGAGTTGATGATGGACAGAGAGGCCTGGCGTGCTGTGATTCATGGGGTCGCAAAGAGTCAGATACGACTGAGTGACTGAACTGAACTGAAAGTAATGGAAATAAAAACAAAAATAGAGAAATGGGATATAATTAAACTCAAAAGCTTTTGTGCAGCAAAGGGAACTATAAACAAAATGAAAAGACAACCTGAAGAATGGGAGAAAATATTTGTACATGATGTGACCTACAAGGAACTAGTCTCCTAAACACACAAAGAGCCCATACAATTCAATAACAAAAAGCAATCCAAATGAAAAATGGGCAGAAGACCTAAGAGACATTTCATCAAAGAAGACATACATATGACCACAGGCACATGAAAAGATGTTCAACATTAATAATTATTAGAGAAATGCAAGTAGAAACTACAAAAGATATTACCTCACACCAGTCAGAATGGCCATCATCAACAAGTCTACGAACAAAAATGTTGGAAAGAGGGTGGAGCAAAAGAAACCCTCCTACACTGTTGCTGGGAAAGGAGTTGATGCAGCCACTATGGAGAACAGTATGGAAATTCCTTATAAAACTAAAAATAGAGCTACCATATGATCCAGCAATCCCTCTCCTGGACATGTATCTGGAAAAGATGAAAACTCTAATTCAAAAAGATACATGTACCTCAACGTTCACAGCACTGTTTCCAAGACATGGAAGCAACCTAAATGTCCATGACAAGAACAGATAAAGATGTGGTACATATGGTCGCAAAGAATCGGACACGACTGAGCGGAGGAACGGAACGGAACGGAACATATATACAGTGGAAGATTATATATAAAAAAGAAATGAAATAATGCCTTTTGCAGAAACATGGGTGTACCTAAAGATTATCATACTAAATGAAGTCAGAAAGAGAAAGACAAATATTATATCACTTACATGCAAAATCTAAAAAAATGGTACCAATGAACTTATTTCAAAACAGAACCAGACTTACAGAACAAACTTATGTCTACCAGAGGGAAAGGATGGGGAGCAATGGATAGGAGTTTGGGATGGGCATGTACATACTACTGTATTTAAAATAGATAACCAACAAGGACCTACTGTACAGTACAGGGAACTCTGCTCAATACTCTGTAAATGGGGAAAAATATATGGGAAAAGAATTTGAAAAAGTGTAGATACATGTATAACTGAATCATGCTGCTGTACACTTGAAACTAACAACATTGTTAATCAACTCCACTCTGAATAAAATAAAACTGTTTTTAAAATTTGCTGTGTTTTGATTATCCATGGAATACTTACTAGTTTTTTTGTCATTTCATTAGACTATTTCTCCTATGTGTTAGTATATAATGTAGTTTACAAGCAGTCTGCAATTGGCAGGTAACAAAACTGAATGCTCTTCATTTGTTGTTGAACATTTGTCTTCCCTGCCCCATTCATCCCTCAGGCCCACGCTGTTGTCTTCCTTCTCACTGGCCAGAACAACACTGGGTTGAATCTATCCTTTTTGAAATTTTAAGGTAAAAGCATTTTCAGTCCTCTTTTGCTTCATTGATAACATCAATTTATATCAACTTCTAAAAATTTCACTGTCCTCTGTCCCCTGTAGCACTGAACAGGATATGATAACCTTAATTTCACTCATTTTCTTTTTCCTTTTCTGACACTTTTCTACTGAAAGGAAACAAGAATAAGGAAAGCAACATAATAGAAGTCAAAGGGAAAACAAAAAACAGAAAAATATTTCTTAAAATTGAGATAAGAGAACAGAAAATTTATGTAGACAAATAAGCAAAATATGTTAAAACAAAATTCAAAGATTTATACATATGTCCCTTAAGCACATTAAAAGAAAAATTCAGCAAAATCGTCTTGATTTGCAGATGACATGATACTATGTATAGAAAACCCTAAAGACACCACCAGAAAACTTAGTAAATGAAGACAATGTGGTGCATATATACAATGAAATACTATTCAGCCATTAAAAAAATGAACTAACGCCACACCATGGGTAGACAAGAGATTATCATACCAAGTGACATAAGTCAGACAGAGAAAGACAAATATCACAAGATGTCACTTACAGGGGAATCTATAAACTCATACAGTGTACTGTATATATACAGTGGAATATTATTCATGCAGAAAAAGGAACAAATTTGAGTCAGTAGTTGTGGGGTGGATGAACCTAGAGCCTGTTACACAGAGTGAAGTAAATCAGAAAAAACAAATACATATTAATGCGTATATATGGAATCTAGAAACATAATACCGATGAAGCTATCTGAAGGAAGGAATGGAAACCGAGATGTAGAGAGTGGGCTTGTGGACACAGTGCAGGAAGGGGAGGTTGGGACGCATGGGGAGAGAGGCACTGACATATACGCTGCCGTGTGTGAAATGGGAAGCTGGCAGAGAAGCTGCTGAGAGGCATAGGGAGCCCAGCCCAGAGCTCTGGGACGACCCAGCATGGTGGGATGGGAAGGAGGTTCAAGGGTGACATGTCAGTCGCTCAGTCACGTTCCACTCTTTGTGACCCCACAGACTGCCAGGTGTCTCTGTCCTTGGAATTCTCAGGCAAGGATACTGGGTAGGCATCCCCTGCTACAGGGGGTCTTTTTGACCCAGAGACTGAATGTGGGTCTCTTGCAGTACAGGTGGATTCTTCACCCTGTGAGCCACCAGAGAAGCCTATGTATATATAATTACAACTGATTGACATTGTTGTATGGCAGAACAAACATAACATTGTAATTATCCTCCAATTAAAAAGTAAAAAAAAAAAAAAAAAGAAAAAACCAAACTGATTTACAAAAAAGAAACAGATTCACAGACTTAGAAAAACAATCTATAAATATCAAAAAGGAAAGTTAAGGAAAGTTAGTGGGGAAGGATAAATTGGGAGGCTGGGTTTAACATATACACTCTAATGTATATGGAACTCTACTGAACACACTAATAATCTACACGGGAAAAGAACCCAAAAAAGACCTATACATAACTGAATCAAGTTCCTGTACACCTAAAACAAACAAAACATCAGAGATCAACTCTACTTCCAACATATATAAAAATCAAATTACAAAAATAAAAAGTAGGGGCTTAAAGACATGCTGTTGCCCTGTGGCCATTTTCTGTAACAACCAGAAAGTGAGTGCTCATGGATTTCTAATATTCACAAAGACTACGGGGCTGGAAAGGACACCTGCCCTCAAGAAATGTCCTGGGGATAAATCATCAGCTGGTAAAGAATCCGCCTGCAATGCGGGAGACCTGGGTTTTATCCCTGGTTGGGAAGATCCACTGGAGAAGGGAAAGGCTACCTACTCCAGTAGCCAAATTTGTATGCTTCCCTGGTGGCTCAGCAGGTAAAGAATCTGCCTGAAATGTGGGAGACCTGGGTTCGATTCCTGGGTCAGGAAGATCTTCTGGAGAAGGGAATGGCAATCCACCCCAGTATTCTTTTTTTTTTTTTTTCAATATCACTGATGAACATAGATGCAAAAATCCTTAACAAAATTCTAGCAATCAAAATCCAACAACATATTAAGAAGATCATACATCATGACCAAGTGGGTTTTATCCCAGGAATGCAAGGATTCTTCAATACCCACAAATCAATCAAAGTAATACACCACATTAACAAACTGAAAAATAAAAATCATATGATTATCTCAATAGATGCAGAGAAAGCCTTCAACAAAATTCAACATCCATTTATGATAAAAACCCTCCAGAAAGTGGGAATAGAAGGGACATACCTCAACATAATAAAAGCTATATATGACAAACCCACAGCAAACATTATCCTCAATGGTGAAAAACTGAAAGCATTTCCCCTAAAGTCAGGAACAAGACAAGGGTGCCCACTCTCACCACTACTATTCAACATAGTTCTGGAAGTTTTGGCACAGCAATCAGAGCAGAAAAAGACACCCCAGTATTCTTGCCTGGAGAATTTCATGGCTACATTCCATGGTATCTCAAAGACTCTGACATGACTGAGTGACTAACACTTTCACTTTCAAACATCAGAGCACGGCCAGCTTACAAGAAGTCAATTTCAAGACTTAAATCGAACTCACATTGTGTAGATGAAAAAAAGCACATGGAAAGATATTCTATATCATTTATTAAAGAAATACGATTCAAATGTACAATGAGGCAATGTTAATGATAATAGCTACTAAGAGCCCACCTGCCAATGCAGGAGACCTAAGAGATGCAGGTTCGATCCCTGGGTCAGGAATATCTCCTGGAGGAGGGCATGGCAACCCACTCCAGTATTCTTGCTGGGAAATCTCATAAACAGAGGAGCCTTACGGGCTACAGTCCATGGAGACACAGAGTCAGACACAACTAAAGCGACTTAGAACACACACACTATGGAGTTAAGCATGGATGTTCCTTAAAAATCTAAAAATAAAACTACCAGATGATTTGGCAATCTCACTCCTTTGTGTATAGCCTGGGAAAACTGTAACTGGAAAAGACACATGCACCTCAATGTTCACTGCAGCACTGTTAAGAATAGCCAAACCTGGAAATAATAAAAATGCCCACTGGTTAATGAATGGATAAAGAAAATGTGATATATATATATATATACATATATATATATATACACATATATATACATATATATATACACACACAGTGGAATAATTCTCAGTCATAAAACAAATGGTAATAAAGCCATTTGCAGAAACAGAAATGGATGCAGAGATGAAATCATACTAAATGAAATAAGAAAGAGACAAACGTGGTATTATATCACTTATTCAGTTCAATTCAGTCACACAGTGATGTTCAACTCTTTACGACCCCATGGACTGCACATCAGTGGACCCCTTTGTCGGGCTTCTCTGTCCATCACCAAATCCTGGAGCTTGCTCAAACTCATGTCAATCGAGTCGGTGATGCCATCCAACCATCTCATTCTCTGTCAACCCCTTCTCCTCCTGCTTTCAATCTTTCCCAGCATCAGGGTCTTTTCAAATGAGACAGTTCTTTGCATCAGGTGGTCAAAGTATTGGAGATTCAGCTTCAACATCAGTCCTTTCAATGAATATTCAGGACTGATTTCTTTTAGGATTGACGAGTTTCATCTCCTCACTATCCAAGGGACTCTCAAGAGTCTTCTCCAACACCACAGTTCAAAGAATCAATTCTTCAGTGTTCAGCTTTCTTTATGGCCCAACTCTTATATCCATACTTGACTACTGGAAAAAACTTAGCTTTGACTCTACAGACCTTTGTCGGTAAAGTAATGTCTCTGCTTTTTAATGTGGTGTCTAGGGTTGTCATAGCTTTTCTTACAAGGAGCAAACATCTTTTAATTTCATGGCTGCAGTCATCATCTTCAGTGATTTTGGTCCCCAAGAAAACAAAGTCTGTAACTGTTTCTATTGTTTCCCCATTTATTTGTCATGAAGTGATGGGACCAAATGCAATGATCTTTTTTTGAATGTTGAGTTTTAAGCCAGCTTTTCCACTCTCCTTTTTCACTTTAATCAAGAGGCTCTTTAGTTTATTTTCTGCAATAATGTGGAATGTAAAAATGGTAAAAATGAAGTTATCTATAAAATAGAAATAGGAACTTCCTTGGTGGTCCAGGGGCTAAGACTCCGCATTCCCAACGCAGAGGGCCTGGTTTGACCCCTGGTCAAGGAACTAGATCCATATGCTGCAACTAAGACCTGGAGAAACCATAAATAAATAAATATTAAAAAATAATAGCCCGGCATACTGCAGTCTATGGGGTCACAGAGTTGGATATGACTTAGTGACTGAACAATAAAGAAATAAAGCAGAAATAGAGTCACAGATACACACAAATTTATGGTTACAAAGTGGAAAGGTGGTGAGCTGTGTGCTGTGCTCAGTCACTCAGTCATGTCTGACTCGAAAGGTGGTGGAGAGGGATTAATTAGGAGGTTGGAATTAATATATACACTGTGCTATAAGGAAAAGAGTTAATCAATAGGGACCTACTGAATAGAAATGGGAACTGTACTCAATACTATGTAATAAACTCTGTGGGAAAAAAAGTTCTAAGAAGAATATATAGATGTCTATATGTAAGGCAATCAAATTGTTGTATAACTAAAGAAAACACAGGATTCAATTGTTCTCCTTTTTAAAGCACAAATTAAATTCAAAACGGAAAAAAAGATATACCTACTCTATGCCCTTGGGGCTTTCCTGGTGGCTCAGACAGTAAAGAATCCACCTGCAATGTGGGAGACCCAGGTTCAATCCCTGGGTTGGGAAGATCCCCTGGAGAAGGGAATAGCAACCCATTCCAGTATTCTGGCCTGGAGAATTCCATGGACAGAGGAGCCTGGTGGGCTTCAGTCCATGCGGTAGCAAAGAGTTGGGCATGACTGAGTGACTAACACTAACACACACTCACACACACACACTCACACACAAACACACTCTATGTCCTCAGGCCTCATGACCCAGGCGGGTGTCACATCCCTGGAGCCTGAGCAGACTTGGGTCCCAAGGTTGGACTGGGGTGACATACAGGGTTTTGTGGACGGTGTGTCAACTCCCCACTCCCACCCCCAACAGGACTTGCAGCACCTCTGCACGGGTGCACACTCTCCAAGCCCGGGAGGACCCTCCTGAAGATAAACCGAGCCTTCGGCACCCGAAGGTTGGTGGCCCCTGGGGCCCTCGGCCCCATGGCTCCTTGTGCTGCTATTCCCACCTCCAAGTTTCCTGCTGAGGTCGCCCCACCTCCACATGACCGCAGCCTTTACAGGCGGCTCTTCAGGGGTTGAGATATGTCTGGGGGATAAAGGCTAAGGGACGTGCGGAGGGAATGAGACACATTCCACTCCAATGTATAACCCAGGAATAGGACTTTCCACAAGGCTGATGTTCCCCGAGAAATCAGACTGGGGCATCGAGAAATGCTGCCGCCTTGTGGCCATTTCTTGTAAAAACAACATGAAAACCAACGCTGCAGGGTTCTTCACATTCACACCTGTGGGGCAGGAAAGGACACCTGCCCTCGAGACTTGGGGTAGGTAATGAAAAACGACTTTTAAAAGGGGCACACTTTAAACAGCTTATTGACCAGAGACATATTAATATAGCTTTTGTTACCCAAACGTTATTGACCAGAGACTTTTCAATATTTACTTACATAACAAATTGCCTGTCATTGGCGTTAGTTTCTGCAAAAATCCCCCAGTCAATAATATTTTAAGAACCCAATTTCAAGAGGTAAAATTTACTCACACTGTATAAAAACAAGGCACATGAAAAGATTATTTCTTTTTTATTACTTTTATTACTAATATTATTTTGCTTTATGTTATATTATTATATTGCTTAATATTATTTTTTTATTGATAATTATTGGGGAAATTAAAATCCAAGCTAACAATGAGGTATCACCTCACACCAGTCAGAATGGCCCCAATCACAAAGTCTACAATCTAGAAATACTGGAGAGGGGGAGGAGAAGAGGAAAACTTCCCTGTACTGTTGGTGGGAATGGAAATTAAAGAGTCGCTGTGAAGATGAACATGGAGGTTCCTTAAAAGTCTAAGAATAGAAGCTACCCCATGATTCTGCAATCCCTCTCCTGGTCTATATCTGGGAAAAGTATAATTTGAAAAGACACAGACGCCCCAACGTTCACTGCAGAACTGTTAACAACAGCTACGACTGGGAAGCAGTGGAAATGCAGATCGATAGAAAAGTGGATGAAGAAAATGCGGTGCATGTGTACAGTGGAGTATTTCTCAGTGGTAAAATGAAGAAATCATGCCATTTGCAGCATGGAACGGACCAGAGATGATTGCATTAAATGAAGCATGTCGTACAGAGAAAGACAACTCTCATATGACATCATTTATAGGTGGAATCTAAAAACTGATAAATTAGCAAATTTTCACAACAGAAAAAGAGTCACAGGTTTAGGGGAAAAAAAAAACTGGTTTCCTAACAGGAAAGATGGGAGAAAGGGATAAATTAGGAAGTTAGAATTAATATATACACTTTTCTACATGGAAAAGTGATAATCAATAAGGACCTATTGTATAGCACAGGGAACTGTATGCAGCACAAGGTAATAATCTATGTGGAAAAAATCTGTAAAAGAATATACAGACGTCTAACTTTATGTGAAATTTCTGTACATCTAAAACAAACACAACATTGTAAATGAAATAGTCTCGAGTTTAAAATACAAATTAAGAAAGAAATGCCTATTGTTAATATATTCCCTCTGACTCTGTCAACCTGGCTGGGGTCATATCTCCAGAGGCTGTCGAGGGACATAGGGTGTTATGGAGGATGTGCCAAGAGATGCGCCTGCTTGGACCTAGAGTGCCTGTTCCCTCTGCATGGGTCCACACCTTCCAAGCCAGGAGCGCCCTCCTACGGATAAACCCAGCCTGTGCACCCAAAGGATCTGGAAGAGATGTGAGACACGTCCCCTTGTGCCGGGGTTCCTGGGTCCATCCTGCTTCCTTAGATCCACTCCACCTTCAGATGGCAGTCCACCTAATGGGTGGTGTTGCCAAGACTGGGGTTTGTTTGGGGGATGAGGGGTAAGGAGAGGAAGTCTTTACATCCAAACAACCTCTGGGTGTTTGATCAGGTACATTCCACTAATTTACATCCAGGAACAGGCCAGAATGGGGCATGAAGAAATCCTGCTCTCTTGTGTTCATTTCCACAGCAGCAACTGTAAACCTGTGCTTCCGTTCCATTCCGTTCAGTCGCTCAGTCGTGTCCGACTCTTTGCGACCCCGTGGACTGTAGCCTACCAGGCTTCTCCGGGCACTCAAAGGCCTTCTTTTGGACCTGCAAAAGAGTTGTTGTTCAGTCGCTCCGTCGTGTCTGACTCCCTGTGACCCCATGGGCCTGCAGCACACCAGGCTTCCCTGTCCTTCACCATCTCCTAGAGTTTGTTCAAACTCATGTCCATGGAGTTGGTGATGCAAAAGAGACAAGCCTTCAAAAAATATCTTGGGGTAGTTAATCAAAAATGACTTCTAAACACGGCAGACTTTCAAGACCCCAATTTCAGGAGGCAAATTTTACTCACACTGTTTAAAAACAAAGCACATGAAAATACGTTCAACATCACTTATTACTAGGAAAATGCAAATCCAAACTACAGTGAGGTATCACCTTGCTGTAGACAGAGAGGTCATGATTAAAAAATCCACAAACAATAAATGCTGGAGAGGATATGGAGAAAAGAGATACCGCCTATGTTGCTGGTGGGAACAAGAGCCACTATGGGGATCAGAATGGAGGTTCCTTAAAAGTCTTTTTAGAGTTACTAGATTGTCAGGAAGCACCTAACAGGAGGCTTCCTGTGTGCTGTTTTGGATCTGTCAGGAATTCTCTGTTCCTTATTAATTCCTGAATATTCAGGAATTAAGAGGAGAGGAAAGCCTCTCCTGGGGGCTGAGGAATCCAGGCTTTTCCTTCGTTAGTTTTTCTATATGGTGATAAGTACCCTCTTCCTTTTTATAAACTATGTGGTAAAAGTGATTATTTACAACTCTCTCTCTTTAATATGGATCACCTATGTTTTGTAAGCCTGGAATTTTAATCTTTATCTTTGCTGAGAATAACTACAGTATATATGCCCACACCACGTTGATTAAAATACCTTTGCTCCATCAGAGCTTTGGTCCCCGTGTCTTTCTTTCTCTCTCTCTCTTTTCAGGCTAATTCTTGGAGCATAGAGGCTCTCTGGGTTCACTTTCCTGCCCAGGCTTCTAAGACCCTCTCGAGAAGGTGCTCTGCGCTTTCACCCCAACGAGAGTGTGCCTGAGGCCTTCGTGAACAGAGCAAGCCCCGTGCTAGGGACTTTATTGGCTTTCTGCATGCACCAAGGAATATCAGTCTCTTTCTCTCTCCTTTACTTTCTTATCCGTTGACTCCAAACCACCAGGTTCTGGTCCATTAAAGGACCTCAACACTAGACGATTCGGCAATTCCACTCTGGGGCGTCTCTCTGGGGAAAAACAACAGGAAAAAACACATGCTCCCCGACAGTCACTGTAGCATTGTTCACAAGAGCCAAAATGTGGAATCAGACTATGTGTCCATAGGTGGATGGAAGGATAAAGAAGATGTGATCCATGTGTACAAGGGAGTATCACTCAGCCATGAAGTGAATGAACTCATGCCACCTGCAACATGGGTGGGCCTGGAGATCACCATGTTAAGCGAAAAAAGTCAAACATACAAAGGCAAATAACACAAGATACTGTTGCAGTGAAAAGAAAAAAAGGAGAAATGTTTTTCTCTTTCCCTTTCCTGAGAACAAAGACTACAAAGAGAATAGCAAGCAGACCTGAACATCCCTAGTTTTCTTCCTTTCTTTACTTTAATGCTCCTAACTCACCTTTCAGTAACTAAGCTTGCTTTTCTGCCCCCTAACGCTGCATCTGGTCCCATCACTTCATGGGAAATAGATGGAGAAACAGTGGAAGCAGTGTCAGACTTTATTTTTTTGAGCTCCAAAATCACTGTGGATGGTGATTGCAGCCATGAAATTAAAAGACGATTACTCCTTGGAAGGAAAGTTATGACCAATCTAGACAGCATATTAAAAAGTAGAGACATTACTTTGCCAACAAAGATCCATCTAGTCAAGGCTATGGTTTTTCCAGTGGTCATGTATGGATGTGAGAGTTGGACTGTGAAGAAAGCTGATCGCCGAAGAATTGATACTTTTGAACTGCCATTTTGGAGAAGACTCTTGAGAATCCCTTGGACTGCAAGGAGATCCAACCAGTCAATTCTAAAGGAGATCAATCCTGGGTGTTCATTGGAAGGACTGATGCTAAAGCTGAAATTCCAATACTGGCCACTTCATGCGAAGAGTTGACTCCCTGGAAAGGACTCTGATGCTGGAAGGGATTGGGGGCAGGAGGAGAAGGGACGACAGAAAATGAGATGGCTGGATGGCATCACCGACTCGATGGACGTGAGTGTGAGTGAAACCCGGGAGTTGGTGATGGACAGGGAGGCCTGGCGTGCTCTGATTCATGGGGTCACAAAGAGTCGGACATGACTGAGCGACTGAACTGAACTGAACTGAACTCTTCAGGAGCTACAGGTCACACTTGTTTTCCTTGGACTCTATGCTAAATACACTCTCTCCCTGGTGTTTACCCTTACAACACCCTTCCCCTCATAGTTCCATATCAGAAAGAAGGCTGCAGAGCCACCGAACTGCCAGACTCACTTACTGGGTTACTCTTGCCAATTTATGACTGTCTTTGAAACAGTGCAAGAGGAAGAGATCAAGATCCTATCACCTTCCTAGTGTTTTAAGGAATCTCCATAGTGTCTTCCACAGTAGCTCTATCAGTTTACATTCCCATCAACAGTGCAAGAGGTTCCCTTTTCTCCACACCCTTTCCAGCATTTATTGTTTGTAGATTTTTTGATGAGGGCCATTCTGACCCCTGTGAGGTGATTCCTCACTGTAGTTTTGATTTGCATTTCTCTAACAATGAGCGATGTTGAGCATCTTTTCACGTGTTTATTAGTCATCTGTATGTCTTCTTTGGAGAAATGTCTCTTCAGGTCCCTTTCCCACTTTTTGATTGGGTTGTTTGTTTTTCTGGTATTGAGTTGTATGAGGTGCTTGTATATTTTGGAAATTAATCCTTTGTCAGTTGTTTCATTTGCTATTATTTTCTCCCTTTCTGAGGGTTGTCCTTTCACCTTGCTTATAGTTTTCTTTGCTGTTCAAAAGCTTTTAAGTTTAATCAGGTCCCACTTGTTTACTTTTGTTTTTATTTCTCTTACTCTAGGAGGTGGGTCATAGAGGATCTTGCTTTCATTTACGTGATCAAGTGTTCTGCCAATGTTTTCCTCTAAGAGTTTTATAGGTTCTGGTCTTAAATTTAGGTCCTTAATCCATTTTGATTTTATTTTTGTGTATGGTGTGAAGAAGTATTCTAATTTCATTCTTTTACATGTAGCTGTCCAGTTTTCCCAGCCTCGAGGGTTAGGAGCTTCACGTTTAGCCCAGCACCAAACACAGCTTTGGGCAAACTCTGATTACTGATGGTTCAACCGATAAGAAACTGTGACTTCTCTGCTTGGGTCAGGAATGCCCGGAGGAGGAAGAGTCTGAGATGAAAAGAAGAAAGAATTTGGGGAGAACTCTGGCGAGACAGGCCACAGGGAGGCTCACAGCCCGCCCTCTAGAATACACCAGTTTCCACACTCCATGTCACAACCACTGCTTCGCGTTCCAGGTTCCAATACTCACGCAGCCCTGCAGCTTGAAAACTGCCAGCCCAAGACTCACAGAAAGTAGTTCTGTGTCTGAGTCCTGCCTCTGATGAAAAAAAATGCAGTCAGAGTGCAGACAGCCCGTCAGGGTGTCCAGGGACTGTGCCTCTTGAGCAGGCTGTAATTTACCAATGGGATCTTAACAACATCCAGACCAAAACTTGCTGCTTTTCCTGAGGCGTGGTGAGGCTTGGTGTGGCATGCTCCCTTCTTTTAGGAAATGTAAGCAATAAATTATGCTTTTAATGGCAAAAAGAAGAAGAACAAAAAACTATGACCTCAGGGAGGTATTATTTCTCACACATCACGTAGACAAACATTTCAAAAGTGTGACAGTAGGCAATTTAGAAATCTGTAGAGAAAGGCAGTATCTGGAGCTGCTGAAGGGTGTTAGCAGTGTTTTAAAAGAGATCCATATTTAACCTTTCACACAACAATCTCACTTTTAAGAATAAACACAATTTTTATTTGTAAAGGTACATAGATGAAAAATAGAAACACAATATGCAGAGTAATTCATTATATTGTATGTAACAGTAAATGTTGGAAACAACCCAAATTCCCAGTCACAGAAGCGTCGAATATAGCATGCAGCTATGAAAAAGGATTTAACCATGCTTCATGGACTACACTAAAGTCATTGACTGTGTGCATCACAACAAACTGTGGAAAATTCTTAGAGAGATGGGAGTACCAGACCACTGTGCCTGTCTCCTGAAAAAGCTATATGCAGCTCAAGAAGAAAAAGTTCAAACCAGACATGGAACAATGGTCTGGTTCAAAACTGGGAGAGGAACACATTGAAATGTATATTGTCACTCTGATTATTAAACTAATATGGAGAGTACATCATACGAAATGCCAGGCTGGATGAATCACAAGCTGAAATCAAGGTTTCTTGGAGAAATATCAACAACCTCAGATATGCAGATGACACCACTCTAATGGCAAGTGAACAGGAACTAGTGAGCCTCTTGATGAGGGTGAAAGAGAAGAGTGAAAAAGATGACTTAAAACAGTCAAAAACTAAGATCATAACATCTGATCCCATCATGTCTGTGGCAAACAGAAGGGTAAAAAGTGGAAACAGTGACAGTCTTTATTTTCTTGGGCTCCAGAATCACTGTGGATGGTGACTGCAACTATGAAACTAAAAGACACTTGCTCCTTGGAAGGAAAGCTATGACAAACCTAGATAGCATATTAAAAGGCAGAGACATCACTTTGGAAGCAAAGGTCTGTATAGTCAAAGCTGTGGTTTTTCCAGTCGTTATGTACAGATCTGAGAATTGGACCATAAAGACGGCTGAGCACTGAAGAATTGATGCTTCCAAACTGTAGTGCTGGAGAAGACTCTTGAGAGTCCTATGGACAGCAAGGAGATCCAACCAGTCCATCCTAAAGGAAATTAGTCCTGAATATTCATTGGAAGGACTGATTCAGAAGCTGAAGCTCTAATACTCTGGCCACTGGATGCCAAGAACCGACTCACTAGATAAGACCCTGATATTGGGACCAATTGAGGGCAGGAGGAGAATGGGGCAATAGAGGGTGAGATGTTTAGATATAATCACTGACTCAGTGGACATGAACATGAGCAAACTCTGAGAGATAGTGATGGACAGAGGAGCTGCAGTCCATTGGGTCACAAAGAATTGGACACGACTAAGTGATTGAACAACAACAACATAAAAAAGGGTGAAGATGACTGTGAATCAATATGGAATCATTCCAAGAATATATTCAGGGTTAGCAGCATTCTGAGAATAGTGTGAATGAGAGTAAGACTTTCCTAAGAATTTCTTACTTATTCTTCCTTTTGAGGGATGAAGCAAGTTTTATATCTTCAAAAACTATACATACACACATTTGAATCAGTTCTAAGGAGGTGGATGAAACTGGAGCCTATTATACAGAGTGAAGTAAGTCAGAAAGAAAAACACCAATACAGTATATTAACACATATATATGGAATTTAGAAAGATGGTAACAATAACCCTGTATACGAGACAGCAAAAGAGACACAGATATATAGAACAGTCTTTTGGACTCTGTGGGAGAGGGTGAGGGTGGGATGATTTGGGGGAATGGCACTGAAACATGTATATTATCATATGTGAAATGAATCACCAGTCCAGGTTCAATGCATGATACAGGATGCTCAGGGCTGGTGCACTGAGATGACCCAGAGGGGTGGAATGGGGAGGGAGGTGGGCACTTCAGGATGGGGAACACATGTACACCCATGGATGACTCATATCAATGTATGGCAAAAACCACTACAATATTGTAAAGTAATTAGCCTCCAATTAAAATAAATAAATTAATTAAAAAACACTAAACACAAATTGTAAAAAACTCAGATTATAAAATCAGATACAAAAGAGTACCCCTATTAGTAGTTTACTAAATTGATACTATGATGGTGTATGTTCTGTAGCTCTGAGTTCAGTTCTTTGACTGATTTTATAGAGCTATAGCCTAAACCAAAATTAACTCTACAGCAAGCAGATACATGTTACTTAGTAAGTTATTTGGATTCTAAGTTCTAAAAAGCTTTACTTGACTATGAATTTATCAGATATAAGATGTTAAGTCTGCACAAAATAATATGGCTAAATTATTCCTGGAATATATTCAATTTCAGAATCAATTATTCTGAATACCTTTTTGACTTTGAGGTGTTCTTTGTTTTATGCACAACAGTGCCATGTTAGTGGTTGCCCACTTAAGGAACAATGCATGACAACCAAATCTCTCTATTTTTGGCAAGAATATTCTTTTAATTGTTCAGATACATGTTCATGCAGCACATCAAGAATTAAGACACTTGCTGGGTTAAATAGGTTTCTTAGAAGTCTGGTAAAAAATGAATTTTAACCAGCCTCATTTCTTTTTCATATTCCCTGAGCTCTGAAAAAAAATCTTGTTCTCATATGAAGGAAATCTCTACCCTTTCATGTTTCTTTGAAAAGTTCTGTTATGCTAGTGAAGTTCCTCCCCTTGAGAAGTCAGACTTTTTATATATTGTGCACATAGCTTAACTGAAGTTACACTAGTATGAACAGCTATGACTAACTTGTATGTAATGAACAGCTCTCTTATTACTATTGCCTGGCAAACAAGATTTGTGAAACAAGCAAGCTAGCAAGCAAATATGGGTTGAAGAAATATTTCTTACTTCAGAGATACTAAGAGGTGAGAAAAATATTTTGAACTTATGAACTAGGGTGACTCAGTTTCCAAAGGTTGTTTTAACGCTCTGGAGTATTGTAAAACATACATTCTGGAGTACTGGAGTAAATATACACTCTGGAGTATTGAAAAATAAATGTATATAGTCATATGTTTGTAAAATATATAAATTATCTTCATTAAGCGTTATTCATTCACTGCAAGTCTTAAGAGTTGCCTTCAGTTCAGTTCAGTTCAGTCGCTCAGTCGTGTTTGACTCTCCGCAAACCCATGAATCACAGCGCGCCAGGCCTCCCTGTCCATCACCAACTCCCGGGGTACACTCAAACTCATGTCCACAGAGTCGGTGATGCCATCCAGCCATCTCATTCTCTGTCGTCCCCTTCTCCTCCCGCCCCCAACCTTTCCCAGCATCAGAGTCTTTTCCAGTGAGTCAACTCGTCGCATGAGGTGGCCAAAGTATTGCAGTTTCAGTTTTAGCATCAGTCCTTCCAATGAACACCCAGAATTGATCTCCTTTAGAATGGACTGGTTGGATCTCCTTGCAGTATACGGGACTCTCAAGAGTCTTCTCCAACACCACAGTTCAAAAGCATCGATTCTTCGGTGATCAGCTTTCTTCACAGTCCAACTCTCACATCCATACATGACCACGGGAAAAACCATTGCCTTGACTAGACGGACCTTGGTTGGCAAAGTAATGTCTCTGCTTTTTAACATACTATCAAGGTTGGTCATAACTTTCCTTTCAAGGAACAAGCGTCTTTTAATTTCATGGCTGCAATCAGCATCTGCAGTGATTTTGGAGCCCCAAAAAATAAAGTCTGACACGGTTTCCACTGTTTTTCCATCTATTTCCCATGAAGTGATGGGACCAGATGCCATGATCTTGGTTTTCTGAATGTTGAGCTTCAAGCCAACCTTTTCACTCTCCTCTTTCACTTTCATCAAGAGGCTTTTGAGTTCCTCTTCACTTTCTGCCATAAGGGTAGTGTCATCTGCACATCTGAGGTTATTGATATTTCTCCCAGCAATCTTGATTCCAGCTTGTGCTTCTTCCAGCCCAGTGTTCCTCATGATGTACTCTGCATATAAGTTAAATAAGCAAGGTGACAATATACAACCTTGACGTACACCTTTTCCTATTTGGAACCAGTCTGTTATTCCATGTACAGTTCTGACTGTTGCTTCGTGACCTGCATACAGGTTTCTCAAGAGGCAGGTCAGGTAGTCTGGGATTCCCATCTCTTTCAGAATGCTCCACAGTTTATTGTGATCGACACAGTCAAAGGCTTTGACATAGTCAACGAAGCAGAAATAGATGTTTTTCTGGAACTCTCTTGCTTTCTCCAAGATCCGGCCTAGTCAATAATAATTAGTATATATACTCTTAAAAATGTCATGACCTTCCCATTTTATTTGACTTCTGGAGGAAGACCATTCTATGCATAGGAAAAGCCAATGTCGAGGTTGTGAGTCAGGAGGCCAATAGGAAATCAGAAAGAGTGCTGACAACAGCAGGGATGTTCTAATAGTTATCTTAAAGAACATGCTTTTCAGATGGGACAGAAGGAAATTGATTTAAAACTCATGATTTATGCCCATGGTAAGGCTTTTTGAATATCTCTAGAATAACACTGACTCTCTGGGCTGTGTTCTTGGCCATAATCCTTGGTGGGAGGCATGTTGTCACAGCAGTGACACCTCCTTCCCCTTAGATGTCTGGCTTTTTCCAAGGTTTCTGGACTTTACTAGACACATTCAAAACCCAACTAGCTGGCATCTCTTGTGTCCACTCTGTGTGGAGAGAGAAACAATGCAATAGATTCCTAGTGTACACAGACAGCACACCCCTGAGACTGAGTATGATGGACTACTCTCCTGTAGTTTGTGGATTTTGTTACATGACACAGTTGATTATGAGAATGGGAGATTATCTTGGGTGAATCTAATGTGCTTGGGTTCACCCTTTACCAGCAGCAGACAGTTTACTTGGGGTGCTTGCAGAAGACAAAGTGGTGCTTCTATGGTAGCCCGTGAAAGTGTCAGTCACTCAGTCATGTCCTACTCTATGCAACTCCACGAGGTTCCTCTGTCCTTGGAATCCTCCAGGTAAGAAGACTGGAGTGGGTTGCCATTTTCTCCTCCAGGGGATCTTCCCCAGCCAGGCATAACATATGCATCTCCTGCTGTTCCTGCATTGGCAGGTGGATTCTTTACTGCTGAGCCATGGGGGAAGCCCTTACATACAGGAGAACCCCCATAATACTATTAGCTGAATTATCTGCAGGAATTTTGCAGGCCAGAAGGGAGTGGCATCATATGTTAAAGTACTAAAAGGGGAAAACCTGCAACATTGGATTCTCTACCCCAACAAGATTATCACTCAGAAGAGAAGGAGAGAAAAGAATTTCTCTGACAGGCAAAAACTAAAACTTCATCAACATTAAAACTACTCTAAAAGAAATGTTAAAGGATCTTTGCTAAGTGAAAAAAAAACATGCTACAATAAGAAGTAAGAGTCTATATGAAAGGAAAGACACACTAGAAACAGCAAATCATAGTAAAGCTTGTGGATAAACCATTAAAATAAACTCGTACAAAAATTAAAAGAAAATTATAATATCAATTACAACTACAACAAAACAAAGAAGAAATGTGAAGATGTAAAATATGACAACAAAAAACATGGGGAAATGGAATTAAAAAAACTAGGTCTTTTAAGAATGTGTTTGTAATTAAATGACTATAAGTTTTAAAAGAGCAGATATAAATCATACTTTATAAATATCTATAAGACATTCCACCCCAAAATAGCAGAATATATGGCCTTTTCAAGTGCAAATGGAGCTTTCTCCATAATGGATTACATGCATAGTCACAAAACAATTCATAACAAGTTTAAAATGATAGAAACTATACTGAGCATTTTTTCAACAACATGCTGAAAACTGGACATCAGTAACAGGAAGCAAAATGGGAAAAACAAATACATGGAGACTAAGATGATTGTCGGAGAAGGCAATGGCAAGCCACTCCAGTACTCTTGCCTAGAAAATCCCATGGATGGAGGAGCCTGGTAGGCTGCAGTCCGTGGGGTCGCTAAGGGTCGGACACGACTGAGCGACTTCACTTTCACTTTTCACTTTCACACATTGGAGAAGGAAATGGCAACCCACTCCAGTGTTCTTGCCTGGAGAGTCCCAGGGATGGGGGAGCCTGGTGGGCTTCCGTCTATGGGGTCACACAGAGTCGGACACGACTGAAGTGACTTAGCAGCAGCAAGATGATTGTGGCTCAGATCATGCCTTCCTTATTGCCAAATTCAGGCTTAAATTGAAAAAAAGGAGGGAAAATCACGAGGTCATTCAGGTATGATCTAAATCGAATCTCTTATGATTATACAGTGGAAGCGACAAATAGATTCACGGGATTAAATCTGATAGAGTGCCTGAAGAGCTTTGGATAAAAATTCACGACATTATACAGGAGGCAGTGATCAAGATCATCTCCACGAAAAAGAAACCTAAAAAGGCAAAATGGCTGTCTGAGGAGGCCTTATAAATTGCTGTGAAAAGAAGAGAAGCAATCAGTTCAGATCAGTCACTCAGTCGTGTCCAACTCTTTGTGACCCCATGAATCACAGCACGCCAGGCCTCCCTGTCCATCACCAACTCCCGGAGTTCACCCAAACTCATGTCTATCGAGTCGGTGATGCCATCCAGCCATCTCATTCTCTGTCATCCCTGTCTCCTCCCACCCCCAATCCCTCCCAGCATCAGACCCTTTGCCAGTGAGTCAACTCGTCTCATGAGGTGGCCAAAGTATTGGAGTTTCAGCTTTAGCATCAGCAATAAACAGGGGAAAAAAGGAAAGATATACCCATTGGAATGCAGTATTCCAAACAATAGCAAGAAGAGATAAGGAAACCTTCCTCAGTGATCAGTGCAAAGAAATAGAGAAAAACAATAGAAAGGGAAAGACTAGAGATCTCTTCAAGAAAACTGAGATACCAAGGCAACATTTCATGCAAAGATGGGAACAATAAAGAACAGAAATAGTATGGACCTAATAGAGGCAGAAAATTTTAAGAAGAGGTGGCAAGAATATACAGAAACTGTACAAAAAAGATCTTCATGACCCAGATAACCAAGAAGGTGTGGTCACTCACCTAGAGCCAGACATTCTGGAATGTGAAGTTAAGTGGGCCTTAGGAAGCATCACTACGAACAAAGCTAGTGGAGGTGATGGAATTCGAGTTGAGCTATTTCAAATCCTAAAAGATGATGGTGTGAAAGTGCTGCACTCAATATGCCAGCAAATTTGGAAAACTCAGCAGTGGCCACAGGACTGGAAAAGGTCAGTTTTCATTCCAATCCCCCAAAAAAGGCAATGCCAAACAATGCTCAAACTACTGCACAATTGCACTCTTCTCACACGATAGTAAAGTAATGCTCAAAATTCTCCAAGTTAGGCTTAAACAGTACATGAACCAAGAACTTCCAGATGTTCAAGCCAGGTTTAGAAAAGTAAGGGGAATCAGAGATCAAATTGCCAACATCCATTGGATCACAGAGAAAGCAAGAGAATTTCAGAAAAACAACTACTACTGCTTCATTGACTATGCTAAAGACTTTGACTGTGTGGATCACAACCCACTGTGGAAAATTCTTAAAGAGATGGGAATATCAGATCATCTTACCTGCCTCCTGAGAAACCTGTAGGCAAGTGAAGAAGCAACAGTTAGAACTGGACATGGAATAATGGACTGGTTCCAAATTTGGAAAGTAGTGTGTCATGGCTATACATTGTCACCCCACTTATTTAACTTATATGTAAATTACATCACACAAACTTCCAGGCTAGATGAAGCACAAGCTGGAATCAAGATTCCTGGGGGAAATATCAATAAGCTCAATTATGCAGATGACACCACCCTTATGTCAGAAAGCAAAGAAGAACTAAAGAGTCTCTTGATGAAAGTTACAGAGGAGAATGAAAAAAGTTGGCTTAAAACTCAACATTCAAAAAGCAAGATCATGGCATCCAGTCCCATCACTTCATGCGAAATAGTTGGGGAAACAATGGAAACAGGGACAAACTTTATTTTCTTAGGCTCCAAAATCATGGCAGATGGTGGCTGCAGCCATGAAGCTAAAAGACACTTTGTTCCTTGGGAGAAAAGCTATGACCAAACTAGACAGCATATTACAAGGCAGAGATATTACTTTACCAACAATGGTCCATATAGCCAAAGCTATAGTTTTTTCAGTAGTTAGGTATGGACGTGAGAGTTGGACCATAAGGTACGATGAGCACCAAAGAATTGATATTTTTGAACTGTGGTGTTGGAGAAGACTCTTGAGAATCCCTTGGGCTGCAAGGAAATCAAACCAGTCAATCTTATAGGAAAGCAACCCTGAATACTCATTGGAAGGACTGATGATGAAGCTGAAGCTCCAAAACTTTGGGCACCTGATGAAAAAGAGCTGACTCATTAGAAAAGAGAATGATGCTGGGAAAGATTGAATACAGGAGGATAAGTGGATGATAGAGGACAAGATGGTTGGATGGCATCACTGACTCAGTGAACAGGAGTTTGTGCAAGCTCTGGGAGATGGTGAGGGACAGGGAAGCCAGGCATGCTGCAGTTCATGGAGTCGCAAAGAGTTGGACATAACTGAGCGGCTATACAACAATGGAGATTAAATGATATGAGAATAAAAAACAAGCAAACAAATAGAAATACAGAGAAATAGAGAAATACAGAGGGTCAATGAAGAAAGCAAAGAGTATATCAGAAAACCACCTTGTGACAAGTGAAAGTAAAAAACACCCCCAAATCTGTGGAATACAGCAAAGGCAGTTCTAAGAGGGAAATTTATGACAATACGGATCTACCTACAGAAAGAAGAAAAATCTCAAACATCCTTTCTTACCATCTATATGAATTCTAAAGAAGAATAAACAAATCCAAAATCACCATGAGGAAGGAAAAATAAAATCACAGAGGAAATATAGACAAAGCAAGAGAGTTCCAGAAAAACATCTATTTCTGCTTCATCGACTATGCCAAAGCCTTTGACTGTGTGGATCACAATAAGCTGTGGAACATTCTGAAAGAGATGGGAATACCAGACCACCTAACCTGCCTCTTGAGAAACCTGTATGCAGGTCAGGAAGCTACAGTCAGAACTGGACATGGGACAACAGACGGGTTCCAAATAGGAAAAGGAGTACGTCAAGGCTGTATATTGCTACTCTGCTTATGTAACTTATATGCAGAGTACATCATGAGGAACGCTGAACTGGAAGAAGCACAGGCTGGAATCAAGATTGCTGGGAGAAATATCAATAACCTCAGATATGCAGATGACACTACCCTTATAGCAGAAAGTGAAGAGGAACTCAAAAGCCTCTTGATGAAAGTGAAAGAGGAGAGTGAAAAGGTTGGCTTGAAGGTCAACATTCAGAAAGCTAAGATCATGGCATCTGGTCCCATCACTTCATGGGAAATAGATGGGAAAACAGTGGAAATAGTGTCAGACCTTATTTTTTGGGGCTCCAGAATCACTGTGGATGCTGATTGCAGCCATGAAATTAAAAGACACTTACTCCTTGGAAGGAAAGTTATGACCAACCTAGACAGTATATTAAAAAGCAGAGACATTACTTTGCCTTGCCAACCAAGGTCCGTCTAGTCAAGGCTATGGTTTTTCCCGTGGTCACGTATGGATGTGAGAGTTGGACTGTGAAGAAGGCTGATCACCGAAGAATTGATGCTTTTGAACTGTGGTCTGGAGAAGACTCTTGAGAGTCCCTTGGACTGCAAGGAGATCCAACCAGTCCACTCTAAAGGAGATCAGTCCTGGGTGTTCATTGAAAGGACTGATGCTGAGGCTGAAACTCCAATACTTTGGCCACCTCATGCAACGAGTTGACTCACTGGAAAAGACTCTGATGCTGGGAGGGATTGGGGGCGGGAGGAGAAGGGGATGACAGAGAATGAGATGGCTGGATGGCATCACCGACTCGATGGACATGAGTTTGGGTGAACTCTGGGAGTTGGTGATGGACAGGGAGACCTGGCGTGCTGTTATTAATGGGGTCACAAAGAGTCAGACAGGACTGAGCGACTGAACTGAACTGAACTGAATGTAAAAGATGTATGAAACCAAGAGTTGGTTTTGAAAATGATAAAAAATACTTAAGTCTTCATCCAGACGCACCAAGAAAAGAGTTGTTGTTCAGTGACTCAGTCGTTTCCGACTGTTTTTGACCCCATGGACTGCAGCCTGTCAGGCTTCCCTGTCCTTCACTATCTCCTGAAGCTTGCACAAGCTCATGTCCATGGAGTTGGTGATGCCATCCAACCACTTCACCCTCTGTCATCCCATTCTCCTTCTGCTTTTAATCTTTCCCAGAATCTGGGTCTTTTCTAATGAGTCAGCTTTTTGTTTCAAGTGGCCAAAGTACTGAAGCTTCTACTTCAGCATCAGTCCTTCCAATGAATATTCAGGGTTGATTTCCTTTAGGATTGATAGGTTTGATCCCCTTGCAGCCCAAGGGACTCTCAAGAGTCTTCTCCAGCCCCACCGTTCAAAAGTATCAATTCTTCAGTGCTCAGCCTTCTTTATGGTCCAACTCTCAAGTCCATATATGACTACTGGAAAAACCATAACTTTAACTCTACAGACCTTTGTCAGCAAAGTAATATCTCTGCTTTTATAATATGCTGTCTACGTTTGTCATTGCTTTTCTTCCAAGGAGCAAGCGTCTTTTAATTTCATGGCAGCAGTCACCATCTGTAAAAAAAAGAAAATGAGGACCCAAATAAATAAAATAATAATTGAAATAGGAGAAATAACAACCCATACCACAGATACACAATAATTCCCAAGAGAATACTATGCACAGTCATATACCAAGAAATGGGACAATCTAGAAAAAAATGGATAAATATCTGGAAACGTACAATCTCCCAATACTAGGTCAGTAAGTAATAAAAATTATGAACAGGTTGACCGATAGTAATGAAATTGAATTTGTAATCAAAATACTCCCTGCAACAAAAGTCCAGGACTAGATGGCTTCACAGGGACATTCTGAGCTAATACCTATCCATTTTCAATTATTTCAGAAATTGAAGGTAAAGGAACATCCCTTAACATATTCTATGAGGCCACCATTACACTGAGATGAAAACCAAGGACTCTGGAGAAAGAAAATTATAGGCCAATATCTGATAAATATAGATGTAAAAATCATCAACAAAATGTAGGAAATCAAATTCAACAACATACATAAATCAGTATAAACCATGATCAGGTGGGTTTTATTCCAAGGAAACAAGGATGTTTCAGCATCCACAAACCAAACAATGTGAACTGCCATGTTAAAAAAATAAAGGATGAAAACCACAGGATCATATCAACAGATGCAGAAAAAAACAGCTGTCAAGAATTAGCATCCATTTATAATAAAAAATCTTAATAAAAGGGGCATTAAAGGAAATACCCTAACATAATAAAGGTCAATTGAGAGTTGGACTGTGAAGAAAGCTGATCACCGAAGAATTGATGCTTTTGAACTGTGGTGTTGGAGAAGACTCTTGAGAGTCCCTTGGACTGCAAGGAGATCCAAGCAGTCCATCATAAAGGAGATCAGTCCCGGGTGTTTATTGGAAGAGGTTGCAAAGAGTCAGACACGACTGAGCGACTGAACTGAACTGAACTGAACTGATGACACAGAAATAGCTACCATCATACTCAATGGGGAAAAGCTTCTTCTTTAAAATCATAAACAAAACAGGATGCACCCCTTTACTGCTTCTATTTAACATAACAATGAGGTCGTAGTCATAGAGGTCAGACAAGAAAAATAAATAATGACATTCAACTTGCAAGGGAAGGGGTAAAGTTGTCCTGTTGGCAGATAACATGAAAATAGATATTCTGCTGATTGCTATTTAGTTTCTACGTCATGTCTGACTCATTGCAACCCCATGAACTGTAGCCTGCCATTCTTCTCTATCCATGGGATTCTCTCGGCAAGAATACTGAAGTGGGTTGCCATTTCCTTTTCCAGGGGATCTTCCGGACCTAGGGATTAAACCCATGTCTCCTGCTTGGCAGGTGGATTCTCTACCACTGAGCCACCTGATTACATTCTTTGCAGCCAAAGTTGGAGAAACTCTATACAGTCAGCAAAAATAAGACCTGGAGCTGACTGTGGCTCAGATTAACAGCTCCCTACAGCAAAATTCAGGCTTAAACTAAAGAAAGTGGGGAAAACCACTAGACCAGTTAAGTAAGACCTAAATCAATGGATATTAAAGGGATTAGGTCTGGTAAACAAAGCACCCGAAGAATTATGGACAGAAGTTCATAATATTGTGCAGGAACCACTGACTAAATCCATCCAAAGAAAAAGAAATGCAAGAATACAAAGTGGTTATCTGAAGAGTCTTTACAAACCACTGAGGAAAGAAGAGATGCAAAAAGCAAGGGAGAAAGGGAAAAGTACACCCAACTAAATGCAGAGTTCCAGAGGATAGCTAAGAGAGAAAAGAAGTTCTTCTCCAATGAACAGTGCATAGAAATAGAGAAAAACAACAGAAGGGGAAAGAATAGAGATCTCTTCAAGAAAATTCTAGATATCAAAGGAACATTTCACGCAAAGACAGGCACAATAAAGGACAAAAATGGTAAAGACCTAATAGAAGCAGAAGAGATCAAGAAGAGATGGCAAGAATACACATAAGAACTGTGCAAAAAAAAAAATCTTAATGACCCACATAACCACAATGGTGTGGTCATTCAGCCAGAGCAAGACGTTCTTTAGTATGAAGTCAAGTGGGCCTTAGGGAAGCACTGCTGTCAGCAAAGCTAGTGGAGACAATGGAATTCCAGCAGAGCTATTTGGAATCCTAAAAGGTGATCTTATTAAAGTGCTGCACTCAATATGTTAGCAAGTTTGGAAAACTCAAAAGTGGCCATAGGACTGGAAAAGGTCAATCTTCATCTCAGTTCCCAAGAAAGGCAGTACTAAAGGAAGTTCAAACTATTGGACAATTGCACTCATTTCCTATGCTAGTAAGGTTATGCTCAAAATCCTTCAAGCTAGGCTTCAGCAGTACTAGAATGGAGAACTTTCAGATGTACAAGCTGGGTTTAGAAAAGGAAGAGGAAATAGGGATCAAATTGCCAACAGTCAGTGGATCATAAAGAAAGCAAGGGAATTTGAGAAAAACATCTACCTCTGTTTCATTGACTATGCTAATGCCTTTTTGTGGATCACAACAAACTGGAAAACTCTTACAGAGATGGAATTCCAGACCATCTTAAATTGCCTCATGAGAAACCTGTATGCAGGTCAACAGGCAACAGTTAGAACCTTATATGAAACAACTGACTGGTATAAAATTGAGAAAGGAGTACGACAAGGTTGTTCGTCATCACCCTGTTTATTTAACTTACATGCAGAGCACATCATGCAAAATGCTGGGCTGGATGAGTTACAAGCTGGACTCCTAATTGCCAGGAGAAATATCAACAAGCTCAGTATGCAGATGATACCACTGTAATGGCAGAAAGTGAAAAGGACCTCAAGAGCCTCTTGATGAAGGTGAAAGAGGAGAGTGAAAAATTTGGCTTAAACCTCAATATTAAAAACAAACAAACAAAAACAAATACAAACAAAAAAAATGAAGATCACAGCATCCGGTGCCATCACTTTATTGCAAATATAAGGGGAAAATATGGAAGCAGTGTCAGATTTCCTCTTCTTGGGCTCGAAAATCACTGCAAATGATGGCTGCAGCCATGGAATTAGATGATCTTTTGGGAGGAAAGCTATGACAAACCAAAACACTGTATTAAAAAGCAAAGATATCACTTTGCAACAAAAATCTGTATAGTCAAGGCTCTGGTTTTTCCAGTAGTCATGTACGGATCTGAGAATTGCACCATAAAGAAGGCAGTGCATGCTAAGTCACTTCAGTCATGTCCTACTCTTTGCAACCATATGGACTGTAGCCCTCCAGGCTCCTCTGTCCATGGGATTTTCTAGGCCAGAATACTAGAGTGGGTTGCTATTCCCTTCTCCAGGAGATCTTCCTGACCCAGGAACCGAACCCTAGTCTCTTATGTCTCTTGCATTGGCAGGCATGTTCTTTTCCACAAGCACCACCTGGGAGGCTGGTAAAGAAGGCAGAGTGCTGAAGAATTGATGCTTTTAAACTGTGGTCCTGGAGAAGGCTCTTGAGAGTCCAGTGGACAGCAAGGGGATCAAACCAGTCAATCCTAAAGAAAATCAACTCTGAATACTCCTTAGAAGGACTGATGCTGAAGCTGAAGCTCCAATAATTTGGCCACCTGATGGGAAGAACTGACTCATTGGAAAAGACCCTAAAGCTGAGCAAGATTGAAGCAGAAGAGGATGAGATGTTTGATGGCATAACTGATTCAATGGACATGAACTTGGGGAAACTCTAGAAGAGGGTGAGGGACAGGGAGGCCTGGTGTGCTGCAGTTCATGGGGTCACAAAGAGTTGGACATGACTTGGCAACTGAACAACAACAACAACAACAAACAAATGACCAATTAATGCCCTAAATATATTAGCAGCTTATGTGTCTCAATGTTAGAAAAACTACCTGATTAAAAAATGAGCCAAAGATTCAAACAGACATTTTTCCAAAGATATATAAACAATATAAAAAATGTTTTGGGAGGTGGGTCATGGAGGATCCTGCTGTGATTTATGTCAGAGAGTGTTTTGCCTACGTTTTCCTCCAGAAGTTCTATAGTTTCTGGTCTTATGCTCAGATCTTTAATCCATTTTGAGTTTATGCTTGTGCATGGTGTTAGAAAATGTTCTAGTTTCATTCTTTCACAAGTGGTTGACCTGTTTTCCCAGCACCATTTCTTAAAGAGATTGTCTTTTCTCCATTGTATATTCTTGCCTCCTTTGTCAAAGATAAGGTGTCCATAGGTGTGTGGATTTATCTCTGGGCTTTCTATTTTGTTCCATTGATCTATATTTCTGTCTTTGTGCCAGTACCATACTGTCTTGATGACTGTGGCTTTGTAGTAGGGTTTGAAGTCTGGCAGGTTGATTCCCCCAGTTCCATTCTTCTTTCTTAAGATTGCTTTGGCTATTTGAAGTTTTTTGTATTTCCATACACATTGTGAAACTATTTGTTCTAGTTCTGTGAAAAACACCGTTGGTAGCTTGATCGGGATTGCATTGACTCTACAGATTACTTTGGGAAGTATACTCATTTTCACTGCATTGATTCTTCCGATCCATGAACACGGTATATTTCTCCATCTATTTGTGTGTGTCCTCTTTGATTTCTTTCACCAGTGTTTTATAGTTTTCTATATATAGGTCTTTTGTTTCTTTAGGTAGATATGTTACTAAGTATTTTATTCTTTTCGTTGCAATGGTGAATGGAATTGTTTCCTTAATTTCTCTTTCTGTTTTCTCATTGTGAGTGTAGAGGAATGAAACCAACTTCTGTGTGTTGATTTTATATTCTGCAACTTTACTATATTCACTGATTAGCTCTAGTAATTTTCTGGTGGAGACTTTAGGGTTTTCTGTGTAGAGGATCATGTTATCTGCAAACAGTGAGAGTTTTACTTCTTCTTTTCCAACCTGGATTCCTTTTCTTTTTCTGCTCTTATTGCTGTGGCCAAAACTTTCAAAACTATGGTGAATAGTAGTGGTGAGAGTGGGCACCCTTGTCTTGTTCCTGACTTTAGGTGAAATGCTCTCAATTTTTAACCATTGAGGATAATGTTTGCTGTGGGTTTGTCATATATAGCTTTTATTATGTTGAGGTATGTTCCTTCTATTCCTGCTTTCTGGAGGGTTTTTATCATAAATGGATGTTGAATTTTGTCAAAGGCTTTCTCTGCATCTATTGAGATAATAAAAAAGAAACAAATGGGACCAAATTAAAATTAAAAGCTTCTGCACAACAAAGGAAACTATAAGCAAGGTGAAAAGACAGCCTTCAGAATGGGAGAAAATAATAGCAAATGACACAATGGACAGAGAATTAATCTCAAAAATATACAAGCATCTCCTACTGCTCAATTCCAGAAAAATAAACGACCCAATCAAAAGGTGGGCCAAAGAACTAAACAGACATTTCTCCAAAGAAGACATATGGATGGCTAACAAACACATGAAAAGATGCTCAACATCACTCATTATCAGAGAAACGCAAATCAAAACCACAATGAGGTACCATCTCACGCCAGTCAGAATGGCTGCTATCCAAAAGTCTACAAACAATAAAGGCTAGAGAGGGTGTGGAGAAAAGGGAACCCTCTTACACTCCTGGTGGGAATGCAAACTAGTACAGCCACTATGGAGAACAGTGTGGAGATTCCTTAAAAAACTGGAAATAGAACTGCCACATGACCCAGCAATCCCACTCCTGGGCATACACACTGAGGAAACCAGAATTGAAAGAGACACATGTACTCCAATGTTCATCGCAGCACTGTTTATAATAGTGAGGATATGGAAGCAACCTGGATGTCCATCTGCAGACAAATGGATAAGAAAGCTGTGGTACATATACACAATGGAATATTACTCAGCCATTAAAAAGAATACATTTGAATCAATTATAAAGAGGTGGATGAAACTGGAGCCTATTATACAGAGTGAAGTAAGCCAGAAAGAAAAACACCAATATAGTATACTAACACATATATATGGAATTTAGAAAGATGGTAACAATAACCCTGTATACGAGACAGCAAAAGAGACACAGATGTATAGAGCAGTCTTTTTGACTCTGTGGGAGAGGGCGAGGGTGGGATGATTTGGGAGAATGACATTGAAACATGTAAATTATCATATGTGAAATGAATCACCAGTCCAGGTTCGATGCATGATACAGGATGCTTGGGACTGGTGTACTGGGATGACCCAGAGGGATGGGATGGGGAAGGAGATGGGAGGGGGGTTCAGAATGGGGAACACATGTACACCCATGGCAGATTCAAGTCAATGTATGGCAAAACCAATACAGTATTGTAAAGTAAATAAATAAAACTGAAATTGGAAAAAAGAAAAAAGAATATAAATATCCAACATGCACATGAAAAGAGGTTTAACATTGCTAATAATCAGAGAAATTAAAATCTAAACTACAATGAGGCATCACCTCACTTATCAGAATGTCTATCAAAGGACTTCCCAGGTGTCTCAGTGCTAAAGAATCTGCCTGCCAATGCAGAAGACATGAGTGTGAACTCTGATCCAGGAAGATACCAACTGCCTTGGAACAACTAAGCCCATGCACACAACTGTTGAGCCTGTGCCCAGGAGTTGGGGAGCCACAGCTACTGAGCTCACATGCAGCAACTCCTGAACCCTGTGCAACGTAGAGCCTGAGCTCTGCAACGAAAGAAGCCACCGATGAGAAGTCTGCTCACTGCAGCTAGAGAGGAGCCCTGGCTTTCCTCGACTAGGGAGAAGCCCACAAGGCAACGGAGACTTAGCCCAGCTGAAATAAATGCTAAAATTTTATATAGATAAGTATATATATTAAATATATATTCATTATATATATTTACATATATAAAGAATATCTATGATCAAAAAGCCTACAAATAAATGTTGCTGAGGGTGTGGAGAAAAGGGATTCCTCTGATACTATTGGTGGGAATGTAAATTGGTGCAGCCACTGTGGAGAACAGTATGGAGGTCTCCGAAGAAACTAAAATTACAACTACCATACGATCCAGTTATCTCACTTGTGGATTTATACCCAAAGAAAAATATTAACTCTATTTCAAAAGGTTACATGCACCCCAACATTCATTGAAGTATTATTTACAGTAGCCGAGACATGGAACCAACCTAAGTATCCATCAACAGATAAATGGATAAAGAAGATGTGTTATATATATATATGTATATACATATAGTACATATACATATGTAAATGTGTATATATACAAATTATATTATATATATATATATATATATACAATGGAATATTAGCCATAAAAACAAATGAAATTTTTTCCATTTGAAACATCAAGGATGGACTTTGAGGGTATTAAGCTTAGTGAAATAAATCAGACAGAGAAAAACAAATGCATGCTGTAACTTACTTGTGGAATCTAAAAAAATTAAACACTTAAATATGTATAACAAAAGAGAAACAGTCACAGATATAGAGCTCATACTAGTGATTACCAGTGGGGAGAGGGAAGTTAGGAGGGAAAAGAGAAGGGTAGGAGATTAGGAGGTACAAACTATTATGTATAAAATCTGTGAGATACAATGATATCTCGTACACTCAGGGAATATAGCCAGTATTATATAATAACCTTAATGGTTATATAATAACCTTAATATAAAGTTTATATAATAACCTTAACCTTATTATATAATAACCTTTTTGTAATCACAAAAAATATTGAATCACTATGCTGTATACCTAAAACTAATATAATATTGTAAATAAATTCTATTTCAATAAAATAATTTCAAAAGAAAAAATACATATTTCTATTGTTTTTAAACCTTTGCATGCAAGTAATACACAGATGCAACAATAGAAAACTAACACTCATAGTAAACAATACAAAAGTATATATATTTAAAAGTAAGTTTGAAAGTCTTCTTTTACCATCACCTCAACTCCTAGTTTCTTCCATGGAAGTAAACACTGTTACTGGATTGAAGTTGATTTGTTTTATAAATTTATATGCACACTTATATACACATATACATTTAAAAAGGGACCGAACTAAAAGTTATCCTTTGATTTCACTTTCACCTAAGTGTTATAGAGATCTCTCTAGATCACAATACAAAGAGGTACCTCATTCATCTTAAGTGCAGCGTAGTGTTACATGGAAAGGGAATATGCTGTAACTTACTGGACCAAACCTCCCACCTACACTCACCTCCTCAACCACCCCTTCACTGATGGACTTCCACTCTGTACAGAGTTTATTTATCATAAATATTTGGCAGTGAGTATCATTAAAAGGAATTTAGGACATATGTAATAGTATTTCTTTGGATACAATTGGAGAAGTACAACTGGATAAAATCATATGCCCATTTAAAACTGTAAAAGGTAACTGCCCAATTGCCTTACAAAATAATTCACTTATTGACATGTCCAGTAACAGCCAACACTGTTGATACAGCAATCAATATTCACCAACCTTGAAGTTAACAATCTTTTAATTTTGCTAATCTGGTAGATAAAAATACGTTATTTTTATTTCTCTTGAAGTAAGGTATTTAAATTTTTTTAAAAAATGCCTGTTAGTCCTTTAGGTTTCTTTTGGATTTGCCTTCTAGCTTTTGGTGGCGTGCGATACATCAACCTGTGTAATTTTCATGAGATCGAATCTTCCACTCTTTTAACACATGGCTTCTATCTTATGCTCCTCTAGTCCTGAAATGTCATTCACTCTGGCCATAATAAGAGAGTAAAGTGAAAGAGAAGATTACTAGACATAATAATTTGCTTCACCCTCACAGAAAGCTAGTGGTTTTATAAAGTGGGGGCCTGTGGTGGTTTTTTTGTTTTTTTATCATTTCTAAAAATTATCTGATTGAAAATTTTCAAATTATTTTTAAATCACATAAAATAAAATTTACCATCTAACCATTTTAAGGGTATTGTTCAATAATATTAAATATATATACACATATATATTTGTTGTTGTTTAGTCACTAAGTAGTGTCCAACTCTGCTATGTATTAGTTATACAATTAGGAGCTTTGAAGGCTATAGTCCATGGGGTCACAAAGAGTCGAACATAACTAACACACACACATATATAGAATAAACGTCCAGAACTTTTTAATCTTGTATAACTAAAACTCTATATCCATTCAATAATACTCCCCATTCCCACCTCCCTGAAGCTCCTAGCATCTATCATTCTACTTTCTATTTCACATTTTACTTTCTGAATGTGACAATTGTAGATTCTGCATAGAAGTCCAACCATACAGAATATTTTTTTTGTGACTTATTTCACTCGGCATTATTTTCCCAAGGTTCACCCATTCTGTAGCATGTGCCAGATAAATAATATTTCATTGCATATATATATGCACTGCATTTTGTTCATCCATCCATCCTTTAATGGGTTATGTTGTTTACTTCTATCTTTTGGGTATTTTGAATAGTGTTTCTATAATATGAGCATTTAGATGATGCTTTCAACTGATGAATTTGTGGCATTTTATTACACAGCAGTAGAAAACTAATAAAGTTGGTGTTACTTTATTTAATGGTTTCAGCATTAATATAATAATTGCATGTATTAATCAAGATGTAAAACAAAGTGTGGGAAGTAACCAAGGCATATGGTAAAATATGACCTGATATCTAAAGATTAAAGCTACAAGCTAGTCAAGAATAATACATGAGATACTTTTCAACAGTGCTTGCAAATATATCCCACAAACAAATTTTACTATGAAAAAATAAGCACACATCCTCTCAAACAACTTAAATGACTGTGGACATACAATTATATTTTTGAATGGCACCTAACTGAAAACAAAACTCTACATCTATACAGCTACTCACTACTCAGAGCAAGAGAAAGGTATCTGAAGCCGACCAACCCAAATGGTTCATAGAGTATATGCCTCTATTGCTTTAAATTATGTAGTGTTCTAATTTCCACTGGAATGGCAGTTCTTATATTTTTCTCTGAATTATTAAATTAAAGAAGATAATTAAACTTTTAGTGTCAGTCTTCTATCTAGAGAATTCTGAAACAGGCATGACACATATGGCCCAATTTTGTAATACTTTAACTTTAAATAAAATGTTAAAATATTCCTAACTCAATGAACATTAGAATTATAATTTTATCAGAGGATCAAATTTTATCAGGTCTTCTCAGGTGGCACTACTGGTAAAGAACCTGCCTGCCAATGCAGGAGATGTAAGAGACGTGAGTTCAACCCGTCATTCAGGAATATCCCCTCAGAGGAGGAAATGGCAAACCCCTCCAGTGTTCTTGCCTGGAAAATGTCATGGACAGAGAAGCTTGATGAGCTACAGTCCATAGGGTTGTAAATAGTCGGACATGACTGAAGTGACTTAATCCACATCAGAAAGTAATAGAGAGGAATTTTTAGTTTTTGATCATTTTCAGTTCAGTTCAGTTCAGTCGTTCAGTCGTGTCCGACTCTTTGCGACCCCATGAATCACAGCACGCCAGGCCTCCCTGTCCCTCACCAACTCCCGGACTTCACTCAAACTCATGTCCATCGAGTCGATGATGCCATCCAGCCATCTCATTCTCTGTCGTCCCCTTCTCCTCCTGCCCCCAATCCCTCCCAGCATCAGGGTCTTTTCCAGTGAGTCAACTCGTCACATGAGGTGGCCAAAGTATTGGAGTTTCAGCTTTAGCATCAGTCCTTCCATGATGCCAAAGTAGTCCTTAACATTTGGGATGCATAAGCATCCCTTCTTGAATTCACCCACATTTGCCCTTTGCTTATCCCTCTGCTGCAGGCAGCCTAAGGTGTGTGTGCTCTAGCATCCATTTAAATTTTCCTTTATGACCTCTCTCTTCTTTTCTCTACCTCATCTCATTAAAGAAACACTGAGGCAGAGGCAAGTAAAAGTGTTTAAACACTCTAAGAATGGCAAGACTTTCTTTCCACTTAAATTTCCATAACTTCCTCATGACCCTGTCTACCATCCAATGAAATACTCTACGTTAATATTTAATTGCTAGTCTCACCATATCCTCAAGGCTTTGTTTATATCTTTGCTTTTATGTGGCACATTAAGTGCTTTACAGCCTCTACTAATTTTTCCAGCAGAAACTTTGTCCCTTTATCAAAGAATAGATGACAAAACAATATTTCTGTTTCTGACCTGATAGTCATAGCTTCCCTCTCCTCTGGGATGCCATAGCAACCAATACTCTAAAAAGTCCCATCCTTTATTCTACAGACATAGCGAGGATCTTGCATAGATATAGATTAAGGAAATTAACATAAGTAGAGGAAAAATTGGAATAGTGTAACGGACTGTTAGGAGAAAGTATTTTTGAATTTCACACACTTGCTTTTGTGAATTTTGTCTTTTCACAAGCTGACAAGGAATATAAAAGTATGTTTTGAAATAAATGATCAACATATTTGGCAACTATAAAGGCATGAGCTATAGACATATTTGCCTTTTCATACTGTTCATGGTGTTCTCAAGGCAAGAATACTGAAGTGGTTTGCCATTCCCTTCTCCAGTGGACCACGTTTTGTTAAAACTCTCCACCATTACCCATCCATTTTGGGTGGTCTTACATGGCACAGCTCATAGTTTCATTGAGTTAGACAAGGCTGTGGTCCACCTGATCTGTTTGGTAAATTTTCTGTGATTGTGGTTTTCACTCCATCTGCACTCTTCTGAATAAGGTTAAGAGGCTTATGGAAGCTGCCTGATGGGAATGACTGACTGTGGGGAAAGTAGATCTTGTTCTGATGGGCAGGGCCAGGTTCAGTAAAGCTTTAATCCAATTTTCTGTTGATGGGCGGAGCTGTGTTCACTCCCTGTTATTTAGCCTGAGGTCAAACCCATGTCTCCACCAGTGACTCCTAGACAGTTCAGTTCAGTTCAGTCGTTCAGTCATGTCCGACTCTTTGTGACCCCATGAACCACAGCACGCCAGGCCTCCCTGTCCAACACCAACTCCCGGAGTTCACTCAAACTCATGTCCATTGAGTCAGTGATGCCATCCAGCCATCTCATTCTCTGTCGGCCCCGACTCCTCCCACCCCCAATCCTTACGAGCATCAGACTCTTTTCCAGTGAGTCAACTCTTCTCAAGAGGTGGCCAAAGTATTGGAGTTTCAGCTTTAGCATCAGTCCTTCCAATGAACACCCAGGATTGATCTCCTTTAGAATGGACTGGTTGGATCTCCTTGCAGTCCAAGGGATTCTCAAGAGTCTTCTCCAGACCACAGTTCAAAAGCATCAATTCTTCGGCGATCAGCTTTTTTCACAGTCCAACTTCACATCCATACATGACCACGGGAAAAACCATAGCCTTGACTAGACGGACCTTTGTTGACAAAATAATGTCTCTGCTTTTTAATATGCTATCTAGGTTGGTCATAACTTTCCTTTCAAGGAGTAAGTGTCTTTTAATTTCCTGGCTGCTATCAGCATCTGTAGTGATTTTAGAGCCCCCCCCCCCCCAAAAAAAAAGTCTGACACTGTTTCCACTGTTTTTCCATCTATTTCCCATGAAGTGATGGGACCAGATGCCATGATCTTAGTTTTCTGAATGTTGAGCTTCAAGCCAAACTTTTCACTCTCCTCTTTTACTTTCATCAAGAGGCCTTTGAGTTCCTCTTCACTTTCTGCCATAAGAGTAGTGTCATCTGCATATTTGAGGTTATTGATATTTCTCCCAGCAATCTTGATTCCAGCTTGTGCTTCTTCCAGCCCAGCATTCCTCATGATGTACTCTGCATATAAGTTAAATAAGCAGGGTGACAATATACAACCTTGACGTACTCCTTTTCCTATTTGGAACCAGTCTGTTGTTCCATCACCAGATGGTCAACACCGAAATCAGACTGATTATATTCTTTGCAGCCAAAAATGGAGAAGCTCTATACAGTTAGCAAAAACAAGACCAGGAGCTGACTTGGCTCAAATCATGAACTCCTTATTGCCAAATTCAGACTTAAATCAATGAAAGTAGGGAAAACCACTAGACCATTCAGATATGAACGAAATTAAATCCCTTATGATTATACAGTGGAAGTAAGAAATAGATTTTAGGGACTAGACCTGATAGATAGAGTGCCTGGTGAACTCTGGACGGAGGTTCATGACATTGTACAGGAGACAGGTACCAAGACCATCCCCATGGAAAAGAAATGCAGAAACGCAAAATGGCTGTCTGAGGAGGCCTTACAAATAGCTGTGAAAAGAAGAGAAGCGAAAAGCAAAGGAGAAAAGGAAAGATATAAGCATCTGAATGCAGAGTTCCAAAGAATAGCAAGGAGAGATAAGAAAGCCTTCCTCAGCGATCAATGGAAAGAAACAGAGCAAAACAACAGAATAGGAAAAACAAGAGATCTTTTCAAGATAATTAGAGATATCAAGGGAAGATTTCATGCAAAGATGGGCTCGATAAAGGACACAAATGGTATGGACCTAACAGAAGCAGAAGATATTAGAAGAGGTGGCAAGAATACACAGAAGTACTGTCCAAAAATATCTTCACGACGAAGATAATCATGATGGCGTGATCACTCACCTGGAGCCAGACATCTTGGAATGTGAAGTCAAGTGGGCCTTAGAGAGCATCACTATGAGCAAAGCTAGTGGAGGTGATGGAACTCCAATTGAGCTATTTCAAATCCTGAAAGATGATGTTGTGAAAGTGCTGCACTCAATATGCCAGCAAATTTGGAAAACTCAGCAGTGGCCACAGGACTGGAAAAGGTCAGTCTTCATTCCAATCCCAAAGAAAGGCAATGCCAAAGAATGCTCAAACTACCTCACAATTGCACTCATCTCACACGCTAGTAAAGTCATGCTCAAAATTCTCCAAGCCAGGCTTCAGCAATATGTGAACCATGAACTTCCAGATGTTCAAGCAGGTTTTAGAAAAGGCAGGGAACAAGATGGCGGAGGGATAAGACGGCGAGACCACTCTCTCCCTCACAAATTCATCAAAGGAATATTTGAACGCGGAGTAAAGTCCACAAAACAACTTCTGAATACTGGCAGAGGACATCAGGCTCCCAGAAAAGCAGCCCATTGTCTTCTAAAGGAGAGAGAAGAAATCCAGCTCCACCCACCAGAACACCAACACATGCTTCCCTAACCAGGGAACCCGGACAAGTCACCCGTCCAACCCCACACACAGCGAAGAAACTATATAATAAAGAGAACTCCACAGACTGCAAGAAGAGGGAAAGGCCACCCCAAGCAAAGCAATATAAGCAAGATGAAGAGGCAGAGAAATACCCAGCAAGTAAAGGAACAAGATAATTGCCCACCAACACAAACAAAAAAAGAAGATATAGGGAATTTACCTGATAAAGAATTTCAAATTTTGATGGTGAAAATGATTCAAAATCTTGAAAGCAAAATGGAGTTACAGATAAATAACCTGGAGAAAAGGATTGAGAAGATGGAAGAAAGATTTAATAAGGACTTAGAAGAAATAAAAAAGAGTCAATATACAATGAATAATGCAATAGATGAGATCAGAAACACTCTGGAGGGAACAAACAGTAGAATAACAGAGGCAGAAGACAGGATAAGCGAACTAGAAGATAGAATTGTAGAAATAAATGAAACAGAGAGGAAAAAAGAAAAACGAATTAAAAGAAATGAGGACAATATTAGAGACCTCTGGGACAATGTTAAACGCTCCAACATTCGAATCATAGGAGTCCCAGAAGAAGAAGACAAAAAGAAAGACCATGAGAGAATACTTGAGGAGATAATAGTTGAAAACTTCCCTAAAATAGGGAAAGAAATAATCACCCAAGTCCAAGAAACCCAGAGAGTCCCCAACAGGATAAACCCAAGGCGAAATACTCCAAGACACATATTAATCAAATTAACAAAGATCAAACACAAAGAACAAATATTAAAAACAGCAAGGGAAAAGCAGCAAATAACACATAAGGGGATTCCCATAAGGATAACAGCTGATCTTTCAACAGAAACTCTTCAGGCCAGAAGGGAGTGGCAAGACATACTTAAAGTGATGAAAGAAAATACCCTACAGCCCAGATTACTATACCTAGCAAGGATCTCATTCAAATATGAAGGAGAATTCAAAAGCTTTACAGACAAGCAAAAGCTGAGGGAATTCAGCATCACCAAACCAGCTCTCCAACAAATGCTAAAGGATCTTCTATAGACAGGAAACACAGAAAGAGTGTATAAACTTGATCCCAAAGCAATAAAGAAAATGGCTACGGGATCGTACTTATCAATAATTACCTTAAACGTAAATGGGTTGAAATTTTCAAAAAGGCTAGGAAACAATTCTCATAGCCATCAATAGTTCAGTGTTGAGTTCATGAATAGTTTTTAAAGTTTGGGACAAACTGTAGTATTTGCTATTTGAAGTACTATTTGTAATTGGCATATTACGATGTAACATTGGCCTTCATTTCCAACTTAAAACGCCTAAAAATGCCTAACAGGTTTTTAGATTTGTGAATTTTAGTTGAAATATATTTTACGATGTTATTAAACCTGCAGAAATATTTAAATATTTCAGAGAACTTATTCACTGTACATTTAATTTATTTTATTTATAAAAGTTATATTAATAAAAAAAAAAAAAAAGAAAAGGCAGAGGCAACAGAGATCAAATTGCCAACTTCAACTGGATCATGGAGAAAGCAAGAGAGTTCCAGAAAAACATCTATTTCTGCTTCATTGACTATGCCAAAGCCTTTGACTGTGTGGATCACAATAAACTGTGGAACATTCTGAAAGAGATGGGAATCCCAGACCACCTGACCTGCCTCTTGAGAAACCTGTATGCAGGTCAGGAAGCAACAGTCAGAACTGGACATGGAACAATAGACTCCTAGACACTCATAGGCAAATCTGACATAGTCTCCTGTGGGGACACTGCTCCTTTCTCCTGGCTCCTGGTACACACAAAGTTTTGTTTGTGCCTCCAAGAGTCTGTTTCCCCAGTTCTGTGGAAGTTCTGTAATGAAGTCCCACTGGCCTCCAAAGTCAAATTCACTGGGGGAATTGTCTATTCAGTGGCTCTATGTTGGGCTCCAAAATCACTGCAGATGCTGATTGCAGCCATGAAATTAAAAGATACTTACTCCTTGGAAAGAAAGTTATGACCAACCTTGATAATATATTAAAAAGCAGAGACATTACTTTGCCAACAAAGGTCCATCTAGTCAAGGCTATGGTTTTTCCCGTGGTCATGTATGGATGTGAGTGTTGGACTGTGAAGAAAGCTGATCGCCGAAGAATCGATGCTTTTGAACTGTGGTGTTGGAGAAGACTCTTGAGAGTCCCTTGTACCGCAAGGAGATCCATCCAGTCCATTCTAAGGGAGATCAATCCTGGGTGTTCATTGGAAGGACTGATGCTAAAGCTGAAACTGCAATACTTTGGCCACCTCATGCGATGAGTTGACTCACTGGAAAAGACTCTGATGCTGGGAAAGGTTGGGGGCGGGAGGAGAAGGGGACGACAGAGAATGAGATGGCTGGATGGCATCACCGACTCTGTGGACATGAATTTGAGTGAACTCCGGGAGTTGGTGATGGACAGGGAGGCCTGGCGTGCTGTGATTCATGGGGTCGTGGAGAGTCAAACACGACTGAGAACTGAACTGAACTGAACTGAACTGGTGGTGAGGCTAATGGTGACCTCCTCCAAGAGTGCTTATGCCACATGCTGTGTGACCCAGGTCTGCTGCAGTCACAGCTCCTGTCCCCACAGCAGGCCACTGTGACCTGTTCATCCTCAGGAGGCAGAGGACACTGAAACACTCAAAGGCAGGTCTGACAGTCTCTGTGGAATCTCTGGGTCCTGGTGAACATAAGGTTTTGTTTGAGCCCTCTGAGCATCTCTGGCAGGTTTGGGGTTTGATTCTAAATGCTATTTTGCACTCCTGCCATCTTGTTGGGGCTTCTCCTTTGCCCATGGACATGGGGTATCTTTTTTTGGCGGGATCCAACATTCTCCTGTTGATGGTTCTTCAGCCACAAGTTGCAATTTTGCAGTTCTTGCAGGAGAAGATACAGAGACATTATTATAGACATTATTATAAGTTAAAAGGCAGAGACATCACTTTGCCGACAAAGGTTCATATAGTCCAAGCTATAGTTTTTCCACTAGTCATGTATGAATGTGAGAGTTGGACCACAAAGAAAGCTGAGCACTGAAGAATTAATGCTTTTGAACTGTGGTTTGGAGAAAACTCTTGAGATTCCCTTGGACTGCAAGGAGAACCAACCAATCCATCCTAAAGGAGATCAGTCCTGGGTGTTCACTGGAAGGACTGATATTGAAGTTGAAACTCCAATACTTTGACCACCTAATGTGAAGAGATAACTCACTGGAAAAGACCCTGATGCTGGGAAAGATTGAGGGCATGAGAAGAAGGGGATGACAGAGGATGAGATGGTTGGATGGCATCACTTACTCAATGAACATGAGTTTGGGTAGGCTCCGGGAGTTGGTGATGGATAGGGAGGCCTGGCGTGCTGCAGTTCATGGGGTCACAAAGAGTTGGACACGACTGAGCAACTAAACTGAACTGAAAGTTTATCTTTAAGCCATCAGTATCAGTTAAACTGACATCATAGGAATCTGGCTGCTGGGGAGAATTTATGGAAATTTTTGGTATCCTGTTATTTCTATAAGAATTATACTACTTTTTTTCCTCTGATGAAAATAAACTGGGAATATTCTTCTGAATGGGGTGCTTTTTCATAGGTTGGAAAGTATAAGAGCAGGTGCCACTGAATGATTTTCATCTGTAACATTTGCCTGAAAGTGTTTCTATATGAGAGAGAGCCTTCAAATCCCAGGGTATTGTGGTGAACAGGGAGGAAAGTCTCTGCATTCAAGAAGCGCATACACGAGGTGACAGTTAGCCACCAACAAACAGATAGTGTATGAATGATGCAAGGTGGAGGTCAGTGTACAAAAGCAAAGCAGAAAAGGCAATGGTGCATGGAGTCGTGATGAGGGGACAGGGGGTAGGAGCCTTCAGACAAAGTTGTCAGAAGAGGAGTGGGTTAAAGCAGAGCCCCAAAGGACTTAAGAGATGTGGTCCTGGGGACAATGTTCTGGAGCGATGCAACAGTAAGGTGTTCCTCCAGTTGCCAGGAGCTCCCTGAGTGACCAGAGTACAGAAGACAAGGGGGAGACACAGGTAAAGTGACCGAGTGTTGTCTGGACATGTGGATCATAGCACAGGATCTGATTTCTCTTCTGGGAATATTTTGGATGACTTTGCACAGGGAAGATGACAATCTCATTAGCATTTTAAACTGATGTCTCTGTCCACCCCTGGAGTGCTAACTACTGGAGGTGTGTGAGCTGAAACTAGGAAACTTTCCCAGGAGGATGTGCAGTATTTTGGTTAAAGTACTGGGAGTTTCGACAGTGGCCATCATGTAGATGATCTCGTATAATCTGGGAGAGTCAGCAGCCTGACTGATGTAGTCACAAGAGTTGTAAAAAATAGAGGACTCATGAATGATAAATACATTTTTGCTCAAGAACTGGCTGAGTTTTTCACTTAAAGGTGGGAGTTTGTGAAGTGCAGGATCAAGGTGAGGCTGAGAACAAGAGGTGTGTGTCAGACAAGCTCCATGTGAGATGCTTATCAGGTGCCGGATGTGGGTGTCAAACAGGTGCTTGGATACAGAGAGCAGGGTCAGAGGAGAAGTCGCAGCTGATACAATATTGAATGGAGATGTTTGATGGCATGGGCTGGGCGAGATCATTTTGAGAATGACAAAGAATGGTGCGTGATATTTTTCAGAATTCTGTGTATACAAAGTTAAAAAACACAAGTGACATAGCAATCACTATTACACTTTTGTAAAATGTGTATAAAGAAAGGAAGAAGAAAAATATTGACTTCATACATTTGGACTGTGTAGAGATCTGGATTTTTTTTTTTTTTTTTGGTCCATGCCTTGAAGCTTGCAGGATTTTAGTTCCCCAACCAGGGACTGAACCTGGGGCCTCCACAGTGAGAGCACTGAGTTCTAAACACTGGGCTACCAGGAAATTTTCTGGATTGTTTCCCAAAGTTCATATAACGTGGTTATGCCCATACTAGTAAATATGATGAGAGTTTAGTTAGACTCCTTATGCTATTTTTGCCTCCTTGTCCATTCTGTGTGACTACGTGGTGGGTAGGGCCTGGATCTGAGTTTAGCCCCTCCCCCTGAGAACTGCCTTCAAGGTCACAAGTCAATATGAGTTCCTGATGTGACTCCCCAGTAGTCTTCAGGACAAACTGTCTCCCCCGTCCCATGGCCTACTGTGTGTGTCCCTTAGATAAGACCCATGGAGCTCACTTAACTCTGGTCTTTTCGGTCTGAAGTGACTAATCCCATCTTAGCCTAGGGGCTTCCTAGGTGGGAACCTCAAAGCACTCTGCCCAGGGGCCCCAGTAGAAGGCACTAGGTCTGGCCTCTCTCTCTGTCATACCAGCCTTGACCCCTCTACCCCCGCCCCAGGCCCCTGTGCTACTGTGGACTCCTCCTCCCAGACCTGTGAACAAGAAGCTTCTCTATTTCAGTCTCCTTACGCTCACCTCAGACACCCCAGGGGCTGGACTTAATAAACGGTCATGTAATAGAGTCACACTGGTGTCACAGTCAGGAGACTCTGAGTCACCTTGAGGCTGAGCGGAGGGGCTACCTCTAGGCTGCTGGTGGCTCCTGCCCTCCTGCGGGAGAGGGTGATTGTATGCAGAGGGCCCCCTCTGTGCCTTGGCTGCATGGCGTCGCCTTGCTGTGCGCCCCTTGTGCGTCCCAATTCAAAGGGCCAGCTTCACAATATAAAAGACTGAAGTCCTCAGGGACTTGGGCATTGTCCATTGGAGCCAACTGAGTGGCCAAGGGCATGTTCCTGCTGTTACTACCCCCTGGGTGGTAGCTACCCCAACAACTCATCACTGGGGCAAGTTTCCAAAAAGACTTTGAGTATGGATGCCGCTGCCTGCCTCCTCTGAGGAGAGTTAGCTCAGATTTCCATCATGTCCTGGGTGCATTAGTTAATGGTCAGACACAGAAGTGGCACCCCACCCCCCACCCCACATATAAACTAATGGATGAAGATGCTCTTAACGAGGAGACAGAGACCACTTCCCCCACCCCCTGAAATCTGTGCTGACCAATATGACCAGGACCCTCCCTGGAGAATCAGTTCGGTTAGTTCAGTTCAGTCACTCAGTCGTGTCCGACTCTCCGTGACCCCATGAATCACAGCAAGCCAGGCATCTCTGTCCATCACCAACTCCCGGAGTTCACTCAAACTCATGTCCACAGAGTCGGTGATGCCATCCAGCCATCTCATTCTCTGTTGTCCCCTTTTCCTCCCGCCCCAAAACTTTCCCAGCATCAGAGTCTTTTCCAGTGAGTCAACTCGTCGCATGAGGTGGCCAAAGTATTGCAGTTTCAGCTTTAGCATCAGTCCTTCCAATGAACACCCAGGATTGATCTCCCTTAGAATGGACCGGTTGGATCTCCTTGCAGTACAAGGGACTCTCAAGAGTCTTCTCCAACACCACAGTTCAAAAGCATCAATTCTTTGGCGATCAGCTTTCTTCACAGTCCAACTCTCACATCCATACATGACCATGGGAAAAACCATAGCCTTGACTAGACGGACCTTTGTTGGCAAAGTAACGTCTCTGCTTTTTAATATACTATCAAGGTGGGTCATAAATTTCTTTCCAAGGAGTAAGCGTCTTTGAATTTCATGGCTGCAATCAGCATCTGCAGTGATTTTGGCGCCCCCAAAAATAAAGTCTGACACTGTTTCCACTGTTTTTCCATCTATTTCCCATGAAGTGATGGGACCAGATGCCATGATCTTTGTTTTCTGAATGTTGAGCTTCAAGCCAACCTTTTCACTCTCCTCTTTCACTTTCATCAAGAGGCTTTTGAGTTCCTCTTCACTTTCTGTCATAAGGGTAGTGTCATCTGCATATCTGAGGTTATTGATATTTCTCCCAGCAATCTTGATTCCAGCTTGTGCTTCTTCCAGCCCAGCGTTCCTCATGATGTACTCTGCATATAAGTTAAATAAGCAAGGTGACAATATACAGCCTTGACGTACTCCTTTTCCTATTTGGAACCAGTCTGTTGTTCCATGTCCAGTTCTATCTGTTGCTTCCTGACCTGCATACAGGTTTCTCAATAGGCAGGTCAGGTGGTCTGGTATTCCCATCTCTTTGAGAATGTTCCACAGTTTATTGTGATCGACACAGTCAAAGGCTTTGGCATAGTCAATGAAGCAGAAATAGATGTTTTTCTGGAACTCTCTTGCTTTCTCCATGATCCAGCGGAAGTTGGCAATTTGATCTCTGGTGCCTCTGCCTTTTCTAAAACCTGCTTGAACATCTTCGAGTTCACAGTTCACATATTGCTGAAGCCTGGCTTGGAGAATTTTGAGCATGACTTTACTAGCGTGTGAGATGAGTGCAATTGTGCGGTAGTTTGAGCATTCTTTGGCATTGCCTTTCTTTGGGATTGGAATGAAGACTGACCTTTTCCAGTCCTGTGGCCACTGCTGAGTTTTCCAAACTTGCTGGCTTATTCAGTGAAGCACTTTCACAGCATCATCTTTCAGGATTTGAAATAGCTCCACTGGAATTCCATCACCTCCACTAGCTTTGTTTGTAGTGATGCTTTCTAAGGCCCACTTGACTTCACATTCCAAGATATCTGGTTCTAGGTCAGTGATCACGTTATTGTGACTATCTTGGTCGTGAAGATCTTTTTTGTACAGTTCTTCTGTGTATTCCTGCCACCTCTTCTTAATATCTTCTGCTTCTGTTAGGTCCATACCATTCCTGTCCTTTATTGAGCCCATCTTTTCATGAAATGTTCCCTTGGAACATCTAGTTTTCTTGAGGAGATCTCTTGTTTTTCCTATTCTGTTGTTTTCCTCTATTTCTTTGCATTGATCACTGAGGAAGGCTTTCTTATCTCTCCTTGCTATTCTTTGGAACTCTGCATTCAGATGCTTATATCTTTCCTTTTCTCCTTTGCTTTTTGCTTCTCTTCTTTTCATAGCTATTTGTAAGGCCTCCTCAGACAGCAATTTTGCTTTTTTGCATTTCTTTTCCATGAGGATGGTCTTGGTCCCTGTCTCCTGAACAATGTCACGAACCTCCTTCCAGATTTCATCAGGCACTCTATCAGATCTAGTCCCTTAAATCTATTTCTCACTTCCACTGTATAATCATAAGGGATTTGATTTAGGTCATATCTGAATGGTCTAGTGTTTTTCCCTACTTTCTTCAATTTCAGTCTGAATTTGGCAATAAGGAGTTCATGATCTGAGCCACAGTCAGCTCCTGGTCTTGTTTTTGCTGACTGTATACAGCTTCTCCATCTTTGGCTGCAAAGAATATAATCAATCTGATTTTGGTGTTGACCACATGGTGATGTCCATGTATAGGGTCTTCTCTTGTGTTGTTGGAAGAGGAATCAAACCCCTCCCAAAGTCAAGCTCTGTGTATCTCCTGCTACCTCCACACCTCAGCCCCACCCAAGGGAGAGCTTAGCCCCACTCACGCCTCAGCACCTAATGACTCAAGGCAAGTGGCCTGAGGACTTGAGCTGCATCAGGTAAAGTGCCTGAAGAAGTTAGCGGGTTGCTCACAGACATAAAACACACCCCAAGTGTGATAAGCTCTGGGTCCAGACAGAGAGAACAGACTTGTGGCTGCCTGGTAGAGGAAGGAAGGTCTGGGAATTTGGGCTTAGCAGATGCTGTTGGCATATAAAGGATGGGTAAACAGCAAGGAGCAGCTGTGCAGCACTGGGAACTATATTCAATATCCTATAATAAACCATGAAAGAAAAGAATATGAAAAATAAGTTTTAAAAAATCCAAAGGGCACTGCCGGGGCTAGCAGACACAACTGCACTGGGCACTAGGTCTATTTGTGGGGTCTGACAGATGGACGCTTTGATGGATAGCAGGACCCCCCAAGACCACATTCCCACAAGGGGGGAACAATGGTGATGACTGTTAGTCTGGAGGCCGAGTTGCAAAAATGCCTCCAGGGGATTTTCCCGAGGACCCCACAGAGCCTGTGAATCAGCCCACTGCTTGCCCTATGGACTCTTCACCACCCACAAAGGTGCAAAACTATTCCCTGCAGACTGCCCAGCAGCATCTGTTCATCTTCCTGGCAGTCAAACAAGGTTTTTTTAGCTGTAACAAACACCGGGGGCCTTTTCTTGCAACACATCCACCTGGGCCTTCTTGGACCCATGGCTTGGGCCTCTCTGTGTTGTGATGTACTAGGTTTGCTCTCCATCTGGTACATCCATGGCAGACCGCTCCCTGCTCAGTATCCCCCCAACTGCTGGCTCCTCTGCCTGACCTGAGACACCTTCTCCATCCTCTGCCCTGATCCTTCCTGCCCACAACCTCATAGACCAGACCCATCAGGACAGACAAATTCCTCCAAATCTCCAAGAGAACACTCCAGGCTGTGCAAGTAAAGTGATGTTGGATCTGTGACCCATCAGGGCCAGACAGGCAACCACTTTACTATCCAACCCTCAGCTCCTATTCTGGATCTCTCCCACACAGGGATGGGACCCAGATCTACTGCATTGCAGGTGGACTTTTTACTGACTGAGTCACTGGGGAAGCCCAGGAATCTGCGCTTTGTGCTAAATTTCCCCCAAGTACCTTACTTAGGCTGGACCAGCCCTCATCTAGACCCCAAAAAGGGTAATGTGGGGACCTGTCAGAATAGCTAATCCATGGCAACCCACTCCAGTGTTCTTGCCTGGAGAATCCCAGGGATGGGGGAGCCTGGTGGGCTGCCGTCTATAGGGTCACAGAGTTGGACACGACTGAAGTGACTTACCACCAGCAGCAGCAGCAGCCACCAGGAGGATCCTAAAGGCTACACAATATACCCAAACATAGAAGCTGTACTGCATCCTGTGTATTCACTGCCCCAAGAGGTGAACAGTGCCTCACTCAGATTGCTGTGGAATAACCCAATAGGTCCACAATTGTGGCCCTGATTAAAGGAGCCAGGGCCAAGTTCATGTGACCCTGTCCAGACGGCAAGCTGTCCACAGCACTGACCTCAAATATTACAACCTTGATACCTTTAATATTCCAGCGCCCCTCTTTCTCCCCAGCATCTCTCCACTGGAAGCATCCTACTCACACCCTAGAAGGGCCATGCCCATCCATGTCCTGTGGGGACCAGCCGTCACCCTGGATTGGCAGACACAGAAAAGGTGCGGCCACCCAGCCCACCAGCTCGAGTGTTAAAAGTCACCCTGCAATAGTCAGACTTGCTGACCAATCACGTGCAGACCCCGTAACCTGTTCTAGTCTGTTAAAACATGACTCACTCACAACAAACAGAGATGGTGACTGGCTGCCCTAGGTGTCCTGTTGGCTGAAGGGGAAGAGCCTGTTCAGTACAGGAAACCTTCTGCAGGTACATGAACAACTCAGGACAGGTACAGGCCAATTGTCAGAAGATGCCTTAATGTGCATTGCTCATGATGATGTAACTGAAATATCCCCACAAATCCCCACACCCTCTCAGGTCCCTGATATGTTCTCCTGACTCTCACATGGGGGATGAGAGTACAAACAGTGGGGAGCCTGTTCCTCATAGGCTTCCTCCTTGTTGCCTTGGTTACCTGGGTTTTACAGTGGCTTCAGAAAATGATATCCATGTCCTTTAATATGTCTGCTACAGAATAATGGTGGTCCTGATGCTGAGACATCACATAGTGAGCTGTTGAGAGTTTAGCTGAGCTTCTTCACGTACTTGCTGCCTCCATATCCATTGTGTGTGGCCAGTGGCCACAGGAGCCTTAACATTGACTCTAGCCTCTCCCTAGGGTATGTGCCTTAGATAACAGTTGTAAGGATTCAAGTGAATGTAGATTCCTGCTGTGACACCCCTAAGAGCCCTTCTGATAAACAGTCTCCCCCACTTCCTAGGGCCTTTCACCTTTGCACTTCTTAGGTTGGATCCCCATAGAACCCAGCAGAACCCTGTTCTTTTTGGTTTGAATTGACCAATGTAATCTTAGCCTGGCAACCCCAAAGTGCTCCATTCAGACCCTAATAAACGAATGTGCCTCAAGTCCTTTTTCCCACTTCCTGCTCCTACCTTGACCTTCCTGCTTGGCCCCTCAATCAGTCTGTATAGCTCATCCTTCAGGACTCGTGTTTCATAAATTCTTGTGGTCTTAGGTTGAACCACTGCTCACCCATTATCTGACACCGTGGGGGTTCTATTTAACACATTTTAATTTAACAAAGTCACATAAATTAATAATCTCTAAAAATATATTTCAGTAATCTATCCAACTTTTCATAACCTTAATATTTTTCTAGTTTTCTATATATTAGGGTGAAAAAAGGTGCTATAGAGAAAATGGATAAGTCTCGGGGCATAATTCAACCTTGGGGTTTCTTAAACTGCTCTTACCACAATGTATTTGTAAAAATTCAGATGAATGTTTTCCAAATTTCCCTGAGAACTAAGAAATGTACTTGATCAGTTTCATATTTTAAACAAGCTCATTAATAAATTCTGTTTGCTTAAAAATTACACTGAGCTAAATCCTGCTAGAAAATCTTTGAACTACAATCCAAAATATCCCTTCCATTAATCTCTCAGGGTGACGTTACGTTGGCCAGAATTGCTGGTATAGCTATTTACAATAGCCAAGAAATGGAAACAGCTTAAATGCTCATTGACAGAGAAATGGATAAAGAAGATGTGGTATACACACACACACACACACAATGGAATACTACTCAGCCATAAAAAAAATGAAATAATGCCATTTGCAACTCCATGGATGGATCTACAGATTGTTACACTTAGCAAAGTAAGTCAGACAGAGAAAGACAAATATCACATGATATCACTTACATGTGTAATTTAAAATATGACACAAATGACATTTATGAAACAGAAACAGACTCACAGACACACAGAACAGACTTGTGGTTTCCAGGGGAGAGGCTGGTGGAGAGGGACGGACTGGGAGCTTGGGATTAGTAGATGCAAATTATTACACAGAATAGTATAGAATGTATAAACACAGTTCCTCCTGTATAGCACAGGGACTTATAATCACTATTCTATGATAAAATATAGTGGAAAAGAATAGGAAACAGAATATATACATATATGTACATACACACACACACACACACACACAGACACATATATGCACACTGTGGCTCAGATCATGAATTCCATACTAGAAAATTCAGACTTAAATTGAAGAAAGTAGGGAAAACCACAAGGTCATTCATCTATGACCTAAATGAAATCCCTTATGAATATACAGTGCAAGTAACAAATAGATTCAAGGGATTAGATCTGATGGATGGAGAACTATGGATGGAGGTTCATAACATTGAACAGGAGGCAGTGATCAAAACCATCCCCAAGAAAAAGAAGTGCAAAAAGCTGAAAAGGCTCTGAGGAGGCCTTACAAATAGCTGAGAAAAGAAGAGAAGCAAAAGGCAAAAGAGAAAACGAAAGACGTACCCATCTGAATGCAGAGTTCCAAAGAATAGCAAGGAGATATAAGAAAATTTTCTTGAGTGAACAATCCTAAGAAACATAGGAAAACAACAGAATGGGAAAGACTAGAGATCTCTTCAAGAAAATTAGAGATACCAAAGAAAATTTCATGTAAAGATGTGTTCGATAAAGGACAGAAATGGTATGGACCTAACAGAAGCAGAAGATATTAAGAAGAGGTGGCAAGAATATACAGAAAAATTATAAAAAAGATCTTCATGACCCAGATAACCACGATGGTTTAACCACCTAGAAACAGACATCCTGGAGTGTGAACTCATTACGAACAAAGCTAGTGGAGGTGATGGAATAACAGCTGAGCTCTTTCAAATCCTCAAAGATGATGCTGTTGAAGTGCTGCACTCAATATGCCAGCAAATTTGGAAAACTCAGCAGTGGCACAGGACTGGAAAAGGTCGGTTTTCATTCTAAACTGAAAGAAAGGCAATACTAAAGATATCCAAACTACCACAGAATTGCCCTAATTTCTCATGGAAGCAAAGTAATGCTCAAAATTCTCCAACTTAGGCTTCAACAGTACATGAACAGTGATATTCCAGCTGTACCAGCAGGATTTAGAAACGGCAGAGGAACCAGAGATCAAATTGCCAGTATCATTGGATCATAGAAAAAGCAAGATAATTCCAGGAAAACATCTGCTTCTGCTTCACTGACTGTGCCAAAGCCTTTGATTGTGTCCAGTTCAGTTCAGTCGCTCAGTCTTGTCCACCTTTGTGACTCCATGAATCGCAGCACACCAGGCCTCCCTGTCCATCACCAAATCCAGGAGTTTACACAAACTCATGTCCATCAAGTCGGTGATGCCATCCAGCCAGCTCATCCTCTGTTGTTCCCTTCTCCTCCTTCCCCCAATCCCTCCCAGTATCAGGGTCTTCTGTAATGAGTCAACTCTTTGCATGAGGTAGCCAAAGTATTGGAGTTTCAGCCTCAGCATAAGTCCTTTCAATGAGCACCCAGGCCTGATCTCCTTTAGAGTGGACTGGTTGGATCTCCTTGCAGTACAAGGGACTCTCAAGAGTCTTCTCCAACACCACAGTTCAAAAGCATCAATTCTTTGGTGATCAGCTTTCTTCACAGTCCAACTCTCACATCCATACATGACCATGGGAAAAATCATAGCCTTAACTAGACGGACCTTGGTTGGCAAAGCAATGACTCTTCCTTTTAATATGCTATCAAGGTTGGTCATAACTTCCCTTCCAAGGAGTAAGCATCTTCTAATTTCATGGCTGAAATCAACATCTGCAGTGATTTTGGAGGCCCCCAAAATAAAATCTGACACTGTTTGCACTGTTTCCCCATTGATTTGCCACGAAGTGATGGAACTAGATTCCATGATCTTAGTTTTCTGAATGTTGAGCTTTAAGCCAACCTTTTCACTCTCCTCTTCCACTTTCATCAAGAGACTTTTTAGTTCCTCTTCACTTTCTGCCATAAGGGTGGTGTCATCTGCATATCTAAAGTGATTGATATTTCTCCTGGCAATCTTGATTCCAGCTTGTGTTTCTTCCAGCCCAGTATTTCTCATGATGTACTCTGCATATAAGTTAAAAAACAGGGTGACAATATACAGCCTTGACATACTCCTTTTCTATTTGGAACCAGTCTATTGCTCCATGTCCAGTTCTAACTGTTGCTTTCTGACCTGCATATAGGTTTCTCAACAGGCAGGTCAGGTGGTCTGGTATTCCCATCTCTTTCAGAATTTTCTAAGTTTATTGTGATCCACACAGTCTAAGGCTTTTTCATAGTCAATGAAGCAGCAATAGATGTTTTTTTCTGGAATTCTCTTGCTTTTTTGATGATCCAACAGATGTTGGCAATATGATCTCTGGTTCCTCTGCCTTTTCTAAAACCAGTTTGAACATCTGTAAGTTCATGGTTCACGTATTGCTAAGCCTGGCTTGGAGAACTTTGAGCATGACTTTACTAGCGTGTGTGATGAGTGCAACTGTTAGGTAGTTTGAGCATTCTTTGGCATTGCCTTTCTTTGGGATTGGAATGAAGACTGACCTTTTCCAGTCCTGTGGCCACTGCTGAGTTTTCCAAATTTGCTGGCATATTGAGTGCAACACTTTCACACCATCATCCTTCAGGATCTGAAATAGCACCACTGAAATTCCATCACATCTACTGGCGTTGTTCATAGTGATGCTTCCTAAGGCCTACTTGATTTCACATTCCAGGATGTCTGGCTCTTGGTGAGTGATCACACCATTGTGATTATCTAGGTCGTAAAGATCTTTTTTGTACAATTCTTCTGTGTATTCGTACCATCTCTTCTTAATATCTTCTGCTTCTGTTAGGTCCATACCATTTCTGTCCTTTATCAAGCCCGTCTTTGACCGAAATATTCCCTTGGTATCTCTAATTTTCTTGAAGAGATCTCTAGTCTTTCCCATTCTTTTTTTTCCCTCTATTTCTTTGCATTGATGGGTGAGGAAGGCTCTCTTGTCTCTCCTTGCTATTCTTTGGAACTCTGCATTCAGATGCTTATATCTTTCCTTTTATCCTTTGTTTTTCGCTTCTTTTCTTTTCACAGCTATTTGTAAGGCCTCCTCAGACAGCCATTTTGCTTTTTTGCATTTCTTTTCTATGGGAATGGTCTTGATCCCTGTCTCTTGTACAATGTCATGAACCTCCATCCGTAGTTCATCAGGCACTCTGTTTATCAGATCTAGTCCCTTAAATCTATTTCTCACTTCCACTGTATAATCATAAGGGATTTGATTTAGGTCATACCTGAATGGTCTAGTGGTTTTCCCTACTTTGTTCAGTTTAGTTTAGTTTTCCCTACTTTCTTCACTGACGGAATGTGATCCACTGGAGAAGGGACTTGCAAACCACTTCAGTGTTCTTCCCTTGAGAACTACATGTACAGTATGAAAAGGCAAAATGATAAGATACTGAATGAGGAATTCCCCAGGTCGGTAGGTGCCCAGTATGCTACTGGAGATCATAACTCCAGAAAGAGAATGAAGGCATGGAGCCAAAGTGAAAACAATACCCAGTTGTGGATGTGACTGGTGATAGAAGCAAGATCTGATGTTGTAAAGAGCAATATTGCATAGAAACCTGGAATGTTAGGTCCATGAATCAAGGCAAATTGGTAGTGGTCAAACAGGAAATGGCAAGAGTGAACATTCTAGGAATCAGTGAACTAAAATGGACTGGAATGAGTGAATTTAACTCAGATGACCATTATATCTACTACTGTGGGCAGGAATCCCTTAGAAGAAATGGAGTAGCCATCATGGTCAACAAAAGAGTCCGAAATGCAGTACTTGGATGCAATCCAATCTTAAAAATGACAGAATGATTTCTGTTCGTTTCCAAGGCAAACCATTCAATATCATGGGCAATCAAGCCTATGCCCCAACCAGTAATGTGGAAGAACCTGAAGTTCAATGGTTCTATGAAGACCTACAAGACCTTTTGGAACTAACACCCCAAAAATATATCCTTTTCCTTATAGGGGACAGGAATGCAAAAGTAGGAAGTCAAGAAAACCTGGAGTAACAGGCAAATTTTTCCTTGGAGTACGGAATGAAGCAGGGCAAAGGCTAATACAGTTTTGCCAAGAGAATGCACTGGTCACAGCAAACACCCTTTATCAACAACACAAGAGAAGCCTCTACACATGGACATCACCAGATGGTCAACACCGACATCAGATTGATTATAATCTTTGACTGTGTAGATCACAACTAATTGGGAAATTCTTCAAAAGATGGGAATACCAGACCACCTTACCTGCCTCCAGAGAAATCCGTATGCAGGTCAAGAAGCAACAGTTACGACTGGACATGGAACAATAGACTGGTTGAAAACTGGGAAAGGAGTACACCAAATGTGTATATTGTCACCCTGCTTATTTAACTTCTATGCAAAGTACATCATGTGAAATGCTGGGCTAGATGAAGCACAAGTTAGAATCAAGATTGGTGGGAGAAATGTCAATAACCTCAGATACGCAGATGACATCACCCTTATGGTAGAAAACGAAGAGGACTAAAGAGCTTCTTGATGAAAGCGAAAGATGAGAGTGAAAAAACTGGCTTAAAACTCACCATTCAAAAAACTAAGATCATGGCATCCAGTCCCATAACTTTATGGCAAATAGATGGGGAAACAGTGGAAACAGTGGCAGACTTTATTTTCTTAGATTCCAAAATCACTGCAGATGGTGACTACAGCCATGAAACGAAAGGATGCTTGCTCCTTGGAAGAAAAGCTAAGACCAACCTAGACAGCAAGTTAAAAATCAGAGAGATTACCTTGCCGACAAAGGTCTATCTAGTCAAAGCTATATAGTTTGTTTTACTGAAGAAATTGTAAACACCATATTGTAAATCAGCTATACTTCAGTAAAATTTAAACAGAAAATAATTGCTGGTGTAAGATTAGAAGGACTCAGCCACACACATTATTCTCGAAGGTCTCCATGAGCAGAGACACTGAGAGGAGGCTGTAGAGTCACTTATTGTGCTTCCCTTGGTCTCTGCTCTTCTCTCTGTTTCCAGATGCCTAGCTGCTGGCCCTGCCCAGCAACAGCAACTCCGCCTCCCCCATGAGACACTTGGACAGAGGCCCGTACTGCCCCTGGCTACACTGACCACTCCACGACCTTTTACTCCCCTTGCCCCATTTTGCTGTTTGACGTGCGTGGCTCTGACTTATGCACCTGCCTCAGAGGACTGGTTTAGTGTCTCCTTTTTGGCCTCTTTACCCCTCTCTCCCAAATTTTCACTCACCTAACTTGTCCCACAATAACTCCTTAGAGTAAATCCCTTCATCCATAACATGCATACTGACTCTGTTTCCGTGTCTGATCCCTGATGATACAGAAAAGTCACTCACTCTGCTGCTTAAGCTTCTACTCCTACTCAGTTTACTTCTGAAGTTCATATTACGTAGTTTTACACAATGGTATCCGTTTTCATACTGTGACAAGAAAGAAAATGAGAAAGTCTACTAGCATACTATTTTATAATTTAGTAATACTTTAATATATCATGGTAATTTTCATGGTAAATAAGTAGTGGAATGAATAGCTGAATGGTAAATCAGAAATGATTAATGTTAAAGTACATTTAGAAAAGAGTGAAATTCTTTCAAAAATATAGTTAAGTAGAATACATGACATGACATTATATAAGTTCTGTTCAGCATACCATATAAGTCATTAATGGTGTTGTTAGGTGTGTGTGTGTCAGTGTGCACTCATACTTGCGTTTGAAGCTTTAATCAGTTTCAAATTTGGTCAAATAAAGATATTTAGTAGCTACATTTTAGGTTCTTAGTTAGGACCAGTTTTCTGGAAACATGACAATGCAAACTAATAATTTACAATTATTCAGTTATTTAATAACAACTGCTTTCTCAAAATCATAAAAATTTCATAATATACAAAGAAGTAGGTTCATATTGTTATTTTTAAACACTTTTTGAAATCACTAGTATTGCCATTCATTATAAATTACTTCTAATAATACTGAGCTTACATAGTTACTAAAGTAACCTCCCCAAAAGATTTGCTTTAGCTACATTGTTAGAATTGTCAGTGATGACTTATTTCTGTATAGAAAATTGTTGCAACTGACTAGAAAACAGCTGGCTCAAGTTTTGTTATCAATGGTTCTAACCTATTTTTAAAATAGTTTCTTCATATTATTATATTGCTAATAAGTTTAAGAAAATTAGAAAACCCCACTGAAAATTTACAGGACAGAAATGTCAGTAGAAGAGAGTAATGTCAGCAAGATGGCAGAGTAGGAAGTCCAGGACTTGTTCCCCCTAAAAATACCAATTTACCAATAATGTATAGACACAAATACCTTTAGAAGAAATCCAGACTCCAGTAAGAATCTGAAACACCCTGGATGAGCACAAAACTAACAGTCATATTTAAATGTTTAAGAAGCTTAATTTCACTTTACCTACCTCAGCCCCTACCCAAGTTGACATGGTTTAATTCTGGGAAATACTGCCTCCACTGACAACAACTTTCTTGGGGAGGGAGGGTAGGAGAAGGGAGAGAGTGGGGCATCCATTCCTGACTTCTTAATATGCTGCCCAAGGGACTACTTTCTATCTCATGAATTAAAAATCCCATCAAACCACAAGGGAAGAAACTAAAAGAAGAAGAAGAAAAAAAAAAAAAAAGAATAGGGGAGAAAAAACTATAAAAAAACCCTCAGAAAACAAGTAGGAAAATAACAATAAGAACATATCTATCCATAATCACTTTAAATGTCTTGGACTGAATGTTCCAGTCGAAAGAGATGGGTGGCTGATTGGATTTCAAAATACTCATGTATGTATTATCACAAGAAACTTACTTCAGAGCATGAACACGAGAGGAGGAAAGAAGGTATTTTGTAGAAAAGGAAAGCACAAGAAACCTGGAGGTAACATAGACATATCAGCCAAAGTAGACTTTAAACATAGTCTATAACAAAAAACACAGAGTATTACACAATGCTAAAGGGATCAATACAAAAATAGAATACAACATTCTTTAGCATATATGCAGCTAATGCATATACCTATTATCGCTTATATAGAGCAAATATTAACAGACATAATGGGAGAAATTGACAGTAATAAAATATTAGTAGGGGACTTTAAAATTCCATTTATACCAAGGGACAGAGCATCCAGAGAGAAAATCAGTAAACAGTGGCCTTGAATTACATAGAACAGCTGGGCTTAATAGACGTTTACAGGACTACGAAGCTACAGTAATCAAAGCAGCATAGCACTGGCACAAAAATAGACACTTAGATGAATGGAACGAAACAGAAAGTCCAGAAATAACCATGTGCATATGCTTAATTAATCTATGACAAAAAGGTATATAGTGGGGGAAAACATATATAATGTTTTCATATATATGGGGGAAAACAGTCTACTCAATAAGTTGTACTGAGAAAACAGGACAGGTACTTGTAAAAAAATGAAATTAGGACTTTTTCTCATATCATATAAAAAATCAATTCAAAATGGATTAAAGACCTAAATGGAGGGCCTGCAACCATAAAAGACCTAGAATAGAACATGGGCAGAGTACTTTTTGACATAAGTTGACAGTTTGGGGGGGATGAATCCCTTCAGGCAAAGAAAACAAAAGCAAAAATAATAAAATGAAATCTAATTAAACTTAGACGCTTTACATAGCAAAGAAAACCACACACACACACACAAAAGACAACCTTCTGAATGGGGAAATATTTGCAAATGGTATGACCAAAAGAGGGTTAATATCCAAAATATATCAAAAGTTGTACAAGTCAATATCAAAAAACAAAAGCCTTATTAAAATTGGCAGAAGACCTGAAAAGACATTTTTTCCAAAGAAAACATACAGATGACCAATAGGCACATAAAAAAAGATGCTCAAAATAATCTTCAGGGAAATGCAAATCAAAATCATAATGAGTTAATCACCTGATCGTCAATCACCTATCAGAACAGCTATCATCAAATGTCTACAAAATAGAAACACTGGTGAGATGTGGAGTAAAAGGAGCCCCAATACTGCTGGTGAGAAGGTAAACTGTGTAGCCACCATGGAAAACAGTGAGAAGATCACTCAAAAACTAAAATTATAGCTGTCATTATGGCCCAGAAATTCCACTTTTGGGTATGCATCCAAAGAAAACAAAAACTCCTGTTTGAAAAGATAACTGAACCCCAGTGTTGATAACAGCACTCCTACAATAGCCAAGGTATGAAAGCAAACTAAGTTCCCATCAGCAGTTGAATGGAGAAAGAAGCTGTGATTTTTATATATGATCTATAATGGAATACTATTTAGCCATAAAAATGAAATAATGCCATTTGCGGCAACAGAGGTGGATCTAAATATTATAATAAGTGAAATAAGTCAGACAGGAAAAGACATATACAGTATGATATTAGTTGTATGTAGAATCTAAAGTAAACAAACTAGTGACTATAAGAAAATAGAAACAGATGTACTAGTGAATAGAAAAAATATTGCTTATAGATAGGGAGCGGGTAGGGGTAACATAGGGTGGGGGACTCAAGGATAATTAAACTAATTAAAAGAAATAACTAAGGGAAGTATATATTGTGCAGTACAGGGATATAGCCAATATTTATAAAAAGTTAATGCAGATGCTGATTGCAGCCATGAAATTAAAAGATGCTTACTCCTTGGAAGGAAAGTTATGACCAACCTAGATAGCATATTAAAAAGCAGAGACATTACTTTGCCAACAAAAGTCCCTCTAGTCAAGGCTATGGTTTTTCCCGTGGTCATGTATGGATGTGACAGTTGCACTGTGAACAAAGCTGATCGCCGAAGAATTGATGCTTTTGAACTGTGATGCTGGGGAAGACTCTTGAGAGTCCCTTGTACTGCAAGGAGATCCAACCAGTCCATTCTAAAGGAGATCAATCCTGGATGTTCATTGGAAGGACTGATGCTAAAGCTGAAACTGAAATACTTTGGCCACCTCGTGTGACGAGTTGACTCACTGGAAAAGACTCTGATGCTGGGAGGGATTGAGGGTGGGAGGAGACGGGGACGACAGAGAATGAGATGGCTGGGGTTGGATGGCATCACTGACTCAATGGACATGAGTTTGAGTGAACTCCAGGAGTTGGTGATGGACAGGGAGGCCTGGCGTGCTGTGATTCATGGGGTCGCAGAGAGTTGGACACGACTGAGTGACTGAACTGAACTGAACTGAATGCAGTGTAATCAATACAAGCCTTAAATCTCTATGGTATACCATAACACTAACATATTGTACCAATGACATTAATATAAGTCCACTATACTTTTATACAAAAATGAAAGAAAATATAAAACTTACTGGTAAGAGTAAATATAGAATCAAATACAAATACTATTATATTGTTGCTGTGATTTACACTGTACCATTTAGCAGAATGTTAAAAGACAAAGGTTTTAAGAATAACTGTAAGTAGAAAAATACATTATAATGTGTAATATATAAATACTTAAATTGTTACATCAATAACAATTTAATGGGAGGGATAAATAAAAGCGTAGATTTTCATACATGACTAAAGTTAACATGGTGCCAGTTTATAACGGTTTGTTATGTTTTATGTAAGCCTGATGGTATCCACAAGGAAAGGACTTATAGAAATTTACAAATAGAAAACGAGGAAGGAATTGATGCATATCAATAAAAAATTAATGAACACAAATAAAACGCAGGAAGAATGGAAAATAGAAACAGAAGAGCAAGACAAAGAATAATAAGCAGAATGTCAGTCGTAAGCTCTTATTTATTAATATTTATTTTAAACTTAAGTGGATTAAACACCCCAATCAAAGGACAGTGATTAAATGGATATAAAAACAAGAACAAAAAGGACAGCAGAGGTCCCTGTATTTTATTGGACAAAATAGACTTTGTCAAAAACTGCCACGGAAGACAGGATCATTATACATAAGAAAAGTCGGTTCATCAGGAATGTGTAAAAACCACAATACCATACACGCCGGCCATCAGAGCATCACAGAACAGACACTGGCTGACACTGGGGGAACGGAAGCTGCAGTAATGCAGTAAGGCGCACCAGTGCCCTGTTTCCACACCAGACAGGCTGTCCAGAGAGAAAGTCGGCAAGGAGGCAGCAGAGCGGAACACCGCTGCGCACCAAATGAGATCCAAGTGAACAACAGTCTAACCAAAGAGATTAACAGTCAACTACTTTTTTAAATTCAGGGCATATCAAAGAGTGAACTGTTTCCTTTTAACACATTATTGACCCCAGACATATTATGGCCACAGGCACTAGTTTCTGCCAAAACCTCCCAGATAATAATGTGTTAAAATATTTTTATAGTGTTATGTAACTCTTATTTTAAAGTTACTGGAAAATGATTTTTAAAGCAAACAATAGAACACCACAATGCTAAAACAATAGAGCACAAGAATGTTAAAATTCTAGTAAAGGAGTGATGCAACATAATTACAATAAGTTAACACTGAAATTGAAAATAATTGGAATAGCTTGTAAGTATGCTATTTTAAGTTTTTTCCTTACAGTATTCACAACCACATCACATATAGTAAACACTGTACATTATTTGTTAGTCAGCTACCATTGCTAGCTAAGGTTGCATTCCAGGACATCAAGAAAAGAATGTGGTAAAATGGAAGATGGAATCCACTCTAAAAGACCTCCAAAAGGAAAAAAGCTGTAATTATAGTAGAAAGCAATAGAAAGAAATTATAATAATGTAAAGAAATAAAATATAATAAAGAAATTATAATAGAAAGTTTGAAACATTTCAGTTCAGTTCAGTTGCTCAGTCGTGTCCGACTCTCCGCGACCCCATGAATCAAAGCACGCCAGGCCTCCCTGTCCATCACCAACTCCCGGAGGTCACTCAAACTCATGTCCACAGAGTCGGTGATGCCATCCAGCCATCCCATTCTCTGTCGTCCCCTTCTCCTCCCGCCCCCAACCTTTCCCAGCATCAGAGTCTTTTCCATTGAGTCAACTCATAGCATGAGGTGGCCAAAGTATTGGAGTTTCAGCTTTAGCGTCAGTCCTTCCAATGAACACCCAGGATTGATCTCCTTTAGAATGGACTGGTTGGATCTCCTTGCAGTCCAAGGGACTCTCAAGAGTCTTCTCCAACACCACAGTTCAAAAGCATCTATTCTTCGGCGATCAGCTTTCTTTACAGTCCAACTCTCACATACATACATGACCATGGGAAAAACCATAGCCTTGACTAGACGGACCTTTGTTGGCAAAGTAATGTCTCTGCTTTTTAATATACTATCAAGGTTGGTCATAACTTGGAGTAAGCATCTTTTAATTTCATGGCTGCAATCAGCATCTGCAGTGATTTTCGAGCCTAAAAAAATAAAGTCTGACACTGTTTCCACTGTTTTTCCATCTATTTCCCATGAAGTGATAGGACCAGATGTCATGATCTTTGTTTTCTGAATGTTGAGCTTCAAGCCAACCTTTTCACTCTCCTCTTTCACTTTCATCAAGAGGCCTTTGAGTTCCTCTTCACTTTCTGCCATAAGGGTAGTGTCATCTGCATATCTCAGGTTATTGATATTTCTCCCAGCAATCTTGATTCCAGCTTGTGCTTCTTCCAGTCCAGTGTTCCTCATGATGTACTCTGCATATAAGTTAAATAAGCAAGGTGACAATATACAACTTTGATGTACTCCTTTTCCTATTTTAAACCAGTCTGTTGTTCCATGTACAATTCTGACTGTTGCTTCCTGGCCTGCATACAGGTTTCTCGAAAGCAGTTGTTTTAATCAGCTTAAGCTATAAATGCCACAGATTGGGCAGCTGAAACAACATTTATTTTCTAAGTGTTCACAAGGCTGAAGTCCAAGACGACAGGGTCAGTATGGTCAGGTTCTGGTGAGCACTCCACCTGGCCTCCCGATGGCCACCTTCTCACTGTGTCTTCATATGACAGACAACAAAAGTGAGCCCTCCTGGTTTTTCCAGTGGTCATGTATGGATGTGAGAGTTGGAGTATAAAGAAAGCTGAGCACCGAAGAATTGATGCTTTTGAACTGTGGTGTCAGAGAAGACTCTTGATGGTCCCTTGGACTGCAAGAAGATCCAAGCAGTCCACCCTCAAGGAAATCAGTCCTGAATATTAATTGGAAGGACTGAGGCTGAAACTGAAACTTCAATGCTTTGGCCACCTGATGTGAAGAAATGACTCATTGGAAAAGACCCTGATGGTGGGAAATATTGAAGGCAGGAGGAGAAGGGGATGACAGAGGAATGGGCCAGTCCATGGAGGGGTGCAAAGAGTTGGACACTACAGAGCAACTGAACAGGACTGAACTGAAAAATTGCAGCACAAGCATCCTATCGTCACACCTTAACCTAAACCTAATTATCTCCCAGAGGTCCCATCATTGAAGATAATCACACTGAGGTCAGGACTTCAATATTTGCTTTCTGGGGGACATAATTCAGTCCATAGCATCAGCCAACATTATTGCGAGTATATCTGTTAAAGCCTGGTTTGCACACCTGGTTTGACAAAGCACATTGTCAACAGCTATCCTAAATCTCACCTTTCCATATTTCAAATAAAAGCAGTATCTCAAATCTGGTGTGTGATGTAGGTTACTGATGATTTATTGAATGCAATTTGACACTAAGTGGATAAATTATGCTTTACATAAAAAAGTGTCCATCACTCAGATCTTAATTTATGATCCCTTTGAGATTTATATAATCTCAAAATTGCAAACAGCTCATAACATGGAATCAATTTAAATATCCATTCAAAAAGAATGTTTAAATTGTATTTAGCACTTTCAGTTTGATAGACAAAGGAAATTCTCCTTTAAAAAGTAGTTGTTCAATCCTTATTTTTTAAGTTGAGACAGTCAGAGAGTACTGTTACTTGCTCAATGTGAACTTGGTGATTTTGCAAAAATATCTATAGGTAAGTAAATGGGCATTGCTTGCAAATTAGGTTAGTATCTTACTAAGTCTGAAGAAAAAGACAAATGCTTTGTATTTCTCATCAGAGAGGTTACTTCTAGATTTCCAGGTAGAAAAATTTTACTTTCTAACTTCAGACATTGCTTGATTTCTTAAGCTCTATATTATTATTATGACTGACATTGTGGTCATCAAATTTTTTGGTTCTACTCTAAACTGTTAGAATCTTAGAGAGGAGGAACTTAAGCAACCTCAGCTACATATTTTATCTGTTCAATATGAAATGGCCTTTTCTGCTACTCTTGATGTGAACGCTTAATGATTAAGAACACAGTCACTGCCGGCAAACACACTGCACATATGCAAACCCTGATGTCTCCACTAGGTCTGATTTACTGATTTGCCTAGTCGCACTTTTCTTCTTTCACTTTCTTTCTTTTCTGTTTCAGTTTCCTTATCCATAAAACGGGGATAATAACTGAAACTAAAATATGGAACTATTAGGAAGATTAACTGATTTTATATTTGAAAGCCTGGTTTTTCCAGCAGTCATTTATGGATGTGAGCGTTGGACAATAAAGAAGGCTGCATGCCAAAGAAGTGATGCTTTCAAATTGTGTGGCTCTGGAGAAGACTATTGAGAGGCCCTTGGACTGCAAGGAGATCAAACCAGTTGATCCTAAAGGAAATTGACTGTAAACATTAATTGGAAGGACTAACACTGAAGCTCCAATATGTAGGCTATGTGAAGCAAAGAGCCATCTCACTGGAAAAGACCCCGATGCTAGGAAAGACTTAAAGGCACAAAGAGAAGGGGGTGGTAGAAGATGAGATGGTTGGATGGCATTATTGACTCAATGGACATGGGTTTGACCAAACTCTGGGAGACAGTGAAGGACAGGGAAGCATGAAATGCTGCAGCCCACAGGGTCACAAAGAGTCGGGCATATCTTAGCGACTGAACAACAAAAGCAAGCATAGTACCTAGACTATTATAAAACTTATGTGTTTCTTAAATACATAACTGGCATTTTCCCTAGTCCATACTGTTTCACTCCTATTGGGTCTGCCTCATTCCTTAGGACATTTGAGGACTGCTTTTCATGTGGACAGCTCAAAACTATTAAATGCTATTACAAAGCAAACTAAACTACTTTAGGAAAAAATACAAAAAGGAAAATAATTTTAAAAGCTCAGAAATATGATGAGAGAAAAAGGAAAGAATAATATGAGAAAAATAATATCAGTTGAGTTTGAATTAAGGAATTTAGAACTGAATAGACATCATACACAACAATCTAAGAAAAACAGAAGACAATAAAAAGGAAATTTTAAAAAATAAAAGAAAATTCTTAAAAACAATTTGAGAAAAATGACTACTATTGGAAATAAGAAAAGCCATCATATAGATAATAGGAGTTTAAAACAGGGAAAAGAACAAATTTTAGATTATAATTCAAGAAATTTTTCAAGAACACAGGAAATTAAAAACAACTATCTTCTAAGAGCCCAATTGTGTTTGGAAATATTAGGCCTGAATGATGAACATCAAAGCATTCTGCAGTACCATCACTTAGCTTTAAATATGTATAAGAATATAATCCCTTTCCATGCATATAGGCAGATGAGGAACTATTTTAAAAGAAAAAAAAAAAACTGGAATCCCATCAGACTTTCAGACAAAATTTATTCATGCCAGAGAAACTGAAGTTCAAGAAAATACAACGTAAGCTGATAATTCTATGTCTAGGAAAAATTGTGTCCAAGGAAAAAGGAGAAGGAAAGACTTTTCAGCATGCAAGAAATCATAGAAAGAGTTTACATAAATCTCCTGGAGAATGAACTTTATGCAGTCTTTGTGCAATCAAAAGAGTAGATGGCATCAACAAAAAGATTGACAGTGTATATTAAATATATAGTAATTACATTACTCAGTAGTAAAGAATCTGCCTATAAGGCTGGAAACGCAGGCCCAATCCCTGGGTCAGGAAGACCCAGAGATCTTCCTGGAGGGTGGAGGAGGACATGGCGACATCCTCCAGTGTTCTTGTCTGGAGAATCCCATGGACAGAGGCTACAGTCTATGGGGCACAAAGAGTTGGATACAACCGAGTGATTAAATCACCGCCACCAAGGTAGAGAGTACAGGGTTGGTTACATTCTCTGAAAATGCCGATCTAGCACCACCATTAAAGCATGATGTGAGACTGGGGTTCAGATGGATACAAGACTTGTCCTGCTCTCAGTAATCAAATGGATTGTGGTGGTGGAAGTATTACTACCCTTTTTTAAATCTAATTATGTTGCACACCTTAAATTTACACAGTATTTTATGTCAATAAACTGAAAAAAGTATCATTATTCTGAAATTAGTGTATGGGTAAAGTGGTTTACAGCAAATGCGGCATTATGAGATACTCTAAACTTTCCATTCCTGGTGTTAGTGAGAACCAGTGTTATTAAGGCACACACACCGAGGAAACCAGAATTGAAAGAGACACATGTACTCCAATGTTCATTGCAGCACTGTTTATAATAGCCAGGACATGGAAGCAACCTAGTTGTCCATCAGCAGACGAATGGATAAGAAAGCGGTGGTACATATACACAATGGAGTATTACTAAGAGATTAAAAAGAATACATTTGAATCAGTTCTAATGAGGTGGATGAAACTGGAGTCTATTATACAGAGTGAAGTAAGCCAGAAAGAAAAACACCAATACAGTATACTAATGCATATATATGGAATTTAGAAAGATGGTAATGATAACCCTGTATACGAGACAGCAAAAGAGACACAGATGTATAGAACAGTCTTTTGGACTCTGTGAGAGAGGGCGAGGGTGGGATGATTTGGGGGAATGGCACTGAAACATGTATATTATCATATATGAAATGAATCGCCGGTCCAGGTTCAATGCATGATACAGGATGCTCAAGGCTGGTGTACTGGGATGAACCAGAGGGATGGGATGGGGAGGGAGGTGAGAGGGGGGTTCAAGATGGGGAACACATGTACACCCGGGGCAGATTCATGTCACTGTATGGCAAAACCAATACAATAATGTAAAGTAATTATTCTCCAATTAAAATAAATAAGCTTTTTTTAAAAAAAAAGGAATAGAGGAGACACAATGTGTGTTTAGTCGCTCAGTCGTGTCTGACTCTTTGCAACCCCGTGGACTGTAGCCCACCAGGCTTCTCTGTCCATGGGATTCTCCAGGCAAGAATACTGGAGTGGGTTACCATCTCCTTCTCCACGGGATCTTCTCAACCCAGGGATTGGACCCAAGTCTCCTGCACTGAAGGCAGATTCTTTATCATCTGGCTCACCAGGGAAGCCCATCTGAGTATATATGTACATATATATATATAATTGTGAATATATATATATGTAGTTTTGAATGTAATTGCACCTGATTTTTGAAAATGTATACAGACGCGACGCGAGAGACGCCGGCCCCGGCGGCGCAGACGCGACGCGAGAGACGCCGGCCCCGGCGGCGCAGACGCGACGCGAGAGACGCCGGCCCCGGCGGCGCAGACGCGACGCGAGAGACGCCGGCCCGGGCGCAACGAGCCACGCAAAGAGGTGCGGCCGTGAGGAGCTACCCCACGCCTGAGGCCAGGGCCGGCGGCCGAGAGGAGCTACCCCACGTCCAACAGGCGGTGGCTGCGCGGGCGCAGGAGGGCCGAGAGGAGCTACTCCGCGTTCAAGGTCAGGAGGGGGGGCCTTGAGGAGATACCCCTCGTCCAAGGTAAGGTACAGCAGCTGCACTTTGCTGGAGCGGCTGTGAAGAGATTTTCCACGACCAAGGTAAGGGAAACCGAAATAAGACGGTAGGTATTGCTAAGGGGCACCAGAGGGCAGACAAACTGAAATCATAATCACAGGAAACTAGCTGATCTAATCACATGGACCACAGCCGAATGTGGTCCCCTGGAGAAGGGAATGGCAAACCACTTCAGTATACTTGCCTTGAGAACCCCGTGAACAGTAACAAAGGGCAAAATGATAGGATACTGAATGAGGAATTCCCCAGGTCGGTAGGTGCCCAGTATGCTACTGGAGCTCAGTGGAGAAATAACTATAGAAGGAATAAAGGGATGGAGCAAAAGCAAAACCAATACCCAGTTGTGGATGTGACCAATGATAGAAACAAGGTCCGGTGCTGTAAAGAGCAATATTGCATAGGAACCTGGAATGTTAGGTCCATGAATCAAGGCAAATTGGAAGTGGTCAAACAGGAGATGGCAAGAGTGAATGTCGACATTCTAGGAATCAGTGAACTAAAATGGACTGGAATGGGTGAATTTAACTCGGATGACCATTATATCTACTACTGTGGGCAGGAATCCCTTAGAAGAAATGGAGTAGCCATCATGGTCAACAAAAGAGTCCGAAATGCAGTACTTGGATGCAATCTTAAAAATGACAGGATGATTTCTGTTCGTTTCCAAGGCAAACCATTCAATATTACAGTAATCCAGGCCTATGCCCCAACCAGTAATGCTGAAGAAGCCGAAGTTAATCGGTTCTATGAAGACCTACAAGACCTTTTAGAACTAACACCCAAAAAAGATGTCCTTTTCATTATAGGGGACTGGAATGCAAAAGTAGGAAGTCAAGAAACACCTGGAGTAACTGGCAAATTTGGCCTTGGAGCACGGAATGAAGCAGGGCAAAGGCTAATAGAGTTTTGTCAAGAGAATGCACTGGTCATAGCAAACACCCTCTTCCAACAACACAAGAGAAGACTCTACACATGGACATCACCAGATGGTCAACACCGAAATCAGATTGATTATATTCTTTGCAACCAAAGATGGAGAAGCTGTATACAGTTAGCGAAAACAAGACCAGGAGCTGACTGTGGCTCAGATCATGAACTCCTTATTGCGAAGTTCAGACTTAAATTGAAGAAAGTAGGGAAAACCACTAGACCATTCAGATATGACCTCAATCAAATCCCTTATGATTATGCAGTGGAAGTGAGAAATAGATTTAAGGGACTAGATCTGATTGATAGAGTGCCTGATGAACTCTGGACGGAGGTTCGTGACATTGTACAGGAGACAGGGACCAAGACCATCCCCATGGAAAAGAAATGCAAAAGAGCGAAATGGCTGTCTGAGGAGGCCTTACAAATAGCTGTAAAAAGAAGAGAGGCGAAAAGCAAAGGAGAAAAGGAAAGATATAAGCATCTGAATGCAGAGTTCCAAAGAATAGCAAGGAGAGATAAGAAAGCCTTCCTCAGTGATCAATGCAAAGAAATAGAGGAAAACAACAGAATAGGAAAAACAAGAGACCTCTTCAAGAAAATTAGAGATTCCAAGGGAACTTTTCATGCAAAGATGGGCTCGATAAAGGACAGAAATGGTATGGACCTAACAGAAGCAGAAGATATTAAGAAGAGGTGGCAGGAATACACAGAAGAACTGTACAAAAAAGATCTTCACGACCAAGATAGTCACGATAATGTGATCACTGACCTAGAGCCAGACATCTTGGAATGTGAAGTCAAGTGGGCCTTAGAAAGCATCACTACGAACAAAGCTAGTGGTGGTGATGGAATTCCAGTTGAGCTATTTCAAGTCTTGAAAGATGATGCTGTGAAAGTGCTGCACTCAATATGCCAGCAGATTTGGAAAACTCAGCAGTGGCCACAGGACTGGAAGAGGTCAGTCTTCATTCCAATCCCAAAGAAAGGCAATGCCAAAGAATGCTCAAACTACCGCACAATTGCACTCATCTCACACGCTAGTAAAGTCATGCTCAAAATTCTCCAAGCCAGGCTTCAGCAGTATATAAACCGTGAACTCCCAGATGTTCAAGCAGGTTTTAGAAAAGGCAGAGGCACCAGAGATCAAATTGCCAACATCCGCTGGATCATGGAGAAAGCAAGAGAGTTTCAGAAAAACATCTATTTCTGCTTCATTGACTATGCCAAAGCCTTTGACTGTGTGGATCACAATAAACTGTGGAACATTCTGAAAGAGATGGGAATCCCAGACCACCTGACCTGCCTCTTGAGAAACCTGTATGCAGGTCAGGAAGCAACAGTTAGAACCGGTCATGGAACAACAGACTGGTTCCAAATAGGAAAAGGAGTGCGTCAAGGTTGTATATTGTCACCTTGCTTATTTAACTTATATGCAGAGTACATCATGAGGAACGCTGGGCTGGAAGAAGCACAAGCTGGAATCAAGATTGCTGGGAGAAATATCAATAACCTCAGATATGCAGATGACACTACCCTTATGGCAGAAAGTGAAGAGGAACTCAAAAGCCTCTTGATGAAAGTGAAAGAGGAGAGTGAAAAGGTTGGTTTGAAGCTCAACATTCAGAAAACAAAGATCATGGCATCTGGTCCCATCACTTCATGGGAAATAGATGGAAAAACAGTGGAAACAGTGTCAGACTTTGTTTTTTTGGGCTCCAAAATCACTGCAGATGCTGATTGCAGCCATGAAATTAAAAGACGCTTGCTCCTTGGAAGGAAAGTTATGACCAACCTTGATAGTATATTAAAAAGCAGAGACATTACTTTGCCGACCAAGGTCCGTCTAGTCAAGGCAATGGTTTTTCCCGTGGTCATGTATGGATGTGAGAGTTGGACTGTGAAGAAAGCTGATCGCCGAAGAATCGATGCTTTTGAACTGTGGTGTTGGAGAAGACTCTTGAGAGTCCCTTATACTGCAAGGAGATCCAACCAGTCCATTCTAAAGGAGATCAATCCTGGATGTTCATTGGAGGGACTGATGCTAAAGCTGAAACTCCAATACTTTGGCCACCTCATGAGACGAGTTGACTCACTGGAAAAGACTCTGATGCTGGGAAAGGTTGGGGGCGGGAGGAGAAGGGGACGACGGAGAATGAGATGGCTGGATGGCATCACCGACTCTGTGGACATGAGTTTGAGTGTACTCCGGGAGTTGGTGATGGACAGGGAGGCCTGGCGTGCTGTGATTCATGGGGTCGCGGAGAGTCGGACACGACTGAGCGACTGAACTGAACTGAACTGAACTGATACATTTCCTAGTTCTTTCCACTGCAAAAACATAGAAACAATAAGCAACTTAGTTGTAATGAGCATCTTTAGGCTCAAATAAACTGTATATTGGTTAAACAAACATGGTGAGAATAAACATCTTCTTATGCAAGTATTGCGGCTAATAAGTCACAACAAATAATAGGATATTATCATTGTACAGCCCCAGTGAAGTAGTGAAGTAATAGGTCTAAGTACTGAACATCAATGGCTGCTAGCATGTGCCTCCTGGTGAGAGAACCCAGTTCCATCTGTGCCTTCATAGAAAGCATCACAAATGCCAGTCAACACAGCCTCTGCACCCAGCAACAAACAGCCTGTAGAAAATACAGATGGTGGAGAGTCCTGTTGAAATGCATCGGGATAAGGCAATCAGCACACACACACACGAGGAACACCTACAGGTGAGACAGCCTTGGTCCTTCAACATATGAATCACTGCTGCTGCTGCTGCTAAGCTGCTGCTAAGTCACTTCAGTCGTGTCTGACTCTGTGTGACCCCATAGATGGAAGCCCACCAGGTTCCCCCGTCCCTGGGATTCTCCAGGCAAGAACACTGGAGTGGGCCGCCATTTCCCTCTCCAATGTGTGAAAGTGAAAGTGAAGTCGCTCAGTCATGTCCGACCCTCAGCGACCCCACGGACTGCAGCCTACCAGGCTCCTCCATCCATGGGATTTTCTAGGCAATAATGAATCACTAGGAGAGATTAAAAGCCCATACTTTATATACTCACAGATACAGAGAGCAAGCTAGTGGTAACCGGTGGAGAAGGAAGTGGGAAGAGCAAGATAGGGATGGGGAAAATAAAGGTTATTATAGGATTATAGGAAATGATGTGTGTGAAACTTCTACAGACTGCAAAGCCCTACAGAATTTAAAGAATCTGTCAATAAAAAATAAGTTAATGCTTTAAAGATATGACTTTAATGGACAATTTACAGCACAGTGTCACATGCGGATGATAAAATCATAAGAAAGTTAAAAATCAGAATGGTGATTACTTTTGCAAGGAGAAAAAGAAACAGGATTCGGGTAAGTTTCTGGGGTGACTGACAAAATTCTTTTCTTGACCTAAGTGGTGAGTAAGAATGTTTGTCCTATAATAGCTTACTAAGTTATAGTTATTTAGTTGTATACCTAAACATCTATAGTTATATACCTAAACAAACACATTAAAAGTAAATCCTCTCTTAAGTTGGGTTTGTGGGAAAATACCCACTGATTAGGTGATAAAGGAATATATATTTTGTACAACATGATTTTAGAGGGTAATCCTTAAACTTGTATATTTTTATATTTTCTCTATAATTATATAATAATTACACATTATATTGCACCTTATTGCGAAGTTCAAACTTAAATTGAAGAAAGTAGGGAAAACCACTAGACCATTCAGATATGACCTCAATCAAATCCCTTATGATTATACAGTGGAAGTGAGAAATAGATTTAAGGGACTAGATCTGATTGATAGAGTGCCTGATGAACTCTGGACGGAGGTTCGTGACATTGTACAGGAGACAGGGACCAAGACCATCCCCATGGAAAAGAAATGCAAAAGAGCGAAATGGCTGTCTGAGGAGGCCTTACAAATAGCTGTAAAAAGAAGAGAGGCGAAAAGCAAAGGAGAAAAGGAAAGATATAAGCATCTGAATGCAGAGTTCCAAAGACTAGCAAGGAGAGATAAGAAAGACTTCCTCAGTGATCAATGCAAAGAAATAGAGGAAAACAACAGAATAGGAAAAACAAGAGACCTCTTCAAGAAAATTAGAGATTCCAAGGGAACATTTCATGCAAAGATGGGCTCGATAAAGGACAGAAATGGTATGGACCTAACAGAAGCAGAAGATATTAAAAAGAGGTGGCAGGAATACACAGAAGAACTGTACAAAAAAGATCTTCACGACCAAGATAGTCACGATAATGTGATCACTGACCTAGAGCAAGACATCTTGGAATGTGAAGTCATGTGGGCCTTAGAAAGCATCACTACTAACAAAGCTAGTGGAGGTGATGGAATTCCAGTGGAGCTATTTCAAGTCTTGAAAGATGATGCTGTGAAAGTGCTGCACTCAATATGCCAGCAGATTTGGAAAACTCAGCAGTGGCCACAGGACTGGAAGAGGTCAATCTTCATTCCAATCCCAAAGAAAGGCAATGCCAAAGAATGCTCAAACTACCGCACAATTGCACTCATCTCACACGCTAGTAAAGTCATGCTCAAAATTCTCCAAGCCAGGCTTCAGCAGTATGTAAACCGTGAACTCCCAGATGTTCAAGCAGGTTTTAGAAAAGGCAGAGGCACCAGAGATCAAATTGCCAACATCTGCTGGATCATGGAGAAAGCAAGAGAGTTTCAGAAAAACATCTATTTCTGCTTCATTGACTATGCCAAAGCCTTTGACTGTGTGGATCACAATAAACTGTGGAACATTCTGAAAGAGCTGGGAATCCCAGACCACCTGATCTGCCTCTTGAGAAACCTGTATGCAGGTCAGGAAGCAACAGTCAGAACTGGACATGGAACAACAGACTGGTTCCAAATAGGAAAAGGAGTACGTCAAGGCTGTATATTGTCACCTTGCTTATTTAACTTATATGCAGAGTACATCATGAGGAACGCTGGGTTGGAAGAAGCACAAGCTGGAATCAAGATTGCTGGGAGAAATATCAATAACCTCAGATATGCAGATGACACTACCCTTATGACAGAAAGTGAAGAGGAACTCAAAAGCCTCTTGATGAAATTGAAAGAGGAGAGTGAAAAGGTTGGCTTAAAGCTCAACATTCAGAAAACAAAGATCATGGCATCTGGTCCCATCACTTCATGGGAAATAGATGGAAAAACAGTGGAAACAGTGTCAGACTTTGTTTTTTTGGGCTCCAAAATCACTGCAGATGCTGATTGCAGCCATGAAATTAAAAGACGCTTGCTCCTTGGAAGGAAAGTTATGACCAACCTTGATAGTATATTAAAAAACAGAGACATTACTTTGCCAACCAAGGTCCGTCTAGTCAAGGCAATGGTTTTTCCCGTGGTCATGTATTGATGTTAGAGTTGGACTGTGAAAAAAGCTGATCGCCGAAGAATCGATGCTTTTGAACTGTGGTGTTGGAGAAGACTCTTGAGAGTCCCTTATACTGCAAGGAGATCCAACCAGTCCATTCTAAAGGAGATCAATCCTGGGTGTTCATTGGAAGGACTGATGCTGAAGCTGAAACTCCAATACTTTGGCCACCTCATGCGACGAGTTGACTCACTGGAAAAGACTCTGATGCTGGGAAAGGTTGGGGGTGGGAGGAGAAGGGGACAACGGAGAATGAGATGGCTGGATGGCATCACCGACTCTGTGGACATGTGTTTGAGTGAACTCCGGGAGTTGGTGATGGACAGGGAGGCCTGGCGTGCTGTGATTCATGGGGTTGCGGAGAGTCGGACACGACTGAGAGACTGAACTGAGCTGAACTGACACATTATATAAATTACATAAAAACACACAATTAACTTAAAACATGGTCTAGTATTTAAACATGTATATTTTTTAAAGGAATAAAGTAGCTTACACTTTGCAAACACTAGTAGAAATAAAACTTTTAAGTTCATTTAACTTGCTAATGTAAAACAACAAGTGAAAGAAAAAATAAGGACTTTGGCATTTTGAAATCATTACTCATATATAATAGAATTTTTAATGATTGAAGACGCTTGAAAAATGGTGCATCGGATCACAAAAGCAAGCCAGCTGTTTTTGTCTATTAGGACAAATTCAAAGGATGACAAAGTTTATTTACATTTTAATTCTAGAAGCTGACATTGGTATGATTCCAGAAAACTATTAGCAAGTAATATCTCAGTAGCAGAAGTTATAAATGGTCTTGTGAATGTTCTTGATGATGAAGTTAAATGGATCAGTGTATCAGAATGTTGCTCCTCAGACTTTTCTCTATCATGTCACAGTGTGCAGTTAACGAATTGCAATTAAGTATCTGTAACGTAAAAATTTCATACTGAGTAAGACAGTTAAGCCGAAAGGTAAAAAGAGCACTTTTAGTCATTTATTGGGAACACTTTAGAAATGAAAAATCAACATGACATTAGCAATCTCACTGAGATGACTCTGTGTGTGTATGTGTTCAGTCCTGTCTGACTCTGTGGCCCCATGGTCTGTAGCACTCCAGGCTCCTCTGTCCATGAGATTTACCAGGCAAGAATACTGCAGTGTGTTGTTATTTCCTCTTCCAGGGGATCTTCCTGACCCAGGGGTTGAACCTGCATCTCCAGCATCTTTTGCATTGTCAGGTGGATTCCTTATCACTTTCACCACCTGGGAAGCCTGAAGATGACTCTCTTAGTCCCAAAACAGCACTGTCTGCTCCAGTGTGGGGTCATTGCTGGAGGTCCCTTTGCACAACAGCTCATCTGGTAGAGAATAAACCTTCAATGCAGGAGACCCCGGTTTGATTCCTGGGTTGGGAAGATCAGCTGGAGAAGGGATAGGCTACCCACTCCAGTATTCTTATGCTTTCCTGGTGGCTCAACTGCTATAGAATCTGCTTGCAATGTGGGAGATCTGGGTTTGATCACTGGGTTGGGAAGATCCCCTGGAGAAGTGAAAGGATACCAACTCCAGGATTCTGGCCTGGAGAATTCCGTGGATTTTATAGTGCAGGGGGTTGCAGAAAGTTGAACACGACTAAACATCTTTCACACTTCACTGCATAACACAGCTGGGTGTGGCTGGCCCTGTTATAAGTTTCATTCATAGAACAAAATTTAAAGAATTGTGGCTGATTTTCTGGTTGAGACTTCTAAATAATGGGTTTGGCATGTCCATTCATCTTTTCCCTTCTGCCACTGACTGGAGAGCATTTTTAAGGCCTCACAGGCATGGCAGACAGAGTCATGAAATGGAAGATTCAGGTTTCTGAATCACAAAGTCTGCCCTCTAACAGTGAATTCATGTGGGACCTTAAATAAAAGAGAGATAGTTATATTGTATCAAGTCACTGAAACTCAGAAGTGTTATTGATGACAGGGGCTATTGCTATCCTGCTTAATACAAAGTCTGATAGCTCTCAGTTGACAACTGATTACACTTGGCCATACACTTCAACAGGGCTTCCCAGGTGGTCCCAGTTCAGCTCAGTTCAGTTCAGTCACTCAGTCACATCCAACTCTTTGCAACCCCATAGACTGCAGCATGCCATATTTCCCAGTCCATCATCAATGCTCAGAGCTTACTCAAACTCATGTCCATCGAGTTGGTGACGCCATCCAACCATCTCATCCTCTGTTGTCCCCTTCTCCTCCTTCCTTCAATCTTATCCAGCATCAGGGTCTTTTCCAATGAGTCAGTTCTTCACATCAGGTGGCCAAAGTACTGGAGTTTCAGCTTCAGCATCAGTCCTTCCAATGCATATTCAGGAATGATTTCCTTTAGGATGGACTGATTGGATTTTCTTTGCAGTCCAAGGGACTCTCAAGAGTCTTCTCCCACATCACAGTTCAAAAGCATCAATTCTTCAGCTTTCTTTATAGTCCAACTCTTACATCCATACATGAAAACTGGTAAAACCATAGCTTTGACTAGACGGACCTTTGTTAGCAAAGTGATGTATCTACTGTTTAATATGCTGTCTAGGTTTGTCATAGCTTTTCTTCCAAGGAGTAAGCATCTTTTAAGTTCATGGCTGCAGTCAACATCTGCAGGATTGTGGAGCCCCCCAAAATAAAGTATTTCACTCTTTCCATTATTTCCCCATCTATTTGTCATGAAGTGATGGGACCAGATGTCATAATCTTAGTTTTCTGAATGTTGAGTTTTAAGCCAACATTTTCACTATCCTCTTGCTTTCACCAAGGAGCTCTTTAGTTACTATTCAGTTCAGTTCAGTCACTCAGTCATGTCCAACTCTTTGAGACCCCATGAATCACAGCACGCAAGGCCTCCCTGTCCATCACCAACTCCTGGAGTTCACTCAAACTCATGTCAATCGAATCGGTGATGCCATCCAGCCATCTCATTCTCTGTCATCCCCATCTCCTCCTACCCCCAATCACTCAACATCAGAGTCTTTTCCAGTGAGTCAACTCTTCCCGTGAGGTTGCCAAAGTACTGGAGTTTCAGCTTTAGCATCAGTCCTTCCAATGAACACCCAGGATTGATCTCCTTTAGAATGGACTGGTTGGATCTCCTTGCAGTCCAAGGGACTCTTAAGAGTCTTCTCCAGCACCACAGTTCAAAACCATCAATTCTTCGGCGATCAGGTTTCTTCACAGTCCAACTTTCACATCCATACATAACCATGGGAAAAACCATAGCCTTGACTAGACAGACCTTGGTTGGCAAAGTAATGTCTCTGCTTTTTAATATACTATCTAGGTTGGTCATAACTTTCCTTCCAAGGAGTAAGCATCTTTTAATTTCCTGGCTGCAATCAGCGTCTGCAGTGATTTTGGAGCCCAAAAAAATAAAGTCTGACACTGTTTCCACTGTTTCCCCATCTATTCCCATGAAGTGATGGGACCAGATTCCATGATCTTTGTTTTCTGAATGTTGAGCTTCAAGCCAACCTGTTCACTCTCCTCTTTCACTTTCATCAAGAGGCCTTTGAGTTCCTCTTCACTTTCTGCCATAAGGGTAGTGTCATCTGCATATCTGAGGTTATTGATATTTCTCCCGGCAATCTTGATTCCAGCCTGTGTTTCTTCCAGCCCAGCATTCCTCATGATGTACTCTGCATATAAGTTAAATAATCAGGGTGACAATATACAACCTTGACGTACTCCTTTTCCTATTTGGAACCAGTCTGTTGTTCCATGTCCAGTTCTAACTGTTGCTTCCTTACCTGCACTTTCTGACATAAGGATGGTGTCATCTGCATATCTGAGGTTATTGATATTTCTCCCAGTATCTTGATTCCATCTTGTGCTTCATTCTGCCCAGCATTTTGCATGACATACTCTGAATATAAGTTAAATAACCAGGATGATAATATACAGCCTTGACATACTGCTTTCCCAATTTAGAACCAGTCTGTTGTTCCGTGTCTGGTTCTAACTGTTGATTCTTTACCTGCATACAGATTTCCCAGGAGGCAGGTGCCTTTTCTAAATCCAGCTTGTACATTTGGATGTTCTAAGTTCACATACTGTTGAAGCCTAGCTTGGAGGATTTTGAGCATGACTTTGCTAGCATGTGAAATGAGTGCAATTGTGCAGTAGTCTGAATATTCTTTAGCATTGCCCTTCTTTGGGATTTGGATGGAAACTGACCTTTTCCAGTTCTGTGGCCACTGCTGAGTTTTCCAAATTTGCTTGCATATTGAGTGCAGCACTTTAACAGCATCATCTTTTAGGATTTGAAATAGCTCAACTGGAATTCCATCACCTCCATTAGCTTTGTTCATAGTGATGTTTCCTAAGGCCCACTTGACTTCACATTCCAGGATTTCTGGCTCCAGGTGAGTGATCACACCATTGTGGTTATCTTATCTGGGTCATGAAGATCTTTTTTGTACTGTTCTGCGTATTCTTGACACCTCTTCTCAATGTCTTCTTCTGTTAGGTCCATGCCATTTCTGTCCTTTATTGTGCCGATCTTTGCATAAAATGTTCCCTTAGGAATCTCTAATTTTCTTGAAGAGACCTCTTCAAGATGGTGCTAGTGGTAAAGGATCTACTGGTCAATGCTAGAGACTTAAGAAATGTGGGTTCCATCCTTGGGTCAGGAATAACCTTTAGAGGAGAAAATGGCAGCCCACTGCAGTATTCTTGTCTGGAGAATCTCATGGACAGAGGAGCTCTTAGTGCTATGGTCCATAGGGTCACAGAGCCAGACATGACTGAAGCTACCTAGCACATATACTTAACATTTCTAAAAAGGATATTCTCATCTATGGAATGAAAGTGAAAATAGTACTTTCTGCATAAAATTGTGTGAAATATAGATAAACCATTGTTTATATAAACCATTGTTTATAATAAACCATTGTTATAATTCTTGGTATGTAAAGCGATTCTCAATAAATGACAATCTTATTAACATCTTATAAAACAAGTCGACATTCCTATAATTTCTCAATTTTCTGACTTTCTCTTTATTGAAAAAAAATTACAAATTTTACAAGGATAGTGGTTTTTAGTAGAAGACACTGGATTTAGACATTGTATGCCTCACCTCCTCTAAGAAACAACAAACTTATAGATATGCATTTATATTGCTCTTTTGTATTCCCTAAAATCCCTAACACAATGCCTGTCACATAGTCATGAAACAAAATAGGAAGCATATATCTGAGATATTATCAGATAGTCATCAATCTAATACAACATGAGTAAATGTTAGGAATTTGACCTCAGAAACCAAATTAACATGTGCCAAAGCTCAAATGGTTTCTGTCATTGTGTGTCCCAACCACTTAATTTGCATGTGATTATTCTCAAAAAAGTTTTCTACTGTTACATTATTTTATGAACTATTTCCAATTATTTTTTCCATTCAGCTTGAAAAAAAGATAAAATTCAAATTAACAGCACAGCCTTTTCATCTCCAAATAGAACAATTTTGACCTTGTTTGATAGAGACATCCTTCAATTATAAGCCTCCAACTGTTTGGTAACACAAATTTCCCTAGACATTGCTAATTCTCAGAGTCCTTCATCACCACCATATATGTGTATAATCGAGAATTCAAATAATTCAGACACTCTTGCATTTCTATTTTTTCTTCCCCATAATAAGCATTCATCTTACTTCCCAGATGATTTTCCTTCAGATACCAAAACAGTTCATTTTATAGCAAAGATTCCCACCTTTTATAAATCCAGAGGCTCATTTATGCATGTGATGAGTCATATTAAGGTATAAATTGGGGAGAGAAAGAAATAAGGGGAAGAGACAGAGACCATGATATTATTGCACTTTAAAAAGTGCCATATAAAGGCAGAATAATGAAACATTTTATAGTTCTCATGAGGTTTTTTAAAGAATACTTTTCAAAAAGAAATTATTAAAAGCTTTAGAACAATGTTAGCATGGTTCAGAATATAGTTTGGAGAAAACTTTCATCTAGCAGTAAGAGATTTAGGATGTTAAAAACTGATTACACTATTTCAAATGTGTTTTGAATTCAACCCCAAAATTTTATCATGATCATATATTAACTTGGGGTCAAGAACTTTGGATATTTGGGTGAGTTCTGATGCTTCCAATTTTTGTTTGAAGTGCAATTAAAAGATTAACTAACTAATCCTACTAACACAGATGGGTCAAATATCTATCACTAGGATTTATGAGGAATACACTAGAATTTAATGTCCAGTGTTGAGGTATTAAAATGTCAGAGCCTACTTATAAACTTTCAAAACAAATTATGTAAGTAAACAGCAAGGGGTTTACTATTGAAACCAACCTGTCTCTTATGGAGGGCATCAAGGACATTCTCTTCACTGGTAAGGGAATGGGGGACTCTCTGAGGAATCAGTGATTACTGTCCTAAAAAAGCCTGAGAGGGATGATTTTAGATGTTCCAAGTTAAGGGGCTCCCTAGATTTTCCTGAGGTATTTGTAATTGGTTATTGTACAGACCGGGAGGTACAGCTTAAAATACAGAGGCAGCAAGCCAAGAGAACAATTCATGCTACCTTGAACTTCAGAGATCTCTGAAGATGGAAAAGAGGGTATAGTTCTAAGGTCAAGATAAAATTGTAAGCTAGTGTTGACTGGGGTTTCCCTAGTGGCTGCCAATGCAGAAGATGCAGGTTCAATCCCTGGGTCAGCAAGATCCTGTGGAGAAGGAAATGGCAACCCACTCCAGTATTCTTGTCTGGGAAGGCTAGTCAGTTCCTGGGGTTGCAAGGAGTTGGATATGACTTAACGACTAGACAACAAATAGTGATTGCACCCACAATAATACTGACAAATAACAGTGAAAGAGATGTACAGAAGGCTTACATGAAATAGCAAGAGAAAATCTAAGTCTGGGTGACATCATCAAGGTGCTGACTAAGGATGGTCCTGACTTCAATTTCCCTCACAAGAAAAGTGGCTAGAAACCATTTACAGAAAAGACAGCACTATGAAACCCTCAAACTCAGTGGGGAGGCTGAAGAATATTTACAATTTATTTACATTTTCCTGATGATTATTGATGCTGAGCAGCATTTCATGTACCTGATGAACTTCTGTATGTCTTTGGGAAAAAGTCTATTCGGATCATCTATTCAATTTTTAATTGGATTGTTTGGTTTTGGCTACTGAGTTATAATGTTTCTTTAAATATACAAAGATGGGCACAATAAAAGACAGAAATGGTATGGACCAAAAAGAAGCAAAAGATATGAAAAGTTGGCAAGACTATACAGAAGAACTATGCAAAAAAGATCCTAATGACCCAGAAAACCATCACTCACCTAGAGTCAGACATCCTTGAGTGTGAAGAAAAGTGAGCCTTAGGAAGCGTCACTACAAACAAAGCTACTGGAAGTAATGGAATTCCAGCTTAGCTATTTCAAATCCTAAAAGATGATGCTGTGGAAGTGCTGAACTTAATATGCCAGGAAATTTGGAAAGCTCTGCAGTGGCCACAGGACTAGAAAAGGTCAATTTAAATTCCAGTTCCAAAGAAGGACAATGCCAAAGAATGTTCAAACTACCACACAATTGCACTCATTTCACATGCTGGCAAAGTCATGCTCAAAATCCTCCAAGCTAGGCTTTAACAGTATGTGAACTGAGAATGTCCAGATGTACAAGCTGGTTTTAGAAAAGGCAGAGGAACCAGAGATCAAATTACCAACATCCACTGGATCATAGCGGAGAAGGCAATGGCAAGCCACTCCAGTACTCTTGCCTAGAAAATCCCATGGATGGAGGAGCCTGGTAGGCTGCAGTCCATGGGGTTGCTAAGGGTCGGACAGGACTGAGCGATTTCACTTTCACTTTTCACTTTCACACATTGGAGAAGGAAATGGCAACCCACTCCAGTGTTCTTGCCTGGAGAATCCCAGGGAAGAGGGAGCCTGGTGGGCTTCCGCCTATGGGGTCACACAGAGTCGGACACGACTGAAGTGACTTAGCAGCAGCAGCAGCAGCAACTGGATCATAGAGAAAGCAAAAGAATTCCAGAAAAACGTCTGCTTCTGCTTCATTGACTACGTCAAAGCCTTTGACTGTGTGGATCACAACAAATTGTGGAAAATTCTTCAAGTGATGGGAATATCAGACCACCTTACCTGCCTCCTGCAAAACCTGTAAGTAACAGTTAGAACCAGATATGGAACAATTGACTGGTTCCAAATTGGGAAAGGAATATGTCAAGGCTGTATATTGTCACCCTGTTTTTTTAACTTATATGCAGAGTACATCACGTGAAATGCCAGGATGAAGTACAAACTGGAATCAACATGGCTCGAGAAATATCAATAACCTCAGATATGCAGATGACACCACCGTTATGGCAGAAAGTGAAGAGGAACTAAAGAGCTCCTTGATGAAAGAGAAAGAGGAGAGTGAAAATGTTGACTTAAAGCTCAACATTCAAAAAACGATCATTGCATCCGGTCCCATCACTTCATGACAAACAGATGGGGAAACAAAGGAAACAGTGAGAAAATTTATTCTTTGGGTCTCCAAAATTCTGCAGATGCTGACTGCAGCCATGAAATTAAAAGATGCTTTCTCCTTGGAAGAAAAGCTCTGACAAACCTAGATAGCATATTAAACAGTACAGACATCGCTTTGTCAACAAAAGTTCATCTAGTCAAAGCTATTTTTTTTCCAGTAGTGATGTATGGATGTAAGATCTGGACCATAAAGAAGGCTGAACACCAAAGAATTGATGTTTTTGAACTGTGATGTTGGAGAAGACTCTTGAGAGTCCCTCGGACTGCAAGGAGATCCAACCAGGCAATCCTAAAGGAGATCAGTCCTGAATATTCATTGGAAGGACTGATACTGAAGCTGAAGCCCCAGTACTTTATGGCCACCTGATGTGAAGAGCCAAATCATTGGAAAAGACCCTTTTTCTGGGAAAGACTGAAGGCAGTCTGAGAAGGGAATGACAGGGGATAATATGCTTGGATGGAGTCATCAACTCAGTGGATATGAGTTTGAGCAAACTCCAGGAACTGGTGAAGGACAGGGAGGCCTGACGTGCTGCAGTCCCTGGTGTCACAAAGAGTCAGACATGAGTGAGTGACTAAGCAGTAAAAACAACTGAGTTATAATGTTTCTTTTACATATTTTAGTTGTTAACCCACGTTCCTCATGGACGTATTTACAAGTCCCAAGATATGGAGTCAACCTAAGGCCTATCAATAGATGGACAAAAAAGATGAGAAGTTACACATACCATGTAACCATATTCAGCTAGAAATACACTGAAATCTTGCCAAGATGGAGAAAGACAAATTTTCACTCATATAGGGACATATCTGGGACAAGATTTCACTCACATGTTGGATACAAAATCTAATAAGCAAATCAGAATGAACAAACCAAAAAAGAAAGAAAGAAAAACACACATAGAGAGACTAGAGTAGTGGCTACCAGAGGTGAAGGGGCAGAGAAGATGGCAAAATAGTTAACCTAGGGCTTCCCAGGTGGCACTAGTGGTAAAGAACTTGCCTGTCAATTCAGGAGACATCAGAGACTCAGGTTCGATACCTGGATCAGGAAGATCCCCTGGAGGAGGGCACAACAACCACTCCAGTACTCTTGCCTAGGAAATTCCAAGTACAGAGCCTGGTGGGCTGCTGTCCAGGGAGTTGCAAGGAGTCAGACACAACTGAAGCAACTTAGCGTGCATGCGTATGTGGTGAAGAATGGGATATATTTACATTTTCGGTCGTGAGTACATTGTAGGGTATAAAGAAGTAGAAATAAAATGGAAGCATGTGAAACATGTTATAAATCAATGTTACTTCAATTAAAAGTTAAACCTACTTGCAGGGCAGCAATGGAGACACTGACATAGAGAACAGACTTGCGGACACAGTATGGAAGGGAGAGGCTCGGACGATTAAGGGAATAGCATGGAAACATATACCTTATGTAACATATATACTATGGTATACACATATACCATACGTAAAATAGGTAATCAGTGGGAATTTGCTGTATGACAGAGGGAGCTCAGTCTAGAGCTCTTTAACAACCCCAAGGGGTGGGCTGGAGTGGGAGATGGGGCTGTGGTTCAAGAGGGAGGTGAAATATATATAGTTCATAGGCTTAGTTGTGTCTGACTCTTTGCAACCCCGTGGACTATAGCCTGCTAGGCTCCTCTGTCCATACCATTCTCCAGGCAAGAATACTGGAGTGAGTTGCCATTCCTTTCTCCAAGGGATCTTCCCCTCCCAGTGATTGAACCCAGGTCTCTTGAGTTGCGGAAGGATTCTTTACCATCTGAGCCACCAGCGACAGTTGATGTGTGGCAGAAACCATCACAATATTGTAAAGCAATTATTCTGCAATTAAAAAAACAAAAAATGTTAAATTAAAAAAGAATGCCCAAGGTCGATGTTCAGCTCCCCCAGCATTGTGTATTACGAGTGGCTTCCTGGGAGGCCCATCTGGTCTCACTTCATGGGGTTCTGAGGGTGAATCTGCAGGATGGGACTGCCAGAGATGAGACTGTGACTAAGATGTGAAGAGCGGATGACAGCAACCAGAGCTCTCATCTTGGCAGACTGGGCTCCTACTCATAATGGTGCCCAAGTATAAATCTCAGCCAGTGAACTTGTCCATCTGCAGATCTAAGACATTGGCTCTGGTTGACCAGGGAGCTCTATGCCCAGTTCTGCCTCATTTTGGGCTTTAAGTGGCAAGTCTTCTGGCTTTGGAGCCTGGTATGCCACCCCCCAATCCTCAGAAGGGAAACTAATTCATATCCCTGCCTACTGCTGAGTGTATTCTCCTGGCCACACTGGGCCAAGAAGCCTGGTGTGCACACTTGGCAAGCTGAACAGATCAACACCCTCAAACCGAGAACCTGGCCAGTGACTCTGCCCAGAGGAAAAGCCACAATGGTGACGTGCCTTGCCAGGTAACTTGATTATCAGTTCTGTCTGATTTAAGGCACCAATAAATGAATCTTTGCAGCCTTAGAGCCTATTCTGCTGCCATGCCCACATGGGAAGGCAGATGCAGAATGCTACCCCCAGCCTCACCTGACCAGGAAACCTGGCCAGAGCACCTGGGAAGCTGCAGAGCCCACCAGCACTTGAGTTGATTGACCAACCATTTTAGAGTCAAGCCAGTGACTCTGTCTGTCCAGGGAATTCAGGCTGTGATTCTGCCTGATTCTGTTAGGAAAAGTACACTGATTGAAACTGCCACCCTGGCCAGGCACCATACTAACCATTTACATGAGTTGTTTTACGACAGGAGATCCTGGTAAGGAACAGGGAACTGATAAACTTCCACCAACCAGAAGAGTTCGGGAAAGGTCAAAAGTGGACACCACCTATCTGACCACCTCCCGGAATCCTTCTCTCTGGCATCCATCTTGGCTGAACAAGGCGTGAACCACCAGGAAGGACTCTGAGTCAGAAAGATTGACTAAGGACAACCTGGAAACTAATCCCATCACCATAAAACCCGAGCCTGCAAGCCTGTGGCAGAGCAGTCCTCCTGGGTTCCCTTACCCTCCTGTTCTCCACCCGGGTGCCCTTTTCCAATAAAGCCTCTTGCTTTGTCAGCACGTATGTCTTCTCAGATAATTCATTTCTGAGTCTTAGGCAAGAGCTCAGTTTGGGGCCCTGGAAGTGGTCCCCCTTCCTGCAACAAATGGAGACGCTGGCTGGGACTCTTCTTTGCTGAGACTGACATCCTGACCACTCAGGGTACTCAGGGGCTAGCTTGCCTGCCAATGGACCAGATTCAGCGGCTGCAACTGCGACACTTTTGTCCCTGGTCTCCTCTTGACACGGACAACTAGCCAGAGTGCCCCAACCGGTAAGGAACAGGAGACTTTATTGACCTCTCTCCCCTTCCCTCTCTCTTTCCTCTCCTTAACCCTTCCTATCCTTCCCTGTTTTTCTAGTCCCCCGGTCCTGGATGCAGCAGTCTGGTCGAAGGGCCTCAGCCTGAGCTGAGGATTGGACACTGATCACCTCCTCTTGGCAGAGAACTCGAATTCTGGTTCTGTTCTGGTCTGCTTTGTGGTAGGGCCGAGTTCCAGTCCTCCCTTCTCTGGAGGCCCAGGGTAAAGACCTGTAATGCCTGGGTCTCTGCAGGTGGCAGGAGATGTCTGTAAGGCCACCTCCTTTTGACCACCTCTCCTGCCTCCTCCCCCTTCTTCTTTCAACCTGGCTCCCTTTCCTCCCTTTGAAATCTTTGAAGATCTGAGATATTTTCCTTTACTCTGCTAGTACTTGGATCTGAAGTTCTGTGTCTCTATATTCTGAAAGACTGTATTTTTGTATTTAAGGGAGTGTCTGATGAAGACTGCCAGGTTATATGTGTGGGTTTTAACTCTGTGTTCTGTGTTGTGATTTTTGATGGCCATTTTGCTTTGTCTGGCCACTATTTGGTTTAGACCTGCCACCATTTTGTTAGAACTTGATTTTCTTTCCCTGTGCCTTGAGACCAGGGCTCTCAGGAACACGTATCTAGACCATCTCTAACTCCTGAGACTGAGGGAAAATGGGAAAAAGCCTTTAAAAGTTTTATTTATTCCAATTGGTTTTTATAAACTAGTACATTTTATATTGTAATATCTAAGTCATAACTAAACTTAGAAAATGAAGCTAGATCTTGCACTGTGTCTGTCTAAATATGTCTTGGTATGTCTTTGTCTCTGGGTAATATTTTTGAGGTTAATTTGTAAATGAGCTCTATATAATTGGCTTTAAAAAGGTAAGCACTTACAAATCAAATAATTCTAAATTAAACAATAAATTCCAGGTTCATGTGAACTGGTAAATATTCAGTATTAAATACCTGATATTAATGTTTGTTTGTCGACCTATTTAATATAGACTGTCTTAGAGTAACTAATATTAAGTAGAATATTTTCATTGTACCTAGGTTTAATATGCTACTAAGTCGCTTCAGTCGTGTCCAACTCTTTGCGACCCCATAGACGGCAGCCCACCAGGCTCCCCCGTCCCTGGGATTCTCCAGCCAAGAACACTGGAGTGGGTTGCCATTTCCTTCCCCAATGCATGAAAGTGAAAAGTGAAAGTGAAGTCGCTCAGTCGTGTCCGACTCTTCGCGACCCCATGGACTGCAGCCTACTAGGCTCCTCCGTCCATGGGATTTTCTAGGCAAGAGTACTGGAGTGGGGTGCCATTGGTTTACTATAAGTTAAATATTATCTGTTACAAGTTTGTCAACAGGGACATTATCTCAAGTGACTGCTGCTGCTGCTGCTGCTAAGTCACTTCAGTTGTGTCCGACTCTGTGCGACCCCATAGACGGCAGCCCACCAGGCTCCTCCATCCATGGGATTTTCTAGGTAAGAGTACTGGAGTGGCTTGCCGTTGCCTTCTCCGATCTCAAGTGAAGAAACTTTAAAAAAAAAGAAAAAAGTAAATGAGATATGAGCTTTTAGATAAGCTCTATGACAAATAATTATGCTTTAGGAATATCTATCAAAAATAGTCTCTCCAGATTGGCATAACTTGAGTTTCTAAGGGTTGTACTAAACTAAGTATTGGAATTCTATTGAATAATTAATTAGGTCATTTCCAAATAAAATAAGATTTTGAAACATTTATTACTAAACACTGATTTCCTTTTACAGAAAAACTAAAGAGACTTGGGACTATAAGTGAATAATATTTGGTGCCATCCTAAAATGTTTTAAGAAAGCAAGGGTTTTAGAAATTATCACTAGTATTTATGCTCACAAATCTATAAAATGCTAATATAAAAGTTAGTTCTTGGCTGCTAAAAGAAAGTAGGAAGTGTGCTTTTAGTAAAAAAAAAAAAAATAGGTGTAAAAAAATACTAAAAAGAGTTATGCATGATCAGGATTTAAAAAAAAATTGGATTACAATTGGTTAGATAAATAGATTTTCTTAGGAATGACACAGTCATAAAAAAACTGGTTAGAGCCAAAGCTAGTTAGGTTCAAGATGGCAGAATCGACTTTCACTAGACCTTGAACCTGGGTATATATGCCCATCGTGACATATCAACAAGCTAAATGCCCATCAATGTTGACTAAATCTGATCAAATGTTCTAAACCCTTTTAATTAATATTTTGAAAAAAACTTCCTAAATCAAATTCTTTTGAAGTTCCTTTGACCTCTAGCTAACTTTGGGATGCTTTAGAGGGCCCCTGAAACATCCCAAAGAAAGATATTAAACTGTGTTTATTTGGTTGGTTAAATTACATGAAAAATATTATCAAATGAGTAATAAATCCTCTCATGTTATAATGTATTATAAATATTAGTAATATAGATATCCTAGAAATTATATGGAGCTCTTAACATTCTGATATGTCCTGGTATTCTAATGAAAAACCTGATGACTTCACAAAAGTTAACAAAGGCCCGAATGAACCAGCAAATATGCTTATAACTTTTATGGTTTCTATCTGAAAAAATTACGGGTTTGAATCTAGTGTTTTCTGGGAGTAGAAAAACCTTCCTCTCAAACTAATTATGACAATAATTTGGTAAAATTATACGTTATAAACAAAACAATTATATTTTCTCTCTATCTGACTCCTCCAGAGATTTGAAACTCTTAGATTTCCAGTAAGCTTAATAAATGAGTTAGGCAGGCTATCTCACTAACAGGTACAAAAATCTCAAGGAATTTTTAAGACCTTAAAAATGGAAGAATTCACCTAGATTTGTCAGGCAAAATCAGTGATAAGCCTTTGATGTGAGTTTCCTAGCCCTGGTTTATTTTAAAAGTTCAGTCTGAGACTCTATAAATGTTTCAGCAAAATAAAAAGTTTATGATCAGTTATGGTTATATAAATCATCAGACCAAAATTAGTGAGAACAGATCTATTTTGCAAACAAACTAGCTTTAATTTGGTTATATTTGATAAAAATGAGGGTAATTTTAGGGAGAAAAAGATGTTTCAATAAATGTTAAATCCTAGTTTGCTAATGGAGGTCTTCATGTAGTAAGAATCATTTCTTGGATAGTTCTTTGCTGTTATGTGATATTAATGTAAAATTTAATTGAATTCTTAAAGAACACCCTAAGTTTGTTTCTGAAGCTTATCTCAGTAATCTATCTTTGGATGAAGATCAGATTCCTCATGACCTGCAACCAGGACTGGAAAAAGACATAATTTAAGGGACTGTATCCAACCTAGATGGAAGGATTTTTTTTTTTTTTTTTAAATCAGGTACTCTTAACTACTCATGCACAAGGAAACTGAAGGGAAATTAACTCTGAGACTAATTCCCACTTCCAAAGACCCTTACACTGGATTGGTCTATAGAGAAGACAGCTGACCTGATCTCACCTTAAAATGATGCTCAAACAGAGGAGAAACTGCACTCCACCAGGATGAGAAGACGACGACATCAGAGGTGGACAGCTTGCCTGAGATATTGGACCTGATTCGTATGATCATTTATAATGTTTCCTTGACTTCTTAGACCTTTGCATATAAATCAAATGCTTTTTATCATAGGCCTGATCCTATACTAGTTTTAGAAATCAATCCAGTTGTTGGATTTGTGGCCAATTACCTGTGTCTAGTTCTGGGTGAACTTGGTAAATTTCTCTACTACAAGACTCTAACTGGTTGGCCCTGAGAAAATTTACTTAAAAAAAAAAATTATAGTCAGGTCACTGTAATATTACTAGATGGGAATTCCCATCACCCGGCCAATTAATAATGCCTGCTCTGACTCTGGCCATAAATTTGAGCTTTCTTCTATTACTCAAGCTCAATCAGAGCAACAAGCAAAGTTTCAGCAAAGGAGAAAAATATCTCCCACAATTATGGGATGAATTTATATAGATAACACCAGGATATGGTAATTCAGGTTTAAAGTCTCCTCTGTGTTGGAAACAATTAAATCGTGTCATGCTCAAAATTCTCCAAGCCAGGCTTCAGCAATATGTGAACCGTGAACTTCCAGATGTTCAAGCAGGTTTCAGAAAAGGCAGAGGCACCAGAGATCAAATTGCCAACATCCACTGGATCATCGAGAAAGCAAGAGAGTTCCAGAAAAACATCTATTTCTGCTTCATTGACTATGCCAAAGCTTTTGTCTGTGTGGATCACAATAAACTGTGGAAAACTCTGAAAGAGATGGGAATACCAGACCACCTGACCTGCCTCTTGAGAAACCTGTATGCAGGTCAGGAAGCAACAGTTAGAACTGGACATGGAACAACAGACTGGTTCCAAATAGGAAAAGGAGTACATCAAGGTTGTATATTGTCACCCTGCTTATTTAACTTATATGCAGAGTACATCATGAGGAACCCTGGGCTGGAAGAAGCACAAGCTGGAATCAAGATTGCCGGGAGAAATATTCATAACCTCAGATATGCAGATGACACCACCCTTATGGCAGAAAATGAAGAGGAACTCAAAGGTCTCTTGATGAAAGTAAAAGAGGAGAGTGAAAAGGTTGGCTTGAAGCTCAACATTCAGAAAACAAAGATCATGGCATCTGGTCCCATCACTTCATGGGAAATAGATGGGGAAACAGTGGAAGCAGTGTCAGACTTTAATTTTTTGGGCTCCAAAATCACCTCAGATGCTGATTGCAGCCATGAAATTAAAAGACGCTTGCTCCTTGGAAGGAATGTTATGACCAACCTAGATAGCATATTAAAAAGCAGAGACATTACTTTGCCAACCAAGGTCCGTCTAGTCAAGGCTATGGTTTTTCCCGTGGTCATGTATGGATGTGAGAGTTGGACTGTGAAGAAAGCTGATCGCCAAAGAATTGATGCTTGTGAACTGTGGTGCTGGAGAAGACTCTTGAGAGTCCCTTGGACTGCAAGGAGATTCAACCAGTCCATTCTAAAGGAGATCAGTCCTGGGTGTTCATTGATAGGACTGATGCTAAATCTGAAACTCCAATACTTTGGTCACCTCATGTGAAGAGTTGACTCACTGGAAAAGACTCTGATGATGGGAGGGATTGGGGGCAGGAGGAGAAGGGGACGACAGAGAATGAGATGGTTGGATGGCATCACTGACTGCATGGACGTGAGTTTGAGTGAACTCTGAGAGTTGCTGATGAACAGGGAGACCTGGTATGCTGTGATTCATGGGATCGCAAAGTGTCGGACACGACTGAGTGACTGAACTGAACTGAACTGAAGGATGATCAGCCTAGTAACACTAGAAAACTGGGATATGTGCCTTATAGATGGTGGTGCCAATATATAATTTCCCTGGAAGATAAATATTTTACAGAGTAGACTAAGTCGGATGACCTGAGATATACTGGGCTACATCTAATGGAAGCTCTTAAGTCTTACTTGTGACTTTACTAATACTGCAGGCTATGTTATTTGTATTTCACCTGTTTTACAAAGTTGCTGTTTCTTACACTGACAAATGTGTGACTGAGGCCTCTAATAAAATAATATACAGTTCCATATGAGATAGATGATGGTAACAGTGTAACTCTAGATATAGTAAGAAACAAAAAGAGGGAATATTTTCCTGGACCAAGAGGCTAGTAAGACAGGTGGTCCAGAAAATTTTGAATACTCTTTTAAGGCCTAGTCTAATAACAGCACATTGAGTGGCTGTCAACAAAATCTTTGCCAAACCTGAGAATGGACATTCTCAGCACCGTTGGATAAAATGGTCATAAAATGCCCCCCTCAAAATCATGGTCAAGTTCATGAGCAAAAAGGGGCCCTGCCAATTGAAGACTGACACTTGCCATCTACATCTACAAAGATTAAATCATGGCCACTGCAACGGCTGACTTTCAGCGCCCCTGAAAGGAGTTCAGGGTGAAAATCAGGAATAAGGCACTCTGTTCTCTGGGAAAAACTGGCAGAATACACCTTCAGATAGTTATATCTTTTCAGGAGAAGATTTTATGAGTTCCAATTCTTGCATCTTCTCATACCTAGAAAAACACTGTTGTCATTAATGGTGACATCTGCTTTGGTTATTAAGGAAAATTTTACAATTAATAGTCAAAATAGAGTAGCTTGGTTCAGACGTCCTGGGAAATAACTAGGTGATACTATGGGTGTAATTTCAGATTAGACATTATATTGCTAAACACTTGAGTTTTCTGAGTTGTGTCAGGCTTAGATGCGGCCATTCTCAAAAAAATGTCTGCTGGAAGTTACTAACTGCAACCTTACTTTTTATAAAACTAGGCAACTGGCTACCTGGCTACAAGTCTCCCCAAAGTGCCAGGTACAGACTGGGTTTCAGTTCTATTCTTCTAAAAAGAAATGAGATTTATTTTGTCTTATTAAAATTCCAGTTATCCCTCCTCCAGCTACTTCTAATTGGGTCTGTTACAACAAAATGGCAGATTAAGAGATTGAGATTTTAATCATACAAGGCTCAGATCTAGGACTTGGAACTCAGTAAATACTTCCAATTCAGTGTCTGTTCTCCAAGCTGAGGCAGTCCTATGCCCCATTTTGACTGGAACTTATCACAGTCATAGTTGCCCAGTTCCCTAAATTAAAACTGAGCAGGACTCTGTGGGGCTCTGGAGTACAAATCTATTCTGTGTTCTCCATTTCTTGTCTGTAGGATATAGACTTCATTCAGCCTCCTTGATCTTCCCTGAGTTCCAAAGGGTGGATTCAAACAATTGCTAAACAGGGAAGGGAGGGGATACAGAAACAGAAGAAAAACAATCAAATGGTGGTACAGTCTTGAAACAGGGTCCAGGTTCCTACTCAAAGAAATATGCATAACAATGTCTTTGAGTTCTACAGAACTGGAGACCCCACCCAGGTGGAGGATGGTAACTTCAGACTAAACACAAGATTCCTGGAGCACAGCTCTGTTGCTTCACCACCAACCAATCAAAAAAACAAACAAAAAAGAGTCACAAACCCTGCAGCCCTCACCCCAAATGTTGCCTCCTGTTTCTGGGGACCAGTGATGACTATCCTGTTAGGTCTCCTGCTTGGCCCCTGTCTATTTAATCTCTGAGAGGAGCCAACAGTTTCAAACTAAAGTGCTGTTATTACAAGGGTGAATGCTGGTTTCAGTCAAGACAAAAAAATAGCTTGACTTAGATCAGGTAGAGAGAGACTTCTGTTCTGCTAGGCAGGCCTACACCCATGCACAGCAGGAACAAGTTACAGAAGAAAGAGACCTCCACCCCAATTTCCAAGAAGTATCTTGAATATGAAGTCTCTCAGTGGGGAGCTGTTAGGGGAAGCACACTGACTGAAACCGTCCACCTTGGCCAGGCACCATAGTAACCATTTACATGAGTTCTTTTAAGACAGGAGGTCCTGGTAAGGAACAGGGAACTAATAAGCCTCCACCAACCAGAAGAGTTCAGGAAAGGTCAAAAGGAGACACCACATGTCTGACCACCTTCCACAATCCTTCTCTCTGGCATCCATCTTGACTGAACAAGGCGTGAACCACCAGGAAGGACTCTGAGTCATAATGATTGACTAAGGACAACCTGGAAACTAATCCCATCACCATAAAACACTAGCCTGCAAGCCATGTGGCAGAGCAGTCCTCCTGGGTTCCCTTACCCTCCTGCTCCCCACCTGGGTGCCCTTTCCCAATAAAATCTCTTGCTTTGTCAACACGTGTGTCTCCTCAGACAATCCATTTCTGAGTGTTAGACAAGAGCCCAGTTTGGGGCCCTAGAAGGGGTCCCCCTTCCTGCAACAATTCAACCCTAAATAATAAGGCTCTTCAGTTTTGGAGATTGTTCTGAGGCAAGGAAGGTAATCTGTAGCCCTGCTTAAATAAGAAACCTACCCAGAGCACCCAGGAGGCTGTGTAGTTCATCCTACAGCTTCCTTGAAGTGGCTTGTGAGCTGAGAGGCTTCCATGGTTCCACCTTCTGCAGAGTAAAGTTGGTGGCCCCTTTTGACCACGGAGCTTGGTATGCAGTTCTGCCACACTCAGATATCCAAACGATGAGCCAGGCTCTCTGTGGGACCCATCCTGCCACCCTCCTGCAGGAAGAGACGCTAACTCAAAAACTTGTGCATGCATATTAATTTGCTTCAGCCATGTCCGACTCTTTGTGACTCAATGGATTGCACTCTTCCAGGCTCCTCTGTCCATGGGATTTTCCAGGCAAGAATATTGGACTGAGTTGCCATGCCTTCCTCCAGGGGATCTCCCTGACCCAGGCATTGAACCCACATCTCTTAAGTCTCCTGCATTGGCACTTTACCACTAGTGCCTCCTGGGAAACGCCACATGCTGTTCAGTAAAGTACCAGTTCCAATCGTTTAGAATGACTTAACAGAAAATCTAGACAATTGCAGGCCTCATCCTAAGATTGCAGTTGGGCAGGAAATGAAGCCAGCAGTCCTGTCCAACAGTTCTTAGTCAGTGGTAACAGAGTGACCCCCCAACTCTGATCTCTGAACGTGAGCAGTGGCATTGCCCAAGATATACCCTAATGGAAACCCCACTGGCCAGGGGGTCTGTTAGGGAAATTAAGTAAATAGTCCTGTTTAGGCTTCAGAGACAAAGTAGAGTAAGCCTCTGACCTTGCTTCTAACCTGTCTGGGCAGTGCCCTGACTGTGGTGACTGCCTGCTGTGAGTGCAAAACTTGCAGCACCATAGATAACATGGGGGAGGAATCTTGAGATTGTTGAGCCTGGAGGGGGCCTGGCCAATCAAGTCCCAGGCTAAGCAACATTCCAAGTTTTCCATGACAAAACCAACAGCACTAACATGAAACCAGGGCCTCCCTGGTGGCTCAGCTGTTAAAGAATCTGCCAGGAATGCAGGAGACCTGGGTTCTATCCCTGGGTTGGGAAGACCCCCTGCAGAAGGGAATGGGTACCCACACCAGTATTCTGGCCAGAATTCCACAGACTGTATAGTCCATGGGGTAGCAAAGAGTTGGACATGAACAGTATCAAAAGGCAAAATGTTAGGATACTGAATGAGGAATTCCCCAGGTCGGTAGGTGCCCAGTATGCTACTGGAGATCAGTGGAGAAATAACTCCAGAAAGAAGGAAGGGATGGAACCAAAGCAAAACAAACGCCCAGTTGTGGATGTGACTGGTGATAGAAGCAAGGTCTGATGCTGTAAAGAGCAATATTGCATAGGAACCTGGAATGTTAGGTCCATGAATCAAGGCAAATTGGAAGTGGCCAAACAGGAGATGACAAGAGTGAACATCCACATTCTAGGAATCAGTGAACTAAAAGGGACTGGAATGGGTGAATTTAACTCAGATGACCATTATATCTACTACTGTGGGCAGGAAGCACTTAGAAAATGGAGTAGCCATCATGTTCAAGAAAAGAGTTCGAAAGGCAGTACTTGGATGCAATCTTAAAAATGACAGAATGATTTCTGTTCGTTTCCAAGGCAAACCATTCAATATTACAGTAATCCAAGTCTATGCCCCAAACAATTATGCTGAAGAAGCAGAAGTAGAAATGTTCTATGAAGACCTACAAGACATTTTAGAACTAACACCCCAAAAATATGTCCCTTTCATTATAGGGGACTGGAATGCAAAAGTAGGAAGTCAAGAAACAACTGGAGTAAAAGGCAAATTTGACCTTGGAGCACAGAATGAAGCAGGGCAAAGGCTAATAGTGTTTTGTCAAGAGAACGAACTGGTCATAGCAAACACCCACTTTCAACAACACAAGAGAAGACTCTACACATGGACATCACCAGATGGTCAACACCGAAATCAGATTGATTATATTCTTTGCAACCAAAGATGGAGAAGCTGTATACAGTTAGCAAAAACAAGACCAGGAGCTGACTGTGGCTCAGATCATGAACTCCTTATTGCCAAATTCAGACTTAAATTGAAGAAAGTAGGGAAAACCACTAGACCATTCAGATATGACCTAAATCAAATCCCTTATGATTATACAGTGGAAGTGAGAAATAGATTTAAGGGACTAGATCTGATAGACAGAGGGGATGATGAACTCTAGATGGAGGTTTGTGACACTGTACAGGAAACAGGGACCAAGACCATCCCCATGGAAAATAAATGCAAAAAAGCGAAATTGCTGTCCGAGGAGGCCTTACAAATAGCTGTGAAAAGAAGAGAAGCAAAAAGCAAAGGAGAAAAGGAAAGATATAAGCATCTGAATGCAGAGTTCCAAAGAATAGCAAGGAGAGATAAGAAAGCCTTCCTCAGTGATTAATGCAAAGAAATAGATGAAAACAACAAAATAGGAAAAGCAAGAGATCTTTTCTAGAAAATTAGAGAAATCAAGGGAACATTACATGCAAAGATGGGCTCGATAAAGGACAGAAATGGTATGGGCCTAACAGAAGCAGAAGATATTAAGTAGAGGTGGCAAGAATACACAGAAGAACTGTACAGAAAAGATCTTCACAACGAAGATAATCACGATGGCGTGATCACTCACCTGGAGCCAGACATCATGAATATGAAGTCAAGTGGGCCTTAGAGAGCATCATGACAAACAAAGCTAGTGGAGGTGATGGAATTCCAACTGAGCTATTTCAAATCCTGAAAGATGATGCTGTGAAAGTGCTGCACTCAATATGCCAGCAAATTGGGAAAACTCAGCAGGGGTCAAAAGACTGAAAAAGGTCAGTCTTCATTCCAATCCCAAAGAAAGGCAATGCCAAAGAATGCTCAAACTACCGCACAATTTCACTCATCTCACACGCTAGTAAAGTCATGCTCAAACTTCTCCAAGCCAGGCTTCAGCAATATGTGAAACGTGAACTTCCAGATGTTCAAGTAGGTTTTAGAAAAGGCAGAGGCACCAGAGATCAAATTGCCAACATCCGCTGGATCATGGAGAAAGCAAGAGAGTTCCAAAAAAACATCTATTTCTGCTTCATTGACTATGCCAAAGGCTTTGACTGTGTGGATCACAATAAACTGTGGAAAATGCTGAAAGAGATGGGAATACCAGACCACCTGACCTGCCTCTTGAGAAACTTGTATGCAGGTCAGGAAGCAACAGTTAGAACTGGACATGGAACAACAGATTGTTTCCAAATAGGAAAGGGAGTACGTCAAGATTGTATATTGTCACCCTGCTTATTTAACTTACATGCACAGTACATCATGAGGAATGCTGGGCTGGAAGAAGCACAAGCTGGAATCAAAATTGCCGGGAGAAATATCAAAAACCTCAGATATGCAGATGACACCACCCTTATGGCAGAAAGTGAAGAGGAACTAAAAAGCCTCTTGATGAAAGTGAAAGAGGAGAGTGAAAACGTTGGCTTGAAGCTAAACATTCAGAAAGCAAAGATCATAGCATCTGGTTCCATCACTTCATGGGAAACAGATGGGGAAACAGTGGAAACAGTGTCAGACTTTATTTTTTGGGCTCCAAAATCACTGCAGATGCTGATTGCAGCCAGGAAATTAAAAGACGTTTACTCCTTGGAAGGAAAGTTATGACCAACCTAGATAGCATATTGCCAACCAAGGTCCGTCTAGTCAAGGCTATGGTTTTTGCCGTGGTCCTGTATGGATGTGAGAGTTGGACTGTGCAGAAAGCTGATTGCCGATGAATTGATGCTTTTGAAGTGTGGTGTTGGAGAAGACTCTTGAGAGTCCCTTGGAGTGCAAGGAGGTCCAACCAGTCCATTCTAAAGGAGATCAATCCTGGGTGTTCATTGGAGGGAATGATGCTAAAGCTGAAACTCCAATACTTCGGCCACCTCATGTGAAGTGTTGACTCACGGGAAAAGACTCTGATGCTGGGAAAGACTGGGGGTGGGAGAAGGGGACAACAGAGAGTGAGATGGCTGGATCGCATCACCGACTCGATGGACATGAGTTTGAGTGAACTCCAGGATTTGGTGATGGACAGGGAGGCCTGGCGTGCTGTGATTCATGGGGTCGCAAAGAGTCGGACACGACTGAGCGACTGAACTGAACTGAGCAACTTTCACTTTCAGGCTTGAATTTTGGTCACAGATTGATGATAATATCAGTTTGTGTCCTGGGATTATAAGTGTGAACATGGTACTGCAATCTTTGAAGTCTCACCCACTTCAAAGCAGACACACTGCCTGGGACCTTTTCCCACCTTGGACTCTAGATGTGTTGTGACACAGACTTCCCAGAGCTGTTTAAGTCTGGATTTGGTCAAAACCCAATTTGGTGATGGATCCTCTACTCTTACTATTTCTCTTTTGTTTTAAAGTTATTATATTAAAAGTAAGCTAGGTCATTCTCTAATAAATATTTGTATTATTTATTTGTATAGAATTAGTGGTTTATTTTTTTAACAAACCCTATGAACCTGAGACATAAGTGAAAACTTTCAGCAAAACAGGGTCCCACCAGATGGCCCATCTAGAATCACAAGCTGAGCCAACTGGTAAGGTTCTCTCTCTGCCAATGCATACTTATAAACTCTGAAGAGGAGCTTGCTTTGGCTAATGCACAGAAACCAATATATGAGACTAAGGATCACAAAGAGATCAGGTTAACATGATGCCACCAAAAGAGACTAAAAGAGCACCAATAGCTGACCTAAGAGAGGGACCGTGGAACTGACAAAGAACACAGACTAATGTTTTTAAAGAAACTTAATGAGCTATAGGGTACACAGTCAACTAAATGCAAGAAGACAATGCATGAATGAAACAAGAATTTCAACAAAGAAACAGAAGCCATCAAAACAAACAAACAAAAAACCCAAAACTTATACCTAAAGGATACAGTGACTATACTGAATAAGCCGATAAAGAGCTCAACAGCAGATTAATGAAAACAAAACAAACAAACAAAAATGAACTAGAATATAAGTCACTTGAAATCATCTAATCAGAAAGTCAGAGAATAATGAAAGTTTATGAAACTTACGAGACAGTAGAATATATATCAGTTCAGTTCAGTTCAGTTCAGTCGCTCAGTCGTGTCCGACTCTTAGCGACCCCATGAACCAAAGCATGCCAGTCCTCCCTGTCCATCACCAAATCCGGGAGTTCACTCAAACTCATGTCCATCGAGTTGGTGATGCCATCCAGCCATCTCATTCTCTGTCGTCCCCTTCTCCTCCTACCCCCAATCCCTCCCAGCATCAGACTCTTTTCCAGTGAGTCAACTCATCGCATGAGGTGGCCAAAGTATTGCAGTTTCAGCTTTAGCATCAGTCCTTTCAATGAACACCCAGGATTGATCTCCTTTAGAATGGACTGGTTGGATCTCCTTGCAGACCAAGGGACTCTCAAGAGTCTTCTCCAGCACCACAGTTAAAAGGCATCAATTCTTCAGCGATCAGCTTTCTTCACAGTCCAACTCTCACATCCATACATGACCACGGGAAAAACCATAGCCTTGACTAGACGGACCTTGGTTGGCAAAGTAATGTCTCTGCTTTTGAATATGCTATCTAGGTTGGTCATAACTTTCCTTCCAAGGAGTAAGCGTCTTTTAATTTCATGGCTGCAATCAGCATCTGCAGTGATTTTTGATCCCCAAAAAATAAAGTCTGACACTGTTTCCACTGTTTCCCCATCTGTTTCCCATGAAGTGATGGGACCAGATGCCATGATCTTTGTTTTCTGAATGTTGAGCTTCAAGCCAACTTTTTCACTCTCCTCTTTCACTTTCATCAAGAGGCTTTTTAGACTCTTCACTTTCTACCATAAGGGTAGTGTCATCTGCATATCTGAGGTTATTAATTTTTTCTCCTGGCAATCTTGATTCCAGCTTGTGCTTCTTCCAGCCCAGCGTTCCTCATGATGTACTCTGCATATAAGTTAAATAAGCAGGGTGACAATATACAACCTTGACATACTACTTTTCCTATTTGGAACCAGTCCATTGATCCATGTCCAGTTCTAACTGTTGCTTCCTGACCTGCATACAGGTTTCTCAAGAGGCAGGTCAGGTGGTCTGAGATTCCCATCTCTTTCAGAATTTTCTACAGTTTATTGTGATCCACACAGTCAAAAGCTTTGGCATAGTCAATAAATCAGAAATAGATGTTTTCTGGAACTTTCTTGCTTTTTCCATGATCCAGTGGATGTTGGCAATTTGATCTCTCGTTCCTCTGTCTTTTCTAAAACCAGCTTGAACATCTGGATGTTCACGGTTCCCGTATTATTCAATCCTGGCTTGGAGAATTTTGAGGATGACTTTACTAGCGTGTGAGATGAGTGCAATTGTGTGGTAGTTTGGGCATTCTTTGGCATTGTCTTTCTTTGGGATTGGAATGAAGACTGACCTTTTCCTGTCCTGTGGCCACTGCCAAGTTTTCCAAATTTGCTGGCATATTGAGTGCAGCACTTTTACAGCATCATCTTTCAGGTTTTGAAATAGCTCTGTTGGAATTCCATCACCTCCACTAGCTTTGTTCATAGTGATGCTTTCTAAGGCCCACTTGACTTCACATTCCAAGTTGTCTGCCTCTAGGCAAGTGATCACACCATTGTGATTATCTTGGTCGTGATTATATATGTTCAGTTCAGTTCAGTCCAGTCTCTCAGTCGTGTCCGACTCTCCGCGACCCCATGAATCACAGCACGCCAGGCCTCCCTGTCCATCACTAACTCCTGAAGTTCACTCAAACTCATGTCCACAGAGTCGGTGATGCCATCCAGCCATCTCATTCTCCGTTGTCCCCTTCTCCTCCCGCCCCCAACCTTTCCCAGCATCAGAGTCTTTTCCAGTGAGTCAACTCGTCGCATGAGGTGGCCAAAGTATTGCAGTTTCAGCTTTAGCATCAGTCCCTCCAATGAACATCCAGGATTGATCTCCTTTAGAATGGACTGGTGGGATCTCCTTGCAGTATAAGGGACTCTCAAGAGTCTTCTCCAACACCACAGTTCAAAAGCATCGATTCTTCGGTGATCAGCTTTCTTCACAGTCCAACTCTCACATCCATACATGAGCATGGGAAAAACCATTGCCTTGACTAGACGGACCTTGGTTGGCAAAGTAATGTCTCTGCTTTTTAATATACTATCAAGTTTGGTCATAACTTTCCTTCCAAGGAGCAAGCATCTTTTAATTTCATGGCTGCAATCAGCATCTGCAGTAATTTTGGAGCCAAAAAAAATAAAGTCTGACACTGTTTCCACTGTTTTTCCATCTATTTCCCATGATGTGATGGGACCAGATGTACATAGAGTATATATAATTGTAAAATATATAGTTAAAATTCCAGAAGAAAAAGATAAAGAAAACAATATATACAAAATAATAATGGCAGAAAGCTTTCTAAAAGAAGGTCATTATATAGTGATAAAGGGGTCAATCTTCTATCAAGAAGATGTAACAGTTTTAAGTATTTATGCACCCGACTTTGGCACACCTAAATATATATAGCAAATACAAACTGAACTAAAAGGAAACATAAACACAAATACCATTATACTTAGTGACTTTAATACTGAACTGTCAACATAAAGAGATCATCCAGAGTTTCAATAAGAAAACAGCAGATTTGAGTAACACAAGACATCAAAGTCAGCAGAAAGAAGGAAATAATAAAGATTAAAGTAGATATAAATGAAACAGAGAACTGAAAAATTATAAGATTACAAAGCTAAGAGTTCATGCTTTAAAATATAAACAAAATGGACAAATATTTAGCTAGACTGACCAATAAAAAATAAATCAATGCAATTTTAAATTTAAGAGGAGACACTGCAATAGATACCATAGCAGACTACTGTGATCATAAGAAACTACTATGAAACACTATATATCAACAAATTAGACAACCCAGAATAAATGGATACATTTCTAAAACATATGACCTATGAAGACTGAATCATGAAACAGAAAATCTGAGCAATTTCTAGTAACGAGATTGAATCAGTAATCAAAAACCCCAACACAGAAAAATCCCAAGATGAGATGGCTTCACTGGTAAAGTCTACCATTTACAGACATAATACCAACCCCTATCAAACTTAAAAAAAAAAAAAAAAGAAGAAGAAGCAGAATAACCATTCCTAAACTCATTTTACAAGACCATCCTTGTCCTAAAGAAAAGCCAGGTAAATTCACTACAAGAAAGCTACAAGCCAATATCCTTGATAAATATGGATGTAAAAGTTCTTAAATACTAGCAGACTAAACTCAGCAGTTCATTAAAGGAACCACATACCATGATTAAGTAGGATTTTTATCCCTGGGATGTAAGGATGTTTCAAGACATATAAATTAATAAATATGATATGTCATATTAATAGAATAAAAATACAATTCATATCATTTCAATAGATGTAGTAAAGGTATTTGACAAAATTAAATATCCATTTATGATAAAAGCTCTCAACAAATTAGGTATATAGGAATAAGACAAGGGTGCCCACTCATCACTCCTGTTCAAGACAGTATTGTGTTTTGTGCTTGTCTCAGCCTATCAATAGTAATGCTATTGGTGAGAAATGCCAGGAGTTACTCACACAAGGCCCACAGTGGAGATTCATATGCAGGTCCCCTTTCAGAGCCAGTTTTGTGTCTGGCCCAACTCTTGAGGTTCTTTTTATGATTATAAGATGCTTGTCAGCAATGAGCATAAGGGGATTTTAATATTAGACAAAGTTTGTTACTTATTACTCTTGGAGGGTATGTGGCACACCTGGGTCCACCATGGGTAGGCAAAAGTACTGACTATGGACCTGGAATTCTGCTTTTATTTTGAGGGTAGGACCTAGGGTTTCATTACTTCACTCTTCACGGGTGAATCTGAAGCATAAGAGTGGGAATTAAAGCACTGGAAAGGAAAAAAGCAAAAGGTTAAACAGTCAGTTATCTAAGTCAGTGAGGGATCTCTGAAATAGAGGAAACTTCAGAGAGGAGTAGCCTGGCTCTTTATCTACTCCTGGGGCTGGCAGGTGTGTTCCTGCCAGATAGCTTTCTTTGAGTGATTACTTCAGCAAACAAAGGCTTTGTCAAGCATTTGAATTATGATAAAAAAAAAGGCAACAACCATTGCTTCCACTTATACTGGACGTCATAGCCTGAGAAATCAGGCAATAAAAAAAGTAAAACTCTCTAGAATTAGAATGATAACTTAAAATTGTCTCTATTTGCTAAGACATGATTTTAGAGGCAGAAAATCCTAAAGATTTGATCAAAAACTTTGACCAAAAAAGAATGTCAAATCAACAAATTCAGTACAGTTGAAGGGTACAAAAATCAACATGTGAATGTTAGTAGTATTTTATACACCAACAATATCTGAAGAATCTGAAGAAAGATCCCATTCATAATAGAATCAAAAACACCAACTTCCTTGGAGGCTCAGACTGTAAAGAATCTGCTTGTAATATGAGAGACCTAAATTCGATCCCTAGGTCAGGGAGATCCCTTGGAGAAGGAAAGGGCAACCCACTCCAGTATTCTTGCCTGGAGAAGCCCATGAACAGAGGAGCCTTGTGGGCCACAGTCCATGGGATCACAAAGAGTCAGACATGATTGAATGATTAACACTTACAAAAGCAATAAAATAATTAAGAATAAATTTGACCAAGGAAGTGAAAAATATGTTCACTGAAAACTAAGACTGATGAAAGAAATTGAAGAAGACACAAATCAATGGAAAGATATCTCATGTTTATGGTTTGGAAGAATTATTATTTTGAAAACAGTCAAGCTACCTAAGTTATCTAAAGATTCAATGCAAGCCTTATCAAAATTACAATGGCACTTTTTTTTTTTACAGAAATAGAAAAAAAAAAATTCTAAAGTTCTTATGGTACCAAAAAGACCCCAACTAGCCAAAGCATTCCTGAGAAAGGAAAGCAAAGCTGGAAGCACTCTACTTCCTAATTTAAAGCTATAATATAAAGCTATGGTAATCAAAATAATATGTTACTGGCATAAAAACAGACACATAGACTAATGGAACCTAATCAAGCACCCTGAAACAAACCTAAGCATATATAGCCAACTAATATTTGCCAAGGGAGCCAAGAATACTCAATGGAGAATCTTCTAGAAGTAAATGAAGTAGTAAGAATCATGTATTGAAGGAAGGGGGCTATTTCAGAAGAAAAAGGAAAACTTGCTTATATGTGTTTGTATAAAAGTGCTGGGAATGAATAATTCAGGCTTGAGTTTCTTGTGTCTTTAAGTTATCATTGTCTGCCAGCTTTCTTGAGAAAGTGACTATAAGCATGGCTGTGTTCAATTTAAAACCTAAGTAAGATGGAATCTTTTCATACTGTTCATGGGGTTCTCAAGGCAAGTACACTGAAGTGGTTTGCCATTCTCATCTCCTGTGGACCACGTTTTGTCAGAACTGTCCACCATGACTCATCCGTCTTGGGTGGCCCTAAATGGCAGGGCTCATAGTTTCATTAGAAAAGGCTGTGATCCAAATTTAGAAAAGGCAAAGGAACCAAAAATCAAATAGCCAACATCTGTTGAATCATAGAAAAAACAAGAGAATTCCAGAAGACATCTACTTCTGCTTCATTGACTATGCTAAAGCCTTTGACTGTGTGGATCACAACAAACTGTGGAAAATTCTTCAATAGATGGGAATACCAGTCAACCTGACCTGCCTTCTGAGAAATCTGTATGCAGGTCAAGAAGCAATAGTTAGAACTGGACATGGAACAACGGACTGGTTCCAAATTGTTAAAGGAGTACGTCAAAGCTTCATACTGTCACCTTGTTTATTTAACTTACATTCAAAGTACATCATGAGAAATGCTGGACTGGATGAAGCATAAGCTATAATCAAGAACGCTGGGAGAAATATCAATAACCTCAGATGTGCAGATGACACCACCCTTATGGCAGAAAGTGAAGAGGAGCTAAACAGCCTCTTGATGAAAGTGAAAGGGGAGAGTGAAAAAGCTGGCTTAAAACTCAACATTCAAAAAAATTGGATCATGACATCCAGTCCCATGGAAACAGTGGAAACAGAGACAGACTTTACTTTCTTGGGCTCAAAAATCACTGTAGATGGTCATTGCAGCTATGAAATTAAAAGATGCTTGCTCCTTGGAAGAAAATTTACAACCAACTTAGACCACATATTAAACAGCAGAGACATTCCTTTGCTGACAAAAGTCTGTCTAGTGAAAGCTATGGTTTCTCCAGTAGTCGTGGATGAACGTGAGAGTTGGACTGTAAAGGAAGATGAGTGCAGAAGAATTGATGCTTTTTTTTTTTTAATTTAATAAACTTTTCTTAAGGGATTTAGGACACTTATTTATTTATATTATTACATTACAACCTGACAACAATCCTGAGAAGCAGACAAGGTGAATGCTATTAGCGCTGCTTTACTGATGAGGAAATGAGAAACTCAGAGCTAAGTCATGGACTCAGAAAACAAGGCCATGCCATGAGATAGGACGTGAATGGAACAGAGCTGTCAGGTAAAATTGAGTCCCATTGTCACCTCAGGATCTAAGGTCATGTTTTGGTGAGGTGGCAAGCGTGATGTGGAGGTTTTGGTCCTCTTTTGAATAGGATTCTTGCACGAATGGTCTCTGCGCGGCACAGCCTTGCACCCCCTCACTCAGCGTGGGCCACATCTGTCCTCGTCTCCTACAGTGCCCATAATGTGGGAGAGGGCTGCAGCGGCCCGGCTGCCCTGCCTCTCAGAGTAGTACATGTAACTCGGGGGACTGGGGGGGGTCCAAGCAGAAATATATTCCCAGTCTTTGGTGTCAGTCTTAATCTCATCTCCCAAAAAATAAATTTCATCATCACGTCTCAGTTCTGTTTCTCTTACCTCTCCCTCTAATGGGGCTCCTGTACTATATATACTTCTATTGTGGCTGTCTTAAATTAAGGTCTAGTGCTCTTTCGCCTTGAATATTGCAAAGATGACTAGTCTCTCCTCGTTCTTATCTGTCATCCATAATCAGTCACCCATATTGCGTGATATTTTTTTCCTTTTCTCTCTAGACATCTGGTGCTGTCTTCCTGCTTAAGACCTCTGGATGGTTCCTCCTCTCTAGAGGAAGAAGTCCAAGTGACCTCTGTTACATTCTAGCCCTGGCTTACCCCAGGGCTTTCAGCTCCTGCTACTTCCTACCAGATACACTAGACTCCTTCTACTTTGAATTGATGCTTTTGAACTGCAGTGCTGGAGAAGACTCTTGAGAGTCCCTTGGACTGTAAGGATGTCAAACCAGTCAATCCTAAAGGAAATCAGTCCTGAATATCCATTGGAAGGACTGATGCTGAAGTTGAAGCTCCAATATTTTGGCCACCTGAAGCCAAGAGCTGAAAAATACCCTGATGCTGGGAAAGATTGAAGGCAGGAGAAGGGGACGACAGAGGGCGAGATGGTTAAATGACATCACTGACTCGATAGATATGAGTTTGAACAAGCTCTGGGAGTTCATGATGGACAGGGAAGCCTGGCATGCTGCAGTCCATGGAGTTACAAAGATTCGGACATGACTGAATGACCGACCTGAACTGAACTGAAGATGAAATCTGTTTCCATAAAGAGCTAACTGAGCTTGAACTAGGGGATTAGGAAAATAAAAGAATTTTGAGAGCTTCAGAGTCATAGATCAACCTTTAAAAAGTCTTTGGAATCCATAGCAGAATTAGTATTTTCAGCAAAATCATAGAAATAATGATAATTGAATCAAATTATATTTGTTATGTTAGTCATAATTCTAAAAGAATACAAGGTTGTTATTGACCAATCCTGAAGGTATATAGATAATAATCATTTCCACAATTTAATTGTTGTGTTTCCTTATCTTCAAACTAAAGCTGGAACTCCAATACTTTGGCCACCTCATGTGAAGAGTTGACTCATTGGAAATGACTCTGATGCTGGGAGAGATTGGGGGGCAGAAGGAGAAGGGGACGACAGAGGATGAGGTGGTTGGATGGCGTCGCGAACTCGATGGACATGAGTTTGAGTGAACTCCGGGAGTTGGTGATGGACAGGGAGGCCTGGTATGCTGCTATTCAGGGGGTCACAAAAAGTTGGACATGACTGAGTAACTGAACTGAACTGAATCTTCAAAGCTAAGTAGTGAACAATATCAAGAAAAGGAGTAGATTTCATTTAATTTTGATTAAAAATAACTGCTTTCCCAGAAATAAAATTCTGTTTTAAATTTTTAATGTGAAAATCCTATTCCATAATATATAAAGAACTCCAGCAAGGTCAATAATAAAAGTCAATAAAAATTATTAATAACAATAAAAACGCTAACACACCAATAATAGTAAAACTAAAATTGAATTTTTCCATTTAAAAAACAAACAAAACCCAATGTCCATTTCAGCACTATTTTCAATAGCTAGGACATGGAAGCAACCTAGATGTCCATCAACAGATGAATGGATAAAGAAGATGTGGTACATATACACAATGCAATATTACTCAGCCATAGAAAAGAGCAAATTTGAGTCAGTTCTAGAGAATTGGATGAACGTAGAGTGGAGAAGGCAATGGCAAGCCACTCCAGTACTCTTGCCTGGAAAATCCCATGGATGGAGGAGCCTGGTAGGCTGCAATCCGTGGGGTTGCTAAGGGTCGGACACTACTGAGCGACTTCATTTTCACTTTTCACTTTCACACATTGGAGAAGGAAATGGCAACCCACTCCAGTGTTCTTGCCTGGAGAATCCCAAGGACGGGGGAGCCTGGTGGGCTTCCGCCTATGGGGTCACACAGAGTCGGATACGACTGAAGTGACTTAGCAGCAGCAGCAGCAGCAGAGCTATATCGGAGAAGGCAATGGCAAGCCACTCCAGTACTCTTGCCTAGAAAATCCCATGGACAGAGGAGCCTGGTGGGCTACAGTCCATGGGGTCGCCTTCAGTTGGACACGACTGAGCGACTTCACTTTCACTTTTCACTTTCATGTATTGGAAATGGAAACCCACTCCAGTGTTCTTGCCTGGAGAATCCCAGGGATGGGGAAGCCTGGTGGGCTGCCGTCTATGGGGTCGCACAGAGTCAAACACGACTGAAGAGACTTAGCAGCAGCAGCAGCAGAGCTTATTATACAGTGAAGTCAGAAAACAAATATTATATATTAATGCATATATATGAAATCTAGGAAAATGGAATTGATAAACCTATTTGCAGTCAAGGAATGGAGAAAAAAATGTAGAGAATGAACTTGTGGACTTGTGGGGGAGGAAGTTAGCGAGATGAAGGGAGAAAGGAGCATCAGCTTATATCACTACATGTGTAAGACGGATCACTGGTGAGAAGATGCTGTGTAACAGAGGAAGCCCAGTCTGGCACCTGTCATGATCTAAATGGTGGGATGGGTGGAAGGGAGGCTCAAGAAGGGGGGGATATATGTATACTTACGGCTGTTTTGTGTTGTTGCATGGCAGAAACCAATACAATACTGTAAAATTAAACAACACTGAGAGCAAGAAAACAGGCAAAATATGTGAATAGACATTTTCCCAGTGTGTGAAAGGCTAACACTCATGAAAAGATGCTCAGCACCTTTAGACTTTAGGGAAATGCAAATTAAAACCACAATGAGATGGGCCACACATCCTCTAGAATGACCACAATAATACACTTATAATATCACAATAAGAAGATACTCAATACCAAGTATTGGCAAGTATATAGAAAAACTGTAACCCTCAAATATTCCTGATGAAAATGTAAAATGATAGACTCACTTTGTAAATCAATTTGCCAGTTTCTTAAGAAGAATAAACTTACCATACAACCAAGTAATTCCAGTTTAGGACATTTGTCCCCAAGAACTAAAAACACATCTACATAAGACTTGGAAGCAAATGTTCTCAGCAACATTATTCATAGTAACAAAAACCCAGAAACAACCCAAATATCCATCAGTTTGTGAACTCATGAACAAAATGTGCTCTCTATGCACTGGAGTATTATTCAGCAATAGACATGAACAAAATACTAATACATACCATGATGCAGATGAATCTCAAGAGCACTACACTAAATGAAGGTATCCAAGCAGGTTACATGATTGCACTGACAAGAAGTGACCAGAAAAGACAAATCTATTGAGTCAAAAATCAGATCAATGCCCAAGGGAAGACTGAAGGAGACAAAAATATTCTAAAATTAATAGCAATGATGATAGCATGAATATACTAAAATTATTGAGATGGATACTTAGATGAAATTTTCTATAAGCAAATTATTGCTCAACGAATCTTAAAAAAGTCCTGAGTGAAAGGTAGGGAATGAAGTGCTAAAAATTAAGGCACACCACACAGTACCAGGGTCACTGTGTAGAAGCAATGCAGAAGATAGAACTCATGTGATAAATCAAACCATTAAAATGTATTGTGTAACCACAGAACAAACCCTCTTTCTTACACAGCATTATGATCTGTAGTCTAGAATTTTTGAAAATTCTTCCTTCCTACACCAAAATAGTATGTATCATTTTGGTGATTAAATCATAACTTAGATGGAAAGTAGAATTAATTGTTTCCTAACAATTCATTTCACTGAAGTCAAAAGAGACGTGATGCAGATCGTTAAAGGTTATAAGTAAACTAGACAAAGCAAGCCAACAAAATATAACATCTAAACTCAGTTTAAACATACCCAACAACTTCCATTACACTGAATATTACTCATTTTAAAAGGGGTTTTTATTTTAGAGTTATTACTGTGAACTGCTCATTTAGGGGTTTTAAGGAGAATATTCTTAAGCAGGGCTTCCCAGGTGGCTCAGTGGTAAAGAACTCAGCTGCCAAGTAGTAGATACAGGTTCAGTTCCTGGGTTGGGAAGATCACTAGGAGGAAAACAAAAAAGACAACCCATGCCAGTATTCTTGCCTGGGAAATCCCATGGGCAGAGGAGCCTGTCAGTTTTGTAAAGTCCATGGGGTTGCAAAAATGTTAGACACAGCTGGAAAAATGCACACACACACTGTACTAAATATTACCTAAGGAAGCTCTTACAGAAGGCTTTCCTAAACCATGGCCAATGTTAGAATTGTCTTATATAAATTTGTTAATGAAACAAAAAAGTATGAAGCACCATGAATTATCCAAACATCTTTGTTCATATGAGCACTATGATTAAATGTTTTATATTGTTTCTTTTCTTGCCAGATCTAGAATTTTAAGATATAAGAACAGAATGAAAAATATTGTTATAAATTTAAATAATTGGTTCATCACATTTTAGTTAATCTGTCAATTTTTCTCTTAAAGTTTTAAAATATATCACTTAACTAATAATTTAACCTTCATATATTTCAAGGGTTTGAAACCATAAGAGAGGCTGTTTGGTCTGGACAAGATGACATAGACCCATTTATCCCTGCTCTTCTTTGTTAAATACAACTACAAATCCCCAAACCAAGGCAAGAGAAAGCAATGCAAAAAAAAAAAAAAAAAAACAACAGAAACTGGAAAGGTGGAGAGTGAAGGTAACTTGTTAAAGATCCCAGTACAGGAGGAACTGGGGCTTCCCACATGGCTCAGTGGTAAAAGAATCCATCTGCCAATGAGGAGACCCAAGGGATGGGGGTTGGATGCCTAGGTCTGGAAGGTCCCTTTTAATAGGAAATGGAAATCTGCTCCAGTATTCTTGCCTGGGAAATCCCATGGACAGAGGAATCTTGTGGGCTAGAGTCTATGGGGTCGCAAAGAGTTGGATGTGACTGAGCACACCCACACACACTGGAGGAAACACACAGTGGCAAATGTCTATGATTCCCTCACCCATGTAATAAAGGGACTCAAGCTGGGCATGCAGAGCTATCCAGGTGCGCTCCTTCTCCCTGGTTGAATGGGATGACTGCCGACACCACCAGGGAAGCCCAGCAGCACACGCTGGGGATCACTATGCAGCCTCTCCGACAGCAGAGAGCACGTGAAGCGCTCTCCTTCTCTGCTACAGACCTGACACTCTCCTCCCCCAAACAGCAGCACTGGGTGCCTGAGGGGCTGGTGAAAGGCATGCTAGCATAAGAACACACGGCCAGGAAGCGTCTCTGCTCCCAGTCTGAGACTACCTTTCCCTATTCAGGAGTCCTGAGAAGCAAAAGGCAAGGGGAATCCACTCAGAGAAATTTCCTGGGCTAAGGAGCACTCTATCACCTACATGCAGGCGGATCCCGCCGCAGTTAACACCTCTGTTTGGGCTCAGCTGTAGACTCCCCTCCTATATCTGAAGGCAAACCTGGCTGTGAACACACCTTTACCCACCTCAGGCAGCAAAAGAAGGGAACAGTGGGAGCCCTCAGCTGGACCAGAGAAACCAACCATATCAAAATGGTACTGCAGATGCTCTGGAAGTTAGATTGAAATTAGAACTGCAACCCACAGGAGCAGATGAAGGTCTGCATGCTAAGCATACACAGAAGCCTGCTAAGCCAGAAGATTTAAATAGGATCCAGAGTCTACTAACCTTAAGCACAAGATGAGAATTAGACAACCTAAAATAAGTGGATGAATTTCTAGAAACAGACAATTGATGAAGACTGAATCTTGAAGAAATAGAAAATCTATACAGACTGATTACTAGCAAGATTACTACTTCAAGACCAGATGCCTTCACTGGTGAATTCTACAAAATACTTAAAGAATTAATACTAATTTTTCTCAAACTCTTTCAAAAAGAAATGCATACTCTCAAACTCATTTTATATAAGGCCATCATTACTTTGAGAACAAAATCAGGCAAAGATAACACAAGAAAATTACAAGCCAATATCCTTGGTGAGCATGGATGCAAAAATCCTCAACAAAATATTAGTAAACTGAATTCAATAATACTTTCAAAGGGTCATACACCATGATAAACTGCAGTTTATTTCAGGAGTACATAATTGGTTCAACATTTACAAATCAAACAATGCAATATTTCACATTGATAAAATGAAGGATAAAACTCATGATCACCTCAATAGATATAGAAAAAGTATCTCCAAAATTCAATATTCACCTATTAAAAAAAAACCCTCTCAACAAAGTGGGTATTGAGACAACATAGCTTAATATAATAAAGGTCATATGTGGCACTGCCACAGCTGAAATGATACTCAATAAAGAAAAGCTAAAAGTTTTTCCACTAAGGTCAGGAACAAGAGAAGATGCCCACTCTCACCACTTTTATTCAACATAGTATCCTAACTAGAGCAATTACGCAAAAGGAAGAAATTAAAAGCATCAGAATCAGAAAAGAAGTAACATCATCACTATTAACAGATGACGTGATGGAATTACAGAAAAAAAAAAAAAAACAACCTAAAACAACTTGCCAAAAAACTGTCAGAACTAATGAAAGAATTCAGTAAGTTGCAGTATACAAAAAGCAATACACAAAAATCTGTTCGCTAAGAAAGCAATCCTATTTATAATTACATTATAAAGAATAAAACACTTGCAAATAAATTTAACCAAGGAGGTGAGAGAAATACCTGTAACTGAAAAATATGAGACACTAATGGAAACAATTAAAGATAACACACATCAGTGGAAAGATATTCTCTGTTCAAGGATTATAAGAATTAATACTGTCAAAATGTCCATACAAACCAAAGCAATCTGTAGGTTAAATGCTATTCCCTATAAAAATCCCAAAGTTGTGTTTTCACATAAATAGAACAAACAATCCTAAAACAGTATGGGACCAGAAAAGATCTTGAAGAGCCAAAGCAACCTTGAGAACAGAGAACAAAGCCAGAGTTATCAGGCTCCCTAAATTCAAACTATATTTCAAATAGCATTCAAAGCACTATGGTGCTGACATAAAATAGTCAATGATCAACGGAAAATAATACAATATAGAGCCCAGAAATAAGGCCAGGTGGATATGATCAATTAATTTATGACAAAGAAGCCAAGATTTACAATAGGTAAAGGACAGTCTCTTCAGGAAATGATATTGGAGAAACTGGGCAGCTGCAAGCAAAACAATGAAACAGCATCGCTCATACTATGCACAAAAGTTAACTCAGATTTTTGGATTAAGTCTCAAATATGTAAGAATTGACTTTTGCTTCATTGACTATGCTAAAGCCTTTGTGTGGATCACAATAAATTGTGGAAAATTCTTAAAGAGATGGGGAAACCAGATCATGTTATCTGACTCATTAAAAACCTATATGCCGGTCAAGAGGAAAGAGTTAGAACTGAACATGGAAAAACAGACTGGTTCAAAACCAGGAAAGGAGTACGTCAAGGCTGTATACTGTCACCCTGCTTGTTTAACTTATATGCAGAGTGCATCATGCAAAACGCTGGCATGGATGACGCATCCATTACCCTGGATGAAGCTGGAATCAAGATTGTCAGGAGAAATATCAATAACCTCAGATATGCGGATGATACCACCCTTATGTCAGAAAGTGAAGGGGGATTAAAGAGCCTCTTGATAAAGGTGAAAGAGGAGAGTAAAAAATCTGGCTTAAAACTCAACACGCAGAAAATGAAGCTCAGGCCATCTGGTCCCGTTACTTCATGGCAAAGAGATGAGGAAAAATGGAAACAATGACCAATGACAGACTTTATTTTCTTGGACCACAAAATCACTGTGGATGGTGACTGTACCCATGAAATTAAAAGATGCTTGCTTCATGGAAGAAAAGCAGTGACAAACCCAGACAGCATATTAAAAAACAGAGACATTACTTCGTAGTCAAAAACATGTTTTATCCAGTAGTCATGTACAGATGTGAGAGCTGGACAATAAAAAAGGTTGAGTGCTAAAGAATTGATGCCTTCAAACTATGGGGCTGAAAACTCTTGGGAGTCCCTTGAACAGTTCAGTTCAGTTCAGTTGCTCAGTCGTATCCAACTCTTTGCGACCCCATGGACTGTAGCCTACCAGGCTCCTAAATCCATGGGATTTTCCAGGCAAGAATACTGGAGTGGGTTGCCATTTCCTTCTCCCTGTCCTGCTGCTGCTGCTAAGTCACTTCAGTCGTGTCCAACTCTGTGTGACCCCATAGACGAAAGCCCACCAGGCTCCCCCGTCCCTGGGATTATGGGGCTGAAAACTCTTGGGAGTCCCTTGAACAGCTAGGAGATCAAACCAGTCAATCCTAAAGGAAATCAACCCTGAATATTCACTGGAAGGACTGATGCTGAAGCTGAAATTCCAATTCTCTGACCACCTGATGGGAAGAACTGACACATTGGAAAAGACCCTGATGCTGGGAAAGATTGAAGGCAGGAGGAGAAGCGGACGGCAGAGGATGAGGTGGTTGGATGGCATCACCGACTCAATGGACATAGTTTGAGCAAGCTCCGAGAAATGAAGGACAGGGAAGCCTGATGTCCTGCAGACCATGGGGTTGCAAAGAGTTAGACGCAACTGAGTGACTGAACAACAACATGTAAGAAATCATAAAACTCATAGAAGAAAATGTAGGCAGTACATTCCTTGACATCAGTCTTGGCAATAATTTTTTTTAATTTGACACCAAAAGCAAAAGCAGCAAATAAAAAACAAAAGGGACCACATAAAACTAGAAAGTATCTTCACAGCAAAGGGAACCATGAACAAAATGAAAATGTAACCTACAGAATTGGAGAAGCTATTTTTAAATCATATAACCAATATGGTTAATACCTAAAATACATAAGAAGCTCATATATCTCAATAGAAAAACATCAAACAATCTGTTTGAAAAATGGACAAAGGATCTGAACAGACATTTCTCTAAAGAAGACATACAAATGGTCAGCAGGGTACATGAAAATTTGCTCAACATCACTAATCATTTCTCCAAAGAAAATATAAAGACTAACCTGAAAAGATAAATGCATGTCTGTGTCCACTGAAGCACTATTTACAGTAGCCAAGACTTTTAATGTCAGTGTCCATTAATGGATGAATTGATAAGGATAATGTGATATTACACATATAAAATATATCTATAACACATTTTCCTTATCTGTCTGCCTGTCTATAATTCTCCCATTCTCTCATACTGTCCTTCTATCTACCTACCTACCTGTCTACTCACTTATCTATCTACCAGTCTATCCATCTACCTATTTACCTCCCTATCCATCTATCTACCAATCTAATTCAGTCACTCAAAAGTAGAAAATATTGCCATGCGTCACAATGGATGGACCTTGAGGGGTTCATGCTAAAAGAAGTAAGTTAGATAAAGACAAATTTTGTATCAATATGATTTCACTTATATGTGGAGTCTAAAAACCAAAACAAATTCATAAATACAGAGAACAGATTGGTGGTTGCCAAAGGCAGGAGGTGGGGAATGGTCCAAAGGCACCAACTTCCAGTAACAATATAAGTAAGTCTTAGGATGTAATGTACGACATGGTGACTAATGTTAACAGTACTATATTGTATATCTTTAAAGCTGCTAAGGGAGCAGATTCTAAAAGTTCTCATTATAAGAAAAAAGCATACTGTGTGTGATGAGGGCTTCCCAGGTGGTGCTGGTGGTAGAAAACCAGCCTACTAATGCAGGAGATATAAGAAATGCGGGTTTGATTCCTGGGTCAGGAAGATCCCCTGGAGGAGGGCACGGCCACCCACCCACTCTAGTATTCTTGTCTGGAGAATCCCATGGACAGAGGAGCTTGGTGGGCTACAGTCCATGGGGTTCCAAAAGTCAGATGCGACTGAAGTGACTTAACATACATGTGTGCACGTATAATGATGTATTAACCAGACTTACTGTACTGATCATTTTGTAATACATACAGGTATCAAATCATTTGATATACATCTGAAACTAATATAATGATATATTTCAGGTACATCTCATTTTTTAAAAAAAAGCAGGAGTCATTATATTAGAATCAGTTAAAATAGACTTTATGAGGAACATCTGTGGTACTAAATGTATCCATGCCAAACAATAGAGCCTAAAATTGCATGAATCAAAGCAGATACAGCTGAAAGGAGAAACAAACATGCAACTCTCACGAAGGACTTCAGTGCCCTCTTGTCAGCAACTTTTATAATTATTACATAGAAGGAAATCTGTGAAAATGTAGAAGACAAGAACAGCATCAGCAAATGCAATAATCTGACATAAGTAACGCCCTTCAGTGAACGAAGGCAGAATACACAGTATTTTTAAGTGCACTTGGGATATTTAGCGAGAGAAAATATCTTGCATCATAAAACAAGCCTCAACAAACTTAAAATAATTGATATTGTATGGTATCTCCTTTGACTAAAATGAAATCAAAGTAGAAATCTATAACAGAAAGAACAGGTGCATCTCTAAACATTACACAACACATTTCTCAATAATTCAAGGGTAAAAATGGAAGTTTGAAAGGAACTGAAAAGACATGAAATGGAATGCAGCTAAAATTACAACATATCCACATACAACATATGTGGAATGCAGCTTAAGCAGAGATGAGGGTGAATTTGTTGCACTAAAAACGTACAGAAGATCTGAAGACAGAAGATCTGAAATCAATAATCAAAGTTCCTACCCTGAGAAACTAGAGCAAAAAACATAAAGATGAACTCAAAAGCAAGAAGAAAGAATATAATAAAGATATGCAAAGAAATCAATGACATAGAGAAAAATCAGTAATCAAAATTTGTTTCTTTGAAAAAATTAATAAAAACTTATAATCTGTCAGCAAAACTGACAATAAATTTTAAAAGAAAATACATAAATCGTCAACATTGGGAATGAAACAGGGCCTATCATTCTAGGTAGCCAGCCAATCAAAGGGAAAAATGAAAATATTGTGAACAACTTTACATTTAAATTTTATTTAAAACTTTAAACTTTATATATATTTAAAAATTAGAAGAAATGGAACAATTTTTGAATACAGAAACTATTAAAATTCAACCAAGATCCATAGATAACATGAATGGTTTGGGGACTATACCCATCAAATAAATTAATTTTCAAACAGCTCTTGAAAAAGTCTTCTCTGGTCCCCAATTCTTTTATACAGGAAGATCCTGCCAAACATGTAAACAAGAATAAACACTGATCTTACACCCTTTCTAGAGAAAAAGTGGAGATAGCACTTCCCAACACATTCTTTGAGTCTGGTATCACCCCAGTATCAAAACCAGATGAAGATATCAAAACAGTGTACCTTGTGAGTGTAGACGTAAAATTCCTCAGTGAAATACTAGCAAATAAAATCCAACAACATAAAAGAAAAATATATGCTATTGTCAATTGGCATATATCCCAGAATGCAAGGTTGGTTTTACAACAGAAACTCAGTTAATAGAATTAATATTGATAGAATGGGTAGGAATATGGAATCATCTCAAAAGATGTAGAAAACATGTTTGACAAAATATGAAACACTTTACTGATACAAAAATATATATCCAACAAACTGGGAATAGAAAGGAATGTCCTTAATATAAAAAATATATGTGTATTATGCTAAATGGTGAAAAACTCAATGTTTACTTCCTAAAATCAGAGCAGTAAAAGGATGGCACTCTTACTACTTCTATCGAAAGTTGTACTGGAGTTTCTTCTAGAGAAATGAGACAAGCAAAAGCAGCACATGTTATCCAGACTCAAAAAGAGAATGTAAAAACTATCTCTACCTGTATATTATTTAATCTCTTATATAGGAGATCCTCAGGAATTATATTTTTTTAAAAAAAGATTCTAGAACTACTAATAAGAAACAAGGGGATTCCCTGGTGGTCCAGTGGTTAGAATTACATGCATTCACTGAAGGGGACCTGGGCTAGAACCATGGTCATGAAACTAAGATTTCACAAACTCTAGTGAGGCCAAAAAACAAAATAAAATAAACACAGGACACAATAAAAGAAAACAAAATTCCAAATAACAGAACTAATAAACAAGTAATAGAAGCTCACAAGATTTATATACAAATATCAATTGTATTTCTATACACTGCCAATGAGCATTTTAGAAATAAAATTAAGAAAACAGTTCCATATGCAATATTATTACACAAATAAAATATTTAGGTGTAAATTTAACAAAATAAATGCAAGATTTGTAACCTGAAAACTCTAAAATTTGGCTTAATTTTTGTTTTTTTGAAGACCTGAATAAATGGAAAAACATCCTGTGTTCATGGATTAGATCATTTTTCAACAAACTTCCTGGTTAGTATATCGTTAGACTGGGTATTTTTTAATGTACTCTAAATAAACTTGGGGACAAGAGAAAAAACCACAGATTTGGCCTGAAGGCCCCCTGGACCCACTGTTGGGTAGATTTGGGAGCACAGTACCATTCACCATCACAAAAGCCCTGCTCCGACCGGAGAGGCAGGAAGCCACGGCGGGGCTTCCACTGTCAGTTTCGGCTCATGTCCCAACCCCAGAACTTCTGCAAAAGTCTCAGCGTTTCTCTTGCCAAGAAAGCGGGCATTTAGGTAACTAACTAGAGTCCACTCTGGGGAAGTTTGGGGAGAATGTTTATCATGCCCACTTGTGGAAGTATTGGCGGGGACTCCCTCAGAAGAGCTGCTTTTCCATCCCCTCAATGCACTCAGTTTGAAAAATGATTTCATTCTAAGACCTGAGTGATTTAAACTGTCATTGTCCTTTATGATGCTGCTGTCAGCTTCCTGCTCATAGGCCACTGATGTTTTCTGGATAAACAAGTCAATCAAGACCCTCTTCTGAGGTCTGTCTATCTCATTCATGGTATCACTGCCATCTCAAGAGATTCCTCTAGTCGAAGCACCCTACCCAGGTTGCCACTCTTGCTGGATATTTTATCAGTGACATTCACCTTGCTTTTGGCAATTAAAGGATCCCATATACCTCTGCTGTTCTGGAAACTGATCTGTCCAGTTGGCACCAGCGAGCCCAGTTTTGGGCAATAGCATCGGAAGCCTGGCATGCTGTAGTCCACAGGGTTGTGAAGAGTCAGCCATGACTTGGCAACTGAATGACAACAACAACAACAAAACCTAACCTAGTAACCTTCAGCCAATAGAGAATAATCGTCAGTGAACTTCATTATGAATGCAAGGACTTGGTTGGTGGTCCAGTGGTTAAGACTTTGCCTTTCAATGCAGGTGTGTGGGTAGGGAGCTAAGATGTCTTGTGGACAAAAAAATAAATAAATAAGAACATAAACCACAGAAACAGTATTGTAACAAGTTCAATAAAACCTTAAGTGGTCCACATCAAATATCTTTAAAAAAGAAGAAGGTTACTTTAAAAAAGAGAAAAGAATGCAACACATTCTTTAGTGCCTTCATGTACAGGTCAGTAAAGAGCTATGCAGTACATATTTTAGGTTTTAAAGGTCACATACAATAAAATATTTTTGATTATTTTTTATAACCCTTTAAAAACATAAAATGAGTTCTTCGACATACAAAAAGAGGCTACCTTCCAGACCTCTATATTAATGAGATGAGCATATCCTCAAGAGAATCCATCAAAGGATAGATTTTCTGGTCTCCTATAAACTGAACTTCTAACATTCACACCACCCTCCTCATTCCTGCTTCAAGACTCTGCCAAATAGTTTCCAGGATCCTCACTTCAATTACACAGGATTACTGGCTCCCAGTTTTAAGGAGCAGAACAATAGGACAGACTGCAGATGCAGCTCTGAGGTGAGGATAACCTGTTCCCATGCTGAAAATGAGCTTCCCTGGTGGCTCAGATAGTAAGAATCTGCCTGCAATGCAGGGGACCTGGGTTCAATCCATGGGTTGGAAAGATCCCCTGGAGAAGGGAAAGGCAACCCACACCAGTATTCTTGCCTGAGAAATTCCATGGACAGAGGTACAGTCCATGGGGTTGCAAAGAGTCACACACAACTTGGGCTCGAAAATCACTGCAGATGGTGACTGCAGCCATGAAATTAAAAGATGCTTGCTCCTTGGAAGAAAAGCTATGACCAACCTTAGACAGCATATTAAAAAGCAGAGACATTACTTTGCTAACAAAAGTCCGTCTAGTCAAAGCTATGATTTTTCCAATAGTCATGTATGGATGTGAGAGCTGGACTATAGAGAAAGTTGAGTGCAGAAGAATTGATGCTTTTGAACTGTGAACTTTTGAAGTATACTTGAACTTGAACTTTTGAAGTATACTTCAAGTATATGTCAACCATCTGGTCAAATCTCATTTTTCCAGTAGGTATATATACATGTGAGAGTTGGGCCATAAAGAAAGCTGAGTGCTAAAGAATTGATGCTTTTGAACTGTGGTGCTGGAGAAGACTCTTGAGAATCCCTTGGACTGCAAGGAGATTGAATCAGTCCATCCTAAAGGAAATCAGTCCTGAATATTCATCGAAAGGACTGATGCTGAGGCTGAAACTCCAATACTTTGGCCACCTGATGTGAAGAACTGACTCACTGGAAAAGACCCTAATGTTGGGAAAGATTGAAGGCAGGAGAAGGGGACAACAGAGGATGAGATTGTTGGATGGCATCACTGACTCAATGGACATGAGTTTGAGCAAGCTCCAGAAGTTGGTGATGGACAGGGAAGCCTGACATGCTGCAGTCCATGGGGTCACAAAGAATTGGACATGACTGAGCAGCTAAACTGAACTGATGCTCAGAAACCATCCTTACGTTGCACTCGATGCTCTGTCCACACCCTCAAGGAAGACTATCACCTGTCTTGACCTTTTCATGCCAGTATTCATTATCTTAGTCCCTCAACAACTTTATTTCCCTGGGAAAACTATTTTCTTGGGGCAAGGGCTGTATTTTCTTCAGGGGTATAAGCCTATTCTTTCATTAGTGTGTGTGTTTACTTGCTCAATCATGTCTGACTGTTTGTGATCCCATGGACTATAGCCAGCCAGGCTCCTATGTCCATGGAATTCTCCAGGCAATAATACTTGAGAGTGTTTCCATTTCCTTCTCCAGGGGAACTTCCTGACCTAGGGATTGAACCTGTGTCTCCTGCATTGCAGGCAAGTTCTTTACCTGATGAGCTTTCGGGGAAGTCCATTGTTTTAAGGGCTTGGCACAAAAAGGAGAAACTTGGGGAGAGTTAACAAACAAGGGGAACCTCCATCCTAGAGTAAAGGTCCTTTTGGCCCAGAACACAAGGAAATCTTAGATATTCAATATTATCAAGCACCAAATATTCTGATCCCACCCCTCAGTTAGCCATTCTTCTCTTTGAGATCCAAATTTAGCATAAAGACTGTACATTCCTTTCCTGCAATTTCCTTTCCTGGATTAACCGCCTTTGCAGTAAAATTTGGGCTTGATTTCCTGCAACATCTGCCCCCAGTTATAAAAGCCAGTGATTTCTTTAAATGCCTCTGTGAAAGTTTTGGGATTTGTACAGCTCACTCTGATTTAAGAGTTGGATGACCTGAGTCTGTCATCTTCTTGCTTTAAGGCTCACAAGGCATTTAACAAAGCCAGCTGTCTTCATAATCTTTATAATTTCAATTAAAAGTGTCAATTTCTAGAAACATTGAAAAAAAACCAGTGATTTTATTTTAATCTGTGTTTCATCACAAACCACTTCAGATGATTATTTGATGCTGGAGGATCTTGAGGGTACCAGTACCACACTACAACTAAGAGAGGGATCACTGGAGTCTTTGTGTGTGTCAGCGGTACACTTCCATAATACCATCTTGAGGTTATGCTTTCTAGGGCCACAGATTTTAAATTGTATTCATGCATGGATGTGAGAGTTGGACCTTAAAGAAGGCAGAGTACTGAATAACTGATGCTTTCACACTGTGGTGCTGGAGAAGACTCTTGAGAGCCCTTTGAACAGCAAGGAAGTCAAACCAGTCAATCCTGAAGGAAATCAACCCTGTATATTCATTGGAAGGGCTGATGCTAAAGCTGAAGCTCCAGTACTCTGGCCGCCTGATGCAAAGAACTGACTTAATGGAAAAGACCCTGATGCTGGGAAAGATCAAAGGCAGAGGAGGAGAGAGTGACAGGGGAAGAGATGGTTGGATGGCATCACTGACTCAGTAGACATGAGTTTGAGCAAACTCCAGGAGATGGTGAACGACAGAGAAGCCTGGCGTGCTGTAGTCCATGGGTTTGCAAAGAGTCGGCAGGACTTAGTGAGTAAACAGCAACACCCTGAAAGAAGCAGAGCTAAAGACACGGGTTTGTGTGCAGTTGCGATTTCCCAGAAATAGAGGTGAGCCTGGGGAAATAAATAGAGATGAGCAAGTGAAGAAGGAAAAGTCTCTGTAAGGGAGAAGTACTGAGTTACTGCAATGGGAAAAAAGAACTCAACTATACGAGACATTTTAGGGAGAAAAATGAGGGCCCAAGACAAGTGCATTTGATGCATGTAACATGGGGCTATATATCCATCCACTCTTGTCCCCTGATTGTGGACGGTTTGCAAAGGGCTTGTCAGCATCTCACTTGTCTGAGGATGGAATGACTGGAGTAGTTTAGAGAAGGCCCTGATACAGAAAGCAGAAACCCCTGCCAAGTAGCCTGGGATGTAGCACAGAATGCTTCCCTAGAAGTGCTGACTGCAATTCTGGCTGATTTGAGAGGAAGCATGACAGCAAGGGAGGCAGGTACAAAAAGTGCCACCATTGTGCTCCTATAATTAATACAATAGAAAACTACTGAATGAATACAGAATACGTTAAGGACCTGCACTGTCTCAGCACTGGTTGTCTTCCCTGTAGTGACCAGGGTACAGTGAGGACAGCAGGCTTCTCTGTGGTTTGGTGATTAAATCACAGGCTTGTGTGTTCATGGCTCAGACAGTAAAGAATCTGCCTGCAATGCAGGAGACCCAGGTTTGCTCCCTGGGTTGGAACAATCCCCTGGAGAAGGAAATGGCAACCCACTCCAATATTTTTGTCTGGAGAATCCCATGGACAAAAGAAGTCTGCTAGGTTAGAGTCTGACTCAACTGAGGGACTTTCACTTTGTATGTGTTCATTTTTTCCTACTATTTTATTCAAATAGCACATGGTTGAAAGTCTGCTAACAACCCATATAACTGATGAGGAATTAGGGGTAAATTTTTAGACTTCTTAGTTTAAATCCTAATATAGATATAGATAATAGACATGATGTATAAATATTATCTATCATCTTTGTCATCTACCCTGTCTTTCTATCCCTTCCATGTATCTATTATCTATCTATCAATCTGTTATCTATCTTTATTTTTATCTATTCTTTCTTTCTATCTAACCTATCTATTCCCCCTATACTGAAAAAAATATCATTCCTTTTAGGCATACTTTATAACAATGTCACAGAAATACTCAGCATACAATCCTAAAATTTTCCCTAGAGACTGAAAATTCTGAGAAATATAATGAGTAGACAATAAACTTCCAAAAGGTTAATGAAATTCAAGGAAAAGTTTCTTTAAAGGTAAAGCAGATAAAAGACAACATTTACCCTCTATTTTATGGATGATAGGATAAAGCTCAATAATATGAGTAATACTGACATATTTCTAAGACTACGAAAGGCCATTTCACTGGGGAGAGTAGTCAACAAGGTTTATATTGCTTGCAAAGGGCAAATCTACATGAGCTCTCTCAGGGCAGGTGAGCAAGAAAAAATTGACAGTTATTATATCTCCAGATCTTATTTGAAAATAGTGTGCTCATTCCTCAAAAGATTAGGGTTTGGTCTTTCAATTAAGCACATATGTATATCTGAAACAAGTTTCCATGAATGGAGTACTTTATTTCCAAATTAAAAATTAATTTTTTACTCATAATAGCTGTATATTCTTAAACTGCCATTTTTCTATTTAACAATCACCCTTTACCTCCTACCTCACAAAAAAGAACATGTTTGTCATGGAAACTAAATCAGAAAATGTCTTAAAATATTGATAACCACTCTCATTTGTAGAGAACCACAAATATAAGCGGTAGTGAAAATATCTGTTGAGAAAGTAGTTTGAAATTTTGTCAGCTATCCTTCAAAACCAATCAACTGAAGATAAAAAAAAATGTTATTCAGTTGTTAAGTCGTGTCCAACTCTTTGTGACCCTGTGGACTTCAGCCTGCTAGGCTTTCCTGTCCCTCACTCTCTCCCTGACTTTTCTCAGAAAGTTTCTCAAGTCTTAACTCTGGAAAAGTGGCAAAGTCTTAGTTCATAGGACTATTCTACAAGCCTAACTGGTTGGTATATATACGTTTTTTGCACATACAAATAGGTTTTTCTTGCAATTAATCATGAATGTGGGTATCCCTGATGGCTCAGAGGGTAAAGTGTCTACCTGCAATGCAGGAGACCTGGGTTCGATCCCTGGGTCAGGAAGATCCCCTGGAGAAGAAAATGGCAACCCACTCCAGTGTTCTTGCCTGGAGAATCCCATGAACAGAGGAGCCCGGTAGGTTACAGTCCACAGGGTCCCAAAGAGTTGGACACGACTGAGCGACTTCACTTTCACTTTATGTGTTCAACCTCATTAGTAATCAGGAAACACAGATCCAATGTACAATGTGATTCTACAACCTAAGAGAATAGCTAATAATTTAAATGGTGCTGCCAAAAATGTGGACTAACTGGAACTCTCATCTAATGCTTGTGAGAATCAAAATCAGTATCATCTGTTTCAAAAACTGTCATATCTGCTAAATTTTGAAGATGTGTGTATCCAGTAAAAATTAAACCCTAGAAATATACTTACCTGAGTGAACTCCAGGGGTTGGTGATGGACAGGGAGGCCTGGCGTGCTGTGATTCATGGGGTCGCAAAGAGTCAGACACGACTGAGTGACTGAACTGAACTGAAACTCACATATACATGTTTCATAATTTATATTCAAGAATATTCCTATAAGCAGCTTTTTTTGGGGTGGTGATAAGCCAGGACCATACAAACTTTCTTCACCAGTTGAAGAAATACATATTGGTATATGTATATGAAGAAATACATGTTGGTATATCCTACAATTGAATAATATATTGCAATTAAATGAATGAACTATTATTGTAGCTATAACATGGATAAATCTCATAAATATTAGATACAAAAGATGCCAGATACAGAGGAATGTATTTTGCAAGCTTCCATTTACATAAAGTTTAAAAACAAGTCAAATGTTACCAGCAGGGGTCAGGGGGTGATATGGGGTCAGGGAGTAGGAGGTACAAAGTACTGGGGATAAGGTAGGCTACAAAGGACTTTTCTCTTGTAGTTAGAACTATTAACCAGTGGTTAAGACTCTGCACTTCCAATGCCGGGGACATGTGTTTAATTTCTGGTCAGGGAACTAAGATCCTACTTGCCATGTGACCAAAAAAAATTTTTAAATTACACACACAAAAAAGAAAAAGTAGACTACAAGGATTTATTGTACAGCATGGGGAAATAGCTAGTATTTTGCAATAACTGTAAATGAAGCATAAACTTTAAAGACTATAAAAATTTTAAAAAGTAAAATTGACCCATGCTATTTCAAGCTATGACAGTGATTCTTTGTGGGAGGTGTTAATGACTGGGAGGGAAATGGAGGCGTTCTGGTGCTACTTCACTTTTTGATCTAAGTTGTAGCTATATCACAGTGACCACTTTTTAATAACTTTCACGTTACACACACTTCCTGTTTGCAGATTCTTCTCTTTATATAATTCAAAACAAAGTTCATTATAAAAAGTTTTTTCTTTCATTCAGTTAATATCTCCTGGGCAAGTACTACATCCAAAAACGCACACCCAATAATGCATCTAGGAGTGGTGTATGTGTGTGCTCAGTCATGTCTGACTCTTTCTGACCCCATGAACTATAGCCCGCCAGGTTCCTCTGTCCATGGGATTCTCCATGCAAAAATTCTGGAGTGGGCCACCATTTCTGTCTCCAGGGGATATTCCCCAGCCAGGGATCAAACCCACGTCTCTTGCTTCTCCTGCATTGTCAGGTGGGTTCTTTACCACCTCACCACCCAGGAAGCCCCTAGGAGTGGCAAATGATACAAAACAAAATAACAGGTATTCAAACCTGACTGTTTACCAGACACCATTGTAGGCACTGAGCAGACAAAACTCCTTGCCCTGGTTTCTCCTCTAAAGGAGTTTGATTTCTTGTGGAGGAGATACACACTGGACATCAGGGTACTTATGATGATAATAAGTGCATGTTGGAGACATATTCCGCTCTATTCAGTACATACCAAGAGACCTGCCCACATCTGGTGACTCAGGGGAAGGTTTCTTCAAAGAGAGGAAATTATAGCTGAACTCTGAGAATGCAAGACAGCCAACAAACTGAAGACAGAAAGAAAAGTGATGAATGGCAATGAGCACCCCCTCTTGGGGACTTTGCAGAGTGCCCCTCTGGGAACAGTCTCTGTGCATGCAGAAGACTGGGCAGCAGGGACCTGAAGACTGTGTTGAACATCGCTTTTTTTCCCCAAAGAGCAATGGAACTCCATTAACAAGTTAGTAAACAGCCTATCAAATCTACATTTAAATGCATCACATCTACTACAGAAATACTAATGGATTAGAGTGGTGGTTTGCAAATACTTTTTGAAAAGGGTGAGATCATACATTTGTTGGACTTTTCTGGGCCACAAGGTCTCTGTCACAACTACCCAACCAGGCTTCTAAAGAAGAAAACACCTGTAACAAACCTGTAAATATATGGATGTGGCTACAGTCCAGTTAGATTTCCTTTGTAATTATAGGTGGGTGGGAATTAAGACTGTAGTTTGCCAACTCTGGATCAGAGGAAGAGAGAAGTACATGGGAATACTTATTAAGCTGCCGTAGTGGTCTAGTTAAGAAACAAAGGTAACTTGGTCTAGGGTACTGGTGGTTGATAAGAAGAGAGAAAGACAACCCACATACTGGCTGTGTTCACCAGCTCCCAATTCACAGAAGATGCCTTGCGTCCTTATCTTACTATTTGTGAAAATTCCAACACACTCCCCAAGTTTTGGACCATTCTAAGCAACTCACATTAATGTGGTTATTTTTGGCTCTGAGGTTCTAGCTACAAGCAAATATTTCAGTTTATAGAACATTATCACACAGACAGAGGAGCCTGGCAGGCTATCCATGGGGTCTCAAAGAGTCAACGTGGCTGAGCGACTAACACACTAGATCATTATACCCTCCTGCTCAATGAGGTTTTTTTTTCTAGAGTAACTGAAGTTCAAGTCTTCCCCATTTAGTACTTTTTAATGATAATGTCTGCTTACAAATGATTTTTGAATGTGCAGACATCACTGAAATTTGTGGGAAAATAGGTTAGGTGGAGTTTATCTGGCTCAAATTGTAAAGAATCTGCCTGCAATGCAGGATACCTGGGTTCGATCAATGGGTCAAAAGACTCCCTGGAGAAAGGAATGAAAAACCACTTCAGTATTCTTGCCTGGATAGTCCCATGGACACAGGAGCCTGGTGAACTACCGTCCATGGGGTCATAAAGAGTGGGACATGGCTGAGTAACTAACACTTATCATAGGAACTCTAAAATTCCTATGCATAATTTTCTTAATGTATCTATGATCACAATGTCCTGTGCACAACATCTAACCTCTCTTAAACTCATTACTGCGTTAACAAACCCTTAAAATAATTTGGATTAACTTTAATTGCATGTTGGAAAATTCAACAGTGGCCACAGGACTGGAAAAGGTCAGTTTTCATTCCAGTCCCAAAGAAGAGAAATGCCTAAGAATGTTCAAGCTACCACACAATTGTACTCATTTCACATGCTATCAAGGTAATGCTCAAAATCCTTCAAGCTAGGCTCCAACAATACATAAACCAAGAACTTCCACATATACAAGCTGGATTTAGAAAAGGTAGAGGAAAGTGAAAGTGAAAGTCACTCAGTTGTGTCCGACTCTTTGCACCCCCATGGACTGTATAGTCCATGGAATTCTCCAGGCTAGAATACTGGAGTGGGTAGCCTTTCCCTTCCCCAGGGGATCTTCCCAACCCAGGGATCAAACCCAGGTTTCTGGCACTACAGGTGGATTCTTTACCAGCTGAGCCGCCTGGCATGCTGTGATTCATGGGGTCGCAAAGAGTCAGTCACGACTGAGTGACTGAACTGAACTGAACTGAACTGAAAGGTAGAGGAACCAGAGATCAAATTGCAGCATCTTTTTCATCATAGAAAAAGCAAGGGAATTCCAGAAAAAAAATCTACTTCTGCTTCATTGACTATGCTAAAGCCTTTGACTGTGTGCTATTGCTGCTGCTGCTAAGTTGCTTCAGTCGTGTCCAACTCTGTGAGACCCCATAGATGGCAGCCCACCAGGCTCCCCCATCCCTGGGATTCTCCAGGCAAGACCACTGGGGTGGGTTGCCATTTCCTTTTCCAAGGCATGCATGCATGCATGCTAAGGTGCTTCAGTCGTGTCCGACTGTGCGACCCTATGGACAGCAGCCCACCAGGCTCTTCTGTCCACAGGATTCTCTACAAGAATACTGGAGTGGGTTGCCATTTCCTTCTCCAGTTTGACTGTGTGGATCACCACAAACTGTGGAAAATTTGCACTCCTATTCAAGGTAATATTGGAAGTTTCAGGCAGAGCAATTAGGTAAGAACAAATATTAAAAGGCATCCAAATTAGAAGAGAAGTGATGTCATCACTATTTACAGATGATATGATTAAATAGAGAAAACCCTGAAGACTCCACAAAAAGCTGTATTCATTAAAATAATGAATACAGTAAATTTGAAGGATACAAAATCAACATACAAAAATCTGTTGCATTTCAATACATTAACAATGAGCTAGCCAAAAAAGAAAATAAGATAACAATCACATTTACAATAGCAAAAAAGGAATAAAATACCTAGAAATAAATTTAACCAAAGAGGTGAAAGACTTGTATACTTCAAACTATAACTTGATGACAAAATTAAAGAAAATATAATAAATAGAAAGATAATTCTTGCTCATGAATTAGAAGAATTAACATGGTTAAAATGTCCATATACCTAAAGTCCTTGTGGCTGCATGACCTCCTCACCTATGGAAATATCAGTTATACACTTATGAATTAATAACTCAAGTCTGCTGGGAAAGGTTGGGGGCGGGAGGAGAAGGGGATGACTGAGAATGAGATGGCTGGATGGCATCACCGACTCTGTGGACATGAGTTTGAGTGAACTCTGGGAGTTGGTGATGGACAGGGGAGCCTGGAGTGCTGTGATTCATGGGGTCGCGGGGAGTTGGACATGACTGAGCGACTGAACTGAACTGAACACGAGTTGGACACGACTGAGCGACTGAACTGAACTGAACACGAGTTGGACACGACTGAGCGACTGAACTGAACTGAACACATAAGGATGCTACTTCTAACATCCTTGCTGAACACAGACATGGCAAAAAAATAATAAAAGACTCATGAACTGCACCCTGTTTTATCATTTCTTCTTTATTATCTTTCTTAGGTCATGATATAATTATTCTAAGGTAATTCTTAGATTATTATAGCCTGTAGTCACTGCCAGCAATCTCACCAACTGCTGGATGGTGTCATTTATTTGCAGGCACTCTGGTGTCTGCCACCTGGGAAGTGTCTCAGAAGGTAAAGAATCATCCTACATGGAGGAGACCTGGGCTTGCAAGATCCCCTGGAGAAGAAAATAGCAACTCACTCCAATATTCTCGTCTGGAGAATTCCATGGACAGAGAAGCCTAGCAGGCTATCATCTATGCGGTCATAAAGAGTTGGACACGACTGAACAACTAATCTTTACTTTTTTATATATTAATACTTACAGCGAAAGAAATTTCCATTTGGAAATGACCTACATGGACAAATGACCTTAAATCAAACTATGACTTTATTGTGTTCATTTCTTTCATAAAGAGATAATATATTCTATCAATATATTAATCATATTCTATTAATCAAAATATGTTCTATTATTAATCACAATTCTGATTTTGAAAGCAACACCCTTCATAAGATAATGGGCCAATACTATCTGGAAAAGAGTAACAGAAATTCAAGCATGTAGCCCAGCAAACATAAGGCCTTGGTTCTCACCTGGTGTCATGACAGTTTCCATGAACAATTTTTCTGGGTCCTGATGTGTCTCTACCTGATGCTGTTTTCTTTGTGATCAGGATCTGGTTCTGCTTGCCTTAGACAAACAACTTAGCACTTGAGGGACAGTAGTCTCAGACTTTGTGGTTTTTGTTTTTGCATGGGCCATTTTTAAAGTCTTTATTCGATTTGTTACGACATTACTTCTACTTTCTGTTTTGATTTTTCAGCCATGAGGCATGTGGGATCCTAGTTTCCCAACCAGGGATCAAACTTGGTCTTCCCGTGTTGGAAGGTGAAGTCTTAACCTCTGGGAAGTCCCAGGGAAGGCCCAGAAACCCTATGATTTTTGATTGGTGAATTCAATCCATTTAGACTTAGGGCCATTATTTACACCTGAGGACTTAGACTGCCATTTTACCTTTTAGGTTCTTATTGCTCTCTGTCACCATATTTATTTATTTTTCCTTGTGCTTCTGTCTGCCATTTTGATTTGGTGACTTCTATGTTTTTCTCAGTTTCCTCTTTTTTTTGTTTTGTGTCATTGCTTTAGATTTATGTTGTGTGGTTACCATGAGGCTTATATAAAACATCTCATAGATAAAATACTCCTTTTTACGCTGAGATTAATCTTGTCTCCTTGACCTATGTGGAGCCCATCGTTTTCCTCTTCCTCTATCGTGGTGTTGCTGCAAATTATTCCTTTTTACGTTGCATTTTTTTTTTAAACCAAATTGAAGTAGCTATAGTTATTTTTTTTTCCTGCTTTTTCCCCTCCTAGTTATGCTATGAAAGTAAAAGTGTTAGTCGCTTAGTTGTATCTGACTCTTGACCTCGTGGACCATAGCCCTCCAGACTCCCCTGTCCATGGCATTCTCTAGGCAAGAATACTGGAGTGTGTAGCCATTCCCTTCTCCAGGGGATCTTCCCAACCCAGGGACTTGAACCCAGGTCTCCTGCATTGCAGGCAGATTCTTTACTGTCTGAGCCACCAGAAAAGTCCTGCTGTAACAGTGTCCGAAACCTATGAAGCCTACCAGGCTCCTCCCTGCATGGGATTCTCTAGGCAAGAGTACTGGAGTGGGTTGCCATTTCCTTCTCCAGGGGATCTTCCCGACCCAGGGATTGAACCCAGGTCTCCTGCATTGCAGGCAGACACTTTAACCTCTGAGCCACCAGGGAAGCCCCATTCAGAGAATTAGAAAATTACAGCTCTTTATCATCTTACTCAAAGTTTTACTTACTTTTGGCTTTTTGTTTCTGACAGAAGAGCTCCTTCTAACATCTTTAGGTATGTAGGTCTAGTGTTGATAAACTCCTTCAGCCTCTTTTTTTTTTCCCTAAGAAAGTCTATTTCTTCTTCATAACTGATTAATAACTTTGTTGAATGGAGTATGTTTGACTGACAGCTTTTATCATTCAGTATTTTGAGAATGTTACCCATTCTTTCTCTTGGACTGTAGAGTTTATGCTGAGAAATCTTCTGATAACCTAAGAGGCATTCCTTTGTAGGTTACCATTTTCTCTTTTTTAAAAAATCTTTGCTATTAACTTTTGATAGTTTTAACATCATAATCTCAGCAAATGTCTTTTTGCATTCAGTTCAGTTTAGTTCAGTTCAGTTCAGTTCAATCAGTTCAGTTCAGTTGCTCAGTTGTGTCCAACTCTTTGTGACCCCTTGGACTGCAGCACTCCAGACCTTCCTGTCCATCACCAACTCCCAGAGCTTACTCAAACTCATGTCCATTGAGACAACAATACCATCCAACCATCTCATCCTCTGTTGTCCCCTTTTCCTCCTGCCTTCAATCTTTCTGAGCATCAGGGTCTTTTCCAGTGAGTCAGTTACTCACATCAGGTGGCCAAAGGATTGGAGCTTCAGCTTCATTATCAGTCCTTCCAATGAACACCCAGGATTGATCTCCTTTAGGATGGACTGGTTGGATCTACGTGCAGTCCAAGGGTCTCTCAAGAGTCTTCTCCAACACCAAAATTCAAAAGCATCAATTATTCTGCGCTCAGCTTTCTTTATAGTCCAACTCTCACATCCACACATGACTACCTGAAAAACTATAGCTTTGACTAGATGAACCTTTGTTGGCAAAGTCATGTCTCTGATTTTAATGTGCTGTCTAGGTTGGTCTTTTTGCACTGAAGTAATTAAAGTGGTCTTTCAGCCTCATGGACCCACATGTGTCTTTTTCTGTCCCAAGTTCTCCCTGGTTATTTCTTTAAATAAACTCTGCACTCCTTTCTGTTTATTTTCCTCTGGGAACCCCATTTCTATGATGCTGCTATTCCTAGAAGAGACAGACAGCTGTCACAGATCGTCCTCACTTTGAAAACTATCTTATGTCTCATTCCTCTTGTCCTTATATCGTTTCTAGGTTTCTATCATGAACTCACTAATGGTCTCTTCCATACAGTCTGCACTATTTCCAATGCTTTCTAATGCCGTCTTCATCACATTTATTTAGTTCTTCAAATCTGCAACATATTATTTTTGAATTTCAATCTCTTTGATGAAATACTCCTTCTACTCATTAATTTTATTCCTGAGCTCACTGAACTGCCCTTGTGAGTTTTCTTACAGATCACTGAGTTTCTTCATGACAGCTATTTTGAATTCTCTATCAGTATTTAGGTCACAATATTCTGTAGAGGCACCAGAGATCAAATTGCCAACATCCGCTGGATCTTGGAAAAAGCAAGAGAGTTCCAGAAAAACATCTATTTCTGATTTATTGACTGTGCCAAAGCCTTTGACTGTGTGGATCACAATAAACCGTGGAAAATTCTGAAAGAGATGGGAATCCCAGACCACCTTACCTGCCTCTTGAGAAACCTGTATGTAGGTCAGGAAGCAACAGTTAGTACTGGACATGGAACAACAGACTGGTTCCAAATAGGAAAAGAGTATGTCAAGGTTGTATATTGTCACTTTGCTTATTTAACTTCTATGCAGAGTACATCATGAGGAACGCTGGGCTGGAAGAAGCACCAGCTGGAATCAAGATTGCTGGGAGAAATATCAATAACCTCAGATATGCAGATGACACCACCCTTATTGCAGAAAGTGAAGAGGAACTCAAAAGCCTCTTGATGAAAGTGAAAGAGGAGAGTGAAAAAGTTGGCTTAAAGCTCAACATTCAGAAAATGAAGATCATGGCATCTGGTCCCATCACTTCATGGCAAATAGATGGGGAGACTGTGTCAGACTTTATTTTTCTGGGCTCAAAAATCACTGCAGATGCTGCTTGCAGCCATGAAATTAAAAGACACTTACTCCTTGGAAGGAAAGTTATGACCAACCTAGATAGCATATTAAAAAGCAGAGACATTACTTTGCCAACCAAGGTCCGTCTAGTCAAGGCTATGGTTTTTCCAGTTGTCATGTATGGATGTGAGAGTTGGACTGTGAAGAAAGCTGAGCGCTGAAGAATTGATGCTTTTGAACTGTGGTGTTGGAGAAGACTCTTGAGAGTCCCTTGGACTTCAAGGAGATCCAACCAGTCAATTCTAAAGGAGATCAGTCCTGGGTGTTAATTGGAAGGACTGATGCTAAAGCTGAAACTCCAATACTTTGGCCACCTTCATGAGAAGAGTTGACTCACTGGAAAAGACTCTGATGATGGAAGGGATTGTGGGCCAGAAGGAGAAGGGGATGACAGAGAATGAGATGGCTGGATGGCATCACCGACTCAATGGACATGAGTTTGAATGAACTCCGGGAGTTGGTGATGGACAGGGAGGCCTGGAGTGCTGCGATTCATGGGGTCGCAAAGAGTCAGACACAACTGAGCAACTGAACTGAACTGAACTGATTGTGTGACTTTCAGTTTGGTTGTTTAAGAACCATCATTATCTTTTCTGCAGTCTAGTATTACTATGGTTCTTCATTTCTATATACTTGACTGCAGGTGCACTTAAAGTAGCTGAAGTAGCTAACACTTTTCTGACAAGTGAAGCCAAAGTGTTAGCCACTCTTTGCAATCCCATGGACTTTAACCCGCCAGGCTCCTCTGTCCATGGAATTCCCTAGGCAAGAATACTGGAGTGGGTAGCCATTCCCTTCTCCATGGGATCTTCCTTACCCAGGGATCAAACCTGTGTCCCCTGCATTGCAGGCAGTTTCTTTACCATCTGAGCCACCAAGGAAGCCCCAACTCCTTTCTAGTTGATTTTAAGGATTCAACAGATCACAATGTGTGCTTAGTCATTCAGTCATGTTTGATTCTTTGGGACCCCATAGACTGTAGCCAGCCAGGATCCTCTGTCCATGGGGATTCTCCAGGCAAGAAAACTGGATTGGGGGCCATGCCCTTCTTCAGGGGATCTTCCCAACCCAGGGATAGAACCCAGCTCTCCTGCATTGCAGGTGGATTCTGTACACACTGAACCACGGGGGAAGCCCTCTCTTGCCTGACCTACCTCTGATTATACTTGGGAATTGGCACTTCCCACCCTCCACTCTGCCTGTCAGAGGTGTCACTGTACTGTGTTATTGCTTCTTTTCCTTTGGGGTTGTTGCTGTCTCACTGCTGCCAGTGTCACTAGCATTGTTGCCTGCAGCACAAGGATGGTGGGTCTTTGGCAGGGCCTGGGGTCCTCCTCCCCTTCATAAGCTCCAAACCACAGGGGAGGGACATGGGTGGGGGCAGCCAGGGTCGCTTGGCACCTGTGTTATGTACAGGTCTGTACATATAAGTTCGTGGGTTCCATTGCTGCAAGTGGGGAGATAGGGGTTGGGGTCATAGGCAGTTCTTCACTGAAGGGACAGGGTCCCTGGTGCCCCTGCTTCTACTCCCCATGGCTATGGGTGCTGCTGTGACCAGGAGGTCAGGGTCGTGGGTGTCACTTCCCCAGGTTCTCTGGGCTGGGGGCTCAGCTCCCACACCCAGAGGACAGGAATCACAAGCACTGCCTCAGTGGTTTCCCTGGTCCCACCTCTGCTGTCGGACCCATGTACAGATGTGTGGAATTCTCCAGCATCCTGGTGGGCTGGGCAGAGGCATCTTTGTTACCATGAGGATGCTTTATGATTGTAGCTTGAAGGGGTGTCAAAGAAAGCACATCACTCTGCCATGCTACTGACATCACTCAGTATATCATAGCAGTATAAAAGGAAATACATTAATTCATCTGAAAACTGACACCCAATAAGGAGAAGCAGACAAACCCTACAAAAGTTGGAAGCTACACAGTCTCTATCTGAAAGTGTCACAGTATTCTTGAGGCTTTGGTTTTCAACAATGTTGCAGTTATATAGTTTTTTTGTGGAGAAAGGGGAACCATCTTGCACTGTTGGTGGGAATGTAAATTGATATAGCCACTATGCAGAAGAGTATGGAGGTTCCTTAAAAAAACTAAAATAGAAGTATTATGTGACCCAGCAATACCACTGAGCATATACCCTGAGAAAACCATAATTCAAAAACACACATGTAGCCCAGTGTTCACTACAGCATGATTTACAACAGGACATGGAAACAACCTGGATGACCATCAACAGTTGAATGGATAAAGCAGATGCAGTACATTTATACAATGGAATACTACTCAGGCATAAGAATGAATGGAATTGGGTCATTTGGAGAAACATGAATAATCTAGAGCTTGTCATTCAGAGTTAAGTATGTCAGAAACAGGAAAACAAATATTGTATATTAACGCATATGTGGAGAAAATACATATTAATGCATATGTGGGATCTAGAAAAGTGGCATAGATGACATCTTTTGCAAAACAGAAATAGAGACACAGATGTGGAGAACAAAGGTATGGACACCAAAGGGAGGAAGAGGGGTGAATTGGGAGATGGGCTGACATATATACGCTACTGATGCCGTGTATAAAGGAGGTAATTAATGAGAAGCTACCATACAGCACAGGGAGCTCTACTCAGTGCTCTGTGGTGACCTAAATAGGAAGGAAGTTAAAAAAAGAGGGGATACATGTATACACACAGCTGATTCGGTGTGCTGTGCAGCAGAAACCAATCCAAAATTGTGAAGCAACTATACCTCAACAAATATTAATTTTAAAGAAGAATTATATTCTAAAAGGTGACACATAACCCCGAATAACCTCAACTGTCTTTTTAAAGTTCACCCAAAGTCAAGTTAAAACAGTAACCAATTTTCTACCATAATAAGCATTTTCAGGGAGAAAATTAGCTAGTATCTATTTGAAATCACGTGGTGACTGCATTAGCTTCTTAAGCTGCCAAAACAAAGTACCATATCTATATGCCTGAAACAACAGAAATTAATTGTCTGATTATTCTGCAGACTGGAAATTTGAGATCAAAAAACCCCTCAAAACAATACCTCATCTGGTGTGCACTTAATTGTACAATTTTCATTCATAGAGTCTCTCCCTATGTAATAGTTTTCTATTTCTTATGTAACCAACTTAGTAGCATAAAACAACTCAAACTGCATGTAATTCTATAGGTGAGCAGTCTGATAAAGCTAAAATCTCAAGACTAGAAACCAACTGGGAGGCGTTCAGTGCCAGAGGCTCTGATGAAGAACGCCTTTCCCAGCTGGCAGAGCTGCCCACCCTCCTCAGCAGCTGGTCTCCTTCTGCCATCGTTGGTGTGATCAGCGCTGCTTTTCTGATCGTTCCTCTTCTGCCGTGCCTCCTTCTGAATCTCTTCTGACTGTCTTTCCCACGTTAAGGATGCTTGGGAATAAACTATGCCCACCTGCATCATTCAGGCTCATCTCTAAATATTAAGGTCAGTTATGGGCTTCCCTTGTTGCTCATCTGGTAAAGAATCTCTCTGCAATGCAGGAGATCACGGTTCGATCCCTGGGTTGGGAAGATCCCCTAGAGAAGGGAAAGGATACCCTCTCCAGTATTCTGGTCTGGAGAATTCTACAGACTGTATAGGCCATAGATCACAAAGAGTCGGACACTACTGACTGACTTTCACTAAGGTCAGTTATAAGCAACTTTAATTCTAGCAGCAACCTTAATTGCCCTTGGATTGGGACATGCCCATTCTTGGGGGGGCATTATTCTGCCCACCATCCCCTATTAGACTTACAGGGTAGGTATTAAAGAACAGGAAGGGACATGTTTGCTGAAGGGTCCAGTGCTTGTGTTTCAAGGCTGGAGATAGTGAGTCTGCGGATTATTGGAGTACTTACCCCTGGTGTTACAAGTTTATTCTGAGAGAGAAGTTGAGTAAAATTTAGAGGATTTAATTAGAGTAGAAAGCACAGCATCTACCAACCTCTGTGAGTCTCCATACGACAAACACTTTTACCCAGCAAATGCAAAATGGAAGCAAGCTAGAGAATCAAAGGAGATTAAAAGAAATGGCCTGGTTCCCAGAAGGGTACCCAAAAAGTGGAAACCAAAAATGAAATCCAGAAACAAAACTGAGAATAAATGACTGAGGAACTCAAAGCAAAGGCAGCTAATTAACCACTCAGGGTGGACTCACCAAGCCGTACACATCCAGGCACAAGGCATCTCCACACTTGGCTGAAGGCAGCAGCAGAGAGAAGGAAAAGCCTCATCTTGGAGCCTCTGGAAAACCTGAAGAAATAAACAAAGACCTTCTGAATAAGAACAAATGAAGCCACCTGAAAGTTTGCTATAGCAAGAGTCAGCTAATAATGGACTCAGGCAGGCAAGAGAATGGGAAAGTCTTATATTGAGAAGAAAAAAAAAAGTGAAAGTGAAAGTCGCTTAATTTTGTCTGACGCTTTGAGACCCCAAGGACTATAGCCCGCCAGGCTCCTCTGTCCATGGGATTCTCCAGGCAAGAATATTGGAGTGGGTAGCCATTCCCTTCTCCAGGGGATCTTCCCAATCCAGGGATTGAACTTGGGTCTCCTGCATTGCAGAGAGATTCTTTACCATGTCAGCCACCAAGGAACCCCTATAGTGAGAAGAAAAGCATCATCAAACAAATTTTGAGTGGAAGTTGCTGGCAGTGAAGATGGAGGTGGATTAATTTAAGAGGGACATCAAAGCATGTGATTGATTTGGGAAGCCTGTTTGTATATATTTGGCTTTCTCTGGCTGTTTTTCATAAGCAGGGACAAATACTAAGGGACAGGCAGTTACTTATTAAGTCTTAACTGTCAAGAAACACAGCTACAGTCTCGAAGTCAGATTTCATAAAATTATGGTCACCATCCAAGCCTTATTTAATTTGACCCTTGGCAAACAGACTCCCAAAATGGGGTATGAAAGGAATCAACATCCATACCCTACTTGGACCTTTCACATGGCACTCCTTTCTGCAGTTCCTCCAGAGATGAGGTCTTGCTGGGGACAGAGTCATTGGGGAGCTTCCCCCAGCCCTTCCTATCATGCTGATGGCCTTTATTCTGACTCCAGCCCAAACACTCACTTGTATTGCAAAATCTCTTTCAATACTCTTAAGCCCACAGGGGGAAACTCTCAGAAAGCTCTCCAAAGATTGTCTCTTACCACAGCATTTGAAAAATCTGATAGTTCAGTTCAGTTCAGTTGCTCAGTCGTGTCCGACTCTTTGTGAATCACAGCACGCCAGGCCTCTGTGTCCATCACCAACACCCAGAGCTTGCTCAAACTCATGTCCATTGAGTTGGTGATGCCATCCAACCATCTCATTCTCTGTCGTCCCCTTCTCCTCCTGCCCCAATCCCTCCCAGCATCAGAGTCTTTTCCAGTGAGTCAACTCGTCACATGAGGTGGCCAAAGTATTGCAGTTTCAGCTTTAGCATCAGTCCTTCCAATGAACACCCAGGACTGATCTCCTTTAGAATGGACTGGTTGGATCTCCTTGCAGTCCAAGGAACTCTCAAGAGTCTTCTCCAATACCACAGTTCAAAAGCATCAATTTTTCTGCGCTCAGCTTTCTTCACAGTCCAACTCTCACATCCATAGAGTATCTAACAAATCTTCTAAGTATAGTTAATGGATGAGTGAACAAGTTTCAGCAAACAGCCCCAACCAGTATTTCTATCTCCCTGTTTCTCTGCATTTTTTTCCTTTAAAAAATAAAAAATGTAAATGTCTCCCAATTTAACCATCTTTCTTATACCATCTTATACCATCTTTCTTTTGTGACTTATACATTGAGTCACAAATTTAATTAAGCCCCTGCTAAACCACAATGCCATCCCTGCAAAATTGAGCACAACACAGCCAATCTTTAATCCTGAGTGAATATCCACTTGCCAGTAAATTCATCTGGCTTAGCCTCAGATTCTACATCTGAATATCCTCCCAAGTATACAATGATATTGGGATTATATCCCATAACTCCCCGAGTACAGAGGTTATCTCTTTTTAAAAAAGACCTTGCACAACTCTGTCTAGATGCTCTAAATATCTCTACATTTCCTCAGGAGCCTGAAATAGAAAATGATGTGTGTGAGGGGTGGGACTTGAGGGGAAATGGTGCAGGTGCCCCGGGAGTCATGACTGAGAGGCTTCCGTGCAGATAATAGATGATTCAGACTAGAGAGGGGCAGGGCTGCCTCTGCCAGCAGAAGAATTTGAGGGGAATTTGGAGAGTCCAGTTCACACATTATTTATGTCTGCTCAAGAGCCCCAAGGCCATCTCTCTGCGCCTCACTCCTTTCTCTCCAGTAGTCCCATCTCACTGTTAAGTGGCTTTAGTGGCATTTTGCCAGTTAATCGTCATGTGCGAAGCTTGTTCTCAATCCCCAAGTGATCTCTGCTTATGGAGACGTCGCTGGTCCTTTGCTTTAACATTGATTCTTGTGTATTTATCCCTCCTTTTCTCTGAGAACTGTGTCTATGGCTACAGTCAGAAGCACAGTGATGACATGATCTTCGTTGCCACTGCCACTGCCCTGGCAACCACACCGGAGCAGTACACACCATGTTACCTGTAACAACTTCAGAAAACTTGATGCCACCCAAGTTTAAGGAGTGGCCTCATCTCCTCAGGAAATAGGCTATCCTTGTGCTTCTCTAACACACGAGCAACCCAACTGGGTAAACCTGTTTTGATGGTCTGTCTTGGAAGCCGACTTGATACCAATAAAAGAATCAGTAGAAGTCCCACCAGGAACAGTGGTAGTCTCACGTCAGAATAATCAAAGTGGACTTATTAAAAGAATACAGCAAATGTGTGGGGAAGATTTAGGTAAAACACAGGCTGAAATTTCACCTCCCAGGACTTGTAAAACAGAGTTGCTACTGTTCATACACCTGAAGGCCTGAGGGGGACAAATATTCCTCGACATGCGGGAGAGCGATGCTTGGAGAAAGCTAGGAGCTGATACCTAGCAAGATGGAGGAGCATGCAGGCAGGAGGCACAAAGGACCAGAGGCAGCTGCACAGACAGGCAGAGTGGGGAGCAAAGGAAAGGCATTTTCCTCCCTCTCCCTCAGGGTTTCCAACTGTCAAATGGAAGCTAAGAGGAAGAATGAAAGCCAGTCCACTGAGTTAGTCTATACAAGTCAACTTTCTGGCTCCCAGAGCATGCTGAGAACAGTGGAAATGGATCAAGTTGGAAGATACCCTGAAGAAAGTGTTTATATCCATATCACAGGTAGAATTTCTGGAAATGCCAAACAATATTTTCATTAAATAAAAAATACACCACCACATCTAGCTTCAAATGTGACTACGGATTTTATATTGTTTCAGCTACCTGGCATGGTGAGCCCTTAAATATCTGAGGACTTGTTTCTTGATGCCTTTGCCTCTGGCCAGGCATATGGGGCTGGGGTGCAGGATGTGGTCAGTGCGGGGAGGACGCCTGGGCTGGACGAGAAGGGGGGTGAGGCAACAGGAGTTGGCAGGTCCTCCAGGGCGCAGGTGAGCCTACTGAGAGGACAGCTGAGGCTTAGGAAGCTGGCAGCTCTGACGGGGCCAAGCTGAAGAGGCGTTTGGGGTGAGGAGGTTGAGATGAGGAGGCAGGAGGTGAGGAGCTGAGGAGGTTGCTGGGACTTAGGGGTCAACTTGATTACAGAAGGAGGTGTGAGCATTCAACTGCATTCGGTGAGGGTAATGAAATACGAGTTTGCTGCGGCCACAGAAGGGGTGAGGCGAGAGCACATTCTGTTGAATCTGACTGCAATTAGAGGTATTTGTGTAAGCTCATCGTTGTAAATAGCTAGATGAATAGACAAGTGGATAGACAGATATAGGTATAAATATGTATGCTGGTGAAGGTTTTTGCACCTTTACATATAAATGTAAGGGAGTCTTGGAAAATATGTACTTACTTTATCAACTATAGTAGAGGAAAAAAGAAAGCTAGAAATGGTTTGAAGCATGTGAAGCAAGAAGAAGTATGCCTGCCATAATTTGATCTAAATTGAGAAAGGGCAAAGTCCTTCTTTATAAGACTTCTCTTTGTAAAGAGATTGGTATATAATCCAGTGCACAGTTAAAAAAAAAAGAAGTCAATTATATCTGGAGAAAATCAAAATTTGAAAAGATGCATGCACCCCAGTGTTCACTGTGGCACGATTTACAGCAGCCAAGACATGGAAGAAACCTAAATGTCCACTGAAAGAAGAATGGATAAAGATGTGGTGCATACATACAATGGGCTATTACTCAGCCATAAAAAGAACAAAATAATGCTCTTTGCAGCAACAGGGATGAATCTAGAGGCTGTCATACTGAGTTGAAGTAAATCAGACAGAGAAAGACATATGATACGGTATCACTTATATGTAGAATCTAAAACAATGATACAAGTGAACTTATGTACAAAATGGAATAGTCATGGATGTAGAAAACAAACTTATGGTTACCAAGGCGGAAATGGCATGAGGGACAGATTGGAAGATTGGGCTTAACATATCCACACTACTATACATAAAATAGCTAGCATATAAGGACCTGCTGTATACAGCACATAGAACTCTATGTAATACTCTGTAATGATCTATCTGGGAAAAGAACCTAAAAAAGGGTGGACATATATATATATATATATATATATGTATAACTGATTCACTATGCTGTACAACAGAAACACAAAACTGTAAATCAACTATACTCCAATAAAAATTAATTTTAAAAAATGAAGCCCAATCAAGTTTGGTAATTTTCCAGTGTCACACACCTTTGAGCAAAAGAGTTAGAAGAAGTCTTACCAAAAATACTATTGAGACTTTCCAATCTTAATGCCACAAAGGGCTGAATCTGTACTTCTAAGATGACATTTTTGCCTTTCTCAAAAATGGAAAAATAATTGTATTTTTTTATTTGAATTTTCAAGCTTTCCTTTATGCATTTAAATAATCAAGTAACATGCAAGACTTTGAGTCTATCATACTTTAGTCTTCCTGATATAAAGGATCCTAGAACTATGTCAGTGATTAGTTTTCACAGTGGATGCTGCTGGCATGTGCTTGCCCCTTTCTGTGAGAAAAGTGTACTGCTTCCACAGGTCATATGTTCCTTTCTTTTATTTCCCCCTCTAGGCTCCATCATGGGCAACCCTTGGTGTCTGAGATTTTCAAGTGAGTCCCATTAGAACTGGGCTGGTGCCAGGGGCACAGTGTTCTAGAAGATAATGCCCCCACTGACCTGAAGGTATGATCACTTTGTTTAATGTACCTTAATGTGGCAATTAATAATTTCTCAAAATATATTCTATTGTTTTCTCTTATTTTGAAAGTGTTCTGGCAGGGCCATCAATATACATTTAATTGTAGAATGTCAGTTTTGTTTAGGGTGCCACTTGGCTGCCTGCCTGGCCCCATAGAAATGAGATCAAAACCCCTTCTATAGATATAAACCTTGGATCTTGAACTGAATTTCACTACTAGGAGAAACTAAATTTATTACTTACTTTCCTTTTTTTTTTTTGCAACAAAGTGGGTTTAATAGCCAGTGGTCAGTCCACTTAGCAGTATAGATATGGTCATAGTCAAACTACAGGGGAGATAGAGGATGTTGGATTTTGACTTAACTATTCCAAGAAGGGTGGTTCACATACTCTTGTCTAAAGAGGGATTACTTATGAGTGCTTCAGTTTCTGTTGTAGTCAGTGGTGCAGCTCCATCCAGCAGAAGGGTGGCTGCAGAAGTGAAAGATGGACCTGCACTGACAGCCTGACACTCACTTGTCCTCAGAATGACCGTGTTGAGTTGTCACAGGGGACACAGCTCACGACAGAGAGTTACTTGTTCTCTCTCTCCTTGACTGTGAGTTAAACTACCTGCCCAGGATCCAGCTGGATAGTAGAATATCTTTTAAAAGAAACATACATTAGTCCATAATACAAGATCTGCCATGCTATTATATATAGAATATATATAATATGTATATTATATGTATGCATGAGTGTGCAAAATCGTTTCAGTTATCTCTGGCTCTGCAACCTATAGACTGTAGCCTGCCAGGTTCCTCTGTCCATTGGATTCTCCAAGCAATCCCATACTTTCTTGCCTTTAACCAAATTTTCCAGTTTTCCAAAATCAGCAACCATCAATCAATGGTTAAAATTCAAGTAAAGATTTTCTATGTATACGGAAGAACACTTGAACTTACAACAGAAGTTTGCTCCATTATATGCTGAGAGTACACATATAATGCATTCAGTGTTCTAATTACAACTGTGCACATTTTAGAATCCAATTTATTAATGTGCTTACTATTAGTACTGGTGCTTCTCAGGTGGCGCTAGTGTTAAAGAACCTGCTTGCCATTGCAGGAGACATAAGAGACTTGGGTTCACTCCCTGGGTCAGGAAGACCCCCTGGAGAAGGGAATGACAACCTGCTCCAGTATTCTTATCTGGAAAATTCCATGCACAGAGGAGCCTGGCAGGCTACAGTCCATGGTGTCACAGAGTCAGACATGACTGAAGCAACTTTGCATGCACGCATTAATATACTCATATTTTTATGCACATCAACAAACATACACTTTCATATTTTAAATAGATGAGAAATCATACAAGCAGTATTTGGACGTCAAACATTTATAAATACACTGAGGATTATTTAAGTTATACAGAAGCACAAGTTACTATATTTTATATATAGAAATTTAGGTACTACTTGGACTGTTTAGGTGTGTATTACCCAGATTTATATTTGTAATATAAAAAGGATTAACCTAAAATAATAGTAATATTGTATTTTATTTTCAAAATTATAAATGCTGTTACTTTTATCCATGTGAATTACAGTAAAATATATTCAATTATAAATATAATCAATGTTACCCACTGCTTTTAATTGTCTTGAGATTAAATTGAATAATATTTAGTGAATATTTTGCATAAGTTGTAAAAAATCTCAAATTATATGTTGTTTTTATTTCCATAAATTATCATAATTCTGAATGAAGTTTATTAAGTAACAAAGTGTTAATTCATTTCTGGTCTAATTTTAATTTATAAAAGTTGCAAATTATGCTATCATTAATGTACAAATTTCTGTATCTTGAGTAGTGTCAAATTCATTAACCTGTTTGCAATTCTGCTTTTGGATGATTGATTAAAATGCCAGACAACCCAGCATTTGAATCAGTTCTAATGAGGTGGGTGAAACTGGAACCTATTATACAGAGTGAAGTAAGTCAGAACAGAAAATACCAATACAGTATACTAACGCATATATATGGAATTTAGAAAGACGGTAACGATGACCCTGTATGCACGACAGCAAAAGAGGCACAGATGTAAAGAACAGACTTGGACTCTGTGGGAGAAGACGAGGGTGGGATGATTTGAGAGAACAGCATTGAAACATGTATATTATCATATGTGAAATAGATCACCAGTTCAAGGTCGATGCATGAAACAGGGCACTCACAGCCATTGCACTGAGACCACCCAGAGGGATGGGATGGGGAGGGAGGTGGGAGGGGTTTGGGATGGGGACACATATACACTCATGGCTGATCCATGTCAATGTAGAGCAAAAACCACCCCAATGTTGCAAAGTAATTAGCCTCCAATTAAAGTAAATAAATTAATTTTAAAAATGCCACACAACCACATCTCTAATTGAGTGTCTTTCAAAAATATTTCATAAAAGCATACATTATAAAATTTTAACTATGAAACCTTCTACATGCATGTATGTGTTCCAATACATTGACCCATATTGTATATGTGTATACACATGTGTAGGCATGTGTAATAAAAACAGATATATTAATACTTGTTAACTAGGAAAGTTATACTTCCAAATCCTTAGACTAAAAAATATAGTTTTTCTAAGAGGTATCAAGTAACATCAAAAGCATTTTGATATCTTTCCGGATACTAAAGAAAATTGAGTTCCATATTATCTGTACACTTTTGTATTGAAATGGGTCAGGGAAAGTCAGAAATCGATTGGACAGAAGAATGTGTTTATACAAGATGACCAGACTCTCCACATTTGCATCCTGTGTCAATACCACCCAGAGTTGGGAGGCCCACGTGAGCATTCTGAAATGCCAGGAAGAGGAACAAGTCAAGGATGGGAAACAGGGTCTGGAGCTTGAGAGAAAGAAGTCGAATATGATGACAGTGTAGGTAGCACCATCAGAAAGAGTACAGCAGAGACATCTGAGATGATGGTGTCAAAGGTGTGACCTCGGCAATTTCAAAACAGAGCATGTAAAGAGCTGTGCCCAGACGTGCCTCAGGTGCCTCTGCAGGCAAGGCTGGGGAGGGGTCGTCAAACAGCCCCTATGGTGAAGTTGTGAGAGACGGATCCTTGGAAAGAGAAACAACAGGACTGGACCATGCAGGAAGATGCTAAGGAAACAGAAGGAACTTAGAGAAGTGATATTTCTGTTTCACCTCTCTACTAAAAGCACTTCTTAAAGTAAGATCACACTGTATCTTTGATGAGTTTGAGACTAGAGACCAGAATTGAGAAATAGAAAAATCATCAATTAGGACATTTCCTATCAATCTTCAGCTCGAGGACCTCAGCTTTTTGCCAAAGCTAATTTTTTTTTTCGTGTAGGTTAAAATGACAAAACAAGTCGATGACTTTTAAAAATAGCTTCTATTATGTATTATTGTCTCACATTTAAAGATGATTTTTGTTATAGTTGGAGTTTGGGAGCTAGTGGGTGACTCAGGTTCTCTGCAGACTTTTTCCCCAAAGACTTATCACCCCAGGATCAGTCATGTCTTACACGCCTTCCCTCTAATTCAGGTGGGGTTTTTTTTTTGCACAAATGTCTCTCTCCTTCTATTAAGGTTCATCATACCTCACCTGTTGAGACTTTCTCTCCTTTATCCAGAGATCCAGAGGACAAAAATATTTCCATTCTTTACACATTTCATTACATAAGTCTTAGACATTTCTTACACAACTTGTGTTGAGAAACATGCAAATCCAGCTCTGTCAATTCAGTATTTTACTCTGTAATATTCCTAACACAAATGTATACATACTAGAAAAACTCAAGTAGGTACTGTTTAGTAAGCAGCAGGCACCATCTCTCGGTAGCGCTAATGTCAATAAATTACCTCCATTATCTTTTGTACCTACTGTTCTTCAGCTGGTCTTAAATCTTCACCTTTGTCTAAAAACAGTAAAAGATATGGAACATAATATTGAGAACAAATCACAGTTCCTGCATTCAAAAAGCTTAAGATTTAGAAGAAGAAGGCATAAGACAAAATACTCAGGAAAACAAAACAAAACCTGTAACCCAGATATCAGCTGAAGTCTCCATTTGTTTTCCATATATGACTGCTTTCCTATCAAATATGTAGCTTGAGCCTATTATACAGAGTGAAGTAAGCCAGAAAGAAAAACACCAATACAGTATACGAATGCATATATATGGAATTTATAAAGAGGTAACAATAACCCTGTATCAGTTCAGTTCAGTTCAGTCGCTCAGTCGTGTCCAACTCTTTGCAACCCCAAGAATCACAGCACGCCAGGCCTCCCTGTCCATCACCAACTCCCAGAGTTCACTCAAACTCATGTCCATCGAGTCAGTGGTGCTATCCAGCCATCTCATTCTCTGTCGTCCCCTTCTCTTCCTGCCCCCAATACCTCTCAGCATCAGAGTCTTTTCCAATGAGTCAACTCGTCACATGAGTTGGCCAAAGTATTGGAGCTTCAGCTTTAGCATCAGTCCTTCCAATGAACACCCAGAACTGATCTCCTTTGGAATGGACTGGTTGGATCTCCTTGCAGTCCAAGGGACTCTCAAGAGTCTTCTCCAGCACCACAGTTCAAAAGCATCATTCTTTGGCGATCAGTTTTCTTCACAGTCCAACTCTCACATCCATACATGACCACTGGAAAAACCATAGCCTTGACTAGACGGACCTTGGTTGGCAAAGTAATGTCTCTGCTTTTTAATATGCTATCTAGGTTGGTCATAACTTTCCTTCCAAGGAGCAAGCGTCTTTTAATTTCATGGCTGCAATCAGCATCTGCAGTGATTTTGGAGCCCCCAGAAATAAACTCTGCCACTGTTTCCACTGTTTCCCCACAAAATTCCCCATGAAGTGATGGGACCAGGTGCCATGATCTTAGTTTTCTAAATGTTGAGATTCAAGCCAACTTTTTCACTCCACTCTTTCACTTTTATCAAGAGACCTTTGAGTTCCTCTCCACTTTCTGCCATAAGGGTGGTGTCATCTGCATATCTGAGGTTATTGATATTTCTCCCGGCAATCTTGATTCCACCTTGTGCTTCTTCCAGCCCAGCATTCCTCATGATGTACTCTGCATATAAGTTAAATAAGCAAGGTGACAATATACAGCCTTGATGTACTCCTTTTCCTATTTGGAACCAGTCTGTTGTTCCATGTCCAGTTCTAACGTTAGCTTCCTGACCTGCATACAGGTCTCTCAAGAGGCAGGTTAGGTGGTCTGGGATTCCCATCTCTTTCAGAATGTTCCACAATTTATTGTGATCCACACAGTCAAAGGCTTTGGCATAGTCAATGAAGCAGAAATAGATGTTTTTCTGGAACTCTCTTACTTTCTCCATGATCCAGTGGATGTTGGCAATTTGATCTCTGGTGCCTCTGCCTTTTCTAAAACCTGCTTAAACATCTGGGAGTTCACGGTTCACATATTGCTGAAGCCTGGCTTGGAGAATTTTGACATGACTTTACTAGTGTGTGAGATGAGTGCAATTGTGCGGTAGTTTGAGCATTCTTTGGCATTCCCTTTCTTTTGGATTGGAATGAAGACTGACCTGTTCCAGTCCTGTGGCCACTGCTGAGTTTTCCAAATTTGCTTGCATATTGAGTGCAGCACTTTCACAGCATCATCTTTCAGGATTTATAATAGCTCAATTGGAATTCCATCACTTGTATGGCAAAACCAATACAATATTGGAAAGCAATTAGACTCCAATTAAAATTAAAAAAAATTAAAACATTAAAAAAATAAAGTACTGCTAAGATGGGCCAAAAAAAAATGTAGCTAATCAGATATGAATGTATATAGCTAGATATTATCTGTTTTTCACAATACAGTGAATCATAAGCCATCCACAAATTTACCTGGAATTCATACATGAATCATAGCGTTAGCACATCATTTGTGTGTATGTTAAAAATAGAATGTTCTGTTTATATTTTATTTTAACTTTTGTAAATTTTGAAATAATTGAAAGCAATACAGCCAATTTCATTTGTATTATTTTTATACAATTCCAGTTGTATGCTGGTTAACATGTATCACTTAGTTATCAGGTCTTTTATAAAATGATAATGGAAAATTTGCTTCTTTCAGTTTAAAAATAACACTGCACCATAAATTCAGATTTCATTCTAACAATGCATCACTTTGATGACTTGAAGTAGATTTAAAGGCTACCAAAACATGGAGTAGAAAACAGAACAGCTATATTTTACAGGCTCACATATTTTAGTAAAATCCCAAAACTGAGATGAAAGGAATGAGGCTTATAAAATCTTGAAATACTAAATAAATTTAAGCAAAAATTTATTGTAGCCAAAAATATGATATCTGTATATTTATTATTTGAAACACATAAAAGTATTATCTTTTACTATTATAATCAAAGTAATAAGAACTTGCAAAAAATAAAAAAATGTAATGCCACCGATATTTTTATTTCACGTGCTTTGCACAAGACCAAGCTAATGTGCCATCAAATGTCATGAACTTTATGTGTGATCTAAAGTGTTTTATTATTTTAAGTGTTTTGTTCTTATGACTGTAAGTGATAACAATGATTTAAATATAAGAGCATCATTGCAAACATAAGTATATTTGAACAAGCATGTATTTCCATAATTCCATGAATAGCATTAGGCATAACATAATATCTTAATTGTAATTTTGCTAAGTGTCTTATGCTGCACTATGACTGTGTTGAACTCAAACCTTTTGAAAAATAAAAAAAAAACACACATGAGCAAAGTATGCAAAGAAAATAAATTGCCTTTTTTCCACAATTAACCTTTCAGAAGGAAGTTATAATAAAATATTAACTGATATTAAAATACCATGTATGTGCCTCCAGGCTTAGATCTATGCAACATTTTACTATTTTACCCTGAAAACATTCAGAGAGGTCATTCCTTTCTGTCCCAGCAGGACACCTTGAAATCCTATAGTGATTAGGTGAAGATGAGCTGTAGAAAGGACTATACCAAGAAGTTGACCAGTTTTCTCTGAAATGGTATGTGTTCAACCAGCCCATGCATATTTAAACATTATATATGGAGAACTGAAAACTATAAAGTCCATTAAACTATATAGGTACAGTTCAGTTCAGTTCAGTTCAGGCTCTCAGTCGTGTCCGACTCTTTGTGACCCTATGAACCACAGTATGCCAGGTCTCCTTGTCCATCACCAACTCCCGGAGTTTACCCAAACTCATGTCCATTGAGTCGGTGATGCCATCCAACCATCTCATCCTCTGTTGTCCCCTTCTCCTCCTGCCCTCAATCTTTCTCAGCATCAGGGTCTTTTCCAATGAGTCAGCTCTTCGCATTAGGTGGCCAAAGTATTGGAGTTTCAGCTTCAACATCAGTCCTTCCAATGAACACCCAGGACTGATCTCCTTTAGGATGGACTGGTTGGATCTCCTTGCAGTCCAAGGGACTCTCATGAGTCTTCTCCAACACCACTGTTCAAAACCATCAACTCTTCAGTGCTCAGCTTTCTTTATAGTCCAACTTTCACATCCATACATGGCTACTGGATAAACCATAGCCTTAACTATACAGACCTTTATGGTCAAAGTAATGTCTCTACTTTTTAATATGCTGTCTAGGTTGGTCATAGCTTTCCTTGCATGGAGCAAGTGTTTTTTAATTTCATAGCTAAGTCACCATGTGCAGTGATTTTGAAGCACCCAAAATAAAGTCTGTCACTGTTTTCATTGTTTCCCCATCTATTTGCCAGATGGGTAAGAGAAACCGAAATAGGATGGCAAGTATTGCGAGAGGGCATCAGAGGGCAGACACACTAAAATCATAATCACAGAAAACTAGTCAATCTGATCACACGGACCACAGCCTTGTCTAACTCAATGAAACTAAGTCATGCCATGTGGGGCCAACGCAAGATGGGCGGGTTAGTGGAGAGGTCTGACAGAATGTGGTCCACTGGAGAAGGGAATGGCAAGCCACTTCAGTATACTTGCCTTGAGAACCCCATGAACAGTATGAAAAGGCAAAATGATGGGATAGTGAATGAGGAATTCCCCAGGTCGGTAGGTACCCAGTATGCTACTGGAGATCACTGGAGAAGTAAATCCAGAAAGAATGAAGGGATGGAACCAAAGCAAAAACAATACCCAGTTGTGGATGTGACTGGTGATAGAAGCAAGGTCCAATGCTATAAAGAGCAATATTGCATAGGAACCTGGAATGTTAGGTCCATGAATCAAGGCAAATTGGAAGTGGTCAAACAGGAGATGGCAAGAGTGAATGTATACATTCTAGGAATCAGTGAACTAAAATGGACTGGAATGGGTGAATTTAACTCAGATGACCAATTATCTACTACTGTGGGCAGGAATCCCTTAGAAGAAACGGAGTAGCCATCATGGTCAACAAGAGTCCTAAATGCAGTACTTGGATGCAGTCTCAAAAATGACAGAATGATCTCTGTGTGTTTCCAAGGCAAACCATTCAATATTACGGTAATCCAAGGCTATGCCCCAACTAGTAACGCTGAAGAAGCTGAAGATGAATGGTTCTATGAAGACCTAAAAGACCTTTTAGAACTAGCACCCAAAAAAGATGTCCTTTTCATTATAGGGGGCAGGAATGCAAAAGTAGGAAGTAAAGAAACACCTGGAGTAACAGGAAAATTTGGCCTTGGAGTACAGAATGAAGCAGGGCAAAGGCTAATAGAGTGTTGTCAAGAGAATGCACTGGTCATAGCAAACACCTTCTTCCAACAACACAAGAGAAGACTCTACACATGGACATCACCAGATGGTCAACACCGAAACAGACTGATTATATTCTTTGCAACCAAAGATGGAGAAGCTGTATACAGTTAGCAAAAACAAGACCAGGAGCTGACTGTGGCTCAGATCATGAAATCCTTATTGACAAATTCAGACTGAAATTGAAGAAAGTAGGGAAAACCACTAGACCATTCCGATATGACCTAAATCAAATTCCTTATGATTATACAGTGGAAGTGAGAAATAGATTTAAGGGACTAGATCTGATAGATAGAGTGCCTGATGAACTCTGGACGGAGATTCGTGACATTGTACAGGATTCAGGGACCAAGACCATCCCCATGGAAAAGAAATGCAAAAAAGCAAAATGGCTGTCTGAGAAGACCTTACAAATAGCTGTGAAAAGAAGAGAAGTGAAAAGCAAAGGAGAAAAGGAAAGATATAAGCATCTGAATGCAGAGTTCCAAAGAATAGCAAGGAGAGATAAGAAAGGCTTCCTCAGTGATCAATGCAAAGAAATAGAGGAAAACAACAGAATAGGAAAAACAAGAGATCTCTTCCAGAAAATTAGAGATTCCAAGGGAAGATTTCATGCAAAGATGGGCTCGAAAAAGGACAGAAATGGTATGGACCTAACAGAAGCAGAAGATATTAAGAAGAGGTGGCAAGAATACACAGAAGAACTGTACAGAAAAGATCTTCACAACCAAGATAATCACGATGGTGTGATCACTGACCTAGAGCCAGACATCTTGGAATGTGAAGTCAAGTGGGCCTTAGAAACCATCACTACGAACAAAGCTAGTGGAGGTGATGGAATCCCAGTTGAGCTATTTCAAATCCTGAAAGATGATGCTGTGAAAGTGCTCCACTCAATATGCCAGCAAATTTGGAAAACTCAGCAGTGGCCACAGGACTGGAAAAGGTCAGTCTTCATCCCAGTCCCAAAGAAAGGCAATGTCAAGGAATGCTCAATCCACCTCACAATTGCACTCATCTCACACGCTAGTAAAATCATGCTCAAAATTCTCCAAGCCAGGCTTCAGCAATATGTGAACCGTGAACTTCCAGATGTTCAAGTTGGTTTTAGCAAAGACAGAGGAATCAGAGATCAAATCGCCAACATCCGTTGGATCATCAAAAAAGCAAGAGTTCCATAAAACACATCTATTTCTGCTTCATTGACTATGCCAAAGCCTTTGACTGTGTGGATCACAATAAACTGTGGAACATTCGGAAAGAGATGGGAATACCAGACCACCTGACCTGCCTCTTGAGAGATCTGTATGCAGGTCAGGAAGCAACAGATAGAACTGTACATGGAAAAACAGACTGGTTCCAAATAGGAAAAGGAGTACGTCAGGGTTGTATATTGTCATTCTGTTTATTTAACTTATATTCAGAGTATATCATGAGGAACGCTGGGCTGGAAGAAAGACAAGCTGGAATCAGGATTGCCGGGAGAAATATCAATAACCTCAGATATGCAAATGACACCACCCTTATGGAAGGGAGTGAATAGGAACTAAAAATCCTCTTGATGAAAGTAAAAGAGGAGAGTGAAAAAGTTGGCTTGAAGCTCAACATTCAGAAAACTAAGGTCATGGCATCTGGTCCTATCACTTCAGGCAAAAAGATGGCAAACAGTGGAAACAGTGGAAACTGTGTCAGACTTCATTTTGGGGGGCTCCAAAATCACTGCAGATGCTGATTGCAGCCATGAAATTAAAAGACACTTACTCCTTGGAAGGAAAGTTATGACCAACCTAGATAGCATATTAAAAAGCAGAGACATTATTTTGCCAACAAAGGTCCGTCTAGTCAATGCTATGGTTTTTCCAGTGGTCATGTATGGATGTGAGCGTTGGACTGTGAAGAAAGCTGATTGCTGAAGAATTGATGCTTTTGAACTGTGAGAGTCTTGAGAGTCCCTTGGACTGAAAGGAGATCCAACCAGTCCATTCCAAAGGAGATCAGTCCTGGGTGTTCATTAGCACTAATGCTAAAGTTGAAACTCCAATACTTTGGCCACCTCATGCGACGAGTTGACTCACTGGAAAAGACTCTGATGCTGGGAGAGTTTGGGTGCGGGAGGAGAAGGGGACGACAGAGGATGAGATGGCTGGATGGCATCACCGACTCGTTGGACATGAGTTTGAGTGAACTCTGGGAGTTGGTGATGGACAGGGAGCCCTGGTGTGCTGTGATTCATGGGGTCGCAAAGAGTCAGACATGACTGATCGACTGAACAGAACTGAACTGATGGGACTAGATGCCATGATCTTAGTTTTCTGTATGCTGAGTTTTAAGCCAACTTTTTCGCTCTCCTCTTTCACTTTCATCAAGAGATTCTTCTTCTTCACTTTCTGCCATAACGGTGGTGTCATCTGTGTATCTGATGTTACTGATATTTCTCCTGGCAATCTTTCACTTTTTTTTCCCCCCACTTTTGGAAATCTTTCACTTTCACCCACTCCTGGCGACTTTCACTTTCAAAAAACACATAGAAATGACCAGAAGGCACATGAAAAGATGATCAACATCACTAATTATCACAGAAATGCCAATCAAAACTACAATGAGGGATCACTTCACCCAAGTCAGAATGGCATCATCAAATGTCTACATATAGTAAATGTTAGAGAGGGTGTGGAGAAAAAGCAACCTTCCTATGCTGCTGGTGGCAATATAAACTTGTACAGCCATTATGGAGAACAGCATGGAGGTGTCCTTAAAAAACTAAAAATAGAAATAATATGATTCAGCAATCCCACTCCTAGATATATTTCCAAAGAAAACAATAATTCAAAAAGATACATGCTATAGCAGCACTATTCATGATAGCCAAGACATGGAAACAACTGCCGGTTGACAGAGGAATGGACAAAGAAAATGTGGCATGTGGCTGATTCGTGTCAATGTATGGCAAAAACCATTACAATATGTAAAGTAACTAGCCTCAAATTAAAAGAAATAAATTAAATAAATAAATAAATAAGACATGGTACATATATACAATGGAATATTAGTCATCCAAAAAAAAAGAAATATTATTTGCAGGAACATAGACAGACCTGGAGATTATCATTCTAAATGAACTTAGTCACACAGAGAAAGACAAATATCATCTTATATCATTTATATGTGGAATCTTAAAAAAAAACACAAATGAATTTATTTCCAAAACAGAAATAGACCAAAAGACACAGAAACTAAAGGTTACCCAAGGAGAAAGTAGAGGGGAGGGATACATTAGAAGGGTGGGATTAACACACACACTATGAAATGTAAAATACATAGCCAAGAAGGACTTACTGTATAGCACAGAGAACTATATTCCATAGGATTTAATAAACTATAAGGGAAAAGAATCTGGAAAGAAGATCCATGAATCACTTTGCTGTACACCTGAAACACATGAAATTGTATGATTCAATGTATGTTACATTTGAAGCAGAATTTTTCTAAAAACACTTCAAACGTTTGACAAATTTTTTAAAAAGTCAAGACTCTGTATATCGTACAGACTTGTCTCCTTGTTAAGAGGAACGAAGCTCTTTCTAGCTTCCCACCCCTTAGTCTGAAGCTGCAAACTCCCTGCTGCATTTCTCAAAAGCATGCGTGAAAAAAAAAGCAGCATCTCCCTTCCATGCTATGTTACAGACTATGCTATCTGTATTACCTCCTATACTAGCCGAGAGAGAACAATGTCTACCTTCTCCTTATCTTTTATATTTATCTGCAAGTGTCTCCCAAAGGGACATTCTCAAGACTGTGAAACACTTTCCAATTGCTATTATTTTTTAATATACAAAATCTTGTCAGAGGAAGTAACTAAAATATTAATGTTGTAGATACATTTATAGTATGAGAGAAACAATTTTGTCTCAGCATATCAAAGGGAATTTTCAAGTAACACTTTAAATTCAGCTTCTAGTGAATAAGAATTTTCCCATGTACCTAGAACCATATACCTCTTCATGCTAGCTTCACATCGTTGGACCAAGCTTCAGACAGAGGTGCTGTCATGTCATAAATTGTTTTACCCTCTTTATCAGTAGGTTGTTTGGGATGATTCCTAGGCACAGGACTGATTGCAGGAAGGTCGAGTCTATCACTTAGCTAAAAGTAACCTATTTAGCTTCACTTCATCTATTATTTCCTTAACACACTTAAATGAAATACCTCCTCACAGAATATTTTTCAGAAGTAACAGAATGCCACTGTTCATATGAAAAAAGTTCAGAAAACCTACTAGATGCATTTATAGTAAGATGAGGATAAAACCAAAGTGGAAAACATTTTATCATCTTTAAAATATGTGAGATAAACCCAAATAAAACCCTGTTCCTCCTTTGTGGCATGTACCGTTGTCCACCTTATCGAACACTTATAAATGCTTCATTCTATCCCCATACACACACTATTATAACTATATAGTGTCAGAATTAGAATTATGCATTTGTAGCACCCAACCTTATTCCTTGCTCAAATAAATATTCAAAAAGAAGGAATTAATATTGCTAGAAATATAAACTCTCCTCACAACCTCAAAATGTGTATACAAATGGAGCCCTTGCAAATGCTGTTAGAAACAGTCCTGACCATTTTTTTAATGGATAGGATTGAAGGAAGGACTCTTCCAACCAGTTCTGCAAATCCTCCCCCAAGACACCCCTACATGCATGTTATATACATTTAAAAAAACTGAATGAAACAGAATTTTAAGAGATTTAAGAAGCTGGCAGGAAATAATAAACACGATAAATTTCAAAAATGAGTTCTGAAAATTAGGAAACATTTCAGAACAAAAATATAACTAAGGAGACCAGAAGACTGGATATAGCCTTTAAGTGTGTTTATGTAACAGGATAAAACAAAAGGTTCTGTGTCATGTTCGTTTCTATGAGGACATAATAATATGCACCTGACTTCCCCCCAACTCCTCACAACAAATTACAATGCTCTTGGATTATAAACACAGTTTGTGTAATCCAAACACAGCTATGTAACTAATGGGGTGTTTCCTTTTATTATCAGTGTTTAATACATTTGTATATATTGGAAAGGGCTTTATTCAGAAGTAAAGTTGAATTGCCCAAATTGAAAATTATACATGAAATGAGGACTTAGATCTTTAAATCTTTCATCATGAACACGACTTTGACAAACAGAAGAAATTGAATGATTCTGGTATATTTTTCTTTGCCAAACACTATTTGTTACATTTCAGAGTTGCTTTGTTACCTTACAATTTATCACCTAAAATGTAAAATAGAATTCCTTGATGTCTCTGTTTTTAAAAGCTAAGGAAAGATTTACATTTTGCAGTGAATTTGGGAAAGTGGATATAAATCATTTAGAACAAAATTCTCCCCTTCTCTTCCAGTTTCTTAATATATTATGGTTACCCGGTCTATTTCTGTCTGTTTTTAATCCATTTTGAGCTTATTTTTGTATATGGTGTGAGGGTGTGTTCTAACATCATTGATTTACATGAAGCTGTCTAGTTTTCCTAACACTACTTTCTGAAAGACAGTTTTTTCTCTATTGTATATTCTTGCCCCTTTTGTTGAAGAATAATGAACCATAGGTATGTAGGTTTGTTTCTGAGCTGTCTATTATGTTCTGTTGAGGCACACATCTGTTTTTATGACAATGCCATGCTATTTTAATTACTATAGCTTTGTAGTCTGAAATTTGGGAGGGTTATGCCTCTTGCTTTTTTCTTTTTCATCAGGATTGCTTTGGAAATTCTGGGCCTTTTATGCTTCTTACTGGGTCTATTTTTGAATACTTGTCCTCTCTTCTATATTACAAGGCAATCTCCCTGGGTTAGAAATATCAACCAAACCTTAAAACCTAGAAAAGTCTTCCTGAAGCCACTTGGGAGAGAACTGCCAAGGCCACACATAGCCTGTGTTCCTTCTAATTGAAGGTTCAGCTCAGTTCAGTCACTCAGTTGTGTCCGACTCTTTGCGACCCCATGAACCACAGCACGCCAGGCCTCCCTGTCCATCACCAACTGCTAGAGTTTACCCAAACTCATGTCCATTGAGTTGGTGATGCCATCCAACCATCTCATCCTCTGTCATCCCTTTCTCCTCCTGCTCTCAATCTTTCCCATCATCAGGGTCTTTTCCAATGAGTTATCTCTTCACATTAGGTGGCCAAAGTATTGGAGTTTCAGCTTCAACATTATTCCTTTCAATGAACACCCAGGACTGATCTCTGGTTAGCATAGCATTTTAACATCCAGCTTCTACCATGGTAGCTTGGACACTAAAGAATCCACCTGCAATGCAGGAGACCTTGTTTTGATCCCTGATTTGGAAAGATCTCCTGGAGAAAGGCATGACAACCCACTCCAGTATTCTTGCTTGGAGAATCATGGACAAGGGAGCCTGTGGGCTACAGTCCATGGCATCACAAAGAGTTGGACACGACTGAGTGACTTAGCACTGAGGATGATAAAATATAGAAAATGAAGTCTGAAGATACTCTAAGAATTCAATGAAGTACAGTCATCATCCTGAAATGGTACTCCTGAGAAGACAAGCCTTCATTCCGTTAAAGCACTTTGACTGGAATGAAAATAAAATCCCCAAATCCCTTCTTGTTTATGATGAGACCCCCACCCCACCCAGTGGTCATCATCTCACCTGAACCACTACCTCTGAGGCTTCTCTTGAGTAGAAGAGTATAACTTGATCTGTTTTCCTCCTCCATGTAAGAGACCATCAGGTCTAACCTCATCATGATTTACATATTTAGTTACTCAGGTCCCTCTAGAGTTTATTTTTCAACAACTTCACCTTTATCTTTATAGATGTGCTTAGTTGCTCAGTTGTGTTTGACTCTTTGCAGCCCCATGGACTGTATCCTCCCAGGCTCCTCTGTCCATGGAGTTCTCCAGGCAAGAATACTGGAGTGAGTTTTCATTTCCTTTTCCTAGGGATCTTCCTGACCCAGGGATCAAATCTGCATCTCCTGCATTGGCAGGCAGGTTCTTTACAACTGAGACACCTGGGAAGCCCTACTCCTTCTCATGTTAAGTTCTAAATCCATCTTCTTTCTCAGGATTGCTAATATAAAAATCCCTACATTAGGCAAGTCCACTTGTGCTAATGTTTTCAGTCACTAAGTTGTGTCTGACTCTTTATGACCCCATGAACTAGCACTCCAGGATTACCTGTCCTTCACTATCTCCCCAAGTTGACTCAAACTGATGTCCATTGAGTCAGTGTTGCCATCCAGCCATCTCATCCTCTGTCACCCCTTCTCTTCCTGCCCTCAATCTTTCCCAGGACGTGGGTCTTTTCTAACGAATCAACTCTTTGCATCAGGTGGCCAAAGTACTGGAGCTTCAGCTTCTGCATCAGTCCTTCCAATGAATATTCATGGTTCATTTCCTTTAGAACTGACTGGTTTGATTTCCTTGTGCTATCAGTTCAGTTCAGTTCAGTCTCTCAGTCCTGTCTGACTCTTCGTGACCCCATGAACTGCAGGACACTAGGCCTCCCTGTCCATCACCGACTCCTGGAGTCCCCCCAAACCCATGTCCATTGAGTTGGTGATGCCACCCAACAATCTCATCCTCTGTCGTCCCCTTCTCCTCCTGCCCTCAATCTTTCCCAGGTCAGGGTCTTATCCAATGAGTCAGCTCTTTGCATGAGGTGGCCAAAGTATTGGAGTTTCAGCTTCAACATCAGTCTTTCCAATGAACACCCAGGACTGATCTCCTTTAGGATGGACTGGTTGGATCTCCTTGCAGTCCAAGGGACTCTCATGAGTCTTCTCCAACACCACAGTTCAAAAGCATCAATTCTGTGCTCAGCTTTCTTTATAGTCCAAATCTCACATCCATACATGACCACTGGATAAATCATAGCCTTGACTAGATGGTCCTTTGTTGGCAAAGTAATGTCACTGCTTTTTTAACTTCATGGCTTCAATCACCATCTGCAATGATTTTGGAGCCCCCCAAAAAATAAAATCAGCCACTGTTTCCACTGTTTCCCCATCTATTTCCCGTGAAGTGATGGGACCAGATGCCATGATCTTAGTTTCCTGAATGTTGAGCTTTAAGCCAACTTTTCCACTCTCCTCTTTCACTTTCATCAAGAGGCTCTTTAGTTCTTCTTCACTTTCTGCCATAAGGGTGGTGTCATCGGCATGTCTGAGGTTATTGATGTTTCTCCCGACAATCTTGATTCCAGCTTGTGCTTCCTCCAGCCCAGAGTTTCTCATGATGTACTCTGCAAGCAGGGTGACAATATACAGCCTTGACGTACTCATTTTCCTATTTGGAACCAGTCTATTGTTCCATGTCCAGTTCTAATCATTGCTTCCTGACCTGCATACAGGTTTCTCAAGAGACAGGTCTGGTGGTATTCCCATCTCTTGAAGAATTTTCCACAGTTTATTGTGATCCACACAGTCAAAGGCTTTGGCATAGTCAATAAAACAGAAATAGATCTTTTTCTGGAACTCTCTTTTTTCCCCCATGATCCAGCAAATGTTGGCAATTTGATCTCTGTTTCCTCTGCGTTTTCTAAAACCTGCTGAACATCTGGAAGTTCATGATTCACGTATTGTTGAAGCCTGGCTTGGAGAATTTTAAACATCACTTTACTAGCGTGTGTGATGAGTGCAATTGTGCGGTAGTTTGAGCATTCTTTGGCATCGCCTTTCTTTGTACAAAAATCACAAAATGTATATTTGTGTATGTAGAGTATGTAAAGGGAAGTATTTCTTTGGTGGTGAAACATTCCTGGGTTTTGACAAAGCTGGCCCTCTGTTAACATCTCTAGACGCCTTGGGATCAGGAGGCTGCATGTCTGCCCATGTCAAGTCACCACTTTGAGGAATTAGGGAGTCATCTGAGGGCTGCATGTACTCACTCACTTTCTTACATCTCTTTCACTTACTGTCTGAAGTATCTATATTTAAATGAACAAAAATCAACCTTGCCTGGGTCAAAGTCATTGTTCTTGCCCATCTCAGAACCTGACAGAGTTAGAATCTCCAATTTGGCTTCATCCTGTCCAATGAGTTTGCTCACCATGCCTCCCCCATCATGCCCTACAAACACAACCATTTGAATATTACCAATATCCACACCATGTCAAAAATCTATATTTCAGATGATATTGGGCAAAGGCAATGTGGTATGGAATATTAAAAGAACAAAATAATGCCATTTGGAGCAACACAGATGGACCTAGAGGTTATCATACTGAGTGAAGTAAGTCAGAAAGAGAAAGACAAATATTGTATGGTGTCACTTTCATGTGGATTCTTAAAAAAAATGATACAAATGAACTTATTTACAAAACAGAAATAGACTGACAGATTTTGAAAGCAAACGTATGGTTACCAAAGGGAAAAGAGGAGGAGGGATACATTAGAAGTTTTGGATTAACATATGCACACTACTGTACATAGACACAGAAGGACCTGCTGTACAGCACATGAACGCTACTCAATACGTTGCAGGGGCCCATATGAGAAAAGAATCCGAAGAGTGGATGTATGTGCACATGCAACTGAATCACTTTGTTGTACACCTGAAACTAAAGCAACATCATAAGTCAACTATATTCCAATAAATGTTTTTTAAAAATCTAAATTTCAAGTAATCCACCACTTCCTACTTGTCTTTTCAGTACAATTTTCTGGAATTCATATTCCTAAAATTTTCACTCCAAGTGAGCACTCTAACCCACTGAAGCTGACAGCTTTTGTGTCATTATATATACCATAGTCAATATCCCTTTTCACCTGACCCAGTGTTTATAATTAAAAGCACAGCCTTGAGCACTTTCTCAATTTCCACACCCTTCTTTCTAGAGAATGCATGTGCCCCAAACTCCAACCCTCATTTATTCAACTTCCTGCCTTCCCACTTCTGAATCTGAACAAATATATAATGCTTTTAATAGTTTAAATTCATCACTACAACTTCCATTGTGCCCTTAGTTCTATTCTAAGCCACTGTTATTTTTCACAGATCATTCACTCACCCACTCTCAGAGAGTTACTTAAAACTTCTCATCTTCTTATTAATATTCAACACAGTTCTCCTTCCGGATTCTCAGCTGATCTTTGCCTCTTAGAAAACTGAAAAAATAATGATGAATTTTCATCCTGTTTCTAAATCTAACAACTCACCCACATTTAGATGCACAGACCTCTTTAGAAGGCCTTCCCAGGTGGCACAGTGGTAAAAAATCCACCTGCCAGCGCATCAGACTTAAGAGATATGGATTTGATCCTTGGATAAGGAAGATCCCCTGGGGGAAAAAATGACAATCCACTCCAGTATTCTTGTCTGGGAAATTCCACTGAGAGAGGAGCCATGAAAGGGCTGAACATGACTGAGTAACCGAGCACACACACACACGCGCCTTTCTAGAAGACGCACATCCTATTTTCCAGTATAATGAAAAACTCCACGGGTCATGATCACCTGTCTAGAAAAGGACATAATCCCAACTAATCTTTCTCCCATTTCATCAATTTTCCTTTGATGAATGTATTGTCTCATCAGTATACCAATAAGCTATATTATACCAATAACTGCATTATTTGCAGCTTAGACCCCTCTGCCCTTCTTCAGTAAAATACCTTATAAGGCTTGTTACACTTTGTCTTAAATTCCCCACGTTCATTCTCCCTTTACCATTTAACCAAGCTCTCACCCTAACCATAACAAAAGCAGGTTAGAGGTCTAATCTAAAATGTGATTCTAGGTCCTCTCTTCACTGCTTCTAGCATCTGGCAGTGTTTATTGTTTTTCTCTGTCTGCATTCTGTCATTCCCTTGGATAATTGTCTAGTCCATGGTGATAAATAGCATTGGTATTCTGTTGCATCTCAATTTACATCTTCTTCCCTGGCCTTCTCTGTCAAGCCTATTCTCACTTATTTAGCTGCCTGCTCTATTATTTCATTTGAATACTTAACAGACATCTTAATCTCAACATGCTCCAACAGGAGTTTTCAGTTTCCAATCTAGCCCAATGTATGTCTCCCACATTATTCCTTATATCAATCAATGGCAAGGTAATAATGCACTTAGGCCAACAATCTGAGTCATCCTTGACTATTCTCTTTCAACATGCATTTAATTTATCTGAAAATTCTGTCAACTCTCTTAAAAATACATAGAGAATGCGAGTGAATGTCACCACTTACTGCTTCTTTGTATTTTAAAAATAGTCTTGGCCTTTCTTTCTGGTACAAGGATATTAGCATTGTTCCTGGTGATCATTGAACTTTGGAAACTTGGTGGGGTTTAGGGGTGCAGGGGGTTTCTGCAACCTTGGCACAAAGTCAGTGTGAGGGGTGGAAGGGAGCATCTAGAACTGATGGAGTGCTGTTGTTCTGGCATGGCTGAGATATTGAACAAAGAAATTTGTTGTGTAAATAAGTAAATGCTGAGGCGACATGTTTCTTAACACAGAGAAGGGATTTCTTTGTTGTTCAGTCTCTCAGTTGTGTCTGACTCTTTGCAACCCCATGGACTGCAGCACACTAGGCTTCCCTGTTCCTAACCATCTCCAGGAGCTTGCTCAAATTCATGTCCACTGAGTCAGTGATGCCATCCAACCATCTCATCCTCTGTTGCCCCCTTCTCCTCCTGCTGTCCATTTTTCCCAGCATCAGGGTCTTTTCCAGTGAGTTGACTCTTTGTATCAGGTGGAGAAGGGATATAAGCACAGAAATACTGATGCATATGTAAATACATACATATTACAGACACAAACTCATGAGTGCCTAAATACAGGTTATTGTAGTGATGTATATTATATATATGTAATCTGTGTGTGTGCTGTTATTTTAGTTGTGCCCTACTCTCTGTGACCCCCTGGATTGTAGCCCACCAGGCTCCTCTGTTTATGGGATTCTCCAGGCAAGAATACTGGAGTGGGTTGCCAGTTCCTTCTTCAGGGGATCTTCCTGACTCAGGGATCGACTTTGCTGCATCTCCTGAGTCTGCTGCATTGGCAGGCAGATACTTTACCACATCTCCACCTGGCAATCCCATCAACTCTACTTACTATTGATCAGGGAGGAATGAACTTCCATGTTGATGATGAGGGTGCAGGTGCACGCCTTAGAAAAGCAGGTGTTTGAAACGAATGGCTAAATGTCTGAGACATCTGGCAAAGCCTCTCTGGAGGCTGTCAGTTCCCTCCCCAGCTGGGATCACAGTGGAATGAGTAATTACCATAACACTTTCAGCAAGAGATGGAAGTGTTTCTGAGAACATCAGTCATCCAACTAGAAATTTCTAATTGATTCAAACTGAATCAACACATTCTTAAAAAAAATACAAGTCCTGGGAAACCGAAGGATGTCTCCATGTTTCTCTTTAAAAAAAAAAAAAAAAGGAAGACCTTTATATAAGTAGCAAAAGTTAGTTATCTTTCTACATCATAAACAGACATGTTCCTGAACATCATGCCTTTTTACCTTCTATCAAATCTATTTTACCTTATTTCTGATGCATAATATTATAATTTCATCTGCCATCACTGAGTCTCATTAGTCAATGATGGCCAATAATTATCTAAACCCAATGGGTATTTTCTTTGAAAAGATGAATCTTAGGGAGTGAATATATTAAATATTAAATGTCAAATAACAGTAGTTATAGATGACTGAGAAAGTTTCTAATTACTTCAAATTCAGTCATAAAAACATTTTTATTGTACTGATGCATGTAGGTCCACCTTCCTTAATGACATGAGATTAGAGAATGATGGAAATAGACATTTATCAAATCCTCATTCAATTTCCCCATTTGTGTAGTGTGGACAATAACGGTACATACTTTACAGAGTTGTGCGGAGAAATGTGTTAAGTGCTTCATAGACAATAAGTGCTTAATGTGTTAGTTGTTTTTATTAATACCATTCTAGATGATGATGTGTGTGCTGTGTGCTCAGTCGTGTCTGACTCTTTTGCGACCCAGGCTTTCTGCCCATAGAATTTCCCAGCAAGGATACTGGAGTGAGTTGTCATTTCATCCTCCAGGGGATCTTCCTGATCCAGGGAATTGAACCTGGGTCTGCTGTATTGCACACGGGTTGTTTACCAGTAGCACCACCTGGGAAGCCCTAGATGGTGTTGACCTAGACATAAAGTACACATTCTCTTTTCTTGGGCAATTCACACAAAATGTATACAGAGAATGAGTTATCAGTGAATTCATATCATAATGTATTTAATGACTACTCAACTCTAAAAAAAAATTCATTAAATTAAAAAGACTAATCTGAAGACTTTCAACTGCCTGAACTTGGCATGTTGCTGAAAATAGTTGATAAGTAGATTATAGCACTGAATTGAGGCAAAATAAAGATACGGCCTTAACAGGGTTTCCTCAAAATCCCTGTAGAAGAGAGTACAGGCAGAAAAGGAGAAAAACAGGACTCCGAAGCTGCCGGCCCGCCAGCTCCGGACTCCCACCGGCGCCTCCGCCGGATCAGGTTTCTTTAAAAGTGATTGAAGACAGTAATTCAAAATGCCTGAAAATCCTGCTACAGATAAACTGCAGGTCCTGCAAGTTCTTGATCACTTGAAAATGAAATTGCAGAAGGGTGACACTTCACAGGACAAAAAAGCTCTCTCTGTTTTATGAGACACTAAAGAGCCCCCTTTTCAACCAGATACTCACACTTCAACAGTCCATCAAGCAACTGAAGGGGCAACTCAGCCATATACCCTCAGATTGTTCAGCCAACTTTGATTTTTCTAGGAAAGGGTTATTGGTGTTCACAGATGGTGCCATTACTAATGGGAATGCCCACAGGTCCTCTAATAACTTGACTGTATCTGGGTTATTTTCTTGGACTCCAAAGTCAGGAAATGAAGATTTTAACTCAGTCATACAACAGATGGCCCAGGGCCGGCAAATCGAATACATAGATATAGAACGGCTCTCAACTGGAGGCCTTGGATTCAGTGTGGTTGGTGGCCCTTAGAGGTCAAAATCTGGGAGAAGTTGACATCTTCGTGAAGGAAGTGCAGCCAGGGAGTATAGCTGGCAGGGATCAAAGGTTAAGGGAAAATGATCAAATATTGGCTATTAATCACATGCCACTGGATCAGAACATTTCCCACCAGCAAGCAATTGCACTGTTACAAGAAACTACTGGATCTTTGCATCTAGTCGTGGCCAGGGAGCCAGTCCACACAAAAAGCAGCATTTCTACCAGCCTATCTGATGCAAATCTGTCTGACAATTCGTTGGGGCCATATTGAAAATGTTGAGCTCATAAATGATGGCTCAGGATTAGGTTTTGGAATCGTTGGGGGAAAATCAAGTGATGTCGTTGTAAGAACTATAGTTCCTGGAGGATTAGCAGATGGAGATGGAAGACTCAAAACAGGGGATCACATCTTGAAGACTGGTGGCACAAATGTGCAGGGAATGACCAGTGAGCAAGTTGCACAAGTGCTAAGGAACTGTGGGAACTCTGTCAGGATGCTTGTTGCAAGAGACCCAGTTGGTGAAATTTCCATAACCCCTCCTACTCCTGCAGCCTTGCCTGTTGCTTTACCTGCTGTGGCCAACAGGAGCCCTAATTCTGACAATTCTACTCTTTTTGAAACTTATGAGGTTGAACTCATTAAAAAAGATGGACAAAGTCTTGGGATTAGAATTTTTGGTTATGTTGGAACATCTCAGACAGGAGAAGCTTCAGGGACCTGGCAATGCCGCATATCACAATGGTCAGATTCAAGTGAATGACCAGATAGTTGCTGTTGATGGTGTGAATATTCAGGGTTTTGCCAACCAGGATGTTGTTGAAGTGTTATGAAATGCAGGACAAGTGGTACACCTAACCTAGTTTGAAGGAAAACATCCTTGTCTGCCTCTTTACATGAAGGGCCCTCAGACAGAGGTAATTAATTCCACTGTCCCTCCTCCAACCTTGTAGTCTGGGTTTAGAAGAATAACTCATTTATGGATGTTCTGTGAGTCTGGGAAGGAAAACTACCTACCTTGTGAAACCCAGTGATGGAGAAGTGAATCAGCTCATTTATGCATTGAAGAAGAATTTCCTTTGCCTATTGTAATGTGCCAGTCCAAGTGTTAGAACATGAACCCCGATATGCATTAATCTCTGACAGCTTCTCTAAATGAAGATGGAAATCATTTTCCCCAAAAGTTTCCAAGTTTCATTTATTACTTGCGTTTGAATAGTAAAGCTTTGCCAACCTTTGAAAAATTTTTTAATTAAAAATAAAAAGGAGAAAAACAGTCTTAGAAAATAAGAAAATGAAGCAAAATGTACTTATAAATGGTCAGTTTTGAGGAGGAGGCTCCAGAATACAATGAAACTATTGAAAATGGGCTTCCCAGGTGGCTCAGTGATAAAGAATCTGATGCAGGTTTGGTCCCTGGGTCGAGAAGATTCCCTGGAGGAGGAAATGGCAATGCACTCCAGTATTGTTGCCAGGAGAATCCCATGGACAGAGGAGCCTGGCAGGCTACAGTTCGTGGGGTCATACATGAGTTGGTTAAAACTGAGCGACTAAACAACAGTAAAAATTGAGAATGGTACCTAGTTAAACTGAATAATATAGCTTGGAGATATGGAAAGAACTTGGACAATTTATGTTAAGTAATTCTGAGGGCCTAACTAATTCAAATATTTATCTCTTCATCATGTGGTATGGGCCTTTGGTCAGTTTGATAAATATGTCTATTTTAGCTTCACTCAAGTTACTGAGTGAACAATATTGTCAAGCAATATTGTCATAACTTTGTACGAGGACAGATATTTACTAGACATATTGACCCCATGGACTGTAGCCCAGCAGACTCCTCTGATTATGGGATTTCCCAGGCAAGAATACTGGAGTGGGTTGCCATTTTTTCTTCAGGGAGTCTTCCCAACCCAGGTATTGAATCTGGGTCTCCTACATTGCAGGCAGATTCTTTACCTTCTGAGCCACAAGGAAGCCCAGATTTATTGTGGTGATCATTTCATAATGCAAGCAAATGTCAAATCATTATGCAGTACACTGTAAACATAATCATGAAGCTAAAGTAATACTGTACATTAAACCTGATATATTTCAAATAAAAATAGTATTTAAGGCTTCATTTTAACCGTTATACTAAAATTTTTAATGAAAAATAAAGGATAGAGACTATCAAAAAGACATAAATTGGGTCACTATCATAGAGTATTTTAAATGAATTAGGCAAAAATTAACATTGCTTGCTTTAGCATATTCAATTTCAAATTTTGATATATAAAATAATATGATGATAAGGAATTCCTTTGGGCAGTTTTTTTTTTCCTCAGATATTTAACCTAAGAATACTTATCTTTGAATTTCAAACTACTACACCAAGAAATTGAGGCTATTAAAAAATTGGGCATATGCCAAATAAAAATCACTCATTCATAATTAAGAGAACAAATGCATATTAGTTCACTTTTCTCTGTTTATGAATTCATTTCTACTCTGTCCCAGATTTTGTACTAGCTAGAACGCAGAATAGAAGAGTCTCAGATGCTAAAACGTTAAGGTAAACTCTGAGGTTCAGAGGAAGCTTAAAAAACAAACAACAACAACAAAAATTACCTTTGTCCAAAATGATCTTGTGTTTAAATAATATAAATACTGGATTCTGTATGAGTCTGAAAGTTGAGAAATGAATCTAATATTGTACTTAAAGGCCCACTCATAAACTTACACAAAATGACTTAAAATACATGGAAGTATCAAAAGTTGGCTTTGATAGACACTTGTGTTTCCAGTTTCTGCAGGGCTAGACTATTCATCCACATGTAAAGTGCAGATATGATTAACAGAACTTTTGCAATGAATTTAGATCGTGAACAAATCATTAGACCAACTGATGGTTAATTAACCAGCATTATGAAAATTTGTTTTGGGTGAACCAACTTCCTTCCAACTCAGTATATCTGAAACCAAGACAGATAGTTTTGTTTAAACTCAACTTCAGAATAAGCACAAAAAACCTTTGTAAATGGTGAGCTTTCTTTAATGTTGAAATAAAGAGGACTTGGTAACAGCAACCAAAATTTCAAATCAAGTAGGTAATTTAGGTTGTGTTTTTTACAGACTCGTCCAAATGATGCATTTCTCTGTGAAATGAAATGCTCCACGTGGGACATTTCGTCCCTGGTGGCTCAGACAGTAAAGAATCTGCCTGCAATGTAGGAGACCTGGATTCAGTCCCTGGATAGGGAAGATCCCCTGGAGAAGGGAATGGTAATCCACTCCAGTATTCTTGCCTGAAGAACTCCATGGACAGAGGAGCCTGGCAAGCAACAGTCTGTGGGGTCAGAAAGAGTTGGGCATGACTGAGTGACTAACACACAAACAAACATGCCAAGCATAAATATGTTTTCAGCATAATAGTGTCTTTTTTCCATCTAAATGTCTCCACAGTTTAGAATCCCAGCAAAAAAATGTGTGAAATATTTAACAGTACACAAAGTCCTTAAGAAAAATGATGTAGTTCTAATTTGTTTTGATAATACTCAACCATGCTAAAATATCTTGTCTCTGTTTATGGGTATTAACAGTTTGGTTTTGAATTAGTTGTGGCATAATCAGAGCTATGTCTTATTTTCCTCTTTTGCCTGAAAAAAGATGTCTAATTTTAACAAACCAAAACTAGACTATCTTCACTAGAGATTTGGTATACCATTTAATAATATTGAAATTTAGCATATAATATGTGTGTGTGCCTTAAGTTTGTGTGTGTATGTGAAAGAGAGAAAGAGAAAAAATGAGACCTGAATCTCAAAATTACCTACATCTTCCTCAGAAAATTTATGTAGATAATAAAAAGTCACATGCCTAGATCATGCTGTATTTGTTCTTTATAAGATGCTTTCCCTGACTTAATTCAAGAGATATATATATATATCCTACTTCCAGACATTTTCACTAAAAGAAACCAAGAATTCAATAATGTGAAGGACATAGATCCTTACAAACAAGAAAGTTACAGAATTCAATATAACGCAGTAAGACAACGGGGATGGAAAAAGGACTTCCTAAACCTTAAACACAGCCTGCTGAATGATTAGTTCTCATTCCAACACTCTGCCTGGAAGACAAATTGTCTCCTTGATCTGCCTATCTCTGATGAGGCTAACTTACTTATTTTTTAACTGAAGTGTAGTTGATTTACAACACTAAGTTACTTTCAGGTATATAACAAAGTGGTTCAGTTATATAAATACTTTATATATACATATACATATATACTTTTATATATGTACTTTTTCAGATTCTCTTCCATTACAGGTTATTACAAAATACAATCTCAGATATTTAGATGAAATTACCCTAATGGCAGAAAGTGAAGAGGAACTAAAGAGCCTCTGGATGAGGGTAAAAGAGGAGAGTTGAAAAAGCTGGCTTAAAACTCAACATTCAAAAAACTAATATCATGGCATCTAGTCCCATCACTTCAAGCAAATATGGGGGGAAAAGATGGAAACAGTGCCAGATTTTTTGGGGGGGCTCCAAAATCACTGCAGATGGTGACTGCGGCCGTAACATTAAAAGACTCTAGCACCTTGGAAGAAAAGCTATGAAAAACCTAGACTGTGTTTTAAAAAGCAGAGATATCACTTTGCTGGCAAAGGTCCCTATAGTCCAAGGTATGGTTTATCTAGTAGTCATGTATATATGTAAGAGTTAGACTATAAAGAAGCCTGAGCACTGAAGAACCGATGCATTCAAACTATGGTGCTGGAGGAGACTCTTGAGAGTCCCTTGGACAGCAAGGAGATCAAACCAATCAATCAGAAAGGAAATCAACCCTGAATATTCATTGGAAGGACTGATGCTGAAGTTGAAGTTCCAATCCTTTTGCCACCTGATGTGAAGAGCCAACTCCCTGGAAAAGACCCTGAAGCTGGAAAAGATTGAAGGCAGGACGAGAAGAGGGCAACAGAGATGAGATGGTTTGGTGGCATCACCGACTCAATGGACGTGAGTCTGAGTCATCTCTAGGAGATAGTGAAGGACAAAGGATCCTGTTGTGTTACAGTCCGTTGGGTCAAAAAGATTCAGACATGACAGTGACTGAACAACAACAAGATACTGAATATAGGTCTTTGTGCTTTACAGTAGGTCCTTTTTTATCTATTTTATATGTAGTGGTTATGTATCAGTTAATCTCAAGTTCTTAATGTATCCCTCCCACCTCCTTCCCCACTTTAGTAATCATAAAAGTCTATTTCTGTTCTGTAAATAAATTCTTTTGTTGATGTTAATTTCTTAAGGTCAAAGGTCAGTCAGTGCCTGGAGGTCCTTATCTATAATAATATCTAGAGTTATTTTAGCGAATTATTTTCTAAGGCCAATAGAAATGATTCATTGAAAACACCACAAATTACAATGCAGTCAGAATTGTATACAGTTACCTTGATTAAAGTTATGTATTAAGGAAGCTGTACACATCAACTGCATTTCCTCACTAAGGATCACTGGAGGTCACTGAGGAAGATAAGTTCATACTCTTGTGTTCCTTTCTAGTTATTCTTCTTTTAATGTGGTGACTAAGACAGACCCTTGTTTGGATGATCTATTTGAGGCTGCAAAGAAAATTCCCATGTGTAAACAAAGGAAATGCTTCCTTGGTGGCTCAGTGGTAAAAAATCTGACTGCCTATATAGGAGACATGGTTTGATCCCTGGGTTGGAAAGATCCCAGGAGAAGGAAATGGCAACTCCCTTCAGTATCCTTGCCTGGAAAATCCCATGGACAGAGGAGCCTGGCGGGCTACAGTCCATGGGGTCACAAAGAGCCTGACATGAGTTATGGACACCAAGAAACAACATCAAACATTGGAAAAGGGACCATTCACTGGCTTTTCTTTTTTGATCAACTGCTTTGTAATGAACTATTTCTTTGTGTCAACCCCTTCTGCTTTTCTTAATAGTATAAAACTAAGATATAAAACAATACAAATTTAAAGCAATAGAATGCTCACAGGTATTAAAATAATGCTTTTGCAGAGAATAATGCAGCAATTTCCATCCATAAGGTGACCTGAAGAGTTTAATCTACATCTCCTGAAGGAGACAACAGGAAATAGACATTGGAAGCAATTAAAAAGGAAAGTCTGATTTTCACATTCAGCTCAATGTTTGCAAGCTGACTTTCTTGAGGAAGGAAACAAGCCATGATTTAGCAAGGCCACATCTATACAGCTTCTTCTATGGAGTACCAGCCAAAGGACAGAACCACCAGTCTTCAAGAATTTGCCACTAAGAACCAGAGATGAATTTGCTTCATTTTGTTTTGACATAATTTCCTTAGAAAATAAAACACATGGGCAAATTTATAGAGAAAATTATGACAATTTAAAGATGGAAATGTTTTAAAAAGCCGAGAATAATCTCATTGTATCCACATGATTAAAAGGCATCCAACTCAAGCATACAGTTGTTACGTTTTAAACTGATTTAAAATCTCACTTGGATATTCTATTGTTTGTTAAGTAGACTGTGAACTACATGGGATTTTATGTTTATTAATTTGTTAATTAATTTACATTACCTATTACAGTTCCTCACAAAATATTCAGAGCTCAGCAATTAATGTGAAAGAAAGAATGGATTAATATTAAACAGATTCAATATTTTAAAAAGATACCAATAGTAGTAAGATCAATTCAGTTGCTAATTAGTTCAGGGGATGGTGAATTATTCACCCGGTGGTCTTACTAAATTTGTCCATCTATCCATCCATGAATTCACTGAGAACAAATTTTTGATCATCTTATGTTTTCTAGGTATTACAATAACCAAAAAGTTAGGATAACAGTAAAATTGATAGACAAGGCCTTTGCTCTCACAGAGCCTAAAATTTATCAGAGAAGACAATAATCCAAGTAATTACCAAAAAATGCACAATAAGATGGAGTTAATGAAATGTCCTGTGACTAGAAACAGCAGGGAGACTTAAGAGTTTCAGCTGAAACTTAAGGGATGAGTCAGAATGAGGCCCTTGCAAACACAGAGAAAGTGTTTACATCAAAGAGAAGAACTTGCACCAAGACTTGAAGTGGCAGACACGTCTGAGGAACTGGAAAGTCTAAAACAAATAGGATGTGGGGACAGGGTTGGCGAAAGAAAAGTGAGACTTAGTTGCCCAGTCGTGTACAATGCTCTGGGATCCCACGGACGGCAGCCTGTCAGGCTCCTCTGCCCAAGGGATTTCCCAGAAAAGAATACTGGAGTGGGTAGCTGTTCCCTTCTCTAAGGGATCTTCCTGGCCCAGGGATTGAACCTGGGTCTCTAACATTACCAGCAGAGAGCTGGCAAAACAAGAGGCTAAAGAAACAGGGGTGAATAGGAAAATAATATTTTAAGATAAGCTCAGTGATTTGGCTTTTATTCCAAGACAATAGGTAGGAGTGCATGTATGCTCAGTCCTATCTGACTTTTCTGTGACCCCATCAACTGTAGCCTGCCAGGCTCTTCTGTCCGTGGAATTTTCCAGGCAAGAATATTGGAGTGCTTTGCCATTTCCTTCTCCAGGAGATCTTCCTGACACAAGAATGGAACCTTCATCTACTGCGTCTCCTGCATTGGTAGGCGTGTTCTTTACCACTGATCCACCTGGGAAGCCCTCCCAAAGGCAACAAGAGCCTTCAAGTAGATAAGTGACAAAACTATGCTGGAATTTTAGTAAGATCTTACTGATGGCAGCACAGGGATTGAGTTAGAGATGAAACACCAATTACAGAGCTTCCCCTCTGCTTACTCTCCAACCATATCTTATGCTAAGATCACCAGGGATATTGCCAACCATGGAGACCACATTCACAGAAATCAACAGAAGCTCTCCAGCAGGAACAATAAGGAAACCGAAACTAAATTTTAATAAAATTATTTATTTTTATACCTAGGTCAAAAAGGGACTTCCCTGGTGGCTCAATTGGTAAAGATTCTGCCTGTAATTCAGGAGACTCGAGTTCAGTCCCTGGGTGGGAAAGATCCCTTGGAGAAGGAAACAGCAACCCACTCTATTATTCTTGCCTGGAAAATTCCATGGACAGAGGAACCTGGTGGACTACAGTTGATGCGGTTGCGAAAGAGTTGGATATGACTTAGTGATTGAACAACATGGTCAAAAAGAAAAAGAAATTAAAGAGTCAGAAGGAAATGGGAGTTAGAGAGAAGAGACACTTGACTAAATATCACACGTACTGTGGTCTTACCTATAAAAATGCATTGTAGAGGCTGAATGATACACTAACCACTTCTGTATATTTTACAGGTAAAAGATCATTCATGCTAATCTCCAGTTATGAAACTATTGCCAATGCATGGACACACAATGATGATCTACATAAAATATGTCTGTAATTGTAACACTTCAGTCATCACAATAATAAATATTTGGACTTTCAGTTGGGGAAAATATTAGCATACATATATCATTACAATGTGGGAAATTTTTTGTCCAAAAATGAGCTAAACAAACCAAATTATTTTACAAAGACACTGAACAGCTGTCAAACAAAAACCACTTTTGGTCAAAATCAACAGGGGTCTGATTCAGACTAATAATAATCAGCTCATGTGCATAATGACTATTTAGGGTCGCCATACTGTGCATGTTTTTAGGCAACACAGGGCCCATGATAATTATTTCTGTATCATTATTAAAACTTTATTGTAATAGTTTGTGTTAATAGAATCTGCTGAATTCCAATGCATGTAAACTTTCTCTTTATTATTTTTTACCAGAGTGTAGTTGTTTACAATGTTGTATTAGTTTCTATTGTACAACAAAGTGAATCATATATATATATATATATACCCTCTTTTTATGATTTCCTTCCCGTTTAGGTCACCACAGAACACTGAGGAGAGTTCGCTGGGCTATACAGTGTGTTCTCATTAGCTGTCAATTTTGCCCATAGCATCAATAATGTATATGTCTCCATCCCACTCTCCCGATTCTTCCCGCCCTGCACTTTTTCCCCTTGGTGTCCAAAGTTTGCCTGCTATGTCTGTGTCTCTATTTCGGCTTTCATATAAAGTCATCTACACCATTTTTCTAGATCCCACATACATGCATTCATATATAATATTTGTTTTTCTCTATCTGGCTAACTTCACTCTGTATGACAGTCTCTAGGTCAATGGATGTAAACTTTCTGATAGCTGAGTGACACAAAAACAGGACACTGGTATCCTGTGATCTGCAGGTCCTCTTTGAAGATGATGATTTTCATAAGCCATAGATAAAAGATATATACATGTGTTGACTTGACTTCAAAAAGAATAATAAATTAAATCCAAAATTCTATGATCATTTTTATCTTATTCATTTTGAAAAAGTTATGAAGTAAACTCATCAGATGTGAAGTGAAAAATAAAAGAAAATAATGGCCAAACAATGAAATACATACATCTAGAATAAGCAACACTTTGGAGGTAAAACAGAAGAAGTTGTATCACTTCCTCTTATAAATTAATACTTGGTTCGATAGAAGCAGCTTAAACATGCATTTTGTCAAGTTAAAATTACTTTTCCATTTGTCCTTCTTTTCCTCTTCTTTTTCTTTCCCTTTACACTCTTTCTCCTCTTTTCCCTTCTTTTTCTGCTACTATTATTAGCACAGTTACCATTCACTAGATACTAATGACAGCAATGTGACAATGATTCACAGAACTCAGAACTTAAACAGCGGACTGTGAAACTGGCATCATGACATTACCTTATTTTATTCTCATAATATACTTGTGATGTCAGAATTATTAATTGAGTAAATTATTAATTTTTTCATTGAAGTAACAGTCTGACATCATTCAAATGGCTTTTTGAGGGTCACAGTGCTAAAAGAGACATGGTTGGTGCTGACATCCAGTTCTGTCTGATTCGAGAGTCCAGAATCTTATTGCTTTGTCATGTTGTCTGCATCTGGAAGAAGAATTTCAGCAGGGCAAAAATGAAGCAAAGGAATAGGTGGACTTCATAGAGACAATAGTATAACTAGAAAAAGAAATATTTTAAAAATAATTCATGATCTGTCATTTTTCTATTTTGATTGTTGGTTCATTGAACATTTCCTTTTCTTCTATTAAGGGTAACCTGTGCAGGTTAGCTCCTCAGACAGAAGGGGAAGTGTTAGAGTGACAACCTTTACAGAAAAGTCCTTGTACCAGGAAAACCCTCCTGGCAGACTGGAGAAGGAGTAGCTAAGGAAGGACGTATAGATCCACCACCTAGTTCCCCCCAAAGAACCCAGGGCTTCTGCTCCCTTGTGTCACAGCCTAGCCTGTGGAAGGGAGTGGCAACAGAATCTCTCATAGAAAATGCATGATAATTTGCAGGATTCCTAAGAACAGCAGGGATGGTGTTTCACTTCCCCATCATAGCCTATGGGAAGCTCTTACAGTCAGTGACCCAACACATCTCACATGGCACCACAGCCATGACAGGCACCACACAGGGCACCCCCCAGGACAGAGTAGACAGGACTGGTAAATCTCTAGGGCAGGTCCCTCAAATTGTGCATCCTACACAGTGGTGGCTAGAAAATAGTTCAGAATGCCCTCAGCTTCCCGGAAATGCTTAGCGAAAGGTGGGAAGGAAAGGCCTGTGGCACAGCAGAGACTCTGAAGACCTAAGTTCAGGTGCATTCCCCAGCTCCAGAGAATGCCAAGAATCAGTTATCAGATCCACAGAACCCTGAACCAGAGTCATACTACTATGCACCATGGTAGGATGCTCACCAGGCAGATCAGATCAGCCAGGCACACAAGAGATTAAAGTTCACACAGGCGAGACCAGAGTCACCAAAACTCCCACCATTGGGACTGTTTGTTTCTGAAGACAGACAGCACTATGGGAAGGCAGAAAGAAAAGACCCTTCAAAAAAAGTAGAAACTTTTACATAAATTAACACTGACTCAAAAACCTGAATTAATCCCAAACTGACTCTTTTCAATGGGAACCATGGAGGTATTTTTCAAAAGCCAGCTCGAATTTGGTCCCACACCTACCTCTTCCAAACACTACTTCAATCAGGTTGAGTGTTCTCTCAAAATTTAAAATGACTTGTATCATAAACTGACAAAGAATTAATCTAAAAAATATACAAGCAAACCCTGCAGCTCAATTCCAGGAAAATAAACGACCCAATCAAAAAATGGGCCAAAGAACTAAACAGACATTTCTCCAAAGAAGACATACAGATGGCTAACAAATACATGAAAAGATGCTCAACATCACTCATTATCAGAGAAATGCAAATCAAAACCAAAATGAGGTACCATTTCACACCAATCAGAATGGCTGCTATCCAAAAGTCTACATGCAATAAATGCTGGAGAGGGTGTGGAAAAAAGGGAACTCTCTTATACTGCTGGTGGGAATGCAAACTAGTACAACCACTATGGAGAACAATGTGGAGATTCCTTAAAATACTGGAAATAGAACTGTCATACGACCAAGAAATCCCACTCCTGGGCATACACACTGAGAAAACCAGAATTGAAAGAAACACATGTACTCCAATGTTCATTGCAGCACTGTTTATAATAGCCAGGACATGGAAGCAACCTAGATGTCCATCTGCAGACGAATGGATAAGAAAGCTGTGGTACGTATACACAATGGAACATTACTCAGCCATTCAAAAAGAATACATTTGAGTCAGTTCTAATGAGGTGGATGAAACTGGAGCCTATTATACAGAGTGAAGTAAGCCAGAAAGAAAAACACCAATACAGTATACTAACGCATATATATGGAATTTAGAAAGATGGCAATGATAACCCTGTATACGAGACAGCAAAAGAGACACAGATGTATAGAACAGTCTTTTGGACTCTGTGGGAGAGGGCGAGGGTGGGATGATTTGGGAGAATGGCATTGAAACATATAAATTATCACATGTGAAATGAATACCCAGTCCAGGTTTGACGCATGAGACAGGGTGCTCGGGGCTGGTGCACTGGGATGACCCTGAGGGATGGGATGGGGAGGGATGTGGGAGGGGGTTTCAGGATGGGGAAAACATGTACACCTGTGGCAGATTCATGTCAATGTATGGCAAAACCAATACAATATTGTAATTAGCCTCCAAAAAAAAAGAAATAATTTTTTTAAAAAAGTAAAACAAACAAAAAAAAGAACACAAATATAACACCTGCAGTGTGCAGTGCAATACACTTGTGCTTGGTGTTCTGAAACAAACAAACAAATACAGCAGAATTTGTATTCATCTGAAAAAAAAAAAGGAATAAGTAGTCATGTATCTCTGGGCGATGTTGCATTTATACTGACTAATCTACACTGAAAAGAAAATAACCACCTGTAGGCGATTAATTTTGCAAACACAATAGTAATTCACTTCCATTTTAGCAAACAGTCAATTTAATAATCAAATTAATCAATAAAATTTGAAGAGCAGCTATTTGACTCATCCAGATAAAATGACTAAGATCAGTTTTTATTCCAACCATTAAATGTGAAGAATAAAGTTCTAAAATGGGTCTTTGCCTAGTGATAGAAAGTGAAACATCAACCATCAAGAAATAAGAACTCTAATTGCTCTGGACATGTTTTTTTCACATCTCCAGTGTTTATTAACCCTTCCATCAGAGAAATGAAAGAAAGGTTATATGAGGTGACATTATAAAATCTATCAAGTGAGTCACTTCTGCAGATTCTATTTTTAAAAGGTCTCAGAGAAATCAAAGTCTTATGTACCACCCAGGTGATGACTCTTTTCCAGTTAGCACTGAGGATTTATCAATTCATGCACCCTACAATTCTGCACCCTACGATTTGATTAGTATTACAAGTCTAATGGTCAAAGGGATATTACATATGCAACAGGGCTGAAATTAACTTAGATAATATATAGGTGAAAATTACATGAGATATTAGTAGACACTTTAATTGCTTTTAAATAAAATAAATGTGACGCCTCAGAAAATAACACTTATATTAGCATAAATACTGATGGGGGGATTGTTATGAGTTTGTTAAATACATGTTAAAAATCAACTAACCAAAATAAGAAAGATGGATCCAGAAAAGGCTTTTCTGATAAAAGAGCAATTCATCCTAGCTGACACAGCAGCTCTATCTAGTTTCTTGAAATCTCTGCCTACTGGGTAACAAAGCATGGTCAATAATTTTTAAAATTGAAAAAAAAAAAAACTTGAAGAGAAACAAACTCTGGAGTTGACCTTCACTGCTCAGGTACTGCATTTGTCAGGCTCAGATCATTGCCCACCTTCTCTGTTTATCTTTCTCAGGATTACTGGAAACTACATCTCAGATAAAAGCAAGTCACAATACATCTTTGTCCTGATACTATTCTACTGCATTCAAGTTGGTAAGAGACCTTAAATTCACAAACCACAGTTGCCAGTAAGATACTATAGGGGTATTTCTTCTTAAAAATAAGAGATACTATTAATTTGTCTTTGATATTTAAGAAAACATAGGTTTTTACAGTGTATGCAAGTGTGTCATGTGTGGTTAGTCACTCAGTTGTGTCCAACTCTTTGTGATCTCATGGAGCCCACCAGGCTCCTCCGTCAATGGGATTTTCCAAGTTAGAATACTGGAGTGGGTTGTCATTTCCTCCTCCAGAGAGTCTTCCCAACCCAGGGATTGAACCCACATCTCCTGTGTCTCCTGCATTGAAGGCAGATACCTGACCACTGAGTAGATTTCCAATTCTAGCAGTAGTGAGGGGAACACATGCAGAAATGATCGTTACCTAAATCCTGGAGTAAACATATTTTTCAGTACATTACTGGTCTCACAATAAGCATGTAATAAGTTAGTAAAATCTCTATCTTCCCAAATAATACATTTACAAAACAAAACAAACAAAAGAAACTTTGAATGCAAAGCTCCAATTCTCACAAAGATCCAAGACTACTTCATGAACTCATGATAGGTTTAAAAGCTTAATTTTCAACTCCATAATGAAGCATCAATCTTGGCAGAACCAAAAGTGATCTCTCATGGGTCTCTCAACTCGTTTGTAATGACACTTAGAACCTCAAGGCAATCTCTCTCTGTAAAAAGAAATAAAAAATTCTCCCCTTCAGAATTTCCATACATTATTATCAGAGAAGTATTAACTCACGATCAAGATAATTAAGACACAAGGAAACAAGCTACACGAATGAAAGTCAATACAAGCAGTTAAATTATATTAGATACAAAGGATTTCATATATTAGAATTATCTGACACATAATATGGAATAACATGTCTGAACTATGAAAAATTATATCCCCTGATAAAAGCAAGTATCATGAAGTTGACTTTCAAAAGGACAAATAAACTTTAACAGAAAAATAGAGTTTTTATTATTTTAAATTTTGTAATGGAGTTTTTCTCAACAGGACATTAAATGATCATGAGGGATTTTGTATACTGGACACTAGGTCTGAAGACCACAATTAATATGAAAAAGAAAGATGCAAAAAGTTAGACATTTAATAGGAAAGTGAAATACATGATATCTAAATAAAAAGTTCCAACATACCTCCAATCTAGATTCTAAGAATATGGATTAGAGTATATGGTGAAGAAACAATACAAGCCAAGATACTGAGTAGAATTGATAAAGGAGTGGCCTCTCATTACCGTAAGTTCAATACAACTAGCCAGGCTAAAAAAAATTAATGTAAACTTATGTACATCAGGGTCAGGTCTTCCCTGGAGGCTCAGTGGTGGAAATATTTGCCTTATAATACAGGAGATGTAGGTTTGATCCCTGGGTCAGGAAGATCCCCTGGAGAAGGAAAGGGCTCCAGTACTCTTGCCATGGATGGAGGAGCCCCTGGGGTCACAAAACAGTTGAACAAGACTGAGTGACTACACTACCACCACATCAGAGTATGATGCTAAATCAAGGAGGCAGAGAAGGTTTTAAAAGTGGGTAACTGAGAAAGATAATTTATGAATGAATAGCTGATAGGGCACATCTCAGAAGCAACAATAAAAATAACCTAGAAGGGGAAAAGAAAATAGGTGTCAGCTAAGACACCTAACTTCCCTGGTGAATCAGAAGGTAAAGTGTCTGCCTACAATGCGGGAGACTCAGGTTTGATCCCTGGGTCAGGAAGATCCCCTGGAGAAGGAAATGGAAACCCACTCCAGTACTCTTGCCTGGAAAATCCCATGGATGGAGAAGCCTGGTAGTCTATAGTCCATGGGGTCGCAAAGAGTCAGACATGACTGAATGACTTCACTTTCTTTCTTTCTTCCCTTCTTTCTAAGACACCTTCTTCTTTACTGACTATGCCAAAACCTTTGACAAAAAACTCTGGAAAATTTTTAAAGATGGGATTACCAGACCACCTGACCTGCCTCTTTGGAATTCTGTATATAGGTCAGGAAGCAACAGTTAGAACTGGACATGGAACAACAGACTGGTTCCAAACAGGGAAAGGAGTAGTACGTCAAGGCTGTATACTGTCACCCTGTTTATTTAACTTATATGCAGAGTACAAAATGAGAAATGCTGGGCTGGATGAAGCACAAGCTGAAATCAAGATTGCCAGGAGAAAGATCAATAACCTCAGACATGCAGATGACACCACCCTTTTGGCAGAAAGTGAAGAAAAGTAAAGAGCCATTTGATGAAAGTGAAATAGGAGAGTGAAAAGCTGGCTTAAAATTGAACATTCAGAAAACTAAGATCATGGCATCTGGTCCCATCACTTCATGGCAAATAGATGGGGAAAAAGTGGAAACAGGGACAGAGTTTATTTTTTGGTCTCCAAAATCACTGCCGGTGATGACTGCAGCCATGAAACTAAAAATAAGAATAATAATAATAATTTGGAAGAAAAGCTATGTCCAACCTAGACACCATATTAAAAAGCAGAGACATTCCTTTGCCAACAAAGGTCCATCTAGTCAAAACCATGGTTTTTCCAGTGGTCATGTATGGATGTGAGAGTTGGATTATAAAGAAAGTTGAGCACCAAAGAATTGATGCTTTTGAACTGTGGCATTGGAGAAGACGCTTGAGAGTCCCTTGGACTGCAAGGAGATCCTACCAGTCCATCCTAAAGGAAATCAGTCCTGAATATTCATCGGATGGAGTGATACTGAAGCTGAAACTCCCCATACTTTCGCCACCTGATGCGAAGAGCTGACTCATTAGAAAAGACCCTGATGCTGGGAAAGATGGAATGCAGGAAAAGAAGCAGATGACAGAAGATGAGATGGTTGGATGGCATCACCAACTCAATGGACATGAGTTTGAGCAAGCTCTGGGAGTTGGTGATGGACAGGGAGGCCTGGCATGCTGCAGTCCGTGGGGTCACAAAGAGTCGGACAAGATTGAGCGACTGAACTGACGAATTGAAGTGTCCTGCTGACTTGGCCTGACAAGAACTAGAATGAAATATAAACACATAAAAGTAAAAACAAAATGGAAAACCTGAATTGACCACCAACATCTAACCTCCTTCTTTCCAAAAGGAGTCCAAACAAGAAGAGAATTAATTCCAGAAGTAAGTCCTAAGGTTGAGAAAAACAAACAAGCAAAAAAGATAACAGAGTGATCATCATGTGGATAAATCTGAAGATCATCTGTACAAAATATTATGCTGATAACTTCTTTACTGAGAAATTAAATTTAAATTATACTTATCCTTAATAATAACTGGACATTATAATCTTATCAAGGAAGAAGGGGATTATCAGAATTAAGTATTCTAGTGTCCCTGCATATATCAGGAGAAGGCTTAAGTATTATTTTGCATTCATTAACTTTAATGTAAAATTAAAATTTTTTAGAGTGTAAAATTAAAATCTCTATTCATGAAATAGAAACAGTGTTTCAAAGCAAGAAAGGAACAAACCCTTAATGTAGAGAAAACTAACAAACAAAAAAACTCCTAAAACAGGCAAATCAGGAATGAAAAGAAATATAAAAAATCTGAGCCAAATAGGAAATGAAACATGAGGTGGTAAAAGTGGAATCCGATGTCTCCCAAGAAACAGAAGGAGACAAAAACAGAGTCAGAGTTTCTAGCACTGCATATAATTCTATAGCTTGAAAAATGCTACTCAAATCTAAAATACAAAGACATGCCACAGCAGGCAGGGGACAGCAGAGTTTTTCTGTAGAGGGCCAAATATAAAAATCTGTTGCATTAGGAGCCATGTGGTCACAACAGCTACTATTCAGCTTGACTATGGGAGCATGGAAGCAGAAGCAGATCACATGGAAATGACTTTGCTGCATAAAACTTTACAGAATAGGAGGTGGAATAACTTTGGCCTATGGGACATAGTGGACAATCCCCAACATAAGATATGACTTCCCTGGTGGCTCAGAGGTAAAGAAGCCTCCTGCTAAGGTAGGAGACGTGAGTTCGATCACCAGGTTGGGAAGATCCCCAGAGATGAAAATGGCAGTCCAGTGTTCTTGCCTGGAGAATCCCCTGGACAGAGGAGTCTCAAGGGCTACAGTCCATGGGGTGGCAAAGAGTCAGATGCAACTAAGTGACTAAACAACAACCACCTAAGACATAGACAGAAAGTTCAAAGTAATGGAGATAAAAATATGAGTAAACACTAACTGAAAGAAAGCTTGTCTTAGGAAATAACAGGGGTCACTTCATAATGACAAAAATTTAAACGCACCAGGAAGATACAGTTTTTTTTTTAGTGTTCATAAACAATGAGCACATGGCTTTTATTTACAACTTCATCATATCAGACTAGATCAGTCTTAAGAGGCAAACGTGGGCAATACAATTCTAGAACTCAAAAAACTCAGACTTAGGTAGTTAGAGGAATGAAATTTGCTCGTTGGTAATTAACTGGGTAGTTTCACACCGTAAAGTTACTCTTTTTTATATGTTTTCTCTTATGAGGAGAGATGTTATACATTCTTCTTTTGGTTTTAAATGAAAATTTCACCCTTGTACAACTAAGGACAGAATTTCCAAAGTACCCACTCTAGCAAATTAAGTTACCATTGTGATTTAAGCAAATGCAAGCGAGTGGCCAACAAACTAGGCTATCATACATCAGATTCTTGAAACTGTGTCTCATTCACGAACAAGTAATGAACTTGAACAAAAAATAGCTAAAATTGTTCCATGAAAAGGCCTACTTGCTAATTGCTTGTATAATGATTTATAAGATACATTTATACATCTAATAAGACAGCCCTGAATACCACATTTTTAAAGTTGCCTTATGATATTTTCTATAACATTTTGGATGACGTTTACATTTTTAAATATTACTTCGTCTGCAATGCAGGAGATCCTGGTTTGATTCCTGGGTCAGGAAAATCCACTGGAGAAGGGATAGGCGACCCACTCCAGTATTCTTGGGCTTCCCTTGTGGCTTAGCTGGTAAAGAATTCACCTGCAATGTGGGAGACCTGGAGTTGACCCCTGGATTGGGAAGATACCATGGAGAAGAGAAAGGATACCCACTCCAGTACTCTGGCCTGGAGAATTTCATGGACTCTCTCTATAGGCTGTGGGTTGCAAAGAGTAGGACATACTGAGTGACTTTCACTTTCTTTAATTAACAATTATTAAATACAAACAAGATGAGGCCAGATAGCATGTTCTGAACTACAGTGCCACATACTTTTAAGCCTCCTTCCCCTGCTGTGGGAGGACTTGCAGATGGCTCATCTTGGTTGTAGATTCCTAATTTCTATTCTTAGCTGATCCCGGGGGAAAAAAAAAAATGCCTGGAGAAATATGTGGTCCCTTTTTTGGGTCAACAAAAAATAGAAGTTTATTGCAAAAACTACAACAACAAGGATCAGAAACTAATCTAAAAATATCTAGAAAAAAATCAGATATTTCTGATGGGAAACTCCAAAAATGACTTTCCATTTTGGTAACTTAAAGTATAATTTTGTTTTCACCAAGCATAATAAACATAATTTTCAGAAAGATATGCATTATTTAGGCAAGATGTACCCATTGAAATATACATTTATTGCATTTAACTTAAAATATAATGCATTTATTTGCCTGTGTGACATAAAAGTATTAGTATAGAATGCTTTACAAACTTATATCTAAGTGCTTATATTTTGTGGGAAATGTTTAAATTCAGTATTTCAAGTAGAAATTTTAGGGTTCCCAACATAAATTGTTCATCAGTCACTAAAAATTTCCAGCTAGCATAAACCCTGTTACTTACAAATGGATAGTGCAAAGAATAAATAAATCACAAAAAATAAAGTAAGGAAGAGAGAGAAAGAGGGAGAGAGGGAGGTGAGAGGGAGGGGAAAGAGAGAGGTTTGTGACTGTGTATCAGTGAGAGAGTTGCAGATTCTAAAAGTGATTGAGGTTTCGTCGCCCAGTTGTGTCTGACTCTTTGCGACCCCATGGACTGTAGCCCACCAGGCTCCTCTGTCCATGGGGTTTTCCCAGGCAAGAATATGGGAGTGGGTTGCCATTTCCTCCTCCAGGGGATCTTCCAGACCCAGGAATGGAACCTGTGTCTCCTGCATTGGCAAGCACGTTCTTTACTGCTGAGCCACCAGGGAAGTGATTGCCATCGTTTACTTTCATTCTCTCATTTTTCTGAAAACTAGTTTCTAAGTGAGCACTGTCTTTCTTCACTGATCTTAAAAGGAAGAACATAGAAAGATCTGGAATATGGTTTTCTTTCAACAGTAATGATACCCTCAAATATAACAGCAGATATTGGGAGAAAATACAGGGGGGAGATAGCTGTCTATCTTTAACCTGATACAATGGAGAATTTCAAGCATTAACATGTCATGTAGAGATAATAGCAATGTGAGTCCCTATAGCCCATCACATATCTTCCACAATGATTAATTCACGGTAGATCTGCTTTATCCACCCCTCCCCCCATCATCACTGGGTTACGTTGAAGCAAATTTAATGTATTAAGTTCATTCCGTATATCCTATGTCAAGTAAATTCCATAAAACCTATAAATATTTCAGCACAAACATAAGGGCCCTCCATAAAATTCATATTCACAACATAATCATCACATCTAATATTTGACAAAAAAATACTTAGTATCATCCAGTTTCACTGCTCATATCTCCATTGTTCTCAAAACAGTTGACTTGTTTAAATGAGAATGCAAAGAATGTGCACACACTGAATTGTGTTGATATTTTTGGGGGCCTCTTCAGATGTACAGGTAAGCTCTTTTGTTGGCTTTTCTCGCAATTTACTTTCAAAAGAAACCAGTTCTGTCTTCTGTCTGTTCAGTGTTTCACAGCATTCTGCTGATGCATCCATGTACTGTCGTCTAATAATCTAGCTATTAGATTTTATTTTCATGGGCTCCAAAATCACTGCAGATGGTGACTGCAGCGATGAAATTGAAAGACACTTGCTCCTTGGAAGGAAAGCTATGACAAACCTAGACAGTGCATTAAAAAAGCAGAGACATCACTTTGGCAACAAAGTTTCATATAGTCAAAGCTATGGTTTTCTAGTAGACACTTATAGCTGTAAGAATTGGACCATAAAGAAGGCTGAAAGCCAAAGAATTGATGCTTTTGAACTGTGGTGTTGAAGAAGACTCTAGAGAATCCCTTGGACTGCAAGGAGATCAAACCAGTCGATCCTAAAGGAAATCAGTCCTGAATATTCATTGGAATATTCAACTCTGAATATTCATTGCTGAAGCTGAAGCTCTAATACTTTGGCCGCTCAATGGGAAGAGCTGACTCATTGGAAAAGATTCTGATGCCTGGCAAGATTGAGGGCAGAAGGAGAAGCGGGCAACAGAGAATGAGCTAGTTGGATGGTATCACCGACTCAATGGATGTGAGTTTGAGCACATTCTAGGAGATAATGAAGGACAGGTAAAGCCTGGAGGGCTACAGTCCATGAGGTCACAAAGAGTCAGACATGACTTAGCAACTGAACAACAACAAGCTGTTAGACTTTAAATTTTGATGAATTCCTTGTTTAGTTTCTTGCCGAGGAGAATTTATACATAAGTGTGTACATCAGAAAAAAAAAAATCATCATCTTTTTTTCTTGCTTGTTATTTCCTTCCTACCTTCCGTGCTTTTTCCCACTCTCCCTCCATCTCTCATTTTTTTAAAGTTTAATTATTTTTTTTAAAAGATTCACAGTCATAGGAAACAAACTCATGGCCTCTCTGCTTTCTCTTTTTCTTTCTCTTTTACAATGTGGCCAGTCAATGATTTAATGAGCTAAGGTTTATCATTTTACTGGGGGTTGTAAATAAGTGACTTTTCTGATACTTTCTATCAATCATTCTTTCCTCAATTATTAGCTGGAATTTTTTTGAGAAGAAAATGCCTCTCATCAAGATTTTGGTAGAGGCATGATGATAAACTATTTATAGGAAAGACAATCTTGATTCTTTCCCATTATTTTACACATTCTATTTAATGACTACAAATTTATTAGCATTCTTTCAGAGTCGGACACGACTGAGCGACTGAAATGAACTGAAAGGTAGGAAATATATTTTTTAAATTATGAATCTATCAGCAGAATGGTGGTGTTTTCTTTTGAACTCATGAATTTCAATAAATTTTATATGGTGTGATACATTGGAACTGTAACTATTTTTTGCTCAAATTATTTTATGTTTGGCCAATGAGTGGTTGAGTTTGCTTCCAATCACTTTTGTCATAATTCTAGTGGTTTTGAATAGATATTTTCCTAGCTTTGTGTTACTGTAAAGAGTTCTAAATTCACATTTTATATTTTCTACCCCAGACCTGGAATCATCCATTTCTTCATATAGAGCTAGTTACTTTATGACGGTTTTATATTCTGGTTGTTTATGAATTTCATTTTAGTCTTAATTAGGGTTTTAAGAGGTTAATTTTAAGAATTCATAGCGTCCAAACCACTTCACTTCAATCAAACATTATAGAAAACTCTATACCTTCTTCTGTAAGTTTGTGCTCAAAAGGTATGTTCCTTTTAATCTCAACTGCTTTTCTGTCTGTCCCACTGACCTTTCTCCTTAGTAAATTTTAGCAACCTGGGAATTCTTAGACTGTGAGGGCTCCCCTCCCCCTCCTTTTTGTGTCCTATCTACTTGCTGAAGGCGCAGAACATCACTCAGTTCAGTTCAGTTCAGTCACTCAGTCGTGTCCGACTCTTTGCGACCCCATGAATCACAGCACGCCAGACCTCCCAGTCCATCACCAACTCCCGGAGTTCACTCAAACTCACCTCCATCGAGTCGGTGATGCCATCCATCCATCTCATTCTCTGTCGTCCCCTTCTCCTCCTGCCCCCAATCCCTCCCAGCATCAGAGTCTTTTCTAGTGAGTCAACTCGTCGCATGAGGTGGCCAAAGTATTGGAGTTTCAGCTTTAGCATCAGTCCTTCCAATGAACACCCAGGATTGATCTCCTTTAGAATGGACTGGTTGGATCTCCTTGAAGTCCGAGGGAACTCTCAAGAGTTTTCTCTAACACCACTACTAATGATAATTTGTCCTGTTTGGTGTTTCATGGTGACTCTTTGTCACTTGGTTTTGTTTCAACTGATTTTGTGGTATTTCTACGTTAGTTGCTTCCTCCCATTTTGTGGCTGTGTTTGGAAATACTTGAAATATTAGAAAGCAACTGACATCTTATTGATATCATTTGAATATGTGTATTTAAATAACATGTCACAATTTCCAGATTTCACTGTGTCAAGTACTATTCTTTATTTTTCCAGGATTCTGTCTGTATACTCAGAAGAAATAGTATGGTCAACATGGGCTGTGATACAGGAGAAGAAAATGGCTTGTGAATTTTCTTGCCTTTTGGATTATTGGCACTAGTTACTGTGCTGCACCAAATTCACAGGGCCTCCCCGATGGCTCAGCAGGTGAAGAATCTGCCTGCAATGCAGGAGATTCAGGTTCAGTCCCTGGGTGGGGAAGATCCCCTGGAGGAGGAAATGGCAACCCACTCCAGTATTCTTGCCTGGAGAATCCCATGGACAGAGGAGCCTGGAGGGCTGCAGCCCATGGGGTCACAAAATTTTGGACACAACTGATCAATTAAAGACACAACACCAAATATACAAGATGAGTATAAAAGTGACTAGAATACTAGTTACCGTCACACATTTGGAAAATATATTTTTCTTACATTTATTTATTTTTAATTGAAGGATGATTGCTTTAGAGTATTGTGTTGACATCTGGCAAAGATCAACATGAATTAGCCAGAGGAAGCAGACTTGTATACCTATGAAAAAAGGTTTTGAATGCCTATGAGGGACAAGAGGTGTTCAAGGACCACTTATTACTGGACTAAGTGCAATAGGTAGAAAGTTTAAAAGGGAATACAAAGAAGAGTTCTCCATTACTCCACTCAAAAAAGTAGATGCAGATGAGCAGAGGCTCCTGGAAAAAGGCACTTTAAACAGAATTGATTTCACAAATCAATATGATAGATAATATCTATGTTGGTCAAATTTCATGAAATATGCAAATAACAATAACCATAATTCAACATACACCAAGCATAATATCTACATGTTCTTGTGTACTTTATGTCACTTAATCTTCACAATAATTCTCTAAGGTAAGTATTATGCCTCCATTTTATAGGTGAGGAGACTGAGGTTGAGAAAATTTGAATAAGTAACTGAAGGCATCACAATCTGAAAGTGGCAGTCTTCCAAACACTGAGCTCTTAACTGTATAACCCTGTCTACTTAATCAGAAAACTTATGCGCCATAAACCAAATGAATAAATAAGCCTCTGACCATAACAGAGGCCAAAACTATCCAATAATGAAATGAAACCTATACTATAAATTTCAATCATGTCTGACTGCTACCCAGTGGACTGTAGCCATCAAGGCTCCTCTGTCCATAGGATTTTCCATGCAAAAATGCCAGAATGGGTTGCCATTTCCTTCTCCTGGAGATCTTTCCCATCCAAGGATCAAACCCATAACTCCTGTGTTTCAAGTGGTTCTCTACCACTGAGCCACAGGGGAAGCCCATTCTATAAATAACAGTAAGCAAAAAAAAAAAAACAATGCATAGCAAAGTGAATCAGTTATACATACACATAAATCCACTTTTTTTAGATTCTTTCCCACATAGATCATTACAGAGCACTGAGTAGAGGTCCCTGTGCTGTACTGTAGAAGTTATCCGTTTTATATATCACTTCACTTCAGTCACTCAGTCGTGTCCGACTCTCCGCGACCCCATGAATCACAGCACGCCAGGCCTCCCTGTCCATCACCAACTCCCGGAGTACACTCAAACTCATGTCCACAGAGTCGGTGATGCCATCCAGCCATCTCATTCTCCGTCGTCCCCTTCTCCTCCCGCCCCCAACCTTTCCCAGCATCAGAGTCTTTTCCAGTGAGTCAACTCGTCGCATGAGGTGGCCAAAGTATTGCAGTTTCAGCTTTAACATCAGTCCTTCCAATGAACACCCAGGATTGATCTCCTTTAGAATGGACTGGTTGGATCTCCTTGCAGTCCAAGGGACTCTCAAGAGTCTTCTCCAGCACCTTATAGCAGTGTATATATTGGAGAAGGCAATGGCAATCCACTGCAGTGTTTTTGCCTGGAGAATCCCAGGGACGGGGGAGCCTGGTGGGCTGCCGTCTGTGGGGTCGCACAGAGTGGACACGAGTAAAGAGACTTAGCAGCAGCAGCAGCTGTGTGTATATATATATATGTGTGTGTGTGTGTGTGTGTGTGTGTGTGTATCCCAATCTCCCATTTATCTGTCCCATCTTTCACCTTGTTAAGAATATAATGATTCACTTTGCTGTAAAGTAGACAGTAATACAACTTTGTAAATCAACTGTACTCCAATAATTTTTTTTTAAATCACACATAATATAAACAACTGATCCTAGTTTATGATTTAAAACAAGTTATGGCACCAGAAAGAAACCAGACACCTGATAGAAAAAGGCATGCTACATACTCTTGGGGAAAGCACTGAGATACAAAGATTTAAGAAAAATAATAAAATTAATTTCCCTCTGACCTAACTTTACCAGCTCTACACAAATAAGTTCTACAAATAATTTTCAATCCTCTAAGGCTGAGAAAGATTATTAATTATTTGATGATACTAACCCTACAGTGCGTCAAGGTTGTATATTGTCACCTTGCTTATTTAACTTATATGCAGAGTACATCATGAGGAAGGCTGGGCTGGAAGAAGCACAAGCTGGAATCAAGATTGCTGGGAGAAATATCAATAACCTCAGATATGCAGATGACACTACCCTTATGGCAGAAAGTGAAGAGGAACTCAAAAGCCTCTTGATGAAAGTGAAAGAGGAGAGTGAAAAGGTTGGCTTGAAGCTCAACAATCAGAAAACAAAGATCATGGCATCTGGTCCCATCACTTCATGGGAAATAGATGGAAAAACAGTGGAAACAGTGTCAGACTTTGTTTTTTTGGGCTCGAAAATCACTGCAGATGCTGATTGCAGCCATGAAATTAAAAGACGCTTGCTCCTTGGAAGGAAAGTTATGACCAACCTTGATAGTATATTAAAAAGCAGAGACATTACTTTGCCGACCAAGGTCCGTCTAGTCAAGGCAATGGTTTTTCCCGTGGTCATGTATGGATGTGAGAGTTGGACTGTGAAGAAAGCTGATCGCCGAAGAATCGATGCTTTTGAACTGTGGTGTTGGAGAAGACTCTTGAGAGTCCCTTATACTGCAAGGAGATCCAACCAGTCCATTCTAAAGGAGATCAATCCTGGATGTTCATTGGAGGGACTGATGCTAAAGCTGAAACTCCAATACTTTGGCCACCTCATGAGACGAGTTGACTCACTGGAAAAGACTCTGATGCTGGGAAGGGTTGGGGGCGGGAGGAGAAGGGGACGACGGAGAATGAGATGGCTGGATGGCATCACCGACTCTGTGGACATGAGTTTGAGTGTACTCCGGGAGTTGGTGATGGACAGGGAGGCCTGGCGTGCTGTGATTCATGGGGTCGCGGAGAGTCGGACACGACTGAGCGACTGAACTGAACTGAACTGAACTGAACTGAACCCTACTATGGGATTTGGTGATGGACAGGGAGGCCTGGCCTGCTGTGATTCATAGGCTTGCAAAGAGTTGGACACGACTGAACGACTGAACTGCACTGAAACCTACTACTATACAGGTTTTCATTTATCTTCCTTTGGATATAAAGTTTGTTTCTTAAAGAAAATTTCTACAGTCTTTATCCGCTCCTAAATTCACTTCTTTACATGCTAGTGTTTCAGGCTTACTTCAGTGAATGGCATATTAGCATAAAATTTGACTTCTTGTACTTAATTTAGAAGATATACCATCTTTTCTTGTCTAAATCTTTATGAGTACTAGCTAAAAATAATTAGTTTTCTGTTCAAAAATGGATTTGTAATATTCTATGAGGTCTTATCTGTTCTACTGCTCCTGGTGCTTACCTCTATTACCTGAGTGCTTACTATAAAATCATTTACTGGTTCCCATTTTGAAAGAAGAATGAGGGATGCTAATTCCAATTATAACATTACAAATGAAAGCTTGATGTGGAGATAAATGAATTATCTCAAAGATTGAGACCATTTCTTGACAATCACAGAAGTGAGTTATTTGACCTACAAAAGCCTTTTCTCTTTTCTGATTTTTTAACTAGCTCATTTACATCTTTTGGAGGAGTCCATTTTATTTCCTTTTATGCTTTCTGTAACCTTTAAATTTCAGCAGACATTCACTTATACCTCTAAAAGTTTACGTGGCAGTAGGTTATTTTGATCTCAACTCAGTGGGAGTGAATTCTATAACTGTAATGCAGTAATGGGAGTGCTTTCTGTTTAAGAGGCCAACATCTTATCTATCTGGTCCATGGGAATGTGGAGGGGAAAGGGAGGTTGGCTGTTAAAACACAGTGTGTACATGGCATTGTGCTAGCTACTCAGAGAAGTTCGTCATCCCTCAGAAAAGCACTTTGAATGACAATGATTATTATCTAGTAACATTGTTTTCTATACACCAGATAAACAAGGTGTTGCACTTTAAATAAGAAAAAGAGTTTCTTTAGACTCATGGACATAGAGAAGAAATTTTTGTTTGTCAAGGAGGCAGGAGGTGGAGGAAGAATGGGTTAGGCATTTGGGATTAGCAGATGCAAATTATTACACCTAGAATGAATAGACAACAAAACCCTACTGTGTATCACAGGGACAGCATTCAATATCCTGTGACAAACCATGATGGGAAAGAATATGAAGATGGCTGTGTACATGCACACATCACTTTGCTATACAGCATAAACAGACACAACATAGGAAACTAGCTATACTTCACGAAAACAATTTTTTAAGAAAAAAATGAAGCAGAGTTTCTTTACAAGTCTTTCTGACTCAAAAGACTGACTTTATCCATCTGCTACTGTGCTCTCCCTTTGGAAATTTGCCTTGAATGCACAGCCTGGAAAATCAAACGTCCATTTCCACATGGCTCCATCTGGCTGTCTCTCCAGCACCCAGGTGTGGGGTGGGAGGAGGATTTACCTTTCTGAGAAGCAGGAGGGGCACTTCTGAGTGTCTCTGTGACTCTCCCTGCTTTTATCACCTGCTTCTCACAGCTAAGGTAGCCTTGGCCGAGGAAGAAAGGCACATACCTGTTTCCTGTGGTGAGTGGAACCACCATACTTGTCTGATTTCCATATTGACAAACTCACATGATCTCAGGGAACTCTTTTCCCTCCATTGTAGACAAGGTAACACGGAGCCTCAGACATGCAATACCATAGTGGTTTTGCACTGCTGGAACTCAGCTAAGTTAAGATGAGTTTTTCCAGCATCCCCTGCCCTGCCCGGTGTGGTCCTCAGTGAGAAATGAGTGTGAAACATGGGAGGTGAAACTGAAGGCAGAACCCGACCCTCTTGAATCCAGTGTGGGTGCGGCTCACATTCATGTATGGGCTCTGCTGGTCACTAGTGGACATGGGGCCAGACCCACAGCAGCCCAGCTCCTGGAGCAGGAAGTCCTTGTCCAGCTCGGCCAAGACCCTATCAGCTCCCCTGACTGTAAGGTCTAATCTCATTGATCAGTTTCTTATTCACTATCACTCTTGATGGCTTTACTTCCTTTGTTGTTGTTCAGTCATTCAGCTGTGTCCGACTCTTTGCAACCGCATGGACTGCAGCACGCCAGGCTTCCCTGTCCTTCACTGTCTCCCAGAGTTTGCTCAGACTCATGTCCATTGAGCCAGTGATGCCATCCAACCATCTCATCTTCTGTCGTCCCCTTCTTCTTTTTGCCCTCAATTTTTCCCAGCATCAGGGTCTTTTCCAGTCAGTCGGCTCTTTGCATCAAGTGGCCAAAGTACTGGAGCTTCAGCTTCAATCCTTCCAGTGAATATCTGAGGTTGATTTCCCTTAGGATTGACTGATTTGACCTCCTTGCTCTCCAAGGGACTCTCAAGAGTCTTCTCTAGCTTACTTACTGATTGGACCCTAAATGACTTGCCAATTTCCCTTCAGCTGACACACTGGAAGATCCAAACTTCAATCTAGCTTCACTCTCCCTTCACCAGCGTGAAAGTTAACAGTGGGGAGAAGAAGGAAAATGAATTTCCTGTCCATCAGTAATCACGTGACTCAGACTTCCCTGGTGGTCCAGTGGTAAGGAAACCACCTGCCAATGCAGAGGACACATGTTTGAATTCTGCTTCAGGAAGATCCCACATGTCTTGGAGCAACAAAGTCTATAAGCCACAACTACTGAGTCTGTGCTCTAGAGTCTGGGAACCACAACTATTGAAGTCCACGTGCCCTAGAGCCTGTGCTGTCCAACAAGAGAAGCCACTGCAATGCGAACCTTGTGCATGGCAGCTAGAAATTAGCCCCCATTCACTGCAAATAGAGAAAAGCTGTGCATCAACAAAGACTCAGCCCAACTAAAAATAAAAAAAATAATCTTTAAAAAATAATCACATGACTTTAGCACAGCTTCTTTTGCTCTTTTCTGTGCAAATGATTAAAAAAGATGCATTGTTACTGCTAAAGTCTCTACTGTACCACAATACATTCAGTGTTCTAAATACTTCTCCATTAGATATTACTTATTAACAAAGTTAAAAAATACACACACACACATATATATATATAGTTTAGGGCATTAAGGCTCTTTATGCTTTTTCATGCATCATTGTAAAGCTTTTTCACAACAAATTATATAGTCACTCAAAGTATTCATCTTTCCTAAATGCACCTTTTGCAGCTATAGTCTGTCTGCATCTAGGTGATTTTAGTTTCTCTAATAGTTGAGAAAATTCTTTACTGGGCAGTTAATTAAATTTATGTTCTGAGTGACCAATTTGTGTATTCCATTATCTGCAATAATATCCCCATTGTACATAATGTATATTTGATTTAACAGCTCTAATCTCACCAAAATGCTGTTTCTCAGTCAATTGTTTTCATGGTCTCACTTTCCCAAAGGGAATGTGTCTGCAACTTTGCAGCAAATAATTATCTAAGAGTATCATACTAGATATAAAATTTCCTCAGCTTTGACTGGTAGCATCTTCACATTATCAATATCTTTGTATTTTACTTAAAATCCTTGGTTTAGAGTGTGAACAAGTGAATTTGCCAGTTCCCAAGTCCCTATATCAAGCCAGGAATATTGACCCTTTAATGATAGTATTATTCATGTGTGTGTGCGTGCATGCTAGGTGGCATCAGTCATGTCCAACTCTTTGTGACCCCATGAACTGTAACTCACCAGGTTCCTCTGTACATGGGGTTCTCCAGGCAAGAATACTGGAGTGGGTTGCCATGCCCTTCTCCAGGGGATCTTCCCGACTCAGGGATAGAAACTGTTTCTCTCATGTATCCTGCATTGATACGTGGGTTCTTTACCACTATCTCCATCTGGGCATAATTTGTCTTATAAACAGTTTCAAGAGCATTGTTACCTCCAGCTACAAAAGATTTTTGAAAAGAAATCATTTCCTTTCAGTACTTATAATTAATTTTATGCTGAAATATACCCAGTACTTCCAATAGTTAACAAAATGATTTGATTCAGATTCTACAGGTGCACTAGAAAACGTTTTTTATATTGAAAATCTGCAGTCCATGCTTTTGCCAAGACCAGACACTGACTAATTCCCATGTGTTAAATTTGACAGCAATCTTATTTACTTTATTTTATACCTTTATACAAATCAGACGAAGCCCACAAAGTTTTCTCTCTTAGTTGAATGAGTTTATACATAATGATTGCTTTCTAGCTCACATATAAAATTACTCCTGTAAGTCTCACCTATTTACCCTTTTTAGCCAACTCATTGGAAAAAACCCGGATGCTGAGAAAGATGGCAGGAAAAATGGGCAACAAAGGAAGAGATGGTTAGATAGCATCAGTGACTCAGAGGACATGAGTTTGAGCTAACTCCAGGAGATGGTGAAGGGCAGAGAAGCCTGGCATGCTGCAGTCCATGGAGGTCAGAAAGAATAGGACACGATTAAGTGACTGAACAACAATAATTCACACAGTAGAATTGGCAAATAAGAAAGGATCACCAGACTAAAAATAATTCAAGGGGTAATTCACCTTAAAATAGTTTCTGGGATTCAGGTTCCTTTGATCCAAATTAGAAATGGTATGCAAATATCTATCTGGGCTTTGTACACTTTATACATAACTTTGAGGATGCTATTTTGAATTTAGGCTTCAAAATTCTGAAGTACATAATATGTGGTGAGTTAAGTGTCTATTCTCCACTCTTCACATTTTCTTAAGTCAAAACTATGTGAAGTTTTCTAGCAGCTTCTCACTGTCACTCTATGTCATTTTTCTCTTTTCTCTATAAGCTGGCCCCATGTCCACTCAGCATAAGCAGTTCATTGCACAGGGTTTTTTGAAAATTAGTACATCCATGTGACTGTGTCCAGACAACAGGGTCTCACGTGGTTTCCTCCTGGAATCTTCCATTGGATGTACTGGCTCAAGTCCTTGGCCCTCTTCCTTGTTCTGCTATGTAGAATCTGAAATCTGTACCAAAGGTCCATGAGGATGAAGTCTATGTCTTAGAAAGGACCTAACATTAAGATAGAAGAACCTGTAATTGTGGATTTCATGGAACAAAGCCAATGAACCCACTTCAGGCAGAATGCCTATCTCCACACATACCAATTCCATATTATAAAATCATTTTTTATTTCAGTGTTTATCTAATGTATAGCATAATCTTATCTTAACTGGTACAGAAACTGTAAAATTAAGAATTATCAAACATACTTTTGTTATCAATATAACTAAATTTGTGATTAGTATGTATTAGCTAGAGTATCTAACATATTGACTTTTTATTAACTATCTTTAAACCAAGTCTCTAGGGCCTTGGGGCTTCCCAGGTGGTGCAGTGATAAAGAATCCTGACAACACAATCCTGATAAAGCATGACAATGCAGGAGATGCAAGAGGCTCAGATTCAATCCCTAGGTCAGGAAGATCCCCTGGAATAGGAAATGGCAACACACTTCAGTGTTCTTGCCTGGGAAATCCCATGAACAGAGGAGCCTGGTGGGTTGAAGTACATGGGGTCACAAAGAGTTAGACAGAACTGAGCATGTACACACTCTATTGCCTTAATTCAGTTCAGTTCAGTTCAGTTCAGTCGCTCGGTCGTGTCCAACTCTCCGCAACCCCATGAATCACAGCATGCCAGACCTCCCTGTCCATCACCAACTCCCGGAGTTAATACAAACTCATGTCTACAGAGTCGGTGATGCCATCCAGCCATCTCATTCTCTCGTCCCCTTCTCCTCCCGCCCCCAACCCTTCCCAGCATCAGAGTCTTTTCCAGTGAGTCAACTCGTCGCATGAGGTGGCCAAAGTATTGCAGTTTCAGCTTTAGCATCAGTCCCTCCAATGAACATCCAGGATTGATCTCCTTTAGAATGGACTGGTTGGATCTCCTTGCAGTACAAGGGACTCTCAAGAGTCTTCTCCAGCACCACAGTTCAAAAGCATCAATTTTTTGGTGATCAGCTTTCTTCACAGTCCAACTGTCTCGTCCATACATGACCATGGGAAAAAAACATAGCCTTGACTAGTCAGACCTTGGTTGGCAAACTAATGTCTCTGCTTTTTAATATACTATCTAGGTTGGTCATAACTTTCCTTTCAAGGAGCAAGCGTCTTTTAATTTCATGGCTGCAATCAGCATCTGCAGTGATTTTGGAGCCCAAAAAAAATAAAGTCTGACACTGTTTCCACTGTTTCCCTATCTATTCCCATGAAGTGATGGGACCAGATGCCATGATCTTTGTTTTCTGAATGTTGAGCTTCAAGCCAACATTTTCACTCTCCTCTTTCACATTCATCAAGAGGCTTTTGAGTTCCTCTTCACTTTCTGTCATAAGGGTAGTGTCATCTGCATACCTCAGGTTATTGATATTTCTCCCAGCTATCTTGATTCCAGCTTGTGCTTCTTCCAGCCCAGCGTTCCTCATGATGTACTCTGCATACAAGTTAAATAGGCAAGGTGACAATATACAGCCTTGACGTACTCCTTTTCCTATTTGGAACCAGTCTGTTGTTCCATGTCCAGTTCTAACGTTAGCTTCCTGACCTGCATACAGGTTTCTCAAGAGGCAGGTCAGGTGGTCTGGTATTCCCATCTCTTTCAGAGTTTTCCACAGTTTATTGTGATCCACACAGTCAAAGGCTTTGGCATAGTCAATGAAGCAGAAATAGATGGTTTTTTGGAACTCTCTTGCTTTCTCCATGATCCAGCGGATGTTGGCAATTTGATCTCTGGTGCCTCTGCCTTTTCTAAAACCTGCTTGAACATCTGGGAGTTCACGGTTCACATATTGCTGAAGCCTGGCTTGGAGAATTTTGAGCATGACTTTACTAGCGTGTGAGATGAGTGCAATTGTGCGGTAGTTTGAGCATTCTTTGGCATTGCCTTTCTTTGGGATTGCAACGAAGACTGACCTTTTCCAGTCCTGTGGCCACTGCTGAGTTTTCCAAATTTGCTGGCATATTGAGTGCAGCACTTTCACAGCATCATCTTTCAAGATTTGAAATAGCTCAACTGGAATTCCATCTCCTCCACTAGCTTTGTTCATAGTGATGCTTTCTAAGGCCCCTTGACTTCACATTCCAAGATGTCTGGCTCTAGGTCAGTGAACACGTTATCATGACTATCTTGGTCGTGAAGATCTTTTTTGTACAGTTCTTCTGTGTATTCCTGCCACCTCTTCTTAATATCTTCTGCTTCTGTTAGGTCCATACCATTTCTGTCCTTTATCGAGCCCATCTTTGCATGAAATGTTCCCTTGGAATCTCTAATTTTCTTGAAGAGCTCTCTTGTTTTTCCTATTCTGTGGTTTTCCTCTATTTCTTTGCACTGATCACTGAGGAAGGCTTTCTTATCTCTCCTTGCTATTCTTTGGAACTCTGCATTCAGATGCTTATATCTTTCCTTTTCTCCTTTTCTTTTCGCTTCTCTTCTTTTCACAGCTATTTGTAAGGCCTCCTCAGACAGCCATTTTGCTTTTTTGCATTTTTTTTCTATGGGGATGGTCTTGGTCCCTGTTTCCTGTACAATGTCACAAACCTCCGTCCAGAGTTCATCGGGCACTCTATCAGATCTAGTCCCTTAAATCTATTTCTCACTTTTATTGTATAATCATAAGGGATTTGATTTAGGTCATATCTGAATGGTCTAGTGGTTTTCCCTACTTTCTTCAATTTAAGTCTGAATTTGGCAATAAGGAGTTCATGATCTGAGCCACAGTCAGCTCCTGGTCTTGTTTTTGCTAACTGTATACAGCTTCTCCATCTTTGGTGGAGCAGATGAGAGAGACACCAGCCCCGGCACAACCAACCACGCAAAGAGGTGCGGCCAGGAGGAGCTACCCCACGTCCAATCGTCCGTGGATGCACGGGCGCAGGAGGGCTGAGAGGAGCTACTCCACGTTCAAGGTCAGTAGGGGCGGCCTTGAGGAGATACCCCTCATCTAAGGTAAGGTGCAGCGGCTGTGCTTTCTTGGAGCAGCTGTGAAGAGATATCCCACACCCAAGGTAAGAGAAACCCAAATAAGATGGTAGGTATTGCAAGGGGGCATCAGAGGGCAGACACACTGAAATCATAATCACAGGAAACTAGTTGATCTGATCACTTGGACCACAGCCTAATGTGGTCCACTGGAGAAGGGAATGGCAAACCACTTCAGTATACTTGCCTTGAGAACCCCATGAACAGTATCAAAGGGCAAAATGATAGGCTACTGAATGAGGAATTCCCCAGGTCGGTAGGTGCTCAGTATGCTAATGGAGATCAGTGGAGAAATAACTCTAGAAGGAATGAAGGGATGGAGCAAAAGCAAAACCAATACCCAGTTGTGGATGTGACCAATGATAGAAAAAAGGTCCGGTGCTGTAAAGAGCAATATTGCATAGGAACCTGGAATGTTAGGTCCATGAATCAAGGCAAATTGGAAGTGGTCAAACAGGAGATGACAAGAGTGAACATAGACATTCTAGGAATCAGTGAATTAAAATGGACTGGAATGGGTGAGTTTAACTCAGATGACCATTATATCTACTACTGTGGGCAGGAATCCCTTAGAAGAAATGGAGTAGCCATCATGGTCAACAAAAGAGTCCGAAATGCAGTACTTGGATGCAATCTCAAAAACGACAGAATGATTTCTGTTCGTTTCCAAGGCAAACCATTCAATATTACAGTAATCCAGGCCTATGCCCCAACCAGTAATGCTGAAGAAGCCGAAGTTGAATGGTTCTATGAAGACCTACAAGACCTTTAAGAACTAACACCCAAAAAAGGTGTCCTGTTCATTATAGGGGACTGGAATGCAAAAGTAGGCAGTCAAGAAACACCTGGAGTAACAGGCAAATTTGGCCTTGGAGCACGGAATGAAGCAGGGAGAAGGCTAATAGAGTTTTGTCAAGAGAACGCACTGGTCATAGCAAGCACCCTCTTCCAACAACACAAGAGAAGACTCTACACATGGACATCACCAGATGGTCAACACCGAAATCAGTGCCTTAATTAAAACACAGCAAATATCCAGACTGTTAGCTGTATATGAAAGCAGTGTGAATTCTTTATATTGAAAGGAAGAAGACAGTTCTCCCTTTAGCTAATTTAAACTAGATTCAATTTAGGTTTTCTAAAATATATTTTTAGAGTAGATACACAGAAGGCTGTCTGACACAGCTGAGGTTTAATGCACTATGAGCAAGTATTGCTTTTAGGAGTTTTACTCAATACATTTAATCCATGTAAGACATTTTGAATTTCAAAGTACCTTTTACCTCTGACAAGCTCCCTTGAAGATTCTCAGTGAGCTCTTTAATATCCCCTCAAGGGGATGAAGGAATTTCTGGGCTCCCCTCATTCATGGGAACTGGATCAATTCAGAAGAAAGTGACATTGTTAGTCATTCAGTTCAGTCACTCAGTCCTGAATGACTCTTTGCGACTGCATGAACCACAGCATGCCAGGCCTCCCTGTCCATCACCAACTCCCGGGGTTTACCCAAATTCATGTCCATTGAGTTGGTAATGCCATCCAATCATCTGATCCTCTGTCAGCTCCTTTTCCTCCTGCCCTTAATCCTTCCCAGCATCAGGGTCTTTTCAAATGAGTCAGTACTTCACATCACGTGGCCAAAGTATTGGAGTTTCAGCTTCAGCATCAGTCCTTCCAAAGAACACCCAGGACTGATCTCCTTTAGGATGGACTGGTTAGATCTCCTTGCAGTCCAAGGGACTCTCAAGAGTCTTCTCCAACACCACAGTTCAAAAGCATCAATTCTTCAGTGCTCAGCTTTCTTTATGGTCTAACTCTCACATCCATACATGACCACTGGAAAAACCATAGCCTTGACTAGACTGACTTTATTGGTAAAGCGATTTCTCTGCTCTTTAATATGCTGTCTGTGTTGTTCATAACTTTCCTTCCAAGGAGTAAATGTCTTTTAATTTCATGGCTGCAATCACCATCTTCAGTGATTTTGGAGCCCCTCAAAATAAAATCAGCTACTGTTTCCCCGTCTATTTGCCATGAAGTGATGGAACCAGATGCCATGATCTTAGTTTTCTGAATGTTGAGCTTTAAGCCAACTTTTTCACTCTCCTCTTTCACTTTCATCAAGAGGCTCTTTAGTTATTTTTCACTTTCTGCCATAAGGGTGGTGTCATCTGCATATCTGAGGTTATTGATATTTCTCCTGGCAATCTTGATTCCAGCTTGTGCTTCATCCAGCCCAGTTGTGTCCAACTTTTTATGACCCCATGGACTTCAGTCTATAGGCTTCTCTCTCCGTGGGATTCTCCAGGCAAGAATACAGTAATGGGTTGCCATTCTCTTCTCCAGGGTATCTTCTCAAACCAGGGATGAAACCTGGGTCTTCTGCATTGTAGGTGAATTCCTTACCATCTGAGTCACCAGGGAAGCCAAAGAGACATGTAATACCCACAGACACAGAGATTGTAAGTAAGAAGATGGAATAATATATATTATACAAATTCGAACCCAAGGAAACGCTATAGGAAGGAGAACATAAACTGGCTTGGGGTGCCAGGACCAGAGGAACATCAGAGCAGCTACGTATCAAATATTCCCTAGTTCTACAAAAGAAAGTGAGCTGGGCCTGGCATGTCCCCACCCCCAACCTCATAGCAGAATACAGTCCAAATCTGCTTATTTATCCTCTAGACCAAGTGGGAAACCTCCCAAAAGCACAAGGTGAATTTTGAACCATTGTCAAGAGGGCAGATGGAGAGTTCCTCCAACAGAGGAACAAACAACAGAGGAAGCACATAGAAAGAAATAATAAAATGACAGACTTAAGTGCTATTCTAGCAATAATTGCCTTAAATGTAAACATCTAAATAAACTAATCAAAGAGGGAGGCTTGCAGAGTAGACTAAAAATAGTATGACCCAAAGATATGTTGTTTGTAAGAAATTCAGTTAATACCTGATGATGTAGGTACATTAAATTAAAAGTTTGGAAAAAATAATTCCATGAAAAGATTAACTGGAAAATAGAAGTAGCTAAATAATATCTGTTGAAGCAGATTTTAGACCAAAGATTTCTACTGATGAGTTGGAAAATTACAGATGATGAAAAGATCAATTACCAGAAAGAGAAAACAATCTTAACTGTCAGTCGGTCAGTCAGTTCAGTCACTCAGTCCTGTCCGACTCTTTGCAACCCCATGAATTACAGCACACCAGGCCTCCCTGTCCATCACCAAATCCCGGAGTTCACTCATGTCCATCGAGTCGGTGATGCCATCCAGCCATCTCATTCTCTGTCATCCCCTTCTCCTCCTGCCCCCAATTCCTCCCAGCATCAGAGTCTTTTCCAGTGAGTCAACTCTCCACATGAGGTGGCCAAAGTATTGGAGTTTCACCTTTAGCATCAGTCCTTCCAATGAACACTGGACCCAGTGAAAAACAGAGCTTTAGAATACATACAGAAAGAAGGGACAGAGCTGAAAGGAGAAACAGACAAATCCATAATCAAAACTGTGAACTATAACATCTTCCTTTCAGCAACTGACAGTGTTGCTAAATAAAAAATAGCAAAACACAGAAGAGGTAAACAACACAATCAACCAACAACACCTAATTGACACATACAGGGCACTGTACTCCCCAAATACAGCATTTTCTCAAGTTCCACCTGGATGTTCACCAAGGAAGACCATATCCTGGGCTATAATACACCTGTCAGCACATTTATAAGAATGAAAATCATACAGAGTACGTTCTCTGTGTACAGTGTAATCAAACAAGAGATCAATAAAAGAAAGACAATAGGAAATTCACTAAACATTTGAGCAGATAAAGTAAATAAGTCATGGATCTAAGAGAAAGTCTTAACAAAGTATAGATCTAAATGAAAATAAAAATAAACTGTATCAAAATATATGGGATACAGCTAAAGCAGTACTGAGAGGGAAACGGTAGCACTAAGTGCACACAGTAGAACAAGGGAAGACCTTAAATCTAGTTCCTATCTCAAGAACCTGGGAGGAGGGATGACAGTTCAAGTGGGAAGGAACATACATATACCTATGGCTGATTCATGTTCATGAATGGCAGAAACATTGCAAAGCAATTATCATCTAGTTAAAACTAAATGCATTTTTTAAAGAAAGAGTAAAACGAACCCAAAGAAAGAAGGTGGAAAGGGGCAGTAACAATCAGAGGAGGAAAAAAATGAAGTTGAAGCTTGAAACTCAGCAGAGAAAAATCAGTGGAATAGAAATCTTGATCTTTGGAAAAATCGATAAAATGAATAAACATCTACCAGAACTGACAAAAAAATGTTAAATAAAAGATAAAAATAATCAGTATCAAGACTGAAATAGGATATATTCTTTATAGATCTTGTATCCATTAAGGAAAAATACAATGAACATCTTTATGTTCAAAAATTCATACATCTTTTGGAAACTACAAACAACCAAAACTCAGTCAAGATTAAAATGATACCCTGCATAGTCTTATATTCTTTACAGAAATTGAAATGCAATTACAATTTTCAGGCTCAGGTAGTTTCACTGAAGAATTCTATGAAACATTTAAAGAATTAATGCCAATTTTACATAATCTCTTCAAAAAGATCAATGCATACTTCATACTTCAGTTAATAGGACATTTGCAAATTTATACCAAATCCAGACGATGATTACAGAAAAAAAAGGAATACTAGGGTAGGGAGTATCTCTCATGAACTTAGACACAAAAATCTTGAACAAAATATTTACAGGTCAAACTCAAAATTCATGAAAATAATTATATACCATGATTGAGTGCAATGTACTCTAGATCCTCAAGGGTGGTCAGTACCCTAAATCAGTAACTGACATCAATTATATAAATACCTACTATATCAACTACTTAAGCTAATGAAGAAAACATTTGATCATATCACTTTATGCATAAGAACCATTTGACACAATGTAACATTGGAGACTTCACTTTCACACATTGGTGAAGGAAATGGCAACCCACTCCAGTGTTCTTGCCTGGAAAATCCCAGGGATGGGGGAGCCTGGTGGGCTTCCATCTATGGGGTCACACAGAGTTGGACACGACTGAAGTGACTTAGCAGCAGCAGCAACATTGGAGAAGACTCTTGAGAGTCCCTTGGACTGCAAGGAGATCCAACAAGTCCATCCTAAAGAAAATAAGCCCTGAATATTCATTGGAAGGACTGATGCTGAAGCTGAAACTCCAATACTTTGGCCACCTGATGTGAAGAGTTGACTCATTTGAAAAGACCCCGATGCTGGGAAAGATTGAGGGCAGGAGGAGAAGGAGGAGACAGAGAATGAGATGGTTGGATGGCATTACCAACTCAATGGACATGATTTTGAGAAAACTCTGGGAGATGGGGAAGGACAGGGAAGATTGGAGGGCTGCAGTCCTTGGGGTCGCAAAGAGTCAGACATGACTTAGCGACTCAGCAACAACAGCAACAACAACAACATTGTCATGATAAAAAATAATAAATCTCAGCTAGTTAGAAATACCTCAGTGTGATAGAGAGCACCAATAAAAAATTCTATAGCTAATGTCATCTTAAAGGTGGGAAACTGAATAATGACCCTTAATATTTGTACTAAGCAAGGATGTCCACCCTCATACATTTATTTAACAGAGTACTAGGAGTTCTACTCAGTATCATAGGCATGAAAAAGAAAAAAATGTACAGCTTGCAAAGAAATAAAACTGTCTGCAATTACAAATTAAATAACTGTGCATATGAAATATCCAAAAGAATCAACAAAAAATTCTTGGAATTAAGAAACAAGGTTGCCCAAGTGTTACAGGATGCCAGATCAGCACAAATAAATCAGTTACATTTCTATGTACTAAAAATGAACCCAAATAAACAATTAAAAACATAATACCCAAGTATTTCACAGCCAATAAAATACTTAGATGTACACTTAAAAGAACATAAATAGGATCTGTATCTTGAAATTTCTAAAATATTGATGAAACAAATGAAAGATGACCTATATAGGTAAAGAGAAATACTGTGTTCATAGATTGAAGAATTAACACAGTAAAATAACTATTTCATTCAAATTAATCTATAAATTTAATTTAATGTAATTATTTAAATACATAGCATCCTTTTTTGACATAGACAAGCTTATTCTAAAGTGTTCATGGAACAGTAGCAGTTTTGCAATAGCTAAAATATTTTGAAAAAGGGAGATAAATTGGGAGTATAACTATCTCTTATTAGTTCAGTTCAGTTCAGTTCAGTTCAGTCGCTCAGTCGTGTCCGACTCTCTGCGACCCCATGAATCACAATACGCCAGGCCTTCCTGTCCATCACCAACTCCCGGAGTTCACTCAAACTCATGTCCATCGAGTCGGTGATGCCATCCAGCCATCTCATTCTCGGTTGTCCCCTTCTCCTCCCGCCCCCAAACTTTCCTAGCATCAGAGACTTTTCCAGTGAGTCAACTCGTCGCATACGGTGGCCAAAGTATTGCAGTTTCAGCTTTAGCATCAGTCCTTCCAATGAACACCCTGGATTGATCTCCTTTAGAATGGACTGGTTGGATCTCCTTGCAGTACAAGCGACTCTCAAGAGTCTTCTCCAGCACCAGTTCAAAAGCATCAATTCTTCGGCGATCAGCTTTCTTCACAGTCCAACTTTCACATCCATACATGACCACGGGAAAAACCATAGCCTTGACTAGACGGACCTTGGTTGGCAAAGTAATGTCTCTGCTTTTTAATATACTATCAAGGTTGGTCATAACTTTCCTTCCAAGGAGTAAGCGTCTTTTAATTTCATGGCTGCAATCAGCATCTGCAGTGATTTCGGAGCCCAAAAAAATAAAGTGTGACACTGTTTCCACTGTTTTTCCATTTCCCATGAAGTGATGGGACTAGATAAAACCTTGAAAGATGATGCTGTGAAAGTGCTGCACTCAACATGCCAGCAAATTTGGAAAACTCAGCAGTGGCCACAGGACTGGAAAAGGTCAGTCTTCATTCCAATCCCAAAGAAAGGCAATGGCAAAGAATGCTCAAACTACCTCACAATTGCACTCATCTCACACGCTAGTAAAGTCATCCTCAAAATTCTCCAAGCCAGGCTTCAGCAATATGTGAACCGTGAACTCTCAGATGTTTAAGCAGGTTTTAGAAAAGGCAGAAGCACCAGAGATCAAATTGCCAACATCCGTTGGATCATGGAGAAAGCAAGAGAGTTCCAGAAAAAACATCAATTTCTGCTTCATTGACTATGCCAAAGCTTTTGACTGTGTGGATCACAATAAACTGTGGAAAATTCTGAAAGAGATGGGAATCCCAGACCACCTGACCTGCCTCTTGAGAGACCTGTATGCAGGTCAGGAAACCACAGTCAGAACTGTATATGGAACAACAGACTGGTTCCAAATAGGAAAAGGAGTACGTCAAGGTTGTATATTGTCACCTTGCTTATTTAACTTATACGCAGAGTACATCATGAGGAATGCTGGGCTGGAAGAAGCACAAGCTGGAATCAAGATTGCTGGGAGAAATGTCAATAACCTCAGATATGCAGATGACACTACCTTTATGGCAGAAAGTGAAGAGGAACTCAAAAGCCTCTTGATGAAAGTGAAAGAAGAGAGTGAAAATGTTGGCTTGAAGCTCAACATTCAGAAAACAAAGATCTGTTATTAGTAAGGCTTAGTATATAAGCTATAGTAATGATGATAGTATGTTATTGAAAGAGAAAAAGACACAGAAATAATGGGCAGAGTAGATTCCAGAAAGAGACTCAAGCAGTATGCCCAGATTGTTTGTGATGAAAGGGTAAAAGGCTACACAATGGAGCAAATGTGGCCATTGCAACAGCTGGTACTGAAGCCTTTGAGCATACATAGGCAGTAAACAAACAGGCAAGGAAACAAATACATAGGTAGTAATAGATAGATGGACTTCCCTGGTGGCTCAGTGATAAAGAATCTGCTTCAATGCAGGAGATATGGTTTTAATCCCTGGGTTGGGAAGATTACTTGCAGAAGGGAACGACAACCCACTCTACTATTCTTATCAGGGAAATCCAATGGACAGAGGAGCCTGGTGGGTTACAGTTCATGGATTTGCAAAAGAGTCAAACACAACTTAGCGACTAAAGAACAACAACAACAAGAAAGACAGATAAACATCAACTGGACATGGAACAACAGACTGGTTCCAAATAGGAAAAGGTGTACGTCAAGGTTGTATATTGTCACCTTGCTTATTTAACTTCTATGCAGAGTACATCATGAGGAAGGCTGGGCTGGAAGAAGCACAAGCTGGAATCAAGATTGCTGGGAGAAATATCAATAACCTCAGATATGCAGATGACACTACCCTTATGGCAGAAAGTGAAGAGGAACTCAAAAGCCTCTTGATGAAAGTGAAAGAGGAGAGTGAAAAGGTTGGCTTGAAGCTCAACAATCAGAAAACAAAGATCATGGCATCTGGTCCCATCACTTCATGGGAAATAGATGGAAAAACAGTGGAAACAGTGTCAGACTATTTTTGGGGGCTCGAAAATCACTGCAGATGCTGATTGCAGCCATGAAATTAAAAGACGCTTGCTCCTTGGAAGGAAAGTTATGACCAACCTTGATAGTATATTAAAAAGCAGAGACATTACTTTGCCAACCAAGGTCTGTCTAGTCAAGGCAATGGTTTTTCCCGTGGTCATGTATGGATGTGAGTTGGATTGTGAAGAAAGCTGATCACCGAAGAATCGATGCTTTTGAACTGTGGTGCTGGAGAAGACTTGAGAGTCGCTTGTACTGCAAGGAGATCCAACCAGTCCATTCTAAAGGAGATCAATCCTGAATGTTCATTGGAGGGACTGATGCTAAAGCTGAAACTGCAATACTTTGGCCACCTCATGCGACGAGTTGACTCACTCGAAAAGACTCTGATGCTGGGAAAGGTTGGGGGCGGGAGGAGAAGGGGACGACCGAGAATGAGATGGCTGGATGGCATCACCGACTCTGTAGACATGAGTTTGCATTAACTCCGGGAGTTGGTGATGGACAGGGAGGCCTGGCGTGCTGTGGTTCATGGGGTCGCGTAGAGTCGGACACGACTGAGCGACTGAACTCAACTGAACTGAAATTTCTCTGTGGACATGAGTTTGAGTGTACCCCGGGTGTTGGTGATGGACAGGGAGGCCTGGCGTGCTGTGATTCATGGGGTCGCGGAGAGTCGGACACGACTGAGCGACTGAACTGAACTGAAACTTCATATTGTATATGTCTGAATTCAAAATGGATCATACAGATGGCCAACAAGCATATGAAAAGGTGCTTATTGTTGCTAATTATTAGAGAAAGACAAATCATAACTACAATAAGGTATCATCTCACACCAGGCAGAACGACCATCATCCAAAAATCTACAAATAACAAATGCTAGAGAGGGTGCCGAGAAAAGGGAATCTCCTACACTGTTGGTAGGAATGTAAACCGGTGCAGTCACTAAGGAAAACAGTATGTAGGTTCCTCAAAAATCTAAAAATAAACTTACCATATGATCCAGTAAACCCACTTCTTTGTATCTATCCAGAAAAGGCAAAAAATTGAAAAATATATGCACACTGATGTTCATAGCAGCACTATTTACAATAGCCAAGACATGGAAACAACCCAAATGCCCGTCAACAGAAGACTGACTTAAGAATATGTGATAGTGATAGATATAAACAATAGTCCACTGTTTATATATATTTATTATTATTATTCATCCATAAAAAGAATGAAATAATGCAAACTGCAGTAACATGGTTGGAATATAATTCTGAATGAAGTTAAATGGAAAAAAACAAGTATCATATACTATCAGTTATATGGGGAATCTAAAAAATAATACAAATTAACTTATTTAAAACAAAAACACAAATAGAAAACAAACTGTGCTTACCAAAGGGGAGCAGGGTAAGAGAGGAAGGGACAAATTAGGAGTATGGGATTAACAGACATAAACTAGTATACACAAAATAGATAAGCAGCAAGAATTTACTGTACAGAGAATTACATTCAATATGTTGTAAAGACATAATGAAACATAATCAGGACAAAATAATAAATGAATCACTGTGTTATACACTTGGAACTAACAAATTTTCAATCAACTATAAATCAATGAAAAATGTAAATCATGGATTTAAATGGATGAGTATAAAACTTTCAGGAAAAATTTCAGCAGAAAATCTTTGAGATCTATGTCAAGGTAAAGAGTTTTTAGACTTGACAGCCAAATAGTGATGTAAAATTGGAAAGTTGATGAATTGAACATCATAAAAACAGAAACCTTTTTCTGTACAGAAGACTATTAAGGGGACAAAAATGACAAAGTACAGACTAAGAGAAAAATGTTAGAAAAACATATATGTGACACAAGACTAGTGTCTAGACCAGACAAAGGGATCCTGTCTTTAGGAATTCTTTCATCTTAACTATAGGGGTGGTTACCTGAACCTGCACAGGTAATATAATTGTACTGAAGTTAGTATACACACACACACACACACACACACACACACGTCAACACATGTAAAATTTGGGAACTCTGAAAAGACTGGATCAGTAGATACCATCCAGGTCAATGTCAAGGTCCTCCTTGTGACATTACACTGCCGCTGCTGCTGCTAAATCCCTTCAGTCGTGTCCAACTTTGTGCGACCCCATAGACAGCAGCCCGCCAGGCTCCCCCATCCCTGGGATTCTCCAGGCAAGAACACTGGAGTGGGTTGCCATTTCCTTCTCCAATGCATGAAAGTGAAAAGTGAAAATGAAGTCGCTCAGTCATGTCCGACTCTTAGCAACCCCATGGACTGCAGCCTACCAGACTCCTCCATCCATGGGATTTTCCAGGCAAAAGTACTGGAGTGGGGTGCCTTTGCCTTCTCCAGACATTACACTGCTGCTGCTGCTGCTACTAAGTCACTTCAGTCATGTCTGACTCTGTGCGACGCCATAGACGGCCTCCTACCAGGTTCCCCTGTCCCTGGGATTCTCCAGGCAAGAACACTTGAGTGGGTTGCCATTTCCTTCTTCAATGCATGAAAGTGAAAAGTGAAAGTGAAATCGCTCAGTCGTGTCCGACTCTTAGCGACCCCATGGACTGCAGCCTACCAGGCTCCTCCACCCATGGGATTTTCCAGGCAAGAGTACTGGAGTGGGGTACCATTGCCTTCTCTGGGACATTACACTGCACTTTTGTAAAATATTACTGAGGGGAAACTAGGCAAAGTGTATATGTGTGTGTGTTGGTCACTCAGTTGTGTCTGATTCTTTGCAATCCCGCAAATAGTAGCCCACCAGGCTTCTCTGTCCATGGGACTCTCCAGGCAAGAACACTGGAGTGGATCACCATTCCCTTCTCCAGAAGTGTATATGGGACATCTCTTATAACTACATGTGAACCTGTAATGATATCCATACAAATTTCAATCAGAAAGCAGGAGGGTTGTTGAGTGTTGATTACCCTACCTCTCCATTTCTCCTTCTGCTACTGCTACTGCTACTGCTGCTAAGTCACCTCAGTCGTGTCCGACTCTGTGTGACCCCATAGACGGAAGCCCACCAGGCTCCCCCGTCCCTGGGACTCTCCAGGCAAGAACACTGGAGTGGGTTGCCATTTCCTTCTCCAATTTCTCCTTCTATTCACCTTATATCTGCTAACTGCAGCTTACAAAGATTTCACCATGGCAGCAGCAAGATATTTTTTTTAAACAAAAGAAACTGAAAAAGATCAGATTTGTGGTTATCAGATATAGTGTGAGAATGAATACTGGAGGAAGGTTGATCAAAAAGTACAAACTAGAATGAAGTGATTAGACAGCATCACTGACTCAATGGAAATAAATGTGAGCAAACCCCAGATAAGGACAGAGGAGCCTGGTGTGCTACAGTCCCTGGGGTCACAAACAGTCAGACACAACTTAGCACCTGAACAGAAACAACACCTAGGGATGTAATGTACAGCATGATATTATGGTTAGCACTGCTGTATGACATACATGAAAGTTGTTAAGAGAATAGATCCAAAGAGTTCTCATCACAAAGTAAAAGCTTTCTAAAAAAATTTTCTATCACATCTATATGAGATAATGGATACTAACTGAACTTATTGCAGTAATCACTTCACGATAAATGTATATAATATATACATTAAACTTATCCAGTGATATATAGATCAACTATATCTCAATAAAACTGGAAAATATTAATAGCATAATTAAAATAAATATATTAAATATGGGAAGGTAAAAAAATGAAATAAATGGTAAACAATATGACTATCTTAAGAAAAAGTTCAACTTCAGAAGGAAAATACACCAAGAATAAATGGATGGAATTCAGACTAAAATCAAACATAACAAAAAACAACTACAGCCAAACAAAGCAAGTAAAACCAAAGTACATACACACACATATGTGTGTGTGTGTTCAGACAACAGCTGAACATAATCTCACATTGTACGCACTCCTGTGGCTAGTTGCTTGAATGTACTTAATTTTTTTGCAAGTATCTGTGCATATCTTCCAGTATCAAAAGAAATAAGTGATAAGGATAGTACGAATTCATTTAATAGTTTTCATTCTTTCAGATTATCATAACTTCATGAAAATCAATTTTCATTGATTTCATTGATTCATGGAAGAAAAGCTATGACCAACCTAGACAGCATATTAAAAAGCAGAGACATTACTTTGCAGAAAAATATCCATCAAGTCAAAGTTATGTTTTATCCAGTAGTCATGTATGGATGTGAAAGTTGGACTATAAAGTAAGCTGAGCACCACAGAATTGATGCTTTAGAACTGTAGTGTTGAAGAAGACTCTTGAGAGACACTTGGACTGTAAGGAGATCCAACCAGTCAATCCTAAAGGAAATCAGTCCTGAATATTCACTGGAAGGACTGATGCTGATGCTGAAACTACAATATTTGGGCCATCTGATGTGAAGAACTGACTCATTGGAAAAGACCCTGATGGAGGAAAGATTAAAGGCAGGAGGAGAAGGGGACAACAGAAGATAAGATGGTTGGATGGCGTCACCGACTCAATGGACAGAGTTTTAGCAAGCTTTGGGAGTTGGTGATGGACAGGGAAGCCTGGCATGCTGCAGTCCATGGGGTCGCAGAGTCAGAATGGCTGAGAGACTGAACTGAATTGAACTGATGAAAATCAATTAATCACCATAACATGAGGGCGAAACTTGTATATATCATATAAAAAATTCAGAGAAGTTTTTAAATGTTTGGAAATGGTTAAATAGGATTTATCTTATTAGACGCAAGTTAAAATCACTTAATGTATCAGCGGACAAACATTAGACAATTTAATACACCTCATTGCTTCTTCAAAGCAACCTCACTTCCAGAAGCAAATGGCTCCTCAGAAGATCTGGGCTGAAGGGGAGTGACACTGATGTTTTTGACAAATTTTTAGAGACTCAATCTTTAGAGACTTGCTTGAAATTTGCATTTTATCTTGTCATATTTCCATGGAAACACAATGGCAGTACATATCCTGCTGCTTCATCAGGTACAGTTTTGATTCAGAGAGCTGAACAATTTATCACACGGCTTCTCATACCTCAATTTGAGAAGCAGAGCTTTTTGGAGGTAAATGACTCTTTGTTGAGTAGAGTTTTTCAAGGTTGAACAAGGAATAAATGAGTGTCAGTCACTCAGTTGTGTCTGACTCTTTGTGTCTGATTGTAGCCTGCCAGGCTCATCTGTCCATGGGATTCTCCAGGCAAGAGTACTGGAGTGGGTTTCCATTTCCTGTTCCAGGGGATCTTCCCAACCCAGGGATCAAACCTGGGTCTGCTGCATTGCAGGCAGATTCTTCACTGTCTGAGACACCAGTGAAAACTTTATTAAACATTTATAATAATATGGCCCAAAATATGTAAAGTAGAAAAAATTGATCAAACTACACCAGGAAATAGACCAAAGCCATAATCACAATGGAAGATATTAAAACCCAAAACCTGTGGGACACTGTAAAAGCAGTGCTAAGAGGACGGTTCATAGCAATACAGGCATACCTCAAGAAACAAGAAAAAAGTCAGCTAAATAACCTAACTCTACACCTAAAACAACTAGAAAAGGAAGAAATGAAGAACCCCAGGGTGAGTAGAAGGAAAGAAATCTTAAAAATTAGGGCAGAAATAAATGCAAAAGAAACAAAAGAGACCATAGTAAAAATCAACAAAGCCAAAAGCTGGTTCTTTGAGAGGGTAAATAAAATTGACAAACCACTAGCCAGACTCATCAAGAAACAAAGGGAGAAAAACCAAATCAATAAAATTAGAAATGAAAATAGAGAGATCACAACAGACAACATAGAAATACAAAGGATTGTAAGAGATTACTATCAGCAATTATATGCCAATAAAATGGACAACTTGAAAGAAATGGACAAATTCTTAGAAAAGTAAAACTTTCCAAAACTGAACCAGGAAGAAATAGAAAATCTTAACAGACCCATCTCAAGCATGGAAATTGAAAACGTAATCAGAAGTCTTCCAGCAAACAAAAGCCCAGGTTCAGGTGGCTTCACAGTTGAATTCTACCAAAAATTTAGAGAAGAGCTAACACTTATCCTACTCAAATTCTTCCAGAAAACTGCAGAGGAAAGTAAACTTCCAAACTCATTCTGTGAGGCCACCATCACCTAAATACCAAAACCTGACAAAGATGCCACAAAAAAAGAAAACTACAGACCAATATCACTGAAGAATACAGATACAAAAATCCTTAACAAAATTCTAGCAATCAGAATCCAACAACACATTAAAAAGATCATACATCATGACCAAGTGAGCTTTATCCCAGGGATGCAAGGATCTTCAATATCTGAAAATCAATCAACGAAATACACCACATTAACAAAATGAAAAATAAAAACCATATGATTAGATCAATAGATACAGAGAAAGCCTTTGACAAAATTCAACATCCATTTATGATAAAAACCCTCCAGAAGGCAGGAATAGAAGGAACATATCTCAACATAATAAAAGCTATATATGATAAACCCACAGCAAACATTATCCTCAATGGTGAAAAATTGAAAGCATTTCCCCTAAAGTCAGGAACAAGACAAGGGTGCCCACTCTCACCACTACTATTCAAAATAGTTTTGGAAGTTTTGGCCAGAGCAATCAGAGCAGAAAAAGACATAAAAGGAATCCAAATTGGAAAAGAAGTAAAACTCTCACTGTTTGCAGATGACACGATCCTCTACGCAGAAAACCCTAAAGACTCTACCAGAAAATTACTAGAACTAATCAATGAATATAGTAAAGTTTAAGGATATAAAATCAACACACAGAAATCCCTTGCATTCCTATACACTAATAATGAGAAAATAGAAATTAAGGAAACAATTCCATTCACCGTTGCAACGAAAAGAGTAAAATACTTAGGAATATGCTAGGGTTCAGCTTCGGCAGAGTTCAGGGGTACCCTCAGGATGAGCAGTGTCAATGAGAAAAAAAAGAAAAGTAAAAAAGGCGAGTCGAGTCTTGGTTGAGTGCAGAATCAAGACTACTTTATTTTTTTACGTCAGTGCTTATATACCCTAAAACCAACAATACTAAAAAGGGAGGAGGGATTGTCTTGATAAAATTGTGCCAGGAATTCAGTCATAGATCATCTTTCAGAACAGTCAGTACCTTTATGCATTACTCTTAAACAATGTGTTCTTAGGACATCAAGGTCACAAGCCATAAGAAAATGGCTTTATCTGTGTAGCAGTTAGTCAACTGTAAAAATCTATTAGCAAGCCTTATCTTGGGAGCCTCAGTTCTGGGCAGACTTTGTGACTCCCTAGGTAGCATGGTATCTGTTTTTGGGCTCTACCCCCATACATCTGCAGAGACAATTTTCTACACTAATACTATATGCTTATTCATTTTGTTATCAACCTTTATCTCTATGTTTACCTCTACTGTACTCCCAGGCACACCATGGACAGGGGGCAGGGAGACATATCAGCCAGTACTGGTATGTGACCCTGAGGGCCAAGGGTCTCATGAGCTCCCTCCAAATCTCACTCTAAGGGGCCCTTCTAAACTCGTGAAAGGCTTTGTATCTATTTTGCTTGTGGAGTGTTTAGGCCTATTGTTAGCAGACTTAGTTTTATGCCAGGGGCGCTTTTTGCATTCCTGAGCATTCCAAATTTTAAATTGACAGTTATAACCCCAACAGGTCCAGAAAGGTTAGGATGTTTTCTGTAAAAATATTTTATTCATTCCTAGCCAGTTTATAGGGCCCATACACCTTCAGGGACTGTATTGCTGCCATGCAAAGACTTCTAGGGGGATATTTGAGCAGGAGTCAGAAGAATTCTAAGAATGCACAGAGGACTACCAAGCATCAGAAGAAGAAAAGACAGCAGCCTGGGAGTAGATGATGGGGTGGCCCTGAGAAATCCCCGGAGGTCTGGATGGCCTTGCGTGCCAGCTCCTCAAGTCAAGACCTTGTCATGGGTGGGGTTTCTCATGTTGGCTCCTGACAGGAATATATCTACCTGGTGGCTCAGAGGTTAAAGTGTCTGCCTCCAATGCGGGAGACCCGGGTTCGATCCCTGGGTCGGGAAGATCCCCTGGTGAAGGAAACGGTAACCCACTCCAGTATTCTTGCCTGGAGAATCCCATGGATGGAGAAGCCTGGTAGGCTACAGTCCATGGGGTCGCAAAGAGTTGGACACGACTGAGCGACAGAACGGAATGGAACGGAACGGAAAGAAACAAAAGACCTATATATGGGAAACTATGAAACGATGGTGAAAGTAATCAGAGAGGACACTAATAGAAGGAGAAATATACTGTGTTCGTGGATTGGAAGAAAAAATATTTTGAAAATGAGTATATTACCCAAAGTAATTTATAGGTTCAAGGCAATCCCTATCAAGCTACCAACAGTATTTTTCACAGAGCTAGAACAAATAATCTCACAATTTGTATGGAAACACAAAAAACCTTGAACAGCCAAAGCAATCTTGAGGAGAAAGAAAAATGGAACTGGGGGAATCAACCTGCCTGAATTCAGAATATATTACAAAGCTACAGTCATCAAGACAGTATGGTACTGACATAAAGACAGAAATATGCATCAATGGAACAAAATAGAAAGCCCAGAGATAAATCCATGCAACTATGGATACCTTATCTTTGACAAGGGAGGAAAGAATATTCAATGGAGAAAAGACAATCTCTTCAACAAGTGGTGCTGGAGAAACTGGTCAACTACTTGTAAAAGAATGAAACTAGAATGCTCCCTAACACCATACACAAAAATAAACTCAAAATGGATTAGAGAGCTAAATGTAAGACCAAAAACTATAAAACTAGAGAACATAGGCAAAACACTCTCTGACATAAATCACAGCAGGATCCTCCATGACCCACCTCCGAGAACATTGGAAATAAAAGCAAAAAAAAAAAAAAAAACAAAACAAATGGGACCTACTTAAAATTAAAAGCTTCTGCACAGCAAAGGAAACTATAAGCAAGGTGAAAAAACAACCTTCAGAATGGGAGAAATTAATAGCAAATGAAACAACTGACAAATTAATCTCACAAATATACAAGTAACTCCTGCAGCTCAATTCCAGAAAAATAAACGACCCAATCAAAAAATGGGCCAAAGAACTAAACAGACATTTCTCCAAAGAAGACCCACAGATGGCTAACAAACACATGAAAAGATGCTCAACATCCCTCATAATCAGAGAAATGCAAATCAAAACCACAATGAGGTACCATTTCACACCAGTCAGAATGGCTGCTATCCAAAAGCCTACAAGCAATAAATGCTGGAGAGGGTGTGGAGAAAAGGGAACCCTCTTACACTGTTGGGGGGAATGCAAACTAGTACAACCACTATGGATAACAGTGTGGCGATTCCTTAAAAAACTGGAAATAGAACTGCCATACGACCCAGCAATCCCACTCCTGGGCATACACACTGAGGAAACCAGAATTGAAAGACACACATGTACTCCAATGCGCATTGCAGCACTGTTTATAATAGCCAGGACATGGAAGCAACCTAGATGTCCATCTGCAGATGAATGGATAAGAAAGCTGTGGTACATATACACAATGGAATATTACCCAGCCATTCAAAAAGAATACATTTGAGTCAGTTTTAATGAGGTGGATGAAACTGAAGCCTATTATGCAGAGTGAAGTAAACCAGAAAGAAAAACACCAATACAGTATACTATCACATATATATGGAATTTAGAAAGATGGTAACGATAACCCTGTATACGAGACAGCAAAAGAGACATAGGTGTATAGAAGAGTCTTTTGGACTCTGTGGGAGAGGGTGAGGGTGGGATGACTTGGGAGAATGGCTTTGAAACATGTATATTATCGTATGTGAAATGAATAGCCAGTTCAGGTTCGATGCATGATACAGGATGCTTGGGGCTGGTGCACTGGGATGAACCAGAGGGATGGTATGGGGAGGGAGTTGGGAGGTGGGTTCAAGATGGGGAACACATGTACACCCGGGCGGATTCAGGTCAATGTATGGCAAAAACCAATACAATATTGTAAAGTATTAGCCTCCAATTAAAATAAATAAATAAAACATGCCCTTCTGAATATTCAGTATAGCTTTGATCTAAATTTTTAGCATTTAAGAAACAATATAGTTATAGCAATAAATCCATCCATGTACAGGGCAGCCAGCAACTTAGATACTGATATAAAATACAGTCATCCTGTTAGCCAAACTATTCTGGTATGGAAAAAAGATAGATTACTTAGACATAATTATTCAGTTCATTTTCCCTATTATGACACACTGGCAACCAAGCAAATTTCAGATTTTTTCCCCCCATAAACACATTATTATATAAAGAGAAAGAGTTAAATTAATGTGACAATTGTACTAAATATAAAATAAGAACATTCTGCATGTATAATTCTCTATAATTTGCTCATCATGACACTATCCATAAGAATTTGATTCATTTTCTATAAACACACATTATTTTTCCTTCTTACAATTCTGTAAATTCTGGACCTTTTAACCCTCTGTCTCTCCTAACATCACACAGAGAAGCCTCCTTCAAACTCAGTCTACTAAACTTGGAAACTCCGTGGGCTGTGAAACTTATCCCATTCTTATTTCCTTGAAGACAATGGATATATTTTTGCTTTTAGAACTTCAGATTCTTAAGTGAGTTTTGAAGGGGATGTGAAAGTAATCTAAGAATTTTTATTAGAACAAAATCTGAAAAAAAGATGGAAGTTATTTATGAGGACACACATTACACAGCATCAAGATATGTAAGAGGAAAAACAGAAATATTCATCAATTTAGAAGCCAGTAAAACAAGGACAACTTGTCAGTACAAGAAAATACTGTTGATCTATTAAAAATATGGTCCATGTATAAACAATGATGTCTACAGAGGCTCATGATACACTGTGACATGTAGAAGTTAATTGTAAATCTGAATACATTTCATGATTTTATCTGGCTTTATGCAAACTCTCATGAAGACATATACTTGTATATGCATATTTTTCATATCATATACTCAGTTCAGTCGCTCAGTTATATCTGACTCTTTGTGACCCCATGGACTGAAGAACACCAGGCTTCCCTGTCCATCATCAGCTACAGGAGCCTGCTCAAACTCATGTCGATAGAGTCAGTGATGCCATCCAATCATCTCATCCTCTGTCACTCCCTTCTCCTCCTACCTTCAATCTTCCCAAGCATGAGGATCTTTTCTAAGGAGTCAGTTCTTCACATCAAGTGGCCAAAGTATTGGAGTTTCAGCTTCAGCATCAGTCCTTTCAATGAATATTCAGGACTGATTTTCTTTAGGATGGACTGGTTAGATCTTCTTGCAGTCAAGGGGACTCTCAAGAGTGTCATCCAACACCACAGTTCTAAAGCATCAATTCTATGGGGTTCAGCTTTCTTTATGCTTCAAGTCTCACATCCATACATGACTACTGGAAAAACCATAGCTTTGACTATACAGACCTTTGTCTGAAAAGTAATGTATCTGCTTTTTAATATATTGTGTAGGTTTGCCATAGCTTTTCTTCCAAGGAGCAAGAGTCTTTTAATTTCATGGCTGCAGTCACCATCTGCGGTGATTTTGGAGCCCAAGAAAATAAAGACTGTCACTGTTTCCATTGTTTCCCCACCTATTTGCCATGAAGTGATGGGACTAGATAACATACACTACTTATATCATTTAACAAAACAAAAACTGAAACAGAAGGCATACAAAAAGATAAGGAGGATAGGGTTTTGTATTTACCTCTTAAAAATTATCTTTCTTCATAATGGTAAAGCTGTGGAAAGTGAAATTGTTAGTCACTTAGTCATGTCCTACTCTTTGCGACCCTGTGGACTGTAGCCCACCAGACTTCTCTGTCCATTGAATTCTCTGGGCAAGAATATTGGAGGGGGTTGCCCTTTTCTTCTCCAGGAGATCTTCCCAACCTAGGGATGGAACCTGATTCTTTACCATCTGAGCCACGAGGGAAACCCACTGGTAAAGCTACACTTGATTAATTTTTCCCGATTTACTACACAGAAAACCCTGGACTGGGAATTTCATAGAAAACAGAAACAGACATTATCTTAACCACTGATATGGACTAAATGCTTTACACATGAACAGGTCTTAAAATGATCTGTGTTTTAAATAGATGAACCCAAATGCAGTTCTGAGTGGAGAAGAGTGTATGTGGATAGATCATCTTGATGGTTCCAGTAAGAATCACAGGTACTAGTATTCAGCTAGTGGCAGGAGAGTCAGGGCAGCTTCAGGAACCAAAGTAGCATTAACGATATGGGTTTTGACCAATCAGAATGATCATCATTAAAAAGTCTACAAATATCAAATGATAGGGTGTGGAGACAAGGGAACCCTCCTACATTGTTGGCGGGATTGTAAATTGGTACAGTCACTATGGAGAATAGTATGGAGTTTCCTCAAAAAACTAAAAATAGAGTTTCCATATGATCCAGCAATCCTTCTCCTGGGCAGATATCCAGAGAAAACTGTAATTCAAAAAGGTACATACCACTATGTTTATTGCAGCACTATTTACAATAGTCAAGACATGGATGCAACCTCAATGTCCAACACAAAGGAGTGGATAATAAAGGAAAGACAAATAGCATACGGTATTATTTAAATGTAGAATCTAAAATATAACACAAATGAACATCTCTGAATAGGAAACAGACATGTAGAGAACAGGTTCGTGGTTGCTAAGGGGGAGGCAGGGGATGTGAGGGACAGGATGGGAGGACTGGATTGTGAGTTTGGGGTTAGCAGATGCAAGCTATTATATACAGAGTGGATAAACAATAAAGTCCTACTGTACAGCACAGGGAACCATGTTCAATATCCTGGGACAAACCATAATGAAAAATAATATATATATATGAAAGTAAAAGTGAAGTCACTCAGTCCTGTCCAACTCTTTGTGACCCCATGGACTATAGCCTGACAGGTTCCTCTGTCCATGGGATTCTCCAGGCAAGGGTCCTGGAATAGGTTGCCATACCCTTCTCAAGGGGATCTTTTTGACACATGGATCACACCTGGATCTCTTGCATTACAGGCAGACTACCGTCTGAGCCACTAGGGAATATTTTATATATATATGACTTCATTTATATACATGATAGAATAATATCTATATAACTGAATCACTTTGTTGTACACCAGAGATTAACACAACATTGTAAATCAACTACTCTTTCATTAGAAAAAATAATAAAATTATTTTATAACATATCGATCCTGGGTGTTCATTGGAAGGACTGATGCTAAAGCTGAAACTGCAATACTTTGGCCACCTCATGCGATGAGTTGACTCACTGGAAAAGACTCTGATGCTGGGAAAGGTTGGGGGCGGGAGGAGAAGGGGACGACCGAGAATGAGATGGCTGGATGGCATCACCGACTCTGTGGACATGAGTTTTAGTGAACTCAGGGAGTTGGTGGTGGATAGGGAGGCCTGGCATGCTGTGATTCATGGGGTCGCGGAGAGTCGGACACGACTGAGCGACTGAACTGAACTGAACTGAACTGAATAACATGGTGTTAATATTAACACTATGGGTGTTAGATGGCTAGTAAGACATGATGGAGCAGGACCACCGCAGCACATCTTTTAGTTTTCTGACTTCCCCATTGGATGGATGGTAGAAATGGTCACTGATTTGGGAAACACTGGGACAAAACCTATTCTGAAGAGTGGGGGAAAAAAAAGAAAAGATTTGGGAGCTATACTGATTAGGCAGGTTCCTTGAGAAAGAGGTTATCAAGTAAGCAGTGAAATTTTTGAATCTGAAGTTTTCAGGAGGAAGTTGGGTCCCTCATAGCCATATAGATAATCATAAAAGCACAAATAAGGATGAAATTCTCAGAGTATAAGATGTTAATCAGAAAAAGTAGACTGCAAGAGCTTATTATTGAATCCTCCAGCATCTATTAGCTGAGCATGGGTGGATGAACCTGTTAAAGTTGTTAACAATGGGCAGCCAGAGGTATAAAAAGGCAACTAGATAGTGCCCTGCTCTTAAGTGCAAAAAAATGTTATTTACTCAAACATGGGTATTTCAATATTCCCTTACATAACATCACCAGCCATAGGCATTAATTTCTGCAAAAATCCCTGTCAATAATATGTTATGGCAGATTTGCATTGTTGTACAGCAGAAATCACCCAACACTATAAAGCAATTTTCCTCCAATTAAAAAAATAAATTAAAGTGCTTCCTTGGAGGCTCAGTGCCAATGTAGAGACACAGGTTATATCTCTGAACCCAAAAGATCCCAGGTGTTGTGGAACAGCTAAACCCATGCTCCATAACTAGTGAGCCTGTGCTCTAAAGCCCAGGAGACACAACTACTGAAACCCATGTGCCCTAGGGCCTGTGCTCCACAATACAAGAAGCCACCACAATGAGAAGTTTATTCACCACAATGAAGAGTAATTCCCACTTGCAGCAGAGAAAAGCCCATGCAGCAATGAAGACCCAGCACTGCCGAAAATAAATAATTAAAAAATAAAAAGAAAAAAATTAAATTAAAAAGTGGGCTGAGACAAGGAACTATAATCAATATCTTATAATAATCTTTAATGGAAAAGAATCTGATATATATATATATATATATATATACATATACATATGATAGATTCACTTTGCTATATACCTGAAACATAGTAAGTCAACTATACTTCCATAATAAAAAGGAAAATAATGTGTTAACACTGTTGCTAAACTATTGTGCAGACTTTTGTGCTGTGTAAAAAAACACACCCCTAAAATAGGGGCCTAAAACAACATTTATTTTTGTTTCTAATGGATATGTGAATTAACTGAGGTTGTCTGGGAGGCTCTTTCTTGGTGCTTTGTATGGTTTGATTAGATGGCAGGTGGGACTGAAACACCCAAAGACTTGATTGCCCAGGGTGGCTTGTTCATTGGGCCAACACAGGACACTGACTACCGACCTGGAACACAGTAGTAGGAGCTGCTCACAGGGCCATCAAACAGTCAGCATTCCACAAAAACAGGCAAAATCTGCCAGTCATCTTCAACCCTGCACCGAAAAGTGGCACAGGTTTAATCCCAACATGTTCTGTAGGTCGAAATAGACATAAGCCAATCCAGCTTTAAGTGGATAAAACATTAAATTATTGTTGGAGCCATAACAGAATTTGTAGCCATCTATAATGCAACATGATTCAAATAAATGACTAGAGTGTTTCAGAGATGAGGAGGCATTCACGTTGCTAAATGGAAATCAGAAGTCAAGTTCAAGAAACTGATAAATTTCCACTCGACCTTCTTAGAACCACCTAAATTTACTTTTCATGTATTTAATTTTTTTTCTGAATCATTTAGCAACATGTTCCTTGTTTCATTCAAAACAAACAAAACATAGAAGTGAAGAAAAAAAAGTACATGAGTCAACATATTTTATTATAGCTTGTCCAATGGGAAACTTCACTTCAGTTCAGTTCAGTCGCTCATTTGTTTCCGCCTCTTCGTGACCCCATGAATCACAGAACGCCAGGCCTCCCTGTCCATCACCAACTCCCAGAGTTCATTCAAACTCATGTCCATCGAGTCGGTGATGCCATCCAGCCATCTCATTCTCTGTCGTCCCCTTCTCCTCCTGCCCCCAATCCCTCCCAGCATCAGAGTCTTTTCCAGTGAGTCAACTCGTCGCATGAGGTGGCTAAAGTATTGCAGTTTCAGCTTTAGCATCAGTCCTTCAAATGAATACCCAGGACTGACCTCCTTTAGAATGGACTGGTTGGATCTCCTTGCGGTACAAGGGACTCTCAAGAGTCTTCTCCAAAACCACAGTTCAAAAGCATCAATTCTTCGGCGATCAGCTTTCTTCACAGTCCAACTCTCACATCCATACTTGACCCCTGGAAAAACCATAGCCTTGACCAGACGGACCTTTGTTGGCAAAGTAATGTCTCTGTTTTTTAATATACTATCAAGGTTGGTCATAACTTTCCTTCCAAGGAGTAAGCGTCTTTTAATTTCATGGCTGCAATCAGCATCTGCAGTGATTTTGGAGCCCAAAAAAATAAAGTCTGACACTGTTTCCACTGTTTCCCCATCTATTCCCATGAAGTGATGGGACCAGATGCCATGATCTTTGTTTTCTGAATGTTGAGGTTCAAGCCAACATTTTCACTCTCCTCTTTCACTTTCATCAAGAGGCTTTTTAGTTCCTCTTCACTTTCTGCCATAAGGGTGGTGTCAGTGATAATGTCCTGAGATTCAAATTAAACTTAATTTTTAATATGGAGTGGAAAGAATTCTTTCTGTTTAAATAAACAATTGTAAAACTATATTAATATTTTTTTTGAGGAAAAGGATCTTTAGAAGCCTATTTTAGTACTTAAATAAGATAATAAGATAAATACATATCATAACTGTTTTCTTTTAGAAATTAAAAATAAATAAAGAAACCAGCAAGGCATTATGTAGTGGAAGAAATTTAAAATCAGACCCTTTTACCTTGATCAAATATTCCATGATGTAAATTACATTTTAGAAATATGTTGAAATTACCAAAAGTATTATACACCTTGGCATTTATTCACAAGGACTTCTTTTTCAAAGAAAGTATCTTTCTATTTAAACCATAAATTGTTTAATAACTAAAATATAAAATAATTTATAAATGAAATAGTCTTCCTTGGTGGCTCAGACAGTAACAAGTCTACCTGCAATGGTGGAGACCCTGGTTTGATCCCTGGGTCAAGAAGATCCCCTGGAGAAGGGAATGGTAACCCACTCCAGTATTCTTGCCTGGGGAATTCCATGGACAGAGGGGCCTGGCAGGCTACAGTTCATGGGTTTGCAGAGTCTGATATGACCGAGTGATTAACACACTTTTCATAAATGAAAGAAAACTAAAGCATACAGGTAAGTGAATTTTATGTATTAATAATACAGTTAACCCCACTATGTAAAATATAAAATATATCAACATATTTAAGGAGGAAAACAATCTGATACATTTTGGCACAAATCATGGCAAAATTAAACAACACTTTAAATTGTTTAAAAAAATATATGAGGAAAGACAAGTTGAGTTGGGGTTTTGAAGCCTGGAAACATAAATGAATTAGTAGTTGAAGCAAAAAGGCAGGAAGAGTAACAAAGATGAGGGAGAGAATTACAAGATATTATTCTCCTTTTCTAAAATTAAAAACTGAACAATCATGAATCTGAATTCCTGTACAAGGATTTCAGACCATAACAACAAATAATTCAACTGTGAACTTCTGAAACGTGTGGAGGAAAATCAACAAATGAGAATTCCTTAAAATCTGGATACGGAAAATAAAGTTTTTATTCCAAAAGTGACTAAGCTCTTTCTCATGGTTTAATACATTTATCTGTGTCTTATGTATATGTGTATCCCATTCATCAGGTGCAGATGTAAATGTGAAACAGGAGCCAGGTGGATGCTGTGTGGTAAGTGAGCTTAACTCCACATCCCACAAAACAGGGACTGAGTTTTCTAAGCCTGAGTGTGTATGTCTCTGCCTCTCCTACAGTGACTGCACACTGGTGATGCACTGTCATATGCAGTCATCTAGACTGTGATAAATATTCTTGGGTAATAACTATCAGACAAGCAAAAACTATGAACAAGGAAAAAAATGATTCAATAACTATACAAAGTTAAACACTTCATGGATAAAAGATGAAAATCAAACTAGTAATACAAACTATAAAAAGACACTGATGGTAATATAACATGTGATTTATGGCAAGTACACAAATAGTATCTACTGACTTACATGTGAACATGCCTATGTAGAACAGAACAAGAGAGCCCAGAAATAAACTCATGGGTATATGATCAGTTAGCTTGTGACAAAGAAGACAAGAATATGCAACAGGGAAATGACAGTCTCTAATAAATGGTACTGAGGAAATTGAATGTCTATCTGCAAAAGAATAAAGCTGGATTCCTATCTTACACCAGGCACAAAAATCAAGTCCAAATTGATTCAAGACTTGAACATATATCTGAAACAATAAAACACAGAATAAAACATAGTGGGTAAGCTTTTTGACACTAGTCTTGGTGATGATTTTTGCATTTGACACCAAAAGAAAGACAAAAGGAGAAATAAACAATAAGGACTATATCAAATTTTAAAAGTTTCTGCACAGCAAAGGAATTAAAAAAAAAAAAAAAACAAGCTACTGAACAGGAGAAATCATTTGCAAATTTTATATCTGGTAAGGGGAAAATATTTAAAATAAGTGAAGAATTCATAAGACTCAACAGAAAAAAAATAATACCTGATTTTAAAAATGGGCATAGGATCTGAATAGACATTTATAAAAAAACAGACATAGATATAAAATGGCCAACAACAAAGGGTGCTCAAAATCATTAATTATCAGGGGAATGCAAATTAAAACCATGATGTTAGAATGGCTATTATCAAAAAGACAGGGACTAACAAGTGCTGTTGTGGTTATTGTAAAAGGGAAACCCTTGTGGCTGGGAATGTAAATTTGTGCATGGACCATGAAAGACAGGATGGAGGTTCTTCAAAAAACAGTGAAAAATAGATCTATCATAGTTTTCAGAAATTCTACATTTGGGAGTATATTCTAAGGCATTAAAATCTCTATCTAGAATTCAATAAGATGGCAGAGGAATAGGACAGGGAGACCACTTTCTCCCCCACAAATTCAGCAAAAGATCATTTGAACGCTGAGCAAATTCCACAAAACAACTTTTGAATACTGGTGGAGGACACCAGGCACCCAGAAAGGCAGCCCATTGTCTTTGAAAGGAGGTAGGACAAAATATAAAAGATAAAAAGAGAGACAAAAGAGTTAGGGATGGAGATCCATCCCTGGGAGGGAGTTGTAAAAGAGGAGAAGTTTCCAAACACTAGGAAACCCTCTCACCAGCGGGTCTGTAGGGAGTTATGGAATCTCAGAGGGCAACATAACCGGGAGGAAAAAATAAATAAATAAAACCCACAGATTACGTGCCTAACTGCAACTCCCAGCGGAAAAGTAGCCCAGATGCTCGCGTCTGCCACCAGCAAGTGGGGGCTGAACAGGGAGGCGTGGGCTGCATTGCTTACGTCTGGGCAATGAATGCCCTGAGGGCAATCTGAGGGAGCTAACATGAGATAGCCACACAAACCATAGGATAGCCGGGGGGGGGGGGGGGGGGAGAGAGGCAGGTGGGTGGCAACCAGAGCCAGACACAAGGGGCAAACTCAACCCCAGAGATGGCATCCTCTACCAAACTGCGAGCAGGCTCCCAGTTGCTAACCAAGTCTTCCTGGGATCCTGGACAGTTAACATCCAACAGGAGGGTTACAGCCAGAGATCAGCTCCTCAGGGGAGACACATGACAGACCTGAGATGGCATTCCCAGTGCACACCCAGGAAACCAAGCGGCTGGGACCAGGGAGGTGATAAGTCGCAGCCCCACCTGGGGAGAGTACACTCACCAAGCACCTGGTTGCCTGAGCTGCTCTGACCTGGGAAGGGCACAAAACGCAGGCCCACCCAAGTCTGCGCCTTTGTGGAGTGCCCAAGAACCTGAACCTGAGTGGCTTAGACCTGGGAAATGCATGCAACTCAGTGCCAGCTTTAGACAGTTCCCCTGCAGAGCAACCTGGAGCCTGAGCAATGTAGACCAGGAAAGCACACATGCCATGACCGGGGGCAAACCCAGTGTGGCCCAGGCACTATGAGCACTCCCCATAAATGCCAATGATATTTGTTTGCCGTGTTCCTCCCTCCCCACAGCACAACGAAACAAGCGAGCCAAAATAAGTGACCACCTTCACCCCCTTGTGTCATGGTGGAAATTAGACACTGAAGAGACTTGCAAACAGAAGCCAACATAAATAGAGGGAACGGCTTTGGAGTGACAGGTGCAACAGATTAAAACCCTGTAGTTAGCACCAAGTACATTGGAAGGGGCCTATAGACCTTGAGAAGTATGAGCTGGAATAAGGAACAATCTGACTGAACTGACCCCCCACTGTCCACAACAGCTCCAGAGAAATTCTTAGATATATTTTGCTATTGTCATTTTTAAATTTTTTAAAAAATTTTAAGTCCTTTATTACTCCTTTAATTTTCATTTTTATAACCTACTACGACCTTGCAAAAAAAGACCCTATTTTTGAAGCAAATTTCATATATCTTTTTTATAATTTTTGTAATTTTGTTTGGTTTTGTTAAATATTGTATTTTTGAGAATCTAGCCTCTAGATTTTTAATCTTTGCTTTTAGGTGTTTGTTATAAATTTTGTACCTTAAAGAATCCAATCTTCAGTACCCATTTTTACTTAGGAATGTGATTACTGTCTTGATTGCCCTCTCCCTGTTTTGACTCTCCTTTTTCTCCCCCAGGTCGCCTCTATCACCTCCCTCCCATTTCTGTTCTCTACCAAACTCTGTGTATCTCTGGGTGTTCTGGGCTGTGAAGAACACTTAGGGAACTGATTACTGGCTGGGTCTGTCTCTCTCCCCTTTGACTACCCCTGTTCTCCTCCTGGTCACCTCTATCTTCCTCCTCCCTCTTCTCTTCTCTTCTCCATGGAACTCTGCAAACCTCTCTGGGTGTCCCTCACTGTGGAGAATCTTTTCACCATTAACCTAAATGTTTTATCATCGGTGCTGTATGGATAGAGAAGTCTTGAGACTATTGTAAGAACAAGACTGAAAACCAGAATCAGGAGGCTTAAATCCAAAACCTGAGAACACCAGAAAACTCTTGACTCCAGGGAAAATTGATCGACAAGAACTCAACCAAAAGCCTCCATACCTACACTGAAACCAAGCTCTACCCAAGAGTCAACAAGTTCCAGAGCAGGACATACAATGCTAATTCTCCAGCAGTGCAGGAACATAGCCCTGAGCAATAATATACAGGCTGCCCAAAGTCACACCAAATCCATAAACACCTCAAAACTCACTACTGGACACTTCATTGCACTCCAGAGAGAAGAGATCCAGCTCCACCCACAAGAAAACTGATGCAGGCTTCCCTAACCAGGACACCTTGACAAACCACTCATCCAACCTTACCCACAGGGAGGAGCCTCCATAATAAATAGGAATCATGAACTTCAAGCATACAGAAAGGCCACACCAAACACAGCAATCTAAACAAGATGAAAGGGCAGAGAATTATTCAGCAGGTAAAGGAACATGACAAATGCTCACTAAACCAAACAAAAGAGATGGAGATAGGAGTCTACCTGAAAAGAATTCAGAATAATGATAGTAAAAATGATCAAAAATCTTGAAAACAAAATGGAGTTACAGATAAATAGTCTGGAGACAAGGATTGAAGAGATGCAAGAAAAGTTTAACAAGGAACTAGAAGAAATTAAAAAGAGTCAATCAATAGTGAATGATTCAATAACTCAGATCAAAAACACTCTGGAGGGAATCAACAGTAGAATAACTGAGGCAGAAGATAGAATAAGTGAGGTGGAAGATAGAATGGTGGAAACAAATGAAACAGGAAAAAAGAAAAAAAAAAGAATTAAAAGAAATGAGGACAACCACAGAGACCTGTGGAAACCAAAAATAGCAGGAGTAGAAATACTCATATCAGATACATTAGACTTTGAAATAAAGGCTGTGAAAAGAGATTAAAAAGGACACAACATAATGATCAAAGAATCAATCCAAGAAGAAGGTATAACAACTATAAATATATATGCACTCAACATAGTAGCACTGCAATAAGTAAGGAAAATGCTAACAAGTATGAAAGGGGAAATTAATAGTAACACAATAATAGTGGGACATTTTAATACCCCACTCACACCTATGGATAGATTAGTTCACTTCAGTTCAGTCGCTCAGTCGTGTCCAACTCTCCACGACCCCATGAATCACAGCACACCAGGCCTCCCTGTCCATCACCAACTCCCGGAGTTCACTCAAACTCATGTCCACAGGGTCGGTGATGCCATCCAGCCATCTCATTCTCTTTCGTCCCCTTCTCATCCCACCCCCAACCTTTCCTAGCATCAGAGTCTTTTCCAGTGAGGCAATATGTTGCATGAGGTGGCCAAAGTATTGCAGTTTCAGCTTTAGCATCAGTCCTTCCAATGAACACCCAGGATTGATCTCCTTTAGAATGGACTGGTTGTATCTCCTTGCAGTACAAAGGAATATCAAGAGTCTTCTCCAACACCACAGTTCAAAAGCATCAATTCTTCGGTGATCAGCTTTCTTCACAGTCCAACTCTCACATCCATACATGACCACGGGAAAAACCATAGCCTTGACTAGACGGACCTTGGTTGGCAAAGTAATGTCTCTGCTTTTTAATATACTATCAAGGTTGGTCATAACTTTCCTTCCAAGGAGTAAGCGTCTTTTAATTTCATGGCTGCAATCAGCATCTGCAGTGATTTTGGAGCCCATTCAGAAAAGGCAGAGGCACCAGAGATCAAATTGCCAACATCCGCTGGATCATGGAGAAAGTAAGAGAGTTCCAGAAAAATATCTATTTCTGCTTCATTGACTATGCCAAAGCCTTTGACTGTGTGGATCACAATAAACTGTGGAACATTCTGAAAGAGATGGGAATACCAGACCATCTGACCTGCCTCTTGAGAAACCTGTATGCAGGTCAGGAAGCAACAGTTGGAACTGGACATGGAACAACAGACTGGTTCCAAATAGGAAATGGAGTACGTCAAGGCTGTATATTGTCACCTTGCTTATTTAACTTCTATGCAGAGTACATCATGAGGAACGCTGGGCTGGAAGAAGCACAAGCTGGAATCAAGATTGCCGGGAGAAATATCAATAACCTCAGATATGCAGATGACACTACCCTTATGGCAGAAAGTGAAGAGGAATTCAAGAGCCTCTTGATGAAAGTGAAAGAGGAGAGTGAAAATGTTGGCTTGAAGCTCAACATTCAGAAAACAAAGATCATGGCATCTGGTCCCATCACTTCATGGGAAATAGATGGAAAAACAGTGGAAACAGTGTCAGACTTTATTTATTTTTTTTTTTTGCACTACAAAATCGCTGCAGATGGATAGATCAACTAAACAGAAAATTAGCAAGGAAACACACAGTTTAAAAGATACAATGGACTAGTTAGAACCAACTGGTATTTATAGGACACTTTACCCCAAAACAATGAATTGCAACTTTTTCTCAAGTGCATATGGAACCTTTTCCATGATAGATCATATCCTGGGCCATAAATCTATCCTTGGTAAATTAAAAAAAGAAAAATGAGATCATTCCAAACATCTTTTCTGATCACAACTCTGTAAGATTGGATGTCAACTACAGGAAAAAAGAAAACAACTATTAAATATACAACTATATGGAGGGCAAACAATACGCTTCTGAATAACCAACAAATCACAGAAGAAATAAAAAAAGAAAGCAAAATATGCATAGAAATGAATGAACAATTACAGGAGAAAAACTATTAAAAATGCCAACATATGGAGGCTGAACAATGCGTTGCTGAATAATGAACAAATCATAGAAGAAATCAAAAGAGAAATCAAAATATGCATAGAAATGAATGAAAATGAAAACACAACAGCCAAAAACCTCTGGGACACTGTAAAAGAAGTGTTAAGGGGAAAGTTCATGGCAATACAGGCACACCTCACGAAACAAGAAAAAAGTCAACTAAATAACATAACTCTACATCTAAAGAAACTAGAAAAGGAAGAAATGAAATACCCCAGGGTTAGTAGAAGGAAAGAAATCATGAAAATTAGGGCAGAGATAAATGCAAAAGAAACAAAAGAGACCATAGCAAAAATCAACAAAGCCAAAAGCTGGTTATTTGAGAAGGTAAATAAAATTGACACACCACTAGCTAGACTCATCAAGAAACAATGAGAGAAGAACCAAATAAATAAAATTAGAAATGAAAATGGAGCAACTGACAACATAGAAATACAAAGGATTATTAGAGAATACTATCAGTAATTATATGGCAATAAAATGAATAACTTGGAAGAAATGGAAAAATTCCTAGAAAAATACAACCTTCCAAAACTGAACCAGGAAGAAATAGAAAATCTGAACAGACCCATCACAAGCATGGAATTAGAGGCTGTAATCAGAAATCTTCCAGCAAACAAAAGCCCAGGTCCAGACGGCTTCACAGCCGAATTCTACCAAAAATTTAGAGAAGAGCTAACACCTATTCTACTCAAACTCTTTCAGAAAATTGCTGAGGAAGGGAAACTTCCAAACTCATTCTATGAGGCCAGCATCACCCTAATCCCAAAACCTCGTAAAGACCCCACAAAAAAAGAAAACTACAGGCCAATATCACTGATGAACATAGATGCAAATATCCTTAACAAAATTCTAGCAATCAGAATCCAACAACACATTAAGAAGATCATACATCATGACCAAGTGAGCTTTATCCCAGGAATGCAAGGATTCTTCAATATCCGCAAATCAATCAATGTAATACACCACATTAACAAACTGAAAAATAAAAACCATATGATTATCTCAATAGATGCAGAGAAAGCCTTCAACAAAATTCAGCATCCATTTATGATAAAAACCCTCCAGAAAGTGGGAATAGAAGGGACATACCTCAACATAATAAAAGCTATATATGACAATCCCACAGCAAACATTATCCTCAATGAGAAAAACTGAAAGCATTTCCCCTAAAGTCAGGAACAAGACAAGGGTGCTCACTCTCACCACTACTATTCAACATAGTGCTGGAAGTTTTGGCCACAGCAATCAGAGCAGAAAAAGACATAAAAGGAATAAAAATTGGAAAAGAAGAAGTAAAATTTTCACTGTTCGCTGATGACATGATCCTCTACACAGAAAACCCTAAAGAATCTACCAGAAAACTACTAGAGCTAATCAATGAATACAGTAAAGTTGCAGGATATAAAATCAACACAGAGAAATCCCTTGCATTCCTATACACTAATAATGAGAAAATAGAAATAGAAATTAAGGAAACTATTCCATTCACTGTTGCAATGAAAAGAATTAAATACTTAGGAATATATCTACCTAAGGAAACAAAAGACTTATACATAGAAAACTATAAAACACTAGTGAAAGTAATCAAAGAGGACACTAACAGATGGAGAAATATACCATGTTCGTGAATTGGAAGAATAAATATTGTAAAAATGAGTATACTACTCAAAGTAATTTATACATTCAATGCAATGCCTATCAAGCTACCAACGATATTTTTCACAGAACTAGAACAAATAATCTCACAATTTGTATGGAAAAACAAAAAACCTCGAATAGCCAAAGCAATCTTGAGGAAGAAGAATGGAACTGGGGGAATCAACCTGCCAGACTTCAGGCTCTACTACAAAGCCACAGTCATCAAGACAGTATGGTACTGGCATAAAGACAGAAATATAGATCAATGGAACAAAATAGAAAGCCCAGAGATAAACCCACGCACCTATGGACACCTTATCTTTGACAAAGGAGGCAAGGATATAAAATGGAGAAAAGATGGTCTCTTCAACAAGTGGTGCTGGGAAAACTTGTCAGCCACTTGTAAAAGAATGAAACTAGAACACTTCCTAACACCATACACCAAAATAAACTCAAAATGGATTAGAGAGCTAAATGTAAGACCAGAGACTATAAAACTCCTAGAGGAGAACGTAGGCAAAACACTTTCTGACATAAATCACAGCAGGATCCTCCAAGACCCACCTCCCAGGATATTGGAAATAAAAGAAAAAATAAACAAATGGGACTTAATTAAAATCAAAAGCTTCTGCACAGCAAAGGAAGGCGAAAAGGCAGCCTTCAGAATGGGAGAAATTAATAGAAAATAAAACAACTGACAAAGAATTAATCTCCAAAATATACAAGCAGCTCCTGCAGCTCAATTCCAGAAAAATAAACGACCCAATTAAAAAATGGGTCAAAGAACTAAACAGACTTTTCTCCAAAGAAGACATAAAGATGGCTAACAAACACATGAAAAAATGCTCAACATCCCTCATAATCAGAGAAATGCAAATCAAAACCGCAATGAGATACCATTTCACACCAGTCAGAATGGCTGCCATCCAAAAGTCTACATGCAATAAATGCTGGAGAGGGTGTGGAGAGAAGGGAAGCCTCTTACACTGTTGTCGGTAATGCAAACTAGTACAGCCACTATGGAGAACAGTGTGGAGATTCCTCAAAAAACTGGAAATAGAACTTCCATATGATCCAGCAATCTCACTCCTGGGCATGGAAACCAGAATTAAAGGAAACACATGTAGTCCAATGTTCATTACAGCACTGTTTATAATAGCTAGGACATGGAAGCAACCTAGATGTTCATCTGCAGATGAATTGATAAGAAAACTTTGGTACATATACACAATGGAGTATTTTTCAGCCATCAAAAAGAATGCATTTGAGTCAGTTCTAATGAGGTGGATGAAATTGGAGCCTATTATACAGAGTGAAGTCAGCCTGAAAGAAAAACACCAATACAGTATACTAACGCATATATATGAAATTTAGAAAGATGGTAACCTTAACCCTGTATACTAGACAGCAAAAGAGACATTGGTGTATAGAACAGTCTTTGGGACTCTGTGGGAGAGGGTGAAGGTGGGCTGATTTGGGAGAATGGCATTGTAGCATGTATATTATCATATGTGAAATGAATCACCAGTCCAGGTTCTATGCATGATACAGGATGCTTGGGGCTGGTGCATGGGGATGACCTGGAGGGAGGATATGGGGAGGAGGGAGGTGGAATGGGAGTTCAAGAGGGGAACACATGTACACCCGGGGCGGATTCGTGTCAATATATGGCAAAACCAATCAATATATTAATGTAAAGTAATTTGCCTCTAATTAAAAAAAAATGAAAATACAACAACCCAAAACATATGGGATTCAGTAAAATCAGTGCCAAGGGGAAGGTTCATAGCACTACAAGCTTACCTCAAGAAACAAGAGAAAAATCAAATAAATAACCTAACTCTACAGCTAAAGAAACTAGGAAAGGAAGAAATGAAGAACCCAAGGGTTAGTAGAAGAAAAAAAAAAATTATGGCAGAAATAAATGCAAAAGAAACAAGACAGACCATTGCAAAAATCAACAAAGTCACGCTGGTTCTTTGAGAAGATAAATAAAATAGACAAAGCATTAGCCAGAATCATCAAGAAAAAAAGGGAGAAGAATCAGGTCAACAAAATTAGAAATGAAAATGGAGAAATTACAACAATGACATAGAAATACAAAGGATCATTAGAGACTACTATCAGCAACTATATGCCAATAAAACGGACAACTTGGAAGAAATGGACAAATTCTTAGAAAAGTACAACTTTCCAAAACTGAACCGGGAAGCAATAGAAAATCTTAACAGACTCATCACAAGCACGGGAATCAAAACTGTAATAAAAAATCTTGCAGCAAAACAAAGCACAGGACCAGATGGCTTCACAGCTGAATTCTACCAAAAATTTAGAGAAGAGTTAACCTACTCAAAATCTTCAAGAGAATTGCAGAGGAAGGTAAACTTCCAGTCTCATTCTATGAGGCCATCATACCCTAACACCAAAACCAGACAAAGATGCTACAAAAAAAGAAAACTACAGGCCAATATCACTGATGAACATAGATTCAAAAATCCTTAACAAAATCCTAGCAAACAGAATCCAACAACATATTAAAAAGATCATACATCATGACCAAGTGGGCTTTCTCCCAGTGTTGCAAGGATTCTTTAATATCCACAAATCAATCAATGTGATACACCACATTAACAAATTGAAATATAAAAACCATATGATTATCTCAATAGATTCAGAGAAAGCCTTTGACAAAATTCAACATCCATTTATGATAAAAACCCTCCAGAAGGCAGGAACAGAAGGAACATACCTCAACATAATAAAAGCCATATATGATAAACCCAGAGCAAACATTATCCTCAATGGTGAAAAACTGAAAGCATTTCCCCTAAAATCAGCAACAACACAAGTGTGCCCACTCTCACCACTACTATTCAACATAGTTTTGGAAATTTTAGCCACAGCAATCAGAGAAGAAAAAGAAATAAAAGGAATCCAGATTGGAAAAGGAGAAATAAAACTCTCACTGTTTGCAGATGACATGATCCTCTACACAGAAAATCCTAGACACCACCAGAAAATTACTAGAGCTAATCAATGAATATAGTAAAGTGGCAGGTTATAAAATTAACACACAGAAGTCCCTTGCATTCCTATACACTAGCAATGAGAAAACAGAAAGAGAAATTAAGGAAACAATTCCATTCACCATTGCAACGAAAGGAATAAAATACTTAGGAATAAATCTACCTAAAGAAAAAAAAAGACCTATGTATAGCAAACTATAAAACACTGATGAAAGAAATCAAAGATGACAGAAAAAGATGGAGAAATATACCATGTCCATGGATCAGAAGAATCAATATAGTGAAAATGAGTATACTACCTAAAGCAGTCTATAGATTCAATGCAATCCCTATCAAGCTACCAATGGTACTTTTCAAAGAACTAGAACAAATCACTTCACCATTTGTATGGAAATACAAAAATACCTCGAGTAGCCAAAGCAATGTTGAGAAATAAGAATGGAACTGGAGGAATCAACCTGCCTGACTTCAGAATATATTACAAAGCTACAGTCCTCAAGACAATATGGTACTGGCACAAAGACAGAAATATAGATCAATGGAACAAAATAGAAAACCCAGAGATAAATCGACACATCTATGAACACATCTTTGACAAAGGAGGCAAGAATATAAAATGGAGAAAACACAATCTTTTAACAAGTGGTGCTGGGAAAACTGGTCAACAACTTGTAAAAGAATGAAACTAGAACACCTTCTAACACCGTACACAAAAATAAGCTCCAATGGATTAAATATATAGAGGGAAGACCAGAAACTATAAAACTTCTAGATGAAAACATAAATAAAACACTCTCTGACATAAATCACAACAGGATCCTCTCTGACCCACCTACTAGAGTAATGGAAATAAAAACAAAAATAAATAAATGGGACCTAATTAAACTTAAAAGCTTTTGCACAACAAAGGAAACTATAAGCAAGGTGAAAAAACAGCCTTCAGAATGGGAGAAAATAATAGTAAACAAAGCAATGGACAAAGAATTAATCTCAAAAATATACAAGCAACTCCTGCAGTTCAATTCCAGAAAAATAAATGATCCAATCAAAAAATGGGCTAAAGAACTAAACAGACATTTCTCCAAAGAAGACACACAGATGGCAAACAAACACATGAAAAGATGCTCAACATCACTCATCAGGAAATGAAAATTAAAACCACAATGAGGTACCATCTCACACTGATCAGAATGGCTGCAATCAAAAAGTCTACAAAAAATAAATGTTGGAGAATATGTGGAGAATAGGGAACCCTCTTACTCTGCTGGTGGTAATGCAAGCTAATACAGCCAGTATGGAGAACAGTGTGGGGATTCCTTAAAAATCTGGAAATAGAACTGCCATATGACCCAGCAATTTCACTGATGGACATACACACCGAGGAAACCAGAATTGAAAGAGACACATGTACCCCAATGTTCATCGCAGCACTGTTTACAATAGCCAGGAAATAGAAGCAACCTAAATGTCCACCAGCAGACGAATGGATAAGAAAACTGTGGTACATATACACAATGGAATACTCAGCCATTAAAAAGAATGCATTTGAATTAGTTCTAATGAGGTGGATGAAACTGGAGCCCATTATACAGAGTGAAGTAAGTCAGAAAGAAAAACACCAATACAATATACTAACGCATATATATAGAATTTAGAAAGATGGTAACGATGACCCTATATGCAAACAGCAAAAAAGACACAGATGTATAGAACAGTCTTTTGGACTCTCTGGGAGAAGCCTAGGGTGGGATGATTTGAGAGAATAGCTTTGAAACATGTATATTATCATATGTGAAACGAATCGCCAGTCCAGGTTCTATGCATGATACAGGATGCTCGGGGCTGGTGCACTGGGATGACCCTGAGGGATGGGATAGGGAGGAAAGTGGAAGGGGGATTTGGATGGGGAACACATGTCCACCCGTGGCTGATTCATGTCAATGTATGTAAAAAACACTACAATATTGTAAAGTAATTAGCCTCCAATTAAAATAAATAAATTTAAAAAATAAAATAAAGTCTCTATCTAGTAAAGATATCTGAACTGTCAAGTTCATTGTAACTTTACTTACAACAGCCAAGATATGGAAACAACCTCAGCATTCTTTGAGAGATGAATGGATAGTGAAGAGGTGACATATGAAATGGAACATTCAGTTCAGTTCAGTTCAGTCGCTCAGTCGTGTCCGACTCTCCACGACCCCATGAATCACAGCACGCCAGGCCTCCCTGTCCATCACCAACTCCCGGAGTTCACTCAAACTCATGTCCACAGAGTCGGTGATGCCATCCAGCCATCCCATTCTCCGTCGTCCCCTTCTCCTCCCGCCCCCAACCTTTCCCAGCATCAGAGTCTTTTCCAGTGAGTCAACTCGTCGCATGAGGTGGCCAAAGTATTGCAGTTTCAGCTTCAGCATCAGTCCCTCCAATGAACATCCAGGATTGATCTCCTCTAGAATGGACTGGTTGGATCTCCTTGCAGTATAAGGGACTCTCAAGAGTCTTCTCCAACACCACAGTTCAAAAGCATCGATTCTTCGGCAGTCAGCCTTCTTCACAGTCCAACTCTCACATCCATACATAACCACGGGAAAAACCATTGCCTTGACTACTCAGCCAAAAAAGGAGGAACCACTGTATATGTGACAACATTGATGGACCTTGAGGGCACTATGCTAAGTGAAATAAATCGAGTATTGTAGGAAAATACAAATATTATATGACCTCATTTATATGTAGCGTCCTAATAACAGAAAATAAGAGAATAAAAACAAAAATGAACTATTGATAGAACAGAATGGTGACAGAAAGAGAGGGTAAGGAATGGACAAAGGATTCAGAAGTATAAACTTAAATTATACAATCAATACATCTGGGAACTTAATCTACAGCAGGTGAAAAAGTTAAATCACTAAATAGATAAACAAATACATATATATTTTGATATGTTTAAAATAAGATAAAGCAGGATGGTTACATACATTCAGTCCTGGTAGTTCTTCAATAAGTGACCAATGAAAACTATATTGTCTTGGTGATAAAAGATGAATATCTCACAAAAATTTTTTTTTGAAAATTGATGTAGATCATAGAGCAGAGTTAACAATCTTAAATGTGCAGTTTGAAAAATATTCACTTATACACATTTGCTACTTAAATCAAGAAATATAGTATTTCATAACTTCTGAAGATTCTGTTAGGTCCTGTTGCATATACCCAGAAGAATTATTGTAGCTTACCTATTCCAGAGCATCACAAAACTATAACACATATATTTTCCTTTAAGTTTGAACTTGCTGTTGTTGTTTAACATAAAAAATCTGTGAGATATATCCATGTTTTATCAATAGTTCATTCTTTATTATTGCACAATTTTTCATTGAATGAATATGTTGCCAATTATTTTTCACTCATTTGTTGATAGGTTTTGGGCTGTGTTAAGTTTTGAATATACAATTCATCAAAAAGAATACATGACTGACAAGTAAGTACATAAAAATATGCTCAATATTTTCACCTATCAGAAAAGTGTAAATAAAATACCCAATGACACTACTACCTACTTATCAGAATGGTTAAAATTTAATGACTACAATATTTGTGATGTCATGAACAAATGGAACTTGGACACTTCTGTTGGGAACTGAACATGGTTCAACAAAGTTGGAAAACTATTTGGAAGTTCATTAAAGTTAAATATACATCTAGTCATTCTATTCTTAGGTTGATAAATGAAAGCAGATATCCATACAAAGACTTTAACATAAATATTTATAAAAGCTTGGAAACAAAGCAAATGCCAATCAGCAGGTGAATGATTAAACAAACCATTGTGTATTCATTTAATGGAACAGCATGCAGCAATAAAATGGATGAGCTATGAATATGTCTAATAATACTGACAAATCTCAAAACAATTATGCTAACAGAAATAAACAGGAGCCAAAGCATTAGTACTCTATGATTCCATTTTCATAAAATTTTAGGATATTCAAAGTAATATATAGTATTAGTATATCTGTGGTTGTTGCAGTTCCAGGAATGGAGACGAGAGGAAGAGAGTGATGACAAAAGAGCATGAGGAAGGCAGAGATACGGATAAGTTCATTACCCTGAACTTGGTGATAATTTCACACATATGCAAGTGTCAAAATACCAAACTGCATACTTTATATGTTATGTTGCATACTTTATATATGATAATTAAATACAATATCAAAGATCATTTAAGTAAAATATTGTATTTTGCTTACACCAATATTGTGGGAAATTTCCAGTTATGATACATCCTCTCCAACATTGCTATTTTCAGGCTTTTAAATTTTAGGTATCCTCATTGCAGCTTTCTTTTATTATTATTAAAGAAATGCAAATCAAAACTACAATAAGGTATCACCTCACAGATGTCAAGATGGCAATTATTAAAAAATCTACAAACAATAAATGCTGGAGAGAGTATGGAGAAAAGGAAACCCTCCTACATTGTTGATGGAAATGTAAATTGGTGTAGCCACTATGGAAAACAGTATGAAGGTTCCTTACAAAACTAAAAATAGAGCTACCATACAACCCTGCAATCCCACTATTAGGCATATACATTGAGAAAACTATAATTCAAAATGACACATATACCCAGATGTTCATTGCAGCACTGTTTACAATATCTAGGACATGGAAGCAACCTAAATGTCTTCACTGTATTTTAATTTCTCTGCAAAATAATGATATTCAGCATGTGATTCTATGCTTATTGTAATATGCTCCAATACTTTGGCCACCTCATGCGATGAGTTGACTCACTGGAAAAGACTCTGATGCTGGGAGGGATTGGGGGTGGGAGGAGACTGGGACGACAGAGAATGAGATGGCTGGATGGCATCACCGACTCGATGGACATGAGTTTGAGTGAACTCCGGGAGTTGGTGATGGACAGGGAGGCCTGGCTTGCTGTGATTCATGGTGTCGCAAAGAGTCGGACATAACTGAGCGACTGAACTGAACTGAACTGAACTGAATATGCTTGCTTTTTTAATTGCCTATGTATTACTGCTGCCCATCAGCCAAAGATCACTAAGAGGACTTTTGTTATCAAACATACTTGGGATTTTTATTCACTGCAGTAAGGAGCAGCCAGTTTCTAAGAGGCTTCTCAACAAAATATGGTTAGTAGAATTACCTCATAGCATTCAGGTCTGAGTTCTTCTGTGTTCAAGAAAGGAGTGTGTTCTGGACTAGGTGTTGTCATAAAGCAGGGATAATTTAGTGATTTTGTCTGCTGGACAAAATCCAGGAGGTACAGAGAAACAAATTATCAGTAGGCACTCATACAGACAAGGAGAGGACAGTACTGATCTTTTTGTGCTTTGCATATCATTTTGTTCATATGGTCAAAGCTAAGGTTTTTCCAGTAGTTATGTGAGGATATGAGAGTTGGCCCGTAAAGAAGGCTACGTTCCTAAGAATTGATGTTTTCAATCTGTGGTGCTGGAGAAGACTCTTGAGAGTCCCTTGGACAGCAAGGAGATCAAACCAGTCGATCCTAAAAGAAATCAACCTTGAATACACATTGGAAGGTCTGGTGTTGAAGCTGAAGAGCCAATACATGGGCCACCTCATAAGAGATGACTCATTGGAAAAGACCCTGAGGCTGGGAAAGACTGAAGGCAAAAAGAGAAGGGGATGACAGAGGATGAGATGGTTGGATGGCATCACTGACGCAATTGTCATGAATTTGAGCAAACTCTGGGAGATAGTGAAGGACAGGGAATTCTGGTGTGCTGCAATCCAGGCAGTCGTGAAGAGTTGGACATGACTTAGTGACTAAACAAGCAGGGTAATCCTGTATCCTACCTAACAGTGCTGAGACAACCACAAACTGACAGCACCTGAACTCTAGGGCTGATTTTTTTTTCCTTATTTCTTATTCTTCCTATTTCAACTGGACTCTTTGCTTATCACAGTCTTCATACATCCTGCGCATATGATATAAGACCTTGATGTCTCTCCTCATCTCTCTCTCTCTAATCTCTCTCTGTATTTAAAAAGACTTATCCCTTTTCCAAGCCTATTTTATCTCTTGACTTTGTATATCTTTTCAGTTCAGTCACTCAATTGTGTCCAACTCTTTGTGACCCCTTGGACTGCAGCACGCCAGACCTCCTTGTCCATCACCAACTCCGGGAGTTTACTCAAACTCATGTCCATTGAGTGGATGATGCCCTCCAAACATCTCATCCTCTGTCGTCCCCTTTTCCTCCTGCCCTCAATCTTTCCCAGCATCAGGGTCTTTTCAAATGAGTCCACTCCAGTTCTCTTGCCTGGAAAATCCCATGGATGGAGGAGCCTGGTAGGCTGCAGTCCGTGGGGTCGCTAAGGGTCAGACATGACTGAGCGACTTCACTTTCACTTTTCACTTTCACACATTGGAGAAGGAAATGGCAACCCACTCCAGTGTTCTTGCCTGGAGAATCCCAGGGACGGGGGGGCCTGGTGGGCTTCCGTCTATGGGGTCACACAGAGTCGGACACGACTGAAGTGACTTAGCAGCAGCAGCAGCTCTTCCCATTAGGTGGCCAAGTATTGGAGTTTCAGCTTCAACATCAGTCCTTCCAATGAACATTCAGGACTGATTTCCTTTAGGATGGACTGGTTAGATCTCGTTGCAGTCCAAGGGACTCTCAAGAGTCTTCTCCAATACTACAGTTCAAAAGCATCAATTCTTTGGCACTCAGCTTTCTTTATAGTCTTACTCTCACATCCATACATGACCACTGGAAAAACCATAACCTTGACTAGACAGACATTTGTTGGCACAGTAATGTCTCTGTATTTTAATATGCTGTCTAGGTTGGTCATAAATTTTCTTCCAAGGAGTAAACGTCTTTTTATTTCATGGCTGCAGTCACCATCTGCAGTGATTTTGGAGCCCCCCCCCCACAAAGTATATACATATATATACACATATGTATAGATATATGTATGTATATATGGTGAACAGAAATTTTTAATTTTAACAAAATTCAATTTATAACTTATTTTGCTTTTATTTATCATTCTTCTGGTATCCTTCAAACATTTTTTTCTCAGGTGGTGCTAGTGGTAAAGAACCTGACGATCAACACAGGAGAAGCAAGAGATGCAGGTTCAATTCCTGGATCAGGAAAATTCCCTAGAGGAGGACATTGCAAACCACTCCAGTATTCTTGCCTGGAGAATCCCAAGGACAAAAGGGCCTGGCAGGTTAAATTCCATAGGGTCACAAAGAGTCAGACACAACTGAAGTGACTTAACATGCACGCAAACTTATTTTTTCTACTCCAACTTCATTAAAATCCTATTCATATTTTTTCTGTAATTTTTATTTTCTCTTTCAGAGTTATAATCCACATGTAATTAATTTTGGTAATTTGTGAGCCAATAAAAAGTCTTTTTTTAATTTATTAAACATTTAATGAATATGTATCTCTTTTAATGATAATACAGATGATGATGACCAAGGCATCACTCATCTTATGATTGTTTCAAAGTACCTAAAACTGAAAAACTTATACATTTGAATACTTACACACAAGATGCATATTTTAAAAGGGAAGGATGATAAAAATGATGAAGATTCAATTCTTAGAGAAACATCTCTCTGAGAAAATTACCACAATCATTTCAAATAATAAAACAATTATGGAAACTTTAGTCATGCTACCATCAAATATACACTAAACGACTTTCAAAATCATTTATCTACGGGATGAGTGCAATTGGCTACTATCAATTCAAATGTTACATTATACACAAAAAGGATGAATTAATTATTGCTATATTGGAGTTACTTACAATAGTTTATATCAATCCACACGAGCAAAATAAACCCTTTATGCTATCATTTTGCAAACACATTTTTAAATATGGATAGAATTTGAGACAATTTGTATGCAAAAAGTTTACTTTGTAATTAAAACTTCACTGTTACATTTCATAAAAATCTCTGATGTAACCTTGACAACATGAAACCTTCTGTATACTGGCAGTAAAATAATAAAGTGGAATAAAGAAACAGCTGCAAATTGAATGACTGAAAATAAAATCAAATAAAATAGCAAGTCCAGACTTGGACCCTGTGATTTTCTTTTATAGTATAAAGATTTCTGTTTTATTATTTGGCTTTACAACAGACAGAAATGTTTAAATAACCTATGGCTTTCATTGCAAAGAAAATTCCTCCTGTCTGAAAACAAATAATTTAGAAATAATTTACTATGAATCAATGGCACAACATTCCCTCTAGCTCATTCCACTTATTATTACACTCTCCTTAAAAGTGCCAAAGAAGGGATTTAAATTTATTACTGCTCATTAAACCTGTAAAAGCCTGTGTTAATTGGATGTCAACCGTTTTTACTCACTTACATGTAGACTGACATTAAGGGCCTGGTGATTTACAGGCAACCTAAAGAGTATGAAGAATATCTGCTATATTTACTAGCTTATGGAGAAATAATATACGGTTTCTACCCCTATCAAACCACAGGCATTCAGCATGTCATAAAAGAAGCAATCACTTTTTAAAAGACAAAGTGAAGATATATTTCTTTATGTAGGAGCTTAAGCCATCAAGTTCTGTAAGAAAGGGAATGGGCTGTCCTTAGAATGTATTAGAAAAGCATTGTTAGATAAAAGCATATGCCTCCACTCAGTCTTTGTTGGATTAAAAAGAAACCAGCAATCATAAAATCATTATAACACATACACACATGCAACATGTAAACATGGAAGTAAAGCGTATTTAAGTCTTCAGTAGCTCAAAAACCTATTTTCTTCTGTAACAACTCAAATATCTTGCTTTGTAATTCTATAGTTTTACAAATGCAATTATGCTTGGGAAGCAAACCAAGTACTATATAATTGTCTTGAAAATCATGGTAAAAGGAGACCAGAAAACTACTCCATCCTGTCAGCTCTTACTCTTGAAAAGATCCAAAGAATTTAATTCACTGGACTTTATTTTGAGTGACAGAAGCAATATTTACATCCCTTCCAGATTCTAGTGTCTGTGTGCTTAGACACTCAGTTGAGTTCAAGTCTTTGTGACCCCATGGACTGTACCCACCAGGCTCCTCTATCCATGTGATTCTCCAGGCAAGAATACTAGAGTGGGTTGCCATGCCCTTTTTCAGGGTGCCTTCCCGACCTAGTGATCAAACACATGTCTAGGTGGGTTCTTTATCACTGAGCCACCTGGGGTTGCCTGAGAAATGTGTGTGTGTGTGTGTGTCTACAGTGTGCTGCATAAGATATCTAGGTCTAATACTATACTGTAAGTGTACATGAATGTAGTATGTATACAATCTCTAACACAGACATACTGCTGAGATACTGTTTATTTCCAGGTCACTACAATAAAGCAAATAAGTCACACAATTTTTTTTCCCTTGGTTTCCAACAACAAGTTATATTTACTTGTATAGAAAATGTGTACCCTTTGACTATGAAAGATATATTAATGGGAAAAATGCAGATTTGTTTTATTATTGAAGTATAGTTGATTTGCAATGTTGTACCAATCTCTGTTGTATAGCAAAGTGACTCAGTTTTACACATATATGCATTTTTAAATATTCTTTTCCATTATGGTTTATCCCAGCAGACTGGATATAGTGCTACATACTTTTATGATTCTAATGCTTTTTAACTTCTCTGCAGGCCCAAATCAGCTTTAATATGTTTACATGTTAATGGTCAGCAAAAACTAAAATCACTGAGAAAGTCTTGGGATTTTGTTGCTGTTTTGTATGACTGCTTTTCCTTCAAGTGAAGGCTGTAAAAAGTTCAGACATCACTGAGAATAAACTGGATGAGTTGGAAGCCAAGCATACTAAATCATTTCATTAGAGGACGTATTATGTAAGGCAGAACTCTTATTTGAGGTAAATTTATGCCCTGGGTTGGGATGATTCCCTGGAGAAGGGGATGGCTACCCATTCCAGTAATCCTGCCTGGAGAATTCCATGGACAGAGGAACCTGGGGGGCTACAGTCCCTAGGGTCACAAAAAGTCAGACATGATTGAGCAACTAAAACTTTCTCTTTGTGCTTTCACGGCAAAATTTGGGGACCACTGTGTGTGAAATATTCATCTTACAAAGATTCTTTATCACTGTTTAGGATTGTAATGGGTTTAGGATTGGAAACAGAAGGAAATACCAGGATATGTAATCTCAATTCACAATAAAAACTACAATGTGTGGTCAAAGAAAGCTTATTTTTAACTGCAGAAGACAAAATAGCAGTACACAGCAGGCTATATTTTTTAGGATACTTCCAAACATAGCTATCTAGAAAAGTTTTATCTGAAACAACTCACCAGAAAGTAAGGTTGCAACTCTTTAACTGATTTAAAGAGAGAATTTTTGATCAAAACAAAAATGATCTTTATTTGAATGGTGAGCCAAGAGTATCCTTACAAAATGTAATAAAAAACTTTTATATTTAAAAGTAATTGAAAATAAATTTAAATCAGAAGGCAGTGTTGGTTTCCAATTCTTTTTTAAAATTTATTTATTTTAATTGGAGGCTAGTTACTTTACAATATTGTATTGGTTTTGCCATACATTGACATGAATCCACCCCAGGTGTACATGTGTTCCCCCTCTTGAATCCCCCTCCCACCTCCCTCCCCATATCATCCCTCTGGGTCATCCCAGTGCACCAGCCCTGAGCATCCTGTATCATGCATCGAACCTGGACTGGTGATTCGTTTCACATATTATAATATACATGTTTCAGTGCCATTCTCCCAAATCATCCCACCCTATATTTTAAGTTTCAAGAATCTAGATTCCCTAAATGGAGAATGGGCATGAGTGCTCAATCATGTTCTACTCTTTGCAACTCCAGGGACTATAGCCCACCAGGCTCCCTTGTCCATGGAACTGCCCAAGCAAGAATACTGGAATGGGTTGTCATTTCCTTCTGCAGGAGATCTTCCCAACACAGGGGTGGAACCTGGGTTTCTTGTTTCCTACATTGATAGGCAGATTCTTTACCACTATGCCACCTGGGAAGTTATGAATGGATAGTACATGTGTAGATTTCAAATAATTAACATTGGAAGCATTGAGATGATCAGAATTTACAACAGTATGTGGCAAGGGATATGAGCAACATATCCCAGGTTCCCATCAAACAAAAAGGATGAAATCCATTCTTAGACTACACAGAGGTCCTAGAGAGAATTAAGTACACACAACCAGAGTTAGATGAGTCCTGAATCCTTCAAGTTGAGAGGTGTCTCAGACTTGGGAGCAGGTAACAGGACCCAGACACAATGAAGGGGATCTGAAAATAGAGAGGTACTTTTATGTGAACACATGGATGTTGAATCTTTGAATCTGATAATTCAGCTACGGAGTGAACTGATCCATGTGATCCACCTCTGTAATCACATTCTTGAAAGTCTGGTCAGTGAGATTTAACAAAATGTAATCCCTATGTTGGGCTTCCCTTGTGGCTCAGACAGTAAAGCTTCTGCCTACAATGTGGGAGACCTGGAATCGATCCCTGGGTCGGGAAGTTCCCCTGGAGAAGGAAATGGCAACCCACTCCAGTATTCTTGCCTGGAAAATCCCATGGACGGAGGAGCCCAGTAGGCTACAGTCCATGGGGTCGCAAAGAGTTGGACACGACTGGCGACTTCACTTCACTTCACTTCACTTCCCACTTTGCCTCTGGAACTCCAGGGAGAGGATTCCAGAGAGATTCCCAGCCTGAATGTGGACAGCAGTCCCAGGTTGAACTCACAGGCAGGGCATCTTCAACCTGTGAGAAGAACCAAAAAGGAGCTCATTCCCACTCAAGTCTAAACTGGACAAGACCAAGTCTTCCCCACAAGTGTCCTTGAGTTGAACAGATGATTCACAGAGTCTAAAACTTGAAGGGAGCTGGGTATGAAGTAAAAGGGTTTTGTTACCAAAGGCTGTAGAGGGAACAACAGAAGCAATGGAACCAACAAATGTCAGAAAGTTCTGTGCCATCAGCTCCACTTTCAGCAAAATGCCATGAGACTTGAGGGGAGAGGATGTGTCTGGGGATGCTCTTTGGCCGCCCTGTCATAGCCTGTTTTCCTCTATATCTAGGTACCACTCAGAGCCGAGGAAAGATGAGGAAGGAGGGAAAGGCAAGCGTGTTGCTGCTGCTGCTAAGTCGCTACAATCGTGTCTAAGTAATCCTAAAGACGCCAAATTGTAAACTGAAAGATGCAGTTATTGGGTAGTGGTAACAGCAAGTTTTTTGAGTATTGATTGAACCGGAGCCAGAGAAAATTTGAACAATTTTATTACAGGAAGGAGGAAAGGAGAGAAGAGGGAAGGAAAGGAGGGAGAGATTGAGAAACAGGGGGAGAAAGAAGATCTGTACAGGGGCTTAAATTTTAAACTGTTATTCATAATGTTAGTTTTTAAATTTTTCTTTCAGCGATGTCAACCCAACAATCTCACAGAACTAATTACCATTAAATTTTATGCTAAATGCCACTCTTTCATGTAATTCTGGAAAATATGCAGAAATGTCTATGCTATATATAGAACTGGCTATCACTCTGATATACACATTGTGTTGGTCTATTAAGAATTCTGTGAATCATCATATAACGGTTTTTTAATTTTATCAGATTTTTTAATCTAGGAAATTAAATTGAGAGCATTTAAGAGCTGGCACTGAATATAGCTTGCTATAATATTAATTGTAAATGTTAAAATACAATTATTTTATTGACATGGATGTCCTTTGTCCATGGGATTCTCCAGGCAAGAATATTGGAGTGAGTTGCCATTCCATTCTCCAGCGGATCTTTCTGACCCAGGGATCAAACCTGTGTCTCCTGCACTACAGGCAGATTCTTTTACTGTCTGAGCTATTAGGGAAGCCTATAATAATATTATATGAATATAACAATACAATTATTTTATTGACTCAGATATAGTAAACATAATGATATAATTGATACTATATAGTACTAGCGCAAACTTTCCATAATATTTTTATTTAAAAGCATTTATGAAAATTACTTTGAAACGTATATTATCATATGTGAAACAAATTGCCAGTCCAGGTTTGATGCGTGATACGGGATGCTCGGGGCTGGTGTACAGGGATGAACCAGAGGGATGGGATGGGGAGGGAGGAGGGAAGGGGATTCAAGATAGGGAATACATGTACACTCAGGGCAGATTCATGTCAATGTATGGCAGAACCAATACAGTACTGTAAAGTGATTGGCCTCCAATTAAAATAAATAAAGTAAAAAAATAAAATGAAATATCAGAAAAAAAAATTACTTTGGGATTTATATACATCACAATAAATTTCTTTTGAAATGTTAACAATTAGACCTAACCATATAAAACCTTACTTGGCAAATTAAGGATTAGAATATCTGTATAATTTCTGAGTCATAGCTTTATTTAGTCTTCCTGAAATATACATGAGATTATGTGAGATTAATTCTGTAGCAGGTATTCATAAATTATAGAATTTAAAATTCAAAACTATTATTATTAGAGGCTTTATTTCCTTATAGTTTGAGGATTGTATCATAATGCTGTGTTAACATTTTATACACATTTATTCTCCTTTTCAATGAGGCACACGTCAATTTTTTGTGTTCTATGAACAACTGGTTAGGAAAATATATCAAGACAGAGTCAATACGTGAATGAGTGGTAATATACTGTAATCTTCCCTTAGAACGAAAGGACAATGGAAGTGAGCCAAGGGTATGCCACATGGTCAAGACATTCAGTATCTGGAAACTTGCAGGGTCTGACTGATCTATTATATTATAATAATGTGTGGTCAATCATGTCTGACTCCATGTGACCCCATGGACTGTGGCCCACCAGGATCCTCTGTCCATGGGATTCTCCAGGCAAGAATACTGAAGTGGTTTGCCATTTCCTTCTCTAAGGGATCTTCTTGACCCAGAGATCAAATCCACATCTCCTGTGTCTCCTGCATTGGCAGGTGGATTGTTTATCTGCTGAGCCATGAGGGAAGGCCCTGTTATAATAATATTACTATAGTTGCTGAGCAGTATCCCTGACCTTTCAGTTTTTGTGAAATAAAAGAGGTTTTATGAGTTTATGACTGAAAGTGAAAAGGCTATGTTAAATAAACACACACGCACACACACACACACACACATATATATATATATATATGAATATATGTATTTATATATGACCAACCTAGATAGCATATTAAAAAGCAGAGACATTACTTTGCCAACAAAGGTCTGTCTAGTCAAAGCTATGGTTTTTCCAGTGGTCATGTATGGATGTGAAGAAAGTTGGACTGTGAAGAAAGCTGATCGCCAAAGAACTGATGCTTTTGAACTGTGGTGCTGGAGAAGACTCTTGAGAGTCCCTTGGACTACAAGGAGATCCAACAAGTCCATTGTAAAGGAGATCAGTCCTGGGTGTTCATTGGAAGGATTGATGCTAAAGCTGAAACTCCAATACTTTGGCCAGCTCATGAGACTAGTTGACTCACTGGAAAAGACTCTGATGCTGGGAGGGATTGGGGGTGGGAGGAGAAGGGGACGACAGAAAATGAGATGGCTGGATGGCATCACCGACTTGATGGACATGAGTTTGAGTGAACTCCAGGAGTTGGTGATGGACAGGGAGGCCTGGCGTGCTGTGATTCATGGGGTCTCAGAGAGTCGGACATGACTGAGCTGCTGAACTGAACTGATATGACTAGAGAGAGAGAGGTGCACACATTAGTACTTTCCCTCAAGAAAACTTGGGATAAATGACAACACTGCAGAGGTTTCAGAGAGCTAATCCATGAGGAAAAAAAATCCCAGATGGTCAACTGCCAAGAATTTCACTTAATAAGTGGCTTTCCCACCAGGAGCTCTTGACAGACACAGTCCCTCAACTATGGTTTCAACCAAAAATAAAACCCTGGGGTGGAAAATGCTGCAACTTCTAACTGACAGTTAAAATAGTTGTTGAACATAGTTTTATGCTTCTAGTGTAATTTGGGAACATCAAAAGATAACAGTACTTCTATTTTATGGTTCTTATTCAAAATCTCAGCCCCCCAAAGTGAGATGTTTTATCTCCTTAAGTAATTTCTTTAAGAGCTTTGAATTGCTTGTGCAGTCAAAAATGCAGGTCCTAAGTGATGGACTTCTTGGCAAGCTTTTACGTCATCTCCAATGATGGATACAGAGATGTTGATTGAAACTTTTGAGTTTTAAATAGATGTATGGGAAGGAAATCCTTGTTGCTTACACATCATAGCATTCACTCCCATTTTATGACTGTAGATGAGTTACCTGCTCCTGTCGTTCCTACTGGCTCCCCGTTTTTGGCTTTTGTTCTGAGAAATCACTTTTTTCACTATCACAGTGTGGACTCGAGGAAAACCTCAAGAACTGTATTTGACAGATATGAAACAAACACTCTCCAAGTTATTAAACTTGAAAGTAAAATGTAATTATGTGAAGAAATATCATAGTATATATTTAAGTCAGTTAAATACAATCCCAAAAATTTCACCTGAGCCTGAATGTAACACAGAGCTGGAAGAAGAGTTAATGGTCATGTTTTCTCCAGCAAACAGAGCAACAGGGCCACAAAATGACCTGAGACTTTGCCATCTAAATTATTGCTGTGATTAAGCCATAACCTGTCTGGAAACAGTAGTTTTTCTTTGGAGGAATCAAGTGGTTCTGGTAGAACCAGTGAGCAAATCTTTCTTGTCTATTATATAGAGAGAATATGTAGAATATGATAAGAAATGCAGCAGAATGTGACGGGAAAAAGACACAGTAAGTCTCCTACACACGAACAAGTTCTATTCCAAAAGTGTATTCACTAGAGAGCACATTCATAAGTTTGATTTATTTGTAAGTCCAAAAACGTGAGCCTAGGTACCCAGCACAACAGGCTCTATACTGCTGCTATTACGCTTGATTTCAGTCAGACACCCTGGGATTGAAATAAAGACACGGAAGTACTGTCCTCTATACAGGACTGCAGAGAACACAAAAGCACAACTACCTGCAGAGGATACATGCAGACAATGCAGCAGACATGTGAGCTAACTTACATGATTGGAAACACAAATGCAGGCACGTTTGCATCTTTGAAAGTTCACAACGTGAAGGTTCACTTGTACCGGCCTGGCCTTCCTGTACGTCATCACCTCACTGTGGAGGTCTGCTCATTCCTATCTCTGACTCTCTGTGGACTCTGCTAACAAATGATCACATTATCTCATCTTTTTGCCCCATACTCTGTTTTGTATGTTGATTTCACATAGATTTCATCTACTCAAAACCTCTTCCTCTGTCCTTAAAACCAAAGACCTCACTTTCGAAGTTATCAAGAAAACTGAAGCAATCAGGGGAGATAATTTTCCAGTTCCTACTACCCCCATCTGATTACCTCTCTACTTCCACCCTACCTTCTGGTAGTCTCTTCATGGACAGACAGCCCATATTCCCAGGAAAGGCAGGTGTTGTCACTCTGGAACGAAGTTCTGTGTCTTCCTACTTATCCAAGGAGCTTCCTCCTGCAATCCCCCTTAGTCCCTCCTGCATCATCAATTTTTCTAATGTTAGAAGAAATAAAGTAATATTTTTCTCCTAAAACAAAAAGCAACAAGGACACTTCTCTCAACCTCACTTTTCTCTCCAGTTCCGATTCCCGGCTCTTCACTGAACCCTCCACTCATGTTTCCATCCTCATATTCTCAGTCCTTCCCAATAATACGCAGATGCCACCTGGCTCCCTACCAGTGACACTGGAGTAATTTGCTCACCTACTTAGTGAGGACTTCTCCAAATGTTCTATTTCAAATGGCAATTATAATATAGCCCGTTACTCTTTCATTTTATTACCATTTAATTTTTAAAATTTTTCTCCATGGAATTTGTCACCATTTAAAACAATACAGATAACCCAGAGAAAACCATAATTCAAAAAGATATATGTACTCCAGTGTTTAGTGCAGCACTGTTTACAATATCCGGGACATACGAGCAACCTAAATCTCCAACAGAGGCCTGGGTAAGAAAGAAGTGGTACATATACAATGGAATATTAGCCATAAAATGGAATGAAATTGTACCATTTGCAGAGACATGGGTGGACAAAGACTATCATATGGACTTAAGTAAGTCAGAAAGAAAAACAAATACTGTATATTAACACATATGTGTGAAACCTAGAAAAATGGTATAGATGAACTTATTTGCAAAGCAAAAATAGACACACAGACACAGAGAACAACTGCATGGATGTACGAAGAGGAAAAGGAGGGGAGGGATGAATCAAGATTGGGATTGACATACACACACTATTAACATGATGCGTAAAACAGACAACTACTGAGAATCTAGTGTACACCACAGGGAGCTCTGCTCAGCACTCTGTGGTGACCTGCATGGGAGGAAGTCCAAAAGGGAGGGGAACATGTTTACACACAGCTGATTCACTCCATGGTAAGCAGGGACTAACACAACACTGTAAAGCAAGTATATTCCAAGAAAACAATCAAAAAATAAAGATAATAAAATGATACAGGTAGATAGAGAGGGGTGCTTATTTAATTATTATCTATCTCAGTCCTGCAGAATGCTGCTTTCATGAGGGCCTGGACAGAGTTTTGTCTGTTTAGTGCTTTTCCTCCTATATCAACTGTACTTAAAACAGCACTTTGGACATAGATGGAGCTTAAGAAAACTTGGTTAAATAATTAAATGACAAAATTGTGGAACTAAAACCATTCTCAGATATTGGTACTGAATATTTTAGAAAGAGACAAACAAACTGCATCTTGAGACTTCCAAAGTCAAATTCATTTTAAAATAGCAGTGCTCCTTCAGTTCAGTTCAGTCGCTCAGTCGTGTACAACTCTTTGCGACCCCATGAATCACAGCACGCTAGGCCTCCCTGTCCACCACCAACTCCCGGAGTTCACTCAAACTCATGGCCACAGAGTCGGTGATGCCATCCAGCCATCTCATTCTCTGTCGTCCCCTTCTCCTCCCACCCCCAACCCTGCCCAGGATCAGACTCTTCCAGTGAGTCAACTCGTCGCAGTATGTCTTATGCTATGTGTTAATCAAGCATGACGAGAATACAGGTATTGGAAATATCTACAATGAAAGTCTAAAAACATCGACTTTGGAATTAGGAAAGAGTGGATTCAGAGCCAGGCATAATTTTGTTTTTACTTTATATTGGGGTAATTGTTTAGTCTATCCAAACTTCCATTTCCTTTCCTCAGAATAGAGGATTAAAATCGAAATCTCCTTCAAAATGAGGACAAAATAAGCTGATGTATGTAAAGCCCTTAATATTTACTAAGCTCCAAATAAGAATACCATATTAAATAATTCTGAATTTAGGCTTATGTTAAACAATTATATTAACTTATTACTTTTTGTGAATTTTATTTAAAACACTTAGGTGAATACTAGTTGAAGTGTTCTGGGGGGCGGTCAGAATAGCATTCTGTATACTTTATGGTTGAATTACACATTTGCACATGTTTATGAGGGTATATATAATTTTATATACTAGATATTTAGACTCATATTGGTTATTTGTTATAACTTTATTTGTATTTATTACTTTATATACATAGATTATTAATGTGCTTGTTCATATATAAATATATAGAAATCCCAATGCCCTTTTTAATTTCACTTTATAGAGTGATGATAAAAAACATGTACATTATGATAACATAGAAGGGGAAATATGATTTCTCTGATCTTTGAAATAAGGTTCTATAAACCACAGCTATAATATAGGATGGTAAAAATGAATTCATATTCCATTCTGCTCATATATTTGTAGGGTCTGCAACTTTTTTCTTCTCTTTTTTTTCCCCACTGCTTTAAGCCTGTATGAATAAGTGAACAGCTTCTTGTGAAAAATATATTCTCTTCATTTAAAATTTTATTTTAAGTAGAAACATTTTACATCTGAAATTAATAAACTTATGTTACAGAGACATCTTTCAGATTTAAATAGAAATATTCAGTACTGGTAACCTGCAGAGTGAGTTACTCTAGTCATTTTTCCTACTGCACATATTTTTGGCACAGGAAATTGCCCCTTTTCATTACAAAAGTCCCTGATGTATACTATATTCTAGCTCTTATAAACTTGTATCAGCATATGTGAGCTCCAAAATAATAAGTTAGTGAAATTTTCCACTATGCAAAGCAAGTTTGCAGAAAAATACCATCTATAGTTTTTCCAGTAGTCATGTATGGATGTGAGATTTGGACTATAAAGAAAGCTGAGTGCCGAAGAATTGATGCTTTTGAACTGTGGTGTTGGAGAAGACTCTTGAGAGTCCCTTGGACTGCAAGGAGATCCAACCAGTCCATCCTGAAGGAGATCAGCCCTGGGTGTTCATTGGAAGGACCGATGAAGTTGAAACTCCAATACTTTGGCCACCTGATGTGAAAAACTGACTCATCTGAAAAGACCCTGATGCTGGGAAAGATTGAAGGCAGGAGGAGAAGGGGACAACAGAGGATGAGATGGTTGGATTGCATCACCGACTCAATAGACATGAGTTTGAGTGAACTCCTGGATTTGGTGATGAACAGGGAGGCCTGGCGTGCTGCAGTCCATGGGGTCACAAAAAAATCAGACACGACAGAGCTGAACCGAACCATCAGAGATGCCAGACCCACTTAATCCATTTCACAGGCTTCTGTCCGTGGACATCCTTGAAGGTCTTTTCAAAACAGCACATCATGTAGTGGGTCATTATTTGAGGTGACCTGACATTGAGAGTAGTGTTTTCCTGGGAGATCCTAGGAGGGTGACATAAGGTCTTTGCAGCTCCCTTGCTTCAGAAAATGGCAACCTGCTCCAGCACTCTTTCCTGGAAAATTCCATGGACTGAGGTAGGCTACAGCCTTTGGGATCGCAAAGAGTCGGACATGACTGAGCAACTTCTCGTCGCAACTTCACTGCATCAGTCCTCCACCTACGGCTGCTGGATGTTATCTTTAGGGCTCTGTCACCTTACCTCCCCACCACAGCCTCTCCTCTTTAGTCCCTTCACATTTGTGATGCTTCACGACTTTTGTCACAGAAGCAGAAAAAAGGGGGAAGGCATAATAAAATGATACCGCTTAAGGAGGACCAACAGATGTCTACCTAAGTGCTTTTGCTAGCTAGGACCAGGTGTAGTGGGATGTTAGTTCATTATTGATCATTATAGTCAACATTGAGTGACATATAATGAATTTTCTAGTTTTCCCTTTAGATTTATCATGATAATAGGGAAGAAAAGACACCTGTGAGAAGAGGATAAAAAATAGAAAAACATGAAATGTTCGAACTCTAGCATTAGTGTGATATTATGCCTATTCCTATGGAGAAGGCAATGGCAAGTCACTCCATTATTCTTGCCTGGAAAATCCCATGGATGGAGGAGCCTGGTGGGCTGTAGTCCATGGGGTCGCTAGGGGTCGGACACGACTGAGTGACTTCACTTCAATTTTCACTTTCACACATTAGAGAAGGAAATGGCAACCCACTCCAGTGTTCTTGCCTGGAGAATCCCAGGGACAGGGGAGCTTGGTGCGCTTCCACCTATGGGGTCACACAGAGTCGGACACGACTGATGTGACTTAGAAGCAGCAGCATGCCTATTCCTGAACGTCCTTTGGTGGCTCAAATGGTAAAGAATCTGACTGCAATGCAGGAGACATGAGTTCGAACCCTGGATCAGGAAGCTTCCCTTGAGAAGGAAATGGCTACTCACTTCAGTATTCTTTCCTGGAGAATCCATGGACAGAGGAGCCTGGATGGCTACAGTCCATAGGGTTGTATTGAGATTAGTCATTTTAAATAAGTTCAAGCTCTCATAAAACTATCTTCAACTGTAAGAAAATTATTTCTGCCATGGCATAATTCTCAATGCAAAAATATAAAACCTGGTAGTTATTATGTACAATATGGATGCACTTTTTCTCTGGTTATTCAGATAAAAGCCTTCCTTCTAGCTTGTTCTTACCAAGTGATCTTGCTTTGGGTTGCCAGCCCATCCCTGATTTCAGAAGTGGAACTCTGACCAAATTGGGAAAAATTCTAATATTCCACTCACACACAGTGATTTGATGGTCCAGAGATGATGACATGAGACATTAAAATCTTTCCTGGACATTTTTATCATTAGATATGTAGACAAGACTCCTCTCTGGTTTAAAAGCTGTCAAGAGACAAGCCCACCTTTAGGAGAGCCAGGCTTCATAAACGAAGGCAACATGAAGAAAGAGGTAGAGATGAAAAAAAGAAGGAAAGGACATTTACAATGTCTAGGCACATGGGTGTCAACCAGCCTGAAGGTTAAATTCCCCCATGATTTCTCATAATATATTCAGGTGAGAAAATGGATTTGTCTTTTTTTTTTAATGTAAGGTTAGGATTAATTTGGATTTTTGTGTGGGAAACCAAGAGTTCTGACTAACACAAAGTTCTATTATTTTCCTTTTTCTTGGTACAATAGTTTCAATTCAAAAGAATGTTATAGATTCATAACATATAACTTTGGGTCAGTTTTTTCTGTAGGACCTAATGCACTTATGTGAAAAGTTGAATTCAGATCTGATGAAACTTTTTATAGAACTTTGTATGGAATAAAGCTGCTTTGCATAAAATAACTTTTTAAAAATTAAATGGAAATTGTATTACTTCTCAATTCAACTTTAAACAGCATCAAAAAAAGTGTTTAAATAATTTGATCTGAAAAAATAAATTATCAAGCAAATACACATGTTTCTAGTTTCTGGGAATATTAAATTATTTCATGTAAGGCATAACTAAAATATCTCTAAGCATGATTAAAGAGCAAGATTTATATATAACTGAATATAAATCAATTTTTGACACAATAATCAAATTAATTTCTAAAGTTTTGCTCAAAGTGTCTTTATAGGAGAAGTTTATTTTAACAATGTGATTGCATAGCTCTTGACTGAAAAATAAATTCTAGCTTTCATAGTCTAAAGCTTAAAATATCAAAAACAGCTATTTTTTCTCAGATGTAATTGCTGGCTTATTTGAGAATACAGTTTCCTCTATTAGACACTTACTAAAATATTTTTTTTTATTTTAGTAAGTATGTCAATATGACCAGGCATGGAATTCTATATCCAGAAAAAAATGTTATCCTAAAAATAAAGGCAAACTATATTGCCTACTTGACTTCCACCTCTGTAAATAAAAGAAAACTGAGATAACTTGTCTGCACAACTTTGTGTTAAAGTCTGTGCTGACTGATAGATGGGGGTCCCTCCATCAGTCTGGAAGAATGGTCTCAGTAATAGCTCAGAAAGTGATAGAGTGTGTAAAGACATGTCTGCCGAACAAGCCTGGGCACAACTCAAGGACTCACTGACAAGAAATGGATTCAGTTCAGTTCAGTTGCTCAGTCGTGCCTGACTCTTTGTGACCCCATGGACAGTGGCACGCCAGGCCTCCCTGTCCATCACCAACTCCTGAAGCCTGCTCAAACTCATGTCCATCGAGTTGGTGATGCCATCCAACGATCTCATCCCCTGTCATCCCCTTCTCCTCCTGCCTTCAATCTTTCCTAGAATCAGAGTCTTTTCTAAGGAGTCAGTTCTTCGCATCAAGTGGCCAAAGTATTGGAGTTTCAGCTTCAGTTTCCGTCCTTCCAATGAATATTCAGGACTGATTCAAAATTGGGAAAGGAGTATGACAAGGCTGTATATTGTCACGCTGCTTATTTAATTTACATGCAGAGTATATCATGCAAAATGTCATACTGGATGAATCACAAACTGGAATCAAGATGACTGGAAGAAATAATAATCACCTCAGATACGCAGATAACACATCCTAATGGCAGAAAGCGAAGATGAACTAAAGAGCCTTTTGATGAAGGTGAAAGAGGGAAGTAAAAAATGCTGGCTTAAAACTCATCATTCAAAAAACTAAGATCATGACATACAGGTCCCATCACTTCATAGCAGATAGATGGGATAAAACTGAAAACAGTAACATATTTTATTTTCTTGGACTCCCAAATCACTGGGTATGGTGACTGCAGCCATGAACTTAAAAAACTCTTGATCCTTGAAAGGAAAGTTAAGACAAACCTAGACAAATGTATTAAAAAACAGAGACATTACTTTGCCAACAACAGTGTGTATAGTCAATGATTTTTCCAGTAGTCATGTATGGATGTGAGAGTTGGTCCATAAAGAAGGCTGAGAGCTGAAGAATTGATGCTTTTGAATTGTGATGCTGGTGAAAACTCTTTAGGGTCCTTGGACTTCAACGAGAACAAAGTAGTCAATCCTAAAGGAAATCAACCCTAAATATTCATTATAAGGACTGATGCCGAGGCTGAAGCTCCAATACTTTGGCCACCTGATGAGAAGTGCCAACTCATTAGAAAAGACCCTGATGCTGGGAAAGACTGAAGGCAAAAGGAGAAGCAGGCAGCAGAAGAGGAGATGGTTGGATAGCTCATAGATATCCCTGGGATAATTGAAGGGACATGAATTTAAGCAAACTCCAGGAGATATTGAAGGACAGGGAGCCTGGCATGCTGCAGTCCATGGGTTACAGTCGGACATGAATTAGGGACTGAATGACAACAGCAAAACATCTTTATCTATGCTAAAGTCATATGTGTTCACACTGATGTGACCCACTCCAAACCATTACCACCTGGGGCATGCCATACCTCCTCCTTTTGCTTATCTATAACCTCCTCTCCCAACACTGTGAAACCTGGCCCCCACCATCCACTCACACAGATTACATTGTTACACTGTGTTGTCATATTTCACATTCCAAACTATCATATTTGATTTCCTAAATAATTTTAATTGCTTGTGTTAAGGTTCACTGGAGAAGGAAATGACAACCTACTCCAGTATTCTTGCCTGCAGAATCCCATGGATGGAGGAGCCTAGGTGGGCTACAGTCCATGTGGTCACAAAGAGTTGGACATGACTGAGTGACTAAACCACAGCCACCAGTTAAGGTTTACTCTTTATGCTGCAAAATTCTATTAGTTTGGACAAATTGATGTTCTGCATCTACTGTTATAGTGTCATACAGAATTCAACTTCCCCCTAAAAAATATCCATGTGCCTTACCCATTAAAACAGAATTCCTCTCTCCATGGGCTTCCCTCATAGCTGAGTTGGTAAAGAATCTGCCTGTAATACAGGAGACCCAGATTCCATTCCTGAGTCAGGAAGATCCCCTGAAGAAGGAAATGGCAATCCACTCCAGTATTCTTGCCTGGAAAATCCCATGGACAGAGGAGCCTGGCAGGCTACAGTCCATGGGGTCACAAGAGTTGGAAATGACTTGCGACTAAACCACCACCACCACCACCACTTCTCTCCTTACACTTTGGCAACTGCTGATTTTTTAAAACAGATTTACCTTTTCCAGAATATCATACAATTGGAATTATACAGTATAGTGGTTTCCCTGGTGGTTCAGATGGTAAAGAACCCACCTGCAATGCAGGTGATCTGGGTTCGATCCCTGGGTTGGGAAGATCTCCTGGAGGAGAGCATGCAACCCACTCCAGTACTTTTGTGTGGAGAATTCCCATGGAAAGAGGAGCCTAGAGGGCTACAGTCCATGGGGTAGCAAAGAGTCAGACATGACTGAGCGACTAAGCACACACGCAAGTATCATTTTCAGACCAGTTTCTTTTACTTCCAGTATATGTTTAAAATTGATCCATGTCCTTTGGTGATTAGTAGTATGTTTCTTTTTATGGACAGGTAACACGACTGAGCGACTGAACTGAACTGAACTGAACACTCCATCGAATGGATGTAAAGTAGTTTGCTTATCCGTTCACTTATTAAAGACATCTGGGTTGCTTCTGGTTTGGGGCCATTATGAATGAAACTGCTATAAACATTCTCCTGCATTTTTGTGTGGGTAAGCTTATTCGGATCAGTTCAGTTCAGTTCAGTTCAGTCACTCAGTCATAAATGACTCTTTGCGACCCCATGAATCACAGCACACCAGGCCTCCCTGTCCATCACTAACTCCCGGAGATCACTCAAACTCATGTCCATCGAGTCGGTGACGCCATCCAGCCATCTCATTCTCTGTCGTCCCCTTCTCCTCCTGCCCCCAATCCTTCCCAGCATCAGAGTCTTTTCCAGTGAGACAACTCTTCACATGAGGTGGCGAAAGGATTGGAGTTTCAGCTTTAGCATCAGTCCTTCCAATGAACACCTAGGATCGATCTCCATTAGAATGGACTGGTTGGATCTCCGACTCTCAAGAGTCTTCTCCAGCACCACAGTTCAAAAGCATCAGTTCTTCAGCGATCAGCTTTCTTCACAGTCCAACTCTCACATCCATACATGACCACTGGAAAAACCATAGCCTTGACTAGACGGACCTTGGTTGGCAAAGGGATGTCTCTGCTTTTTAATATGCTATCAAGGTTGGTCATAACTTTCCTTCCAAGGAGAAAGCATCTTTTAATTTCCTGGCTGCAATCAGCATCCGCAGTGATTTTGGAGTCCAAAATAATAAAGTCTGACACTGTCTCCACTGTTTTTCCATCTATTTCCCATGAAGTGATGGGACCAGATGCCATGATCTTTGTTTTCTGAATGTTGAGCTTCAAGCCAACCTTTTCACTCTCCTCTTTCACTTTCCTCTAGAGGCTTTTGAGTTCCTCTTCACTTTCTGCCATAAGGGTAGTGTCATCTGCATATCTGAGGTTATTGATATTTCTCCCGGCAATCTTGATTCCAGCTTGTGCTTCTTCCAGCCCAGCATTCCTCATGATGTACTCTGCATATAAGTTGAATAAGCAGGGTGACGATATACAACCTTGACGTACTCCTTTTCCTATTTGGAACCAATCTGTTGTTCCATGTCCAGTTCTAACTGTTGCTTCCTGACCTGCACACAGGTCAAGAAGCATAATTACTGAATTGTAGAATAAGATTATGTTTAGATTTGTAGAGACTACTATATTATCTTCCACAGTACCTGCACCATTTGTGTTTCCAGCAACAGTCAATGAGAGCTTCTTCTTGCTATTTTATAATTTCTGTTCTCTCACTAACAAGGTTCAGCTTAATTTCTTAAATTAGACATTTTATAATAGAGCAAAGCCACATTATTGTGAAAATGAGTGAAAAGTTTGAACTGAATAAATATTATTTAAATCAAGTTACAGGATAACCAGAGAAGCAGCAATACAGAAAAACAAAATATCATCTCGGAGAGAACATTGTGCAATTAGCTTTTTTTAAGAAAAACTTTTTATTGGAGAATATTTGCTTTACTACATTGTGTTAGTCTCTGCTGTACAGCAAAGTGATCAGCTATCCATGCACATTTATTCTCTCTTTTAGGGATTTCCTTCCCATTTAGGTCACTACTAAAGCCAGTTCCTTATCAGCATATCACCCCTTTGAATGCTAACTGATATTGGTAAAATACTTACAAACTTATTGCTATTGGCATGGAACCATATATACTACCATATGTAAAATAGATTGCCAGTGGGAATATGTTATATGACTTAGGGAGGTCAAATCTGGTGCTCTTTGCAGCCTAGAGGGGTGGGATGGGATAGGATGTAGGAGGGAGGTTCATGAGGGAGGGGACATATGTATACCTGCATTGATTCATGTTGATGTATGGCAGAAACTAACACAATATTGTAAAGCAATTATCCTTTAATTAGAAATAAATGAATTATAAAAAAAATAGCAACCTCATATTTCCACTGATATTTTAAATTTTAACATACATTTTTAAAAATCAAACTTCAGTATATCCTGCCAAAATTTCTATGTATTATAAATAGGCCCACTAAAAATAAAAATCAAATAACTGTTTCATATCTTCCATTTTCAGGTAACTGTTCTTTGTTGGATTTGTGCTCTTGTGGAGTTTTTGCTCAAATACAACTAATCAAATAAATAGTGTACTTTCCCCTGGATCTGATATATTAGCATTCTGTCTTATATGAAGTTTTTTCTAAGGGTAAAAGTTTAATGATGAAATTTATGATAACCAAATTCCTAGGCCAGCAAAATCTTTGGTACTCAAGATCATTTACAGGTTTTTATTAAAAAGAAAAAAAAAAACTTACACCTGTATTGCAAAATTTTAACCAGTTCTGCTTTTCCCAAGTTACTTTTTGAAACTTTATTATGGCCTAATAATTCTCAAAACACTGCTGAACAGGGTGTAACTGAGGTCATATTATAATGGTCTACAACGCTCATTCTCTGCATCCACAAATGGATGTTTGCTTCAGTCTCTGATCATTCTCTGATTGCTGACTTAAGGGAAATCAGGAGCCTTGTCAAAGAAGGGGCCTTCTATGTGATAGCCTGTCAAGAAAAGAGTGAAGTGTAACTTTATTCAAAGTGGTACAATTGTATTCATGGACATTGCTGTCCAGGAGTGAGGATTTGCCATTCTATGAGAAAAGAAAAAAATCACAAAATAGTCCCACCCCATGGACTGTAGCCTACCAGGCTCCTCTGTCCATGGGATTTCCCAGGCAAAAATACTGGAGAGGTAAGCCATTTCCTTCTCCAGGGATTGAACCTGGCTCTTCTGCATTGGCAGGAAGATTCTTTACCACCGAGCCATCTGGGAAACCCATAAATAGTCCCACCCTAATGGGCAAAAAATTTTTTAAATATGATATTGTTAGCTAATATTATGTTCAAGTCCCTAAAGAAATAAAATGTTGTCTTTCATTTTCAGTGATATACACTGTAATGATGAATGTCACGCTCCTTTGCAAAATGAAAACATTACACATAACACAGTGAGACACGACCATGATGATGGCAAATATGTATTTATAACTCAGGCTTCTCTCAGTTGTTGGTACCCATTATAGTAATTTACTGCTCAAAGGTGATTGCCCACCTGTCTTATGATAATTGCTATTTGTTTGCTGTCCCTATAGTTTTGCTTTCCCATAAAGGTTGTAGCATCACTGACTCAATGGATATGAATTTGAGCAAACTCCAGGAGATAGTGGAGGACATTGGGAAGCCTGGTATGTTGCAATCCATGGAGTGGCAAACAGTCAGACATGACTTAGTGACTGAAAAACGACAACAACAAAGGCTTTTAATTGGAATAGTTGTTATAGTCCCTTCTGAGTCTTGTTCAACTGAAGTAGCATAAAGTACTCCACAATTTTCTATGTTATTAACTGTAGCAGCACTTTTTATTCCTTTGTGTTGCCAAGTAGCAGACCATTGTATAACACAATTTAGTTTATCCATCTGACCATTGAAGGATATTGGAATTTTCCAGTTTGGGGTGAATGTGAATAAAATTGATCTAGGCATATGCAAAAAGGATTTCTATGAATATAAATTTAAATTTTATTGGAATCAATACATCAGATCACTCTGATCATACATTTCTGGATCAAATGTTTATGTTTAAGATGCCATGGCTTTTACTGCTCTGTATAAAGTTCTGTGCTGTTGTGTGCTTAGTCACTCAGTCGTGTCCATCTCTTTGCGACATCATGGATTATAGTCTGCCAGGCTACTCTGTCCATGGGACTTCCCAGTCAAGAATACTGGAGTGGGTTGCCTTTTCCTACTCCAGGGAATCTTCCTGATCCAGGGATTGAACCTGCATCTTCTGTGTCTCCTGCATTGCAGGTGGATTCTTTACCCACTTAGCCATCAGGGAAGCCTGATCATTTATAACATGAACATTTTTGTTTTGTTTAAGTTTTTAAATGAGTTTTAATGCACATACAGTAAACAGAACTTATCATGGGCAATGAATTTTGAAATAAACTCAAATTTTATGAAGAAGCTATAATACCACTGTGTGATGGACATCAGGGTAGTTCATACTTTGGAGCTATAACACACAGAGATTTTCTGAATATTCTTTTGCACTTGTATGAGTATCTCGCTCTTCCACTGGTCACAGGCTGGGGAGTGAAGTTTCTGGGCTCTAGGATCTATATATGATCTCTGAGAGAAGGTACTGCCAGGAACCTCTCAGAGTGGTTTTACTCTAACGTTCTCCCAGCAGGAACAGTTGAGTTTCAGTTGCTTCAAGTCTAACTAAATTGGCGTTTTCATTTTCATTTTGCTCCTTGTGTCCTGGTATCTCCTTCTGCCTTCAACTGCGCTTCTGAGTGTGTTTCCTTTTAGGAGACTGCAAATTCTTTGCTCAAGTGACTGTTCCATTTTAAATCTACACTAGCAATGGCTTCCTGCTGCCTGCAGCCTCACCAGGCCTTGATGTGTGCCATTTTCTTTACATCCCATTGTGATGTTGTGTAATGGCATCTTACTGTTTTTTTGATTTGTTCCACTGGTTACCAATAACGGTGAATACCTTTCATGTGCTTCTCTGATGATATCTCAAAAACCTTATGCCTAATTTTAGTGTGATTTTACTAAAGCTGAGGTTTATAATTTCTATATTCTTGTTAGAAATTCTTTATCAGCTATATACTTTGTGAAAAAGCTGCAATAAAGTTTTACCTATCACTTTTTTCTTTTATAGATCATACTTTTTCTATAAAGTATAAGAAATTTTGCCCAGCTGGAGGTCCCAAAGATTTCTCTCTCTCTTTTTATTTTCCTTCTGGAAGTTTTATTGTTTTAGGTTTTCACTTAGGGATATAGTCCATAATTTTTCTATATGATTCAAGGGATGGGGCATTATTCCTTTCTTTTTACATAGCTGTCAAATTGTTCCAGGATCATTAATGAGTTAAGAAAAACCCCTTTCTCTAAGAAGCTTACATTATGGAGAAATAGTCAATAAATAGTAAACAAAATAAATAACTGTTTTATATAGTATATAAGATAATATGTCCTATGGCCAAAATAAAACTATATATATAGAATAGCATAAAAATATAGAGAGTAGAAAAAAGGATTTCATATTTATCTGAATTTAAGATGAGTTTAGAAATGATAGAATTGATATCTGCCTAGTTCATGAGAGATTTTTAACCTTCTGTATTTCGTCTAAGTATCATAAAATGTAAGAACAACTCTATATTACTTCTGACAAAAAACCTTGATACTCAGTACTAATGAAAAAATTAAACAATGAAATGTGACTTATTATCTCACTATTAGCACTGGGTTGAACCCAAGTTACAATTGTAGTTACATATTTACAATCATAATGATGACATAATTCATTAACATGCTATAACACTCACAAGCCAAATTCCTAAGAGAATATTTAGATCACAAAATTCTTTAAAATTAATTTCTACTTTTTAAATTATAAATATATTAAAGTTTTGATAAGCAAAACAGTGATAATATCAATAGTAGATATTAAAAAACCCACATACTAAATATTTAATCTTCTTTGGTTTTGGTATCAGTGATGGTGGCCTCATAGAATAAGTTTGGGAATGTTTATTTTTCTGCAATTGTTAAATAGTTTCAGAAGAATATTTGTTAACTCTTCTGTAAATGTTTGAGATAATTCGTCTGTAAGGCCATCTGGTCGTGGACTTTTGTTTACTGAAAGATTTTTAATGATAGTTTCAATCTCAGCATTTGTGACTGGTTTGTTCATATTTTCTGTTTCTTCCTGGTTTGGTCTTGGGAGATTGCAGCCTTCTAAGAATTTTTTCGTTTATTAAAGATTGACCATTTTATTAGCATATAATTGTAGTAGTCTCTTATGATACTTTGTATTTCTATGGGGTCAGCTGTAACTTCTCATTTTTCATTTCTTTCCTTAATTAATTAATTTTAAGGATAATTACTTTACAGTATTGTGTTGGTTTTTGCCATAAATCAACATGAATTGACCACAGGTATACACATGTCCCCCGCATTCTGAACCACCCTCCGACCTCCCTCCGCACCCTATCCCTCTCAGTTGCCCCAGAGCACTGCTTTGGGTGCCCTCCTTCATGCATCTAACTGCACTGGCCATCTATTTTCCATATGGTAATATATGTTTCAAGGCTTTCCTGGTGGCACATACAGTAAAGAATCTGCCTGCAATAGGGGAGACCTGGGTTCAATTCCTGGATCAGGAAGATCCCCTGGAGAAGGGAATGGCAACCCACTCTAGTATTCTTGCCTGGAGAATTCCAGGGACAGAGGAGCCTCATGGGCTACAGTCCATGGAGTTGCAAAGAGTGGGACATGACTGAGCAAGTAATACTTGTTCCATGTTTCAGTGCTATTCTCTCAAATCATCCCACCCTCAACTTCTTCCAGTGAGTCCAAAGATATGTTCATTACATCTGTCTCCTTTGCTGCCCTGCATGTAGGATCATCAGTACTGTCTTTATAAATAGCATGTATATGCATTAATATATGGTATTTGTCTTTCTGACTTACTTCACTCTTTACAATAGGCTCCAGGTTCATCCACTTTACTAGAACTGACTCAAACGCATTCTTTTTTATAGTTGAGTAATATTCCATTTTGTATATGTACAACTACTTCCTGATATATTCATCTGTTGATATTATACATTTGAGCCCTCTCCCCTTTTTTCTTGATGAGTCTGGCTAAAGATTCATCAATTTTGTTTATCTTTACAAAGAACCAGCTTTTAGTTTCATTGATATTTTCTATTGTTTTCTTTGATTCTATCTCATTTATTTTTGTTCTCATTTTTATTATTTCTTTCCTTCTGGTAACTTTGGGTTTTGTTTGTTTTACTTTCACTAGTTGCTTTGTATGTAAGGTTAGTTGATTTATTTGGGATTTTCTTGTCTGTATTGCTATAATATTCCCTCTTAGAACTGCTTTTGCTGTGTACCATAGGTTTTGGATCACGACATTTTCATTTTCATTTGTCTCTAGGTATTTTTTGATTAATGCATTTAATCCATTTACACTCAAAGTACTTATGAACATGTCTGTTCTTATTGCCATTTGTTAATTGCTTTAGATTTGTTTTTAATGTTTATTTATTCCTCTTTTATTCTCTTTTCTTGTCATTTGATTACTACACTTATGTTGTGTTTGGATTCCTTTGTGTGTGTGTGTGTTGCAGATTTTTGGTTTGTGGTTGCCATGAGGTTTTAATACAGACATATATATATATACACACACACACGTGTGTGTGCTTGCTCCTGCATATGTGTGTGTGTGTGTGAGATAGTGCTAAGCTGCTGGTCTCTTAATTTCAAATTCGTTTCAAATAGCCTGCATTTACACTTTCTTCTTCTCATTAATGTTGATTATGTAGTCATATTTGTGTGTGGATGATTTCCTACCTTTAGTATATATTTGTCTTTACCAGCAGTAGACAAAATAAGAAAATTACAGACCAATATCACTGATGAACATAGATGTAAAAATTCTCAACAAAATACTGACTAGAGCCTATTATACAGAGTGAAGTAAGCCCGAAAGAAAAACACCAATACAATATACTAATGCATATATATGGAATTTAGAAAGATGCAAATGATAACCCTGTATACGAGACAGCAAAAGAGACACAGATGTATAGAACAATCTTTGGGACTCTGTGGGAGAGGGTGAGGGTGGGATGGTTTGGGAGAATGGCATTGAAACATGTATATTATCATATGTGAAATGAATCGCCAGTTCAGGGTCAATGCATGTTATGAGAGGCTCGGGGCTGGTATGTGGGGATGACCCAGAGGGAGGATAAGGGGAGGAGGGAGGTAGGAGGGGAGTTCGGGAGGTGGAACTCATGTACACCCGGGGCGGATTCATGTCAATGTATGGCAAAACCAACCAATATAATATTGTAAAATAAAAAATAAATAAAAATTAAAAAAAATCCAACAAAACATTAAAATCATTCCCTATTATCAAGTGGGATTTATCCCAGGGACATGAGAATATTTCAATATTCACAAATCAGTGTGATATGCCACAAAAACAAATTGAAGAATAAAAAGCATATGATTGTTACAGAAAAGGTTTCTGACAAGACTGAACACTGATTTATCATAAAAACACTCTAGAAATGGGGCAGAAAAGGAACATACCTCAATATAATAAAGGCTACATATTACAGACACACAAATAATGTCATAATGGTGAAAAACTAAAAGTGTTTCTTCTATAATCAGGAGTAAGTCATGGGTATCTTGCCTAGAAAATCCCATGGATGGAGGAGCCTGGTAGGCTGCAGTCCGTGGGGTTGCTAAGGGTCAGACACGACTGAGCGACTTCACTTTCACTTTTTATTTTCATGCATTGGAGAAGGAAATGGCAACCCACTCTAGTGTTTTTGCCTGGAGAATCCCAGGGATGGGGGAGCCTGGTGGGCTTCCATCTATGGGGTCACACAGAGTCAGACACGACTGAAGGGACTTAGCAGCAGCAGCAGCATTCACTTTTACCACCTTTATTTAATGTAGTTTTGAAAGTCCTAGCCATGACAATCAGAGAAGAAAGAAGTAAAAGGAACCCAGATTGGAAAAGAAGTAAATTTGTCACTATCTGCAGATGAGATGATATTATTAAAATGTGCAAAAAATCCTAAAGATGCTACTAGAGCTCATCAATGAATTTGGTAAAGTTGAAGCATACAAAATTAAGACAAAAATGTGCCACATTTCTATATACTAACAATGAAAATTTAGAAAGAGAAATTAAGGAAATGATTCCATTTACCATCACAACAAAAAGAATAACATACCAAGAAATAAACCTACCTGAGGAGGCAAAAGACCTGTACTCCAAAAACTATAAGAAGTTGATGAAAGAATTCAAAGATGACACAGATGGAAAGATATACCATGTTCTTGGACTGAATGAATCAACAGTGTCAAAATGACTATACTAACCAGGGTAATCTAAAGAGTCAAACCCTAACAAATTACCAATGGTATGCTTTTTTAAAGTGAAATGTGAAAGTGAAAGTCACTCAGTCATGTCCAAATCTTTGTGACCCTATGAACTATACAGTCCATGGAATTCTCTAGGCCAGAATACTGGAGTGGGTAGCCTTTCCCTTCTCCAGGGGATCTTTGAAACCCAGTGATCCAACCCAGGTCTCTCACATTGCAGGCAGATTCTTTACCAGCTGAACCACAAGGGAAGAACAAGAATACTGGAGTGGGCAGACTATCTCTTCTCTAGTGGATTTGCGCAACCCAGGAATCAAACTGGGGTCTCCTGCATTACATGTGGATTCTTTATCAATTGAGCTAAGACAAATGTAAAAGGAAAATCTTAAAATTTGTATGGAAACAAAGAATGACCCAAATAGCCAAAACAAACTTGAGAAAGGAAAAGAGCTAGAGAAAGCAGATTCCCTAACTTTGCACTATGATATAAAGCTACAGTAATCAAAACAGTATAGGACTGGCAAAAAGAAAGACTTATAGATCAATGGAACAGAATAGAAAGCCCAGAAATAAACTCACACTCCTATTGCCAATTAATCTATGACAAAGCAGGCAAGAATATACAATGAAGAAAAGGGAGTCACTTCAATAAGTGGTGCTGTGAAAACTGGGCAGCCACATGTAAAAGAATGAAATTGGAATATTCTCTAACACCATTAAAAAAAAAAAAAACCTCAAAATTATTTAAGCCCTAGATGTAGGATCAGATACTACAAAATTCCTGGAAGAAAACATAGGAAGAACATTCTCTGACGTAAATCACAGCAATAACTTTTTGGATTCACCTCCTAGAGAAATGAAAAATAAACAAATATGATCTAATTAAGTTGTAAAGGTTTTTATACAGCAAAGGAAACCATAAACAAAACTAAAAGAAAACTCACAGAATGGGAGAAAATATTTGCAAACAATGTGAGTGACAAGGACTTAATTTCCAAAATATAGAAACAGCACCTGCAGCTCAATTAAAAAAAAAAAAAGATAAATAAATAAAAGCAACCTGAGAAAAAATGGGCAGAAAATCTAAAGAGAAATTTCTCCAACAAGGACATACAGATGGTCACAAAGAACATTGAAAATTATTACTAATTATCAGAGAAATGCAAATAAAAACTACAAAGAGGTATCACCTCACAATGGTATCAACTTGGAATGGCTATCATAAAAAAATGTCTACAAATAATAAATGCTACATAGGGTGTGGAGAAAAGGGAACAGTCATACATTTTCAGTGGGAAAGTAAATTGGTACAGCCTTTAAGGTGAGCAGTATAAATGTTCCTTAGAAAACTAAAAATAGTTACTGTATCATCCATCAATTTTACTCCTGGGCATATATCTGGACAAAAGTATAATCTGAAAGAGAGTTACATCCCAATGTTTACTGCAGCACTACTTACAATATCCAGGGTGTGGAAACAACCTAAATGTTCATCAACAGATTAATGGATAAAGAAGATGTGGCACATATATACAATGGAACATTATTCAGCTATAATAAATTATGAAATAATGCCATTTGAGGCAATATGGATGGACCTAGAGATTATCATACTAGTGAGGTAATTGGGACAAAGACAAATAGCATATATCACTTATATGTGATATATTAGAAAAATAATACAAAAGAACTTACATATGAAACAGACTTGGAGACACAGAAAAGAAAGTTATGTTTGCCAAGCAGTGCAGGGATAAATTAAGAGCTTGGGATTAACACATATACATTACTATATATAAAAAAATCACCAAGGACCTAATGTACAGCACAGAGAACTCTACTCATTACTTAATAATAACCCATATGGGGAAAATATAGATACATGTTTCTGCTTAACTAAATCACTTTGAAGTACAACTGATTAAAATATACATTTTAAATCAATTATATTCCAAAATAAAATAAAAATTAAAAAAAATCTTTTATTCTCTAATGAACAGTCTCCAAGGAAAGAAGCTATTCAAAGAGACCATCAAATTATGCTTCATACTAGAATGAAAATGCGGAGAAGACAATGGCAAGCCACTCCAGTACTCTTGCCTAGAAAATCCCATGGATGGAGGAGCCTGGTAGGCTGCAGTCCGTGGGATCGCTAAGGGTCAGACATGACTGAGCGACTTCACTTTCACTTTTCACTTTCACACATTGGAGAAGGAAATGGCAACCCACTCCAGTGTTCTTGCCTGGAAAATCCCAGGGACGGGGGAGCCTGGTGGGCTTCCATCTATGGGGTCACACAGAGTCGGACACGACTGAAGTGACTTAGCAGCAGCAGCAGCAGAATGAAAATGAAGTATGGCAAGTATCTATTTTCAATAATTTATGTGTATTATTGAGAAAAGATAAAGAGTATTGTGTATAGTTGTTCATATGCCATGTAGGGAAAGTAACTTTTTAATTTATTGCATATATTAAAAAAATAATTTAGTTATTTTAATGGGAGGCTAATTACTTTATAATATTGTACTGGATTTTGCATACATTGACATGAATTACCCATGGGTGTACATGTGTTCCACATCCTGAATCCCCCTCCCAGCTCCCTCCCCATTCCATCCCTCAGGGTAATCCCAGTGCACCAGCCCTGATCACCTTGTCTCATGCATCAGACCTGGACTGGTAATCTAATTCACATATGGTAATATACATGTTTCCATGCTATTCTCTCAAATCATCATATTCTTGCCTTCTCCCACAGAGTCCAAAAGTCTGTTCTTTACGTCTGTGTCTCTTTTGCTGTCTCACATATAGGGTGATCATTACCAGGTTTCTAAATTCCATATATATGCGTAAATAAACTGTATTGGTGTTTTTCTTTCTGACTTACTTCACTCTGTATAATAGGCTCCAGTTTCATCCACGTCATTAACTGATTCAAGTGCATTCTTTTTAATAGCTGAGTAATGTTCAAGCTGGTTTTAGAAAAGGCAGATGAGCCAGAGATCAAATTTCCAATGTTCACTGGATCATCAAAAAAAACAAGAGAGTTCCAGAAAAACATCTATTTCTGCCTCATTGACTATGCCAAAGCCTTTGACTATGTGGATCACAATAAACTGTGGAACATTCTGAAAGAGATGAGAATACCAGACCACCTGACCTGCCTCTTGAGAAACCTGAATGCAGGTCAGGAAGAAACCATTAGAACTGGACATGGAACAACAGACTGGTTCCAAATAGGAAAGGCTGTATATTGTCACCCTGATTATTTAACTTCTATGCAGAGTACATCATGAGAAATGCTGGTCTGGAGGAAGCACAAGCTGTATCAAGATTGCCAGGAGAAATATCAATAAACTAAGATGTGCAGATGACACCACCCATATGTCAGAAAGTAAAGAAGAACTAAAGAGCCTCTTGATGAAAGTGAAAGAGGAGAGTGAAAAAGTTGGCTTAAAGTTCAACTTTCAGAAAATTAATATCATGTTGTCTGGTCCCATCAGTTCAGTTCAGTCAGTTCAGTTGCTCAGTTGTGTCCAACTCTCCGCGACCCCATGAATCACAGCACACCAGGCCTCCCTGTCCATCACCAACTCCTGGAGTTCACTCAAACTCAGGTCCATCAGGTCGGTGATGTCATCCAGCCATCTCATTCTCTGTCATCCCCTTCTCCTCCTGCCCCCAACCTTTCCTAGCATCAGAGTCTTCTCCAGTGAGTCAACTCGTCGCATGAGGTGGCCAAAGTATTGCAGTTTCAGCTTTAGCATCAGTACTTCCAATGAACAGCCAGGATTGATCTCCTCTAGAATGGACTGGTTGAATCTCCTTGCAGTACAAGGGACTCTCAAGAGTCTTCTCCAACACCACAGTTCAAAAGCATCAATTCTTCGGCAATCAGCTTTCTTCACAGTCCAACTCTCACATCCATACATGACCACGGGAAAAAGCATAGCCTTAACTAGACGGACCTTTGTTGGCAAAGTAATGTCTCTGCTTTTTAATATACTATCAAGGTTGGTCATAACTTTCCTTCCAAGGAGTAAGCGTCTTTTAATTTCATGGCTGCAATCAGCATCTGCAGTGATTTTGGAGCCCAAAAAAATAAAGTCTGACACTGTTTCCACTGTTTTTCCATCTATTTTCCATGAAGTGATGGGAACAGATGCCATGATCTTTGTTTTCTGAATGTTGAGCTTCAAGCCAAACTTTTCATTCTCCTCTTTCACTTTCATCAAGAGGCTTTTGAGTTCCTCTTCACTTTCTGCCATAAGGGTAGTGTCGTCTGCATATCTGAGGTTATTGATAATTCTCCCGGCAATCTTGATTCCAGCTTGTGCTTCTTCCAACCCAGCATTCCTCATGATGTACTCTGCATATAAGTTAAATAAGCAAGGTGACAATATACAGCCTTGACATACTCCTTTTCCTATTTGGAACCAGTCTCTTGTTCCATGTACAGTTCTGACTGTTGCTCCCTGACCTGCATACAGGTTTCTCAAGAGACCAGGTCAGGTGGTCTGGTATTCCAATCACTTTCAGAATGTTCCACAGTTTATTGTGATCGACACAGTCAAAGGCTTTGGTATAGTAAATGAAGCAGAAATAGATGGTTTTCTGGAACTCTCTTGCTTTCTCCATGATCCAGCGGATGTCGGCAATTTGATCTCTGTGCCTCTGCCTTTTCTAAAACCTGCTTGAACATCTGGGAGTTCACGGTTCACATAATGCAGAAGCCTGGCTTGGAGAATTTTGAGTATGACTTTACTAGCGTGTGAGATGAGTGCAATTGTGTGGTAGGTTGAGCATTCTTTGGCATTCCCTTTCTTTGGGATTGGAATGAAGACTGACCTTTTCAGTCCTGTGGCCACTGCTGAGTTTTTCAAATTTGCTGGCATATTGAGTGCAGCATTTTCACAGCATCATCTTTCAAGATTTGAGATAGCTCAACTGGAATTCCATCACCTCCACTAGCTTTGTTCGTAGTGATGCTTTCTAAGGCCCACTTGACTTCACATTCCAAGATGTCTGGCTCTAGGTCAGTGATCACGTTATCGTAACTATCTTTGTCGTAAAGATCTTTTTTTGTACAGTTCTTCTATGTATTCTTGCCACCTCTTCTTAATATCTACTGCTTCTGTTAGGTCCATACCATTTCTGTCCTTTATCGAGCCCATCTTTGCATGAAATGTTCCCTTGGAATCTCTAATTTTCTTGAAGAGATCTCTTGTTTTTCTTATTCTGTGGTTTTCCTCTATTTCTTTGCGTTGATCACTGAGGAAGGCTTTCTTATCTCTCCTTGCTATTCTTTGGAACTCTGCATTCAGATGCTTATATCTTTCCTTTTCTCCTTTGCTTTTCTCTTCTATTCTTTTCACAGCTATTTGTAAGGCCTCCTCAGACAGCCATTTTGCTTTTTGCATTTCTATTCCACGGGGATGGTCCTGGTCCCTGTCTCCTGTACAATGTCACAAACCTCCGTCCAGAGTTCATCAGGCACCCTATCTATCAGATCTAGTCCCTTAAATCTATTCCTCACTTCCACTGTATAATCATAAGGGATTTGATTTAGGTCATATCTGAATGGTCTAGTGGTTTTCCCTACTTTCTTCAATTTAAGTCTGAATTTGGCAATAAGGAGTTCATTATCTGAGCCACAGTCAGCTCCTGGTCTTGTTTTTGCTAACTGTATACAGCTTCTCCATCTTTGGCTGCAAAGAATATAATCAATCTGATTTCGGTGTTGACCATCTGGTGATGTCCATGTGTAGAGTCTTCTCTTGTGTTGTTGGAAGAGGGTGTTTGCTATGACCAGTGCGTTCTCTTGACAAAACTCTATTAGCCTTTGCCCTGCTTCATTCCGTGCTCCAAGGCCAAATTTGCCCTTTACTCCAGGTGTTTCTTGACTTCCTACTTTTGCATTCCATTCCCCCATAATGAAAAGGACATCTTTTTTTGGGTGTTAGTTCTAAAAGTTCTTGTAGGTCTTCATAGAACTGTTCAACTTTGGCTTCTTCAGCGTTACTGGTTGGGGCATAGGCCTGATTACTGTAATATTGAATGGTTTGTCTTGGAAACAAATAGAAATCATTCTGTCGTTTTTAAGATTGCATCCAAGTACTGCTGCATTTAGGACTCTTTTGTTGACCATGATGGCTACTCCATTTCTTCTAAGGGATTCCTGCCCACAGTAGTAGATATAATGGTCATCTGAGTTAAATTCACCCGTTCCAGTCCATTTTAATTCACTGATTCCTAGAATGTCTATGTTCACTCTTGCCATCTCCTGTTTGACCACTTCCAATTTGCCTTGATTCATGGACCTAACATTCCAGGTTCCTATGCAATATTGCTCTTTACAGCACCGGACCTTGCTTCTATCACCAGTCCCATCCACAACTGGGTATTGGTTTTGCTTTTGCTCCATCCCTTTGTTCCTTCTAGAGTTATTTCTCCACTGATCTCCAGTAGCATACTGGGCACCTACCGACCTGGGGAATTCCTCATTCAGTATCCTATCATTTTGTCCTTTTATCCTGTTGATGGGGTTCTCAAGGCAAGTATACTGAAGTGGTTTGCCATTCCCTTCTCCAGTGGACCACATTTGGCAAAGAGGGGCGGCTGAGAGGAGCTACCCCACTTCCAATAGGCGGTGGCTGCGCGGGCGCAGGAGGGCCGAGAGGAGCTACTCCACGTTCAAGGTCAGGAGGGGCGGCCTTGAGGAGATATCCCTCATCCAAGGTAAGGTGCAGCGGCTGCGCTTTTTTGGACCAGCTGTGAAGAGATATCCCACGCCCAGGGTAAGAGAAACCCAAATAAGATGGTAGGTATTGCCAGGGGGCATCAGAGGGCAGACACACTGAAATCATAATCACAGGAAACTAGTCGATCTGTTCACATGGACCACAGCCGAATGTGGTCCACTGGAGAAGGGAATGGCAAACCACTTCAGTATACTTGCCTTGAGAACCCCATAAACAGTATGAAAGGGCGAAATGATAGGCCGGTCCCATCACTTCATGGCAAATAGATGGGGAAACAATGGAAACAGTGTCAGACTTTATTTTTATGGGCTCCAAAATCACTGCAGATGGTGATTGCAGCCATGAAATTAAAAGACGCTTACTCCTTGGAAGGAAGGCTATGACCAACCTAGAAAGCCTATTAAAAAGCAGAGATATTACTTTGCCAACAAAGATCCGTCTAGTCAAGGCTATGATTTTTCCAGTGATCATGTGTGGATGTAAGAGTTGGACTATAAAGAAAGCTGAGCACCAAAGAATTGATGCTTTTGAATTGTGGTGTTGGAGAAGACTCTTGAGAGTCCCTTGGATCTCCCAAGTAGATCCAACCAGTGTATCCTAAATGAGATCAATCCTGGGTTTTCATTGGAAGGACTGATATTGAAGCTGAAACTCCAATACTTTGGCCACCTGATAGGAAGAGCTGACTCATTTGAACAGACCCCGATTTTGGGAAAGATTGAGGGCAGGAGGAGAAGGGGACGACAGAGGATGAGACGGTTGGATGGCATCACTTACTGAATGGGCATGAGTTTGGGTATACTCCAGGAGTTGGTGATGGACAGGGAGGCCTGGTGTGCTGCTGTCCAGGGGGGTCACAAAGAATCAGACATGACTTACCAACTGAATTGAACTGAATTGAATATTCCATTGTGCATATGTACCACAGCTTTCTTATCCATTCATCTGCTGATGAACATCTAGGTTGGCTCCATGTCCTTGCTAATATAAACAGTGCTGTGATGAACATTGGGGTACATGTGTCTCTTTCAGTTCTGGTTTCCTCAGTGTGTATTTCACAGCAGTGGGATTGTTGGGTCATAGGGCAGTTCTATTTCCAGTTTTGTAAGGAATCTCCACACTGTTCTCCATGTGACTGTACTAGTTTGCATTCCCACCAACAGTGTAAGAGGGTTCCCTTTCCTCCACACCCTCTCTAGCATTTATTGTTTGTAGACTTTTTGATAGCAGGCATTCTGATCAGTGTGAGATGGTACCTCATTGTGGTTTTGGTTTGCATTTCTCTGATACTGAGTGATGTTAATCATCTTTTCATGTGTTTGTTAGCCATCTGTATGTCTTCTCTGGAGAAATGTCTGTTTAGTTCTTTGGCCCATTTATTGTTAAGTATTTTATTCTTTTTGTTGCAATGGTTAATAGGATTGCTTCCTTAATTTCTCTTTCTGTTTTGTCATTTTTTGTGTATAGGAATGTAATGGATTTCTGTGTGTTAATTTTATATCCTGCAACTTTACTATATTCATTTATTAGCTCTAGTAGTTTTCCAGTGGTATCTTTAGGGTTTTCTATGTAGAGGATCATGTCATCTGCAAACAGTGAGTGTTTTACATCTCCTTTTCCAATCTGGATTCCTTTTATTTCATTTTTTCCTCTGCACATATTTTTTGAAAAAAAAGTTTTAAAATATCTTTGGAAAAGTATAGACAATTACAGTAGAGTGAGTTAACATTTCACAATAAAAATATGTTGGTCTTACTAGTGAAGAAAGACAATTTTCTTGCTTCTAATTTGGATAGTAATGTATTTTGTTGTTTCTTTGAATCAATAATAATTATGTTTATTAAGTCATTCAAATATTAGACTGAAAATAGTATTATACAAAACAACATCATGTTCTTTCGAAAGCAAATACTTATCTTTAATTGAAGATGATTGAATCAGCTTATGCATTAATTACTCTACTTAGCAGATGAAATATTTCTATAATTTTCATCAAAAAATACATTACACATTAAAAATGATTAGGATTATAATACTTACTGACAATGTTTTAAGAATGATTAACAGATTTTGAATATTCAATGCCCAAATTAGCAAGACCACACATACCAATTGAAGCCATGGTAAAGGTTCCTGTTGCTAATGTTGAAACTATAAAATCTTTAGTCTTCTTAATTTTGTGTGATAGATAATTTGTCTGTCTTTCTGTTTTCTTTGAATAAAAATAAAATTTTTACGTTTATATTTATGTCACTACCCAAAATTGATGGCATATTTGTGAAAAAAAAAGTAAAATATAAGTATCAAGCAAATCATCAGAAGCAAATGAATGTAAATATTGTCATGGAAAATTAATGTGAACATCACAAATTTATACTAAATAAATCAACACCTTGGAAATGTACTTCAGTAGCCCAGTTGATATTTTTATTTTTATAATTAATTCTAATTACTTTACAATAGTAGTATTCAAAAGAGTAATTTTAAAAAAAAAAAATTAGGTATATTTTAATATAGATTCCTTCCAAGAGACTGGTAAGAATAAAGATATAAAATATACTAGGAAAGGCATGAAAACCTTTATCAAAATAATTTGACAGTGATATATTGATTGAGTACAATGCATTCATTAAAATATCTCACTAAAATGTCTTATATAGTTCTAGCAGAGTACATCATGAGGAATGCTGGGCTGGAAGAAGCACAAGTTGGAATCAAGATTGCCAGGAGAAATATCAATAACCTCAGATATGCAGATGACACCACCCTTATGGCAGAAAGTGAAGAGGAACTCAAAAGCCTCTTGATGAAAGTTAAAGAGGAGAGTGAAAACATTGGCTTGAAGCTCAACATTCAGAAAACTAAGATCATAGCATCTGGTCCCATCACTTCATGGGAAATAGATGGGGAAACAGTGGAAACAGTGTCAGACTTTATTTTTTTGGTGCTCCAAAATCACTGCAGATGCTGATTGCAGCCATGAAATTAAAAGACGCTTACTCCTTGGAAGGAAAGTTATGACCAACCTAGATAGCATATTAAAAAGCAGAGACATTACTTTGCCAATAAAGGTCCGTCTAGTCAAGGCTATGTTTTTTCCCATGGTCATGTATGAATGTGAGAGTTGGACTGTGAAGAAAGCTGATCGCCAAAGAACTGATGCTTTTGAACTGTGGTGTTGGAGAAGACTCTTGAGAGTCCCTTGGACTGCAAGGAGATCCAATCAGTCCATTCTAAAGGAGATCAGCCCTAAGGTGTTCATTGGAAGGACTGATGCCAAAGCCAAAACTCCAATACTTTGGCCACCTCATGTGAAGAGTTGACTCACTGGAAAAGACTCTGATGCTGGGAGGGATTGGGGGCAGGTGGAGAAGGGGACGACAGAGAATGAGATGGCTGGATGGCATCACTGACTCAATGGACCCGAGTGTGAGTGAACTCTGGGATTTGCTGATGGACAGGGAGATCTGGTGTGTTGTGATTCATGGGGTTGCAAAGAATCGGACACAACTGTGCGACTGAGCTGAACTGAAGTTTACCTATGTATGTATATGTATCATGTATAAAAATTTAAATTCAGAAAAGATGAAATTGTACTCTGTAACTGAGGAAACTTCTGGAACAGAAACCAAAAGTTGGTTAAAAAGACCATGACCTAATCAAAAGATAGAGAGTGGATGAAGAATTAAAAATCATGAGTTCACTTCAACAAGAGACTCAGTTCGATAAGGGTTAGACCCGCAAAATACTCTGAGAGGCCAAAGCACACTTGAGGGGAAAACAAAAAACACTGATGTATATTCCTCTAGACTTCACATAATATTATGAAATTACAGTCATCAAAATAGCATATTACTGGAACAAAAACAGATTCATAGACCAATGGAACTGGAAAGAGAGCCCAGAAACAAACCCACACACTTAAGGTCAATTCATCTATGACAAAAGTGGGTAGAATACACAATGGAAAAATGACCATCTTTTCAATAAGTGGTGCTGGGAAAACTGGACAGCTATGTGTAATAGAAAGGGATTAGAACATTTTCTCAATCAATGTAGAAAAATTAGCTCAAAATGGATTATAAAATCATAAAATTCCTAGAGAACAAAGGCAGAACATTCTTTGACATAAATTATAGCAATATTATTTTGATGTCTCTCCTAACAAAGGAAATAAAAGAAAAATTTTTAAATGGTACACAATTAAATATAAAAGATTTTGCACAGCAAAGGAAGCTATTGACAAAAGGAAGAGATCATCTACTGAACAAGAGAAAATATTTGTAAATGATGCGACTAGTAAGGGATGGGTATTCAAAATATATAAACAGCTCATATAACTCAATATCTAAAAACAAAAAAAAAATTTAAATATCTACTAGGCATTTTTCCAAACAAGATTACAGATGGCCAGCAATCACATGAAGAAAAGCTCAATATCACTAATCATCACAGAAATGCAGATCAAAATCATAATGAAGTCTTACCTTATACCTGTCAGAATGACTATAATCAAAAAGATCACAAATCACAAACATTGGTGAGGATGTGGAAAAAAGGTAACCCTCTATACAGTTGGTGGGAATGTAAATAGTTGTTGTCACAATGGAAAACAATATGGAGATTCCTGAAAATACTAGAACTACTAAATGATCTAGCAATTCCACTCCTGAGTGCATATATATATATATATATATAAACAATATATATATATATTTATATATATATAAACAACCCACAAATTTGAAAAGATATATGCATCCCAATGTTCACACCAATGCTATTCACAATAGCCAAGATATGGAAGCAATCCTAAGTGTCCATCAACATATGAATGGATAAAGAAGATAAACACACAAACAAACATATATACATACGATGGACTATTACTCAGCCATAAAAAGAGAAACTCTGCCATTAGCAAGAGTGTAGATGGACCTAGGGGTTATTATGCTCAGTGAAGTAAGTCAGATTGAGAAAGACAAATACTGTATGTTATCACTTAAATGTGGAATCCAAATGATAACCAAATATGTATAAGAGACTAGAAAAAGACTCACAGTTAAAGAAAATGAACTAGTGGTTACCAGTGGAGAGAGAGCAGGGAGAAGAGGCAAGATATTTGTATGGAATTAAGAGATATAAAACACTTTACATAAAATAAATAAGAAACAAGGATATGTTGCACAGTACAAGGAAAGACAGCCCTTATTTTGCAATGACTTTAAATGGAATATAATCTATAAGACTATTGAATCATTGTATTATGTCTAAAATTCATAAATTAAAAAATAATTCATAATTCATAATTTTATTAGAGAAACATGAGAAAATATTAAGCCATTGGAAGGAAAGAAAACAGTATGTAAAAATTTAACTATGTATGCTACAGAAGAAATGCTGTATATGATTTAAAGTATTATTTTGATATGAAATGGTTCTGTAAGTTCTGCTTCTTATAGTGAATAGAAAGCAATCCAAGATTCTATGATTTAGTGAATGTTTTTAATTTGTTATTCATCTGGCAAGTATTTTGGGATTGCCATTCATGTAAGAAAGAACAGGCTGACTTGAAAACTCTAAAATGTTCTCCTTGAATTCCAAAGAACTCTGAAAACAATGACTGAGGGCATATGACAACAAGGGCATATAACAAAACAAGAACAAATTCATAAAACCTTTCCAAGTCAGTGAATATTTTGAGATTACTTTAGTGTCAAATGTATTTAAATCAGGTATAAATGTACATGTCAGAGAGAAGATGCGATGGAAAAGAATACTTTTGCTATAAGTGTAGATAATACCAGGAAAGTCATACCCTGATAGTTTATTCACACTTACCTTGTGTAAGTATGAATGTGTAAATTAGTTAAATTCTCAATTTAAGGATTTGTTATCCTTACATGCATAGCAGTGTAAACTGATACTTAAAAAAAAAAGAAAGCGAGAGTGTAAAACTGATGTCAGTTGTCAGGTTACTAAAGTATAATGGAAATGTTTATTTAAAAATTCTTTCTAGTTTTTTATCTTAAAAGTGTTATATCAATAAAAATATTTCACAACAACCTGAGGAGTACCTCACATCCTACAGAATTCAGCACTCAGAAAATTAAATTTGAGCCAATAAGGGAGAATATGATTTATATGCCATTTATAAATAAATTAGGTTCTTTATAAATCACAAGTACTTTAATCTAAATAGCTCCCATGTATCAACAACAAAGCTAAGTAAATCGATTTTTCATATAGGGTCCATAGCTCTCGAATATACACAAAATTAAATTAGAAAATGTGCTATTGATAAAAAATAATGTGACTGTCAAATATTTCAAATCTCTTATATTTACACAATCCCCCATCATTTCAACAGTTTTCAGTTTTATAGGGCTCATTTTATCATGTTTGTTAACATAACTGGGCCATGAGCGCCTGAGGCATTGCCAAGTAATTAGAAGTGGTCCAAGAACACCCTCAGACGTAGCTCCCTATACGGATACAATTTTAGTTTTCAAAAATACTGGCTATATAAAGTGCAGAAAAAGTAGAAAGATATATTGAAGTCATTATTGCTTTTGGTAGATGAGTATTTTCTTTTGATTTTGGAGAAGAACTGATACTTTCAAATTGTGGTGCTAGAGAAGAATCTTGAGAGTCCCTTGGACTGCAAGGAGATAAACCTGTCAATCCTAAAGGAAATCATCCCTGAATATTCACTGGAAGGAATGATTTCAGCTGAAGCTGAAACTCCAATACTTTGGCCACCTGATGCGAAGAGCTGATTCACTGGAAAAGACCCTGATGCTGGGAAAGAGCGAAGGCAAAAGTCAAAGGGTGTGACAGAGAATGAGATGGTTGGATAGTATCACCAACTCAATGGACATGAGTTTGAGCAAACTCTGGGAGATAGTGAAGGACAGGGAAGCCTGGTGTGCTGCAGTTCATGGGGTCGCAAAAAGTCAGACACGACTTAGAAACTGAACAATGAACAACAATATTTTCTTCAATAGATACTGAATGCATAATTACCATTAATTTCATTTTAAAAACTTTTAACAATAATTTATAAAGAAATTCTTATACCCACAGTGGCTGAAGACCAATATTTTAGAATTTTTAAAACCCATTAAATATACAGATATTTAAAGTTAAAATAGCAGTGACTTCACTTAATTCCAGTTTGGCACTGCTTCTCAAAATATTGAATCCTGGCATATAAAGAAATATAAGAAATATTTAAACTATTTCAAAATAAATTGTTTTCCATTAAGAGGTTAGACTGATCTCTACTTATCTATTCTGATTGAGAAAGTTATTGATGCAGGAAGTTTCAATGATTAGAATGCTTTCTTCAGAGTTATGCAGTATATAAGCCTTGTGATAAGAAAAGTTTGCTTTTTTTTTCGATTCCTTGTATAATCATCTTATTATGAAACGTAGTTTTCTTGGTCTTTGTAAATCATAGGAATACTCTTCTCCAATTCTATTAAACATGGATATCTTTTTTTTTTCTATAACTTGCTTCTGGTGTGGTAATATGAAATCTAGTGAACTGGGAGGATTCACATGACTCCCCAACCTGAACACAGCTCAGGTACACTGTGAGGTCATTCACTGGGATATAGAAACTGAGACACTGCTTCCAATTCACTGTATACATTATTCTCTGTCCTTCGCACACAATTCCAGTGATGAGAAAACACAGAAAATGCATTACATCTTACAGTCCATCCTGCTCAGCAGAGACCTGCTCTGAGGTATAGATGTTGGGGCTGAAAGCACGGTCTCTGTTCATGGTGCCTTACTTGTCCTTGCCAGAGCTTTAGTGAAGATGGCTTTGGGGCATTCCTGCTTAATGTGTGTGTTTTGGAGGATGGGAAATAATATGATGTTTGAAATGTATTTGAAGGCATTAAGTATTGAAGCTTGATTTTATTATCTTTATTTTTATGTGAGCTGGTATGAGGAATAATTTGTGTTGAAAGTTTGCTCAGCACTGAGCAATGGTAAAAACTTCCATTTGGCTAGGTTTTACTTAGAGATGGGAAAATGTAAGTCCCAGATTTTCCTAATACTGCTTGTTTTGGCAGAGTTAATAAGGACTGTGGTATCACAGGGCCTTTGCATTCAAATACTTCTGCTCCCAAACTGCAGCTTGCCTCAAATTCATCTGCCTCCATAAAAACCCACTGCTTATTTTTATGAAAAGACATAATAGGCTAAATATAGTAACAGATTAAAAACTAAGCAAAAGCAGGATATAGTCAGACTATAGTCATGAAGAACAGATCCATGGACTGTAGCCCACTAAGCTCCTCTGTGCATGGGATTCTCCAGGCAAGAATACTGGAGTGGGTTGCCATTTCCTTCTCCGGGGATCTTCCAGACCCAGGGATGAAACACAGGTCTTCTGCATGGCAAGCAGATTAAGAAGATTCTTTACCATCTGAGCCACCAGGGAAGCCCATTGATAACACATGAACATGTAAAGAAGCTTTATGAAACTGAACATCTAGACATTAAAAATTTACCATCAAAATGGACAGAATAAAAGAGAAACAATTTAAATTTAATGATGTTAAGGAAGAGGGATTTTCTTTAGAGCCATTTGATGCAACTGTCTTTAGCATCATGCTTTCTCACTTTGCTTTAACCTAGGCATCATTTTGATGATCATGAAACCTCACATCCATAATTAATCATACTGAACAGTTCTAATGTATGGATGTGAGAGTTGGACTGTGAAGAAAGCTGATCGCCAAAGAATTGATGCTTTTGAACTGTGGTGCTGGAGAAGACTCTTGAGAGTCCCTTGGACTGCAAGGAGATCCAACCAGTCCATTCTAAAGGAGATCAGCCCTGGGTGTTCATTGGAAGGACTGATGCTAAAGCTGAAACTCCAACACTTTGGCCACCTCATGCGAACAGTTGACTCACTGGAAAAGAACCTGATGCTGGGAGGGATTGGGGGCAGGAGGAGAAAGGGACGACAGAGAATGAGATGGCTGGATGGCATCACCGAGTCGATGGACATGAGTTTGAGTGAACTCCGGGAGTTGGTGATGGACAGGGAGGCCTGGCGTGCTGTGATTCATGGGGTTGTAAAGAGTCAAACACGACTGAGCGACTGAACTGAACTGAACAGTTCTAATATTTCATTAATATTGTACAACATTTTTAAAATGTAAAAGAGTGATATTTTTTTCAAAATAATATGTGCCACTGTTTAACACAGCCATATTTCATTCACAGAAAAAAAGAGCAAAACTCAAATATATCAAAAGAAAGGGGAATGAGATAATCCCACTGGAAGAACTATTACTATCTTTTTCATTTCTAATAAAATGCAGTGTGTCCTCGTGAATTACAGAAATTCTGGTCTTATTAGACTTCTCCAGATTTCATCTCCACCAGAATATGATCCATTTGAGCAGTTGACCTGAAAACTCAGAAAAGTGGAAATAATTATCACAGATATGAAGGTTAACCTTGAGGACTTGGGGAGATTATCAGAAATGAGGAAACCTGGTAAGTGCAATTATTAAAATTTAAAAAAAAAGAAAGAAAGTAGCTAAAAACAGCCTGATAAAAGCAACTAATATTTACAGTGTAGAAACTGTTGACTTATACACACAATGTGAGAGTTGTGAGTCAAGTTTTATTTGCAACGAATGAGGACTATAGTGGGAGATAGCATCTCAGACAACTCTGAGAAACTGCTCCAAAGAGACAGGAGGGAAGGTCAATATATATGATTTTGGTGAAGGAGGAGTGGATGTGATCAAGGACATATATTTTTACAGAAGGGCACTGCTAGTCACAAGGAGCAGATTCACTGTGAAGGATTTCAGTGCTTTTCTAGATATGAAGATACAAGAGTTGGGCTTATAAAATAAGCTCCTGAAAATATCAAACTCTCTGAAGACCTGTCCTGCCAGTTTTCCCCTGAGCACAGATTATCTCATTTCTGCTCTTCACCCTGAACTCCTTTCAGGAGGTGTGGAAAATCAGAAGCTGCAGCAACACATTTAATCCTTGTAGAGGTAGATGGCAGGCTTCCCTGGTGGTTCAGATGGTAAAGAACCCAGCTGCAATGCAGGAGACCAAGATTTGACTCCTGGGACGGGAAGATCTCCTGGAGAAGGGAATGGCAACCCAGTCCAGTTTTGTTGCCTAGAGAATTCCATGGACAGACACAGACACGACTAAGTGACTAACACACACACACAGAGGTAGATGCCCACAGTAAGTGCTGATCTGCAGCTGACAGTACTTTGAAACTCTCCTGGTATGAGTGTTCCTCAGTCTTTAAAAGAATGTATTAAGTGAGGAATCACTGTCGCTTATATTTTGCTGATTGGGAAAGAGTATTGCACACAGCACAAAACCTTCCCAAAGTTCCATAGCCAGGAACTGATAGCTCAGAACTCACAGCAGTTTCCTCAAGTTCCATACAGCTCTCTGGAGCTATAGTGATTTGGGAAATTTCTCAACAAGACACAACCTCATTGAATGAACTGTGGCTTGTCTCCTGCATGACATTTTATTACCACTTGATTCTTCCATAAGGTTGACTCTAAGTGTCAGTGGGGCATTGATACACTCACAGACAACATCCTGCTGTCCCCTCCTGCTATGTACATTCTGAATTAACGAAAACTTTCATTTCTCCTTGGCATGAATAGGCCATGGTATGCTGGCAAATGTTTAATAACCAGTTCTCTCAGTTTTTTTAGAAAAGCCTTCATTTATGGTATTTGCTGATTTCCATGGTGCAAAAACTCCCACAATGGTTGATTTCAAGCTACCAATGTCATATAATTAAACACAGATTTGGAAAGCCAATGTGAGTCAGGTTAATGACTATAACATGAGGTTTATCTGTTGTCCCTCTGATGATTGTCAGTTCAAAGCAACTTGACTTGTCAGTAGTGATATTGGTGCTGGTGAAATGCAACCCAGGCTTTGGGCAATAGGACATTGGTATCAACCCAGAACGTCTCATCTAAAAAACTGATATGCTGAGCACATCTACAAAGCATTCTAGTAAGATGCCATGATAAAAATGATAGTGCCAATATTTCTATTGATTTTGTTACCCTAAAATATTTGAGGGGGCATTGTCTTGTTTTGAAATTAATGTAAATTCTTAGTTAAATGCAGATTTTTGTCATGGATATTGTATTTTGGATTAGGCCAATTAAACTTGCAAACTACAAGATAAAATATCCATCAATACATTACTGGGGAAGCTTCCCTGGTGACTTAGTGGTAAAGAATCCACCTGTCAATGCAGGGGACAGGAGTTCAATCCTTGATTTGCGAAGATCCCACCTGTCTTGAAGCAATTAATCCTGTGTGTTACAACTATTGAGCCTGTGTGCCTAGAGCCCGTGCTCCACAACAATGAGAATCCCGCACTTCACAACTGGAGAATAGCCCCCACTCACTGCAACTAGAGGAAAGCCCTTGCAGCAGTGAACACCCAGCATGGCCATAAATAAATAAGAATAATTAAAGAAAACACACACACACACACACACACACACATTGCTGGTCCTGCTGGAAAGTGATCTTTCCAAAGCTATTATTCCTTCTACAAAATCTCCTGGTCTAACTGTATTTTAGATTGTACACTGTAACAGATAAATAGAAATATTTCACAGTGATTCAGCTCAGTTCAGTTCAGTTGCTTAGTCGTGTCCGACTCTTTGTGACCCCATGAATCACAGCACGCCAGGCCTCCCTGTCCATCACCAACTCCCGGAGTTCACTCAAACTCATGTCCACAAAGTTGGTGATGCCATCCAGCCATCTCATTCTCTGTCATCCCCGTCTCCTCCCACCCCCAATCCCTCCTAGCATCAGACTCTTTTCCAGTGAATCAACTCATTGCATGAGGTGGCCAAAGTATTGGAGTTTCAGCTTTAGCATCAGGCCTTCCAATAAACACCCAGGATTGCCACAAATCACAAAAATGGAAATGATAGAGATATTTTCAAATTGAGATATATTCATACCAGTCCAGCAATATTATACCAAATATCTAAAATCTTTCATATGATGTTATTCATTCTTTATAAAGCAAAGTCAAACTGCTTCACAAAACTAGTTTTGGTACTAGCAATGGAGTTTATTAACTACAGAGTAAGGACTATAAAAATATGGTTTCAAAACTCTTGGAGAAATTCATGCAGGAAAAAAAATCACTGAAGAGCATTATAAGTAAAACTCTGCTTCCATCCATTTTAATTAAAATCATAAATCTCACATTTTTCTGTTTCTTAGGTGCCTAAAAATATGCTTACTAAGCCAAGCTGTATTTCTAGGTTCTTTACAATTTAACTAAAGCTATTGTGATAATGTAATCAAAACCTTTGTAAGATCATCTAAATTTTAATCAAACTAAATTTCTTTTTTTCCAAATGGTGCTACTAAGATACATAAGAGTATATATTAAATCTTATCATAATTACATATGAGGACACGTGCTGATTTTATAATTTTGATGGTATTCAGCTTTGCAAAGAAAAAAGTAATTACTGCTGGAAAACTTTCCAATGATCATGTCTGGATAAACAAGCTTCTTTTATTGTTTTAAGATATAGAGATTGTTCCCAAAACCAAATTTAAACCTGGATGAGACTACTTAGAAACCTTATAATGCTATATGTTTTGTTTATTTCAGATATTGCATCAACAATGTTTCTATGAAATAATTTACAAGAAAATAGGAGTTTTATTAACTTGCTATTTCAAATACTTTGATATTCCTAAATGTCTACTAACTCATTGCACCTAATTACACAGTCATTCTTCAGCTTATTCTATCACACAGATTTTGAGCAACGAAAAGCAAATACATAAACTTTTTTCTAAAAAAGAATTTTGTTTCATTCCTTTTTAATGGAATACTATCCTACCATAAAAAGGAATGAGACAAAATTCTTCTTTCAAAAAATTACATATTTGCTTTTTGTTGATAAAAATATGTGTGAAAGAATGAGCTGAAAAGTGACTGTGTAATTAGGTGGAGTGAGTTTTATGGTAGAGTAGTATTCCATTGGGCTTCCCTGGTAACTCAGACAGTAAAGAATTTGCCTGCAATGCAGGAGACCTGGGTTTGATCCCTAGGTTGGAAAGATCCCCTGGAGAAGGCAGTGGCTACCTACTCCAGTATTCTTGCCTGGAGAAGACCATGGACAGAGGAAACTGATGGGCTGTACAGTCCATGGGATTGCAAACAACTGGACACCACTGAGCAATATCTATTTGTTTGACAGTATTCCATTATCTATATATACCACACTTTCTTTAGCCATTCATTGGTTAATAGACACCTGGGTTGCTTCTGTATCTCAGCTATTATAAATGATGCTGAAGTGAACATCAAGGTATGTGGATCATTTTGAATCAGTGGTTTTGTTTTTCTCACATACACATCCAGAATTGCTAGGTTATGTGATAGTTCTATTTTTAGTTTTTTGAGGAGCCTCCATACTGTTCTCCAAAGTGGCTGCCCCAATTTACATTCCCACCAACAGTGTAGGAGGGTTCCCTTTTCTCCACACCCTCGCCAACATTTGTTATTTGTGTTTTCTGATGATGACCATCCTGACAGTTTTGAGCTGATACCTCACAGTGGTTTTCACTTTCATTTCCCTGATGACCAGTGTTGTTGAACATCATCTCATGTGCCTGTTGACCTTCTATATTTTATCTTTGGAAAAATGTCCATTCAGTTCTATTTTTTAATCAGGTCATAATAAAGAATGAAATTTTGCCATTTGCAGCAACATGGATAGGCTTGGAAGGCATTATGCTATATTGTATGGCATCATTTATTAGTGGAATCTAAAAATATATATATAAAAAAAAACTAGTGAATATAATGAAAAAAAAAAGAAAACTCATTGGCATAGAGAACAAGCTAGTGTTTACCAAAAGGGAAAGAGAAGCAGGGAAGGGCAGTACAGAGGGGATTAAGAGCTAGAAACCATTAGGTATAAAATAAGCTACAAGTGTATACTGTACAACACAGGGAGCATAGCAATATTTTATAACTATAAGTGGAGTATAACCTTAAAAATTGTGAATCACTATTTTGTACACTCATAAAATATATTATTGTACTTTAATAAAAAATGGAGAATGTTGAGATATACCTTTTCAAAATTTGCAAGTTATTACATTTTTTCAAGCTCCAGATCTGATGGCCAAAGGAAGGCAGTTTTACTCACTACTGTATTTCCAACTTTACTGAGAAGGAATATTGAGAAATATTACTGCTTTATTCAAACTTAAAGGAACACAACTACAGCTCAGATACTACAAAGCTCAAATTCACTAGTATGTAGACTGAACAAAAACAGTCACAACTTTCCAGGGGAAGAAATTTGTATATGGTCTTAGAACAAATGTTCATAAGACTTGCAGAGCACCCCAGCAGCCTCTCTCTCCATGAAAACACACACACACACACACACACACACCACAAAGGACATTGCTCTACTCCATAACCACACAGGAATCCATACCTATCCTAGTCTGATCTCAGCTCAAAAAATCACAAAGGAAAAAAAAAAAAAAGACAGAAGCATAAGCTAAAATTAGATGAGTAAGGCATAATAAATGTAGACAACCAATAAAATACATGACTATTACAGAGAAAAAAATGTAACAGAAAAATTAAAAAATGTAAAAATGAAGTACAATGGTTCAAAGAAGAGATTATGATATAGCAAATAGAGATTAAAATGGAGTTGGTCTTACTGAAGGTAGATGAAATAAAAACAAAGGCGTGCAGAAAACAAAATTGTCTTAGAAAAATTAAATGTTAATAAACACAACTGAAAAGAGGCATTGCAACCAAACTTGAAAATCTCCAGGAAACAAAATAGAATACAGCTCACATATAAAAATGATTTGACAGAAGATGATTGACAAGAAAGGCAGCAAAAAGAAGTCCAAAATACACAGATGCTAGTCTTCTTAAAGAATAGATCTAAGTGAATGAAACACCAAGAAATTAAATTATGCTAAGAGAAATACAGTCATGCTTTCCAGAAATAAAGGAAAAATCAAACTCCTGAATAAAAACTGTATAATATTCCCTTGGAAAAATTTCACTGGCAAAGACCCTGATGCTGGGAACAATTGAAGGGAGGAGGAGAAAGGCATGTCAGAGGATGAGATGGTTGGATGGCCTCACCAACTTGCTGGACATGTGTTTGAGCAGGCTTGAGAAAAGGCAGAGGCACCAGAGATCAAATTGCCAACATCTGCTGGATCATGGAGAAAGCAAGAGAGTTCCAGAAAAACATCTATTTCTGCTTCATTACCTATGCCAAAGCCTTTGACTGTGTGGATCACAATAAACTGTGGAACATTCTGAAAGAGATGGGAATACCAGACCACCTGACCTGCCTCTTGAGAAACCCGTAAGCAGGTCAGGAAGCAACAGTCAGAACTGTACATGGAACAACAGACTGGTTCCAAATAGAAAAGAAGTACATCAAGGCTGTATATTGTCACCTTCCTTATTTAACTTATATGCAGAGTACATCATGAGGAATGCTAGGCTGGAAGAAGCACAAGCTGGAATCAAGATTGCCGGGAGAAATATCAATAACCTGAGATATGCAGATGACACTACCCTTATGGCAGAAAGTGAAGAGGAACTCAAAGGCCTCTTGATAAAAGTGAAAGAGGAGAGTGATAAGTTTGGCTTGAAGCTCAACATTCAGAAAACAAAGATCATGGCATCTGGTCCCATCACTTCATGGGAAATAGATGGAAAAACAGTGGAAACAGTGTCAGACTTTATTTTTTGGGGCTCCAAAATCACTGCAGATGCTGACTGCAGCCAGGAAATTAAAAGATGCTTACTCCTTGGAAGGAAAGTTATGACCAACCTTGATAGTATATTAAAAAGCAGAGACATTACTTTGCCAACAAAGGTCCGTCTAGTCAAGGCAATGGTTTTTCCCATGGTCATGTATGGATGTGAGAGTTGGACTGTGAAGAGAGCTGATCGCCGAAGAATCGATGCCTTTGAACTGTGGTGCTGGAGAAGACTCTTGAGAGTCCCTTGGACTGCAAGGAGATCCAACCAGTCCATTCTAAAGGAGATCAATCCTGGCTGTTCATTGGAAGGACTGATGCTAAAGCTGAAACTGCAATACTTTGGCCACCTCATGCGACGAGTTGACTCACTGGAAAAGACTCTGATGCTGGGAAAGGTTGGGGGCGGGAGGAGAAGGGGATGACAGAGAATGAGATGGCTGGATGGCATCACCGACTCTGTGGACATGAGTTTGAGTGAACTCCAGGAGTTGGTGATGGACAAGGAGGCCTGGCGTGCTGTGGTTCATGGGGTCGCAGAGAGTCGGACACGACTGAGGGACTGAACTGAACTGAACTGAGGATTTGGTAATGGACAGGGAAGTCTAGCATGTTGTAGTACATGGGATTGCAAAGAGTTGGACACAACTGAGTAACTGAACTGAACTGAATAATTTTATTATTGTGGTTAAACTTTGCATTTCCCTAAAATAGTGATCTTGATCATATTTTCATGTACTTATTGGCAACTTATATATATCCTCTTTGGATAAATATCTACAAATCCTTTGTCTTCATTATATATTGAGCTGTTTCGCGGAGAGTCTGACACGACTGAGCGACTGAACTGAACTGAACTGAGGCTTTTTTCTCCCATAAATTTATAAGATTTCCCCAAGATCTGTTTTATAAGATCTATTTGCCTTGAAAGCTTTAAAAAATCTGATTTTGTTGTTAATTATATACCAAAACACAAAGCAAAATGGGGTAAGAAATTTAAAAGCAAAAATTCTCAAAATCCTCTAAACAAAAGCATATATTTCATGACTTTACATGTTTTTTTCTAATAATGTGCTTAGTCACTCAGTCATGTCTGACTCCTTGCAACCCCATGGACTGGAGCTGGCCAGGCTCCTCTGTCCATGGAATTCTCCAGGCAAGATTACTGGAGTAGGTTGCCATGTCCTCCACCAGGAGATCTTCCCAACCCAGGGATCAAACACAGATCTGCATTTCAGGCAGATTCTTTACTGACCAGGGAAGAAATTTTTGAAATTTTTATCCAATTTTTAGAAATAAAGATTTTTGGAAAAATAAATTGAGTATAGAATAAAATAAAAATCACTATTACTATAATAATGTAAAACAGTACAAATATGTAAATTTTAATATAAAAATATTTCTTTGGCTGTGTTAGTAAACAATGGAAGTGAAATTCTTACTATCAGTTTGCCTGTTCTTAAAACTAAATTTTTAAATTGCAAGAGTATTAATATATTTTGGCAAATTTCTGGAAATTATAGAAATGTTATGAAGTTATCTCTCTCTCTTTTTTTTTTTTGGTTTTAAGAAAATAGCAATAATTTAGCCTCATATCTTCAAATAACCTTAAATTTACATTCCAACACTTTGAATTAATACATAAAGATATAGGTAATATATAAGCCATACTGAGCAAGGCAAATTTAATAATCTTATTATAAAAGAACTTTAACCAAAAATGTTATTTTTACATTGGTTGTTGTTAAGTGATGTAAGTGCTTTACATTATTTTTAAGACATTAATTATACTTCTGAAATGGCAGTTCAGAATATAAGGTATATATACATATATTTGTACATATACCACATGTATATGCATTTACACGTGTGCATACACTCAAATATGAAGGGAATATTTACTCACTCCAGTGTTCTTGCCTGGAGAATCCCATGGGCTGAGAAGCCTGGCAGGCTACAGTCCATGGGGTCACAAAATATCAGACACAATTAAGCTACTAACACTTTCACACACTTAAATATATTTTTATTATGTAACATATATGAGACAAAAATGTGTGTATGTGTGCATATGACATCTCCCATTAGGTAACTCAATCTTTAAATCATTTTTACCTTCAATCATTTCCTTCAATTACATTTGAAATTTGTAATTATTTTCATAGTTTTCATGTACTAGAGACTTGAGGTATTTGGAAGAAATTAAATTAAAGGAAGAGTCTGGGTCTGAACTCAACAGCTAGTCACAGGTCACTCAAGATACATGTTGAGTCTGTAAACGATGGCTATGAAGGGCATCAACCCTGGCCCCCAAACCCAAAGATATTGATACCTTGACTGCAAGTTGGGATGAACATCTTTCTTCGTGGATGAAACAAGCTCTCTATATCTAGGGGCTAGCAATGGAAGAAACTCCAGTGTCAGCAGAGAACCCTCCTTTCCTGTGCATCCTCCAGCATTGATTGGCTCCAGCCAACAACTCCAGGAGGGCCTTTGCCCAGGCTTCTGGGTGGCACATTGACCAATACCCAGAAGCCGGAGTAGGTTTACACATTCAAGAGGACCAGCAGTGGGACAACTAGGTTGCCTGGCATGTCCTCCAGCTACATGGATCAGCTGAAGGGCATGTTCCTGCTAGTCAGAGCCTGAGAAAATATGATCCACTGGAGAAAAGAATGGCAAGCCAATTCAGTATTCCTGGCTGGAGAACCTCATGAACAGTGTGAAAAGGCAAACATGCATGACACTGAAAGATGAGCATCCTAGGTTGGTAGATGCCCAATATACTACTGGGGAAGAATGGAGAAATAGCTACAGAAGGAATGCAGAGTCAGAGCCAAGAAAAGTGACGCCCAGTTGTGGATGTGCCTGGTGGTGTAAATAAAGTCAGATGCTGTAAACAGCAATATTGCCCAGGACCCTGAAATGTTAGATCTTTGAATCAGGGTAAATTGAATGTGATCAAACAGGAAAAGGCAAGAGTGAACATTGACATTTTAGGAATCAGTGAACTAAAATGGATGGAAATGATCAAGTTTAATTCAGGTGATCATCATATCCACTACTGTTGGCTATTAAAAGAAATAGTAGCCTATTTCTTTCTAGTATAAATTTACTACCCTTAGAAGAAATGGAGTGGCCCTCATAGTCAAAAAGATTCTGGAATGCAGTACTTGGGTGCAGTCTCAAAAACGATAGAAAGATCTTTGTTCATTTTCAAGGCAAACCATTCAACAACGCAGTGGTCCGAGCCTATGCCCCAACAACAAATGCCAAAGAAGCTGAAGTTGAACAAGTCTATGAAGACATACAAGGCTTTCTAGAACTACCACCAAAAGAAAAAAAAAAAATTGTCCTTTTCATCATAGGGGACTGGAATAGAAAAGTAGACAGTCAAGAGATACCTGGAATAACAGGCAAGTTTGGCATTGGAGTACAAAATAGAGCAGGACATAGACTGACAGTTTTGCTAAGAGAATGTACTTGTCATAGCAAACACCCTCTTCCAACAACACAAGAGACACCTCTACATATGGACATCACCAGATGGTCAATACTGAAATCAGATTGATTATATTCTTTGCAGCCAAAGATGGTTTATTTTTGCTCTATACAGTAAGCAAAAACAAGACCAGGAGCTGACTGTAGCTTGGATCATCAGCTCATTATTGTAAAATTCAGAGTCAACTTGAAGAAAGTAAGGAAAACCACAAGATCATTCAGGTATGACCTAAATCAAATCCTTTATGCTTTTACAGTGGAGGTAACAAATAGATTCAAGGGATTAGATCTGATAGAGTGCCTGAAGAACTATGCATGGAGGTTCGTAACATTGTACAAGATGTGAACAAAACCATCCCCATGATAAAGAAATGCAAGAAGGCAAAACGGTTGTCTGAAGAGGCCTTACAAATAGCTGAGAAAAGAAGAGAAGTGAAAGGCAAAGGAGAAAGAGAAAGATATACCCAACTGAATGCAGAGTTCAGAGACTAACAAGGAGATATAATAAAGCCTTCTTAAGTGAACAATTCAAAGAAACAGTAGGAATGGAAAGACTAGAGATCTCTTCAAGAAAATTAGAGATTTCCAAGGGAAAATTTCTGCAAAGATAGGCACAATAAAGGACAGAAATGGTATGGATCCAACAGAAGCATAATATATTAAGAAAAGGGGGCAAGAATACACAGAAGAACTGTACAAAAAGTTCTTAATAACTCAGATAGCCATGATGGTGTGATCACTCACCTAGAGCCAGACACCCTAGAGTGTTAAATCAGGTGGGCCTTAAGAAGCATCACTACAAACAAAGTTATGAAGGTTTGCTTGGAATTTATGGAATTCCAGCTAAGCTATTTAAAATCCTAAAAGATTTGATGTTAAAGTATTGAATTCAATACACTAGCGAATTTGGAAAACACAGCAGTGGCCACAGGACTGGAAAAAGTCATTTTGTTTTTAAATCCCAAAGATAGGCAATACCAAAAAATGTTCAAACTACTGCACAATTGCACTCATTTCACGTGCTAGCAAGATCATGCCCAAATCCTTCAAGCTAGGCTTCAGCAGTATGTGAATTGAGAAATTCCAGATGTTCAAGCTGGATTTAGAAAAGGAAGGGGAATCAGAGATCAAATCGCCAATGTCCACTGGACCATAGCAAAAGAAAGAGAATTCAAAAAAGAATCTACTTCTGCTTCACTGACTATGCTAAAGCCTTCGACTGTGTGGATCACAATAAAATGTGGAAAATTCTTAGAGAGATGGGAATACCAGATCTCCTTACCCATCTCCCGAAAAATCTGTACAGGACAAGAAGCAACAAATTAGTAGTGAACAGGGAACAATGGACTGTTTCCAAACTGGCAAAGCAGTACGTCAAGGCTGTTTATTTTTACCCTGCTTATTTTGCTTCTATACAGTGTTCAGTTCAGTTCAGTTCAGTTCAGTCGTTCAGTCGTGTCCGACTCTCCACGACCCCATGAATCACAGCACGCCAGGTCTCCCTGTCTATCACCAACTCCCGGAGTTCACTCAAACTCATGTCCACAGAGTCGGTGATGCCATCCAGCCATCTCATTCTCCGTCGTCCCCTTCTCCTCCCGCCCCCAACCTTTCCCAGCATCAGAGTCTTTTCCAGTGAGTCAACTCGTTGCATGAGGTGGCCAAAGTATTGCAGTTTCAGCTTTAGCATCAGTCCCTCCAATGCACATCATGCAAAATGGCAGGCTGGACGAATCACAAGCTGGAATCAAGACTACATGGAGAAATATCAACAACCTGAGATATACAGATGATACCACTTTGATGACAGAAATCAAAGAGAAACTAAAGAGCCTCTTGATGAATACGAAAGAGGAATGAAAAACCTGACCTAAAAGTCAACATTAAAAAAATGAAGATCATGGCGTCTGACTCCATCACTTAATGGCAAATAGATGGGGAAAAAACAGAAACAGTGACATATTTTATTTTCTTGGAATCCAAAATCACTGCAGACAGTTTCTGCAAACATAAAATTAAAAGATGCTTGCTCCTTGTAAGAAGAGCTATGACCAACATATTAAAAAGCAGAGATATCACTTTCCTTACAAAGTTTGTATATTCAAAGCTATGGTTTTTCCAATAGTCATGTATGGCTGTGAAAGTTGGACCGTAAAGAAGGCTGAGTGTTGAAGAATTGATGCTTTTGAACTGTGGTACTGGAAAAGACTCTTGAGAGTCCCTTGGACTGCAAGGAAATCAAACCAGTCATTTCTAAAGGAAATTAATCCTGAATATTCATTGGAAGGACTAATGCTGAAGCTTAAGCTGAAATAATGGGCACCTGATGTGACGATCCAATTCACTGGAAAAGATCCTGATTCTGGGAAAGATTGAGGGCAAGAAGGGAGTGACAGAGGGTAAGATGGTTGGATGGCATCACCGACTCAATGGACATGAGTTTGTGCTAACTAGGAAGATAGTGAAGGAGAGGGAAGCCTGGCAGGATGCAGTTCATGCAATCATAGAGAGTTGGACATGACTTGGCAACTGAGGAATAACAACAATACAGTAAAGTATTGCTTTAATATCCACCTGTGCTTGCTGACTCGCAGACAGCCCTAGCATAGCGGTTAAATCTGAAGACTCTGTTCTTGCTCGGGTGTGAACCCCAGTATCACTGCTCAGTGGCTGGGCCATTAAGCAGTGCATTTGAGCTCTCTGTGCTTTGATTTCCTCACTTGCAACAAGGAAAGAGTACTTGAAGGGAAACCCCAGTGATATTTATACAGTCTCAGGATGGTGTCTGGCACATAGTATGTGCTATATCTTAATTTAATAAAAGTCAACATGGATGTGATAGAAAGTGTTATCTTTTAAAACCAACCCCACAAAATTTCATTTTTATCATGTCTCACACAACAACACAAAAATAACTAGATAAACTCCTGCTTCCTGGTGACACCCTATCCAAGATCCATCTGGTAATCTTGTCAGTGTTGTTGTTTGTCTAAGTTGGCATGTAATGAAAAGTTAAGTTAGAAAGAGATAAAAATAGAAATGATCTTTTTGACTAAAATTCCTGATAGATTAAAAATGATGATAACAAAAATATATATATTCTCAATAGCTCAAATTTGTATTTGCAATTTGCAAAGAAATCACCAGTGAATATTATAGTGTGGTAGCTCAGCAGGTATAAAAGGTGTCCCTGTTTTAATCCTCAGAATCTTTAAATATGTTACTCTAAGTGGTAACAGGGACTTTGTAGGTGTGATCCAGTTAAAGATGTTAAAATGAGGAAATCTTTCTAGAGTATACAGTGTGTCCAGTATAATCACAAGGATAGTCACCACCTACAGAAATATAATATTTTTGACCAGCTCTTTATATTTATTTAAGCTATACTGTCATGGTAGAGACTATAAGTTAATAATTGTAAGAAATGACAAAGAGAGAAATTTAAATTTTTTCAAGTGTTCTCTTTTTTTTCATTGACAGTTGGAATAATGGTCACTTCACCTAGACAAAGAAGCAGCAATAATCCATTAATTTTGTTTGATTACTCTGCTGTTTTTTAAGAAAAGTATTTTCATATGCAAATTATAGTTGTAGGGCTTATATACTGAATGAATTTATAATGTTACCTACTTTTAGTCATGGACTTAATCTCAAAGAAAAAAATTAAGGAAATAGAAATATTTTTCATGTCATAATGCAACAAATTTGAAGATAGCTAAATATGTTTCTCATGTATTACACCACATCACACACATAATGAGCTAAACTCTTAAACATATTAGCACAACTTCCATAATATTATCAAGCACACAGGCATTTTTAAAATTGGTTATCACATTTTTAAGCTGGTTGGCTCAAATCAGGATTCACAATCCATTTACTGAATTTGCTTGGTAGATTTTTTTTAAATCTAGAGTCTCCTCTTATATTTTCTTCTTGCCATTTGTTATGAAGAAAACCATTACATTTTCCCTGTAGAGTGATCTATCATCTAGGTTTGGCTGAGTGGATCCCACTGTTTGCATAATATGTTCTATCTATGCTCTGATAAACTGGTGTTCAGAGGAAGAGGCTTGGTAAGATCTAGGTTTGATTTTTGTCAAGAATATATCATATTTGGTTCTATATATTTCGGCATTGTTATCAGAAGACACTTTGGTTATAGTTGTGTGTTTTTTTTGGTTTTTTTTTGGTGGTAAAATTGATCGGTAGAATCAAGAGTTTCCATTTATTTATTATAAAATTCCCCTTGGTTTTTCATTTAATGATTTTAGAAGTCATGGATGATATATTCTCTTATTAGGGTTCTACAAATGCTATATTGTAATTATATCATTTATTAACAGAATTCTCATAGAAAGAAGAAACTTTCTCATCAACTTTTTGTTGCCCAAGACACAGTTTACATATCAAACTCAGCACAATGTGGGCTTATTTTCATTTCTTCCATTGTCTCATCTTTGGTGAATGGGAGCCTTTTCAAGCTGACATTGAAAAGTTGACATTGGTTCCATTTTATGGTGAATTCAATAATTTTTCAAAGATCCTTTGATTTCTGGATGATAATACCACTTAGTTTCATTTGTATATATCTTGCTCCAGATCTAAAATCAGCCACTTATCTAAGGAACACTAGTTCCCCTGAATGAGAAATGGCATTAGAAACCACAATGTAGACATTTGGAATAATCAGTGCTATTGAGTTATCATTTATTCTGGATCTTTGGAGGTGGGAGTAGAGGCAAAAAATGCACATAGATGTATGCATATATTTATAATGAACATCATATATAATTTATATATGTTTATTTTGTTATTTTAAATGAAAATACATCATGAATTCATGATTAGTATCTCCCATCCAAATTTAGAATGACAATATTTTACCTATTTCAGAGTTTTGATATAATTTGATTCTTGTGCTTTTCTCTTATTATAAGACTCTTATTTGCATATGATCTTAATATACTTACTTTATATCAAATTCATGCATATGTATATATATGCATATATACATACATATATGATTCAGAGGTATACACTTATATATAGATTAATGTACCTAATAGGTTCAGAGTAACATAAATCAATTCAGTCAGTTCAGTCGCTCAGTCATGTCCGATTCTCCACGACCCCATGAATCACAGCACGCCAGGCCTGCCTGTCCATCACCAACTCCTGGAGTTCACCCAAACTCATGTCCACAGAGTCGGTGATGCCATCCAGCCATCTCATTCTCCGTCGTCCCCTTCTCCTCCCGCCCCCAACACTTCCCAGCATCAGAGTCTTTTCCAGTGAGTCAACTAGTTGCATGAGGTGGCCAAAGTATTGCAGTTTCAGCTTTAGCATCAGTCCTTCCAATGAACACCCAGGATCGATCTCCCTCAGAATGGACTGGTTGGATCTCCTTGTGGTATAAGGGACTCTCAAGAGTCTTCTCCAACACCACAGTTCAAAAGCATCAATTCTTTGGCGATCAGCTTTCTTCACAGTCCAACTCTCACATCCATACATGACCACGGGAAAAACCATAGCCTTGACTAGACGGACCTTTTACTTGTCATTTTTCCAAATAATTGGTAGTCTTTGTATTCTCTTTTGATAATGTTTATACATATCAGGAATAATGATTTTCTAAGATATGAATTGCAGTTATATTCAGCTTTTTCCATTTATCTTGTTAAAGTACTGCTTATGGAACAATTTTGCTTTTGCTTTGTGTGGCTATTTTTAATGAAATTATCTATGAAACAGAAACAGACTCACAGACCTAGAGAACAGATTGCAGTTGCCAAGTGGGGTGTAGGAGAGGGATGGATTTGAAGTATGGGATTTATAAATGCAGACTATAATATATAGAATAGATAAGCAACAAGGTTGTACCACATAGCACAGGAAATTATGATAGACCATATTGGAAAATTATATATATATATATATATATATGTTTTTGTGAAAGTCAGTCACGTCTGACTTTTTTTGCAACCCTATGGACTATAGAGTCCATGGAATTCTCCAGGCCAGAACACTGCAGTGGGTAGCCATTTCCTTGTCCAGGGGATCTTACCAACTCAGGGATTGAACCCAGGTCTCCCATCTTGTAGGCAGATTCTTTACCAGCTGAGTCACCAGGAAGCCTAAGAATACTAGAGTGGTATGGTATGTATAGAGAGAGAGAGAGAGAGAGAGATTACTTTACCAACAAAGGTCCATCTAATCAAACGCATGGTTTTTCCAGTAGTCATATATGGATGTGAGAGATGGACTATAAAGAAAAACTGAGTGCTGAAGAATTGATGCTTTTAAACTGTGGTGTTGGAGAAGACTCTTGAGAGTCCCTTGGACTGCAAGGAGATCCAACCAGTCCATTATAAAGGAGATAAGTCCTGGGTGTTCATTGGAAGGACTAATGTTGAAGCTGAAACTCCAATACTTTGGTCATCTGATGTGGAGAGCTGACTCATTTGAAAAGACCCTGATGCTGGGAAAGATTGAAGGCAGGAGGAGAAGGGAATGACAGAGGATGAGATGGTTGGATGGCATCACCGACTCAATGGACATGAGTTTGAGCAAGCTCCAGGAGTTGGTGATGGACAGGGAAGCCTGGATGGGGTCTCAAAGAGTCAGACACGACTGAGCGACTGAATTGAACTGAACTGATATATGTGTGTGTGTGTGTGTGTGTGTGTATGAATCACTGTGTACAGAAATTAATACAATACTGTAAAACTGACTATACTTCAAGAAAGTAAGTTTTAAAAATTGTCACTGTCCAGAGAATTGTTGTTTCTTTCTGTTTCTTCTATTTCCTTTCTTTCTCTCTCCCATTATCTCTTTGTTTCTCTATATGTTAGTCTTATAGAACTCATCATTCTTCCATTATCTTTTCAGGATTTCGAGTCTTTGGAAGCTTTCTTATACTGCTAACGTATGGAAGAATTCACCAGTGTTTTCTTCTGATATACAGTCATTTTATCCTGTGTAATATACTTGTATCTTATGCTTGGAAGACATCTGATATATTTTGAAAAGTGACTATTTCTTTCCCTTAGTGATCTGAACCATAACCCAGGTTTCATTGCTTTGTTTACACAGCTGACAGGTCTGAAATTTAGTACTAACTACGGCTAAACTCAGCAGTGGCCACAGGACTGGAAAAGGTCAGTCTTCATTCCAATCCCAAAGAAAGGGAATGCCAAAGAATACTCAAACTACCACACAATTGAACTCATCTCACATGCTAGTAAAGTCATGCCCAAAATTCTCCAAGCCAGGCTTCAGCAATATGTGAACCATGAACTTCCAGATGTTCCAGCTGGTTTTAGAAAAGGCAGAAGCACCAGAGATCAAATTGCCAACATTCGCTAGATCATGGAGAAAGCAAGAGAGTTCCAGAAAAACATCTATTTCTGCTTCATTGACTATGTCAAAGCCTTTGACTGTGTGGATCACAATAAACTGTGGAAAATTCTGAAAGAGATGGGAATACCAGACAACCTGCCTGTTGAGAAAAATGTATGCAGGTCAGGAAGCAACAGTTAGAACTGGACATGGAACAGACTGGTTCCAAATAGGAAAAGGAGTTTGTCCAGGCTGTATATTGTCACCCTGCTTATTTAACTTATATGCAGAGTACATCATGAGGAACGTTGGCTGGAAGAAGCACAAGCTGGAATCAAGATTGCCAGGAGAAATATCAATAACCTCAGATATGCAGATGACACCACCCTTATGGCAGAAAGTGAAGAGGAACTCAAAGGCCTCTTGAAAGTGAAAGAGGAGAGTGAAAAGTTTGGCTTGAAGCTCAACATTCAGAAAACAAAGATCATGGCATCTGGTCCCATCACTTCATGGGAAATAGATGGAAAAACAGTGGAAACAGTGTCAGACTGTTTTTTTGGGGCTCCAAAATCACTACGGATGCTGATTGCAGCCATGAAATTAAAAGACGCTTACTCCTTGGAAGGAAAGTTATGACCAACCTAGACAGTATATTAAAAAGCAGAGACATTACTTTGCCAACAAAGGTCCATCTAGTCAAGGCTATTGTTTCTCCAGTGGTCATGTATGGATGTGAGAGTTGGACTGTGAAGAAAGCTGATTGCCGAAGAATTGATGCTTTTGAACTGTGGTGCTGGGGAAGACTCTTGAGAGTCCCTTGGTCTGCAAGGAGATCCAACCAGTCCATTCTAAAGGAGATCAGTCCTGGGTGTTCATTAGAAGGACTGATGCTAAATATGAAACTCCAATACTTTGACCACCTCATGCGAAGAGTTGACTCACTGGAAAAGACTCTGATGCTGGGAAGGATTGGGGGCAGGAGGAGAAGGGGACGACAGAAAATGAGATGGCTGGATGGCATCACTGACTCGATGGACATGAGTTTGAGTGAACTTTGGGAGTGTGATGGACAGAGAGGCCTGGCGTGCTGTGATTCATGGGGTCACAAAGAGTTGGTCACGACTGAGCGACTGAACTGAACTGATGGCTAAACATATTTGAAGGGAGGTAGTCCATGCTGACACAGTGGTTTTCTTGTTAATGGGTTTATCAAGCAGTAGGGGGCTACTGAAAACAGAGGTTGCCTGCCCAACTTGACGTGCATGCATCCTCTCTGAGGAGCTCTCTGCTGAAAATCAGTGTAAGGTACGATATCTGAGCACTTCGTCCCCTCATACCTCTTTCCCCAAACTGCCTCTCTTCTAACTTCCTAATCTGTGCCAGTGGGCAACCGTTTTCTGCTAAGCAAGTATCTACATACACTTTTTTTTTTTTTTAACTGTTTTATTTATTTTATTTTATTTTTTTATAAAATTTAATAAATGGTAGATAGCACAATGCCATAAACATTAACAGTTAAAATATCACCAAATGAAAAAAATACTATAGAATACACAGTTGCAAAAAGCTACATTAATTTATTTTACAACTGCCTCAAGCTGCAAAAAGAAAAAAAAACCCAATGCCTTACCTAAGTTATCCCTCTCTAAAAATAATGCCATTTATATTATAAACCACGAACTCCCCATCAAAAGACTGGAACTGCTTTTGTTAATTCATATATATATATATATGACTGTATCACTTTGCTATACACCTGAAACAAACACAACACTATAAATAAAATATAGTACAATATAAAATAAAAATGAGTAACAGATCTTTGAGGCTTTACACTGAGTTCGAGTTCCTATCAGAGGGACAACAGCACCACAGCCGCACTGAATCCTCATGAAGGAGGCACACGAATGACTGCGTTATAAGAGTTACAGGAATGAGAGCTGCTCACTTCCCAGAAACATACACTCTTAGCTCAGACCACACACCCCTCTCTGTATAACACATATGTCCATGTGCACTGCTTAAAAGTCTACCTACTTAGTGGTCTACCTACTACCTACTCATCATTTTCCTTAACAGTTACACCAGAATGGAACTTCAATGGAGTCCCAGTCATTTTTGACCTCACTGTCATATCAAGGTAAACCGCCTATGACCCTGTGAGCCAGGGTCAAGTTTTTCCTTCTGTCGGTCGGGCATAAACAAAATTCATTAGACTGAGCTTCTCTAATGATTCAGTGGGTAAAGAATCCACCTGCAATGCAGGAGACACAGGAGGTGTGAGTTTGATCCCTGGCTCAGGAAAAGCCTCTGGAGAAGAAAACTGCAACCCACTCTAGTGTTCTTGCCTGGGACATCCATGGGCAGAGGAGCCTGGCGGGCTTCAGTCCTTGGGTTGCAAAGGGTCAGGTGCAACTGAGCAACAAAACATAGGTAGTACAATAATGTGCACAGTTTCTCTGTTACTCTTGGCACATTTGCTACCAAATTATTTGTGATCCTCTGCTCATCAAATCCAGGTCACAGGAGAGGATGCAAATAGAGAACCACAGTGACATTCTAGCGGGTGACAAGGTAAAGAAAGTCTGCTCATCTAGAGAGGATGGAGTTAACCTCAGAAAGTGGATTTTCTGTAAATCGTCCCAGGTGGATTTGAACTACTTTTGTACTCTTTCTTTTGGAGACTAGAAAAGAACACATTTTCCAAATCAATAAAAGCTTACCAAAAAGTACAGTATGTATTGATCTCTTCTGGTAATGATATTGCATCCAGCAAAGAACAGCACTAGGGTTTCATATACTTAATTTTATGGTAGTTCTCATCCACCCACCAGGATTCATCTGTTTACTTATCAAAAATCCTATAAATGAATTAGATGGAGGCCATAATAGAGTCCAACACCACTGAATGCTTTGTGTCTTTGAGGGAGCATTGACCTTTGGTGTTCCACTCAGAAGGTCATTTTGCTTCTGATTACTTTTTTTCCAGTTGAAGGAGTTATGGAGTTTTAGGGTCCCTTACATCTCCCTTTCTTCAATTATACTTTTACACCCCAAAGATTAGGGAATTGATATGATATTTTGTATATTCATCTGTATTATGTACTTAAGTCCTGGGTGGTGGTGGGGAAGTTGGATAGTTCTACAGACCTGCTGAATCCCCTTTGAGCGGAACTTGGACCAAGAGTCTATGGATCCCCTGGCCACCATTTACCTGAAGTCCAACAGTTAAAATGTAATAGCACTGCGGGCCTGCTGCACTCATCCCGATAAAAGCAATTCCAACCTCCCCAGCCAAAAATATATAATAGCATTTTGGTTCTCATAGAATCACTGTCAATTCATGTTCCGCATCTACTAACCCTGAAAAGATCTGGGTGGTCCCCCTCCTAATTTAAAGTCTTACAGGTCCCTGGCTTTAGGTCCACTGGAGAAAGATTGGGGAGATAATTTTGTACAGATCTGGTGGTACTTTAGTTTCCTTCCACAGGAGAACTCAATTATCCTTTAATCAGTGATATCTGGGCATGATAAATGCTCACTCTGGACACTAGAAAACAAATTATGGTTTTCCATTGTGGAGCTGCTGACTTTCCATCCGGTAGAGTTTTATGATTTTTTTAAATGTAACCTCATTATCTACTCATCAGTCTGACTCATAGGACAGCATTGATAATTATCACCATGGATTCCTGTGCATCATGATCTACTGGTTGCCATGTGGGGCAGTGGCCACCATGGTAAGGAATTCTATTCACCTCGATCCAGATGGTTTGTTGTTGTTTAGTCACTAAGTTGAGTCCAACTCTTTTGCCACCCATGGACTGTAGCCCACCAGGCTCCTCTGTCCATGGGATTTCCCAGGCAAGAATACTGGAGTGGGTTGTCATTTCCTTCTCCAGGGGCTTTCCTAAACCAGGCATCAAACCCACATCTCTTGCACCAGTAGAAGGATTCTTTACAACTGATCCATCAGGGAAGCTCCACTTGATGGTTGGCTAGCAGATAATCTTTCCAATTTGACTATATCTGAAATGGTTAATTCTACATGTTAACTTAGAAGACAGGGTATCCAGACATTTGCTCAAACATTATTCTAGATATTTCTGTGAAGGTTTTTATTTTTTTTTTAGATGAAATTAACACTTACAGTAGTAGACTTTGAATTAAACTAATTACTCTCCATAATATGATTGGATTTCATCTGATTAGGTAAAGAACTTACTAGAAAAGATAACTTTCCCATGTTTTTCTAAAAACAGAACTGTCTATTTATCTAACAACCTGTCCAGATATCCCATTTCTCTTGTTTCTGTGGAGAACTCTAACAATACCTATCATAATATCCTAAACTCATAATGCTCATTAGCAAAGTCTCCAGTGTTAAGATTAAAAAAAAAAGATAAGAAACAATTAGCTTACTGGGTTTATATCCAATGAAAAATATAGTTTGAAAGGGCACATGTACCCCAGTGTTCACAGCAGCACCATTTATAATAGCTAGGACCTGGACGCAAACTAAATGTCTGATGACAGATGAATGGATAAAGAAAATATTATACATGTATACAATGGAATATTAGTCATAAAAGATTGAGATAATGCCATTTGAAGCAACATGGACCTAAGGGGTTATCATACTAAGTAAATCAGACAAAGAAAATTATTATATGATATTGCTTCTATGTGGAATCTAATAAAAATGTGTACAAATAAACTTATTTATAAAACAGAAACAGACTTACATATCTTTAAATCACAGTTATGACTACCAATGTAGAAATATGGGAGGAAGTGATAAATTAGGAGCCTGAGATTAACATACATATACTACCATATATAAAACAGATAACCAACAGGACCTACTGTATAGCACAAGGAACTCAATATTCTGTAATAAACTATATGGGAAAAGAATCTGAAAAAGAAGGAATATATGCATAACTGAATCCCTGTGCTGTGCATCTGAAACTAACACAACCTTGTAAGTAAACTATACCCCAATGGAATTAAAAAAAAACAAAACTAACTTGCCTTTTTGGAGAGGGGCCTCACACATATGGAAGAAAAATGGCAGAATCTCTTTCACCTGAGAGAGAGAGAGAGAGAGTGTGTGTGTGTGTGGTGAGTTCAATAGGTAAACACGTCAGGGAATGTGGTTGTTTTAAGTTCTGTACACTCAATATTTCCTCTTCTTTCCTCTTCCGTAACACAGCAACTATGCACATTCTAAGCCTTTTGATTGATGGAGCCATGACTAGTTTGTGTCCATGAGCTTGGAGCAAAAATGACATTTTTCACTTCCAGGCTGTACAGTTAATTGTCAATACATATCCTTTGTTCTCCTTTCCCTCCTACTGTTAGTATATTCACTCTGGTTCTCCCACTTGGAAACCTAGGGACAACAACAGCCACTATTATAGGTGATGGATACAATCTTCAAAGAAGAAATTGGTGTTTGTGGATTTAAACCATAAAGGTATGGGGACTGTTTGGTACCACAACACAAAATAGAGGATACTGACCCACAGAGTACGTGCATACCACTGCATATCTAGAGTGGATTTGTGAGAGGAAGTTCATGAGGTCAGGTCGAGGACATCATTTCTACCTCAGGAGAGAGGCAGCCGAGCCCCAACACCAGGAACTTTTACATGAATGCAGTCAAGACCTAACTCCGTCCATGCATGTCATGCGTGTTCTGATGGTGCAACATGAAACGAAGACATAGTTAAACAAGATTGTGGACAGCAAAGAGTGATCTACATAAAAATCAACTCACTAACTTACAGGCATCAAACATTTTAATAATTTTAAAGTACTTTAACTAAAAAGGCAAAATACGTAATTTAGGTTGAACACGTAAACCATTTTTCTCTCTTTTTGTTCACTGAATAAAGAAGGCTGCTTTGATTTGCCTTTGTTCACTATAGAGTTCAACCTCCACTGAATGTAAGTTGTGATTTCTGGGACACATGCATAATGCACTTTGAAAACTCTTACTTTGTAAAGAGAAGCAGTTGACAAATGATAGAAGTTGTCAGGAGCATGAAAGGTCTATGTGATTTGTATACTGAATGGTTGTGCTAACATAAATGGAAAACAAGTGCTTACTTAAAATTCATTATCAGAGTCAAAGAAGAAAATTAATGCATTTTATGACTGCTCATTGTATTTATCTACTCTTATTTACCACTTCAGAGTAATTGCAATAAAATACATTGTTTCTTTCTTTTTAAAGTACTGTTCCCTTTTTTTTTTTCCTTGTATCCAGCAAGATTACTTTGAACTCAAATGATAGGCAATCCCAAGCTTGAGTTCAGCATCAGTCATAATATACCGATCCATCTATCTAAAATAAGCTTCATGTAAGATAAATATAAGTGGTTTCCATGAAATTGTTGGTGAAATTCATCTCTCTAATATGTATTAGTCTTGAAATTTTGATGACTTAGTAAGCAATCACTTTATGAAATTAAATTGTCACAAGAATATTTTCATTCTCTAGAAAGCATAATAACAGGATGATAATTAAATTTGGAGTCTTTTCTTGATGGAGTGCCCTGTTATCTACATTGGAAAGATATAGCTAAAATCCTCTGTGAATGAGTTTAATGATTCTGAACACTTCTCTTCTTGAACTCATCAAATTTTCAATATTCTTTTTTTCCTCTTGTAAGCTCTCTGACCATCAGTTTTCTATCACAAGTAGATGAATAACAAGTCTAGAAATCGGCAAGGCCATTTTAACTGATGAAAGCAAAAATGGATCACTTGCCTTGCTACTTCAAAGTTAAGCGAGTGTCTCATTGAGATAAAATACTCATCTTTTCTTATTTTTATATCCCATTTATGCCATATATAGAAAAAAATTTTATAGACATCAGGCAATGGTTTGTTGTGTTTAAAACCTTTAAAAATATAGAGAAGCCATATGATAACTATTATAGGTCAATATTTGGTCTGCATAAGGGTGCTACATAATTTAGTTAATCATAGCCAAGGCCCTACTTATACAGAATTATTACAATTACTTGTAAATGTAGAGAGTACACAAATACTGCTAGTTTTAGATAATCTAAGGCAAGTATGTATCATTTGGGAATAGCTATGGGTGAGTTGACTCACTGGAAAAGACTCTGATGCTGGGAGGGATTGGGGGCGGGTTGAGACGGGGATGACAGAGAAAGAGATGGCTGGATGGATGGCATCACTGACTCGATGGACATGAGTTTGCGTGAACTCTGGGAGTTGGTGATGGACAGGGAGGTCTGGCATGCTGTGATTCATGGGGTTGCAAAGAGTTGGACACGACTGAGCGACTGAACTGAACTGAACTGATGGGCTGAATTGATGCTGAAGCTGAAGCTCTAATACTTTAGATGCCTGATGCGAAGAGCTGACTCATTGGAAAAGACCTTGATGCTGGAAAGATTGATGGCAAAAGGAGAAGGGGGCAGCAATATTTGAGATGGTTAGATAGCACCACTTACTCAATGGTCATGAATCTGAGCAAACTCTGAGAGACAGTAAAGGGCAGGGGAGCCTGACTTGCTGCAGTCCATAGGGTGGCAAAGAGTCAGAAACGACTTAGCGACTAAACAACAACAACAGGGGCTGAATTCTCAAGAATTCTGAGAATTCTGAAGTCCCTCTCAAGATTATTTGCAGAGAACATCATGAGAAATGCTGGGCTGGATGACTCAAGCTGGGATCAAGACTGGCAGGAGAAATAACACCCTCAGATATGCAGATGACATGACCCTAATAGCCAAAAGTGAAGAGGAACTAAAGACCCTCTTGAATGAGGGTGAAAGAGGAGAGTGAAAAGACTGGCTTAAAAGTTAACATTCAAAAAACAAAGATCATGGCATCCAGTGCCATCCCTTCATGGCAAATAGATGGGGGAAAAGTGGAAACAGTGACAGATTTCATTTTCTTGGGCTCCAAAATCACTGTGGATGGTAACTGCAGCCATGAAATTAACAGATGCTTGCTCCTGGGAAGAAAAGCTATGACAAACCCAGACAGCATATTAAAAAGCAGAAACATCATTTTGTTGACAAAGGTCTGTATAGTCAAAGCTATGTTTGAAACAGCGACTGTCCGAGAATCCCACTGCCGTGGCATTCTAATGGAAAAATAATTTTCATGTTCAGCGCTAATTCCAGATGGTTTCTACCAAAGGTAAAATTCATTCATCTGCATGACATCTTCAGAGCTGAACATAAAGTTTGTGGAAGACATTGTCCAACTTCAAAATTGTATTCCAGGGGAAAAAGTGTTAATTGCTCAGTTGGGACCAACTTTTTGCAATCCCATGGACTGTAAACTGCCAGACTCCTCTGTCTATGGAATTTTTCAGACAAGAATACTGAAGTGGGTTGCCATTTCCTCCTTCAGGGGATCCTGCTAGGGTTCAAACCCAGGTCTCCCGCATTATACGCAGATTATTTACTGTCTAAGCCACCAGGGGAAGTTCCTGAGGTGATTCCCCTAATAGCCTTCATGATAAACAGTCCTGCCACTTCCCAGGGAGTTCCACTTTATGCCCTTAGATAAGAACCCCACAGAGCACATCAAAGCCCACTTTTCTAGGCTTGAATTGTCCAGGAACCTCAAAGCACTCCACCAACAGACCCTAATAAAGATATGTTCCCTAGGCCTTGTCTCTCTCTGTCTTCACCCGTCCTGGCCTTGACCTTCGTACATGGCCCCAGGAGGTGTGTGACTCTACTCGTACCTGTGAGTAATAGATCTCTTTAATTTTTTTTTTTTCCTGTAGTCTGTTGTCGAGCCATTGCTCACCTTCCAGCACACTTGGCCTCTACTAAACAAATGTTAATTTAACAAAACTTTAATACTTCCTGAGGAAAAAGACACAAATTGGGTTATCTTCCCCACACTGCACTGACTTATGCTGACTTTGTGGAAGGGTTATACTAAGTGAAGACAATAACTTTTATTACCTATTTCAATGCATTTATTCTGATTTGGCACTTACTTTGCGTACTGTGACTTCTTATCTGGTCACATGTTAAGAAGGGACCTAAAAGGGTTTTGAGTCATGTACTGTTGTTAAGTCAGTGTGTTTGTGAGTAAATGAGGCTTGGGTCTTATTCTGCCACTGTTTACTTGAATTACTAATTTTTAAGGAAAAAAACGTAACAGTAGCCAGAGAGAAACAACATATTACCTTATATAGTTTGAGTGATAGTGGACTTATTTCAGATATCATGGAATCCAGAAGATAGTGGCAATCCATTTTTAAAATGCTATTTAAAACAAAACAAAAAACTCAAACTGTCAACTCAAAATTTTATATCAGTGAAAATATACTTCAGGAATGAAAGGAAATTTAAGACATTGTCAGTTGAAGGAAAACTAAAAGAATTATTCACAATAAGACCTCTCCTGAAAAAGTGGCTAAAGGAAATCTGAGAAACAGAGGGAAAATTAAAAAAGAATAAATTTGGAAATCCAAGAAATGAGTAAGAACAATGCAAAGAATTAAATATGGGTACATGGAATAGATTTTCCCTTTTTCTCTTGAGTTTTAAAAATTACGTTTGATGTTTAGAGCAAAAGTTAATCTTATCTGATTCTTACTGAATATGATTTTTACTAAATGTAACTGAAATAAGTAAGACAATTATATTTTTTACTAGAAATTGCTGTGAGAAATTTCTATTGATTTTTTTAAGTGCAAGGCTGTAAAAGTCTATATTTAAAGCACATTTGTGGTTAAAGGAAACCGAGGGTCTACAACCTGTCTGAGGTTGATTTATTCTACTGCTCTAGATGAAGTGGCTATAATTGTTAAATATTATGTACTGGATTTGGAATTGCTCTGATTGAATATTTATTGATCAAACACTTAATTTACATGTTTCAGAATAAATGGATGATGATTTTTAGAGAATTTTAGAGTAATCTTTAAGTACATTCTAATTTATCTAACTCTTTGTTTCAATTAATTCAGAAGGCTCATTTTGTAAGGGTCATGGCAAAATGCTATCAGAAAAAAAATACAATCAGCAATATTTTTCAGTGCATTACCTAGAAAAACTGCAATGAACCCATGGCAGTTGAAAAAAGATGAGAAATAGGAAGGCAGATACAATTTTTACAGAAAGGAAGATTATAAGAGGCCCACAAAGTGGGTGAAATGTAAATCTAGTCCATGAACATTATCTGCTACCTTCCAACTTACTATCCAATTATAAACCTGTCACTCACCACCTGTCAGACTCCGTGTATGGATATTTGTCTCTGTGATGCTTCACAGCAGGAAGCCATCAGTATCATCATGCCTTGAGTTAATGAGAATCCTGTCCAGCACCCTCTTGACAGCTTGTGTCCATGTCATTCCTTAGTGCCAGACTTCAACCCAATGACAAGAAACTGCATCTTATATAGCCATTTCTTTAGCATATATTACAAATGCCACTTTTGATAATTTATAAAAAGGGAGTCCATTCTTCATCCAGGCTTTCACCAATGGATACATCTCGAAGGTTTGATAAAATCACTGAAAATTTACCCTTTTACAAAACATCATAGCACAAACTGTACTTAAACTACCAGGATGCTGCTTATAAATAAAAGACTGACTAATTCTACAAAATGAGTCTTGCTCAAGTGATCAAGATGGTTCTTCTACATTTAATGCCTTACCCTTTTTGTACCCATAGAGGCAAAACCTCCCATACTTCAAGCCCATCAATTTTAGACTCATATTTAGTATGCATATATAATGCATGCTCAACGAATAAATAAAGAACAACCATCTCTTTTTAATCCATGTAACTGGGCTAAAGCCTTGTGGTTTTGATATATTGTATGCTCACTGACAGAAGAACATTCTTTGAGAACTGTTGATAAATTGTAGAGTTAAATAATTTAAGGGAAAGGGGAAGATTAGAGTAAATCTCTCCCTTAGTGGTGCACCAAGTTCTAAAAGTTAAAGAATCCCATTAAAGGAATATATACACCCCAATAATTCAGAATATTCAATAAAAGTAATGCAAAAAATTGATATCTTACAGACTGAACAATATTTTTTCTACATCAGTCTCTCAATCGTCTTAGTTTCTATTAAGCCTCAGGACACAACAATGATTTGTCCTTTTGCTCCAAGACCAGAAAGCTGAGGAATTCGCAGATAAAACTTCAGTGGGCACAGGTACACACTGCCATAGTAAAGAATAAATTTTGAGGAATGAGTCTTTGGTTAGCTGAGGGTCTTTGTGAGTTTACATACAAAAGGAGTGTATGAAACAAAATAAGGACAGCACTGGTAAAACCTGAAAGTATCTTAAGGGAATTTTCAGAAGTAAACACCAAAAAGGAAAACAAACTACAGATATGCACTTAATGCCTGTGTTACATCTATTCATCTTTAGTACAGAAAACAGTGAGCCTGCAGTAGTGTTAAAGAAAAGAGATACCTGTGTCTCTGTTGAGATTTTCTGCTTCAATTCAGTCAGTCTACAGAGAAACTAGCAAACACATTTAATCACTTTCATCTATCAATTAAAAAAATGAATGTGAAATATTCCTCTCTGTGTCCTCTCTATGTGTTTGAGAATATGAAAGTTTTAGATACAGCAATATTCAAAGTTTTCCCTCCAAGTCTAGGCTTTCCCTTTGTTTGTTTCATCAAGTTTCAAGCATTTAGTGAAAAGTTATCCATCAAGGTATTTCTTCAATGTAGCTAGTCTGAAAATATCATCGTGTTGGTTGTCTTTGTTGGTCTCACCATTCTGTGCCTACAGAAAAGAAAACAGGAATTCAAAGAAGAGTACTCAAGTTGTGATTTTATAGTATAACCACGCCAAGGACTAGTACAGTATCAGTATTCCAAATCTGTCCTTCAATAGTAACATAAAATGTTTGTACATTTTTAGAGTTTGGGGGAAAAGATCATGCTTTTTTTTTTTTCACTGCCTCAGTAAATAAGGAACATTAAAATTAACAGTAAAATTCTGTTTAACACAGACTGAATCCAACCAGTGGAACTTTAGAAGCCCTTAGAACACACAACTGTGTCAAGTGTGTACTATTCAAGTGGTGTCATCTTGAGGAAGATGAGATTTAGTTGGGGAGACAAATGAAATACATAATGGGAAAAACTTTGACATGAGCACAGAAATAACACTGATTCTGCTTGTGTGAACTGGAAAGGATTTCTTGGAAGATAGTTATTTGCTCTGAAACTGAAAGCATGAAAAAGTTTACTGGTTAGAAAAAGTCATTTGACTATTTTTTTTCTTAAATTGTAAATAACATTTCTGCCCAGTGGTCTATTACTTAAGAATCCCAGAGATCTATTTCTGTGTTCTGCAGATACAGTTTTCTAATAATTAAAAAATAAACATTTATAAAAATAGAAAACAGTGTTGCTATTTTACTTAACATTTCTTTATATTACATATTTAATGCCCATGAATTAGTCACTGAATTAATATTAAATAAACATTAAATATTTAAAAATACTAAATTTCAAGGGAAAATTCAGTTGAAAGGCTTCTTCAATTTTAGGATACATAAAATTAATTAACTTGAGTGGCTTTGAATTGAAAGAATGTAGGTCAAGTTGTACTATAAACTGAATAAAGGGAAAAACTGGTTTTTGAAAGAGTGAAAAATTCAGGCGCACCATTTAAACTACCATATTCCACATTGATTCTTTGCTTTTATTTGTATATGTTACTCAGAAATCAGAGCAGTTTGATAATACATCAAAGAGGAATCATCTCTTCTAATATGTGTCTTGGCTAAAAAAGAGCCAGCAGGTAGATTTAGAACAGTATCCATCTAAAGCTATTGAACTTGGAAGATAAAGCTATTGAAGAACAAAAGTAACTGTGTTATAAGACAATGATTAAGTAAAACTCTGACTAATATGGAGAAAAATAGAGTGCAAATGAAAAAAAAAGTAAAAAGAGAAAAACAATTATCATAAATTAACACATATATCTAGAAAAACGGTACAGATGAATCCACTTGCAAGACAGCGATAAAGATGCAGATATAGAGACTGGATCTCTGAACATGAGAGGGGAAGGAGAGGGTGAGAATAACTGGGAGGTTAGGACTGACATATAGGCACTACCATGTGTGAAATAGATGGCTCACGGGAAGCTGCTGTAGAGCACAGGGAGCTCAGCTTGGCATTCTGTGATGACCTAGGGGGGTGGGATGAGGTCGTGGGCAGGCGGGAGGTCCAAGAGGGAGAGCACACATGTATACATATAGCTGATTCATTTCACTGTACCGCAGAGACTGGCACAATGTTACAAAGCAACGATTCTCCAATTAAAAACAGAAAGATGTGTACCAAGATGCCCATTGGTAAGAGGCATGCTACTTATGATTATAAACTCATATTGAATCAGTAACTTTTTTTTTTATAGATGACTGATTGTATTATGATACCAAAACTTGGCAAATTAATACAGCACAAATGTTTTGTACTGTTCACAAGTCTGTGGGTTGAGTGGGTGCTGGGCAGTTCTGCTGATACAGGCCAGGCTGGGTTGGTCTCAGCTTGGTTCTCTAAAGCATTTGCAGTCAGAGGGCAGTCTGGCAGAGAACAGACTCCTGCAGAAGAGCCTCACGTGTCCAAGGGTTGGCCGGCTGTCTGCTGGGACAAGGAGGGTCTCTCAGAATCAAACAAGTCAGTTTGAGCTATTCTCCACAGTGCCTGGGCAGCATTTTGGGAGAATGAGCCAGAACATGCAAGTCCTCTTGAGACACATGTCTTTTCTACTACATGCTATTTGTTAAAAGAAGCCAAGAAACCAGCCTGGACTCAAGGAGTGGCAGAGGCACACAGATTCCGTTTCTTGATAGAAAAACCGGAAAAGTCCCATCACATGTTTGAATGATTATGGGGAAAGAAATGTTTTCAGCCATTTTCTCAAGCATTCTACCACTTTATGGTATAAAATATTTATGTTGCTTTCTACATTTTGCAAAATACATTGAAGTAAGCAGGCTATAGATTATTGTCTACTCTGACATTTTAAAATTACTAATCTGATTTATAAAATACAGGAGTGATATGGGTTACAACGGAGAAGGCAATGGCAAGCCACTCCAGTACTCTTGCCTAGAAAATCCCATGGATGGAGGAGCCTGGTGGGCTGCAGTCCGTGGGGTCGCTAAGGGTCGGACACGACTGAACGACTACACTTTCACTTTTCACTTTCACACATTGGAGAAGGAAATGGCAACCCACTCCAGTGTTCTTGCCTGGAGAATTCCAGGGATGGGGGAGCCTGGTGGGCTTCCATCTATGGGGTCACACAGAGTCGGACATGACTGAAATGACTTAGCAGCAGCAGCAGCAGCATGGGTTGCAAAACTAATATGGTATTATGTGACTTTATTTTTCAAATCACCGATTCATCCTCAAATTATGAGCAAACATAAATATTGACCAGGGCTTGAGAGTAACTGCAAAAACCACTTTTATAGACAAAGTGAACCAGAAGTTCAATTATTGGAAAGTAAGATAAACATTTATATAAGTATAGTAATTTCATAAAGAACTAGGTTATATTATACATATATAAGCTAGCAATTTATAAACTTTAAAAAGAGTTTTAGTGACATAGAAATATATACCTTCAAAATAATAATATTTTGCAACCCAATATAGACAGTATTAAGTTTTGCCCATATGAGAAAATATATCCAGTGTACAAGTTATAATCATGAACAGAAATGAATACTGAACAGCAAATGTGTTTGAAAGTGAGGAAGAAACACTTATCCTGTTCTTGGGGATTTTTTTCCTCATTGAGTAGCACAAAGCAATTGAACTGTAGATGATTAATTTGTATTTGTACTACTTATTCTATGTATTCAGTATTATTAAAGTTTCACAGGTGACTTTTTATTAAAGTTATTGTGATATAGTTGCTTCACAATTTATCCCACACCCCCTTCCCTCCTTGGTGTCCATATATTTATTCTCTAGGTCTGTGACTATATTTCTGTTTTGCAAGTTTCAACCATTTTTCTATATTCCACACATATGAATCCCTGGGCATATTCCCAGAGAAAACCATAATTCAAAAAGACACATGCATCCTATGCTTATTACAGTACTATTTACAGTAACCAGGACGTAAAAATAACCTAAATGCCCATTGACAGATGAATGGAAAGATGTGATACATATATGCAAATGGAATACTACATAACCATTAAAAGGAGCAATACTGGGTCATTCCTAGATCTGTGGATGGACCTAAAGGCTGTCATACAGCATGGAGTAATTCAGAAAAGCAGGTGACTTTTTAAAAAATAATTCTACTAAAAATAACAATTTCTGTGTACCATTTTTTTAGATCTTCATTGGAAGGACTGATGCTAAAGCTGAAACTCCAATACTTTGGCCACCTCATGCGAAGAGTTGACTCACTGGAAAAGACTCTGATGCTGGGAGGGATTGGGGGCAGGAGGAGAAGGGGACGACAGAGAATGAGATGGCTGGATGGCATCACCGACTGGATGGACATGAGTTTGAGTGAACTCCGGGAGTTGGTAACGGAGAGGGAGGCCTGGAATGCTGTGATTCATGGGGTCACAAAGAGTCGGAAATGACTGAGCAACTGAAATGAACTGAACTGAACTGAATACCACCTTAAGGGTGAAGGATATTTTTACCCTCATTTTCTATGAGCAAATCAAGACTCAGGGAAGTGTACTTTTCCTTTTCTGCAAAGATCACATGACTAGCAGCTGGCAATGCCAGGATGCAAACTTTGGCAATCTGACCCCTGAAACTGCATTAATTATAGAATATTTTTGAATACTACATAATAATACTGAGGTAAACTAAGTAATTTCTACATTTTTGGTTAACTGGACATGGAACAGACTGGTTCCAAATAGGAAAAGGAGTGTGTCAAGGTGGTATATTGTCACCCTGCTTATTTAAATTCTGCAGAGTATATCATGAGGAACGCTGGGCTGGAAGAAGCACAAGCTGGAATCAAGATTGCTGGGAGAAATATCAATAACCTCAGATATGCAGATGACACCACCCTTAAGGCAGAAAGTGAAGAAGAACTCGAAAGCCTCTTGATGAAAGTGAAAGAGAAGAGTGAAAAGGTTGGCTTGAAGCTCAACATTCAGAAAACAAAGATCATGGCATCTCTTCCCATCACTTCATGGGAAATAGATGGGGAAACAGTGGAAACAGTGTCAGACTTTATTTTTTTGGGCTCCAAAATCACTGCAGATGCTGAATGCAGCCATGAAATTAAAAGACGCTTACTCCTTGGAAGGAAAGTTATGACCAACCTAGACAGCATATTAAAAAGCAGAGACATTACTTTGCCAACAAAGGTCCGTCTAGTCAAGGCTATGGTTTTTCCCGTGGTCAAGTACGGATGTGAGAGTTGGACTGTGAAGAAAGCTGATCGTTGAAGAATTGATGCTTTTGAACTGTTGTGCTGGAGAAGACTCTTTGAGAGTCCCTTGGACTGCAAGGAGATCAATCCTGGGTGTTCATTGGAAGGACTGATGCTAAAGCTGAAACTCCAATACTTTGGCCACCTCATGCGATGAGTTGACTCACTGGAAAAGACTCTGATGCTGGGAAAGGTTGGGGGCGGGAGGAGAAGGGGACGACAGAGAATGAGATGGCTGGATGGCATCACCAGTTCGATGGACATGAGTTTGAGTGAACTCCAGGAGTTGGTGATGGACAGGGAGGCCTGGTGTGCTGTGATTCATGGTGTCGCAAAGGGTCAGACATGACTGAGCGACTGAACTGAACTGAACTGTGCTTGTATTCAAATTTGGCTAAAATAAGTAGTTCACATAATTTACAAAAGCTCCTTTGTACACAATGGTGCCTGCATTGCTGGTGGCCATGGTCCTGCAATCCAAGAGCTTGGGTTTGATCTCTGGAGAAGGGAATGGCAACCCACTCCAGTATTCTTGCCTGGAGAATTCTATGGATATAGGAGCCTGGCAGACTACAGTCCATGGGGTTGCAAAAGAGTCTGACATGGCTGACAGACGAAGTACGTGGCCCTGAGAACATCCTGAAGACAAAGTGCATCATCTCTGACTGCTTTTAGCCACCCCCACCCCCACCCTCTCACTCCTCCTGGACCACATCTTGTACTTGTATGCTGCCTTTGACAGCTTTTTTCTCTGACCTGCCTTCCCATTTATAGTCTTATCACTTGTGTGTAGAGTATACGAAACTATACACATAACCATTTTTTAAAATTTATATCTATATTTCCTTTTTCAATTCTGCATCCCTAGATATGCCTTTCATTTTATCCTTTCTGTTTTTTAAATACAGCCTGGTTATTTCATTTCTTATCTGCTATGTTCAATGGCCTCTGTATGCACACACGATTTTCTGCTGTGTTGTTTCTGCTGGTTCTTTATCATAGAGTACGGTTTCATGGTGAGTCTGAATATCTTTATGTGTTGGATGCCATGTCTCAAAAATCATTTTCAGAACTACTGTGATATATAAAATGACACATTTTCCCAGAGAGATTTGCACTTATTTCTGTGAAGTTCCTGGAGATCCTATGAACCAGTGACTTGCTATATCATGTTTTAACTTAATATCAGAAAATCATCCCAGAGCTATAATATTGAGTGGATTTTTCATCATTCTCTTTTGCATTGGCATGGTCAGGACAGGCAACACTATTGTTTTTCCAGTAGTTATGTATGGATGTGAGAGTTCGAGCATAAAGAAGGCTGAGTGCTGAAGAATTGATGCTTTTGAAATGTGGTGCTGGAGAAGATGCTTCAGAGTCCCTTAGACTGCAAGGAGATCAAATCAGCCAATCCTAAAGGATATCAACCCTGGATATTCACTGGAAATACTGATGCTGAGGCTAAAGCTCCAATACTTTGGCCACCTGATGCAAAGAGCTGACTCATTGGAAAAGACTCTGATCCTGAGAAAGATTGAGGGCAGGAGAAGGGGGTGACAGAGGAGGAGATGGTTGGATGGAATCGTCTACTCAATGGGCATGAGTTTGAGCAAACTCCAAGAGATAGTGAAGAATAGGGAAGCTTTGCATGCTGCAATCCATGGGGTTGCAAAGAGTCAGGCACGAGTTAGTGACTGAACAACAACTTATATTGAATATTTAGCCCTCAGTTGTCCAAGTTGATTGTGGAGAGGGTGTCCAGCTGGACTCCTCAAATGCACAAGCCCTCAGATATTATTTCAATTCTATTTGTCCTCTGAGGCTATCAGAGTAAAGGTGCAAGGACACGGCTGAGTGACACTTTCACTTTAACCTGGAAACTCTTTTGGAGCAACAAGTGGTATTTGGGCTTACTCTAGTATTCCCTTAACTTTTCACTTTCCACTTGATCAATTCTCCTGCATTTGCATTACTTTCATGCATTTAATGTTTTAAAAATTAATTTATCCAATATTTTGATGGTTGATTTGTTTTTCAGTAGTTCATTGTTAGGAAATTATTTAAATGAGGTGACCTGCCATCCTTGTACACTGGAAACTTCTGAATTGTTATGTGGACAAGGAGACATGTTGAAAGCAAGAGCAGGTGAAAAGTCTCATGCATGCATATCTGGGTACCCGAACTAAATCCAGACAGAGCGAAATGGACATTGTCAAGGAGATACCGGAGGGTCTGGTGACAGCTGCAGACAACTTGATAACTTTAATAATTCACTTCACCTGTCTTTGGAATAAATTCTTCTCAGATTTAAGTTTTCATAGGACTATTGTATTAAAAATATGAACGTTAAATATTACTCTATATTTACACTGTGAATTATACTCATTTATATTATCCTTAATCATATATTGATTATATATTAATTAATTGCACTTAAATTAACTGCATGGCTTAGAATTATATTCATGGTCAGCTGAGACAGTAAGTTTTTAATTTGCACATTAGGAACATTTTTTAACTGTAATGTCCATAGGCTTGAAAAAAAGTGAAAGCAGAAGTCCCTCAAATCTGTCTGACTCTTTGTAACCACATGGACTACAGCACACCAGGCTCTTCTGATCATGGAATTCTCCAGGCAAGAATACTGGAGTGGATAGCTATTTCCTTCTTCTGGGTCTCTTTCTGACCCAGGGATCCAACCCATGTCTCCTGCATTGCAGGCAGATTCTTTACTGTCTGAGTCACTAGACAGTAAGTTTTTTATTTGCACGTTAGCAACATTTTTTATTTGTAATGCCCATAGGTTTCAACTTGGCATTTTTTAGATCTTGTTTTCTGTTTAATTATAAGGACAATAAGTAGTATTTGTGTTTAGGAATGAAGAGCAGGATGACCAAAATTTTGTGAGCTAATCCTGTCACCTATTTAAAAAAAAAAAAAAAAGAAACTCCTTAATGCTTGTAATTTTCAATATTCCTGCAAGCTACGAGAAGAAATATTATAGATCTGAGCTAATATTAAATAAAATATACATTATATTTAAAAGAACATTCTTCTTTATGACTTGATCATTGAGGTTAAAAAGATTAAGCAACTGTGATGTTTTCTGCTTTAAATGGGACATTAAAAGTTCTGATTTATCAAATACTCATTTAAAACCACAGCTTGAATGGGACTGATTCTGTGCAGAAAAGGTAAGAAACCATCACCCCAGAACTGGCACATTACCTCCTGAAACCACACATGAGGCGCTGACACATGGGCAGCAGAGCCCTGACTCACAAAAGCCCCAGACACCAGGCAAGCACATGACCAGTGTTATGGTGGTTTATGTCATCACCTCATTTTTGTCTCACAAATATTTTACTACCGTTGAAATGCTTGGTTGCTAATGGGTGTAAGTTGCACTCATTGATTTAATGTATTTAATTTCTGTTATCGGATGTTCAAATCAGAGTAAACATGCAAACCCCATGAACTCATGCTTTTGAACTGTGGTGCTAGAGAAGACTCTTGAGATTCTCCTGGACAGCAAGGAGATCAAACCAGTCAATCCTGAAGGAAATCAAACCTGAATATTCACTGGAAGGACTGATGCTGAAGCTCCAATACTTTGGCCACCTGATAGAAAGTGCTGACTTATTGGAAAAGATCCTGATGCTGGGAGAGGTTGAAGGCAAAAGGAGAAGAGGGCAGCAGAGGTTGAGATGGTTGGATGACATCACCAACTCAATGAACATGAGTTTGAGCAAGCTCTGGGAGATAATGAAGGACGGGGTACCTGGAATGCTGCAGTCCATGGGGTCACAAAGAGTAGGACATGTTTTAGAGACTGGCTAACAACAACAATGAAGCAAGCAGAGGCTTTAAAAGGGCTTGTTCACTGGGGCTTGTGTCCTTGAGACTCTGATGTCTCTACAAAGCCTCATTTGTCTGGGGAGGACTGGAGAAGTGGGGCAAAGCTCAGACTTCACAGATTTCTGAGGGAAATCTGTAGGCAGCCCAGGTCAGTGGAAAACCCGCCCACCCGCACCCTTCAGAGTGGCAGCTTCCCACTGACCTGGCAAGCCCTAGACATGTAGGTGTGACCCTGAAATTCTCTGATACTTTGCAAGTTTCTGTACCAACAGCTGACTCATCACGACCAAGTACCCACCCAATTGACTGTTTCCCTTCAGCAAATATGGCAATCTGACATCATTTTATAGCATGAATTTTTCAATTTAATCCATGAAGTATGAGTAGGCACATAAACAAAATACACCACTGAGACACAGAAAACAAAATACACCACTCTACAAAGACTTGTGTTACTAAAGAGGATTCTTCATTGACTGACTTCTGAGTACTGAAAACTACAACATTTAAGGTCCAAGCAGCAGAGTTTAGATACAAAAGAAAACAATTTTTAACCTGTATCCTTTTATAATGTTCAGTTCAGTTCATTTGCTCTGTTCTGTCTGACTCTTTGTGATTCCATGGACTGTAGCACATCAGGCTTCCCTGTTCATCGTCAACTCCCAGAGTTTACTCAAACTCATGTCCATTGAGTCAGTGATGCCATCCAACCATCTCATCCTCTGTTGTCCCCTTCTCCTCCTGCTTTCAATCTTTCCAAGCAGCAGGGTCTTTTCAAATGAGTCAGTTCTTCGCATCAGGTGGCCAATGTATTGGAGTCTCAGCTTCAACATCAGTCCTTCCAAAGAACACTCAGGAATGATCTCCTTTCGGAAGGACTGGTTGGATCTCCTTGCAGTCCAAGGGACATTCAAGAGTCTTCTCCAACACACAGTTTAAAAGCATCAATTCTTCAATGCTCAGCTTTCTTTATAGTCCAACTCTCACATCCATATATGACTACTGGAAAAACCATAGCCATAATGTAGCTGATATTATTTTTATATTTTTAAATCAGACACACAATTGTCCTTGTATTCAAATTTCACTTATAATATATGAGTAGAAGTAGGTCTGTCTAGTCAAGGTTATGGTTTTTCCAGTGGTCATGTATGGATGTGAGAGTTGGACTGTGAAGAAGGCTGATCACCGAAGAATTGATGCTTTTGAACTGTGGTGCTGGAGAAGACTCTTGAGAGTCCCTTGGACTGCAAGGGGATCCAATCAGTCCATTCTGGGGGAAATCAATCCTGGGTGTTCTTTGGAAGGACTGATGCTAAAGCTGAAACTCCAATACTTTGGCCACCTCATGTGATGAGTTGACTCACTGGAAAAGACTCTGATGCTGGGAGGGATTGGGGGCGGGAGGAGACGGGGACGACAGAGAATGAGATGGCTGGATGGCATCACCGAGTCGATGGACATGAGTTTGAGTGAACTCCGGGAGTTGGTGATGGACAGGGAGGCCTGGCATGCTGTGATTCATGGGGTCGCAAAGAGTCGGACATGACTGAGTGGCTGAACTGAACTGAAAGATATTATGACCAGAATTAATAAAGCATAGTCTTAAACAATTTCAGTTTTACTCCCTACATCTGGACCACAATTTTAAATTTCCAAACATTCCTTCACCTGGAGTTTTATCAAGGACACACAAACATTTTTCCATACTACATTAAACTTAAAACACAGTCTTTTATTTTTATTTATGTAGAACACATCATGCATGTAGACTATAAGGCTAGCTATCAAGTGTGATTTAGAGACTTGATGATGGCGGAGACATTGTCTTATTGTAAAGATTGAAATTACACACTTTGGACTCACTGCTTTGGGTGAAAGCACCATTCTCTGAAAATCCCTTAACAGTATGTCTGTAAGAGGAAAGCCATGAACTTGTCAGCCTCAGTTTGCATGTTGACAAGCATCTAGTCACCACCTGGTGCAGCAAAGACACTCCTTGCCTCCTCAAAGAGGTACAGATCTTTGATGGAACCTGGGAATGTTACATTATATGCAAAGTGGGGGTTCAGGAAGCTGCTGATTTCAAGACAGGGAGAATATCCTGGTCTTACCTGGCTAAGCCCAGGTGTGTATATATCCATGTGCATTGGTGAGTGCATGCTAGGTTGATTGTCATGTCTAACTCTTTGAAACTTTATAGACTGTATCCCATGAGGCTCCTCTGTCCGTGGGATTTCCAGACAAAAATATTGAGGTGGGTTGCCATGCCCTCCTTCAGGGGATCTTCCCAATCCAGGGATCAAACCCATGTCTCTTATGTCTCCTATATTGGCAAGTGGGTTCTTTAACCAGTAGCGCCACCTGGGAAGTCCATGTATATTCACAAGTGTCCTTAAACATGGCAGATGGAGACAGAAGAGTGAGGCTCAGAGCAGTGCAAAGTGGAAAAGACCCAGGCAGTGACTGCCACCTTTGAAAACAGATGAAGCATGAGCCCAGGAATCAAGGAGAATCTAGGGGGTGGAGAAGGCAGTGATACAGATCCTTCCCAAGAGCCTGCAAAATCATCTCAGCTCTGCCAACCCCAGTCAGACCCTCTGTCCATGAAATGCTCCAGGCAAGAATTCAGTTCAGTTCAGTCGTCAGTCGTGTCCGACTCTCCGCGACCCCATGAATCACAGCATGCCAGGCCTCCCTGTCCATCACCAACTCCCGGAGTTCACTCAAACTCATGTCCACAGAGTCGGTGATGCCATCCAGCCATCTCATTCTTGGTCGTCCCTTTCTCCTCTGGCCCCCAACCTTTCCCAGCATCAGAGTCTTTTCCAGTGAGTCAACTCGTCGCATGAGGTGGCCAAAGTATTGCAGCTTCAGCTTTAGCATCAGTCCTTCCAATGAACACCCAGGATTGATCTCCTTTAGAATGGACTGGTTGGATCTCCTTGCGGTACAAGGGACTCTCAAGAGTCTTCTCCAACACCACAGTTCAAAAGCATCAATTTTTCGGTGATCAGCTTTCTTCACAGTCCAACTGTCACATCCATACATGACCACGGGAAAAACCATAGCCTTGACTAGATGAACCTTTGTTGGCAAAGTAATGTCTCCGCTTTTTAATATATTATCAAGGTTGGTCATAACTTTCCTTCCAAGGAGTAAGCGTCTTTTAATTTCATGGCTGCAATCAGCATCTGCAGTGATTTTGGAGCCCAAAAAAATAAAGTCTGACACTGTTTCCACTGTTTTTCCATCTATTTCCCATGAAGTGATGGGACCAGATGCCATGATCTTTGTTTTCTGGATGTTGAGCTTCAAGCCAACTTTTTAACTCTTCTCTTTCACTTTCATCAAGAGGTTTTTGAGTTCCTCTTCACTTTCTGCCATAAGAATACTGGAGTGGATAGCCATTCCCTTCTGAGCCGGAGAACTGCAAGACACTAAATGTGAGTTGTTTGAAACTAATATCCATGGGGGAGGGCTGGGGGCCTGGGGGGGGCAGTTCATAGTTCATGTTCAATTGAGGGAGGGGTGACAGGGGCAGGAATCTGAGACAAATTTTGTATTGCTGCTGCTGCCAAGGCCAAACTCGGACAGGATGTTAGCACAGCTCTGCGTGGCTACTCCTGCAGCTGTTCTAGGAAGATAAACAATGAGAGAAGACAACTGATATGAAGCAGAAACAAAATATAGCCCAAAGAGTCAAAAAGGTAAAATGAAATTATTCTTAATATGCAGTATTGTTGAAGATTTAACTTACATAACGGCTTTCCTGATAACTCAGTTGGTAAAGAATCTGCCTGAATGCAGGGGATCCTGGTTGAATTCCTAGGTCAGGAAGATCCACTGGAGAAGGAATAGGCAACCCACTCCAGTATTCTTGGGCTTCCCTTGTGGATTAACTGGTAAATAATCTGCCTGCAATGTGGGAGACCTGGGTTTGATCCCTGGGTTGGGAAGATAACTCTGGAGAAGGGAAAGGCTACTCACTCCAGTATTCTGGCCTGGAGAATTCCGTGGACTGTATAGTCCTTGGGGTCACAAAGAGTCAGACACAACTGAGAAACTTTCACTTTCTAACTTAAATACACTTGTATGCCAGGCTTCTCTGGATTAAGATGGTAAAGAATCTGCCTGCAATATGGGAGACCTGGGTTCAATTCCTGTGTCAGGAAGGTCTCCTGGAGAAGGGAATGGCAACCCTGTCCAGTGTTCTTGCCTGAAGAATTCCGTGTATGGAGGAGCCTGGCAGGTTACAGTCCACAGGGTCACGTAAGAGTTGGACATGACTGAGTAACACACACAAACTTGCATACACACATGCAGATATCCACCAAGATTCAAAATATATTGGTTAAACTAGCTATGCATTTAAAAATAAGAAATATATTAATATACTTTAATAATCTAAGAAGTCTCACAGAGCATATATTATGCATTACCATGAGACAGCACAGCTACAATATAACTGAAAAATAGATATTATGGTATCTACTTTTTAGATTATAAAATTAGGTTCAGGATGGTAGAAGGACTCTTCAAAGATTTCATTAACTGAGAAAGCCAGGATTTCCAGTTGGGATAATCCAGAGTTTGCCAACAGGCTTGATTCATCCCAGGGAATCTAATTATGGAAATTGCTGCTGCTGCTGCTGCTAAGTCACTTCAGTCACGTCCGACTCTGTGTGACCCCATTGACGGAAGCCCACCAGGCTCCCCCATCCCTGGGATTCTCCAGGCAAGAACACTGGAGTGGGTTGCCATTTCCATCTCCAATATGTGAAAGTGAAAAGTGAAAGTGAAGTCACTCAGTTGTGTCCGACCCTTAGCGACCCCACGGACTGCAGCCTACCAGGCTCCTCCATCTATGGGATTTTCTAGGCAAGAGTACTGGAGTGGCTTGCCATTGCCTTCTCCGAATTATGAAAATTATGGGTCCCCAAATGTTCACAGACAGAAATAGTGGGCCCTGAAAAGTGGATGAGAAACTCTGCCTTTATTTTCACTAATATCTAATTGAAAATTTTTATTTCTCTCTTACTGAATCCAGGCAACACATCACAGTAGTATTAAGAGCATCTGTAACTTTGTCACCAATAGAAATCACAGATACCTTCATAAAGCTTTTGAATTACTGCAAAAATCTCAAGTATTTTTTACCTTTACCACTTGCTTAAAATGATCCGAACCATTGCTATCCCTCACTGTGCTGTGCATGCTAAGTGACTTCAGTCATGTCTGACTTTTGGCGACCCCATGAACTGCAGTCTGCCAGGCTCCCTGTCCACGGGATTCTCTGGGCAAGAATATAGAATGGGTTGCCACGCCCTCCTCCAGGGGATCTTTCCAACCCAGGGAAGGAACTCCTGTCTCTTATGTCTCCTGCACTGGCAGGCAGGTTCTTTACCACTAGTGCCACCTGGGAAGCCCTCACTGGGCAGTGCATTATTAAAATTTACATATGCTACTATACCACACATTTATGCTTTGACACTGGTTTCAATAAACACAGCTGCATTCATAGTTTTGTATTTTAGTTTATGCAAGTATAGATACATATATTGTTTTATTATTAATCACTAGTTTGATTATTGTGAGACTGGGTCACTTGGCTTCACTAGGCTATTAAATGCATCCACATCAAAAACATAAAATGATCAGGGGCCCTACTTTGCAACTTGTCTTTCTAGAATGTTACTTGCCTATTATGAAGCCATTACATTATCCTAAGTATTTTTTGGTAAGTTGGTTCATTACTTTACAAAATGAAAATATTTCCATTTAAATCAATCTTGATTGTAGTCTTAGTTTTATTTGGACAAATTTTGTTTTGCCTTTGACTGCTCAATTACATGCATATAAATTACCCTTACATCATTATCATGCACATAGAAAAACTGATAATCAAATATGCATCTGATAAAATATATATTAAATAAAGCTCTTCAGACTTATTTCTCCAATCTTAATAAATACAGTTTATCACTGTCCACTGGGAGTTGTAACCATATGAAAGAAGACACATAGTAATAAGTTATGTCCTTATCAGAGATAAAATAACTAACACATTCCACGTGGGAATGACAATATTATGTCAACTCAGGGAAGGGAAATTTTTTCAGATAACTATTAAATGAAATTGTAATCTCTTATTTTCCCTAGATATGGTAAAATAAGAAAATCATTTCTTTGATTTCTTTCACATCATCCACTATTCTGATAGCAAAGATTTATATTTTCCTACGTTTGAATAGGGACCTAAAGATATTTCACCACTGATCAGCCTCACATCACAGAAGTTCTTCATTCCATCCACTGCTCTGTCTTCAAGCCCATTCACTGAATAGCCTCATGATTAAAAGTCTCCCCTGAAACTCATCTCTGGTCACTCTCAGTCACAGGCAAATAAACAGATGCTTAAATTCAGAGAGATTCCGAAAACTGTTTCCTCCTCCACACACAAAGAAAATGGGCAGTGCAACTCTGTCTTCCCTTGGCAAACTAGGCCTGCTGTGAAATTGTTCTGAAATTTTATTTGACTCTTCTTTTGTTCCTCTGTTTTTTTTCTGATGCTCACATTTTAAGATGAATGTGGAAGGAAATGGAAGGTGTTCAATGAAAAGACAGATTAAGGGAAGAATGATTTATGAACAAAGATGAAAGAAATTGAAGTTAGTCCAGCACAAGACAGGTTGAGAGAAAGTGAATAATTGTTTTCAAATATTCCATGAATAATTAGATAGCATCACTGACTCAATGGACATGAATTTTCACAAACCACAGGAACTAGTGGAGGACAGGGAAGCCTGGCGTGTTGCAGTCCATGTGGTTGCAAAGAGTTGGATATGACTTAGCAACTGAACAACATTCAGGGAACAATTATTATGTGAACACTGATCATCTGATATCAACAGACATACAGCCCTATTTTCATATAAAGGTTGGACTTCCCTGATGACTCAGAGGCTAAAACCTCTGCCTGCTGATGCAGGAGACTCAGGAGACCCCTGGGTCAGGAAGATCACCTGGAAAAGGAAATGGCAACCCATTAGCATTCTGCAAATAAAGAGAAATTTACCCTCCATTGCCCTTGCCCCCAGTTTTAGCATACTTCCTAAACAGAAACCTGGCCAATAGATCCTTCAAGGTACCAAAGGGGATGGATGAACAGGGCGTTCAGGCAAAGGAAAGAACTGAGAATGCTCACTGCGCCAGGTAACACAGCTTTGGCTGCACCTCAGGTTAACTTGGCACAGGCATACCATATTTTCTCACCAACCAGGACCGAGCATGGTTGCACAGCTGTTGGATTCAGCGGCACTGAGATGTCACCAGGGCCCCTGGTCCCCTCCATCTCTGCTCTTCTGTGCTCTTCAGGCAGCTTACCCTCTTTAAAGATTCCCAAGCACCTCAGTCAGGTGCTTCCTACAACAGGAGAACTGGGGCAGCTCCTCTTAGTGTCCTTCATTCCCAAGAAGGTCTTCACAAAGTTGGACTTACTTATTGCTCAGAACTGTACTCCATGCCCACATATTTATTAGTTAATTGATGGCAAAGAAAATGCAGATCCTATGACTGCTCCGAGTCACCCTCTAGGCAAACTGTGCGCTAGAAGACAGATTCATTAGACTTTTTACTTTCGTTTTAGAGTGCAGAAAGAGAGAGCTCTAACCCTGGAAAACATCAGCACTGGGTAAGAAGTTATTTACAGGGAGCTCCCTGGCGGTGCAGTGTATAAGAATCCACCTGCCAATCCTGAGTTCTGCACATCTGTGCCTCACAGCAGAAGCCCCTGAGTGAGAAGCCTGCGTGCCACAACTAGAGGAGCCCCTCCTCGGCGTAACTAGAGAAAGCCCACGTGCAGCGACGAAGACCCAGGACAGCCAAAAATAAATAAATCATAAAAATGTTAACAAGTGGTTTATAAGCAGGAAACATGGGCAAATTGGCGGCTGTAAAACCTGACTTTCATCTCACTAGAAACATCCTCTAATAAAGCTTAGAGATATTTTTAATTAAATTCTTGCTAGTTGCCTGCTATGCTTGCATTATTATACCCACGTTAACTCATTCCAATCTCACCATTACCCTATGGAAGAAGTATCACTATGATCTGTATTTTACAAAGGAGATACCTAAAACAGAAAAGTTAGGTGAATTTCTCAAGGTCATACATTAACACCAGAATAAGAAATTTGAACAACAGTAGTTTTGGCTCCATAGTCAAAGCTCTCAAAGACTCACTTTGATATACTATATATCAAATAACACATATGTATATTTATTTACCAATCTTATATTAAATGTAGGATTCAAAATTAAACAGTTGACAAGATAGAGACCCTTTTGCTTTCAAAGTTTAAAGCAAGGTTTATATTTAGGAATGATATTTTGCTTTCAAAAGCTAAAAATTCTGTATAAATTAAAATAAAGTTCTGCTGGTGGGCATTAGAGGCTTAACAAGGTAGTGAAAAATTATTGATCTGGACAGAAGGGATAAAGACAGGTCTCCAGGGTCTGTCTGAGAATGTGTGACTTGAAGTACCCCCCAGATGTATATAAAACAAGAAATTACACAAATGTTCACAGGTACTGTGTTTTAGGTACAAATATGCTCAGTTCCTGACACTGGATGAAGAGAATCCTAGAAGCAAATGTTACAAACAAAAGAAAATCTCTAGAAGATGACAAAATCATTTTATCGAAATGTAAAATCAAATTATTCCTAGAATAATTTTGCAAATACAGCATCTTACAAACTAAACAAAAGTGCACATAAGGAGTAAAGCAACATTAAACAGAAGGAGCAGAAATGACAGATATAGAAATTTACACACAGGGAAGCAGATGATCATTGATACTAGGTAGGAACACTGTATGGATTTAATGGCAGACTGTACATATACAAAATCACAGCAGATGCTGATTGCAGCCATGAAATTAAAAGACGCTTGCTCCTTGGAAGGAAAGTTATGACCAACCTTGATAGTATATTAAAAAGCAGAGACATTACTTTGCCGACCAAGGTCCGTCTAGTCAAGGCAATGGTTTTTCCCGTGGTCATGTATGGATGTGAGAGTTGGACTGTGAAGAAAGCTGATCGCCGAAGAATCGATGCTTTTGAACTGTGGTGTTGGAGAAGACTCTTGAGAGTCCCTTATACTGCAAGGAGATCCAACCAGTCCATTCTAAAGGAGATCAATCCTGGATGTTCATTGGAGGGACTGATGCTAAAGCTGAAACTCCAATACTTTGGCCACCTCATGAGACGAGTTGACTCACTGGAAAAGACTCTGATGCTGGGAAAGGTTGGGGGCGGGAGGAGAAGGGGACGACGGAGAATGAGATGGCTGGATGGCATCACCGACTCTGTGGACATGAGTTTGAGTGTACTCCGGGAGTTGGTGATGGACAGGGAGGCCTGGCGTGCTGTGATTCATGGGGTCGCGGAGAGTCGGACACGACTGAGCGACTGAACTGAACTGAACTGTACATATATATCGGGCTTCCTGGTGGCTTAATGGTAAAGAATCCTCCTGCCAATGAAGGTGACCAGGATAGGTTTGACCCTTGGTCTGGGAAGATCCCCTGGAGAAGGAAATGGAAATCCACTCCGATATTCTTGCCTGGAGAATTCCATAAAGAGAGAAGCCTGGCGGGCTACAGTCTGTGGGCAGGCAAAGAATCAGACACAAGTTAGGTGCTAAATAACAACAACAAGTACATATGTATCTATTCTTCACGGCTGAATAACAAATCACCACCAGTTCTGTGGCTTTAATATAACACCCACTTATAATCTTGGAGCCAGCCGTGTAGACGAAAGGTCTGAATATACGTATACACACATATGTGTGTGCTCAGTCATGTCCGACTCTTGGCAGCCCCAAAGACTCTAGCCCACCGGGCTCCTCTATCCATGGAAATTTGCAGGTAAGAATACTGGAGTGGATTGCCATTTTCCATTCCAAGTTCTGGATGTGGCATGACCCAAAGCAGTATTCTGCTTAGTCTCCAAGACCAAAGTCAAGCTGGGGCTGGGCTGTGTTCTCTTATGAAAGCTCTGGGGATGTTGACCTCACCTCCAAACTCCTTCAGGCTGTTTGCCCGTGCCTGCACGGACGATTCAACGTTCGACACGAATCGGCGTCTGTCGGCTTAGAAAAAAGGGGAGAGAGAAAAGATGGGGTCGAGAGGATTGCAGTGTATAACAGCAATACTTTATTGTATAGAGTGCTCCTTATATATGCAAGGACAAACAAGATCTTAGTCAGGACATCAGGAATGTATATCCCCATGGTTACAGAAAGAATTGTTCTTTTACACAATGACTTTTTCCCTCAGGCTGTCAGAGGCAAGGTAATAACAAATTTGTTTTTCTCTTAAACTAAGCTACCGTGACCCTTCTCACCTGCCTCCATCTGCCTTAGCCCACGGTTAATGTTTATCCAACATGGTCAAAGGGGTGGCGGGACAGGGGGCAATTGCCTTTACAGGCTCCTTGAAACAAGGACTGCTCCCAGGGCAGGCATCCGAGACGCACCGCTCCCCGCAGCTCCCCCTTTTTATTTCTTTAATGTTGGATAAAGATCTATTAGGTGAGGGCAGTCAAAAAGAGGCGTCAGGAAGCAGGGCGGCAGTAAGAGAAGAGTTAACCATTCCTTATAATACGAGTGAATGCCATGAGCTGGCGAGTGATAAAATTGGATAAGCATTGTACAATACAAGGACCACAACAGAGCACACATACAACTACAAGCAGAATCACAAGTAAAGTTTTCCACCAATCTGTATGAAACCATGATTTGACTTGTTCCAAGAATGGCACAGAGGAGTCTTGCATAGCCTCCACTTGCTCTTTCATATCATTAACGGCATCGGAAACATTGGAAGACAAATCAGGAATATAAACACAGCACTCTACTTTTATAACAGCACAGGTCCCTCCCTGAGCGGCGGTGAGGATGTCTAACGCCATGCGGTTTTGCAGAACAGCTTTACGCATTTGCTTTTGTTCTTCATTTAATGCTTCTATAGCTCTTTTTGCATCTAGGAGGGCTTGCTGTGTGAAATTTGTTAGGGCATCTACATGTGCCATGATATCAGCATTACCAAGGGAAGGAACAAAAACAGCAGTTAAATAATCATACCAGTGAAAAACCGATCGAGACCAACGAGCTTTCAAAAGAGGAAGATTAGCGGGGTTTTTCATAGTAGAGCGAGTGATTCGGCCAGGAGCAAACACAAATCCAAGACTACAACGTCCCACCCAACCAAGGGGAAGCCAGGGCCAAATATTAGAGCCACAAATCCATTTTGTCCCGTTAGGAGCCACCCATCTTATACCGGGACTGTTTTCCCAATCGGATCCCGGCCAGAGGGGGTGAACATCACAATGGAAGGTTACATCAATCACCCGAGTACACATAGAAATAGGGGTAATGCCCACATGCTTCAACAGATTTTTTTCAAAGTCTTTTCCCCCAAAATGGGGTTGATGTTCTCGTTGTTCCCAGCAAATGTCGGCTTGTCTCAGCAACTGTCCTTTCTCCGGAGTCATCCAAAAGTACTCATCCCAGATCTGATAATACTCTCCAAAAAACCGACTTGGACGAGTCTTATTTTTGCTGGTATTAGAATAAGTGCGGTATGCATCTTCAACAGCCTTATAACTCACATTAACGTTGAACTGTAGCAAGGAGCTCGCCTTCTGATTACCCCTGTCGTTACACTCAGGAAGGGCAGAGACATTTAAATTAAGGAGACTTCTGTGAGATTGCTTATACTGGATTAAAAAGTCACAGACTGCAGGAAAATGCATTTGTTGTACAGGTGATACCCACCAAGGAAACCCATCGACTACAGACAAAGGCATAGCAGTACAAACCCAGCAGGCGGAGCTGTTGTGAAAGTCAGCATAAGAATGAGCCCATGACAGGAAGACATTTCCCTCAGAAGAAAAAAGCAAGCTAGATACAGTCAGAGCAAGGAGATAAACCCCTGGCCCGAATGCTGGGCAAGCAGAGGATTTGTCTGCAGTGGCAAAGCCTATCTGATTTAAAAGGAGTAGCAACGATATAAGAATTGCAGTTGGAGAAGACGAGGACGATTCAGCGGCGTTTATGCGAGCCTCATGCAGCAGTGTTCTCAGCTGCTGACTGGTCGGCAACGGGGCAGTCTCCCTCAGGGTCAAGCGCTGCATCTGGGCAGTCAGGGATCGCCTCCGCCGTGCGTACCAGCCTTTCCGGAAGCCAGCGCGGTGTTTCGGCATCCTGCGGAAAAACACAAACATGACCCCTTCCCCAGATTAACACAGGATCGGGGCCATACCATTTGCCATCCAATGGATCCTTCCATTTCACCAGAGGACGCGCCTTTGTCGCATCATGATGCCAAAATCGCTGAGCTGCAGAGCGTCCATCGCGGTCCAGAGTCAGAAAATTCAGAACGAATAGGGCGTGATAAAGAAGGTTAGTAGGGGTATCTCCATACACTGTCCCCCTTTTTAATTTATTTAGTTGATGTTTCAACGTTTGATGGGCACGTTCAACAATACCTTGTCCCTGGGGGTTGTAAGGGATACCGGTTTTGTGTGCGATGCCAAAACGACTGCAGAAACTTTGGAAAGCTTTACCAGTATATCCAGGACCATTATCAGTTTTTAAACAGCGGGGCATCCCCATAGTAGCAAAACAACGCAGGCAATGCTGAATGCAGTGACGGCTAGCTTCCCCAGATTGGAGGGAGGCTAAAAGGAAGCCAGAAAAAGTATCAACAGTCACATGCACATATTTGAGTTTTCCAAAAGAGGGAATGTGGGTGACATCCATTTGCCACAGTGCGTTGGGCAGTAGCCCGCGAGGATTAACACCATAGGAAGGAACCACAAAGAATTGCGGACAGGTAGGGCAAGTTTTAACTATTTGCCGGGCAGCTTCTCGGCTAATACCAAATTGTAGACGTAAAGAATGGCTATTTTGATGATGAAGGGCATGAGAAGCTTGTGCAGCAGAAATGGGGGTAAGAGAATAAATGCTGTGTGTGGCGTGATCTGCGAGAGCGTTACCAGAAGTTAATGGTCCAGGCAGGTTAGTGTGCGCTCGAATGTGACCGAAGAAACATGGTGACGTCCGGGCTTGAAGAAGTCGCTGAATATGAGAGAATAAAGCATAGATAGAAGATTTAACAGCTCCTATAAAAGGCACTGTCTCAAGGACCGTGAGAGCACGAACTACATAATGACTGTCAGAATAAAGATTAAGGCTGTGAGGAACTTGTTGCAGAGCACGGAGAACGGCAAAGAGTTCAACTTCCTGTGCTGATTGATAAGAAGTTTGACAGGAATATGGGATCCCATCAATAACAAGTCCGGCGACGCCATTTGAAGAGCCATCTGTAAAAACAGTAATTCCATCAGGAAGGGGTTTCTGGTGAACAACCTTAGGAAACAAAAATGAATGAGTACATGCAAATTGTAGCAATTTGTTAGGGGGATAATGTTGAATAATTTGCCCAGGATAATTGGCGAGCGCTAACCCCCAGTCGTCAGAGAACTGAAAGAGCCAGGACTGTTGTTCACAGGAAAACGGAACACAAATAAAGGAAGGCTCTTGCCCGAGATACAGGACAGAGTCCGTTCGGCCTCTGGCAATAATTTTGGAAACAAGGACATGATAGGGTGTCAAAACACGAGAAGGAGATGATGGAAGATGAATCCAGCGCAGGGGGTTTTCCTGGAAAAGAACTCCAGTAGGAGAGTGAGAAGAGGGCAAGACATATAGTCCCCAGGGTTTCTGATAATCACAATACCCAGATTGTTGTTGGGAAATAGCAGTCTCTACCAGCTGGAGTGCCTGTTCCCCTTCCGGTGTCAAGGTCCTAGGGGAAGAAGGATGAGGATCGCCTTTAAGAATGTTAAATAAGGGTTGTAATTGTCCTGTTGTTAAGCGCAGCTGAGGACGGAGCCAATTGATGTCGCCAAGAAGCTTTTGAAAATCATTAAGAGTAACTAAATTATCTCTAGACAGCTTAACAGGTTGGGTATAGAAACCGGTACGCTCCAGGCGAAATCCTAGATAAGAAAAGGGGGGAAAAGTTTGTACCTTTTCCTTAGCAATACAGAGTCCAGCGTTAGTGAGGGAGACTTCAAGGGAACCGTATGCAGCAAGCAACTTGGTCTCATTGCTGTGGGCAAGAAGAATATCATCCATATAGTGCAATATATATACATCAGGGAAAGAAGTTCGTGTGGTAGAAAGAGCAGCAGCAACGAATTTTTGACAAAGTGTTGGGCTATTAGCCATGCCCTGCGGCAGTACTTTCCAGTGATATCGAGCCATCGGCTGAGCAAAGTTAGTAGAGGGTACACTGAAGGCAAAGCGAGGACAATCCTGAGGAGCAAGGGGGATAGTGTAAAAACAATCCTTTAAATCTATGATTATGAGGTGGGCATTACGTGGAATGGCCATGGGAGAAGGCAACCCTGGCTGCAAGGCTCCCATCAGTTCCATAGTGCTGTTAACCCTTCGTAGGTCTTGAAGTAAACGCCATTTGCCAGATTTCTTTTTGATGACAAAAATGGGAGAATTCCAGGGCGAATTAGAAGGTTCAATATGACCCAGCGCTAACTGTTCCCGCACCAGAAGCTGGGCAGCTGCAATTTTCTCGGCTGACAGGGGCCACTGATCCACCCACACAGGGTCAGGAGACTTCCAAGTTATTGGATCAGCGTGGGTTGCGGGATGATCAATGGCCCCTATTAAAAATGGCCCAATCCTTTTCTGTCATTATTGGAACGCAATAAAAGAGGTTGCGGCATTCCTTGGCCGTGCTTTCCAAGCCCCGAAAAGGGAAGCAACCCTTGATCAAAAAGCTGAGCCGCAACCTGAGGGCTGGGACTATAGAGGTACACTCCCATGGATGTCATCACATCGCGTCCCCATAAATTAACAGGAATGTTAGGGAGAACATAGGGACGCATTTCGCCTTGGTGGCCTTCACCATCTTCCCAGTGTAACAATTCAGAACTTTGTTCAGGGTTATTAGCTTGTCCTATACCTTGCAAAGTTGAAATAGCCGCATGTTTTGCCCAGTTTTTTGGCCAGTGTTTTTCAGCAATTACAGAGACATCAGCTCCAGTATCAAGAATTCCTACAAAACGTTTACCATTAATTTTTAACATTAATTCTGGACGAGAGTTTTCAATTGATTTGAGCCAATAAGCATCAGAGGAACCAAAACCAGCAGTGCCGCGAGTGACACGATGAGCTTTTCCCGCGGGAACAATAGGGAGTAAAATTAGTTGGGCAATTCTTTTTCCTGCAGGAATAGTGGTAATAGTGCGAGGCGAATGTGCCATGATCTTAATTTCGCCCTCAAAATCTGCATCAATCACTCCGGGGGCCACCATTAACCCTGCCATAGTAGTGCTGCTACGACCAAGCAGCAGCCCCACGGTGCCGTGAGGTAATGGACCATGGACACCGGTAGGCAGGGCTTGCATACCCATATCTGGGGTTAATACTGTGTGGGTGGAGGCACAGAGGTCCAGGCCGGCACTCCCGGTGGTGGCACGGAGGAGGCTGGTGACACCTGATGATTTTCTCTCTGCTCGGTCGTCATGGCCCCATAACATTGGTTCGGGGCCTGGGGCTGGCCCCTCACCCAGTTTCCCGACATGGGAGGGAGAGGATTGCCTTGCACATCTGTTTTAGATTTGCAATCTTTTACCCAATGCTTTCCTTTTTTGCACCGAGGGCACACATTGGGGGTCCGGATATTATTGGTATTACCCCGCTGCGGACAAAAGGCAGCCCGATGCCCGGGCTGGCCGCACACAAAGCACCCTGCATTGCCAGAGGCGATGGGACGCCTCTTATTTTTCATTTGTTGTTGGTATAGAACTTCTTTGATACTTTTTCCCTGCAGGGCAGCAGCCAATGTAATACCCTGCATATATGAGGGCCCAATGTCAGCACAGATACGAATGTAATCAGAAAGTACCCCCTTTTTTCGGTAGGGTCGGAGGGCTGCTTGGCAGGCGGAGTTGGCATTTTCATAAGCCAATTGCTTGGTTAGCACCATGCCTGCTTGTTCATCGGCCATCAATTTTCCTACCGCTTCTAATAATCGAGCAACAAAGTCTTGATATGGCTCATCTGGCCCCTGCCGAATTTTTGAAAGATCCTCTGTTTTGTTGGCCGAACAGGGCAATTTTCTCCAAGCTTGACGAGCAGCATTGGATATTTGGGCATAAGCCCCAGGATGGTAATTTAATTGAGCATTAGTATTTAGATAAGGGCCCTCTCCAATTAACATTTCATAAGTAGTGGGAAGCCCTTGTCTCTGATTTGTTTCAGCTATAACTCCGCATTGTTCTGCGAATTCTGATTTCCATAATAGATAATCGCCACCCGTGAGACAAGCGCGGGCGATTTGCTTCCAATCACTAGGGGGTAAATTTTGGCCCCCTAAATTTTCTACCATGGCTTGCGTAAAAGGTGCTGTGGGACCATACTGGGCACAGGCTACCTTTAATTCCTTCAATTGTTTAAATGGTAATGGCTCATAATAGCGTTGGTTAGCATTTTCAAAAACAGGAAATGCTTTGGGATAGCCAGCAAGAACTTCGCCCTCTTGCTGAGCTTGTTTAAGTGCTTGCTGGAGGGGGGATAGAAAAGAAGCATACGCTGGAGGCGCAGAAGAAGAAATAGGCTTTTCTGGCCCTGACAAAGGAGCGGCAGCAGAATTATTAAGAGGAGGAGTATCCACATTATCTTTAATGGTAGACAGTAGCTGCTTCATTAAACATTCTAGTTCCTGGATACAGGTTTTCCCTTTCTCTTCCCCTGCTGCATCAGTCATAAGCAGCTCCCAATCCTCCTGATGATATTTAGCAGCTGCTTCTTCTAAAGTCTCTGTATCCTCAGGATCGAGGGGACTTTCCTGCAATGGCGGAATACTAGATTCTGGAGGAGGAGGATCATCCTGTATCTTATCTTTAAGCCTCGACTCCTCGCCATTGTCTAGGTCCAGGCAGTCCCGGATTAAGGACCACAGAGAAAAAGTATCCACAGGCATTTTTCCAGGCCCGTGCAAAGTGTAATGTGCCTGAATTTGCTTTCCCACCTTTTTCCAGGTTTCTAAATTAACTGTCCCCTCTTTAGGAAACCAGGGACATACTTCTTCTACAAATGCCAGAAACGCATTCAGCCGTGGAGTAGAAACACGAATGCCTCTGTCTTTCAACATGATTTGTAGCATATGCACAAAGAATTGCCGGCTATTATTTTGTCCCATAGTTTATACTCTCGACAATAAACCTTCCTACCCCTCAAACTTGTAACCTCAAACTTGTAATTCTATAAAGCAAGACTCACGTGGTCCGGGTAGCGGCCAACAGTCGTCCGTCTTCGGGCCCCACGTTGGGCGCCAACTGCCCGTGCCTGCACGGACGATTCAACGTTCGACACGAATCGGCGTCTGTCGGCTTAGAAAAAAGGGGAGAGAGAAAAGATGGGGTCGAGAGGATTGCAGTGTATAACAGCAATACTTTATTGTATAGAGTGCTCCTTATATATGCAAGGACAAACAAGATCTTAGTCAGGACATCAGGAATGTATATCCCCATGGTTACAGAAAGAATTGTTCTTTTACACAATGACTTTTTCCCTCAGGCTGTCAGAGGCAAGGTAATAACAAATTTGTTTTTCTCTTAAACTAAGCTACCGTGACCCTTCTCACCTGCCTCCATCCGCCTTAGCCCACGGTTAATGTTTATCCAACATGGTCAAAGGGGTGGCGGGACAGGGGGCAATTGCCTTTACAGGCTCCTTGAAACAAGGACTGCTCCCAGGGCAGGCATCCGAGACGCACCGCTCCCCGCAGCTGTTGGTCAGATTCGAAGCCTTGGGGTTGCAGGACTGAGAACCCCAGCCCTTGCTGCTATCAGAGGGATTCTGTGCTGAGCTATCTGGGTCCTCTGTCTGGTTCATGTCAAACCCCACTTTTCCCAGCCAGCAACAGCAGGTCAAATCCTTTACATATTTCAAATCCCTCAACTTCCTCTGTAGCAGCTTCTCTCTCTGTCTAATCCCTCCGCTGTGAGCCAGAGAAAGTTTTCTGCTTTGAAGAGCTTGAGTGATGAGATGGCCCATCAGATAATCCAGGATAAACTCCTTATGTTAAGATCTGTGACTTTACTTCCATCTGCAAAACACACTTGTCACATCATGCAAAGTACTCACAGGTTCCAAGGGTCAAGGCATGGACCTTTGGCTACAGGTGGGGCTCACTTCTACCACAATGACTGAAGGGTTTATTATTTTCAGTAGAAAACACCCACATGAAATTACAGAGATAACGGGAGGGGAGTGGAAACCAGGGCACGTGGCACAGGGCAGAAAGGACCACAAACATCGAGTCACATACTACAGGAAGAGGAGAGAGAAGCTGTGCTTGAAGACGTGGTGTCTGAGAGTTTTCCAGACTAGGAAAGTCATCTGCTTGCTTCTTGGAGCTCCAAGAAAGGAAGAGAGAAGGAGGCCACTGATGGGAACAGTGCAGCAAGACTGAAACACAGAGAAATTCCCAGGAGGGGCAGAGAAATGAGAGAAGTGCATTCAGAGGGGCAACAGCAATAGTGAATGCTGATTTCTTAGCATTAAAATAAAAAGGAAACTAATGAAACAACGGCCAAGTTAGATTATCCAACACAGTAAAAAAATCTTCAAAAATGAAGATAGTTAAGTGTATCACTCAGTTCAGTGCTTCAGTCTTGTCCGAATCTTTGCAACCCCATGGATGGCAGCATGACAGGCCTCCCTGTCCATCGCCAACTCCCAGAGTTTACTCAAACTCATGTCCATTGAATCAGTGATGCCATCCAACCATCTCATCCTCTGTCGTCCCCTTCTCCTCCTGCCTTCAATCTTTCCCAGAATCAGGGTCTTTTTAAAAGAGTTAGTTCTTCACATCAGGTGGCCAAAATACTGGATTTCAGCATCAATCCTTGCAATGAATATTGCAGACTGATTTCCTTTAGGATGGACTGGTTGGATCTCCTTGCAGTCCAAGGGACTCTCAAGAGTTTTCTCCAACACCATAGTTCAAAAGCATCAGTTCTACCATGCTCAACTTTCTTTATAGTCCAACTCTCACATCCATTCATGACTGCTGGAAAAACCATAGCCTTGACTAGATGGACTGCTGTTGGCAAAAAATGCCTCTGTTTTCTAATATCCTGTCTAGGTTGGTCACAGTTTTTCTTCCAAGGAGCAAGTGTCTTTTAATTTCATGGCTGCAGTCACCATCTGCAGTGATTTTGGAGCTCCAGAAAATAAAGTCTGCCACTGTTTCCACTGTTTCCCATCTATTTCCCATGAAGTGATGGGACCAGATGCCGTGATCTAAGTTTACTGAATGCTGAGTTTTAAGTCAACTTTTTCTACTCATCTCTTTGACTTTCATCAAGAGTTTCTTTAGTTCTTCTTTGCTTTCTGCCATAAGGGTGGTCTCATCTGCATATCTGAGGTTATTGATATTTCTCCCAGCAATCTTGATTCCAGCTTGTGCTTCATCCAGCCCAGCATTTCTTATGATGTACTCTGCATATAAGTTAAATAAGCAGGGTGACAATACACAGCCTGGAAAAACTCCTTTTCCTATTTGGAACCAGTCTGTTGTTCCATGCCCAGTTCTAACTGTTGCTTCCTGACCTGCATACAGATTTCTCAGGAGGCAGGTCAGGTGGTCTGGTATTCCCATCTCTTTCAGAACTTTCCACAGTTTGTTGTCGTCCACAGAGTCAAAGGCTTTGGCATAGTCAATAAAGCAAAAATAGATGTTTTTCTGGATATCTTTTGCTTTTTTGATGATCCAACATATGTTGGCAATTTGATCTCTGATTCCTTTGCCTTTTCTAAAACCAGCTTGAGCACCTGGAAGTTCATGATTCACCTACTATTGAAGCCTGGCTTGGAGAATTTTGAGCATGACTTTACTAGCATGTGAGATGAGTGCAATTGTGTGGTAGTTTGAGCATTCTTTGGCATTGCCTTTCTTTGGGATTGGAACGAAGACTGACCTTTTCCAGTCCTATGGCCACTGCTGAGTTTTCCAAATTTCCTGGCATATTGAGTGCATCACTTTAACTGCGTCTTCTTTTAGAATTTGAAATAGTTCAACTGGAATTCCATCACCTCACTACCTTTGTTCGTAGTGATGCTTCCTAAGTCCCACTTGACTTCACATTCCAGGTTTTCCTCTATTTCTTTGAACTGATTGCTGAGGAAGGCTTTCTTTTCTCTCCTTGCTATTCTTTTGAACTCTGCATTCAGATGGGTATATCTTTCCTTTTTTCCTTTGCCTTTCACTTCTCTTCAATTCACAGCTATGTGTAAGGCCTCCTCAGACAACCATTTTTCTTTTTTGCATTTCTTTTCCTTGGGGGTGATCTTGATACCTGCCTCCAGTACAGTGTCATGAACCTCTGTCAATAGTTCTTCAGGCACTCTGTCTATCAGATCTAGTTCCTTAAAACTATTTCTCATTTCCACTGTATAATCATAAGGGATTTGATTCAGGTCATACCTGAATGGTGTAGTGGTTTTCCCTACTTTCTTAAAGTATATATATATATTCTAATTTTACAATATTATGATTCCTGCCATATAACAATGTGGTTCTAACATATAGCACAGGGGACTCTGCTCAATGTTATGTGGCAGCCTGGATAGGAGGAGGGTTTGGGGGACACTGGATACATGCATATGTATGGCTGAGTCCCTTCACTGTTCATCAGAAACTATCACAACATTGCTAATCAGCTACACCCCAATACAAAACAAAAAGGTAAAAAACAAAATGAAAGTAAACATCTCATTTCAACACAAGTATAGGTGAGAGAAACCTGATTCTGGTTAAGATATCTGACATGAGGCAGACTTTCAGAATAATCCTTTTATATCAGATCAAACCTATTCACTCACAAAGACAAAGGACTGAAGAAAATGAAAAAGATAAGAGAATAAATAAAATAAAAAATAAATATGTAGTAAGGAAGACCAACAAAGCCTAAAGTTGATTCTTGAAAGGATTACATAAATTCAATGAATTCTTGATGAAACTGAACAGCAGAAACAAAAAAGCACACAAACATTAAACCTCACTGATAAGAATGGGAAATTAATAGTTTCTACAAATATGTAACTGATAAAATAAAGACATTTATAAACAATTTTAATGTGGTAAATTCAAAAAGTTAGAGGCAATGCTCAAATGCCTAAAGAAACACACCCTATGAAAATTCAGAGCAAAAAGAGAAAAATTACACACCTTACAGTTGTTAAAAATATTAGATTTCACAGTTTCAAGCCTTCCCTTAATTTGGGGTTCACGTGGCTTCACCAGCAAATCTTTTTTAATTAACTTATTTTTAATTGGAGGGTAATTTCTTTACAATACTCTGTTCACTTCTGCCATACATCAGCATAAGTCAGCCATAGTTTTATATGAGTCCCCTCAATCTTGAACCTCTCTCTCACCTCCTACCCCATTCCACTCCTCTAGCTGTTCCCAGAGCCCTGGTTTGAGCTCCTTCTCTCATACAGCAGATTCCCATGGACTATTTTACACACTGTAGTGTATATCCTTTCATGCTACTCCCTCCATTCCCCCACCATGTCCACAAGTCTGTTTTCTATTTCAGCATTTCCCCTTCTGCCCTGCAAATAGGTTCATCAGTACCATCTTTCTAGATTCCATATATATGCCTTAATATATATGGTATTTGTTTTTCTTTAGCAAATCTTATACAGCTAAGAAAAATATATTGCCTACTTTATACTTATTTCAAGAGAATATATAAAGTAGAAACACTTAATCATCCATTTCATAAATCAAGCAAAACTTTGGTATAAACATCTCTTATAGTTCTAATGAGAAGGTGACAATCAAATCTCTCTGTATACATAGACTCCAAAATCCTGAAGAAGGTAATCATCAACATTGGAAAGATAAAATGGTTACTTAGAAAAATCTGTTACATTTCTAAACCTGATAACATACAGAAGTACAGCAAAACTATACCTTTTATAATTGAGAGAAATGAATGTGAAGATACACTATACACCATAATCACGGATTGAAATACTTAATATTTAGAGATGTCAAATCTCACTGAACTGATCTCTGCGAGAACAACGATGCCAATCATGGTACTAGAAAAATTTTTGTTTTGAGTGGCAGTAGACATGCTGATTTTAATATAATTATGGAATTACAAAGGAGAAGAGCAGACAAAGCACCCTGGAAGAATAAGAGGGAGAATTGGCTATAAATGATAATGAGAGTTACTTTAAAACCTGCATAATATAGGCAGTGGGCCCTGGCTCTGGGACTGATAGGAGAGAAGAAATGAAACAGAGTCCCAACTGCACAGATATTATAGAAACACAGGCAGTACTGCCGAGCAGTGAGGCAGGACACTTGTTCAAAGGTTGTCTTGATAATTTGACACTCCTTACCCCTTATACTCAAAGAAATGAGAGAAAAACAAATAAGTAAACTTGACTCACGCCAACATTCACAAAAACTTAAATCCAGATGAATATAGATCTAAATTATTATGCTTGCTTTTGAAAGAAAAGCTATGACAAACCTATATAGTATATTAAAAAGCAGATACATTATTTCACCAACAAAGGTCAGCATAGTCAAAACTATGCTTTTTCCAGTAGCCATGCACAGATGTGAGAAATGGATCATAAAGAAAGCTGAGCACTGAAGAATTGATGCTTTTGAACTGTGATGTTGGCAAAGACTCCTGAGAGTCCCTTGGACTGCAAGGAGATGAAACCAGTCAATCTTAAAAGAAATCAATCCTGAGTATTGATTAGAAGAACTGATACTAAAGCTGAACCTCCAATACTTTGGCTATCTGATGTGAAGAGCTGACTCATTGGAAAAGATTCTGATGCTGGGAAAGATCGAGAGGAGGAGGAGAAGGGGCCAGCTTAAGAGGCAATGGTTGGATGTCAACACCAACTCAACGAACATGAATTTGACCAAATTTCGGGAGATAGTGAAAGACAGGGAAGCCTGGTGCACTGTAGTCCACAGGGTCGCAAAGAATCAGACACAACTGAATTGACTGAACAGCAACAACAAAATAAATCTAATATTTTTTTTTAAAAAGCCTTTTAAAATAAAATATAGGAGAAAATTTTCACTATTTGAGTAGAAAATATTTTTTAAGCCAGATGCAAATTTACCAACCATAAAGTCAACATTCAGAAAACTAAGATCATGGAATCCGGCCCCATCACTTCATGGCAAATAGAAGGGGAAACAATGGAAACAGTGACAGACTTTACTGTGGGGGCTCTAAAATCACTGCATTTGATGACCACAGCCATTAAATTAAAAGACACTTATTCCTTGGAAGGAAAACTATGACCAACCTAGATAGCATGTTAAAAAACAGAGACATTACTTTGCCAACAAAGGCCCATCTAGTCAAAGCTCTGGTTTTTCCAGTAGTCATGTATGGATGTGAGAGTTGGACTATAAAGAAAACTGAGCACTGAAGAATTTATGCTTTTGAACTGTGGTGTTGGAGAAGACTCTTAAGAGTCCTTTGGACTACATGAAGATCCAACCAGTCCATCCTAAAGGAAATCAGTCCTGAATATTCATATGAAGGACTGATGCTGAAGGTGAAACCCCAATACTTTGTCTATTTGATGCAAAGAACTGATTTACTAGAAAAGACCTTGATGCTGGGAAAGATTGGAGGTGGCAGGAGAAGGAGGCAATAGAGGATGAGGTGGTTGGGTGGCATCACTAACTCAATGGACATGAGTTTGAGTGAAGTCCTGGAGTTGGTGATGGACAGGAGGCCTGGTTGCTGCAGTCCATGGGGTTGCAAAGAATCAGACATTACTGAGTGGCTGAATTGAACTGAATGGAAAATATGATTAGTTACACTATATTAAAAATAAGAATTTGTATTTATCAAAAGATACCAGTGAAGAAAAGTCAAGCCAAGATTAAGAAATATTTCTGACACATGCAAATGTCATCTAAAGAAATAATTTATGAAGAACTCCTCCAAACCAACTACCCAAAGGAAAAACACTTAAGAGACTTGCACAGGCTCTTCAGGACAGATAATTTCCAAATAGAAATGTTTATGACCTAATTAGTGAAACTAAGTCCCTAAAACTGAGTTCCCCTGTTGAGTTTAAGTTTATGATTCATCCCTCTATTCCAAACTGTATTCTCTTTCTGGTTCCCTCTAACCTCAATTCTGTGCTCATTGCACACTCAGTCACCTCTCAGATGCTAAAATTGTTGTCAACAACATCATTAAAGTAGTAAAAATCACTATTATAGACAACACCATTATCATACAAACTCAGGTTGTTTCTCCAGGGCGAAATAAGCTCACAGACCTCCCAGCCATGGACCACCTAGCCAGAGAACCATAAACCAAAGATATTCTCACTCCACACACCAGGATCAAGAAATGTCATAAGATAATTATTAGCTCAGTCTCTTTGTTCTTCCCCTTAAAAAAAAACAAAACACAAAACAACATAAAATAACAACAAAATCTCAAGTACCAAGGGGTGTGGACCTGAGGTTGATTTTCTACCCCCTTGCTTAGTACCTGCAATAAACCCTTGCTTTGTTGCAAATTCCCACTGCTAAGTGTGGTTTTCAGTGCCTTGGCTTGGTTACATTAGTCAAAAAGAGATGTTCAGTTTCAATATTAAGGAAATGAAAACTAAATCCAGGAAGCAAAGCTGCTGCTGCTGCTAAGTCGCTTCAGTCATGTCCCACTCTGTGTGACTCCATAGTCGGCAGCCCACCAGGCTCCCCTATCCCTGGGATTCTCCATGCAAGAACACTGGAGTGGGTTGTCGTTTCCACCTCCAATGCATGAAAGTGAAAAGTGAAACTGCAGTTGCTCGGTCATGTCCATCTCCTAGCAACCCCATGGACTGCAGCCCAACAGGCTCCTCCCTCATGGGATTTTCCAGGTGGGAGTACTGGAGTGGGGTGCCATGGCCTTGTCCAGAAGCAATGCTACTACCTGCTAAGCACCATTGCTGAAAGAAAGGAGGAGTGGTACAGCAGAGATCACCTACAGTTCTACTGTGTAAGTAACTTAGTCTGACTATTGTGGTCAACGGTTTGGCATTTTATATTTTCTGTAGGCAGTGATATTCTTATTTTATGATCCAGAAAACTCACTCAGACCCATCAGAAGATACTTTCACACGTGCATAGAACAAAGTGCATGATTCTCTAAAACGTAATACTGAACTGAAAAAACAACAACAAAATCATCCATATTGTGTAATTCCATTCATTTTAGCCTTTAGGGACACACCTTTAAGAAAACAGATTGTGAAAATCAGCAAGAAAATGATTAGCATGGAAACCAGAATGGAGTTTTCTTTTAGGGTAAAAAAGTAACAAACTGTGATCAAAGGGAAATAAGGGGACACTCCCAGTGTAACACTGTAGTATGTTTTTAAGCTGCTGGATGATTATGATCATGTTTTCTCTGAAGTAAGTTGGTGAGTGTATCCTTCCCTACTAGATTATTTTTTGGGGTATACATCTCTGTATATGTCATCTATGACAATATAGATGCAATACAGACATCAGAAAACTAGCTGGGAGGACAGCTATGTCCTACATAAGTGGAAATTAAATTCCAGTGGTGGTTTGGTTTATAGCTGTGTGATGTCCTATCTCAGTGGAATCCTAGATCTCATAAATGCTGAAGCATTTATGTACAGCAGAACTGCTCCTTTAGCTACCTGATTTATTTCAGGATCATTTAAATCATATTGATGGAACTTTTGTATATGTTCTAGATTAAAGGATTCTTTGTCTGTGACAGAATGCCGAAAACCATGCCCTCCCCTTAGCCTTTCCCTGGTCACCCTTTTCTGACTCCCTTTTCTACAGTGACTACTCAGCTAAATTACAGTATTTTTATTCTGGAGAAAACAAGTCCTTCTAGCTGTGAGTTTTCCACCATTACTATGTGAGTTTTACGGTTCCTGTTGTAGGGCTTTTGGTCCCTCAGTTTGAAAATGTTTGACCCTGTGAATGAGCAGGAGTCAGCACTGATTTGTCTGTTGTCCTGTAAAGGTTTCTCCCTTTTATTTGTAATACTTATTTCTACCCAGCTAGAACAACAGCAGCTTTGGCACAAACAACAGTTTATCTGACACACGATGCCTCCTACCATTTGGAAGCATGCTTTTAGCTCAGGGACCTCCACCCTGTTAGTCACATCTAGAACAAAGCCTTGCTGAAGGGAGCATGCCTATGCCCAGAAAATTTAACATTCTCTGAGTCCTCACACTTCACCCTTTGAATAATGCTCTCCAAAAATTGTGGTTTGAGGGTTGTTGACACCTATGGTTAGTGGTGTTTGAAGATAAAGAAAAGTCTGATAACACATGTTTGAGTGGTACTTGACATTAGTGGAATTCCACCTTCAATTATACTAGAATGATAAAAAGAGCAAAAGAGTATTATTGACTCAAGTTTACCTTCCATGGAGAAGGAAATGGCAACCCACTCCAGTGTTCTTGCCTGGAGAATCCCAGGGATGGCGGAGCCTGGTGGGCTGCCATCTATGGGGTCGCACAGAGTCGGACACGACTGAAGTGACTTAGCAGCAGCAGCAGCAGCAGTACCTTCCATAGTGTTACGGTTAGGGCTGTTATACCAGAATAATACAGGCTGGGTGACTTCAGAAAACAGATATTTTCTTACAGTTCTGGAGGCTGAAGTCTGCTATCCAGGTGCCCTCAGGGCTGGTTTCTGATGAGCTCTCTCCTTGGCAAGAAGACGGCTGCTTTTTCTCCATGTCCTCACGTGGCCTCTTCTTTGTGTGAAGAAAGAGATCTGTGATGTCTGCAGGGGATCTTTCTGACCCAGGGATCGAACCTGCATTTGTTGCTTCTGCATCTCCTGCTTTGGCAGGCGGATTCTTTAACACTGTGCCACGTGGGAAGCCTGCTAGGTACTAGAGTGAACAGAAGAGTAAGGAGAAGACATTCCATGACGTCATGAAGCTAACATCTACATTTTGATTAGTAACTAAATACATAATGACTGATAACATGGGCAGAAACAATTAAATGAAAGGACTTGTTCCTGCTTTAAACAACCTAATGCAAATGAGAACTTCCAGATGCATAAGCTGGGTTTAGGAAAGGCAGAGGAACCAGAAATCAAATTGACAGCATTTGTTAGATCTTGGAGAAAGCAAGGGAATTCCAGAAAAGCATCTACTTCTGCTCCACTGACTACACTAAATCCCACAGCAAACCACATTGACTGTGTAGATCAAAAGAGTGTGGAAAATTCTTAAAGAGATGGGAATACCAGACCACCTTATCTGCCTCCTGAGAAACCTGCATGCATGTCAAGAAGAAACACTTGGAAATGGACATAGAACAACATGTTTGTATGCTAAGTCACCAGTCATGCCTGACTATGTGTGACCTTATAGACTGCAGCCCTCGGGGCTCCTCTGTCCTTGAGATTCTCCATGCAAGAATACTGGAGTGGCTTGTCATTCCCTTCTCCTGGAGATCCTCCCAATCCAGGGATCAAGACTGCATCTCTTATATATCCCCTGCATTTGCAGGTGGGTTGCTTACCACTAGCACCACCTGGACATTGAAAAACAGACTGGTTCAAAGCTAGGAAAGGAGTACCTCAAGGTTGTATATCATCACCCTGCTTATTTAACTTCTATGCAGAGTACATGACATGAAATACCAGTGGCCAAAACATAAGCTGGAATCAAGATTGTCAGAACTATCAACAACCTCAGATACACAGATGAAACCATTCCAGTGACAGAAACTGAAGAGGAACTAAAGAGCCTCTTGATGAGGGTGAAAAAGGACAGTGAAGCAGTAGGCTTGAAAGTCACCATTCAAAAAACTAAGATCATGGCATCTGGCCCCCAAACTTCTTGGTAGTTAGAAGGGGAAAAAGTGGAAACAGGCATAGATTTTACTTTCCTGGGCTCCAAAATCACTGCACACGGTGACTTCAGTCATGACATTAAAAGACATTTGCTCCTTGGAAGAAAACGTTTGACAAACCTAGACAGTGTATTCAAAAACAGAGACATCACTTTGCCAACAAAGTTCCACATAGTCAAAGCTATGGTTTTTCCAGTAGTCATGTATGGGTGTGAGAATTGGACCGTAAAGAAAGCTGAGTACTGAAGAGTTGATGCTTTTGAACTGCGGTGTTGGAGAAGACTCTTGAGAGTCCCTTGGACTGCAAGGAGATCCAACCAGTCCATCCTAAAGGAAATAAACCTGAATGTTAATTGGAAGGACTGATGCTGAAGCCAAAGTTCCAATACTTTGGCCACCTGATGAAGAAGAGCCAACTCATTGAAAAAGACTGAAGGCAAAAGGAGAAGGGGGCAGCACAAAATCAGATGGTTAGAAAGCATCACCAACTCAATGGCCATGAATTGGAGCAGACTTCAGAAGACACTGAAGGGCAGCGAAGTCTGGTATGTTGCAGTCCACAGGGTTGCAAAGAGTTAGACATGACTTAGTGATTGAACAGCAACATGAATACAAATGAATTTTACGGCATGGAGTCACAGGAGGGTAAATGACTTTATCAGTAATTCAAGCGTGAGCTAATCAAGTTCTGGTTGTACTAAATATATAAATAATCTTGTTTATCTATAGGTGTTGTATGGGTTCAAAGTTCATCACACCAAATGTGTTTGCCTGGCATGATAATTATTTTAGGTTGATTATTTTTAAGAAAAACTTCACTGATAGCTCAATAGGTAAAGAATCCACCTGCCATGCAGGAGACCCAGGTTTATTTCCTGGATTGGGAAGATCCACTGGAAAATGGATAGGCTGCCCGCTCCCGTATTCTTGGGCTTCCCTTGTAGCTCAAATGGTAATGAATCTGCCTGCAATGTGGGAGACCTGGGTTTGATCCCTGGGTTGGGAATATCCCCTGGAGAAGGGAAAGGCTACCCACTCCAGTACTCTGGGCTGGAGAATTCCATGGACTGTATAGTCCATGGGGTCCCAAAGAGTTGGACATGACTGAGCGACTTAATCAGAAAACTCATAAAATTTTTGTTTTTAACCTCCCCATAATAGTTTTAAAGTAATTTAGATAGGGAGCCTACACCAGGAAAACAGCTGTCATCTAAGGTAACTATTTTTCTCCACAAAACGTGTTGACCAAATTTTTGCTCTTCCCTTCCCTTGGGGAGCCTCTTCCCTGTGGACACAGTAGGGTAAGGAGAGAGTGGGTGGAATTGTGAGAAGAACATGAAAATTCATACATTACCATATGTAAAACAGATAGCAAGTGAGAATTTGCTGTGTTAAACAGGGAGCTTAACCCACTGTTCTGTGAAAACCTAGAGGGGTTGGATGGGCTAGGAGGTTGGAGAGGGGTTCAGGAGGGAGGGGATATATGTATACTTGTGACTGATTCATGTTGATGTGTGGCAGAGTGTACCTATAAGAATTCTATTTTTTTTTCTATACATCTCAATATTGTACAATCATAATCTTTGGTGATTAAATATCTAAATATATATCTATGAAATACAAAGCCAGGATTAATCCATTTGAAGCTTTAAAATGGAGTTTAGTGGACCAAAATTATTTGCCACAATAGAAATAACAAGTTGATAGTTGTTTATCACAAAAGTAGTTTAGTAAGCTATATAGCTTTGAAAAGGTGATTTATGTCTTACTGCTACTGGTACTATGAAAAAATGATTTTTCCTATAACAATCAACATATAGGAAGCATATAATGAAGTTATGTATGTCAACTTTATAGGGAAAATTACCTGAGGATTTTAGAAATTGTAATAAATGGATCTTGGTTTAATGGATTTTAAAGTTCCAAAGACTAGCAAGGAGAGATAAGAAAGCCTTCCTCAGTGATCAGTGCAACAAAATAGAGGAAAACAATAAAATGGGAAAGACTAGAGATCTCTTCAAGAAAATTAGAGATATCAAGGGAACATTTCATGCGAAGATGAGCTCAATAAAGGACAGAAATAGTAGGGACCTAACAGAAGCAGAAGATATTAAGAAGAGGTGGCAAGAAGGTTGTACAGAAGAACCGTACAAAAAAGATCTTCATGACCCAGACAGCCATGATAGTGTGATCATTCACCTAGAGTCAGACATCATGGAATGTGAAGTCAAATGGGCCTTAGGAAGCATCACTACGAACAAAGCTAGTGGAGGTGATGGAATTCCAGTTGAGCTATTTCAACTACTAAATAAATGATGCTGTAAAAGTGCTGCACTCAATATGCCAGCAAATTTGGAAAACTCAGCAGTGGCCACAGGACTGGAAAAGGTCAGTTTTCATTCCAATCCCAAAGAAAGGCAATGCCAAAGAATGCTCAAACTACCACACAATTGCACTCATCTCACACGCTAGTAAAGTAATGCTTAAGATTCTCCAAGCCAGGCTTCAGCAATACATATACCGTGAACTTCCAGATGTTCAATCTGGTTTTAGAAAAGGCAGGGAAACCAGAATTCAAACTGCCAACATCCATTGGATCATCAGAAAAGCAAGAGAATTCCAGAAAAACATCTATTTCTTCTTTATTGACTATGCCGAAGCCTTTGACCGTGTGGATCACAATAAACTATGGAAAATTCTGAAAGAGATGGGAATTCCAGACCACCTGACCTGCCCCTTAAGAAACCTGTATGCCGGTCAGGAAGCAACAGTTAGAACTGGACATGGAACAACAGACTGGTTCCAAATAGGAAAAGGAGTACGTCAAGGCTGTATATTGTCACCCTGCTTATTTAACTTATATGCAGAGTACATCATGAGAAATGCTGGGCTGGATGAAGCACAAGCTGGAATCAAGATTGCTGGGAGAAATATCAATAACCTCAGATATGCAGATGAGACCACCCTTATGGCAGAAAGTGAAGAAGAACTAAAAAGCCTCTTGATGAAAGTGAAAGAGGAGAGTGACAAAGTTGGCTTAAAGATCAACATTCAGAAAACTAAGATCATGGCATCCGGTCCCATCATTCCATGGCAAATAGATGGGGAAACTGTGGAAACAGGGGCTGACTTCATTTTTCTGGGCTACAAAATCACTGCAGATGGTGATTGCAGCCATGAAATTAAAAGATGCTTACTCCTTGGAAGGAAAGCTATGACCAACTTAGACAGCATATTGAAAAGCAGAGACATTGCTTTGTCAACAAAGGTCTGTCTCGTCAAGGCTACGGTTTTTCCAGTGGTCATGTATGGATGTGAGAGTTGGACTATAAAGAAAGCTGAGCATTGAAGAATTGATGCTTTTGAACTGTGGTGTTGGAAAAGACTCTTGAGAGTCCCTTGGACAGCAGGGAGATCCAACCAGTCCATCCTAAAGGAAATCAGTCCTGAATATTCATTGGAAGGACTGATGCTGAAGGTGAAGCTCAAATACTTTGGCCACCTGATGCAAAGAGCTGAATTATTTCAAAAAACCCTGATGCTGGGAAAGATTGAGGGCAGGAGGAGAAGGGGACGACAGAGGAGGAGATGTTTGGATGGTGTCACTGACTCGATGGACATGGGTTTGAGAAAGCTTTGGGAGTTGCTGATGGATAGGGAAGCCTGACCTGCTGCAGTCCTGGGGTCACAAAGAGTTGGGCATACCTGAATGACTGAACTGATGTGATCTTCTGCTGCTTACTAATCCACACATAAGAAGTCTCATATGTAGCCACCTTAACCATGATATACTCTTTGTTGTTGTTCTGACACTGAGTTGTGTCTGACTCTTTGAGACCCTGTGAACTACAGTCCACCTCTGATTATAATAAAGCAACCATTGTCTATTCTCTAAGCATTTTTGTGAGTAGTATTTTCTATTTAATTATTATATAGCATGATCATAGTAAAAAAAAAAATAGTACTAATTTAGATAGGGATCCTTCACCAGTAAGACAGCTGTCACCCAGGACAACTTTGTTTCTCCAAAGGACTTGTTGACCAACTTTGGCTCTTCCTTTTCCCCGAGGAAGGTCTTCCTTCCACTTTGAAATCCCTATTAGCTACTGGTTGTAAAGTCAGTTGTTCGATTATCCTGAGGATCTCATACTATTATTTTAATATTTATTTATGTATTTGGTTGTGCTAGATCTTACTTGCAGCACACAGTGTCTTTTGGCTGCAATATGTGGACTGTTAACTGTAGTGTGTGAGATCTAGTTACCTCACCAGGAACTAAAGTCAGACCTCCTTGCACTAGGTGTATGGAATCTTACCAACTCGACCACCTGGGAAATCTCAAGGCTTCATCTTCTTATGGAGCCCCCTTTTATGTGAATTTAAATTTGATTTCCTCCTGTTAATGTCTCATATCAATTCAATTATTAGACCAACCAGAAGAACTGGGAAGGGCAGAGGAAAATTTTTCTTTCCAGAAACCATACAAGAAATGTAAACACAATGTGCACTGGATATAGACCTAAATTAATTGAAAGAGTGCATAGTGGTAATCTACTTCAAATTTTATGAAATACAAACTATCATTCCTAGGAAGAGATCATTCATGACTTCTTGAAAAGATTATTTGACGTATGATTAACTTCCTGGGAAAATTATTTCAAAGATGTTTCTGAAATATTACAAATAGATTATTCAAATTATTAAATGAACTAATGCTCAAATTTTAAAATATTATAAGAAAAAATATATGAGGTAATTAATTTTATAGGAAAAAATGTCACCCAAAAATCCTTCAGAAAATTTTTCATAAATCACAATGTATCTTATATGTATATTTACACAAAAAATTTATATTTAAAAAAGTTAATCATTATATTCATATAGTGTCCTTTTCCACTTATAACATATTAAGAAACTCCTAACATATCAATGATACAACTACATAAATATTTTCAGTGGTTTATCAGCCACTCCTGCTGGCAGATTATAATAACTCTTCACCTGGACTCTCAGACTGAAGTTCTGAGTTGTGAATCAACTAGATGTCACCTATATGGTGAAAACATTGCACATCCTATGTCCTGACCCATCAGTCAGTTCAGTCGCTCAGTCATGTCCGACTCTTTGAGACCCCATGAATCACAGCACGCCAGGCCTCCCTGTCCATCACCAACTCCCGGAGTTCACTCAAACTCATGTCCATCCAGTCGGTGATGCCATCCAGCCATCTCATTCTCTGTCATCCCCTTCTCCTCCCACCCCCAATCCCTCCCAGCATCACAGTCTTTTCCAGTGAGTCAACTCATCGCATGAAGTGGTCAAAGTATTGGAGTTTCAGCTTTAGCATCAGTCCTTCCAATGAACACCCACGATTGATCTCTTTTAGAATGGATTGGTTGGATATCTTTGTAGTCCAAAGGACTCTCAAGAGTCTTCTCCAGCACCACAGCTCAAAAGCATCAATTCTTCGGCGATCAACTTTCTTCACAGTCCAACTCTCACATCCATACATGACCACGGGAAAACCATATCCTTGACTAGACGGACCTTGGTTGGCAAAGTAATGTCTCTGCTTTTTAATATGCTGTCTAGGTTGGTCATAACTTTTCTTCCAAGGAGTAAGCGTCTTTTAATATCCTGGCTGCAATCAGCATCTGCAGTGATTTTGGAGCCCCCCAAAATAAAGTCTGCCATTGTTTCCACTGTTTCCCCATCTATTTCCCATGAAGTGATGGGACCAGATGCCATGATCTTTGTTTTCTGAATGTTGAGCTTTAAGCCAACCTTGTCACTCTCCTCTTTCACTTTCATCAAGAGGCTTTTTAGTTCCTTTTCACTTTCTGCCATAAGGGTGGTGTCATCTGAATGTCTGAGGTTATTGATATTTCCCCCAGCAATATTGATTCCAGCTTGTGCTTCTTCCAGCCATGTCCAGTTCTAACTGTTGCTTCCTGACCTGCATACAGGTTTCTCAAGAGGCAGGGTCCTGACTCATAACTGGTAGCAAATGGCAGAAGAGTTTAGACGCCTCTTGGTAAGATCCACAGACATCTCTTGGAGGCCATGTCACATGCATATGATTAGTCTTAGTTGCCAATGGTACAGAAAAATAGAGCATAGGCAATGTCCAAGATGGTGACCATACAATAGTAATTTATATATATAACTGTAACATAGGCTTCCTTGGTAGCTCAGATGGTAAATAATCTGCCTGCAATGTAGGAGATCTGGATTCAGTTCCTGGGTCCAGAACATCTCCTGGAGGAGGAAATGGCAACCCACTCCAGTATTCTTGCCTAGATAATCCCATCGGCAGAGGAGCCTGATGGGCTACAGTCTTTGTTGTTGCAAACAATCAGAGAAGACTGAGCAACTAATATGACAACAACAAAACTAAATGTTACCCACTGTAAACCTTTTTTTTTTAATATTTTTGATGCAGATCATATTTTAAAGTCTTTATTGAATTTATTACATTATTGCTTCTGTTCTGTATTTTGGTTTTTTGGCCATAAGACATGTGGGACCTCAGCACCCAGACCAGGGATTGAACCCAAGTCCCCTGCATTGGAAGGGGGAGTCTTAACCATTGGATCACCAGGGAAGTTCCCCCACCTTCATAAAACTTTGAAGGAAATGTGATCTCATTGTTAGTTCTAAATCTATTCCTTGTATTCTTTCTATCCGGTAAGTATGATAACAGTGGGTTTTCTGCCTTACTAGCAACATGAAGCATCCCATTTCCATTACATTTAGATTTTACTGTTGTAACTTCTCTGAAATACGTTATGGAATATTACAAATTAAAAAGAACATACGTAGAAAATAATTCTTGAACTATACAAGTTCTAGACTATAGTTGAGCTTTTTCAGAAAATCTATTAGATTACATTTTTTCTTAGATCAGAATCATTTGAGATAAAGAACAGTAAATTTGCTTTTCCTTATTCGTTTTTTAAACATCCAGGTGACATAGTGTGATTTTCTAATGAGGTGGATGAAACTAGAGTCTATTATACAGAGTGAAGTAAGCCAGAAAAAAAAAAACACCAATACAGTATACTAACGCATATATATGGAATTTAGAAAGACGCAAATGATAACCCTGTATATGAGACAGCAAAAGAGACACAGGTGTATAGAACAGTCTTTGGGACTCTGTGGGAGAGGGTGAGGGTGGGATGATTTGGGAGAATGGCATTGAAACATGTATATTATCATATGTGAAATGAATCACCAGTTCAGGTCGAGGCATGTTACAGGATGCTCGGGGCTGGTATGCCTGGATGACCCAGAGGGAGGATAAGAGGAGCAGGGAGGTGGGAGGGGGGTTCAGGAAGGGGAACTCATGTACACCCGGGGCGGATTCATGTCAATGTATGGCAAAACCAACCAATATAATATTGTAAAATAAGTAGTCTCCAATAAAAAATTTAAAAAAAAATAAAATAAAAATAAAATTTTAAGAGACAGTGTCATGATAGTACTGCTGCTGCTGCTGCTACTAAGTTGCTTCAGTCGTGTCCGACCCTGTGCGACCCCATAGACGGCAGCCCACCAGGCTCCCCTGTCCCTGGGATTCTTCAGGCAAGAACACTGGAGTGGGCTGCCATCTCCTTCTCCATTGCATGAAAGTGAAAAGTGAAAGTGAAGTCACTCAGTTGTGTCCGACTCTTAGCGACCCCATGGACTGCAGCCTACCCAGGCTCCGCCGCCTATGGGGTTTTCCAGGGAAGAGTACTGGAGTGGGGTGCCATTGCCTTCTCCGCATGACAGTACTAATGGAATGCAAATGCTAAATGATTTAGCTTTAAATTAGATCACTTTAATGGGTATCCGTTCCGTTCTGTTCCGTCGCTCAGTCGTGTCCGACTCTATGCGACCCCGTGGACTGTAGCCTACCAGGCTTCTCCGTCCATGGGATTCTCCAGGCAGGAATACTGGAGTGGGTTACCATTTCCTTCTGATCATATTATTGTTGTAAGCCTGTTTAATATCATGTTTATATCCAAGCACTTCTATTTCAGGCATGTATACTTTCCCTGGAGAAGGCAATGACAACCCACCCCAGTACTCTTGCCTGGAAAATCCCACGGTAGGCTGCAGTCCTTGGGGTCGTGAAGAGTCGGACACGACTGAGCGATTTCATTTTCACTTTTTACTTTCATGCATTGGAGAAGGAAATGGCAACCCACTCCAGTGTTGTTGCCTGGAGAATCCCAGGGACGGCAGAGTCTGGTGGGGTGCAGACTATGGGGTCTCACAGAGTCAGACACGATTGAAGCAACTTGGCAGCAGCAGCAGCAGCAGCATACTTTCCCTAGTGCAGGCTTCCCAGGTGGTGCTTGTGGTAAAGAACCCACCTGCCAATGGAGGATATAAGAGATGAGGGTTCAATAACTGGGCTGGAAAATCCTCTGAAGGAGGGAATGGCAACCACTCCAGCATTCTTTCCTAGAGAATCCCATGGACAGAGGAGCCTTTTGGGCTACAGTCCACAGAGTCATACAAACTTGGACATGACTGAAGCAATTTAGCACACCAAGCACACTTGCTTTCCCCAAGGAATAGTGTTTATATAGCTATAAAGTTTCTGGTTTTTGTGGTTGTTTTGAATTCTGACACAGAATACTGACCTCTGAAACCCCTTCTTTATTAAAGATGGCTTGAAATTTCTTTCTTCCTACAATATTAAATTAGGATTTTACATCTTCAAATATTACACTAGTCTGTATGCCTGGCAGTTAAATTTCTATTCTATGCTCAAAGGATTCATAGCTTCCAAAATAGAAAATACCCCAAAGCAAAACCAAAACTGTCAAGGGGACAGTATGTGAAATTACCGAGAGGGAAAATTCATTTCCATCCTTTAAAGCCTCTCTCCAGCCAACCAAGTAAGTGCTGAGGAATCTCAGCAGACATGATCATTTTATTTGTTCTTCAACAGGGATTTTTCTAGATATCAGTCATAAATAAAAATAAAATTTGATTATGTCACCTCTGTCTTTAAAATGTAGCAATGGCTCCATAGGCTTCTAGGGAAAAGATAAAATAAAATCCTTCCCAAAGCTGAAAATCTCCTTGGCTCAGCACTTCGCTTCCCGGGTTTTCCTCCAGTTTCAGGGCTGTGCAGTCTTGCTGATTCAAGGTCTTTGCATATTCTGTTTCTCCATCAGAAATACTCTCCACCTACTCTCCAGTTAATTGTATCATCTTCTAATTTCAACGCAAGCTTTTCTTCCAAACAATAGTTTAGATCACGGCCCTTTGTTTTAAACTTTTGTGAGACCATGCCTCACAACCTCAAAATACATATTTCAGTTTGTATATGTTACTGGTATAATGTAAAATTCATATTTTCAGAAAATATCTCAGTTAATATACATCATTGCTTTAATGTCAATTTCCTATTTTCAGAATATTTCAGTTTATTTATATTACTGGTTTCAAGTCAATTTCATGTTTTCAGAATATATGTCTTAGTTTATATATATATTACTGCTTTAATATCAGTTTCCCTGTCTAGTATGTTAGCTCCTTGGGAAGAGGTACATATTAGCCCTTCATCCCCAGAAACAATACCCTGGTCTTTAGAATGCCCTAAACGCGGCATGTTGATACTGCACAGTTCAAGTTAAAGCAGGGGTATTTCTGCCATATCATTTTTCTCTTCAAAATCAGGTGTAAAATTCACAGCTTGCCCTGATTCATGAAACTGCTAATCAATTACCATGAGAAGGGTAGAGGGAGAGAGGAGAAGCTGCTCAGCAAGTAAATTAAAATCTTTGCCCATATTGCCTCCTTATTCTAGGATATCAAGATGAATTTTATGAAACTATTTTTATAATTATAATGCTGAAATGTTGTTGCTCAATGAAAAGACGCTGGGATTCTTGGTCTCTGGAGAGAAGAATTCAATCTAGGGCCATAGATGAGGCTTGATCGCTCAAAATTTTGTGTTATAAAGTTTTATTAAAGTATAAAGGAGATAGAGAAAGCTTCTGCAATAGGCATCAGAAGGGGGCAGAAAGAGTGCCCCTCTGCTAGTCTTCAGCTGGATGTTATATAGTCACTCCTGCTGCTGCTGCTGCTAAGTCGCTTCAGTCATCTCCAACTCTGTGCGACCCCATAGACACTAGAAGTGACCCCATAGACACTAGAAGTCTGTTAATGAAAGAAAGGAATGTCTTAAAACTCAGAATGGCACCAGGTCCCTCACCCATAAGATGCATTTTGGGATAATCTTGACATCAGACGATTCATCCTGGGCCATAAACTGATTGAGTTGAATCTTATAGAAGGGCAGATTACCATACAAATAGTTTCACTTACATAGATTAGGGGAACAGTGTCTGAGTATAACATACCGGTTTGTCAAGTAGGTTCTGAGCCATTAGGTGGAACTGACTTGAAGACAGAGTCTGCGGTAAATGCAGAGTACATTGACATAGCTTAAGACCAATATTTCCATAAGAAGAATGCGTTGGTTAACTCAAGGTTTGAGAAAAGTTAAGTTCAGGTGAAACCAGGTGTCATTATGGCAACATAGTATTTTAAGAGAAACCTCCTTTTAAATTTGTAGAGAGAAGAAAAAAATATCGCTAGTTTGTTTCCTCCTGCCGCTTCAGTTCAGTTCAGTTCAGTCGCTCAGTCATGTCCGACTCTCCGCGACCCCATGAAGCAAAGCACGCCAGGCCTCCCTGTCCATCACCAACTCCCGGAGTTCACTCAAACTCATGTCCACAGAGTCAGTGATGCCATCCAGCCATCTCAATCTCTGTTGTCCCCTTCTCCTCCCACCCCCAACCTTTCCTAGCATCAGAGTCTTTTCCAGTGAGTCAACTCTTCGCATGAGGTGGTCAAAGTATTGGAGTTTCAGCTTTAGCATCAGTCCTTCCAATGAATACCCAGGATTGATCTCTTTTAGAATGGACTGGTTGGATCTCCTTGCAGTCCAAGGGACTCTCAAGAGTCTTCTCCAACACCACAGTTCAAAAGCATCAATTCTTTGGCGATCAGCTTTCTTCACAGTCCAACTCTCACATCCATACATGACCACGGGAAAAACCATAGCCTTGACTAGACGGACCTTGGTTGGCAAAGCAATGTCTCTGCTTTTTAATATACTATCAAGGTTGGTCATAACTTTCCTTCCAAGGAGTAAGCGTATTTTAATTTCATGGATAAAAATGTCTGACACTTGCAGGCTATTTCCTCTGTTTGGAGACCCCTGGCCTTCCTGCCTGTTACCCTCTCAATGCCAACATGTTCTGGGATGATTCAGTGAATGAACACCTAAAGGGTAAGTAATCAGGTCTTCTGTTGCAGGTCACATCTATACAGTTCATGAATGAATTCTGGGTCTAATGCGAAAAATCATTGCAATGATAAATCTCACTTGAATTATTGTCTGTGTGCCAAACACTCAGACACTTGTTGCATAAGAGCAAATCAGAAAAACATGTTATGTCATATTACGTTACTACAGAAACAGATAAATACAGATGCAGAAGTGAGTTTACTTCCTAAGAAAAGGTAGAGGGTGAGGAAAGGCTGATGGGTAGTGTGGTATTAGAGCGGTAGTTGTAGATGTGTAGGATGTAGATTGGGGGTGGGCCAGAAGGGCTGCTGAGGGGCCTTCCAGGCAGAGCTACTAGAAGATGCTGCATTGAAATATGAGAAAAGAAGAGAAGCAAAAGACAAAGGAGAAAAGGAAAGATACACCCATCTGAATGCAGAGTTCCAAAGAATGGCAAGGAGAGACAAGAAAGCCTTCCTCAGCAATCAATGCAAAGAAATAGAGGAAAACGACAGAATGGAAAAGAAAATTAGAGATACCAAGGGAACATTTCATGCAAAGGTGGGCTCGATAAAGGACAGAAATGGTATGGACCTGACAGAAGCAGGAAATATTAAGAAGAGGTGGCAAGAATACACAGAACTATACAAAAAGATCTTCACAACCCTGAAAACAGTGATGGTGTGATCACTCACCTAGAGTCAGACATCATGGAACACAAAGTCAAGAGGGCTCTAGGAAGCATCACTATGAACAAAGCTAGTGAAAGTGATGGAATTCCAGCTGAGCTATTTCAAATCCTAAAAGATGATGCTGTGAAAGTGCTGCACTCAATATGCCAGCAAATTTGGAAAACTCAGCAGTGGCCACAGGACTGGAAGAGATCAGTTTTCATTCCAATGCCAAAGAAAGGTAATGCCAAGGAATGTTCAAACTACCACACATTTGCTCTCGTTTCATATGCTAGTGAAGTAATGTTCAAAATTCTCCAAGCTAGGCTTCAGCAATTTGTGAACAGTGAACTTCCAGATGATCAGAGGAAGGCAGAAGAACCAGAGATTAGAGTGCCAACAACCACTGGATCATAGAAAAAGCAAGAGAATTCTGAGAAAACATCTACTTCCAATTCACTGCCTACACTAAAGCCTTTGACTGTGTAGATTACAACATTGTGGCAAGTTCTTAAAGAGATGGGAATACCAGACCATCTTACCTGCCTCCTAGGAAACCTGTATGCAGGTCAAGAACCAACAGTTAGAACCAGACATAGAACAATGGATTGGCTCCAAATTGGGAAAGGTGTTCATCAAGGCTGTATTTTGTCACCCTCCTTATTTAACTCCTATGTACAGTACATCATGTGAAATGACGGGCTGGACAAAGCACAAGCTGGAATTAAGATTGGTGGGAGAAACATCAATAACCTCAGATATGCAAATGAGACCACCCTTATGGCAGAAAGTGAAGAGGAACTAAAGAGATTCTTGATAAAAGTAAAACAGAAGAGTGAAAAAGCTGGCTTAAAATTCAACATTCAAAAAACGAAGATCATGGCATCTGGTCCCATAAATTCTTGGCAAGTAGATGTCGAAACAATGGAAACAGTGGCATATTTTTTTGGACTCCAAAATCACTGCAGATGGTGACTACAGACATGAAATTAAAAGACACTTGCTCCTTGGAAGAAAAGCTATGACCAACATAGACACCATATCATAAAGCAGAGACATTACTTTGCCAACAAAGGTCTATCTAATCAAAGCTATGTTTTTTCCAGTTGTCATGCATGGTTGTGAGAGCTGGTCCATAAAGAAAGCTGAGCATTGAAAAGTTGATGCTTTTGAACTGTGGTGTTGGAGAGTCCCTTGGACTGCAAGGAGATCAAATCAGTCATCCCTGAAGTAAATTAATCCTGAATATTCATGGAGGGACTGATTCTGAGGCTAAAGCTCCAATACTTTGGCCTTGTAATGTGAAGAGCTGACTCATTAGAAAAGAGTCTGATGCAGGGAAAGATTGAAAGTAGGAGGAGAAGGGATGACAGAGCATGAGATGGTTGGATGGCATTACTGATGGACATGAGTAATGTCGATGGACATGAGTTTGAGCAAACTCCAGGAGATGGTGATGGACACGGAAGACTGGTGTGCTGCAGTTCATAGGGTTGCAAATAGTTGGACATGACTGAGTGGCTGAACAACAACAACATCCTAAAGCCAAACGTACATTCTTCCTGAGATGCCCTAAGAACTGAAAAGCTGAGCAGAACAATCAGAAAATTCATAGGGCTAGGACAGTGAGTAAGATCAGGGCTCATCTACAAAAGCACATGTATATCACCCCTGTCTACTATCTTTGGTTCATGACCCCTAAAGGTCATAAAATAGGAGTAAAATTGAACTAGAGATAAATTCACTCCTGATTGGATTAATATAATCCTGAATTGTTAGTATTTTTAGTTTCTTACCTACAGCAAAGAGATATCTTTTAAATGATAAATAATACTATACTAGATTTCCAATGATATATATATTATTTTCACATATAACATTAAGCTGGCAATTTTTAAAAAAAGATAGGCATTTGAAATATAAATATACATTCACAATACAATGAAAAAAAATAAAACATACACAAACCACACTGTATTAAGAAAAGTGAGGTTTTAATACAGATCTTAAAATACCTGTGGCTGTATAATGTAAGTCAGATAATATTGGCAAATAAATAGAATATATAAAAAGTAAAACACACAGGAATTCTAGAGCTAAAATATTGAGGAGTCTAAACAACTTAGAAATTATTAATTCAGTGGATAAAGATAGATATGACCTAGCCTAGCCACAAAGAAGATAAAGTGAGCTTGAAGACATATCAGAAAAATATAAATTTAGAAGTCCAGGAACGCAGAAAAATATAAAACACATAACACAACCTAAGGGACAATAGTGTTGTTAAAGTCAATGGAATGTGTAAAGAAGATCAACTGGAACACAGGAGAGATAACTGGATTCAAGGAACTGAAAGTGCAAAAGATGATAAAGCACAGATTTAAGAAATTTTGCAAGCACCAAGCAGGAAAAGAAAAAAGAAATCTAGGTGCATCATAATTAAACATATATAGACACACACATGAGAATAAGAGAAAAAAAAGTATTTTTACAGAATCAGTAATGGGGGACAGTTCAATAAAATAATATAAATCAGACAATCATGAACTATTATTTTCAGTGTGTGCAAAAAAATTAACTTCTAACAGGAATATATAAGCAGCTAAAGCAACCAAGAAGTATTAAGATGAGAGGGGAAAAAACGATGTTCAGGAAGCAAAAATGGAGAGAAGTTGTTACCAGCAAAATTTATGCTAAAGATAACATTATAATATTCAGAAGAAAAATTATCCTAGAAGGGAGTGTGGAAATGCAAGAATAAAGAATAACAAAAGTTAAATATGTATGAAATGGAAAATGTGTAGTTAAAGAAATAAAACAATAATAAAATATTTCGTAGAGTGAGTTAATGCCAATATATGACCATTTTTCTTCTAGCACACTGAGTAATCTTTTATCAAAGCAATCTCCATGGAGATAATAACTATTCTGAACAAAATACATGAACTTACTTATGCCTAAAGGAGGATAAAAATCCCAAACTAATCAACATTTCAAGAACTAAAGAAGGTAATCCATTCTTAACAGAAAATAAAATCAACATCCCAAGCTGTTGAAATTAGCAGTTAGCAGGCAAAGATTCTAAGCCACTATTATAATTATTCTTGATGAGGTAAAGGAAGATATCTTCTTGGTTAATTAAAGAGTAGGGAGTCTCAGGAGAAAAACAGTATCTATGAAAAAGAATCCAGTGGAAATTCTAGAGATAAAAGACACAATTTCTGAGATCAAAAACAATGTCACTGGAGGTACATAATAACTGAAATGAGATATCAAGAGAACAGACTTAATGAATCTGAAGAAAGACCAATAGAATTCATCTTATTTAAAGAAAAGAGAAAAATAAATGACGACTCGGGGAATTATTGAACAATATCAAAATGGTGAATATGCATGCACTTAGTATTCCAGAGATAGAACAGAGTAGAAAATTTGAAAGAAGACCATCTGAATTTTTGCTAATTTTGTGGAGAAAAAAAGTTTCCATATTTACAAAGGTTAGCAGACTCCAAGAACAGCAGATATGAAGGAATCCATGCTTAGTTTAATCACACTCAGAGTGATGAAAACCAAAGATAAAGGGAAATTTTTAAAAAGCAGAAACAGAACATGACACAAAAATGATAATTTCAAATATTTGCTTATTTCTCATCCAAAACTTTGGGAGCCAGAAATTGGCAAAACTACTTCTCTGAGGTGCTAAAGGAAAAATCTGCCTGCTTAAGATTTTATCAAGCATATATTCTAATGTGAAAATTACGATCCTAAGTGAGAATTATACCCCTAGACAAACAGATGGCCAGGAGGCACGTAGAAAGATGTTCAATAACACTAATTATTAGAGCAATGCAAACCAAAACTACAATGAGATATCACCTCTCACCAGTCAGAATGGCTTTCATTAAAAATACTCAAAAGATAAATGCTGGAGAAGGTGTGGAGAGAAGGGAACCCTCCTACCCTGTTGGTGGGAATGTAAACTGGTACAGTCACTATGGAGATTAGTGTGGAGGTTCCATAAAAAACTGAAAATAGAGTATGATCCTGCAATCCCACTCCTGGGCACATATCCTGAGAAAAACATGATCCGAAAGGATACATGTACCCCAGGGTTCATTGCAGCACTGTTTACAATATCCAAGACACAGAAGCAACCTAAACGTCCACTGGCAGAGGAATGGATAAACAGGCGGTACAGGTAAGCAATGCATTATTACTCACCATTAAAAAGAGTGAAATAATGCCATTTGCAGCAACACAGAGAGACCTAGGGATTGGCATACTGAGTGGCGTAAGTGAAACAGAAAAGCAGAGATGTCGTATGACATTCCTTACATGTGGATCTCAAAGAAATGATACAAATGAACTGGTTTACAAAACAGAAAGAGACTCACAAACTTAGAGAACTGATTTATGGTTGCTGGGTAGTAGGGGTGCAGAGGGGAAGAGTAGTTAGGGAGCTTGGGATGGACATGTAAACACTGCTGTATTTAAAATGGATAACCAACAAAGACCTACTATACAGCAGATGGCGCTCTGCTCGATATTGTATGGCAGCCCGGAATGGAGAGGAGTTGTGTGAGAATGGATACACGTATATCTATGGTTCAATCCCTTTGTCATCCACCTGGAATGATCACAACATAGTTTGTTAATCAGCTATAACCCAATACAAAATAAAAAGTTTCTTTTTTAAAAAAAATAATAAATGCAAAGAAAGTCCTATTCAGCTACAACTGTGACTAAAGTGGATATCTTCTATTCCTTTTTTGAGCCTAGGGTACTGATTACAATCACAGTATAAGGTTGAATAGGAGCATGAGAATGGATATTCTTGTCTTATTCCTGACCTTAGGGAGAAACGTATACAGAATATTTTTCAAGTGTCAGCTCTGGAGTTTTGAAGTGGCCTTTGTCAGGTTTAAAAATTTCTATCTTGTTTCTAGTTTGAAAAAAGTTTCAAGCAGCAACAGTATTCTATGAAATTATTTTTTCACCATCTTTCAGATAATTCACAGTTTTGCTTTTTCAGTCTGCTAAAATGCTGAAATATATTTGTTTTTTAAGTATAAATCATTTTGAACATTGACAAAATAAACTCCATTTGGTCATGATATAATATCCTTTCTACATATGGATGAATTACATTTACATATGCATTCTCAATCCTGAAAGAAACTAAAAGGAATGCCTTTACTTGTGTTCATGAGGGATACTGCTTCATAGTTTTCTTTCCTTGTAATATTTTTGTCTGCTTTTGGTGTCAAGGTAATGCTTGATTCATAGATGAGTTGGAAGCATTCATTCTACTTTAGTTTTCCTAAAGAGTTTGATAATATTTTATCCAAGTATCACTTTGGTCTAAAGGATTCTTTGTGGAGTGTTTTTTAAATATTAACTATCATTTGTTGAGTGAAATTTGGTTACATGTATCTTTATAAAATTTATTTATTTTTAATTGAAGAATAACTGATTAATAATATTGTGTTGGTTTCTGCCATGCACCACCACAGATCAGCCACAGTTTTATATATGTTCCCTCTCTCTTGAATTTCCCTCCCACCTCCCACTCCATCCTACCCCTCTAGGTTGTCACAGAGCACCATGTTTGAGCTCCCTGCATCACACAGCAAATTTCCATTGGCTATTTATTTTACACATGGCGATAAATACGCTTCCACGCTACTCTCTGTATTCGCCCCACCCTCTCCTTTCCTCAGTGTCCATGCATCTTTAGAGGAACATTTTTGTTTCTTCCAAGGTACTGAATTTATTTTCTTAAATGCATTTATAATATTTTATTTTCCCTCTCCTATCTGTAAAATCTACAGTGATATTAACTCTCATTACTAATATTGGCAAGTTCTGACCTTTTTCTTGATCAGCCTGGCTTGCAATTTACCGTATTATTGATCTTTAACAGCCAGCTTTTGGCTTTCATTGATTTTCTGTTACTATGTTTTCCATTTCATTTTTTCTCATATCGTTATGCACTGCTTTTCATTTGCTCTAAAGAAATTAGGTTGAGAATTCAGGTCATTACATTCTTCTTTCTGTGCATGAAACATACATGCTATAATTTCCCATCTAAGTACTACGGTGGCCTCCCCCCACCATTGGAAGAAGTTCAGTGACTTCATTTTAATGATAATCATTAGGACCCAAACTGAGAAGAAATCTGTACCCACAGCTCTGTTTACTCAGGCAACAGGGTAATGGCCCAATTCCTCTTGCTTTTCCAAATGTCACTCATAATTACCCTGCTGATCTTTCTTGCCTTAAATATGATTTTCTATTTTTCTGATCCTGGAGATTTTCAGTAGTTTCTTGAGAAACATACACACACAACTCATAACAGCCTCAGTCAGCATTCATAGCTTTGGGATGAGATTTGGAATTTGCAGAGATTCCATTCCCAAAAGACAGAAACAGGCTTTCTTATCCACCCTCTCACATAAGTCTATTGCGCGAGCAGGTATGCCTGTGTGGGAAGCCCTTGGAAGAGCAGAGATCTCTGTGGACTCATGGTCAGCTGACTTAGATGAGATGAAAGTCATGTTCTGGTTGTCCTTCCCAAATTTATCACTGAATTATTCCAACCCATTAAATGAGTAAAAGAGAAAAATTTGGACAGGAGTTTCACATTCCTGAGCTTCGCCATTGCAAAAGGAAGCAACAGGGATTGAGAAAAAAATATTTGTTCAGGATTCCCTGGTTGTTTTCTCTATGTACCTGTTGGGATTAAACCATAAGGGTTGTGACTCTTTCTGGAAGCAGATGGGGTCCTTCTTTCCCTCACCTTCCTAAATCGACACTGTCAATACCAGTAACTCCCCTTTTTATATGTCAATGAAATTCTTACGTAGATTAGATTTTGCCTAAAATAAAAACCTCTGAGTGAAATATTAATGCTATTAACTTGAAGATCACTCCATTTCCAAACCTGTAACTTCATATTCTGCTGTATTTCTCAACTCATAAGATACTTTGCCCACAATAGAATAAGCCTAGAGGTTTGATAATAGTATCACATGATATCATATAGGCTCCCTAATAAAAGTGCACAATAACACTATAGGCCTATTACAGCAGCTTTGAGATGCACTCCCCCCAGCCTCAGAACCAAATCAAAGCCTGAGAAGCAAACTGTTCTGCAAGTACAATGCCAAAGAAAGTAAATTCTGAGATAAAAGTTTTCCTTGAGTTCCAGTGATATGGATGAAGCTAGAGCCTGTTTTACAGGGTGAAGTAAGTCAGAAGAGAAAAACAAGTATAGTATATTAACACCTATGTATGGAATAGAGAACAATGGTACTGATGAACCTATTTGCTGGGAAGGAATGGAGACACAGATGCAGAGAACAGACTTGTGGACCCAGTGAAGGAGGGAGGGAGTGGGGCAAATGGAGACAGTAGCATCAACATATGCACACTAGCATGTGTAGGATGACTAGCTGGTGCGAAGCTGCTGTGTAGCACAGGTAGCCCAGTCTGGTGCTCTCTGATGGCCTAGAGGGATAAAATTGGGGAGAAGAGGGAGGGAAAGGATATATGTAAAATCATGACTGATTTTCATTGTTGTATGGCAGAAATCAACACAGCATTGTAAAAAAATTTTTTTTGAAAAACAACTTTTCCTTTGTAAGTTTCTAAGACTTTGGTCTCTTTTTGCTCCCATCTCCTTATTTTGCTTAGCTTCAGCAGGAGAAATTCTGAGTACCCAGTTAGAATTGGGATTCCTGTAGTCAGTACGTCATGGAATTAACTGTACTTTTCTGACAGCTATCTTCTCAATAACTCAATGTTCAGTTTCAAATAGACCTTTATAAAAACTCCAAATAATTGTTTAGGGTATATACAGTAGTCATGTATGGATGTGAGAGCTAGACCATAAGGAAGTCTGAGCACTGAAGAACTGATGCTTTCAAACTGGTGCTGAAGAAGACTCTTGAGAGTCCCTTGGACTGCAAGGAAATCCAACCAATCAATCCTAAAGGAAATCAGACCTGAATATGCATTGGAAGGACTGATACTGAAGCTGAAACTCAAATACATTGGCCATCTGATGCAAAGAACTGACTCACTGGAAAAGACTCTGATTATGGGAAAGATTGAGGGCAGGAGGAGAAGAGGACAGCAGTGGATGAGATGTTTGGATGGCACCTCTGACTCAATGGACATGACTTTGAGCCAACCACGGGAGAAATTAAAGGACAGGGAAGCCTGTTGTGCTGCAGTTCATGGGGTCACAAAGAGTCAGAAATAACTTAGTAAATGAACAACAATATACAGTATCAAAGTACTGAAAACACTCAACCAAGAACCTGGGGAAATAGGCAAATCTCGATCATTGCAGTTTGTATTCAGTACAGTTACATTCATGAACTTACCAGAATATCTCAGCAAAAATTGTTATAAAAACTCAAAGGTAAATCAGGGTAGATGAAATATATTTTGTTTACATTCACTAGCCAACTAACGACATAATGCCAGTTGTCTGGCACTAAAGTAAGTAAATATAAAGTCAAATGGGGGGAAATCCTAGAAAATTATTACCTTAGTATATTCAGTTCAGTTCACTCACTTAGTCATGTCTGACTCTGTGCAACCCAATAGACTGCAGCACACTAGGTTTCTGTGTCCGTTACAAACAGCGGTAACTTGTCAAACTCATGTTCATCCGGTCGGTGATGCCATCCAGTCATCTCATCCTCTGTCGTCCCCTTCTCCTCCTGCCCTCAATCTTTCCCAACATCAGCGTCTTTTACAATGAGTCAGTTCTTTGCATCAGGTGGCCAACATATTGAAGTTTCAGCTTCAGCATCAGGACTTCCAATGGATATTCAGGACTGATGTCTTTTAGGGTTTACTGGCTTCATCTCTTTGCAGTCCAAGGGACTCTCAAGAGTCTTCAAAACCACAGTTCCAAAAAGCATCAATTCTTCAGCGTTCACCTTTCTTTATGGTCCAATTCTCACATCTGTACATGACTACTGGAAAAATGATAGTTTGACTAGACAGACCTTTGTCATCAAGGTAATGTCTCTGCTTTTTAACATGCTGTCTAGGTTGGTCATAGCTTTTCTTTCAAGGAGCAAGCATCTTTTAATTTCATGGGTGCAGTGACCATCTGCAATGATTTTAGAGTCTAAGAAAACAAAGTCTGTCACTGTTTCCATTATTTCTCCATCTATTTGCCATGAAGTTATGGGACTGGATCTTAGTTCTTTGAATGTTGAATTTTAAGCCAGCTTTTTCACTCTCATCTTTCACTTTCATTCTTTAGTTCCTCTTCACTTTCTGCCATAAGGGTGGTATCATCTGCATATCTGAGGTTATTGATATTTCTCCTGGCAATCTTGATTCTAGCTTGTGCTTCATCCAGTCTGGCATTTTGCATGATGTACTCTGCATATAAGCTAAATAATCAGGGTGACAATATACAGCCTTGATGTACTCCTCTCCCGATTTGGAACCAGTCTGTTGCTTCTTGTCCGGTTCTAATTGTTGCTTCTTGACCTGCATACAGATTTCTCAGGAGCCAGGTCAGGTGCTCTGGTATTCTAATCCCTTTAAGAATGTTCCACAGTTTGTTGTGATCCACACAGTCAAAGACTTTGACATAGTCAGTAAAGCAAAAGAAGATGTTTTCTTCTGGAACTCTCTTCTTTTTTGATGACCCAACGGATGTTGGCAAATTGATCTCTGGTTCCTCTGCTTTTCCTAAATCCAGCCTGAACATCTGGAAATTCACAGTTCAAGTACTGTTGAAGCCTGGCTTGGAGAATTTTGAGCACTACTTTGCTAGCGTGTGAAATAAGTGCAATTGTGTGGTAGTTTGAGCATTCTTTGACATTGCCTTTCTTTGGGATTGGAATAAAAACTGACCTTTTGCAGTCCTGTGGCTACTGCTGAGTTTTCCAAATTTGCTGGCATGTTGAGTGTAGCACTTTCACAGTATCAACTTTTAGGATTTGAAATAGCTCAACTGGAATTCCATCACCTCCACTAGCTTTCTTCGTAGTGATACTTCCTAATACCATTTGATTTCAGATTCCAAATGTCTTGACTCTAGGTGAGTGATCACACCACCGTGGTTATCTGGGTCATTAAGATATTTTTTGTATAGTTCTTCTGTGTATTCTTGCTGCCTCTTCTTAATATCTTCTGCTTCTCTTAGGTCCATACCATGTCTGTCCTTTATTGAGCCCATCTTTGCATGAAATGTTTCCTTGGTATCTCTAATTTTCTTGAAGAGGTCTCTAGTCCTTCCCATTGTATTGTTTTCCTCTATTTCCTTGCATTGATCGCTGAGGAAGGCTCTCTTATCTCTCCTTGCTATTCTTTGGAACTCTGCATTCAAGTGGGTATATCTTTCTTTAACTCCTGTGCCTTTAGCTTCTCTTCTTTTCTCAGCTATTTTTAAAGCCTCCTCAGACAACAATTTTTCATTTCTTTTTCTTCAGGATGGTCTTGATCCCTGCCTCCTGTATAGTGCCACAAACCTCCATCCATAGTTCTTCAGGCACTCTATCGGATCTAATCCCTTGAATCTATTTGTCGCTTCCACTCTATAATCATAAGGGATTTGATTTATACATATGTATATCTTGGTATATACAAACTTTTATTCTCCCTTTTACCTTTAAAAATATGAAAATTCTGTTTTTGTTTTTCCATTAAACACTAAATTCAGTATGAAATTTGCTATAATGTTTATACCTTACATATAAATATCCAATAGATACCTCATGTGTTTTACATGGAGGAGACAATAGTAATTCTTGAGCCATGTGGAAAAACCACAAGAATTCACTACTCCAGTAGTGTTCTGCTGCTGCTGCTGCTAAGTCGCTTCAGTTGTGTCTGACTCTGTGCGACCCCATAGACGGCAGCCCACCAGGCTCTGCTGTCCCTGAGATTCTCCAGGCAAGAACACTGGAGTGGGTTGCCATTTCTGACAGCTACTCAAAATAACCTTAAAATATAATTAGTTAGCCTAATAATACCACATATATTTATTACCACATGGTGGTTAAACCAGTGAAGGATCTGGCTCCAATACAGGAGACCCAGGTTCAATTCCTGAGCTGGGAAGATTCCCTGGAGAAGGGAAAGTCTATCCACTCCAGTATTCTTGCCTCAAAAATTCCAGCCAGAGGAGCACAGCAGGCTCTAGTTCATGGGGTTGCACCGTCAGACGTGATGTGATGACTAAATCACCACATTCATCGGCCCCCAAAGTGTCTGTTTAGTACTTTGCATCTCACATACCTGTGCTCCATAATGTGTATATATGGTCCTTAATATGACTTATCTATTTAAAAAAATCTGGAAAACCTAGATGAGAAATTAATATTAGTAGCAAACAATGTTTAACACTGTAAAGTCTAAATTCATGGATACAGAAAGTCTTTCTTTTTCCTATATTTGAAATTTGTCTTTATTGTGCCTCCCCACTGTGGATTTGATGACCTCAATATTCTTGAAAGTCAAAAATTAAGTGATATTAAATCTGACCTAGTATGTCACAAAGGGTCACAAAAATTTAGTTTCCCATCCTGACCATGCAAGAAGTTTTTCACCCTACTTATATTTGAGTTCCCAATTTTTACTCTAGCTACTTATTTATTTATTATAGATTAAAAGCTGATTCATTAGATACCGGGGCCATTGATGTTAGTCTCAGAAAACTGCAGCTCACCTGCCTTAATCCAAGGATCAGAGCATGCTACTGATGTAAAATTACTACTTATAGGAGAGTAACGATGACTCCAAGCTTTCTCCTCATCAACCTGCCTCCAAAAGAGGAAGAAGATTTGACTCTGGCCTGCTGCTGACTACTCCACAGTAGAGACAGCCTGCCTCTGAGACAAGGCAGTTTTATGAAGACAGGAGAGGATATGCCAAGCAACTTTTTTTTTCTCCAAGTTTCCATACTAGAGAAGTCTACTTCTGGTGAAGTGCAGGGGCCATGGAATGCTAGACACACTGCACTTATGAACTTCCACAGCATGGAAAGACCAACATGCAGAGAGAAGATGTGTCTCATCCAACAGTGCAACCATCCTTCAACCAAAAGTTTGGAAGCCAAGCACTAGATCAAATATGGTAAGGCAGAAACAAGCATTTCATTTCCTGGAATGCCAAAGACTGTAGAAATTGGCACAGTGTGTAGCAGTGGGAGTGGAGGGCATTGACTGCACCTTCTGCTATTGTTCAGTCACTGAGTCACATCTGACTCTTTGTGACCCATGGACTGCAGCACGCCAGGCTTCCCTGTCCTTCACTGTCTCCCAGAGCTTGCTCAAACTCATGTCCATGAGTCGGTGATGCCATCCAACCATCTCACCCTCTGTCGTCCCCTTCTCCTCCTGTCCTCAATCTTTCTCAGCATCAGGACTTTTCCAATGAATTGGCACACTTTCTCTAGTGCAAGGTATTGTATATCTTGGACTGTAACTCAGTAATCAACTCTTGTTGTTCAGGATTCTCCCCACTGCACCACTTTGACTCATAAAAATCCAGCATTAGTTAACTACATTACACGGTAATGAAATTACAAAATGCCTAATTTCGTGGTGTGTTTCATGAGAGTGAAGAGCATACTAAAAATGATTAAATTCATTGAAAACTTGAATTTATCTGATTCATACAATAAAACCTATCCTAGATAGTTGGAAAGTGAAATAGCTTATACATTATCCAATTAATATAAGATGGGAATAAATAATCTAGAAGGAATAGCAAATATATCTTTAATAACCCTGAAGAACTGAGAGGAAACTAGAGAAATTGACAGCCTATATCATGTTTTAATATCCTATTTTAGTTAATAAATATTTTATTGGAACAGAAAGATATAGAAAGTAAATACACTAAATTACATATTGGAAGGAGATACAAGTTCTTAAATGTATATTTATATGTATTTGTATATAATGATGGGTTATATTTTCTTATATAGAAAATATGATATTTTATGAATATGAGAATACATATTTCAGGAAACTTTATAATTTTATAAAGATTTAAATATGAAGTTGAAGAAAATAGGGGGAAGCATAACAGTATAAGTTAAAAGAAATCTGTCAGCAATATTTTAGTAATTAAATGACCAAAGATTTGAGACAACTGGTTTAATATTGTGAATCTGACAAATACACCTTTTCCCTATGAGTCTTTATTGAACTACAGAATGAACTATTGTGTTTAAGAATTTTCCAGCGTGAGAGTCAACAAGTTTCTGTGCACTGCTAGCTTTCTTCATCAAATTTCAATATTTCCTAGGAAAACAACTTATGCTTTTAAGCTACCTTAGGAAATGAACCCATGGCTTTAAATTGGGTATAGGGCAACCCAGAATAAATACTAAATTTTCCAGATTCCATTAAAGCTAGCTTTGGCAATATGACTCAGACCCAAAGGAATGAAAGCATGCATGTTCTATGCCACTTTGAAGAAGCGTCTTTAAAGGGAAAAACTTAAAGGGGATCCTGGAAAGAAAATATTGAGGATGTAGCTTTTTGGATCTGCTCATATACAGCAATAAAAACAGGAAAGGGAGATTGAATAATAAAAACAAAAATCCATATCCAACATTTACAAGTTTTGCGGAGCAACACTTTCCCTCAAGTCCCCAAATACGAGGTCATGATAATGAACCACTGTGCTTTGTTGCTCAATTGTGTCTGACTCTAGGCAACCCCATGGACTGTAGCTTGCCAGGTTCCTCTGTCCATGGGAGTTCTCCATGTAAGAATACTGGAGTGCATTGCCATGCCCTCCTCCACGGGATCTTGCCAACCCAGAGATCAAACCCAGGTCTCCTGCATTGCAGGCAGATTCTTTACCATCTGATCCACCAGGGAAACCTGATGAGCCACTAGTAGACACAATATTTTCATGATATCAGTTGCAAGAGTCCGTGGCATAAAAATTGTGCAGGAAGATCCAGAGACACACAAAAATGAATCTGTCAGGCCTGAGAACTCTAAAAACAAACAGGCAGGTAGGAGTCCTCTAGGACTGGAGCTTGCAGGAGTTTACTGGCGTGCTAGTTCCCACTTAGACTCCATAAGTCATCAAAATTATTAATAATATTTAAGTGTTCCCACCATTTTATGTCTCTGCTGGCTCCAGAGCTGGGTGAGAAGATACCTATGCAACTGTCTCTTCAGGTTTCAGAGGTGCAGTTTACCCTGTGACCTTGGTTCTTTTATGAGTTTAAGAAAAGTCATTGATTTTTAGTTTGTCTAGCTTTTGTTGCAATGAAACAGGAGTGTTGGGTGTAATGGTATCTAAGGACCTTAGAGGCTGAAGCTGATTGTAGAAGTCACTGGCATGTTGTTGAACTTTACAAAAACACAGGGAAAGGAATTCTGCAGACTTTCAAAAAGAAAAAAAAAAAAAGCAACTATCCTATAACATGCCTCAGTCAATAAACTTAGTTTAAAAACAAAGAAAAAAGCAAAAAACAAACATTTAGTCCCCAAAGTTCTGACAAGAAATAAGGAAATATCATAATAACATTTATATATAAGATTAAGTCATTCCAGAAAGATATACCTAAAAACAATAACGCAATATTTCCAAGTGAGATTTGGAGACGGGGACGACAGAGAATGAGATGGCTGGGTGGCATCACCGACTCGATGGACATGAGTTTGAGTGAACTCCGGGAGTTGGTGATAGACAGGGAGGCCTGGCGTGCTGTGATTCATGGGGTCACAAAGAGTCGGACACGACTGACTGACTGAACTGAAGAATATTTTTAAAAATGAAGGAAACACCAAAAGTGTGGAAGTGGAACTATATGTAACTTTGCTCTGTATTTTCCAAGTCTTCTGTAAATGTGTTATCCTGCTTTCATAATTAAAAAGAAAGAAAAATGAAGGAACATCAAAAATGCTTTATTGAATTTCAGGAATCTATCAGAAATGCAGGAAAAATGTCATTTTCAGAACTGAAGGTTAAACTCAAAGCAACCTTGTGAGCAAAGCAAAATGCTATGGAAAATTATCAAAGATTACCTGAAGATGAAAACTGGTAAATATCAAATAGCACATTCAAGAGTGATAAAAAATGATAGACAAAGAAGTTTCAATATGTGCAATTGGATTATCTTTTAAAAAACTAAGCCAATGAAGAGAAGGAACACTACAAACAATTGAAGGAGAGCCTCCTGATAGAGTGACACATGGTTAGTTACCTACATACATACACAGCTTCCATGCTGTAGATACACATACTTTGAAAGGGCTAAATCTTCATAAACTAATCAATACTGAAATAAATTCTAACAAAATAATTTAATAGTGAAGAATGTAAGAATAAATCCTATAACCTTTCATCACACAGAAAAACTGAGTCAATTATAATGGATATAAAATCAGTTTGCCTCCAATCCCTTTGTCAACAAAGCTTTTTGTTAGAAGAATACAGAATATGTTTAAGACAATCAACAAAAAAATTTTTTTAAATGAATGATTTACAATAGTCAAACTGACTTTGGATTCTAAAGTATAGAAATAAAACTTCATCACTATGCAGGAACTCAGGTAACGCTGTGTCCACAAACTGAACTTGCCTTTATTACCTATATGTTTTAATGCTGGACATCAGACATTCAAAATAACTGGATGTGCATTAACATAATGCTGATGATGAACCTGAGAGATACATCTTTACACACAGAATTGAAGTTGCAAGAGAAATATGTATGGAAGATTGCATAGTTTGCAATAGTTATTTGCTTTGACCATGTAGGTAAGTGCAGCTGTGAAAAATGAAATGAGAATAGCAAGAACGTATGTCAGTCAAATTGCTGATGGTTATGAAAGTGTCATTATGTGAAAAAGTTTTACCTGTAATATGAAATAGAACTTAACAGTTATCAATGGTAATTAATTCTCTCCCTCACAATGTTCTTAAAAATACATACATACATACACACACACACACACACACACACACACACACACACACTGTTTGGAATTTTTAAATATATAGATTCAAGATTGAATAAATTAATGAAATCTAAAAGGACATAAAATTTTGTATTCAGATTCCACTATAAAGACCTAGAAACGATAACCAGTCCAGTAAACATTAGTCCACAGATTCCTGGTACCGATCTTTAATTTTTACTTCCCACTAAAGAAAATCAGGGTTTCTTGGGAAAGTGACTGATTATCAGAATAGAGCAAGGAATATACAAGACAAAATGTGTCATTTTAGGACACCAGGGAGATAGAAAACATATCATGGAACATCAGAGAGATAGAATAACTATCATGGAACATTGGTTGAAGACCTGAAGGATTTGGGAATCAATTACAAAAGTTTCCATTGGCCAAAGAGTGATAAACATAAAATTTGAAAGCTAATACCTGGGTCAAAACAATTCAAATATGTTTTAATTCATTACTCATTAACCCTACAAAATAATACTGGACTGGTCATCTCTATATTACACTAGGCAACCTTGCTTTTTTAAACTAGTAAATAAAGTTATTTAGCATCCATCTTGCCTTTTCTATTTAGAATTTACTTTGAATAGAAGGTGAGACAGAATTCCCCTTTATAGACATATTGCAAAAGATAAATGGATGTAGAATGATGGAATTGTAATATCACCATTTTGCAACTCCTAATACATTAATTAGTTGTGTGCATAAAGCATTGATGGGCATTGTGTGTTTCCTAAGATAAACCTCAGCAGTGACCAGTTATGGAAAACCATCATTAGTGAATCAGACACAGCCTCTGGATTCACCTCACAATTCACATGAGCTTAGAGGATGGAGGAACATGTTAACCGTACAAGAGAAATGCAATCAACAAAGTCTTGACTGTAAGAAACTAGACAAGACATCATCAGGGTTCCTCACCAAATAAATTGCAAGCCAAAAAGTAAAAATGAGAAAGATAGAGGTAATTACACTGATTTAAAGAAACTAATATAACATACTGGTAAACTCTGGAGTAGGAAATGGTAACCCACTCCAGTATTCTTGCCTGGAAAATTTCAGGGACAGAGGAGCCTGGTGGGTTACAGTCCATGGGGTTGCAGAGAGTCAGACACAACTGCACACACACACACACACACACAGGTTAACTAAATTATAATGAGTTTAGCTGTATTCACATAAGCAATAAACCTGTGAGTAAAAATAAGTTTTATACAGGTGGCGCTAGTGGTAAAGAACCTGCCTGCCAATGTAGAAGACATAAGAGATAGGGGTTCCATCCTTGAGTTGGGAAGACACCCTGGTGAAAGAAATGGCAGCCCACTCCAGTATTCTTGCAGGAAAATCCCATGGACAGAGGAGGCTGGCAGGCAAGAGTCCTGAAGGTCACAAAGAGTTGGACACAACTGAAGCAACTCAGCATGCAAACATGCACACATAACCACTCTTAGAGAAGGAGGAGAGGGTTGGGATTTTGAGGTGACAAGTAGAGGTCTGTGATGTATGGCAAGATTCAGTTCAGTTCAGTTCAGTTCAGTCGCTCTGACTCTTTGCGACCCCATGAATCACAGCAGGCCAGGCCTCCCTGTCCATCACCAACTCCTGGAGTTCACTCAGACTCATGTCCATCGAGTCGGTGATACCATCCAACCATCTCATTCTCTGTCATCCCCGTCTCCTCCCACCCCCAATCCCTCCCAGGATCAGACTCTTTTCCAGTGAGTCAACTTGTCACATGAGGTGGCCAAAGTATTGCAGTTTCAGCTTTAGCATCAGTCCTTCCAATGAACACCCAGGATCGATCTCCTTTAGAATGGCCTGATTGGATCTCCTTGCAGTCCAAGGGACTCTCAAGAGTCTTCTCCAGCACCGCAAGATTATTATCTCTTAATTGGGTGATAGTTATAAAGACTTATGGAAATTTATTAGTAGCTTATTTGATTTACACAACTTTCTGTGTTTTAATATTATTAATTACAAAGTAATTTAAAAAGAAAAGAGATTTTCCACATCAATTTTCCTTCTTGTTGGCTGCCTGGAAGTTGGCTATTACTTGAGAAGTCAAAGACAACCACAGAGTGTTACCAAGACCAGAACTACAGCAAGATCACTTCGTCCCTTGTCTGCCTATGCTCTCATGCCTTTTGGAAACAAAGAATTAAACAGATCTCTTGCTTGAGCCATCCTTACTCTACATTGTCTAATTACTGAAGGCAAACCTAATTTCAACTAGTACAAATTCCTTAACAAAGTTAAATAATTGAAGGGGAGTTCTTTCAGTTTGTTAAACATTTCAAGTGGAAGACCTTTACTCTCTTCTTCTAAGGCACAAATATGCGCTATAAAGCAACAAATGTGACACTGTAACAGAAAAGATCTATTACCAATGTTTAGTAGAAAGAGCATCAGATATATGTAACTAAAGAAAGGATACATTTTGATTGGTAATATAAAATAGGAAGACTGGCACAGTGTATCAAAAGGAAAATCCATTATTCAGAGTGCATGTCTTTTAACACTTAGCATAAAGAACCTTAGCATAAAGACATTTTGCCCTGGAGACAAGAAAAGACATGTGGCAATGAAATGTTCTGGACATATACCAACATTTAGGACAGTTATATGATCAGAGATTACGAGAATAAACAAATAAAACCATTTAGTAGAGCTAGGAAGATCTCAAAATATGTTCTGGTGGTGAAGTCATAATTGGTCCCATTGTGAAGAGAAAGTCAATATGGTTATTCCAGAAAGCTCTTCAATGGGCTTTTTGTTTGTTTGTTTGTTAAGTGTTCACAAGGATTTAAAGGATCTCGCACCTGGACAAACAATGAGGGAATGACCGGCCCTGTAAGGAGGAGGCCAGACAGCTAAAATAAGTGCTTACTTAACTGAGGCTTACAAAATACTCTTTCACATAAATATTTTATAGTTTTTTGTTATTGTTCTCAACTATAAGTCAAGCATACAGTATATAAGTATACAGTAAGAAAGGAATAAATTATCTAACAATAGTATTCATTACATAATAAATGGTAGTATAATGAAACACTGAATTTCTGTCTCTTCTCTGTAAAAGATACTGATTTTTAAAGCAGGAACTATGCATCAATGTTATTCTAAAGAGTCTGAATCCAAAAAGCAATGAGATAATGAGGCACATTGAATATAGGTCTCTTCTGGAGCCAAGGAAAGGTCCGTTTATGGCAACTAAAGTACTTATTTATGTGAATAATAATCACTGTGGTTAAACAGGGGTAAAGGGTGCATGATAGAAGAAATTTGAGAGCACAGACACGGGCAGTGTTCCACCAAGCTCTCATCCTCAAGGACATAGACACACAGATGTGATGCCCCTTTGCAATCATACCACATACAGTCTTAGAGAAATTTCTTTTCATGTGCATTTCTCTATCTCATTTATTCTTCAAAAGCATTCCTTTAAAGTCTGCATTTCCCTATTGGAATGCCTATAATTTATTCAGCAATGTAGGAATCAATGTAGGAAGGACCAGATAAGTCCTTCAAGACTAACCACTTAGTTGCCCATCTCAGCCCACGTTTAAGGAACCAGGACCCCATGGGGGAACCAGGGTACAAAAGGCTTCCTGTGTTCCTCATTTCTTGGCAGGAAATAGGCTTCATTCAGTCACCATGGACTTCCTAGGTGGCGCCAGTGGTAAAGAATCTGCCTGCCATTGCAAGAGACGTTGGTTTGGGTTCAATCCCTGGGTCAAGAATATCCCCTGGAGAAGGAAATGACAACCCACTCCAGTATTCTTGCCTGGGAAATCCCTAGGACAGAGGAGCCTGGTCAGCTATAGTCTATGGTGTCAGAAAGACTCAGACATGAATGACTGAGCACTTACAGGCACACAGCCTCCATGACCTTCCCTGAGTTCCACAGAGCAGGTTCAAACAGTTGCTAATCAGGGAAAGGAGGGGATACAGAGATGAGGAAAAGAAGAGTTCCACCTTGGGTCAAGGGCTGGGATCCCCTTAAGGCACACACAGAACAATGTTTTTGAGCTCTTCTGCAGTTACTGGAACCCCCACCTCAGAAGATACCTTATCTGGAGGTGGTGTCTTCACTGAGGTAACCAAGTTAAAATGAGGTCATTATGGGAGGTCCTAATGCAACATGACTGTTGACCTTATTAAAAGAAAAAATTTGGGTACAAGAGACAGACACATAGAAGGCAGATGATGGGAAGGGAGCCAGGGCAAAGATGGACATTGACAAGCCAGGGAGAGGGACTTGGAGGTATTTCCCCTCACAGGCTCAGAAGGAGCCAATCCTGCTGATATGTTAATTCCAGACATCCATCCTCCAGACTGTGAGACTAAAAGCTTCTGTCATTTAGGCTCCTGACTTTGTGGTACTTTGTTACCAGAGTCCTAGCAAAACACAGCAAGTAGAAATGTCTGTTTATTCTCCATGTGCCAAGACTGGCTTCCCAGGCTCAGTGGTAAATAATCTGTATGCCAATGTAGGAGATGCAGGTTCAATCCCTGAGGCACGAAGATGCCCTGGATAGGGAAATGACAACCCAGTTCAGTATTTCCTGCCTGAAAATCTCATGGACAGAGGAGCCTAGTCAGACTACAATCCAAAGACTCTGAGAGCACACACACACATACACATCCTCCATGTAGTAAAAACCACTGGATAATACTGAGCAGGAGACGAACACAGCCCAGTTTACATGTTAGAAATAATGACCATTTTTGTCTGCCATTTGGAGGATTAAAACAAAACCAGAAATTGGGAACCAAAAGACAGTCATTGTGTAAGGCGAGTGCAGAGAAAAAGAGAGTGAGTCAGGCAACAGGGGAATTTACTACAGGGAAGTGAGAGGGTGACTGGCCCTTGAGGAGAACCGGTGTCCTCCCTTTCTGATGGGATCTTTCTTATACCCCGCCAATGAAAAATTCTCTGAAGGGATGGTTAATTTTCAGCATGTAGTTGAGTCCTGTGGACACATAGTCAGAGGTCTAGAATCTGGTGGTCTTGCAGCCTTGAGAAGGTAGGCACCAGTGAGAAAACAGTATCATTTGGGCAATTTGGTCAGTCTCAAAGGTCACTGTGATTTTATTCTTTGTTTGAGAGGTCAACATAATGAGCTATCTTAACAATGAGACCACATGTGGGCCCTATCATTCCAACCTTTTTGATTTATGATAAGGGCTGAATCATGTTTAGAATCAAACCCCACACCCACCAGAGCCGCTCAGAGGCTCAAACGAAACTTGTGGACACAAGGACCCAGAGACCTCACAGAGGCTGAGACAGAGCTGTGTGTGAGCATCTCCTAAGGAGGTGCAGGTCTGCAGTAGACTGCTGCAGGGGCTCTGGGTGCAGCAGACCTGGCCATAGCACAAGCCCTCTTGGAGGAGGTCACCAGTGACCACACTGTAGAGCCACCAGAACTTACACAGGACTGGGGAAACAGACTCTTGGAGGCACAGACAGAACCTTGTGGACACAAGGACCCAGGAGAAAGGAGCAGTGACCCCACAAGAGACTGACCCAGACTTGCCTGGAAGTGGCCAGGAGTCTCTGGTAGAGACATGGGGCAGCGGTGGCCTGCTGCAGGGTTGGGGACACTGTGCGAAGCAGTGCTGCATGGGACCCTTTGAAGGACGACAACATTATCTTCATTACCTTCACCGGAGATTCAGTTCAGTTCAGTTCAGTCACTCAGTCATGTCCGACTCTTTGCGACCCCATGAATCACAGCATGCCAGGCCTCCCTGTCCATCACCAACTCCCAGAGTTCACTCAAACTCATGTCCATCGAGTCGGTGATGTCATCCAGCCATCTCATTCTCTGTCTTCCCCATCTTCTCCCACCCCCAATCCCTCCCAGCATCAGAGTCTCTTCCAGTGAGTCAACTCAACCCATGAGGTGGCCAAAGTATTGGAGTTTCAGCTTTAGCATCAGTCCTTCCAATGAACACCCAGGATTGATCTCCTTTGGAATGGACTGGTTGGATCTCCTTGTAGTCCAAGGGACTCTCAAGAGTCTTCTCTGGCACCACAGTTCAAAAGCATCCATTCTTCAGCGATCAGCTTTCTTCACAGTCCAACTCGCACATCCATACATAACCAGTGGAAAAACCATAGCCTTGATTAGACAAACCTTTGTTGGCAAAGTAATGTCTCTGCTTTTTATTATACTATCTGGTCATAACTTTCCTTCCAAGGAGTAAGCCTCTTTTAATTTCATGGCTGCAATCAGCATCTGCAGTGATTTTGAGGGTAAAAAAATAAAGTCTGACACAGTTTCCACTGTTTCCCCATCTCTTTCACATGAAGTGATGGGACCAGATGCCATGATCTTTGTTTTCTGAATGTTGAGCTTCAAGCCAACCTTTTCACTCTCCTCTTTCACTTTCATCAAGAGGCTTTTGAGTTCATCTTCACTTTCTGCCATAAGGGTGGTGTCATCTGCATATCTGAGGTTATTTATATTTCTCCCAGCAATCTTGATTCCAGCTTGTGTTTTTCCAGCCCAGCGTTCCTCATGATGTACTCTGAATATAAGTTAAATAAGCAGGGTGACAATATACAACCTTGACGTACTCCTTTTCCTATTTGGAACCAGTCTGTTGTTCCATGTCCAGTTCTAAATGTAGCTTCCTGACCTGCATACAGGTTTCTCAAGAGGCAGGTCAGGTGGTCTGGTATTCCCATCTCTTTCAGAATGTTCCACAGTTTATTGTGATCCACACAGTCAAAGCCTTTGGCATAGTCAATAAAGCAGAAATAGATGTTTTTCTGGAACTCTCTTGATTTCTCCATGATCCAGCGGATGTTGGCAATTTGATCTCTGGTGCCTCTGCTTTTTATAAAACCTGCTTGAACATCTGGAAGTTCACGGTTCAGATATTGCTGAAGCCTGGCTTGGAGAATTTTGAGCATGTCTTTACTAGCATGTGAGATGAGTGCAATTGTGCGTTAGTTTGAGCATTCTTTGGCATTGCCTTTCTTTGGGATTGGAATGAAGACTGACCTTTTCCAGTCCTGTGGCCACTGCTGAGTTTTCCAAATTTGCTGGCATATTGAGTGCATCACTTTCACAGCATCATCTTTCAGGATTTGAAAGAGCTCAACTGGAATTCCATCACCTCCACTAGCTTTGTTCGTAGTGATGCTTTCTAAGGCTCACTTGACTTCATATTCCAAGATGTCTGGCTCTAGGTCAGTGATCATGCCATCGTGATTATCTTGGTTGTGAAGATCTTTTTTGTACAGTTCTTCTGTGTATTCTTGCCACCTCTTCTTAGTTTCTTCTACTTCTTTTAGGTCCATACCATTTTTGTAGCCCTCAGTTCAGTTCAGTTCAGTCCGTCAGTCGTGTCTGATTCTTTGCGACCCCATGAATCACAGCACACCAGGCCTCCCTGTCCATCACCAACTCCCAGAATTCACTCAAACTTATGTCCATCGAGTCAGTGATGCCATCCAGCCATCTCATTCTCTGTCATCCCCATGTCCTCCCACCCCCAATCCCTCCCAGCATCAGAATGTTTTCCATTGAGTCAACTCGTCGCATGAGGTAGCCAAAGGACTGGAGTTTCAGTTTTAGCATCAGTCCTTCAAATGAACACCCAGGTTTGATCTCCTTTAGAATGGATTTGTTGGATCTCCTTGCAGTCCAAGGGACTCTCAAGAGTCTTCTCCAGCACCACAGTTCAAAAGCATCAATTCTTCGTCGATCAGCTTTCTTCACAGTCCAACTCTCACATCCATACATGACTACGGGAAAAACCATAGCCTTGACTAGACAGACCTTGGTTGGTAAAGTAATGTCTCTGCCTTTTAATATGCTATCTAGGTTGGTCATAACTTTCCTTCCAAGGAGTAAGCATCTTTTAATTTCATGGCTGCAATCAGCATCTGCAGTGATTTTGAAGCCCCAAAAAATAAAGTCTGCCCCTGTTTCCACTGTTTCCCCATCTATTTCCCATGAAGTGATGGGACCAGATGCCATGATCTTCGTTTTCTGAATGTTGAGCTTTAAGCCAACCTTTTCACACTCCTCTTTCACTTTCATCAAGAGGCCTTTGAGTTCCTCTTCACTTTCTGCCATAAGGGTGGTGTCATCTGCATATCTGAGGTTATTGATATTTCTCCCGGCAATCTTGATTCCAGCCTGTGCTTCATCCAGCCCAGTGTTCCTCATGAGGTACTCTGCATAGAAGTTAAATAAGCAGGGTGACAATATACAACCTAATGGCTGTATACAACCTGTAGCCCTAATGCGAGCCAAAACCACGGGAAAGAGTTTGGTCTACAGCCTTTGTAGTTCTAGAGAGAGTTTGGTTAGGTGCATTTTGAGAATAGAATTTATCTTTTCTACTTTTCCCAAGGATTGGTTCTGCAAGGAATATGGATCTTCTGAGTAGCAGATAATGCAAGAGTGAGTGATTTGTTTTAGGAATTCAAGAAGTTTAGGATAGGTGATAAGAGGTCTTAAGAGATGATAAAGAGGTTTAGTACCTAAGTGTAGGGCCTGATGAATGTCTAAGTATCATTGCGACCTGAGATTGGGGAAGGAATAGTGACCTGTTTTTGTTATCAATCTCCTTGTGGTTGTATTCCCTCTTGTAATAATCTTGTTTTTCCTTCAGAGACGTAAAGTGGCTTTATGTTGGGGATTACCATAAACTGTTGAGGTGGTGATCAGAGTGAGGCTTGTTTTGCTTCTCTGTCTGCAGTGTTGTTGCCTCGTGAAATGGAGTCTGAGGCCACCTGGTGACCTCAGCAATGTATGATGCCTACTTCAGTTGGCATGTTAGTCCTTTTAAAAGTTGGACTATAAAGGGGGCATTAGTTATAGGAGAGCCTTTAGTAGATAGGAGCCCTCGTTCCTTCCAGATGGTGGCATGTCAGTGTATGATGTGGAAAGTATATTTAGAATCAGAGTATATGTTTTCTTTCTTGTTAGGTGCAGGGATAAGGGCTCTAGTTAGTGCAATAAGTTCTGCCTTTTGGGAAGAGGTTCCCGAGGGGAGTCTGGAGAAGGAAATGACAAGCTACTCCAGCATTCTTGTCTGGAGAATCTCGTGGATAGAGGAGCCTGGTGGGCTACAGTCGATGGGGTCGCAAAGAGTCAGACACTAAACAACTAACACTTTCACTTTCCCAAGGGGAGAGGTTGGGATTCAATAATTCTGGTGTCAGAGACAATGGCATATCCAGCTACTTTTTTTCCTTCTGATGGTGTAGAGGAGCTGCCATCAATATACCAAGTAAAGTCAGGGTTGAGGGAATGTGGGAGAAATGGGGCATCAGGTCTTCTAATGTCTCTTTGCAAGTATGGATAGGGAACTCAGAAGAATTAGGGATAAGGGTGGCGGGGCTGAGAGTAGGACAGCATTCAAAGGAGAACTCAAGAGATTTGAGAAGGGTGACATGAATTAGCTGGATGTGTGAAAGAGAGAGAAGGCCCATGGATTTGTGAGAAGTCCTTAAAGTCATGTGGTGAACAAATGACAGTGGTTGCTTCAAAAGTCAGTTTTTACTTTCCTGAGTGAGGAGCACGGCTGCTGCCAGAGCATGACAGCAGGCTGGCCATCCTTGAAGTGTGGGATATCATTGCTTTGGTAGATAAGTGACAGGGGAGAAGGAGGAGCCCTGGTTTTGTCCCAAAGCTTCTAGGACAATTTTGTGTCTCTCAGTAGTGTAGAGTATAAAGGCACGAGAAAGGTCAGGAAGTGTCGGAGCTGGGGCTGAGATAATGGCTTGCTTAAGGGTGTTAAAGTCTGAACGGATATTTGATTTTATCTCTAGGGGTTCTGAAGGACCTTCTTGGGTGGCTTGATATAGGGGTTGTGCAAAGAGGGCAAAATTAGGAATTCAGAGGTATAGATATCCAGCTACCCCCAAGAAAGACATAATCTCTGTTTTTGATGTAGGGAGTGGTAGGGTGGCCCCACATTGCAAAGAAATAGAGGAAAACAACAATAGATCTAGAGATCTATTCAAGAAAATTAGAGATACCAAGGGAACATTTCATGCAAATATGGGCACAGTAAAAGACAGAAATGGTGTGGAACTAACAGAAGCAGAAGATATTAAGAAGAGGTGGCAAGAATACACAGAAGAACTGTACAAAAAAGATCTTCATGACCAGAATAATCACGATGGTGTGATCACTGACCTAGAGCCAGATATTTTGGAATCTGAAGTCAAGTGGGCCTTAAAAGCATCACTACGAACAAAGCTAGTGGAGGTGATGGAATTCCAGTTGAGCTCTTTCAAATCCTGAAAGATGATGCTGTGAAAGTGCTGCACTCAATATGCCAGCAAATTTGGAAAACTCAGCAGTGGCCACAGGACTGGAAAAGGTCAGTCTTCATTTCAATCCCAAAGAAAGGGAATGCCAAAGAATGCTCAAACTACCACACAATTGCACTCATCTCACATGCTAGTAAAATCATGCTCAAAATCTTCCAAGCCAGGCTTTAACAATACGTGAACCATGAACTTCTAGATGTTCAAGCAGGATTTAGAAAAGGCAGAGGCACCAGAGATCAAATCGCCAACATCTGCTGGATCATGGAGAAAGCAAGAGAGTTCTAGAAAAACATCTATTTCTGTTTCCTTGACTATGCCAAAGGCTTTGCCTGTATGGATGACAATAAACTGTGGAAAATTCTGAAAGAGGTGGGAATACCAGACCACCTGACCTGCCTCTTGAGAAACCTGTATGCAGGTCAGGAAGCAACAGTTAGGACTGGACATGGAACAACACACCTGTTCCAAACAGGAAAAGGAGTACGTCAAGGTTGTATATTGTCAACCTGCTTATTTAACTTATATTCTGGGTACATCATGAGGAACTCTGGGCTGGAAGAAGCACAAGCTGGAATCAAGATTTCCAGGAGAAATATCAATAACCTCAGGTATGCAGATGACACAACCCTTATGGCAGAAAGTGAAGACGAACTCAAAAGCCTCTTGATGAAAGTGAAAGAGGAGAGTGAAAATGTTGGCTTGAAGCTCAACATTCAGAAAACAAAGATCATGGCATCTGGTCCCATCACTTCATAGGAAATAGATGGGGAAACAGTGGAAACTGTGTCAGACTTTATTTTTTTGCCATCAAAATCACTGCGGATGTTGATTGCAGCCATGAAATTAAAAGAGGCTTACTCCTTGGAAGGAAAGTTATGACCAACATAGATAGCATATTAAGAAGCAGAGACATTACTTTGCCAACAAAAGTCCGTCTAGTCAAGGCTATGGTTTTTCCCGTGGTCATGTATGGATGTGAGAGTTGGACTGTGAAGAAAGCTGATCGCCGAAGAATTGATGCTTTTGAACTGTGGTGCTGGAGAAGACTCTTGAGAGTCCCTTGGACTGCAAGGAGATCCAACCAGTCCATTCCAAAGGAAATCGATCCTGGGTGTTCATTGGATGGACTGATGCTAAAGCTGAAACTCCAATACTTTGGCCACCTCATGTGAAGAGTTGACTCACTGGAAAAAACTCTGATGCTGGGAAGGATTTGGGGCTGGAGGAAAAGGGGACAACAGAGAATGAGATTCCTGGATGGCATCCCCGACTCGATGGCGATGAGTTTGAGTGAACTCAGGGTGTTGGTGATGGACAGTGAGGCCTGTCGTGCTCTGATTATAGGGTCGCAAAGAGTCATTCACGACTGAGGGACTGAACTGAACTGTGGTAGGGTGGATATAAAGGACTTCTATATAGTAATTTAGATATAGATATAGTAATATATCTTTTTGTTGGTGTTAAAAGGACTCTGAGATAGGCGACTCTAGGAAGAGAGAAATGAACCTTGATTGGAGATACTTGATAGCCTTGACCAGCTAGAAAATTGAGGAGTTGTATTGTGTGTTGTTGAGTATGTAAGCAAAGGACTACAAAGGAGAAGATCATCCACATATTGGAAAACAGTACTCGAGTAAGGTCAAGAGAGGTTAGCTCTGATGCCAGAGCTTGGCCAAAGAAAGGAGGGCTACCATGAAAGCCTTGTGGGAAGACTGTCTCTGTTAGTTGTTGGGAGTGATGATTTTCTAGATCAGTCCAGGTAAAGGCAAAGAGATCTTGAGATTCTGGGTGTAAAGGGATAGTAAAGAAGGCATCCTTGACCTCTAGAACAGTGATGTGGGTAGTGGAAGAGGGAATAAGAAAGAGAAGAGTATAGGGATTTGGAACTACTGGATGTTTGGGGATAACAGAACATTGATAAGTCTCAGGTCCTGGGCCATGCGATAGGAGACATTTGGCTTTTTGACGAGTAAGATAGGGGTGTTACAGGAAGAGTGAGTTGGTTGCAAGAGGCCCTGACATAACAGTTTAGTGATGATAGGCTTTAAACCCTGTTGATGTTTTGGGAGATGGGGTATTGTGGTTGATTGGGGAATTCCGAGGGGTCTTTGAGACACATACACATTGGGGCATGGTGAGAGGCAACAGGTGGATCGGCTCTATCCCAAACTATGGGGTTTACAGACAAGGAGAGCAAGGGGGCAGGGACGAGGAGGTGGGCTTGAGGAGCAGCAGCCAGGCTAGATCAGAGTGTGGGCTTGGGTTAATAACAGAGGCTTTGAATTTTGAGAGAGGGTCTCTCCAAAGAATAGGAGTGGGGCATTTTGGGAATATGAGAAAAGAATGGGAAAATGGAGTATCTTGAAGTGTGCAAGGTAGAGGCTGGGTTACTCATGGTGTAGATATTAAAACATCAACCCCCGTAACAGAGACTTGGGAGACTGGTTTTTCTGGAGTAAGCAGGCATAGCAGAGTAAGTGGTCCCCGTGTCAATGAGAAAGGTCGGCTTATCTGCGACTGTCAGAGTTACCCGGGCTCTGTAGAGGTGATAAGAGTTGGGGCCTGGGGCCCTGGGCACCTTCAGTCTTCAGCAGCGAGTCTGAGGAGGCTGGGCACGGACGACTCCTGCTCGGGACCAGGAGAGGATGTCTGGGTCCCTAGAGAGGGATTTGGGCAGTAGACCTATCAAGGTCCCTTTATGCCTCAGCTGGGACAAGGACCTGGAGGCGGCCTTCACTTCAGGCATGAGAGGGCCCAGGGGCCTTCTTTGCTGCATCTGAAGCAGGACCTGTTCTTCACAGTTATTGAAAATCTTAAAGGCTAAATTTAAAAAGTCCCATTGAGGCATTTGAGTGCCTTCTGCCATTTTTAGTTTCTTTCAGATATCTGGGGATGGTTGGGAGATAAAATGGGTCTTAAGGAAAATGATGCCCTCTGCTGAAGTGGGGTCTAATTTTGTATATTTTTGTAGGGCTTCCATTAACCTGGCTAGAAATTGTGCTGGGTTTTCATCTAGTCTTTATTTCCTGGAGCTTATCAAAGTTGACAGCTTTATGCCCTGCCTTTTGAAGGCTCACAATAAGGCAAGCAACCATATGATTATGGGCTGCTCATCCAGGTCTCACTGCCTTATAACCCCAGTTGGGATCATCTTGGGGGACAGTCATTGCCCCTATGGGCTTTGTGTCATCAGTCCTGTGTATCTCATCAGCTTGCGCCTGAGAGACTTGCCACACTCTTCCTTCTCTTCTGGGAGAAGAGTGGAGGAAAGGATGATGTAAATGTCATGCCAGGTTAAGTTGTAAGACTGGGTAAGATACTCGAATTCTTTTAGATAATTATCAGGGTCTGAGGAGAAGGAGCCAAGACACTTTTCAATCTGAGACAGATTGGTGAGGGAGAATGGGACATGAACTGAACAATGCCTTCTGCCCCGACTACTTCCCGTAAAGGGAGGAGTGGGGCAGGGGAAGGAGCGTGAAGTGTCCTGTTTTAAAGTTGTTCAGGACCTGTGGTGAGGGGATCCAGGGAGGTTGGGGCCCTCGGGGTACAGGATGGGGCCGAGGTCTCAGAGCTTGTCTCTGGCACAGGCGGGGGGTGGGGGGGCTTGGCTGCCTGAGAAGGAGGGAAGGAGGAGAGGGCGTTAAGGGGAGGCTGTGGACCTGGATCTGGATTGGGACTGGGAGCGACAGGGTGTGGGCTGTGGTCGGAAGGGTGGAAGGAAGAAGAAGAAAAGCCTGAACAGGGATGGGGAGACATTGTATTAGGAGGATGTGGCACAGAGTGGGCTAAGAGTATTTGAGAAGTAGAACCAGGATTCACAGAGGGAGGAGGGTCGAGAGCGAAGAAAGCCTGAACATGAGGGATTTCTAAACACTTGCCATTGTGGCAGCAGTAGTTATCAAGGTCTCATAGAGTCTTACAATCAAAAGCTCCATTTTCTGGCCATTGGGACCTATTATCAAGTCTGTATTATGGCCAGACAGTATTAGAATAATAAATAAATCATTTTGATCTTATCTCCCCTTGGAAGCCCAGGGCTTTTAGGTTTTGGAGAAGGCATCCTAGAGGAGTAGATTTTGAGGGCTGGGATTGAGAATTTCTCATTGTGGCTGAATAGGGAGGTTAGACAAGGGGATAGAAAGCGAGAAGAAAGGTCCGAGAGAAAAGGCGTTCCTGTGCTCAGGACTTTCTCAGAGAGTAACGGGCGCCCCCTATTTCAAAGTCAGACGGGGCACAAGGCCGAGGGCTATAGGGCCTTGGAGATCCTCCCGCTTAGCGCTCAGACTTGAAAACCAGGTGAGAGAGAGAGAATGGGATTTCACTCAGCCTTAACCGGATGAAATAATAGGCCAGTGTGTGGATGTCGGTCCAGCAAGGCAAGTGGAAATTCCTGCCCCAGAACATATCTCGGTTTCTTGGCAGGATCCAAGGGAGGGGGCCACAGGAGGACCACTGCCTGGAGAATCTTCCTCCTGGGTTTCAGCACCAAAACGTAAGGCGAGTGAGGAGAAAACAAGCGAGCCAGGCACTCAAGGCAAAAGGGAAATTTATTAGAGGGAAACGAGAGGATGACTGGCCCTTAAGGAGAAACAGTGTCCTCCCTTTCTGATGGGATCTTTCTTATACCCCGCCAATGAAAAATTCTCTGAAGAGATGGTTAATTTTCAGCGTGTAGTTGAGTCCTGTGGACACATAGTCAGAGGTCTAGAATCTGGTGGTCTTGTAGACTTGAGAAGGTAGGCACCAGTGAGAAAACAGAATGTCATTTGGGCAATTTGGTCAGTCTCAAGGGTCACTGTGAATTTATTCTTTGCTTGCGAGGTCAACATAATGAGCCATCTTAAGAATTAGCCTCCACGTGGGCCCTAACAAATTTTTAGGCAGGAATTGTGAAAACTTTGGTGAAAGTCATCATGTCTTTGAAAATAGTGGCAGAGTTGGGAATTTGAGAAGAGGACAGATTTGAAATTTATTTTTAAAGCTTGTTGATTAATAGAACATGAGCTGTGAAACAAAGTCAAGATTCAAAATTTAACAGCTATATTCTTTTTCTCAAAATCTACTGGGTTGGGAAAATGTGGGCAATTACAGATGGATAGGATCAAAGTTACTTTTGACATGCTATATATTTTAATGCAGGGGCTCCCAACCTCCAGGATCTAATGCCTGAGCAGCTGAGGTGGAGCTAATGTAAAAATGAGAGAAATAAAGTGCACAGTAAATGTAATGCACTTGAAACATCCCCAAACCAACCCCACCCCCACTCCTGTCCTGGTCCGTGAAAAAATTGTCTTCCACAAAACTGATCCCTGGTGCCAAAAATGGCAGGGGCCACTGCTCCAGTCTATAAAAAAGAACCAGGCAAAATTGATCAAACAACAGGTTACCAGACTTAGAAAATACACAGTGCAAGACACTGAGGCCTGAAATCGAAGAAACACAGGACAGGAACCTGGTAACTGCCTCCCTTACCTTCTGGAATGGGTGTGCCAGGGAGGGAATGACAGGGGAGCCTGGTGGTCTCAGAGTCAAGAACAGATCCAGTTCCTAGTGCTCCAGGGGTCAGGAGGCGGGCTGCCAGACAGGAGAAGCTGTAGGCAGGAACTCTCTAGAGTTATGCTTCTGGCCCTCCAGGTGTCTCCAAGTGAGTAAGGCATCCATGCACTTATGCAGGAAAATCGCAGGAGACTGGGATGAGCCTCACCTGGAAGAAACCTGGAGGCAAAGCTCCTCTGAGCCCAAGCACAGCTGGGAATAGTCTGCATTTCCATCAGGTGAAGAGAAACAGGGGTCATCCAAGGGGTACAGATTAAAGAGAAAGTCATTGCTAATAGGTGGGACAAAGGGAGCCTTTTCTTAAAGACTGCGCTTGCTTATGCAGTCAAGTAATAAGCAAGAATTAGCAGAAGAAGACAACTACACAGTTACTTTAACTGTATTCCAAGTGTTCCTGAAACTGGAGAAAAGATTAAATACAGCATCAGCAATAACAAAGCCAGACTCTAAAGTGGTCAGGACAGATTTTTAGTTAGAATTTCTATTGCAATAGGTAAGAGGGTCCAGCATGGACTGAACACAGCATGAATTTATACAGAAGAGACTGGATGTTTTAAACAGAAAGTGAGGGAGCCAGGAGTGGGGACTGCAGTAGTTTGAAAACCGTCATGGTGAGGGCTCAGTGGTGAAGAATCTACCTGCCAATACAGGACACGTGTGTTTGATCTCTGGTTTGAGAAGATTGCCCTGGGGAGGGAAATGGCAACCCACTTCAGTATTCTTGCCTGGGAAATTCCATGGACAGAGGAGACTGGCAGGCTACAGTCCATAGGGCTGCAAAGAGTCAGACACGATGAACAACTGAACACACACACACAAACACACACACACACACACACACACACACACATCTAGGCATGAAGTCCATTGGGTTGCAATTCAGAGCTGATCCAAGTCAGGTCCCTCCCCGTGCACAGAGGCTGGGAGGTTGGCCCCCTCTTCAGGAGTTGGTGGGAACAGCCCATTAGCTTTTTCATGCAGGCATTCTTCAAGGGGAAGTGGACCCTAGGAATGCAGCCCTGAGCTGTAAGAAGGCTCATCAGTGTTTGCTCATGTCTTGTCTACCAGGGTGTGTATGTATGTGGTGGTTTGAAGGGATGGACAGGTCACTTGTGTGGAGAGACTGTACATCCAGCCTTCCACCAAAGTGGAGGCCCACCAGTAGAAGGCTGCATGGGGCCTGGTTAGAGTCCGGTCAACAAGGGATTCCTTGTCAGTGGTGACTATGGAAATGGAAAAAAATTACTTTCTCCTGCTCAACTGGTAAATAATCCACCTGCAATGCGGGAGACCTGGGTTCAATCCATGGGTTGGGAAGATCCCCTGGAGAAGGGAAAGGCAACCCACTCCAGTATTCTGGACTGGAGAATTCCATGGACTGTATAGTCCATGGGGTTGCAAAAGAGTCAGACATGACTGAGCAGCTTTCACTTCACTTTGCTGCTGCTAAGTCACTTCAGTCGTGTCCAACTCTGTGCGACCCCATAGACGGCAGCCCACCAGGCTCCCCCGTCCCTGGGATTCTCCAGGCAAGAACACTGGAGTGGGTTGCCATTTCCTTCTCCAATGTGTGAAAGTGAAAAGTGAAAGTGAAGTTGCTCAGTCATGTCTGACCTGTAGCGACTCCATGGACTGCAGCCTACCAGGCTCCGCCGTCCATGGGATTTTCTAGGCAAGAGTACTGGAGTGGCTTGCCATTGCCTTCTCCGTCACTTCACTTTAGGAGCCAAATAAAACTCCTAGAAATGAAAATCACACTGTCTAAGATTAAAAATATATATTAGATGGGATTAGTGGCAAATAATATATACACAAAGGAGAAATGTAAAACTGTGAATGTGTCAGAATAGAAACTATATTCAATGAAACACAATGAGAACAAAATGAAATAAAAATAAAGTATAAGTGAGTTGTGGAACCACCCCATGTGGGCTAAATTGTGAGAATTTGTGCTCTCAAAGAAAAACAGGAAAGCTGACAGATTAAAGTATTTTTGAAAATACATTTTACATTTTTACCTACAATCACATCATTTTTAGCTGATTCCCTTGATATTGATGTTAATCTGCTTGTCCCAGATTAGTGAATTTTATTATCCACTATCACAAAATTTTTCTTAAAAAATATTTAGTATATAAATATTTTTAATTGTTAAAAATAGTTATAAAAAGCTAATAATGTGTTATGGCATATATAACATAATTAATAGTAATTACATGTACAAAATGAAAATAACGTCCCAAATGTGGAAATGGAAGAAAGAGAAATAGAACATTTTAAAGTTCTTATATGTGAGGTGGCATAATAGTACTTGAAACATACTATACCCACCGGGCTCCTCTGTCCATGGGATTTCCCAGGCAAGAACACTGGAGTGGGCTGCCATTTCTTTCTCCAGAGGATGTTCCCAACCCAGGGATCAAAGCTCCGTCTCCTGCCTGTGTCTCCTGCATTGGCAGCAGAGTCTTTATCGCTTGGGCACCTGGGAAGCCCATATGCTGCTGCTACTGCTGCTGCTGCAAAGTCGCTTCAGTCGTGTCCGACTCTGTGCGACCCCATAGACAGCAGCCCACCAGGCTTCCCTGTCCCTGGGATTCTCCAGGCAAGAACACTGGAGTGGGTTGCCATTTCCTTCTCCAATGCATGAAAGTGAAAAGTGAAAGTGAAGTCACTCAGTCGTGTCCAACTCTTAGCCACCCCATGGGCTGCAGCCTACCAGGCTCCTCTGCGCATGGGATTTTCCAGGCAAGAGTACTGGAGTGGGGTGCCATTGCCTTGTCCAGGGAAGCCCATATAGGATACAACAAATCCTAAAGTGGGCAAAAGAGAAATAAAATACATTTGGAACTAGTAAGCCAGAAAACGAGATAAACTGGAGTCACAGAATGTATATAGTCACTAAATGAATATTGATTGTTTTAAATATGCTGAGTTAATACAAAACAAATTGAGAAAAGAATAAGTTAGAAAAGAGCATATCAGGAAAATAGAAAAAAAATAGGAAGATGGTAGACTGCGGTGAACATATCAATAACCACACAAAATGTGAATGTAAATATTCCAGTTAAAAACAATGGACTGTTTATTTGGATAGAAAAACAAGGCTCAACCTATGCTGCCTACAAGAAAATTTCATAAAATAAAAGAGAAACAAACGTAAGTGGAGAATAAAACACACATCATTGAGCAGTAATCAAAAGAAAGTTGGAGGGAACAGACTGAAAAAAGGTGCCATTCACATCACTGGATTGTTTGGGATAATGTAGTAGCCACGGCATGTTTATTAGCTAGAGTGGGATGGACTGTGAGTTTTGCTCTGTGCGGAATGTCCCCAGCACTGCGGTGGCTTAAACAATAGCTGTTTAGCTCCTATTCATGCTTCAGGTCTGGGGACCGTCAGTGCTCCTTCAGCCTCGCCCTCACCCTTATGCCTCTCAGGCCCTGCCGACACGTGGTGCAGAAGAGAGAACTGCCGTGTCCCGTGGGCCTGTGCCACGCCTGTGCGCTCAGTCGTCAGCCGTGTCCGACTCTTTGCAACCCCATGAACCGTTGCCCACCAGGCTCCTCTGCCCGCCGGACTCTCCAGGCTAGAATGCTGGAGCGGGTTGCCATTTCCTTCTCCACGGGATCTTCCCAACCCAGGGATCAAACCCCTGTCTCCTGTGTCTCCTCCACTGGCAGGTGGGTTCTGTACCACTGAGCCCCCTGGGAAGCCCTAGACTGTCTCACCCCCAGAGTCAGTTATTGTGCCTTCCACGTGTAACTCTGTCTAGGCTGCTGGTAGTCAGAGCAGGTTAAGAAGAGAATGATAAACCACTTAGTTACATATGCAATGATTAATTATTACTCCACGGCCAGCATGGTGTACAGAATGCAGGTGGCGATATAGGGACAGGGGACATTACAGTTTAGTTGTGAGAATGGGAGTGACTTTTAAGGCTTTCTCTTTCCACAAAGTTGCAATTGTTATTCTCTTTCTTAAAAAAATCTTAATTATTTGAAAATAAGGAGATTCGAGAACAGTAACATGTCAAGTCAGACATGTGTGAAAAATATATTTACATAATCACACTCATTTTTATTTAGTTTATCTCTGGAAAGACAAGAAACTTTTACGAGTAATCCTGGAAAAGGAAAACCTGGTCTGGTTCAAGAATTAGGGGGAGAAAGACTTCCTTATCACCGAAATCTATTGTTAATGGTTTGAATATTTTCTTAAGTATACATCACTGTTCAGATTGAGCCATATTCTTCCAAAATTCATATATTGAATACTTAACCCCCAGTGCCTCAGACTTTGACTTTATCTAGGAGTAGGATTGTTGTAGACGTAGGTGTGTCTATGCCCCAATTTCCTCTTTTATTATAAGAACACCCTTAATATTGGACTAGGGGTCACCCTCACGGTGGTAAAGAATCTGCCTGCCAATGCAGAAGACTCAAGAGAAGTGGGTTTGATCCCTAGGTCCAGAAGATCCCTTGGAGAAGGGAATGGCAACCCACTTCAGTATTTTTGCCTGGGAAACCTCATGTAAAGAAGAGCCTGGAGGGTTATAGTCCATGGGGTTGCAAAGAGTCAGACATGACCAGGCATCTGGGCACACACATGGGAAATCCATCCTGTTCTAGTATGACCACATGTTGTGGCGCTTTGCTACAGCAATCCTAGCAAACTCACACAATCACTCGTTAAATTATAAGCATTAAAAAAATGGATAATTAATAATCAATAAATCACTGCAGATGCTGATTGCAGCCATGGAATTAAAAGACGCTACTCCTTGGAAGGAAAGTTATGACCAACCTAGATAGCATATTGAAAAGCAGAGACATTACTTTGCCAACAAAGGTCCGTCTAGTCAAGGCTATGGTTTTTCCCGTGGTCATGTATGGATGTGAGAGTTGGACTGTGAAGAAAGCTGATCGCCGAAGAATTGATGCTTTTGAACTGTGGTGCTGGAGAAGACTCTTGAGAGTCCCTTGGACTGCAAGGAGATTCAACCAGGCCATTCTGAAGGAGATCAATCCTGGGTGTTCACTGGAAACACTGATGCTAAAGCTGAAACTGCAATACTTTGGCCACCTCATGCGACCAGTTGACTCACTGGAAAAGAGTCTGATGCTAGGAGGGATTGGGGGTGGGAGGAGACAGGGACGACAGAGAATGAGATGGCTGGATGGCATCACCGGCTTGATGGACATGAGTTTGAGTGAACTCCGGGAGTTGGTGATGGGCAGGGAAGCCTGGCGTGCTATGATTCGCAAAGAGTCGGACATGACTGAGAGACTGAACTGAACTGAACTGATCCAGTGGTACTTCAGACAGAATAGAACCAAGAGGACATGGTAAGTTATTCTAGGAAAGAGGATCAGGTACAAAACTTCTACTGTGATGGAAGGGAAAACCAAAAAGAAGGAGAAAGCCAGCAAAATTGTTGGAATTAACAGAAAGAATTTATAGCTGAACCAAGACAGCACAGATTGGTTGAGAGCCGGGGTTTTGTTGTGAATGGATGTTCTGTGTTAGCTACATTATTTCGTGTTTAAGTTGACTGTAAACTTTCACAGGGACCATCTCAGTCCATAAATGTTAAGTGTTTGGTATTCACACTCTTCCAATAGAGTTCACGTACATAAGTGGCTCATTGGATCCAATGTGTGCCAGAAAGGAAAGACCTAAAACTTTGGGCCAGGACTAGAACACCTGGATTGTATTCCAATTTTTATCACTCAGTTGAATTACATAAGTGTTTGAAATAGGTCATTCTTTGGAAGCTATTAAAAGCTATAGTGAAGGACAGGGAAGCCTGGCATGCAGCTGTCCATGGCATTGCAAACAGTCGGACATGATTTAGCTTAGAGACTGAACAACAAAAGTTATGCAAATATTTCTCCTTAATGCAAGAGATTGTGGGTTTTTTTTTTGTTTGTTTGTTTTATTGTCATTTCTTTATTGCTCTGAGAGGTTGATTCTTAATCATGTCTGTGTTATCTGTATCTGTGCTTGAAAGCACGAAGACAAGAATGAAGCTACTTATGTATTTCTTAGCTACAGTAAAATGTGCTCCTGTCAACATGCACTGCCTCTTTGTCGTTCAGTTCAGTTCAGTTCAGTTCATTTCAGTCGCTCAGTCGTGTCCGACTCTCCGCGACCCCATGAATCACAGCACGCCAGGCCTCCCTGTCCATCACCAACTCCCGGAGTTCACTCAAACTCATGTCCATCGAGTCGGTGATGCCATCCAGCCATCTCATTCTCTGTCATCCCCGTCTCCTCCCGCCCCCAATCCTTCCCAGCGTCAGTCTTTTCCAGTGAAACTGGGCTTCCCTGTGAGGTCAGTGGTAAAGAATCTGCCTGCCAATGCAGGAGACTTGGGTCTGATCCCTGGGCTTGGAAGATCCCCGGACAAGGAAATGGAAGCCCATTCAAATATTCTTGCCTGGAGAATCCCATGGACAGAGGAGCCTGGCAGGCTATAGTCCATGCGGTCACGAAAGAGTCGAGCACAACTTAGCAACTAAACGACATGGTAAAACCGTTAGTGCTCTTCTTGGAGACGGTGTGTGTGCGATCACCTCACTTGTGTCAAACTCTTAGTGACCCCATGGACTGTAGCCCTCTAGGTTCCTCTGTCCATGGGGTCCTCCAGGCAAGAATTCTCGAGTGGGTTGCCATGCTCCTCCAGAGAATACTGGAGTGGGTTGTCATGCCTTCCTCTTGGATATCACTCTGACCTGAGAATCGAACCCATGTCTCCTGGGTTGCTGGTGGATTCTTTATCCACTGAGCCACCTGGGAAGCCCGCTCTTCTTGGTATTAATGTATTAATATACTTTGAAACAAAACAAAGATATCTCACTTCTAGGACCAGTTGACTACAAGCTCTTTGGCACCATTATAATCTTATTCTCAACTGGATAAATGTTCCAAAGCTCATTTCATCTGTTGTTTACTTTCCTTGACTATTTTAAAATAACTTTGTGCCACAAAATTTGCTGCACGTCTGCGTTATTGCCAAGTTATATTTGTGAAATGTTTTTAAAAAGAAGGAATAAAAGCAAAATACCCATTACTTAATGATTACTTCTCCAACTATCCATTTCCAATAATAAATGAGGCTATATATGGAAGATTACAACTTCATTTAACACAATACCATGAAACACAAGGAAATTAAGCTCACTTAGAGAGAAAACCTCCGTATGAATATTACTGTCAACACTTTCCCCAACTGTCGGTTTGAAGACAAATTTGAAGAAAGAGCACATGTCAAGGGAGATGGCAATGGCAGCCCACTCCAGTCCTCTTGCCTGGAAAATCCCATGGGTGGAGGAGCCTGGTGGGCTGCAGTCCATGTGGTCGCTAACAGTTGGACACCACTGAGCGACTTCACTCTCACTTTTCACTTTCATGCACTGGAGAAGGAAATGGCAACCCACTCCAGTGTTCTTGCCTGGAGAATCCCAGGGATGGGGGAGCCTGGTGGGCTGCTGTCTATGGGGTTGCACAGAGTCAGACACGACTGAAGTGACTTAGCAGCAGCAGCAGCAGCACATGTCAAGTCAGAGAGACAGCTTTCCTTGGTGAATAATGGTTAAGGCAGAAAACTTAAAGAGAAAGCAACAAATGGAGACTCACAGTGCAGTTCTAATGTGCAGATCCATTAAGGAGTTATTTAAGACCAATGTGTCAGAGGAAATTTTAATTTCAAAGATTAATTTTCTTGTTCCTTCAATGTGAATGTAAAGTCAAGAAAAATGCCTACCTCTCTCAGGAAATGGGCCTTATTTCTGGTTTCTCTTAATATCACTATAGAATGACCTTTCCCAGATAATTAGGTTTTCCTGTTAACTGAAGTATAACATTTTACTGCATCTGAATGTTATTTAATAAAATGAACTTTGAAGTTTTCTTCTTAATAAAATACAACTGGAATCAACTAAAACTACAATCCCCAGGATCATAGTTTTGAAAGTCAGTTGGTGTTTTGCTTACTCTCAGACAGGTAATGTTGATGCTGTAGGTTCTAGGGGTGAATGTTACCTACTTCAAGGAGATGATCTGAAATGTTATTTCTTTAAATAAAAGGAAATTTTTATGAGATATTAGGACTTCTATAATTTTTAAAAATCTTCATTACACTAGTGTAATATTTCTCTCTGCAAAACATTGTACTAATATACTGTTGAATTAGGGGCAATAATCATTTATTGCAAATTTCTACTAGGTGCTAATATTTAATGAGATTATTGCTGTCATTCTAGAATACAGTGGTGACTTCTCCAGCTGTTGAGACCACATAGAGAACTCTATGATGGCAGGAATCTTCTGGGTTGCACACTCATGTGTCCAAAATATGTAGAATAGTGCTTAGCACATAACTAAAGCTGATCCACAATTTCTTGAACCAATGTTTTCTGTAGTTTAGCTGTCAGGGTCAAATGTCCTCTGCTGTTTTGTAGTCTGAGTGTCTACCGATCAGGCCTTTAACCTCTTTGTAATCCTTTGCCTCATCTTTAGTGTGGTGGTCGTAGCAGTTCCTATTTCTTAGGATTATGGAGGGGAACTATTCCATTACACGTGCAGGCATCCATTCATTAGAATCCTGTACTGTAGATGTGCGTGTGCTCAGTTGCTCAGTCATGTCCGCCTCTTTGCAACCTCATGGACTGTAGTCCTCCAGGCTTCTCTGTCCACAGGATTTCCCAGGCAAGAATACTGGAGTGGGTTGTCATTTCATCCTCCAGGGGATCTTCCTGACCCAAGAATCAAACCTGGATCTCCTGCATCTCCTGCATTTGCAGGTCAGTTCTTTACTCCTGAGACATCTGGGAAGTTCCATATTGCAGATAGGAAGTGTTAAAATTATTCAACATTTTATTCATCATTATTGAATAGCTTAGGTTGCTGTCTCAAATGCCCCGGGGAAAGCAGAATGCATGGTCCTCCTACCACTAAGGTGCTGTGGGGGGTTGTGCAGTAAAGGCTTTGGGAGGGATGGAAGGTTAGAGAGCTGCTGGTGTCACAGTAACATGGAGACATTTATCTTCCTTGTCATCACTGGACCTCTCTCTGTTCTGCTCTCATGGTTCTTGCTGCTAACTGCCCTAGCTTTGAACCATTTTTCCATTCTTTCAGACTCCTTTCCTCTGATCTCCCAGGATCTGCTGTTTTTTCTTGCTTCTTATTTGTCTCTTTCTGGTGTTTTCATCGTTATTACATGTCAATCCTATGCCATCAATGCAGCCTACTGCCAGAAACTCAGTCTCCAGATAATTGAGATCTTCCTGTATATAAGTTCTCTGTGGATTCTTTGATGATGTCTCCTGGCTTTAATTAGATGAGCTGGTAAATCTTCATAGTGCTATCTGAGTGTGGGCTAACACCAGGCTACTAGCATATCATATAATTAAATGGTTTCTCCATATTTTAACAGCCAGATGCTGTAATGAATCTTGAAGATGGTGAATACAGACACACCATTTGATTTCTTAATGCATTTTTTATGGTAGCCATAGCAGGAGGCTGAAACTGGTCCTGACTGAGTGCATCTGATGTCATTAAACATAATAGAATTAATGAATAAGGAGTATATAAAAGTCTAAAACTCAGCATGACAAAATTGAATAATATAAACATCATAATATATTTATACATCCTGATTGCCTTACTAATAGTAGCAGCTATTATCAGGCAGTATATTATCTATTCCACAGAATTACAGGGCTAAAGTTTGTCTGACAAAATAAAAGTTGCCTAATACGTTGAGAGATTGATTTTCAGTGTGGACACTCCTCTTAATCTCTCTCTCCATCTTTCTCTTTTACCTAAAAGCAAAATTGATAGAAGTAAGTTGGGAAGTAAGATTTAAAGTGAGGGTTTGCATAACAAAGAAAGTGCCCAAAAATGTCCACTAGTGAGTATACAACAAAAGTATTAGTAAAAATTTTATCTCATTTGAACTTACATTTTGAAGTAATTAAAATTAAGTACAATATTAATGTGCTAATACATCTACATAGTTTATAATCAAAAACATTTACATGTCAGTATACATTATTTTTCCTGATGGCATAAACTATCAAAAAGATTCTGAGATCAATAAGGTGGGGCTAATTGAGAATTATAATATGTTGTTGATATGCAGTGGTCATTCTGAAGTTTGTTCTGAGTTTCCAATATCATGTATATGCTCTTGCTTCTTGGCCTGACTTCTGTAGAGGTGAATAAGTAAAATTTTACAGAGACCACAGGGAAGAAAAAAAAATGTAATGGGATCATCAAAATGGATATGCAGATGACACCACTCTTATGGCAGAAAGTGAAGAGAAACTAAAGAGCCTCTTGATGAAAGTGAAACAGGAGAGTGAAAAAGCTGGCTTAAAACTCAACATTCAGAAAACAAAGATCATGGCATCTGGTCCCATCACTTCATGGCAAATCGATGGAGAAACAATGGAAACAGTGACAGATTTTATTTTCTTGGGCTCCAAAATCTCTGCAGATGGTGACTGCAGCCATGAAATCAAAAGATGCTTGCTCCTTGGAAGAAAAACTGTAACCAACCTAGACAGGATATTAAAAAGCAGAGACATTACTTGGCCAACAAAGGTCTGTCTAGTCAAAGGTATGGTTTTTCAAGTAGTTATGTATGGATGTGAGAGATGGCCCATAAAGAAAGCTGATCACCAAAGAATTGATGCTTTTGAACTGTGGTGTTGGAGAAGGCTCTTGAGAGTCCCTTGGACTGCAAGGAGAACAAATCAGTCAATCCTAAAGGAAATCAGTCCTGAATGTTCATTGGAAGGACTGATGCTGAAACTGAAGCTCCAATACGTTGGCCACCTGATGCAAAGAACTGACTCATTAGAAAAGACCCTGATGCTGGGAAAGATTGAAGGCAGGAGGGCAAGGGAATGACAGAGGATGAGATGTTTGGATGGCATCACTGACCTGATGAATGTGAGTTTGAGAAAGCTCTGGGAGTTAATGATGGACAGGGAAGCCTAGCCTGCTACAGTCCATGGGGTCACAAAGAGTTGGACACAGCAAGTGACTGAACTGAACTGTACGATTATCTGTTTATAAATCCATCTCATTTGGATGACATGGTTATGATAGATGGATATGCAGATGGTTTGTTGATAGTTGACTGATAATGAGATGGATTTATAAATAGATAATTGATCAGTTCAGTTCAGTCGTTCAGTCGTGTCCAACTCTTTGTGACCCCATGGGCTGTGGCATGCCAGGCCTCTGTGTCCATCACCAACTCCTGGAGCTTGCACAAACTCATGTCCATTGAGTCGTTGATGCCATCCAACCATCCCATCCTCTGTCGTCCCCTTCTCTTCTGCCTTCAGTCTTTCCTGGAATCAGGGTCTTTTCCAATGAGTCATTTTTTTTTTTTTTTTTTGCATTAGGTGGCCTGAATTTTGGAGTTTCAGCTTCAGCGTCAGTCCTTCCAATGAATGTTCAGGATTGATTTCCATTAGGATTCACTGGTTAGATCTTCTTGCAGTCTGAGAGACTCTCAAGAGTCTTCTCCAACACCATAGTTCAAAATCATCAGTTCTTCAGCACTCAGCTCTCTTTATAGTCCAACTGTCACATCCATGCATGACTACTGGAAAAACCACTGCTTTGGCTAGATGTGCCTTTGTTGGTAAAGTAATGGCTGTGTTTATTAATATGTTGTCTAGGTTGGTCTTGTAGAATTGTTGTTTCCAGCATGTGGCTCTCAGATGTGCCCTGCTCATCTGTAACCATCCAGCAGAGGGGTAAGGACCAGGAGCCTGTGCATGGGTGGATTTCACTGTCCAGCTCTGGGCCTGGGACCCCATGCCTCCAGGAGCAGCGCAACTAGGACCATGGCCAAGTTGAACAGAGGGGCACTCAGGGAAGTGCTGTCTGCTTCTGTGTCAGAGAGATAGATGAACAATGAGCCTGTCTCTGCCACAAATCTTTTTAGGTACAATTAAAATTCAATGCAGGTTCTCATGGGATTGATTTTGTAAGATTAATTTTATCATAGGACAGACAGATTGCCTAAATACAAAGTAATTTTCCATAACCATTTTAATGTATGTGAGAGCATTTTTGTAGTCCATTAACTTTTAACCCTGGGCAAAAGAAGAGCAACCTTGGGATTATTTCTGATTGCTGAAAACTGATGCAGTGGGCTTTCCAAGGTAGCTCAGTGGTAAAGAATCCACATATCAAGGCAGGAGACATGGTTTCAATGCCTGTATTGGGAAGATCCCCTGGAGAAGGAAATGGTAACCCAGTCCAGTATACCTGCCTGGGAAATCCCATAGACAGAGGAGTTTGGTGGTCTAGAGTCCATGGGACCGCAAAGACTTGGACACAACTGAGCAACTGAGCACCCACCACTGATATAAGAGCCTCTTTAGACACACTTTAGGGAATAAAGTGTACTGTATGAAGGACTGACATTTTTCAAAAATAATAGTATTTTGATTAAAAAAAATAGGAATACAAAATTAAGTTGGTGATAGAAACATGGGCCTTTTATTTGGGTAAGTGTTTCCTTCTGTTGTTCAAACTCTCCTTTCTCTGAACTGCTTGGCTTCTTTTAATATGATGAACCTTTCTCTAGTTGAGTCACAAGGTGGCGTGAAAACTCACACTGATAACAACATTAGAAAGCAAATGGAATTTAGTCAAAATTAGGAATTTCCCTGAGATCATAGGGTACAGAATCTCCTTGCAAGACAGGAGACCTGGGTTTGATCCCTGGGTCAGAAAGATCCTCTGGAGAAGGGAATAGCAGCCCACTCCAGTATTCTTGCCTGGAGAATCCCATGCACAGAGAAGCCTAGTGGGTTGCAATTGGCTTGCAAAGAGTCAGACAAGATTGAATGATTAAGCACACAGGAATGTCTCAGAAAAAATAATTTAAAAAGAAGAAAAAAGCAACTGCTACTAAATTCAAACAAATAATGGTAAATTTCAAAATAAAATAGGGATGGATTATAGATTATGAGAAACAAAAGAGGTAAATTCATAGGAATGTAACTGATTATTGAAAATGGAATTGAGTATTTTAGAGATCTCTACTGAAACAAGAATAAAACCCACATAATATTTAGACCTCATTTAGATCAAATATAGTTTCTGAATTTATTATCATTTTTTACTTTTCAGATAAAGTTGAGCTAGTGGTAGTAAAAAATATCTGATTCTACCCCATAATTCTAAAGCATGCTAATATAGAATATACCACCACAGCTGGACAGTAAAACAGAGAGATTACAATATGCCAACTTTCTTTAAGATAAAGTCATGGCAGGTATCCATGATATTTCATTATTCTTTGTTTCTCTTACAGAAAAAAATACAATATGCTTAGAACTTACTACTTTAATCATCTATAAGGTGACTTTAAATAAAGATTCACTTGCATTTTGAGGTTACTTGATGGTGCTGATAGGGAAGAAAGTAATAAACACTTTAATATATCTGCATTTCTTTCTAAATATGGGAAAATATAAAAGAAAGAACAAATATTAATACTTGACTATATAATTTTAGCTGTTTTCAGTAATAAGATAATCTTGGATATTATCATTTAATTCACATGATTTCTTAAACCCAACTCTCATGAAGTTTATTTTTAGTTTAGAATGTCTAGTGACTTAATTCACTGAATCTGTAAGTTCATTAGTAATTATACAACTAACATTTTTTGATGATTTATATGTAACCATTGGATTTTTAGCTCAAAGCATTTTTTAAAAAAGAACAAAATATCTCTCATTTTCTTTAATATTCAACTTAAAATTTACTCCCTTTTAGGACCCTTATCATCTAATCCATCCATCTGAAAATTAATCTTTTTCCATTTTATTCATCAATGTTTCAATTTTCCCAATAAATCAAGGAACTTTGCCTTGTTCTACCTGTCGTGAAAATGTTGTGAAAGTCTCTCAGTCGTGTTAGACCCTTTGTGACGCCATGAACTGTAGCCCACCAGGCTCCTCTGTCCACAGAATTCTCAAGGCAAGAATATTGGAGCTGGTTGTCATTTCCTCCTCCAGGGGATCTTTCTGACATAGGGATTGAACCCAGGTCTCCTGAATTGCAGGTAGATTCTTACCATCTGAGCTACCAGCGAAGACTTGTGTCTTCCTGTATTAACATTCTACCTGTCATAATACTCTTTAACGATTTTTCCATTAATGTCTATCACATTTATATATAAGGACTAGGGAAACGAGGCATAAAAGATATAGTACAATAATCAAAGACTGTTTTTATTTTGCTTTATTGTATGTTGGCTTGAATACAACATGAATTCTACTCTCCTAGATTTTTAAGCACACAGCACAATACTGATAGTTATGGGCACAATGTCACTCAGCAGGGCAATGACTGACAAATTCCCAAGTCCTAGCTGCTGGTAGAATATGAAAATGCCCAACAGAAACAAACTGGATACTGTGTTCAGCCCAAGGCTTCACAACTGCTTTCCCTCCTATAAGAAAAATGTTCTTTGGGATATTGGAAAAGAAAAATAGCTCTTATCACTTCCCACACAAGAATATGGGATATAAAATGGTTCCCCAGTTGCTTCTAATATATAACATATCTGAATGGATAGTTAGTTCAGTTGCTCAGTCCTGTCTGACTCTCTGTGACCCCATGGACTGCAGCATACCAGGCCTCCCTATCCATCACCAACTCCCGGAGCTTGCTCAAACTCATGTCCATAGAGTCAGAGATGCCATCCAACCATCTCATCCTCTGTCATCCCTTTCTCCTCCTGCCTTCAATCTTTCCCAGCATCAGGATCTTTGCTAGGGAGTCAGTTCTTCATGTCAGGTAGCCAAAGTATTTGAGCTTCAGCTTCAGTAACAGTTCTTCCAATGAACATTCAGGACTGATTTCCTTTAGGATTGACTGATTTGATCTCCTTGCAGTCCAAGGGACTCTCAAAAGTCTTCAGAAACTCCACAGTTCAAAAGCATCAATTCTTTGGTGCTCAGCTTTCTTTATGGGCCAACTCTCACATCCACACATGACTACTGGAAAAACCATACCTTTGACCAGACAGACGTTTTTGTCAGCAAAGTAATGTCTCTGCTTTTCAGTATGCTGTCTAGGTTGGTCATAGCTTTTCTTCCAAGGAGCAAGCGTCTTTTAATTTCATGGCTGCAGTCACCATCTGCAGTGATTTTGCAGCCCAAGAAAATAAAGTCTGTCACTGTTTTCATTGTTTCCCCACCTATTTGTTATAAAGTGATGGGACCGATGCCATGGTCTTCATTTCTTGAATGTTGAGTTTTAAGCCAGCTTTTTCACTTTCATCAAGAGGCTCTTTAGTTCCTCTTCACTTTCTGCTGTAAGAGTGGTATCATCTGAGTATCTGAGGTTACTGATAATTTCTCCTGGCCAAAAAAAAAAAAAAAAAAGGAAAGGAAAAGAAAAAACAACCATGTGACAACTTTCTGCCTCTGTCTACTTCTTCCTCCTGGCAACATTTTCCCCTTAATTCCACAATTTGATGTTTTCTCTGTGTCTCTCCACAGGTTCCTCTTCTCCTTCTTAATTTCTCAACACTAGAGTTTCTAGGAGGTTTGTCTCTTGTTACAGTATTGTTCTACCTTTGATGTAAGCAGGGATTCATGGTTCTTTCTTCTCAGAATGTATCTAGACATTTACTCTTCTGACCTTCAGGGTAGCATATCAAATGCCCACCAAACATTTCTGGGTTTCTCAGATGCATGCATAAAGAGACCTAACCAGATAGAACTCATGGTCTTTCTCAAAGTTTTTCCATAAGTCAGTAGGGGTGCCTCATCAGCCACATATGACAATCAGGGCTCACAGCTGGCACCTCTCTCTCTAAGACAACAGGCTTAATTTTACTAATTTTGGTGCCAACCTGCTTACGCCACAAGCCAGATAAATCTTCAACATGCCCCTCTCCTCTCTCTCTTCTTTCTTGTTTGTGGAAAGTATCAGTAGCTCAGTCATGTCTGACTCTTTGCGACCCCATGGACTGTAGTCCACTAGGCTCCTCTGTCCATGGGATTCTCCAGGCAAGAATATTGGAGTGGGTTGCCATTTCCTTCTCCAGGGGATCTTCCCAACCCAGGGATGGAACCCATGTCTCCTGCATTGGTAGGAGGATCCTTTACCACTGAGCCATCTGGGAATCCCTGAAAGTGGCCTTAAAATAACTGAAATCCTAGAGACGGGTTTATATCACCCGACTTCACTAAAGTCCATTATGAAAAACCAAGAGCAAAGTCAAATTGTAAAGAGAGAAGACAAGGACAACCACTCTCTGCCCTGATCTGCTCCCACCACCCCTGTTTTTATTTAGCCATCACTTCACATCTCTGCTGGAGAAGGCGATGGCACCCCACTCCAGTACTCTTGCCTGGAGAATCCCATGGACACAGGAGCCTGGTAGGCTACAGTCCATGGGGATGCTGAGAGTCGGACACGACTGAGCGACTTCGCTTTCACTTTTCACTTTCATGCACTGGAGAAGGAAATGGCAACCCACTCCAGTGTTCTTGCCTGGAGAATCCCAGGGACAGGGGAGCCTGTTGGGCTGCCGTCTATGGGGTCACACAGAGTTGGACATGACTGACACGACTTAGCAGCAGCAGCAGCAGCAGTCACATCTCTGCTGTTCAAACAGTTTTAGAAGCTGGGTTAATCTAGTCTTACGCTTATGGATCTGCATGTTTTTGTCAGTTTCTCTTTTCCTAAGAAGACACTAACGCAACAGACTTGCTACTCCTCTGACCTAATTCAATACTGTTCTGAGGATGCTGACTTATCGCAGGCCCAGGTAAGAAGCCTGAGGTCTCAGCATTTGGTTCTAACAGTGGAGGAGATATGGTCCCCCAACCCCCTGTACCAAATGAAGGAGATGGTCAAGGTAAATTAAAGATGTGACAAAATTATGTCCTATGCAAATGTAAGCACATATGAATATATGTTCTTATTTCTCCTCTCACTCTTTTATACAAAAGGCAGTGGACTATCTAACCTGTTCTGTAGCTTGCTTTTTGTCCTTAAGGATATGTTTTCAGGATCTTTCTTGTTTCTGTGTGGGACAGAGAAAGACTCTTCACTCTATTATCATAGCTTTGTAATATTGCATCAGTGGATTGCTGTTTTCTAGTTTATTGAATCTTTATTGTCTTTTACAAAAGCGCTTGAGTGATTTCTAGTATTTTTTTAACCTATATTACAAATAAACACAAGAAATAAGACCCAAGATAATGCACAGGAAAAAATTAATTATGATAAAGATGAAAAGAAAATCAGAACTTTTTAAATTCATGTTTGCTTGTTTTTATTTTATTTTTTTCCCTCATGGTCCATTTATATCATTGCAAATGGCAGTACGTCATTATTTTTAATGGCTGGATAATATTCTGTTGTATATATATACCACATTTTCTTTACTCATTCATCTGCTGATGGATTATTATGTGACTTCCAATGTGTTGGCTGTTGTAAACAGTGCTGTTATGAACATTCAGGTGCATGTATCTCATACTCTCTTATACTCTGTGCATGGGTGCGAAATTGTTTCAGTCCTGCCTGACTATATGCAACCCCATGGACTGTAGCCCGCCAGGCTCCTCTGTCCATGTTATTCTCCAGGCAAGAGTACTGGAGTGGGTTGCTCTTTCCTCCTCTAGGGGATCTTCCCTACCCAAGGACTGAACTCACATGTCTTATGTTTCCTGCATTGGCAGGCATGTTCTTTACCATGGGCACCACTTGAGAAGCCCCTTTTCTACTCTAGCGAAATTATCTGGTTCTGCCAATTTTCCAAAATATATCTCAAATAGTCAACAATCTGCATTTCAACTGTCACCATCCTGCTCTAAACTGTCACAGGTTCTTGCTTCCCTGTTTTATTGTATGATTAATTAATTTCAAATAAACAGCATAAATTAAAAAATAAATATTCAAAGAGAGCTACTCAGCTCTGCAATTTGACTCTACCTGTCTGTCTTGCCCAATCTTTTTTTTTTTTTTTTTACTACAGTCACTGTGTTGCCTCATACTGGTTTCAATTCAATCATAAAGACAATTTTCTCTTTTTCTTGGTTCCAGGACATCACAAATGTGCTTTCCATCTATACCTGGAAAACCCAATCTTCAAATTCTTATCTGTCATTTACTCAGGGAAATCTTCCTCAATCCCCTAATTTAGACTAATAATCTTTGATACAAACTCTCCTGTCAACCTGTCCTTGTTCATTTCTAGCTCTCATTATAACTGTTTAATGATGCTTTCTCTATCTGGGTTTCAATATGTATCCCTGATATTTACTATAGTTTCTGAATATAGTAGATGCTCGATAAACAGTTTTGGAATAAATTAATTAATGCACACCTAAATAAATGTGCCAGTCACAAATCGAACTCTCATGCTGTTAAAAAGATTCATTTCTTCTCACACCACCCAGGTCTTTTTACCTTTTGCAGGGGCCAAGTTAAGGGATTCAGTAAGTGGATGCAGTGAGATTTTGACTGAGACCTTAGTTTGTGTCAGAAGTTTCTGAATGATGCAAGGATGGCTACAGAGATAGAACTCTGATGATAATATTACTAAATACTACAGGGAAAATTCAAAGAAAGTCTCTTTCTAGACTGAGAGCCCTGTGGCACATATAAGTAAATGTTCTTAAATCTGTCTCAGGTTAGAGTCTACTGGAGAGTGCTGAAACATACCAGTCCCCAGATTTCAGGTTAGATATTTAAATCATAATAACTCGGGGCAGGATTTGGCATTAAGGTTTGTCATTTTTAATGTTTTCACAAAATACTACTCTGCATCTAAATATGACAACCCTAGAATATTTTCAGTTCAGTTCAGTTTAGTTCAGTGGTTCAGTCCAACTCTGAACCCCATGGGCCTCAGCACACCAGGCCTCCCTGTCCATCACCAACTCCTGGAGTTTACCCAAACTCATGTCCATTGAGTCCATGATGCCATCCAACCGTCTATCCTCTGTTGTCCCCTTCTCCTCCCACCTTCAATCGTTCCCAGAATTAGGGTCTTTTCAAATGAGTCAGCTCTTCGCATTAGGAGGCCAAAGTACTGGAGTTTCAGCTTCAACATCAGTCCTTCCAATGAACATCCAGGACAGATCTCCTTTAGGATAGACTAGTTGCATCTCCTTGCAGTCCAAGGGACTTGGAAGAGTCTTCTCCAGTACCACAGTTCTAAAGCATCAGGTCTTCAGCGCTCAGCTTTCTTTATAGTCCAACTCTCACATCCATACATGACCACTGGAAAAACCATAGCCTTGACTAGATGGACCTTTGTTGGTAAAGTAATGTCTATGCTTTTTAATATGCTGTCTAGGTTGATCATAGTTTTTCTTCCAAGGAGCAGGTGTCTTTTAATTTCATGGCTGCAGTCACCATCTGCCGTGATTTTGGAGCCCCCAAAAATAAAGTCAGCCATTGTTTCCCCTGTTTCCCGATCTATTTGTCATGAAGTGATGATACCAGATGCTATGATCTTAGTTTTCGGAATGTTGAGATTTAAGCCAACTTTTTCACTCTTATCTTTTACCTTCATCAAGAGGCTCTTTAGTTCTTCACTTTCTGCCATAAGGGAGGTATCATCTGCATATCTGAGGTTAGTGATCTTTCTCCTGGCAATCTTGATTCCAGCTTGTGCATCTTCCAGCCCAGCATTTCTCATACATATTTCTCTGCATATAAGTTAAATAAACAGGGTGACAATATAAGCCTTGATGTACTCCTTTTCCTATTTTGAACCAGTCCATTGTTCCATGTCCAGTTCTAACTGTTGCTTCCTCACATGCATACAGATATCTAAGGAGGCAGGTTGGGTAATCTGGTATTCCCACCTCTTTCAAAATTTTCCACAGTTTATTGTGATCCACACAGTCAAAGTATTTGGCATATTCAATAAAGCAGAAATAGATGTTTTTCTGAAATTCTCTTCTTTTTTCAATGATCCAGCGGATATTGACAATTTGATCTCTGGTTCCTCTGCCTTTTCTAAAACCAGGTTGAACATCTAGAAGTTCATCGTTCGTGAATTGCTGAAGCCTGCCTTGGAGAATTTTGAGTAATACTTTACTAGCATGTGAGATGAGTGCAATTGTTTGGTAGTTTGAGCATTCTTTGGCATTTCCTTTCTTCGGGATTGGAATGAAAACTGACCTTTTCCAGTCCTGTGGCCACTGCAGAGTTTTCCAAATTTGCTGGCATATTGAGTGCCACACTTTCATAGCATCATCTTTCAGGATTTGAAATAGCTCAACTGGAATTCCATCACCTCCACTAGCTTTGTTTGTAGTGATGCTTCCTAAGGCCCACTTGACTTCACATTCCAGGATGTCTGGCTCTAGGTGAGTGATCACACCATTGTGGTTATCTGAGTCATGAAGATCTTTTTTGTATAATTCTTCTGTGTATTCTTACGACTTCTTCTTAATATCTTCTGCTTCTGTTAGCTCCATACTATTTCTGTCATTTATTGAGCTCTTCTTTATGTGAAATGTTTGCTTGGTGTCTCTAATTTTCTTGAAGAGATCTCTAGTCTTTCCCATTCTATTGTTTTCCTCTATTTCCTTGCATTGATCATTGAGGAAGGCTTGCTTATCTCTCCTTGCTATTCTTTGGAACTCTGCATTCAAATGGGTATATCTTTCCTTTCCTCATTTGCTCTTTGCTTCTCTTCTTTTCACAGCTATTAGTAAGGCCTCCTCAAGCAGCTATTTTGCTTTTTCGCATTTCTTTTCCATGGGGATGGTCTTGGTCCCTGTCTCCTATACAATGTCACGAGCCTCCATCCAGAGTTCATCAGGCACTCTATCTATCAGATCTAGTCCCTTAAATCTATTTCTCACTTCCACTGTATAATCATAAGGGATTTGATTTAGGTCATATCTGAATGGTCTAGTGGTTTTCCTTACTTTATTCAATTTAAGTCTGAATTTGGCAATAAGGAGTTCATGATCTGAGCCACAGTCAGCTCCTGGTCTTGTTTTTGCTGACTGTATAGAGCTTCTCCATATTTGGCTGCAAAGAATATAATCAATCTGATTTCGGTGTTGACCATCTGGTGATGTCCATGTGTAGAGTCTTCTCTTGTGTTGTTGGAAGAGGGTGTTTGCTATGACCAGTGTGTTCTCTTGGCAAAGCTCTATTAGCCTTTGCCCTGCTTCATTTTGTGCTCCAAGGCCAAATTTGCCAGTTACTCCAGGTGTTTCTTGACTTCCTACTTTTGCATTCCAGTCCCCTATAATGAAAAGGACATCTTTTTTGGGTGTTAGTTCTAAAAGGTTTTGTAGGTCTTCATAGAACTGATTAACTTCGGCTTCTTCAGCATTACTGGTTGGGGCATAAACTTGGATTCTGGTGATATTGAATGGTTTGCCTTGGAAACGAACAGAGATCATTCTGTCATTTTTGAGATTGCATCCATGTACTGCATTTCAAAGTCTTTTGTTCACTATAACGGCTACTCCATTTCTTTTAAGAGATTTTTGCCCTCAGTTCAGTTCAGTTCAGTTCAGTCGCTCAGTTGTGTCCCACTCTCTGCGACCCCATGAATCACAGCACGCCAGGCCTCCCTGTCCATCACCAACTCCCGGAGTACACTCAAACTCATGTCCACAGTAGATATAATAGTCATCTGATTTAAATTCAACCATTCCCATCCATTTAAATTTACTGATTCCTAAAATGTCGACATTCGCTCTTGCCATCTCCTGTTTGACTGCTTCCAATTTGTCTTGATTCATGGACCTCACATTCCAGGTTCCTGTGCAGTATTGCTCTTTGCATTGTTGGACCTTGCTTCCATCCCCAGTCCCATCTACAACCGGGTGGTGGTTTGCTTTGGCTCTGTCTCTTCATTCTTTCTGGAATTATGTCTCCATTGTTCTCCAGTAGCATATTAGGCACCTACCGGCCTGGGGAGTTCATCTTTCTGAGTTCTATCTTTTTGCCTTTTCATACTGTTCATGGGGTTCTCAAAGCAAGAATCCTAAAGTAGTTTGTCATTTCCTTCTCCAGTGGACCACATTTTTCATTAAATTAAAAAAAAAAAAATCAAGGCCATCCCAACAGTTACTGATTTAGCTGGACTGTAATGAAACTAAATAATCTATATTTTCTAATCTGCCCCTGCATGTGTGAGCTCAGTCATATCTGACTCTTTGAGACTCCATGGACTGTAGCCTCCCAGTCTCCTCTGTTCATGGGATTCTCCAGGCAAGAATACTGGAGTGGGTTGCCATTTCCTCCTCCAGAGGATCTTTCCAACCGAGGGATTGAACCCTCATCTCTTGAGTCTCTTTCACTGGCATACCACTGAGCCACCTGGGTAGCCCAAAATCTGCCCCAGTGATTATGTTATTCAGAAAATATTTCTAACTCATTGATCTATAACAATGGATCCAGTATGAAACTGCAACAATAAATTCCTCTGAGTACATTTTCTTGAAAAGGCAAAAGTAGAATTTATGGCATAGAGTATCAAAGCTTTTTTAAAAGAAACGTTTTCTTTCACAAAGATATCTCTTCCACATACAGTCTTTGAAGTTAAAAAATCATTTTTTTTAAATTTCAAAATAAGTGAAGACTCTAATTCAGGTTGGGACAGGTTTTAAGAATTTTCTCTCAAAAATATTTTCCTGATGGTGTTAGTAAGTAGCTTTGACCAAATACCTTAGCAAGTTTTTATCTTGGAATACTTATATGGAAGTATGCGCATCTAAACTCGTCATTTTTCTAAAATGTATATATGATTAAAGCAGTAAAACGGTGAAAAAAATATTTCACCCAGGAACCATTTGGAGAAAGAATCAAAGTAACTTATATCTAATATAGGGTGAAAGGCAAAGAGGAGACCACTATTATAGAAATGAAAGCTGAGAAGAAAAAAGGGTTAAATTTAAAGGAGATGATAAATTGAAGGCCAAAGATTAAGGTTAATGTTTTGGTCTTTCTGGCATGTATTGGATTTTCTTCTCACTGCTTCTCTTTGTTTTAGTTGTAAATTAATTGTTATTGGGGTGTAGTTGCTTTACAATATTCTGTTAGTTTCTGCTGCTGCTGCTGCTGCTAAGTCGCTTCAGTCGTGTCCAACTCTGTGCGACCCCATAGATGGCAGCCGACCAGGCTCCCCCATCGCTGGGATTCTCCAGGCAAGAACACTGGAGTGGGTTGCCATTTCCTTCTCCAATGTGTGAAAGTGAAAAGTGAAAGTGAAGTTGCTCAGTCGTGTCCGACTAGTAGCGACCCCATGGACTGCAGCCCACCAGGCTCCTCTGTCCATGCGATTTTCTACTGCACAGTAAATCAATCAAAGTGAAGTAAGTCAGAAAAAGAAAAGCAAAGATTGTGTATTAATGCACATATATGTAATCTAGAAAAATGGTACCAATGAGCCTATCTGCAAAGCAAAAAATAGAGATACAGAAGTAGAGAACAAATATATAGATACCAAGAGGGGGATGTGGAAGGAACCTGGAGGTTGGGATTGACATGTATACATTATTGATACTATGTATAAAATAGATGGGCTTTCTGGGTAGCTCAGTGGTAAAGAATCTGCCTGCCAATGCAGGAGCCGCAGGAGGCATGGATTTGATCCCTGGGTCAGGAAGATCTCCTGGAGGAGGAAATGGCAACATATCCCAGTATCCTTGCCTGGGAAATCCAATGGACAGAGGAGCCTGGCAGGTTATAGTCCATGGGGTTGCAAAGAGTTGGACATGACTTAGCAAGCGACTGAGTACTAGCACACACATAAAATGGATAACTAATGAGAACCTAGTGTATAGCACAGGGTGCTCTCCTTCATGCTCTGTGGTGACCTGAATGGGAAGGAAATCCAAAAAGGAGGGGATATATGTTTATGTTTGGCTGATTCACTGCTTCTCTTTGAGTGTCTGGCTCTCTCCTCTTCTCTCTCTACTTCCTCTCCACCTCACTGGGTTTACTCTTTTTTCTTCTCAGGGATAGGACATACCTCTAGTTATCAACAAGCAGGGTGAAGGGTCAGTGCATGGAAGGTTACTAACAAGAACCTGGTTAGACATCAAGGGCTGAGAGTTTCTTGCTAAAATAATAAGATCCTGTTAAATGCATGCCAAGGGGCTGGGGATAAGGAACTTGATCAGCTGTCAAAGGTGAAGGTATTCTTTCTAACCTGGATTAGTGAATTCTTTTCTATTGGACAGTCCACAAGCAGAGAGGTAGATCAAGATCTAGGCTTGGTGAAGAGTGCTCAGAGGGACCTGATTAAAATGTGGGTAAGGAGAGTCTTTGCTACCAGGGAACTACCCTAACTGGAATCATTTAAAATTGTTCGAAGTTAAGAAAAGCTTTGTTTTTCTTACATATCAGAGCAATATGTTAGATAAATTGATGCTGGACTAATTTTTATGATACATGAGTAGTACAATGTTTCTAGGAGAAGCGAAAGCAAAAATCCCTGTCATTGCATGGTATACATTTTCAAGGAGTACCAGCAAATTGGAAGTGGTCAAACAGGAGATGGCAAGAGTGAACATAGACATTCTAGGAATCAGTGAATTAAAATGGACTGGAATGGGTGAATTTAACTCAGATGACCATTATATCTACTACTGTGGGCAGGAATCCCTTAGAAGAAATGGAGTAGCCATCATGGTCAACAAAAGAGTCCAAAATGCAGTACTTGGATGCAATCTTAAAAACAACAGAATGATTTCTGTTCGTTTCCAAGGCAAACCATTCACTATTACAGTAATCCAAGCCTATGCCCCAATCAGTAACGCTGAAGAAGCCAAAGTTGAACAGTACTATGAAGACCTACAAGACCTTTTAGAACTAACACCCAAAAAAGATGTCCTTTTCATTATAGGGGACTGGAATGCAAAAGTAGGAAGTCAAGAAACACCTGGAGTAACAGGCAAATTTGGCCTTGGAGTACAGAATGAAGCAGGGCAAAGACTAACAGAGTTTTGTCAAGACAACACACTGGTCATAGCAAACACCCTCTTCCAACAACACAAGAGAAGACTCTACACATGGACATCACCAGATGGTCAACACCGAAATCAGATTGATTATATTCTTTGCAGCCAAATATGGAGAAGCTCTATACAGTCAGCAAAAACAAGACCAGGAGCTGACTGTGGCTCAGATCATGAACTCCTTATTGCCAAATTCAGACTTAAATTGAAAAAAATAGTGAAAACCACTAGACCATTCAGATATGACCTAAATCAAATCCCTTATGATTATACAGTGGAAGTAAGGAATAGATTTAAGGGACTAGATCTGATAGATAGAGTGCCTGATGAACTCTGGATGGAGTTTCGTAACATTGTACAGGAGACAGGGACCAAGACCATCCCCATGGAAAAGAAATGCAAAAAAGCAAAATGGCTGTCTGAGGAGGCCTTACATATAGCTGTGAAAAGAAGAGAAGTGAAAAGCAAAGGAGAAAAGGAAAGATATACCCATCTGAATGCAGAGTTCCAAAGAATAGCAAAGAGAGATAAGAAAGCCTTCCTCAGTGATCAATGCAAAGAAATAGAGGAAAACAACAGAAAAGGAAAAACAAGAAAACTATATGTTCCAAGGGAACATTTCATGCAAAGATGGGCTCGATAAAGGACAGAAATTGTATGGACCTAAAAGAAGCAGAAGAAATTAAGAAGAGGTGGCAAGAATACACAGAAGAACTGTACAAAAATCATCTTCACGACCAAGATAGTCATGATAATGTGATCACTGACCTAGAGCCAGACATCTTGGAATGTGAAGTCAAGTGGGCTTTAGAAAGCATCACTACGAACAAAGCTAGTGGAGGTGATGGAATTCCAGTTTAGCTATTTCAAATCTTGAAAGATGATGCTGTGAAAGTGATGCACTAAATATGCCAGCAGATTTGGAAAACTCAGCAGTGGCCACGGGACTGGAAGAGGTCAGTCTTCATTCCAGTCCCAAAGAAAGGCAATGCCAAAGAATGCTCAAACTAACGCACAATTGCACTCATCTCACATGCTAGTAAAGTCATGTTCAAAATTCTCCAAGCCAGGCTTCAGCAATATCTGAACCGTGAACTTCCAGATGTTCAAGCAGGTTTTAGAAAAGGCAGAGGCACCAGAGATCAAATCGCCAACATCCGCTGGATCATGGAGAAAGCAAGAGAGTTCCAGAAATCCATCTATTTCTGCTTCATTGACTATGCCAAAGGCTTTGACTGTGTGGATCACAATAAACTGTGGAACATTCTGAAAGAGATGGGAATCCCAGACCACCTGACCTGCCTCTTGAGAAACCTGTATGCCAGTCAGGAAGCAACAGTTAGAACTGGACATGGAACAACAGACTGGTTACAAATAGGAAAAGGAGTACTTCAAGGCTATATATTGTCACCCTGCTTATTTAACTTATATGCAGAGTACATCATGAGGAACGCTGGGCTGGAAGAAGCACAAGCTGGAATCAAGATTGCTGGGAGAAATATCAATAATCTGAGATATGCAGATGACACCACCCTTATGGCAGAAAGTGAAGAGGAACTCAAAAGCCTCTTGATGAAAGTGAAAGAGGAGAGTGAAAAGGTTGGCTTGAAGCTCAACATTCAGAAAACAAAGATCATGGCATCTGGTCCCATCACTTCATGGGAAATAGATGGAAAAACAGTGGAAACAGTGTCAGATTTTATTTTTTTGGGCTCCAAAATCACTGCAGATGCTGATTGCAGCCAGGAAATTAAAAGACGCTTGCTCCTTGGAAGAAAAGTTATGACCAAACTTGATAGTATATTTAAAAGCAGAGACATTACTTTGCCAACCAAGGTCCGCCTAGTCAAGGCTATGGTTTTTCCCGTGGTCATGTATGGATGTGAGAGTTGGACTGTGAATAAAGCTGATAGCCGAAGAATTGATGCTTTTGAACTGTGGTGTTGGAGAAGACTCTTGAGAGTCCCTTGTCCTGCAAGGAGATCCAACAAGTCCATTCTAAAAGAAATCAATCCTGGGTGTTCATTGGAAGGACTGATGCTAAAACTGAAACTGCAATACTTTGGCCACCTCATGCGACGAGTTGACTCATTGGAAAAGACTCTGATGCTTGGAAAAGTTGGGGGCAGAAGGAGAAGGGGACGACAGAGAATGAGATGGCTGGATGGCATCACCGACTCTGTGGACATGAGTTTGAGTGAACTCCGGGAGTTGTTGATGGACAGGGAGGCCTGGCGTGCTGTGATCCATGGGGTCGCGGAGAGTCAGACATGACTGAGCGACTGAACTGAACTGATCTGAACCTAAGAAATTGAAGTTCTATTTTTCTGAAGAACTGGGACTTGAATTAAGTAGGCTGAATGACAGTGACACTGGACCCAGTGTCAACCCAAAAACAAACACCTTTAATTTTCTACAATAAAGGAATAACTTAGATATTTTGTGGCTGTATTTTCATAAAATGAAAATAGCGCATTATTTCAGAAGAGTGACTAATTACACTGATTCATTTTAAAACATTAAAATTTTAATTTATTTTTCATTGTCCATGTCTAACTAATAAAAGGGATAAAGGTATTTCTGTTCAATCAGTTTCTTAAAAGTAAAGTTGATGACATCAATTTACTCAAATAAGATGTTTCTGATTGCCAGTAACAGAGTCCCCATCCAAAGCGGCCTAAACAATAAATTGTTTTCTTTGACTCATATAATAACAAATGACTGCAGGCAGTTTTATGATTGGTGTGAGAGTTCAGCAATATTATTCAGAATCCAGTTACCATCTAGTCTGTGCTTTGCCGTCTTCGAGGTGTTGAAGGGTTTCTGTCCTCAGGTTTGTCAATGAGCAGTAGCAAAATAAGTGCTAAAGATGTAATAACCATCTCCAAACCTGTAGAATAGAGTGAAATCTGTTTCTGGGGATTCCTAGAATATATCTCCTATGGACAACTTAGTCACGTATCCAGTAACTGGCGAGAGAGAATGACGTTGCAATTACTGGTGAAGGTTAGCCCAAGTTTGTCACCTTCATTTGGGCACACTGCTAAGTCACTTCAGTCGTGTCCGACCCTGTGTGACCCCATAGACGGAAGCCCACCAGGCTCTCCCATCCCTGGGATTCTACAGGCAAGGACACTGGAGTGGGTTGCCATTGGGCACACTGGGCTTCCTAAACTGATGGAAAATGAGGAACGGCCTTTAGAACAGAAAGGCAAACAGTGACTGCCACACCATGGTACACATGCCAGTTGTTCAAGGATGAAGAAGATAAAGTGTTTGCGGTCAATTTGTGAAACATTTTCCTATGTTATGTTTCTGAATTAGAGAAAAAAAAGTAACAAATAATCTTTTCAAAAACAAAGAAGGAGATGGAAATAGAAGATACTCTTCTTTGGCATATGGAGATTCAATGTAATAGAAAGGGAATTTAATAATTCCCCCTCATTCATGGAATTAAAGGTACAAAATATCCACTGGATATATCAAAGACAGGTAAAGACCGTGATGTTGGGAAAGATTGAAGGCAAAAGGAGAAGGGGGAGGCAAAGGATGAGATGGCTAGATAGCCTCACTGACTCAGTGGATGTGAACTTGAGCAAACTCTGGGAGATAGTCAAGGACAGGAAAGCCTGACATGCTGCAGTCTGTGGGTCAAAAAGAGCTGGACGTGACTTAGTGACTGAGTAACAGCAATAGCAAAGCTTAATTCTACATATTTCACTTGGTTGAGGATCCAAGGAAATTATGTATTTTTTCAGTTTCAGGTCCAGAGTGGAGTAGAGCTATATTGTAAATATCAGAATACGGAGACTGCAGTATTTTAAAGACAGAATCTTTCTTTACTGTTTATACACAAGGGAATTTAATTATTCAATACCTCATTAGATAACTGGTTAAAGAAAGACATATTAAAAATACACTCTCATGGCTGTGAAGAAAATAATGCGGATTAAAATAATAGAGGAAATATAACTTCTGTTCCTGGCATTTGTATCATATCTGTTTGAAAAACAGAAGGATAATTTTATACATATTGTATAACATATGTGATTTTAATTCTTCAAGCTAGATATACTGCCAATCTATCTGAAAATACATTTTCTAATCCTGAAAAAAAGATGTGTTAAGAATTTTAAATTTCATGTAAATGGATACATAAAACTTAAAATAAAAATAAAAGTCATTTCTGGCATTTTGTTTTCCCTTTACTCCAGAATTTTACTTAAATAAGATGGCATCTAATCCAACACTTCTATACATTTTTCTGGTGCCATATCTTGTCAGTAGTTCGCTCACTATATTTGCGCCATAATGACATCATACATAGCAAAATGTAACATTTAAATTAAATAGTACTTTCCATGTTAACTCGTCAGATTCAGTCATTGATAGGTGGAAAAATGAAACCAAGAGAAATTAAGTGATCGCCTCAAAGTGTCACAATTAGTTCAAATTATTTCTGTAACCTCAATCAGGTTTCTTTCTTCCATCACTGTGTTGCTTTATTAAAAGATTTATATGCATATATCAATATTTCTTTGTGCACACACATTGTTATACATGCCCTCAACATCTTTGTTTCTTTTTTTTATTACAGTTTGCTGAATTTTAATAAGAGTAGATAAATCATAGGTATACATATAAAAAGTGAATGCATCTGTTAATCAGCATCCTCATTAAGAGATTAAATATCACTAGCATTTGAGAAGACATGTTTTATTGCCCAGTCACTAAGCCCCTACAATAAATCACTGGCCTGGGTATTAACAACAGATTATTTTTTCCTGTTTTGGGACTTCAAGTAAGTGGAATAATTTCCATGTACTATTTATGTCTGTCTTCTTTAAAGTAACATAATGTCTGTGAGATTCATATATATTATGGTGTGTAATTATAGATAATTCATTTTAACCACTATCCAGTTTTTATTGAAGAAAATATCACTAAGTATTTATCCACTCTATTCCTGACAGGCATTTGAGTTGATTCCAGTGTTTGATTGTTAACTTGGTGCAGAACATTCTTGTGTGTGCCTCTTGTTACATATATATTTATGCACACAGCTTTACTCAGTATATGTCAAAGAATGAGATTTCTGTCTTGAGGAGACAGGTTGAGTTGTACTGGATGCTGCCAGACTTCACAAGTGATTGTACGAGTTTAGTGCTGTTTTAGAATTGTGGAGCAACTCACATTTATCATTTGATTATTGTCATTCTGCAAGTTAATTTTTCCATCATCTAATAAAAAATGCTAAATTTCCAATATAGGAATACCTTGATTTATTGTACTACATGCTGTTGTCCTCTGTGGATATTGCTGTTTTTACAAATTTCAGGTTTGTGGCAGCTCTGTGTCAATCAAGTGTATGGATGTCCTTCTCAAATGTTTGATTCCCTCGGCTCTTGCTTCATTGACTTCAAAGTGCTGCTATTTGGTGCCATCACAGGGCTTTGATTCCTGGGTCAGTAAGATTCCCTGGGGAAGGGAATGGCAACCCACTCCAGTATTCTTGCCTGGGAAATCTCATGGAGGGAGGAGCCTGGTGGGCTAGAGTCCATGGGGTCACAAAGAGTCGGACAGGACTGAGCGAGTAACACTTTCACTTTCAGAATTGTGTCCTCTTGATAAATTGACTCTTTTCTCATAACAAAATACTCTCCTACGCCCTTGGCAATAGTTCTTGCTCCCAAGTCTGCTGGCTCTGATTTAACACAGTCTCTCGCAGTTTTGTACTTGGAATGTGTGTGGTGTACCTTTTTACTTCAGCTTCAGCCCGTGTGTTTTTACATTTAATTGTGCTTCTTGGAGACAACATATAATTTGGCCCTGGTTTTCTATCTCACCTGAAAATCTATGCCTTATAAGCAAATTGTTTAATAATTTATAGCTAATATAACTATTTCTTTGTGCTTATATCTATCATCTTGATATTTGTTTCTATTTTCTCACATTTTCCAAATTGCCCTTTTCCTTCTCTTTTCCTGCCTTATTTCTGATCCGTATGTACTTTTAGATTTCATTTTACCTTTACTGGGAAATCCCTGGTGGCTCAGTGTTAAAGAATCCATCTGCAATGCAGGAGATGCAGGTTCCATCCCTAGGTTGGGAAGATCCCCTGGAGATGGGAATGGCTACCCACTCCAGTATTCTTGCCCAGGGAATTCCAAGCATAGAGGAGCTTGGCAGGCTACAGTCCATGGGGTTGCAAAACAATTGGACATGACTTTGTGACTAAACCATCAACATTACTATTAATTTTGTAGGTACATATTTTTATTGCTTTAATGTTTTTGGTGTTTAAAATATGCACATTTTATTATAAAGTTTCAAATGAGATTACACTTCAAGTATAATGTAAAAATCTATAATAGTATAAATTTTTGTATACTAAATAATAGTATAGATTATTGTTTGCACAATCCAATTTTGTGCTGTATTTGTAGACATACTACATATGTCATAAAATCCAAAATAAATGGATTTTGCTTTGAAAAGTTGAAGAGAAAGGAATAAAAGTAACAGGCTCATGGTCCATTTACTCTTTTTACCTGGTAGAAGTCCCTAGTAGGTAACAAAAGTTTAAGTGACTGGAAATGTCTTTGCTAAGTGGGCCTCAGATAAATTAATGAGATTTTTAAGAGTAAAAGACCTAATATCTGAAACAGCTGTAGCGGGATCCCATCCTAAATAGAACCTTGTGTGTGTGATAAGCAGTCCCCAGAAATGTCCCAAGCGATGTACAAACCTTTGGGCTCTTCTATAATAAAATTTCTTACCACTCTGTGGGGAGTCTCCTGAATCTTACTTAAAGTCCCCCAATAATCTAGACCAAGCAGTCATGTCTGACATAGGAAGAAAGACAACTTGCTTCCATGTCACATATCTCCGCTTTAATCTAAGCCTTTTCCTTTATTTAGTAAAACCTGATCTAGGGCAAGATCTCTGATTCTGTGAGTCTGACTTGACAATCTGAAACTGTGAGATAACTCAAGGTTTAAACATGATATAATACTTCTTTGCATATACCTATAGATTAACTAAACACAATAACCTTAATCTTTTTGTGTAGCTCCAAATTTCTATCTTGTACTATAAGTCTATTATTGAGAAATTCTCTGAACTTCAGTTTGTTTTTAAAAGTTTTAAATTTATGGTTAATTTTTCAAGATATATTTTTCTGTGTGTAAAATTCTGGGTTGTAAGAGTTTTTCAAGTCTGTTTTGCAATACTTTATCCTTTTATCATTTTCTGGTTTTCCTAGTTTCTGATGAGGTTCATTGTCAATCCTGTACTTTTCCCTCTGAACTTATTTTATGTGTTTGCCTCTGGTTGTTTTTACAAGTTTTCTCCTTAACACTATATTTTATTAATTTGAATATACTCTGTGGGTTGGTGTCATTTTCTTGTGTTTATCCTTTCTGGAATTGCTTGGGTTTTTTTGGACCAATCAACCTTGGGAAATGTTTGGTCACTTTTCCTTTGCAGTTTTTACCCTCTCTTCTCTCCTGAGATACCTATGTTAGACCACTTAGAATCAGTTCATGTAACACTGAGTCTGTTAATTTACTTGATCTGTTATCTTTCTTTTTATATTTGTCTCCATCATGCTGCTTCAATTTGCATAGTTTCCACTATTTTCTATGTCTTCAGGTTCAATGATTTTTACTTCATCCATGTTTAATGTACTATTAATTCTGTCAGTGGATTTTTCACTTCAGTTACTATACACTTCATTCTACATTTTATTTCACTTGCCTTACTTCTGTATTTTCAATGTCCTTCCATATTACAGTCATGCTTTCCTTTAAATTGTTAAATAGCTATTTTAGTGATTATATCCTCTACTTTCATCTTTTCTTACATTTTTATTTATTTATTTATGAGACATAGGGTGATTCCTGTAGGAGCAGAACATATATGAGACTGGTTCTCCCAGTTTCCAGCTGTTGCTTTTTCCCCTGCACCACCTGCTTCCCCTTCAAGAGTGAGAGATACATTCAAAATGAAAGATTCAGCTTGTAAGTGTGTAGAAAGCATCCACTTCATCATCATTTTGAACACCATACTGCAATTGGAAGTAAAGACCTTCCTTCCTGTGGTTCTCAGCTTCCCTCTGCAGCCCTTGCAAGCCCAAGTCTGTCTGGAAATCTGCCACTCCCATGGCATGTGGTTATTTTTAACTGCAAGGTTGGTTACAATTTGGCCAAGACCTTCAAAAGGTCATTCTCCAGTTTCTTCAGACCCTTAGTTGGTGCCATCTACTGCTGGGAAATTATTAGTTTCTACATTTGTCAACTCAGTCTCAAGCACCTTGTGCTTTTCCACTACATTTTTCCCCTCTAGTTGCTAGGCTCTGAATGACTACTTTTAGCTAGGAATTTCTTTAGTGCCTGGGCTTCCCCAGTGATTCAGTGGTGAAGAATCTGCCCACAATTCAGGAGATGCTGGGGATGTGGGTTCAATTCCTGGGTTGGGAAGATCCCCCGGAAGAGGGAATGGCAACCCAACCCTGTATTCTTGCCTGAGAAATCCCATGGACAGAGGAGCCAGGTGGGTTACAGTCCACCGGGTCATCAAAGGGTTGGGCAAGACCAAGCACACATGCTATGCTATTTTTCAGTGAGCACTTTATAAATATAGTCAGGGGTTATGTGGGACCAAGAATGAATGTATATTGGCTAAAGACTCAGAATATTTTCCTGTTGTGGTTTATATCCAGATAGGAAGTAGGGGGAAATATACCCATCTTCCCACCATGGGTTGTGGCCAAGAGGGACTGCATACAAATAATAGTGATATCTTACTCATGGATGATTTTTCCCCTCTGACTCAGCAGCCCTGTTATCTCCACTCTGTTTCTGAAACTGCTAGGAAAAAATTTGCTTTAATTTTGCATATGATGGTGGCAACTGATTATCCTCCTAGTTAGGGATCATGTTTCCAGACTTTTTTCTAATTTCTTATATATATATGTATATACATATATATACTTAAAATTATCGGTTACTGGAAGCTTACATTGATGAGGACTGCAGATGACCCTCTGATGACCTCACTGGCCACTAGATCTGCCAGCACCTGATCTTAGACTCCATCCTCCAGAACTGTGGGGAAAATGTTTTCTTTAAGCCACCCTGTCTGTGCCAATTTTTAAATATTAATTTTTATTAAAGTATAGCTGCTTTACAATGTTGTGCTATTTTCTGTGGTATAGCAAAATGAATCAGCCATACATAAATACACTCCCAGGTGGCTCAGTGGTAAAGAATCCATGGGCAATCCATATAGGGGACGTGGGTTGGATCCCTGGGTGGGAAGATCCCCTGGAGAAGGACATGGCAACTCACTCCAGTATTCTTGCCTGAAAATTCCCATAGATAGAGGAGCCTGGCTGGCTATAGTCCATAGGGTCGCAGAGTCAGAAATAACTTTGAAACTAAACCACAACAACTCATGTGTGTGTGTGTGTATATATATATATATATATATATATATATATATATCCCCTGTTTTCTGGATTTCCTTCCCATTTAGGTCACCATAGAGCATTAACTAGAGTTCCTTGTGCTATACTGTAGGTTCACATTAATTATCTATTTTATACATAGTATCCGTTCCGTTCCGTTCAGTCGCTCAGTCGTGTCCGACTCTTTGCGACCCCGTGGACTGTAGCCTACCAGGTTTCTCTGTCCATGGGATTCTCCAGGCAGAATCCAGGCAAGAATACTGGAATGGGTTACCATTTCCTTCTCCAGGGGATCTTCCCGACCCAGGGATCGAACCCGGGTCTCCCACATTGGAGGCAGACGCTTTAACCTCTGAGCCACCAGGGAAGCCTATCAGTAGTGTATATATATCAATCCTAATCTCCCAATTCCCCCTACCACCCCCTTCCCCCTTGGTGTTCATAAATTTGTTTTCTATGTCTGTGTCTCTACTTCTGCTTTTCAAATAAGATCAGTCTGTGCTATTTTGTTATGATATAATGGGCTGACTAAGAGGGCAATGGCAAGCCACTCCAGTACTCTTGCCTAGAAAATCCCATGGATGGAGGGCCTGGTAGGCTGCAGTCCGTGGGGTCGCTATGGGTCGGACACGACTGAGTGCCTTTACTTTCACTTTTCACTTTCACACACTGGAGAAGGAAATGGCCACCCACTCCAGTGTTCTTGCCTGGAGAATCCCAGGGATGGGGGAGCCTGGTGGGCTTCCGTCTATGGGGTCACACAGAGTCGGACACGACTGAAGTGACTTAGCAGCAGCAGCAAGATAGTGTAGTGTAAGTTCTGAGGGCAGCAACAGAAAAAAAAAAAACACCTCTAATGCTCAAATGCTTTTTAAAACTCTTGTGCATTACCTTTGCTATTGTTCCATTAACCAACCAAAACAAGTCACAGAGTCAAGCCCAGAGTCAGAAGCTGAGGATGAGGACTCAGGGAAGATATCAAATTAGAGGCTGTTACTTCAATTCCTGATCATAGGGTGTTTGGATTACTAATATATTTAAGGACCTGTGGGGCACTTTTTTTCTTAGAGGAAAGTGGAATTGAGTAACCTGTAGCATGCAATGATAGGACTTAAATAGATCAATACAAAATTACCCTCAAATCTGTGTTATTTTCAGAAACAATTCATTTCAAAAGTGTTTCCTACAATTTGTTAACTGTGTCTTACCACAATTCTGAAATATATATAAAATTGAAAAAAAATACAGTTAAAGAAAATTACAAAAGTCACCAGTGTTTAAGGGGAGAGTATAAGAGTGCATCATTTCCATAAATAAGAAAATTATATCACTAAACAATGCAGAGTTGGATTTAGCAAGAAACTAAAGTAGCCACTAGGCTAAAACAATTTGGCTTAAGATCTAGTAAAGAAGAATTTTTGTGTGTGCAGGGGCATTGTGGGGGTGTAAACTGTGATTAGAATTACACAGTTTCTTATATGATAAATTCTAAGTGTATTTTATACCGCATAGACAGTTTTCACCTGGATATTTTTTAATGAGACAACAGTGAATTATCTCATGGGTACTAGAAACTCATATCAATGGAACTATTTCTGCTGATTTTATACTTCAAAAATGTAATGACAAGTATTTTTCTTACATAGTCTTTTCAAAAAGATGAAAGGCAATTCTCATTATTTATGGGAAGTATATAAACTTTATAGCTGAAACTCAAGACCTGTAATCTTTAATTATCCTTTGACCCTGGGAAAGGTTCATTCTCATACAATACAGGATATAAAATATTCTTCATATGTCACACTCATAATCTGCCCATAATTCTGTCTTTTCTACTAAAGTGGGAGACAAGCCTTCTCAAAACGTTGCTAGTTAGGAGTTAAGGTGCCTATGAGTAACAGAGACGTCCGCAGTAACTGACGTGCAGGTTTACACAGCTTATAACAACGACAACTAGCATTTGATACAACTTTATGCTCTGGGCGTTCTTCTAAGTTATATGCGTGTGTCAGTGGTCTCAGTGTCCACAGTGAGCCCATCACGGAGGTGTGTGCGCAGTGCCGACTCAGTCACGTCTGACTCTTTGAGATGCTATGGACTGTATCCCACCAGGCTCCTCTGTCCGTAGGACTCTCCAGGCAAGGATACTGGAGGGGGCTGCCGTTTCCTGCTCCAGGCGTCTTCCCAACCCAGGCATCGAACCCTCATCTCCTGCATCTCTTGCATTACATGTAGATTCTTTATTGCTGAGACACCAGGGAAGCCCAACACAGGCAAACATTCAGCTATTTTAAAAATGGCAGGCAAGAGGGACAGAAGGTTACTTGTTTTGCTCAAAAGTTGTGTTTAAATATAAAACTCATACACACACACACACACACACACACACATATAACCCTTGATCTAGTCTAACCTATTTATTTCCAGCCCAGTATTGAGCCTCCCAGCACTGGTACTTTCTATCCTAGTCTGAGGGAGCATTTGACATCTTTCACTTTTAAATCACAAAAAGACATTTTTTTAGGATTAAATTCTATAAACGAAAGAAAATAAAAGTACAATGGGTAAACAAAAAGATGTAGCAAATTTTACATTATCCCTCCCGCCTTGGCATCTTTTTTAATTGACCAAGATGTATCTAGCCATATGCCCTATACAATAAACCCTCTACCTGGGCTTATTCCAACTACAAGCTAAGTTGCTCACATACTTATGACGCATCTGTCATTTAACCCTTTGTCCCAGGTAAATAGATAAATATATTATTAATGCATTTTAAGGTTAGAGAAAGTAGTTTAATGTTTTCTAGATCAACTTCTGTAAAGGATTCAAGTGTATAAAGGGGCACACCTTCCTTAGTGAAGGGGTGATATTCTGTAGTCTTAATGTATATGATTTTATTAAGACCTCATCTCTACAACAATAATAAACTCCCCTCCCAGTTACTAACGATCAGTTTTTTATACTTGCAAAACTCTTTTCTGAATTATTTACACGTGCCCATTATTCCTGACTTTCTTTTCTCCGAGTCATTGCAACTCCAACTACTTGTAATTCTTTAAGTCTCTTCTTGACAATTATCTACCCAGAGAATTAAGACTAGAAAATCTATCTCAGTGGAAAATAATAATTTGTTTCTTTTAAATTCTTCCCAAAGAAAATGAATATCACAGTATGATATCGCCATCAATAAGTTTCATTTATTTAATTGCCAGAAGGCTGACTGTAACTTCAAAAACAATAGAGCATGAGCTTAATGAATGGAGAAAAAAAATCAGAATTCATGGAAGTTTTATGTCAATTAAGTTTCTAGCTTTATTGGTTAATTAAATAGAACTACTAAAAGTAAAATCAATCTGAAAGTAAGCCCAATAAATACTGGTTAATTCAGTGCATCTTGTACATTTAAAGGATAATAATCATCCATTTGTCATTGCCCTGTTCCTCTCTTGTAGAAGAAATATGTCAGCATGAGAGTTAAATCAATAATGAGATGATAGAAACCAGATACTAGTATATCTGATGTCTTTGAAATAGGCTGCTAAGATGATCCCGTTTCCCTCACAAAAACAATGTAAATCTCTGATATAGATCCTCTGCTAACTCTCGTCAAAGTTTTACCTGAAGAATGGGTTATAAGTAGGCTTCAGAAGGCATAGAACAGAAACTAAATAAAAGGAGTAACTAACCCTTGGGTTCTGCTTCCATTTATCCTCAATGAATCTCTTTTATTTAGTGATACAGAATCTAGGAATTACTCATGTGTTTAGTTGTTGAGTCATGTCTGACTCTCTGCAGCCCTTGGACTGTAGCCTGCCAGGCTCCTTTGTCCATGGGGCTTTTTAGGCAAGAATATTGAAGTGGGTTGCCTTTTTCTCCTCCAGGGGATCTTCCCAACCTAGGAGTCAAACCCACAACTCTTGTGTCTCAACATTGGCAGGCGGATTCTTTACCACTAGCACCACGTGGCAATTATTCCTTTAGGGTAATTATCACCAGACATAACACGTGTACACCCGGGATAGATTCACGTCAATGTATGGCAAAACCAATACAATATTGTAAAGTAATTAGCCTCCAATTAAATTAATTTAAAAAAAAAGAAATGATGCTGAAAAATAGTTTGGTAACTGATTGTTTTACCTGTCTCTAAATTTCTGTCTTTTTCAGAGATAGCATATCCAGACATAAGGAATCAATTAATAAGAATAAAATCTGTTTTGAGGGAATTAATAACATCTGGTAGACCCAATTCAGCATTAGGAGGGAGTATACTATTGACAAACAACACAAGAAAGTTGGATTTCACAGATGCAGTGCTCTCTGAAGGAAATCAAACACAAAACAGGTAAAACTATATCAAACAACTTATCTGAAGTCACATAATAGGCAAAGTAACTGATGGTAATAGAAACCAGAACAGAGGTTCCTTGAGGAAGGAGGCTGAGAAGGGGTGCAGGCAGTTATCTGGGGAAGCTGTAATGTTAATTTCTTGATAGGAGTGTCTGCATTTGTCAAAACTGATTAGATTTATTACCTGTGCATGGTAATGTATGTTCATCATTTGTTGTTATTGTTGTTTAATCACTTAGTCATGTCTGACTCTTTGCAGCCCCATGTACTGTACCACACCATGCCCCTCTGTCCATGAGATTTCCCATGCAGGAATACTAGAGTGGGCTGCCATTCCCTTCTCTGGGGGGACTTCCCAACCCAGGGATGGAACCCATGTATCCTCAATGGCGGGCGGATTCTTTAACACTGACCCACCTGGGAAGCCCTGTGTTCACCATACCTCTACATGTAACATATAAACTTGGGTACACAACAGACTACTTGATGCTTTTGCTTTGACACCCTCTGAGTGAGGAAGTGAGCATTCTGGAATGGAGGTTTGCAGAGGAAAGACTTCATCCATGCTGGTTCCGTATTAACTACAGTGTTCATCTTTTATTTCTATTTAGCCAAGATTCTTGAGAGTCCCTTGGACTGCAAGGAGATCCAACCAGTCCATTCTAGAGGAGATCAATCCTGGGTGTTCATTGGAAGGACTTATGCTAAAGCTGAAGCTCCAATACTTTGGCCACCTCATGCGACGAGTTAACTCACTGGAAAAGATTCTGATGCTGGGAGCGATTGGGGGTAGGAGGAGACGGGGAAGATAGAGAATGAGGTGGCTGGATGGCATCACCGACTCTGTGCACATGAGTTTGAGTGAACTCCGGGAGTTGGTGATGGACAGGGAGGCCTGGCGTGCTGTGATTCATGGGGTCGCTAAGATTATCCCATTTATGGGCTTCCCAGGTTGCTCAATGGTAAAGAATCCACCTACCAATGTAGGAGAGACCGGTTGGATCCCTGGGTCTTGAAGATCCCCTAGAAAAGGAAATTGCAACCTACTCCAGACTGGTTCAAAATAGGAAAAAGAGTATGTCAAGGCTGTATATTGTTATTTGACAATAACAATTGTTATTTAACACCTGTAAATTGTTATTTACCACCCTGCTTATTTAACATATATGCAGAGTACATCATGAGAAACACTGGGCTGGATAAAACACAAGCTGGAATCAAGATTGCCAGGAGAAATATCAATAACCTCAGATATTCAGATGACACAACCCTTATTGCAGAAAGTGAAGAAGAACTAAAGAGCCTCTTGATGAAAGTGAAAGAGGAGAGTGAAAAAGTTGGCTTGAAGCTCAACATTCAGAAAACTAAGATCATGGCATCTGGGCCCATCACTTCATGGCAAATAGATGGGGAAACATTGGCAACTTTATTTTCCTGGGCTCCAAAATCACTGCAGATGGTGACTGCAGCCATGAAATTAAAAGACGCTTGCTCCTTGGAAGGAAAGTTATGACCAACCTAGACAGCAAATTAAAAAGCAGAGGCATTACTTTGCCAACAAAGGTCCATCTAGTCAGGGCTATTGTTTTTCCCGTAGTCATGTATGGATGTAAGAGTTGGACTGTAAAGAAAGCTGAGTGCAGAAGAATTGATGCTTTTGAAGTGGGGTGTTGGAGAAGACTCCTGAGAGTCCTTTGGGCTGCAAGGAGATGCAACCAGTCCATCCTAGAGGAGGTCAGTCCTGTGTGTTCACCGGAAGGACTGATGTTGAATCTGAAACTCCAATACTTTGACCACCTGATTCAAAGAGCTGACTCATTTGAAAAGACCCTGATGCTGGGAAAGATTGAGGGCAGGAGGAGAATGGGATAACAAAGGATGAAATGGTTGGATGGCATCACTGACTCAATGGACGTGAGTTTGAGTAAACTCCAGGAGTTGTTGATGGACAGGGAAGCCTGGCGTCCTGTGGTTCATGGGGTCGCAAAGAGTCAGACACGACTGAGCAACTGAACTGAACTGAACCAGTATTCTTGCCTGGGAAATCCCTAGGACAGAGGAGCCTGGCCGACTACAATCCTTGGGGTGACAAAGAGTCAGACATGACTTAGTAACTAAACAACATACATTGACATATAGCATTATCAGTTTCAAATGTACAAGACAGTGATTCAATATTTGTATATATTGCTAAATGATCAGCACAGTATGTCTTTAATTAACAATAATTTTTTGATGCTGTAGCTACCTAGTCTTTGTGGCAAAAACCCCTGTATTACCTGATTCCTCCCTTACCTCTTAGGAACAGTCTCTCAGGGCTCTCTGAGACGCTGTGTCCCAGGCTTAAGTGTTCAGTTTTGTCTGCCAAAGAAAACATAACTCTCAACTTTTAGGTTGTATACTTTTAGAGTCGACATGAGGATGAATTTTGTTTTAAACCAAAAGATCCAGAAGTTCTTCCAGAGCATTGTAGGGAAGGAGGCTAACTTGCCAACTCTCTTGTCCCCCAGAACTAGGAGGACTGCTTAGTTTCTTCACTGACTTCAAGCCCTCTGTAGTAGGGTTTTATCCATTCCACTCAGGATGGTTCACAACAACAAGAAGTTGAACCCCTGAATGCAGCACTTCAGGCAACAGCCAAGGGCAAATGTAGAGCTTGTCTGTATGGGCAGACTAGTTGTAAACGCAGGAGGAGGATGTACTCCATGGGAGAAATAATGATGATTCCAGGCTTCTTTCATCTTCCTGTGGATGGATTGTGCTCAGTTAAGGAGGCAGATAGGAGACAGTGCACCCCAGGTACCCTGAGACCAATGTCACAAGGATAAATGGAATCTTTCTTTTTAAATTGTACAAGATGTCTGTTTTCCAATGGGTGTTCAAAACACATAAACAATGGAGTGGTAGTTTGAGAGGAATTGTAGCGGAGCAGTGAAGGGCTGGGACTCTGCAGGTAGTCTCTCTGGTTCTCCAGCTCCTCCAGTTTTGGACACAGCTTTAGGCTTTTGACCTGGGCTCTCTGTGCTCAGGCTCTCCTTATGTACACTGGGTGTGAGACTAATTGTCTCAAAGGGAGAGGGTGGTCCACAGTGCCCCAAATGAAGTCCTAGACACAGAGCATAGACTCAATAGATACGTATTACATGATGAAATAAAGAGTGCACAGCAAAGGAAAAGAAAGTGTCATTAGATATACCATCAGCCTTCAAATCTGCAGGTCCTGCATCTGCAGACTTAGCTAGCCGCAGATTGAAAATTGTACAAATAAAGTTACAGGAAGTTCCCCAGATTAAAACCTGGCTTTGCTTTGGGTTGGCCACCATTTACATAGCATATATATTATCTTTACAACACTTTGCATAGTATTTGCATTGAGTTAGGTATTGTAAGTAACATAGAGATGATTTAAAGTGTATGGGAGTATGTACAAAAGTTATTTGCAAATAGGAGGAGAATGGTTATTAAGAAGTTAAAGGGAAATTGATAAAGCAGATCAGCTTTAGGAACAAGCACGTTTGGAAGGTGAGTTCCTTAAGACCATCTGTCTCAGTCTCCAGCAGAACGCACCCTCCTAGGAGGGTCCAGACTCTAGTGTCAAGACTGCAGCAAAATATCCCCTGCTTGGCAAGACTCACATGCCTGTCTGTCTTTGTCTGCTCTACTGAATTTTCAATAAATTCAGCCTTCCGTACCTGAGGGTCTGTCTTACATGGATTCAAGCAACTCGGGTCAAACGTGTTTGAAAAAAAAATAAATTTCCAAGAAGCTCCAAAAAGCAAAATGTGGGTTTGCTGCATACCAGCAACTATTTATGTAGTATATACATTGTATTTACAATCATTTACATAGCATTTACATTGTATTAACTATCATAAGTTACCTAGAGATGACTTAAAATTTATGGGAGGATGAGAGTAGGTTATTTGTAAATATGCACCATATTATGCAAGCGACTTGAGCATCTGTATAACTGCATTCATAAAGGAGGTCATAAGTGATGTTAACAAGCATAATGTCAGTGTCCTACAGAAACCAGGAACTACAAAATAGTGAAGTGGATGTATGTCAATAAAACCACATTGGAATATTTTTTAATTTGTTAAAAATTAAAATGACTAGAGTGAGAAACAGGGGTCAGGAGGATGTTTCATGCATTATAAAGTAGAAATTAAAGGATTTTAGATACAGTAATCCCTCCAGGAATTCATTCTAAGACCCCCATGGATACAAAAATCCACAGATGCTCAAGTCCCTTGTATAAAATGGTGCATATTTGCATATAACCTACTCACATCCTCCCATAGACTTTAAATCATCTCTAGATAACTTATGATAGTTCCGTTCCGTTCCGTCGCTCAGTCGTGTCCGACTCTTTGCGACCCCGTGGACTGTAGCCTACCAGGCTTCTCCATCCATGGGATTCTCCAGGCAAGAATACTGGAGTGGGTTACCGTTTCCTTCTCCAGGGGATCTTCCCGACCCAGGGATCGAACCCGGGTCTCCCACATTGGAGGCAGATGCTTTAACCTCTGAGCCACCAGAGCTTATGATAGTTAATACAATGTAAATACTATGCAAATGATTGTAAATACAATGTATACACTATGTAAATAATTGCAGCTTGTAACATATTCACATTTTGATCTTTGGAGCTTCCTGGAATATTTTTTCAAATATTTTTCATCCAAGTTGCTTGAATCCAAATAAGCCAGACCCTTGGGTACAGAAGGCTGACTTTACTGAAAAATCAGTAGAGCAGAAAAAGACTAAAGTCAGAGAAGAGTGTGAGTCATGCCAAGCAGGGAGGGGATATTTGCTACAGTCTTGACACTGGAGTCTGGACCCTCCTAGGAGGGTACATTCTGCTGGAGACTGAGACAGAGATGGTCTTAAGGGACTCACCTTCTGTATGTACTTGATCCCATGACTGATCTGATGGATCAATTTTCCCCTGACTTCTTCATTACCATTCTCCTCCTATTTACATCCAGGCATGGTTCTCCAGGCAACATGCATATCCAAATGAAACTACGGTTCTCCATACTTGTGGCAGTACTGAAAATAATGAATAATTCCAACGTCTGGGTACTAAACTAGTCTGAAATCAGAAGGTTTTCAATTCCTCATGTTCAAAAAGTTATTGTATTATGTAATAGAACTGTCAGCTGATATAACATTAAAAAATAAATGGAATAATTGATTCCACAGGGATTATTAGTGTATCACTTGGAAAGAGGTTCTCAGAATTTTTATTTGTAGCAGGACATAAATATAGTAATGAAAATGAAGATGTAATGACTCGTTCTAGAATGAAAATCATCGAGCTTATTTCAAAGCCCCATGTTTCTAATTAAAATGCTCAATAAATATTTTCTATGTATTTAATTTTAAATTTGTCAGCTTGATTAATTTGTGGTAAGAATAATAGTGATGATAATTCAAACTAGAAAAAAAGTTGACACCTAGAGACATATGGTAATAGAAAACTTAGAAAAAATAATAACTAATTTTGCCTTGTGTATGAGTATGCATTTATTACCAATTAATAAAATAATTTAAGAATAAATACATTACTGTGATTCATGGGGTCGCGGAGAGTCAGACACGACTGAGCAACTGAACTGAACTGAACTGAACTGATAAGGTAAACTTATTTTGGAACAAAGTAATGGAAATGAAAGTTCATGATGATAAAAGGGAAATGTCAACTTTATGATTATAAACACAAGCTTGCTGATTGGATTCATCTGTATTTTGTCAAATTAAAAGACTAATGTAGCATAATTTAAAATGTCCATATTTGCACAACATCCTAAACTCAATCTAGTTTAACCATGTAAACACATGATAAAATATTCTGATTTAAACTTTAAAATGTTTTTAAAAAGCTTCCAGTTTAAAAGTAATTTTTAAAAGATTTTTTCAGGCACATGAAAGAATCTTCTGAAAACCGCTAGCATTAAGTGTTAGCAAAGTGGTTGGACAACAACAGAGATACTCCTTGTACAGGGAATAAATTATTAGGTCAGGTAGGGCACAGCCCTGTGTGCAATCCAGACAGACCTGTGTTATGTGAAAAGTCTTCTTCATTACTGCTCTGTAATCTAGGCTGAGGAGCAGGAGTTTGTAAAGTATTCAGAGCTCAGTTGATGATGGCATCTTTTTTTTTCTCTCTAAAGTGTTCAGAATTTAAAATTGCTTCTGCAGAGTTATAGACAAAAAGGGATTATGAGAAATATATTGCATTATTTCAGTTCCTGTTAATTAAATATAAATGAAGCCATGGTTTTTAAATCTACAAAGTCACAATCTTAATTGGAATACTGGCTTACTTATTGTATTCTCATCCTTGACATACTTTAATTGATACATAACAAAATTAAAATATATCTGTGGGACACAAAGAAGTGAGCTGTTAGTTAATTGTAAAAATGAAATATCTTTCTCATCCAGACTCTTATAATAAACTTGATGGCAAGTAGAGTACTTTATTAACTTCACGATGTGTACAGAGTAAAACCAATAATTAAAATGCTCATTCACAGAAACAACTTATTTGTATGCAGTTCTGGTTGTCAAGCTTAACACTCATTAAATTGAGAACAATACATATGAGTATTACAGCAGGATTCATAACATGATTCAAAAACTACTATGGGATTATAAGGTCATATTTAGTGTGTTTTAGATAAAACTGAGAGAAGGAGATGGTTTTGGCAATATATTTTATACTTTAATCATGCTGAAGAGAAACATTGTCACATAACAATCCTCCAATAGATATATTTGGGAGCTTGCAAAGAGTAAGTGCAACGTAGTTTCAAAAGTAATTTAAACAACTTTTTCATATTATTATATACATATATTAATGTCTTAGACCCAAAGCAGAGACTGAATAATTATTTTCCTATGGGAAATATGTTATTTCATGTTTATATAGAGACAGAAGAGGAAAACCTTCACAAATTAAAGAAAATGAAGATGTGTGTTCAATAAATCTAATATTTGATAATTTAATCTACCTTTGGTACACCATGTTCATGTCTCATTGGTATTTTCTATTTAGCCCAATTAATCCTGAAGAAACTACACCCCAACTCATTATTCTAAGCTTACTGAAAGAACCATTTGTTAATTTCTCCATGATGAGATATATGTGTTTTGCTCTTCTAGTTTGTTTTACATATTTAATTAATAGAATAACAACAAATATTTAGAATATAACACAGGCAGGTCCCTCTTTGCTTTAGAACAGCTACATGTGACTTGATATTCCGTTGGAATTTTAGACTTGAACAGTGATTTGTATAATTTGACTGAGAATACTCAGAGTTGTCATTTAGGAAATTTTTATTCCTACCATTCATATTCAAGATTCATGTAGCCAGAAGACTCCCAGTATATACTTATTGGTTGGATGATGTAATATTAAATTAGCTAAGTGAGATGAAACCTCAAATCTACAATCACATCTTTAAATGAAACAATTTTTCCCAATGAACCTTAGTATAGGCATAAGAAAACAATAACAACAAAAACCCCACACTACTGGTAGAGAATACTGCTTGTAACATTACTCAGAAAAATTATTTGTTAAACTTAATGATATGAAAAAAAACTTGATGATCAATACACCTGTGGGATATAATTCCAGTTGAAAGGAAGCTTCTCCCAGAAGGTTTAGGAAACTGTTCTTATTGAATAATCATTTTGCAAATATCCCTGGTGAGATTAGACAATTATTTCCCTCATCTCTATGCACTTTCTTTATTTTCAAATCTTTTTTGTGCTTTAAAACTATTTCAGAAAGAGAGCAAACATATCTTCAAGTATTCAGTTCAGTTCAGTTCAGTCGCTCAGTCCTGTCCGACTCTCCGCGACCCCATGAATCACAGCACGCCAGGCCTCCCTGTCCATCACCAACTCCCGGAGTTCACTCAAACTCATGTCCACAGAGTCGGTGATGCCATCCAGCCATCTCATTCTCCGTCGTCCCCTTCTCCTCCCGCCCCCAACCTTTCCCAGCATCAGAGTCTTTTCCAGTGAGTCAACTCGTCGCATGAGGTGGCCAAAGTATTGCAGCTTCAGCTTTAGCATCAGTCCTTCCAATGAACATCCAGGATTGATCTCCTCTAGAATAGACTGGTTGGATCTCCTTGCAGTATAAGGGACTCTCAAGTATTAGGAAGCATAATTTTTAGAATGAATGAGGTTTTTCAATCACTGTTGAATTAGCATAGCAAATTCATTTATTTTGTAGTATTTTTAGCAATTGGAAAAATAGATTATTTTCATTGATGCCTAAATAGCACATAAAATTAGAAGTTGAAGATAAACTGGGTGGAATCTTAAAAAATACACAATAGAATTTGGAAAACAAATGAGAAAACAAGGCATATAAAAAAAGTGAGAAAATTATTTTTTAACCTTTCTAATCCCATTGCTTGAGAAGGAATTATTTATATAAAAACAGAGGTTCTCAAACTTTGAAGTCTAAGAAATGCTTTAAACTAGTCAATTTCATTAAAGTCTCCCTAGAGCTTCTGTTAATGTGGATTATATCTATTTATATTTATCATTTTAGTAATTTAAAATAGTAATTAAAAAATTAGTATGTTTAAAATAAACACACTTATTAAAATTTAACATAAATAGAATATTTTCATGGAATAGAAGACTATTTCTCAAAACCACACACAAATTTAACTAGAAAGGAGACTGTTTCACATTTTGTGAATCTCATTAATGTCTGATTCAGCTAAATATAGCTCGATTCTTATGGCTATTGGGTTGGCCAAAAGGTTCCTTTGGTTTTTAAATAAAAATAAAAGACATTTTTCATTTTCACCAAGACCTTTATTGAACAACAAATTCACCATTTTGTTCTACTATCTTCTATTTTTCAGACAACTGCACAGTTCTGTCTTCCCAAAACTTTTTATCTTTTTGAGCAAAGTACTGGTCCAAGTGACTTTTAGAGTCTTCCAGGGAATTGGAATTTTTTGCATTAAGATAATTTTTAAATGATGGATAAATGGACATCTGATGGTGCAATGTATGATGAATTTGGCAGATGCATTGGAACTTCCCAGCCAAGCTCTAACAGTTTTTGTCTGGTCATCAAAGGAACATGTGGCCTTGTGTTATCTTGATGAAAGATGATGCATTTTCTGTTAACTAATTCTGGATGCTTTTTGTGGTATGCTGCTTCCAGTTAGTCTAACTGGGATCAGTACTTGTTGGAATTAATCCTTTGGTTTTCTAGAAGGAGCTCATAATAGATGACTCCTTTCCAGTGCCACTACATACACAGTATCATCTCCTTTGGATGAATACCAGCCTTTGGTTGCAGTTCACTTCCCATGACCCATGATTACAGACATTTAGCAAGTTTCTAAGAGATTACTCTAGACATAATTCAATGTGGTGTTTTTCTAACAATTTTTCATGTAATTTTTAAGGACTATGTTTGATTGTTTTGTTTTTTACAAATTTCAGCTGAGGAATATGCACATGGCTATGTAGAGACTTATTTATTCCTTTTAGAAATCCTATTTGTGTTCAGTGACTTTAGTACTGTTTTATTTAAAATTAAGTGAACATGTTTTGATCAATGAGATACCGTTTACTATATTACAGTTGCATTAAATTAAGCCAGCAAGTGATCCTCCTGAAACATCAGCTGTCAGTATACACACACTAAATCCAGACTTTCTGTTTCCTAAATTAAGGTGGAAAACATTACTCTACCTAAATGTCTGCATATGTGTGGACTGCAGGCAATTTAGAGAGCAAATAAAAAAGGAAGGCAAGGCTTCTTTGTCATTTTCATCTTTTCATCGGGGGTAAAAATGTGAATTGAGGGCAATTTACAATAACATTGTCACTTCATTTGTTTCTGAAATATCCTTGCCACATTTACACGAAACTATATGGGTAATTTTTAAAAATAAAACATGAAGATTTTCTGTGTGAGCTATTCAACCTTATACAAATACTTTTAACTGACATTTCTGATTTCACCTTAAAACAGGTATCAATATATAGCCAAGTGCATTAGTTGTGTACCTAGGCTGACCTTGTTGGACTTTTTAAAAAATTGGACTTACAAAAGTACTCTCAAAATGGAAATCATATACATGTAGGGGACTTACTGTATTCTTAAATGAATATTAATTTTTAAGAATTTTTATCTTTAGGTTAGAATTGCAGAATAGCATGTAACTCAAACTGTGATACATAAGATAGATAGTACTGTGTTTTGCAACATGCCAAAAGATCAAGTAATAGTTACTGGCTATCACAGGCTTCCCAGTGGTGCTAGTGGTAAAGAACCTTCCTGCTAACGCAGGAGACATGAGAGACGCAGGTTCGATTCCTGGGTCAGAAAGATCCTCTGGAGGAGGGCATGGCAACCCACTCCAGTATTCTTGCTTGGAGAATCCCATGGACAGAGGAGCCCGGCAGACACAACTGAAGTGACTGAGTGTGCACACAGGTGCACTGACTATTCTGTAGAAGTTTCTGAAGATGATCTTTCCTGAATTCACCTTAACATTCATTTGGCTCTTCTTTTCCACAGAGATAGAATATTTTTTATTATTAACTTAAATATATGAAATTATATTTCATTATTTTAAACTTTCAGCAAACTTTTTTGAGAGAAGAACAGTCACTCAAAACAATATACTGTAACCTTACCTCACTTAGGCAATACAGTGTGTATCTGTGTATGTAAGGGTATGTATTGGCCTTCCCAGGTGGCTCAGTGGTAAAGAGTCTACCTACCAATGTGGGAGATGTGGGTTCGATCCCTGGGTTGGGAATATCCCCTGGAATAGGAATTGGCATTTCGTATAGTATTTTTGCCTGGAAAATCCCATGGAGAGTGGAGTCTGGTGGGCTAGAGTCCACGAGGTAGCAAAGAGTCAGACACAATTTAGCGACTGAGCACACAACACATGAAAACAACAACAGTGGTATGTATTATTTATATCATAACATATTACATCATATATTAAAAGACTGATAAATCACTTTATCTCCTTAAACTGCTTTCTTCAGGGGGTACTCCAAAAATAGAATCAGTTGTATATGTTACAAAAATTTAATATGAAAGCATATTGATTCCATTTTATGAATTCAAAGCAAATTAATAAGATCTGTGACAAAATTTCCCATACTATCTTAATCTCCAGATTTGACTTAATAGTCTGAAACTCAATTTAATTAACCAAAACTATATTCATCAGGCATGATTTAATTTTTTTGTTGATTTGAAAACTAAAGTTAAACCTCAAATTCAAGTTTTTCAACAGTGATTTTTTAAAAATAAAGTTTTCCAAAAAGTAAGAGTTAAAAGTATAAAAATGTGTTGTGAATTGATGCTATCATTCTATGAAATACTGATTTTTATTAAAACTTACTTTTAAAAGGCTAGATGGACTTGGCTATCAGATTTTTCATAAAACATTAGCATGAAAATCAACTATAAAAAAGGAAAAACTATCTTAAAAACTGATCAGCATTCTAGGAATTAGCAAAGACTTTCATTTTTCTAGCTCTAAGAAATACTGTAATAAAAGAAATTACTGCTAGCACAGGAAAAATAAGCATTAAAAAATTTGCATACCTACAGTCCTCAAATCCTTGCTTTGCTTTTTCTGGCTGGAGAATAAGGAAATGGGTGGGGAAGCTCTACAAGGGAGAAAGGTAGGTAACCTGATTTACCCTTCTTGTAAAAGCACACTAGTGGCTGGCTTCTCTGGGGACAGACCATAGTTGACTCTTGAACAACACATTGGGGGTGGGGAGCATGGACCCTGCCTGTGTCTTCTGTACATGGGGGGAGGTCCAAGGCCCCCCATGAAGCTCCCCCCTCAGGGATGGCTGTACTCCTGATTCAATCTTCCTTAACTATGTTGACCCTAATTCAATCTTTGTTATGGGTATCAGGAGGGTTCAGAAGGCATATTCATTTAATGGGGGTCAGGAAACTTAAGGGGGTTGATCAGTATTTATTGATTGAATCAGGGTCAGGAAATCTAAGGCCTTTGGTTGGTTTGATGAACGTCAATAGGTTTATGAAGGAAGACTGATTTAATGGGGGTCACGATATTAAAAGGTCCTGATTTAAATTAACATTGGTCCTGTGTATCCATGGTTGCTCCACAGATTCAGCCAACCTTGGATCTTGTGGGAATATAATATTTACTTTTGAAAAACATCTATAGGTAACTTCACCCACCCATCCTGTTTTTCAAGGGTCAACAATAAATGCTTTCTGTTAGTAGCAGAATCATTATCTCTGAAGCTTATAGCAGAATGAGTCTGCCTTAAGAGTACATAAGGGTTTCCCTTGTAGCTCAGACTATAAAGAATTTGCCTGCAATGCAGGAGACCTGCAGGTTCAATCCCCAGGTTGGGAAGATCCCCTGGAGAAGGAAATGGCAACCCACTCCAGTATTCTTGCCTGGAGAAGCCCATGGACAGAGGAGCCTGGCGGGCTACAGTCCACGGGGTTGCAAAGAGTCTGACACGACTGAGCAAGTAACACTTTCTCAACGCTAAGGGTATATGTATAAATATACACATGTATAAGTTGCTCAGTTATGTCCAACTCTTTGTGACCCCATGTACTATAGCCTACCAGGCTTCTCTGTCCATGGGATTTCCCAGGCAGGAATACTGGAGTGGGCTGCCATTCCTTTCTCCAGAACTTCCTGACCCAAAGATCGAATTTGCATCACTTATGTCTCCGGCATTGGACATGGGGGGATTTCCTGGTGGGTAAGCAGTAAAACAGTGGAAACAGTGTCAGACTTTATTTTTTTGGGCTCCAAAATCACTGCAGATGCTGATTGCAGCCAGGAAATTAAAAGACGCTTACTCCTTGGAAGGAAAGTTATGACCAACCTTGATAGTATATTAAAAAGCAGAGACATTACTTTGCCAACCAAGGTCCATCTAGTCAAGGCTATGGTTTTTCCCGTGGTCATGTATGGATGTGAGAGTTGGACTGTGAAGAAAGCTGATCGCCGAAGAATTGATGCTTTTGAACTGTGGTGTTGGAGAAGACTCTTGAGAGTCCCTTGGACTGCAAGGAGATCCAACCAGTCCATTCTAAAGGAGATCAATCCTGGGTGTTCATTGGAAGGACTGATGCTAAAGCTGAAACTGCAATACTTTGGCCACCTCATGAGACAAGTTGACTCACTGGAAAAGACTCTGATGCTAGGAAAGTTTGGGGGTGGGAGGAGAAGGTGACGACAGAGAATGAGATGGCTGGATGGCATCACCGACTCTGTGGACATGAGTTTGAGTGAACTCCGGGAGTTGGTGATGGACAGGGAGGCCTGGCATGCTGTGATTCATGGGGTCGCGGAGAGTCGGATACTACTGAGCGACTGAAATGAACTGAACTGAAGCAGTAAAAAGCCCTCCTGCCAATGCAGGAGATGCAGGTTTGATCCCTGGGTCAGGAAGACACCATGGAAAAGGAAATGGCAATTCACTCCAGTATTCTTGCCTGGAAAATCCCACGGACAGAGGAGTCTGGTAGGCTACAGTCTATGGGGCTTCAAAGAGTTGGACATGACCGAGCAACTAAACAACAGCAGTGTGTGTGTGTGTGTGTGTGTGTGTGTGTGTGTGTGTGTGTGTGTATGTAACTGCCATGTGACATACATTATTGTCTCCAAAAATATTGGGGTGCTTTATGATTGATACAGTATCTTCTGTGTATTTGCTTAGAAGATATATGATGTGAAAAAAAAAAAGAAAACTCTTGAGAGTTAAGCTGCTTCATACCTGCATCAAGGTTACTACTGCTCTCAAAATTCTTAAGAGAACTTGATATTGGGAAAGATCTTATAATTTGTTCAATGCATTTGATGTTCTGATACTTTGTGTCATATCAGGATTCTAGAAGCAAGATTGACCGTGCAGACTTTGTAGACATAATGGCTGAAACACCAAGGTGTTTCCCCTGAATTCTCTACCATAACTGTGTAAATGAAGAAAATTTAAGAAGAGCAAAAGATGAAAAAGAGCTTGTATTGCATTACAGACGTGGGTCCCACTTCTTTCTTATTCCTAGCTTGAATGTCAGTTAGGCAAAATTTGTATTCTTATAGAATGGAAAGCTCAATAAACATTTACTTTGTGAAAAAGTATAGCTAAATTTCATGGTATGTTGGTACAGCCTTTGTAGAACTGAAAACCCACAGGGTAAGTCAATATATGACATTACGTATGTCATAGTAACTGCTTCTTGGAGGAAGCATTTTGGGGGGAAGTCAGGACCATTGGTATGGCACCTTAGTGACAAATGGTGTCCAGTGCATAAACCCTGACAAAATTCAAAGAACAAGTGATTCTGTGACATTCCTGGAAATTAGAGGGCTGGAGAAACCAAACAAGCAATCTAGTTATGAGAAATTCATTATTATTTCACAAGGTGCTGCTAATAAAGAACTTCAGAGGCTAACAAGACTTTTTGCTTTTGGTAAAACTGTCATTCTCATCTAGGAAACTTACTGTGCCCTGTTCTCAAAATCAAGATAAAGAGGTCTGAGTTTGCATGTGGTCTGGGCAGAAACATTCGTACATCTTACAGAGTAAATGGTAAAGGCCCTCCAGGTAGGTACTTATGACCTGTGTGTTCAGATAATAGACCATGTTGGAGGGCAGGAACCTTTGTCCTAAGTTCAAAAATGCTATCAAGTGGTGACTTTTTGGATTCGAGACTCTAAGCTCCATGAGAAAGTCACTCACTACGTCTAAAATGAAAAGTAATTATTGGCATATCACTTGGCAGTAGTCATGACTGCTCTCATCACAAAAGAGCATTAGAAAATTCTGAGGTCAGAAAATCCATTCATGCCCTAGAGGATGTCAGGGAGGTATTAGAGTATGGAAGGTGCAGGGTTGCAGATTTCATTCTAAAGTGGAGGTGTTAGGGAATACACCACAAGGGGCACACTGTGTGTGTGGGGGGCAGCTGCTCTGTTGTATAGAGAAGGTGGTCTTCCCTGCACCTCTTGCGTTCCTGTGGGGTCAGAACCCCACCATTCTCTCCCAGCTGTGCCTGAGTAAGCTGCTTGGCTCAAACACAAGTCTCGCAAATGCTAACAACTTGTCATAGGAAGAAGGTCAAGTCTCAAGGGTGGGTGGAGTATAGACACTATGTTTAAGCTGATGATGTGTTAGTGTCCAATTAACATTTAGACATTCAATAGCTTCACTGTATAGTCAGGCCTCTGGGCCTCTGATAAACTGGATAATAAACAAGGCTGAAGACATGGACGTAACCTAAATGTCTACCAACAGAGGAATGGATAAAGAAGACACAGTAGATACACACACATGAGTATTACTCAGTCATTAAAAAGAATGAAATAATTCCATTTGCAGCAACAGGGAGGGACCTATAGATGGTCATACTGATTAAGTCGGAAATATTGTATGACATCACTTAAATGTGGAATCTAAAAAGAAATGAACTTACTTATAAAACAGAAAGAGACAGAGAATAAACTTAATGGTTTCCAGGGGAAGGATGGGGGGAAACAATAGGTAGGAAGTTTGGGACGGTGGCACACACTGCTATATTTAAAATGGATAACCAACAAGGACCTTCTGTATAGTACAAGGAACTCTGCTCAGTGTTATGTGGCAGCCTGGATGGATGGGAGAGGAGTTTGGGGGAGAATGGATACATGTTTATGTATGACTGAGTCCCTTTGCTGTTCACCTGAAACTATCATAACACTGTTTGTTAATTCACTATGAAAAACAAAATACAAAAGAAAAAGTAAAAAAAATAAGAATGCTGGAAAGGATACAATTACACGATTCATATCTTTCCCACTGGAGGTACCTCTTGAGAGTAGATTTCAGGTGAAAAATAAAAGGTAACCATGGAAGATGCATATGCTTATTCACTTCAGTTCAGTTCAGTCACTCAGTCGTGTCCAACTCTTTGCGACTCCATGAATCACAGCACTCCAGGCCTCCCTGTCCATCACCAACTCCCGGAGTTCACTCAAACTCATGTCCATCAAGTCGGTGATGCCATCCAGCCATCTCATTTTCTGTCGTCCCCTTCTCCTCCCACCCCCAATCCTTCCCAGCATCAGAGTCTTTTCCAGTGAGTCAACTCTTCTCATGAGGTGGCCAAAGTATTGGAGTTTCAGCTTTAGCATCAGTCCTTCCAATGAACACCCAGGATTGATCTCCTTTAGAATGGACTGGTTGGATCTCCTTGCAGTCCAAGAGACTCTCGAGAGTCTTCACAGTTCAAAAGCATCAATTCTTCAGCGATCAGCTTTCTTCACACTCCAACTCTCACATCCATACATGACCACGGGAAAAACCATAGCCTTGACTAAATGGACCTTGGTTGGCAAAGTAATGTCTCTGCTTTTTAATATACTATCTAGGCTTATTAGGTTGGCTGTAATAATCACTTCACTATGCATATGGGGATCAAAACATCATCTTGTATGTTTAAATATATGAAATTTTGTTTAAAATTAAAAAAAAAAACAATCTAGAGAAAACCAGATCAGATTTTCAAATCAGATCCACAGAAGCCATCAATATATCCAGTGTCAATTTTACAACAGCTCCTAATTATTTCAAGGATATATACTGTCAACAGCTGAGAAAACAGAGTGATCCAGATCAACTGCAGTTCTACCCTAAGTCCTGCCTCTCACAGCTGACCTGTGCTCCTCCACCCAAGACAACACCTGAAGTCTGAATGTAGGGTTTTAGGAGTTCCTTAGAAATAATTCATTTATGAGGGACCTCCTTGTTTTCTCCTATGATTGTTTACTTGTGTTGTTTTCTATAGAGACATGGTTCGTGGATTCTTTGCTAATTTCCTGTAAGCCATCTTTAGCAAGCTTTTCTGGAGATTTCCACAGGTAGAGGAGCCTGGTGGGCTACAGTCCATGGGATCACAATGAGTCAGACACAACTGAGCATTCATGGATGCATCTTTAGCAAGGGGCACTTTGCTAAAGTTATTTTGAAGCTAATATCTCTTCACCTGAGAAATACCACCCCCTGAGTCAATTTACCTGTCATCCAAGGAACAAGGTCAACAAGTGTGTCACCTTTCTTCTTTTCTTTTTGTCAGGGGCACATGATGCGGTAAACTGAGTGAAGGGATCAAAAGCCAGCTGTTGTACTCCTTCCTTCCTCTCATTACCTTATAAAAGTTGTCTTTCAATTTGCTTGGTACATTGTTCTAGACCTGAATGCAAATTTACATGTAAACAAGTGATGCAAATGACATTCAAATCATTGTCTTTGAAAAAGTATGTTAATAAGTCTTCTCTAAACTGTGCCAGTCACTCAGTCTTCTCAAGTTCTTTGTGACCCCATGGACTATAGCCCACCAGGCTCCTCTGCCCAGGGGATTGTCTAGGCAAGAATATTGGAGTGAGTAATCATTTCCTCCTTCAGGGAAGCTTTCTAACCCAGGGTCCAAACCAGACCCTCCTGCATTATATGCAGAGTCTTTACTATCTGAGCCAAGTATTCTCTAAGGGTTATTCTAACTTCTTCCTCTGTTGCTAAATTTAACAAGCTGTGAATGCAGCTCCATTACTCAGTGGGAAAGAAGATCTTGATTCCTTTCTTGTCTAATGTATAATATCTGCCTTGAAATGGGACTGGAGAGAAATGTGAGCTAGTCTGCTGTTATCATCATCTTTGAGGTTAAGTAGTATTTCTGCTGATCTGGGAAACCCAACCATGGAGAAGACAGATGGGTTAAAAGATGTGTGTGACATCCAACTCTTTGTGACCCCATGGCCTGTACCCCAACAGGCTCCTCTGTCCATGGAATTCTGCAGGCAAGAATAATGGAGTGGGTTGTCATTTCTTACTCCAGGGGATTTTCCTGACCCAGGGATGGAACCCATGTCTCTTGTGTCTCCTGCATTGGCAGGTGGGTTATTTACCACTAGTGCTACCTGGGAAGCCCAGGAAAAAGAGGTAGTAAATGGAAAAATTAAATCATAACATATGGAAGAGGCTCTTGGAATTCTATCACAATCAGGGCTGGGCTACCATTCTATTTCCGTCAAGTTCATGGAATGCTAGAACAACACTCCCACCTGTCTCAGATCTGATACTAATGACCAATGTTGGGGATAACTTCTGGAGCTGTCCTCTCTGGATAAGGAAAAACAGACAATTGCTGAATTGTAAGTTCATCTACAGGGTCATCTCAATAATCTTGAGTGAAGGAGTGAGAAGGCATCCTCATGTGATGCTTATCAGAGTAAAAAACAGCTGGTCCACAGTTTACCAGTCACATGAATTCCTCTGGTTAATGAGAAGATTGGCCAGAGGAAATGTTACCAACAAACTGGACAGAGCAGAAGACTGAACAACAGAGATTCGACATTCTAGTTGACCATAAATAAAGCTGGAATGTGGAACTGCTAAGAGAGCAGCCTTAACGTGATGAAAAGCAGAGTGAAGCTGCCTAGCCAGTGTTATCACCACCCATTTGTGAATGAAACAGACTTAAAGACAGTGGAAGGGGACTCTAGATAGTCACAAAAGAGATGGATTTGGGTGTGATTTGGTGGCCAAAATTACACGTGTTTTAAAGTGAAAGTGTCAGTCACTCAGTCGTGTCTGAGTCTTTTCGACCCCATGAACTGATGCCCGCCAGACTCCTTTCCATGGGATTTCCCAGGAAAGAATACTGGAGTGGGTTGCATTTCCTCTTCTAGGAGAAGCTCCAGTCCTAGGGATGGAACCCGGGTCTCTTGCATTGTAGGAGGATTCTTTACCATCTGAACCAACAGGGAAGTCCAAAATTACCATTATGTTACCTCCATTTCACTGGAATGGGAAGATTGATGGCCCTTCCAGGTAGAGTTGTTATAGGAATTAGATGACCCCAGTGACAGTCTCATGGGACACACAATATTTTTTTGGCACAGGGCAATTTTTCAAATGGTATGAGATTCATTGGTGTGTAAACAGTGCTGTATGTGATGGGTTGGTCAACATTGGTCCACCGTGACCCAGTTGTTAGTAGTTGCTCTTAGGGTGATGATCAGTTTCAGTATTTTAGGTTTTTCATCATTATATAAAGAACTTGCAAACTGTCGTAATGACCCAAGAGGGAGCTCTCCTCCTGGAGACAGGACATAGTTATAAAACTGGTCTGGAGGGACAACATATGCCTAATTGAATGAATTAACAGGATAATAACTGTGTTGATCTGGTATTCCCATCAATTTCAGAATTTTCCACAGCTTATTGTGATCCACACAGTCAAAGGCTTTGGCATAGTCAATAAAGCAGAAATAGATGCTTTTCTGGAACTCTCTTTCTTTTTTGATGATCCAGTGGATGGCAATTTGATCTCTGGTGCCTCTGCCTCTTCTAAAGCCAGCTTGAACATCTGGAATTAAAAGACGCTTACTCCTTGGAAGGAAAGTTATGATTAACCTAGACAGTATATTAAAAAGTGGAGACATTACTTTGCCAACAAAGGTCCGTCTAGTGGTTTTTCCAGTGGTCATGTATGGATGTGAGAGTTGGACTGTGAAGAAAGCTGAGCACCCAAGAATTGACGCTTTTGAACTGTGGTGTTGGAGGAGACTATTGAGAGTCCCTTGGACTGCAAGGAGATCCAACCAGTTCATCCTAAAGGAGATCAATCCAGGGTGTTCATTGGAAGGACTGATGCTAAAGCTGAAACTCCAGTACTTTGGCCACCTCATGCAAAGAATTGACTCACTGGAAAAGACCCTGATGCTGGGAGGGATTGGGGGCAGGAGGAGAAGGGGACGACAGAGAATGAGATGGCTGGATGGCATCACCGACTGGATGGACATGAGTTTGAGTGAACTCCAGGAGTTGGTGATGGACAGGGAGGCCTGGCGTCCTGTGATTTATGGGGTCGCAAAGAGTCAGACACGACTGAATGACTGAAGTGAAGTGAACTGAACTGTGTTGGAACTTCACTTCTATGGATAACGCTGAGAGCAGGATGGAATGCATGCGAAGTGGCTAGACTTCTGAAGAGCCAGGTTAGGAACACCAATGATGGTATCTATGCTAAACCAAACATGGCAGTTTGTCACTGGACAGTGTGGTTTTCATTAACTTCCGGATGAAAATGAAATTTATCTTATTGAGGGTACAACTGGCTATGAATGGACAAATAAAGGAAAGAAAAACTCATCTTAGAAATGGAGAAGGGGCAACAGAAGATGCCCTTCCCATTAGGTGGCCAAAATATTGGACTTTCAGCTTCAATATCAATCCTTCCAGGGAATACCCAGGACTGATCTCCTTTAGGATGGACTGGCTGGATCTCCTTGCAGACCAAGGGACTCTTCAAGAGTCTTTTCCAGCACCACAGTTCAAAAGTAGCAATTCTTCAGCGCTCAGGTTTCTTTATAGTCCAACTCTCACATCCATACATGATTGCTGGAAAAACCATAGCCTTAACTACATGGACCTTTGTTGGCAATGTCTCTACTTTTTAATATACTGCCTAAGTTGGTCATAACTTTCCTTCCAAGGAGTAAGTGTCTTTTAATTTCATGGCTACAATCAGCATCCGCAGTGATTTTGGAGCCCCGCCCCCCCCCAAAAAAAAATGAAAGTCAGCCTCTGTTTCCACTGTTTCCTCTTCTATTTACCATGAAGTGATGGGACCAGATGCCATGAACTTAGTTTTCTGAATGTTGAGCTTTAAGACAACTTTTTCACTCTCCCCTTTCACATTATTAAGGAGGCTGTTTAGCTTTTCTTCACTTTTCGCCATAAGGGTGGTGTCATCTGCATATCTGAGGTTATTGATATTTCTCCCAGCAATCTTGATTCCAGCTTGTGCTTCTTCCAGCCAGCGTTTCTCATGATGTACTTTGCATATAAATTAAATAACCTGGGTGACAATATACAGCCTTGACGTACTGCTTTTCCTATTTGGAACCAGTCTTTGTTCCAAGTCCATTTCTAACTGTTATTTCCTGACTTACATATAGGTTCCTCAAAAGGCAGGTCAGGTGGTCTGATATTCACATCTCATTAAGAAATGTCCTCTTGATGAAAGTGAAAGAGGAGAGTGAAAGGTTGGCTTGAAGCTCAACATTCAGAAAACAAAGATCATGGCATCTGGTCCCATCACTTCATGGGAAATAGATGGAAAAACAGTGGAAACGGTATCAGATTTTATTTTTCTGGGCTCCAAAACCACTGCGGATGCTGATTGCAGCCAGGAAATTAAAAGACGCTTACTCCTTGAAAGGAAAGTTATGACCAACATTGATAGTATATTAAAAAGCAGAGACATTACTTTGCCAACAAAGGTCCGTCTAGTCAAGGCTATGGTTTTTCCCGTGGTCATGTATGGATGTAAGAGTTGGACTGTGAAGAAAGCTGATGGCCGAAGAATTGATGCTTTTGAACTATGGTGTTGGAGAAGACTCTTGAGAGTCCCTTGTACTGCAAGGAGATCCAACCAGTCCATTCTAAAGGAGATCAATCCTGGGTGTTCATTGGAAGGAAAGATGCTAAAGCTGAAACTGCAATACTTTGGCCACCTCATGAGACAAGTTGACTCTCTGGAAAAGACTCTGATGCTGGGAAAGGTTGGGGGTGGGAGGAGAAGGGGAAGACAGAGAATGAGATGGCTGGATGGCATCACCGACTTGATGAACGTGAGTTTGAGTGAACTCCGGGAGTTGGTGATGGACAGGGAGGCCTGGTGTGCTGTGATTCATGGGGTCGCAGAGAGTCGAACACGACTGAGCTACTGAATTGAACTGAACTGATTCAAGAATTGTCCACAATTTGTGATCCACATAGTAAAAGGTTTTAGCCTGTCAATGATGCAGATGTTTTTCTGGAATTATCCTGCATTTTGGGTGATCCAACGGATGTTGGCAATTTGATCTCTGGTTCCTCTGCCTTTTCGAAATCCATCTTGACCATCTGGAAGTTCTCGGTTCATGTACTGTTGAAGCCTGACTCAGAGAATTTTGAGCATTACTTTCCTAATGTGTGAGATGAGTGTAATTGTGCAGTAGTTTGAATACATGCTTAGTGTGTGGTGAATATTAGGTTAATATCTCCAGTATGGTTATGGTTTATAGCAAAGTATTTGTACATTCATAAACAGAATTAAATAAACGCCAGATTTAAAGCAGACCAGAGGCTGATTAACAGCCTTTAGGCCAGAGGTTGTATATTGTCACCTTGCTTATTTAACTTACATGCAGAGTTCATCATGAGGAACGCTGGGCTGGAAGAAACACAAGCTGGAATCAAGATTGCTGGGAGAAATATCAATAACCTCAGATATGCAGATGACACTACCCTTATGGCAGAAAGTGAAGAGGAACTCAAAAGCCTCTTGATGAAAGTGAAAGAGGAGAGTGAAAAGGTTGGCTTGAAGCTCAACATTCAGAAAACCAAGATCATGGCATCTGGTCCCATCACTTCATGGGAAATAGATGGAAAAACAGTGGAAACAGTGTCAGACTTTATTTTTTTGGGCTCCAAAATCACTGCAGATGCTGATTGCAGCCATGAAATTAAAAGACGCTTGCTCCTTGGAAGGAAAGTTATGACCAACCTTGATAGTATTTTAAAAAGCAGAGACATTACTTTGCCAACAAAGGTCCGTCTAGCCAAGGCAATGGTTTTTCCCATGGTCATGTATGGATGTGAGAGTTGGACTGTGAAGAAAGCTGATAGCCGAAGAATCGATGCTTTTGAACTGTGGTGTTGGAGAAGACTCTTTAGAGTCCCTTACACTGCAAGGAGATCCAACCAGTCCATTCTAAAGGAGATCAATCCTGGATGTTCATTGGAGGGACTGATGCTAAAGCTGAAGCTGCAATACTTTGGCCACCTCATGCGACGAGTTGACTCACTGGAAAAGACTCTGATGCTAGGAAATGTTGGGGGTGGGAGGAGAAGGGGACGACAGAGAATGAGATGGCTGGATGGCATCACCGACTATGTGGACATGAGTTTGACTGTGCTCCGGGAGTTGGTGATGGACCGGGAGGCCTAGCGTGCTGTGATTCATGGGGTCGCGGAGAGTCGGTCACGACTGAGCGACTGAACTGAACTGAACTGAACTGAGTCCAGATTTGACTGGTAATGTGTTGGTAATACATTTTTATAGGCCCCCTGAGCTAATTATGCTTTTACGAAGTTATGACCAACCTTGATAGTATATTAAAAAGCAGAGACATTACTTTGCCAACAAACGTCCGTCTAGTTAAGACTATGGTTTTTCCTGTGGTCATGTATGGATGTGAGAGTTGGACTGTGAAGAAAGCTGATCACCGAAGAATTGATGCTTTTGAACTGTGAAAACACTCGAGAGTCCCTTGTACTGCAAGGAGATACAACCAGTCCATTCTAAAGGAGACCAATCCTGGGTGTTCATTAGAAGGACTGATGCTAAAGCTGAAACTGCAATAGTTTGGCCGCCTCATGCGACGAGTTGACTCACTGGGAAAGACTCTGATGCTAGGAAATGTTGGGGGCGGGAGGAGAAGGGGACGACAGAGAATGAGATGGCTGGATGGCATCACCGACTCTGTGGACATGAGTTTGAGTGTACTCCGGGAGTTGGTGATGGACAGGGAGACCTGGCGTCTGTGATTCATGGGGTCGCGGAGAGTCAGACACGACTGAGCGACTGAACTGAACTGAACTGAACAAATGGGGCTTCCCTCGTGACTCAGTGGAAAAGAATTCGCCTGTCAAAGCAGGAGATGTAGGTTCTATCCCTGTGTTGGGAACATCCTCTAGAGAAGGAAATGGCAAGTCACTCCAGTATTCTTGCCAGGGAATTCCCATGGACAGAGGAGCTGGAGGACTACAGTCTAGGGGGTTGAAAAGTGTTGGACAGGACTTGGGAAATAAACACACAACCAAACAAACAAAACAAAGAAGAACTGTCTCAGCAGTGAGTCTTAATAAACACTGCTGCTGCTGCTGCTAAGTCACTTCAGTCGTGTCCGACTCTGTGTGACCCCATAGACGGAAGCCCACCAGGCTCCCCCGTCCCTGGGATTCTCCAGGCAAGAACACTGGAGTGGGTTACCATTTCCTTCTCCAATGTGTGAAAGTGGAAAGTGAAAAGTGAAAGTGAAGTCGCTCAGTCGTGTCCGACCCTTAGCGACCCCACGGACTGCAGCCTACCAGGCTCCTCCATCCATGGGATTTTCTAGGCAATAGTACTGGAGTGGCTTGCCATTGCCTTCTCCGTAATAAACACTAGACATTATCAAAACTAGAAACTTAATTTAACAATTTACAAAACTTAATATTCTGTGATTTTTCATTATGGAGGCCCTGTCGCCAGGGAGGCTTTAACCCATCAAATAAAAATGAGGTTTGTCAGGGAGCTGGAAAAAGCCAAGCAGCCATCTTGGATTTCCCATAGACCTGACTCTGATTTCCAGCTATTGTTTTTAATTTTCCAATTTAGAAGCAGACTGTTGCCATGGTTTAAGGACATTAGGATGGCACAAGTCTAACAGAGTTTTTGTATAAGCAGAATGAGCTTTTATATGTCTACAAACCCGACAATTGGATTAATTTCTAAAACTAGCATAAGATCAGGCCTATGGTAGAAAAGCATTTGATTTATACGCAGAGGGCTAAGAAATCAAGAAAACATTATAAATGATCATACGAATCAGGTCCAGCATCTTGGGCAAGCTGTCTACCTCTGATGTCATTGTCTTCTCATCCTGGTGTAGTGTAGTTTCTTCTGAAAAAAGTCCTTCCATCCAGGTTGGAGACAGTCCTTTAAATTATGTCTTTTTTTTTTTTTTTTTTTAGTCCTGGTTGCAGGTCATGAGGCATCTGATCTTCATCCAAAGTTAGATCACTGAGATAAGCTTCAGAAACAAACTTAGGGTGTTCTTTAAGAATTCAATTAAATTTTACATTAATATCACATAACAGCAAGGAACTATCCAAGAAATTAGTCTTACTACCTCCATTGGTAGACCGCCATTAACAAACTGGGATTTAACATTTATTGAAACATCCTTTTCTCCCTAAAATCACCCTCATTTTTAGCAAACATAACCAAATTAAGACTTGTTTAAAAAATAGATCTGTTCTCAATAAACTTGACCTGATTATTTATATAACCATAGGTGTGATTTCAGATTAGACGCTGTGACCTAATGTAGAACTCAATGCTCCCGTAATGCATTTTTGCTTCTGTAATTTGCTTGCTGCTCGTAAAACCGAAGTTACTCCATTTTAAGATAAGGTTGTTTTTACGTAAAGATTCCAAAATTGTTTTTGAAAAAAATTTTAAAAAGTAGTAAAAAAAAAAAAAAAACAAAACAAAGAAGACTGTGTGATAAAGACTGTGTTCTGCAAATCCTTGAGCAGTCACTATCTGTCTAGGCTAATCCATGCCTCCCATCCCCTGGAATGTCCATATCTTTATCCCCACAACCTGAGAATGTTAACTTCATGGTAATGGGCAGGGGGCACTGCAGATGTTATTAAGGACGTTAAGACGGAGAGAATACCTGGGGTTATCCAGGTGGATCCCAGGTCATCACAAGGGTCCTTATGAGGAGGAAGCAGGAGAGATGTGAAGACGAAGGCAAGAGGCCACAGTGACCATGTGGCTTCTAGAGGCTTAAAAAGGTGAGGGGATGAACTCTTTCCTCAGGATCTCTGAGGACCAGACCTGAGGACACCCTGACTTTAGCTCTGTTAGACTCAATTTATACTTCTGTCCCCTAGGACTATAGCAGAAAAAAAAAAAAAAGTGTGTTTTTCAAACTGTTATATGAGCAGTAATTTGTTACAGCAGGAACAAGAAAGCTGACAGGCAAGCCCTTTTCAGAAAGAGCTTGCTGTCCCCTGTGGCAGATGAAGAGGAAGAGAAAATATTTTTGGCAGTCTGGAGCTAGTGGTAAAGAACCGACCTGCCAGTGCACGAGGCATAAGAGATGTGGGTTCGATCCCTGGGTCGGGAAGATTCCCTGCATGATAGCTTGGCCACCCACTCCAGTATTCTTGCCTGGAGAATCCCATGGACAGAGGAGACTGGAGAGCTATGGTTTATCGGATCACCAAGAGTAGGACATGGATGAAGCAACTTAGCAAGCATAGATGCACTTGGGAAATAGATGGGGAAACAGTGGAAACAGTGTCAGACTTTATTTTTGGGGGCTCTAAAATCACTGCAGATGCTGATTGCAGCCAGGAAATTAAAAGACGTTTACTCCTTGGAAGGAAAGTTATGACCAACCTAGATAGCATATTAAAAAGCAGAGACATTACTTTGCCAATCAAGGTCCGTCTAGTCAAGGCTATGGTTTTTCCCGTGGTCATGTATGGACGTGAGAGTTGGACTGTAAAGAAAGCTGATCGCCGAAGAATTGATGATTTTAAACTGTGGTGCTGGAGAAGACTCTTGAGAGTCCCTTGGACTACAAGGAGATCCAACCAGGCCATTCTAAAGGAGATCAATCCTGGGTGTTCATTGGAAGGACTGATGCTAAAGCTGAAACTCCAATACTTTGGCCACCTCATGCGACAAGTTGACTCACTGGAAAAGAGTCTGATGCTGGGAGGGATTGTGGGTGGGAGGAGATGGGGACGACAGAAGATACGATGGCTGGATGGCATCACTGACTGGATGGACATGAGTTTGAGTGAACTCCAGGAGTTGGTGATAGACAGGGAGGCCTGGCGTGCTGTAATTCATGGAGTCGCAGAGAGTCGGACACGACTGAGCAAATGAACTGAACTGAACTGAACTGAATAATATTAATATATTATATATTTATTATAATATAATATATTATAATTATATACTATTATATATAATACAATATATTTATTGTAATATTAATATAAATAATAATATTTATCAAAGTTAAATAATATTTATAATAATATTCAAATAATAGAATGCCTATGGAAACAAATTGCCCAGTTAAACATTTAAATTTGATCTCACAAAAAATACACAGTTAAATGCCTCCATCATCATATGTATAAATTTTCAAATCACTATGGATAATTGGAGGGAAAAACATTTTTTCTGGTGAAAGAACAAAAGACCTGTGAGGGGAAATGGTCAAGGTGAATAAACTTCTTAGAAGGGAATTCTATTCATGCCTGGATTGCTCAAATTATGATGATCACTGGGATATTAGCAGGCTTTATAAAATAGTACTAGAGAGAAAATTGGAGAAGACAATGGCAACCCACTCTGGTACTCTTGCCTGGAAAATCCCATGGACGGAGGAGCCTGGTAGGCTGCAGTCCATAAGGTTGCTAAGAGTCGGACATGGCTGAGCGACCTCACTTTCACTTTTCACTTTCATGCATTGGAGAAGGAGATGGCAACCCACTGCAGTGTTCTTGCCTGGAGAATCCCAAGGATGGGGGAGCCCGGTGGGCTGCCGTCTGTGGGGTCACACAGGGTCGGATGCCACTGAAGTGACTTAGCAGTAGCAGCAGCAGAGAGAAAATGCTGAAAACTATTCAAGAGAAATACCTCACAAGGAGATATCGAGCAACTTGAGAAAAGAACTGTGAAAGAAATTCCTAAGTACTGTGCCTGCAAAGTGCATACAAGCGAGTGTATGCTCCTCGGTTCTGTCTCATCACAGCTAAGATTTGGAGTGACAGACATTAAAACCCTCGTTGCGTCACAGCTCTCAGGTCTTGGACAGACTGTGTTATATAGCCCTCAGGTTACGAACAGACTGTGTTATAGCTCTTAGACAAGTAAGTTTTACATGTCCGTGTTACAGCTCTATTTTATTTAGAAAATAGCAGGAACATCATCCTAGAGGCATGAGGCCATGTCAACCCAAAGATGCAAAGAGAAGAGAGAAGGGGAGTGTGCCAATGTGCAGGAGAGAGAAAGAGACCCCCACCCCTTTGACTCCTCTTTGTATATGTCTTTTCTCCCCCTGAGCCTGCTCTATGTAAATTGTCTAGCCAGGACTGTCGTTTGTCCTACTTGAGGTCCTCACTCCAGTCCTCGGACCTTCCTTTGTTCTATTTTTGCAGGCTTTTCCCTTCCTTATCTTTTAGCCACCACCATTCTGGACTCCTATTTCCTATTCTAACTACCAAACACCTTTTATGGTGTTTTGGTTGTCCTCAGAAACCAACCAACTGGAATTAGTTCAAGTGGATCCTACTATCTTCTCAATGCTGCATCCGTGCTCAGTCATTCAGTCGTGTCCAACTCTTTGTGACCTGATGGTCTGTAGCCCACCAGGCTCCTCTGCCTGTGGAATTTCCCAGGCAAGAATACTGGGTTGTGTTGCTATTTCCTACTCCAGGTGATCTTCCTGACCCAGGAATTGAACCTTTATCTCTTGTGTCTCTTGCATTGCAGGTGGATTCTTTACCACTGTGCCATCTGGGAAGTCCCCATTTTTTAAAATACTGGAGCCCAAAAATGGATGAATAGAGGAAAGGAAAACATGTTGAGAGGGTTACAGGCAGGAAGGCCAGGGGTATCCAAATGGAGGAAATAGGCTGCAAGTGTCAGACATTTTTTAATCTCTCTATTAAGCGGCAGGAGGAAACAAAGCAGTGATATATTTTTTCCTTATCTACAAATTTAAAAAGAGGTTTCTCTTAAAATACTGTGTTACCAAAATGACACCTGGTTCCACCTGAACTTAGCTTTTCTTAAACCTTGAGTTAACCAATGCATTCTTCTTATGGAAATGTTGGTCTTAAGATATGTTAATGGACTATGCATTTACCCCAAACTCTGTCTTCAAGTTGGTTCCACCTAATGGCTCAGAAGAGACTTGACAAACCAGTATGTTATACTCAGATATTGTTCCCCTAATCTATGCAAATGAAACTATTTGTATGGTAATCTGCCCTTCTACAAGATTCAAGTCAATCAGTTTATGGCCCAGGATGAATCCTCTGGTGCCAAGATTATCCCAAAATACATCTTGTGTGTGAGGGGCTTGGTGCCATTCTGAGTTTTAAGACATTCCTTTCTTTCATTAACAGATTGCTAGTCACTATATAACATCCAGCTAAAAACTAGAAGGCGGGTATTCTTTCTGGTCCCTTCTGATGCCTATGTCAGAAGCTTTCTCTATCTCCTTTATACTTTCAGTTCAGTTCAGTTCTGTTCAGCTCAGTCGCTCAGTCTTGTCCATCTCTTTGTGACCCCATGAATCACAGCACACCAGGCCTCCCTGTCCATCACCAACTCCCGGAGTTCACTCAAACTCATGTCCATCCAGTCGGTGATGCCATTCAGTCATCTCATCCTCTGTCGTCCCCTTCTCCTCCCGCCCCCAATCCCTCCCAGCATCAGAGTCTTTTCCAGTGAGTCAACTCATCGCATGAGGTGGCCAAAGTATAGCTTTAGCATCAGTCCTTCCAATGAACACCCAGGATCGATCTCCTTCAGAATGGACTGGTTGGATCTCCTTGCAGTCCAAGGGACTCTCAAGAGTCTTCTCCAGCACCACAGTTCAAAAGCATCGATTCTTCGGTGATCAGCTTTCTTTATAGTCCAACTCACATCCATACATGACCACTGGAAAAACCATAGCCTTGACTAGACGAACTTTATTACACAAAGCTCTGAGTGATCAAGCCTCATTTGAGGCCCCAGATTGAATTCTTCTACTCCAGAGACCAAGAATCTCAGAGCCTTTTGTAATTCAGCAACAATGTTTCAATGTGACAGATGTTTCATTGGACCCTGATTGAAAATACATATGTCTACAAAATATTGAAAATAACACACACACATACCCCTTCAATGGACAGTCTCTAAGCCCCAAGCCTCTAACTCCAGAAAGGTTCAGAAAAACTGTTTCCTATCTTGCTGCATCTGTTCTGTTCCGTCGCTCAGTCATGTCCGACTCTATGCGACCCCGTGGACTGTAGCCTACCAGGCTTCTCCATCCATGGGATTCTCCAGGCAAGAATACTGGAGTGGGTTACCGTTTCCTTCTCCAGGGGATCTTCCCGACCCAGGGATCAAACCCAGGTCTCCCGCATTGGAGGCAGAAGCTTTAACCTCTGAGCCACCAGGGAAGCGCATCTTGCTGCATGCATACCCATAATTATAATAGCAGACTCTCAGAGACCATTCAGTTCAAAGCAGGAAAAAGACCAATTATGACAAAATCAGTTTTATTTCCTTCAGTAGCGCCCACCCTAATGGTAATACAAGGGTTAACAAATTAATTTAGCCTTTCTAAATTAATCTGTTATATTATCTTCTATTGATCTTTTCTAATGCAAATGTCTTGCTGGCAAAATACAGTGGAGATTTGTTTGACCTCTTTATTGTTGGAGGATATGGCAATTAATTTTTAAATTGAGATTCCAATTAGCTTTCTGCTCTTGTAATATTTTACTTAAATCTTCCTTTAAATTTCTGCTAAGGTCACCAGAAAAAGATTGTCTAAACAAGCCTGTATTAAAAGGTAGAAGTAAAGAAAACATTTCTTATGCTATGTACCAAATTGAGGTTACTCTAGGTTAACTGAATCTGATTCTTTGAAGAGATAAAGATGCTCTAAATCACGAAGAATTAATCAAAAAATTCTAATTGAAAAACAGGACCTCAGTAGTCTATTACAAAAGAGGAGAAAGTGCCAACTTAGCAAAACAAAGCAGGTAAATCTGAAAGACATTTTACAGATCACTGAAGTCGTAACCCTTGTGAACATGTTGTTACAGGGAAGAAGAAGAAAGGCCAGAGAGTAAGATTTCAAAACGAGGACCACCCTAGGAGAGCCTCTCAGGAGGCCATGGCAACCCACTCCAGCGTTCTTGCTTGGAGAATCCCTGTGGACAAACCTGGTGGCCTACAGTCCATAGGGTTGCAAAGAGTTGGACACTACTGAGCAACTAAGCACAGCACAGGAAAGCCTCTAACAGAAAGAAATTGATCTTCCTGATTGGAGGTGGTGTGCATGTGAAATTTTCAGATGTCTGTGAAGATACTAAGACAAGGAGTGACATCTCAGTAGTTACTGAAGGGCAACTGAGAGCAAGGTTACAGACACAAGAGTGGACAGACAAGAGCTTCCCAAGACAGTCCTAGAACAACCCCATCTAGCCTAACCATTCAGGTTAGACATTTAAAAGCACATTAAAATGCTTTCTTCTTTCACTGCTGATCGCTCTGGCTTTTACTGACCTTGAATAAGAGGAGGATGAGGGAGTGGCCAGAAAATAAGAAGAAAAAATGACAATCTGGATATGCCCTGCTGGGCACAAATACAACCATATGACGGTCACAGGAGATGGAACTCTGATATGGCAGACGTGGTTTTTCAAATATTCAAATCCTTCAGATAAGAGGGTTTGGAATAGAGAAGGGAAAGTAGGGTGGGTGTGCAAGTTCAAGGCTACCCCACTTTCACACCTCAGTCTCTCTGGGGTCATTTGTATTTACAAAATGAAGGATGGGAATTGGATTTGAGTGTAACTTCAAGTTTTTACTAATTTGGTACCTCTAAACCTACAAATTCTAGGCAAGTTTGATTGCAATGAAAGGTGTTAAGAGTTTATTATTTAAATATTTATTTTAGAAAAGTAAAAAATCTGATATAATATAGTTTTTAATTTAATGTATTTGATTATCCTTTTATAGATGTCCTTATTATATCAGGCATATTTATGTGTTGGCATATGAAGAATCATGTGCTTTGGACAAGACTACATATTAATCACAGATACAATTCAAACATCAACATTTATTGAACAAAAGGTTAATAATTTCACAGCCAACTGTTATTTTCTATTGTCACTGATGCATTAAGGTAATGCTGAATTACTGTATTTCATCACTACACTGATCTGCATTTTGGTAAATTCTTAATTCATTCCAGTTTTTATTTCATTTAAATCTAATAGGCTATATCCTTGAGAAAATTCTGAAGTCCGCAGGTTCTTCCATTTCTAAATATAAGTTCAGTTCAGTTCAGTTGCTCAGTTGTGTCAGTACAGGCTAATTTAGCATGTTTCAAGACTGCCACATAATTCATGGTAATAGTTCTATCTTTCAGAAATTGTCAATCCAATCTTAATAGTAAAATATATTTACTTTGTCAAGAAAAAGGATTTGAAACCAATATGACTAGTTCATATTTCCTGGAGAAGATAGACATTTTGCTTTACATATATTTTGAGACAATATTTATACAGGGATTGGAAAATGCCATGACCTAGCAAAAGACCCTGCTCTTCTGTCTTTTCTTCATTTATTCCCATAATATTGTACTTATCTCACTTTGGACAGATAGAACACTACAGGGAGCTGTCATATATATAGTTGATATGTTAGTTGTGGCTTTACAACTAAATCAATAAGTTCCTTTTATTATGATTTGTAGCAAGATATCTTTGTAAATTCCAACATGTTACAAAGAGTTTATTTTAAATTTAAGCTCATTAATTTATTTCTAGAATGTACTGTATAATAGTTACCTGAGATGTGATAGTATCTTCATGTGCTCTCACAGGAACCTTTAGGTGAGTAAGGAAACTCTTCAAGTAGTTAGATAAGCAAACATGCTTCCAGGAATTTCTACAGACTGAGCTGTCTCATCTCTCTACTCAGGACCTTGTCATCTAGAAGGAAACCTACGTGCAAACACAAAAAGCAGACTCGTGAACACAAACATAAACCATAGGATTAACATGTAGATTTAAGTGTGATGCAATTTAGGAAACAAAAAGAACAGCTGGCCAGACGTAGCTCTATATCCATCAAAGAAAATATTTTTTGTTAGAACTTTTATGAAATATTTGACATACAGGAGATGATACTTTAGACTTAAAAAATAGTCACAACCTAAAAGTTGAGAGTTGTTTTATTCAGCAGAAATTTCTAGGACTTAAACCTGGAAGACAGCATCTTGCATCTCTAGTTGCTCCATCTCACATCAAGAACCAGGTTATATAGATGTTTGCAACAAAAGACAGGTAATCTGAACATAAAAATAATGTTTTGTGAATTAAAGAAAGCCAGGTATCCCAAGTTAAGGAATTTAGCACTTATCTATGTATGGGAAGATGCCAGAGTCTAGGCCCGCTGAAATCATTCCTTTCATATGCATCTCAGCTATCTGGGGCCAGTATCCTGGTTCTCTTATCCTGAGCTCCCTTTGAGCTCACCATAGGGAGTGGCTACAGCCTCAAGGCGGCTGATCTCCCGTCTTCTTCTCCTTGCTAAGTGCCCTTCAGTTCAGTTCAAAGGACTCAGGAATTCACATACAGAGAGCTGGAATCCATGATGACTGTGACATCCGTGTTTACCGATATGAAAGCAAATACTGCATTTCTCAACACATAGACTTTCAAAGAGGGACAGGGAGACTATTTGAAATGAAGGTGGCCACTTAGGAAAAATAATAGTGATCATGTATGGAGTGTAGTAAATGATGCAGTCTGTCTGCTTGAAACTCAAAGTTGAAATATGCTAAGCACTCAGGGCAACTAAGGTAAAAGGAAGGTGACACAGAAGGAATAATGAAGTCATGAATAAACTGTTCTCAGAGATGACTGTGAGTCATTCTAGATTCCAAAAAGGAGAATGATTAGGTGATATAAACACATGTATGCCTGATAATTCTTATTACTATGTACTATATACTATATGTGTGTTAGTTTGTGTGTGTATAGATGGCATCCATAAAAGGCATTTTTGTCATTTTTTAAAAACTTTTGCCTAGCATATACATATAATTACAAGTTTTAAGCCTACAAAAGACATATTGTATCTGACTGTGTGAAAACAATAAATGTAAAGTTGCCTAACTGGTGATTACAACATTCAAATGGATAGATATATACTAGATATATAATGCATGTATGTATCAACATGATACATGCATATACTCTATATGATAAGATATCTATAAGATAGATGCATATACTCTATATGAAGTGTACAATAAAATAAAACAACTACCTCAAAAGGTAAGAACTTTATCATTTTAACTAAACATTAAAGCATAATTATAATGTAAAGAAAACACATAAATCTGAGAACCGTACTGAGAATATTCTCATATGTTTATTACAAAAGATGACTGTGAACGTTGCTGTCTCAGCACACTTTTTTGTGAGGATGTGGGACAACCAAAGAATGGAATGAGTGCTATGGAACAGATGTTATGAGAATTTCCAGGGGCATTAAATAGTTTTACTTTACTTTGGTTGTAGTTGCAAATATTCATCTTAATGTACAAAGATCTCTAATTAGAATACAATAGACAAAGAACTATAATCCAAGAGAAAATATTTTTAGCAGATGCTTGTTGAGAGATTTCACTGTCACAAATATAATAAGCCTGTAAAGGAGAAACAGTGGGGCAAAAAGTAATCAAAATCTGTATTTCTAACTTTGAAAGTTTGCAATCTTTTTGCAGTAAACCTTAAACACATCTAGACTTACTGTTTTCCAATACTATAAAGTAAAATTTTATTTTTGGAGCAGTAGGCACTCTTTATATCATGTAATACACTAAAAAATACTCCCTTTTAAACCAACTTTTATTTCCTGGTAGATATATAGTTAGACTTGGTATAAAAACTGTAATTCAAAGAGATGCACTGGTTTTATCTCTAATTTGTTAATGAGTTTTCAAACTCATTATGTGACTACATAATCTACTAAATGAGGAAAGTCTCAATTATAAAAAGAAAATGCACTCTAAGAAGACCATCTATAATTTAAAAGTATGCTAAAGTCTTTCAAATGAATGATTTTAACATTTAAATTGGAAATCAATTTAAATATCTTTTTCTTAAAAATACTTGAGTTGTTAATGTTAATTTTATGATAATTTTAATTTTATATGCCTGAAACGATGAAGTCATGTGTAAGGTCAAAAACTTCTTAATATTAATTAGGTGTTGAAGGAAATCAGAATTTGCTGTACCAAAATATTCTACTTTGACAAAACAATTTTTTAAAATATTTACTGAGGTATAGTTGGTTTACAATGTCATGTCAGTTTCAGGTGTACAAAAAAGTGAATCAGTTATACATATACATATGTCCACTCTTTTTTAGATTATTTTTCCATATAGGTCATTTACTTCCCTGGTGGCTCAGACAGCAAAGTGTCAGGCTACAATGCAGGAGACCCGGGTTTGATCCCTGGGTTGGGAAGCTCCTCTGGAGAAGGAAATGGCAACCCACTCCAGTACTCTTGTCTGGAAAATCCCATGGACAGAGGAGCATGGTAGGCTACAGTCCATGGGGCATTACAGAGTATAAAATAGACTTCCCTGTGCTATACAGTAGGTCCTTATTAATCTGTTTTATATATAGTAGTATATATGTCAGTTCCAGTCTTCCAGTTTATCCCTCCCCCATCGTCCCTGGTTTGTTTTGAGCTGAAAGCAATTAACTTCTGCCCTTCCCCTTTCAGTCAAAAAGCAGGACACAAATTTCCCTTTGCAAAGGTGTGACTTCTTCCAGAACCAGGAAGAGGAGTATGACTGAGTCGCTGAAAACACTCTCAACTCTTAAATGATGAAAGCATCAAATTGAGTCTCATAACACACCTTACTAAATAACCCTGATCTTCCATTAGTTTTCCCTCATATATTTCACCTATCCCGATTTATTGCCATAGAAACACAACTTTCCCTTCCTTTGTCTAATTACTTCACAATTTATTGCCCATGGTTAAAATGACTTACAAGCCTCTAGATCGAACCACTTCTTTGTGGTTTCCACTTATTTTCTGTGAGGCTCCCTGTGTGCATGCAAAATGAACCTTTCTCCTGCTCACCTGTTTTTATCAATTTGATTTGCAGACATCAGTTACTGAACCTGAGAGGATACAGGAAAGACTTCATTGTTGTTGTTTTTACATCCTCTACAATATTAAAACATGGTGAAAAAAATCATAATTTGAGTGGGAAGTAAGGTTGGGAAACCCATAGCAAACCCAAGTCACACTTTTCTCTATTTTCATATCTTGACTTGTATATTTAATCTCTTCTTCTGAAAGAATAGTTCCTCATTTTCTATTTCATCAGGAGAAAATGTGAGTGAATGCTCCTGGGGCTATAATGGGTCAGAAGAGAGTCATCTGAGATCCAGAAAAGCAGCAGAACATACAGAACAGGCCAAACGACCCAGGTTCAAGTAGAAGGTAATGAAAAAGGTCCCCATATACAATTATGACATCATGTACAGAGAGGACTTGATTTACATTGTACTGACTAAACCAGTTATAGTCTACATGACCTCACTTCCTTTTCCTGCTCGCTAGGCACCTGCAATTGGCAGACAGCTTGGTGGTGTTACAGGCACATTTGTAATTTCTTTATATCATGTAAGTAAACTTTCATAAGCTTCAGTTACCTCATCTGTAAATATGTAATAATACTAAGTAGCTCTTAACATTTGAGAAGGCAATGACAACCCACTCCAGTACTCTTGCCTGGAAAATCCCATGGACAGAGGAGCCTGATACCCTGCAGTCCATGGGGTCGCTAGGAGTCGGACATGACTGAGCGACTTCACTTTCATTTTTCACTTTCCTGCATTGGAGAAGGAAATGGTAACCCACTCCAGTGTTCTTGCCTGGAGAATTCAGGGATTGGGGAGCCTGGTGGGCTGCCGTCTATGGGGTCGCACAGTCGGACATGACTGAAATGACTTAGCAGCATCAGCAGCAGCAGATCTTAACATTGCTATTAGAATCATGAGATCATGAATGCAAAAGTAAAATATGTATATAAGGCCCACAATGAGCAACAAATAATATTATTACTATCAATAATTTGGGTAAATGTTATATTCTTCATAATACTGGGTTGTGCAATTTGAAAGGTGGTGGGACAATTTGAATGGCACTGAGATGGTGGGCTTTTTGCTAGAACTTATATCTGGAGATTTAAACACAAAGAATAAAGAGTTGGTTAACTCATTAATCCCTCAAACCAGACTCCTGAACCTCTAATTTATGCTTCAGTATGATTACAGACATAAGTTTGGAACCATCCTGGTTGAGTTTAAATCCCAATTATAATTCTTAGTGGCATTTTAAGTTTTTGGAAATGTTTTTAACGTCGTGAGCCCCAAATCTCCTATCTGCAAAAGAGTAATGATGATAGTACACTTGAGTTAAGGCACACAAAGCACTTAAATGAGTTCCATTCACTAGAGTTCAACAAATGTTGGTGATCATCTTTAGATTTAACAATAGGTCATCACCTTTGAAAATCATATGCCACCATTTCCATCTTTAGAGCCAGTACCTTCAGGGATACTGAAAATTCACAGGATTTATGATAAAGAGAGAGAGCTTGAGTTGGCATCTAACTTTCATAGAGATTAGGGTATGGACAGTGACAAATCAAATATTGCCTGACAGAGCAGTAAACAAGGCTCCCACAGTGACTGCAGCCACCACAGATGGTGAGCTTGTGAGCTCTGAGGGAACTCAGGCAGGAAAGAATACCTGGCATCTAGCAGTCATCAGCCTGTAGCCACTCCCCACAGTGAGCCCCGAGGAAACCCAGGGTGTGTAAACTCAGGATACTGGCCCAAGATAGCTGAGGTGCAGATCAAAGGAATGATTTCAGTAAGCCCAGATTCTTTAATTAACAGTACTCTCTTGACATTCAGATGACCTGTCATTTGATGCAAAACTTCTATAGAACCTGGCTCCTCCCCTCTCCTCCTAGGAGCAGTTTCTCAGAGCCATCTGAAATGTTGTCTTCTGGGCTGCAGTCCTCATTTTGCCCCAAATTAAGCTTAACTCGAAACTCCCACATTGTGCACATTTTATTTTTCAACAATAGCAGCCTGTGCAGATTAAGTTCAGAAGATCTCAGGTTCCTTCCTTAACCATAAACTACCAAGTTAGGTTTTGTTACACAGTCCTTGACTATAACCAAGATTGATCCCAGACTATGCAATGATACTAAGATTAACCAGAATCCAAGTGGCAGCAATTGCAGCAATTATTACACATTTTGTGAAGGAATGCCTCGATACAGATTAAAAAATGGAAATTTTCCATTTTCTAAATGGCAAAAAAATCTGCCTTATTTTGTCTTATATGTGTCTGTCATCCAGTTTTAAAATGTGTATTTTTACTGGAGATGCATTAGGATTTTCTTTGTTGGCTGACCTTTTTGTTTGTTAGCTTTTTTTCTTTTAAAACTTTCAGGTGGAGAAAGAACAAGATGGCGGAGGAATAGGATGGCGAGACCACTCTCTCCCCCACAAATTCATCAAAAAAACATTTGAACGCAGAGTAAAGTCCACAAAACAACTTCTGAATGCTGGCAGAGGACGTCAGGCACCCAGAAAAGCAGCCCATTGTCTTCGAAAGGAGGTAGGAAAAAACATAAAAGATAAAAAGCGAGACAAAAGAAGTAAGGACGGAGCTCCATCCCGGGAAGGGAGGCTTTAAAAAGAGAGAAGTTTCCAAACACCAGGAAACACTCTCACTGGCGAATCTGTGGTGAGCCTTGGAAGCTCAGAGGGCCACATAACCCTCTTTTTTTTTTTAAGATTTTTTTAAAACCCACAGATTACCCGCCAAACGGTAACTCCCAGCGGAGAAGCAGCGCAGACGTCTGCATATGCCATTAGCAAACGGGGGCTGGGCAGGGAGGAGCCAGCTGAACTGCTTAGAGAGAGGACTGGGCTTGAATGCCGCGAAAACAATTTGAGAGAATTGGGGAGAGCAAAACAGACTGTGGGATACCTTCCCCACGAAAAGGCAGAAAGCTCTAAGACTCGGCCAGCCCCGCTCACAGAATAAAGGACTGAGCAGAGGGAGCCGGCTGCGGCTGGCCCATCCCCCATCCCCTGCCGAGACAGGCAGGGAGGGCAGCCAGAGCCGGAGGGGGCAACCGTGGCCCCAGAAAGGCATCTGATACAAACTGCAGGCAGGCTTGTTGCTAATCAGGACTTCGTGGGCTCGGGCCGGTCGATATTCCCCTGAGAAGATGCGCTGGTTGTACACCCAGAAAACTGAGTGGTGGTGACTGGGGAGGCGATAAGTCACAGAGACCGTGCTCGCCAAACACCTGGTCCCCTGAGCTGCTCAGACCAGGGAAGGCACAAAACGCAGGCCCAACCAAGTCTGCGCCTTTGTGGAGTACCTGAGAACCTGAACTTGAGCTGCTCACACCTGGGAAGTGCATACAACCCGGCGCCAGCCTCGGACAGTTCCCGGCAGAGCAACCTAGAGCCTGTGCAGTGTAGACTGGGACAGCATACGTGTTGTGAGCGGGGGCAAACCCAATGTGGCCGAGACACTGCAAGCACTCCCCACAGACGCCAGAGATATTCGTCTGCAGCATTCCTCCCTTCCCAGAACAGGACTGAACAGCTGAGGCTTAAAAAGTGTCCACCCACCCCCTAGTATCAGGGTGGAAATTAGACACTGAAGAGACCAGCAAACAGAAGCTAAAACAGAGGGAACCTCCTTGGAAATGACAGATAGAGAAGCCTAGAGGCTACTCCAAGAATAAGACCAAAAACCAGAGGCAAGAGGCTTAAGCCCGAATCCTGAGAACACCAGAGAACTCCTGACTCCAGGGAACATTAATCGATAGGAGCTCATCAAACGTCTCCATACCTACACTAAAACCAAGCACCACCCAAGGGTCAACAAGTTCCAGAGCAAGACATACTACGCAAATTCTCCAGTAACACAGGAAACTAGCCCTGAGCTTCAATATACAGGCTGCCCCAAATCACTCCAAACCCACTGACATCTCATAACTCATTACTGGACACTTCATTGCACTCCAGAGAGAACAAATCCAGCTCCACCCACCAGAACACCGACACAAGCTTCCATAACCAGGGAACCTTGACAAGTCACCTGTCCAACCCCACACACAGCGAGGAAACTACATAATAAAGAGAACTCCACAAACTGCCAGAAGAGGGAAAGGCCACCCCAAGCAAAGCATTATAAGCAAAATGAAGAGGCAGACAAATACCCAGCAAATAAAGGAACAAGATAAATGCCCACCAACATAAACAAAAGAGGAAGATATAGGGAATCTACCTGATAAAGAATTTCGAATTTTGGTGGTGAAATGATTCAAAATCTTGAAAGCAAAATGGAGTTACAGATAAATAACCTGGAGAAAAGGATTGAGAAGATGGAAGAAAGGTTTAATAAGGACTTAGAGGAAATAAAAAAGAGTCAGTATACAATGAATAATGCAATAGATGAGATCAGAAACACTCTGGAGGGAACAAACTGTAGAATAACAGAGGCAGAAGACAGGATAAGTGAGCTAGAAGATAGAATTGTAGAAATAAATGAAACAGAGAGGAAAAAAGAAAAACAAATTAAAAGAAATGAGACCAATATTAGAGACCTCTGGGACAATGTTAAACGCTCCAACATTCTAATCATAGGAATCCCAGAAGAAGAAGACAAAAAGAAAGACCATGAAAGAATACTTGAGGAGATAATAGTTGAAAACTTCCCTAAAATAGGGAAAGAAATAATCACCCAAGTCCAAGAAACCCAGAGAGTCCCCAACAGGATGAACCCAAGGCGAAATACTCCAAGACACATATTAATCAAATTAACAAAGATCAAACACAAAGAACAAATATTAAATGCAACAAGGGAAAAACAGCAAATAACACACAAGGGGATTCCCATAAGGATAACAGCTGATCTTTCAACAGAAACTCTTCAGGCCAGGAGGGAATGGCAAGACATACTTAAAGTGATGAAAGAAAATAACCTACAGCCCAGACTACTGTACCCAGCAAGGATCTCATTCAAATATGAAGGAGAAATCAAAAGCTTTACAGACAAGCAAAAGCTGAGAGAATTCAGCATTACCAAACCAGCTCTCCAACAAATGCTAAAGGATCTTTTCTAGACAGGAAACACAGAAAGGGTGTACAAACTGGAACCCAAATCAATAAAGAAAATGGCTATGGGATTGTACTTATCAATAATTACCTTAAATGTAAATGGGTTGAATGCCCCAACCAAAAGACAAAGGCTGGCTGAATGGATACAAAAACAAGAACCCCATATATGTTGTCTGCAAGAGATCCACCTCAAAACGAGGGACACATACAGACTGAAAGTGAAGGGCTGGAAAAAGATATTCCACGCAAATAGAGACCAAAAGAAAGCAGGAGTAGCAATACTCGTATCAGATAAAATAGACTTTAAAACAAAGGCTGTGAAAAGAGACAAAGAAGGAAACTACATAATGATCAAAGGATCAATCCAAGATGAAGATATAACAATTATAAATATTTATGCACCCAACATAGGAGCACCACAATATGTAAGACAATTACTAACAAGTATGAAAGGGGAAATTAACAATAATGCAATAATAGTGGGAGATTTTAATACCCCATTTACATCTATGGATAGATCAACTAAACAGAAAATTAACAAGGAAACACAAACTTTGAATGATACAATAGACCAGTTAGACCTAATAGATATCTATAGGACATTTCATCCCAAAACAATGAATTTCACCTTTTTCTCAAGCGCACACGGAACCTTTTCCAGGATAGATCACATCCTGGGCCATAAATCTAGCCTTGGTAAATTCAAAAAAGTTGAAATCATTCCAAGCATCTTTTCTGACCACAATGCAGTAAGATTAGATCTCAATTACAGGAGAAAAACTATTAAAAATGCCAACATATGGAGGCTGAACAACACGCTGCTGAATAATGAACAAATTCTAGAAGAAATCAAAAGAGAAATCAAAATATGCATAGAAATGAATGAAAATGAAAACACAACAACCCAAAACCTCTGGGACACTGTAAAAGCAGTGCTAAGGGGGAAGTTCATAGCAATACAGGCACACCTCAAGAAACAAGAAAAAAGTCAACTAAATAACCTAACTCTACATCTAAAGCAACTAGAAAAGGAAGAAATGAAGAACCCCAGGGTCAGTAGAAGGAAAGAAATTGTAAAAATTAGGGCAGAGATAAATGCAAAAGAAACAAAAGAGACCATAGCAAAAATCAACAAAGCCAAAAGCTGGTTCTTTGAGAAGGTAAATAAAATTGACAAACCACTAGCCAGACTTATCAAGAAACAAAAGGAGAAAAACAAAAATCAATAAAATTAGAAATGAAAATGGAGAGATCACGACTGACAACACAGAAATACAAAGGATTATTAGAGAATACTATTTGCAATTATATGGCAATAAAATGAATAACCTGGAAGAAATGGACAAATTCCTAGAAAAGTACAACCTTCCAAAACTGAACCAGGAAGAAATAGAAAATCTGAACAGACCCATCATAAGCATGGAACTAGAGGCTGTAATCAGGAATCTTCCAGCAAACAAAAGCCCAGGTCCAGATGGCTTCACAGCTGAATTCTACCAAAAATTTAGAGAAGAGCTAGCACCTATTCTACTCAAACTCTTCCAGAAACTTGCTGAGGAAGGGAAACTTCCAAACTCATTCTATCAGGCCACCATCACCCTAATCCCAAAACCTGGTAAAGACCCCACAAAAAAAGAAAACTACAGGCCAATATCACTGATGAACATAGATGCAAAAATCCTTAACAAAATTCTAGCAATCAGAATCCAACAACATATTAAGAAGATCACACATCATGACCAAGTGGGCTTTATCCCAGGAATGCAAGGATTCTTCAATATCCACAAATCAAACAACGTAATACACCACATTAACAAACTGAAAAATAAAAATCATATGATTATCTCAATAGATGCAGAGAAAGCCTTCGACAAAATTCAACATCCATTTATGATAAAAACCCTCCAGAAAGTGGGAATAGAGGGGACATACCTCAACATAATAAAACCTATATATGACAAACCCACAGCAAACATTATCCTCAATGGTGAAAAACTGAAAGCATTTCCCCTAAAGTCAGGAACAAGACAAGGGTGCCCACTCGCCCCACTACTATTCAACATAGTTCTGGAAGTTTTGGCCACAGCAATCAGAGCAGAAAAAGACATAAAAGGAATACAAATTGGAAAAGAAGAAGTAAAACTTTCACTGTTCGCTGATGACATGATCCTCTACACAGAAAACCCTAGAGACTCTACCAGAAAACTACTAGAGCTAATCAATGATTATAGTAATGTTGCAGGATATAAAATCAACACACAGAAATCCCTTGCATTCCTATACACTAATAATGAGAAAATAGAGAAATTAAGGAAACTATGCCATTCACTGTTTCAACGAAAATAATTAAATACTTAGGAATATATCTACCTAAGGAAACAAAAGACTTGTCCATAGAAAACTATGAAACACTACTGAAAGCAATCAAAGAGGACACTAATAGATGGAGAAATATACCATGTTCATGGATTGGAAAAATAAATATTGTAAAATGAGTATAATACCCAAAGTAATTTATACATTCAATGCAATCCCTATCAAGCTACCAAAGATATTTTTCACAGAACTAGAACAAATAATCTCACAATTTGTATGGAAATACAAAAAACCTCGAATAGCCAAAGCAATCTTGAGGAAGAAAAATGGAACTGGGGGAATTAACCTGCTGGACTTCAGGCTCTACTACAAAGCCACAGTCATCAAGACAGTATGGTACTGGCATAAAGACAGAAATATAGATCAATGGAACAAAATAGAAAGCCCAGAGATAAATCCACACACCTATGGACACCTCATCTTTGACAAAGGAAGCAAGAATATAAAATGGAGAAAAGACAGTCTCTTTAACAAGTGGTGCTGGGAAAACTGGTCAGCCACTTGTAAAAGAATGAAACTAGAACACTTCCTAACACCATACACAAAAATAAACTCAAAATGGATTAGAGAGCTAAATGTAAGACCTGAAACTATAAAACTCCTAGAGGAGAATGTAGGCAAAACACTCTCCGACATAAATCACAGCAGGATCCTCCAAGACCCACCTCCCAGAATATTGGAAATAAAAGCAAAAATAAACAAATGGGACCTAATTAAAATCAAAAGCTTCTGCACAGCAAAGGAAACTATAAGTAAGGTGAAAAGACAAACATCCCTTCAGAATGGGAGAAAATAATAGCAAATGAAGCAATTGATAAAGGATTAATCTCCAAAATATACAAGCAGCTCCTGCAGCTCAATTCCAGAAAAATAAATGACCCAATCAAAAAATGGGCCAAAGAACTAAACAGAGATTTCTCCAAAGAAGACATAAAGATGGCTAACAAACACATGAAAAAATGCTCAACATCCCTCATCATCAGAGAAATGCAAATCAAAACCACAGTGAGATACCATTTCACACCAGTCAGAATGGCTGCTATCCAAAAGTCTACATGCAATAAATGCTGGAGAGGATGTGGAGAGAAAGGAACCCTCTTACACTGTTGGTGGGAATGCAAACTAGTACAGCCACTATGGAGAACAGTGTGGAGATTCCTCAAAAAACTGGAAATAGAGCTGCCATATGATCCAGCAATCACACTCCTGGGCATACACACTGAGGAAACCAGAATTGAAAGAGACACATGTACTCCAATGTTCATTGCAGAACTGTTTATAATAGCCAGGACATGGAAGCAACCTAGATGTCCATCTGCAGACGAATGGATAAGAAAGCTTTGGTACATATACACAATGGAGTATTATTCAGCCATTAAAAAGAATACATTTGAATCAGTTCTAATGAGGTGGATGAAAATGGAGCCTATTATACAGAGTGAAGTAAGCCAGAAAGAAAAACACCAATACAGTATACTAACGAATATATATGGAATTTAGAAAGATGCAAATGATAACCCTGTATACAAGACAGCAAAAGAGACACAGATGTATAGAACAGCCTTTGGGACTCTGTGGGAGAGGGTGAGGGTGGGATGATTTGGGAGAATGGCACTGAAACACGTATGTTGTCATATGTGAAACGAATCACTAGTTCAGGGTCAATGCATGTTATAGGATGTTTGGGGGAGGTGGGAGGGGGGTTCAGGAGGGGGAACTTATGTAAACCTGGGGCGAATTCATGTCAATGTATGGCAAAACCAACCAATATAATATTGTAAAATAATTTGCCTCCAATAAAAAAAATTAATTACCAAAAAATAAAAAAAAAAAAACTTTCAGGTATACTTATAATTTTTATAGTAAAATAAACATTTTCCCCTTTGTATCAAAATTTTATTATTTTTAATGAGTTTTAAACTATGCAAATAAACCAAGGAACTAACTAATTAGGGACCTGAAAATGCCCGATGTGATCCATATAGCAATTACTGCACAGGAAACTGAAGAACTGCATCTAGTTCTGCCCTGTCATAATTAACCATGTGAATTGTGAGCATTATAATAAAGCCTAGGTAGGTGGCACTAGAGATAAAGAACCTGCCTGCAAATGCAGGAGACGTGGGTTTGATCCCTGGGTTGGGAAGAACCCCTGGAGAAGGGAATGGCAACCCACTCTAGTATTCTTGCCTGGAGAATCCCATGGACAGAGAAGCCTGGTTAGTTACAGAACATGGGGTCTCAAAGAGTCAGACACTACTGAAGCGACTTAGCACACACACATTCTTACTGGGTAAACAAGTAGGTTGAAATAAGGGCTTTCTTCTGCTGTCTGATCAGGAAGGAAGGTGCTGAGGTATATTTCCTGAGAAATAAATATATTTTCTGCCATATCAGTAAGCAAGAATGTCACCATCATCAGCAGTGCTGGCCCTCCAATGTGAGCTGGTGAGCCCTGAGGGGACTCAGGAGGGAGAAGAACAGCTGGAACCTGATAGTCATTAGGCTGCAGCCGCTCCCTCCAGCAAGCCCGGGGGATCTCAGGGGGGATCTCAGGTTGTGAAATCCACCAGGCACTGGGCCCAGAGAGCTGAGAAACATATGAAAGGAATGATTTCAGTAAGCCCAGACTCCTGCATCTCCCCATACACAGAAACGCACTAAATTCCTTAATTTGAGATATCTGGTTTTCTTTAGTTCACAAAAATACCTTTGACATTCAGATTACCTACCCTCTGTTGAAAACTTCTATATAAACTGGCTCCTTCCCCTGCCTCCCTGGAGCAGCTCTCTCAGGGTCACTTGAAATGCTATTTCCTGGGCTTGAAGCCCTAAAAATTCCCACCAAATAAAACATAACTCTTAGCTTTTAGGCTGAGAATATTTTTGAAATCAACATCCCCGTCTACGCAGATAGTGGTTTCCAGGGCTTTGTGCTAGCAGCCATCACTATCTGCCCCTATCTAGGGTCATCTGACTCTGAACAGATGACTGGTCACATCGCTTTTTGTTTTCTGAGGCTGCCAGTCCCTGAGATAAAAGAATCACTGGAGTCCCACCTGTCACAGAAGAACAAAGATGACTCATGTAATTGTAAATCTGATGATAAAATTCCAACAGAATTTTCAGAGAACATGACAATGAATCAGAATCTTTTATTGAGACAATGACAGCTCAAACAATAATCCAAAGAAAACAAATACAGCCAGCGAAAGTGCTGCAGTGAAAAGGGAAAAAAGAGGAATGAGACTTTTTTCTTCCCTGAGAACAAAGAAGATAAAGAAAGAGACCAATGAGCAGGTCTGATCACTTCTATGTTTTACTTTAACTGTTACTAATCTGTAGTCTGTAACTAAATATGCTTTCCTGACTCTGTATATCTGTAAATAAGTTTGCTTTACTGACCCCCCCATCATTTCATGGGAAGTAGATGGGGAAACAGTGGAAACAGTGTCAGACTTTAATTTTTGGGGCTCCAAAATCACTGTGGATGTTGATTACAGCCATGAAATTAAAAGATGCTTGCTCCTTGGAAGGAAAGTTATGAACAACATCAGTAAGTTCAGTCGCTCAGTCGTGACCGACTCTTTGCTTTTTAATATACTATCCAGGTTGGTCATAACTTTCCTTCCAAGGAGTAAGTGTCTTTTAATTTCATGGCTGCAATCAGCATTTGCAGTGATTTTGGAGCCTAAAAAAATAAAGTCTGACACTGTTTCCACTGTTTCCCCATCTATTTCCCATGAAGTGATGGGACCAGATGCCATGATCTTTGATTTCTGAATGTTGAGCTTCAAGCCAACCTTTTCACTCTCCTCTTTCACTTTCCTAAGAGGCTTTTGAGTTCCTCTTCACTTTCTCCCATAAGGGTAGTGTCATCTGCATATCTGAGGTTATTGATATTTCTCCCGGCAATCTTGATTCCAGCTTGTGCTTCCTCCAGCCCAGCGTTCCTCATGATGTACTCTGCATAGAAGTTAAATAAGCAGGGTGACAATATACAACCTTGACATACTCCTTTTCCTATTTGGAACCAGTCTGTTGTTCCATGTCCAGTTCTAAATGGAACTTCGTGACCTGCATACAGGTTTCTCAAGAGGCAGGTAAAGTGGTCTGGTATTCCCATCTCTTTCAGAATTTTCCACAGTTTATAGTACATTAAAAAGCAGAGACATTGCTTTGCCAACAAAGGTCTGTCTAGTCAAGGCTATGGTTTTTCCAGTGGTCATGTATGGATGTGAGAGTTGGACTGTGAAGAAAGCTGAGCACTAAAAAATTGATGCTTTTGAACCGTGGTGCTGGAGAAGACTCCTGAGAGTCCCTTGGACTGCAAGGAGTTCCATCCAGTCCATTCTAAAGGAGATTGATCCTGGGTGTTCATTGGAAGGACTGATGCCAAAGCTGAAACTCCAATACTTTGGCCACCTCATGCGATGAGTTGACTCACTGGAAGACTCTGATCCTGGGAGGGATTGGGGGCGGGAGGAGAAGGGGACGACAGAGAATGAGATGGCTGGATGGCATCACCGACTCGATGGACATGAGTTTGAGTGAACTCCGGGAGTTGGTGATGGACAGGGAGGCCTGGCATGCTGTGATTCATGGGGTCGTTAAGAGTTGGAGAATCTGAAAAACTGAACTGAACTGAACTGATCTGGGCGTTAGCTACATTTTGTACCTATTTTTCTTTGCCTCTGGGCTAATTACATCCTCTATCTGGTGCTAAACTTTACAGCAGTCCCCTCACAGAAAGCCACAGTGCAATACACAAATGACAAGACACAACTACTATATGGCTGGATGCCAGACCCAATTACCAGGCTCCCTGACCCCAGACTATGATTGTTTATTAAACAATGCAAGAGAAACAATATAAGATCCTTCAGTTCAGTTCAGTTCAGTTCAGTTCAGTCGCTCAGTCGTGTCTGACTCTCCGCGACCCCATGAATCACAGCACGCCAGGCCTCCCTGTCCATCACCAACTCCCGGAGTTCACTAAAACTCATGTCCACAGAGTCGGTGATGCCATCCAGCCATCTCATTCTCCGTCGTCCCCTTCTCCTCCCACCCCCAACCTTTCCCAGCATCAGAGTCTTTTCCAGTGAGTCAACTCGTCACATGAGGTGGCCAAAGTATTGCAGTTTCAGCTTTAGCATCAGTTACACTGCTGTAAGTCACCAACCCCTGACTGTAAGCCCTCATCTTATATAATAACCCAGACTTCCCATGGAAGGGTGTGACACAGTTTCTGAGGCGAGAGCCAGCTATGTCTTCCTTCTGCTGGCTGAGGATTAAAGTCACCTCTCTATTTCCTCCAAACTGCCTCCAAATTTTGGTGGGCATAGAAAGCCAAGATTTTGGTGGCAACAAAAGCAAGGCAATATTTTCAGGCAACAATTTAAGTAGTTTTGTTGTTCAATTGCTAAGTCATGTCTGACTTCTTTGCAACCCCAATGACTGCAGCATGCCAGCCTCTCCTGTCCTTCACTATCTCCTGGAATTTGCTCAGACTCACGTCTATTGAGCCAGTAATGCCATCCAGCCACCTCATCCTCTGTTGCCTCCTTCTCCTCCTGCCCTCAGTCTTTCCCAGCATCAGGGTCTTTTCCAGTGAGTCGGATCTTTGCATCAGGTGGCCAAAGTATTGGAGCTTCAGTTTCAGCATCAATCCTTCCAATGAATATTCAGGGTTGATTTCCTTTAGAATTGATTGGTTTGATCTCCTTGCTGTCCAGGAGAATCTCAAGAGTCTTCTCCAGCACAATAATTTGAAAGTATCGATTCTTCAGGGCTCAGCCTTCTTTATGGTCCAACTCTCACATCCATACATGACTACCGGAAAAACCACAGCTTGGACTATATGGATCTTTTTCAGAAAAGTGATGTCTCTGCTTTTTAATATGCTGTCTAGGTTTGTCACAGCTTTCCTTCCAAGGAGCAAGAGTCTTTTAATTTCATGGCTACAGTCACCATCCACAGTGATTTTTGGAGCCCAAGAAAATAAAATCTGTCATTGTTTCTATTATTTCCCCATCCATTTGCCATGAAGTAATGGGACTGGATGCCATGACCTTATTTTTTTGAATGCTGATGAAGTCTCAAAATGCTATTCAGAGTTTTCATAAGAAAAGAGTCTTGAAAGAATTTCTGAAAGAGAATACTAATTTCTATATATTCTGGAGAATAATACACCAGTCTTGGAACTTCTCACTTAATATTTTGCTGTAAAAATATTCAAACATAGAGAAAAGTTTGGGAAATTGTTACAGTGAAGCCTTGCTTTACCCAGAAACCAGATCTAGAATCACATTTTACCAGGTTTGCTTCTCACATATCTATCCTGTATCCATCCTTTTATCTATCTACTAGTCCATCTTATTTTCTGTTAACATTTCCAAATCTGAGACGTCAGTAGATTTCCTCTGAATACTACTGTATGCATACCATCGTATAGTTTTAATGCTTACCGATAGTTTTTATATAAAATTTACATAAAATAAAATAAATATTTACTGTGTTCACTGAGCTTTGACAATTATGCACACATATGTATGCCTTAGAACTTATCATGAACAAACAGGGAGAGTGAATTTCAGATTTTAAATGATTAGGAAAAACATTAAGACTAATAATGGGATTTATGAAGCAGTATTTCAAGGTTGGAATTTTATCAGAAAATATCTCTGAAGGATTTTCTGCATCTCTGAAATTATTTTAACAGCTCAACATGACCTAAAAAGGCACCATCTGGGAGAATAAGAGGTTGAAGCACATGTGCCTGTTGACCAATTACCAAAATGGCAGCAGTCATGAGGGAAGCCACTGAATCCATGAATTGCAAAATAACAAGAACTAAAATATTTAACCTGCAAAATTAAGCAACTCTTTGAGAAAAATTCTCCAAATAATAGTAGAGTCACTTCTCAACCTCAGAAATATAATTCAAAATAGTTCAACCTTGCCAAATTTGGTAACTAAGGGTAGAATATGTCTCAGGAGGAGGATGGAGACTTTGGGTTTCCTAAACTTTATTTTGTGACTCCAAGCAATTCAGAGAAGTTCTAGCTAGAAACTGAGGTCCACATATTCATTAGGTGTGTTTCATATCATCCTTGTTATCACAGGAAACTTTTGACAATGGTTTTAAAAATTCTTTTTAGAGCTATTTTAGGTTCAAAACAAAGTTGAGGCAAAGGTACAGAAATTTGCCATATACACCCCAGTCCCTCCCAAGTGGATTAAACCCTCTCCCTAATATTAACACACCACATCAGTGGTGGACTGGTTAACAATTGATCAACTCCCAGTGACATGGCATAATCACCCATAGTACATCGTTTACCGTGTGGTTCACTCTTGGTGTTGTACATTCTATGGTTTTGGAAGAAGGTATAAAGACATGTATTGTCATTATAGCAACATTCAGTGTAGTTCAACCTTAGTGAGCATTCAACCTTAGTCAACAGTCAAACTTAGTCATCTACTGATCTTTTTACTGTCTCCATAGTTTTTCCTTTTCTAGGATGTATATAGTTGGATTCATATAGTCTGTAGGGTTTGCAGATTGGCTTCTTTCACTTAGTAATAAGTATTTAAGACTCCTCCATGACTTTTCACCAGACGGCCAACACCAAAATCAGATTGATTATATTCTTTACAGCCAAAGATGGAGAAGCTCTATACAGGCAGCAAAAACAAGACCAGGAGCTGACTATGGCTCAGATCATGAACTCCTTATTGCCAAATTCAGACTTAAATTGAAGAAAGTGGGGAAAAACCACTAAACCATTCAGATATGACCTAAATCAAATCCCTTATGATTATACAGTGGAAGTGAGAAATAGATTTAAGGGACTAGATCTGACAGACAGAGTGCCTGATGAACTATGGACAGAGGTTCATGACATTCTACAGGAGACAGGGATCAAGAACATCCCCAGGAAAAAGAAATGCAGAAAAGCAAAATGGCTGTCTGAGGAGGCCTTACAAATAGCTGTGAAAAGAAGAGAAGCAAAAAACAAAGGAGAAAAGGAAAGATATAAGCATTTGAATGCAGAGTTCCAAAGAATAACCAGGAGAGATAAGATAACCTTCCTCAGTGAGCAATGAAAATAAATAGAGGAAAACAACAGAATGGGAAAGACTAGAGATCTCTTCAAGAAAATTAGAGATACGAAGGGAACATTTCATGCAAAGATGCGCATAATAGAGGCCAAAAATGGTATGGACCTGACAGAGGCAGAAGTTATTAAGAAGAGGTGGCAGGAATACACAGAAGAACTGTACAAAAAAAATCTTTACGAACCAGTTAATTACGATGGTGTGATCACTCATCTAGAGCCAGACACCTGGAATGTGAAGTCAAGTGGGCCTTAGGAAGCATCACTATGGACAAAGCTAGTGAAGGTGATAGAATTCCAGTGGAGCTCTTTCAAATCCTAAAAGATGATGCTGTGAAAGTGCTGCACTAAATATGTCTGCCAATTTGAAAAACTCAGCAGTGGCCACAGGACTGGAAAATATCAGTCTTCATTCCAATCCCAAAGAAATGCAATGCCAAAGAATGCTCAGACTACCACACAAAATTGCGCTCATCTCACACACTAGCAAAGTAATGCTCAAAATTCTCCAAGCTAGGATTCACTAATACATGAACCATGCAATTCCAGATGTTCAAGCTGGTTTTAGAAAAGGCAGAGGAGCCAGAGATCAAACTTCCAACATCCGCTTGCTCATTGAAAAAGCAAGAGAGTTCTAGAAAAATATCTATTTCTTCTTTATTGACTATGCTAAAGCCTTTGACTGTGGATCACAATAAACTGGAAAATTCTGAAAGAGATGGGAATACCACCTGACCTGCCTCTTCAGAAACCTGTATGCAGGTCAGGAAGGAACAATTAGAACTGGACATGGATCAACAGACTTGTTCCAAATAGGAAAAGGAGCATGTCAAGGCTGTATATTGTCACCCTGCTTATTTAACTTATATGCAGAGTACATCATAAGGAACGCTGGGCTAGAAGAAGCACAAGCTGGAATCAAGATTGCCGGGAAAAATATCAATAACCTCAGATATGCAGCTGACACCACCCTTATGGCAGAAAGTGAAGAAAAGCTAAACAGCCTCCTGATGAATGTGAAAGAGGACAGTGAAAAAGTTGTCTTAAAGCTCAACATTCAGAAAACTAGGAGCATGGCATCTGGTCCCATCACTTCATTTCAAATAGATGGGGAAACAATGGAAACAGTGAGAGACTTTATTTTCCTGGACTCCAAAATCACTGCAGATGGTGATTTCAGCCATGAAATTAAAAGACGCTTACTCCTTGGAAGGAAAGTTATGATCAACCTAGACAACATATTAAAAAGCAGAGACATTATTTTGTCAACAAAGATCTGTCTAGTCAAGGCTATGGTTTTCCAGTATGTATGTATGGATGTGAGAATTGGAATATAAAGAAAGCTGAGAGCCGAAGAATTGATGCTTTTGAACTATGGTGTTGGAGAAGACTCTTGAGAGTCCCTTGGACTGCAAGGAGATCCAACAAGTCCATCCTAAAGGAGATCAGTCCTGGGTGTTCATTGGAAGGACTGATGTTGAAGCTGAAACTCCAATACTTTAGCCACCTGCTGTGAAGAACTGACTCATTTGAAAAGACCCTGATGCTGGGAAAGATTGAGGGCAGGAGGAAAAGGGGACGACAGAGGATGAGATGGCTGGATGGCATAACCGACTTAATGGACATGGGTTTGGGTGGTCTCCAGGAGTTGGTGATGGACAGGGAGGCCTGGCGTGCTGCAGTTCATGGGGTCGCAAAGCGTCAGACATGACTGAGCTACTGAACTGAACTGAACTGACATGTCTTTTCATGGCTTGATAACTCATTTCTTGTCAAAGCTGAATAATCCACTTTCTGAAGGTAGCACAGTTCATTTATCCATTCACCTACTGAAGGACTTCTAAGTTTTGGCAATTATGAATAAAGCTGCTATAAACATCCTTGTGTATTTGTTTTTGTGTAGATATAAATTTTGAATTCCTTTGGGTAAGTACCAATCACAGTTTCTGGACTGTATAAACCAAACTGGCTGTAGCATTTTTACCTCCCCACCATTGTGAAGGAAAGTTCCTGTTGCCCAACATCCTTGTCCACATTTGATATTTTCCATTTTTCCAGATTGTGGTTATTCTATTAGGTGTGCGGTGGTATCTGAATGTTGGCTTATTTTGCATTTTCCTAATCCTATGACTTATGATGTTGATTTTTTCATATGCTTGTTTGCTCTCTGGTATCTTCTTTAGTGAGATGCCTTTGAACAATGTTTTGTTTATTTGGTTGTGCTGAGTCTTAGCTGTTGTGTGTGAGCTTTCTCTAGTTGGTGGCACGTGGGGGCTACCCTGTGCTGTGTTGTGTCGGGTTCTCCTGCCAGTGGCTTCTTGTGTTGTGGAACACAGAATCTAGAGCATGCAGGCTTCAGTAGTTGTGGCTCATGGACTCAGTTGCTCCAAGGCATGTGGAATCTTCCCAGACCAGGGATCAAACTTGTGCCCCCCTTGAATTGGCAGGCTATTCTTAACCACTGGACCACCAAGGAAGTCCCAGGACCATATTTAAATTGGTTGTTTTCTAATTATTGAATTACAAGAGATCTTTGTATATTTAAAATATCAGTCCTTCATCAGATGTGACTTTTGCAGCAATTTTCTACCAGTCTGTGACTTGTCTTCTCTGTCTCTTGACATTATCTCTTACAGAAAAGACATTTTTAATTTTAATGGAATCTAAGTTGTCCATTATTTCTTTCATGAATAGTGCCTTTGGTTTTAAAACTCAGGGCACCATAATACCCAAATCATCAAAGTTTTCTCTATTATCTTCTAGAACTTTCACAGTTTTGCATTTTTACTTAGGTTTTGATCTATTTTAAGTTAAATTTGGTGAAGAGTATAGGAGTTTCATCTAATTTCTTCTTGTTTTTGTTTTGTTTTTTTGTATGTGGATGTCCGGTTGCTTCAACCTCATTTATTGAAAACACTTTCTTGGCTTTGTTCTCCATTGTGTTGCCTTTGCTCCTTTGTTGAAAGTCAGTCACCTGTACTTATGTGGGCTGACACTTGTTTTTAAATGACAAGACTCATCATCTTTCAGCCTCCATTAGCTATTACCTCATTGTGTTTCTTTATTTGTCACCTTTGCCTACTATTTCCTTGTGCCTGGCCAGCTTCCACGGCCCAACCAGTTCCATAGACTCTACCATAAGCATATATATTTTGTAACAGCCCTAATTCCACCAATTTCTCTACTGATTACCTGTTTATCTCTAATAAACTACCCCCTCAAATTTAGGAACCTTAAACAATCATTCACTTTATTTTAGCTCTGAAGGTTTACACTTTGCACTGTGTTGGATAGAGTTGCCTCCTCTATTTCCCGTGGTGTAGGCTGGGCTCTTCAGGCATTTGGACTTCCAGTGGAATCATGGGTTGGTTGGAAATACTGGCATGTTTTTCCAGATGCTCTCATCTCATAAGAGCCTAATCTGATTTTTTAACATGGTCCCAGAAAAGTTTCTATAATAAGAGGGGAGGACTTAAAGCTCATGGAGTTTTCAAGGCAATGCTTTCCATGTATGCTACTATACCAATGGCCAGAAAAGGAGTGGGGGTCTCATGAGCAAGCCCAGAGTCAAACTGGAAAGATGAGGGTATAGGAGGTGTGATCCTTTGAGGGGCTATTATCATGCCAATGCACCACAGATAACATTCAGAAATGGCAGAAGCCAATGGAGCACTGTGAAAGTGGCAAGGTCATCATGGTTACTTTAATAGGTTATGGATATAAACCTGCACTACAGTAATACTTTCGTGCTACTGTACCTTATCTCTGAAAAACCTTGACTACCCCACAATCTCCCTGATGTCTCACAGGTCTGATGACAGTTTGTTCAGAAGCTTCAGTGATGCAGGAAGTAGTAGGCTATCCACATACTTTGGTAAGAAATAGAAATGCTGAAAAGTAGGAAATTAAACTCAGAAACATTGAGGGACTTGGCATCTCAGTGAATTTTCTGGAGGTCCTACATTAGACTCTGCTTTTCTCTCAGGAGTGAACAACAAGATTCCATCTCTTCTGCTGACTATCAATAGGAAAGAGCATGTCATTTTCTGTTTTTTTCTAGAGGTTTTTGATGAAACATTTACCATATTGATTGTGTTGCTCTTCTTTATCTACTGAAGAGCTGGTCAGGCTTCCTGCTTCAAGTGGTTCTGGGACAAAAGAAAGCTGCCTTTTTCCTATTGCAGGGGAGGCTGAACTGCCAGTTGAACTTCAGTTTCCAGTTCTCAGCAGCCATAATAGAGTTCAGACTATCTGCAATAGGTTTGTAAGCTTAATAGCACCTGTGATATGCTCAGCAGAAGAAACACCATGCCTTGTTTCATTAAAAAGCAATGCTCTCTTTAGCAATGATTATTCAAGTTTTAAGAAACAGCTCCTTGCTGAGTCCAACGAGAAAGACCTAGCAGTAGGACCTAAGTGATGACTGAATTGACCAGCCCCAGAGAATGTGGGTATTATCTTATCTTTCAAGCCCTACAGCTTTGTGCATGCAGCAGAATTCCATCAGGAAGTGAATGTGGTATATTTCAAAAGAGGTAGACAGCAGGTTCTGATAGCAGTGTATCAGCACAAGAAAGATTCGCTGCCTGCTCATATTTGCAATAGGCCTATTCTGCTTATAGCCTCCAGCAGTGTTTCATATGATGGTTGTCCAAAAAGAAAAGATTCAAGCCTGGTGTATATATAGTTATGAGATAGAACTTGCTATTTGTCAGAATTGGACAACTGCAATGTAACCTTACTACCCAGGAGAAGCCCTGAATAACAGTAGCGAGAAAAATCTTGGCAGATAGAACTTCCAATAACCCATCAAGGTTTTTGCTTTGCTTGGAAAGTTCTACGGACAGAAGTATTTTCACAGATTTTTAATGATCAGTGACAAGTCAGGTTGTAAGATGGTAAGAAGCTTGAGAGAAACAAAACTGGAAGTCTGGCCACAAGGAGCCCTTAAGTGGAGATAAAAAAGAAGCCCTCCCAGAGTGCACAAACTTGGGCACAATTTCTAAGCCATGTGGGTGCTCAAAAGGACTCCTCCTTTAATGAATATTTTTCACAGTAAAATATTATAGATAACACGCTGTGAATTTATATCAGCCATTTTTTTTCAAAACCATGAGTATCAGCTAAAGAGATCATGAACATAATCAAGAATCATCAAATGTCCCACATCCAATCACTTTCTGTCTAAAATAACTAAAGTGGATTGTTCCTTTTACTATAGTGTAATTTGTATAATTAATTTTGAATTAAAGAGCTTCTATAAATACCATTTTCTCACTTTAACTCAGTTCTCCCTATAAATGCTTAATATTTACTAGCCTTTTTCATTTACTCTCCCCTAAACAGATTTTCGGAGAAGGCAATGGCACCCCACTTCAGTACTCGTGCCTGGAAAATCCCATGGATGGAGGAGCCTGGTGGGCTGAAGTCCATGGGGTTGTGAAGAGTCAGACATGACTGAGTGACTTCACTTTCACTTTCACTTCCACACATTGGAGAAGGAAACGGCAACCCACTCCAGTGTTCTTGCCTGTAGAATCCCAGGGATGGGGGAGCCTGGTGGGCTGCCGTCTATGGGGTCACACAGAGTCGGACATGACTGAAGCGACTTAGCCGCAGCAGCAGCAGGTGGCTCAGCGGTAAAGAAGCCCCTTGCCAATACAGGAGACACAGGTTCAATCCTTGGGTTGGGAAGATCCCCTAAAGAAGAAAATGGCAATCCACTGCAGTATTCTTTCCTGGAGAATCCCAAGGACAGAGGAGCCTGTCAGGCTACAGTCCATGTGGTTGCCAAGAAGCAGACACAACTGAGTGACTGAACAACAACAACCAGATCTTCTGTTTGCTTACTTCCATGTTAGTCTGTTAAAGTTGCTGCCATGAAAACCAAACAAGACTACCACCTACTTCGGAAAAGCTAGTTCAGCCACTGATGATTTCTCTTTCCTCAAGGTTAAGGATTTTCAGCTCATGAGTTTTCTCTACATGTTATCAAATTCATCTTTCCCTCTCATACAATATTTCATTGTCCTACCATAAAAAAACACCAAGGAAATTATAAGTTTTCTCTTTTTGATTTTTGCCTTGTAAGCAAATGGTGGCATAGTAAGAGGTTCTTGGTATGTGTGTGTTCAGTAAATATTTATGAATGTTTTAATTAGTTGATTTTGAAAACTGAAATTTGAACTATCACTCTTAGGTTACAACATAAAATCTAGCCTAATAGTTAAGATCAGAGTAAAACTTATACACACAAACTCATAAACTCACACATATATTTCATTTAATAAAATTTTAAACTTCTGTGCATGTAACACTTAAATAATGCAGTTTAATTAACTGTACAAATACATGCCATAGAAATACAGAGATTTATGTTGATTCATATACATATGTAGCTATATTAAAAGGATAGATATCAGAAAATGTGCAGTAATTCAAAGAAAATGTGCAAAAATTATTTTTCTGATATATGGGAAAATTTGAACATGGACTGGCTATAGTTTGTATTATATTTTCCAATGGGTAAGAATACTATTATGGATATATTAAAAAAGAATAACATCTTATGAGAAATATTAATGCACATTGGGCTATTTAAGTGTAAAGTAAGTTGTTTTCTTGAATTTGCTTTAAAACTCTCAAATAATAATGGATCAACACATTATTGGTTTGATTGTAACAATTACTGTGGATCAGAGATAGTAACAAAGGGGAACACTGGCTTTTCTTTCTCTCATCTTGTGTATGTGTGAAAGAGTGTGTGTGTGCATGAACATTCTGTAATATAATGTTTAAAAAAGTTCACTCATACACAATGGATAATAGTTTAGTATGAGAACATAAAACAATCATTAAAAAAAAAAACCTGAGTGGACAGGTGATTTTACAAAAGCCAATTTTATTGACAATTCAGTAAAATGATATTTATTATATAAAGAGAATACAACCACCAAGTCCCATATATTTCCTTATATGTGTCAAGGAGAAGAAAACAAATGAGCCCAGAAGTTGAGAAATGAATTATTTAATAAAAAAAGCTCCTCTTTTTATGTTGGAACATTTGACATCTGTGTTGAATTGCAATGCTTTTCTATTATCTCACTCAAGTTAATAAAAGGTCAGTTCATTTATTTCCCTTCAAATTGGATTTTTGTGTACTAGCATATTAATAAAAACATTAATTTCACATTAACTCTTACATTTCGATCATTTCTTACTAAAAATGACCTTGCTGCCTGCTCAATATCCTTTTTGTTCAATAAAAGTAATGTTTATATATATATGACAAAAATGAGTATTGTGAGGACTTCTATGGTGGTTCATTGGATAAGACTCTGCACTTTTTCAATGCAGGGTGCCTGGGTTCAGTCCCTGGTCAGGGAACTAGATCCCACATGCTGCAACTAAAGAACCTGAGTGCTACACAGACAAAACATTTTTTTTAAATAATGAATATCATTTACTCATATTTAACTTTTTTCACATTTACCTTGCTTGACAGGTAAGATTTTAGAAGTGAAAATCAAAATTTTGCTTACTTCATTTTATATGCAGGATTTTGCTTCTACTGAAGCTTTTGCTCTGCCTTCAAAATTTTGATATAATATTTATCAGATATGCATATTTTTATCTAGAAATAATAAGAGATTTGGTACTTTTTCTTGGATTTTTTAATACTGTTTTTGACATATTGTGTGTTCATGTTTTGTATTATGAAGAAATTTCACAGCTTATTAAAGAGAAACAAAAAGGTTATATCAGGCCTTTTGAAATTTAAAAAATAATGCAGTGGTAGTTCTTTTTGTCATATGCTCAAGTGAGTTACCATGGTGGGGTGGAGAGAGAGACAAGATTAGCAATAACTTGCTTTTCTTAGCAACAAAATTTTAGCAAGAACACATTTTTCATACTTCTTCCTTGAATAAACTGTAAATAACCAGGCTCATTCCCACAACAGAGAAGATAAATAAACATGAATTATATATAGCATCTGAAAAGATTTATATGCCTACCAACAGTCTGTTAATTTTACAGTCAAGATGCAATCTTTCAATGATTCAGATGTCATCAGAGAAAAGGGAAAGCTTTTCCCAGTAAAATATCAAAGTGAAGCAAGTTTCATCAGTTGGAATGTAATAATAAGGAAAATTACCAAATTTATTGCCTAGAAAGTACTAAATTTTTTAAAGATATTAGGACAGAGAATTATGGGATAAATATTCTCAAATATGAATATATTCTCATTTGATGTCTCATGTTAATTGAGTATATTAAAAATGATTTTGTCTTTAAGAAAAACAAAGTTAATAGAGTTCTAAGAAAGTTATCTAGTATAATTCACTTCCTTAGTTATTTGGAGCTCGTGCATTAGTTGAGCAATTTCTTAAGTCTAAAATTATTTCATAACGATGTGTTGATGTAACACTTACTCTACTTTCTATTTCTCTTTTGTTTGTTTCTATTATGTTCTTTTAAATGAATTTCCTGTCCTTGTTTTCCTATTCCGTTACCGTAACATCATTTTTTGAATTGGAGTATACTCGATTAACAATGTTGTGTTAGTTTCAGGTGTAGGGCACAGTGATTCAGCTTATCTCTGTCAGTCTATCTCCCTGGAGAAGGGCATGGCAACCCACTCCAGTATTCTTGCCTGGAGAATCCCATGGACAGAGGAGTCTGGTAAGCTACAGTCCAGTGGGTCACAAAGAGTCTGACAAGACTGAAGTAACTGAACACCCATGTATCTATCCATTTATGTATCTATTTATTCTTTTGCAGATTCTTTTCCATTTTAGATGAATGGATAAAGATGTGGAACATATATACAGTGGAATGTTAGCCATAAAAAGAACAAAATAATGCCATTTGCCTCAGAATGGACAGACCAAGAGAGAAATACAAATGCCATTCGATGTTACTCATATGTGGTACCCAAAAAAAAGAAAGCTGAGTGCCAAAGAATTGATGCTTTTGAACTGTGATTTTGGAGAAGACTCTTGAGAGTCCCTTGGACTGCAAGAGCAAACCAGTCAATCGTAAAGGAAATCAGTCCTGAATATTCATTGGAAGGACTGATGCTGAAGCTGAAGCGCCAATAACTGGGCTACCTGATGCAAAGAACTTACTCACTGGAAAAGACCCTGATGCTGGGAAAGCTTGAAGGTAGGAGGAGAAGGGGGCAACAGGGGATGAGATGGTTGGATGGTGTCACCGACTCGATGGACATGAGTTTGAGTAAGCTCCGGGAGTTGGTGATGGACAGGGAGGCCTGGTGTGCTGCAGTTGATGGGTTCACAAAGAGTCAGACACGACTGAGTGGCTGAACTGAACTGAAAAAAAAAAAGATGCAAGTAAACTTATTTATAAAATGGTAACATCATTTTAGTGCTGCTGCTAAGTCTCTTCAGTCGTTTCCAACTCTGTGTGACCCCATAGACGGAAGCCCACTAGGCTCCCCCGTCCCTGGGATTCTCCAGGCAAGAACACTGGAGTGGGTTGCCATTTCCTTCTCCAATGTGTGAAAGTGAAAAGTGAAAGTGAAGTCGCTCAGTCGTGTCCGACCCTTAGCGACCCCACAGACTGCAGCCCACCAGGCTCCTCCATCCATGGGATTTTCTAGACAAGAGTACTGGAGTGGCTTGCCATTGCATTCTCCGCAATTTAGTGCTACTCGGACGCAAAACTCTACACCTTCTTTATCCCTCAAGCTTCCTTCAGTCCATCAGCCTTCCTTAGCCACAATCTTTGTTCCTTTGTCCTTCAAAATGCTTTTTGAACATTCATGTGCTTTCACTCTCCATGGCTAGCTAGCAGCCCTTAGAGAGGGGCTGGCACTGACTGCCACTCAACTCTGCATTGTTAAGTCTCTAATAATTCGGTTGATATTTCATCCTCACCTAGCACTCTGCCTGCTTGTGCTCTGTGCCCACCCCTCCCTCCATTCAGCTACATTTGTAGACAGGAAGCAGTGTTCACAAACTCCAGCTGCCTGGTCCAGAATGTTCCTTAGAGCCTGTGCACCTGCAGCAGCTGAACTGTGTCTTTGTCACCAAAACTGTGGACGTTTTTTGCTTTGTTTTCATATGCCTCCTCAAAGAATCTGTTATTATCCTTTTTTTCCCTCATTTTTGCTTTTTTCCTTCTCTGCTACCAGTGACTCTTCCATAGATCCAAGTCTTCTTCATTCTTTTTTTAGTACAATTCAGTTCTTTAAAGTAGCATGTTAGAAAATTAAAATATATTTAGTCAGTTTTAGTTTCTGAATACTTAGAACATTCTTCGTCTAAACACTATTTCATTGTCTTATATCATTAGTATATCATTAGTGTAAAATATTTGAATTTGGAAAAACAATGGATTTGCTTTTTTCGTTTGTTTTACATTCTGACTTTCATGTAGTAGAGTAAAAGACACCCCACATACATTTGTCATACTAATTAATGTACGTGTAAACAATCCCAAAGAAACACAGTGCCAAAGAATGCTCAATGCTAATGCTAATGCTAAGTCACTTCAGTTGTGTCCGACTCTGTGTGACTCCATAGATGGAAGCCCACCAGGCTCCCCCTTCCCTGGGATTCTCCAGGCAAGAACACTGGAGTGGGTTGCCATTTCCTTCTCCAATGTGTGAAAGTAAAAAGTGAAAGTGAAGTCGCTCAGTCGTGTCCGACCCCTAGCGACCCCACGGACTGCAGCCTACCAGGCTCCTCCATCCATGGGATTTTCTAGGCAAGAGTACTGGAGTGGCTTCCCATTGCCTTCTCCGAAGAATGCTCAAACTACCCCACAATTGCACTCATCTTGCATGCCAATAAACTGATGCTTAAAATTCTCCAAGCCAGGCTTCAGCAATACCTGAACCATGAACTTCCAGATGTTCAAGCTGGTTTTAGAAAAGGCAGAGGAACCAGAGATCAAACTGGAAACATCCACTGTATCATTGAAGAAGCAAGAGAGTTCTAAGAAAAACATATATTTCTGTTCTGTTGACTATGCCAAAACCTTTGACAGTGTGGATCACAATAAACTGTGGAAGATTGTGAAGGAGATGGGAATACCAGACCACTTGACCTGCCTCTTGAGAAACCTGTATGCAGGTCAGGAAGCAACAGTTAGAACTGGACACAGAACAACAGACTGGTTCCAAATAGGAAAAGGAGTACGTCAAGGCTGTATATTGTCACCTTGTTTATTTAACTTATATGCAGAGTACATCATGAGGAATGCTGGGCTGGAAGAAGCACAAGCTGGAATCAAGATTGCAGGGAGAAATATCAATAACCTCAGATATGCAAATGACACCACTCTTATGGCAGAAAGTGAAGAGGAACCAAACAAAAAGTGATGAACGTAAAAGAGGAGAGTGAAAAAGTTGGCTTAAAGCTCAACATTCAGAAAACTAAGAGCATGGCATCTGGTCCCATCACTTCATGGCAAATAGATGGGGAAACAGTGGAAACACTGTCAGACTTTATTTTTCTGGGCTCCAAAATCACTGCAGATGGTGATTGCAGCCATGAAATTGAAAGATGCTTACTCTTTTGAAGGAAAGTTATGATCAACCTAGACAACATATTAAAAAGCAGAGACATTACTTTGTCAACAAAGGTCTGTCTAGTCAAGGCTATGGTTTTTCTAGTAGTCATGTATGGATGTGAGAGCTGGACTATAAAGAAAGCTGAGTGCTGAAGAATTGACGCTTTTGAACTGTGGTGCTGGAGAAGACTCTTGAGAGTCCCTTGGACTGCAAGGAGATACACCCAGTCCATCCTAAAGGAGATCAGTCCTGGGTGTTCATTGGAAGGACTGATGTTGAAGCTGAAACTCCAATAATTTGGCCACCTGATGTAAAGAGCTGACTCATTTAAAAAGACTCTGATGCTGGGAAAGATTGAGGGCATGAGTAGAAGGGGACGACAGAGGAGGAAATCGTTGGATGGCATCACCGACTTAATGGACATGGGTTTGGGTAGTCTCCGGGAGTTGGTGATGGACAGAGAGGCCTGGTGTGCTGCGGTTCATGGGGTCACAAAGAGTCAGACACGACTAAGAAACCGAACTTAACTGAAACAATCATTAATCTAGTGAATTTTTCCTCTGATAAAAATAGGTATTTTTTCTGGACCAATATGATCGTATTTTGATGACAGAAACCAGAAAGCAAAGCTACACTACAAGTTAACATTGTTGTTGTTTAGTTACTAAGTCATGTCTGACTGTTTGCAAAGCCCTCCAGGCCCCTCTGTCCATAGGATTTCCCAGGTAAGAATACTGGAGTGGGTTGTCATTTCCTTCTCTAGAAGATCTTCCTGACCCAGTTATCAAACCCTTATCTCCTTCATTAGCAGGTGGATTCTTTACTGCTGAGCCGGCAGGGAAGTTAGCATAGGCAGTGCTTAATAGTCTTCCTCATAATCTGTAGTTTCGCTTGCTTGTTTATTTATCAATGAAAGAAATATATATATATGTCTGTGTGTGTGTGTATAACATAAAATTCCAGGATGATCAACAGAGTCTTGTTGAAATGGAAGATTTCGGAAAGAATCTGTTGTGTATACGTGTATGTATATATATACACATATATATTATATATATATAAAATATGTATACCATTAACCTGATTTAGCTATTCTAGTCTTTATTCCCTTATCTGTGAGTAATTTGCTTGCACTTCTTATTGATTTTTTAATGTCAATTTTTTCACTTTGACCTAATCTATTATTTTCTGCTTTGGTAGATGAGATTTACCTTATTTATACAAGGCTGCATCTCTCTTCACCCTTCTTTTTCCCAATTATGATTTTATTCTCAGTTTTTCTATCTGTGCAGTTTCATGCCAAGTCGCTTCAGTCATGTCTGACTCTTTGTGACCCCATGGACTGTAGCCCACCAGGTTCCTCTATCCATGGAATTCTCCAGGCAAGAATACTGGAGTGGGTTGCCTTGCCCTTCTCCAATAGATCATCACTAAAACTTCAAGCCATACATTTGTACTTCTGCTTCTCTCATCATCTTTTCTTGGCTAAGAATCAGCAGATTCCCATGATTTCCTGAGCTATCAATCTTCCCCTTTATTCTGCTGAATTCTCCATCCAGTCTTGAGTCTCTCAAATTTTTATCCCCCGTGTTATACACTGTGATGCTTCCTCTGTCTCCAGTCACCCAGGTGACACCTGAAGACTCCTCTCTCTCTTCTGAGAATCCATAGTTCTGGGATCTCATATGTAATCCTTGACATAATCATTTTTTGGAAAACCATCCTTAAGTAACTCTTTATCTTCTTACACTTCTGAAAATGCTTTTATCTGCTCTCACACCTGATTAATGAAATATAATTCTAAGCTCAATACAAATTTACATAAGAATTGTGAAAACCTTGCTCTGTTTCCCAGTGTTCAAATTTAACTGATGAGATTATGACACCTGTCTTATACTCATTATTTTTCCATGTATCTATTTTTTTTCCTCTGAATATCTTGAGGATGATCTTTAATTTTGTATAAACTTTCACCACAATTTTTACTAGAGTTAGACTTTTTTAGACTTAAATATATAATAATAGCTTCACATAATTAAAGGCTATAAAGATTTTGGTTTAAAAACTATGAGGTTTGATGTAGGGTGAATATACAAATTTTAGGACAAACTAGAGGATTTGTGAGGATAAAAAGAAGTACTCTTACTATTGATAATTATGCTAGGATAACCAGGTCAAACAGGTCAGTGCTAAGCAAAGCAGTTTGTCCTAATTATAAGAAACATGAATGTTATCTCTTAAACTTGAAGATTTCTTGTAAAAAAAAAAAAGAATGAATAATTTAAAGCATAATTTAAGTTTAAAGGTGCTTTATTGTTTGAGGGAAAAAAAATCTCTTTTTTCTCCTTATTATACTTCTAGAGTCATTTTGTTAGGTACTAATATCCTGGAATTTTTAAAGTTATTATTATTATATATTTTCTTATATGTTCTCTCTCTTTTTTCCTACATGTTTTATTGGTCAGTGAGGAGCAACTGATGGATTTGAACAGGGTGGTGATATTATTAGTGATGTGTTTAGGGAAAGTTATTGTTTCATAATAATAACATAAAAGATGGATTGGAGGTGGTAGCCAGTCAACATATGATAACATGAAATCATTCAAGCACACATAGTAAGATATGAATGCAGTTGGCAGCAGTGGAAATGAAGAGAAAATGAGAGAGTGCTGTTTGGGGATAAAGTAGATAATGTTTGCACTAGTGGTAAAGAACCTGCCTGCCAACGCAGGAGATGTAAAACATGTGGGTTCCATCCCTGGATCGGGAAGATACCCGGGAAGAGAAAATGGCAATCTACTCCAGTGTTCTGGCCTGGAGAATCCATGGACTGAGGAGCCTGGCAGGTTACAGTCCACGGTGTTGCAGAGTCAGACACAACTGAACAAACTTAGCACAGCACTAATGATGCTTAGGAAAAAATTTCAAGATATTATTGATAAGGACAGAGAAAAAGGACAAAGTAGGTAATTAAATAGTTAATCCCGCTAAGGGATTATCAGTAAAAAAAAGAAGTATAGAAGACTCCTGTAAATTAATGGTTGAACAAGAGAACAGGTTTGCTTAACCACAAAACCAAGCAGGCTTGCTTAACCACAAAGCCACACACAGAAGTCCACAAACCAGAAAACAATGGTGGCATGAGACCCACAACTTTCCCAGTGAGCTCAATAAGTTAGTAATCCCTAGGACATGCTCTCTGAACACATGAAAAATAAGAATTTATGGAGAGGTGACATTTCAAAGTGAAAGACCCTTATTGTACAGAGACCTGAAATAATTTCTCCATAGTGCCATGAGAGTCACAATGGGGAACAAAGAACCTCCCTCACCTGACACAGAGAAGAAAGTGATAGGAATGCAATGTCTGACTTCCCAGGTGGTGCTAGTGGTAAAGAACCCAACTGCCAATGCAGGAGACATTGTGACGCAGGTTTGATCCCTGGGTTGGGAAGATCCCCTGGAGAAGGGCGTGGCAACTCACTCCAGTATCCTTGCCCAGAGAATCCCAGGGACAGAGGAGCATAGCAGGCTACAGTCCATGGGGTTGCAGAGTCAGACGTGACTGAAGCAGCTTAGCATGCAGTATGCACCCAAGAATAAGGAATAAGGTGGTCTTTTCCCCTCCTCACTTTTCCTTTGATTATAAAACTTTAACCCACTAAGTTCTCAGGGCTTGACACCTTCTCACCCACCCATCTGTAAGGTGCACAAGCATCCTATGTCTTATTCTAATAAATCACTTCTTATCTATCACTTTGCCTCTCAGGGAGTTCTTTCAACACTGAGACATAAAGAATCAGAGATCCTTGAATGCCCATCCCCACCCACCAAATGCCACCTAGAACTTTCACTGCTAAGCATCCACCTTGCAAATGGATAGACCAAAGTTTAAATATTTGTACTAGCAAAAGCTTGCTCCATATTTTCATACAAATGACTGTGAGTATATGTAAAAATGTTGGGCTTCCCTGGCGGCTCAGTGGTAAAGAATCTGCCTGTAGTGCAGGAGACCTGGGCTTGATTCCTGGGCTGGGAAGATCCCCTGGAGGAGGGCATGGCAACCCACTTGAGTACTCTTGCCCAAAGAATCCCATGGACATAGGAGACTGGCGGGCTATAGTCTACAGGGTCACACAGAATCAGACACGACTGAAGTGACTAAGCAGCAGCAGCAGCTGCATGAAAGTTTTAGTCCCTCAGCCATCCCTCAGGAGCCCACCAGGCTCCTCTGCTCATGGGTTTCTCCAGGCAAGAATTGGGTAGCCATTCCCTTCTCCACGGGATCTTCCTGACCCAGGGATCGAGCCCAGGTCTCCTGCATTGTAGGTGGATTCTTTCCTATCTGCACAACCAGGGAATCCCCTTCATACAAATGATACAGTGATAATATTCAGAGAAACTTGTATTATCTGTGGGTTCCTTTCTTCAATGACAAACAACTGTCAATAATTTTGTATTTACCTTTTTATTTGTTATTGTCATAAACACTTGGCTGTATTAATGAAGAACACAGGGAACTATTCTGTGTGTTATGTATTTGTGTAAATGATACACGTATGTGTTACTCTGTTGCTTTTAGTATTCAATTTCACATTTTTTGAGAGCTGTCTACATTGCCATCTGAAGGTCTACTTTTATTGATTTTAACTTTAATATTATTGTCTATTGCTCATTCAGTTCAGTTCAGTTCAGTTCAGTCGCTCAGTCGTGTCCGACTCTTTGCGACCCCATGAATCACAGCACGCCAGGCCTCCCTGTCCATCACCAACTCCCGGAGTTCACTCAAACTCATGTCCACAGAGTCGGTGATGCCATCCAGCCATCTCATTCTCTGTCGTCCCCTTCTCCTCCCGCCCCCAACCTTTCCCAGCATCAGAGTCTTTTCCAGTGAGTCAACTCGTCGCATGAGGTGGCCAAAGTATTGCAGTTTCAGCTTTAGCATCAGTCCCTCCAATGAACATCCAGGATTGATCTCCTTTAGAATGGACTGGTTGGATCTCCTTGCAGTATAAGGGACTCTCAAGAGTCTTCTCCAACACCACAGTTCAAAAGCACCGATTCTTCGGCGATCAGCTTTCTTCACAGTCCAACTCTCACATCCATACATGACCACGGGAAAAACCATTGCCTTGACTAGACGGACCTTTGTTGGCAAAGTAATGTCTCTGCTTTTTAATATACTATCAAGGTTGGTCATAACTTTCCTTCCAAGGAGCAAGCGTCTTTTAATTTCATGGCTGCAATCAGCATCTGCAGTGATTTTGGAGCCCAAAAAAACAAAGTCATTACCATTTTTTATTGGAGTCTATCTGGTTTACGATGCTATGTTACCTTCTGCTGTACAACAAAGTGAATCAGCCATATGTGTACATATATCCCCTCTCTCTCGGACATTTCCCCATCCCACCCCTCTATCATCACAGAGTATGAGCTGAGCTCCCTGTGCTGTATAGCAGCTTCTCACTTGCTATCTGTTCTACACACAGAAGTGTGTAAATACTACTCTCCCAATTGGTCCCACCCTCCCCTTCCCTACCACTGAGTCATCCACATGTCTGTTCTCTACATCTGCATCTCTATTCCTGCCCTGCAAATAGGTTGTACCCCCTATTAATATGAATTTATATTGTTTCCATCTTTCACATTGATAAACAATGCTCCGTCAGATAATCATTTCTGAGGACTGAGGCTCACATCCCCTGACCTCCCATGGGGGCTGGTGGTTAGCAGCTTTCACCCACGTTCCTCTCTGGTCTGCCATCAGGTGAAGAGAGCTCTCTCATTAGGAACCTCTCCCACTGTATGTCTGGGCAATGTGTAACGACACTAAGGAGCTATTTCAACAGAAGTTCATGATTCACTTTGTCCTTCTGCAAAATTCTTTCTCCTGTGAAAATACGTAAAGAAAATCTCATTTAAAGTGGAGTCAGAAAGCCCTGAGGGAGAGTTCTCAGGCATGGACCCTTCTTTGCATCCTGCATGACTTGCAGAAAGAAGGAAGAATTACTTTAATAAGGTTTGTTTGTACAGAATTCTATGTATAAAATGCTCTCAGGATCAACTTCTTATCCTTGGTGAAATGGACATTGCTTTACTTCAGCTTCATGTGGGAGTTTCATCTCTTGCTTTTAAGAAAAGGAAGAAAGATCCCTGCCTCTAAAATAATCCTCTCACCACCACCTGCAGGCAATGAGAAGTCACCAAACCTCCAACACTTGTTCTTCTCCAAGGAACTTTTACTCAAAAAAAAGCCTCCCCAATTTGCTTCTGAAAGCTGATCTTTCCTTTGTCTCCTTGAATTTGCCAATGATTCTCCATAGCCTGCCTGTCCCAAACTGCAATTCTCTGCTCTTCCTGAATAAACCAATTTTGCTGATTCTGTTCAGTAAAGGGGGCACAGAAACCTCCCTCACAGAGTGCTTCTCAGGGGACCTCAACAGCATCAGTTGGTACCAGTGGTGGTTTAAGCCAGCAGACCCAGAATTTCAGAGCCAGGTCATCCACCAGCCCCATCATTTGTGACAGGTTGAGAACACAGAGCCTCCCGTATGATGCAATTGGTGTGAGTGTTCAAATTTACTGGAAGTTAACTCTTTTGGTCAGAGAAAGTGAAACCGAGCAGGATCCTGTGGGGCTACTGGGCTCAAAAACCTTTCCAAGATCCCTGTTTTCTTGTTGGTAGGAAATAGGCTTCATTTAGACTCCTTGGCCCTCCCTGAGTCCCAAAGGGCAGATTCAAACAGTTGCTAATCAGAGAAAGGGGACGATGAAGGAGGGTCAGTCAGGAAACAATAGTGCAGCCATGGGACAGGTCCTTGATCCCCCTTATGGGATTACACAAAACAATAGCTTTGAGCTCTTCTGTAAAACTAAAGCCCCCAACAAACGGAAGATTCCAACTACTTGCTGAAGCACTCTTCACTCCAGAAAAGATCACAGCTTGCTGTCATCACAAGGTGATCCTAGGTGATCTTTGGATTGAAGGAGTACAGACCCTGCCTGCACCTGATCCTTACCAGTAACCCTACCCGTTGACTTCTTATAAGCTTCCCACCCTCCCACACTGGGGCACACATTCTAGAGAGCATTAGCCCATTGTGGCCCTCTTTGCTGACAAAGCAATAAAGCTATTATTTTCTACTTCACCCAAAACTCTGTCTTGGAGATTTTACTTTCTTATTCTTCTAATTTGTTTTATTTTGACTTCTCTGGGTATTCCTTGTGGTATGCAGGCTTCTCTAGTTTTAATGAAGGCTAGCTGTGGTGTAGGGAACTTAGTTCCCCAACCAGGGATCAAACTTGGACCCCCTGCACTGGTAGCATGGAGTCTTATTCACTGGACCACCAGGGAAGGCCTCATCTCTGAGATTTAATTTGGTGTTGGGGTACAGAGGCCAGATTCAGCTTCCAAAGGGCCTTGATGCAAGCCATTAATCACACACTTGAGAAACACTGGACAAGCAATCATTACAAAGACTAGAGAATGATGTGGCCTTGTTGGGTACTAATGAGGAATTAGAAAAGAAAAGGTAATGAAAGGATGAGAATGATGAATGGGAAAGCAAGAGGGTCTTCTTGATATCATAGGAAGAGAATTTCATCTCCTGCAATAGAGGCCAGAAAAAGCTTCAAACCAATACTTGCTTTGCAAGGAGAGTGTTGCTCCAGGGAATGCTGAACTTTCATCATTGAAAATTATGCTGTGTCAAAGTCAGGACCCTGTTTGGTAGGGTGGGATTATTAGACTTGGGGTGGGGAATTCTGAGTAACAGTAACAACAGCAAAAGTCTAGGCTTCCTCTTTGTGAAAGGCAACTGATTCCAGCTTCTTTGAAGATGATACAGATGCCTCTATCAAGCCAGAAGTTTCTCTCCAATCATCTCACACCCTTCTCTTGTCTAACAGCCAATGACAAAGAACAAGTCACAATATAAGTAGGAAAGTGCTGGTTTTGCTAAGAGGAAAAGGCGGAGGGGGGGGCTATCCTTTGGTGTATAAGGAGCTTTGCTTGTGGCTCAGATGGTAAAGAATCTGCCTGCAATGCAGGAGACCCAGATTCGATCCCTGGATCAGGAAGATCCCCTGGAGAAGGGCATAGCAAACCACTCCAGTATTCTTGCCTGGAGAATCCCATGGACAGAGGAGCCTGGTGAGCTACAGTCTATAGGACTGCAAATAGTCAGACACGACTGGGAGACTAATGCTTTTCCTTTTCACTTTTCTTGATATATCTGCGAGATCTTGACAAAATTTCCCAGGAGGAGCAGGAGAATGAACATGGATCTGGATATCAGTTTCCAGAAAGGAAATTCTATCAATATGCAAGTTTTTCCCCATAATACAGAATGTACACCTAGAAAGTGATCCCAGGAAACCTCAAAAACCTGAAGAAAGTTACCACCATGGCATATGAAGTAGAAATGCCAAATTTACTATGAGAGGTGTTGAAGGAACGAACAGAAATACTCAAACAAGTGGCTCTGAGAACATATACTAGATAAAGTCAGAAAACCCACCAGATGGATACAATGCATGAGTGGTCCCAGAAGACACTTCATTTATCAATGCAAGAGGGAGGTCCTGGTGATACGGACTCTGAAAGGATCAGTGGCGACTGCTCTCTGTAGGACATATGTGACAGTAAGATATGCCATTACAGAACTGGGCTTTCTGGTAACAATGGAACTGATGAATCTGGGAAAAAACAGAGGCCAAGTGGAGGTGCTTTACCAATGGAAATGAAATGTTGGCAGGATTATTGAAATACGGAGGGAAATTTAGAGTTTCAAACTATGTCATTATCTATAGAGAGTAAGCTGTGTGTGTGTGCTGTCCTTTCAGTCCTTTCCAATCCTCTGTGACCCCATGGACTGTAGCTCAACCAGCTCCTCTGTCCATGGGATTCTCCAGGCAAGAATCCTGGAGTGGGTTACATTTCCTCCTCCAGGGGATTTTCCCAATCCAGGGATCAAACCTGCATCTCTTACATCTCTTGTATTGGCAGGCAGATTCTTCATCTCTGCACCACTTGGGAAGCCCCTATAGAGAGTGAAGAGTTAGTGTTAGTTATTAGATTATGTTACTGTGGCATAATCAATGAGTAACTGGCTAGAATGTATTTCAAAAGAACTGAAGGATAAATACTCAGGAAACCATGACTAGCCACACCAAATAAAAGTTTTGCCACTTTCCTGGATCTGAGCCAGTTTTCAGACTTGGAAACTATTGCATATAAGACAGGCCTCATTCAGAAATGCCAGGATCATTTACTACCATGGCAAGGTCTTTTTGATAATGAGTTCTGAATCCTTCCCAAAGGGATATTTGACCATTTACTTTGGTATTAATATCCTGGGAAGGAGGAATGCCAAAGCATTTGAAGACTATCAGATTCAGGGTCTAAATTAACAGTAATAACAGAAGACCCAAAGTGTGTCATGGATTTATGTTGAGTGGGTATGTATGGGGACTTTGTATTAAGTTCAGTCTGTGATCAAGTCTGGTTCTTAGTACATTCAATAAGTCTACAGAGCCCCTGGTGGTAATTCTCTGACGACCAAATGTACAACTAAGATAGATATAAACAAAGGTCAAAATTTCACATCAGTGTTTTCGATTTCTGGGATATGAGCTATCATAGGCAAAGGTCAATTAGAAGTCTACGAAACCCTCTCCTTCTCATTCACAAAAAAAAGAAATCAAAAGAATGTCATATTGCAGAGGCAGTAGCAGAGATTAGTAGCAACCTTAAAGACATAAGAACAGTATTAAATCTACCAGCATGATCTATCCAAATCCAGTTAACTCCAGGCTGACATTTAAGTGGCTCTGCCATATGGACCATGTGACCTAGCTGAATAAATGGCATTACACTTATGTGCAGAGGGGAAGGATTCTGTGTCGAACTCACCTCTAGACTACAAAGAATCACAAGTAGAATTCTAAGATGATGGGTCAAGATCATCTGCAGTAGATATCTATGAAAGTGAAAATGAAAGTTGTTCAGTTGTGTCCAATTCTGCGAGCCCATGGACTGTAGCCTGCCAGGATCCTCTGCTCATGAAATTCTCCAGGCAAGAATACTGGATTGGGTAGCTGTTCCCATCTTTAGGACATCTTCCCAATCCAGGGAATGAACCCAGATCTCCCACATTGCAGGCAGATTCTTTACCATCTGAGCCACCAGAGAAGACATTAGGACCCAAAACACATTGGGTCCTACAATTGGACCCTGAAATAGTAAGAAAAATTGTAGTCAGAATACCCTTTATGAACTCTTTTTGACCCCGTGGATTGTAGCCCATCATGCTCCATTGTCCATGGGATTTCCCAGGCAAGAATACTGGAGTCAGTTGCCATTTCCTCCTCCAGAGAATCTTTCTGACACAGGGATTGTACCCCCATAACCTGTGTCTCTTGCATTGCTGGCTGGTTCTTTACCACTGTGCCACCTGAGAAGCCTGTGCATTTCTACATAGACACATGTTTAAATGCAGCAAAACACTTTCACTCAATCCCTCCAACTACACATTCCAAGCACACAAGCATATACACAACATACTTCAAAATCCTGTCCTTCAGTTCAGTTCAGTTCAATCGCTTAGTTGTGTCTAACTCTTTGTGACCCCATGAATCACAGCATCCCAGGTCTCCCTGCCCATCCAACTCCCGGAGTTCACCCAAATTCATTAACTGTCATGAAATGCAAACAGATTATTCTCATTTGCAGATTTTTTTTTTCTCTACAAAGGACTCAATATGCATGGATTTGAGAGCACTTGACTACTATTGAATAATATCTTATTAATAAAATTTAATCTTATTTTCCCACTTTTATTAATGAAATTTCAAGGTAATGTAGTGTGTCTATTGTTACTTTCTAGGATAAATTTTGTTGGGTAAATATCATTGTAGGGAGAAGGTTGTTACTTTCTAGGATAAATTTTGTTGGGTAAATATCATTGTAGGGAGAAGGATTAAACTATTCAAGATAACTAAAATGGCCCCTTCATGGATCACAACCCTGTCTTGGGGAAAGGACTTGTGTAAATCAATGAAACTATGAGCCATGCCATGCAGAGCCATCCAGGACAGATGGGTCATAGTCAAAGCTATGGCTTTGCCAGTAATCATGTATGGATGTGAGAGCTGGACTATAAAGAAGGTTGAATACTGAAGAATTGATGCTTTTGAATTGTGGTGCTGGAGAAGACTCTTGAGAGCTCCTTGGGCTGCAAGGATATCAAACCAATCAATTTTAAAGGAAATCAATCCTGAATATTAATTAGAAGGACTGATGCTGAAGCTCCACTACTTTGGCCACCTGTTGCAAAGAGCCACCTCATTGGAAAAGACCCTAATGCTGGGAAAGATTGAAAGCAAAAGGAGAAGAGGGAGACAGAGAATGAGATAGTTGGATGGCATCAATGATTTGAGCAAAATCTGGGAGATAGTGAAGGACAGAAAGGTTGCAAAGAATTAGATACAAGTTAGTGACTGACTAACAACAACAAAAATGGACCAGGAAACGAGCTTGAAGGAACCGAATGAACTTGATTATACAACAAATGGGGTAATTCAGATAAGGAAAAATAGCTGGACTCAGATGTACACACATTTTTCTTAGTTTACATTATTAAAATATATGAAATCCAACAGCTCTAAATACCTTGTTTTTTTTGTAAGATTTCTCAGAAAAATGTGACCTTAGCTGAGCTCATTTAGTTGCAAATCTTGACCTGAAGAGATATGAGGTTAATCATCATCTGATGTTATGCCTCTTGGTTTGAATATTCATGTATTTTCCTATGATAGTATTAAGATATTCGATTATGGGCTGTTGACCTTAACCCTCCTGGTGATATTACAAAGAATAACAACTTTGCATCATCTTCTCTATTTCTACTCTGAAAACTTCTGAATTCTGAAATAAATCTGGTGAGATTTAATTACTATTATAGTTATATTAGTAATGTCTCATAAATACATTATTTTTCAAAATAGCAGTAAAACCTTGTCCTCTTAGAATTATTTAATGCAATGTAATTAATTTCATTTCTAAAACAAACATATTATTTTAGAATTTTTGGAAGCAACCATAGAAATTGTTTAGCCATTATATACTTTCTCTGAAATAATGCATTTCCAACCATATGGATGGACTGGAGATGAGCATGCTGAGTGAAATAAGTCAGACAAAGACAAATATCATGATACTGCCTATATTCAGAGTCTTAAAAAAATGATAAAAGTGAACTTATTTACAAACCAGAAACACTTAGAAAACAATTCATGTCTCCCAGGGGAAAAAGTGGGTGGGTAGAGGGAAAGATTGGGAGTTTGGGATGGACATGCACACACTGCTATATTTAAAATAGATAACCAACAAGGATACACTGTATAGCCCAGAGCACTCTGCTCAATACCCTTTAATAACTTGCATGTGAAAAGAATTTGAAGAAGAATGGATACATGTATGGGTAAAAGTGAATCACTTTGCTGTACACCTGGAACTGTCATAACATTGTGAATCAACTATACTCCACTATAAAATTTTTTTAAAAGTGTAAAAAGAACTAAAATATATATTATATTTATTATAATTACAATTTATATTATTATAATTTCATAAATTATTTTATAAATAATTTATATTTTATATACTTTATAAATGCATATTTTAATAAATAAAGTATATTTATATTTTATAAATATTTATATTATTATAATTGCTGTGTATTATTATAATTTATATTATATGTATATAAATATGGATTATAAGGGGTCTTCACCTGAGGTGCTAGTGGTAAAGAATCTGCCTGCCAATGAGGGAGATATAAAAGACATGGGTTTGATCCCAGGGTTGGGAAGATCCCCTGGAGGAGGGCATGGCAGTCCCCTCCAGTATTCTTGCCTGGAATACTGCCATAGGGTAGCACAGAGTCAGACACATAACTTTGTGCCTAAGTGACTAAAGTGACTAGCACCCACTAGCACATTGGCTGTTTTCATGGATTACATAAATAGTAATTTAGGGAGGCAGAAGGACAAAGGACACATAGAATAAAACTATTAAGAACTAAAGGTACCCACAATTCTATAGCCTACAAATAAAGCTTTCTTAATCAGCTTCTTGTCCACAGCATCTTGGATAGTGGTCACTGATCCAATGGACATGAATTTGAGCAAACTCCAGGAGACGGTAAGGGAAAGGAAAGCTTCATGTGCTGCAGTCCATGGGGTAGCAAAGAGTCGGACACAACTTGGCAACTGAATAACAACAACAGCTTCTTACACATAACCAGGCATAAGTGGTAGAATCGTTGATTTTTTTAAAGATGTCAATTCACTGTTTTTTACTCAGGCTTTGACTTGAACTTTATTATTAATCCATGCTACTTCTCTCCCGTCTTGTTGTTTTTCTGTTCTCTCTCTAAATATCTCTTCTCACACAATCAATAGATTTGAAATTTCAACTGAATTATTTATTTGGTAAATAACTGTTCAGCCCAGTAGGTGTGTTTTCCTATAACAAATGGCTCAATTGAGAGGGTTAAGCATTCCTTCCTAGCTCCTTTAGAATAAAGCTGTATTTAGGAGAAATGGAGCAAGGAGTGAAACAGTGAGGGGAGCTGGGTGGAGACATCCTTCTGAATGAAGGAAAAACTAGTGGGACATGGTACAGAAATGCCATGAAAAAAAAAAAAAAATCACTGACTTCTCAAAAAGTACCAAACTGCAAACTAAGCTCTCGGTATAACCTCCAACTATTCTTTTGAAAACAAATATAATCTCAATATTAAACCCCCTCTGACTGACCCCACTATTTGTTACATAAGCCACTTTGTTTAGTGCTTATCTGCCATCACAATCCTCATAGTTTTAAGGTTACTTTCACTTGTTGGAGAACAATTATGTCATTTCACTGAAGGCATGATTTATATGCCTAAATGCAACCTATGTGTAACATACAATATTTCAATGACACAAATGATAGCTTAAAACTTGCAACTTCACAAAGATATCAAATGATTAATCAAAATTATCCTATGATTAAAGTAGTTAAGGAATATTCTCCTGCTTTATTTGTGTCATAGTATATGAGTCTACAATATTATTTTCTGTAATTGTGTGTTTTTGATATTGTTTTTGATGTTTAGTCGCTCACGACTTTTTGTGACCCTGTGGATTGTAGCTCACCAGGCTTCTCTGTCCATGGGATTCTCCAGGCAAGAATATTGGAGTGGGTTGCCATTTCCTTCTGCAGGGGATTTTCCTGACCCAGGGATCGAATCTGCATCTACTGCATTATAGGTAGATTCTTTACAGCTGAGCCACCTGGGAAGGCCATCCACTGGGATGGCTACCATCAAAAAAACCAGAAAATACCAACTGTCAGTGAGATTGTAGAGAAAATTAAACCCTTGTGAACTGTTGGTGGAATTGTGAAATGATGCAATTGGTAGGGAAAACTAGGAGAAAATATTTGCAAAAGACACATATGATAAAGGGCTGTTATTCAAAATACACAAATCTTATATACAACTCTTGAAGCTCAACAATGAGAAAACAAACATGCAATTTAAAACTGGCACAGGATCTTAACAGACATTTTGCCAAAGAAGATCCACAAACAGCAAAGAAGCATATGAAAATTTGATGCATATTATATGTCATCAGATCAGGAAAATGCAAACTGAAACAATGAGATACACCTATACACCTGTTAGAATGACCAAAATCTGAAACATGGACATCACCAAATGCTGGCAATGATACAGAGCAAAAGGAACTCTTGTTTGTTTCTAATATTTATGCAAAATGGTACAGCAAGTTTGGAAGTCAGTTTTGTTTTTTTTAACAAAACTGAACATAAATGGACATTTATGTCAGCTTTATTCATTATTGTCTAACATAGAAGCAACCAAGATGTCCAAAGACTACATACTCTGTGATTTTAACTATATGTGCGGGTGCTATGTTGCTTCAGTCGTGTCTGACTCTGTGTGACCCTATGGACTATAGCCCACCAGATTTCTCTGTCAATGAAATTCTTCAGGCAAGAATACTGCTGTGGGTTGCCATTTCCTTCTCCAGGAGACCTTCCTGACCCAGAGATTGAACCCACATATCTTATGACTCCTGCACTGGCAGGCAGGCTCTTTACCACCAGCATCACCTGGGAAGTCCCTTCAACCATGACATTCTAGAAAAGTGAAAACTGTGGAGACAGTAAAAGGATCAGTGGTTGCAAGGGGTTGGAAGAAGGAGGGGAGGAATGAATAGGTGGAACATAGAAGGGTTTTAAGACAGTGAAAATACTCTATGATAACCATAACGATAGATACGGGCCATTACACATTTTTCCAAACCCGCAGAATACACAACACCAAGAGTGAATCCTAATATGAACAACAGATTTTGAGTGATAAAGATATGTGCATGTAGGTTCAGCTATTGTAGATGGTTTGGCCATCTAGTGGGGAATGTTGATAATAGGGGAGGCTGTGCATGTGTGGGGCTGAGTTCATGGAAATAACTTTCCCTCAATTGCTGTAAACCTAAAACCACTCTAAAAGTAACGTTTAAATAAAACATTAATCAATACATATTGCCATATTAACATGCTAATTATTAAAAGCTGTATTACCATCTAGAAAAATAATTTGCCAAAATATAACATTGATTCCTGATAAAAACTCAGCAAACTAGGAACAGTAGAGAACTTCCTCAACCTCATGGAACATCTGTGACCAGCACACAAATGATATAACTTGTGAAGGCAGCAACCTGCCTCCGTTCTCTATATAATTGTTTTCATTCTGTGTGTAATGGACATATGCAAAACTGCATTTATTTAGAGTGGACAGTTTGATGAGTGCTGACATGCACATACATCTGTGAATTTCCTCACAGCCAAAAAAAGCTGAATATATCTGTCACACACTCTCCTGATTTGCTCCTTCATTAAAAATCAATTTTCAATTGACAATTTAAAAAAATAAAACAATTGAATAAACTATGTTTTGTTGTTTGCCTTTTTTTGGTCCCTTAGCACAATTATTTTGCGATTTGCTTCATGTAATGTTACCTGTGTGCCATGCCTCTTTTATTAATACTTCTCCAGCTGCAAAATACAGTTACACTGAGGATACTGCCATTTGTGGAGACTTTATTTGTATTTTCTATTTCCCATTTTGCACAGTGTACCTCATTTTGAAAGTTCTTCTTTAGCTCCCCAGAAAAATCTCAAATTTTTTGAAACCAATAAATATTACTTACATGTGATACCTCCCTATGCTTATTCTTAAAGAAATACATCCCTCTCTAAGTGTCTCTGCCTCTCATGAACTTCTACTTTAAAATTAATGTGACTCCATAACTGACACACATATTTTTCTTAGCCAAAAGTAAATTCATTGAAGGGAGAATCCAATCATTCTCTCACTTTTCCATTCTCAAAATTTATTATAGTTCTCTTCATGCAAGTAAACTCACATCTTTTAAATCGAAAAAGTTATTGTTAAAAGGAAATAAAGTTTTTTGGTAAAGAGTTGAATTGTGTTGCTTTAAAATTTATATGTTGAAGTTCTAACTCCTAGTATCTAATAATATGACTGTATTTGAATACAGGTTCTTTATAGAGGTAATTAAGTTAAAATGCTCAGACTTTAAAGAATTCCTTGGCCAATGCAGGAGATGGGTTCTATCCCTGGGTCGGGAAGATCCCGTGGAGTAGGAAATGGCAACCCACTCCACTCTTCTTGCTTGGAGAATCCCATGGACAGAAGAGCCTGGAGGGCTACAGTCCACGGGGTCACAAAGAGTTGGACACAGCTGAGCATTGCTTAATGCAACCAGTGTGTGGTACTTTGTTGTGACAGCTCTAACAAAATGAGCAGGAAAGTACTACTGTGGGCCACAAGTCAAATGACAGATTTAGTCTGTTTTATCAATAGTCAATAGTTAGAATGAAAAATTATCCACAGCCTCAAAATTTTTCTGCTTCCCTCTTTCTCATCAGTTTTGTTCCAGACATCCATACTCAGAGACGTTTGCGTGCAAACTCTCCCATCCAATATTCTGTGGAAGCCTTACATTTCATTAAGTTTAATGGGAACAATTGGACAGAATTATTACATTTTGTAAACAACCTTACCATTACAATTATTCATAAAACCGGTGTTACATGCTTCCATTGCAACTTTTACAAATTTAGACAATCTAATTTATATTTATGTCTGAATAAACATATCTGGTTAGGTTTATTTTCAGATCCAAGAACCGTCATTTTTCTCTTTAACAATAATCTATCTAGTGTTTTGGGGAATTTGGTTCTGATCTTATTTACTTCGATTACCTCATAAAAATTAATCTTCCCTTAGCCAAGGACAGTTATTAAATACATGAACTAGAGGAATTCCAACATGATGGTCATCATCCCATTCAAACGTTACTATGAGGACATGAACTCAGGACTTATAAAAACTATTAATTAGTCAGTGTGTACAATGGAGATTCATTCCTGATAGAGACCCTAGACCAGCTCTGTTGTGCGGTCACTATGTTGTCCGACTCTATGCAACCCCATTGACTGCAGTATACCAAGCTTCCCTGCCCTTCACTATCTCCTGGAGTTACCTCAGAATTATGTCCATCGAGTCGGTGATGTAATCCAACCATCTTATCTTTTGCTACCCTCTTCTTTTGCCTTCAATCTTTCCCAGCATCAGGGTCTGTTCCAGTAGGTTGGCTCTTCCCATCAGGTGATCAAAGTATTGTAGCTTCAGCATCAGTCCCTCCAGTGAATATTCAGGTTTGATTTCCTTTAGGATTGACTTGTTGGATCTCCTCAGTCCAGGGGACTCTCAGCAGTCTTCTCCAGCACCATAATTCAAAGGCATCCATTCTTCAGCACTCAGCCTTCTTTATGGTCCACCTCTCAGATCCATGCAAGATTACTTGAAAACCATAACTTTGACTATACGGCACTTTGTCAGCAAAGTGATAGTCTTCCTTTTTAGTATGCTAAGTTTGTCATAGTTTCCTTCCAAGATGCAAGCATCTTTTACCATTTCATAACTCAGGGCTCTGTGAGAATCACTGGAAAGAGATTTGACCTGACACCTGAACACCTCTGGGGCTTCCCAGGTGGCTTAGGTGCTAAAAAATCTGCCTGCCCATGCAGGAGACACAGGATACATGAGTTTGATCCCTGGGTAGAGAAGATCCCCTGGAGAAGGAAATGGCAACCCACTCCACTATTTGAGCCAGGGAAATCCCATGGACAGAGAAGCCTGGCTGGCTACAGTCCATGGAGTTGCAAAAAGTCAGACATGACTTATTGATGGCATGCCTTTGTCTCGAGGGACCAAGGTGTTGTCCAGTCAGCCACCTGATCTCAGGTTCACTTTTTCTCATTAATCTTGCTTGAATATTAATGGACATAAAAGCATTTGCAGTGCTTCCTGTCTATGGTCCACTGGCCTCTTTTGACTAACTATATATTTAATTCATTTATATATATAATTTATATTAAAGGTCAAATTATGAAAACAGGTATATAACAGGTGAGAAAAAACCTTTTTATTCAATATAACCATATATAATATTAAAATTTGTAGATTCCAATTGAGAGAGGACAGAGGAGCCTTGTGGGTACAATTTGTGAGGTTGCAAGAGTTGGACATGACTTAGCAGCTAAACCATCCCCATAACATTTGCAAGTTAGTTTTCCCTTGAGAGACATCTGTAGTGACCATAATTGATATAGGTCATGGAATAACAGAGAACACAAATCTATTCTTTTCAGTTGCTCAGTCATGTCTGACTCTTTCCAACCCATGGATTTCATCATGCCAGGCTTCCTTGTCCATCACCAACTCCCGGGGTGTACTCAAATTCATGTCCATCGAGTCAGTGATTCCATCCAACCATCTCACCCTCTATCATCTCCTTCTCCTCCTGCCTTCGATCTTTCCCAGCATCAGGGTCTTTTCCAATGAGTCAGCTCTTCACATCAGGTGGCCAAAGTACTGGAGCTTTGGCTTCAGCATCAGCCGTCCCCATAAATATTCAGGACTCATTTTAGGATTGACTGGCTTGATCTCCTTGCTGTCCAAGGGACTCTCAAATGTCTTCTCCAAACACAGTTCAAAAGCATCAGTTCTTCAGTGCTCAGCTTTCTTTATGGTCCAACTCTTACATTCATACATAACTACTGGAAAAACCATATCTTTGACTAGACAGACCTTTGTTGGGAAACTAATGTCTCTGCTTTTTAATATGCTGTCTAGGTTGGTCACAGTTTTTGTTTCAAGGAGCAAGTGTCTTTTGATTTCATGACTGCAGTTACCATCTGCAGTGATTCTGGAGCCCAAGAAAATAAGTCTGCCACTGTTCCATTGTTTCCCCATCTCTTTGCCATGAAGTTATGGGATCAGATGCCATGATCTACATTTTTTTGAATGCTGAGTTTAAGACAGTTTTTTTGTTATCCTCTTTCATTTTCATCAAGAGGATCTCTTTAGTTTCTCTTCAGGCTCTTTGGTTCCTCTACGTGTTCTTCCATATGGGTGGTATCAGCTCCTTATCTGAGATTATTGCTATTTCTCCAGGCAATCTTGATTCCAGCTTGTGCTTTATCCAGTCCAGAATTTCACATGATGTACTCTGCGTATAATTTCAATAATCAAGGTGACAATATACAACCTTATGAACTCCTTTCTCAATTTGGAACCAGTCTATTGTTCAATGTCTGGTTCTAATTGTTGCTACTTGACCTGAATACAGATTTTGCAGGAAGCAAGTAAGGTGGTTATATTCTTTGCAGCCAAAGATGGAGAAGCTCTATACAGTCAACTAAAACAAGATTGGGAGCATTTTGTGACTCAGATCTTGAACTCCTTATTGCCAAATTCAGACTTAATTTCAAGAAAGTAGGGAAAACAACTAAACCATTCAGGTATGACCTAAATCAAATCCCTTACAATTATACAACGGAAATGAGAAATAGATTCAAGGCATTAGATCGAATAAACAGAGTGCCTGAAGAATTATAGATAGAGGTTTGTGATATTGTACAGAAGCCAGTGATCAGGAGAGTCCCCAGGAAAAAGAAATGCAAAAAGGCAAAATGGCTGTCTGAGGAGGTCTTACAAATATCTGTGAAAAGAAGAGAAGTAAAAAGCAAAGGAGAAAAGGAAATATATACCCATTTGAATGCAGAATTCCAAAGAATAGCAAGGAGAGATAAGAAAACCTTCCTCAGGGATCAATGCAAGGAAATAGAAGAAACCAACACAATGGGAAGGACTAGGGATCTCTTCAAGAAAATTAGAGATTCCAAGGGAACATTTCATGCAAAGATGGGCTCAATAAAGAACATAAAATATATGGACCTAACAGAAGCAGAAGATATTAAGAAGACATGGCAAGAATACACAGAAGAACTATACAAAAAGGATCTTAAAGACCCAGATAACCACAATTGTGTGATCAGTCACCTAGAGCCAGACGTCCTGGTGTCCAAAGTCAAGTGGGCCATAGGAAGCATCACTATGAACAAAGCTAGTGAAGGTGATGGAATTCTAGTTGAGCTATTTCAAATTCTAAAATATGATGCTGTGAAAGTGCTACACTCAATATGACAGCCAATCTGGAAAATGCAGCAGTGGCCACAGGACTGGAAAAAGTCAGTTTTCATTCCAATTGCTAAGAAAGGTAATGACAGTAAGTGTTCAAACTACTGCAAAATTGCACTCATCTTACATGCTAGCAAAGTAATGCTCAAAATTCTCCAAGAAAGGCTTCAACAGTATGTGAACCATGAATTTCCAGATGTTCAAGCTGGATTTTAAAAAGGCAGAGGAACCAGAGATCAAATTGATAGGTAGTTAGAATAAGAAAAATGAGTCAAGAATGGTGGTGGCTAAAAGACATGGGAAAAGCCCACAAAAAAAGGACAAAGGAAAGTCAGAGGACCTGGGTGAGGACCTCAGGTAAAACAAACAACCCTTCTGGCTAGCACAACTGACATGCTGCTGCTACTGCTGCTGCTGCTGCTAAGTTGCCTCAGTCGTGTCCGACTCTGTTCAGTTCAGCTCAGTCATTCAGTCGTGTCCAACTCTTTGCAACCCCATGAATCACAGCACACCAGGCCTCCCTGTCCATCACCAACTCCCGGAGGTAACTCAAACTCATGTCCATCCAGTCGGTGATGCCATCCAGACATCTCATTCTCTGTTGTCCCCTTCTCCTCCTGCCCCCAATCCCTCCCAGCATCAGAGTCTTTTCCAGTGAGTCAACTCGTCACAGGAGGTGGCCAAAGTATTGCAGTTTCAGCTTTAGTATCAGTCCTTCCAATGAACACCCAGGATTGATCTCCTTTAGAATGGACTGGTTGGATCTCCTTGCAGTCCAAGGGACTCTCAAGAGTCTTCTCCAGCACCATAGTTCAAAAGCATCAATTCTTCATCGATCAGCTTTCTTCACAGTCCAACTCTCACATCCATACATGACCACTGGAAAAACCATAGCCTTGAGTAGACGGACCTTTGTTGACAAAGTAATGTCTCTGCTTTTTAATAGACTATCTAGGTTGGTCAAAACTTTCCTTCCAAGGAGTAAGTGTCCTTTAATTTCATGGCTGCAATCAGCATCTGCAGTGATTTTGGAGCCCCCAAAAATAAAGTCTGACACTCTTTCCACTGTTTTTCCATCTATTTCCCATGAAGTGATGGGACAAGATGCCATGACCTTTGTTTTCTGAAGGTTGAGCTTCAAGCCAAACTTTTCACTCTCCCCTTTCACTTTCAGCAAGAGGCTTTTGAGTTCCTCTTCACTTTCTGCCATAAGGGTGGTGTCACCTGCATATCTGAAGTTATTGATATTTCTCTGGCAATCTTGATTCCAGCCTGTGCTTCTTCCAGCCCAATGATCCTCATGATGTACTCTGCATATAAGTTAAATAAGCAGGGTGACAATATACAACCTTGACGTACTCCTTTTCCTATTTGCAACCAGTCTGTTGTTCCATGTCCAGTTCTAACTGTTGCTTCCTGACCTGCATATACGTTTCTCAAGAGGCAGGTCAGGTGGTCTTGTATTCCCATCTCTTTCAAAATTTTCCACAGTTTATTGTGATCCACACAGTCAAAGGCTTTGGCATAGTCAATGAGTCAGAAATAGATGTTTTTCTGGAACTGTCTTGCTTTTTCCATGATCCAGCGGATGTTGACAATTTGATCTCTGGTGCCTCTGCCTTTTCTAAAACCTACTTGAGCATCTGGAATTTCATGGTTCACATATTGCTGAAGCCTGTTTTGGAGAATTTTGAGCATGACTTTACTAGCATGTGAAATGAGTGCAATTGTGTTGTAGTTTGAGCATTCTTTGGCATTGCCTTTCTTTGGGATTGTAAAAAGACTGACATTTCCAGTCCTGTGGCCACTGCTGAGTTTTCCTAGTTTGCTGGCATATTGAGTGCAGCCATTTCACAGCATCATCTTTCAGGATTTGAAATAGCTCAGCTGGAATTCCATCACCTCCACTATCTTTGTTCATAGTGATGCTGTCTAAGGCACTCCATAGATGGCAACCCACCAGTCTTCGCTGTCCCTGGGATTCTCCAGGCAAGAACACTGCCATTGCCTTCTCCAGCATAATTGACATAGGGTAGGCTAATGGGGAGGATAAAAAACATATGAAAAGAGGAGCAGAATTGGGCCGTCAACTTTTCTTCTCTTAGCATCTTTTGGGTCCGCCCACCTTCACACCTCCAGGATGTATTTTTCTTTGATTTCTAAATAAAACTGAGCTGTAACACTGGTCCAAAGACGTTACACGGGGCTGTAACACTGGTCCATCTGAAGGCTGTAACACTGGTCCATCCATCCATTCAAATTTTTGTTGCAATGAGACAGAATTGAGGAAATTACAAACTCCCCCAACATAATTGCAATATCCATTGGATCATTGAAAAATCAAGAGAGTTCCAGGGAAATATCTACTTCTGCTTTATTGACTACAATAACTCTTTTGACTGTGTGGATCACAACACAAACTGTGGAAAATTCTAAAAGAAATTGGAATACCAGACCACCTGACATGCCTCCTGAGAAATCTGTATGCAGGTCAGGAAACAACAGTTAGAACTGGACATGGAACAACAGACTGGTTCCAAATCAGGAAAGGAGCATATCAGGGCTGCATATTGTCACCCTGCTTACTTAACTTATATGCACAGAACTTCTTGTGAAATGCCTGACTGGATGAAGCATAAGCTGGAATCAAGATTGCCAGCGGAAATATCAATAACCTCAGAATTGCAGATGACACCACCTTTATGGCAGAAGACAAAGAACTAAAGAGCCTCTTGATGAACATGAAAGAGGTGAGTGAAAAGGTTGGCTTAAAACTTAACACTCAGAAAACTAAGATCATGGCATCTAGTCCCATCACTTCATGGCAAATAGATGGGGAAACAGTGTCAGACTTTATTTCTTGGGGCTCCAAAATCACTGCAGGTGGTGACTGCAGCTATGAAATTAAAAGACACTTGCTCCTTGAAAGAGAAGTTATAATCAACCTAGACAGCATATTAAAAGCAGAGATAATACTTTGCCAGCAAGGGTCCATCTATCAAGGCTATGGTTTTTCCAGTATTCGTGAATGGAAGTGATAGTTGAAGTATAAAGAAAGCTGAATGCCGAAGCATTGATGCTTTTGAACTGTGGTGTTGGAGAAGACTCTTGAGAATCCCTTCGTCTGAAAGGAGATTCAACCAGTCTATCCTAAAGGAAATCAGTCTTGAATATTAATAGGAAGGACTGATGCTGAAGCTGAAACTCTAATACTTTGGCCCCCTGATGGGAAGAATTAATTAGGAAAGACCCTGTTGCTGGGAACAATTGAAGGCAGGAGAAGAAGGGGATAACAGCAGATGAGATCATTGGACGGTATCACTGACTCGATGGACATGAGTTTGAGTAAGCTCCCATAGTTTGTGCTGGACAGGGAAGCTTGGCATGCTGCAGTCCATGGGGTCTCAAAGAGTGGGACATGACTGAGCAATTGAACTAAAATGAACTGAAGAAACATGGTCTGTTATTCCCATCTCTTGAAGAATTTTCCAGTTTGTTGTGATCCACAGTCAAAGGCCTTAGTGCAGTCAATGAAGCAGAAGTAGGTGTTTTACTGGAATTCTCTTGTTTTATCTATGGTCCAACGGATATTGGCAATTTGATCTCTGGTTCCTCTGCCTTTTATAAATCCAGCTAGATCATCTGGAAGGTCTCTGTTCAGGTACTGCTAAAACCTCACTTGGAGAACTTTGAGCATTACTTTACTAGCATATGAGATTAATGCAATTGTGCAATAGTGTGAACATTCTTTGGCATTGCCTTTCTTTGGGATTGGAATAAAAACTGACCTTTTCCAGACCTGTGGCCACTCCTGAATTTTCCAAATTTGCTGGCATAATGAGTATAGCACTTTCACAGCATCATTTTTTAAGATTTGAAATAGCTCAACTGGAATTCCATCACCTCCACTAGCTTTGTTTTTAGTGATGCTACCTAAGGCTCACTTGACTTTGTATTCCAGGATGTCTGGCTCTAGGTGAATGACCATACCACAGTGATTATCTGAGTCATGAAGATCTTTTTGTATAGTTCTGTGTGTCCTTTATTGAGCCCGTCTTTACATGAAATGTTCCCTTGGTATCTCTAATTTTCTTGGAGATCTCTAGTCTTTCCCATTATATTTTTTCCCTCTATTTCTTTATATTGATCACTTGGAATGCTTTCTTATCTCTTCTTGCTATTCTCTGCTTTTAGATGGATATATCTTTCCTTTACTTTGCCTTTTGCTTCTCTTCTTTTCTCTGCTATTTGTAAGGCCTTCTTCGACAACCGTTTTGCCTTTTTCCATTTCTTCTTCTTGGGGATGGCTTTGATCACGGCCTCTTGTACAATGTTATGAACTACTGTCATAGTTCTGCAGGCACTCTATCAGATCTAAACCTTGAATCTATTTGTCACTTTCACTGTATAGTCATAAGGGATATGATTTAGGATATGAGTGGTCTAGTGGTTTTCCCTACTTTTTTAATTTATGTCTGAATTTTGCAATAAGAATTCATCATCTCAGCCACAGTCAGGTCCTGATCTTGTTTTTGCTGACTGTATAGAGCTTCTCCATCTTCAGCTTCAAGGAATATAATCAATCAGATTTCTGAACTGACCATCTGGTGATGTCCAAATGTAGAATAATTTTTGTTGTTGTTGGAAGAGAGTGTTTGCTATGACCAGTGCATTCTCTGGGCAAAACTCTTGTTAGCCTTTTACGTGCTTCATTTTGTACTCAAGGCCAAACAGAACTGTTACTCCAGGTATCTCTTGATTTCCTACTTCTGCTTCCAGTTCCCTATTATAAAAAGGACACTTTTATTTTATTCTATTTTATTTCTTTGATGTTAGTTCTAGAAGGTCTTGTAGGTCTTCATAGAACTGTAAAACTTCAGCTTCTTCAGCATTAGTGCTTGAGGCATAGACTTGGATTACTGTGATGTTGAATGGTTAGCCTTGGAAATGAATAAAGGCCATTTGGTCAGTTTTGAGACTGTGCCCAAGAACTGCATTTTGGACTCTTTTGTTGTCTATGAGAGCTACTGCATTTCTTCCATGGGATTCTTGCCCATAGTAGTATATATAAAGGTCATGTGAATTAGATTCGCCCATTCCGGTCCATTTTAGTTCACTGATTCCTAAAATGTCGACGTTCACTCTTGCCATCTCCTGTTTTACCACTTCCAATTTACCCTGATTCATAGACCTAACATTCCAGGTTCCTATGTGATATTGTTCTTTACCGCATCAGACTTTACTTCCATTGCCAGTCATCTCCACAACTGGGTGTTGTTTTTCTCTTTGGCTCAGCCTCTTCCTTGTTTCTGGAGTTATTTCTCCACTAATCTCCGGTAGCATATTGGGCACCTACTGACCTGGGGTGTTCATCTTTCAGTGTCCTGTCTTTTTGCCTTTTCATCCTGTTCATGGGGTTCTCAAGGCAAGAATACTGAAGTGGTTTGCCAGTATTCCAGTGGACCACATTTTGTCAGAATTCCCCACCATGACCTGTCCATCTTGGGTGGACCCACAGGGCATGGCTCATAGTTTCATTGAGTTAGACAGGACTGTAATCCAAATGATCAGTTTGGTTAGTTTTCTGTAATTGTGTTTTCCATTGTGTTTACCTTCTGATGGGTAAGGATAAAAGGCTTGTGGAAGCTTCCTGATGGGAAGGACTAGCTGTGGGTCTAGTTGTGAGACTAATCTAGGTTTTGCTCTGATGGGCAGGGCCATGTTCAGTAAATCTTTAATCTAGTTTTCTGTTGATGTGTGGGGCTGTGTTCCCCCCTTGTAGTTTGTTCTGAGGGCAAACTATGGTAGGGGTAATGGCATAATGATGGCCTCCTTCAAAAGGGCTTATTCAAGAATTGTTGCATTTAGTGCCCCTGATCCCATGGCAGCCACTGTCGACCCATGCTTCTGCCAGAGACTCCTGGACACTCACAGGCAGGTCTGACTTAGTCTCTTATGGGGTCACTGTTCCTTTCTCCTGGGTCCTGGAGTGCACAAGGTTTTGCTTGAGCCCTCCTAGCTTCTCTGGTAGGTATGTGGTTTGATTATAAACATGAATTTGCCCCTCCTATTGTCTTGTTGGGGCTTCTCCTTTTTCTCTTGGATGTGTGGTATCTTTTATTTGCTGGGATCCAGCATTCTCCTATGAATGGTTGTTCAGCAGTTAGTTGCAATTTTGGAGTTCTCACAGGAGAAGCTGAGCACAATTCTTATACTCTGCCATCAGCTGTGTGACTTGGAGAACACAAACCATGGTCAAATTAAAAATTAGGAAGTGACGAAGGAGTACCCCCACATTGGCGACCTGGGAGCAGAAAGAAAGTCACCTGCAGGTGTCTTAAGTGAGAATAGAAGATCAAGGGATGGTAAATGTCCAGAATAGCACATAGGAGAAATGGGTTCAGGGACCACAACCTCAGCTGTTGCACACCTGATGAGCAAGTGACTGGCTTTAAGGCTGATTTAAATACAATAGCATCATTTTACCAAACAATAGAACAATTATTTCAATTCCAGTTAAATAATCTGAGAGTTTTATAAAACTATAAAGTCATAAAGCCCACACTTAATGTCTCCTCTTCTAATTTTTAGTTTTTGATATTTTTTACTTTGTCACAATTGTCACACTGTGAACACATTTTAAAATATGGTCTTTTTAGAGGCTGAGCAGAGAGCAGACACTTTCTAGATAACTTGAAAATTATCCAAATATACACAATAAAATGTGGATTCAATGTGGGAAACCATGGCAGGTTTTGACAGACTTTTATATGTATGTCTAATATGATCAAATTGCCAACATCCGCTGGATCATTGAAAAGGCAAGACAGTTCCAGAAAAACATCTAGTTCTGCTTCATTGACTATGCCGAAGCCTTTGACTGTGTGGATCACAATAAACTGTGGAAAATTCTGAAAGAGTTGTGAATACCAGACCACCTGATCTGCCTCTTGAGAAACCTATATGCAGGTCAGGAAGCAACAGTTAGAACTGGACATGGAAAAACAGACTGGTTCCAAACAGGAAAAGGAGTACATCAAGGCTGTGTATTGTCACCCTGCTTATTTAACTTATATGCGGAATACATCATGAGAAACACTGGGCTGGAGGAAGCACAAGCTGGAATCGGATTGCCAGGAGAAATATCAATAATCTCAGATATGCAGCTGACACCACCCTTATGGCAGACAGTGAAGAGGAACTAAAAAGACTCTTGATAAAAGTGAAAGGGGTGAGTGAAAAGGTTGGCTTAAAGCTCAACATTCAGAAGACTAAGATCATGGCATCCGGTCCCATCACTTCATGGCAAATAGATGGGGAAACAGTGTCAGACTTTAGTTTTGGGGGCTCCAAAATCTCCATAGATGGTGATTTTAGCCATGAAATTAAAAGACGCTTACTCATTGGAAGGAAAGTTATGATCAACCTAGATAGTGTATTAAAAAGCAGTGACATTACTTTGTCAACAAAGGTCCATCTAGTCAAGGTTATGGTTTTTCCAGTGGTCATTATGGATGTGAGAGTTGGACTGTGAAGAAAGCTGATCGCTGAAGAATTGATGCTTTTGAATTGTGGTGTTGGAGAAGACTCTTGAGAGTCTCTTCGGCTGCAAGGAGATCCAACCAGTCCTTCCTAAAGATCAGTCCTGGGTGTTCATTGGAAGCACTGATGCTGAGGCTCAAACTCCAATACTTTGGCCACCTCATGTGAAGAATTGACTCACTGGAAAAGACTCTGATGCTGGGAAGGATTTGGGGCAGGTGGAGAAGGGGATGACAGCGGATGAGATGGCTGGATGGCATCACTTACTTGATGGACATGAGGTTGGGTAAACTCCGGGAGTTGTTGATGGACAGGGAGACCTGGCATGCTGTGATTCATGGGGTCGCAAAGAGTCGGACACGACTGAGCGACTGAACTGAATTGAACTGAATATGTCCTATGATAATGTTTCTTGAGAATATGCCCTTAAGAATAATAATGCTCTTTGTAATTTGAAGATCTTATTTTCACTAAGAACAGATGTGACTATATGACCATAATATCAATACAAATGCACCTTAAATCTATTACATTTTTATTGTGATTGAGGAATGGGCAATTTTGTGCCTTTTAAAGATGCATGTCAGGGTTAGAAAATGCAGCATATTCTAAATAATTTTTTTAGGATTTGAAATAGCTCAACTGGAATTCCATCACCTCCACTAGCTTTGTTCACGGTGATGCTTCCTAAGGCCCACCTGACTTCACATTCCAGGATGTCTGTCTCTAGGTGAGTGATCTCAACATTTTGGTTATCTGTGTCATCAAGATCTTTATTGTATAGTTCTTCTGTGTATTCTTGCCACCTCTTCTTAATATCTTCTGCTTCTGTTAGGTCCATACCACTTTTGTCCTTTATTGAGCCCATCTTTGCATGAAATGTTCCCTTGGAATCTCTAATTTTCTTGAAGAGATCTCTAGTCCTTCCCATTGTATTGTTTTCCTCTATTTCCTTTCATTGATCACTGAGGAAGGTTTTCTTATCTCTCCTTGCTATTCTGTGGAACTCCACATTCTAATGGGTATATCTTTCCTTTTCTCCTTTGCTTTTCACTTCTTTTCTTTTCTCAGCTATTTGTAAAGCCTCATCAGACACCCACTTTGAATTTTTGAATTTCTTTTTCTTTTGGATGTTCTTGATCCCTGCTTCCTGTATGATGTCATGAACCTCTGTCCGTAGTTCTTCAGGTACTCTGTTTATCAAATATAATGTCTTGAATCTATTTGTCACTTCCTCTGTATAATCATAAGTGAATTGATCTAGGTCATACCTGAATGGTCTAGTGGTTTTCCCTAGTTTCTTGAAATTAAGTCTGAATTTGGCAATAAGGAGTTCATAATCTGAGCCACAATCAGCTCCTGCTCTTGTTTATGCTGACTGTGTAGAGCTTCTCCATCTTTGGCTGCAAAGAATATAATCAATATGAATTTGGTGTTGATCATCTGGTGATGTCCACTTGTAGAGTTTACTTTTGTGTTATTGGAAGAGGGTGTTTGCTATGAGCAGTGCATTGTCTTGGCAAATCTCTGCTAGCCTTTGTTCTGCTTTGTTTTGAACTTCAAGGCCAAATTTTCCTGTTACTCCATGTAACTCTTGACTTCTTACTTTTGCATTCCATTCCCCCACAATGAAGAGGACAACTTTTGGGGCTGTTAGTTCTAGAAGGTTTTGTAGGTCTTCATAGAATCTACAAAGAGCTGAAGTTTGACTTCAGTTTTTTCAGCATTACTGGTCAGAGCATAGATTTGGATTACTGTGATATTGAATGGTTTGTCTTGGAAATGAACAGAGATCATTCTGTCATTTTTGAGATTGCATCCAATTACTGCATTTTGGACTCTTGATGAGAATGATGGCTATTCCATTTCTTCTAAGGGATTCTTGCCCACAGTAGTAGATAAAATAGTCATCTGAGTTAAATTCAGGCATTCCAGTCCATTTTGGTTCACTGACTCCTAAAATGTCGATGTTCACTCTTGCCATCTCCTGTTTGACAACTTCCAATTTGCCTTGATTCATGGGCCTAACATTCCAGGATTCTATGCAATATTGCTCTTTACAGCACTGGACTTTATTTCCATCACCCGATGCATCCCAAACTGGGTGTTATTGAGCAAGATGGCAGAGGAATAGAATGGGAAGACTACTTTCTCCCCCAGAAATTCATCAAATGATTTTTTGCACGGTGAGCAACTACCCCCAATATACTTCTTTGCAAAAGATATCTTCAACATAAAAGCATGAAGAAAACGATTAATTATCATTTTTTTCTGTGACAAATTTCAGTCTTAGACATTGGCTGTCAATTTACTGCAATTAAAAATGAGGACATAAATATCTCTGCTCAGTTCACCTTAACTATTTGATATGCGTTTATGGTAAGTTGCCTAGTTGTATTCTATAGCCTGTCAGGCTTCTCTGTCCTGGCTTGCCATGTGATTTCTCAGGCAAGAATATTGGAGTAGGTTTCCATTTCCTTCTCTAGGGGATCTTCCAGACCCAGGGATTGAACCCAGGTATTCTGTGTCTCCTACATTGGAAGGTGGGTTCTTTACCACTGAGTCACCTGGGAAGTCCTTAGCTATAAATACAGATTACTTATTAGAAAACATTTTTACAGTTGCCAAGAACTGGTCTCCATTTTTATAACTATAATGCATAGAATTTTTCATCTTTATTGTATGTTTTAACAGTCAATGAGCATAATCAGTGCTTTTAGCATATTTTCCCATTCCTGAATTCTTTACTTTTACTCATCTCCAGATTGGCTAGATTTCGTTATCAAGAATGGGTTTGTTTCTTTTCAAGAAGGGTTTATATACACTATATTTCTTGGATTAGTAAGCCTAAATACCTTTCTGTTATATCTTACTTGAAAGAGATTCTTGGAGCATATTCTCTTTCACCCAGAACTTTGTAGATGTTTTTATATAATCTTCTTTCACAAAATCTTATTAGAGGGAAATCTGAGGCCAGCCTGAATTCTTGTTATTTCCAGATTACTTTAGTAGTTAGTTTCCCTTGGATTTCTTTAGAATATTTTCTTATTATATTTGTTTTGGAGAATTAAAACATACTTTCTTCTAAGTCCTTGGACTGCAAGGAGATCCAACCAGTCCATTCTAAAAGAGATCGATCCTGGGTGTTCATTGGAAGGACTGATGCTAAAGCTGAAACTGCAATACTTTGGTCACCTCATGCGACTAGCTGACTCACTGGAAAAGAGTCTGATGCTGGGAAGGATTGGGGGCAGGAGGAGACAGGGATGACAGAGAATGAGATGGCTGGATGGCATCACTGACTTGAACTTGATGGACATGAGTTTGAGTGAACTCCGGGATTTGGTGATGGACAGGGAGGCCTGGCATGCTTTGATTCATGGGGTCGCAAAGAGTCGGACACGACTAAGCGACTGAACTGAACTGAACTGAAGTTCTTATACAAGAATAATTCTTTTAATATTTATAAATATGCTTTTTGTTCTAATCCTTTGGACGTAATTTGTGTGTTTATCAGAATCTTTTCAACTTCTTTCAGATTTGTCATATTCTATTCTGTTATTTATTTATTTATTTTTGCTATTTTCTGTCTTGTTTATGTGTCTGTTACATGGGTCTGGTCTTCCATACTCATGAAACTTTCTCAGTCCAATATTTTCATTTTTTTTTTCTTTTTGAATGTTTACTACTGAAAATTCAATATCCATTGTAGAAAGTATATTACAATGACTTCATCTTACCACTTAGCTGTAATAATTAGCAACTTGTGACTTATATTCTTTATTTATACAATTTACCATCTGAGCTACTAGGAAAGACCTTTATACAATTACCAATCCAAATTGGATTATTTGGAATTGAATTCACAAATCAGGAACAGCTTCATAAATCTTTAACCTGTGCAGTCAGACAAGTTCTTATGCTTGAAGCACCCACACTTGGTTTAATGCTTTGATACCACAGAATTAAAATTTTGTTAACAGTTTTTGAAGTGTGAACCCTATAATAAAGTAGCCAACCCTTATCCCTATTAATTCTGATCTGAGATTACTTGCCCATTTAAGGGCCTATAAATGATCTCAGAGTAAGATTTATTCTTTTAAGAGAGAGTGATGTTGTGTTTATTGCTAATGGTAACAAGGAATTTGGAAAATATTACAGGATTTCAATTTGTCATATCTTCACACAAACTGTCTGTAATTTTAGCTTGTGCTTTAAAATGAGGGTCAAAATTAAATATACTTAAAAATTAGGAGGGAAAAGATGATATATAGTTTAAATTATCTTGAATTATTATTATTCAATTATCTTGAATTATCTAGTTTACATTCTGACATCATCAGTTATCTGACTCTTAGCAAATCATTCCCTCTTGTTCTATACCCACATTCATACTCATAAATTGAGTAACATAATTTATGTCACATAAGGTTTTTAGAAGACATGGTATATAAACTGTCTTGAACAGTGAGTGCATCCTTGCAGTAAATGTATGAACTTTCCCATCTCTCTCTCTTTTTTTTATTATTTTGGTGTTTTCATTGTAGGAAATGTTTTGTGGTTCAGATGTTTCAATTAATAAAAAGGACAGGACTTTTTATTAGACGCTGAACATGAAATAGATTTTGGGGATGTTACTATATGTTGTGTTAGTGGCAGAGCAGTAGTAGTGAAAGAATTTGACTCTCAATTGTTTCTGCTTCCTTGTGACCTCGTGGACTGTAGCCCGCCAGGCTCCTCTGTCCATGGGATTCTCCTAGCAAGAGTACTGGAGTGGATTGCCACTTCCTTCTCCAGGGATCTTCCCCACCCAGGGATCAAACCTGTATCTCCTGCATTGCAGGCAGAGTCTTTGCCATCTGAGTCACCAGGGAAGCCCCATTAGTGGCAGAAAACAACAGTCATTAGACAGGAATATGTGTGAGAGGAAGAATTGTGCTATTTTCCCATCCTTTCCCTTTTCTCCTGCTCTAAAGAAACACTGAACTGAGAAGCCAGAAAAGAACAAGAATAAACTGAGAAGGCAGAATACCGAAGTAAACGGTTATATATGATTTACAGGTTATAAGAGAAACTCACTTTGGCTAATCTAAGCAGAAAAGCACATCACTATGGAAAGACGTTTAAAGTTTATAGTATCTCATATGAGATTAACAAGTTAGTCCCAAAAAATAGTCAGGGAGCAAAAGAGACTTTCCAATGTACAGTCAAGGTCACGAGATAAGAATTTGATGAAGATGCCATTTCTGGCACATATTATCAATGCTAATTTTGAATTCTTCTGTTAGGAAGCATTCAAAATCAAGACTATGACACAATCATTAGCAAAAATAATTATCTTTCTCATATGTGTGTTTAGTCATGTTCGACTGAGCTACATTGGTCTGAAACAAAACAATATTTCCAATCATTCATTCTTATGGATATATACAGATGGGATATGTTGCTTTCCTATAATAATTAATATTGGTGTTGTTTAGTCACTAAGTTGTGTCTGATTTGTGAACTTACAGACTGTAGCTCTCAAGGTTCCTCTGTCCATGGGATTTCCCAGGCAAGAATACTGGATGGGGTTGCCATTCCTTTCTCCAGGGGACCTTCCCAACAGGGAATCGAATGTGCAAAAATGAACAAAAATATTTCTCTATATCTACCTATCTACTTGTGCATATGTATCAAAATAACTATCCTTTTATAAAATAAGTAAGAATATTTATCTACATCTATCCATCTACTTGTGTGCATGCATAAGTATACATATATGCATATATGTGTAAGAATATTCATATTTAAAAATATGTGATAGAAGGTGAATCGAAATATTAATGGATTTTATCCTTAAATGGCAGAATTTCATCTTCTTCAGTATATTTCTCCATAGTGCTAAACGATTTATAAGAAATAGGTAATACCTACAATTAGAACATCAAGGACATTCATTTCACTATAGAGAAATATAATTCATAGCTCTAAAATTGGCCACGTTTGATAAGAACTAAACATACTGATCACTTGTGAAATTTAGCAATGACAATAACATTTAATAAGTGGCTAAAAATTATGGGTCAACAGAGTGTAATTCCAAATTAGATATAACTTAGAATGATTTATGGTTCAAGAACAAAGATGAAAATGACTTTTCCAACTGTTTTCATGGGTAGAAAAATAAAGCTGTTCTGATGTAAGAGGTCAAGAAAATTTGGGACTCTAAAGGCAGGTAAAACTTGTAGGATATTTTAACTCGTTTTTGTAGCAGACTCTGAGAACTTTGTAGTCTTCAGCTTCCCAAAGCCCCTTATACAATGGCTAATACTTGTTGCTCATAATACATTAGCCAGAGTCCAGTTATTCTCTAAGGAACTCACTTTCTAATGAGTTCTCCCTTAAAAATGGTGGGCTGATATAGTTCTCTGAAAAATGGTAATTTTATAGGTACTCCTAAGAACCTATAGTTTGCCAGACCCCAAATGTGCTCTGCTGCTGCTGCTGTTAAATTGCGTCAGTCGTGTCCAGTTCTGTGTGACCCTATAAACTGTAGCCCACCAGGCTCCTCTGCCCAGGGAATTTTCCAGGCAAGAATAATGGAGTTGGTTGTCACTTCCTACTCCAGGGGATCTTCCCAACCCAGGGATTGAATCCTAATCTCTTAGGTCTTCTGCATTGGCAGGTAGACTCTTTACCACTGGTGCCACATGGGAAGCCCGATTCTGAGAAAGAAAAACAGAGCTGGAGGAATCAGACTCCCTGACTTCAGACTATGGATAAAATGTAGTCTTTTCAAAAAGTGATGCAGGGAAAATTGGAGAGCTACAGATAAAAGGAAGCAATTAGACCACTCCCTAATACCATACACAAAAATAAACTCAAAATAGAATAAAGACCTAAATGTAAGATCAGATATTATAAAACTCCTAGAGGAAACATAGACAGAACACTCTTTGACATAAAACGCCAACAATGCGTTTTTGGATCTGTGTCCAAGAGTAATGGAAATAAAAACAAAACAAAATGGGACCTAATTAAAGGCTTTTGCACAGCAAAGGCAACCATAAACAAAATGAAAAGACTACAGAAGTCTTCAGAAGAAAATATTTGTAAATGATGTGACTGACAAGTCATTAATCTCCCAAATAGACAAACACCATATGCAGCTCAATATCAAAAAAAGCAAGCAACCCAATCAAAAAATGGGCAGTGGTGGCAGAGAATTCCTACTGCAGAAGCAAGAGGTGCTCCATAAACTTGATGCAAGACCATGCAGAGTGTAGTTGGCTCCAGTAGCAATGTCTGGAGCAAAGAGAATACGAGGAATGAATAAAAGATGTCTACACACATGTACATCTGGCTTATTGATGATCCAACTACATCAAAGTTACTTCTCTGAGTGCCTGTGACCAATCCTAGAGGTTAAGGACTGTAAAAAGAGGGACATGGGACGCATTCACATTATATGTCCCCTGAAATGATGCATTGAGAAGAAAACAACGTCACTTCTGTGACATTCCTACCAAGAGTCATATCCTAAATTTAATCCTGAAAATCATGTGACAACCCCAAAACAAAATTTATGGCCTATACTCCTAAAAATACTCATTGGAAGGACTGATGTGGAAGCTGAAGCTCTGATACTTTGGCCACCAGATTCAAAGAGCTGACGCATCAGAAAAAACCATCTGACCATCTCATCCTCTGTCATCCCCTTCTACTCCTGCCTTCAATCTTTCCCAACATCAGAGTCTTTTCCAATGAGTCAGCTCATTACTACATCAGTGGTAATTTCCTTATTTTAATCACTGTCCTATGGTTGTATAAAGAATGTTCTTGGTTTTAGGAAATACATGCTGAAATCTTTAAGAATAATGGAACATCATGGCTGAAAGTCTCAAAGAATAAATGATGATAAAATGTTAATATTTGAGGAAAAAATGGATAGATCTATAGATACATTGCTCCTAAAAAGACAGAGAGATGGCCAGAAGGCACATGAAAAAGTGCTCAACACTGCTATTTATTCAGTTCAGTTCAGTCACTCAGTCGTGTCCGACTCTCCGCGACCCCATGAATCACAGCATGCCAGGCCTCCCTGTCCATCACCAACTCCCAGAGTTCACTCAAACTCATGTCCACAGAGTCAGTGATGCCATCCAGCCATCTCATTCTCTGTCGTCCCCTTCTCCTCCCGCACCCAACCTTTCCTAGCATCAGTGTCTTTTCCAGTGAGTCAACTCGTCGCATGAGGTGGCCAAAGTATTGGAGTTTCAGCTTTAGCATCAATCCTTCCAATGAACACCCAGGATTGATCTCCTTTAGAATGGACTGGTTGGATCTCCTTGCAGTCCAAGCAAGAGTCTTCTCCAGCACCACAGTTCAAAAGCATCAATTCTTCGGCGATCAGCTTTCTTCACAGTCCAACTCTCACATCCATACATGACCACGGGAAAAGCCATAGCCTTGACTAGACAGACCTTGGTTGGCAGAGTAATGTCTCTGCTTTTTAATATACTGTCAAGGTTGGTCATAACTTTCCTTCCAAGGAGTAAGCGTCTTTTAATTTCATGGCTGCAATCAGCATCTGCAGTGATTTTGGAGCCCAAAAAACAAAGTCTGACAGTGTTTCCACTGTTTTTCCATCTATGTCCCATGAAGTGATGGGACAAGATGCCATGATCTTTGTTTTCTGAATGTTGAGCTTCAAGCCAACCTTTTCACTCTCCTCTTTCACTTTCATCAAGAGGCTTTTGAGTTCCTCTTCACTGTCTTCCATAAGGGTAGTGTCATCTGCATATCTGAGGTTATTGATATTTCTCCCAGCAATCTTGATTCCAGCTTGTGTTTCTTCCAGCCCAGCGTTCCTCATGATGTACTCTGCACATAAGTTAAATAAACAAGGTGACAATATACAGCCTTGACTTACTCCTTTTCTTATTTATTAGAGAAATGCAAATCAAAACTACAATGAGATATCACCTCAGATCACCTAAGAACAGCCATCATCAAAAAATTACAAATAACAAATGCTGGAGAAGGTGTGGAGAAAAAGGAACCTTCATGCACTGTTGAAGGGAATGTGAATTGGTTGGCAACTTGGAGAATAGTATGAAGACCCCTTATAAACTAAAAACAGAGCTACCACATGATCCTGAAATTCTACTCCTAGGCATATATTGGGAGCTGTGCTGATAAGTCACTTCAGTCGTATCCGACTCTGTGTGACCCCATAGACGGAAGCCCACCAGGCTCCGCCGTCCCTGGGATTCTCCAGGCAAGAACACTGGAGTGGGTTGCCATTTCCTTCTCCAATGTGTGAAAGTGAAAAGTGAAAGTGAAGTTGCTCAGTTGTGTCTGACCCTTAGCGACCCCATGGACTGCAGCCTACCAGGCTCCTCCATCCATGGGGTTTTTCCAGACAAGAGTACTGGAGTGGCTTGTGATTGCTTCTCCGATATTGGGAGCACATAATTTCAAAAGATACATGCACCCCTATGTTCATAGATCATTGTTTACAATAGCTGAGACAGAGAAACAACCTACATGTCTATCTGTAGATGAATGGATAAAGAAGTGGCATATATAATTTTATATATTCAGTTCAGTCACTCAGTCGTGTCCTTCTCTTTGCGACCCCATGAACCGCAGCACACCAGTCCTTCCTGTCCATCACCAACTACCGGAGTTTACTCAAATGCACGTCCATTGTGTCGGTGATGCCATCCAACCATTTCATCCTCTGTCAACCCCTTCTCCTGCCCTCAATCTTTCCCAGCATCAGAGTCTTTTCAGATGAGTCAGCTCTCAGCATCAGGTGGCCAAAGTATTGGAGTTTCAGCTTCAACATCAGTCCTTCCAATGAACACCCAGGACTGATCTCTTTTAGGATGGACTGATTGGATCTCCTTGCAGTCCAAGGGACTCTCAAGAGTCTTCTCCAGCACCACAGTTCAAAAGCATCAATTCTTCGGCGATCAGCTTTCTTATAATTTTCTCAGTCATTAAAGAATGAAATAGTGCCATTTGCATCAACATGGATGGATCTAGAGATGATCACACTAAGTGAAAACTCAGGCAGAAAAAGACTAATGGTATATCATATCACTTATAAACAAAATCTTTAAAAATTATATCAATGAACTCTTTCACAAAACAGAAATAGACTCACAGACATAGAGAACAAAATAATGGTACCAAAGAGGAAAGGGGAGAAGGAATAAATGAGGAGTTTGAGATTAGCAGACACACACATCAGACATATCTATTTTATATAATATATGTATGTTATAAATATATATATTTTATAAATATTTATTGGAGAAGGAATGGCAACCCACTCCAGTATTCTTCCCTGGAGAATCCCATAGACAGAATAGACTGACATGTTACAGTCTATGGGGTAGCAAGAGTCAGACACGACTGAGCGACTAAGCATAAATATATATTTATATTTGTATATATATAGGTTTATAAATAAAATATTTGTATATATATGTTTATAAATAAAATAGATAACCAGCAAGGATCTGTTGCATAGCACAGGGAAGTATACTCAGCATTTGTAATAACTTATAAAGGGAAAGAATCTGAAAAGAAACATATGTATATCTGAATCACTTTGCTATACACCTAAAATGAACACAACATTACAAAACAACTCTAGTGTAAAGTGTTAGTTGCTCAGTCCTGCCTGACTCTTTGTGACTCCATGGACTGTAGCCCACCAGGCTCCTCTATCCACGGAAATTTCCAGGCAAGAATACTGGAGTGGGTTGCCATTACCTCCTCCAAAGGATCTTCCCAATCCAGGGATCAAACCCAGGTTTTCTGATTTGCAAGAGGATTCTTTACCATCTGAGCCATCAACTATACTTCAATTTAAAAAAAAAAAAAAGCTTTTTTTACTATAAGAAAAAAAAATATGTGCTGAGCACAGCACTGCTCTTTCGAGGAACAGTTTTGAGAGAAACATATAGTGGCATTGGTCCTGTGGGAAGCAAAGGAACTTCAGAAGTAATCTGAGCCTAAGGCTTTATTTGACCCATACAGATGTAACTGTTCATTCCAAATCTGTGCCCCCTCATTGAGCTGAACAGGGCAGAGTCCTGCTAAAAGATTCAGAGCCACAGTCTTCATGGAATAATCTGCATTATCTTCCTGCCCTTAGAAACTGACAACTAAAATCCAGAGGGAATAACAGTGGTATCTGACAGCTTCACTGGTAGAGAGGAAATTTATAAGCTATAGAATCTTAAGCACATACTACTTCTGAGGTACTTTGAAAGTGACCCTTTTGCTGTGCATTCAAAATTCACAGAAACATCCACCACAGTATGGGTTTCTGCCTCTGAGGAGAAGGCATTCAATGTTATGTCAGCAGCCTGCAAAGAGAGACACTCAAAAGGCCCCAGGAGTTTAATGGAATGTTACTTAATGTTCTTGGAAAACTTTTCCCCAGAGGAGGAGGGACTGTGGAACTCACATGCAGACCTCCCACTGCAAGCCTGTGCTGGATTCTGAATGCAACCATTGATTTTCTTTCTTGTTTCTTAACGTTTGGGCAGCAATCCATGCTACTGTATATTGATCACTGCTTCAAGCTAGTTGAGAGAAGTAAGGCACTGAGAAATTTCACTCCCACTGGAGCTAAGCAGAGGGGCAACTCACAGGAATAATTCTGGTTAATTACTGGCATTATCCACAGCAATACTGTGCTCAGTCACTTCAGTTGTATCCAACTCTTTTGACCCCAAGGACTGTAACCCACCAGGCTCTCTGTCCATGGGATTTCCCATGCACTGGAGTGGGTTGCCATTTCCTTCTCCAGGGGATCTTCCCGATCCAGGGATGGAACTCAAGTTTTCAAGTTTTTACCTGCATTGCAGGTAGATTCTTTACCACTGAGCTACTGGCGAAGCCCACAGAAATATTAGAATGAAAAAAAGACAAGCAACAAAATGATGTAGACAGATATGAAAAGCACTAAAAGAACTTTGATTAGTTGGGATGGTCTCTAGGTCACACTGCTGCTGCTGCTAAGTTGCTTCAGTCGTGTCCGACTCTGTGCGACCCCATGGATGGCAGCCCACCAGGCTCCGCTGTCCCTGGGATTCTCCAGGCAAGAACACTGGAGTGGGTTGCCATCTCCTTCTCCAATGCAGGAACATGAAAAGTGAAAGTGAAGTCACTCAGTCATGTCCGACTCTTAGCGACCCCATGGACTGCAGCGTACCGGGCTCCTCCATCCATGGGATTTTCCAGGCAAGAGTACTGGAGTGGGTTGCCATTGCCTTCTCCCTAGGTCACACTAATGTAAAGCAAAAATTTCTCAGGAGCTTAAAGCAACAATATTTTATTTCTGACTCAGGACACATATCCATCATTCTACCTATTGGTTTTATTTTTTCCATCCTCCTTCTGTTACACAACCTGATAAAATGCCCACTGTGGGAACAGCATCCATCACCATGATGGAGGAAAAGAGAGGAGCACACATGACACAGTTCATATCCCTTCAGCTCACATTCAATGGGCTGCTCAGTCACATGGGATCAGCTTCTGTGTGTCAAGTAAATGCATTTTTCATTTACGCCCAGTGAGGAGAAATGGAATATTTGAAACAGCCTCCAGGACTACCATCTAAAGGAGCTACTTTCAACTACAATACTGTAAAATTTAAGGAAAGAAAAGAAATATAAATATCTGAAATAACTGGCCTGCCAGATCTTAGTTCTCTGACCAGGGACTGAACCTGGGTTCTGACAGTGAAAGTGCCAAGTCCTAAACGCTGGACCGGCAGAGAATTTCCTCTTTCTTATATTAGTTGCTTATGACAAGATTAAGTTGGAGACAGCCTAGTTTGTTATCTATAGAATAATCTATTGCTCCCAGATCAACTCAAAAGTGATGTCAAACATTGTTCTTGTCACTAGGATACATCAGCGAGCAAGAGAAGTAGAGTTTCTTGCATATTTGAGCCTTACATTTTAGTGACAGACAGCAGACAACAAATGGTACGCTATTATCTTATAGTGTGTGTGTTAGTTGCTCAGTTGTGTCCAGCTCTTTTCAACCCCATGGACTGTAGCATGCCAGGCTCCCCTGTTTATGGGATCTCTCAGGCAAGAATAGTGGAGTGGTGGCCAATCCCTTCCCCAGGGGATCTTCCCCACCCAGGGAACACACTTGGGCCTCCTGCATTGCAGGCAGTTTCTTTACCATCTGAGCCACCAGGGAAGCCCATTGTTTTAGAGTAACTAAATTATATTTCACATTATAAATGATATAAAATAAAAGAAAAAGTGAAATAGGACTGAAAACAACAGAGAATGTCAAGAGAGAGTGGTTGATTGTAACTTAAGATATGAGAATTGGACATTATCAGGAAGGTAAAACATGAAAAAAATTATTTTCATTTGTATAGATGGAAAGTATTCTTGATGATACAGATAGACAGTGCCAAAACTGTAAAGTGGAAGAGGAAAAGGAACATTAAGAAAATACCAAAATGAAAGGGAAAATATGTGTGGCTATAGCAGAGTCAGAAAAATTGGAATAAAATAATTATAAAGCCATAGTTGTAATGTAGAGGCAGCTCCTGAAGTTACTTTTAGAATATAAAGAGATGCTGGTGTTTCTTTGGGTAAAGTTTGGAGATAATTCAGGTTTTATCTGAATTATGGGTGGATGATTGGTATGATACAGCCAAAATTTCCAAATTCTCTTTGGTTAATTTCAATATATATGTAACAAAAATAAAAATAACTCTGTTAAAAAAAAAAAGTAATGTTCTCTCTTCCATCCTGTGCAGAGATGTGTGTGCTTGAGAGTAGGACTAGTTTCTCAAAGAGAAATTGTAAGTTTTGTCTCCTGATTCATCAGGGCAGAGGCATAGATGAAATAATGGTGAAATGGTGGTGAAACTGTGGTGAAAACGGAGATGGTGTTCTGTTAAATCGGAGAGAATGCTCACTTCAGGCTCAGGGCTACATGTTTCTTACTATTCTGAGGCAAGATACGCATTTAATGTTTTAAGTCAGAGTTTATGGGGTTCCTGGTGCTGCTGCTGCTAAGTCACTTCAGTCGTGTCCAACTCTGTGCGACCCCATAGATGGCAGCCCATCAGGCTCTCCTGTCCCTGGGATTCTCCAGGCAAGAACACTGGAGTGGGTTGCCATTTCCTTCTCCAATGCGTGAAAGTGAAGTTGCTCAGTCGTATCCGACTCCTAGCAGCCCCATGGATTGCAGCCTCCAAGGCTCCTCTGTCCATGGGATTTTCCAGGCAAGAGTACTGGAGTGGGTTGCCGTTTCCTTCTCCAGATTATGGGGTTCCTGGTAGAGTTAACATTTGGAACTCACGAATAAGCCTAACCATAGTTGAAGGGTCAAGAAATAGTATGCAGTTTCACTTCTGCCACACTTTCACAGCTTGTGAGACATCAATGACATAGCCACTGCTGCAAAGCATGTAAAAACTACTGCTCTGAAGAAATATGTCCAAGTAAGAAAGCCCTTTTCTCTTCAGCAGAGCAGGAAGAAACAGGCAGCCTGGCAAAGAGCCTACCGAGAAACACAGTGCTCTAGAAGTCAATAACAGAGTGTAACAACATATCCACTTAAATGTTGTTAAAGGAAGAGCTATAGTCAATGAGGATAGTTGATGTTTCCAAAAAAGAAACAATGCTGATATATCAGCCTTTCAAAGACATACACAACATAAATGTTTCTTTTTAACTGAAGTCTAGTTAACTTACAAAAGTGTACAGATTTAAAGTGATCAGTTCAAGGAGTTTTGGCAATTGCATACGCCCATGAGGCAATTATTCAAAATAATATATAGACTATTTCCATCGCCATGGAGCGCTCTCTCACCCTTCTTTCCAGTAAACACAGTATTCTCCACCTATCTTCAAGATAGGACGTGCTCTTGCCCTATCTGTTGTCTCTGTCTCTGTCTGTCTGTCTCTCCATTCTTTCTTCCTATCTGTCTATTTTAAATTAGTCAATGACATTTATTTAAGTTACTGAGAGTATCAGTAGTCTGTTTCTTTTACTTCTCAACAGTATTTCATTGTACCATTGTGTCACAGGGTGTTGATCCATTTCATTGTATTGGGCATGTGAGCCATTTTCAGCTTCTGGATAACATGAATTAGTTGAGATGATAATTTTTGTACAAGACTTTTTGTGCATATGTTTGTATTTGTTATGGAAACATGCTTTGGAGTGGTAGAGTGGATCACAGTGTAGATGTGTCTACACTTTGTAACAAACTTTCCCCGTTCTAGAGTTTAACAGTAGGTTCAAAACTCCACTTCAGCTTATGTAATTTATTTTCATAAAGAGTTTTGTTGAGATAAAGAAGAGTAATGAGTATTGAAAAGAAATCTCCTCCAAAGGAGGCCATTCAGTCCCTGTTATAACAAGATAGTATAAAGGATTATTCCATTTAGCCCTCTTCTGAGGACAACAGAGGAGAGTCATCTGGTCTGAAAGAAACGAAGAGAGCTCTGTGAGACAGTGTTTCTTGTGCAGGTTGTGAAGACGGAGAAAGAAGGGTTTCAACCACATGGCTAAAAATATGTGAAGGGAAAAAGACAGCTACAAAACCCAACCAATGCCTATAGACTGTGTTTTGGTCAGTCTAGTAAATTCCTGGCACCACCTAAGATGCTCACAGGATTTTATCTCTTCTCTCTGGTGAAGGGATACACTTTAGTAACCCCAACTTGGCACACTGCTCCCTGGTCGCTTGGCAGGACTTACTATGCTTGTCATCTGTGCTCTGAAATTTTCTGATCCTGATCAAAAGTGAACTATTTAGCTCTTCTGTCCATGTTTTGATTGGGTTGTTTGGTTGTTTTATTTTTTTTAATATATATATATATAATACATATATATATATATATATATATATATATATATATATATGCCACATGTTTGGAGAAATGCAAATTAAAATTACAATGAGATATCACCTCACACCAATCAGAATGCCCATTATCAAAAAATCAACAAAGAATAAATGCTGGAGAGAGTGTGGAGGAAAAGGGAACTGTCTTACACTGTTGGTAAGAATGTAAATTGGTATAACCACTATGAAGAACAGTATGGAGGTTCTTAGCAAAATTAAGATAAAGCTGCCATATGATCCAGCAATTCAACTCCTGGAAACATATCTAGAGAAAACTCTAATTCATGATATATGTACTACACAGTTCATGGCAGCACTATTTACAAGAGTCAAAACACGGAAGCAACTTAAATGTCCACTAACAGATGAATGATATACTAAAGATATAGTACATACGTACAAAGGAATGTTATTCAATCACTAAAAAAATGAGATAATGTCATCTGCAGCAACATGGGTGGACCTGGAGATTTTCATACTAAGTTAAGTAAGTCAGAGAAAAAAGAAAGACAAATATAATACAATATTGCTTATATGTGGAATCTGAAAAGAATTATACAAATGTACTTATTTATAAAACAGAAACAGACTCACAGACGTACAAAAGGAACGTATGGTTTACCAAGGGGAGGGATAGAAGGAGATAGATTGGGAGTTTGGGATTAAGACATACACTGTGCGCGCGCGCGCGCGTGTGTGTGTGTGTGTGTGTGTGTGTTAGTCTCTCAGTCATTCCCGACTTTGCTACCCCATGAACTGTAGCCTGCCAGGTTCCTCTGTTAATGGAATTCTCTGGGCAAGAATACTACAGTGGTAGCCATTTCCTTCTCCAGGGGAGCTTCCTGATGCAGAGATTGAATCCGAATCTCCCACATTGCAGGGAGATTCTTTACCATCTGAGCCACCGGGGAGCCCCAAGATATACACACTACTATATTTAAAATAGATTATCAACAAGGATCCACTGTACAGCACAGGGAACACTGCTCAATACTCTGATAACCTAAATGGGAAAATAATTTAGAGAAGAATAGATATATGTATATGTATAAATGAAAAGAAAAGTGAACTGTAAGGATCTTTCAGTGGCTTAGAGATTCATAATCTTCCTAACCTCTACACAGAAGGGGAGGGAGTGGACTCTGAAAGAAGTAGCGGTGGTTTGAAAGGGGATGTTCACACACCACTGTGATAAAGACTTCACCCTATTTTACAGAGCTCTGGTACCTGGCTGGTATCTCTGGGTCCTATAGGTAAATACATATGCTTTTGAATGAGTTTTATAATGTAGACCTTTAAATACACTGTGATTCTTTTCTCATTTATAGTGCAGAGCTGAATTGTTTGCTCTAGGGAAAACAGCCATTCCTGCTTGCTTACCTTCTGATTGTACAGAAATAGCCAAATTTTGTGATAGCTAGAATGTGAATGTAGTTTATAGCCAATTGAGAAAGTGTTGTTTAAAAAATACAGTTACAGTGAGGTAGATGAACCTAGAGCGTGTTATACAGAGTAAATTAAGTCAGAAAGAGGAAAACAAATATTGTGTATTATATTAACGCATAAATACTGAATCTAGAAAAATGGTACTGATGAATCTATTTGCAGGGCAAAAATAGAGAGGCAGACATAGAGAACAGACTCAACAAAGTGGGGGAAGGAGAGGGTGGTGCGAGTCAAGAGAGTAGCACTGACATTATACACAATCATGTGTAAAATAGCTAGTTAGTGGGAAGCTGCTCTGTAGCACAGGAAGCTCAGCTCAGTGCTCTCTGAGGGCCTAGAGGGGTGGGAGGGGTGGGGGATAGGGGAAGGTTCAGGAAAAAAGGAACATACTTATACTTGTGGCTGATTTATGATGCTGTATAGAAGAAGCCAACACAATACTGCAAAACAATTATCCTGCAATTAAAATAGAATCACAACCCCCAAGAAAAAGAGTGAAAAAAATCTAGTTAACAGCTGTCTTCTCAATTTTACTTTGACAATGGAATCTAGCTAACTTTAAAATTTCGATCAGGAACTGTTCTACTCAACAACTGCTTTTTTTAGAGGAAGGTTCTATTCAAACTGAAAATATTTGGTCCATGTCAGGCAAAGTTCCTGATGTTGTAGAAAATAACTTCAGAGCAAGTTAAGGTAACATCTCTTGTGTATACACTAACAAATTAGGTGCCCTAAAACCACTGCTGGGCTTTTGCCAAAACAATAAAATTCAATGAGGCATCGTTATTCACTTATAAGGAGAGGACATTTAACACCAGAGGGATCATTTAACAAGAGGGCACTTTAGCTCTCCAATCTTGTATGTGCGAATGGAACTGAATGAAAATCAAGAACATTTACTCTGCACAGCAGTCTGCAGTCATGGTTGGTTTTATTTTACAGCCATAAATACTGATCCTGAATCTAAATGGCTCTTATAAACTCATGAATGACTTTTACTTTGACAAATCTAATGGTGATATGTCATCTTATTACCCAGCTTCTCAGTAGCCATATTTGATTTTGTCAACCACTTTTGCAAATCACTCCCCTCCTTGGCCTCTAACTTCCACTCTTGTCCTTTCTCTATGACTATCAAGTTCCAAGTCTCAGCCCAAGACATGGAAAACAGAACAAGGGGCAAAGATTATGTGCTAATGCTGACAAATGTGGGTTATTTTGAAATATCATTTTTAAAATACATGTTTTATTGAAATATAGTTGACTTGCAATGTTTCAGGTGCAGAGAAAGGTGATTCAGTTATACAAAGACACATATATTATTTTTGAAACTATTTTCCGTCATAGATTATTACAAGATACTGACTATAGTTCCCTATATAAACAGTAAACCTTTGTAACTGATTACATATCTATCTTTTAATTAGAAACCTATCATTATATCATACTAAGTCAAACAAGTGGAATCAAAATATCACAATTTTCTTAGTTACACAAAAATTCATGTTTTCTAAAATATAAATACATCACATCATATATATTTTAGAAAACATGAATTTTTGCATAGTTAAAAAACAATTATGACATTTTGATCATAAAAAATTAAAGTATTATAATCATAAAAATCACAGAAAAGATTTTAATGACCTGATATTCATGATAGTGTGATCACTCACATAGAGCCAGACATCCTGGAGTGAGAAACATCACTATGAACAAAGCTAGTGGAGGTGATAGAATTCCAGTGAACTATTTAAACTCCTAAAAGATGATGCTGGAAAAGATCAGTTTTCATTCCAATCCCAAAGAAAATCAGTGCCAAAGAATGTTCAAACTACTGAACAACTGTAGTCATCTCACACACTAGCAAAGTAATGATCAAAGTTCTCCAAGCCAGGCTTCAAGAGTACATGAACCAAGAACTTCCAGACATTCAAGCTGAATTTAGAAAAGGCCAGTTTGAACCAGATATCAAACTGACATCTGTTGGATCATAGAAAAAGTAAGAGAGCTCCAGAAAATCATCTACTTCCACTTCATTGACTATATGGAAGCCTCTGACTATGTAGATTGCAAAAAACTGTTGACAATTCTTTAAGAGATGGCAATACCAGACCACTTTGCTGCCTCCTGTGAAACCTGTTTGCAGGTCAAGAAGCAACAGTTAGAACTGTACATGGAACAAAGGACTGTTTCCGTATTGGGAGAGGAGTATGTCAAGGCTGTATATTGTTGCCCTGTTTATTCAACTTATATGCAGAGAACATCATGCAAAACGGTGGACTGGGGGAAGCACAAGCTGGAAGAAGCACAAGCTGGAATCAAGATTGCTGGAAGAAATATCAATAACCTCAGATATGCAGATGACACCACCCGTATGGCAGAAAGAGAAGAACTAAACTGCCTCTTGATAAAAGTGAAATAGGAGAGTGAAAAAGTTGGCTTAAAACTCAAGATTCAAAAAACTAAGAACATGGCATCCAGTCTCACAACTTGATGGCAAATAGATTGGGAAACAATAGAAACAGTGACAGACTTTATTTTCTTGGGCTCTGAAATGGCTGCAGATGGTGAATGCAGCCATGAAATTAAAAGACTCTTGCTCCTTGGAAGAAAACCTATGACAAACCTAGACAGCATATTAAAAACAGAGAGATTACTTTGCTGACAAAGGTCCATATTATAGTCAAAACTCTGGTTTCTCCAGTAGTCATGTATGGATGTGAGAGTTGTACTATAAAGAAAGCTGAGCACCAAAGAACTGATGCTTTTAAATTGTAGTATTGGAGAAGACTTTTGAGAATCCCCTGGACTTCAAGATGTTCAAACCAGTCAATCCTTAAGGAAATCCATCCTGGATATTCGTGGGAAGGACTGATGCTAATTCTGAAACTCTAATACTTTAGCCACCTACTGCATAGAACTGACTCATTGGAAAAGACCCTGATTCTGGGAAAGATTGAAGGCAGGAGGGGAAGGGGATGTCAGAGGCTGAAATGGTTGGATGGCATCACCAACTGAAGGTCATGAGTTTGAGCAAGCTCCAGGAGCTGGTGATAGACAGGGAAGCCTGGCATGCTGTATGTAGTCCATGGGGTTGGGTTATAGTAGTGTTAATGGTGAACTCCAAGAGTCTTTATCACAAGGGGTAACTTCTGGTGCCATTGTCGCTGTGGTGAGCCCATGATGACCTACACATCCATATGAGGCCCTTCAACACTAGGAGGTAGTTTTGGTTCAGTCTTCTGTGGGATCACTGCTCTTCTCCTCTGGGTCTTCATGAGTGCAAAATTTCGTTTGTGCCCTCCAAGTCTGGAATCCCTGTTCTCCTCAGTCCTCTGGAAGGCCTATAAACAAATCCCACTGGACTTCAAGGCCAGATTTCCTAGGGATTCCCAACCCCTTTATAGGATTCCCAGGTTGGGAAGCCTGACATGTGGATCAGAACCTCCATAATAGTATGAGAAATTCTTTGGCATTTTTTTTCTCCAGTCTATGGGTCACTCACCCAGGGGATATGGGATTTGATTTTATCTTGGTTGCACACCTTCCATCACTCTGGCTTCTTCTTTGTCTTTGGACGTGGGGTATCTCTTTTTGGCGGGTTCCAGCCTTTACCCCTCAATGGTTGTTTAACAGGTAGTTTCAATTTTGGTGCTCTCACAGGAGGAGATGAGGATACATCCTTTTACTCCCCCATCTTAAACCAGAACAGGCTCCTCAAATATCTTTTGACATTGATTTTTTTTTTGAATTTTTTTTTAATTAATTAATTTATTTTAATTGGAGGATAATTACTTTACAATATTGTGGTGGTTTTTGCCATACACTGAAATGAATCAGTCATGAGTGCACATGTGTCCGCCATCCTGAACACCCCTCCCATCTGCCTCCCCACCCCATCCCTCTGGTTTGTCCCAGAGAACCAGCTTTGAGTGCCCTGCTTCATGCATCGAACTTGGTACTGGTCATTTATTTCACATATGGTAATATATATGTTAGTTTGGCCACCTCAGGCGAAGAGTTGACTCACTGGAAAAGACTCTGATGTTGGGAGGGTTTGGGGGCAGGAGGAGAAGAGGACAACATTAATGAGATGGCTGGATGGCATCCCCGACTCGATGGACGTGAGTTTGAGTGAACTCTGGGAGTTGGTGATGGACAGGGAGGCCTGGCGTGCTGTGATTCATGGGGTCGCAAAGAGTCAGACACGACTGAGTGACTGAACTGAACTGAATATACATGTTTCAAAGCAATTGTGTCATATCACCCCACCCTTGCCTTCTCCCTCATGGTCCCCAAGTCTGTTCTTTACATCTGTGTCTCTTTTGCTGCCTTGCATATAAGGTCGTCATCGCTGCTGCTGCTGCTAAGTCACTTCAGTCGTGTCTGACTCTGTGCGACCCCATGGACGGCAGCCCACCAGGCTCTCCTGTCCCTGGGATTCTCCAGGCAAGAACACTGGAGTGGGTTGCCATTTCATCCTCCAATAAGGTCGTCATTGCCATTTTCTAAATTCCATATATATTCATTAATATACTGGATTGGTATTTCTCTTTCATACTTACTTCACTCTGTATAATAGGCTTGAGTTTCATCCACCCCATTAAAACTGACTCAAATGTGATCTTATTTTATAGCTGAGTAATATTCCATTGTGTATATGTACCACAGTTTTTTTATCCATTTGTATGCTGATGGATGTCTAGGTTGCTTTTCCTCTATGTCTATGCCCAGTAGTGGGATTGCTGGGTCATATAAGTTCTATTTCCAGTTTTTAAAGAACTTTCTACACTGTTCTCCCTAGTGGTTGCACCAGTTTGCATTCCAACCAACAATGTAAGAGGGTTCCCTTTTCTCCACACCCTCTCCAGCATTTATTGTTTGTAGACTTTTTGATGGAGGCCATTCTGACCAGCAAGAGATGATACCACATTGTGGTTTTCATGTGCATTTCTCTAATAATGAGCATGTTTTCATGGGTTTATTAGCCCTCTGCAAGTCTTCTTGGTAGGAAAGTTATGACCAACCTTGATAGTATATTAAAAAGCAGAGACATTACTTTGCCAACAAAGGTCTGTCTATTAAGGCTATGGTTTTTCCCGTGGTCATGTATGGATGTGAGAGTTGGACTGTGAAGAAAGCTGATCACTGAAGAATTGATGGTTTTGAACTGTGGTGCTGGAGAAGACTCTTGAGAGTCCCTTGGACTGCAAGGAGATCCAACCAGTCCATTCTAAAGGAGATCAATCCTGGGTGTTCATTGGAAGGACTGATGCTGAAGCTGAAACTCCAATACTTTGGCCATCTCATGCGATGAGTTGACTCACTGGAAAAGACTTTGATGCTGGGAAAGGTTGTGGGAGGGAGGAGATGGGGACGACAGAGAATGAGATGGCTGGATGGCATCACCGACTCTGTGGACATGAGTTTGAGTGAACTCTGGGAGTTGGTGATGGGCAAGGAGGCCTGGCGTGCTGTGATTTATGGGGTCACGGAGAGTTGAACACGACTGAGAGACTGAACTGAACTGAACTGAAGTCTTCTTTGGAGAAACTTCTGTTTAGTTCTTTGGCTTTTTTGATTGGGCTTTTCATTTTTCTAGTATTGAGCTTCATGAACTGTTTGTGTATTTTGGAGATTAATTCTTCATCATTTACTTCATTTGCTATTATTTTCTCCCATTCTGAAGGCTGCCTTTTCATCTTGCTTATAGTTTCCATCATTGTGCAAAAACTTTTAGATTTAATTCAGCCCCATATGTTTATTTTTGTTTTTATTTCCATTACTCTGGGAGGTGGGTCATAGAGGATCTTGCTGTGATACATATCAAATAATGTTATGCCTATGTTTTCCTGTAAGAGTTTTATAGTTTCTAGTCTTAAATGTAGATCTTTAATGCATTTTGAATTTATTTTTGTGTATGTTGTTAGAAGTGTTTTAGCTTCATTTTTACATGTGGTTGATCAGTTTTCCCAGCACCACTTATTAAAGAGTTTATTTTTTCTTTATTGTGTATTTTTTCCTCCTTTATCAAAGATAAGATTTCCATAGGTGTCTGGATTTATCTCTGGGCTCTCTATTTTGTTCCATTGATCTATATTTCTGTCTTTCAGCAGTGCCATACTGTCTTGATAACTGTAACTTAGTAATATAGTCTGAAGGCAGGAAGGTTGATTCCTTTGAATTCCATTCTTCTTTCTCAAAGATTGCTTTGGCTATTGAAGTTTTTTGTCTTTCCATACAAACTGTGAAATTATTTGTTCTATTTCTGTGAAAAATACCATTGGTAGCTTGATAGGGATTGCATTAAATATATAGAGTTCGTTGGGTAGTATACTCATTTTCTCTGTATTGATTCTTCCAATCTAGGAACATGGCATATTTCTTCATCTATTTGTGTCATCTTTGATTTCTTTCTTCAGTGTTTTATAGTTTTATATATATATATATATATATATATATATAGTTTTATATATATATATATCTTTTTTTTCTTTAGGTATTTATTCCTAAATTTTTTATTCTTTTCATTGCAAGAGTAAATGGGATTTTTTCCTTAATTTCTCTTTCTGTTTTTTCATTGTTAGTGTATAAGATGCAAGGGATTTCTGTGTATTAATTATATATCCTGCAACTTTACTATATTAGTTTATTAGCTCCAGCAATTTTCTGGTGGCATTTTCAGGGCTTTCTATATAGAGGATCATGTCATCAACAAACAGTGAGAGATTTACTTCTTTTCCTATCTGAAATCCTTTTCATTTGTTTTTCTTCTCTGATTGTGGCTAGGACTTCCAAAACCATGTTGAATAGCCATGGTGAGAGTGGGCACCCTTGCCTTGCTCCTGATTTTAGAGGAAATGCTTTCAATTTTTCACCATTGGGGATAGTGTTTGCTTTGGGTTTGTCATATATGCCTTTTATTATGCTGAGTTATGTTACTTCTATGCCTGTTTTCTAGAGAGTTTTTATTATAAATGGGTGTTGAATTTTGTCAAAGGCTTTTTCTGCATTTATTGAGTTAATCATATGTTTTTGTCTTTCAATTTGTTAATATGGTGTATTACATTGGTCAATTTGCAAATATTGAAAAATATTTGCATCCCTGGAATAAAACACACTTGGTCATGATGTTTGATCTTTTTAATATATTGTTTGATTGTTTGCTGGAATTTTGTTGAAGGTTATTGCATCTATGTTCATCAGTGATATCGGCCTATAGTTTTATTTTTCTGTGGCATCTTTGTTTGGTTTAGGTATTAGGGTGATGGTGGCCTCATAGAATGAGTTTGAGAGTTTACCTTCCACTGCCATTTTGGATCGTCTTTACTATCATCATTCTGAAATATTTTTCAGGTAGACTCCCTTCTCCTCCTTTTTTGTTTGGTTTGGTGGGTTTTTATCACGTTCCTTCAGTTTCTGAATATTTCTCTGCCTTTTCATTTTGTTTAGATTTTTGTATTTGGGGTACCCTCTCTGCAGTTTGGAAGTTCGTGGTCCCTCTTAATTGTGGAGTCTGCTCCCTATGGGTTGAGTTGGACAAGTGGCTGGTCAAGGTTTCCTGGTTGGGGGAACTTGTGTCTGTGTTCTGGTGAGTGGAGCTGGATCTCCTTTCTCTGGAGTGCATTGAAGTGTCCAGTCATGAGTTTTGGGGTTTCTAGGGGTTTGGCATGACTTTGGCAGCCCATTTTTTTAATGTTCAGGTTTTTGTTCCCGGTTGCTGGAGAATTAGCATGGTGTGTCTTTCTCTGGAACTTGTTGGCTCTTTGGTGAAGCTGGGTTTCAGTGTAGGTGTGGAGACTTTTGGGTGAGCTCTTCTCTATTACTGTTCCCTTGAGTCACGAGTTCTCTGATGTTCTAAAGTTCTGAAGTTAAACCTCAGGCCTCTGGGTTTTGGTCCTTCTCTTACAGTAGCCTTAAGACTTCTTCATCCATACAACACAGAAGATAAAACCCCTAGGTAAATTTTGAAACAATTGTCCAAATCCAGGAACACCCAGAGAGATTCAGAGTTATATAGAGAAGAGAAAAGGGAGGTGGAGGATAGAGGTGACCAGGAGGAGAAAAGGGAGAGTCAAAAGGTGAGAGCATCAAGCCAGTAGTTAAATCCTTAAGTGAAAATGGATACTGAAGAAGATTAGATTCCTAAAGGTAAAACAATGATAGCAAATATAAAAAAAGCAAAGATTAACAACGTAAAATAGAGGTTATACTCTCAAAAATACAATATAAAAAATACAAAACAAAATTGATAACAAAAATTAAAAGATATATGTTCAATTTGTTTCTCAAAAATAGTTTCTTTAAAGGTAATAGACTATAACAATGAAAGTTAAAGGAGTTAAAAAGCACTGATCTTTTTAATTAAACATTGATAATAGTAAAAATACATCTAGGAATTTCTCTCAGGCTGTTGTGGGCAGTGTGGGGTCAGTTCAGTGTCAAATGGTCCCTTGTTCCATCTTGTACTTGTTCTCAAGGTCTATAGTTGCTTCTCAATTGCACAATCTCATCATTAACTGCAGGGTTTTAATCTGTTGCACCTGTCACTCCCAGAGCCATTCCCTTTCTTTGTTTATTTTGGCTTCCTGTTTGCAAGTCTCGTCAGTGTCTAATTTCCACCCTGACACAAGGGGGTGAAGTGGCCACTTATTTAGGCTCACTTGTTCAGTTGTGCTGTGGACAGGGAGGAACACTGCAAACAAATACTGTCGGCATATGTGGAGAGTGCTTGCAGTGGATGGACCACACTGGGTTTGCCACTACCCAAGGCTGTATCCTTCCTGGGCCCACACTGCTCAGGCTTCAGGACATCCCTCAAGGGCACTGTCCCGAGTGGTCCCTGCATTTTGTGCACTTCTCAGGTCTGAGTCACTCAGGTTCTCTACTGCTCCACAAGGGCACAGACCCAGATGGGCTGTGCGTTTTGTGCCCTCCCCAGGTCCAAGCCTTCAGATGACTAGGTGCTTGGGGAACACACTCTCTCAGGTGGGTCGTGCATCTTACGCACCTCCCCAGTCCCAGCCTCTAGGTTTTCTGGGTGTGCCACAAGGATACAGTCCCAGGTGTGCCATGTGTCTCCTCTGGGAGCTGTTCTCAGGCTGTGACACTCCTGGAAGATGTGAACCATCCAGGATTGCAGGAAGACACAGTTAGCAATTGAGAGCCTGCTCAAGCTTGGTGGAAGATGTGGTCTCTGGGGCAAGAATGCACCAGCCCATTGCCTTCTGGCTCTTGCTGCCACACCTGCCTCTCTGCCTCTGGGGAGGAAGGACCCTAACTGGCAGCCGGCTTACTCTCCTTTGGTATTCGCTAGGGCGCGGTCCTTTGTTCTGTGAGCACACTGGGGTCACTCTGTAGAGCCTTTCAGAGGAAAAGTCTTTTTTGGGGGTCTCTCTGACAATCCCACATGGGAGGAGGAAATGGCAACCCACTCCAGTGTTCTTGCCTGGAGAATCCCAGGGATGGGGGAGCCGGGTGGGCTTCTGTCTATGGGGTCACACAGAGTCGGACACGACTGAAGTGACTTAGCAGCAGCAGCAGCAGCTGACAATCCCATGGTTTAGGTTGTTATGTCACATTAGCTTCCTCAGATTGTCCTCAGGACATTCAAGCCCAATCCATACCCTAAGGACCAATGATGCCACCTGGGGCTCTCTGCCCAGCCCCCACTCACTGGTGGCAGATGCGAAAGTCTGGGCTACTTCCCTGCTGGTAGTTGCAGTTAGGTGCATATTCTGTGTGTTTGTGTGTTTTTTACCCCCTAGTTATGTTGCCATCTGAGATTCCATAACTCCCTGCAGATAGGCCTGTCAGAGGGTTTCCTATTGTGTGGAAACTTCTTCTTCACAACTCCCTCCCCAGGATGAATCTCCATCTCTAAGTCTTTTGGCTCTGCTTTCATCTTTTATATTTTGTCCTACTTCCTTTCAAAGAGATTGGGCTGCCTTTCTGGGTGCCTAATGTCCTCTGCCAGCATTCAGAAGTTGTTTTGTGGAAGTTGCTCAACATTCAAATGATCTTTTGATGAATTTGTGGGAGAGAAAGAGGTCTCCCATCCTATTCCTCCACCATCTTGGGACCACCCCAATACTGGTTTTAAATATAATTCCACAGTGATAAGAGAACAGACTCTGTATGATTTCAATAACTTTAAACCACAAAATTTGCACCCACACCTTCTTTTATCCCTGGATATGTTCCCTTGTGTTTATAGTCTATGTAAACTTGAATATAATTTGTACCCTGCTGTTGCATAAAACGGAGAAGGCAATGGCAAGCCACTCCAGTACTATTGCCTAGAAAATCCCATGGATGGAGGAGCCTGGTGGGCTTCCGTCTATGGGGTCACACAGAGTCGCTAAGGGTCGGACACGACTGAGCGACTTCACTTTCACTTTCACACATTAGAGAAGGAAATGGCAACCCACTCCAGTGTTCTTGCCTGGAGAATCCCAGGGAAGGGGGAGCCTGGTGGGCTTCCGTCTATGGGGTCACACAGAGTCGGACACGACTGAAGTGACTTAGCAGCAGCAGAAGCAGCAGTTGCATGAAAATCGTATAAATCTTAACTATGTTGAATTGGTTTATAGTCTATGTAAACTTGAATGTAATTTGTATCCTGCTGTTGCATGAAAATTGTATAAATCTTAACTATGTTGAATTGGTTCATAGTGCTTTTTAGGTCTACTACATCCTTCTACTTTTCTGTCTATTCATTCTAGATTTTGATATGGACACTCCAACTATAAATCTTCATTTATCTACTTAAAAATAATTGTAATATATCGTGGAACTATGTGTAACTTTTTTCAGTATTTTCCATGTTTCCTATAAACGTGTTGTCATACTTACATAATTTAAAAAGTAAAAATATTTTTAAAAAAGATTACATGCTAATGTTTTAGCAGATGTATTTTGAGAAAGCAAGACTGAAGGGAATTAAAGGTGAAATTGTGAGAAAGAAAGCAAACAAAAGGAGTTGAATTACTAAGCTGGATGCAGTTTGTCAAAAAACAAAGACCGTTTACTATTTGCTCATGTTCCCCTCTGTAAGGACATCACAGAAGAAGCATTTTATCTGATTTAAGTACATGAAGGAGAAAGAGACAGTAATTTATCTAGAAACATATCAGGTATCCTCTCTCTCACTGTGCAAAGTCTGCCCTAAGTACCATTGCCTTTTCTTCCAGCTGCACCTACAGAGGGTGTCACAGAGCCTCCTCTGGGCAGAGCTCGAGAAGACAGAGCTTCCATGAGCCTGGATGCATTTCACATGTACACTGGGATCGCACAAGTTCCAAGCTTACCCAGTATGAGGGGGCCACGCAGAAGCCAGTACTGACCTCTGAGGATGGACGGAGGCATGTGCGGCTTGTTGTGATGGCCGTGGTCAGGGTTTCTGTTCTTAGCACACAGGCCCAGAGAGCAGCCAAGGCCAGGGGCACAGACTGGAGCAGGAAAGACTAAGCAAGCAAGCAAACACCGTACACACACATATGCACTTGTGAGCGTATACTGTAAATATACATGCATGTAATTATGTAAGTATATAATGTGAACAGTAAATATGCATGCACTGTATTGTATGGCACTCCATCCTATCCCATCCTCATTCCTCCAGTGTGTTTCTAACTATCACTCTTACTTTTTTTTCACTAGTAGTATTTGATCTGAGAAACCTTTATAAACAGCTGAGGAAAGAAGAAAAGTGAAAGGCAAGGGAGAAAGGAAAAGATATACCCTACTGAATGCAGAGTTATAGAGAACAGCAAGGAGAGATAAGAAGTTCTTAAATGAACAATGCAAAGAAATAGAAGAAAATAATAGAATGGGAAAGACTAAAGATTTCTTCAAGAAAATTGGAGATACCAAGGGAACATTTCATCCAAAAATTGACAAGAAAAAGTACAGAAATACAGAACCAGTAAAGACTTAACAGAAGCAAAAAAAAAAAAAAAAATTAAAAAGAGGTGGCAAGAATGTAAAGACCTGGATATTTATCATGGTGTGGTCATTCACCTAGAGCCCAACATCCTGGAGTATGAATTCTAGTGGGCCTTAGGAAGCATTACTAACAACAAAGACAGTGGAGGTGATGAAACTCCATCTGAGCTACATAAAATCCTAAAAGATGATGCTGTTAAAGTGCTGCATTCAATATGTCAGCAAATTTGGAAAACTCAGCGGTGACCACAGGACTAGAAAATATAAGTTTTCATTCTTATCTCAAAGAAGGGCAATGCCAAAGAATGTTCAAACTAGTGTACAATTGTGCTCATTTCATATATTAGCAAGGTAATGCTCAAATCTGTCAAATTAAGCTTTAGCAGTACATGAACTGATTACTTCCAGAAGTGAAAGCTGGGTTTAAAAAAGTCAGGGGAACCAGAGATCAAATTGCCAAAATTCACTGAATTGTGCAGATAGCAAGGGAGTTCCAGAAAAACACCTACTTCAGCTTCATTGGCTATGCTAAAGCCTTAGACTCTGTATCACAACAAACTGTGAAAAACTCTTAAAGAGATGAGAATACCAGATCACCTTACCTGTATTCTGAGAAACCTGTATGTGGGTCAAGAACGAACAGTTAGAATTGGACATGGAACAAGTGACAAGTTCAAAATTGAGAAAGGAGAATGACAAGACTGTATGTTGTCACCCAGCTTATTTATTAATAACTTATATACAGAGTAGTCATGAGAAATGCCGGGTTGGATGAATCACAAGCTGGAATTAAGTTGCTGGGAAAAATATAAACAACCTCAGATATGTAGATGATACCACTCTAAGGACAGACACTAAAGAGGAACTAGAAAGCTTCTTGATGAAGGTGAAAGAGGAGAGTGAAAAAGCTGGCTTGAAACTCGACATTCAGAAAAGTAAGTTCATGGCATCTAGCTCCATCACTTCATGGCAAATAGAAGGGGAAATAGTGAAAGCAGAGACAGATTTTCTTTTCTTGGGCTCCAAAATGGATGGAATATGCAGCCATAAAACTAAAAGACACTTGCTCCTTGGAAGGATGTTGGTGGTGGTTTAGTTGCTAAGTTGTGTATGACTCTTGCGACCTCATGGACTGTAGCCCACCAGGCTCCCCTGTCCATGGAATTTTCCAGGCAAGAATACTGGAGTGGGTTGCTATTTTTTTCTCCAGGGGATCTTCCTGACCCAAGGATCAAACCCAGTCTCCTACATTGCAAACAGACTCTTTACCAACTGATCTACATAGCTATACCAAATCTAGATAGAATATTAAAAAACAGAGACATCACTTTGCCAACAAAGGTCTGCATAGTTAAAGATACAGTTTTTCCAGTAATCATGTATGGATGTGAGAGCTGGACCATAAAGTAGACTGAACACTGAAGAGTTGATGCTTTCAAATTGTAGTGCTGGAGAAGACTCTTGGGAGTCTCTTGGATAATAATGAGATCAAACCAGTCAATTCTAAACGAAATAAACTCTGAATATTCTTTGGAAGAACTGTTGCTCAAGCTGAAGCTCCAATACTTTGGCCACCTGATGTGAAGTATTGACTCACTGGAAAAGACCCTTATGCTGAGAAAGACTGAAAGCAAAAAAAGATGATGGCAGCAGAGGATGAGATACTTACACAGCATCACCAAATCTGTGGGCATGCATTTGAACAAACTCTGGGAAACAGTGAAGGCCAAGGAAGGCTAACAGTCCATGGGGTTGCAAAGAGTCTGACTCAACTGAATGACTGAATAACAACAAAAATATTTTGCTGCTGTTATCTGAACTCACATCAAAGTGGCTTTGATTCAGTATATTTTTATTCTCACCACTTCAAGTTGAATATCAAGACATGAATATAGAGTAACATAATTGGCAAATTTTAAATTACACTAATGACAAGATTTTCTCCATAATGACTGGGAATTAACTTCATGAGTCTACAATGTTAAATCAAATTAATTTCCGTTAATAAAGTAGGTTTTTCAATTTAGGCAACTCTTCTTATTTAAGCGGAAGCAGACATAATTACTGCCTCATAATTAGGACTCAGTTTATTACCAAAACTTAAATACCTGTTTAAACATGTTCTTATTTATGTATGTTAAATAATTAATGGAACTAGCTGGCTCATAAAAAATACTAAATATTTTAAATAAATCCACAAGCATCCCAGTCAACAAAAATATTTTTTTGGCTATAGATTTAGCATTGAAATGAGTCATGAACATTTTAAAGGAAGCAGGAGAAACTTCATTTTTTATAACAATGTTTCAGCTTTCAAAAAGTAAAATAAGGATTGACCCTAAAAAGTAGGAAACATCTTTTTGATCTCTTGTATCCCCAGAAGACACATCTTAGAGCCTTGCATTTTGTCAATGTTTAAATGTCACAAATATTGTTACAGTATCTCATATAATTTTCTTTTGTCCTAGGAGTCATTTACAATCTTGGAATATATTTACATACATTTAAATATACTCAATCTAACTTATTTATATCACCAAGAGACAAGAACAACTATATAAACAATTTTAGTTCAGAATTCATTAAGCATATAATTGTAGGTTTGGAACAATCAACTGTAAAACATTGTAATTTATTGCTAAAAAAAAAAAAATCACAGTGAAAATCATCTGGGCTTTCCTGTACTCTGTGTATCGCTGTCACCTTGTTTACACTGCCTGCTAGGACTACAGACAGCAAACCAAGGCAAGAAAGCAAGAGAAACTTATAACCTGAAATGAGAATTGTAACAGTCTTGTGAGGGAAGGCTTTCAGTTTTCCCATTAAATCTTGGTTGTTTTCCATTCTGTATACCCTTTTAACATTCTTCATGATGAAGCTTAATTTGTTGTTAACCTGTTTAATGACAAGACTGTGGTAAGCCAAGAAATCATGGCCATTTGTAGTCTTTATTCTGTTCAAGAAATAGAAAGCAATTTTCATATTATGAGCAGTTTATATTATTCCAGAAAAGGGAAACTTGTTGAAGAATGCATTTACAGAGCAAATATAAATGTTATTGATATCCACATTTTTAGTCAACTGTCCTCAAGAGTCTTTAGAGCTTTAGAGAAATAAAAACATTAGATATGCTTTTCATATATTCTATGTTTTCCCTCAACATTCTGTAAATATTTAAATCAAGAAGTAATTGAAATTGGTGAAAAAGTGGAAAAAAATAAAGAAATATCTCCATAGAAGTATTATGATAAATACAAAACACGAATGCTTTGCTACCAATTTTTCTGGTTTGGAACGTACAGGAAAGGTGCTAAATGTAGTAACTTTAAGTTCATTGGAAGGACTGATGCTAAAGCTGAAACGCCAATAATTTGGCCACCTCATGCGATGAGTTGACTCACTGGAAAAGAGTCTGATGCTAAGAAGGATTGGGGGTGGGAGGAGACGGGGACGACAGAGAATAAGATGTCTGGATGGCATCACCGACTGGATGGACATGAGTTTGAGTGAACTCCGGGAGTTGGTAATGGACAGGGAGGCCTGGCGTGCTGTGATTCATGGGGTCGCAAAGATTCGGACACGACTGAGCGACTGAACTGACTAATAGTAAATTATGGAACCTTGGACCCTAAAAGTTTCCTTGGCTATATCTGTAAATCTCCCCCCAAACCAGTACCATACTATCTGCCACTTCAACAAACCCTGAGTGTTTTCTCTGTTTTATTATGTGAGAAATTACTAAGAAATGATCACAGGCAAAGCTTTTCTCTCTTCATACAGAAACACAGTTCTTTAGTAATAGATGCAAATGAATGTGCTTCTTTATTTTAGCAGGATATCCAAATGAAGAAAACGTCATACTGTAAATTATTTTCATGTGTTTTAATGGCAAAATTTGGAAGATATATTAAACAAGAAGCTGGGAAGATTAGGGAAGAGAAATAAGGTGGAAAAGAGTTGAATTTATTTTCCACTTTAGGTTTAAGGGTCTTTCAAGTACAGGTTTAAATTATTATACCAATATAATTTTTGATAAAATACTATAAACGTTAACTATAGTAGAATGTTTAAAATGCATTATACTGACAGTTTCAATAGTTATTTCCAAAGTGTTTTTTTGTTGTTGTTGTTGTTGGTGTTTTACTAAGTAAACTCTATGGTTAGTTGCAAGGATTTTATGTTTTTGATGAATTGGTTCTGTTTAAAGGCCCAGCAAGAGTTTGTCATACAGACTGAAGTTAAGTCAGAAAGAGAAAAGCAAATGTCCTATATTAACACATGCATGTGGAATCTAGAAAAAAAAAATGGTACAGATGAATCTATTTACAGGGCAGGAGTATAGATGCAGATGTAGAGAATAGACATGTGGCCATGGTTCGGGAGGAAGGGGAGATGGGTTGAACTGGGAGAGTACCATTGATGTATATAGACTACCATGTGTAAAACAGATAGCTAGTGGGAATCTGCTGTATATAGCACAGGGAGCTCAGCTCAGTGCTCTGTGATGACATAGATGAGTGGGATGGTGTGGGGCGGGAAGGAAGTCTACAAGGGAGGGAATATGTGGGTACACATAGCTGATTTATTTTGTTGTAGGGCAGAAACTAACACAACATTGTAAGGTAATTATACCCCAATTAAAAAAATAAAAAGCCCAGCAAGATTACAGTGACATGGTGGCTCAGATGGTAAACAGTCTACCTGCAATGTGAGAGACCCGGGTTCAATCCCTGGGTCAGAAAGATTCCTCCGGAGAAGGAAATGGCAACCCACTCCAGTATTCTTGCCTGGAAAATCCCATGGACAGAGGAGCCTGGCAGGCTACAGTCCATGGGGTCCCAAAGAGTCCTACACAACTGAGTGAATAACACTTTCATTTTCAGCATACCACAACTAGTGGAGTGGTCTGAGTTCATTGAACATGAATTAAACTGTCAAGTAAATTATAAACCCAAGATAGAAAACTAGTGCATACACAAAGATTTCAGTGCAATGTACGGGCAGAACCTCTGAACCTTCTCCATCTGCAGAACTGAAGAATGTTGACCATGGAAACATTCTCTATCATTCTGACACAGTATTGTTTCTATGAATCCCACTGGTTCCTTATGTTCAGTTCTTCATACATACTTTTAGAATAACATACATGCTTCTTTTTCTTAACATGCATGCACCACAGGGTTCCAAGTGTTCTTTGGAATAAAATGAGTACAACTTTTCAAAGGATCTGCCTGCAATTCAGGAGACCCCAGTTTGATTCATGGGTTGGAAAGATTCCCTGGAGGAGGGCATAGCAACCCACTCCAGCATTCTTTCCTGGAGAATCCCCACATACAGAAGAGAAGCCTAGAGGGCCACAGTCCATGGGATCATAAAGAGTTGGACATGACTGAAGGACTAAGCACAAACTTGGCTATGTGTACTCAGTTTTATTTTGTTTTGTTTTTCAAACCCACTAGTCCCTTTTTCCAGGCAAATTTATTCTTTACACTATTATTCTGTCCCTATACACCTGCTACCCAGGTGGCACAGTTCAGTTCAGTTCAGTCGTTCAGCCATGTCCAACTCTTTGTAATGCCATGGACTGCAGCACACCAGGTTTCCCTGTCCATCACCAACACCTGGAGCTTGCTCAAACTCATGACCATTGAGTCAGTGATGTCATCCAACCATCTCATCCTCTGTCATTCCCTTCTCCTTTTGCCTTCAATCTTTCCCAGCATCAGGGTCTTTTCCAGTGAGTTAATTCTTCGCATCAGGTGGCCTAAGTATTGGAGCTTCAGCCTTTGCATCGGTCCTTACAATGAATATTCAAGACTGATTTCCTTTAGGATGGACTGATTGGAATCTCCTTGCAGTCCAGGGGACTCTCAAGATTCTTCTCTAACACCACAGTTCAAATGCATCAATTCTTCAGTGCTTAGCTTTCTTTATAGTCCAACTCTCACATCCATACATGACTACTGGAAAAACCATAGCTTTGACTAGACAGACTTTGGTGGCGAGGTGATGTCTCTGCTTTTCAAAATGCTGTCTAGGTTGGTCATAGCTTTTCTTCTAAGGAGCAAGCTTCTATTAAATTCATGGCTGCAGTCACCATCTGCAGTGATTTTGAAGATCAAGAAAATAAAGACTATCACTGTTTCCATTGTTTCCCCATCTATTTGCCATGAAATGATGGGACTGGATACCATGATCTTAGTTCTTTGAATGTTGAGTTTTAAGCCAACTTTTTCACTCTCCTCTTTCACTTTCATCAAGAGGCACTTTAGTTCATCTTTGCTTTCTGCCATAAGGCGGTGTCATCTGTGTATCTGAGGTTACTGATATTTCTTCAGGCAATCTTGATTCCAGCTTATGCTTCATCCAGCCTGGCATTTTGCATGATGTACTCTGCACCAGGTAGCACAATGGTGAAGAATTCCCCTGCCAATTAAGGAGACGCAAGAGATGCAGGTTTGATCCCTGGGTTGGGAAGACCTTCGGTAGAGAAAATGTCAAACCACTCCAGTATTTGCATGGGAAATCTCATGGACAGAGGAGCCAGATAGGCTACAGTCCATGGGGCCACAGAGTCTGAAAAAACTGAGCACATGCACACACGCCCACCTTGATGCCAAAGTGTTCTCACGAATGTCATGATATGCTTATCATCCATCTATCTTTTGAGATTTAGCTCACAAATTTTTTCCCCCCACTGAGCAACAGTGGGGCTTCCCTGATAACTCAGTTGATAAAGAATCTGCCTGCAATGCAGGAGACCCCAGTTCTATTCCTGAGTCAGGAAGATCTGCTGGAGAAGGGATTGGCTACCCACTCCCATGTTCTTGGGCTTCCCTTGTTGGACTTCCCAGTTGGTAAAGAATCTGCCCACAATGTGCAAGACCTGGGTTAAATTCCTGGGGTGGGAAGATTCCCTGGAGAAAGGAAAGGCTACCCACTCCAGTATTCTGGCCTAGAGAATTCTTTACATTCCATGGGGTTGCAGACAGTTGGACACAACTGAGAGACTTTCACTCATTCACTCAAGCAATGGTGATTAGACTATTTTATCTGGTAAAAAAGAAATGAAGCTATTATTCATCTAGTAATCATATGAATTTATACAAAGTTTAATTTTTTGCTAATTTAATATATGCTTGTCATTTTATTTCTATATACAAATATACATTTGTTTATGTTTCACAGTATTGTAGTTTAAATGTACAAATAGGTATATATTACAAATAAGATATATAAATGAAAACAGTGTATACAATGGGATTTGTAAAATGATGGAGAAGGGAGGACATTGGTATCTATGAGAATATTCTATTGAATTATCTGTAAATATTTTAAATGAAAGTTTCCTGTAAAATTGTCATGCATCTGTTTCCTCTAAAAGTCAAAAGCCATGACCATATTTTCATGTATGTACATATATATGTGTGGTGTTGTCTCTAATATCCAGAGACCAATTTAGATATATTACATACATGTTAGTCCTATTTTTGCTGATCATTTAACTTTGTGATCCATAATCTAACCCACGGTGGAAATATTTTTACAAGCAGTAGTCAGGAAAAGTATTCTATAGAATGTGCATACTCAGTGACACAATCATGTCCAACTCTTTGTGACCCCATGGACCGTAGTCCACCAGGTTCCTTTATCCATAGGATTTCCCAGGCAAGAATACTGGAGTGGGTTGCCATTTCCTCCTTCAGAGGATCTTCCCTACCCAGGGAAGGGACTTACATAACTCAATGAAGCGACAAGCCATGCAATGTAGGGCCACCCAAGACTGACAGGTCATAGCAGAGAGTTTTGACAAAACGTGATCCACTGGAAAAGGGAATGTCAAACCACTCCAGTATCCTTGCCCTGAGAACCTCATGAACTGTATAAAAAAGACAAAAAGATATGACACTGAAAGATGAGTCCCCCTGGTCTGAAGTTGTCCAATATGCTCCTTGGGAAGAGCAGAGGGGAACTACTAATAGCCCCAGAAAGAATGAAGAGGCTGGACCAAAGCAGAAACAATGCTCCATTGTGGATGTGTCTGGTGATGATGAAAGTAAAATCTGATGCTGCAAAGAACAGTACTGTATAAGAACCTGGAATGTTAGGTCCATAAATCAAAGTAAACTGGAGGTGGTCAAGCAGGAGATGGTAAGAATAAACATCAACATTTTAGGAATCAGTGAAATAAAATGGACAGGAATGGGAGAATTTGATTCAGATGACTATTATATCTACTACTGTGGAAAATAATCCTATAGAAGAAATGAAGTAGTCCTCGTGATCAACAAATAGTCCAAAATGCAATCTCAAAAATGGCAGAATGATCTCTTTTCATTTCCAAGGCAAGCCATTCAACCTCACAGTAATCCAAGTCTATGCCCCAACCACTGATGCTGAAAGCTGAAGTTAATCAGTTCTATGAAGATTTAAAGGACCTCCTAGAACTAACACCAAAAAAAAAAAAAAAAAGATGTTCTATTCAACATGGGAGACTGGACTGCAAAATTAGGAAGTAAAAAGATATCTGGAGTAACAGGCAAGTTTGGCCTTGGAGAACAAAATGAAGGAGGGCAACTGAATTCTGCCAAGAGAATGCATTGGTCATAGCAAATACCTTTTTTCAACCACACAAGTGATGACTTTGGGCATGGATATCAGCAAATGGCCAGTACCAAAATCAAATTGATTACATTCTTTGTAGCTGGAGATGGAGAAGCTGTATACCATCAGCAGAAACAAAACCGGGAGCTGATTGTGGCTCAGATAATCAGCTTCTCATAGCAAAATTCAGACTTAAACAAAGAAAGTGGGGAAAACCACCAGGCCAGCCAGGTATGACTTAAATCAAATTCTCTATGAATATGAAGTGGAGGTAATGAATAGATTCAAGGGATTAGAACTTATAAACGGTGTGACTGAAGAACTACGGATGGGGGTGCACGATATTGTATAGGAAGCATTGAACAAAACCATACCACAGAAAAAGAAAATCAAGAAGCCAAAGTGGTTATCTGAGAAGGGCTTACAAACAGCTGAAGAAAGTAGAAGAGCAAAAAGCAAGGGAGAGAGGGAAAGGTATATCCAACTAAACACAGATTTGCAAAGAACAGCACAGAGAGAAAGAAGGCCTTCTTCAATGAACAGTGTATAAAATCAGAAGAAAACAAAAGAAGAGAAAAGACTAGAGATCTTTTTGGGAAACTGGAGATATCAAGGGAATATTTTGCCCAAAGATGGGCACAATAAAGGCCATAAACTGTGGAGACATAATAGACATTGAAGAGATCAAGAAGAGATGGAAAGAATGCAAGGAAGAACTGTACAAAAAGATCCAAATGAATTGGATTACTACAATGGTGTGGTCAGCCACCCAAAGCCAGACATTCTGGAGAGGAAGTCAAGTGGGCCTTAGGAAGCACTGCTGTTAATAAAGCTAGTGGATGTGATGGAATTCTAGTAGAACTATTTAAAACCCTAAAGCATGATGCCATCAACATGTTGCATTCAGTTTGTCAGCAAATCTGGAAGACCCAGCTGTGGCCATAGGAAAAGATCAATCCTCATCCCAATTCCCAGAAAGAGTAGTATTAAAGAATGTGCTAACCATCAGACAATTGCACTCATCTCCCATGCTAGTAAGGTCATGCTTAAAATCTTGCATGCTAGGCTTCAGCATTACGTGAACCAAGAACTTCCAGATGTCTAAGCTGGGTTTAGAAAAGGAAGATTAACCAGAGATTAAGTTGACAACATTTGCTGGATCATAGAGAAAGCTAGGGAATTCCAGAGAAAAACATCTACCTCTCTTTCATCAACTACACCAAAGACTTTGACTGTATGGATCATAATACTCTGTGGAAAGCTCTTAAAGAGATGGGAATACCAGACCATCTTACCTGTCTTCTGAGAAATCTGTATGCAGGTCAAGAAGCAACAATTAGAACCCTGTATGGATGGAACAGATGATTGGTTCAAGATTGAGAAAGGAGTACAACAAGTCTGTCTTCTGTCACCCTCTCTGTTTAATCTACATGCTGAACATGTCATGAGAAATGCTGGGCTGGATGAGTTACAAACGAATCAAGATAGGTGGGAGCAACATCAACAGTCTCAGATATGATACAGTTCCAGATGATAGCACTCTAATGGCAGAAAGCAAAGATGAACTAAAGAGCCTCTTGATGAGGGTGAAGGAGGATAGTGAAAGCTACTGCTTAAAAGTAAATAGTAAAAAAAACAAAAAACTAAGATCATGGTATTCAGCCCCATTACTTCATGGGCAAAAGAGGGGGAAATGATGGAAGGAGTGACCAATTTCCTCTTCTTGGGCTCAATAATCACTGTGGATGTTGACTGCAGCCATGAAACCAGAAGACATTTGCTTCTTGGCAGGAAAGCTATGACAAACCTAGACAGTTTGTTGAAAAGTAGAAACATTCTGTTGAAGAAAGTCTGTATAGTTAAGGTTATGGTCTTCTTAGTGGTCACATATGGTTGAAACATTCTGTCTCCTGGAGTAAATCACAGCCTTAAAAAAAGTGGAGTGGAGGTAGAGGGACTTCAAAAACATAACAGCCAAAAGGAGTGAAGGGACCTTGCCCAAACCCAGTTCAGGGAAACCAACTGTAAAACAATACCTTGAGATAAATGGTGAAATCAAATATGAACTGGGTATTAGTTGATAATGAGGAATTCATGTAAATATTGCCAGATGTGACAATGGTACTTTTGTAAAAAGAAAAAAAGTAATTATGTTTTTTTTTAATTGATGCCTTTGAACTGTGGTGCTGGAGAAGACTCCTGGGAGTCATTTGGACAGCAAAGAGACCAAACCAGTTAATGTAAAGGGAAAACAACCCTGAATACTCATTGGAAGGACTGAAGCTGAATCTGAAACTCCAGCATTTTGGTCACCTGGTGCGAACAGTTGACTCATTGGAAAAATCCCTGATGCTGGATAAGATTGAGGGCAGAAGAAGAGGGTGTCAGAAGATGAGATGGCTGGATGGCATCAACGATGCAATGGACATGAACTTGGACAAACTTTGGGAGATGGTGAGGGACAGGGAGGCCTGGTGTGCTGCAGTCCATGGGGTTGCAAAGAGTTGGACACAACTGGGTGAATGAAAACACAGAGCTGGTTCAGTAGGAACCCTAAGGGGAAAACTATCCCTCACCTCTCTCCTAGCTTTGGGTGACTTCTGGCAGCTTTCGGTGCTCTCTGGTTTGTAGAAGCACCACACCCATCTCTGCTTCTGTCTGTACACTGTGTTCTCTGTGTGTGTCTGTCTGTATCTTCTCTACTCGGCTCCCTAGAAGAACACTAGCTATACTGATGTGGGGCCAGCTGTACTCAAGTATGGGCTTCCCAGGTCACTTAGTGGTAAAGAATCCTCCTGCCAGTGCAGGAGACATGGCTTCAATCTCTGAGCAGGAAATATCCCTTAAGGAAGAAATGGTAACTCGCTTCAGTACTCTTGCCTGGGAAACCCCATGGACAGAGGACCCTGCTGGGCTACAATCCATGGGGTCACAAAGAATCAGACATGACCTAAGGACTAAACAACTACTCAAGTATGACTCATCATAACTAATTACATGTGCAAAGAAATCCCTTTCCTAATAAGGTCACACCCACGAGTTCCAGGGGGACATAAATATATGGGTGTTATTAATGAATATCTGGGGGACACATGGACTGGTACATTTCATTCCACTGTTATTACATGTAGTTTATTTTGACTTTCTAAACTTTAAAACAGAAAGTTTGTTAATCTATATTCATGAACAATCTCTTGTCTTTAAAGAAATAGCTATACTGCATGTTTTTCACATATCTCCCTATACATGAATTATAAAGTGAGTATCACTTTGATCATACTTTGAAGTTTCCTGCTCAGATATCCTAATGATTCATATTTATTATAAATCTTTAAAGTACTATTACAGACTTCACAGATTATATTAATTTATGAAACCTTTCATGATCTGTATTAGATCCAGTTGAATCTATGAGTTAGATGAACTTACCACAAACAAAACTCTTCCAATATCATATATGAATCCTGATTCTTTAAGTAGATCTTTTAGGTCAGACTGAGACATAATACAAAACAAACAAAAATCATCTCATTCCTATTAAATCACATATCTATAGTATTGTGCAGCTGGAGAATTTAATACTTCATTAGTGTCACTCTTAATTTGTTTCTATTTATCTAAAATGCCCAAAATGGAATGATTATCAATGTTTGAAATACCTTTGCAATGACTCATTTTCCCCAGTGTCCTTAGGTCTTAATTAGTTAATTCTGAGATACTGTCACTTTTATTTTGTATTGAATAAAACAAGTCAAAATTTTAAGTTTAAATATTTTGATTTTATTGTTTTATTGATAAAATCTGTGCATCATGAACAAAAATTAAGAATTATTAATGGATAATTGATAATTGGATAATTAATAAATGGATGTAGAGATAAGTAATTCTTTCCTTTTTGCTACCTAACAGTGGTAAGGAACCCACCTGCCAATGCAAGAGAATTAAAAGATGCTGGGTCAATCCCTGGGTCAGGAAGAGCAGGAAATGGCAACTCACTCCAGTATTTTTGCCTAGAGAATCCCATGGACAAAGAAGTTTGGTAGGCTACAGTCCATAGGGTCACAAAGAGTTGGACATGACTGAAGTGACTTTGCATACACACATATAATATGAATGTATTAAGTATCAGAAACAGAATATGTTAAGGAGCCAAAAATAAATGTGTTCAAGAGATCATTAATTGATACATGAAAGTGGGAGTTCTATTATTGATTAAATGTATTTCTTTTACTTAATAACTCTGTTATATAGTAACATTTTAACTTTAATCATGCTTAGAAAGTCAAGTGTTCAGAAATCTTATCACTATTTACTGCTACGAAAAAGTGTTCATTAGAAGGAAGAAAGCATCCATCTTTCATTTATTCTGTTTTGTTTTCTCAACAAGTTTAGACATGAAAAGGAATTACAGCATAGACATATGAAGTGTTTGCTTTACAAAAAAAGGGAAACCTAGGGTTGTGGGAAAATTCAAGATTAATAATACACATTTTTGTTTGAGGAAATATAAGACTATTTTTGGTGAGGTCTGTAACATGTTTGGTTATGAAAAGAAATGATGGTTTTGAGTAAGGGGGATGGGACTATGTCTCTGCCATAAGAAGCAACAATGGAATTAATGGTATCAAGAAGTGAATACTTACATTAGACAAACAGCAACTTGACATGATTTAAGCATGCTTGGAAGGAAAGTTATGACCAACCTAGATAGTATATTAAAAAGCAGAGACATTACTTTGCCGACAAAGGTCTGTCTAGTCAAGGCTATGGTTTTTCCAGTGGCCATGTATGAATGTGAGAGTTGGACTGTGAAGAAAGCTGATCGCCGAAGAATTGATGCTTTTGAACTGTGGTGTTGGAAAAGACTCTTGAGAGTCCCTTGGACTGCAAGGAGATCCAACCAGTCCATTCTAAAGGAGATCAATCCTGGGTGTTCTCTGGAGGGACTGATGCTAAAGCTGAGACTGCAATACTTTGGCCACCTCATGCGTCGAGTTGACTCACTGGAAAAGAGTCTGATGCTGGGAGGGATTAGGGGTGGGAGGAGGCGGGGACAACAGAGAATGAGATGGCTGGATGGGATCACCAACTTGATGGACATGAGTTTGAGTGAGCTCTGGGAATTGGTGATGGACAGGGAGGACTGGCGTGCTGTGATTTATGGGGTCACAAAGAGTCAGACATGACTGAGAAACTGAACTGAACTGAATTGAACTGAGGCATTAGAAATTGCCAATTTGCATTTTAATTTTTTTTTTTTGTAACTTCTTCCTGATACTATCATATCATTGCCATCTGATGCTCCTGAAATAAGCTTTGCCTGTGCTCTGCATGGTACATTGTGTTGTACCACAGTCTTGTCCGATTCTTTTGTGACCCCATGGATAGGAGCCCACCAGGCTCCTCTGTTCATGGTATTTCCCATGCAAGAACTGGGATACTGGAGTGGGATGCCATTTTCTTCTCCAGGCGATCTTCCCAATCCAGGGATTGAATCTGTGCCTCCTGTGGCAGGCGAATTCTTTACCACCGAGCAACCAGGGAAGACCTCTGCATAGTACACACACAGGATCAATATCAGCCCATCAGCATTTAGCAACAGACACAATAAACAATTTCTTGTGCCAAGTGAGAAAATTTCTTCCATCTGTACTTCAATGAACATAGTGAATGCATCTCACACCTACTACAAAATCTCATTTGGTTGAGTAAAAAGTGGAAAACAGATATTTGCATTTTCTTAGAGAAAAATTTAATTCCTATGTCCATTCAAAACTACAACTCAACGTTTCTGCTTTTGTTTGAATTTAGAAGTCTATTTACAATGCTAGGAGTTTTAATATTTTAGTACTATAAGGTTTGACTCATTTTCAGATTGGAATACACTATTTCAGAAGTATTCAGTGCAGCAAAGTTTTTTTCAAAGAAAATAAATATCTGTTTATCCTAATCATATAGTATTATTGATTAATTCATGCCTAAAGTCTTGCTTCTAGCTCTATTATGCTTTTGAGCAACAAGCATTCTTTCAGGCATGTCTCATTAATCATTTAATTAGTTTATGAAAAAAATTACTTTCTTGTCTAGTATGAGATTAAAGAGGATTTTAATTGATGATAGGAGAATTTTTTAAATTTAATTTAAAAAGAGGTAATGTAAGTGGGGGCAAGAATTTAAAAAATTAAAAAAAAAACTCAAAGTAAATGGGATATGAGAAAAATCTAAATTAGGCATTAATAAATCTAAGATTTCAGTAGCCTTGATTTTTCTAATTTTTCAGTTTTCATTACTGGTACTGAAAATAACTCATGAAAAGAAAATCAGAAGGTTATGTCATGTAAACTCAGAATTTTAATGATTTGTAATGCTAATATAAAGAATAAAATTTTGAGAGGAATATTTATGAAAAGTGAAAGTGAAAGTAGCTCAGTCAAGTCTGACTCTTTGAGACCCCATGGACTATACAGCCCATGGAATTTTCCAGGCCATAATACTGGAGTGGGTAGCCTATCCCTTCTCCAGAGGATCTTCCCAATCCAGGAATTGAACCAAGGTCTCCTACAATGAGGCTCATGAAATTATATATTTGTTCCTTGTTGGTGAGGCTTTCAAAATTACTGTTGAAATTAGGAAAATCTCTACAAAATATTATATTAAGACTCAGCATAATGTATTAATTTTATATATAATTCATTGCATCTTAGGGCTTCCCAGGTGGCTCAGTGGTGAAAAATCCACCTGCCAATGAGGGGATACAGAAGACTCAATCAATCCCTGAATTGGGAAGATCACCTGGAGATGGAAATGGCAACCCACTCCAGTAATTGTGCCTGGAAGATTCCATGGACAGAGGAACCTGGAGGACTACCGTCCATGGGGTCACAAAAGGGTTGGACACAATTGAGCACAAGTTGCATTTTTATGTTTGAGTTCAGTGTGTTTTTTTGTAGTAGGGAAGTCTGACAGTCAGAACTAAATCTGTTACTTAATAACATGCGACTTTTGGAAGTTCTCCAGGCAATTTTCCCAACCCAGGTCTCCTGCATTGCAGGTGAATTCTTTATTGTCTGAGGCACCAGGGAAGCGCTTTAATAACATACAACTTTGGGGAAATTATTTTAAATTTCTAGGTTACAGTTTCATCACCTTCATATGGGAATGATAACTGTCCCAACTCATAGAGTCGTGTTCAACTCAGCGTTACTGGAAACAAAATAATGACTTGATTCATGGGAAGTAGTACCTAGCAGATGTCTAACCTGATTATAGAGCTCCAGTTCTCCCCACCACACTTCTGATTGCAAAGGAATTCAATGCTCAGAGAATTTTTAGGAAAAAGAGAAATAAAGGAGCTAGGATTTATGAACCTAACATTTGTTTGGTTTCCTCCTCGAGTCAATATTTTATGAAGCAAAAGACACAGTTGGGAGAATGAAAGGTGGAACTTAGGGGACAGAAATTAACTTTTAGAAACTGTAAGAATTTGAATGCTTAGTAAGGACCTAGGATTTTGACTGGAAAACTGAGGGGCTATGACACAGACTGAACTGTGTCTTCAAAAAATTTATGTGCTAGAACCTTAACTCTTAATGTGATGGTGTGTGGAGATGAACATTTGGGGACAGGGTGGTGGTGGTGAATTAATCATTCAGTCATGTTCAACTCTTGCAATTCCACAGACTGTAGCCTGCCAGGCTCCTCTGTGCATGGGATTCTCCAGGCAAGAATACTGGAATTGGTTGCTGCACCCTCCCCCAGGGGACCCTCATGATCCATGGATCAAACCAGAGTCTCTTGCATTGACAGGCAGGTTCTTTACCACCGAACCACCTGGGTAGGAGGAGAAGGGGACAACAGAGGATGAGACGGTTGGATGGCATCACTAACTCAATGGACATGAGTTTGATCAAACTCCAGGATTCAATGAAGAACAGGGAAGTCTGACATGCTGCAATCTATGGGGTCACAGAGAGTTGGGCATGACTTAGTGACTGAACAACAACAAATCTTTTGACTGAGACAACTTACCCCCTAATTGATATGTCTATTTCAGCATAGGTGATATTTATCTAAAGATCTGGTAAAGAACAAAGACAAGGAGATAGATAGATAATAGATATGATCGAAAGATAAATGCAACAGCAAGCAACAAATAGGCACTTGGTAATGGACTTGCTTCATGGAGTTTCAAAGGAATAAAGGTATCAGTCTCCTCCAAGTGTCTTTAAGAACACAAACTAGTGACTTCAAAGCAATGAATATTGTGTCCTGAGCACTGATTTAAGCTTTCTTGATAAATAAAAATTTAAACTTGATACTTTAACCACCAGATCAGACTAGACAAAATAAAAATTTTGTTCTGTTGAAAAGATGTATGGTTGTGCAATTGCAATTTTTGTCACCTCATATTCTAGAAGATTTCATTGTGCACAAGTGTGTCAACGATCTGTTAGAATAGTATAGGAAATAGGAGTTAGTTAGAATAGGAATAGGTAGTAGAATAGGAAAAAGGAGTCCAAAATGGCAATGAAAATTGAACAAAGGAAGGTCTGAGGATAGGAGTGAGGACCTGAGGTAAAACAAACAGCCCTCCTGGCTAGCTGAATTTATATAGGGCAGGCTCAGGGGGAGGAGAAAAAAAAAAAACATATAAAAAGAAGACCCAAAATTGGGCCGGGGACTTCTCTTCTCCTCGTGTCTTTTGGGTCGGCCCACCCTCACAACTCAAGGATGTATTTTCCTTTGATTTCTAAATCAAACTGGGCTATAACATGGAGCTGTTTAACACTGGTCTGTCTGAGGAAATTACATGGGGCTGTAACACTGGTCCATCCGTCACTTCAAATTTTTGCTGCGACAAGACAGAATCGAGGAAACTACAAACTCCCCTGACACATCCATCCTAATTTTCAGTCAGGCTACTGCTCTGAAGTTGACAGGGATTGTGATAGGTGTATCTCCCTGTTCATGTCTCTGTGTTATGAAGTAAAATACATATCCTGGCAAGAGAAAAATTTAAGGTGGGCTGATCTAAGAGATAATTCACTATTTCAAGTCCTTACTAGCATGCATGGAGGTGCTCTGGTGAGTAAACTTGTTAGGGTAACAGATTTTTGATTGCAGGTAACCATCACTTATCATGCTCTGGAGCTACCAGTAACATCTACGGTGATTCATCAAAATAATCCACCTTTTTAAAAATATTGTTTGATGTGGATCATTCTTTAAAAGTCTTTATAGACTGGGTTACAGTATTGTTTTTGTTTTATGTTCTGGTTTTTTGGCTCTGTGGCATATGGAATCTTAGCTCTCCAATTGGGGGTAGAACCTGCACCCACCCTCTGCATTGGAAGGTAAAGTTTTAACCAGTGGACCACCTGGCAAATCCCCATAGTCTAGTTTTGACTGACACTCAATAAATCTCTAGCAATCCTATTTCACTGGGACTATTAACACTAGCTTCCTCAAACAACTTTGGAGTGAAAATCCCGAGAGGCATTCCCTGAATAGCCCTATTCAATTCATGTCAAAAACTCTGACCCATGATACTGCAGCTGCACTTACATCTGTATCAACCACCCAGGTGGATCACAAAGGCTTTGCTGGATTGATTTGGGCACTGTGCTCCATAAATCTCTTAATGCTATTTTTCTTCAAGATTCCTGAAGAGTTCTTTTGGGTTATTTTTGTTGCTGTTGCTTTGTCAGAATTTTCTTCCTATTGCAAAATACACTTTCTTCAAAACCTGAAAAACCTGAGAGGTTTCTGGGCTCCTTGTGTGTTGACCAGGTCTAGGAGAGACAACAAAGTGTTTCTCACAATTTGAAGAATATGTTCATTTAATTCAGTCCATGTAATTCCCAAAAAGTTGACAGATTGGGTTGGGTCTTCTATTTTACTTTGATTCATCAACCAGCTAATACATGTCATATGGGTGCCTATGGTACCTAACTCCACTTGAGTTGATTTCCATTCCATGAGAATGCATACTATGCTTGGCTGTACACCTAAATTATAAGCTGAATAAGATTTGTCCAGGTTCCTGATGGCATATGAGTTCTCCCTGACTTTTTGCTGTTCCTATTCAGGTTTACCATATCAACTACAGCTGAGGCAACAAAAAGAACCATATTGCTTATTCTTCAATAATCTGTTAATCCCTAGACAACATCTTTACCAGTTGTCCAGAAGGAACATCATGAAGAAAGTTAGGGAATATCCAGCTCCTGCCTGTGTTCTTTCTTTTGTCATCCTGGAATTCTGTATTGTTTAATATTTACTGTAGAGGGAAGCTAAGGAAATTCCAAAGTTTCAGTTCAGTTCAGTTCAGTTGCTCAGTCATGTCCAACTCTTTGCGACCCCATGAATCACAGCACGCCAGGCCTCCCTGTCCATCACCAACTCCCGGAGTTCACTCAAACTCATGTCCATCGAGTCGGTGATGCCATCCAGCCATCTCATTCTCTGTTGTTCCCTTCTCCTCCTACCCTCAATCCCTCCCAGCATCAGACACTTTTCCAGTGAGTCAGCTCATCGCATGAGGTGGCCAAAGTATTGGAGGTTCAGCTTTAGCATCAGTCCTTCCAATGAACACCCAGGATTGATCTCCTTTAGAATGGACTGGTTGGATCTCCTTGCAGTCCAAGGGACTCTCAAGAGTCTTCTCCAACACCACAGTTCAAAAGCATCTGTTCTTTGGCACTCAGCTTTCTTCACAGTTCAACTCTCACATCCATACATGACCACTGGAAAAACCATAGCCTTGACTAGACGGACCTTGGTTGGCAAAGTAATGTCTCTGCCTTTTAATAGACTATCTATGTTGGTTATAACTTTCCTTCCAAGGAGTAAGCGTCTTTTAATTTCCTGGCTGCAATCAGCATCCGCAGTGATTTTGGAGCCCCCAAAAATAAAGTCTGACACTGTTTCCACTGTTTCCCCATCTATTTCCCATGAAGTGATGGGACCAGATGCCATGATCTTTGTTTTCTGAATGTTGAGCTTCAAGCCAACCTTTTCATTCTCCTCTTTCAGTTTCATCAAGAGGCTTTTGAATTCTTCTTCACTTTCTGCCATAAGGGTGGTGTCACCTGCATATTTCTCCCGGAAATCTTGATTCCAGTTTGTGCTTCTTCCAGCCCAGCGTTCCTCATGATGTGCTCTGCATATAAGTTAAATAAGCAGGGTGACAATATGCAACCTTGACATACTCTTTTCCTATTTAGAACCAGTCTGTTGTTCCATGTCCAGTTCTAACTGTTGCTTCCTGACCTGTATACAGGTTTCTCAAGAGGCAGGTCAGGTGGTCTGGTATTCCCATCTCTTTCAGAATGTTCCACAGGTTATTGTGATCCACACAGTCAAAGGGTTTGACATAGTCAATGAAGCAGAAATAGATGTTTTTCTGGAACTCTCTTGCTTTCTCCATGATCCAGCGGATGTTGGCAATTTGATCTCTGGTGCCTCTGCCTTTTCTAAAACCTGCTTGAACATCTGGAAGTTCACGGTTCCCGTATTACTGAAGCCTGGCTTGGAGGATTTTGAGCATGACTTTACTAGCTTGTGAGATGAGTACAATTGTGTGGTAGTTTGAGCATTTTTTGGCACTGCCTTTCTTTGGGATTGGGATGAAGACTGACCTTTTCCAGGCCTGTGGCCACTTAGCCTGGACAATTTAAGCCAGAAGAAAAGTGGGCTTGGTTGATACCCATGGAATTATCAAAAGCAACACATACCTGCATTATATTCGTATTGCTCAGTGACTTCATTCACGTCCGACTCTCTGTGACCACACCGACTGTTGCCTGCCAGACTCCACTGTCCATGAGATTTCCTCAGGCAAGAATATTGGAGTAAGTTGTCATTTCCTCTTTCCGAGTTAGACCCCTATTGCTGATATATAAACAAGGGCACAAAAGTAGTGGCTTAAACCAATACAAACTTACTATCTTATGCTCCTAAAGGTCAAAAGCCTTGATGGCAAGACTCGGTTTCTTCTGAGGCTAGGAGGAAGAGTTTATTTCTTTGCCTTTTTCCAAGCTCTAGAGGCTTCCTCATTCCTTGGTTTCTGGCACAATTCATATTCACAGTCCATAATCATATCACAAGGACTCTGCTTCCCTCATGATATCTCCTTCTTTGACTCTCTTTTATGAAGACCCTCATGATCATGTTGTTCTCTGTCACTCCAAAAATCCAGGATAAGCTCCCCATCCTAACATCTTCATCTTAACCACATGTGTAAACTCCCACCTGCCACATAAGGCAAGATATTAACAAATAATTAAATCATAAAATACAACCTGTAAATCAGAAATCTTACTTAGGTAGAACTTCAGGTAGAACTGACTTAGGGTAAACTTATTTAGGTAACCAAAATTTCAATGACACAAGGAACAAGAGGCTGTGAAAAAGTGGGGGGATGGGAGGAGGGGTGAGTTATACCATGTGACCTCTCATGACCTTTCTTCCTTCATCAGACGCCCTGCAGCCCACAGTGGCAGACACCATCTCTAAGTGAGGTTTGTCAGAAACCATACAGAGACTTCATGCTATGAGACACCTCATTTTTATTCCCAGGGTTCTGTATATCCTAATATCCTACTTGAAATTTTCTACAGAACCACGACTCACAAATCCTTAGGTTTTAGGATTGCTTGTCATAACTGATTACAAACTAGGAATATTCTACTAGGAGGTTCCCACAGATAAAGGTTTTTCTTCTGACAAATACCATTCCTGTTTTTATCAGAAGGGCAGTTATCAGTATGCTTACAAGGGCATCTTAAAGGAAATCAACCCTGAATATTCAAAGGAAGCACTGATGCCGAAGCTGAAGCCTCAATACTTTGGTCACCTGATGCGAAGAGCTGATTCATTGAAAAAGATCCTGATGTTGCAAAAGATTGAAGGCAAAAGGAGAAGGGGGCATCAAAAGATGAGATGGTTGGATGGCATCACTGACTCAGTGGGCATGAATTTGAACAAACTCCAAGAGATAATAAAGGGCATGGGAGCCTGGCATGATGTAGTTCATGGGGTCATAAAGAGTCGGACATGAATCAGTGACTAAACAACAAGAGCAAACAAGGACATCAGAATGGAACCTTCCTTTCTTTTCCCAATAGCATCTCTTCCCCACAACTGGAAAGAAACAGACTACAAGCCAGCTGTTTTCATTCCTTTCTCCCCAAGGGCATTATATTTTAAGTTTTAGGATTGGAAAACTTAGAATAAGAAAGGTTTAATTTATATAACTGCTTATTTATTAGTTGTGTGTGTGTGTATGCTCAGTCACCCAGTGGTGTCCTACTCTTTGCAACCGCATGGACTGTAGCCTACAGGCTCCTCTGTCCATGGGATTTTCCAGGCAAGAATACTGGAGTGGGTTGCCATTTTCTCCTCCAGGAGATCTTCCTGATCCAGGGATGGAACTTGTGTGTCATGCATCGCCTGCATTGACAGGCTAATTCTTTACCACTGTGCCACCTGGGAAACCCATTTATTACTTATCTAGCTTCAAAAGTTATTCATAAGTTTTTGGATTCAGTTTTCTGACATGATATGAATAATAATACAGAACTCATGGATATTACTTAAAAGTTAAATTTAATAGTTTTTGTGAGCTATGAAACCCCATTTTTCTCAAGAAAAGTCCATCATTCTCTTCATGAATCCACAATAACATGCATCCATATCTGACTAAATGCATTTTCATGTTTTATGTAACATTATATTATATATGTGCGTGTTCAGTCATTCAGTCATATCTGACTCTTTGTGACCCCATGGACTGTAGCCTTCCAGGCTTCTCTGTCCACAGGTTTCTCCAGGAAAGGGTCTTGGAGTGGGTTGCCATTTCCTTCTCCAGGGAATCTTCCTGACCCAGGATCAAACCTACATCTCTAGCTTCTCCTGCATTGGCAGGCAGATTCTTTACCGTTGAGTCACCTGGGAAGCCCCACATTTCTAAATATAGACTACTCACTTCTGCCTCTCTGTGCTGAACTTTAATAAAAATAACTACCATGGGTTCATTCCACAGCTTACTCTGCCAATGTCCTTGGCACCTAGGGCTTACCACTCAGCACCAGAAACAAGTGGCAGGCTTATACACTCATGGACTGTGACTAATTAGCACACTTCATAAAAGCTAAACTGCTAATAAAGTTGGCATTATGCAGTAATGTGACAATCTATTATTGCAACACAGCCTTTCACATTTTAGATTGAGACACAGGCTACTGTTGCCAGGGCAATTTGTCTGAGAAACTCACTAAACTTAGAAGGATTAGATACTAATTACTGGAAGGAAGTGGAACAGATTCATTGTAATCACTTGCTGGTACCCCTGATTTAACCAAACTTTTCTCCTCAATTCAAACACATGTATTTACAACATAGTTAAAATTATGTTTTTATGTGCCATATGAAATTTCTAATTCTTGTAAATAAATGTCTTCCTTTTTCCTTCAATACCCTTTTTGAAAATTGATATGCATTGTATTAGCTGATCTCCCACATGTATGTGTGTATGTTAAGTCATTTCAGTTGTGTTCAACTCTTTGAGGAGAATGCAGTGGCAACCCACTCCAGTACTCTTGCCTGGAAGGTTCCATGGACGGAGGAGCCCAGTGGGCTGCAGTCTATGGGGTCGCTAAGAGTCGGACACGACTGAGCAACTTTACTTTCACTTTTCACTTTCACACATTGGAGAAGGAAATGGCAACCCACGCCAGTGTTCTTGCCTGGAGAATCCCAGGGACAGGGGAGCTTGGTGGGCTGCTGTCTATGGGGTTGCACAGAGTCGGACACAACTGAGGTGACTTAGCAGCAGCAGCAGCAACTCTTTGAGACTCTATGGACTTTAGCCCTCCAGGCTCCTCTCTCCATGGCATTCTCCAGGCAAGAACACTGGAGTGGGTTTCCACATCCTCCTCCAAGTGATTTTCCTAACTCAGGGATCAAACCAATTTTTCTTATGTCTCCTGCACTGACAGACAGATTCTCTGCCACTAGCACCCCCTACATAGCCTGACCTCACAACACTGAGGCCTAAATAAATTAGTTATTATTGTTAGTAACTCTTCCCCTCTTATTTCTTCTATGATATCATGATACCAACTATCTTATTATGTCTTCCTATCTTAATGCTACAATAAAGTCAGTCCTTTCCTTCTCCTTATAAATGCCCACTTGTTCCTTTAATGACAATGTGAAGAAAGAGAGAGAAAGGGAGGGGGGCAGAAATGACTTCTACTTCAACTCATTAAGGATTAACTGCTGTAAAATCTGCCATTTGGTCACACACATACACACAAAAGGAGAAAAGAAACAAAAACGATGAAGGAGAAATCAAAAGCTTTACAGACAAGCAAAAGCTGAGGGAATTCAGCATCACCAAACCAGCTCTCCAACAAATGCTAAAGGATCTGCTATAGACAGGAAACACAGAAAGAGTGTATAAACTTGAACCCAAAGCAATAAAGAAAATGGCTATGGGATCGTACTTATCAATAATTACCTTAAACGTAAATGGGTTGAAATTTTCAAAAAGGCTAGGAAACCATTCTCATAGCCATCAATAGTTCAGTGTTGAGTTCATGAATAGTTTTTAAAGTTTGGGACAAACTGTAGTATTTGCTATTTGAAGTACTATTTGTAATTGGCATATTACGATGTAACATTGGTCTTCATTTCCAACTTAAAATGCCTAAAAATGCCTAACAGATTTTTAGATTTGTGAATTTTAGTTGAAATGTAGTTTACGATGTTACTAAACCTGCAGAAATATTGAAATATTTCAGAGAACTTATTCACTGTACATTTAATTTATTTTATTTATAAAAGTTATGAACTGTAGAAAGTTTTACTTGTTGGGTCAAATGCTTGTTGCTTCAAATGCTTGTTGCATTTGAAGTGCTAGTTACAAGAAAATCAAATACCTTCAATGTATAAATGCTATTAAGTTTTTAAAGGACTCTGGAGTATAAGTAAGTTTGTTTAAAGAAATTTAGTCTGTTCAACTTGAATCAGCTCTGTCAAACATTAATTAAAAGCCTCATTTAAAAAAAAAATAAAGTTTGGGACAAACTGTAGTATTTGTTATTTGAAGTACTATTTGTAATTGGCATATTACGATGTAACATTGGTCTTCATTTCCAACTTAAAACGCCTAAAAATGCCTAACAGGTTTTTAGATTTGTGAATTTTAGTTGAAATGCATTTTACGATGTTACTAAACCTGCAGAAATATTGAAATATTTCAGAGAACTTATTCACTGTACATTTAATTTATTTTATTTATAAACGTTATGAACTGTAGAAAAAAAAAAATAAAGGAGATCAATCCTGAAAAAAATAAAAATAAAAAAAATAAACCCCCCCCCAAAAAAAAAAAAAAAGAAACAAAAACATAAACAAGGGATTTCAGACATTAGACAACAGGAAGTAAACCCTAACAAAAAGACAATGAAGTGATCCTATTAATTCCAACAGATTACTTCCTAGTATTAACTAGGTTACAGGTTCTCACTTAAGGCTTCCCTGGTGACTCGGTGGAAAAGCATCTGTCTGTCAACGCAGGAGAGAGGAGTTTGATTCCTGGGTCAGAAAGACCCCCTGGAGAAGAGAATGACTACCCACTCCAGTATTCTTGCCTGGAAAATCCCTTGGACAGAGGAACCTGGCAGCCACAACTGAGTGACCAGATAGCAACACTTCGAGCTAGGAATTCACAGCAGCCTGGTGCCTTGCTGAGTGGCAGAGACAGAAACTGTGTGGACAGGCTGGCCTTGTCAGAATTCCCGGGCAAGGACTGACAGGGCCCTGGAGGCCTCCAGATGCCAAGGGTAGCATGTGACATGACAGGGTGGAACCACTAGAAGCAGTGGGCTATACAAAGCACATGGGGCTGGAAGTTACCTCCTCAATAGCAAAATGAGACGCCTGTTTCACACAGGGACTGAGGAGAGTTCTCATCATGGATATAATTTCCTAGAGAGACCAAAGTGGTCCCCTTCTAACTACTCAGGATCTGCCATAGAAAAAGACCATAAACACAGGCGTCTAAGGGTAAAATCTGATCCTCACACTCCATAATAGCATTCCAACCTAAATTCTTAAGTATTTTATAGAATCCAACACAATGCAGCACTCAAAATATAAAATCTATTAAAAATGACACCTCATTATCAATTACATAGTAACAAAGCAGGAAAAAAGTAGTAAAAGATCTAATTACTCCTTTTAGAGCAATTACATAATGATAGCAAACCTAGCTACCAACGTATCAATGACTCACTAACACTGAAAAAGAAACTTAAGTAACCTAGGATAACCTGTTAACAAAAAGACACACGGAAATTAGTGATTTTTTAAAATGCCAATGACGTTTTGGCTAAGATGGGTATATGTTTACGTCCAGTAACATACAAACTGTATATGCACTATGTTATTATTTAACATGCAATATAACTTTATAAACTAATCCACCTTGGATCTACTTCTGGTTGCATGTTATTTTTAAAAAACTCAAAAAAAAAAAAAGCTTTTGTTGCAAGTCTCTTTCAACTAGAACATAATCTTATGGCACATTAATAAGGCATCATGAATTAGTTAACTTTACAATGCTAATGAAGCAAACACAAAGGCTGTGTAACCTAGACAATGACATACCACTGCTCACAAGAGCAGTTTAGACTCGTTCTTGCTCCCCAAAATGATGTGAACTTTATGTCTGACTGCTGAATTGGTATCACTTTTGACAAAGGTAGAATAATTTTGAACTAGGAATATAACTTGTATTTTGTAATTTTAAGCTCAAGACTATTTAGTGGGACTTGACAACTATTGAGACACCAGGTTGTGAACTCTAAGAATGAGGATGAAAGCAGGGAATGCTACCAGCGAAAAGACCCCAGTTAGGTGGTAGGTACTGGAGACAGCGAAGGCCTGGTAATATATTGAACTTTCACCCATGTTCAAAGTCTCAGCCAAGCCCAGACTGGAAGTCAGATTTGGAAGAGCTGTAAAGGAGCTTGTCTAAGTAAGATTCTCCACTGCTGTATAGTTAGAAGAGGCATTTGAATAGAAAGTAGAAGACTAATTATTAGAGAAATGCAAAATTACATCATTACAAACTCTACAATTAACAAATGCTGAAGATGATTTGATGAAAAGGGAACCCTCTTACATTGTTGGTGGAAACGTAAGTTGATACAGCCACTATGGAGAATACTATGGAGGTTCCTCAGAAACCTAAAAATAGAACTTCCATATGATCCAGCAATCCCATTTCTGAACATATATCCATCAGTTCAGTTCAGTCGTTCAGTCGTGTCCAACTCTTTGCGACCCCATGAATCACAGCATGCCAGGTCTCCCTGTCCATCACCAACTCCCGGAGTTCACTCAAACTCATGTCCATTGAGTCGGTGATGCCATCCAGCCATCACATTCTCTGTCGTCCCCATCTCCTCTCACCCCCAATCCTTCCTAGCATCAGACTCTTTTCCAGTGAGTCAACTCGACGCATATATCCATACAATAATCCAAAAAAATGCATGCACCCCTGTGTTCATAACAGCACTGTTCACAATAGCAACGACATGGAAGCAATCTAAATGTCCATTTACAGAACTATTTTTCACTACTTCTTAACTGTTTTAAATATTCAAGTTAAATGTATTTTCTATATTTTATTGCTTTCATCATTTTACTGTTAAATTTTTCCATTTATAAAACTAGTAAATAAGCAATGGGTCAATGCTAAGTAGTGAGTGCTTGAAGGATTCAGGGCAGAGACAATATGGATAAAAATTCTCACTGTATAATTTCCCATTTAGACAGAAATATTAATAAGACTGGATTTAAACAATAGATAAACATAGGATGCAATGTAATGTAATATTTGAAGTAGTTACATGATTAAATTATGATTATATATTGTCCCTTTGCTTGTTCATACTGTAATCAAATTTTTAACATCTGTTGGATCACAAAAAAAGCAAGGGAATTTCAGAAAAACATCTATTTCTGCTTCATTGACTATGCCAAAGCCTTTGACAGTGTGGATCACAACAAACTGTGGAAAATTCTTCAAGAGATGGGAATACCAGACTACCTTATATGCCCTTCCTGAGAAATCTGTATGAAATCAAGAAGCAACAGTTAGAACTGGACATGGAAAAACAGACTAGTTCCAAATTGGTAGAGGAGTAGGTCAAGGCTGTATATCATCACCCTGCTTATTTAAATCATATGCAGAGTATATCACGTGAAAGGCCAGGTTGAATGAAGCACAAGCTGGAATCAAGATGGCCAGGAGAAATATCAATAACCTCAGACATGCAAATGATACCCCACTTATGGCAGAAAGCAAAGAAGAACTAAAGAACCTCTTGATGAAAGTGAAAGAGCAAAGTGAAAAAGCTGGCTTAAAACTCATCATTCAGAAAACTAAGATCACGGCATCCAATCCAATCAGTTCAGTTGAGTTGCTCAGTTGTGTCTGACCCTTTGAGACTCCATGGACTGCAGCACACCAGAATTCTGTGTCTATCACCAACTCCCGGAGCTTGCTCAAACTCATGTCCGTGGAGTCCATGATTCTATCCAACCATCTAAACCTCTGTCATCCCCTTCTCCAGGCTTCAATCTTTCCCAGCATCAGAGTCTTTTCCAATGAGGCAGTTCTTCGCATCAGGTCACCAAAGTATTGGAACTTTAACTTCAGTCCTTCCAATGAATATGAAGGACTGATTTTTTTTTTTTTTTTTGGATTGACTGGTTTGATCAACTTGAAGTCCAAGGGACACTCAAGGGTCTTCTCCAACACCACAGTTCAAAAGCATCAATTCTTGGGTGCTCAGCTTTCTTTATAGTCCAGTTCTCACATCCATACATGACTACTGGAAAAACCATAGCTTTGACTAGACAGACCTTTGTTGGCAAAGTAATGTCTCTGCTTTTTAATATGCTGTCAAGTTTGGTCATAGTTTTTCTTCCAAGGAGCAAGCATTTTTTAATTTCATGACTGTAGTCACCATTTGCAGTGGTTTTGAAAGAAAATAAAGCCCAAGAAAATAAAGTCTGTCATTGTTTCCATTGTTTCCCAATCTATTTGTCAGGAAGTGTTCAGACCAGTGACTTTACATTTCACACAATGATGGGCACCCTAAAGGACAGAAATGGTATGGGCCTAACAGAAGCAAAAGATATTAAGAAGAGGTGGCGAGAATGCACAGAACTATACAAAAATGATCTCATGACCCAGATAATCACAATGGTGTGATCATTCACCTAGAGCCAGACATCCTGGAGTGCAAAGTCAAGTGGGCCTTAGAAAGCATCACTACGAACAAAGCAAGTGGAAGTAATGGAATTCCAGTTAAGCTATTTCAAATCCTAAAAGATGATGCTGTGAAAGTGCTGCACTCAATATGCCAGCAAATTTGGAAAACTCATCAGTGGCCACAGGACTGAAAAAAGTCAGTTTTCATTCCAATCCCCAAAAAAGGTAATGCCAAAGAATGTTCAAACTACTGCACAACTGTATTTATTCACACGCTAGCAAAGTATTACTCAAAATTCTCCAAGCCAGGCTTCAATAGTACATGAACCATTAACTTCCAGATGTTCAAGCTGGTTTTAGAAAAGGCAGAGGAACAAGAGATCCAATTGTGAACATCTGTTAGATCATAGAAAAAGCAAGAGAATTCCAGAAAAACATCTACTTCTGCTTTATTGGCTATGCCAAAGACTTTGACTGTGTGGATCACAACAAACTGTGGAAAATTCTTAGATTGATGGGAATACCAGTCCACCTGATCTGCCTTGTGAGAAATCTGTATGCTGGTCAAGAAGCAATAGTTAGAACCAGACATAGAACAACAGACTGGTTCCAAATTGGGAAGAGTACGTCAAGGCAATGAATTGTCACCCTACGTATTTAACTTAAATACAGAGTGCATCACATGAAATGCCAGGCTGGATGATTCACAAGGTGGAATTAAGATTGCTGTGAGAAATATCAACAACCTCAGATACGAGGATGACACCAATTTAATGTCAGAAACTGAAGAGGAACTAAAGAACCTATTATTGAAGGTGAAAACACTGGCTTAAAACTCAACACTCAAAAATGGAACATCACGACATCTGGTTCCATCACTTCATGGCAAATAGATGCTGAAAAGAGGAAACAGTGACAGATTTCATTTTCTTTGCCTGCAAAATGACCATGGATAATGACTGCAGCCACAAAATTAAAATATGCGTCCTCTTTGGAAGAAAGGCTATGACCAATATAGACAGCATATTAAAAAACAGAGAGGTTACTTTGGCAACAAAGGTCTGTCTAGTCAAAGCTATGGCTTTTCCATTAGCCATGTACAGATGTGAGACTTGGACCCTGAATATTTGTTGGAAACACTGATGCTGAAGCTCCAATACTTTAGCCATCTGATGTAAAGAGCGGATTCATTGGAAATGAAAGACCTGATACTGGAAAAGATTGAGGGCAAGAGGAAAAGGGGGTAAAACAGGATGAGATCATTGGATGCCATCACTGACTCAATGGATCAGAGCAAACTCTGGGAGATATTGAAGGACAGGGAAGCCTGGCATGCTGCACTTCATGAGGTCTCAAAGAGGTGGACTCATTTTAGCAACTAAACAACAATACAGAAGTTTCAGAGTTCCAGCCTTATCACAATTAAAAAATAAAAAATACTATACTGAGCTGTGTTCCTCAACTATTAATTTGGCAAGTATTTAATAGTGATGGTGAAGATATGAAAAAACTGTGTTCCTTGTGCTGCTGGTATGACTATTCATAAATACAATTTCTTGAATATCAGTTTGATAGTAAGTATATGAGTATACTTATATACTGGAAAAGGTCAGCCCTCATTCTAATCCCAAAGAAAGGCAATGCCAAAGAATGCTCAAACTACTGCACAATTGCACTCATCTCACATGCTAGTAAAATCATGCTCAAAATTCTCCAAGCCAGGCTTCAGCAATATGTGAACCGTGAACTTCCAGATGTTCAAACAGGTTTTAGAAAAGGCAGAAGCACCAGAGATCAAATTGCCAACATCCGCTGGAGCATGGAGAAAGTAAGAGAGTTCCAAAAAACATCTATTTCCACTTCATCGACTATGCCAAAGCCTTTGACTGTGTGGATCACAATAAACTGTGGAAAATTCTTAAAGAGAAGAGAATACCAGACCACCTGACCTGCCTCTTGAGAAACCTGTATGCAGGTCAGGAAGCAACAGTTAGAACTGGACATGGAACAACACACTGTTTCCAAATAGGAAAAGGAGTACGTCAAGGTTGTATATTGTCACCCTGCTTATTTAACTTATATACAGAGTACATCATGAGGAACACTGGGCTGGAAGAAGCACAAGCTAGATCAAGATTGCCGGGAGAAATACCAATAACCTCAGATATGCAGATGACACCACCCTTATGGCAGAAAGTGAAGAAGAACTCAAAAGCCTCTTGATGAAAGTGAAAGAGGAGAGTGAAAAGTTTGGCTTGAAGCTCAACATTTAGAAAACTAAAATCATGGCATCTGGCCCCATCACTTCATGAAAAATAGATGGGGAAATAGTGGAAACAGTGTCAGACTTTATTTTTTTGGGCTCCAAAATCACTGCCAATGCTGATTGCAGCCATGAAATTAAAAGATGCTTACTCCTTGGAAGGAAAGTTATGACCAACCTAGACAGTATATTAAAAAGCAGAGACATTACCTTGCCAGCAAAGGTTCATCTAGTCAAGGCAATGGTTTTTCCAGTGGTCATGTATGGATGTGAGAGTTGGACTGTGAAGAAAGCTGATCGCTGAAGAATTGATGCTTTGGAACTGTGGTGTTGGAGAAGACTCTTCAGAGTCCCTTGGACTGCAGGGAGATCCAACCAGTCCATTCTAAAGGAGATCAATCCTGGGTGTTCATTGGAAGGACTGATGCTAAAGCTGAAACTCCAATACTTTGGCCACCTCATGCGAAGAGTTGACTCACTAGAAAAGACTCTGATGCTGGGAGGGATTGGGGATGGGAGGAGAAGGGGACGATAGAGAATGAGATGTCTGGATGGCATCACCGACTCGATGGACACGAGTTTGAGTGAACTCCAGGAGTTGGTGGTGGACATGGAGGCCTGGTGTGCTGTGATTCATGGGGTTGCAAAGAGTTGGATTCGACTGAGTGACTGAACCAAACTGAACTGATATGAGTATACACACACACACACACACACACACACACAAATTTCTGCCCCAGAAATTTAATATCCTAGAATTTATTCTACAAGATGTATCCATGAATGTTTATAGAATTTATTCCACAAGATGTATCCTTGCATGCTTATAATTTTCATGTTTATAATCCATGCATGTTTATAATTTATTCTACAAGATGTATCCATGCATGTTTATAACCACAAGGGCTTTCCTTGTGGTTCAGTTGGAAAAGAATCTGTCTGGAACCCTGGAGAACCAGGTTCGATCCCTGGGTTGGGAAGATCCCCTGGAGAAGGAGATGGCAACCCACTCCACGACTCTTTCCTGGGAAATCCCATGGACCGAGGAGCCTGGAGGGCTACAGTCCATGGGGTCATAAGAGTGTGATGTGACTTAGTGACTAAACCACCACTAAATATATATATATATACAACCACACACATACATACACATTTGTAAATATGCTAAGATGTTGATTGCAGCATATCTGTTGCACTAAAATTTGCAATAAAAACTCAATATGATTTCAATAGTATTTGATACATATGTTACAACAAATAGTATGGGATAATGTACATTGTGACCTGGTAAGTAGAAATAAATTTCAGAAAAAAAATATATATCCAAACTTTTTGGGGAAAACATGTATGTGTGCATGCATACACACACATGCCCAGGTATGCACATATATAAACCATATGTGTACATTGGTATATTATACATACGTTTGTGTATATCCACGGATGTGTGAGATACACATGTGTATAAGTGCACTCATATATACGTATTTGTACGTTTGTACTTATATAGGTGCTCCTTAGATAGTGGTATCTTTGTGAAACTGAATGTGGAAAGATACGCACACAAGTTATTTTTACAAAAATATCTCAGTAATAAGTAATGTTGTTTTAAATGCTTCCCTGGTGGCTCAGAGGTTAAAGCGTCTGCCTTCAATGCGGGAGACCCGGGTTCGATCCCTGGGTCGGGAAGATCCCCTGGAGAAGGAAACGGTAACCCACTCCAGTATTCTTGCCTGGAGAATCCCATGGACGGAGAAGCCTGGTAAGCTACAGTCCACGGGTCGCATAGAGTCGGACACGACTGAGAGAAGGAATGGAACGGAATTTTAGAAAATGACTTGAATATGAAGTCAGTTTAAGAAAATCAGAGCAAAGAAAAATCAACATCAATTTATCAGCTACTGGACTATTTTATGGCTGCTCGCCTAATCTTATCGGAACAGAAGGAAACATTTCTATAAATGAACTTGTACTTTTGTGTTCATGTTTCCACTTGAATTACCACAAACTCAATTGTAAAAGTAAGAGTTTTACTTAAAAAGTAAACTGCTTTTGTCTCCACCTTTAATTTTTCTTCTTAACAATTTCAAGCTTACAAAAAAATTGCAAGTACAGTAAAACAAGTCTCTTCTGAACCACGTGACAGGAATTTGCTGACCTGATGTCTCATCTTCCCTCTTTATTTCCATATGTTTTTGACATACAGGGCATTTTCCTACGGAGAAGGCAATGGCAGGCCACTCCAGTACTCTTGCCTGGAGAATCGCATGGACGGAGGAGCCTGGTGGGCTGCAGTCCATAGGGTCGCTACTAGTCGGACACAACTGAGCGACTTCACTTTCACTTTTCACTTTCACGCATTGGAGAAGGAAATGGCAACCCACTCCAGCGTTGTTGCCTGGAGAATCCCAGGGACGGCGGAGCCTGGTTGGCTGCCGTCTATGGGGTCGCACAGAGTCAGACACGACTGAGGCGACTTGGCGGCGGCGGCGTTTTCCTAAGCAACTAAAATTCACTTAATTCGCATAAATACTATCTGATCCTCGGATGAATTTCTGTCTCAGGAATAACTTTTAGTTCAAAAGCGTCCAGCTGTGGGTCGTGGAGCACACTGTTGCCTTGTCTCTTCAGTTTTATTCAGTTTGGGTGAGTTCTTCAGGTTTTTCTTGGTTTTTATGATCTTGGTTTTTTTAAAAAAATATATTACATGGAATTTATCTTGTGGGCTTCTCTGATAGCTCAGTTGGTAAAGAATCCACCTGCAATGCAGGAGACCTAGGTTCAATTCCGGGGTCTGGAAGATCCCCTGGAGAAGGGATAGGTTACCCATTCCAGTATTCTTGGGCTTCTTTTTAAATATTACAGGAAATTTATCTTGTAATATCCCTCAAGTCATATGTGTCTGATGTTTTACCATGACTGGATTCAAGCTATATATTTTAGGCAGATATATCAGAGGAATTTCAATCCAAGTGTCCTTGTGGCCTCACTGGAGGTACAGGTTGGCACTACATTTCAACTTACTGATGAAATCCACATGCTCACTTTACTAAATAAGGTACTACTTGTCTGTTTTCACTAGAAAGTTATGCCTTCCATCACAACTAAAAAGCATCTTTCTGGGAGCTGCATTGTAATTGCATAATTACCCATACTGCATTAAAATCCCAATTTATTTAACTATGTCTAGGATTATAATTTCCTCTTTTATTGAATGGACTACTTTTACTTACTATCATTATGTATTTTGATCCTCAAATTGTTTCAGATTTGGGCAGGGGATCCTAATATTTTATATCATTTGTCATATTTCTATTTTTTTTTCATTAAGCAATGTATTTCTTTCTAGCAGAAGATATTCCATGTTATTTTGTGTTTTCTTTGCCCTAGTCCATGAATCACCAATTTCTCCAAAAAGCTCTGTCTTGCTTTTGTTTTGAGGGATGATGTTAAGTAGAATCCAACTTATGCCCACTAGATACGCTGATATTTATTCTAAGCCTAAGCCATCTCAGTGGATATCAGAGGGTATACATGTATGTTTCCACACACACACACATAAACACCTGTACATCCATGTTAATACCCGTATTTATTTCTACATCTATCTCTACACATCAAAGGCCACGAGTTCACAATGAAATATCCCATTAAAATCCAAATCATAAGGTTCACTCCAATTTTTCCTCTTTCTGGGTTTCTCCTCCCAAATACAGTCTGCTCACTGGACTTGTATTTGGCTCTCCACATCAGGATGTCCTTGTCCCTCTTCCTGGGCCGTGCCACCCTGGGCAAGCATGCCCCCACACATGCCTGCCCCTCCCATAGGGACCTGGTTCTGAGGCCCCACTTTCAAAGCTGCTGTTTCCATGGTAACTGGGCTGTCTGCCTTCTAGGAGCACCTTCTCCTCACAGCTGTCTCCCTTCCTGTGTCACCCTTCTGCATGGGGGCCCAGCTGACCTTTTTCCAGCTCTGATCCTAAATGTGACTCCAAGTGCCACGCCCCCACCTGGACATGCGTGCACTCCCTTACCGGCTCAGATTCCTGCTTCCTGAGTGCAATCCCTTCCCTGTGTGCTTTTCTTTCAACTCCACATCCGTTCTCGAGAAAACTTGCCCAGCTCACCTGGGCTCTGCCTTAGACTCTGACCCACCATGCCCCTACCTTCCTGCTTTGCACCGCCTAAGAGTCTCATGTCCGAATTTCTCAGGAAAGGAAGAGAAGAGTACAAAGGAGAGAAAGAACTGGATGAAGAGGAAGGTTTGTTGTTTTGCAACTTAAATTCATTCTCCTCTTCCTAGAAACTGATCGAGTCTTCGCAGCTCCTCTGGAGTCCATTTATCTTTTCAAAAATACACATTGAGCCCTTATTATTCATATAATTTTTAGATTGCTCTTTTAAACAAAGAGAACTATTTCCCTCAGATATAAGATTTAGACTCTCATGCCAAACTAAAAAAAATCCATAACTGATGCACTGAGATTAATTTCATTGATAATTAATCACTATGAAAAACATTAATTAAATGAACACCCATTCATTGTATTTCTGTTTCTGTGTTTATATATAGAAAATCAGGCATTAATCATTTGGAGACTAATTTTGAGCCAGAAGTTACTTGAAATAAAGTGATTTCCTACTTTATCCTTCATTAAATCACTGATTCTTTGAGCTTAAAATTGACTTTCAATATCATGACTATAATGGTGTATGCCTGTATTACTAAATGCAAGCAAAGGTAACCTAATTTGCATATTAGCCCTATTAAGTAAATATTTTTATTATCATTTCCACAAACAGAAAAACTGAAGTGTTGAGGTTAAGAGAGTTTTCTAAACTCCCTGATCTTGTAAGTGATGGCGCATGGAATTAAAATGAGTTATTATATTTGCTTAAGTTGAAATTTTTAATCTTAACTTTCTATGGTCTGACACCCCATCCAGTTCTCATCAGAAATTCTATTTCAGCAGTTTTCTTTATTATTAATACATAATATATTTCAAACATATCAAACAGGTACATTGTACAATTCCTTTTATAATGTCCCTACTGTTTTGAATGTTCATGTTGAACAATATACCCCCATAATTTCTATCGGTGATTGAAGACTTATGACAGAAATCACCGTTTCATTTTGAGAAACAACATTGACTATTGTTCCCCTGCAGATTTGTAACTTATACTTCCTATAACTTCCTACTTGTATATTCAAGTACAAAATATTGAAATAAAGCTGAATATCTTTAATACATTTATAACTAAATCTTTTTGTGAATTGTCTCTTTATATCCTTTGTAACTCTACACTATGATCTTTATCATTTTAGTTTTATTAATTTTTTTAATTACCTAAAATATTTTATTTTATTTTTAATTTTTAAAATTTATTTTAATTGGAGGCTAATTACATTATTGGATTAGTTTTGCCATACATTGACATGAATCTGCCCCAGGGGTACATGTGTTCCTCATCTTGATCCCCCCCTCCCACTTCCCTCCCCATCCCCTTCCTCTGGGTCATCCCAGTACACCAACCCTGAGCATCCTGTATCATGCATCGAATCAGGACTGGAGATTCTTTTCACATATGATAATATACATGTTTCAATGCCATTCTCCCAAATCATCCCACCCTCGCCCCTTCCCACAGAGTGCAAAAGACTGTTCTATACATCTGTGTCTCTTTTGCTGTCTCGTTTACAGGGTTATCGTTATAATCTTTCTAAATTCCATATACATGCTTTAGTATATTATATTAATGTTTTTCTTTTTGGCTTACTTCACTCTGTGTAATAGGCTCCAGTTTCATCCACCTCATTAGAACTGATTCAAATGTATTCTTTTTAATGGCTGAGTAATACTCCATTGTGTAAATGTACCAAAGCTTTCTTATCCATTCGTCTGCAGATGGACATTTAGGTTGCTTCCATGTCCTGGCTATTATAAACATTGCTGCGATGCACATTGGAGTACGTGTCTCTTTCAATTCTGATTTCCTTGGTATGTATGCCCAGGAGTGCAATTGCTGGGTTGTATGGCAGTTCTATTTCCAGTTTTTTAAGGACTCTCCACGCTGTTCTCCATAGTGGTTGTACTAGTTTGCATTCCCACCAACAGTGTAAGAGGGTTCCCTTTCCTCCACACCCTCTCCAGCGTTTATTGCTTATAGACTTTTGGATAGCAGCCATTCTGACTGGCATGAAATGGTACCTCATTGTGGTTTTGATTTGCATTTCTCTGATTATGAGTGATGTTGAGTATCTTTCCATGTGTTTGTTGGCCATCTGTATGCCTTTGGAGAAATGTCTGTTTAGTTCTTTGGCCCAGTTTTTGATTGGATAGTTTATTTTTCTGGAATTGAGCTGCAGGTGCTGCTTGTATATTTTTGAGATTAATCCTTTATCAGTTGCTTCATTTGCTATTATGTTCTCCCATTCTGAAGGCTGTCTTTTCACCTTGCTTATAGTTTCCTTTGCTGTGCAGAAGCTTTTGATTTTAATTAGGTCCCATTTGTTTATTTTTGCTCTTATTTCCCATATTCTGGGAGGTGGGTCATGGAGGATCCTGCTGCGATTTATGTCGGAGAGTGTTTTGCCTAGTTCTCCTCTAGGAGTTTTATAGTTTCTGGTCTTACATTTAGATTTTTAATCCATTTTGAGTTTATTTTTGTGTATGGTGTTAGGGAGTGTTCTAGTTTAATTTTTTTTACAAGTGGTTGAACAGTTTTCCCAAAGTAATTTATAAGTTCAATGCAATCCCTATCACGCTACCAACGGTGTTTTTTACAGAGCTAGAATAAATAATTTAACAATTTGTACAGAAATTCAAAAACCTCGAATAGACAAAGCAATCTTGAGAAAGAAGAATGGAACTGGGGTAATCAACCTGCCGGACTTCAGGCTCTACTACAAAGACACAGTCATCTAGACAGTATGGTACTGGCATAAAGACAGAAATATAGATCAATGGAACAAAATATAAAGCCCAGAGATAAATCCATGCACCTATGGACACTTTATCTTTGACAAGGGAGCCAAGAATAGTCAATTGAGAAAAGGCAATCTCTTTAACAAGTGGTGCAGGGAAAACTGGTCAACCACTTGTGAAAGAATGAAACTAGAACACTCCCTAACACCAAACACAAAAATAAACTCATTTTGGTTTTAAACGCCCATTCACTTTAACTTCTTCTAGGCATTCCCATGAAAGCACTTTAGTATGATCAGTTGGTTATTTATTGCACAAAAAATGAGTGGGTTTAACTTTTGGAAGAAGACAATCTCTAATCCTACACAATTGAATGGGCATTCTGTAAGAAATCCTGTAAGCAGTTAGACAAAAAATTTCGCTCCAAATGATATAGGTCAGATTATGTTTATCTATGAGTGAAAGTGTCATTTTCTTCTGAGTATATTGGCACAGATATTTTAAGTATTCCACACAGAGTTTCTCTCCTTTGTTAATGCTAAGTTGCTTCAGTCACGTCCGACTCTTTGCAACCCTATGTACTGTGGCCTTCCAGGCTTCTCTGTCCATAGGATTCTCCAGGCACGAAGACTGAAGTGGGTTGCCATGCCCTTTTCTAGGGGATCTTCCCAACACAGGGATGGAACCTGCATTTCATGCAGTTCCAGCATGGCAGGCAGATTCTTTACCAACTGAGCCCCCAGGGATGCCCTTACATGAGTAACTTAGAAAACGTCAGCCTGTGAATCAATCATTATTCCTATGTGCACTGTTGAATACAAGACAGTCTATTGTTTATGACTGATTCTAATATACAGTGGAGCAATTAATGCACACAAGACTGATATCATAATGCATTCAATCTATATTCACTCCAGAGCAATTAACACGCTCTTTGCTTGTGAATATAGCTTAACTTGTAGTCTATATATGGGCTTCCCAGGTGGTGCTAACGGAAAAGAACCCACCTGCCAACGCAGGAAGGTACTGTAAGGTAAGGGAACTAGAGAAGTTGAGGTTCAGAGAAAGAACTAGACCGACACTCTACAGGAACAGATCACCTTCAATGAGGCGAGAAGGGGCAGCAGTCAGACCAGTGGGCTGCTGCACTAAGTCAAGAAAAGAGTAGGTGTTTATGTAGAAAACATATATATGTGGAGACACATTGTTTTGAGGTAGTCTGTTTTTCCTCAAGATTATTTTGTTTAGTTAGTTTCTAACAACTGGGTCAAGGAATTCCTGAGACCGGCCGGAGACTGGGACTGGCTTGGAGCTGAACACAATCAATCTTAATGTTCATTCCTTTCTTCCTGGGGAGAAAGTTCTTTATTCTGTATAGAATGTTGGGAAAGACACGGAAGGGAGTTTTAACTCCAGGCTATTTTGAGTCGTGTAGCTTTCCTTCAGATGTAAGAGACACAGGTTCAATCCCTGGGTTGGGAAGATCCCCTAGAGGAGGGCATGGCAACCCACTCCAGTCTTTTTGCCTGGGAAATCCCATAGACAGAGGAACCTGGTGGGCTACAGTTCATAGGGTGGCACGATTGACATGACCCAAGTGACCTAGCATGCACACACACATAGGCTGTACATAGACTAAGAGCTTACCAGCTTTCATTCAGTAAAGATTATTCCAAAACAATGGACTGAATTGATGAACTATCCATGTGGATGGCCAGACCACTTCAAGTATTTTCTCTAGTGACTCTAATGTCTTTGTGATTAAAACAAGGAAATTCCTTTTTTTTTTCCACATATATCTGAAGGGAGATTTTTAACAACCAGGATAGTAATTGTTTTAATAAGCACTGTAGTAACTGTGAGAAACCTGTTTCCATGCAATTTTTCAAGCATTTTTAGAATACATGAGAATATTATTAATAGTAATTTAATACACAGTAACTTATACATACATAGGCTATTCATAAATAGTATATATATTTAGTACACATATTTAGTATACATAAATAGAATATATATATACATTATGTACATATTATATACATTATATATACATATATATGTATTATATATTATACATACATACTATATATATAATTATATACATATTAGTTGTTATGCATAAATAGTATACATATTTAACATTTCCTTTTCTCTATGTTACTGGGTTTTCTGTTTGAATAACATCTTCTGTTGCTCAACTATAATGTCTTTGAATTTGTATTTTCCCTTCTGAAGGAATATATGTTGTTCAATGATGCTTTGCTTCAAAAGGGCAATGATGTATTAATGAGAATGGAACTCTTTTTGTATAACTGGATATCATGTAGGCACTTTATTTATACTGTTTACCTAGGAACAAGATTTTTAAATGTTCATTATTAATTTTGTGATAATCATCTTTTTCTATTCTGTCATAAATAAGGTCTAGTCACAATGGGATACAAGTAGAACTTCATGGTCTGTTCCTATATTTACATTTAAGAAAAGCTTCTACAACATTTGCTTAAATGAGGACAATCCATATTTATAGTACTTAAAATGTTCATTACATTCATTAAATTTTATTTTTGTTATTTTTTAGGATGTTTTTAAAAAATTTGTTTTTAGAGCAGTTTTAGGTTTACAGGAAGGTAGAGAAATTCCCCATATACACTCGGCCCCAGAAATGTATAACATGTGATGTAATATCAACATCCCACCCACCAGAGTGATACATTACTAGAGCTGGTGAACCTATACGGACATATCATAATCACCATTTTCCTCAGGGTTCACTCTTGGTGATGCACATCATATTGGTTTGGACAAATGCATAATGATTTGAATCCATAATTATAGTGTCACACAGCACACTTTCGTTGCTCAAAAAATCCTGTGCTTCCCCCTATTCATCTATCACTCCTCAAATGCTTGGTAAGTTCTGATCGTTTCAGCATAGCCATAGTTTGGGTTTTTTTCAGACTATCACATAATTGGAATCATATGGTATGTAGCCTTCAGATTGGCATCTTTTACTTAGTCATATGCATTTAAGTTTCCTCCATTCCTTTTTGTAGCTTACTGCTTTTTATTTCTGAATAATATTCCATTCTCTGAGTATGTCATAATTAAACTTTTTAAAACTTTGCATTTTAAAACTATATATATTATTTATGGAAGAAATGGAAAAATACTGCAAAAACAAATTCCCATTGAAACTTCACTCAGTCCCCTGATATTATTATTTCCTTTTCTTAGTTTTGATGTGACCTTGGTACTGTTATGAAAAGTAAGAAGATAACATCAGTACAATGCACTTAGCTAAACCACAGACTGCTTCTAACGCCACTTGTTTCCTCTCTCATATCTGTCTTTGAGTCAGAATCCCACTCCTGATATCACACTGCATTTAGCCATCCTCTCCTTATTCTCCTTTATTACATTTCCTGCTGGTTCCTTGGCTTTCATGGCCTTGACATATTTGAAGGTATTTTGCAGAATATCCCACAATTGAGGCTTATCTGATATCTTCTCATGAATAGAGTGGGGTTATGACACTGAAGAGAGAATATCCTAAGATGATTATTTTTCCCTTGCCATGCTGTGCTTTCTAGATGTGAGTCATTAAGTTCAGGCTACAGTCAAGAAAAAAGGGAGCTAAGTTTCACACCCTGGTGGAAGAAATATCAAAGGATTTGCAGACATACGTTAAATATGCCACAGTAATTAATACATATTTGGGAAAAGATCATTTGAGGCTATGCAAATATTCAATTTCTACTTGAAGTCTACTGACTAATTTTAGCAACCATCTGTAGATCTTGCTTACTGCAATTATTGCTCTAGTGCTCAACTGGTGGTTATTTTTCTCATCATTTTTACATTTATTAACTGGAATTCTCTGGTAAGGTAGAATTATCTCTTTGTATCGATTTATTCATTTTGCCATTTTACGATCAGGAGGGACTTATCTATTTTCAAAAATCATTCTTTTGGTTATAATTCAATACAATCATATTTATTTTGTTGCTCATATTTTTCTTGATTTGTTTATTTAGATCATTTAGGGAGAAATCCCCTTATTTTTTTTGAAAGACTTTATTTTTGGGGGCTCCAAAATCACTGCAGATGGTGACTGAAGCCATGAAATTTTCTTGGAAGAAAAGCTATGACCAACCTAGACAGCATATTAAAAAGCGGAGACATTACTTTGCCAAAAAAGGTCTGTCTAGTCAAAGCTATGGTTTTTCCAGGAGTCATATATGAATGTGAGAGTTGGACTATAAAGAAAGTTGACTGCTGAAGAATTGATGCTTTTGAACCGTGGTGTTGGAGAAGACTGTTGAAAGCCCCTTTGACTGCAGGGAGATCCAACCTGTACATCCTAAAGGAAATCAGTCCTGAATATTAATAGGAAGGACTGATGCTGAAGCTGAAACTCCAATACTTTGGCCACCTGATGTGAAGGACCAATTCACTGGAAAATACCCTGATGCTGGGAAAGATTGAAGGTGGAAGGAGAAGGGGATGACAGGGGATGAGATGGTTGGATGGCATCACTGTCGCGATGGACATGAGTTTGAGTATGCTCTGAGAGTTGGTGATGGACAGGGTAGCCTGGCATGCTGCAGTCTATTGACTTACAAAGAGCTGGACACAAATGAGTGACTGAACTGAACCCCTTATTTTTTAGCAATTCCTTAATTTTGCACCTCAGGCTTAACCTTGTATTTCTGCTGCCTAGAACCAACCATTTCTTCAAATAATCATGGTTCCTTTTACTGGACAATGGTATTGAAAAATCAAATTTGAGTGGTACCTACGCTCATTTCAACTGGGATATACAGTTCTCAGAGGACAGAGAGAGGAAGCACATGTATCTACATTCATAACAATGTAGATACTGGTGCTAAATAATCCTCCCCCTCCAACACGCACATATTTATATTTCTACATATTTTAAAATAAAGAGGAGTTCATAGTGGTATCTCTCTTATTCAGCACTCTTATTCAGAGTTTTGATCAGTATTTCCTCACTTACTTACTTGCAACTTCTTTCTCTGAGAAACCTGGCTTCCATTATTGACAATGTATTTACTTTAGAATGTGTTTGAAGGCTTTTCAGAATCAGTAACCATATAAATTAGAAACAAATTTATCAACTACTTTTTTTTTTTTAACTGTCACAGTAGTAAATCAAAACACTGCTCTCCAAACTTACTTAACTCTGCTCCTCTCCAAGGTATATTACAGTAATTGTAACATAGTTAAATTAGTTTGCTGGGGAGTGAGCGACACTCAGTTTTTCCAGAATCCAGCTTGATATTGTTGTTGGTATTATTGTCCCCATTTGTTTCTAAAGGGGACTCCCACCCAGGGGGTGTCTGCAGAGTGCAGAGCTGGGTTGCAGGGAGGGAGCTGGCTGGGCTCATCCCTGGGCCGAAACCTCGGGGGTGGCTGGGCAGCCTGGAGGTTGCTGGTTAGGACCTCGAGTGGCGCTGAGGCAGGGGTGGCTCTTCTCTAGGTGGACGCAATCGTGGCCTCACCCGACTCTTGAGGAGCATGCCACCGCACACAGGGTAATGGGTGGGCCATTGCCCCACTGAGACCACCCACTGCCCTCCCAGACAGCTGGAAGGATCACACTCTTCCCTCCTTCTGCCCTTGTCCCATGGGCATGGTTGGCTCAGGCGGGGCTGTGGTAATGGCCACAGACAGGGCTTACACTTGAGGCACGTTGCCTGGCGCCAACTAGACTCCGCAATGGAAGGCTGAAACCTCGTGTCTCCAGAGTCCTCCCCAAGTAAGGAAGAGGCACCTGAGGTGGAAAGGATGGAGGCAGATGAGGTCAAGGGGCAGTTTGGGGTCACGGGACTCAACTGTAGGTGCCTGCTCCTGGAAGCCCCTCTCCCTCTGCCCGTGGCCCTCCTGGGCCTCACTCCCTGAGGTAGGGTCTCGCCAGCTATCAAGTGGCTCCTCAGGAGGGCACACATCTCCTCAGATAGGGCATAGGGCTCCCTAGGGCCACATATGCCTCCTGAGGGCGGGCACCTGACTCCCCAGGGCGGGCACGTGACTCCCCAGGGCAGGTGCCAGTAATTGTCTAATCAGGCTAGTGAGATTCTCAAATATTTATACAAATGGTTATGGCAGTTGGCATTTGTCAGGTTAGTAGTGATAGTGCAGTGTTAGTTGTTCAGTCATGTCTGACCCTTTGCAACCCCGCTGACTGCAGCCTGTTCATGGGGTTTCCCAAACAAGAATCCTTGAGTGGGTGGCCGTTTCCTTTTCCAGAGGATCTTCCCCACTGGGGATAATGAGTGTATTTGTACCAGTATTGGAGACCATATGCCATTTTCAGTCTCTTAATACCGTCAAAAGATGTTTACTCCTTGAAAGTTATGAACAACCTAGATAGCATATTAAAAAGCAGAGACATTACTTTGTCAACCAAGGTCCATCTAGTCAAGGCTATGGTTTTTCCTGTGGTCAAGTATGGATGTGAGAGTTGGACTGTGAAGAAAGCTGATCGCCAAAGAATTGATGCTTTTGAACTGTGGTGCTGGAGAAGACTCTTGAGAGTCCCTTGGACAGCAAGGAGATCCAACCAGTCCATTCTAAAGGAGATCAGTCCTGGGTGTTCACTGGAAGGACTGATGCTAAAGCTGTAACTTCAATACTTTGGCCACCTCATGCGAAGAGTTGACTCACTGGAAAAGACTCTGATGCTGGGAGGGATTGGGGGTGGGAGGAGAAGGGGACGGCAGAGAATGAGATAGCTGGATGTCATCACCGACTCGATGGAGGTGGGTTTGAGTGAACTCCGGGAATTAGTGATGGACAGAGAGGTCTGGCGTGCTGTGATTCATGGAGTCACAAAGAGTCAGACACGACTGAGCGACTGAACTGATCTGAACTGAATACTGTCAATAATTTGAGCCCCATATTATTTCTGATATTACCAGTGTATTAGTTTAGTGTTAGATTGCATCTGACCTGTAAGAGAAAACTTGATCTTAAAAGTCTTATGGCATCAGTTGAACTTTATGAGCAGAAATTTGACAGGAGATAAGGTTACAGCCATTGAAGTCATAACAGGCAAATGATGACTGAAACTGTGAAAATGGAGGTGGATATGGAATGGAACAATTGTAATTCCAGCTTGGACAGCCTAAAGTGTTTGCACTGGGGAAATCTGAACATTACATCTTATGAGAAGGAAGTAAACATTTAAAAGAATTCAACAGAGTGGTAGATGTTAGATGTCATGTACAGTCCATGGGATTACCTTCTGACAGGGAGGAGAAATTGTTGACAGATGCTGAATATACACAGTAAATGAGAGTTTAACAAGAAGTTATGGAACCCTAATTTGGGGGGGGGGCAGGAGAGGGTGGTTCATAGACTCTTTGGACACAAGCTCCAGAGTAAAATTAAGTGAGCTTTAGATATGTTATGAACTATATCTAATATTAATTTCCTCTTACTCCATACCTCACTGGATCCCAGTTTAAGTGATGTTTTCATAGTATTCAAGGTATCAATACATTTGATAGCTTTTTAACTTGGTTCAGCAAACACTTACCTCATTTTATAATCATGAGCTGATATGTTACACAAAGGCAGGAAGCTGTTTTATTTGTATAGAAAGCATGGGAATTCTAACCTAAACTGTATTGGGAAAATGTGTGCATTCAATATTTAATAGTCATTTTAAAATTGTGAGTTGGTACAGTAAGAAAGCTGATCGCCAAAGAATTGATGCTTTTGAACTGTGGTGTTGGAGAACACTCTTGAGAGTCCCTTGTACCACAAGGAGATCCAACCAGTCCATTCTAAGGGAGATCGATCCTGGGTGTTCATTAGAAGGACTGATGCTAAAGCTGAAACTCCAATACTTTGGCCACCTCATGCGACAAGTTGACTCACTGGAAAAGTCTCTGATGCTGGGAAAGGTTGGGGGCGAGAGGAGAAGGGGACAACCAAGAATGAGATGGCTGGATGGCATCACCGACTGGATGGACATGAGTTTGAGTGAACTCCGGGAGTTGGTGATGAACAGGGAGGCCTGGTGTGCTGTGATTCATGGGGTCGCAAAAAGTCAGACACGACTGAGTGACTCAACTGAACTGAACTGAACTGAACAGTCAGAGTTAAAATAACATAGTAAACACTTGATGTGACTAGATGTTACTTTGTCTAGGCTCCTTTTTGTTTATTTAAAAAACATTAGATATGATAAATAGGCACAGAATGCTGTCTTATACATCCAGTTGTAGAAAATTTTATTCCAATTAACATTTTCAGAAAACACATCCATAAATGAAAATGTACTTTCTAACAGCTCAGAAGATACCCTGCGTCTGTAATAAAACAAAACTGTATTCCTCTCTTTTAATAAAGGCTTAAAAGACAAAGATACCGACTATATCTATATATCCATCTATTATCTGTATACTCCACCAGTTATGAGCAATCATTTTTTACCAGAAAGTAGAGTATTAATTTGAGAGCCTATCCTGAGTCACAGAGTTGGTTTTCTTTGAGTTTTTATACTGCTTGTCACTAATTATCAGGAAAAATTGTTCTCTCATCCATCACTTAAATGTATTTGTCCGGAGCCTAAAAGGGTCCAATACCACTAAAACATATCTGAAAATCTACTCTATCATATGAGTAATGGTGGTGAATTTACCATTGTTCACTCACTTTCTAAAGACACCAGATGTCAGGAGACAGCCTGCTGGGAATTTGTGGATGGGAGGCAGTGTTTCCATGATAGTAAACCTAAGGTAGATCATGTAGGAGTTTTAGAAGTGTGATGCTAGTTATATACAGCTTCTGAGGTGTATGTGAATCTGTACTATGTTGGGTGTAGGGACGGGAATTTGTTTGCTGGAGTTGCTGTAACAAATATTACAGACTCAGTGGCAGCAGAAATCTCTTTCTTGCTGGGTCTAGAAGCCCTCAATGGAGGTATGAGCAGGGTTGGTTTCTCTTGAGGTTGGTCTCCTTTTGTGGATGGCTATGTTCTCTTTGGGGCTTCCCAGGTGAAACAGTGGTAAAGAATCCACCTGCCAATATAGGAGATGCAGGAGAGGCGGGTTCAATCCCTGGGTCAGAAAGATCCCCTAGAGGAGGAAATGGCAACCCACTCCAGTTTCCTTGTCTGAAGAATCCCATGGACGGAGGAGCCTGGGTTCACAAGAGTTGACACGGCTGCGCACAGCATGCACGTTCTCTTTACTTCTGCATTTAATCTCCCTTCTGTGTCTCTGTGTCCGCATCTTCTTTTCTTCCAATGACTGCAGTCATAACCGGGGGATTACGAGCTCACCCTACTTACTTCATCATAACTTAACTACCTCTTTAAAGTCCACATCTTCAATACAATCACATTCTGACGTCCTAAGAATTAGGACTTCAACTTATGAAATTTGGGGAGACAGATCAGCCCATAACAGGGAGGTATAGAAGGCATCCAGAATATATATGTGTGTGTATATATATATAGTATTATGCACATATATATATATATATATGCTACTATTTTAGAGTGATTATCACAAAGTGACTATTATTTATTTATAGGACATATGTGGATAGTCTAAAAATTGTTTCAGAAGATCAACTTGTGCTGTAAAATATACTTATTTATGCAGAATAGTTCTACATTGAATACCAGATAATTTTGCTGGGAAAAATAGGTCTGAGAAAGAAAATTAATCTGTATAAGCTGGAAAGAAAACATTTTTTATGGGCAGGAATGCTTGCAGTTGTCATATGTTGCAAGCTTTCTCATATCCTGTGCACTTAAACACAATGCAAACTCTGGCATTTCTAAAATTTTCTCACTTAGCAGCTTATAAAAGCAACCTTGCTTGAGAGCAGGTTTAAAAATAGTCCATGTATTGAAAAGAAGCAAGAGTTGGATTATTTTACTTAGTGGATATAACTGTGTTGTTCCTGTTGAGTTGCTAAGTTGTGCCTGACTCTTTGGGACTCCACACTCTGTAGCCCACCAGGCTCCTCTGCCCATGGTACTTTCCAAGCAAGAATACTGGAGCGGGTTGCTATTTCCTGCCCCACAGGATCTTCCCATCCCAGGTAACAAGCCTGCATCCCCTGCTTTTGTAGGTGGATTCTATACCAAGTACGCCACTTGGGAAGTGTAATGGAGAAGAATGTGTAACACTTTCAAGAGAATTATTAGTGTGCTGTTTAGAAAGCAGTTGACATTTTGACCAGAAGTCCTTAGAGGACTGCAGGTAATTTGTTGGGTTCCAGTGAGGAGCACACCTGTCACCCCGGTCCACCATTCTCCTCATGCAACAGGGATGAATAAAGTGCTTTATCCTCCACGCTGTGGGTGAGCCTCACTCAATCAAGTGAAGACTTTAATAGAACAAAGACTGACTCTTTCCAAACAGGAAGGAGTTCTGACAGCAGACATCCTTTCAAATTGAACTGCAAAGGTGGCTCTTGCCATCCATCTGCCCTTCAAAGTTTGGACATGTCTGCCTCCATAATAGCATATGTGTATTAAGTCACTAGGTCGTGTAATACTCTTTGTGATTCCCTGGACTGTAGCTCATCAGACTCCTCTGTCCATGGGATTATCCTGGCAAGAATAATGGTATGGGTTGCCATTTCCTCCTCCAAGGGCTCATCCCAACCCGGGAATAATCAGTTCAGTTCAGTTCAGTCGCTCAGTCGTGTCCGACTCTCCGCGACCCCATGAATCACAGCACGCCAGGCCTCCCTGTCCATCACCAACTCCCGGAGTACACTCAAACTCATGTCCACAGAGTCGGTGATGCCATCCAGCCATCTCATATTCTGTCGTCCACTTCTCCTCCCGCCCCCAACCTTTCCCAGCATCAGAGTCTTTTCCAGTGAGTCAACTCGTCGCATGAGGTGGCCAAAGTATTGCAGTTTCAGCTTTAGCATCAGTCCTTCCAATGAACACCCAGGACTGATCTCCTTCAGAATGAACTGGTTGGATCTCCTTGCAGTATAAGGGACTCTCAAGAGTCTTCTCCAACACCACAGTTCAAAAGCATCGATTCTTCGGCGATCAGCATTCTTCACAGTCCAACTCTCACATCCATACATGACCACGGGAAAAACCATTGCCTTGACTAGACGGACCTTGGTTGGCAAAGTAATGTCTCTGCTTTTTAATATACTATCAAGGTTGGTCATAACTTTCCTTCCAAGGAGCAAGCGTCTTTTAATTTCATGGCTGCAATCAGCATCTGCAGTGATTTTGGAGCCCAAAAAAATAAAGTCTGACACTGTTTCCACTGTTTTTCCATCTATTTCCCATGAAGTGATGGGACCAGATGCCATGATCTTTATTTTCTGAATGTTGAGCTTCAAGCCAACCTTTTCACTCTCCTCTTTAACTTTCATCAAGAGGATTTTGAGTTCCTCTTCACTTTCTGCCATAAGGATGGTGTCATCTGCATATTTGAGGTTATTGATATTTCTCCCAGCAATCTTGATTCCAGCTTGTGCTTCTTCCAGCCCAGCGTTCCTCATGATGTACTCTGCATATAAGTTAAATAAGCAAGGTGACAATATACAACCTTGACGTACACCTTTTCCTATTTGGAACCAGTCTGTTGTTCCATGTCCAGTTCTGACTGTTGCTTCCTGACCTGCATACAGGTTTCTCAAGAGGCAGGTCAGGTGGTCTGGGATTCCCATCTCTTTCAGAATGTTCCACAGTTTATTGTGATCGAAACAGTCAAAGGCTTTGGCATAGTCAATGAAGCAGAAATAGATGCTTTTCTGAAACTCTCTTGCTTTCTCCATTATCCAGCAGATGTTGGCAATTTGATCTCTGGTGCCTCTGTCTTTTCTAAAACCTGCTTGAACATCTGGGAGTTCACGGTTCACATATTGATGAAGCCTGGCTTGGAGAATTTTGAGCATGACTTTACTAGCGTGTGAGATGAGTGCAATTGTGTGGTAGTTTGAGCATTCTTTGGCATTCCCTTTCTTTGGGATTGGAATGAAGACTGACCTCTTCCAGTCCTGTGGCCACTGCTGAGTTTTCCAAATCTGCTGGCATATTGAGTGCAGCACTTTCACAGCATCATCTTTCAAGACTTGAAATAGCTTAACTGGAATTCCATCACCTCCACTAGCTTTGTTCGTAGTGATGCTTTCTAAGGCCCACTTGACTTCACATTCCAAGATGTCTGGCTCTAGGTCAGTGATCACATTATCGTGACTATCTTGGTCGGGAAGATCTTTTTTGTACAGTTCTTCTGTGTATTCCTGCCACCTCTTCTTAATATCTTCTGCTTCTGTTAGATCCATACCATTTCTGTCCTTTATCGAGCCCATCTTTGCATGAAAAGTTCCCTTGGAATCTCTAATTTTCTTGAAGAGGTCTCTTGTTTTTCCTATTCTGTTGTTTTCCTCTATTTCTTTGCATTGATCACTGAGGAAGTCTTTCTCATCTCTCCTTGCTATTCTTTGGAACTCTGCATTCAGATGCTTATATCTTTCCTTTTCTCCTTTGCTTTTCGCCTCTCTTCTTTTCACAGCTATTTGTAAGGCCTCCTCAGACAGCCATTTCGCTCTTTTGCATTTCTTTTCCATGGGGATGGTCTTGGTCCCTGTCTCCTGTACAATGTCACGAACCTCCGTCCAGAGTTCATCAGGCACTCTATCAATCAGATCTAGTCCCTTAAATCTATTTCTCACTTCCACTGTATAATCATAAAGGATTTGATTGAGGTCATATCTGAATGGTCTAGTGGTTTTCCCTACTGGCCCCGGCGGCGCAGACGCGACGCGAGAGACCCCGGCCCGGGCGCAAGAACAACGCAAAGAGGCGCGGCCGTGAGGAGCTACCCCACGCCTGAAGCCAGGGCCGGCGGCCGAGAGGAGCTACCCCACATCCAACAGGCGGTGGCTGCGCGAGCGCAGGAGGGCCGAGAGGAGCTACTCCGCGTTCAAGGTCAGGAGGGGCGGCCTTGAGGAGATACCCCTCACCCAAGGTAAGGTACAGCGGCTGCACTTTGCTGGAGCGGCTGTGAAGAGATTTTCCACGACCAAGGTAAGAGAAACCCAAATAAGATGGTAGGTATTGCTAGGGGGCACCAGAGGGCAGACAAACTGAAATCATAATCACAGGAAACTAGCTGATCTGATCACATGGATCACAACCGAATGTGGTCCACTGGAGAAGGGAATGGCAAACCACTTCAGTATACTTGCCTTGAGAACCCCATGAACAGTATCAAAGGGCAAAATGATAGGATACTGAATGATGAATTCCCCAGGTCAGTAGGTGCCCAGTATGCTACTGGAGCTCAGTGGAGAAATAACTATAGAAGGAATAAAGGGATGGAGCAAAAGCAAAACCAGTACCCAGTTGTGGATGTGACCAATGATAGAAACAAGGTCCGGTGCTGTAAAGAGCAATATTGCATAGGAACCTGGAATGTTAGGTCCATGAATCAAGGCAAATTGGAAGTGGTCAAACAGGAGATGGCAAGAGTGAACATCGACATTCTAGGAATCAGTGAACTAAAATGGACTGGAATGGGTGAATTTAACTCAGATGACCATTATATCTACTACTGTGGGCAGGAATCCCTTAGAAGAAATGGAGTAGCCATCATGGTCAACAAAAGAGTCCGAAATGCAGTACTTGGATGCAATCTTAAAAATGACAGGATGATTTCTGTTCGTTTCCAAGGCAAACCATTCAATATTCCAGTAATCCAGGCCTATGCCCCAACCAGTAATGCTGAAGAAGCTGAAGTTAATCGGTTCTATGAAGACCTACAAGACCTTTTAGAACTAACACCCAAAAAAGATGTCCTTTTCATTATAGGGGACTGGAATGCAAAAGTAGGAAGTCAAGAAACACCTGGAGTAACAGGCAAATTTGGCCTTGGAGCACGGAATGAAGCAGGGCAAAGGCTAATAGAGTTTTGTCAAGAGAATGCACTGGTCATAGCAAACACCCTCTTCCAACAACACAAGAGAAGACTCTACACATGGACATCACCAGATGGTCAACACCGAAATCAGATTGATTATATTCTTTGCAACCAAAAATGGAGAAGCTGTATACAGTTAGCGAAAACAAGACCAGGAGCTGACTGTGGCTCAGATCATGAACTCCTTATTGTGAAATTCAGACTTAAATTGAAGAAAGTAGGGAAAACCACTAGACCATTCAGATATGACCTCAATCAAATCCCGGGAATAATAACATGAGCCAATTCCTTAAAATCAATTAATATCTCTCCTCTCTCCTCGCTCTCCTCCCTCCTCCCCCGCCATGTATGTGTGTGTGCTTTGTTTCTCTGGGGAACCCTGACCAATACAATTACTGTCAAGACAGGGAATCAGTGTAGATCGGGATCTCTAGCATTCCACCTTTAAAGGCAAAACTTAACACCCAAGTGTGATTCTCAGCGACCTGCACACAGAGCCTTCCCTCCTTCCTGTCCTTCAGGGACATGCTGATGGGGCTGTGGTGTTAAAACGGCCCCCCTCCTGCTGCCATCATATTAGACAGAACTGTATTTGAGTAAGTTCTTGGTTGAATATGTTGCACATATTTTCTCCTTTTCATTCACTTAGTGATATCTATTAATGAACAAAATTCTTCAATTTAAAATAGTTCAGTTTATCATTTTTCATTTATAATTATTGCTTTTTTCCTCCTGAATAATTTTTTATACTTATCTTGGGTTCATGAATATTTTTTCACATTTTATTTAAAAAACGTTTTGAGACCCTGGTAATGAAAGTATGGGGAAAGTGAGCAAATTCCTTAAAACAAGTATAAAACTGTTAAAAAAAAAAAAAAAAAAACTCTTTTAAAAAATTCAATGCTCTAGAAATCGGCCGTAGGTCAGAAGAAGCTGAGCCGTGAATGAATAGGGAAACTGCTAGTGGACAGTTTGTGACCCTCTTGCCTGGATGCTGTCCTCATCTTCCTGCCTCAACTGTCACTCTCAGCTCAGACCACAAACACCTGCCTTCTTTCTGGCTGGAAAGGACAGACTCACTTCAGTGTGGCTGAGAGAATAGAGAAAAAGTGATTTGGGGGGTGAGACGACCATAGGTAGACTAAGCTTATAAACTCTCTTTACATCCCTGCTGACTGCTAACCAGTGCATGTTGGGTGCCCCAGGTAACCTAGAGAAAACTTGAAGCCTGAATACATTTGTAAACTTGTTGAACCATTCAATGTGACCGCTCAAACTACAATCTACTCGGAAGGCAAAGGGTAGATATCTCATTGGCATAAAGTGTCTTAGCTTAACCTACTGCTAAAATCACTGCTGGCTTTTCACCACCTAATATGACATTATTAGCTATGGGTTTGTCATATATGACCTTTATTATGTTGACGTATGTTCCTTCCATGCCCACTTTCTGGAGAGTTTTTTGTCATAAATGGATGTTGAATTTTATCAATTGGTTACTCTATTTGTTCTTTATTTTCTAAATTGTAGCCAGGACATGGAAGCAACCTAGATGTCCATCTGCAGGAGAATGGATAAGAAAGCTGTGGTACATATACACAATGGAGTATTCAGTTCAGTTCAGTCACTCAGTTGTGTCCGACTCTTTGTTACTCAGCAATTAAAAAGAATACATTTGAATCAGTTCTAATGAGGCAGATGAAACTGGAGCCTATTATACAGAGTGAAGTAAGCCAGAAAGAAAAACACCAATATGGTATACTAACACATATATATGGAATTTAGAAAGATGGTAACGATAACCCTGTACATGAGACAGCAAAAGAGACAGATGTATAGAACTGTCTTTTGGACTCTGTGGGAGAGGGCAAGGGTGGGGTGATTTGGGAGAATGGCATTGAAACATGTATATTATCATATGTGAAATGAATTGCCAGGCCAGGTTCTATGCATGAGACAGGATGCTCGGGGCTGGTGCACTGGGATGACCCAGAGGGATGGGGTGGGGAAGGAGGTGGGAGGGCAGCTCAAGATGGGGGACACATGTTCCCCCGGGGCAGATTCATGTCAATGTGTGGCAAAACATATACTATATTGTAAAGTAAAATAATAATGATGAAAACAACTGGACTAAAAAAATAAATCGTATCAGCCAGTGTCAGTCCTTCGGATTTCTGTGTAAGCGGTAGAATCTGCAGAACATTCAGGTGGAAATATGATTGGAACTGCACTGAAGCTACAGAGGCATCTGAACAGTAAATATCTTTAAAACATTTTCTTTCAGTACATGAAGGACATCTCTCTCTATAAATATATATATATTTCTTTATTTGGCCTATAATTTCCCTTCACAATGTTTTACTGTTCTCGGTGTGCAGGTCTTAAAAGTATTTTGTTAATTTATTACTATTTTTTTCCTATTTTGGAGGTCACTGTAATTGGTATTTTAAAATTTCTTTTCCAGATTGTTTGATGCTGATATAAAACACTCAAACTGATTATAGTAATTATCTTTAACTTGAGGACCCATTCAGTTCAGTCAGTTCAGTTCAGTTGCTCAGTCATGTCTGACTCTTTGTGACCCCATGAATCACAGCACGCCAGGCCTCCCTGTCCATCACCAACTCCCAGAGCTCACTCAAACTCTTGTCCATCAAGCCGGTGATGCTATCCAGCCATCTCATTCTCTGTCGTCCCCGCCTCCTCCCGCCCCCAATCCCTCCCAGCATCAGAGTCTTCTCCAGTGAGTCAACTTGTCGCATGAGGTGGCCAAAGTATTGGAGTTTCAGCTTCACCGTCAGTCCTTCCAATGAACACCCAGGATTGATCTCCTTTAGAATGGACTGGTTGGATCTCCTTGCAGTCCAAGGGACTCTCAAGAGTCTTCTCCAGCACCGCAGTTCAAAAGCATCAATTCTTCGGCGACTAGCTTTCTTCACAGTCCAACTCTCACATCCATACATGACCACTGGAAAAACCATAGCCTTGACTAGACGGACCTTGGTTGGCAAAGTAATGTCTCTGCTTTTTAATATACTATCTAGGTTGGTCATAACTTTCAGATGACCACTTACTAGTTCTAGTAGCTTTTCTGAATGACGTTTGAGTGACAGCTGAATTTTTTCCTGAGATTTACAGAGAAAGTGGTGGTCCTTGAAGCAACTACAGCAGACTCCGCATCCCCACATGATTCTGCCTCACGCAGAACAGTGCTTCTTCATCCCAGGCCAGGATGGTCAGCCATCTCCCACCACCTGGCTTTTTGTTACTTTGACGTCATGGAGTATCTTCAGAACTAAAACTCCTGCCCTGCTTTGCTAGTGGAGTCCTTCCTGTTTCTGCCAAAAAAGATGGTGCTTATTAGAAAAATGTGTTATTACTATGAGTATCTCTTTTTGCAGTGGTGACTAAAAAGAGGGCTGAAGCAACAAGATATCTGTCTCCCTTCGAGTGATCCCATCCTGAGTGAGAAGAGGCTGACACTTTCCTGTTTGAGCTACCAAGCCTTTGTTGTACGTCTTAATAACTGTGCAGCCAAGGACTTCCCTGGTGGTCCCTGGTTAAGACTCTGTTCTTTCAATGCAAGGGGCTGAGTTTGAACCCCTGATTGGGGAACTAAGATTAGGTCTTGGATATGCTGCATGATGAGGCAACAAACAAACAGACACATAAATTAAATAATTATTATTAAAGGAAGCCAAAACCCCCCAAAAAAAATCAACCACGAGGGAGATCCTAATATATTTCTCTCTTGCTCCCATTCTGTTTATAAGCATAACTACTGGAAACTCCTTCCAAATTCTGAAAGGATATCTTATTAGAATTCTAGCTTTCCATTATGTTTTGCATTTTGTCTTTAGTAATTTTTGCATATTTTAACTGAGAGTATGGTAGAGAGAGTGTTGGATTCTGGCTTAGAGATATGTGTGGTTAAGGAGAAAGACAGGGGGAGGGATGAATTGGGAGTTTGGGATTTACTTATACATACTCTGTATTTAAAATAGATATTCAATAAGGACCTACTGTACATATCACAGGGAACTGCTAAATATTCTATAATAAATGAAATGGGAAAATAATCTGGAAAAGAATAGACATATGTATGCCTGAATCACTTTGCTGGGCACCTGAAACTAACACAACATTGTAAACCAACTATCGTCCAATTCAAAATAGAAATTTAAAAAGAAATGTGTGTGATGTCCAGTACAATGTGAGCTACCAAATCTTGACTACAACCTGAAAGGTGATTAGAGGTTGAGAGGTGGAAGGAATAAACCAGGGTGAGGGAAAAACCACACAAAGTCAAAGGACATTTTTAAGTAAAAATTTTTGTCTTCTAATTAGTATCTTTGTTGTATTTCATGTAGCTGTTTGTGTCTCTTAAAATCACTTTTATGAGAAAAGCTTAAATATGGAAATAAAATGTAATTATAGCATATAAATTTTATCCATTAAATGAAAGCAATAACAATTAATTATATTTTATTTGAATTTTAAACCAATTTTTTCATATAAAATTGCTAGATAATGGTTTATTGTTTACAGTTATCATTTAATGTTTTATGTCAAATATAAGGTACTTGAAAAAATAAGCTATAAAATAGAAGCAAATAATCTTATTGCTGATGAATGATATCTCAATTATTATAGATCAAACATGTTTTTATAATACTCATCTGGGACCCTGAACTCTATAATTTGTTTTTAGATAGAAAGTATTGCTTGTTTTTTTTTAAACTACCAATAGAGCATACAAGAGGCACATTTTCCCATGACAAATCACTAATGTTAAGAAAACAGTGTCTATTGAAAAAACTGCACAGCCTAAAAGTTGAGAATTGTCCCGGCGGCGCAGACGCGAGAGACGCCCGGCTCCCGGCGGCGCAGACGCGAGAGACGCCCGGCTCCCGGCGGCGCAGACGCGAGAGACGCCCGGCTCCCGGCGCAACCGACCACGTGCAGAATCGTGGCTGGGAGGAGCTGCCCCGCGCCCAGGGTTGGGGCGGTGGCCGAGAGGAGCTGTACCACGTCCAGGAGGCGGTGGCTGCTTGGGCACCGGAGGGCCGGGAGGAGCTGATCCACATTCAAAGCAGGAGGGGCGGCCTTGAGGAGATACCCCTCGTCCAAGGTAAGCTGCAGCGGCTGCGCCTTGCTGGAGCAGCTGGGAAGAGATACTCCACGACCAAGTGGAATATAAGAATCCAGTGTTCTGGGGAGGAAGGAACAAGATGGCGAGACCACTTTCTTCCCCACAAATTCATCAGAAGAACATTTGAACGTGGAGTAAAGTCCACAAAACAACTTCTGAATACTGGCAGAGGACATCAGGCTCCCAGAAAAGTAGCCCATTGTCTTCTAAAGGAAAGAGAAGAAATCCAGCTCCACCCACCAGAACACTGACACATGCTTCCCTAACCAGGGAACCCGGACAAGTCACCTGTCCAACCCCACACACAGCGAAGAAACTACATAATAAAGAGAACTCCACAAACTGCAAGAAGAGGGAAAGGACACCCCAAGCAAAGCAATATAAGCAAGATGAAGAGGCAGAGAAATACCCAGCAAGTAAAGGAACAAGATAATTGCCCACCAACACAAACAAAAGAAGAAGATATAGGGAATCTACCTGATAAAGAATTTCGAATTTTGATGGTGAAAATGATTCAAAATCTTGAAAGTAAAATGGAGTTACAGATAAATAACCTGGAGAAAAGGATTGAGAAGATGGAAGAAAGATTTAATAAGGACTTAGAGGAAATAAAAAAGAGTCAATATACAATGAATAATGCAATAGATGAGATCAGAAACACTGGAGGGAACAAACAGTAGAATAACAGAGGCAGAAGACAGGATAAGCGAACTAGAAGATAGAATTGTAGAAATAAATGAAACAGAGAGGAAAAAAGAAAAACGAATTAAAAGAAATGAGGACAATATTAGAGACCTCTGGGACAATGTTAAACGCTCCAACATTCGAATCATAGGAGTCCCAGAAGAAGAAGACAAAAAGAAAGACCATGAGAGAATACTTGAGGAGATAATAGTTGAAAACTTCCCTAAAATAGGGAAAGAAATAATCACCCAAGTCCAAGAAATCCAGAGAGTCCCCAAGAGGATAAACCCAAGGCGAAATACTCCAAGACACATATTAATCAAATTAACAAAGATCAAACACAAAGAACAAATATTAAAAGCAGCAAGGGAAAAGCAGCAAATAACACTCAAGGGGATTCCCATAAGGATAACAGCTGATCTTTCAACAGAGACTCTTCAGGCCAGAAGGGAGTGGCAAGATATACTTAAAGTGATGAAAGAAAATAACCTACAGCCCAGATTACTATACCCAGCAAGGATCTCATTCAAATATGAAGGAGAAATCAAAAGCTTTACAGACAAGCAAAAGCTGAGGGAATTCAGCATCACCAAACCAGCTCTCCAACAAATGCTAAAGGATCTTCTATACACAGGAATCACAGAAAGAGTGTATAAACTTGAACCCAAAGCAATAAAGAAAATGGCTACGGGATCGTACTTATCAATAATTACCTTAAACGTAAATGGGTTGAATGCCCCAACCAAAAGACAAAGGCTGGCTGAATGGATACAAAAACAAAACCGCCATATATGTTGTCTACAAGAGACCCACCTCAAAACTAGGGACGCATACAGACTGAAAGTGAAGGGCTGGAAAAAGATAGTCCATGCAAATAGAGACCAAAAGAAAGCAGGAGTAGCAATACTCATATCAGATAAAATAGACTTTAAAACAAAGGCTGTGAAATGAGACAAAGAAGGAAACTACATAATGATCAAAGGATCAATCCAAGAAGAAGATATAACAATTATAAATATTTATGCACCTAACATAGGAGCACCGCAATATGTAAGACAATTACTAACAAGTATGAAAGGGGAAATTAACAATAACACAATAATAGTGGGAGATTTTAACACCCCACTTACATCTATGGATAGATCAACTAAACAGAAAATTAACAAGGAAACACAATCTTTAAATGATATAATAGAAGAGTTAGACCTAATAGATATCTATAGGACATTTCACCCCAAAACAATGAATTTCACCTTTTTCTCAAGCGCACACGGAACCTTTTCCAGGATAGATCACATCCTGGGACATAAATCTAGCCTTGGTAAATTCAAAAAAATTGAAATCATTCCAAGCATCTTTTCTGACCACAATGCAGTAAGATTAGATCTCAATTACAGGAGAATAACTGTTAAAAGTGCCAACATATGGAGACTGAACAACACGCTGCTGAATAATGAACTAATCATAGAAGAAATCAAAAGAGACATCAAAATATGCATAGAAATGAATGAAAATGAAAACACAACAACCCAAAACCTCTGGGACACTGTAAAAGCAGTGCTAAGGGGGAAGTTCATAACAATACAGGCATACCTCAAGAAACAAGAAAAAAGTCAACTAAATAACCTAACTCTACATCTAAAGCAACTAGAAAAGGAAGAAATGAAGAACCCCAGGGTCAGTAGAAGGAAAGAAATCATAAAAATTAGGGCAGAGATAAATGCAAAAGAAACAAAAGAGACCATAGCAAAAATCAACAAAGCCAAAAGCTGGTTCTTTGAAAAGGTGAATAAAATTGACAAACCACTAGCCAGACTCATCAAGAAACAAAGGGAGAATAACCAAATCAATAAAATTAGAAATGAAAATGGAGAGATCACAACTGACAACACAGAAATACAAAGGATTATTAGAGAATACTATCAGCAATTATATGGCAATAAAATGAATAACCTGGAAGAAATGGACAAATTCCTAGAAAAGTACAACCTTCCAAAACTGAACCAGGAAGAAATAGAAAATCTGAACAAACCCATCACAAGCACGGAAATTGAAACTGTAATCAAAAATCTCCCAGCAAACAAAAGCCCAGGTCCAGACGGCTTCACAGCTGAATTCTACCAAAAATTTAGAGAAGAGCTAACACCTATTCTACTCAAACTCTTCCAGAAAATAGCTGAGGAAGGGAAACTTCCAAACTCATTCTATGAGGCCACCATCACCCTAATCCCAAAACCTGGTAAAGACCCCACAAAAAAAGAAAACTATAGGCCAATATCACTGATGAACATAGATGCAAAAATCCTTAACAAAATTCTAGCAATCAGAATCCAACAACACATTAAGAAGATCATACATCATGACCAAGTGGGCTTTATCCCAGGAATGCAAGGATTCTTCAATATACGCAAATCAATCAACGTAATACACCACATTAACAAACTGAAAAATAAAAATCATATGATTATCTCAATAGATGCAGAGAAAGCCTTCGACAAAATTCAACATCCATTTTTGATAAAAACTCTCCAGAAAGTGGGAATTGAAGGGACATACCTCAACATAATAAAAGCTATATATGACAAACCCACAGCAAACATTATCCTCAATGGTGAAAAACTGAAAGCATTTCCCCTAAAATCAGGAACAAGACAAGGGTGCCCACTCTCACCACTACTATTCAACATAGTTCTGGAAGTTTTGGCCACAGCAATCAGAGCAGAAAAAGACATAAAAGGAATACAAATTGGAAAAGAAGAAGTAAAGCTTTCACTGTTCGCTGATGACATGATCCTCTACACAGAAAACCCTAAAGACTCTACCAGAAAACTACTAGAGCTAATCAATGATTACAGCAAAGTTGCAGGATATAAAATCAACACACAGAAATCCCTTGCATTCCTATACACTAATAATGAGAAAATAGAAAGAGAAATTAAGGAAACTATTCCATTCACTGTTGCAATGAAAACAATTAAATACTTAGGAATATATCTACCTAAGGAAACAAAAGACTTGTACATAGAAAACTATAAAACACTAGTGAAAGTAATCAAAGAGGACATGAATAGATGGAGAAATATACCGTGTTCATGAATTGGAAGAATAAATATTGTAAAAATGAGTATACTACCCAAAGTAATTTATACATTCAATGCAATCCCTATCAAGCTACCAACAATATTTTTCACAGAACTAGAACAAATAATCTCACAATTTGTATGGAAATACAAAAAACCTCGAATAGCCAAAGCAATCTTGAGGAAGAAGAATGGAACTGGGGGAATTAACCTGCCGGACTTCAGGCTCTATTACAAAGCCACAGTCATCAAGACAGTATGGTACTGGCATAAAGACAGAAATATAGATCAATGGAACAAAATAGAAAGCCCAGAGATAAACCCACGCTCCTATGGACACCTTATCTTCGACAAAGGAGGCAAGAATATAAAATGGAGAAAAGACAGTCTCTTTAACAAGTGGTGCTGGGAAAACTGGTTAGCCACTTGTAAAAGAATGAAACTAGAATACTTCCTAACACCATACACCAAAATAAACTCAAAATGGATTAAAGATCTAAATGTAAGACCAGAAACTATAAAACTCCTAGAGGAGAACGTAGGCAAAACACTCTCCGACATAAATCACAGCAGGATCCTCCAAGACCCACCTCCCAGAATATTGGAAATAAAAGCAAAAATAAACAAATGGGACCTAATTAAAATCAAAAGCTTCTGCACAGCAAAGGAAACTCTAAGCAAGGTGAAAAGACAGCCTTCAGAATGGGAGACAATAATAGCAAATGAAGCAACTGATAAAGGATTAATCTCCAAATTATACAAGCAGCTCCTGCAGCTTAATTCCAGAAAACTAAGTGACCCAATCAAAAAATGGGCCAAAGAACTAAACAGACATTTCTCCATAGAAGACATAAAGATGGCTAACAAACACATGAAAAAATGCTCAACATCCCTCATCATCAGAGAAATGCAAATCAAAACCACAATGAGATACCATTTCACACCAGTCAGAATGGCTGCTATCCAAAAGTCTACATGCAATAAGTGCTGGAGAGGGTGTGGAGAGAAGGGAACCCTCTTACACTGTTGGTGGGAATGCAAACTAGTACAGCCACTATGGAGAACAGTGTGGAGATTCCTCAGAAAACTGGAAATAGAACTGCCATATGATCCAGCGATCGCACTCCTGGGCATACACACCGAGGAAACCAGAATTGAAAGAGACACATGTACTCCAATGTTCATTGCAGCACTGTTTATAATAGCCAGGACATGGAAGCAACCTAGATGTCCATCTGCAGTTGAATGGATAAGAAAGCTTTGGTACATATACACAATGGAGTATTTCTCAGCCATCAAAAAGAATGCATTTGAATCAGTTTTAATGAGGTGGATGAAATTGGAGCCAATTATACAGAGTGAAGTAAGCCAGAAAGTAGAACATCAATACCGTATATTAACGCATATATATGGAATTTAGAAAAATGGTAACCTGAACCCTGTATAAGAGACTGCAAAAGAGACATAGGCATTTAGAACAGTCTTTAGGACTCTGTGGGAGAGGGTGAAGGTGGAATGATTGGAGAGAATGGAATTGTAGCATGTATATTATCATAAGTGACCAGTCCAGGTTCGACGCATGGATTTTCCTCTGTTCATTTCTTTGCATTTGTGCTTTTTTAATAAAATTCTTTTTTAGAAAAAAAAATAAAAATAAAAGTTGAGAATTATTTTTTTTGTTTTGTTGTTGTTAAAAGCCACACAATTTATTGTTCTTTATTTTTCCCCAGGTTTAATGAGATATATTTGACATATAACATTGTTTAAGGTGTACATTGGGATGATGTAATACATGCATATTTTGTGAAATGATTACCACAGAAGGGTTAGTTAACACTTTCATCACCTCATATAATTACCATTTTATTTTTTAATATTTTTTTATTAGAGGATAATTCCTATACAATATTATGATGGTTTCTTCCATACATCAACATGAATTGGCCATAGTCATGCATATGTCCACTCCCTTTTGAATCTTCCCCTCACCTCCCTGTGCATTCCACCTCTCTAAGTTGTCACAAAGCACCACCTTTAGGTTCCCTGCATCATACATCTCACTGGCTATCTATTTCACATATGGTAATGTATATGTTTCAATGTCCTACCCACACCTCTCCCACTGTCCGAAAGTTTTTTCTTTATGCCTAATTTCCTTTGCTTCCCCACAAGTACTATCTTTCTAAATTCCATGTTTGTCTTTCTCTTTCTAAGTTAATTCACCCTGTATAATAGGCTCTAGGTTCATGTTGATTAGGATGGACTCAAATGCATTCCTGCATTCCTGGCTGAGTAATAGTCCATTGTGTATATGTATCACAACTTCTTTATCCATTCCTCTGTCACTGGACATCTAGATTGCTTCCACGTCCTGTCTATTGTAAATAGAGCTGTAATGAACATTGCGGTACATGTGTCTTTTTCAATTATGGAGAGTTATGTTTTTACTGACAGACAAAACTGAGGACTTAATCCCAGGAGACAGCATCTCAGACAACGCTGAGAGGCACCTTGTAAGTGGTAAGGGAGGAGCCAGGGTAAATAGGGGTTTTTTCAACAAAGACCATTAGTTGGAACATCAAAATAATGTTGTTGTTATGGTGGTGGTTGTTCAGTCATCAAATCATGTCCAACTCTTTGTGAGCCCACGGACTGCAACACCCCAGGCTTCCCTGTCCTTCAACATCTCCCAGAGTTTGCTCAAATTCACATCCATTGAATCTGTGATGCCATCTCATCTTCTGTCACCCTCTTCTTCTGACTTCAATCTTTCCCAACATCAGGGGCTTTTCCAGTGAGTTGAAAGTTCACATCAGGTGGCCAAAATATTGGAGCTTCATCATCAAAAGAATATTGTTCATTAAAGAAAACTAGACACCTGGAGTTAGTGAATTTAAAAGTAGACAAAAGAGTGCAGTGGGATGCAACTTGATAGTGATCACCCCTGAAAAGTTTATCTCTGGATTAACAGCCTAAACCTTGGTCCTGATAGCTGAGGTCCAGCGTCTGTCCGATCCCTCCACCTGTGGCACAGCCAAGTACTGAAAGTGTCTTCACTGCCTGTGGACCCATCTCACCCCACTGAACATCCTTCTTGTTTTATCGGATGTGGATCATGCATGCAGGGAGCTTCATGACTCACCTGATGGCTGCGAATCTGAGATAAGTGCCCCTTGGCAGAAATCTAGTGTCTCTGCTGTAGTATCTCCACTGCTCTGCCTCTGTTCCTGTTACCTGGAACCTCATAAGGGCTTTTGCAAGTGCGAACCCTTTGTCAATGAAAGAAAATACCTCTTCCCATGAAGTTTATTACTTTCAACTCACATTCTGGTCTGTTTTGGAGGGTAGAGAACTTACATTGAAGTTTTGTGAGTTTTCACTGATGGTATTCGGTGTGACAGGCCTTAGAGAATTCACAGAGACCTGTTATCTGCCATCTGGAAGAAGATAGATCTCAGAAAGAAGTCCTAACAATTTTAACTGGAGGATTTCAGGCATAGAACATAAAATTCCGGTCAAGTTTCAGTTCATCTGCTTTTCACTCTTTCCTTAATTAACAGTTTAGAAATAAGTAGTATTTTTGTAAATGTAGGATAATTTGCTAGTTACTTTTTTCTTGTCCTTAGTGATTAATCCTTTACAAAGTGTGCTAGAAAGTTTATATCTCATAATCTCCTGACAGTTAGATCACAGATGGAATGTTCTTTGCTAGATGTCTTATTTCACAAAATTACATGAATTTCCCTGGTCTTGCACCTGTTTTCCCAGGATGGGTAACAAGTTTCTTGTGATTATCTCTGTAGTGTGAAAAAAATTATTTAGAGAAAGAATAGTTTAAATGAAATATGTTTGACAGACATGTTTGCTAATACTGGCTTTCCTTGAGTTTATCCACTCTACTTATTAATGTCTGATATTAGTATAAGTAACTACACAGGGTCACTGCCAGTTACTCTAAAACTTCTTACACTAATCCCCATCAAATTCCCCGAATAAATGTTGAAACTTAGGGGCAAAAGAAACACTTTACTTATCCTTTCTTGTTACTTCTTCGATATCAACTCATTGTTCTCATTAGTTACAAGATTTTACCCTAAACAAACCAAAAAATGTGTATGCTAACAAGTGAATTATGTGCTTCCAGAAGTAAGATTTTGTACAAGGCAAAAATGTGGTGAATGTACCTCAAAGAACTGTGAGAATTTCAATGATAAAAAAAAAAAAATCATCATTCAAGGTGCTGCTGCTGCTGCTAAGTCACTTCAGTCGTGTCCGACTCTGTGCGACCCCATAGACGGAAGCTCAACAGGCTTCCCCGTCCCTGGGACTCTCCAGGCAAGAACAATGGAGTGGGTTGTCATTTTCCTCTCCAATGCATGAAAGTGAAAAGTGAAAGTGAAGTCGCTCAGTTGTGTCCGACCTTTAGCTACCTCATGGACTGCAGCCTACCAGGCTCCTCCATCCATGGGATTTTCTAGGCAATAGTACTGGAGTGGCTTGCCATTGCCTTCTCTGATCATTCAAGGTAATAGTACAATTTTCAGCTGGGGTCCTGGGAAAAGATGCAATTTGTACCAATCCCTTTAGTTAAAAGAAAATATTTACCACATTCAAACATTTCTCTAGGACTTGGAAGAAAATGCTAAAGAAGGCACAATCCTCATCTAAATAAACTGTAAACTTCAGTTCAGTTCAGTTCAGTTCATCGCTCAGTCGTGTCCGACTCTCCGCGACCCCATGAATCACAGCACGCCAGGCCTCCCTGTCCATCACCAACTCCCGGAGTTCACTCAAACTCATGTCCACAGAGTCGGTGATGCCATCCAGCCATCTCATTCTCCGTCGTCCCCTTCTCCTCCCGCCCCCAACCTTTCCCAGCATCAGAGTCTTTTCCAGTGAGTCAACTCATCGCATGAGGTGGCCAAAGTATTGCAGTTTCAGCTTTAGCATCAGTCCCTCCAATGAACATCCAGGATTGATCTCCTCTAGAATGGACTGGTTGGATCTCCTTGCAGTATAAGGGACTCTCAAGAGTCTTCTCCAACACCACAGTTCAAAAGCATCATTCTTCGGCGGTCAGCCTTCTTCACAGTCCAACTCTCACATCCATACATGACCACGGGAAAAACCATTGCCTTGACTAGACGGACCTTGGTTGGCAAAGTAATGTCTCTGCTTTTTAATATACTATCAAGGTTGGTCATAACTTTCCTTCCAAGGAGCAAGCGTCTTTTAATTTCATGGCTGCAATCAGCATCTGCAGTGATTTTGGAGCCCAAAAAAACAAAGTCTGACACTGTTTCCACTGTTTTTCCATCTATTTCCCATGAAGTGATGGGACCAGATGCCATGATCTTTGTTTTCTGAATGTTGAGCTTCAAGCCAACCTTTTCACTCTCCTCTTTCACTTTCATCAAGAGGCTTTGGAGTTCCTCTTCACTTTCTGCCATAAGGGTAGTGTCATCTGCATATCTGAGGTTATTGATATTTCTCCCAGCAATCTTGATTCCAGCTTGTGCTTCTTCCAGCCCAGCGTTCCTCATGATGTACTCTGCATATAAGTTAAATAAGCAAGGTGACAATATACAACCTTGACGTACACCTTTTCCTATTTGGAACCAGTCTGTTGTTCCACGTCCAGTTCTAACAGTTGCTTCCTGACCTGCATACAGGTTTCTCAAGAGGCAGGTCAGGTGGTCTGGGATTCCCATCTCTTTCAGAATGTTCCACAGTTTATTGTGATCGACACAGTCAAAGGCTTTGGCATAGTCAATAAAGCAGAAATAGATGTTTTTCTGAAACTCTCTTGCTTTCTCCATGATCCGGCGGATGTTGGCAATTTGATCTCTGGTGCCTCTGCCTTTTCTAAAATCTGCTTGAACATCTGGGAGTTCACGGTTTATATACTGCTGAAGCCTGGCTTGGAGAATTTTGAGCATGACTTTACTAGCGTGTGAGATGAGTGCAATTGTGCGGTAGTTTGAGCATTCTTTGGCATTGCCTTTCTTTGGGATTGGAATGAAGACTGACCTCTTCCAGTCCTGTGGCCACTGCTGAGTTTTCCAAATCTGCTGGCATATTGAGTGCAGCACTTTCACAGCATCATCTTTCAAGACTTGAAATAGCTCAACTGGAATTCCATCACCTCCACTAGCTTTGCTAGTAGTGATGCTTTCTAAGGCCCACTTGACTTCACATTCCAAGATGTCTGGCTCTAGGTCAGTGATCACGTTATCGTGACTATCTTGGACGTGAAGATCTTTCTTGTACAGTTCTTCTGTGTATTCCTGCCACCTCTTTTTAATATCTTCTGCTTCTGTTAGGTCCATACCATTTCTGTCCTTTATCGAGCCCATCTTTGCATGAAATGTTCCCTTGGAATCTCTAATTTTCTTGAAGAGCTCTCTTGTTTTTCCTATTCTGTTGTTTTCCTCTATTTCTTTGCATTGATCACTGAGGAAGGCTTTCTCATCTCTCCTTGCTATTCTTTGGAACTCTGCATTCAGATGCTTATATCTTTCCTTTTCTCCTTTGCTTTTCGCCTCTCTTCTTTTCACAGCTATTTGTAAGGCCTCCTCAGACAGCCATTTCGCTCTTTTGCATTTCTTTTCCATGGGGATGGTCTTGGTCCCTGTCTCCTGCACAATGTCACGAACCTCCGTCCAGAGTTCATCAGGCACTCTATCAATCAGATCTAGTCCCTTAAATCTATTTCTCACTTCCACTGTATAATCATAAGGGATTTGATTGAGGTCATATCTGACTGGTCTAGTGGTGTTCCCTACTTTCTTCAATTTAAATCTGAACTTCGCAATAAGGAGTTCATGATCTGAGCCACAGTCAGCTCCTGGTCTTGTTTTCGCTAACTGTATACAGCTTCTCCATCTTTGGTTGCAAAGAATATAATCAATCTGGTTTCGGTGTTGACCATCTGGTGATGTCCATGTGTAGAGTCTTCTCTTGTGTTGTTGGAAGAGGGTGTTTGCTATGACCAGTGCATTCTCTTGACAAAACTCTATTAGCCTTTGCCCTGCTTCATTCCGTGCTCCAAGGCCAAATTTGCCTGTTACTCCAGGTGTTTCTTGACTTCCTACTTTTGCATTCCAGTCCCCTATAATGAAAAGGACATCTTTTTTGGGTGTTATTTCTAAAAGGTCTTGTAGGTCTTCATAGAACCGATTAACTTCGGCTTCTTCAGCACTACTCATTGGGGCATAGGCCTGGATTACTGGAATATTGAATGGTTTGCCTTGGAAACGAACAGAAATCATCCTGTCATTTTTAAGATTGCATCCAAGTACTCTTTTGTTGACCATGATGGCTACTCCATTTCTTCTAAGGGATTCCTGCCCACAGTAGTAGATATAATGGTCGTCTGAGTTAAATTCACCCATTCCAGTCCATTTTAATTCACTGATTCCTAGAATGTCGACGTTCACTCTTGCCATCTCCTGTTTGACCACTTCCAATTTGCCTTGATTCATGGACCTAACATTCCAGGTTCCTATGCAATATTGCTCTTTACAGCACCGGACCTTGCTTCTATCACTGGTCACATCCACAACTGGGTACTGGTTTTGCTTTTGCTCCATCCCTTTATTCCTTCTATAGTTATTTCTCCACTGAGCTCCAGTAGCATACTGGGCACCTACTGACCTGGGGAATTCCTCATTCAGTATCCTATCATTTTGCCCTTTATTACTGTTCATGGGGTTCTCAAGGCAAGTATACTGAAGTGGTTTGCCATTCCCTTCTCCAGTGGACCACATTTGGCTGTGGTCCATGTGATCAGATTGGCTAGTTTCCTGTGATTATGATATCAGTCTGTCCGTCCTCTGGTGCCCCCTAGCAATACCTACCGTCTTATTTGGGTTTCTCTTACCTTGGTTGTGGAAAATCTCTTCACAGCCGCTCCAGCAAAGTGCAGCCGCTGTACCTTACCTTGGGTGAGGGGTATCTCCTCAAGGCCGCCCCTCCTGACCTTGAACGCGGAGTAGCTCCTCTCGGCCTTCCTGCGCCCGCGCAGCCACCGCCTGTTGGACGTGGGGTAGCTCCTCTCGGCCGCCGGCCCTGGCCTCAGGCGTGGGGTAGCTCCTCAGGGCCGCACCTCTTTGCGTGTTTCGTTGCGCCCGGGCCGGCGTCTCTCGCGTCGCGTCTGCACCGCCTGGGCCGGCGTCTCTCGCGTCGCGTCTTACTGGGGGAAAATAAAACAAACAGGCATAAACAGAAAAAGTACAGAACAGCTCATACAGTTAAAGTAAAGAAGGCTAACAGCTCCTCAACAGACTTTTCTAAGGAGGAAAGAAGGGATGTATCAGTTACCTCTTGCACATGACATGTTAGGAGAGTCCTGTACCAAGATTTTCATATTCTTGATGTTGTAGCCACGCATTCTGGGAAACAAACTCATTCAGAAGGACAGTGCAGATAGTGAAGTGCATTTTATTACACCGGCGGGCCCAAGGCAGAGTCTCCTGTTAACCAAGGACCCTGGCCAACATTTGTGAAAATCTTTTATACCCCATGTATACGTGTCTGAACCCATCACTCCAAATTCCTTGAGACTTACATAAACCAAGGAAGATACAACCCCAGTAACCCCATCATTCACGTGCTATGTGCTCATGTGCTCAAACAGTCAAACAGTTAGCCAATAATCAATAAGCCTGAGGTTACGCTCTGATAGATACAGAAAAATTAATGGCCTGTCTGGAGGAAGGGGTGATTAGTGTATGTTTTCTCTTAGGCAATGCATAACCTAGGTACGATCTTCAAGGTTCCCCTGTCTGGAGGGGACCTTATCCTTCTGTTGTCATTTTCATAGGCACTAAACACAGAGTTCAGAGTCCATTGGAAAGGTGGCTGAGCATGATCAGCATGAACAGGCCTAAGATAGAGTCCAGGCCATATGAATTCCTTCTTCAGGAATTCTTGCTGTTCAGTTGCTCAGTCATATCCAACTCTTTGTGACTCCATGGAATGCAGCATGCCAGGCTTCCCTGTCATTCACCATCTCCAGGAGCTTGCTCAAACTCATGTCCATTGAGTCGGTTATGCCATCCAACCATCTTGTGCTCTCTTGCCCCTTCTCCTAATGCCTTAGATCTTTCCCAGCATCAGAGTTTTTTCTAATGAGTTGGTTCTTTGCATCAGGTGACCAAAGTATTGGAGCTTCAGCTTCAGCCTCCAATTGATAGACAATTAAGTTAAATAACTAAGTTAAACGATGAGGGAGTTAGTAGCTTCAAAAAATGATAATGGAAAAGAAGAGAAATGTAACCATACATTATTGATCAGCATTGAACAACTTTTATTAATAAAATGTTTCAAGTGCTGAACATGTATTAAACCATAAAATTTTTAAATTCTTTTTAAAAATTATTATTTATTATTTATCTTTGGGCTTGGTCTTTGATGCTGCTTGCCAACTTTCTTTAGTTGCTGCCACTCTTTGATGTGGCTTGCTGCCTTCTCGTTGCAGTGGCCTACCCTGCCGTGGTGCAGAGGTTCCAGGCAAGTGGGCTCACTAGTTGAGTTGAAGGGGCATAGTTTTAGTTGCCCTGAGGCATGTAGAATCTTCCTGAACCAGGGACCCAACCCATGTTACCTGCCTTGGCAAGCAGACTCCCCACCACTGGACCACCAGGGAAGTCCTAAACATAAATTTTAAACTAATGTTAGGGGAGGGGAGCACAGGGATCATAAGTTTTTGGGAAAAGGGTTCAGTTCAGTTCAGCTGCTCAATCATATCCGACTGTTTGTGACCCCATGGAGTGCAGCACACCAAGCTTCCCTATCCATCACCAACTCCCAGAGCTTGCTCAAACTCATGTCCACTGAGTCGGTGATGCCATCCAACCATCTTATCCTCTGTCCTCCCCTTCTCCTCCTGCCTTCAATCTTTCCCAGCATCACAGTCTTTTCCAATGAGTCAGTTCTTCACATCAGGTGGCCAAAATATTGGAGTTTCAGCTTCAGCATCAGTCCTTCCAACGAATGTTCAGGACTGAGTTCCTTTAGGATTGACTGATTTGATCTCCTTTCAGTGCTAGGCACTCTCAAGAGTCTTCTCCAAAGGGTACATGTCCCTCATTTGTATTTTTGAAGGTATTCTACACTATCTAATATTGGGAAACTAAGTAACAGTTATTATGTGGCAGTTAAAGTTGGGAAAATAAAAGGAGAAACATCTTGAGATTCATAAGTTGACTCTGGATGATGGCAAACTTTGCAGGTGGAGCTGGGAGCAGGGGAAAATTGGAACTGATCATTTTTTTTAATGCCATATAGAACAATTTGGCTCTTTGAATTTTGTATTACAATGATAAACATGAAAAATAAATTTAAAAATAAAAGATTTATAGGCATAAAGATAGCTAACATTTTGGAAAGTTTAGTAGAAAAGGATTAGACATGGAAGAAAATAGCTTTAGATGATTACAAGTTATTTAAAAATATTTTTGGATTTGAATATCTGAGTATATTTGGAGGCAGAAGTTTAGGAAACAATGGTGTGGGAAATATTAAGATGAAAAAGAAACTTCAGGAACAAGTTACTGGAGAGCAAAAAAACTAGACTATGCATATGTATTCATTTTATCCTAGTTCTCTGCTACCTTCATCTGTTGGTTAGTAACAGTAAAGAAAAACTTCGCCACCCTCTTCCTTTCCTGCCCCCACACCGTTCCATTTCTGTTTGTGACTTTGTAACCATTAAGCATACTCTTGGGTTTGAATGCAGAACTCAGTCTGTATCTAGTCACAGAAAAGTTAGCAGTTGAAGTGGAGCCAGGAGCATCATGTGAATGTGTGGCCAGCTTCCAGCAAACGGTTCTAAACCCAGTGTGCAGGGTGAGTATGGAAGAGAAAAGGAGCTCACAGAGCTGGTTCTGAGTCCTGAGAAGGCTCTCCCTGAAGTCACTGAGAAAGGGACACCTGAAGAAACGAAGGCAACAGATAACCACTCACGATGTAGAAAAAGGAAGATGGAAGATAGCAGGAGGAAAGGGAACATTTCTGAGGAAAGTTCATGCAGTAATTTTCTATTGGGAACCTTAGGTTTACTGGAGAGCTTCAAGTTCTGGTTACAAGAAAGGGAATTCGCAAGAGAACCCTCTTGTCATTTTTTCCTGTAGAAATTCTTCATTTTGTGAACTCAGAAAGATCAACTATTTTGCATATCCTTTTCTTCATCAATCTCCCTTGAAGAAACCGTCTTTTACCCTCTTCTTCTTTTTTTTTTTCTCCAGAAATACAAAAAGAATCTATCTTTGTTGCCTGATAATTGCCTTCTTTCGAAGTGAAACTGAAAGTGTTAGTGAAAGTGTTAGTCGCTCGGTCGTGTCAAACTCTACATGACCCATGACTGTAACTCGCCAGGCCCCTCTGTCCATGCAATTCTCCAGAAAGAATACTGGAGTGGGTATCCACTCCCTTGTCCAGGGGATCTTCCAGACCCAGGGATTGATCAAACCCAGGTCTCTTGCATCGCAGGCAGATTCTATACCATCTGAGCCACCAGACTGAGTGAGTGAAGTCGTTCAGTCATACCTGAAGCTTTGTGACCCTGTGGGCTCTAGCCTGCCAGGCTCCTCCATCCATGGGGTTTTCTAGGCAAGAATACTGGAAGGGGTTGCCATTTCCTTCTCCAGGGGAGCTTCCGGACCCACAGATCAAACTCAGATCTCCTGCATTGCGGCAGACTCTTTACTGTCTGAGCCATCAGGGAATCACCCAAATGAAACTGACTTCTTTCCAAATAACACACACACACACACACACAAGTCAAGAAAATGGTTGAATGTTTCAAATCCAAGTCATTCTCACTTCCTGCAGAAAATTCATTGCTAATTAATCTATTAGCTATTTTTCAAAATCCCATACTTTGAGTATTTGGGAAAAAAATTTACTCCCTGTTACTTGTGCATTGAGTTAGAGTCTGTCTTGTTTTCCTTCAGAAGATTCCTAGTGGTTAAGCAGAACAGATTCATCTGCTTGTGTGTTTCTGCAGGTGCAGGAAAATGAGTTGTTAAACACAGGTTTGTTGGCACAGACAGACCTGGTTCTTGTTGTGGCCTTTCCATTTATTAAACGTGGCCTTAGGATGTCATTTGTTTTCCATGAGGAGGTGATATTACCTGCCCTAAAGGAGACTTGTGAAGTCTGTTCTCCCTGAAGCTGAGTGTGCAGTTTCATTTATTTTTCTTTCCTGAACCTGACATTAAACCTCACACCTCCTGAGCAAGTCAGCCAGTTACCACTCTACCCTCAATTGGCTGATCATTCTCTGTGATGTCTAAGTGGCCTGAGTTGGGGACTCCTTAATAAATGTGCCTTCCTTTCCCCTGAAATCATTTTCTATGAAAAGGCTTTTTGCTGTTTAGTTGTTCTGTCATGTCCAACTCTTTGCAGCTTCATGAACTGTAGCCCGCCAGTCTCCTCTGTCCATGGGATTCTCCAGGCAAGAATCCTGGGGTGAGTTGCCATTTCCTTGTCCAGGGGAATCTTTCCAACACAGGGCTCAAACCCACCTCTCCTGCGTCTCCTGCATTGGCAGGCAGATTCTTTACCACAGAGCCACTTAATTAAGTATTGGCTCTTAATTCCATTCCTTTGAAAAAGTAGGTTATCCCTTCATGGCCAGCCCCTAGGTGTTTGTGAGATTCCATTCTCTCTCTTTAAAAAATTTTGGTGGCCCCATGTGTCTTGTGGATCTTAGTTCCTGAATCAGGGATTGATCCTGGATCCCCTGCAATGGAAATGCTTAGTCTTAACCACCAGACCACGAGGGAACTCCCCTATTCTTTCTCTTAAGGAATTAAAAAAAAAAAAAAAGCACAACAGATTTTAAACTCCTGACTTATATTGCTTTCTTAAAAAAACTTTAACTGAACCATAATATCTTTACAGGGTTTTGTGGTTTTCGGTCATACATCAACAAGAATCAACCATAGGTACATCCAGGTCCCCTCCCTCCCAGACTGCCTTCCCATCTCCCTCCCCACCCCACCCTTCAGCCTGTCCGAGAGCCCCTGTTTGAGTTCCTTGAGTCATACAGCAAACTCCCATTGGCTATCTGTTTTATACATGGTATTGTAATATTCTATGTTATTCTCTTCACATTGTTTTTAAATGGTGTGGTTCTGTTTGTAAACTGGAGACTGTATAATTTTACAACCTTTGGAGGCTGGATTATTGTTACCGTGCAGTGTGATGGGTGAGGCTAGACACATGCAGAGGCTGGAAATCATGAGTAGAATTTGACATGTTTGTGAGATCAGGATAGGGCTGTCTGAGAAGTTAAGGAAAGCCCATAACATAAAGATGAGAAATGAGTATACAGTTTATCTTAAAAATCTTGAGTACTCACTAAGTGATAGACACTCTCTTGGTGATTAGCCCAGATAGTGAATTCACATTTCAATGAGCTTACATCTAGTTTTGGATAAGAAGGATTTGGACAGTGCATTACAGAAAGTGCTTCCAATAGCTAGGACATGGAAGCAACCTAAATGTCCATCAAAGATCAATGGATAAACAAAATGCGGTACATATATACAATGGAATATTACTCAGCCATAACAAAGACATGCATTTGAGTCAGTGCTAAAGAAGTAGATGAACCTAGAACTTATTATACAGAATAAAGTAAGTCATAAAGAGAAAAACAAATGTCATATATTAAGGAAGCTAGAAAGATGGGACCGATGAACCTATCTGCAAGGCAGCGATGGAGATGTAGACATAAAGGACAGATTTGTGGACACAGTGGGAGAAGGGCAGGGTGGGATGAGCTGAAAGGGTAGCATGAAACACATATATTACCACATGTAAAATAGAGAGCCAGCAGGAGTTTGCTCTACGGCAGAGGAACTCAAATCTGATGCTCTGTGACACGTGTGTATACCTACGGCTGATTCATGCTGATGTATAGCAGAAACCAACACAGCCAAAACAATTATCATCCAATTACAAAGAAGTAAATTTTTTTAAAAAAGTATTTCTACAGAAAGGTTTTATAAGAGTTCTGTCTGAAGAAATTCATAGTCTTGGAGAATAAAATGAGCTTTCACTGAGTGACAGTTACTGGAAGAAAAAAGTATGCTTGCTATTGTACTGGGGCTTCAAAAGATAAAGCAAGAATTGCAAACCATGCTCAGTGGGAAATGACCCTATGTGCCCTGCAAAGGAATTTGGAGTTTAATCTATTGATATTGAGAAATCTGGTAAAAAGGTGGTGTGTGGACTCAAGAGAAATTGAAATGCAGCCATGAAGGTAAATTACTAGGCTCGAATGCTTGGTGGATCAGATGGCAAGGAGTCTGCCTGTAGTGGGAGCCAGGTTCAACCCCTGAGTCAGGAAGATCCCCTGGAGGAGGAAACGGCAAGCCGCTCCAGTGTTCTTGCCAGGAGAACCCCACGGCAGAGAAAACGTGCAAGTTACAGTCTGTGGGGTCGCAAAGGGTCAGACATGACTGAGCAACTAGCACTAACTCACTAACATTAATTAATTCTTTGGTCAAACAGTTATTGATTGCTTACAATGAGCTAAGGAGCAGGTGAGGTAATTCCTAAAGCAAACTTTAACAAAAGTTAGAGTGAAACACAGGATTACTGAAGGTAGAGATAGCAAGACAGTGTCATTATTTTTATCTGAGGGGTGTAGGAGGAAGATCAGATTTTCAGAGGTTTGATACTGGCCAGTAAGTATGGTAGGGATGGTCATGATGGGGTCTCCAAGTCTCCACCTGAAATCTTGGGTTAATTTAGAGAGGAAACTGGTACCGTTTGAGTGGAATAGCCAAAATGGATAGGTCAGGATACAGCAGGGAAACTCAACCAGAAAAGACCTGCTGAGTTGAGTATATTGTGTATAACAGAAATTCTGCTACACAGAAGAGAAACACTGGAACACTCAGTCTGAGATAAGTGACCTTGTAGAGGTCAGAATAGAGAGGAGACTGAGAAAAGCAGGTCAGGATCAGGTGCCTCAGAACAGCCATGTGGCTGATCACGGCCACATCTGTAAGTGTCCTTTCTTGAGCCAACAAGAGCTGGTGTGTGCAGGGGCTTTGTGTGTATGTGTGTCTATGTGTTTGTGTGAGCATGCATGCGTGATAATTACACACAGACAAAAGGCTAGGCCATCTGGTGTACTCTTGCTGCAGACATTCACACAGCTGCATTGCTCAGGAGATTACAAAATGAGGGACAGGGTGGAATGGAGACATGTATGATTATGGCCGATTCATATTAATGTATGGCAAAACTATCACAATACTGTAAGGCAATTACCGTCCAATTAAAATAAACACATTTATTAAAATACATTGTGTCCAGGATATCATGCTGTATGTGCAGTGACCATTAGTTCCCAGCATTCTGCAGTCTTGTTCATCCCTGTCCTGGAATGGAGGCTGGAATTTCCTGTGATGACCATATTTTCCACTGTATGGGGAATTTAGGAAATGCAGAGGGTGACTTTCCTTACCTGTAAGGCCAGAAGTATGTTCTGTGGGACCTTCTTGAGTGAAAAGATGAGAGACTTAAAAATGTGTGTGAATGAGTTAGTACATACACAGATCCTAACTGTGACCACTGGGTGTTTCTGGGTAAGTTTAAGGGATTTTTCATCTTCTCTGTCCTTCCATTCTCCCGCCCTGTCTCACTCACTCTTCCACCTTTCCTTCCTTTTTATCGAGATGAATTTTTCCAGTTTGTTAGCATAGTATTAATGATATCAGAATAAATGTACTGTAGCTGTAAGAAGTTCTCAGACTTGTGTAAAAATGGCATATGAGGAAGAAAAAAAGAGGAGACGTATAAATAGAATATGAATATCATAAGTGGCCTGAGTGACTCTTCCTAATGAAGTGAGAGAATACTTCATAAAGAAAGTAACAGTTTTTTACCTAGATGCTGTAGCAGTGCTTTTCACACCTAGAAAGGAGAGAGAAACACCCTGAGTGGTGAACAGCAAGTGATAGAAGCATGAAAACATGACGTTTTTGAAAACAATTTTCTAGTTTTGTGGTGTTGAAACATAGGATGTAGTAATAAGTTTTTGGTTTAGGCCACATTGCCTGCAGGACCCTGGTTCCCCCACCCAGGATTGAACCTGCCCACCTGCAATGGAAGCCCAGAGTCCTAAACACTGGACCACCAAGGAATTGCTGGTTGTAGTAATGTGATTTGAGAAGATATTGTAGGCTATTCCTAGATTGTGGATAACTTCCTTTACCAGGCAAGCTAACTGAAGGTAATATTTCACACTAAAATGATGAGAGCTTGCAGCCTATTTTATTTATTTATTTGACTGAGTGCCAAAGAATTGATGTTTTTGAATTGTGATGCTAGAGAAGACTCTTGAGAGTCACTTGGAGAGCAAGGAAATCAAATCAGTCCATCCTAAAGGAAATAAACCCTGAATATTCATTGCAAGGACTGATGCTGAAGCTCCAATACTTTGGTCACCTGATGCAAAGAACTGACTCATTGGAGAAGACCCTGATTCTGGGAAAGATTGAAGGTAGGAGGAGAATGGGGCAACAGAGGATGAGATGGTTGGATGGCATCACCGACTCAATAGACATGAGTTTGAACAAGCTCTGGGAGAGAGTGAAGGACAGGGAAGGACCAGTGTGCTGCAGTCCATGGGGTTGCAAAGAGTCAGACATGACTTAGCAACTGAACAATAACAATGTGGTCCTAATTCTGTGTATATAATTTTGACTCCTATTTTTTTCTAAAACCTGGTATTTAGATATGGTGGCAAATCCAAACAGCATGGCAGGAAATGTACTACAAGGTAAAGAAGAGGATTGACTGGGCAGGTACTTCTTCAGTAGAATGGCTAGGAAGAGAAGGATGCAAGGTGTGATGGACTAGTTTGGTTATCCGGGAAAATCAGGTACTTCATTTGTCTGTTCTTCTGTAAACTCTTAACTATCTACTGGATGCCCAGAACTAAGAGACTTCTAAAATGCTGAAAAGACACAATACCACTCTGGTAACCAAGCCAGCCTACTAGCCTGGATGACTTGTGTTTGCAGCCAGGAAAGGCCATTCCCAGTGAACTGAATGCCCTGAATGCTCACCTCTGCTTTCACCTCCGGCTGTGGGGAATGGTTTTTAAGCTTCTCACTTCAGTTTATGCCGTGTGGAGCTTCTCCTCTTTTGGCATTTCTCATATGGTGCAGACACTTGAGGAGTGCTGCATATGAGAAACTCATGGCCAGGAGTGAGAAGAGTCTAGCCTGAGGGGCAGAAGATGGAGAAAGTGAATTTCAAGAACAGCTCTAGTACCTGTCACAGCCGGGTTATTCCATGAAGCCTTTGTTCGTACTCAGTCGTGTTTGACTCTTTGCGACCCCATAGACTGTAGCCTTCCAGGCTTCTTTGTCCATGGGATTTTCCAGGAAGAGTACTGGAGTGGCTTGCCATTCCTTCCTCCAGGGGATCTTCTGGACCCAGGGATCAAAGTTACATCTCTTGTATTGTAGGCAGATTCTTTAATGCTGAGCCACCAAGGAAGCCTTCTTGAACCCTCCATTTTGTTACCAAGTCTGTATAAACTGACTCCTCTGATCCTGAACTTCTATACATCTGTGCCTGAGCTGTCACCCTGAGGGCAGGTCTCAGCCGGAGGGAAGACAGTCTCATGGTAACCACTTCTCAAGTGCTGTCCCCAGGCTGATGATTCTGAGAAGCATCTGACACTCCTATGAAGCCCCGCACGAGAATGAGTACCTGTTGATTCAGTGTCAGTAATCACCATTAGAGTACCTTCCCTTCATTTATTCTCAGACTCTGCTTTGATGTGGACTCCTAAGAAACACAGGATATAAAAAGTCGTGTTTATGTTAGAGAGTTTGGGTTGGTCATGTACACAATAGTATATTTAAAACATGATAAGCAGCAGTGACTTGCTGTAGAACACTTACTGCTCAATGTCATGTGGCAGCCTGGATTGGGGCGGAGTTTGGGGGAGAATGGACACATGCACATGTATGGCTGAGCCCCTTTGCTATTCACCCAAAACTACCACAGCATTGTTAATTCGCTATCAGTTCAGTCGCTCAGTCGTGTCTGACTCCGCGACCCCAAGAATCACAGCACGCCAGGCCTCCCTGTCCATCACCAACTGCCGGAGTTCACTCAAACTCATGTCCATCCAGTCAGTGATGCCATCCAGCCATCTCACTCTCCCCTTCTCCTCCTGCCCCCAATCCCTCCCAGCATCAGAGTCTTTTCCAGTGAGTCAACTCGTCGCATGAGGTGGCCAAAGTATTGCAGTTTCAGCTTTAGCATCAGTCCTTCCAATGAACACCCAGGATTGATCTCCTTTAGAATGGACTGGTTGGATCTCCTTGCAGTCCAAGGGACTCTAAAGAGTCTTCTCCAGCACCACAGTTCAAAAGCATCAATTCTTCGGCGATCAGCTTTCTTCACAGTCCAACTCTCACATCCATACATGACCACTGGAAAAACCATAGCCTTGACTAGGCGGACCTTTCTTGGCAAAGTAATGTCTCTGCTTTTTAATATGCTATCTAGGTTGATCATAACTTTCCTTCCAAGGAGTAAGCGTCTTTCAATTTCATGGCTGCAATCAGCATTCGCAGTGATTTTGGAGCCCAAAAATATAAAGTCTGACACTGTTTCCCCATCTATTTCCCATGAAGTGATGGGACCAGATGCCATGATCTTTGTTTTCTGAATGTTGAGCTTCAAGCCAAACTTTTCACTCTCCTCTTTCACTTTCATCAAAAGGCTTTTGAGTTCCTCTTCACTTTCTGCCATAAGGGTGGTGTCATCTGCATATCTGAGGATATTGATATTTCTCCAGGCAATCTTGATTCCAGCTTGTGCTTCTTCCAGCCCAGCATTCCTCACGATGTACTCTGCATAGAAGTTAAATAAGCAGGGTGACAATATACAACCTTGACGTACTCCTTTTCCTATTTGGAACCAGTCTGTTGTTCCATGTCCAGTTCTACCTGTTGCTTCCTGACCTGCATACACGTTTCTCAAGAGGAAGGTCCGGTGGTCTGGTATTCCCATCTCTTTCAGAATGTTCCACAGTTTATTGTGACCCACACAGTCAAAGGCTTTGGCATAGTCAATGAGGCAGAAATAGATGTTTTTCTGGAACTCTCTTGCTTTCTCCATGATCCAGCAGATATTGACAATTTGATCTCTGGTTCCTCTGCCTTTTCTAAAACCTGCTTGAACATGTGGAAGTTCACTGTTCACATATTGCAGAAGCCTGACTTGGAGAATTTTGAGCATTACTGTACTAGCGTGTGAGATGAGTGCAATTGTGTTGTAGTTTGAGCATTCTTTGGCATTGCCTTTCTTTGGGATTGGAATGAAGACTGACCTTTTCCAGTCCTGTGGCCACTGCTGAGTTTTCCCAATTTGCTGGCATATTGTGTGCAGCACTTTCACAGCATCATCTTTCAGGATTTGAAATAGCTCAACTGGAATTCCATCACCTCCACTAGCTTTGTTCATAGTGATGCTGTCTTACCCCAATACAAAATAGGGCTTCCCCCATGGCTCAGCAGTAAAGAATCCTCCTGCAATGCAATAGACACGGGAGACCCGGATTTGATTCCTGGGTTAGGAACATCTCCTGGAGGAGAAAATGACAACTCAGTCCAGTATTCTTGCCTGGAGAATCCCGTGGACAGAAGAGCCTGGTGGTTAATAGCCCATGGGGTGGCAAAGAGTCTGGCACGACTGAGTGACTGAGCATGTACGTTGGCAACACAAAATAAAGAGTTTTTATAAAATCGTATTTATGTTAAATCCAGCATGCTACAAGGCTACAGGTAGTATTGAAAACAAGGGTTTTATGAGCAGGAAGTTCAGAGCAACTGCAGTTGCAGGTGCCCAGGGCAGTCTCCTCAGCTGGACATATTTCTAGAACCTTCTGACTTGGTGTGTTTATATTCCTAGTTTCTTCGCATTCTTAATTTCATATCATCAGCAGTTTTCCCTGCTAAAAATAAGGATTCTACACAAACTGTTTAATTAGCTTTCATTTCAAGTCATTTCATTATAACAGACAAAAATCTTGACATTTATATAACCAGTTGAATTAGGAAAAGTAATTTGTTATCAAAAAAGTGCCATTGACAGTGACTTTCCTCTCACTGAATTGCATCACAATGGACTCTAGAGAATTTTCCCAGATGTGGAAATTCCTTTGCCACTTTCCAAGAAGACTGAATATAAAAAATGTACCCAGGTATATATTTCCAAATATTTGGCCTCTGTGATAAGCATTTACCATTAAAAATAAATAAATAAGCACAGCAGAGTATTGTTGTTTTTCAGTTGCTTCAGTCAGTCAGTTCAGTTCAGTCGCTCAGTCGTGTCCGACTCTCTGTGACCCCATGAACCACAGCACGCCAGGTCTCCCTGTCCATCACCAACTCCCAGAGTTCACTCAAACTCATGTCCATCGAGTCAGTGATGCCATCCAGCCATCTCATTCTCTGTCATCCCCGTCTCCTCCTACCCCCAATCTCTCCTATCATCAGACTTTTTTCAGTTGCTTAGTCGTGTCCAACTATTTGCAACTCCATGGACTGTAGCTGCCAGGCTCCTCTGTCCATGGGATTCTCCAGGCAAGAATACTGGAGTGGATTGCTATTTCCTTCTCCAGGGGATCTTCCTGACCCAAGTATCAAACTCAGGTTTCCTGCATTGACAAGCAGATTCTTTAAGTGGCAGGCTTACCACTGAGCCACCAGGGAACCCCAAAACAGTTTAGTGAGATATTAAATCTACCCAGCAGATTTTAAATTATTGGGTTATATTTGTTTGTTGGTGGTTTCTATTTAAGAGTTTTTAGAGATTAAGTGAAATAAAGGAAAACTGGCATTTTCACACATTTCTGTTGTAGAAGAAAATGATGGTGTTATAGACTGTGAAGAATGATTTTCATATGGATGATTTTTATGATGATACTTGATAAAATCTGAGAGCTTAATGCTGAGTTATAACATAGTAAATTCCATGGAAAATGCATTGAATTGTAAGGCAGACGGTAAATGGACCATATTCAGCTAGCAAGGCAATCAACATATCCATATTATTTTCATACAGTGCATATTCCATCATGATTTGGAATCCACATTTGAAATGCAGAGAAGAAATGAGATATAATATTTGGAAGTGGTACAAAAATCTTCATATGATTTAGTCATTATATTTTTTTACTATTTAAAGGAATATTACCATATTCTATAACATGAATAATTACTCCTGGTAGAATTTATGGTAAATATGTACACCTGTTGTGGACTGAAAATATCATTAAAATTAGAATCAAAATCTAACAGCACATTAAAAATATATTAATTTGATTAGTATGAAAATATTAATTTTTACCTGGCTATTGTTTCCACATATTCCTGTATAAAGCAGTTTTAGGAATCATTTGCTTTAATATATACGAAGTATATGGGGGGAAATATAGAATATTTTTCAGTGTTGAGTTGTATCATACAGAAAGCCTTTAAAATGATAAAATAGTTTAAAATTAAAAAAAGAAATTATTAACTTACCAACTAAATCTTTCCCTCAAAATATAGTCTGATATTTTAGATTGCATTTGAAATATACTCAGAACCTCAAGTACTACTGTGGAGGATTTCATACAAAAATAGATAATACATTATTTTGGATATGTATTTCCTGTCCTCGTCTTTATCAAGAACTCCAGATGAATTTATCGAATTGAATGTTTGCCATTTCTTATTTGATATATAACAGATATCTTGAGATTAACATGGCCAAAACTGAATTTAATTCACCCTAACCTACCAGTCTCAAAGTCACCTACATTTTAGTAAATAGTACCACTAGCCAGTCTCTTAAAAAAAAATGTGACTTAGATCTGATTAATTTTTTTATTATCCGGTGTTCAGTCTGTCTGAAAAACTTAATGATAAAAATCTTCAACAAACTGAGTATAAAATAAATATTCCCCGACATAATAAGGCCAAATATGACAAGCTCACAGCTAATACTGTCGTGCGGTGATGCTTTATTTGGTAAGTCATGTCCGACTTTTGCGGTCTCATGGACTGTAGCTTGTCAGGTTCCTCTGTCTATGGGATTTCCCAGGCAAGAATATTGGAGTAGGTTGCCATTTGGGATCTTTCAGACCCGAGAAAGGAACCCACGTCTCTTGAATGGCAGGCTGATTCTTTACCGACTGAACTACGAGGAGGTTCAGTTCAGTTCAGTCACTCAGTCATGTCCAACTCTTTGTGACTCCAAGGACAGCAGCACACCAGGCTTCCCTGTCAATCACCAACTTCTGGGGCTTGCTCAAACTCACGTCTATTGAGTCAGTGATGTCATCCAACCATCCCATCCTCTGTTGCCTCCTTTTTCTCCTGCCTTCAATCTTTCCCATCATCAGGGTCTTTTCCAATGAGTAAGTTCTTCTCATCAGGTGGCCAAAGTATTGCAGCTTCAGCATCAGTCCTTCCAATGAATATTCAAGGTTGATTTCCTTTAGGATTGACTAGTTTGATCTCCTTGAAGTCCAAGGGACTCTCAAGAGTCTTCTCCAATACCGCAGTTCAAAAGAATCAATTCTTTGGCACTCAGCTTTCTTTAAAGTCTAACTCTCACATCCATACATGACTACTGGAAAAATCATAGCAAGGGGGTACTCAACAGTAAAAAGCTGAGAACTTCTTCTCTAGGATGAACAAGGCAAGATTGCTTCCATTCACCGCTTGAAGTCTTTCCAGAGTAATTATGCAAGAAAAATAAATAAAAGGCATTCAAATTGGAAAGGAAAAATTACATTTGTCTTTATTTGCAGATGACCTGATAAGGTATACAGGAAACATTAAAGACTTCAGCCAGAAACTTTGGGGACAAATAAACAAATTCAAAATGTTTGCATGATACAAAATTAGTTTAGAAAAATCTGCTGCATTTCTATACATTAACTAGTATCTTTCAGAGAGAAATAAATGGTGTTGGGAAAACTGGGCAGCCAGGAGCAAAAGAAATAACCTGTATCCTTATCTTACACGACACACAAAAGTCAACTTAAAATGGATTAAAAACCTGAAACCATAAATCTCCTGGAGGAAAACATAGTGGGCAAACTCTTTGATGTCATTCATGGAATTGGGTCATTTTATTTCATTTAAAATTAAAAGCAAAGGTAACATGCAAAAATGCATAGTTAAGAGTCCCTTGTACTGCAAGGAGATCCAACCAGTCCATTCTAAAGGAGATCAATCCTGGGTGTTCATTGGAAGGACTGATGCTAAAGCTGAAACTCCAATACTTTGGCCACCTCATGCGACGAGTTGACTCACTGGAAAAGACTGATGCTGGGAGGGATTGGGGGCAGGAGGAGAAGGAGACGACAGAGAATGAGATGGCTGGATGGCATCACCGACTCTATGGACATGAGTTTGAGTGAACCCCGGGAGTTGGTAATGGACAGGGAGGCCTGGCGTGCTGTGATTCATGGGGTTGCAAAGAGTCGGACATGACTGAGCGACTGAACTGAACTGAACTGAACTAAATCAAACTAAAATGCTTCTGCAAGCCATTATGGGAGATGATATTTCTAATCCATCTATCTGATAAAGTAATATCCAAAATGTTTAAGGAACTGAGCACCAAAGAATTGATGCTTTCGAACTGTGATGTTTGAGAAGAATTTTAGGAACAACCACAGGAGGGAAGCAAGAACACCAAATAGGAAACTAATCTGATTAAATAATGGGTCGAGGAGCTGAATAATTTTTTTTTTTTTTCAAAAGAAGACCTACAGATGGCAAACAATTACGCAAAAATACTAAATGTCACTATCAAAGACCAGCCTCGATATGGCCCAGGGTATCCTCGGGATGAACGGTGTCAGCGTCAGAGAGAGAGAGACAGGGGCTGATGATTTCTTGGTTTACGCAGGAAACCAATAAAACCCCAGCACGGGGTTTGCTCTGTTTACATAGGCCACAGGCACCCTCTCGAATCACTGGAGGCACCCCACCAGGGCACCCCCTCGAGTGGGTCTTAGAAGCCCAGGCAGATAAGTAAACGCAGAGGGCCCAGCGCTACAAGGATCTCAACCAGAAAAAGGAGAATAGAGAAAAGGACGGAAAAAGAGAAAGAACGACATGGGGAGACCAAGCTTCAGTGAGCAAGGCCCAAAACTTTATTTTCCAGTGCTGCTTTTATACCCTAAGTTGTCCACATAAAAAATAGAGAAAGAGAAGTATAGAGTCACGCCAAAATCACGCGGGGTCAGCAGTCTTGACCCTTATCAGGATCAGGGCTCATTTTTGTATGTCTCATGATATACAAAAGTTTTAGGTGGTTTACATCATCTTCTGGCCAGGAGGCCTGCTAACAGTTTATGGCCCTCTCTCCTAACAAAGGTTAGTTAGCTAGAAAAAGTCTTATATTCTTTTAAGGTGATTTTCCTAAAGTCAGGTGCTAGACACATGACAAAGTTACATTCCTATAAGGCAAAGGTGTAGTGAGCTACAAGAAAGGAATTTATTAACTTAAAATCTGATGTGGTTAAATCAAAGGCTACTACTTATTTTCTCTATATGTGATTAATATATTTCCAAGGATACAATAGATAGAGGAAACTTTGCAGCAAGCATTGATTCAACAATGAAATCTTTTTAAGTACTATTCTGATGATTTTAACTTCTTCAACAAATTCCTGTATTTTAGAATATTAGGCTTTCTGTCCTTGCATGGCTGGGAGGCTGTAAACAGTCACAATTGTAGTTGTAAGAGCCCAGACAAACTTGTCATACTAGTTAGAAAGCTATCATAGGGGCTTGGATTGGAACACTCCTATTAAGCCAAGGAGAACTTTTTAACTACAGCTCTGAATTAATGTTTTCAGAGTAAGGTGGTTGGGGGGAAGCCCCTGTAAGTATTAGAGGACTTGGTAAGAGGCGTAAGATAGTAAGGCAGTCAGACTCCGGTTTTCTTTGGGGTAGATGCTCAGGTAAGTCCAGGGGGTTCCTCGAGTCCTGATTAGCCTTTGCCCATCAGGCCTCTTCCCCAATTGACCTTTGCCTCGGGTAGGATTTCCCTAGCTGGCTCCCAGCATGTCACTAATCATCAAGGCAATGCAAATCAAAACTATGAGATATTATCTCATATCTGTTAGAATGGCTGTTATCAAAAGGGAGAAAAGAGAAAAGAAAACCCTTGTATGTTTGTGCAACCACTGTGGGAAACAATATGAAGGTCCCTCCAAAAATTAAAAATAGAATACCATAGGATTCCATAATCCCACTTCTGGGTATAAAGGCAAAGGAGATAAAAACAAGATCTTGAAGAGATATTTGCTGTCCCCTTTCATTGAAGCATTATTACATTAGCTATGATATGAAAACACCCTTGTTAGGAGCCCTAACATCTGAGTAGCCAGGATAGGCCTGAGACCTTGCTTAGGCCTAAGTTTCGATTTCCTGGAGACAGGGTGGAGGCTAAGTTCACAGAAACTCCTACCTAAGAAGATCCCGCCAGCGCCAAAATTAAGAAACTCCTCCCTAGAAAAGTCCCGCTGGCACCAAAAATCAGGCCAATCAGAGGAAAAAGGGAAATCCCCCAGAAAAACCCCCGCGCGTGTATAAACTGGCCAATGAGCTTCTGCCAGCTTGATCTTTTGAACAAAAATAGGTGCTTATGTAACCTGAGACTATAAAAACCGCTGTGACCTGGGCTCGGGGCTCTTGTCCGCATTCCACTGCGCTGGGAGGGGCAGGAGCCCTAGCTCGAGCTAGAAATAAACCCCATTCTTGCTTTTGCATTGCTGCGAGTGTCTTATTCTACCAGTATTGGGGGACCGGACTCAGGGCATAACACCCTAAGGGTCCATCAGTAGATGAATGGGTAAGGAAGACGTAGTACATATACATACAATGGAATGCTATTCAGCCATGAGAAAAGAATTAAATCCTTCTATTTGCATCAACATAGATGGACCTGGAGGACATTATTCTAAGGGAAATGTGTCAGAGAGAGAAAGAAAAATGCTGTGTGATATCCCTTATATGTGGAATCTTAGAAAAGCTGAGCTTATAGAAAGAGTAGAATGGTAGTTAAAAGTTTGGGAATGGGGAAAGTGGAGAAAAGTTGGTCAAAGAGTACAAACTTTCAGTTAGAAGATGAACAGGTTATGCAGATCTAACTTTTAACATGTGATTATACTTAATAATACTGTATTATATACTTGAAAACTGTTAAGAGGGAAATCTTAAATATTCTAGCACAAAAGGACATGATATTTATATGGTGTGATCAAGCTGTTACCTAATACTATGGTGGTAATCATTTTGCAATATACAAATATACCAAATCAATACATTGTACATTTTAAACATATACAAGTTTTACATGTCAATTATATATAATAAATATAATGCTTGCCCCTTGAAAGAAAAGCTATGACAAACCTAAACAGTGTATTAAAAAACAGAGACATCACTTTGAAGTCAAACGTTGGTATAATCAAAGCTATGATTTTTCCAGTAGTCTTGTGTGGGTGTGAGAGTTGGACCATAAAGAAAACTGAGCACTGAAGAATTTATTCTTTCAAACTGTGGTGTTGGAGAAGACTCTTGAGACTCCCCTGGACTGCAAAGAGATCCAACCAGTCCATCCTAAAGGAAATCAGTCCTTAATATTCATTGGAAGGACTGATGTTGAAGCTGAAGCTCCAATACTTTGGCCACGTGATGTGAAGAACTGACTCATTGGAAAAGACCCTGATGCTGGGAAAGATTGAAGGCAGGAGGAGAAGGAAGCAACAGGGGATGAAATAGTTGTATGGCATCACCAACTCAATGGACATAAATTTGAGCTTGGTGTGTTGCAGTTTATGGGGTCACAAAGAGTCGGTCACGACTTAGTGACTGAACAACAACGATAATATATTCTTGAAAGCTGTTAAGAGAGGAGATCGTAAATGTTCTCACCACAAAAAGACATGATAATTATATAGTGTGATGAAAGTGTTAGCTAATGCTATCATGATAATCACTTTGTAATATACAGATATATCAAGTTGATATATTGTGTACCTTAAACATATGTAATGTTATATGTCAACTGTAGATAAATAAAGGTAGTAAGATACTTTATGACTCATTCATCTTTATTAAGCATCTGCACCCCAGTTTTCCACTGACTGATATATTTATTTCATCCATTGATTATGCCGAGAAAGGAAACTTGTCTGTATTGTACACCAGTGCACTCCCAGTATATAACAGGCACATGCAAATATTGGTAGATTAAGTTTAAGAATGCATTTCTCTCTAGCTCTTATCTTTATTCAAATCCTTTCTTCATGGAAAACAAAGCACCTCTATTATTTCTCACAATGTGGAAAGCTGTTCATTAAGAAGTATCACATTCCTTTGCATTTCTAGTACCCCAAATAATGCTCAGCATATCAATGGACAATTTAAATGTTTGTTTTCTAAGTTAATTAAATTTAAAACCCATCGCTCTAGTTTAATATAGATGATCAAAACACTACTAGGGTATTATCACTTTAATTTGTTTAGTCCCTTGAGAAATGAAACTAGGTTTTTTGAGATGCACATGGTGCAATCCTCTTAAAATACTCATAAGTCAATTAAACTGGTACTAATTAAAATACATCTATCTATATCTGTAAAATTCAAAATCATAGTTCACTTTAGTTAAAAATTTCAAGAAATTTGTTAATTCAAATTTGTAGGGTGATATACCTTTGAATAACATTTACCTGACAGCTTTTCATAATTCAGACAGAAATTTGGTTTGAAAATAAGATATGATTGTAGACAATAGGAGACTGAAGATCCTCTCAGTAGTAAGAAAGATATCCCTTGTCTTGAGTGCCTGTCTTCATTAGGAAGATGGCAATTATTCCTGGCTGCATGACAGAATCAGACAATCAGTGGTTTAGGTTACACCTGACTATGAATCCAAAGATCTATAAAAGACTAACTGTTAGGAAGAATAGCTTGAGGATAAAGGGAATTAATATTTGTTTTATAATTGAACCTCCTTTTCCTGCATCTCTATCATTGCAGGCAGACTCTTTACCTGCTTAGCTAACAGGGAAGCCCCTGTAATTGTATATATGGTGTTATATATATGATACTTTAATATAAAAGCCACATATATAGTCTGCCCTCCATATACATGGGTTATGGATTTATATAAGGGACGTGAGCTTCAGCAGATTTTGTTTTCCAGGTGGGAGGAAAGGTGGGGGCTTAGAAACAATCTGCCATGGGTACTGTAGGAAGATTCTGTAAGATTCTCATTTAAGGTACTGATATTAGCATATGTCATGGTGGTGGATTAGTGATTTAGTCGCTAAGTCCCGTCTGACTGTTGCAACCCCAGGGACTGTAGCCCACTAGGGTCTTCTGTCCATGGGATTTTCCAGTCATATATTTTATGTGTTTTCAACCATGCTACAGTTTTAATGTTTCTTTGTTATTTAGTCGCTAAGTCATGTCTGATTCTTTTGCAACTCCAGGGACTGTAGCCAGCCAGACTCTTCTGTCCATGGGATTTCCTAGGCAAGAATACTGGAGTAGGTTGCCATTTCCTTCTCCAAGGAGTCTTCCTGACTCCTGCCTTTCCTGCATTGGCTGGTGAAATCTTTAGCACCGAGCCACCAGTGAAGCCCAAGGTGTTTTATCCCTTTACATAAATTGCCAGTCTAACCATGGCATCTTTCCTATTCATGGGGGATGGAGTGTTGGTTCAACATAAATCCCACTATGACTTGAAATTCAGTTTGAATTCCATAAAATGTTAAAATTATTTCATCTCCAAATCAGCTGTTTGCTGTGAATGTCACATGCCTTTTATTAATTGCTCAGTGGCAAATGCTTTTGAAGTAAAGTGCTTAAAACACCAAAAAGGGAAATTTGGGCATGAAGACAGGCTGAAAGAGGACAAAGCAATGAAGTCATGAAACTCATTTCAGGAATCAGTCTCTGGGGAAATAGGTGAGACCTGAGCATGAGAGGCTGTGAAATGGGAGCTGCTAATGTCTACTTTTACTTAACACGTTTTCTCTCCTCTAAATAACTCAGGATCTCTTAAATTCCAGTGGAAGACTTCAATCCTAAAACATCAGAGAGAGTCTTTATATGGCTTTATTTTCACCTTTATAGGGCATCATATAGCATTATAAATTACATGATAATGAGTATGCCATCATAACTATAAAAACGAGCTTTATTTCAGTTTCTGCTTATTTTAAACAAGCAATTAAGCTAACAGGTCCAATGAAATACTGCCTAATATGCTTTTTAAAAATTCTTTCTTAAACAGATTTTCTAATTTTATGCCATGTTCTTTCAGATATTTGTGTATTTCTCTAATAACATGATTAGATATAAGTCTTTTAAAGTCTAAATTTTAAGCATTTCCCCTACCTACTGTGTACTGTATCCTATGTTTAGCAATTGCTCGATAAATAAATGTGTTTAATCATAATGGTTAAGTAACAGTTTTAAATGATGTAAATTTATTAATAAACACTTGCTCCTTGGAAGAAAAGCTATGACCAACCTAGACAGCATATTAAAAAGCAGAGCCATTACTTTGCCAACAAAAGTCTGTCTAGTCAAAGCTATGGTTTTTCCAGTAGTTATGTATGGATGCTGAGACTTGGACTATTAAGAAAGCTAAGTGCTATAGAATTGACGCTTTTGAGCTGTGGTTTTGGAGAAGACTCTTGAGAGTCCCTTGGACTGCAAGGAGTTCCAACCAGTCCATCCTAAGGGAGATCAGTCCTCACTATTCATTGGAAGGACTGATGCTGAAGCTGAAACTCTAACACTTGCGCCACTTTATGAGAAGAACCGACTATTTGGAAAAGACCCTGATGCTGGGAAAGATTGAAGGCAGGAGGAGAAGAGGATGACAGAACTGGAGATGGTTTGGATGGCATCACCGACTCGATGAACATGAGTTTGAGCAGGCTCCAGGAGTTAATTGGTGATGGGCCGGGTAGCCTGGCACACTGCCGTCCATGGGGTTGCAAAGTGACAGACATGACTGAGTGGCTGAGCTGAAGTGAATTGAAATATATTAATATTTTCATTAATTTACTTGCCTAGATTCTGAGGAATAATTAAAAAAAACTTCACCCTAATTACAACTGTTTTCTAAACAATCATCATTCTGATTTTAATCAGTATGAGAAATAGAAGCAGGAGACAAATGTGTTTAGCATAAAACATTATCATTTATATTTTTTGTAACTAAAGTCAAATGAACAGATATTTCTAGAGTAAAATTTATGTTTCTCTTCATTTATATGTCAAAATATCATCAACTAGTCTTTAAGTTGAAAACTATTAAAGACCATTATGCTTTCTTTTTCCTGTTTAAGTATGAGATGTGTGTATGCTTGTTAATTATCTCAGTCATGTCTGACTCTTTGCAACCCCATAGACTGTAGCCTGCCATGCTCCTCAATCCATGGGATATACCAGGCAAGAATACTGGAGTGGGTTGCCATGCCCTTCTCCAGGGGATCTTCCAGACCCAGGGAACAAACTGGGTCTTATGTCTCCTGAATTGGCAGGCGGGTTCTTTAACTCTAGCACCACCTGGCAAGCCCTAAGTATGAGATTAGAGCATCTTAATATCATGTTGGATTATTATTTGCTCTTTGAGGGAGGAACATGGAAATACTCATTTTTGCAAAACATATAAAAATTGTTTTGGCAAATGAGAGAAAATGGTTTAGAAAATGAGATTTATTTCTAGGTGAATTACTTAAATTCAGCTAGCATATAGTTTTGCAGCCATCCTCAGCATTTAACAGGCACCAAAAAAAGATACTAGAAATGCTCAGTAAATTTTACATTTCTTCAAATCTTTGATAAAAGAATAACAATTTGGATTTTTTTTGACATTTCCATTTGCCTGTGTATTTTATGTCCTCTTGCACTAGTCTGCCATGTAACTCATAGCAGTCTTATTTTCACTGAAGGCGGCCTAAACCTTTGCCTTACTCAGGTTTCCTACAACTGTCTGAATGTATGGGAGGCAATTTTCAATGATTTCCTGAACACGTACATTTATGTGAACAGTGTTCTAGTCACAGTGCTTGAACTCATGAAGTTTACCGTTTGAAAATCTAGAAATGCCCAGTTCAGGATAGCAGAATATTTCAATTTCTTGGGGGATTTTTATTCTGAAACAGGAAGGATACTGGTTTGGTATGAGTTGTCCTATGGGGATTTGTACATCATTAGTTCATGTGACTACAGCTTACATATGTAATAAGGATGCATGCACACGCTTTATATTTCTCTTCATTTATATGTCAAAATATCATCAACTAGTCTTTAAGTTGAAAACTATTAAAGACCATTATGCTTTCTTTTTCCTGTTTAAGTATGAGATGTGTGTATGCCTGTTAATCATCTCAGTCGTGTCTGACTCTTTGCAACCCCATAGACTGTAGCCTGCCATGCTCCTCAATCCATGGGATATACCAGGCAAGAATCGACTAAATCGCTTCAGTCATGTGTGACTCTTTGTGACCCTGTGGACTTTAGACAGCTAGGCTCCTATGTCTGTGGGAATTTTTAGGCAATACTGGAATGGATTGTTGTGCCCTCCTCCAAGGGATCTATTTGCAGATGGGTTCTTTACCACTAAAGAAGTATTTAGTGGTAAGTATTTCACATAAAATATGCTGGACTTTATTTATCCACTCATCAGTTGGTGAGCCTTTCGGTTGTTTCTACTTCTTAGCTACTGTGAGCAGTGCTCGTATGAACACTTGTATATTAGTTTTTGTGTGGATGCACATTTTTTATCTTTTAAGAAGTGAATCTGTGTAGACCAAAAGAAAGCAGAAGCAATACTCATATCAGATAAAAAGGACATTGAAATAAAAACCGTGACACTACACACTGATGAAAGTAGCAATCCAAGAAGAAGACATAACAATTATAAATATATGTGGACCCAACATAAATTGATATCTATAGGACATTTCACCAAAGACAATGAATTTCAACATTTTCTCAAGTGCACACAGAACATTCTCTAGGATAGATAACATCCTGGGCCATAAATCTAACCTCAGTAAATTAAAAAAAAATTGAAATCATTTCAAGCATCTTTTCTGATCACAATGCAGTAAGAATAAATGTCAACTACAGAAAAAAATCTATTAAAAATATTAACAGATGGAGGTTAAACAACCTGCTTCTGAAAAATCAACAGATCACAGAAGAAATAAAAATGGAAACCAAAACAGAAACAAATGAAAGTGAAAACATAACAACCCAGAACCTATGGGATTCAGTAAAGCAATGCTAGGAAGAAGGTTCATAGCAATACAAAATTACCTTAAGAAACAAGAAAAACATCAAATAAATATCCTAAATATACAGCAAAAGCAACTATGTTTGAAGAACCCCAAAGTTAGCCAAAGGGAAGAAATCATAAAAATCAGAGTAGAAATAAAAAGAAATGAAGGAAACTACAGCAAAAATCAACAAAACTAAAAGCTGGTTCGTTGAGAAGACAAATAAAATAGACAAACCATTAGCCAAGAAAAGAGGGAGCAGAATCAAAGCAATAAAATCAGAAGTGAAAATTAAGAAATCACAACAGACAACACAGAAATACAAGAGATCATAAGAGATTACTATTAGCAAATATATGCCAATAAAACGGACAACTTGGAAGAAATGGACAAATTCTTAGAACAGTAAAACCTTCCAAAAATGAACCAGGAAGGAACAGAAAATCTTAACAGACCCATCACAAGCACAGAAATTGAAAGCATAATAAAAAATCTTCCAACAAACAAAAGCCCAGGACCAGATGGCTTCACAGGTGAATTCTACCAAAAATTTAGAGAAGAGCAAACACCTACCTTACTCAAACTCTTCCAGAAAAAGTCAGAGGAAGGTAAACTCCCAGACTCATTCTATGAACCTAATACCAAAACCAGACAAAGATGCCACAAAAAAAGAAAACTACTGGCCAATATCACTGACAAAAATAGATGCAAAAATACTTAACAAAATTCTAATAAACAGAATCCAACAACATTTTAAAAATATCATACATCATGACCAAGTGGGCTTTATCCCAGGGATGCAAGGATTCTTCAATATTCACAAATTAGTCAATGTGCTATACCATATTAACAAATTGACAGATGAAAAACATATGATAATCTCAATAGATACAGAGAAGGCGTTTGACAAAATTCAACACTCATTTATGATAAAAACTTTCCAGAAAGCAGGAATAGAAGGAACATACCTCAACATAATAAAAGCCATCTAAAATAAACCCAGAACAAACATTATTCTCAATGGTGAAAAACAAAGCATTTCCTCCAAAATCAGAAAAAAAGACAAGGGTGCCCACTCTCACCACTACTAATCAACATAAAATGGCAACCCACTCCAGTGTTCCTGCCTGGAGAATCCCAGGGTCAGGAGAGCCTGGTGGTCTTCCGTCTATGGGGTCACACAGAGTCAGACACGACTGAAGTGACTTAGCAGCAGCAGCAGCAACCCATCGCAATCAGAGAATAAAAGAAATCCAGATTGGAAAAGAAGAAGCAAAACTCTCACTATTTGCAGATGACATGATCCTCTACATAGAAAACCCTAAAGACACTACCAGAAAATTACTAGAGTTATTCAATGAATATAGTAAATTTGCAGGATATAACAATAATACACATAAGTCCCTTGTATTCCTATACACAGCAATGAGAAAACAGAAACAGAAATTAAGGAAACAATCCCATTCACCATTGCAATGAAAAGAATCAAATACTTAGCAATAAATTTATCTAAAGAAACCAGAAACCTAAATATAGAAAACTTTAAAACACTGATGAAAGAAATCAAAGATGATACAAATAGATGGAGAAATATACCATATTCATGGATTCAGTTCAGTTCAGTTCAGTCACTCAGTCGTGTATGACTCTTTGCGACCCCATGAATCAAAGCATGCCAAGCCTCCCAGTCCATTACCAAATCCCAGAGTTCACTCAAACTCATGTCCATCCAGTCGGTGATGCCATCCAGCCATCTTATTCTCTGTTGTCCCCGTCTCCTCCTGCCCCCCATCCCTACCAGCATCAGAGTCTTTTCCAGTGAGTCAACTCGTCGCATGAGGTGGCCAAAGTATTGGAGGTTCAGCTTTAGCATCAGTCCTTCCAATGAACACCCAGGATCGGTCTCCTTTAGAATGGACTGGTTGGATCTCCTTGCAGTCCAAGGGACTCTCAAGAGTCTTCTCCAACACCACCACTCAAAAGCATCAATTCTTTGGCGATCAGCTTTCTTCACAGTCCAACTCTCACATCCACACATGACCACGGGAAAAACCATAGCCTTGACTAGACGGACCTTGGTTGGCAAAGTAATGTTTCTGCTTTTTAATATGCTATCTAGGTTGGTCATAATTTCCTTCCAAGGAGCAAGCGTCTTTAAATTTCATGGCTGCAATCAGCATCCGCAGTGATTTTGGAGCCCCAAAAAATAAAGTCTGACACTGTTTCCACTGTTTCCCCATCTATTTCCCATGAAGTGATGGGACCAGATGCCATGATCTTTGTTTTCTGAATGTTGAGCTTCAGGCCGACTTTTTCACTCTCCTCTTTCACTTTCATCAAGAGGCTTTTTAGTTCCTATTCACTTTCTGCCATAAGGGTGGTGTCATCTGTGTATCTGGGGTTATTCATATTGATTCCAGCTTGTGCTTCTTCCATCCCAGCGTTCCTCATGATGTACTCTGCATAGAAGTTAAATAAGCAGGGTGACAATATACAACCTTGACGTACTCCTTTTCCTATTTGGAACCAGTCTGTTGTTCCATGTCCAGTTCTAACTGTTGCTTCCTGACCTGCATACAGGTTTCTCAAGAGGCAGGTCAGGTGGTCTGGGATTCCCATCTCTTTCAGAATGTTCCACAGTTTATTGTGATCCACACAGTCAAAGGCTGTGGCATAGTCAATGAACAGAAATAGATGTTTTTCTGGAACTCTCTTGCTTTTTCCATGATCCAGCGGATGTTGGCAATTTTATCTCTGGTGCCTCTGCCTTTTCTAAAACCTGCTTGAAAATCTGGAAGTTCACTGTTCACAGATTGCTGAAGCCTGGCTTGGAGAATTTTGAGCATGATTTTACTAGCTTGTGAGATGAGTGCAGTTGTGCGGTAGTTTGAGCATTCTTTGGCATTGCCTTTCTTGTGATTGGAATGAAGACTGACCTCTTCCAGTCCTGTGGCCACTGCTGAGTTTTCAACATTTGCTGGCATATTGAGTGCAGCACTTTCACAGCATCATCTTTCAGGATTTGAAATAGCTCAACTGGAATTCCATCACCTCCACTAGCTTTGTTCGTAGTGATGCTTTCTAAGGCCCACTTGACTTCACTTTCCAAGATGTCTTGCTCTAGGTCAGTGATCACGTTATCGTGACTATCTTGGTCGTGAAAATCTTTTTTGTACAGTTCTTCTGTGTATTCTTGCCACCTCTTCTTAATATCTTCTGCTTCTGTTAGGTCCATACCATTTCTGTCCTTTATCGAGCCCATCTTTGCATGAAATATTCCCTTGGAATCTCTAATTTTCTTGAAGAGATCTCTTGTTTTACCTATTCTGTTGTTTTCCTCTATTTCTTTGCATTGATCGCTGATTAGAAGAATCAATATAGTGAAAATGAGTATACTATCCAAAGAAGTCTATAGATTCAATACATTCCCTATCAAGCTACCCATGGTATTTTCACAGAACTAAAATAAATAATTTTACAATTTCTATGGAAACACAGAAAACCTTGAAAAACCAAAGCTATCTTAATAAAGGAGAATGGAATTGGAGAAATCAACCATCCTGACTTCAGACTATACCACAAGCTACAGTCATCAGGTATGGTACTGGCACAATGACAAAGTATAGATAAATGGAACAAAATAGGAAGCCCAGAGATGAATGCATGCACCTATGCACACCTTATCTTTGACAAATGAGACAAAAATATACAATGGGGAAAATATAATCTATTTAACAAGTGGATCAGGGAAACTGGTCAACCACCTGTAAAAGAATGAAACTAGAACATTGTCTAACACCATATACAAAAATAAACTCAAAACAGATTAAAGATCTAAATTTAAGACCAGAAACTATAAATCTCCTAAAGCAAAACACAGGCAGAATGCTCTCTGACATAAATCACAGCAATATCCTCTATGACACACCTCCAAAGTAATTGAAATAAAAGCAAAAATAAGCAAATAGGACCTAATTAATCTTAAAAACTTTTACATAACAAAGGAAACTATAAGCAAGGTGATAAGGCAACCTTCAGAATGGGAGATAATAATAGCAAATGAAATACCCAACAAAGAATTAATCTAAAAAATATATATGCAGCTCAATACTAGAAAAATAAACGACCCAATCAAAAAATGAGCCAAAGATCTGAACAGACATTTCTCCAAAGAAGACATATAGATGGCTAACAAACACACAAAAAGATGCTCAACATCACTCATTATCAGAGAAATGCAAATCAAAACCACAGTGAGGTACCATCTCACATTGATCAGAATGGCTGCCATCAAAAAGTGTACAAGCAATAAATGCTGGAGAGGGTGCGGAGAAAATGGAACCCTCTTACACTGTTGGTGGGAATGCAAACTACAGCAGCCACAATGGAGAACAGTGTGGAGATTCCTTAAAAAACTGGAAATAGAACTGCCATATGATCCAGTAATCCCACGGCTGGGCATACACACTGAGGAAACCAGAATTGAAAGAGACGTATGTACCCGAATGTTCATCGCAGCATGGTTTACAATAGCCAGGACATGGAAGCAACCTAGATGGCCTTGAGCAGATGAATGGATAAAAAAACTCTGGTATATATACATAATGGAATATTACTCAGCTATTAAAAAGAACACATTTGATTTGGTCCATTTAGGTGGATGAAACTGGAGCCTATTATACAGAATGAAATGAGTCAGAAAGAAACACACCAATACAATATATTAATACATATATATGAACTTTAGAAAGATGGTTACGATGACCCTATATGCAAGATAACAAAAGAGGCACAGATATAAAGAACAGACTTTTGGACACTGGAAGAAGGCAAGGGTGGGATGATTTGAGAGAACAGCAATGAAACATGTATATTACCATATGTGAAATAGATGACCAGTCCAAGTTCAATGCATGGAGCAGGGCATTCAAAGATGCTGGACTGGGACAGCCCAGAGGGGTGGAATGGGGAGGGAGGTGTGAGTGGGTTTCAGGATGGGGGGACACATGTACACCCATGGCTGATTCATGTCAATGTATGGCAAAAACCACCATAATATTGCAAAGTAATTACTCTACGATTAAAATAAATTAATTTAAAAAAAGAAGTGCATCTGTGGGTTCACATGGTTATTTGTTTAACATCTTGAGAAACTGCCAAACTGTTTTCCAAAGTGTCTGCACAGTCATAGCTCTCCACTGACAATGTCTGAGGGTTCCAATGACCATGTCCTCACCAACACTTGTCATTGTCTTTTTGATCGTAGCCATTCACTGGGTGGGAAATAGGTATATCTTTCTGGTTTTTGTGTGGATTTTCACATGACAAATGTTGAACACATTTTCACATGGTTAGTGTCTCTTTCTATCTCTTCTTTGAATAGCTGTCTATTATTTTCCCCATTTTTGATTATGTTACTTTTTTTTCTAGTTTAGTAGTACTGTTTTTTATATTCTGAGTAAAAGTCTTTTAAAATATATGTCTTTTGCAAATGTTTTCTCCTATTCTGTGGCTTGCATTTTTCACTTTTGTGGCAGTATTATTTCCAGCATAGAGTATTTTGATTTTGATATAATCCATTTTACTTGTTTTACATATGTCATTCTGTGGTTTTCTTGAGATATTTAGGAAGGCTTTGCCTAACCCAAGATTACAAATATTTACTTCTGTATTTTTTGTAAAAGTTTTATAGTGTAACTAGTATGTATAGTCTGTTGTTGATTTTTGAGTTAGCTTTTGTGTATGATGTAAAGAAGAGGGACACTTGTATTCTTTGACCTGTTTGGTATTCAGTTGTTCCAGCAAAATTTGTTTAAAAGATTATCCTTTCTCTATTAAAATTTCCTGACCTCTTTGTCAAAATCAATTGACTAAAGATGAATGGGTTTATATGTGGACTCATATAGTGTAACTCTATCAATCTATATGTTAATCTATATGCCAGCTCCATACTGACTTGGTAACTTGTTTGTAGCAAGTTTTGATATTGGGGATAATGAGTTCTGTGACTTCGTTCTTACTTCTTAAGATGATTTTGTGTTTCTTGCAATTCTGCAAGAATTTGCAGATACAGCTGTAATTTTATGAAAAAAAAAAAAGGCTAGGATTTTTTATAAGCATTTTATTCAGGTGGTAGGTTAGTTTAAGAAGTATTGCCATCATAACAGTATCAAGTCTTCTAGTCAATAGGCATGGGATGTCTTTTCATTTATTTATATCTTATATCTTTAATTTCTTTTAGCAATGTTTACAGATTTTAGTGTATAAATCTTACACTGTTAAATTTATTAAAATTTATTATAAATTTATTCCTATATATTTTATTAATTTGATTATATTATAAATGGATTTGTTTTCTTAATTATTTTAGTTTTTAATTGTTAGTGTGTAGAAATAAAATCAATTTTTGTATATTGATCTCAATATAGGCATATAAGATTTATTTTAATTGGAGGATAATTGATTTATGATATTGTGTTAGTTTTTGCCATACATCAACATGAATCAGCCATAAATATACATATATTCTCTCCCTCTTTAACCTCTCCCCTACTTCCCACCCCATTCCTTTAGGTTGTCCAATATAGTCTATGTGTTTCTTATTTGAAGTTTGTTACAATCCTTTTCATCTGTTCAAAGGACATACACATCTATTTTCTAAGTGACCATCAGTTCAGTTCAGTTCAGTCGCTCAGTCGTGTCCGACTATTTGCGACCCCAAGAATCACAGCACGCCAGGCCTCCCTGTCCATCTCCAACTCCCGGAGTTCACTCAAACTCATGTCCATCCAGTCGGTGATGTTTGTGTGAAACAGACTATATAGACTGCCATAGAGAACAAAATATATAAGGAACTGTTCAATTATCTACATTACCTACACAGTTGGGCAAGCTGGATGAGATTTATTTGCAATGAAAACTCAATTAACGTCTCTATTTGCCTATATCTTCAGTTTTTGTGCTAAACCCTAACCTTTTAGCCCGTCTCATCCTGGAACAATGCTGCTCCAGGGTGCTTAGTCATAAAGAGTAAATCCCATGTGATTCCTCACTGTAAGAGCAAAAAATACCCAAATTGCTAAAAAAAAAACAAAAAACAAAAAACAGTGCTTCAAAATCTAATAATCTTTTCTTAATTTACTAACATGGAAGCCTGCTCATGTCTTCCTGATCTGCTAAACTTTTGAACTAAATTTGCCTGTATTCCAGACATAGAACCTATGAGTTAGGGGGACATGAAAGGCCAATTTTCATCCGTTCCCTAGTAAGATAGAGGGCATGTCTTTGGCTTTATGAATAGGTGGGCTGTATTTAAGCTGTACAGGATTTCTGTCTGGGAGCATGCCCTGTCCTGGGGTCTCATAGCCCACTCTGCTCTGCCCTGCCCTGTCCAGTGTCCAGTGCATTCCTTGATTATCTCATCATTAGCCAAATCTCCCATCTATTTTAAATCTCTTGCCTTAAATTGACTACATGTCTTGCTGCTTCTAATATCTCCGGGTTCTAATACCTTAAGTGCCTAAAATCATCCCCAAACTCTATCAGTCACTCAATATATTCTTAAACGCTTAACTTTGTGCATGTGTGTAATCAGTTGTGTCCACTCATTGTGAATTCATGGACTGAAGCCCACCAGTCTCCTCTGCCTGTGGAATTTTCCAGGCAAGAATAATAGATCAGGCTCCTATTTCCTCCTCCGGGGAATCTTCCCAACCAAGGAATCAAACCCATGTCTCTCCCATCTCTTGAATTGCAGGTGGGTTCTTTACCACCGAACCACCTGGGAAGTCTGTTTAATTCTGGATTTACTGAAAAATATACTCAATTATTTAATATTCTCCTTTATGGCATTTTCCAATATTGTCCAGTTCTCCAACACTGAAAATGTACATTCTGTGAAAGCTGTTTCTAGATATTTTTAGCAGATTGATTATATTTAAAGGTAATTTATTTTTTTCTCCCACCTTCCATACCTAACTGCTGAAATCAAAATAAGGCCACTAAATGTGAAAAATTACTGAAGCAGAAAATGAGTACATTAGCATTTAGTGAAGGCCAGTAAAGAGTATTGGATGGCAATTCATTATTTTCCACATGTTATGGTATATTCATCAAAGAGTGTGTAAAATTAAATAAAAGATTTGAAGTGATAGTTAATCCAGATCTTATGCTGGAAGAGCTGACCTTTCATTATTCCTTTTAAAAATGAAAGCTAATATTAAGAAATATTGAGAGAGTAAACCTAGGAAATAAGAATCTAAAGCTGATACCAAAAACTGTCAGGCACTAAACTATGATTAAATATATTAGGTCAAGCACTGTTTTCTTAGCTGTATTACAAGGGAGATGACATACTGAAAATCTTTACCATTGGTTTCCTGTCAGTAGTGAAAAATCTTACATTAACATGAGATCTTCCTTTCCACTCCAAGAGTTATTTATCATATGAAGTAGATTGATGTTAGTGACCAGAAGACCAATAGAGTAGATTGATTTTGACAGAAAACTGCCTGGATTAAAAAACGAGTCAGACAGGAAGATGAATTTTCAACTGGACTGGAACCTGGTTAGAAACATTGCTGATGTTTAGGAGGATGTAGTGTGGAGATCTTTGAGGATTTCCCTCTGATTCAGAGAAGTCCAAGATCAAAGTGTCAGCAGATTCAGTATCTGTTAAGAGCCCGTTTCCTGTTTCAGAGGAGTGGTCTTTGTGCTGTGTCTTTACCTGGTTCAAGGGGGGAAGGAGCTGCCTGGGGCCTCTTTAGTTAAGTGACATGTGACATGTGTCTGACTCTTTGTGATCGCATGGACTACAGTCCTCAAGACTACTCTGTCCATGGGATTCCTCAAGCAAGAATACTGGAGTGGGTGTCAGTTCCTTCTCCATGGGATCTTCCTGACCTAGGGATCAAACTCATGTCTCTTGCATCTCCTGTGTTGGCAGGTGGATTTTTCACCACTGCACTGTCTTTAATTAGGTACTAATCCCATCCACCTTCATGACCTAGCAACCTCCCAAGGATCCCAGGTCCAAATAGCATCACCTTGGAGACTAAGTTTTAACACATGATTTTTGGGGGACACATTCAGTCCATTGAAAATGGATGGTATTACACACACCTGTGTGTTTACTGGATACTCTAGCACATATGTATCTATTAGTTTAGTCAGGGCTGCCATAACAAAATGTTATGACTGAGTGCCTTAAGTAAATAAAATTAATTTCTTACAGTTCTGGAGCATGTGAAGTTCATGGTATGGGTTCCTGTATGGTCTAGTTGTGGATAGAACTCTCTGTCTCTGCCTTATGGACCTCTGCCTGCTCTCTGTCCTCACATGGACAGGGAGAGAGCAAGCTTCCTGTTCTCTAATCAGGAACACTAACTGCATCATGAGGGCCCCACTCTCATGACCTCATCTAAGCATAATTACCTCTGAAAGGTCCATCTCCAAATGCCTTGCCTTGGAGGTTAGGGCTTCAGCATATGAAATTAGATCTGTAGCTATATATGACTCTGTGTGTGTGTGTGTGTGTGTGTAGATACATACATAAAATGTATAATACACATATGTGCATATATATTACAAATTTTAATTGTGTCCCATCTTCAACCTTTGCCCAAACATCCCTAATTTAGAATAGAAACCGTCTCCTCCAGTATATAGAGGGGAAAATGCATTCTTTTAGACTTTAATTTCTTCTTAAGTGTAACAGTGATATTTTCAGACAACTGATTTTGTTTGTTGTTTGTTATCTTCTGGGATTTAGGTCTATGGTACCACTGCTTTGGTGGTCCCAGGTGGTGCAGTATTAAAGAATCCACCTCAGAGATGCAGGTTGGACCCCTGGGTAGGTAAGATTTTCTGAATGATAAAATGGCAACCCACTCCAGTATTCTTGCCTGGAGAATCCCATGGACAGAGGAAGCTGATGGGCTACAGTCCATATGGTTGCAAAGAGTCAGATACAACTAAGCATGCACACACACACACACACACACACACACACACACACACTATAGCTTTGGGCTGAGGAATCTAAACTACTTTTATCAACTTATTTTATAAGTGGAAAAAGAGTTAGAAATAAGTTATGTTTGCTTGTGTGTGTGTTTGAAATTTTCTTTCTTTCAAAGCCATTTGAATTATGGCAGTTTGTTTAGAATGACCTTTCCATTTCTTCAAAAACAGAAGCATTTTGCATGGTTACTAGGGTGATAGTAAGAACTAGAAGAAGAAAATTCTGGCCTGATTTCTATCGGAATAAAGGTTGTTTCAGGTTGGAAAGGAAATTAAGAAATCACTTTTTCTGTGCTGCAATCAAATTAGGTTCATGTGCAAAACTGCAGTCCTTTCTTAGCTGTTTCCAGAATATATAAAAGCATAGTTATATAGAAGTGACTTCATAGAAATGATTTTCCTTACATCTAGACTATTAATTGTTTTCCTTTTTAAAGTATTTCATACTTCACTTCTAGATGAGGGTTTTCATCAGGGTGTTGAAGACACTGTCTGAGGTAGTCTTAAATGTGAATGATGAGCTCCTATAAACACAGCCATGGCTCCAGCAGGCTTAGGAGTGTGTTGGCTGCTTCACTGCGGCATCTCCCAGAAATTTTCTAGCTGCACTATCTCAGCAAAGTCAGACCCCTCTTCAAAGTGTGGGTCACATGTGTATCAGCAGACTTGTTAAAGCTCAGAGAGAGGTGACAGCTGCCGACCCTGCTAAGTATAGATTTCATTTTCATTACCAGGAGGTGAACTGCTCCGTGGGTCTCTTATTAAGGCCAGTCTGATTCAATAGCCTGAAACCTTCTTGAAACCAGTCTGCTTTCTCCCTTTCTAAAATTTCAATTGTTTGTTAACCAAGTAAATGCCATAAGCAGACTTTTGTCCAGGGGAAGATATCAGACTTTCATCTTGATATTTCCCATATAATAATTCCAGGACATTTTCAAATTGAAATCGTGCTCTAATAATTGTTTTTGTATTTTTCTGTTTTATTTAGGTCATTTATGGATTAATTCCTAATAATTCAGATACATTAAATGAAATTGCAAGTGGATACTTCCCCAATCTATTTCCTTTCCTAATACATTAGCTCTGGTTTGATATCCTTAAGTCCCATAACCTTTTTTCATAAAAGAGATTCTCTTCTACTCCTAAAATGTTTTTTCTTTTTTTTTTTTAGATTAAGATTTAACAGGGGTAAAGGGAAGCTCAGAGTTTGGAAAGTCTTTGGGCAATAGCATGGAAACAGGGTGGAAAACACAGGACACAAGGAGAACAGGAAAGTGCAGAATGCAGAGCCTATTATGACAATTTTTATTATGTAAATATGACATTCAAGTTATTTTTTACTTAGATTTGGTTTCCCTTTTCTTCATGTTAGCCTAAGAGATGAGATTCAGCTCGTCAGTTAATGAAGGAATTTGCCACGAGGAAAGGAGAGAGAGGAATTAAGGGAGAAATAAAAAAAAATTTTTTTCATTCAGTTCTGTCACTTAAATTGAAGTACTTTTAAACTTCTCTGTAGATAGAAACGTCTTTTTATTCTTCCAGCCAGCCATGCTCTGATTACAATAAAGGCCTCAAAAAATATAAGACACCTTCTTCTAATTACTAAGAGAAACTTTTCCACCTTGTCTTACTGACAAGGAGAAAATGTTGAGTCAGGGCATTTCACAGTTCCAATCTATTGTTTAATTTTTTCTGAAGTAATTCTAAAAATTGTAGTGATTCAACCTAGACTTTGGTGCCCATTTTACTGTGTGATGCATATATTTTTGGGCTTCCCCGAATAGGTCAGTGGGTAAAGAATCTGCCTGCAACACAAGAGATACAGGAGATTGTGTGTTCAATCCCTGGGTCAGGTGAGCCACTGGAGGAGGAAATAGGCAAACCCACTCTAGTATTCTTGCTTGAAAAATCCCATCAACAAAGGAGCCTGACGGGCTATAATCCAAAGGGTCACAAAGAATCAAAAATAACTGCACAACATGATACGTTTTTAAAGCATTTAGGAAAAAAAGGAGGATTCTGGGTATATGGTGAGGAGAACTAGACTTCATGTAGAGAAATAACATTAATTTAGTGTTACAGAGCACATATTTTAGAGTAAGACAAAATTGGAATCAAATCCCTCACTAATTCCTCATAATCTTGGAAAGAGAGCTTAAATAAAATTATGGATACTTAAGAGTGATGTTGAAAATTAAAAAAAAATTGCCATGTAGAACTGTTGTTATTGTATAGTCGCTAAGTTGTGTCTAACTCTTGACACATCATGGACTATAGCCCGCAGGTCTCTTCTGTCCATGAAATTTCCCAGGCAAGAATCCTGGAGTGACTTGCCATTTCCTTCAGAGGATCTTTCTGATCCAGGGATTGAACCCATGTCTGAATTGGCAGGTGGATTATTTACCACTATTCCAACAGGGAAGCATAATAGTGTGGCGGTGGTGGTTTGGTCGCTAAGTCATGTCTTGCGACCCCATGGACTGTACCTACCAGGCTCCTCTATTCCTGGGATTCTCCAGGCAAGAATACCGGAGTGGGTTTCCATTTCCTTCTCCAATACAATACTGTCATAAAGACTAAATAAGATAATTTCACTAATACTGAATTTTAGCTTCAATTTTAACCACCTCTTCTAGTTATTGTCATGATTTTAGGTACACTTTTTCCTCAAGCTCCCAGCTCTTTTCAAATATGACATTTTGTAGATGTGATGCAGGAGAGAGAATTTATGTACAAGGAGCTGTTTAAATTGAAACATTTATTCTGCCTGATTTTGACTGAAAGAAAAAAAGGTTATTTTAAAGGAGTTGAATGTTTTATTTTTCCTAAAGAATGACATAAAGTGAAAAATTACACTTTGTTCTACCTTTGAATCTTTCAGCATCCCTGCCCCTCTGAAATCACATTGATTGTTTTACAGCTACAGTCACAATGCAGTGTAACTGAGGTAAATACAGATTATTTTTAATAGTCATATTCAAGAAGAGTTCTGAGAGAAAGCATCAGCTTTTCCACTAAATTTTGGATATTTCCATGTTCATAAGTTTTTAATAGGTAATATTATGGTAACATTCTTATCTGGAAAATCCCAATGACAAAGTAGCCTGGCAGGCTACAGTCCATGGGGTCACAAAAGAGTTGGATACAAGTTAGTGACTAAACAACAACACCCAAGTGGCATCTTTGAAAATTATTTACCAACCATCCCCAGTTATGCCTACATTTTCTTAGGTTTCATTTCAGATAGTGATTTTTTTCTGTACTTGGGTAATATGAAAGTACACTTATGCTCCCATATTTACTAAGCATATCCTGTATTTTGAGGATTGTTAGTTTGGAGGTGCTATATTAATTTCCACTAATTAGATTCTTTTTTTGAACGCAGAGAAGTTCTCAGGGGAAGGTGAGCATTCTTGAATTAAAATTGTAAAGGAATAGTTTGAAGAGTGAAATTTTATAAATAAGAAAATCTGTTCATATTAGGAATGCTGTGCTATGCTAAGTCATTTCGTCAGGTCTGACTCTTTGTGACTGTTTGGACTGTAGCCCATGAGGCTCCTCCGTCCATGGGATTTTCCAGGGGAGAATACTGGAGTGGGCTGCCATGCCCCGCTACAGGGGATCTTCCCAACCCAGGGATCCAGCTTGAGTCTCTTAAGTTTCCTGCATTGACAGGAGAATTCTTTACCACTAGTTCCACCTGGGAAGCCCCATATTATGGATATCTATAGTCAAAGAAAGTATTAGAGTCATAGAATAAAAATTTTTGTCATGCTGAAAATATGTTAGCAAGGCAGTGATGCCAAATGCCCAGTGCAATTTGAGGAATTTTTTTTCAGAAAGAAACACACTCTTATAGAATAATTTGAGCACAGAATGGACTAAGTAAATTTATTTTACAGATTTTTTTCTTTTTACTTGTCATGTATCATTGAAAGTTTAAATGTATCTTTACACAGTAAAAATTATGAGGGATAATTCAATATATGTAATGAAGTTATAAAATATTTTAAAAATTTAGCAGTTTAGAGAACTCATTCAAACAACAGGATCCATGAAATAGTAAATAACATAAAGAAACAGTATTGTTTGAAATGTGAAAAAGTTTGATTAGTTTAAAATTAAATTCCATTTAAATTTAAATTAAATATCATTTTTATTTATTTCTTTTTTTTTTTCCCCTTTGGCATCTGAAAAAATCCCTCTGTGACTGGATTACAAAGTTCAAGGAAGTCCAGGAAAGGGACATCAAAAAGTAGCTAAGTAAAAGCCTGTTGAACTTTTGAGAAGTTGCAAGATATGTGAAACCAAAATAGCTAGTCAAATACTCTTTAAAAGTATTAAGATCATAAAACATGAGGAAAGATTGAAGATCTGGTATTGTTTGATTTATTTCCAATTTTGAAATGATGATTCTTTCAATAAACCTATCACAAGCTGTCCTTTATTATTGGGCTGTATTTGATTTACTAATGTTTTGTTTAGAATGTTTGCATCTGAGGTAATAAGTACATTTGTGTGTCACATTTTTAATATATGGTTCTCCTCGTACCTGTATTAAGATGTTGCTTGGCTTCAGAAAATGAATGGGAAGGTAGTCCCTTCTTGTTTCTGAAAGGGTGTTGTACACTATTACTATTACTTCTTCCACAATATTACACAGAACTCACCTGTGAAAATGGTAGCATTTTTTATATGAAGAGTTTTTAACTATTATTTCAATCTCTTGGGAAATATAAGGCTATTCAGATTTTCTATTAATATATCTTTTGCAGCTAGCTTTGGTAAATTGTATTTTTCAGGAATTTTTTATATGATCTTATTCGTCCCATTTAATTGCAAAATAGCTCTTCAAAAACCTGGACACTCTCTGAACCCCATGTGTGTATGTATGCTCAGTCACTCAGTCATGTCCGACTCTTTGTGACCCCATGGACAGCAGCATGACAGGTCTCCCTGTCCATCACCAACTACCAGAGTCCACCCAAACCCATGCCCATTGAGGTAGTGATGACATCCAACCATCTCATCTTCTGTCAGCCCCTTTTCTTCCTGCCTTCAATCTTTCCCAGCATCAGGGTCTTTTCAAATGGTCAGTTCTTCACATCAGGTAGCTAAAGTATTGGAGTTTCAACTTCAACATCAGTCCTTCCAATGAATATTCACAACTGATTTCCTTTAGGATGGATTGGTTGGATCTCCTTGCAGTCCAAGGGACTCTCAATTGTCTTCTGTAGCACCACAGTTCAAAAACATCAATTCTTTGGTGCTCAGCTTTCTTTATAGTATAACTCTCACATCCATACATGACCACTGGAAAAAACATACCTTTGACTAGATGGAACTTTGTTGGCAAAGCAATGTTTCTGCTTTTTAATATCGTGTCTAAGTTGGTCATAACTTTTCTTCCAAGGAACAAGTGTCTTTTAATTTCACAGCTGCAGTCACCATCTGCAGTGATTTTGGAGCTACCAGAAATAAGTAAAGTCTCTCACTCTTTCCCATGTATTTGCCATGAAGTGATGGGACCAGATGCCATTATCTTAGTTTTCTGAATTTTGAGTTTTAAGTCAACTTTTTCACTCTTTTCTTTCACTTTCATCAAGAGGCTCTTTGCTTCTTCATTTTCTGGCGTAAGTGTGGCGTCATCTTCATATTTGAGGTTATTGATATTTCTCCCGGGAGTCTTGTGCTTCATCCAGCCCAACGTATTTCATGATGTACTCTGTATATAAGTTAAATAAATAAACAGGGTGACAACATACAGCTTTAACATATTCCTTTTCCTATTTGGAACCAGTCTGTTGTTCCATGTCCAGTTCTAACTGTTGCTTCCTGACCTGTATACAGGTTTCCCAAGAAGCAGGTCAAGTGGTCTGGTATTCCTATCTCTTTCAGAATTTTCCACGGTTTGTTGACAGGAAACTAGTTGATCTGATCACATGGACCACAGCCGAATGTGGTCCACTGGAGAAGGGAATGGCAAACCACTTCAGTATACTTGCCTTGAGAACCCCATGAACAGTATCAAAGGGCAAAATGATAGGATACTGAATGAGGAATTCCCCAGGTCGGTAGGTGCCCAGTATGCTACTGGAGATCAGTGGAGAAATAACTCTAGAAGGAATGAAGGGATGGAGCAAAAGCAAAACCAATACCCAGTTGTGGATGTGACCGATGATAGAAGCAAGGTCCGGTGCTGTAAAGAGCAATATTGAATAGGAACCGGGAATGTTAGGTTCATGAATCAAGGCAAATTGGAAGTGGTCAAACAGGAGATGGCAAGAGTGAACATAGACATTCTAGGAATCAGTGAATTAAAATGGACTGGAATGGGTGAATTTAACTCGGATGACCATTATATCTACTACTGTGGGCAGGAATCCCTTCGAAGAAATGGAGTAGACATCATGCTCAAAAAAAGAATCCGAAAAGCAGTACTTGGATGCAATCTTAAAAATGACAGAATGATTTCTTTCGTTTCCAAGGCAAACCATTCAAAATTACAGTAATCCAATTCTATGCCCCAACCAGTAATGCTGAAGAAGCCGAAGTTAATCGGTTCTATGAAGACCTACAAGACCTTTTAGAACTAACCCCCCAAAAAGATGTCCTTTTCATTATAGGGGACTGGAATGCAAAAGTAGGAAGTCAAGAAACACCTGGAGTAACAGGCAAATTTGGCCTTGGAGCAGGGAATGAAGCAGGGCAAAGGCTAATAGAGTTTTGTCAAGAGAACGCACTGGTCATAGCAAACACACTCTTCCAACAACACAAGAGAACCTCTACTCATGGACATCACCAGATGGTCAACACTGAAATCAGATTGATTATATTCTTTGCAGCCAAAGATGGAGAAGCTCTATACAGATAGCAAATACAAGACCAGGAGCTGACTGTGGCTCGGATCATGAACTCCTTATTTAGATTCAGACTTAAATAGAAGAAAGTAGGGAAAACCACTAGACCATTCAGATATGACCTCAATCAAATCCCTTATGATTATACAGTTGAAGTGAGGAATAGATTTAAGGGACTAGATCTGATAGATAGAGTGCCTGATGAACTAAGGACGGAGGTTCATGACATACAGGAGACAGGGACCAAGACCATCCCCATGGAAAAGCAATGCAAAAAAGCAAAATGGCTGTCTGAGGAGGCCTTACAAATAGCTGTGAAAAGAAGAGAAGCGAAAAGCAAAGGAGAAAAGGAAAGATATAAGCATCTGAATGCAGAGTTCCAAAGAATAGTAAGGAAAGATAAGAAAGCCTTCCTCAGTGATCAATGAAAAGAAATAGAAGAAAACAACAGAATAGGAAATACAAGAGATCTCTTCAAGAAAATTAGAGATTCCAAGGGAACATTTCATGCAAAGATGGGCTCGATAAAGGACAGAAATTGTATGGACCTAACAGAGGCAGAAGATATTAAGAAGAGGTGGCAAGAATACACGAAAGAACTGTACAAAAAAAGATCTTCACAACCAAGATAATCACGATAACGTGATCACTGACCTAGAGCCAGACATCTTGGAATGTGAAGTCAAGTGGGCCTTAGAGAGCATCACTACGAACAAAGCTAGTGGAGGTGATAGAATTCCAGTTGAGCTATTTCAAATCTTGAAAGATGATGCTGTGAAAGTGCTGCACTCAATATGCCAGCAAATTTGGAAAACTTAGCAGTGGCCACAGAACTGGAAAAGGTCAGTCTTCATTCCAATCCCTAAGAAAGGGAATGCCAATGAATGCTCAAACTACCGCACAATTGCACTCATCTCACAAGCTAGTAAAATCATGCTCAAAATTCTCCAAGCCAGGCTTCAGCAATATGTGAACCGTGAACTCCCAGATGTTCAAGCAGGTTTTAGAAAAGGCAGAGGCACCAGAGATCAAATTGCCAACATCCGCTGGATCATGGAGAAAGCAAGAGAGTTCCAGAAGAGCATCAATTTCTGCTTCATTGACTATGCCAAAGCCTTTGACTGGGTAGATCACAATAAACTGTGGAAAATTCTGAAAGAGATGGGAATCCCAGACCACCTGACCTGCCTCTTGAGAAACCTGTATGCAGGTCAGGAAGTAACAGCCAGAACTGTACATGGAACAACAGACTGGTTCCAGATAGGAAAAGGAGTGCGTCAAGGCTGTATATCGTCTCCCCGCTTATTTAATTTATGTGCAGAGTACCTCATGAGGAACGCTGGGCTGGAAGAAGCACAAGCTGGAATCAAGATTGCTGGGAGAAATATCAATAATCTCAGATATGCAGATGACACTACCCTTATGGCAGAAAGTGAAGAGGAACTCAAAAACCTCTTGAGGAAAGTGAAAGAGGAGAGTGAAAAGGTTGGCTTGAAGCTCAACATTCAGAAAACAAAGATCATGGCATCTGGTCCCATCAATTCATGGGAAATAGATGGAAAAACAGTGGAAACAGTGTCAGACTTTATTTTTTTGGGCTCCAATATCACTGCAGATGCTGATTACAGCCAGGAAGTTAAAAGATGCTTACTTCTTGGAAGGAAAGTTATGACCAAACTTGATAATATTTTAAAAAGCAGAGACATTACTTTGTCAACAAAGGTCTGTCTAGTCAAGACTATGGTTTTTCCCATGGTCATGTATGGATGTGAGAGTTGGACTGTGAAGAAAGCTGATCGCCGAAGAATTGATTCTTTTGAACTGTGGTGTTGGAGAAGATCCAACCAGTCCATTCTAAGGGAGATCGATCCTGGGTGTTCATTGGAAGGACTGATGCTAAAGTTGAAACTCCAATACTTTGGCCACCTCATGCGACGAGTTGACTCACTGGAAAAGACTCTGATGCTGGGAAAGCTTGGCTATGGGAGGAGAAGGGGACGACTGAGAATGAGATGGCTGGATGGCTTCACCGACTCTGTGGACATGAGTTTGAGTGAACCCCACGAGTTGGTGATGGACAGGGAGGCCTGGCGTGCTGTGATTCATGGGGTCGCGGAGAACCGGACACGACTGAGCAACTGAACTGAACTGTTGTGATCCACACAGTCAAAGGCTTTGGCATTGTCAACAAAGCAGAAGTAGATGCTGTTTTCTGGAAATCTCTTGCTTTTTCAATGATCAAGTGGATGTTGGCAATTTGATCTCTGTTTACTCTGCCTTTTCTAAATCCAGCTTGAACATCTGGCTTGGAGAATTTTGAGCATTATTTTTCTAGCATGTGAGATAAGTGCAATTGTGCAGTAGTTTGAACATTCTTTGGCATTGCCTTTCTTTGGGATTGTAATGAAAACTGACATTTTCAAGTCCTGCAGACTCTGCTGAGTTTTCAAATCTGCTGACATATTGAGTGCAGCACTTTCACACCATCATCTATTTAGTATTTGAAATAGCTCAATGGAATTCCATCACCTCCTCTAGCTTTGTTCGTAGTGATGTTTCCTAAGGCCCACTTTACTTTGCACTCCAGGATGTCTTTTTCTAGGTGAGTGATCATATCATTGTGATTACCTGGGTCTTGAAGATCTTTTTTGTATTGTTCTTCTGTGTATTCTTGCCACCTCTTCTTAGTGTCTTCTACTTCTGTTAGATCCACACCATTTCTGTCCTTTATTGTGCCCATCTTTGTATGAAATATTCCCTTGGTATCTCTAATATTCTTGAAGATATCATTAGTCTTTCCCATTCTATTGTTTTCCTCTGTTTCTTTGTATTGATCACTGAGGAAGGATTTCTTATCTTTCCTTGCTATTCTTTGGAACTCTGCATTCAAATGGGTATATCTTTCCTTTTCTCCTTTGCTTTTCACTACTCTACTTTTTTATTTATTCTCCTTCTTAAGTGTTTCAACCGTGGCCACACATAACATCTTTTAGTCAGCTCCTGTGCCCTTTGACATTTCCCCATCCATTTTTAAAAGCACTTCCTTACTTATTTGGCATTGCAGGTACTCCAGGCTCATTTTGTATATTGCCTGTCAGTCCTGGAGTCAGTCATTTCTCCAATGAACCTTAGGTTTTTGTTGTTTAATTTGTTTTGCTTTTATTGGAAAAAGTTTTCAGACTTGAAGATCCGGATACTGGGTTTGTTAGTTCCTGCTGCACAGTCATTTGTCTGCATCATGTTAATGTTACAATAAGGAAGCATGTGTGCACAGACATGTGTGTGTACACATGTCTGGATGAACGTTTGGATGTAACTATCTGTGTCTATATAGGGCTACATGTGAGTTTATTCTGATGACTACAGCTTGATCTCTATTCAACTATCTGGATCAGTCTAACTTCCTTCAGTTCAGTTCAGTCGCTCAGTCGTGTCCGACTCTTTGCGACCCCATGAATCACAGCACGCCAGGCCTCCCCGTCCATCACCAATTCCCGGAGTTCACTCAAACTCATGTCCATTGAGTCGGTGATGCCATCCAGCCATCTCACTCTCTGTCGTCCCCGTCTCCTCCCACCACCAATCCTTCCTAGCATCAGACTCTTTTCCAGTGAGTCAACTCGTCGCATGAGGTGGCCAAAGTATTGGAGTTTCAACTTTAGCATCAGTCCTTCCAATGAACACCCAGGATCGATCTCCCTTAGAATGGACTGGTTGGATCTTCTCCAACACCACAGTTCAAAAGCATCAATTCTTCGGCTATCAGCTTTCTTCACAATCCAACTCTCACATCCATACATGACCACGGGAAAAACCATAGCCTTGACTAGATGGACCTTTGTTGACAAAGTAATGTCTCTGCTTTTTAATATACTATCTAGGTTGGTCATAACTTTCCTTCCAAAGAGTAAGCATCTTTTAATTTCCTGGCTGTAATCAGCATCTGCAGTGATTTTGGAGCCCCAGAAAATAAAGTCTGACACTGTTTCCACTGTTTCTCCCATCTATTTCCCATGAATTGATGGGACCAGATGCCATGATCTTTGTTTTCTGAATGTTGAGCTTCAAGCCAAACTTCTCACTCTCCTCTTTCACTTTCATCAAGAGGCCTTTGAGTTCTTCTTCACTTTCTGCCATAAGGGTGATGTCATCTGCATATCTGAGGTTATTGATATTTCTCCCAGCAATCTTGATTCCAGCTTGTGCTTCTTCCAGCCCACCGTTCCTCATGATGTACTCTACATAGAAATTAAATAAGCAGGGTGACAATATACAACCTTGACCTACTCCTTTTCCTATTCGGAACCAGTCTGTTGTTCCATGTCCAGTTCTGACTGTTGCTTCCTGACCTGCATACAGGTTTCTCAAGAGGCAGGTCAGGTGGTCTGGTATTCCCATTTCTTTCAGAATATACCACAGTTTATTGTGATCCACACGGTGGGTAGGATGGTAAAGAATCTAGCCTCCTTACCTTGCTTATTTATAAATTCACACCCCATCATTGAAAAAACACAGCTCCCACCATCCACTTTATATACATATATATTTACTTAACTTTTAAAATTTCACTGTATATGTATATCAGTATTAGAATTATTAGCACATACCACAAAACAGGGGCTTCCTTGAGAGCTCAGTTGGTAAACAAACTTTCTGCAATAAAAGAGACCCCAGTTCAATTCCTGGGTCAGGAAGACCTGCTGGAGAAGAGATAGGCTACCCACTCTATTATTCTTGGGTTCCGCTTGTGGCTAAGCTGATAAATAATCCACTTGCAATGCAGGAGACCTGGGTTTGATCCCTGGGTTGGGAGGATCCCCTGGAGAAGGGAAAGACTACCCACTCCAATATTCTGGCCTGGAGAATTCCATGGACTGTATAGTCCATGGGGTCTCAAAGAGTCAGAAACAACTGACAGACTTTCACTTCACCACAAAACCGATCCAATATATATGTGTTAATCTATAATATCTGTTTTTGTCTTTCTGACTTACTTGATACTATGTAACAGACTCTAGGTCCATCCACATCTCTGCAAATGAACCAGTTCCATTCCTTTTTATAGCTGAGTAATATTCCATTTCCTGAAAGATGATGCTGTGAAAGTGCTGCACACAATATGCCAGCAAATTTTGAAAACTCATTAGTGGCCACAGGACTGGAAAAGGTCAGTTTTCATTCCAGTCCCAAAGGAAAGCAATGGCAAAGAATGTTCAAACTACTGCACAATTGCACTCATCTCACACGCTAGTAAAGTCATGCTCAAAATTCTCCAAGCCAGGTTTCAGCAATACATGAACAGTGAACTTCCAGATCTTCAAGCTGGTTTCAGAAAAGGCAGAGGAACCAGAGATCAAATTGCCAACATCCGCTGGATCATGGAAAAAGCAAGAGAGTTCCAGAAAAACATCTATTTCTGCTTCATTGACTATGCCAAAGCCTTTGACTGTGTGGATCACAATAAACTGTGGAAAATTCTGAAAGAGATGGGCATACTAGACCACCTGACTTGCCTCTTGAGAAACCTGTATGCAGGTGAGGAAGCAACAGTTGGAAATGGACATGGAAAAGACTGGTTCCAAATAGGAAAAGGAGTACGTCAAGGCTGTATATTGTCACCCTGCTTATTTAACTTATATGCAGAGTACATCATGAGGAATGCTGGGCTGGAAGAAACACAAGCTGGAACCAAAAATGTTGGGAGAAATATCAATAACCTCAGATATGCAGATGACACCACCCTTATGGCAGAAAGTGAAGAGGAACTAAAGAGCCTCTTGATGAAAATGAAAGAGAAAAATGAAAAAGTTGGATTAAAGCTCAACATTCAGAAAACGAAGATCATGGCATCTGGTCCCATCACTTCATGGGAAATAGATGGGAGAAACAGTGGAAACAGTGTCAGACTTTATTTTTTTGGGCTCCAAAATCACTGCAGATGCTGATTGCAGCCATGAAATTAAAAGACACTTACTCCTTGGAAGGAAAGTTATGACCAACCTAGATAGCATATTAATAAGTAGAGACATTACTTTGCCAACAAATGTCCGTCTAGTCAAGGCTATGGTTTTTCCAGTGGTCATGTATGGATGTGAGAGTTGGAATGTGAAGAAAGTTGATCACCGAAGAACTGATGCTTTTGAACTGTGGTGTCGGAGAAGACTCCTGAGAGTCATTTGGACTGCAAGGAGTTCCAACCAGTCCTTTCTAAAGGAGATCAATCCTGGGTGTTCATTGGAAGGACTGATGCTAAAGCTGAAACTCCAATACTTTGGTCACTTCATGAAAAGAGTTGACTCATTGGAAAAGACCTTGATGCTGGGAGGGATTGAGGGCAGGGGGAGAACAGAGGATGGGATGGCTGGATGTCATCACCAATTCAATGGACATGAGTTTGAGTGATCTCCAGGAGTTGATGATGAACAGGGAGGCCTGGCGTGCTGTGATTCGTGGGGTCGCAAAGAGTCAGACACGACTGAGCCACTGAACTGATAATATTCCATTTGATATATGTACCACATCTTCTTTATCCATTCCTCTGTTGATGGACATCTAGGTTGCCCTCTTTTTCTACTGCAGTCTCTGGTTTAACTGAGCATTTTATATGCTTCCATTTTATATTCCCCCTAGTATGTCAGGTGTGCATTTTATTTTATTTTGTTGTGTTTTAGTGGTCACCATAGGGTTTATAATAATGCATATTGAACTAATCTATATCTAGCTCAAATAACTCTGTTCCACAACTTCTGTGGTGCAGTTTCCTTATAACAGAGTTAAACATATGGCTATTTGTTAAACTGATTAAGAATAGAAAGAAATACTTTACTGTATCCATTGTTCTCCCTTTCCTTATGTAGATGTCTACTTCTGTCCTAAATATATATACATTATATATTTCCTTGAAGAACTTCTTTTAACAATTTTTATACAGCAGGTCTTATGATAAATTCCCTTATATTTAGATTTTCTGATAAAGTGATTGTTATTTTTGAAAGATAATTTCATCTGCTATAGAATTATGCATCATTGTTTTAAATTTCAGTATTTTAAATATTTCACTCAGTTGTCTTCTTCCTTTCATGCTTTCAAATAAGAAGTCTGCTATGGGATTCTTATCTTTGCTCTTTTAAAATTAAAGTATGTTTTTCCTTTTGCCTCTTTTGTGTATTTATTTGTGTTAGGTTTTCTACAGTTTTAATATGGCATGCCTCAGTGTAGCTTTGGTGGTGTTATTCAATCTGTTGTCCTCTAAACTTTCTGGGTTTGTGGTTGATGGTCTCCTTAATGTGGGAACTTCTTGACCATTAGTGATTTAAATAGTTCTTCTATTAATTTCTCTTTTACTTTTGCTGATATTACAAATACAAATTGCAGTGAAAATCATTAGTTTGTTTGCAGAGAGTTACTTCTTGGACTCTATTGCATGCATGTCAGTTTTAACACATTATTGACTGGAGATGTATTAACACCACATGCATTAGTTACTGCAAAAATCTCCCAGTCGATAATGTGTTAAATGTGAGGCAATTGCCACAGAGATTTTTAATAAATTATTTTTCTATCTAAGCACCCCATAGTATATCATATGCTTTGAACCTGTGGTATATTGCTGGTTTATTTTTCAGAAATGGCAGTTGAGAATGAAAACTTTAACAGACAAATCAATAAAATGAGATAAAATTAAACAAAGAGATACTGAACAGTTTAAATTTGTAAGTTGTTTATAGATACATGGAATATTAAACTCTGAAAAGGACTATTTTTCTGGCTTGGAGTCAGGCTAAGGAAAAAACGGGAGCACCCCTCCTATGATATAGTATTTTAGAGCCAGTTGTCAGCCTCTGAAACTCTGATTAGTAATCATGAGATGTCATCCTAAATAGGATTTTTTGGGTTCGATTCTGGGTGGGGAAGATCCCCTGGAGAAGGAAATGGCAACCCACTCCAGTGTTCTTGCCTGGAGAATCCCAAGGACAGAAAAGGAGCCTGGCAGGCCACAAGAGTGGGGTCCATTGGGTCGCAAGAGTCGGACACAACTTAGCAGATGATGTTGTCTCATTATTATTAAACGTTTTTAAAAATACCATCCAGTTTTACATATATGTACATCTTTTTTGTACAAAGCGTGTGTGTAGTGTCAGTCATTCAGTCATGTCCAACTCTTTACAACCACATTGACTGTATCTTGTCAGGTTCTTCTGTCCATGGAATTCCCCTGGTGAGAATAGTGGAGTGGGTTGCTATTTCATTCTCCAAGGGATCGTCCCGACCCAGGGATCGAACTCAGGTCTTCTGCATGTGTAGGCAGATTCTTTACCATCTGAGCCACCAGAGAAGCTCACAAAGTGTGTGTAACCATGTTCATAGAATTGTAGCTGATTTTATGAATGATTATTTAGAAATACTAGGTTTATTTTTCTTCATTTGAAACAATCAGAATGTGAATATAACTGTGGGGTGCATGTTGATTTTTTGTTTCTTTAAGATTCTGCTTTTGAACTTTCCTTTATGCATGGAAATTGCTGGTACAATCATTGTACTATTTTTAAAGATTTTTCTTAGATTTGAAACTACAGCTATTGTTGATAGAACCTGACAGTTTTCTTTTTTTCCTTACAATCTCACTATAGCCATAGATCAGAAATAGTCAGTTTATCATTGGTTGCAGTAGCAGAACTCTGTAGCTCATGTTCTGACTTCCCCACAGGACCACATGATTAGAAATTGTATTTTGGGATGGCCTTTTTATTTCCTTACACATACTACTCATGCTAGACCTGCTTCAGCTCACTGCTCAAATGCAGCTTCTTGGTCCTCAGCCCAGTGGCTGAAGCTTTGCTTTGTTATGTTTCAGCGATGGTGACCATCATATTTCAGTCCTGCACGTGGTCATCCCAGCCCCACCCCTACTCCACTCTGGGGTCAAAGGGGACAACTAGCTTGATTCAGAGAGAATACAACATGGCTATTAAATTTTCTTTTCATTACAAAGAAACTGTTCTATTTCCAAGAACAAGAGGAACCCGAAACAAGAAGACTCACAAAAGAGTGCCTGCTATCTTGGACGCTATCCTACGGAACTGCTATAATTTGAAGGGAAAACCATCAAGTTACAGCACAAAAAGACACAGCAGAAAATAATGGCATCAAGGGATGCTTTGGATCAGTGATAAACGGAAAGAGCTGAACACAGATGATTCATTGGTCAAAGCAAAGTGTGTGTGTGTGAGTAAGACAGAGAGAGGGAAACAGAGAAGGAGAGAGGCAGGGAGAGAGACAGAGAAACAGATTGGGAAATGAGAAGCAGAGATCCAAACACTACAAAAAATCATGCAATGAGCATTCCCACTCCTGGGCACACACCCAGGGAAAACTATAAATCAAAAAGATACATCCACCCCCACGTTCACAACAGCACTATTTACAATAACTGAGAATGGAAACAACATAAATATCCATCCACAGAGGACTGGATAAAGAAGATATGGTACTTATATACAATGGAATAAATACTCAGCCATAAACGGGGGCAAAATTGGGTCATATGTAGAGGTGTGGATGGGCATAGAGGCCGTCATACAGAGTGAATTAAGTCAGAAAGAGAAAAACAAATACCATATAAACACATGTATGTGGAACCCGCAAAAAAAATGGTACAGATAATGGTATTTACAAAGCAGAAATAGAGACAGAGACCTAGAGAAAAAATGTATGGATACCAAGGTGGGAGGGGTGGGTGGGATGAACTGGGAGCTTGGGATTGATATGTATATACTGTTGATACTATATATAAAAAAGACAACTAATGAGAACCTGTTGTATAGCTCTGGAGAAGGAAATGGCAACCCACTCCAGTATTCTTGCCTGGAGAATCCCACAGACAGAGGAGCCTAGCAGACTACAGTCCATGCGATCTCAAGAGTTGGACATGACTTAGTGACTAAGCCACCACTGTGTATCTCAGGAAACACAGTGCTCTGTGGTGACCTAAATGAAAAGGGAACCCAGAAAAGAGGGGGAATTTGTATAGGCATAGCTGATTCACTTTGTTGTACAGTAGAAACTTCCCCAGTGACTCAGTAGTAAAAGAATCTACCTGCAATGCAGGAGACGATGGAGTCAGTCCCTGGGTTGGAAGATATCCTGGAGTAGGAAATGTCAACCCACACCAGTATGCTTGGGAAAATTCCATGGACAGAGGAGCTTTGCAGGCTATTGTTCATGGGTCTGCAAAGAATCGGACATGACTGAACTAAATGAACATGCACCCACAGCAGAAACTAACACAGCACTGTCAAGAAAATATACATAATACAATTTTTTTTTAATAAAGAAAATAAAAATAAAAGGAGCTCATCTGTGGATTTTTTTTTTTTTAAAGCCATGCTATAGAGTAAGGTCTAAGTTCAGGAAACCATAGTTTGAGAGAACCAAGAATACCATTTAGAAAAGTTAATCTGTAATTTTGCCTTCCTTGAGGCTTTTGGAAACATTATTGTCAAGAGAACAAGAGAGTAAGGCTACAGGAGAGGTAGTGTTCCCTGCCATATGCCACTAGTGTCACCTGGGAAGCACAATATAATATATAAGTATTAATTATTTGGTATATTAATTATTATGGGCTTCCCAGGAGGCTCAGTTGTAAAGAATTTGCCTGTCAATGCAGGAGATACAGATTCAGTCCTAGCTGGGGAAGATCCCTGGAGAAGGAGGTGGCAACTCACTCCTGTATTCTTGCCTAGAGAATTCCATGGACAGAGGAGCCTGGTGGGTTGCAGTCTATGGGATCACAAAAATGGCCAACATGATTTAGTGACTAAACAACAGCAATATTAATTTTTATAGGAAAACAATATATCCTGCTTATATATTATCCATAAGAATAAATATTGGAACTGTTTCTTTTTTTTTATTTCAGCCTGATGTAGTTCAAATATTTCAAATAATCATCATTCTAAAACTCAAGTAGAGATTTTCTCAAAACTCTCTTTACATGTTCTGCCTTTTCTCCTAGTTTATCCCCTCTGTGTGTCTCATGGGCTACTGGTAAGCTAAAAGGAAATTCATTATGATGTTTTAAAATTCTTATGTTTTATACTAATAGCCTATCTTACCCAGATGTAAACTTTAAGAAATAAAGTAATTTAATTCATAACTGCTGAACTTGAATAATATTACTTCAGTGGTTCACAGAAACCACAGAACTATCTATAGCATGAAATATTGAAATACTTATAATCATTTTAAAAGTGATGAATTTCTTATTGATTACAGTAATGGATTAAGTGGAGGACATTTTCTTTGTACTCTAAGAAATTCAACATATAATGAAGTATAATACTGAGGAAAAGTCATGGAGGAAAACAATTTCTCATTGCAGAAGTTCAGGCTGTATTATTATAATCATATGAAATACCGAAAAAGCCCTTCTTCCAGTAATATGATGATTAATCAATTTCTGGTAACAGGATGGATTAATATTAGTTGCTCCCACTCTTTTTCTCACTTGGATCTGGTTGAACCAAGTGAGTTTTAAGCACTCTGGTTTTAAGCACTCAGGATTCATTTTCTCTAATTTAAAAAGTGATATGAGTATATTGGTTTGCCCTTCTCATTCGTAGAGTACATCTGTGGTCTTCTTAGAAGACGCCCTGCCAACAAAGTTCCAGAATTATTCTTTATACCCCAGAGAACTGGGCCTTTCTTTAGCTCAGATGACCTATTAAATTGCTATATGCGGTATTACATTTTAACAAAAACCTTGGATTGGGCATGTGAGCGCCTCTAATTCTAAGAACTTTCTGTCTGGGACTTGAAGGAAAGCTTATGAGCAGAGTTGGAGCGTAAACTTACAACCACAGTTTCTTGTTTCCAGCCCACACATCACTTGCTGCATACTTAGTTCTCTGATAGGCCACCTTGGGAGTAGTTGCCTGCACCTTCCAGCCTCCCATGACAAAACAAGTCCCCTTCTCTTTTCTATTAAAAGCATGTTTTTGGAGACATAGGAAAAACTCAGATAGGCTTAAGTAGTGTCCATAACCTGACAGCAACATTGATGTATGAAATAAATAAAACTTACCTTGGGGCTTTCCAGGTAACACAGTGATAAAGAACCCACCTGCCAATGCATGAGATATGGGTTTGATACCTAGATGGAGAAGATCCCCTGCAGAAGGAAATGGCAACCCACTCCAGTATTCTTGCCCGGAAAATCCCATGGAGGAGACTGGCAAGCTACAGTCCATGGGGTTGCAAAGAGTCAACTTTGCAACTGAGCAACTAACAATTTCACTTTCTTCGAGTCTTTATATATAATGGAGTAAACTAACAAATTAGGTATCAATAAGATGAGTAGTAGAGTTTATTTTATTTTTATTTTACTTTTTAAAATTTTTTTAAAATTTTTTATTGGAGGCTAATTACTTTACAATATTGATTGGTTTTGCCATACATTGACATGAATCTGCCCCGGGTGTACCTGTGTTCCCCTTCTTGAAACCCCCTCCCACCTCCCTCCTCACCTTATCCTCCCTCTGGGTCATCCCTGTGCACCAGCCTCAAGCACCCTGTATCATGCTTCGAACCTGGACTGGTGATTTGTTTCACATATGATAATATACATGTTTAAATGCCATTCTCCCAAGTCATCCCACCCTCACCCTCTCCCACAGAGTCCAAAAGACTGTTGTGTACACCTGTGTCTCTTTTGCTGTCTCATATACAGGGTTATCGTTACCATCTTTCTAAATTCCATATATATTCGTTAGTATACTGTATTGGTGTTTTTCTTTCTGGCTTACTTCATTCTGTATAGTAGGCTCCAGTTTCATCCACCTCATTAGAACTGATTCAAATGTATTCTTTCTAATGGCTGAGTAATACTCCATTGTGTAAATGTACCAAAGCTTTCTTATCCATTTGTCTGCAGATGGACATCTAGGTTGCTTCCATGTCCTCACTATTATAAACAGTGCTGCAATGAACATTGGAGTACATGTGTCTCTTTCAATTCTGGTTTCCTCAGTGTATATGCCCAGGAGTGCGATTTCTGGGTCATATGGAAGTTCTATTTCCAGTTTTTTAAGGAATCTCCACAATGTTCTCCATAGTGGCTGGACTAGTTTACATTCCCACCAACAGTGAAAGAGGGTTCCCTTTTCTCCACACCCTCTCTAGCATTTATTGCATGTAGACTTTTGGATAGCAGCCATTCTGACTGGTGTGAAGTGGTATCTCATTGTGGTTTTGATTTGCATTTTTCTGATTATGAGGGATGTTGAGCATTTTTTCATGTGTTTGTTGGCCATCTGTATGTCTTCTTTGGAGAAATGGCTGTTTAGTTCTTTGGCCCATCTTTTGATTGAGTCATTTATTTTTCTGGAATTGAGCTGCAGGTGCTGCTTGTATATTTTTGAGATTAATTCTTTGTCAGTTGTTTCATTTGCTATTATTTTATCCCATTCTGAAGGCTGTCTTTTCACCTTGCTTATAGTTTCCTTTGCTGTGCAGAAGCTTTTAATTTTAATTAGGCCCATTTGTTTATTTTTGCTTTTATTTCCAATATTCTGGGAGGTGGGTCATGGAGGGTCCTGCTGTGATTTATGTCGAAGTGTTTTGCCTACGTTCTCCTCTAGGAGTTTTATAGTTTCTGGTCTTGCATTTATCTGTCTAATCCATTTTGAGTTTATTTTTGTGTATGGTGTTAGGAAGTGTTCTAGTTTCATTCTTTTCCAAGTGGTTGACCAGTTTTCCCAGCACCACTTGTTAAAGAGACTGTCTTTTCTCCATTTTATATTCTTGCCTCCTTTGTCAAAGATAAGTTGTCCATAGTTGCATGGATTTATCTCTGGGCTTTCTATTTTGTTCCATTGATCTATATTTCTGTCTTTATGCCAGTACCATACTGTCTTGATGACTGTGTCTTTGTAGTAGAGCCTGAAGTCCGGCAGGTTGATTCCCCCAGTTTCATTCTTCTTTCTCAAGATTGTTTTGGCTATTCGAGGTTTTTTGTATTTCCATACAAATTGTGAGATTATTTGTCCTAGCTCTGTGAAAAATATCGTTGGTAGCTTGATAGGGATTGCATTGAATTCATTAATTACTTTGGGTAGTATACTCATTTTCACAATATTTATTCTTCCAATCCACGAACACAGTATATTTCTCCATCTATGAGTGTCCTCTTTGATTACTTTCACCAGTTTTTTATAGTTTTCTATGTAAAAGTCTTTGTTTCTTTAGGTAGATTTAAAGTATCAATCATTAAAGGAATTTGTGTTTGAATGTCACCCAATTTCTTGAACATTAATGTAATCCTTATATATATTTTGTTTAATTTTAAACTTTTCATATTATAGTGGGGTATAGCTGATTAACAGTGCTGTGATAGTTTCAGGTGAAGAACTAAGGGACTCAGCTATATGCATGCATTCTTCCCCACACTCCCCTCCTATCAAGACTACCATATAGCACTGAACAGAATTCCATGGGCAATAGGAATCTCTGTATTTTTTATTATATATGTTTATATGTGTTAAATGTGCATGTGTATCTCCTTAAAAGCAGAGTTGATATAGCATATCATGTTTTACACCAAGTGAAACAAAAGGTTCTGAGACTCTGTCCTGTTGGGCTTTGTCCTATTTTTGTAGGCATCTATTTTCTCTACTTTAGAATCCTTTTTCTGTCTCTCTGTGCTATGTGGTGAAAGTGGCACTTACTTTTGCCTCTCCTTCTGATGGAATTAGATGTTAGAGCCGATTTTTTCTACTTTTACCCAGCTAAGTATGTCTCTAGGAAACACTTTAATGTTAATCTTTACTCAACGAACTGTGTGGCCATTGCTCTCTGCCTCTTGCCCTTTGTCTCAGAAGAATCCCTTCTGATTCTGCTGCACACTCAGGTTGTCTACTGCCCTGGAGCTCCTCCCCCCTCACAAGCTCTTGCTGCTACTGTTTCTTGCCTCCACTGAAGAAGAGGAGGTGCAGAGTGCACAACATGTCCTGCTTTTGCTCTCGAGGCACAAACAGCTGTTGAGCAGGGCACCACATGCCCACCATGGAAGGCTCACTCTATGGTGAATTTGCTTATAATACGGTCTTCTCTTCTGGACTCTGAGGGATCCAGGTTCATCATTTTCTTATGTGGTATCAAGTCCTTTACTAAAGAATGTTGATTATGGAGTTTGTACAAATATTTTGCCAGTGTGGGGAATCGTGTTTCTACTAACATCTCTGCTTTTAAACTGCCGTAAGCTTCATTATTACTCCAACAGCTTTGCTACAAGAAGCTGTAGAGCTTTCATTTTGAAGTTAATCTTATTTTAGCCTCAGATGCTCTCAATTAGCTGCTGTCTTTGTTTTGTGAAAAATTGCCTTTGATTAGAAGATTTCTTTGTTAACGTGATTGCTCAGACCATATTGTGACAGAACAACTAATTTGCTATCCAGCTGGTTCTCTCTTAGTTTAGAGATACATAGAGGGAATAGAGATAGAGATACATACAGGGAATTTTTCCCATGGGTAAAAGTAAAATATGTCAAACAGTTTATAAGATAGAAGTTTTTATTGTCTACAATTCTTACCTTATATTTTTATTTAAGCTTAAATTAAGTCACTACTTCTTAAAAACAAACAAACAAAAAACCCAAACTATTTTTTACAGTGTATTATGGTGGCTCAGATGGTAAAGAAATGCCCTCAAAGCAGGAGACCTGGGTTTCAACCCTAGATTGGAAAGATCCCTGGGAGGAGAGAATGGCTATCCACTCCAGTATTTTGGTCTGGAGAATTTCATGGACAGAGGCTACATTCCATGGGGTCTCAAAGAGTCAGACTCCACTGAGCAAACAACACTTTCACTTTCATGAGTATATTATAGAGCACTTTAAGGTAAACTACATTCTGTTATAATGTTTGGGTATTATAAGAAATAACCTACTATATTCAAGCTGTGTTTTCACCAGCCACTGAAATAGACTGTCCATCAATAATCTTATTTTCTCCTTGAAGATTTTCATGAGCCAATGGCAACGATCAGAATATAATTTTAAAAATCACAAAATCATAGTTATTGACATTCAAGTTTAGCAAATTTATATTAATTTAGATGGTTTACATGAAATCCATCCTAACCAATGTAAGAAAAAGCAAAAAAAAAAAAAATTCCATAAGGGGAAAGAAAGGGTAGATCAGGCTAAAATATTTATTATTTACCAATGTTTGAGCAAGTGAAAATATAAGAACAGTTAAGTATGTCCAGATTATGTCTCTATATTTTTTTCTTTTTAAGTTATATTTAATCTACAATGGTGTATTAGTTTCTGGCATATAGCAAAGTTTTTCAAATTATTTTTGCTTGTGGGTTATTATAAGATATTGACTATAGTTTCCTATGCTGCACAGTAGGTACTTGTTTACCTATTTTATATATAGCAGTGTGTACTTTTTAGTCCCAAACTCATAATTTATCTTTCCCCTGCCTCTGCCAGCTATCCAATTTGGTAACAATAAGTATGTTTTCTATGTCTGTAAGTATGTTTATGTTTCATAAATTCATTTGTGTCATATTTTAGATATCACATGTCAGCTCAGTTCAGTCGCTCAGTCGTGTCCGACTCTCTGTGACCCCATGAATCACAGCACGCCAGGCCTCCCTGTCAATCACCAACTACTGGAGTTCACTCAAACTCATGTCCACAGAGTCGGTGATGCCATCCAGCCATCTCATTCTCCGTCGTCCCCTTCTCCTCCTGCCCCCAACCTTTCCCAGCATCAGAGTCTTTTCCAGTGAGTCAACTCGTTGCATGAGGTGGCCAAAGTATTGGAGTTTCAGCTTTAGCATCAGTCCTTCCAATGAACACCCAGGACTGATCTCCTTTAGAATGGGCTGGTTGGATCTCCTTGCAGTACAAGGGACTCTCAAGAGTCTTCTCCTTACTGCACTTAATATGATAATCTCTGCTGCAGCTGCTGCTAAGTCACTTCAGTCGTGTCTGAATCTGTGTGACCCCATAGACGGAAGCCCACCAGGCTCCCCCTTCCCTGGGATTCTCCAGGCAAGAACACTGGAGTGGGTTGCCATTTCCTTCTCCAATGTGTGAAAGTGAAAAGTGAAAGTAAAGTCGCTCAGTGGTGTCTGACCCTTAGCAACCACATGGACTGCAGCCTACCAGGCTCCTCCATCCATGGGATTTTCTAGGCAAGAGTACTGGAGTGGCTTGCCATTGCCTTCTCCATGATAATCTCTAGGTCTCTCCATGTTGCTGCTATGGCATTATTTTATTCTATTTTATGGTTGGGTAGTATTTCTTTGTATAATATGTATGTATATATACACCACATCTTCTTTATTCATTCATCTGTCTGTCCTGGGATATTTATGTTTCTTCCAAGTTTTGTCTTTTGTAAACAGTGCTTCAGTCAACATACGGGTGCATGTATCTTTCTAAATTAGTTTTCTCTGGGTATGTGAGCAATAGTGGGATTCCTGGATCATGTGGTAACTCTTTTTAAGTTTTTGAAGGAATCGCCATACTGTTTTCTATAGTAGCTGTACCAATTAACATTCCCATCAACAGTGTAAGAGAGTTCCTTTTTTTCCTCATCCTCTCCAGCATTTGTTGTTTCTGGACTTTTTAATGGTGTCCATAATGACTGGGGTGAAGTGGTACCTATTTGTAGTTTTGATTCACATTTCTCTAATAATTAGTGATACTGAGCATCTTTTCATGTGATTATTGACCATCTTAGCCCCCAGTGACTCTGAGCCAGAAGGGTGGGAGAAAGAATTGAGAATATCAGTTTGTAGAACAATAGTTGAGGAAAATATAAGAGTGTGCTATAGGTTTACACTGAAACATAAAATTATCTCTACAATCACCCTCCTTTTGATTAAAAATAGCCAAAGTAAGGTTACTCTTGTTTGAAAATAAATCTGGTCTCGTTAGTTTGGGGTTTTATTTACTTAACTGCAGCACTAGTGGTAATTGATCATGCAGGTATTTTTAAGTTTGTTTGCTGGAACATTTAAAATGAAATCTCACCCGGGGCAAATTCATGTCAATGTATGGCAAAACCAACCAATATAATATTGTAAAATAATTTGCCTCCAATAAAAAATAAATTAATTACTTAAAAAAAAATAAAATAAAATGAAATCTCAGATTAGACATTTGAAAGCCTCTCAAGTCTGGGAAACCAAGCAAAAACTTACATTAATTATATTTACCAACATAAACATAGGGAAGGTTAAGTATCTCTTCTTATTTGACCACTCTTTTCATGAAATTTAATATATCAAATAAACCTAATTAGTGTTAACACTGTAAAGAGAGATTTACAAGGTGAAAGAACAAATCCTTCAAGGTTTTCCAGGAGTTCTCTGGTAAATTTCAGTTTGAGGACAAGAAGATTCTATTTGGGATTTGATTTGGGGAAGGGAAAGGCAGAATTGTCAAAAATATAAAAATATTTGAACACTTGATTAGGGAAGTCTGCAGATTCAGTTCAGTTCAGTCACTCAGTTGTGTCTGACTCTTTGCGACTGCATGGACTGCAGCATGCCAGGCTTCCTTGTCCATCACCAACTGCCAGATCTTCTCAAACTCATGTCCATCAAGTCAGTGATGCCATCCAATCCCTGTCATCCCCTTCTGTCTTCCTCTTCTCCTCCTGCCTTCAATCTTTCCCAGCACCAGGGTCTTTTCCAATGAGTCAGTTCTTCACATCGGGTAGCCAAATTATTGGAGTTTCAGCTTCACCATCAGTCCTGAATATTCAGTGCTGATATCCTTTAGGATGGACTAGTTTGATCTCCTCACAGCCCAAGGGACTCTCAAGAATCTTCTCCAACACCACAGTTCAAAAACATTACAGATTACAGAGTAACAATACTTAGCTTTTCTGAAATAATCAACATGATAGAAGTCAACAGAAAGCAAAGGAAACTATTCTGATGAAAACACAGAATCATGGTTTCCTAAGTAGATTACTCAAAAGATAAAGAAAATACCTTTCAGTCAGTTCAGTTCAGTTCAGTCGCTCAGTCGATAACTTTATCATCTCTGATTAAGAGCTGACCAATAATACAGGAAAACTTTGTTTTTCTAGATTTCAAGCAGTACATTTTTGACAATGTCTCACTTCTGAAAACTTATAATTAATCAATTTAAATTTTAGCCAACTTGACTATATTAGATCTTCTATGTAAAACTTTTACAATTTTTTAATATCAAAATAGCTTTCCCCCCCAACTTTTCATCTCTCTAATTTAAGAACAATTAGCTATTCTACCTTTGAATAAAATTACTCTTTTTTTGCTTGTCAAAATGTGTGCTATGTACCATGTATAGTTTTCATGAAAAGCTGTTTCTCTTAATTTTTATGACTTCTAATAGTTTCTTACATATAGATAGATAGATATTGATTTCCAAACACTAATTATTCTTCTTTTACAAATAAAGTTGGGAATTAGAAAAAGGAGTGTGAATTGTTCATCATATACCAAGATTTTGGATGAACAGGCTAGAAAATTTTACAACTATATCACCTCACATTTCTTAGAGATATTCACAATTTTCTCAGTGCAGTTTCTGATGTTTAAAACTCTAGGTTTAAAGATACCAAAGAGATTTGGAAAACTGCTTTTAGGCAAGCATACTACAACAGCAAAGGAGTGGGAAATGACAACCCACTCCGGTATTCTTGCTTGAAAAATTCCATGGACAGAGGAGCCTGGTGGGCTACAGTCCACAGGGTTGCAAAGAGTTGTACACGACTGAGCACACACACTACAACACCAAACAAACTAGCTATTTTCTTTTTATTTCCTTATTATTTTCACTTTATTTAATTAGTAAACCCAAATATATATTTTTAAAAAACCTCTTCTCATATTTTACTTAATGCTGACAAAAATTTTCCCATCTCATGAACTTAAAAAAAAATTGTATTGTTTCCTATTTTTTTTTCTGAGTGGTTTAGGAATATTTAATTTGTATAATTGCTCATTTAGCTCTATGCCAATCTGAATAGAACTTCTTTAAAAAAAGTTATAAATTGATTTGTTAATATAATGCATAGGTAGAAAAGATCACACTTTACAACTTACTTGCATAAACATACAGATAGATGCAAAGAGACATCAGTGTTAAGCTTTTATGTGTTTGTGTATTCAGTGAGTCACTTTTGGCTGCAGCGGGCCTCCCTTGCTGCGTGCAGGCTCTCTCTAGGTGTGGAGGGAAGGGGTTACTCTCCAGTCGTGGTGTGCAGGCCTCTCTCACTGAAGTGGCTTCTCTCTGTGTGGAGTGTGGGCTTGAGGGCGCATAGCCTTCAGCAGTTGTGGCTCACTGGCTCTTTAGGGCTGGCTTAGCAGTTGTGGCACACGGGCTTAGCTGCCTAAAAGCACGTGGGATCTTCCTGGACCAGAGATGAAACTGTTGTCCCTTGCTTTGCAAGGTGGACTCTTAACCACTGGGCCACCAAGAAAGCCCATTTATAGTTTTCTATTTTAAAATTTTAGCCATCAGTCAACACAGTAACACAAAACTCACTAGTTTGTCTCCACTTTAAATTTCTTTCTGAATTGTTTCATGTTTCTGACAACAGAACAACAAGTTGAGTAAACTTACTCAGTAAGAACTAAAATTTTTAAACTAATATGTGGGAAGGGCTTTTAGGATTTTGTTTTGTCCTGTTATGAGATCTTAAGGAGGTTGTGGACTATATTTTAAGTATATGACTGAGGAAGCGGAGTGGCATCGGAATGTCTCTAAAGCTATCTCAGTGGATATATTTAGGCTGTTTCCAATCAGCCTTTTTTTTTTTTTTTTTTTTCCTTTTCAGCCTCAAGGAGTTGGTCTGCGGAGGTCTTGAGTCCTTTGAGAGCCCCTGTGGGTGTAAAGGGTCTAAAATTTCAATGATTATAGGGAATTGAGCTGTTGGAATGGGAAGGGCAGCGCTTAGCAGAGATGAGGAGAGGGTGTGGAAGAGAGAGGTCTTAGAGGGTCAGTTTGTTTAGATCTTATTTCTCAAAGAGGTTATTTAAAATTTAAATTATCCTTAGTAAAATCATGGCAACAAGAAGCAGGTGGATAGAGTTGGTGTAGCATGTAGTCAGCAGGGGTTTGAGGAAGGAATTCCAATCTACTGAGAAGTTCCACTTGCAGAAGTAGGATCAGAGATAAAACAGAGAGGGTCATTAAGTGCTGGGAGAATATTTGCAGCCTAGGATTGGGGTAGTCGCTGGAGCGGTGGCTGCGTGGAGACTGTGCAGAGCTGCTGGAGTAGCTCTGAGGAGATACTCCACGTCCAAGGGCAGAGAAGCCCTAGAAAGATGGTAGGCACTGGAGCGGAGGCTGCGCAGTGTTGGAGTGACTGTGGGGAGATACCCCGTGTTCAAGAGCAAAGGAGAAGTACCAGCAAGATGGTACGAGGGGAGAAATCGCTTTTAGAATCAAACCCCGTCGTGCCAGAAACACTCAGAGGGCTCAAATCTTGTGCGTACCAGGATCCAGAGATCCCACAGAGGCTGAGCCAAAGCTGTGTGTGAGCGTCTCCTGTGAAAGTGCAGGTCAGCAGTGGACTGCTGCAGGGGCAGGGGCTCCGGGTGCAGCAGACCTGGGTATGGCATAAGCCCTCTTGGAGGAGGTTGACATTAACCCCACCATAGAGCCAGCAGCACTTACACAGGACTGGGGAAACAGACCCTTGGCAGGCACAAACGGAGCCTTGTGTGCACCAAGACCCGGGAAAAAGGAGCCGTGACCCCACAGGAGACTGACCCAGACTTCCCGAAAGAATCCAGGAATCTCTGGCAGAGGTGTGGGTCAGTGGTGGTCTGCTGCTGGGCTGGGGCCCCTGAGTGTAGCAGTGCATGCATGGGACCTTTTGACGGAGGTTGCCATTATCTTCATTACCTCAACAATAGTTACAGTTCAGTTCAGTTCAGTCGCTCAGTCGTGTCCGACTCTTTGCGACCCCATGAATCAAAGCATGCCAAGCCTCCCTGTCCATCACCAACTCCTGGAGTTCACTCAAACTCTTGTCCATCCAGTCGGTGATGCCATCCAGCCATCTCATTCTCTGTCGTCCCCTTCTCCTCCCGCCCCCAATCCCTCCCAGCATCAGAGTCTTTTCCAGTGAGTCAACCGGTCGCATGAGGTGGCCAAAGTATTGCAGTTTCAGCTTTAGCATCAGTCCTTCCAATGAACACCCAGGATTGATCTCCTTTAGAATGGACTGGTTGGATCTCCTTGTAGTCCAAGGGACTCTCAAGAGTCTTCACCAGCACCACAGTTCAAAAGCATCAATTCTTCGGCGATCAGCTTTCTTCACAATCCAACTCTCACATCCGTACATGACCACGGGAAAAACCATAGCCTTGACTAGACGGACCTTGGTTGGCAAAATAATGTCTCTGCTTTTTAATATACTATCTAGGTTGGTCATAACTTTCCTTCCAAGGAGCAAGCGTCTTTTAATTTCATGGCTGCAATCAGTGTCCGCAGTGATTTTGGAGCCCCCCAAAAAAGTCTGACACTGTTTCCACTGTTCCCCATCTATTTCCCATGAAGTGATGTGATCAGATGCCATGATCTTAGTTTTCTGAATGTTGAGCTTCAAGCCAAACTTTTCACTCTCCTCTTTCACTTTCATCAAGAGGCTTTTGAGTTCCTCTTCACTTTCTGCCATAAGGATGGTGTCGTCTGCATATCTGAGGTTATTGATACTTCTCCTGGCAATCTTGATTCCAGCTTGTGCTTCTTCCAGCCCAGCGTTCCTCATGATGTACACTGTATATAAGTTAAATAAGCAGGGTGACAATATACAGCCTTGACGTACTCCTTTTCCTATTCGGAACCAGTCTGTTGTTCCATGTACAGTTCTGACTGTTGCTTCCTGAACTGCATATAGGTTTCTCAAGAGGCAGGTCAGGTGGTCTGGGATTCCCATCTCTTTCAGAATGTTCCACAGTTTATTGTGATCCACACAGTCAAAGGCTTTGGCATAGTCAATGAACAGAAATAGATGTTTTTCTGGAACTCTCTTGCTTTTTCCATGATCCAGAGGATGTTGGCAATTTGATCTCTGGTTCCTCTGCCTTTTCTGAAAACAGCTTGAACATCTGGAAGTTCATGTTTCACATATTGCTGAAGCCTGGCTTGGGGAATTTTGAGCATTACTGTACTAGCAAGTGAGATGAGTGCAATTGTGTTGTAGTTTGAGCATTCTTTGGCATTGTCTTCTTTGGGATTGGAATGAAGACTGACCTCTTCCAGTCCTGTGGCCACTGCTGAGTTTTCCACATTTGCTGGCATATTGAGTGCAACACTTTCACAGCATCATCTTTCAGGATTTGAAATAACTCAATTGGAATTCCATCACCTCCGCTAGCTTTTTTTGTAGTGATGCTTTCTAAGGCCCACTTGACTTCACATTCCAAGATGTCTGGCTCTAGGTCAATGATCATGCCATCGTGATGATCTTGGCCGTGAAGATCTTTTTTGTACACTTATTCTGTGTATTCTTGCCACCTTTTCTTAATATCTTCTGCTCGTGTTAGGTCCACACCACAATAGTTTGGCTTCAAGTAAATAACAGAGAGGCAACACAACCAGACCCATATACAGATAATCAGATTAGAGATTTACTGAGCATGGCCCTGCCCATCAGAATAAGACTCAGTTTCTCCCTCAATCAGTCTCCCCCATCAGGAAGATTCTATAAGCCTCTAATCCTTCCCCATCAGAGGGCAGACAGACTGAAAACCACAATCACAGGAAACTAACCAATCTGATCTCATGGACCGCAGCCTTGTCTAACTCAGTGAGACTGTGAGCCATGCCACATAGGGCCACCCAAGATGGACAGGTTATGGTGGAAAGTTCTGACAAAATGTGGTCTACTGGGGAAGGGAAGGGCAAACCACTTCAGTAGTCTTGCCTTGAGAACCCCATGAACAGTATGAAAAGGCAAACAGATATGACACTGAAAGATGAACTCCCCAGATCGGTAGGTGCCCAATATGCTACTGGAGATCAGTGGAGAAATAATTCCAGAAAGAATGAAGAGATGGAGTCAAAGTAAAACAACACCCAGTTGTAGATGCAATTGGTATGGACGGGAAGTCTGATGCTGTAAAGAGCAATATTGCATAGGAACCTGGAATGTTATGTCCATGAATCAAGGCAAATTGGAAATGGTCAAACAGGAGGTGGCAAAATGAAAATAGACATTTTAGGAATCAGCAAACTAAAATGGACTGGAATGGCAGAACTTAACTCAGATGACCATTATATCTATTATTGTGGGCAAGAATCCCTTTGAAGAAATGGAGTAGATATAGTCAACAAAAAAGTCCAAAATGCAGTACCTGGATGTAATCCAAAAAATGACAGAATGATCTCTGTTTGTTTCCAAGGCAAACCATTCATTATTACAGTAATCCAAGTCTAAGCCCCGACGAGTAATGCTGAAGAAGCTGAAACTGAACAGTTCTATTAAGACCTACAAGACCTTCTAGAACTAACATAAAAAATGATGTCCTTTTCACTATAGGGGACTGAAGTCAAGAAATACCTGAAGTAACAGCTAAATTTAGCCTTGGAGTTCAGAATGAAGCAGGACAAAGGCTAATAGAGTTTTGCCAAGAGAACGCACTGGTCATAGAAAACATTCTCTTCCAACAGCACAAGAGAAGACTCTGCACATGGAAATCACCAGATGGTCAACACTGAAATCAGATTGATTATAATCTTTGCAGCCAAAGATGGAGAAGCTTTACACAGTCAGCTAAACCAAGACTGGGAGCTGTCTGTGGCTCAGATCATGAACTTCTTATTGTCAAACCCAGACTTAAATTGAAAAACTAGGGAAAACCACTAGACCATTCAGATATGACATAAATCAAATCCCTTATGATTATACAGTGGAAGTGACAAATACATTCAAGGGATTAGATCTGTTAGAGTGCCTGAAGAACTATGGAGAGAAGTTTGTGATATTAAAAATGAGGCAGGGTTCAAGACCTTCCCCAAGGAAAAGAAATGCAAAAAGGCAAAATGAATGTCTCAGGAGGACGTAGCCTTTGACTGTGTTGATCACAATAAACTGTGGAAAATTCTGAAAGAGATGGTACTACCTGACCACCTGACCTACATCTTGAGAAATCTGTATGCAGGTCAGGAAGCAACAGTTAGAACTGGACATGGAACAACAGACTTGTACCAAATTGGGAAAGGAGTAGGTTAAGGCTGTACATTGTCACCCTGATTATTTAACTTATTTGCGGAGTACGTCATGAGAAACATTGGGCTGGATGAAGCACAAGCTGGAATCAAAATTGCTGGGAGAAATATCAATAACCTCAGATATACAGATGACACCACCCTTATGGCAGAAGGTAGAGAAGAACTAAAGAACCTCTTGAAGAAAGTGAAAGAGGAGAGTGACAAAGTTGGCTTGAAACTCAACATTCAGAAAACTAACATAATGGCATCTGGTCCCATCACTTCATGGCAGATAGAGGGGGGAAAAGGGAGAGACTTTATTTTGGGAGGCTTCAAACTCACTGCAGATGGTGACTGCAGCCATGAAATTAAAAGACGCTTGCTCCTTGGAAGAGAAGTTATGCCCAACCTAGACAGTTTATTTAAAAGCTGAGACATTAATTTGCCAACAAAGGTCTGTCTAGTCAAAGCTATGGTTTTTCCAGTAGTCATGTATAGATGTGATAGTTGGACTATAAAGAAAGCTGAGTGCCAAAGAACTGATGCTTTTAAACTGTGGTGTTGGAGAAGACTCTTAAGAGTCCCTTGGACAGCAAGGAGATCCAACCTTTCCATCCTGAAGGATAAGTCGTGAAATTTCATTGGACGGACTGATGCCGAAGCTGAAGCTCTAATACTTTGGCCACTTGATGTGAAGAACTGACTCACTTGAAAAGACCATGATGCTGGGAAAGATTGAAAGTATGAGCAAAGGGAATGACAGAGGATGAGATCGTTGGATGGTATCACTGAATCAATGGACATGAGTTTGAGTAAACTCTGGGAGTTGAGGATGGACAGGGAGGCCTGGCGTGCTGTAGTCCATGGGATCACAAAGTGTCAAACACGATTCAGTGACTGAATTGGGATTGGGGAGTGGATCCCCACTCAAAACAAGGAGCCAGGAAAAACTTCAATCCACAAGTCAGAGAAAAATCTCCACTTGAGGTCAGTGACCAGGCAGAAAGACTTTCAATCCATCAGGGACCTTTGAAACAAAGAAACACATATATTTAGAAACAGTCACTTATCTAGAACTCTAGCAAGATTTTTAGAAGCAGAGAAACTCAGGACTCTAACCAACCTCTGTTTGTCTAGGACTCTTTCCCAGCTTCTAGCACATTTTTAGATTTTAAGAATTAAAATCTGTTCTTACCATAGCTGGTGAGCATCTGTCCATATGAAATCCTCCAAAGCCAGATTCACCAATGGATACGTGATCAGTTAGTGGAATGGAGATGTAGCTTTCAAAGGCACACACCGTGTGTCCTGAAGAACAGACTCAGGGATTCAGTGATGATTCTGATCCTATCTGAAGGTGGCACTCAACTGTCAAAGAGAAAAATACTCACTCTGGTACTTGTAAATGAATGGTAAAGTAGGCTTATTTAGGACCGCTGCAGTTTGTCAATCGGGATAGAAATTGAACTCAGCTCCGAATACAAGGAAAAGTGGGAATTTATAGCCAATGAACAGGGTGGATGGAAAATCACAGGGGTCACTGGATGGAAAATTACTATGAGGAAGCATCAGGAATATGGAGGAACTCTGGGTAAACTCATCTACCAGGATCCTTGCTTATGGGCAGGCTAGGTGATCAGATATCACCTGGGAAATGTTTGAAGAATTTGATCAGACCTCAAGGTTGATAATATATTGAAGATGGATGACTCTGACTAAACTAACTTATCAGGATTATTGCTGGAATTGGACAATAAAGAGTCAAGCATAAAAGTACAGAAGTAGAGGACTATTTGAAAAAGCTCTGAAGATCGTAACTGTAATTCATTCAAGGGGAGAATCTTTTAACTGATGGACACTTTAGAAATATTTCAATCTGAACAGTTATTTAAATTAAAACTTTTAAATAATAAATTAAAGCTTTTACTAACATTTTTCATCAGGATTCTTACTCATTTTGCCCAACTTTTTAACAGCTAATTTTCCAATGTCTATCTTAATCCGTTTAATTTAAATTTAATCATTTAAATTAAACATTTTCTTAAACAGCAGGATATTTGGGGATTCTTATTTCCTTCCTTCTATTTTTTTTCTGGAGCTACTAAGAAAAGTAAATAGGAAATTCTAACACTATGTTTATTCATTTCTATTGTATGAACTTTACCGGAAATATGAAATTTTATTCCAAAGGGTAACAATTTAGCCCAGAAATTCCAGTCTACAAATTAAATTTCTTTCCTGTAAATGAGTCACTTTGAAAACCTATTTTTAAATATATTTTAGAAATGATTTTATATCTAATTTTGTTATTTTCTGAAAAAAGACTATTTCTGCCCATATATACTATAGATATGATATACTGATATACCAAATAAAGATATGCAGTGTATAGACAGTCAACTTGAACATTTTTTGGAACTGAGTGGTAAAATCTAGTTAACTTCATGGAAATGTTTGGGAAAAGTAAAATATGTAAAAATAAATACTTAATGATATTTATCTCACTACAGTCTTCAGATGTGGCTCCTCAGCACAAGAATGACTTTAAAATGGCTATATCATGTTGAGGCCTGAGAGAAAACAACAAAATTTTGTAAAGCAATTATCCTTCAATTAAAAATAAATAAATTTAAATTTAAGAAAAAATCAATAATAGCAAATGTTCTTCTAGATATTGAAGAATGAGTAATTGAATTATATATGGATTGCAGCAATCCAGCCTTCCCTATCCTTCACTATCTCCCAGAGTTTACTCAAACTCATGTCCATTGAATCAGTGATACTATCCACCTATCTCATCCTCTGTTGCCCTCTTCTCCTTTTCCCCTCAGTCTTTCTCAGCATCAGAGTCTTTTCCAGTGAGTTGGTTCTTCACATTAGGTGGCCAAAGTATTGGAGCTTTAGCTTCAGTATCAGTCCTTCCAATGAATATTCAAGGTTGTTTTCCTTTAGGATTGACTGGCTTAAAATTCTTGCAGTCCAGGGGACTCTCAAGATTCTTCTCCAGAACCACATTTCAAAAGTATCAATTCTTTGGTGCTCAGCCTTCTTTATGGTCTAACTTTCACATCTGTACATGACTACTCGCAAAACCATACCTTTGACTATACTGGCCTTTGTCGGGAACCTGATGTTTCTGCTTCTGAATACATTGTCGAGGTTTGTCGTAGCTTTCCTTGCAAGGAGTAAGATGATCAATAGGTACATGAAAAGATTTTCTCAATCATTAAACATCAGAAAAATAAATTCAAAACCACAGTGAGATGTCACCACACACCTATTAGACTTGCTATGATAAAAAAAAAAAAATAGGGGGAAAAAACACTAAAAATAACAAGTGTTGGTGAGGATGTAGAGAAAAAGAAACCTTTGCATACTCTTGGTGGGAATGTAAATTGGTGCAGCCCCTATGGAAGCCAGTATATAGGCTTCTCAAACAGTTTAAAATAGAACTGCAATATGATTCAGAAAATCCACTTCTGGGTATTTATTCAAAGAAAGCAAAACCACTAATTTGAAAAGTTATATGCATCCCTGACTTTTTGCAGCATTACTTTTTTTTAATTTATTTATTTTAATTGGAGGCTAATTACTTAACAATATTGTGGTGGTTTTTCCATATATTGGCATGAATCAGCCATGGTGTACATGTGTCCCCCATCCCAAACCCCACTCTCACCTCCCTCCCCATCCCATCCCTCTAGGTCATCCCAGTGCACTGGCTTTGAGTGCCCTGTTTCACGCATCGAACTTGGATTGGTGATCTACTTCACATAAGGTAATATACATGTTTCAATGCTACTCTCTCAAATCATCCCACCCTCACCTTCTCCCACAGGGTCCAAAAGTCTGTTTTTTATATCTGTGTCTCTTTTGCTGTCTTGCATATAAGGCAACATTCTTTTCAATAGTCAAGATGTGGAAACAGTGTTAATCAATGGATGTATGGATAAAGACATTAGATTTCACACAAACATATATATATATATATAATATACAAACTTATTGGAATGTTATTAATTCATTTCATTCCTTTTTAGAATGAAATCTTGCCATTCATAACAGAGATGGACTTGGAGGGCATTATACTGAATGAAGTAAATCAAACAGAAAAGCAAAACCATGTGATCTGTCTAACAAATGGAATCTAAATATATATATATTTAATATGTAAATAAATTTGGTTCAGTTGCTCAGTCGTGTCCGACTCTTTGCAATCACATGGACAGCAGCATGCCAGGCTTCCCTGTCCATCACCAACTCCCGGAGCTTGTTCAAACTCACATCCATCAAGTCGGTGATGCCATCCAACCATCTCATCCTTTTTCATCCCCTTCTTCTCCTGCCTTCAGTCTTTCCAAGTTCAAGGTCTTTTCCACTAAATCAATTATTCGCATCAGGTGGCCTAAGTATTGGAGCTTCAGCTTCAGCATGACCTTCCAATGAACATTCAGGACTGATTTCCTTTAGGATGAACTGGTTGATCTTTGCAGTCCAAGGGACTCTCTCGAGAGTCTTCTCCAACACCACAGTTCAAATGTATCAATTCTTGAGCACTCAGCTTTCTTTATAGTTTAACTCTCACATCCATACATGACTACTGGAAAAAAACCATAGCTTTGACTAAGACGGACCTTTGTCAGCAAAGTAATGTGTCTGCTTTTTAATATTCAGTCTAGGTTGGTCATAGCTTTTCTTCCAAGGAGCAAGAATATTTTAATTTCATGGCTGAAATCAATATCTGCAGTGATTTTGGAGCCCAAAAAATAAAGTCTGACATTGTTTCAACTGTTCCTCCATCTATTTGCCATGAAGTGATGGGACCGTATGCCATGATCTTAGCTTTCTGAATGTTGAGTTTTAAGCAAATTTTTTCACTCTCCTCTTTCACTTTCATCAAGAGGCACTTTACTTCTTCATCATTTTCTGCCATAAGGTGGTGTCATCTGCATATCTGACAATATTGATATTTCTCCCAGCAATCTTGATTCCAGCTTGTGCTTCATCCAGCCCAGCATTTCACATGATGCACTCTGAATATACATTAAATGAGCAGGGTGACAATATATATCCTTGATATACTCCTTTCCCAATTTGGGACCAATTTGGTAATATGTAAGAAGTATACATATAAACTCATAGATACCAAGAACATAAACAGATTGGTGGTCACCAGAAGCAGGTGGTGGAGATTTGGACAAATGGGTGAATTGTTTTTATTTTGCACTTAAATAACTTGAAAAGAAAAAGGAGAGAACATCCCCTCTTTCAATCACACTGTCTTCATCAAATATAAAATAAATCAATTGTTTTGATATTTGCACAGTGAAGTATTTTATCCGTCTTTACAATTTTTGAGAATCATAAATTTAAATTGAAGCTTCCAATTGAAAAGCACTTCTAAATTGAAAGTTGCTTAGAAATATAAATTATTCATACTTAAATTGAGTTGAAATGTTATCTGTATGGATATCATGCCTATTTTATGATGTTCTCTGACAAATAGACCCTAGGTAAATTTTAATGAAGATTTTTGTCATTGCAAGGTATAAGAAGAAATGGGAAAAGAATCTCATTTCCATACATCTTGTCTGTTTACTCAGACCCTGATTCCTATATCCTCATTTTATATTCTTCTTCATTAATAGCATTATACTCCTGAGAGTTAATGGAGATTTTATATCTTGAAAAGAATGAAAAGAAAATGATAGGATTTTAAGCACCAACAGCCAGTTTACATAAAGAACATTTTATATTTCAGTAGGATTTTTGTGCCTTCAAAATAAGACTCTGATGGAGTGCTAATGGTGTCTTATTGTGAGGTCAAACTTATTTTCAATTCAGTTGCTCAGTTGTGTCCAAATCTTTGCGACATGAACCATGAACCTCAGCATGACAGGCCTCCCTGTCCATCACCAACTGCCGGGGTTTACCAAACTCATGTCCATTGAGTAGGTGATGCCATCCAACCATCTCATCCTCTGTTGTCCCCTTCTCCTCCTGTCTTCAATTTTTCCCCGCATCAGGGTCATTTCCAGTGAGTCAGTTCTTCCCATCAGGTGGCCAAACTTACTTTATTAACCTTTATTATACCTCAGGCATGGGGGAAAAAGAAGATTATTTAATAAAATATTAGTAAAATAGGTTTTAGTACATCCATACAGGGGGTTTATTGTTAATTTGGTGTATAACATTTTCTTACACATACAAACATGCACTTAAATATTACTTATGACAAAATGGGCTTAAATTTCATAACTAGCACATTTAAACATGCATATAGCAAGGTGATACAAACTTCTTTTAGACCAACAAATATTTATGAACCATACAGTACACTGAATTAACATAGTCCATTATTTGGGTGAGATCTTGTTTATCTTACAGGTGCTAGAACAAAACATATCATATTGTTTGTATAAGTATATTGTAGTATGCAGATGCGAGAGACGCCAGCCCCGGCGGCACAGACGCGAGAGACCAGGCAAAGAGGTGCAGCTGTGAGGAGCTACGCCACGCCTGAGGCCAGGCCCAGCGGCCGAGAGGAGCTGCCCCACATCCAACAGGCAGTGGCTGTGCGGGTGCAGGAGGGCCGAGAGGAGCTACTCCGCGTTCAAGGTCAGGAGGGGCGGCCTTGAGGAGATACCCCTCGTCCAAGGTAAGGTACAGCGACTGCACTTTGCTGGAGCGGCTGTGAAGAGATTTTCCACGATCAAGGTAAGAGAAACCCAAATAAGACGGTAGGTATTGAGAGGGGGCATCAGAGGGCAGACAAACTGTAATTATAATCACAGGAAACTAGCCCTGATCACATGGACCACAGCCAAATGTGGTCCACTGGAGAAGGGAATGGCAAACCACTTCAGTATACTTGCCTTGAGAAACCCATGAACAGTAACAAAGGGCAAAATGATAGGATACTGAATGAGGAATTCCCCAGGTTGGTAGGTGCCCAGTATGCTACTGGAGCTCAGTGGAGAACTAACTCTAGAAGGAATAAAGGGATGGAGCAAAAGGAAAACCAGCACCCAGTTGTGGATGTGACCAGTGGTAGAAGCAAGGTCCGGTGCTGTAAAGAGCAATATTGCATAGGAACCTGGAATGTTAGGTTCATGAATCAAAGCAAATTGGAAGTGGTCAAACAGGAGATGGCAAGAGTGAACGTCGACATTCTAGGAATCAGTGAATTAAAATGGACTGGAATGGGTGAATTTAACTCGGATGACCATTATATCTACTACTGTGGGCAGGAATCCCTTAGAAGAAATGGAGTAGCCATCATGGTCAACAAAAGAGTCTGAAATGCAGTACTTGGATGCAATCTTAAAAATGACAGAATGATTTCTGTTCATTTCCAAGGCAAACCATTCAATATTACAGTAATTCAGGCCTATGCCCCAACCAGTAATGCTGAAGAAGCCGAAGTTAATCGGTTCTATGAAGACATACAAGAACTTTTAGAACTAACACCCCAAAAAGATGTCCTTTTCATTATAGGGGACTGGAATGCAAAAGTAGGAAGTCAAGAAACACCTGGAGTAACAGGCAAATTTGGCCTTGGAGCACGGAATGAAGCAGGGCAAAGGCTAATAGAGTTTTGTCAAGAGAATGCACTGGTCATAGCAAACACCCTCTTCCAACAACACAAGAGAAGACTCTACACATGGACATCACCAAATGGTCAACACCGAAATCAGATTGATTATATTCTTTGCAACCAAAGATGGAGAAGCTGTATACAGTTAGTGAAAACAAGACCAGGAGCTGACTGTGGCTCAGATCATGAACTCCTTATTGCCAAATTCAGACTTAAATTGAAGAAAGTAGGGAAAACCACTATACCATTCAGATATGACCTCAATCAAATCCCTTATAATTATACAGTGGAAGTGAGAAATAGATTTAAGGGACTAGATCTGATTGATAGAGTGCCTGATGAACTCTGGACAGAAGTTCGTGACATTGTACAGGCGACAGGAACCAAGACCATCCCCATGGAAAAGAAACACAAAAGAGCGAAATGGCTGTCTGAGGAGGCCTTACAAATAGCTGTGAAAAGAAGAGAGGTGAAAAGCAAAGGAGAAAAGGAAAGATATAAGCATCTGAATGCAGAGTTCCAAAGAATAGCAAGGAGAGATGAGAAAGCCTTCCTCAGTGATCAATGCAAAGAAATAGAGGAAAACAACAGAATAGGAAAAACAAGAGAGCTCTTCAAGAAAATTAGAGATTCCAAGGGAACATTTCATGCAAAGATGGGCTCGATAAAGGACAGAAATGGTATGGACCTAACAGAAGCAGAAGATATTAAGAAGAGGTGGCAGGAATACACAGAAGAACTGTACAAAAAAGATCTTCATGACCAAGATAGTCACGATAACGTGATCACTGACCTAGAGCCAGACATCTTGGAATGTGAAGTCAAGTGGGCCTTAGAAAGCATCACGAAGAACAAAGCTAGTGGAGGTGATGGAATTCCAGTTGAGCTATTTCAAATCTTGAAAGATGATGCTGTGAAAGTGCTGCACTCAATATGCCAGCAGATTTGGAAAACTCAGCAATGGCCACAGGACTGGAAGAGGTCAGTCTTCATTCCAATCCCAAAGAAAGGGAATGCCAAAGAATGCTCAAACTACCGCACAATTGCACTCATCTCACACGCTAGTAAAGTCATGCTCAAAATTCTCCAAGCCAGGCTTCAGCAATATGTGAACTGTGAACTCCCAGATGCTCAATCAGGTTTTAGAAAAGGCAGAGGCACCAGAGATCACATTGCCAACATCCGCTGGATCATGGAGAAAGCAAGAGAGTTTCAGAAAAACATCTATTTCTGCTTCATTGACTATGCCAAAGCCTTTGACTGTGTGGATCACAATAAACTGTGGAACATTCTGAAAGAGATGGGAATCCCAGACCACCTGATCTGCCTCTTGAGAAACCTGTATGCAGGTGAGGAAGTAACAGTCAAAGCTGTACATGGAACAACAGACTGGTTCCAAATAGGAAAAGGTGTACGTCAAGGTTGTATATTGTCACCTTGCTTATTTAACTTATATGCAGAGTACATCATGAGGAACGCTGGGCTGGAAGAAGCACAAGCTGGAATCAAGATTGCTGGGAGAAATATCAATAACCTCAGATATGCAGATGACACTACCCTTATGGCAGAAAGTGAAGAGGAACTCAAAATCCTCTTGATGAAAGTGAAAGTGGAGAGTGAAAAGGTTGGCTTGAAGCTCAACATTCAGAAAACAAAGATCATGGCATCTGGTCCCATCACTTCATGGGAAATAGATGGAAAAACAGTGGAAACAGTGTCAGACTTAATTTTTTTGGGCTCCAAAATCACTGCAGATGCTGATTGCAGCCATGAAATTAAAAGACGCTTGCTCCTTGGAAGGAAAGTTATGACCAACCTTGATAGTATATTAAAAAGCAGAGACATTACTTTGCCAACAAAGGTCCGTCTAGTCAAGGCAATGGTTTTTCCCGTGTTCATGTATGGATCTGAGAGTTGGACTGTGAAGAAAGCTGATTGCCGAAGAATCGATGCTTTTGAACTGTGGTGTTGGAGAAAACTCATGAGAGTCCCTTGTACTGCAAGGAGATCCAACCAGTCCATTCTAAAGGAGATCAATCCTGGATGTTCATTGGAGGGACTGATGCTAAAGCTGAAACTGCAATACTTTGGCCACCTCATGCGACGAGTTGACTCACTGGAAAAGACTCTGATGCTGGGAAAGGTTGGGGGCGGGAGGAGAAGGGGACGACGGAGAATGAGATGGCTGGATGGCATCACCGACTCTGTGGACATGAGTTTGAGTGGACTCCAGTAGTTGGTGATTGACAGGGAGGCCTGGCGTGCTGTGATTCATGGGGTCGCGGAGAGTTGGACATGACTGAGCGACTGAACTGAACTGAACTGAGTATACAGTGCTGCTAAAAATATCTTTATAGTTTTTTCTTAGTTTACTCCTTTCAAATATTTGTGTATACATTCTTGCATCTGACATGAATTATAAAGGAGCTATTTCTGAAAGGTAGCATTGTCCTATAAGTTTGCAACCAAATGTGTGAATTTTAGTTTTATCTCACTTTTATTTCTGCTCATAGCTAAACTAATAAACAGACTGAGCAATGTCGAACAATTTAACATTATATAGACTGAAAAATAACTCACAATTTGAAGACAATTACTTTGTTGTAAATAATTGCGTAGTTTTCTTTGAAAATTGATGTGGATGTGAATGTTGAGGAGAGAGATTGAGAGAGAAGCAGACATAGAAAGACAGAGATTGATTGAAAGGGAAAAAGAAAGGCAGAAACAGACACAGAAAGAAAGTTTAAAACCAGGAAACAATCTTCCTATGGGTGAACCCAAATTAGAGAAAAGCTTATTTGAGATATGTAAGGAAACAGATTCAACCTTGGTAATATTGTCTGATGCAGTCATGCCTGTTGAGAGAGACTCCATTTGTGCACTGGCGGCTGAGAAAAGGCGACAACCCAGATAGAAGATGACTGTGTTGTCTCTGTTCTCACAGGATCAGAGAGTGAGGTAGCTGAGTGAAAAAACAGAGAACCATGGAAACAAAATGTCCCACAACCGACTAAAATTAGCATCTTAACCAATTCCTGTTCAGACTAGTCGCCCAGAATCAGATCCTACCCCCAACCGCAAATGCCTTTATTCTAATAGGGTCTCAGTTGTGGGAAAGTTACTGATAGCAGTTAGTTTAGGCTGGACATAAAGATTTCCACAGAAAGAGAAAGACTAGACATCTTTTCAGGAAAACTGGAGACAGCAAGGGAATATTTTGCCCAAAGATTGGCCCAATAAAGGACATAAGTCGTAGAGACCTAGTAGACACTGAAGAGATCAAGAAGAGATGAAAAGAATACACGGAAGAACTGTATGAAAAATATCCAAATGAATCAGATTACCAGGATGGTGTGGTCAGCCGCCCAGAGTCAGACATCCTGGAGAGCAAAGTCAAGTGGGCCTTAGGAAGCATTGCTGTTAATAAAGCTAGTGAATGAGATGGGATTCCAGTAGAACTATTCAAAACCCTAAGGATGATACCATCAAGATGTTGCATTCAATATGTCAGCAAATCTGGAAGACCCAGCTGTGGCCACAGGACTGGAAAAGGTCAATCCTCATCCCAAATCCCAGGAAGGGTAGGATTAAAGAATGTGCTAATCATTGGACAATTGCATTCATCTCCCATGCTAGTAAGGTTATTCTTAAAAGCATACATGTTAGACTTCAACATTATGTTAATAAAGAATTTCCAGATATCCAAGCTGGGTTTAGAAAAGGAAGAGGAACCAGAGATCAAATTGCCAATATTCGCTGGATCATAGAGAAAGCTAGGGAATTCCAGAAAGTTATGTACCTCTGTTTCATCAACTACACCAAAGACTTTGTGCGGATCATAATAAACTGTGGAAAGCTCTTAAAGGGGTGGAAATCTCTTTAAAAACCAGACCATCTTACCTGTTTCCTGAGAAACCTGTATGTGGGTAAAGAAGAAGCAGTGAGAACCCTGTATGGAACAACTGATTGGTTCAAGGTTGAGAAAGGAGTATGACAGGGCTGTCTGCTGTCACCATGTTTGTTTAATCTATATGCTGAGCACATCATGAGAAATGCTGGGCTGGAAGAGTTACAAGCTGGAATCAAGATGGGTGAGAGAAACATCAACAATCTCAGATATGCAGATGACACCACTCTAAGGCAGAAAGCAAAGAGGAACTAAAAAGCCTCTTGATGAGGGTGAAGGAGAATAGTGAAAGAGCCAGCTTAAAAATTAAATATTAAAAAAACAAATCTAAGATCATGGCATCTGGCCCTATTACTTCATAGTAAATAGAAGGGGAAACGTTGGAAGTAGTGACAGATTTCCAGTCCGTGGGCTCTAAAATCATTGCGGATATTGACTGCAGCCATGAAACCAGAAGACATTTGCTTCTTGGCAGGAAAGCTATGACAAGCCTAGACAGTGTGTTGAAAATGAGAAACGTTAACTCGGCAGACAGAGGTCTGTATAGTCAAAGCTATGGTCTTCCCGGTGGTCGCGTATGGTTGTGAAAGCTGGACTGTAAAAAAAGCAGAGCACCAAAGAATTGATGCCTTGCAACTGTGGTGCTGGAGAAGACTTTTGAGAGTCCCTTGAAAGCCAAGGAGATCAAACTAAATCTAAATGGAAATCAACCCTGAATACTCACTGGAAGGACTGATGCTGAAGCTGAAACTCCAGCATTTTGGTCACCTGATGTGAACAGCTGACTCATTGGGATTCTGGGAAAGATGGAGGGCAGAAAGAGAAGAAGGCATAGAGGATGAGATGGCTGGATGACATCACCAATGCAATGGACATGAACTTGGGCAAAGACTCGAACATGACTTTGCGACTGAACAACAAAAGATTAAATTACAGAAAAAAAATGTTCACATTCCTATACACTTGCGTTGGCACATTAGGATTCATACACAATATGTGTTGTGTAATCTTCTATGGGTTCAATAAAACTTTGAAATATTTGGGAAGTTAGTATTACTCTGGAGGCATTTAACATGTCACAGATACAGTTTTAGTGAAGTTTTTTTCTTGAGGTGGGAAATAGATTAAATGTTCTTTTGAACTTTTTGCAGATTAATGATTCAGTCACATTTGCTTTTATGTTTAGTATAAACATAAAACCAAGGGCCTTTAAGATTTTTTTAAGATTCTCTGACAGCTTACACAGGAAAAACGTGACTCTCCCTCGACAATGTATAAATAAGTATTATCTAGGGTAGAAGAAACAAATAAATTTTCTTTTTATCTTCAGTCACTATTGTTTTGAAGAGAGGGTATAGATGTCCATGGGCTTCCCTTCTGGCTCAGCTGGTAAAGATTCCACCTGCAATGCGGGAGACCTGGGTTCGATCCCTGGGTTGGGAAGATCCCCTGGAGAAGGGAAAGGCTACCCATTCCAGTATTCTGGCCTAGAGAATTCCATGGACTATAAGGTGTCCATAGTATATCGAAAGCAGTAGGGGAAAAGTGCACACTTGACTTTTATAATAAGAGCATTTAAGATCTAGCTTCTTAGAAAATGTCAAGTGTGCAGTACAATATTATCAGGTGTAACAACCATGCTGCACATTAGATCTCCATGACTTATTCATCCCAGACAGCTGTGTGGCCTTTGACTCAAGACTCCTCATGTTCTAACCCCAGCCCCTGGCAACCACAATTCTACTCTCAGTTTCTGCCAATTAAAAGTTTAGGTTCCACAAATAAGTGAGTTCATGCAGTTTACTTGTCTTTCTGTGCCTGTTTGATGTCTCTGAACTTAGTGTTCACTAGACTTATCCATGTTGTCACAAGTGTTGGGATTGTTTTCTCTTTTTTACAAATTGAGTAGTATTGCATTGTATATCTGCTGATGGACATTACATTGTTTCCATATTTTAGTTACTGTTAGGAACCCTACAGAGACATGGGAATATTGGTGATAATAATATCACCAATAATGATATCTCTTCAGTTCAGTTCAGTCACTCAGTCTTGTCCGACTCTACGCGACCCCATGAATCACAGCACACCAGGCCTCCCTGTCCATCACCAACTCCCGGAGTACACTCAAACTCATGTCCACAGAGTCGGTGATGCCATCCAGCCATCTCATTCTCCGTCGTCCCCTTCTCCTCCCGCCCCCAACCTTTCCCAGCATCAGAGTCTTTTCCAGTGAGTCAACTCGTCGCATGAGGTGGCCAAAGTATTGCAGTTTCAGCTTTAGCATCAGTCCCTCCAATGAATATCCAGGATTGATCTCCTTTAGAATGGACTGGTTGGATCTCCTTGCAGTATAAGGGACTCTCAAGAGTCTTCTCCAACCCCGCAGTTCAAAAGCATCGATTCTTTGGCGATCAGCCTTCTTCACAGTCCAACTCTCACATCCATACATGACCACGGGAAAAACCATTGCCTTGACTAGACGGACCTTTGTTGGCAAAGTAATGTCTCTGCTTTTTAATATACTATCAAGGTTGGTCATAACTTTCCTTCCAAGGAGCAAGCGTCTTTTAATTTCATGGCTGCAATCAGCATCTGCAGTGATTTTGGAGCCCAAAAAAACAAAATTTGACACTGTTTCCACTGTTTTTCCATCTATTTCCCATGAAGTGATGGGACCAGATGCCATGATCTTTGTTTTCTGAATGTTGAGCTTCAAGCCAAACTTTTCACTCTCCTCTTTCACTTTCATCAAGAGGCTTTTGAGTTCCTCTTCACTTTCTGCCATAAGGGTAGTGTCATCTGCATATCTGAGGTTATTGATATTTCTCCCAGCAATCTTGATTCCAGCTTGTGCTTCTTCCAGCCCAGCGTTCCTCATGATGTACTCTGCATATAAGTTAAATAAGCAAGGTGACAATATACAACCTTGACGTACACCTTTTCCTATTTGGAACCAGTCTGTTGTTCCACGTCCAGTTCTAACAGTTGCTTCCTGACCTGCATACAGGTTTCTCAAGAGGCAGGTCAGGTGGTCTGTCTCTTAGAGACACTGATATCATTTCTTTTGGGCATATCCCCAGAAGTGAGATTGCTAGATCATATGATATTTTTATTTTTAATATTTTTGAGGCAACTTTAAACTGTTTCCCATAGTGGCTGTACCAGTTTACTTTCCCAGCCACAGTGCACAAGGCTTGCCTTTTCTTGATACACTCTCCAGGATTTGCTATCTCTTGTCTTTTTATCATAAACATTCTAACAGGTGTGAAGTGATATCTTATTTTGGTTTTGATTTGCATTTTCCAAATCACTAGTGACGTTGAGATTTAAAAAATTTTTTAAATACACCTTTTGTTCATCAATAATGTCTTCTTTCAAAATATGTGTGCTTAGGTTCTGTACCCATTTTGTAGTTGGGTTATTTGTTTTCCTTCCATTGAATTGCACAAAACCTTTATATAGTTTAGATAGTAACCCCCTCATGAGATATACCATTTGCATAATATTTTCTCCTTTTTCATTTGCTACTTTTTCATGATGTTGACTGCTTACTGTAGTTGGTGCAGTCCCCGTCATCTAGTTTTGCTTTTTCACCCATAATTTGGGTGTCACTTCCAAACAACAACATGTTATTGCCAGTATCATACTCTTGGTTACTGTAACTTTACAATATGTTTTGAAATTAAAGGGTGTGATGTCTGCCTCTAGCTTTGTTCTTCTTCCTCAAAACTGCTTGGTTACTCAATACCTTTTGTGGTTCCATATGAATTTCAGCTTTGTTTTTTTTGGTTTCTGTAAAAATGTAGCTAGAATTTTGATAGCAAATGGCACTGAATTTGTAGATCACTTCACAAAGTATGTAATTTCTAACAATGTTAAGTTTTCTAATATATGTGCAAAGAATATCTTTCTATTTATTTGTCTTCTTTATCTTCTTGCATTGCTATTTGATCATATGTAATGTGCAAGTCTTTTACTTTTTTAGTTATATTTATCTTTAAGCATTTTATTATTTTGTTGTCATTGTTAGAGGGATTATATTCTTAATTTTCTTATTGGATGGATGTTTGTATATAGAAAAGTCACTATTTTTTGTATATTGACCTTGTATTAATATATTACAAATTTACTGAATTATTAGTTCTAACGGTGTTTTTTTTTCTTTGCCCTTAGGGTTTTCTGCATATATGATGATGTCATCTGCAAACAAAGGTACTACTTTTACTTGAATGATGTTTATTTATATTTCTTATCTTCTTGTTCTGGCTAGAGCATGTTGTGTTGAACAGAAATGGCAAGAGTAACATTCCTGCCTTGTACCAGATTGTGGAGGAAAAGGTTTTAGTTTCTCTCAGTGTATCATGATGTTTGCTGCGGGCTTTTAACATATAACCTTTATTGTGCTGAGGCAGTTTTAAAGTGCGTTTTATTCTCTAACAATTTGTTGAGAGTTTTTGTCATGAATGGATGGTGAATTGATAAACTTTTTTTTTATTTCTGCATTTTTTGAGATGATCATGTTGTGTTTTTTATTCATATGTTAAATCTTTCTTGCATTTTGGGTATAAATCCTACTTAGTCATGATGTATAATCCTTTTGATGTGCTTTTGAATTTGGTTTAGCTAGTGTTTTATTGATAATTTTTTTTCACTGAGTTCATCAAGTTTATTCAGTTCAGTTCAGTCACTCAGTCATGTCCGACTCTTTGTGACCCCATGAACTGCAGCATACCAGTCCTCCCTGTCCATTACCAACTCCCAGAGTTTACTCAAACTCATGTCCATTGAGTCAGTGATGCTATCCAACCATCTTATCCTCTGTTGTCCCCTTCTCCTCCTGCCTTCACTGTTTCCCAGCATGTTTTCAAATGAGTCAGTTCTTCACATTAGGTGGTCAAAATATTGGAGTTTCAGCTTCAGCATCAGTCCTTACAATTAATATTCAGGACTGCTTTCCTTTTTTTTTTTTTAAATTTTTTTTTTATTGGAAGCTAATTACTTTACAGTATTATATTGGTTGGTTTTGCCATACATTGACATGAATCTGCCCCAGGTGTACCTGTGTTCCCCTTCTTGAACCCCCCTCCTACCTCCCTCCTCCTCTTATTCTCCCTCTGGGTCATCCCCGTGCACCAGACCCGAGCATCCTGTATCATGCATTGAACTTGGACTGGTGATTCGTTTCACATATGATAATATACATGTTTCAATGCCATTCTCCCAAATCATCCCACCCTCACCCTCTCCTACAGAGTCCCAAAGACTGTTCTATACACCTGTGTCTCTTTTGCTGTCTCATATACAGGGTTATCATTACCATCTTTCTAAATTCCATATATATGTGTTAGTATACTGTATTGGTATTTTTCTTTCTGGCTTACTTCACTCTGTATAATAGGCTCCAGTTTCATCCACCTCATTAGAACTGATTCAAATACATTCTTTTTAATGGCTGAGTAATACTCCATTGTGTATATGTACCAAAGCTTTCTTATCCATTCGTCTGCAGATGGACATCTCGGTTGCTTCCATGCCCTCGCTATTATAAACAGTGCTGCAATGAACATTGGAGTACATATGTCTCTTTCAATTCTGGTTTCCTCGGTGTATGTGCCCAGGAGTGCGATTCCTTTTGGATGGACAGGTTGGATCTCCTTGCAGTCCAAGGGACTCTCAAGAGTCTTCTTCAACACCACAGTTCAAAAGTATCAATTCTTCAGCACTCAGCTTTGTTTATAGTCAACTCTCACATCCATACCAAATGTATTGGTTTGTAGTTTTTCTTTTGCTGTTTGAGTTTCTCATGGTATATTTATTGGGCTTTGGTATCATGGTGATGCTGGCTTCATAAAATGAGTTTGGACAAATTCTGTCTTTCATATTCTGGAACATTTTAAGAAAGATTGGCATTAATGTTTCTTTCAATGTTAAGTAGAACTCACCAGTGAAACTGTTGGTTTTGGGCTTCAGTGTTGGAATGTTTTTGATTACTGAGTCAGTCTCCTTATTTGTTGCTGGTCTCTTCATGCTTTTTCTTAATTATTCAGTTTTAGTAGGTCCCATGCTTATAGAAAGTTATCCATTCTTTCCTGGTTTGTTTCATTTTTTGGTGAGTAATTGAGCATAATAATCTTTTTGATCTTTTTTATTTCTGTGTCATGTGTGAAATGACTTCCCTTTCATTTTTTATTTTAATTATTTCAGTCTTCTTTTTTTTTTTCCTAAGTTAATCTAGCTGTTTATCAGTTTTATCTTTTGGATAAACAACTTTTTATTTTGCTGATTTTATTTTATTTGTTTTATTTTTCTGTATACCTTTCTGCTCTAATCTTTATTGTTTTCTTCTTGCTGCTAATTTTCTGCTAACTTTATTGTCCTTTTATATTTCCTTGAGAGTTAAAATTAGGTTGTTTATTTGAGGTCATATTTTTCTTGAGATATAATCAATATAACCTTGTACTGGGTGAACAGCATAGTGGTTTGATATCTGTATATATTATGAAATGACCTTTCTTCTTTTTCTGATGTATGCACTCATCACTGTTAACTTTTGTTTTTACAATACTTTGACTGCATTCCAAAAATTTTGATATTGTCTGTTTATATTTTTATCTGAAGATATTTTTTATCCTTTTTTTTTTTAACTTTACAATATTGTATTGGTTTTGCCATACAGTGACATGAATCTGCCCCAGGTGTACACGTGTTCCCCAACTTGAACCCCCCCACCTCCCTCCCCATACCATCCCTCTGGTTCATTGCAGTGCACCAGCCCCGAGCATCCTGTATCATGCATCAAACCTGAAGATATTTTTTAAATTCACTTTTGATTTCCTCTGACTCAGTGGTTGTTCAAGAGAATGTTGTTAAGTTTCCATTTTTTATAATTTTCTATTTTTCTTACTGTTAGTTGTTTCTAGTTTCGTTTCACTGTGATCAGAAAGGTTACTTAAATGATGTTGATCCTCTTAAATTTATTAGTTTGTTATGTGACTTAACATGTGATCTTTCCTGGAGATTGTTATGTATGAGCATGCTTGAGAAAAGTGTATTTTTCTGTTGTTGTTGGAGATTTCTACATACATCTGTTAGGTCCATTTGGTCAACGGTGCTGTTCAGATCAGCTGTTTCCTAATTGTCTGAATTTTTGTCTCCATTATTCAGTGTAGGGTATGAAAGTCTCCTTTAGTATTGCATTGATGTTAATTTCTCTTTGAGTATTTTACATGCCAAGTGACCATCCCTGGAGTGCATACTCTTGATTAGAATACAACACATGTTAACAAATCACAGACATTAGCAAAGCTTTCAAATGAAGATTTTCTATGCTGTGGTTTTGGACTATTTCTCTTATAATTCCCTCACCAGCCTTCTCTCTATGAAATGAGAGATGACTCAGAAAACTGGACATTGCCAATTTCCAATTTGAGAAGCAAGGTCAGTATTCTTCTCTGTTAACCTCCATTTAATTTGCTTATTATATAACAAAGAAAACAAGTGTATGTGTATAAACTATTAAAGACTATTTTGAAGTATGTAATTATTATCACAGTGGGGCTTGATAAGACTGCAAAATAATGGGTGATTCAGGCTGAAAAGTCACAAGATGTTAAGTAATCTAAAGGTTGTGAACTAAAACAACATTAAATTAATCAGATAGCTAATGTTGGAAGTTGAAAATTACAAATATAGCAGGAATAATTTAATATTCAATATAATTGTATATGCTGTATCTGATGAATGTAATTCTGAGAGATTAAAATCATTTATTCTTTTATTTAAGTAACTATTGTTCCAAGCCCACCAGCAAAAGGCCATTGAAAACCTAGCCATAGTCAAATAAATTATTTATTTGAATTCCTGAAATTAAAGAAAATACATTCCAGAGGGGACCTTGGAAGTGATTTAGTAACAAGAGTGGAAAGAAACTTTTTTTTTTAAAGTAGAATTTGTGTTTGTGATTCTAAGGAAGTGGAAGAAAGTAAAAACCAGTTCTGGATGGGGACTGTCAAGTAGCTAACACATTTAGCAATTGGCTACCTCATGGTAATTGTCCCAGAGGTGAAAAGAAAGAAGTCAGGTTGAGGTGTCATTGGTAAAAATATGTGTCAATAACTCCAAAGAAGCTATTTATTCTACAACCATGGTGTGACTCTTGGAGAAGCATTGGTTTTATGTTGTTGTTAGTATCCCAATGTAAATATTTCATTTTGTTATAAATGAAACAGTCTGCATACCAACAGAGCTAACTTTTACTTTTCAATATTTATGCTCCTTTCTGAGTATTCAGGATAGTAAATCATTTACTGAGTCTAAAATTATTTTTTAGAATCCTATTATATAATCAAGGTCTGGATATGAGATATGTCCTGCCCCTCGAAGTGTATTTAGGCTATTTGTAAAGAGAAAGACTTTGATAGCAATGATTGTAGTGTACTGATAATGAGATCATTATTGTTGCAAAGTGACCAAGGACAATTTGGCGGTTCAGAAAGTATCAACTGCCTTTGGTGAATAGTGTTAGCTGACAATGAATAGGTGTTTCTTGGGGCCAACTAATCCATGTTAGGGGGAAAGCCAAAGGAAGATATTGAGGGAGTTTGTGATTTCCTTGGTTCTGTCTTCCCACAGCAAAAATTTGAAGTGACGGATGGACCAATGTTACAACTCAGTTTTACTTGGCAAACAAAGGAAAATACACCCTCAAGACGTGAGGACAGGCCGACCCAAAAGACCTGAAGAGAAGAGAGGGAGAGACTAAATTTTGGCTCATTTTTTTATTTGTTTTTTCTCCTCCCCCTGAGCCTACGTTGGGCTAGCTAGGAGGCTGTTTGCTTCACTTGAGGTCCTCACTCCAATCCTCGACCTTCTTTTGTTCTATTTTTCCAGGCTTTTCCCTTCTTTGTCATTCAGCCACCGCCATTATGGACTCCTTTTTCCTACTCTAACTACCTAAAAAAGGTAAGCCTAAAGTCAAGTTTTTTCAAATATACAAACGTTTTTAGAAATTGAAGAAAATGCTTACAATTTCTTATTCTTATAAAATTATCATATACTTATTCTGTACCTCTGGTAATTTATATTTGCTGGTGAAGGCAGTATAATTAGCACTTTGCATCAGATTTGATATAGAGGTTGAAGAATGGATATGCAGACAGAAGGACCAGATTGGTTTCTGACTGATTCAAGTGACCGGTTCTTTGTGGAAATGAGGGCTGAGGGGCCAACAGGACTCCTGACAGACTATTGCTATGGGGTCACTGGCTGGTTCAGATGCTGCATCTTTTTTTCTTTTTTTGGGTGCAACTTGAAATACCTCGATGATTATTTCCTGCCAGATAAATCTTGAACATTCATTTTACCATAAAAATTATTTCTGATATCTTTTTCTGCTAATGACCAAACAATATTATTGACAAAGTTTAAATGACAGATTGTTGCCTCTGATTGCATTGATTCTTGATAGAAACACAGATGACACTGTTGGCAACACGAATTCCTGATTCTGTGCTCTCACGTGCCACTAGTTAACCATTACTGGGACCTAGATTAAAGCAAACGTGTGCAAATATATATGATGTGGTTTACCGTGAAGTATTTTCATGTAAATCACAGCAAAGGATACATATAATGGGTATATCTTAGTAAGATTTTGGACTTTGTACTTCCAAGACCTGTACTAGTTTGAAATTTAGTTCAGAATAAACTAGTTGTCCTGAAAGGAGAAGCTGATGGTTGTACTTACCAAGAGAAAAGTGTAACAGCAAAATAGACATACAAATAAAATAGACCCTATAATTTAGGTGTCTCTTCACCTATCTTAAGTATATTTCTAAGTTTTCAAAGAGATGCTGACCCCAGTTTCAAAATACCAGAAAAATCCTCAACACTTCTCTAGTCTCTAAGACATCTTATTCTGTTGTCCACTAGATTTTCCATCCGCCTTCCTTTGATGGTTCTTTCAATACAGTTTAAATGAGGACCAATTGTGGTATCCACAGTATGTTAGCATAGGTACGAAATGAATATGATGCCATCCTAGCTTCAAGGAACTCAGTCTCCTGTGAGAAGAAAATCTGGTATGGTCAATTCTAACAGAAAAACATAAAACAATATGGTGAGACCCCTGAGACATAACTCATTTTTGATGAATCATTTTAATGTTGTGATGGTTTTGTTCTAAGATACAGTGCTGCACATGCTGTACAGTTATTCTTGGAATAATTTACAGCACAAGGTACATCAAAATTTTATTAAATAAATTAAGTCTACCTGCTTTTCCTGTTCTTTTTGGAGTGGGGTGGTTATCATAACTTGTCGTTAAATTGAGAACTGCCAGATGTACAGTATGTGTGCAATGACTTTCTTACCTGTTCTCAATGTGAGCAATTAATCATACTTCTCTCATTGAACTTGATGTAGGTTCTTTGTCTTGAACACAGTTCTCCTGGCAGTTTGTACCTATCAGCTGCTGTTAGAAATTAAAATGTAAACCATTTGTGATCATTGGTAGAGCTGATATGATCTCATGACTATGTCACATGATAAAAATACTTAAAAAGCATTATATAATGCAAAATAATATATATGTGTTGTATTGTATTTGCATAGCCTGACATAAAATTTGCCTATGCCAGTGTGTTGAGGAGTTTACGAAACTCATACCCCACGATTCCTTTGAAAAAGCAACCCAAATGTGTTCTTTCCTAAAGGAGACACATGAAAACTTTTCTTATGCAATCTTTTAAATCAAAACCTTCCAAAGATGGTTTCCTTGAGGGTTTTTTTTTTTTTTTTTTTTGCTTTTGAGAGTTTCTGCTAACCTGTTGTGCTTGACATACTTTCAAAGTGTTTGTGAAGTTGGGCTTTGAGGGGCTGTAGCTTCCACCTATTTAGTCTCCCTTCAGGCTGCCTTTGCAGACAGCTGGGCTTCATCCTCCATTCTTTTGTCCAGAGGATACTAAGTGGTACACTGCTGTCAAGCTGCTTTCAGAGCAAATTAGGTGCCTTGGTTCCTGTGTCGTGCCCCAGTTACAGGGAAGGAGAGCACTGACCATGCAGTGTTCTCCTTGATGTATGGAAATAAATTTCCACTGGAAAATAGTTGTTCCCAGGAAAGACACTTGTAACAAATGGTTTGCATTGGATTTCCTTTCAAAACTAAAAAAAAACAGAAATTTTCTGTAAGTGCCTAATTTTTTATGTGTTTGTGCATTTGAGAGATTACCAGCTCGAGGCAAGAAGTTTGTGTAATATTTTGAATTAACTTGAGTGTGAATTGAAGCCTATATTTTACACATGAGTCTTTCAGTGTTTTCATGTTATCCTTTCTGTACAGGTACTCTTGTTTCTGTGCTCATGAGAGAGCTTAAGAGATGTGTTTCTGCTTCTGCAGAAATTATCAATCAGTCAGTGATGACCTTCCCTTTGGGGCTGTTTTTGTTTGTTTTCCTTGCATGGAGGAACAGAAGCTAATGGTTATGTAATATGTGTGTGGACTTGTGCTGGGGACTTGTACCTATTCTTTCATTTTATTCTCTTGTGAGTCCCTGGAACAAAATTAGTTCTGCCACATATTATGTGTTTTCATTTTCCAGATTTAAAAAACAGGGAAAGAAAATCAGGTAACAGGTGTCAGATAGAAGGAAGTAACCAAGCCATAATTCTAGCAGCATGGTTCATCACCTTGGCTCTTTCTGCTGGCAATGTCCCCCTCGCCTGCACCTGCAGAAATAGTGGCACGGGAACACCTTCTGACTCCCCTGCCACCTGGTGATGTTGACAGGACAAGACAGCTTGACCCTCCTCACCATCTGACTTCCTGTCGTCTTCTCCTTCCTGCTAAATTTGGCTTTGTCCCTTGCTTTCGATTGTCACCCTCCTCCACCCCTTATCTCAGCCTCTTCATGTGAAAACTGTCCTTTCTCTGTGTTAAATCTTCCCACATCAGCCCAACTACTGGGACCGCACATGTGCCCAGATTCTAAGCTCTTCCTGTCTGAGCCCCCCAACCAGCAGTTTGTGCAAAATCCACCTCTCCTTAAACATGCATCACTCAGTTAAGGATTTTGCTATTTACGATATGTGGCTTTGAACTCAAAAGCATATCTCCTTTTCAGTTCAATAAATTACCCTTCTACTTTGTTACTCAGTGTTTGTGTGTGTGTGTGTGTTTCTGCCCCTTCATTTACAGAAAAAGATTTTGTGAGTGAAGACTGTATCTTCCATGTCTGTTTTAGCCGCAGAGAGTTTCACGCAACTTTAGCACCACAAAACTTGTCCAAAAGTATTTGATTGATTAAGCCAAAGGCAGTATTCAGTGACTGTAGGTCCAGTCTCTTTCACAAGACACTAGATTGCCCTACTTGTTATGCCATGAAGATTGACATTAAACTTTGCAAGCATGTACATGAGCAGTTCAAACTAATTCCCAATATAACTCGAGCCTGATGACATTTGGTACTAGTGCACTTTCCAGAAATTGATGGAAAATGTCAATTCTTTCCTCTGGCAGTTTTGCCAGTTTCAGCTAAAGCGAAAGTAGATGTTGCTGGGCAAAATAACCAGTTTCTTCTGGAAAAAATAAATGAGTTAGTGAGCAAGGTGGTTTGCCTCCAAAATACGTGCACCCTGGAAAGGATGTAGGGTAATACTGAAATTAGACTGAGCTGTGAAATACTCTTACTAATTGATTAACAGAGTGAGTTACTTTTTACCAATTTATAGTTGATATAACTTCCCTGAGTGTCAGGAAAAGTGGGTTTGTTTAGTTTAGAGAAAAATTCCTCAGTTAATTAATCCATCAAACAGATATCCTTGAGTGTAAGGACTTAAAAAAAATCACAACCTAAAAGCAAAGGGTTATGTTTTATTCAGTGGGAATTTTTAGGATTTCAAGTCTGACAGACAGCATCTTAAGTAACCCTGAGAGAATTGCTCCAAGGAGGTTAGGGTAAGAGCCAGGTTATATGGAAGTTTTGCAATGAAGGGCAGATAGTCTGAACATCAAAAGATTATTGCTAATTAAAGGAAACCAGATATTCCAATTTAAGGAATTTATTGCTTTTCTATGTATTAGAAGATGCAAGAGTCTGGGCTCACTGAAATAATTTCTTTGATATGCATCTCAGCTATCTGGGGCCAGTATCCAGTTTTCACATCTTGGGTTTTCTCAGGGCTCACCATGGGGAGTGGCTACAGTCAAATGACAGCTAGATGGTGGATATTTTTTATTTCTTGAGTCCCCTCAGGCTCACCAGCTCACCATCAGAAGCAGCTGCAATTGCTGTTGACTGTGACATCCTTTTTTACAAATATTTCAGGAAACGTTCCATTTCTCAAGTGCTTATTATGTGACAATCAGTTCCTATGCTGGGTCAGGGACGGGATTTGGCAATTTAATCAATAACTTGTCCCTGTTCATAAAAAGATCAAAATCTCATAGAGAGGGATAGTACACAGTTATTGGTGATTATTACCATAACAGGAGTGTTTACAAACTACACTGATGGCGTACAGCAAAAAGCTCTAAGTCTGATCTCAGAGTTCATAAAATGTTTAAAGAATCTTGAGTTGAAGTTTGAATGGTAGATGGGGTTCACCAGGCAGGTGCAGACATGGGAAAATCAGCTAGTTTTAATACCAAAGTCTAAAGCCCACAATATAGACTGTACAAATACATAGCATGTGAAGTGAAGGTGGGAAGGGGGTAGATCTTATAAGACTTAGAGGTCTGGAATGAATAGTTTGAACACCTTAGGTAAACATTTAAAGGTTTTTATGCTGAAGAGTACAGAAATTCCCTTACCATTTAATCGACTCTCTCCCAGGGACACTGAGCCTGGAGGGTCTCAGAGTGCAGGCCAGGGGAGTGAAACAGGAAGAAGGCTTCATCAGTGTCACAAAGCCCAGTGGTCCCTACCATTTTGGCATCAGGGACTGCTTTCATGGAAGGCAATTTTTCCACCAGTAGGGGTAGGATGTTTTTGGGGTGATTCAAGCACATTACAATTATTATGCATTTTATTTCTGTTCTTATTACATCAGCTCCACCTGAGATCATTGGGCATTAGGTCCCACAGATGAGGACTACTGGCCTGGTATAACCGGTTATAGGAAATGGATATGAGATTAGATTGGTCAACAATGAGTGACCTCAAAGAATTCTAATGTCAGCCTCTCACTTTAAAAAATCTGGAACTTCAGTATTTATGTAAAATGTAAGAAATTGGATAATTAAAATATGGCTCATGAAAAGAGATGTAATGTGTACCAGGATGTCATGTTATGACCTTTCAGTGGAAACTATCTTCTAGTGATGTGATTAAGAACAAATGACATTTTTAGATGCATTCACAGAAAACTTTATGTCTGTATTTCAGTTCTAAATAGAGCCCTAGGACACTGATTACGCTGCTCTCCATTCCACACTGCCTGGAAGGATGCAGGCTTGCAATTAGATGTGAACAAAATAAGCATGAACTGATAAACTCAACTCCAGTTATCAGTGGAGAGGAGTCCCTTCAAGGATACAGTCAATCTAACTTAATTCAATTCTATATGTGAGAGCAATTCTACAGTGAGAGCAAGAAGCTGACTGTGAACTTGCAGCCTAGTCAGCCTCACAGGCAACCCCAACAGTACTTGTTCTGGATGGAGTGTTAATCATTTCCTAGTTCTCAGCTCCCATATCACAACTACCTTTGATAATATAAAAATGATTGTTAGTCATAGAAATAAAAACTTTTTAACACAAGTGTCTGTTGATGAGTTCTTGGATTGTTGCCATGTTTTGGCTGCTGTAAGTACTGCTGCTATGAAACTTGGGGCGAATGTATCTTTTCTTTTTTTTTGAATGTATCTTTTCAAAATAAACTTTTCATATTTTCTGGATATACACCCAGGCGTGGGGTTTCTGGATCATATGGTAGCTCGCTTTTTAGTTTCCAAGGAACCTCTATACTGTTCTCCATAGTGGCTGCCCCAATTTCAGTTCAGTTCAGTTCAGTTCAGTCGCTCAGTCGTGTCCGACTCTTTGCAACCCCATGAATCACAGCACACCAGGCCTCCCTGTCCATCACCAACTCCCGGAGTTCACTCAAACTCCTGTCCATCGAGTTGGTGATAACATCCAGCCATCTCATTCTCTGTCATCCCCGTCTCCTCCCGCCCCAAATCCTTCCTAGCATCAGAGTCTTTTCCAATGAGTCAACTCGTTGCATGAGGTGGCCAAAGTATTGGAGTTTCAGCTTCAGCATCAGTCCTTCCAATGAACACTCAGGATTGATCTCTTCTAGAATGGACTGGTTGGATCTCCTTGCAGTCCAAGGGACTCTCAAGAGTCTTCTCCAACACCACAGTTCAAAAGCATCAATTCTTCAGCAATCAGCCTTCTTCACAGTCTAACTCTCACATCCATACATGATCACGGGAAAAACCATAACCTTGACTAGACGGACCTTGGTTGGCAAAGTAATGTCTCTGCTTTTTAGTATACTATCTAGGTTGGTCGTAACTTTCCTTCCAAGGAGTAAGCGTCTTTTAATTTCATGGCTGCAATCAGCATCCACAGTGATTTTGGAGCCCCCAAAAATAAAGTCTGACACTGTTTCCACTGTTTCCCCATCTATTTCCCATGAAGTGATGGGACCAGATGCCATGATCTTTGTTTTCTGAATGTTGAGCTTCAAGCCAACCTTTTCATTCTCCTCTTTCACTTTCATCAAGAGGTTTTTGAATTCGTCTTCACTTTCTGCCATAAGGATGGTGTCATCTGCATATCTGAGGTTATTGATATTTCTCCCGGCAATCTTGATTCCAGCTTGTCTTCTTCCAGCCCAGCGTTCCTCATGATGTATTCTGCATATAAGTTCAATAAGCAGGGTGACAATATACAGCCTTGAACTACTCCTTTTCCTATTTGGAACCAGTCTGTTGTTCCATGTCCAGTTCTAACTGTTGCTTCCTGACCTGCATACAGGTTTCTCAAGAGGCAGGTCAGGTGGTCTGGTAATCCCATCTCTTTCAGAATGTTCCACAGTTTATTGTGATCCACACAGTCAAAGGCTTTGGCATAGTTAATGAACAGAAATAGATGTTTTCTGGAACTCTCTTGCTTTTTCCATTATCCAGCGGATGTTGGCGATTTGATCTCTGGTGCCTCTGCCTTTTCTAAAACCTGCTTGAACATCTGGGAGTTCACAGTTCACATATTGCCCCAATTTACCTTCCCACAAACAGTGTGGGAAGACTCCCTTTTCTCCATCTCTCCAACAAGGGTCATTTTTAAGCTTTTTGATGATAGCCGTTCTAACCACTGTGTAGTGATACTCCTATCGTAGTTTGGGTTTGCATTTCTCTAATAATTAGTAATGTGTAGCATCTTTCAGGTGTTTATTGGCCATCTCTATGCCCTTCCTTGGAGAAATGTGCATTTTATTTTCCATCCATTACTTGATTGGATTTTTTTTTTTTTAATAATTGAGCTTCGTGATTTGTTCTTATATTTTGGAAACTAACCTCTGGTTTGTTGCATTCTTTTTTTTTTAATTTTTTATTGGAGGATAATTGTTTTACCTTATTGTGGTAGTTTCTGCCACACATCAACATGAAGCAGTTACAAGTATATGCATGTCCCCCTCTCTCTTGAGCTTCCTCCCATTCTTTAAAAAAATCATCCAGAGTACCAATCCTAAAGTCTTCTAGCCACACTGTCTTGCTTTCCACGTAGAAACCCCAGTATAGACTCTGGTCTAGTGCTTGCGCCTTGCACCTGTCTTCTGCCTTCTGCTCACAATCTGGGGCTTCCTATGAGACCGCATGTGGTGTGACTTGCCTATCATTTCTAGGGCCTGAGCGTATAATAAACTTTTGACTTCCTGATTCTGTCCCTTGTCTCCTATAAGGGCCTCACTGACCATCACATAAAAATATATAAAACAGCATAGATACTGTAGCTTTACCTTATTGGTGATTATTTTGACTCAGTTTTATTAAACTCTTCTCTATGTCTCTAACTCTGTCACTGTTCAAGTCAATAATCATATCTTGGTTCAATCAAGAGGTCCCCTTCTATTAATAATTAATGTCTAGTTTACATCTTATTTTATGTGGTCTTAACTTCTAACTCAAGATTTTACTGTAGGTCTGTTTATGTTGTGTGGGGCTGTCCTCAAATTAGGTTGAATTAACTGGTTCAGATTATGAACTGCTTATGGACAAATTCAGACTTAAATTGAAGAAAGTATGGAAAACCACTAAACCATTCAGGTATGACCTAAATCAAATCCATTATGACTATACATTGGAAGTGGCAAATAATTTCAAGGAATTAGATCAGATAGACACAGTGTCTGAAGATCTATGGACAGAGGTTAGTGACATTGTACAGGAGGCAGTGATCAAGATCATCCCCAAGAAAAAGAAACAAAAAAAGGCAAAATGGTTCTGAGGAGCCCTTACAAATAGCTGTGGAAAGAAGAGAAGTGAAAGGCAAAGGAGAATAGGAAAGATATACCTGTTTGAATGCAGAGTTTTAAAGAAGAGCAAGGAGAGAAAAGAAAGCCTTCCTCAGTGATCAATGCAAATAAATAAAAGTAAACAATAGAATGGGAAAGACTAGCGATCTCTTCAAGAAAATCAGAGATACCAAGGGAATTTTCATGCAAATATGGGCACAATAAAGGACAGAAATTGTATGGACCTGATAGAAGGAGAAGATATTAAGAAGAGGTAGCAAGAATACACAGAAGAACTGTACAAAAAGGATCTTCACGACCAAGATAATCACGATGGCATGATCACTCACCTAGAGTAATACATCCTGGAATGCAAAGTCAAGTGGGCCTTAGAAAGCATCACTTCGAACAAAGCTAATGGAGGTGATGGAATTCCAGTTGAGCTATTTCAATTCCTGAAAGATGATGCAGTGAAAGTGCTACACTCAATATGCCAGAAAATTTGGAAAACTCAGCAGTGGCCACAGGACTGGAAAAGGTCAGTCTTCATTCCAATCCCAAAGAAAGACAATGCCAAAGAATGCTCAAACTACAACACAATTGCACTCATCTCAGTTCAGTTCAGTTCAGTCACTCAGTCGTGTCCAACTCTCCGTGACCCCATGAATCACAGCACGCCAGGCCTCCCTGTCCATCACCAACTCCCAGAGTTCACTCAAACTCATGTCCACAGAGTCGGTGATGCCATCAGCCATCTCATTCTCACATGTTAGCAAAGTAATGCTCAAAATTCTCCAAGCCAGGCTTCAGCAATACGTGAACCATGAACTTCCCGATATTCAAGTTGGATTTATAAAAGGCAGAGGAACCAGAGATCAAATTGTAAACATCTGTTGGATCATTGAAAAAGCAAGAGAGTTCCAGAAAAACATCTACTTCTACTTTAGTGACTGTGCCAAAACCTTTGACTGTGTGGATCACAGCAGGCTGTGGAGAATTCTTCAAGAGAAGAGATGAGAATACAAGAACACCCGACCTGCCTCCTGAGAAATCTGTATACAGGTAAAGAAACACCAGTGAGAACTGGACATGGGACAGCAGACTGGTTCCAAATCGGGAAAGGAGTATGTCAAGGCTGTATATTGTCACCCTGCTTATTTAACTTATATGCAGAATACATCATGAGAAACGCTGGACTGGATGAAGCACAAGCTGAAATCAAGATTGCCGGGAGAAATATCAATAAACTCAGATATGCAGATTACACCACCCTTATTGCAGAAAGAAAAGAGGAAATGAAGAGCCTGTTGATGAAAGTGAAAGAGGAGAGTGAAAAAGCTGTCTTAAAACTCAATATTCCAAAAGCAAAGATCATGGCATCTTGTCCAATCACTTCATGGCAAATACATGGGGGAACAGTGGAAACAGTGACAGACTTTATTTCTGGGGGCTCCAAAATCACTGCAGATGGTAACTGCAGCTGTGAAATTAAAAGACGCTTGCTCCTTGGAAGAGAAGTTATGACCAACCTAGCCTGTTTATTTAAAAGCAGAGACATTACTTTGCCAACAAAGGTCTGTCTAGTCAAAGCTATGGTTTTTCCAGTAGTCATGTATAGATGTGAGATTTGGACTATAAAGAAAGCTGAGTGCTGAAGAACTGATGCTTTTAAACTGTGGTATTGGAGAAGACTCTTGAGAATTCCTTGGATTCTAAGCAGATCCAACCTGTCCATCTTAAAGGAAATCAGTCGTGAATATTCATTGTTAGGACTGATGCTGAAGCTGAAACTACAATACTTTTTCCACTTGATGTGAAAAGCTGACTCATTTGAAAACACCCTGATGTTGGGGAAGATTGAAGGCAGGAGGAGAAGGGGACGACAGAGGATGAGATGGTTGGATGGCATCATTGACTCAACGGACATGAGTTTGAGTAAGCTCTGGTAGTTGGTGATGGACAGGGAGGACTGGCATGCTGCAGTCCATGGGGTCGCAAAGAGTCAGACAAACTGAGCAACTGACATGAACTGAGCTGAACAGAGACATTTGTGGCTGATGGAATTAAATCACTCTGTTGACCAATAGATGACCAAATATTTTTTCAGCAAAAATAGGCTTATTTGGGATCAGCAGAGAATTGCAATTAGGGGTCTGAACCCTTAGTGATACATGTGAAAGTCTTCCCAAGGCAAGGGAAGGAAGACTTTTATAGGTTGAAAAATGGACACTTGAAAGGGCCATAGTAAACAGAGTTAACGGCTTTGAGTCTTTTGCCTTCCTGTTGGGTTCGACTATGTCACAGGGCATGAGAGCCCCGCCTGCTTGTCTCACACTTATTTAATTGAAGTTTCTGTTTATTTCTTTTACAACCCCTAAAAAATGTCAAGTATGCTGGGTTGGATGTAGGCCTGATAATTTTGGCTTTGAGATTTGGAATAAAATTATGTATAAATTCTGAATATCAGTTTTCTTATATGTATTGGCTTTATGAAGTGAAGTCTCTCAGTCGTGTCTGACTCTTTATTTTAATGATGTATTGTAAATACAGTGGCTTTTATTATTATGTTTCAGGAGATCAAAAGTCCTAAAATCGAGGTGTCAAGAGGACTGCATTCAGGGGAGAATCTGTTTCCTTGCTTTTTCAGCTTCCAGAAGCGCCAGCATCCCCAGCATGCATCCCTTCTCTGTGTCACCCCCGCCTCTGTGTCCATCCTGACCTCTCCTCCAGGCTCTGACTGCCCTGCCTCCCTCTTCTAAGGATGCTGGGATTATATGGGATGGAGCAGTATCCATCACTTAATCACAGCTGTGAAAGCTCCTTTTGTTTTGCAAAGAAGCAGTCACAATTTCTAGGAATTGGGACTTGGATTTCTTTGCTGGGGTGTCAGGAAGGCATTTCCCATCTACCAGACAAGCTTCTAGAATTGGGAAAAAAAAACACCTTCCTGCTTGTTTTCATAGTTGTCATTAGGCACAAATGAGAAATACTGAGAAAGCTTAATATAGTCAATAAAGGCATCATTTACTAGAAATAACCCATCTTACTGCTCCTACTTCATGTATTTCTTTTTATTACATAAAGTGTTTTTATACTTCGAGTATTACATGAATTGATTTCACTGCTGTGATTCACATAGTTTTTTATAGTATAGTATGTTTTATCACAAAACTATGTGTTTTTTTTTTAATTTCCAGAAAACTCTATTAAGAATGTATTGATAAAGGATATGCATAAGTTCCAAAATATGCAGATTTGCTTTAAAACAGCAAATACAGCAACCAAATCCAGGAGCGCAGAGAAAAAGAAAGACTGTCATTTGTCTTTTGTTTTTGCCAGACATACTAGCTGTTAACTGGCTTCACACTATTACTGTCTTTGTTTTTCATAGCTGAATTAGCAACCCCATGCCCTGAGAATATGTGGACAAGTTTGAAGTGACATAAATTCTGATTTCAAGAGCAGCATGCTTGTCTGTTTGATATACAGACACATATATCTAAGTGCCTGGTGGAGAGACACAGATCCATCTGTGTAGATGGGATTATGACTGTTTGCAGCTGTTTATGCTTCAGTTCAAAGACACACCTGAGAGGAGTGTGATATTTTCATTGATCGGTTTCATATTACTATGTAGATAGTGCTATGGAACAATGGTATCCACAGTAGACATAGTCATAAAATTCTTTATATTTCTATGGATTGGCCAAAGAGTTTATTCAGGTTTTTCCATAACATCTTACAGAAAAACCCAAACATATTTTTGACCCATCCAATATACTTGTATGCTAAAAATTGTCAGAGATGTTGACCGAAAAAACAAACAAACAAACACCACAAGCTAATAGTTGAGAATATTTTATTTGATGGATGAAATTGAAGATTTAAGCCCAGGAAGCAGACCCTCAGATGGCTCCAAGGGACAGCACCCAAGAGGTGACGGAGGAGCCAGGATCTATAAGAATTTTTGCAGGTCATTGAAATGTCAAAGGCTTACTAAAGAAATCCAGATATCTCAAGTTAAGGAATTTAATACTTTTATCTCACTGAAATCATGCCTTTGATACGCACCTCAGCCATTGGTCTTCTCCAGTGGCTCAGATGGTAAAGAATCTGCCTGCAATGCAGGAGGCCCAGGTTTGTTGCCTGAGCTAGAAAGATCTTCTGGAGAAAGGAATGGCAACCCACTTCAGTTTTCTTAGCTGGAGAATCCAATGGACAGAGAGAGGAGCCTGGCAGGCTACAGTCCATGGGGTTGCAGAGAGTCAAACACGACCGAGTGACTAACACTTTCTTTTCAGCTGTCTGGGGCCAAAATCCTGTGTTTTCTCATCCTGAGTCACTTCAGGGTGTACCATCAGGGAGGCTGTGACAGGTGACTGAAGGCAGGCACCCTGTTTCCACCCTGCATCCCCTTGTGCCTCACCAGTGGGACTGCTGCAGTAAGATGACTCTACCACTGTAGCAGCCTTTCTTTGCTAGTATAGGAGGCAATATTCTTTCAGAGAGATTGACAGAGACTCAGTTTTGATTTTTAGTTTTTTAAATTAATTTATTCTGCACATATAACTATATTCATGTATATTTTATAAATAATACAATATTAATATATTTATATGCATATAAATAGAATATAAACATGTATAAGATACATATATATTTATATATATATAAAATACAAAGAGTAATACTCATACTGGTGTATAGTTCAAAGAGTTTTAACACATCTATAGATTTGTTGTAACTCACATCATAGAATGTAGAACAAGTTATCTCCCCCAAAACTCTCACCCACTAGCTTTCTGATCATCCTTACCCAATCTCTGACACCAGCTGGTCTATTATTTCACCATTGTCTTCATTCCCTCCTAGTGGTAATCCAAAATGTAAAGCAGTCTGGGTGTTTATTTATCAAGATGAACGTGAACTTAAATCTCCAACAATCCTACTCCTAAGTATTTACTCTGATGCTAAAGCTGAAACTCCAATACTTTGGTCACCTCATGCGATGAGTTGACTCACTGGAAAAGACTCTGATGCTGGGAGGGATTGGAGGCGGGAGGAGACGGGGACAACAGAGAATGAGATGGCTAGATGGCATCACCGACTCGATGGACATGAGTTTGAGTGAACTCTGGGAGTTGGTGATGGACAGGGAGGCCTGGCATGCTGTGATTCATGGGGTCACAAAGAGTCGGACACGACTGAGCGACTGAACTGAACTGAACTGAACTGAATGTTCACACAAAATGAATATAGTGATAGTATACATAATTGTCCCAAACTGGAAAAAAAAAAAGCATGCATTTTGCAATAAGAAAGCAGAGACATACTCTGGTATGTCCATAAAATGGAACACAACTCAGAAACAGAAAGGGGTCAAGTGGAGTTTGAAAGTGTTGTATTTCCTAACTTGATAAGGATAGTGCTTCTCAATGTGTTTTGGGGCATTCAAGACTTTTCAACTAATCTTTTGCAACCCCATGAACTGTAGCCCACCAGGCTCCCCTGTCCATGAGATTTCCCAGGCAAGGATGTTGGAGTAGGTAGTCATTTCGTTCTCCAGGGGATCTCTCTACAAATTTAAATGATTTTTCTCTTGTAATATAGACATCATTTGCCATTTTCTCTGCATTGATACTTATACTGATCTTGCAAAAATGGCAGTGTCTTGGCACACATCAAGGTGACAGAAATGAACTATATGAGGAGACGTTGTATTTCTGACAACTGAGCACACACGTTAAAGCAAAGAAAGAAAAAGCCAGTTTTCCTCGTGAATGTCTTTGATTCTAGCAACCCCGAGCCTCTCATTGCTCCAGCTACAGGACCCAGAGGATGAACTCTGAGGTCCTTCTGAAATCCTGGGATCCCAATGACCAAGGCTGAAGGCAGCATGCCTCGTGCTCTGACCTATGTGGCTCACGTCATAGTTTCTTTCACACCCATTTCCCCAGTTAATTTCTTGCAAGTCTTATTTCATCTTGATGCCCTTGTCTCTGTGGACCTGAAACAACCATTGATGAAGCAGTAATAGCTACTCATTTTATCAAATCTTGACCACTGAGTACACATTAGTTTAACATTGTATATGAAAAGAGTGGAAGTGTACACCAAGAACTTCTACAACACACAGATGGCATAATGGTTGTCTCAGCGAGAAAGTTTTTGAGACCACTTGAGTTAAGAGCTAAACTAGTCACTTATTTTTGGAACAATATTATTAATTTAAGAATTACCAATGAATGAAGACGGTTGTCTGTTTGCTTTGCTGTCAGGGTGCTTTGCCAGACATTTTCTCAGAATAAATGAAGAAAGCTTATTAAGTCAAGAGAGACTGGCAGTGTTTAGTGGCAATTATGAAACTCAAGATTATAACTGAAAATTAGAACTTTTTAAAAAACTTGGGTTTACTACAATGGGCTTCAGAGTTTTTCAATTTCTAAAGAATGTCTTTTAAAGTCATTATCAATTCCTTAAAATCTCTAACTATGTCAATGATGCCTCACACATTCCCCATTCATCGATATTCAGCAGATGTTGAACAACTGTTGAGAGTCATGTGATGTGATATAAGACGAAAACCAAATAGCACCCCACAAGGCTGTGGCTTTCATGTGAAGGCACGCAGGTGGGTAACAAGGTCATGACCTTGCACTGTGATACCCTTGATGGCAAACCTGTGACGAGGTGTTACGGGAATCTAGAACAGAAGCTGAGATGAGGAATCCACTTCTGGTGCAGCAAGAAAGGTGAGCCCTGAAGTGTATGTTAGAGAACATATACCTCATGTCACTAAGACACATCATGGTCCCCGTGTCTGAGTTAAACACACTCCCTGTGACTGGGGCAAACAGGAAAGACAAGTTGCCTTTTTTCCCCCTAATCTGAAGACTGTTCCACAGACAACTTCCATTACACACTATTTGTCTTCTCTATACCACTGCTAGTTTTTAATAAGCTATTACTTTTTTTCATTAATATAAACTCTTAAGAGACCAGAGCATCTCCTCAAGTAAATATATTTTGTTCAGCAATACCCACAAACTTGTGTCCACTTATTTCAACTTCTTTTTCCTTCTGTTTTGACCATTTGGAGATTCCTCATCATATCACATGTTTCCATCACAATGAATTCATTTCGTTTGGAAAGTGAGGGCCATCAAATGATATTCTGAACAATTTTGCTGTCACTTCATTTTCTCAATCTCAGTCAAATTGTACTTTTTAGTTTTCTTTAGAGAAATATCTCATATTTCTTCACCCATCATTTATGGATCTTGTGCTGTGTACCAGACCAGGGTAAAGATCAAGTATATAGTCCCTGTATTCAAAGAATTCACAATTTAGTTTGGCAAACATATATTCACATCTTAATAAAATGATGTTTATATTGTAGTAATTTCAAATTTTCTGTGTGCACACAGGTTGAAGTTGTCCAAGCCACTTTAAGGACTCCAGAGAGACCACAGAAAATTACATTGGACTCCTACATTAAAGGTGTATAGGTGATTTAAACTAAGCAAGGTAGATATGTATTGTAGGCAGAAGCTTCATAAAAGCCTGAAAAGAGGAGAGACAGAGTGGTACGTGCTAGAGTATGACAGACCGACCTTGTATCCCATTTTAAGGAATTTGATTTTTATTTTTAAGCCTGTAAACCTTAATTTTAAACATAAGAATAGCTCAAACTACTTCGTATTTTAAAACATGTTTCTAGCATCACTGTAATGAATGGTTCCAGTAAAGTAACACTTTACTTGAAAGGTAAAAAAAAATTAAAAAATTCCAGTAATTTAATTTTGTCCTTTACTTCAGTCAGTAATAGTGAGAATTTAGAAATGAGTTATTATAGAGAAATCGAAGTTGAAATAGTCTAAAACATGTGCTTATTCTATTTTGAGAGTTGGGAAGAGGGGTTGACTGCGAGTATAAAATTTGGCAATTTTATTTATGGAATAAATAGCCAAAACAGGGGACACAGGGAGAGATTATTTTATTAAAAAATAGATTTAATTTTTAGAACAGTTTTAGGTTCACAGGAAAATAGAAGGAAAGTTACAGAAATGCCCCATATATTACTTCCCACCTCCACAAAGCCTCCCCAAAAATGATTCTTCTGTTGACAATTGATGACCCTACATTGACAGCATCATATTCATACAAAATACAGTTTGCCATAGGGTTCACTCTTGGTGATGTACAGTATGGGATTGGACAGATTCATAATGACATAAATATCATATACATAAAGTATCACACACATTATCACACACACTGCTCTAAAAATCCTCTTTGCTATACCATTTTGCATTCCTACTGGGGGTAAATGAGGGTTCCTGTTGCTCTGCATCCTCACCAGGTGTTGTAAATGTTGCAAATTGTGGCCTTTCTGATCGGTGTGTAGCAGTATCTCATTGTTGTTTCATTTCCTTGGTGACATGATGTGTGTTTTATTATTTGGTTATCTCACATCTGCATATCTTATTGGCGAGGTATTGGCTCTGGACTTCTATGAATTATCAAAATAGATTTTTTTTTCCTGGTAACAGAGAAGCAATGAACTAATATAAGTATTATTTTTTAAAAAAGTGAAACGGAAATAAAATTGCTATAGAAGGCTTTATGGGTTTTGTTAATGTAAGTGAAGATTTAAAACCAAAAATTTTAGTCTTTTTGAAAGGCAGTATTAACAAACAGAAGTCTGTGTCCTTTTTGGGTGGCTCCATCAGTAACCAAAATATATTTTGATATATTTACCCTGGCACTAGGCACTTATATCTAGGGTATCAACATAATTATCTGACAATGATGGCATCACCGACTCTGTGGACATGAGTTTGAGTGAACTCCAGGAGTTGGTGATGGACAGGGAGGCTTGGCGTGCTGTGATTCATGGGGTCGCGGAGAGTCGGACACGACTGAGCGACTGAACTGAACTGAACTGAACTGAAAGCTTTATAAGTTTTAAAATATATTCTGGAATTGGACAGTCAAAAAAAGAAAACCCAAAGTAGTTTTTTTTTCTCCTAATTGTTGGATTTTAGGAGTTCTTTGTATATTGTGGATATGGTTCTTTATAAGATATATTTTTTGCAAATATTTTCTCCCAGTCTGTATCTCATCTTTTCATTCTCTTGATATTGTCTTTCTTAGATCAGAAAATATTAATTTTAATGAATTCCAGCTTATCGATTCTCTCTTTCATGCATCATGCTGTTGGTGTTTATTCAAAATGTGAAAGCTGAAGTCTAGGGCTTCCCCCATGGCTCAGAAGATAAAGGATCTGTATGAGATGTATGAGACCCAGGTTCTATGTCAGTCTTGGGAAGATCCCCTGGAGAAGGTAGTGGATACCCACTCTAGTATTCTTGCCTGGAGATTCCCATGGACAGAGGAGCCTGGCAGGCTGCAGTTCATGAGGTTACAAAGATGGACACAATTGAGCGATAGACACTTTCATGTGTACTTTTCAAACCCAAGACCGTTTAGTTTTTCTCCTATGTTATCTTTTTTTTTTTTGGTTTATAAAATGTAATTTTATTTTATGTTACTCTGCTGTTACATAGGGCGTAACGTTTTCACAAGGCTTTTTTTGGGACTACAGTCAATGATTAGCAACATACAATAGTGGTCCAACTCTCTAAATAGCAATCACTAGACAAGTGTTTTTTTGTTTGTTTTCTTTTGTTTGTCTGTTTGTTTTACAATTAGTCTTGTGATTCAACTTGAGGTCATATTTGTAATGGATATAAGGCCTTTGTAATTTGTTATTATTCCATGTTGTTTGTATTTTTACTATTGTACTTGTTAAAGAGCTGTTAAATTTTTGTTAAGTGTTTAAGTAGTGTCATGAGTTTGGAATTCAAGCCAGAGGCTGGTGTTATATGTAAACTTTTATGAATTATGAGCCTGTAGCTGAAGGCCTGGGATAGGTTGGCAATACAAAAAGAAAATTTATATAGCTGAGGAGAGGAGAGGACTTGGGTGAAAGAATAATGGTGTTGGTAAAGGAAGAGGGTAAGACAAGTGAAAAGGAAAGGTAATAGAAATAACGCTGAGTTCCAGTGTTCTTGCCTGGAGAACCCCAGGGAGAGTGGAGCCTGGTCGGCTGCCGTCTATGGGGTCGCACAGAGTCGGACACGACTGAAGCGACTTAGCAGCAGCAGCAGCAGCAGGAAAGAGTACTTAAAAAGGTTAAGTAGACAGAGACTCAAGAATGTGAGGTGTCTCTGGAATTCAGAGAAGTAAAATGTAACAAGAGTGTTAAAGACACTTTTGCATCAGAAACTAGACTTTCAGCAACAAAGTTTTGAGTGGATTGGTTATATAAAACTTTTGGAATGGATGAAGAGTGAATAAATTAATCCTAAAAGCTTACAATTTTCTTGGTCTCTCCATGAGTTTAAACTGAAAAAAAAAAAAAAAAAAGAACATACTTCTTGACAAGTAGACCTCCAGGTTGATGTATTACATTTCACTGTGTTATCAGTCTTCAAAGGCATTAATTTGTTAAAGGCAGAACATCTGGAATTACTCATTTTTAGAAATCCCCAAATAAGTCATTTAGTGGATATTTCAAGAAGTCTTAAAATTCCTTTTCCAGGAAGAATCTGTAGCAGTTCAGACTCAGGCATTGTAAGACACAGGCAGAGACATGAATTAGCTTTGGTCAAAACAGCAACAGGGATTTCAGTAGTAACAGAAGGTCACTGCCCATTTTCCTTTCCCAAGAAGTTTGAAAGCAATGCAATAATTAACTGATCATCCTAAGAATCCAGTAACTATCACTAAATGTGTAGATAACTGGGATAAAATAACCATTAGTGAATTAAAATCTGCTATATTTTCACTTTTCTGAGATGATTCATGGTTCTTGACCATTATCATCAGCTCTCAAAGAATTTTTGGCAGAGACTGCTGTTTTCTCTCACCTTTCAGTAATTTTGCAGATGATTTACTAGAGAATTCTCACTGATTTTGTTATTCTGCTATAATTTCTTTCTTCAAAAATACAAATTATTAGAGTTGGTAGTTGACTCCATAACATCTTCACTAATATTGAAACCTAGTGATTCAGAGGGTAAAGAATCTGCCTGCAATGCAGAAGACATGGATTCGATTTCTGGACCAGGAAGATCCCCTGGAAGAGGAAATGGCAACCCACTCCAGTATTCTTGACTGGGAAATCCCATGGAGAGAGGAGATTGGTAGGCTCCAGTTCATAGTGTGGCAAAGAGTCCGATGTGACCAAAGTGACTGAGCATGCATGCACAACATCAAATAAGATGGAATTAGATTCCCCTTATTCACAGATGAGAGTGATGACGTAGCCTGTTTGATCCCACAAGCAAAGGACTATATTTTGTAGTCTCATGTACATGCATGGTTAGAACTGAACATGAAACAGCAGACTGGTTCCAAATCGGGAAGAAGTACATCAAGGCTATATATCACTCTGCTTATTTAACTTATATGCAGACTACATCATGGGAAATGCCAGGCTTGATGAAGCACAAGCTGGAACCAATATGGCTGGGAGGAATATCAATAACCTCAGATATGCAGATAACATCACCCTTATTGCAGAAAGCAAAGAAGAACTAAAGAGCCTCTTGATGCAAGAGAAAGAAGAGAGTGGAAAAATTTGGTTTAAAAACTCAACATTCAGAAAACTAAGATCATGGCATCTGGTCCCATCAATTCATGGCAAATAGATGGGAAAACAGTGGAAAGAGTGACAAACTTTTTTGGGGTTCCAAAATCACTACAGATGGTGACTGCAGCCATGAATTAAAAGACACTTGCTCCTTGGAAGAAAAGTTATACCCAATCTAGACAGCTTATTTAAAAGCAGAGACATTACTTTGCCAACAAAGATCCATCTAGTCAAAGCTATGGGTTTTCCGGTAGTCATGTATGGATGTGAGAGTTGGACTATAAAGAAAGTTGAGCACTGAAGAATTGATGCTTTTGAACTGTGGTGTTGGAGAAGAATCTTGAGAGTTCCTTAAACTGCAAGGAGATCCAACCTGTCCATCCTAAAGGAAATCAGTTGTGAATATTCATTGGAAGGACTGATGCTGAAGCTGAAACTCCAATACTTTGGCCACCTGTTGTGAAGAACTGACTTATTTGAAAACCCTGATCCTGGGAAAGATTGAAGGCAGGAGGAAAAGGGGGCGATAGAGGATGAGATGGTTGGATGGCATCACCGACTCAATGGACATGAGTTTGAGTAAGCTCTGGGATTTGGTGATGGAAGGAAAGCCTGGTGTGCTACAGTCCATGTGGTCACAGAGTCAGATATGACTGAGTGACTGAACTGAATTGAGCTGTACAACTAATGACAAAATAGTATCAAATTGTTCAGTAACTTGTAGAATGTTATATGACTGGATAAGTGATTTTCAGACATTTTAGCTTATTGCAGAAGTAGTAAGAATATTTGTTTTCCTGTTTTGTTGATCAAATAATTTGGCCAATGAGATACAAGTTAATAGATTCTGTATTGCTATCTCTTGAATTCCCATTACTGATATTGAATAATCTGTTTTCTGAACCTACTCATTTTCCACCCTTAAAAAAAATTCCTTGATGTACACAATCAGGATAGGAAAATATGAGGGTGTGAAAATGTCCATAAATTGAAGCCCAAACTCACTTAGCCATACGGAAGAAATACACACTAATGTAGCTAATTTAAATGGTCACCAGGGATGCTGGCTTTGAAGTTTCAGATAATTGATGACTTTACATCTTTAGTTGCATATTTATGGACCATAAATTAATTATTTGTAATCCTTATTTCATTACAGCTACAAATATGCAATGGCTGACCTTTCTCCAAACCATAGCTAAAACTGCTCTAAGCTGCCTCATTAACAATAATGCTTAGTAATGAAGTATCAAAGAGTTGTAAAATGTCTCATCATTTAAAAAATTGTCTCTGTAATGATGGCTCATTTGTTCATGTCAACATTTTAGTAGGGTCTAAAATCCCAAATAAGTTAAGTCGTGATCTTTCTATTTTCACTTGTTAGTGAATATTGAATTTAACTGTAGTTATGAAGAGGCTTTCTTGGTGGCTAGATGATAAAGAATCTGCCTGCCAATGCAGGAGATGCGGGTTCGATCCCTGGGTCAGGAAGATCCACTGGAAAAGGAAATGGCAACTCATTCCAGTAATCTTGCCTGGAAAATCCCAAGGACAGAGGAGCCTGGCAGTCTACTATCCATGGGGTTACAAAGAATCCACAACTTAGCAATTCAACAACAACAAATGAAGAGGCTACTTTATCTTAGCACATTTAAAATTTGATTGTATAAATATTTGAGTATCTGTAACGTTCCAAAATCATAACATAAGCTACAATCATAAGAAAGATAATATGTTCCCTTTTTTTCTGAACTAAAGGACCTAGTGGAAGTGTGAAGTGGTAAGTCAGGTCCTAGTCAAACTATTAAAATGCCTGTGGAGTCATCACTCAGTTCAGTTCAGTTCAGTTCAGTCACTCAGTCATGTCCGACTCTCTGCGACCCCATGAATCACAGCATGCCAGGCCTCCCTGTCCATCACCAACTCCCAGAGTTCACTCAAACTCATGTCCATCGAGACGGTGATGCCATCCAGCCATCTCATTCTCTGTCGTCCCCTTCTCCTCTCGCCCCCAATCCTTCCTAGCATCAGACTCTTTTCCAGTGAGTCAACTCGTTGCATGAGGTGGCCAAAGTATTGCAGCTTCAGCTTTAGCATCAGTCCTTCCAATGAACACCCAGGATTGATCTCCTTTAGAATGGACCGGTTGGATCTCCTTGCAGTACAAGGGACTCTCAAGAGTCTTCTCCAACACTACAGTTCAAAAGCATCAATTCTTTGGCACCCAGCTTTCTTCACAGTCCAAATCTCACATCCATACATGACCACGGGAAAAACCATAGCCTTGACTAGACGGACCTTGGTTGGCAAAGTAATGTCTCTGCTTTTTAATATGCTATCTAGGTTGGTCATAACTTTCCTTCCAAGGAGTAAACATCTTTTAATTTCATGGCTGCAATCAGCATCTGTAGTGATTTTGGAGCACCAAAAAAAATAAAGTCTGACACTGTTTCCACTGTTTTTCCATCTATTTCCCATGAAGTGACGGGACCAGATGCCATGATCTTTGTTTTCTGAATGTTGAGCTTCAAGTCAACCTTTTCACTCTCCTCTTTCACTTTCATCAAGAGGCTTTTGAATTCCTCTTCATTTTCTGCCATAAGGGTGTTGTCATCTGCATATCTGAGGTTATTGATATTTCTCCCAGTAATCTTGATTCCAGCTTGTGCTTCTTCCAGCCCAGCGTTCTTCATGATATACTCTGCATAGAAGTTAAATAAGCAGGGTGACAATATACAGCCTTGAAGTACTCCTTTTCCTATTTGGAACCAGTCTGTTGTTCCATGTACAGTTCTAACTGTTGCTTCCTGACCTGCATACAGGTTTCCCAAGAGTCTCAAGAGACATCACTAGATATCAAATTTGAATTGTAGTTTAGAATGGTGTCACTTACCTGTATGTAAATAAAATAATGTGAACATTCAGTTTCAAATATTGAAGAGATGACAATTTACATGAAATTCTTTGAACATGTTGTAGGAATGATGTGGACTTTCTTGAGTTTTGCACATTTATAATTAAATTGTCTGTATCTCATGCCTTTGTTGGTTTTCTGTGATCTGTAGTTTCTGGGAAGTGAGCAGCTTTCATTCCTGTAACTCTTGTAATCCAGTCATTCGTGTGCCTCCTTCATGAGGATTCAGTACGGCTGTGGTGCTGTTATCACTCTGATAGGAACTCTAACTCGGTGTAAAGCCCCAAAGGTTTGTTACTTATTTTTATTTTATATTGTACTATATTTTATTTACAGTGTTGTGTTTGTTTCAGCTGTATAGCAAAGTGAGAGTCATATATATATATATATATATATATATATATATATATATATATATATGAATTAACAAAAGCAGTTCCCGTCTTTTGATGGGATGCTCATGGTTTATAATATAAATGGCATGATTTTGAGAGAGGGATAACTTAGGTATGGCATTGAGTTTTGTTTCTTTTTGCTGCTTGAGGCAGTTTCAAAATAACTTAATGTAGCTTTTTACAACTGTGTATTCTATAGTATTTTTTTTCATTTGGTGAAATTTTAACTGTTAATGTTTTTGACGTTGTACTTTGTACCATTTATTAAATAAAAATTTTAAAAAAACAGAATGTTTTTTGATAATATCTATTATCTTTTACATATTCTTTCAATAAAGTTTGATTAGGAAAACACCATACTGACATTTGGAGACTTAAATTGTGTAAGAAGTCTATAGCGCTTCTTAGTCAATTCATCATTGTTGCAGAAAAATATATTTAAATCCTATAAGAGGCCAAAGAATGCCTGAAACTCTTGTTACATAGAGTAATTTTCAATTTTTGAAAGGCCATATTCCACTCATTTCTATGAGATTACTTATTTTCAGTAAAATCTCAAGGTGATTATTTGTGCTCAACGATCAGGATCAGTTCAGTTCAGTTCAGTTCAGTCGCTCAGTCGTATCTGACTCCGCGACCCCATGAATCACAGCACGCCAGACCTCCCTGTCCATCACCAACTCCCGGAGTCCACCCAAATCCATGTCCATTCCTTCCAGCATCAGGGTCTTTTCCAATGAGTCAACTCTTTGCATGAGGTGGCCAAAGTATTTAAAGTTCAGCTTCAACATCAGTTTTTCCAATGAACACCCAGGACTGGTCTACTTTAGGATAGACTGGTTGGATCTCCTTGCAGTCCAAGGGACTCTCAAGAGTCTTCTCTAACACCACAGTTCAAAAGCATCAATTCTATGGCACTCTGCTTTCTTCACCAACCAACTCTCACATTCATACATGACCACAGGAAAAACCATAGCCTTGACTAGATGGACCTTTGTTGCAAAGTAGTGTCTCTGCTTTTAAATATGCTATCTAGGTTGGTCATAACTTTCCTTCCAAGGAGTAAGCGTCTTTTAATTTCATGGCTGCAATCACCATCTGCAGTGATTTTGGAGCCCCAAAATAAAATTGATAAAATCTCTCTTTTCAAAGATTACATTTTTGGTTCAAATAATATAGATTATTTTTTAGGTATTGTAATAATCTATAATGTAAAATAATCTCAAAAAGATATATACATATGCACATATATAAAAGATTAAAACATTTATTAATCTGTAGTTAATTTATACATTGTTATATATATTTCGATTATCTTATTAATGCAAGATATTGAGTATAGTTCCCTGTGTTATACAGTAGGTCCTTGTTATATATGTATTTTGTATATAATATTGTGTATCTGTTAATCCCAAACTCCTAATTTATCTCTCCCTCCACACCTGTCCCCTTCGATAGCCATAAGTTTATTCTCTATGTCTGTGAGTCTCTTCTGTTTTGTAAATAAGTTCATTTATATCACTCTTTTAGATTCTATATATAAGTGATATCATACGCATTTGTCTTTCTCTATATGACATATTTCAATTGTGATAATCTCTGGATCCATCCATGTTGCTGGAAATGGCATTATTTCATTCATTTTTATGGCTGAGTAAAATTCTGTGTATGAATGTAAAAGTCACTCAGTCGTGTCAAACTCTTTGAAACCCTGTGGACTGTACCAGTCCATGGAATTCTCCAGGCCAGAATACTGGAGTGGGCAGCCATTCCTTTCTCCAAGGGATCTTCCCAACCCAGGGATTGAATCCAGATCTCCCACAATGCAGGTGGATTCTTTACCAGTTGAGCCACCAGGGAAGCCCCTATTACGTGTATATATATATATATCACATATGATTTATCCATTGATCTGTCAATGGACACTGAGATTGCTTATATGTCCTGGCTATTGCATATAGTGAGGCTATGAACATTGATGTGCACATATCTTTTTGAATTAGAATTTTCATCTTTTCCAGATACATGCTCAGCAATGAGATTGCTGGATCATATGGCAGTTCTGTTATTAATTTTTTTAAGGAACCTTGATACTGCTTCCCATATCAACTGCACAAATTTGTTATACTTCCCACCTGCAGTGCAGGAGAGTTCCCTTTTCTCCAACCATCTCCAGTATTTATTGTTTGTAGACTTTTTTGATGATGGTCATAACAGGCAAGTTTGGCCTTAGAGTACAAAATGAAGCAGAGCAAAGGCTAACAAAGTTTTGCCAAGAGAATGCACTGGTCATAGCAAACATCTTCTTCCAACAACGTGAAAGACAACTTGCCGGGAGCCAGCGAGGGAAATCCTACCCGTGGCAAAGGTCAACTGGGGAAGAGGCCTGACGGGCAAAGGCTAATCCGGACTCGAGGAACCCCCTTTACTTACCTGAGCATCTACCCCAAAGAAAACCGGAGTCTGACTGCTTTACTATCTTACGCCTCTTACCAAGTCCTCTAATACTTACGGGGGCTTCCCCTCAACCACCTTTCTCTGAAAACATTAATTCAGAGCTGTAGTTTAAAAATTCTCCTCGGCTTAATAGGAGTGTTCCAATCCAAGCCCCTCTGATAGCTTTCTAACTTGCATGACAAGTTTGTCCGGGCTCTTACAACTATGAGTGTGACTGTTTATAGCCTCCCAGCCATGCAAGGACAGAAAGCCTAATATTCTAAATTACAGGAATCTGTTGAAGAAGTTAAAATCATTAGAATAGTACTAAAAAAGATTTAATTGTTGAATCAATGCTTGCTGCAGTTTCCTCTATCTATTGTATCCTTGGAAATATATTAATCACATATAGAGAATATAAGTAGTAGCCTTTGATTTAACCACATCAGATCTTAAGTTAATAAATTCCTTTCTTGCAGCTCACTACACCGGTGCCTTATAGGAATGTAACTTTGTTATGTGTCTAGCACCTAACTTTAGGAAAGTCACCTTAAAAGATACTTGCTAACTAACCTATTGTTAGGAGAGAGGGCCATAAACTGTTAGCAGGCCACCTGGCCAGAAGATGATGTAAACCACCTAAAACTTTTGTATATTACGAGACATACAAAAATAAGCCCTGATCCTGATAAGGGTCAAGACTGCTGACCCGCGTGATTCTGGCGTGACTCTATACCTCTTTTTCTCTATTTTTTATGTGCACAACTTAGGGTATAAAAACAGCACTGGAAAATAAAGTTTTGGGCCTTGCTCACTGAAGCTTGGTCTCCCAGTGTCGTTCTTTCTCTTTTTTCGTCCTTTTCTCTATTCTCCTTTTTCTGGTTGAGATCCTTGGAGCGCTGGGCCCTCTGCGTTTACTTATCTGCCTGGGCTTCTAAGACCCACTCGAGGGGGTGCCCTGGTGGGGTGCCTCCAGTGATTCGAGAGGGCGCCTGCGGCCTACGTAAACAGAGCAAACCCCGTGCTGGGGTTTTATTGGTTTCCAGCGTAAACCAAGGAATCATCAGCCCCTGTCTCTCTTTTTCTCTCTCTCTCTCTCTGACGCCGACGCTGTTCATCCCGAGGATACCCTGGGCCATATCGAGGCTGGTCCCCAATAACAACTCTACACATGGATATCATCAGATGGTCTATACCAAAATCAGAATGATTATGTTCTTTGCTGCCAATGATGGAGAAGCTCTATACAGTCAGCAAAATAAGACTGGGAGCTGACTGTGGCTCAGATCATGAACTCCTTATTGCAAAATTCAGACTTAAATTGGAGAAACTAGAAAAAACCACTAGATCATTCAGGTATAACCTAAATCAAATCAGTTCATGTACTGCTGTACATGTACAGGTGTGTACATGTATAATCATGTATGATTATACATTGGAAGTGACAAATAGATTCAAGTGATTAGATCTGATAGACTGAGTGCCCGAAGAAGTATGAGTTCAGGTTTGTAACACTGTACAGGAGATGGTAACTAAAATCATCCTAAAGAAAAATAAATGCAAAAAGTCAAAATGGCTGTCTGAGGAGACCTTACAAATAGCTGATAAAAGAAGAGAAGTGACAGGCAAAGGAGAAAAGGAAAGATATACCCATCTGAATGCAGAGTTCCAGAGAACAGCATGGAGAGATAAGAAAGCTTTTTAAAGTAAACAAGGCAAAGAAATAGAGGAAAACAATAGAAAGGGAAGGACTAGATCTCTTCAAGAAAATTAGAGATATCAAAGGAAATTTTCATGAAAAGATGGGCTCAATAAGGGACAGAAATGGTATGGACCAAACAGAAGCAGAAGATATTAAGAAGAGGTGGTAAGAAGCCATGGAAAACTGTACAGAAAAGATCTTCACAACCCAGATAATCATGATGGTGTGATCACTCACCTAGAGCCAGACATTCTGGAATGCAAAGTCAAGTGGGCCTTAGGAAGCATTAGTATGAACAGAGCTAGTGGAGGTGATGGAATGTCACTTGAGCTATTTCAAATCCTAAAGGATGATGCTGTTAAAATGTTGCACTCAATATGCCAGAAAATTTGGAATGCTCAGCAGTGGTCACAGGACTGAAAAAGATCAGCTTTCATTCTACCCAAAGTAGGGCAATGCCAAAGAATGTTCAAACTACCGCAAATTGGATTCATTTCACATGTTAGTAAAGTAATGCTCAAAATCCTTCAAGCTAAGCTTTAGCAGTACATGAACTGAGAACTTCCAGATGTTCAAGATGGATTTAGAAAAGGCAGAATCCAGAGATCAAATTGCTAACATCCATTGGCTCATACAAAAAGCAAGAGAATTCCAGAAAATTAACTACTTCATTGACTATGCTAAAGCCTTTGACTGTGTGGATCACAACAAGCTGTGGAAAATTCTAAAAGTAATGGGAATACCAGACTATCTTACCCTCCTCCTGTGAAACCTATAACCAGCTCAAGAACAACAAGTAGAACCAGATATGGAACAATGGACTCGTTCAAAATTGTGAAAGGAGTATGTTAAGACTGAACATTGTCACCCTGCTTATTTAACGTACATGCAAATTACATGTGAAATGCTTGGCTGCATGTAGCACATGCTGGTATCAAGACTGAGTGGATAAATACCAATAACCTTGGATATGCAGAAGACTCCATGCTAATGAAAGAAACTGAAGAGGAACAAAAGAGCCTTCTGTGAAGGTGAAAGAGGAGAGTGAAAAAAACTGGCTTAAAACTCAACATTCAAAAAACAAAGATCATGGCATCTGGTCCCATTACTTCAAAGCAAATAAATGGGGGCAAAATGGAAACCATGGCAAATTTTATTTTCTTGGGTTACAAATCACAGAGGCTGGTGATTGCACTACAAAATTAAAAGACAATTGCTCCTTGGAATAAAAGCTATGACAAACCTAGATAGCATATTAAAAAGCAGAGATATCACTTTTCTGACAAAGGTTTGTAAAATCAAATCTATGGTTTTTGCAGAGTTGAGCCATAAAGAAAGCTTTCCCTGTAGAACTGATGCTTTCAAACTGTAGTGCTGGAGAAGACTCTTGAAAGTCCCTTAGACAGCAAGGAGATCATGCTAGTAAATTCTAATGGAGATCAACTCTGAATATTTACTGGACTAATGCTGAAGCTGAAGCTCCAGTACTTTGACCACCTGATGCAAACAGCTGACTTATTAGAAAAGACCCTCATGCTGGGAAGGAATGAAGGTATGAGAAGAGTGTGACAGAGGATAAGATAGTCAGATGGCACCATGAACTCATTAGACATGAGTTTGAGCAAGCTCCAGGAGAAAATGAAGGACAGGGAAGCCTGTCATGCTGCAGTCCATGGGGCTGCAAAATGTCAGGCCCGACTTAGTGACTGAACAAGAGCTGTCTCTTAAGAAATATTTAGTTTGACAGACAGTACCTTGTTGAAGATGAGCTTTAATGAAGATAAATGATAAATGATGCTGCTTAGTTTTTGTTTTTTTTTTTTTTCATGATGAGCTCTCAATCTTCAGAATAGTGCTAAAAGTAATGAAAAAAATCCTTCTTACTGCAAACACAAATTAGAATGGGTATCTTTCCCACCTGAACTATAACCGTGCCCCTCTTAGAAGGCACTGATGTTGCAAATTCATTGTAGTTGGTGATCTAACTACCAAACATCATAAAAGAGGCAGTCAGCAGAACTTCTTCCAAAAAAAGAAACATGTTTTTTAAACAAGATGAAACCTAATATGTGCTGATACATTTTTCATTTATTTGACAACACCATTATGTTATTTTTTGTTAATCAATTCAGATTCCCCAAAGAAAGTACACAGAACTTTCAACTTTGACATTCACTGCTGTCACTTGATTGGGAGCTGCTTACTTTTCTTAGCATCTGTGTTAGTTTTCTGTTGCTATGTAACAAATGACTGCAGACTTAGGGTCTTTTTGTTGTTGCTTGTTGATTTTAAATTTATTAATTTATTTTAATTGGAAAATAATTACTTTACAATATTGTAGTGACTTTAGCCATATATTGACATGAATCAGCCACGGGTGCATATGTGTTCCCCCATCCTGAACACTCCTCCCTCTTTCCTCCCCACCCCATCCGTCTGGGTTGGTCCAGAGCACCGGCTTCGACTGCCCTACTTCATGCATCGAATTTAGACTGGTCATCTACTTTACATATAGTAACATACATGTTTCAGTGATATTCTATCATATCATCACACTCACCTTCTCTCACATAGTCCAAAAGTCTGTTCTTTACATCTGTGTCTCTTTTGCTGCCTTCCATATAGGTTCATCGTTACCATCTTTCTAAATTCCATATATATGCATTAATAAACTGCATTGCTGTTTCTCTTTCTGACTTACTGCACTCTGTATCATAGACTCCAGTTTCATCCATCTCATTAGAACTGACTCAAACACATTCTTTTTTATAGCTGAGTAATTTTCTGTTATATATATGTACCACAACTTCCTTATCCATTCATCTGCTGATGGATATCTAGGTTACTTTCATGTACTAGCTATTGTAAGCAGTGCTGCAATGAATGCTGGGGTACATGTGTCTCTTTCAATTCTGGTTTTGTTGGTGTGTATGTCCAGCAGTTGGATTTTTGGGTCATATGGCAGTTTTTTTTCCAGTTTTTTAAGGAATCACCACACCGTTCCCCATAGTGGCTGTACTAGTTTGCATTCCCACCAACAAGGTCTTAACACAGCAAAAAATTTTTATCTCTGATTTTCAATGGGTCAGAATTCCAATGTGGGCTCACTAGGACCAGGGTCAGTGTCTGTCCATGCTGAAGCCTACATGCCAGTTGGGTAGATATCTAATGTGTCATGGGGTCTTCTGACCAATTCATTAAGGTTATTGACAGAATTCAGTTTTTGCAAATAAAGTACTAACCTGTTCATGTTCCTGCTAGCTCTCAGTCAAGGGTTTCTGTCAATTCCTAGAGGGCCATTTCCACAGTCGTTTCATCTATGAAAGAAAGAAGAAGCTATGGTTTCAACCTACAAAATGCAAAGAACATATTTAAAGTTTTGAATCCTCATTTTAGAAAACTTCACCTTTAACAGCATACACTTTATGAAAGAATCTAATATTTCAGGGCTAGATAATTTGGGCATTGTGCAGTGTGTCTTATTAAATTATGGGTAGTATCTTTTCCTGAGTGTTTTTACTTATTTATTTCTAAAAAATGTTATGTATTTTTTGTCTGTGGGGCATGTGGGATTTTAGTTCCTTGACCAGGGATTGAACCTGCACCCACTGCAGTGGAAGCACTAAGTATTGTTTTTAATAAGACCTTACTATTTTTTAAATGTATTTATTTCTTTTAATTGGAGGATAATTGCTTTATAATATTGTGATGGTTTTGGCCATATATCAGCATGAATCGGCCACAGGTATACATGTGATCCCTTCTGCTTGAATCCCTTTCTCACCGCCCTCCCCACTCCACCCCTTCAGGATGTCACAGAGCACAAGTTTTGGGTGACGACTCATACATCAAATTCCCACTGGCTGTCTATTTTACATGTAGTAATGTGCATGATTCATTGTTATTCTCTCAAGTCACCCCCTCCTCTTCTTCTCCCACTGAGTCCAAGAGTCCGTTCTCTATATCTGTGTCTCCTTTGCTGCCCTTCATGTAGGATCGTCGGTACCATCTTTCTAGATTCCATATGTATGCAAATTCCATATGGTATTTGTCTTTCCAATGGACCACCAATCATATGCCCATTGATGTGATTTTCATCATTGTCTTAAATAGTGAGGAAAGGGTGAAAGCAGAGAACTTATAAGAACAAGATCTTGGAATTCTGACACTTTGAAGCAACACAAGTCCTAATATCCAGGAATGATCTTGGAGATGGCAAGACTTCAGGTGGGAAAACACACAAGAGTGGTTGAATCCAAAGAATAAGGGCCATGGCTTGCATGAACCAAGGGTTTCAGAAAACTCCCACAACTGAAGACACTGTTACAGTCACCCTCACTGACTGATCAGTGAGGCTAACTGCTAACTCAGTCATCCAGTGTGATGGATGGAATCATCCAGGTAGGTCTAATGGCAATCTATGCAACCAGCAGAGAAAGAATCTTAGGAATGACTGAGTTCAATGTGAACAGGTATCAACCAGACTTCAATTGATCTAAATAAACAGTTTGTCTGTCTGTGCTCAGTCACTCAGTCATGTCTGACTCTTTTGTGATCCTGTGGACTATATAGCCTGCCAGTCTTCTCTGTCCATGGGATTCTCCAGGTAAGAATTCTGGAGTGGGTTGCCACTTCCTCTTACCAGGGATCTCCTTGACCCATGAATCAAACCCATGTCTCTTATGTCTGCTGCATTGCAGGTGGATTCTTTACTGCTGAGCCACTGGAAAGCCCAAAACAAACAATAAAGATGCACAGTTATGTCTGCACACGAGTGTGGACTTAAATTCATCTACCATACATCATATACATCTACCATATTCAGTGTCTTCTGGGACACAATTTTAAAAGATACTCTTTGAAATACTCAGCTTTCACATCTTACATGTCTTCCATCTTTCTTTATATTGGAAAATCCCTTTCTGATATCCATCTAGTCATATAGACTCAAGTGTGAATTCAGGTAAGTGTTAAGTTTGAGTTGGCTAGAAAGAAATCAGCTGACTTCCTTTGCACAAAGAGCTTGGGATAAAAGCCATAATTAAAGCCCATTTAGTAAATTGGGGAAGGCATTCTATTACTGTAAAAATTAACCAGCTTTTATAATTCCAGATGCTTAATAGTGGGGCTTACCAGTTGGCACTAATGGTAGAGAATTAACATGCCAGTGCATGAGATGCAAGAAATGAAGGTTTAACACCTGGGCCTGGAAGATGTCCTGAGGTAGGAAATGGCAGCCCGCTCCAGTGTTCTTGTCTGGAAAATTCCCTGGACAGTGGGGTCTGACAGGCTACAGCCCATCAAGTCACAAAGCACTGGACACAACTGAGCAACTGAGCACACACACACACTGCTTAATAGGGTCTTCAAATGTTTTTTTTCAATTTAAACTTTATACTGAAGTACAATTGACATCCAATACTATATTAGTTTCAGGTATAAAAGTTAAGTATTTCAGGAACTTCTCTTGTGGTCCAGTGATTAAGGTTTCACCTTCCACTGCAGGTTTGATCCCTGGTTGGGGAATTAAGATCCCACATACCTCATGGCCAAAATACTAAACATAAAACAAAAGCAATACTGTAATAAACCTAATAAAGACTTTTAAAATGATTCACATCAAAAATTTTTCTTAATTCATGATTTTATATTTGTGTGTGCTTAGTTGCTATAGTTGCATCCCACTCTTTGTGACCCTATGGACTTTAGCCTGCCAGACTCATCTGTCCTTGGGATTCTCCAGACATGAATATTGGGGTAGGTTCCATGCCCTTCTCCAGGGGATCTTCCTGACTCAACGATCAAAGCCATGTCTCCTGAATCGTCAGGTGGATTCCTTACAACTAGCACCACCTGGGAAACACTTTATATTTGCTTATATCGTGAAATGATCATCACAATAAGTCTACTGAAAGTTCAAGACCTGACATAGTTACAGAATTTTACTGTAATAAGAATTCTTAAGACTTATTCTAAACAATGCTCAAATGCAATACAGTGTTATTAGCTATAGTCATCATGCTGTGCAATATGTCTACATGAATTACTTTAAAACTGGAAGTTTGTAACTTTTGATCCCCTCCATTCATTTGGCCCATTCATTGCCTTCCACCTCTGGAAACCATGTATTTATGTTTGTTTTTTTTTTCAAAGATTTGACATATAAGTGATAGCATACAGTATTTGTTTTTCTCTAACTTCTTTTACTTAGCATAATGCCTCCAAAATCTATCCAAGATGTAACAAATGACAAGACTTTCTTCTTTTATATGGCCGAATAATAGGAATATTATGTGTGTGTGTTTGGGTGCATTTACTGTTTTTTTAATACACTTACCAGTTGATGGAGACAAATTGTTTCCATATCATGACTATTGAGAGTAATACTGTGGTGAACATGGGAGTGCATACATATTTTCAAATTAGTGTCTTAATTTTCTTTGTATAAATAACCAGGAGTGGAATTACTGGATTATATGGGATTTGTATTTTTAACTTTTGAGGAACTCTGAATTGTTTTCCGTTGTGGCTGTACCAAGTTCATTCTCATCAACATTGCACAGAGGAATTCTTTTCTCCACATCCCCCCCAACATTTGTTGCTTCTTGTCTTTTTGATAATAATTATTATGACTGGCTTTTGACTTCATTTCATTCTGGTTTTGATTTGTATTCTTCTGATAAAGAATGATGTTGAACATCATTTCATGTACCCGTTGGCCATCTACTGATCTTTTTTGTGGGGGGGTGGGGTAAATGTCTATTCAGAGCCTCTGCCCATTTATTAATTAGATTTTTTTTTTTTTTTTGCTACAAAGTTTTCTGAGTTCTTTATCAAATTTGAATAGTAACCTCTTATCAAACATTTGATTTATGATATTTTCTCCCCAGTGGCTCAGTGATAAAGAGTCTGCTTGCAATGAAGGAGAGAGATATGGGTTCAGGCTCTGGGTCAGGAAGATCCCCTGGAGGAGGAAATGGCAAACCACTCCAGTAATCTTTCCCATAAAATCCCAAGGACAGAGAAGCCTGCCGGGCCACAGTCTGTAGGGGCAGGTTACAGTCCAAAAGAGTTTGACACGACTGAGAGAGTAAACAAGCAACAACCACTCGCATTCAGTTCAGTTCAGTTCAGTCTCTCAGTCGTGTCCGACTCTCCGCGACCCCATGAATCACAGCACGCCAGGCCTCCCTGTCCATCACCAACTCCCGGAGTTCACTCAAACTCATGTCCACAGAGTTGGTGACGCCATCCAGCCATCTCATTCTCTGTCGTCCCCTTCTCCTCCCGCCCCCAACCTTTCCCAGCATCAGACTCTTTTCCAGTGAGTCAACTTGTCGCATGAGGTGGCCAGAGTATTGGAGTTTCAGCCTTAGCATCAGTCCCTCCAATGATCACCCAGGATTGATCTCCTTTAGAATGGACTGGTTGGATCTCCTTGCAGTATAAGGTACTCTCAAGAGTCTTCTCCAGCACCACAGTTCAAAAGCATCGATTCTTCGGCGATCAGCTTTCTTCACAGTCCAACTCTCACATCCATACACGACCAAGGGAAAAACCATAGCCTTGACTAGACGGACCTTTGTTGGCAAAGTAATGTTTCTGCTTTTTAATATACTATCAAAGTTGGTCATAACTTTCCTTCCAAGGAGTAAGCGTCTTTTTTTTTTTTTTTTAGGTAATTAATTTATTTTTTATTGGAGGCAAATTATTTTACAATATTATATTGGTTGGTTTTGCCATACATTGACATGAATTCGCCCCGGGTTTACATAAGTTCCCCCTCCTGAACCCCCCTCCCACCTCCCTCCTCCCTTTATCCTCCCTCTGGGTCATCTTCACATGCCAGCCCCGAGCATCCTATAACATGCATTGACCCTGAACTAGTGATTCGTTTCACATATGACAACATACGTGTTTCAATGCCATTCTCCCAAATCATCCCACCCTCACCCTCTCCCATAGAGTCCCAAAGACTGTTCTATACATCTGTGTCTCTTTTGCTGTCTCGTATACAGGGTTATCATTTGCATCTTTCTAAATTCCATATATATGTGAGTAAGCGTCTTTTAATTTCATGGCTGCAATCAGCATCTGCAGTGATTTTGGAGCCCAAAAAATAAAGTCTGACACTGTTTCCACTGTTTTCCCATCTATTTCCCATGAATTGATGGGACCAGATGCCATGATCTTTGTTTTCTGAATGTTGAGCTTCAAACCTACCTTTTCACTCTCCTCTTTCACTTTCATCAAGAGACTTTTGAGTTCCTCTTCAATTTCTGCCATAAGGGTAGTGTCATCTGCATATCTGAGGTTATTGATATTTCTCCCAGCAATCTTGATTCCAGCTTGTGCTTCTTCCAGCCCAGCGTTCCTCATGATGTACTCTGCATATGAATTAAATAAACAAGGTGACAATATACAACCTTGACTTACACCTTTTCCTATTTGGAACCAGTCTGTTGTTCCATGTACAGTTCTGACTCTTGCTTCCTGACCTGCATACAGGTTTCTCAAGAGTCTGGTCAGGTGGTCTGGGATTCCCATCTCTTTCAGAATGTTCCACAGTTTATTGTGATCGACACAGTCAAAGGCTTTGGCATAGTCAATGAAGCAGAAATAGATGTTTTTCTGAAACTCTCTTTCTTTCTCCATGATCCAGCGGATGTTGGCAATTTGATCTCTGGTGCCTCTGCCTTTTCTAAAACCTGCTTGAACATCTGGGAGTTCACAGTTTACATACTGCTGAAGCCTGACTTGGAGAATTTTGAGCATGACTTTACTAGCGTGTGAGATGAGTGCAATTGTGCAGTAGTTTGAGCATTCTTTGGCATTGCCTTTCTTTGGGATTTGAATGAAAACTGACCTCTTCCAGTCCTGTGGCCACTGCTGAGTTTTCCAAATCTGCTGGCATATTGAATGCAGCACTTTCACAGCATCATCTTTCAAGACTTGAAATAGCTCAACTGGAATTCCATCACCTCCACTAGCTTTGTTAGTAGTGATGCTTTCTAAGGCCCACTTGACTTCACATTCCAAGATGTCTGGCTCTAGGTCAGTGATCACGTAGTAGGTTGCCTTTTTATTCTGTTGATGGGTTTCCTTTCCCATGCCAAATCTTTTTAGTTTGATGTTGTTCCACCTGCCTATTTTTGCTTCTTTGCCTTTGCTTTTGGTATCAAATCCAAAACTTCCTTACCAGGACTGACATTAAGGAGCGTACTGTCTATGTTTTCTTCTAATGATTTTATAGTTTCAGGTCTTACATAATAGTCTTTATTCCATATTGATTTACTTTTTTGGGGTGGTGTAAGATGATGACATGGTTTCATTCTTTTGTATATAGCTGTGCTGGGAGAAATATCAATAATCTCAGATATGCAGATGACACTATCCTTATGGCAGAAAATGAAGAGGAACTCAAAAACCTCTTGCTGAAAGTGAAAGAGGACTCTTTGAGACCCCATGGACTGTAGCCGACCAGGCTCCTCTCCCCCTGGGATTCTCCAGGCAAGAACACTGGAATGGGTTGTCATTTCCTTCTCCAATGCATGCATGCATGCTAAGTCACTCCAGTAGTGTACGACTCTGTGTAACCCCATAGACCGCAGCCCACCAGGCTCCTCTGTCCACAGGATTCTCTAGGCAAGAATACTGGAGTGGGTTGCCATTTCCTCCTCCATTCTTTCTTGTGAATGATTCCTAAAAATTCCATTCACCATGCCACTCCATTGAAGATACAGATGCTATTCCCTTTTTCATTGAAAAGTTAAACCCCCAAAGCTATATGTCTTCATAAGTCTTTTGTTATCTGGCCCCTGTATACCATCTAACCTCATTCCTTATGATTCCCTCACCCAGTCAAGATCTAGTCACACAGTTATTTCTGGATTACTAACACATTGTATTGTCTCTTTTCCTTATGAAAATTGGAAAAGAAAATTGTCTCTTTTCCTTATGTCTTTTATGATCCATAGACTTTCCTCCTGAATCCTCCTCCCCATTCCTCTTTCTTTTTTCCTCATTAATGTGATCAGCATTAATCATTATTCAGCTCTAATTCTAAATCAGTTTTTCAAGGAGGTCTGCCTTGAACGCCATGTTTAATTAGCAAAATACTACTTTGATATCTGTGATTTCACAGCCTCAGCACGATCTAACCACACATTTTTTTAAGCTATAGTTTAATTGTCTACCTTCTCTTCTCTATCATAAGAGAGGAGAAGACCATGTCTTTCTTATCTGATTTCTTTCCAAGAATATACTGTGTGAGACAGGAAAGGAAGTAATGAACAATTCTGGAAGGAAAGGAGGAAGAAAGCAGAAAAGAGTAGAAAATGTATTTTTCAAAACCTTCTTTCTGGAAAGGAACAGGATGTGTTTAATAAACCAATAATTAGGCAAAAAGTGCCCACTGAAGACTTTGAGTAAGGAAGTGATAATATCAGATGTGACCTTTAGCAAGTTTAATCGATTACATTGGAAGAGTAGATTTATAGCCTGAGAAAGGAGGAGACCTATCTTCTAGAGCCTGTGGGGAGAAATTGAATCTGAATTAAGGTAGTAAAATCAAAATATAAAGATAGAGATTTATGTTGCAGCTACTTTGATCTTTACGATTAGAGGAATTGGAAAAATAATTCAACGGAAAGAAGTTGAGATTTAAGTATCTCTGAGAAAAGAAGCCAAACTGACTTTGAGCCTTTGACTTCAAAAAAATTAAGGAAATAATGTTGACTGAAAAATACCTAGGTATTTCCTATCTAGATTTCCAGAGCTAAAAAAAAAAAAAAAAAAATCATAAATTTGTATTATTGGTGAAACATACCTGAGGAGACTTTTTGTTCATAAAAGGAATTTAGGGTAAAGATAAAGATATTCACATAATTTGAAGTGCTCAGCAGTCTGGTGAAGTATCTAAATATATTTTTTTCTGTAGAAAAGCAGATGCAAAGAACATACCTAATACTCTTACTGACAGAAATGGCCCTTATTGTTCCACCAGTTTCTTTCTAGCCTTGACATCTCTTTCCTTAATGCGTTTACTTTAGAAAACTTATAAATTCTTCCAGGTCTTCCCCTTTGTGATATAATTCTTCTCCCAAAAGCCTTTCTCAGAAATCAGGATCCCTCCTTCAAAATATAATCATCATAAAGTTAGGGACCCCATCTTGTAGTCTCTGTGGAAAATAGGAGCCCAATCAGAAGACACCAGTTAGTACGTTTATGTGGCCTTATCACATTGACTGATGACTCTGAACGTCTGTGTCCACCAGTACTTTTCGAACAGTTCAATACAAGAAGCCCTGAATCTACCTACAATGCAGGAGACCCTGGTTCAATTCCTGGTGGGGAAGATCCGCTGGAGAAGGGATAGGCTACCCACTCCACTGTTCTTGGTCTTCCTTTGAGGCTCAACTGGTAACGAACTGCCTGCAGTGCGGGAGACCTGGGTCCAATCCCTGGGTTGGGAAGATCCCCTGGAGAAGGGAAAGGCTACCCACTGCAGTATTCTGGCCTGGAGAATTCCATGGACTGTATAGCCTGTGGAGTAACAAAGAGTCTGACATGACTGAGTGACTTTCACTTCACTCACTGCTTTTGTTTCCATGGATTTCAATTCAGCCTCTCTCCCCTATCACAATAGCCTTGACCTCTATTGCATAGATTTAAATGAAGTCTTAGGCTCAGAAACTGCCTGAGTTTTCACAGCCAATGGGCCAATGGCAGTCAAACTGCAGGATAAACTTAGCAGAGTGAGAAATCAGAGTCTGTATGCTTTGGAACTGACAACCCATTGTTATGCTACCTGCAAACAGGAAACACCCTGTGATATATGTGTCTGTAGGCTGTCACCTTTGGTTTGTCTTTTCTCTAAGTCTGCATCAGGTTTCTTCCTTTGGAAATTTTCCTTTCAAGGCACATGGAACAAATAAATAATGTACTACTTTTGATTGAGAACAGCCATCCTCACACCCCAGCCCCTTGCAGTGCCTGAAATGGTCACTCAGAAAATTGTGCATTATGTTGCTTTTATCCTTGAATATATTTGGAGGATGAGAAAATAGTAAGGAACATATATTTGCAAAGGAGTTTTGTTGAAAGTGTATGATATTTGCAAGCAAATCTCTATTTGGCCATTTGCTCTTTCAGAATATGCTAAAAATAAGCAGTAATGAGAAAATGTGTTTAAAATGTCCCATTTAGTGGCTGAACACATAAACTCTAATTCCTTAGTGAAAATGTATTAAAAAGGCAAATGTTACTCCAAGTAGCATCACCATTTTGGGCGAAGAAACCATCAGGTCTGTAATCCTACAAGGGTGAGTATAAATGTCATCAAGAATCAGTTCTTCCTGAAGCTGGAATGCTATGAAACCAAATGTTGAATTTAAGTGTTATGATATAACATGTGTCTCAGGACCACACATTACCAACTCTTCAGTCATTCCTAAAGGAAATCAATCCTGAAAATTCATTGAAAGAACTGATGCTGAAAATTTAATACTTTGGTCACCTGATGCAAAGGATGGACTCATTGGAAAAGACCCTGATGCTGGGAAAGATTGAAGGCAGGAGGAGAAGGGGATGACAGAGGATGAGATGGTTGGATGGCATCACTGATTCAGTGAAGATGAGTTTGAGCAAACTCTGGGAGATGGTAAAGGACAGGAGAGCCTGACATTCTACAGTCCAGGAGGTAGTATATAGTTGGACACAACTTAGTGTCTAAACAACAGCAGCACTGATCTGGAAGGTTTATTAGAAAAGACTCAGAATATTGTTGAGTGTTATCACTTCCTGTTTCACATCTATTCTCAGAGACTCTTTCTTCTTAATTGTTAGGAAAATGTGGGTACATATAGGTTATAAATAAGTTGCCTCTGAATATTCAGTTGCCTCTGAAAATTCAGTTCAGTTCAGTCGCTCAGTCGGGTCTGACTCTTTGCAACCCCATGAATCACAGCATCCCAGGCCTCCCTGTCCATCACCAACTACTGGAGCTCACTCAAACTCATGTCCATCAAGTCGGTGATGCCATCCAGCCATCTCATTCTCTGTCATCCCCTTCTCCTCCTGCCCCCAATCCTTCCCAGCATCAGAGTCTTTTCCAGTGAGTCAACTCTCAGCTTTAGCATCAGTCCTTCCAAAGAGCACCCAGGACTGATCTCCTTTAGAATGGACTGGATGGATCTCCTTGCAGTCCAAGGGAATCTCAACAGTCTTCTCCAACACCACCGCTCAAAAGCATCAATTCTTCAGGGATCAGCTTTCTTCACAGTCCAATTCTCACATCCATACATGACCGCGGGAAAAACCATAGCCTTGACTAGACGGACCTTGGTTGGCAAAGTAATGTCTCTGCTTTTTAATATGCCATCTAGGTTGGTCATAACTTTCCTTCCAAGGAGTAAGCGTCTTTTAATTTCATGGCTGAATATTTTAATTCAGTTCAGTTCAGTTGCTCAGTCGTGTCTGACTCTTTGCAACCCCATGAATCACAGCATCCCAGGCCTCCCTGTCCATCACCAACTCCCGGAGTTCACTCAAACTCATGTCCATCAGCATCCGCAGTGATTTTGGAGCCCCAAATAATAAAGTCTGACAGTTTCCACTGTTTCCCCATCTATTTCCCATAAAGTGATGGGACCAGATGCCATGATCTTTGTTTTCTGAATGTTGAGCTTCAAGCCAACATTTTCACTCTCCTCTTTCACTTTCATCAAGAGACTTTTGAGTTCCTCTTCACTTTCTGCCATAAGGGGGGTGTCAACTGCATATCTGAGGTTATTGGTATTTCTCCTGGCAATCTTATTCCAGCCTGTGCTTCTTCCAGCCCAGCATTCCTCATAATATATTCTGCATATAAGTTAAATAACCAGGGTGAAAATATACAGCCTTGAACTACTCCTTTTCCTATTTGGAACCAGTCTGTTGTTCCATGTACAGTTCTAACTGTTGCTTCCTGACCTGCATACAGGTTTCTCAAGAGGCAGGTCAGGTGGTCTGGGATTCCCATCTCTTTCAGAATGTTCCACAGTTTATTGTGATCCACACAGTCAAAGGCTTTGGCATAGTTAATGAAGCAGAAATAGATGTTTTTCTGAAACTCTCTTGCTTTTTCCATGATCCTGCAGATGTTGGCAATTTGATCTCTGGTTCCTCTGCCCTTTCTAAAACCAGCTTGAACATCTGGAAGTTCACAGTTCACATATTGATGAAGCCTGGTTTGGAGAATTTTGAGCATGACTTTACTAGCGTGTGAGATGAGTGCAACTGTGCGGTAGTTTGAGCATTCCTTGGCATTGCCTTTCTTTGGGATTGGAATGAAGACTGACCTTTTCCAGTTTGTAAAGGGAGATCAATACTAGGCAATATGTTAATTATATATAGTTTTATTCTGTTTATTTTACTATGCGTTTTAAAAATGCTCACTTCACTAATCTTTTATCTTCAGTCAGTTTTGTTTTCTTACTGCAAGGACTTTATTCTTTTAATACTATCTCATTTAACAAAATATATGTAAAAATCTGCCCTCTATGCTTTTTTCCTCATTTGGGGGATACATGTTTAAATTTTAAATTTATGGGAACTTTTATCGATGAAATTTTATGGTTGTGACTTTACTTCTGAATTTTTCTCAGAAATAAAAGTCTAAAAATTCTGGAATCTGAGCTGATTCTTGGCCAACTTGGACAATCCAGTGCAGCTGAGTCTCCAGCCAAATGTGGCTTCATGGGTGAGCCCAGGAAATGGCTTGCTCACCCTGATAACTAATAATAATTTTAACCTTCAAGGAGAATCACTTCCATTAGTACTGAATTTTGGAGTAGTTTAGCAATAAGTGACTGTTGGAAGAATTAGTGTGCTTCACAGCAGAAATCTGAGCTTGCATCCTTGGCTTTGAGGCAGTGTGACAGGCAGAGCTGGAAGGGTTCCCAGGACACTACAGGGGAAGCCAAGAAGAGCAGAGGGGTAACTGCTCTTGGAAGTAGGAGCAAAGGTGCCTCCCGTTACATAACTGGAGAGCAACTGGCGAAACCATCAGTAAGAAAAACTAGAAAAATAGAAAGTGCACTTAACTCACTTGTAGATTTGTTTTAAGAGATTTTTATGCAGAATAATAAAATGTCACATTACAATTTTATATCTCCATGTGCTAAAACACAGGAAGGGATATAAATGTGTAGAGTGGCGAGCAAAATTTAGAGGAAAATTTGGAGGATTTCAAGGATCAAAAATAAAAATATTACTCACATCTAGTCTCTGATGGGGAAAATATTCTCAATATGAAACCAGACCTGGGTCTAAAGGTTAAATCAAGGGTATGGCTTTAATACAGTTTGTTAAGATTTTTGAAAGATTTCAGATTGTATCCAGGAAATTTTTCTGGCAAGAGAAAAGAGGGCTCAAAGAATTGTTAGGAAATTGACACCTGCCACATCTTATAGATAAACATTTTTTAAGCAAATTGTGCCAGTAAAAATACTATCAGTTTGGATTTAAAAAGAAATGACAGCTCAAACTTAAAGGGACTCCCAGCTTTATACAAGAAGAAAAGAAAATGAAAATTATTTGCAGATCTGAAGGTTGGTCATTTACAGGGGCTCAGTTATACCTCCTGAAAAGGAAACTGACTTCAGGGGCCAGTGCCAAAAGCTCTAAGGGGGAGCCAAGTGCTGAGGGGAAACATGAATTAGTAAACCATGTGCGCAGTTGCTCAGTCATGTTCTACTCTTTGGGACCCCATAGGCTGTAGGCCACCAGGCTTCTCTGTGCATGGGATTCTCCAGGCGAGAATCCTGGAGTGGGTTGTCATGCTCTCCTCCAGGGGATCTTCCCACCCTGGGAATCTAACCCAGGTCTCCCACATTGCAGGTGGATTCTTTACTGTCTGAGCCACCAGGGAAGTCCTAGTGAGTAATGAGCAGATATGAGTCTTGTTCCAGAAATGTTCCTGGCCCTGGAGGAATCCATGGGATTCCCCAGGTAAGATCTGGAGTGGTTTGCCACTGCCTGCTTCAACCTGAAGAGTGATTCTGGACTAATGACTGCTGTGTGCTTTTCCTTCTTCCTATTTTTGATTAATCTGATCCACTAAATTTTGCTTTCATACTGTCCCAGTCTCACAAACGTGCTCTGTGTCTCTTCTCCCACTACATTGAGAGGAGGTTCTTTGATGCTCACAGCTCTTTATTTAACCAAAATAATCGATTATTTTCATCAATGTAGGGCTACTTTCCAATATGGAAAGATGCTCCTAAGATGCTGGAGTCTGGCTTTGATCCCATAAATGAGATCGAGTGGGTTTGGGGTTTGGTGAATATATCTTCTCCTGGGAGCAATGGAAGCAATTGTGACTGAAGGATGCACTGTTGTAGTTTAACAGCTACAAACTCTTAACTCTTTTGAGACCCCGTGAACCTTAGACCACCATGCTTTTCTGTCCATGGGATTCTCCAGGCAAGAATAATGAAGTGGGTTCTTCTTCAGGGCATCTTCCCAACCCAGGGATTGAACCTGAGTCTCCTGCATTGCAGGCAGATTCTGCCCCAGGGAAACTGTGCTGCAGGGAAGCCCAATTTTAGCATAACCATACACTAATTTTGTGTCCTCCCATTTTTCACCCCACCTTCTGTGGAATTTGAGGTAGCATTCTCCATTCACAAACAGTATGTGGCAGAAATGATGCTTTACAGCTTCTAGGGTCTCAGCTTCAAAGGGCCTTGTAGCATCCACTTTTGTTGCCCTGACATGAACTATGTAAAACAGCATGCACTCTTTCTTGAGGATGAGAAACCACATGGAGAATAGTTTTGTCGCTTTAGCCGATTAGCGAACATCTGCAGCCTGACTTGAAAGTTACACCACCTTGGCCTTCCAATCAAGCTGAAAGTGAAAGTGAACCTCCAGCTAATCAATGAGACATAAGTGAGTCTAGCGGAAATCAGCAAAGAAATAGTCACATACCTCATAGTTTTTTGGGAAATCATAAACTATAGATGCTTTAAAGCCACGTAGCTTTGGACAGAAGTAAGTAACTGATACAGTTAGTGTTTGAAAAGAAAAGCATTGCCCTCCCCTCCATGGAAACACTGTCCCCTAACACACAGGCCACACATGGCACGCACATACTAAAGAGTAGATGCACCAAAGAGTCTAAATTCTTATGCAGGAAATTAGACTTGGTCTGGAAGTATCCATTTCAGTTTTCTTTTTTCCTTTACTAGTACATCAACTTATATTTATTCTGTTCTGCTTATGTCTGTTTTGTTTCTCTCAGTTTGCACCATACTTTTGTGTGACCTGTGTACCATATTCACAGTTAATAGGCTATAGTAGATAATAAATATTGACTGAGTAAATAAATTATGTGCTTTTCTGCTCTACAGGCAGCTTAACAAGGAACTAAGTATGTAATTTACATCCACATAATATTTCACCATTGTCTAAATTCTCTCATGTGAAGCATCATTCAAAGAGGAAAAAATAAGAAAAAGCAATATATTAGTTACATTTTTTTTCAAGTGCATGGTGAGATGAATTTCAAATATTTCTCTAATATTGTTTAGAAAATGAATCCAGGGGCTCATAGAATAATAAGAATTTTCTCCAACATATTTTACATAGTAAGTTACTTCATTTCTTTATATTGTATTATTAATACATTTTTCAATTAAGAAATTCAGATTAGGGAGTGACTGAGATCAATAAAAAACTCTTTATTAAGTTAAATATATTCCACAATGAGCAAAACCATGCACCATATCACACATAGTAATCAAAAACAAGAGTGATATACTTCTGATTATTCTCCATCTGTCACTATCAGGACTGAGATCTGTGATAATTTAATTAATCGTACTTCATTTTTATTATGTTAAAGTGGTCATAAATACAACACCCACCTCCTGAGATTTTTAAAAGGATAAAGTATGAAGATGCATCAGTTCAGTTCAGTTCAGTTCAGTGCTCAGTCGTGTCTGACTCTCTGCGACCCCATGAATCACAGCACACCAGGCCTCCCTGTCCATCACCAACTCCCGGAGTTCACTCAAACTCGTGTTCATCGAGTCGGTGACGCCATCCAGCCATCTCATTCTCTGTCGTCCCCGTCTCCTCCCACCCCCAACATAAGAGCTAAGAATTATAAATATACAGCAATTAGAGCTGGGGATTCAATGTAGAGAAAGGAAATAGAGCTTCTGTCCTTATGAAGCTTACTTTTTCTTGAAGCTTCATTTATTTGGCCACACTGTGTGGCCTGTGGGATGTTAGTTCCCTGATCAGGTATTGAACCCATGTCACTAGTAGTAGAAGCATGGAGTCTTAACCACTACAAAGTCAGGGAATGAATTCCCTGGAGCTTCATAATTTTATCATATAAGACTGTCAATATAACAAACTTAAAAAGTAATTATAGAATGACAGAACAAAGTTTTTCTCAGACTTTCAAATAGCATTTAAAATTCTGGAAAATATTAAAAATTTATTTTTGAACAAGAACTAAAAATTATCAAGAGACAGTTGAGAAGGTTGTCCTTGATGAGAGGAATTGAACTGGAGGATTATGATGCTTTTCTTTTGAGAATCAAGAGAGTACCATGGAAGCATATAAACTACTACATATAAAATAGATAGCCAGAGGGAATTTGCTGTATGACTCAGGGGAGCTCAAACCTGGCGCTCTGTGACATCCAAGAGGAGTGGGATGGGGTGGGAGGTGGGAGGGAGGTCCAAGAGGGAGGGGACATGTGTATACCTATGGCTGATCCATGCTGATATATGGCAGAAACTAACACAGTAAAGAAACTATCCTCCAATTAAAAAATGATCTATCTATATGGCTCCCCACCATGGGGGGTACAGAATTTCAGAGGAAAATAACAGAACTCAATATCTGAAAAAATGTATCATCCAAAATATATATCCAAAATATTCAGTATATATAATTGTTAAATATCCATAGAAACAGTAAGATGGTCCCCGTATTAAAGAGCAAATCAATATAAACCAACCCACATATAGTGAAGAATTTGGAACTAGCATTTATGGATACTAAAGAAGCTTTTGTGAAAGCTTTCAGAGAATGAAAAAATAAAGTAAAATCTCAGCAGAGAAATGGTGGCATTGTGCACCTAAGATGAGAGAGAATTTTACTTTCCATGAAGGAGTATTGCCAACAGCCAGTCATGGTGACAGGTAGAGAAACATAAATGTCCTGATTATTTAAGGGCCCAACCTAGACAACATCTTAAAAAGCAGAGACATTACTTTGCCAACAAAGGTTGTCTAGTCACAGCTATGGTTTTTCCAGTAGTCATGTGTGGATGTGAGAGTTGGACCATAAAGAAAGCTGACCACTGAAGAACTGATGCTTTTGAACTGTGGTGTTAGAGAAGACTTTCTGAGTCCCTTGCACTGCAAGGAGATCCAACCAGTCCATCCTAAAGGAAATCAGTCCTAAATATTCATTGGAAGGACTGATGCTGAAGCTGAAGCTCTAATACTTTGGCCACCTCATGCGAAGAACTGACTCATTGGAAAAGACCCTGATGCTGGGAAAGACTGAAGGCAGGAGGAGAAGGGTGTGACAGAAGATGAGATGGTTGGATGGCATCACTGACTCGGTGGACATGAGTTTGAGCAAGCTCCGGGAGTTGGTGATGAACAGGGAAACCTGGCATGCTGCTGTCCATGGGGTGGCAAAGAGTGGGACACGACTGAGCGACTGAACTGAACTGAGGATATGCCATCAGAATGTCAGTGTGACTTCTACAAGGTCAGTTAAGAGGTGAGGACTAAAAACCAAAATCAGCTCAAAAAACTAAACCTATCTCTATGCTTCTAGAGTAAAGGAAAATGTAGACAATTCATTGTTTACAACTACTGTAAGTCACTAACTTAAAACAAAAGTCCATTTTCTCTCTATTTAACAATTCTTTTGTATTTTTGTTTTTGGGATAGTATTTCAAAGAACAGCAGTTTTTAAAACAGGATAATTAATGGTTCCTAGATCATAACATGCCCTTGACACAGTTTTTGAAAAGTTAATTACTATGGGAGAAAAAAATTTAGCTAAAATCATCATGTTGAATATTAGACATTTTTAATGATATGTCATTCATTTAGTTTTTAGAAGGCAAGTAAATAGAACAAAACATTATATTAATTTATAAAATTTAGCATAATACTGTACTCCCTTTAGGTACTCCTGTGAGTAAGAATTGGCACTCCTTTAGAAAAGTATGACAGGTATCTAAATAAAATGTACATTGTAAAAGGATTTTAAAAAGCTTTTTTAAAAAGCTTTATCTTAAACTTATTTCAGATATCTCTGTCTAAGTGTCCAAAATATGTCCAGAAGACGAAACTGACATTTTGTTAGTTCCTAAATAAGCTAGCTTATGATGATTCTTACTTTGAGTAATTCAAATGTGTGTGGTGTGTGCGCTAAGTTGCTTCAGTTGTGTCTGATTCTGTGCAACCCTACGGACTGTACTTCCCTGGTGGCTCAGACAGTAAGGAATCTGCCTGCAATGCGGGAGACCTGGGTTTGATCTCTGGGTTGGGAAGATCCCCTGGCTACCCACTCCAATAATTTCCCTGGAGAAATTCATAGACAGAGGAGCCTGTCATGCTACAGTCCATGGGGTCGCAAAGAGTTGGACACGACTGAGCGACTTTTACTTTCGCTTTGGACTGCAGCCTGCAGTCTTGCTCCTCTGTCCATGGGATTCTCCAGGCAAGAATACCAGAGTGTGCTGCTGTGCCCTCCTCCAGTGGATCTTCCTGACCCAGGTATCAAACCTGGAATAATTTGAAGATTATTAAAATATTAAAATTATCTTATAAATGAATATGGACATTTTTAAATTAGGAATGCCCATAACGAAAAAAAAAAAACCCAAAAAACATTGAGGTAAAATGTCAACAAATGAGTGGATGGCAGCTCTCTTTCCATATTACAATCTCTATAGCTATAACTGCATCATCCAAATTGAGAAAATATACCAAACCTAAGTTGAGTGACCAAAATATTGGAGTTTCTGCTTTAGCATCAGTCCTTCCAATGAAGACCCAGGATTGATCTCCTCTAGAATGGACTGGTTGGATCTTGCAGTCCAAGGGACTCTCAAGAGTCTTCTCCAGCACCATTGGGGGCGGGAGGAGAAGGAGACAACAGAAAATGAGATGGCTGGATGGCATCATCGACTCTGTGTACATGAGTTTGAGTGAACTCTGGGAGTTGGTGATGGACAGGGAGGCCTGGCGTGCTGTGATTCATGGGGTAGCAAAGAGTCGGACACGACTGAGCGACTGAACTGAACTGAACTGAAGTTGAGTGATGAAGTATAGCTGTGAGGACTGTATCGAAACAGAGAAAGATCCTGCAGGCTGTGTTCACAGTGAGTTAAGTGAAGGTCAACAGGTTGGTCAGTTCATATTAATGCACTCAGGTGACGCTGTGCCTTGTGATGCTGCCTAAACTGACAGGGGAATGACTGGGTGGTAATGAAAGGTAGTAGAATGTGCCTCCACAAAGTACACCCACTTGGTGTATTGACTATTTTGAGCTAAAAGCACTTGAAGAAGAGCAGGTACAAAAGGGATACATAGCAAAGGAAAACAGTGACTATTCCCTGGAGGATGAGGAGCAAGTTCCAGTGGAGACCCAGGAGCAAATTCACAGTCTCAATCCAAAGAACTAAGGCTTACAAATGTTTTTCTCCTGCTGATTGAATTCAGAAAGGAATGGAGGAGAATCCTTAACTTCCTCTGTGCCCCAGACACAGATAGAAATCCAGAGGCTGAGATGAGAGGGCTGTTGCCTCTTGCTGGCTTTCTGTCAGTGACCTCAGATCTCAGCTAACATCTCTAGGATGAATGGAGTCTCCCAGCCCAGGACAGCCTTTATTTCAAGCCAGACACACTAGGGAGGCAAAACTTTACAGGGACCTTCTCTGAGTCTTGGGCTGGGTTCAGGGTCTTTAAGCTGATGTAAAAAAGTTCAGTTCAGTTCAGTTCAGTAGCTCAGTCGTGTCCGACTCTTTGAGACCCCATGAATCACAGCACGCCAAGCCTCCCTGTTCATCACCAACTCCTGGAGTTCACTCAAACCCATGTCCATCAAGTTGGTAATGCCATCCAGCCATCTCATTCTCTGTCGTCTCCTTCTCCTCCTGCCCCCAATCCCTCCTAGCATCAGAGTCTTTTCCAGTAAGTCAACTCGTCGCATGAAAAGACCAAAGTATTGGAGTTTCAGCTTTAGCATCAGTCCTTCCAACGAACACCCAGGATTGATCTCCTCTAGAATGGACTGGTTGGATCTCCGTGCAGTCCAAGGGACTCTCAAGAGTCTTCTCCAGCACCACAGTTCAAAAGCATCAATTCTTCGGTGATCAGCTTTCTTAATAGTCTAACTCTCACATCCATACATGACCATGGGAAAAACCAGAGGTTTGACTAGATGGACCTTGGTTGGCAAAGTCATGTCTCTGCTTTTTAATATGCTACCTAGGTTGGTCATAACTTTCCTTCCAAGGAGTAAGCGTCTTTTAATTCCATGGCTGCAATCAGCATCTGCAGTGATTTTGAATCCCAAAAAAATAAAGTCTGACACTGTTTCCACTGTTTTCCCATCTATTTCCCATGAATTGATGGGACCAGATGCCATGATCTTAGTTTTCTGAATGTTGAGCTTCAAGCCGACCTTTTCACTCTCCTCTTTCACTTTCATCAAGAGGCTTTTGAGTTCCTCTTCACTTTCTGCCATAAGGGTAGTGTCATCTGCATATCTGAGGTTATTGATATTTCTCCCAGCAATTTTGATTCCAGCTTGTGCTTCTTCCAGCCCAGCGTTCCTCATGATGTACTCTGCATATAAGTTCAATAAACAGGGTGACAATATACAGCCTTGACGTACTCCTTTTCCTATTTGGAATCAGTCTGTCGTTCCATGTCCAGTTCTAACTGTTGCTTCCTGACCTGCATATAGGTTTCTCAAGAGTCTGGTCAGGTGGTCTGGGATTCCCATCTCTTTCAGAATGTTCCGCAGTTGATTGTGATCCACACAGTCAAAGGCTTTGGCATAGTCAATGAAGCAGAAATAGATGTTTTTGTGGAACTCTCTTGCTTTTTCCATGATCTAGCGGATGTTGGCAATTTGATCTCTGGTTCCTCTGCCTTTTCTAAAACCTGCTTGAACATCTGGAAGTTCCCGGTTCACATATTGCTGAAGCTTGGCTTGGAGAATTTTGAGCATGATCTTACTAGCGTGTGAGATGAGTGCAGTTGTGCAGTAGTTTGAGCATTCTTTGGCATTCCCTTTCTTTGGGTTTGGAATGAAGACTGTCCTTTTCCAGTCCTGTGGCCACTGATGAGTTTTCCAAATTTGCTGGCATATTGAGTGCAGCACTTTCACAGCATCATCTTTCAGGATTTGAAATAGCTCAATTGGAATTCCATCACCTCCACTAGCTTTGTTCATCGTGATGCTCTCTAGGGCCCACTTGACTTCACATTCCAAGATGTCTGACTTCAGGTGAGTGATCACGCCATCATGATTATCTTGGTTGTGAAGATCTTTTTTGTACAGTTCTTCTGTGTATTCTTGCCACCTCTTCTTAATATCTTCTGCTTCTGACATACCATTTCTGTCCTTTATCGAGACCATCTTTGCATGAAATGTTCCCTAGATATCTCTAATTTTCTTGAGAAGATCTCTTGTTTTTCCTATTCTGTTGTTTTCCTCTATTTCTTTACATTGATCACTGAGGATGGCTTTCTTATCTCTCCTTGCTATTCTTTGGAACTCTGCATTCAGATGCTTATAACTTTCCTTTTCTCCTTTGCTTTTTGCTTCTCCTCTTTTCACAGCTATTTGTAAGGCCTCCTCAGACATAAAAGAGATTAATAGGAGAAAAGTCTTTATAAAGAAGGCTGACAACTGAAGAATTTATGCTTTCAAACTATGATCTTGAGAAGACTGTTTAGAGTCACTTGGACAGCAAAGAGAATCAAACCAGTCAATCCTAAAGAAAATCAATTATAAATTGATTTGCTTTGGATATGACTATGCATTGTAAGGACTGATGCTCCAATATGCATAGCGCTGGCTCATTGGAAATGACACTGATACTGGGAAAAATTGAAGGCAGGAGAAGAAGGAGAGCAAAGAATGGCATCACCAACTCAATGGACGTGAATTTGATCAAAGTCCAGTGGACAGTAAAGGGCATAGGAGCCTGGGGTTCTGCAGTCCATTGGGTCCCAAAGGGTCAGCATGACTTAGTTCCTGAACAACAAGGAACAACATATTACCCTCATAGCAAAATGAAAACCCAAAGCCTGGAAGAATCTGACTGCTTATATACTGGGTTAACCAAAAGGGCAGGGATTGTGGAAAAATAACTAAAAGGCACAGGGTGACCAAGGCAGGAAGAGATTGTGTTAACAAGGTCCGTCTATGCAGGTTCATCTCTGCTCGATTCCCTGCCTCTGATGATAAGGTTCTTTCCTCTTGGTTTAAGGATAGCATCTTCCACATGGGAGTTTAATCTCCTGAAAAGAGGATATCTGAGTGTTCCTTTTTTTTTTTTTTTTTGTAAATTAATTTATTTGTTTTAATTGGAGGCTAATTACTTTATAATATTGTAGTGGTTTTTGCCATACATTCACACAAATCAGCCATGGTGTACATGTGTTCCCCATCCTGAAGCCCCCTCCCACCTTCCTCCACATCCCATCCCTCAGGGTCATCTCAGTGCACCAGCCCTGAGCACCCTGTCTCAAGCATTGAACCTGGACTGGCAATCTGTTTCACATATCGTAATATGCGTTTCAATACTATTCTCTCAAATCATTCCACCCTCGCCTTCTCCCACAGAGTCGAAAAGTCTGTTCTTTATATCTGTGTCTCTTTTGCTGTCTCGCATACAGGGTCATCATTACCATATTTCTAAATTCCATATATATGTGTTAATATACTGCATTGGTGTTTTTCTTTTCTGACTTACTTTCACTCTGTATAATAGGCTCCAGTTTCATCCACCTCATTAGAACTGATTCAAATGCATTATTTTTAATAGCTGAGTAATATTCCATTGTGTATATGTACCACAGCTTTCTTATCCATTCATCTGTCGGTGGACATCTAGGTTGCTTCCATGTCCTAGCTATTGTAAACAGTGAGTGTTCCTTTTGTACCTACTGTTCTCAAGTTCCTTTAGCTCAAAATAGTCATTATGCCAAAGCAGCATATTTTAGAGCATATTCTTTTAACCTTTCAGTACAAAACTGTGCACATAGTTCTTGCACTTTTCTTTAATGTGTAAAGTCTGGTATTTACTTTTACCAAATCCAAGGGTTTAAAGATCCTGAATTCCTGAATTCCGTCTACCTAATGATGGATAATTTCAGATGGAATTTGGACTAATTACTGGCATAAATGATAAAATACTCTTGACTCATCCTAGCAATACCATACACAGAGGCTCTTTTTGAAACACAAAAATTCAGTTAAATGATCATATAATTAGCCTGTCATTAAGATTTGCATTGAAATAACAGCAGAAGAGCTTTAAAATTAAGACATAAGGTGACAGGATGTAAGGGTAAAGGTCAGGGAGTTATGATAGCACATGTGAGGTGCCTGGATCTAAGAAGTCATCATGTCCAACTCAATCATGTCCAACTCTTTGTGACCCCATGGATTGCAGCACACCAGGCTTCCCTGTCCATCACCAACTCCCAGAGCTGGCTCAAATTCATGTCCATTTAGTAGTGATCCATCCAACCATCTCATCCTTTGCCATACCCTTTTCTTCCTGCCTTCAATCTTTCCCAGCATCAAGATATTTTCCAATGAGTCACTTTTTCGCATCAGGTGGCCAAAGTATTGGAACTTCAGCTTCTGCATCAGTACTGCCAATGAATAATCCAATGACTTGCAAGCTGAAGAAGGAAAAGGCAACCTACTCCATTATTCTTGCTTGGAGAATCCAATGGACAGAGGAGCCTGTCAGGCTACAGTCCACGGGGTCCCAAGAGTCAGACATGACTAGTTGACTAAACCACCACTACCACAAGGTGGAATCAAGATTTCCAGGAGAAATACCAACAACCTCAGATATGTCGATGCCATCACTCTAATGGCAGAAACTGAGGAGGAACTAAAGAGCTTCCTGATAAAGGTAAAAGAAGAAAGTGAAAAAGCTGATTTAAAAGTCACCATTCAAAAAACAGAGATTATAGCATCCAGTCCCACCATTTCATTGCAAATAAATGGGAAAGTGGAAACAGTGACAGATTTCATTTTCTTGGGCTCCAAAACCACTGTGCATGTTGACTGCAACCATGAAATTAAAAGCCACTTGCTCCTTAGAAGAAAAGCTATGACCACCTAGACAGCATATTAAAGAGCCGAGACATCACTTTACTGACAAAGATCCATATAGACAAAGCTATGGTTTTTCTAGTGGTCATGCACAGATGTGAAGCTTGGACCATAAAGAAGGCTGAGCAGTGAAGAATTGATGCTTTCAAACTGTGGTGCTGGAGAAAACTCTTGAGAGTCCCTTGGACAGCAAGAAGATCAAACCAGTCAATCCTAAAGGACATCAACCCTGAATATTCATTGGAAGGACTAATGGTGAAGCTGCAGATCCAACACTTTGGCCTCCTAATGGGAAGAGGTGACTCATTGGAAAAGCCTTTGATGGTGGGAAAGATTGAGGGTAACAAGAGAAGGGAGAACAAGAGAATGAGATGGTTGGGTGGCATCACTGATTCAGTGGACACTCAGCAAACTCTGGGAAGGGTGAAGGACAGAGAAGCCTGATGTGCTCCTGCAGTTCATGGGGTTGCAGAGAGTCCAACACGACAGCGACTGAACAGACTGAAATCCAGTCTTTCTTTCTCAAGCCTGAAGCTTCCAGTTTTAGAGCTCTTTTGTGATTTTCTCTTAATGGTACACTTGTTACACCTCATCTTTTAGGTAACATAAACGAGCCATTTTTATACTTTGCACATTATCTAATTTAGCCTAGTTGTCCATAGCCAAGTCTTGGTTTCCCAGCAATTTTGTTCTACTTTTCTCACGTAATTATTGTATATTCACGCAAAGCATTCTCTTTATAGAAGTATTTGGAATTGGATCATATACAAATTGTATCCGATGTTTTGCATAAAAAGTTTTACTTCAGTTAAAATACTTATTCTTCTAAATACAATGACTCTAAAAATATTTTGCTTCATTTAAGGAAGGAAAAGATATTTAGAATACATAGACTCTTAACTTGCTCAGCTTTGTAAATCAGTTGCAGTTGTTCATTGCCTTGGCTGTAGGTTTTTGGAACCTTATGTCAGTTAAAAGTCAACAAACATCACACTAATTTATTCCATTTGTTTAGGCCAATGGCTGATAAGGATGACACCCATTAAAAACTACATATATGTTGTCTCTCTTAAGCTGTGGATTTTTTTTTTTCAGGCTTTAGATTCCCAGCTAGAATATTGTACAGTTCACTGTTCTTTTGCTCTAAAATTAGACTGGCAGCAAACATTTCTGTGAGTTACCGAGCCTGACATCCAATTAACACAGTCTTTACAGGTTTAATGAGCAGTGATAAATTTCTATCTTTTCTTTGGCACATTTTAATTAGTAGTAATTATGAGTAGAGTGACCTGAAAAGATTGTTGTCCCACAGAATCACAGTAAATTTGTATAATTTATGTTTGCAGAGACAGAATGTGTTTTTATGACTTAAAGAACCAAAAGGTTATTCAAGTCATTTCAGTAGCCTTGTAAAATTGTCAGTGAAGCATAGGTAAGTAAAAGGTTGGACATTCATATTTTGCTAACATTAGATGAGATACTCCATAAATTTTGTTTATCACAGATCATTTCTGCAGAGTCAAAATTTGTAATTTACGTACAAACTGAACTCAAACATATATATTTAAAATACATATAAAGTGTATATAAACTGTATTTATATACTGATTTTTGTTTTATTAATAACGGTAGTGATATTAATTTAGTATAATTCCTAGTGTTACTTTAGAACATAATTATTCAGGCCTTGGGGACTAGAAAAAGATCCATGCTTTGCACTAAGGTGTTTGGGTGGGGAGTGATCAGTTGCTCAGTTGTGTCCGACACTTTGTGGCCCCACGGACTGTAGCATGCTGGGCTCCTCTGTCCATGGAGTTCTCTAGGCTAGAATGGAGCAAGCTGTCATTTCCTACTCCAGGAGATTTTCCCGACCCGGGGATGGAACCCACATCTCTTGCATCTCCTGCATGGGCAGGCAGAGTCTTTACCACTAGTGCCACCATATGCCCATTAGAAATAAAATTATGGACAAGGCAGATGTAGGCCTTACAATTCTCAGTGCTGACATTTGGAGTACATGAAGGGCTGGTACTGGAAAGACCTATACGCCAGGCGCAGACGCGAGAGACGCCTGCCCCGGCGGTGGAGACGCGAGAGAGGGCACAACCGACCACTCGCAGAAGCGTGGCCGAGAGGAGCTACCCAACGTCCAAGGTAAGGTACAGCAGCTGTGCTTTGCTGGAGCACCTGTGAAGAGATATTCCACGACCAAGGTAAGAGAAACCCAAATAAGACGGTAGGTATTGCGAGGGGACATTTGAGGGCAGACACACTGAAGTCATAATCCCATAAAACTAGTTGATCTGATCATATGGACCACAGCCCTGTCTAACTCAATGAAACTCAGCCATGCCATGTGGGGCGACCCAAGACGGACGGGTCATGGTGGCGAGGTCTGACCGAATATGGTCCACTGGAGAAGGGAATGGCAAACCACTTCATATACTTGCCTTGAGAACCACATGAACAGTATCAAAGGCAAAATGATAGGATACTGAATGAGGAATTCCCCAGGTCGGTAGCTGCCCAGTATGCTACTGGAGATCAGTGGAGAAATAACTCCAGAAAGAATGAAGGAATGGAGCCAAAGCGAAACAAATACCCAGTTGTGGAAGAGACTGGTGATAGAAGCAAGGTCCGATGCTGTAAAGAGCAATATTGCATAGGAACCTGGAATGTTAGGTCCATGAATCAAGGCAAATTGAAAGTGGTCAAACAGGAGATTACAGGAGATGACAAGTGTGAACGTCGACATTCAAGGAATCAGTGAACTAAAATGGACTGGAATGGGTGAATTTAACTCAGATGACCATTATATCTACTACTGTGGGCAGGAATCCCTTAGAAGAAATGGAGTAGCCATCATGGTCAACAAAAGAGTCCGAAATGCAGTACTTGGATGCAATCTTAAAAACGACAGAATGATTTCTGTTCATTTCCAAGGCAAACCATTCAATATTACAGTAATCCAGGCCTATGCCCCAAACAGTAACACTGAAGAAGCCGAAGTTGAACGTTTCTATGAAGACCTACAAGACCTTTTAGAACTAACACCCAAAAAAGATGTCCTTTTCATTATAGGGGTTTAGAATGCAAAAGTAGGAAGTCAAGAAACACCTGGAGTAACAGGCAAATTTGGTCTTGGAGCACGGAATGAAGCAAGGCAAAGGCTAATAGAATTTTGTCAAGAGAATGCACTGGTCATAGCAAATGCCCTCTTTCAACAACACAAGAGAAGACTCTACACATGCACATCACCAGATGGTCAACACTGAAATCAGATTGATTATATTCTTTGCAGCCAAAGATGGAGAAGCTGTATACAGTTAGCAAAAACAAGACCAGGAGCTGACTGTGGCTCAAATTATGAACTCCTTATTGCCAAATTCAGACTGAAATTGAAGAAAGTAGGGAAAACCACTAGACCATTCAGATATGAACTAAATCAAATCCCATATGATTATACAATGGAAGTGAGAAATAGATTTAAGGGACTAGATCTGATAGATAGATTGCCTGATGAACTCTGGACGGAGGTTCGTGACATTGTACAGAGGACAGGGACCAAGACCATACCCATGGAAAAGAAATGAAAAAAATCAAAATGGCTGTCTGAGGAGGACTTACAAATAGCTGTGAAAAGAAGAGAAGCGAAAAGCAAAGGAGAAAAGGAAAGATATAAGCATCTGAATGCAGAGTTCCAAAGAATAGCAAGGAGAGATCAGAAAGCCTTCCTCAATGATCAATGAAAAGAAATAGAGGAAACAACAGAATAGGAACAACAAGAGATCTCTTCAAGAAACTTAGAGATTCCAAGGGAACATTTCATACAAAGATGGGCTCGATAAAGGACAGAAATGGTATGGACCTAACAGAAGCAGAAGATATTAAGTATAGGTGGCAAGAATACACAGAAGAACTGTACAAAAAAGATCTTCATAACCAAGATAATCACGATGGCTTGATCACTCACCTGGAGCCAGACATCTTGGAATGTGAAGTCAAGTGGGCCTTAGAGAGCATCACTATGAACGAAGCTAGTGGAGGTGATGGAATTCCAATTGAGCTATTTCAAATCCTGAAAGATGATGCTGTGAAAGTGCTGCACTCAGTATGCCAGCAAATTTGGAAAACTCAGCAGTGGCCACAGGACTGGAAGGTCAGTCTTCATTCCGATCCCAAAGAAAGGCAATGCCAAAGAATGCTCAAACTACCGCACAATTGCACTCGTCTCACACGCTAGTAAAGTCATGTTCAAAATTCTCCAAGCCAGGCTTCAGCAATATGTGAACCGTGAACTCCCAGATGTTCAAGCAGGTTTTAGAAAAGGCAGAAGCACCAGAGATCAAATTGCCAACATCCACTGGATCATGGAGAAAGCAAGAGAGTCTCAGAAAAACATCTATTTCTGCTTCATTGACTATGCAAAAGCCTTTGACTGTGTGGATCATAATAAACTATGGAAAATTCTGAAAGAGATGGGAATACCAGACCACCTGACCTGCCTCTTGTGAAACCTGTATGCAGGTCAGGAAGCAACAGTTAGAACTGGACATGGAACTACAGACTGGTTCCAAATAGGAAAAGGAGTACGTCAAGGTTGTATATTGTCACCCTGCTTATTTAACTTCTATGCAGAGTACATCATGAGGAACGCTGGGCTGGAAGAAGCACAAGCTGGAATCAAAATTGCCGGTAGAAATATCAATAACCTCAGATATGCAGTTGACACCCCCCTTATGGCAGAAAGTGAAGAGGAACTCAAAAGCCTCTTGACGAAAGTGAAAGAGGTGAGTGAAAAGGTTGGCTTGAAGCTCAATATTCAGAAAATGAAGATCATGGCATCTGATCCCATCACTTCATGGGAAATAGATGGGGAAACAGTCGAAACAGTGTCAGACTTTATTTTTCGGGCTCCAAAATCCCTGCGGATGCAGCCAGGAAATTAAAAGACGCTTACTCCTTGGAAGGAAAGTTATGACAAACCTAGATAGTATATTAAAAAGCAGAAACATTACTTTGCCAACAAAGGTCCATCTATTCAAGGCTATGGTTTTTCCTGTGGTCATGTATGGATGTGAGAGTTGAACTGTGAAGGAAGCTGATCGCCGAAGAATTGATGCTTTTGAACTGTGGTGCTAGAGAAGACTCTTGAGAGTCCCTTGGACTGCAAGGAGATCCAACCAGTCCATTCTAAAGGAGATCAATCGTGGGTGTTCATTGGAAGGACTGATTTTAAAGCTGAAACTCCATAACTTTGGCTACCTCATGTGAAGAGTTGACTCACTGGAAAAGAGTCTGATGCTAGGAAGGATTATGGGTGGGAGGAGACGGGGACGACAGAGAATGAGATGGCTGGATGGCATCACCGACTCGATGGACATGAGTTTGAGTGAACTCCAGGAGTTGGTGATGGACAGAGAGGCCTGGCGTGCTGTGATTCATGGGGTCGGAAAGAGTCGGATACGACTGAGCGACTGAACTGAACTGATACCACAACTGAAGTTTCCCAGAGTGAAGGAGACTGTGATAAGGGTAAGAAAATAATAGTCAACGTTAACTTTGTACTTACTAATTGCTAGCTGCTATTTTAATAATTTTTCATAACTGCTAAATCAGTAGTGATTTTTACGTATAGGAGGACTAGTCAGTTGAGTTTTCCCATTTATGAGAAATTTGCATACTTCAAGGAAAATCTAGCACATAGCAGATTACACTCAGAAATTCATATCCAGTAGAATATCCTATAAATATTCATTCTACCACCTAGATTAAGGAGGGGGGTCTGATTTTTCCTTCCTTGCCCCTCTCTGCATTTCAAACTTACCTTTAAAAAAAAAACATTTTATTGGAGTATAGTTGCTTTACAATGTATCATCTCTTACTCTACAGAAAAGCTAATCAGTCATACATATACATATATCCCCTCTTTTTAGAATTTCCTTCCCATTTAGATCATCACAGAGCATTCATTGAGTAGGGTTCCCTGCGCTATATAATAGATTTTCATTAGTTATCTATTTTATGCATGTTGCATGCTGTGTCACTTCAGTTGAGTCCATCCTTATGGTCTGTAGCCCACCAGGCTCCTCTGTGCATTGGATACACCAGGCAAGAATGCTGGAGTGGGTTCCCATGCCCTCTTCCAGAGAATCTTCCCTACTCAGGGACTGAACCGGTGTCTTCCTCGGCTCCTGCATTGCAGTCAGATTCCTTACTGCTGAGCCACCAGGGAAGCCCCTATCTATTTTAAAAATAGGATCAATTGTGTATGGGCTTCCCAGATGGTGCTAGTGGTAAAAAACCTGCCTGCCAGGGCAAGAGACGTAAGAGACTTGAGTTCAAACCCTGGGTCGGGAAGACCCTCTGGAGCGGGCATGGCAACTTATTCCTATATTCTTGCCTGGAGAATCCCATGACCAGAGGAGCCTGGTGGGCTACCATCCATAGGGTCGCATAGAATCAGAAGCACCGGAGTTGCTTTCCACACGTGGACATACATCAATAGTGTATATGTGTCAATCCCAATCTCCCGATTCATTCCACTACACTTTCTCCCCTTGGTATCCATGTATTTGTTCTCTAAGTCTGTGTCTCTATTTCTGCTTTGTAAATAGTTTCATCTGTATCATTTTTCTAGCTTCCACTGTGTCGAGTAAGTGTCCTCAACACCAGCCTACAATAACATGCCATTTTCTATAACTGTCAACTCCTGTTCCTCTTTCCCATTACATTTCCCTTTGAACCATCATCCACCACAGAGGCGTCTATATCCCTTTCATCTCAGGGCTCTTGCATGGAGTTCCCGTCCTTGTAAACTTTCTTGGGAGTGAGAGCAAGACCCTGCAGTTATGTCTGCCCTAGTCAGTGGGCCATGAGTAGTGTACCCATGAAACCTCTTCCTCAGTCCTTTCTCTCATCCTATACTAAAGATTCTGGCTTTTCTGTAAGATGTTGCAGTGCATTTTATTTTACACATATGGTTGCAACCTCTCTCTCGTTCTGTAGATTCTTCTGCAATGGGATCTGACATTGCTCTCATCAGCCTTCCTGTACGTGCCTCTGGGTGAATGGAGGTAAGGGTGCAGAGTGAGCTGTGATTCATCATAACCGACAGGAAGCAGCAGAAATGATGCTTCATGACCTCTGAAGGTCAGTTAGCAAAAGCACTGCAGCTTCCGCTTGCAAAAGCACTTTCCATGTAGCCCTGGGCTTCCGTGTCAGAAAATTGAATACACTGGGGCCAACATATGGGAGTCCACGTGGAAGACCTCATAGAGAGGCCCTGAGACCCACCACACAAAGTGAAGGTGCCTGCCAGCTCTTGGCTTCCCCAGTCACCATATAGATGTGAGTGCAGGCATGACCCTAACCAACCAGTTCATCCTCATTGATCTTGGATTGCTAGCACACAGAACATGCAGGAGATTTTAACACATCAGTTGTCTTTAGCCAGTAAGTGTTGTCATGATTGGTTGTATGGCATTATATAACTAGAAAGGAGTTATTGTATAACATTGAGTGTCAAATTGCGTCCTCCACATGTGCCTGGGGTACATTGTGTGATGCATGGGAAGTGTTTCTTTGAGGCACACTCCACTCTTCTGTCTTCCTTTACTTCTCAGTGTTACTGCCTAATAGAGATCTTCTGAGAAACTCATCGTTAAATGTGAACACATAAAGGAAGATATTACAGCTATGCAACTGTTCTCCTGCCTCGACTGCAGGCACATCCTGTCGGCATAAAAAATGCACAGCCTGAGAGTTGTGAGTTGAGTTTTATTGGAAGGGGATAATATGAGGACTGCACACGAGGAGACAGTACTTCAGATAGCTCTGAGAAACTGTTTCAAAGAAGTATGGGGAAAAGACAGTATATATGTGTGTGTGTGTGTGTGTGATTCTGGTAAAGGGGTAGTACATACAATCAAACACGTTTATTTTTCAGAAAGTTTCTGCTGGTCTTGTTAAGCTTCTGCTAGTCCCAAGGAACAGTCGTCACCATGAAGGATTTTAGTGCTTTTCTAGATATGAGGATATATAAGAATTGGGCTCATAAAATCAGCTCCTGAGAATATCTTAACTGGCTGAAGACCTGTCCTGCCAATGTTCCTGGAGCACAGAGTGCCTCAGGTCTGCTCTCCACCCTGAACTCCAGGGTGTGTTGAAGGTCAGCAGCGGTAGCAGCACATGATTTAATCCTTGTGGAGGTAGATGGCAAGTGTCCATTGCTAGTACCAGTTTGTGGTTGAAAATTCTGAGCACATTCTGAGGTTCAAAGGCTTCCCTGGGTCCATCCCAGCTTCCAGCTACAGTGTACTTGGCTGCTGGCAGGTCACTTGACATCTATGACCATCTTTTTCCTCTGTAAAGAAACAATAATACTTAATTGTATCACAGAAGTGCTGTAGGGTTTAGATAAAGCTGCACTCTGCAAATGTAGAATATTGTAATTTCAAGGTAACATTATCTACATTCTCACCCATTTTCATTTATGACCATATGGAGTGGATGCTCAGAGGACCTGACTTCCACTCTGTAGAGTTTCCAGTATTTAAATTGTCATCATACAACCTGCCTCCTCCAATACTTACCAGGTGAATCCTGCCAAGATTGAGCAGATCCAGGCCTCATCTAGAAATGGGTTCTGTTTCAGTCTGCATTTCTCTGAATTTTCAGATAATTTGCAAAATTGTATGAGGATTTAATAGCACCGATTTATGTTAGATATGTAAGAGAATTTTTATTTTTCTGGACCCCTAAGCAGCCATGTCAAGGAACAATAATCTATGGAAATGTTTCAGGAAGGAGGGACTCTTCCAGGGCTGGAAAGTGAGCTCTTGTCTAACACTCAGAAATGAATTGTCTGCGGAGACACGTGTGTTGACAAAGCAAGAGATTTTATTGGGAAAGTGTGCCCAGGTGGAGAGCAGTAGGGCAAGGGAACCCCGGAGGACTGCTCTGCCACATGGCTCTCAGTCTCAGGTTTTATGGTGATGGAATTAGCTTCCAGGTTGTCTTTGGCTAATCATTCTGACTCAGAATTCTTCCTGGTGGCACATGAATTGCTCATTCAAGATCGATGCCAGCAAGAAGAATCCTGGGAGGTGGTCAGACAAGTGGCCCAAAATCTTCCTGTTGATGGTAGCTTATTAGTTCTGTGTTCCTTACCAGAAAATCCTGTCCTAAAACAATTCATGTAAATGGTTACTCTGGTGACTGGCCAGGAAGGGCGGTTCAGTCAGTGTGCATCTCCTAACAGATATAAAATGTTCTGGTTAAGTCTTAGTCAAATTGTTCTAATAAGAACACACTAAGGATTCTTGCTCCCTTGGTTATTGATATAAATCTATTGGCTACAGAATGTGAATTATCTGTACAGAAAATATATTTTTTATTAGATAAAGACTTAATAATTACCTGAATTAGTCCCCACTTAATTTCAGTATAGTACATCTGGGTTGAACACGTTAGAAATATTAGTAATAATCATTTAATATAATTTAACCAAGTGATATTTTCACATAATTTTCCAAATATTAATGGAGAATTAATGCATATTTTTATTGTACTTCAAATATGTAATCAATTTAAACAGCAAACTTAGCAGTGTTTAAATTGGGGTGACTGCTCCCCAACTCTATACCGATCTAAAAGCTTAAAATAAGACAGAAATATGAATTATCTTTTAAATGAGAAGTATAATCTCCTGTAGTTTAAAATATTTACAATTGCAAAAAATGAGTCTTTTATTCTTTATTCCTAATTTGAAGGCTCAATGTATCCCTAGACTGTGGAATTTGTAAGAAATTACACCAGTTACGTTTCACCTATTGGACATTTGAGTGCCATTAATTGTAGTGTCATGTTTCCATAATGTGTTTGTGCTTGTTTAAATACCAGATACAAACTCTACATAAGAGTTATCAGGATACACATTAAATTCGTTATCTAATAAGCTACCAAATGAAAGATATTCTCCTGTCCTGCTATTTTTAGAGGGGGTAGTTTTAAAGACTTAATGTTTTTCATTATTTTTAAAATAAAATATCCTGGCTATAGCTGGACACTGCCTGATACTCTGGGGCCTTCAGGGGCAGCTTCAGGGGGCCACCAACCCTTATCTTTAAGAATAAAGGCAGGGATGCAGTTATTTGAAATGAATATTGTGTTTTAGGAGAGTTGCACAGTTGGAAGAGTCAGGCCATGAGAGACAGCATAGTGTAACACCCTCAGGTGGGAAAGAAAAACCACATCCAGAGGAAAATAAAATGGGTTGCCTAAACCCCAGGCCCTTCTCTTTATACAGACCATACACATTTCAGTTTCTTATAATAAAAATCAATATTCACTGTTATATGCATAGGAATCCTAATGTGTATAGAAAACAGACAGACACACACACACACACACACACACACACACACACGCATCCTTCGGTTACCATTACTATCTGATCTAGAACTTCCTAAACAAGTAACCTAAATTCCATGGCAACTTTCAGGAAAATTATATCTTGAAATTATATCTTAAAGTTGGGCATGGGTGCGGGGGCAAGAAGACAAAGCCAAGGGACTCTTACTCTGTTAAGGGGTAACATTACTTTGCCGACAAAGGTCTGTCTAGTCAGAACTATGGTTTTTTCCAGTGGTCATGTATGAATGTGAGAGTTGGACTATAAAGAAAGCTGAGCACCGAAAAATGGATGCTTTTGAACTGTGGTGTTGGAGAAGACTCTTGAGAGTCCCTTGGACTGCAAGGAGATCCAACTAGTCCATCCTAAAGGAAATCAGTCCTGAATGTTCATTGGAAGGACTGATACTGAAGCTGAAGTTTTAATACTTTGGCCACCTGATGCGAGGAGCTGACTCATTGGAAAAGACCCTGATGCTGGGCAAGATTGAGGGTAGGAGGAGAAGAGGATGACAGAGGATGAGATGGTTGGATGGCATCACTGACTCGATGGACATGAGTTTGAGCAAGCTCCAGGAGTTGGTGATGGGCAGGGAAGACTGGAATGCTGCAGTCCATGGAGTCGCAAAGAGTCGGACACAACTGAGTGACTGAACTGAACTGAAATGGAGTCTACATTTTTTCTCTGAGACTTTCTCATTATTTTCAGTGAAAAGAATAACCTGAAGCTAAGCACTGAATGAGATATAAAAGTTTAATGGTTTCAATGTTCCAAAGTAAGATAACTGAGGAAGCAATGCATATAAAACCATTAAGTAAATACACAACTATACTTTAATGGAATTCATCTACCAGGGGAAGGGTTTCAATTTAAGCATTTTTATTAAATTTTGGAGCTGAGGGTAAACAGAGTAGGTACGACCCCCAACATTTTACATCTTAAGCAACCCTCACTATTATCACTTATGTAATCATAAATCATTCAGTTATTTGTACTATAAATGTAAAACCATAGCCATATGTTCCTAAGCCCTTTGGCTATGCCCTTATAAGACCAAATTCCACAATACTGGAAAATGAAATATCTGCTCATAAGTGTGAAAACAATATTAACAAATATCATATATTTTCACCTGGAATAGTTTCATGATATATGTTACAAAAGATAGAAAGTGAATCAATTCAATAGTGAATGGAAAATGGCGTTAGGACTTCCTGACTGCAAGTTATATTTTTAGAACCCTTGGCCTTCATGAATCTTTAATGCATATAATATTACTCTTTTGTATTTTTATTGCTTTCAACTAGGACATTAATTTGAAGATATATATCACCTTTGGTTTTCTGTTTTGACTTCCCAGAATTTAACTTATCTTTTATTTTAGAAACTTTATATTTCATATGCTTAATAAGATCAATCCTGGGTGTTCATTGGAAGGACTGATGCTAAAGCTGAAACTCCAATACCTTGGCCACCTCATGCAATGAGTTGACTCACTGGAAAAGACTCTGATGCTGGGAAGGATTGGGGACAGGAGGAGACGGGGACGACAGAGAATGAGATGGCTGGATGGCATCACCGACTCAATGGACATGAGTTTGAGTGAACTCCGGGAGGTGGTGATGGACAGGGAGGCCTGGTGTGCTGTGATTCATGGGGTCGCAAAGAGTCAGACACAACTGAGGGACTGAACTGAACTGAACTGAACTGAAGTGCTCGATATTATCACTTAATTGGGTGGGTAAAGGAAAAGGCTAGTATAAGATGTTTTCTTGGGTAAAAGTAAATATCTGAACACAGATTATTTTGATTATTCAGCTGTTTCCAGTTTTCGCATATTTATAAACGATTTTGAGGTATCTTTTCTACAGATGAAAGATCCCATTACTTACTTCTTATTCACACTTATTTATTAGGAAATTCTAGTCATTATCATTGGGGTAGAATAAGGTAGCTTCTTGGTTTCCATGGAGTGAAATTACAGTGGAAATAAGAGTCCTGAAGTGGAAGCAAAATGAAATACTTCAAGTGCAAAGTGAGAATGATCTAAACTAACATAAGATTCACGCTAAAAGTCATACATGGATAAAAATTGACAAACACACAAAATCAAAGTTATGTGGTTTCATACCTGAAGTTTTTGAGTTTATGTTACAGACAAACTGAACAATTAGATAAATGAAATAAGAGGTCTGATATTGTAGCAATGTGGTCTCCCAGGTGTGTGTGTGTGTGTGTTCATGTGCATGCACATGCTCAGTCATGTCCGAATCTTTGTGATCCCACAGCGGGGCTAGCTGTATTATTAATATGTAAAGCTCACTTACCTGTATGCTTTAGTTTTATTTCATTTATTAAAAGTGTGTTAGTCACTCAGGCGTGTCCGACTCTTTGGAAATCCATGGTCAGTAGCCCATCAGGCTCCTCTGACCATGGAATTCTCAAGACAAGAATACTGGAATGGGTTGCCATTTCCTTCTCCAGGGGATTTTCCTGACCCAGAGATTGATCCCGCATCTCCTGCATCTCCTGCATTAGTAGCTAGATTCTTTACAACTGAGCCACCAGGGAAACCCCAAGGATTGGAGAGATTATAACAAATGTCAGTCTCTGACAAAGTAGAGAAGAGATGCATTAAAACAAGGTCATGTGACATGAGTTTGTAATTCTAATCATTGTGCTCTGTGATTTAAAAGTAGGAAATAAACATGTCCTGATTCTACATTGTGGAGGCCAAAAAGTTTTAAATAGTTGAAGTTAAGAAAGAACATCACATAATTGTATGTAGTCTTCTTCTCCTTCTTCTTTTGATATATATTTTTAAAGTGGAGCTTTATGAAAAGAGAAATGTCCAAGTTACTTGAATTTTACCTAGTTTGTAATGAAATATTCTTTGCATTTAACACTATAACTGCACTAATGAAATATTTTGCTTCTGTGAGAAGACTCGGTAATGGAAAATATATATTTTCCCAGGTTGGTCTTGTTCTAATAAGTGAGAAAAAGCACTTACACTGACAAGTTATTTCACCTCAGTGCTCTTAGCAACATTTAAAAATACAGTGTAAGTGCTATGATTTCAATTCCTTAAATAAGCTCTCTTACCTAATCGTTAATGACTGATCTAAATGAAATCTTAGCCCTGGGTTTTAAAGCGCATTTTGAATTTTCTCACACATGTAATTTGATACTGGATTTTTTTTTGCAAGTTTTGTAAAAAAAAATAATAATAAATGTTGCTTGTTATATAGTATAAAGTGATAGATAACTTGAAACCAAAGCTGTTTTAAAAGGTAGCATTTAATTTGCTGAAAATAGGGTTTTTAACTAGAACAAGCAAAAACTAAAGAGAAATTTGTAATAATCTAATTGCTTTTATCGGAGAAGGCAATGGCAAGCCACTCCAGTACTATTGCCTAGAAAATCCCATGGATGGAGGAGCCTGGTAGGCTGCAGTCCGTGGGGTCGCTAAGGGTCGGACACGACTGAGCAACTTCACTTTCACTTTTCACTTTCCACTTTCACACATTGGAGAAGGAAATGGCAACCCACTCCAGTGTTCTTGCCTGGAGAATCCCAGGGAAGGGGGAGCCTAGTGGGCTTCCGTCTATGGGGTCACACAGAGTCAGACACGACTGAAGTGACTTAGCAGCAGCAATTGCTTTTATACCTTGAAATGATTGTAGTTGGAATTAAAAATGCCTTAACATAAAACATTCAAGGCATGACTTTCCATTAAGAAACTATCTCTGGATACATTTAAAATAATTTCGATCCAGAGGAAAACATCATTTACGGAATTCCATGGTTTTATTCAATAGTGATTCAGTATTCATAAATATATTGGCTCTCTATTGCTGCTATAACAAATTATCACAAGTGTATCATTTAAATCAAACAAAGGAATCATTTTATAGTTTCGTGGGCTAGAAGTCTTAGCTAAATCAAGGATTGTTGCTGTTGTTTAATTGCTAAGTCATGTCTGACCCTTTGCAACCCCATGGACTGTAGCACCTAAGATCCCCTTTCCTTCACTGTCTCCAAGATTCTGCTTAAATCCATGTCCACTGAGTCAGTGATGCCATCCAACCATCTCATCTCATCTTATCTAATCTCTGTCTTTTAAGACCACCGAATTAGCAAGTTTAATTCCAGTTTCTATCTTAATGCATCTTTGCCAATAATATAAAATACCACAGATTCCAAAGATTAGGACATGGGCAACTTTGGGGACCACAAGTCTGTTTGCCATTAAAAATCATCCTTCATTTTGATGTAAAGATAACTGATTCTACACTTTCTTATTCAAGCACCATGACAGTTATCACTATTTGGTCCTCAGGTCTTTATTTTTCACTCTATTTTATTTGGATTGGGTTGGCCAAGAAGTTCACTCAGGTGTTTCATAACACCTTATGAAAGCACCCAAGCGAACCTTCTAGCCAGTCCAACATATAGAGCTGATGCATGGATATTCAAGTAGTGACATACTTCACAATGGATAAAAGAAGACTAAGTGTACAGTTAGTGAATGCCACTTAGATAATTGCTCTGTCTTCTCTGTCTTGACCAACACAGCAATTAATTTTGCAAATATTTAACAGTGGTCAATACACACACATAAGTAGTATTTCACAGGAGATGCACCTTACTGGAGAAGGATTGAAGATGAACTACAGACCAAGTGGGCTAAGATGGCTCTATTGGAAACATGTAGATATGGGCTAGTTTCTGAAAGTAAAAAAAAAAAAATGCATTTTAGAACACTAAAACCTTATAATTACATGATAATTAATCTTTAAATGTTATTTAAATTTAAATTATGAGCTCAATATTTTTGTAATCAAAAGAGAGAAGTTATAGCCATATTTACTATCATATAAAGCCCCTGGTGGCTCAGATTTTAATGAATCCACCCGCAATACAGAGACCTGGGTTTAATACCTGGGTCAGGAAGATCTTCTGAAGAATGAAATGGCAACCCACTCCAGTATTTTTGCCTGGAGAATCCCATGGATAGAGAAGCCTGATGGACTACAGTCCATGCAGTTACAAGGAGTCGGACATGACTAAAATTACTAAGCACACAGCACCCACTGTCATATTAGTAGCCAATATACGGCCTTCAGTTCAGTTCAGTTCAGTTGCTCAGTCGTGTCCAACTCATTGCAACCCCATGAATCACAGCACGCCAGGCCTCCCTGTCCATCAACAACTCCCGGAGTTCACTCAAACTCATGTCCATCGAGCTGGTCATGCCGTCCAGCCATCTCATTCTCTATCGTGCCCTTCTCCTCCCTGCCCAAGCTCTCCCAGCATCAGAGTCTTTTCCAGTGAGTCAACACGTTGTATGAGGGGGCCAAAGTATTGGAGTTTCAGCTTTAGCATCAGTCCTTCCAATGAACACCCACGATTGATCTCCTTTAGAATGGACTGGTTGGAAATCCTTGAGATCCAAGGGACTCTCAAGAGTCTTCTCCAGCACCACAGTTCAAAAGCATCAATTCTTCGGCAATCAGCTTTCTTCACAGTCCAACTCTCACATCCATACATGACCACGGGAAAAACCATAGCCTTGACTAGACGGACCTTGGTTGGGAAAGTAATGTCTCTGCTTTTTAATATGCTATCTAGGTTGGTCATAACTTTCCTTCCAAGGAGTAAGCGTCTTTTAATTTCATGGCTGAAATCAGCATCTGCAGTGGTTTTGGAGCCCAAAAAATAAAGTCAGACACTGTTTCCACTGTTTTTCCATCTACTTCCCATGAAGTGATGGGACCAGATGCCATGATCTTTGTTTTCTGAATGTTGAGCTTCAAACCAAACTTTTCATTCTCCTCTTTCATTTTCCTCAAGAGGCTTTTGAGTTCCTCTTCACTTTCTGCCATTAGAGTGGTGTCATCTGCATATCTGAAGTTATTGATATTTCTCCCAGCAATCTTGATTCCAGCTTGTACTTCTTCCAGCCCAGGGTTCCTCATGATGTACTCTGTATATAAGTTAAATAAGCAGGGTGACAATATACAACCTTGACTCACTCCTTTTCCTATTTGGAACCAGTCTGTAGTTCCATGTCCAGTTCTAACTGTTGCTTCCTGACCTGCATACAGGTTTCACAAGAGGCAGGTCAGGTGGTCTGGTATTCCCATCTCTTTCAGAATGTTCCACAGTTTATTGTGATCCACACACTCAAAAGCTTTGCATTGTCAGTGAAGCAGAAATAGATGTTTTTCTGGAACTCTCTTTCTTTCTCCATGAACCCGCGGATGTTGGCAATTTGATCTCTGGTTCCTCTGCCTTTTCTAAAACCTGCTTGAACATCTGGGAGTTCACGTTACACATATTGCTGAAGCCTGGCTTGGAGAATTTTGAGCATGAATTTACTAGCCTGTGAGATGAGTGCAATTGTGGGGTAGTTTGAGCATTCTTTGGCATTCCCTTTCTTTGGGATTGGAATAAAGACTGACCTTTTCCAGTCCTGTGGCCACTGCTGAGTTTTCCACATTTGCTGGCATATTGAGTGCAGCACTTTCACAGCATCATCTTTCAGGATTTGAAATAGCTCAACTGGGATTCCATCACCTCCACTAGCTTTGTTTAGAGTGATGCTTTCTAAGACCCACTTGACTTCACATTCCAAGATGTCTGGCTCCAGGTGAGTGATCAAGCCATCGTGATTATCTTGGTTGTGAAGATCTTTTTTGTACAGTTCTTCTGTGTATTCTTGCCACCTGTTCTTAATATCTTCTGCTTCTGTTAGGTCCATACCATTTCTGTCCTTTATCGAGCCTATCTTTGCACGAAATGTTCCCTTGGAATCTCTAATTTTCTTGAAGAGATCTCTTGTTTTTCCTATTCTGTTGTTTTCCTCTATTTCTTTACATTGATCACTGAGGAAGGCTTTCTTATCTCTCCTTGTTATTCTTTGGAACTCTGCATTCAGATGCTTATATCTTTCCTTTTCTCCTTTGCTTTTCGCTTCTCTTCTTTTCACAGCTATTTGTAAGGCCTCCTCAGACAGCCATTTCGCTCTTTTGCATTTCTTTTCCATGGGGATGGTCTTGGTCCCTGTCTCCTGTACAATGTCACGAACCTCCGTCCAGAGTTCATCAGGCACTCTATCTATCAGATCTAGTCCCTTAAATCTATTTTTCACTTCCACTGTATAATCAAAAGGGATTTGATTTAGGTCATATCTGAATGGTCTAGTGGTTTTCCCTACTTTCTTCAATTTAAGTCTGAATTTGGCAATAAGGAGTTCATGATCTGAGCCACAGTCAGCTCCTGGTCTTGTTTTTGCTGACTGTACAGAGCTTCTCCATCTTTGGCTGCAAAGAATATAATCAATCTGATTTCGGTGTTGACCATCTAGTGATGTCCATGTGTAGAGTCTTCTCTTGTGTTGTTGGAAGAGGGTGTTTGCTATGACCAGTGCGTTCTCTTGGCAAAACTCTATTAGCCTTTGCCCTGCTTCATTCCGTGCTCCAAGGCCAAATTTGCCTGTTACTCCAGGTGTTTCTTGACTTCCTTCTTTTGCATTCCAGTCCTCTATAATGAAAAGGACATCTTTTTTGGTGTAGTTCTAAAAAGTCTTGTAGGTCTTCATAGAACCGTTTAACTTTGGCTTCTTCAGCATTACTGGTTGGGGCATAGACTTGAATTAGTGTAATATTGAATGGTTTGCCTTGGAAACGAACAGAAATCATTCTGTCGTTTTTAAGATTGCATCCAAGTACTGCATTTCGGACTCTTTTGTTGACCATGATGGCTACTCCATTTCTTCTAAGGGATTCCTGTCCACAGTAGTAGATATAATGTTCATCTGAGTTAAATTCACCCATTCCAGTCCATTTTAATTCACTGATTCCTAGAATTTTGACATTCATTCTTAACCACCCCCAAATATTTGGAAAAAACTCAAAAATACCCCACTGCCCACTGTCTGAGAACTTGTGTGAACTGGCAAGCACACAAGCAGATGTGCCTTATAAAACCTGGAATATGGTCCATTTGTTCACAGTGTACCTTATGTGGCCCATCCACCCTCCAATAGATCTATTGTCCCTTTATTGTAGATTATCTTGTCACCACAAAGTTTTCCCATTGCCCTCTCCGTGTGGAGGGACACACTGGCTGCCTATGAAGTCATAATAAATCAGAATTTGTCTACAAGTCTATGCCACAGTGGATGCCAGTATATCAGGTAACTTGTGGAGAAAAGCTTTTCCTTAGAATTCCAGCTTCTGTGTATCCTTAAGCCTATGTTGTTTTGGGTGAAAGTTTTCGGGTGTGCCTTGTGTCAGGGTCTCATCACAGAGCCTGCTCTGATGGGACTGCTGCTTTCTGCAGTTGACTCCTTCCCCTCTGACCTGATTAGGTCTGGTGTGCCCTGGAACACTGAACATCAGACATCCCTGAAGTCCCCTTACATATGCAGGTCAAACAGACAGCAGAGCAGCACACTCCACTGATACCTGGCTTGCTGAATAGGCAGGCCTTCTAGTAACAAATCTGTTCAGAACACAAAACCAGATGACAGAAGCCCTCAGAGTGTGAAACCCTCCTGAAATTAAGGAGATCCTGTAGGAATACCACCTTTGATGGAGACATTTGCCCACAAGACTCAGATGCCAAGCCAATATACTCTGGGAAAATGATGCCACTTTAACTGCATAAAGACAATTTTGAAAACTCCTCTGGGCTGCCAGACAAACACATGGGAAAAAAAAAATCAAACTTCTAAGAAAACACCACAAAAGCAAAATAACACTGATAGCATGCTTTTCAGCAAGGTTCACTAAAATGAAACAGGGCATTATTATCTCAGGAATTCTTGAGGAGAGAAAGTGTGCACCAGCCTTCTGTTTATCATGACTTCTAAATAAATTAACTAGGTTAGAACTCAGTAATATTCTACCACTGAGTTCTTCCATAAAAGGCATGAAGTTGTCAAAAGTCTCCTCAAAATAGAATCAGTCATACACAGTTTTAAAAGAGAACTAAGTAAAACATTAAAGTTCTGATCATCTCAGTCTATTTAAATCAATATATAAGTGCATTACAAATTTGTCATACTGATACATTAAAGACATTTATTCATCTCCATAAATACTAAAAAGTCATCTTGAAAATTCATTTTGTATTACAACTAAAAAAACTCTGTAAGGTTGAATAGACACTTTCTTAATCTGATGTATATGATGTGAGAGTGTTTGTGTTATTGCATATGTTAGCCCTAAAGAGTAGCATCTTTCTTAATGGGCAAAATGGGGCATTCTCCCTAAACAGGAAATAGCAAGAATGTCAAGCATCACCATGAATATTTTAATGTTATTTTGAGAAGATTTCCCAAGGTAGTTATAGAAGAGAACAAAATTAAAGATAATTTCCTGGTAAAATAATATTTAAAACCATTTCTATCAAAGAGGATATGAGAGTACACCTTAAGAATCCAGGAAAAACAATTAAAAATACCATAAACAATTAGAAAATCTAGTAAGTTAGCTTTATATTTAAAATCCTATAATAAACAGTAGTATTCATATATACAAGTAATAACCAGTAAGATATTTTAGCAGAAGATGAGGCCTGTATAAAATACAAATTAAAATATAAAATAACAGAAAAATTACCTTAACAAGGAATGGGGAAATCTGTATAAGAAAGTTCTTAAACTGTGATTTGAGTTGTATCTGTCTACTGAAAAAAAAAATTGGAAATTATAACATGCTCCTGGTTAGAAGAACTCAGCATCATAAGATGTTTATTCTAAGTAATTAAAAGCTTTATTTTCTTATTCAAGAATCCAGTAAAAATATCAACAAATATTTTTCCTCTCCCCAACTAGATAAGTTGCTTTTAAAAATATAAGAAAGCAAATACAGAGTAATAAGGAAATCCTAAAAAGGGTAAACAAAAGGTTATATTCCTACCAGATATTGAAACCTATGTTATAATAAAATCTCTTAAATTCAAGCAGTGTGGTATTGGTCCATTTACATAAAACTACTAAAAATAGTCCAAGTTTACAATTACATCTGGGATTTTTCATTATTTTCATAGAATTAAACATGGATTCCTGCTACATTTCTGAAGATGCTGATAGAAGATTCATTAGAGATCATTATCATTACCTGTGTCTGCTATCCAAGTCCCAGTAATCATAGGGGTATGTGAAATAGATATGGTGCACTAGGAGAGGGAGACCCTGAGTTAGAACCCAAATCTTTCATTATAAGCAGTGAGCATGCCAAGTCATTGCTCCAGAGGAGATGATATTTCTGTCATCCAAAGCTATTTGCTGTGCAAAAGTTCAGAAGACAATGCGGGACAAAAGGCTATTAGTGTCTCACTCCTAAAATATGCAGACATTCAGAGAGTTGTATCTAAACAAATACATGTGAGAATTTAATTGATCCTAAATACCAGGTCTCAAGTCACTGGGAAACAATGGTTTTTAAACTAACTGATGTTGGAGCAAGTATATAACCATCGCCTAATGATGCGAGTCGGACACGACTGAGCGACTGAACTGATCTGATCTGAAATGATGCAACTGGTTCTTTCCCTTACACAAGATCAATCCCCAGTGGACTAGAAATCTGAATGTAACATTGAAAGCATTTATGTATCTGAAGGGGGAAAATAAAAGGCCAAAAAATTCCTTTGGGAGGAAGAATGAAGATAGTCTTTCTCTGATCAAAATCTGGAAGAAAGGAAAAAAAAAGTTGATGAATTTACATGAGTCTAAAACTTGTTATGACAGAACATGACAACAGTGGTCATAATTGCCATAGAGCAGGGGTTTTGCTCAAGCACCTGGCAGAAGCAGAGTAGCTGTTAACTACAGTTACTAGTTCTAGTGTGATTTACTTTGACTACTTATTTTTAACGTTTTAATAAATAATTTCATTGTTTGAATTTGAAACTTGTATTTTAGGTGATTTATAGAATTTTTTCCATTGGACTCTGCAATTTTCAAAAGTTTTAAAAGATTTTGTTTTTGTTTTCACTTTTGATGGGATCATTTTTAAAGTCTTTGTCAAATTTCTTACAATATTTTTCTGTTTTATGTTTTGATTTTTGGCCACAAAGCATGTAGAATCTTAGCTCCTGGATCAGGGACTGAACCCCACCTCCGACATTCAAAGGCAAAGTCTTAATCACTGGATTACTAGGGTAGTCCTGCACACTGTATGCAAATTAAAGCCATTAAATCTTAAGCTAAATTTAAAATATCAATAAACACATGTTATTTGCAAAATTCTAACTTTACCTACAGAGGGAACATAGCAACGATTATATTCTAGCCCCAATATCATTTTGGGAGCCACAATTTTTATCTCTAAGTAACATATTCCACCATAAATCACAAGGGTTCCTTGGAGAAGTGACTGGTTCTGATCTGTGTCAGGGTATCCCCAGAAAAAGGGCTTGAGAGTGGCTTGTATCAGCGAGGCACAAAGGTGGAAATATAATTTGCTAAAATATTTTTAGTTTGAGAAAAAAATATTTGATGAGATTTACCATTAAGAGTCTTTGAAACAAACATGCATAAATGTTCAAACTTATTTCTTATAAATTAACTGTAGCTCACGTTCATTGCGGAGAAGGCAATGGCAAGCCACTCCAGTACTACTGCCTGGAAAATCCCATGGATGGTGGAGCCTGGTAGGCTGCAGTCCGTGGGGTCGCTAAGGGTCGGACACGACTGAGCGACTTCATTTTCACTTTTCACTTTCACACATTGGAGAAGGAAATGGCAACCCACTCCGTGTTCTTGCCTGGAGAATCCCAGGGACAGGGGAGCCTGGTGGGCAACCGTCTATGGGGTCACACAGAGTCGGACACGACTGAAGTGACTTAGCAGTAGCAGCAGCACGTTCATTGATAGCATTGTGTTATTTCATCATTGCATTTTAGCCCAGAGAAAGAAAGAAGGAAGGAAGCGAGGGGGGAGGGAGGATGAAGGGGAAGACGGATTGGAAGAAAGTTCATAGGAAGTTCTGTGAATTACTCAATGCTTTGTAGGGAGAAAGAGTTGCCATTTAAAGACTGCCAAAAAGAATTAAACTCTTAGGTCTATGTAGATTGAAATTTATTTTCATAGACTTTAATAGACATGCCTCTCTATATCCAAAAAGTCATAAAGAGTAAAGACAAATTTCGTCTGTATTTGTTCACCAAATCTAGAGTACTAATAAACTTGAGAGAGGTAATTTAGAATCTTTCAAAGGAATGTGTCCTATTAAGTACACTTTGAGCAGAGACGATTGAGATTAAGAATATAAATAGCATGAGAATTGAAGTTGGGCTTGAAAATGCAGTCACTGTACCAGGCAAATAAAAAAGCATTGGGCTGAGATAAACCAAATTCTGCAATAAAATGAAAAAAAGTAATTTCCTTCTCTTGACACAAAGAATATTGGTTATTTAGTTTACAGTCTGGATCAGACGAAAGAGAAGAGAAAAGTGAAAATAACATAGAGAATGTTTCTTAAAACCTAAATGGAGATAATAGTTGAAAACTTCCCTAAAATGGAAGAGGAAATAGCCACCCAAGGCCAAAAAACACAGAGTCCCAAACAGGATAAACCCAAGAAGAAATACTCCAAGACACATATTAATCAAATTAACGGAGATAAAACACGAAGAGCAAACATTAAAAGCAACAAGGGAAAAGCAGCAAATAATACACAAGGATAACAGCTGATCTTTCAACAGAAACTCTTCAGGCCAGATGGGAATAGCAGGCCATACTTAAAGTGATGAAAGAGAAAAACAAAAACAAAACCCGATTACTATACCCATCAAGGATTTCATTCAAATATGAAGGATAAGTCAAAAGCTTTACAGACAAGCATAAACTCAGAGAATTCAGTACCACCAAACCAACTCTTCAACAAATGCTAAAGGGTCTTTTCTAGACAGGAAACACAAAAAAGGTTTATAAACACGAACCCAAAACAACAAAGTAAAGGGTAACAGGATCATACTTATCAATAATTACCTTAAAATTAAATAGGTCGAATGCCCCAAGGAAAAGACAAAGCCTGGCTGAATGAATACAAAAACAAGACCCTTATATATGCTGTCTACAGGAGATCCACCTCAAAACAAGGGACACATACAGACTAAAATTGAAGAGTTGGAAAAAGTTATTTCATGCAAATGTAGACCAAAAGAAAGCAGGAGTAGCAATACTCATATCAGATAAAACAGACTTTGAAATTAAGGCGGTAAAGAGACAAAGAAGGACACTACATAATGATCAAAGGATCAATCTAAGAAGATATAACAATTATAGATATATATGCACACAAAATAGGAGCACCACAAAATGTAAGGCAAATGCTAACAAATATGAAAGGGGAATTTAACAGTAACACAATACTAGTGGGAGACTTTAATACCCCACTCACACCTATGGATAGATCAACTAAACAGAAAATTAGCATGGACACACAAACTTTAAATGATAAACTGGACCAGTTATACCTAATTGATATCTATAGGATATTTCACCACAAAACAATGAATTTCACCTTTTTCTCAAGTGCACACGGAACATTCTCTAGGACAGATCACATCCTGGGCCATAAATCTAGCCTTAGTAAATTAAAAAAAAATGAAATCATCTCAAGCATCTTTTCTGATCACAAGGCAGCAAGATTAGATGTCAACTACAGGGGGAAAAAAAACACATTAAAAATGAAAACATATGGAGGCTAAACAACACATTTCTGAATAACCAAAAATCACAGGAGAAATAAAAATAAGAAAATATGTATAGAAACAAATGAAAATGAAAACACAGCAATACAAAACCTATGGAATTCAGTAAAAGCAGTGCTAAGGGGAAGGTTCATAGCAATACAAGTTACCACAAGAAACAAGATAAAAATCAAATAAATAACTTTCAGTTCAGTTCAGTTCAGTTCAGTCGCTCAGTTGTGTCCGACTCTTTGAGACCCCATGAACCACAGCACCCCAGGCCTCCCTGTCCATCACCAACTCCCGGAGTTCACTCAAACTCATGTCCATCGAGTCGGTGATGCCATCCAGCCATCTCATTCTCTGTCGTCCCCTTCTCCTCCTACCCCCAATCCTTCCCAGCATCAGACTCTTTGCCAGTGAGTCAACTCGTCACATGAGGTAGCCAAAGTATTGGAATTTCAGCTTTAGCATCAGTCCTTCCAATGAACACCCAGGATTGATCTCCTTTAGAATGGACTGGTTGGATCTCCTTGCAGTCCAAGGGACTCTCAAGAGTCTTCTCCAGCACCACAGTTGAAAAGCATCGATTCTTCGGCGATCAGCTTTCTTCACAGTCCAACTCTCACATCCATACATGACCACAGGAAAAACCATAGCCTTGACTAGACGGACCTTGGTTGGCAAAGTTATGTCTCTGCTTTTTAATATGCTATTTAGGTTGGTCATAACTTTCCTTCCAAGGAGTAAGCATCTTTTAATTTCATGGCTGCAATCAGCATCTGCAGTGATTTTGGAGCCCAAAAAAATAAAGTCTGACACTGTTTCCACTGTTTCCCCATCTATTTCCTATGAAGTGATGGGACCAGATGCCATGATCTTCTTACTTTACACTTAAAGCAACTAGAAAAAGAAGAAATAAAGAACCCCAGGGTTAGTAAAAGGAAAGAAATCTAAAATTGAAGGGCAGAAATAAAAGAAAATGAAACAAAAGAGACTATAGCAAAAATCAACAAAACTAAAACCTGGTTTTTTGAGAAGATAATTAAACAAACCATTAGCCAGACTTATCAAGAAGAAAAGGAGGAAGAATAAAATCAACAAAATTAGAAATAAAAATGGAGGAATCACAAGAGACAACTCAGAAATACAAAGGATCAATAAGAGACTACTATCAGCAACTATATGCCAATAAAATGGATAACTTGGGAGACATAGACGAATTCTTAGAAAAGTGCAACCTTCCAAAACTGAACCAGGAAGAAATAGAAAATCTTAGAAGACTCATCCCAAGCATGGAAATTGAAACTGTAATCAAAACTTTTCAAACAAATAAAAGTCCAGGACCAGATGGCTTCACAGGTGAATTCTACCAAAAATTTAGACAAGAGCGAACAGCTTTCCTACTCAAACTCTTCCAGAAAATTGCAGAGGAAGGTAAACTTTCAAACTCATTCTATGAGGCCAATATCACCCTAATACCAACACCAGATAAGGATGCCACAAAAAAGAAAACTATAGGTCAATATCACTGATGAACATAAATGCAAAAATCCTCAACAAAATTCTAACAAACAGAATCCAACAACATATTAATAAGATCGTACATATTGACCAAGTGGGCTTTATCCCAGGGATGCAACGTTTCTTCAATATTCACAAAGTAGTCAATATGATATACCATATTAACAAATTGAAAGATAAAAACCATACAATTATCTCAATAGATGCAGAGAAAGGCTTTGAAAAATTCAGCATCCATTTATGATAAAAACCCTCCAGAAAGCAGGCACAGAAGGAACATACCTCAACATAATAAAAGCCATGTATGATAAACCCACTGCATACATTATCCTCAATGGTGAAAAATTGAAAGCATTACCCCTAAAGTCAGGAACAAGACAAGGGTGCCAACTCTCACCACTACAATTCACCAGAGTTTTGGAAGTTTTAGCCACAGCAATCAGCGAAGAAAAAGAAATAAAAGGAATCCAAAATGGAGAAGAAGAAGTAAAACTCTCACTGTTTGCAGATGACATGATCCTCTACATAGAAAACATTAAATACATCTCCAGAAAATTGTTAGGGCTAAACAATGAATATAGTGAAGTTGCAGGATATAAAATCAACACAGAGAAATTCCTTGCATTCCTATACACTAACAATGAGAAAACAGAAAGAGAAATCAAGGAAACAATTCCATTCACCAGCACAATGAAAAGAATAAAATACTTAGGAATAAATCTACCTAAAGAAACGAAAAACTTATATATAGAAAACTATAAAACACTGATGAAAGAAATCAAAGATGACACAAATAGATGGAGAAATATACTGTGTTCATGGATGAAAAGAATCAATATAGTGAAAATGAGTATACTACCCAAAGCAATCTATAGATTCAATGCAATCCCTATCAAGCTACCAATAGTATTTTTCAGAGAACTAGGTCAAATAATTTCACAATTTGTATGAAAATCCAAAAAGCTCAAATAGCTAAAGTAATCTTGAAAGAAGAATGGAACTGGAGGAATCAACCTGCCTGACTTCAGACTATACTACAAAGCTACAGTCATCAAGATAATATGGTTTAGGCACAAAGACAGAAATATAGATCAATGGAATAAAATAGAAAGCCCAGAGATAAACCCACACAACTATGAAAAACTTACCTTTGACAGAGGAGGCAAGAATATACAATGGAGAAAAGACAATTCCTTTAACCAATGGTGCCAGAAAAACTGTTCAACCACTTGTAAAAGAATGAAACTTTAACACTTTCTAACACCATACACCAGAGAAGGCAATGGCAACCCACTCCAGTACTCTTGCCTGAAAAATCCCATTGGTGGAGGATCCTGGTAGGCTGCAGTCATGGGGTCGCGAAGAGTCGGACATGACTGAGCGACTTCACTTTCACTTTTCACTTTAATCCATTGGAGAAGGAAATGGCAACCCACTCCAGTGTTCTTGCCTGGAGAATCCCAGGGACAGGGGAGCCTGGTGGGCTGCCATATATGGGGTCACACAGAGTCTGACACGAATGAAGCGACTAAGCATCTGCAGCAACACCATACACAAAAATAAACTCAAAATGGATTAAAGTTGTGTAAGACCATGTGTAAGACCAGAAACCATAAAACTCCTAGAGGAAAACAGAGGCAAAACACTCTCTGACATAAATCACAGCAGGATCCTCTATGACCCACCTCCCAGAGTAATGCAAATAAAAGCAAAAATAAACAAATGGGACCTAATTAAACTTAAAAGCTTTTGCACAATGTAGGAAACGATAAGCAAGTTGAGAAGACAGCCTTCAGAATGGGAGAAAATAATAGCAAATGAAGCAACTGACAAAGAATTAATCTCAAAAATATACGAGCAGCTCATGCTACTCTATACCAGAATAACAGACGATCCAATCAAAAAATGGGCCTAAGACCTAAACAGACCTTTCTCCAAAGAATACATACATATGGATGAAAAGATAATCAACATCATTCATTATCAGAGAAATGCAAATCAAAACCACAATGAGGTACCATCTCATGCAGGTCAGAATGGCTGCTATCAAAATGTTTACATACATTAAATCCTGGAGAGGGTATGGTGAAAGGGAACCCTCTTACAGTGTTGGTGGGAAGGCAAACTAGTACAGCCACTGTGGAGAACAGTGTGGAAATTCCTTAAAAAGCTGGAAATAGAACTACTATACAACCTAGCAATCCCACTGCTGGGCATACACACCGAGGAAACCAGAATTGAAAGAGACATGGGTACCCCAGTGTTCATCGCAGCATTGTATATAATAGCCAGGACATGGAAGCAACCTAGATGTCCATCAGCAGATGAAAGAAAGCTGTGGTACGTATAGACAGTAGAATATTACTCAGTTATTAAAAAGAATGCACTTGAATCAGTTCTAAGGAGGTTGATGAAACTGGAGCCTATTATACCAAGTGAAGTAAGTCAGAAAGAAAAACACCAATACACTATATTAACACATATATATGGAATTTAGAAAGATGGTAACGATGACCCTGTATGCAAGACAGCAAAGGAGACACAGACATAAAGAACAGATCTTTGGACTCTGTGGGAGAAGGTGAGGGTGGGATGATTTGAGACAATAGCATTGAAACATGTATATTATCACATGTGAAATAGAACGCCAAGCCAGGTTTAATGCATGAGACAGGGTGCTCAGGGCTGGTGCACTGGGATGACCCCGAGGGATGGGATGGGGAGGGAGGTGGGAAGTGGGTTCAGGATGAAGGACACATGTACACCCGTGGCTGATTCATGTCAGTGTATGTAAAAACCACTAGAATATTGTAAAGTAATTAGCCTCCAATTAAAATAAATTAATTAAAAAAAAAACTAAATGGTCTTACAAAGATATGATAAGGCAGAGTAGCTACATAAAAGAGAGTTCCAATTTCAGATTTTTAACTTGTCAGCTTTCAGCAATTTTCTTAACCTCCCTGAGCTTCTGTTGTTTCATGTGAAAAATGAAAGTGAAACCAGTGCATGCATGGGATAGAGTGAAGATGAGAAGAAGCCTAAATGAAGCACTTAACATGTGGTGACTTGTTGACCACGTGGTGCATTGCAACATAGCAGTGGACCATTTTCTACTGAAACCAGTGTCACAGACAAAATCGTCTTGAACACTATAGAGAACAGAGATTCCTAGAATATATGCAAATTGCTTAGTGCTTTTGGTACCAAGCTGTTAATACTCTCTTTCCTATTCATTTTTTAGGACTATCTTAGGAGGTTATCCAGATTTGCAATTGCTATCCTTGTTTTCACAAATGATTAAAACTTAGACAATTATGTCCAAAGTTGTAGAGTGGTTAAGTGGAGCTCAGATGTGGTCTTTAGACTTATGATTCTTCCTATTTAAATGTCCAGTGACTGCAGAGTGGATTGTTTCACATTTTTTTTTTCCTTAATGTAAAATACATAGTAATAATTAAAAGCTAGAACAAACATGAGAATTAGAAAAAGACAACCTTGAAGAGGGACAAAATATTTTCATTGAGTGAAACTTCTCTCCTTAATAAAAGGTAAGGCAAAATGTTATTTCTAAAAGTAATACTCGTTCTTTTATTGAACAACTAATGGTGGGTTCAAACCAAGAGTTTAGGATTGATTCAACAAAGGATTAAATTCTTCTTGTGATTCCTGAGTTAAAATAGTCTATCAAGCTTAGGAAAAATTCTGAAAGAAAGCTATTGACGTGACAAATAAAGAAACAACTACACGATCAGTCAAATAAAACGGAATTTTTAGCCCTTTCATCTTTTCAAGGAGAGAGAAAAAAGATAAAACCCTAATAATTGGTGCTCATTCTCCTGTTCAGCTACATGTAATTCATCAATTTTTCCAAATTTCTCTCAGTGTTAGTAGACTTACTGTCCTTTTTTCATGTAAAGAAAAATCAGTTACAATATATGATTTAATATGCATAAAAATAAAGCTTCATACAAAACAATAAAACCTATGTTGAAACACTTGGAAAAATATTGAGGAAGTACTTGTTAGGATTTTATGTAAATCATCATATTTTAATAATATAGTTATGTTGCTAAAATACAACTCTATATGATTATATAGATAGTTACAGTAAAAAAATTTTAAATGTCTCTGAAAAACCTCAGAATTTTATAAGCACAACAGTTTACAAGGATAGTTGGGAAATAAGTATCAATTAAATTTAATTATTAAATATAATATATTGGCTTCTTAAGTGGAACATTGGAGAAGGAAATGGCAACCCACTCCAGTGTTCTTGCCTGGAGAATCCCAGGGATGGGGGAGCCTGGTGGGCTTCCATCTATGGGGTCACACAGAGTTGGACATGACTGAAGTGACTTAGCAGCAGCAGCAGCAAGTGGAACATACAGGAGAATGATGGACACTGTAAAATAGAAGAACAACTCATGTATTTAAAGTAAGATCTGAAATATTTTCATATATACAAATTTAATTAACTATTCATTTATTGATATGTAAACTCTAGAAATACAGATAGTCCCAGACACAGATATGTGTGTGTATATTTGATTATAGTTTTTTCCCCAGTAACCAGTGTTCCCTTACCCCTTGTTAAGAGAGTCACAGGATCATAGAAACATCAGTGTTTATACCTGTCAGGTGTTACTGCATGTTCCCCATATGTGTAAAAACCAAGATGAAATCATGTGTTCAACTTTATGTGAATAATTAGGACCCAGGATTGTGAATTCCCAAGCCTATATTTTTTTTATTCAGAGACTTATTCAATATAAAAATGTGAAATAGAATTTAGGAAGTTATTTTCATCAATGCTATTACAATTAGAATGCTTAAAGTGTTAACATTCTAGAGTGACGTGCATGTAAGAGTCAAATTAAGCTGTAACATCTGGAAAGAAAAGCTCATAATGACAAGTCGGTTTAAAGTATCTTGCCTATATGGGGAAAGAATTTAAAAAGAGAGTGCCTATATGTATGCGTGTAACTGATTCATTTTGCTGTACAACTGAAACTCACACAGCATTGCGGATTAACTAACCCCAATAAAAATTTTAAAAAAATTAAGAATGTTGCAATCTCAGGAGTGTTCAATTTTATCAGATTATAAATGCTGTATTAAATTGTGAATATTAATAAAAAATATTTTTAGTCACAATAGTCACCTGGTTATCTTATCTGATAGATTTCTTTAAAGTTAAGTCTTATCTTTGCTTAGATTAAGTTGAAAAATATATATTATTAAACATGAGATGTATTGTATTTCAGACTTATTTCTGAAAGTCCTGTGTGTGTTTACCTTTTAAGAGTTTTAAGCAGAAGCCTTCTGAAAGGTGGCATTTTCTGGTGTTCTGGACAAAGCTAAATGTAGATGTTAGGGAAAACTTATATCTTAAAGTTGCATTAAGCCAGTTGCATGAAGATTGTTATTAACCTAGATGTTTGGACATGTAAACTACTCTGGCATTTATGTGTAAATCTTTGCATGGAAATCTGCCATTACACCTCTTATGAAGATAGTTAGAGGTGGAATGGCTCAGTTCTACCTGATTTGGTTATATTTTAAAGGAAATGACAAACTGTTCTGAAAATAGTTGTTAGTGAGTAGGAATGCAGTGTATTTTTCCATGTTGATGTTATGTTCTGCATCCTTCTTAAGCTCATCTATTAGTTCCACTAGCTTTTCTGTAGATTCAAGAGGATTTTCTATGTTGATGATCATGTTATATGCAAATAGAGACAGTTTTATTTCTTCCTGTCCAGTCTGATGACTTCATTTCTTCCAGTGCCTTATTGCAGCAACTAGAACCTAGTGTAGAATGTCAGATACAAGTGGTTAGAGTAGATGTCCTTGTCTCATTCCTGATTGTAAGGTAAAAGTGTCTGTTATTTCAATGTTCTGATCTTGGCTGTGGGGTTTCATGCTTTTCTTTATCACTTTATGAGGTTCAGAAATGTCTCACTATCCAATATTACAGAATATATTTAGTCAGGAATGGATTTTGGATTTTCTAAAGTTCAATTACTGGACTATTGACTTGATCATATGACTTCACTCTTTTTGGTATTATATTTTGAATTATGCTGATTTTCAAGTAATCATTCCTTGTATTTCTGGCATAAATCCAAGTTGGGCATGATGCATTATCCTTTCTGTGTGTTACTTGTCACTGCAGAATTTTTGCATCAGTGTTCATAAGAAGGTAATACTGTAGTTAACTTTTCTTGTAAAGACCTTAGCTTTATTATCAGAAAAGCTGACATCATCAAATGACTTGGGAAGTATTCCCTCTTCTTCAATTTTCTGGGAAAAAGATATGTATAAAGTTACCGTGTGTGTGTGCATGCACTCAGTCATGCTCAACTCTTTGTGGCCCCATTGGCTGTAACTCACTACACTCCTCTATCCATGGGATCTCCCAGGCAAGAATCTGGAGTTGGTTGCCATTTCCTTCAAAAGGGGAATCTTCCTGACCGCATTATCAAACCTGTGTCTCCTGCATTGTAAGGTGGATTCTTACCACTGAGTCACCAGGGAAGCTCTACTGCTTTATTAAGTCTATCTAATTACTCTGAGCTAAATATTAGTCAGATATAACTGACTTACCTAGAGCCAGCCATCCTGGAGTGTTAATTCAAGTGGTCCTTATGAAGCATCACTACAAACAAAGCTAGTGGAGGTGATGGAACTTCAGCTGAGCTATTTCAAATCCTAAAAGATGGTGCTGTTAAAGTGCTGAACTCTATATGCTGGCAAATTTGGAAAAGTCAGAAGTGGCCAAAGGATTGAAAAAGTCAGTATTCATTCCAATCCCAAAGAAGGGCCATGCCAAAGAATGTTCAAACTACCACACAGTTAGCAAAGTAATATTCAAAATCCTTCAAGGTAGACTTCAACAGTATGTGAACTGAGAACTTCTAGATGTATAAGCTGGATTTAGAAAAGACAGAGGAACCAGAAATCAGATTGCCAAAATCCGTTGGATCAAAGAAAAAGCAATATAATTTCAGAAAACAGTCTACTTCTGCTTCATTGACTATGGTAAAGCCTTTGACCATGTAAATCACAACAAACTGCAGAACATTTTTAAACAGATGGGAATACCTGCCCACCTCACCTGCCTCCTATGAAACCTGTAAGCAGGTCAGGAAGTCATCGTTAGAACTGGACTTGGAAAAACAGACTGTTTCAAAATTGGGAAAGGAGTACATCAAGGCTGTAATTGTCACCCTGGATGCAGAACATGTTGGAATTAAGGTTGTGGGGAGAAATGTCAATAACCTCAGATATGCAGATGACACCACCCTCATGGCAGAAAGTGAAGAGAAACTAAAGAGCCTCTTGAGGAAGCTGAAAGTGGAGAGTCAAAAATCTGGCTTAAAACTCAAAAATCAAAAAAAGAAAGATCATGGCATTGGGTCCCTTCACTTCATGGCAAATAAATGGGGAAACAATGGAAACATTAACAGATTTTATTATCTTGGGCTTCAAAATCACTGTGGATGGTGAAATTAAAGCTCTTTGGAAGAAAAACAATGACAAACCTAGACAGTGTATCAAAAAGCAGAGATATTACTTTGCCTACAAAGGTTCATAATGTCAAAGCTATGATTTTTCCATTAGTCATGTATGGATGTTAATGTTGGCCCGTAAAGAGAGCTGAGCACTGACTAATTGATGCTTTTGAACTGTGGTGGTGGAGAAGACACTTGGAGTCCCTTGGACAGCAAGGAGTTCAAACCAGTCCTAAATTAAATCAGTCCTGAATATTCATTGGAAGGACTGATGCTGAAGTTGAAGCTCCAATATTTTGGCCACCTGATGTGAAGAGTAGACTCTTTGGAAAAGATCCTGATGCTGGGAAAGATTGAAGGCAGGAGGAGAAGGGGATGACAGAGGATGACATGGTTGGATGGTATCACTGACTCAATGGACATGAGTTTGAGCAAACTCTAGGAGATAGTGAAGGACAGGGAAGCCTGGTGTACTGCAGTCAATGGGGTCATAGAGTCGGACATGAATGAATGAGAGAACAACAAAAACTAACATATTTATTTGTTTGTTTATTTCTGCTGTTTAAGCCTTTTGAATTTCGATTGGTTGACAGGCATTTCACATTTTAGAGTCTCGTGTTGCTCTATTTCTAATTCTTTATGTTTTGGTCCTTTTCCACCATAGAAGCATTTCTTCATACATTTATGACAAGTGCTTGATTCTATATGTGAGCATAAAGAGTCTGAACATAATTGTAGTTTGTCTGTGCAGTTCTCCTCTCTGCTATTCTTCCCAGAAATCTCGAACCATCTAGACTCCCCCAGAATCCCAACCAATATACCCTACCAGTTTGGGGATTCTCCCCTTGTATTTTATCCTGAAAACTTTTCTAAGCAAAGGATTACTGTCCTTTGTTTCTTCATGTCAAATGTCTTGAGTCATTTTTTCGTATTTTTTTTTTTAATGATTTCTTAGTTATTTTAGGTAGGATGGTAAATTCAATTCTCTTTATTCTATCTTGGCTAGAAATATGCATTCCTTTAATATATTCTATCTATCTGTAGATAGACACAGAAATATAGATACAAATATTTACTGTATTATTTCAGCTAAAATACATAATATACATTGATTTAATAGTTGTAATTAATCACATGCTAATTTAAATTACTGTTAAAAATAAATGAATTTGTAGGATGTTAGACTGAAAGCCAGCTATAATATAGAAAAATATATGAAATATGTACATACACACTACAACTGGCTTGTGATTTATCATCTTATCAACCTGTTTCATTTCTTATTATTGCATTGAGTGATGTTTTATTTGTACAGAAGTTTGTTTTGAGGGGAACAATCGTTAATCTGAAGAAACACTTCTCAATTTTGTTTCTGCCACATCTTTTCTATTCTTGTACTCCTTGTTTATAGGTAACCATAATTGTTCATTTAATGAGTTCTTACCTATACTATTAATAAGAACTCAATTTTTGATAGGTCTGACACTTTTATTTTTTAAAGCCCCTGTGTATTAGAATACATATGTGTCATGAAAAGTCACTGTTCTACATAATGGATGGTGATTTATTAAATAGAATTAGAAAATATATAGGTGATTGTCTGGAGATTTAGAGTGTCACTCATTCCATTCTTTGAAGTTCTCCTGTACCAAGACATGTTAATCAAGTTATAATTAATTTAATTGTCACCTCTACATGCTTTCAAAGTTTTTACTGCTAACTCCTTTGGAGTTTAAACAGGCCAAATTCATGTTTTAGCTAAGAACATAAAGGAAATCACTGGCTGTAAACTTTCTAATGATTAGAAAGATCATAGCCTGTCAATCCTTACAGGTGATTTCTTTTTAGACATGCATTCACTTTGTCTTTCTGAATAAAATAACAACAAAAGTCTAATTTATGGAGACTGAAGTGGAAGTGAAATTGAAAATAAAATACAAGTAAAAACAAGGTCAATCTTTCAGACAGATTAAATATAGGAAGATGATGTGATGAGCCTAAAACCTTAGTTCTTCTTAGATTGTCTCTGTCACTCAATTGAGACTTTATTTGTATATGTCATTTAGCCATGTTTATCCTTACAAATATTCCCTGGTGGCTCAGTGGTAAAGTATCATGCAGGAGACACAGGCTTGATCCCTGAATCAGAAAGATCTCCTGGAAAAGGGAATGACAACCCACTCCAGTATTCTTACCTGGAGAATTACATGGACAGAGGAGCCTGGAGGGCTATAGTCCGTGGGGTCGCAAAGAGGCAGACATGACTGAGCAACTAACATACACAAACACACACACCCCTACAAATAGGCTGTGTTCTTAAGTCTTTTCCTTGGGCTATAATCTGCTAACAGAATTTTCTTTATTCTTCCATTGTTGCTGGTAACCACATGGTACATTGTTTCCTCTCTTAGTCCCACTAACAATCTGTGTACATAGTCTATAAGACTCATTACCTTTCACACCTGATGAGAAGAACTGACTTGTTGGAAAGGATCCTGGTTTTGGGAAAGACTGAAGGCAGGAGAAGGGGATGACAGAGGATGAGATGATTGGATGGCATCACTGACTTGATAGACATGAGTTTGAGCAAGCTCCCAGAGTCGGTGATGAACAGGGAAGCCTGGTGTGCTGCAGTCCACAGGGTGGCAAAGAGTAGGACACAATTGAGTGACTGAATTGAACTGATGCTGCCCTCAGCATTTTTGCAGACTTAGTAGCATAAGTGATCATTTGTCCTTATGCTTGATCTTCATGCCTCTGTGCCATTGGCTTAATGAAAAAAAAAAAAATCTATTATTTTCTTGAACTGTTATGTACGTTTCATCTAAAGAGGTAAGCAATGATTCTACGTGACTGCCATATACAACCTCTGCCTCTAAAAAGTATTTATATCACAATCATCTCTTAAAATGTCATTTATTTTTAATTTTAATTTATTTATTAATACCTGTCCCTGGTCTTACTAGCCATGAGGGTTTTCTCTAATGGTGGTGACCTGGGCCTACTCTCTCGTTGCAGTGTTCAGATCTCTCATTGCCATGGCTTCTCTTGCTGCAGAACACAGGCTCTAGCTCATGGGTTTTGGTATGTGTGGCTGGCTGGAGCTAGAGCACAGGCTCAGTCATTGTGGCGCACAGGCTTAGCTGCCCTGTGACATGCAGAATCTTCCAGGATCAGGGATTAGATCTATGTCTCCTGCATTGGCAGATGGATTCTTAACCGCTGGACTACAAGGAAAGTCCCCAGATCATCTTTAAGACATAGTTATAATAATGCCCTTCACTTGTTCAAAAATAAAATGGGTAGGGAGTGGCAAGTACTAATAGATGCATGCTGGAAATATTTTGTGTATTTCTACCCATGCTGCTGCTGCTGCTGCTAAGTCACTTCAGTCGTGTCGACTCTGTGTGACCCCATAGACGGAAGCCAACCAGGCTCCCCCGTCCCTGGGATTCTCCAGGCAAGAACACTGGAGTGGGTTGCCATTTCCTTCTCCAATGTGTGAAAGTGAAAAGTGAAAGTGAAGTCGCTCAGTCGTGTCCGACCCATAGCGACCCCACAGATTGCAGCCTACCAGGCTCCTCCATCCATGGGATTTTCCAGGCAATAGTACTGGAGTGGCTTGCCATTGCCTTCTCCGATTTCTACCCATATTTAATGCCAATTTTCTCCTTTGCACCCATGTGTTCCCCAATTAGCTGAACACAAGAATATTGAATATTCTTTCAGTAACATCACCTTGTCTGCTAACTCATGACTTAAAATACTCTCCCTCTTCTGGCCTGCTGATCCACTAGTTCAGATGTTATCTTAGTCAAAAACTTCATGATCAGAAAAGGAATTTCTCTCTTTTTGATGTCACCACAAAAGCTTTGCTTATGTATTCATCAGTGTGCACACATGTTACTGATTCCTTCACTAAATATTAAGCCCTCTTGAATTTAAGCCCAGAATCTTTCTTTCACTACTCATCTTTCAGCTTTAACATAGTTTATTATAACAAGAAGAATTCAAGTTACAAATAATTCAGAACTTATCTTTAAGCTGTATTGCTTAGGTGTATATCAAATATGTATCTGATGGTGGGTAGAAATAAAATGTGCTGAGCAATGTTCAGTCAGTCAGTCAGTCAGTTCAGTCGCTCAGTCGTGTTCGACTCTTTGCGACCCCATGAATCACAGCACGCCAGGCCTCCCTGTCCATCACCAACTCCCGGAGTTCACTCAAACTCATGTCCATCGAGTCGGTGATGCCATCCAGCCATCTCATTCTCTGTCGTCCCCTTCTCCTCCTGCCCCCAATCCTTCCCAGCATCAGAGTCTTTTCCAGTGAGTCAACCGGTCGCATGAGGTGGCCAAAGTATTGGAGTTTCAGCTTTAGCATCAGTCCTTCCAATGTTCAGTCATGTCCAAATCTTTTGTGACCCCATGGGCTGAGCCCACCAAGCTCCCTGTCGTGGGATTTTCCAGGCAAGAATATTGGAGTGAGTTGCCATTGCCTTCCCCAGGGCATCTTCCTGGCCCAGGGATTAAACCCAAGTCTCTTATCTATCCCACATTGGCAGACAGATTCCTTACTACTGAGCCACCTGGGAAAATATTAGTGTAATTAAAATTGTGTTCAGTTGCTTCAATCGTGTCCAAGTCTTTTGTGACCCCATGGTCTGTAGTCCACCAGACTCCCCTGTCCATGGGATTTCCCAGGCAAAAATACTGGAGTGGGTTGCTCATTCCTTCTCCAGGGGATCTTCCCAACCCAGGGATTGAAACTGTGTCTTCTGCACTTCAGGCAGATTCTTTACAACTGAGCCACTTTGGAAGCCAGTATCCTCTATGATATATTGGCATATTGATATTAAAAATTTTTCTTGCATAAATTAATGGTGGGCCTCTATAAAACAATATGTTTATTTTTGTGTGGTATATAAATACCATTCTATTTTAGTTTTGATTCATTTGTTAATCATACATTGACTTTTAACTTAAAATCATCTAACAAATATGGAAAACTCAGCAGTGGCCACAGGACTGGAAAAGGTCAGTTTTCATTACAATCCCAAAGAAAGGCAATGCCAAAGAATGTTGAAACTACTGCACAATTGCATTCATATCACACACTAGCAAAGTAATACTCACAGTTCTCCAAGCCAGGCTTCACATTACATGAGCTGAGAACTTCCAGATGTTCAAGCTGGATTTAGAAAAGTCAGAGAAATCAGAGATAAAATTGCCAACATCTGTTGGATCAAAGAAAAAGCAAGAGAGTTCTAAAAAAACCTCTATTTCTGTTTTATTGACTACACCAAAGTCTTTGAGTGTGTGGATCACAACAAACTGTGGAAAATTCTTCAAGAGATGGAAATACCAGACCACCTGACCTGACTCCTGAGAAATCTGTATGCAGGTCAAGAAGCAACAGTTAGAACCAGACATGGAACAAGGGACCGGTTCCAAATTGGGAAAGGAGTATATCAAGGCTGTATATTGTCACCCTGCTTATTTAACTTATATTTCATGAGAAACGCTGGGCTGGATGAAGCACAAGCTGGAAACAATTTTGCCGGAAGAAACATCCATAACCTCAGTTATGCAGATGACACCACCCTTATGTCAGAAAGTGATGAGGAACTAAAAAGCCTCTTGATGAAAGTGAAGGAGAATGAAAAAGTTGGCGTAAAACTCAACATTCAACAAACAAAGGTCATGACGTTTGGTCCCACCACTTTATGGCAAATAGATGGGGAAACAATGGAAACAGTGACAAAACTTCTTTTCTTGGGCTCCAAAATCACTGCCAATGGTGACTGCAGTCATGAAATAAAATAACTCTCGCTCCTTGGAAGAAAAGCTATGACCAACCTAGACAATATATTAAAAAACAGAGATGTTACTTTGGCTGCAAAGATCCATCTAGTCAAAGCTATGGTTTTTTCCAGTAGTCATGTATGCGTGTGAGAATTGGACTAGAAAGAAAGCTGAGCACCAAAGAATTGATGCTTTTGAACAGTGGTGTTGGAGAAGACTCTTAAGGGTTCCTTGGACTGCAAGGAGATCAAACCTTTCAGTTCTAAAGGAAATCAGTCCTGATTATTCATTGGAAGGGCTGAAGCTGAAGCTGAAACTCCAATACTTTGCCCACCTGATGCGGTGAATCAACTCATTGGAAAAGACCCTGATTCTGGGAAAGATTAAGGCAGAAGGAGAAGGGGATGACAGAGGATGGTTGGATGGCATCACCAACTCGATGGACATGATTTTGAGCAAACTCTGGGAGTTAGTGATGAACAGGGAAGCCTCATGTGCTGCATTCCATGGAGTCACAAAATTCGGATATGACTGAGTGCCTGAACTGATCTGATCTAAAGAAGGGTTTCCCAGGTGGTGCTAATAATAAAGAATCCGACTGCCAATGCAGGAGATGCAATATATAAACAATATTAAAAAAAAAATCTCAAGCACAGATTGAAGCCTCTATTTCCTGAATTTTAAATATGAATGTTATTGCTGTTCACTTGGTAGGTCGTATCTGACTCTTTGTGACCCCATGGACTGCACCATGCCAGGCTTCTCTGTTCTTCACTCTCTCCCAGATAAGTAAGGATGCTTTCAGCTAAAACAATAGGTAAACCTGAAATTAAACATCAAACTGACAACTTCTGCTGTATGAAAATTAATAAAATACTTACTAGAAGTGACCTATTGAAATTGGCAAATGCTAAACTATAAAAAGGATTTATTTAAATGGTATTTTTGTAAACCTTTGCAAATGATGAGGAATAAGGCGTTCCTGCCAATAATTTCTTTTGTGTTGCCAAGTAGAACATGTTTCCGTGAAACGCTGCAATCAAGGAAAGCAGACACAGTACTAAATGATTAATGGTATAGACAGTTTTATCTTACAGAACAGAAAACATTCTGATTAGAAAACATATAATTTTAAAATGTCCTCTCTCCCTATGGAAATTTGATAGTTGAGAATGATTTCTTCTTTGTGGAGAATTTCTCTTTATCCAGTGGCAGGACATATTTAGATTGATGATCTTAAAAATGGAAACATCTATTCATACCCAGATATGTGCTTTTTAGAATCTCTCCAGAATATTTTTGGAAAAAATTATATTTGTTGTCAGACAAATGTATATCTAAGAATAGCATCAGTGGTTTTACATTGATTTTACCTTCAGTATTGACCAAGAGTACGTGATGCTGAATCTATGAAAAGTGAAAACAATGAATGGGTGCCTCTGTAGTCTGCACCAACTTCTAAAGGGTTCATATTTAATAGACTGCCTGAAATATCCATCTTTTCTGATGCTGCAGCAAAGGCAAGCTGACTGACAATCTAACAGTCTAAGGAGAAATTTGCAAGGATTAAAAGTGATCAGGTATATAGTTTAGTTAACAAATTACCTGAGAGATTATAAGAGCAAAATATGTCTTAGCTTCTGCTGTCATTTCTGTTTTCATTTTCATCAGTGTTCTTCTAAAACTTATGGTGGGAGAAGGGCTCCAGAAAATAGTCTCATTCACACTCACTCCTAAACCTTGTAACACATGAAATGAGAGGATGATTCAACATGACTTTATTAAATGCCATCTGATGTGTGAGGAGTGTTGACCCTGCTGAGTGACACGTGGGTTCCCGGCATGACCACTGTGAAGGAAATGGCTCCATGAAGTCACAGTGTGTCAGTTACCTCTAGAATTTAAATATGTATGTTATGAATAATGATTAATAATCATCATCAATAATATCAATATCCAATACTAATAATATAGAATGATATATTAATTAATATGCATGTGTGCTCAGTCACTCACTCGTATCTGACTCTTTGTGATCCCATGGACTGTAGCCCGCCAGTCTCCTCTGCCCATGTGATTTCCAGGCAGTAAATACTGGAGTGGATTGCCATTTCCTCCTCCAGGGGATCTTCCTGACCCAGGAATTGAAGATTCATCCCTTGTGTCTCCTGCATTGTTAGGTGGATTCTTTACCACTGCGCCACCTGGGAACTCAATATATTAATATTTTTGGCTGTTTAGTTGCTAGGTCGTGTCTGACCCTTGTGACCCAATGGACTGTAACCCTCTAGGTTCCTCTGTTCATGGGATTCTCCAGGCAAGAATACTGAAGTGGGTTGCCATTTCCTTTTCTGATACATTAATACAGATTTATTAATTATTAACTAGTAAATATATAATAATAATTTATATACACACATATCCAGAATAGTTCTATTCCTCTCTGCGATATAGCTGGTATATTCAACACAAATTGTACTTAAGCATGCCATTGTGTGTGCTTTCTCTTTGTTGATCATCATCGACTTACTTTACTGAGGGTTTTTAAAAATTTTTTAATTGAAATATACTTTATTTACAATGTTGGGTTAGTTTCAGGTATATAGTGAAGTGATTAAGCTATATATATTTTTTTTTTCAGATTCTTTTCATGTATAGGTTATTACACAATATCAAGTACAGCTCCCTGTGCTGTGCAGTAGGGCTTTGTTGTTTATGTGTTTTATATATATTGTGTGTATATGTTAATCCCAAACTTCTAACTTATCCCTCCCCAGCCTTTCCTCTTTGGTTACCATGGTTATTTTCTATGTCTGTGGCTCTATTTCTGTTTTGTGTATAAATTCATCTGTATCATTTTTTTTTAATTCCACATGTAAGTGATATCATATGATATTTGTCTTTCTCTGACTAGCTTCACTTAGTAAGATGATCTCTGGATCCATCCATGTTGCTGAAATGACATTATTTTATTTGTTTTTGTGGCTGACTAATCACAACCCACCTTTCTTCCTTAGAACAGATTACATATTTTGTTTTTACTCCCATAATGAAAATAAGTTGAAAAGCTTTTAATTTTTATACTTCATGGTATTCAGAGCAGTCTGTACTGATATTTACTGATGACCAGTCACCTTGATTATATTTAAAGTGGAATAATAATGTCATTGACTAAAGACATTCTTTGCCCACTGCAATGTTGACCATTTTACCAAGTTTACATCAAACATAAAATCATTATAAGAACGTTATATGCATCTGACTTCAGAGTTCCAAAGGATAGCAAATAGAGATAGGAAACCCTCTTAAGTGAACCTCTCTATAGGTCAACCATAGAAAGGGAAAGGCTAGAGATCTCTTCAAGAAAAATTAGAGATGCCAATGGAACATTTGTTGCAAAGATGGACCAATAAAGGATAGAAATGATATGGACCTAACAGAGGCAAAAGATATTAAGAATACACAGAAGAACCATACAAAGATCTTAGTCATCCGGATAACCATGATGATGTGATCACTCACCAAGAGCCAGACATCATGGAGTCTGAAGTCAAGTGGGCCTTAGGAAGCATCACTATGAACAAAGATAGTGAGATTTCTAGAAAAGCATGCACTTCTGCTTCATTGACTATGCTAAAGTCTTTGATTGTATGGTCACAACAAGCTGTGGAAAATTCTTAAAGAGACAGGAATACCAGACCACCTTACCTGACTCCTGTGAAACCTGTATGTGGCTCAAGAAGCAAGAGTTATAATCGAACATGAAACAAAAGACTGGTTCCAAAGTGAGAAAGGAGTACATCAAGGCTGTAATCATCACCCTACTTATTTAACTTATATACAGAGTATATCAGGTGAAATTCTGGGCTGGATGAAGCACATGCAAGAATCAAGGTTATGGGGAGAAAAATCAATAACCTCAGATATGCAGATGACACCACCCTTATGGCAGAAAGTGAAAAGGAACTGAAAAGCCTCTTGATGAAGCTGAAAGAGGAGAGTGAAAAACCTGGCTTAAAACTCAACATTCAGAAAACTAAGATCATGGCATTGGGTCCCACCCCTTCATGGAAAATAGATGGGGAAACAGTGGAAACAGTTGTTGGCTTTATTTTCTTGGGCTCCAAAATCACTGTGGATGGTAAACTGCAACCATGAAATTAAGATGCTTGCTCCTTAAGTTTACACATATCTCCTCCCTTTTGAACCTCCCTCCCATCTTCCTCCCCATCCACCCCACTAGGTTGATACAGAGCCCCTGTTTGGGTTTCCTGAGACATACAGCAAATCCCCATTGGCAAATTTCGCATTCCCATACAGAAATTTTTGTGTTACATGTGGCAATGTAAGTTTCCATGCTACTCTTCCATACATCTCACCCTCTCCTCCTCTCGCCATGTCCATAAGTCTGTTCTTTATGTCTGTTTCTCCATTGCTGCCCTGTAAATACCTATAGCTGATTCATATTGAAGTTCGACAGAAAACAACAAAATTCTATAAAGCAATTATCCTTCAATAAAAAAAAAATTAAAAAAAAAGAAAGATGTTTGCTCCTTGAAAGAAAAACAATGACAAACCTAGACAGTGAATTAAAAAGCAGAGACATTACTTTACTGACGAAGCTCTGTACAGTCAAAGCTATGGTTTTTGCAATAGTCATGTATGGATGTGAGAGTTGGACCATAAAGAAGGCTGAGTGCTGAAGAACTAATGCTTTGATCAGTGTTGTTGGAAAAGACTCTTGTGAATCCCTTTGACTGCAAGGAGATCAACCAGTCAACCTAAAGAAATTCAACCTGGAATTTTCATTGGAAGGACTGATGCTGAAGCTAAGCTCCAATACTTTGACCACCTGATGAGAAGTGCAGACTCATTGAATAAAACCCTGATGCTGGGACAGATTGAAGGCAGGAGAAGAAGGGGATGACAGAGGACAAGATGATTGGATGGCATCATTGACTCAGTGAACATGAGTTTGAACAAGTTCTAGGAGATGGTGAAGGACAGGGAAGCCTGACGAGGTGCATTCCATGGGATCACAAAAAGTCGAACGTGACAGAGCAACTTAATTGAACTGATAGGAAAGTTCAAGATTATGAACCACTTCCAAAATAGAGTTCTTATAAATAAGCTTACTTTAAAATTATCTTCTATATATATCAAATTAAATCTAACTCAAATGTTGTGGAATGCTCATACTATTTCATTTTTATCTACTCTTAATGCATATGCACTAAAACATGTCTGTTTACTTCCTCTAAACCATCTTGTAAACAGACACATTTACAAATCATCTACTAATACAGAACTGGAGAATGGAAGAGGGCAAAAGAAGTCAAAATTTAAACAATTTGAGGTCTTTTGTATTGCTCTGCAGGGTTACTCCAGATTTCCAAGGATCTTCTCTGCACCTACCTACTGAGGAAAATACACAAGACCAGTGCAATTTTCTATAGTGATTTTCTAAATTGTCAATATATTAGCAGTTTATAAGGTCATTAGTGATTAGAAACAATTTTCAATTCATAGTCAGACTTCTATTTGCTGTTACCAATTATCTTAACTCTAAAGGTTAACTTCTGATGTTTGTCACTGTGCTGTACTGGGCTAAGTCACTTCAGTCGTGTCTGACTCTGTGACCCCGTGGACTGTAGCCAACCAGGCTCCTCCATCCATGGGATTCTCCAGGCAAGAATACTGGAGTGGGTTGTCATACCCTCTTTCAGGGAATTTTCTCAACCAAGAGTTTGAAGTTTGCCACTAAACAAATACAGTAACTCCAGTTTAACTTAACAAATTTGTCAGTTAAGTTGATGTGCTATGTGTGTTCAGTCATGTCCAGCAGTTTGTGGCCCCATGAACTGTAGCCCACCAGGCTCCTCTGTCCATTGGATTTTTCAGGCAAGAACATTGTAGTGGGTTTTCATTTCCTCCTGCAGAGGATCTTTCCAATCCAAGGATGGAACCCATGTCTCTTGTGTCTGCTGTACTGCAGTAGGATTCTTAACTGCTGCACTACATGAAAAGGGTTAAAAAATTATACTAAAAGCAAAATAAAAGAAAAAATATAAAAAATATCTGACAAGGGAAAACACAGAACTTCATACTAAAATGAGAAATTCTTGGCATCATATTTTATTCTTTAAATAGCCAAGGCAATCTTGAGAAACAAGAATGGAACTGGGGCAATCAACCTGCAGGACTTCAGGCTCTACTACAAAGCCACAGTCATCAAGACAGTATGGTACTGGCATAAAGACAGAAATATAGATCAATGGAATAAAATAGAAAGCCCAGAGATAAATTCATGCACCTATGGACACCTTATCTTTGACAAAGGAGGCAAGAATATTCAATGGAGAAAAGACAATCTCTTTAACAAGTGGTGCTGGGAAAACTGGTCAACCACTTGTAAAAGAATGAAACTAGAACACTCCCTAATACCACACACAAAAATAAACTCAAAATGGATTAAAGATCTAAATGTAAGACCAGAAACTATAACTCCTAGAGGAGAACATAGGCAAACACTCTGTGACATAAATCACAGCAGGATCCTCCATGACCCACCTCCCAGAATAGTGGCAATAAAAGCAAAAATAAACAAATGGGACTTAATTAAAATTAAAAGCTTCTGCACAACAAAGGAAGCTCCAAGCAAGGTGAAAAGACAGCCTTCAGAATGGGAGAAAATAATAGCAAATTAAGCAACTGACAAATAATTAATCTCCAAAATATACAAGCAACACCTGCAGCTCAATTCCAGAAAAATAAACGGCCCAATAAAAATGGGCTAAAGAACTAAATAGACATTTCTCCAAAGAAGGCATACAGAGGGCTAACAAACACATGAAAAGATGCTCAACATCACTCATAATCAGAGAAATGAAAATCAAAACCACAGTGAGATACCATTTCATGCCAGTCAGAATGGCTGCTATCCAAAAGTCTACATGCAATAAATGCTGGAGAAGGTGTGGAGAAAAGGGAACCCCCTTACACTGTTGGTGGGAATGCAAACTAGTACAGCCACTATGGAGAACAGTGTGGAGATTCCTCAAAAAACTGGAAATAGAACTGCCATATGATCCAGCAATCACACTCCTGGGCATACACACCGAGGAAACCAGAATTGAAAGAGACACATGTACTCCAATGTTCAGTGCAGCACTATTTATAATATCCTGGACATGGAAGCAGCCTAGATGTTCATCTGCAGACGAATGGATAAGAAAGCTGTGGTACATATACACAATGGATTATTACTCACCTATTAAAAAGAGTACATTTGAATCAGTTCTAATGAGGTGGATGAAATGGGAACCTATTATACAGAGTGAACTAAGCCACAAAGAAAAATACCAATACAGTATACTAACACATACATACGGAATTTAGAAAGATGGTAACGATAACCCTGTATATGAGACAGCAAAAGAGACACAGATGTATAGAACAGTCTTTTGGACTCCGTGGGAAGGGTCAAAGGTGGGATGATTTGGGAGAATGTTATTGAAACATGTATATTATCATATGTGAAATGAATCGCCAGTCCAGGTTTGATGAATGGTACAAGATGCTCGGGGCTGGTGCACTGGGATGAACCAGAGGGATGGTATGGGAGGGAGGTGGGAGGGGGGTTCAAGATGGGGAACACATGTACACCCAGGTGGATTCATGACAATGTATGGCAAAAGCAATACAGTACTGTAAAGTAATTGGCCTCCATTAAAATAAATAAATTTTAAAAAAATGAAAAGAAATTAAAACATTTTGAATAGTTCTAATTAACAGCTTTGGTTTCTTATTTTTTTAAAATTTATTTTAATTGAAGGCTAATTACTTTACAATATTGTGGTGGTTTGGTCATACATTCATATGAATCAGCCATTTGTGTACATGTGTTCCCCATCCTGACCCTTCTTCCCACCTCCCTTCCCATCCCATCCCTCAGGGTCATCTCAGTGCACCAGCCCTGAGCACCCTGTCTCATGCATCGAACCTGGACTGGTGATCTGTTTCACATATGGTAATATACATGTTTCAATGCTATTCTCTCAAATCATCCCATCCTCACCTTCTCCCACAGAGTCCAAAAGACTGTCCTTTACATCTGTGTCTCTTTTTCTGTCTCACATATAGGGTCACTGTTACCATTTTTCTAAATTCCAAATATATGCATTAATATACTGTGTTGGTGCTTTTCTTTCTGACTTACTTCACTCTGTAATAGGCTCCAGTTTCATCCACCTCATTAGAACTGATTCAAATGCATTATTTTTAATAGCTGAGTAATATTCCATTGTGTATATGTACCACAGCTTTCTTACCCATTAGTCTGCCAATGCACATCTAGGTTGCTTCCGTGTCCTGGCTGTTGTAAACAGTGATGTGATGAACATTGGGGTACTCGTGTCTCTTTCGATTTTGGTTTCCTCAGTGTGTATGCCCAGCAGTTTGATTGCTGGGTTGTATGGTAGTTCTATTTCCAGGTTTTTAAGAAATCACCACAATCTTCTCCATAGTGGCTATATGAGTTTGCGTTCCCACCAGTAGTGTAAGAGGGTTCCTTTTTCTCCACACCCTCTCCAGCATTTATTGTTTGTAGGCTTTTTGATATCAGCCATTCTGACCGGAGGGAGATGGTACCTCATTGTGGTTTTGATTTGCATTTCTCTGATAATGAGTTATGTTAATCATCTTTTCATGTGTTTGCTAGCCATCTGTATGTCTTCGGAGAAATGTCTGTTTAGTTCTTTGGCCCATATTTTCATTGGGTGTCTTATTTTATCTGATATTGAGCTGCAGGAGTTGCTAGTGTATTTTTGAGATTAATTCTCTGTCAGCTGCTTCGTTTGCTATTATTTTTTCCCAACTTGAAGGCTGTCTTTTCACCTTGCTTATAGTTTCCTTCATTGTGCAAAAGCTTTTAAGTTTAATTAGATCCTATTTGTTTATTTTTGCTTTTATTTCCAGTACTCTGGGAGGTGGGTCATAGAGGATCCTGCTATGATTTACATCAGAGAGTGTTTTGCCTATGCTTTCCTCCAGGAGTTTTATAGTTTCTGGTCTTACATTTAAATTTTTAATCCATTTTAAGTTTATTTTTGTTCCATTGATCTATATTTCTGTCTTTGTGCCAGTACCATACTGTCTTGATGACTGCAGCTTTTTAGTATAGCCTGAATTCAAGCAGGTTAATTCCTCCAGTTCTATTCTTCTTTCTCAAGATTGCTTGGGCTATGAGTTTTTTTGTATTTCCATACAAATTGTGAAATTATTTGTTCTAGTTCTCTGAAAAATACCATTGGTAGCTTGATAGGGATTGCATTGAATCTATAGATTGCTTTGGGTAGTATAATAATTTACAGTATATTGATTCTTCCAGTCCATGAACATGGTATATTTCTCCATCTATTTGTGTCATCTTTGATTTCTTTCATCAATGTTTTATAGTTTTCTATATATAGGTTCTTAGTTTCCTATGCAGATTTATTAATAAGTATTTTATTCTTTTCGTTGCAATGGTGAATGGAATTGTTTCCTTAATTTTTCTTTTTGTTTTCTCTTTGTTAGTGTATAGGAATGAAGGGACTTCTGTGTGTTGATTTTATACCCCGCAGTTTTACTATATTCATTGATTAGCTCTAGTAGCATTCTGGCTGAGTCTTAGGGTTTTTTCTGCAGACGATCATGTCTTCTGCAAAGAGTGAGAGTTTTACTTTTTTTCCAATCTGGATTCATTTTATTTCATTTTCTTCTCTGATTGCTGTGGCTAAAACGTCCAAGACTATGGTGAATAGTAGTGATGAAAAAGGGCACCCTTGTCTTGTTTCTGACTTTAGGGGAAAGGCTTTCAATTTTTCACCACTGAGGATAATGTTTGCTGTGGGTTTATCATATATGGCTTTTATTATGTTGGGGTATGCCACTCTATGCCTGCTTTCTGGAAGCTTTTTATCATAAATGGATGTTGAATTTTGTCACAGGCTTTCTCTGCGTCTATTGAGATAATCAAATGGTTTTTATGTTTCAATTTGTTAATGTGACGTATCACATTGACTGATTTGCGGATATTGAAGAATCTTTGCATTCCTGGGATAAAGCCCACTTGGTCATGATGTATGATGTTTATAACATGTTGTTGGATTCTGTTTGCTAGGATTTTGTTATGTACTTTTGCATCTATGTTCATCAGTGATATTGGCCTGTAGTTTTCTATTTTGTGGCATCTTTTCTGATTTTGGTGTTAGGGTGATGGTGGCCTCATAGAATTTGAATTTGCCTTCCTCTGCCATTTTCTGGAAGAGTTTCAGTAGGATAGGTGTTCAGTTCAGTCACTCAGTCATGTCCGACTCTCTGCGACCCCATGAATCACAGCACGCCAGGCCTCCCTGTCCATCACCAACTCCCGGAGTTCACTCAAACTCATGTCCACAGAGTCGGTGATGCCATCCAGACATCTCATTCTCTGTCGTCCCCTTCTCCTCCCATACCCAACCTTTGCCAGCATCAGAGTCTTTTCCAGTGTGTCAGCTCATCACATGAGGTGGCCAAAGTACTGGAGTTTCAGCTTTAGCATCAGTCCTTCCAATGAACACCCAGGATCGATCTCCTTTAGAATGGACAGGTTGGATCTCCTTGCAGTCCAAGGGACTCTCAAGAGTCTTCTCCAACACCACAGTTCAAAAGCATCAATTCTTTGGCGATCAGCTTTCTTCACAGTCCAAATCTCACATCCATACATGACCACGGGAAAAACCATAGCCTTAACTAGACGGACCATTGTTGGCAAAGTAATGTCTCTGCTTTTTAATATGCTATCTAGGTTGGTCATAACTATCCTTCCAAGGAGTAAGAGTTTTTTAATTTCATGGCACCAATCAGCATCTGCAGTGATTTTGGAGCCCAAAAAAATAAAGTCTGACACTGTTTCCACTGTTTCCCCATCTATTTCCGATGAAGTGATGGGACCAGATGCCATGATCTTTATTTTCTGAATGTTGAGCTTCAAGCCAACCATTTCACTCTCCTCTTTCACTTTCATCAAGAGGCTTTTGAGTTCCTCTTCACTTTCTGCCAAAAGGGTAGTGTTATCTGCATATTGGAGGTTATTGATATTTCTCCCAGCAATCTTGATTCCAGCTTGTGCTTCTTCCAGCCCAGCGTTCCTCATGATGTACTCTGCATATAAGTTAAATAAGCAAGGTGACAATATACAGCCTTGACGTACTCCTTTTCCTATTTGGAAACAGTGTGTTGTTCCATGTCCAGTTCTAACTGTTGCTTCCTGACCTGCATACAGGTTTCTCAAGAGGCAGGTCAGGTGGTCTGGGATTCCCATCTCTTTCAGAATGTTACACAGTTTAATGTGATCCACACAGTCAAAGACTTTGGCATAGTCAATTAAGCAGAAATAGATATTTTTCTGGAACTCTCTTGCTTTCTCCATGATGCAGCAGATGTTGGCAATTTGATCTCTGGTTCCTCTGCCTTTTCTAAAACCTGCTTGAACATCTGGGAGTACACGGTTCACATATTGCTGAAGCCTGGCTTGGAGAATTTTGAGCATGACTTTACTAGCATGTGAGATGAGTGCAACTGTGAGGTAGTTTGAGCATTCTTTGGCATTGTCCTTCTTTGGGATTGAAATCAAGACTGACCTTCCAGTCCTGTGGCCACTGCTGAGTTTTCCAAATTTCCTGGCATATTGAGTGCAGCACTTTCACAGCATCATCTTTCAGGATTTGAAATAGCTCAACTGCAATTCCATCACCTCCACTATCTTTGTTTGTAGTGATGCTTTCTAAGGCCCCTTGACTTCACATTCCAAGATGTCTGGCTCTAGGTCAGTGATCACATTATCGTGACTATCTTGGTCGTGAAGATCTTTATTGTACAGTTCTTCTGTGTATTCTTGCCACCTCTTCTTAATATCTTCTGCCTCTGTTAGGTCCATACCATTTCTGTCCTTTATCGAGCCCATCTTTGCATGAAATGCTCCCTTGGAATCTCTAATTTTCTTGAAGAGATCTCTTGTTTATCCTATTCTCTTGTTTTCCTCTATTTCTTTGCATTGATCACTGAGGAAGGCTTTCTTATCTCTCCTTGCTGTTCTTTGGAACTCTGCATTCAGAATCTTATATCTTTCCTTTTCTCCTTTGCTTTTCGCTTCTCTTCTTTTCACAGCTATTGGTAAGTCCTCCTCAGACAGCCATTTTACTTTTTTGCATTTCTTTTCCATGGGGATGGTCTTGGTCCCTGTCTCCTGTACAATGTCATGAACCTCCGTCCAGAGTTCATCAGGGACTCTATCAGATCTAGTCCCTTAAATCTATTTCTCACTTCCACTGTATAATCATAAGGGATTTGATTTAGGTCATACATGAATTGTCTAGCTGTTTTCCCTACTTTCTTCAATTTAAGTCTGAATTTGGCAATAAGGAGTTCATGATCTGAGCCACAGTCAGCTCCTGGTCTGGTTTTTGCTAACTGTATACAGCTTCTCCATCTTTGGCTGCAAAGAATATTATCAGTCTGATTTCGTTGTTGACCATCTGGTGATGTGCATGTGTAGAGTCTTCTCTTGTGTTGTTGGAAGAGGGCGTTTGCTATGACCAGTTCATTCTCTTGACAAAATTCTATTAGCCTTTGCCTTGCTTCATTCCGTGCTCCAAGACCAAATTTGCCTGTTACTCCAGGTGTTTCTTGACTTCCTACTTTTGCATTCCAAACCCCTATAATGAAAAGGACATCTTTTTTGGATGTTAGTTCTAAAAGGTCTTGTAGGTCTTGATAGAACCGTTCAACTTCAGCTTCTTCAGCGTTACTGGTTGGGGCATAGGCCTGGATTACTGTAATATTGAATGGTTTGCCTTGGAAACGAACAGAAATCATTCTGTCGTTTTTAAGATTGCATCCAAGTACTGCATTTCGGACTCTTTTGTTGACCATGATGGCTACTCCATTTCTTCTAAGGGATTCCTGCCCACAGTAGTACATATAATGGTCATCTGAGTTAAATTCACCCATTCCAGTCCATTTTAATTCACTGATTCCTAGAATGTCAATGTTCACTCTTGCCATCTCCTGTTTGACCACTTCCAATTTGCCTTGATTCATGGACCTAACATTCCAGGTTCCTATGCAATATTGCTCTTTACAGCACTGGACCTTGTTTCTATCACCGGTCACATCCACAACTGGGTATTGGTTTTGCTTTTGTTCCATCCCTTCATTCCTTTTAGATTTACTTCTCCACTGATCTCCAGTAGCATACTGGACACCTACCAATCTGGGGAATTCCTCATTCAGTATTCTATCATTTTGCCCTTTGATACTGTTCATGGGGTTCTCAAGGCCAGTATACTGGTTTGCCATTCCCTTCTCCAGTGGACCACATTCGGCTGTGGTCCTTGTTATCAGATTGACTGGTTTCCTGTGATTATGATTTCAGTGTGTCTTCCCTCTGATCCCCCCTCGCAATACATACCGTCTTATTTGTGTTTCTCTTACCTTGGGTGTGGGATATCTCTTCACAGCTGGTCCAAGAAAGCGCAGCTACTGCACCTTACCTCAGGTGAGGGGTATCTCCTCAAGGCCACCCCTCCTGACCTTGAATGTGGAGTAGCTCTTCTCGGCCCTCCTGCGCCCGTGCAGCTGCCGCCTATTGGACGTGGGGTAGCTCCTCCCGGCCACGCCTCTTCGGTTGTGCCGGGCCCGCGTCTCTCGCTCTGCACCGCTGGGGCCAAGCCATATGGTCCTGGGCTTTTTTTTGTTGGAAAATTTCTTATTACAGTTTCAATTTCTGTGCTTCTGGTGTTTCTTTTAAGATTTTCTATTTCTTCCTGGTTCAGTTTTAGAAGGTTATACTTTCCTAAAAATCCATTCATTTCTTCCAAGTTGTCCATTTTATTGGTATATAGTTGCTGATATTAGTCTCTTATGTTCCTTTGTATTTCTGTGTTGTCTGTTGTGATTTCTCCATTTTCATTTCCAATATTGTTGATTTGATTATTCTCCCTTTTTTTCTTGATGAGTCTGCCTAATGGTTTGTCTATTTATCTTCTCAAAGAACCAGCTTTTAGCTTTGTTGATTTTGACTATGGTGTCTCCTTTGCTTCTTTTTCATTTATATCTACCCTAATTTTTATGATTTCTTTCCTCTACTAATCCTGGTGTGCTTCATTTCTTCTTTCTCTAGTTGCTTTAGGTGTAGAGTTAAGTTATTTATTTGATTTCTCTGCTGTTTCTTGGGGTAGGCTTCTATTGCTATGACCCTTCCCCTTAACACTGCTTTTACTGAATCCCATAGATTTTAGGTTGCTTTGTTTTCATTTGCATTCGTTTCTATGCTTACTTTTATTTCTTTTTTTATTTCTTCTGTGATTAGTTGGTTATTCAGATGTGTGTTGGTTAGCCTCCATATGTTTGTATTTTTAATAGTTTCTTTTTTTTTTTCTGTAGTTGACATCTAATCTCATCACATTGTAATCAGAAAAGATACTTGAGATGATTTCATTTTTTTTTTGAATTTACCAAGGCTAGATTTATGGCCCAGGATGTGATCTATCCTGGAGAAGGTACTGTGTGCACTTGAGAAAAAGGTGAAATTAATTGTTTTATGGTGAAATATCCTATAGATATCAATCAGGCCTAACTGGTCCATTGTATCATTTAAAGTTTGTGTTTCCTTGTTAATTTTCTGTTTAGCTGATCTATCTATAGGTGTGAGCGAAATATTTAAGTCTCCCACTATTATTGTGTTACTATTAATTTCCCCTTTCATACTTGTCAGCATTTGCCTTACATATTGTGGTGCTCCTATGTTGGGTGCATATATAATTATAATTGCTATATCTTCTTCTAAGATTGATTCTTAGATCATTATATATTGTCCTTGTCTCTTTCACGGCCTTTATTTCAAAGTCTATTTTATCTGATATGGGTATTGCTACTCCTGCTTTCTTTTGGTCTCCATTTGTGTGAAATATCTCTTTCTAGCCCTTCACTTTCAGTTTGTATGTATCCCGGTGGGTCTGTTGTAGATAGCATATATAGGGGTCTTGTTTTTGTATCCATCCAGCCAGTCTTTGTCATTTGGTTGGAACATTCAACCCATTTAAGTTTAAGGTAATTATTGATAAGTTTGATCCTGTTTCCATTTACTTTGTTGTTTTGGGTTCAAGTTTATAAACCTTTTTTGTGTTTCCTGTCTAGAGAAAGTCCTTTAGCATTTATTGAAGAGCTGGTTTGGTGGTGCTGAATTATCTGTGCTTTTGTTTGTCTATAAAACTTTTGATTTCTCCTTCATATTTGAATGATATCCTTGCTGGGTACAGTAATCTGGGCTGTAGGTTTTTTCCTTTCATCACTTTAAGTATGTCCTGCCATTCCTTCCTGGCCTTAAGAGTTTCTATTTGAAAGATCAGCAGTTATCCTTATAGGAATCCCTTTGTGTGTTATTTGTTGTTTTTCTCTTGCTGCTTTTAATATTTGTTCTTTGTGTTTGATCTTTGTTAATTTGATTAATATGTGTCTTTGGGTATTTTGCTTTGGGTTTATCCTGTTTGTGACTCTCTGGGTTTCTTGACCTTGGGTGCCTAATTCCTTCCCCATTTTAGGGAAATTTTCCACTATTATCTCAAGTGTTGTCTCATGGTCTTTCTTTTTGTCTTCTTCCTCTGGGACTCCTATGATTCGAATGATGGGGTGTTTAACATTGACCCAGAATTCTCTGAGATTGTCTTCATTTCTTTTAATTCTTTTTTTATTTTTTTTCCTCTCTGCTTCATTTATTTCCACCATTCTATCTTCCACCTCACTTATCCTATCTTCTGCCTCAGTTATTCTACTGTTGGTTCCCTCCAGAGTGCTTTTGATCTCAGTTATTTCATTATTCATTATTGATTGACTCTTTTTTATTTCTTCTAGGTCCTTATTAAACTTTTCGTGCATCATCTCAATCCTTGTCTCTGGACTATTTATCTATAACTCCATTCTCTTTTCAAGATTTTGGATCATTTTTACTATCATTATTCTGAATTCTTTTTCAGGTAGACTCCCTATCTCCTCCTCTTTTGCTTGGATTGGTGCGCTTTTATCATGTTCCTTCATCTGCTGAATAATTCTCTGCCTTTTCATCTTGTTTAGATTGCTGTGTTTGGGTTGGCCTTTCTGTATGCTGGAAGTTTGCAGTTCCTCTTTATTGTGGAGGTTCCTCCCTGTGGACAGGGTTGGACAAGTGGCTTGTCAAGGTTTCCTGATTAGGGAAGCTTGAACCCGTGTTCTGGTGGGTGGAGCTGGATGTCTTCTCTCTGGAGTGCAATGAAGTGCCCAGTAGTGAGTTCTGAGGTGTCTATGGGTTTGGGGTGACTTTTGGTGGCCTGTATTTTGTGCTCAGGTTTTGTTCCTGCATTGCTGGAATATTAGTTTGGTATGTCTTGCTGTGAAATGTGTTGTCTCTTGGGTGGAGCTTGGTTTCAGTGTAGGTATGGAGGCTTTTGGATGAGCTTTTGTTGATTACTGTTCCCTGGAGTCAGAAGTTTTCTGGTGGTCTCGCGTTTTGGATATAAGCCTCCTGACTCTGGCTTTCAGTCTTGTTCTTACAGTAACATCAAGACTTCTCTATCCATACAGCACCAATGATAAAGTATCTAGGTTAATGGTGAAAAGATTCTCCACAGTGAGGGACACCCAGAGAGGTTCACAGAGTTACATAGAGAAGAGTAGAGGGAGGAGGGAGACAGAGGTGACCAGGAGGAGAGGTTAGGGAGTCAAACGGAGAGAGACCAATCTAGCCTGACATCAGTTCCCTAAGTGTTCTCCACAGCCCAGAACTCCCAAAGAGATTCACAGAGTTGGGTAGAGAAGAGAAGGGGGAGGGAAGAGACAGAGGTGACCTGAGGGAGAAAAAGGAGAGTCAAAAGGGGAGAGAGCAATCAAGCCAGTGATCACACTCCTAAGTAGAAATGAGTACTGAGGATTGGATTCTTAAAGGTACAGAATTGATAACAAATACCAAAAAGCAAAGATTAAAAATCTAGAGTAGAGGTTAGACTCTCAAAAATACAATATTAAAAATGCAAGACAAAATTGCAAAAGTTATAAAAATATATATATTTTCTTTAAAAATAGGGTCTTTTTTTTGCAAGGTAATAGTAGGTTTTTAGAAGTGAAAATTAAAGGAGTATTAAATAACTTAATAATAAAAAAATTAGAATTTAAAAATGATAATAGTAAAATATATCTAGGAATTTCTCTGGAGCTGTTAAGGGCAGTGTGTGGTCAGTTCAGTTTCAGATAGTTCCTTGTTCCAGCTTATACTTCTTCTCAAGATCTATAGGTTCCTTCAATGTAGCCAATGCTAACTACAAGGTTTTAATCTGTTGCACCTATCACTTCCAAAGTGGTTCCCTCTTCTTTGTTTATTTTGGGTTCCTCTGTTTGAAAGTCTCTTCAGTATCTAATTTCCACCCTGACACAAGGGGGCAAAGGGGGTCATTTATTTATGCTCACTTGTTCAATTGTGCTGTGGAGAGGGAGAAACGCTGCAAAAAAATATCACTGGTGTGTGTGGGGAGTGCTCGCCATGTCTGGGCCACACTGGGTTTGTCCCCGCTCACGGCGTGTGTGCTTTCTGGCCTTCCCAGGACTAAGCCACTCAGGTTCAGGTTCTTGGGTACGCCACAAGGGCACAGACTCGGTTGGGCCTGCATTTTGTGCCCTTCCCAAGTCCGAGCAGCTCAGGTGACCAGGTGCTTGGCTAGTGCACTCTCCCCAGGTGGGGCTGCGACTTATCACCTCCCCAGTCCCAGCCGCTCAGTTTCCTGGGTGCTTAGTGGGAGCCCCATCTCAGGTGTGCCATGTGTCTCCTCTGGGGAGCTGATCTCTGACTGTGACCCTCCTGGTAGTCGTCAGCCGTCCAGGATCCCAGGAAGACTTAGTTAACAACTGGGAGCCTGCTCACAGTTTGGTAGAGGATGCCATCTCTGGGGTGGAGATTGAGATTGCCCCTTTCTGGCTCTGGCTGTCACCCGCCTGCCTCTGTGCCTCCAGCGGGGGAATGGGTCAGTCCGCTGCCGGCTAGTTCACCTCTGGTATTCGCTCAGTTCTCTGTTCTGTGAGTGGCCCAGCAGTGCCTTTGGTTAAAGCTTTTCCTGGGAAACTTCTCTCTCTATCTCTCTTTCCTTCTTTTTTTTTTTTTTTTTTCTCTCTCTCTGGCTATCCCAGGGTTTGGGTTGCTATCTCACATTAGCTCCCTCAGATTTCCCTCAGGGAATTCATTGCCTGGTCCTAAGTAATGCAGTTCGTGCCTCCCTGTTCAGCCCCCACTTGCTGGTGGCAGACGCAAGCATCTGGGCTACTTTTCTGCTGGGAGTTGCAGTTAGGTACGTAATCTGTGGGTTTTATTTATTTATTTTTTCCTCCCGGTTATGTTGCCCTCTGAGATTTCAAAACTCCCCTCAGACCCGCCGGTGAGACGGTTTCCTGGTGTTTGGTAACTTTCCCTCATTTACAACTCCCTCCCCGGGACAGACCTTCATCCCTAACTCTTTTGTCTCTTTTATCTTTCATATTTTGTGGTGCTTCCTTTTGAAGACAATGGGCTGCCTTTCTGGGTGCCTGGTGTCCTCCGCCAGCATTCAGAAGTTGTTTTATAGTATTTGCTCAGCTTTCAAGTGATCTTTTGATGAATTTGTGGGGGAGAAAGTGGTCTCGCAGTCCTGTTCCTCTGTCATCTTAGGACCCGTTCCCTCTTACGTTTATTTTTATGGCATTGTATATCTTTATTTCATTACTGTTTACCTAAAAATAATGGATAAATTAATAAAGTCATAGAACTTTGAAAATACATCAGAAATGTTTAGGAAAAATTCAGCATCATAAATGAAGGAGCTCTCTGATTGAAAAGGATGGAGAAAAGTCTGTCTGGTTTTCTTATTTTTATCATTTTTTCACTTAGATTATAGAAAATATATTTGTCACAATTAATATTTGTACATTTTATTCAATCATCTAGTTCAGAACACTAAACAAACACTGCTGCTGCTGCTAAGTCACTTCAGTCGTGTCTGATTCTGTGTGACCCCATAGACAGAAGCCCACCAGGCTCACCCATCCCTGGGATTCTCCAGGCAAGAACACTGGAGTGGGTCGTCATTTCCTTCTCCAATGTGTGAAAGTGAAAAGTGAAAGTAAAGTCGCTCAGTCGTGTCCGACCCTTTGCGACCCCAAGGACTGCAGCCCACCAGGCTCCTCCACCCATGGGATTTTCTAGGCAAGAGTACTGGAGTGGCTTGCCATTGCCTAGAGAAGTGAAAATTAGAACAGTGATAAATGAAATAATGATGGTTACACTTATTGTAAAACATTAAAAAAAGAAAAACTTGGTTGAAAGCAACATAAACTAAGCCTGAGATGTTCACAAGAACCATTTACTTAAATTATGATAGCTCCCCAAGTTCCTCCTGCCTGCTGCACACTCTCCTGACCCTTTTATGTCTTATTTAAGAGCTTTATTGAGATGCAGTTCACATACCATACAATTCACCTACTTAAAGTGTGCAATTCAGTGGTTTTTAGTATATTCACACATCTTTTCATAGTTTTATCTTTTCTTTATCTTGCTCTTTTATTGGATTTCCTCTGACCTAATACTCAACTAAAAAGTAGTTTTATTAGAAAGCTAAAGATATGAAATGACCTGGTATTGCTGTTGGTAAAGTGCCACAAAGAACCAGTCCTAACTGAGGTGTACTGTATTACACTGGGTGCCTGTTATCACTTCACTTTATTAAACTCATATAGTCCAAGGAATAGGAGTAATAAAAAGATGCCTTGAGGATAATAAGAAAATATGATACTTTTGCTCCAGTAGAGATGGCATCCCGATTAAAAGTACTAAGGAGAAGTCCAGTGTGTCCCTCTGTGCTGTCAGTAGCAGCAGTTCCCATGAAACCAAAATCCGTAAATGACTGCCTTGAATTTACCTACCGTAGTAATTTATGAATCAGATAGTACTAATATTGTAGCAGTTAAATCTTTTATGCATTCCCGATCACCACATGGAAGTGGACATAATAAGGGGGCATAAATTATGCTTTCTGTTATTGAAACCACCTGCCCTTGGTCTGTAAAACAAAAGTAACCTGCTTCATGTGGATTCATAATTTATAGGTTGTTGATAATTTCTCATACACTTAGTAAGTGATGCTTAACCTGCGCTTCATGTTAAATCATTCTAGAACCTACAAATGCTAAAATCCCTTTAAGTGTTCTGTAGCCTAAACATTCATTTGATTCTATTTTGCTTTGTCTCCAAAACTAATCTGCAAGTGTTAAACTTAAAGTCATCTTAATCTCCACTGAATACAGTATAATAAAAAAAAAAAAGTCACAGAGAGATATACTGCAGTGTTTAGAAGCTGCATGCCTTATGGTTTTCCATGTAATCATCTAAAACTGAATCTTAATTATAGAGTTACTTTACTTCCGATAGGATGTTTTTATTCACTAAAATAATGGAGAGGCAAGTTGATATATTATAATTAACACATATATTAATGACACATTTTATTCTTCTCTGTCACAGAAGGTTTCTCAGACAGTAGAATGTGTAATTTAAGCATTGGGTATTAAGCCAATTTGTGAATGTGTTTTCTATGGGATGGAAAAAACAAATATAGTAAGCATCACTATTAGAAATTGAAATATTCCTCTGAAGAGAAAAAAAAAAGTGTTATTAAATTACATCTTAAAATGTATGGAAATAATTATATGGGGAAAAATAAATCAACCATACAGTTTTAGAATACTTTTCAACCATATAATAGCATGTCTACTGAACTAATAATAAATATTCATAGATTGTCTCTACAGACTCTAACTTCTTGAAGGAAGCAGTAGACCTAACTTAAGACATCAGAATAGATCAATATCTTGTCTGAATCTTGATGTGTCTAGCCCTTCTTTGAAATTTTACCTAGAATTCTGGGATAGAGTAAGCCTCATTTTGTTGATGCTCAGTTGACTGAGTCACTTCACTTTCACTTTCTTTCATTTTGTTGGTAGTATCCTAGACAGTAAATACACAAGTCCCATCTGATACACTAGCTTTCCTCTGACCTGCTTCTCCTCTGACCTAATTTTAGAAAGCATACTTGGTATTTGAAAAAAGTACCCTTACACATCAAAGCTGTGCATGATGAATAAAAGGGAATGAGGCCTTTGCATTGAAATACCCACATGACCAGTCCATCCTAAAGGAGATCAGTCCTGGGTGTTCATTGGAAGGAATGATGCTAAAGCTGAAACTCCAATACTTCGGCCACCTCATGTGAAGAGTTGGCTCATTGGAAAAGACCCTGATTCTAGGAGGGATCGAGGGCAGGAGGTGAAGGGGACGACAGAGGATGAGATGGCTGGATGGCATCACTGACTCAATGGACATGAATTTGAGTAAACTCCAGGAATTGGTAATGGATAGGGAGGCCTGGCATGCTGTGATTCATGGGCTCACAAAGAGTCGGACACAACTGAGCGACTGAACTGAACTGAACCCACATGAACATTCACATACACACTCACACAGAGGCAAACACCATCTATTATTCCTTTTATATAGTCCTTTTTCTTCTCTTCTTGATCGAAATCATCAATGTCAGGGCATGTTGCTATCTTGCTGTTATTTTATTGTTTTTGCTATTATCTTGTATCTCAATGCTTTATTGAGTAAAGCATTCTAGTATGTGTTAACAGATAGCCACAAGTTACTGCACCACGGGCTAACCAAAACTATGTTCTTCAACTCCTTATATCTTGGAATATAGGGATAAAATTGTTTGCAGGAAATTATTTTAAGGCCATTTCTCAAAGTAATCCAAAAGTTGTTTTTGAATGGGTATATGTTGGAGAGGGGAAGGTAAATGAATCCTGTTTTTTGGTGACTCATCCCTTTAAAATCTATGAGGCCTTTGCAGTTATAAAAGAAGGGAAATAGGGAAATTAAGTTTATGATGATCTAGATCCATACTAATAGACCCTGGTGCATAACACAAGTGACTTAGAATTGACTCTGGAGAGAATTCAGTTGTCTAATCAGTTATATAATAAAGCAAAATCAATGCTTCTGGCAGCTCTGTTTGTATTTTCCTGTCCTTCCAGAAAGCCTAAATGACATCTTATGTATAAACCGTGTGAAGACAAATTTTAACATTTACATTCACAGAAAGGGGAAACAGAGAAGGTAGATCTTCCCTAAAAACTGGGTAGTCATGGAAGGGAGAAGAGACTCCTCTGTAATATGGCCCATGGTCCACATCTGTCTTATGTAGGCTCTTGATGTCCCATCAGAAATAGAACATCTAAAACAGAAATGGGACAGTCATCATGCATCGTAACCTCTTCACTATTTCAATAACCCCCTCAAAAAATACCCTTAGCCTGAGCAGCTCAGAGCAATGTTCCTTCTTCTTTGCAGTGATACCTGACATTGGGTCAATTAACTTCTCTGATTGACTGAACTGACACTGGTCTCAGTTTGCACATTAAAATCCTTGTTAACTTGAATCCCTGGGAAGTTCTACCTCCAACACCTTCTCTTACTAGATCCTGAAGGTGACTTATCCTCCTCTCTACCTGTGAGTTTCTCAATGTCAGGTCAGGACATCTTCCTCACTGACTGTTGTAACTCTCAGTGTACCTGAGTACAGCAATACAACCTGAAAATCTTCATCACGAACATTTCAGCATTTCTCCAGTAACAAAAATGGGCTGAGTGTGATGCAGGGTTTGTAAATTTACTTAATAACCACTCTCATTTGCTATCCAGATGTTTGACAATGAAAAGTTATGATTAGTAAATGATTCTTTACTGCTATTTTTCTCCATCGGTGTTTAAGGACATTTTGTTGCTAGAATCATCCTTAGGCTGCTCAGTCATTTTATGGATTTTTCTGTGGAATGGTCACCAAGCTTTTTTTTTTTTTTCTTTTTTATGCTTTAATTATTAGAAACAGTAAAACTCGTGTTAAAATGGCAAGGGAGGCAGATGTAGAGAATAAACATATAGATGTCAAGGGGGAAGGTGAGCGTGGGATGAATTGGAAGACTGGGATTGACATGAATGAACTTATTGATGCTACGTATAAAATAGATAATTAATGAAAACCTACTGTATAGCACAGGGAGCTCTATTCAGTCCTCTGTGGTGACCTAAATGACCTAAATGAAGGAAACTCAAAAAAGAGGAGATATTTGTATACATATAGCTGATTCCATTGTTTTACAGTAGAGACTAACACAGCATTGTGAAGCAACTATACTCCAACATATATTTTTTTTTAATGCAAGGGACAGCTTAGCAAATCAAACTTCTTGTGACAGTTGAAAGTGTCTCTTTTATAAAATGAAGAGGAAAACTCTTTGAGGAGAAATGTTTCAGTTAACATTAGCATTAAGGAGGAAGAATGTGCAAAAAATAAGAGCATTTCATACAAACAGCACCAGGTCTGAATTACTTATGCTCCATGTAGTTACAAACACGTGTGTAACATTCCCTAAGAGAAACAGGATCTTGACATTTTTATGCATATTTTCAAAGATCTGGACTACCTCCAGATAAAAGAGGAAAACACGTATTGCCAGAAAGTAACACATTTTCTGGCAGCTAGCACTAGCAGCTTGGTGTAACCTGAAGACACCAGTTCTGTTAAGTAATGCAGTGAAGCTGAGCATGTTTCTTCCAAATGGAGTTGAAATGCTCCTAGCTAGCAAGTTGTTTAATGGCATATTGGGTCCATATGTTTGTTAAAAAGCAGGAAATTATTTAGAAGAGTGCTAAGCTATAATTATCTTTCCTGTTACTAGCCAGAACATGGTAAATCATCTTCTCAAGGATATATGTCCTCCACACACCATACTTCAAATCTTAGCTTCTCTTCTTATTTTGATGAAGATGAACCTGACATAACTCACTGTGATGTTCTAATACAATGCCTCTTTGATCAGTTATGACATCAGACTTTTGGAGGTTTGTTAAAGTGAAGATTCCTGGACCGATTTCAGAGCCAGAAAACCAAAATCTCTTTATTATCTAAGAATAGATCCATGTATGTATAACTGAACCACTTTGCTCAACACCTGTGAAATTATCAAAACATTGTAAATCAACTGTACTCCTGATCTGAGGGGTTGGATGGGTGGAAGGGAGAGAGGCTCAAGAGGGAAGGGATATAAGTATAGTTATGGCTGATTCGAGTTGCTGTATGGCAGAAACCAAGACAACATTGTAAAAAATAAAAATATGAAATAAACTTGACTGCAAATAAGACAGCTAGTACTTACTACAGTTTAAACAAAGACCTCTTTTACTCACACCCCTCAAAATAAAATAATACAAAATGAAAAGATAAAGTCAAAAGATGGAAATCTGTATTTCTTACCCTTATTACAAGGAAGCTATAAGGATCAGTGGGCTTCCCTGGTGGCTCAGTTGTAGAGTATCCACCTGCCAGTGCAAGACATGCAGGTTCAATCCCTGGGCTGGAAAAATGCCCTGGAGAAGGAAATGGCGACCCATTCCAGTATTTTTGCCTGGGAAGTCCCATAGACAGAGGAGCCTGGCAGGCTACAGTCCATGGGGTCACAAAAGAGTCAGACATGTCTCAGCCATTCTTCATTGCAGACACTATCTTGACCTACTGAAACCACCTGGGAAGCCCCCAAGTAAATTTGAGTACCATTGTTTGCAGAGCACAGGACTGATGGTCACCTGCAGAAAAGGCTTTTCAGAGTCAGGTTAAATTGCTGTCTAGTAGAATTCTGTGTGAACAGGCTCAACTTAATTAAAAATAAATCTCTCCTGCTATTAAAGTGATTGTACTTTTGTTCTCAAAGGTACTAGCAGGCAAGTCTTTCCCCTCATTTCCTTGTAAGGCTGTTTTTACTGCGGTATGAAGGGAACAAGGAGGACTGGGGCAGCTCCAGTTTAGAATCCTGGCTTTTCTCCAGTTTTGCACAGTAGAGACTTAACTGGCTCTTCCTGAATATTTTATTTTAGCTTGAGGCTCTTCAGATGCAAGGAACACAGAGATGCAGATAATAAGAGTTTACTAAAACAAACAAACAAAAAATGCAGTGAAAGGAAATACAGGAAAACTCTTCATCAGCCATGGAGTCAGACCTCTTGGACTTAAAACCATGTTCCTTGTCTTTCCAGATCAAACATTTCATTGGTACCAGTAATCCAACAGCAGCTCCAAGGGTTCAATTTTCTATAAATTTCCACTCTGTTAGGGAACAGCTGACAAACAGAAGGGACCCCCATTTCCTACCCTAGAGATTTAAGAATTCTGTTTCGGTTTCACTCTTTGGGCTTGCTTTATCTGCTACTTTCTCTGCTTCCCAGATGGCTCAGTGGTTAAGAACCCGCCTGCTAAACAGGAAACACGTGTTTGATCCCTGGGTCACAAAGGTTCCTGGGTCACAAAGATCCCCTGGAGAAGGAAATGGCAACCAACTCCAGAATTCTTGCCTAGGAAATCCAGATGGCTCAGTGAGTAAAGAATCTGCCTGCAATGCAGGAGACACAGTAGATGTAGAGTTCAATTCCTGGGTTGGGAAGATCCTTTGGAGTAGAAAATAGCAACCCATTCCAGTATTCTTACCTGGGAAATCCCATGGACAGAGGAGTCTGGTAGGCTACAGTCCATGGGATCACAAAGAGTCATACATGACTGAGTGACTAATGACATATAGAAGAAGAAAGAACTTTTCCTTTGTTTTCTTGTCATATCCCCTTAAGGACAAAGGCTACATTTTTTAGGGGTTCTTCGTCATATGTTTAATATCAATCACAGTGCCCTTCGCATAATAGGGCCACAGGATATTCATTCACAGAGTAGATAGTTCAGTGAATGGATGGTGTAATGGTTGAATTGGAGGACATTTAAGCTTTTCTTTTTTCTCTGTGTCACAAAGTAGCTTACCATAGGATTCTCAAAGTCAAAAGTCCATGTGAATCACCTGGGTATGTGGGTCAAGCACATCATCTGATCTGTAGCCCTGAAGTAGAGCCTGAAACTCCCAATTTCAAACCTAAATGATGCCAATACTTTTGGTGTGTGAAACCCAACTTGAGAAGAAAGGTTGAAAGCATTGTTGCAAGCCATAGATTCTCTAGTTCTGGATATTTTGAACATTTTTTCCCCAGAACTAAAGAATCTGTTAAACTAGGGAATGTTCCCTAGTTCTGATAAAGTGAGCAACTTGGACCAGTTAACATGAATGCCATGATGTACTGCATGACAGTATTTTAAAATTTTATATATGTTCATTAAAAAACATAGTATATATTTTGTGTTGTTTTTCAGTTGTTAAATCACATCTGACTCTTTTTGACCTCATGGACTGTAGCCCGTCAGGCTCCTCTGTCTATGGGATTTTCCAGGCAAGAATATTGGAGTGGGTTGCCATTTCCTCCTCCAGGGGATCTTCCCCGACTCAGAGAGCAAACCTGTGTCTCCTGCATTGGCAGGCAGATCTTTTACTACTGAGCCACCATAGCTCCCTTGTAAACAGGTTACACTTTCAAATGCATCTGCATTTTATTTTTCAAAGCAGCCAGATAGTCTATATATGCATGCTATATTATATTTATTGATCTGAATGGAATATTCTTAGAACTTTAAATCCTGTTAGGCAGTTGTCCTCAAAGTGCATCTGGGGGACCCTGAGGATCCTCCCACAAAACAGATTCATGATGTCAAAACTATTTTGATGATAAAATTAAGATGCTATTTGCTTTGTTCACTGCCTTGACATTTGTACAATGGTGCAAAAGCAAAAACTCCTTCAGTTCAGCCGCTCAGTCGTGTCCAACTCTTTGCGACCCCATGAACCACAGCACGCCAGGCTTCCCTGTCCATCACCAACTCCCGGAGTACACTCAAACTCATGTCCATCGAGTCGGTGATGCCATCCAGCCATCTCATTCCCTGTCGTCCCTGTCTCCTCCTACCCCCAATCCCTCCCAGCATCAGACTCTTTTCCAGTGAGTCAACTCGTCACATGAGGTGACCAAAGTATTGGAGTTTCAGCTTTAGCATCAGTCCTTCCAATGAACACCCAGGATTGATCTCCTTTAGAATGGACTGGTTGCATCTCCTTGCAGTCCAAGGGACTCTCAAGAGTCTTCTCCAGCACCACAGTTCAAAAGCATCAATTCTTTGGCGATCAGCTTTCTTCACAGTCCAACTCTCACATCCATACATGACCACGGGAAAAACCATAGCCTTGACTAGATGGACCTTTGTTGGCAAAGTAATGTCTCTGCTTTTTAATATGCTATCTATGTTGGTCATAACTTTCCTTCCAAGGAGTAAACGTCTTTTAATTTCATGGCTGAAATCAGCATCTGCAGTGAATTTGGAGCCCAAACAAATAAAGTCTGACACTGTTTCCACTGTTTCCCCATCTATTTCTCATGAAGTGATGGGACCAGATGCCATGATCTTTATTTTCTGAATGTTGAGCTTCAAGCCAACCATTTCACTCTCCTCTTTCACTTTCATCAAGAGGCCTTTGAGTTCCTCTTCACTTTCTGCCATAAGGGTAGTGTCATCTGCATATCTCAGGTTATTGATATTTCTCCCAGCAATCTTGATTCCAGCTTGTGCTTTTCCCAGCCCAGCGTTCCTCATATAAGTACTCTGCATATAAGTTAAATAATCAGGGTGACTATATACAACCTTGACTTACTCCTTTTCCTATTTAAAACCAGTCTGTTGTTCCATGTCCAGTTCTAACTGTTGCTTCCTGACCTGCATACAGGTTTCTCAAGAGGCAGGTCAGGTGGTCTGGTATTCCCATCTCTTTCAGAATTTTCCACAGTTTATTGTGATCCACACAGTCAAAGGCTGTGGCATAGTCAATGAAGCAGAAATAGATGTTTTTCTGGAACTCTCTTGCTTTCTCCATGATCCAGCAGATGTTGGCTATTTGATCTCTGGTTCCTCTGTCATTTTTAAAACCTGCTTGAAACATCTGGAAGTTCATGGTTCACATATTGCTGAAGCCTGGCTTGAAGAATTTTGAACATGACTTTACTAGCGTGTGAGATGAGTGCAATTGTGTTGTAGTTTGAGCATTCTTTGGCATTACCTTTCTTTGGGATTGGAATGAAGACTGACCTTTTCCAGTCCTGTGGCCATTGCTGAGTTTTTCAAATTTCCTGGCATATTAGCATGAATCAAATTGGTGAGTCTTTTTTTTTTTAACACCCTATACTCAAAGTAAAATAATACCAGTTTTGCTGAAGAATGTACACATTGTGTCTATTCAAATAATATTTTATTAAATCTTGACCTCAGGTATAGGTACGTTAATATTCTGAAAGAGGAGGTAAGGATTTTTCTTGATGAAACACAATGTTTTTCTCAAGAAAAGCACTTGTGTACTGTCTGAGTTGTAAACAAACTCAGCTGCTGTTTTCACAGAACACAATGGACTCAGAGAGTGACAAACTGTAATGTTTCTGATTTGGGTGTACGGCATACTTTTTCTTGGAAATGAGTTAACTTAGCCTATCATGTCAAGATAAACACTTGACAGTATTTGTTGCCAGGGATAGAATTTGAGCTTTAAAAGGAAATCAGAGTTTGTAAAAATTGTTTCTGCCACTGTGAGTTGGACACCTTATCTGTAACAAACACTTTTCTGATGGAAGAGTAGTGATATTTAAAGATGTGATGTTTTGATATTGGATAATGAAAGCTGTCAGTGTTTGGAAAACATGAAGAACACACCAAACCAATATTTTCCAAATGACCAAAGTATTATGTCAGAAAACTATACATACTATAAGAGTCTTACAAGCAAAAATTACCAATGGATTTTAGTGGAAGAGAGTACATAAAATTTTTTTCATTCAGTTTGAGATTCCACATTGCAGCTAACATTTTTTAAAATGACCATTTGTCAAGAGATTTGTTATAGTATCAAAAATACAGATACAGCCATCTCTATTACATGAATACAGTTTCAGTATGATCACTATGATTCATGAAATAAAATGATCAATTCACTTATTGCTTCTCTGTTCTTCACTAAATACTTTTCTTTGAACTATGTCTTGACATAGTGAAATGTTGTCATTTTCTAAGGCAGACCTGCATTTCTACTAACTGATATAAATCATTTAATTAGTATATGTATATATATATATATATATATATATATATATATATATAAGTCAAGTTTATAACGCATGCTCACATATTATATGGGCTTCCCAGGTCGCTCATTAGGTAAAGAAACTGCTTGTAATGCAGGAGACACAAGAGATGCGGGTTTGACCCCTGGGTCAGGAAGGTCCCCTGGAGGAGGGCTTGGCAACCCACTCCAGTGTTCTTGTCTGGAGAATCCTGTGGACAGAGGAGCCTGGCGGGCTACAGCCCATGGGGTCGCAAAGAGTGAGACACAGCTGAGCACACAATACACACCACACAGTTCTAAAATGTCTAGAGCTGGTTAATTTCTATATAATTATATTTATTTAATTTTCAGTCACTACAAATTTGTCTGAAAATATGTGAAGGGGTGTTTATGTGTTTTGTTTCATGTTTATTACAATCACAGGCGTAAGGATGGGGTCTGTACCAATTGTAAACATATATCAGAACCTGTAATGATAATGAGCAGTTTATAAGAATTATTTCAACACTAAGTCAATATTCCCACAAGTTAAGACTTTAATTTGCTCGTTGCTCTCACCATACTATGTTTTAAATATCAAAAACTGTCAAGTATTTGTTGTTGCTGTTGTTAAATTTAGTCAGGTGCAAAATATGCATTGATTTTAAAAGATCTCTCAAAGAATAATGATTTTCTTTTCATTATTTCCATGGACCAGATATTTTATAATAAAAATAAAATACTGGCATACAATTTGCCAGTCATAATGTTTGAAAGAGTGAATAACTTGTGAGTGACTTAAACTGAGTGTGAATTATGTATAATGATATTGAATTATATTTTTTTCTATGTTTTGAAGATTATTATCATTTAAATGATTATAGATGAGCTGTTCAGTTCAGTTCAGTCAGTCGTGTCTGACTCTTTGCGACCCCATGAACCGCAGCATGCCAGGCCTCCCTGTTCATCACAAAGCCTAAGGGTTTGGATCCATGATCCAGCAAACTGGATGCAGTTTTATGTAATTTACTTTGCAGTCACAAAAGTCTGTAACAGATTCACCAATGTAAGAATGAAGTGAAATATCGGACTCTTTTCCTCTTTGTTTTACTCTAAAACAGTAGTCAGCAAACTTTTCTGTAAAAGGTACGTATGAAAATATATTTGGCTTTGTGGGCCCTATGGTCTATGTTGAACTACCAAACTGTTCCCGAATGAAACAAAAAAAGTCAAAGAAAATGTCAATAACTGTGTAAGGCTGTGTCTCAACACCCCTGTATTTACAAAAATAGCCAGCAGGCAGACCAAGAACTTATAATTTCCCAATGCCAGCTCTAGGAAGATGGTCAACTTTGTCACCAGTCCCTGGCATAGATATCTAAGAAGTTTTTTATTTATGTGGACTATTAAAAAATGTTTTATTGAATTTGTTATAATATTGTTTCTGTCATTTCTTCTTTGTTTTGTTTTTTTTTTTTGTTCATGAGACATGTAGGATCTTATCTCCCCAAGCAGGAATTTAACCCTTACCTCCTGTATTGGAAGATGAAGGCTTCATCACTGGACCCCTAGAGAAGTTCTACTATTTGTAGCATTCTTACTGTTCTAGACGGAGAATGTCAGGCACTGCCCCAGTGCACAGAGAGGGAATCAATGATTTCAATTCAAGTCAAGGATATCAATACATCCTTCACCAAGAATAGCAGATTTGATTGATGGGGTGTGTCATAAAGGTCTATATAGTCAAAGCTATGGTTTTTCCAGTAGTTATGTACAGATGTGAGAGTTGGACCATAAAGAAGGCTGAATGCCAAAGAATAGATGCTTTCAAAAAGTGGTGCTGGAGAAGACTCTTGAGAGTCCCTTGGACAGCAAGCAGATCAAACTAGTCAATGCTAAAGGAAATCAACCCTGAATATACATTAGAAAGACTGATGCTGAAACTGAAGCTCCAATACTTTGGTCACCTGATGGTAAGAGCAGACTCACTGGAAAAGACCCTGATGCTGGAAAAGACTGAAGGCAGGAAGATGGTTGGATGGCATCACTGACTCATTGGACATGAGTTTGAGCAAACTCTGGGACATAGTTAAGGATGGGGAGTCTGGAATGTTGCAGTCCATAGGGGCACAAACAGTTTGACATGACTTAGCTACTGAACAACAATATGCAGACACGTTCACAGAGACTCTAGAAAGGAACACCATGAAGCCATAGTGATGAGGGGCTGCCAGCTGAATTTTAGAAGGTAAGCTTTGCTTGAAATTGGATTTAAAAGTTATACAAATAACAGGGCATTTGCCCCTGTTGTTTTCTGAAGGTGAGGCACTTCCTGTCTGTGACAGGTGGCAGGGTTTTGAGTGTACCTGATGTTTACCGTTTGCTTTTGTCTGCAGTGTTTTGTACCTTTCCTAGGAAGTCACTCCACGAGGGCAGCCAGTGTGTCTTATGTACTGGTGCATGACTGCTTAGTCACTGCTGTGGGGGTTTTGATCTCAGATGATGGGTTCAGGGTCCCTCCATGAGTTCAACTCTCCTCTCATGGAGCTCTCATCTGTATGTATCTGTGCTTTTGTCCTTAGGCCCTGCTGGTCACTATAAAGAAGGATCTTGTTGTTTATCCATCCCCTGTATAATAGTTTGTATCTCTAACCCTAAACCCTGGGTCCTTTCATGGGGTCGATGTGAGCGCTGAATGAGACGATACTTTCATAACAATTAGAGCAGTGTATTCTACCCACTCATTAGAAGTTACCTGTTATTACTAACAACCTCTAATTATATTTTTAACAAAAGCTAATTAAATTAATGTGGACTATCTCTTATGGTGGATTTAATTACTGTAATTTATAAACATGATAATATTTGAAAGAAAAAATAACACAGGCTCTTACTGTGTTAATAGTAAATTTAATTTTACTTGTTTAAAATTATAAAAGGAGCCTGGATTTATCCTTCTTTAGCAAAAAATTTTGGCTTTTTCCTCTTCAGATCTCTTACTGTGGTACTGTAACAGCTTTAAAGTTCCACTTAAATAAATTTTAATTACTATTGTCCTGTTCACCATAATACTTAAAATCAATGATAAAACCTATAAATGTAGGTTCATACTCTCTTAATGGGAAATTCAAGTCTACTTATTTGTGATTATAAGTTAATTCTGGATTTATCAATATAATTGTGTATGTTTGTTATAGTACTGAAATAGTTTTAGATTTTTTATTTTATTTTTTACTGAAGCTGTAGTTGATTTACAATGTACTGACAATGTCTGCTGTACAGCAAAGTGACTCAGTTATAGTCCTATATATGCTATATTTTTATGTCCTTTTCCCTTACAGTTTATCACTGGCTATTGGATATAGCTCCCTGTGCTGCACAGTAGGAGCTGCGGCTTACCATCCTCTATATCACAGCTCGCATCTGCTAAGCCCAAACTCCCAGTCCGTCGCTCCCTTACCATGGTTCCCCCTTGGCAACCACAAGTCTGTTGTCTGTGTCTTTGAGCCTACTTCTGCTTTGTACATAAGTTCATTTGTGCCGTATTTTAGATTCCACATGTAAGTGATGTCATATGGTATTTATCTTTCTCCGACTTACTTCACTGATAATGAGAATGTCTAGATCCATCCATGTTGCTGCAAGTGTCATTATTTCATTCATTTTTATGACTGAATAGTACTCCATTGTGCATATACACCACATCTTTATCCATTCCTTGGTTGATGAACATTATATTGTTTCCATATATTGGCTATTGTAAATAGTGTTGCTATGAACATACTGGTACATGTATCTATTTGAATTATGGTTTGTCTGGGTATATGCCCAGGAGTGGGATTGCTAGATCATATGTTCACTCTATTTTTAGTTTTCTGAGAAACTTCCATATCGTTTTCCATAGTGGCTGTACAAGTTTACATTCTCTTCAACAGTGTAGGAGGGTTCCCTTTTCTCCATACCCTCTTCAGCATTTTATTATTTGTAGACTTTTTATGCATGACAACTCTATCAGCATGAGGTGGTACCTCCATTGTGGAAGAGAGTATCCTTTGTGTTAGCTATTGCAAGCTCTCTGAATTATGTAGACTCCTTTTGCTCCAACTGGCTTATCTCCTATCCCTACCCACCCAACCCCAGCAAACCCCTCCTGTGTGCTGCTAAATTTGGGCCAGGGTGGACCCATGAACTTGATCCCTTATCTAAAGGCAAGATCTACCTGGAAGATCAGAGGAATGGGTGAGGGTGAGGTTGTGGTATTGATTCCCCTGTACACCCTGCAGGGTGTCCCTAGGTGATTTCACCACTGGACGTGAAGCCACAGACCAAGGCAGGCACCTCTCTGCACTCAGCTGTTCCCTAACCCAAACTCGGGTTTGTGTTTCCTGCACTGCCCTCCTCAGGCCTGGGGCCAGTGACTATTCCCCACTTGTATGACCGCAGCATACTGCCCTATCCCATGCTTGTAAATAATAATCTTTTTGTTAAATTCTCCTTAAAGTGTCTCAATTTGAATGCCACTTTTTTTTTTCTTCTCAGAACATTGATGACACACTTTATTTGCAATTAGGAGGAGAAAGATGCTGAGAATATTTGTCTTTGCCCAGAAGCAGATTACTTCAGCTCAGCCACTCAGTCATGTCCAACTGCAGCACGCCATGGACCCCATGGAGTGCAGAAGCAGATGCGGCTTCCTAAATGACTCAGTAGTAAAGAATACTTCTGCAATACAGGAGATGAAGGAAATGTGGGCTCTATCCTTGCTTCAAGAAGATCCGCCAAAAGAGGAAATGGCAACCCACTCCAGTATTCTTGCCTTGGAAAGCCCATGGACAGAGGAGCCTGGCAGGCTACAGTCCACACGGGGCACGAAGAGTCAGACACGACTGAGCTCATACACACACAGAAGCAGATTGGGCCTGGAAGTGAGGGTTGTGATTTTATAGTAAGTATGCATTATCACGATCTTAATTGCTCCGTTAAGAGCGCTGAAGAAAAGTGAAGAGAGCAGGGCCTCTGTGTATTACACACAGGTACACACAGCGCGCATGGCCTGGCGCCATTGGAGGATAACGATTAACTGAGGGACTCTAGCATCTGGTTGCTTTGATTTAAATCTAGCCTTCACCACCTGCTGGTTCTATAAGATTGAGTAAGTAAACCTCCAATTTCTTATTTATAAAATGGAGAAAATAAGATGACCTGCCATTAATCATTTTTCCTAATAGTATTAGTAAGTAACAATAAAATCATAAAGTGAATTGAAGTAGAATCAACAGGATGTGTTTTGTTACCTTTGATTCCATTTTATTGAATTAGTTCATTTGGGCTGAGAGAATTAAATTCTTCTAATGTGGATTGTTAAACTTGAGCCCTTTAATGAATTCAGGTTTCTTAGAACACTCAACATCTTACACAGTTTATATTTGAAAATCCCATTAGCTTGTAACAGAATCACTTTGGTTTTGGTTAGAAGCCATTTGATACTTTGGGAATTAGTATAAATTTTTTGAGTCTACTATGAAATTTAGACTATAAATGCTGATTTTGTAGTCACACAGATTTATGCACTTAAGGAAAACGGCAGTTTTGCATGTTAACACACACACGCACACAAACACATATATATGCAAGTCTGATTCTGAGTACCTTTATTGTCATAATACATTTTTTTTTTTCTTGGTCAGACTTTGTGGCATTTGGGATCTTAGCTCCCTGACCAGGGATCAAACTCATGCTCTCTGCTTTGGGAACATGAAGTCTTAACCACTGGACCACCAGGGAAGTCCCACATGTTAACATATTTAAGTCAAACTTACAGAATGTTTCTATTACTGCTTTAGACAAACTCCTCTCAGATGAAACCTGTATTTTCACAAACGTAGGTGATAATTCAGAGGCAGACACTCTCCTACACATTACTTTCTCCAAATATTAAATCAAAAGGGATATTTTAACTAGGAAACCTGTAGATATGAATAATGATCTGAAAAGTTTCTAAAATAGATTTTAAAATTCCTATATTTGATTAAACAATCCCTTTAAAAATGCATTCACATTAAAACACATTTCCCTGAGGAGGCTATTCAGACAAATATGAGTTGTTATCTCATTGTGGATTTGATCTGCATTTCCATGATGATTAGTGATGTTGAACATCTTTTCATGTACCGTTTGGCCATTCGGATGTCGTATCTGGAAAATAATCTGTTAACTTCCTTGTCTTGTCTTTATTTTCAGTTGCTTGTCTGGGTTGGGTTTTGAGTTGTATGAGCTCTTTACATATTTTGGATATTAAATCCTTATCTTGTATGTGGTTTACAGATATTGTCTCCCATTATGTAGGTTGACTTTTTGTTGATCATCTCTTTGGTGTGGGGAATTTTTGTTTTTTTACTTTGATAAAATCCCAGTTTCTTATTTTTGCTTTCATTGCTTTCGCTTTTGGTGTTATATCAGAAAGTCACTCCCAAAACTTACGCCATTGAGCTTGTTTCCTACATCTTCTGCTAGGAGATAACAATATTTGGCAAGGGTTTGGAGAAAAGGACTCCCTTGTGCACCATTGGTGGAAATGTTAATAGATTCAGCAACTACAGAAAACAGTATGGAATTTCTTCAAAAAATTAAAAATAAGATTACCATATGATCCAATAATCTCACTTCTGGAATATTTCCAAAGGAAAAAAAAACAGGATATTGGAAAGATGTCTGCACTTCCATGTCATTGCAGCATTATTCATAATAACCAAGATTTGGAAAAAATCTAGGTGTCCATCAATGGGTGAGTGGAGAAAGAAAATGTCACACACACACACAAAATGGGCTATTATTCAACCATATGAAAGAAGGGTATCCTGTCATTTGCAACAACATGGACGGAATTTGAGAATATTATGCTAAGTGGGTTAAATCAAAATGAGAAAGAAAACTACTGTATGATACCAATTATGTGAAATCTAGAAAGCCAAACTCAGTAACCAAGAGCACAGTGGTGGTTACTAGGGACTGGGAGTGGGAGAATTGGGAAGATAATGTTAAAGAGTTCTAACTCTCAACTAGAAGTTGAATAAGTTTTGGTGATCTATTGTACAGCAGAGTGATTATAGTCAATGATACTCTATTAAAGACAGCAAAGTTACTAAGAAACTAGTTTGTACAGTTTCCTGCTACAAAACAGTGCAGTGATAATTATGTGAAATATTGGTGCTAGCAAATGCTAAGGTCATAATCATATTGCAATACCCAAATTTATCAAATCAACACATTGTACACCTTAAACCCACATTGTGTATATGTCAAATATAATATGGTGCTTCCCTGGTGGCTCGGCACTAAAGAATTCACTTGTAATGTAGAAACTGCAGGACACACAAGGTCTATCCTTGGGTTGGGAAGATTCCCTAAAGGACATCATGGCAACCCACTCCAGTATTCTTGCCTGGAGAATCCCATGGACAGAGGATCCTGATGGGTTACAGCCCATGGGTTCACAAAGAGTCGGACATGACTGAAACTTAGCAAGCATGCAAGTATATCTCAGTAACAGCATATTTTCTCTTGAAGAAATAATTCCACTAATTAACTTGAGCAAAGAAAAATAGAAAATAGAAGAGAAACAAAGAAATTAAAAGAAAATATCATTTATGACATCAAGAGCCTATAATTATCCAAGTTCAAATCTTCTTTTAAATAAGAGATGATAGAAAGTTTGTTTTAATCATAACCCTGAACATTAGAAAGACTAACCATATGAATCTTCTCATTCACCTGAGTGTATCAGGCAAAGCAGATGGTACTTTTTAGAACTGCACTTATGGTACAAGAAAAACCTCCTGATATTAAATATTTTTTGTAATTCTTGTTCCCTCTTCTTAATCTTTGCATGACTTCTGGATGAAGTGTAAATGACTCTGTCTGTATACATGTTGGCAATTATGCCACAACAAATATTAACTATACAATATTTAATGTGAATGAGAACCAAAGAACCACAGTTATTTGGAATGTGAATATATGCATTCGACTTTTGCAAAATCGACATCCAGTCTTAGCTTTAATTTACTACAGCAGCAAATTTCTGTTGTTCATTGAGAAGCTTTGCAGGGTGAAGATGAGTTGCCCATTGTGTTAAGGAGAATAGAAGCATTCAAATGGGAAACGAGAGAGAGTTCAGCCCCCTCCTGGCTTTCATCATTTTCCCACTTTCTTTCAACAGCCATGGACTAACATCTCTGGTCCCACTGATGCCCACAGACACTTGAGAGATGAAGCCTTAACGCTTCTCCTGTGCAGCAGAAAGAGAGGGTTATGTCAACCCAGTAGAATCAAGGGCCTTCATGTTTGATCTGACTTTTTTTCAGTGTCCATTTCTTACTTTCCTTTTCATAGTGCACACTTCACTTGAAGTGGTGTGAGCTTGGGTCACAGTCACACAGGATGGGAATATTAACATGTTGTTCGATGTCATTAATGATGCTTACACTTTAAACACAGGATGTGTGGCTGCAGCCTCCTATCCTCTGGGCCAACTTTGCTGTCGTTTCTGGGCTCTTATTCTGCTAATCAGAGCTGAAGACTTATTCGATTTCATAAAGCAGCTGTTGTGCATAATGTTTGTTTACATTATCATCACACTGCTTTAGAAGCCATTATGATCCATTTTTTAAAATGTATTTATTTATTTTAATTGGAGGCTAATTACTTTACAATATTGTAGTGGTTTTGCCATACACTGACATGAATTAGCCATGGGTGTACATGTGTCCCCATCCTGAATTCCCCTCCCACCTGCCTCCCCTTTCCATCCCATTTTTAAAGCCAATCCCATATTCCATTATAGATTTTATGGGCAGTCAAATTCTATCTTTGTCAGAGCCAGAAGTGACAAAGTAAACCAAGTGAAACCATGATACCCTTTTCTGACTTTGCATTTCATGAGTTGTGTATACAGAAGCATATAACTTGCTCTCCACTTAGTACGGACATCTGAAAACCTGTGTGAGGATTACACAATGTTCGGTACAATACTGCAAGTAAGCATTTAGACACAGTTTGTGTGCTTCCTCAGAGCTCCCTCTGCTCTTTCCCTCTTTTGTTTGTCTTTGTTTGTTTGTTCTTTCCTTCTCCTTGTTTGGCATGCCTTTTTTAAAATTAATTTTTGCTTGAAAAGAACTATCTACAATGTTGTGTATTTCTGCTGTCCAGCAAAGTGAGTCAGTTATGCATATACATATATCCACTCTGTTTTAGATTCTTTTCCCATATGGGTTGTTACAGAGTATTGAGTAGAGTTTCTTCTGGTATACAGTAGGGCCTCTTTAATTATCTATTTTATATGCAGAAGTGTATACATATCAATCTCAACCTTCTAATTTATCCCTCCCCTCTTGGTAACCATAAACTTGTTTTCTACGTCTGTGACTCTATTTCTGTTTTTAAATAAGCTTATTTGTATCATTTTTGAGATTTTGCATATCAGCAATATGATACAATATTTCTCTTTCTCTGATTTACTTACTATATTATGACAATCTCCAGGTCCATTCTTGTTGGTGCAAATGGCATTGTTTCATTCTTTTTAATGGCTGAGTAACATTCCATTGTATGTGGGCTTCCCTGGTGGCTCTGCTGGTAAAGAACCCACCTGCAATGTGGGAGACATGGGTTTGATCCCTGAATTTGGAAGATCCCCTGGAGAAGGGAAAGGCTATCCACTCAAGTATTCTTCACTGGAGAATTCCATGGACTATATAGTCCATGGGGTTGCAAAGAGTCAGATATGACTGAGGGACTTTGTGGCATGCCCCCAACTTTCAGATTTGATTGAAAAAGCTCAACTTGATGTCTGAGAAGTTACTGATGGACTAACTGAGCCTCTTGGAATTAGGAGCAAGTTAGTCCTTTGGGGATGAAGCTTCATCCCAGTGAGAAAGAGGATGAGCACAGTCTTTGCTCCCCTCTCCCTTCCCCATTGACTTCTTCACAGTCCGTGTGGTCCACCCATCCTTCCTCACTGTGAAGAGGAAGATGCTTTGTCGGGAGTCATGCTGTGGACATCTGCAGGTAGCCGCAACCTGTGAGCACCTGTGTCCTTCCACAGCCAGGTGAACCAGTGAGCCCACTCAGCAGTCAGCCTTTCCCCAGCTGAGCCTTGCTTGAGGTGACTTCCCTGAAGAAGAGAAGCTAACTAATGCATAGCCTGGTTCCTGACCTACCGAAACTGTGGGAGATGTCTTAATTTTAGGCTGCTCAGGGCTGGGGTGATGGGCTACACACAATATTTACCAATAACAACTTGAGTTAGTTCTATGATTCCCTTCTACAGACAGCATTCTGCAGCCTTCTGGATTTCTAGCACAGCCTTTGTCAAAAGAAATTTTCTGCAACCACAGAGGCATGCAGACCAGCTCTTCTTCCCTTGCCCACAGAGTTGTGCAGTGTTGTTTTTTTTTTTTTTAACTGGAGGCTAATTACTTTACAATATTGTATTGGTTGGTTTTGCCATACACTGACATGAATCCGCTCCATGTGTACATGTGTTCCCCATCTTGAACCCCCTTCCCACCTCCCTCCTCCCCATATCCTCCTTCTGGGTCATCCCCGTGCACCAGCCCCGAGCATCCTATATCATACATTGAACCTGGACTGGTGATTTGTTTCACACATGATAATATACATGTTTCAATGCCATTCTCCCAAATCATCCCACCCTCACCTTCTCCCACAGAGTCCAAAAGACTGTTCTATACATCTGTGTCTCTTTTGCTGTCTCGTATACAGGGTTAAGGTTACCATCTTTCTAAATTCCATATATATGTGTTAATATACTGTATTGGTGTTTTTCTTTCTGGCTTACTTCACTCTGTGTAATAGGCTCCAGTTTCATCCACCTCATTAGAACTGATTCAAATGTATTCTTTTTAATGGCTGAATAATACTCCATTGTGTATATGTACCAAAGCTTTCTTATCCATTCGTCTGCAGATTGACATCTAGGTTGCTTCTATGTCTCGGCTATTATAAACAGTGCTGCAATGAACATTGGAGTACATGTGTTTCTTTCGATTCTGGTTTCCTCGGTGTGTATGCCCAGGAGTGCGATTGCTGAATCATATGGCAGTTCTATTTCCAGTTTTCTGAGGAATCTCCACACTGTTCTCCATAGTGGCTGTACTAGTTTGCATTCCCACCAACAGTGTAAGAGGGTTCCCTTTTCTCCACACCTTCTCCAGCATTTATTGCATGTAGACTTTTGGATAGCAGCCAGAGTTGTGCAGTTTTATGTGGCTTAGCTTCTTTGGGCGTGCTGTAAGCATTTGTGATAAAAGGATCTCTTTCCATGGACCGCAGTTGGAGAGTCCTCACCTAACTATAGGTCTCTAGGCAACGGTATGTTCTGTACTATATTTCTGTGCAGGGATGTCACCTAATAATGAAATTTTATGTATACACTGTTCAGGCCTGTTTGTTTGTGGGTTTAATGTTGATCATATCCAGTGTGAAGGTTAATTTGATATGTTTAATCCACCTAGCATAGTTTTTGATTATTATTTTTATTTGTAAAGATACTTCTATTTTATGTCCATGCTGAGTTCCTTCAGTCATGTCTGATTCTTTGTGACTCCATGGACAGTAGCCCTCCAGGCTTCTCTGTCCATGAGATTCTCCAGGGAAGAATACTGGAGAGGTAGCCATTCCCTCCTTCAGGGAATCTTCCCAACCCAGGGATCAAACCCATGTCTCTTATGTCTCCTGTATTGGCAGGTGAATTCTTTACCACTAGTACCACCTGGGCAGCCCACTTCTATCTTTGGACTTTCCTGGTGGCTAAGATGGTAAAGGATCTTCCTGCAGTGCAGGAGACTTGGGTTCAGTCCCTAGGTCAGGAAGATTCCCTGGAGAAGGAAATGGCAACTCACTCCAGTATTCTTGCCTGGAGAATCCCATGGACAGAGGAGCCTGTTGAACTGAGTGACTTTTATTTTGTATTCCTGTTTAATTGTGTGTGCTAATTTGCAGAATTGATAATTCTATACCACTGATATATTTGTATCTCCCTGTGAAATTCAAACCATTTTAATTATTATATATTTGTTTTAGGTGCATACCAATAATTATTTTTTATGGAAATATGTTTGAGCAGTTGTTTTTTTGGTATGAAACATGCAGTTGCTTTTTGTGTATGAATACAGATCTAGCCACTTTGCCAATGTCAAGAGACACATCTCCACAGCTCTCACCTGCCTGTACAACTTCTTGCCAGATGGTATCAATGAGCCTATCTTCAGGGAAGCCATGAGGAGACAGACATAGAGAACAGACTTGCAGACACAGTGGGGGATGAGGTGGAGGTCGAATTGAGAGAGTAGCACTGAAACATATGCATTACCGTATGTAAAATAGATAGCCAGTGGGAATTTGCTGTGTGACTTGGGGAGCTCAAATATGGTGCTCTGTGATAACTGGAGGAGTGAGGTGGGCTGGGAGGTGGGAGGGAGGCTCAGCAGTCATGGGGCATGTATATACCTATGGCTGATTCATGTTGACGTATGTCAAAAACTAAAAATACTGTAAAGCAATTATCTTCTAATTTAAAAAAAAGCAATAGATCTGTCTCTCACATGTCTGTACATCTTCTTGGCAGCAAGTCTGATGATTTTGTTCAGAAATATCTTCTTAAGGACTTCTGGGTGGTGAACAGACCTGCAAGATGGAGCCTTCTGCTTGGGTATTGAGTAGAATTTGCTGTCCAGGATCATGAAACTAATGACCCCTTCCTAAGCAGAGCCTGTGCAAGTGTGCTCCCAGCCTGTTGAAAGTGGAAGGTATCTGAGTCTGGGCTTTCTCAGATGTGATGCAGACTCACTGGGTGCACAGCATCCACCTGGGTGACTCTGCATCTCCTGCTGGGACTAAAGAACATGGGTAAGGCCAGGATGCCATGTATTCTCATCCTGCAGCTTGAGGTCCTGTTGGCAGTGGCCTGAATGAAATGTTGTAGGAAGCACATGGAACGGAGTTGGTCCCAAGCCCTGTGGGTATGTTAAATGGAGTGGTCAGTAGCCTAAGATACTTGGAAAATTTACCAAAAACTAAGGTGGTATAGAAAAGAGAAATGAGTGTTGTTGGAAGACATTCTCCACAGTCTCTTGTTAATAGATATGAGTAGGGGGACCACCTCTCCCACAACTTAGCTAAGAATATTCACTACTTGGAGTGAAGTGACTATGGTGTGGTGTATATGTGGAGTCCATATTTATATATTTGTTTTAATCAGAATACTTTTCAATTTGCATTGCAAGTTTCATTCATGTTAAGTTGTAGAGCATGTTTAAAAATATGAGCATATGAGTTTAGTAGGTGCCTTGATGCTGACTTTTTTTAGTGAACTATTTTATTTGCTTCCTTTTAAATAATTCCTTATTTAATTTTGGCTGTGCTGGTTCTTCACTGCTGTATGAGACTTTCTCTAGATGTAGTGAGTGGAGGCTACTTTCTAGTTATGGTGTGCAGGCTTCTCATTTCCGTGGTCTCTCTTGTTACAGAGCATGAGTTGTGGGGCCTGTGGGCTTCAGTAGCTGTGGCTCACAGGCTTAGTTGCCCCAAGGCATGTGGGATCCTCCCAGACCAGAGATCAAACCCACGTCACCTTCACCGGCAGGCAGATTCCCAACCACTGGACCACCAGGGAAGTCCAATATCTTCTACTTTTTTTTTAATTGACTTTTAACTTCAGTGCAGATAACATTCCCTGTATAATTTTAATTTTTAAGATATTGAGATGAGCTTTATGGCCCAGTGTCTGTTCAGCTTTGGTAATGATTCCATATATGCAAAAATAATGCAATTTTAGACTTCTTGCAGATGTCATTTATATATGTCCATTGAGTTAGCTTTTTACCCACTCCAGTAATCGTGGGCTTCCCTGGTGGCTCAGCTGGTAAAGAATCCATCTGCAATGTGGGAGACCTGGGTTCAATCCCTGGGTGGGAAGATCCCTGGAGAAGGGAAAGGCTACCCACTCCGGTACTCTGGCCTGGAGAATTCCCTGGACTGTATAGTCCATAGGGTCGCAAAGAGTTGGACACAACTGAGCGACTTTCACTTTCATTTAGGTTAGGTAAAGTTTGTAATTTGTTACCAACTTTTCAATGGCCTTAATGATTTGATTTTAGTATCTGATCTATCAATTGTGGGAAATGATGTATTGAAAGGCTTCACATCATTGTGGATTTGTCTTTTCACAATTTAATCTAGCAACATTTGCTGTTTATATAATGAAGCTATATTAGTAAATTGAACAATATATCATCATGAAGTGACCCAGAAATTCTATTTGATTATTATTAATAAAGCGACACAGCTTCCTCTTTGGTATGTTTCTATGATTTATTTTTCTTCATTATTTCATTGCAAAGTTTTTAATTTTGTAGTGTGTTTAGCTCTGCTTCTTTTAAGTAGCATATTGTTGTTTATGCTATTTTTTCTATCCATTATTCCTTTTTTCATCTGGAACACTTATTCCTTTTATATTTTGTATGAATTTTGGTAGAAAGTGAAAGTTGCTCAGTCATGTCCTCCTTTTTGTAAGCCCATGGACTGTAACCCAGCAGGCTCCTCTGTCCATGGGATTTCCTAGGCAAGAATACTAGAGTAGATTGACATTCCCTTCACTAGGGAATCTTCCCAACCCAGGGATCAAACCCAAGTCTCCTGTATTGCAGGCAAATTCTTTACTGTGTGAGCCACCAGAGAAGCCCATAGGCTAGGTTTAAATATACAGTCTTATTCTGTTTTTGACAGTTATCCTGCTTATATTATTTTTTTTCCTGTCCTTTCTTGCCTGAGTATTTTTTAATGAAATTTTCAATTTGTTCATTTGATCTTTTACCTTGGTTGTTCCAAAAATATTTTACAAAAAGCTTTAAAAAAACTACATTGTGCGTAATATCTGGGCCTAATTAAAAGAGCCTTCAGTTGAGTTCAGTTCAGTCGCTCAGTCGTGTCTGACTGTTTGCGACCCCGTGAATCACAGCACGCCAGGCCTCCCTATCACACATCACCAACTCCCGGAGTTCACTCAAACTCACCTCCATCGAGTCTTAGTCTATGGTAATTAATTTTTATCTTTATATATTGTTTCCCATTTGTTTATTAACATAACGAGTGGCAGAGGGATGGCAAATACAATTACATGAAAAGGGAAATAGAATGGCTTATATTTAACAGACTAGTCAGAATTAGAATTAAAAAACTTTCTTTCATCTCAAAGTAAGACTGTGTTTCTGAATCATCCCACAGTGGAATTGAGTTCCTTTTCATAAACTGAGTTCTGCTAGGTGACCTGCTTTAGATGTGGAGAAGGCCCTCAAGGAACGTGTGAGATGCAGGGAATTTCTCCTTTCTCTGATCCTCCTCCACATCCAGTCCAAACCAGACAGTGAACATTTGCACTTGAAAGTAAAGGAAGTATGTGGCCTCATTGGACCTGGAGGAATAGTCGTTAAAGGGAGTTATTAACCACTTTGAAGTAGGAAAGTTTTGTTTAAAAGTCTCCCAGTGTTGATGAATTGGTGTTTGGCTGAGGATATATTTTTGCTTTCCCTGAGGTTTTCAGCACTTACCTTCCTTCCAGCTTCCTTAACTTCTTCCTCTTTCATGTTGTAATATTGTCCTTCATAATGAGTGCTAAACTGGTTATCAATTCATTGTTGTTCAGTTGCTAAGTGGTATCCAACTATTTGCGACCACATGGACTGCAGCATACCAGCCTCCCCTGTCCTTCACTGTCTCCCAGAGTTTGCTCAAATTCATGTTCATTGAGTTGTTGATGCTCTCTAACCATCTCATCCTCTGTCGCCCCCTTCTCCTTTTGGTTACCAGTATGCCCTGATAAATTTATTATACCTGAGACTGTGATGATATTAACTAGAACTTTAAAAATTTATGTTTTGAAATAAATAGAAGTTTAATTTTAAGTGTCATGCCATGGCACAACTCTTGGTCTTCAATTAATGAGAATATGAGTGAAAAGGAATTGTTTCTATTCATCAAAGATAGAACTAAGTTTCGGGGCATTAATGTTAATTGCAAAATAGTAAATGCTTTCTAAATATGTTATACTATATTTCACTTGGATATCAGAAAAATGATTTTTCTTTTAAATGTCCCCAATCTAGATTAAAAGCAGATTAAATGTAATCTATCTTTCTAAATTTCTATATTTTTAGTTTAAATGTATTAATTGACCTTCTTAGTTTCATAAAGTTGATCATTAGTCAAGAATCTCAACTGAATCAAATATTTGAAACTGCTAGCAAACTTTCATTCCTACCAATTCTGTTTTGTTTCAAAAGATAGAAAAAATAAAGAATTGAAGTCCTATAATTTTCAGCTAACAGTAACCACTTAATGTTAGTTGTGACTTTAAACAAAACTGTATATATGTAAACAAAAATTGAGCTCTATTGTGTAAAATTCTGTAGCCATCTTTTAAGACTAAACAACAAGCTCGTCAGATATTTCTTCCCAAAGATTTGATTATTTTTAAAGGTAACAGGATACTAGAAATAATTTTTCCAAAAAAGTATTTAGCTCTATTTGAGGTAGTGTATGACCATAGATATTAAAATGTTTGATTATTTTTTACAGAAAATTTTAAAAAATGGCTTCTATTGTATACTTCTGTTTAGATATATTTGTTCATAATACATCATAATCTATTATAAACTAATTCTGTATAAAGGTTATCAAAAATTATGGTAATAATAAAAGAGTAATTCTATCCATACAAGAAGAAAATTTGAGAATGGTGACCATACATATTAGATTTACATCAGTTTTATAGGCGCTTTGTCATTGTGAAGTATTTATGAGGCTGTTAAATTTTAAGTGCCTGGGGGTTATAACATACTTAATGTGACCCTTACATTCTAAGTCAAAACCATTAAAAGTTACAGCGATTATATGCCATTCAGGAACCAGATTAAAATTTAGTTTCTTATGCTTTAATGAAAGTCTATGAAAAAGAATGACCATTTAATGTCTTAGGGAAAAAGGTCCTAAATAAAATATATAATTGAATAGTATATGTGAAATGCCAAATTTAATATTGTCACTGGTGTGCAAATAATAGCACATCATGAGAGTTATTCTATTTATTCATTTTATTTTTTTTTTTAATTGGAGGTTAAATGGAGAAGACTCTTGAGAGTCCCTTGTACTGCAAGGAGATCCAACCAGTCCATTCTAAAGGAGGTCAATCCTGGGGGTTCATTGGAAGGACTGATGCTAAAGCTGAAACTGCAATACTTTGGCCACCTCATGCGATGAGTTGACTCACTGGAAAAGACTCTGATGCTGGGAAAGGTTGGGGACGGGAGGAGAAGAGGACGACAGAGAATGAGATGGCTGGATGGCATCACCGACTCTGTGGACATGAGTTTGAGTGAACTCCGGGAGTTGGTGATGGACAGGGAGGCCTGGCATGCTGTGATTCATGGGGTCGCGAGAGTCGGACACGACTGAGCGACTGAACTGAACTGAATTGAACTGAATTACTTTACAATAGTATATTGATTGGTTTTGCCGTAGATTGACATGAATCCGCCCCGGGTGTACATGTGTTCCCCTTCTTGAAACCCCCTCCCACCTCCCTCCTCTTCATATCCTCTCTCTGGGTCATTAGAGTTATTTTAAAACATTGTATTCAATAAAATAAAATTTTCCCCAAAATATATGTTTTGCTTTTAATTTGTAACACATAAAAATTAATGGAAACCCAAGTCAAAGCTCAACTTTGTATATAGTCTTGATCACCACCAAAAAGTACTGCTAAAAGAAACATATTGATATAGGAGAGTATTATGGAAAGGCCCTAGGGTTTTGATATTACTTAGACAATGGGATATTTATTTGATTGAGCTTTTGTGTATCAATTTATCATGCAGTTGATGATTGTTGCAAAAAAGCTTATATTTTGCATCAGATATTAAAACAGCTATATTTTTTTAAAATGTACTTAGTAATTTCTGATCTGAGCACTTCATTAACTTTAAAACTTATTCCTGATATTTTTTCAAAAAAGGGATGTTTATCATCTCTTGCTTAAGTAACCGTTGTAAAGCTAATGCTCTTTCTTGTTCTTTTTCTCTTGCCTTCTGTCTATCTGTCTTTTTCTCTCCTGGATTGATACACTTGGAAGTAAAGAAATGTGATACTTTATGTGGTAAATAGTTTTTCAATTGCAAATGCAAATAAAAATTATAATTTTATTGTATCCCCTTACTGCTTTTGAATCATATCTGTGCAAGTTTATAAGACATTTTAGAGACTGGAAAGAGAGCTAAATGTTCATGGAAATCAGTTGAATGTATATATTAAATGTTCTCCAACTTTAGAACACATTGGCATCACTTGTATCCTAAAGTTTGAGAACACTTACTCTATACATTCAAAATTGATTACATTCAAAACTGATACATTCAAAACTTTAGGATACATTACCATCATTTGTGGGTCTTCTCTGTTGGCTCAGAGGGTAAAGAATCTGCCTGAAATGCAGGAGACCCAGGTTTGACCCCTGGGTTGGAAGGTCCCCTGGAATAGGAAATGGCAACCCACTCAACTATTCTTGCCTGAAGAATTCTATAGACAGGGGACCCTCAAGAATTCCATGGATGGAGGAGCCTGGTGGTCTATAGTCCATGGGGGTCACAAAGAGTCCGACATGACTTAGCAATGAAACAACAACAACCTGGTTGGAAGTTTCTTATATTCTTTTTTTTTTTTTTTTTTCTGTTCATGCATCTGGTGTGGTTTTGCTTTGGGACAGGACCTTGACAGTAACATAAATTGGTGCCAGGTGCAATCCTAGGAAACAGACTCTAAGATATAGAATCTTGAGTTTCTTTGGGTTTGCCCTTCTGCTTCCCTGATAGCTCAGTTGGTAAAGAATCCGCCTACGATGCAGGAGACCCCAGTTTGATTCCTGGGTCAGGAAGATCCACTGGAGAAGGAGTAGGTTGCCCACCCTAGTATTCTTGGGCTTCCCCTGTTGGTTCAGCTGGTAAAGAATCCACCTGCAATGTGGGAGACCTGGGTTCGATCCCTGGGTTGGGAAGATCCCCTAGAGAAGGGAACGGTTATCCACTCCAGTATTCTGGCCTGGAGAATTCCATGGACTGTATAGTCCATGGGTTTGCAAAGAGTGGGACATGACTTAGTAACTTTCACTTTGTGTTGGAACACAGTTCTGATCCCTTTGTAAATTTGAAAGAGGATTCTAGTGGCCCATTACACACAATGTATTCTGATGAGTCAGATTTCATCACTTGCTAACACTGAGATAAAATCTCTACTGAAACATGTGCCTGAAGGAACCAGGCAGCCTGAGTGACAGTTGAGTGACAGGGACTACAAAGATGACCGTGTGTGATGCATTATCAGGGCACTGAAGATGTTTCTGAATGAACATATCAAGCATGAGTTCTTTAAACTCTCAAGTTGCAGTCAGAGACTCAGAGTGCATCTGGGGTTCTTTATTTCTTGCAGTCACTGGATCTAATCCTGCTAAACATTTTTTTTTTCTTTTAATGTAATTTTACACATTGCAGACTTAAAACATAGGTTTTAAAAAGTTGATTATTTTATCACTTTATTTTAAAGTCTTTAATTGAAATTGTTGTAACACTGCCTTTGTTTTATGTTTTGGTCTTTTTGGCCACGAGGCTTATGGGATCTTAGCGGCCCGACCAGGGATTTAACCTGAGTCTCCTGCATTGTAAGGTGAAGTCTTAACCACTTGTCCACCAGGGAAGTCCCTCTAAAACATTGTTTCAATCCAGTGTCCTACCAAGTTTCATATTAAATTTAATGCATTTGTTAGTAAGAAGTTTGACTCTAATCCTTTGAATTAGGATGTTTTGTTGGAAGCAGATTTCATTTTTATGTTTGTGCATGTTCATATATTCTTTGTGCAAAGCCTAGTCATAAACACATCTTGAGTATTTCCTTTCAAGGAAATTCCCATTCTCCTCAAAATGTATTTGAATATTCATTGTGCCCATTAGACTTATAACTAGGATTATATCCTAGTATTTTCTTGCAGAGTAAGTAAAAGCCTAGTACAAGAAGAAATGGTTTATATAAACAAAATAATTAAAATATTTTGGTAATTTATATTGGCAGAAACCTGAAGAGTATGTGTGGGAGTGGACACTGAGTAGAATTGAACCCCAGATTCAGCTGAATTAATCGATACAGAAATGTTTACTAAGCATTCTGGATCGTAGGACTTCCCCAATGGCTCAGTAAGTAAAGAAGCCACCTGCAATGCAGGAGACACAGGAGACAATCCCTGAGTTAGGAAGATCCCCTGGAGGAGGCAATGGCACCCTACTCCAGTATTCTTGCCTGGAGAAAAACAATCTCATGGGCAGAGGAGCCTGGCAGGCTACTGTCCATGGGGCCACAAAGAGTCAGACACAACTGAGTGACTAAGCATAAGCTGGATTTCGTATGTTTGCACATTCAGGTACCAATGGCCCCAAAGAGATGACTTGTTTGGTTAACTGAAATGTGTACTCAATGGTGGCTTATGGTTAAAAAAAAAATTGCTATGCCACAATGTTTCCGGTGTAATGTAGAGGGTGCAGGTATTAGGGGATAAATGTCAGAGTGGGTGTATTATGTGTAACCCACACTCTTGCTTCACACATGGCATCTCACAAGAGGGCCCAGAGGACATTCCCTTCAGAAGGCTTTGAGAATCATTAGAGAGGCGGTACCAGCCTCCCTGACATGCTCTCTTCTGCTCTGACCAGGGGTATGAAAGAGGGAGATGCTGTCAAGCATAAAGGCTCTCTGACCTGAATAGAGACCAGAGGATCCCAGGACGGCAGAGACCAACAGCATCGCTTAACTTCCTAAGACAAAGTGATGATTGCTGCTGTGGGCAGCAGAGAGAAACTGATCATTTGAATGCTCTGATGCACAGAGATAACTCGTTGTTTATTCACTGAGTCGTGTTTGACTCTTTGTGACCCCATGAACTGTAGTCTGCCAGCCTCCTCTGCCTATGGGACTTTTCCAGGCAAAAATACTGGAGTGGGTTGGCATTTCCTAGTCCAGGGAATCTTCCTGACCTAGGGATCCAACCTGAGTGTCCTCCATTGGCAGACGGGTTCTTTACCATGGAGATCACAGTCATAGCTAATTAATGTTTATGTTGGTAGAAACAACATAGGTTAGCTGCCAACTAAAATGTCACCAGATATATAAAACAACTCTAAGACTAGTGAATAGAGACCCAATTTGAGTTCCCCAAATAGATCCCCGTTTCTTACCATGCGTCCAGATTTTACATCAGTTCACAGTCCGAGATTGTCTTGATTGAAGGGGAAACTGAATTTCTTTTCAACTCACAAAAGTATATTACAATGATCTTGTTATGGAAGGGTGGGGTCTATCTGCTCACTGCTCAAAAAGTGACAAACAGGCCAGGTTGGTGGAAAGAAAAGTTTGCTTTATTTCAGGTGCTAGCAGCCTGGGGAAGTGAGGGCTGACATCTGTCCAGAAGCTGACTCCCCGCTCCAACAATCGTGGGCAAGAGCTTTTAGACAGAAGGAGGCAGCTCCATGCTTATATAGCACAGTCGTCTCTGACAGTTTTCTTCAAATTGGTCATCAGTGTCTCATCAGCATTGGTTGTTTCAGGTAGTTTCAGGATTTGTTTGTTTCAGGTAGTTTCAGGATTTGTTTGTTTCCACTTCTTTGAGGACAGTTCTTGGAATTGTGGCAGGTGATGTCATGGGTACAATCTGGTCATCATATTGTTAAATTCTCCACCTGGGGTTTCAGTATCTGTAAGACAACACACAGGATATGGCTCAGAATATTATCTATAGCCCTTGAGAAGAAACCACAGGTCCTTCCCTATGCTTAATGACGGCATTATTGTTATTTGGTCTCCTTTGACTGATTTCCTTTGTTTCTTCATGCTCTCCTTTCTCTGATTAAACTTACTCTTTGACTCAAGCTTTCCACAGACAAAAGACAGGCAGAGGATATTGGTGGGGGTGTGTGGGAAGAACCATAGAGTAGTTATGTTCTGGGGTAAAGGAGATGCCCAGATTTATTGTGTATTAATGAACACTGCCTTTAAAATGATAAAGATTCTTGAATACCCAAAGTAAAATTGTGGTCCAGGAATCAAAGCAGGGCATACAGTGCTTAAATTGTAAAATTTGGTCACAGTGTGCATCGCTGGATCAGTGTGGATCAGTTGAAATGGGTTTCTTCTTTAGTTTCATCTTCAGGGCTGAATGTACCTGAACAAACAAATGGAATAGAAGTATCTGGAAACAGGTGGAATGGCTGTGTTGGTTCTCTGACGCAGATAAGGGCACTTAGTATGAAGGTATATATTGGAGGTCTTGAGAATCTCCTCCTTATTGCATTAGCTATGGAAAAGTAGGTTAAAAAACTATACACAATTGGTCCACCTTCAGAGACTTGAAAGCAGTGGTGGTCATGCTTGACACCTACTATTCAGGGTCTCTGTTTGCCTGTGAGGAAATCACTCAGAATTTTCAGAATGACTACGGGTTATCGTGAACTGCATGCCATAGTCCATGGGGTCGCAAAGAGTTGGACATGACTGAGCAACTGAACTAAACTGAACTGTGAACTTAATCAAATAGTCCGTCTTCAACTACCCTTCCAGATGTAGCCTGCTGGCACTTGATATTTATCGATTTACCTGGAAAGTGCTTTTTTCTTCATAAACATTTAGAGAAAAAACCAAAAGTCATAGCAGTTTACTTTTGTCTTCACTTTTTCCTGAGATGTACAGCATTTCTCCCATACCCTGCCATACCACAATCTGGAGAAACTGATCATTTTCAATTATCCATTAGATTATCCTGGATCATGTTATTGAGGCTGTATTCTGATTAGAGAGTGGCAAGTGCTTTAGGTATCAAGGTACCTCATCCCTGCCATAGACAGGGAGGTAAACACAGTGATTGTCAGGGGCTCGCAGCCCCAGGAATGTGTCTGACAGTGCAGTGGTTCATCTACTGTGGAACTATCCGCTCTTGGTCACTGTACCTTGCACCATTTACCCATATTGAAGAATCAGTGCCTGGTGAGCCTCTTTGGAGGCAACACATAACATAATAAACATATATTTGCATCCATTTGCCAAATAATTCACAAGGCTGCCAGTTTTATGGAATCCTTCTGGATGTATGCAATATATTGTCCACTTAGTTTTATTATTCTGCCTACTGATGATTTACTCATTTATTAGTAGAAAAGATTTGCTGAGATGCAACGGATTTGATCCCTGGGTTGGGAAGATCCCCTGGAGTAGGAAATGGCAAACTGCTCCAGTATTCTTGCCTAGGAAATTCCATGGACTGAGGAGCCTGGTGGGCTAGAGCAGTCCATGCAGTCACAAAGAGTCGGACACACTGAGCGACTGAGCACACACACATGTTGAGAAGCTGCTAAACTAACAGACCAGTGGAATGGCCTGCTATGGACTCTATTACAACATCAGTTGCAGAAAAGACCTTACGTCCATGGGATTCAATTTTACGGGGTTCAGTGTATGCTTGAAATAGCAGTTAGTATCTTTTCTAAAGCCAGGATGCACAAGTATTAGTAAAAAGGAATAACCATGGAAATGACTTTTCTCACTATTAGGTTAACAATCCAACTGCAGAAGTCTGAGTTCTGCTGGTTTGGAAGTCTTAGGTCCCTGGAAAGAGTACTCCAGCTGAGGAAAATTAGCTTCATTAAGTAAGTTGGAACTATGTCCTGTGGGAAAGATTGAGGTTAGAAGGAGAAGGGGGCAATGGAGGATGAAGTGGCTACAAAGCATCACTGACTTAATGGACATGAATTTGAACAAATTCCAGGAAATAGTGAAGGACAGGAAAGCCTGACATGCTGCAGTCCATGGGGTCACAAAGAGTTGGACATGATTAAGTGACTGAACAACAACCACCTGTTGCTGAAATTTGGCCTCTGTTCACCTGTGCTGAATTGAAATACAGAGACAGAGTTTTGTGTGAAGTGGAAATAGCTTTATTGCTTTGACAGGCAAAGAGGGCAACAGGGAGTAAGTCAAGACTTCGTGACCTACCCTGGAAGGGGTAGTTGAGGTGTTTTATAGTCCTCAAGGAGTAGGGCATGGTCAGCTCATACACATTCCTCTGATTGGTTGATGATGAGGTAAGTGGGAGTCAGCATGGCCAACTTTCTGGTTCCAGCTCCAGTCTCCATGCTTGTGGGCAATGCACAGTTAACTTCTCCCACCTAGTAGGATTTTCAGTATCTGTAAAACAGCTCACATAGGTCCGTCTAAGTCAAGGCTATGGTTTTTCCCATGGTCATGTATGGATGTGAGAGTTGGACTGTGAAGAAAGCTGATATCTGAAGAATTGATGCTTTTGAACTGTGGTGTTGGAGAAGACTCTTGAGAGTCCCTTATACTGCAAGGAGATCCAACCAGTCCTTTCTAAGGGAGATCGATCCTGGGTGTTCATTGGAAGGACTGATGCTAAAGCTGAAACTGCAATACTTTGGCCACCTCAAGTGGCGAGTTGACTCACTGGAAAAGACTCTGATGCTGGGAAAGGTTGGGGGCGGGAGGAGAAGGGGATGACAGAAAATGAGATGGCTGGATGGCATCACCGACTCTGTGGACATGAGTTTGAGTGAACTCCGGGAGTTGGTGATGGACAGGGAGGCCTGGCGTGCTGTGATTCATGGGGTCACAGAGAGTGGGACAAGACTGAGCGACTGAACTGAACTGAACTGGACTGAATTGAAAACAGCTCAAAGGACATTGCTCAGAATATTAGCTACAGACCTTGAGGAGGAACTAAAAGTTCTTACTTTGTTTAATGGCTGAAGTATTATTTTTTGTCTTGACTTTTTCTTTCTCTCTGCATTTTCACATAAATTTATTCTTTGACTAAAGTTTTTCTACAGATAAATGGGAGATAGAAGACATGGGGGTGTCTATTCTGAAAAGACCCCTTAGGATCCTGCTCAGTTACACTCCTAGCCATTAGGAAGACCACAAACATCACATGACAAAACAAATTAGGAGAGTGGGATGTTACTCTCATGGGAGGAATTAATGTTCCTCATTACCAAGGGGAAATCAAGTTATTAGTAGACACTGAGGTCAAGTGTTACCTGAGCTCTTCTTTGTACTTCCAGGTCCAATGATAGAATTAATAGAGCTCTGTAGCAACACCAGCAAGAATTCAGGTCCAGAGAGAACTCTTTCTCTCCAAAAACTAGATTTGGGTCACCCTTTAGTAAGGGACCCTTCCAGTTGAGGTTCTGGTTGAGAACAAGTAAAACTGAAGTTTTAAATATCAGCTGTGACCTTAATACCAGTTATAGAAATGAGAAATTTAGTACTTATAAGAATAGCTAAAGGAAATGTGACTGTGCTTCAGAAACAACAACAAAGACCTTGAGTTGAAAGGGTGTCTCATGTGTCGAAGAACAGTGGGTGACACATGAACTGAGTTGGGGGGGATTGGAGAGAGTAGGTCCAAGATGTAAAGGGGAGGCTAGTGATTAGGGCTTTACAGAAAATGGGCATGCACAAATCCTGTGACAAGGGGTATTACTTGATAAATATTGGGGGGAACACTTGGCAACACTTCAAAAATATTAAATAAAAGGTAGTCTCTTATTCAGCCATTACTTCTATTTTTATCCTAGAAACGTAGTTAAGCTTGTAAGCAAATACATGTATAGCAGAATATTTACTGCATAATTGAAAGCATCAGACACGACTGAGAGGCTAAACTGAACTGAACTGATTACTATAAAATACAAACAACTCAGATATCTGTATGAAAAATATCCATTCACGGAATTCAACATAGCTGTCATAAAGAATGATAACTTCTGAGTTTTTTAATGGTTTGGAAATATTCTAGTACACATCATTTAGAAAAACAACATATGAAAACCATGCTATATTTGAAAATGTGTATTTATGCATTTACACAAAAAAGCATATACAACATTCTGGAAGAATATAAAAGAGATACCAATAGTCTTTATCTCTGAGGTGATAAAGAAAGTTTGTTTATATATCTTTCTTGACTGCTAGAGATGTTTGCAGCTTGGAAATATTCATAATAGCAAAAAGAAAATAGCAAATGTCAACTAATGAAATAGAAACAATTAGATTAATCAATATAAAAATTAAAATACTATGTTACCTTTTATGCCCATATTTCCAGACATTTATTAGTATCTTTTGATTCTCTGGAACTTAACAAGAGACACATATTTGTATTTCAATGGATTCCAGTACCTTTTGGTTATGAATATAATATATTATTTTCTTCTTCTGGTTTGGAACACAGTCAACAAGGAAATCTAGAAGACTGTTTATATTTTCAGATAGCTGTGATTGAAGATCTTAAAAACTGGTTGAAGTAATCCTGAATTGAAGAGAAATGTGTGGAATATATTTATAAAATGTGTTTCTCTTGACAATAGGCAAGATTGAAGAAATGCACTAGGTTGGCTGAGTTGAAAATTCTTTGCTAATAAGTTACAGCCATGGGCTTCCCTGATAGCTCAGTTGGTAAGGCCTGCAATGCAGGAGACCCTGGTTTGATCCCTGGGTCAGGAAGATCTGCTAGAGAAGGGATATTCCTGGGTTTTCCTTGTGGCTCAGCTGGTAAAGAATCCACTTACAATGTGGGAGACCTGGGTTCTATACCTGGGTTGGAAAGATACCCTGGAGAAAGGAAAACCTACCCATGATTGTATTCTGGACTAGAGAAATCCATGGGGTTGCAAAGAGTTGGACATGAGTGAGTGATTTTCACTCATTTACAGCCAAGAGTCAAACAGATTTCAGTTCAGTTCAGTTCAGTCGCTCAGTCGTGTTCAACTCTCCGCGACCCCATGAATCACAGCACGCCAGGCCTCCCTGTCCATCCCCAACTCCCGGAGTACACGCAAACTCATGTCCACAGAGTCGGTGATGCCATCCAGCCATCTCATTCTCGGTCGTCCCCTTCTCCTCCCGCCCCCAACCTTTCCCAGCATCAGAGTCTTTTCCAGTGAGTCAGCTCGTCGCATGAGGTGGCCAAAGTATTGCAGTTTCAGCTTTAGCATCAGTCCCTCCAATGAACATCCAGGATTGATCTCCTTTAGAATGGACTGGTTGGATCCCCTTGCAGTATAAGGGACTCTCAAGAGTCTTCTCCAACACCACAGTTCAAAAGCATCGATTCTTCGGCGATCAGCTTTCTTCACAGTCCAACTCTCACATCCATACATGACCACGGGAAAAACCATTGCCTTGACTAGACGGACCTTGGTTGGCAAAGTAATGTCTCTACTTTTTAATATACTATCAAGGTTGGTCATAACTTTCCTTCCAAGGAGCAAGCGTCTTTTAATTTCATGGCTGCAATCAGCATCTGCAGTGATTCTGGAGCCCAAAAAAACAAAGATTTAGAATACCAAAAAAAGGCTCAAACTAAAAGAACATAATTTCATTTCTGCACAATAATTTCATGGAACACACTGGGCTTGTTCAATTTTCTAGTTAGTCAGAGGCCAATTATATTTAGATGAACTGTGCTAAAGCTGAAACTCCAATACTTTGGCTACCTCATGCGACGAGTTGACTCACTGGAAAAGACTCTGATGCTGGGAGGGATTGGGGGCGGGAGGAGAAGGGGACAACAGAGGATGAGATGGCTGGATGGCATCACCAACCCAATGGACATGAGTTTGAGTGAACTCCGGGAGTTGGTGATGGACAGGGAGGCCTGGCATGCTGTGATTCATGGGGTCACAAAGAGTCGGACACGACAGGCCTCCCTATCCATCACCAACTCCCGGAGTTCACTCAAACTCATGTCCACAGAGTCGGTGATGCCATCCAGCCATCTCATCCTCTGTTGTTCCCTTCTCCTCCCGCCCCCAATCCATCCCAGCATCAGAGTCTTTTCCAGTGAGTCAACTCATCGCATGAGGTGGCCAAAGTATTGGAGTTTCAGCTTTAGCATCAGTCCTTCCAATGAACACCCAGGATTGATCTCCTTTAGAATAGACTGGTTGGCTCTCCTCGCAGTCCAAGGGACTCTCAAGAGTCTTCTCCAGAACCATAGTTCAAAAGCATCAATTCTTTGGCGATCAGCTTTCTTCACAGTTCAACTCTCACATCCATACATTACAATGGGAAAAACCATAGCCTTGATTAGACGGAACTTGGTTGGCAAATAATGTCTCTGCTTTTTAATATGCTATCTAGGTTGGTCATAATTTTCCTTCCAAGGAGTAAGCGTCTTTTAATTTCCTGGCTGCAATCAGCATCTGCAGTGATTTTGGAGCCCAAAAAATAAGGTATTAGAAAAAGATATTTTAAAAGGTATTAAAGAGCAGAGACATTACTTTGACAACAAAGGTCTGTCTAGTTAAGGCTATGGTTTTTCCAGTAGTCGTGTATGGATGTGAGAGTTGGACCATAAAGAAAGCTGAGCACCGAAGAATTGATGTTTTTGAACTGTGGTGTTGGAGAAGACTTTTGCAAGTCCCTTGGAATGCAAGGAGATCAAACCAGTCAATCCTAAAGGAAATCAGTCCTGAATATTCATTGGAAGGACTGATGCTGAAGCTGAAGTGCCAATTCTTTGGCCACCTGATGTGAAGAAATGACTCATTGCAAAAGACCCTGATGATTGGAAAGATTGAAGGCAGGAGAAGGGAACGACAGAGGATGATATGGTTGGATGACATCACCGACTCTGTGGACATGAGTTTGAGCAAGCTCCGGGAGTTAGTGATGGACAGAGAAGACTGGCGAGCTGTGGTCCATGGGGTTGCAAAGAATTGGGCTCCACTGAGCAACTGAACTGAATTTATAAGATATCAGAAATAATTAGAGCTATATTTAATTATATGTTTATGTAATTTGTACAGATGTTAAGACCTAGTTCAAAACTTTTAAACTGGCATGTTATAAAGTACAATGTCAAAGTATTCAGAAAAAAAATATGTGGACTACTTTGAAGGCACAAGGAAATCAATTTTATTTTGTAAAGTATGTATACATATTGTTAAGGATTTCTAATTAAATCTTTTAAAGTTTTTTGCACTGTTTCATTTTTCTTCTCTTTTGAAGAATAACTTTGAACATTATTAAAACTGAAATATGAATGCTATTTCTTTAAAATAATTGTAACTATTTTGAATAAGCACTAAATTGTGTAAAAGATTTATGGTCCTCTGATCTACCACTTAATTTATGTACTTTTATTCCTCTCCTATAAACATGTTATCCTTGATTGTTTTTGAAATGTCATGTACACAATATGTTTTTATGAAATCAGAAAGTTATCAGGGGACTGAGGAGTTATGTTACACTGAGTTGTATCTGATGAGAAATTAACAGTCCTCAAATATAATTTCATTTACATGCAATAAATTGTGTATCATGGTTTTCAATAAATATTATCTCTAGAAAGTATTTGTTCTGTATAACTGGAAAACAGTTCAAACAAATATTCCTTAAAATAATTGCCAGATCAGTATGATATCATTAACTCATTCTCTCTCTTTTTTTATATTAAAGAGATTTATTTAAGGAATCGGTACACAGGATTATGGGGGCTGGCAAGTCTAAAATTTGTAGGGCTGGATGGAAATTCAGGTAGAAGTTGATATTTCAATATTAACACAAAACTTCTCTTTTTATAACTTTTTCATATGAAAAACTAATCATTGAGAAAACCAATTGTAAGTATCTAATATTATAAATATTATATATATATAAGTGTGTATGTATGTATATATAGATTATGCTTTGGATTTATATGAAATACTGAGCATTATTTTGGGGGCTTCTATTTTTCTAAGATATTTGAGTAAGGAAATAAATATATTTTATTTAAAATCAAAGCACCTTCAAATATATTTTATAAAGCACTTTTTACAAAAGGTAAAACTTAAAATTTGAAAATTTGTTTTATCTGTTAATAGAATTCAATGAATTTAAAATAACAGATTTTAAGGTACATTTAAATTTTCATTTTGTATTATTGATATGGTAATTATTATATTTTATATGTATAGATGTGTTACTTTAATATCTTTTAATTTTTTGTTGAAATACAGTTTGATGCACAATATATGCCACACATATGCAATATAATGATTCAGAATTTTTAAAGTTTGTCTTCCATTTATCAGTTCAGTTCAGTTCAGTCGCTCAGTCGTGTCTGACTCTCCGCGAACCCATGAATCACAGCACGCCAGGCCTCCCTGTCCATCACCAACTCCCGGAGTACACGCAAACTCATGTCCACAGAGTCGGTGATGCCATCCAGCCATCTCATTCTCCGTCGTCCCCTTCTCCTCCCGCCCCCAACCTTTCCCAGCATCAGAGTCTTTTCCAGTGAGTCAACTCGTCGCATGAGGTGGCCAAAATATTGCAGTTTCAGCTTTAGCATCAGTCCCTCCAATGAACATCCAGGATTGATCTCCTTTAGAATGGACTGGTTGGATCTCCTTGCAGTATAAGGGACTCTCAAGAGTCTTCTCCAACACCACAGTTCAAAAGCATCGATTCTTCGGCGATCAGCCTTCTTCACAGTCCAACTCTCATATCCATACATGACCATGGGAAAAACCATTGCCTTGACTAGACGGACCTTGGTTGGCAAAGTAATGTCTCTGCTTTTTAATATACTATCAAGGTTGGTCATAACTTTCCTTCCAAGGAGCAAGCGTCTTTTAATTTCATGGCTGCAATCAGCATCTGCAGTGATTTTGGAGCCCAAAAAAATTAAGTCTGACACTGTTTCCACTGTTTTTCCATCTATTTCCCATGAAGTGATGGGACCAGATGCCATGATCTTTGTTTTCTGAATGTTGAGCTTCAAGCCAACCTTTTCACTCTCCTCTTTCACTTTCATCAAGAGGCTTTGGAGTTCCTCTTCACTTTCTGCCATAAGGGTAGTGTCATCTGCATATCTGAGGTTATTGATATTTCTCCCAGCAATCTTGATTCCAGCTTGTGCTTCTTCCAGCCCAGCGTTCCTCATGATGTACTCTGCATATAAGTTAAATAAGCAAGGTGACAATATACAACCTTGACGTACACCTTTTCCTATTTGGAACCAGTCTGTTGTTCCATGTCCAGTTCTGACTGTTGCTTCCTGACCTGCATACAGGTTTCTCAAGAGGCAGGTCAGGTGGTCTGGGATTCCCATCTCTTTCAGAATGTTCCACAGTTTATTGTGACCGACACAGTCAAAGGCTTTGGCATAGTCAATGAAGCAGAAATAGATGTTTTTCTGAAACTCTCTTGCTTTCTCCATGAATCAGCGGATGTTGGCAATGTGATCTCTGGTGCCTCTGCCTTTTCTAAAACCTGCTTGAACATCTGGGATTTCACGGTTCACATATTGCTGAAGTCTGGCTTGCAGAATTTTGAGCATGACTTTGCTAGCGTGTGAGATGAGTGCAATTGTGCGGTAGTTTGAGCATTCTTTGGCATTCCCTTTCTTTGGGATTGGAATGAAGACTGACCTCTTCCAGTCCTGTGGCCACTGCTGAGTTTTCCAAATCTGCTGGCATATTGAGTGCAGCACTTTCACAGAATCATCTTTCAAGACTTGAAATAGCTCAACTGGGATTCCATCACCTCCACTAGCTTTGTTAGTAGTGATGCTTTCTAAGGCCCACTTGACTTCACATTCCAAGATGTCTGGCTCTAGGTCAGTGATCACGTTATCGTGACTATCTTGGTCGTGAAGATTTTTTTTGTACAGTTCTTCTGTGTATTCTTGCCATCTCTTCTTAATATCTTCTGCTTCTGTTAGGTCCATACCATTTCTGTCCTTTATCGAACCCATCTTTGCATGAAATGTTCCCTTGGAATCTCTAATTTTCTGGAAGAGGTCTCTTGTTTTTCCTATTCTGTTGTTTTCCTCTATTTCTTTGCATTGATCACTGAGGAAGTCTTTCTTATCTCTCCTTGCTCTTCTTTGGAACTCTGCATTCAGATGCTTATATCTTTCCTTTTCTCTTTTGCTTTTCGCTTCTCTTCTTTTCACAGCTATTTGTAAGGCCTCCTCAGACAGCCATTTTGCTCTTTTGCATTTCTTTTCCATGTGGATGGTCTTGGTCCCTGTCTCCTGTACAATGTCACAAACCTCCGTCCAGAGTTCATCAGGCACTCTATCAATCAGATCTAGTCCCTTAAATCTATTTCTCACTTCCACTGTATAATCATAAGGGATTTGATTGAGGTCATATCTGAATGGTATAGTGGTTTTCCCTACTTTCTTCAATTTAAGTCTGAACTTCGCAATAAGGAGTTCATGATCTGAGCCACAGTCAGCTCCTGGTCTTGTTTTTGCTAACTGTATACAGCTTCTCCATCTTTGGCTGCAAAGAAGATAATCAATCTGATTTCGGTGTTGACCATCTGGTGATGTGCATGTGTAGAGTCTTCTCTTGTGTTGTTGGAAGAGGGTGTTTGCTATGACCAGTGCATTCTCTTGACAAAACTCTATTAGCCTTTGCCCTGCTTCATTCCGTGCTTCAAGGCCAAATTTGCCAGTTTCTCCAGGTGTTTCTTGACTTCCTACTTTTGCATTCCAGTCCCCTATAATGAAAAGGACATATTTTTTGGGTGTTAGTTCTAAAAGGTCTTGTAGGTCTTCATAGAACCGATTAACTTCGGCTTCTTCAGCATTACTGGTTGGGGCATAGGCCTGGATTACTGTAATATTGAATGGTTTGCCTTGGAAACGAACAGAAATCATCCTGTCATTTTTAAGATTGCATCCAAGTACTGCATTTCGGACTCTTTTGTTGACCATGATGGCTACTCCATTTCTTCTAAGGGATCCCTGCCCACAGTAGTAGATATAATGGTCATCCGAGTTAAATTCACCCATTCCAGTCCATTTTAATTCACTGATTCCTAGAATGTCAATGTTCACTCTTGCCATCTCCTGTTTGACCACTTCCAATTTGCCTTGATTCATGGACCTAACATTCCAGGTTCCTATGCAATATTGCTCTTTAAAGCACCAGACCTTGCTTCTATCACTGATCACATCCTGGCCATGTTCCCTGTGTTCCACAGTATATCCTTGTGGCTTATTTTATAGCTAATACCGTGTACCACTTACTCTCCTACTGCTGCATTGCCCCTTCGTCTTTTCTTTTCCCTCTAGTAACCTTTGGTTTGTCCTCTATGTCTGTGAGTCACTTTATTTTTTTGTTGTATTCACTAGTTTGCTGTATTTTTTAAATTCCACATATGAGTTATATCATTTAATATTTGTCTTTCTCTGACTTATTTCACTTGAAATAATGCCCTCCAGGTCCATTCATGCTGTGGCAAATGGCAAAATTTTATTCATTTTTATGACTGAGTAGCATTTCATTGTATATATGCACCACATCCTTTTTAACCATTCATCTGTTGATGGACACGAGTTGTTTCCATATCTTGGCTATTGTAAATAGTGCTACGAGGAACACTGGGACACATATATTATATATTTTTGAATTAGTGTGTTTTTAAAATTTACTTTTAAGGATATATACCCAAATATGGATTTGCTAGGTTATATGGTAGTTTTATTTTTAACTTTTTGAAGAATCTCTATACTGTTTTACATAGTAGCTGCACCAATTTGCATTCCTACTAAAAGTATAGGAGGGTTCCCTTTTCTCCACATCTTCATTGACATTTGTTATTTGTATTCTTATTGAAGACAGACATTGTGGCAGGTGTGAGGTAACATCTCACTGTAGTTTTGATTTGCTTTTCTTACGATTATTGATGCAGAGCATCTTTTCCTATGCCTGTTGGCCATTTGTATATCTTCTTTGGAGAGATGTTTATTCAGATCTTCTGTCTAGTTTTTGATTGAATTGTATTTTGGTATTGAGTTTTGTGAGCTGTTTATATATTTTGGAGATTAACCCCTCGTCGGTCACACCATTTACAGATATTTTCTCCATTTCTGTAGGTTGTCTTCTTGTTTTGTTGATGGTTTCCTTTGTTGTACAAAGGTTTTAAGCTTAATTAGGTCCAATTTGTTTATCTTTGCTCTGTTTCCTTTGCCTTAGAAGACAGATCAAAAAAAAATATATTGTTACAATTCATGTCAGAGTGTTCTGTGTATGTTTTCTTTTAGGGGTTTTATGGTTTCCTGACTAACATTTAGGTCTTTAATCCTGATGTCTTCTGATGCAAGCATGCAATGTTGCCCTTTTTATATGTTAGACTGCAGTCCTGGGTGATTGTAACAGATCCGAAAGTCATTTCAATCACAATTGTATTAAAATATTGTATAGTAACTTAAATATGGCAGTAGATGGAAGCTTAACATTTTTATGTTGTTCTCTAACTCAGTGTCACTAAGGAAAATCACTTAAACTCTTCATTTAAAATGGTTGCCGAGTGATCAACTGTCAAGTGGACAGCAGTGCAAGCTGCTCTTTTTACTCGTCTTACTCAATTCATCAAGAAGTTAGAAAAATGGAACGCATCAGGAAAACTCCTTTGAAAGTCATTGCCAAGTGACTTTCAAATAAAAGACAATTAAATGTTCACAAAAATCCTGGGTTACCAGTGAAGGAGAGCACATTGTTATATTTGGAAAAAATCTTTACCGTTTACCCTGTGAAGTGTCGCGTTGACTTGACCTTCCTTGGCTGTCTGTTCAACTCTGAGTGAGCAGTGGCACAGAGGAGTGAGGTAGGGAACTGCAGTGTGAAGCTTATACCTGTTGTCTCAGAGGACTGAAAAACAGGAGACAACTGGCTCTGATTCAGTCCACTGTCAGCTGCCACAAGGTGATGCAGTTCTGAATATTGACAGAGATAAGATACTCCCCTCTGTAAACATTTTTGTTATTCGAAGTTTTAAACATTTGCTGACATTACCATTAACTTTTAATTATACACACGTAATTACACATGTATAAGATTTGAAGAGTCAGACACGACTGAGAGACTGAACTGCACTGAACTGAAGCTTTGAATGAACATTTTTCAAAGACTTTTCTTTTTGAAATTTTTTTATTGGAATACAATTTCTTTATTATGTTGTGCTAGCTTCTCCTGTACAACATAGTGAAAATAGCTGTTTGTATGCATATACCTCCCTCGCTCTTGAGCCTCCCTCCACCCCGTGTCCAAGCCCATCCCATTCCTCTAGGTAACCACAGAGCACCAAGCCGACTTTCCTGTGCTATGCAATCACAGACTTTTATTTTAATAAACTCTGTATTTTACCCAGAGGTTGATTCAAAGCCCCAGTTGTACCAGGTATATGCTCACCCACCACACGGGGCTTCCCAATTGGTTATGGTGATAAAGAATCCTCTTGCAGGAGACATAAGAGATGTAGGTTTAATTTTGGGTTGGTAAGCTCTCCTGGAAATCCCATGTCCAGAGGAGCCTGGTGGGCTACAGTCCATGGGGTCTCGGAGTCGTACACAACTGAGTGTCTGAGCATACACAGACATACACACACACATGGGTGCACACACGACATGTGTACCAGATGCTAGCACTCCTTTTGAAAGAACTGGAATTCCTATTTCTACCTTCTGTGATATGCATAGCCTTGGGCTGAAGGAGTAGATATAAAAAAAAAAAAATGGCAGAAGACTGCAAAGTGGAAGAAAGAATATTGATTTATTGCCGGGAGCCAGCGAGGGAAATCCTACCCGTGGCAAAGGTCAACTGGGGAAGAGGCCTGACGGGCAAAGGCTAATCAGGACTCGAGGAACCCCCTGGACTTACCCGAGCATCTACCCCAAAGAAAACCGGAGTCTGGCTGCTTTACTATCTTACACCTCTTACCAAGTCCTCTAATACTTACGGGGGCTTCCCCCCAACCACCTTTCTCTGAAAACATTAATTCAGAGCTGTAGTTAAAAAGTTCTCCTCGGCTTAATAGGAGTGTTCCAATCCAAGCCCCTCTGATAGCTTTCTAACTTGCATGACAAGTTTGTCTGGGCTCTTACAACTATGAGTGTGACTGTTTATAGCCTCCCAGCCGTGCAAGGACAGAAAGCCTAATATTCTAAAATACAGGAATCTGTTGAAGAAGTTAAAATCATTAGAATAGTACTAAAAAAGATTTCATTGTTGAATCAATGCTTGCTGCAAAGTTTCCTCTATCTATTGTATCCTTGGAAATATATTAATCACATATAGAGAAAATAAGTAGTAGCCTTTGATTTAACCACATCAGATCTTAAGTTAATAAATTCCTTTCTTGTAGCTCACTACACCTGTGCCTTATAGGAATGTAACTTTGTCATGTGTCTAGCACCTGACTTTAGGAAAATCATCTTAAAAGAATATAAGACTTTTTCTAGCTAACTAACCTTTGTTAGGAGAGAGGGCCATAAACTGTTAGCAGGCCACCTGGCCAGAAGATGATGTAAACCACCCAAAACTTTTGTATATCATGAGACATACAAAAATGAGCCCTGATCCTGATAAGGGTCAAGACTGCTGACCCCGCGTGATTTTGGCGTGACTCTATACCTCCCTTTCTCTGTTTCTTATGCGCACAACTTAGGGTATAAAAGCAGCACTGGAAAATAAAGTTTTGGGCCTTGCTCACTGAAGCTTGGTCTCCCCATGTCGTTCTTTCTCTTTTTCCATCCTTTTCTCTATTCTCCTTTTTCTGGTTGAGATCCTTGGAGCACTGGGCCCTCTGAGTTTACTTATCTGCCTGGGCTTCTAAGACCCACTCGAGGGGGTGCCCTGGTGGGGTGCCTCCAGTGATTCGAGAGGGCGCCTGCGGCCTACGTAAACAGAGCAAACCCCGTGCTGGGGTTTTATTGGTTTCCAGCGTAAACCAAGGAATCATCAGCCCCTGTCTCTCTCTCTCTCTTTCTCTCTCTCTCTGACGCCGACGCCGTTCATCCCGAGGATACCCTGGTCCATATCGAGGCTGGTCCCCGATAATTTATAATTTGATTTCTATCACTTTTATCTAATTAGCCAGAAAGAAAACTTTCTGCTTAACATTTAAAGCCAGTAAATAGAGTATGCTCAGCAAGGCTTCCTTGGTGGCTCAGTGGTAAAAAATCTTCCTGCACTGCAGGAGACATGGGTTCAATCCCTGGGTCCGGAATATCCCCTGGAGAAGGAAATGGCAACCCACTCCAGTATTCTTGCCTGGAGAATCCCATGGACAGAGAAACCTGATGGGCTAGAGCCCATGGGGTCCCAAAGAGTTGGACATGACTGAGCAACTAAGCAGATAGCAGGGTATAATATTTATTTAGGAAGTGAAAATTTTTATTTATGCCTGAACTATTTCACTGAAAGCTAATAACGTTTTTTAAGTTGAAATTTATTATTTTAATATTACTGTTTATTGTGAAATGAAATATTACTTATTTAATATGATTGTTTCTGAAAATAATTATGTTGTATAGAAGCAGCTGGTGTTAAAAAATAATAATCCACTCTTGGATTCAAATGATATGGGATCACAAATGGTCAAGGGTAGAAAGAAGACAAGTTGATAAATAATAGTGTCACCCAAGAATTTATGGAGTCCATGGAGAAGGCAATGGCAAGCCACTCCAGTACTCTTGCCTAGAAAATCCCATGGATGGAGGAGCCTGGTAGGCTGCAGTCTGTTTGGTCGCTAAGGGTCGGACACGACTGAGCGACTTCACTTTCACACATTGGAGAAGGAAATGGCAACCCACTCCAGTGTTCTTGCCTGGAGAATCCCAGGGACGGGGGAGCCTGGTGGGCTGCTGTCTGTGGGGTCGCACAGAGTCGGACACGACTGAAGTGACTTAGCAGCAGCAGCAGCGGAGAAGAATCATAGTGAGTTTTGTGTCCCACAAAAGTAAATAATAAAAACAAAAGACACATAGTGTCATACTTCACAGTAATTACTTTGATCTCTTTAAATGAGTTACTTTCTTCAGAGTCACATACTGTGTGCAACTAGTGTCAAGTGTCAGATGATTTTTTAAACTATATCAGTCATCTTACAAATGTTTGTTTTAAATTTTAAATATCTTGCACATTTTTCTTTGAGTATATTCTCAGAGTAAATCCCACATACAGGAAGATAATCTATCTGATGAGTTTGTTTGATGACTAAATAGGACAATGAAATACACTTGCTGTTTTGGTCTGTATTCTCAAGTCTGTTAGGTCATATTTTAATTTCTTTGATGAGTATAATCAAACAATTTGTGTTAAATATAGTACACATTGGTAAAACTATAAATCAAATAAAATTTACAAATGTTAATAATTTGGACCATTAAAATGATGTGAAAAAATTTGAATGAAATATAGGAAAAAATAGGTAGCCTAAATCTTTAAATATTTAGATTTATTTCTGTGGTTAAATTTTCTCATTTACTTTCTCATAGCATCGCACCACATCACAACATAATACTAGTCTCACTAGTGAAATTCCCCGTTTCCAAATTTTCCAAAATAAAGTTGCCATTTCTTAAAAGAAAAATCCTGATTTATAAATAAATATAAGAATACTTACAGGAAAATCTATCTCAATCTTTATAGCTGTTGTGTAAGGAACTCAAAAGCTCTTATCAGTATTTTAGTGTCATACAGAGGAGACATAAAAAATTTATTTAATCATTTTTATTTCAAATGTCTATCAATATTCTTGGAATGTAATCAGGAAATTTGCTAATGACATTGAATTAAGACTGAGTTACAGCCAGTATTTATTTCAGTTTCAAAGGACCTTAATGTTCTATTCAAAAGCAGAACATTTAAAATGAACAAGACCCTGAGCAGGACATCATCTCTGAGAAGAAAATGATAAACTACATAAATATAGTAATCTGCATTAAATCAAGAGCTACTTGTTTAAAAGAAAGGAGAAAAGGAGCAGTAGCATTTGTGAATAAGGTTAATATCAGCCTATTGCTTTGTTTGAGTTGCCCATCTAAAAATAAGCAAACTGACAATTTTACTGTATTGACTTCCATCCTGTGTGACTCACAAGTTAATTTTTGGTGTATTATTTCATTCCGTGTTTTTAACAGTCCTGTGAAGTTTATAAAGGTCATATTATACCTGAATTTGCTGTCAAAAGAACTCTAAGTTTATAAGGAAACTCTCCCTCAGGTGTTACCTACTAACTCCATGGAATCTGGTTCCTCTGACCCTCAGGAAAGAGGGTTTATGTGTATACCTTTATATTATCTGGGCTTCATAAATAAAAAGATAAAACAATTAATATATGAGAGAAAAGAAAAGCACCACAAATAATTTAAATATTGGAAATGCATATTGATATAAAATATGAATGAGGCATATTTTGGAGGAAGAAAATGAATATGAGGAAATATGTTATTTACAACTTGTTGTCCAGTTATTATGTCCAACTCTTTGCAACCCTATGGACTGCAGCATGCCAGGTTTCTCTGTCCTCCACCATCTCCCAGAGTTGCTCAAACTCGTGTCCATCGAGTCGGTGATGCCATCCAACCATCTCATCCTCCGTTGTCCCCTTCTCCTCCTGCCCTCAATCTTTCCCAGCATCAGGGTCTTTACTCGTGTCCATTGAGTGGGTGATGCCATCCAACCATCTCATCCTCTGCTGTCCCCTTCTCCTCTTGCCCTCAATCTTTCCCAGCATCAGGGTCTTTTCCAATGAACCAGCTCTTCACATCAGGTGGCCAAAGTATCGGTGCTTCAGTTTCAGAGTCAGTCCTTCCAGTGAATATTATTTACAATAGTATATGTAAATCCTTCAAACTGAAAGGAAATATTATATTTTTATTAATATTCTGAATTTATTTTTCTTCTCCTTATGCCTAAAATAAGGGCTTCCCATGTGGCTCAGGGGTAAACAATCTGCCTGCCAACTCACGGGATGCAAGAGATTCAAGTTTGATCTCTGGGTCAGGAAGATCCCCCAGAGAAGAGATTGGCTACCCACTCCAGTATTCTTGCCTATGAAATCCCGTGGACAGAGGAGCCTGGCAGGCTACAGTCCATGGGGTCACAAAAGAGTCAGACATGACCAAGCACAGCAGTCCTAAAGTAAATGATCGCTTATTTTTCTATTTCTCTATTATTATCTTTAATTTACCATATCGTAAAAATGAAAATGAATTCTAAGAATGACACTTAGATTGTGTGTGTTCTTAGGAGCAAAGCTCAAATAGTCATAGTTATACTTTGTGAGCACTAAATTTAACATTGACTCATACACAGGATACCTTGCTTAGGGATGAAACTCAGAACTAGGATGTGAGGCAGTCAGGCACTCTGGGTATTGCTGTTCATGAATGTCTTCAAATGAAATCATGCTTAATCTTTCATGGAGAAGACAGATCTGAAACAGAGGAGTTTTGGACCCTTGCCTGGTTAAATCAGGCTCAAAGTTTTTTGTTCCCTTTCAGCCCCTGTCACAGTGGTTTACAAGGAAGGGCTGTACTTGTCTCTCTCAATATTGAGTAGAAACTCTTATAGCTGCCAGGCCAGGAAAGAGATGATAGCACGTCTGCCTCTCTTCAGCCCAGTACAGTAAAAACTGACCCGCACTCAGGCGGCAGTTTTGATGGTTCCTTGTGGAATGCCAGCATAGTTTTGGCACTTGAAACTTTAGCCGGGTGAAAACAGGATTGATTCACTTCCTTAAGTGGTTCTCCAATTGGTCTGAAAGATTGGGAGCAGCTTCTAAAAAAAGGAACAGTTTAAAAATAGATAATGTTGGCTTAAAAGATGTGAAGCATAGTATTCTCCCTAAATGGAAAGATTCAGAATTTAAGTGAAAGACAAGACTTCATATGATTTAAAACTAATCTTTCCTCCAAGATCAGAGCATACATCAATTTTGTGACTATAATTGGAAAATGATATCTACATTTTATCCCTTTCTTACTATGAAATAAATTGAAAAGTAATACTAAAATTTGGGATTTTTTTTGCATTGAGCCATTCAACTTATTTTTTTTTTAAGTTTGAAGGAAAAATTTATTATCCCTCCTTTCTACAGTTTTCTGTAACATCAAACATGATTTATTGCTTTCATTTTTTTTAATTAGAGGATAATTACTTTACAATATTGAGATAGCTTCAGCCATACATCCACATAGATCAGCCATAACTATATCTATGTCCCCTCTCCCTTGGACCTCCCTCCCACCTCCCTCCTCATCCCACCCCTCTAGGTTGTCACAGAGCCCTGGCTTTGGGCTCCCTGAATCATACAGCCAGCTCCCACTGGCTATCTATTTTACATATGGTAATAAATGTTTCAATGCTATCCTCTCAAATCATCCCACCCTGTCTTTTACCCTATCAAGTCCAAAAGTCTGATCTTTATGTCTGTGTCTCCTTTGCTGCTCTGCAAGTAGGATCATCAGTACCATCTTTCTAGATTCCATATATATGTGTTAATACACAATATTGTTTTTCTCTTTCTGACTTACTTCACTCTATGTAATAGGCTTTAGGTTCACCCACCTCATTAGAACTGACTCAAATGTGTTCCTTTTGATAGATGAGTGATATTGCATTGTGTATATGCACCACAACTTCCTTATCCATTCATCTGTCGATGAACAACTAATTTGCCTCCATGTCCTAGCTGTTATAAATTGTGCGGCAACAAGGAACTCTGCGGTACATGTGCAATGTGAAATGAAAATTGCGGTACATGTGTGGGGTTTCCTCAGGTTGTGTGCCCAGTAGTCGGATTTCTGGGTCGTATGGTAGTTTTATTCCTGGTGTTTTAATGAATCTCCATACTGTTCTCCATATTGACTGGATCAATTTGCATTCCCATCAACAGTGTAAGAGGGTTCCCTTTTCTCCACAACCTCTTCAGCATTTGTTGTTTGTAAACTTGTTGATGGACATTCTGACTGCTGTGAGACGATACCTTATTGTAGTTTTCATTTGAATTTCTCTAATATTGAGCAATGTTGAGCATCTTGTTAGAGAGGACTCAACACTGAAAAAACCTAATATCATGACATCTGGTTCCATCACTTTATGGCAAATAGAAGGAGAAAAAGTGGAACCAGTGATAGATTTTATTTTATTGGGCTCCAAAATCACTGCAGATGGTGGCTGTAACCATGAAATTAAAAGACACATGTTCCTTGGAAGGAAATCTATGACAAACCTAGACACCATATCAAAAAGTAAAGACATCACTTTGCTGACATTAAGTCCATATAGTCAAAGCTACTGTTTGTCCAGTAGTCATGTATAGATGTGGGCTTCCCAGGTACTGCAGTGGTAAAGAATCGACCTCCTTAATGTAGGAGACACAAGAGATACTGATTCAATTTTTGTGTCAGGAAGATCCCCTGAAGGAAGAAATGGCAACTCACTCCAGTATTCTTGCCTGGAGAATCCCATGGACAGAGAAGCCTGGCAGGATACAGTGCATGGAGTAGTGAAGAGTTAGACACAACTGAACATGCAAGAACATGCATGTATGGATGTTGGAGCTGGACCATAAAGAAGGCTGGACAGTGGAGTACACGTGTCTCTTTCAATTCTGGTTTCCTTGGTGTGTATGCCCAGGAGTGCGATTGCTGGATCATATGGCAGTTCTATTTCCAGTTTTATGAGGAATTTCCATGGGTATGTGGGGATGACCCAGAGGGAGGATAAGGGGAGGAGAGAGATGGGAGGGGGGTTCGGGAGGGGGAACTCATGTACACCCGGGGTGGATTCATGTCAATGTATGGCAAAATCAATCAATATAATATTGTAAAATAATTAGCATCCAATAAAAATAAAATAAAGAAATTAAAAAAAAAAAAAAAAGAAGGCTGGACAACAAAGAATTGATGCTTTCAAATTGTGGTGTTGGGGAAGACTCTTGAGAGTCCCTTGGACTGTGAAGAGATCAAACCAGTCAATACTAAAGGAAATAAAAACCCTTATTGGAAAATTCAGACTTGAAGAAAGTAGGGGAAACCACTGGACTATTCAGGTATAACCTAAATCTAATCACTTAACGATTATACAGTGGAAGTGACAGATTCAAGTGATTAGATTTGATAGAGTGCCTGAAGTTTATTGGTGGAGGTTAGAAACATTGTATAGGAAGCTGTCATCAAAACCATTCCCCCCAAAATAGAAATGCAAAAATGGAAAATGGCTGCCTGAGGAGGCTTTACAAATAACTGGGAAAAGAAGAGACGCTAAAGGCAAAGGAGAAAAGGAAAGATACATCCATGTGAATGCAATGTTCCAAAGAATAGCAAGGAGAGATAAGACAGCCTTCCTCAGTGATTAACACAAATACAGGAAAGAGATAGAATGGGAAAGAATAGAGATCTCTTCAAGAAAATTAGAGATACCAAGGGAACATTTAATTCAAAGGTGGACACAGGAAAGGACAGAAATGATATGGACCTAATAGAAGCAGATAATATTAAGAAAAGGTGGCAAAAATATACAGAAGAATTATACAAAAAAAATCTTTAATACCCAGATAATCACAATGATGTGATCACTCACCTAGAGCCAGACATCTTGGAATGTGAAGTCAAGTGGGCCTTAGGAAGCATCACTATGAACAAAGCTAGTGGAGGTGATGGAATTCCAGTTGAGCTATTTCAAATCCTAAAAGATGATTCAATGAAAATGCTGCACTCAATATGCCAGCAAATTTGGAAAACTCGGCAGTGACCACAGGACTGGAGTTAAGTTTTCATTCCAATCCCAAAAAATGGCAATGCTAAAGAATGTTCCAACTACCAAACCATTGCACTCATCTCACATGCTAGCAAAGCAATGTTCAAAATTCTCCAAGCTAGGCTTCAGCCATATGTGAACTGAGAAATTCCAGATGTTCAAGCTTTATTTAGAAAAGACAGAGAAATGAGAGGTCAAATTGACAAAATCTGTTGGATCATAGAAAAAGCAATAGATTTCCAGCAAAAACATCTACTTTTGCTTCATTGAATATGCTAAATCCTTTGACTATGTGAATCACACACACACACAAAAAAAAAAAAACCTGGAAACGTCTTCAAGAGATGGGAATGCCAGACCATCTTACCTGCCTCCTCAGAAATCTGTATGCAAGTCAAGAAGCAATAGTTAGAACCACACATGGAAAAATGGACTAGTTCCAAATTGGGAAAGGAGTATGTCAATGATGTATATTCACCCTGCTTATTTAAATGATGTGCAGAGTACGTTGTGTGAAATGCCAGGCTGGATGAAGCACAAGCTGGAATCAAGATTGCCAGGAGAAACATCAGTAACCTCACATATACAGATGATACTACACATATGGCAGAAAGAGAAGAGGAAATAAAGATGAAAGTGAAAGAAGAGAATGAAAAAGCTGGCTTAAAACTCAACATTCAAAAAATGAGGAACATGGTATCCGGTCCTATAACTTCATGGCAAATAGATGAGGAAACAATGGAAAAATGAGAGATTTAATTTTGGGGGCTCCAAAATCACTGCAGATGGTGACTGCAGCCATGAAATTAACAGATGCTTGCTCCTTGGAAGAAAAGTTATGAGATTACTTTTCCAACAAAGGTCCATGTAGTCAAAGCTATGGTTTCTCCAGTAGTCATGTATGGATGTGAGAATTGGAATATAAAGAAAACTGAGCGCCGAAGAATTGATGCTTTTGAACTGTGGTGTTGGAGAAAACTCTTGAGGGTCTCCTTGGACTGCAAGGAGATCAAACCAGTCAATCATAAAGGAAATCTGTCCTAAATACTCATTGGAAAAGAAAGACCCAAAGATTGAAGGCAAGAGGAGAAGGCGATGACAGAGGATGAAATGTTTGGATGGCATCACTGTTTGATGGACATGAGTTTGAGCAAGCTCTGGGAGTTGGTGATGGACAGAAAAGCTTGTCATGCTGCAGTCCATGGTGTCACATGACCGAGCGACTGAACTGAACTTCAAGGGAATCAACCCTGAATATCCATTGGAAAGGCTGATGCTGAACCTCAAGTATGTTGGCCTTCTGATGGGAAGAGGTGACTCATTGGAAAAGACTCTGGTGGGGGGAAAGATTGAAGGCAAAAGGAGAAGGGGGCAACAGAGGATGAGATGGTTGGTTGACATCAGTGACTCAAAGGACAGGAATTCAAACAAACTCCAGGAGATAGTGGAGGACAGAGAGATCTTGCATGCTGCAGTCCATGGGATTGCAAAAACTCAGGTACCACTTAACAACTGAATAACGACATTCAGATATCAATGTTATTATTTTTAATAGTTATTGTAGTTTTTAGAATCTTGTGAATTTTATGTTTAGTTCTATATGAATATATTGCAGTTTATATTAAATATTAATTTGTATTTTAACATTTTGAATGATAGGTTAAATTTTCTAGAACCTAAAAGAAATGCTGAATCAAACTGAATCTTCAGTTCAGTTCAGTTCAGTTCAGTCGCTCAGTCGTGTCCGACTCTCCGCGACCCCATGAATCACAGCACGCCAGGCCTCCCTGTCCATCACCAACTCCGGGAGTACACTCAAACTCATGTCCACAGAGTCGGTGATGCCATCCAGCCATCTCATTCTCCGTCGTCCCCTTCTCCTCCCGCCCCCAACCTTTCCCAGCATCAGAGTCTTTTCCAGTGAGTCAACTCGTCGCATGAGGTGGCCAAAGTATTGCAGTTTCAGCTTTAGCATCAGTCCTTCCAATGAACATCCAGGATTGATCTCCTTTAGAATGGACTGGTTGGATCTCCTTGGAGTACAAGGGACTCTCAAGAGTCTTCTCCAACACCACAGTTCAAAAGCATCGATTCTTCGGCGATCAGTTTCTTCACAGTCCAACTCTCACATCCATACATGACCACGGGAAAAACCATTGCCTTGACTAGACGGACCTTGGTTGGCAAAGTAATGTCTGTGCTTTTTAATATACTATCAAGGTTGGTCATAACTTTCCTTCCAAGGAGCAAGCGTCTTTTAATTTCATGGCTGCAATTAGTATCTGCAGTGATTTTGTGTTTCCCAAAATTGCCCTTGTTGAAGAAAACACATATCATAAAATATGTTTAAATAGATCAATAAATTACTTTGACTGATACTCTAAACTACAGTACTGCTTTGCATATCAACTAAAAATAAAACAAGAGATGAGTATTTATAATTTTTTTCCTTTTGCGAGATGCAAACTTTTTATTTAATAATGGAAGTTAAAGTAAGATTAAGAAACTTTGAGAAATGCCCGTCTTTTTTTTTATCAGAATATATTGAATCAGTAAAATAATCAGTAAAGAAAAGTGGAAAAAGAAAAAGACAGTTTTGTACTGCTTGTATGTCTACTCCTTGGCGGTTACAAATTAACCTTGAAATAACATCAAGAAATTCATCTCTACTTTGCTATCTGTTCATATTCTCTATAATTACTGAATTTAACTTTTTGTGCTGAGTGGCAATGGTGAGCAAAGCAAAGGTTACTGAATCACAGAATCTTGAAATATTAGATCACACCACCCCCAATTCCATCTGAGGAAATTAAAATTAAGACAGTACAGAGACTTTATTAAAGTCACTGAGAAAATTAGGAGATGAGCTGGGATTAGCAGTTTTCTGACAAGTATTATAGAGAGGTTTATATTCATTGGCAGGAATTCTGATTCATTCATTGTAAACCATCTCGTGCTGTGCTGTGCTCAGTCGTGTCCAACTTTTCAACCCCATAGACAATAACCCACCATGCTCCTCTGTCCATGGGATTCTGCAGTTAAAAATACTGGAGTGGGTTGCCATTTTCTCCTCCAGGAGATCATTCTGACTCAGAGATCAAACCCACATCACGTCTAATCTACAGATGAAAAGAGCTTTTACACCCTCTGATTTATTTCCTTTTATTTTTATTGGAGTATTGTTGATTTATAATGTTGTGTTAGTTTCACTTGTGTCCAACTCTTCTGAGACCCCATGGACTGCATCCCACCAGGCTCCTCTGTCCATGGGAGATTTCAGGAAGGAATATTGGAGTGGATTGCCATTTCCTCTTTCAGGGGATCATTCTAACCCAAGGATTGAACCAACATCTCCTTCGTCTCCTGAATTCCAGGCAGATTCTTTACCCACTGAGCCATGAGCCATCAGGTAAATAGCAAAATGAATCAGTCACACACACACACACACACACACACACAAGTATCTTCTTTTAAATTATTTTGCCATATAGGCAAAATACAGAGCATTGAGTAAAGTTTTCTTCTTTTTTTTTTCATTTATTTTTTATTGGAGGCTAATCTTGAGAGTCCCTTGTACTGCAAGGGGATCCAACCAGTCTATTCTAAAGATCAACCCTGGGTGTTCATTGGAAGGACTGATGCTAAAGCTGAAAGTGCAATACTTTGGCCACCTCATGCGAAGACTTGACTCACTGGAAAAGACTCTGATGCTGGGAAAGGTTGGGGGCGGGAGGAGAAGGGGACGACAGAGAATGAGATGGCTGGATGGCATCACTGACTCTGTGGACATGAGTTTGAGTGAACTCCGGGAGTTGGTGATGGACAGGGAGGCCTGGCATGCTGTGATTCATGGGGTCGCAAAGAGTCGGACACGACTGAGTGACTGAACTGAACTGAACTGAATTACTTTACATTAATATATTGGTTGTTTTTGCCATACATTGACACGAATCGCCCCAGGTGTACATGTGTTCCCCCTCCCAAACCCCCCTCCCAGCTCCCTCCTCCCCATATCCTCCAAGTTTTAAATTTAATAAATTTAAGTTTACTTAAATAAAGTGGCTGACTTTATTTTTCTGGGCTCCAAAATCACTACAGATGGTGATTGCAGCCATGAAATTAAAAGACACTTACTTCTTGGAAGAAAGTTATGACCAACTTAGAGAGCATATTAAAAAGCAGAGACATTGCTTTGTCAACAAAGGTCCGTCTAGTCAAGGCAATGGTTTTTCCAGTGATCATGTATAGATGTGAGAGTTGGACTATAAAGAAGACTGAGCCCTGAAGAATTGATGCTTTGAACTGTGGTGCTGGAGAAGACTCTTGAGAGTCCCTTGGACTGCAAGGAGATCCAACCAGTCCATCCTAGAGGACATCAGTCCTGGGTGTTCATTGGAAGGACTGATGCTGAGGCTCAGTCCAAACTCCAATACTTTGGTCACATGATGCAAAGAGCTGACTCATTTGAAAAGACCCTGATGCTGGGAAAGATTGAAGGCAGGAGAAAAGGGGACAACAGAGGATGAGCTGGTTAGATGGCATCACTGACTGGATGGACATGAGTTTGAGCAAGCTCTGGGAGTTGGTAATGGTCAGGGAGGCCTGGGGTGCTGTTGTCCATGGAGTCTCAAAGAGTCAGGAAAGACTGAGCGACTAAACTGAACTTATATTTTCTATAAAACTGGCTTTATTGATTGAAATCTTCCTTCCAATATAAAAATATAAAGGGACTTCAGTCTGATAATTCAAAGTTATGTGTCTGCCTCACTATATGAAATATGTGAGAATTATTTCATTATTTCAACCATTATGTTCAATGGTTGTAAAAAAATTAAGTTATCTATATGGAAGCCAGTTTCCAGTTTCCCCCATAAGCAGTCTCTCCTATCAGAAAGATTCCATAAGTCTCTTATCCTTCTTCAGAGGGCAGACAGACTGAAAACCACAATCAGAAAACTAACCAATATGATCACATGGACTACAGCCTTGTCTAACTCAATGAAACTATAAGCCATGCCTTGTTGTGTCACCCAAGATGGACGGGTCATGGTGGAGAGTTCTGACAAAACGTTATCCAATGGAGAAGGGAATGGCTAACCACTTCATGATTCTTGCCTTGAGAACCCCATTAACAGTATGAAAAGGCAAGGAGATAGGACACTGAAAGATGAACTCTCCAGGTCAGTAGGTGCCAAATATGCTACTAGAGATCAGTGGAATAATAAATCCAGAAAAAACGAAGAGACGGAGCCAAAGCAAAAACAACACCCAGTTGTGGATGTGACTGATGATGAAAGTAAAGTCCGATGCTGTAACAGAAATATTGCATAGGAGCCTGTAATGCTAGGTCCATGAATCAAGATAAATTAGAAGTGATCAATCAGCAGACGGCAGAAGTGAACTTCGACATTTTAGGAAACAGCAAACTAAAATGGACTGGAATGGGGGAGTTTAACCCAGATGACCATTATATCTACTACTGTAGGCAAGAGTCCCTTAGAAGAAACGGAGTAGCCATCATAGTCAACAAAAGAGTCTGAAATGCAGTACTTGGATGCAATCTCAAAAACAATAGAATGATCTCTGTTCATTTCCAAGGCAAGCCATTCAATATCAGAGTAATCCAAGTCTATGCCCTGACCAGTAATGCTGAAGCAGCTGAAGTTGAGTGATTCTATGAAGACCTACAAGACGTTCTAGAACTAACACCCCCAAAAGATGTCCTTTTCATTACAGGGGAATGGAATGCAAAAGTAGGAAGGTAGGAAATACCTGGAGTAACAGGCAAATTTGGCCTTTGAGCACTGAATGAAGCAGGGCAAAAGCTAATAAAGTTTTGCAAAGAGAACGCACTGGTCATAGCAAACACCCTCTTCCAACAACACAAGAGAAGACTCTACACATGGACATCACCAGTCAATACTGAAATGAGACTGATAATATTCTTTGCAGCCAAAGATGGAGAAGCTCTAAACAGTAAGCAAAAACAAGACCACCAGTTGACTCTGGCTCAGATCATAAACTCCTTATTGCCAAATTCAGACTTAAATTGAAGAAAGTAGGGGAAAGCCACCAGACCATTCAAGTATGACCTAAATCAAATCCCTTATGATTATACAGTGAAAATGAGAAATAGATTCAAGGGATTAGGTCTGACAGACAGAATTCCTGAAGAACTATGGATGGAGGTTCATGACATTGTACAGGAGGCAGTGCTCAAACCATCTTCAAGTAAAAGAAATGCAAAAAAGCAAAATGGCTGTCTGAGGAGGCCTTTCACTCAATCTCACAACTGAGAGACTAAACTGAACTGATATGGAAGCCTGCAGCTTTAGTGTAACCTTTCTGTTTGCTAATAACACATTATGGAAGTTTTAGTTAAGTACATTAATTCTAGTACCCAAAAATATGTGAAAGGAAAAAGAAACAAAAATGTTATATTCCCAAAATATATACCTCAGAAATGCTCTCATTTCAGTTCAGTCACTCTATTTATCTTAAATTTTAAGTCTGTGATTTTAAGTCAGCTCCATTCAGTTCAGTCGCTCAGTCCTGTCCGACTCTTTGTGACCCCATGAATCACAGCACGCCAGGCCTCCCTGTCCATCACCAACTCCTGGAGTCTACCCAAACTCATGTCCATTGAGTTGGTGATGACATCCAACCATCTTATCCTCTGTCATTCCCTTCTCCTCCTGCCCTCAATCTTTCCCAGCATCAGGGTCTTTTCAAATGCTTCAGCTGTTCACATCAGATAGCCAAAGTATTTAGAGTTTCAGCTTCAACATCAGTCTTTCCAATGAGCACTCAGGACTGATCTCCTTTAGAATGGACTGGTTGGATCTCCTTGCAGTCCAAGGGACTCTAAAGAGTCTTCTCCAACACCACAGCTCAAAAGCATCAATTCTTCAGCACTCAGCTTTCTTTATAGTCCAATTCTCACATGTATACATGATTACTGGAAAAACCATAGCTTTGACTAGACAGACCTTTGTTGGCAAAGTAATGTCTCTGCTTTTTAATCAGGAGAATAAAAATATAAATATAATTTTACATTTCTCAGCAAATTACTAAATAAGAAATTCATTATTTTTATTAAGCAAAGCATGCAGTTATTTATAAGTAATGATGTAGCTCATTACTAAGCTCTCAAAACTGGACTTTTAGTGAAACAAAAACAAAACAAAACATAAAATCATTAGAAAGCATTTTTCCAAATTAAGTCTAATGACTTGACTTTGAAAACTTTTCAGAAATAAATCAATGCTAATTCTGCAGTCAGCTTTGAAACATCTTTCCTACTTTCTGACGCACTGTGTCATAACAAAGACACATTTTCAGCCACTTGACCGTGGGATTTGTAGTGTGTAAATGGCTGCTTGAAAGCTCTTTGTTCTGTTCATTTTCACTCTGAATTCCAGCCAAAAATTGATAGCTCAAAGACACTTGAGCCCTGGTTTCCTACATCATGAGTCATACAAAAAATGTTGCTGAAAAAATTATTTTCTTTCCTTACTATTACCACATCAGAGTGAAGGACATATTCACAATATAATTATACTCATGTTGAAGGATGTTTGCAGAATAACCAATAGTAGTCACAGAAAGAGAACTGTGCATTTATGAATATATAAACAGCGCAATAATATAATATTGTTAGTGTTTCTACTTATTGGTTGCATTCTTGTCATGTGAAGAGGCTGGGTTTTCTAGTACAGTGAACCCAAAGTAGAAATGGAAAAGAGGGAGACTTCCTTGGCATTCCAGTGGCTAACTCTGTGCTCCCAGTGCAGCGGGCTTGGGTTTGATCCCTAGTCAGGAAACTAGAGCCCACATGCCACAACTGAGGGTTCACATGCATCAACCAGAAGCCCATGTGCTGCAGCTAAGAGCCAGCCCAGCCAAATAAGCCCTAAAAGAGTAAGAAAGAGATGGAAAATAATCCATTGCAGTGTATTGTCCTAGGAAAAAAAATAGATATAACAAATTAACTTTTAGACTGTGACCACTTTTTTGTTTTGTTATCTCCACAAACCTCTAAATTGTTCTTCAACAAATAATATATTTAAATTGTATTGTTAAGGGGACTGAGTCTAAGGGATACCAAATAGTTTGCCCATCTTGAATGTCAGCTTCTATGTGAAGAGAGACCGAAGGACACCATCTGCAAAAAATCAGATCAAAGACATAAATATTCATGATTTCAAAGTAAAACATATCTACACACACTCCCCAACACACAAACATACAAACACATAGCAAATTGTCCCTGAAATGAAATTAACTGAATATCAAAATGAAAAGTAGCAAGAAAATTGGCAGTTTAATTCAAAATCCTAAATTTTCCATTTTTAAGTCTTTTAAACTAATGCAAACCTAAGATACAAACAAAAATCATCCCAAATAGAACACTTTTATTAAAATTGGGATATAATTGACATATAACATTACATTAGTTTCAGGTATAAAACATAATGGTTTGATATGTGCATATGTTGTGAAATGACCCACCTTGTCACTGTCCATCCCCATATAGAGTTAGAATATTTTCCTTATGATGAGAACTTTTAAGATCTAACTCTTGTAACAACTTTCAAATATACAGTACAGTATTATTAACTGTAGTCAGCATGCTATACATCGCATCCCTATGACCTCTTTATTTTATAAATGGAACTATGTATCTTTTGACACTCTCCACCCATTTTGCTCACTGATGCTAAAGCTGAAACTGCAATACTTTGGCCACCTCATGCGACGAGTTGACTCACTGGAAAAGACTCTGATGCTGGGAGGGATTGGGGGCAGGAGGAGATGGGGACGACAGAGAATGAGACGGCTGGATGGCATCACCGACTCTGTGGACATGAGTTTGAGTGAACTCCGGGAGTTGGTGATGGACAGGGAGGCCTGGTGTGCTGTGATTCATGGGGTCGCGGAGAGTCGGACACGACTGAGCGACTGAACTGAACTGAACTGAACCTCCCACTTTTGAAACTACCAGTCTCTTCTCCGTGTATGAGCTTGTTTTTGTTACATTTTGTCTTTTTAGATTTCACATATTAATGGATCATTCAGGATTTGTCTTCTTGAATGCTCTTTTAAAGTGTTTTTTAAATATATAAATAATATGTTACAAATATAGTTTACTTGTTCCCATTCGTGTCTTTCCCTGATGATCTTGCTTTTTTTAATTACTGAAAACTTATTTGAAGTCATTAAATCCAAAGTTCCTGAGTGCAAAACCAATGAGAAAAACCTGAGATTATAAATAAATACTTAGCAAGATTTGTTATCCAGGAAAACTATCTTATTGCACTGCATACAATTGATTAATAAATAACAATTTGGTGGATGATTTGCAGTTTAACATTAATTGATAAACATTGTAACAAGATTTAAATAATTAGATTAATTCTTTAATTCCCAGTCTCATATGATGACAAGATCAAATTAAATATTATTTTTCAAAGATGAAGGAAAGAATAGGAACTCAGATGTATGATCATAAGTTACTCTCCTAGGTTGAAATTCCACACACTGCATACTAATCTGTCTTTTTTTTAATTCCACTCTTTAGTTAAGCCAGTCTGCAAGAAAGAATCCTTGTTGATGTTTCTCACAAGTGTACTATCTGTCAGAGGGGTCAGAATTGTGTTTGTCAGGGTGTGGATGTGTCTGTATCTTATTTAAAATTTTGAGGAATATATGTATGCAATGTAATATCCTAAGGAACATATTTCAAGTCTGGTGGAGTTAAAACTGTTTCAGTGTCACTGTGCCAGCATTTTCATTACCCAGCACTATACTTTCATATTTTAATTTACTGAAAAATTTTTTTTCTATTCACAAGATCGTTAGGTTTTCCTTCTTTTTATCCTTCTTTTTTATCTCATAATATCCTGACCTGTCAGATACCAAAGCATTTTGGTGTTATTTATTATAAATAGATAGTTATTTGCTAGCCCTTCCATTATGAGACTATAGAGGACTTTCTCATCTTTTCTCTATTACATGATGGAATGTACTCATGAGAAGACATTGTCCTAGCATTCTTATGAAGAGTATTGTATTATTTCCATTGTATCATCACGACCTTGAGACTTTGACAAGCTAAGTTCTTTGTCTATTAGAGTATCAAAGCTTCCTTTGTTTCCTTTGTATGTACTGTTGTTTAGTCCCTAAGTCATGCCCCCCTCTTTTGTGACCCCAGCCCAGGCTGCAGTCCACCAGACTATCCTGTCCATGAAATTCTCCAGGCAAGAATACTAGAGTGGTTTGCCCTTTCCCTCTCCAGGGTATCTTCCTGACCTAGGGATTGAACGGGTGACTTCATTGACAGGCAGATTCTTTACCACTGAGCCAACAGGGGAGCCCTATATGCATGTATGTCTAAATGCAAATTCCAATCATGTCTAAAATTACATATATCATTGCTCTTTCATTTCTCTGTGTGTGTATGTGTGTGTCAGGTGGGGCCTGTGTATATGGAGCATGTTTTTGTAATTTCTTAAACTGTTCCCATGGAAATGAACCATCAGAATCACACCTAAGGTCTGATAAATTATTTGTGTTTTCTTCATTAACTATTTTTTGGAGTATCCTTGATTTACAAAGTTGTGTTAGCTTCAGGTGTGTAGCAAAGTGATTTTGTTATACATGTACATATATATGGGCTTCTGTGGTAACTCAGATGGTAAAGAATTTGCCTGCAATCCAAGAGACCGATGTTTAACCCCTGGGTCAGCAAGAACCCCTGGAAGAGGAAATGGCAACCCACTACAGTATTCTTGCCTGGAGAATCCCATGGACAGAGGAGACTGGTGGGTTACATTCCATGGAGTCTCATAGAGTCAGACATGACTGAGCAACTAACACTTTCATTTCATACATATATCTATTCTGTTTCAGATTCTCTTCCCAAATAGATTATTGCAGAGTAATGAATAGAGTTCCCTATGCCATACAGTAGGTCCTTTTTGGTTATTTATCTTATATATAGTAGTGTGTGTACATTAATTCTAAACTCCTAATTTATCCTTCCCCTACCTTTCCACTTTGGTGACCATAAGTTTGTTTTCTAAGTTAAATATACTCATAAAATCAGTTGGGTCAATGTCAGGTTTAACTTACAATGATTTCAGTTGCCTTTGGGTTTTTTGTATAATTTACCTTGAAGAAAGAAGTTATGCTACAAAAGACAGCAAATTTGCACATTCTTAGTTTCAGTCTTCAGTGGCTGAAACTTATCCGCACCATGCATGGTTTATATATCAATATTATCTCAGGTTATATCAGAGTAAATTACCTCCCTTTGATCTTGCCCAGTTGCCATGCATCCAGGCCGAGGGGCTGGAGTGAGGGCTCACAGAGTCCTCATGGTTGGAAATCCCAGCCCCTGCCCATGTTGGACAGAATGGGAAGCCAGCTTTGGCAGATTGGGCTTTGAGGGCCTGGCCAACACAACTGTCTGTGCAGGTAGAGTAGAAGTTCTGAGACAGACTTTCCCAGAGGGATTTGGGGGACAGCATGAAGAAGCAGATAAACTCAATATTCTCCCAGTAAATAGTCTGGAATTGAATACTTTCTACTGCTTTGATGGAAACGCCTCACAAGGCCTCAGATGTCAGTGGTCAGCTGCTGCCACAGTGATGCTGTGTGTCCAATCACTTCAAACGCAGCACTTTACAACCACATTTGACTTCCATACAGTCATATGCAGGGCAGCCTGGCTTTAGTGCTCTAGCTGACCTCAGCTGCATCGAACTCTAAGCTCCAGGTTGGACCCAAGCCTCATCCACATTGGTCTCATCCCTATGGGACAGACTAGTCAGACATGTGGGAGAAGAGGCTGAGTGCACAGGAACATCCCGTGGCACATGTGTGTCTGCTGGTTTCATGCCTGTTAATATCCCCATGTAAGAAAAACACACATTTAAGCTGCAAGGAGATCCAACCAGTCCATTCTAAAGGAGATCAATCCTGGGTGTTCATTGGAAGGACTGATGCTAAAGCTGAAACTCCAATACTTTGGCCACCTCATGCAAAGAGCTGACTCACCGGAAAAGACTCTGATGCTGGAGAGGGATTGGGGGCGGGAGGAGAAGGGGACGACAGAGAATGAGATGGCTGGATGGCATCACCGACTCGATGGCCATGAGCCTGGCGTGCTGTGATTCATGGGGTCGCAGAGAGCCGGACATGACTGAGCGACTGAACTGAGGTAAACTGAACTGAAGCATACAGCCAATATGGTAGAAAACATACTTTGCCATCAATGCAAACTGCAAAGCTGTAAAGCACAGGTATAGAATGAAGAACAGAGACCAAAATTTCAACTTTCCACAATTAGAAATCAGCTCTGCGTGTGTGTGTGTGTGTGTGTGTGTGTGTGTGTGTGTGTGTGTTGTGTGATAGAGAGAGAGAGAATCTGGGAGGAGCTTCATAAACTCTTTTTTTTTTCCATCTGCTCTTCCTTCTTCCCTCCTTTGCTTCCTTTTTTCCTTCACTGCAATTTCTCTAGAATTCACCCAGCACAACCTTAGCCCTAAAATATTAGCCTTGGACTTCCCAGGTGGCACAGTAGTAAAGAATCTGCCTGCCAGTGCAGGAGCTGCTAGAGACTCAGGTTTGACCCCTGGGTTGGGAAGCTCCCCTGGAGCAGGAAATGGCAACTCTCTCCTGTATTCTTGCCTGGGAAGTCCCATGGACAGAGAAGCCTGGTGGGCTACAGTCCATGGGCTCACAAAAGTGACTGAGTGACTGAGCACACACACCCTTGACTCGAACTCTCTACTCTGGGGATTATACACCAAGAGGGTGAGTCTGGGATCACAAACAGACTTCAGGATGGGACTTTGGAGTGGGTTGTATGACAACAGGAGGATGATGGTTGGCCCATTAGGATTGATAAGAGGGTGTTGAAAACCAGTGATAAGCAGTGGTGGCACATTATTAAAACTTTTGTTTGTATTTAACATAGGGCTTCCCTGGTGGCTCAGATGTTAAAGCATCTGACCACAGTGCGGGAGACCCGGGTTCAGTCCCTGGGCTGGGAAGATCACCGGCAGAAGGAAATGGCAACCCACTCCAGTATTCTTGCCTGTAAAATCCCATGGACAGAGAAGCTGGTAGGCTACAGTCCATGGGGTCACAAAGAGTTGGACAGGACTGAGCAATTTCACTTCACTTTTATATTTAACATAGATAAGACAGAAGTAGAAGGTGACCATGTGAGGTATCAAGCTCTGCTTCCCTTAAAAGCTGTGATCTCAAGATGTGCTGGGACTTTTACTGATGACATTTCAAGCTTTTCAGAAAGAATATGATAAGTGCAGTGCAGCTAAATGTAAACTTAAAGCATGCTCTGAAATGCAGAGGGCTTGCAGATGATCTCTGAAGAAAACCCTCCCATGTCTTCAAAGGAGAACCTCAAAAATATGATTGTGTTGAAAGTAAAGTGAAGAATATGAATTATAAAATACTGTTTTTGCAAAATACACTACATGTGCAGTTGTGTCAAAATTAGAACCCTGATATGGTAGAAGTACAATTCAGATCTGGGTTGGATCTGTTGTTACTGTTCAATCACTAAGTCATGTCTGCCTCTTTGCTACTGCATTTAGCACACCAGGCTTCTCTGTCCTTCACTATCTCCAGCAGTTTGCTCAAACTCATGTCCATTGAGTTGGTGATGCTATCCAACCATCTCATTCTCTGTTACTTCCTTCTTTTGTTTGTAATGTGGCCAATCATCAGGGATAGACTTATTTGGGTAAATGAGCTAAGGAATCTTGAAATCCAAAATGCCACCCAGATACCTGACTGATAAAAGAAGCTCTTTCTTTCCAAAGAAAGAAGGTAGACTGGGCAACAGATTGTTCAGGGCAGGGCATTGGTCAGTAATAACCACCACTGAATTTCAGGTTCACTCAGGGTCAGGGAATGATGACAATGAAGGTATGTCTTTGTAATAGGTATACGCATCTTTTATTTTCATATCAAGGGAGCAAAAGCTGCAATAATTTTTCTTATAATTTTTATCAGATGAAGGAAAGTCAACTAGAGATATGAATCTATACTGACCCAAAAGCATTTAATTTGGCCAACTTGTCAATGACAAAAATGATTAAGATTGAAAACTCAGAGACAAGGAAATTTGAAGAAGTTATATGTGAACACATGTTCAGCAGCACTTCTGCGACATTATACCATATTCAGTATTTCCTTCATTTAAAGGATATACTTTAGAGCAAAAAAAATAACAGCTGACTTAGCCAAGGACTTCCCAAGTTGTCTCAGTAACCCCATTACTCAGAAACATTTGTTTTGATTCAATGGAGAAATGCCCATTTGAATGTTTAGCTGCAATCCTATTATGTGGGTTTAGGGCATTCTTGTTCAATTGCTAATAAATGGTGCTATATCCCCAGCAGGCTTCTTTGGTGGCTCCATGGTGAAGAATCTGCCTGCCAATAAAGGAGACATGGGTTCTATCCCTGGGTCAGGAAGATCCCCTGCAGAAGGAAATGGCAACCCACTCCAGTATTCTTGACAGAGGAGCCTGGTAGGCTACAGTCGATGGATTTGCAAAGTGTTGGAGGTGACTTAGCAATTAAACAACAACATTGTCCCCAGGGGGTCATGGCACCAATAATTTGAAGTAGAAACCTGCTGACCATGCCTCTTTGTGACAGATGGTAGAATGTCCGCACTTCCTTTTGTCACAGCTTTCTTTCTGCTGGCAAAGCGGTGATGATCCGCAGAGGGTGGATGCTTGCGTTGGTTGACAGTGGGGAATTCACTGAAGTTGGAACCATAATTTCCACATTGCCCCGTTGGTCTTGTTCTGGTAAACTGTCAGGCTCATTATTTTATTGGCCCAAAATGCAGTGTAATTTGGTGAGTGTTTCACATGAGCTGAGAAAAATAGCCATCCTGCTGTTGCTGGATAGTCTACAGACATCAGTTATATCTGGTTGATTGATGGTGCTGTTGAATTCAAGTATGGCCTCACTGATTTTTCTGCTTGCTAGATCTGTCTATTTCTGATAGAAGATTTTAAGGTCTGCTAGGTCTGTCTATATCTGATAGAAAAGTATTGAAGTCTCTAACTATGATAGTATATCCATCTGTTTCTCTGTAGTTTTCTCCAGTGTGGTCTCACATAATTTGATACTCTGTTACATGCAGATCAAGGATTACAATATCTAATTGGGCAACTGACTCCTTTATTGTTACGTAACCTCCGTTTATCCCTGATAACATTCCTTACTCCAAAGGGCATTCTTCATGATATCAGCATAGCTACCCCTGCTCTCTGTAGGTTCAGTTCAGTTCAGTCACTCAGTCGTGTCCGACTCTCTGCAACCCCATGAATCACAGCACGCCAGGCCTTCCTGTCCATCACCAGCTCCCGGAGTTCACGCAAACTCATGCCCACAGAGTCGGTGATGCCATCCAGCCATCTCATTCTCGGTCGTTCCCTTCTCCTCCCGCCCCCAATCCCTCCCACATCAGAGTCTTTTCCAGTGAGTCAACTCATTGCATGAGGTGGCCTAAGTATTGGAGTTTCAGCTTCAGTATCAGTCCTTCCAATGAACACCCAGGATTGATCTCCTTTAGAATGGACTGGTTGCATCTCCTTGCAGTCCAAGGGACTCTGAAGAGTCTTCTCCAGCACCACAGTTCAAAAGCATCAATTCTTCAGCGATCAGCTTTCTTCACAGTCCAACTCTTACATCCATACATGACCACGGGAAAAACCATAGCCTTGACTAGACGGACCTTGGTTGGCAAAGTAATGTCTCTGCTTTTTAATATACTATCTAGGTTGGTCATAACTTTCCTTCCAAGGAGTAAGCGTCTATTAATTTCATGGCTGCAATCAGCATCTGCAGTGATTTTGGAGCCCAAAAAAATAAAGTCTGACACTGTTTCCACTGTTTTTCCATCTATTTCGCATGAAGTGATGGGACCAGATGCCATGATCTTTGTTTTCTGAATGTTGATCTTCAAGCCAACCTTTTCACTCTCCTCTTTCACTTTCATCAAGAGGCTTTTGTTGTTGGCAATACATATCTTTCTCCATTCCTTCACTTTTAACTGAGATAGTCTTCTTATCCGTAGAGATTTTCTTGTAGACCACATGTAGTTGGTTCTTATAATTGATCTACTCTGAAAATCTATCTTTTTAAGTGTCACATATGACACTTAAAGAAACTGTTGATGCAGTTGAATTACTCTCAACCATATTTGTTACTGTTTTCTATTCTTTTCTATTTGTCATTTGTTGCTGTTTTTCTTCCTTTTATGTTTTTAAGTGAACATTTTATGTGATTCCATGTTCTATCTGTCCCTTCAATTTGGGAATCAGTAGTTTACTTTGTGACTTTTCACCTCTGACAGATTAAATGAGATTTTCCAGTTTATTCAGCTTTTTAGTATTGTTATGATGAAGTGATGATGTTTAAGTACTTACCTATTGGGCCAGAAACAGAAGTGCACAAAGGTTTTTAAGTTTAATATAATCTTATGTGTCTATTTTTATTTTCATTTCATGCATTTTTTGTGTCATATCCACGAAATCATTGCCACAGCCAATGACAGGATATACCCTCTCTATATTTTCTTCCAAGATTTTTATAGTTTGGGATCTTACTTTTAGGTCTTTATTCATTTTCAATTCATTTATATTTTATAGTATATTTTTTCTATCATTTTAATGTTTTACCATATAAACAGTTTTTTAAAATGGTAAATTAAATGAGAAGCTGTTTTCCTTTCTAATGAGTTATATTCTTCTCTTGCTTTTAATTTTTTTCTAGAGCAGTTATCTTGCCTCTCATCCCAATTTTTATTGTCTCTGATTCCTCAGACAATTTAAAAATTTGATAACAAGCGATGAGTCACATTAATTGATATGCACTGAATGAGTAGAAACTCAAGTGTTTCATTATCTGAAGCAATTTCTGTGGATTTATTAACCTTAGAGTTATTTTTGACCAGAATTTTTTTATGAGGTCATTCAGTATCTCTTGTAAATAAAAATGAACATCAACTCAGTGAATTGTTGTTGACAATAATTCTATTTATTTAGAACAACAACAATAAGTAGAAAATGCGTCTAGAATCTGTAATGGGTGATATGTTTTTATAGAGACTGGTGAGAATGTATTGCCTAATTTTTAGTTATATTGCTAAACTACAATCATATCAGATAGCTACCACTAGATGGACAGATTTGATTGTTATTTAGAGAATCGGGCAGCTCAGTGGTAGTAATTAAATAATATTGTCAGAGAACGAATGAATCTCATCTGCCTCTCCTTTCCTCTCTTATTAGAAAGCCTTTCTAGCAATGCTTCCAAGGCACTAAATCAAATTAATATTTCAAATAGGACTTTCTCCTGCAAGGTCCCTGTGCCTTCTTAGGTAATACACTTCAGTGTATGTTCCAAGATATTAAATCCTGTGTAACCTCTACTAAAATGCTCCAGAGCTCAAAATTGATGTCAAATGTTAATCAGAATCTTTTGGCAAGAATAGAATTTTAATGTAATTGCTTGGTTCTTATTTAAAGCAGAAATTTAGTCCCTGAAGTATAGGGCAAAACCTTGGCATGTTAGAGGATACCTTCTCTGATATTCATTTTAAAAGGGTGATCAGGAACATACAATGAACGCTACACATACAAGCTAGTGGCATTGGGTATCTAGGTTTTGACATTAACCTTCTCATTCATGGATATAATTGATTTCTCTCTCTTTGATAACAAAAACAAAAAGGTGTATCTGTATCATATTTATATGTGCATGTGCTTAGGCACTCAGTTATGTCTGACTCTTTGCAAACTCATGGACTGTAGCCTGCCAGGCTGTATCACATTTACTAATTTATTTCTCGTTCAGAGCATACTGTGACCCATCTTAGTTAATTATCTCTGAGAATCTTTCAGGACTCCAGAAAAGGAGTGAGCTTAATTTTAATTCTTTGCTTCTCATTTTCCTCTGTCACATTTCCAGATAAAAGTGGTAATAAAAGTATTTATGTTATAGCAAAAGCAAAAGAATTTGATCTCTAAAAACTCTTTTCTGAGATTTGGCATGAAGAAAAAGTAGCTGTTCAGCTTCACAGAGGGTATCTGAATATATATATCCTCAAATACTGATTGTAGAATTATTTTTCATGGGAGAAGCACATTTTTTTTGTAAATTGGGGAGAAGAAAAACTTAAATGCTACTTTCCTTATTAAAGGATGGGCATTTTTTCTCAAATGTCACAAAATATATCATTTGTCTTGTGTCATTTATTTTTAAGGAAATTTTTGTTTCTACTTTAAAAGCAACTATTTGCTCTTTTACTAATTTTGGCTCTGTAAATGAGGGATCATGAATTTCTACACAGGAGTCATTAAGAATATGGAAGGTAGAAGCTTGATCATGTATTTTTACTAAGGAGTTCTGACTTATAAAGAAAGTGAAGTCACTCAGTCGTGTCTGACTCTCTGCGACCCTATGGACTGTAGCCTATCAGGCGCCTCTGTCCCTTGGATTTTCCAGGCAAGGGTACTGGAGTGGGTTGCCATTTAATAAGTTGTACTGCAGAGTGCATCATCAATTCCAACTCCATTATTATAATCCTTTCCATTATTAATAATCATCATTATCTGATTATGTTCCATGGCTAGAAACTATACTATGAAGAGGGCTTCCCTGGTGACTCAGTGAGAAAGAATCCACCTGCCAATGCAGGAGACAAGAGTTCAACCCCTGGAGGAGGAGCCCCTGGAGAAGGAAATGGCTGCCCACTCCAGTATTCTTGCCTGGGAAATCCCATGGACAGAGGAGCCTGGAGGGGTCACAAAAGAATTGGACATGACTTAGAGACTAAACAAACATACTATTAAGAAATCACCAATTAAATTAACCCTAAGCAAAATATCTATGGAGTTCAATGGCATAGACATTTGCCAGATACCAAACATCTTGCAAATAGTGTAGCATGTGTTTCAGTCCAGATATCTTGGATTTCAATGTTTGTGTCATTCCAGCAAAATATTATCTGCTAGGATAAAATATTATCAATAAATATTAGATTTTATCTTTATAATCAGTTTATCCAAACATTAACTTGTAAACAATGAAAGCTTCATCCTCAGAAATGTTGAGGAGCAAACATAAAGGTATAGCTCAGCTAAAAATTCTACAAGAAAATTTCTGCTTTGCTGTTTAAATTGAGGAGAGAAGGGAATCAAATGCACTTTCAGGGAATAAAAAGAAGAAGAAGGGAGGTAAAACTGTTTGAAAAGCTACGAGGAAAATTCAGTGTGGTCAGTCATAATGCTGTCTGAAATAATCTGTATGCTAAGTGTATTTATATACGCATGTACGTCTCAGTCCTCCTCAACTTTATTTGCTTCACATACAGTTATTTGCAAACAATACTCGACGTGTAAAAGTATAAAAGATCAGAAATTTGCCTTGTTTCGGTGCATCCCTTAAACCAGAATATAATCTAAATAAATAGTGTTTCACAGTATTTTGTAAAGGCATATTTAACTCTGTGAAGTGTACCTAATATTGGGCCATTTACAAATCACCTTTGCACATTTATGTTTAGACTTGGACTTTTCTATTCACTTTGATCCTAAATTTTATGATTATGCTTTTACAAAAATATCATTAACATATTTTCTGGAGAGAAAAGAGAGGTTAGAAAAATAAGGCATTGTTGTTCAGTTGCTCAGTCATGTACAACTCTTTGAGACCCTATGGACTTCAGCATACCAGGCTTCCCTGTCCTTCACTATCTCTTGGAGTTTGCTCAAACTCATGTCCATTGAGTTGGTAATACCATCTAACTGTCTCATCCTCTGTTGCCCCCTTCTCCTGCCCTCAATATTTCCCAGCCAGCATCAAGGTCTTTTCCAATGAGTTGGCAGTTCACATTAGGTGGCCAAACTATTGGAGCTTCAGGTTCAGGGTCAATTCTTCCAAAGAATATTCAGGGTTGATTTCCTTTGGAATTGACTGATTTGTTTCTCCTTGCTGTCCAAGGGACTCTCAAGAGTATTTTCCAGCATCACACTTTGAAGCATCAGTTCTTCGGTGCTCACCCTTCTTTATGATCCAACTCTCACATCTGTACATGACTGCTAGAAAAACCGTAGCCTTGACTCTACAGACTTTTGTTGACAAGTGATGTCTCTGCTTTTGAATATGCTGTCTAGGTTTGTCATAACTTTTCTTCCAAAGAGCAAGCATCTTTAAATTTCATGGCTGCAGTCACCATCCACAGTGATTTTGGAGCCCAAGAAAATAAAGTCTCTCACTGTTTCCATTGTTTCCCCATCTATCAGCCATGAAGTGATGGAACCAGATGCCATGATCTTCATTTCCTGAATGCTGAGTTTTAAGCAAGCTCTTTCACTCTCCTATTTCACCTTCATCAAAAGGCTCTTTAGTTCCTCTTCACTTTCTGCAGTTAGATGGTGACACCTGCATATCTGAGTATATTACTATCAGTCAGTTCAGTCACTCAGTCGTGTCTGATTCTTTGCGATCCCATGAATCACAGCACGCCAGGCCTCCCTGTCCATCACCAACTCCCAGAGTTCACTCAAACTCATGTCCATCGAGTTGGTGATGCCATCCAGCCATCTCATTCTCTGTCGTCCCCTTCTCCTCCTGCCCTCAATCCCTCCCAGTATCAGAGTCTTTTCCAGTGAGTCAACTCGTCGCATGAGGTGGCCAAAGTATTGGAGCTTCATCTTTAGCATCAGTCCTTCCAATGAACACCCAGGACTGATCTCCTTTAGAATGGACTGGTTGGATCTCCTTGCAGTCCAAGGGACTCTCAAGAATCTTCTCCAAGATATGATTTATTTGCCTTAACAATTTGGTGAGAACACTGATAAGGAGCAAAATATATTAATTGAAAGTATGTCATTCAAGAAAGATTTTCAAAAAGGCTTTAGTGAAAACCACATGCATACATGAAGTGTTAATGCTAAAAGAGAGTTCTGCACTAAAATGTAAGCTGAACTAATTGTAGCCAGTTTAAAAAGGATGAAGAGGAAATAAAACAAATGTTGAATAAAAAAAGAGAAAACATAATTGTGAATTCTCTGTATAAGTGGATGAGGATCAAATTGTTGCCTAATGAACCCAATGCCTACAATTATTCCCAGATAATAAGAAGGGGTTTAGAGGCACATTAACTCTTTCAAACCACTAACCACCTAATTTGCAATTAGGGAATATTTCACAGAAGATAGAAGAGAAGCTGTTAAATATTGTTAGATATTTCTTGAAATGTGCACTATAAAACTTCATGGAAGACTGAAAAGCCAGGTTTATAGATGATTGTAACTGTCAAATTAAAATAAACCGTGAAACTCTTGGAATTTAAGCACTTAATAGGATGTTTCCTTTATAAGACATGGGGGACTTTTAGGCTTTATGATATTTCACTCTACCAAATATTTTACTTTATGATCAATTTAAGTATAAAAATTTTTTGTTGTTTTTTTCTTTCTTGACCTCAACTACATTTCAAAGCATCATTTGCATGTTATGGAGATAAACCTTAAGTACTTGAGTTGAATAGAGAGTTCTCAAGTAGAATATGAAATCCACTATTAAGACTTATATGTCATCAATGAAATGCTAATCATTTAATGAGGAAAACTTAAACAATGTTTATAACTTGGTCAATGGATTCTCTGTGTTCAGCAACGTTATAACGTAAGAATCTCTAGAGATAAAGAATAATAAAACAAACAAATATAAATTTATTTACTCCTATTTTTTCCTTAATTTTGATTGTTTCTTATTCTTATTTGATGGCTTGTAATCAGTGGAAGGACTGACACTAAAGCTGAAACTGCAATACTTTGGCCACCTCATTCGACGAGTTGACTCACTGGAAAAGACTCTGATGCTGGGAAATGTTGGGGGCGGGAGGAGAAGGGGATGACAGAGAATGAGATGGCTGGATGGCATCACCGACTCTGTGGACATGGGTTTGAGTGAACTCCAGGAATTGGTGATGGACAGGGAGGCCTGGCGTGCTGTGATTCATGGGGTCACGGAGAGTCGGACACGACTGAGCGACTGAACTGAACTGAAATGAACTGAACTGAATTATTTTATTTACAAACCATCTATTATTCTGATGGTTTGCCATTATTTTAAGACTATGCTTAAACTAGAAACAACACAATATTAATTTTAGTTTGAGTTTGAAGCAATGTCTATTAAAAACTAAACTTGTTTTCAACAAAACATATTTTGTAAAATGTCTCTAGTTTTTCTCTCATTTGAACTACCATAAGAAAGGTATTTTCAAAGCCTTAAAAATGCTGCTTTCATAATATTTTCTCAGCAGGACAGATTCATTTTTATTTACTCCAATGTCTTCAATATTTGTTTGAAATTTTAAGAAGACAGAATTTATTTAAACAGATCTCCTACCACTTCATATTTACTAAGCCTTTGAAATAGAATAATTATTTGATTCAGTCTTCTATATCTTAAGGACAAAAATATTTGTTAGCTGCTAATATAGTTTTGAATGAAAGAGGAACTCTGTCTGGTGTCCAATGAAATTAAAACACTGATTAATTTCTAGTGTCTATCACCATGCTCTGAATATCCAGTAACTCCTTTGTCAATTGATCCAGAAGATAAGCATATATGATTGTAAAAGTGTATAGTGTAGCCCTTAAGAGTAGAAGCTCTAAAGTGACAAAAATGAGAATGTGAGCTTCTTCTTCTACCCTTCTCAGTACTTATCATAAAAATTACATTTCTAGTTCTCAGTTCTCGCTCATAACCCTCTCAGAGGTTTACCCTCAACATTAAAATTAAATCTTTGCTGATAAAGTCTTACCTGCAATTCTTAGTGGAAATTGAATGTAAAGAAATAGTCATTATTTTCATTCCAAAATTAAGTCACTTCATTTTTCCCACTGAAAATATGTGTTGATTAATGTACCATAGAATTCTGTAACTTAGAAAATAAGATAAATATCTTTTAACAGATTTATTTTTTTGAACAACAAATAAATTCGAAATCCAACTGGACATGATGCTGTCATCCTTAGATTAATTTTTTAAATTCAAGTATCAATCCTCTAATATAAAGCATACTATATTTTTATATCATTCTCAACTGTCAAATAAATTGATGTGCTATTTCTAACGTGAAGAGTATTAGTCTGACAACCTATTCAATTATGTCAAGACAAAAATTTCTGATATTAATTCAAATGTATCCATTCCTATTTTCAAACATATGCTTTGATATACTCTTTTGCTTTGTTCTGTGTGATATCAGTTCAGTTCAGTTCAGTCGCTCAGTCGTGTACGACTCTCCGCGACCCCATGAATCACAGCACGCCAGGCCTCCCTGTCCATCACCAACTCCCAGAGTTCACTCAAACTCATGTCCTCAGAGTCGGTGATGCAATTCAGCCATCTCATTCTCTGTCGTCCCCTTCTCCTCCCGCCCCCAACCTTTCCCAACATCAGAGTCTTTTCCAGTGAGTCAACTCGTCACATGAGGCGGCCAAAGTATTGCAGTTTCAGCTTTAGCATCAGTCCTTCCAATGAACACCCAGGACTGATCTCCTTTAGAATGGGCTGGTATAGATACATATATATTGCACATTACCTTTTTTCCAACAATTTAAGGTTGAGTTTTTTTTTTTTTTTTTTTAGTATAGCGCTCTTGCTAAAGTGAAATATAGTATAAAGGATAAAATTCTAACCATTGTGTTCTTTGACTTCATGAGATTTATATTTGAGTCATTTAGCTGTTTGTACCATTACTGGCCTTGGAGTACAGAATGAAGCAGGGCAAAGACTAACAGAGTTTTGCCAACATAATGCACTGGTCACAGCAAACACCCTCTTCCAACAACACGAAAAGACTCGACACGTGGACATCACCAGATGGTCAACACCAAAATCGTATTGATTACAATCTTTGCAGCCAAAGATGGAGAAACTCTATACAGTCAGCAAAAACAAGGCTAGGAGCTGACTGTGGCTCAGATCATGAAGTCCTTATTGCCAAATTCAGATGTAAATTGAAGAAAGTAGGGAAAACCACTGGACCATTCAGATATGACCTAAATCAAATCACTTATGCTTATACAGTGGAAGTGAGAAATAGATTTAAAGGACTAGATCTGATAGACAGAGTGCCTGATGAACTATGGATGGAGGTTCATGACATTGTACAGGAGACAGGATCAAGACTACCCGCAAGGAAAAGAAATGCTAAAGAGCAAAATGGCTGTCTGAGGAGGCCTTACATATAGCTGTGAAAAGAAGAGAAACAAAAAGCAAAGGAGAAAAGGAAAGATATACCCATCTGAATGCAGAATTCCAAAGAATAGCAAGTGAAAGTGAAATAGCTCAGTAGTGTCTGACTCTTTGTGACCCCATGGACTGTAGCCTACCAGGCTCCTCCCTCCATGGGATTCTCCAGACAATACTGGAGTGGGTTGCCATTTCCTTCTCCAGGGGATCTTCCTGACCCAGGGATCAAACCCGGGTCTCCCGCATTGAAGAAAAGCAAGGAGAGATAAGAAAGCCTTCCTCAGGGATCTGTGCAAAGAAATAGAGGAAAACAATAGAATGGGAAAGACTAGCAATCTCTTCAAGAAAATTAGAGATACCAAGGGAAATTTTCTTGCGAAGTTGGGCACAATAAAGGACAGAAATAGTATGGACCTAACAGAAGCAAAATATATTAAGAAGAGGCGGCAAGAATACACAGAAGAACTGTACAAAAAACATCTTCATGTACCAGGTAATCACTATGGTGTTATCACTCACCTAGAGCCAGACATCCTGGTATGCAAAATCGAGTGGGCCTTAGGAAGCATCACTATGAAGAAAGCTAGTGGAGATGATGAAATTCCAGTTGAGCTATTTCAAATCCTAAAAGATGATGCTGTGAAAGTGCTGCACTCAATATGCTAGCAAATCTGGAAAACTCAGCAGTGGTCAAAACACTGGAAAAAGTCAGTTTTCATTCCAATCCCAAAGAAAGTCAATGCTAAAGAATGCTCAAACTTCCACACAATTGTACTCATCTCACATGCTAGCAAAGTAATGCTCAAATTTCTCCAAGCCAGGCTTCAAAAATATGTGAACCATGAACTTTCAGATGTTCAAGCTGGTTTTAGAAAAGGCAGAGGAACCATAGATCAAATTGTCAACATCTGCTGGGTCATCGAAAAAGCAAGAGAATTCCAGAAAAACATCTATTTCTGCTTTATTGACTATGCCAAAGCCTTTGACTGTGTGGATCACAAAAACCTGTGGAAAAGTCTGAAAGAGATGGGAATACCAGACCACCTGACCTACCTCTTGAGAAACCTGTATGCAGGTCAGGAAGCAACAGTTCGAACTGTACATGGAACAACACACTGGTTCCAAATAGGAAAAGAAGTATGTGAAGGCTGTATATTGTCACCATGCTTATTTAACTTATCCGCAGAGTACATCATGACAAATGCTGGACTGGAAGAAGCACAAGCTAGAATCAAGTTTGCTGGGAGAATTATCAATAATCTCAGATATGCAGATGACACCATCCTTATGGCTGAAAGTGAAGAACTAAAGAGCCTCTTGATGAAAGTGAAAGAGGAGAGTGGAAAAAGTTGCCTTAAAGCTCAACATTCAGAAAACTAAGATCATGGCATCTGGTTCCGTCACTTCATGGCAAATAGATGGGGAAACAGTGGAAGGTGTGCAGACTTTCTTTAAAGTGAAGTTACTCAGTTGTGTCCAACTCTTTGCAACCCCATGGACTGTAGCCTACCTGTCTCCTCTGTCCATGGGATTTTCCAGGCAATAGTACTGGAGTGGATTGCAATTTCCTTCTTGGGAGCTCCAAAATCACTGCAGATGGTGACTGCAGCCATGAAATTAAAAGATGTTTTTTCCTCGGAAGGAAATGTATGACCAACCTAGATAGCATATTAAAAAGCAGAGACATTATTTTGCCACAAAAGGTCCATCTAGTCAAAGCTATGATTTTTCCAATAGTCATATATGAATGTGAGAGTTGGACTATAAAGAAAGCTGAGCACTGAAGAATTGATGCTTTTGAACTGTGGTGTTGGAGAAGACTGTTGAGAGTCCCTTGAACTGCAAGGAAATCAAGCCAGTCCATCCTAAAAAGGTCAGTCCTGGGTGTTCATTGGAAGGACTGATGTTGAAGCTGAAACTCCAATACTTTGGCCATGTGATGTGAAGAGCTGAATCATTTTAAAAGATTGAGGGTGGGAGGAGAAGGGGACAACAGAGGATGAGATGGTTGGATGGCATCACCTACTTGATGGACATGAGTTTGAGGAAGCTCTGGGAGTTGGTGATGGACAGGAAGGCCTGGTGTGCTACAGTCCATGGGGTCGCATAGAGTCAGACACGAATGACCAACTGAATTCAACTGAACCCTTATTATAAAGTTATAGCCGTTTTCAGCAGATGCAAAGAGAATGGCACATAAATAGTTCTGTTTCGCATTACCTTTCTGTGCAATAACCTATTAATCCCAACCACAGTCTGCCCACACCATACCATGTCCTTCTCTTCAGAACTAACCCTGATTAATGAACTAGGTACATTTCCAGTGATACAAAAAGAAGGAAGAAAGAGTTTGGGGAATGGATTTTTAAAAGTTCATCTGATTAAAAAAAAATAGAAAGAAATGAAAAACTGGCATAAAGCCAAAGAATTATGTTTTATGACTTGAAAAAAATAAGTTTGGGAATATTCATTAAATTAAATTTTTCTTAATGTAGTTAATGATTTGGGATAAATTCAATATTTTGAATGAAAATAACTAACTTAAGATTCTTTATTCTTTGTTTATTTTAGGTTGTTTATTTGTCTTAACAGGATGCTCACTGTCTAACTATCCCCAAATATTTCACAGAGAGGAAAAAAGCACATTTATCCTAAATAGTTCACATTTTTCAGAGATTTGTTGTTGTTCAGTCCTTCAGTCATGTCTGACTCTTTGTGACGCTATGGACTGCAGCACACAAGGCTTTGCTTGACCTTCACCATCTCCTGGAGTTTTCTCAGACTCATGTCCATTGAGACGAGATGTCATCCAACCATCTCACCCTCTGTAGCCCCCTTCTTCTCCTGCCCTCAGTCTAACCCAGCATTAGAGTCTTTTCCAATGATTTGGCTCTTTGCTTCAGGTGACCAAAGATTGGAGCTTCAGCTTCAGCATCAGTTCTTCCAATGAATATTCAGGGTTGACTTTCTTTAGGATTTACTGGTTTGATCTCCTTACTGTCCAAGGGACTCTCAACAGTCTTCTCCAGCACCACAGTTCAAAAGAATCAATTCTTTGGCATTCAGCCTTTTTTATTGTCCAACTCTCACATCCAGACATGACACTGGAAGAACCATCACTTTGACTATATGGACCTTTGTTGACAAAGTGATGCCTCTGCCTTTTAATATGCTGTGTAGGTTTGTCAGAACTTTTCTTCCATAATAATCTTTCCAGAGATTCATTTCAGTTCAGTTCAGTCACTCAGTCGTGTCCGACTCTTTGCGACCCCATGAATCACAGCACGCCAGGCCTCCCTGTCCATCACCAACTCCTGGAGTTCACTCAAACTCATGTCCATCGAGTCGGTGATGCCATCCAGCCAGGTGCTAAACACTGCACTGTGGATATTATATGGATTATTTTATTTAATCATTAAAATAACAATGGAATGAGTCGGCTCTTTGCATCAGGTGGCCAGAGTCCTGGAGCTTCAGCTTCAGCATCAGCATCAGTCCTTCCAATGAATAGTCAGGGTTGATTTCATTTAGGATTGACTGGCTTGATATTCTTGCAGTCCAAGACACTCTCAAGAGTCTTCTACAGAACTACAGTTCGATTACCACTTGCAAAGAATTCTTGCTCTGACAATTTCAACATTCCTGCCATACCTCTCTGGAGTTCGTATATTTGCTTAGTCTCTTCAAGACTCTACCACTTCATAGTAAGTATTTTATAACGATTTCCAATGTTTCCTTTCTGTCCTATCAGTTAAGTTCAGTTCAGTTGCTCAGTCGTGTCTGACTCTCTGCGACCCCATGAATCACAGTATGCCAGGCCTCCCTCTCCATCACCAACTCCCGGAGTTCACGCAAACTCATGCCCACAGAGTCGGTGATGCCATCCAGCCATCTCATTCTCTGTCGTTTCCTTCTCCTCCCGCCCCCAATCCCTCCCAGCATCAGAGTCTTTTCCAGTGAGTCAACACTTTGCATGAGGTGGCCAAAGTATTGGATTTTCAGCTTTAACATCAGTCCTTCCAATGAACACCCAGGACTGATCTCCTTTAGAATGGACTGGTTGGATCTCCTTGCAGTACAAGGGACTCTCAAGAGTCTTCTCCAGCACCACAGTTCTAAAGCATCAATTTTTCAGCGATCAGCTTTCTTCACAGTCCAACTCTCCAATCCATACATGACCACTGGTAAAACCATAGCCTTGACTAGATGGACCTTTGTTGGCAAAGTAATGTCTCTGCTTTTTCATATGCTATCCTGAATTCATTTCACTTATATATAAGCATATGCAATCATATGTGTAGAGTTGATCTTTGAAGAACAGAGAAATTTTAGAAGTGCCACCCCGTTTGTCAAAAATGCCTGTATAACTTCATGGTAGGCCCTTCATATCAGCAGCTGCACTTCCTTGGATTCAACCAACTATGTGTTATGTAGTTCTGTAGTACCTATTTTGTGAAGAAAAATAAATCTGTGTGTAAGTGGGCTTGCACAGTTCAAGCACAGGTTGTTCAGTATCTGTGCTTTGGTGTCTCATTAATTTGGAGAAATTATCAATCATTATGACTTCTTATATTGCTTTTGTTCTTTCTGTCTTTCTTCTCTCTCTGGCCTTCCTTTTATACGTGTCATGACTTTGCAGTCACTGCACAGTTCTTGTATATTATGCTGTATTTTATTCAGTCAGTCACCTTTACTGTGCAGTTTTGGAAGTTTCCATTGTTATCTCCTCAGGCTCAGAGGATATTCCCAGAGTAATGCACAGTTTGCTGATGAGACCATCAAAAGTACTCTTCATGTCTATTACAACATTTTTGTTTCCTAGCGTTTCTTTTTTATTCTTTCTTAAAATTTCCATCTCTCTGCTTACATTGTCCATCTGTTCTCATATGTTGTCTACTTCTTCCATCCAAAATCCTTTAGCATGTTAATCAGAGTATTTTTTTTTAATTCTTGCTCTGAAAATTCCAATGTTCTTGCCATACTTTTCTGTGGTTCTGATGTTTCTTTAGTTTCCTCAAACTGTGTTTTTCACATTTAAATGTGTGTTGTAATTTTATATTGAAAGATGGACATGTTGTATTTGGCAAAAAGAATTGTGATAAATAGATCTTCAGTTGCATAGGCAAAGGGCTTCCCTCGTGACTCAGTGCTAAAGAACCTGTCTGCCAATGTAGAAGACACAGGTTTGATCCCTAAGTCAGGAAGATCACCCGGAAAAGAAAATAGCAATCCACTCCAGTATTCTTGCATGGGAAATCCCATAGACAGAGAAGCCTGGCAGGTGCAGTCTATGAGGTCTCTAAGGGCTGGAAGAAGCACAAACTGGAATCAAGATTGCTGGGAGAAATATCAATAACTTCAGATATGCAGATGACACTACCCTTATGGCAGAAAGTGAAGAGGAACTCAAAAGCCGCTTGATGAAAGTGAAAGAGGAGAGTGAAAAGGTTGGCTTGAAGCTCAACATTCAGAAAACAAAGATCATGGCATCTGGTCCCATCACTTCATGGGAAATAGATGGAAAAACAGTGGAAACAGTGTCAGACTTTATTTTTTTGGGCTCCAAAATCACTGCAAATGCTAATTGCAGCCATGAAATCCAAAGACACTAGCTCCTTGGAAGGAAAGTTATGACCAACCTTGATAGTATATTAAAAATCAGAGACATTACTTTGCCAACCAAGGTCCATCTAGTCAAGGCAATTGTTTTTCCCGTGGTCATGTATGGATGTGAGAGTTGGACTGTGAAGAAAGCTGATCGCCGAAGAATCGATGCTTTTGAACTGTGGTGTTGGAGAAGACTCTTGAGAGTCCCTTATACTGCAAGGACATCCAACCAGTCCATTCTAAAGGATCCACCTCATGCGACGAGTTGACTCACTGGAAAAGACTCTGATGCTGGGAAAGGTTGGGGGCGGGAGGAGAAGGGGACGACGGAGAATGAGATGGCTGGATGGCATCACCGACTGGATGGACATGAGTTTGAGTGTACTCCGGGAGTTGGTGATGGACAGGGAGGCCTGGCGTGCTGTGATTAATGGGGTCGTGGAGAGTCAGACACGACTGAGTGACTGAACTGAACTGAACTGACCTGAAGAGTCAGACATGACTTAGTGACTAAGCAACAACAAGAAAAGATCTGGGGGGGAAAAAAAAAAACCAGAAAGCATGTTTTTGAAAGCTGCTGCTTATTCAGTAGTGTGATCTATACTGCCTGTTTCATATAGTTGCAAACATACAAAAAATACATCAATTCATGACACTGATGCTTCTGGCACTATTTCTCATAGAATAATGATCCTATTTCTTCTAAACATCTCCTCATAAATGCCTATATAAATATGTCTTGAGTCTTGAATCACATGGCCTATTTAAAATAGAGTTTCATTTTGAAGAGATAAGATAGAATTTAAATCATGTATTTATAACTGTCTCATTTTTTTATAATTGTGTTTCTTATTATAAATAAAATTTACTCCCAATGTTTAGATGTCAGAGGTATGTGACAAATAAATACATTTTAAAAAAGCATGGCCCTTAAGAAATGTGATCTAAAATCTTGGGCATCTTACTTTGCTGTTGGGAAATAAACATCCATCCATGGGAGCATGCCTGAGCACAGCACCTGGAATTTTACCTGCATCTGCTAGGATCTGATCAAATCTCTCCTTTTCCTTTTCCATCTTTCCTTCTAATTTGGGGATTCCCTAGGTATGGACTAATTACAACAGTCAGATCCACAGATGCTTACATTGGTATTTAAACAAGATACACACGGTTGTCTTCTAGACTGTAGGTTTCTTTTTTTTTCTCTCTCTCTAATTAATTTATTTATTTTAACTGGAGGCTAATTATTTACAATATTGTAGTGGTTTTTGTCATACATTGATATGAATCAGCCATGGGTATACATGTGTTCCCCATCCTGAGCCCCCTAGCTTGTAGATTTCTACTCAAGATTTTCATCACTGCAACTGGAAAAGGGTCGATGTGCCCTTGGTAGGAATGTGGTCCAGTGTGACACAATTAGAAGCTTGCAGCTGCTGCCACTTCTGGCCTTTGAAGACAAAGCCACTGTCTCTCATGATGAAACTGAATTGTTGAATACAAGTCTTCCCCTCCTCTCCCTTCCCTGGCAACTTAGCATCAGTGGCACTAAGTCCCTAAGTTGTGTCAGAATCTTTGGGATCCCATGGACTGTAGCCTGCCAGGCCCCTCTGTCCATGGAATACTCAAGGCAAAAATACTGGAGTGGGTTGTCATTTCCTACTCAGGGGATCTTCCTGACCCAGAGATCAAACCTGCATCTCCTGTGTCTCCTGCATTGCAAGTGGATTCTCTACCACTGAGCTACCTGGCAAGCCCAGAAGCTTAGTCACAGATGAATCACCTCTTGTTGCCCTGTGCCTTCTGTATACAGCACTTTTGTTTATACAGCTAGTTGTTCTGAAAGACACAAATCCACCACCAAGATGAGGTGGCCAGGGGCCCTCTGACTGCTGTTTCAATCACAGATGTGGACTCCAATATATCCCTTTCTGGTACAGGTCATAGAACTAAGATCAGATTACTGTTTCTGCTTTTTCACATGGTTATAAAGATTTATTCCAAAGAGAATATTATAGTTCCTAGGTTAACTTCTTTGATCTGAGTCAATTCAAGTTTTAAATATCCTTTAAATTTAAGGGAAAAGGAACTTTTTTTTTCTCATGAGACTTCTGGGATCCTCATAAGAAGTGCAGCACTTTTGGTTAGTCTGCCAGCTCTACACTAATTTGTTTCACAAAAGTGTTAATTTAGGTTTCACTAAGCACTGTCACTGCAGATGCTGATTGCAGCCATGAAATTAAAAGACGTTTACTCCTTGGAAGGAAAGTTATGACCAACCTAGATAGCATATTAAAAAGCAGAGACATTACTTTGCCAACCAAGGTCCATCTAGTCAAGGCTATGGTTTTTCCCATGGTCATGTATGGCTGTGAGAGTTGGACTGTGAAGAAAGCTGATCGCCGAAGAATTGATGCTTTTGAATTGTGGTGCTGGAGAAGACTCTTGAGAGTCCCTTGTACTGCAAGGAGATCCAACCAATCCATTCTAAAGGAGATCAATCCTGGGTGTTCATTGGAAGGACTGATGCTAAAGCTGAAACTGCAATACTTTGGCCACCTCATGCGACGAGTTGACTCACTGGAAAAGACTCTGATGCTGGGAAAGGTTGGGGGGTGGGAGGAGAAGGGAACGGCAGAGAATGAGATGGCTGGATGGCATCACCAACTCTGTGGACATGGGTTTGAGTGAGCTCCAGGAGTTGGTGATGGACAGAGAGGCCTGGTGTGCTGTGATTCATGGGGTCGCAGAGAGTCGGACACGACTGAGCGACTGAACTGAACTGAACTGAACTGAAGCACTGTCATCGGAGAAGTCAATGGCAAGCCACTCCAGTGCTCTTGCCTGGAAAATCCCATGGGCGGAGGAGCCTGGTAGGCTGCAGTCCATGGGGTCGCTAAGGGTCGGACACGACTGAGCGACTTCACTTTCACTTTTCACTTTCACACATTGGAGAAGGAAATGGCAACCCATTCCAGTGTTCTTGCCTGGAGAATCCCAGGGATGGGGGAGCCTGGTGGGCTTCCGTCTATGGGGTCACACAGAGTCGGACACGACTGAAGTGACTTAGCAGCAGCAGCAGCAAGCACTGTCACATGTGTACATGGGTAACACCATGGCTATCCAACCACAGGTATGCATGGCAGAGACACTAGGGACCAGGTGATGCTTGGGGGAAGGGAAAACAGCAGTGAAGAGACAGAAAAGCTTTGGCCCTGAGGGACTTTGCATTATTTAAAAAAATAAATAAATAAAACCACTATTGCTTAAAGTTGGGTATTTTATTTTTTTGACCCTTTAAAAAATAAAATTTTATTTCTTGAAAATTGTATTGATAACAGAAACTGATACCTACAAATCACTTTTTACATTCTAGGTAACATTATTCATATTTTACAAATATTAACTCCATTGACCCTTTTAGCACTCTGTGGATTAGTCCTATTACTACCCCTTTTTTAGAGATGAGGAAACTGAGACATGATTTGTCTAAGGCTGCTCAGCTGGCATGTAGTGGAACTGAAATTTAAACCTGAGAACCCTGACTGCAGAAAGCAAGTGCTTCATTTGGCGGCCTATTGATGACTTAGAGAGTGAAACTGCAGTTCTTCATATCAGTACTTTCGTTTTCCTCTTCCAACAGTTTCAGAGTCCCCTCATTCCTTTTCTCCAATACAGACTGCTTCTTTGTGGGCCATCTCTAACTTCAAAATCCACATGGTTCTTTGAAAAATAACTCTTGGCTGTGGGAATTATATATACAGATTTGAAAATATTTTGTTGCAAAATTAATCTTAATCTTCACATTCGCTGGCCTCATGAAAAGTATATAATGCTTCATAGCCCTGGCAATTTATATCATAGTATGCTTCATGTGGGGCTTCCCAGGTGGCACTAGCAGTAAAAAGCCTGCATGTCAACACAGAAGACAGACATGGATTCGATGCCTTGTGTGGAAAGATTCCCTGGAGAAGGCAACCCACTCCAGTACTCTTGCCTGGAGAACCCCATGGAAAGAGGAGCCTGGTGAGCTACTGTCCATAAGGTCACAAAAAGCTGGATATGACTGAAGCAACTTAGCACACACGCAGGCATGCATACTTCATGCCATTTCCTAGCATCACCTTGCATTTCTCCCTATTCCATCCCTGGAGACTTCCAGTAAGTTTGCCATTCTGACTCTGCAGGAACAAACAGAGCACTTCAGTTGCCTCATTTCAAAATATCCCTTTGATGTGGAGAACAGGACACGGGGATCAAGCGGAAGTAGGGAAAATCTTTGGAAGGCTATGGAGGTGGTACAGAAAAAAGACAGTGGTGATCTATGCTAAGAGGCTAGAGGACGTGAAAAGTACTTGGATTCAAAACGTGTTTTGAAGCTAGAACAGATAAAATGTGTTCATAGTATGTGCTTGTAGGAAATGAGTAATCTTGGGATTATAATGCATACAAAATTCTACACATTTTTAAAGTTATAACACAGTGATATCAGTTCTCTCCAGCAACTTGTTTCTTTAAAAATGTGATTTTTTAAGAGGTTGTGATACTTTTCAGATGTCTGAGCTTCTCCCTTTGTTGAATCGAAAGTGCTGGGATGTTTATATTGTTCTCTGAAATTTAGAATGGGCAGTGGATAGATATAATGAGCTAAGGACTTTTCATAAACCCTGTCTGACAGATTACCCATGACCGCCTTTTTTGATGTTGTTCAGTTGCTCAGTGGTGTCTGATTTTGTGAAACCATACACTGCAGCATGCCAGGCTTCCCTGTCCTTCACCATCTCCCAAAGCTTGCTCAATCTCACATCTATTAAGTTGATGATGACATCCAGTGATCTCAACTTCTGTCATCCACTTCTCCTCCCACCTTCAATCTTTCCCAGCATCAGGGTCTTTTCCAATGGGTCAGTTCTCTGCATCAGGTGGCAAAAGTATTGGAGCTTCAGCTTCAGCATCAGCCCTTCCAATGAATATTCAGAACTGATTTCCTTTAGGATTTATTGGTTTGGTCTTCTTGCAATCCAAGGGACTCTCAAGAGTCTATTTTGAACTGTAGTGTTGGGGTTCAAAAGTATAAATTTTTGGTGCTCAGCCTTTTTATGGTCCAACTCTCACATCTGTACTTGACTATAGGGAAAAAAAACACATAATTTTGACTATATGGAACTTTGCAGGCAAAGTAATGTCTCTGCTTTTAATATGTTGTTTAGGTTTCTCATAGCTTTTCTTCAGTGGCAAGTATTTTTTTTTTTAATTTTATGGCTGCAGTCACCATCTGCAATGATTTGGAGTCCAAGAAAATAAAGTCTGTCACTGTTTCCATTGTTTCCCCATCTATTTGCCATGAAGTTATAGGAACAGACGGCATGATCTTCATTTTTTAAAGGTTGAATTTTAAGCCAGCTTTTTCACTCTCCTCTTTCATTTTCATCAAGAGGCTCTTTAGTTCCTCTTCAATTTTTGCCATAAGTGTAGTATCATCTACATATCTGAGGTTATCGATATTTCTCCCGGCAATCTTGATTCCAGCTTGTGATTCATCCATCCTGGCATTTTGGATGATGTAATGTGCATATAAGTTAAGCAAGCAGGGTGACAGTATATAGCCTTGATATACTCCTTTCCCAATTTTGAACCAGTTTGTTGTTCCATGTCCAGTTATAACTGTTGCTTCCTGACCTGCTTACAGGTTTCTCAGGAGTCCAGTAAGGTGGTCTGGAATTCCCATCTCTTGAAAAATTTTTCACAGTTTGTTGTGATCCACACAATCAAAGGTTTAGTGTAGAAGTATTTCTGGAATTGTCTTGCTTTTTCTATGCTCAGATGGATGATGGCATTTGATCTCTGGTTTCTATGTCTTTTCTAAATCCAGCTTGAACATCTTAAAGTTCTTGTTCATTGATTGTAGAAGCCTAGCTTGGAGATTTTTGAGCATTACTTTTCTTAGTGTGTGAACTTATTGTAATGGTTTGGTAGTTTGAATAATCTTTGGCATTGCCTTTCTTTGGGACTGGAATGAACACTGATCTTTTCCAGTCTTGTCGCCACTGCTGCATTATCCAAATTTTTTGCTGTATCAAGTGTAGTTTTTTCACAGCATCATCTTTTAGGATTTGAAATAGCTCAGCTAGAATTCCATCACTTCCTCTAACTTTTCATAGTGATTCTTCCTAAAGCCCACTGGACTTCATACTATGGATTTTCTGGCTCTAGATGAGTGATCACACCATCATGGTTATCTGAGTCATAAGATCTTTTTTGTATAGCTCTTCTGTGGATTGTTGCCATTTCTTCCTACTATCTTCTGCTTCTATTAGGTCCATAAATTTTATGTCCTTTATTGAGCCCATCTTTGCATGAAATGTTCCCTTGGTATCCTAAGTTTCTTGAACAGATCTCTAGTCCTTGCCATTCTATTGTTATCCTCTATTTCTTTGTTTTGATCACTGAGGAAGGCTTTCTCATCTCTCCTTCTATTCCTTAGAACTCTGCATTCAGATTGATATATCTTTTCTCCTTTGCCTTTAGGTTCTCTTCTTTTTTCAGCTCATTGTAAGGCCTACTGAGACAACCATTTTGCCTTTTTGCATTTATTTTTCTTGAGGATGGTTTTGATCACAGCCCCTGTACAGTGTTATGAACCTCCGTCCATAGTTCTTCAGGCACTCTGTCTATCAGATCTAATCCCTTGAATCTATTTGTCACTTCCACTGTATAATCATAAGAGATTTGATTTAGGTCAAACCTGAAACGCCAAGTGGTTTTCCTTACTTTCTTTAATTTAAGTCTGAATTTTACAATAAGGAGTTCATGATCTGAGCCACAATCAGCACCCAATCTTTGTTTTGTTGACTGTATAAAGCTTCTCCATCCTTGGCTGCAAATAATATTTTCAATCTGATTTCAGTTCAGTTCAGTCGCTCAGTCGTGTCCGACTCTCCGCGACCCCATGAATCACAGCACACCAGGCCTCCCTGTCCATCACCAAATCCCGGAGTTCACTCAAACTCATGTCCACAGAGTCGGTGATGCCATCCAGCCATCTCATTCTCCGTCGTCCCCTTCTCCTCCCGCCCCCAACCCTTCCCAGCATCAGAGTCTTTTCCAGTGAGTCAACTCGTCGCATGAGGTGGCCAAAGTATTGGAGTTTCAGCTTTAGCATCAGTCCTTCCAATGAACACCCAGGATCGATCTCCCTTAGAATGGACTGGTTGGATCTCCTTGCAGTCCAAGGGACTCTCAAGAGTCTTCTCCAACACCACAGTTCAAAAGCATCAATTCTTCAGCGATCAGCTTTCTTCATAGTCCAACTCTCACATCCATACATGACCACTGGAAAAACCATAGCCTTAACTAGACGGATCTTTGTTGGCAAAGTAATGTCTCTGCTTTTTAAAATATTATCAAGGTTGATCATAAGTTTCCTTCCAAGGAGTAAGCATCTTTTAATTTCATGGCTGCAATCACCATCTGCAGTGATTTTGGAGCCCAAAAAAATAAAGTCTGACACTGTTTCCACTGTTTTTCCATCTATTTCCCATGAAGTGATGGGACCAGATGCCATGATCTTCGTTTTCTGAATGGTGAGCTTTAAGTCAACCTTTTCACTCTCCTCTTTCACTTTCATCAGGAGTTTTTGAGTTCCTCTTCACTTTCTGCCATAAGGGTAGTGTCATCTGCATATCTGAGGTTATTGATATTTCTCCCAGCAATCTTGATTCCAGCTTGTGCTTCTTCCAGCCCAGCTTTCCTCATGATGTACTCTGCATATAAGTTAAATAAGCAAGGTGACAATATGCAGCCTTGACGCACTCCTTTTCCTACTTGGAACCAGTCTGTTGTTCCATGTACAGTTCTGAGTGTTGTTTCCTGACCTGCATACAGGTTTCTCAAGAGGCAGGTCAGGTGGTCTGGGATTCCCATCTCTTTCAGAATGTTCCACAGTTTATTGTGATCCACACAGTCAAAGGCTTTGGCATAGTCAATGAAGCAGAAATAGATGTTTTTCTGGAACTCTCTTGCTTTCTTCATGATCCAGCGGATGTTGGCTATTTGATCTCTGGTGCTTCTGCCTTTACTAAAACCTGCTTGAACATCTGGGAGTTCATGGTTCACATATTGCTGAAGCCTGGCTTGGAGAATTTTGAGAATGACTTTACTAGCGTGTGAGATGAGTGCAACTGTGTGGTAGTTTGAGCATTCTTTGGCATTCCCTTTCTTTGGGATGGGAATGAAGACTAACCTTTTCCAGTCCTCTGGCCACTGCTGAGTTTTCCTAATTTGCTGACATATTGAGTGCAGCACTTTCACAGCATCATCTTTCAGGATTTGAAATAGCTCAACTGGAATTCCATCACCTCCACTAGCTTTGTTCGTAGTGATGCTTTCTAAGGCCCACTTGACTTCACATTCCAAGATGTCTGGCTCTAGGTCAGTGATCACAGCATCGTGACTATCTTGGTCGTGAAGATCTTTTTTGTACAGTTCTTCTGTGTATTCCTGCCACCTCTTCTTAATATCTTCTGCTTCTGTTAGGTCCATACCATTTCTGTCCTTTGTCGAGCCCATCTTTGCATGAAATGTTCCCTTGGAAGCTCTAATTTTCTTGAAGAGATCTCTTGTTTTTCCTATTCTGTTGTTTTCCTCTATTTCTTTGCACTGATCGCTGAGGAAGGCTTTCTTATCTCTCCTTGCTATTCTTTGGAACTCTGCATTCAGATGCTTATATCTTTCCTTTTCTCTTTTGCTTTTCGCCTCTCTTCTTTTCACAGCTATTTGTAAGGCCTCCTCAGACAGCCATTTCGCTCTTTTGCGTTTCTTTTCCATGGGGATGGTCTTGGTCCCTGTCTCCTGTACAATGTCACAAACCTCTGTCCAGAGTTCATCAGGCACTCTATCAATCAGATCTAGTCCCTTAAATCTATTTCTCACTTCCACTGTATAATCATAAGGGATTTGATTGAGGTCATATCTGAATGGTATAGTGGTTTTCCCTACTTTCTTCAATTTCAGTCTGAATTTGGCAATAAGGAGTTCATGATCTGAGCCACAGTCAGCTCCTGGTCTTGTTTTTGCTAACTGTATACAGCTTCTCCATCTTTGGCTGCAAAGAAGATAATCAATCTGATTTCGGTGTTGACCATCTGGTGATGTCCATGTGTAGAGTCTTCTCTTGTGTTGTTGGAAGAGGGTGTTTGCTATGACCAGTGCGTTCTCTTGACAAAACTCTATTAGCCTTTGCCCTGCTTCATTCCATGCTCCAAGGCAAAATTTGCCTGTTACTCCAGGTGTTTCTTGACTTCCTACTTTTGCATTCCAGTCCCCTATAATGAAAAGGACATCTTTTTTGGGTGTTAGTTCTAAAAGGTCTTGTAGGTCTTCATAGAACCGTTCAACTTCGGCTTCTTCAGCGTTACTGGTTGGGGCATAGGCCTGGATTACTGTAATGTTGAATAGTTTGCCTTGGAAATGAACAGAAATCATTGTGTCGTTTTTAAGATTGCATCCAAGTACTGCATTTCGGACTCTTTTGTTTACCACGATGGCTACTCCATTTCTTCTAAGGGATTCCTGCCCACAGTAGTACATATAATGGTCATCTGAGTTAAATTCACCCATTCCAGTCCATTTTAATTCACTGATTCCTAGAATGTCTATGTTCACTCTTGCCATCTCCTGTTTGACCACTTCCAATTTGCCTTGATTCATGGACCTAACATTCCATGTTCCTATGCAATATTGCTCTTTACCGCACCGGACCTTGCTTCTATCACCAGTCAAATCCACAACTGGGTATTGGTTTTGCTTTTGCTCCATCCCTTTATTCCTTCTAGAGTTACTTTTCCACTGATCTCCAGTAGCATACTGGGCACCTACCGACCTGGGGAATTCCTCATTCAGTATCCTATCATTTTGCCCTTTGATACTGTTCATGGGGTTCTCAAGGCAAGTATACTGAAGTGGTTTGCCATTCCCTTCTCCAGTGGACCACATTCGGCTGTGGTCCATGTGATCAGATCAACTAGTTTCCTGTGATTATGATTTCAGTGTGTCTGCCCTCTGATGCCCCCTCCCAATACCTACCGTCTTATTTGGGTTTCTCTTACCTTGGTCGTGGAAAATCTCTTCACAGCCCCTCCAGCAAAGTGCAGCGTCTGTACCTTACCTTGAATGAGGGGTATCTCCTCAAGGCCGCCCCTCCTGACCTTGAACGTGGAGTAGCTCCTCTCGGCCCTCCTGTGCCCGCGCAGCCACCGCCTGTTGGACGTGGGGCAGCTCCTCTCTGCCCCTGGCCCTGGCCTCAGGCATGGGGTAGCTCCTCTCGGCCGCGCCTCTTTGCCTGATCGGTTGCGCCAGGGCTGGCGTCTCTCACGTCTGTGCCGCAGTGTTGACCAATGGCTGATGTGTCTTGTGGGGAAAGTAAAATCTGATGTTGTAAAGAATAATATTGCATAGGAACCTGGAATTTTAGGTCCATGAATCAATGCAAATTGGAAGTGGTCAAACAGGAGATGGCAAGTGTGAAAATCAACATTTTAGAAATTAGTGAGCTAAAATGGACCAGAATGGGAGAATTTAATTCAGATGACCATTATATCTACTACTGTGGACAAGAATCCCTTAGACAAAATGGAGTAGCCCTCATAGTCAACAAAATAATCCAAAATGCAGTACTTGGGTGCAGTTTCAAAATCACAGAATGATCTCTATTTGTTTCCAAGGCAAACCATTCAATATGGTGGTAATCCAAGTCTCTGCCCAAACCACTCATACCAAATAAGCTGAAGTTGAACAGTTCTATGAAGACCTACAAGACCTTCTAGAACTAACACCAAACAAAAGATGTCCTTTTCATCATAGGGGACTGGAATGCAATAGTAGGACGTCAAGAGATACCTGGAGTAACAGGCAAATTTGTCCTTGGAGTTCAAAATGAAGCAGGGCAAAGGCTAGCAGAATTTTGCCAAGAGAAAGCAGTTATCACAGCAAATCCTCTCTTCCAACAATACAAGAGACAACTCTATGCATCTACATCTCCAGACGGTGATACTGAGTTGGTTGATTCCATTACCAATCAGATAGTCAATACCATCAAATTGATTATATGACCACCTTGGCAAACCTTGTAGAGACAAGGAAATGTAACAGATGTTAAGAAGATGCATGAAGCTCTAGTTTCCACAGAAAGACAAGGGATCTTGAAGACAGACAAAGGGCAGGACTTGGGTGTCTCCACTCTGGAATTGCCTCCCTTGTACCCTTGAACAGCCCTGCCCAATGCTGTGACATGTTCCTTTAGACATAGTGCAACCTGGACATGTGTAGAGTGGGTGGAAATTCTAGCCTTCCCCAAAATAATATGAATATAGGCTCTCTCACTTCCAAATTTCTGTGGCTCCCAATCTTGAATGGGTTCTAATGTTCATTAAACTGTTCTTAACAAATGTTAAAGTACTTTTTACATTTGCTTATCAATCCTAGCACCCTTTCCTCTATTAAATGTGTTCAGTCATGTCCAATTTTTGTGACCTTGTGGACTGTAGCCTGATAGGTTCCTCTGTCCCTGGTATTTCCAGGAAAGAATAGTGGAGTGGGTTGCCATTTCCTCTTCCAGTGGATCTTCCAGACCTAGGGATCGAACCCAGGTCTTTGGTAACAACTGCATGGCAGGCAGTTTCTTAATTATAGCACCACTGGGGAAGCCTTCTATTAAATGGTAAGATGATCTGATATTTTTTGTTGTTCTTATCATTTCTTCCACCCATTTTCACTTATAAGATTGCCTCTCAGTTTTATTTGCCATCATTCTTTTTTTTTGTAATTAATTAATTTTTTATTGGAGGCAAATTATTTTACAATATTATATTGGTTGGTTTTGCCATACATTGACATGAATTCGCCCCGGGTTTACATAAGTTCCCCCTCCTGAACCCCCCTCCCCCCTCCCTCTTCCCTTTATCCTCCCTCTGGGTCATCCCCGCATGCCAGCCCCGAGCATCCTATTTGCCATCATTCTTAATTTCAAGACATTTTGCTTTTTTTTTTTTTTTCTGTTCTTTCACCTCATTTAGAGGTATCTGCCCTTTAAAAAAATCTCTTCTTAGATTTCAATAAATAGCTCCACCTGAAACTGATTGATGCCAAATCAATTAGACTAATCTTCTGATCTGGGTATGATGCACATTTTAAGTAGTTTGCTGTAGGTGGTGCAGTGGTAAAGAATCCACCTGTAGTGCAGGGAACATGGATTCAATCCCTGGGTCAGGAAGATCCCCTCTAGGAAGAAATGGCAACTCACTCCAGTATCCCTGTCTGGAGAATTCCATGGACAGAGGAGCCTGGCGGGCTACAGTACAGGGGGCTGCAAAGTGTCAGACACCACTCAGTGACTGAACACACAACAACAGCACACATAAAAACAACAAATGGACTTGTAGGACAAATTGTTGATCCCATAAAAACTGCTACTGGGAATTAGACTCCCAGGAGGTCCACTTGCAGGATTTTACTGTTTGGGATGGGACTCAATGCACAGTGATGAGGTGATTTCATCAGATGCTATGTGTAGCATCCATAGGAACCATTTTTGGCATAGATATGTAGCTCATATCCAAATTAACATTCTAATGATATAAAATTTCAAAAAATGAAAGCAAGAATTAAAAAAACATTTTAATTCATTTAGCAGATATATGACTGAATATGAGTGTAAAGATAATCACATCATATATAAATTGTAGTCAAGAAATCATTTAAAGTTACCTTGTGCTACCATCACTTTTTTTTTCGCTTCCCATTCCCAGCATCATAAAATCTTGATATGATAAGATTTCATAAGATATCTTAATAGGATGTCTGATATGACAAGATAAATCATAAGTCCTGAAAAGTCACACAGAAGCAGTTTCCTAAATGACTTCCCTGGCGACCCTTGATATTTTTCAACATTACTTATGTCTTCCAAATTGAGGTTACACATACCACATGAATGAGTTATTCCTATGACCACTTTGAATATTGAAAAATAAGCATTGAAGTCAAAAGATAGGGTTCAAATTTCCATTTGAATATTTCTTTGGGCTTCAATTGCTTTCTCTCTGTAAAATGATAAAATCATTCCCAAAAAATGGCTTTGAAAACTGCATCAAGATATGCACATACACATTATCTGTGTATTTTATCTCTTTCAGTCTCTAATCAATCTACCTATCCATCTAGCAGATGTTTCCTTGTCCTTCTTTAAGATTCTTAAATGTTTATTATATATATATTTTTTTCTTTTCTTTTCTTTTCTTTATGAGAAAAACATCATTACTAAGGTTGTTGCTGATAAGTCATGCCCAGCTCTTTGCAATCCCAATGACTGTAGTCCATGACACTCCTCTGTCCAGAGTGGAGTGGGTTACCATTTCCTTCTTCAGGGGTCTTGCCAACTCAGGGATTGAACCCAGGTTTCCTTGGTCTTCTGCATTGGCAGGTGGGTTCTTTACCCACTGAGCCACCACCTTTAGAAGCCCTTACTAAAATTCTCAAGCAAAACATATTCTTATGCAGCATAAATCATCATTTCCTACCTGTTGGGACCATAACTTGCTGGCCTTATCTGCTACTTATTTTTCTCCATCCAAATTGGGTTTTTTTTGTGACAGAAATCCGTCTTACCCTTTGTTTCTTTTAACATTCTTTTCCTGTTTTTTTCCTGCAAATAATGCTTTTCTCCATCCTTTATGCCATCAATATTCTGTTCATTTTTACTGAAGTTCTTTGTGTAATCATCATAGTAAACCTCACGTTATTTCTTAACCTTTTGCTTTCATCCTTATTTCCAAACCATTTTTCCTTCATCTTACTCAGTTATTTGACTATGTCTTCCTTATTTGAAAGTCGAGAATAGGAGAGACAAAAGTTTAGTGTTTAACAAAAAACTTTGTTAAATGTATAATCTGTTAGTATACCATATATATGTATACACATACACATGTGAACACATGTAAACCTTATGAAAATTACAAGTGTTGTGCTTGACCATTCATCTCCTAAGACTCCATCTTAAATATTTATGAAATGCTTACAAGATTGCTCTTTTATTGTTTAATTAATTAAACTTAAATGCCCTTGTGCTGAAAATATGTTACTGGTTTAGCATTGCACTGTTTTAAAGTTTCAATTCTTAGAGGTTTCTAAGTGCGAAAAGATTTACTTTTCTACTGAAGATTAAGAGAAATTTAAATCCCTTAAGAAAATTTCTACCAAATACACTATTTCTCTGCAAATGAAAAAGCTTAACTATATCAAAGCTAAAACTCATAGAAAAAGTATTCTTTATCAACAGAACATCTCTGCCATCTATGAAACTAACCACAGCACAATGTTAAAAAAATGACAAAAAATTGTATTTAAACCAGAAATTTATTGTTCTAATAATTTATTTATAAAAATATTTATTAGATGAAACAAAACTATCTTCTTAAAATTTAATTGAAAACAATTCAAGTTCTTTTGACATATATGATAAAATGCAAATTTTAAGACATGAAAAAGTAAAATAGGCTTATGCCTTGCTGTCGCTTCACTTGTGTCTGACTCTTTATGACCCCATGAACTGTGGCCCTCCACACTTCTCTGTCCATTTTTACACAACTATAGTCAACACAGTTGGAGAAGGCAATGACAGGCCACTCCAGTACTCTTGCCTAGAAAATCCCATGGATGGAGGAGCCTGGTAGGCTGCAGTCCATGGGGTCGCTAAGGGTCAGACACGACTGAGCGACTTCACTTTCACTTTTCACTTTCACACATTGGAGAAGGAAATGGCAACCCACTCCCGTGTTCTTGTCTGGAGAATCCCAGGGAAGGGGGAGCCTGGTGGGCTTCCGTCTATGGGGTCACACAGAGTCGGACACGACTGAAGTGACTTAGCAGCAGCAGTCAACACCTGTCTGCCAAGTTGGGGAAGGTAAGAATAAAAGATGGGCTTCAAGAATGTTAAGCCGGTTATATTATCTTAAAATTCAGATAGAAAGGTTTTAGAAATATTGACCAGCATGCACAAACTTGCACCTTAGGGTAAATAAACACAATTCAGCTCCCCAATTCAACACTCTAAGTTACTTTGTATTTTAAAGCTAGACAACATAAAGATGAACTAAAATAAGTAGTGCATGGGTGGTGACATCGTGATTGGATGGTAAACGTCATAGTCATTGAATACAAGATGAAGAGTAAACAACTGAAATTCTCTTCAGTGACCAAAACAGACATTTTCTAAAGCTGCACTACAGTGATGTAACTGAATTACATTGAGAAGTAGGGAAGGAGAAGTATATGGTGTTAACTTCTTCCTTCTTCAGAGCAGGGAGTTAGCAGTATAAAATGTCATTTAAAGATAGATCCAGTTCAACGTGTGCTGTAATCTCCTTTCTTAATTTAGAGGGATCTAAATTTTAGGAAGGAAATTTTATCCCGCATAGTGAGGAAAATGGATCTGAAATAAGTCTTCCAATTTTACTTTGGCTTCTTTTTTCTTCTGTTCATTTTATATATGAGAGAATTTATTACCTTTAAATATTAAAATTAATGTGCATCATTTAAAAATTCAATAATTTTGAAGCTAATTTGAATTGTCTGTTAATATGTGCTTATTTATATTTACATCTGCAAGTATTGTTTAAGGTCACTGGTTTTGTAGAGTGCTTATAAAAGTGGTATCAGAGTTCATACACCATATCTTAGAATCAGAGTTCATACACCATATCTCACTCACTATGTATAGTTTGACATGAGAAAATTTTAAAGATTATATAAAATGGTTTTTAATGACATAACTAGTTCTAAAAATCTCACTACATCCCTCATGTTCCAAAATAATATAATCCAATGGTCTTTAAATCTGATTTTTTTCCCAGCTTTTAAGTTCTTCTCTTACTCATGTGAATCAAAGGAATATAAACAGCATGTCTTTGTGCATCCAGAAGAAAGAGAAATCTTAGATTTCTACATGTAGTTGTTTTAGCAGCCTGTGCTTTTGCAACCAGGATATAAACTACATTTCAGTGAGAACACTGGAGGAGATATGGTTTCTATGACATTTCTGTATCTATATCTGGTCTTTGCTTCTAAGCAGAAGTTGAAGTCATCTTTACAGGAAGTAAAGGAAGGACAAGTAGACACGAAGAGGATCTATTGCTTCCTTGTTCAAGAAATCTCTTTAAAAATTTAAACGTGTTAACATTCTTTATCCTATAATCATAAATTTTCTCCAGGCCCAAGTCTCCTTCCTCAAGAGTGGCTCAGAAAGAATTGAACATTTCCTAATAGATTAAAATGTTAACTATAGCAAAGTGTAAAATTTTGACTTAATTTTCACAACCTAGTTTTTGTTCAGCCAGAGGAACGTGGTTTGTTTCAGAGAGGATGAAACCTAGGAAGCATACTGTAGCATAAATTTCTGACTTCTCACTGAAGGGACCAATTCTGTTTTCATTGTCTCAATTAAATTGCAAGATTGAGGGAGTCTGGGGGCTTATTTCATGTCTAAAGTAGCTATAAATCAGTTTCTTTCCTATAGTGATTAAACTATATTAACCTAGATTTTTCTAAGTCCTGTTATGATATGTTGTAATGAAGTCTCTCGCTCCCATGGCTCATCATAAACTCAGACATGGGGAATTTCATCTTCCAGATGCCATCTATTGCCTTGAGTTTTGTTTCATACATTTTTGTTAAGTGCTTTTTGTTTTTGTCTTTGTCTTACATTCTTTTTGTCAAGTAAATGTGTGGTAAGTGTGTTACCAAGGAATTTGGACAGCCTTTGTAGAAATAAAATGTAATTAAATGCACTGTTGCAAGAAACAGCTTCTTGAAGAGCTAACTGTAGCATACACTAACAACAGTGTGTCAGAGATATTGTCAAACATACTACATATTCACCTAGTGTACTGTGGAGTCTGCATAGAAAGTCTGAGGCTTTTAAAATCTGAAACTTAGAATGTTTAAATTGCATTATTAAATGATCACAATTCTGATTGGCTTGTCTTCCAACTGAATTTAAAAAATGCTTTTATTTAATACATTTCCTATAAAGTGTATTAATATCCATATATAGACATGATTTTATTGTCCATAAATAGGGCTATATTTCTGAAAACTTCACTTTATTCTAAAACGTAGGAATCAGATGATACCAGTCACATTGCATGCATTCCATCTTCAGATCCCTTTGGCTATATATCAAGGTAGGTTAATTGAAACATTTTTATTTTGGAAAAATATAAACACACGGATTACAATTAACTCTTTAACAACATCAGTTTGAATTGTAGTGGTCCATTTATATGCAGATGAACTATGGACAGAGGTTCATGACATCGTACAGGAGACAGGGATCAAGATCATCCCCAAGAAAAAGAAATGAAAAAAAGCAAAATGGCTGTCTGAGGAGGCCTTACAAATAGCTGTGAAAAGAAGGGAAGTGAAAAGCAAAGGAGAAAAGGAAAGATATACCCATTTGAATGCAGAGTCATTCAAGAAAGTGCTGATCTTTACCGGTAGTATTTTCATTTCCTTTGCTTTTCGGAGTCCTAAGTGCAGTGCTTTAGGGGGACCACAGGGAGAGAAATCTTATTTCCAGGGAGGATAGTTTTTGAAGCTTTGTTTAAATAAACCATCTGTTGCAGCCCCAGCATCACTTCAGTTCAGTTCCTTTCAGTTACTCAGTCGTGTCAACTACTTATGACCCCAGGGGCTGCAGCACGCCAGGCCTCCCTGTCCATCACCAAACTCCTGGAGCTTCCTCAAACTCATGCCCACTGAGTTGGTGATGCCATCCAACCATTTCAACCTCTGCTGTCATCTTCTCCTGCCTTCAGGCTTTCCCAGCATCAGGGTCTTTTCAAGTGAAATCAGTTCCTCACATCAGGTGGCCAAAGTGTTGGAGTTTCAGTTTCAGGATCAGTCCTTCCAGTGAATATTCAGGACTGATTTCCTTTAGGATGGACTGGTTTGATCTCCTTGCAGTCCAAGGGACTCTCAAGAGTCTTCTCCAACACCACAGTTCAAAAGCATACTTCATTGCTCAGCTTTCTTTATGGTCCAGTTCTCACATCCATACATGACTACTGGAAAAGCCATAGCTTTGCCTAGATAGACCTTTGTCAGCAAAGTAATTTCTCTCCTTTTTCATATACGGTCTGGGTTTGTCATAGCTTTTCTTCCAAGGAGCAAATGTCTATTAATTTCATGGCTGCAATCACCATCTGCAATGATTTTGGAGTTCTAGAAAATAAACTCTGTCACTGTTTCCATTGTTTCCCCATCTATTTGCCATGAAGTGATGTGAATGGATGCCATGATCTTCGTTTTTTGGATATTGAGTTTTAAATCAGCTTTTTCACTCTCCTCTTTCACTTTCCTCAAGGGTCCCTTTAGTTCCTCTTCACTTTATGCCATAAGGGTGGTATCTTCTGTGTATCTCAGGTTATTGATATTTCTCCCAGCAATCTTGATTCTAGTTTATGCTTCAATCCAGCCCAGCGTTTCACATGATGTAATCTGCATATAAGTTAAATAAGCAGGGTGACAATATGCAGCCTTAACATGCCTTTCCCAATTTGAAACCAGTCTGTTGTTCCATGTCCAGTTCTAACTGTTCCTTCTTGACCTGCATACAGAATTCTCAGGAGGCTGGTCAGGTTGTCTGGTATTCCCATCTCTTGAAGAATTTTCCACAGTTTGTGTTGTGATCCACACAGTCAAAGGCTTTGGCATAGTCAATAAAGAAAAACTAGATGTTTTAGTGGAACTCTCTTGCTTTTTCTATGATCCAACGGATATTGGCAATTTGATCTCTGGTTCCTCTGCCTTTTCTAAATCCAGCTTGAACATCCGGAAGTTCTTGATTCATGTACTGTTGGAGCCTCACTTGGAGAATTTTGAGCATTACTTTGCTAGCGTGTGAGATGAGTGCAATTGAGCAGAAGTTTGAACATTTTTTGGCATTGCCTTTCTTTGGGATTGGAATGAAAACTGACCTTTACCAGTCCTTGGCCACTGCTGTGTTTTCCAAATTTGCTGCAGTATTGAGCATAGCTCTTTACCACCGAATAACTGTGCTCAAACTCCTCTTAGTGTAGGAAAACCAGGTGAAGTGATGGAAAATGAGTAGGAAATGTTAGAGTTATTGGAATGCTAAGAACAAGATAATAGTAAATGGTGCTGATATCTGCTGACAATCCTAACAATATGATGAAAGGTCAAGATGTAATTTGGGTTTCCTCCATATAACAAAACTTTTATTGAAAACTAGGCCTGACTCCAAGTTTTCATCCTCCAAAGATCTGACTTCTCATCAAGCGTGATTAATAGACAGATGCTTTATTGCATCACTTCATGCAGTGTGTTATACATTTAAATAAGTTATTAATTTTTCATTGTTAAACCATGAATATAACAATTTTCCTCTTCCCATGGCTGGCTGCAGGCTATCTTTTTGAGGAAAATGACTGCACTCAAATCCTATGTAGATTTATACCCTTGGGTATAAAAATCACTTTTCTACCCACAGTGGTTCCTCCACCCTCTAATATCTGTTCATTAATTCAAAATAGCACAAGGACACTTTAAAAACCTCCCAAGGTGCTGTGCAGCACTATAAATAGCATATTAACTCTAAATATTTCTAAAATGAACAAAGTTCTTTTGTTCCCCTGAAATCTCTAATATAGTGTGCATTTAGCTACTTAATTTTATGCTCTCTAATTTTATAGCGATTTAGGTTTCTGAGGAGTAATTTCATAGACTTGGTATAATAAGATGTATAAAATGTGTTAATAATTGTTTTCATCTATTAAAACTCTGATTCAACATTACTCCCACAAACTAAACATTTCTACTTATAAATCTTGGATATAAGTTGTAGATTAAGTGGGTTTCCCAGGTGGCACTCGTGGTGAAGAACCTACCAGTCAATGCAGGAGACATAAAGGATATTTTGATCCCTGGGTCAGAAAGATCCTTTGGAAGAGGACATGGCAATCCACTCCAATATTCTTTCTGGGAGAATCCCCATGGACAGAGGAGCCTGATAGGCTATAGTTCATAGGGTCGCAAAGAGACATGACAGAAGTGACTGAAAACACACGAATAGATTCAGTATTTCAGTTACATAAATAGGAAAATGTTTGACCTTAGATTTTAAATATATGCTAATGAGATCAGGAATAATAAATTGTAGATATGTTATTTAAGAATAGTAATGATTTGAGAGGACTTCACTGTGGCTCATATGGTAAAGAATCTGTCTGCAGTGCAGGTGATGTGAGTTCAGTACTGGGTTGAGAAAATCCCCTGGAAAAGTGAATGGTTACCCACTCTGGTTTCTTGCCTTGAGAGTTGTGTGGACAGAGGAGTCTGGTGGGCTACAGTCCATGTAGTTGCAAAGAGTCAGATACAACTGAACTTCTAACAGTTTCACTTTCAATGACTTGAGAAGTAAGCACATATATATATACTATATGTTTTATCTTGACTTGAATAAGCATGCTCTGATTCTGTGACTCTCATCAAATAATGTCACTATGAGTTTTAAATCCATTTTTATCACCCAGAAGATCACATCTGCCAATATTTGATTAAAGGATCTGGCTACCCTAAGACAGATTTTTCTCAGTTTGATAGATAAATCTGGAGCTTCAAGATTATTGATTAAAGCTGCATTCAAAAAAATAGTGGCATATAACTTTGGTTACACACTTTGACTTCTATTTTGCTGCCTTGAATCCAAACAGCACAGTGTGTTCGCCTTTTATCACCACCAGCAGATTCTTCTATATTGACTAAAAAACAAACTTCAAATGAGTTTCAGATTGATGAAAAAATTTTAAATCTAATTTAATAATTAAAAAAAAAGAATACTTGATTCTCTTTATTATATGTTTATTGGAATAAAATAAACCCAGATCATCTGAAAGGGAACTCGTACCTTGGAATCATTTGCTATAATTTAAACTGTTCCAATAAACCAACTATGTATGCATGCTCAGTTGCTTTAGTGGCGTCCAACTTTTTGACCCCATGGACTGTAGCCTGTCAGGCTCCTCTGTCCAAGGAATTCTCCAAGAATGCTGGAGTGGGTTTCATGTTAAGTTTATGTAAATAGTTTTGAACTGTGGAATCTCACAAAGAAGGCAATTCCATAAATTTATGCCATATCATTTTATAGAAAAAAAGTTCAGGTTGAATCCTTGATTGGGGAACTAAGATACCACATAATGGCATGGCCAATGATAATAATAAAAAGTTTCTGCCGTTAAAAAAAGCACATGCATTACTCTAATTTTTTCAAACAAGAGAATTATTTTATTTTTTAACTTTTTTTTTAAAGCTGTGTGTGGAAGAAAAAAAAAAGCTGCGTGTGTCAACGGTTTTCTTCTCTGAGATTGAACTACTGTTAGCACTAGGGAAAATAAATATTTCAGATGACAGTTTAAAATTTTAATCAGCTATGCACTTTGTATATATGAGAATCTCCTTAACTCCAGAGACAAATTCTTCTGTTATCCCACTGGACTAGGAGTAAGTTCTAGCAAGGCCTTGTCATGACTCCCACCTGTTCTTAGAGAAGTAGCATATCTCGCCAGCAAGCAAGGTAACAGTCTTCCTCTAAATCTCACTGTCTTAGCTCACATCTTTTATATTCTCTCTAAGTAGACTTATAATCTACTGAATTTAACTTCCACCAGTTAAAACGAGTGAAGAAGATAAAGAAATTTCATCCATTGTTCATTCATTTTGTGAACGTGATTCTCAAAGTATTCCACACAGTTTCCTCCAATACTGAACAATTATTTAGGAATTCCCCCGTGGCTCAGCTGTTAAAGATCCCACCTGCCAATGCAGGCAATGCAGGAAACACGGGGTTTGATCCCTGGGTCAGGACGATCCCCTGGAGAAGGAAATGACAACCCAATCCAGTATTCTTGCCTGGAGAATTCCAGACAGAGGAGCCTGGAGGGCTACATCCATGGGATCACAAAGAGTTTGACATGACATCTTGCATGCACACACACAGTCCAATTTTAAATATAAGCACAGGGAGGATCTTTCTTTGGGGGCTGAATGGAATGTCCACATTCCTGTTGCCAAACCCTCTTTTCTTAGGAATTTGTGTTCCATGTAAGTAGAATAGGATTAACTCTCTCACCTCATCACCTCCAAAGCAGACAGGTTGAACACGATCAAGATCTGGCCAACTGTTTTGCCTCAGTCTCTGGTTAAATGGGTGTTCTCAGAGTGTGCACATAAGCCTGTGAGTTTTCCAGCTTTTTTAGTTACCACTTTTAAAGGTACATCTCTCTTTTATCTTTTCCCAAATATGTATTAATTTATTTGGCTGCACTGGGTCTAAGTTACAGCACACAGGATCTTTAGTATTGGCTTGTGGAATCTAGCTCCCCTGACCAAGGATTGACCCTGGGCCCCTTGTATTGGGAGCGTGTAGTCTTAGCCACTGGAGCACCAAGGAAGTTCCAGAGAACAGACTCTATTTTCAGAGGTTTTCCTCAGTTGATTAGATGTCAGAGGCAGTGATGATTAATCTGTGACTAGAAGCTTCCCCACATTGTGAGAAGCAAGGAAAAAGCCATAGTGATGTTATTATTGGAATCCCTGGATTGAGCAACTCCAAATGCCAACCCTCTCCTTAACAGTGAGGACAAGTAAGCCAAGGCATTCTTTCTCTTTGTAACTGGAGATGGTCTAATTTAGACAGATTTGTGTGTGTGCCTTATAACTCAGTGTATGGCTGGCACAGACACTTCTACCTACAAATAGGACATTATAAATGACAAATAATTAGGTCAGAAATTGATGAGTATGGTCATGTGGTAACAAAGCAGTAGATAAATGTGAATATTTTGTTTTCTCTTGTATATCCCCACTATGTCCTAACTGAAGTTCAAACATTGATGAACCCAGTAAAGTGACAGGATATTAGATTTTGTTATTCCTTGAAATTTTCTGTAAAATTATGCAAATTGCAAAATAAAAATAGTGATGAAGAGCATCAGTACCAATAATATCAATTTTAGTGGAAATTGATTCAATGGAAAGCACATAGACAAGAGGTTATAAACTTCAAAGAAGACATTTACAGTGGAAGCACAAAGTCTTAACTACCATGGAAGTCCCCCTAAATGTGCTTTTATGATCAAACAGTAGAAATGTTTAGTCCAAGAAAATCAAGATAATGTGTGATACTATTTCAGAGTGAATATTTCAAACAAGGATGATGCACAAAAATGCAAAAGAATGTTAAAAATATTAAGTTCTGAAAAATATTTCATGAATGAGTACAAGTATTAAGATGTTTACTAAAATATTCAAAATATATTATATACAGTAATAATGTGACAGGAAACAATGCATGTAAGATACATATGCAAAAGGAAATAAACTATGCTCATCCCATGCCAGGTGAAAGAATCCCAACATATACACTTGTACAATACTAAAATAAATTATTTTGGAATTAGAAAGACTGAGTTTCATATTTATAAAAGAAAACAAGGAATTGTAATATCCAAGAGAAGAATGTAATGATGTAGAACAAGCAAAATAAAAGCTAAAAACATTAAAAAGCTGCAATAAATAGTAATTTCAGTGAAATAAATAGAAAGAAGAGCAATAAACCTAATTGCATGTAAGAATTCAGTGCAAGGTAGAGCTATCTTTTCAAATCAGTGTCAGAAATATGTAATATTGAATAGATGCAGCTGTAAATACTGAGTAGCCGCTAGGAAAAACAACAGTGAGTATTTGTCTCTTCTTAAATTTTTCTGGGCCCATAGTTTATTTAAAAGTAGACTGAAGTTATTAAAGTTCAGAAAGAAATATTGGAAGGATTTTTACTGTGACACAGAAGTCACACATTATCATGTATAGTAAAATAATGTCAAAAGAAAAATGACCAGTTGGTTTAACAAATGAAGTTCATATGACAGACTCCAGATTGATTCTGTTAATTTCTAAAGAGTTCGTAAAAATCAAAGTTCAGTAAAATAAAAAAAAGACAGTATGAATCAATGAAAGCAAATGCAAATCACTCTTAAATATATATTTCAAAATGAGCAATCATGAAGTCCTGGTGAAAGAAATGGAAATCAAAACTATTTTGAGATATCATTCTTGACACTAATTTGAAAAATCACTACTAGGTTTGAGAACACTATTCTTCACAAGCTTGAAACTTTTTATTTTGTATTGGGGTATAGCCAATTAACAATTCTACAGTAGTTGCAGGTGAATAGCAAAGGGCCTCAGCCATACATGCATATGTATCTTTCTCCCCTGATACTTTCATGAGTGTGTTGAAAGTGAAAGTGTTAGTCACTCAGTTGTATCTGACTCTTTGGGACCCCATGGACTGTAGCCCGCCAGGTTTCTCTGTGCATGGGATTCTACAGGCAAGAAAACTGGAGTGGGTAGCCCCTTCTCCAGGGGATCTTCCCAACCCAGGGTTCAATCCCAGGGTTTCCTGCATTACAGGCAGATTCTTTACCATCTGAGCCACCAGGGAAGCCCATATATATAGTAAATATACAGATGTACAGCATTCACAATTTTTAAAGGTTATACTCCATTTACAGTTATTATAAAATATTTTCTATATTTCCTGTGTTATGCAATGTATCCTTATATATACTTATTTTTGAGAATATGCTTTGGAAATTCATTAAGATAGAAGACCACTTTTTTAAGCATTAAAATCTTCAGAGTATTATTCACAGATGTTTTCCCTTGATGTCTAAAAATGAATGTAAGGGATCAGCTTTCCTAGTTTGAGAGTAGATTTTCCAAAAACATGGTAATAGAGTTGATTGATAATAGCATAAAGAGTGTGGCCAGAATAAGGTACACGGGTTCTAGACTTACCCTTAAAACTATCTCTGGGAACTCAGTTAAACTCTCTGAATCTCACTGATTTTTTCCAGAAATATGAGGTTTGCTAGGTTATCTAGGTGTCCACTTCCTAAAAGAAATATCAAATGATGAGCTGACCTTTGCAAGTAATTCCTAGAATCAGTGTCTGTAATTTTATGATATTTCTGTGTATTATCAGGGGACAAAATGAATGATTTGTTTATATCTATTCCCTATTGTTTTAGGATCTGATAATGTGAAGCAGTAATAAAAGAGTGTTTACTCATAAATTATTCCTAGGGATTTTTTACACTTTTAGCTTGGAAACTGCCTCTGCATAATATAGTGTACATTGTTTGACTACCAAAGCTGGGCAAATCATGACTTCATATGGCTTCTCTCATTTGTATGTACAGCAACATAGATAATCAATAATACGTAAGTCAAGAATCATTCTACACGTTACAGTATAAAGTAATAGCTTTAGTTTCCTGAGGGATTTCCAACCACAGAGGCAGAGTGCAGTTGAAAAATGAGACATTTAGGGTACAGATTTCCTTTAGACTTTGATGAACTGAACTTTTCCATCAATATAATATTGTAAAATAATTAGCCTCCAATAAAAAAAAATAAAGTTAAAAAAATAAAATAAAATAAAACATGCACACATATATGTGTGTGCACACACAAACCCCCATGAATGTTATCGTGTTTGGGAAATACATTAGTCATGAGTGTGACATGCTTCAGTTCAGTTCAGTTCAGTCGCTTAGTCATGTTCGACTCCCCGCGACCCCATGAATCACAGCACGCCAGGCCTCCCTGTCCATCACCAACTCCCGGAGTTCACTCAAACTCACGTCCACAGAGTCGGTGATGCCATCCAGCCATCTCATTCTCTGTCGTCCCCTTCTCCTCCCGCCCCCAACCTTTCCTAGCATCAGAGTCTTTTCCAGTGAGTCAACTCGTCGCATGAGGTGGCCAAAGTATTTCAGTTTCAGTTTTAGCATCAGTCCTTCCAAGGAACACCCAGGATTGATCTCCTTTACAAGCTTGTTAAGAGCACGAACATATTTAGTGAATTGACATCCGGTGCTTTTAGCTATGAACCTAAGTGCATCATATGAATGATTTCTAAAGATGATTTCTAAGTTCTAACATTTAGGAACCTCTGCAGGCCATCGATAGGGTAGTTCTAGAATTCTCAGTTTTTCTATACATGAGAAGAATGGAAATGCATATAATCTAATCTTGGGATACCTAGGAATAAAGATGGTGCATTTTTAAATGAAATATTGGTCACTTCTGATTTCATTGCTGAGTCTTGTAGAGTTTTTATTTCATCTAGTTTTGATCTTCTTTTTAAATCAGAGAGCTTAGTTTATCATACTCACAATTCATAATACAGTAGAATTATTGGTCATTCCATGATTTTCTGGCTTTTTAAATTTCTTTTTATCTTCATTCAACTTCCATGACTCCCTACAGTATGACAAACATCTCACTATGCTTAATAACTTACTTTTATTTAATACACTCTTGCAAAATCTGTTTGTTTTTGCTATGTTGATTTTCATAAATTTTGTTGACAGTTATTATACACTGAGAACTGCATACATTGTAAGTGTATAGCTGAGTGAACTTTCATCACATGAGCATGTCTGATTAATCTGTATAAGGTAAAAACATAGAACATTCCAGGATCTTAGAAGATGCCCTGTGTCCCTTCTGGTCACTACTCCCTTCCAGAGCAAAGCTCACCATGAAAGACTAATGACGTCTCCTGTTTGGGGACTTTATATAAATGGAATGACACACTATGTACTCGTTTAGTTTTGACTTCTTATGTGCATCGTTATACTTAGCGAACTTATCTGTGTTGCTTTGTGATCTTATGGTTCAGTCACTCTCATGACTTTGTGGTGGCCTTCCCAAGCATTTTACATGCGGGGCACTCTTGCCTCAGTTCAGGTGCCAGGGAACTCCTAAGTAAAAATTATAATAACTATATGTCAAGGTTAGCTAACATGCTCCCTGAGTTCTCTACCACAGTCTAAAAGGAAAATGTCAATGATATTTTGAGAGGTTCAGTTCAGTTCAGTTCAGTCACTCAGTCGTGTCCGACTCTCCGCGACCCCATGAATCACAGCACGCCAGGCCTCCCTGTCCATCACCAACTCCCGGAGTTCACTCAAACTCATGTCCACAGAGTCGGTGATGCCATCCAGCCATCTCATTCTCGGTCGTCCCCTTCTCCTCCCGCCCCCAACCCTTCCAAAAAAGATAATTTTTTGTGGATTTGCTTATTTGGGGCCCGTTTATTCCCTTTTCATTTGATTTCTCCTCCCTTGTAAGGATATTAATTCTAATCAAATCAATATTTTAGGCACAGGAGATTTGTTTTTTTAAAAGTTTCTATTTTATTAACTTGCTGAAATGGCCTAAAATACTCATCATAGATTTCTACTATGCAGTAGACACATGAGTTAATGAGCTGTGATATGTGACATATAGTCTCTGAGTTTTGTTTTTTCCTAATTAAACAGAAATGACTTTTAACTAAAAGTTACTAACTGAAGCAAAAACAACAAAATACAGATGAAGCAGAGTGTATCTTTCTTGAAATCAATCTCTTTCTTCCATTTTTATAAAAATTTAAAATACTGTGTAGACATTTTCTGATAAATAACTGCTGTAATCCAAATAGCATTCAATTTTCTAAAGGTAACCTTGGTAGAATTAATTTAGTGAATGTGACTTGGTTTTAGTTTAGATCATTTATAATGTGAAAATTTATGATAGTGTTGAAGATTAAGTATACTAATACAATTATCCTTTAAATAAAATATGAATAATATATGGCTTAAATAATTTTACTCAACATTGATATAAAAACATTTCTCCCTTAGTGAGTAATATCCTTATATATCCAAATATAGGGATAGAATTTGCAAGTTTATTTTATATGTGTGTTAGTTTCCTGATCATTTACAGTTTTATATAAGTCTAATTTTTTTCTTCTGCCCTGAAAATGAATGAATTTATCTCTTTGATTTTTTTTTTTTTTTTTGGTGTGGGGGGAGCTACACAAATGCCTAACTTTGCTTAACTGTGTAAATAAGCACAGAGGAATTTTAAGTAAACTGATAGAATTTCAACCTTTGCTCTTGATTCTTCTTTTTTTTTTTTTTAATAAGGAAATTTTCTCACACACTGAAGATGTTAGACATGGAATCAAAATGCTCGTTTCTTTCTTGTAAGCGGCAGCAACTCATCTTTTATAGACTCTGGAACCTGACTGGCTGGTACAGTCAGGTGATGTCACTTACACTGCTTTATTAGACCACCTTATGTAAGGACCTTTCTTTTCTCTACGTGTCAGAAGCTGAAAAGAAGATTCAGAGAAACAAGTCGATACTATAATACAGGAAATGCTGCTCTGCTGTGTTCTACATTTTTCCTACATGGTTTTCATAGCAGAGACTTTCTCATATCCTTTGTTACTTCCAAGCCAAAGGACTAGTGGAAATATTAAGTATTTTATTTTGCAACATTTTCCCAACAGTCTAGTGTCTTTTAAATCCAAGACTTTTGTCACTTAAAACATTTTCTCCTTTCCACTGCCGAGATGTGTTCAACTAATTTAAAAATATCTGCTGAATTTATGCTGACATGTTTCCCTTTCAAACCACTAAGTAAAATCTGGCCAACTGTTTTTGTGGGTTTTTTTTAAGTACTGAAATTCACCTTTCAGATCAAACCATTTGTCACGGATTCTTCTTCTGTAAAGCTATTATATTGCTATATACATAGATGTTTGTGTACTTAGTCTTGCTTTCCAAAGTGTTTTAAAGACTCTTGGTTAAACAAGTATTTTTTTACATAAAATTAACCATTTTGAAGTATCATCCAATAAATTAATAATTTGCTTCCAGAACCCAGAGAGTTTACACTGACTGTGAATTAAAGAAGAAACAAAACTATAGATTTGTTTTGTCTTTAGATTCCCATTCCCATCTAAAATCACCAGCGCCTTGTCAAGTAGCAGTCATTTGTACTTGTCTGATAGCTCAGTTGGTAAAGAATGTACCATCAGTGCAGAAGGCCTGGGTTCGATCCCTGGGTTGGAAGATCCCCTAGAGAAGAGAAAGGCTACCCACTCCAATATTCTGTCCTGGAGAATTCCGTGGACTATACCCATGATGGAGTCACAAAGAGTCAGACACGACTGAGCAACATTCACTTTCACTTCTGTTTCAGTTTTGTTGGTGACATCCCTATAGATTTTGAGCTGGAGATGATATACAGTAGAATAGGATAGCAAAAAGCTAATTTGCTTCTATTGTAATGCCCAACTCATTTGTTATCTTTGTTGCAGTGCTGTAATAAACAACTTAGAGGATGTTGATTCCTCATCTTTATCAGAATTACCTTTACTCTTACATCTAGAATCCTATTCTTCTATTTGACACCTCTGCTTAAAAAGAGCCACTCTGCATAGTCACATATGTTGTATTTTTTTATTTTTTATTGGAGGCTAATTACTTTACAATATTATATTGGTTGGTTTTGCCATACATTGAAATGAATCTGCCCCAATTCTAATGAAGCATGAAGCAAAGAGAGAAACAAAAGCTGAATGAGAAAATTGTTAAAATACAGGATTATCACAATGCAGTTCACTTCTAACTTACAACATCCATGCTTTTGAATATTTACCAAAACAGCAACACACAGATATGCAGCCAGTGAAGTTTTAGGAACTCTTATTATTATGTAGAGAGTGAAGAGGAACTAGAAAGTGTCTTGATGAAAGAGGAGAGTGAAAAAGTTGGCTTAAAGCTCAACATTCAGAAAACTAAGATCTTGGCATTTGGTCCCATCACTTCATGGCAAATAGATGGGGAAACAGTGGAAACAGTGTCAGGCTTTATTTTTTTGGGCTCCAGAATCACTGAAGATGCTGATTGCAGCAAGGAAATTAAAAGATGCTTATTCCTTGGAAGGAAAGTTATGACCAACCTAGATAGCATATTAAAAAGCAGAGACATTACTTTGCCAACTGAGGTCCATCTAGTCAAGGTTATGGTTTTTCCAGTGGTCATGTATGGATGTGAGAGTTGGACTGTGAAGAAAGCAGATGGCTGAAGAATTGATTCTTTTGAACTGTGGTATTGGAGAAGACTCTTGAGAGTCCCTTGTACCGCAAGAAGATCCAACCAGTCCATTCTAAAGAAGATCAGTCCTGGGTGTTCATTAGAAGGACTGATGTCAAAGCTGAACCTCCAATACTTTGGCCACCTCATGCGACAAGTTGACTCACTGATGCTGGGAGGGAGTGGGGGCAGGAGGAGAAGGGGACGACAGAGAATGAGATGGCTGGATGGCATCACCGACTTGATGGACAAGAGTTTGAGTGAACTCCGGGAGTTGGTGATGGACAGGGAGTTCTGGTGTGCTGTAATTCACGGGGTCGCAAAGAGCCGGACACGACTGAGCGACTGAACTGAACTGAATGAACTACTGTATGATTCTAAAAAATGACAAATGAGTGCCAGACTACAGAGTACCCCTCCCCTCGCTTTTATCTACACCAGCAGATGAAGAACACCCTGGGCTTGGTTGCATTCAGGGGTAAATAACCTCCTTTTCTTGGGGAAATGAAGTTGAACAGAAATAGGCACAAGAGGGTCAATGAAAAACAACCCTGCCTCTCTTTAGCTTGTTAAGCATCACTATGCAAACATGTCTGAATACTGTGCTATGCATAATAAATACTTTATTAGAATCCACCCCAAAGCATACAGTGGCAAGATGCAAAATATGTCTTCGTCTCTTCCCACCACCCAAAAAATGAAGTATACTTACCAATTGAGGATGATCACAGAACCTCAAAAGTTTTATTTTGGCGAACTTCATTATATAGTTTCTCTTTCTCTGTGGAGACTATTTAATTCTATCACTCTAAACGCCTCAGTAAATAGTCTGTCTTTATCAATGCTTTTCCCTCACCAGAGTTCTGCCATTTGTTGATTCCAAGGGGGTATTTTCTGTAGTTATTTGTGAAATAACTTTTTGGTTGCTACACAGCAGTCTCAGTGGTTATAAATCAATTCCTTAAAGCAATTAATTAAAAAATTCAAGGCAGCTAATCCAGCCTAAGGCCTCCAAACTCATGGATCACCAGCTGAGTTTATGAAATCCATCTGGCAAATACCCATTTTTCTTTTATCCTGTTTAAAATTTGCAGCATAGATTGTTTAATAAAGGTCTTTCCTTGAAAGATTCGGGACAAACCATCTTGTTCCAAAAATCATTTGTATGTAGGCTAGTAAATATATATATATATAAAGTTAAAATAATGAACTCACTTGAGGGATAATATTCCATGCTATACCACTTGGGAAAAAATGTCATTTTATGAATGTCCCTTTAACTTTTCCCTACCCCTCCTTATTCATTTTTCTAAGTCTCAGAAAAGTCCATATTTTAATTCAGATATTCTCAAACCTGTAGGACCCAATGATATTTTTTAGAAACAAAAATTTTTTAACACATTTTCCTATATTAAAGTGAAATTCATGTATTCTATAGCTTACTTATATACGGAACATAAACCAAGATGATACCATCAATGTAAGGAAGATACTAAAATAAAAATAAATGATAGTGCTCAGTGTAAACCTGTGAGACATAATTACATAGAAGTCAGATTGAAGTAGTGAGATTCTTACAATTAAACGTGGAATCACTGTGAATGATGCAAATATAGAAAGAAAGCATAATAAAAAGATTGCATTTTTGATGTTAGCAAGATGACGGTTTTCAGGTTACCACCCCTCCCTTGCCCTGCATCTGAGTACTTGGATCAGAAACTGCCCCCCGCCCCCTGTGCAGCCCCACAGCTAGCATCTCAGGGCACAGGTGGTAGTCCATGCCACAGTAGAGCGTCCCGTCCACTCCACCCAGTGGTCACATCACAGACTTCAAGCTGCCCGCCTCTCCCTGTTTCCGTTTCTCCCCACACACAACTTGAGCCACTCTCCTTGAAGGAGTCCATTTCTGGTTTGCCATGTGAGCCATAAACTGGTTTCCCATCCAGGAATGCCCGTGTGTCATTAGACCAGATGTTCATAAATCATTTGCTGCCATCCCAGAACATGCCAAAATGTATAGTTTGTGGTGGTGATGGTTTAGTCACTAAGTTGTGTCAGACTCTTTGCAACCTCATAGACCGTAGCCTGCTGGACTCCTCTGCCCATGGGATTTCCCAGGCAAGAATACTGGAGTGGGTTGACACTTCCTTCTCTAGTAGTTACCTACTGTTGGTTATTTAAATATAAAAAGCTGCTATTTGACCACTGTGGGTACAGATTTTTGCAAAATGTTACACAAGGTTTAACTGAGTTTGAACAAAAAGTATAGGCTTGTCCTGATTTCCCTATCCCTTCCCTATTAGAAATATTGGAAATACCTAAGAGGTAGTGTTTACGGTCCGTGAAGCACTGTGGCAGGTGCTTTGTGTTTACTCAGCACCTTCTGGCATCCCCCTCCCTGTCTGACAAGGAGAGAAACCAGAGCCCAGAAGATGAAGTAACTCATCTAGGGTCACACAGCTAGCGAATTCAAACCACAGGTCCAGAATTCAACCCCTGGTAACCCAGGATATGGTCCCAATAAGCACATGGCATTGGTTCTTAGACACTTCTCATTTATGTGCAGGACAGTTCAGTTCAGTTCAGTTCAGTCACTCAGTCGTGTCTGACTCTTTGCAACCCCATGAACGCCAGGCCTCCCTGTCCATCACCAACTCCCGGAGTTCACTCAAACTCATGTCCATCGAGTCGGTGATGCCATCCAGTCATCTCATTCTCTGTCGTCCCGTCTCCTCCCACCCCCAATCCCTCCTAGCATCAGGCTCTTTTCAGTGAGTCAACTCATCGCATGAGGTGGCCAAAGTATTGGAGTTTCAGCTTTGGCATCAGTCCTTCCAATGAACACCCAGGACTGATCTCCTTTAGAATGGACTGGTTGGATCTCCTTGCAGTCCAAGGGACTCTCAAGAGTCTTCTCCAGCACCACAGTTCAAAAGCATCAATTCTTCAGGGATCAGCTTTCTTCACAGTCCAACTCTCACATCCATACATGACCACGGGAAAAACCATAGCCTTGACTAGACGACCTTGGTTGGCAAAGTAATGTCTCTGCTTTTTAATATGCTATCTAGGCTGGTCATAACTTTCCTTCCAAGGAGTAAGCGTCTTTTAATTTCCTGGCTGCAATCAGCATCTGCAGTGATTTTGGAGCCCAAAAAAATAAAGTCTGACACTGTTTCCACTGTTTCCCCATCAGTTTCCCATGAAGTGATGGGACCAGATGCCATGATCTTCGTTTTCTGAATGTTGAGCTTTAAGCCAAACTTTTCACTCTCCTCTTTCACCCTCAAGAGGCTTTTGAGTTCCTCTTCACTTTCTGCCATAAGGTTGGTGTCATCTGCATATCTGAGATTATTGATATTTCTCCCAGCAATCTTGATTCCAGCCTGTGCTTCTTCCAGCCCAGCGTTCCTCATGATGTACTCTGCATATTAGTTAAATAAACAGGGTGACAATATACAACCTTTACGTACTCCTTTTCCTATTTGGAACCAGTCCGTTGTTCCATGTCCAGTTCTAACTGTTGCTTCCTGAACTGCATACAGGTTTCTCAAGAGGCAGGTCAGGTGGTCTGGTATTCCCATCTCTTTCAGAATGTACCACAGTTTATTGTGATCCACACAGTTAGTCTCAGGTAATTAATGATAAAAAAAAGTTACCCTCCAAACATTTATAGAACAGTCAGCAGCTGTACAGCTTACAGGAGAGGGCTGAGGATTCACAGGCAGGACCAGGGCCTGCCTATCCCCACTGGCCCTCACTTGCCTGGCTCTATCCAGTCCCACACCTCCTGAAGTTGTGAAACCAAGATGCCACCAGGATTTACAGAATATGGCCACAGGTGGAAGAAGCTCCTCTACTGACATCCTCTGTGAAAACAGAAGCATGGGATAAAGACACTTCAAAGTGCCCATTTTTGTCTATAAGCATCAATAACCTGTTTGTAGGACAGTAGGAGAAACAGGACAACATATTTTTCCTATTTGTAGGACAGGCAATGAACAGAAGGAAGTAAGTCTGACCTTGAACAAGTCACATGAGTTCCCAGTATGTAAGTCAGCATTGCAGATCCAGAGAGCAGCTCTTTTAGGTAAGTGTTTGCATTCTGGGCCTTCAAGGCTTAGAAGACTGATTGTATTTTGAGAACCAACTATTGTGCGGTGTTGTTTTTTTTTTTTTTTCCACTTAATGTCTCTAGCATTTTGTTGTTAAATATTGGTCTAGTTTAGAGACCTACTTTTATCTTAGCTACTTTTGATCTCACATTTCTACTCTTCCAAGTCAGTAAGCTCTAGACAAAAGCCTTAGGGACTGATAAAGCAATTTACTATTCTTTCTTATTTTGCATTTATTTAAGCTTATGATCAAAGCATCTATATTTGCAATTTTCAAAGCAATTAATCTCAAATAACTTCAGAGTTTTCTCTTTTTTCTTAATTTTAGAATTCCCCAAAGATTATTATTCTCCAAAATCATAAAAATTAAACTGTGACAGAGTCAAGTTTACCAAAATATATTTATAAAGTGCATATTTATTTCTGTATTTTTGCCACAAAGGACAAAGTAGCTTGACAGCTCATAAAACGCTTAAGTCATAACAGAAGGATATGTTAGTTTTTTAAAACTGTTTTATTTAGATTTTTAATGTTAATATTTTCTCATCCTTTCATTTGTCGTTTGTTCTCTAGAGTTTTGTATCTCTTTCAACAAAGTTGTCGTTTGTATTTTTGTATTAAATTTTGACTTGATAAAGTCTGAGTTGCTCTTATACCTTACAAAACATTTTTCACAGTCTTATACTAACTCCTGTTCATCAGCATGTTTGGTCTTTGAGAGATGCAGAATTTTCCTTTGGCTTCTGGATTAATCTGGAAATAAGTCTTTGCATTCTAATACAGTCGGTGGCTCACTGAAGAGCGCGAGAGGAACCAGAGAATGCAGCAAGAATTCTTTATGCGCTTTAATTCAACAGCACAGAGATACACAGCTTCACATCAGAGGAAATAAGTATGGCACTGATCAGTAATGCTTTCATGTCAGTGGAGTAGAAGTCACTGAATAAAATCCCTTTGCCAGTGTCAGCTCTCAGCTGCCAGCAGGAAAACGCTGAGCATCTCACATTCAAGCTCCAGTCATTTTCATGGGTAGTCAGCTTCCTGTCAGAAGATGCAGTTGAGAAGCAGATGATGAAGACAAACTCTCCACCATGGGAAACGATCCTTAAAGAGGCGCACTGAGTCCAATGGTGAACAACTTTTAACTTTGCAGTGTTTGAAGTAGTGATAAACAGCAAAATACAGGGATTAAAAGGTGGGAACAATTATTTCTCCAATTCAAGTTTCTTTTTCCCTTCTAAATGATTTCCATTTTGAATATTTCTTTCACTGACTGAACAATTTAAAATATAAGCTGTTTCATAGCTTTTTAGAAAGACTCTAAACAGCCACTAAGAACTGGGCTTCCGTTTCAAGATTGTTAGAAAGTCTGCCAATGATTTTACTTACTGTGAGGGATGCACAGCCCCTTATATAAGAAATGGACCTCCCTGGGGTCTCAGCTGTTAAAGAATCTGCCTTCAGTGAGGGAGGCCTGGATTCAGTCCTTGGGCTGGCAAAATCCCCTAGAGAAGGAAGCGGCAAGCCACTCCAGTGTTCTTGTTTGGAGAATTCCATGAACAGATGAACCTGCTAGGCTACAGTCCATGAGATTGCAAAGGTTCAGACACAACTGAGGGACTAACACATTCACTTTTCATATGAGAAATGATATTGTACTAGAAAGGTTTCTTTTAAATTTAAAAATTTATTTTTTTATAATTAAATTTATTTATTTTTAATGGAAGGATTTGCTTTGCAGCATTGTATTGTTTTCTGACAAACACCTGCATGAATCAGCCATGGGTATACCTATGGCCCCTCCCTCTTGAATCTCCCTCCCACCTCTCTCCATCCCATCCCTCTAGGTTGGTGCAGAGCCCTGGTTTCTAGTTTGAGATCCATGAGTTTTAAATGTGTGTTTGATGGAGTTCTCGGACGAACTATGGTGGGAGTAGGGAGTTACAGAGTAGGAGGTGGTGATTTAGTTGCTAAGTTGTGTCTGACTCTTTGTGACCCTATGAACTGTAGCCTGCCAGTCTCCTCTGTCCATGGAATATCCCAGGGAAAAATCGTGGAGTGGGTTGACATTTCCACCTTCATGGAATCTTCCCAACTCAGGGATCAAACCTGTGTCTCCTGCATTGCCAGCAAATTCTTGACTGCAGAGCAATCAGGGAGGCCTGTGTAGAAGGTTGGGTAGCATGATTGTAGTTTTTCAACTTTTTTTTTGGATTTGCTTTTGTATGTTTTACATGTTGGACTGCTGTACGAACTTAATTCAAGGCAGGCATTGGTAACTTACTTCTCTTTTACACAAAGATTTGTGGATAGATTTTCTCTAACAATTCAGGAAAATAAGGATAATAATTCTAAATTTCTTTCCCAGAGAGAATAGACTTAATGAAAACACAGGTGTACAGTTCAAGAGAAAAAGGTATTACTGTGCAAGCATTTTTTAATAGCTTTATGATGGATCACACTGATGTTTCTCAGTGGATTCAGAAGCCCAGGGTGTTGCTGAAATTCAGCCTCTGTTCACCAGTGTCAAATAGAAACATGTTTGGGGTGAAGTAGCTCAACATTCAGAAAACTAAGATCATTGCATCCAGTCCCATCACTTCATGGCAAATAGATGGTGAAATAGTGGAAACAGTGGCTGACTTTATTTTGGGGGGCTCTAAAATCACTTCAGATGGTGATTGCAGCCATGAAATTAAAAGACGCTTACTCCTTGGAAGAAGAGTTATGACCAGCCTAGACAGCATATTAAAAAGCCAACAAAGGTCCATCTAGTCAAAGCTATGGTTTTTCCAGTAGTCATGTATGGATGGGAAAGTTGGACTATAAAGAAAGCTGAGAGCAGAATAATTGATGCTTTTGAACTGTGGTGTTGGAGAAGACTATTGAGAGTCTCTTGGACTGCAAGGAGATCCAACCAGTCCATCCTAAAGGAGATCAGTCCTGGGTGTTCATTGGAAAGACTGATGTTGATGCTGAAACTCCAATACTTTGGCCACCTCATGCGAAGAGCTGACTCATTTGGAAAGACCCTGATGCTGGGAAAGATTGAGAATAGGAGGAGAAGGGGACAACAGAGGATGAGATGGTTAGATGGCATTACCGACTCGATGGACATGGGTTTAGGTAAATTTGGGGAGTTGGTGATGGACAGTGAGGCCTGGCGTGCTGTGGTTCATGGTGTCACAAGGAGTCGGACACAACAGAACAACTGAACTGAACTGAGAAAAGGATAGCCTTAATTCCTTTGCCAGGCAAAGAGTGGGCTAATGTTCTGAATACCATGTGACCCACCCTGGAGAGGGCAGTGAGGAGTTTTATACTGTTCAAGAGCAGGGTGTGATCAGCTCATTAGACAGTTCTTGGATTGATTGGCATCAAGGTGAAGTTTCAAGCATCATCAATCTTCTGGTTTCAACAGTCTAGGGTCTGTGTTCTCGTGGTCAGCAGTTTTCGTTTTTTCTGTAAAAACAACTTAGGAATCTGTGTCAGGCTTTTTTTTTATCTATATCTCTCAGGAAACTGGGAGTTCAGTGATTCTGTTTTATGGAAGAATTATAGCCTAAATTGTAACCAGTTCCTCAGCCCAGCAGCTATTCTTTGTTTCCACATCTTCACCTTTACCAGTCCTTTACTCTTGAGTCAGCATTGTACTTCCAAAGACAAGGACACGGGGGCTTCTCCACGGTTTCAAGAGTTATAGCAGGCTCTGAAATAAATAATTTGTCAGTTACCTTAACTGTGATTGCAACCCCTTCTCTCCCTGGACTCTAGACAAATTCTGAAGATGTAAAATATTGATATCAAAGATGGGTGTAATTGCATATCTGCCGGTACATTACCCCAGTGCTCCACTTGCAATTCTGCACTGCATTTAACCTGCTTTATACACTGTTTCTTCTTTGAGATTCAAAATAACATCTGTTACTCTTGCAACATTTATCTTCCTTTTCATGAAAGAAAACCATGCTGATGAGAACCAAAGACAGCATCAGAGATAAAGCAGCTTTAGCAGGAACAGGCAAGCAGTGCTTCTGGGCCACTAGAAGGAGGGCAGAATGAGTCACAGTGAGTCTTTGCAATTGCTCAGAACTTATCTCTTCTACAGAAAGGACTGGGGGTTTCATTGCCAAAGAGCAAATATCAAGATATTCTCTATGGCATGCTGTAGGGATTTGTTTCCACTTTTTGCCAAGCTCCTCTCCAGGTGAACACTTAAGGTTGCACACTTTATTTACTTTTATGGACTCTGTGTGTAACTCCCTACCCCTCTGCCCTTTTGCCATTTCCCAGTTTAAGTAGTAACAGTGACTCAGTGAAGCAAATTGATTCAGTTGAAAATGAAAATATCACTCACATATTAAAGCACAAGCATTCACTCTCTGAAGACTGAGACATGGACTGGAGTTGGAGAGGAGATAAAAAATATAGGAATGTCTAATGTTACAGAGAAAAAAAAAAAAAAAGTCCTGACTTGAAAACCTAGTCACACGGTGCAGGGGGAGGGCATCAGGAACGGATCTTGGAAGAGGGAGGAGGTGAAACATATTCTGGGAAATGGAAAGGAAAACATGCTTTTCATGAAGACTTCAAGGAAGAAGGCCCATCAGTTCTTGAATGAGCCCACTAACCATAGATGGAACAGAGGAATGGGGAGGGGCGTTCTGGATGCTCTCTGTGACCAGGGGACGCTGTGAAAATCATTTTTCTGGTACATGCCTTTTAACATGCCTTCTAACAGTGATTGGAGCTGCTGTTCAGTTCATGCATTGCCTGGCAATTCTGACTCCTTCAGGTTGAATTATGGGTACTTACTCACTCACTCGCATTTGACTCTTGGCGATAGTGTGCACTGTACTCACCAGTCTCCTCTGACCATGGAATTTTCCAGGCAAAAATACTGGAGTGAGTTGCCATTTCCTTCACCAGGGGATCTTCCTGACGGAGAGATCAAACCTATGTCTCTCGCATCTCCTGCATTGGCAGGTGGATTATTTACCACTTCACAACCTGGAAAGACCTCAGGTCAAATTACTTTTCTCTTAACCAGGAAATATTGAAATGTGGGCAAATGCTTAAATAAAATGAATTGTGCTGATATTTGGGGCAAAGATATTTACGAAAAGTACATCCTCTCTTTGGGAGGGATGTTAAAATAGAGTTGAATTCCCTAAGGATACAATACCAGACAACATCACCTGCCTCCTGAGAAACGTGTAGGCAGGAAAAGAAGCAGCAGTTAGAACAGGGCATGGAACAACAAACTGGTTCAAAGTTCGGAAAGGAGTGTGTCAAGGCTAAATATTATCACCCTGCTTGTTTTAACTTACATGCAGGGTACATCATGTGAAATCCTGGGCTGACTAAATCACAAGCTGGAATCAAGACTGCCAGCAGAAATATCAGCAACCTCAGATATGCAGATGATATCACTCTAATGCCAAAAAGTGAGGAACAAAAGAGCCTCTTGATGAGGGTGAAAGAGGAGAATGGCAAAGCTGGTTTAAAACTCGACGTTCAAAAAATGAAGACCATGGCATCTGCTCCTATCATTTCATGACAAATAGGTGGGGAGAATGTGGAAGCAGAGTCAGATTTCATTTTCTTGGGCTCCAAAATCAACGCAGACGGTGACTGCAGCCACAAAATTAAAAGACACTTGTTCCTTGGAAGAATAGCAATGACACACCTAGACAGTGTATTAAAAAGCAGAGACATCAGTTTGCCAACAAAACTCCATATACTCAAAGCTATGTTTTTTTCCAGTGGTCATGTATAGATGTGAGAGTTGGATCATAAAGAAGACTGAGCGCCAAAGAATTGATGCTTCCAAACTGTGATGTTGAGAAGACTCTTGAGAGTCCCTTGGACTGCACGAAAATTAAACCAGTCAATCCTAAAGCAAATCAACCCTGAATGTTCATTGGAAGGACTGATGCTGAAGCTGAAGCTCCAATACTTCAGCCATCTGATGTGAAGAGTTGACTCATTGGAAAAGACCCTGATGCTGGGAAAGGTTGAGGGCAAGAGGAGAAGGGGGTGACAGAGAATGAGATGGTTAGATGGCATCACTAACCCAATGGACATGAGTTTGAGCAAACTCCAGGAGATAGTAAAGGACAAGGAAGTCTGACATGCTGCAGTTCATGGGATCACAAAGAGTAAGATATGATTTAGTGACTGAACAACAACATTTTGCTTAACAAGTAATATTATCACTATGCGCAAACAAGCTAGAGACATCTCTTTGAAGTTTTGACCGACTTATAATTTCTTTTTTTTTGTCTCAAAAGTAGCCTAGATCACCATTTTTTGAATTTGGTAATTAAATTCAGAATGAAAAAATATGTGGAAATAAGCTACACATTTGCTGTATTTACTTAGAGAAGTTTAGAATCTGATGCATACACTGTTGTGGTCATTTTTCCATTTGCATTATTTAAAATAAACTTATCATTTTTTAATACAGCATTGGAAGCAAGAATTCAGAACAAGAATTAAGAATATTCCCTCATAATATATTCAATAAATACAACACATTAAGATTTAATTTTAAACAAAGCAAAAATTGAAGTGTTTAAACTGACCAAATCTATAAATCTTGTTCCAATATAAATATTTATATTTATTTCTTTTTATTATTTTTCTGAATGTTATTTATTTATTTTTGGCTGTGCTAGATCTTCCTTGCTGTGCAGACTTTTCTCAACTTGCAGCTAGCAGGGACTCCTCTTTGCTGCAGTGCTCGGGCTTCTCCTTGAGGTGATTTCTCTTCCTGTGGAACACAGGCTCTAGGTTTTGCAGACTTCAGTACTTGCAGGATGTGGGCTCAGTAGTAGCAATCCCCAGGGTCTGGAGAACAAGCTCAGTAGTTATGGCACACAAGCTTAGCTGCTCATCAGCACGTGGGATCTTCCTGGACCAAGGATCAAACCCACATCTTCTGCATTGGCAGGCAGATTCTTAACTACTGAGTCACCAGGAAAAGCCACCACCCACCCCACCCCCGCCCCGACCCCAGTGTATTTAAAATAGAGTCAGTGCTATTAAAAAAAGTGAAGTTTCTATAACCTATAATCAGGCTTTCATATGCAAATGTATTTCCTGATGAATTGTAAGGCTTGGATTCTTAGGTCAGTGTTCTACATGACAACCAGATTAGTTTTAAACACTGCTAATTCACTATTGATCACTGCTAAACTCCTTTGGCACGAGGTGGAGAAACTCCTTTCGAATAATTTATGAGTATTCATGACCAATATGAACTTTCAAAGAGTCCTTATTCTTCAGTATTTCTGTTTGAACAGCTTGTATTCAGTGTGCCCTATATGCGCCCTACCCTGTTATTCATAGTTCATCCTTAGGGCTTATGTCTTATTTGTTCTGTGAATAGTAGTTTTCACTAAGATGGATGGGAATTTATTTATTTCTTTTCCAATGTGTATCTTTAAGGTCATATCCTTTTTGTGGATGAGTTTTTCATCTGACTCCCAAGCAAGGCCCTCTTCAAAAGAAAATAGCAGTAGTGAAGATGGTGTTTCCCGTACACTAGACTGCAGTGGTACAGAGTCACTGCAGCCTTTCCTTGAACCATAGTGTGTGTCCATGTTCAATTGTATCCGACTCAATGAGACCCCAGGGACTATAGCCCCCCAGGTTCCTCTGTCCATGGGATTTTCCAGGCAAGAATACTGGGGTTGGTTATCACTTCCACTTCCAAGGGATCTTTCAGACCCTGGAATCGGGCCTCCATCTCTTGCATTGACAGGTGGATACTTTACCCTGCAGCACTTGGGAGGCCCCTTCCTTCAACCTGCAACCATAAGACATTAATTATCTATGTATACTTTCAGTTCCTGCCACGATAAGGTAGCCTAAGAAATTGAATCCTAATAATTAAAAACTAATATTCACTATGATACATGAAATTGTTCCCTTTAAAATATCCTTGGGTATTTTACTCTTGTAACTGTTCTTTAATTAATAGAAGTAGTGGTCATACAAAAATTCATAGCAAACTAACATTAAATTAAAAAATCTTGCAAAAATGATATAGCATTTTAGGAGTTAAATTGATGTGGATTACCACTTAAATCACAGGAATAGTTATGAATTAGAAAAGTTAAAATAAAACATGAGATAATCATATAGAATAAAAACCAAAGGCTATAAAAGTATCCCAAAGTTCTTTTTGAATTTATTTCTTTATTTTTAATAGAAAGGCACTTTTTAAAAAATATAGCAATGTGTACGTGTGAATCCCAAACTCCCAATCTATCCCTCTGGCCCACCCAAACTTCTCCCTTGGTAAACATAAGTTCATTCTAAGTCTTTATGTTTCTGTTTTGTAAATTAGGTCATTTGTATTATTTTAAAAAAACTATTCATGTATAAATGATATCACAGGATATTTGTCTTTGTCTGATTTACTTCACCTTATTATGATAATCTGATAACCTCCAGGTTCATCAATGTTGTTGCAAATAAAGTTATTTCTTCCTTTTTGGTGGCTTAGTACAATGCACCATATCTTCTTTGTCCATTCCTCTGATGACTTTATGTCACTTCCATGTCTTGGCTATCGTAAACAGTACTACAATGAACACGTTTTAAAAAATGTTTTTCTCTGGATATATACCCCAAAGTTGGATTGCTAAATCATATGGTGGCTCTCTAAAGTATTCCAAACTTAAAGGAAATATTTTATATAAAGTTCTTATATAAAAAATGTTCTGAATTTTATACTATAATATTTTATGGTAAAATTAATATGTAGGTATATCTGCTTCTGCTTTATCAATCATTAAGATTAATGTCATTCAGATCGCCGAAGAATTGATGCTTTTGAACTGTGTTGCTGGAGAAGACTCTTGAGAGTCCCTTGGACTGCAAGAAGATCCAACCAGTCCATTCTAAAGGAGATCAATCCTGGGTGTTCATTGGAAGGACTGATGCTAAAGCTGAAACTGCAATACTTTGGCCACCTCATGCGACGAGTTGACTCACTGGAAAAGACTCTGATGCTAGGAAGGATTGGGGGTGGGATGAGACGGGGACGACAGAGAATGAGATGGCTGAATGGCATCACCGACTCGATGGACATGAGTTTGAATGAACTCCATTATCACTATATATTTGTCTAAAACAAAAAATCTGGGGATAATTCTTTCCTTCAAAATGTGCTGTATTTTTCATGTTCATCACTTTCCTGGTGTGTTGATTTTTACCTATTGAGGCTTCTACAATCCTGGGTGCTTTACTCCCAGCACAGAGAGCGTCTAGGGCAGCACGTCTCAACCACCACTGCATCCCCACATTTGCTACCCATCTTAGGCATCAAAGCATGTGGCTACAAGCCTTATCCTGCTGTGCTTACATTTCTCACTCACTTTCTCAGTTATCACTTTCTGAATTGTAGGGACCATGTTTTGTTCATAAGTCTGTTCCCTTATGATCATTTTGTTTAAAAATAAAATCTGCCATAATATCGTTAACATATTTGTTGAGGTCAGAATGGGAACAAAAGATAAACAATTTCCAGATCAACTGAGTAGGAGACTGTGTTAATTTACAGCATGAGATTAACTGGAGTAAAACAAATTGGTTTTCTGACCTGGCTTTCATCCTGATATAAAATGACCAACTGGACTGAAGTGGGCTTAGAAGGCAATGGTCTCACTGAGGATGTGTAATCTGTGAGTGGCAATACATTGTTAGCAGCTTGGATTGAAAACAGGAGAGAAGTATGATGAAAATTTGATGGAAAGGAAGAGGAAGAGGAAATTTGATTTTTGCTTTTGTAATTTGTATGTTTTTAATGATTCTGCATAATTTCTTACTCTCTAAGAAATTACAGAGACTGACAATGACATATTCTCACTAAGGGTCTGGAGTAAGCATCGTGCCTTTGGGTAAAATCAGTTTGCTGTGAATTTAAAATCTTAAGACAGTGAATCTCCCTCTCAACTACTACTTCTCAATTACTTTGGCTTTCACCAGTGATAGCCAAACTTTATTTTGGAATGTTTCTAACCTTTTATGGAGGTATCCTACTAGAGTGCTTCCCTGGGGACTCACCGGTAAAGAATCCTCTTGCAGCACAGGAGACACAGGAGACCCAGGTTCAATCCTGGGGTCAGGAAGATTGCCTGGAGAAGGAAATGGCAACCCACTCCAGTATTCTTGCCTGGACAATCCCATGAACAGAGGCGCCTGACGGGCTGCAGTCCATGGGGTGGCAAAGAATCAGAAACAACTGAGCACTACCACCACTGCCATAGTACTGGGGAATCAATAAATTTTCTCACACTGGAACATCTGTCCTATGTAAAATTTTAAAAATTTGTTAGCTAGGCTTATCAACCATGGTAATCAATTAATATAGTACACATAGAGTCACATAGTTAATTCTCAAAATGCAAGACACTCAGGATTCAGGAAACACATTTCACATTTCTATTCTTGAGGCACATTCATCTACACACTTTACAAATTGTTCTGGCTTTTGCTTGAATACACATTTGGATATTGATTGTGTTCCTCAGACCAAACATTGGGATTTAAGCTTATGATTCAGGATGGTTGAGCTGATCATAGACTTAAATGTAAGCCCTAAAACTATAAAACTTTTAAGAGAAAAGTTTCCTTACGATATTTAGAAAAAAAATTTGGAGAAAATCTTCCTTACGATATTTTTTTTTAGGTCTGAAATCAGAAACTATTGAAGAAAACAGTGATAAGGGAAATCTAATAAAAACTAATGAGTATTGCTTCTCAAAAGACAGTTAAGAAAAATAAAAGCAAACTGCAGTCTTAGATAAATTACTGGCAAAAAATATATCTGATAAAAGATTTATACACTTATCCATTGTATATCCAGAATATACAATGTATCCTTCCCATCAATATTAAGACGAATGCTGCTGCTGCTGCTGCTGCTGCTAAGTCACGTCAGTCGTGTCTGACTCTGTGCAACCCCATAGATGGCAGCCCACTAGGCTCCCCCATCCATGGGATTCTCCAGGCAAGAACACCTGCGTGGGTTGCCGTTTCCTTCTCCAATGCATGAAAGTGAAAAGTGAAAGTGAAGTCGCTCAGTCATGTCTGACTCTTCTGTGACCCCATGGACTGTAGCCTACCAGGCTCCTCCGCCCATGGGATTTTCCAGGCAAGAGTACTGGAGTGGATTGCCATTGCCTTCTCCTAAGACGAATGACTCAATATTAAATGGGTAAATGATCTGAGCAAATACTTCACTAAACTAGGTAAATGAAAAGCTAATAAACATATGGAGACATGTTCAACATCCTTAGTCATTAAATACAAGTTAAATTAAATGACAAATTAAATGCAAATTACAAAGACAATTAAATGTCACTATACACCCATTACAGTGGCTCAAATTAAAAATCATGGCTGCAACAAATAGTACATACTCTCCTATATTGCTGGTGAGGATGAAAATAAATGATGTAGCCAGCTTAGACACCATCTTTGTAGTGCATTCCACAGGTAAATGTACAGTCACTACATGACTCAACAGACCTTCTTTTTGATATTTACACAAAATCAATTAAAACATAAGTGTGTGCATAACTACAGTTAATTTTTAAATCAGTCTATTCATATTCCTACCAAAATGAAAACAACTTGATGTCCATCTACTCTATAAAAAATGTGGTAAAAATGTATACAACTGACTGCTTTTCATCAAAAAAGGAAAATACCAATAAATAAAATAGCATGGATGAAACACAAAAGCAGTTTGTTTTGTGACAAAAACAAAACACATGAATGAGTATGTCCTTTATGATTCTATTTATGAAACTCAAGAAAAGACATAACTTAGCAAATTAGTCATTTCCAGGTGAGTGAGGTACATGGACTTACTAATCACGTAGGGTGACTTCTATCCAACTTTATTCATTTAAAATACCCTCTGAATTGTATACTGAAAAAGAGTGCATTTCCTTGTATATGTTACTGAGTACAAGCTTGTGCTGCCAGTTGCAAGATATAGGACAATAAACTGAGGGATGAGATGTTGGGGCAAAGGAGAGGGTCTGTTTCAGAAAGCCAAGAGAGACAGAAGATGGCGGACTAGCGTCCAAAAGAGCCACATTCCCTAAGTTAGAGTTCAGGCTTCTTTTATATTGAAAGGAAGAGAGTGCTGTTCCTTTCAAACTCCTTGGTTTCAGATCCTTTGCTCTTACAGCTGTTCATGTAGGGCTGATCACAATATTCCTGTGAACTTCCAACAAGATAAATGTTATATTCTGTTCTGCAACTTTTTATCTCTATATGAATAAGAAGTATTATACTTTTAAAAGTAAAGCCTGGGAGGCAGAGCATTGAGAATAGACTATTACTTATATTTCAGACAATAAGCTGTTTGAGATGAAGGTTCAGAGTCAGCATTGCTAAGCACAAACAACAGAGCTCAAGGGTTAGAACTAAAGGAATAATTCAATATAGAGTCAGGTCTGCTCTTCTCTGTTACACTTAGATCTCTGAAATACTGGTTAATTTTTGTTTTTTATTTGTAAATTAAATCATTTGTATTGTACAATTTTCTTGATTTTAACAAACACTTAGAATTGAGCATGCACTACAATCCTTAATGTACATAACAGTCCATCACCCTAAAATGTCTGATTTGTACCCCTTTGAAATCACCCACCCCTTCTTTTCCAACCCTTGGGCAACTGCTGACATGTATTCTGACACTATAGTTTTGATTTCCAAATTTTCATATGAACAGAATGATAACAATGCAGTGTTTGGGGCTTTCCTTCTTTCATTTAACAAAATGCATTTACAATTCATCCATGTGGTTGGGTGAATCAATAACATATTTTTCAACTATTTCTGAATATTATCCCATTATAAGTTTATACTGAAATCTTCTTATTGATTCTTCAATGGAAGTAAATCTTGATTGTAATTATTCATCTTGCATTTTTAAATTAACCATGGGTAAATATAAAATTGATGTTTTTGTCAATTACAAGTAAATCAGCATTCCATAAAAGCAGTAAATTAAACTTCCTTTTAATTCTTTTCTAATTTATATTTTTAGTTTTTTATTGAAATATGATTGATTTACAGTGTTATATTAGAAACCTGCTTTTTATTCTTAACTGTCTTTTCCATTCATTTTATATACCTAGAATTGGCACAGACAGTGAGTGATGTTGTCGACTCATAGGCAGGGCACCAGAGTATTCCTAGGCATTTCGGGGTTTTAATAAAAAGTATTATAATATTAATATAGTCAAGTAACTACTTATTTATATTTCTAGACTAAAAAATGATAAATGATAATTTTAGTTGACGAGAGCATACTGAATTCTGTAACAAATCACTATGGAAAATTTTGCTTCAAAAATAATATAGATATATTCTCATGTAAATGAAAATATTGATTTATTCATTGTTAATATTTTAATAGAAAAATGAAAAAAAAAAATAGTTGCTCAGTAGTGACCAACTCTTTGCAACCCCATGGAATGTAGCCTGCCAGGCTTCTCTGTCCATGGAATTTTCCAGGCAAGGATACTAGGTTGGGTTACCATTTCCTTCTCCATCTGAGTCTCCAGGAAAGCCCAATATTTTAATGTATCTTTAATTATAACTAGGAAGCACAAATAAGATGGATTTTGTGATCTTTCTACTCCTTTTTCATGTTTTATTCCCCAAAATATAGTTTTCTATTATCAACAACAGAAGATGCCTTCAGTTCAGTTCAGTTCACTCACTTAGTTGTGTCCGACTCTTTGCGACCCCATGAATCACAGCACGCCAGGCCTCCCTGTCCATCACCAACTCCCAGTGTTGACTCAAACTCATCTCCATCGAGTCGGTGATACCATCCAGCCTTAGGTGTGCATAATTTATTATGGTTATTTGACTATTAGATACTTCACTAACACCTCTATACATTTTTGTAATAGAAGGGGCTTCAAAATTCAAAATCAGTTGTGCTAATATATGAGTTTTATTTATGGCAAAAAATCTTTTACTAATATATCATGTGTGTGTACATGTGTAATGTATGTTATATATAATATTTGCCAGTGCCATCATTGAAGTACAGATTTTAATTACAGTAGCTTATGTAAGACATTGGATGCATATTTCTAACTGAAGAAATATAATATTTTAAAATATGCATGTGTATTTTTATGTACCCATTTCAAAATTTGATTTTCAGATAAATACAAAATAAAATATTTGTGAATGTTACTAACTTCATCTTCAATGAAGTTGAATTTATTTACTAAATTAAGAATAATGTAAAAGATGAAAATCAATTTTCAGAATCCTTAAAGTAACAATATATACAGAGGTAGACACTGAAGCCAGATGAAATGGCTTCATTTATTAGATCTGTTATTTCATAAAATTTATGAAGATTTTTCTTTGCAAACATACAAGGAATTTATGTGCATTCCACTTATATTATTCTGCTCAGCTCAGCACATGTATACTGTTTACATTAGTTAACCTTTAGTGAAGTTTTCGTTTCCATGAAGTATACTTCTTTATGGATTATCTTAATGGGTTCTTATACAGTTCCTTTGATTAGGTTACTACTGTCAGTCAGTCAGTTCAGCCACTCAGTCATGTCCCATTCTTTGTGACCCCATGGACTGCAGTTCGCCAGGCCTCCCTGTCCATCACCAAATCCTGGAGCTTACTCAAACTGAAGAGCATCGATCAGTGATGCCATCCAACCATCTCGTCTTCTGTTGCCCTCTTCTCCTCCTGCCTTCAATCTTCCTCAGCGTCAGGGTCTTTTCCAATGAGTCAGTTCTGTGCATCATGTGACAAAAGTATTGGAGCTTCAGCTTCAGCATCAGTCCTTCCAAAGAATACTCAGGACTGATTTCCTTTAGGATTTACTGGTTGGTTCTCCAAGGGACTCTCAAGGGTCTTCTCCAACACCACAGTTCAAAAGCATCAATTCTTCAGTGCTCAGCTTTCCTTATGGTCCAAATCTCACATCCGTACATGACTACTGGAAAAACCATAGCTTTGACTAGATGAACTTTGTTGATAAAGTAATGTCTCTGCTTTTTAATATGCTGTCTATGTTGGTCATAACTTTTATTCCAAGGAGAAGTTATCTTTTAATTTCATGGCTGCAGTCACCATCTGCAGTGATTTTGGAGCCCATGAAAATAGTCTGTCACTGTTTCCATTGTTTCCGCATCTATTTGCCATGAAGTGATGGGACCAGATGCCATGATCTTAGTTTTCTGAATGTTGAGTTTTAAGCCAACTTACAGCTCTCTCTCATGTATTGTATATAATATTATATATAATATACTTACAGCTCTCTATGTATATGTATATATGCATATATATGTATATAATAGCCACTCTAAAGAAAGCAAATTCTGAAATCTGGTTTTTATATTATTCTATATTGGAGGCTTCCCTTGTAGCTCAGTTGGTAAAGAATCTGCCTGCAATGCAGGAGATCCCCATTCCAGTCCTGGGTCAGAAAGATCCCCTGGAAAAGGAAATGCCAACCACTCCAATATTCTTGCCTGGAGAATCCGATGGTCAGAGGAACCTGGCAGGCTACAGTCCATGGGGTCCCAAGAGTTGGACATGACTTAGCGACAAAACCACTACCACCGTATACACTAACACACACACACACACACACACACGTATACATACATATGTATACCTACATATATACGTAGGCTTCCCTGGTGGTTTAGATGGTAAAGAATCTGCCTGTGGTATGGGAGATCTGGGTTCGAGCCCTGGATTGGGAAGATCTCCTGGAGAAGGGAACAGCAACCCACTCCAGTATCCTTGCCTGGAAAATTTCATGGACAGAGGAGCCTGGTGAGCTACAGTCCATGGGACTGCCAAGAGTCAGACATGACTGAGTGACCAACACACACATACACACACACACACACACACATGTTTCATGAATTTTAATCAGAACACATTTTCCTTTAAGGATAAATGTAACTTGTTTTGTTGTATTTGCCTAAATTACACACAAGTGAAACGTATGAAGTGATCTCTGCAGATGTATCTTAAGCCACTATTGGAAACATCCTCTTTAATAACTTACCCAACAGTTGACTACTATCAATAAGAATTAAAACTTTTCAAGTAGCACCTTACATTACTCTAAATTGAGCACAATTTCCAAAATGGTTTGTCAACTTATATGCTCCTTCTTAGCAATTCAGAGTTATTATATAATTAAATGTTTTTTATCAAGATCCAAATTAGTGAGGGGTGTTATAGAGATGAAAAATAATGTACATGAAAATTACGTATTTCTAACTTTGCACAGGATCTTAAAGTATTTACAGGTTATTACAGGTCATTAATCATGACCTGAAAGTCTTCACTTTTACCATTTTCCATCATTTTTAGGCATCCACCAGATTCTTGTTACTCTTTATATCATCTAAATATCTTGATATCTGTCTCCAAAAAAAATCAATCCCCATATATTCTGCTCTAAAAGTGAGAAGATAAGAAAGTATGAAAATATGTGTATGGATATATAATATTCCTCTACACGTGTGTCTAAAATGTCGATGTTCACTCTTGCAATCTCCTGTTTGACCCCTTGGACTGAAAGGAGATCCAACCAGTCCATCCTAAGGAAATCAGTCCTGAGTATTCACTGGTTGATGTTGAAGCTGAAACTCCAATATTTTGGCCACCTGATGCAAAGAGCTGATTCATTTGAAAAGACCCTGATGCTGGGAAAGATTGAAGGCAGGAGGAGAAGGGGGACGACAGAGGAGAAGATGGCAGGATGGCATCACTGACTCGATGGACATGAATTTGAGTGAACTCCAGGAGTTGGTGATAGACAGGGAGGCCTGGTGTGCTGCAGTCCATGGTGTCACAAAGAGTCGGACACGACTGAGCAACTGAACTGAACTGAACTGAACATGGACAAGGACACACACAAACACAAATGTTCAAGGCTGCCTGTGTAGGCACACAGTCATACTTACACACACACATAAGTAGATATGTTTGTGTAACTGAGTAGTGTGATGGTGATCTTCAGGGTATGTGAAACTGCAAATGATAATTCTGTAACTATCTAGTAACATTCATTCCTGAACGATATCTATGAATGGGAAAGAATGTCTTCCAGTGATGAAAAGCATGGGTCTAACGAAAGAAAAAAATGAGAAGTGTCCAGATATTGATGACACAAATCGACAAAAGTAGCTTGCGTCCTTCAAGGATTTGACAGATGATAGATGATGACCACAAGCAAGAAGGCACCAAGCCAACATCTGCAACATATGTGATGCAGTGTCTGTCTCACTAAATTGCTGTGAGATGGATTTTAAGATACAAGCATCATATACTGTGATGCACAGTTGTCTGGGGCCAGACCTTGACCCTGCTGTTCACTGGCTGTGTTACTTCAGACAAAGCTTTAGCCTCCACACACCTCACTTTTATTACAAGTGTGATATAGTAGATAAAGTTCTTCTTAGTATAAATGAGAATATATGGTGTAGGCTTAGAATAGTGCCTGTTAACCACTCCACCAATGACTGATTTCATTATGTTTTATTATGATTATTATTATTTGGTTGACCTAACAAATATATACCCTTTGTAAGTTCACTGCTACTCATATCTTAAAGTGAAAGTGAAAGTCACTCAGTAGTGTCCGACTCTTTGCCACCACTTTGCCTATACACTCCATGGAATTTTCCAGGCCAGAATATTGGAGTGGGTAGCCTTTCCTGGCTCCAGGCATCTTCTAAACCCAGAGATCAAACCCAGATCTCCCACAATGCAGGTGGATTTTTTACCAGCTGAGCCATAAGAGAAGCCCAAGAATACTGCAGTGGGTAGGGTATCCCAGCAGATCTTCCCAAACCAGGAATCAAACTGGGGTCTCCTGCATTGCAGGCAGATTCTTCACCAACTGAGCTATCACAGGAGCAAGTCCATAATGGAACTAATGTAACATCAAAAGAGATAACTAGGGCACAGCAGGATGTGTAAGGAATCGCATTAAAAACTTAATTTTCCACTTGAATGTCTGTTTTTTCTGTTTGACAGCAGTTCTAAGTCACCCCTTGATTGCTGTTATCTGGGCTAATCTTGCCTATGGATTGGACTAAGGGAGGTTTTATCTGAGTTTGGGTTTAGCAGAAAATATTTATAATTGTAGTAATTCCATGGGTGGTGGGTCGACTCTACTGTGCTTTTTCCAGGTTAGTTTTCTGGAACAATTCTACCTGGCCCTGCTGCACCTCCTGGCATCAGGACACACAACGCAGGGCCAGCGGAGGTTCCATTGTGTGAGCTGATTCCTGCCTTAGAAGCCAGTGAGAAACGCAGGATACATAGCATTTGAAATGTCTGGAGCCAGAGGTTAATCTGTGGAAAATCATTCCAGTTATCAGAATTGTAAAACTGTACACACAGAATTATATCCTGTAATCCAAATGGAAGTGCTCACCTCTCATGAATATACTTGATTAGACAGCATATTCATTATAAAAGAATCCATGAACTGAATTTATCTTGGTGATGCTTAATCCTTAAGTCATGTCCAACTCTTACAACCCCATGGACTGTAACCCACCAGGTTCCTCTGTCCATGGAATTCTCCAGACAAGAGAGAATGGCTAGTGGAATGGGTAGCCATTTCCTTCTCCAGAGGGGTCTTCCTGACCCAGGGATATAACTCTGGACTCCTGCATTTCAGCAGGTTCTTTACTGATTGAGCCACTAGGGAAGACTGAATTTATCTTATGTACTTCTACATGAAATCACAAAAGTTATTAAAACATTGATAGTTATGACATAAAACTTAAGACTACACCAATTCTTACAAAAGTCAGACTTGACTGAGAGACTAAGCACACAGCACAAGTGCTCTTGAACTGTTTGACAATACAATTGACAAAATGTAATAAATTACTTGAACATAAAATGATTAACATTTCTTGTTGATGTGTCGTGAAATACTGGTAAAATGTATAAAATTCACAACATACTGCTTAACATAGATTTAGACAATAGATTAATAAATGTCACTCAGAGTGTTTTTACTTTTCTGTACTAATTATTTTTAATGAAATATAATCACTTTACAATGTGTTAGTTTTTTCTGTACAATGACAGTAATCAGTTGTGTGTGTATATATATAACCCCTCCCTCGTGGATCTCCCTCCCACCTCCCTCCCCATCCAACCACTCTGAGTTACCACAATGTGCTAGCTGAGCTTTCTATGCTTTATATTGACCTATAATGGGGAAAGGAGTACATCAAAGCTGTATATTGTCACCCTTTTAACTTAAATGCAGAGTATATCATGCGAAATGCTGGGCTGGATGAAGAACAAGCTGAAATCAAGTTTGCTAGGAGAAATATCCATAACCTCAGATATGCAGATGACAAGACCCTTATGGCAGAAAATAAGAAGAACTAAATAGCCTCTTAATGAAAGTGAAAGAGGAGAGTGAAAAAGTTGGCTTAAAGCTCAACATTCAGAAAACTAAGATAATGGCATCTGGTCCCATCATGGCAAATATATGGGGAAACAATGGAAACAGTGACAGACTTTATTTTCTTGGGCTCCAAAATCACTATAGATAATGACTGCAGCCATGAAATTAAAAGATACTTGCTCCTTGGAAGAAAAGCTATGACCAACATAGATAGCATATTAAAAAGCAGAGATGTGACTTCCCCAACAAAGGTTCAGTTCAGTTTAGTCGCTCAGTCGTGTCCGACTCTTTGTGACCCTGTGAACCACAGCATACCAAGCCTCCCTGTCTATCACAAACTGCTGGAATCTACCCAAACCCATGTCCATTGAGTCAGTGATGTCATCCAACCATCTCATCCTCTGTCGTCCCCTTCTCCCCCTGCCTTCAGTCTTTCCCAGCATCAGGGTCTTTTCAAATGAGTCAGTTCTTCCCATCAGATGGGCAAAGTATTGTAGTTTCAGCTTCAACATCAATCCTTCCAATGAATATTCAGGACTGATTTCCTTTAGGATGGACTGGCTGGATCTCCTTGCAGTCCAAGGGACTCTCAAGAGTCTTCTCCAACACCACAGTTCAAAAGCATCAATTCTTCTGCTCTCAGCTTTCTTTATAGTCCTACTCTCACATTCATACATGACTAAGGGAAAAACCATAGCCTTGACTAGATGGATCTTTGTTGACAAAGTAATGTCTCTGCTTTTTAATATGCTGTCTAGGATGTTCATAACTTTCTTTCCAAGGAGTAGGCATCTTTTAATTTCATGGCTGCCTTCACCATCTGCAGTGATTTTGGAGCCCCCCAAAATAGTCAGCCAACAAGGTACATCTAGTTAAAGCTATAGTTTTTTCCTCATAGTCATGTATGGAAATGAGAGCTGGACCATAAAGAAAGCTGAACGCTGAAGAACTGATGCTTTCAAACTGTGGTGTTGGAGAAGACCCTTGGGAATCCCTTGGACTGCAAGGAGATCAAACCAGTGAATCCTTAAGGAAATCATTTCTGAATATTCATTGGAAGGACTGGTGCTGAAGCTAATTCTCCAATACTTTTGGCCACCTGATGTAAACAACTGACTCATTGGAAAAGATCCTGATGCTGGGAAAGATTGAAGGCAGGAGAAGAAGGAGATGACAGTTGATGAGATGGTTGGATGGCATTACCGACTCGATGGACATGAGTTTGAACAAGCTCTGGGAGTTGGTGATGGAAAGGGAAACCTGATGTGCTGCAGTCCTTGGTGTCACAAAGAGTTGGACATGACTTTGCAACTGAACTGAGCTGAACACCACAGTGTAAAATAGATAACTAGTGAGAAGCTGCTGTAAAGACCAAAGAGTTTTTAAATTCATTCAAAATTCAAGAATATAACATTCCCACCATTTTACAGTTGGGAAGTAAAATAATCTTTATTTTTTCCCACCAAATTTGTCAACTGTACTAAAAAATGTACATAGCATTACAAATGATGTATGTAAAACAGAATTTTTTTCCTAAAATTAATATAAACTGATTTCACATAACCATGCTAGGGAAAATACTGGGTTATATTTTTGTTTCCTCTGGAAACAATATTGTGAAAAATCATTATTATAGATAATAACATCATATATATATGTGAGCTCAGTCACATCTGACTCTTTGTGACCCCATGAACTGTAAGCAGTCCCTGGGATTTTCCAGCAAGAATGCTGGAGTGGGTTGCCATTTCCTCCTCTGGGGATCTTCCCAACCAAAAAATCTAACCCAGGTCTCCTTATTGACAGCCAGATTCTTTACTGCTGAGCCACATGGGAATACCTGAAGATCATATATAACCAAACATAATTACAGATTTGGGGGCATTTTTATTATTTTATGATTTTTGATATTTGTATACTTGGCAATTTCTTAATATTTATAATTGTGATTTATTTTTTCATTCTAAATTTCCACATATATAAATATATTATAACTTTGTGTATTTCTTATACTTTTATATTAATTTTCTTGAGGTATAGACATATGATCCTATCACAAATTTTAGAAATCCTTGCCCTACAAAATCCCAGTGCTCCCGGTTCAAATGTCTGAAATTTTATGAAGCTCACAGGTGATTTAGAAGCACATTGGGGGTTGAAGAGCATTAGTATAATTATTAGAGTCACAAAGATGTATTGCAGGGAGATGGTCTTGGGTTTCTTTATTGGCTAAGAAGATAAACACTTTTTTCATTAGTCAAGGCAGTATATATGAAAGGAACAGACTTCTTCTCAAAATGCTTATTTCTAGATCGTCTCAGCTCTCACACTAACTTTGGCAACCATACCAAATTGTTCTAACATCGAGCTTACTATAGACTGAATCCTTGTGATTTTCTTTTTTAGTGTTCTGTTTCTTTGTCAATTTTCTCCCCACATTTATTTGTGCACTGGGAGCTTTGGACTTTGGTTCACACAGGTAATTACTTTCATCCACGTAAAATATCATCTTGTTGGGTTTAGCCTATTTCTCCTGTCTGTGCTTTCCAACAGTGTCATGGCCTTTCTCTTTATGCTGCCTGCTGCTAATGCTGCGTCACTTCAGTCGTGTCCGACTCTATGTGACCCCATAGACAGAAGCCCACCAGGGTCCCCCATCCCTGGGATTCTCCAGGCAAGAACACTGGAGTGGGTTGCCATTTCCTTCTCCAATGTGTGAAAGTGAAAAGTGAATTTTCTAGGCAAGAGTACTGGAGTGACTTGCCATTGCCTTCTCCGTTATGCTGGCTAACATATGCATTAGTTTAGTGGTATATCCATGCTCTTCCTTACTTTTTCTCAATTGATCTTATGGCCAGGAGTGCAATTATAACAACTGCAAAGCATCATCCCCAAGGTACCTGCCAGGATGGAGAGGAGGAACTTTGCTTTGTGCTTCTGAGAAGTATGTGAGTTGGACCATGTGGTACACAGACACAGGTGTGCAGGCAGGTGAATTCCACTTTACCCAGATTATGATTATTTTATTACAAATGAACTTCCCTTCACCTTTAAAGCTATACAGAGGGGGAATGAGTTGCAGCCCAGAGTTTTGGAAGGGGATACAAAAGCTGTCATCTGTATTGAAGTATGGTACTCTTCAATAGAGAGAGTGGAAAAAGCTGGCTTAAAACTCAACATTCAGAGAACTAAGATCATGGCATCCAGTCCCATCACTTCATGGGAAATAGATGGGGAAACATTGGAAGCAGTAACAGACTTCATTTTCTTGGGCTCCAAAATCACTACATCTGTACCATCTGGTTGACTGCAGCCATGAAATTAAAAGATTCTTGTTCCTTGAAAGAAAAGCAATAACCAACCAAGATAGCGTATTAAAAAGCAGAGACTTGACTTTGTCAACAAAGGTCCATCTAGTCAAAGCTATGGTTTTTCCAGTAGTCACATACGGATGTTAGAGTTGGACCATAAAGAAGGCTGACTGACAAAGTATTGATTTTGAACTGCGGTTTTGGAGAAGACTTTTGAGAGCCCCTTGGACTGCAAGGAGATCCAACAAATCCATCTGAAAGGAAATCATTCTGAATATTCATTGGAAGAATTGATGCTCAAGCTGATGCTTCAATACTTTGGCCACCTGAAGAAAAGAACTGACTCATTGAAGAAGACACTGATTCTGGGTAGATTGAATGCAGGGGAAGAAGGGGACAACAGAGGACAAGATGGTTGGATGGTATCACTAACTCAATGGATGTCAGTTTGAGCAAGCTCCGGGAGTTGGTGATAGTCAGGGAAGCCTGGTGTGCTGCCATCCATGGGATCACAAAGAGTCAGACACGACTGAGTGACTGAACTGAATTGATGGTACTCTTTCCTGCTATCTCAGAATAATTAGGATACATCACTTGCACCACTCATTTGGTTCACAGCAAGGGACTTATTGTAATTTCATAGCATTTTACATACTAGGAGAAGAAATTTATAGACATGATGAAAAGATGTATCTGATATACTAGACTTCCATAGACTAAACTGTGTTTCTTTCAGAAAAAGAAATTTAAATCAGAATCTGACCCACAGAAAACATGGTGATTAAAAACAAAACAAAACAAAACTGAACACTGAAAATGTTTCTAACAATCTTGATGTGAGCTCTGAGATAAGTTTAGAGAGAAATAGTGCAAATACTATGCTTCCAGTGTTCAGATTCACACTGACTAGGATCTGGAGTTGGGGGTAGGGGAAGTTTTTCTCTGTTGTAGGAAGAACCTCCAGGAACCTCATGCATAGAAAGCTTAACGTTAAAATGAAACATTTGGTCATGTATCTGCTTTAAACTGAAATTTCCAGGAACCAGGAACTGAATTGGCAAAGATGCATATTATCTTAGGGATAATATTTACTTGATAATCTTTTAATAGTGCTTAAATTTTCCTAATATTACTAAGTCAGTCAGCTTAAATTAAAAGCCTAGTGAAGCCCCATACTAGGTATATGATCAATTCACTTGTGTGTGTTGTGTGCTTAGTTGCTCTATCATGTCCATATTTTGCAACTCCATGGACTGTAGCTAGCCAGCCTCCTCTCTCCATGGGATTCTCTTGGCAAGAATACTGGAGTGGGTAGCCATTCACTTCTCCAGGGGATCTCTCCAGCCCAGAGATCAAACCTGGGTCCCTGGCATTGTAGACAGATTCTTAGCTACTGTGCCACCAGAGAAACCCTTTGTGATTATTAATAAGGACTAAATGTTATGTGAAAAAAAAGAGACAATGTCAACTCCTATTCAAATATGTGGGTGTGGATATTTGTGTGTGCATAATGACATAGAAGATTTAATATTATCACAGTTTGCCTGTGTTTTTTGCTGAAATGAATATTATTAGGGCCCAATCTATATATACTCAACCAGAATATATTGGCATGGGACACTGTTATTATTACTTAATAAGAAATCTGGTTATTTTGCTATGTATTATAGTTTGTGAAACTCTGTAAGTCCCATTAGGCAATACAATGTTTGTAGGTTTGATTTTAGATCCACCTAAATTGAATGATATTATTTCATTTGAGATTATTGAATTAAAGTGTTATATTAATGGGACAAAATAGCAGTAATGAGGGTGTTGGGGAGCGCAGGGACTTCTTCCCATCCCACACTACAGTGGAGATTAGAAAAAAAAAAATCTTCAAATACATGATGAAGATTTTGCTGTCTCTTAATGGGTTTGCTCCCACTTAACTTCTCTCTCTGTTGCCACTTCTTTTCTCTATTTCTAAGATGTTGATTATTTTCTTGGTGTTTTCTATGCCCAATAGATTAAGGTTTGCTTGATTTAACAAATAGTGTCCAGTCAAGTTTGAATTCTATGGACACTATGACTACATAGTGTCCAGTCAAGTTTGAATTCTGGATAAACGAGTATTTTGCTTTTAGTAGAATTACATCCCAAATTTGGAAAGGACAGACTTGTACTCAGAAGATACTTGTTGTTTATTTGAAATTTGTATGTGAGCAGGCCTCGTGCATCTATCTGGCAACCTCACTAGAAACTAGGCTTCCAGATGGCTCTGTGGCAAAGAGTTGCCTGCCAGTACAGAAGAAGCGGGTTAGAACTCTGACTGAGGAAGATCTCCTGGAGGAGGAATTGGCAACCCACTCCAGTATTCTTGCCTGGAGAATCCCAGGGATGGATGGGCCTGGTGGACTACAGTCCATGGGGTCCCAAAGAGTCAGACCTGACTGAGCAACTAAACAACAGCAACGACAACTACTAGGGATTATGTTTCCGTCTTCTTTTGCTTGATTCAGTCTTTGTCTTTTATCATTGCAATTTCTTTAATTCCTTGATCCTTGCCTCTTCCTTTACATGTAAGAAAGGGTTAAACATGTTATGCACATAGGGATGCCAGCTGGAAGGTGGGTTTGGATTTAGTGTGAAAAGATCACTCCATTGTGCTGGGAGACCCCATCAGCTAGGGTCTTCAGGTGTTCATGCCTAATCTGCCTGGAGATTCCAAGTCTACCTGCAGTAGTCTCTGGATCCAAAGCAAGAAGGAAGCTCCGTGGTCTCAAATGAGAATGGAAAATATCTTCCAATGCCCTTTTTTGGTTCTGTCTGTTTTTGTTTTGTTTTTTATTGCTTTATAGTGTTTTGTTCTTTCTGCTGTACAGTGAAGTAAATCAGCCATATGTATGTAAACATCCCCTCCCTCTTGAGCCCCTCATCCCCCTCCCCATCCCACTCCTCTAGGTCACAACAGAACACCAAGCTGAGCTTCCTGTGCTTTAGAGTAGGCTCCCACTAGCTGTCTGTTTTACACATGGGAGTGTACGTTTGCCAATCCCAATCTCCCTACCCACCCCACCCTCCCTTCCCTACTCTGTAAGACATCCCCACCTTTGGCTGCCTTTGGATTCCCTGACTCTAAAAATAGAAACCAGAAGAATTTGGAGACTTGTAAACACTCTTCAGCAGTACCTTCCAAGGAGTTAATATAGCGGAAGACAAGTAAAATTTCATGCTATAAAAAGTCTTTGCAGCAGAGCTGGTGACCAACAACGCCAGCTGAAGTTTAACTCCTGAGAGCTGCAGAGACAGCAGAGGCCAAGAGCCCAGGGAGCGGCGGATGAAAGATGAGAAGCTTTACAGTTAAAACCTTTATCCAGACAAGAAAGTTAGCCATGATTCTTGAATGGGAATGATGACTAAAAATCACCAAAACATAATAGATTTTCAGGCTATTATATACTGACAAGCTCAAATCTGGCCTGCCAGTGCCTGTAACATTTCTTTTCCCAAAGCAGCTCTAGGCTGAAAAAATTAATTCTGAAAACTGAATCTTGGACAACTATCATTTTCACAGTTGTTCTATAAGAAAGCATGTTAAATAAATGGTTACTGAGGTTATTTGAATGGTAAATAAAATTCTATTGAAATAGTTTATTTTTGTCTCCAGAGGAATTTGAGGCTTTATGTGACAGGTTCTGCATCTGGATTTTGTTTTTACCACCTCTTATTTGGGTCAAATTAATCCAGGGTTTTTGGCTCTCTGGTGGCTCAGTGGTAAAGAATCCACCTACGAATGCAGGAGACACAGGAGACTGGGGCTTGATTCCTGGGTTGGGAAGATCCCATGCAGGAGGAAATGGCAACTCACTCCAGTATTCTTGCCTGGGAAATCCCATGGACAGAGGAGCCTGACGGGCTACAGTCCATGGGGTCACAAAGAGTCGGACACAAGTTAGCAACTAAATAACAACAATCCAGGGTTTGCATTGTGCTCTGTTAATATTATGATATTACATGTTGATCTGTCAATTTTCCAAAGTTAACATTTTTGTTCATCTTTACACTAGAGATGGAGAAGGGAATGGCAATTCACTCCATTATTCTTGCCTGGAGAATCCCAGGACAGAGAAGCCCGGCGGGCTACACTCCGTGGGGTTGCAAAGAGTCGTACATGACTGAGCGACTAACACAGTACATTAGAGAATATTATATACATTCACTTGATTTCACATTTCCATAGTTATTCCTGTAGTTAAATAGACTACACATGTTTTTAAAGTAAAATTATGACCTCAAAAACATTTTCATAGATTGTGTGCAGACATTTTTAAAGTATATGAGTGTGGTGCACTTTTAATATAATAAAACAGTCTAAGAATATGAACTCTGAATTGTTTTCTGTGGATCATAGGAATTAGTAAAAAATAATTGCACATATGAATCCTACATTTCTCAATGGCTAAATGTATATTATTAGAATGTGGGTAAGATTTTAATCTTTGCCTGAGAAATGTGTATTTTTATGTGATTTTTGAGGCTATTTACTGCAGATGCTAAGGTAATAGTGTTCTTTTCTGAAAGGATGTGTGTGTATGGAATTGCTATTACATAGCTTGGGTTTGTACTCAGCCACTGCTGGGTGGTCCCATTTTATGCGGCTTTGTGGCCTTGTGGACAACATCTTGCCTCTCTTTGAACTGTATCTGTCTCTGTTTGTACATAGAGGTTGTTTTGTGGGTTTCTCAAGCCTATGACTGCATCTCGTTGTCCCCAGAAGGCACGTCTATGCTTTTGAAACGTTTAAGTCTGACTTCTGCTTTGCTGCCTCTCCTTTAGCTTTTTGGAAGCATTTACCATGGGGTTTTTTGGGCTCCAAAATCACTGCAGATGCTGATTGCAGCCATGAAATTAAAAGACGCTTACTCCTTGGAAGGAAAGTTATGACCAACTATTAAAAAGCAGAGACATTACTTTGCCAACCAAGGTCCGTCTAGTCAAGGCTATGGTTTTTCCTGTGGTCATGTATGGATATGAGAGTTGGACTGTGAAGAAAGCTGATTGCCGAAGAATTGATGCTTTTTAACTGTGGTGCTGGAGAAGACTTTTGAGAGTCCCTTGGACTGCAAGGAGATCAAACCAGTCCATTCTAAAGGAGATCGATCCTGGGTGTTCATTGGAAGGACTGATGCTAAAGCTGAAACTGCAATACTTTGGCCACCTGATGTGATGAGTTGACTCACTGGAAAAGACTCTGATGCTAGGAAAGGTTGGGGGCGGGAGGAGAAGGGGACGACAGAGAATGAGATGGCTGGATGGCATCACCGACTCTGTGGACATGAGTTTGAGTGAACTTCGGGAGTTGGTGATGGACAGGGAGGCCTGGCGTGCTGTGATTCATGGGGTCGCGGAGAGTTGGACACGACTGAGCGACTGAACTGAACTGAACTGAACTGACCGTGATACCCCCAGATTCTGTTACCTCGACTCGCAGCACGTGGCTTCCTCAACAAAAGTAATTTGCCGTGATGGCTTTTAAACTATGGGCTTGGATGTGCTTCCTTACAATAAGAATCATGCCTCATCCAGAGGTTGACTGGAAGTAGCTCTCTCCACTGATCAGTGTTATATAATATAAAATAATTATGAAAAAGTATTACTTTTATTGCACTGTTTATACCTCACAAATTAAAATAGGGTTGGAAGGTTACTTTTTTACTTTATTAATTTTTGTGACGCTCATTTATATTATATAATTGAGACCAGACGGAAACATTGATAATAACAAAAATGATCCACAATCTGAAGAAGGGCTTCATGGGAAATCTGGTGGTTGGAGGGGATCACCCTTCCTCAGGAGAGACACCAGGTTGTCATTACCACAGATCTCAATTAGCACTTGGTGTGACTTCGAAAGAAGATGCTTTCAGAAAGCAGACTGGCATCAGGAGAGTTACTCTGGAACTTCATTACCCTAGCTTTTCCTCATTCCTAAACTTTTCCCCAGGAACTCTGTCATCTCTTAAAAATAAATACCTCATCGTTTTTAAGAAGCAGAAAATTATTTTCTATTTCCACATGTTTAGGAAACTGTTTCATGTTCCTGTACTTTTTACTTTAATGTGTTAAAAATAGTTCAACAAAATATTGTTATAGGCTTGCAAGATTAACATTATATATTATAAATTCATCACCACTGATAATATTTGTCTCACTTTAGATGAAAAGAAATTTGTGATGAAAACTCTTTTATTTCACTTTAATTTGTGAATGGTTCCATATTTCATTAGAGTTTGGATTTCTGACCATAGAATCAGCAAGATATGGTCAATGTACATTTCTTATACCTGTTTTCAGTTATATTTTGGGCTTCCCTGGTGGCTCAGATGATAAAGAATCCACCTACAATGCGGGAGACCTGGAATCGATCTGTGGGTTAGGAAGATCCCTTGGAGGAGGGCATGGCAACCCACTCCAGTATTCTTGCCCAGAGAATCCCCACAGTCAGAGGAGCCTGGCAGACTACTGTTCATGGGGTCTCAAAGAAATCAGGCATGACTAAGTGACTAAGCATACATATCTGCTTCCAAAAAGTAATTTCCACTGAGTATATATAAATTATATTGCCATCATTATCTGTTTTTGTATCAAATGTAACACAATTTTTCTATAATTTAGAAATTTTTCCTCAATTATTTGCCAGATTTTTCTCATTCATGTCTTATCTCAGATTTGAGACAATCTAACAACACACAATAATAATGATTATATTCATTCAATAATTGTTTTAATGTATTTAGTTTGTTAAAAGGTTTATAATATTATGGGACTTCCCTGGTGGCTCAGACAGTAAAGAATCTGCCTGCCAATGCAGGAGCCTGAGGTTGATCCCTGGATCCAGAAGATACCCTGGAGAAGGGAATGACAACCCACTCCATTATTCATGCTTAGAGAATCCAATGGACAGAGGAACCTGGTGGGCTACAGTCCATGGGGTCGCAAAGAGTCGGACACAACTGAGTGATTTGCTGCTGCTAATTATAAGGTTATACTTACCTCCAGTTCATCACACCCCCCATGTGTGCTTTGTTCTTAGAATTTTCTACTTGACAGGCAGGTGTCAGGTATGTTTAAATACAGGGCTAATACAAAGCAGTATGAGAAGTGCAACTAACCTCAGTGTGACTACTGTTAGACCCCTTGTCTTGTTTAAAATGTGGTTTTAATCTCAATGTTAGCCAAAGTCAAGGTATATGCTTCATTTTTTAAGGTAAAACTCTCTTGGTTATATGTATTAAATCAGTTTTTTTTTAATTATTTATTTTAAATGGAGGTTAATCACTTCACATTATTGTAGTGGCTCCTGCCATACATCAACATGAATCAGCCATGGGTATCGGGGACCTGCCTTGATATGGACCCAGGGTATCCTCGGGATGAACAGCGTCGGCATCAGCAAGAAAGAGAGAGACAGAGGCTGATAATTCCTTGGTTTACGCAGGAAACCAATAAAACCCCAGCATGGGGTTTGCTCTGCTTACATAGGCCGCAGGCGCCCTCTCGAATCACCGGAGGCACCCCACCAGGGCACCCCCTCGAGTGGGTCTTAGAAGTCCAGGCAGATAAGTAAACGCAGAGGGCCCAACTCTTCAAGGATCTCAACCAGAAAAAGGAGAATAGAGAAAAGGAGAAAAAACGACACGGGGAGACCAAGCTTCACTGAGCAAGGCCCAAAGCTTTATTTTCCAGTGCTGCTTTTATACCCTAAGTTGTGCACATAAAAAATAGAAAAAGGGAGATATAGAGTCACGCCAAAAACACGCGGGGTCGGCAATCTAGACCCTTATCAGGATCAGGGCTTATTTTTGTATGTCTCATGATATACAAAAGTTTTAGGTGGTTTACATCATCTTCTGGCCAGGAGGCCTGCTGGCAGTTTATGGCCCTCTCTCCTAACAAAAGTTAATCAGCTAGAAAAAGGCTTATATTCTTTCAAGGTGATTTTCCTAATGTCAGGCACTATTCTCCAAAGACACATGACAAGGTTACATTCCTATAAAGCAAGGGTGTAGTGAGCTACAAGAAAAGAATTTATTAACTTAAGATCTGATGTGGTTAAATCAAAGGCTACTACTTATTTTCTCTATATGTGATTAATATATTTCCAAGGATACAATAGATAGAAAATATGGAAACTTTGAAGCAAGCATTGATTCAACAATGAAATCTTTTTTAGTACTATTCTAATGATTTTAACTTCTTCAACAAATTCCTGTATTTTAGAATATTAGTCTTTCTGTCCTTGCATGGCTGGGAGGCTGTAAACAGTCACATTCATAGTTGTAAGAGCGCGGACAAACTTGTCATGCAAGTTAGAAAGCTATCAGAGTGGCTTGGATTGGAACACTCCTATTAAGCCGAGGAGAACTTTTTAACTACAGCTCTGAATTAATGTTTTCAGAGAAAGGTGGTTGGGGGAAAGCCCCCGTAAGTTTTAGAGGACTTGGTAAGAGGCGTAAGATAGTAAAGCAGTCAGACTCCAGTTTTCTTTGGGGTAGATGCTCGGGTAAGTCCAGGGGGTTCCTCGAGTCCTGATTAGCCTTTGCCCGTCAGGCCTCTTCCCCAATTGACCTTTGCCATGGGTAGGATTTCCCTCTCTGGCTCCTGGCACATGGGTGTACATGTGTTCCTCATCCTGAATCCCCCACCACCACCCTCCCCACCCCATCCCTCAGGGTCATCCAAGTGCACCAGCCCTGAGCACCCTGCCTCGTGCATCGAACCTGGACTAACGATCTAATTCACATTTGGTAATATACGTGTTTCAATGCTATTCTCTCAAATCATCCCAGCCTTGCCTTCTCCCACAGAGTTCAAAAGTCTGTTCTTTATCTCTGTGTCTCTTTGCTGTCTCGCATACAGGGTCATTGTTACCATCTTTCTAATTTCCATATATATGCATTAGTATACTGTATTGGTGTTTTTCTTTCTGGGTTCTTCACTCTGTATAATAGGCTCCAGTTTCATCCACCTCATTAGAACTGATTCAAATGTATTATTTTTAATTGCTGAGTAATGCTCCATTGTGTATATGTACCACAGCTTTCTTATCCATTCGTCTGCTGATCGACATCTAGGTTGCTTCCATGCCCTGGCTATTGTAAACAGTGCTGCGATGAACATTGGGGTACCCGTGTCTCTTTCAACTCTGGTTTCCTTGGTGTGTATGCCCAGGAGTGCGATTGCTGGATCATATGGCAGTTCTATTTCCAGTTTTTTAAGGAATCTCCGCACTGTTCTCCATAGTGGCTGTACCAGTTTGCATTCCCACCAACAGTGTAAGATTTCTCCACACCCTCTCCAGCATTTATTGCTTGTAGACTTTTTGATAGCAGCCTTTCTGACCAGCGTGAGATGGTACCTCATTGTGGTTTTTATTTGCATTTCTCTGATAATGAGTGACGTTGAGCATCTTTTCATGTGTTTGTTAGCCATCTGTGTGTCTTCTTTGGAGAAATGTCTGTTTAGTTCTTTCCTCATTTTTTGATTGGGTTGTTTATTTTTCTGAAATTAAATCAGGTTTTAGTGATATATAGTGCTCAAGTTTTATTTTTGTTTTTTAAACCATGTCTAAAATGTTATGTGATCAAAATCCTTGGACCAAAATCCATTTCAGTTGTCAAAAATTAATATCTCACCTAATTTTGATCTCTTTTATATTTTGACCCTATACTTTATCTTTCATATTTTGTGTATGTTTTAAATGTCCCTCTTCACAATCACAAGTCCATCCATTAATAGATTGTCTATAGATTCTAACAGGTTTAAATAATGTGCCGTTATTAGATAAATATTTATTTACTTATCATTTATTTTGGTCTATTGGAAAAGAATACAGAGTATTTGTTAGAATCTCAAGCTTTGCATTAGAAATCTTAGTTTTCAATGCTATTTCAATCATGCAATGAATTCCTCTGCCTTAAACATCACTATTAACTCCTTTGAACTCTAATTAGCCTCTGTGTATTAACCTTCAGGGCTGGATGTCCAGGAATATTCACAGAAACCCTAGGTCTTACCAAGGCACCGAGGTTCAAAGGATAGAAACAGACATTGCTGGAGCTCTTGTTTCTGGAGAAGCCTAACTCCCTCAAGCAGAGATTCTAAATATCCCTTTCACTCTTGTTGGGATTAATTTTAGATTGGCACACTGTGGTGTGACCACCACTGAGATACAAATTAATGGATGCAATAAATATTTATGACTCTTTCCCTGCCTAGAACTTCCTAATGATTGGAGATGTTTACTCTTGCCTCCATCATAAAATTTTATTTCTCTTACTTCTGTCATATCACATTCTCCTTATATTCTTCCTGCATCTCTGTTTTTTTTTTTTTTTCTTCTATATGCCTCTTCTTACTTGTCACCTTACATCTACTCACTAGACTGAATCAAGGCTCAATCAAGGTCTGTCTTTATTTTTCATTCTTCTTTGTCCATGTAAGTGACCTCATTCTTTGCTAGTATAATAATTGTTTATTTGACTGCTACCTCTCCTGTGAACTTAAGGTTTATATGTTCAGTGTTTATCCAAGACTGCAACTCAGTGCAATTGCATGAACCAAAATGGTGAAGCTCATTCTTGCAGTTTAGTTCTTTATTACAACCTGTTCACAATCAATCCTGTCTCCACCTTGCCTTCAAATGTGCTCATGTTTCTCTTACCAACTTTGCTTAACCTCAGATCTTTGTTTCATTTTCTCCTGCCAAAGTCTCTTCCTCTAGTGGGATGCTGTTGCTGCTGCTAAGTCGCGTCAGTTGTGTCCGACTCTGTGCGACCCCATAGACGGCAGCCCACCAGGCTCCCCCGTCCCTGGGATTCTCCAGGCAAGAACACTGGAGTGGGTTGCTATTTCCCTCTCCAATGCATGAAAGTGAAAAGTGGAAGTGAAGTCGCTCAGTCGTGTCCGACTCATAGCGACCCCATGGACTGCCTTCCAGGCTCCTCCGCCCATGGAATTTTTTAGGCAAGAGTACTGTAGTGGGGTGCCATTGCCTTCTCCATCTAATAGGAAGATTGAACTTATATTGCAAATCCAATCTGCAACACATCTATTTGTCCACAACTACTTTAAAAATAAAATCCAAATTTCTTAATTTGTCAAATCCCAATTATTTAATTGACAAAATTCCCTGTTGGCTCAACTGTAAAGAATCTACCTGCAATCCAGGAGGTGTGGATTCGATCCCTGGGTTGGAAAGATACCCTGGAGAAGGAAATGGCAACCCACTCTAGCATTCTTTCCTAGAAAATCCCATGGGCAGAGGAACCTGGCAGGCTGCAATCCATGGGTTACAAAGAGTCAGACACAACTTAGCAACTAAACAGCAACAACAATTATTTAATTCTCACACAGCTTTTCATCTTTCTCCTCACGTTCATGATGATCTAGCCAAGTGTTTTACTCTGACTTCCTCCAAATCATTCAGCACTTCTCTACTCTCTTCTGTTAGCTGTCTCTTGCTCATCTTTAAAGTCTCAACAAAATGTCTTTCCCCTGAGAAAACACTACTGTACCTGTAATCCTAATTAGATCTTTTCTTTTCCTCCATATGTTTGTATTTTGATGTTTCCTTCATCAAGTGCCATGCTTTGTACTTAAACATGCATTTTGGGTTTATGTCATACCAATCCCCACCTCTACTAAGCTTCCTGAGTCTTAGGCAGTCAGTGACCAGTTTCTCTGTTCAAAATCTGGTGCACATGTAAGTTTCTGATATTAGAGATGAAGATGATAATACTTGATTCATTGAGTAGATGTAAAATTAGATGAGATGTTCGAGTGTCTAGCAAAGCTGTCGTATCTTAAGCCTTTTATAACGTTATGTATGTATGAGGAATAGTCCTGTGCCAAGGCATTCACTTTTTAAGAATAGAGGCAATTATTTCAGAAGGATGAAAACATGAATTTCAAGCCACTCTGCCAGTTTTCAAAGCTTGGCTTTGCTAACTTTAGCCGTGCTTTTGTGGGGACATTACTCTGCAACTCTCTGTCTTCATTTCCATAGTTTTAAAACAGAAATAACATTTTCTGATAAATTCCTATATTTAAGGTACATAGTGGGCTTCCCAGGTGGCTCAATGGTAAAGAATCCATCTGCCAATGTAGGAGCCGCAGGATACGTGGATTTGATCCCTTCGTCAGGAAGATCCCCTGGAAGAGGAAATGGCAACCCACTCCAGTATTCTTGCCCGGGAAATCCCATGGACAGAGGAGCCTGGAAGGCTAGTCAGGCACGACTGAGCATACAAACACACACACACACATTGTACATAGTACAGTGCATGATACATATGTATTGAGAAGTCAATGCACATCAATTTTATTAAATTTATGAATTATTCTGAATGTTTAAGAAATATTTAGAAACTTTTATTCTATGAATATTGTCAGTTCTTAAACTGTCTTCTGAAAACTTTCCATTTTCTCTCTGCACTTTTCCTCTAACTTTCTCTTGTTTTATTCTATATTAAAGTTTTTTCCATCCATGACAGTGATTTAGGTTTCCTGCACAGACCTCTCAGGTTTTTTGCTAACAGTTTTTGCAGTGAAATTCCCAGAATGAATTATGACTTCATTTGATTCTCTCCAGAATGTCATTGTTTGGCTCAGCAAAATGTGTCTGGTTCTTCTTGAGGCACTTTGAAATCTCTGCTGCTTAAATCTTTCTACTGTTCCAGGACCTTAATCCTGTCAACTCATTTAAAAGTCTCTCCCTTAGTCTGAAAATATCTTACACAATTACAGCTCAGCTTTCTAAAACTGCATTAATGTGCTGGTGTTGAACCGCAGATTCCCGGGCCAACTCCACCCACACACAGACCTCGGGCATCGAAGGAGCCCGTCCTGACAAGGGGCTTTGTCTTCCTCTCCCACTCGTTACATTCCTTTGCAGAAAACGGCATCTTAATCAGCATCTGCTAAGGGCACTCTTTCGAGTCGCTTTCTTACGCCTACCTTTTCTGTTCAATCCAGAATATTGAAATTAACATCCCTCCCCAAATTCTTAGCCCTCTTCAGTTTTTAAAACTATAATTTTCAACTCATATCCATATCATAGGAATCTAGTAAAATTGAAATGTGGTTATTAATTGAAAAAAACATCTTAAATATCTACTTTGGGGCTTCCCTGGTTTTCCTATTGTTAAGAATCCTCCTTACTTATGCAGGGGACACGGTTTGATCTCTGGTCCAGGAAAATTCCACATGCTGCAGGGCAACAAACTGAGACTGTGCTCCAGAGCCTGCAAGCTACAACTACTGAGGCTGTGTGCCACACTGCTGAAGCCCATACTCCCCAACAAGAGGTCACCACAACGAGAAGCCCACATACTGCAACTGGAGAGTAGCCCCCACTCTGCAACTGCAGAAAGCCTGTGTGCAGCAACGAAGACCCAGTGCAGACAAAAATAAATACGCAAAATTTTTAAAAAGTCTAAAAATTAATAATAGAACATATATACATATATACCTTACCTTACAATTCTATTTTTTTTACCAATATAGAAATCATCAATGTTTAATTTATATACAGTAAAAAGTTAACATTTTCAGAGTACAGTAGAATAATTTTGACAAATGCATGCAAACCTGTAGCCACCATGTCAATCAATATAAAGAACCTTTCCATCATTGGGGACTATTTCCTTGTGCCTCTATGCCAGAAAAACAGTGATCTGATTTCTATCAATGGTAGATCAGATGGTAAAGAATTTGTCTGCGATGTGAGAGATCCAGGCTCCTCTGTCCATGGAATTCTCCAGGCAAGAACACTGGAATGGGTAGTCATTCCCTTCTCTAGGGGACCTTCCTGACTCAGGGATCGAACCTGGGTCTCCAACATTGTAGACATGGGGTCACAAAGAATCAGACACAACTGAGTGACTAACACTTCCATTTTACCTTTTTAAAAAATATCTAGTTCTACTCTAAATCTTGAGAGTATATCCAGCCTTCATTGAGAAATAAGTGTTATTCCTTGAGTAGATAGTGCAGTGGTCATGGAAGACATCTCTATTGCATATAATATCTCTAGACTATATGTAATAAGTTTATTTTTTAAGATTTAAGGACATAGTCTTCTTTTGTAGGTATTTTTTCAAGATCTTATATGTCTATTTCTATTATGTGAGGACAAAAGACACTGAATATATATACACATGAAAACACTTCTGCTACTATCCCTTATTGTTACAGCGTCTACAATTCTTTGTATACTTAAATGAATATTGAGTCTTGAGTACCTGGCAATTTGCAAGTTACTTTACAAATATGCTTCCTTTTATTTTCACCATACCAAACTATTATAATTAAGTTTGTTATTGCTATAAGAAACTAAGAATCAAAGTAGTTAATGTATTTAATCTTATAAAATGAATAAATTGAAAACCTGGTTTGAAAAAATTTCTGCTGTCAAGTTTGTGGTAGGCACTATAGTGACACCCACAGAAGTTCATACCCTAACCCCAGGACCTGTGGATGTGTTACATTGCACAGCAAAGGGAATTAATGCCACTGATTGGATTTAGGTTGCTAATCAGCTAGACTTAATTTAGGGAAATTATCCTGGATTATTCAAGTGGGACTAGTATACTCATTAGGGTCCTTAAAAGTAGACAAGAAAGTAATTTTATGTATATAAAAAGGACTTTACCTGCATAGCTGATATTGAGGACAGAAAAAGTCCACTGACCAGGAATTCAGAGTTTCTTGAAGCTGGAAAAGATGAAGGAAAGGATTTGACCCCAGAGCCTCTAGAAGGAACATACCACCCAAAAGACGACATGATTTTAGGATTCTTGACATCAGAAACTTACACTAATACACGCTTATTCAATCCTTGGGTCAGGAAGATCCTCTGAAGGAGGAAATGGAGACCCACTCCAGTATTCTCACCTAGGAAATCTTATGAACAGAGATGCCTGGAGGGTTACAGTCCATGGGGTGGCAAAGTGTTGGACATGACTTAGCAACTGAGCACACACACACATTGCTTAAGCCAACACATTTGTGATGATTTGTTACAGCACCAGGAAGCTAACATGAAGATTTCAGTTATTTGCAAATTTTGATTATCAAGGAAGGCCTATTTTAAAATGGAAAGTATTTAGAGACGATGAAATTCAGAGCTCTCATTCATCATGTGAGAAAAACAAAGAATAGAGATGCTAAAATCAATAAACTTTTTTGATTGTCCCTATTGCTTTTTCAAATGAAATGTAAAACCAAACTTCATCAGAAGTAGCCTCCCTTTGTTTTTCCTCTTCCTGCCTTCACAGGATGCTAGGGCTGTTACAGCATATTTTCTTCTCTCTGATCTATACTAACATTCTAATGTTTACACAGCATATCAGAGTGACCTACTGTTGTATATAAGGAAGATAGTGAGTACTGTTAGAAATATACTTTCTCTGCTTAAATGTGCTTATATATTAATGACTTATATACTGTACATTTAAGTAGAGGAAATATTGTTTTCTGAGTATTTCCACTGGTTATTCTTCATTAACTACACTAAAGCCTTTTACTGTGTGGGTCACTACAGACTGTGGAAAATTATTAAAGAGATGGGAATACCACAACACCTTACATGTCTCCTGAGAAATCTGTATGCAGGTCAAGCAGCAACAGTTAGAACTGGACATGCAACAACAGGATGGTTCAAAATTGGAAAAGAAGTATGTTAAAGCTGTATATTGTCACCCTGTTTATTTAAATTCTATGTAGAGTACATCATGCAAAATGCCAGGCTGGATGAAGCACAAGCTGGAATCAAGATTGCCAGGGGAAATATCAAAAACTTCAGATATGCAGATGACACCACCCTGATCACCATTATCTTCATTACCTCCACCATAGTTTCCACTCGGGTCAAATAACAGGGAGAGAACACAGCCCAGCCCTTCAGCATAACACTGGATTATAAATTTATTTATTTATTTTTTAAAGTGAAAAATAACCCAATTTATTTTTTTTTACAGTTCATAACTTTTATAAATAAAATAAATTAAATGTACAGTGAATAAGTTCTCTGAAATATTTAAATATTTCTGCAGGTTTAGTAACATCGTAAAATACATTTCAACTAAAATTCACAAATCTAAAAACCTATTAGGCATTTTTAGGCGTTTTAAGTTGGAAATGAAGACCAATGTTACATCGTAATATGCCAATTACAAATAGTACTTCAAATAGCAAATACTACAGTTTGTCCCAAACTTTAAAAACTATTCATGAACTCAACACTGAACTATTGATGGCTATGAGAATTGTTTCCTAGCCTTTTTGAAAATTTCAACCCATTTACGTTTAAGGTAATTATTGATAAGTACGATCCCGTAGCCATTTTCTTTATTGCTTTGGGTTCAAGTTTATACACTTTTTCTGTGTTTCCTGTCTATAGAAGATCCTTTAGCATTTGTTGGAGAGCTGGTTTGTTGATGCTGAATTCCCTCAACTTTTGCTTGTCTGTAAAGCTTTTGATTTCTCCTTCACATTTGAATGAGATACTTGCTGGGTATAGTAATCTGGGATGTAGGGTATTTTCTTTCATCACTTTAAGTATGTCTTGCCACTCCCTTCTGGCCTGAAGAGTTTCTGTTGAAAGATCAGCTGTTATCCTTATGGGAATCCCCTTATGTGTTATTTGCTGCTTTTCCCTTGCTGCCTTTAATATTTGTTCTTTGTGTTTGATCTTTGTTAATTTGATTAATATGTGTCTTGGAGTATTTTGCCTTGGGTTTATCCTGTTGGGGACTCTCTGGGTTTCTTGGACTTGGGTGATTATTTCTTTCCCCATTTTAGGGAAGTTTTCAACTATTATCTCCTCAAGTATTCTCTCATGGTCTTTCCTTTTGTCTTCTTCTTCTGGGACTCCTATGATTCGAATGTTGGAGCATTTAACATTGTCCCAGAGGTCTCTAATATTGTCCTCATTTCTTTTAATTCGTTTTTCTTTTTTCCTCTCTGTTTCATTTATTTCTACAATTCTATCTTCTAGCTCGCTTATCCTGTCTTCTGCCTCTTTTATTCTACTGTTTGTTCCCTCCAGACTGTTTCTGATCTCATCTATTGCATTATTCATTGTATATTGACTCTTTTTTATTTCTTCTAAGTCCTTATTAAATCTTTCTTCCATCTTCTTAATCCTTTTCTCCAGGTTATTTATCTGTAACTCCATTTTGCTTTCAAGATTTTGAATCATTTTCACCATCAAATTTTGAAATACTTTATCAGGTAAATTCCCTATATCTTCTTCTTTTGTTTGTGTTGGTGGGCAATTATCTTGTTCCTTTACTTGCTGGGTATTTCTCTGCCTCTTCATCTTGCTTATATTGCTTTGCTTGGGGTGGCCTTTCCCTCTTCTTGCAGTTTTTTCTTCGCTGTGTGTGGGGTTGGACGGGTGATTGTCCGGGTTCCCTGGTTAGGGAAGCATGTGTCGGTGTTCTGGTGGGTGCAGCTGGATTTCTTCTCTCTTCTTTAGAAGACAATGGGCTGCTTTTCTGGGAGCCTGATGTCCTCTGCCAGATTCAGAAGTTGTTTTGTGGACTTTACTCCGCGTTCAAATGTTCTTTTGATGAATTTGTGGGGGAGAAAGTGGTCTTGCCATCTTATCCCTCCGCCATCTTTTTCCTTCCTCCCCAGAACACTGGATTCTTATATTCCACTTGGTCGTGGAGTATCTCTTCCCAGCTGCTCCAGCAAGGCGCAGCCGCTGTACCTTACCTTGGACGAGGGGTATCTCCTCAAGGCCGCCCCTCCTGCTTTGAATGTGGATCAGCTCCTCTCGGCCCTCCGGTGCCCAAGCAGCCACCGCCTCCTGGACGTGGTACAGCTCCTCTCGGCCACTGCCCTAACCCTGGGCGTGGGGTAGCTCATCTCAGCCACAATTCTGCACGTGGTCGGTTGCGCCGGAGCCGGGCGTCTCCCGCGTCTGCACCGCCAGAGCCGGGCGTCTCCCGCGTCTGCCTGGATTATAAATTTATTAAGCATAACCCTGCCCATCAGAACAAGATCCAGTTTCCCCTTCAGTCAGCCTCTCCCATCAGGAAACTTCCATAAACCTCTTACCGTTCTCTATCAGAGGGCAGACAGACTGAAAACCACAGTCACAGAAAACTAACTAATCTGATCACATGGACCACAGCCATAGTTTGATAGTTTTCATAGTTTCATGCCATCCAACCATCTCATCCTCTGTCTTCCCCTTCTTCTGCTGCCTTTAATCGTTCCCAACATCAGGGTCTTTCAAATGAGTCATCTTTTAGCATCAGGTGGCCAAAGGACTGGAGTTTCAGCTTCAACATCAGTCCTTCAAATGAACACCCAGGACTGATCTCCTTTAGGATGGACTGGTTGGATTTCCTTGCAGTCCAAGGGACTCTCAAGAGTCTTCTCCAGCACCACACTTCAAAAGCATCAATTCTTCGGTGCTCAGTTTTATTTAGACTCCAAATCAGACACCCATATTTGACTACTGGAAAAACCGTAGCCTTGACTAGACAGACCTTTGCTGGCAAAGTAATGACTGCTTTTTAATATGCTGTATAGGTTGGTCATAACTTTGCTGCCAAGGAGTAAGTGTATTTTAACTTCAAGGCTGCAGTTACCATATGCAGTGATTTTGGAGCCCCCCAAAATAAAGTCTGCCACAGCTTCCACTGTTTCCCCATCTATTTGCCATGAAGTGATGGGACCAGATGCCATGATCTTAGTTTTCTGAATGTTGAGTTTTAAGCCAACTTTTTCACTCTCCTCTTTCACTTTCATCATGAGGCACTTTACTTCTTCTTCGCTTTCTGCCATAAGGGTGGTGTCATCTGCATATCTGAGGTTATTGATATTTCTCCCAGCAATCTTGATTCCAGCTTGTGTTTCATCCAGACTAGCATTTCTCATGAGGTACTCTGCATATAAGTAAAATAAGCAGGGTTAAGATATGCAGCCTTGGCCTACTACTTTTCGTATTTGGAACCAGTCTGTTGTTCCATGATGAGTTCTAACTGTTGCTTCTTGACCTGCACCCAGATTTCTCAAGAGGAAGGTCAGGTGATCTGGTATTCCCATCTATCTTAGAATTTTCCACAGTTTATTGTGATCCACACAGTCAAAAACTTTGGCATATTCAATAAAGCAAAAACAGATGTATTTCTGGAATTCTCTTGCTTTCTTAATGATTTAGCAGATGTTGACAACTTGATCTCTTGTTCCTCTGACTTTTCTAAAACCAGCCTGAACATCTGGAAGCTCTTGGTTCACCGATTGTTGAAGCCTTGCTTGGATAATTTTGAGCATTACTTTACTAGCATGTGAGATAAGTGCAATTGTGCTTTGAACATTCTTTGTCATTGCCTTTCTTAAGGATTGGAATGAAAACTGACCATTTCCAGTCTTGCGGCCACTGCTGAGTTTTCCAAATTGCTGGCATATTGAGTGCAGCATTTTCATAGCATCATATTTTAGGTTTGAAAGAGCTCAACTGGAATTCCATCACCTCCACTAGCTTTGTTTGCAGTGATGCTTCCTAAGACCCACTTTACTTTCCATTCCAGGATGTCTAGCTCTAAGTGAGTGATCACTCCATTGTGATTATCTGTATCGTGAAGAACTTTTTTGTACAGTTCTTCTATGTATCCTTGACACCTCATCTTAATATCCTCTGCTTCTCTTAGGTCCATACCATTTCTATCCTTTATTGAGTCCATCTTTGCGTGAAATGTTCCCTTGGTATCTCTAGTTTTCTTGAAGAGATCTCTAGTCTTTCGCATTCTATTATCTTCCTCTATTTCTTTGCATTGATCACTGAGGAAGACTATCTTATCTCTCCTTGCTATTCTTTGGAACTCTGAATTCAAATGGGTATATTTTTCCTTTTCTCCTTTGCTTTTCACTTCTCTTCTTTTCACAGCTATTTGTAAGTCCTCCTGAGACAACCATCTTGCCTTTTTGCATTTCTTTTTCTTGGAGATGGTCTTGATCCCTGTCTCCTGTACAATGTCACAAACCTCCATCCATAGCTCATCAGGCACTCTGTCTATCAGATCTAGCCCCTTCAATCTATTTCTCACTTCCATGATATAATCATAAGGGATCTGATTTATGTCATACCTGAATGGTCTAGTGGTTTTCCCTACTTTCTTCAATTTAAGTCTGAACTTGGCAATAAGGAGTTCATGATCTGAGCCACAGTCAGCTCCCAGTCTTGTTATTGTTGACTGTATAGAGCTTCTCCATCTTTGACTGCAAAGAATATAATCAATCTGATTTTGATGTTGACCATCTGGTGATGTCCATACGTAGTCTTCTTTTGTGTTGTTGGAAGACGGTATTTGCTATGACCAGTGCATTCCCTTGGCAAAACTCTATTAGCCTTTGCTCTGCTTCATTCTGTACTCCAAGACCACATTTGCCTGTTAGTTCAGGTGTTTCTTGAATTCCTACTTTTGCTTTCCAATCCCCTATAATGAAAAGGACTTCATTTTTGGGTGTTAGTTCTAGAAGGTCTTGTACGTCTTCAGAGAAACGTTCAACTTCAGCTTATTCAGCATTATTGGTTTGGGCATAGACTTGGATTGCTGTCATATTGAATGGTTTGCCTTAGAAAAGGACAGAGATTATTCTATTTTTTTTTTTAAGATTGCATCCAAGTACTGCATTTCAGACTCTTTTGTTAACTATAATGGCTACTCCATTTCTTCTAAGGGATTCTTTCACATAGTAGTAGATATAATGGTCATCTGAGTTAATGGGGTCGCGGAGAGTCGGACACGACTGAGCGACTGAACTGAACTGAACTGAACTGAGTTAATTTCACCTATTCCAGTCCAATTTAGTTCACTAATTCCTAAAATGTCGACCTGCCATCTCCTGTTTGACCACTTTCAATTTGCCTTGATTCATGGGCGTAACATTAAAGGTTCCTATGAAATATTGCTCTTTATAGCATCAGACTTTACTTCCATCACCAGTCACATCCACAAACGGGTGTTGTTTTTTCTTTGGCTCTGTCTCTTCATTCTTTCTGGAGTTATTTCTCCACTGATCTCCTGTAGCATATTGGGCACATACCGACTTGGGGAGCTCATCTTTCAGTGTCCTATCTTTTTGCCTTTTCTTACTGTCCATGGGGTTCTCAAGGCAAGAATTCTGAAGTGATTTGACATTCCCTTCTCCAGTGGACCAAATTTCGTCAGAACTCTTTACCATGACCCATCCGTCTTGCATGGCCCTATGTGGCATGGCTCACAGTCTCACTGAGTTAGACAAGGCTGCAGTCCATCAGATTGGTTAGTTTCCTGTGATTGTGGTTTTCAGTCTGTCTGCCCTCTGATGAAGAAGGATAGGAGGCTTATGGAAGCTTCTTTTTGGGAGAGACTGACTGAGGGGTAAACTTAGTTTTGTTCGGATAGGCAGGGCCATTCTCAGTAAATATTTAGTCCAATTTTCTGTTGATGGGCAGAGCTGTGTATCCTCCCTGCCAAATTACAATGGAGGTGATGAAGATAATGGTGACCTCCTTCAAAAGATCTCACACATGTACTGCTACACTCAGTGCCCCCAACCCTGCAGCAGGCCAAGACCACCCCATGCCACTCAAGACAGATGGATCATAGTGGAGAGTTCTGACAAAATTTGGTCCACTGGAGAATGGAATGGCAAACCACTTCAATATTCTTGCTTTGAGAACACCATGAACAGTATGAAAAGGTAAAAAGATAGGACAATGAAAGATGAACTCTCTATGTCAGCAGGTGCCCAATATGCTATTGGAGATCAGTGGGCAACTAACTCCAGAAAGAATGAAGAGATGGAACCTGAGCAGAAACAGCATCCAGTTGTAGATGTGACTGGTGATGGAAATAAAATCTGATGCTATAAAGAGCAATATTGCATTGGAGCCTGGAATGTTAGTTCCATGAATCAAGGCAAATTGGAAGTGATCAAACAGGAGATGGCAAGAGTGAACATCAACATTTTAGGAATTAGCAAAGTAAAACGATATGGAATGTCTATATTTAACTCAGATGACCATCATATCTACTACTTTGGACAATAATCCCTTAGAAGAAATGGAGTAGCCTTCATAGACAACTAATAGTCCAAAATGCAGAACTTGGATGTAATCTCAAAAGTGATAGAATGATCTCTGTTCTTTTCTAAGGCAAACCATTCAATATCACAGGAATCCAAGTCTATCCTCTGACCAATAATGCAGAAGAAACTGAAGTTGAACAGTTCTCTGAAGACCTACAAGACCTTCTAGAACTAACACCCCCAAAAGATGTTCTTTTCATAGTAGGGGACTGGAATGCAAAGTAGAATGTCAAGAAAAAGCTCAAGTATCAGTCCTGGGTGTTCATTGGAAGGATTGATGCTAAAGCTGAAGCTCCAATACTTTGGCAACCTCATGCAAAGTGTTGACTCACTGGAAAAGACTCTGATGCTGGGAGGTATTGGGGGCAGGAGGAGAAGGGGACAACAGAGAATGAGATGGCTGGATAGCATCACCGACTCGATGGAGGTGGGTTTGATTGAACTCCGGGAGTTGGTGATGGACAGGGAGGCCTGGCGTGCTGTGATTCATGGGGTCGCGAAGAGTTGGACACTACTGAGCGACTGAACTGAACTGAACAAGCAAATATGGTCATGGACTACAAATTGAAGCAGGAAAAAGGCTTACAGAGATTTTCCAAGAGAAGGCACTTGTCACAGAAAGCACTCTCTTCCAACAACACAAGAGAAGACTCTACACATGGATATCACCAGATGGTCAACACTGAAATCAGATTGATTATATTCTTTGCAGCCAAAGATGGAGAAGCTCTAAACAGTCAGCAAAAATAAGACAGGGAGCTGACTATAGCTCAGATCATGAACTCCTTATTGACAAATGCAGACTTAAATTGAAGAAAGTAGGGAAAACCAAGACCATTCAAGTATGACCTAAATCAAATCCCTTATGACTATACAGTGGAAGTGACAAAGAGATTCAAGGGATTAGATCAGATAGACAGAGTGCCTGAAGAGCTATGGATGGAGGTTTGTGACATTGTACAGGAGACAGGGATCAAGACCATCTCCAAGAAAAAGAAATGCAAAAAGGCAAAACGGTTGTCTAAGGAGGCCTTACAAACAGCTGTGAAAAGAATGGAAGCAAAAGGCAAAGGAGAAAAGGAAAGATATACTCATTTGAATGCAGAGTTCCAAAGAATAGCAAGTAGAGACAAGAAAACCGTCTTCAGTGATCAATGCAAAGAAATAGAGGAAAACAATGGAATAGAAAAGACTAGAGATCTCTTCAAGAAAATTAAAGATTCCAAGGAAATTTTTCATGCAAAGATGGGCACATTAAAGAACAGAAATGGTATGGACCTAACAGAAGTAGAAGATATTAAGAAGAGGTGGTAAGAATATACAGAAGAACTATACAAAAAAGGTCTTCATGACCCGGATAAACACGATGGGGTGATCACTCACCTAAAGCTAGACATCCTGGAATGGGAAGTCAAGTCGGACTTAGAAAGCATTATTACAAACAAAGCTAGTGGAGGTGAGTTATTTCAAATCCTAAAAAATGATGCTGTGAAACTGCTACACTTAATATGCTAGCAAATTTGGAAAACTCAGCCATGCCCACAGGACTGAAAAAGTTGAGTTTTCCTTCTAAGGAAACAATGTCAAAGAATGCTCAAATGCAATGCCAAATAATGCGAAAAGTACCACACAATTGCACTCATCTCACACTCTATTACAGTAATGTTCAATATTTGTCAATCCAGGCTTCAACAGTATGTGAACTGTGAACATCCAAATGTTCAAGTTCAACTTATAAAAGTCAAAGGAACCAGAGGGCAAATAGCCAACATCCCTTGGACCATCGAAACAAGTGAGAGAGTTTCAGAAAAAACATCTACTTCTGCTTTATTGACAGTGCCAAACCTTTGACTGTGTGGATCAAAACAAACTGTGTAAAATCCTTGAAGAGATGGGAATAGCAGAACACCTGACCTGCCTCCTGAGAAATCTGTATACAAGTCAAGAAGCAACAGTTAGAACTGGACATGGAACAACACACTGGTTCCAAATCAGGAAAGGAGTATGTCAAGGCTGTATATTGTCACCCTGCTTATTTAACTTATATGCAGAGTACATCATGAGAAACTCTGGGCTGGAGGAAGCACAAGCTGGAATCAAGATTGTCAGGAGAAATATCAATAACCTCAGATATGCATGTGACACCACCCTTATGGTAGAAAGTGAAGAAGAACTAAAGAGCCTCTTGATGAAGCTGAAATAGGAGAGTGAAAAAGTTGGCTTAAAACTCAACATTCAGAAAACTAAGATCATCTGTCCTATCACTTCATTGAAAACAGATTGGGAAACTGTGGAAACAGTGACAGACTTTATTTTGGGGACTCCAAAATCACTTCAGATGGTGACTAGAGTCATGAAATTTAAAGCCGCTTGCTTCTTGGAAAAAAGCTATCAATAACCTAGACAGATTATTAAAAAGCAGAGACATTACTTTGCCAAGAAAGGTCCGTCTAGTCAAAGCTATGGTTTTTCCAGTAGTCATGTATGGATGTGAGAGTTGGACTGGGAAGAAAGCTGAGTGCCGAAGAATTGATGCCTTTTAACTGTGGTGTTGGAGAAGACTCTTGAGAGTCCCTTGGACTGCAAGGAGATCCAACCAGTCCATTCTAAAGGAGATCAGTCGTGGGTGTTCATTGGAAGGACTGATGCTAAAGCTGAAACTCCAATACTTTGGCCACCTGATGTGAAGAGCTGATTCATTTGAAAAGACCCTGATGGTGGGAAACAGGGAAGGAAGCAGGAGAAGGGGACAACAGAAGATGAGATGGTTGTATGGCATCATGGACTCAATGGACGTGAGTTTGAATAAACTCTAGGATTTGGTGATGGACAGATAGGCCTTGCATTCTGCCATCCATGGGGTTGCAAAGAGTTGGACAGGACTGAGTGACTGAACTGGACTGAACTATAACTTTTAAATATAATATTGTAAAGTAATTAGCTTCCAAAAATAAATAAATAAATTTTTGAAAAAAAATCTAATCTTCAAATTCTAAATAATCAACATGTTTTTTTAAACAGATCAAGGATTATTACCTTTAGCAATTAGATTTTCTCTTGATAGAACTTTCTAGGTACCTTCCCCATTTTGTTCCTTTCTGGAATGTAACATCAATAGGCTGTTCCCTTATCCTTCATTCATTCATTTATTGATTCAAAAAATATACTGGAACTCTGATATGCCACACTCCAACATAATGCTGAGGCCTTGATGATAAATAAAACTGAATATTTTCATGAGTCATGTCAATCATTGCTTAGTTGCTAAGCCCTGTCCAATTCTTTTGCAACCCCATGGACAGCAGCCCACCATGTTCTGCCATCCATGAGATTTCTCAGGGAAGACTACCGGAGTGGGTTCTCATTTCCTTCTCCAAGGGATCTTCCCAACCCAAGGATGGAGCCAAGGTCTCCTGTGTCTCCTGTAATGGCAGGTGATTCTTTACCACTGAGCCACCTGGGAAGCACTTTTGAATCATTCAGCTCAGTTCAGTCGCTCAGTTGTGTCCGACTCTCCGCGACCCCATGAACCACAGCACGCCAAGCCTCCCTGTCCATCACAAACTCCCGGAGTTCACTCAAACTCATGTCCATCGAGTCGGTGATGCCATCCAGCCATCTCATTCTCTGTCATCCCCGTCTTTTCCTACCCCCAATCCTTCCCAGCATCAGAGTCTTTTCCAGTGAGTTAGCTCATCGTATGAGATTGCCAAAGTATTGGAGTTTCAGCTTTAGCATCAGTCCTTCCAATGAACACCCAGGATTGATCTCCTTTAGAATGGACTGGTTGGATCCCCTTGCAGTCCAAGGGACTCTCAAAACTCTTCTCCAGCACCACAGTTCAAAAGCATCAATTCTTCGGCAATCAGCTTTCTTCACAGTCCAACTCTCACATCCATACATGACCACAGGAGAAACCATTGCCTTGACTAGATGGACCTTTGTTGCCAAAGTAATATCTCTGCTTTTTAATATACTATCTAGGTTGGTCATAACTTTCCTCCAAAGGAGTAAGCGTCTTTTAATTTCATAGCTGCAATCAGCATCTGCAGTGATTTTGGAGCCCCCCAAAATAAAGTCTGACACTGTTTTCACTTTTTCCCCAATCTATTTCCCATGAAGTGATGGGACCAGATGCCATGATCTTTGTTTTCTGAATGTTGAGATTCAAGCCAACCTTTTCACTCTCCTCTTTCACTTTCATCAAGGGCTTTTGAGTTCCTCTTCACTTTCTGCCATAAGGGTGTTGTCATCTGCATATCTGAGGTTATTGATATTTCTCCTGGCAATTTTGATTCCAGATTTTGCTTCTTCCAGCCCATCATTCCTCATGATGTACTCTGCATATAAGTTAAATAAGCAGGGTGACAATATACAGCCTTGAAGTACTCCTTTTCCTATTTGGAACCAGTCTGTTGTTCCATGTCCAGTTCTGACTGTTGCTTCCTGACCTGCATACAGGTTTCTCAAGAGGCAGGTCAGGTGGTCTGGGATTCCCATCTCTTTCAGAATGTTCCACAGTTTGTTGTGATCCACACAGATTTCTAAAACCAGCTTGAACATATCTGGAAGTTCACGGTTCACATATTGCTGAAGCCTGGCTTGGAGAATTCTGAGCATGACTTTACTAGCGTGTGAGATGAGTGCAATTGTGCGGTAGTTTGAGCATTCTTTGGCATTGCCTTTCTTTGGGAATGGAATGAAGGCTGACTTTCTCCAGTCCTGTGGCCACTGCTTAGTTTTCCAAATTTGCTGGCATATTGAGTGCAGCACTTTCACAGCATCATCTTTCAGGATTTGAAATAGCTTTACCATATTTTAATTTGCATTGAATATTTGTATATGAAAGTTTTCCCAAGTAGACTATAAGTAGTAATGGAATAAATTCAGAGCTCTGAGCATGTGTGCCATGCTCAGTCACTTCAGTTGTGTCTGACTCCTTGCAACCCCATGGAATGTAAACTGCCAGGCCCCTCTGTCCATGGGAATCTCCAGGTAAGAGTAGTGCAGTGGGTTGTCATACCCTCCTCTCTCTGAGCATACATAACCCCAAATGGGATGTATTGAAAATCTTAAATGTTTAGCTTGTTAGTGCCTTGTTGATTAGACCAATGAAAAAGATTGTAATATGCACCTGGGAGTATAGGAGCAAAAACCTTTGAACAAAGAACTTTTTGCAGTAAATACAAATAAATTAATTACAGTGTATTAAGGATGTGGTTTGTTTTTCACATCATTTCTTTATATGGTTTTCTTTATATATATTGTTCCTTTGTTTAAACATAAACATTTAAAAAAAAAAACCTCTCATATGAATAGAGACAGATTAGAGGAAGAATAAGATGATTTAGTTCCAACAACTGTTTACATCAGTTTTCAAGAAAGCAAATTTCCAAGGAAATTTGACATTCTAACCATACTATGTCAAAGCTAGTAGGGTAGCATCTGAATTGGAGAAGGCAATGGCACCCCACTCCATTACTCTTGCCTGGAAAATCCCATGGACGGAGAAGCCTGGAAGACTGCAGTCCATGGGGTCGCTAGGAGTCAGAGCGACTTCACTATCACTTTTCACTTTCATGCATTGGAGAAGGAAATGCAATCCACTCCAGTGTTCTTGCCTGGAGAATCCCAGGGATGGACGAGCCTGGTGGGTTGCCGTCTATGGGATCACACTGAGTCAGACACGACTGAAGCGACTTAGCCGCAGAAACAGCAGCAGCATCTGAATTAACCATGGTCAAGGAGGTGTGGTGATGGAGTCAGAAGGTAGGACGCACGGTCCCCTCTCCAGTGAGTCCTTGTCAGGGGAAGGGATGGAACAGTTCACTCCCTGATGAGGCACCAGATGGAAGAAAGCCTCCATGTCCCAAAGTCTCAAGACCTGTTCTCTCTTCTCTTAACGTGGGTGAGCTCTGATTTGGACACTTGTGTATGGGAGATATTTGCAGGAACTTGACTCGAATTCATAAAATGAATAAGCTCCTGAGTGCTGGTTCTTTCAGCCAAAGGTGGGGTTTGATAGTGGTGGATGCCTCTTTTGGGGACACCAACGTGAGGTAATGAGTTATCTTGTAGGAGGCTTTTGCTTTGGTCCTAACTTCTGTATAGTTGTTCCCTCTGGTGGAAAGTTGTGGGGAAATTTCGGGTGGGCAGAGACTGTCTCTCAAGAAGACAGTGGGGACAGAGCTTGTGGTATTAATAGGAAAACTGTCTCAGGAAAACATGGTGATGCCATGCCACCTCTTTCTTCACAATGTTACCTCTGTACGAATATTTGAAAGGGAGTGAGGATAGGCACATTTGATTCTGCTTCTTAGATGTTGACCAAAAGTCTAGCGTGACTTGGAATTTCTTTTCATGAATATATCAATTCCTCCAAATTTATTGTTGTTGCTGTTAAGTTGCCAAGTCATGTCCCAAGCTTTGCTACCTCATGGACCACAGTGTACCAGACTCCTCTGCCCTTCACTATCTCCCAGAGTTTGCCCAAACTCATGTCCATTGAGTCAATCATGCCATCCAACCATCTCATTCTCTGTCATTCCCTTCTCCTCCTGCCCTCAATCTTTCCCAGCATCAGGGTCTTTTTCAATGAGTCTACTATTTGCATCAGGTGGCCAAAGTATCGGAGCTTCAGTTTCAGCATCAGTCCTTCCAATGAATATTCAGGGTTAATTTCCCTTAGGATTGACTGGTTGGATCTCCTTGCAGTCCAAGGGGCTCTCAAGAGTCTTCTCCAGCACCACAGTTCAAAAGTATCAGTTCTTAGGTGTTCAGCCTTCCTTATGGTCCAACTCTCCTATCCATACATGACTACTGGAAAAAACATAGATTTACTATATGGATATTTGTGTGCAAAGTGATGGCTCTGCTTTTGAATATGTTGTCTATGTTTGTAATTGTTTTCTTTCCAAGGAGGATGTGTCTTTTAATTTCATGGCTGAAGTCACTGTCCACAGTGATTTTGGAGCCAAAGGAAGGGAAATCTGCTACTGTTTCCACTTTGTCCCCATCTATTTGCCATGAAGCAATGGGACTGGATGCCATGATCTTTGATTTTTGAATGTCGAGTTTTAAGCCAGCTTTTTCACTCTCCTTGTTCACACTCATTAAGAGGCTCTCTAGTTCCTCTTCACTTTCTGCTGTTAGAATGATATCATCTGTATATCTAAGGTTGTTGATATTTCTCCTGTCAATCTTAATTTCAGCTTGTGAGTCATCCAGATTTTAAATGAGGTGTTCTGCATAAGTTAAATAAGCAGGATGACAATATACAGCCTTGATGTAATTCTTTCCCAATTTCGAACCAGTCTGCTGCTTCATGTCCATTTCTGCCTCTTTGTACATTTTGTCAAATCCTATAAGTGCATGCCATCTACTTTCTGCACATGTGTGTTCCTTTCTCTTTTGGAGATCCTGAGACATATACTGAAATTGTTTCCCCTGGAACCTTGGCTTTTATCTTCAACTCATCAGCTCTGTTAGTGTAAACTCTAATGCACATCTCCCTAAAATGAATCTGAGCAAAATTATATGTTCCAAACTAAAATTGCATTTCTACCCTATATATGGCAAACATCCTCTTTCTCAGAGAGGTTTGTTTCCCTTTAAAGGGGAGCAGGCAAAGCCCAGCAACTAGAGAAGCATCGTTGTTACCTGAGCGCCAGCAGCAGGGGCTACCGGTGATGGCTTAGAAGATTCTCTCATTTATTATTGGTTTACTGTTGATTGCCCTTCAAAGACAACAATGACTATTGATACTTTGTCATTAACTCACATTTTTTTTAGGTCTTCCCTACTTACATTCCACTCTTTTAAAAATTCTAGCATTAAAAGCTTAAGCATATATACACTGAAGTTAAGTGAAAGTCACTCAGTCATGTCCAACTTTTGCAACCCCATAGATAGTCCATGGAATTTTCCAGACAAGAATACTGGAGTGGGCAGCTGTTCCCTTCTCCAGAGGATCTTCCCAACCCAGGGATCGAACCCAGGTCCCCCATGTGGCAGGCAGATTCTTTACCTGCTGAGCGGCCATAAAATAGATAGCTAATGAGAACTTGCTATTTAGAACAGGGAACTCTACTCAGTGCTCTGTGTTGAGCTAACTGGGCAGGAAATCTGAGGAAGTGTAGATACATGTGTATATATGTATGTATATGCTGTATGTATAACTGACTCATTTTGCTGTCTAGTAGAAACTACCACATTGTAAAGCAACGATACTCCAATACATTATTTCTTTAAAATATCTTCAACAATATAGTGAGAAGATAGGGAGTCAGACATACAGAGCAGAACCTGCCTCCTGACACAGTCACGTGACGTTTTCTAGTGTCAAGTTTATTTTGTTTTCCTTGTGTGATTTTTGGCAAATTTGATGTATATTTTCCAGCTAATATAAAGCCAGTTTAATGATGAATAGTCCTGGCACTACTTTCAGGCAGGTGTCAGAAATCCTACTTTGATCATTTCTAGCTCACAGAGGACAGTGCTAATATTTTTTTCTCCTATCCCTGGGACAGTTTCATCATTAACTGCACATCCTAAAACTAAATTCAATCACAAAGAGCTAAAATGACAATGTTTTCTGTGCTTAGCTGAAACTCCAATACTTTGGCCACCTGATGCGAAGAGCTGACTCATTTGAAAAGACCCTGATGCTGGGAAAGATTGAGGGCAGGAGGAGAAGGGGACAACAGAGGATGAGATAGTTGGGTGGCATCACTGACTAAATGGACATGGGTTTGGGTGGGCTCTGGGAGTTGGTGATGCACAGGGAGGCCTGGCGTGCTGTGGTTCATTGGGTCACAAAGAATCGGACATGATTGAGTGACTGAACTGAACTGTGGTTAGAGGTTTATGGAGGAGGATGACGTAAGTCAAGTAATCAATGAACGGAAATAGAGTCCAAAACAGTACAATGAAAACCCCAGATAGTCAGCAATACATTGCAAATGAGTAAGCAATTGAGAGTGTCAATGTTCAGCCTTCTATACTGTGCAACCTACCACTTAGCACAAGCTCATGATCTCTGACTTGGCAGATTTAGAACAATTTTGTTATCCTAAAGATTGTCTTACACAATTTCTGGAGTGCATGTGCTTCACTTCAGATACAACTGATTGGTTATGTGATGGAATGACCTTATGAAAATGCAAAGACATGTGTGTGTGTGTGTGTGTGTGTGTGTGTGTATACATATATAATAGGTGAGAAGATTAAATGGGTATAATACTTGCCCATATTAATGATTCAAATGACAAATCTTCAGCAGAGAGAAAAATAGAAAAAATAATAGAAATTTGTGAGAATAATTAGGACCTTATTTTCAGGGAAAAATAAAATTAGACAAACGGAACATTATACAGAGATTAAACAAAAATTAAGATTAGTCAAAAACACCAAAAAAGTGAGATAAATCCCAACACAGTTTCTTGAATTTGAGCTGTTTTCATAAAAAGATATCACACTGGTTTTAAAATGGGAAAGCAGATAAGATCATAAGGAAAGGCAATCAGATGAGTATCTTTAAATAAAAACTGATCACAAGGTCATGTTAGATAAGGGAATAGACATGTAGGCTTTGCAATGAAGGGTTATGATCCAATAAGCAAACATGAGGGCAGTTAATCTTCATATTGGAAGACTGTAGAAAGATATATTGGAATATGTGCAAAATTAGACAACATGTCATTCATGAACCATCTCTGTGGAATTCATCTAAGGAAAATACCTAGTTAGGAAAAAACAAACAAGAAGTGAAAAATAAAAATAGTCTTGATATGAAATTCAGTACGTTTTTCAAAGATTTAGAATTTGGAAGTAGTGGTAAGAAAAGGAAGACAAATAAAAGTGAATTAAATATCTCCAAACTCTTACATCAATGATGAAAAACACATGTTGGGAAAAATTGTGAAAATATATAAAATAAAAAGGCAATTAAAAGTAAGCAGGGATGTGTAAAAGAATGTCCAAATTCATGGATATGAACAATATAGATAAAATTTTGAAAAATCATTAAGTTAAGGAACTCTAAGAAATAATAAAAATAATAAATATAAGAAAAAACAAATATGACAGATAAGTCATAACCCAACTTATTAGATAGTATATTTAATGGGAATTCCTTTGTTAAAAATACACTTTCACATTGGGTTCTCACTTTATTCTCAGAAATAACACAACTAAGATTAATAACAAAGAAAGTACCAAATAAAATTAAGAGAAAAAAAGAGATTATATATAAAAAAAGAAAAAAAATAGTTTTGAAAATATTAACCAACCCCTGACTGTGGCTCAGATCATGCATACTCCTTATTGCGAAGTTCAGAATTAAATTGAAGAAAGTAGGGAAAACCACTAGACCATTCAGATATGACCTCAATCAAATCCCTTATGATTATACAGTGGAAGTGAGAAATATATTTAAGGGACTAGATCTGATAGATAGAGTGCCTGATGAACTCTGGACGGAGGTTCGTGACATTGTACAGGAGGCAGGGACCAAGACCATCCCCATGGAAAAGAAATGCAAAAGAGCGAAATGGCTGTCTGAGGAGGCCTTACAAATAGCTGTGAAAAGAAGAGAAGCAAAAAGCAAAGGAGAAAAGGAAAGATATAAGCATCTGAATGCAGAGTTCCAAAGAATAGCAAGGAGAGATAAGAAAGACTTCCTCAGTGATCAATGCAAAGAAATAGAGGAAAACAACAGAATAGGAAAAACAAGAGACCTCTTCAATAAAATTAGAGATTCCAAGGGAACATTTCATGCAAAGATGGGCTCGATAAAGGACAGAAATGGTATGGACCTAACAGAAGCAGAAGATATTAAGAAGAGGTGGCGAGAATACACAGAAGAACTGTACAAAAAAGATCTTCACGACCAAGATAGTCACGATAACGTGATCACTGACCTAGAGCCAGACATCTTGGAATGTGAAGTCAGGTGGGCCTTAGAAAGCATCACTACTAACAAAGCTAGTGGAGGTGATGGAATTCCAGTTGAGCTATTACAAGTCTTGAAAGATGATGCTGTGAAACTGCTGCACTCAATATGCCAGCAGATTTGGAAAACTCAGCAGTGGCCACAGGACTGGAAGAGGTCAGTCTTCATTCCAATCCCAAAGAAAGGCAATGCCAAAGAATGCTCAAACTACCGGACAATTGCTCTCATCTCACACGCTAGCAAAGTCATGCTCAAAATTCTCCAAGCCAGGCTTCAGCACTATGTAAACCGTGAACTCCCAGATGTTCAAGCAGGTTTTAGAAAAGGCAGAGGCACCAGAGATCAAATTGCCAACATCCGCTGGATCATGGAGAAAGCAAGAGAGTTTCAGAAAAACATCTATTTCTGCTTCATTGACTATGCCAAAGCCTTTGACAGTGTCGATCACAATAAACTGTGGAACATTCTGAAAGAGATGGGAATCCCAGACCACCTGACCTGCCTCTTGAGAAACCTGTATGCAGGTCAGGAAGCAACAGTTAGAACTGGACATGGAACAACAGACTGGTTCCAAATAGGAAAAGGTGTACGTCAAGGTTGTATATTGTCACCTTGCTTATTTAACTTATATGCAGAGTACATCATGAGGAACGCTGGGCTGGAAGAAGCACAAGCTGGAATCAAGATTGCTGGGAGAAATATCAATAACCTCAGATATGCAGATGACACCACCCTTATGGCAGAAAGTGAAGAGGAACTCAAAAGCCTCTTGATGAAAGTGAAAGAGGAGAGTGAAAAGGTTGGTTTGATGCTCAACATTCAGAAAACAAAGATCATGGCATCTGGTCCCATCACTTCATGGGAAATAGATGGAAAAACAGTGGAAACTGTGTCAGACTTTGTTTTTTTGGGCTCCAAAATTACTGCAGATGCTGATTGCAGCCATGAAATTAAAAGACGCTTGCTCCTTGGAAGGAAAGTTATGACCAACCTTGATAGTATATTAAAAAGCACAGACATTACTTTGCCAACCAAGGTCCGTCTAGTCAAGGCAATGGTTTTTCCCGTGGTCATGTATGGATGTGAGAGTTGGACTGTGAAGAAGGCTGATCACCGAAGAATCGATGCTTTTGAACTGTGGTGTTGGAGAAGACTCTTGAGAGTCCCTTATACTGCAAGGAGATCCAACCAGTCCATTCTAAAGGAGATCAATCCTGGATGTTCATTGGTGGGACTGATGCTAAAGCTGAAACTGCAATACTTTGGCCACCTCATGCAACGAGTTGACTCACTGGAAAAGACTCTGATGCTGGGAAAGGTTGGGGGCGGGAGGAGAAGGGGACGACGGAGAATGAGATGGCTGGATGGCATCACCGACTCTGTGGACATGAGTTTGAGTGTACTCCGGGAGTTGGTGATGGACAGGGAGGCCTGGCGTGCTGTGATTCATGGGGTCGCGGAGAGTCGGACACGACTGAGCGACTGAACTGAACTGAAGTGAACTGAGTAAGGTCAATGAAATAGAAGAAATTAAGATTCATATTTTTAAAGGCAAAGCATAATGTTCTCAGGAATGTGTCTTCATTTATCAGTTTTGAAATCTATAGCACTGTGATGAAATAAGGTCCCCTTCACTAGATCCCTTCATATCCCAGTCTTAGAACTGGAAAACCAAACTCCATGTTTGCACAGATTAAAGGTCCATCTAGTCAAGGCTATGGTTTTTCCAGTGGTCATGTATGGATGTGAGAGTTGGACTGTGAAAAAAGCTGATCGCCGAAGAATTGATGCTTTTGAACTGTGGTGCTGGAGATGACTCCTGAGAGTCCCTTGGACTGCAAGGGGATCCAACCAGTCCATTTCAAAGGAGATCAGTCCTGGGTGTTCATTGGAAAGACTGATGCTAAAGCTGAAACTGCAATACTTTGGCCACCTGATGCGAAGGGCTGACTCACTGGAAAAGACTCTGATGCTGGGAAGGATTGGGGGCGGGAGGAGAAGGAGACGACAGAGAATGAGATGGCTGGATGACATCACCGACTCGATGGACATGAGTTTGAGTGAACTCCGGGAGTTGGTGATGGACAGGGAGGCCTGGTGTGCTGTGATTCATGGTGTCGTAAAGAGTCGGACACGACTGAGCAACTGAACTGAACTGAACTGAAAGATATTAAAATAATGCAAAACATGAAAGAGCAACACACAACAGAACTAGACCCATTATTGAGGTCCCAGAAGTCAAGAAAGAATTAGAAATAATATGAAAGAAATTATGTCAGAAACAAAAGCTATCATTGAAAGAACACAAAACAATAGCAACAACAAAATAATGCCTTAAGACAAATAGTAAAAGATACAAAGCAACCATTAAAATGGAAGAGAAGAAGCCAGTTTAACAGGAAAATAGGCAAGCTATTATACTTAGAATAAAGAGAAATTAAACATACAGAAAATAGGATAATAAGAATCAGAGGGAAAATCAAAGCAAGACAACAGTATATATACTAAAACTATCATTTTTTAAAAATTCGGCAGATAAAACTATTTTTAAACTACATATTTAGAAAAAAAGACTATGGGCCTGGAAATATTGATTCTGAATAAACTCCAAAGCATGTTCTAATAAACTTGATGAACTTAAAAAAAAAAAAATGGAAAGAAGAATGAATGTGTTTTGGAAGCACTAAGGAAAAAAATAGCATGTGACTTAGTACAGAAAAAAACTAGAAAATCATCAGGCTTTCAGCATCACTGAAGTTCATTAGACGTATCAATAGAAGTGATATTATTGAAAAATTAAATGGAAATGCAAATGATTCATGGTGTACTGAGATGCTATGACATACAAATATCATCATGAAAATTTGATGAATCTGTTACAAGAGTTTCAGTGTAACTTTTAGTTGGTAGAAGGAGAAATAAATTTGTTTCTATTTTATTTTCATTTTTCTAGTACCTACACAATTTCAACTAGGCATTACACATTATTCTTGAAATGTGTTATCTTAACATATTGTGCATGTAATCTAACTGCTTCAGTCTGGTCTGAATCTTTGCAACCCTACGAACCATAGCCTGCCAGGCTCCTCCATCCATGGGATTTCCAAGACAAGAATACTGGAATGGGTTGCCATTTCCTACTCCAGATGTTCACAACCCAGAGATGCAACCCACGTCTCTCAGGTCTCCTGGGTTGGCAGGCTGGTTCCTTACCACTAGTGCTACACAGGAAGCCCATCTTGACATATAAGTATAAAAACAAACATGGTCAGACATTTCCCTTGCCTTCTAATCCAGCATTTCTGCAATCCACTCCTGTCTGCCCAAGTAACGTGTATTTTGAAACATTTTATATAGCTCAGTTGGTAAAGAATCCACCTGCAGTGCAGGAGATCCCCCCCAATCAATTCCTGGATTGGGAAAATCCCCTGGAGAAAGGAAAGGTCACCCAGCGCAGTATTATGACCTGGAGAATTCCATGGACTGTATAGCCTGTGGTGTCATAAAGAATCTGACACGACTTTGCGACTTTCACTTTCACATAATACACAAAACGTGGATGGCTCAATATGTGCTGAATAATACAGCGTATATATTTTTAACAACTCTACAAATAATAAATCTTTCTCCTAGATACCCTAAAGCGCTTCGTAAAAAATGAATATTTAAGAGCTCTGAGATTAAAACCTGTTGTCAGTATGGTTTTAAAGAAAGGAAAAGGGGAGTCCACCGAGGTAATATAAGCCTTTCAAAAACATTAATCAAGTTAGAGTGAAAGTTGAAGATAGGACCCAAGACTCAAATGTCTGCCAACAGAGCGCAAGAGCAAGATTTTTTTCTTAAGAGTCTAATAAAATTCATGTTAGCATCAGATGAAAGTGAATTAGGTTCGTGGGAAAGCACTAAGATGGATCACGAGAGAAATAGATAACCTAAGAAAAATTAGCTCAGATTATTATAAAGCTTAGAACAATAGTCAACTCAGTTGCTCAGTGGTATCCAAATCTTGTGACCCCGTGGACTTTAGCATGCCAAGCTACCCTGTCCATCACCAACCCCTGGAGCTTGCTCAGTACAAGTAATTTATTCTACCAGTAAGATGAACTTTACTTAGAGTTCGTTTAAAAGCATTTACTGGATTTGAAAAAGAAAAGAGGCACTTACAGATGCAATGAACAATACAACAAGCTGATAATAATAGTCTCAAAGTGAAGAGTCTCCTATGGTTTGTACTTGATATCAACTATTTAAAAAAATCTTCAGGAAAATTTTGAGACAGTTTCGACCCATCAAAAGAGTTTCTGATGCCTATTCACACAGGATATCTATGAGAATACTTGCACAGAAAGGAGCTCCATGCATTGTCTCATATTCTTATCTCCACAAGTAGATAATCATTCATGACATTTGTACCACCACTGACAATAAGTTCACTTATACAATCAGGCAGTTCATAGAGAGATGAAGTTTCTCTGTTGCTGCTGATTCTCTAACTACAGCTCTCCTTTCCTCAAATGACAGTGAAAGGGTTAGTTGCTCACTCATGTCTGCCTCTTTGTGACCTCATGATCTATAGCCCACCAGGCTCCTCTGTCTATGGGCTCTCCCAAGTAACAATACTGGAGTGGGTAGCCCTTCATTTCTTCAGGGGATCTTCCCAATCCAGGTATTGAACTCGGGTCTCCTGCATTGCAGGCAGATTTTTTACTATCTGAGCCACCAGAGAAGAATTAAATAACCATGCTAATTTTTATATCTCCATTTTACCCATAAGACATATTATGAATGCAAAAGTGCTTACCTAAATATAATCTATAGATAAATCAAAATTCCAATATGCTAGAAAAAATCAATTTTTGAATGTGTATATTCAAAATATGAAGCTAAGTACCTATGACTTTCACCAACAAGATTTTTCGTAGACAGGTAATATCAACACTGAAACAGAGGTGCAGAATGCATGCATTTAAACAGCAGGAACTGTTCAGTCTTATACAATCCCTTTACCCCTGAACCGCCTGTGGAACCCTAATATGTGTTTTAGTCAGTGTCTTGGCAGCCCTCATTGTGTAGACAGAGAGAAGACAGAAAATAGAGCCATCATGGGACAATCCAATTAAAAATCCCTATTGAGAGAGAGCTCCAGTCTTGGCCGCAGCAATTTTAATTGTGCTGGGTTCCCTGTAATGAAGGCTCAGGTGGAGGACACCCTGCTATTAATTGTACAGCGTGTCCTCTGAAAGCTCTTCAGCCCCTCCTGACAGGATAGAAGAAGCAGCTTCAATCTGCAACCATGCTTTCCCAATGATCACAGGGAAACACAAAAATGGAATCTCCAGGCAAATGTTCACATAAAGAATAATGACTTCTGAAGTGGTGACATGTTTTATAAAGCCTCTGAGTGGCTTGCCTCCAATCTGTGTTAGAATAATTTTCACTGTAAAGGAGAGTAAAAACCATTTCCTTTTATGTTGAAAGAAGTAGCTGTGGACCGTGTGTAACTCTAAAATGGTAATGATGGAGAGAAACTGTGAAAAATACTCCACCCACTAAGGGATCCACTGTGTTTGAAATCCTATCACAGAGATGCTAACTCACTCATTCTCTTGTGAAAGAAAATAATCCCAAATCACACAGGTGACTGTCAGCACTGTCAAATATCAGTGAATGATTGATCATCAATCGTCCACACTCTCTCTCAAGAAGAATTGGAAAGCTGTCCAAAGTCCAAAGCTGTCCAAAAATTTTCTTCTCCAAGAAGAATTGCAAAGCTGTCCAAAGCTGTCCAGAGTATCACTGAGTGACCCCAAGGCTACCACAAATGCTTAATGAGGTCTTTGTGGGATCTTTTGAAATTTTGCTTTTAATATTTAAAGCTTTCTTTGTTTTTTCTCTCACACCAGATTCTTTTCAGACTCTCATGACTCCACTTTAACAATCTTCTTTATTATTTTGCGACACAGTGGAAATGAAGACAGCTTTTGCACTTGATTTATAAAGCACATATTACCATAGCAACCATACTGTAATTGTGAAAAAAGGGATCTTTGTAAGAAACTGGATGTCTAAATGAGAAATGACAAAAAGTGGCAGTCCATCACTGTCTTATTTTATTTGCATTTTCAAGCAGTCTATTATTTGTACACTTTCAGTAGTCCTGGTTTCAATAAAGTTCTAGTCATTGTTTCTGGATTCATGTGGAAGAGTTCCCATTTTCTGAGATACTCTATCAAATGTAGGTTAAATAGTTTAACTACATACAGCTCAGTGAAAAAAATATGAAATCTTTAGTCTTTGTTTCTAAGACAATTCCCAAATACTAAAAATTAAGCAGTTCTTGACATTGTAAAAAGAAAAACCAGACTATTGGTTAAAATTCTTAACAGGGACTAGATGCTGTGTTCTCAGTGAGTGAATTTAGCAAGAACACTTCTATAACCAAGTCAAGCAGGCAGCAGTGCATCTGAAAGCAGGTGAGGCTCACGGGCATCCCAAGAATGGAGCCATAGCAGAATAGAAGCGTGTCATTTAGGGATGCAGATCTCTAGAAAGACACAGAGATTCGGACTTAACGTCCTTCAGTAAATAAACACTGCTTCTGTGTTCATGATAATGTTTGGCAACTTACAAGCCTCAAATGACATAGCAATGAACAAATGGATGAAGCCTCTTGTCTACAGGGGTTTCCCCAGTGGCTCCATGGTACAAGAATCTGCCTGCAATGTAAGAGACCCAGGAGACGCGAATTTGATCCCTGGGTGGGGAAGATCCCCTGGAGGAGGAAATGGCAACCCACCCCAGTATTCTTGCCTGGAGAGTCCCATGGACAGAGGAGCCTGGCGGGCTACAGTCTATAGTATTACAAAGGGTCAGACACTGAGACATTGTGCAATCAGACACTGAAGCAACTGAGTTCCCACCTGTCTACAGGGAACTTAGAGGTTAGTGGAGAATAAAACATTAAAAATCATATATATGTACATGATATATACTGTTCTGACTAGATTTGTTATAAGTGATGTGAAGAAAAACAGAACAATATAATAAAGGACCTGGGGGCTCTCATCTTCTGGTGTCATGTCTTCTGACCTTTTCATACAGTTCTTGGCATTCTCACAAGAATACTGAAGCAGGTTGCCGTATCCTCCTCCAGGACCGTGTTTTGTGAGAACACTTTATTAGGACCCATCTGTTTTGGGTGGCCCTGCATGGCACAGCTCATAGCTTCTTGGAGTTAGGCAAACCCCTTCACTACAAGGCTGTGATCCATGAAGCGGACAAAAGGCCCTGAACAAAACTCATATTTTTGCTTATGTTGGTAATAGAACAAAGAATAGGAATCTATTATTTGGTTACTGTTTTGTGGTAAATGTAAGAAGAAAAATCAATGCTTTTGCCTTTAGGCAGTTTGCTAGAAATCTAATATATAATAATTACCTATAATTTATCATAAAGAATGAATTCAGTTGTTTTAAAATTGATAACATTTCAGTTAAGTGTGTGATGTCACTTCTGTGCTTGGCTTTTTGCTTTGATCTTTAGATCAACTGCAGTAACTGATTCAGGGGTATATTAATCGATACTTTTGTGAGTTCTTCATACTTCCCCAGTGGCTCAAGGGTAAAGAATCTGCTTGCAGTGCAGGAGATATGGGTTTGATCCCTGGGTGGGATGGCAACCCACCCACCCAAGTATTATTGCCTGGGAAATCCAATTAACAGAGGAGCTTGGCGGGCAATAGTCCATAGGGTTGCAGAAGAGTTGGATCTGACTAAGTGACCAAACAACAGCAACAGCTGTGAACTCAGTCATCCTGTGCATTTTCTCCAGCTTTCCCATCTAATATACAATGACTTTATTTCTGCTTCTCATATTCAAACGTACATAACATTTATGATGGATTTAATATGCTCTCATTAACAGAGCCTTTCTTTTCAGTGGCCTATCACATAGTATATGTTCATTGTAGAAAATATGATAATAACAGATTAGCACACTGACTTGTCTGAGGAGGCATGAAATAAATTGTGTGTTTGTGTGTGTGTGTGTGCGTGTGCATGTGCGTGGCCATGGGCACGCCTGTGTTTGATGAGAGAAACTGGCTTTCATATCACTGTGTGTGATTTTGATTAATCGTGGTAGACCTACAAAGTCAATAAGCTGTGAGTGTTGTCTTTCTATCCCAAATGAGGTAAACTAGACAATCTGCTGGCAAGCCACTCCAGTACTCTTGCCTAGAAAATCCCATGGATGGAGGAGCCTGGTAGGCTGCAGTCCATGGGGTCACTCAGTTCAACACGACTGAGCGACCTCACTTTCACTTTTCACTTTCACGCATTGGAGAAGGAAATGGCAACCCACTCCAGTGTTCTTGCCTGGAGAATCCCAGGGACGGGGGAGCCTGGTGGGCTGCCGTCTATGGGGTCGCACAGAGTCAGACTCGACTGAAGTGACGCAGCAGCAGCAGACAATCTGCATAGACATCTAATCATGATCACGGAGGCCCAGCTTACGGTTGCTTTAAAATTAAGGAGGATCAAAATAAATACAAGATCAAACAAAAAATGAGTCTTTCTTTAAAAACAGGGGTGTTCTCCATTAAATGCTAGATAGAATATTTTTACTTGTTCAGTTTCTAAGTCATGTCTGATTCTTTGTGACCCCATGAAGTGCAGCACAACAGACTTCCCTGTCCTTCGTTATCTTCCAAATCTTGCTCAAATTCATGTCCATTGAGTCAGTGATGCTATTCAACCATGCCATCCACTGTCGCCTCTTCTACTTTTGCCTTCAATTTTGACTTAAAGCATCCTAACTTTAATAGTGAATATTTTTATGTGAATATTTTGTAAGACACCTCTATGAAACAGAAGATGGATATGTTCCCAAAGAGTCAACTCTCTGCTGTGGTTCAAATAGAACAAGTTCTTGATTTTTCTTTAAGGGTAATTAACATTCATCACAGTTTTATCTACAGAGTAGCTGAGACTATTTTATTAACTCATTAATCTAAATATGTAACAGGATATCAGATGTGGAACTGAATGGTTTTATAATTTTTTGTAGAGTGGTCACACTTAATTTGAATTTATCATTAAGTTGTATATGGAATTATTTCTCCATCAGTTCCCAAAAATGAAGTAAAAAGGGCATTGAAATATACAAATTTTGTAAAGCAAGACTTTTTTTTTGAAAGAAGTGTGGTTGAATTTGTTGTGAATTCGAAAACTACCAACATTACATTATGAAGAATATCATTTAAAAATTTAAAATAAAACAACAGGAAGAATCTCTAATTACATTATTCATTTAAGCCTTAAAATATCCACCATGATGTTTTAATATATTGATGGCTGATACATCTCCATTTTGAACAACTCCCTTTTAATTTTTATTTACATTAAGTAGAACTGTGAGTTTTCATGCCTGAGCAAATAGTTTTGTTTTTTTTGTTTGTTTGTTTTGTTTTTCTTTCTCAGAGAATGACCTTTAACATAAAAGATTCAGGTAAAGCCAAATTTCAACTAGAATAATGATAGACTAGCTCTGATGCTGGGAAAGGTTGGGGGCGGGAGGAGAAGGGGACGACGGAGAATGAGATGGCTGGATGGCATCACCGACTCTGTGGACATGAGTTTGAGTGTACTCCGGGAGTTGGTGATGGACAGGGAGGCCTGGCGTGCTGTGATTCATGGGGTCGCGGAGAGTCGGACACGACTGAGCGACTGAACTGAACTGACTGAAACATTTAGTAAATAGTGGTTTGTTTCTAGTTAAAGTGTGTGTATAGAAAATTCTGTTGCTGTTGTTTAGTTGCTAAGTCATGTCCGACTCTTCTACAACCCCATGGAGGCCCACCAGTCTCCTCTGTCTGTGGAATTTCCCAGGCAAAATTACTGGAGTGGCTTGTCTTTTCTTCTCCGGGGGATCTTCTTGACCCAGGGATGGAACCTGTGTCTCCTGCTTTGGTAGGCACATGCTTTTTCACAGAACCAGCTGGGAAACCCATATAAAAGTGTCCTTCATTGACAGTAATACCTGGTGCGTTTGTTTGAATTGTGACTTCATTACCCTGTGTCAGTTGCTCAGTCGTGTCTGACTCTGTGATCCCATGTACAGTAGCCCTCCAGTCTCCTCTGTCCACGAAACTCACCAGGCAGAAATGTTGGAGTGCGTTGCCATTCTCTTCTCCATGGGATCTTCCAGACACACGGATCAAACCTGGGTCTCCTGCATCACTGGCAGATGGATTCTTTACCAACTGAGCCACCAGAAAAGCCTCATTACCCTAAGGTATTTTTTGTTAATAGAAAAAAACGCATTTTTCCATACAAGTTCCTAAATTCAAGCTGTACTCATAAAAATGCTCTATAATCTCAAGATGTTATATAAAATATTTATAATGATTCTTTTCCACTTAAAGATACAGAGTTTTTCCCAATGTTGGTGAGAACTTTTACTGATACATTTTTCATAATTCAAATGTCATCCAGTTGCCATAGCCTATTTTTTACTTCATATAGATTTTATTTCATGAAGGCCTAAGTGTAAGCTCAAATAAAATTGCCCTGTATCTCTACCAATCATAATTATTTCTTTTTTAGTTGAATATAGATGATTTACAATATTTCTGATAGTTTCAGGTATACAGCAAAATGATTCACTTATATATGTATTTTTCCAGATTATTTTCTCTTATAGGTTATTACAAAATTTGAACTTAATTTCCTGTGCTATATAGTAAATCCTTGTTGCTAATCTATTACATGTACTGTAGTTTGTATTTGTTAATCCAATACCCCTAATTTTACCCTCTTCCATTGGTAATGATGTTTGTTTTCTATGTCTGTGAGTCTGTTTCTTATTTGTATATAGATTCATTCGCAATATTTTATTTTTTACATTCCAAATGTAAGTGGTATAATCTGGTATTTATCTTTCTCTGTCTGACTTACTTCACTTAGTATAATATCCCCTTGGTCCATCCATGTTGCTGCAAATGGCAATATTTCATTCTTTTTCATGGTTCAGTAATATTCCGCTCTGTGCGTGTGTGTGCACGCACACGCGCGCGTGCGCATGTCCACACCACATCTTCTTAAGCCAATCATCTGTCAATGTGTGCTTGTGTTATTTCCTTGTATTGTCTATTATAAATAGTGTTGCTGTGAATATTGGGGTGTATGTGTCTTTTTGAATTACATTTTTTGTCTAGATGTATGCTCAGGAGTGGGTTTGTTGGAGCATATGGTAGCTATTTTTAGCTTTTAGAGGAGCGTCTTACTGTTCTCCATATGTATCTTCCCACCAACAGTGTAAAAAGACTCCTTTTTCTATTAACCGTCTCCAGCATTTACTTGAAGATTTTTTGATGATGGCTCTTGTGGCCAATGTGAGTTGATACCTCATTGCAGTTTTGATTAGCATTTCTCTAATAGTTAGTGATGTTGAGTATCTTTTCATATGCCTGCCTACAATTATTCCTTTGTTAAAAATTATCAGCTTAACTGTACCAAGTGAAAGAGAAAGTGTTAGTCACTAAGTCATGTCTGATTCTTTGAGACCCCTTGGTCTGTAGCCCACCAGGCTTCTATGTCCATGGGATTCTCTAAGCAAGAATACTAAAGTGGGTAGCAATTCCCTTTTCCAGGGGATCTTTCTGACCCAAGGATTGCACCTAGGTCTTCTGCATTGCATGCAGATTCTTTACTGTCTGAGCCACTAGGGAACCCATATGGCATTTAACTAACTAGTCTCAAAATAACTACCACTACAAGGACATGGGCCTAACATATTCTTTAAGGCAGTACTAGTTTTTTTCAATCTCTTACAAATCAGCATGTTGTTATTATCATTGTAAAAGGTCAGAATCCATAAGGAGGCAACATGGTATAATCTGGAGATAAACACATTTTGGAATGAATGTTTTCATTCAGACCTGGATGAAAACACTGGATCCATCATTTACAAGAGAATTTGCAAGTCTCGATTGCCTAAGGAGTAAAATCAATTTAAAAAATAATTAACTTAATTGTAGTTTGAGTTTCAGAACTATTGATGCATTTACCCACTCTCACTCCTATAAAGTGTCATTTGTCCAGGAAGCATCGGTAGGTTGATAGATAATCTATTATGTTTAAAAAGTTCCTTAATATTGAACTATTCTTTGAATATTATTTATACTGTGTAACTGCATTTTATTGTAATAATTACAAACACAGTCATTACTACCATTACAGTGTCCTGCAATCATGAACCTTAAAAACCACTTTATAAACAACAGCATATCTCTTCTCAAACATTACTGTGAGTGATACAGCTTCATTCATCAGAGAAGTGGAGTATGTAAAAATTCTTAGGTAACTCCTAGGTATAGTACATGTGATATAATTAGTATTTAGAGAACCAAAGATTTTTTTTTTAATTTATTTAATTGGAGGCTAATTACTTAACATTATTATATTGGTTTTGCCATACATTGACATGAATCTGCCCCAGGTGTACATGTGTTCCCCATCTTGAACCCCCTTCTCATCTCCCTCCTCTCCATATCCTCCCTCTGGGTTATCCCAGTACACCAGCCCCGAGCATCCTGTATTATGCATCGAACCTGGACTGGCGATTTGTTTCACATATGATAATATACATGTTTCAATGCCATTCTCCCAAATCATCCCACCCTCACCCTCTCCCACAGAGTCCAAAAGACAGTTCTATACATCTGTGTCTCTTTTGCTGTCTCGTATACAGGGTTATCATTATCATCTTTCTAAATTCCATATATATGTGTTAGTATACTGTATTGGTGTTTTTCTTTCTGACTACTTCACTCTGTATAATAGGCTCCAGTTTCATCCACCTCATTAGAACTGATTCAAATGTATTCTTTTTAATCACTGAATAATACTCCATTGTGTATATGTACCACAGCTTTCTTATCCATTCATCTGCAGATGGACATCTAGGTTGCTTCCATGTCCTGGCTATTATAAACAGTGCTGCAATGAACATTGGGGTACATGTGTCTCTTTCAATTCTGGTTTCCTCGGTGTGTATGGCCAGGAGTGGGACTGCTGGGTCATATGGCAGTTCCTTGGACTGCAAGGAGATCCAACCAGCCCATTCTAAAGGAGATCAATCCAGGGTGTTCATTGGAAGGACTGATGCTAAAGCTGAAACTCCTATACTTTGGCCACCTCATGCAACGAGTTGACTCACTGGAAAAGAGTCTGAGGCTAGGAGAGATTGGGCGTGGGAGGAGACGGTGACAACAGAGAATGAGATGGCTGGATGGCATCACCGACTCGATGGACATGAGTTTGAGTGAACTCCAGGAGTTGGTGATGAACAGGGAGGCCTGGCGTGCTGTGATTCTTGGGGTCGCAAAGAGTCGGACACGACTGAGCGACTGAACTGAACTGAATGGCAGTTCTATTTCCAGTTTTTTAAGGAAACTCCACACTGTTCTCCATAGTGGCTGGACTAGTTTGCATTCCCACCAACAGTGTAAGAGGGTCCCCTTTTCTCCAGACCCTTTCCAGCATTTATTGCTTGTAGACTTTTGAATAGCAGCCATTCTGACTGGTTTGAAATGGTACCTCATTGTGGTTTTGATTTGCATTTCTCTGATACTGAGTGATGTTGAGCATCTTTTCATGTGTTTGTTAGCCATCTGTATGTCTTCTTTGGAGAAATGTCTGTTTAGTTCTTTGGCCCATTTTTTGATTGTGTCATTTATTTTTCTGGATTGGAGCTGCAGGAGTTGCTTGTATATATTTGAGATTAATCCTTTGTCCGTTGCTTCATTTGCTATTATTTTCTCCCATTCTGAAGGCTGTCTTTTCACCTTGCTTATAGTTTCCTTTGCTGTGCAGAAGCTTTTAATTTTAATTAGGCCCCATTTGTTTATTTTTGCTTTTATTTTCAAAATTCTGGGAGGTGGGTTATGGAGGATCCTGCTGTGATTTATGTCGAAGAGTGTTTTGCCTATGTTCTCCTCTAGGAGTTTTATAGTTTCTGGTCTTACATTTAGATCTATAATCCATTTTGAGTTCATTTTTGTGTATGGTGTCAGGGAGTGTTCTAGTTTCATTCTTTTACAAGTGGTTGACCAGTTTTCCCAGTACCACTTGTTAAAGAGATTGTCTTTTCTCCATTGAATATTCTTGCCTCCTTTATCAAAGATAAGGTATCCATAGGTGCGTGGATTTATCTCTGGGCTTTCTATTTTGTTCCATTGATCTATTTTTCTGTCTTTATGCCAGTACCATACTGTATTGATGACTGGCTTTGTAGTAGAGCCTGAAGTCTGGCAGGTTGATTCCCCCAATTCCATTCTTCTTTCTCAAGATCGCTTTGGCTATTCAAGGTTTTTTGTATTTCCATACAAATTGTGAAATTATTTGTTTTAGCTCTGTGAAAAATACAGTTGGTAGCTTGATAGACCAAAGATTTAAACCCAAATATGAGCATCCCCAGAGTCTTGCCCTAAGAGTTAGAACAGTTTCATCTCTGTGATTTCCAAAGATTATTTAGAGGGTAAAGTGTTTAAAGGTTATGCCAGTTGAAAAATCATTCTCATTTAAATCACCAAACAGCATTTGGGGCCAAGCTAGATAGCACATGGCAGAAAACAAGGATGGCAAAGTGACCCTTGCCTTAAAACATGTAGCTGGTAGGATCACACATAAAGTAGAAATTGGAGGACATGTTATGCAAATAGGAAAGAAATCCATTTGTGGTATTCTGGTGGAGTTGCATTAATGAAGAACAGAATTATTCAATATTTTTGAAAGTTTATTATAGCTATTCATTTTCTGGTAAAAAATATTCTTTCATTTATGTTTATTAAAACATATTTGACATTTTCATGGAATTACTCTTTTAGAATAATAACAAATTTAAAATATTCACTTTTAGTAATTGTAAGGGTGATTTCATTAAAATTTCATTAGACACACATATTTGAAAATTTTTCCTACTGTGAATACAAATATAAAAATAATATACATATTGGAAGAGGTATATGTAATGCAGAGTATTTGCATATTGATCCAATGCAAAATAAATACTTTAAAACAATACTTTAGAAGTTTAAAAAATGTGCTGAAATAATTTCTCACTACACATGTTTAAAAATTAACATGTAAAATACATCATCATACTCAGGAATGAATTATTGGTATATAGTGAACCAATACAATAATCTAAACTTCATGCGGGCCTATCAAAGTAACTTTCTCCTAAAATGTGATACATGGTTCTCTGTAGGAAATCTCCCCAAATTAAAATTTAATATAAGTTTCTCAAATCCCCAGCAATGTTATATATGCCTGAAATTTGAATAAACAGAAGTAGACATAATTAAGATCATGACAAGAAATAAGAACATGGAATGATTGGAGAACTAGGTCAGTTGTATAAACATTCAATGGGAAATTTTAGTAAGGTGTAATTGTTCATAAAATTATATAATAATTGAAACTTTCTCAGTGACTTGATACACACACACACACAGACACACACACACATCAATTATTTACATAACTGCAAAAAAGTGATCAATAGCTCTTTCAAACTGACTGTAAGACAGAAAGAAGAATAGTATCAAATGACCACTTCTGTAAAAAAATATATAAAATCACACTGAGAAATGACTAATAACTAGCAAAACTTGGAAATAAAAGTTAATCTCTAATGCATGTTTTCTTTTTCTACTGTCAAGATCAATCATTTCTGGTATTTCTCAGTCCAGTCACAAAATCAATTACTAATAGCCTATTATCAATACCTGCAGAGAATCACTGTTTCAAGACCATGGTATATCTGTCGTTTGCTGTCTCTGCATATACCAAGGCAGCAGCATAACAGCACTTTGTGGTGACAGAGGAGCATAACTCATATACATGGAAATGAGAGCATTCTTGTGAAGTGTCTGTATGCCTATGTGAGGATGGGCTTCCTCGGTGCTAATGGCAAAGAATTTGCCTGTGCAGGAGATGCAAGAGATGTGCTCCATCCCTCGGTTGCAGAGATCTCCTGGAGGAGGAAAATGGCAACTCACTCCAGTATTCTTGCCTGAAAAATGCCATGGACCAGAGAAGTCCATGAGGTCACAAAGAGTCTGACATGACTGAACACAAACACACATACACTAAGTAAGGATGAAATCAGTAGGTCTAGCATTATGTCATGTGGGTGCTTTACATTATCTATTTTAATTGTGCCCTTTAAATAGCAAAGCCAAACACATAGTCACATATATTCACAAAAGAAACTTGTGATAAATATACACCATGCCAATTATCAGGCAAATTGTTTGATTTTTTAATGTAATTATTCATTTCAGTAACAAGAACTTAAAATAAGATGCAATTAAAAGTTTGTAAAATTTACAAAATTGGGGAACATGCATAAAGTGTTTAAGACAAGAAAAAAAATCCAAATAAGGAGAATACAGACTGCACGTAGAGGAGCTTGAAGTATTCCTTATAATTGATGATTCTGGGGAGAAGATAAGAGGTGAAACTAGAAAGATAGGGAGGTACCACACTGTGTAATTGTTTGGTGTACCATTGTGAATTCCAGTGGGAAGACGGTAGCAGTGACATTGGGAATAATACATTGGTACACATATGGGACGAGGAAATGGGTTTTGGGGTTCATTAGAGATTCAAGACAAGAAGCACTGGTACATATATACAATGGAGTATTACTCAGCCGTTAAAAGAAACGCATCCGCGTCAGTCCTAATGAGGTGGATGGACCTAGATCCTATTATACAGAGTGAAGTAAGTCAGAAAGAGAAAGCAAATATCATATATTAATCCATATATATGAGATCTAGAAAAATGATACTGATGAGTCTGTTTGTAGGGCAGCAATGGAGATGCAGACATAGAGAACAGACTTGTGGTCACAACACGGGCAGGAGAGAGTGAGACAAATTGAGATGGCATCATTGAAGCATGTACATTACTGTAGGTAAAATTAGGGAGCCTATGGGAATTTGTTGTAGGATACAGGGAACTCCAATGAGGTGCTCCATGACAACTTAGAAAGGTGGAATGGGATGGGAGTTGGGAGGGAGAGGACATGTGTACCTATGACTAATTCATGTTGATATATGGCAGAAACCAACATAATATTGTAAAGCAATTATCCTTCAATTAAAAATAAATAAATTTAATAATAATCAAAATCATAATGGTAAAGTTCCAACCAAACAGGCTGTTCTACTTCCTCCAAAATTATATACTTACATAGTAAAGATTAGAAAATGTCAGCAATACTGATAATATGTTAATTCCAGGGTACATCTGGGAAGTATAAAGTACACCAGAAGAGTAAGATGGTAAGGGAGGAGAGTAAAGAGAATTAAGGAGTTAGTACTCTAGATTGTCCAATATTGTAGAGGTTGACACAATTTTAAGATTAAAATGGTGGAAGTCATCTATGGACTTATTAATGTTACCATGCCTAAGATCATACTGCTTGCCACATGACAAGCTGATAAATGGAGAGAAGAGTTGTTGAGGCAAAGAACATTGACTTTATTTGGAACACCAGAAGACTGAAAAGACGGTGGACTAGTGTCCCAAAGAACCATCTTGCCCAGGTTTGGAAGCTAGTTTCCTTTATAGAACAAAGAGGAGGGAGTTAGGAAATAAAGTAAAAAGGTGACACGTCACTGTGGTTTTTCTTCGTGGGTATAGAGCATATTTTTTTTTAATTAATTAATTAGACTGCATCAGGTCTTAATTGGAGCTCTCAGAAACTTCATTGCATCAGGCAGAATCTTTTGATGCAGTACATGGACACTCTAGTTGCAGCCACAGGCTTACTTGCTCAGTGGCATGTGGGATATTAGTTCCCCAACCAGGAAAGGTCTCCTACATCGTAAGACTGATTCTTCACCACTGAACCACCAGGGAAATCCCTGGGTCATTATTTACTTTAAGCTATAGCTAACATTGCTTTAGTAAATTTTAAAAAGAATAATGTTCTTTACCAGCTCTGCAGGGGCCCTGGTGATTTGCTGTTTGCTTTGCATGTGTTTACCTGGACTTTATCTCTTTTGTGAACTTTATGTAACACATCAGCATGTCATTTTGATATACAATGCTTTCTCTAAAAAATGTGTATGATTAGGCCTTTGACTTCTAACAGATGGGACACTTCTTGGAGCTTTCTGAGAATCTGCTTTCCAGGTTATAATCCTCAATTTTGCTAGAATAATATTCCCTTTTCTTCTTAAAAAGTTCCAATGTGGAGTCAGATTTGTTCTTCCCTATTATGCTAATGTGACAATCATCAATGACTTGAAGAAGGGAAACTTCAGTGCAGTGAAAGGGTGGGCAGTCTATTCTAGCACTGTCCAACAGAGATTTCTGAGGACAAAAGTGAACTGTCCACAACATCCAGCATGGCAGTCTTAAGCCACAAGCAACTCTTGAACAAATGAAATCTGGCCAGTGTCACTGAGGAAATGACATTTATTCTAATTGAATTAAGTATTAGTGGCCTAGGGACTTCCCTGGTGTTTTAGTGGCTAAGACTCTGCACTCTTAATGTAAGAGGCCCAGGTTTGATCCCTTGTCAGGGAACTAGATCCACCAAGCCACAGCAAAGATCAAAGACCCTGTATGCCACAACTAAGATCTAACAGAGCCAAATAAACAAATAAATACAATAAATATTAGTAGTCTAAAGTAGCTACAGTACTTGTAATCACAGAACTACAGACTTCAGAGGTTAATATGTAGTAAGAAACATTGATATAAATGATACTTTCAAAAGATCCTGTAAAAAGGTAAAATCATTTGAAATAATCTATTGATTTTCATGAATGCACCCATGATGGATTAGAAGTAAGCATTATAAATGATAGTGGGGGGAAAAGTAGAAATGAACAAGATGAAGAAAATGAAATATAAGTAAAGGGTGAAAAACAATCTTAATATTTGTTGAGTAGTTCCTGAATTAATTTTCTGTAAAAGTGATATAAGCTATGATGTAGTTAAAAGCATATCATTGTTCAGTCACCCAGTCATGTCCCACTCTGCGACCACATGGACTGCAGCATACCAGGCTTCCCAGTCCTTCACTATCTCCTGGAGTTTGCTCACACTCATGTCCATTAAAAATATAGTTAATATAATAATTATATATTATATAATTTGTTGTTGTTGTTCAATCACCCAGTTGTGTCCAACTCTTTGCAACTATATTTAATATATAGTTAACACATTAAAATATAGTTAAAATATACTAAAGGTTGATTTTTCTGCCCTGGCGGGTATCCTGGCTATTCTCTGTCTTCCCGAGGAGACCACTCCTATTTGACCTGATCTATGTCGCAAGAGGCTGCGTTCCATTGACTACATTCCTCATACTCCCTTGATCTGTAACTTTCCACTAAGTTTGTCCATTGAGAGGAATCAGGATATCCAAGAACAAGAGAATGGAACCTTCAGAGCATCCACTGTGCCTGAAACGCACTTCCCTCCTCCCTCACTGAGGCCACTTGTCTGACAGTTCCTCTCAGCTCCTCCTCTTCCTGCCCCTTTTCTAGCTATGGATCCCATTATCCCTGCAGTCCCAGTGGGAACTTATTATGGTTTTCATTGTTTACTGACCCGGTATTTAATAATTATTTGTTTCTTTAACCCTCTCCACACCTCTGGAAACATTTCATTAAATTCTCTTTAGTTATACCCTTTAAATGGATCATTTGTGTCCTGTATCCAACCAGTCCATCTAAAAGGAGATCAGTCCTGGGTGTTCATTGGAAGGACTGATGTTGAAGCTGAAACTCCAATCCTTTGGCCACGTGATGTGAAGAGCTGACTCATTTGAAAATACGCTGATGCTGGGAAAGATTGAGGGCAGGAGGAGAAGGGGATGACAGAGGATGAGATGGTTGGATGGCATCACTGACTCAATGGACATGACTTTGAGCAAACATGGGGAAATAGTGAAGGACATGGGATTGGGTAGACTCCGGGAGTTGGTGATGGACAAGGAGGCCTGGTGTGCTGTGGTTCATGGGGTCACAAAGAGTCAGACACGACTGAGTGACTGAAATGAACTGAAAGCTTAATTAATTGGAAATGAAGAGTAGGCCCAGAAATCAGTCCCTCAAATTGAGATTCTGGCATTGAGTGTCTAATATAGTTGATGGACTCAAAGACTGCATCCTTGCCAGGGATGGGTGAGGTGCTGATAATTCATCTATGAAGTGGCACCATGATTGTTTAAATCATAACTTATTCTCTACTGGAGTGGTGGGCTTATGGATGACAATACATTAAAAAGATGCTTGCCTGTGGCAGTGCTTACTATAGCAATCATGGAAATTCAAACTGCCTCTAATTGCTCTGAAAAGGTACTCAAAGAAGAAAACAATCAAATAAATATAAAACCTTGAATTCCCAGTTCCAGGCTCAGATGGAGGATAAGAAAGTCTCTATGGCAGCCATATGGAAATTATTTTCTCTAGTCATAACTGGAAATTGGAAAATTTCAGCAGAGAATTAAAAGCTATAAAAACAATCAAATTAACTAGACTTACTGTGGTGGTTGTGCTCAGACAGTAAAGTGTCTGCCTACAATGTGGGAGACCCGGGTTCAATCCCTGGGTTAGGAAGATCTCCTGGAGAAGGAAATGGCAACCCACTCCATTATTCTTGCCTGGAAAATCCCACGGATGGAGGAGCCTGGTAGAATACAGTCCATGGCTCGCAAAGAGTCAGACATGACTGAGCGACTTCACTTTCTTTCACTTTCATTAAACAAAATATGCAAATGTCAAATCATTATGCCATGCTGTTGTTGACTCATTAAGGTGTATGCAACTCTTTGTGATCTCATGGACTGCAGCATGCCAGGCTTCTCTGTTCATCACTGTCTCCCTGAGTTTACTAAAACTCATGTCCATTGAGTCAGTGATGTCATCCAACCATCTGATCCTCTGTTGCCCTCAGTCTTTCCAAATATCAGGTCTTTTCTGATAAGTTAGCTCTTCGCATTAGGTGGCCAAAGTATTGAGGCTTCAGCTTTAGCAAAAATCCTTCCAATTAATATTAACGGTTAATTTCTTTTAGGATTGATTGGTTTGATCTCCTTGCTGTCCAAGGGACTTTTAAGAGTCTTCTCCAGCACCAGTTTGAAAGCATTTGGTGCTCAGCCTTGTTTATGGTCCAATTCTCACACCAGTTCATGACTGGAAAAACTATAGCTTTAACTCTACAGACCTTTGTCCACAAAGTGATGTCTCTGCTTTTTAATACAATGTCTAGGTTTGTCATAGCTATTCTTCTAAAATCCCTTTAATTTCATGGCTACAGTCAATATCCGCATTGATTTTGGAGCCCAAGAAAATTAAATGTAACACTGTTTCCACATTTTCCCCATCTATTTTCCATGAAGTGATGGGACCAGAAGCCATGATCTTAGTTTTTGGAATGTTGAGTTTTAAGCCAGCTTTTTCACTCTTTACTTTCAAGTTCATCTGAAGCCTCTTTAGTTCTTCTTCCATTTTGCCATTAAAATCATCTGCGTATAATCTGCGTATCTGAGGTTGTTGATATCTCCTAACAATCTTGATTTCTGATTCCAGTTTGTGATTATCTGGCCTGGCATTTTGCTTGATTCACTCTGCATCTAATCTAAATAAGCAGGACAGTAGTATAGAGTGAAAGAGTATGGTAAAGCTAATTTAAAACTCAGTTCAGTTCAATTCAGATAAGTTGTTCATTCATGTCCAACTCTTTGCAACCCCATGAACCACAGCATGCAGGGCATCCCTGTCAATCACCAACTCCCAGAGTCTACCCAAACCTATGTCCATTGAGTCGGTGATGCCATCCAACCATCTCATCTTCTGTCGTCCCCTTCTCCTCCTGCCCTCAATCTTTACCAGCATCAAGATTTTTTCAAATGAGTCATCTCTTTGCATCAGGTGGCCAAAGTAGTGCAGTTTCAGCTTCAACATTAGCCCTTCCAATGAACACCCAGGACTGATCTCCTGTAGGATGGACTGGTTGGATCTCCTTGCAGTCCAAGAGACTCTCAAAAGTCTTCTCCAACACCACAGTTCAAAAACATCAATTCTTCAGTGCTCAGCTTTCTTTATACTCCAACTCTCACATTCATCCATGACCACTGGAAAAGCCATAGCCTTGACTAGATGGACCTTTGTTGGCAAAGTAATGTCTCTGCTTTTTAATATGCTGTCTATATTGGTCATAACTTTCCTTCCAAGGAGTAAGCGTCTTTTAATTTCATGACTGCAATCACCATCTGCAGTGGAATCCAGAAAAATAAAGTCAGCCATTGTTTCCACTGTTTCCCCATCTATTTGCTATGAAGTGATGGGACCGGATGCCATGATATTAGTTTTCTGAATGTTGAGCTTTAAGCCAACTTTTTCACTCTCCTCTTTCACTATCATCAAGAGGCTCTTTAGTTCTTCTTCACTTTCTTCTATAAGTGTGGTGTCATCTGCGTAACTGAGGTTATGAATGTTTTTCCTGGCAAAATTGATTCCAGCTTGTGCTTCATCCAGCCCAGAATTTCTCATGAAATATAAGTTAAATAAGCAGGGTGACAATACACAGCCTTCATATACTCCTTTTCCAATTTGGAACCAGTCCCTTGTGCCATGTGTGGTTCTAACTGTTGCTTCTTGACCTGCATACAGATTTATCAGGAGTTAGGTCAGGTGGTCTGGTATTCCCATCTCTTTCAGAATTTTCCACAGTTTATTGTGATCCACTCAAAGGCTTTGGCATAGTCAATAAAACAGAAATAGATGTTATTCTGGAACTCTCTTGCTTTTTCCATGATCCAGCGGATGTTGGGAATTTGATCTTTGGTTCCTCTGCATTTTCTAAAACCAGCTTGAACATCTGGAAGTTTGTGGTTCACGTATTGCTGAAGCCTGACTTGGAGAATTTTAAGCATTACTTTACTAGCTTGTGATATGAATGCAATTGTGCTGTATTTTGATCATTTTTGGCATTGCCTTTCTTTGGGATTGGGTTGAAAACTGACCTTTTCCAGTCCTGTGGCCACTGCTGAGTTTTTCAAATTTGCTGGTATATTGAGTGCAGCACTTTCACAGCGTCATCTTTCAGGATTTGAAAGAGCTCAACTGGAACTCCATCACCTCCACTAGCTTTCTTCACAGTGATCCCTCCTAAGGCCCACTTGACTTCACATTCAAGGATGTCTGGCTCAAGGAGAGTGGTCACACCATTGTGATTATCTGGGTCTTGAAGATCTTTTTTGTACAGTTCTGTGTATTCTTGCCACCTCTTCTTAATATCTTCTGCTTCTGCTGTGTCCCTACCATTTCTGTCCTTCACTAAGCCCATCTTTGTATGAAATGTTCCCTTGATATCTTTAATTATTTTGAAGAGATTTCTAGTCTTTCCAATTCTATTGTTTTCCTCTATTTCCTTGCATTGATCACTGAGCAAGTCTAACTTGTCTCTCCTTGCTATTCTTTGGAACTCTGCATTCAAATGGGTGTATCTTTCCTTTTCTCCTTTGCTTTTCACTTCCCTTTACACAGCTATTTGTAAGACCTCCTCAGATACCCATTTAGCTTTTATGCATTTCTTTTTCTTGAGGATGGTCTTGATTCCTGTCTCCTGTACAGTGTCATGTACCTCCATCCATAGGTCATTAGGCACTCTATCAGATCTAGTCCCTTAAATATATTTCTCACTTCCACTGTATAGTCACAAGGGATTTGATTTAGGTCATACCTAAATGGTCTAGTGGTTTTCTCCAGTTTCTTCAATTTCAGCCTGAATTTGGCAATAAGGAGTTCATGATCCAAGCCACAGTCACCTCCCAGACTTGTTTTTGCTGACTGTATAGTGCTTCTCCTTCTTTGGCTAGAAAGAATATAATCAATCTGATTTTGGTGTTAACCATCTGGTGATGTCCATGTGTAGAGTCTTCTCTTGTGTTGTTGGAAGAGGCTGTTTGTTATGACCAGTGTGTTCTTTTGGCAAAACTCTATTAGCATTTGCCCTACTTCATTCCATGCTCCAAGGCCAAATTTGCCTGTTACTCCAGGTGTTTCTTGACTTCCTACTTTTGTATTCCAGTCCCGTATAATGAAAAGGACATCTTTTTTGGGTGGTAGTTCTAGAAGGTCTTGTAGGTCTTCATAAAAGTGTTCAGCTTCAGCTTTTTCAGAATTACTAGTTGTGACATAGACTTGGATTACTGTGATATTGAATGGTTTGCCTTGGAAATGAAGAGATCATTCTGTCAATTTTGAGATTGCATCCAAGTACTGCATTTCAGACTCTTTTGTTGGCTATGATGGCTATTCAATTTCTTCCAAGGGATTCCTGCCCACAGTAGTAGATATAATGGTCATCTTATTTAAATTCACCCATTCCAGTCCATCTTAGTTCACTGATTCCTAGAATGTTGATGTTCACTCTTGTCATCTCCTGTTTGACCACTTCCAATTTGCCTTGATTCATGGATCTAACATTCCAGGTTCCTATGTAATATTGCTCTTTATAGCATCAAACCCTGCTTCCGTCACCAGTCCCATTCACAGCTGAGTGTGATTTTTGCTTTGGCTCCATCCCTTCATTCTTTCTGGAGTTATTTCTCCACTGATCTCCAGTAGCACGACCTAGGGAGTTCATCTTTCAGTGTCCGATCCTTTTACCTTTTCATACTGTTCATGGGGTTCTCAAGGCAAGAATACTGAAGTGGTTTGCCATTCCTTTCTCCAGTGGACCACATTCTGTTAGACCTCTCCACCATGACCAGGCCATCTTGGGTGGCCCCACATGGCTTAGTTTCATTGAGTTAGACAAGTTAAAAAAACAGTAGTAGTGTTTAATACCACAGACGGAAGGTTAGAAAATATGGCAGATGGAAATTTGGGGAATTTAAAAATCAAAATATTTGGAGAGAAAGGCAAGGCAACAAAGAATAAATAGGAAAGCTTAAGAGAAATATGGGGCAGGTGAAAAGTTCTTGAATATTTAATTATAACTGCAGAAGAAGAAATGACAGAAAATAAAGGTGAAACAATATATTGTTATAATTGTCAACAAATTGTCAAAATTGCTCAAAGATCTGAAACCAACAAAACAGAAAGCAGTATAAACCCTAAAAAAGATAGATAATCAGACCTATCTAGAGACTGCTAACACTGCAGGAGACTAAAGATGATGAGCAGATTTTGGGGGTAACAAAAACAACAGCAACAACTAAAAACAAGAAACAACAAAAAATACAGCAGCTTCCTCTGAACAGAAAACCATGAATGACATCTTCAAAGTGATAACCAAATAAACAGACAAAACTACCATTTGCTTTCAAAATAAAAGCACATTGAAGCATTCCAGTCAAAGAGAAATTGATGTAATTTGACACCACCAAATTATGATAAAAGAATCATTAAAGCAAGCTCTTCTTGAAACAGAAAAATTATCCCATAAAAGCAGAGACTGTGAGAAGGAAAATAGAGTAATAAAAAGAAATATATGGGTAAACATAGAATATGAATAATATTGTTTGTATTTTAAAAATATATAACTTTAATAGCAAAATGGCAATAGGGAATAAATTGGGTGAAAATGCTGTAAAATTTGTTCATTGTCATTGCAAGACAGGAGTAAAAAGATGTGTTAGTCATCATAAGTTAAGGATGCCTACTCCAATTTTTAGGGTATTTATAAAATAGTAAATAATCCAAAACTTACAAGCTAACTGAGTTAAAAAAAATGAGATAGAAAAGAACTGTAAGAAAAATAAGAGAAAGAAATAAAGTAATAAGTAAAAGACAGAAAAGGGAACAAATAGAAATTAAGTATTTAGATGGTAGATCTCAAACAAAATGTGTTCTTAATTACATTTATTGTAAATTGACAAAAAGTGGAATTTAAAGCACAGATTTTCAGATCAAATTATATTTTCAGTCAAAGATATGCTTCCTTTCAATGACAAAACTGAAATAAAATTACACAGAAACACTGAGATTAAATTGCGGTACGTATACACAATGGAATATTCAGCTCAGTTCAGTCACTCAGTTGTGTCCTACTCTTTGTGACCCCATGAATCTCAGCAGGCCAGGCCTCCCTGTCCATCACCAACTCCCGCAGTTCACCCAAACTCATGTGCATCGAGTTGGTGATGCCATCCAGCCATCTCATCCTCTGTCTTCCCCTTCTTCTCCTGCCCCCAATCCCTCCCACCATCAGGGTCTTTTCCAATGAGTCAACTCTTCACATGATGTGGCCAAAGTATTGAAGTTTGAGCCTCAACATCAGTCCTTCCAATGAACACCCAGGACTGGTCTCCTTTAGGATGGACTGGTTGGATCTCCTTGCAGTCCAAGGGACTTGCACTCAGCTATAAAAAGGAGAACATTTAAGTCAGTTCTAATGAGGTAGATGAAACTGGAGCCTATTATACAAAGTGATATAAGTCAGGAAGAGGAAGACCAATATGGTAACACATATATCTGAAATTTAGAAAGACAATAGTGATGATCTTACATGCAGGATAGCAAAGGAGACACAGATGTAAATAATAGACTTTTGGACTATGTGAAAACAGGTGAAGGTGGGATGATTTGAGAGAATAACACTGAAACATGTATATAACCATATTTGAAATAGGTAGCCAGAACACATTTGATACATGAAGCAGGGCACTCAAAGTCAAGTGTACCTGTGACTGATTCATGTCGATGTAGAGAAAAAGTACCACAAGATTGCAAAGTAATTATCCTCCAATTAAAATAAATTAATTAATTTTAAAAAAACTGAATTCAAAAAAAGAATTTAATATAAAAGATAATGGAAGAGCCTGTTCCTGTTCAAGATGGCAGAGTAGAAGTACATGGCCTCAGTAATTATCTTACAATTGAAATAAATTAATTAATTAAAATTAAAGAATCTAAAGAAAAAAGTATAAAAAACGTATAGTGCAAAAACTGCACTAAAGACCTATTAAATCTATGCTAATGTCAAACATTAAGGCAGACAACTTTGATATATGTAAAGCTCAAATTCATGTCCCTTGAGTCAGTGATGCCATCCAACCATCTCATACTCAGTTGCCCTCTTCTTCTCCTGCCCTCAATTTTTCCCAGCAGCAAGCACATTTACAAAGAGCCAGTTCTTCCCATCATGTGGCCAAAGTGTTGGGACTTCAGCTGCAGCATCAGTTCTTCCAATGACTATTAAGAGTTGATTTCCTTTAGGACTGATCTAAATAAAACTTCATTAAATTAGAGGAGCATTGTACACACCTGCATTCACAGTGGGAACTGTTTACATGCCTCTTTTAGTAATTGACAGAACAACATGAGCAAATGAAAAGTAAATAAACGTTCAACTGAACACTCTGTACCCCTGACCTGGGTATGAACTGTCCTGCCCCAAAGTTCAGAGTACATACTCTTTCCAATCTTACATGCACTTACTTCTGTGAAAACTAGCCATACGTGGAGTAATAAAGAATGTCTCAAAGATCTTAAAGAAACTAAACCATAGGGAGGATATTCTCTGACCAAAATAACTAAATTGCTTGACTAAACAATAAATAAGTTTTAAAAAGACAGGAATATTTCAAAATGAAGAAAAATAAAACAATACGTTTATAAATAACACATCAAGTAAGGAAAAAACTATAATGGAAAACATTTTCAGTGTATTAAAATTAAGTATATTAAAACATTAAATACATCTAAAGCTGTGCTTAGAGTGAAATTAGCAGCTTTAAATGTGTAATTTAAAAATAAGAAAGATTTAAATCAAAGATCTGAGTATACAAATCAAGAAGTTAAAAACAATGAAAGCGTAAGCCTGAAGAAAAAGAAGATGAAATAAACTAAGACAAAGGCAAAAGTTTACAATACTCAAAATCATTTTTAATAGAGAAAATAAAAATAGATAAAAGTTAATTATTTAAAATAAGTAGTAAAATTGATAAATGCCTGGAAAAACAGAGCTAGTGAAAGACAGGTATAAATGAACAAAATTGGAAATAAAAATGGGACCCCAGTAAAGACTTCCATGTATATTAACTTATAGCAAACATATTTAAATTTGAAAATGTAAACAAAGTGAGGCAATTCCTAGAAAGAGACAACTTGTCAAACTGATAAAAGAAAAAAATGAAAACTTTCTTTTAAAAGAATTGACTTCATAAATAAATCAATCACTTTCCACAAAGAAAACTTCAGGTTTGTGGAACTCGACTAGTGAATATTATTATATATTTAAGGAAAAAATAATTCCAAGCTTACAGTAGTTAATTAATAATAAGTGGAAACAATTATTAATTAATTACTTTCACTTTCATTAATAAGTGAAAACAATTCTCAGCATATTTTAATTAGATTATAAAATCTGACAAGAACGTTATAAGAAAAGTAATTGCAAATCAATAAACTTCATAAACATAAATGCAAAAAGCCTAAACTAAGCATTAACAACGGAGAAGGCAGTGGCAACCCACTCCAGTACTCTTGCCTAGAAAATCCCATGGGTGGAGGAGCCTGGTGGGCTGCAGTCCATGGGGTCGCTGAGAGTGGGATACGACTGAGCGACTTCACTTTCACTTTTCACTTTCATGCACTGGGGAAGGAATCGGCAACCCACTCCAGTGTTCTTGCCTGGAGAATCCCAGGGACGGGGGAGCCTGGTGGGCTGCCGTCTATGGGGTTGCACAGAGTCGGACACGACTGAAGCGACTTAGCAGCAGCTGCAGCAGCAAGCATTAACAAAACAAAATTGACAATGCATAAAATATATACTACTTTATGAGCAGGCTATTATCTCAGGAACTAAAGATTGATTTTGATTCAAAAGTCAATAAAACCCAGTATATTAACAAAGTAAATACAAAAGCTATAACATGCAACATTATATACAAAATTTCTTTCTTTTTTAGTATCATTTTTTCAAGTCTCTGTTTAATTTTCTGTTTCTGATTTTTTCCTTACAATTTTCTCTTCCCTTGTGATTCTAGAGCCAGTATGATCTTAAACTAACCTGGGCTATGTGATAACTGAGGCAATGATTGTGTCTAATATTGTTTAAAAAACATTAGTGATCTTTGGTTCAGACTGAAAATGAAACAGACAAGACACAAAACCTTCCTCAGCACTAAGTTTAGGTAGCGATTCACTGCAAACAGTATAGGCTGCAAAGCAACAGCAGAGCAGAAGTTATATGGCTCACAGGTGTATTTTTTTATTTTGTACACTTTCTACACTCAGGATAGTCACAACCAAAGGAGAAGAGTCTAAGTATATGTGAACTAATTCAGTAAGCCTTCTTCAGCTAGGTTCTTTCAGATTCTATAACTAGTCAGACCCACAACCCCTCAGGCAGACCTCAGTAGCTGGTTACATGGCTTGCCTAGGTACCTGGTGCTTTCTACCACTTTCAGAGATGGTTGCAGCTCATAAGGAGGAAGATAGGACCTCAATCTAGTGATGTTACCTAAGCTTACCTCTTTTTTCTTCTCCCTCTCTTTTTTAATCGACTTAGCACCATCTTTATACAAATCAACTATGCCCACAAACATATCAAGAATTATGGAACTGTATGCATTAAATTTTGATAAGACAACACAAAAGATCTAACAAATAGCTAAGATGATGCTGAATTGAAAGCATTCCAATGACATTTTTATTCCACACGTTTGTGGAATCTAGAAACAGTAGTAAAAATGAGCCTATTTTTAGAGCAGGAATAGAGGCGCAGACAGAGAAAGGATGGGGGGACATGGGAGAGAAAGGGGATGAGATGAATTGAGCGAGTAGCGCTGGCATTGTGCATCGTGTGTAAAATAGATGGCTATTGGGAAGCTGCTGAATAGCACAGGGAACTCAGCTCGGTGCTCTGTGATGACGCAGAGGGGTGGGATGGAGTGGTGGAGGGAGGGGATATATGTATACATATAGCTGATTCACACTGTTGTACCGCAGAAACTAACACAACATTGTAAAGCAACTCTGTTGTTCAGTCATTAAATTGTGCCTGACTCTTTGTGACCCATGGACTGCAGCACGCCAGGCTTCCCTGTCCTTCACCAACTCCCAGAGCTTGCTCAAACTCATGTCCTTTGAGTCAATATTTCCATCCAACCATCTCATCCTCTGTGGTTCCTTCTCCTCATGCCTTGAATCTTTCCCAGCATCAGGGTCTTTTCCAATGAGTTGGCCCTTTGCACCAGGTGGCCAAAGTATTGAACCTTCAGCTTCAGCATCTGCCCTTCCAAGGTTTATTTCCTTTAGGACTGATACCCCAATAAAAAGGGATATAATGAGATGAAGAAATATTTCACATACTGTGTACGTATGGACCTAAGCGCATTTTGAGTCACTATATTATAAAGTCCACACATGGATATTAGCTCTGCCCAACCCCTCCATCATTGCTGAGGCATGACACTTGACTTCTAAAACACATTAATGCATTTAACTTAAAAATCACAATTACTCAATGAAAAAAATCTGCTCATTCTCATTCATGACTAAAACACGAGGAGACAAATTTCAGACATCTTAATTTTGATTAATAAGAATCTATTTATAAATTAAAAGAAAAAAAAAAACTACTGACAGGGACTTCATATAAATTTAAGACTGTGTTGGCAGTTTTATTATAAACCCTAAGAGATTTATTGCAAAAATTCACTTAAGGCAGGTTTTAGCTTTGAGAGAAACTATTATTTCTAAATATTACTCTGAAATATATTATCTGATTAATTTAAAAAGAGATCAGGAAGCTTCCAATAGATAAAGGAGGGTGGAAAAAAGAAAAACAATATTACTAATACTCTCTATATTTAACATATTAAACCAAAGATCTTTACTGCACAGAAAAGGACAGAATTTTTTAAGGAATTTAGAAACTGTCCTAGATATCCTCTATTATGTGATGAATTATGCTAAACCACTTACTTCAAGCAATAGGATTTTGTGATATCAAAGAATATCATTGGTCAGGAACGATTCAGCTAGGCCCGTGTTCAGTTCCTATAGCAGATATTCAGGATACCATGGACTGAATGGTGCCCCCTCATGGTGCTCCGCTGGTTTATGGAGCTAACGTGAGGAGTCCAGGCAGCTTCATTCACCTGTGTGGTACCTTGGCAGGACTGAGTGGCAGAATGGGCTTGGCCGAGCCCCTCTGTCTCTCTGTGAGTCTCAGGCAGCCTTGCCCGATCTCTAATAGGGAACCACAGATCTCTGATGACAGATGAGTGCTCTGTGAGCAAGTGCCTCAAGACGCCAAAAGATTGAGAGCTTCTCATGACCCAGCCTTGGAAGTTGATAAGCTCACTCCCACTATATTCCCTTGGTCAGGCAGGTCAAAAAGGCCAGACCAGATTCAGGAAAAAGAACTCGGACTTCAGCCTTTCAGAGGAATAGCAGATCATTGTGGGCATCCTCAACAGATAACTTTTATTTTTATCAGTATAATTTTAGATAAAATTAGATCAGAAATCATGCACCTTGCTTTTTTAAAAAATTTTTGATTTATTGTCTTTATGATACATGTCTTATTATGGTTTGAAATTCCTTATCTATATAATTAAATGTCTGGATTAAATATTGAAAGATATCATTGTAACTTTATTTTTTTATTTTCTCACATTTTTATTTATGAGGTACCTATATTCATGGTATAGTAACAACAAAAAGAAACCAATTTAGCAATGGTAGCAGACAGATGATCTAAAAAATAAGTCAGTGTCCCCAAACTCTACTCTTTCTTTCCCTTCAGAGAAAATAATGATTTTTTAAATGAAGAATTTATATATCTTAATATTGTGTGAGTTTTTAAAATAATTAGTTGTATTTATTGATATTGTTTCAATATCAGTTCAGTTCAGGTGCTCAGTCATATCCATCTCTTTGAGACCCCATGGACTGTGGCACACCAGGCTTCCTTGTGCATCCACTAAATCCCGAAGCTTGCACAAATTCAAGTCCATCAAGTCGGTGATGCCATCCAAGCATCTCATCCTCTGTCGCCCCTCCTCCTCCTGCCTTCAATCTTTCCCAGCATCAGGGTATTTTCCAATGAGTCAGTTTTTCATATCAGGAGGCCAAAGTATTGTTTCAATATCAGTGACACAATTTTTTAAATTAATTTTTATTTGAGTATAATTGATTTACAATGTTGTGTTAGTTTCTGCTGTACTGCAAAGTGAATCAGTTAGACATATACATATATCCACACTGTTTAGATTCTTTTCCCGTGTAGTCCATTAAAGAGCATTGAGTAGATTCCCTGTGCGACACAGTAGGTTCTTATTAGTCATCTGTTTTATGTATAGTAGTGTGTATGTTTCAATCTCAATCTCCAAAATTATCTCTCTTCCACTTACCCACCAATAACCATTTTTGTTTTCTACATTGTGTCTCTATTTCTGTTTTTTAGCTCATTTGTACCATTTTTTGTTAAGATTCCACCTATAAGCAATATCATATGATATTTGTAAATTTAACAGTGTGTCTTTAAGTCACACACTTTTCATTTAATACATTAACAGATTTTTAATTCTCACTTTTGCAGTCTTCTCCATATTGTTTATTATATTTTGATCTAAAATTTGCTTTAGAGACTGGTAGAGTGTTAGCAGTGCAAAGAACTGCAAGGGTGAAATTTTACCTTGCTGGCAAGCTAAAAAGGTAGCCTGCCTTAGTTTCATGGATGTTGTTACTGTAGAAGACAAGAGACTCCTTGTCAAAGCCAAAGGATTCCATCATTAATGGTACAGCGGGCAGCACAAACTTCACCTTCACCTAGTTGTTCTCCTACTTGTTCTTGTTCCCAGAGTCCCAGGTGAATTCCATCCACAGAGCGCTGAATGTCACAGCTAAGGAGCATTGAGCTCAGCAAACCCCGAGCTTATCAGGAGGCTGGTAACAAACATGCCTAAACTTTGGCGGTTGGAAAAAAACTATATTAACTTTTTTCTTTTCTTTTTTTTTTTAAACAAATCTGTCCTCTACTATGAAGGGAGAAGCTAATTTTATCTTCTAAGAGGTACATTATACAAATATTACTGGAAAGACAACAATAATAATAGTAAGCTCTCAATGACTTTGCTCAGAAGATGCGCAAAGATGTGAGAGCTCCATGGAGAACGATGTCCTCACAGCGAGAGGATAAAAATGTTGTCATGGTAAATTGGAAGAAAAAGATAATCTCTTATTCTCTTATTCTCACAAGTACCTATGAACCGAACATGTACCATTTGTAGAAATCAACCCATACCCTTCAGGATGGAAGCATGGAAGTAAAAGAAGACAAAGTCTTTAGCATTTTGATGCATATACGTCTTAAGTGTTTATAAAATGAACAAGATAAGGAAAGAATCTCTGAAATAAATGAAATCTCAAAGAGGTAGAAATATAACTGCTTACTCATGAGGTATTTTATAGAATTTTCCATTTTCTAATTAAATATTTATACAAGCAATATTACTGAGGATTGATACTGCATTCTTCCTGGAAATGTGTCCTTATGGTGGTTCCCAAATAATGTGACATCTGCTCCCTTTAAGAATAGGGGTTGTAGAGAATTGTGATAAAAGTTACAGCAAATATCACTCAGGGATGAAAAGTACATGAGTTATTTTTATGCTTCTATATCCAATGGATGTTGTGATATTTAATGACTTAATATTATTTTAGGAAGTGTATCATTAAGGTATAGTATTGGAAAAGCTAATATAAAGGAACAAATCATTTGCTTGACCTCTCTTCAAGACATTCCCATCAATATATTCCAAGGAAGATCATTTTTCATGTTTGATCTCATGAGATAGTTTGTCATCCAAAATGCTAAAATGGGGAAAATTCTGAGGATAGAAATGATTTACTACACGGCGTTTTTTTAAAAATCCAAATGTAAATTATTCTTCTCTCATGGGATTAAGTATTTTGTTTAAGAAAGCAAAATATTTTACTTAAAGGAACAATAAAGCTGTGTTAGTACCTAAGAAACGCAAGTGTAGTGTATCAAAGTAATAAAAGCCCTCAAGTCTGAGTTATAAATATGTACATTTTCCAGTAATCTAAAGATCTGATTCCAGACAAAAAAGTGACTAATATTTTCTCAAATATATGTATATTTCTATATTGAGATTCCCATCTTCTGTTTAGTTATTGACCATGGCTTTGCAACTATTATGAATCTACAACATAGATCTTACTTATCACTAAAGTTCTAAGCATAGAAATACTTTTTTTTTTCATCAACAAGGATAATGTTTCCTGAAGCAGAAAAAGTGAGTGATTATACCAAATTCCCTGAGTGTTTCCAAAATAGCCTACTAAAGCCCTTCATTCAAACCACAAGGCAGATAATCAATACAAGTTGGGCTCTATCTGTTGCTTCTCTAAAATTCTAGCTCCGAATTGAAAATTTCCTATCAAAGTAAATAACTTTTTCACATCGCTCATTAGTTTAGGAAACATCTTTTAAAAGAAAGGGGTTACCGCAAGCCAAATGAATTTTAATCTGCCAAAAACAATATTTTATCACTAAAGTTAATTCTCTAACTTCCTGAACGATGTTTTGTTTTTTTTTTTTAATTGTCTGCTTACTTGAATGCATAATCACATAAAGATATCTCTGGGAACATGTGACACCACATGCATTAAATGTCAAAGTACCTGCCCCATCTTTAGGTGACCTGGTCTCCAGGTGAAGGGATTCTATGGTTAGGTGTGAGCTGTCACTTCAGTTGTGTCTGATTCTCTGCATTCCCTTGGACTGTAGCCAGCCCTCCAGGCTCCTCTGTCCATGGGATTCTCCAGGCAAGAACACTGGAGTGAGTTGCTATGCCCTCCTTCGGGGATCTTCACCTATAGTTGTTTTTTGTTTTTTTTTTTTGCTAGAAAATTTATTTTTATTTTATTTTTTTAATTTATTTTATTGGTGGCAAATTACCTTACATTAATATATTGGTTGGTTTTGCCATACATTGACACAAATCTGCCCCCGGTGTACATGTGTTCCCTTTCTTGAACCCCACTCCCCCTAGATCTTTTACAGCGATCCTTTCAGGGAATACGTGGCATTCTTTGGATTCAGTAACTTGCAGTTTTGAGGACTTGGTTTCCTTTCTGTTACCTGCCAAGGGGAATTGTCGCTTGAGACAGGACTTACCTGCCACAGAATGTGCATCAGGGTTCAGTCACAACCCTTGAACAGAGAGTGGGGCAGCTTCAAGACTGAGTAAAGTGAAGCGATTGTCATTCTTTGGGCAATTAGTTTAGCTACATTTGCATATGTTGTGTTCTTTCCTTGGCATGTTATACTCAGGAAAACTTGCCAATTACCTAAGTAGAATCAAACCACAGTGGCAGTTCTGATCATGAGCCTGGATACTTAGTAGAGATTAAATGATAATTGTTATTATTGCTATCCCCCCAAAATGTCTGCTTTGTGGAACGTAGGCTGTTAACATCTGCTATGTGAATGAATATGATTTTTCCAAATAGTCTGAAACTTTGATGTGTTGATAGAGTGAAAATATAAAAATTATATCCTAAGGCCTAAAATATTTCTTGTTACTAAATTGCAACTTTGAAGGTGATCAAGTTATATTTCACAGTATAATGTTTTGAATCTGGTTAACTCACATAAGCTGTGTGTACTCAGTCAGTCAATTGTGTCCAATTCTTTGTGACCCCATGGACTGTAGCCCACCAGGCTCCTCTGTCCATGAACTCTCCAGGCAAGAATACTGGAGTGGGTTGCCATTTCCTTCTTCAGGGAAACTTACCAACCCAGGTATTGAACCCGAGTCTCCTGAGCCTCTTGCTTTGGCAGGATAATTCTTTAATACTTCACCGCTGCCACCGCAGGAAGCCTTCACAAAAGCCATAAAAAGAAGCTCTAATTATTTTAAGGAAATACTTACAGGGCTGGCTGCATGGACTACTGACCAGTGCAGTCACACTGCCTAACCTGGAAGGGCCGTCTGCCTGGGGCTTAATGGTCACTGACCATCACCTTGAAAATATTAATAGTTTTATCTTAATTTTATTATTAACTATTTATTTTCCAGTTTTATTGTTATAATTGCATAAAATTGTATTAGTCTGTATATAACAATTATTTGAAATATACATATATTGCAAAATGATTACCACAGTACGTTCAGTTAACATCTATCACCTCACAAAATTGCAAATTTTTAATTTTTCAATTTATTTTTATTTCTATAATAACAATGAAAAAAAACTACACTCTTAGCAGCTTTTGCTGGATTCCCTGGTGGCTCAGATGGTAAAGAATCTGCCTGCAGTTCGGGATACCCAGTCCCTGATTCAGGAAGATCCCCTGAGTAAGAAACAGCAACCCACTCCAATATTCTTGCCTGGAAAATCCAAAGGACAGAGGAGCCTGGTGGGCTACAGTCCATGGGGTCACAAAGATTTGGGCATGGTGGAACGACTAACACTTTCACTCTTCACTTTTTAACAACTTTCCAATATACAATACAGGAGTGTTGATTAAAGTCATTGTGTTGCATATGACATCTCCAGAACTTATTTATCTTACAACTGAAAGTTTGTACATTTGTTTTGTGAATGAGATGGGATGAAACAAGAGGAGTAACCCTGGGCTTGGAGCTTTTCCCGAGTTTCTCTGCCTCCTAGGAAGGGATTTCAGACCCTCACTTGCCCCTCTCCTAGCCTTCAGCCACTCGGCCCCTTCCCCTGAACCTATGCATGACTGCTGTAGCCTCATGTCCTTGGCAGGGAATCTGCACAAGGGTGTTTGTGGTGGGTGAGCTGAGATGTAGGAACCCTGCACAGCTGAGGATGGCAAAAGGTGGTAGTTGTTTCTGCAAACAATGTCTTCAGGGTCTGCACTCACCCTGCAACTATCTCTATGCCCAAAGGAAGCACTATTATATTATGGAATTTCTATTATGTAGAAATACTATGTGTCAGGGAGAGACCATAAAAGGCAACGAAAAGTTATATTTCAATGGCTTATTTATTTTTTCTGCTTTTTGTACAAGGGTCTGTGTTTTTGAGCCATGAAAATCATGCAGCCAGCATTTGCTCTACTTTTTTTTAATAAACCTAAGAATTTTTTCCCCAAACTTTAGCTATTGATAAGCTAGACTTTACTCACATACATCTAAGAGCAAAATAAAGTGTATCACATGCATTTGTATAACATGGATTTGCTTTATTTGTGATGGGATAAGGAAAGTAAGTTGAGAGTAGAGTTAGAGAAAGATGTAAAGAAATTCTGTGCTCATTCCTTGAATGGGGAACTAAAACTAAATGCCAAATCCAACTACTTTGACTGTTCAAATAGATGCCTCCATCTAAACGAAAGTGAACAGACAGAGTCTGTTGTTCCACGTATTTATAAATGAGTATCTGCTTGCTGGATAGAATCTTTCCTCAAGATAACCAGATCGTTAATTAATATAGACATCATGATCTTACAATTTAAATTTAGGGAGACACTGTATCAGCATTTCTCGAAGAATTTTTTTTTTAATGGTCTATTACATGTTTGTTTGTTTTTTTTATTAGGCAGGTGGTCTCTCCTCAACAGTGGTTCAACTTAGGATTTTTTGACTTCACAATTGTTTGAAAGTGATACACAGTCAGTAGAAATTGTGCTTCCTATTTTGAATTTGGGTCTTTTCTGGGCCACACCATCACCAGGGTAAACAAAGATACATTTGCAAACCATCTGCACCCAGACAGCCCAGGCCTTCTGCTTTTTCACTGTCAGTATAGTAGTCAGTGGGGCTTCCTAGGTGGTTCAGGGTTAAAGAAACTTCCTGACAATGCAGAAAATGTGGGTTCAACCCCCGGGTCGGGAAGATCCCCTGGAGGAGGAAATAGCAACCCACTCCAGTATTCTTGCCTGGAAAATTCCATGGACAGAGGAGCCTGGCAGGATACAGTCCCTGAGATCGCAAAGAGTCAGTCTCTACTGAATGACTGAGCATGCATGCACACACATTATTCAGTAAATTACATGAGATATATTCAGCTCTTTATTCTAAACTAGGCTTTGTGTCAGATGATCTTGCCCAGCTGTGGGCTAATGTTAAGTTTTCTGAGCACATTGAAGTTGGGTTGTGCTAAGCTCTGATGCTCTGTGTGTGAGGAGCATTCAGTACATTTTTGACTTATGTTTTTTTCCTGTTTATAGTGGGTTTATGAGACATAATCCATTGAAAGTGGAGGAAGATCTGTGATGTGTTTTTATCATACATTTGAATGACACTGAGAATAAGCTTCCCTCCTTCTGTCCCCAGACTTGTGATGGGCAGACTTGATGCTTACTCTGCACTATGCTCTCCTACTGGAGTGATCCCTGGGCACAGAAAAGCACACTTTTTACAAAACAAATGCACACACTCATCTCCTCAACCAACACACTATTAAATAAAGAGGTGCAACATTTTGCTCTGGAATAATGATTTTATTTATATTGCATGTTTTAAAATCCCAGCTGAATATAATATAATTTTAGTAGCTCATTTCTCCTGAGGCATCAACACCATCCATCACTCCCGCTGCCATCTGGCATGTCTGAACCATCGTGATCAGCAGTTTATGTGGAAATTAAAGCATTCAGTTGGTCTCTCTTCAATGATGTTCTGAGGTCAGGGACAATATTACTAGTGGCAGTGACGATGCATTTTTATCACACACTTGAGAAGCATCCATTCAACATATTTTATGGCTTTCTAGGTTAAGACTAGACAAGCTTTTCTTTACTTGCACTGATCCAACATGGGGGTCATTCTGTATAATAACTATCTAAGAATCATTCCCCCTCTGCTATTGTGTTTATAAAGCTGCATTCAGATAAAAGCTTAGCAGCAGCAATTACAATCTTTTCTCATTCTTTCTTTCTCTCCATATATAAATGAAATATGTATAAACATATAGCTAATAACAAATCACACATATACTTTACTGTGTATATATATATATAGTCATATATTAGCATTTTTATTTGTTGTGTTTAGTTTGTTTTTCACCCCTGTTAAAACATGCACAAGGTGGAGCTCCTCTGGCAGTCCAGTGGTTGACTTCGCCTTCCTGTGCAGCACTGTGGGTTGGATCTCTGGGTCGGGGAGCAAGATCCCACATGCCTCATGGCCAAAACATCAAAACATAAAATGGAAACAATATTGTAACAAATTTAGTAAAGACTTTAAAAAACACAAGACTGTACCAGTCTTGAGACTAGAAAATGTATTAATCCTTTCATGGGCAAATGTGAACCTTTTTCTACATGATAGACAGTAATTACTTTAACAAACATATCCTTCCTATGCTATTTGGTGGCATGTCTACTATGCCTTGCCCTTTGAGGACAGATACATTTGCATGTCTACAACCAAAGATGTAAGGAACACTTATCTAGTCTTTGCAAAATGTTACACCACAGACATCTCCAGGTTTGGAGAGACTGTTTCTTGCCCATCAAGGGGGTCATGACAAAAAAGAGTAAAACACACTTTCTAAAATAATGATAAAAAGACAGCAATTATATTCTCTTCTGGAGATGAATATTCACGAAAGTGAGAAGAAAGCTCGTGATGCCTTCTTTTGGTTATTCACCCTGGTCTTCTGGTTTCGCTTTCCTACCTTCAGTATCACACACAACATACACACAAATGCATACACAGAGCACAGCAAGCCCAGCCATGATACAAAGAGCAGGCTCATTAAAACAAAGATGTCGCTACCATAACAGAGTTTTCACGGAAACAAAGCCCAAATATTATTTGTGTATAAGAAGCAGTAATTTAGACCTATGTATATACTGAAATACAATGCTCGGAAAATTTCAAAGATGAAATAAGTGTCCTTGAAAGTATTGAGAAAGGGAAATATATATAGATATAAAAATATTATAAGAATATTATATACATATAAAGATAAAAATATTGTATTGGAAACTAATCTTTTCTGATATTAGAAATCAATATATTAGAAATGAATATGTTTATTTGAAACAAGTATTAGAAACAACTATATATATATACATATATGCATACTTGGAGAAGGAAATGACAACCCACTCCAGTGTTCTTGCCTGGAAAATCCCAGGGACAGAGGAGCCTGGTGGGCTTCCGTCTATGGGGTCATGCAGAGTCAGACACAACTGAAGTGGCTTAGCAGCAGCAGCAGCATATGTATACTAATGCTTACTCTGAAAATAATAAATCACAAATATTTTCTCCTATGTTCCTTTAAAATTTTATAGCTTTATATTTTATATTTAGATCTGTTATTGTTTCTGATTTAATTTTTGTATGAGATTTAATGTTTTGTTCAAGATTTTGTTTAGTTTGGATTGAGTTTCTGCTTCTATTGTTTCAACACAATCTGTCGAAAATACTAACCTTCCTTCACTGAGCTAATTTTGTGGTTTTGCAATTGATTTTCTGAGATTTTTTCTTTTTTTTTAAATCTTATCATGAACAGGTGTCACATTTTGCTAAATGCATTTTCTATATAAATTATGACCACTGAGTATTTACCTTTAAGATGGTGTGTTGGTGGATTATATTGATTTACTTTTGGATATTGAGCAAGTTGCATTCTGGGAACTTAGTCCTGATGTGTTTTTGTTTTTTATGTAATGCTGGTGTTGATATCCTGATATTTTGCTGGAGGTTTTTGGAGCTTTGGTATTAAAGGACATAGACAATAGTTTTCTCTTTTGTGTATACTGTATTTGCATGATTTTGGTATCAGAGTAATTCCGGCTTCATAAGGTGGGTTGAGAAGTGTTTTCTGTTTTACAGTATCCTGGAGGAAATCTTATAGAATTGATTCTAACTTTTCTATCACTATTTGGTGGAATTTACCAGTTAAATCATCTGATACTAAGGATTTCTTTTATGGAGGGATTTAATTACTAAGTCCATTATTTTAATGAATTTAAGACAATGCAAATTATTTCATCTTGAATGAGTTGTAGTAGTTTATGGTTTTCAAAAAATGGTTTGATTTCAGTTATGTTGCTGATTTTCTTTTTTTCTAGTTGTTTTATTTCCCTTATCCTTTCTTTTTTTTTTTAATTTATTTTATTGGAGGCAAATTACCTTACATTAATATATTGGTTGGTTTTCCATACATTGACACGAATCCGCCCTGGGTGTATATGTGTTCCCTTTCTTGAATCCCCCTCCCACCTCCCTCTTCCCCATATCCTCCCTCCAGGTCATCCCCGTGCACCAGGCCCAAGCATCCTGTATCATGCGTTGAACCTGGACTGGTGATTCATTTCACATATGATAATATACATGCTACAATGCCGTTCTCCCCAATCATCCCACCTTCACCCTCTCCCACAGAGTCCCAAAGTCTGTTCTATATACCTATGTCTCTTTTGCAGTCTCGTATACAGGGTTAAGGTTACCATCTTTCTAAATTCCATATATATGTGTTAGTATACTGTATTGATGTTTTTCTTTCTGGCTTACTTCACTCTGTATAGTAGGCTCCAATTTCATCCACCTCATTGAACTGATTCAAATGCATTCTTTTTAATGGCTGAAAAATACTCCATTGTGTATATGTACCAAAGCTTTCTTATCCATTCATCTGCAGATGGACATCTAGGTTGCGTCCATGTCCTGGCTATTATAAACAGTGCTGCAATGAACATTGGAGTACATGTGTCTCTTTCAATTCTGGTTTCCTCGGTGTGTATGCCCAGGAGTGCAATTGCTGGATCATATGGCAGTTCTATTTCCAGTTTTTTGAGGAATCTCCACACTGTTCTCCATAGTGGCTGTACTAGCTTGCATTCCCACCAACAGTGTAAGAGGGTTCCCTTTTCTCCACACCCTCTCCAGCATTTATTGCATGTAGACGTTTGGATAGCAGCCATTCTGACTGGTGTGAAATGGTATCTCATTGTGGTTTTGATTTGCATTTCTCTGATTATGAGGGATGTTGAGTATTTTTTCATGTGTTTGTTAGCCATCTTTATGTCTTCTTTGGAGAAATGTCTGTTTAGTTCTTTGGCCCATTTTTTGATTGGGTCACTTATTTTTCTAGAATTGAGCTGAAAGTGGGAATCGAAGGGACATATCTCAACATAATAAAAGCTATATATGACAAACCCACAGCAAACATTATCCTCAACGGTGAAAAACTGAAAGCATTTCCCCTAAAGTCAGGAACAAGACAAGGGTGCCCACTCTCACCACTACTATTCAACATAGTTCTGGAAGTTTTGGCTACTTCAGTCAGAGCAGAAAAAGACATAAGATGAATACAAATTGGAAAAGAAGAAGTAAATGTTTCACTATTGCTGATGACATGATCCTCTACACAGAAAACCCTAAACACTCTACCAGAAAACTACTAGAGCTAATCAATGAATACAGTAAAGTTGCAGGATAAAAAATCAACACACAGAAATCCCTTGCATTCCTATACACTAATAATGAGAAAATAGAGAAATTAAGGAAACTATTCCATTCACTGTTGCAACGAAAATAATTAAATACTTAGGAATATATCTACCTAAGGAAACAAAAGACTTGTACATAGAAAACTATAAAACACTAGTGAAAGTAATCAAAGAGGACACTAATAGATGGAGAAATATACCGTGTTTGTGGATTGGAAGAATAAATATTGTGAAAATGAGTATACTACCCAAAGTAATTTATACATTCAATGCAATCCTTATCAAGCTGTCGATGATATTTTTCACAGAACTAGAACAAATAATCTCACAATTTGTATGGAAATACAAAGAACCTCGAATGGCCAAAGCAATCTTGAGGAAGAAGAATGGAACAGGGGGAATTAACCTGCCAGACTTCAGGCTCTACTACAAAGCCACAGTCATCAAGACAGTATGGTACTGGCATAAAGACAGAAATATAGATCAATGGAACAAAATAGAAAGCCCAGAGATAAATCCATGCACCTATGGACACCTTATCTTTGACAAAGGAGCAAGAATATAAAATGGAGAAAAGACATTCTCTTTAACAAGTGGTGCTGGGAAAACTGGTCAGCCACTTGTAAAAGAATGAAACTAGAACACTTCCTAACACCATACACCAAAATAAACTCAAAATGTATTAGAGAGCTAAATGTAAGACCAGAAACTATAAAACTCCTAGAGGAGAACGTAGGCAAAACACTCTCCGACATAAATTACAGCAGGATCCTCCAACACCCACCTCCCAGAATATTGGAAATAAAAGCAAAAATAAACAAATGGGACCTAATTAAAATCAAAAGCTTCTGCACAGCAAAGGAAACTATAAGCAAGGTGAAAAGACAGACTTCAGAATGGGAGAAAATAATAGCAAATGATGCAACTGATAAAGGATTAATCTCCAAAATATACAAGCAGCTCCTCCCTTATCCTTTCAATGTCTAACTGATCTATAATGATAGACCCTTTTCCATTCTGATGTTGATAATTTGTTTATTCTCTCATTTTTCTACATCAGTATCAATTTGATTGCTCCTTTCAAAGAACCAGCTTTCAGTTGGATTGATTTTCTCTTTTGATTTTCTGTTCTTACTTTTATCGAATTCTGTTCTTATATCTATTGTCTTCTTACTTCTGCTCACTTTTGATTTATCTAGTTTATTGAGGGAGAAACAGTTAATTGAGTTGAGATCTTGCTTCTTTTCTAATACAGTAAGTCCCCTACATAAGAACAGGTTCTGTTCTGAGAGCACGTTCTAAAGTCCAGTTTGTTTGTAAGCCCATCGTAGTTAGCCCAGATACCCAATTAACACAGTCGGCTGTATAATGCAGTACTGTCAGAGGCATATAGTACTTTTCACAAAAATAACATACAAACACAAAAATTTTAAAAATTTTTAATCTTTCAGTTCAGTACTTAGAAAGTACAATATTACAGTATAATAGCTGGCACATAGAGACTGACATCAAGTGAACAGCAAGAAGAGTTACTGGCTGGAGAAGGGAGATGGTAGAACTGAAGGATTGTCAGCAGTGGGAGATGGAGGGTAAGCTGCAATTTCACTCACACCTAATGTTGAATAAATTCAACAGCACAGTTCTGGTTCCTTGCTGGATTCAATTCTGTCTGTGCTTAGTCGCTCAGTCATGTCCAGTTCTTGGGAACCCCATGGACTGTAGCCCACCAGGCTCCTCTGTCCATTTGATTTTCCAGGCAAGAATACTGGAGTGGGTTGCCATGCCCTCCTTCAGGGAATCTTTTCAACCCCGTGATCAAACCCAGGTTTCCTTCACTGCAGGTACATTATTCACTTTCTGAGCCATGAGGGAAGCCCTCAATTCTGTCTATTCTCTCTTAAAAAAAAAAATGAGATCCTGTGGAGTCTGGACAGTGGCGTTTTCCCTCTCACTATGGATGACACGGTAACACTGGACTGCATTCTGAACAGCTGCTGCACTCTTTGTACCACTCTGCATTCCGATCTTGTGCCTCAAAAGCCAACATTGCCTCCTCAGATAAAGAACATCCTCTCATCATCTCCTGTGTCATGACTTTCTTTGCTTCTTCAGTTACTTCTTCTTCCCCTTGTCTCTATGAAGAGTTCTCTCCTCTCTCTAGGCCCATTCCCATCTTTGAAGTCCTCTCTAAGGTCCATCCTTGCAATTATGGTAAGGTGCATTTACCCACAACAGGACAGTGCAGTGAAGTAATCCATGGACCTCTACAGTTGTCAAGTAAAAGAGTTGACTTTAGCCAAAGGTCGACATTAAATTTGATTTTATTATAAATGCATACTTTAGTTACTAGGAGAAGGAAATCACATGGAAAATTATGAGATTATAAGATATTTCAGATCAGCTAAATATCTAACATACTGTATGAATTACCTTATAATACTATTACTTGATGAAAGGAGATATCCAGGAATATATTGAACTATGTGAGATAATCAAATAGAATAAATAATAAGATCAAAAGACTAAAGAACATCTGATAAAAAGGCAGACTCATCACCTCAGAAGGAAATAAGTCAACAATTTTGCAGAGCTTGGGAAGAACATAAATTACTCTCTGTGTTTTTTTATGTGAACTTCATTTCATTGTGATGTTAGAAATCAATCCATTGATCTATCTGAAGTCTTGAGAGATTTGGGGGATGATTAAAAATCATGCACAGTTCAGTTCAGTTCAGCCACTCAGTCGTGTCCAACTCCTTGCGATCCCATGGACTACATCACGCCAGGCCTCCCTGCCCATCAGCAACCCCCGGCACTCACTCAAACTCATGCTCACCGAGTCAGTGACACCATCCAACCATCTCATCCTCTGTCATCCCCTTCTTCTCCCACCTTCAATCTTTCCCAGCAACAGGTACCTTTCAAATAAGCCAGCTCTTTGCAACAGGTGGCCAAAGTATCGGAGGTTCAGCTTCAACATCAGTCCTTCCAATGAATATTCAGGGCTGATCTCCTTTAGGATGGACTGGTTGGATCTCCCTGCTGTCCAAGGGACTCTCAAGAGTCTTCTCCAACACCACAGTTCAAAAGCATCAATTCTTCAGCGCTCAGCTTTCTTTACAGTCCAACTCTCACATCCATACATGACCACTGGAAAAACCATAACCTTGACTAGACAGACCTTTGTTGACAAAGTAATGTCTCTACTTTTTAATATGCTCTCTAGGTTGGTCATAACTTTTAAGGAGTAAGCGTCTTTTAATTACATGGCTGCAATCACCATCTGCAGTGATTTTGGAGCCCAAAAAGTAAAGTCTGCCACTGTTCCCACTGTTTCTCCATCTATTTGCTGTGAAGTGATGGGAGCAGATGCCATGATCTTAGTTTTCTGAATGTTGAGCTTTAAGCCAACTCTTTCACAGGTTTTATTTTTTTTAATGCACAGTTATAAAATCTAATTATTAAAGAGCTACCTGTTTTTTTACTTATCACTATTTACAAAAAAAAACTCAGAATAAAAACCTGAAATAGATTTCTTTTTCTACCTTATGAGGTAGAAATGTATTTTACTGTGTGTACCAAATTTGTGGGTTATTTGGGTGTAAAAATTGATATGGACTTTAAATATGAGCATATTGGGATATAATTTAATGTAGGAAATATTGATACGAAGTTTTAGAGGAAGATTCTGTTTATTGGACAATCTTACACTGAGGTTTTCTGGGAATTGCCTCTTTTTATTGTCAATTTTAGTTCACAGAGGTTTGATCTAGTACGCATGTTAAGTCCCTTCAGTCATGCGACTCTTTGCAACCCCATGGACTGTAGCTTGTCAGTCAGGTTCCTCTGACTGTGGGATTCTCCAGGCAGGAATACCGGAGTGGGTATCCATTTCCTTCCTCAGGGGATCTTCCTGACCCAGAGATCAAACCCAGATCTCCTGAATTGCAGGCATATTCTTTACTATCTGAGCCACCATGGAAGCCCATAGCACTTCTGGTAAGAAGTACCTTATTTTGATGATATGTTAATATAATGCATGTGTCATTGATACTGTGTTTAATCTAAAACATGTGATATCTCCAGGCATAAAGTCATGACTGTGTGTTGCTGCAAACTGTTCTCATGAATCTGCCCTTCTGTGACTGAGTTACTTTTGTTAATTTTTAAAAATATTTATCTTTTTTTTTAAATTGAAGTACAGTTAATTTACAGTGCATTAGTTTCTGGAATATAGCAAAGTAATTATTTAAACATATTTATCATATAGGTATTTCAGATTATTTTTCATTATGGTTTATTACAAGGCATTGAATATAGTTCCCTGTGCTCTACAGTAGGCCCTTGTTGTTTAAGTATTTTGTATTTAATAGTGTGTATCTGTTAATCCCATACTCCTAATTTATCCCTCCTCCCTCAACTCCTTTGGTAACCATAAGTTTGTTTACTGTTTCTGTGAGTCTGCTTTTGCTTTGTAAATAAGTTCAGTCGCATCATTTTTTTTTAGATTCCACACGTAAGTGATATCATATGACAGTTGTCTTTCTCTGTCTGGCTTACTTCACTCAGTATGATAATATCTAGATCCATCCATGTTGCTGCTAATGGTGTTATTTCCTCCTTTTGATGGCTGAGTAGTATTCCTCTGTATGTACTTACCGCATCCTCTTTATCCACTCATCTGTTGATGAACATCTAGGTGCTTCCATGTCTTAGTTACTGTGAATAGTGCTGCTGTGAGCCTTGTTGTACATGTACCTTTTTGAGTTAGAATTTTCTCCCAATATATGCCCAAGTGGGGCATCATATGGTATTGAGGGATCATATGGTACTGAGATACTATTGATAGTATCATCTCCTCTAAAAAATAGTCTTACAGTGTGTATAGTAGCAAGTTTTTGAAATCACAGAATTAACAGTGAGGCCCTTTGAGGTGAAGAAGGATGAGAAAGGATAACTGGGTTTGTGAGCTTCCCTCTCCTGGGAGGTGGGGGCCATCCAATACGAGTTCCCATGGGCAGACTGCTGTTCACCAGGACTTGAGTTTAGACTGATCTGTTTGATGACCAGGGTGGAAGCCACTGGAAAAGCTGAAGGATCCCTGTAACTAAGCTCTGATGTAGCCAAAGAGAAAGTCAGAGAGGCTGAATGTTCAGGACCAGGAGGTACCAGCAGAAAAGCACTCAGAAGCGGGACAGCTGGAGTGGTGAGTTCTGAGGGGCAGGAAGGACAGGGTGACAGGGGAGATGTACAGACACTTCCTCCCTGAAAATCCAGACAAGGTATGCAGGTTGTTAGGTATGTGGATGCACTGGCTTGGATCAAAAGCTTATGTTCATGGCCCAATTTGTGTCATTTCAATAATGCCAGCTATTATAAGGGCACACAGCTTTTCAAGTTAGGTCTTCATTAATTTTTTCAATATAGAAAATAGCTGATAAATTCATATTTAAAGTACACCAGTATATATGGACTAGAGGAGGAAATGACAACCCAATTCAGTATTCTTGCCTGGGAAATTCCATGGACAGACGAGCCTGGAAGGTTACAGTCCATGGGGTCAGAGTCGGACATGGCTGAGTGACTAAACAACAGTATATATGCATACACTCTGAAAAATGCATTCCGTTCCGTTCCATTCCGTTCCGTCGCTCAGTCGTGTCCGACTCTTTGCGACCCCGTGGACTGAGCCTACCAAGCTTCTCTGTCCATGGGATTCTCCAGGCAAGAATACTGGAGTGGGTTACCGTTTGCATTACCAATTTAAAAATGCAATAGCATACCTTTATTCTTCTAGACAAGTGTATGTTACTTCCATGAATTACAAAGACAGAACTGGGTAAAAACATTTATACAGTTGATAAAGATTTGGAAATTAATTTCCTAAAATAATGACTGTATTATTGCAGCAAAATTTCATACAGTGTCCTTGTTGAAAAAAACTATTTTATTACCATTATCATAATTGCACAGCAGTAATATTTTGTAAATTTTAATTACTGTGATAAAAACCCATTATAATTATGGATGATTTACTTTTTATTGTTTGTATAATATCAAGCCTTAACACTCTTTCAAGTTCTTTACATACTGTTACAGAATATTCCAAAATCCTACCTTAGCTCCTTTATAACTTTATTAGCTATCACAAATTTTAGAATTAGTTACCTAAGTATGATAATAGCTGGAAATCTTTATTTTTTAAGAAGATGGCATATTACCTATTATCAAGAAACTTCTCAACTCCCTTTGTGGAACAAGTTGGCTTAATGCACTTAGAACAGTGTATGTTTCCTTTCTTTGTTCAAATGGATATTTCTACAGAAGTGGTGGTTGCACTTTCTATAAGTGCAATTCTGATAAGCAATTCTTATCAGAATGCTGCCAGAACATAAGACAAAATATTGTCAATTAATAAACTGATCTATTAGAAAATTTTACATTGATAGCCTCTATATATTTAACAGAATGGTGGAGCTAGTGGTAAAGAACCAGCCTGCCAATGCAGGAGACATAAGATACGTGAGTTCAATTCCAAGGTGGGGAGCTTCCCTGGAGAAGGGCATAGCGACCCACTCCAGTATTCATGCCTGGATAATCCTGTGGACAGAAGAGCCTGGTGGGTTACAGTCCATAGGGTCACACAGAGTCAGGCACAACCGAAGCAACATGGCACAGCACAGCCCTTTTTCACAAGCTGTGTGTGTGTGTGTGTGTGTGTGTGTGTGTATTATATAGACAGATACAGATATGAATGTACTTGAGCTTCCTTGGTGGTTCAGATGGTAAAGAATCTGCCTGCAATGTAGGAGTTTCGTGTTTGATCCCTGGGTGTGAAGATCCCCTAGAGGAGGCATGGCAACCCCCTCCAGTATTCTTATTTGGAAAAATCCCATGAACAGAGGAGCCTTGTGGGCTACAGTCTAAAGTCCAATGGCTTGCAAAGAGTCAGACAAAACTGAGCACACACAGAGTCATGTTTCACAGCCTTTTTACACTTTTGAATTACTCATTACAGATGCAGGTCCTGCAGAAGAGTTAAGGTGGAATCCTCCACACTCCTCCACCCTCCCTTGCCCCTCTTCCCTCTGCATCTAACTAAGCAAGGGGTCACAGACACGTGATGAGCCTCTGTAGCCACCTCCATAACCATATGCATCATTATCTTCTCTGCCCGTATATACAGTGCCGCCACTCCTCTGACTGGAGAAGGGAGAAGAAAACAAGTCGCCTAGTCTGCCCTTGGGAAAAGAGACCCAGGGAAGAAAGCCACATGTGCTCTGAAATGGCTAATTATTCGTCTCATGAGAAACCTTCAAGATGCCAAGCAGCTGGAACATGAGGTGCGAGTAGAGCCAACTTTGGGTTAACAGATCACTTATCCCCCTGGATTCTTATTTCACAAAGAACATTGTCAAAGGAGAATCAGACTAGGGCCCTCTTTAGATAAAACACAGTCATTGGGTTTAATGCTGCTCATACAGCAAGAAAACAGACAAAAACTAACAAATGTGTGAGTATATGTCTGTGTGTATCAAGTACTGATAAATATTAATACTTTAAAGGAATAATTAGTAATTTATAAGGTGTAGATAATTCATTTAAATTGAAGATCGTGTCATCCAGTCCCATCACCTCATGGCAAATAGATGGGGAAAAATGGAAACAGTGACAGACTTTACTTTCTTGGGCTCCAAAATCATAGCAGCCAGTGACTGCAGCCATGAAAGTAAAAGATGTTTGCTCCTTGGAAGGAAAGCTATGACAAACATAGCATAATAAAGTGACATCACTTTGCAGACAATGTTCATATAGTCAAAGCTATGTTTTTTTTTTCCAGTAGTCATGTACAGATGTGAGAGATGGAATAAAGAAGGCTGAGCATCAAAGAATTGATGCTTTCGAACTGCGGTTCTAGAGAGGACTGTTGAAGAGTCTCTTGGACTGCAAGGAGACTAAACCAAGTCAATCCGAAAGGAAATCAACCCTGAATATTCATTGGAGGGACTGATGCTGAAGCTCAAGCTCTGGTATTCTGGCCACCTGACGTGAAGAGTCGACTTATTGGAAAAGACCCTGATTCTAGGAAAGATTGAAGGGAAAAAGAGAAGAGGACAGCAGAGAATGAAATAGATAATATCACTGACTGAATGGACATGAAGTTGAGCAAACTCTGGAGATAGTGAAGGACAGGGAAACCTGGCATGCTGCAGTCCACCAGGTTGCAAAGAGTTAGACAGGATTTAGTTATTGAACAACAACAACAATTGTTAGAAAAAAGAGAGAATGATGCTGTTAAAGCAGTTCACCCCGGGTTGTGACTGGAGGTAGATTGTGAACAGATACTAAGAATTGTTTTAAATTAATCTGCTGAGACTTCTGGTAGATGGCAATAGGACAAATGGGTTGAATTTGCCAAAGCCAATAGAAAGTGTCTCATAGGATGTGAACTTAATATATTTCATCTGTCTTTTCAGAGGGAAAAAAATAAAGAAGGGAATATTTAGGATATTGGTCGCACTGATCTATGTATCTTTCTTCTCGAGTTCAACATTTCTCTATCTCCCCAGAAAATCTTCCAATATTCCCATCTTTTAACCAGTCTTTTATCCCTTCACAGAATTATCATGCTGGAAAGGAACCTTTCCTCTTGAATCAATTTGTTGACATTTCACTAATTATTTGCAAAATAATTCTGAAACAAAACTTTGTCTAGAGTTGCCTTGAAAGGTTATGTCAACTTATCAACAAAGAAGAAAGATAAAGTTTATTTATCTTGTGAAGACACATTTTGTTTTTAAGGATAATTTATTTCTTTTGAAAAGTCATGGTGCTTAACAGATGTGTAGAAATAATAAGGTCTCTGACTCTAGAGACTTTTCAATTTAACTTATAGTATTGATGTTTTAAGCCTCTTTATTGTTTGAAATATGTTTGAGAGAATCTTTTTTCTTTTTTCTTGAGATTCCCCACCAGTATCCTCATAAAGAAGACATAATCACTAGCTCTCTGTTTGTTATTCCCTGACAGAACAGGTACTCCTGCTTCACAAGCTTAAAGGGTTATGTTATGACTTGGTCCTAAAATATAAGGAAATTAATTTTATATAATTACTTTTTTAGCTATATCTATTCAAAAAGGAAAATGAGAAAATAGAAGGGAATTAAACATCCTCAAACACACACACAACTTTTGACTTAAAAATGGGCAAGAAGATTTGAAAAGCTTTGGCATTTAAAAATGTTATCAAGGTATTATGAAATAATATCTTTTGAGGTAATCAATTTGGCATTAAGAAAATAAACTAATGCACAGTGTAAAACTAAAATAGGGCATACTCAAAAACAGACTTTCATATTTTAATATTAAAACCAATACTTGTTTATTATTACTATTTAGTGTTAGATGCTCAGTCGTGTCCAACCCTTTGCAACCCCATGGACGATAGCCCAACAGGCTCCTCCATCCATGGAATTCTCCAGGCAAGAACACTGGAGTGGGATTGCCATTTCCTTCTCCAGGGGATCTTCCCAACCCAGGGATCAAACCCTGGTCTCCCACATTGCAGGCAGGCTCTTTACCACCTGAGACACCAGGGAAGCCCATTACGGCTTAATTCACAGGTAACTGGTTTTTAAGGTAAACTTATTTTTACAAGATATCTTCTGTTTCATTATGAGCTTGGTCACTGATGCAGCTTCCCCAAAGTCCATTCAATGGTAAAGAAGAATCCATTTCAAAAGGAAAATGTCCTTTAGCACCATTCCATTTCCAGTCAGGATCATTGTCAAACCTATATTTACCTTCTGAAATAAGTGTATAGCAGATCTCAGAGCTTCAGTGATCATCAAGAATCCCCAAGTTTCTTTCATTATTTTTCTAAGTAATAGAAAACACACACATATTGTATGTATTGAATACAAAGCATTTTCAAGCAGCCTTTGAGTACAATGGGGCTTCCCTTGTGGCTCAGATAGTAAAGATTCTGCCTGCTATGAAGGAGACCCAGATTCAGTCTCTGGGTCAGGAAGACTCCCTGGAGAAGGGAATGGCAACCCACTCCAGTATTCTTGCCTGGAGAATTCCATGGACAGAGGAGCCTGGTGGACTGCAGTCCATGGGATCTCAACGAGACAAGACTGAGCGACTAACAGTTTTAACGAGTATGATATTGATTTTAGAATTCTTAAAGAATCAGTAAGAAAATAAAATATATCAGTCACTCATCTCGTCTATTAATCTCTACCTTACTGTTCTTGCCAAGTGATGACTTGATCTGGAATTTTTTTTTTAATTTTTATTGGAGGCTAATTATTTTACAATATTATATTGGTTGGTTTTGCCATACATTGACATGAATCTGCCCCGGGTGTACATGAGTTCCCCCTCCCGAAACCCCTCCCACCTCTCTCCTCCCCTTATCCTCCCTCTGGGTCATCCCCGCATACCAGCCCCAAGCATTTTTTAAGCCCTTGCTGTCACAGGAATGTCACTTACTCTTGCTGAAGGATATTCTTTTGAATATTAAGAATATTAAGAGTTCCCAAAGCTCTTCCTTGGGAACACCTGGTACAATGATAGAATAAGTATAGGTCCCATTATTTATTGACATACCATGAAACATAAGAATTGGAAACATCAGTGTTGGTACCTTAAAAATTAAATTATATCTTCAACAAAATACATTAGAGCCTTGCACAAACCCTGGCAGAAATTAAGTTCACCAGATCTCTACTTCCTGGGCCAAACTGATGACCTTAACTAAGAATGAGTAGTAAACCTAGCTTACCAGACATGGTCTCAAAAAGAGCTAAAGTCTTCTGAGGAGTAATTCTGCATTTTCCTGGAATGTAGGAAAGCAGGAAGAAGAGAGCACTTGGATGATGTTACTTTTTCTCTGGTTTTTATATCTTAGAACCCTCAGTGTAAGCACAGTACAACTTGAAGGTCCTTTATCAGAGAAAATAGGTTTAGCTGGAAAAGAGGATTTCTATTCTAAAAGTAAATGCAGGTTTCAGAATCACCTGCTATCTTCTCTACAGTGAAGTTCATGATAGTTAATAACCTTTAAATTTCATATACCACATTCTGCAGTAGCATCAGTAGAGAAGTGTTAGCATTTTTCTGGCACATTTTTTATTTTTCCCTCTTGTATCAGTAAAACACTCACAATGCTCTGACCTGCCCTGCTTGACTAGCCCTTGGGTCATTTAACTTTGTCTGGGGTGGTGGTGGTGAGTTCTAATACCCTGTTAGCCTCTATCTTTGTAAAGAGTTGGAGGAAGAGAGGGCTTTCCAAGTGGTGCTAATGGTAAAGAAACCACCTACCAATGCAAGAGACATAAGACACGTGGTTTGGATCCCTGGGTCAGGAAGATCCCCTGGAGGAGAGCATGGCAACCCACTCCAGTGTTCTTGCCAGGAGAATCCCATGGACAGAGGAGCCTGGCCAGCCATTCCTCAGACAAGTTCCAGTCTTGCATATCTTCTTTCTGCTGATGGATTTGTTGGCTTAACATCTTATCTCAAGTCCACAGAGTGATACTCCAAAATCACATCAGGTTGCATGAATCCTTGGCTCAGAACCCTCCAATGCCATCGATCTACAACTCAGAACTAAAGCCGTGGGCTTTCCAGTCTATGGAGCTTCACAACCTGGATCTCCATTCCTATCTGCCTTCCTCCCTGCAATCCTTCCTCACAATTGTCTTCCCTTGTCTACCTTCCTGAAGCCACCCAGGCAAGTCAACGTCTTCTCACCCATCCTTTTCTTCCTCTAAGCATCTGGATAATACAATTATCTCCCACAATTCAGATTACACCTGCTCATCAGGACTTTCTCTGACACTTAACTCTAAAATTGTACACAACACCCCAATTTCTTGTGCTTTTTAATCCTTTATCGCTTTCTCCTCCCATAGCACTGAATGCCTTCTGATAAGCCATCAAATTTACCAAGAAGGCAGAGTGTTTAGTTCAGAGTTGTGTGTCTAGGGCCAAAAATGCTTGAAATAGATTTCTTTAATAAATATTCACTGTTGAATGAAGGTGATATCAGTTCAGTTCAGTTCAGTCACTCAGTCATGTCCAATTCCTTGAGACCCCATGTACTGCAGCATGCCAGGCCTCTCTGCCCATTACCTAATCCTGATGTTTACTCAAAGTCATGTCCGTTGAGTCAATGATGCCATCCAACCATCTCATCCTCTGCCGTCCCCTTCTCTTCCTGCCTTCAATCTTTCCCAACGTCAGGGTCTTTTCAAACAAGACAGCTCTTCGCATGAGGTGGCCAAAGTATGGGAGTTTCAGCTTCAACATCAGTCCTTCCAATGAACATTCTGGACTGATCTCCTTTAGGATGGACTGGTTGGATCTCCTTGCAGTCCAAGGGACTCTCAAGAGTCTTCTCCAACACCACAATTCAAAAGCATCAATACTTCAGTGCTCAGCTTTCTTTATAGTCCAACTCTCACATTCATACATGACTACTGGAAAAACCATAGCTTTGACTAGATGAACCTTTGTTGGCAAAGTAATGTCTCTGCTTTTTAATATGCTGTCTAGGTTGGTCATAACTTTCTTCCAAGGAGTAAGCATCTTTTAATTTCAAGGCTGCAGTCACCATCTGTAGTGATTTTGGAGCTCCCAAAAATAGTCTGTCACTGTTTCCACTGTTTTCCCATCTATTTGCCATGAAGTGATGGGACCAGATGCCATGATCTTTGTTTTCTGAATGCTGAGCTTTAAGCCAACATTTTCACTCTCTTTTTTCACTTTCATCAAGAGGCTCTTTGGTTCTTCTTCACTTTCTGCCAAAAGGGTGGTGTCATCTGCATATCTGAATTTATTGATATTTCTCCCAGCAATCTTGATTCCAGCGTGTGCTTCATCCAGCCCAGCATTTCTCATGATGTACTCTGCATATAAGTTAAATAAGGTGGCATGTTGGGATAATATTTCTATAACTATTAGCTACAGATAACTTGAAATGGTTTACAAGATCATACATCTATTGAGTATTAGGACTAGGTTTTAGAAACCAATCTCTGTGACACCTTGCATTTTCTTTATTTATTGAAGGATAATTGCTTTGTTCTGTTGCAGTGGTCTCTGGCATACATCACGTGGACCAGTCATATAGTCACATACCCCTCACTCTTGAGCCTCCCACCCCACCCGAATAGGTCATCACAGAGCACCAGGCTGACCTCCCTGTGTCATACAGAAGCTCTGCCTACATTTTAAAATTTAAATCTCTGTGATCAATCTCTGTGATGCCTACATATTAAAAACTAGCACACGTGCCTGAAAAAGCTCAAAAATAACTTTAAAATATTGATTTATTTAGTCCTTATCTGAAGCATGCAATGAACTTACTCTTATGATCCACTTTATATAAAGAAACCAACCACTAGACACTAAGTAATACATCTAATATAATACAGCTAGTAAATAATTTGGGTTTGAATTGACATTCTATGAGGCAGGATTGCCATAACTTGTTTTTCTGACTGTTGTTCTAATTTTTCCTACATTCAATAGTAAATATAAATTACTTTTGTAAGTTTCATTTTATAAATCCTGACAAGAGTATAACTAAGCTTTGCCCATCTTCTATTTTCATTCAAATGGTGGATCTTAGAATCTCCCTAATGGATCTGTTGAAAGCTGTTTCTGGGAATTTTAGTCAGTGTTAGATACAAAATTCTGCCTTCTAATATTGTATTCAAAGTAGTTTTTTATTCATTATATTTTAAAATAAAAGATAACTTAAGAAGCTGAGAGTAGTAAGAACCAACTTGAAGCCTGAGGACACCTCTTTTCTTACCTGAATAAATATAAAAAGGAGCCAATATGCTTCTGTGATCAAATATAGAATACATTAATCATGATATTGCAGTAACTGACTCACAATTTGTCAGTAAAATCTGTATAGATCTTAATCCAATAAATGAATCAAAGCAGAATATAATATGTAGCAAACTTTAAATAGGGGGAGACATTTTAATTTACATGTTATAGAAAAAAAAAGGAAGACTTAGCAATTTGATACTTCGAAATAAAATATAACCAATTACATAAAATTACAATCATATCTATTGATAACAGACCAAAATCACTATCCTATATGAATATCCCATGCAAACCTAAATGTAATATATCAATAACATTCCAAAGTCAACCTGCAAACAAACATGAGAAATGTACAACCTCAGTAGTGATCTAGTAAATGTCAATTAAGTCACTAATGAAGACCCATCTTTCATTTTTACAGACATTTTATTGCTCCAGATTACAATAAAACTGAAGTCTTGATATATTGCCACACCAGAGATAATTGAAAAACATTAAAATGCAATTTAAAGATATACATTATAATGTTAAAATCTTTTTCCACTTTGTTCCAAACATATACATCCTTCAAAATTTATAGACTAAAAAAAAAAAAAGAAATAACTTAGGTGTCAGCTGTAACATTTTGCCTAGTGTTCCCCTAAATCATGTGCACGTGGCCACACAGATAAAGAATGAATTTTCCAGTCTTGTTCTCAAATGAGATTTGCTGTGTTGCTAAGTTCCCTTGAATAAAAAATGAGCAGAAATGATGTTCATACATGATTTGTCTAAAAATAAATTATGTATCATCACAGCTCTTTCCCCTTCCTGAGAGGGATGAACTGTGCCAGCTTTGAAAATCAGACCGTGTTCATGGGTGCATGATCCTGTGGACCTAGAAAGACCAGATTCAGGTGTTACTTCCTTAGCCCTGATGTCGAAAGAGAAGTGAAGGTAAAAGTGACGAAATATTCATAAAAGAAAATCAGAAAGTAGAAAAAATAGGACGTCCTTGGTGATCCAGTGGTTTAAGAATTTGCCTGCCAATGCAGGGGACACAGATTAGATCCCTGGTCTGGGAGAAGGCAATGGCAAGCCACTCCAGTACTCTTGTCTAGAAAATCCCATGGATGGAGGATCCTGGTAGGCTGCAGTCTGTGGGGTCGCTAAGGGTCGGACATGACTGAGCGACTTCACTTTCACTTTTCACTTTCACACATTGGAGAAGGAAATGGCAACCCACTCCAGTGTTCTTGCCTGGAGAATCCCAGGACGGGGGAGCCTGGTGGGCTTCCGTCTATGGGGTCACACAGAGTCGGACACGACTGAAGTGACTTAGCAGCAGCAGCAGCAGCAGCTGGGAACTTAAATCCCACATGCTGTGGGGCAACTGAGCCCATGCATTAGAACTACTGAGGCTGCACTCTAGAGTCTGTGCTCTGCAAAAAGAGAAACCTGTGCACTGCAACTAGAGAGTAGCCCCTGCTCACTGCAGTGAAGCCCCTGCTTAGTCATAAATAAATCAACAAAGTTGGGGGGGAAATGAATAGAATGGTCATAGTGAATTTAGGCTCTGCTGGAAAATAAGTGTTAAAAGAAAATATTTATTATCAAAGAAAAAATATGGCTGGCCTGCCTGGAACTCACACTCACACCATCCAAAAAGGTTTGCAAATCTTGCAAGTCCCAGAGGGCAGACGACAAAGTCACCCATTTCAGAAATGGCCATGAGAATAATTGCACAATAAAAATTCAACCATGGGGCAAAGCTTTTGCAATAGACAGACTGAACAAGAAAGTTATATTCACAACACAGAGTACTAACCTAACCACTATACTATCATGGCCAAGAAAGATGTATACAAAGGGAAGACCCAAGGGTTTGGAAAAAGTGTGACTAAGAAATGTACTTCATTGCTGAGTCAGGGATTTCATCAACTCTGTGTTTTTCCTTTTTCCCCTTTAATATGTAGAAATCACTATTGGCAGTTTTTCTTTTCTGCCGCCATTCTAACAGCTATAAGATGAGCAGATATTGTGTCTTGTCATTAAATGGTAACACAGGTCAGTGGGACCCAACCTGGGCTTGTTGGAGAATTGTTTATCAGCCAGAGACACAGAAGTCTGTGCTATACGGACTTGATGCATGAATCCATGCATTACTGCTGCTGGAGAGGCTGGGAATGTGTTCTGCGTGGGACAAGGTTATGCACAGATAACCTGAGGAAAGGAATACTGAGTCTAGCCAGGAACTAATTAATGACCCCTCACGTGTGTTGATTTCTTCACCACTAATGATCACTTTAGCTCATTCTATGACAGAGAAACTAGAGCCAAGACTCCTCAGTCTCTTATACACCTAAGTGCAGCTGTGTTTCTGAGAGCTTATTAGCACAAATGGAACATCACTGTTACCAAATGCAAGTTCCTGTGCCCAATGCACTGAGAGGCCAAACAAACCACAATGCTGGGGTTCGGATGTAGAAAGGTTTACTGCAGGGCCATGGAAAGAGATGGGCGGCTCATGCCCCCAAAGCCTCCAACTCCTACAAGGGTTTCAGCAAATAACATTTTTTTTTGTAGTCTATTTAAAAAAAAAATTAATTGCCCAAACCCATACCATTTATAAGAGTGTTGTTGTTCAGTCATTCAATCGTGTCTGACTCTTTGTGACCCCATGGACTGCAGCACGCCAGGCTTCCTTGTCCTTCACTATCTCCAGGAGCTTGCTCAAACATGTCCATTGAGTCAGTGATGCCATCAAACCATCTCGTCCTCTGTCGTCCTTCTCCTCCTTCCTTCAATCTTCCCCAGCATCAGGGTCTTTTCTAATGAGTTGGCTTTTTCCATCAGGTGGCCAAAGTACTGGAGCTTCAGCTTCAGCATCAGTCCTTCCAATGAATATTCAGGGTTGGTTTGTAAGAGTAACCACTGATAATTCTCAGAAGTCACATGACCTTTTTTTTTTATCTGCAATATTTTTCACTTGTTTGCTATCAAATATTCTAACTTTCTATTTTATATAGGAATATAGCTTCAGGTGCATAGCAGAATGACTTCAGCTATACATATACATGTATCCATTCCCCCCAAAACTCTGCTTCCAACTAGGCTGCCACATAGCATTGAGCAAGGTTAGCTGTGCTCTATAGTAGGCCACTGTTGGTTATCCATTTTAAATATAACAGTGTGAACATGTCCATCCCAAACTCCCTAACTATCCCCTCCCCCTGTCCTTACCCTTGGCAATGTTAAGTCTGTTCTAAATCTGTGAGTCTGTTTCTCAAATACACCTACTTTTATATTCACACTCTGAACTGTCATCCAGTTGCTCTGGCCATCCCAGGCCATTGTAATCCTTCAAAACTACACATAACTTGATCAGTTGGGAGTGAATGTGTGTGTGTTTGTGTATAGCTACCTCTGTTTATTTAACATCATGAATCATTTCCCACTTGATTTTTACTTCTCCAAACTATATCAAAGTTGGCTATTTTTTGGTTTTGTTTAACTACTAATCATGGGGTCAGAACCTGAATTTCCTTTCATCTTAGAGTTTAGAATGGGAATGAATGAGTACATGCACACAAAATTGTGATGGAGGCAAGTATAGGGCTTTAAAGACCTTTTAAAGAATCTAAGGCACCACTGTAAGTTACCACTTTGTGCCAAACTATGTACTTGTAGAAGAGATTTTAAGTAGTTATGGTTAATAAAATACATTCTTCATTACTTTTTTTCACATAAGACTTTATGTGACAGAATTATCAAGTCTCAACTTGTGAGAAACATAAGGTCTGCATAAGGCCTATAAAATTTGTGGTCATTTTCCTAGGATTTTAATTCCAGAGGAAATATATGTCAGTTAATCAGCTAAGATTTGCAACTTTTATTTCTAAAACTTGTGCTGGGAGAACACATGTCTTCAAATTTCCTTGTTCTATGCTTAATTTTTTGGAAGCAGCAGGAAGATGGTGTTATATTTTATTTTTAGTATTGACTATGATGGACTGCATTTTATACAATAACGAGCTTACTTCCTTTGTTAGTTTCTAAGATGTCCTTGAAAACTGGATGATACCTGTGTGTTCTTGGGCATTGGTGAGAGAATATTTCTTTTAGTTTGTATTTTGCAGTTAATGAAAAACATTTTTTTCTCATTTTGCTTTTTGATCTGATACCTCTTAAAACATACATAGAAGATGGTGAGACACAAAGTTTTATCATTTATATTTATAATATAATAATATCAATATTTCAGCAGGCAGACATATAAGACTAGAGTCTTTTATGAGCCAATCCACTGTCTATTGCTTAAATTTAGTTAGGAAAATGACTCACTACCATTCATCTGAGGTTGTCTATGCATGAGGTGGTCAAATTGTTACTCCATTCACACAGCTCACCCTCAAATTCAGCTCCCAGAGTCTTTCTATAATAACGTTAATGTCTGAAATTGGATTGAAAGAGTCATCTGACATCTGTCAGGACGGCCACCAAACAATGACGACTATGTCGCAAGAGGAGAATGAACTGAGACCAGTCTAGTGCAGGAATTATCAAGTTTACTGAAAAATCACACAACACCTTCATGTGTGTTCACACAGACATGGACCTCAACAGAAGGGGGTAAATCGGCAGCCAACTAAACTTATGACGGAATAATATTTGATAGAGAATTCTCAGTTTTGCCTCTCAATGCTTTTAGACATTTTCTGAAACCACAAAATGCACAAGAAGGGAGCAGCCTGTGAAAGGTATGAACCCCCACGAGGGACTTATTTTTCTAATGCCCACCTGGTATGTGACCACAGAGAACTTGGGACCATGAATGCAAAGCCAGCAGCAAAGGTTAACAAGCTGTGTTCACCCAGAGAGTGGACTCCAGGGCCCTGCATGTGGATAACCCAGGGAATTCCACACCAGGAGGAGTGTCCCTTACGTTTGTCTCCCTGCTATATAATAGCTCCTGACCTGTGACAGCTGTATGTTTTCCATTCTTTACCCTCTGAATGGATAATATTGTGTCTCACTGATTTATCTTTCTTACTTGTACACTGTGTATTGATGTTTGGTGACAGACAACTTCTGTAGGCTGGATGGATAGGACTGCACTCACTTAGACATACCTAACTTCAGCTGGATGGAATTAGATTTTTTTGGCTGGTTCCCTTTAGGGAGAGATTCTGTATATAAGAGAAAAGGCTTGCCGGTAGCCAGAGGAACAGCCTGCATTAGAGAATCCTAGTAAAATTCCCAGTTTTTGTGAGCATAGATGGTCTCTCTGAATACAAATTACATTATCAGATCATTTTTCAGTCAAATGTAGAAATATGATTAATTTCTAGCCAATATACTGTATACATAAGTGTGTGTAAATTCTTTTTAATGGCAGAGGAAAAGCCCTCTGTCTTTAACTCCTCTACCTGGATTGTAGATATAATAGTCAGAGATCAAGCAGCCTTTTGGGGCCATAATATGACAGCCATAAAAGGAAGGGAGAAAGTCCAAAGGAATCTGTGGTATTTATTTCTAACTCCTTTTATGACACATAAACATGTCTTATAAGCTATTATTCCTGGGTTTTTAGTAACTGGAAATAATGATGGCTTATTATTAAATTTAAAGCTGAAATTGTAATATGACAAAATATTGCCAGTAATGAATTTTAGGTGAGATAAGATTACTAGTCAATAATTAAATATTCTAGATTTTATTTTATTTTTTTGCGTATACATGTGTTTCTGGGCTTATTTGATTCATGGCTGTGTCCCCTGCTCAAACAGAAGCCCTGGAAGGACAGAGATGACAACTCTCCTCAGTGGTCCTCACAGGCCCTGCCACACTGCTTGGCACACAGTAGATGTTCAATGAATATTTGTAAATGAATATTAATGAGTTCACAGAACTCACTCTGTACTGGTCGTAGTTTGGAAGGGCGCACAGAATAAATAACCCCCCTAAACAGAAAACTGCGGTGAATTTTTAAAGCATGAAGATGGACACAATAGGAACATTCTGAAATATTAGTGTGGATTTCTGAGCCTGCGCTCCTATTGCTAATTACAAGACAATTTGTGAAATCTCAAGTATGTATCTTCATGGCATATAATGAGAAAGCGTGATTATTAAAAACCAAACCATAGCAGATTTGTGAGTGGATTAAAAGCCTAGGCTGGTTGGGAACGGGGTGCCCAGGAGCGCATGGCCAGATGCACGTTGAAAAGTGCCCCATGTTGGTTCCCACGAAGATCGTGGACGGCAGACTGTGGTTTCAGCTGGACTGCGGCAGCCCCCGGCATCCTGGGCATCTCGGGCCGCGCGGTCAAGGACGGGAGCTGGCACTCGGTCTTCCTGGAGCTCAACAGCAACTTCACCAGCCTGGCCCTGGACAACAGCTACGTGGAGCCCCGCCGGACGCCCCTCTACTTCCAGATGCTGGGCACCGAAAGTGCCATCTACTTCGGTGCCCTGGTGCAGGCGGACAGCATCCGCAGGTGCTGAGCGGCTTCCAGGGATGCCTGGACTCGGTGGTGCTGAATAGCAATGAGCTGCCGCTGCAGAACAAGCGCAGCAGCTTCGCCGAGGTGGTGGGTCTGACCGAGCTGAAGCTGGGCTGTGTGCTCTACCCGGACGCCTGTGAGCCTAAATATTCTATATTTTAAAGTGTTGTCAATTTTTAAAATGAAACAATGGAAAATACCAACCAGTAAGAATAACAGAGGTTAAAAACAAAAGAGCAAACTGTATACGTGTGTATGTGGGTATGTGTAAATATTATATTTTGCCATGCTTAAATAAGTGCTTTCACATTTTTATATAGCTTTTCTTAAAAACACAGCAGTGCTTCTTGGCACAGAATATGCTTCTAAATTAGTCAAGTGGTTTTATTGAAAAGAAATGAAAATGGAAAAGAGAACACTATAAATTAATGCTTACCATAAGAGATTTGTTGAATTTTATAAAAGGACAACTCTAAAGTATGGAGATGTATTTTTGCTCGGTACAAGTATAAAGAATCTCGGAGAACTGACCACTGTTCAGGTGGAAAGGAGGGACAGATGATCAAGATGCTTAGATAAAGAGCTGCTGTCAAAGTTTTATTCTTAACATGTGAATGAGTATTGCGGCAAACAATAGGGACTTTATTCAGCAAGTCAGTAGACTATGAAGATGGAGCACTAGTGTCCCAAAGAACCATTTCCCTGAGTTAGAATTCAGGATATTTTTTGGGAGGTGGCTTCCCTGGTGACTCAGATAGTAAAGAATCTACCTGCAGTGTGGAAGATCTTGGTTCAACCCCTCACTGGGGAAGATCCCATAGAGAGAGAAATGGCTTCCCACTCCAGTATTCCTGCCTGGAGAATTCCATGGGCAGAGGAGCCTGGCAGAGGTCTCATAGAGTCAGACAGGACTAACCAACTAAATTATTATTATTATTTTAACGCTAAAAAGTGGAGGGGGTGTGGTTAGTTGTTGCAGACTTCTTGATGTCGGAATCCTTTGTTCTAGCAGCTGTCCACATACGTCAGGTCACACTGTGCCTGTAAACCTCCAGCAAGACAAACATTATTTTTTGTTCTGCAACTTATCTCTATATGAATGGAAAGATGTCATATCTTTGAAGATCAAAGCCTTGAAAATGGACTGTCCTGTATATTTCAGGCTGTAGACAAAATTTCAAACTTGTAGCAAGGGCATTAGAATACAAAAGTTAAGGAAACATATCCAACATGGATGCAGATTTGCTCTTCCCTATTACATATCTCGGAGAAGGCAATGGCAAGCCACTCCAGTACTCTTGCCTGGAAAATCCCATGGATGGAGGAGTCTGGTGGGCTGCAGTCCATGGGGTCGCTAGGGGTCGGACACGACTGAGAGACTTCACTTTCACTTTTCACTTTCACACATTGGAGAAGGAAATGGCAACCCACTCCAGTGTTCTTGCCTGGAGAATCCCAGGGATGGGGGAGCCTGGTTGGCTTCCGTCTATGGGGTCACACAGAGTCGGACACGACTGAAGTGACTTAGCAGCAGCAGCAGCAGGATTACATATCTACATTTTAAAATAAATAGTTAAAAAATTTTAATACGAGGCACCCAGCTCGCTAGAGAACTCAATTCTTCATCCTACTCCAGAAACCTTATCTTACTTAGAAAAACCTTACAGGGACGTGATAATCCTATTCAAAGTACCCTCTGCACATTCTCATAGTTCATAGTTATTGGTTTTTGTTGTTGCTTTGGCACAATCTAGTTTTCTTTTTATGCCTTTTTTCCCCCCACCAAAAAGCAACACTATTTGCTCCACCTGTCAATGCTCACAAACATAATTAGGGCAAGCTGGAAAATGACTGCTTCTCTGACAACAGAATTGGGATCTTTAAGTAAACCAGGAGATGTGCATGAGGAAAATGAATGACACCTACCCAAGGTATTTTATGTTTCACATTGGTATTAACAATCGCTCAAGATAAAAATAATTCACATTCATAAACTTAATTATACGATTTTATTAGTTCCTATTGTCAGATTAGGGAAGCCCAAGGTGGTACAGTGATAAAGAATCTGACTATCAATGTAGGAGACCCAAGAGACACAGATTCAATTCTGGATCAGGAAGATCCCCTGGAGGAGGAAATGGCATCCCACTACAGTGTTTTTGCCTGGGAAATCCCATGGACAGGGGTGGGCTACAGTCCACGGGATCGCAAAGGTCAAACACAACTGAGCATCTGAACACAACACAGCAAATATGGTTGACAATATGTTAAAGCTTTACTCAAACATAGTCTTCATTTAAACAACCCAAAATTCTTCAAATATAAAAGCTGAAGATTCTGCTGGAATTAAATGTGTTGGCTCAAATTTGTATACATATTGAGTGAGATCAATCCTGGGTGTTCAATGGAAGGACTGATGCTGAAGCTGAAACTCCTATACTTTGGCCGCCTCATGCGACGAGTTGACTCACTGGAAAAGACTCTGATGCTGGGAAAGGTTGGGGGCGGGAGGAGAAAGGGACGACAGAGAATGAGATGGCTGGATGGCATCACCGACTCTGTGGACATGAGTTTGAGTGAACTCCCGGAGTTGGTGATGGACAGGGAGGCCTGGCATGCTGTGATTCATGGGGTCGCAGAGAGTCGGACACGACTGAGCGACTGAACTGAACTGAACTGAAATTTAGGAAAATTAAAATTGAGTTTTAATCTACTGTGTATTCATCTTAAATATGTCTTTCATTTGCAAAATTACTCAGAAATATTTTCTTCACTTTTCACAAGAGTGCATAAAAATTACTTCTGACCTACTTTCAGAGAAAAAAAGTGTTGTGATAGTCAGTTGTGTCTGACTCTTTAAACCCTCCCCCTTAAAGAATATGAATTCCTTTCTGCAACATACACTTAAACACAGGAAAATAAAATATTCTTTTTTAGGTGTCGTGTCAATGCTTCTACAAATAACAAAACTATCATTTTACAGTAAGTGTTATCTTCTGAAAAACTCTAAAAATGTAAATGGGCCAGAGTCCCTTTTAAGTGTGAGTTGAATAGTACAGCTGGGTGTCTTCACATCACACTGCCCTACTGATAAAGTATGAGATTACACAGGAATCAGATGGGGATTTCAGTAGTATCAGAAGAGAACTAAAGCATAGCCATGCATTCTAACTAATGGTGGAGAAGGCTCTAGGGACTGCTGTAGGGCAGTTGATATGCATGAAATCATTTAAAATTCCATCCCTTGTTAGTTTGATTGAACTACATTAAAAACGATGTGCTGCAGAGGAAACTTAAAATAAAAAGGTTCATTTATTTCCCTTTGGTCCAGAAAGTTACAGCTGCCCTTAGATAAAGGAAAGTGCTTGAGAAAATTGACCTAGGGCTGATCAGACTCAGCATCTTAGAAATGTATTCAGTTTAATTGTTCTGGACTGACTCATGTGATGGTGCAGACTGAGGGCCTGTCCCTAAGAGCTAAGTATTTAGCTCTAAAATAGTATCCAGTTCAGTTCAGTTCAGTCGCTCAGGCGTGTCCAACTCTCTGCGACCCCATGAATCACAGCACGCCAGGCCTCCCTGTCCATCACCAACTCCCGGAGTTCAACCACAATAAAATGATAGTGTGCATTTTCTTATAGCAAATTCTATCTTACTGAGTAATTCTTTTACAAGATACCCACATTATGGCAGAAATGCTTTCACCTCAGGGAATTAATAACAGATGATAGAATGATGAATACATCTGCTGTTTTTCTTGTTTCCCTACTCATCTCTTACAAGAACTTGCTGGAGTTCTGAGGATTAGAAATGAAAGTTCTACCCCTTTTGTCTTGTTTCCAAGTCTTGTTCTGAAATTGTGGTTTAGTCTGACTCTTGAGACCTCATGGACTGTAGTCTGTCAGGGTCCTCTGTCCATGGGATTTCCAAGGCAAGTATACTGGAATGGCTTGACATCTCCTTCTCCATGGGATCCTGCTGACCCAGCATCTGCTGCATTGCAGGTGGATTCTTTAGTGACTGAGGCACCTGGGAAGCCACTGTTCTGGAATCAGTCCACTCGCACAACGTATCTGACTATTTGCAACCCCATGGACTGCACCACACCAGGCCTCCCTGTCCACTCCTGGAGCTTGCTCAAACTCATGTCCACTGAGTCAGTGATGCAATCCAATCATCTCATCCTCTGCCATCCCCTTCTCTTCCTGCTTTCAATCATTCCCAGCATCAGGGTCTTTTCCAGTGAGTCAGTTCTTCACATCATGTATCAGAAGCATTGGAGATTCACCTCCACATCAGTCCTTCCAATGAATATTCAGGACTGATTTCCTTTAGGATTTACTGGTTTGAACTCCTTGAAGTCCAAAGGACTCTCAAGAGTCTTCTCCAACACCACAGTTCAAAAGCATCAGTTCTTTGGCGCTCAGCTTTCTTTACGCTCCAACTCTCACATCCATACCTGACTACTGGAAAAGCCATAACTTTGACTAGATGGACATTTTTTGGCAAAGCCATGTCTCTGCTTTTTAATATGCTGCCTAGGTTGGTCATTACTTTTCTTTCAAGGAGTGAATGTATTTTAATTTCATGGCTGCAGTCACCATCTGCAGTGATTTTTGAGTCCAAGAAAATATAGTCTGTCACTGTTTCCATTGTTTCTCCATCTATTTGCCATGAAATGATGGGACTGGATGCTGTAATGTTACTTTTTTGAATGTTGAGTTTTAAGCCAGCTTTTTCACTCTCTTCTTTCACTTTCATCAAGAGGCTCTTCAGTTCCTCTTAGCTTTCTGCCATAAAGTTGGTGTCATCTATGTACCTGAGGTTATTGATATTTTTCCCAGCAGTCTTCATTCCAGCTTGTGCTTCATCCTGCCTCCTGGCATTTCACATGATATACTCTGCCTCGATTTAGAAAAGGTAGAGGAACCAGAGATCAAATTGCCAATATATGATGGATCATTGAAAAAGCAAGAGAGATCCAGAAAAATATCTATTTTTGCTTTATTGACTAAGACAAAGCCTTTGACTGTGTGGATCACAAGAAACCATGGAAAATTCTTAAAGAGATAGGAATACCGGACCACCAGACCTGCCTCTTGAGAAGTCTCTATGCAGGTCAGGAAGTAACAATTAGAACTGGACATCGAACAACATTCTGGTTCCAAATGGGGAAAGGAGTACATCAAGGCTGTATATTGTCACCCTGCTTATTTAAATTACATGCAGAGTACATCATGAAAAATGCTGGGTTGGAGGAAGCACAAGCTGGAATCAAGATTGCAAGGAGAAATATCAGTAACCTCAGATATGCAAATGACACCACCCTTATGGCAGAAAGCAAAGAAATAAAGAACTTCTTGATGAAAGTGGAAGAGGTGAATGAAAAAGTTGGCTTGAAGCTCAACATTAAGAAAACTAAGATCATGGCATCTGGTCCCATCACTTCATGGCAAATAGATGGGTAGACAGTAGAAACAGTGACAGACTTTATTTTGGGGGGCTACAAAATAATTGAGGATGGTGACTGCAGCCATGAAATTAAAAGACACTTGCTCCTTGGAAGAAAGGTTATGAAAAACCTAGACAGCTTATTAAAATAAAGAGACATTGCTTTGCCAACAAAGGTCTGTCTAGTCAAAGTTATGGATTTTCCAGTAGTCATGTATGAATGCGAGAGTTGGAATATAAAGAAAGATGAGCGCCAAAGAATTGATGCTTTTGAACTGTGGTGTTGGAGAAGACACTTGAGAGTCCCTTGAACTGCAAGGAGATCCAACCAGTCCATCTTAAAGGAAATCAGTTCTGAATATTCATTGGAAGGACTGATGTTGAAGCTGAAACTCCAATAATTTGGCCATCCGATGCAAAGAACTGACTCATTTGAAAAGACACTGATACTGAGAAAGATTGAAGGCTGGAGCAGAAGGGGACGACAGAGGATAACATGGTTGAATGGCATCACTGACTCAATGGACATGAGTTTGAATCAACTTTGGGACCTGAAGATGGACAGGGAGGACTGGCGTGCAGCAGTCCATGCAGTCACAAAGATTCGGAAAGGACTGAGTGACTGAACTGAGCTGAACTGATTCTGCATATAAGTTAAATAAACAGGGAGACAATATACAATCTTGATATACTGCTTTCCCGATTTGGAACCAGTCCATCATTCCTTGTTCAGTTCTCACTGTTGTTTCTTGACCTGTCTATACATTTCTCAGGAGACAGGTAAGGTGGTCTGGCATACATCTCTTTAAGAATTTTCCACATTTTATTGTGCTCCACAAAGTCAAAGGCTTTGGTATAGACAATAAAGCAGAAGTAGATGTTTCTTGGAACTCTCTCACTTTTTTGATGATCCAATCGATGTTGGCAATTTGATCTCTGGTTCCTCTGCCTTTTTAAATCCAGCTTGAACATCTGGAAGTTCTCAGTTCATGTACTGTTGAAGCTTGCTTGGTGAATTTGAGCACTTTGTCAGTGTGTGAGATGAGTGCAGTTGTGCAGTAGCTTGAAAATTCTTTTGCATTGCCTTTCTTTGGGATTGGAATGAAAACTGACACTTTCCAGTCCTGTGGCCACTGATTACTTTTCCAAATTTGCTGGCATATTGAGTGCAGCACTTTCACAGCATCATCTTTTAGAATTTGTAGGAGCCTAACAGGAATTCCATCACTTTCACTATCTTTGTTCATTATGATGTGTCCTAAGGCCCACTGGATTTTGCATTCTACAATGTCTATCTGGTTCTAGATAAGTGAGCACACCACTGTGGTTATCTGGGTTATGAAGATGTTTTTTATATAGTTCTTCTAGGTATTCTTTCCACCACTTCTTGATATCTTCTGGTTTTTTTACATCCATACCATTTCTGTCCTTTATTGAGTCCATCCTTGAATGAAATATTCCCTTGGTATCTCTAATTTTCTTGAAGAGATCTCTAGTCTTTCCCATTCTATTCTTCTGTTCTAGTTCTTTCCATGGATCATGGAGGAAGGCTTTCTTTTATCTTCTTACTCTTCTTTGGAACTCTGCACTCAGATGTGTATATCTTTCTTTTTCTCCTTTGCATTTTAGTTTCTTTTCTTTTCTCAGTTATTTGTAAGTCTTCCTCAGACAACAATTTTGCCTTTCTTTTTCTTGGGGATGTCTTGACCATTGCCTGCTGTACAATGTCAGGAAGCTCCATCCATAGTTCTTCAGGCACTCTATTGGATATAATCCTTTGAATCTGTATTTCACTTCCACTGCATAATTGTAAGGGATTTGATTTAAGTCAGACCTGAATGATCTAATGATTTTTCCCTGCTTTCTTCAATTTAAGTCTCAATTTTGCAAAAGGAATTCATGATCTGAGCCACAGTCAGCTCCCAGTCTTGTTTTTGCTGCCTGTATTGAGCTTCTACATCTATGGCCATAAAGAATATAATCAGTCTGATTTCAGTTTTGACCATCTGGTGTTTTCCATGTCTTCTCTTGAGTTGTTGGAAGCGGGTATTTGTTATGACTAGTGCTTTCTCTTGGAAAAAATCTGTCAGCCTTTGCCCTGCTTTATTTCGTACTCCAAGGCCAAACTTTCCTGTTACTCCAGGTATCTTTTGACTTCCTACTTTTGCACTACAATCCCCTAAGATGAAACAGATATCTTTTGTGTGTGTGTGTGTTAGTTCTAGAATATCTTGTTTGTCTTCATAGAACCTTTCAAGTACAGCTTCTTCAGCTTTAGTGTTTGGGGCATAGACTTGAATTACTGTAATACTGAATGATTTGCCTTGGAAATGAACAGAGAACATCTGTTATTTTTGAGATTGCACCAAGTACTACATTGTAGACTCCTATTGACTATGACGGCTAAGGTTTCTTGCCCACAGTAGTAGATATAATGGTTATCTGAATTAAATTCACCCATTCCAATCCATTTTAGTTCATTGATTCCTAAAACATCGATGTTCACTCTTGCCATCTCCTGTTTGACCAATTCCAATTTACCTTGATTCATGGACCTAACATTCCAGGTTCCTATGCAATATTATTCTTTACAACATCAAACTTTACTTCCATCACCAGTCACATCCACAACTGGGCATTGCTTTCACTTTGGCTCTTTGTTCTTTCTGGATTTATTTCTCCACTCTTCTCCAGTGGCATATTGTGTACCTACCTACCTGGGGAGTTCATCTTTCATTGTCATAATTTTTTGCCTTTCATACTCTTCATGGGGTTTTCAAGGCAAAAATACTGAAGTGGTTTGCCATTCCCTTCTCCAGTGGACCATGTGTTACCATAACTCTCCACTATGACCCATCTGTCTTGGGTGACCCTACACAGCATGGCTCATGGTTTCATTGAGTTAGACAAACCTGTGGTCCATGTGGGCTTCCCTTGTGGCTCAGCTGGTAAAGAATCTGCCTGCAATGCAGAAGACCTGGATTTGATCCCTGGGTTGGAAAGATCCCCTGGAGAAGGGAAAGGTTACCCACTCCAGTATTCTGACCTGGAGAATTCCATGGCCTGTATAGTCCATAGGGTTGCAAAGAGTCCATGTGATCACTTTGATTAGTTTTCTGTGATTGTGGTTTTCATTATGTCTGCCCTCTGATGGATAAGAATAAGAGGCTTATGAAATCTTCCTGATGGGAGAAACTGACTGAGGGGGAAACTGGGTCTTGTTCTGATGGGTCAGGTCATGTTCAGTAAATCTTTAATCCAATTTTCTATGGATAGGCGGGGCTGTATTCCCACCTTGCTTTTTGACCATAGATCAAAGTATAGTAGGGGTAATGAAGATAATGTTGACCTTCTTCAATAGGACTTGAAGTATCCAGTGTTCTACCCATGCCTCTGATGGAGACTCCTGGACCCTCACAGCCAAGTCTAGGTCAGCCTCTTGTGGGGTCACTGCTCCTTTCTCCCTGGGTCCTGCTGCACACAAGCTTTTGTTTGTGCCCTGCAAGAGTCTGTTTCCCCAGTCCTGTGTAATTTCTTTAATCAAATCCCACTGGCCTCCAAAGTTAAACTCCCTGGGGTTTCACAGTCCCTTTGCCAGACCCCAGATTGAGAAATCTGTTGTGGGTCCTATGACTTTCTTAACAGTGGGAGAATGTTTTGGTATAATTGTTCTGCAGACTGTGGGTCATCTGCTTGGCAGTTCTATGGTGGGATCAATGGCGACCTCCCCCAAGAGGGCTTGTGCCATACGCTATGTAACCCAGGTCTGCTGAACCCAGAGCCCTTGCCCCTCTGGCAGGGCACTGCTAACCCATAACTCCACAGGATACATTCAAGGCAAGTCTGGTTCAGTCTCTGTGGGATTTCTAGGTCCTGGTATGCACAAGGTTTTGTTTGCGCCTTCTGTCCATCTCTGGTGGGTATGGGATTTGATTCAAAATCTGAGTTTGCCCAACTTACAATCTTTCTGGGGCTTCCTTTGCCTTTGGACATGGGATATATATTTTTTGGTACGATCCAACATTTGTCTGGGCTTCCCTTGTGGCTCAGCTGGTAAAGAATCCACCTGCAATGTGGGAGACCTATGTTTGATCCCTGAGTTGGGAAGATCCCCTGGAGAAGGGAAAGGCTACACACTCCAGTGTTCTGGCCTGGAGAATTTCATGGACTGTTTAGTCCATGGGGTTGCAAAGAGTTGGAAATGACTGAGTCACTTTCACTTTCAACATTCTCCTGTCAATGGTTGTTCAGCAGCAAATTGCAGTTTTGGAGTTTTTCCAGGAGAAGATGAGCACATGTCCTCCTACTCTGCTATCTTGATTCATCTTTTCTAGAGTCATCTCCCATTTGCCTTCTAAGATAAAGACCATGGCCACACACAGAAATATTTTATCTCACAAAACTGCTTCACTTTCCTAACTTCAAGCATTCTATAGCCTGCCTTTAGCCATAACTTCACCTTCTGTACTGGCTCCTTCAAAACCCATCAACTTGATTCAAATACTTCAGATTAACCCTGGCTTTCTGGTTTCCTTTTTCTCTGTACCACTTTGCTTTGGGTCACCATTTACCTGCTATTTGGAACTCATTCTTCCCTTTTCTTACTAAGGAAAAAGAACAAATAATTTTTGCTTTTTGAGTAAAGAAATGACAGAAATAAATATATCCAAGACTATGTCATTCAGTTTTCCAGGAGTAGATCATGAAATATGAAAAGAGGAAAAAAATTGCACATGAATCTGTATGAATGATTAAAAACAATTTAGTGAAGAGAAGTGTATGAGAATTTGGAGATTAAAGAGGATGAGCTTAGTACTCAAAAATATATCTGTTTGACTGAATCAAGAAACATCATTAAAGTTCTCCTAAAACAAAGTAATTTAACATGAGTTCTATCTGAACTTTCCACATTTTTCCTTTTTTTTTTTTTGTCTCTGATATCAATAGTATTGGAGTCCTATCTAACATTTAATGGGTGACTCAGAAATACCTGACCAGGATATTTTTATTAATAAATAGAAACAAGAAGTATATATTCATGGGTTATAAGCTGTATAAGCAGTTAAAATGTTAATAACTCAAGACAAATTGAAAGTATACAATTGAAGTTAAAATGTGATTGAAGATACTTTTGAAAAATTCTTTCTAATATGTATCTCCCCAAAATGGAATTAATTATTCCATTTCTAAAGAAATCTGAGAAAGTTACAAGAATTCTGCACATTTCTTGCAGCAAGGTGCTTTACATTTTTTTCAATATTTTAAGTATTTTTTTTTACCATTCTCAAGAAATTCTATAATGCAACATAAATCCCAAATTTAGAGAAATATTCTGCATGTCTGGGGCTTCCCTGGTGGCTTAGTGGTAAAGAATCCACCTGCTAAGGCAGAAGATGCATATTCAATCCCTGGGTGGGGAAGATCCCCTGGAGAAAGAGATTGCAACACACTCCAGTATTCTTGCCTGAAAAATCCCATGGGCAGAGGAGTCTGGCAGAGCCACAAAGGACACAACTGAACACACATACAAGTTGCATGTTTTATAATTTTCTATACTGAGTACTAAAGACATCCCAAAAAATATTCAAGAGGAGAAAATTGTGTCAATAATATTTATTTAAAAGTTAAATACTTATTTACTTAAATACCTATTTACAGACTTGAAATATGTCCCTAAAGAGAATTTAAGACAAGTTAGCAAGAAAGCATGACCTCACACTGAGTAAAACCTCTGTGTGTGTGTGTGTGTGTGTGTGTGTGTAGGCATTGTGTGTGTTTGTGTATGTGTGTGCGTGTGCGCATGTGTGTGCATGCGTGCACGCTTGTGCACATGTTAGTCAGTCGGAAACAAGCTCATGTTATCACATCCTTACCTCAGAAGCCGAGCAGACTCGGGAGAAGAAATGATAAGGAAACAGGACTAAGGGCCAGTTAAAGGCTCTGTATCATTTGGCTGAGTTCCTCCTGGCAGAAGGATGGCCTGATACAGTTGAGTACATCAGTGTTAATGTAAGGCAGTAATAGAAACTCCCCAAAATTCAAAGCCATCACAGACACTTTAGTTCCAGTAATTTGATGCTGAAGAATAAAAACTTGCTGTCGTATGAACTTCTGTAAAGCATACTCATTCTGACATCTAGCATAAATAATCTCAATTCCTGTCGATTATGTATTTAGTGCAATACAAATCATGATTTATTTTTTATAAGAATGTAAAGGAATCAACATAGGTCCGTTAACAATATTCTGTTCTGCCACTTAAACAAAGGAATTGCCAATGCTGAAATAGAACCAAGGAGAAGTATACGGGGGAAAAGAGATATGCAGAGAGGAAAACAAAAGGAGAAACTGAAAAGAGTGCAATCTGAGACCTTTCAGAAAATTGCCAAATATACTAAGAAATGTGTGTGTGCAAATATGTTTTTACATCTATATTTTAAAATACTGGATATTTTTCATATGTGTTTTGAAATTGAGATTTAAAGCTTCTGCCACAGCAGTAACAAATGTCCAGGTTTTTCTTTGATTTGTTTGCTGGATGTTTTCTGATTAATTTGAGCATTTTTCTGTGTGGGGGTGACTTTATGCTTTTTTGCTGCTATCACATGAAACAAACACTTTTCTGCAATCTTTCATTTGTCTTTTTCTTTGCTTAGTGTGAACTTTATCATGTTAAAATTTCTAATACTTATGGAGTGTGTCTGACATCCTTTTCCTTTATAAATTCTGGTTTTCCTATCTTGCTTAAAACTTTCTCCTCAATTCTAAGTATTCTTATATATTTTATTCTTACATTTAGAATATTAGCTTCTTAAAAATAATTTATTATACATGATAAAATAAGCCTTATTTTTTCAAGTGGGAAGCCTATTATACTGAATTAGTAACATAAACTGTTAATCATTGAATCAAAATGCCACATATATATATATATATATATTTTATACTTCTTGTATGTTATTTTCCTATATAAACTTACAATTTGTTTTAATACTCTCTAAAATAGGATCTTGATTGATTTTGAAATAAATACCTGTAATAAATTTAGGAAGGTATAAAAGCATAAAGCTATTCTTTTCTGTTCTAGAAAATTACAGGTGTCTCCATCCTTAACTTGGGAATTTCTTAACAGAATAACCTTAATAAAATTATGAATTTTCATTGTCCAGAAATTAGTCAGGCATGCCATTTTTCTGAGATGGACATTAGATTGTGATTGTCAAAGATACTTAATATTTGAGCAGCAATTAATTTTACCAAACTTTGTCTGTTAGCCACTGAAATGTGTCTTCCACAGTGAATGCTTAAAGCTAGGGAAACAATTTAAAAAGCCATATTCCAATTGAATTGTGAATATCAACAGAATTTTTTCATTATATATTTTAAAACTCAGTTGATTGTTTCATATTCTTTTTGATAGTTGAGGCTGAATGAATGAAATTATGAACAAAAATTGTATTCATCTTAGATTTTTTGGTTAATTCTCAATGTATGCACTATTCTTTTATTTTTCTGTATCCCTATATCTGAATTAAAAGTTTCAAATGTCAAATGTCAAATGGTAGAAGATAGCAAATGTGAAAAAGTATGAGTCAGAGAAGAAGAATTAATAGGGAAACCAGAAGCCTCGTATTTGACATTTAAGCATCTTCCTCAAGACTTCATCATGAACAATTTGTAGACTTAACTACAAATGAAATGTCACAGATAATTGTTCATGTACCTTTGTCATTTTATCTCGGGTTTTGTGAATGAACTTTGTAATTTGGAACACTGGGAGCCAATATTCAGGGACTAAAACCTCAGAACTAGCTATTTGAAACTATTTTATGGAAGTGAGTATTTTGCTAATTTTATTAAGTATAATAAGTAAATCATGACTAGAGAAACAGAATATAGGTTAACATAGAGATTCTTGACATATAAAAATATTAAATGTAAAAGCATTTCTGATATTAATAATTATTAGTTCAGTTCAATCGCTCAGTCATGTTCTACTCTTTGCAACCTAGCATTCCAGGCTTCCGTGTCCATCACCAAATCCTGGAGCTTGCTCAAACTCATGTCCATCGAGTAGGTGACGCCATCCAACCATCTTACACTCTGTCATCCCCTTCTCTTGCCTTCGATCTTTCCCAGCATCAGGGTCTTTTCTAATGAGTCAGTTCTTTGTATCAGGTGGCTAAAGTATTGGAGCTTCAGCATCAGTCCTTCCAATGAGTATTCAGGACTGAATTCCTTTAAGCCTGACTGATCTGATCTCCTTGCAGTCCCAGGGATCTCTAGCGGCCTCTTCAGCAGCATAGTTCTGAAGCATCAGTTCCTCACCGCTCAGCTTTCTCTGTGGTTCAGTTCTCATATCCACACAAGAGTACTGGAAAAACCATCACTGACTAGACGGCCCTTTGTCAGCAGAGTATATGCTGTCTAGGTCGGTCGCAGCTGTTCTTCCAAAGAGCAACCATCTTTTCCTTTTGTGGTTGCAGTCACCTTCTGCAGTGATTTTGCAGCCCAAGAAAATAAAATTTCTCACTGTTTCTACTGTTTTCCCAAATATTTGCCATGAAGTGATGGGACCAGGTGCCATAATCTTTGTTTTTTGAATGTTGAGTTTGGAGCCCACTTTCTCACTCTCTTCTTTCATCAAGAGACTCTTTAGTTCCTCTTCACTTTCTGCCATAAGGGTGGTGTCATCTGCATATCTGAGGTTATTGATATTTCTCCTGGCAAACTTGATTCCAGCTTGTGTTTAATATAGTCCAGCATTTTGCATGATGTACTCTGCATATAAGTTAAATAAACAGGGTGACAATATACAGCCCTAACATACTCCTTTTCCCATTTGGAACCATTCTGTTGTTCCATGACAAGTTCTAACTGTTGCTTCTTGACCTACATACATATTTCTCAGGAGGCAGGTAAGGTGGCCTGGTATTCCCATGTCTTTGAGAATATTCCACACTTTGTTGTCATCCATAAAGTCAAAGGCTTTGGCATAATCAATAAAGCCAAAGTAGATTATTTTCTGGAACTCTTTTGCTTTATCTATGATCCAATGGATGTTGGCAATTTGATTTCTGGTTACCCTGTTTTCTAAATCCAGCTTGAACATCTGGAAGTCCATGGTCCATGTACTGTTGAAGCCTGACATGGAGAATTTTGAGCATTATTTTGCTGGTGGGTGAGATGAGTGCAATTGTGCAGTTGTTTGAACATTATTTGGCATTGCCTTTCTTGTCCTGTGGACACTTTGTGGTATACTGAGTAAAGCACTTTAACAGCATCGTCTTTTAGGATTTAAAATAGCTCAGCTGGAAATCCATCACCTGCACCAGCTTTGTTCGTAGTGAAGCTTCCTAAGGCCCACTTAACTTTGCCTTCCAGGATGTCTGGTTTTAGGTGAGTGACCACAGCATCAGTTATCTGGGTCATTAATTACAGAGGTCTTTTTATTTCCTCTTTTGAGATAATTAAAATAATATCCCATATTGTACTTCTGAGTCTTAGCGTAAATATTGCCCATTTCTGAAGAACTTACTATATAAAAGATATATGTACCGAACATTAATTACTGCATTGGTTAAAGTTCAGCTTATAGAAGGATATCATTGTCCTATCTAAAACTTTGAAATACTTGACTCTCTTTTATGAGGACACAAAAACAAACCAACTCAATTTAGAAAGGAGGCAAAAATTAATAACATTACAAATAACATTATTGTGCATAATCATAGACCAAGGAAACAGTTAAGAATCTGGAAAAATCAGAATTGAGTCAATTTCTATTGGAATTCTCTTTTTTTCCTTTTCTTTCTTCTGAGTGTTTGCTTCATTCTTATTTCATACAGTCAAGCTGATTTATTTGTTTCAAACCACAGACCAGAATAAGGCAGTCAGAAGAACACAGGTTTACATTCTGTTACTTTAAAATGCCTTACCTGCTGAGTTGGAATCTTAGAAGGGGACAACCTGGGCAGGATTCTGGTTGGCCTGACTTGAGGAGCATCCACATGAACCAGTTAACTGTGACCCAAGTTTAAAGGGCTCCACCAGAAGGTTGGGGAGCAGGAGCTTGGTGTATTTCCCTAAATAATTGTGAAGGTTATTCTCTGAAAATGGGATGGAGGACCTGAGAGTGTTTTCTTTTTCATTCTGGGAATCAGTTCAGTTCAGCTCAGTTCAGTCGCTCAGTCGTGTCCGACTCTCCGCCACCCCATGAATCACAGCACGCCAGGCCTCCCTGTCCATCACCAACTCCCGGAGTTCACGCAAACTCATGTCCACAGAGTCGGTGATGCCATCCAGCCATCTCATTCTTGGTCGTCCCCTTCTCCTCCCGCCCCCAACCTTTCCTAGCATCAGAGTCTTTTCCAGTGAGTCAACTCGTCGCATGAGGTGGCCAAAGTATTGCAGTTTCAGCTTTAGCATCAGTCCTTCCAATGAACACCCAGGATCGATCTCCCTTAGAATGGACTGGTTGGATCTCCTTGCGGTACAAGGGACTCTCAAGAGTCTTCTCCAACACCACAGTTCAAAAGCATCAATTCTTCGGCGATCAGCTTTCTTCACAGTCCAACTCTCACATCCGTACATGACCACGGGAGAAACCATAGCCTTGACTAGACGGACCTTTGTTGGCAAAGTAATGTTTCTGCTTTGGGAATAAACTCCTATAATTCATGGTTGTCCAACATGCAAATCTAAGGTGGCCAACTTACTAAAGTGCATATATTTAAAGAAATAAAACTAGAACGTCTTGAGTGTGTTTAAATAATTTTCTGATCAATTGACCTTCTCTTAGTTTAAGGAAACAGCCTTTAGAATTATGGAAAGTGACTGGAAATCAATAGCTTAGAGACCTGATAAATGAAATGGGAAAAATAAAAACCTCAAAAGGATCAAAAGTGGAGATTGCTGACCTTAAGTAGAAAATAAACTTGCAGTTTCTAACCCCGTCTAATGTATTCAGCTTCCATTAATATTTCAGCACATTGTTTGTGGCCACAAAGCACACGTTCTGGCATCTTGCTCTGTAATCCATCACTGTCTTGTTAGCTCTTTGTTATTTCCTGGTGGATTTAAAAACATGGATTTTATCTAGCTTTTCAGGTTTCCTTAGAAACAGTGAGAGAGAAAGAGAAAGCAGAATAACATACCCCAACATCATTGCAATCCTACTGATCAATCAATTTTAGTATTGATGATGTATTTCAGTTGTAGGAAAACAGGACATGAGAGGACGGTCACATCCTAAGTCCCCAATGAGTCCCAGGGATGGGCCACCAAGTGAGTGTCTTTGGCTTCTCATAGGAAAGAACTCAAGAACTCAAGCCATAGTAAAGGGAAAGCAGGTTTATTAAAGAGATACACACTTAGGTATCCACAGATAGAGTATGGTTCGTCTCAGAAGGCAAGATCACCCTGAGGTGAAGGGGTGGTTAGTATTTAGAGGCTGGACAATTTTATAGGCCTGTGAGTGGGAGGATTATTCAAACTATTTTGGATAAGGAGCAGGGAATTTCAGGAACTGGCCCCTTCCCCTTTTGGCCTTTTATGGTCGGTCTTGGAACTATCATTGTACCTGTGGTTTTGTCATTTAATGTGTTACAGTCAGCCTGGTGGTGAGATAGTAAAGAGCATGTCTGCAATGCAGGAGACTTGGTTTCAATCCTTGGGTCAGGAGGATCTCCTGGAGAAGGGAATGGCTACCCACTCCAGCATGCTTGCCTGGAGAATTCCATGGAAAGAGGAGCCTGGAGGGCTACAGTCCATGGAGTCACAAAAGAGCCAGATGCAACTGAAGTTACCAAGCACACACACACGCACCTCTTTATTCCACTGTTAAACTTTCTATATTACTTTATTTTTCTTCTCTGGATGCCTTAACTTCTTTCCTTACCGTTGGCATTTTAAAATTGTGGGAACTTATACTCTGGTGAGTTTATTTTTCATTCATTAACCAGGTCCTTTAGTGGACCCATCTGTACTACAAGTCTTAAGAAAGTTATTGCTTTTTGGTGGTAAAAGCTTATGCAATTTTCTGACTTTTTATGTCTCTAGAACAGAGATATTATTATTCAGATATGTGGCCTTATACATTGATACTGTGCATCTCTTTTTTATTTCTCTGACTTTTATTTGAAACTTTTGGAAAGCTTCCTTGATTATGTTTTCTAAGGTCACTAAACAAATTTTAAATTTTATCTTGGAAATTTATTTATAATTTTTGTTTATTTGGTTTATTCCCTGATTGGTTCTTTGTTATTTTTATGGGTGCAATGGCTCTCACAATTCTCTGAGCATGCATTAGGATATCTTTTTTGTTTTTGCTTTCTATTCTTTATATCATTTTTATTATCTGTTTCCTGGGGGGTGATATTTTTTTAAATTTATTTTTATTGAAATATAGTTTATTTATAATGCTGTATTAATTTCTTCCATATAGGAAAGTGACTTAAGTTACACACATGTGTATGTTCTTCTGTATATTCTTTTCTAGTCTGGTTTATCACAGGATATTCAATGTAGTTCCCTGTGTTATACAGTAGGATCTTGTGGTTAACCCATTCTATGTGTAATCGTTTGAATCTGCTACACATGGTGATAACTTAAATCAGATGTTGAGATGTTTTACTCATTATTCCGACAAGTATAAGGAAATAAAAGGCTAGTTGGCAGCTTTCAGTATTCACCTTCATCTTGGCTTTAATAGGAAAGACTAGAAGTGAGATTTCAAAGGGAATTCTGAATGCCTCCACTGCCATCACTTTCCTTGGAACCGTCACATTCTCCAGGGACAAACTCTTAAGTTATACTACTTGGGAGTTATTGCTGGAATGTCATGCAGTGTGTGAGTCTGAGAAGGAACAAAATCCCTCCTATGAAACATTTCAACAATCCTTTTGAATTTACTGCTATGTTTTTTATTCCCATCTGGCATCCTTGAGGTTGAAACTATGGGTTTCTGCTTTCTGAGCTGCATCATGTTTAGGAACATTCTGGACCAATTCTTTCATGACCTGGTGCCTTAGTTACTACTCTTATATACAACTTGTTGTTGCTATTGTTTAGTTGCTAAGTCTTGTCCAACTCTTTGCAACCCCCATGGACTGTAGCCCCCCAGGCTCCTCTGTCCATGGTATTCTCCAGGTGAGAATACTGGAGTGAGTTGCCATTCCCTTCTCTAAGGGATCTTCCTGACCCAGGAATTGAACCCATGACTCCTGCATTGGCAGGCAGATTCTTCACCACTGTGCCACTAGAGGATCCACTTTTAAGTGTGAGTCACACGTGTGTCATCAGACTTGTTAAAGCTCAGAGAGAGGTGACAGCTGCCAACTCTGATAAGCATAGATTTCATTTTCATTACCAGTCAGTGAACTGCTCCATGGGTATCCTATTAAGGTCAATCTGACTCAAAAGCCTGCAACTTCCTTGAAGTCCATCTGCTTTCTCTCTTTTCTTCTTGTTTTTATCACTGTTATTTGCTAACCAGGTTAATGTCATATGAAGACTTTAGTCCAGGGGACAGTATCTGAATTTCATCTTAATGTACAACTACCATGGTCTGATTTAACTGAAATTTTTCATGCAATCCTTCTTATTGAGAGAGTCAATTCCTAGGCAGGTTGATAAGAAGTCTGGGGTCCCCAAGGAAGAGAAACAGGTCTGGGGCTCTCAAGGAGGAGATAGGGGTCTGGAATTCTAAAGGAGGAGGAAAGGACAAATGTTTCTTTCTACATTCCTTAGTAAGGATTATAATAATAATATATCCTGTTTGAGAACATGTTTCCCCTTCCTGAAAATCTTCTGACTAATCTTGTTATTATTTTTTTTTACAATAAGTAACAAATATATTGTTCAAAATATAATATATTAACAAATATATTGTTCAAAATACAATATAGTAACAAAGCCAAAGAGCAAGTCAAAACTTACTGATGTAGCTTAGGACTTAAGACTTCAGTTATTGGTGTCACACATCTGAGTTCACATTTCAGCTTGGTCACTTCTCACTCTTTATTTATTTTATTTTATTTTTTCAAAAACAATTTTAGGAATCTTTACTTAAAAACAACCTTATCTTAAAATGAAGTAACTTTGGTTTTACGAGCAGCAAGCAAAGTACAGAAGCAAAAATGCATTACAGGAGCATTAAGTTCTACATTAGGTCACAGCGTCTAATCTGAAATCACACCCGTAATATCATTTTTCAGGATATCTGGGAAATAGTTATTTCCCAGTATGTCTGAACCATAGCTACTCTATTTTGACTTTTAATCATAAAAAAAAAATTAATAGCCAAAGCAGATGTCACCATTAATGACATCAGTGTTTTTCTAGGTATGAGAAGATGCAAGAATTGGAATTCATAAAACCTTTTTCTGAAAAGATCTAATTATCTGAAGGCCTGTTCTGCCAGTTTTTTGGGTTTTTTTTTTTTCAGAGCACAGAGTGCCTCATTCCTGATTTTCACCCTGAACTTCTTTCAGGGGGTGTTGAAGGTCAGCAACTTGCAATGGTCATGATGTAATCTTTGTAGAGGCAGCTGGCAAGTACCTGTTATTTTAAAATGTATATTGTGGGAGTGGGTCTAGTAAGACCTTTACAACCTTGAGACATTCTTTTGATTTATCATAATAACCAATTATAAAAATACATAACTCCCTTGCTAACACTAGTGAGGGGGGCATTCTCCATCCCCCTTCTGAAGTCTATGTCAGAAACTTTCTCTGCCCCTTTCCACTTAAAAAAAAACTCTGCTATACAAAAGCTCTTGAGTGATCAAGCCTGGCCCCTGGTCCCAAAGTTAAATCTTCTTTGGAGATCAAGAATCACACTGTTCACCATAAGCTATCATTATGTTAGATTTATTCACCATACATTCATAACATTTAATGATATGCTATTATTTCATTGAGATTTTAGAAGAGAAAGAAAACAACAATTGATCAATATAATTGATCAATCAATTATATTCACACAGAAAATCTAAACTGGATATAGGACACTTTCATATGAAAAAAGACTACAGCCTTTGAAAGGATGACCAAGTAAATTTCCGATGTACTACTATAGTTGCTGCATCATGAATCTTTGAAAATTAAGTCAACTCTAAAATATTTGTATTACCCTATGGCAAAAAAAAAAGTAGATAGTCACTAACTGGAGCAATAAAACCTTTTGAACAAATACATTTGATTCTCATTTGTAAATACTATAGCACATAAAAAGTAGGGATGAAATATCTTAATGCTTACCTCTCCTTCGTCACCTGTAACTATGAGAGAGCATTTGAACCTTGTTGAAAGATGTTTTTAAATTAGATAATGCAAGAGAATGGTTAGCAAATAATTTAGTACACTGTAAGTCTCTAAAAATGCCTATTATATCAGCATTTACTCCAATTGCAACTAAAGAAACATATATTTACAATTGTCAAGACTTTAACATAAAATTTTAGGTTTTGTAAATGTCTGATTAGTGGAGCTTTGAAAGAGTAAGCTGTCTCTCAGTTCAGTTCGATTCAGTCATTCAGTCGTGTCCAACTCTTTGTGACCCCATGGACTGAACCACACCAGGCTTCCCTGTCCATCACCAACTCCTGGAGCTTACTCAAACTCATGTCCATCGAGTTGGTAAGGCCATCCAACCATATCATCCTCTATCATCCCCTTCTTCCACCTTCAGTCTTCCCTAGTTCAGGGGCTTTTCCAAAGAGACAGTTCTTCACATCAGGTGGACAAATACTGGAGTTTCAGATTCAACATCAGTCCTTCAAATGAATACTCAGGACTGATTTCCTTTAGGATGGACTGGTTGGCTCTCTTTGTAATCCAAGGGACTCTCAACAGTCTTCTCCAACCCCACAGTTCAAAAACATAATTCTTTGGCACTCAACTTTCTTTATGGTCCATCTGTCATACCATACATGGTTAGTGGAAAAACCATAGCTTTATACGACGGACCACTATTAGCAAAGTAAAGTCTCTGCTTTTTAATATGCAATCTGGGGTGGTCATAGCTTTTCTTTCAAGGAGCAAGTGTATGTTAATTTCATGGCTACAGTCACCATCTGCAGTGATTATGGAGCCTCCCCTCAAAATAAAGTCTCTCACTGTTTCCATTTCTTCCCCATCCATTTGCCATGAAGTGATGGGACCAGATGCCATGATCTTAGATTTCTTAATATGGGGTTTTAAGCCAACTTTTACACTCTCCTCTTTCACTTTCATTAAGAGGCTTTTTAGTTCCTCTTCACTTTCTGCCAGAAGGGTGGTGTCATCAGCATATCTGATATTTCTCCATGCAATCTTGATTCCAGCTTGTGATTCTTCCAGCCCAGCATTCCTCATGATGTACTTTGCAAATAAGTTAAATAACCAGGGTGACAATATACAGCCTCGACATACTCCTTTCTTCATTTGGAACCAGTCTGTTATTCCATGTCCAGTTCTAACTGTTGCTTCCTGACCTGCATACAGATTTCTCAAGAGGCAGGTCAGGTGGTCTGGTATTCCCATCTCTTTAAAAATTTTCCACAGTTTGTTGGGATCCACTAAGTAAAAACCTTTGACATAGTGAATAATGCAGTAGTAGATATTTTTCTGGAACTCTTTTGCTTTTTCTGGGATCCAGTGGATGTTGGCAAGTTGATCTCTGGTTCTACTGGCTTTTTTAAATCCAGCTTGAACATCTGGAAATTCTTGGTTCACATACTATTGAAGCCTGACTTGGAGAATTTTGAGCATTACTTTGCCACCATGTGAGACGAGTGAAGTTGTGTAGCACTTTAAACATTCTTTGGCATTGTCATTCTTTGGGATTGAAATGAAAACTGACATTTTCTTGTCCTGTGACCACTGCTGACTTTTCTAAATTTGTTGATATATTGAGTGCAGCACTTTAACAGCATTATCTTTTAAGATTTGAAATAGCTCAACTGGAATTCCATCACCTCCACCAGCTTTGTTCATATTGATGTGTCCTATGAACCACTTGTCTTCACATTCCAGGATGTCTGGCTCTAGGTGAGTGATCATACCATCATGGTTATCTGGATCATAAAAATCTTTTTGTATAGTTCTTCTGTGTATTCTGTGTGGAGAAGGAAATGGCAACCTACTCCAGTATTCTTGCCTGGAAAATCCCATGGACGGAGAAGCCTGGTAGGCTACAGTCCATGGGGTCACAAAGAGTCAGACATGACTGAGTGACTTTAGTCTGTGTATTCTTGCCACCTCTTCTTCATATCTTCTGCCTCTGTTAGGTCCATACCATTTCTGTCCTTTATTTTGCCTATCTTTTCATGAAATATTTCTTTGGTATCTCTAATTTTCTTGAAGAGATCTCTAATCTTTCTTATTCTATTGTTTTCCTTTATTTATACGCATTGATCACTGAGGAATGCTTTCTTAAATCTCCTTGCTGTTTCTTGGAACTATGCATTCAAATGGGTAATCTTTCCTTTTGTCCTTTGCCTTTCACTTCTCTTCTTTTCTCAGCTATTTTTAAGTTCTCCTCAGACAACCATTTTGCCTTTTTGCATTTTTTTTTTCTTGGGGATGGGCTTGATCACTGCCTGTTGTACTATGTCAGGAACCTCCATTCATAGTTCTTCAGGCACTCTGTCTATCAGATCTAATCCCTTGAATCTGTTTGTCACTTCCACTGTATAATCATAAGGAATTTGGTTTAGATCATACCTGAATGGTCTAGTGGTTTTCCCTCCTTTCTTCAATTTAAGTCTGAATTTTCAATAAAGAGTTCATGATCTGAGCCACAGTCAGTTTGTGGTCTTGTTTTTGCTGCCTGTTTAGAGCTTCTCCATCTTTGGCTGCAAAGAATATAATCAGTCTGATTTTGGTGTTGACTGTCTGGTGATGCCTATGTGTAGACTTGTAGAGTCTTCTCTTGTGTTGTTGGAAGAGGGTGTTTGCTATGACCAGTGCATTCTCTTGGCAAAACTCTATTAGCCTTTGCCCTGCTTTATTTTGTACTCCAAGGCCAAATTTGCCTGTTACTCCAGGTATCTTTTGACTTCCTACTTTTGCATTCCAGTCCGCTATAATGAAAAGGACAGCCTTTTTGGGTGTTAGTTCTAGAAGTTCTTATAGATTGTCATAGAACCATTCACTCCTGCTTCTTCAACATTACTGGTAGGGGCTTAGACTTGGATTACTGTGATATTGAATGGCTTTCCTTGGAAATAAACAGAGATCATCTGTCATTTTTGAGATTGCATCCAAGTACTGAATTTCAGACTCTTTTGTTGACTATGAGGGCTATTGCATTTTTTCTATGGGATTCTTGACCACAGTAATGGATATAGTGGTCATCTGAGTGAAATTCACCCATTCCAGTCCATTTTAGTTCACTGACTCCTAAAATGTCAACATCACTGTTGCCATCTCCTGTTTGACCACTTCCAATATACCTTGATTCATGGACCTAACATTCCAGGTTCCTATGCAATATTGTTGGGTAGGTATGGCTTAAGACCTCTTGGAGGAGGTCACCATTAATCCCACCATAGAGCTGCCAAATGTTACACAGGACTGGGGAAACAGACTTTGGAGTACACAAACAAAACCCTGTGCACACCAGGACCCAGGAGAAAGGAGCAGTGACCCCACAAGAGACTGACTGAGACTTGTCTATATGAGTCCAGGAGTCTCTGGCAGAGGCTTGGGTTGGTGCTGGCCTGCTGCAGGGTTGGGAGCACTGAATGGGACAGTGCCTGCAGGGACCTTTGGAAGGAGGTCACCGTTATCTTCATTACCTCCACCATAATGTGGCCTTGGGTCAAACAAAAGGAAGGGAACGCAGCCCTGTCCATTAACAGAAAATTGGATTAAAAATTTATTGAGCATGACCCTGCCCAATTCCCAGTTTCCCCATCAGTGAGTCTCTACCATCAGGAAGCTCCCATAAGCCTCTTATTCTTATCCATCAGAGGGAGGACATAATGAAAACCACAGGAACAGAAAACTAATCAAACTGATCACAAGGACCAGTCTTGTCTAACTCGATGAAACAATGAGCCATGCAGTGTAGGGCCACCCAAGAGAGACAGGTCATGGTGGAGAGTTCTAGCAAAATGTGGTCCACTGGAGAAGGGAATCATAAATCACTTCAGTATTCTTGCCTTGAGAACCCCACGAATAGCATAAAAAAGGCAAAAAAGATAGGAAACTGAAAGATGAACTCCCCAGGTCAGTAGGTGCCCAATATACTACTGGAAAAGAGTGGAGAAATAACTCCAGAAAAAATGAAGAGATGGAGTCAAAGCAAAAGCAACACCCAGTTGTGGATGTGACTGGTGATGGAAATAAAGTCCAATGCTGTAAAGAACAATGTTGCATAGAAATCAGACATATGTATACATATATCCTCTCCCTCTTGAACCTCCCTTCCATCTCTCACTCCATCCCATCCCTCTAAGGTATCACAGAACACTGGGTTTGAGATCTCTGCATCATACAACACAATCCCACTGTCTATCTAATTGAAAAAGACACATGTACCCCGATGTCCATTGTGGCACTATTTAAAATAGCCAGGATATAGAAGTGCTTTTGAAACCAATATAATATTGTAAATATTGTAAAGCAAATATCCTCCAATTAAAAATAAATTTAAAAAATGTATAATGACCTCAAACACTGCCTTTGAGTGTTTGAGTGTCTCCTGTGCAGGCATGGGCCAGTAGTGGCCTGCCACAAGGACAGGGGCTCTGGCTGCAGCAGATCTGAGATGTGCAGCATGTGAGCTCCACCACAGAGACACGGAACAGACAATCCACACATGGGAGAACAATTGTGCCAAAGAAGTTCTCACACTGTTGTAAAAGTTCTAGGGTCCACAACAGATTTCTCAACCAGAAGATCTTGCCAATGGACTGGGAACCCCCAGGGAATCTGCCTTTGAAGGCCAGTGGGATTTGATTACAGAACTTTCACAGGATTGGGAAAACAGACTCTTGGAGGACACAAACAAAACCTTGTGTGTGACAGGACCCAGGAGAAAGGAGCAGTGACCCCCACAAGAGAGTCAGCCAGACATGCCTGTGAGTGCCCAGGAGGTTCTGTTGAAGATGCGGCCTGCTGTGCTGTTGGGGCTCTGAACACAGCAGTCCTGGCCTAAGCCCTGTTGAAGAAGGCTGCCATTACCACCATTACCCCTACCACATAATGGGAAAATACAAAGGGAAAGACTAGGAATCTCATCAAGAAAATCAGAGATAACAAGGGAGCATTTCATGGAAAGATGGGCACAATGAAGGACAGAAATGGCACAGACCTAACAGAAGCAGAAGATACTAAAAAGAATACATAGAAGAACTGTACAAAAAATATCTTAGTGACCCAGATGACAACGGTGGTGTGATCACACACCTAGAGCCAGACACCCTGGAGTGTGAGGTCAAGTCTGCCTTAGGAAGAAGCATCAACAAGAACAAAGCTACTGGAGGTGACGGAATTCCTGTTGAGCTATTTCAAATCCTAAAAGATGATGCTGTGGAAGTGCTGCACTCAATATGTCAGCAAATTTGAAAAACTCAGCAGTGGCCACAGGACTGGAAAAGGTCTGTCCTCACTCTAGTCCCAAACAAAGGCAATTTCAAAGAATGCTCAAACTACCATACAATTACACTCATCTCACACGCTGTCACAGAAATGCTCAAAATTCTTGAAGTTAAGCTTCAATAGTATGTGAACCAAGAACTATCAGATGCTCAAGAAGGATTTACAAAAGCTAGAGAAACCAGAGATCAACTTGCCAACATCTGCTGGATCACAGAAAAAGTCAGAGAATTCCAGTAAGGCTTCTGCTTCATTGACTACCTTAAAGTCTTTGACTGTGTGGATCACAACAAACTGTGGAAAATTCTTAAAGAGATGGAAATACCAGACCACCTTATCTGCCTTCTAAGAAATCTGTATGCAGGTCAAATGCAACAGTTAGAACCAGACATGAAACAACAGACTGGTTCCAAATCAGGAAAGGAGTAAGTCAAGGCTGTATATTGTCACCCTGCTTATTTAATTTTGTGCAGAGTACATCATGAAAAACTTTGGGCTGGATGAAGCACAAGCTGGAATCAAAACTGCTGGGAAAAATATCAATAACCTCAGATACGCTGATGACACCACCCTTCTGGCAGAAAGCAAAGAGGAACTAAAGAACCTCTTGATGAAAGTGAAAGACGAGAGGGAAAAAGCTTAAGACTCAATATTCAAAGAACAAAGATGGCATCCAGCCCCATCACTTCATGGAAAATAGGTTGTAAAACAATGAAACAGTGAGAGATTTTATCTTCTTTGGCTCCATAATCACTGCAGATCGTGACTGCAACCATGAAATTAAAAGATGCTTGCTCCTTGGAAGAAAAGCTATGACCAGCCTAGACAACATATGAAAAAGTAGACTCATTACTTTACCGACCAAGGTCCATCTATTCAAGGCTATGGTTTCTCTAGCAGTCATGTACGGATGTGAGAGTTGGACCATAAAGAAAACTGAGGGCCAAAGAATTAATGCTTTTGAACTGTTGTATTGGAAAAAATTCTTGAGAGTCCCTTGGACAGCAGAGAGATCAAACCAGTTAATCCTAAAGGAGATGAGTCCTGAATATTCATTGGAAGGACTGATGCTGAAGCTGAAGCTCCAATACTTTTGCCACCTGATGTGAAGAACTGCCTCCTTGTAAAGGACCCTGATGCTGGGAAAGATTTAAGGCAGGAGGAGAATGGGATGACAGAGGATGAGATGGTTGGATGGCTTCACCAACTCAATGGATACGAGTCTGAGCAAGTTCCAGGAGTTTGTGATGGACAGGGAAGTCTCGCAAGTTGCAGTCCTTGGGGTTGCAAAGAGTCAGACATGACTGAGCAATTGAACTGAACTGAACTGAATGATGGACGCAATCTAGGTGTCTGTGCACTGAGGAATGGATAAAGAAGTCATGGTACATATATACAATGGAATATTGCTCAGCTATAAAAAGTATATATATGAAACATTCATTATATATTTGATGGAACCCAAGGAATATACAAAATTAAGAGTGAATGATGGGAAATCTATGGACCGTGAGAAACTTCGGTAGGTCATTGTAGATTCTTGAATGGCAAAATATGTACCACTCAGGTGGGGGATGTTGATTATGAGGGAGGCTGTGTTTTTTTAGTGATGTAGAATATATGGGGAAATCCTGTACCTGCTTCTCAATTTTCCTGTGAATCTGAATCTTCTCTAAAAAGAATAATGTATGTTGAAAAACTCAGGAAAGCAAAACAAAATGCAAACAAAAGTCTGCTTGAAAAATGAATAAATTACAGATCTTAGAGGTTAATACTGTGATCATATAAATTTAAAATATTTCACCCTTTTTATGGTTGAGTAATATTCCACTGTGTATATGTATCATTACTTCTTTGTCCGTTCATCTAAGGATGGAGAGTTGGAATTTTTCCACATCCTGGATATTGTAAACAGTGCTGTGGTGAACACTGGGGTACATGTGTCTATTTCAGTTGTGGTTTCCTCAGGGTATATGCCCAGTCCTGGAATTTGGAGGCATGTGTTAGTCTTATTCCTAGGTTTTTAAGGAATCTCCATACTCTTCTCCATAGTGACTGTATCAATTTGCATTCCCACTAACAGTACTAGAGGGTTCCCGTTCCTCCACACCCTTTCTGGCATTTATTGTCTGTAGATTTTTGATGATGTCCATTCTGACCAGCGTGAGGTGGAATGATTTAAGGGAATGGCACTGAAACTGAAACATATACATTACCATGTATAAAATTGGATAGCCAGTGGAAATTTCCTGTATGATGCAGGGAGCTCAAATCCAGTGCTTTGTGACAACCCAGAGGGGTGGGACGGGGTGGGAAGTGGGAGGGATGTTCCAGAGGGAGGGGACATATCCATACCTATGGCTCACTCATGTTGATAGATGGCAGAAACCAACACAACACTGGAGAGCAATTATTCTCCAATTAAAAAGAAATTTTAAAAATTCATGCTTTTTAAAAATATTAAAAATAAAATTTCCTCCCAACTACCAGAGATGTTGTGTCCTTTCATGTTATTTGATTATGTTTAGTCGATTTCTAAGAGAAAACAAGAGTATAATTAAACTTGTTTAAGATCCACTCATCTTATGTCTCTTTTCTGATCTGCCAACATCCCAGGAAAAGCTGTAAGGATCTCAGTATAAGAACACTGTGCAAGAAAAGTGAAAGAAGATCCACATTCAAAGCAGGAGGGGCGGCCTTGAGGAGACACCCCTCGTCCAAGGTAAGGTACAGCGGCTGCGCCTTGCTGGAGCAGCTGGGAAGAGATACTCCACGACCAAGTGGAATATAAGAATCCAGTGTTCTGGGGAGGAAGGAACAAGATGGCGGAGGGATAAGATGGCAAGACCACTTTCTCCCCCACAAATTCATCAAAAGAACATTTGAACGTGGAGTAAAGTCCACAAAACAACTTCTGAATACTGGCAGAGGACATCAGGCTCCCAGAAAAGCAGCCCATTGTCTTCTAAAGGAGAGAGAAGAAATCCAGCTCCACCCACCAGAACACCGACACATGCTTCCCTAACCAGGGAACCCGGACAAGTCACCCGTCCAACCCCACACACAGCGAAGAAACTACATAATAAAGAGAACTCCACAAACTGCAAGAAGAGGGAAAGGCCACCCCAAGCAAAGCAATATAAGCAAGATGAAGAGGCAGAGAAATATCCAGCAAGTAAAGGAACAAGATAATTGCCCACCAACACAAACAAAAGAAGAAGATATAGGGAATTTACCTGATAAAGAATTTCAAATTTTGATGGTGAAAATGATTCAAAATCTTGAAAGCAAAATGGAGTTATAGATAAATAACCTGGAGAAAAGGATTGAGAAGATGGAAGAAAGATTTAATAAGGACTTAGAAGAAATAAAAAAGAGTCAATATACAATGAATAATGCAGTAGATGAGATCAGAAACACTCTGGAGGGGACAAACAGTAGAATAACAGAGGCAGAAGACAGGATAAGCGAGCTAGAAGATAGAATTGTAGAAATAAATGAAACAGAGAGGAAAAAAGAAAAACGAATTAAAAGAAATGAGGACAATATTAGAGACCTCTGGGACAATGTTAAACGCTCCAACATTCGAATCATAGGAGTCCCAGAAGAAGAAGACAAAAAGAAAGACCATGAGAGAATATTTGAGGAGATAATAGTTGAAAACTTCCCTAAAATGGAGAAAGAAATAATCACCCAAGTCCAAGAAACCCAGAGAGTCCCCAACAGGATAAACCCAAGGCGAAATACTCCAAGACACATATTAATCAAATTAACAAAGATCAAACACAAAGAACAAATATTAAAAGCAGCAAGGGAAAAGCAGCAAATAACACATAAGGGGATTCCCATAAGGATAACAGCTGATCTTTCAACAGAAACTCTTCAGGCCAGAAGGGAGTGGCAAGACATACTTAACGTGATGAAAGAAAATACCCTACAGCCCAGATTACTATACCCAGCAAGGATCTCATTCAAATATGAAGGAGAAATCAAAAGCTTTACAGACAAGCAAAAGCTGAGGGAATTCAGCATCACCAAACCAGCTCTCCAACAAATGCTAAAGGATCTGCTATAGACAGGAAACACAGAAAGAGTGTATAAACTTGAACCCAAAGCAATAAAGAAAATGGCTACGGGATCATACTTATCAATAATTACCTTAAACGTAAATGGGTTGAAATTTTCAAAAAGACTAGGAAACAATTCTCATAGCCATCAATAGTTCAGTGTTGAGTTCATGAATAGTTTTTAAAGTTTGGGACAAACTGTAGTATTTGCTATTTGAAGTACTATTTGTAATTGGCATATTACGATGTAACATTGGTCTTCATTTCCAACTTAAACCACCTAAAAATGCCTAACAGGTTTTTAGATTTGTGAATTTTAATTGAAATGTATTTTACGCTGTTACTAAACCTGCAGAAATATTGAAATATTTCAGAGAACTTATTCACTGTACATTTAATTTATTTTATTTATTAAAGTTATGAACTGTAAAAGTTTTAAAAAAAAAAAAGAAAAGTGAAAGAAAATGCAAACTGGATAAATATTTAAAAAATAAGTGTAACTTAACCAGATAGAATTTAAGGGAGAAAGCAATATATTGAAGTTAAATTAGACCAGCAAGGTGATAAATGAAAAATAAATAGCTGTCTTATAATTTTTATTTTATACTAAAATAGCAATGTTACTAAGTGGCCATAAAGAAGAATTTTCTCTTGTTCTTATTGAAAACACTGTATGCTCACATCAGTCTTCGTCTAGGTAGAGTTGAGTTGAACATTTCTTAAATCTAACAGCTATAAGAATGATCTTTAGGCTCCAAATTTAGTAGGACAAATGTCATTCTACACCAACAATAGATTATGACGAATTATAAATTCTGTTTCTGTTGAAGAAGTTAACCACCAGAGTCTGACAGGTATTAGAAATGCCCAATTCAGCATCTCCTGTGGGGTCATTGCTTCTTTCTCCTGGGTCTTGGTGCTCACAGAGTTCTCCTCATGCTCTCCAAGAGTCTCTGTTTCTCCCAGTCCTGTGGAAGTTCTGTAATCAGTTCCCACTGCTCTTCAAAGTCAGATTCCCTGGACATTCTAAGTCCCTTTGTTGGATCCCCAGGTTTGAAAGTCTGATTGGGGCCTAGAACTTTTTCAACAGAAGGACTTTCCAACAGAAGCACTGATACCAAAGCTGAAGCTCCAATACTTTGGCCTCCTGATGCAAAGAGCCAACTCACTGGAAAAGGCTGGGAAAGACTGAGGGCAGGAGAATGGGGCAACAGAGGATGAGATGGATGGATGGCATCATTGGCTCGGTGGACTTGAGTTTGAGCAAACTTGGTAGATAGTGAAGAACAGAAGCCTGGTGTGCTGCAGTCCAAGGGGTCACAAAGAGTTGGATATGACTTAGTGACTGAACAACAACAACAAATTCAGCATCAGCCTCTGGAATTCTCTTTTACATTTGAGAGTAGCTATTTAAAGGGACATGTACATTTTTCTGCAGCTGCTCTGCAAATGATGTGGTGCATTTTAATTACAATGCATATGGCAATTAATTTAAATATCCATGCAAATTCTTCATCTTGAAATCCCTTCTTAGACAAGGCCTGGGTGCTCTAAGCCTTCAGTGTTTTATTCCAGCTTTCAAAGTATTCTGAAATTATAAGATAATAAAGGATCTTGAAATTATCCCAAGTAGCTAGAAAGTACAAACAACCTTTTGCAGCAAGGTAAAATAACAATGTTTATACTTGCATTTTGGAAATGAAGTTCAGTTCAGTTCAGTCGCTCAGTTGTGTCCGACTCTCCGCGACCCCATGAATCACAGCACGCCAGGCCTCCCTGTCCATCACCAACTCCCGGAGCTCACTCAAACTCATGTCCACAGAGTCGGTGATGCCATCCAGCCATCTCATTCTCCATCGTCCCCTTCTCCTCCAGCCCCCAACCTTTCCCAGCATCAGAGTCTTTTCCAGTGAGTCAACTCGTCGCATGAGGTGGCCAAAGTATTGCAGTTTCAGCTTTAGCATCAGTCCTTTCAATGAACACCCAGAATCGATCTCCCTTAGAATGGACTGGTTGGATCTCCTTGTGGTACAAGGGATTCTCAAGAGTCTTCTCCAACACCACAGTTCAAAAGCATCAATTCTTCAGCAATCTGCTTTCTTCACAGTCCAACTTTCACATCCATACATGACCACGGGAAAAACCATAGCCTTGACTAGACGGACCTTTGTTGGCAAAGTAATGTCTCTGCTTTTTAATATACTATCAAGGTTGGTCATAACTTTCCTTCCAAGGAGTAAGCGTCTTTTAATTTCTTGACTGCAATCAGCATCTGCAGTGATTTTGGAGCCCAAAAAAATAAAGTCTGACACTGTTTCCACTGTTTTTCCATCTATTTCCCATCACTGCAAATATATAAAAATAGAACAGCAATTGAATAATACAGATTTCCAGTTATCTGAATATTTAGCTTTTTTACTTAAGCACACTTAATGTAAGAAACCATCATCACTGGTAGACTGTTTTATTCAATAGGACCTTAATAGTTCCTTTTTAATTCTACAACTTCTGTTTCTGAAATTTTATGTTTTTATTTAATCATGATGTAAACAGTAGCATCATTATTTTATTTCTAAATTACTTGAGTGTTACTACACATTTTAATATGCTCCAGTTCTGTTGACATAAAACTGAGAGACCTGAGGATTTCCAAGTATATGTCTAGGGCAACGAGATTCAAGAGTGCACAGAGCAAGCAGGTGGACAGTGAAGTTGGTCAGAGTGGCCCGCCTGGGCAGGGCAAGCACTCCACCACTGGAAGTGTCCTGAGGCACTGATTCACAGTAAAAATACTGTAATAGTAAGAACAGATCAGCTTTTATTCTGTTTTATGACTGCTTCCAAAGTCCCTGCAGATGATGCTTCTCTTATTTACTGCCTTCTGCAGTGCTGTGCTGTCAATGAAAACCAGAAAAATAAACAAAAATACATAGCTTGTGTTTTTCAAGAGTAAACTCTGGCATTACCCTGAATATAAAAGTAGAGATGCATGTACTTTACTCATTTGTCTTGGCTTCGCTGGGTCTTCCTTGCGGCCCAGACTTCCTCCAGATGCCGAGAGCAGGGTACTCCCAGTTGCGGCTCGTGGGCTTCTCACTGTGCTGCTTCTCTTGTTGCAAAGCACGGGCTCCAGGTTCGTGGGTTTCAGTAGTTGTGGTGCCTGATGTAGTTGCCCCGTGGCACGTGGCATCTGAACTCCCGGACCAGTGAACAAAATCATGGCCTCTGCACTGGCAGGCAGATTCCTCACCACTGAGCCATCAGGGAAGTCCCTCCTTCCTTTTGGAAAAAGCATATTTGTTGTGAATAAATCCTTTTGTCTCCGATAGCACCTCCAAAGGGTAATAAGGAATAGTTAGGTGTTCCATGCCTCCAAATTTTGAGCACTTTTAAGTTTGCTTCTGGAAGAAGAAATTTAATAAATGTTGTACTTATTGTGGCTTAAAATAAAGATTTTAAATTGATAAAGTGAGCCAGTACTTCTGGTTCTAAAGAAAAGACACAGATATAAAAAATGAATACAAGCTATTACTATTTATTCCATAGTATTAGATGTTTGCGGAGCAGGCAATGGCACTCCACTCCAGTACACTTGCCTGGAAAATCCCATGGACGGAGGAGCCTGGTAGGCTGCAGTCCATGGGGTACCGAAGAGTCGGACACGACTAAAAGACTTCACTTTCACTTTTCACATTCATGCATTGGAGAAGGGAATGGCAAGCCACTCAAGTATTCTTGCCTGGAGAATCCCATGGACAGAGAAGCCTGGTAGGCTGCCGTCTATGGAGTCGCACAGACTCGGACATGACTGAAGCTACTTAGCAACAGCAGCAGCATTAGATGTTTGACAAATCCATTCTTAATTAGAACATCAAAATGAATTTGATGTTTCCATTTTCCATGGGATTTTATGCAATGGTGTAAAACCAAAAAATAAAAATGCCTTTTGCTTTTTCTGTGTCTGTAAAACAGCATGATCATCTTTAAGAAGTTTACATGATTATCTTACCCAGAGGGTTCACCCATGGTTTTAATCCTTATTTTTTTAAATATTATTTTCTAATTTCGTTCTTGTATCCTGTGGCTAATAGGTGGAGCTTTTGGTTTTATCCACGCGCTTTATAACATTTTACAAAGTCAGAGACTCAGAATGACCCAGAGTCACTCAAATATAGAATAATAGAGCTGAAATGCATTCCCATTAAACTATGACCATTCCCTTAATAGTATTTATTATGCTGACATTCATCAGATAGTTGGTCTGGTCTGGTATAGGTAAATATTTAATAATCTAAGTGCTTTAAAAATTAAATGACTGGTTTACATATAGTTGATAATTTTTAAAAACGTATTTCAATTTCTTCTATCAATACTTCTGTTAAGAGTATTTCCCCCCTCCTCTGGCCATAAAAAATAAGAAAGTCCTTATATAATGCTTCAAGCTACCCATGTTAGTTTGAAAAATAAAATACATGTAGTGAGAGTTGTGAGTTAAGTTTTATTTGGGGCAAAATGAGCACTATAGCCTGGGATACAGTGTTTCAGATAGTTCTGAGGAACTGTTGCAAAGAGACAGGACCAAAGGTCAGTATATATGTAATTTTGGCAAAGAAGGAGTGCATGAGATCAAGCAGAAGTTTGCCCCTAGTCACAAGGAATAGATGTCACCATGAAGGGTTTCAGTGCTTACCTAGATATGAGGATATGCAATAACTGTGCTCATAAAATCATCCCCTGAAGATACCTAACTAGAGCACAGAGTGACTCTTTTCTGCTCTCCACCTTGAACTTCTTTCAGGGACTGTTGAAAACTGACAGTTGCAGCCGCATATGATTTAATCCTTGTAGAGGTAGATGGCAATACCAATGGCAAGTGCCAATTTATAGCTGACCATTTCAAAACATCTGAGATCTGACAGTATTTAGGAGTCAAAGTATAGTTACTGTGACCTGTCTGCCCATTTTGGACTCTAACTCTACTTTCTATGCCTTGCTTTCTTCTATTTCAAAATGGGAATACTAATAGTATATGCATAGGACTGCTTTGAGTATTGAATAAAACTTGTAAAAGGTATGCACAGTGTCTGGTGCATATCAGACATTCACTAAATATTAACCATCTCTCTCATATCTGCCTCTAAGATGAGTTTTCTCTTTGCTCAAACTCTTCCTTGGGGAAACATGGCCAATTAAGGTTAGTTTTGTTCTTTTTTTAATTGTATCAGTTAGACATTATTTTTTTATGTTATTTATTCATAATGTTTGTTTATGTTTATCTTTATCAAATTTCTGTTCATCTTTTTTTTTTCATATTTCAGATCATACTGCTGAGACCATTTAGCTTCTTCCATGTATTCTTAAAAATTGCCTAAGGAGAAGTTTACTGGTTAACAATTCTCTTTGACTCCAGTTAAACTACAGATGTTTGTTTCATTCTTGTAAGAGAGTTGGGTCATGTGTGCAGTTCTAAGTTGCAAATTATCTCCTGTGGGCAATTTGAAGCTATTATTCACACTCTTTAGGTTTCTATTTATTGCTAATAAAATGTCCAACATCAGTGTTATCTATAGATGTGTTTTTACTCTCTGCCGGCTTTTAAGTTGCTTCTCTTATGTTTGAAATTTTACAGTTATCCTATAATGTAAACTTGGGCTTCCCATGTAGTGCAGTGGTAAAGAGTTTGCCTTGCAATGCAGGATATGCAAAAGACGTGGGTTCAATCCCTGGGTTGGGAAGATCCACTGTAGTAGGAAATGGCAACCCATCCCAGTGTTCTTGCCTGAAAAATTCCATAGACAGAGGAACCTGGTGGGCTACAGCCCATGGGGTTCTAAAGAGTCAGACATGACTGAGTGACTAAGCATGCAATCAACTAATACACTGTGTTAATTTTCTGTTGATGCATAGCAGATGACCCCAAACATGCAAGTCTGATGTCTTAACATGACAAACTGAACCACGCTGCTTTCATAGGGGCCACACATCTAACTGCAGAGTGGGTTTTCAATCTATCCCAGGGTTCAGTAATTCTCTCTTCAGTCGCACTTTATATGCTACTTTACCATTAACTTAAATTCTCCCTTATTATATATTAACATACTTTCAGCTTGTAAAACAAAGTTGGGCTTTTCTTTACATTGTCCTAAACATCTCCATAGTCCCCCGTTGCGTGACCATCTTAACGAGTGCCATCTTTTTCTCTGTAAACATTTGTGTACACTTATTTTAAATGTATTTTCTATATTCCAGAATATAAAAGTCCTAAGGTTCTAAATGTGTTCATTTTTATTTTCTGTGATTCTATTCATAACTACCTGTTTCCTATTTGGCAATTGTTAGTAATGAGTTCATGTCTTTGCTTTTATTCTGGGGACCTATTAGGCTAATTCCAATGAGAGACAACTGAAGTCTTCCATTGGAAAGTTTGAGAGTTGAACAGTGAGACTTTTACACCCGTTGAGCATCCTTGGATTAAAGTGTGAGACTCAGGGAGTTCTTCCACCCTGCTTCTGCCCCAGGGCTCCTGAAGAGATGCAATGCTGATAAAGGCATCTGCTCCCAGACACTGGCTCTCTCAGTTTGCTTATTTCTCTCAGCCAGTATCTTCATACACATTACTTCTGTCTACTCTCCTGTTTGGGGGCAGTGGGGTTGAGTAGGTGATTTTAATACATTTTTTTCTTTTGAGCAAAATGATAAATTAAAATCAGGCTTATTTACATCAAGTTGTTTTTAGTGTTCCATTCTGCTGAAAAAAACAACTCCTATGCATTCTCAAGTAAAAATTGCTAAGATATTTCTTGTGTATAATAGAGATTAACATCAAAATTAGAGTATAAATTAGAGTATACTATAATTTAATATGGTTCCATGGGGTTATGAGCCTTCCTTGGTGGCTCAAACAGTAAAGAATCTAACCGCAATTCAGGAGACCTGGGTTTGGGGAGATCCTCTGAAGAAGGAAATGGCTACCCACTCCAATATTCTTGCCTGGAGAATCCCATGGATGGAGGAGCCCGGCAGGCTACAGTCCATGCAGTCACAAATCGTCAGGTACAACTGAGTGACTAAGTACAGCACAGCACATAATATATGCCACATACCAAAATAATTCTGTATTTTGTGTTTATCATATATAAATCCATGTATATATATATATACATGTGCGGGTGCAGGTGCACCCAGTCATGTCCAACTTTTTTGCAACCTTCTCCTGTGTTCTTACCTGAAAAATTCAATAGACAGAGGAGCCTGGCGGGCTACAGTCCGTGGGGTCACAAAAGAGTTAGACAGGACTTAGCGACTAAACAATATTCATCCATGGCTGCTTTTTGAGTGCACAGTTCTTATCCTCGCTTAGAAGATTCAATTTAATAGAAAAACGCACCCCTTAATTTGTAACATGGACAGTAAAAAATTGTTCCCTGGATAACTCAGACTGCCTGGAACCTCTAAGCTTTATGCAAATGGATTCCTTATAATGATCAACTCACACTGCTTAAGCACAAACGTGGTGTCTACTGGGTTAGGATTAGATATACATCAAGTAGCATAGAGCAGAAACGCCATGTGATGCGATGGATTGCTCTGAGGATAATGCCCCTGATGGAATTTCTGTGCTTCATTTCCGAAAGTAGCTTTTACTCAGGTAATCCGAAGCCAGGGCTTCTTAGAACACCGCCAGCTCTCCAGAGAGGGGCCTCCTCTTAAAAAACAGTGTGACTGTGACAGTGGGGTGGATATTTCTCAATTAATTTATTTGCAGAGAAGGTATGCTGCACATTGGTGAGCATAATACACTCAAAATTTTCCCAGTAGCACTGCTCAAAATTGATTTATGACAAAGAGAAGAGCCCCAAACAGCCGCCTGAAAGAAGGCTTTTCAAAATGAAACAAAAGAAAGACAAGTCCATGCAGTCCTCAGGGAAGACCTGAGGAATCTCTGGAGGCTTAGCTAAACAACCAACCTATTTCCTTTGACATGAGATTAGAAAATTTATAAATAACTCAGGCCACCTACATCACTATTTAAAATGGAATGCTTTACAAAGAGGTGTGAAACTGTTTAACATTAATTACTTAGACACTATATACTTGTATTGAACTCCTCTGAGAGGAAAAAATTCTCCATAATGGAAAGGAGAGAATGAGAAAAAGTTAAAGCACCAATTTTTGGTGGAGCAATGAAGTAACCTTTGTTATATATTGTCTAGCTTTTAGGTTGAACTTATTACAAAGATGAAATGAGTGAGACAAAATTGGATCCTTTGGGTAAGTGTTGTTGTTGCTGTTCAGTTGCTAAGTTGTGTCCAGCTCTGCAACCCCACAGACTTTAGCACATCAGGTTCCTCTGTTCTCCCCTCATCTCCCAGAGTTTGCTTAAATTCATGTCTTTTGTGAAAGTGAAGAAACCTATATTAGGTGACACATGCTCCTTTTTCTCTAGTTTAACTAGGGTCTCCTCATACTTGCCTTGGTTGCAACCTGACCTGCATTCTCTGCTTAGTATATTTAAAGTAGTCATCTTATATTGTGGCAGCAACACACACTGCCAACATTTCTCTATAACACTGGGTTGGCCAAAAAGTTCGTTGCTTGTTTCTGTAAGATGGCATGGAAAAACCCGAACGAGGTACTTGGACAACTCAGGACTTAGTTTCAACTAAATCATTGGCATAGTCATTTTATCTGACAAGTAAGCCCCTATTGCCGTAGTTAACCGACAGCACCACAGTGATTATGAGTCCAGTATTGTTACAACTTGGAAAGTCAGAGTTTATGAACTTAAATTTGTGACCTATTTTAGACATAGTGGAATGTTTAGACATCCTGGAATGTGAAGTCAAGTGGGCCTTAGGAAGCACCACTATGAACAAAGCTAGTGGAGGTGATGGAGTTCCAGTTGAGCTATTTCAAATCCAGAAAGATGATGCTGTCAACGTGCTGCACTCAATATGCCAGCGAATTTGGAAAAGTCAGCAGTGGCCAGAGGACTGGAAAAGGTCAATTTTCATTCCAATCCCAAAGAAGGGCAATGCCAAATAATGTTCAAACTACCACAAAATTGCACTCATCTCACATGCTAGTAAAGTAATGCTTAAAATTCTCCAAGCAAGACTTCAACAGTATGAACCATGAACAAGACTTCAACAGTATGAACCATGAACTTCCAGATGTTCAAGTTGCTTTTAGAAAAGGCAGAGGAACTGGAGATCAAATTGCCAACATCCGCTGGATGTTGAAAAAGCAAGAGAGTTCCAGAAAATCTTCTACATCTGCTTTATTGACTATGCTAAAGCCTTTGACTGTGTGGATCACAATAGACTGTGGAAAATTCTGAAAGAGATGGGAATACCAGACCACCTGACCTGCCTCTTGAGAAATCTGTATGCAGGTCAGGAAGCAACAGTTAGAACTGGACATGGAGCAACAGACTTGTTACAAAAAGGAAAAGGAGTATGTCAAGGCTGTATATTGTCACCCTGCTTATTTAACTTATATACAGAGTACATCATGAGGAACGCTGGGCTGGATGAAGCACAAGCTGGGATCAAGATTGCCAGGAGAAATATCAATAACCTCAGATATGCAGATGACACCACCCTTATAGCAGAAAGTGAAGAAGAACTAAGGAGCCTCTTGATGAAAATGAAAGATGACAGTGAAAAAAATTGCTTACAACTCAACATTCAGAAAACTAAGATTATGGCATCCAGTCCTATCACTTCATGGGAAATAGATGGAGAAACAGTGGAAACAGTGACAGCCTTTATTTTGGTGGAGGTCTCCAAAATCACTGCAGATGGTGACTGTAGCCATGAAATCAAAACACGCTTACTCCTTTGGAGAAAAGTTATCACCAAACTAGATAGCATATTAAAAAGCAGAGACAGTACTTTGTCAACAAAGGTCCATCTAGTCAAATCTATGGTTTTTCTAGTATTCATGTATGGATGTGAGAGTTGGACTATAAGAAAGCTGAGTGCCAAAGAATCCATGTTTTTGAACTGTGGTGTTGGAGAAGACTCATGAGAGTCCCTCGGACTGCGAGGAGATCCAACCAGTCCATCCTAAAGGAAATCAGTCCTGAATGTTCATTGGAAGGAACTGATGTTGAAGCTGAAACTCCAATCCCTTGGCCACCTGATGTGAACAGCTGACTCATTAGAAAAGACCTTGGTGTTGGGAAAGATTGAAGGCAGGAGGAGAAGGGGATGACAGAGGATGAAATGGCTGGATGGCATCACCGACTCAATGGACTTGAGTTTGGGTAAACTCCAGGAGTTAGTGATGGACAGGGAGGCCTGGCGTGTATCGCAAAGAACTGGACGCGACTGAGCAACTGAACTGAACTGAGACATAGTGTGATGGTGTTCACAATGTTTAATGAAAATTCTTCAATTTATGCACATAAAATGAAGTCATTACACAAAGTGGGAAATAAAACACAACTCCTTATGTAACACAAACTACTAAGCCGTCCAAAGGGGAAATGCAGAAACTATATCAACATACCTGTTTAAAATTTATATTTGTAGTTACAAATCTAGCTATAAAGATAATGACAGGCTCAGATGACTTGACTGGTAAATACTAGGAAATGTTTAAGAACTAAAGAATTCCAATTCTGCTCAAGTTCTTGATGGTGAAGAGGAGAGACATTTCCCAACTCATTTTTAAATCCAGAATTTCAAAGAAAATCAGGAAGATACACCATAAGAAATAAAGCCACCAAACCAGTATTCATCATGCTTAAAGATACAAAAGTTGTGTCATAAACTCATGGCTTTGTTCTTTCAAATAAGTTACGATAGTTAATATAGTGAGTGTTTTGTTACGTCGAGTACTGGTGTTAAAGAAACGTCTCTCACTGCACTGTGGCAAGTGAGCCTGTCTGCATTGTTAGAAGCCTCACTGCAGATGCTGATTGCAGCCATGAAATTAAAAGACGCTTGCTCCTTGGAAGGAAAGTTATGACCAACCTTGATAGTATATTAAAAAGCAGAGACATTACTTTGCCAACCAAGGTCCATCTAGTCAAGGCAATGGTTTTTCCCGTGGTCATGTATGGATGTGAGAGTTGGACTATGAAGAAAGCTGATCGCCGAAGAATCGATGCTTTTGAACTGTGGTGTTGGAGAAGACTCTTGAGAGTCCCTTATACTGCAAGGAGATCCAACCAGTCCATTCTAAAGGAGATCAATCCTGGATGTTCATTGGAGGGACTGATGCTAAAGCTGAAACTGCAATACTTTGGCCACCTCATGCGACGAGTTGACTCACTGGAAAAGACTCTGATGCTGGGAAAGGTTGGGGGTGGGAGGAGAAGGGGACGACGGAGAATGAGATGGCTGGATGGCATCACCGACTCTGTAGACATGAGTTTGAGTGTACTCCGGGAGTTGGTGATGGACAGGGGGGCCTGGCGTCCTGTGATTCATGGGATCGCGGAGAGTCGGACACGACTGAGCAACTGAACTGAACTGAATTGAACTGAAAAATATACCCCAATGTGGTTGAAGCAATTATCTAAGTAACAGATTGCAAATATTTGCAAGCAAAATTCGTATGGCTTCTTAGTTTGAATTGCAGTTTGTAAACACCACACAAAGCAGCGCGCACATCAGCGTGAATGCCCACTCACATAGCTGCTGTCCTCCCAGCAACTTGGCATCGCTCAGAAGTGACCTGCAGGCAGGTGGACTTTTGCCATCAAATATATTCCTGGGTGTAGGGACTGGATGAAATGTCAGAATCGCAACACACCTTTCAGAAGTACACAACTGTGTCCCTCTGAAGACTATAAACCTTGCTCTGCACTTGTGTAAAACAACACAGAGCTTCAAGATACAGAATTGTTGAATGACAGAATATACACACATTCTGGTAGAATGTACCAATATCCCTTGCCTGCAGGATTGAACTGGCTGGCACTATACAGACTTGCTTTGCTTGATACACTGTTTCTCACACACCTCAGTCATTTTCTACTCTTGACTTAACAATGTTTTGTTTTTCAAGATAACCCTTTTTAGTTTATTAAAGTTGCCGAACTAAGCAAATGAACACCAAGAGAATATTAATGATTTAGGATACCATTGTGCTCATCACCACCTACACACATGATTTTAGCACACTTCATTAAGCTTTTGATCTGTAAACTCGACCTCTAATTCTGGGGAGAAGAAGAAGGAAAAGGAGAATAAGAAGAAGACAACCAAGGCGAGACTGCCTGGAGTTTGCCAACAGAAAGGACAGTAGAGAGGCTATAAACAGGTATATCCTCGTTGGATATATCGCCTGCAGTCCCTGACAGCCACTGATCTTTTGACTGTATTTTACACTCTCAGCTACAGCTCTCACCAGATTCTTATAAAACCTTGTAATTGTAATATAATTCCACTGTGGCTAACTCTTGAGTGTTTCACCATCATTTGTTGTCTCCCTTAACTTTTCTCACACCTCTGCAAACAGTCTTTTCATTAAAATTTGTTGTATTTACAATTTCATGCTGGGTAGCAGTGGTTACTGGGAGTTCTTTCAGTGGGTGTAACTTCAGAGAATACATCCAACAACTATGTATGATAATTATGTGTGTGTGTGTGTGCTGTGTGCTCAGTCCTGCCAACTCCTTGCGACCCCATGGACTATAACCCACCAGGCTCTTCTGTTCATGGGATTTCCCAGGCAAGAAAACTGGAGTGGGTTGCCATTTCCTTCTCCTGGGATATTCCTGCCCCAGGGATCGAACCTATGTCACCTATGTCTCCTGCATTGCAAGTGGATTCTTTACTTGTGGAGCCAACAGAGAAGACCATATATATGTATTTATGTATGTGTGTATATAAATGTATACATATACATATTTATACACATATACATAATATATATCTAAATATGTAATTTTGTAGGAAGAATATTTGGCTAAAATATGAATTTCTAAATTTACAATGATTAATAAGCTGTAGGTTGTTTGAATTAGCAGGGACTCTGAAAGAAAAGCTTTGAAAAATTTGGTGAAAGAAAAGGGCAGAAAAGTTTCCAGCAGTTGGCTATGAAACTAAAACTGCCCTGAAAAAATAAAATCTTAAAAATACATCTACTAATATATGACCTTAAGAGAGAGCAATATTGAAATTATTGATGAATGCTCACTGGAATAAGGATATAATACAAAATATCATTTATAAACATATATTTTATTTTGCATGGCTTATTTGAACCTAATGGTGGTAGCATTGTACTTATATGTCATGTGCTATATATTATAATGTTGAAATATTTAAAAATACATATATTGTGTTAAAAGTGTTTATTTTGTTCTCTTTCTATTACGCATACAGTATACACTAATGATTGATTAATAAGTTGAAAGACTACGTGTGTCGACAGTGTGATATTATTATGATACTTTTTTTCACATGTATGCTCAGTTGCTCAGTTGTGTCTGACTCTTTGAGACCCCATGGACTAGCCTGCCAGGCTCCTCTGTCCATGGGATTTCCCAGGCAAGAATACTGGAATGGGTTGCCATTTCCTTCTCCAGGGGATCTTCCAGACCCAGGGATCAGACCTGCGGATCCTGCATTGGTAGGTGGATTCTTTACCACTGAGCCACCCAGGAAGCTATGATAATACTTGAGGACATACACATTTGTATACTTCCTCTATTTTCTAAGCAATTTTCTGATATTTTCCTCCCTAACAAGCTATTTAATTTTTCAATTAGCTTTCTCAATCTAACCTCAATGTAAAGGAAGCATTTTCAAACTAAATAATCTAGCCTATTTCAAGGTTTAAAAAAAAAAAGCAATGTAAGTCATTACTAATACTATAGCAAAATAATTTAAATTTACATTATAACTTGTCCAGTGTATAATGTGTAGTAATGTCTTGGACAAAATGTATACCTGAAAGAAAAGACGTACCTGTATGTTGTACTTTTTTATTTTTAAATTGGTGTGTAAATTATGTCACTTCCTTTTAGAAACTTTATAACCCATGTCCTTTTACAGGTGAAAAATGTTTCCTGTGTAACACATAGAGAAACCATTACCTGCTGCTGTTATTGTTCAGCTGCTAAGTCGTGTCCGACTCTTTGCAACCCCATGCACGTAGCCTGCCAGGCTCCTCTGTACCCCACTCTCTCTCAAAGTTTGTTCAAAGTCAAGTCCTTTGAGTGCTGGGTCTTTTTTTAAAAAAAAAAGAACATTCAGAAATGGGTCAAGGAAGAGAAATGGCTTCTTATGTTAAGAGAAGGAGCAAAATTTATGAAGGAAAATGTGTGAATTGGGTTATACTTCTGGTTAATTACTACAGCTGAAATTCATCCTTCAAATCATAAGTTCCTCTGCAAGTTATTTTTTCTTTAATGTTTTATTCTGAATGTCATTGCTTGTGATTTCAGTGCCTATATAAAGCATATGCTGTATCATATTTAATTCAACATTATTTGAAAAGCAAAGGAAGTTGTTATGGCAACTAAAGCTCAAAAATAATTTCATTTAGAAGATTTTTTATTTTATTTTTTTGTCTATTTTTTTAAATTGGAGGCTAATTATTTTACAATAACTGGAACATGGGGAAAAAAAAGAAAGTAGGTTGGTAGTTACCAGGCGCTGGGGCGGTGGGAAATGAGGAGTGAGTGTTTAATGGGTAGAGTTAGAGCGCAGCAAAATGAGGAGTACTGTGAATGCATATGGTGACTGTACAATGTGAGTGTACTAGCATCGCTTAACTGTGCATTTTACATCATTAAGATGGCAGGTTTTATGTGTATTTTACAATAATTAAATTTTAAAAAAATAAAGGGGATGTGGGAATTTTAAAAAAAAAGAAAAAATTTTAACACTTTCACTTCAACATAGCATTCAGCTGCAACATACCATATAAAACTGTTCAGTCTGGAAAGAAAAAAAGTGCTTTGAGGAAAGTGTGACATAATGTTGAAATGTTTAGCATATTCCTTTTAGCTTCCATATCATATGATGTACAGAAGAAAGTCAAATGCAATGTAAAATGTTGTGACCTTAGAATTAGCCATTACACATTCATTTATAAAATTGTGTTCTTGAAACAGAGTAAGTCTCTAAGTACTTTTCCATTTCCCTTTCTTCTTCTCAGTGTACATGGATCATCTGTGGGCCTTCTCTGCCCCGAAGCTCAGTGGCCTCATTCTCCCTGTGTCAGTCAGGCTGGCAGTGAGCAGATGCCTTAGTTTAAGAGGTGCATGTGTGCTCAGTGTCCAAGCTGTCCTGTCGGGCTCTTTATGACTCACAGACTTCAGCCCGCCAGGCTCCTCTGTCTATGGGGTTTCCCAGGCAATACTGGAGTGGGTTTCCATTCCCTTCTCCAGGGGATTTCCTGACCCAGAGATTGAACCCAAGCCTCCTGCATTTGCAGGTAGATTCTATACTACTGAGCCACCAGGGTACCCCATATTTTCCTAACACCATATTTCCCTAACACTAATGTAAATGTTAATATGAGTTCTACCCTTGAAACCACCATCAATTTTATCAACAGTTGACAGTATGTAGAATCAGCATAAATCCTAAAACCTTATAAACCCTGAAGCCACTGCTTTATTTCTGCAAAGCAAAGCATTTATTTTACACCCACTGAATAATCTTCAAGTAAACCAAGAATTTCACTCTGCAAAACGAAGCTTATAATGTTTCCTTCTAGGCTGGAGTTAGAAGTTTCAAAATAGGAAATGAAAACAAAGCTTATCACTTGACACATTTACTTTATTTGTGCTGCTGTCGACTGGCTTGGCACTTTCCATGAACCAACAATCTAGAAAGGCAAAGTCAGTGGTAATAAGCAATTATGGACAAAGTTATTTTCAATTCCCAATTGATTTGAGCTGAGTCAGAAAATTTAGCTTCCCTTCTGAGAAGTCATGATTTCTATCAGCACTTCAGGGAGTGAAGAAAACTTTAAGTTGCTTCGATTTGAAGCATTCACTTGTTTAAAACTCATGCAAACCTATAAGCTTTGACATACTCTCTTTCAATACGCAGTTTAAACAGAGAGACCGAAGAGAGGTTATTGTGATTCCCTGATGTGTCCTCATTTATCTTATGTGCTTCATTTATAATTATGAATTGTTTATACCCCTTTATCTAATTTTCTTAATTTATTACAGTGCATAAATCCAGATCAAACTGAATTCATTTGTTAAGTAATACATTTTGAAACAATTTGTAAAACCTAAAATTCAGAACAGACCGTATGATTATTATTTCTTTTATCAACAATTCTGTGATCTTTTTAAATTAATTAAGTTACTTATTCATTTTTGTCTGTTTTGGGTCTTTATGGACTTTTCACTGGTTGTGGCAAGAGGGGACTACTATCTAGCTGCTATGTGGGGCTTCTCACTGTGGTGGCTCTTGTTGCAGAGCACAGGCTAGAGACGCAGGCTTCAGGAGCTGCAGCTCCGGAGCATGGGCTCAGTATTTGTGGCAGACGAGTTTAGTTGCTCCCTGGAATCTTCCTAGACCAAGAATCAAACTCCTGTCTCCTGCGTGGCAGGCAGATTCCTTACCACTGAATCACCAGGGAAGCCCAGTTCTGTGATGTTTGATAAATAAGGGTTCCCATTTGTTTTGTGTAGTAGGTTTCTTACCAAAATTTTTGCTTTTGTATATCCTTCATTACTGTACTGGAGATGCTAATTTCTCTATCTCTGTATGGATGTGTGTGTGTGTGTGTGTGTCTCTGTGTGTGTCTGTGTGTGTGTGTGTGTGTGTGTGTGTATGTATGTGTATATAAGATATAAGCTTATGGATTGAACTATATCAGACCTGTACCTGTCACACAATTTTTTTCTTTGCTTCTTATTAAGGGTCACTTTATAAATCATTCAGCAATTCACTACTAATTTTAGAGGATGCCGATATTAAATGGTTAGGAATAAAGCAAAATTAATGGCTATTTGTTCTATTATTTATATTCTGAAGTCTTCCCACTAGAATACCAAAGTACTGTGATTTAATAATGCAATACCATTGCATGTTATAAACTCCTTTACCAGAGAACGTATTTTAATTTTGAACAGTTTTACATGAACATTTCTGAATAGGATATTGAAAAACATTACAAAAGTGAATTGTAGGAAACATTCCATGCCTGAAAGAAAACAAGATGAAGTAGTTTTCCAACAACTATAATTTTAATATATATGGCAAATTGAAGCAAATATTTCCTTTGAATCAGTAACTTAAAACACTCAAATAGAGAGTAACAAAACCCTTAAATAGTGCAGACTCCCTGCCCAGGTGTTATCCACTAAAGGTAATAGGTTTTTCTAATGAGCGAAGGGACTGAGGTATTACCTTTCATGTGTCTCAAATGGAGCCTTCTCTTTATGATATTGCTATTGTTGTTCAGTCACTAAGTCGTGTCCGTCTCTCTGTGATCCCATGGACTGGAACCTGCCAGGCTCCTCTGTCCATGGGATTTTCCAGGCAAGAATACTGGAGCGTTGCCATTTCCTTCTCCAGGGGATCTCCCTAGACCCAGGGGTTGAACCTGGGTCTCCCACGTTGGCAGGTGGATTCTTTACCACTGAGTCACCTGGAAAACCCTTTTTATGGTGTTGGCAGGTAAGAAATACAAGTGCTACGAAAGCTAACTTTCCTCTGCAGTTGTTATTTCCAGGTGATTCATGGGGTCGCAAAGAGTCGGACACGACTGAGCGACTGAACTGAACTGAAGAAAGGACTGGATTTCTCAAGAGACTCAGTCCTGAAGGATCTGCCTGCCAATGCAGGAGCTGCAGGAGACTTGGGTCAGTGGGTTTGGTCCCTGGGTGGGGAAAATCTCCTGGAGGAGGAAATGGCAGCTCACGCCAGTACTCTTCTCTGGTAAATCCAATCGTGGACAGAGGAGCCTGGCAAGCTACTGCCCCTGGGATGGCAGAGTTGTGCATGACTGAGCGACTGAGCTCAAAAACGGGACTAAATACTAACTCCTATTACCCAGGAGTTAGTTCCAGCATTGCCATGAGGCATGCGAGGAGTGAAGCTGAAAAATAAATAGAATTTCCTGAATTTCTTGGTTGAAAGTGAAAGTCACCCAGTTGTGAATTTCTTTGTTAAGTGAGTATAAAAGTTTATCCCTCTGGCTGTCTCCACATCTGGGCTGCACTTTGCTCAGGAAATGGGGCTTCACTTGACTTTATCATCTGGCCATCTCTTACTCTTTTCTTCCATTTAATATTACTTAGCTTAATGCTCTTATTTGTCAAACCTATTTAATCTATGTATGTAAATTCTGGATCTCTTCCTGGCAGGATCAAAGACAAGTAATGCCTTTTAGCACAGTGTGTTATAGCTTCAAATATTTTTATTTTACCTTGAGATAAATTGGTTACTAAGATAATCAGTTATTGAACTCCATGGATATACCCCAGTATTCATAGGAGTGGACTTTATTGTTCTGGCCCAATATTACTTTTTACAGATACTAATAATCCATAATTTATCCCCTTGTGGAACCATTATAAAATCAGGTAAAGTTATGATCATATAAAATCCTCCTTAAAATGACTGATTTCCTGTTTTGTGTGTGCATGTGTTTTTTCTAATCAAAATCTGGATTAGTTTGGGGCATATATTTTTGTATGCATAAGCAACCATGTTTACTCTTCTTTCGGTGAAGTTTTAAAAGTATATCACAGCAGCAAGCACAAACTGTCATGCTCCCTAGCATTCCTGGCTCCAAAGTTCTCAAATAGCTGTTTTGTGGGTTTTTTTAATCCCATCACATCTGAAGCAAATACTATGCCCACATCCACAGGAGTGATGGGAGGTTGGTTTCAACAGGTCAGCCCATGTCAGCTTCAGAATAAACTGCTCCAGCAGACAGTAACAGTCTGAGTCTGATGGTGGCTGTGGAAAGACATATTTTGGGTTTTTTTGTTTTTTTTTTTTAATTTATTTTATTTATTTATTTTTTTTTTTAAATGAGGCTTTTAATTAATGTTTGACAGAGTTGATTCAAGTTGAACAGACTAAATTTCTTTAAACAAAATTACTTATACTCCAGAGTCCTTTAAAAACTTAATAGCATTTATACATTGAAGGTATTTGATTTTCTTGCAACTAGCACTTCAAATACAACAAGCATTTGAAGCAGCAAGCATTTGACCCAACAAGTAAAACTTTCTACAGTTCATAACTTTTATAAATAAAATAAATTAAATGTACAGTGAATAAGTTCTCTGAAATATTTCAATATTTCTGCAGGTTTAGTAACATCGTAAAATACATTTCAACTAAAATTCACAAATCTAAAAACCTGTTAGGCATTTTTAGGCGTTTTAAGTTGGAAATGAAGACCAATGTTACATCGTAATATGCCAATTACAAATAGTACTTCAAATAGCAAATACTACAGTTTGTCCCAAACTTTAAAAACCATTCATGAACTCAACACTGAACTATTGATGGCTATGAGAATTGTTTCCTAGCCTTTTTGAAAATTTCAACCCATTTACGTTTAAGGTAATTATTGATAAGTACGATCCCGTAGCCATTTTCTTTATTACTTTGGGTTCAAGTTTATACACTCTTTCTGTGTTTCCTGTCTATAGGAGATCCTTTAGCATTTGTTGGAGAGCTGGTTTGGTGATGCTAAATTCCCTCAGCTTTTGCTTGTCTGTAAAGTTTTTGATTTCTCCTTCATATTTGAATGAGATCCTTGCTGGGTATAGTAATCTGGGCTGTAGGGTATTTTCTTTCATCACTTTAAGTATGTCTTGCCACTCCCTTCTGGCCTGAAGAGTTTCTGTTGAAAGATCAGCTGTTATCCTTATGGGAATCCCCTTGTGTGTTATTTGCTGCTTTTCCCTTGCTGCTTTTAATATTTGTTCTTTGTGTTTGATCTTTGTTAATTTGATTAATATGTGTCTTGGAGTATTTTGCCTTGGGTTTATCCTGTTGGGGACTCTCTGGGTTTCTTGGACTTGGGTGATTATTTCTTTCCCTATTTTAGGGAAGTTTTCCACTATTATCTCCTCAAGTATTCTCTCATGGTCTTTCTTTTTGTCTTCTTCTTCTGGGACTCCTATGATTCGAATGTTGGAGCATTTAACATTGTCCCAGAGGTCTCTAATATTGTCCTCATTTCTTTTAATTTGTTTTTCTTTTTTCCTCTCTGTTTCATTTATTTCTACAATTCTATCTTCTAGCTCGCTTATCCTGTCTTCTGCCTCTGTTATTCTACTGTTTGTTCCCTCCAGACTGTTTCTGATCTCATCTATTGCATTATTCATTGTATATTGACTCTTTTTTATTTCTTCTAAGTCCTTATTAAATCTTTCTTCCATCTTCTCAATCCTTTTCTCCAGGTTATTTATCTGTAACTCCATTTTGCTCTCAAGATTTTGAATCATTTTCACCATCAAAATTTGAAATTCTTTATCAGGTAAATTCCCTATATCTTCTTGTTTGTGTTGGTGGGCAATTATCTTGTTCCTTTACTTGCTGGGTATTTCTCTGCCTCTTCATCTTGCTTATATTGCTTTGCTTGGGGTGGCCTTTCCCTCTTCTTGCAGTTTGTGGAGTTCTCTTTATTATGTAGTTTCTTCGCTGTGTGTGGGGTTGGACGGGTGACTTGTCCGGGTTCCCTGGTTAGGGAAGCATGTGTCGGTGTTCTGGTGGGTGGAGCTGGATTTCTTCTCTCTCCTTTAGAAGACAATGGGCTGCTTTTCTGGGAGCCTGATGTCCTCTGCCAGTATTCAGAAGTTATTTTGTGGACTTTACTCCGCGTTCAAATGTTCTTTTGATGAATTTGTGGGGGAGAAAGTGGTCTCACCGTTTTATCCCTCCGTCATCTTGTTCCTTCCTCCCCAGAACACTGGATTCTTATATTCCACTTGGTCGTGGAGTATCTCTTCCCAGCTGCTCCAGCAAGGTGCAGCCACTGTACCTTACCTTGGACGAGGGGTATCTCCTCAAGGCCGCCCCTCCTGCTTTGAATGCGGATCAGCTCCTGTCGGCCCTCCGGTGCCCAAGCAGCCACCACCTCCTGGACGTGGTACAGCTCCTCTCAGCCACTGCCCTAACCCTGGGCGCGGCATATCTCCTCTCAGCCACGATTCTGCACGTGGTCGGTTGCGCTGGAGCCGGGCGTCTCTCGCGTCTGCGTCTGCGCCGCCGGAGCCGGGTGTCTCTCGCGTCTGCGTCTGCGCCGCCGGAGCCAGGCGTCTCTCACGTCTGCGTCTGCGCCGCCGGAGCCGGGCGTCTCTCGCCCAAATGATCTTTTTTAAACTGTAGATTAGTTGTTTAATTGAAGGATACTTGCTTTACAGAACTTTGTTGGTTTCTGCCAAAACCCCTAAATGATTTTGTATGAAATATTTGCTGAGTTTTGACCAGTAAAGGACTTCTCTTGTGGCTCAGCTGGTAAAGAATCCGCCTTCAATGTGGGAGACCTCAGTTTGATCCCTGGGTTGGGACGATGCCTTGGAGAAAGTATTCTGGTCTGGAGAATTCCATGGACTGAAAGACATATTTTGATAAAATCTCAATGGTTCTTGAAAATGTCAGCCTTATGTTATCCTAGCAAATTTAGTTCGCTACTAAATAACTTATTCAACTTTCTGAAAATGTGCAGTATATGTTTACCTTTATCTCTGTCCTACCTGTGAATTTTTACATATTTTCATTGAAATATAGTTGATTTAAAATGTTATTTTCAGATGTAGAGTGACTCAGTTTTGTGTGTGTATATGTGTATTCTTTTGTTCCGGTTTCTTCCATTATAGTTTATGATGAGATATCGAGTAGAATCCCTGCCCTTTACAGTAGTTATACAATTTACTTAAAGCAGCATGTGTGTCATCGTTGTTGTTTAGTCATTAAGTCGTGTCTGACTCTTTTGTGACCCCAGGATTGTAGCCCGCCAGGCCCCCCTGTCCATGGAATTCTCCAGGCAAGAATACTGGAGTGGATTTACCATGCCTTGCTCAAGGGGATCTTCCCAACCCAGGGATCAAACCCACATCTCTTACTTTGCTAGGCAAATTCTTTACCGCTGAAACCACCTGGGAAGCCCTAGCTGTATCTGTATGTCTTACCCAAACTGCTAACTTATCTCTTCCCACCCTTTCCTCTTTCAGTTCAGTTCAGTTGCTCAGTCGTGTCCGACTCTCCGCGACCCCATGAATTACAGCACGCCAGGCCTCCCTGTCCATCACCAACTCCCGGAGTACATTCAAACTCATGTCCACAGAGTCAGTGATGCCATCCAGCCATCTCATTCTCTGTCGTCCCCTTCTCCTCCCGCCCCCAACCTTTCCTAGCATCAGAGTCTTTTCCAGTGAGTCAACTCGTCGCATGAGGTGGCCAAAGTATTGCAGTTTCAGCTTCAGCATCAGTCCCTCCAATGAACATCCAGGATTGATCTCCTTTAGAATGGACTGGTTGGATCTCCTTGCAGTATAAGGGACTCTTAAGAGTCTTCTCCAACACCACAGTTCAAAAGCATCACTTCTTCGGCGATCAGCTTTCTTCACAGTCCAACTCTCACATCCATACATGACCACGGGAAAAACCATTGCCTTGACTAGACGGACCTTGGTTGGCAAAGTAATGTCTCTGCTTTTTAATATACTATCTAGGTTGGTCATAACTTTCCTTCCAAGGAGCAAGCGTCTTTTAATTTCATGGCTGCAATCAGCATCTGCAGTGATTTTGGAGCCCCAAAAGATAAAGTCTGACACTGTTTCCACTGTTTTTCCATCTATTTCCCATGAAGTGATGAGACCAGATGCCATGATCTTTGTTTTCTGAATGTTGAGCTTCAAGCCAACTTTTTCACTCTCCTCTTTCACTTTCATCAAGAGGCTTTTGAGTTCCTCTTCACTTTCTGCCATAAGGGTAGTGTCATCTGCATATCTGAGGTTATTGATATTTCTCCCAGCAATCTTGATTCCAGCTTGTGCTTCTTCCAGCCCAGCGTTCCTCATGATGTCCTCTGCATATAAGTTAAATAAGCAGGGTGACAATATACAACCTTGACGTACACCTTTTCCTATTTGGAACCAGTCTGTTGTTCCATGTCCAGTTCTACCTGTTGCTTCCTGACCTGCATACAGGTTTCTCAAGAGGCAGATCAGGTGGTCTGGTATTCCCATCTCTTTCAGAATTTTCCACAGTTTGTTGTGATCCACACAGGCAAAGGCTTTGGCACAGTCAATGAAGCAGAAATAGATGTTATTTGAAACTTTCTTGCTTTCTCCATGATCCAGCGGATGTTGGCAATTTGATCTCTGGTGCCTCTGCCTTTTCTAAAACCTGCTTGAACATCAGGGAGTTCACAGTTTACATACTGCTGAAGCCTGGCTTGGAGAATTTTGAGCATGACTTTACTAGCGTGTGAGATGAGTGCAATTGTGCGGTAGTTTGAGCCTATCTTTGGCATTGCCTTTCTTTGGGATTGGAATGAAGACTGACCTCTTCCAGTCCTGTGGCCAGCGTTGAGTTTTCCAAATATGCTGGCATATTGAGTGCAGCACTTTCACAACATCATCTTTCAAGACTTGAAATAGCTCAACTGGAATTCCATCACCTCCACTAGCTTTGTTAGAAAGCTTATGCTTTCTAAGGCCCACTTGACTTCACATTCCAAGATGTCTGGTTCTAGGTCAGTGATCACGTTATCGTGACTCTCTTGGTCGTGAAGATCTTTTTTGTACAGTTCTTCTGTGTATTCCTGCCACCTCTTCTTAATATCTTCTGCTTCTGTTAGGTCCATACCATTTCTGTCCTTTGTCGAGCCCATCTTTGCATGAAATGTTCCCTTGGAAGCTCTAATTTTCTTGAAGAGATCTCTTGTTTTTCCTATTCTGTTGTTTTCCTCTATTTCTTTGCACTGATCGCTGAGGAAGGCTTTCTTATCTCTCCTTGCTATTCTTTGGAACTCTGCATTCAGATGCTTATATCTTTCCTTTTCTCCTTTGCTTTTCACCTCTCTTCTTTTCACAGCTATTTGTAAGGCCTCCTCAGACAGCCATTTCGCTCTTCTGCATTTCTTTTCCATGGGGATGGTCTTGGTCCCTGTCTCCTGTACAATGTCACGAACCTCCGTCCAGAGTTCATCAGGCACTCTATCAATCAGATCTAGTCCCTTAAGTATATTTCTCACTTCCACTGTATAATCATAAGGGATTTGATTGAGGTCATATCTGAATGGTCTAGTGGTTTTCCCTACTTTCTTCAATTTAAGTCTGAATTTCACAGTAAGGAGTTCATGATCTGAGCCACAGTCAGCTCCCGGTCTTGTTTTCGCTAACTGTATACAGCTTCTCCATTTTGGTTGCAAAGAATATCATCAATCTGATTTCGGTGTTGACCATCTGGTGATGTCCATGTGTAGAGGCTTCTCTTGTGTTGTTGGAAGAGGGTGTTTGCTATGACCAGTGCATTCTCTTGACAAAACTCTTTTAGCCTTTGCCCTGCTTCATTCCATGCTCCAAGGCCAAATTTGCCAGTTACTCCAGGTGTTTCTTGACTTCCTACTTTTGCATTCCATTCCCCTATAATGAAAAGGACATCTTTTTTGGGGGTTAGTTCTAAAAGGTCTTGTAGGTCTTCATAGAACCGATTAACTTCAGCTTCTTCAGCATTACTGGTTGGGGCATAGGCCTGGATTACTGTAATATTGAATGGTTTGCCTTGGAAACGAACAGAAATCATTCTGTCATTTTTAAGATTGCATCCAAGTTCTGCATTTCGGACTCTTTTGTTGACCATGATGGCTACTCCATTTCTTCTAAGGGATTCCTGCCCACAGTAGTAGATATAATGGTCATCCGAGTTAAATTCACCCATTCCAGTCCATTTTAATTCACTGATTCCTAGAATGTCGACGTTCACTCTTGCCATCTCCCGTTTGACCACTTCCAATTTGCCTTGATTCATGGACCTAACATTCCAGGTTCCTATGCAATATTGCTCTTTATAGCACCAGACCTTGCTTCTATCACTGATCACATCCACAGCTGGGTATTGGTTTTGCTTTTGCTCCATCCCTTTATTCCTTCTAGAGTTATTTCTCCACTGAGCTCCAGTAGCATACTGGGCACCTACCAACCTGGGGAATTCCTCATTCAGTATCCTATCATTTTGCCCTTTGATACTGTTCATGGGGTTCTCAAGGCAAGTATACTGAAGTGGTTTGCCATTCCCTTCTCCAGGGGACCACATTCAGTTGTGGTCCATGTGATCAGATCGACTAGTTTCCTGTGATTATGATTTCAGTGTGTCTGCCCTCTGATGCCCCCTAGCAATACCTACCGTCTTAGTTGGGTTTCTCTTACCTTGGTCGTGGAAAATCTCTTCACAGCCGCTCCAGCAAAGTGCAGCTGCTGTAACTTACCTTGGACAAGGGGTATCTCCTCAAGGCCGCCCCTCCTGACCTTGAACGCGGAGTAGCTCCTCTCGGCCCTCCTGCGCCCGCGCAGCCACCGCCTGTTGGACGTGGGGTAGCTCCTCTCAGCCGCCGGCCCTGGCCTCAGGCGTGGGGTAGCTCCTCACCGCCGCACCTCTTTGCGTGGTTCGTTGCTCCGGGGCCGGCATCTCTTAGTAACCATTAATTTATTTTCCGTGTGTGTGAGTCTATTTCCATTTTGTAAATAAGTTCATTCGTATTATTATTTTTTAGATTCTACATAGAAGCGATACCATGTGATATTTGTTTTTGTATGGCTTTAACTTCATTTAGTATAATAATCTCTAGGTACATCCCTGTAACTTTTAATTTAAAAATTTTCACATAGTACTTTCACATAGTACTGACCAACTTTGCCCAAGAATTATGGTTGAAATGCAAATTAGGAAACGAAAAACTGAATAGTATGAAGGGGATAAAATTACAATAGAGAAAAGTTATTAATATGAATGAGGAATGCTGGCTATTTACGGTTATCTTTTACTACACAGCATATCGCCCAAGTCCTGGTAATCCCTTAGCTTGACTGCATCTGTAGAATGTGTTTTTGTCAATCTTGTATACTTATGTATTAATGTATTTGAAAACGGCTGACTTGAATTCCTTAAGCATGACAATGCAGGTGTTAGACTCATCAGGATCTCAAAGGTTTCATAGCTAGCTTTCAAACGTCATGACTCTAAAACATCACTGCATTTTCAAACACAGATTATTAGAACAGGGATAAAACACTGACCGAGGCTGTGCATGGACACTCCTTCTCTGGGAATTTTGGAATGAGAATATTCCAGCTCATTTGTGTAATTTCCTTACTGTGAGATTTAAGTACATGCTAAGTGAATATTAGGCTTCCAAACCTAAGACAAGGAGAAAAGTCTTCAGGTGAGGAACAACACTGAAAGATGATCTCCATGGTCTATTAACCTAATCTATAGCTAGTCTAATCTTTTAAAATAAACCATTGTTATTCATTGCCTATTCACGTGATTTTTACAATGTCTACAAGTTTCTTCCCTATTTTGAGGATGAATAAACTGATCATTCAAAGGTTTCGAATAAATATATGTAGTTAGTGGCAGCGCTAATGAAAATGGAAGATGGTGTGCTTTCAAAGGAAAAATAAATTTATCAGTAACAGTAAAAGAATGTTTACTGAACTCCTAACAATCTCTGGGAAGCTACTGTTATTTCTTGATGACAGGAAAGTCCACGCATGTGCAGAATGCTCAAAATCCTTTGCTTTTCTCTCAAAAACTGATTATTTGATCCATATCTCTGACCTCAGTATGCTTATACCTTGGAAACAATTGTTCAGTCATTTTGCAAATATTTACTGAGAGTCTACTTTGTAGCAGGCACAGCAATAGAGGCTGAGGATGCCTTATGAGCAGGAAAGTGTATTCCTTTCCTGACAGCAAGTCTAAAAATGCATACATCTTTAACTTAGCAACTGCTGCATATCTTGTTAAGAGGAAACGGCAGGCAGAACGGGAAGACAGGACAAACATCTGAATCTAGTTCAGGTTCTCTCAGAAGGCCTTTACTTTTAAGATAATAATTCTAGAATATCTAGGATTTAGAGATTTGACGAATGATAAAATTATAAGCCAGGAAAATATCACAGATGACAGTCTGGAGGTGATAGAACATGTAGTTGGTGATGACTCCAAGTCTCAGGGAACTCATATCACTGTCATTGCCAAAACTGAGATAAGCGAGTGTATCTCTCAGATGTGGTCCAGAGCACGAGGATGAGAGCTGAGGTTCAAGAGGTGAAAAGGGCTCATGTCATTCAAGAAATTTAAGCGTATTCATTCATTAAATTTTAAAAATATGTTTTTAATTGGAAGGTAATTGCTTTACAATGTTGTGTTAGCTTCTGCTGTACGACAATATGATCAGCCATATGTATACATATATCCCCTCCCTCATGAACCTCCCTCCCATTTCCCAACCCACTCCTCCAGGTCATCACAGAGCACTAGGCTGAGATCTGTATGTTATACGCGTCTTTCCGTATTTTATTTTACATAAGGTAATGTATACGTTTCAATGTTACGCTCTCAATCCATCTCGCCTTGTCTTTCCCCTGCTGTGTCCACAAGTTTGTCCTGTTCATCTGCATCTCTATTCCTGCCCTGCAAATAGGTTCATCTGTATCATTTTTCTATATTCCATATATATATGTTAATATACAGCATTTGTTTTTCTCTTTCTGACTTACCTAACTCCGTATAAGCTCTCATTTCATTCATCTCCTTTCAACTGAATCAAATCCATTCTTTTTCTGGCTGAGTAATATTCCACTGTATATATGTACCACATTTTCTTTATCCATTCATTATGTGTCAGATATTACCTGTAGTAGGGAAAATATAGTTTAGAAATGCTAGTGAGGGAGGGAAAGAGACAGTAAAAAGAAGTGCACTCAGTCTTACTATAGTGCTTTTACAAATGCATTTTGTTATAGATCACACATACATAATGAATATACACACTAAACAAACACAGGCACACATTACGTGCTTATAAACAAGCACACCCAGACATGCACACACACACAAGGCAATGATTTGAGCGTGGTGCATATTGCTTGTTGCCTGCACACCATTTCCTCCACAAGAAACACCAAGTAAAAGCTGGAAACTGCACCTGCTGAACCAAGTGGCCCAGACATAAAGAGAAGCATGCTGCCTGTGCACAGTCACACACACGCCCCTCAGCATCTGCCTGTGCACACTCACATACACGCCTCTCAGCATCTGCCTGTCCACACTCACATACACGCCCCTCAGCATCTGCCTGTGCACACTCACATACACACCCCTCAGCATCTGCCTGTGCACACTCACATACACACCCCTCAGCATCTACCTGTACACACTCATACACCCCCCTCAGCATCTGCCTGGGTACACTCATACACGCCCCTCAGCATCTGCCTGTGCACTCACATACACGCCCCTCAGCATCTGCCTGTGCACACTCACATACACGCCCCTCAGCATCTGCCTGTGCACACTCACATACACGCCCCTCAGCATCTGCCTGTGCACACTCACATACACGCCTCTCAGCATCTGCCTGTGCACTCACATACACGCCCCTCAGCATCTGCCTGTGCTCACTCACATACACGCCCCTCAGCATCTGCCTGTGCACACTTACATACACGCCCCTCAGTATCTGCCTGTGCACACTCATGCACGCCCCTCAGCATCTGCCTGTGCACACTCACATACACGTCCCTCAGCATCTGCCTGTGCACACTCACATACACGCCCCTCAGCATCTGCCTGTGCACTCACATACACGCCCCTCAGCATCTGCCTGTGCTCACTCACATACACGCCCCTCAGCATCTGCCTGTGCACACTCACATACACGCCCCTCAGGATCTGCCTGTGCACTCACATACACACCCCTCAGCATCTGCCTGTGCACACTCACATACACACCCCTCAGCATCTGCCTGTGCACACTCACATACACGCCCCTCAGCATCTGCCTGTGCACACTCACATACACACCCCTCAGCATCTGCCTGTGCACACTCACATACACACCCCTCAGCATCTGCCTGTGCACACTCACATACACGTCCCTCAGCATCTGCCTGTGCACACTCACATACACGCCCCTCAGCATCTGCCCGTGCACACTCATACACGCCCCTTAGCATCTGCCTGTGCACTCACATACACGCCCCTCAGCATCTGCCTGTGCACTCACATACTCACCCCTCAGCATCTGCCTGTGCACTCACATACACGCCCCTCAGCATCTGCCTGTGCACTCACATACACGCCCCTCAGCATCTGCCTGTGCACACTCACATACACGCCCCTCAGGATCTGCCTGTGCACTCACATACACACCCCTCAGCATCTGCCTGTGCACTCACATACACGCCCCTCAGCATCTGCCTGTGCACTCACATACACGCCTCTCAGCATCTGCCTGTGCACACTCACATACTCAACCCTCAGCATCTGCCTGTGCACACTCACATACACACCCCTCAGCATCTGCCTGTGCACACTCATATACACACCCCTCAGCATCTGCCTGTGCACACTCACATACACGCCCCTCAGGATCTGCCTGTGCACTCACATACACCCCCCTCAGCATCTGCCTGTGCACACTCACATACACGCCCCTCAGCATCTACCTGTGCACACTCATGCACGCCCCTCAGCATCTGCCTGTGCACACTCACATACACGCCCCTCAGCATCTGCCTGTGCACACTCACATACACGCCCCTCAGCATCTGCCTGTGCACACTCACATACACGCCCCTCAGCATATGCCTGTGCACACTCACATACACGGCCCTCAGCATCTGCCTGTGCACTCACATACACGCCTCTCAGCATCTGCCTGTGCACACTCACATACACGCCCCAGCATCTGCCTATGCACACTCACATACACGCCTCTCAGCATCTGCCTGTGCACACTCACATACTCAACCCTCAGCATCTGCCTGTGCACACTCACATACACACCCCTCAGCATCTGCCTGTGCACACTCACATACACGCCCCTCAGCATCTGCCTGTGCACACTCACATACACGCCACTCAGCATCTGGCTGTGCACTCACATACACGCCCCTCAGCATCTGCCTGTGCTCACTCACATACACGCCCCAGCATCTGCTTGTGCACACTCACATACACACCACTCAGCATCTGGCTGTGCACTCACATACACGCCCCTCAGCATCTGCCTGTGCTCACTCAAATACACGCCCCTCAGCATCTGCCTGTGCACACTTACATACACGCCCCTCAGTATCTGCCTGTGCACACTCATGCACACCCCTCAGCATCTGCCTGTGCACACTCACATACACGTCCCTCAGCATCTGCCTGTGCACACTCACATACACGCCCCTCAGCATCTGCCTGTGCACTCACATACACGCCCCTCAGCATCTGCCTGTGCACTCACATACATCTGCCTGTGCACACTCACATAAACACCCCTCAGCATCTGCCTGTGCACACTCACATACACGGCCCTCAGCATCTGCCTGTGCACACTCACATACTCAACCCTCATCATCTGCCTGTGCACACTCACATACACGGCCCTCAGCATCTGCCTGTGCACACTCACATACATGCCCCTCAGCATCTGCCTGTGCACTCACATACACACCCCTCAGCATCTGCCTGTGCACACTCACATACACACCCCTCAGCATCTGCCTGTGCACACTCATGCACGCCCCTCAGCATCTGCCTGTGCACACTCACATACATGCCCCTCAGCATCTGCCTGTGCACTCACATACACACCCCTCAGCATCTGCCTGTGCACACTCACATAAACACCCCTCAGCATCTGCCTGTGCACACTCACATACACGCCCCACAGGATCTGCCTGTGCACTCACATACACACCCCTCAGCATCTGCCTGTGCACACTCACATACACACACCTCAGCATCTACCTGTGCACACTCACATACACGCCCCTCAGCATCTGCCTGTGCACACTCACATACACGCCCCTCAGGATCTGCCTGTGCACACTCACATACACGCCCCTCAGCATCTGCCTGTGCACACTCACATACACACCCCTCAGCATCTGCCTGTGCTCACTCACATACACGCCTCTCAGCATCTGCCTGTGCACACTCACATACTCAACCCACAGCATCTGCCTCTGCACACTCACATACACACCCCTCAGCATCTGCCTGTGCACACTCACATACACACCCCTCAGCATCTGCCTGTGCACACTCACATACACGCCCCTCAGGATCTGCCTGTTCACTCACATACAAGCCCCTCAGCATCTGCCTGTGCACACTCACATACACGCCTCTCAGCATCTGCCTGTGCACACTCACATACTCAACCCTCAGCATCTGCCTGTGCACACTCACATACACACCCCTCAGCATCTGCCTGTGCACACTCACATACACACCCCTCAGCATCTGCCTGTGCACTCACATACACGCCCCTCAGGATCTGCCTGTGCACTCACATACACACCCCTCAGCATCTGCCTGTGCACACTCACATACACACCCCTCAGCATCTACCTGTGCACACTCATGCACGCCCCTCAGCATCTGCCTGTGCACACTCACATACACGGCCCTCAGCATCTGCCTGTGCACACTCACATACACGCCCCGCAGCATCTGAATGTGCTCACTCACATACACGCCCCTCAGGATCTGCCTGTGCACACTCATACACGCCCCTCAGCATCTGCCTGTGCACTCACATACACACCCCTCAGCATCTGCCTGTGCACTCACATACACGCCTCTCAGCATCTGCCTGTGCACACTCACATACACGCCCCAGCATCTGCCTATGCACACTCACATACACGCCTCTCAGCATCTGCCTGTGCACACTCACATACTCAACCCTCAGCATCTGCCTCTGCACACTCACATACACACCCCTCAGCATCTGCCTGTGCACACTCATACACGCCCCTCAGCATCTGCCTGTGCACACTCACATACTCAACCGTCAGCATCTGCCTGTGCACACTCACATACACGCCACTCAGCATCTGGCTGTGCACACTCATACACGCCCCTCAGCATCTGCCTGTGCACACTCACATACACGCCCCTCAGCATCTGCCTGTGCACACTCACATATTCACCCTTCAGCATCTCCCTGTGCACACTCACATACACGCCACTCAGCATCTGGCTGTGCACACTCATACACGCCCCTCAGCATCTGCCTGTGCTCACTCACATACACGCCCCAGCATCTGCCTGTGCACACTCACATACACGCCCCTCAGCATCTGCCTGTGCACACTCACATACTCAACCCTCAGCATCTGCCTGTGCACACTCACATACACGCCACTCAGCATCTGGCTGTGCACACTCATACACGCCCCTCAGCATCTGCCTGTGCTCACTCACATACACGCCCCAGCATCTGCCTGTGCACACTCACATACACGCCACTCAGCATCTGGCTGTGCACTCACATACACGCCCCTCAGCTTCTGCCTGTGCTCACTCAAATACACGCCCCTCAGCATCTGCCTGTGCACACTTACATACACGCCCCTCAGTATCTGCCTGTGCACACTCATGCACGCCCCTCAGCATCTGCCTGTGCACACTCACATACACGTCCCTCAGCATCTGCCTGTGCACACTCACATACACGCCCCTCAGCATCTGCCTGTGCACTCACATACACGCCCCTCAGCATCTGAATGTGCTCACTCACATACACGCCCCTCAGCATCTGCCTGTGCACACTCATACACGCCCCTCAGCATCTGCCTGTGCACTCACATACACGCCCCTCAGCATCTGCCTGTGCACTCACATACATCTGCCTGTGCACACTCACATAAACACCCCTCAGCATCTGCCTGTGCACACTCACATTAACTGCCCTCAGCATCTGCCTGTGCACACTCACATACTCAACCCTCAGCATCTGCCTGTGCACACTCACATACACGGCCCTCAGCATCTGCCTGTGCACACTCACATACACGCCCCTCAGCATCTGCCTGTGCACTCACATACACGCCCCTCAGCATCTGCCTGTGTACACTAACATACACGCCCCTCAGCATTTACCTGTGCACACTCACATACACGGCCCTCAGCATCTGCCTGTGCACACTCACATACACGCCCCTCAGCATCTGCCTGTGCACACTCACATACACGCCCCTCAGGATCTGCCTGTGCACACTCACATACTCACCCCTCAGCATCTACCTGTGCACACTCACATACACGCCCCTCAGCATCTGCCTGTGCACACTCACATACACGCCCCTCAGCATCTGCCTGTGCACACTCACATACATGCCCCTCAGCATCTGCCTGTGCACTCACATACACACCCCTCAGCATCTGCCTGTGCACACTCACATACACACCCCTCAGCATCTTCCTGTGCACACTCATGCACGCCCCTCAGCATCTGCCTGTGCACACTCACATACATGCCCCTCAGCATCTGCCTGTGCACTCACATACACACCCCTCAGCATCTGCCTGTGCACACTCACATACTCACCCCTCAGCATCTGCCTGTGCACACTCACATACAAGCCCCTCAGCATCTGCCTGTGCACTCACATACACGCCCCCCAGCATCTGCCTGTGCACACTCACATACACGCCCCTCAGCATCTGCCTGTGCACTCTAACATACACGCCCCTCAGCATCTGCCTGTGCACTCACAGAATCGCCCCTCAGCATCTGCCTGTGCACACTCACATACACGCCCTTAGCATCTGCCTGTGCTCACTCACATACACTCCCCAGCATCTGCCTGTGCACACTCACATACACGCCCCTCAGCATCTGCCTGTGCACACTTACATACATGCCCCTCAGTATCTGCCTGTGCACACTCATGCACGCCCCTCAGCATCTGCCTGTGCACACTCACATACACGCCCCTCAGCATCTGCCTGTGCACACTCACATACACGCCCCTCAGCATCTGCCTGTGCACACTCACATACACGCCCCTCAGCATCTGCCTGTGCACACTCACATACAAGCCCCTCAGCATCTGCCTGTGCACTCACATACACGCCCCCCAGCATCTGCCTGTGCACACTCACATACACGCCCCTCAGCATCTGCCTGTGCACACTCACATACACGCCCCTCAGCATCTGCCTGTGCACACTCACATACACGCCCCTCAGCATCTGCCTGTGCACTCACATACTCGCCCCTCCGCATCTGCCTGTGCACACTCACATACTCACCCCTCAGCATCTGCCTGTGCACACTCACATACAAGCCCCTCAGCATCTGCCTGTGCACTCACATACTCGCCCCCCAGCATCTGCCTGTGCACACTCACATACACGCCTCTCAGCATCTGCCTGTGCTCACTCACATACACGCCGCTCAGCATCTGCCTGTGCACTCACATACACGCCCCTCAGCATCTGCCTGTCCACACTCACATACACGCCCCTCAGCATCTGCCTGTGCACTCACATACACGCCCCTCAGCATCTGCCTGTCCACACTCACATACACGCCCCTCAGCATCTGCCTGTGCACTCACATACACGCCCCTCAGCATCTGCCTGTGCACTCTAACATACACGCCCCTCAGCATCTGCCTGTGCACTCACATACACGCCCCTCAGCATCTGCCTGTGCACTCTAACATACACGCCCCTCAGCATCTGCCTGTGCACTCACAGAATCGCCCCTCAGCATCTGCCTGTGCACACTCACATACACGCCCCTCAGCATCTGCCTGTGCTCACTCACATACACTCCCCAGCATCTGCCTGTGCACACTCACATACACGCCCCTCAGCATCTGCCTGTGCACACTTACATACATGCCCCTCAGTATCTGCCTGTGCACACTCATGCACGCCCCTCAGCATCTGCCTGTGCACACTCACATACACGCCCCTCAGCATCTGCCTGTGCACACTCACATACACGCCCCTCAGCATCTGCCTGTGCACACTCACATACACGCCCCTCAGCATCTGCCTGTGCACACTCACATACAAGCCCCTCAGCATCTGCCTGTGCACTCACATACACGCCCCCCAGCATCTGCCTGTGCACACTCACATACACGCCCCTCAGCATCTGCCTGTGCACACTCACATACACGCCCCTCAGCATCTGCCTGTGCACACTCACATACACGCCCCTCAGCATCTGCCTGTGCACTCACATACTCGCCCCTCCGCATCTGCCTGTGCACACTCACATACTCACCCCTCAGCATCTGCCTGTGCACACTCACATACACGCCCCTCAGGATCTGCCTGTTCACTCACATACAAGCCCCTCAGCATCTGCCTGTGCACACTCACATACACGCCTCTCAGCATCTGCCTGTGCACACTCACATACTCAACCCTCAGCATCTGCCTGTGCACACTCACATACACACCCCTCAGCATCTGCCTGTGCACACTCACATACACACCCCTCAGCATCTGCCTGTGCACACTCACATACACACCCCTCAGCATCTGCCTGTGCACACTCACATACACGCCCCTCAGGATCTGCCTGTGCACTCACATACACCCCCCTCAGCATCTGCCTGTGCACACTCACATACACGCCCCTCAGCATCTACCTGTGCACACTCATGCACGCCCCTCAGCATCTGCCTGTGCACACTCACATACACGGCCCTCAGCATCTGCCTGTGCACACTCACATACACGCCCCTCAGCATCTGCCTGTGCACACTCACATACACGCCCCTCAGCATATGCCTGTGCACACTCACATACACGCCCCTCAGCATCTGCCTGTGCACACTCACATACACACCCCTCAGCATCTGCCTGTGCACACTCACATACACGCCACTCAGCATCTGGCTGTGCACTCACATACACGCCCCTCAGCATCTGCCTGTGCTCACTCACATACACGCCCCAGCATCTGCTTGTGCACACTCACATACACACCACTCAGCATCTGGCTGTGCACTCACATACACGCCCCTCAGCATCTGCCTGTGCTCACTCAAATACACGCCCCTCAGCATCTGCCTGTGCACACTTACATACACGCCCCTCAGTATCTGCCTGTGCACACTCATGCACACCCCTCAGCATCTGCCTGTGCACACTCACATACACGTCCCTCAGCATCTGCCTGTGCACACTCACATACACGCCCCTCAGCATCTGCCTGTGCACTCACATACACGCCCCTCAGCATCTGCCTGTGCACTCACATACATCTGCCTGTGCACACTCACATAAACACCCCTCAGCATCTGCCTGTGCACACTCACATACACGGCCCTCAGCATCTGCCTGTGCACACTCACATACTCAACCCTCATCATCTGCCTGTGCACACTCACATACACGGCCCTCAGCATCTGCCTGTGCACACTCACATACATGCCCCTCAGCATCTGCCTGTGCACTCACATACACACCCCTCAGCATCTGCCTGTGCACACTCACATACACACCCCTCAGCATCTGCCTGTGCACACTCATGCACGCCCCTCAGCATCTGCCTGTGCACACTCACATACATGCCCCTCAGCATCTGCCTGTGCACTCACATACACACCCCTCAGCATCTGCCTGTGCACACTCACATAAACACCCCTCAGCATCTGCCTGTGCACACTCACATACACGCCCCTCAGGATCTGCCTGTGCACTCACATACACACCCCTCAGCATCTGCCTGTGCACACTCACATACACACACCTCAGCATCTACCTGTGCACACTCACATACACGCCCCTCAGCATCTGCCTGTGCACACTCACATACACGCCCCTCAGGATCTGCCTGTGCACTCACATACACACCCCTCAGCATCTGCCTGTGCACACTCACATACACACCCCTCAGCATCTGCCTGTGCTCACTCACATACACGCCTCTCAGCATCTGCCTGTGCACACTCACATACTCAACCCACAGCATCTGCCTCTGCACACTCACATACACACCCCTCAGCATCTGCCTGTGCACACTCACATACACACCCCTCAGCATCTGCCTGTGCACACTCACATACACGCCCCTCAGGATCTGCCTGTTCACTCACATACAAGCCCCTCAGCATCTGCCTGTGCACACTCACATACACGCCTCTCAGCATCTGCCTGTGCACACTCACATACTCAACCCTCAGCATCTGCCTGTGCACACTCACATACACACCCCTCAGCATCTGCCTGTGCACACTCACATACACACCCCTCAGCATCTGCCTGTGCACTCACATACACGCCCCTCAGGATCTGCCTGTGCACTCACATACACACCCCTCAGCATCTGCCTGTGCACACTCACATACACACCCCTCAGCATCTACCTGTGCACACTCATGCACGCCCCTCAGCATCTGCCTGTGCACACTCACATACACGGCCCTCAGCATCTGCCTGTGCACACTCACATACACGCCCCGCAGCATCTGAATGTGCTCACTCACATACACGCCCCTCAGGATCTGCCTGTGCACACTCATACACGCCCCTCAGCATCTGCCTGTGCACTCACATACACACCCCTCAGCATCTGCCTGTGCACTCACATACACGCCTCTCAGCATCTGCCTGTGCACACTCACATACACGCCCCAGCATCTGCCTATGCACACTCACATACACGCCTCTCAGCATCTGCCTGTGCACACTCACATACTCAACCCTCAGCATCTGCCTCTGCACACTCACATACACACCCCTCAGCATCTGCCTGTGCACACTCATACACGCCCCTCAGCATCTGCCTGTGCACACTCACATACTCAACCGTCAGCATCTGCCTGTGCACACTCACATACACGCCACTCAGCATCTGGCTGTGCACACTCATACACGCCCCTCAGCATCTGCCTGTGCACACTCACATACACGCCCCTCAGCATCTGCCTGTGCACACTCACATATTCACCCTTCAGCATCTCCCTGTGCACACTCACATACACGCCACTCAGCATCTGGCTGTGCACACTCATACACGCCCCTCAGCATCTGCCTGTGCTCACTCACATACACGCCCCAGCATCTGCCTGTGCACACTCACATACACGCCCCTCAGCATCTGCCTGTGCACACTCACATACTCAACCCTCAGCATCTGCCTGTGCACACTCACATACACGCCACTCAGCATCTGGCTGTGCACACTCATACACGCCCCTCAGCATCTGCCTGTGCTCACTCACATACACGCCCCAGCATCTGCCTGTGCACACTCACATACACGCCACTCAGCATCTGGCTGTGCACTCACATACACGCCCCTCAGCTTCTGCCTGTGCTCACTCAAATACACGCCCCTCAGCATCTGCCTGTGCACACTTACATACACGCCCCTCAGTATCTGCCTGTGCACACTCATGCACGCCCCTCAGCATCTGCCTGTGCACACTCACATACACGTCCCTCAGCATCTGCCTGTGCACACTCACATACACGCCCCTCAGCATCTGCCTGTGCACTCACATACACGCCCCTCAGCATCTGAATGTGCTCACTCACATACACGCCCCTCAGCATCTGCCTGTGCACACTCATACACGCCCCTCAGCATCTGCCTGTGCACTCACATACACGCCCCTCAGCATCTGCCTGTGCACTCACATACATCTGCCTGTGCACACTCACATAAACACCCCTCAGCATCTGCCTGTGCACACTCACATTAACTGCCCTCAGCATCTGCCTGTGCACACTCACATACTCAACCCTCAGCATCTGCCTGTGCACACTCACATACACGGCCCTCAGCATCTGCCTGTGCACACTCACATACACGCCCCTCAGCATCTGCCTGTGCACTCACATACACGCCCCTCAGCATCTGCCTGTGCACACTCACATACACGCCCCTCAGCATCTACCTGTGCACACTCACATACACGGCCCTCAGCATCTGCCTGTGCACACTCACATACACGCCCCTCAGCATCTGCCTGTGCACACTCACATACACGCCCCTCAGGATCTGCCTGTGCACACTCACATACTCACCCCTCAGCATCTACCTGTGCACACTCACATACACGCCCCTCAGCATCTGCCTGTGCACACTCACATACACGCCCCTCAGCATCTGCCTGTGCACACTCACATACATGCCCCTCAGCATCTGCCTGTGCACTCACATACACACCCCTCAGCATCTGCCTGTGCACACTCACATACACACCCCTCAGCATCTTCCTGTGCACACTCATGCACGCCCCTCAGCATCTGCCTGTGCACACTCACATACATGCCCCTCAGCATCTGCCTGTGCACTCACATACACACCCCTCAGCATCTGCCTGTGCACACTCACATACTCACCCCTCAGCATCTGCCTGTGCACACTCACATACAAGCCCCTCAGCATCTGCCTGTGCACTCACATACACGCCCCCCAGCATCTGCCTGTGCACACTCACATACACGCCCCTCAGCATCTGCCTGTGCACTCTAACATACACGCCCCTCAGCATCTGCCTGTGCACTCACAGAATCGCCCCTCAGCATCTGCCTGTGCACACTCACATACACGCCCCTCAGCATCTGCCTGTGCTCACTCACATACACTCCCCAGCATCTGCCTGTGCACACTCACATACACGCCCCTCAGCATCTGCCTGTGCACACTTACATACATGCCCCTCAGTATCTGCCTGTGCACACTCATGCACGCCCCTCAGCATCTGCCTGTGCACACTCACATACACGCCCCTCAGCATCTGCCTGTGCACACTCACATACACGCCCCTCAGCATCTGCCTGTGCACACTCACATACACGCCCCTCAGCATCTGCCTGTGCACACTCACATACAAGCCCCTCAGCATCTGCCTGTGCACTCACATACACGCCCCCCAGCATCTGCCTGTGCACACTCACATACACGCCCCTCAGCATCTGCCTGTGCACACTCACATACACGCCCCTCAGCATCTGCCTGTGCACACTCACATACACGCCCCTCAGCATCTGCCTGTGCACTCACATACTCGCCCCTCCGCATCTGCCTGTGCACACTCACATACTCACCCCTCAGCATCTGCCTGTGCACACTCACATACAAGCCCCTCAGCATCTGCCTGTGCACTCACATACTCGCCCCCCAGCATCTGCCTGTGCACACTCACATACACGCCTCTCAGCATCTGCCTGTGCTCACTCACATACACGCCGCTCAGCATCTGCCTGTGCACTCACATACACGCCCCTCAGCATCTGCCTGTCCACACTCACATACACGCCCCTCAGCATCTGCCTGTGCACTCACATACACGCCCCTCAGCATCTGCCTGTCCACACTCACATACACGCCCCTCAGCATCTGCCTGTGCACTCACATACACGCCCCTCAGCATCTGCCTGTGCACTCTAACATACACGCCCCTCAGCATCTGCCTGTGCACTCACATACACGCCCCTCAGCATCTGCCTGTGCACTCTAACATACACGCCCCTCAGCATCTGCCTGTGCACTCACAGAATCGCCCCTCAGCATCTGCCTGTGCACACTCACATACACGCCCCTCAGCATCTGCCTGTGCTCACTCACATACACTCCCCAGCATCTGCCTGTGCACACTCACATACACGCCCCTCAGCATCTGCCTGTGCACACTTACATACATGCCCCTCAGTATCTGCCTGTGCACACTCATGCACGCCCCTCAGCATCTGCCTGTGCACACTCACATACACGCCCCTCAGCATCTGCCTGTGCACACTCACATACACGCCCCTCAGCATCTGCCTGTGCACACTCACATACACGCCCCTCAGCATCTGCCTGTGCACACTCACATACAAGCCCCTCAGCATCTGCCTGTGCACTCACATACACGCCCCCCAGCATCTGCCTGTGCACACTCACATACACGCCCCTCAGCATCTGCCTGTGCACACTCACATACACGCCCCTCAGCATCTGCCTGTGCACACTCACATACACGCCCCTCAGCATCTGCCTGTGCACTCACATACTCGCCCCTCCGCATCTGCCTGTGCACACTCACATACTCACCCCTCAGCATCTGCCTGTGCACACTCACATACAAGCCCCTCAGCATCTGCCTGTGCACTCACATACTCGCCCCCCAGCATCTGCCTGTGCACACTCACATACACGCCTCTCAGCATCTGCCTGTGCTCACTCACATACACGCCGCTCAGCATCTGCCTGTGCACTCACATACACGCCCCTCAGCATCTGCCTGTCCACACTCACATACACGCCCCTCAGCATCTGCCTGTGCACTCACATACACGCCCCTCAGCATCTGCCTGTCCACACTCACATACACGCCCCTCAGCATCTGCCTGTGCACTCACATACACGCCCCTCAGCATCTGCCTGTGCACTCTAACATACACGCCCCTCAGCATCTGCCTGTGCACTCACATACACGCCCCTCAGCATCTGCCTGTGCACTCTAACATACACGCCCCTCAGCATCTGCCTGTGCACTCACATACACGCCCCTCAGCATCTGCCTGTGCACTCTAACATACACGCCCCTCAGCATCTGCCTGTGCACACTCACATACACGTCCCTCAGCATCTGCCTGTGTACTCACATAATCGCCCCTCAGCATCTGCCTGTGCTCACTCACATACACACCCTTCAGCATCTGCCTGTGCACACTCACATACACGCCCCTCAGCATCTGCCTGTGCTCACTCACATAATCGCCCCTCAGCATCTGCCTGTGCTCACTCACATACACACCCTTCAGCATCTGCCTGTGCACACTCACATAATCGCCCCTCAGCATCTGCCTGTGCTCACTCACATACACGCCCCTCAGCATCTACCAGCTGCCCTCCTTCACCACTTGTGTTACCAGCCGCTCACCCACACCTGGCTTTACAATTTTCAGTCAGTTTCCAGGTAAGCCTCCTTCCAACACTTCATAAGGACTCCCTGGCTGCACTCCCAAATGCTTACTCTCTGACACCCCCCCACAAAAAAACCTCAGCTCTTTTTTAAGGTGACGTGGCATATCCACTATAGAGAACATGTTTATCTTAAAGTTTTATAGGATGTCAGTATGTAAAACTGTGCTACCATTTTTATGAGGTTCTGATCATTTTTTAGTGTCTTATTCACAACATTTTTGAATATTGTCTTCTAACCTCATTTTTTCACATCAGCCTTATGGTTATTAAACAGTTTTGAATAATATACAAATATTTTTAGAAACATGTATGTCACATTGTGGGATAAATAACTGTATTTATGTTAGACTTCACTAGATGCCTAGGAGAAAAAGTCAGTCGGACAAGAGGGATGGGGAGTTTTAGCACATTGAATTTTCAGGTTAGTTTGTCAGCGATGGCCTCACTGATAACGGATATTTGAACAGTAAGAGCCACAACAATGTACATGTGAGAAGGAAAGGCATTGTAGGCTGAAGCAATAGGAGCTGGAAAAACTATCTTCTAATGTATCCATTATTAAAATTTAGTTCTTCTGCAGGTTTGGATAGTACAATTGATGAGAAAGGAACTATGATGTTCTAAAATAGGAGAGTCTGTTATGCGTCATAAAGGTTTTGTAAAGATTGGGAATGATTAAATACAGTACAACATGCTTTCATATTCAGCCTGTACGTTAAGGAATTATCTTGGCCATTTGTGGAATGACTGAATGTTTCAATTTTCTGGGGATCATTTCATTTCATGCCTATTGTACCAGAATAATTATGAGTGCTCTCCTTTATGCTTAAAAATATCCTAAGTTTGTACAAAAATTATAAGGCTGCACTCACTACTACAGGAAGCAAGAAATGGCAATACACTCAAGTATCCTTGCCTGGAAAACTCCATGATCATAGGAGCCTGGTGGGCTAGAGTCCACGGGTCACAAAGAGTCAGGCATGACTGAACACGCATGCTCACAGTAATAGTTTCCTCATATGAAATCATTCAAAGTCTTTTAGAATATGGTTAATGATTTGTAAAAACTGACCACTGAACAGCCTTTAATAGCATTAACAGCAAACATAACAAGAGAAGGAGAAAAGAAAAAGTGCATAATGAGCGGTTTGGCAAAAAAATGTTCATTCGATTTTTCTGCAAGATTTTATGGAGAAAACCCAAACAAATTTTCTGACCAACCCAATACTACCAGGATCATGGTTTTTGGAGAAAGGTCTACTATATGCTGGATGAGTCCCCCACACCCCACTCCCATCATTGCCCCATCTGCCTTCCTCAGTCATGGGGAAATATAGCCTTTACTGGGAAGCTTCAAGCAAAACGGTGAACATTCATAGTAGATAGTTGAGGATGAATCACAGGTGGTTGAAATTATAATAAAACTATCCGGACACTGAACTTTCTTTTGATCATCTGTCTGATGTTCCTCCCATGAATTGATTCTCACAAATAGAACAGATAAGGTGGTACATTTATGAACATTTGTTTACAAAAGCAAAAGGACGTCAGTGTCCAAGTTACCCATGTCCTTGGTAATCACAGCACAAGCACTCAGGATCCTGGGGCACCATTGGCAGGCACTGCTCATACATGCCAAGTGATAAGGGCTTATTTCTCAAAGTTGTGGGCCATCTTATCAAAACATTCTGAAATTCTACTGCAAATTTGTCTTCCAGAGTAGACCCCACAACTGCTTTTCTCTCTGTTCAAAATGGCATTTACTTCTTACACGTGTGTTGTATGAGGATGTTCTCCTTTAGTTGGGAGAATCGGATGTGATGCTCCACTGAGTCATATCACTCACCTAAATAGGGTTCTGTGTCCTTGGAAGTAATCACTGTGTAGCTGCAGGAGTGCAGTTTATCTGCAACTTTCATTTTCACATCTGTTTTATGTTTGATATGTGTTTCAGTTACGACTTGGTTGCATTTTGCCATAATTCAAGAATCATGCAAATTGATACAGCCACTATGGAGAAAAGTAAGGATATTCCTTAAAAAACTAGGTATAAAACTACCATATGACCCAGCAATTCACTACTGGGTATATAACCTGAGAAAACCATAATTGAAAAAGGCACATGCACCCCAATGTTCATTGTAGCACTATTTACAGTAACCAGGACTTGGAAACAACCTAGATGTCCATTGACAGATGAACGGATAAAGGAGTTATGGTATATACACACAATGGAATATTGCACAGCCATAAAAACATATATGTCTCACTGCTAATAAGGTGGATGAGCCTATTATACAGAATTAAGTAAGTCAGAAAGAGAAAAACAAATAAAATATATTAATGAATACACATGGAATCTAGATGTACAGTTGTGAGAGCTGGACTGTAAAGAAAACAGAGTGCTGAAGAATTGATGCCTTCAGATTTTGTTGCTGGAGAAGACTCCTGAGGGTCCCTTGGACACAAGGTGATCAACCCAGTCAACCTTAAGGGAAATCAACCCTGAATACTCATTGGAAGGACTGATGCTGAAGCTGAAACCCCAGTGTTTAGCTCATCTGATGTGAACAGCTGACTTATTGGAAAAATCCCTAATGCTGAGAATGATTGAGGGGTGAAGGAGAAAACAGCATCATGAGATGGCTGGATGGTATCACGGATGTAATGTACATGAACATAGGAAAGTTTTGGGAGATAGTAAGGGACAGAGAGGCCTGGCATGCTTCAGTCCATGGGGTTGCAGAGTCAGACATGACTGAGTGACTGAACAACAACACATGGACTTTAGAAACATAGTACTGAGGAACATATTTACAGAACAGCAGTGGAGACTCAGGCACAGAGAACAGACTTGTGGAGACAGTGGGGGAAGGAGAGGGAGGGACAGATTAAAAGAGTAACACTGAAACATCCATTAATATATTACCATATGTAAAGTGCATGGCCGGTGGGAATTTGCTCTATGATGTAGAGAGCTCAAATCTGGTGCTCTGTGATGACACTGAGGGGTGGGGTGGGATGGGAGGTGAAAGCGAGGTTCAAGAGGGAGGGGATATATGTATACATATGATACAATGCGGGAGACCGTGGTTCGATCCCTGGGTCGGGAAGATCCCCTGGAGAAGGAAACGGTAACCCACTCCAGTATTCTTGCCTGGAGAATCCCACGGACGGAGAAGCCTGGTAGGCTACAGTCCACGGGGTCGCATAGAGTCGGACACGACTGAGCAACGGAACGGAATGGAACGGATGCTGATTCATGTTGATGCATGGCAGAAACAAGCACAATATTGTAATCATCCTCTAATTATAAAGAAAGAAAGAATTATGATGATAGCACAATTGGTTTTATATTTCATGCTATACTGATAAATAAATTTATTCTAGCAAAAAAAAAAACTGAATTAAATACCATCAGAGAGTAAAAAAAAATCATTTTAAACACCAGTAATCCCTTATACTGCAAGGAGATCCAACCAGTCCATTCTGGAGGAGATCAATCCTGGATGTTCATTGGAGGGACTGATGCTAAAGCTGAAGTTGCAATACTTTGGCCACCTCATGCGACGAGTTGACTCACTGGAAAAGACTCTGATGCTGGGAAAGGTTGGGGGCGGGAGGAGAAGGGGACAACAGAGAATGAGATGGCTGGATGGCATCACCGACTCTGTGGACATGAGTTTGAATGTACTCCGGGAGTTGGTGATGGACAGGGAGGCCTAGTGTGCTGTGATTCATGGGGTCGCAGAGAGTCAGACACGACTGAGCGACTGAACTGAACTGAACTGAACTTGAAATCCCGTTATTTGTTGTCATTGTTGTTCAGTTGCTGAGTCATGTCTGACTCTTTGTGACCCCACAGATTCTCTGTCCTTCACTATCACCCTGAGCTTGCTCAAACTCACGTCCATTGAGTTAGTGATGCTAACCAACCATCTTATCCTCTGCCATCCCCTTCTCTTCTTGTTCTCAATCTTTCCCAGCATCAAGGTCCTTTCCAATAAGCCTGCTCTTCGCTTCAGGTTGCCAAATTATTGAAACTTCAGCTTCAATACCAGTCCTTCCAATGGATATTCAGGGTAGATTTCCTCTAGGATTGACTGGTTGGATTTCCTGCTGTCCAAGGGACTCTCAAGAGTCTTACCTAGCACCACAGTCTGAAAGTAGTAATTCTTGTCACTCAGTCTTCTTTATGGTCCAGCTCTTAAATCCATACACAATTACTGGAAAAATCATACCTTGACTATACGGACCTTTGTCTGCAAAGTGATGTTTCTGTCTAGGCTTGTCATAGATGTTCTTCCAAGGAGCACTAGTCTTTTAATTTTGTGGCTGCAATCATTGTCCACAGTGATTTTAGAGCCCCTGAAAAATGAAATCTGGAACTGTTTCCATTGTTTTCCCATCTATTTGCCATGAATTGATGGGACCAGATGCCATGATCTTAGTTTCCTGTATGTTGAGATTTAAGCCAACTTTTTCACTCTCTACTTTCACTTTGATCAAGAGACTCTTTAGTTCTTCTTCACTTTCTGCCATAAGGGTAGTGCTGCATATCTGAGGTTGTTGATATTTCTCCCAGAAATCTTGACTCCAACTTGTGATTCATCCAGCCCAGTATTTTTCATGATGTTCTCTGCATTTAAGATAAATAAGCAAGGTAACAATATACAACCTTGACGTATACCTTTCCCAATTTGGAACCAGTCCATTGTTCCATGCCCAGTTCTAACTGTTGCTTCTTGTCCTTAATACAGTTTTCTCAGGAGACAGGTAATATGGTATGATATTAGAGCCAGACATCCTGGAATGAATGGGAAGTCAAGTGAGCCTTAGGAAGCACAAAGCTAATGGAGGTGATGGAATTCCAGTTGAGCTACTTGAAATCCTAAAAGACAGTGCTGTGAGTACTGAACTCAATATGCCAGAAATTTGGAAAACTCAGCAGTAGCCACAGCACTGGAAAAGGTCAGTTTTCATTCCAACCCCAAAGAAAAGCAATGCCAAAGAATGCTCAAACTACCTCACAATTGCTCTCATCTCACACGCTAGCAAAGTCATGCTCAAAATTCTCCAAGCCAGGCTTCAACAGTACATGAACCAAGAACTTCCAGATGTTCAAGCTGTATTTAGAAAAGGCAGAGGAACCAGAGATCAAATTGCACATCTGCTGGATCATCAAAAAAGCAAGAGAGTTCGAGAAAAAAAATCTATTTCTGCTTTATTGAATATGCCAAAGCCTTTGACTGTGTGGATCACAACAAACTCTGGAAAATTCTGAAAGAGATGGGAATACCAGACCACCTGACCTGCCTCCTGAGAAATCTGTATGCAGGTCAAGAAGCAACAGTTAGAAGTGGACATGGAACAACAGACTGGTTCCAAATCGGGAAAGGAGTATGTCAAGACTGTATCAGTTCAGTTCAGTTCAGTTGCTCAGTTGTGTCCGACTCGTTGTGACCCCATGAATCACAGCATGCCAGGCCTCCCTGTCCATCACCAACTCCTGGAGTTCACTCAAAATATTGTCATATAAATGTAGTTTATAAATATTAACTTATTTAACTTATATTCAGAGTACATCATGAGAAATGCTGGACTGGATGAAGCACAAGCTGGAATCAAGTTTGCTGGGAGAAATATCATTAACCTCAGATATGAAGATGACACCACCCTTATGGCAGACAGTAAATAGGAACTAAAAAGCCTCTTGATGAAAGTGAAAGAAGAGAGTGAAAATGTTGGCTTAAAGCTCAAGATTCAGAAAACTAAGGTCATGGAATCCAGTCCCATCACTTCGTGGGAAATAGATGGGGAAACAGTGGAAACAGTGGCAGACTTTATTATGGGGGGGCTCCAAAATCATTGAGGATGGTGACTGCATCCATGGAATTAAAAGACACTTGCTCCTTGGAAGAAAAGTTATGACCAACCTAAACAGCTTATTAAAAAACAGAGATATTACTTTGAAAACAAAGGTCCATCTAGTCAAAGCTATAGTTTTTCCAGAAGTCATACATGGATGTGAGAGTTGGACTGTGAAGAAAGCTGATTGCCAAAGAATTGATGCTTTTGAACTGTGGTGTTGGAGAAGACTCTTGAGAGTTCCTTGGATTGCAAGGAGATCAAGCCAGTCCATCCTAAAGGATACCAGTCCTGGGTGTTCATTGGAAAGACTGATGCTGAAGCCGAAACTCCAATCCTTTTGCCAACTGACACAAAGAACTGACTCATTTGAAAAGATCCTGATGCTGGGAAAGATTGAAGGTGGGAGGAGAAGGGGACGACAGAGGATGAGTTGGTGGGATGACAGCACCGACTCAATGGACATGAGTTTGAGTAAACTCTGTGAGTTGGTGATGGACAGGGAGGCCTGGCGTGCTGCAGTCCATGGGGTCACAACTGAGGGACTGAACTGACTGACTGATTCCCATATCATTAAGAATATTCTATAGTTTGTTGTGATCCACACTGTCAAAGCCTTTAGTGTAGTCAATGAAGTAGCAGTAGATGTTTTTTGAGAATTATCTTGCTTTTTCTATGATCTAACAAATGTTGGATCATCAGTTCATTTCAGTTCAGTTCAGTCGCTCAGTCGTGTCTGACTCTTTGCAACCCCATGAACCACAGCACGCCAGGCCTCCCTGTCCATCACCAACTCCCGGAGTTCACTCAAACTCATGTCCATCGAGTTGGTGATGCCATCCAGCCATCTCATTCTCTGTCGTCCCCGTCTCCTCCCACCCCCAATCCCTCCCAGCATCAGAGTCTTTTCCAGTGAGTCAACTCGTCGCATGAGGTAGCCAAAGTATTGGAGTTTCAGCTGTTGGCAATTTGATGTCTGGTTTCTCTACCTTTTTTAATCCAGTTTGTGTATCTGGAAGTTCTTAGTTCATGTACTGTTGAAGCTTACGTTGAGAGAGTTTGAGCATTTACCTTACTAGTATGTGAAAAAAGTACAATCGTATGGTAATTTGAACATTCCTAGCCATTGCACTTCTTTGAGATTGGAATGAAAACTGATATTTTCTAGTCCTGTGTCTGGGGACGGAGCAACATGAGGACTGTGGGCTCAGAGTCTGTGGCCACGTCCACTGGAGAAACAGAATGAAGTCTGACGGTGGCCAGTCATCAACTTAAGACAAAGGTGGATTGGGAGTTTGGGACTAGCAGGTGCAAACTAGTATATAGGATGGATCAACACTAAGGTTCTGTTCCACAGCACAGAGAATTCTATTCAATATCTTACAATAAACCATAATGGAAAAAGTAACTGAGTAATTTAATATTTCCTTGTTTTAGAGCAGGTAACAGGTAGGAATGTCATGGGGTCCCCAACTGTCAGAAGGAAAGAAACTGCAAGTGGCAAACTTTTTTTCCCACTTCTCTGTTGAGGACACCTGGTTCCCTCTGAACTTAACTTTTCTCAAACCTTCAGCTAACCAATGCATTTTTCTTATGGAAATGTTTTTCTTAAGCTATATTAGTGAAACTATATATTTGCTTTGGGATCTGCCTTTCTTCAAATAGGCTTGGCCTAAGACTGACCTTTTTTTTAAATCTTTTGTCTTTTCTCATACCTTGAGCTGATAATGACTCAACAAACCAGTATTCATGTCAACTGCTTTATGGCCAAGGATGCCATCCTATCTCAGAAATGCATGCTGTGGGAAAGGGGCCTGGTGAAACTCCCTCAGTCTTGATGTGTCTCTTATTTGATTAGCAGCTTCCTAAAAGATATAAAAGGCCTTGCTAAAAACCAGCAAGGGGGCCTTCTTTTTTCCCTCTTCTGATATCTATGTCAGAAGCTTTCCATATCTCTATTATAATTTAATAAAATTTTGCAACACGAAAAGCTCCAAGTAGTCAAGCCCCAGATGTAGATCCTCTCATCCGGAGGTCACAAATTCCGGCATAAGAGATGGCTAGCCACCATAACCTTTCACTTCCTCCATCTCATCTTGGAGTGTTTGTTTCCCACATACAATCGCTTACCTAAAACATTAAGAGCTATTTGAATATACAAGACAAACATAAAATTCGATTTAAATGAGAAATAAAGTTATAATTTTTGTTTGAGTTTTCAATTAGTAATTTTTGAATCCAAAATAATCAAAACAAATCTACATTTAATGCCATTGCCTTGTGATTTTAACCGTCTCAGTTTGATGAAAAATGGGATAATGCTTAACTTTGTGATTAATTACCACAGAAGTATTTTCTTTTCAAATAGAGTTAATCAAAATTACTCAAAAGCTAATTTGAAATTACCAGTGTAGCTCAGTATCAAGACTTCTTAAAAGTTATTTTCTTTTAATTTTTCATCAACCAATCTATAATTTTTTACAAAAGGAAAGGAAGATGTAATTACTTTTAAATTATGGCCATCTTACTTGTAAAAATGACATTAATTTTCTGCTTCAGAATGGCATTTATTGTCTTTATCACTAAGAAGTAATGACTATCCCATTGTGTTTATGATCACATAATTATAGGATTCCAAAGTGGAAAGAGAACTTCAGAATTACCTGAGACAACTTCTACCTTTTCTAGATGAATAGATTCAAACAAAATTTATATGTGAGCTAATTTAGGTTATATTTAGACATCTTTCTGCTTTTTGTTTTGGGCTTCTGCATATCTTCCACATGTTCCCTGATAGCTCAGTTTTTCAGGAACTGTTTGATTTTATATTTTAAATGATTACCATCTCTGGAAATGAGTCTGTAGATTAATCTGCCTCTGTTCTAGGTCTTTTCTAAAGCCTGGTGCAATTATTAAAAAGTTTCTTCTTTTTCCTTATCCCAGGGAAAACATGTTTTGAGATTTATATATTTATATATATAATTTCTGATGAAGGAACAAAAGGATATGGGAGAGAAAGAGAAGATAGATGAGGAAGAGAAGAAAAATAAAGTGGATGGAAGTGTAGAAGAGTCCGTCATTGAAGTTTTAGCCTTTTCCCAAGAAAATATCATGGTTTGGGTCCTGCTATAAGAACCTGGAAGTCATCGTTTATCCAAAACAAGCAAAACATCAAGCAAACTGAAAAACTCAAAAACTCCTCTTAAACCTCCAAGATGACTGAGGTCAAGAGGCAAGAGATTGTGGAAGAGATTGCCAAGCAACTACAGGAAGTCACAATTTAAGGGAGAAGAAACCCAGTCATTGAAATCTTGTAGGGAAACCAGGAGTCTCTCGCGTCTGCGCTGCTGGAGCAGGCGTCTCTCGCGTCGTACTTAGATGCAATCTTAAAAACGACAGAATGATCTCTGTTTGTTTCCAAGGCAAACCATTCATTATTACAGTAATCCAAGTCTATGCCCCAACCAGTAATGATGAAGAAGCCGAAGTTGAACAATTCTATGAAGACCTACAAGACCATTTAGAACTAACACCCAAAAAAGATGTCCTTTTCATTATAGGGGACTGGAATGCAAAAGTAGGAAGTCAAGAAACACCTGGAGTAACAGGCAAATTTGGCCTTGGAGCACGGAATGAAGCAGGGCAAAGGCTAAAAGAGTTTTGTCAAAGAATGCACTGGTCATAGCAAACACCCTCTTCCAACAACACAAGAGAAGACTCTACACATGGACATCACCAGATGGTCAACACCGAAATCAGATTGATTATATTCTTTGCAGCCAAAGAGGGAGAAGCACTAAACAGTTAGCAAAAACAAGACCAGGAGCTGACTGTGGCTCAGATCATGAACTCCTTATTGCCAAATTCAGACTTAAATTGAAGAAAGTAGGGAAAACCATTAGACCTTTCAGATATGACCTAAATCAAAGTCCTTATGATTATACAGAGAAAGTAAGAAATAGATTTAAGGGTCTAGATCTGATAGATAGAGTGCCTGATGAACTCTGGATGGAGGTTCGTGACATTGTACAGGAGAAAAGGACCAAGACCATCCCCATGGAAAAGAAATGCAAAAATATCAAATTGGCTGTCTGAGGAGGCCTTACAAATAGCTGTGAAAAGAAGAGAAGTGAAAAGCAAAGGAGAAAAGGAAAGATAGAAGCATCTGAATGCAGAGTTCCAAAGAATGGCAAGGAGAGATAAGAAAGCCTTCCTCAGCGATCAATGCAAAGAAATAGAGGAAAACAACAGAATAGGAAAAACAAGAGATCTCTTCAAGAAAATTAGAGATATCAAGGGAACATTTCATGCAAAGATGGGCTCGATAAAGGACAGAAATGGTATGGACCTAACAGAAGCAGAAGACATTAAGAGGTGGCAAGAATACACAGAAGAACTGTACAAAAAAGATCTTCATGACCAAGATAATCACGATGGCGTGATCACTCACCTGGAACCAGACACCTTGGAATGTGAAGTCAAGTGGGCCTTAGAGAGCATCACGACGAACAAAGCTAGTGGAGGTGATGGAATTCCAATTGAGCTGTTTCAAATCCTGAAAGATGATGCTGTGAAAGTGCTGCACTCAATATGCCAGCAAATTTGGAAAACTCAGCAATGGCCACAGGACTGGAAAAGGTCAGTCTTCATTCCAATCCCAAAGAAAGGGAATGCCAAAGAATGCTCTAACTACCACACAGTTGCACTCATCTCACACGCTTGTAAAGTCATGCTCAAAATTCTCCAAGCCAGGCTTCAGCAATATATGAATTGTGAACTTCCAGATGTTCAAGCAGGGTTTAGAAAAGGCAGAGGCACCAGAGATCAAATTGCCAACATCTGCTGGATCATGGAGAGAGCAAGAGAGTTTCAAAAAACATCTATTTCTGCTTCATTGACTATGCCAAAGCCTTTGACTGTGTGGATCACAATAAACTGTGGAACATTCTGAAAGAGATGGGAATACCAGACCACCTGACCTGCCTGTTGAGAAATCTGTATGCAGGTCAGGAAGCAACACTCAGAACTGTACATGGAACAACAGACTGGTTCCAAATAGGAAAAGGAGTACGTCAAGGTTGTATATTGTCACCCTGCTTATTTAACTTATATGCAGAGTACATCATGAGGAACGCTGGGCTGGAAGAAGCACAAGCTGGAATCAAGATTGCTGGGAGAAATAGCAGTCACCTCAGATATGCAGATGACACCACCCTTATGGCAGAAAGTGAAGAGGAACTCAAAGGCCTCTTGATGAAAGTGAAAGAGGAGAGTGAAAAGTTTGGCTTGAAGCTCAACATTCGGAAAACAAAGATCATGGCATCTGGTCCCATCACTTCATGGGAAATAGATGGGGAAACAGTGGAAACAGTGGCAGAATTTATTTTGGGGGGCTCCAAAATCACTGCGGATGCTGATTGCAGCCATGAAATTAAAAGACGCTTACTCCTTGGAAGGAAAGTTATGACCAGCCTAGATAGCATATTAAAAAGCAGAGACATTACTTTGCCAACCAAGGTCCATCTAGTCAAGGCTGTGGTTTTTCCCGTGGTCATGTATGGATGTGAGAGTTGGACTGTGAAGAAAGCTGATCGCCGAAGAAGTGATGCTTTTGAACTGTGGTGCTGGAGAAGACTCTTGAGAGTCCCTTGGACTGCAAGGAAATCCAGCCAGTCCATTCTAGAGGAGATCAATCCTGGGTGTTCATTGGAAGGACTGATGCTGAAGCTGAAACTCCAATACTTTGGCCACCTCATGCAAAGAGTTGACTCACTGGGAAAGAGTCTGATGCTAGGAGGGATTGGGGGTAGGAGGGGACGGGGACGACAGAGAATGAGATGGCTGGATGGCATCTCCGACTCGATGGACATGAGTTTGAGTGAACTCCAGGAGTTCTGATGGAGGCAGCCCTGGCGTGCTGTGGTTCATGGGGTCACAAAGAGTCGCACACGACTCAGCGACTGAAATGAACTGAACTGAGGGAAACCAGGATTATAACTGACAAATTGCTGGAGGCTCTGGGTGGGAAAATCTGAGAGATCAAACTCCAGGGTACCCAGTACTGGGCGGCTGGGACCACACTTCTGTGAATTTTTACCTCTTGGAGTTTGAGAAGTTCTAATAATCAGATAAAAATCCCCTTATGTTTTCATCAAGGCCAGGGAGAAAGAAATCATAAGACATACTCTAGCGTACTATGCTCTCAGTATGGTCAGCCCTTATGAAGATAGTTCAGCAGAGACTAACTGACCTGGATGATGGAAAATACCCAGCTGTGTCACCCTGTACCCTTCCACCTGAGACAGGGGAAATGCCCAACTCTAGCCCACACCAACCACACTACCTCATATAAAGGAGGGTGTGATGATCAGTGCTGCGGAAATTCAAGTTTAGAGGCACAGTTCAGTCATGTCCAGTGCTGCGGAAATTCAAGTTTAGAGACACAGTCATGTCCACCTCTTTGCAACTCCATGGACTGAAGTACTCCAGGCTTCCCTGTCCATCACGAGCTTAGAGTTTGGTGTTTTTCTTTTTTGACCATCTTGGACAGTCTCTGCCTCTTAATTTGTGTGCTTAGATTGTCAATGCTTAAAGTAATCACTGAAGTAGTGAATTTATATCTACCACGTTTGGTACTGTTTTTTACCTGTTGCATTTGTTTCTCATGTGCATTTTTCTTCTAATTTTTCTCTTTTGTGTTTTTAATTGAACATTTTATACATTACTGTTTTATCTCCATTATTAGTGCACTAGGTTCAGCTCAGTTCAGTTCAGTCGCTCAGTCATGTCTGACTCTCCACACCCCATGAACCACAGCACGCCAGGGCTGCCTCCATCACCAACTCCCGGAGTTCACTCAAACTCATATCCATCGAGTCAGAGATGCCATCCAGCCATCTCATTCTCTGTCGTCCCCGTCCCCTCCTACCCCCAATCCCTCCTAGCATCAGACTCTTTCCCAGTGAGTCAACTCTTTGCATGAGGTGGCCAAAGTATTGGAGTTTCAGCTTCAGCATCAGTCCTTCCAATGAACACCCAGGATTGATCTCCTCTAGAATGGACTGGTTGGATCTCCTTGCAGTCCAAGGGACTCTCAAGAGTCTTCTCCAGCACCACAGTTCAAAAGCATCACTTCTTCGGCGATCAGCTTTCTTCACAGTCCAACTCTCACATCCATACATGACCACGGGAAAAACCACAGCCTTGACTGGATGGACCTTGGTTGGCAAAGTAATGTCTCTGCTTTTTAATATGCTATCTAGGCTGGTCATAACTTTCCTTCCAAGGAGTAAGTGTCTTTTAATTTCATGGCTGCAATCAGCATCCGCAGTGATTTTGGAGCCCCCCAAAATAAATTCTGCCACTGTTTCCACTGTTTCCCCATCTATTTCCCATGAAGTGATGGGACCAGATGCCATGATCTTTGTTTTCCGAATGTTGAGCTTCAAGCCAAACTTTTCACTCTCCTCTTTCACTTTCATCAAGAGGCCTTTGAGTTCCTCTTCACTTTCTGCCATAAGGGTGGTGTCATCTGCATATCTGAGGTGACTGCTATTTCTCCCAGCAATCTTGATTCCAGCTTGTGCTTCTTCCAGCCCAGCGTTCCTCATGATGTACTCTGCATATAAGTTAAATAAGCAGGGTGACAATATACAACCTTGACGTACTCCTTTTCCTATTTGGAACCAGTCTGTTGTTCCATGTACAGTTCTGAGTGTTGCTTCCTGACCTGCATACAGATTTCTCAACAGGCAGGTCAGGTGGTCTGGTATTCCCATCTCTTTCAGAATGTTCCACAGTTTATTGTGATCCACACAGTCAAAGGCTTTGGCATAGTCAATGAAGCAGAAATAGATGTTTTTTGAAACTCTCTTGCTCTCTCCATGATCCAGCGGATGTTGGCAATTTGATCTCTGGTGCCTCTGCCTTTTCTAAACCCTGCTTGAACATCTGGAAGTTCACAATTCATATATTGCTGAAGCCTTGCTTGGAGAATTTTGAGCATGACTTTACTAGCGTGTGAGATGAGTGCAACTGTGTGGTAGTTAGAGCATTCTTTGGCATTCCCTTTCTTTGGGATTGGAATGAAGACTGACCTTTTCCAGTCCTGTGGCCATTGCTGAGTTTTCCAAATTTGCTGGCATATTGAGTGCAGCACTTTCACAGCATCATCTTTCAGGATTTGAAACAGCTCAATTGGAATTCCATCACCTCCACTAGCTTTGTTCGTCGTGATGCTCTCTAAGGTCCACTTGACTTCACATTCCAAGATGTCTGGTTCCAGGTGAGTGATCACGCCATCGTGATTATCTTGGTCATGAAGATCTTTTTTGTACAGTTCTTCTGTGTATTCTTGCCACCTCTTAATGTCTTCTGCTTCTGTTAGGTCCATACCATTTCTGTCCTTTATCGAGCCCATCTTTGCATGAAATGTTCCCTTGATATCTCTAATTTTCTTGAAGAGATCTCTTGTTTTTCCTATTCTGTTGTTTTCCTCTATTTCTTTGCATTGATCGCTGAGGAAGGCTTTCTTATCTCTCCTTGCCATTCTTTGGAACTCTGCATTTAGATGTTTATATCTTTCCTTTCCTCCATTTTCAGTGGTTTTCTGGAGTTTGCAATATTCTTTTACCACTTATCAAGTCCAGTTTCAAATAACATGACAGGACTTTTTGGTTAGTGTAAATACCTTATAGTTAAACCTGATTCACTTTTAAAGACAAGATGAACCTGAAAGAACTTGTTGAACCAGCAAGTAAAAAGTGTGCTTATGGAACCAATGGGAAATATCAAAAAGAAATAGGAATAAGTTTGAAGGAACTAGAGAAATATGGGTAATTTGTGTGTCAGAATAAAGGATAAAAATAATATATTTTAACTTCTAAATAGAACAGAAATCCATGAATCTGCACTTATACTTAACAAATAACTAAACTAACAACTGTGTGAGGAACAATTATGGGCATTGTTTAGGAAAGTAAATTCACAAATGAAAATTCTTATAAACACCACATTAGTCAAGTCATTGAAGTTAACATTGCCAATAACGGGACAAATTAAAATCATTTACCAGTCAGTAAAATGGAGTGAGAATTGCACTTCTTTGATATTCCTGAAGAAGGTGAATAACTGAATCTGTTTATGAGGAAACATAACACATCCAAATGGTGGATATTCTGAACAATGACTGGCCTGTCTGTCATTTCTTTTTAAAATATTTTTTATTTTATCCCGAGCAGCAGCAGCAACATAGCCAATTGACAATGCTGTGATAATTTCAGATGGAAAAGTGACCCAGCCATATAAATACGTGTATCCATTTCCCCCAAACCCCCTCCCGTCCTGGCTCCAGTATAACATAGAGCAGCAATCCCTGTGCTTAACGGTAGGACCTCGTTGTTTACCCATTAAATATGGGAGTGTGTACAAGTCCATCCCAAACTCCCTAACTGTCCCTTTCCCCACCCCTCCCTGCCTGGTGACTGTAAGTTTGTTCTCTAAACCTGTTAGTCTGTTTCTGTTTTGTAAATAGGGTCTTTTGTATCGTACCTTCTTAGAATCTGCGTATGCTATATCATACCATATTTCTGCTTTTGTGTCTAACTTCACTCAGAATGACAAATTCTAGGTCCAGCCATGTTGCTGCAAATGGCATTATTTCATTCTTTTTAATGGCTGATTAATATCCCACTGCCTATACGTACAACAACTAATTTCTAAACCTCAAGGTCATAAAGGTCAGAAAAAGAATAATAAACTATCCCAAGAGGAAAGTACCTAGACTTGACCAATAAAATAATACATGATTGTGAACTGAACTTTTTTTTTTTTAATTAGAGGACATTTTAGGGCACTTTACGAAATTTCAAAGGGACTGATAATTAGATGGCAGTAATTTACCAATATTTAGTTTCCTGGTTTTGGTGGTTGCACTGTCGTTATAACATTTTGACTGTAAAGTATCTGGGGAGGGTGGGGAAGCACGTCAGTCGTGGAATACAGGCACCAGGGCTTGCGGTTTTCAGAAGACGGGGCTCCTGCGCTCTAGATCTCAGGTTCGGTAGTGTGGCACCTGGGATTTTTTGCCTTTCAGAGTGTGACATCTCCCTTGACCAGGGATCGAACCCATGCCCCCCTGCATTGGCAGGTGACTTATTTACCACCGAGCCACCAGAGAGTTCCTCCAATATATCTTATACCAAATTACTCTCCTTGTACGGAGACCTTTAATGTTTGAGCATTACGTTTGTATGTTTCTGTTAAATATGCTCTCTGTTTCAGCAGGGCTCTCTCTTTTCTCCTTGGCCTTGGTTTTATGACACAAATTATATACTTTATTATATAGATTGTTTTATTTACACCTTTCAATCTCATCTGCAAGTCATTGTTTTGTCTTATCAAATTCTTTGGACTAATGTTGGGAGCTCCTGGTCCATGGCTCCCTCCCAAACTCCTACCCGTCTTTCCAGTTACATCACAAGTTCAGAGCCCTGAGTGCTCCTCACTGAGCCTTGCCTCAGGCTCATTGCAGCAAGGAACTTTGGCAGATGAGATTGTAATGTCTTTCTCCAGGACAAAGACTAAGTTTGCTTCTCGCTTAGTAGAAAGCAGTAGATGCCTGAAGTACACACAGCACTTGTGCAGCATCCATTTGGGCCACCCCTGCACATTCCCCCAAGCCTGGGAAAGGTGCAGGCTGCAAATCTGGCCTAGGCAGCTTTCTGTGTTACAGTCATACAGTCCCCTGAGCCAGAAGCTGTCTTTTGCAGCATATATGCAGTAACTAGCTAATTTATATGCTTGTAAAATTTCTTCCCTGGTGGCTTAGTGGTAGCAAATCCACCTGCCAATGCAGGAGACCTGGGTTCAATCCTGGAGTCAGGAACATCCCCTGAAGGAGGAGATGGCAACCCACTCTGGTATTCTTGCCTGGAAAATCCCATGGACAGGGGAGCCTGGTGGGCTACAGTCCATGGGACCGCAAAGAGTCGGGCATGACTTAGCAACTAACCAACAACAAAGCTTGTAAAATGAAATCTCAAATTCAATAGCTAATATTTCTGCTGCAGTATTAAATAATGGTTGTAGCAGAGAATGTTTTAATTTCCGTATTTAGTAAGAATACCCTACTCAGTAAAATATTAGATCTTATATTGATACATACCTATGAATCACATGATGAAATTATCCATTATCTACTTTCTAGAGTATTTTTAATATGTGTATTGAATGTTGCTAGCTGTCTTTTGAGCATCTGTGGTATTCATAATGAATTCTGTTAAATGAAAACAATTAATAAATTATATTAAAATATTGAAACATTCTGGCACTTCTTAAATAAATTCCACTAGGCATGATGCATTATTTTAAAATGTTCTGTTGTATTTTGTTTCCTAATTCATTTAAGATTATTGCAAAGATATTCATGAGTGAAATTAGTCTTTAGTTTTTTTTGGCACAATCCTCATCAATCTTCAGTGTCACTGAGCAGAGAAAAATTTCTTCTTAAGATGCAGAAGAATATTTTATATCCTTTACAGATTATAGTGACTAAAAGTACATACAATTTAGGGAGCAAACTGTGGCTGAAATTATAACTTACTATAACTGCATAATATTGGGTCATCTGCTCGGGAATTTTTATGAAAAAGGCAAACTGGATCTCTCCCTGTAATTTTGGAGGGAAGTTTTTTTTTTTTTGTAATTAATTAATTTTTTATTGGAGGCAAATTATTTTACAATATTATATTGGTTGGTTTTGCCATACATTGACATGAATTCGCCCCGGGTTTACATAAGTTCCCCCTCCTGAACCCCCCTCCCACCTCCCTCCTCCCTTAATCCGCCCTCTGGGTCATCCCCACATACCAGCCCCCAGCATCCTATAACATGCATTGACCCTGAACAAGTGATTCATTTCACATATGACAACATACGTGTTTCACTGCCATTCTCCCAAATCATCCCACCCTCACCCTCTCCCACAGAGTCCCAAAGACTGATCTATACATCTGTGTCTCTTTTGCTATCTCGTATACAGGGTTATCATTTGCATCTTTCTAAATTCCATATATATGCGTTAGTATGCTGTATTGGTGTTTTTCTTTCTGGCTTACTTCACTCTGTATAATAGGCTCCAGTTTCATCCACCTCATTAGAACTGATTCAAATGTATTCTTTTTAATGGCTGAATAATACTCCATTGTGTATATGTACCAAAGCTTTCTTATCCATTCGTCTGCAGATGGACATCTAGGTTGCTTCCATGTCCTGGCTATTATAAACAGTGCTGCAGTGAACATTGGAGTACATGTGTCTCTTTCAATTCTGGTTTCCTCGGTGTGTATGCCCAGGAGTGCGATTGCTGGATCATATGGCAGTTCTATTTCCAGTTTTTTGAGGAATCTCCACACTGTTCTCCATAGTGGCTGTACTAGTTTGCATTCTCACCAACAGTGTAAGAGGGTTCCTTTCTCTCCACATCCCCTCCAGCATTTATTGCATGTAGACTTTTGGATAGCAGCCATTCTGACTGGTGTGAAATGGTATCTCATTGTGGTTTTGATTTGCATCTCTCTGATTATGAGGGATGTTGAGCATTTTTTCATGTGTTTGTTAGCCATCTGTATGTCTTCTTTGGAGAAATGTCTGTTTAGTTCTTTGGCCCATTTTTTGATTGGGTCATTTATTTTTCTGGAATTGAGCTGCAGGAGCTGCTTGTATATTTTGGAGATTAATCCTTTATCCATTGCTTCATTTGCTATTATTTTCTCCCATTCTGAAGGCTGTCTTTTCACCTTGCTTATAGTTTCCTTTGCTGTGCAGAAGCTTTTGATTTTAATTAGGTCCCATTTGTTTATTTTTGCTTTTATTTCCAATATTCTGGGAGGTGGGTCATGGAGGATCCTGCTGTGATTTATGTCGGAGAGTGTTTTGCCTACGTTCTCCTCTAGGAGTTTTATAGTTTCTGGTCTTACATTTAGCTCTCTAATCCATTTTGAGTTTATTTTGGTGTATGGTGTTAGAAAGTGTTCTAGTTTCATTCTTTTACAAGTGGCTGACCAGTTTTCCCAGCACCACTTGTTAAAGAGACTGTCTTTTCTCCATTTTATATTCTTGCCTCCTTTGTCAAAGATAAGGTGTCCATACGTGCATGGATTTATCTCTGGGCTTTCTATTTTGTTCCATTGTTTTTATAGTGACTTTTTGAGGTCGTCTTAATATCTAGGATAATATAATTTGAAAGAATTGTCCTTCTGGGCTGAAAATAATCAGTCTTGGAGGTAACAATCCTTACCACTCAAAGTCAAGTTGAAAATGACCCCAGAAAATTTTGTCAGAGCAATTATGAAATTTTTATAATCTTTCCAATGTCCTAGCTTTTGAGTCTCTTCTTGACTTCCTTTCCTTCTCCCTAACTTGCTAACTCTTCACCCCACGTTCCCTTCTATCTTAGCATCATGGCATTATCAAACCACGCACAACTCAGTTTCAAGCATCCTACTTTGTCATCCGCTCGTATCTTCCAAGCACCACTCCAGCCTGCTTCCATCTCCTAGATGCGACTTTAAAATTAGCTCTGCAGAGGCTCTTTGCCTCTCCCTGTGCACTGTCTCATTGTTCCCAATTTGATTTTCGCAGTCCATTTGCATCACCCCTTTGCTACACAGCTGCCTCCCTTGCTTCTCTCTCCCTTTTAAAGATTCGCCTACAAGCATCCCACCTTGAGGAGATTCAGCTTTTATCTACCCTGTAACTCACCCCAATCGCTCAACGTAGCTGAAGAAAAAAAAAACCCATGAAACGGGGTGGCCTTGAATTGACTTCACTATCACGTGACTTAATTGGCCTCTTAGTACTGCGCAGTGGTCTGATGTCAATGTCTTGCCCTCAGTTCCTTTCCTTACCCACTTACCAAGGTGGCTTTTCGTGCTTTGTCCTTACTGGGACACCCAAGACCCCATCGCCCTTCCTCACTCTCAGCTGATGAACTATTTTCTTGTTTGGTTGAGCAAAGGAAAGAGAACTTTCAAATACTCTGAGAGGGGCTTCCTGGTGGTCCAGGGGTTAAGACATTGCCTTTTACTGTAGCGGGTACAGGTTCAATCCTTGGTTTGGGAGCTAAAATCCCATATGACTTGGAACCAAAAATCAAAGACATTTATGTTAGCAGAAGCAATATTGTAACAAACTTAATAAAGACTTTAAAAATGGATCATATAAAAAGAAATATTTTAATATGTTTATTTTTAATTGGAAGATAACTGCTTTAAAATATTGTATTGGTCTGTGTCATACATCAACATGAATCAGCCATAAATGTAAAAAGAAATCTTTCAAAAGATACCCTGAGCCATTCCTAGGTGGACCCGCCGGCTTCCATCGGAGCCCTCTCTGCCTTGTCTTCCTCTGTATCAGTGAGCTCTCTGCAGACCTCCATCCAGATAGTCTCCTTCACTTCTCTTCTGTCTTGCCATTTCTTTTCCTGATTGGTATCATCATAAAACATATTTTATAACATTTCATTTAATATTTTAAATCACTTAACACATTATTCCCCTCCAGTTTGACCCTCCTTTATTACTTCTTAGCAGACATTTTCTTGTTGTTGTTTAGGTCACTGAGTCATATCCAACTCTTTTGTGACCCTATGGACTGTAGATCGTCAGGCTCCTCTGTCAGTGGGATTTTCCAGACAAGAATACTGGAATGGGTTGCCATTTCCTTCTCTAGGGGTTCTTCCCAACCCAGGAATCAAACCCATGTCTCCTGCACTGGCAGGTGAGTTGCTTACCACTGAGCCACCAGTTTTAACCATAGTTATAACTTGTCCCAAATTATTTTCTGTTTTATCTCATTAATATATCTAAAATGAGGCTTTGTCCAGAGCAGTGCACCAGAACAAGCTCATCACTGGAAACCATTTTGCTCAATTCAGTCTCACCGGACCTCCTGAAATATCTGATAGCCTCCATCATTCCATTCTTTCTTTGTGGCTTTTGTCTCACTGCAGTTACTAACGGGCTTCAGAATGCCCGCTCTGGACTCGGTACATGGACTCTCCTTCAGGTAAGCTTACATCCTCGCTGATCTCACTCAGCTCCTTAGCTTTAAATATCTTCTATACCCCCCACCCCATGACTGCTTCCTCAGTGAGGGTTCCATCAGGGGTGAATCAAAGATACAGAACCTCAGTGAGTTATAAGATAATGGAGTATCCTACGTACTGCTTCTGTGGTCTTCCCAGTCACAATTGATGACACTTCCATCTTCCCTTTGTTCAAATCATGTTGGCTCTTCATTGGTTCTGCTCATTTTCTCAATTCTCACCCTCCAAGCAGGGACAGATGGTGTCAGCTCCACCATGACTGTCTGTTTACCGAAAATATAGTCACATCTCTTTACCTCCAATGCTACCACCCTGAAACAAACCACTCTAACCACTGGTCTGGATCACTGCGAAGTTTACTGATTATTCTCTTTTATAGCCCTACCATAAATCGTCAGCACTGATGTGATACTTTAAAAAAATGTAAGTCATATCATGCCATCCTATTCTCGAAGAATTTTAACAAGTTTCTGTTTCTCTTCCAAAATGTAATTTATTTGCATTGGTGTGCAAAGCTAAGTACCTTATGTTTCACTTACTATGTCTGAAATTTTCTTTTCTATAAACTGATATTTTTAAGGAATATTACTATTAATTTGTAGAGTGATAACTCATTTGTTTTTAACTGCTATACTAAATGTTTTGTGAATATTCCCCGTTATATATTTATCCATGTACCCAGTGTGCATTTCAATGTTTCCAGTTATTTTCCCATCATAAATTGTCAATTTGTTAGAGACTCTTCATATACTGAGTTTTAATTATGGAGGTTTTTTCCTAATTTCTCTAAATTTCAATTGTTCTCAGTTGTATTAAATCAAACTCTCTATTTTCTGTTTTTTTATGATATGGTCAGCAGATTTCACAATCTTCTGTTGATTTCAAATACAGCTGGTCAATTTAAAGATATATGTCCATTTCCAATTCAAAGTTGGAAGTATATATGTTTTGTATTGATGCCATAAACTCAGTATATTGAATTGAAACAATTAGCATAAGACATGATTTTGAAATATCTCCTAACATTGAAGCTTTTGGGTACTTCTTAAATAAATCCCACTAGGTATGACACGTTACTTTTAAATGTGGTGCTGTATTATGTTTCCTCATTTATTTAAGATTATTGCAATGATATTCATGAGCAACATTGGCCTTTAGTTTTGTCTTTGGCACAGTCTTCAACAGGCTTCAGTGTTGTTGAACAAAGAAAAATCACTTCTAAAAAATCAGCAAGTTTAACCTGAACTTTGACCAACAAAACTGTCAGATACTAATATAGGCATTCATTTAGGGGTTGATTTTGTGTATTTCTTTTCTCTTTGTGCACATGTAGTACAATACCATTTATGTGTTTCAAAAATACCCACAAAATAATACCATTTATGGTCAGTTCTTCTATAAAGTTTATTTTTAAAATAATTTGCTATAACATAACTGTTAAGAATAAATTTGAGCATTAACACAAAATTAATAATTGCTTGAGTGTGTGTGTGCTCAGTTGCTTCAGACATGTCTGCCTGTTTGCAACAACCTGGACTGTAGCCCACAGAATCCTCTGTCCATGAGATTTTCCACACTAGAATACTGGAGTGGGTTGTCATTTCCTTCTCCAAGGGATGTTTCTGATCCAAGGATTGAACCAGTGTCTCCTGCAGCTCCTGCGTTGCATGCAGATCCTTTACCACTGAGCAACCAGGGAAGCCCCGTGACTGCTGACATGCAATTTTATCCATGAGACACTAGGTGAAAACAGGAACCAAGTCACACGAGAATCCACAAATCCCACACAGAGACACACAACTCAAAAATCCATTAGCTGTTCTTTGGCTTTAATAAAGGAAACTAAAAAGTAATGAAGTTCTGGCATCTTGAAGAGAGGAAGGTTAATATAGGAAAGACAGAAAAAGGGGTTGCTCAACTGCATCCGACTCTTTGCGATCCCATGGACTGTAGCCTTCCAGTCTCCTCTGTCCATGGCATTTTCCAGGCAAGAATACTGGAGTGGGTTGCCATTTCCTGCTCCAGGGGAATCTTCCCGACCCAAGGATTGAACCTGGGTCTCCTGCATTGCAGGCAGACTCTTTATGGCCTGAGCCACCAGGGAACCCAGGGAAGATGTAATCAATCGGCTTTTTCCAGTAACTTAGCCACATTGCTTTCTTCAATATTATGCTGCATTAACTTACCCTGAAAGAGCTATTCTGGTTATTTTAGGGCTTCTAGGGTTTAATGGTTTCTCTTATGTCTGAAGTCTCTCTCTATCCATGGATTGCACTGTTACTGAAATATACAAGCTATGAAGTAAAATTTTCTTCATCAATATACATTGTCCTTACTTTCAATGGAAAAAATAATGTTGTTTGTTTTTTTTTCTGTCTTTATTTCAAAGATCTCCATGTCTTCACCCCAAAGAGAAAAGGTGTTTAAAAACTACCTTTGAATATGCACAGTGGCATTTAGATTATCATATTAAGATACAAGTGAACTATAATTTAGTTATTTTCAGTTTACTATGGGACTCTGACCTCTTTTTATGTTATTAGTATAATACTTTCAGAAAGGAAAAATATACCTGTCTTGAGCTTGTAAGTGAATATCCAGTATAAGATGTCAATCATGTATTCTCTTTTCACCTGGGAGTACAGCTTGTAACAGGATTTTTATTGATTTTATAGAAAGAGTATGTGTAAGTACATCACATAACTACTTTCCATTTCACATATCTTATGAAACTGGAATGAAAGAATATGTGCAATGGTGCATATAATACCCAAAACATTACCTGCTACATAGAATGCATCAGCTTTTATTAGATCAATTAGTTAAGATGTAGTTCTCCAAGCACAGTCTTAGTGAATCAATAGGCTCCTGCTTGAGTAGTTTGCAGCAGCTAAACAGAAGTCTGGATATGCCATCTAGGAAACCAGTAGTTGTTTGCTTTAAGAAAACATATTGGTAGGGATGTCACCAAGATGGTGATATAAATTGTTCCTATCTTCCCTCCCTCTCACAAGAAGAACAGCTAACAACTATTCATGACAGGAGAGTACTGAGAGAATCTAGAACACAAGTGTGAGGCTGAACCATCGTTGCACCTCAGAAAGCAAGACAGACTGTGCTAGAAAGGGAGAGAAGTGTCTGCACGCTGACCACACTGCCCCTGCCCCCAGGCCAGCACAGCACCAGGCAGACGGGCCTCCCCTGCATCACTGCTTCCTCCAGTAGGAAAGGAAGGCCCAGGAGGGACAGCTGCCCCCTGCAGCACTGAGGTCCACTTTGAGGAAGTCCCTATTCTGACCTCACCTTTGGGGGATCCAGGAGGAATCCATGGAGCTCAAAAGCTGGGACTCTGACTGATAGAAAAGACTACCATGAACAACTTTGTACCAACAAACTGGACAAGCTAGGAGAAATGGAAACATTCTTAGAAACATACAACTTACCAAGACACAAAATCACTGCAGATGCTGATTGCAGCCAGGAAATTAAAAGATGCTTACTCCCTGGAAGGAAAGTTATGACCAACCTAGACAGCAAATTAAAAAGCAGAAACATTACTTTGCCAACAAAGGTCCGTCTAGTTCAAGGCTATGGTTTTTCCAGTGGTCATGTATGTATGTGAGAGTTGGCTTGTGAAGAAAGCTGATCACCGAAGAATTGATGCTTTTGAACTGTGGTGTTGGAGAAGACTCTTGAGAATCCCTTGGACTGCAAGGAGATCCAACCAGTCCATTCTAGAGGAGATCAGTCCTGGGTGTTCATTGGAAGGACTGATGCTAAATCTGAAACTCCAATACTTTGGCCACCTCATGCGAAGAGCTGACTCATTGGAAAGACTCTGATGCTGGGAGGGATTGGGGGCAGGAGGAAACGGGGATGACAGAAAATGAGATGCGTGGATGGCATCACCAACTCGATGGACATGGGTTTGTGTGGACTCTGGGAGTTGGTGATGGACAGGGAGGCCTGGCGTGCTGCAGTTCATGGGGTCACAAAGAGTTGGACACGACTGAACAACTGTACTGAACTGAACTGAACCAAGATTGAATAAGGAAGAAATTAAAAATCTGAATAGAACTATTACTAGTTTTCTTGTCCAGGAATCCCATGGACAGAGGAGTCTGGTGGGCTACAACTCTGGGACTGCAGAGTTGGACACGCCTGAGCAACTGACACACATTAGTATTAAGGGTATTGAATCGGTAATAAAAGTCTCCCAAAAAAGAAAAGCCTAGAACCAGCTGACTTCACGGGTAAATTTTACCTAACATTTAAAGAAGTCATTTGTTCAATCACTAGGTCATGTCCAACTCTTTGTGACCCTATGGACTGCAGAATGCCAGGCTTCACTGTCCTTCACCATCTCCTGGAGTTTGCTCAAATAGTTTTCTATATCATTGTGAATTTTGAACATGTGATATGTGTATAGGGATTTTAGAGGCAAGTATGAAGAAAATGTCAAGAACATGTTATTTACAACATGTACAATTTTAACATTAAAATCTTTGATTGGAGACAAAATAGCATATTCTGTTAGATTAATACCCTTATTATGATTAAAACACAGTTTTAATCTTTAATAGCAATATGTTAGATATTTTATTGATATGTTGGGGAAAATTTCCTTAAGATATAGAAAAAAAAATCAAAGTCCAGTGGTTTGAAGGATAATCTTGATAGAGGTTTTGATGGTGGAATAGGAGAATCAGCATTTTTTTTAATTACTCTAAAAATTTTAATATTGCACTTGACAAAATAAAATTAAAACAATAACAGCAAAAATATTTTAGTATGGAAGTAAACACATATAAAACACATGGATTAAAATGAAAGCCCTCTGTAACCTGTTTATGGGGAATGTTTCAGTTGCAGGGGGAAATTCACACTTCCCAAAATAGCAAGAGTGCCTTGGGTGAGAGGTTGCCATTACAGCACAGAGGGCTGCTGCTGCTGCTAAGTCACTTCAGTCGTGTCCGACTCTGTGTGACCCCATAGATGGAAGCCCACCAGGCTCCCCTGTCCCTGGAATTCTCCAGGCAAGAACACTGGAGTGGGTTGCCATTTCCTTCTCCAATGTGTGAAAGTGAAAAGTAAAAGTGAAGTCACTCAGTCGTGTCCGACCCTTAGCGACCCCATGGACTGGAGCCTACCAGTCTCCTCCGTCCATGGGATTTTCTAGGCACAGAGGGCAGACACACCTAATTGTTCTCTCTGCACAGATTCCACAGGGCTTCTCAGCTCTTACTTAAAAGCTACTGATAGGTCTCTGCCTTGCACAGGGGCTAATTCTCTGTTCAATTGCATTAGCCCAATAAGTCTGGAAAGTGGATGGTCTGCCACCTGGATCTGCAGACACGATTGAATTGGATCCAAACAGCCTCTGCAGAGCTCGTCTGCAAACTGTCGGGAAAGTAGTGGAAACGTACACTTTGCAATCCTGGTGAAAATGTCCTTGGACTAGTTTCCTTAAAATATTCAAATATCCACAGACACAGTGAACTTCCATTTGAATCATATGGAAATGCATGCAGTATCTTTATCTTAAAAAAAAATTCTATGTAGACATTTCAAATTATTTTCCACTTAATCTTATGTTTATATATCTTAATCTGAACATATATTTGCAGCTGAACACATGTCATCTCTTCCTTCTTTACCATCCAGTATAATTTCTGTCATATTTTAATTTTTATAAGAGAAAAAGTTAATATTTAATTTTTCAGTTTTACTGACCAACGACTGACAAATGAAAATATTCACTTAAATGTATGGCATGAGGAATTGATGCATGTATACATTGTGAAATTATTATCACAATCAAGTTAATTCACATGTCCATCCCATCACCTCACATAGTAAGTGTGTAAGTGTTTTGCATCTATGTGTGTGTGAGAATACCTGAGATTTAATCTCTTAGCAAATTTTAGGAATACTTTATTTTTACCTGTAATCACTGTACTGAAGATTTGATCTCTAGAACTGAAAGTTTGTACACTTTGATAAATACCTTCCTTTTGCCCACCTCAAAATCCATGCTAAGCATCATTCTTTTCTCTGTTACTATGAATACATCATTTTTGATCCCATGTAGAGTTGAAATTATGCAACATTTGTCGGTCTATATCTGTCTTATTTCACTTGGCACGGTGTCTACCATGTTTATCTATATTGTTGCTAATGGCAAGATTTCCTTCTTTTTAAAGACTGAATATTACATTGTTCTCAACCCTTTTATTTTATTTCAATTTTTTATTGAAGTGTAGTTGATTTACAATATTGTGTTAATTTCTTCTATACACCAAAGTGATTCAGTTATACTTATATATACATTCTTTTTCATGTTCTTTTCCTTTATGGTTTATCACAGGAATATAGTTCCTTGAGCTGTATAGTAGGATCTTGTTGTTTATCCATCCTATGTAAGTAGTTCCCATCTGCTAACCCCAAACTCGCACTCCTTCTTTTCCCCAACCCCATTCCCCCTCGGCACCACAAGTCTGTTCTGTGTCTGTGAGTCAGTTCATGTGTTTCATATTTTAGATTCTTATATATAAGTCATACCATATTATATTTGTCTTCCTATTCCTGACTGACTTCACTTAGTAAGATAAACTCTAGCTTCCTCCATGCAGCTGCCAATGGTATTTAATATATATATATATATATATATATATATATATAGAGAGAGAGAGAGAGAGACTACCTCTTCTTTATCCATTCATTTGTTGATGGACACTTATGTTGCTTCTGTGTCATGGCTATTATAAACAGCGCTGCTGTGAACAGAGGTGTGCACATGTCTTTTCAAATTTTAATTTTCTGTGAATATAAGCCCAGGAGTGGGATTGCTGGATCATATGGTAGCTCTGTTTTTAGCTTTTTGAGGAACCTCCGTACTGTTCTCCACAGTGGCTGCACATCCCCTCTAATGGTGTATGAAGGTTCCCTTTTTTCCACATTCTGTCCAGCATTTATTGTTTGTAGATTTTGGATGATGGCCATTCTGACCATGGTGCAGTGGTACCTCATTGTAGGTATGATTTTTCAGCCATTTTAATATTCTTTGAGTCCCTTTTACAAATGAGAGATAAAACCAGTTACTTGACTACTCATTATTCAACAAAATGAAGCCCACTGTTGGGTTAGTACCTTAATCAGGTGACATTAGGACAAAAGCAGGGACTATGAGATAATAAAGTTATTAAAAATGAGAGATTTTGAAGAATAAGTATATATAGAGAGTAGTAAATGGCTACTGCAAGGATTGTAGCCTCAGATTTTTCATCATGACAATGTTTCTTTCTTGGATGCAAGTTTTAAAATTGCTTCATCTTGAGTTTTATGGTCATTATGTCAAATTGTTGGGAAGCAGATAAGAATTTCCTAGAAGAGTTTCCCTGAACTCTCATAGAAGGTCTCATGGACTTCGGAACCCTCATTCTAGATTCACCTGTTTTTAAGTTATTGATCATTTGGGAAAATATACTTATGGTTCTGTGGGTAAAAACATCTTACTGCAGAGTAGGAGACACAGGAGACACTAGTTCAATGCTCAGGAAGATCCTCTGGAGGAGGACATAGCAACCCACTTCAATAATCTAGCCTGGGAAATCCCATGGACAGAGGAGTCTTGTGGGCTACAGACCGTGGGGTTGCAAAGAGTCAGACATGACTTAGCAACTAAATAAGAACCATAACAGTCAGCTTGACAATGCAAAGGGACAATAGAAGCAGATCTTCTACCAGAGTAACTGCATTAACTACTAACTTAGCCTCCAAACCCCATGAATACTGACAGAAGATGCTAGACTACTGATTCTGCTGTATCACATTGTTTACTCACAGAAAGAAAGTAGTAGGAATATGAGTATAATTCCCCCTGTTTCTTGGGTCCCAAATCCCCCAGCATGATTAATGGGAAGCCTGTACATGCATTGAGTCCAGCACAGGAGAGAACCCTCAGCTGGAGGAACCCACTATGATAATCCTCCAAATAGCACTCATACTATGCAATATAGTCTTCACCTCTCATTCCACCTCCACACACTGTCTGGAGAACTGATGGTCTCAGAAAAGTGTAGGTAACAGCCTTGAGATCGATGCACACTCAACACAGTGTTGATACAGGAAGCGTCTGTGGCAGACGTCTCCCAACAATGTGTAATGACGCATCAGTATTTGGAAATTTTACATTTACAGTGAACCAACAGTTTTTTTGATAGTGCATCCATGAGGTTACACAATTATTTATGAGTTTTTTTTTTTTTTAAAAACTACTCAAAGTGCAAAATATATCAAGAAATGTTAACACTTAACAGGGTATTAAAAGCTGTTTACTATGTTTTCTGATTGTCTAATAAAGTACCTTACATTACTTTTTGAAGTTCTACTTTTTCTAAAGTATATTTATTCTCAACAATAAATGCATAATTTACATTTTCACATAGAACTAGCTGATCAGTCATTTCTGGACAGTTGAACACACAGATTGTTCTTATTTTGTTTTGTTTGTTTTCAATCAAAAGATTTTGGGAAAGGAGGGCCACTCCACATTGCATGTGAGATCTTAGTTCCCTGACCAGGGATCGAACCTGCACTCCCTGAAGTATGGCCTCTTACTTCAGGGAAGTTGCTGCTGCTGCTGTTGCTAAGTCGCTTCAGTCGTGTCCGACTCTGTGCAACCCCACAGACGGCAGCCCACCAGGCTCCGCTGTCCCTGGGATTCTCCAGGCAAGAACACTGGAGTGGGTTGCCATTTCCTTCTCCATCAGGGAAGTTACCAAATTGTTTTTAATAGAAGGCCTGCTGTCTCTCTTTCCGTTCCATTCCGTCGCTCAGTCGTGTCTGACTCTTTGTGACCCCGTGGACTGTAGCCTACCAGGCTTCTCCGTCCATGGGATTCTCCAGGCAAGAATACTGGAGTGGGTTACCGTTTCCTTCTCCAGGGGATCTTCCTGACCCAGGGATCAAACCCGGGTCTCCCGCATTGGAGGCAGACGCTTTAACCTCTGAGCCACCAGGGAAGCCCTTTAAGTAGATATAAATTTTAGAAGATAGTGAAAGAACTTATAAACTTAGGCTTCTCTGGTGGCTCAGCTGGTAAAGAATCTGCCTGCAATGCAGGAGACCCCAGTTTGATCCCTGGGTTGAGAAGATCTCCTAGAAAAGGGAACAGCTACACACTCCAGTATTCTGGCCTGGAGAATTCGATGGACTGTATAGTCCGTGGTGTCCCAAAGAGTCAAATAAGACTGAGAGAAGTTCACTTTCACACACAAAAACTTTCAGACTTATTGCTGAACGAACAAAAATTAAGAAACAGAATAAAACATATAATGCAATGTGATAGTTTAGTCACTAAGTCATGTCCAACTCTTGGAACCCCATGGACTTAGCCCACCAAGCTTCTATGTCCATGGGATTTCCCAGGCAATAATATTGGAGTGAGTTGACATTTCCTTTTTCAGGGACCTTTCCGAAAAACCCAGATCTCCTGCATTGCAGGTGGATTCTTTACCACTGAACCACCAGGAAGTCCCATATAATGCAATACCAATTATAAAACCTGAAGATATATGCTCACATGTTAATTTCACTTATAGGTATTCATTCAAACAAATGAAAACATGTATCTATGTAAATAATTACAGAAAAACATTAATAGCAGCACTATTCATAGTATTTCAGAACTTGAGTGATGAAAATATTCATCAAGGTTTTATAGCAGGGAAAAGAATAATATTCATTTACCTTAATGAGCCAAAGAATATATATAAGCATGTGTGGGAAGTGTTAGCCGCTCAGTCATGTCCAACTCTTACCAACCCCATGGACTGTAGCCTGCCAGGATCCACTGTACATGTGATTCTCCAGACAAGAATATGGGAGTAAGTTGCCATTTCCTCCTCCAGAGGATCTTCGTGACCCAGGGATCAAACCCCAGTCTCCTGCATTGCAGTCAGATTTTTCCCATCTGAGCCTAAGTATGCTATTTATAACTACAGAGTCAATAACCTATGGAAATATAAATAGAAATATTCAGGTATAGTTAGCTATGAGACTGAGACTTGTAGGTACAAGTGAGTTTTTCAAAGGAAAATATATTTCATTTTTAAATTTGAGAACTTTAGTTTTTTTTGATGTTTACTTTATTGCAATAATAATATTAGCAATGTATTTTAAAATAGACTAGATAATTCACTAGAGTGTTGCACAGTAATTATTCCTTCTACCTGCCAGGAAAATAAATAAATATCTTTCAAGAAAACTTATGTAGGTATTAGTCCAGTGCAAGTTGTTTAAGAGAGGGTACATTTAACCATTGTACAAAAATTACCGTATTTTGGAAAGAAGGAGCACAAAATAAGTCCTTTTGTAGTTATCTTTTATGTAAGTGGAAAAACTGCACTAGTTTCTTTTCCTCTACCCTCAAAAACACACATTTTGAAAATACATTTCCAAGGAATAGTCATAATGTTATAACACTCATTGATTTTCAAGAGTTGAATTTTTAAGTAGATTATAATTTTAACCTGGTTTATCTATTTTTATAAACAAATGTACATATATTTTAATTCATAAATTATGATGTTTTGCTGAATTTTTAATAAAAGTCACTCGAAATATTTGTGTAGGTTTCATTTAAATGTCTATACTTACTTTTATAAAGTCTACTTTTATAATTTTCTGATAGAGTGGCACAGTTTTCAAGTATTTTCTTCCACTTAGTAATTTCTGCAGAATTTATCAAGTATTGACACATATCAAAACAGAATCAATTTCCTCAAGGTTCAATATTTGATTAGTTTCATTAGGTAATGATACATTATCATTAAAAGATCCTGTTAATATCGGTGTGTTTTATTCAGTCTAATCCAGTGTTCTATGCAGCACTTCAAATAAAAAGCAATAGAAAAAGGATCATTTAAATTTGTGATTAATTTTTAATTCATGGATTGATATGATAAGGCTATATTGTGATTCTCTTTTACAACAAAAGTACCAACATGTCTTTGAGAAACAAAAGTAAACTTTCATTTGCAGCAGGAAATACTTATTATACATAACAAATACTCATTGAACTTGAATAAACAGTAGTAAAAATGAGCCTGGTATCTGGAAATTACTACTTGCCTTATTGCTCTTTTATGTTTGTGTGCTTTTCCCTGAGAACATAGCTTAATTGCTCTATAAACTTCAGAGGGTTTAAAAAATTGCCATAAAGCTAAATGAGATAAAAATGTATGCTAAGTAAAGTATCACTTTGTTGCACCATTTTTTGTTTGTTTCATTCTGCTTTATTTTTTGAAAAGAGAAATAAAAAGGTCAGAATAATTAAAGTTTTATAGCAACTAAAATTCAAGTTGACACAGTGTTTTTCTAGAAGTTTTTAAAATTCCCTAGACTCAGTAAAAAGTGAATCGAAATTAAGAAAACCGAGCAATGGGAAAACAGAAATGTTTCAAGGAGGAAGTGAGTCAGAGCCAGTCCTCGTAACTGCAGTGATGATTCTTTTTCTTGAGTTATGGTCCTCACTCTGAGAGATTGTGTCCTGTGATGAGGCTGTGTCATTCGGTAAGGTTGAGTTGTGAATGAGGACTCTTCTACCTGCACAGGATGCACTCTATCACACTTCTAGGGCATCTTTTCATAGGAGCAACGACTTTTTGTTTGTTTGTTTGTAAAACTGATGGAATTATAGCAAATAATGTTATAAACAGTTAATAAATTCTACAATTATGTGTGTTTTAGATAATGATTGACATAATAGACATTGTAGACTTAAAGAATATTCATAACCTAAACATTGAGTTATGTTTCATTTGGTGGGAATCTTTAGGATGTTAAGCCTCATAGGCAGCACATCAAGTAACTAACTCTGAGACAATTGCTGCATGAAGGTGAGGAGAAAAGCCAGGTTACACAGAAATTTTGGAATTTAGTGCTTTTATGTGTATTAGAAGATGCAAGAATATGGGCTCACTGAAATCATCCCTTTGATATGTCACATCAGCTCTCTAGGGCCAGTATCCTATGTTTCACCCCCAAGTTCCTCAGGGCTCTCTGTGGGGAGTGGCTGCAGTCTGATGGCTGCTAGAGGGCAGATATTCTTTCCTCTCTGAATTCCCTCAGGGATCATCAGCTCACCATGGATGGTGGCTGTGATCCCTGATGACTGTGACAAATCTTGTTTGCTGATATGGCAGGAAATATTCCATTTTCCAACATGTAAGTAAGATTGGATGTGGGCTATGGACACAGTCCATAACCGTGCTTCAACAATTAAAAACAAACAGGAAAACAGTGATGGTATAATTTAGGTTACTTTGATTCCACTCATGGATAAATCAACAATTTTGTCTTTCCAATATACATTTCACCACTCATTCCCATCATGGCTGGAATTCCTGTTCAATAGAATAAAAGTTCATCTCCTTGTCAGTGGTTTACCCAGTACAAAACTGTGAGACAACAAGTGCAAAAGCCAACTATGTACTTTTACTCTACAAAGAACTAATCTGTGAAGTTGACCCACAGGGTAAAGAAGGCAAATGTTGTCACTCAACACGGGCCCTTCCCTTTCTTCCTCATTTCACCAAACTCAAGTCCTGTGTAGTCTTTCACCTACCTGTGCATGTACATGTGCTGTAGAGGAAGCTGATCTCATTCATCTCCTTGGAAGGAAGAACTCAGATTCCTGAAATAAATCACATAAACCTCGTACCCTTGCTGAAAGTCAGTATGGGCAAAGGCTTATCACAAGCTTCTAGAGAAGGATTCCTCATTCCTAAAGGGATACACATAAAAAAGAGTCTGTTGTTTTTTACTTTGTGTTTTCCTATTCCTAGCTATTGTATAGATGTTTAGCCTATAACTTCTACATTCATTTTCTTGGATGATAGCCTAAGCCAAGAGCTAACACACTACAGATCACAACACCAAGAAGATGTATAGATCTCAGGTCTTTGAAGAGGTCATACAACTAATAACTAAATCTGCAGCTGCCTTATTGACAGGCTTCTTGTCCTGGTGATGGCATACATTCTTACTTCTTATGCTAATGTATGTTGGCTAATGTATGACACGAGATGTAAGAGTGGAAGCAGCCTATAAAATCCTCAGGCTATTCCTTGTGTTGGGATGACATATGTGGAGAAGAGGGCAAGGAGAAGCAAGTAAATCAGATGTAGTCACTTTTCCATGTATTTATTTATTCACGCATTCATTTGAATAGACTATAGGAATAAGACCTGTATGAATAATACATGATTCTGTATTTTAAGGAGTTGATAAACATACAGGGTGTCTCAGGTACATTGATGGAAAAAAAATAGGGCATAGTGGACATAGAGATGCAAAATCTATTTTCTCTAATCAAATTCCTCATCTGCTAATTCACAACATTTGGACTTCTTGACTAGCTTCAGTTTTGTTTGCCTCAAAATTGGTATTCAATGTCACAGTTTGGGTATCTTATCCCTTCAAGTTGACACTGAGAGTATACAAATAGCAAAATGTTACTGAAATTATTTAGCAGATTCAATTGAAATCTCTAAAAGTATTCATTCCATTTAACCCAGAAATTCTGCTTTACTGGAAATTCACTTTAAGGAATTTATCAACTGTCAAGGGCTTCAGTTGGTAAAGAATCCACCTGTAATGCAGAAGATCCCGATTTGATTCCTGGGTTGGAAAGATACCCTGGAGAAGGGATAGGTTAACCAGACCAGTATTCTTGGGCTTCCCTTGTGGCTCAGCTGGTAAAGAATCTGCCTGTAATGAAGGAGACCTGAGTTCAGTCCCTGGGTCTGGAAGATCCCCTGGAGAAGGGAAATGCTACCCATTCCAGTATTCTGGCCTGGAGTATTCCATGGACTGTATGGTCCATAGGGCCACAAAGAGTTAGACACACTGAACAAACTTCACTTCAGACTGTCAAAGCATTTCCAAGTCTATAGATGTAACAATAGAAATGCTCAATAATAGCTGCTTTGTTAACAGATTCCACTTTAGTAATATGAGAAAAATAACACGCGGTCATTTAATGCTTTGTGGCTAGAAATGCAAGCTGTATTTGGTAACGTTAAGTGAAAAGGAGCAATTAAAAAAAGATGACTTTACTTGAGGAGATAATAGTTGAAAACTTCCCTAAAATGTGGAAGGAAACAGCCACCCAAGTTCAAGAAGCCCAGAGAGTCCCAAACAGGATAAACCCAAGGCGAAACACCCAAGACACATATTAATCAAATTAACAAAGATTGAACCCAAAGAACAGAATTAAAATCAGCAAGGAAAAACAACTAATATTACACAAAGGGATCCCCATAAGGATAACAGCTGATCTTTCAATAGAAACTCTTCAAGAAAGAAGGGAATGGCAGGACATACTTAAAGTGATGAAAGAGAAAAACCTACAACCCAGATTACTGTACCCAGCAAGGATCTCATTCAAATATGAAGGAGAAATCAAAGCTTTAAAGATAAGCGAAAGCTCAGAGAGTTCAGCACCACCAAACGAGCTCTTCAACAAATGCTAAAGGATCTTCTCTAAACAGGAAACACAGAAAGGTTTATAAACTCGAACCCAAAACAACAAAATAAGTGGCAACGGGATCATACTTATCAATAATTACCTTAAATGTAAATGGGTTGAATTCCATAACCAAAAGATAAAGACTGGCTGAATGGACACAAAAACAAGACCCCCATATATGCTGTCTACAAGAGACCCACCTCAAAACGAGGGACACATACAGACTGAAAGTGAAGGGCTGGAGAAAGATATTCCATGCAAATGGACACCAAAAGAAAACAGGAGTAGCAATACTAATGTCAAATAAAGTAGATTTTGAAATAAAGGCCACGAAAAGAGACAAAGAAGAACACTACATAATGATCAAAGAATCAATCCAAAAAGAAGATATAACAATTATAAATATATATGTACCCAACATAGGAGCAGCACAATATGTAAGGCAAATGCTAACAAGTATGAAAGGGGAAATTAACAGCAACACAATAATAGTGGGAGACTTTAATACCCCACTCACAACTATGGATAGATCAACTAAACAGAAAATTAGCAAGGAAACACAAACTTTAAATGATACAACGGACTAGTTAGACCTGATTGATATCTACAAGACATTTCAACCTAAAACAATGAATTTCACCTTTTTCTCAAAGTGCACATGGAACCTTCTCCAGGATAGATCACATCCTGGGACATAAATCTAGCCTTGGTAAATTCAAAACAATTGAAATCACCTCAAGCATCATTTCTGATCAAAATACAGTAAGATTAGATGTCAACTAGAGGAAAAAAAAACTATTAAAAATACAAATGTATGGAGGCTAAACAACACACTTTTGAATAACAAACAAATCCCAGAAGAATTTTAAAAAAAAGAAACAAAATATGCATAGAAATGAATGAAAACGAAAACAAAACAACCCAAAACATGGGATTCAGTAAAAGCAGAGCTAAGGAGAAAGTTCATAGCAATAGAAGCCTACCTCAAGGAACAGGAGACAAAGCAAATAAATAACCTAACTCTATACCGACAGCGACTAGAAAAAGAAAAAATGAAGCACCCCAGGGGTAGTAGAAGGAAAGAAATCATAAAAATCAGGGCAGAAATAAATGCTAAAGAAACAAAGGATACCATAGTCAAAATCAACAAAGCTAAAAGTTGGTTCTTTGAGAAGTAAAATAGACAAACCATTAGCCAGACTCATCAAGAAACAAAGGGAGAAGAACCAAATCAACAAAATTAGAAATGAAAATGGAGAAATCAGAGCAGACAACACAGAAATACAAAGGATCATAAGAGACTATTATCAGCAACTATATGCCAAAAAAAAATGGACAACTTGAAAGAAATGGACAAATTCTTAGAAAAGTATAACTTTCCAAAACTGAACCAGGAAGAAATAGAAAATCTTAACAGACCCATCACAAGCACAGAAATCAAAACTGTAATCAGAATTCTTTCAACAAACAAAAGCCTAGGACCAGATGGCTTCACAGCTGCTGCTGCTGCTGCTGCTGCTAAGTCGCTTCAGTCGTGTCCGACTCTGTGTGACCCCATAGATGGAAGCCCACCAGGCTCCCCCGTCCCTGAGATTCTCCAGGCAAGAACACTGGAGTGGGTTGCCATTTCCTTCTCCAATGTGTGAAAGTGGAAATTGAAAAGTGAAAGTGAAGTCGCTCAGTAGTGTCCGACCCTTAGCGACCCCACGGACTGCAGCCTACCAGGCTCCTCCATCCATGGGATTTTCTAGGCAATAGTACTGGAGTGGCTTGCCATTGCCTTCTCCGGCTTCACAGCTGAATTCTACCAAATATTTAGAGAAGAACTAACACCTATCCTACTCAAAGTCTTCCAGAAAATTGCAGAGGAAGGTAAACGTCCAAACTCATTCTATGACGCCACCATCACCCTAACACCAAAACCAGGCAAAAATAAACAAATGGGACCTAATTAAACTTAACTTTTGCACAATGAAGGAAACTATAAGCAAGGTGAAAAGAAGAAAAAAAATAGCAAAGGAAGCAACTGACAAAGAATTAATCTCAAAATATACAAGCAGCTCATGCTGCTCAATATTAGAAAAATAAACAACCCAATCAAAAAAATGGGCCAAAGAACTAAACAGACATTTCTCCAAAGAAGACATACAGATGGTTAACAAACACATGAAAAGATGCTCAGCATCACTCATTATCAGAGAAATGCAAATCAAAACAACGAGGTACCATCTCATGCTGGTCAGAATGGCTGCTATCAAGAAGTCTACAAATTGGAGAGAGTGCAGAGAAAAAGGAACCCTCTTACACTGTTGGTGGGAATGCAAACTAGTAAAGCCACTGTGAAGAACAGTGTGGAGATTCCTTAAAAAACTGGAAATAGAACTGCCATATGACCCAGCAATTCCTCGGCATACACACTGAGGAAACCAGAATTGAAAGAGACACGTGTACCCCGATGTTCATTGCAGCACTGTTTATAGTAGCCAGGACATGGAAGTAACCTAGATGTCCATCAGCAGACGAATGGATAAGAAAGCTGTGGTATATATGCACAATGGAATATTACTCAGCTATTAAAAAGAATGGGACAATTTGAGAGAATAGCATTGAAATTTGTATATTATCATATGTGAAATAGATCACCAGTCAAGGTTCAATGCATGAGACAGGGTGCTGAGGGCTGGTGCACTGGGATAACCCTGAGGGATGGGATGGGGAGGGAGGTGGGAGGGGGGTTCAGGATGGGGAACACATGTACAATCATGGCTGATTCATGTCAATGTATGGCAAAAATCACTACAATATTGTAAAGTAATTATCCTCCAATTAATTTTTTTAAAAAAGATGACTTTGTGATCATGTAGGTACATAAGGAAAAAAGACAGTTAATAGAGACACAGACCTCACTGGGAGCAGAGAGCAGAAATAGTCAACAGAAAACTGAAGAGCAAAATTAGAGTATTGATAGTGCATGAACTTCAAAACTTATAAAGATGTGTGTGTCTGTGTGTGTGTATATGGACTTCCCTGATGGCTCAAACAGTAAAGAATATGCCTGCAACGCAGGAGATGTGGATTTGATTCCTGGGAAGGAAGAGACCCTGGAGAAGGAAATGACAACCCACTCCAGAGTTCTTGCCTGGAGCATTCCATGGATACAGGAGACTGGCAGGCTACAGTCAGATATGTTGATGTGCTTGTGTGTGCATGCTCAGTCGCTTAGTCATGTCCAGTCCTTTGCAACTCTATGCACTCTAGCCCACCAGGCTCCTCTCTCCGTGGGGATTCTCCAGGCAAGAATACTGGAGTGGATTTCCATGCTTTCTTCCGGGAACCTTCCCTACCTAGGGATCGAACCCGTGTCTCTTGTGTCTCCTGCATTGGAAGGCAGATCTTTACCACTAGCACTACCTGGGAAGCCCAAAGACAAGAATACTTCATTAAAATTGAAAACTATTCTGGGAAAGGCTATTATAAGTATCTAATGACAATGTGGAAGAAAATGTTTGCAAATTCTGTACCTAATAATATTATATCCAAAATTCATTTTAAGAAACAAACTTTGGTTTTGTAAGGAACCTCCATTCTATTCACCATAGTGGCTGCATCAATTTGCATTCCCACCAAGGGTCAAGAGCACCCTTTTCTCCATACCTTTTCTCCGTACCTTCTCCAGCATTTATTGTTTGGAAATGTTTTGATGATGGCCATTCTGACTGTTGTGTGGTGAAGCCTCATTGTGGTTTTAATTTGCATTTCTCTAATAATCAGTGACGTTGAACATCTTTCCATGTGCCTCTTGGCCCTCTATGTGTCTTCTTTGAAGAAATATCTATTCAGGTCTTCTGCCCATTTTTAGATCGGGCTGTTTGTTTTTTGTGGTTATGGTTGTCGTTATTGAGCTGCATGAGTTCAATGCATTCATGAGGAGTAAACACTGAACAAAAAGATGAGGATGGGGTGGTGACAAAAAAATTTGATGAGCAGTTTAGCACACCAGATTTTCCTACCTGCCACCAATGATTCGGTAGGTAGGCTTTGGGAGAATAAGTGATGGCCATTAGGAAAGGACTTAGTGGGTCTGTGGGACAGAAGAATTCTGCACATTGAGTGGAGTTCTGAAGTAGCCAGGAGGCCAAGCGACCCCAGAGCTGGGCATAGACCAACAGTACATGGAGTCTTCTCTGAAGACAGTTCGAAGTGAAGTGAGTGGACATTTTAAGCGGATGATGTCACTAAGATGTCTCAGTATTCAGATACAGTCTATAAATTGTTTTATTTATTTAGTATATTTTATTGTTGTTCAGGCTTCCCTGGTGAATCAGAGGTAAAGAATCCGCCTTCCAATGCAGAAGTATGGATTTGATCCCTGGGTTGAGGAGGAAATGGCAACCCACTCCAGTATCTTGCCTGGGAAATCCCGTGGACAGAGGAGCCTTGTGGGTTACAGTTCATGGTGTCACAAAAGAGTCGGACACAACTTAGTGACTAAACAACAGCAAATTGCTGTTCACTTTTTATAAGAACAAAATATAATAAGCTGAAAGAATATTTCTCCAACATTTCACTTGGTTCCAGAAATTCTCCTATACTACTTAAAAATATCCAATGAAGATAATATTCTGAGAAATATTTATCAAAATTGACTGGTGTAAGTATTTTATACATTTTAATAGCAGGTGAAAATTGAAAGACTCTTAATTTTTCCGTCACATTTATGTCCCGCATTCCTGGAATTACCCAAAATGTCAGAACCGAATTTAATATGATAAATCTTAAATAACTTGATGACAAGTGAAAATTTAGTTCAAAAAATATTTATATACATTAACCCATGGTTTACCCATGGATTTCCATATGCCTACTGAATCTTCCTGCAATTTAGTAAATGATGTAGTAATTTTAAATTTGTATTTATTTAAACATTGTACTGAGGGAGTATTTATTGAAACCCCTCGGCACTAAGTTCTTGTAAAAAATAAATTTTTGCATTTTTAATAATAACATATGCTGTGATTTAAACTGTTATATAAAATTCAACTACTTGGTTTTCTGTTTTTGAAGCAGTAAACTAGAATGTGCTCTAAGAATAAAATGGATTAAATTAAACAAATGAAAAATATGGTTGAATCATCTCATAATCCCTATTTTTTAGTTTCCATTTGGGGCCAACTGTTCTTGGTGAAACATTTTAAACAGGAGGATAGTGCTGACAGCTGATGAAAATTTAGATTCAAATGATATCCCATCAAGAATTATGAAGCTGGTCATCTAAAGGTTTCAAATTGTGCTGAAAATGCTATGTTAAAATGCAGAATCAAGTTCTAAATTGGTTATCTAAGGCTTTGAACCACAGTGAAAGTTTTGTATGTGGTCTATATGGAAATTTTTAGTTTTATATAAAGTTTAAGCTTTCTGAATTATCCTCCAATTTTATATTACATCTCTGTAAATAAATATTCTAAAAATTATTTTCATTTAAATTAGTCAAATTAAAAATCATTTAGACAATAATAAAGCTATATATATTTTGTGAAAAAAAATATTGTGACAATGGAAGGCAAAAGGAGTAAATTTTTTTAAAAAAGTGATTCAGCCAAGGAGGCAATAGCAATGATGACACAGACTTTGTTCTGATAAGGTTTATGTGTCCCAGAAAATAAACACGTGAAAAACATAATTGCAAGTGATAATAAACTCTGTAAGAAAGATAATAGTGTGCCTTGTGTGAAGGAGAAACATAAACTGAGACCTGAATGATAATAAACAAGTGCCCAGATAGTATTTGGGGAATTTTTTAGGTACAGCAGTAAGTGCACAGGTTCTGAGACGGGAACAGATAAATGTGGTTTGGACGGTGAATCTGGAGTACACAGTTAGGGGATACATTCCGGAACACACAAGGAGCAGATCGTTTGCTCTAAAATGATAGTCTAAGTCTTCTGCCAAGTCATTAAAATTGGTGTTTTATTAAGATCTGATTAACTTATTAAAATGATCTCTCTTGCTGCTGCCTGGGAAGTGATGTGTAAGGAGATGCAAGCAGGCAAGTTAGAGAGGGATCATGATGGTCCAGGGTCTCCCTGGTGGCTCATTTGGTAAAGAATCTGCCTGCAAAGGCAGGAGATGTGGGTTCAACACTTGGGTCAGGAAGATTCCCTGGAGAAGGAAATGACAACCCACTCCAGTATTCTTGCCTGGAGAACCCCATGGACAGAGGAGCTTGTTGGGCTACAGTACATGTGGTCACAAGAGTTGGACACAACTAAACCACTAAACCACCACTCACCACCACCATAGTGGTCCAGAAATGAACTGGAGTGACTGTATATGTGAGGAATTGGTAGGGAGATGGGGAAATATGTGAGGTATGGTTTCACAAGAGTAATCTGAAGACACAGGACTACCTCCAAAAAGAACTTCAAATATTAAAGTTTTAAAATGTCATATGTTGAGTGGACTGAATCTGGTTATCTTCATAATATGGAAAACATGAACTAGTTTTTCATAGGAAAAGAGTAAAACTGTATCTAGTTTCTACCTTCTCTTCCAAACGCCAATGATTTATTCAAGGTTCTTGTGCTATTGTAAATTCCATGACAAGGAAATTGTGCATATAAAATGCACCCAATCGCAGTATGAAGAGCAATGCACTTAAGACTGTCACATGTATATGTTAGGATCACTTGGTGGCTCAGCAGTAAAAAAAAAAAAAAAAATCCACCTGCCAAGCAGAAGGCAGGGGTTCTATATCCCTGGTCTGGGAAGATCCCCTGGAGAAGGAAATGGCAACCCCCTCTAGTATTCTTGCCTGGAGAACCCCGTGGACAAAGGATTCTCCTGGTGGGCTACGGTCCATGGGGTTGCAGAAGAGTTGGAGCACGACTGAATGACTGAACAGCAACAAATGTGTGTCATTTGTTGTGTCAACAACTAAGCTTTTCTATCTGAAGAAGTGGTGCACTATCAAGAGGGCATCATCACTGGAAACAGTTTAAGGGACAAAAAGAAAAACACGATGGAGACATCTCTTTTTGAAGCCTGCCATATTAATCTACACTTTCATTGTACATTCTTGCTCCCTTAAATCCATATGGGGAAAGCATTTTATTAAGTCTATTTCCTGAATATTTGGGGACCAGTGAGGAATAAGCTGACATTACACTGCATACTGTGACCAATTACTACAAAATCATCAGTCTATTTTTAAGACCAAAGTGATTTTCTTGTACGGAAATGAAGAAGTTAGAAACAGAGCAGCTAAGTGGTTTTGCACAGGTCACAACCCAAGTTAATTGGATATTTGATAATGAACCACAACAACTGATCCTTGAAATACATCCCTGTAAGATGATGTTATATTTTCAAATAAAGCAAACAATTCTCCAAATGACATATTATTAGCTCATTGACTAATTTTTGTCTTTGCTTTTTAATCAGTTTTATAGAGATATAATTTACATATAATAAAATGTAACCAGTTTAATTGTAGAGATTTAGTTTCTAGAAATGTTACCATCACCACACTCAACAATGAAATTATTCCATCACGCACCCACCCCCAAAGTTCTCTACTACCTCTTTGCAATTTTCCTCCAACATCAGTCTGAGACAACCACTTACTTACTTTCCATAAATACAGATTTGCTTTGTCATTTTTAGAATTTCATATGAGGGAACTGTAGATTATATACTCGTCTTTAAAAAATCTAGCTATTTTCACTCAGCATATTGATTTTCAAATTCGTTCCTGTTGTTATTGTATGTTATCAATCAGTATATCATTTCTTATATTGCTGAGTGTTTTCTCAATATATGGATATATGAAAATTAGTTTTTTCATTCAGTTTATTCATGTATCTGAGACTGGACATATGAGTTATTGTCACATTTACTAGTTTCATCAAAAAAGTTGCATAAAGTATCATTTACAAGTCTTTGTATGCACACCTGTAATGATATTTTCTTGGGTAAATCAGTTCAGTTCAGTTCAGTCACTCAGTCATGTCCGACTCTCCGAGACCCCATGAATCACAGCACGCCAGGCCTCCCTGTCCATCACCAACTCCCAGAGTTCACTCAAACTCATGTCCACAGAGTCGGTGATGCCATCCAGGCATCTCATTCTCCGTCGTCCCCTTCTCCTCCCGCCCCCAACCTTTCCCAGCATCAGAGTATTTTCCAGTGAGTCAACTCATCGCATGAGGTGGCCAAAGTATTGGAGTTTCAGCTTTAGCATCAGTCCCTCCAATGAACACCCAGGATTGATCTCCTTTAGAATGGACTGGTTGGATCTCCTTGCAGTATAAGGGACTCTTAAGAGTCTTCTCCAACACCACAGTTCAAAAGCATCGATTCTTCGGTGATCAGCCTTCTTCACAGTCCAACTCTCACATCCATACATGACCACGGGAAAAACCATAGCCTTGACTAGATGGACCTTGGTTGGCAAAGTAATGTCTCTGCTTTTTAATATACTATCAAGGTTGGTCATAACTTTCCTTCCAAGGAGCAAGCATCTTTTAATTTCATGGCTGCAATCAGCATCTGCAGTGATTTTGGAGCCCAAAAAAATAAAGTCTGACACTGTTTCCACTGTTTTTCCATCTATTTCCCATGAAGTGATGGGACCAGATGCCATGATCTTTGTTTTCTGAATGTTGAGCTTCAAGCCAACCTTTTCACTTTCCTCTTTCACTTTCATCAAGAGGCTTTTTAGTTCCTCTTCACTTTCTGCCATAAGGGTAGTGTCATCTGCATATCTGAGGTTATTGATATTTCTCCCAGCAATCTTGATTCCAGCTTGTGCTTCTTCCAGCCCAGCGTTCCTCATGATGTACTCTGCATATAAGTTAAATAAGCAAGGTGACAATATACAACCTTGATGTACAGCTTTTCCGATTTGGAACCAGTCTGTTGTTTCATGTCCAGTTCTAACTGTTGCTTCCTGACCTGCATACAGGTTTCTCAAGAAGCAGGTCAGGGGTCGGGGATTCCCATTTCTTTCAGAATGTTCCACAGTTTATTGTGATCGACACAGTCAAAGGCTTTTGCATAGTCAATGAAGCAGAAATAGATGCTCTTCTGGAACTCTCTTGCTTTCTCCATGATCCAGCGGATGTTGGCAATTTGATCTCTGGTGCCTCTGCCTTTTCGAAAACCTGCTTGAACATCTGGGAGTTCACGGTTTATATACTGCTGAAGCCTGGCTTGGAGAATTTTGAGCATGACTTTTCTAGCGTGTGAGATGAGTGCAATTGTGTGGTAGTTTGAGCATTCTTTGGCATTGCTTTTCTTTGGGATTGGAATGAAGACTGACCTCTTCCAGTCCTGTGGCCACTGCTGAGTTTTCCAAATCTGCTGGCATATTGAGTACAACACTTTCACAGCATTGTCTTTCAAGATTTGAAATAGCTCAACTGGAATTCCATCACCTCCACTAGCTTTGTTCGTAGTGATGCTTTCTAAGGCCCACTTGACTTCACATTCCAAGATGTCTGGCTCTAGGTCAGTGATCATGTTATCATGACTATCTTGGTCGTGAAGATCTTTTTTGTACAGTTCTTCTGTGTATTCCTGCCACCTCTTCTTAATATCTTCTGCTTCTGTTAGATCCATACCATTTCTATCCTTTATCAAGCCCATCTTTGCATGAAATATTCCCTTGGAATCTCTGATTTTCTTGAAGAGGTCTCTTGTTTTTCCTATTCTGTTGTTTTCCTCTATTTCTTTGCATTGATCACTGAGGAAGTCTTGCTTATCTCTCCTTGCTCTTCTTTGGAACTCTGCATTCAGATGCTTATATCTTTCCTTTTCTCCTTTGCTTTTCGCCTCTCTTCTTTTCACAGCTATTTGTAAGGCCTCCTCAGACAGCCATTTCACTCTTTTGCATTTTGCTAGCAGTAAAATTGCTGGGATATATGCTCAATTTATGCTTAATTTTAAAAGAAACTGTCAAACTGTTCATATGATACTGCACTCCTGACAAAAATACATGAAAGTTGCAGTCACCTATATCCTTGCCAATGGTAGTCATTTTTCAGGCAGACATTTTAAATTTTGCTGTTGTAATAGGTGTTGGAATTCCAATTGAGCTATTTCAAATCCTGAAAGATGATGCTGTGAAAGTGCTGCCCTTAATATGCCAGCAAATTTGGAAAACTCAGCAGTGGTCACAGGACTGGAAAAGGTCAGTCTTCATTCCAATCCCAAAGAAAGGCAATGCCAAAGAATGCTCAAACTACCGCACAATTGCACTCATCTCACATGCTAGTAAAATCGTGCTCAAAATTCTCCAAGCCAGGCTTCAGCAACATGTGAACCGTGAACTTTCAGATGTTCAAGCAGGTTTTAGAAAAGGCAGATGCACCAGAGATCAAATTGCCAACATCCGCTGGATCATGGAGAAAGCAAGAGAGTTCCAGAAGAGCATCTATTTCTGCTTCATTGACTATGCAAAAGCCTTTGATTGTGTCGATCACAATAAACTGTGGAACATTCTGAAAGAAATGGGAATCCCAGACCGCCTGACCTGCTTCTTGAGAAACCTGTATGCAGGTCAGGAAGCAACAGTTAGAACTGGACATGGAACAACAGACTGGTTCCAAATAGGAGAAGGAGTTTGTCAGGGCTGTATATTGTCACCCTGCTTATTTACCTTGTATACAGAGTACATCATGAGGAACGCTGGGCTGGAAGAAGCACAAGCTGGAGTCAAGATTGCTGGGAGAAATATCAATAACCTCAGATATGCAGATGACATCACCCTTATGGCAGAAGTTGAAGAGGAACTAAAAAGCCTCTTGATGAAAGTGAAAGAGGAGAGGGAAAAGGTTGGCTTGAAGCTCAACATTCAGAAAATGAAGATCATGGCATCTGGTCCCATCACTTCATGGGAAATAGATGAAAAAACAGTGGAAACAGTGTCAGACTTTATTTTTTGGGCTCCAAAATCACTGCGGATGCTGATTGCAGCCATGAAATTAAAAGACGCTTACTCCTTGAAAGGAAAGTTATGACCAACCTAGATAGCATATTAAAAAGCAGAGACATTACTTTGCCAACCAAGGTCCATCTAGTCAAGGCTATGGCTTTTCCCGTGTTCATGTATGGATGTGAGAGTTGGACTATCAAGAAAGCTGATTGCCGAAGAATTGATGCTTTTGAACTGTGGTGCTGGAGAAGACTCTTGAGAGTCCCTTGGACTGCAAGGAGATCCAACCAGTCCATTCTAAAGGAGATCAATCCTGGGTGTTCATTGGAGGGACTGATGCTGAAGCGGAAACTCCAATACTTTGGCCACCTCATGCAACGAGTTGACTCACTGGAAAAGACTCTGATGCTGCGAGAGATTGGGGACGGGAGGAGAAGGGGACGACAGAGGATGAGATGGCTGGATGGCATCACCGACTCAATGGACATGAGTTTGAGTGAACCCCAGGTGTTGGTGATGGACAAGGAGGCCTGGCGTGCTGTGATTCATGGGGTCGCAAAGAGTTGGACACGACTGAGCGACTGAACTCAACTGAACAGGTGTAGGATTACATAACGTTTTTGCTTGCATTTCCCTTGTGATGTAAAGTATTTTTGCATAAGCTTATTGATCATTTGCACATCTTTTTTTTATTTTTAGTTTTTTTTATTAGTATTGAATTGTAAGTGTTCTTGATATATTTTTGGTATAAGTTCTTTGTTAGATATAAGAATTATGAATGTCTTCTCTAATCTCTGGATTGCCTTCTAATTTTTCTAATAATGTCTTTTAATTTTTTAAATTGAGGTAGAGTTGATTTTAAATGTGTTAGTTTCTGACATACAGCAAGGTGACTCATATGTATATACATTATTTTTCATATCATTTTCAATTATGGTTTATAACAAGATATTGAATATTACTCCCTGTGCTATAGAGTAGGACCTTGTTTTGGAGGGTTGCTTTTCTTAACATATATATACATATATATTTTGAAATTTGATTTATCTGTTCTGTTGCTCAGTTATGTCTGTCTCTTTGCAACCCTATGGACTGTAACCAACCAGACTTTTCAGTCCATGGTGTTTTCCAGGAAAGAATACTGGTGTGAGTTGCTATTTCCTCTCAGGGATCTTCCCGACCCAGGGATCAAACTGAGGTCTCTTGCGTCTTGTGCATTGGCAGGCAGATTCTTTACCACTGAACCTGATGGGAAGCCCCAAATTTTATGTATTTACTTTTGCCTGCATCATTGGCATGCAGAATCTTAGTTCCCAAACCAGGGATAAAACCCAAACTCCTTGCATTGGGAGCACAGAGTCTTAACTACTGCACTGCCAGGGAAGTCCTTACAGTAGGGCCTTGTTATTTATCCATTCCATAGGTAATAGTTTGCATATTCTAACCCAAAACTCTCAGTCTAACCCACTCTTTCTTGTCACAGATCTGTTCTCTATGTCTGTGAATCTGTTTCTGATTCATATTTATGTTCATTTTTGTCAACTCTGTGGACATGAGTTTGGGTGAACTCCGGGAGTTGGTGATGGACAGGGAGGCCTGGCGTGCTGTGATTCATGGGGTCGCGGAGAGTCGGACAAGACTGAGCGACTGAACTGAACTGATGCTTTCATGATTTGGAGAAGGAAATGGCAACCCACTCCAGTGTTCTTGTCTGGAGAATCCCAGGGAAGGGGAGCCTGGTGGGCCGCAGTCTGTGGGGTCGCACAGAGTCGGACACGACTGAAACGACTTAGTAGCAGCATAGTTAACACATGTAAGCCATATCATATGATATTTTTCTTTTTCTGACTTACCTAATTTAGTATGACAATCTCTAGGTCCATTCATGTTGCTGCAAATGACATTATTTCATATTTTTTTATAACTGAATAGCATTCCATTCTTTGTACTGTGCTGTAGTTACTTGCTCAATCATGTCCGACTCTTAGAGACTTCATGAACTGCATTCTGCCAGGCTCCTCTGTCTATGAGGATGCTCCAGGCAAGAATACTGGAGTGGGCTGTCATTCCCTTCTCCAGGGGATCTTCCCAGACCTGGGATTGAACCCAGGTCTCCCACACTGCAAGCAGATTCTTTACCATCTGAGCTACCAGGGAAGCCCAAGATTACTGGAGTGGATAGCCTATTCTTTCTCCAGGGGATCTTCCTGACCCAGGAATTGAAACAGGGTCTCCTGCATTGCAGGTTGATTCTGTACTTGGTGTGCTTCCAGGAGAGTCCATTCCATTCTCCATAACTACATCTTGTTTATCCATTCATCTGTCAGTGGAAATTTGGGTTGTTTCCTTGTCTTAGCTATTGTAAATAGTACTTCTGTGAACATAGGAGTGCATGTGCTTTTTCAAACTTAAGTTTTGTCTGGAATTATGCCTAGGAGTGGAATTGCTGACATATGACAACAGTCTCCATCTTCGTTCTTTTTCAAAAAACAACCAACTAAAAACAGAGTTTTCAAATGCCAGAATCAGTGAAGTTGGACTTATCATTCAAGGTAAACACTCATTTCAGTCTGCAAACCTCAGTTCAGTCGCTCAGTCATGTCCGACTCTCTGCGACCCCATGAATCACAGCATGCCAGGTCTCCCTGTCCATCACCAATTCCCAGAGTTCACTCAAACTCATGTCCACAGAGTCGGTGACACCATCCAGCCATCTCATTCTCTGTCGTCCTCTTCTCCTCCCGCCCCCAAACTTTCCCAGCATCAGAGTCTTTTCCAGTGAGTCAACTCATCACATGAGGTGGCCAAAGTATTGCAGTTTAAGCTTTAGCATCAGCCCTTCCAATGAACACCCAGGATTGATCTCCTTTAGAATGGACTGGTTGGATCTCCTTGCAGTCCAAGGGACTCTCAAGAGTCTTCTCCAGCACCACAGTTCAAAAGCATCAATTCTTAGGCAATCAGCCTTCTTCACAGTCCAACTCTCACATCCATACATGAACACGGGAAAAACCATAGCCTTGACTAGACGGACCTTGTTTGGCAAAGTAATGTCTCTGCTTTTTAATATACTATCAAGGTTGGTCATAACTTTCCTTCCAAGGAGTAAGCGTCTTTTAATTTCATGGCTGCAATCAGCATCTGCAGTGATTTTGGAGCCCAAAAAATAAAGTCTGACACTGTTTCCACTGTTTCCCCATCTATTTCCCATGAAGTGATGGGACCAGATGCCATGATCTTCATTTTCTGAATGTTGAGCTTCAAGCCAACCTTTTCACTCTCCTCTTTCACTTTCATCAAGAGGCTTTTTAGTTCCTCTTCACTTTCTGCCATAAGGGTCATGTCATCTGCATATCTGAGGTTATTGTTATTTCTCCCGGCAATCTTGATTTCAGCTTGTGCTTCTTCCAGCACAGCGTTCCTCCTGATGTAATCTGCATATAAGTTAAATAAGCAAGGTGACAAGATACAGCCTTGACGTACTCCTTTTCCTATTTGGAACCAGTCTGTTGTTCCATGTCCAGTTCTAACTGTTGCTTCCTGACCTGCATACAGGTTTCTTAAGAGGCAGGTCAGGTGGTCTGGTATTCCCATCTCTTTCAGAATGTTCCACAGTTTATTGTGATCGACACAGTCAAAGACTTTGGCATAGTCAATGAAGCAGAAATAGATGTTTTTCTGGAAATCTCTTGCTTTCTCCATGATCCAGTGGATGTTTGCAATTTGATCTCTGGTGCCTCTGCCTTTTCGAAAACCTGCTTGAACATCTTGGAGTTCACGGTTCATATATTGCTGAAGCCTGGCTTGGAGAATTTTGAGCATGACTTTACTAGCGTGTGAGATGAGTGCAATTGTGCGGTAGTTAGAGCATTCTTTGGCATTGCCCTTCTTTGGGATTGGAATGAAGGCTGACCTTTTCCAGTCCTGTGACCACTGCTGAGTTTTCCAAATTTGCTGGTATATTGAGTGCAGCACTTTCACAGCATCATCTTTCAAGGTTTGAAATAGCTCAACTGGAATTCCATCACCTCCACTAGCTTTGTTCGTAGTGATGCTTTCTTTTTTTTTTTTTTTTTTGGTAATTAATTTATTTTTTATTGGAGGCAAATTATTTTACAATATTATATTGGTTGGTTTTGCCATACATTGACATGAATTCGCCCCGGGTTTACACAAGTTCCCCCTCCTGAACCCCCCTCCCACCTCCCTCCTCCCTTTATCCTCCCTCTGGGTCATCCCCGCATGCCAGCCCCGAGCATCCTATAACATGCATTGACCCTGAAGTAGTGATTCGTTTCACATATGACAACATACGTGTTTCAATGCCATTCTCCCAAATCATCCCACCCTCACCCTCTCCCACAGAGTCCCAAAGACTGTTCTATACATCTGTGTCTCTTTTGCTGTCTCATATACAGGGTTATCGTTTGCATCTTTCTAAATTCCATATATATGCGTTAGTATACTGTATTGGCGTTTTTCTTTCTGGCTTACTTCACTCTGTATAATAGGCTCCAGTTTCATCCACCTCATTAGAACTGATTCAAATGTATTCTTCGTAGTGATGCTTTCTAAGGCCCACTTGACTTCACATTCCAAGATGTCTGGCTCTAAGTCAGTGATCACGTTATCATGACTATCTTGGTCTTGAAGATCTTTATTGTACAGTTCTTCTGTGTATTCTTGCCACCTCTTCTTAATATCTTCTGCTTCTGTTAGGTCCATACCAATTCTGTCCTTTATCGAGCCCATCTTTGCATGAAATGTTCCCTTGGAATCTCTAATTTTCAAACCTGTTTCCTTAAATAGGGCAAGTTCACGGCCTTCCTTCGGACTTTATTTGCACACACACACTACTCACTTTGGGGAAATGAAAGCTTTTATGTATAAATGGGTGACTTTACCTAATCTGACTACTACTAAGTTTAAAGGGTGCATTCATGCATGCTCAGTCATGTTTGACTCTTAAGACCATGTGGACTGTAGTCTTCTAGGCTCATCTGTCTTTGGGATTTTCCAGCCAAGAATACTGGAGTGGATTGATATTTCTTTCTCCAGGGAATCTTCTTGACCCAGGGATTGAACGTGAGTCTCCTGTGGCTCCTGCATTGGCAGGCAGATTCTTTACCATTCATGCCACCTGGGAAGCCACTGCCAAGGTTAAACAGAAGTTATCATAAATGGATTTGGAAGTTCACCATAAACAGAATATAGGAGTAAGAGTGAGTTGGTGAGAGGATTCTAACATAACCTTGTGGAGTATTTGAGGTTTATTTCTTTCCCTGATGCTGTCCTTCATAGAGTGGCTCCCCTAGCATCTGGGTTTGGACAGCTCACCAGAGTCAACCTGGTCAGCTCCTATCTTAAGACAAAGAAGGGATACAGCACATACTGAATTAATAAACAGAGGATGCTTGTAGTATCAAGAGACATGAGGCTAACTAGAGGAACTTCAAAAGTAATTATTGAAGAAATCACTGAAAGCTGCTGCAACAAAGCACAGAATATGCTGACAAGAAGCTATATGATGTCAGCTATGTTCAGCCAAGGACCATCTGTGTGGCTCACACAGGGCACCTGGTCCTTTGTGAGCAGTCCTAGAATATCTGTATGAACCTGACTCTCACCCTTTCCCAGAGGAGGAACTGAGACAGGATAATGCTTCAAAAGTCCAGATAAAGCATCCCAGATAGAAAGTTGGGAGTGCAGGACCCTTACTTCTTATTCCCAACATCACTGTTCTGAGTGACTCAGTTTTGTTCATCAGACCTCTGCTCCGTATCTGTATTGCTTTGTAAGTATCTTCATCATGTCCTATGGCTTTCATATCATTCATTTGCATATCATTCTCAGATACCTGTGTTCTCTCCAGGAGTTTCTTCCCAAAACCCTGCACGTTAATTGCCCCCATTGGATAGTAGCAGGCATCACAATTGATTATATCCGTATACTCCAACCCAACTACAGTTGGAATTCTCTACTTAGAATTCTCTACTTAGTACATGACACCAGAAGGAGGTTGATACCTAAAGAATGCTGAGCCCCAGAGAACTGATGCTTTCCAATTGTGGTGCTGGAGAGGACTCTTGAGAGTCCCTTGGACAGCAAGGATATCAAACAAGTCAGTCCCAAAGGAAATAAATCCTGAATACTCATTGGAAGGACTGATGCTCAAACTGAAGCTCCAAAACTTTGGCCACCTAATGAGAAGAGCCTACTCATTAGAAAAGACCCCAATGCTGAGAAAGAATGAAAGCAAAGGGAGAAGGGGGTGACAGAGAATGAGATGGTTAGATAGTATCTCTGACTAAATGGGCATGAGCTTGAGCAAACTCAGGGAGATGGTGAAGGACAGGGAAGCCTGGCATGCTGCAGCCCATGGGGTTGCAAAGAATTGGACGTGATTTAACAACCAAACAACACACCGCAGATTACACATTAGTTCAGGCTAAACGCTAAGACCACCTTTGATGGGTCTCTCTGTCTCTTTCTGCCTCTCTGTCTTTCTCTTTGTCCCTGTCTCTTTCTGGCTCTCTGTTTCTCTCAATCTCTGTCTCTCTGTGTGTCTTTCTGTCTCCCTCTTTTTCTCTCTCTCACGCACGCCATATCAGGAAAACTGTTATGTGTTTCTTTATTATTTACCTCTCTCCTTTCTCTCAAGGAAGAATTCCATAAAGGTATGGACATAGATTACTATCGAAAGGATGTTGCTGAATCATGAAAGATGCTGGGATTTTTGGCCTCTGAAGGAGAATAATTCAATAATTCAATTCAATAATTCAAGTGATGAGGCTTGATCACTCAGAGATTTTTTGTAATGAAGTTTTATTAAAGTACAAAGGAGATAGAGAAAGCTTCTGACATAGACATCAGAAGGGAGCAAAAAGATTTCCCCCCTGCTAGTCTTTAGCTGGATGTTATATAACTACTAGCAAGCTGCTAATTAGAGAAAGGAAATGTTTCAAAACTCAGAGACTGGCACCAGGTCCCTCACCCACAACATGCATTTTGAGATAACATTGGCACCAGGTGAGTCATCCTGGTCCACAAAACGATTGACATGAATCTTGAAGAAATGCAGGTTTCCAAGTAAATATAGAGTTTCATTAACATAGCTTAAGACAAACATTTCCATAAGAAAAACGCATTGGTTAGCTCAAGGTTTGAGAAGACTTAAGAAGGACTGATGCTAAAGCTGAAACTCCAATACTTTGGCCACCTCATGAGACGAGTTGACTCACTGGAAAAGAGTCTGATGCTGGGAGGGATTGGGGGTGGGAGGAGACGGGGACGACAGAGAATGAGATGGATGGATGGCATCACCGACTCAATGGACATAAGTTTGAGTGAACTCTGGGAGTTGGTGATGGACAGGGAGGCCTGGCATGCTGTGATTCATGGGGTCGCGGAGAGTCGGACACGACTGAGCGACTGAACTGAACTGAACTGAACTGACAGTTAAGGTGGCCAAAGTATTGGAGTTTCAGCTTTAGTATCAGTCCTTCCAATGAACACCCAGGACTGAGCGAATGAACTGAACTGAACTGAACTGAACTGAAGTTAAGGTGAAGCCATGTGATGTTATGGCAACACAAAATTTTAAGAGAAACCTCTTTTTAAATTTGTATAGAGAAGGGGGAAAAATCTAACACTTCTTTGTTTCCTCCTGCCACTGAAGAGAGAGATACAAATGTCTGACACTTGCAGCCTCTTTCCTCCTTTTGGAGACCCCTGCTTTCCTGCCTGTTACCCTCTTACTATTTCATCATCACTGTAGGTAAAATAGGGTACTGCTTCCATAGTATAGGCTCTCGATAAATGTGTTGAATGGGAAAAATCACTTTGTGAGTAACTGACACCAAGCTCTGGGTTCTTTCATGGTCCCGTGTTTCATAGAGAAGCTGCTAACAGGAGCCGCTGTACTTAGAGCCAGGAAGGAATGCAGGAGCTGTCAGGGAGCAAGAAGGCCCCTGCAAGCAGGGGATGTGCTGACACGGGTGCAGCGGTAAGGCACCACCCGGAGTCCTGGGGAAGAATCAGCAGAGAGAATAGGAAACCTTAACTTGTTTCCATGTTGAGGTTTCAATATTGAAGTGGAATGTAGTCTTCAGAGCTTACTCAATATGCCATGAGGAATTATTATATTAAAAGATAAGACATTCTGCTACACTCAGTGCCCCCAACCCTGTAGCAGGCCAGCGCCAACCCATACCTTCGCTGGAGACTCCTGGACACTCATGAGCAACCCTGGGTCAGTCTCTTGTGGGGTCACAGCTCCTTTCTCCTGGGTCCTGTTGTGCACAAGGCTCTGTTTGTACCTCCAAGAGTCTGTTTCCCCAGTTCTGTGTAAGTTCTGGTGGCTCTACAGTGTGGTCACTGGCGACCTCCTTCAAGAGGGCTTACGCCATACCCAGGTCTGCTGCACCCAGAGCCCCTGCAGCAGTCCACTGCTGACCGCGCCTCCTCAGGAGATGCTCAAGCACAGTTCTGTCTCAGCCTCTGTGGGGTTTATGGGTCCTGGTGTGCAAGGTGTGTTTGAGCCTCTGAACGTCTCTGGTGGGTATGGAGATTGATTCTAAATGCAATTTTGCCCCTCCGACCATCTTGCTGTGGCTTCTCCTTTGCCCTTGAATATGGGGTGTCTCCTCAAAGTCCCTCCAGCTGACAGGCAGCCAGCACTCCAGTGCCGCCTTTTGAATGAGGTCCTCATTATCTTCATTACCTCCACCATAGTTTGGCCTCAGGTCAAATAACAGGGAGGGAACACAGCCCACCCTTCAATAGAAAAATTGATTAAGGGTTACTGAACATGCCCCACCCATCAGAATAAGACCCAATTTCCCCCTCAGTCAGTCTCTCCCATCAGGAAGTTTCCATAAGCCTCTTATCCTCCTCCATCAGAAGGCAGACAGAATGAAATCCACAATTGCAGAAAACTAACCAATCTGATCACATGGACCACAGCCTTGTCTAACTCGGTGAAACTATGAGCCATGTCATGTGGGGCCACTCAAGACAGGCAGGTCATGGTGGAGAGGTCTGACAGAATGCGGTCGACTGGAGAAGGGAATGGCAATCCACTTCAATATTCTTGCCTTGAGCACCCCATGAACAGTATGAAAAGGTAAAAAATACAGGACAGTGAAAGATGATCTCCTCAGGTCAGAAGCTGCCCTATGTGTTACTGGAGATCAGTGAAGAAATAACTGCAGAAAGAATGAAGAGATGGAGCCAAACCAAAAACAACACCCAGTTGTAGATGTGACTGGTGATGGAAGTAAAGTCCAACGCTATAAAGGGCAATATTACATAGGAACCTGGAATGTTAGGTCCATGAATTAAGGCAAATTAGAAGTGGTCAAGCAGGAGATGGCAAGAGTGAACGTCGACGTTCTATAAATCAGTGAAATAAAATGGACTGGAATGGGTGAATTTAACTCAGGTAACCATTATATCTACTACTGTGGGCAAGAAACCCTTAGAAGAAATGGAGTAGCCATAGTAGTCAACAAAAGATTCCAAAATGTGGCAATTGGATGCAGTCTCAAAAATGACAGAATGATCTCTATTCGTTTCCAAGGCAGACCATTCAATATCGCAGTAATCCAAATCTATACCCCAGCCAGTAATGCTGAAGAAGCTGAAGTTGAACGGTTCTGTGAAGACCTACAAGACCTTCTAAAACTAACACCAAAAAAAGACATCCTTTTCATTATAGGGGAATGGAATGCAAAAGCAGAAAGTCAAAAAATACCTAGAGTAACAGGCAAATATGACCTTGGAGTGCAGAATGAAGTGGGGCCAAGGATAACAGAGTTTTGCCAAGAGAACACATCAGTCATACAACACACCCTCTTCCAAAAACACAAGAGAAGACTCTACCCATGGACATCACCAGATGGTCAATACTGAAATCAGATTGATTATACTCTTTGTGGTCAAAAATAGAAAAGCTCTATACAGTTAGCATAAACAAGAACAGGAGTTGACTCTGGCTCAGATCATGAACTCTTTGTTGCCAAATACAGACTTAAACTGAAGAAAGCAGGTAAAAACCACTAAACCATTCAGGTATGATTTATATGAAATCCCTTATGATTACAGTGGAAGTGACAAATAGATTTGGGGGTTAGATTAGAGAGACAGAGTGCCTGAAGAATTATGGGCAGAGGTTAGAGGTTCGTGACATTGTACAGGAAGCAGTGATCAAACCATCCCCAAGAAAAAGAAATGCAAAAAGGCAAAATGCCTGTCTGAGAAGGCCTTATAAATAGCTATGAAAAGAAGAAAAGTAAAAGAAAAAGGAGAAAGGAAAGATATACCCATCTGAATGTGGAGTTTCAAACAATAGCAAGGAGAGAAAAGAATGCCTGTCTCAGTGATCAGTGCAAAGAAATAGAGGAAAACAATAGAATGGGAAAGACTAAAGATCTCTTCAAGAAAATTAGACATACCAAGGGAACATTTCATGCAAAGATGGGCTCAATAAAGGACAGAAATGGGATGGACCTAACAGAAGCAGAAGATGTGAAGAAGAGGTGGCAAGAATACACGGAAGAACAGCACAAAAAAGATCTTCATGACCCAGATAATCACAATGGTGTGATCACTCACCTAGAGCCAGACATCCTGGAATACAAAGACAAGTGGACCTTAGGGAGCATCACTACGAACAAAGCTAGTGGAGGTGATGGAATTCCAGTTGAGCTATTTCAAGTCCTAAAAGACAATGATGTTAAAGTTCTATACTCAATATGCCAGAAAATTTGGAAAACTCAGCAGTGGCCAGAGAACTGGAAAAGGTCAGTTTTCATTCCAATCCCAAAGAAGGGCAATGCCAAAGAATGATCAAACTATCACACAATTGCCCTCATCTCACATGCTGGCAAAATAATGCTCAAAATTCTGCAAGCCAGACTTCAACAGTATGAACCATGAACTTCCAGATATTCAAGTTGGATTTAGAAAAGACAGAGGAACCAGAGATCAAATTGCCAACATCCACTGGAAAATCGAAAAAGCAAGAGAGTTCCAGAAAAACATCTATTTTATTGACTATGCCAAAGCCTTTTACTGTGTGGATCACAACTTTGGAAAATTCTTCAAGATATGGTCAGACCACCTGACCTGACTCCTGAGAAATCTGTATGCAGGTCAAGAAGTGACAGTTAGAACTGGACATGCAACAACAGACTGGTTTCAAATCAGAAAAGGAGTACATCAAGGCTGTATAATGTCACCCAGCTTATTTAACTTATATGCAGTGTACATCATGAAAAATGCTGAGCTGGATGAAACACAAGCTGGAATCAAGATGGCCAGGAGAAATATCAATAACCTCAGATATGCAGATGACACCAACCTTATGGCAGAAAGCAAAGAAGAACTAAAGAGCCTCTTGATGAAAGTGAAAGAGGAGAGTGAAAAAGCAGCTTAAAACTGAACATTCTGAAAACTAAGATCATGGCATCTGACTTCATCACTTCATGGCAAATAGATGGGGAAACAGTGACAGACTTTATTTTTTGCAGCTCCAAAATCACTGCAGATGGTGACTGCAACCATGAAATTAAAAGACGCTTGAACCTTGGAAGAAAAGTTATGACCAAACTAGATGGCATATTGAAAAAACAGACATTAGTTTGTGAACAACATTCCATCTAGTCAAAGCTATGGTTTTTCTAGTAGCCATGTATGGCTGTGAGAGATGGACCATAAAGAAAGCAAAGCACCAAAGAACTGATGCTTTTTAACTGTAGTATTGGAGAAGACTCTTGGACAGCAAGGAGATCCAACCAGTCCATCCTAAAGGAAATTAGTCATGAATATTCCTTCAAAGGACTTATGCTGAAGCTGAAACTCCATTACTTTGGCCACCTGATGGGAAGAACTGATTCATTTGAAAAGACCCTGATGCTGGGAAAGGTTGAAGGCAGGAGGAGAAGGGGATAACAGATGATGAGATGGTTGTATGGCATCACTGACTCAATGGACATGAGTTTGAATAACTCTGGGAGTTGGTGATGGACAGGGAAGCCCGTCGTGCTGTAGTCCATGGGGTCACAAAGAATCAGATACAACTGAGAGACCTGACTGTCTGACTGACTGAAGACATTCTGTTTTCCATATGACAATGACTCAATCCTGATGTATTTTTCGTGGCAGATATTTCTCATGAAGTCAAGTGAAGTGAAAGTCGCTCAGTCATGTCGGATTCTTTGTGACCTCACGGACTATACAGTCCATGGAATTCTCCAGGCCAGAATATTGGAGTGGGTAGCCTTTCCCTTCTCCAGGGTACCTTCCCAACCCAGGGACTGAACCAGGGTCTCGCATTTCAGGAGGATTCTTTACCAGCTAAGCCACAAGGGAAGCCCTGATATTTCTCATAGCATCGTCCCTATTCCTCCCAATTAAGCCTTTGGTTGATTTAGTGAATTAAGAGTTTGGTGTTGGTTTATGTGTTCCGCTTCTAGAAGAAAGATAATAAGAAGGACCATTGAATCTGGAGTGGTAACTAAAATGCTGACAAAGGCTATACATCATTTTGAATAATTCGATTTATTTTAAGGAAGTGCGCATTCTGTCACTGCATAGCACATTCTCAGCCACACCTTCTCTCCCAAAAGTTGGCTAGCATCTTATCATTCTCTCCCAGGGTGAGCATAATATTTAGGATGGGTAGGTAGGTAGATAGATAAATACATACATACAATTGATTGATTTGGGGATCCTTGTATAAGAGCAATTACTTCTGCAGACTGTCCAAATCTCCACATAGGAATATTTTTAAATGTTCTAAAACCCTCTGAATATGCCCCACTGCCATGAAAATCCACAAGAACACATCTAAATTGTTGAGCATGATCTCTTATATTTTCTAAACTAGTGTTGTGAACTAGACTCCCATGGGTTTTGGGCTCATATGTTTTAGTTTCAAATAACTGTGACCACTTATATGTAAAGAAAAAAAATGTTACTGTGTTAGATGCTTGATAGAAAAGGTCAACATGTATATATGTTTTTCAAAATATCATAAATTCTGAAAAGCATGCTATAAAAAGTTTGTTAGAGGTAGCATCTCATTTAGAACACACATCACATTTGGGCTTAAAACTTTTCTGTATTCATAAAAGATCATTTTCAAATATGCTTTCCATTTATAGTCTATATTTCCTACACTGAACTTAAGCAGTAGTTTGTCATTAAATATTTCAGTCTAGTATGGTTTTCATGTTGAGAAGCTCAATAGTTCTGTTCTTACTGCAGTTTTGCTTTTTTAATTCTCAATGTACCAAGTTATCTAGTTTAGAATCTGTGGTATAAAATTATTGTTCAGTTATATACAGCAGGGGAATGAAGAAATTATATTTTCCTTGTTTGTTAAAATGCATTTCATATACACACACACACACATATAATATATAATATTATAGCTCAATTTTATACAAGGCACAAAATGCTGGTGTGGACTAGAGAAACAAAAATTACATCTATTTTTTTATAGTAATCAGTTCAGTCACTCTTGTGTCGGACTCTTTGTGACCCCATGAACTGAGGCACTCCAGGCTTCCCTAACCATCACCAGCTCCTGGAGCTTATTCAAACTCATGTCCATTGAGTTGGTGATGCCATCCAACCATCTCTTCCTCTGTCATCACCTTCTCCTACTACCGTCAATCTTTCCCAGCATCATGGTCTTTTCAAATCAGTCAGTTCTTCGCATCAAGTGGCCAGAATATTGGAGCTTCAGCTTCAACATCACTCCTTCCAATAAATATTCAGGACTGATTTTCTTTAGTATTGACTGGTTGGACCTTCTTGCAGTCCAAGGGACTCTCAAGAGTCTTCTCCAACACCACAGTTCAAAAGCATCAATTCTTCAGCACTCAGCTTTATTTGTAGTCCAACTCTTACATCCATACATGACTACTGAAAAAACCATAGCTTTGACTAGATGTACATTTGTTGGCAAAGTAATGTCTCTGTTTTTAATATGCTGTCTAGTTTGGTCACAGCTTTTCTTCCAAGGAGCAAGTGTCTTTTATTTATTTTTTTTTAATTTGTTTATTTTAATTGGAGGCTAGTTACTTTACAATATTGTATTGGTTTTGCCGTACATTGACATGAAGTGTCTCTTAATTTCATGACTACAGTCACCATCTTCAGTGATTTAGTAGTCTGTCACTGTTTCCATCTATTTGTCATGAAGTGATGGGACCAGATTCCATAATCTTAGTTTTCTTAATGTCGAGTTTTAAGCAGAACTTTTCACTCTCCTCTTAAGATATTGTTACAGAGGAAACTATGTTAATAATTTTCCAAAGTTGCTTAAGCACTAAATATCAGCATTTTCAAAGAAAATAGCATCTCATGCTTCCATGGCTCCTGGTCAATAACTAACAGTGTGTCCTTCAAACCCACCACATTTTGTATGTAAAGTTGAGTCATACAAAGTTAAGTGAAGTGAAAATTGCTCAGTCGTGTCTGACTTTTTGACCCCATGGACTATATAGTCCATGGAATTCTCCAGGTCAGAATACTGGAGAGGCTAGCCTTTCCTTTCTCCAAGGGATCTTCACAACCCAGGGATCAAATCCAGGTCTCCTGCATTGCAGGCGGATTCTTTACCAGCTGAGCCATTGAGTCCAAGAATACTGGAGTGGGTAGCCTATCTCTTCTCCAGCAGATCTTCCTGACCCAGGAATTGAACCGGGGTCTCCTGAATTATAGCCAGATTCTTACCAACTGAGCTATCAGGGAAGCCAATTAAAAATTGTACCCATATAATTTTGTGTTCTGTGCTGAGTCGCTCAGTTGTGTGGACCATAACCCTCCAGGCTCCTCTGTCCTTGGGGATGCTCCAGGCAAGAATACTGCAGTGGGTTGCCATGCCCTCCTCCATGGAATCTTCCCAACCCAGGGAGTGAGCCCGGGTTTGTGGCTTTGCAGGTGGATTCTTTACCATCTGAGCCACCAGGGAAGCCCAAATATAAATGGTCATTAACATAAGTGACAATTAATATTGACTTTAATATTTTTAAAAAGCCCATAAAATGGATTGTTAAAGAGAAAATCAATAATACAGGGAGCCCAGGATGGTGCTTTGTGATGACTTAGAGAGGTGGGATGGATGAAGGAGAGAGTGGCTCAAAGGAGGATATATATATGTATATATATGATTAATTCATGCTGTTGTATGGCAGAAACAAACAGAAAACTGTAAAGCAGTTTTCCACCAATTAAAAAATAAGAATTAAAAACAACAGCATTAATTTTCAGAAGCAAACCATGCTGCAATTAGAGGCTTCAAATATTCATTTGCTAGTATTGTTGTCCATTAAATGTTATGGATAAATAGTAAATGTGGGAGGAACATGAAATAAAATCAATAAATGGCTCACTGAGAAAAAAAAAAAGATGAACCTAATATTTTCTTAATCTATATTGAATATCTTATAACAACTTAGAACATCTCCAATTTTCCCGAAATAAGTAAACAAAATATAAAATGTGTAAACTGGGTTGACTTGCTTTGATTTTGTTTAATCACTGAAATTAGTGAAAAAGTTAAGTTGATACATACATTAGTAATAAACATTGAAAGGAAATTTGGAGATCATTTTATTTAATCAGGTCTGCCAATTCAGGAATCTCTTTAACCAACCCCTGGACACTCGTTGAATATTGGCTTCTACTGAGAGACCTCACGGACTGGGGAATTGACTTCTCAGGACACAGTCCAGAAGTCATGGCCTCTTTGACATTTCATATTTGATCTTATCAAGTGCTACTTCTACTAGATTAAATATTTTGAGGGCAAAGAAACATATGACATAGCAGCTGGAGTATCTTACTTATTTATTCAAGAAATATTCTAAGTACTTAATTCTCCAGCTCTATGCTGTAAGATAGAAGTAGAGCTGTGAATATTATGACCATTATATTGTCTCATAAAATATATAATCATCAGGTAATGATCTGTTAGTTAAGTGGGACATTTAGTTCAGTTCAGTTCAGTTCATTTCAGTCGCTCAGTCGTGTCCGACTCTTGGCGACCCCATGAATCACAGCACGCCAGGCCTCCCTGTCCATCACCAACTCCCGGAGTTCACTCAAACTCATGTCAATCGAGTCGGTGATGCCATCCAGCCATCTCATTCTCTGTCGTCCCCATCTCCTCCCACCCCCAATTCTTCCTAGCATCAGACTCTTTTCCAGCGAGTCAACTCGACGCATGAGGTGGCCATTTTGTGGAAAAAGGAGAATGTCAGGGAGGTCACACGTCAGCAAATCATAGGCAACTTGCATGGTTTAGAAATTATGTTTAGACTTAGTCTTGATAAATGTATAGAGTATGTTCAGGTTAAAAAGAGGAAAGACCATTGCACATATTGGGAGTAGCTTGCACAAACCAGGATTTGGGGGAAAGCATGACACATTCAGACATAGCTCTTTCTTCCCTTTCATCTAGTAATTCACATCCATTTATTTCTGATATGTTATTTTAAAAATTATGCAGCATTATATCAAAGTATTTCATTTGTAATACTCAGCTACAGTTTAATTTTGTATGATGATTGATTAAAATTCTTTCCCTCGCTATATCCTAATCTCCAAAATGCTAAGAACGTGGCCTATTTTTTAAAATTTATTTTTAATTGGAATATAATTGCTTTACAATGTTGTGTTAGTTTTTGATCTACAACAGTGTGAAACAGCTATACATATACATAAATCCCCTCCCTCTTGGACCTCCCTCTTCCACCCCTCTAGGTCATCACAGTTCACCAAGCTGAGCTCCCTATGCTATATAGTGCATTTCTGCTACCTATATATTTTACACATAGTAGTGTATATATGTCAGCACTACTCTCTCCTTAGAACAGAGTATTTTTATCCACCCTCATAACTTCAGTATTTAATATGGCCCGTGGCATACATCAGGTTCTATTTGATATTGTTTAGCTAAGGAAAGGAAAAACAGACAGCAATGGTATGCAATTACATGATGGGAAGTGGGAGAGCCAGGTAATGCAACTTCTAGTTGACTTCATTCACAATACTGGCATTTTTCTTTGAAGCAGTTGAGACAATGAAAAGATATTCATCTGTGGGGTGATGAAGTCACCATTACTTACTAAAGTATAGAATGTGGGCAAACAAGGCCTGAGGATGAACACATAATTGGCTAATATCATAATCTGGGATAAAGATAATGGAAACTTAGTAGAGAGTGGCTGAATTTGAGAACAATTCAGAAAATAGTCATGGTGAGTATATTGAGATGGGGTAGAGAGTGTGAGAAAGAGAGATATCAAGAATAATCTATGTACTTCTCACTTTAAAGCTACATGAAGGATGGCAAAGCTCAGGAAAGTAAATTTTGTGGATACCTCTACTGCTGTTGCTGCTGCTAAGTCACTTCAGTCGTGTCCAACTCTGTGTGACCCCATAGACTGCAGCCTCTGTCCCTGGGATTCTCCAGGCAAGAACAAAGGAACGTGTTGCCATTTCCTTCTCCAATGCATGCATGAACACTAAGTCACTTCAGTCGTGTCCGACTCTGTGTGACCCCATAAACAGCAGTCCAGCAGGCTCCTCTGACCTTGGGATTCTCTAGGCAAGAGTACTGGAGTGAGTTACTTCCTTCTCCAGGATACCTGTACAGTTTGATGTAAAAATTGAATACTAATTCACAAGCCAGTGTGCAGAATCTGTTTAGAGTGCTGTGTAGGGAAAAGGTAATTCTGCCCTTGTTTCCTGCCCAAGTCCCAACAGTTATCTCTGTTTGTTCATCTCCAGGGATCATCTCTTTTTCTTCCCTGATTGCGGAGGCTCAGTTCAGTTCAGTCGCTCAGTCGTATCCGACTCTTTGCGACCCCATGAATCACAGTACGCCAGGCCTCCCTGTCCATCACCAACTCCTGGAGTTCACTCAAACTCATGTCCATCGAGTCAGTGATGCCATCCAGCCATCTCATTCTCTGTTGTGCCCTTCTCCTCCTGCCCCCAATCCCTCCCAGCATCAGAGTCTTTTCCAGTGAGTCAAATCTTCGCATGAGGTAGGACTTCATTTTTTTGCTTTCTTTCACTCATGGTTCACCCCCTACTACAGGAAAAAGCAGCAACACTGTTACTAAATGTTGTTACTTGTCATAACTCCAGGAACCTGATTTCACTGAAACACCACAGAACTCGCCTCTGTGGTTCTCTCAGAGCATTTAGTTGATGCTAATCACATCACTACTCAGGACACTCACTGCATCATTCATCCCACTGCCTATCCTGTGAATAATGACTTCCAGGGACTCTCTCAAAGGTTCTTACTGTTCTTCTATAGTCAGGACCACAAATGGAAGTCTTACCCAGAATAAGACAATGTAAACAATAAGTATTAATAATTTTCTGATCTTATAAATTTACCATGAAGAATTTTGTAGCATAAACAAGAAACAACACGTGTTTAAATGCATCTTCTCTTGAACTTTTTGATACTGCATCCCTACGTTCTTAGAACATTATCTCTTTGGTCTGGACAACTGTGGGAGGTGGAAGGATTGGAGAGCATCTCAGAAGGAAATAAAAGAACCAGAAATGGGTACCAAAGGAGAGCTTTGAAGAATTTGATGTAAGGACTTTAAACCACCAGGATCCATGTGTGATGAGTCCCTTTTAAAGGCGGTTTAGATTACTAGATTTATAGATAACTAAATCAAGACAAGTGTATCTAACTCTTTTATTTATTTATTTTAAATATATTTGATGTTAAGAAGTGGAGAGAGAAAGGAAAGTATCAGGAGAGAAGTTCATAGCTCAGAGCAACAGTAGAACTTCCAGAAGACAGAGCATAATTCTATGGGAAAAGAAAATTTAGACTATTTGAATGCTGACAGTGATGATCTACAAGACATAAAGAGGGTCAGGATTTGCAGTAAGTGAAAGAGTTCTATCCAGAGCCTAAAAGGCTCAAGTACCAGGGACGGTCATTAAGAAAGAGGATTTTTCTATGTAAAATAGAAGGATAGAGAAAGGGATGAATGAACGTGCAGGAAATCTAGCTTATGTTTGAAAAAAAATAGTAGTTTGATTTGATGGTTTCTCTCTTTTCTATAACATACAAAACAGAAGGAGAAGCATGGAATGTGAGATACTCAAAGTTGTGAGATAAGAATATTTGAAATAGTTGCTTCAGGATATGGCTATTGAGTTGATTTAAGAAATCATAAATTTCAAGGCTGAGCATTGAGACTGGTGAGCATTAGTGACCAAGATTAAAGGTTCAATCATTCTGCCATTTTCAGTCATTTTCTTTGCTTGATTCAGCAACCAACATGCCAACATAGATAAGATGAAGTCAGACTTGTCCAGAGCTGGTTCAAACTCAGTTTTGAAAGCTTTGGCCAAAGATAGATTGAGGTTATGACCCACTGATTGTAAAATAATTAGGAACTAAAATGGATTCAGCTGAAGATGAAGGGATAAGGGCAAACAGAGGAGTCAATGGGAAGTCTTTGTGATAGCCATCATGATTCAAGGTAAAAGAACAGGAGTTAGGGATGGAACATGAGATAAATAGACTGGAGATTAAAGGATGAAGCAATTTCAGCTTAAAATATGACTGAGCTTCTTGAGGCAAGGGATCAGGTGGGTTAAAGGAGACGGATGGATAGGAACATGAAGCTAGGTGTTAGCTCAACCCATTTAGTCACAACACTGACTTCAGAAGTTCTGAAATTTGACAAAGAATCAATTCATCAGATATGCCAGGATATTCATCAAAAGTTAATTTGAGTACATGACTTTTTTTCCCCAGAAAGCATCTAATCTTTTAAAATTAACTGTCCATGTCCTTGCTTCTCTCTGTTAAGAGTAGTTTGAGATGCATAGAGATTATGCACTTTATATTCATGGTTTGTCTTTTGAATCATCCCAAACATAAGATTAATATAATCACTTCTTTCTATCTCTGGCTTTACTCCAGACTTAAGAAAATTAATTCATTTAATTAATAGAATATTTAGTATTCATAGGAAGGCTTCTTTGAAAGTAGAAATAAATGATCCTTCATGGATAGATTGATTATATTTAACCTAGACTCAAAATATTAAGATATACCAAATGCATCACATACGTGATACTTATATAAAATATATATTTCAACCAGGCAGGTGACGGGGAGATTTACATTACCTTTAGAAAATCTATGACATGTTCTTATTTTTAAAATTAAGTACACAAGCAGTATATAAATACATTCTCATTATACAGAGATCAGCAAAGAGAATGGCAGCAGCAAGATGCTGACATAAGAAGTACCAGCCCCCATACCCTCTTGGAAACCCAGACTTGACATGATTTAAGTAACAAAATCCCTTTATGAGAGGACTGGAAACCAGTTAAGGATTTTCAGTCCTCAGGCAAGCACAAAATGGAGATCAACTGCACTGAAGTGAAGAAGAAAGCAATTTCACGTTCACCACATCAGCCTCTCCCGAAAGCTGGCACAGTTCAGCAGTGAGTGACCACGACCCTTTGCTGTTGCAGGACAGAGTGTGCATCCATATCGCATGCCTGGCCTTTCTGTAGTATCTCTGAATGGTGACATTCTTCCTCACCTCACACTGAATGCTGAAAGAATTGGAATAGTCTGGATGTCCAGGGTTGCTGAGGGGATGGACACAATCCTGTGGCAGGTACTCCTCTGGGAGGTTTGCAAGAGGCACAAAACTGAGACCTTTCCTCCACGAGAGAGAAGGAGTGGAGAGACTCCAACAGCCTGGCTTTTCAATGGGCTTCCCCATGGTGATGGCTTTTGCTCTCACACAGAGAGCTGAGGAATCCTGCATCCTCCAGATGACTGGGACAGTAGTAGCCAGCATGGCTTTGGGATATGAAAAAGGTGCATAACTGAGGTTGCTTCCTAATGACGGGGAAGAAAAGTAGAGCATGCCCCCGACATCTGTGGTCTTCCAGTGCACCACAGAGGGGCTGGTTTCCATCTTGTCTCAAATGGGGTGATAACAGAGCTGACATAGTTACCAGAGGGAGCAAGAGGTTGTGAGCCACTGGAGAAAAACAATAACAACAAACTGAAAATAAAAGCAACAATAAAAAACACCTGGACCTGTGGGGCAGGGGAGAGCAAAGATTCCCTAACCAGACTCGCTGCTGCAAGTCTTTCCTGGTCAAAGGCAGCCTGTAAAGATTTGAAGAAGGTGCTTTTCCTTCAAATGCACAGACATCACTGTAAAGCTGCAAGGAACATGAAGAATCATGAAAATACAATCTAAAGAAAACAGCTTTCTGATAACTGACCCTGAAGAAATGACTGTCTATAAAATGTTTGATCAATAATTCAACATAATAATTTCCATAAAGGATCTCAGTGAATTACCAGAAAACACAAATAAAAAACTGAATGAAATAAGGAACACAATACATGAAAAAAGCTGAGAATATCAATGAAGAAATAGAACGATAAGGAATCTAACAAATCCTGGAAGTGAAGAACACAATCAGGGAGTGAAAAAATCAGCTAGAAATATTCAACAGCAGACTTGAGCAAGCAGAGGAAAGAATCTCTGCACTTAAAAACACATCATTTGAAAGTCTTCTATCAAAGGAATGAAAGAGAGCTTAAAGAGCTTATGAGACAGACCAAGACAAACAATACAAACACAGTGGGACTGTCAGAAAGAAAAGAGACAAAGGAGCTGAAAACTTATTTAAAGATATAGTGGCTGAAAATGTCATCCCAAATCTGGGGAGGGTCCAACCATAAAGCCCCAAATTCTGAATATGATGAATCTACATATAAAGTCTATGGAAGGACATACTATAACAAAATATCAAAACTTATACTGGTGGAAGATTCATGTCAATGTATGGCAAAACCACTATAATATTGTAAAATAATTAGCCTCCAATTATGCCTTGAGAACCCCATGAACAGTATGAAAAGGCACAATGATAGGATATTGAATGAGGAATTCCCCAGGTCGGTAGGTGCCCAGTATGCTACTGGAGATCAGTGGAGAAACAACTCCAGAAGGAATGAAGGGATGGAGCCAAAGCAAAACCAACACCCAGTTGTGGATGTGACTGGTGATAGAAGCAAGGTCCGATGCTGTAAAGAGCAATATTGCATAGGAACCTGGAATGTTAGGTCCATGAATCAAGGCAAATTGGAAGTGGTCAAACAGGAGATGGCAAGAGTGAACGTCGACATTCTAGGAATCAGTGAATTAAAATGGACTGGAATGGGTGAATTTAACTCAGATGACCATTATATCTATACGGTGGGCAGGAATCCCTTAGAAGAAATGGAGTAGCCATCATGGTCAACAAAAGAGTCCAAAATGCAGAACTTGGATGCAATCTTAAAAATGACAGAATGATTTCTGTTCGTTTCCAAGGCAAACCATTCAATATTACAGTAATCCAGGCCTATGCCCCAACCAGCAACGCTGAAGAAGCCAAAGTTGAACGGTCTGTGAAGACCTACAAGACCTTTTAGAACTAACACCCAAAAAAGATGTCCTTTTCATTATAGGGGACTGGAATGCAAAAGTAGGAAGTCAAGAAACACCTGGAGTAACCGGCAAATTTGGCCTTGGAGCACAGAATGAAGCAGGGCAAAGGCTAATAGAGTTTTCTCAAGAGAATGCACTGGTCATAGCAAACACCCTCTTCCAACAACACAAGAGAAGACTCTACACATGGACATCACCAGATGGTCAACACCGAAATCAGATTGATTATATTCTTTGCAGCCAAAGATGGAGAAGCTCTGTACAGTTAGCAAAAACAAGACCAGGAGCTGACTGTGGCTCAGATCATGAACTCCTTATTGCTGAATTCACACTTAAATTGAAGAAAGTAGGGGAAACCACTAGACCATTCAGATATGACCTAAATCAAATCCCTTATGATTATACAGTGGAAGTGAGAAATAGATTTAAGGAACTAGATCTGATAGATAGAGTGCCTGATGAACTCTGGATGGAGGTTCGTGACATTGTACCGAACAGGGACCAAGACCATCCCCATGGAAAAGAAATGCAAAAAAGCAAAATGGCTGTCTGGGGAGGCCTTACAAATAGCTGTGAAACATCAGACTAGGAAAAACAAGAGATCTCTTCAGGACAATTAGAGTTTCCAAGGGAACACTTCATGAAAAGATGGGCTCGATAAAGGACAGAAATGGTAGGGACCTATCAGAAGCAGAAGATACTAAGAAGAGGTGGCAAGAATACACAGAAGAACTGTACAAAAAAGATATGCACAACCAAGATAATCACGATGGCATGATCACTGACCTAGAGCCAGACATCTTGGAATGTGAAGTCAAGTGGGCCTTAGAAGGCATCACTACGAACAAAGCTAGTGGAGGTGATGGAATTCCAATTGAGCTATTTCAAATCCTGAAAGATGATGCTATGAAAGTGCTGCATTCAATATGCCAGAAAATTTGGAAAACTCAGCAGTGGCCACAGGACTGGAAAAGGTCAGTCTTCATTCCAATCCCAAAGAAAGGCAATGCCAAAGAATGCTCAAACTACCTCACAATTGTACTCATCTCACACGCTAGTAAAGTCATGCTCAAAATTCTCCAAGTCACGCTTCAGCAATATGAGAACCATGAACTCCCAGATGTTCAAGCAGGTTTTCAAAAAGGCAGAGGCACCAGAGATCAAATTGCCAACATCTGCTAGATTATGGAGAAAGCAAGAGAGTTCCAGAAAAACATCTATTTCTGCTTCATTGACTATGCCAAAGCCTTTGACTGTGTGGATCACAATAGACTGTGGAACATTCTGAAAGAGATGGGAATCCCAGACCACCTGATCTGCCTCTTGAGAAACCTGTATGCAGGTCAGGAAACAACAGTTAGAACTGGACGTGGAACAACAGACTGGTTCCAAATAGAAAAAGGAGTACGTCAAGGCTGTATATTGTCACCTTGCTTATTTAACTTATATGTAGAGTATATCATGAGGAAAGCTGGGCTGGAAGAAGCACAAGCTGGAATCAAGATTGCTGGGACAAATATCAATAACCTCAGATATGCAGATGACACCACCCTAATGGCAGAAAGTGAAGAGGAACTCAAAAGCCTCTTGATGAAAGTGAAAGAGGAGAGTGAAAAGGTTGGCTTGAAGCTCAACATTCAGAAAAGAAAGATCATGGCATCTAGTCCCATCACTTCACGGGAAATAGATGGGGAAACAGTGGAAACAGTGTCAGACTTTGTTTTGGGGGGCTCCAAAATCACTGCAGATGCTGATTGCAGTCATGAAATTAAAAGACGCTTACTTCTTGGAAGGAAAGTTATGATCAACCTAGATAGTATATTGAAAAGCAGAGACATTGCTTTGCCAACAAATGTCCGTCTAGTCAAGGCAATGGTCTTTCCCGTGGTCATGTATGGATGTGAGAATTGGACTGTGAAGAAAGCTGATCGCTGAAGAATTGATGCTTTTGGACTGTGGTGCTGGAGAAGACTCTTGAGAGTCCCTTGGACTGCAAGGAGATCCAACCACTCCATTCTGGGAGAATTCAATCCTGGGTGTTCACTGGAAGGACTGATGCTAAAGCTGAAACTCCAATACTTTGGCCACCTCATGCAACGAGTTGACTCACTGGAAAAGACTCTGATACTGGGAAGGATTGGGGGAGGGAGGAGAAGGGGACGGCAGAGAATGAGATGGCTGGATGGCATCACCAACTCTGTGGACATGAGTTTGAGTGAACTCCGGGAGTTGGTGATGGACAGGGAGGCCGGGCGTGCTGTGATTCATGGGGTCGCAAAGAGCCGGACACGACTGAACTTAAATAAGTAAATTTATTTTAAAAATAAATAAATAAAGATGAGATGCTTAAAATAAAATAAATATCTTAAGGAAACAGAATTTTGAAAGCAGAGAAAGCAAAGTGATTCATCAAATACAAGGGAACTTCCATCAGACTCTCGGCAGATCTCTTAGCAAATACTTTGCAGGTGAGAAGGGAGTGAAATGAGATATTTAATGTATTGGAAAAATCCCTGCCAACTAAGAACACGATACCTGGCAAAACTATTTTTCAAAAATAAAGGAAACAAAAAGACTTTCTAAGACAAACAAAAGCTGAGGAAGTACATTACTATCATACCTGCATTACAGAAAATACTAAAGGGAGTTCTTCAAGTTAAAATTAAAGGATGCTAAAAAGCTATTAATACCTTAAAGCATATAAAAGTATAATAGATGCTGCTAAAATGAATATAAAGTTAAAAACACATTACTGTTTTATGATAAGGATGTTGGATAAGCCACTTTTCATTCTAGTATCAAGCGTACAAAAATAACATTAACTAATATGTGTTAAAAAATACACTATTTGTACAGCTGTAAATTGTGAAAACAATAACATAAAGTGGGGAAAAGTAAGCAAAATGTAATGATTTGTATGCAATTGAAGTTAAATTTTTGTCAACTTAAAATAGACTTACATTATATGTTTTATGTAAGACATGGTAACTACAAAGAAATGTTTATGCTAGATATATATATTAAAAAAGAGAAATCAAAGCATATCACTATAAATGAACAAAGAAAGTAAAGCAATTACAATGAACAAGACAGTAAATAATAATCCCATACATATTAATCATTACTTACAATGTAAATGAATTTAACTCTCCAATCAAAAAAGGTAAACTAGCTGAATAGATTTTTTTAAGAAGATCTCATTATATGCTGACTAAAGTTTAGGACATAGGTCACAGGAAGCTTCCCTGGTGGTTCAGATGGTACAGCGTCTGACTGCTATGTGGGAGATCCAGGTTTGATCCCTGGGTTGGGAAGATCCTCTGGAGAAGGAAATGGCAACCCACTCCCCATGGACGGAGGAGCCTTGTAGGCTACAGTCCATGGGGTCTCAGAGAGTCAGAAACACCTGAGTGACTTCACTTTCTTTTTTGTTTCACACAAAGTATGAAAGTGAAAGGATGGAAAAAGATATTCTGTGAAAATTGTAATCAAAACAGAGTAGAGGTGACTATACTTAGACAGAACATACTGTAAGTCCAAAACTATCACACAAAAAACAAAGAAGATCATTTTATAATGATGAAAGGGACAGTTCATCAGGGATAAAGAACAATTTGAAGTATCAGTGCACTCAACATCAGAGCACCTAAATTTATACAGCAGGCATTGACAGGCCTGAGGGAGAAGCACACAGCAGGATGACAGGAACAAGAGACTCAAAAATCTCACTTTCAACATACAATATCCAGACAGAAAACCAATAAGGAAAGAGTAGACATCCATGTTACAGACCAAATAGACCTAACAGAGTTACAGAGCATTTCATGCAATAGAGGTAGAATATGCATTCTTTTTAAGCACACAGGAATTGTTCATCAGGATAGATCACATGTTACATCACAAAACAAGTTTTAGGAAATATGAGAAGACTGAAATCATACCAAGTATGTTTTCTAACCACAAAGGAATGAAACTAGAGATCATTAGCAGAGGGAAAACTTGGAAATACGTAAATATGTGGAAGTTAAACAACATATTCTTCAATAGCCATGGAGTCAAGAAGAACTCAAAAGGGAAATTAGAAAATACCCCAAGGCAAATAAAACCCCAAACATGACAGAATGAAACATATAGGATACAGCAAAGACAGTGCTAATGAAACTTTATAGCAGAAAATGTCTACTTTCAAAAAGAAGAAAGATCTCAAATAAAATCTAACTTATACCCCAAAGAGCTAGAAAAAGAACAAAGTTTATATTTATCAGAAAGGAGACAATAGCAAAAATTGCAGCAGAAATAAGTGAAATAGAAAAGAGAAAAACTGCAGAAAAAATTATGAAGCCAAAATTGATTTTTTTTTTTTTTTAGAAGATGAATGAATTGACAAGCCTTAGCAGGACTAAGAAAAAGAAAACTGAAAATAAGAAAATCAGAAATTAGAGAAGGGACATTCCAACTAATGTTACAGAAATGAAAGAAAAATATAAATTTTTCTTAAATGCTATAAATATTTACAATAAATTGGATAGCCTAAACAAAATGAATAAATCCCTAGAAACTTAGATTCTATCGAGACAAGCTCATGAAGAAACAGAAAATTTAATCAGACCAATAATGAATGAGATGGAAACAAGAACTTCCCAACAAACAGAAGTGCAGGACCAGATGGCTTCACTGGTGAATTTTACCAAACATAATTAAGAAGTAACACCGATTCTTCTTAAAAAGCTTCGAATTAATTAAAGAAGAGGGATAATTTCCAAACAGAATTACCATGTGATCCACCAATCCTATTCTAGATATACATCCATGGTAACTGAACGCAGGTTCTCGAAAAGTATGAACCCCTCTTGCTCACTGCAGCATTATGCACATTACCCGAGATCTGGGGAAAATGCAAACGTCCATCAACAGATGAAAGGATACAGTAAATGTGGTCTCTATGTACAAAGATTCAGTTCAGTTCAGATCAGTCGCTCAGTCCTGTCCGACTCTCCGCGACCCCATGAATCACAGCACACCAGGCCCCTCTGTCTATCACCAACTCCCAGAGTTCACTCAAACTCATGTGCATCGAGTCGGTGATGCCATCCAGCCATCTCACTCTCTGTCGTCCCCGTCTCCTCCTACCCCCAATCCCTCCGAGCATCAGAGTCTTTTCCAGTGAGTCAACTCATCGCATGAGGTGGCCAAAGTATTGGAGTTTCAGCTTTAGCATCAGTCCTTCCAATGAACAACCAGGATTGATCTCCTTTAGAATGAACTGGTTGGATTTCCTTGCAGTCCAAGGGACTCTCAAGAGTCTTCTCCAGCACCACAGTTTAAAGCATCAATTCTTCGGCGATCAGCTTTCTTCACAGTCCAACTCTCACATCCATACATGACCACTGGATAAACCATAACCTTGACTAGACGGACCTTGATTGGCAAAGTAATGTCTCTGCTTTTTAATATGCTATCTAGGTCAGCCTTAAATAGAATATCCTGCCACACATTGCCGGGAGCCAGGGAGGGAATCCTACCCATGGCAAAGGTCAATTGGGGAAGAGGCCTGACGGGCAAAGGCTAATCAGGACTCGAGGAACCCCCTGGACTTACCTGAGCATCTACCCCAAAGAAAACCGGAGTCTGGCTGCCTTACTATCTTACACCTCTTATCAAGTCCTCTAATACTTACGGGGGCTTCCCCACAACCACCTTTCTCTGAAAACATTAATTCAGAGCTATAGTTAAAAAGTTCTCCTTGGCTTAATAGGAGTGTTCCAATCCAAGCCACTCTGATAGCTTTCTAACTTGCATGACAAGCTTGTCCAGGCTCTTACAACTATGAATGTGACTGTTTACAGCCTCCCAGCCACGCAAGGACAGAAAACCTAATATTCTAAAATACAGGAATTTGTTGAAGAAGTTAAAATCATTAGAATAGTACTAAAAAAGATTTCATTGTTGAATCAATACTTGCTGCAAAGTTTCCTCTATCTATTGTATCCTTGGAAAATATATTAATCACATATAGAGAATATAAGTAGTAGCCTTTGATTTAACCACATCAGATCTTAAGTTAATAAATTCCTTTCTTGTAGCTCACTACACCTGTGCCTTATAGGAATGTAACTTTGTCATATGTCTAGCACCTGACTTTAGGAAAATCACCTTAAAAGAATATAAGACGTTTTCTAGCTAACTAACCTTTGTTAGGAGAGAGGGCCATAAACTGTTAGCAGGCCACCTGGCCAGAAGATGATGTAAACCACCGAAAACTTTTGTATATCACGAGACATACAAAAATGAGCCCTGATCCTGATAAGGGTCAAGACTGCTGACCCCGCGTGATTCTGGCGTGACACTATACCTCTCTTTCTCTATTTTTTATGTGCACAACTTAGGGTATAAAAACAGCACTGGAAAATAAAGTTTTGGGCCTTGCTCACTGAAGCTTGGTCTCCCCGTGTCGTTCTTTCTCTTTTTCCGTCCTTTTCTCTATTCTCCTTTTTCTGGTTGAGATCCTTGGAGCGCTGGGCCCTCTGAGTTTACTTATCTGCCTGGGCTTCTAAGACCCACTCGAGGGGGTGCCCTAGTGGGGTGCCTCCAGTGATTCGAGAGGGCGTCTGTGGCTTATGTAAACAGAGCAAACCCCGTGCTGGAGTTTTATTGGTTTCCAGCGTAAACCAAGGAATCATCAGCCCCTGTCTCTCTCTCTCTGTCTTTCTCTCTCTCTGACGCTGACGCCGTTCAACCTGAGGGTACCCTGGGCCATATCGAGGCTGGTCCCCAAAAACACATGACACACAGATGAGCCTAGAGGACATAATGCTAAATGCAATAAGCCAGTTTCAAAAGGACAGATAGCACATGACTCTATTTATATGAAATATCTAAAATAGTCAAACTCAGAGAGTGGAATGCTGGTTACAGGGACTGGCGAAGAGCGAAAAGAGATGCAATTCTACTGGTATAAAATTTTAGTTATTTAAGATGAATATGCTCTAGTGGTCTGCTGTATAACAGAGCACCTATTGTAAAATTTAAGAGGGTAGATATCATGTTATATTCTTGGCAAATAATAAAATAAATTAATAAACAAGAAAATAATTTAGTAAAGGTACAGTATAAAAATATGAAATATCATTCTTTAATATACAACACATCCCTGGAGATAATAGTTTTATTTTTATTTTTATCCTATTATCCCCAAAGAAGCTTATCAGACAAGCTTCCTCTGAAATCAGATTAATTGTTGGTTTTTAGTGCCTCATTTTTTATCGTGAATGATGGGCAGATAAGTATCACCAGTTCAATGAAGAAAGACTCCAAGATAACAGAGACAGACCACATCAGGAAAACCAGGAAATCAGAAAGAAGGGTTAGAGATCATTGAGAAACCAAAAGAAAATGAACCAAGTCATTATTAATATCCTCAGGCCAGAAAGAAAAAATGCACTTCCACGAAACAAGAGTATGACAGCATGAAACTGTCAGAGAATAACAAAGTTTACTTGGAAATGTAAAATATGATTAATAAAGTTAAAAGAAGGAATGGAAGATAAGGTTAAGAAAATATTCAGATTTTTTTTAAATATTAAAAATAGAATATAGAAGGTAAAACAGAAAATTTTAGTGAAAATGGGAGGAACAAATTAAACAAGTGGAAAATTTTAATAGGCTTCTCTGGAGGGTGCTGCCAATTATCCAACAACATGGATGAGGAGGACTCAGAGCCCGGAGGTCAAACACCCATTAACTGTCAGAACAGTTTGGATCTAAAATACATAAAATTATATGGGTTACATGATATCACATTTTCAAGAGCAAAAATAAAGCAACATTTTCAAAAGTTTGAAGAAGTTTGTACTTATTAGATACAAATCTGCTGCTACTGCTGCTGCTAAGTCGCTTCAGTCGTGTCCGACTCTGTGCGACCCCATAGATGGCAGCCCACCAGGCTCCCCCATCCCTGGGATTCTCCAGGCAAGAACACTGGGGTGGGTTGCCATTTCCTTCTCCAATACATGCATGCACGCTAAGTCACTTCAGTCATGTCCAAGTCTGTGCGACCCTACGGACAGAGCCCACCAGGCTCCTCTGTCCTTGGGATTCTCTAGGCAAGAGTACTGGAGTGGGTTGCCATTTCTTTCTCCATTTAAGAATTTAATCCAAGTGAAGGCAGAACATAAATATTTTCTTAAATTTTGTGGACTAAATACATTTACCTCCCTTTAACACATTCTGACAAAACCACTAGTGGAGTTGCTCCTATAAAACAAGAGTGTAGTTTAGCAGGAGGAAAGGAATGGAACCCAGTTCCCAAATAGGAAAGGGCTTCCCTGACAGCTCAGTTGGTAAAGAATCTGCCTGCAATACAGGAGACCTGGGTTCAATTCCTGGGTTGGGAAGATCCACTGGAGGAAGGATAGGCTACCCACTCAAGTATTCTTGGGCTTCTCTTGTGGCTCAGCTGGCAAAGAATCCACCTGCAATGCAGGAGACCTGAGCTTGATCCTTGAGTTGGGAAGATCCCGTGGAGAAATTTCCTTCAGCTATCTACTTCAGTATTCTGGCCTGAAGAATTCCATGGACTGTATAGGCCATGGGGTCGCAAAGAATCTGATAGGACTGAGTAATTTCACTCACTCAAATAGGAAAGAGTTGATGAAAACGTCTAAGATATCAGCTGTTCAATTGTTCTCTAGAAGGTCAGTCGGTAAAGAGTCTGCTTGCAATGCAAGAGACCTCGGTTCGATTCCTGGGTCCGATTTCTGGGTCGGGAAGATCCCCTGGAGCAGGAAATGGCAACCCACTCCAGTATGTTTGCCTGGAGAATCCCATGGACAGAAGAGCCTGGAGGCTACAGCCTATGGGGGTCACAAGAGTTGGGCACAACTGAGCGACTGAGCACATGAGGTAGACAGTTCAGGGTGAAATAACAGAGGACTCCAGGAAACAAAAACAAAACAAGCACACGGTTTCAGATTATATAACACCACCCTTATGGCAGAAAGTGAAGAGGAACTCAAAAGCCTCTTGATGAAAGTGAAAGAGGAGAGTGAAAAGGTTGGCTTGAAGCTCAACATTCAGAAAATAAAGATCATGGCATCTGGTCCCATCACTTCATGGGAAATAGATGGAAAAACAGTGGAAACAGTGTCAGACTTTATTTTTTGGGCTCCAAAATCACTGTGGATGCTGATTACAGCCATGAAATTAAAAGACGCTTACTCCTTGGAAGGAAAGTTATGACCAACCTAGATAGCATATTAAAAAGCAGAGACATTACTTTGACGACAAAGGTCCATCTAGTCAAGGCTATGGTTTTTTCAATGGTCATGTATGGATGTGAGAGTTGGACTGTGAAGAAAGTTGATCGCCGAAGAATTGATGCTTTTGAACTGTGGTGATGGAGAAGACTCTTGAGAGTGCCTTGGACTGCAAGGAGATCCAACCAGTCCACTCTAAAGGAGATCAGTCCTGGGTGTTCATTGGAAGGACTGATGCTAAAGCTGAAACTCCAATACTTTGGCCACCTCATGCGACAAGTTGACTCACTGGAAAAGACTCTGATGCTGGGAGGGAGTCGGGGCGGGAGGAGACGGGGACGACAGAGAATGAGATGGCTGGATGGCATCACCAACTGGATGGACATGAGTTTGAATAAACTCTGGGAGTTTGTGATGGACAGGGAGGCCTGGCGTGCTGTGATTCATGGGGTCGCAAAGAGTCGGACACGACTGAGCGACTGAACTGAACTGAATCTGTTAATAATAGTGTTGTTATTACATTGTTAAAATAATGTTATATAATTATGTTATATTTTCAGCATCTAGGAAATAACTGCAGTTATGCTAAAGCTGAAACTGCAATACTTTGGCCACCTCATGCGATGAGTTGACTCACTGGAAAAGATTCTGATGCTGGGAAAGGTTGGGGGCGGGAGGAGAAGGGGACGACGGAGAATGAGATGGCTGGATGGCATCACCGACTCTGTGGACATGAGTTTGAGTATACTCCGGGAGTTGGTGATGGACAGGGAGGCCTGGCGTGCTGTAATTCATGGGGTCGCGGAGAGTCGGACACGACTGAGCGACTGAACTGAACTGAACTGAACTGATGCTTATGAGATATTAGCTAGTATAATTAAAAAAAAGAATAGATCCATCAAAAATATGAGAGGTAACTGATGAGGAAAATTAAGTCATTTTTTTCTAGATAATAGAATTGCAGTGGGAAAAATACAGAGAAGAAAACTTCTTTTCATTGTTCAATATTTAATAATGTAAGCATAAATATGTAAATATTTTTATAAAATGAGAATACAAATGCTTATAATAATGAAACCAAAAATATTAAAATAGCTTAGACTTGGAAATGAACTGTATTAAAATTAAATTAAGAATAAGTCAAGTTCATAGGAGTATCAATGAATAATAGACATAGTAGAAATTAGCAAAATAATTAATATTTTATCATAAGATCCAAAAACTAATTTAAAATAAACTAGACCTTTACTGACAAATTTTAATCAAAAAAAGATATGATACAAATAAATAGCTTTTGGAATGAGAACAGGGATTAGACAATGTTAATGAAGGAGAAGAACAGAGGAATAACAGAATGAAATAGAACTCTTCACCAAAACATTTGAAAATACAGATGAAGATGGCAACTTTTAATAAGATATTATATCAGAGTTGCCTCCAGGATATACAGCGATTACAATGTAAAACATTACAATGATTTCAAATTAAATTTAAAAAATTTGTAAGTGATCTAACCTAAAAGACAGTATCAAGGGAGTTTAATTGGCAAATCCTATCAGCCATTCAAAATTTGCTTTGGAATGCAGTGTTTCATGGCATTTCTTTCATATGCACTTTTCTTTTCTCCTCTCTTTTTTTTGTTCTTTTTTCACCTTCTACTGCTCATATATACCTATTTGTCAATAAAACACTGATCGTTGCCTTGACAATAATGACAAGGTGACAGATGAAGACAATGTGACAAGGAGATAATGAGGGAAGAAAGTAAGTCTTGTTCATTCATTAATTCAGTAAGTATTGTGTGTGTGTACACGCATGCTTGGAGCTGAAGAGAAGAAGGAGCAGATTTAACACAGATTATCATATTCTGCTCCAGTAGGGGTAGACGTTTTTATTCCTGGAGGGAGGGAGGTGTAGGGGGCAGAGATCCACTGGCATTTGGTCCTAGTAATCCACTCACAAGATTATATTAAACATTTGGGATAAGAAAATTATTTAAAGATATGAAAAGATTCATTCATTCTTTCTGACTGTAGTCTACTCAAAGCTAAAAGCTATGAATCTAGCACCTTCTATCCAGGTCATGCTAAATTCAAACACTTCCTTGCAAATTGTTGTTACTGATGTGTCTTGAACTTGAAAGAATGTTTCTTTGGTAAGAAACAGAACTTATTTTCAACTAGGGTAAAAACATGGTGTGAAATCCATGTTGTTTTTAACTTAATTTTATACATTTTGCAATGTTGGAAACTACTCTGCAGCTGGTTTGTGAGAAATGGGAAAATTTATACCACTTTTTTTTAACACTTTTCCCTTATTTTTGGTCATTAAATTTGCAGATACAAGTCTGAAGTCTATATTATCTAGAAAAGAGAAAAATAGAGACAGCTTTTTTGTTTTTGTGTGGGGATCTTTTCAAATTGTATACAAACAACCCAAACAGGAGAAAAAAGTGCTAAAACAAAATAAAACAATAAAAGCATTGAAAACCACTAACGTTAAACTGATGTGACTTGCATTGTCACGCTATAAAAAGCTAAATAAGTAATATGTTATAAATCTGATAACCAAATGGACTACTATCCTCTTCCTCCAATATAACTCCTACAGAATCTTGTTCACAATGTTTTGTATTAATACTAAAGTGAGCTCCTGAAATAATACTTGTCACTGAGTTATAATATATGTGGCTGGTATCTGCTCTTTCTGTGTCAAATACCTCATAGAAATTATTTTGAATATTTTGGCATCTTTGCCACTCTGGTTTTGTATCTGCTGTGATTGACAACCCAACCCATGCTAATTCATTGCTGGCCTGCATTTCTCTGGCTCTAGAGTATATCTAAAGAATATTCATGGAGAAAATGGGAATAACAATTACAGCATTGTTTTCAGATGACTTAGATTTCTCAAATTCATCTAATGAACTCTCATTTTGACTATGGCAAAATTATAAGAATGTTTGTTGCGGTTAATTAAATATTAACTTTATTAGGAATACAGTGACTTCTCTCCCACTTTCATTATTTTAAAACAAAAGGCCAAGAATTTTATGTAACCCAGAAATATCCATGAATATGCACCCAATATGAATATATGGATGCCATTCAGCGTGCAGGTATAGGGAGGAAAAATGTTCAGAATCATCTTGTTAAGGGTGTGGCTAGAACCCAAAGTACAATTTGTTCAGATACTACATAAATGTGTACCCGTCTATGTCCCCCCTCCCCCCTCCCTCTCCCCCATGTGTGTTTGTCATAGATAACATTATTTCCATACTTAGCATATCCTTAGCTATTTTCAGTAAATGTTTCCATATCCCTGTAAATAATATTTGAGAATGTGTATCAGGATTTTTTTATTTTTCTTCTCCTTCACTGGCTTCTTTCTGACTTTGGGCAAAAGAAATTATTTCAGTTACCATCATGGTTACTGCTGGCTTATTAACCAAGTTTAATATGAACATTTCAAGATTTGATGGGAAAGATTCAAAACTGCATTTTATATTATTGCATTTATAAAACTGCATTTATATTATTGCATTTATAAAACTGCATTTATATTATTTTATAATATATATATTATATTTATTTTATAATATAATATATTATTATTGAACTTGTAATGGCACCTTTTGACATAGTCACAGTGATTGATATGTACCATGATTCCCCCTAAATCAGGATAAAATGAAATGGCTCCCATGGTGCTTGACATGTTCCCCTCAGTGATTGATGCAGATAAGCACATGATCACCAGTACCTGAAATAAGTATTGATCTTCAAGACATCTGAAAGGAACAGATGAGTTATCACAGTCTCTTGACAGTTTAGACTTCTAAAAAAATGTCTTTGATAAATTTGAAGGCTCTGATATTTTTTTCTCAGGATCAAGTCTGACTCTAAATATTACATAAGGACAATTGTTTTTCTACCTTTTAAATAGACTGGATTTATAACAGACTATTATAAACTAAATAAAACGATTGGAAATAAGTGCTATTCTAATACAGGAGATCTCTGGAGGAGGAAATGGCAACCCACTCCGGTATTCTTGCCTGGAAAATCCCATGGACAGAGGAGGTTGGCAGGCTAAAATCCATGGGATTGCAAAGACTCAGACACAACATAGCAACTGAGCACAATACAGGAAATAATAACCTTTATGAAATTTAAAAATGATTGTGTTATCAGGTGTTATTGACCTCATGGTGGGCCAGTAAATAGGCAAGTGTTGGGGCGAGGACTATCGACTTTTGCAGAGAGCCAGCAGACGGAGAAGTCAGTGGACTAGCATCCCAAGAACCACCTCTCTGGAGTTAGAATTCGGGTTTCTTTTACATTAAATACTAAAAGGGGAGGCGGTGTCGCAGGTTGTTGCAAACTTCTTGGTGAGGGTCAGACCACAGGGTCCGACTCCTTTGTTCTTGCAGCTGTTCAGGAAGATCTGATCACACTCCTATAAACCTCCAACCAGACAATTATTTTCTGTTCTTCACATTTATATCTCTGTATGAATGAAAAGAGTTATGCTTTTAAAGGCAGAGCCTTGAGAAAAGGCCCTCTTGGACACTTCAGGCTATAGGCCACATTCTTTTACAGTTTGGGACTAAGGTGCAGCGTGACTGTGAAAAGTGAAAATGTTAGTCATTCAGTTGTATCCAGCTGAGTCCGTCTCTGCAACCCCAAGGACTGCAGCCCACCAGGCTCCCCTGTGCATGGAATTTTCCAGTCAAGAATACAGGAGTGGTTGCATTTCCTTCTCCAGGTGATCCTCCGACAGAGGGACTGAACCTTTATCTCCTGCACTGCAAGTGGATTCTTTACAATCTGAGCCACCAGGAAGCCCTAAGCACAGGCAACAGAGCACAATGCTTAGAGCTGAAGGAATAGGCCTGTTGTGGAACGCTTGGGCATAAACCCTTATCTGCTTCCATCTCCAGTGTTTTAGTTTGTTTGGCACCACTGTGTGTCAGCTCTTCGGTCTCATTTTCTTTTTATTTATTTAGGCCTCCCTGGTGGCTCAGTGGTAATCTGCCTGCCAATGCGGGAGACCCGGATTCGATCCCTGGGTTAGGAAGATCTCCTGGAGGAGAAAATGGCAACTCACTCCAGTATTCTTGCCTGGGAAAATCCCATAGACAGAGGGTTCTGGAGGGCTACAGGCCATGGGGGCCCCAAGAGGTGCACACGACTTACCGACTAAAGGACAATTTGTTTATTTGGCTGCCTTGGTCTCCGATGTGGCACACAGGAACTCTGTTGCATCCTGTGGGCTCCTTCCTTGCGTCCTGTGGGCTCCTTCCTTGCGTCCTGTGGGTTCCTTCCTTGAGTCCTGTGGGCTCCTTCCTTGCGTCCTGTGGGCTCCTTCATCGCGTCCTATGGGCTCCTTCCTTGCGTCCTGTGGGCTCTTTCGTCATGTCCTGTGGGCTCCTTCCTTGCCATGCATGGACTCTCCAGTGGTTGTAGTATGCTGGCTTAGTTGCTCTGAGGTATGTGGGATCTTAGTTCCCCGACCAGGGATCGAACCCATGTCCCCTGCATTGCAATGTGGAATCTTTACCACTGGACCATCAGGGAAGGCCCTTCTGTCTCATTGTCAAGTGGACATTCTGGTGATGAAACATTTCCTTTCTGAATAATTAAAGCTATTTTGAAATTTTAAGCTTATCAGTATTTTGTTAAAGAATGAAACCCTATTATCTTCCACAATTCCAGACATTATTTCCATTAAATTGGTAGAAAAACAAAACTAATCTTTTACTTTTTTAAAAATATTTATATGGCAGTCACAGTATTCTTTAAAATCTGCTTTTTATTTACGTATGTTGACTCATCTGTATCAATATAATAATTTATCTTTAAATGTTTTAGTAAGTTATTATTATCCAATATGAATGACTTCACTATAGATCATTTTGTTTTATATCGAAAAACATCAAAAACAACAAAATCTAAAACTGTAATTCATTGAGGTGAATATGTAACAAAATTGAGTTCTTAAACATTCAGAGTAATAATAGAATATCAGGAACGGAAGGGTAAATATAATTAAATAAGCAATAAAAATATCTGAATTTTCAGCATATAATATAGCATTTATTTAAGCATATTCATGTGAACTCTAAGTAGTTTGTTTTTAAATCCTGGGAAGGGAAAGACTCTCTAGAAGTAATAAATTGAAATTTTCAGCCACAAATTTAAAACTAATTGGAAAGGCAAATAGGAAATTAACACAGATTTAAACATCTATTTTTTTTTCAATGTAGGGATTCTGTAATTGGAAAATTTATTTGCTTTCTTCTGTTATTTAAAGAGAACTCTATGCTCCTAAGAATATAGAGCAGTTCTGAGAAAAATTGGGATTGGGCCCGACACCAATATGGGTTTCCCATGTGGATAAATGGTAGAGAATCAGCCTGCCAATTCAGAAGCCACAGGTTTGATCCCTGGGTTGAGCAGATCCCCTGGAGGAGGAAATGACAACCCACTCCAATATTCTTGCCTGGGAAAATCTCATGGATAGAGGAGACCAACAGGCTAAAGTCCATGGGGTGGCAAAGAGCTGGACATGACTGAGCACACACACATACCCTCCATCAGTATAATGCTGACTAAAAACAGCAAGAATCACTTCGCTGCTCTGAAGGCATCATTGAATTTAGCTGGGCAAAAGCAAATGGATTTTCCCCATAACTCAGCCTTGTTTTTTTTTTTTTTTTAAAGTATTGCTACTATCTTAATTTGAACTATTTGGGTGGTAACTTTTAAAAATATAATACATTTTCCCTTCATTCTCAGAAATTAATTTACATAAATAACTGCTTGAAGATTCAATCATCATTATGATAATTCTTACCATGAATATCATAATCAGCATCTTTATAAATGGTATTTTAATTCCTGCTATTATAATAATAACCCATCTGATGACTGTTACATACAAAATGCAGTAATTAATTAATACATTTTTTAGTTAACAATACTAATGAAAATACCAATAAAAGCAATATCATGATGCATTTTTAAGAAAGAGGAAATTTTAAAATTAATAAAGTGGCTAATTCTCACTAAGAAGACTACATTTACCTTGAAATTATTTTCAGAATAAGGATTAAAAGGCAATTCCAAAAATTAGTTCTAGATACAAAATTATATGAGAATGTTTGCTTTTCCATTTTTTATAAAAATAAATGAAAAGACACTTTGATCACTGAATTGTGTTTTTTCATCCTGCAAGTAAAACAGAGCCTTAGATAAGTTGATGTATATGTAGGCTATATATTAAATATATTACATGTGGTTTTGTGTAGCTGGTTTGTTATCTTGCACAACCCTTTTGTTACCAGAAGTAATAAAATTACTTTTGCTAATTATTATTCCAGACTTCCTTGGTGGCTCAGATGGTAAAGAATCCATCTGCAATGCAGGAGACCTGGGTTCAATCCCTGGGTGGGGAAGATCGCTTGGACAAGGAAATGGTAATCAACTCCAGTATTCTTGCCTGGAGAATCCCATGGACAGAGGAGGCTGGAGGGCTACAATCCATGGAGTCACATAGAGTTGGACATGACTGAGCAACTAACGCTTTCCCTTTTCAGATATTCAAAATTATATTTATCATTGGTAGGTAAACAGTTGACCCTTGAACAAAACAGGTTGTCCCCAGTAGAAAATCCTTGTGTAACTTGCGTTTGGTTCACCACATCCTTGGCTAATCAGTATCCGTGATTTTGCCCCTGTGGATTCAGCCAGCCACAGATAGTAGCACTGTGTTATTCACTATTGAAAACATCTGCCTATAAGTGGACCCAGCAGTTTGAACACATGTTATTATAAGGTTAATTGTATAGTGTGTCTTACTGATAATCCATCTCAGTAAATAAATATATTTTTGTCTTGAAAACCATCCAAATCTTATCTAAGTGAAAAAATTATGGGTAAGAGGGGTAGAGGGAAAGTAAGAAAAAGTGATAGAGAAAATGCATGCGCATGTATATTCGTGTGTGTGTGCATTGTTTGCTCATGGCTGCATGAGTGTGTTTATGTGACTGTGTGCTTCTGTGTTTGTGTATGCATGTGTGGGTATACGCATGTGTGTTCCTGTGTTATTGCATAATGTGTGAATGTGTACATGTGCGTATATATTGTGTACACATGTTCATGTGTGGATGCATGACTGTGTGTACATCTGAGTTATGTGCATGTATGTTCCTGTGCATGCATGTTCATGTGTGCGCGCGCTGTGTATTCATGTGTGTGTGAGTTCGTGCATGCATATGCTTGTGTGTTTGTGTGTGTTTAGGCATATGTGTTCATGTGTGTATTTTATGTGTTTGGATGTGTACATGTGTATACATGTTTGTGTCTGTGTGCACATGTGAGTGTGTCCATGTGTGTTCATGTGTGTGCATGTGAGTGTGAGCATGCGTGTGTACATGTGTGCAGAGAATGGTTCTAAGGCAGTGAGGGGACAAATCAGAGCCTCAGGCAATCAGAGTAGTCTCTTTCCCAACATTTCAAAAGTAATTTTCTCTAAATACAGGTTTCTTCTTAACAACTTATTTAAATTACCAAATCTTTTCTGCTACACACAAATTATAGAAAAGGTCATTTTCTAAAGTCAAAGTATATGTCATCTAACTTAACTTGGAGACTAAGCCCATTTATAGTGAATGATAAGAACTCCTTAATTCATATATTATTCCAAAATCCAGTGATCATATCAATAAATAAAATGCCATAAAACCAGGTGTAATTGTAATAATCTTGAGGAGGGAACTCTGAATAACATAAGCAGCTATACCTAAGCTACTATTTTCCTATTTTATTTCTTAGCTATGGATAGTATAAATGAATAACCATCAGTTAAACACAGTAATTTAGAAATCTGTGTGTGGGTATTGATCAAACTCCACTCAATTTTCAGTCTAGACTTTTGTTTTGATTGCAGTATAAGATTTAAAATGTTTTGTCCATAGTGCAATATTGTGATAGGACTACTGAATGGATATACACTTTTATGGGGAAAATTAACCTCGTTTATTTTACACACCTGTACATGAGGAAATAAGGAGAAAGTTCAATAATGGGTAGAGAGGACTGATCTCAAAGAATGATCCCACTTTATCAATGTATTTCCGAGATTTTGGAGGAGAAATGTGAATGTTAAAAATTAGGGCACTACTAGATCAGTCCTGGATGTTCATTGGAGGGACTGATGCTAAAGCTGAAACTGCAATACTTTGGCCACCTCATGCGACGAGTTGACTCACTGGAAAAGACTCTGATGCTGGGAAAGGTTGGGGGCGGGAGGAGAAGGGGACGACGGAGAATGAGATGGCTGGATGGCATCACCGACTCTGTGGACATGAGTTTGAGTGAACTCCGGGAGTTGGTGATGGACAGGGAGGCCTGGCGTGCTGTGATTCATGGGGTCGCGGAGAGTCGGACACGACTGAGCGACTGAACTGAACTGAACTGAACTAGATGCCATGGAAAATGGAAGCGCACTTGTTGGGAAAGAAGGTTGAAATACCTTGGCTAAAATATTAGTTTTTAGTTTAGAAGGATTCCCTCTGGATGCTTTGGTGTCTATGGAACATAGAAAGAAATTTTTAAAATGATTCTCATTCTTTTATGCATTCTGCTAAAGGAAAATGTAGTCACAAATTCACTCAAATTTAAAATGCATTACTGACATCTGGGGATGTGTGAGGATTTTCTAGTTGAAATGCGCCTATCCTGTACCTTCTAATAGACACGATGCTCATATTTCTGTTTGTAAAGAGTAGATGAGCATTATGGTCCCTGATGAACAAGGCCATTAGATGTTTGAGAATGCTTGATATGTTCAGAAACAGCATAGACTTCACTTCAGGGGCTTCCTAATGACCTCAAGGGGCTGCTGAGTGTCCTGATGCATTGGCACTCACCATTTATTGTTGGAAATTTTTATGCTGCTTATGAAGACTTGGGAGAAGTGACCACTTGCTAGAACAGTCCCTCAGAAGTGAGCATGTGAGTTATTCTTTTTACTCAAATAATATCAGTGTGGATAACAGCCCAGTTATTCTTTTGGTATCTTAAATAATGATACCAAATGCAAACAAAAACTTAGTTGTAAAATTTGCCAATCTGGTTATTGTCTGAAAGTAAACTGTACCCTCTCTAAATTCTATGGTTTATATGCATTAGTTAATTTATGTGTTCAATATATATTTATTGAACAACTGTTACTGATTTAGGTCTCATGGACCCTGCTCTGGTCCTAGCCTGGACCAGACAAATTTTTCTCCCATGTTGATTTTTTGCATGGGGTTTTGTAATGAATTTTAACAGTATTTGTTGTTGTTGTTTAGTTGCTAAGTCATGTCCAACTCTTTTGCAACTCCATGGACTGCAGCCCACCAGGTTCCTCTGTCCATGGGCTTTCCTAGGTAAGAATATGGAGTGGATTGCCATTTCCTTCTCCACTGGGAATTTCCCAAACCAGAGATTGAACCTATGTCTCCTGCATTGATGGGCAGATTCTTTACTGCTGAGCCACCAGGTGGTGGTAAATAAACTTCTTGATGATAGTATTTAATGCCTCTAATAAAATTTATTTTTAATTGGATGATAATTGCTTCAAAACATTGTGTTGCTTTCTGCCATACGTCAATGTGAATCAGCCATGTGTATACATATATACCCTCCTCCTTGAATCTCCCTTCCCCCTCCACATAACCACCCATCTAGGCCATCACTGAGCACAGAGCTGAGCTCCCTGGACTACACAACAGCTTCCCACTGGCTATCTATTTTCACATGATCGTGTACATATGTGTCAATGTTACTCTCTCATATACCCTGCCCTCTCCTTCACCACTGTGTCCACAAGCCCATTTTCTATGTCTGTGCATCTATATCTGCTCTTCAGACAGGTTCATCAGGGCCACTTTTCTAGATTCCATTTGATTATAAGGAGTGAGGATAATGGGGATGAGGATAATGATAACGGGGAGGTGTATGCATTTGCCTTCTGGGGAAAGGGATAAGGCTTCTCCAGGAATGGGATGCCACCCTTTTTCTGTCCTTTCTTTGGTCCACATCTTCCAGTCATGGCTTTGCATAGATGTGTCATTTAGTAGCTAGTTTAGTAAAATCAGCACAGAGTAAGACTCTGGGTCTGTTGAAGGACAGATTTGTGGCGGTCTTGGTTCCAGCTAGTTCTGTATGATTTTTGTTTTTCTCTTCCTATCACCTCGTACCTTTTAGTCAAGATTCTGTGATTTAAAGAGATATGTTAGTTCCTGTTTCAAGGAGGGGTTGGTGGTTTTTGAAGAAGGATGTCTTCTATGTCTTCCTGTTCCTGTATGAAGCACTTTTCCCACTTCACAGCGGTCTTTAGGAATCAACTGATTCTGTGTGTTGCATTGCATCACAGTAGTAGCGCCTAGACTCTTAGTTGTGTCCAACACTGCATCTGTATGGACTGAAGCCCTCCAGGCTCCTCTGTCCATGGAATTCTCCAGGCAATAATTCTGGAGTGGATTGCCATTTCCTCCTTCAAAGAATCTTCCCAACCCAGGGATTGAACCTGAGTCTCCCGTGTCTCTTGCATTGCAGGCGTGTTCTTTACCACCGAGCCACCAGGGACGCCAATGGAGCATTGCATTTCGTCCTATAAAAATGGTTTGTCAAACAATACCCGATGGTTGTCACTAGAGCTCCCCACAGCTTTTGCATCTATTTCCAGGCAAATTGACATTCTCCAAGATATTCACCCACTTTTTACAACTGTCTCATCTAAGTATGTTTTGATTTCCTCCAACAATCTGAAACAATATGCTTTGTTTTTCAGAATTTCTTTTCTTTTCAAAATATTTGTTCTCTTAGTGACCCTGCATTAATTATAGCTCTCTGGTTACCAGCATTAGAGGCTGATTCTAATTAGGAAAAGTACATTTGTCGAAAGACGGTGAGTCTGCACAGACTAGACGTGAGACTGGGGAGTCTTGGAAGCAGACAGTGTTAAGACGACATAGTGCACACAGTGGCCACTGCCTTCAGCGTGGATGGACCTGACACACTTCTGTAGTCCTCAAGATGTTTCACGAGAAGATAGAGAACAAGAAAGAGCCATAAGCAAATACTAGTTTTCAAAAGTTTATAAAAAGATAGAATAAGTTATTCACATACAGATAAGGCAATAAAAATTGCCCATCACACATCTGAAATCCACACTTATTCTATGCAACTTGGAGGCCATTTCTGTTTGTGATATTTCTGGTTTCAGTTCAGTTCAGTTCAGTTGCTCAGTCGTGTCTGACTCTCCGCGACCCCATGAATCACAGCACGCCAGGCCTCCCTGTCCATCAAAAACTCCTGGAGTTCACTCAAACTCATGTCCACAGAGTTGGTGATGCCATCCAGCCATCTCATTCTCCGTCGTCCCCTTCTCCTCCCGCCCCCAACCTTTCCCAGCATCAGAGTCTTTTCCAGTGAGTCAACTCGTCGCATGAGGTGGCCAAAGTATTGCAGTTTCAGCTTTAGCATCAGTCCCTCCAATGAACATCCAGGATTGATCTCCTCTAGAATGGACTGGTTGAATCTCCTTGCAGTCCAAGGGACTCTCAAGAGTCTTCTCCAACACCATGGTTCAAAAGCATCGATTCTTCGGCGATCAGCTTTCTTCACAGTCCAACTCTCACATCCATACATGACCATGGGAAAAACCATTGCCTTGACTAGACGGACCTTGGTTGGCAAAGTAATCTCTCTGCTTTTTAATATACTATCAAGGTTGGTCATAACTTTCCTTCCAAGGAGCAAGCGTCTTTTAATTTCCTGGCTGCAATCAGCATCTGCAGTGATTTTGGAGCCCCAAAAAATAAAGTCTGACACTATTTCCACTGTTTCCCCATCTATTTCCCATGAAGTGATGGGACCAGATGCCATGATCTTCGTTTTCTGAATGTTGAGCTTCAAGCCAACCTTTTCACTCTCCTCTTTCACTTTCATCAAGAGGCTTTTGAGTTCCTCTTCACTTTCTGCCATAAGGGTAGTGTCATCTGCATATCTGAGGCTATTGATATTTCTCCTGGCAATCTTGATTCCAGCTTGTGCTTCTTCCAGCCCAGCGTTCCTCATGATGTACTCTGCATATAAGTTAAATAAGCAAGGTGACAATATACAACCTTGACGTACACCTTTTCCTCTTTGGAACCAGTCTGTTGTTCCATGTCCAGTTCTAACTGTTGCTTCCTGACCTGCATACAGGTTTCTCAAGAGGCAGGTCAGGTGGTCTGGGATTCCCATCTCTTTCAGAATGTTGCACCGTTTCTTGTGATCCACACAGTCAAAGGCTTTGGCATAGTCAATGAAGCAGAAATAGATGTTTTTCTGGAACTCTCTTGCTTTCTCCATGATCCAGCGGATGTTGGCAATTTGATCTCTGGTGCCTCTGCCTTTTCTAAAACCTGCTTGAACATCTGGGAGTTCACAGTTTACATACTGCTGAAGCCTGGCTTGGAGAATTTTGAGCATGACTTTACTAGCGTGTGAGATGAGTGCAATTGTGCGGTAGTTAGAGCATTCTTTGGCATTGCCTTTCTTTGGGATTCGAATGAAGACTGACCTCTTCCAGTCCTGTGGCCACTGCTGAGTATTCCAAATTTGCTGGCATATTGAGTGCAGCACTTTCACAGCATCATCTTTCAAGATTTGAAATAGCTCCACTGGAATTCCATCACCACCACTAGCTTTGTTAGTAGTGATGCTTTCTAAGGCCCACTTGACTTCACATTCCAAGATGTCTGGCTCTAGGTCAGTGATCACGTTATCGTGACTATCTTGGTCGTGAAGATCTTTTTTGTACAGTTCTTCTGTGTATTCCTGCCACCTCTTCTTAATATCTTCTGCTTCTGTTAGGTCCATACCATTTCTGTCCTTTATCGAGCCCATCTTTGCATGAAATGTTCCCTTGGAAGCTCTAATTTTCTTGAAGAGATCTCTTGTTTTTCCTATTCTGTTGTTTTCCTCTATTTCTTTGCATTGATCACTGAGGAAGTCTTTCTTATCTCTCCTTGCTATTCTTTGGAACTCTGCATTCAGATGCTTATATCTTTCCTTTTCTCCTTTGCTTTTCGCCTCTCTTCTTTTCACAGCTATTTGTAAGGCCTCCTCAGACAGCCATTTCACTCTTTTGCATTTCTTTTCCATGGGGATGGTCTTGGTCCCTGTCTCCTGTACAATGTCACAAACCTCCGTCCAGAGTTCATCAGGCACTCTATCAGATCTAGTTCCTTAAATCTATTTCTCACTTCCACTGGTTTAGAGGACGAGTAATCTTGGTAACACATGAAAAATTATAGCATTATTACCTAACTGCCCACAGGTCACTTTTCTATTGGAATTCTGATTAATAAGATACATGGTTATAAATTATTCTCTAAAGAATGATTCCACGTGATAAAAGTCAAAATGAAGCTCAAAAATACACTTTGTTCCTCTTTTTCTACATTGTTTTATCAAATTGTTACATGCACTGAATTGTTCATTTCATGTAAAGAAAATATCCAATTCTTGTTTTAACATCACACATTTTTAAGGGTGCCAAATACATAAAGACCTCTATTCAGGTGTGTTAAATAAAGTCTTAATATGGGGGAAAACTTATATTTTTCATTTCAAAATACTCCCTAGACATCAACAAAATAAGACACACTTTCATTTATACTTGTTTGAAAGTGAGATGTACTAGAATATCTGTTATATGAAGTCTTAGGGGGCTTTCCAGCTTCAAGTTACAGTGTAATTGTATTTCTCAAAAATTCATGGGTATTTTCTATACTGTAGGCATCTAACTTTTTAAAAGAAGAACTCAAGAGCAATTCTTACTTGGAGGAAATCATGAAATGGTTCATTACACTTACTGAAAATTGATAATATTGATAATGGAGAACTCATCATTAAAATGTGCAATATTTGTTCTCTTTTCAGAAAAGTGATTATAAAACTGCCAAAGAAGAAAAACACACCCACAAAAAAACACAGATTGATTTTGTCTCTATTTCTAGCAGTATAATATGTCCATTCTGCTATTCAGTTTTCTATATCATAAGAAGAAGTATTGAATGAGTGTTTCTATCTTTTCTACTCCCTTCATGAGCTAAAGAAAATTCTGGCTAGCTTTCTCAGTTTTCCTCCTTAACTTTTTCTGCAGAGATTGAACAATACTAGTAAAAATATCTGGATATAAAAAAGCAGAAGCCTGGGCTCTCTGAAAAAGAGTTAGAGGATAGGGTAGCAGGGGTCAGTGCTAGAATTGAAGAAATGGAAGGTAATTAAATGTGTTTGGGAATGTTTCCATCTCTGCTGCCCAAAACAAACTAAAAGACTTAATTTCATTACAGGTAGCTAAGAAACATATCTGCATTTGTTTGCAATGGGCCCAAATTTGGCCCATTCTCTGCGAAGTAACCCAAAGGACCTTGATTTTAGAAATATTGAAAATAGAGCTTTAAATCACTGTCAGACTTTTAGGGTTAGCTCATCACTAGAAACATTTTATAAATTATTATATATATATATAAAATATGTATGTGATTATATAAAACATATATAATTAACATAGAGATTAATACATATATATATTAAAAAGTATTAATACATATAAAAAGTGTTATAAAATAACACATAAGATTAACACATATATAATATATATATAACACTTATACATATTCTAATATATATTCTTACTATATATTGCAATACATTAATAATATACATTATTATATTAATAACAATATATTTTAATATATTAATATACAGTGTTTAAATAATATAAATGATATGTATTATAAATTTAATGATATAATATATTAATATATATTGAAATATGATATATAATACATTATATAATATTATATATAGTTAATTAATAATTTCAAATTAATACTTATACATATGGCATCTGGTCCCATAACTTCATGGGAAATAGATGGGGAAACAGTGGAAACAGTGTCAGACTATAATTATTTTGGGCTCCAAAATCACTGCGGATGCTGATTGCAGCCATGAAATTAAAAGACGCCTGCTCCTTGGAAGGAAAGTTATTACCAACCTAGATAGTATATTAAAAAGCAGAGACATTACTTTGCCAACAAAGGTCCATCTAGTCAAGGCTATGGTTTTTCCCGTGGTCATGTATGGATGTGAGAGTTGGACTGTGAAGAAAGCTGATCGCCGAAGAATAGATGCTTTTGAACTGTGGTGTTGGAGAAGAGTCTTAAGAGTCCCTTGGACTGCAAGGAGATCCAACCAGTCCATTCTAAGGGAGATCGATCCTGGGTGTTCATTGGAAGGACTGATGCTAAAGCTGAAACTCCAATACTTGGCCACCTCATGTGAAGAGTTGACTCACTGGAAAAGACTCTGATGCTTGGAGGGATGGGGGACAGGAGGAGAAGGGGACGACAGAATGAGATGGCTGGATGGCATCACCAACTCTGTGGACATGAGTTTGAGTGAACTCCAAAGTTGGTGATGGACAGGGAGGCCTGATGTGCTGTGATTCATGGGATCACAGAGTCGGACACAACCTAGTGACTGAACTGAACTGATATATAATTGTATATATAACATTTATAATATGCACATATTATAATATATATTATATATATTATATATTACATAATATGTAAATAGATATACTATGTATGTAGTTTATATAAATTATATCTGTTTATATAATTCATACATATTATATATTTCATATTATATTCAGTTCAGTTCCGTTCAGTTCAGTTCAGTCGCTCAGTCGTGTCCGACTCTCCGCGACCCCATGAATCACAGCACGCCAGGCCTCCTATCCATCACCAACTCCCGGAGTACACTCAAACTATGATATATTAAATATATATCATAATTGTATATTATATTGCATATAGTATATATATAAATATATATTTTATATATACTTATATATATTTTAGATATATTATATATTATAGATATCATATATAAAAATATATATTATATATTTCAATGTATGGATATTTGCTATATTGAATAATATATTAGCAATAATATATAACAATATATAGTATTATAGTATATAATATATATAATACTTATTATTATAATAATATTTACATATTATACATTTATATATAATATATAAATTTTATGTAATATTTATATATTTAAAATCTATATTTATGCAATATAATGTATTATAAATATTATATTATATATATTTATATACAAATATGATATATAATATATATAGTTATTTATTATATAATATATATTTATATATATTATATATAATGTTTTATATTTTAAAAATATATTTATACAATATAATATATTATAAATATAAACATTATAATAAATATTATATTGTATAAATATAATTAACAATAATTGTTAATATTAATATTGATAATTAATATACTATATTAATATTTAATATATGTAGTATATAACACTTAGGTATTATATATATGACTTATAATGTACACATATTATAATGTATATTATATAGTATATATATATATTTATATATATAGGGCTTCCCTAGATGGTAAAGAATCTGTCTGCAATGCAGGAGATGAGTCTATTGCTGGATTGGGGAGATCCCCTGTAAAAGGGAATGGCAACCCCCTCCAGTATTCTTGGCTGTGAAATCCCATGGACAGAGGAGCCTGGTAGGCTATGGTAATATATACCCTGGTTTGAAGGGCCCACTAATTGGAAAAGACACTGATGCTGAAAAAATTGAAGGCAAAAAGGGAAGGAGACAGCAGAGGATGAGATGACTGAATGCCATCACAGACTCACTGGACGTTGATGTGAGCAAACTCCAGGAGATGGTGGAGGACAGAGTCTGGTGTGCTGCAGTCCATGGGGTCACAGAGTCAGACATGATTCAGTGAGTGAACAGCAATGACATAGCCAATTGTGTTAGTAGGATACCTAGCGAACTCTGTTGGACTTATGAACCCACTCTCTGAACAGAACTCATTCTGTAGGAGACTTACCATACACCCGAGGACTCTGTTCTTCCTAACAAGTTCTGCCCACAGGAAAACTGCTTTAACCAGATTCTAACCTGTGGGGTGTATCACAGCATAACAGACCTAGGAGAAAGGAAGTAACCCACCACCTGGCTCTAGCCTTCTACCGAGAAGGAGGGAAGTATCCAACTACAGCCCATTGCAGTCATTTGGTCCCCCTGGAGGGGAGGGTCCTGAGGAACACATGTGAAGTTCACAGCCCAGGCACACAGGCTGACAATCTAGGATGTAGAGGGTTCCTTCTACCCACAATCACCACCATGTAACCCAAAGGAATACTTGCATCACCTCCTTTTATCCAGCATATCATGTCAGACAATCAAGACAATTTGACCAGATATGCTAGAAGGGAAAACAATACAGATTGAAGAGACAGAGCAAACATCAGAACAACTCAAGCATGAGAGAGATGTTGAAATTATTAGACATGGAATTTAAAACAATTCTAATTAATAGGCTATGAACTGTAATGGAAAGGATACCGTACGTAAGAATATACGGGCAATATGATAAGATGGAAACTGTAAGAAATAACCAAAAGGAAATACTGGGGATCAAAAACTCTATAATAGAAATCAAGAATGCTTTTGATGGATTTTCAGGGAACAGGAAATGGCTGGAGAAAGAATCTCCAAGCTGGAGAATATCTCAATAAAAACCTCTAAACTGAGTATGATTTCAATACCTTTAGACCATGAAATTTTGCACCTAATCTTATGTCTCTGGATATGTTCCAGTGTCTCCTACTTTATAGTTTACGGGAGCTTGAATAGAGTTTGTATCCTATTATTGTGTGGAAATTGTATAAATGTTAATTATGTTGAATTGACTGATAAGCTTTTCATGTTTACTATATTCTTATACTTCTCCATACATTCTATTAATTTCTGAAGAGTTTGATATTGAATTCCAACTAAAATTTTTATTTATATTAAGTTCAGTTAAGTTCAGTTGCTCAGTCATGTCTGACTCTTTGTGACCCCATGAATCACAGCACACCAGGCCTCCCTGTCCATCACCAACTCCCAGAGTTCACTCAAACTCATGTCCATCGAGTCGGTGATGCCATCCAGCCACCTCATTCTCTGTCGTCCCCGTTTCCTCCCACTCCCAATCCTTCCCAGCATCAGAGTCTTTTCCAGTGAGTCAACTCGTTGCATGAGGTGGCCAAAGTATTGGAGTTTCAGCTTTAGCATTAGTCCTTCCAATGAACACCCAGGATTGATCTCCTTTAGAATGGACTGCTTGGATCTCCTTGCAGTCCAAGGGACTATCAAGTTCTTTTCCAACACCACAGGTCAAAAGCAACAATTCTTCAGCGATCAGCTTTCTTCACAGTCAAACTCTCACATCCATACATGACCACTGGAAAAACCATAGTCTTGACTAGACAGACCTTTGTTGGCAAAGTAACGTCTCTGCATTTTAATATACTATCTAGGTTGGTCATAACTTTCCTTCTAAGGAATAAGCGTCTTTTAATTTCATGGCTGCAATCAGCATCCGCAGTGATTTTGGAGCCCAAAAAAAATAAAGTCTGACACTGTTTCCACTGTTTCCCCATCTATTTCCCATGAAGTGATGGGACCAGATGCCATGATCTTCGTTTTCTGAATGTTGAGCTTCAAGCCAACCTTTTCCCTCTCCTCTTTCACTTTCATCAAGAGGCCTTAGAGTTCCTCTTCACTTTCTGCCATAAGGGTGGTGTCATCTGCATATCTGAGGTTATTGATATTTCTCCCAGCAATCTTGATTCCAGCTTGTGATTCTTCCAGCCCAGCGTTCCTCATGATGTGCTCTGCATATAAGTTAAATAAGCAGGGTGACAGTACACAACCTTGACATACTCCTTTTCCTATTTGGAACCAGTCTGTTGTTCCATGTCCAGTTCTAACTGTTGCTTCCTGACCTGCATACAGGTTTCTCAAGAGGCAGGTCAGGTGGTCTGGGATTCCCATCTCTCAGAATGTTCCACCGTTTCTTGTGATCCACACAGTCAAAGGCTTTGGCATAGTCAATGAAGCAGAAATAGATGTTTTTCTGGAACTTTCTTGCTTTTTCCATGATCCAGCGGATGTTGGCAATTTGATCGCTAGTGCCATTGCCTTTTCTAAAACCTGCTTGAACATCTGCAAGTTCATGGTTCACGTACTGCTGAAGCCTGGCTTGGAGAATTTTGAGCATGACTTTACTAGCATGTGAGATGAGTGCAATTGTGAGGTAGTTTGAGCATTCTTTGGCATTGCCTTTCTTTAGAAGCAGAAGATATTAAGAAGAGGTGGCAAGAATACACAGAAGAACTGTACAAAATGATCTTCATGACCAAGATATTCAAGATGGTGTGATCACTCAACTAGAGCCAGACATTTTGGAATGTGAAGTCAAGTGGGGCTTAGAAAGCATCACTACGAACAAAGTTAGTGGAGGTGATGGAATTCCAGTTTAGCTATTTCAAATCCTAAAAGATGATGCTGTGAAACTGCTGCACTCAAGAAGCAAGCAAATATGGAAAACTCAGCAGTGGCCACAGCACTGGAAAAGGTCAGTTTTCACTCCAATCCCAAAGAAAGGCAATGCTAAATAATTTTTAAACTACCACACAATTGCACTCATCTCACAAGCTAGCAAAATAATTCTCAAAATTCTCCAAGCCAGGCTTCAACAGTACATGAACTGTGAACTTCCAGATGTTCAGTCTGGATTTAGAAAAGGCAGAGGAACCAGAGATTAAATTGCCAACATCCATTGGATCATAGAAAAAGAAAGCAATTTCCAGAAAAACATCTATTTTGCTTTATTGACTATGCTAAATCCTCTGACTGTGTGGATCACAACAAACTTTGGAAAACTCTTCAAAAGATGGGACTACCAGACCACCTGACCTGCCTCCTGAGAAATCTGTATGCAGGTCAAGAATCAACAGTTAGAACTGGACATGGAACAACAGACTGGTTCCAAATCGGGAAAGGAATATGTCAAGGCTGTATATTGTCACTCTGATTATTTAAATTATATGCAGAGTCAGTTCAGTTCAGTTCAGTTCAGTTGCTCAGTCGTGTACGACCCTCCGCGACCCCATGAGTCACAGCATGCCGGGCCTCCCTATCCATCACCAACTCCCGGAGTTCACTCAAACTCATGTCCACAGAGTCAGTGATGCCATCCAACCATCTCATTCTCGGTCGTCCCCTTCTCCTCCAGCCTCCAACCTTTCCCAGCATCAGAGTCTTTTCCAGTGAGTCAACTTGTCACATGAGGTGCCCAAAGTATATGCAGAGTACATCACGTGAAATGCCAGGCTGGATGAAGCACAACCTGGAATCAAGATGGCCAGGAGTAACATCAATAACCTCAGATAGGCAGATGACACCACCCTTATTGCAGAAAGGGAAAAACTAAAGAACATCTTGATGAAAGTGAAAGAGGAGAGTGGAAAAAGTTGGCTTAAAACTCAATATTCATAAAACTAAGATCATGGCATTTGATCCCATCACTTCATGGCAAATAGATGGGGAAACAGTGGAAACAGTGTCAGATTTATTTTGGGGGGGCTCCAAAATCACTGCAGATGCAACTGCAGCTATGAAGTTAAAAGATACTTACTCCTTGGAATAAAAATTATGACCAACCTAGATAGCATATTAATAAACAGAGACATTACTTTGCCAACAAAGGTCCATCTAGTCAAAGCTACTATTTTTCCAGTAGTTGTTTATGGACGTAAGAGTTGGACTATAAGGAAAGCTCAGCACTGAAGAATTGATGCTTTTGAACTGTGGTTTTGGAGAAGACTGTTGAGAGTCCCTTGGACTGCAAAGAGATCAAACCAGTTAATCCTAAAGAAAATCAGTCCTGAATGTTCACTGGAGGGACTGATGTTGAAACTGAAACTCCTATACTTTGGCCACCTAAATGCAAAGAACTGATTCATTGGAAAAGACCCTTCTGCTGGGAAAGATTGAAGGCAAACGTAGAAGTGGGTAACAGAGGATGAGATGGTCAGATGGCATCACCAACTCAACAGACATGAAAATGAGCAAACTCCAGGGATAGTGGTAGACTTGGAAGCCTGGTGTGCTGCAGTCCGTGGGGTCGCAAAGAGTGGGACACGACTGTTAGAGAACAACAGCAATAAATACTGATATGTTGAGAAAATGGAATCATATAAAATTTGCCGTCAAATTACAAAAGGCAACAAAACAAGGGAAGACAAAAGAAAGAAAAAAGGGCAACGAAAAGACAAGTGTTACAAATGTAATAGATATTAATACAACTGTGTCAATAATCCCTTCCAATATCCAATATTTCATGTAAAGATGGGCTCGATAAAGGACAGAAATGGTATGGACCTAACAGAAGCAGAAGATATTAAGAAGAGGTGGCAAGAATACACAGAAGAACTGTACAAAAAAGATATTCACAACGAAGATAATCACGATGGCATGATCACTCACCTGGAACCAGACATCTTGGAATGTGAAGTCAGGTGGGCCTTAGAGAGCATCACGACGATCAAATCTACTGGAGGTGATGGAAATCCAGTTGAGCTATTTCAAATCCTGAAAGATGATGCTGTGAAAGTGCTGCAGTCAATATGCCAGCAAATTTGGAAAACTCAGCAATGGCCACAGGACTGGAAGAGGTCAGTCTTCATTCCAATCCCAAAGAAAGGCAATGCCAAAGAATGCTCAAACTACCACACAATTGCACTCATCTCACACACTAGTAAAGTCATGCTCAAAATTCTCCAAGCTAGGCTTCAGCAATATGTGAATCGTGAACTTCCAGATGTTCAAGCAGGTTTTAGAAAAGGCAGAGGCACCAGAGATCAAATTGCCAACATCCGCTGGATCATGGAGAAAGCAAGAGAGTTTCAGAAAAACATCTATTTCTGCTTCATTGACTATGCCAAGGCCTTTGACTGTGTGGATCACAATAAACTGTGGAACATTCTGAAAGAGATGGGAATCCCAGACCACCTGACCTGCCTCTTGAGAAACCTGTATGCAGGTCAGGAAACAACAGTCAGAACTGGACATGGAACAACAGACTGGTTCCAAATAGGAAAAGGAGTACGTCAAGGTTGTATATTGTCACCCTGCTTATTTAACTTATATGCAGAGTACATCATGAGGAACACTGGGCTGGAAGAAGCACAAGCTGGAATCAAGATTGCCGGGAGAAATATCAATAACCTCAGATATGCAGATGACACCACCCTTATGGCAGAAAGTGAAGAGGAACTCTAAGGCCTCTTGATGATAGTGAAAGAGGAGAGGGAAAAGGTTGTCTTGAAGCTCAACATTCAGAAAACGAAGATCATGGCATCTGGTCCCATCACTTCATGGGAAATAGATGGGGAAACCGTGGAAACAGTGTCAGACTTTATTTTTTTGGGGCTCCAAAATCACTGCGGATGCTGATTGCAGCCATGAAATTAAAAGACGTTTGCTCCTTGGAAGGAAAGTTATGACCAGCCTAGATAGCATATTAAGAAGCAGAGACATTACTTTGCCAACCAAGGTCTGTCTAGTCAAGGCTATGGTTTTTCCTATGGTCATGTATGGATGTGAGAGTTGGACTGTGAAGAGAGCTGATCGCAGAAGTATTGATGCTTTTGTACTGTGGTGCTGGAGAAGACTCTTGAGAGTCCCTTGGACTGCAAGGAAATCCAACCAGTCCATTCTAGAGGAGATCAATCCTGGGGTTCATTGGAAGGACTTATGCTAAAGCTGAAACTCCAATACTTTGGCCACCTCATGCGACAAGTTGACTCACTGGAAGAGCCTGTGATGCTGGGAGTGATTGGGGATAGAAGGAGACGGGGACGACAGAGAATGAGGTGGCTGGATGGCATCACCGACTCAAAGGACATGAGTTTGAGTGAACTCCGGGAGTTGGTGATAGACAGGGAGGCCTTTCGTGCTGTGGTTCATGGGGTCGCTAAGAGTCGGACACGACTGAGCGACTGAACTGAACTGAACTGAACTGAATATCTGTGATCTGATTGCACTAAATAAAATGTAGACATTGTCATTGGATTAAAAACCAAGGTGCAACTTTACGTTGTCTACAAGAAACTCACTTTAACTATAAAGACAGATACAGAATACAAGAAAATTAATAAAGATATAGCATGATGAAACTAATCAAAAGAAAGCAGGAGTAGCTGTATTAATTTTAGACACAGCAAAGCACAGAGTCAGAAAAGCTATCAAGGACAAAAAGGGCATTACAGAAAATAAAGGAGTCAGTTCTTGAAGAAGACGTAGCAATTCTTACTGTGTATGCCCCTGACAACAGAGTATAAATATACCTCAGGCAAAACTGGTAGAGCGGCGAGGAGAAATAGATGAATCCAGTATTACAGTCGGAGACTGCCCCTCCCCTCCCTTGGAGTGAGACAGTTCCTGGAGGCAAAACATCAGTAAAGACAGAGTTGAATTCAGGATCACCATCAATCAACTGGATATAATTGACAGCCCTAGACTACTTCAACCAACTGCAGAATACATATTATTTTCAAGCTCACAGGGAACATTTACCATTCACCATTACCGTTTTATAACACAGGAAACCCTATGACAGTGCTCTATGACAACCTAGAAGGGTGGAATGGGGAGGGAGCTGGGAGAGAGGTTCAAAAGAGAGGGGGCATATGTATATCTAAGGCTGATTCACGTTGACGTTGACGTGTGGCAGAAACCAACACAGTATTGCAAAGCAATTATCCTCTAATTAAAAAAAAAAAAAATCAAAGAACAGAAATCTTACAGTTTCCCCTGTCTAACCATAATGGAATTAGACAAGAAATCAGTAATTTGTGAACAATAGCTCCTCTTTCCATGGAATTCTCCAGGTAAGAATACTGGAGTGGATTGCCATTTCCTTCTCAAGGGCATCTTCCCAACCCAGGAATCAAACCAAAGTCTCCCATATTGCAGACTCTTTACCAACTGATGTACCAGGGAAGTTCATGAAAAATAACTAGAAAATCCCCAAATACTTGGAAATTAAATAAATATTTCTAAATAACACGTGGGTTAAAGAAGAAATCTCAAGCGAAATGAGATATTTGGACCTAACTTAAAAAGAAAATACAACTGATTAAAATTTTGTAAAATGCAGTGCTTATGGGGAAATTTACAACACTGAATGCATATATAAGAAAAGAAGAAAGATCTAAACTCAGTCTTTTTCACCAAATCAGTTGCTATTTTAGGAAACCAGAAAAAAAATAGAAAATTAATGCCCTAGCAAGGAGAGGAAAAGAAATAAAAAATAGAGCACATGTCAATGAAATTAAAAACAGGAAATCAATAGAAACAATCAACAAAACCAAAGCTGGTTCATTGAAAAGATCAATAAAATTGATAAGCCTCTGAAAAGGCTAATTACCATGAAAAAAAAAGAGAGAAGATAGATTACTAATGTTGGAGATGAAGAGACATCACTGCAGATCCCATGGATCTTGGACAAAGGAAATAAAAATGTATATGGATTGGGAAGGGAGAAATAAAACTGTCTTTTTTTTTTTTTGGAGGTGATGGTTATCTAGGGGAAAAATCCTAAAAATTGACCTCAAATTATTATCATAAATGAAACAGCAGATATCACTATAGCTTCCATGGACATTAAAAGGATGAATAAAGAAATATGAACAACCCTATGTCTACAAATTTGATTAGATAAAATAGACCAATTCCTTGAAAGACACAGTGTGCCAAAACACAGGCAAATGTCAGCAATGTTCTGAAATCAATTTCTGTGTGTGTGTTCTCATATATTCAAGCAATTCTTATATACCAGCCAGGTATCCTATAATTCAACCCAGTTTTGACAGCCACTTTGGAGGACAGTTTGGTGGTTTCATACAACATATTCTTGCCATACGATTCAATAGTTTTGCTAATTCTGTGCTGTGTGCTGTGTTAATTCACTTCAGTTGTATCCGACTTTTTGGAATCCTGTAGACTGTAGCCCACCAGGTTCCTCTGTCCATGGGATTCTCCAGGCAAGAGGACTGAAATGTGTCGCCATGCCCTCCTCCAGGGGATCTTCCCAACCCAGGGCCTGAACCCACATCTCTTATGTTTTCTATATTAGCAGGCGGGTTCTTTACCACTAGTGCCAACTGGGAAGCCCCGTTATGCTCCCTAGTGTTAATATTTACTAAATGGGTATTAAAACCGTGTCCACACAAATATGTACAAATGGATATTTAGAGATGCCTTATGCGTAATTGTCACAATTCATATGGAGCCAAGATGTCCTTCAGTAGGTGACTCAGTAAGTAATTGTTGGGGCATCCAGACGATGGGATATTATTCAATACCAAAAAGAAAATAGGTTATCAAGTCATTAAAAGACACAGACGACATTTAAATGCATACAACTAAGTGCAAGACACCAACACAAAAAGGCTACATACTGTATGATTCCAAATATATGACATTCTGGAAAAAGCAAAACTATGAAACAAGTTAAATACAAAAATCAGTGGTCCCTTGAGTTTGGGAGGAGGGAGGAAGGGATGAATAGGTGGAGTACAGAAAATGTTAGGGCCCTGGAACTATTTCTTATTATGTAAAATTGGTGAACAAATGCTGTACTTTTGTCCAAATCCATAAAATGTCCAACAGCAGGCATGAACCCTAATGTGAACTATGACCTCTGAGTGGCCCTGATGTGTTAAAGTAGGTTCACCCATTGTAAGAACCATCTGCTGGGGGATGTTGATAATGGAGAGGCTGTGCATGTGTTGGGGAGAGGGGTGTAAAGGAAAACTCTGCATCTTTCAGTAAATTTTGCTGCAAACCTGGAATTGCTCTAAAAATTAGTCTGTTGAATAAAATTGTTATTCATATCTCTGCAATCACAAACATGTACACATCTTAATCAAGGAGAAATTATGTCAAAATATTAAGGTAAAGAATCCACCTGCAATGCAGGATACCCCAGTTTGATTCCTTGGTCGGGAAGATCCACTGGAGAAGGGATAGGCTACCCATACCAGTATTTTTGGGCTTCCCTTGTGGCTCAGCTGGTAAAGAATCTGCCTGCAATGCGGGAAACCTGGATTCAATCCCTGGGTTGGGAAGATCCCCTAGAGAAGGTAAAGGCTACCCACTCTAGTATTCTGGCCTGGAATTCCATTGGGTCGCAAAGAGTTGGACACGACTGAGAGACTTTCACTTTCACAAGTGTTCAGATAGATGATGGGGATTAAAGGTGAATTTATCGAATAGGTAAGCAACAAGAGTTCACTCTATAACACAGGTAATTATATCCATTTTCTCATAATAACATTTTGCCTTTGGTTGTTTAGTTGTTTACCTGATGGTTCTTGTTTTTGTTTGGTTTGTGTTTTATACTGGAGCATTCTTTTCAAATATAATCAGAGATGTTAAAACTCTTCTCATTCATTACGTGGGAAGCAACATTATTGATGCTGCCATTTTATCTTTCATTCATATTGGCAGTAACTTATATTAAATCTTGATGCTAAAAGATAAGTACAACTGTTGCTTTCAGTAGTTTTTCTTCATAATCTCTAATAGCCAGTATATTTGATATTTGAGAAGTTCAGTTCAGTCGCTCAGTCGTGTCCGACTCTTTGTGACCCCATGGACCACAGCACGCCAGGCCTCCCTGTCCATCACCAACTCCCGGAGTTTACCCAAACTCTTGTGCATTGAGTTGGTGATGCCATCCAACCATTTCATCCTCTGTCATTCCCTTCTCCTCCTGCCTTCAATCTTTTCCAGCATCAGGGTCTTTTCAAATAAGTCAACTCTTCACATCAGGGGGCCAAAGTATTGGAGTTTCAGCTTTAACGTCAGTCCTCCAATGAACATTCAGGACTGATTTCCTTTAAGATAGACTAGTTGGATTTCCATGCTGTCCAAGGGACTCTCAAGAGTCTTCTCCAACACCACAGTTTAAATGCATCAATTCTTCGGCACTCAGCTTTCTTTATGGTCCAACTCTCATATCCATATGTGACTACTGGCAAAACTAGTCGGACCTTTGTTGGCAAAGTAATGTCTCTGCTTTTTAATATGCTGTCTAGGTTGGTCATAACTTTCCTTCCAAGGAATAAGTGTCTTTTTATGTCATGGCTGCAGTCACCATCTGTAGTGATTTTGGAGCCCCCCAAAATAAAGTTTGCCACTGTTTCCACTGTTTCTCCATCTATTTGCCATGCAGTGATGGGGCTGGTTGCCATGATCTTTGTTTTCTGAATGTTGAACTTTAAGTCAACTTTTTCATTGTCATCTTTCACTTGCATCAAGGGGCTCTTTAGTTCTTCTTCACTTTCGACCATAAAGGTCATGTCATGTGCATGTCTGAAGTTAATCATATTTCTCCCGGCAATCTTGATTCCAGCTTGTGCTTCATCCAGCCCAGCATTTCTCATGATGTACTCGGCGTTTAAGTTAAACAAGCACAGTGACAATATATAGCCTTGACGTACTCCTTTTCGTTTTTGGAACCAGTTTGTGGTTCCATCTCCAGTTGATATTTGACAAATATATCTATAATTTCTGACTTTGAATATTAATATTGATTGCTATTATTGCTTTTTCTCTCTGATGTTCTAATTCCTTGGTTGAAACTATAATCATTCCTGTGTCTATGTAGAAGGGTTGGAAACCAGAAGATATGATTTCTCATTCCATTTGGAGGCCAAAGTCTTGACCTTTACTTCTTTGTTCAGAAAGGCCCTGAGTTTCATCTTGCAAACAGCAGTCATAGAAAAAAAAGAGGACAGTATTTCAATTTCATATTTATTATATATTTATATTCTGTATTTATTTATATTTAATAAAATATTTATATTATGTATTATATTCTATTATAATCTGTAGAATAATACATTATTCACTTTGATTCATTAAATAAAACTCAGGAAAGAGTTACCAGCCAAAGTGTAAAAGTAAGCAGGTCTATTTTCCAAAACAGTCTATAGTCCAAGTTTCATTCTCTTACACATATATTTGAACTTGTGCTATCATATGTCCTTATTTAGCCTTTAAAAACCGATGGAATGTAAGGGAATATGGTGATATGTACTCTCCCAGCAATGGTGTGACAAAGACTGTCTCCTTGGCCCATCTCTGGTCAGGCGCTTCTGAGCCCTCCTCTTGACCAGCCCTCAATCTCGGCCTATAAAAATATCAGACTCTCAGTACAAAAATTTTTCCCACTCTTCCCCTATCCACTCCCCGCTTCCCCAGACACACACACAGTTAAAGACTTAAAATGAGACTAGCATAGTTTTGGACTTCCTTGGCAGACCACTGGTTAAGACTCTGCACTTCCAATACAGAAGCTCAGGTTTGATCCCTGGTCAGGGAAATAAGATCCAGCATGCTGCCATGTGGCAGAAGGAAAAGACAGGCATAGTTTCTAACAGTTAAAGTTCAGCCCCTAGGATAGAGGCTCCAGCTGCTTTCTCATAGCTGTAGGTGATCAGACTCTTCATTCTAGTCTGTTCAAGCCCTCAAGAGAGGACCCCTGTCTCTCAGTCACCATGGGGCAACCGGAGCCTCTCCGAGACAACCACCAGTTAGCAACCCAGCTGGGCAACCCCCTTAGTCAACACCCCACCAGCTTTTTGTGACTGTCCACTTCCCTGAGTCTGCCCCAGCTCATCACTTCCCCTCCTACCCCCTCATTCTCTATTTAAAAGGCACAAATCGAAGTTGAGTTCACACTGGTCTTTCTTGTATTGTGCAGTAGTTATTACTGAACGAAATCTGTCTGCCCCGCTCTAACCAGTGTCCAGGTTTGGGTGTCTTTCACAAGCATCACCTGTATTGATGTGTTCATAGTTTACCTAACACCTGTGAAGCAGGGGAGATTATCCACATACTGCAGATGAGTAGACAAAGGCATAATGCAATCATGTAATGTGTCTGAGAACAGGTGCATTCTCCAGTGGGCAGTTGTGGTCATTTGATGCCAGAGTGTTGGCTTGAGTGTTGGCCATATGAGAACTTGTATCTTTGTTCCATGTGCAAGGAGCCAGTGACTGCTTCTCCATCATAGTCCTCAGCTACGACATACACTCAAGTCCTATTTTTCTTGTTCTGGGGAAGGAGGTTGCATATTGAGTTTGGGTCTTATCACCTTAAGGATCACAGCTACTGTACTCACTCCTCTTCATGAGCTCTGCTATAGTCATGTTTTACAGTGTGTTTAAAATTATAATGACATACATTTAAATGTAATGCATGCGTGCATGCCAAGTTGCTTCAGTTGTATCTAGTTTTCAACCCAGTGGACTGTAACCTGCCAGGCTTCTTTGTCTGTGGAATTCTCTAGGCGAGAATACTAGAGTGGGTTCCCATGCCCTCCCGCAGGGGATCTTCCCAACCCAGAGATCAAACCCACATGCTTCTCTTATGTCTCCTGCATTGGCAGACAGGTTCTTTGCCACTAGCACCACCTGGGAAGCCCTTATATGTAATATCACTATGCAATTTAGATGAATTTGGAGCTGTTTACTTTCCATTTTTTAAAAGTGCTTTGGCTTTAAAAAAAATTATTTATTTATTTGCCTGCACCAGGTCTGAGTTGTACTATACAGGATCTTCAGTATTAGTCACAGTGTGTGGGATCTAGTTCCCTGACCAGGGATGGAAGCTGAGCCCCCTGCATTGAGAAGGCAGAATCTTAGCCACTGGACCACCAGGAAGTGCTGTGTTTTGGCTTTTTAAAATTACTCATATCTTTAAAATATATATTCTGTATATAAATATAATATATATCTATAATTATAGTATATCTATAAATATATATCCATCATTTATAACAATAGTACAAATGGACATATCTTTGAAAATCACAGTGGCTATTTGGAGGCAGATGTAACAGTGGTGTTGGTTTAGTTTCTAAGTCATGTCCAACTCTTTTCCAATTCCATGGATTATAGCCTTCCAGGCTCCTCTGTCCATGGAATTTCTAGGCAAGAATACTGGAGTGGGTTGCCATTTCCTTTTCCAGAGCATCTTCCTGACCCAGGGATCAAACCCATGTCTCCTGTTTGGCAGATGGACTTTCTATCACTGGGCCACCAGGTGAACCTCTAGATGTGACAGTAGGTGAAGGCTGAATCACTTATTACCATTAAGCAGTAAAATATTGGGCTTCTCTGGTGGCTCAGATGGTAAAGAATCTGCCTGCAACGCAGGAGACCTGCGTTTGATCCCAGGGTTCAGGAGATCCTCTGAAGGAGAAAATGGCAACCTACTCCAATATTCTTATATGGATAATTTCATGGACAGAGGAGCCTGGCGGGCTAGAGTCCACAGGGTCACAGAGAATTGGACTCAGCTGAGCAACTAACACTTTCAAACAATAAAACATTAGTGTAGTCTTGATTTTACTTGGCTCCTGGTGAAGAAGTGCCTACATGACCCATAAACATGCTCATTCATTCCAAGCAGGCATGTCTATTAGCTACAAGCTCTATATTATTAAAATTATGACCTCTCTAAGCAGTCAACTAACTTTTAATCTCTGCTTTTATATGGTAGTGAAACTCTACTGCCTGGAAATAACAATGTTATAAAGAACTTTCCTGTAAATTTATAAACTGGGCAAAAGTCTTAATAACTTTCTCAAGTAATCAGAAGTTATTTGAGCCTAAAGTGGATTGAAATACTAGTATAAGGGAGGTATAGATTTCCCTGCTCACTGTCTGTATTTACTCCAGTGAGATGGATTAAAAAATACTCTAGTATTCAGCCAATATTGTTCTCCATACACAGGTATTCAGGTTATCCTAGAGTCAGTTAAAATAATTCATTCTAGGGGATGCATTGTACTCCACAGGAATATTCACAATAAAGAGAAATTTAGGGACTTGTGGGTTTACAGTCTGCTGAATGATTTCTAAGGAGGAGTCTACACCTTTTGTACCCTGGTGGCTTTCACACCTTAAGGAAATGTACAAATGAAGTAGCATTTGTGTTCTGTAAGGGGTGTGGCTTTCTTTTATAAAATGGTAAGGTCAGTGACAAATTTAAGAAGGTCTGTTTTAGAATATAACACAGATAGACCAGAATCTAAACTGATTCTCTTAAAAATATCCCTGTCCTTTCCCTAAAAATCTGCGCCATCGGGAAAATCAGTATCCTGTTTTGAAGATTACTGTTACAGATCTTTTGGAAATGCTAATATTGGGCTTCCAAAGTGGTGTAGTGGTAAAGAATCCGCCTGCCAATTAAAGAGATGCAAGAGACACAGGTTTGATGCCTGGGTCAGGAAGATCCCCTGGAGGAGGAAACAGCAACCCACTCCAGTACTCTCTCCTGGGAAATCCCATGGACAGTGGAGCCTGGTGAGCTACAGTCCATGGGGTCGCAAAGAGTCAGACACAACTGAGCACACGCACACGTGTTATCTTACTAGCCCTATATTAGTGAGGTCTTTACAGTCCTCATAGAACTGATTCTGTCATTCTAATAATATGTCCGTGCTTTTTACTTTTAATGTTTATTTATTATTGATTGTTTATGCTTTTTTGACATTTATATGAAAAACTTGTCATATCCAATGTATTCTTATATGATTTGTATAGACTACCAATTTCAAATCAGACATTTATCTGGTAGTTTAATTTTAAAATAAATCAATACGTTATTTGTGACAGAGCTAAAATATTTATAACGAAAAGGTAATTTTAATTGAATCTGAAACATGGAGATAACTGTCAGATACAAATCGGCACTTGCCAAGCACTTCTGCCGTCTGCCTCTGAGCAGACGTGCTCTGCACCCTGTGCTGCTGCAACCTTGGCCTTCAACGCCCCTGAGGGGGTTTAAGGTGGAGAGGGATGTGCTCTGCTCCAGGGAATCTGGTGGCGGGTCTTTAGACAGTTGCTCCTTGCAGTTCAATAGTACACTCATAGCCAGTTCTTGACAGAAAATATTTGATAATTCTAACATTGTCATTACCAGTAAAGGAGACATAAAATTATTTAAAATGGACATTTAACTTTTTTTAATTTGTTTTTGTTTTCCTAATTTTGTCAGTTTATTTGTTTTGCTCTTGACAGGACTTTAATGACATGATTCAAGTTCAGTATGCTTTTATGAAATAATGTAGGCAGTCTTTGGGAAGAGGCTAAGAATTCTTGGATTGCTTCCTGTCCGAGTATCAGATGGTCATGGTTTTCTCTTATTTTTTGCCCATGCGTAACCCCCAATACATCTGTAACCCCAACTCATTTTTATTTCTCTCATCATGTTTTTGTTGTTCAGTCACTCAGTCATGTCCAACTCTTTGTGACCCCATGGACTGTAGCCCAGCAGGCTCCTCTGTCCATGGAATTTCCCAGGCAAGAATACTGGTGTGGGCGGCCATTTCCTTCTCCACGGGATCTTCCTGAGCCAGAGACTGAAACCAGGTCTCCTGCATTGCTGGCAGTTTCTTTACATCTGAGCCACCAGGGAAGCCCTATGTCATTAGATGCCAGATAGGCAAGATTGAATATGAAGAGTATTTTTTATTAATGCACAGATGTGGAAACAAAGCCAATATCAACTATAGACTCATAATTGATTAAGGAGAATATACTATAGATACAAAAGGCAAAAAATAAAGGAAAAAAGGTAGCAATAATTTTCAGTTTCCTGAGTTTGACTATATTTCCAGTAATTTAGAAATATTTTTCCAGCTGTATTGAAGTATAATTGACATAACACAGTGTAAGCTTAAAGATGTACTGTGTCATGATTTGAAGCACACATATGCAAAAAAATGCACACGTGTGTAGTGAGATGTTTACCACAATAAGGTTAATGACACATCCTTCATGTCACGTAACCACCCCTTTGTTGTTGTTGTTATGACTAAGAACATTAAACCTAATCTCATAGCATCTTCCATAAGTACAATAATGTCAACTGTATCCACCGCGCTGTACTTAATATCCCTGGAATGTATTCATCTTTTAACAGAAAGTGTGTTTCCATTGGCCAACATGTCCCCATTTCTCCCACCCATCATTCCCTGGCAACTGCCATTCTACTCTGTTTCTGTGAGTTGGCTGTTTTGAGATTCCACACAGAATTGAGATCATGCTCTATTTGCCTTTCCCTTTCTCTCTGTGTGTGAGTATGTGTGGTGTGTGTGTCGCATTTTCCTTACCATTCATTCATCAGTGGATGCTTGGGTTGTTTTCATGTCTTAGCTATTGTGAACTGTGCTGCAATAAACATAGGAGTGCACATATATCTTTAAGATAGCAATTTCATTTCCTTTAGATAAATACTTAAAAGTATGATTGCTGTATCAAACAGTAATTTTGTTTTTAATTTTTGAAGAAAATGTATACTGTTTTCCACAATGGCTGCACAAATATATATTCCCACAAACAGAACTCCAAAGTGCCCATTTCTCTATCAGATCTTTATCAGCATCTGTTATCTCTTGGCTTTTATTTTAATTTATTTTTCGATAGTAGTAATTTTAACAGGTGAGAGGTGATATCTTACTGTTTTGATTTGTATTTACCTGATGATTAGTGATGTTAAGCACTGTTTCTTAAATTTGTTCTTTACTTGTTCTCATAGTAAAGAACCTGCCTGCCAGTGCAGGAGAGGCAGGAGACACGGGTTCAATCCCTGGGTCAGGAAGATCCCCTGGTGTAGGAAGTAGCTACCCACTCCAGCATTCTTGCTGAAGAATCCCATGGACCGAGGAGCCTGGCAGGCTATAGTCCATGTAGTTGCAGAGTCAGTCACGACTGAAGCAGCTTAGAACATACACTTTCTTTGGAAAAATGTCTATCCAAGTCCTCTGCCCATTTTTTAATTGGATTGTTTGGTTATTTTACTAGTCAGTTGCATGAGTTACTTGTGTATTTTGGATATCAGTTCTGCTTAATCAGATATGTGACTTGCAGTATTTTCTCCCATCTCATGGAACGCCTTTCGTTTTGCTGATTGCTTCTTTTGCTGGTGAAAGGTCCCGAGCTTGATTGCATCCCACACGGCCAGATTTGCTCTTGTGCGTTCAGTGTCACATCCAAAAGGTTGTTGCCACGCCTGATGCCAAAGGGTTTTCCCTGACTTTTTCTTCTAGGGATTTTACAGTTTCAGATTTACATGTTAGTCAATTGCTATTTAATCATTGAGAGTGGTATAAATATTAATCTTTTCATACAGCTATTCAGTTTAACCATCACCCATTCTTTGAAGAGAGCTTCTCTGGTTGTAAAGAATCTGCCTGCTGATGCAGGAGCTGCAGGAGACACATGTTTGATCTCTGGGTCATAAGATCCCCTGGAGTAGAAAATGGCAACCCAATCCAATATTCTTGCCTGGGAATTTCCGTGGACAGAGGAGCCTGATGGGCTTCTCAAAAGAGTCAGACACATCTCACCACTACCAATATTTACTGAAGAGGCTATCCTTCCCACTTGGCATTCTTGAATTCCTTGTTGAATATTAGTCAACCATATATGCATGAGTTTATTTCTACACTCTCAGTTTTGCTTCCCTGATCTATGTGTCTGTTCTGGTACCAGTACCATACTGTTCTAATCACTAAAGATTTATAATTTGGTAAAAACAAAAGAATGAAGCCCACAGCTTTCTTTTCTGTTGTTGTTTTTTGTTTTCAAAATTGCTGTGGCTATTCAAGACCTTATATGGCCTCATACAAATAATAGATCTTTTTTTTTCCATTTCTGTGAAAATTTTCATTGAACTTCAACAGGGATTGCAATGACTGCGTATTCTTCAACATGGATATTTTCCCACTTACTTGTGTCTCCATCAGTCTCTTTCATCATATGTTAGAGTGTTCAGCATATAGCTTTTTCACTCCTTTCTACTTTGATCTTTGCTATTTCCTTCCTTTGCTAACCTCGGTCTTAATTTCAGTTTTCTTAAGATATGAATTAGGTTATTTGAGCTCCTGCTTTTTCTTTTCTTGGTTTAAGCACTTATTGCTATAAATTTTTCCTCTTACAATTGTTTGTGCTCCATCCCGTAAGTTTTGGTATGTTGTGTTTGCATTTTGTTTGTTTCAGGATATTTTTCATTTTCCTATTGATTTCCCCTTTCAGAAGTTATTCAGCAGTGAGTGGATTAATTTTCTCATGTTTGTCACATTTCCAGTTACCTCATATTCTTGATTTCTAGTTTCATACCTTTCTGCTCAAAGAAGATACATGGCATTATTTCCATCTTTTAATTGTGCTTTGAGTTGTGCTAATATATGATCTTTCTGAACCATTTTCCATATGCACTAGAGAAGAATATGACTGTTGCTGCTGCTTCAAACATTTCTGTTGGTACTTTTGATCTAAGGTGCAGCATATATCCATAATTCCTGTGTGGATTTTATGTTTGGATTATTTCCTGAAAGTGTGATATTGAAGTCCCCTACTGAATTTTGGTGTTGGAGGGTGGGATGGAGGCCTCCTACTTTGTCATCTTGGTCACATCACTTCAGGAAAACACACACATACACACATTTTATAAAATAAAGAAATAAATTCCTACTAGCATGAGAACATATGAAATTCCACTATTTTTTCATGAAATTTTTATACTAACTAAGGTTTAAACTCTAAGAATTAACTAAAAGGAATTTTTAAGCACACTATTCATGTTTAAATTTATATAAACTAATTTAGATGGCTTTATAGTGGCTCTTCATAGCAAATAGACGGGGAAACAGTGGAAACATTGACAGAATTTATTTTTTTGAGGCTCTAAAATCACTACAGATAGTGACTGCAGCCATGAAATGAAAAGATGCTTGCACCTTGGAAGAAAAGTTATGACCAACCTAGACAGCATATTCTTGCCTGGGAGAATCCCAGGGACGGGGGAGCCTGGTGGGCTGCCGTCTATGGGGTCACACAGAGTCGGACATGACTGAAGTGACTTAGCAGTAGCAGACAGCATATTAAAAAGCAGAGACATGCCAACACAGGTCCATCTAGTCAAAGCTATGGTTTTTCCAGTAGTCGTGTATGGATGTGGGAGCTGGACTATAAAGAAAGCTGAGCATGAAGAATTGATGCTTTTGAACTGTAGTGTTGGAGAAGACTCTTGAGAGTCCCTTGGACAGCAAGGAGATCCAACCAGTCCATCCTAAAAGAAATGAATCCTGAATATTCATTGGAAGGACTAATGTTGAAGCTGAAACTCCAATACTTTGGCCACATGATGCAAAAAACTGACTCATTGAAAAAGACCCTGATGCTGAGTAAGATTGAAGGTGGGGGGAAAGGGGATGACAGAGGATGAGATGGTTGGATGGCATCACTGACTCAATGGACATGAGTTTGAGCAAGCTCTGGGAGTTGGTGATGGACAGGGAGGCCTGGCGTGCTGCAGTCCATTGTATTACAAAGAGTTGTACATGACTGAGTGACTGAACTGAACGGAACAGTGGCTTTCTTTATTTCCAATTTATCATAGAAAATATCTGAATGATAATATTGAAAAGAACTACTGACCTACACATTGACACTGTAGATTGGAAAATATATGAATACTTGTAAAAATGTAAAAATTTTGAGTGTTGTATTTATCTTTTTTATATTTTTATTTTTGTTAATGAAATTAAGAATTTGTGCAGACAAAAATAATTCTATTCCACAAAAGGAGTTAGAATTTGTATTTTGATAAATACTGATAACTATTTACATAAGCAAAATTCTACTGCTTGTTTCTAAACCTAAATAGACAAACTTGTCAACACGAGTTTGTAAGCTATAACTGGATACTGGGGACTTGATATTTATGCTAACTAGATTTCCAATCCGTTAAATAGGAAATATTTAAAATACTTAATTCCTGAAGCTCTCTGAAAATAATCAAACAGTAGCACAGGGGAAAACAGCTTCAGAATAAAATAAGGTAGGGTTCAAATATAGACTCAAATTTACTCTGTGATCTTAGTTGAGTTATTAACCTAACTTAGGTTAATGAAGGAGAACATCACTCAGTGTTCTCATTCAAATTCTGAAGATATTAAATCAATCTGTAGAAGGTCCTCAGTACATCTAGCAACATAGGTGTTCGTTTCATCCCTCTCTTCTCTTCCTATATTTTACCAAATAGCTTTCTAAATGTGATCTAAACCAGGAGAACTTGCAGAAAGTCCAAAGATGGGCATTGAAGTTTTGAACGAATTCTTTAAATGTGCCTGTTGTAGATAAATGTATGTGTCTGCCTTTTATGCATGTTCATCAAATATTTTACATTATAGGCTTTTAAAAAATGGTTTCATCAGGTTAGAAACCATTACTGCTCTCTACTACCTCACTCTATTTTATCGTGAACGACTGATGACCATAAGACAGTTACTGGAGTCACGTTAGAATGTCTCATTCTTCAGGGCAAAAGGGACACTGTATGAAATTTTATTCTTTTTTTTTTTTGTAATTAATTTATTTTTTATTGGAGGCAAATTATTTTACAATATTATATTGGTTGGTTTTGCCATACATTGATATGAATTTGCCCCGGGTTTACATAAGTTCCCCCTCCTGAACCCCCCTCCCACCTCCTTCCTCCCTTTATCCTCCCTCTGGGTCATCACCGCATGCCAGCCCCAAGCATCCTATAACATACATTGACGCTGAACAAGTGATTCGTTTCACATATGACAACATACGTGTTTCAATGCCATTCTGAAATTTTATTCTTAACTCATTAAGTTTCCCTCTCAGGGTAATTAGAGGGGCAAATAATATAGTTTATAATATCACTTATTAACACTGCAAAGTTGCAGATATAAGAAAAATAGCAACCAGATTTTATCATCCATTCATCATCACACCCTTGTGTTTTTGGCTCTGGCGTGTGTTTTTCTGTGGCTTTAGGCAGTACCTGGCAGCCACATTTCCTGCTTGTGAAAATGATTCTCACTCTTTACTAGAAAACTCCTGTTATTTCTCCCTTGAATTCTTCCTCAAAGAACTGGTTTCTTCCTGTTTATTCCTAGGGGAATTTTTGCAAATGTACCATCATTGTGTTGCAACTTGTATCCTGTTGATCGCAAAACATCCATTTCCCTGGATAATGGCCTTGAGTGTGGACAACGCCCCTCTCCACAGCTTCATAGCATCTGATGCGTAGAGGCCCCCAGGATGGTTTTGTTGAATGAATGAAGATGTGAGCAAACAGTTGGGTATATAATTGAACATCCTTTTATTTCACATTTAACAAAGTCAACAACCTGTCAGTCTGTGAGGGATTACACAGAATAGTTTTTTGCATAATTTGCAAGCATTTTATTTAAATTCTGGTCCTATTATTGATTCACTTAGTCCTTGATCAATAAACATAGGTCACTTTGATAAAACTCACTTTTGAAAAACATCTTTGACAATTGAGAGGGCATAAAACTGAATTTAAAAAAAATCATGCTGGTAGTCCTAGGATACTGCTATTTTTAAGAAAAGTTGAACAGACCTGACTTCAGATAAAAACTTTTTGTTTGTTTGTTTTGTATCCCAGGCTTTCTTCTGTATTTCACACAGTAGCAATGACTATTTAGCTCTTCTCTAATAATGTTCTTGAACTATAATGTTTGTTTCATCTCATGATCTATAAGCTTCAGATATTATGTGAGCCCAGAACAATCCAGAAACAGCTCCAGACCAGAAAAGAGAGCTGAGCATCACATCACTTACTCTGATATATTTAAATGGTTAAGTCACTTGACAGGAAAAAAAAAGTCAAGAGAGATTAAGAAAAAGACAAGAGCAGTTGATGAATATATATATATATATATATTTTACAGTTTAAAGGTAGGATTCTTAAACACAGATGAAGAAAAATATTTGTAGGAATAGTGGATGATTTGTGGATTGTTTTCAATTTTTCCAAATCCCAAGGGAACTCTTTCATTGTCTTCTCCCTTTTTGAGCCTGCTACTACTGCTGCTGCTGCTGCTAAATTGCTTCAGTCGTGTCCGACTCTGTGCGACCCCATAGACGGCAGCCCACCAGGCTCCCCCATCCCTGGGATTCTCCAGGCAAGAACACTGGAGTGGGTTGCCATTTCCTTCTCCAATGCATGAAAATGAAGTCGCTCAGTCATGTCTGACCCTCAGCGACCCCATAGACTGCATATAACCCTATTTCTGCATTTACCCTCTGAGAGCAGTGAAATCTAATTGCAAACTCTGTGATGTGATGTGCCAGTAAATCATATGTCCATCAGATAATTTCTACTGTATTTCTTTCACCGTGAGTTGTTTGAAACTCATATTGCATTTTCTTCAATATTGTATTTCTAGCCCTTAAACCCATCATTATTCTTAACACAGAGAAAATCCTCAACATCAACATAACCAAGTAATAACCATATACAAACCTACATGTGTGCATGTGTGTGGAAGGGTGTCTGTACATGCATGTGCTTTGTCAGTAAGCTGTCTGACTGTTGTGCAACCCCACGGACTATACCCACTGGGCTCCTTTGTCCATAGGATTTCCCAGACAAGAATACTGGAGTGGGTTTCCATTCCCTTCTCCAGGGGATCTTCGTGACCCAGGGATCAAATCTGCATCTCTTGAGTCTTCTGCATTGGCAGGCTAACTCTTTTTCACTGAGTCACCTGGGAAGCCCACACAGTGTATATATAAATATGTTCATTTTACATAATGGCTTTTAGTAACTGAATCAGATTGTACACAAAGACTTCAGAAACTCGACCCCCATAAATACATACATGCGCGCACACACACACACACACACACACTGCATATATACAAATAAACCAACTTGACACGATGTTGGTAGTGTTCAGGGTATACTACCCCAATATGGCACCTTGAATCGGAGGATGCTGAAGGAATTTGAGGGAGAGCAGGTCTGGATAGGACTTTCTGATCTTCCCCTGAAGCAGGTCACAAGACCGTCATGTGAGAGGTGCCTTTCCTCTAGGGAAAAGGGACAGAGTCTGAATGGACAGATCTTGCCAAGTTTCCTCAGTTGACTACTGATTGCTCACATCTTTTTGGCCCTATCACTGTTTCCAGGACTCTCAGTTCTTCATCAAACCTGCTATGGAAACAATAGGTCTAATTGTGTCTTTTAGTCTTCTTTTCCTTGTGAAGGTTCTTATGTGGCATAACACATACATTAAATAACATTGTATGCTCTTCTGTTGTCAGTCTCTTCTGTTATGGAGACTCAGTCAAGTAACTAAGATGGGTAAAGGAATGATAATTTTCCTCTCCTATAATGTCATTTGGGCTTCCCTGGTGGCTCAGAGGTTAAAGCGTCTGCCTCCAATGCGGGAGACCCAGGTTCAATCCCTGGGTTGGGAAGATCCCCTGGAGAAGGAAATGGTAACCCACTCCAGTATTCTTGCCTGGAGAATCCCATGGACAGACAGTCCACGGGGTCGCAAAGAGTCGGACACGACTGAGCGACTTCACTTCACTTCACTTCACTTCATAATGTCATTTAGTAACTAAAAAAGAAAAAAGTCCATAGTGACTTTTAGAAGTTGGAAGCTTTCCTAGCCCTTGCAAAGGAAGGGGTATGGTCTCTTTAAGTGAGAATACCTCTTGGTGATAAACAAAACATGGTACTCAAAACTGGTGACCTTTCAGAGGGTTCAAAAGAGCTCTGGTAGTCCTTTATGTCTCAACACAGAATTTAGTGAGAAGCAAAGGAGATCCAACCAGTCCATTCTAAAGGAGATCAATCCTGGGTGTTCATTGGAAGGACTGATGCTAAAGCTGAAACTCCAGTACTTTGGCCACCTCATGCGAAGAGTTGACTCACTGGAAAAGACCCTGATGCTGAGAGGGATTGGGGGCGGGAGGAGAAGGGGACGACAGAGAATGAGATGGCTGGATGGCATCACCGACTCGATGGAAATGAGTTTGAGTGAACTCCGGGAGTTGGTGATGGACAGGGAGGCCTGGCGTGCTGTGATTCATGGGGTGACAAAGAGTCGGACACGACTGAGCGACTGAACTGAACTGAACTGAAAGTGATAGATAAGTGATTGATTAGAAAATAATGCTTTTAAGGTTTAACAAGTGAGTGAGCAAGAAGGTGCTGCACCCTCAAAACTTAGTTTTATAGTCAAAGGGAAAGTGAGGAGGGGGAGAACTTCTTTGTCTTGAGTAGACATCACACTTTCATCATCAGCTCCTCATCTAGGTTAGGCAGGGGAGCAAGCCAGGTCCACAAATTATTACTTCTTATGTGTGAAGAGAGCATGTCCTAACCTACCGAGCTCACTGCACAGGATGTGGGGCTCTTGTCAACATCGTTTTACTGTTTTGAGACCTGCCTCATGCTTCTGTTACATGATTTTATGGCTAAGCAAGCCTGGTTAGTTTTGTGGTTAAGCAAACCTACTTTGTTCAGTTCAGTTCAGTTCAGTTCAGTCACTCAGTCATGTCCAACTCTTTGTGATTCCATGGACTGCAGCACGCCAGGTTTCCCTGTCCTTCACCAACTTCCAGACTTTGCTTAAACTCATGTCCATAGAGAGAGTGATGCCATCCAACCATCTTATCCTCTGTCGTCCCCTTCTCTTCCTGCCTTCAATCTTTCTCAGCATCAGGGTCTTTTCTAAGGAGTTCTTCGCATCAGTCCTTTCAATGAACATGCAAGACTAGTTTCCTCTAGGATTGACAGGTTTGATCTCCTTGCTGTTCAAGGGACTCTTGAGAGTCTTCTCCAAAACTGCAGTTCAAAAGCATCAATTCTTAGGCGTTCAGCTTTCTTTATGGTTCAATTCTCACATCCGTACATGACTACTGGAAAAACCATAAATTTGACTAGATGGAATTTTGTCATCAAGGTAATGTCTCTGCTTTTTAATATGCTGTCTTGATTTGTCATGCTTTTGCTTCTAAGGAGCAAGCATCTTTTAATTTCATGGTCTCAGTGACCATTTGCAATGATTTTGGAGCCCAAGAAAATAAAGTCTATCACTGTTTCCATTGCTTCCCTATCTATTTGCAATGAAGTGATGGGTCCGGATACCATGATCTTAGTTTTCTGAATGTTGAGCCTTAAGCTAACTTTTTCACTCTCCCCTTTCACTTTCATCAAGAGGCTCTTTAGTTCTTTGCTTTCTGCCAAAGGGTGGTGTCATCTCTCATATCTGAAGTTACTGATATTTCTCCCAACAGTTTTGATTCTATCTTGTGCTTTATCCAGCCCAGAATGTTGCATGATGTACCCTGCGTATGTTAAATAGATAGGGTGAAAATATACAGCCTTGACACACTCCTTTCCCAATTTTGAACAAGTCCCTTATTCCATGTTCGTCTCTAATTGTTGCTTCTTGACTTGCATATAGGTTTCTCAGGAGGCAGATAAGGTGGTTGGGTATTCCCATCTCTTTAATAATTGTCCAGAGTTTGTTGTGATCCACACAGTCAAAGGCTTTAGCATAGTCAATAAAGCAGTAGGTGTTTCTCTGGAATTTTGGTCTTACTTTCTTGAGTAACCATTAACTTACAGGGGTCTCCCATATTTTTTTCTACTTACAATCCCAGAGTAGGATTAGCTGTTTGATCACTAACTTTGTCCCTTTGCTCTGTCCATGTTAAAACCAGCCTTCTTGCATGACCACTCACTATCTTATCCTTCAAAACATAAACTGGGAGTGCTGAAACATTATGGAAATTCTGTAGTTGCTAATGAAACTCACTGAACAATATCTTCCATTTCTTTCTTATCTGTTTTTTTCTCTATCAACCAAAACTTCCTTTTAAATTGAGTAACCTCTTGCTAATGGAAAAATCAGGGAGTGAAAAGTTATTTACAATATTTAAATGTCCTTGTTAAAATATCAAATATAATAGGGAGAAAGGAGTCCCAGGATATAAAAACTCACAGCAAGATGGTTTCTTTTCTTTTCTCTTTTTTATTTTGACCAAAATACTATGGAAAGGCTTGATTTTAAAACAAATCATCAAGTAGTTCTCAATTGTCTTTTTTAAAAATTTTGACATAATATTCTCCAAGAGCTGCCAAAAAAAAAAAAAAAAAGCTTTTCAACCAGGCAGACTCAGTTTCTCTATTCCTAGAAAGGCAGTTGATTCAACTCTCTGAAGTGTTTTGATACTTAATTAGTTTATACTTGAAAAGCACTTTCAGTGTGAAGGTCTCATTTAAGAGCATGGTATTAATCAGTGAATGCCAGATTCAGCAGTTTTCTTGCACTTTATAAATTCTTAGCAACTCTTTCAGCAAAATGCTAAATTAATGTGTCCTTATTTTCTTTCTTGGGAAATCTCTTTTGTACACATTTCCAACCTGCTTTTAAAACATGTCTGACAAACCATTCTTTTATCTCTCTTTTACAAAGAATGCGGCCTAAAAGTTCATGACCATATTTTCTTAAGTGCATTTTTCTCTTATTAACACCATTTCCCAGTCTGTGTTCTTTGCAGCATCATTGTAACATAACTGATGGCATTTATTAAAATAGTCAAATGGGGAATAAAATTGTAACCTTTTGAATTGTCATTCTATTACTAATAGATTTAAATGATAACTACATCATTTGTAAGCACATTTTATAATATAATAACTATTGTAATTCATTGTAAAGTCTCAAATTTATACAAATGCTGCTTTCAGTGTAAAGGGAAAATGTGAAGATCATGCTTTTGGCTCCACCATGGAGCTAAGAGAAGTAACTGCAAGCTTTAGAATTGATGTCTCAAATGATATGAATCCAATGAAAAATTGGATTTATAATTTATAATTCTCGTCTCCCCACTATACATGGAATGAAATCTTTATAACAATATAAAAAGCAGATAAATATAAGCATGCATCTCGTCAAAAGATGGCCTGTTTGGATATTAATTAGTCTTCAGATTTTTATTTCAAAAGCAAATACAAGGGAAGAGATGATTGTTTTTTGGGTACACTGTACTAAGAGCTCCTATTAAGCAAAGAACGGTAGCTCATTTATCTAGTTACCTGGCTCCTGATGGGGTCCTGGCTCTTGCCCTTACTACATCTGAGAGTTTTAGCAGGATATGTAAAACCTGCCTCAGCCAGAAATAGGGTTTGAGTAAAGTTAGATAAATGAATGTATGCAGAATCTAAGTATAGTGGCTGGCACAGTGGAATTCAGAGTTCAAGTGAATGCAAATTGATATGTGACACTATTCTTACCATGATATTTTTTCTGCACCTATCAGTATGTGATTCATGAAAGACACTCAATATTGTTGAATTTAAATGACAGAGCAACAAGTTTTAATTATTCATGAAAGCAAGCAACGATCACCAACATTATCATCATCATTATCACCTTCAAACATTACATGGGCAAAATATGTTAGCTAAATGAATAACCAGGTGCATTCTTTATTTCCATAGTGCCTGTAATCAATATGAGTATTTTTTCCATATTGTTCTGGTTAATAAGTAATTCACCACTATAAATTTGCATAATAGTAATGTGTTATGTGGGCTTCCCTGAAGATACCAGTGGTAAAGAATTCTCCTGCCATTGCAGGAGATGCAGGAGACCCAGGTTCAATCCCTGGGTTGTAGAAGTCCCCTGGAGAAGGAAATGAAAACCCATTCCAGTATTCTTGCCTGGAAAATACCATGGACAGAGGATCTGGTGGGTGATTGTCCATGTGATTGCAGAGTCAGACACAACTGAGCACACATACATGTGAGAGAGAAAGTTATGTGGCTAAGGCAGAATTGTAAATATCTTTATAATATTGAAGCCAGGCTTCAACAGTATGTAAACTATGAATTTCCAGATGTTCAAGCTGGATTTAGAAAAAGCAGAGGAACCAGAGATCAAATTGCCAATATGCATTGGATCATTGAAAAAGCAAGAGAGTTAAAAAAAAAAATCTACTTCTGCTTTATTGACTATGCCAAGGCCTTTGACTGTGTGGCTCATGACAAACTGTGGAAAATTCTGAAAGAGATGGGCATACCAGAACACCTGACCTGCCTCCTGAGAAATCTGTATGCAGGTCAGGAAGCATCAGTTATAAATGGACATGGAACAACAGACTGGTTCCAAATCGGGAAAGGAGTACATCAAGGCTGTATATTGTTATATATATAGCTTATATACATATAACCTTATTTAACTTATATGCAGAGTACATTATGAGAAATGCTGGACTGGATGAAGCACAAGCTGGAATCAAGATGGCCAGGAGAAATATCAATAACCTCAGATATGCAGATGACACCACATTTATGGCAGAAAGCAAAGCAGAACTAAAGAACCCCTTGATGATAATGAAAGTGGAGAGTGAAAATGTTGGCTCAAAACTCAACATTCAGAAAACTAAAATCACGCCATCTGGTCCTATCACTTCATGGAAAATGGATGGGGAATCAGTGGAAACAGTGACAAAATTTATTTTTGGGGGGGCTCCAAAATCACCACGGATGGTGATTGCAGCCATGAAATTAAAAGACACTTGCTCTTGGAAAAAAAGTTATGACCAACTTATAGAGCATATTATAAAGCAGAGACATTTCTTTGCCAACAAAATTCCATCTAGTCAAAGCTATGGTTTTGCCAGTAGTCATGTATGGATGTGAGTGTTGAGCCATAAAGAAAGCTGAATGCTGAAGAATTGATGCTTTTGAACTGTGGTGTTGGAGAAGACTTTTGAGAGTCCCTTGGATAGCAAGGAGATCCAGCCAGTCCATCCTAAAGGGAATCAGTCCTGAATATTTATTGGAAGGAATGATGCTGAAGCTGAAACTCCAATACTTTGGCCACCTGATGCAAAGAACCGACTCATTGGAAAAGACCCTGGTGCTGGGAAAGATTGAAGGTGGGAGGAGAAGGGGAAGACAGAAGATGAGATGGTTGGATGGCATCACCAATTCAATGGACATGAGTTTGAATAAGCTCCGGGAGTTGGTGATGGACAGGGAGGCCTGGCATGCTGCAGTCCATTGGGTCACAAAGAGTCAGACATGACTGAGGGACTGAACTGCACAGAACTGAACTGAAGGTTAGTTGCTCAGTCGTGTTCGACTCTGCAACCCTGTGGACTATAGCCCACCAATTCCTCTGTCCATGGGATTCTCCAGGCAAGAATTTTGGAGTGGGTTTCCCACCCAAGGATCGCACCTGTGTCTCCTACATTGGCAGGCACGTTCTTTATTATCTGATTCACCGGGGAAGCCCACCAGTGTTCTTGCTACTTTGCCTGCTCAGCGCTGTCTGTCTCTTTGTATCCCCTTGGACTGTAGCCCACCAGGCTCCTCTGTCCACAGGATTTCCCAGTCAAGAATCCTGAAGTGGGTTGTCATTTCCTCCTCCAGAGGATCTTTGCACCCCAGGGATCAAACCCACATCTCCTGAATCTCCTGCATTGACAGGGGGATTATTTACCACTTAGCCACCTGGGAAGCCTGACCTCTTACCCTAGGGACTCATTATCTTATAACTAAAATGTTCATTAGCCTCTGGTTTGCTATCTTTATTTTCAGTTTTCATAAAGCAAATCATGCTCCATCTGTTGACAGTGAAATTCTCCAAAATACCCCATCATATATGTCAGTTCCTTCTTAGATGCTTTTAGTTGGCTCACTGTTGCCTACTTGCAGGACGGCAGATAGCTTCCATGGTAACTGCTGCCTCCAGTCTACAGTCAGCTTTGCCTGGAGCACTGAGTTAATTGTTTCCAGGATGACCCAGCAAGAGTGAAGTTATCTATTAGTGATGTCTTCCCCAGGGTAGCAATGGAGACCTGCAGCGTGTTCACAGTGGATCTTAGACCAGTCCCAAAGGTTCAGTTGTAAAGAATCTGCCTTCCATGAAGAGATGCAGGAGATGTGGGTCCAATTCCTGGGTCAAGAAGATCCCTGGTCAAGGTGGAAATGGCAACCCTTTCCAGTTTTCCTGTCTGGAAAATCCCATGGACAGAGGAGCTGCTTGACTATAGTTAAAGGGATGGTAAAGAGCTGGACAAGACTGGACGACTAAACAACAATCAAGCAGAGGGAACCTATCCTCTTAATGTTCTCAAACTGTACATGAATGTACGCACTTGGGTCTGCTTAGATAAAATACTTTGTGATCTGAAAGAATAATATGAATTATATAGGCAAATGGACAATAACACTGTTTTCTCAGCTATGCCAATTATGACATTTGTGTGCAACTTTCTGCATTATTTAGTATAATAATGCCTGAGTATCCTATCATTGAAATAAGGACAGTTGTTCAAAAACTGTGTGAATATGTGTAAATCATTTAGAAAATGCCTGACGCATAGAAAGCTCTTGAAAAATGTTTGCCACTATTATCATCATTATCCATCTTTATAACACCTTCAGAAGCCTTGACTATTGATTACTTTGAGAAGAACATTGAGAAAAATGGGTTTCACACATTATTTCCCACCCCCATGTGTATAAGAACAAGTTTTTACATACACAGATAGGCATGTGTGTGTGTGTGTATGTGTGTGTGTGTTAATTGCTGAGTTGTGTCCAAATCTTTTCGACCCAATGTGCTGAAGCCCGCCAGACTTCTGTGTTAATGGGATTTCCCAGGCAAAACTGCTGGAGTGGGTTGCCATTTCCTCCTCCAGAGGATCTTCCCTACCCAGGGATCAAAATCCATGTCTCCTGCATTGCATCTCCTTTACCATATGAGACACCAGGGAAGGCCTATATATTTATGTATAAACCTATAAATATATAAAGTAAATGATATAAATATATGTACATATAAATGTGCATAAATATATAAGTATCCATAGCAAGAAATTGCTTTTCGCCAGAGGAAAAAAATGTCAGGATCCTACTTCATGCCACAGCTACTAATGAACAGAAAACAAGTAATTAAAAAAAAATTATTTGTTTATTGCATTTGTTTAGAAATTATTTGTTTATTTGTGGGAGAAGGGAGGCATATTAGGTTGATCAAATGTTCTTTCAGTTTTCTGTAAGCTCTTAAGAGAAAAACAGGGGCAGACTTTTTGTCCAACCCAACAGCTTATCTAATGAAAGAGTAATTACAATGTTATTTCCAGGTAACATATCAGGCACCATCCCTTCTGCAGACATTTGCATTTTCTGTGCCATTTGCTTGAGAAGCTCTTCACTACATTTGCTGCTTCTGACCACTTCTCCTTCAAGGTTGCCTCGCTGTTATCTTCTAGACAGAGATGTCCCTGCTTTACAGCTCAGTTTGTGAATGCTGTACTCCGCCCTCCCTTCTCTGTTCCCTCCTGTACTAGTAAACCTTCTACTACAGCATGCTCTTTCCGATACATGGTGCTTCGTACTGAAGTACTGTGGATGCACAGTGTGATACACATTCAGTTCAGTTCAGTTCAGTCGCTCAGTCGTGTCCGACTCTCCGCGACCCCATGAATCACAGCACGCCAGGCCTCCCTGTCCATCACCAACTTCCGGAGTACACTCAAACTCATGTCCACAGAGTCGGTGATGCCATCCAGCCATCCCATTCTCCGTCGTCCCCTTCTCCTCCCGCCCCCAACCTTTCCCAGCATCAGAGTCTTTTCCAGTGAGTCAACTCGTCTCATGAGGTGGCCAAAGTATTGGAGTTTCAGCTTTAGCATCAGTCCCTCCAATGAACATCCAGGATTGATCTCCTTTAGAATGGACTGGTTGGATCTCCTTGCAGTATAAGGGACTCTCAAGAGTCTTCTCCAACACCACAGTTCAAAAGCATCGATTCTTCGGCGATCAGCTTTCTTCACAGTCCAACTCTCACATCCATACATGACCACGGGAAAAACCATTGCCTTGACTAGACGGACCTTGGTCGGCAAAGTAATGTCTCTGCTTTTTAATATACTATCAAGGTTGGTCATAACTTTCCTTCCAAGGAGCAAGCATCTTTTAATTTCATGGCTGCAATCAGCATCTGCAGTGATTTTGGAGCCCAAAAAAACAAAGTCTGACACTGTTTCCACTGTTTTTCCATCTATTTCCCATGAAGTGATGGGACCAGATGCCATGATCTTTGTTTTCTGAATGTTGAGCTTCAAGCCAACCTTTTCACTCTCCTCTTTCACTTTCATCAAGAGGCTTTTGAGTTCCTCTTCACTTTCTGCCATAAGGGTAGTGTCATCTGCATATCTGAGGTTATTGATATTTCTCCCAGCAATCTTGATTCCAGCTTGTGCTTCTTCCAGCCCAGCGTTCCTCATGATGTACTCTGCATATAAGTTAAATAAGCAAGGTGACAATATACAACCTTGACGCACTCCTTTTCCTATTTGGAACCAGTCTGTTGTTCCATGACCGGTTCTAACTGTTGCTTCCTGACCTGCATACAGGTTTCTCAAGAGGCAGGTCAGGTGGTCTGGGATTCCCATCTCTTTCAGAATGTTCCACAGTTTATTGTGATCCACACAGTCAAAGGCTTTGGCATAGTCAATGAAGCAGAAATAGATGTTTTTCTGAAACTCTCTTGCTTTCTCCATGATCCAGCGGATGTTGGCAATTTGATCTCTGGTGCCTCTGCCTTTTCTAAAACCTGCTTGAACATCTGGGAGTTCACGGTTTACATACTGCTGAAGCCTGGCTTGGAGAATTTTGAGCATGACTTTACTAGCGTGTGAGATGAGTGCAATTGTGCGGTAGTTTGAGCATTCTTTACTGGTGCACAAATGTAGTGACTCACACTATCAGACTAGTGGGTGGGTAGCCTATCTCTTCTCCAGCAGATCTTCCTGGCCCAGGAATCAGACCAGGGTTTCCTGCATTGCAGGTGGATTCTTTACCAACTGAGCTCTCAGGGAAGGCCTCCTTGCATTTGTTTTAGATTTCTCATATAAATTATGTCCTATGTCTTTTCTGTCTGACTTATTTCACTTAACATAATGCCCTCCAAGTCTACCCATGCTTAAAATGGCAAAAAGTTATTTTTTTTAAAGCATGAAACATCCATTCAGGTTGTTTCATAAGATCTTACAGTTGTATCCTGGAGATATATGTGTGTAACATCCATACACTGCACCAGTGTATATTTCTACCAACAATTTCCCTTGTCTCCACATCCTCACCAACACTTTTTATTTGTGTTCTTTTTGATGATGGCCATTCTGACAGGTGTAAGATAATATTTCATTCTGGTTTTGAATTGCATTTCCCTGATAATTAGTGATGTTGTATGTCTTTTCATGTTCTATTAGCCATCTGTATTTCCTCTTTGGGAAAATGTCTATTCAGTTCTTCTGCTTGTTTTTTAAAATTTATTTTTATTGATTGAAATTGGACTATAATGTATTAATTACTGCTGTACAGCAAAAGGACTCAGCTATCTATCTGTCCAGATAGATAAACAGGCATCGGCTATCTATATATCTATGTGGACAGATACTTGAGTCTCTGCTGTACATACAGCTTTTTTCATATTCTTTTCCATTATGGTTTGTCACTAGATTCCCTGGTGACTCAGGTGGTAAAGAATCTGCCTGCAGTGCAGGAGACCCATGTTCAGTCCCTGGGTCAGGAAGATCCCTTCGAGAAGGAAATGGCAATCCACTCCAGTATTCTCACCTGGAGAATTCCTGTGGATAGAAGAGCTTGGTGGGCTGCATGCAATCCATGGACTCACATGGAGTCAAACACAACTCAAGCAACTAAGCTGCAGTAGCTGCATGGTTTGTCACAGGATATCAGACATAGTTCCCTGGGCTCTACAGCAGGCCCTTGTTGTTAATCTATTCTATACCAATTTGCATCTGCTAATCCCAGACTCCCACTCCTACCTTCTCCCACCTTGCTCCCTCTTGGCAACCACAAGTCTATTTTCTATGTCACCGATTCTGTTTCTGTTTCATAGATAGGTTCATTTGTGTCATAGGTGAGATTCCACATGTAAGTGATATCATATGGTATTTGTCTTTGACTTTCTTCACTTGCCAAGATAATCTCTAGTTGCATCTATTTTTAAAATCTAGCTTTTTAATTTGTTTTCTCCCCACATTAGAATGCAAAATCGATGACAACAGAAAATGTTATTTTGTTTACTATTGTATGAAACTTACCTAAAAGACTGGCTTACACTTGGAAGAAGCCTAAGAATTATATGAAAACTGAATGAAGTAAAACTTTACCTTACTTAGATAGATGTCCTTAGTTATTCAAATAAAGGGATCACTCATGAATCTCCTACCTTATCTGTGGGGTCTTGATAGACTTAAGGGACAAAGGGTAATTTATAAATCTGCTTTTTCTTTTTTATACAGCATATTTTGAAATTAATGTACCACTGTTCTAGGAAAACTGAGGATGTTGAAATGAGGATGTAGTCAAATAAAAATTATAACAACCAATTATTGCTGTATACAAATGCATCTTTTTGTACTTCGTGAATATTTGGAACATTTTGAGAAAACAGTCAGATCTGAATTTTATCTCAGAAAATAGCCACACAGAGCTCCTGACTCTCACTGTGATGCAGGAGAAGGGAAGCTGAGGGGAACACAGCCTCATCCACACCGTACCTGGTGTGAGAGCAACAAGGGGAAGACATGCAACACTCTTGTCCCTTCTCCATCAGTACAAAGCCCTTTCTCCAGACATCTTTGGATGCCTGGCTTATTCACAGAATGGCAGTTACCTTAAGTCCACCCTATAACATGATAGGTGAATGAGGGACAGTGGGGCATTATCTTTGCAAGATAGATCTTAGCAAGCAAAAAGTCAGGTTTGACAGAAATCTAAAATCAGGCAGTCAGAATATTACCATTTTCTATTTGATGTTACTTCCACTATCTGTAAATCCGAATTCACACTTTATTTTAACCATTAAGACTGTCCTTTCCTAGTTCATCTTTTGCCAGATTATCCAAATGAATATTGGGAAAAAAGGTGGTCATTTAACTGCTGATTTAGTGGTAATATATGAGGTTTTAATACTATAGACAATATTACTGGGATTTTATTTCAATGTTTTGGCATTAAAAGCAGTCATTATAGCTGTTGAATATATTGTTTTTATTCCTCCCTAAGTAATACTTTCTATAACGTATGTTACCAATGTTAATTAAACAGGGACCATGAAAAGTCCTTAAGTCATTTTTAGAAAATATCTTCAAAGTGATTTTATAATACTACTTAATATATGCTTATAATCTGAAGAAAATACCACCACTGCTGTAGAATATTACAGAAGAATATAGAATTACTGATTCTGCACATTCTGAGTTGAGAAAATAGCACAGTTAAAAGTAGATTTGGATACTGTATCTTGGTCATGGAAGATTTAGTAGGAAATATTCCAGGAAGCTGCATTCATAAGGGATGAGAGAAAGAGGACTGGGTGGAGAATGAAGCATCCACCCGGTTAAACATCACATATTATGTACCTGAAGATAAATTTATCGACTCTATGAAAATTATTTTGATATATTTGTAAAAATAAGCTAATAAGTTTATCGTCAATAAAAATTAAGAGACATTGAAAATGTTACCAAGTACATTATAGGCTCTATGGATAAGCTTTACTAAACACAATATCATCAAGTGAGGAAAATACTGTCACGAGGAAAAGGGATTGGATGAATATTGGGTGGATACTAGGCCTAGAACCAGGACTAGCGTCCAGGGAGATTGATTTTATTTCAATACAATGAGCAATTTTGCAACTGAATTGTATGGGATGAGGTTGGTATACAGGATGTGGGTAACACTGATATTTTAAGTCTTTTAGCAAGACTTTGACAAGCTATTTGAGTATATAGTTTTGGTGCAAGCTGTAGGATCGTATTTTGGGTATGAAATATTTGAGGAATTTTCAACATGATTATGCCTGGCGTGCTGCAGTCCATGTGGTCACAAAGAGTCAGACACCACTGATCAACTGAACTGAATTCTCCACAGGCAATGATAATGTTCAGATACATATTTATATATTCATGCATTCAAAAACTATGTATCGAGCATTTATAGCATGTTCAGTTCAGTTCAGTTACTCAGTCGTGTCCGACTCTTTGCAACCCCATGAATCATAGCACGCCAGGCCTCCCTGTCCATCACCAACTCCCGGAGTTCACTCAAACTCATGTCCATCGAGTCGGTGATGCCAGCCAGCCATCTCATTCTCTGTTGTCCCCTTCTCCTCCCGCCCCCAATCCTTCCCAGCATCAGTCTTTTCCAGTGAGTCAACATGTCCCATGAGGTGGCCAAAGTATTCAACTCACTTTAGGTATTGGAGAACACTGATTAGTGAAAAATGTTATTTTATCTTGATGAGTTCTGCTACTGACTAGCTATAAAGGGGGCCTGTCTCAGTGTATAGTGAGTATAGGTTTTAGCATCTATTTGCATTCTCCTCCTTAGCAGTTCGACATAGTGCTGCTATTTTGATGTTTTTCATGAAGTGCAATGGACAGATTCAGTCTTTGAATCTTTGCATGCAATTCTCAATGAAGTCTTGGTCAAAAAAAACTAGTAGTTTTTAAATCCTTATTATCAAAATATCCATTTATCTGTATATATTTCTATGGATTTATCTATTTGATTGACAGATGTAAACATTTATGATTCTTGTTTCATAAATGTCCAAGTTTCTTTCCTGAAACTCCTTTTGAAATTCTCATTATGGAATGGGAAATATTTATTTGAAAGCTTTACTTAATCATATTATAGAGAAAATATTATTTATAAAAAGAATATAACCTAGGATTTTTAATCAGAATTATGACTATTTTACAGAAGGTTAAAAATCTGTTTATATAAAGTACTCAATTTTTTGCTTTAGTATACTGAGCTCAGATGAAGATGTTTTCTTAAATATTAAGAATTTTTCTAAAATTTTTCTAATTTTTCTAAAGTTTCATTCATATAGGCAAAAGAGAATCCACATAAGCCTACTGAGAATGGGATCTCATTCATGAGCTAATCTTTTTCATAATATTCTATTTTCTTGCTGCTGATGCTGCTAAGTCACTTCAGTTGTGTCAGACTCTGTGTGACCCCATAGACGGAAGCCCACCAGGCTCCCCCGTCCCTGGGATTCTCCAGGCAAGAACACTGGAGTGGGTTGCCATTTCCTTCTCCAATGTGTGAAAGTGAAAAGTGAAAGTGAAGTCGCTCAGTCATGTCTGACTGGTAGCGACCCCATGGACTACAGCCTACCAGGCTCCTCCATCCATGGGATTTTCTAGGCAAGAGTAGTGGAGTGGCTTGCCATTGTCTTCTCCTTAGTAAATCACAAAAAGAGCTGCATCTAATTCAACAGTCTACTTCCCAAGACCAAGAAAAGCAATCCTCCCAAATCAAGTCTGTTGCTGATATTTTACTTAGGCTAAACTTCATAGTATTCTCATCAAAACACAGAATATTTTAGAGCACTCGTGAGTGCTCACTTAGTCTTGTCTGACTTTTTGTGACCCCGTGGATTGTAGCCTTCTGGGCTCCTCTCTTGTCCATGGGATTTCCCAGGCAAGAATACTAGCGTGTGTTGCCATTTCTTTCTCCAGGAGTTCTTCCCAGCCCAGGGTCGAACCCTGGTCTCCTGCATTACAGGCAGATTCTTGACCATCTGAGCTATCAGGGAATTAAATGTATCAGGAAAGAAAATATAGTTGAGTAAAGATATATTCTGTTAGTAGAGGAATAAAGATATTTAGAGGTAGACTTGCTGACTAAGAACTTAAATGCCACAAAGTGAAGAACTTCTCTAGTTTGAAAATATTTAGGCCAAGAAGAAATAGCCTCCTTTTTCTTTTTCATTTAGTTAGCACTTGTCACTTTTTAATTTGCACCACATTTAATTGCAAACACTTTTTAAGTCCCTTGTAGGGACTAAAACATTCTGTGAGAATGTTCAGGTTTGTATCTTCTTTCTACCCAGCAGCATTTGCATATATATAGAAATTGACTTGGGTTTTTTTGTTGAAGAATTTCAGTGATGATAGTGACAGGGAAATATCACATTTTAAAATTATACTTGGCTCTTCTGTTTATTGTGTAGTGGCAAACATTGTAATTTCAGAAAAATCGATTGAAGAAGATTCCTGTTAACCTGTGTCTTAATTTAATGACACAAAAATGAATAGCATAACTTAAATTTACTTTTATTATTACTATTATTAATATAATCAATTCCCAATTTTCACTAGAGGATCAGCCCCTCCCTGCAAAAAACAACTTAGCTAAATGTATACTTACAATAAAGTACCCTGTTTATTCAGAGAGAACAATTTAAGCATTTTTATACTGCAGGTATTGTTATTGGGTTAAAGAAGAACAGAATATATTTTCATTTCTAGATACATTACTTTTATGCTCTAGTATCTGTGATTCTGACAAAAACTTGGAAAAAGTCAAATCTAAATAAAAGTAAATCCTACCATAGAAGGCAAAACTAAGTATAAACTATTTCACTGATAAATTTCAATATAACTATTTTAAAATGTAGATAATGTATCACAATATAATCTTAAAAATCAAATGCTTTTTAATCTTCTCTTACAGCATTATAACATTTGTTATTTTATTTATTAATACAGCTTATTATTTTGTGACTCTGTAAAGTTCAGGTAAGAACACAACCCCAGGAGACTGTTGGTGATGATTTTTTGGTTTTTTAAACAATTGACTTTCACCAGACTTATCAGTTTCAGATATAAAGCTTTAAACTAGCAAATTCAGAGGGGAAATGTTAATATGGCAAAATGATGAGCAAATATTTCTCTTTGAAGTTCAGTTCCAACTGACAGAGCCCCAGGTGATCTGCTGGCCAGGTAGGGGTCAAACCCAGCCCCAGCCCACATTCACATAGGAGAAAGCAGAACCATGCAGTGGAGCCTATCCAAATGCATGGAATCCTGAGTAATAGAGTTGCTTTAAGTCACCAAATTTTAGAGCAGAGCTTAAAGGAAGCAATGTTCTGTCTCTTCCAAGGCAGAATCTGGCTCAACAGAAGGTTAACACAAACAGCTGAGCTTCTGTATTTCTCCAATTGCCTTTATGTTGTATTTTCAACTAGAACGTAAGTTATTCAAGGTCCCAGTTATTGCTTTATTTTTTTCTCATGTGTCCCAGTAATATTAACACAGTGCTGGGCACTTGTGGCTTTGATTACCTGAGGTTCCGGATTGAGTCACAACAGAATGAAGGAGCAAAAGAATTCTAAGGGGGTGTCTTTGGATATAAAACGGAATTTAAACACAGGGAATTTGATTAGGTTAAAATTAATGACCAATTAAAATACATCTGTGTATATATGTATATTATATATATTAATCTGTATTATCTGAACAAAGGAATTCAGAGTCACGTAAAGTTTTTTTTCTGTTTGTAAACAAGCTAAAATAAATATCAATTTTAGTTAGGAACATTGTCATCTGTTAGAAATTTACATGTGGAATTGTGAAAGAGATGATAAGTAAGTAAGTAAGTAAATGAATAAGTAAAATGGAGGGTGGGGACTGATTGGTAGAGCTATGCTGTAAAAGCATAATAATGCCACGGGCTCTGCACGTACTTCATGTAGGGAGTAACAAGTACACCCATTCACTGTGACTAACCAGAGGAAGTACAGTTTGCAGGACAATTCACTTGAATAACAATAATGAGGCATGGTTCAAGTCAAAATCCTGGATTTAGAAAAGGGAAAGATGATACGTCTATTTGTGATCAAGACTTGTTTATTTTTTAAGGCACAAAGAAACTGGCATTATTTAAAATATGAAGGATTTAAATTTTTTTTAATTTCAAAGATATCTGAGATTTTTTAAAAATTTTAATTGCTAATAACTCTATCTACAAGACAGAACATATTATATATTTAAATATTAATAGTTTTCCAAAATCTTTTCCTTCAGGATCCATCAATCCCAGCAAAGCTCCCTGTTTTGTTGCTTCCCAGAATTCCTATTTCCATGCTTCAGAATGGCACTTGCTAAGAGAAAAAAAGGGTTTAGAAAATTATGCAGGGTATAGAAGAGTGAATGTGTATGTGTATGAGTGTGTGTGTGTGTGTGTGTGTGTGTAATAATTATGTCCCCTCCTCTCCAGGTTCCGAAGTTGCACTTGTGTAAAATGAAACGCTAACTGGTCTTTACGTAAATGACATATTCAGACATTATTTATTAAATATGTTTACATACTCTTGAAATGCAAGTAATTCACAGAAGCGAATATTGCAGCACGGAGCTTTACTCATGGAGTCAGTCAGTATGTACTGTTCACATAGATTTTAAAATTATAACGCAAGGAGCTGAGAGCGTGCGTCTTCACACTCAGGCACATCTATGTCTTCACCAGGTGAGACAGGAGAGAGACGCGGCCAGGCAGCGGAGGCAGGGGAGGGACCTGGGGCGGGAGTGGGATGTAAGCGAGAGGACGGAAAGGAGAGAGGGAGAAAGGACCCTCCCGGGCCCGGCGTCCCATCCTCCCAAGCTCGTGGGCATCACCTCCAGTTGTAACAAAGAGGTGACCATGGCGCTCCTTTCGATTCTAGACAGGCTGACACAGCGCTTGCTGCGTGTCTGTCTGTCGCCTCCTGCAAGTTTCCCTTGTTCCAGGAGTTAGTTAGGAGGCCCGGATCCCGGGAGTGCCCCCACTCCGTGCCAGGCACGCAGGTCCGTTTGAGACGCGGCTACAGGTTCGTGCGTGTGCGGTCAGGGCCGGTGGCACTTGACGGCGCCGGGGAGGCGGGGAAGGCCTTCCCGCCGAGACCAGGCTCGACCCCACTCGGGCTGGGGGCCGCGGGAAGGGCGTGCGAGGGCACGGGGGCTGGTGGCCCCGCCGCGACCCCGAGCGCTGCGCGCGGACAGTGGGGCGGGGGCGGCGGCACCGCGATCTCACCCGGCCCAGGCGCGCGCCGCCCCAGGTGAGCCGCCGGGGCTCCGCGGTGTAGCTCCCGAAGCCGAGGCCGAGAGCCCCAGCTCCCGCTCGGCCTCGCGTCGCGGTCCCGGCCCTCCCCCCGTCCCCCCGGCTCGTCGCGCACCTGGTCGGGCGGCCCGGGCGCCCCGGGGCAGGATCGCCGGGCTAGCTTCGCCTCCGCGCCCGCCGGCACCGCGGAGGAGCCCGCGGAAACCCCGCGAGCAGCCGGCCCCCCGCCCCCCGCATCTCCGCTCTGGCGCCTTTGGGGTGAGGCGAGCTGGGGCGCCGGCCTCCAGAGGGGTCCGAGGTCGCGCGAGCGGCCGGGGTGGAGAGAGGAGACCGCGCAGGCGAGAGGTTGGAGTCCGGGTCCGGCGGCGGCGTCGCCCTGCTCCGCTTTGTCGCGTCACGGCGAGCTTATATAGGAGCTGGCGGCGGGGGCCTGCCCTCCCGCCCGCCCGGGCCCCCGCACGTGGCCGGCACAGCCCAGTCCCCGCGCAGGCGGGCGGCAGGCGACGGCGGCGGGAGCAGCGCGCGCCTCTGCCACCTCGCCCTCCGCGCGCGCGCCCCGAGAGCCGGGCTCGGCTCGGGCGCCTCCCTCCCTCCTCGGCGCGGGGAGCTTGAGAGCTGCGCCTTCCAAGTGCGGCGATGTTCCTCCGGGCTCGTTCCGTCGCGGGGAGAGGATGCTAACGGGAGCGCCCGGGCGTGAGAGCGTCGCCGAGGAAGAGGAGCGCTGGATGGGCAGGGCCCGCACTTGGCGGAGGACTGCAGCCCGGGCGCCGCGCGAGCACAGACGGCGCGGCGCCTCCGCCGACCTCCGGAGCATCCTGCCCCCGGGCACCTGGGTCGCCAAGCGGCTGCCCACCGACGAGGGTCGGCGCGGCGCGTGAGCTCCCGGGAGTTCTCGGCGTCTCTCCGAAGAGCACTTCTGCCCGGGACACCGCATCTCCCGGACCCCCGGGAGCCCGCCGGCGCGCTGGCCACCGGGGGACTTGAACTTGAGTTTAGGTGGCTTCTCCCAGGGCGAGCGCAGAAGAAGACGTCCTAGAAAGACGAGAAAGGTGATGCGCTGGGGTCGAGAGCGAGCACTCTTCTTCCTGCCACTGGCCAGGGCCGAGCCGCTTCCCACGCAGACCTCCTGCCCGCCCTCTCCTGCGCAGCCCAGCCCGCCCACGCCGAGGGGGAAACCCCAAATCTCCCGTTTTCTTGAGTATCCAGCATGCTATTGACTTTTTCATAACTTACCATTAGTCTTTGGAAGGATCATATTTACTCCGTGGCTTTTTACTGGAGGTCGATAGACTTAATGATTTCCTCAGTGGAGTCATTGACTTCTGAGCCAATAGCTAATGCCTTCGTCATAGTTTTCTGGGGGGAAACTAACTTTGCGTTGCTTCTGCTGATGCCCAACTCCCCTTCAATCCTGCACTTTGGTCCTGAGCACGCAGCAAAAAGTTTTTAGCTTCTCCTCAGTTTCTGGTGCTTTGGCTGCAAACAACGAGAGTCGGACAGGGAACCAGCTCCTGTAACTTTTCTTCTCTGTTACCATTTGCGATGAAGAGGAAACAGAAGAGATTTCTGCAGATGACTTTGTTATTCATGATGGCTTTAATTTTCCTGCCCAATATCGGTCTCTGGTCTCTATACAAGGAGAAGCACCTGGTGAAATCCCCTGAGCCCGGGGAGCCGCAGGTAAGTGCTGCGCAGAGAAGGACCCCAGAGGGGCAGGAGTCTGGAGCCGGCCACCGCAGGCAGGTGTGCCGAGTTTCCATCAGCTCCCAGGTCTTTGCAGAGCTGAGATTACACCTCTAGAGACTCTGGGGTTTAAGCAAGTAGTCTTTTTAAGAGCGCGACCAATGACACGGGTGAAATGCAAAATAAAGTGAAAAAGCAGGATGAGAGCTCAAACGGAAGAAATAGCTTCTCTCCGTTGATCTAGAGGTTACAAGAGAGGTAACTGCTTATTCGTGAAAGGAGATGTATATATAGTATAGGCTTAGTCTTAGAGACATGTTTGCTTCTCCTGGAGTTTGTGTGTCTATGTTAAAGTGAACTGGGCCGATTAAATCGTGAAACTTGTGAAGTGGTTCTCAAAAACCAAGTTATAGTTTTCTATATTTTTGCTTAGCAACAGCTTTTTTTTTTTTTTGGCCATGCAGAAAGGTAAAGTTTGTCTCCTGCCCTGTTGCTAAGGTGCTGTGTGGGGGTGTTCAGGCAGTTACTAAGGAGGTCATTCGGTTTCACAGTCTGGTGGTAACAGTTTGTTGCTAAAAGCTCTCCTTCATGTCAGAAACACCATATAGTGGAGTTATACCTACACACACACACACACACACACACACACATCACATTTAGGTTTTACTTAATATGCAGTCTACTAGTGCGTGCATGGGTCATAACATGGATCAAAATAACTATCTTTCTTAACAGTAAAGCAAAATATCCTCTCCAGAAAATTGGTGAAATTCAATGTAGTTACATTCTTTGCTTACTAATGCACTAGCTTCTGCCATTAAACTTTTAACAATAGAATGCGGCCTTTTTCATGATATGGATATGACACCTCTTCAGTTAGTCCTGCGCATCACCTTGGAGTGGGAATAATCTTAATTTCATGGGTCATCACCCATGTACACTATGTACCTTCCACAAACAGAAGGTGCTTAAATTGCCCATTTGTGGATGACAGTATTTATTACTGACAATTAAAATATCTGTTCTTATACTTAACGAGGTGGAATTTCATTTTACACAGTGGGTGGTTAGTTGTAATGTATGTGGAAGTAATCTGCTTTTTCATTATGACAAGTAAAGCGTTACTAGTCTCTTAAACATTAAAGATTACTACTTGTTTATGAATTTTGGTGGATTAGAATTTTGAGGGAAAATGCTGACATATTTTCATTCTGTTGTTGATCACTGTCATCCTTTCTAATAGGGGAATGACTTTGATTTGAAGTATATTCTGTTTTGTCATTCCAGTAAAAAATGAAGTTTGATAGTTTGAATGTGAAACTTTTTTTCCTATATAGATCATTTATTTCTCCAACCCTTAAGAGAAGCTGAATGTTATTAATATTAGTAGTTAATTATTAAAATTAGCTACTTTTATTAAAATTTCCATTCCAATATTGATAAAATGACAACAAAATGATTTTTCCTTGAATTCAGTTAACAACTGCCATCTGAATCATTTGCTGGAATAGCTAACATAAAGCTCTAATTAATCTTGTTAATGAAGTATTTACAACTTTCCCACCAGCTCCATTGATTTTGACCCTTAATGAGAAATCTGTTTGTTCAATGGCATAAAAAAAAAGTATGGCAAACCAACTCTCTTGCTTGTTATTATAATCTCTATAATGTTTTTCTTGTTCCTGTTTCTTTGGTGGTGCAGATGATGTTTAATATCAGGTAAAAAATTAGTGGGTATGAGAGGCATGGAGCAGCAAGAGAAGGGGCTGTTTCTCAAAGTTTCATACTGTGGAGTAAATAACCAAGATGGAAGGGGATCCTGTGGCATTCCAGCTGGGAGAGTCTTAGCAGTTTTAAAACCAAGAATAAACAAAAGGCAGTTTGTGCCATGAAATGAATGTCAGTTGCATACTTCAGTATGTTTTAACCTAAAAAAAAAAAAATGATTTCAAAACTGATGCTTTCTCACAGATACAAAATAAAGTGGAAATGTAGAAATCATCACTTACTGAAAGACAGAATTCATTGTAAAGAAGTAAAAGATAAGCCTTCATTAGTTTTATTCTATTATAAAATCTAATTGTAAAGAAAATTAGGGTATATTGACATCATTATACAAGCATTGATAAGGAAGAGATAAGTCATATGTAAAAATGTATTTATATGCATATTATGTGTGTATATATACATAGATATATATACCTGACCAAATAAAAATTGACTTGTCATGATGAATTGAGCATGTTTAATACTGTGATGTAATATTTGACTAAGGTATCTACATTTCAAAGTAAGTCAACTAAATACATAAGTTTTTAGTTAAAGCATATAACTTGACTTGTGCTATTTAGTAACTTAGTAATTTCCTTTACAAAGACATTTTAATGGTCAATTACTAACTATTCTTCAAGAACCATCTTTTACTTTAGTTATCACTTAGCTGTGAAATGTTCCAGGTAAGGATAATGCGCAGCTCATTGGCCCCGGTAGGCAATGAAGGGATTGAGAACACGCCACATGCTGGAAGGAGAGTCCTGTTTTGCAGCCGTTCTATGGGAAAGGGCAGTCAGCAGTGGGAAACCTTCGGGTTTTAAACAGTTTCATTTACAGTGGCTTGCAGGAAAATGATTTGTAGAAATACAAAATCATGGAATGGATGATACTTTTAAAGTGAAGATGATCCTCGTCACTTGTGTTTTATCAGAGTACATCACAAATAGTGTGCCTCTCTCCCACTCAGGGATGGGGGAGCCTGGTGGGCTGCCGTCTATGGGGTCGCAGAGTCGGACATGACTGAAGCGACTTAGCAGCAGCAGCAGCAGCACTCAGTATAAATGGCATTGGTATATTCTGAGATAAACTAAAGGGAGGTAAATGAGAAAGCATTGATACAAACTGTGCATTGTCATGATGTTTAGTATTTTACACATATTTTCTCAAGTCTTCCATACTGTTACAAGTTAATCATTTGTGTTTATAGTGCTTTCTAATTTAAAGTAATATATAATATTTAAATATTTGCCTTATCTATGATGCAGAAAATATATGAAATGAAAATCCCCAAATTGTTCATCTGAAAGGTTTACTTACCACCTATAAACTAACGAGGACCAAAAAAGTAGTTATAATATTGGAAGAATTAAAAGGTTGATTTTATTGTTTGGACTCTGCAAAACTGGAATCAAGTTACAGAAATAAACATTAATCTTTAAAGAATTTTAAGATTTTATGAAAATTTTATAAAAATCATGATTTTATAAAATATTTTATACTTCCTGCTTATGTTGTTATATTATCAATGATAATTGTCATGTTATTTTTAGTTGAGTTGTATTTGTTGCTTTTTATTGTTATTAGGATGATTTCTACATGGTTTAGAAATATATACATTTATTTTAAAATAATTTTTTGGTAATGAATTTTATATTCAGCTGAAGTGATTACTTTATGGTTATTGTACAGTAAAGCTTAATTTCTTTCTTTTTGATTTTGTATTCCTACTCTTCTCTGGTTTCAGTTGCATTTGAATTAAGGTTATATATTCAGATCTTAATTAAGCCGTTCCTTAGGATGTTAATTAGAGCAAAGCAATATTTTAGAGCAAAACTACTGCATCTAGCATTATTATAACTTTCTTTGTAATTATTTATGCAAGTATAGATAAAAAGGGCCCCCAAATACTTTCTTTCCTTAAATGCATTAAAGAGATTAATATTTTAAAAGCAACTATAAAGTAGTTCAGCAACTAAGATGCAACTCAATACTCAATATGAGTGACAAATAATTCAAGAGTATTCAGAATATGAAGGTTTTGCAATTTTTAAAATAATGATTAAAACAAAGATCAAAATCTCAGAACTTTAAATCACATATTTTCAGAATTGTTCAGAATGATTTTAGAAGCTTACATTTGGCCTGGACTTTTTCCCATGAAGTAAACCAAAACCAACACTGAACACTTAGGTCACTTAATTTGTAGAACCTGCTTATTTCTTTGTCCTTCAGAATTTCTATATATAAAACAGGAATAATCAAGCTTTTGCCGTAACAAGGTACATAAAGTCCTAAGATCGCATCTTGGCTGTTGAAACTTTTGTGAGGTAACATTTTGGTTTTAATCAAATCCACAAGTAAATTGTACTCGACAGATGTGAGGCTTAATATACATATATATATATAATCTTTCCTGAAATTTCTCAGCATCTTTGTCCAACTTTACTAATATTAATCAGCACCACACTTGTTTATATGGGGGCATTCATCTTTTTGGCAAGAACTTTTTTCTGTGGTGTTTTAAACTTATCTTGTTATTTGAAGATATTAGATATCTGGAACTGAGTGTATGCAGATCTACTCATGCTTTCTTTTGTCACCCTGACCATAAAGCTGGAGGAATGTCTATGTTTCTTCTCCATCTAACATCCTAGATGTTGGATAAGCTAAAAAGAAAAGTAAAGAAATAGGAAACTAAAGTTCACTTCTCCTACCCTCAGTATATTATCAACACACTAGGTGTGAAGTGATGCATTCATTTGAGCCATAATGTTCTTAATTAGCTAAGAAGTAGATTTTAAATTAGCCTACAGAAGGACCTTTTCTTGAATATATGGAGATATCCATACTGACTTGCTCCAATATTGCACCTCACGGAGTCCTATAACAAGTGCTTTAATTATTGGCTGTGACCTACTGAATATGGAGATGATTAGTTCACCAACTTGCCCCCTAGGCAACAATGTTGAACATAATCTCCTGTTCACAATCTGGTAAAAAAAAAAAAAAAAAGAGAGAGAGATAGTTTATTTTGTTTCTTCTCTCTCTTCCTCTGTGTGTTTATTTTTGAACAAGCTGTGCTGAATCAATTAGCCTCCTATACATTTGTTTTATATATAAGAAACCAAATCAAGGGTGAAATACAGAGGGAGAAGGGTGAGAAAGTTTGATGTTTTTGTGTTTTCGAGAAGATAATTGAAATTTGTGAGTGGAAGTTTTGTCAGGAGTTGCCACGACAGCTTGTAGAGAGGTGTTTTACCACGTCTCTCCTGGGAACACTTTATACAAATGATAGCCAGCGCAGGTACCTCCAGGGTAACCTGAAAGAGGGAGATCAGAGTTAACAATAAGGGGAGATGGTGTGAGTGTGCTGTCACCCCAGGTCAGGATGTGTTTGGTCCAGCCCCTCCTTCACATTTGCTTGGCATAGCTGGAAGGATGAGGCAGGGCTTTTGGCTCTTAAAACCATCGGACGTGAGCACGTTATTCTTCTCTTTCCTTCGTGTTTGCATATGTGTTCACTGAAGTGCTATTACAGAGTCAACAGTGCAGATGAGCAAAGAAATAGAAGGTTCTGGAGACCATCAGAAAAGTGAAGCCAGACTCTCATAAACTAGTACTTGCTCTCTTAGGATGGCAGTCTGTGGTCCCACAGAGCTAGCTGATCCTAAATTAACTCGGAATGGAGTGGGGATGCTTGAACTGTGGTCATTGTTGTTTAGTCGCTAAATTGTGTCTGACTCTTTGTGACCCCATGGACTGCAGCTTTCCAGGTTCCACTGTCCATGAAATTCTTTAGGCAAGAATACTGGAGTGGGCTGCCATTCCCTTCTCCAGGGGGTCTTTGCCATCCTGGGATTGAACCCGCGTCTCCTGCATTGTCAGGCCGCTTCTTTACCATTGAGCCACCCAGGAAGGTGTTCAAATAGGCAGCCAAAAAGAACAAATAAGACACATTCATGCTGCTGAGAGGATGTATTTAGCCAAGCACAAAAATATCTGTACTGGGTTTATTTAAAGTTGAAAGGAAAGGGTGGGCCCCCAGAAGTGTCAAGCCGCAGTGACCCTCAGCATCCCCTGATATGCTGACGTCTGTTACTACCAAACTCTAACATGGTGGCTGGAAAGAGGGTGAACAGAGAAGGGTAATTTTAGGGTTTAAGGTAAATCTCATCAGTGTTTTCCTCTACTTTTCTACTTCCAGTCTAGTGGGGAAAAAATGTGGACTGAACTGGCAGTATTCTCCAATTAAATGTATTCATTTCACATACTTATTTAGCAACACACATACACACGTACATGAATTCACACACATGGTCTCACTTGTGAAGAAAAAATAAATTCACCCAACTGTTTCATTTTCTACAGTTTTTTACTTTTATAACTTCTTGCTTTTTCCTTTGCTTTGAATCTGAAATAAAAGTCATCAGCTGAGTTTGTTTAAATGTAATTAATTCAATTCTAGGACAGCATGGAGAGAAGGACAAGTGCATTGTCTCTAGAAGTACTTACACCATCTTCGACAAGTGCGAAAACCACCACAAGCATTTAGCCTGAGAGCTGCCCACGTGTCTCGGTAGTAAGAATCTGCCTTTGAATGCGAAAGATATAGGAGACATAGGTTCGAGCCCTGCGTTTGGAAGATCCCCTGGAGAAGGAGGCATGGCAGCCCAGCCCAGTGTTCTTGCCTGGAGAACCCAACGGATAGAGGAGCCTGGTGGCTACAATCCATGGGATCGCTAAGTGTTGGACCTGACTCAGCACGCTCACCATGCAAACCAATGTGAAAGTTGCACAGATCATCAATAGTGCAATTTATCATTATCCATTGACGTTAGAAAGGAAGTTGTGCCTGCTAGAGGCCATGGTGGTGGCTGTCGTCTCTATGTTGTAGGGAATGGTGTATCTCAGTGAGGATAGAGAAGATTCATTTCAAATTCAGTTCAAGTTCTCAAATCCTCATGGAATGTTCCTTCATTCCACTGAAGTCTAGAAAGCCAGAGTCAGAAGATTTTATTATTGAGCATTTTGATCTTTTTAAATACAATAAAATGACCAAATTGGCAGGGCTGCCACCCAAGTTTGAGTGAATTTTTTTTTTCTTTTTCCTTAACTGTGATAGATCTTCCCAGTAAGAGAATCCATCTGAACTTAATTTGTGGAGAAACATCAGAATTTCCATATTGTCTTGTTATCTTTTGGTAACTAGTGCTAGTTACAGCACGTAGCACTTTAGGACATTTAACGAGTCATGGGTCCTCCTCGTGTCAGTTTTCTCTAAGTCAGGTGGAGACAGTGATGTCTTCTTGTGGTGTTATTTTGGTGAGGATTAAATGCGTAGTATCTTGAACAGCATGTAATAAGGGTTAATGATTACAGATTATTGTTATACATAGTATGAGATTTATAAGCAATCATTGCCTTTAACAAGATAACGAGTGTTTGCTTGATAAATATTTACAGATGATTTCTCTTTGCAAGGCAATGTCAAGACAGCACAGCAGAGCAACGAATGTGGTACAGGACTTGCCATGGATTGTTAAATCTGGCAGGGAGATCTTTTGAAGAAATACATAAACGGGATCTAGAAAATAATAGAAAAAGTTTTCCCATAATTTTTTGGTCCAGTATTTAAGGACAAATTGTTAATTTTATTTTACATGTAATTTATTGCAAAAAATTACTGATTTTTTGGTATATTGCATTGAACATTATTCTAAAATTGAAGGTTTTAATAAAAGAGGAAAAAAACAGAGAGCAATGTTTCTTTATAGTGACCACTATCATTTGCTATCGGAGAAGGCAATGGCACCCCACTCCAGTACTCTTGCCTGGAAAATCCCATGGGTGGAGGAGCCTGGTAAGCTGTGGTCCATGGGGTCGCTAAGAGTCGGACACGACTGAGCGATTTCACTTTTCACTTTCATGCATTGGAGAAGGAAATGGCAACCCACTCCAGTGTCCTTGCCTGGAGAATCCCAGGGATGGGGGAGCCTGGTGGGCTGCCATCTATGGGGTGGCACAAAGTCGGATACAACTGAAGCAACTTAGCAGCAGAAGCAGCATCATTTGCTACAACAAAGTCCATGCCTGGCTTCCTTGTAGCTCAGATGGTAAGGAAACTGCCTGAAATACAGGAGATCCAGATTCAGTCCCTGGGTTGGGAAGATCCCCTGGAGAATGAAATGGCAACCCACTGCAGTCTTCTTGCCTGGAGAATCCCATGGACAGAGAAGCCTGGTGAACTAAAGTCCATAGGTTCACAAAGTGTCAGACACAGTTGAGCGAGTAACACTTTCACATGTAAGCATTTTTTTCTACATTAATTTCAAGTCAGAGATTGAGAACTGCTTTTGTCGTTTAAGTCTTGGTCTTGAGAGGTAATAGTTATTCTGAAGACCAAAAGTTAAGAAGCAGAGTGGAAACGATTCTTAACTATTTCAGTTAACTACAGAACTACTTTATAGAGTTACTGTTTCCTTCAGTAGAGTTAGAGGGATACAGAAAAAAGCATATTGCATTGCGCCCATTCTTAATTTTCTCAGTAGTGAATTGGAGAGATACAATATGTATTCATGAAACAAACAAGCAGTGCATAGTAGCATTTTCTGTGTGTGTGTGTGTGTGTGTGTGTAGTGGACTTTCAAAACAGAAAATGAACAGAATGATCTGAACTCTTGGGACAGTCTTTCATTGCTCCAGGGGGTGAATATTGAGCCTTGTCATGTTATGAAAATTAGACAAGGTTGGCGTTAGGCTGAGGAATAATCGGATACTTCAGGTTTATATACTGTTTTCACCACTTTCCAAAATATATCCTCTATGGGCAAGACATTTTACATCTTTGAACCACAGTTCTTCATGTGTTGGCTCAAGTAGAAACTCTTAAATGGGTAGCAGGGGGGTCAAATTGGATTAATATTTGCAGACTGTCTGGTACAAAATAAACACTCAATTGAGGGAAACTTTGCAAATAATATTGCTGCCTTTTTCTCAGTTTTTACAATATTCATTGAAGGTAGTAAATAAACATACTGTTGTGTACATCTAATAAACATGTGAGTGAAAGTGAAAATGCTGGACACTCAGTCGTGTATGACTCTTTTGTGACACCATTGACCGTAGTTTGCCAGGGTCCTCTGTCCAGGGAATTCTCCAGGCAAGAATACTTGGATGGGTTGTCATTCCTTTCTCTAGGGGATCTTCCTGACCCAGGGATCAAATCCTGGTCTTCCACATCGCAGGCAGACTCTTTACCATCTGAACTACCAATAAAGATATAATAAAACATTTAAAGTATATCACTACTGATTTCAGTTCAGTTCAGTCACTCAGTCATGTCCGACTCTTTGCAACCCCATGGACTGCAGCATGCCAGGCTTCCCTGTCCATCACCAACTCCCAGAGCTTGCTCAAACTCATGTCCATCGAGTCTGTGATGTGATCCAACCATCTCATTCTCTGTCATCCCCTTCTCCTCCTGCCTTCAATCTTTCCCAGCATTCAGGTCTTTTCCAAGGAGTCAGTTCTTCACATCAGGTGGCCAAAGTATTGGAGTTTCAGCTTAAGCATCAGTCCTTCCAATGAACATTCAGGACTGACTTCCTTTAGGATTTACTGGTTTAATCTCCTTGCAATCCCAGGGACTCTCAAGAGTCTTCTACAACCACACAATTCAGAAACATCTATTCTTCAGGGCTTAGTTTTCTTTGGGGTCCAACTCTCACATCCATACATGACTACTGGAAAAACCATAGCTTTGACTAGATGGATCTTTGTTGGCAAAGTAATTTCTCTGCTTTTTAATATGCTGTCTAGTTTGGTCACAGATTTTCTTCCAAAGAGCAAGTGTTTTACCTTTTTACCTGCATTTTACCAATTTACCCACCCATTATTGATAAAATAGATGTTTATTGGATATATATGCAATACTGTATAGACCCTGAGGCAAATAAGTGATGAAGAGAGAAATCTGTTTTCAGTAAGCTTATGATCTATTAACTAAGAAAAGGCATGTATAATGCCTATCATAAAGGGATAGATTAAACTCTTTTTTAAAATATAAATACTCTAGTTATTTTGAGCTTAGTAGAAGGGAAACATATTTTAGGGAAAATATGTTCTTGTGTGATATGTGTGTTTGGCCGTAGGTGTTTTCTGTACTGGTTTCACCCTCCAGCGTTTCACTGAGACTGGTACTTCTGTAGAACTAACTTTACACTTAAGTAAGGTGCAAAGACAAAATTTGAGACTGTGCCCTCTGGGTCCCTTAACAGTGATGGGCTGTGTTCACAGCCCCATAGTTTAAGGCACATGAGGACTTTGAAAAGGTCACTGGGCTTGGTAATTATTTGTTCTCTCCAGGCTGGACTAACACAAAGGTGTAGAGGAGCAAACAAAATCGTAAAAGGTTAAATGGAAAGACGAACAGGTGAGAGTTATTGGTTGGACTGGCATTGACATGAAGGGTTGAATGTGAAGTCCTGGTTGGCAGGAGATGGTGGAAGCTAAAAGAAGGCTGGTGCAGGGACAGTGAGGAACTGGTCCCCGAGGAGGATGAAGGTGATGGCAACGATCAAAAGGAGGAGAGACACAGAAAAGATTGTTTGAGCTTAATGGCAAATTTAGAACCTGTGCTTTTCATTGTTTGAGAGCCTCTGCGCAGGAGGTCTAAGAATTTTCCTATGCAGTTTTCTTACTAATTTGGAGAGGTAACTAAACATTTGTAAACTATTCTGTAAAATGGGAAGTTATATGTTTATAACATGGGCTTCCCAGGTGACACTAATGGTAAAGAATCCGCCTACCAATACAGGAGACACAAGAGACCTGGGTGTGATCCCTGGGTCAGGAAGATCCCCTGGAGAAGGAAATGGCAACCCACTGCAGTATTCTTGCCTAGAGAATCCCATGGACAGAGGAGCCTAGCGGGGTATATATATGTATATATATAGTCCATGGGGTCGCAAAGAGCCAGACACGACTAAGTGACTTTCACTCACTCATATATGTGTGTGTATATATATATATATATATATATAATTCAGTAATAATGATTGAAAATTGAGTATTGAATGAAGAAGCCAAGAAAACATGAAGTTATTTGACCAATAAAAAAATGTACCTATTAAAATAAATGCAGATAATAACCAGATATACAGAGCAAAGGAAAAAAGCTAGGCCTTAAGTATACTAAGTTGGGTGGTGGGTCTGGGGTGAAGGATATTACAAGGGTAAGGACCTAAAAGTCTTCAGCTGACAAGGATTTCAAAATAATATAAGAATAATAAAAGTAATAAATTGATTATGAGAAAAGCAATAATAAAAAATAATAAAAGATAATGCATTAATAATCAAGTTAAGGTAACACTTACTGAGCTCTTACCATGTGTAACACCATATTAAGCTCTTCTTAAATAGTCACAGCAATCATGTCCTATGTAAAATTGCTATCCTTTAGTATAAATGCAAGGCAATTTCTTTCAAATTTATTGAGATCATACAATGTTTATTCTACCAGTACACATTGTTGGACTATGTATAATTTCCTATATAATGCAACTACATTGTGAATAGCCTGGACCATAGCAACACAAAAATTATGTGTTAACACAACTGTGAGAGGAAATGTGCATAGTAGTATAGGGTGCAGATCCTAGAGCCAGGATCTGCCTCGTTTTAGTTTCAGTTCTGGTGCTTGCTCCTTGTTTGACCTTGAGGAATGTAGGATTAGTATTTCTCTTCTCTGAGTCCTACGGCTCCATTTCCAAATGGATATAAAATACTTCTTACTCGGTTGAGTTAATGTGAGGGTTAAATAAATTAAGGTGAATAAAATGCTTGGAGACCTGGATTATACATAGGGAGCTATTTTATTATTTTTATTTATTTCGCTTTTTTAATTGAAGTTGTACACTGTTATATGGCTCTCAGGTGGCGCAGTGGTAAAGAACCCACCTGCCAAAGCAGGACATGTGGGTTCACTCCCTGGGTCAGGAAGATCCCCTGGAGAAGGTAAACCAACTCCAGTATTCTTGCCTGGGGAATCCCATGGACAGAGGAGCCTGGCAGGGTCCATGGGGTCATGAAAGAGTTGAACACAACTTAGCAACAGCAACACACTGTAATATAAGTGGCAGATGTATAGTATACTGTTTCACAGTTTTAAGCATTTATACTCCACGTGTAGTTAGTGTAAAGTATTGGCCATTTCCCCAGCTTGTGTAGTATATCCTTGTAGCTTTTTATACCTAACAGTTCGTACCTCTTGTTCATCAACCCTTGCATTGCCCCTCCCAGCTTTCCTCTTCCCAGGGGTAACCACTAGCTTGTTCTCTGTATCTGTGAGTCTGTTTTTGTTATAATGACTAGTTTGCTGTATTTTTTAGATTCTGCATATAAGTGACAAATACAGTATTGTCTTTCTTTATCTGGCTTGTTTCACTTTAGCATAATACCCTCTAGGTCCATCTGAGTTGCTGCAGATGACGTTATTTCTTTCTTCTGATGGCTGAGTAATATTCCTTTGTATATATGTACCACTTCTTTGTCCATTCATCTGTCTATGGACATTTAGGATGCTTCATATCTTGGCTATTGTAAATGATGCTGCTATGAACATTGGGGTGCATTTATCTTTTCGAACTAGCAAGCTGTTCTAAAGGATTAACTATTATTACCTGTTAGACTGTAGAGAATAGAGGTCAGATCAAAGGAAATGCATATCCCTAGACCGTCTCTTTCATATACCCGTCATAAGGATATAAATACTTTTGTGTTCAAAAAAATATTTGAAGCACCTTTAACTTCTTTGCTTTTTTACTCTTTGTAGCCCATACAGAAACAATATAGTTGTTACTTTAAGAGTTTTCATAACTTAAACCAAAGCCTTATATAGCCCAATGTGTCAGGAGAAAGCTAGGTTTCAACAGGGACATTAGTTTCCCCAGCATATTCATCAGCACCAGTGCTCTTGTAATGACCTTGCTCCCACATTTTCCATGCCTTTCTCATCACGTGGTGTTGATTTCTCAGTGTGTACTCTGCTCTCAAGGGATTGAAAACATTGAACTGTATCATTAAGTCAGTCTAAACTTCCAAAAGAGGATTATCTAAAAGGGTCTCTGGGGGTAAATGCTTTCTTATTTTACATAATTGGAATTTAATGTGGCTCAAATGGTAAAGAATTTGCCTGCAATGGAGGAAACGCAGGTTCGATCCCTGGTTCAGGAAGATCCCCTGAAAAAGGAAATGGCAACCCACTCCAGTATTCTTGCCTAGAAAATCCCATGGACAGAGGGGCCTGGCAGGCTACAGTCCATGGGGTCGCACAGAGTCAGATATGACTGAGCATGCATGCAAGTATGTCCTGGTTACTTCTGATAGTAATGCTGAATCAGAAACACCATGAGTGAGGCTGCTGCAGAAAGAATGGAGGAGTCACTTGAGGAGTAAAATGCCCCTTCAGTCCATCCTCCAGCTTCAAGAAAGGAGATGCCTAGAAGCAAAGGAATTGAAAACGGTGTAAAACCAGGAGGTGTGGCGGAATGAAAATGCTCCAAGTACCCTGCTGAGTGAATTCCATCATTTTTTAGACAGTTTAACAGTGTGTGTGTGTTTAGACTCAGTTGTCTCCAACTCGTTGTGACCGCATGGACTGTAGCCCACCAGGCTCCTCTGTCCAAGGAATTCTCCAGGCAACAATGCTGGAGTGGGTCGCTGTTTCCTTCTTCAGGGGATCTTCCCGATCCAGGGATCCAACCCAGTCTCCTGCATAGGCAGGTGGATTCTTTACCACTGAGCCACCTGGGAAGCCCTTTCTGTCAGATTAATAACTGTGTATTGGAACTGTGTCCTCTCTTCAGTTCCTTAGAAACTTTCAGATTTTCTTCCATGAGCTGAAGGGATGTGCAAGATGCTCAGCACTTCTAGGTGAAGATCTTGAGTTCTAATATGTGAAATATGGAGGGAAAGATAGACACCAGGGACAGCAGGTGCTCTTATTCAAGAAATGGTAGAAATACAAGCTATTCTCTGCCCTTACCGCCCCCGTCCTTTTTCCTGCTCAGAGCCTCCAGTTTTCCTCGTTTCCTTGTGAAAATTTCCTTAAAAGATGCATGTAGGCATTGGCTCGATCAATTATTCGTCCTGTGAATGAATGGAAGCCTTGAAACACGTAAAAGAACTTGGGTCTTTTCCATCTTAAAAAGAGGTTCTCTTGAGCCTACGTGCATTTCCAGTTTTTGAAATGTGTGAGTTGTGAGAAGTACTCTTTTAGCTCAAGGCTTCTGCTGTTTGATCTTTCTTTGTTGCTGTTGTTTTGTTTGTTATTCTGAGGGCTGCCGCCTCCTCCCAAACTATATAATCAGAAAGTAAATATTGCTTAGTTGTATCTCCCCAAGGGAATGATCTTTTGTTAGACAAGTACAGACTGGCACAATGAAGCCAAAACTGCCAGAAAAGAATTGCTCTCTGCCACCCTGTTTAGCTCTCTTCCCTGTGTTCCAGAATTGCCTATTCCAGCCTTCCCTTCCCTCTCAAACCTCCCAAGCTCCACTTTTCTTACACTCAGCAGACAACCTGGCCTTATTCTTCACTGAAAGCATGCCATGTTCATATTGAGAGAATCAAGATTTCATGCCATAAAATCAGATAAAGTACCTGCATTATTTCCCAGTTCCCTTTATGTCTTCTGTCACCAAGAAACAATATCCCAGCTTCAGGATAAATGTGAAAATTCTATCCAGATTGTGGCTCACAACTTTTATTTCTTCTGGAAATGTCATATATTACATTTTTTTCCTTCTCATTCATTTGCTTTCAGCCTTTTCCTCTTTGACCCACCCTTCATATCAGTACTGCTTTACCTAAAGTAAAGCAAAGGACATATCCCTGGATCAATAATATCCATCACAAAACTTCTCGATTTTGCTTGTGAATTTCTAGAAATACATGTGTGTGTGCTAAGTTGCTTCAGCCATGTCTGACTCTTTGTGACTCTATGGACCATAGCTCGCCAAGATCCTCTGTCCGTGGGATTCTCCAGGCAAGAATCCTGGAGTGGGTTGCCATGCCCTCCTCCACGGTATCTTCCTGACAAAGGAACCCATGTCTCTTATGTCTCCTTCCTTGACAAGTGGGTTCTTTACCACCAAGGCCACCTGGGAAGCCCCTTCTAGAAATGACCACTTGAGATAATAGATTCTATTTTGTGGACAGTGTTTGGAGTTGGCTCTGATATCCTAAATTCATAGGTGTAAGGCCAGTGAAAGAAATAAGAACCATCTTTTGCATTAGATAATAATAAGCAAATGATGCCTTCAATTCCTGAGTTTCTGCTGCCTCTACATGCCTCAGCTGAGTCCAGCTTCTCTGTTGTACGTAACTGCTTTACCAGCATCACAAGAAATCTCTTGGTAGTTAATCCTGAAAGCACTTCTCACTAGTCCTGTTACTTGAGAGAATTTTATTAAGTGATCTCTTACGTGAAACACTCACCTTCATCTGAAGATAAGAGGTGATGGGGCGGGGGCCTTGAGCAGAAAAGGGGCTGGAAAAAGCAAGGTTAGAAGACCTTCACTATGAACAGGAGAACATAATGCTTCCTGAGGAGTAATACCAGCTTCACTGTGCAAATGCCCGTTTTCATTCTCCTCTTCTTTGCAGCTCATCCCAACCACCACCTGCACGCAAACACATTCATCGGTGTCCTAGGCTGACCCCTGCTTCTGTCCTTTTCCTGAAAACATTCTCTTCCTCAGGGTCTCTGCAATCACTGCTTGTTTGGGACTCACTCTGGGAGGGAAGGCATCCCATCCAGCCCCTTGTTATTTCCTTTATTGATCTTTTATCAGTTTAATGAATACATTTATTTTTGTTTTTGGCTGAGCTGGGTCTTCGTTGCTGGGCACGGGCTTTCTCTAGTTGCGATGAGTGGGGGCTACTCTCTGGTTGCAGTGTGCAGGCTTCTCATTGCAGTGGCTTCTTGTGTTGCAGCGCACGGGCTCTAGAGTGTACGGGCTTCGGTAGCTGCAGGGCATGGCTCAGTGGTTGTAGCACTTGCACTTAGCTGCTGCACAGTTTGTGGACTCCTCCCAGACTCGAGTTCACACCCATGTCCCCTGCCTTGGCAGGCAGATTCTTAACCACTGGACCAGCAGGGAAGTCCTCATCATTTCCTTCATCATATTAAGGTGATAACATTCACATCATGATGTATAATCCAGAATTACCCTGGAAGGCATTGTCCTTGCACCAGTCTGAAATCTAGAAGCAAACATTTTGAACTTGCAGCGTCTAAAGTGGAATTCCGCTTTTGTTCCACTCCCGACACCTGTTCTCCTCTTGGGTCTTTTGCTTAGGTGAACCTCACCATCACCCATCTGGCTGCCCATTATAATTGAGACCTTTGTCATCTTTTTATGGTGAAATACTATTTGGTTATGGGTGTAATGAGCCAAGTTCTAGACGAGAAGGATGCAAAAGAATAGAACTATCCCATTGAACTGTATGATCAGCATTTGTGAATGGAGATCTGAGCTGGAGGTTGGATTGTGGTATCCAGTCTTCCTTAAGCACACTTCTCTCAGAATTCTTGGCGCCTTCGTCATCTTTATTCTCAATTCAATGAATTGCTCAGCACTAGCAATTCTTCCTAAAATGCATCTCTTAAATTTATCCAAAGCCCTCGAGCACCCCTGCTTCTACCCTGGTTGGGACCAGCATAAACATTTCAATGGATTTCTGTTGGAGACCCTCCACTTGATCCTCCTGCCTCCAGCTGGAACCTCTGGCTCACCCTCAGGGCAGCCAGAGCAGTGGATCCAAATTGCTTCATTTTAATATGTTTATTTTACACTGCAGTATAGTTGGTCAACAGTGTTGTATTAATTTCAAGTGTACCGCAAAGTGATTCAGTTATATATATATATATATATATATATTTATATATATAGACACACACACACATATATATATATATATGACTGAATCACTTTGCGGTACGCTTGAAATTAATACAACACTGTTGACCAACTATATGTGTGTGTGTGTATACATATGTATGTATATATACACACATACATGTATCTGGGGTTTCCCAGGTGGCGCACTGGTATAGAATCCATCTGCCAATGCAGAAAATATGGGTTCGATCCCTGGGGTCACCCCTGGAGGAGGGCATGGGGACCCACTCAAGTATTCTTGGCTGGAGAATCCCATGGACAGAGGAGCCTGTGCGTCATGAAGAGTCAGACACGACTGAGCGATTAAACAACAACAGCAAGAGAAGAAGGTCCAGAGGCAGGAAACGCAGGGAGGTGAAGGCAGAGAGGGAGTGACAGCACCAGGAGCCGTGGCGCTGAGGAATGATGGCTGCACCTGGAAGCTGAAAAAGACGAGGACAGTTCTCTCCGAGAACCCCATCATGGTGCTGCCTCGCCCCCACCTTAATTCTGAGGTTCTGGCCTCTAGAACTGTGAGAGAATACACATTTCTTCCTTTAAACCACTTCAGTTCAGTTCAGTTGCTCAGTCGTCTCCGACTTTTTGCGACCCCATGAATCACAGCACGCCAGGCCTCCCTGTCCATCACTCCCGGAGTTCACTCAAACTCATGTCCATCGAGTCAGTGATGCCATCCAGCCATCTCATTCTCTGTTGTCCCCTTCTCCTCCCGCCCCCAATCTCTCCCAGCATCAGAGTCTTTTCCAGTGAGTCAACTAGTTGCATGAGGTGGCCAAAGTACTGGAGTTTCCGGTTCAGCATCAGTCCTTCCAATGAACACCCAGGATTGATCTCCTTTAGAATGGAGTGGTTGGATCTCCTTGCAGTCCAAGGGACTCTCAAGAGTCTTCTCCAGCACCACAGTTCAAAAGCCTCAATTCTTCGGTGATCAGCTTTCTTCATAGTCCAACTCTCACATCCATTCATGACCATGGGAAAAACCATAGCCTTGACTAGATGAACCTTTGTTGGCAAAGTAATGTCTCTGCTTTTTAATATACTATCTAGGTTGGTCATAAGTTTTTGGTAATTAGTATGGCGACTGCAGGAATTCAGTATAGTGAGGAGTTGTTTATCATCTTCCACTGTTTAAGTTCAGGTCCTAGCATTCAGTTCAGTTCAGTTTAGTCGCTCAGTCGTGACCGACTCTTTGCGACACCATGAATTACAGCACGCCAGGCCTCCCTGTCCATCACCAACTCCTGGAGTTAACTCAAACTCATGTCCATCGAGTCGGTGATGCCATCCAGCCATCTCATTCTCTGTTGTCCCCTTCTCCTCCTGCCCCCAATCCCTCCCAGCATCAGAGTCTTTTCCAGTGAGTCAACTCGTCGCATGAGGTGGCCAAAGTATTGGAGATTCAGCTTTAGCATCAGTCCTTCCAATCTACACCCAGGATTGATCTCCTTTAGAATGGACTGGTTGGATCTCCTTGCAGTCCAAGGGACTCTCAAGAGTCTTCTCCAACACCACAGTTCAAAGGCATCCATTCTTCGGTGATCAGCTTTCTTCACAGTCCTACTCTCACATCCATACATGACCATGGGAAAAACCATAGCCTTGACTAGACAGACCTTTGTTGGCAAAGTAATGTCTCTGCTTTTTAATACACTATCCAGGTTGGTCATAACCTTCTTTCCAAGGAGTAAGGGTCTTTTAATTTCATGGCTGCAATCAGCATTCTCAGTGATTTTGGAGCCCCAAAAAATAAAGTCTGACACTGTTTCCACTGTTTCCCCATCTATTTCCCATGAAGTGATGGGACCAGATGCCATGATCTTTGTTTTCTGAATGTTGAGCTTCAAACCAACCTTTTCACTTTCCTGTTTCACTTTCATCAAGAGGGTTTTTAGTTCCTCTTCACTTCTGCATTAAGGGTGGTGTCATCGGCATATCTGAGATTTTATCATTATAATTTGTCCTAGCATTACCTGCTCACAAATTAGACCCTCAACAGAGATTTCTTGCAAAAACGAAGAGTGACATGTGTTGTTGTTTATGCACTGAACTTCTGAACGTAGTTGAGTTCAGTCGTAGGTGTACAAAAATGTTACAATATGCACAGCGCAATATATATGTTTAAATGGCATGCTAGGTTTTAACAAACAACTATAAAATGGCAACCCACTCTGGTATTCTTGCCTGGGAAATCCCGTAGGCAAAGGAGCCTGCAGGAAACAATCCATGGGGTCCTCAAGAGTTGGACGGGACTGAGTGTGACACTCACACATTCATTCACAAAATATGAGTATAAAGAAGTAAGCTAAGTCATGAATTAAGTTTCTGTTTACATGTTTTTGTTCTGTCAGTGTTTCCCTGATGAAATAATGCTGCTCTATCAACCCCTGACTGATCCTGATACTGAAAATCTCAATGACATTTCCTCGGACACTTAAACATCTGAGTATGTTACAGAAGACATGTATGACACCAATAAGTTTAGGGAAAGAAAAGATAGTCACCTTTACACAAGCCAATGAGACAATAAATAGATAATAACTGTATCTACTCTTCCTCTGATTATGTAGACACCAGTGGTATAACTCTTGATTTAATAACTATGATGATAATTTAGGAAAGGCTTACTTTTAAAACTTTGCTAATTAATTAAAACAAAAGAAGCCTGTAGTTGAGCTCATTAATACAGCCTTCAAGGGGGCTTTTACAGCAGCAGACTTCACATAAAGAAGTCATTTTGGAAGTATAGTTTGATGTACTTCAAGGGGTCATTTTAATCTGAGCACTTCAGACATTAAGATGTCTGCAGTTTGTTTTTCAAGTACAGTCCTTTGAACAGCTCCCCTCCTTTTGAAAAGTCTACCTTGATTTACCTGTGTTTATTTTAATTAGCAGGGCTAATTGTGTCTCAGGACTGTCCAAACAGGGAGAGGACAGGAGAACATTCAAGGGCAAAACATGAAAGAGATGAGGAAAACATTATAAGAGCTAAAGAAGACATGACAAGCTTGACTTGGTACAGGCAAATTTATACGGCATCTTTGCGGAAAATCTCTGTTCTGATAATTAAGTAGCATTGTGTTTGATGAGATGGTCCCACACCTTTTTTCATAATGCTAAATTACTTCGAGCATGTTTTTATAACTTCTCTTGTGTGTACTAATATTACCGTCAGCATTGATTTTGAACTTTTTATTGTGACATTTCTATCTCCATGTCACCTCACTTTGACCTTCTTTCATTTCAGTTGCTTTTGTGTTCATCTCAATAATATATGAAAATGATTTGCTAAGAAGGTTTACTGACTGCATTCAGTTTTAAAAAGATGTGCAGAAAGACTAGGAGGGGTTGTTTTAAACCAGGTCTTTAGATTTATAGTTCAACAACATTTGTAAGTCAAAATGTTGTTGAAAATGTTCTTACAATTGGAGAAAAATAATACATGTTATGACACATTGACTTGAGTCATAATATTTAGGTGCTAAATATTAGAACTTTCTAACTTCTGTCACCTAACAAAATATGTCTGTGGAGATTGCATTAATTATGAGAAAATATGTGCATACATTTTTCAGCACCCTGTTGGAATTGAGCACTAAAGTGTTTTTTCCTGTTTACAACACTTCACGGAATTTTATGTAGTTTCTCTGAGTTTCTCCAATTGCATACCTCTGTTTATTTGAGACATGTCCTGTGTTTGTTCGTGATCTTACTGTGGTATATTGACTGGATGATTCATCAGCGTCTTGCTTGTAGACGTATACAAGTGCTATCTTTCTGTGATTGTTTTCACATGGGAAGATTTTTATTTTCATTTTACTCATGTAATGTATAAATTCTGATGAAAATTTCTTTTCAGAACAGATTTTAAAATATTTTCATCTGAGTACAATGATCAAATGTTTGCTCCAGAATCTTGTCCTTAGTAAAAAATATTCTAATATTTTGCCAGCATATTCTCATTTGTTTTGATACTGTTTGTAAACTAAAATTTAAGATGGGAAGGACGCCCCCCTATTAATGTGCACTTATCTTATAAATCAGTTTATTTCATTTCTTATTGGTCTGTATCTACCTTTAATTTTTTTAACCTATAGAAGGCAATGGCAAGCCACTCCAGTACTCTTGCCTAAAAAATCCCATGGATAGAGGAGCCTGGTAGGCTGCAGTCCGTGGGGTCGCTAAGGGTCGGACACGACTGAGCGACTTCACTTTCACTTTTCACTTTCACACATTGGAGAAGGAAATGGCAACCCACTCCAGTGTTCTTGCCTGGAGAATCCCAGGGACGGGTGAGCCTGGTGAGCTGCCGTCTATGGGGTCGCACAGAGTCGGACACGACTGAAGTGACTTAGCAGCAGCAGCAGCTAGTTTTATATAGTGTTTTCCTTCAAATATGTATGGCACTGAATTTTTCTGCATATATGTATATATATGCATATGTATTTTTATATATGTCATAGGAATATATGAATTTTGCCTACGGCCAGCATTAATACACATGTGAGTGCATTGCAAGAAAGTACTGAATAATAATTTTGCTTCTTGGTTTAGCAAACATCATTCTGTTCTCTGGTTTAAATTTGAGTATGAATCCCTTTGCTGCACACTGGAAACTAACACAACATTGTAAATCACCTAAACTCCAATATAAAATAAAAATTAAAATATAAATAAATAGATTGAGCTATCACTATCAAAAAATGTCACTTAGGTACAGTGGATGTGAATGATTTTTTTTATATTTTACCATTGGCCAAGGTGAAAGAGTCACAAAGTTAAAGCATAAAAAGTGAGTGGATTTTTTCAGTAGCTGGTGGTGAATATTTGATATTGATATGTATGTATTTCTACACAAACATAAGCATGCGGTACTACCATCAACAGAGCAAAATGTTAAAGTCACTTATCCTCATTTTAAGACAAATATCCCAAAGTACACGTCTGGGGACTAGTTTCCAATTTTTAAGGTTTCCCTTGCATGCTCACTTTAATCAATATAAAATAGCATGAGATGCTCCAAGTCTGATTTTGGGGATTCTTTTGGTGATTAGCAGTAGGTAAGTGCCCCCAAATCATTTGTGACATCTAGGGAGGATAGTAAAAATAGCTTTCCTTTTTGCATGAATGTGAAGCGCAGCATGCCTTGTTCATCACACTGTACAGTGGATGCTCGTTAGTCATTCAGTTGTGTCCGACTCTTTGCTACCAACCCCATGAACTGTAGCCCACCAGGCTCTTCTCTCCATGGGATTCTCCAGGCAAGAATACTGAAGTGAGTTGCCATGTTCTCCTCCAGGGGATCTTCCTGACCCAGGGATTGAACCTGCCTCTCCAGAGTCTATCAGCAGGCAGATTCTTTACCACTGAGCCAACCCCAAAGCCCTGCAGTGGATGCACAGTGAATGGCTATAGATTGGTGATAGTAGTTTTCATATATTTATGATCCACTTATTAAAAATATCTGTTGCCAATAAAGAATGTTATCTGTAGATGGATTGTTGAAGTTTTCAAGTGTTCTACTCCAATTTTAATTAAGTTGTTAAGTAGGCTCTGCTTTTAGCCAGGATTTGTTGACACTGCTAATATTAAGAGCAGACTGGAGTTGGAGAAAAAAATAATTCTGTTCTGCCATAAACCCCTGAATACATGGCTAAAATCTTGACTATTCTTAGATTTTTATCACTTTCTAATAGTGGTTTCTACATATTTCACTTGCAGGACTCATTGTTTAAGCATATTGTCATAGGTTGAATGTTACATAAAATGTGTCTATGGACGGTTGTTGTTGTTCTGTCATTAAATTGTGTTCCAGTCTTTGCGACCATGTGAACTGCAGCATGCCAGGCTTCCCTGCCCTTCACTATCTCCCCATTATGGACAATGGTAAGGGGAGAAATTTTCTTTCTTCAACTCCATTATTTGCTAATTATAATAGAATATTGGACACCTTTGTTGCTAAATTAACCTTGGATCTGGATTTATAATAGCACGGACTTTGAACTGTTCAGTAAACATGTGGCCTAGTCTATCAAAATAATTATATTCAACTATAAGTTATTTTAGAACATGCTTGTCTATTTTCTTTTTCCTCTCAAATGACAGTGGTTCTCCAACCTATGATCCTTACCTTCTACAAACATGTGTTCACTTGCTCAATCGTTTCCAACTTTATGTGACCCCATAGACTGTAGTAGCTCTCCAGGCTCCTCTGGGCGTGTATTTCCCAGGCAAGAATGCTGAGTTGGTAGTCATTCCCTTCTCCAGGGAATCTTCCTGACTGAGGGTTGGAACCTGGGTCTCCCACACTGCAGGCAGATTCTTTACACCTGAGTAAACATGGCAATCCCCATGCTGATCCTTATCTTCTAGAAGCACAATGCTTTAGCAAAATTCTTTCAAGTGTTTGAAAATGCTGAGCAAACATGCAACATGATCTCATAACGTTTTGCATGTGTGTTTTCATGCTCTTGTCATGAATCAAGAAGCTGTTTGAATTGATACATCCAAAAAAGATTTCATCCAGTTATTAAATTAACTGTTTTTTTCAGCCAAGTCTTCATATTTCCTGGCTTTAGAATAAGACTTGTAAAGCAATTTATAAGCAGATGCTCTGGTGCAAAAAATTAATGCTCAATTTCAGCAAATTCTGTGATTTTGTGTGTAAGTGTTTTAAATCAAACATTGTTTTCCCATCTACCAAAACTGGTTGGTTGCTATTTCCAGAATGAGCAAAATAATCTTGTCTAACTTTTTCGTAAATCAGATGAGGAAACTAAGCAAACTGTTAGTCAAAAGTACACAGTGAGTAAACAGGCAAGCCTGGGCTGAGTTCCAGCCTTAATTTTCCTGAGGCTAATAAAATTTTCCTTATAAAAGCACTGCTTTGCAAAGGTGCCCGTAGTCCTTCTGTCCTTTGGGAATTCCACACTGGAATCTGAGATTGATTACCTTGGTAATTTAGAACACCTACCCTTGTAAACACTCCTAAATCCTTTAGCAGCAGTCTCTAGCCTTTTTGGCACCAGGGACTGGTTTTGTGGAAAACAATTTTTCCACAGTCTGGGGAGTGGTGGTGGTTTCAGGATAGTTCAAGAGCATTACATTTATTGTGAACTTTATTCTATTATTATTAGGCCACCTCCACTTCAGATCATCAGGCATTACATCCCAGAGCTTGGGGTCATCATTGCTGTTTAATCACTAAGAAGTGCATCTGACTCTTTTGTGACCCCATGAATTGTAGCCCACCAGGCTCCTCTGTCCATGGGATTCTCAAGGCAAGGATACTGGAGTGGGTTTTCATTTCCTTCTTCAGGGAATTTTCCTGTCCCGGGAATTGAACTCAAGTCTCCTGCATGGGCAGGCTGGTTTTTTTTTTTTTTTTAACCACTGAGCCACCATGGAACCCCTGCTTCATAGGGAAACAAAGCAATGAAGTAAGGTCAGGTTTTCTGTTACATTTCATACCATATGTAAGCTGGTGCTTGCGTGTGTGTGTGCTCAGTCACTTCAGTTGTATCTGACTCTTCGTGACTCAATAGACTGTAGCCCGCCAGGTTCTTCTGTCCATGTGATTTCCCAGACAATACTGGAGTGGATTGCCATTTACTCCTCCAAGGGGTCTGCCCCACCCAGGGATCAAACCTGTGTCTCCTGGGTCTCCTGCTTTGCAGGTGGATTTTTTACCACTGAACCATTGGGGAAGCCCATGATAGTTGATAGATGCTACATTTTATACACACACTGTGTGGTGGTTAATAAGATTTTAGGAAGAAGGAGGAAACACTGCTAGTTCTAGGAAGGTACAGATGTTCCTTTTAAAGATTGTCCCTAAGAGGTCATGAGAAATGGTCTCTTCTGTTACTGACACAGGCCAGGGGGTAGAGGACAAGAGAGGTAAGTCAGATATATTTAGATAAAAGGCCCAGGCTGGTGTCTGTAGGGGGAGGGAGTGCCTGTGGCTGGTGGTTTGTTTTGTTTCCCCACAGAATGTGGAGCAGTTTCAGTTGAAGGACCTTGTAGAGAGGACAATTAGCCACTTAGCTCGGATATCTGTATAACATTTAATAACAGTGAGAGTCATAAAACTAAAGGCAACACCTAGATTTACCACTCAAAGAACTTTCTGCGTGTTCCTCTCAGTACCTTCACCCTGTATTTAGATTTTGGGAAAAATAATTGGCAAACATAATCTTTGGAAATTAGGAGTAAATTTGAAAGGATCTATGAGGAGGATGAGCACATTTTCTATTTAATTTTCCTTGGTTTTCTATTTATGTTGCTGCTAGAATAGAATAGTGTGGTACTTTTAAATATTAAAACAAAATGCTATAGAAAAATAGAAAACATCTTTCTAAGTTCAACTAGCTTGTTTGGTCATGTAAGTATGTATATATGTCTGTCTTTGCATATGTGATATGATAGATATGCTTTACTATTTATTTAATATGTGTGTTAGATGCTAGGTTATTTTCTTGTTCTCCAAAATCACTGCAGATAGTGACTGCAGCCATGAAATTAAAAGATGTTTGCTGCTTGGAAGAAAAGCTATGACCAACCTAGACAGTATATTAAAAGCAGAGACATTACTTTGCTGACAAAGGTCGGTCTAGTCAAAACTATGGTTTTTCCAGTGGTCATGTATGGATGGGAGAGCTGGATCATAAAGAAAGCTGAGCGCTAAAGAATTGATGCTTTTGAACTGTGGTGTTGGAGAAGACTCTTGAGAGTCCCTTGTACTGCAAGGAGATCCAGTCAGTCAATCCTAAAGGAAATCAGTCCTTCTGAATGTTCCTTGGAAGGACTGATGCTGAAGCTCCAATACTTTGGTCACCTGATGTGAAAAACTGACTCATTAGAAAAGACCCTGATGTTGGGAAAAATTGAAGGCAGGAGGAGAAGGGGACAACAGAGAATGAGAGCAAACTCTGGGAGTTGGTGATGGAACGCCAGGGAAACCTGCAGTCCATGGGGTCACAAAGAGTCAGACACGACTGAGTTTCTGAACTGAGATGCTATGTTATTGTGCATTTTTATTTAGGTATTATAGATTAGCAATAGTTTATACCGATAGATTAATAATATGAATCAGCTGTAAAATATGTAGCTTGGCAAGTTAGTTCACAGTGTGTAACGTTTGATATCTGTAGTGGCTTAGATTTTTATATTATGTTTTATTATTTATGGCACTAGTGGTAAAGAACCTGCCTGCCAAGGCAGAAAACTCAGAAGACTGAAGTTCAATCCCTGGGTGGGGAAGATTCCCTGGAGGAGGAAATGACAACCTACTCCAGAATCCTTGCCTAGTAAATCCAATGGATAGAGAAGGCTGGTGGGCTCCAGTGCACAGGGTCTCAAAAGAGTCCAACATGACTGAATCAACTCTGCACACACACATGTATTCACTGTGACATAGTGAGAAAACAGAAAATTATTATATTGAATTAATAATAATTTAAATTATTATTTATGTTTTTACCAATGTATGTCCATAGTTACCCCACTAATTGTTAAGTAAATTTCATAATATATCTTGACATTTTAAAGACAATGTCTCAACCATATCATTACTTTTCTTGTTTTAAAATAACCATAGACAATAGAATAATAAACATAATTGGTTTGTTGAATAAAAGATTAAAAAAACTGGAAAGTTTTTGCAATGTCATTTGCCATCAGTTGATAGGAGAAGGAGGAGGAGGAATACTGACTGCTATTTGTGTATTCATTTATGTAATATTTGGAACTGAAGAGAATGGTAGATTAATCATTTATCCATGTAATATCACAAAATAATAAAAGTAATAAGAATAAGAATTTCCTTCCTTCACACCCTTTGTCATCTAGTATTGCCTCCACTGGGTGGAGGCTGAGATAGAGACCTTGGTATCAGTTCTAGCAGAGTTCTGACTTGACAAAAGTGCTTGATGGAAATGTTTATTTTTAATTGTGTGAGAATAGCTAATTATTTCTTCTAATTTTATATCCCATGTTTTTGGGAACAATGAACTCATCCTTCTGATTTTGCCCTGTCAATCATGTCCAGTTTTCACCAACTCAGAAATGAACTTAAGAATTTTGGGGAAACAGTGACAGTGAAATGAGCCAATCGCAATAGTTTTGTTTCTATAATTGATTATTTCTAGAAAATATTTAAGATATTAAAGAGATGTGGACATCTAATGTACGTATTTTCATCTTTGGAAACAGTCCATGGGGTCAGTCTATGGGGTCACAAAAGCAAATTCTATAAAGTTTTCCCAGTTATCAGTGCAGTGATGTCTGACACCAACGCCCCAGACAGGCCACATTCCACAGACAAGGCACAGTGCAGCCCCCCACAAGACTGTTCTCACATCAAAATTCTGCAACTGCAAGATCTGGGGTCCCCAGGACACCTCGCTTCTGACCAGCTGACTATCCCCTAAGTTTCATTAATTTGCTTATAAGTCTTACAGAACTCAAAAAAAGCTTCACTTAAGGTTACACTTTCATTATAGCAAAAGTAAACAACTCAGAACTGGCCAGAGGAAGAGACACACAGTGCAAGGCCTGGGAGGATCCCATAAACATAGCTTCCACTCTCCAACCCCAGGAGTGGGACTTGTCATCCTTGTGGTCTTGTGACGTGCATAGTATCTCCAACTAAGGATGCTCCCCAAGCGTGGTATCCAGAGGTTGTGTTGGGTTCATTGGCAGCATGACCCTTGAGACATAGGCCCCCAGGCCACACTCAAGACAAGAACTCAATCCTAGCCCTCCTCCGTCTCCGGAGGTCAGGCTGAGGGCAGTGGTCTCAGAGCCTCTAATCCCAGGGCTTTTTGTTTCCACACTGCCAGTTTCCTTCCAGAGCCCCCTCATTACTTAAACTAACGCCCTCAGAGGCCTCTCTAATGTCCAGTGGCTAAGACTCTGAGATCCCCAAGCAGGAGCCCAGGTGTGATTCCTGGTCAGGAAACTATATCCCATGTGCCTTGGTTGCTGCTGTTGCTGTTCAGTCTCCTAGTCATATCCAACTCTTTGTGACCCCGTGGATTGCAGCACTCCAGGCCTCTCTGTCTCTCACCATCTCCCAAAGTTTGCCCAAGTTCATGCCCATTGCATCAGTGACCCCATCTAACCGTGTCATCCTCTGACACCCTCTCCTCCTTCTGCCCTCAATCTTTCACAGCATGGGGGACTTTTCCAGTGAGTCACCTGTTCCCATCAGGAGACCAAAATACTGGAGCTTTAGCTTCAGCATCAGTCCTTCCAATGAGTATTCAGGGTTGATTTCCCTTAAAATTGACTGATTTGAGTTCCTTGATAACCATGGGACTCTCATGAGTCTTCTCCAACACCACAGTTCAAAAGCATCAATTTTTTGGTGTTCCACCTTCTTTATAGTCCAGCTCTCATAACGTATATACAACTGGGAAGACCATAGCCTTAACTGTATGAACCTTTGTTGTCAGAGTAACGTCTCTGCTTTTCAATACAACATTTAGGTTTGTCATAGCTTTTCTGCCAAGAAGCAAACGTCTTGTGATTTCACGGCTGCAGTCACCACCCACAGTGATTTTAGAGTCCAAGAAGAGGAAATCTGTCACTACTTCCACCTTTCCCCCCTCTCTTTGCCATGAAGTCATAGGGCCAGATCTTCCCTGTAGCTCAGACGGTAAAGAATCTGCCTACAATGCAGGAGACCCGGGTTTGATCCTTGGGTTGGGAAGATCCTCTGGAGAAGGGAATGGCAAACGACTCCAGTATTTTTACCTGGAGCCTGGAGGGCTACATTTCATGGGGTTGCAAAGAGTTGGACACGACCAGATGCCATGACTTAGGTTTTTTTTTTTTTGTAGTTTTAAGCCAGTTCTTTCACTATCTTCCTTCCCCCTCATCAAGTGGCTCTTTAGTTTCTCTTCATTTTCTGCCATTAGAGTAGTATCATCTGCATATCTGAGGTTGTTGATGTTTCTCCACCTGTCTTGATTCCAGCTTGTAACTCTTCCAGCCCAGCATTTCTCAAGTTGTGCTCAGTGTATAGATTAAACAAACAGGGTGACATAACCAATGCGGGGGGAAAAAAGATCCTGCATGTCATAACTAAGACTTCATGGAACCAAATCAATTAAAAAAACCAAAAGAATAAACTCAGGGTCTCAAGTTACCTAGATAGAAATGCTCTCCGGACTCCGTGAGTTGCAAAGTAAATCTACTGATATGCATTTATTTTATCACTTGAGCAAGATCAAAGACTTAGAGAAACTGGGAGTAAAGGCCGGTTAAATTCTTTGTGACACATCCAGAGAACAACACAATCAGATTACATTGCTCCGGGACTCCTGTCACTTATTATGTACTATTATACCTTTAAAGGTCTTCCCTGGTGGCTCAGTTGGTAAAGAGTTTGCCTGCAATGCAGAAGACCTGGGTTTGATCCCTGGGTTGGGAAAGTCCCCTAGAGGAGGGAAAGGCTACCCAGTCCAGTATTCTGATCTGAGAATCCTATGGACTGTATAGTCCATGGAGTCACAAAGTGTTGGACATAACTGAGCGACTTTCACTTCACTTCACATACCTTTAAAATTTACTGAGGTTAAATCATAGTAAAAAAGAGCAAAAATAGAATATCTTCGTTGTTATTTCTTTAAAATCCTAGCAAGCACTCCCTCCCTTTCCTCTTTCCCTTCCCAAACAATTCAAGTACCTAGGTGTTGGTGGGGCCTGGCATGTCTGGTTGGCGTCCACTTTGAGTTCCAAAGTGAAGAGTTAGAGCCCACACAGGGTGAGGAGGCCCACACTGTGTCACTGAGAAAATAATCAATTGATCTAAGAAATTAATGGAAAATTTTACTCAAGCCAGATTTGAGGATTATAACTTGGGAAGAGTGTCTCAGTGAGTTCTGAGAGCCACTCTCCCTGTTAGAAGTCCAGGCACAGGTAATAATGTTTTGAGACAGAGGGCTGGACATCAAATGACGTATTATTGACAATTTACACAATCCAGATCTAAGCATAATCTTGGCCGCTTACAAAATTAAGAACTTCCAAGGAGGCACCAATGGTAAAGAATCTGCCTGCCAATGCAGGAGACACAAGAGTTCAATCCCTGGGTCAGGGAGATCCCCTGGAGTAGGAAATGACAACCCTATCTGGTATTCTTGCCTGGAAAATTACATGGACGGAGGAGCCTTGCAGGCTATAATCATGGGGTCACAAGAGTAAGATACAACTTAACAACTAAATGACTAAAGAACAACAACCCCACTCATGCCACTCAACTTCCAGCACACACACACACATTCAAACATACACATTCACACACACACACACACGTTTGATGTATCCTACCAATTGTTAGTGATAAAAAGACAGCAATAAAGAGAATAAAGACTGGAATAAGAAAAAGGATGTAATGAAAATGAACCTGAAAATTTTGAGTTGCCAAGGTTAAATCTAAGTGATGAGAATGTACACGCAGAAGGGTGAAGTCCAGATTCATTTTATGAATATTTCTTGACCAAATAAAACGGGGTGTATCATGTCCTTTAGGGTCTTTATCATGCCTTTTATTTTAACAATAATTTATTCATGAGTCTCAGAGACTTTTTTTTTAGCAGCATTTAAATGTATCATATCTTGACAGTTTTTCCTCTCTTCAGGCTCATCCTCCCCCATTGTAATTTATTTAACTATTTTAGTGTTTTAGAGGATTGTGGATTAATGATGCATTTAAAATGCTTTAGAATGACCTTAGGCTAGGTAAATTACTGCAGTTCTGCCAGCCAGGGATATTTATTTTGATGGCAGTAAGCTTTTTCTCTCCTGTTTAACCACATGGCACACAAAGCAACTGACTGTCTGGTTTAAAATATATGCTATAAGAGTTACAAACAAATTTTATTTAGAGAGAAGTAGCTGTTACAGTCTTGACCCTATTACAGGCAATATCTAATTCTATTTTTCATAATGACTGAGTGACTTTATCTTGACTGTTAAAGGTAAAGCTTTGAAAGGAAATGAGACCAGCAATAGCACTGCTCTCAGACCTGGGCTCCATACTTCAAGGCTGTGTAAGTCCCCCATCACACACCCACAAATCAATATATTAAAGAAACCATGGGCACTTTTATCACCTGAAAGCTTGAGTCCCTGTGTGCCACAGCCAGATCCATAGACTAAACCTCCAGACTACTGAGCCTCACCATTCAAGTCTTAGGGATAAGGTTCTCCCATCTCTCTCTTTAAAAAAAAAAAAAATTAATTTATTTTCATTGGAGGCTAATTACTTTACAATATTGTATTGGTTTTGCCATACATTGACATTAATCAACCATGAGTGTACATGTGTCCCCCATCTTGAACCTCCCTCCCACCTCCCTCCCCATCCGATCCCTCAGGGTTATCCCAGTGCACCAGCCCCGAGCATCCTCTATCATACATCGAACCTGGACTGACGATTCGTTTCACATATGATAATATACATGTTTCAATGATATCTCCCATATCATCCCACCCTTGCCCTCTCCCACAGAGTCCAAAAGACTGTTCTATACATCTGTGTCTCTTTTGCTGTCTCACATACAGGGTTATTGTTATCATCTTTCTAAATTCCATATATTTGCGTTAGTATACTGTATTGGTGTCTTTTCTTTCTGGCTTACTTCACTCTGTATAATAGTCTCCAGTTTCATCCACCTCATTAGAACTGATTCAAATGTATTCTTTTTAAAGGCTGAGTAATATTCCATTGAATGGTTTGCCTTGGAAACGAACAGAAATCATTCTGTCGTTTTTAAGATTGCATCCAAGTACTGCATTTCGGACTCTTTTGTTGACCATGGTGGCTACTCCATTTCTTCTAAGGGATTCCTGCCCACAGTAGTAGATAAAATGGTCATCTGAGTTTAATTCACCCATTCCAGTCCATTTTAATTCACTGATTCCTACAATGTCGTGTTCACTCTTGCCATCTCCTGTTTGACCACTTCCAATTTGCCTTGATTCATGGACCTAACATTCCAGGTTCCTAGGCAATATTGCTCTTTACAGCACCGGACCTTGCTTCTATCACTGGTCACATCCACAACTGGGTATTGGTTTTGCTTTTGCTCCATCCCTTTATTCCTTCTATAGTTATTTCTCCACTGAGCTCCAGTAGCATACTGGGCAAACCATTCAATATTACAGTAATCCAGGCCTATGCCCCAACCAGTAATGCTGAAGAAGCCGAAGTTGAACGGTTCTATGAAGACCTACAAGACCTTTTAGAACTAACACCCAAAAAAGATGTCCTTTTCATTATAGGGGACTGGAATGCAAAAGTAGGAAGTCAAGAAACACCTGGAATAACAGGCAAATTTGGCCTTGGAGCACGGAATGAAGCAGGGCAAAGGCTAATAGAGTTTTACCAAGAGAATGCACTGGTCATAGCAAACGCCCTCTTCCAACAACACAAGAGAAGACTCTACACATGGACATCACCAGATGGTCAACACCGAAATCAGATTGATTATATTCTTTACAACCAAAGATGGAGAAGCTGTATACAGTTAGCAGCAACAAGACCAGGAGCTGACTGTGGCTCAGATCATGAACTCCTTATTGTGAAATTCAGACTTAAATTGAAGAAAGTAGGGAAAACCATTAGACCATTCAGATATGACCTCAATCAAATCCATTATGATTATACAGTGGAAGTGAGAAATAGATTTAAGGGACTAGATCTGATTGATAGAGTGCCTGATGAACTCTGGACGGAGGTTCGTGACATTGTACAGGAGACAGGGACCAAGACCATCCCCATGGAAAAGAAATGCAAAGAGCGAAATGGCTGTCTGAGGAGGCCTTACAAATAGCTGTGAAAAGAAGAGAGGTGAAAAGCAAAGGAGAAAAGGAAAGATATAAGCATCTGAATGCAGAGTTCCAAAGAATAGCAAGGAGAGATAAGAAAGACTTCCTCAGTGATCAATGCAAAGAAATAGAGGAAAACCACAGAATAGGAAATACAAGAGACCTCTTCAAGAAAATTAGAGATTCCCAGGGGAAAATTTCATGCAAAGATGGGCTCGATAAAGGACAGAAATGGTATGGACCTAACAGAAGCAGAAGATATTAAGAAGAGGTGGCAGGAATACACAGAAGAACTGTACAAAAAAGATCTTCATGACCAAGATAGTCACGATAACGTGATCACTGACCTAGAGCCAGACATGTTGGAATGCGAAGTCAAGTGGGCCTTAGAAAGCATCACTACTAACAAAGCTAGTGGAGGTGATGGAATTCCAGTTGAGCTATTTCAAATCTTGAAAGATGATGCTGTGAAAGTGCTGCACTCAATATGCCAGCAGATTTGGAAAGCTCAGCATTGGCCACAGGACTGGAAGAGGTCTTCATCCCAATCCCAAAGAAAGGCAATGCCAAAGAATGCTCAAACTACCTCACAATTGCACTCATCTCACACGCTAGTAAAGTCATGCTCAAAATTCTCCAAGCCAGGCTTTAGCAGTATGTAAACCGTGAACTCCCAGATGTTCAAGCAGGTTTTAGAAAAGGCAGAGGCACCAGAGATCAAATTGCCAACATCCACTGGATCATGGAGAAAGCAAGAGAGTTTCAGAAAAACATCTATTTCTGCTTCATTGACTATGCCAAGGCCTTTGACTGTGTGGATCACAATAAACTGTGGAACATTCTGAAAGAGATGGGAATCCCAGACCACCTGACCTGCTTCTTGAGAAACCTGTATGCAGGTCAGGAAGCAACAGTTAGAACTGGACATGGAACAACAGACTGGTTCCAAATCAGAAAAGCGGTACGTCAAGGTTGTATATTGTCACCTTGCTTATTTAACTTATATGTAGAGTACATCATGAGGAACGCTGGTCTGGAAGAAGCACAAGCTGGAATCAAGATTGCCGGGAGAAATATCAATAATCTCGTGTATGCAGATGACACTACCCTTATGGCAGAAAGTGAAGAGGAACTCAAAGGCCTTTTGATGAAAGTGAAAGAGGAGAGAGAAAAGGTTGTCTTGAAGATCAACATTCAGAAAACAAAGATCATGGCATCTGGTCCCATCACTTCATGGGAAATAGATGGAAAAACAGTGGAAACAGTGTCAGACTTTATTTTGGGGGGCTCCAGAATCACTGCAGATGCTGATTGCAGCCATGAAATTAAAAGATGCTTGCTCCTTGGAAGGAAAGTTATGACCAACCTAGACAGCATATTAAAAAGCAGAGACATACTTTGCCAACAAAGGTCCGTCTAGTCAAGGCTATGGTTTTTCCCGTGGTCATGTATGGATGTGAGAGTTGGACTGTGAAGAAAGCTGATCGCCGAAGAATTGATGCTTTTGAACTGTGGTGTTGGAGAAGACTCTTGAGAGTCCCTTGAACTGCAAGGAGATCCAACCAGTCCATTCTAAGGGAGATCGATCCTGGGTGTTCATTGGAAGGACTGATGCTAAAGCTGAGACTGCAATACTTTGGCCACCTCATGCGATGAGTTGACTCACTGGAAAAGACTCTGATGCTGGGAAGGTTTTGGGGGCGGGAGGAGAAGGGGACGACCGAGGATGAGATGGCTGTATGGCATCACCGACTCTGTGGACTTGAGTCTGAGTGAACTCCGGGAGTTAGTGATGCACAGGGAGGCCTGACGTGTGTGATTCTTGGGGTCGCGGAGAGTCGGACACGACTGAGCAACTGAACTGACCTGACCTGAGCTGAACTGATGTTCCTTCTATGCCTGCTTTCTGCAGAGTTTTTATCATAAATGGTTGTTGAATTTTGTCAGATGCTTTCTCTGCATCTATTTAGATAATCATATCATTTTTATCTTTCAATATGTTCATGTGGTGTATCACAATGATTGCATATATTGAAGAATCCTTTCATCCCTAGGATAAAGCCCACTTGGTCATGATGTGTGATCTTTTTAATATGTTGTTGGATTCTATTTCCTAGAATTTTGTTGAGGATTTTTGCATTTATGTTTATCGGTGATATTGGCCTGTAGTTTTCTTTTTTGTGGCATCTTTGTATGGTTTTGGTATTACGGTGATGGTGGCCTCATAGAATGAGTTTGGCAGATTACCTTCCTCTGCAAATTTCTGGAAGAGTTTGAGTAGGAGAGGTGTTTGCTCTTCTCTAAATTTTTTGTAGAATTCAGCTGTGAAGCCATCAGGTCCTGGGCTTTGTCTGTTGGAATATTTTTTTTATTACAGTTTTGATTTCCATGCTTGGGATGGGTGTGTTAAGATTTTCTATTTCTTCCTGGTTCAGTTAGGGAAGGTTATCCTTTTTTTTAAGAATTCATCCATTTCTTCCAAGTTGTCCTTTTAATTGTCATAGAGTTGCTGATAGTAGTCTCCTATGATCCTTTGTATTTCTGTGTTGTCTGTTGTGATTTCTCCATTTTCATTTCTAACTTTGTTGATTTGATTCTTCTCCCTTTTTTTTCTTGATGTGTCTGGCTAATGGTTTGGCTATTTTATTTATCTTCTCAAAGAACCAGCTTTTAATTTTGTTGATTTTTGCTATAGTCTCCTTTATTGCTTTTTCACTTATTTCTGCTCTAATTTTTATTTCTTTCCTTCTACTAACCCTGGGGTTCTTCATTTTTTCTCTTTCTAGTTGATTTAGGTGTAAAGTTAGGTTATTTATTTGATTTTTCTCTTGTTTCTTGAGGTAATTTTGTATTGCTGTGAGCCTTCCCCTTAGCACTACTTTTACTGAATCCCATAGGTTTTGAGTTGTCATATTTTCATTTTCATTTGTTTCTATGCATATTTTGATTTCTTCTGTGATTTGTTGGATATTCAGAAGTGTGTTGTTTAGCCTCCATATGTTTCTATTTTTAATAGTTTTCTTCCTGTTCAGTTCAGTCGCTCAGTCATGTCCCACTCTTTATGACCCCATGAATCACAGCACACCAGGCCTCCCTGTCCATCACCAACTCCCAGAGTTCATTCAAACTCACGTCCATCGAGTCGGTGATGCCATCCAGCCATCTCATTCTCTGTTGTCCCCTTCTCCTCCTGCCCCCAATCCCTCCCAGCATCAGAGTCTTTTCCAGTGAGTCAACTCTTTGCATGAGGTGACCAAAGTATTGGAGTTTCAGCTTTAGCATCAGTCCTTCCAGTGAACACCCAGGACTGCTCTCCTTTAGAATGGACTGGTTGGATCTCCTTGCAGTCCAAGGCACTCTCCAGAGTCTTCTCCAGCACCACAGTTCAAAAGCATCAATTCTTTGGCGATCAGCTTTCTTCACAGTCCAACTCTCACATCCATACATTACCACTGGAAAAACCATAGCCTTGACTAGATGGACCTTTGTTGGCAAAGTAATGTCTCTGCTTTTTAATATGCTCTCTAGATTGGTCATTGACATCTAATCTTACCACTGTGATCAGAAAAGATGCTTGAAATGATTTCAATTATTTTGAATTTACCAAGGCCAGATTTATGGGCCAGGATGTGATCTATCTTGGAGAATATTCCATGTACACTTGAGAAGAAGGTGAAATTCATTGTTTCCCGGTGACATGTCCTATAGATATCAATTATGTCTAACTGGTCTATTGTATCATTTAACATTTGTGTTTCCTTGTTAATTTTCTGTTTAGTTGATCTATACATAGGTGTGAGTGGAGTATTAAGGCCTCCCTCTATTATTGTGTTATTGTTAATTTCCCCTTTCATACTTGTTAGCATTTGTCTTACATATTGTGGTGCTCCTATGTTGGGTGCATATATATTCATAATTGTTATATCTTATTCTTGGATTGATCCTTTGATCTTTATGTAGTGTCCTTCTTTTCACGGCTTTTATTTCAAAGTCTATTTTGTCTGATAGGAATATTGCTACTCTGGCTTTCTTTTTGTCTCCATTTGTATGAAATATCTTTTTCCAGCCCTTCAATTTCAGTCTGTATATGTCCTTTGTTTTGAGGTGGGTCTCTTATTGACAACACATATAGGGGTCTTGTTTTTGTATCCATTCAGCCATCTTTGTCTTTTGGTTGAGGCCTCAACCCATTTACATTTAAGGTAATTATTGATAAGTATGATCCCATTGCCATTTACTTTGTTTTTGGGTTCGAGTTTATAAACCTTTTCTGTGTTTCCTGTCTAGAGAAGATCCTTTGGCTTTTGTTAAAGAGCTGGTTTGGTGGTGCTGAATTCTCTCAGCTTTTGCTTGTCTGTAAGGCTTTTGATTTCTCCTTCATATTTGAATGAGATCGTTTCTGGGTATAGTAATCTGGGTTGTAGGTTTTTCTCTTTCATCACTTTAAGTATGTCCTACCATTCCCTTCTGACCTGAAGAGTTTTGGACTGTTTGGGACTCTCTAGGTTTCTTGGACACGGGTGGCTATTTCCTTCTCCATTTTAGGGAAGTTTTAAACTATTATCTCCTCAAGTATTTTCTCATGCCCTTTCTTTTTGTCTTCTCCTTCTGGGACTCCTATGATTAAAACGTTGGGACATTTAACATTGTCCTAGAGGTCTCAGAGGTTGTCCTCATTTCTTTTAATTCTTTTTTCTTTTTTCCTCTGTGCTTCACTTATTTCCTCCATTCTATCTTTCACCTCACTTATCCTATCTTCTGCCTCAGTTATTCTACTGTTGGTTCCATCCAGAGTGCTTCTGATCTCAGTTATTGCATTATTCATTATTGATTTACTCTATTATTTCTTCTAGGTCCTTCTTAATAATTTCTTGCATCTTTCTCAATCCTTTCCCCTAATCTATTTATCTGTAACTCCATTTTGTTTTAAAGATTTTGGGTCATCTTTACTATTATTATTTTGAATTCTTTTCAGGTAAACTCCCTATCTCCTCCTCTTTTGTTTTGTTTGTGGGCATTTATCATGCTCCTTTACCTGCTGAATATTTCTCTGCTTTTTCAGTTTGTTTAGATTGCTGTGTTTGGGGTGGCCTTTCTGTATGCTGGAAGTTTGTGGTTCCTCTTTATTGTGGAGATTGCTCCCCATGGGTGGGGTTAGACTAGTGGCTTGTCAAGGTTTCCTGTTTAGGGAAGCTTGTATCTGTGTTCTGGTGGGTGGAACTGGATTTCTTCTCTCTGGAGTGCAATAAAGTGTCCAGTAGTGAGTTTGGAGGTGTCTATGGATTTGGTGTGACTTTGTGCAGCCTACATTTTGATGCTCAGGGCTGTGTTCCTGTGTTGCTGGAGAATTAGCATGGTATGTCTTGCTCTGGAACTTGTTGGCTCTTGGGGGGAGCTTGGTTTCAGTGTAGGTATGGAGGCTTTTGGATGAGCTCTTGTCAATTAATGTTCCCTGGAGTCAGGAATTTTCTGGTGTTGTCAAGTTTTGGATTTAATCCTCCTGCCTCTGGCTTTCATTCTTGTTCTTACAGTAGTCTCAAGACTTCTCTATCCATACAGCACAGATGATAAAACATCTAGGTTAATGGTGAAAATATTCTCCACAGCGAGGGACACCCAGAGAGGTTCATGGAGCTGCATGGAGAAGAGAAGAGGGAGGCGGGAGATAGAGGTGACCAGGAGGAGAAGAGGGGATTCAAAAGGGGAGAGAGCAAGCTAGCCAGTAATCACTTCCCTATTATCTCTTCAGTCTGGATCCCTCAGAGGTGTTCACAGAGTTACACAGAGAAGAGAAGAGGGAGGAAGGAGATAATGGTGACCTGGGGGAGAAAAGGGAGAGTCAGAAGGGGAGAGAGAAATCAAGCCAGTAATCACCCCTAAGTAAAAATGTGTTCTGAAAGTTAGAGTCTTAAAGGTACGAAATTGATAATAAATACCAAAAAACAAAGATTAAAAATCTAGAGTAGAGGTTAGACTCTCAAAAATACAATATTAAAAGTACAAAGCAAAATCAATCACAAAATTATAATATGTATATATATATATATGAAATTTGCTTTAAAATAAGGTCTCTTTTTTGCAACATAATGGTAGGTTATAAAAATGAAAATTAAAGGAGTAGTAAAGAACTTAAAAATAAAAAAAAATTAAAAATGATAATAGTAAAAATATGGCAGGAATTTCTCTGGAGTTGTTGAGGGCAGTGCAGGGTCAGTTCAGTTTCAGATAATTCCTTTTTCCAGCTTATACTTCTTGTCAAGGTCTATAGTCCCCTTCCAATGCTTAGTCAATATTAACTACAGGGTTTTAATCTGTTGCACCTGCCACCTCCAGAGTGGGGTCCCTCTTCTTTGTTTTCTTTGGCTTTCTCTGTTTGCAAGCCTCTTCAGTGTCTAATTTCTGCCCTGACACAAGGGGGAGAATGTGGTCACTTATTTAGGCTCTCTTGTTGAGTTGTGTGTGGGGAAGGAAGAACACTGCAAGCAAATATCACTGGAGTGTGTGGGGAGTGCTTACCATGTCTGGGCCACACTGGGTTTGCCCCAGCTCATGATGGCATGTGCTTTCGCAGTCTACGCTGCTCAGGCCCCAGGTTGCTCTGCAGGGGTGCTGTCCAAAGCAGGCCCTGCATTTCATGTACTTTCCAGGTCTAAGCTGCTCAGGTTCAGGTTCTCAGGTCCTCCACAAAGGCACAGACTTGGTTGGGCATGTGTTTTGTGCCTTTCCCAGGTCTGAGCAGCTCAGGTGACCAGGTGCTTGGCGAGTTCACTCTCCTCAGGTGGGGCGGTGCGTCTTATCACCTCCCCGGTCCCAGGCACTTGGTTTCCTGGGTGTGCAGCGGGCGCACCATCTCAGGTGTGCCATGTGTCTCTGGGGAGCTGATCTCAGGATGCAACCCTCCTGGCAGATATCAACCATCCAAGATCCCAGGAAGACTTGGTTAGCAACTGGGAGCCTGCTTACAGTTTGGCAGAGGATGCCCGTCTCTGGGTCTGAGATTGCCCCTCGCCTTCTGGCTCGGGCTGTTGCCCGCCTGCCTGTCTGCCTCTGGTTGGGGGATGACCCGGTCCACAGCAGGCTAGCTCTGCTTTGGTGTTCCCTCAATCCTTTACTGTGAGTGGGCCAGGCTGAGCCTTAAGTTAGAGCTTTTCACGGGAAAGTTCTCTCTCTTTTATTTATTTTTTTCCTATCTCTGGCTTTGCCACAGTTTGGGTTGCTATCTCACATTAACTCCCTCAGATTGTCCTCAGGGAATTCAGGCCCGGTCCCTTACCTTAAGCTTACAATCTGTGCCTTGCTGTCCAGCCCCTGCTCACTGGTGGTGGAAATGAGTGTCTGGGCTACTTCTGTGCTGGGAGTTGCGGTTAGGCGCTTATTCTGTGTGTGTGTGTGTTTTCTGCTCATTACCTTGCCTTCTGAGATTCCAAAACTCCTCACAGACCTGCTGTGAGAGGGTTTCCGGCTGTTTTGAAATTTCTCCTTCTTCATGATTCCCTCCCCAGGACGGGTCTCTGTCCCTAACTCTTTTGTCTCTCTTTTTGTCTTTTATATTTGGTCCTTCCACCTTTTGAAGAAATGGGCTGCCTTTCTGGGTGCCTGGTGTCCTCTGCCAGCATTCAGAAGTTGTTCTGTGGAAGTTTTTCAGCATTCAGATGATCTTTTGATGAATTTGTGGGGGAGAAAGTGGTCTTCCTCCGCCATCTTAGGATTGCCCACCAGTCTCTTAGGACCTCCCCCCACATCTCTTTTCCTCATCTTTCCAACAAAGCCTTGACCTCAAGGCAGGGACACCTGGTGGTCTGTGCTGCTGACTTATGTGTAGACACACCTGGAAAATGAACAGAGTGGCCTTTGGAGAAAATGAGCACTTAGGTGTGTGTTAGTGACTCAGTCAAATATGACTGTTTGTGACCCCGTGGACTTGTAGCCTGCCAAGCTCCTCTGTCCATGGGATTCTCCAGGCAAGAATACTGGAGTGGGTTGCCATTCCCTTCTCCAGGGGATATTCCTGACTCAAGAATGGAACCTGGGTCTTCTGCTTTGCAGGCAGATTCTTTACAGTCTGAACCACCAGGGAAGCCCTTGTAAGTGAGGTAAGTCTGATTAATTAACTCCTCCATTATTTTTTCTGAATGCTTTTACTCATGAATTAATCCTCACATGAATGCTAATAACTTTTGTGTGGCAAAGTGTGATTTGCCAAGAATACCCATCTAGCTAACCATTTATTCTCTTGTTTCTCACCCTATTGTAGTTAAAGTCCTACATTTTTTTTGAATTGTCTTAAATCCTTTTATTGCATTGTTTTTCTCTGTTTCCATTCACTCCACTTGGAAGTCTGTGTGATCGTGACTTAAAAAAAACAAAACAAAAAACACGCATTACCAAGAGATAACTTTCTCCTGAAAATGCAAGGACCACCCCCCTCTGTTTTTATTTTCAAGATCATGATGACCTATCTAATGTTATAATGAAAATATTCCTGCCAGGACCTTGAAATTCTGTGCATTCTTTTATAAGAACCTCTGCTACAAGTCCTCAGAGTGGCTTGGGCCACAAACTCCTATAAGATTTCTTCCCTGAGGAATTTTGGAAAGCAGTGTCTCTGCTGGCTGGCTTCCCTACCACTTATTAGTTATAAAAATATACACTACTGTATTTAAAATGAATACCCAACAAGGACTTATTGTAGAGCACAGGAAATTCTGCTCAATGTTATGTGGTAGTCTGGATGGAAAGGAAACTTGAAGGAGAATGGATATGTGTTTATGTATGGCTGAGTCTCTTTGCTGTTCATCTGAAACAATCACAACATTGTTCACTAGCCAATTCAGATCTTCCATGCAACACTTTTACTGATGTGCTCCAAAATGGACATCTTGATGAAATACCTATTAAACTTGATTTAACAACCACTCTCAGACACTTTGGCAGTAGTAACTATAAGTTGTAAAGGATGGGTTTTTTTTAGCAGGAACTAAATTAAGTTTGAATTTCTGCTATACTATTTCTGCTTCATTGACTATGCCAAAGCCTTTGACTGTGTGGATCACAACAAACTGTGGAAAATTCTGAAAGAATTGGGAATATCAGACCACCTGACCTGCCTCTTGAGAAACCTGTATGCAGGTCAGGAAGCAACAGTTAGAACTGTACATGGAACAACAGACTGGTTCCAAATAGGAAAAGGAGTACGTCAAGGTTGTCTATTGTCACCCTGCTTATTTAACTTATATGCAGAGTACATCATGAGGAACGCTGGGCTGGAAGAAGCACAAGCTGGAAACAAGATTGCTGGGAGAAATATCAGTAACCTCAGGTATGCAGATGACACCATCCTTATGGCAGAAAGTGAAGAGGAACTCAAAAGTCTCTTGATGAAAGTGAAAGAGGAGAGTGAAAAGGTTGGCTTGAAGCTCAACATTCAGAAAACAAAGATCACGGCATCTAGTCCCATCACTTCATGGGAAATAGATGGAAAAACAGTGGAAACAGTGTCAGACTTTATTTTTTTGGGCTCCAAAATCACTGCAGATGCTGATTGCAGCCATGAAATTAAAAGATGCTTACTCCTTGGAAGGAAAGTTATGACCAACCTTGATAGTATATTAAAAAGCAGAGACATTACTTTGCCAACCAAGGTCCATCTAGTCAAGGCTATGGTTTTTCCCATGGTCATGTATGGATGTGAGAGTTGGACTGTGAAGAAAGCTGATCACCGAAGAATTGATGCTTTTGAATTGTGGTGTTGGAGAAGACTCTTGAGAGTCCCTTGTACCACAAGGGGATCCAACCAGTCCATTCTAAGGGAGATCGATCCTGGGTGTTCATTGGAAGGACTGATGCTAAAGCTGAAACTGCGATACTTTGGCCACCTCATGCGACGAGACTCACTGGAAAAGACTCTGATGCTGGGAAAGGTTGGGGGAGGGAGGAGAAGGGGACGACGGAGAATGAGATGGCTGGATGGCATCACTGACTCTGTGGACATGAGTTTGAGTGAACTCCAGGAGTTGGTGTTGGACAGGGAGGCCTGGCATGCTGTGATTCATGGGGTCGCGGAGAGTCGGACACGACTGAGCAACTGAACTGAACTGAACTGAAGATATTTAACAGAATTGTGGCTTACTATTAATAATTCTAGCAGATATTTACATAAAATCTCAAACTGATCTAAGATAGACTAAAATGAGTTAAAAATGTGAAGAACGATACTTCTAAATAGAAAACAGCTTAATGTAAAGTCCATTGCAAAAGTGATACTACAGTAAAATACAAACGGATTAAAACAAGAAACTAAAATCATTAATATTACTATGAAGAAAAAGATTGACAAATAGTGCACCGAATAAGTTTTTGATTAATTTCTGGACATTGTAGATCAAGATATATTCTTGCAAAGAGAGATTTAAACCAGTTGATCAGCACACAAGTATGTTTTGATTTCTTTACAAACTCCAGCAGTAGGAATTTGATAGAAGAACTTAAGAAATACTCTCTGGGACTTGATACTGCTTTGAGATACTAGGAATCATGACATAAGGAATAGTGAATTCATGCTCAAATTAAAATATTTTATAATAGTTTATGAAACATTAATATGTATAATGCATAATTGTTAAAATAATATGTAAAATTGATAGCTCATTTCAGAAAATAAATGTTTCTAGGCCAATTTTATTAATAATATCAGTTTCTATGTCTATAACAGAGGCTTTTGTAATATTTCCTAGTTGTAATTTTGTGTTTGTAACTTTCTATGTTTACATTGGCATTGAGCCATCCAGGGAGGATACTGTATGTGTGTGTGTGTGTATAATATATTTTGCTGGTAGAGAAGGAGAATGTTGTGTGTGAAAATTCACTGAGTAAAACAAAAATTTAGATGTTTTTGTAAATTCACAGAATGCACTGTGGAAGTAGATGCCTGGTGGTTATCCGGAGACTTCTTCATCCTTGGAAAACCAACAGTAGATTTACTGCTGATTTTGTATCAGTTCCAAAAACCACAGCAGCCAGTCAATATTGATGTTAGAAATTGTACACCTGGAGGAAGAGGATAAGAAAATTTCTTTCTCTCATTTTTTCTGTAGAATTTAATATTGAAAAAATGCTAGCTTCAAAATGCCTATGATTAAACAAAGCCTTGTATTTGCACAAATGCCCTTATGCTAACCCGTGACCTGCAGAAAGATGATGCAGTTGCGTTTGTTCAAAGATAGGTCACTACATGATCATTGTAGTTGTTGTTTAGTTGTTAAGATGTGTCTGACTCTTGTGTAACCCCATGGACTGTAGCCCACCAGGCTCCTCTGTCCATGGAATTTCCCAGGCAAAAATACTGGAGCTGGGGCCATTTCCTCCTTCAGGGAATCTTCCCAACCCAGGGACTGAACCTGTGTCTCCTACCTTGGCAGGTAGACTATGTACCACTGAGCCATCTGGGAAGACCGTTTGATCATTAGAATTTGTTAGTTCAGTCCTAAAGGGAGACTTGCATTCTTTCTTTTGCTGGTTGCAGTGTGTGGGGTCAATTCTCAACTTGGACAATAAAGATCAGGGTTATGACTATTTAAAATAAAATGCCTATCTATCTTTGTCTCCTAACTACCATTTTGCTTTTTGTATCTGAGGAGCTTTTTTCTTCCTAAATAAGTGAGACTCCCTCGTTGAAACATTTTTGTTCACTGACATGGGTACCAATATCACCTTCTTGTGAAAACTTGGCTGTTTTATACCCAACAAGTTTCTAAATAGAATGTAGAACAATTTGTAGTAATTTGAATTTCCTCTTCCCTCTTAAACGGTTCATGTTCAGGTATGAGGTTTGGATGAGCGTTAGATGATTTAGGCTAATGTCTTGAGATAATTCATTGATGTGATGATGGGTGAGTATCTCCCAGAGCCCTTGGCACTTGTGGGTGCTGCATCTGGTGCTGTGACAGCAATGATTGGGGGAAACACTGATTGCTATTTAGGAAAAATGGTTCCCCAAGAACTGATGGAAAGCGGGGCATTTTTCTCAGGGTGACAACAATGATATAAATAAATGGCACCTGGAGGGTTGCTTTGTGAACATAACAAGCAGTCTAATCGGAAATGGTTGCTGTGGTGAGGGTTTTCATTGGTGTTGCTTGTTTTCCATTGATTGAGATCTCTAAAGTCTCCTGCCTTTCTTGCTCCACTACAAGCAATCGGCGTGAAATACTGCAACCAGCACACTCGCAGGCTTGCTGGTCTCAAAGCTGCGGACATTAATATTCTGTTCCCCCTTCTATGGATGGTACTTGATGACCTTCAGCATGCAACTGTTGAAATTACTTCCCAACATGCTTATCTAGTTTTTGTCTTACCTGGCTTGTGTATTGCTGCTGCTGCTAAGTCGCTTCAGTCATGTCTGACTCTGTGCGACCCCATAGACGGCAGCCCACCAGGCTCCGCCGTCCCTGGGATTCTCCAGGCAAGAACACTGGAGTGGGTTGCCATTTCCTTCTCCAATGGATGAAAGTGAAAAGTGAAAGTGAAGTCGCTCAGTCATGTCTGACTGGTAGCGACCCCATGGACTGCAGCCTACCAGGCTCCTCCGCCCATGGGATTTTCCAGGCAAGAGTACTGGAGTGGTTTGCCATTGCCTTCTCTGGCTTGTGTATTAGTGAATCTAATTGTTTAGCAGCTCAATGGCATGGAGGTACTTTGGTAAACTTCCAGTTATGCAGGAAAGAGATGCTTCTTTGTTTTTAATTTTCCATTCAAACATCCCTGTTTGCATCTAAAAGACAAAACCTTGCTGGTCTCTCTTTTTAGGAAAAAAAAAAAATCTGGCAGAGATAGACTAATGACTTCTAGATAAAAGGTGATTGGATGATGATGGCAATGTGATCCTGGACTGGATTCTGGGTCAGTTGTTGAGTACATTTAACTATGGGCTTGGGTTATTGCTGTGGTTCAGTCCTTCCAATGAGTATTCAGGATTGATTTCCTTTAGGATTGGCTGGTTTGTTCTCCTAGCAGTCCAAGGGACTCTCAAACAGCACCACAGTTTGAAAGCATCAGTTCTTTGGCCTTCCTTATTGTCCAGCTCTCATATCTGTACAGGCTTTATGTTAGATAATATTTTTATGTTAATGTCAATGTTAAATTCAACATTGTATATGTGTATGCTTCCTTTTCCACATTATTATGGGTGTATTGGGAAGTGGCCTCCCTGACTGGAGTTTTATTTTCCAACTCTGTTGAATTTATTCGTGGTCATAAGCTGGTTCTTACTAGTGGAATAGAGGCATAAGCAAGTAGGTATACTCTCTGAAATTCTTTTTCCTTTTAGCCAGTGAAATAGAGAGAACCAGGAAGTTGGAAGGGATGGTCGAGTCACAGATGAAATGACCCCAAGGTTATAATAAAAAGGAAATCCACCCATCAAGTACAGTACATGCTTTGAACAGTTAGGCTAACAAGAAACAATATTGACATTCATTAAACAATGGGCTTCCCAAATGGTGATAATGGTAACGAACCTGCCTGCCAATGCAGGAAACACAGGAGACCTGGGTTCCTCCATCCATGTGTCAGGAAGATCCCCTGGAGGAGGAAATGCAAATTCACTCCAGTATTCTTGCTTGGAGAATCCCATGGACAGAGGAGCCTGGTGGGCTACAATCCATGGTGTCACAAAGAGTCAGAGATGACTGAGCAACTGAGCACACACACACACACTCACACACACACACATTGGACAACTAGCAGTTGAAGTCTGTTTGTGACAACAATTTCTAGTTCCTCATTAATACAGGCGGAGAGTATCCCATTGTGCAATAATTGATGCCCAATAAATTGTTGACCCATTTAGCACTATAGCTGCCAGTGGCAGGGATATTTTTTGCTTCATTTTTTCTACAAGAACAGACACAGTCATTGTCTGCAGATAAGGTTTCAGTACACTTTAGTTTTCCTTTCTTCACTTTCCAATACACTGATTGCTACTGTTCATGATACTGTTTCCATTTGTTTTATAGTACACACGATTTTCAGTCAGGAGATAGTCATGGGTTAATTGACTGTCTTGATAGTTAGTGGATATGATTCTCAAATAATGCAATGTGAAGAATGATTATATTGCATAGCTTTAATTTCACATTTCTACATTTGTGAGCAATATTAGCCTTTTATTAAGGTCTCCAGGAACATCTGATACTATACAGCATACACAAGGCATAAAGTGAAGTGAAAGATGGCAGCAAACTTTAATGTGAAAATAGAAACATTTTTATATATTCACTTGTTCTCCTTGATCTCCAAAGTAATACATATTGCAAATTATAAAACTAAGTTCATACTCTTTCACTTTTCTATCTCATGTTTTCAGCTGACTGCAAATCTAGCTCATCACTGGCTTTCATTCTAGAATTATTGTCATCTTTATTGTTCTGCAACCTGGCAGAATCAGTCAGAATCAGAAGGCTATCTTCCCAGCAGAAAGATGTGACCGATTGCTTTAAAAATAAATGACACTAGGACTGAATCAAGAAAGAAGACGGTTCATTAAAACCTTGAAGAAGAAGGCTCATCAGTCTCTGTATATTGCTCTTGACAATGCCTGAGATATAGCTATATATTATGTTTATTTTTAGAATCAACCAATCTCTTTTAACTTCATCTCCTAGATGAAGAAAGCAAAGAATATTCTCAGATAGCTCTAAAGTTTAGTGTGAATGATCTGAATTATTTTGTTCTATTAGAAGATGCTGTCCTGTCCTTCATTTTGGCCAGATGTCTTCAGAATAAACAGAAAAAAAAAATACTGGATGCTTTGGGCCCATGGATACATTTGCTCTTTTAGTAAATAATAAATGTGTACTAAAAGGCATAATAAAGTAAGGGTAAGAGTTTTATTCAGCTTTTAAAGTATCTGAAAGGCCATGGCAATTTGATTTTTCTAATCAACTTGCTCAAGATGACCATTTTATTTCCTGTTTAAATAGATATTTCTAACGAGTTTGAAAACATTAAGCATGCTTCTTCAAAGACAAACTCTGAGAATATCAACTTTTGATTGTAATGCCTTTGATTCATTTGAAACTATATTAGGGAAAAAGTTAAACTGAGTGTTTGACTCAACAGATTTGTTTTGTTTTGCAAAGTAAATTAGTGCTGAAAAGCAAAATCACAGTATGCAATTGATTACCTTTCAGTGAATAACACAAAAAAAGTACAGAATGCTTTAAAATATTTAATTATAATATATCAGAAAATATATGAAGAACATTGAAATGATTGGAATTAAATTTATATGGAATAAAAGTGCAGGTTACAAGTGAGATTTCAGTGATAGCAAGCAATTCCTTCTCTGTCCATTGTCCACTTTCATACACTACTTTGACTTCTCTCATTTTAACTCTATGATTTGCTTTCTATTTATGGGCCCTTGGATCTTATGTAAAAGCAGCTGATGCCCTTCTTCTGCATAGAAGTGGCAGCTGTCTTAAAGCTATTGCCACAGAAAGAAGGTGTGTTTGTGTGTGTGTTGCGGGTGGTTATAGTGGTATTCAGGTATATATTGCTTAAAGAAACTTGAAAAATAATATTTAAATATAGGAAATAGGAAAGCTATGGAATGCACATTAAGGTATAAAAAACCATTGCTGGAGGCAGGATCAAGATTGCAGAGTAGGAGGATTCTAAGCTCATCCTCTCCCACACACACACTAAAACTACAATTAAATATAGAGTAACTCTAAGAATGACCTGAAGACTAAGAGAAGAATTAGTCTACAATTAAGGATATAAAGGGGAAAAAGCACATTGAATAAGAGGGGCAGAGATATGATACAGTCATAACTGCTGGTGGGTGACACACAAGTGAAAGAGGATATTGCAAACTCAGGGTTTCTCTGTAAGAATGCAGGTGGTTGAGTTCCATTTTGGGCATCCAGTCTTGAAGACCAGCAATTGGAAGGTGTGCATTCTTAACTGTTTTTAGAAACTGCTGGGGTTTATGACCAGGGGAGGTTAAGGACTCTCTGAAACCCAGAATCTGCTCCTAAAGGATGATGCCAATGTGGAGCCAGTAGGTTGAAAAGCACCTGGCACTTTAGCCAACCTTGCAAGACTACTGCCCAGCAGGAAATGTTGCAGTGTTGTATAAGGCAAACCCATAGCAGCATACTTAACAGTGAAAAGCAAAAAGTGTTTCCTCTAAGATCAGGAGTAACACAAGGATGCCCACTCTTACCACTTTACTTCAGCATAGTATGAGAAGTCCTAGCCACAATATTCAGATAAGAAAAAGAAATAAAACCAAATTGGAAGGGAAGAAGTAAAGCAGTCATTGTTTGCAGATAATACGATACTATCTAAATAGGAAAAGGAGTACGTCAAGGTTGTATATTGTCACACTGCTTATTTAACTTGTATGCAGAGTACACTATCTAAATAGGAAAAGGAGTATGTCAAGGTTGTATATTGTCACACTGCTTATTTAACTTATATGCAGAGTACATCATGAGGAACGCTGGGCTGGAAGAAGCACAAGCTGGAATCAAGATTGCTGGGAGAAATATCAATAACCTCAGATATGCAGATGACACCACCTTTATGGCAGAAAGTGAAGAGGAACTAAAAAGCCTCTTGATGAAAGTGAAAGAGGAGAGGGAAAAGGTTGGCTTGAAGCTCAACATTCAGAAAAGAAAGGTCATGGCATCTGGTCCCATAACTTCATGGGAAATAGATGGGGAAACAGTGGAAGCAGTGTCAGACTTTGTTTTTTTTGGGCTCCAAAACCACTGCAGATGCTGATTGCAGCCATGAAATTAAAAGATGCTTACTCCTTGGAAGGAAAGTTATGACCAACTTAGATAGCATATTAAAAAGCAGAGATATTACTTTGCCAACCAAGGTCCGTCTAGTCAAGGCTATGGTTTTTCCTATGGTCATGTATGGATGTGAGAGTTGGACTGTGAAGAAAGCTGATCGCCGAAGAATTGATGCTTTTGAACTGTGGTGCTGGAGAAGACTCTTGAGAGTCCCTTGGACTGCAAGGAGATCCAACCTGTCCATTCTAAAGGAGATCGATCCTAGGTGTTCATTGGAAGGACTGATGCTAAAGCTGAAACTCCAATACTTTGGTCACCTCATGTGACGAGTTGACTCACTGGAAAAGACTCTGATGCTGGGAGGGATTGGGGGCAGGAGGAGAAGGGGACAACAGAGGATGAGATGGCTGGATGGCAGCACTGACTCAATGGACATGAGTTTGAGTGAACTCAGGGATTTGGTGATGGACAGGGAGGCCTGGCGTGCTATGATTCATGGGGTCACAAAGAGTCGGACACGACTGAGCGACTGAACTGAACTGAACTGATATATATAGGAAACCCTAAAGATTCTATTTTTAAAAACTGTTAGAACTTATACGTGTGTTAAGTAAAGTTTCAGGATGCAAAAGCAAAATACAAAAATGTGTTGTATTCTGTACATTAGCAAACTATAAAAGAGGAATTAAGAAAATCCCATTTACAGTTGCATCAAAGGGGAGAAAATACCTTGGGACACATTTAATCAAGGAGATGAAAGACCTGTACTCTGAAAGCCATGAGAAATTGATGACAAAATTTGAGGACAACACAAATAAATGTAAAGACTGTAGGTTGCCAGGCTCCTCTGGCCATGGAATTCTCTAGGCAAGAATGTTGGAATGGGTTTCCATTCCCTTTTCCACGGGGTCTTTCTGACCCAGGTGTTGAACTCAGATCACCTACATTGCAGGCAGATTCTTTACCATATGAGTCACCAGGGAAGCAAATGGAAAGATATGCTTTGCTTACTGAAGAGTTAATAGTGTCAAAATTCCATATTACCAATAGAAATTTGCAGATTCAGTGCAATCCCTATTAAAGTACACATGACATTTTTCATGTAAGTAGAACAAATAATGATAAAATTTGTATGAGTCCACAGAAGACTTTGGGTAGCTAAAGCCATCTCGAGAAAGACTACAAAGCTGGAGGTATCATGCTCCCTGACTTCAAACTCTACAAAAAACTATAGTAATCAAAGCAGTATGATACTAGCACAAAAAGACACAAAAATCAATGGAGCAGAATAAAGAACCCAGAAACAAACCCACACACCTATGTTAAACTATTCTATAGGAAAGGAACAAAGAGTGTACACTGGGGAAAAGAGTCTCTTCAATAAATGCTGTTAGGAAAACAGGACTGCTATATGTAAATGGGTAAAACTAGGCCATTTTCTCAAAGATAAACAAAACTCAACCTAAAATGGATTAAAAACTTAAATATAAGATTTGAAACCATGAAAATCTTAGAAAACCTAGGCAGCATATACATTGACATCAGTATTAGCTATATATATATTTATATAAATATATGTCTACATATACATATATTTTTATGCACTGCATACAAGCTTCTTAGTTTAATGTGGTTCTGTTTTTCTTTATTTTTGCTTTTGTTGTCCTTGCCAGAGAAGACAGATCCCAAATAAATTGTATATATGTATAATTTAATATATATTATATAATTGTATATATAATATAAGGGCTTCCCTGGTGGCTCAGAGGTTAAAGCATCTGCCTCCAATGCGGGAGACCCAGGGTCGATCCCTGGGTCGGGAAGATCCCCTGGAGAAGGAAACGGTAACCCACTCCAGTATTCTTGCCTGGAGAATCCCATGGACAGAGAAGTCTGGTAGGCTACAGTCCACGGGGTTGCAAAGAGTCGGACACGACTGAGCAACAGAGCGGAATGGATGGATATATAATATATGTATTATATATTATGTATGCAATATAATTATATTGCATATATATTGTATATATATATATATATATAAAATTTATTTGGGATCTGTCTCCTCTAGCAAGGACAACAAAAGCAAAAAAAAAAAAAACTAGAACCGCATACAACTAAAAAGTTTGTATGCAGTGAAGGATACCACTAACAAATTGAAAAGGTAATGAATGGGAGAAGATATTTGAAAATGAGAAGTCCGGTAATAGGTTAATATCCAGAATATGTACAACTCATATAACTCACTATCAAAACAAACAAACAGTTCAACTGAAAAACTTCAGAGGACCTGAATGTTTATTCTTCTAAAGAAGACATACAGATGACCAATAGGCATATGAAAAGATGCTGAACATCATTGACCAACAGGAAAATGCAAATCAAAACCACAATGAAATATCCCCTCACACCTGTGAAAATAGCTATCATCAAAAAATATATAAATAACAAAAGGGAACCCCTTGTGCTCCTTTGCTGAGAATATAAAATGATGCAGACACGATGGAAAAGAGTATGGAGCTTTCTCAAAATATTAAAAATAGAGCTACCATATGATCCAGCCGTTTTACTTCTGGATATTTACCCAAAGGAAACAAAATCACTCATTTTAAAAGATATATGCAGCCCAATGTTCATTGCAGCATTATTTACAACAGCTAAAATATGGGCAGACACACTGAAATCATAATCACAGAAAACTAGTCGATCTGATCACATGGACCACAGCCGAATGTGGTCCACTAGAGAAGGGAATGGCAAACCACTTCAATATACTTGCCTTGAGAACCCCATGAACAGTATCAAAGGGCAAAATGATAGGATACTGAATGAGGAATTCCCCAGGTTGGTAGGTGCCCAGTATGCTACTGGTGATCAGTGGAGAAATAACTCCAGAAGGGATAAAAGGATGGAGCCAAAGCAAAACCAATACCCAGTTGTGGATGTGACTGGTGATAGAAGCAAGGTCCGATGCTGTAAAGAGCAATATTGCATAGGAACCTGGAATGTTAGGTCCATGAATCAAGGCAAATTGGAAGTGGTCAAACAGGAGATGGCAAGAGTGAACATTGACATTCTAGGAATCAGTGAACTAAAATGGACTGGAATGGGTGAATTTAACTCAGATGACCATTATATCTACTACTGTGGGCAGGAATCCCTTAGAAGAAATGGAGTAGCCATCATGGTCAACAAAAGAGTCCAAAATGCAGTACTTGGATGCAATCTTAAAAATGACAGAATGATTTCTGTTCGTTTCCCAGGCAAACCATTCAATATTACAGTAATCCAGGCCTATGCCCCAACCAGTAACGCTGAAGAAGCCGAAGTTGAACGGTTCTATGAAAACCTACAAGACCTTTTAGAACTAACACCCAAAAAAGATGTCCTTTTCATTATAGGGGACTGGAAAGCAAAAGTAGTAAGTCAAGAAACACCTGGAGTCACAGGCAAATTTGACCTTGGAGCATGGAATGAAGCAGGGCAAAGGCTAATAGAGTTTTGCCAAGAGAACACACTGGTCATAGCAAACACCCTCTTCCAACAACACAAGAGAAGACTCTCCACATGGACATCACCAGATGGTCAACACCAAAATCAGATTGATTATATTCTTTGCAGCCAAAGATGGAGAAGCTCTATACAGTTAGCAAAAACAAGACCAGGAGCTGACTGTGGCTCAGATCATGAACTCCTTATTGGCAAATTCAGACTGAAATTGAAGAAACTAGGGAAAACCACTAGACCATTCAGATATGACCTCAATCAAATCCCTTATGATTATACAGTGGAAGTGAGAAATAGATTTAAGGGACTAGATCTGATAGATAGAGTGCCTGATGAACTCTGGATGGAGGTTTGTGACACTGTACAGGAGACAGGGTCCATGGAAAAGAAATGCAAAAAAGCAAAATGGCTGTCTGAGGAGGCCTTACAAATAGCTGTGAAAAGAAGAGAAGCGAAAAGCAAAAGAGAAAAGGAAAGATATAAGCATCTGAATGCAGAGTTCCAAAGAAGAGCAAGGAGAGATAAGAAAGCCTTCCTCAGCAATCAATGCAGAGAAATAGAGGAAAACAACTGAATAGGAAAAACAAGAGATCTCTTCCAGAAAATTAGAGATATCAAGGGAACATTTCATGCAAAGATGGGCTCGATAAAGGACAGAAATGGTATGGACCTAACAGAAGCAGAAGATATTAAGAAGAGGTGGCAAGAATACACATAAGAACTGTACAAAAAAGATCTTCACGACCAAGATAGTCACGATAACGTGATCACTGACCTAGAGCCAGACATCTTGGAATGTGAAGTCAAGTGGGCCTTAGAAAGCATCACTACTAACAAAGCTAGTGGAGGTGATAGAATTCCAGTGGAGCTATTTCAAATCTTGAAAGATGATGCTGTGAAAGTGCTGCACTCAAACTGCCAGGAAATTTGGAAAACTCAGCAGTGGCCACAGGACTGGAAGAGGTCAGTCTTCATTCCAATCCCAAAGAAAGGCAATGCCAAAAAATGCTCAAAACTACCCCACAGTTGCACTCATCTCACACGCTAGTAAAGTCATGCTCAAAATTCTCCAAGCCAGGCTTCAGCAATATGTGAACCGTGAACTCCCAGATGTTCAAGCAGGTTTTAGAAAAAGCAGAGGCACCAGAGATGAAATTGCCAACATCCGCTGGATCATGGAGAAAGAAAGAGAGTTCCAGAAAAACATCTATTTCTGCTTCATTGACTATGCCAAAGCCTTTGACTGTGTGGATCACAATAAACTGTGTAACATTCTGAAAGAGATGGGAATCCCAGACCACGTGACCTGCCTCTTGAGAAACCTGTATGCAGGTCAGGAATCAACAGTCAGAACTGTACATGGAACAACAGACTGGTTCCAAATAGGAAAAGGAGTACGTCAAGGTTGTATATTGTCACTCCGCTTTTTTAACTTATATGCAGAGTACATCATGAGGAACGCTGGGCTGGAAGAAGCACAAGCTGGAATCAAGATTGCTGGGAGAAATATCAGTAACCTCAGATATGCAGATGACACCACCCTTATGGCAGAATGTGAAGAGGAACTAAAAAGCCTCTTGATGAAAGTGAAAGAGGAGAGTGAAAAGGTTGTCTTGAAGCTCAACATTCAGAAAACGAATATCCTGGCATCTGGTCCCATCACTTCATGGGAAATGAATGGGGAAACAGTGGAAACAGTGTGAGACTTTATTTTTTGGGGCTCCAAAATCAGTGCGGATGCTGATTGCAGCCATGAAATTAAAAATGCTTACTCCTTGGAAGGAAAGTTATGACCAACCTTGATAGTATATTAAAAAGCAGAGACATTACTTTGCCAACAAAGGTCCGTCTAATGAAGGCTATGGTTTTTCCCGTGGTCGTGTATGGATGTGAGAGTTGGACTGTAAAGAAAGCTGAGTGCCGAAGAATTGATGCTTTTAAACTGTGGTGCTGGAGAAGACTCTTGAGAGTCCCTTGGACTGCAAGGAGATCCAACCAGTCCATTCTAAAGGAGATCAGTCCTGGGTGTTCATTGGAAGGACTGTTGCTAAAACTGAAACTGCAATACTTTGGCCACCTCATGCGACGAGTTGACTCACTGGAAAAGACTCTGATGCTGGGAAGGATTGGGGGCAGTAGGAGAAGGGGATGACAGAGAATGAGATGGCTGGATGGCATCACCGACCTGATGGACATGAGTTTGAGTGAACTCCGGGATTTGGTGATGGACAGGGAGGCCTGGCGTGCTTTGATTCATGGGGTTGCAAAGAGTCGGAGACGACTCTGCAACTGAACTGAACTGAACTGAATATATGGAAACAGCCTAAGTGTTCATGGACAAATGAATGAATAAATAGATATCTCACACACACACACACACACACACGCTTGCACATACACACACAACGAAGTGTTACTCAGCCATAAAAAAGAATGAAATCTTGCCATTGACGACAACATAGATGGGCCTTGAGGGCCTTAATCTAAGTTAAATGAATCAGACCGAGACCATAGTATATGTTTTCATCATCTGTGGAATCAAAAAAATAGCACAAAGAAGTATAACCAAGTAGAAACAGACTCACTGGTTGGGAAAACAAAGTGGTGGTTCCTGGGCGATGGGAATTTTGAGTTGGGCAAAAAAAGGGGAAGAAGATTAAAGATGAAAAACTACCACTTATTTTATAACTGTAAAATGTATAAGTCACAGAGATGTAATGTACAGTATGGGAAATATGGTCAGTAATATTGTAATAACTGCATGGTGTTTAATCTATGAGCTTAATATAATATTGCAAGTTAGCTGTATTTCAATTAAAAATATAAAATACCATTAGCTATTCAAATCATTGTTGAAATAAATTTTTAGGCCACAGTTGAAGACACAGCAAACTGAAATTCATGGGTCATATAAATGTTCCTCTTGATCAGAAAGGCAGTATTTCCATCAGCCACTCCCCAAACTCCAGGCCCACTCTGGACTGTATAATTCCATGCTTATTTCTTATTCACTTTCTGTTTTTGTCTTCCTAGTGGCTTATTCTTCATCCTGCTTTCTGCCCCATTTTGCCGTTCTCTAGACTCTTGGTAGCAGAGACTGCCGGCTTCATGAAGTGTTAAGTAAAGTTAGCAAAGTCAGACCCCGTTCTTCCCATTTCTTGGTAGAACCATGGTATGGGGTGCAACTCTTGGCTTCCTGCTAGTGCATAAGACGTTACTGCACAGCCCACTCGCAGTGCCTGCCAGCTCTGCTCTAGGACATGATTTTTCCTGGTTCTTTTCATCACTTACTTCATATCCTGTGCTTGATGGGAGCATGTGAAATACTGCTCCGACACTATTCAATTAGTGTTTGTCTTTATACTGGTGCCCTTGCTGACTGCATATGTCACTTATAGCAGCAGCTTAAGGGCCTCTGCAGGGCTCAAGAAACCGTGCATTCAGAGGCCTGTGTGCAGTTGATAACAGACCAGTTACATGCCTTATTAAGGTAGCCAGGATACAGATCTGTGGATTTGCTTCTCCCCATTCTGATACCTTGAGATAATGGGAACAAGGTTTACGGGGTCAATGGCACCCCACTCCAGTACTCTTGCCTGGAAAATTCCATGGACGGAGGAGCCTGGTAGGCTGCGGTCCATGGGGTCACTAAGAGTCGGACACGACTGAGCGACTTCACTTTCACTTTTCACCTTCATGCATTGGAGAAGGAAATGGCAACCCACTCCAGTGTTCTTGCCTGGAGAATCCCAGGGACGGGGGAGCCTGTTGGGCTGCCGTCTATGGGGTCGCACAGAGTCGGACACGACTGAAGCGACTTAGCAGCAGCAGCAGTGTGCTAATGGGCTTCCCAGGTGGCTCAGTGGGTAAAGAAACTGCCTATACAACTAAGGAGATGCCAGAGATATAGGTTCGATCCCTGTGTTGGGAAGATCCCCTGGAGGAGGGCATGGTAACCCATTTCAGTATTCTTGCCTGGAGAATCCTATGGACAGAGGAGGAGCCTGGCAGTCTACAGTGCATAGGACACAGAGAGTCTGGACATGACTGAAGCGACTGAGCACAAAGTTGGTTTGTGTCTCTTCTTAAAAGATAAATTGAGGCAAGTTTAACATTTGATTTGCACTAAAATAGATGGGAATAAGGCAGCACCCCATCTAACAGATGGAAAGGATCTATAACGAGCTATACAAAATGAAAGATTTTTGTAACCAGAAGGAAGTCAGGATCAGAAAATTGTACTAGCTAAAGATGGGTTGGTTATTACAGGGTTAATTTCCTTTGAAGTTCATCAGGGCTGTCACATAGATTACCTACCTAGTGCTAATCAGGGGATTTCTGATGGAATGGTTGAATATTCCATTTCTGGGAGAGCCAAAACTGTAATTAAGCTGAGTTTTGGTTTAGTGACATGGGCTTAGCATAAGCAACTCCATTTTGGCCTGTTGTCTTGCTTTTAACACACATGAATTTTCTTCTTCAGTCACTTTAAAAAGCACTTATTATAGATCTGATCTCAATATAATTTATATGATTAATAATATCATTAAATAATGATTAATAATATCATTATTAATATCATGTACAACCTTTTAGCAAGGAGACATTGTGTACAGGAATGAGATCAATTCTTTTTACTCTGCTTGCATGGTGCTGCTTCAGTCGGGTCTGACTCTTTGAGACCCTCTGAGCTGTACCCCACCAGGTTCTTCTGTCCATGGGATTCTCTAGACAAGAATATTGGAGTGTGTTGCCAATGGATCTAACATGTGTCTCTCTTGTCTTCTGCATTGGCAGGTAGGTTCTTTACCACTAGCGACACCTGGGAAACAAGCACTGCCAATTAAGAAAATATCATATTGTCATGTTTGGAATTATTTTCAGCTATCAATTATGTGCTAAAATTATTTTAATAGCCACATCTATTGGATACTAACAGGGGTAGAAAAAATGATAAATCATCTTCTGTGTCATACCATTTTGTATGTAATAGTTTATGAAATTCAGAGTTACACTAAGAAAAATCCTACACTTTAGGTAACTCTGTAAGAAGTCTAGGGCTGTAGGAGACTAAAATGTGTTCTACCTTTCTTGGATAACATTTTTCTCTAAAACATCATATCCATTACTTAAGATGCTATAAGGGTGATGGAAATATATAACTTGGAGATGGAAATATAAACAGTTTTGCTTAGAGTCCAGGTGTGCGTTTACCTGCTTGCACACCTGACCTCAGCATATCCTGTTCATTCTGCTCCCTCACATCCTCCAAAACAGTCTCAGCGTCAGTCATCTTGTTTTCATGTTGTTGTTGTTCAGTCGCTAAATCACGTCTGATTCTTTATGACCGCAGGGACTGCAGCATGCCAGACACACCTGTTCTTCACTGTCTCCTGGAGTTTGCACAAATTTCTCTCCAGTGAGTTGGTGATGCCATCCAACCATCTCATTCTCTGTCACCCCCTTCTCCTGCCTCCAATCTTTCCCAGCACCAGGGACTTTTCCACTGAGCTGGTTTTTCACATCAGGTGGCCAAAGCATTAGAGCTTCAGCGTCAGTCCTTCCAATGAATATTCAGGGTTGGTTTCCTTTAGGATTTACTGATTTGATCTCCTTGCAGTCCAAGGGACTCTCAAGAGTCTTCTCCAGCACTAGTTCGAAACCATCAATTCTTTGTCACTTAGCCTTCTTCAGTTGGATGTGGTCCAGCTCTCACATCCTTACATGACTATTGGGGAAGCCATAGCTTTGACTATATGGATCTTTGCTGGCAAACTGTTATCTCTGCTTTTTAATCACATTGTCAGGATACATTTATCTGGTCAAATCAGTACCACATGATCCAAGTCCTCAGGTATACCAGAGTATGCATATTAGACATAATATTCCAAGGACTCAGATTTTATATCCATGGAGCCAGCCAAGGGACAGTTCTGAAGACAGACCCTTCTTTGGAATGTGAGGGAATTAAGCAACTCAGATTCTCAAATTAACCCAATCCTCACCATGTGATCACCCCATCATTTGATTAAATATTCCATAATAACAATTTTTACCAGGTATTGGGCATAGATAGATAAGCCCTGTTCAAATATTTCCATATGTTTTCATAGCAAAGCAATATTAAATCCATTTACTGATGGAGAAGATGAAATCAGCTAATTTAACTTCCTCACACCTCAGAGCTAGTAAATATTAGAACTCGTATTTGAACACAGTCTCTCAATTTATAGCCTTGCAATTTGGGTTTCTCCATTTATCACACATGGGCTTCCCTGGTAGCTCAATGGTAAAGAATATACCTGCCAATTCAGGAGACACAGGTTTGATCCCTGGGTCAGGAAGATCCCCTAGAGAAAGAAATGTCCACTCACTCTAGTATACTTGCCTGGAGAATCTCCACGGATAGAGGAGCCTGGTGGGCTATAGTCTGTGGGGTCACAAAGAGTCTAGCTACAACTTAAAAACTAAACCACCATGACGTTTATCACACATCCAGGAGAAAATTAAGCATCCAGTCTAGAGGAGAATTATCCTGTAAGAGAAGAGGAATCGGGGTCAAGGAATGCAATGTATATGTTTGCGTTGCTTTGGTTTAAGCACAAGACCGTGTGACTTTCATCATCATCGTCTAGACTCACTCAGTTTAGGATAATCAGTGCATCAAAGAGAGAATGACCAACTTTTTCCCTCGCCTCTTTCACTTTCATCAGGAGGCTCTTTAGTTCTTCTTCACTTTCTGCCATAAGGGTGGTGTCATCGGCATATCTGAGGTTATTGATATTTCTCTTAGCAATCTTGATTCCAGCTTGTGCTTCATCCAGCCCAGAATATAAGTTAAATAAGCATGGTGACAATATACAGCCTTGACAATATACAGGGATCAAACCCAGGTCTCCCGCATTGCAGGTGAATTCTTTACCATGTGAGCCTCCAGAAAGAATGGAGAAATGCTAAGTAAATCCCAGGTGGCACTAGTGGAAAAGAATCCACCTACCAATGCAGGAGACTCAAGAGATATGTGGCAGGTTGGATCACTGGGCCAGGAGGATCCCCTGGAGAAGGAAATGGCTACCCACTCCAATATTCTTGCCTGGGAAATCCCATGGACAGAGAAGCCTGGTGTGCTACAGTCCATGGGATCAGAAAGAGTAGGATATGACTAAACAACACTATTCTATGGTGATTTATGTATGTCAGAGGTCTGCAGAGACTAATTAGAATGTTATTTGAGAGGTAATTTTTCAAATGTCATATTCCATTAGTAGCAGCATATCCATATATGGGCTTGTTGCAAAAGAGAATACGAATGAAGATGATTTTTCTCTGGACTTAATTTTTCACTCTTTAAGGGAAAAAATTACCACATTTTTGATTTGAGATGTATAGAAAAACAAATATCAATGTGAAGTGGGCACTTGATTAATTACTTATTAGTAAAATATATCCAAATCCTGAAATATTTCTAAAGATCTAAGACCAGAAACTATAAAACTCCTAGGGGAAAACATAGGCAAAACACTCTCCGACATAAATCACAGCAGGATCCTCCATGACCCACCTCCCAGAATATTGGAAATAAAAGCAAAAATAAACAAATGATACATAATTAAAATCAAAAGCTTCTGCACAGCAAAGGAAACTATAAGCAAGGTGAAAAGACAGCCCTCATAATGGGAGAAAATAATAGCAAATGAAGCAACTGACAAAGAATTAATCTCAAAAATATATAAGCAACTCCTGCAGCTCAATTCCAGAAAAATAAACAACCCAATCAAAAAATGGGCCAAAGAACTAAACAGACATTTCTCCAGAGAAGACATAAATATGGCTAACAAACACATGAAAAGATGCTCAACATCCCTCATAATCAGAGAAATGCAAATCAAAACCACAATGAGGTACCATTTCACGCCAGCCAGAATGGCTGCTATCCAAAAGTCTACATGCAATAAATGCTGGAGAGGGTGTGGAGAAAAGGGAACCCTCTTACACTGTTGGTGGGAATGCAAACTAGTACAGCCACTATGGAGAACAGTGTGGAGAGTCCTTATAAAAACTGGAAATAGAACTGCCATACGACCCAGCCATTGCACTCCTGGGCATACACAGAGGAAACCAGAATTGAAAGAGACACATGTACTCCAATGTTCATTGCAGCACTGTTTATAATAGCCAGGACATGGAAGCAACCTAGATGTCCATCTGCAGACGAATGGATAAGAAAGCTTTGGTACATATACACAATGGAGTATTACTCAGCCATTAAAAAGAATACATTTGAATCAGTTCTAATGAGGTGGATGAAACTGGAGCCTATTATACAGAGTGAAGTAAGCCAGAAAGAAAAACACCAATACAGTATACTAACGCATATATATGGAATTTAGAAAGATGCAAATGATAACCCTGTATACGAGACAGCAAGAGAGACACAGATGTATAGAACAGTCTTTAGGACTCTGTGGGAGAGGGTGAGGGTGGGATGATTTGGGATAATGGCATTGAAACACGTATGTTGTCATATGTGAAATGAATCACTAGTTCAGGGTCGATGCATGTTATAGGATGCTCGGGGCTGGCGTGCGGGGATGACCCAGAGGGAGGATAAAGAGAGGAGGGAGGTGGGAGGGGGGTTCAGGAGGGGGAACTTATGTAAACCCGGGGCAAATTCATGTCAATATATGGCAAAACCAACCAATATAATATTGTAAAATAATTTGCCTCCAATAAAAAATAAATTAATTACTTAAAAAAAAAAGAAACTAAGTATACCTATAGCTACTGAAATGGAAAAAAAAAAAGAAAGCTGTGGTACATTTACACAATAGAGTATTACTCAGCAATTAAAAAGAATACATTTGAATCAATTATAAAGAGGTGGGTGAAACTGGAGCTTATTATACAGAGGGAAGTAAGCCAGAAAGAAAAACACCAATACAGTATACTAATGCATATATATGGAATTTAGAAAAATGATAACGATGATCCTGTGTACGAGACAGCAAAAGAGACACAGGTGTATAGAACAGTCTTTTGGACTCTGTGGGAGAGGGCAAGGGTGGGATGATTTGGGAGAATGGCATTGAAACATGAATATGATCATATGTGAAACGAATTGCCAGTCCAGGTTCAATGCATGATATAGGATGCTTGGGGCTGGTGTACTGGGATGAACCAGAGGGATGGGATGGAGAGGGAGGTGGGAGGGGGATTCAAGATGGGAAACACATGTACACCCGGGGAGATTCATGTCAATGTATGGCAAAACCAATACAATAATGTAAAGTAATTGGCCTCCAATTAAAATAAATAAATAAATCCAGCTTGAATATAAGAAAGATTTTTTTAATGTATAAAATGTAATTTTTGAAAATTTGGAAAATATTTTTTCATTATAATATTTCAGAACGTAATGAACCTGGGTCTCCTGCATTGCAGGGAGATTCTTTAACTTCTGAGCCACCAGGGAAGCCCAAGTGGAAATTTACATTTTACTCAAGAAGAAAGAAGTCAATACACTAGACCAAGGGATCCTGAGTGTAAATAATATATTGAAATCATGCCTTATAAACAGGCCAATAGCATTTTATAAAGAACACACTACCTTGGACAGCAAGGAGATCAAACCAGCTAATCCTAAAGAAATCAACCCTGAATATTCATTGGAAGGACTGATGCTGAAGCTGAAACTCCAGTACTTTGGCCACTTGATGCGAAGGGCCAACTCATTGGAAAAGACCCTGATTCTGGGCAAGACTGAAGGCAGGAGGAGATGTGGGCCATAGAGGATTAAACTGTTGGATGTCATCATCAACTCAATGAACATGAATTTGAGCAAGCTCGAGGAGATAACAGAGGAAAAGGAAGCCCGGTGTGCTACATTTCATGGGGTCACAAAGAGTCAGACATGACTTACTGACTAGACAGCAATAACATTTTGTGTAATAATGGAATTTCAAATATCTTGATTTTGCTAAGTAATACTGAACTTTTTTATTCTTAAATATTTTGTTAAATTATGTTATCTTAGCAGTATGAATTTGGTCAGTTAACTAAATATGATAACATAAAAGGTCTTAAACATTTCAGTAGCATTCATTCTATTTACTCTAATATCTGAATTTTCATCAGAACCAAATGTCTGGCTGGTAAATTAAAATCTGTTGATTCTATATCAACACTTAAAAGTGAATGATATTTTTAAAAACGTGTATAATAAAGATCAGAAATATATTTTCCAGTAGAAATATGGAGTCCTGTGTTATCTGAAAGAACAAAAATTTTACTATAAAAACTGTAATTTCAAAGAATTTTTAAAAAAAAATGCTAGGCATGTAGTTCCCTTAAAACTACCTACTACTGGATTATAGATTGGATTCAGAGAAGACTTGCAGTTCAGTAGAACATTACTCATTTGAAAATTGTGTGAAATACCATCTCTGAAATTTATAAGGCCCCAGAATGAAAAGTGCTGGTAAATATGGAAAATTCTCTTTTGCTCAGCCTGACTATAGGACAACTGATCGATAAGTTTGTCTTTGTATGACCAATGTCAATTGCTTTTTTAGAATGTATTGTAGACCTCTCTGTTCAACTTAAAGATAACTACATGGTTTTCTACTATTTTATAGAGAGAGACTAGAAAAGTAATGTTTTTATAAATAAAAGAATGGACTTATATTTTTTGAAATAAGATAACTTCAATTCATATATTCTTGGTAATTGCCTCCCTGTTTTCTTTGAAATAACTAAGATATTCCACCTCTATTTTTGCTTTCAGACTTTTTGATCTACTTTTTGATCTGCTCTCATTGCATTTTAGCAATCTGTTTCATCTTTCTATAATTTGGTAGCAAACTAATATATTACATTAATTGTTTTAAAGTTTCTGTAAAAGCTTTAGTAGATGATTAAATTAGCACAAAACATGATATATATCATTAGCTTACAGGAATTATTAAATCTGCATCTCTAAGTAAGTCTCCCAAAGTGAAATTTCCTATCAGGACAAAGTGCATATATTAAGTAGTAATGCACCTGAATAGAAGAATATTCTACGTTTAAGGTTAAGCACCTAAGTATCTTCATAGTGGTAAGGTTTCTTGGTTATTTGTGAAATATATTTTATAAGTGTATTTTGTAATTCTTACCCTTATGATCACATATATCAACTTGTCTCTAAAGATACTGTCTACTGAATAATCCCTATGCTTATATTACGGAATTAGATAGTAAATGTAGTCAAACTATGAGAACTAGTCCCTCAAATCTATATGCTCAGGATTATTTTGTGGGAAAAGTAGTTAAGAAATTGCCAGATTTTATTATACTTATTTTAAGTATAGCTGATTTAAAATCTTTGTTTATTTCCTATGTACAAAAGAGTGATTCAGCTTTATACACACACATGTGCGCACGTGCGCACACACACACACATATATTCTTTTCCATTATGGTTTATTACAAAGCATCAAATAAAGCTCCCTGTGCTATATACAGTAGGACAGAACCTTGTTGTTTATCCATGCTATATATAATATTTTGTCTCTGCTAATCCCAAATTCCCATTTCTTTCCTCCCTGATTCCCCCTTCTCTTTGACAAACACAAGTCTGTTCTCTATATCTGTGAGTCTTTGTTTTGTAGATAAGTTGATTTTTATCGTAATTTAGATCACAAACATAAGTAATATGATATTTGTCTTTCTTTTTCTGACTGACATACTAAATTCACTTAGTATGATAATCTCTAGGTCCATCCATGTTTCTGCAAATGGCATTTCATTTTTCTGATGGCTGAATAATTTTCCATTAAGTATATATATATATAGACACACATTTATATATACTACATCTTATCTACGCATTTGTTGATGAACACTTACGATGTTTCATGTCTTAGCTATTGTAAGTAGTCCTGCTGTGAACATAAGGGTGTAGACATTTTTTCAAATTACAGCTTTGTCTGAATATAGGCCCAGGAGTGGGATTGCTGGATCAGGTGGCAACTCCATTTTTAGTGTTTTGGGGAACCAACATACTGTTTACTACAGTTACTGCACTGTATGGATTTTGTATAAGTTTGTATCTTAAACACCAAATGCCAAAAGCAAATACGATCAATAAGCCCAGCTATTTTAGAAGCTCAAAATTCAGTGTGCATAACTAAATTGAAAAGTCATTCTGAGACCTAACTCCCTTGCTGATGTCAGGCTTTCCATGGTCTTGCTTTAAACCTCCATGTAGACATAAAATTTCATGTAAGAAGCAAAAACACTAAACAGAACAATTTCAAAACCTAGAAATAGATGGAAAAATTTCCAAATTGCTACAGAGTCAACATAATTCTGAAGTTTAATATAAAGACAGTCTTCTCACCAAGCTAAACACTTCACCAAGAAAGTACTAGTAATTTTTGTGAAAAGAAAATCTAGCATTATAAATTACATATTAGCCAATAGAATACAGCACTGAAATGAAAAATACCAGATAAACTGTGGCAGTTTAAAATTATAAACTAGATGGCATATTTTATCATGTGATCTATTAAATGGATCCTATAAAGTCACTGATAAAATTTATCATAAACTAACCAACTGAATGATTCTTTCTTAATTTTAAATGGAAGGCTACTTAAGATGTCTTTTATACTCCAGGAGTCAATAAAATTCTCATATATGATCATTGAAATGAGAAAATTTTATTTAAAAGCTAGTTATAATCATGATTTTTAAACATTTCTTTAGAAGAGATAAATAATGCAATTTGAAAGTGAAATAAAAGGCAGTCTATCACACTGTAAAGGTTTTTTTTTTTCCTTTCCTATGACCACTTGTCTACAAAACCAGAAAGATTCACCTAAAATTTATTTTCAGTAATTCTGTGCTTATATTGCCTTATAAAAATGTATGTATGCATGTGCTCAGTCATGTCTGACTCTTTGCACCCCCATGCACTATAGCCTACCAGGCTCCTCTGTCCATTAAATTTTCCAGGAAATAATATCGAAATGCGTTGCCATTTCCTACTCCAGCAAATTTATAAAATAAATATATCAAAAGAGACATAGGCATTTAGAACAGTCTTTGGGACTCAGTGGGAGAGGGTGAAGGTGGAATGATTGGGGAGAATGGAATTGTAGCATGTATATTATCATAAGTGACCAGTCCAGGTTCGATGCATAAATTTTCCTCTGTTCATTTCTTTGCATTTGTGCTTTTTTAATAAAAATACTTTTAACTGTAAAATTAAAAAAAATATATCAAAATCATCAAATTTTTAAATAAATAATTGCCAGTTAAAATAGTTGTCAGTTATTTCCAGTTATGTAAAATAACTGCTAATAATTGCCAGTTAAAATATGTAAGAGAGTACTCTGTTTTAGTAAAATGCTTTTATAATATATAAGGTATAATAAGCTTCAGTTCAGTTCCGTTCAGTTCAGTTGCTCAGTCGTGTCCGACTCTTTGCGACCCCATGAAACATACATATGGGCTAGATGCTGAAAACTATAAAACTGTAGAGAGGAGTGAAAGTAACTATAGATGAAATAATAGCATACCGTTCAGAGAGAAAATATTTTCCTGCATAAGAGGTCCCATAATGTCAAATATTGGTTTTAATTATATCAGTCTAAATTGATAAGTCTATAAATTACTGTTGACTCTTGGACAACATAAGTTTGAACTGGGTAGGTACACTTAAAGACACAATTTTTAAAAAATGAAATATAAGATCTACTGTTGGATGAACTCATGGAGGTATAGCTGAGGATATAAATTATACTCTGATGTTTGACTGTGTGATGGGATTGGTGCCCCTACTCAGGTTGTTCAAGGGTCAACTGTAAAGATTTCCAGTCCAATTGACAAAAAGTCCTAAAGGTCATCTTGTATAATGAATGTATTAAAATGAGAGTCCATCCGTCCCGTCGCTCAGTCATGTCCGACTCTTTACGACCCCCTGGACTGTAGCCTACCAGGCTTCTCCGTCAATGGGATTCTCCAGGCAAGAATACTGGAGTGGGTTACCATTTCCTTCTCCAGGGGATCTTCCCGACCCAGGGATCAAACCCGGGTCTCCCGCATTGGAGGTAGATGCTTTAACCTCTGAGCCACCAGGGAGTACCATTCTTAGTTCAGAAACCAACCATATTCTCCCAAACTCCATTCAGAAAACTAGGAGTCACTGTGATTCTCTACTCGCTCACTTACCACATCCTTCAAATCACATTTTCTATTCTGCTCACAAAATAACTCTAATTCCCCACTGTTTCGTCTTAACTCTCCCAACTATAAATCAGACAACTTCATTTGCTCCTATGCACCATTTGCTGTTAGAGTCCTGCCCTGACACAAAGGGGCCACAGTGATGCTTGTTAAAATAGCAGATCACGTATGTCACTTCTCAGCTTAAAATTTTTACCTGACTCTAACACAAATCTCCACATGTAGTCCACAGTCTTAAATATGAGTTAAGAAAAGTTAACACTTAATGTGTACCAGTGTGGTTAACAAAATTCTGTGTAACTGTGGCTCTGCTTGCCTCCCTAACATGTCTTAACAACTACACTCAGAATTTTGTCTTACTCATGATGAAATTCTTACATTTTCTCAAAATCGATATCATTTGAGGTTTTTCAGTTTATCTAACCCTGTACTTTTTTTGTCTCCTTACTTGACTTTTGTGTTTAATCTTAGAAATTTCTTATTTCAACGTGTTTTATTATTGATTCCACAGGTTTTAATTAAATGCCCCTCTGTGTGTTCTCTGTACTTCCCAGAACACTGCACATACTGCTCATAATTTACTTGTTACTTTAATTGCCTGCTAAGCACATGAAAGTGCCAATTGGGTGTGCCAGATATGGAAGAAAAACTACTTTATAATTTCATCATGAATCATCTAATTTTAGCACTGATTCTGTGCATAGCAGAAAATTAGTTTCTGTAACATCACAGGTCTTAACGTTGTGTCTAAAGCCTGGGACTTTAACCTTCCAAATGACTATAGTAAGCCTCCAGGAACTGGCCCCCAAAAAATGGAGATTCAGGAATTGCCTGAGTAAGAATTTAAAATGATTGTTTTAAATATGCTCAGAGAGTTATGAGAGATCAGAGAGTAACAACTTAATAACATCAGATAAATAACAAAACAAAATGAGAAGTACAACAGAGAGATGGAAAACAAGAATAGACCTGAACAGAATTTTTAGAGGTGAAGAATACTATGACTTAATGGAAAAATTAAATACAGAGCTTCAGTAGCAGGCTTGTTCAAGCAGAAGAAAGAATCAATCAGCTTGCAAACAGATTGATTAAAATCATCCAATCAGGGGAGCAAAATGAAAAAAAAAAAAAGAATGAAAAGGAATGAAATTAAAAAAAAAAAAAAACAAACAGCATGGTATAGCATTGTCTATACTTCACTTTGAGAATCCTGCCTAGTTTAGCAGCCCTGGATAGGAGTTGATGGGCTCCTTCTAGGGTTACCCAGCCTCCCCAGTATCTCAGTGGTAAAGTATCATCTGCCTGCAGTACAGAAGATCATGAGGACACAAGTTTGACTTTGGGTTGGGAGGACCCCTTGGAGGAGGAAATGACAATCCAGTCCAGTATTCTTGCCTGGGAAATCCCATGGAGAGAGGAGCCTGGTGAGCTAGAATTCATGGGGTCGTGAAGAGTCAGACACGACTGAGCAGCTGCACACACAGCACATTCTTAGGTTGCTTCCTAAGCCTAATCCTGAAAAGCCATTTTTCTTTTCCTACTGATCTTTAATGCCTCTAAAGACTTTACAGTAGTGATTTATCAATCTGACTACTATATATAACTAATCAGCCCAATTTTCCATAGAGATAAGAGGAATTCTACTTTTGTATAACTTATATCATATCTATGGCTTACTAATTATACAGATTATAAGTATGTCAATATTCAACATATTGCACTTTTAGCAGTGTCAGTTAGCAAAGGATATGTGTGTGAGAATGTGTGTGTGTGAGTGTATGAGTGTGTAATTCCCTCATAATAACTCATAGGGTGTGGGTTTGAAGGAGGAATATGCTGTTATTGTGGCAAGAATACACCGAAGAACTATACAAAAAATATCTTAATGACCCAGATAACCATGATGGTGTGATCACTCACATAGAGCCAGACATCCTGGAGTGTGAATTTAAGAGGGCTTTAAGAAACATCACTATGAACAAAGCTAGTGGAGGTAATGGAATTCCAGTTGAGCTATTTCAAATCCTAAATCCTGTTAAAGTCAATAAAATCAATATGCCAGCAGGTTTGGAAAACTCAATAGTGGCCACAAGACTGGAAAAGATCATTGTTCATTCCAATCCCAAAGAAGCACAAGGTCAAAGAATGTTCAAACTACCGCACAATTACACTCATCTCACATGGTAGCAAAGTAATGCTCAAAATTCTCGAAGCCAGGCTTGAATAGTACATGCACCATAAACTTTCAGATGTTCAAGCTGGATTTAAAAAAGGCAGAGGAACCAGAGATCAAATTGCCAACATCCATTGGCTCATAGAAAAAGCAAGAGAATGCCAGAGGAACATCTACTTCTGCTTTATTGACTATGCCAAGGCCTTTGACTGTGTCAGTTCAGTTCAGTTCAGTCGCTCAGTCGTGTCCGACTCTTTGCGACCCCATGAATCACAGCATGCCAGGCCTCCCTGTCCGTCACCAACTCCCGGATTTCATTCAAACTCATGTCCACAGAGTCGGTGATGCCATCCAGCCATCTCATTCTCTGTCGTCCCCGTCTCCTCCCGCCCCCAATCCCTCCCAGCATCAGAGTCTTTTCCAGTGAGTCAACTCGTCACATGAGGTGGCCAAAGTATTGCAGTTTCACCTTTAGCATCAGTCCTTCCAATCTACACACAGGTTTGATCTCCTTTAGAATGGACTGGTTGGATCTCCTTGCAGTCCAAGGGACTCTCAAGAGTCTTCTCCAGCACCACAGTTCAAAAGCATCAATTCTTCGGCGATCAGCTTTCTTCACAGTCCAACTCTCACATCCATACATGACCATGGGAAAAACCATAGCCTTGACTAGACGGACCTTTGTTGGCAAAGTAATGTCTCTGCTTTTTAATATGCTATCTAAGTTGGTCATAACTTTCCTTCCAAGGAGTAAGTGTCTTTTAATTTTTGACTGTGTAGATCACAACAAACTGTGGAAAATTCTTTAAGAGATGGGAATATGAGGCATCCATACCTACCTCCTGAGAAATCTGTAGGCAGGTTAAGTTAGAACCAGACGTGGAACAACAGACTGGTTCCAAATTGGGAAAGGAGTACGTCAAGGCTGTATATTGTCACCCTGCTTATTTAACTTATATGCAGAGTACATCATGTGAAATGGTTTGTGTTTGGCTGGACCAAACACAAACTAGAATCAATATTCCCAGGAGAAATATCAGTAACCTCACATGTGCAGATGACACCACCTTTATGGCAGAAAGCAAAGAAGAACTAAAAAGCCTATTGAATAAAGTGAAAAAAGAGAGGGAAAAAGCTGGCTCAAAACTCAACATTTGGAAAACATGGGCATCCGGTCCCATGACTTCATGGCAAGTAGATGGGAAAACAATGCAAGCAGTGACAGACTATTTTGGGGGGCTCTAAAATCACTGCAGATGGTGACTTCAACCATGAAATTAAAAGATGCTTGCTCCTTTGAAGAAAAGCTATGACCAACCTAGACAGCATATTAAAAACCTGAGACATTACTTTGACAAAAAAGGTCCGTCTAGTTAAAGCTGTGGTTTTTCCAGTAGTCATGTATGGATGTGAGAGTTGGACTACAAAGAAAGCTGAGCTCTGAAGAATTGATGCTTTTGAACTACGGTGTTGGAGAAGACTCTTGAGAGTCCTTTGGACTGCAAGATGATAAACCAGTCAATCCTAAAGGAAATCAGTCGTGAATATTCATTGGTAGGACTCACACTGAGGCTGAAGCTCCAATACTTTGGCCACCTGATGTGAAGAACTGACTCATTGTAGAAGACCCTGATACTGGGAAAGACTGAAGGCAGGAGGAGAGGGGGACGACAGAGGGTGAGATGGTTGGATGGCATCACCGACTCGATGGACTTGAGTTTGAGTGAACTCCGGGAATTGGTGATGGACAGGGAAGCCTGGCATGCTGCAGTCTATGGGGCTGCAAAGAGTCGGACACCAGTGAGCGTCTGAACTGGTGGCGTTATTATTCTTCTTACTGGCCCTGCTGGGTCTTGGTTGCTGTGTGGGCTTTTCTCTGTTTGCTCAAGCAAGGACTGCTCTCCGTGGCAGTGCACAGGCTTCTCATTGCAGTGGCTTCTCTTGCTGCCAGGCATGGACTCTCAGGTGCTTAGGCTTCAGCTGCTGTAGCGTGTGGCTCAGTAGTTGTTGTGACTCCTGGGCTCTAGAGCATAGGCTCATTGGCTGTGGCTCGTGGGCTTAGTTGCTCTGCAGCATGTGGGATTATTTTGGACCAGGGATCTCCTGCATTATTACATGGATTCTTTACCACTGAGCCACCAGGGACGTCCCAATGGCATTATTATTCGAGTTACTGAAATATAAAGAGTCTTTTGATTTGAGGTCACCTTGAATGAACACGATATGGAAGGCAGATCTTCAACCAGGCTTATTAGGAAGAGCTTCAGCAAATGTAGAATGCCAGCAGGATTCTCTCATGTTCAGGACTGTGCATTTGTTTCCGTGTGTATGCTAACTTTATTCTTCTGCACTGATGACTAGTTTTTTTCATAGGACAGAAACATGGTTAGCAACAACTTTTGAGCCTAACTTTCCACAGTTTTCATCAAAAACAAATCAAGGATGGACTCTCACTTTTCATTTCATGTTTTAAAATTTTCCTAAGGGAAAATCATGATAGGAAATAATTAAATTGGTCAGGACTGGGTCCGCTATCTGCTCCTTGGCCATTAAATGTGCGGGGAGAGGCTCAAATAAATTGATGGTTACTTCGGGTGCAGCCTTGCAGTAGGTAGAACAATGTTTTGCAACAGAAGTCACAATATTTTTCTTCCATAAGAAGAAAAGAGACTGAGAACCAGAATAATAGGTAACTCCCACAGCAAAAACCTAAAAGAAAATGAAAGTATTAATCGCTTAGTCGTGTTGGATTCTTTGCCACTCCATGGACTGCCTACAGTTTTATATATATACATATATATATGTATATATGTATATATATGTCTTTTGTGAAAGTGTGTGTAAGACCATGAGAAATGTAAAACTAAATGTCTAGCCCCTGATATCAAATAGCATCCATCCTTCCTTGTGGCTCATCTGGTAAAGAATCCGCTTGCAGTTTGGGAGATCTGGGTTTGATTCCTCTGTTGGGAAGATCATCTGAAAAAAGGAAAAGGCTACCCACTCCAGCATTCTGGCCTGGAGAATTTCATGGACTGTATAGTCCATGGGGTTGCAAAGAGTCAGACAGGACTGAGTGACTTTCACTTTCACTTTAGTGAGATTAGGGAAAACTTGGAGAAAAGCAAGCATCGTTATCAAACACCTTTAGTTCCCAAGGACATTTCCTCTTGGCTCCTTAGAACAGCTCTGCTGGACAGTATTTTTAAATTATTATCATTTTTAGTTTATTCATTTTTAATTGAAGAATAATTGCTTTTCAATATTGTGATTTCTGCTATACATCAATATGAATCAGCCATAGTATACATACGTCCCCTCCCTCCTAAATCTCTCCCACTTTCCACCCCATCTACCCTATACCACCCCTCTAGCTTGTCACAGAGCACTGGTTTGAGCTCCCTTCATCATACAGCACGGAGAAGGCAATGGCAAGCCACTCCAGTACTCTTGCCTAGAAAATCCCATGGATGGAGGAGCCTGGTGGGCTGCAGTCCATGGGGTCGCTAGGGGTCGGACACGACTGAGTGACTTCACTTTCACTTTTCACTTTCACACATTGGAGAAGGAAATGGCAACCCACTCCAGTGTTCTTGCCTGGAGAATCCCAGGGACGGGGGAGCCTGGTGGGCTTCCGTCTATGGGGTCACACAGAGTCTGACACGACTGAAGTGACTTAGCAGCAGCAGCAGCAGCAGTCCGTCAAAGGCTATGATAAAGAACAAGGCCTTCCCTGGTGGCTCAGCAGTAAAGAATCAGGTTGCTAGTACAGGAGATGTGGGTTTGATCCCTAGATTGGGAAGATCCCCTGGAGAAGGAAATGGCAACCCACTCCAGTGTTCTTGCCTGGAGAATTCCATGGACAGAGGAGCCTGGTGGGTTGTAGTCCATGGGGTCACACAGAGTCGGACACGACTGAAGTGACTTAGCAGCAGCAGCAGTATCATACAGCAAACTAAACTGAAAAGCTTTTACACAGCAAAGGAAACTACAAACAAGATGAAAGATAACCCTCAGAATGGGAGAAAATAATAGCAAACAAAACAACTGACAAAGGATTAATCTCCAAAGTGTCTCATGTAGCTCAATATCATAAAAACAAACAACCCAGACAAAAAGTGGGCAGAAGACCGGAACAGACTTTTCTCCAAAGAAGACATCTTTGCAGTGCTTTGGACTGTAGCCTGCCAGGCTCCTCCATCAGTGGAATTCTCCAAGCAAGAATATTGGAATGAGCTGCTGTTTTCTACTCCAGGAGGTCTTCCTACCCCTGGAGTCTTCCTTGCTACCAAGGTCTTCCTTGCTACCAGGGAGCAAACCTAGGTGTCCTGCATTGCAGGCAGATTCTTTACCACTTGAGCCTCCAGGGAAGCCCAAAGAAGCCATATTGATGGCTAATAAGCACATGAAAAGTGCTAAGCATCGCTCATTATTAGAGAAATGCAAATCAAAAGCACAGTGAGGTATCACCTCACCATGGTAAGAATGGCTACCATCAAAAAATCTACAAACAATAAATGCTGGAGAGGGTGTAGAGAAAAGGGAACACTCGTGCACCATTGATGGGAGTGTAAATTGAGACAGCTGCTATGGAGGATAGTATGGAGATTCTTTAAAAAACTAGGAATGTATTTTTTAAGGTCTGTTATAGATAAAGAAACTAGTCTCCAGTTCAGTTCAGTTCAGCTCAGTCGTGTCCGACTCTCTGCGACCCCATGAATCACAGCATGCCAGGCCTCCCTGTCCATCACCAACTCCTGGAGTACACTCAAACCCACGTCCACAGAGTCGGTGATGCCATCCAGCCAACTCATTCTCAGTCGTCCCCTTCTCCTCCCACCCCCAACCTTTCCCAGCATCAGAGTCTTTTCCAGTGAGTCAACTCGTCGCATGAGGTGGCCAAAGTATTGCAGTTTCAGCTTTAGCATCAGTCCCTCCAATGAACATCCAGGATTGATCTCCTTTAGAATAGACTGGTTGGATCTCCTTGCAGTATAAGGGACTCTCAAGAGTCTTCTCCAACACCACAGTTCAAAAGCATCAATTCTTCGGCGATCAGCTTTCTTCACAGTCCAACTCTCACATCCATACATGACCACGGGAAAAACCATTGCCTTGACTAGACGGACCTTGGTTGGCAAAGTAATGTCTCTGCTTTTTAATATACTATCAAGGTTGGTCATAACTTTCCTTCCAAGGAGCAAGCGTCTTTTAATTTCATGGCTGCAATCAGCATCTGCAGTGATTTCAGGGAAAGCTAAATGAACCATCTAGTTTCAAACAGCTATGAAGTGTGGAAGTATATTTGAATCTAGGTTAACTAATACAAAGTAAAGACCAAATATAAAATAGCAGGTGGGTTCAAAGGAAGGAAAATCATACTTGTCACAGGAAAAACAAGAATGTTTTTATGGAGAAGGTAGTTTTTAATATGAGCCCTTTAGGGTTAGGCATCATTTTATTTAATAAAAATGAGAAAATCATGAACAAAAATTCAGGGTTCAGAAACCCTGGTGTGTATTTGGGCAATAATGAGTTATCCAAAAGAACTCCAGTATTGAGACAAATCAGGAGCATTAAAATAATGTTTCAGTATTTTTGATAAATGAACATAACCATAATTTTACTATAGTGTATATATATAGATAGATAGATGTATATGTATATATGCATCTATGGAAAAATAGGTTCTAAATTATTTTTGATTAATCAAAGACTTCTTCGAAAAGTGTGTTAATTCTTTTGTTAGTCATTTTAAAGCACACATAGAGCTTTGCTGATGACTATTGTGGTGTGTAACAGATTTTGATATTTTGATTACCTTAGGCAGTTTGATATTGCAAAAAATGTCACAGAACCAATTTTATATACATTCTTAGAGATTGGATAGATAATGTGGCTATTTCGGGAGCTGTACTGAAGTTACATGAAGGGGGACTAAAACATAGAATTAAATAAACGTATTAAAATCTACATAAATAATGTACATTGAAATATAAGGTAAATGTTAAGTCCTGTCTACCTTAGTGTTAAAGTATGAATTAACTTGATAGTTACTTCAATGATTTCTCTCGGCACTGTCACATATTTCTTTATTTTGGTAGAATATTTAGACTTAATAGTTGAAGTCATGTTTCAACAAATAAAGTTAGTAAAATACACCAACAAGGTGATCAAACCTGAGAAAGTCATGTGGTCAGTGGTTGCCTAGCTTGCAACTGTGGGCAGAGCCATTTATCACTGAAAAAATAATCAGTCCCTAGAGTTCACTCAGGTAACAGTTTTAGTTAAAACTGTTTAATTGAATGAAAACCAGCATATATATACTGAGCTGGACATACGGAGAACAGTCCTTGCTAACATATGGTGTTGATAAATGGATTTTGTTCACCAAGCAAAGGATCACTTTTATGAATCACATATTTCCTCAGGCCCTTTGGCCTTGGAGGCAACCAAGAGCTTGTGTTCTGATTATGATTTGATATGGTTCCAAGTCTCAGCCCCGTTTGGAATGGTAATACAACGCTGTCCCCAGTCTCTCCCGTTTCACGTTGGTCCTCCCTCGGCGGGGATGCAGTCTTGGCCCCTGGGCTGACCCCCTGGTCCTGGTTCCCGTCATCCCACTGAGTCACCTCCTTGCCCTCCTCAGGCTGAGAGTCTGTCTTTGTGTTGAATGCAATTGCCGCTTCAAATGGGTCTACTCTGTTTCTCCATGTTCAAAAATTCAGTGCTGGTGTTCAGAAAGAGTGCTTTTCATTCAGTCCAGTTTCCTTTGACAATTCTCCCAGGGATCTGTGGACTCTACATGGACACAAGGTTCCAGGGAACTGCTCTAAGAGAAACTGCAGGTTACGTCTTTTGTTGTTGATCCTACTCTCACATCCTTACATGGCTACTGAAGAAGTCATAGCTTTGACTATATGGACCTTTGTCAGCAAAGGGATGTCTCTCTTTATGCTGTCTAGCTTTCTTTCCAAGGAGCAAGTGTCTCTTAATTTCATGGCTACAGTTACCATCCACAGTGATTTTGGAGACCAGAAAAATAAAATCTGCCTATATAGTCAAAGCTACGGTTTTTCCAGTAGTAAAGTACGGATGTGAGAGTTGGACCATAAAGAAGGCTGAGCACTGGAAAATTGATGCTTCTGAACTGTGGTGCCAGAGAAGACTCTTGAGAGTCTCTTGGACAGCAAGGAGATCAAATCATTTATTCCTAAAGGAAATCAACCCTGAATATTCATTGGAAGGACTAATAGTGAAGCTGAAGCTCCAATACTTTGGTCACCTGATGTAAAGAGCCAACACATTGGAAAAGATCAAAGGCAAAAGAAGCGGGCAACAGAGAATGAGACGGTTGCGTGGCATCACTGACTCAATGGACACGAGTTTAAGCCTCTGGGAGACAGTGAAGGATGGGGACGCCGGTGTGCTGCTGTCCATGGGGTCACAGAGAGTCAGCATGACAGCACGACCTCCCACTGCTAACTGAGGCAAACTGAGGCAAAAATAATGTTGATCCTTTCAGTCCTGCCTCTAAGCAGAGAAACAGCGCTGTCATAGATGCCACGGGAAGAAGTGGATTCCTGCGGAATGCTGACTGGGGACAGAACGTATTGCATCTTATACCATCTGTCAGCAGCCACATGAAGGGAAGGGAAGGGAAGGAAGCTGAGCACATCGAGCATGAGTCAGGGGTGCGACCTCCACAGAGAGGGTGTAGCTCCAGCTGGTAGACCCTCCAGTGCTTCTCTCTCCTTCTCAGGAATGGAGCACAGGTAATACATGTTTTATTTTGCTTTTCTTTGTTTGCATGCTAAACTACCTCAGACATGTCCGACTCTTCTATGGCCCCATGGACTGTTGCCTTCCAGGTTCCTCTGTCCATGGTTGCTGCTTCCTTCTCCAGGGAATCTTCCTGACCCAGAGATCAAACCCATATCTCTTACCTCTCCTGCATTGGCATGCAGGTTCTTTACCACTTGTGCCACCTGGGAAGCCCTTCTTTATCTCCATTCATAAAGTAGAAGCAAAGATGCTTGAAATCACACACCGCATCTTTCAAGTGAAGTAATAAGATAACCCACTAAATCTAGTTTGGCTGCCTTTTAAGTAGTATATTATTAGTGATTCCTTTCTACAAACAGCAACTGCTTGACCTCTTTCTTCTTCTTTATAATGAGCGAAGGATAATGAATCTGGCAGAACTAATTTTAAATGAGAACAAAATTATGATTAAATACCAGGCTAATTTTGCATACAACTTTTTGATGTTGCAAATGCACTAATAAAACTACTGCAAATTAGATATTGTAAGAGAAGATAAACAAGCAAAATGAGACTCATCTATCTGGATTGCACAACAAAATGTTCAAATCCATTGCCTTTAACTTTTTATAGTCATATGATGCTGATTACATTAAGCACTATTCATTTATAAACAACTTTACGTTTGTAGATGTCAGGGGAGTGTGTAATTTTCCCGGTTCTGTCTTGTCACAACAGAAATTTGAAGCAACCAGCATTACAGCTCTTGCACAGACGAGTGTCACAGCTTTCATATGGGCCAGGGTTACAGATCTGTGTTACAGCTTAGTTTTATTTAGAAAATAAAGGAAAATACATCCTTCATGACGACCCAAAAGATGCAAAGAGAAGAGAGAGAGAGACACCTGGCACTTTGGCTTCTCTTTTTATGTTTTTTCTCCTCCCCCTGGGCCTGCCCTATGTAAACTGTGGTAGCCAGGAGTGATGTTTGTTCTACCTGAGGTTTCACTCTGGTCCTTGGACTTTCCTTTGTTCCATTTTCTTGGGCTTTTCCCTTTTCTTGTCTTTTAGCCACCGCCATTCTGGACTCCTTTTCCTGATTATAACTACCTAACAAAACAATGAAATGCAGTAGAAATATTTATAATTCTTGACTGATGTTTGGAGTAAGACTAACATTTGCAATTTAGGCTAAATATACAGTATCAGTCACATGTGTTTTTGCTACTATGTTACGATTTTCTCTGGTGCCTCAGACAGTAAAGAATCTGCCTGCAATGTGGGAGACCCAGGTTCAGTCCCTGGGTTGGGAAGATCCCCTGGATAAGGGAATGGTACTCACTCCAGTATTCTTGCCTGGAGAACTTCATGAACAGAGGACCCTTGCAGGCTACTATCTATGGGGTCACAAAGAGTCTGACACGACTGAGTGACTAACACACACACACACACACACAGACACAGACACACACACACACACACACACACACACACATCTGGGTAAGCAACTATTTATCATCCAAGCTAGGTCACCCTCAAGTGTAAAGGAGGATATTACTTATGGTTATGTGGGACACCTTCATAAATCTGGATTATCCTGCGTAAATGGGGCTAGGTAATCACCTGATAGTGTTGTATGAAGAGGATTTATTGTATTTGGCTGCCTTTGTATTGTATTTGGGTTTCTCAGGTGGCACTAGTGGTAAAGAATATGCTGATAATGCAGGAAATGTGGATTCAGACACAGGAAATGTGGGTTCAATTCCTGGATCTGAAAAATCCTCTGGAGGAGGGCATGGCAACCCACTGCAGTATTCTTGCCTGGAGAATCCCATGGACAGAGGAGCCTGGAGGACTATAGTCCATAGCGTCACAAAATAGTCACACAGAATTAAAGTGACTTAGCACAGCTGACAATTGTATTAACCATTTATTATGTTTTGTTTAATTGTGTGTTGTGTGTTAGTCGCTTAGTCATGCCCAACTACTTGTGATCCCATGGACTTCAGCCCACAAGGCTCCTCTGTCCATGGGATTTTCTAAGCAAAGATACTGAAGTGGTTTGCCATTTCCTTCTCCAGGGGTTCTTCCTCACCCAGGGATTGAACCTGGGTCTCCTGCACCGCAGGCAGATTCTTTACTGACTGAGCTACCAGGGGAGCCCTTTGTTTACTTTTAGAATGTCAAAGGCAGTCTGCCATTCCAACCCGCTTTACAGGTTCCATTGCTTTTTCTGCCTTCTGTTATCAAATTTCACAAATTGGAGTTCTTTGAGCCTAAAAACCTTTGTCTTAAATAGTCCTATTTTTTTTTATGCCCATAATATAAAAAGATCCCTTACATTCACATATATATTATCATAGATTCTTTTTTTGTATTGCAAGATGACTATCAATATAAAACTTTTTTCTCGTTTATGTCTCTGCTTGCTTTTAAAATGTTGATTCATATACATAAAAAGTGGTTAATGGCTGATGAAGAGAATTGTCGGATAGGGAGCCATTAACAAATCTGATAATTATTGAGAATCATTATATGCCAGCGCTAAGTCTGGAGCTTGTATGTATATTATCTCATTTTTAGTTCTCAAAATGACTTTTGAGATAGGTATGTATTACCTTAATTTTCTTATGAAAAACTGAAGTAAGATAAGTTGTTTGCCCAGGATTGTAGAGTTTTTGAAAAGTAGATCTGGGATATTAAACCAGGTTCTAATTCTAACAACTGTGCTTTTTCCTACATCTTTGTGTGTTCGTGTATATTATGTCGCCTCAGTCGTGTCCAGCTCTTCGTGACCCTGTAGACTGTAGCCCCCCAGGCCCCTCCATCCATGGGATTCTCCAGGCAAGAATACTGGAGTGGGTTGCCATGCCCTTCTCCAGGGGATCTTCCTGACCCAGGGATCGAATCTGCATCTCTTACATCTGCATTCGCAGGTGTGTTCTTTACCATTAACGCCACCAGGGAAGCCCATATGCATCTTTGTACAGGTTGTCTATATGTCCTATATAGCTGCCTCTAACAAATAAAATTAATTCTGGCCTGACAGCTCAAACTAGTATTAAAATAGCCTTGAACATAATTGTGTAATATGTCTATAAACTATAAATTAGAGATGGAATATAACTAGTTACTGTTACAACACACTTGACCCTATTTGGGCAACTCATCAATTTATTCAGTAAACATTTAAATACCTAATGTTCACAAGGAAACCCATTTTAATAAACTGTGCTTCCTGCTATCACAGAACCCCCAAGTTGATGAGGAAACACAGGCAAGTTATCTGCTTTAAAGTTCAGCTTCAATTTCAGGGTTTCTCAGGAATACAATTAAAGGAAAAATCCTGTCTATTTCAGTCAGTAACATGTACAGTAGAATGCAGGCACTCAAACTCTCATAGCTAGGAAACACTAACACATTTTATCCACCTCAGCTTTGCATGGAAGAGATTATTATTTTCAGACATGTTTTGTCAAGTATTTTGTTTGTGGCAAATGTTATTTCATCCTGAAAAAAATATTAGTATATCCTATTTCTTATTGGGTTTCCCTGGTTGCTCAGTGGTAAAGAATCGACCTGAAATACAGGAGATGCAGGAGACCTAGGTTCGATCCCTGGAGTAGGAAATGGCAACCCACTGCAGTATTTCTTGATGTAGAATCTCATGGACAGAGGAGCCAGGAGGGCTACAGTCCGTAGGGCCACAAAAGAGTCAGGAAGGACTGAAGTGGCTTAGCACCGCAGCATTTCTTATTAATCTCATAGTGATACTTAGCAAAGGCTACTGTACTCTATTCCTGTGGCAGGGTGGAGGTTGGGCATTTGTGAAGAACTTGCCCTTGTAGAAAGGAATCAGTGACAGTTTCCAAAGTTGCCCTCAAAGGTTGGGTGCCATTCATCCAGGGCAAATATCCTAGAAAAAGAGAGGCTTACTTCATTCAATTCTGTGGTCTGAGGGAGATAGCATCTTCTCGCGGTTTTGTGTCTTTGGGCTCTGTCTTTTTTGGCTGTACCCTTCTATTGTTCAGCCTGCTCCCTTTGGCCTCTGTGATACACTCAGATTGTCACTGTATTAAAACAGGGTTACTTTGTACCAATAACCAGATGCCTCCTCTAAGTTGGTCTGAAGACCAGCAGTGATGTAACCTACACCATAGTTTTTTTTTTTTTTTTTTTACTGTCCTCCCCTAAAACAGTGATAGACTAGGTGTTTGAAGCCTGAGAATAATTCTCACACACCCGTCTTCACACTTCCTGAGTCAGATATCTGTGTTCCTTATCCTGCTTCCTTCTGTGTCATTACATGTTAAGGAATGTTTGGGAGGAAGATGCGTTCATTAACCCAAGAGACCTGAGAATAGGTCGCCTAAAGTAGGTGAGCCAATTAATTGGAACAAGGAGAACTGTTGTGTGTGCAAATTCAGAATGATGCTGAAGCAGGCACAAAATAGCAAGATAAGGATGACAAAATAGAGAGTGGGAGGAGATTAGGATGAAAGTAGAATTGGAAAGGGCAAAGCAAAAATGAAAATTCCTACAGAACCTGGTTATTTACAGAACCTCAAAAAGGAGAAATGCAGGGTGAGCATAAGAAATAATGATTAAAAATAAGTCATATTTTTTTCTCCCAGGGAGAAAATAATAGTCACACGTCTTACCCAACGAGAGAAAAATTGACAGTAATTCAAAGTGCCTGTCAAAATTAACAGCATTGTTAGGATATACATGTAAGTTCATATGGACCAGGTTGTCAAATATGCCCTATCAGTTCAGTTCAGTTCAGTCGCTCAGTCATGTCTGACTCTTTGTGACCCCGTGAATCACAGCATGCCAGGCCTCCCTGTCCATCACCAACTCCCAGAATTCATTCAAACTCATGACCATCGAATTGGTGGTGCCATCCAGCCATCTCATTTTCTGTCATCCCCTTCTCCTCCTGCCCCCAATCCTTCCCAGCATCAGAGTCTTTTCCAATGAGTCAACTCTTTGCATGAGGTGGCCAGAGTATTGGAGTTTCAGCTTTAGCATCGTTCTTTCCAATGAACACTCAGGACTGATCTCCTTTAGAATGGACTGGTTGGATCTCCTTGCAGTCCAAGGGACTCTCAAGAGTCTTCTCCAGCAACACAGTTCAAAAGCATCTTCTTTGGTGCTCAGCTTTCTTCACAGTCGAACTCTCACATCCATACATGACCACTGGAAAAACCATAGCCTTGACTAGAGGGACCTTGGTTGGCAAAGTAATGTCTCTGCTTTTTAATATGCTGTCTAGGTTGGTTATGACTTTCCTTCCAAGGAGTAAGCATCTTTTAATTTCATGGCTGCAATCACCATCTGCAGTGATTTTGGAGCCCCCCAAAATAAAGTCTGACACTGTTTCCACTGTTTCCCCATCTATTTCCCATGAAGTGATGGGACCAGATGCCATGATCTTAGTTTTCTGAATGTTGAGCTTTCAGCCAACTTTTTCACTCTCCTCTATACTAAGCTGAAAAATACAGCTCTTTACTTTTAAAAAAATCTGAAGTACATAACATGAACAAACCAAAATAGTTCTGGTGTGCGTTAAATGACTCAAACTAAGCATGCATGGACTTTCAAGTGTTTTTAGAGTTGCTGACAGTTGTAAACAATCTGTGTCACTTTACGTTTACCCTCCTGGCTGAGACCTATAGCTTGCCATGTGGTACAACTCTGTGCAAAAGAGTTAGTCCATCAGGAGACACAATCAAATGTGCTAATTTCATTAAACACCTTCTCTAAATGACTGACTTAGACAATAATATAAACGAAAGAAAAATATTTTCATGCCCTGGAGCTTTCACACAGGCAATTTGCAGTGAGAAATCTCATGTTTTAAATAATCTGAACACATTAAGAAAAAAAGAAAGAAAAGAGATACATGGCATCATAATGGATGACAGGTGCCTATTCCTTACTTGCAAATTCATAACATTCCTTTCTAATAACAAGGTCAAGGGATTTCATGACTTAGAGCCATGAAGTTTCACAGATTCTGTGCTTATCCTTATGTTGGTTAGGTTAACAAGTATAAAGATACACACTCTAACTTCTGTATGTAACAACAGGAATCGCTCAGTCATGTCCGACTCTGTGACATCATGAACTGTAGCCCACAAGGCTCCGCTGTCCATGGGATTCTCCAGGCAAGAATACTGGAGTGGGTTGCCATTTCCTTCTCCAGGGGATGTTTCCAACCCGGGGATCAAACCTGGGTCTCCCTCATTGCAGGTAGATTCTTTACCAGCTGAGTCACCAGGGAAGTCCTCTGTATGTAAAGAGTTTACAATTAATTTAGGAAGCACAGTTTGTACAAATAACACAAAGCAGTAGGTTCTTAAACACTTCTGTAGTTTACACACTAAATAAGTGTGAAAAGTGAGTGTTAGTCATCCAACCGTGTCCAATGCTTTGCCATCCCATGAACTGCCACCCTTCAGGCTCCCATGTCCATGTTATTTCCCAGGAAAAAATACTGGAGTGGGTTGCCATTTCCTCCTCCAGGGAATCTTCCTGACCCAGGGATCGAACCTGGGTTTCCTGCATCAGCAGGTGGATTCTTTATCCACTGAGCCCCCTGGGAAGCCTCTGTGCATTTAGGAGGAAGGTCTAAATCCTGTGGAAGATGTTCTGTAAGCTGGTAGGTTGAACTGTACATATACTAAACAGATGCTTACGGAATTTAGAAAAACACTTTTTCCTCTATGAACAATGCTTCTCTATTCTGACTTCTCTTTCCCCAAAGAGGTCAAGAAAGTTAGCTTTGTGCGCCCAGACTTTTTAATGATCTGTCTTTTGTTTCAGTTTCTCCTTCACGGCTGTAAAAAGCTTCATGGTTTCATCCTAGAAGTGAGTAGCTGCAAAGGAACCTAAATTAAGGCAAAAATAAATTATGTCCTGTTAGTATTACAGATAACCACATTCACTAGGTCCATATGTGGAGCAGGAACTAATAAATGCAAATGCTTTTTGTAATTGCTTTCTTTCTCTGGGTAACAAATTCCTAACCGTATATTAATAAAGCTGATCTTTGAGAATTCTCCTCATCTCTTCTGTTTTACTTTCTTGCTCTCTTGATATCTTCTGTTGTTTTTGTTTTCCTATTTTTTTCGTTTGACTTTTCCTTTATCTCTTTTACTGAAATTTGTTAAATATCTATCTCCTTTGATGTTTTTGCTGAGCCTCACTAAATAAAGTTAATATTATTTTCATATATGTAAATGCAGTAACTGTGGAAATTGGACTATGGCTGTCTCTCATTGTCACTTTGTCTTTTCTTCCCATATTGATTATTATGTACAGCATACTTAGCCTGACCGCCTACTTACTTTTACCCACTGTAGGACTAATATGTGGATGGGGGAGGCTACAGGAAATGATGTTTCAAATAGTAAGTCAGCTGTGGAAGGAGCTTCAAGGAATGGACTGTGACATTAGTAACATTAGAGTAAATGGGTAATGTAATTTACCAATTTGCAAAATTGAGAGTCTTGGAATCAGTCCTAGAATGCTGTCAGTCCCATGGGTTGAGTTTTACCCTAAATGTACCTCCTTTCTAACCTGTCTTGCACTTCACTAAACATTTAAAATACATTTCAGTTCTCTTAAGGGGCATAGCCCCTCTTCCTTGTGCTCCACTCACCTGGTTCATTCATTTCAGTGACTTGCCGGCCCTAGAAGATAGGAAGGACCTAAAACGTCTTCCGATTAATTACTGATTTGTTTTCCTGGAATAAAGGTTAGTGACAAGTTTGTTTGGGCGTTTCACAGATACTTCTCAGTATGTATGTGATTTTATTTTCCTTTTTCCCCCCTATGGTTAATCCCAATACTGATTACTTATTTATTTAGGGTAATGTTATTTTACAGTGTTCTGTTCGTTTCTCCTGTGCAATGAAGTGAATCAGCCACGTGTGTACATACATCCCGTCCTTCTTGGACCCCTCCCACGCAGCCCCCATGCACTCCTTAGGTCGTCACGGGGCACCGAGCTGAGCTCTCTGTGCTCTGTAGCGGCTGTCCACTTTCAGTTCAGTTGTCTGTTTTATAGGCAGCAGTGCAGATGTGCGTCAGTTTCAGTCCCGATGCATCCCACCTCCTCGCTTCCCTGACGGTGTCCACCATCCATCCTCTATGTCGACGCCTCTATCTCTGCCCTGCAAATAGGTTCATCTGTACCATGCTCCTGCACTCCTCATACTTGTGTTAGTATACGATGATGGGCATGTAACACTGTATGTAAATTTAAGGTATAGACATTGTTGATTTGACACATTTATATATTGCAATATGATTACCTCCATAGTGTTAGCTAACACCTCCATGGTGTCCCATAATGATCATTTCTTTCGTATGGTAAAAACAATTATTCTCTAATTTCTTAGCAATTTTGAAGAATATAATCACAATATTGTGGACTAAAATCCTTGTGCTGTGCATTACATCTCCAGAATTCATCTTCCAACTGGTAACCACATTCTACTCTGTCTTTTATGAGTTTTCTTTTTAAATTCCACATATAAGTTATAACATACAGTATTTGTCTTTGATTCGTCTCACTTAGCATAACACCCTCGAGTTCCACCTCTGTTGCTGTAGATGGTAGGGTGTCCTTTCTCTTTCTTGTGGCTGAATAATACTCCATTATACACACACACACACACACACACATCTTTTTATCCATTCATCCACTGATGAAAAATTAGGCTGTGTCCATATCCTTGTGTGTGCATGGTAAGTCGCTTCTTTAGTGTCAAACTCTTTGCAACCATATGGACTGGAACCTGCCAGTCTCCTCTCTCTGTTCATACAATTTTCCAGGCAAGATTACTGGAGTGGGATGCCATTTCCTGCTCCGGGGGATCTTCCTGACCCAAGGACTGTACCTGCATCCCTTATGTCTCCTGCATTGGCAGGTGGGTTCTTTACCACTAGGGCCACCTGGGAAGCCCTGTCTCCATATCTCAGCTATTGCAAAGAATGCAGTGATGAGCATAGGGGTGCAGACATCTCTTCAAGATCCCAGTGTTATTTTATTTGGATATACATCCAGAAGTGGGCTTGCTGGATCATACAGTAGTTCTGTTTTTAATGTGTTCAGAAACCTCCATACTGTTTTTAACTGTGGCTCCAGTTTATACTCCCACCAGCAGCGCACAGAGTTTCTTTTCTCGACATTCTTGCCAACACTTACGATTTCATGTCTTGTTGATAACAGCGATCCCAACAAATGTAAGGTGATGTCTCGTTGAGGTTTTGATTTATGTTTCCCTGATGATTAGAGATGTGGAGCATCTTTCATGTACCTTACTGAGGTACAGCTGATTAACAGTGTTGTGGCAGGGAGTCTCACTTCTTTCTTGTGCATGTAGTTACTTAGTTTTCCCAGTACTATTTATTGAGGACTGGTCGCAAAGAGTTGGACACGACTGAGCGAATGAACTGAACTGATCCTTTCCTTACTGACTGTGTAAGGTTCCTTTATCATGTATTAGTTTAAGCATATATGTAGGGGCTTATTTCTAGTCTCCCATTTCTGCTTCATCTTACTCTCTCACTCAAAATTCTTTAATAAGAAGAAAGTTCTAAAGCTAGTATTTATCACTAACTATTTTGCAGGGATTCTCTTAAGTTCTTTACCTTGCACTAGTTCATTTGATCTTCAGAAACAATCTGATGTTGTAGGTACTGTTAGAGATTGCTATTATTCTTATTTTAGAGAAGAGGAAACTGAGGTGCAGAGAAGTTAAGTGGCATGTTCAAGGTTACAGTGTGTAAGTGGTGCAGATAAAGTATGAGAATTGAAGTTATAATTTATATACACAGTAGTAGACAATAAAAACCTTTGCAGTCATCTGGGGTAGTTAGGGAAACAGTTTATAACTGGTAAAAGACACTACATGCATTTATAAATGGAAGAATTTATCTGTGGGAGAATGTGTTATTTAGTTTAAAAATATCCATTTCCACCTGAGGTCCTGTATCCATGACTGTGTGACTCACTATAGATTATCCTAACCAAAGCCTTGGAATGCGTATCTGACCCTGACCACTATTTCAGCTGTGATCACTCACCTTACTTCTTTTCTGTATGTTAAAAAAAATTTTTTTAATTAAAAAAAATTAATGAACATATTCAGAATGGTAGACAGGGAAGAGGGGAAGGGGATTATATTACAGTGCAAAATTACTCTGTACAAATTTTAAAACATCTAATTCAAAATTTTAAATGCCTGTTTAAATATTACTTCAAATACATTATAAAGCTCAACAGATTTGTGTTGAACTGAGCTGCAAATTTTAAACTCTGAAAACACATCATGAAACAGAATACCATGCCGAATAAACATAATACTATGCTTACCTCTCTGCTTTTTCCTTATTTTCTTATGTCAGCATTGTGTTATATGCTTTAACTGGCCCCTTAACTTCCCTGTCCCACTTTCTTGACATGAATTTTTACAAAGAAATACCTAAAAATGGAAACATTTTTTCTATGGAATTGATATTTATGTTTGTGTGCTTAGTCACTCAGTCGTGTCCCATTCTTTGCGACCCAATGGACTGTAGCCCACCAGGATCTTCTGTCCATGGGATTTTCAGGCAAGAATACTGGAGTGGATTGCTATTTTCTCCTCCAGGGGATCTTCCCAACCCATGGACTGGACCCATGTCTACGGTGTCCGCTGCATGGCAGGTGGATTCCTCACATGCTGAGAGATTTATTAAATGATATATACATTTATGTATGTATACAGGTCAGGAAGTAACAGAACTGGACATGGAACAACAGACTAGTTCCAAATAGGAAAAGGAGTATGTCGAGGCTGTATATTGTCACCATGTTTATTTAAGTTATATGCAGAGTACATCATGAGGAACACTGGACTGGATGAAGCACAAGCTGGAATCAAGATTGCCGGGAGAAATATCAATAACCTCAGGTGTGCAGATGACACCACCCTTATGGCAGAAAGTGAAGAGGAACTAAAAAGCCTCTTGATGAAGGTGAAAGAGGAGAGTGAAAAAGTTGGCTTGAAGCTCAACATTCAGAAAACAAAGATCATGGCATCTGGTCCCATCACTTCATGGGAAATAGATGGGGAAACAGTGGAAACAATGTCAGACTATTTTTCTGGGTTCCAAAATCACTGCAGATGCTGATTGCAGCCAGGAAATTAAAAGACGCTTACTCCTTGGAAGGAAAGTTATGACCAACCTAGACAGCATATTAAAAAGCAGAGATATTACTTTGCCAACCAAGTTCTGTCTAGTCAAGGCTATGGTTTTCCCAGTCGTCATGTATGGATGTGAGAGTTGGGCTATTAAGAAAGCTGAGCACTGAAAAATTGATGCTTTTGAACTGTGGTGTTGGAGAAGACTCTTGAGAGTCCCTTGGACTGCAAGGAGTTCCAACCAGTCCATTCTAAAGGAGATCAGTCCTGGGTGTTCATTGGAAGGACTGATGCCAAAGCTGAAGCTCCAATACTTTGGCCACCTCATGCGATGAGTTGACTCATTGGAAAAGACTCTGATGCTGGGAAGGATTGGGGGTGGGAGGAGAAGGGGACGACAGAGAATGAGATGGCATCACCGACTTGATGGACATGAGTTTGAGTGAACTCCGGGAGTTGGTGATGGACAGGGAGGCCTGGTGTTCTGTGATTCATGCGGTTGCAAAGAGTCGGATGTGACTGAGTGACTGAACTAAACTGATGTTCATTTTGTAGACCCTTCTTTGGCTGCAAATGTCCATGAAGCTAAGGGTCTCATGGATATTTTTCAGGGAGTTTTGTTATTTCGTTTGTTGCCCAGATGAAGATTGTAGCTACCTTTACATTTGTATTTATGGCTTTAATATTGCCTTATATGATTCTGAATAGTCTTTCTAAATTTTTGGAATGCTGGTGACATTTCTGTGTATTTGAGCCTCACTTCTGTGGAAATGAACTTATTACTACAGATTGACAGTAGTGAAAACATATGAACAAGTTGAATAATAGGCTGTCAGAACCAAAAGATTTGGAGATATCCTTTTAACTATCTCATTATCTTTTATCTTTTAATTGTAGTTACCCTTTTAATTATGTTTTAAACACTTTGAAAAACTATGGAGAGTCTTCATGATTTTCCTTAATTACCAAATATCCAATTATGATCTAGACATTTTAAGATGGAAAATAAGAAACTTAAAATCAAAACAAATAAATTGAATATTTCAATTTATAATGAGCAAAATATTTTTTAAAAGTCAAATTCAAACAAAAAACATTTTCTAAAGATTCTAGGTCATGGTAAATTACACTTTGCTAACCGTGCAACCATTACATCAAAACAGCCAATCAGTCGGGTTTGACAGCATAATGACAAACTAGCTTATTCACCTTTTCATTTTCAGTCTGGCAACATGTGAAACTAATTATAAATAAAGGACTGGGGAAATGTATAATTTTCTCAAACTTTGTATTGATTATATGAAAATCAGTGCATGTAAGTGTACAAATTAACCAGAGTTTCCAGACAACAAAGAACACTTGAGGTTGTCTGTGATAGACAAAAATTATTAATGGTGGAAGACTGATTTCTTGCAATAACTCATACATTATTTGGGCATTTTTATATTTTGGAAATATGTCATATTTATAAGATAGAGTGATGTGGACACCAAAGTTTAGGCTACATGGCAGGCCATGTTTATGCAGTTTCTGAGGTCTAGAATGATGAGAGCAGAAGTTGTTTGGGTGAACGGACTGATATTTTCAGAGAGGTTACTTTAGTAAGGTTGTATGGGATGTCCTGGGTTTTCCTTGTGGCTCAGCTGGTAAAGAATCTGCCCGCAATGCGGGAGACCTGGGTTCGATCCCTGGATTGGGAAGATCCCCTGGAGAAGGGAAAGGCTACCCACTCCAGTATTCTGGCCAGGAGAATTCCATGGACTGTATAGGCTATGGGGTCGCAAAGAGTCGGACACGACTGAGCGACTTTCACTTTCATGGGATGTCCTAGAAACAATCTGAGAGAATGCAGAGGCCATGACCCTCCCCTGTGCATTGTAAGTGACAGTAAAGGCAGAATGTATCTGAGAATATCAGAGAATATGTTGTTGGTGCTGTTCAGTCCCTCAGGCAAGTCAGACTCTTTGTGACCCCATGAACTACAGCATGCCAGGCTTCCCTTCTCCCAGAGTTTGCTCAAAGTCATGTCCATTGAGTAGGTGATTCCATCCAACCATCTCATCCTCTGTCACCCTCTTCTAATCCTTCCCACAATCTTTCCCAGAAATAGGGTCTTTTCTAATAAGTTGACTCTTTGCATAAGGTGACCAAAGTATCGGGGCTTCAGCATCAGTCCTTCCAATGAATATTCATAGTTGATTTTCTTTAATATTGACTTTTTGATCTCCATGCAATCTAAGGGACTATCAAGAGTCTTCTCCAACACCACAATTCTAAAGCATCCATTCTTTGGTTTTGCTCAAAGTAGACTTCAAAGTAGACTTTATACTTTATAAACAAAGTATAAGAAAAAGTACTGTGATGGGGAATTACTGAATTACATAAATTACATAAATTCAGCTACAGTCATAGCTCCAGGTAAGGCTTGATCCCCTGGCTCATATCCTAAGAAACTGGGGTTTTCATCATCTCTCTCCATAATTATGTGGGACCCTTTGTTGTCATAAAACTGGTTGCAGCAGTCTTTACCCTAATCCAGAAGAAGAAAGAGACTTGTCAGCTCAGCTCTCTCTTGAGAGCTTGCAAACATGTCAGGACTCAAAAGCTCACTGGGTTGATGATCCCCATCTTGGGTCTATTAGTGAGGATTCATGTGATACAGGAGGATGAAGAGGGACTGTTGATCTAACCCAATCAGACCCACCAAAATCCAAACACAGCTAAGAAAAGTGGATTTACCCAAGGTCCTAAAGAGATCCAACAAACGTCCCTATAGCCAAAGCTATGGTTTTTCCAGTAGTCATGTATAGTTGTGAGAGTTGGACCATAAAGATAGCTGAGAGCCTAAGAACTGATGCTTTCAAACTGTAGTGCTGGAGAAAACTCTTGATAGTCCCTTGGACAGCAAGATCAATCCACTCAATCCTAAAGGAAATCAACCCTGAATATTCATTGGAAGGACTGATGCTGGAGCTCCAATACTTTGGCCACCTGATGTGAAGAGTCAACTCTTTGAAAAAGATGCTAATGCTGGGAAAGACTGAGGGCAGCAGGACAAGGGGTGACAGAGGATGAGATGGTTGAATGGCATCACCGACTCAATGGACATGAGGTTTAGCACACTCTGTGCAATAGTGAAGGACAGGGAAGCCTGGGGAGCTACAGTCTATGGAGTCACAAAGAGCTGGACACGACTTAAAGACTGAACGATGAAAGAGGAAAACATGGGTGCCAGGTCCTCACCAAAACACACATTTGTAAATAGGAACTGAATCTCTACAAAGGAAGATCATGCATGTCTATGAAAATGGCCAGAGATATTTTCTTTTCCTTTGGTTAAGGGTTCATTTAAAGTATGCCAGGGCTGGACTTTAGTCTTTAGACCAAACAAATTCTGTGGTTTACTGTGTAGTTTTTCACCAGGAAATAGATATGCAATCTGAAGTATAAAACAAAGAAATTTCTTCCTGATGCATCCCTCAAAGCCTTAGTACTTCATGTGATCTGAAAAACAGAGAGAGAGTATTCTGATGAGGTCTTTAGAATTTAGCAGTTGTTAAATTTTAATAGATGTAAATTGATGACTCAATTAAAAAGTAACCTAAGTAAAATGGTGAAAGAATATAGACTTTACATCATAGGAAGTGTAAATTTTTTATAGCTAAAAAAAGCAAATAACATTTTCTGTGTGCAGTAAAATAATTTTAAGCCAGGAAAATATTTAGGAGCATGAAATTAATTTAAAAATAAATAAAAGATATCTTGCCTGACAGATAGGTTGTGGTAAGCATTGCTCTGGTTTCTGATCAACCAAGGTATAGAATAATCGATTTTCCATCTTTGTATTTATGTCATTATTTTCCAGGAAATTGTATATTTATGGATGCTTTATACATTCAGAAGACTAGCAAATCCTGCAAGAATTTTCATGCAGATAATGATATCAAATCACTCTAGACTGAATCTATAAGAAAATCATTCCATTGAATGAAATTTATTTTTGGAGTATTAGATTACTAAGTTACTATATCTGGATGCCCATCAGACGCAATCACAGTATTCTGATACTGCTTTGTTATAATGCTTTAGGTTTGGCTGTCACTGTATTTGGGTGTCTAAATTGCTGAGAAAAAAGTGAATCACAATGAATCTGAAAGATGACAGACTTGCTTCTAGTATTGATAAAATGTTGACACATTAACAAGGTGGAAAAACATCCCACTTGTGTTGCCAATAATAACTTCAAATAAGTTATCATCGTGAATGCTTGTAGCAAAGCAGTTGCAGTGAACAGGTGTGATGGAAAAGTCAAGTCATTTTCTGTTGCTCACAAACAGTATGTTTTGCAAATATTCTACCACACTTGGCAAAGTAGAAGGATAAATGTACTAAATGCTTTCCAATATTTTGACAACTAGCATATAGCACCCAACTGTTAATGCCAGTGGAAAAGTCCAGGGGAAAGACTTTGCTTCATTTAAAATTAATTCAAAAGTAATGTATGATTGTTACTTTTAAAACTGTAGAAAGAAAGAACTATTCTTCAGTTCAGTTCAGTCGCTCAGTCTTAAGCAAGAGTTAAAGTCTCCGAGTTCATCTTCCCCTTGGCCAGTGATGAATCCTTGTTCTTCCCTAGAGACAGTCACTGATAGTAGTTTAGGCATATTTTTCTACCTTTTATCTGTGTATCATAATTTTCAGAGCCTATAAAGTCAGGTGGCTTTCACAAGACCATGCATTTAATTGTTCTAATTCTCTTCTCTTTAAATATGACCTATCTGGAGAGAAATAAAAGTATTATTTTCTTTCTTTATTTTTAATCCTGAAGAATAGTATTTTGATATTCAAATCACTTGATGTTATCAATGTGAACACTGTGATTATTATATACTTTTGTTCCTGAAGTTTTAGGCAAATGACTTGTACAGTGTACATGTCCATTTTCATGTCTATATTATAGAAATAAAGTTGTATGTCTTTTAGGATGATGTGAGATATAATGATTGATAAATGCAAATAACCCAGGAGAAATTGCCATAGGATAACCGATGTCAATATTAAAATTTTCAATAACTATTTTATGATCAGAAACATTATAATTGTTATTTGGCCTGAGTAGTTACTTCTGGCAGGTCCTTTTAAGGTACTTATTATTACTTATAAATATAACAATTTTTGTCATTAGAATTTAAATATTGAAAAAGACAATGTATATTCAGGCTCACTGTTAAATTAAGTGATGCCTAATGCTAAAGAAAGATTAAGGATTGAAGTAAAAAATGATGCCCAGTCACTACTAATATAATTGATTGGTTTTGTTGTTCACTTGCTGAGTCATGTTCGTGACATGACTCAGCAACCCAATGAATTGCAATCCCATGAACTAGCCTCATCCCTTCCTATTGTTCTCTCTTTGCTGCTAAATAACTTGATGTTGACCTCAGTTCGGTTCAGTCACTCAGTCCTGTCTGATTCTATGAGACCCTTTTGCAAAACAATATTTTAATATACAGAAAACTTATAACAATTAGCCTTTAATAAATTATCTTTCTGTTCAGTTCAGTCGCTCATTTGAGTCTGACTCTTTGCAACCCTATGGACTGCAGCATGCCAGGCTTCCCTGTCCGTGAACAACACCTGGAACTTACTCAAACTCATGTCCATTGAGTTGGTGATGCCATCCAACCATCTCATCCTCTGTCGTCCCCTTCTCCTCCTGGGCTCAACCTTTCCAGTCATCAGGGTCTTTTCCAATGAGTCAGTTCTTCTCATCAGGTCACCAAAGTATTGGAGCTTCATTTTCAGCATCAGTCCTTCCAATGAATATTCAGGACTGATTTGCATTAGGATTGACTGGTTTGATCTCCTTGCAGTCCAAGGGATGCTCAGGAGTCTTCTCCAAAACCACAGTTCAAAAACATCAATTCTTTGGCACTCAGCTTTATTTATGGTCCAACTCTCATATCCGTACATGACTACTTGAAAAACCATAGCTTTGACTAGACAGACTTTGTCAGCAAAGTAATGTCTCTGCTTTCAAATATGCTGTCTAGGTTTCTCATAGCTTTTCTTCCAAGGGGGAAGCATCTTTTAATTTCATGGCTGTAGTCACCATCTGTAGTGATTCTGGAGCCTAAGAAAATAAAATATTTTCCTGTTTCCATTGTTTACCCGTCTATTTGCCATGAAGTGATGGGACTGGATGCCATGATATTAGTTGTTTGAATGTTGAGTTTTGAGCTAGCTTTCTCACTCTCCTCTTTCACTTTCATCAAAAGGCTTTTTAGTTCTTCTTCATTTTCTGTCATAAGGGTGGTATCATCTGCATATGTGAGGTTATTGATATTTCTCCCTGCAATCTTGATACCAACTTGTGCTTCATCCAGCCTGGCATTTTGCATGATGTAGTTAAATAAGCAAGGTGACAATATACAGCCTTGATATACTCCTTTCCTAGTTTGCAACCAGTCCATTCTTCCATGTCTGGTTCTAACTGTTGCTTCCTGACCTGAATACAGATATCTCAGGAGGCAGGTCAGGTGTTCAGGTATTCCCAACTCTTGAGGAATTTTCCACAGTCTGTTGTGATCCACATAGTCAAAGGCTTTAGCATAGTCAATGAAGCAGAAGTAAATGTTTTTTTGGAATTCTCTGATTTTTCTATGGAGCAATGGGTGTTAGCAACTTGGTCTCTGGTTCCTCTGCCTTTCAATCTAGTTTGAACACCTGGAAGATCTTGGCTCACGTACTGAAGCCGAGCTTGGACATGTTGACCTAGTTACTATGAAATTCACATTACAGGTCTGTTCTTCCAGGTCCTTCCAGACAGCTCCTCCTGTTTCCTAAACCGCGTTCCATACGTTTATTTTATCCTCTGCTGTCGACTGTCAGCAAAATGTCATTTGTGGCTTTAAAACAAAGCATTCTGTCCTCAATTCCCAAGTTACAGGAACATTTTAATCAAATATTTATGATGCTTCTGACCTAATTTATTTTTCTTGCTTCGGAAAGTGAAGGCATTGTGGAGTTGGCACAGAAATTTTCCTCTAGCCCTGGATGTAAAAGCATTTCTTTCTGATTCCTGGAGGTGCCTAGTTTGTAGAGGTAGCCACGGAGCCCACCCTGGGGAAGTGGAGCCTGGGCTTTTCAATCTCTTTGCCACCTTTGACCCCCACATAGGTTACTCAGCCTAATGAACTTTGACAAAAGGGTTTGACCAAGCAGTTTTATGATTTTTCGTGTGGTTGTATTAATTTCTGCACATAGCTTTGGAAAAGCAAGCAGAAAGGAAAGGCAGTGAGGTTGGAAGAATCATTGTTTCTGTGTTAGTGTCATTCAAAAATATCCCAGTGACCCACAGAGTTGGGTTAGTCACCATGGTACAGGAAGATGACTCAGCCATACATATATAGTTGTGGAGCAATTATACTCCAATAAAATTTAATGTTAAAAGAAATTATAGTTTCAGTGCTTAGATTTAATTGTCTTAATCACTTAGGAAAAAAAAAATTCCAGTGATGTATGTGAGTATCATATTACGGCATAATTTAAAGGGTTTCACCTATCAGTTGAGAAGTATGACTTGGATTTCTGTGTCCATTATATGCTGGAGTTAATATTTTTAACATTGGGAAAACCTCAGGAATGTTTAATAAGGTCACAGAATTTCCCTCAGAGTACCTTTTGATATCTATTGGTATCTATAGGTTGGGGTTGCCAGGTTAAATTTGAACTTCAGATAAACAACAAATAATTTTTAGTATAAGCAAGTTCAGTGGAATATTTGGGACATTCTCAATAGTATTTTTTGTCATCTGAAATTTACCTGGGCATTTTATACTTTTGTTTGATAAATCTTGCATCCCTGCCATGTACGACCATGCCCTTCAGATGCAGAAGCAGGAGAAAGATGGGCCAAGCATAGGGAAGACTCAGTGACAGCTCCTCAAAATTGCATACTGAGATTATTCTAAGAGGTGACACATTTATTTATAGGACACTTTTCCTTTGATAGAGACATAGGAGTTATCATTACAAGAGAAATGGAAAGGAAAAGTAACTAGCTCTACTTCATGAGCACCAGAATTCTTCTAATAAACAGTGTGACAGGTTAGCATGCTTTTTCTCATTCTTTCCTCTTCATAATGCTGCTGCTGCTAAGTCACTTCAGTCGTGTCCGACTCTGTTCGACCCCATAGACGGCAGCCCACCAGGCTCCCCCGTCCCTGGGATTCTCCAGGCAAGAACACTGGAGGGGGTTGCCATTTCCCTCTCCAATGTGTGAAAGTGAAAAGTGAAAGTGAAGTCGCTCAGTCATGTCTGACTCATAGCGACCCCATGGACTGCAGCCTACCAGGCTCCTCCATCCATGGGATTTTCCAGGCAAGAGTACTGGAGTGGCTTGCCATTGCCTTCTCCGCTTCATAATGCTAGTAGTAACTTATTTCATGTATGTTTGCATGCTCAGCTGCTTCACTTATCTCTGACTCTCTGTGATCCTATGGACTGTAGCTCTCCAGGCTCCTCTGTCCATGGGATTCTCCAGGCAAGAATACTGTAGTGGATCACCATGCCTTCCTCCAGAGGATCTTCCCGACCCAGGGATCAAACCCACGTCACCTGCATTGCAAGCAGGTTCTTTACCCACGGAGCCGCCTGGGAAGCCCCAAAAACTGTATCAGTAGAAACTAATTGCAAAGTAACTTCTATTGAAAGCTCTCTATACACTAAGCATTCTCCATCAGTTACATCTTTTCATCCTTACAACCCCCACTTCACTGTGTTTCCCATGAAGTGTCTTGTCTTGTCCTTTGCTTTGCTGTATTTCCAGACACCTAGCAAAGGATGATAGTTATAGGAAGCATTTGATCAATGAATGAAAGCAATGGATAAATGAGGTAGATATTATTATCTTGATTTTATAGATAGATTGAGGTTGACTGATATTGAGATATTTCCTCCCAAACAGAATGTAACAGTGATATGATAGAAAAAAGAAGTGTTTCTCAATCTACCATGCTTTATGAGGCACATGAAAATATTACCATTTAATCTAAAATTGGAGAAAGGAGTTGGTGATGGACAGGGAGGCCTGGCGTGCTGTGATTCATGGGGTAGCAAAGAGTCGGACACGACTGAGCGACTGAACTGAACTGAACTGAGAGAAAGCTTAATAACAGTATTATCTGTTAAAATTCATCAAAGATCCATGCTTGGATAAATTTACTACTGACCCTATAACATGGAGATGGCAAACATACACCATCTGCATTTTTCCTGACCTCCTCAAGAGTGTATGTTTAGTGATGGGTTAGATAGTTAAGACTGCATCTTTCTAGACAATTGGGTCCTGGTCTTTTCACCGTTCCTTTCCCATGCTCTAGTGTACATCAGTGTGCCTCAGTAGATTCTCAAAATCATTAGGTCATGACCTCAGAGGGATCAATTAGGTCAATGTTTGGGCTTCCCAGGCTGTGCTAGTGGTAAACAATCTGCCTGCCAGGGCAGGAGACACAACAGACAGGGGTTTGACCCCAGGGTCAGGAAGATCCTTTGGAGAAGGAAATGGCAACTCTCTCCAGTATTCTTGCCTGGAGAATCCTGTGAACAGAGGAACCTGGTGGGCTACAGTCCATGGGGTTGCAAAAAGTTGGACACAGCTGAGCATGCATGCATGCGCACACAGAGTCAGTGGCTGGAAATACTGGCTTCAACAACTAATTTCCACTCTCAGGGAACTTTGCAATACACAGAAGTCATGATATTTCTGGGGAGATAGATTATTTACATAAGAACAAAACTAAACATTCATATACTTCTATTGTTAGAAATCTTGGTGATGTAAAAGATCATACTTTTACATCTATTTTTGCTTAACCCAACACCTTAGACAAATCTCTAATCGGAAACTCTGCTGAGAGTTGGGACAAATTCATCATCCTGTAAACACTGTCACAAATCACCAGCAGGATGTTTTACTACAAAGTAGAAATAGTCAGCCATTCACAAAATATAGCCATCCAAATAAAAAAAAAGTGGGAATGTAATTAGTATTTGTCAATATAGCCTCAGCTGTTGGCTGATAGAGGGTCATCTTGCATACCAGTGGTGTTTAGGATCTGACCCACTCTGGCTGGGGATCATGCATGTCTGTCCCTGGAAAGGGGCCCCACACGAGCTCATCTGAAACAAGGACTGAGCATCATCCATCTTTCTCCCTGAGGAGTCAGTGAGCCTGCCTGACACGTACATGTTCCCAGGCTCCTGTGTCCATGGGACTCTCCAGGCAAGAATACCAGCGTGGGTGTCCGTGCCCTCCTACAGGGGACCTTCCCACCCAGAGACTGAACCATGTCTCCTATGTCCCCTTCATTGGCAGGTGCTTTCTTTACCACTAGTGCCTCCTGGGAAGCCCTATTCAATAAACGCGTGTAGATAGCGCATGGTGCCAGTCAGCGTGTGTTTGCTTGTGTGAACTGTTCCCACCCTCTGCTGGTGCCCTCTGGCTGACATTGTTTCTCACGGAAAGATCCAGCCCCGCTTGTGACTTCTCTCTTCCTTAACCATCCAGGCCATCCCCAGTTACTTCTCAGTATCTTAGGTTTTAAAGGTGATACTATGTGTTGTTAAAATTTCTGGTGATATTACTTTTTAAATACTTTATTGGAAGAGAATTGCTTTACAGTATGGTATTGCTTACTGCCAGACATCACCATGAATCAGCCACAGGTACACACATGCCCCTCCCTCCTGAGCCTCTCTCCCGGGTCCCTCCCCACCAAGGTTGTCACCGAGCACTCGGTTGTCACACAGAAACTTTCCCCTGGGTCCCTATCTTACACATGGTAGTGCATATGTTTCATCTCACACGCTAGTCAAGTGATGCTCAAAATTCTCCAAGCCAGGCTTCAGCAATATGTGAACTGTGAACTTCCAGATGTTCAAGCAGGTTTTAGAAAAGGCAGAGGCACCAGAGATCAAATTACCAACATCCGCTGGATCATGGAAAAAGCAAGAGAGTTCCAAAAACATCTATTTCTGCTTTATTGACTATGCCAAAGCCTTTAACTGTGTGGATCATCACAAACTGTGGAAAATTCTGAAAGAGATGGGAATACCAGACCACCTGACCTGCCTCTTGAGAAACCTGTATGCAGGTCAGGAAGCAACAGTTAGAACTGGACATGGAACAACAGACTGGTTCCAAATAGGAAAAGGAGTATGTCAAGGTTGTATGTTGTCACCCTGCTTATTTAACTTATATGCAGAGTACATCATGAGGAACGCTGGGCTGGAAGAAGCACAAGCTGGAATCAAGATTTCCAGGAGAAATCTCAATAACCTCAGATATGCAGATGACACCACCCTTATGGCAGAAAGTGAAGAGGAACTAAAAAGCCTCTTGATGAAATTGAAAGAGGAGAGTGAAAAAGTTGGCTTGAAGCTCAACATTCAGAAAACGAAGATCATGGCATCTGGTTCCATCACTTCATGGGAAATAGATGGGGAAACAGTGGAAACAGTGTCAGACTTTATTTTTTTTGGGCTCCAAAATCACTGCAGATGGTGACTGTAGCAATGAAATTAAAATGCTCTTGCTCCTTGGAAGAAAAATTATGACCAAACTGGATATCATATTAAAAAGCAGAGACAATACTTTGCCAACAAAGGTATGCCTAGTCAAGGCTATGGTTATTCCAGTGGTCATGTATGGATGTGAAAGTTGGTCTATAAAGAAAGCTGAGTGCTGAAGAATTGATGCTTTTGAATTGTGGTGTTAGAGGAGACTCTTGAGTCCCTTGAACTGCAAGGAGATCCAACTAGTCCATCCTAAAGGAAACCAGTCGTGAATACTCATTTAAAGGACTGATGTTGAAGCTGAAACTCCAATACTTTGACCACCTAATATGAAGAGCTGACTCATTTGATTGAAGGTGGGACGAGAAGGGGATGGTAGAGGATGAGACTGTTGGCTGTCATCACCAACTCAATGTACATGAGTTTGAGTAAACTCCTGGAGTTGGTGATGGACAGGGAGGCCTGGCGTGCTGCAGTCCATGGTCTCCCAAAGAGTCGGACAGGACTGAGTGACTGAATGGACTAATGTATATGATTCTGTGCTATTCTGTCAATTATTCCCACCCTTTCCTTCCCCAGCTGTGTCCACAAGTTTGTTCTCTGTCTGGATCTCGTTATGTCTGGATCGCACTGTAGATAGGTTCGTCAGCCCCATCTTTCTGTATTCCATATGCTTGTGTTAATATACGATATTTGTCTTACTCTTTCTGTCTTACTTCACTCTGTATAATAGGCCCTAGGTTCTTCTACCTCATTCAGTTCAGTTCAGTCGCTCAGTCGTGTCCGACTCTCCGCGACCCCGTGAATCACAGCACGCCAGGCCTCCCTGTCCATCACCAACTCCCGGCGTTCACTCAAACTCATGTCCACAGAGTCGGTGATGCCATCCAGCCATCTCATTCTCGGTAGTCCCCTTCTCCTCCCGCCCCCAACCCCTCCCAGCATCAGAGTCTTTTCCAATGAGTCAGCTCGTCGCATGAGGTGGCCAAAGTATTGCATTTTCAGCTTTAGCATCAGTCCTTCCAATGAACACCCAGGATTGATCTCCTTTAGAATGGACTGGTTGGATCTCCTTGCAGTCCGAGGGACTCTCAAGAGTCTTCTCCAACACCACAGTTCAAAAGCATCAATTCTTCGGCGATCAGCTTTCTTCACAGTCCAACTCTCACATCCATACATGACTATGGGAAAAACCATAGCCTTGACTAGACAGACCTTTGTTGGCAAAGTAATGTCTCTGCTTTTTAATATACTATCAAGGTTGGTCATAACTTTCCTTCCAAGGAGTAAGCGTCTTTTAATTTCATGGCTGCAATCAGCATTCTCAGTGATTTTGGAGCCCCAAAAAAATAAAGTCTGACACTGTTTCCAGTGTTTTTCTATTTCCCGTGAAGTGATGGGACCAAATGCCATGATCTTTTTTTTCTGAATGTTGAGCTTAAAGCCAACCTTTTCACTCTCCTTTTTCACTTTCATCAAGAGGCTTTTGAGTTCCTCTTCACTTTCTGCCATAAGGGTGGTGTCATCTGCATATCTGAGGTTATTGAGATTTCTCCTGGAAATCTTGATTCCAGCTTGTGCTTCTTCCAGCCCAGCATTCCTCATGATGTACTCTGCATATAAGTTAAATAAGCAGGGGTCAATAGACAACCTTGACGTACTCCTTTTCCTATTTGGAACCAGTCTACCTCATTAGGACTGACTAAAATGTGTTCTTTTTGAAAGCCAAGTCAAATTAGGAACTGAACTACTGTATCATCCACTACTGCAGCAAATACCCACTACTGAGTAGCGGTAGCAATCCCACTACTGGGCACATACCCTGAGAAAGCCATAATTGAAAGATGCACATGTACCCCAATGTTCATTGCAGCAGTTTTTACAATAGCTAGTACACGGAAGCAACCTAAATGCCCATCGACTGACCATTGTATTTTTATTTCCTTCAATACTAATTAACATTAGAAAAGAGAGAGTATTCCTTTTTTTTCCCTTTCATCTGTTTATACCTTAATTTTTTAATGAATTTCGGTGTTTTATCTAGAATTTGGGTTGTGGAGCCTTAGGTGAGACATCTTTGGCCTCCAGTTTCTTTGAAAGACCTCAGGGCATCTGAGAACTACTACCGGAAGCTTGGGAAAAGTCCCACTGCTTGAAACCTTTATCCACATCCACAGAGGACGGGAGTTTCAGCTGAAGCGGTACTAACACACTGGGTATTACAACATGCTAGCTAATGTGCTATCTGCTTGAGAAAGCTGACCTGTTAGAGCCTCAGAACAGTTGTGTAAGTTGAACATTATTCCACTTTAAAGAGGAGAAGACATTGAGTCATAATGACTGTGAAGCCTTAATTCAATCAGGGCTTCCCTGGTGGTGCTAGTGGTAAAGAATCTGTTTGCCAGTGCAGGAGATGTAAGAGACTCTGGTTCAGTCGCTGGGTTGGGAAGATCCCCTGGGAAGGAAATGGCAACCCAATCCAGTATTCTTGCCTAGGAAACTCCATGGACAGAGGAGCCTGGCAGCTACAGTCCATGGGGTGGCAAAGAGACAGGACTTAGCGACTAAAAATCAGTGACTCTAAAACTGAGAATATGAAGATTTTGAAATATTTAAGAAATGCATATGTTCAAATGGCTACTTAGAAAAATCTCTTTTCTTCCTAAGGCCACTAACTTTTTCTCTAAAATACCCAGCTAAGGCCAAGTGGCTCATTTCTGAAGACTGCTAAACTGACAAACAGAAATCTCAGATCCATTTTCAGGACTCACTTGTAGGAGAACAAAGAGAAAGACTGTGTTTGTGATCCATGGCTCCGCAGTCCACAGCCCTCTCCCTTTCTGCGCAAAGTGTCTGGGGCAGACTCTAACCCAGAGAACTTCACCGTCATTATCTTTTCCCAAATTGCTATTTAAAAAGTTTCCGACACACAGTTGCCTCATGTTGAAGATGCTTGCGATCCCCTTCGGTGAAATAATCTGATGTAGTATTAAGACTGACACTAATCATTGTTCATGTATAATTTATAGTCACAATTAAAAAGAATATTTAACTGTCACAACACAGTAGCGACCAAACTGGACTGTGATTTACACCACCATGGGCTGCCACTTGATTCAGTGTCACTGCAGAGAAATTGATCAACAGCTTGTGAGGAGCAAGGTCTCAGTCAAGAAGGGGCTTGTCCCCCAAGTGTGAAGAGCTGAGAGAGCATGGGTTCAGGTTTCAAATATCATGATTAATAATTGATTTTTGTAATATGCAGAGAAATGAAAAAGTGGCCCTTTATCATAATCATACAAGGCTAGTTTTGACTGGCAAAGAAGATACTTTATTCTTACTATGGTAGAGTTTGAAATTAAAATGAAGAAGTAACCAAGGAACTATAGGGATCCTCAAACCCAAATCTTTCCTTTAAGTATGATAAGATCAAAACTCAATGATTCAGGTAACAAAATTGGTACTGGATTATAACTTTTAAGTGCATACATTAAACTAAATAATTTTATAAAATCGTATCCAAGTAAATGCCAGGGGACAAAGTTTTATTAGATCTTGAGCTAAAAGAGTTACAAGCGATTTTTCTGTTTATTTAATGTGAGCCTGAAAAAGACTATATTTTTTCATGGAAAATTTTTATTTATTTTTTATTGGAATGTAATTGCTTTGCAATGTTGTGTTAGATTTGTTGTGTGTGCTAAGTTGCTTCAGTAATGTCCAATTCTTTACGACCCTATTGACTGTTGCCCACCAGACTCTTCTGTCCATGGGATTCTGCAGATAGGAATCCTGGGTGGAATACCATGCCCTCCTCCAGGGAATCTTCCTGACCCAGGGATTGAACCCATGTCTCTTGCAGTGCAAGTGGATTCTTTACCGCTGAGCCATCGGGGAAGCCCAGTTTTTGCTGTACAGCAGTGTAAATCAGCTATATGTATATATATCCCCTCCCTCTTGAACCCCCCCAACTCACCTACAGTATCACCCATCTAGGTCAGCCCAGAACACTGAGCTGAGCTCCCTGTGCTATACAGCAGCTTCCCACCATCTGTTTTACACCTGGTCGTCTACATACGTCAGTGATACTCTCCCAATTTCTCCCACATTTCCTTTCCCTACTGTGTCCACATGTCTGTTCTCTACTTCTGCATCTCTGTTTATGCTCTGCAAATAGGTTCTTCAGTACCATCTTTCTAGATTCCATATATATGCATCACTACACAGTATTTGTTTTTCTCTTCCTGACTTAGTTCACTCTGTGTGACAGGCTCTAAGCTCATCCACATCACTATAACTGACTTTGGTGTTGTTCCTTTTATGGCTGAGTAATATTCCATTGTGTGTATGTACCATGTTTTCTTTATCCATTCATCTGTCAATTAACAGTTAGGCCACCTCCATGTCCTGGCTATGGTAAATAGTACTACAATGAATATTGGGGTACATGTGTCTTTTGGCATTATGGTTTTCTCAGGGTATATGCCCAGTAGTGGGACTGCTTAGAAGTTAAGAATAAGGTATATAAACCATCAATGATACAAGACATGGGAGTAGAATGAATATTCTAGACAGCACACCAGTGTGAATGGGGAAAACATGTATGTCCTAGAGGAAGGAGTTCCCTGAAATACTAAAAGTCTGGTGGCTGCTTAGACAAAGCTTGGTCATATTAAACTTAATTTTCATTACTCTAAAATAGTGATGAATTTGGAGATTCTGGTAATGGCTGAGTAAGCACCAACTGGATCCCTTTACAGGTACATTCTGGACATATTGCCTCAAAGCAGCTAGTGAAAAATGCAGAGAATAGGGCAAGTTCTGAGTTTCCCATGTTCAAAAACTACAGATTATATATTTTTTTTCACTCTTTATAACCTGAGAGTGGCAGAAGCCCTTGTGGAGGAAAAGTTATTGGTTTACTGATCAGAAAACCAGAATTCTGAGTAAAAAAACTGTAGTTTCTGTATAAAAAAAAAGAAGAAGATGACTCTATGAAGGGAAATATCTAGAGAAGATATCCCCAAATTTCATTTATATCTCCAGCAGACCCCTGAATCTTGTATTTGTATGCTAAACTCAAAGATCCCAGCTGAATTGGGGTTGCTGTTCAAGAAAGAGTTTGTGATTTGTGACTATAGCAGACAGCAAAGCTTTCATTAGAAAGGCAGCCTGCAGTCTCCACAGCTTAACATACATGATCTCAATTTGAAAACACAGTGTAACCTGATTTAGAGAGAACCAGGAGCATAGATCATATTTTCAAAAGAAAAGAAAGCAAATGAGAGGATCCCTAAAGTATAGTTAGGGAATTTAGGAATGTACTTTACATACTTCCATATTCAAAACAGATAATCAACAAAGACCTAATGTGTAGGAAAAGAAATAAAACAAGTGAATCTAGATTTTAAAAAATGGAATAGTGGTTATCTTAAGAAAGATAATGGGATAGGTTTAGCATCAGAATGGAGATAGGAAAGAGCCAGTAAACTTGAGAATGGATCGAGAAAAATTATCCATGTGAAGAAGAGAGAAAAACACCTTGAAACTAAATGAACAGATGCTATGGTATTTCTTTAGTTCAGTTCAGTCGTTCAGTCGTGTCCAGCTCTTTGTGACCCCATGAATCTCAGCATGCATTCACCAACTGTCCATCACCAACTCCCGGAGTTCACGCAAACCCATGTCCATCGAGTCGGTGATGCCATCCAGCCATCTCATTCTCCGTCGTCCCCTTCTCCTCCTGCCCCCAATCCCTCCCAGTATCAGAGTCCTTTCCAGTGAATCAACTCTTTGCATGAGGTGGCCAAAGTATTGGAGTTTCAGCTTTAGCATCAGTCCTTCCAATGAACACCCAGGACTGATCTCCTTGAGAATGGACTGGTTGGATCTCCTTGCTATCCAAGGGACTCTCACGACTCTTCTCCAAAACCACAGTTCAAAAGCATCAATTCTTTGGTGCTCAGCTTTCTTCACAGTCCAACTCTCATGTCCATACATGACCACTGGAAAAAGCATAGCCTTGACTAGATGGACCTTTGTTGGCAAAGTAATGCCTCTGCTTTTTAATATGCTATCTAGGTTAGTCATAACTTTCCTTCCAAGGAGTAAATGTCTTTTAATTTCATGGCTGCAGTCACCATCTGCAGTCATTTTGGAGCCCAGAAAAATGAAGTCAGCCACTGTTTCCCCATATATTTCCCATGAAGTGATGGGAATGATCTTAGTTTTCTGAATGTTGAGCTTTAAGCCAACTTTTTCACTCTCCTCTTTCACTTTCATCAAGATGCTCTTTACTTCCTCTTCGCTTTCTGCCATAAGCGTGGTGTCATCTGCATATCTGAGGTTGTTGATATTTTTCCTGGCAGTCTTGATTCCAGCTTGTGTTTCTTCCAACCCAGCGTTTCTCATGATGTACTCTGCATAGAAGTTAAATAAACAGGGTGACAATATACAGCCTTGACATACTCCTTTACCTATTTGGATCAAGTCTGTTGTTCCATGTCCAGTTCTAACTGTTGCTTCCTGACCTGCATATAGGTTTCTTAAGAGGCAGGTCAGGTCATCTGGAATTCCCATCTCTTTCAGAATTTTCCAGTTTCTTGTGATACACACAGTCAAAGACTTTGGCATAGTCAATGAAGCAGAAATAGATGTTTTTCTGGAACTCTCTTGCTTTTTCCATGATCCAGCGGATGTTGGCAATTTGATCTCTGGTTCCTCTGTCTTTTCTAAAACCAGCTTGAACATCTGTAAGTTCACATTTCACATATTGCTGAAGCCTGGCTTCGAGAATTTTGAGCATGACTTTACTAGCGTGTGAGATGAGTGCAATTGTGCGGTCGTTTGAGCATTCTTTGGCATTGGAATGAAAACTGACCTTTTCCAGTCCTGTGGCAACTGTTGAGATTTCTAAATTTGCAGGCATATTGAGAGCAGCACTTTCACAGCATCATCTTTCAGGATTTGAAATAGCTCAACTGGAATTCCATCACCTCTACTAGCTTTTTTCGTAGTGATGCTTTCTAAGGCCCACTTGACTTCACATTCCAAGATGTCTGGCTCTAGGTGAGTGATCACACCATTGTGATTATCTTGGTCATGAAGATCTTTTTTGTACAGTTCTTCTGTGTATTCTTGCCACCTCTTCTTAATATCTTCTGCTTCTGTTAAGTCCATACCATTTCTGTCCTTTATCGAGCCAATCTTTGCATAAAATGTTCCCTTGGTATCTCTAATTTTCTTGAAGATGGAGAAGCTCTATACAGTCAGCAAAAACAAGTCTGTGACCTGACTGTGGCTCGGATCATGAACTCCTTATTGCCAAATTCAGACTTAAATTGAAGAAAGTAGGGAAAACCACTGGACCATTCAGGTATGACCTAAACCCTTATCTAGTCTTTCCCATTCTGTTGTTTTCCTCTATTTCCTTGCATTGATCGCTGAAGAAGCCTTTCTTTTCTCTCCTTGCTATTCTTTGGAACTCTGTATTCAAATGGGTATATCGTTCTTTTTCTCCTTTGCGTTTCACTTCTCTTCCTTTCACAGCTATTTGTAAGGCCTCCTCAGACAGCCATTTTGCTTTTTTTGCATTTCTTTTCCACGGGGATGGCCTTGATCCTTGTCTCCTGTACAATGTCACAAACCTCCGTCCAGAGTTCATCAGGCACTCTGTCTATCAGATCTAGTCCCTTAAATCTATTTCTCACTTCCACTGTATAATCATAAGGGATTTGATTTAGGTCATACCTGAATGGTCCAGTGGTTTTCCCTACTTTCTTCAATTTAAGTCTGAATTTGGCAATAAGGAGTTCATGATCTGAGCCACAGTCAGCTCCTGGTCTTGTTTTTGCTGACTGTATAGAGCTTCTCCATCTTTGGCTGCAAAGAATATAATCAATCTGATTTCGGTGTTGACCATCTGTGATGTCCATGTGTAGAGCCTTTTCTTGTTGTTGTTGGAAGAGGGTATTTGCTATGACCAGTGCGTTTTCTTGGCAAAGCTCTATTTTCCTTTGCCCTGCTTCATTCCGTGCTCCAAGGCCAAATTTGCCTGTTACTCCAGGAGTTTCTTGACTTCCTACTTTTGCATTCCAGTCCCCTATAATGAAAAGGACATCTTTTTTGGGTGTTAATTCTAAAAGGTCTTGTAGGTCTTCATAGAACCATTCAACTTCAGCTTCTTCAGCAGGCCTTACATAGATATGATTGATGGAATATCCCACAATTAAGCCAGAAAAATACTTAATGATATTTGGTTAAAATTTTCTAAAACGTATAAGAAGCATACATATTTGTAGATATACGATGTTCAACCTGGATAAGCATTAAGAATTTTTTTTTTTATTATTTTTTTTCTTTTTCCCCCTCCCTCTTCCCTCCTCCCCTTATCCTCCTTCTGGGTCATCCCCGCACACCAGCCCCAAGCATCCTGTAACATGCATCGACCCTGATAAGAATGAAGAGTACTTAAATAGTAAATAACTGCGTTATTTTAAACACCTACTTTAATTTTTTTATTTTATTATTTCTTTCTTAATTTATTTACAATGTATCTGGGTATTTTAAGCAAAACTATGACCATTGTCTTATGAGAATTTATAACACACATGTATGTAATGCATGCAGAAACACTACTACCACAGATGGTGAAGGGTCAGTTGACTCAAATAGTGCCAAATTTAAAAATTCACTTTGTATTCAATATTATATGACGTGATAGTGCATTAATTCTAAGTAGATTGTGAAAATTAGGAATTTATACTGCAATGTCTAGAACAACTGATAGAAAATTAACATAGAGAAGTGTAAATTAAAAGTCAATAGAAAGGCAAAAGATTTATACAATCTGAAGAGGCAAAACCAACCAATATATTGATGTAAGGTAATTTGCCTCCAATTAAAAAAAATTTAAAAAAAAGAAGATAAGGTCATTTACTTTTCAACATATTATTTTAAAGATTCTGTTCCATCGTTCAGTCATGTCCGACTCTATGCGACCCCATGGACTGTAGCCTACCAGGCTTCTCCGTCCATGGGATTCTCCAGGCAAGAATACTGGAGTGGGTTACCGTTTCCTTCTCCAGGGGATCTTCCCGACCCAGGGATAGAACCCGGGTCTCCCACATTGGAGGCAGACGCTTTAACCTCTGAGCCACCAGGAAAGCCCAAGGAATATACATTAATAATTATTATAAAAGAAGAAAACTGTCTACTGAAAAAAAAAAAAGTACAATGTGAGATCTATGAGATCAGTTTTCTTTGAGGCAAAATGAGGATTATAGCCCAGGAGATGGCCTCTCTAGCTCTGAGTAACTGCTCCCAAGAGGTAACAGCGAGGTCAGTCCATATGTGATTTTTGGTGAAGGGAGTACATGCAATCAAGCACACATCTCTGTAGAAAGTCGCTACTAGTCGTTAGGAGCAGATGTCTCCATTAATGATTTTAGTGCTTTTCTAGGTATGAGAAGGTGCAAGAAATTGAGTTCATAAGATCTTCTCCTGAAAATATCTAATTATATGAAGGCCTGTTCTGACAAAAAAAAACAGTCAATAGAAAAAGAAAAATGACCAATAGAACAATTAAAATTCAATTCTAAGATTTATACAAATAAATATTAGTCAAGAGGGAGAAACAAAAATAAAAAATGGAGACAAATTTAAACAAGTAGTGTAAATTAGACCCAGATCCAACCACATCAAAATTATATTAGATATAAATTAACTGAAGATCCTAATTAAAAAGTACAGATCTAAATTTTCATCTTAAGGAATCAGAAAAAGAATGGTAAATGCAACACAATGTAAGTAGAAGGAAAACATGAGAGATGAAAAGCAGGCCCCAGGAAATGGAGAGCAGGACATTTCTGTTCTGAGAAATACAGAAATATTTACAAGATGTCTAAGGGCCATTAAGTGTCATGAAAGAAGCCAAGTCAATTCAGTATGGAATAGATAGACTTTGCAATAAATGGAGATAGAAAATTCATATTTATATGCAAAATAATGAACCTCATCTTTATCTTACTCGTACATATAAGTTAACTTGAAATAGACTATAGGATCAAAGAAATGAAACTATTCAACTTTAAGAAGACATAGTAGAAAATCTTTGTGACATTTGATAGAGCAAGATTTCTTTGACCAGAACACACACACACACACACACACACATACAACATAAAAGCAAAGAAATAATTAAAAGAACAATACCACAATTTAAACTATTGCTTTTCAATAATTCATGGTTTTAAAAAAATGCAAAAGTGAGTCATAGACTAGTAATATATAAACTATATATCTAAAAAATATTTTTTTCTAAAATTTGTGGTCAAGACATAACTAAGAAATGGGAAGAATTTTGAACAGGTACTTCATAAATAAGCACGTGAAAAGCTGTTCACCATCACTTTTGTCAGAGATGTGCATTTTAAATCACAGTGACATATCTACTAAAATTGATACAAGTAAAAAGATTTACTTTATTAAGTGCTGATGACATGGATATGGAGGAAATGGTATCATACACTGCTGACAGAAATGCAAAGATATACAGTCCACATGGAAAATTAGTGGTTAAATGTATACTTACCATATGATCCAGCAGCCCTGTTTCTAGGTATTTGCCCAAGATAAATGAAACATCTGACTACAGAAAGAGTATCTGAGTGTCCCTGGCATCATTATTCATAATAATTAACAACTCTCAATACTTCATAGGAACCTCGAATGTTAGGCCCATGAGTCAAGGTAAATTGGAAGTGGACAAACAGAAGACGGCAAGAGTGAACATTGAAATTTTAGGAATCAGTGAACTAAAATGAATTGGAATTGGTGAATTAAACTCAGATGACCACTATATCTACTACTGTGGGCAAGAATCCCTTAGAAGAAATGAAGTGGCCATCATAGTCAAAGAAGAGTTCAAAATGCAGTACCTGGGTGCAATCTCAAAAATGACAGAATGATCTCTGATCGTTTCCAAGGCAAACAATTCAATATCAGAGTAATCCAAGTTTATGTTCCAACCAGTCATGATGAAGAAACTGAAGTTAAATGGTTTTAGAAACACCTACAAGATCTTCTAGAACTAATACCCTCAAAAATATGTCCTTTTCATTTTAGAGGACTGGAATGTGAAAATAGGAAATATCTAGAATAACAGGCAAATTTGGCCTTGGAGTACAAAATGAAGCAGGGCAAAGGCTAACAGAATTTTACCAAGAGAATGCACTGGTCATAGCAAATACCCTCTTGCAACAACACAAGAGAAGACTCTACACGTACAGTCAGCATAAACAAGACCAGGAGCTGACTGTGGCTCAGATCATGAACTCCTTATTGCAAAATTCAGACTTAAATTGAAGAAAGTAGGGAAAACCACTAGATCATTCACATAGAACCTAAATCAAATCCCTTATGACTATACAGTAGAAGTGACAAATAGATTCAAAGGATTGGATATGATAGAGTGCCTGATGAGCTATGGATGGAGGTTTGTGACATTGTACAGGATCCAGGGGTCAAGATCATCCCCAAGAAAAAGAAATGCAAAAAGGCAAGATGGTTGTCTGATGAGGCCTTACAAATAGCTGAGAAAAGAAGAGAAGCTAAAGGCAAAGGAGGAAAGGAAAGATATACCCATTTGAATGCAGAATAGAGATAAAAAAGTCTTCCTCAGCGATCAATGCAAAGAAATAGAGGAAAACAATAGAATGGGAAAGACCAGAGATCTCCTCAAGAAAATTAGCGATACCAAGGGAACATTACATGCAAAGATGGTCACAATGATGGAAAGAAATTGCATAGACCTCATGCAACGAGTTGACTCACTGGAAAAGACTGATGCTGGAAGGGATTGGGGGCAGGAGGAGAAGGGGACAACAGAGAATGAGATGGCTGGATGGCATCACCGACTCGATGATGTTTGAGTGAACTCCGGAAGTTGGTGATGGACAGGGAGCCCTGGCGTGCTGTGATTCTTGGGGTCGCAAAGAGTCGGACACGACTGGGCAACTGAACTGAAATGAACTGAACAGAAGCAGAAGATATGAAGAAGTGATGGCAGGAATACACAGAAGAACTATACCAAAAAGATTTTCAGGGTCTTTCTTGGACCAGATAACCACGATGGTGTGATTACTCACCTAGAGCCAGACATCCTGGAATGTGAAGTCAAGTGGGCCTTGGGAAGCATCACTACGAACAAAGCTAGTGTAGGTGATGGAATTCCAGTTGAACTATTTCAAATTCTAAAAGATGATGCTGTGAAAGTGCTGCACTCAATATGCCAGCAAATTTGGAAAACTCAGCAGTGGCCACGGGACTGGAAAAGGTCAGTTTTCATTTCCAATCCCAAAGAAATGCAACACCAAAGAATGTTCAGGCTACTGCACAATCCCACAGATTAGCAAAGTAATGCTCAAAATTTTCTAATCCAGGCTTCAAAAGTATGTAAACTGTGAAATTCCAGATGTTCAAGCTGGATTTAGAAAAGGCAGAGGAACCAGAGGTCCAGTTGCCAACATCCATTGGATCATTGAAAGAGCAAGAGAGTTCCAGAAAAATATCTACTTCTACTTTATTGACTATACCAAAGACAGTTGCCAACATCCATTGGATCATTGAAAGAGCAAGAGAGTTCCAGAAAAATATCTACTTCTGCTTTATTGACTATGCCAAAGCCTTTGACTGTGTGGGTCACAACAATCTGTGGAAAATTCTAAAAGAGTTGGAAATACCATATCATCTCACCTGCCTCCTGAGAAATCTGTATACAGGCCAAGAAGCAACAGTTAGAACCTAACATGAAACAACAGACTGGTTCCAAATTGGGAAAGGAGTATACCAAGACTGTATATTGCCACCCTGCTTATTTAGCTATATTAAATAGTTAGCTTATTTAACTATGGAGACTATATAATACAAAATGCTGGGCTGGACAAAGCACAAGTTAGAATCAAGATTGCTGGGAGAAATATCAATAACCTCAGATAGGCAGATGACACCACCCTTATGGCAGAAAGCAAAGAAGAACTAAAAAGCCTTTTGATGAAATTAAAAGAGGAGAGTGAAATTGTTGGCTCAACACTCAGAAAACTTAGATCATGGCATCTGGTCCCATCACTTCAAGGCAAATAGATGGGGAATAATGGAAACAGTGAGAGACTTCTTTGGGTGTTGTTCCAGAATCACTGCAGATGGTGACTGCAGCCATGATATTAAAAGACACGTGCTCCTTGAAAAAACAGCTATGACCAAACTAGACAGCATATTAAAAAGCAGAGACATTACTTTGCGACAAAGGTCCATCTAGTCAAAGCTATGGTTTTTCCAGTAGTCATGTATAGATGTGAGAGTTGGACTACAAAGAAAGTTGTGTGCTGAAGAACTGATGCTTTTAAACTGTGGTGTTGGAGAAGACTGTTGAGAGTCCCTTAGACTGCAAGGAGATCCAACCAGTCCTTCCTAAAGGAAATCAGTCCTGAATATTCACTGTAAGGACTGATGCTGAAGCTGAACTCTAATACTTTGGCCACCTGATGTGAAGAACTGATTCATTGGAAAAGACCCTGATGCTGGGAAAGATTGAGGGCAGGAGGAGAAGGGGACGACAGAGGATGAGATGGTTGGATGACATCACCAACTGGATGGACATGAGTTTGAGTAGGTTTCCGGAGTTGGTGATGGACAGGGAACCCTGGCGTGTTGCTGTCCCCGGGGTTGCAAAGAGTAGAATATGACTGAGAGACTGAACTGAAATGAACTAAGGGCTTCCCAAGTGGCTCTAGTGGTAAAGAAATGCCTGTCAATGCAGGAGATATAAAAAAGACACAGTTCAATCCCTGAGTGGAGAAGATCCTCTGGAGGAGGGCATGGCAACCCACTCCAATATTCATGCCTGGAAAATCCCATAGACAGAAGAGCCTGGCAGGCTACAGTCCATAGGGTCACAGAGAGTTGGACACAGCTGAAGTGACTTAGCACTGCATAGCACAGCACAGCACAACAGCTCTAAAGATAAATATCCATTAACTATTGAATAAGAACAAAGTTTGTTATGGGATTCCCCAGTGGCTCAGAAGGTAAAGAATCTTCCTGTAATGCTGGGGACTCAGGTGACAAGGGTTTAATCCCTGGATCAGGAAGATCCCCTGGAGTAGAAATGGCAACCCACTCCAGTATCTTTGCCTGGAGAATCCCTTCGACTGAAGAGCCTGGTAGGGTACAGTCCAAAGGGTCTCAAAGAGTCTTACACAACTGAGCAATCAAACAAGTTTTTGTTATATTATGAAAGAATCAGTAATAGCAAGGAACAAAGTTAGTTGCGTAAAGAACTTTCAGCAATCTCAAAAGCATTATCCTGTGTAAAGAGCCCAGTATGATTCCACTTATATGCAGCTCTAGAAAAGGCAAAATTATGGGTCTAGAAATCAAGTCAATGACTGCCTAGAATTGGAGGTTGGGAGAGGGAATTAAATGCAAAACACATAACTTTTTGGGTGCTGGGAATGTTTAACATCTTAAGGTGGCATTTTTATGATAATGTTCAATTGTCAAAAGTCAGAGTCATCACATGAAAGCAGAAATATTACTGTATGTAAATTATGTCACAGTAAACCTGCTGGAGGGATCAAGAAAGGAAAGGAAATTATACACACACACACAAAAGCTGTTTAAGGGGAGAGTGACTAAATGGGTGCAGTTTTCTTTCAGTAACAAAAGTGATTGATTAGGGGAGATGGTATGAGGCCTGCAGGAGAAATGCAGAAAGGGGGATGATGCCAGTGTGATTTCTGGCAATTTAGGATCCAGACACAGACAAGAGGCTTTAGTTTTTGTTTTTCAGTATGGTCTGATTTTGTTGATATGTTTCTACATTTCACCTAATAATTTTCAATATTTTTAAATAAAAGATATGGCAGAACTACAGATATTAAAGTTAACCAATTGGCAGCAGGTGCTTAGCGATAAAATACATGTATTCCTTTAGAATCTGTTTTGTGTAGTAGTCAAAGTGAAGGTTAATTTTATATCAGTTATGCTAGTATATGTGTGTGCATGTGCACAGCTGCTTCAGTTGTAGCCGACTCTGTGACCCCATGGACTGTAGCCCCCCAGACTCCCCTGTCCATAGGAGCAAAAATCTAAAATTTTTTTGACAACAAGCATACTTTCAGCAGATTAGAAATGTTCCAAAATTAATTCAAATACAATTTGCCGTGAAAAGTTACTGTTTGTGCTACCCCGCTGCTTTTGGCAAAAGCTTCCTAAGTTTGTTACTCCTAACAACACAAGGCATGAAAATATATTTCTGTCCTTGTTCAAAGTATTTTAATATTTGAGTATGTTATGACTTTGTGTATTTAACAGAGCTTTCTTCTGAATCGGTGAATGAGAAACCCAACTTTCCATTAAATAAGCTCTGGGTCTGGAAATAAAATTAGAAAACTAATAAAAGTTGAAATATCAGGACTCTTGCCATTTTCCTAGCAGCAGGAAAATCCTTTATTTGATGTATCACAGTCTAGTATTATGGATATGAAAATACATGGCAAAATATATATTGCAAATTCCTTTCAGGAAGTGAGTTCAAACACAGTATTCCTGAAATGTATGATTTAGAAACTATCACATCAGTCTGTATTCATGTAATTAAATCACATATTTATGTGTGATATACACAAATTGAAGAGGAAAAGTTAAATGCTAAGAATTTAAATTTGAGAACTCTGTTATTAAATGACATCTGCTAATAGTTGGATCTCTTTAGATTCAAAACCCAAAAGGAAGTCATTAGAAAAATAAAATTCATGATACAAATTGTTCCATTTCTTGAATCATCTTTATTAAGATAATTATTTTGAATGAATTTATTTTTCATATAATTGCTTTAGCAATTTGCTTAACCATACTGGATTACAAAACAGTACCTTTCCTTATCACCTCCTTTTTATGTTTTCATCATTTGATAAGTCAGAGCCTACACTTGTGCTATGGACAATTATGTATGGACATTTAATTTTTAGACTTTTACTCTGAATATATCAGGTATTCGTATAATCTTATTAGAGGGCTCTGGAATATAATATCACTATAATATTGCTGAATAAAATTAGTATTTCATCCTCTGACAGAATACTTATTCATATTATGTTACATTGGCTACCTAAAATTCTCTAATAAAAAGAAGTAAGATTCATCTTTGGTGGTTCATTTGAAAAGCATTGTCAGTGGTCAAACCTTTCTTTGTGAATATGTAATCTGTATTAAAACTGTCACTTCCTTAAAACAAGCCCCACCCCCCCAAGTTTCATGTTTAGTGATATTTAAGACTCTGAAAAGAATTCCTGTTTTTTGAGAGCTTCATTATCTGGTTAAATATGTATGAAAATAATTAGATTATTATTTAAGGTAAATACATGCTTGAGTAAGTAATGAAAAAAATAACTGAAACTGACTTTAGTTTAGAAGTTTTAAAAAATGTGTAGGAATTTCAAAATAGTGGAAGATCATCCCCTAAGAATTTCATAAATTGTGTGATCCACAAAAGGACTAATGGTTAACAGATGTAAATATGTTTCAATAAATGCACACTTGATTAAGGAGATAGTGGTAAAAAAAATAAATGGACTACAAAAACAAGGAGAATGAATTAATGAAACAGGATTTCAGAGCAGGAAGATTGAAAAAGAGGAAGAGAAGTTTATTGTTAAAACATGCTGAATTACAGTGAGATAGGTAACCATGGCTTAAAGTTGGGCCAAGAGGAAAACAAAGATTTGGAAAATTACTGATGGTATTGGACCTACTAAAGAGAGACAGTATGGGTGCTACTTAAACTAGCAAGGTCCCACTCTTGCCCCAGACTTTTTAGGAAGATTGGGAAGGAAAGATATGGAATCAAATCCCACAGACAAGAGACTGTGGGCTGCAGGACCAGAGGGGAGGAAACAGAGCTGAGGAAAGTGTCTAACTCCTTTTTGCATTAGGGGTCTTTCAGGGCTTCTTCACAGCAAAGAATGGGATGCCCACCACAGGAGAGAATGCATCCTCTGAGAAGCTGGATGCAGAGCACTGGGAACGTGCAGAGAGAGTGTCGCCCCTGAAGCCAATTAAAGAACCCGTGTTCCTTCTCCTTCTCCTGATACCCCTCCTATATCATCAGGGCAATGATTCTTTGAAAGTAGAGGAGAGTGGGAGATGTCCCAGGACCAGATCATGGACATCCCTTCTGTATTCTGTTAGGTTCTGGAGTCGGGAGAGCCGAGAATAGGTGGGCCCCTTCATATCTCTGGAGATACAAACCTGACCAAATGGCAGTGAACTGGGGTTCCTTGACTTAGATATGCTAAACTAGATATTTTTAACAGTTCAGTAAGTTATGGAATCCAACTCAGATATCATTCAAGACATCTATGAACTAGTGAAGAAGAAAAAATTGACATAACAATACAGAAATCATGTTTTCCATTAAAATAATACTGTCCTACACAAAGTTTATAAGCTTCAACAAACTAATCACTCTGAGAAAAAAGAATTCTGGTAAATAGATTTTTTGAAATAAGATTATAATGAGAACATGCTTATGCAAGCTCATAATGCTGATCGAATTCTGACTGCATTGTTATAGAATGTTCAGAATTACATCAGAATGTGACCAGTGTAATTTTACTGAATTTCAAAGATATGGGCTGAACCTCAAGGGTTGGTATGACCCAGGCGACAAGAAGTAAATAACTCAAGCCGGAGAGGTCTTGGCTGCAGATCTAGTTTTCATGGTCTAAGAATTTAGTTGAAGCCTTTAGAAGGGAGAAAGTATTTGAGGTAACAATGCTAAATGCAGTGCTAGCAGAGTCCTTTCTTACTCAGGAGAGGAGCACAGAGGGAGATGGGAGAACATGTGGTCACTGAGAATGAGATGCGGAAACTCTGAGGAGTTCAGGTATTCATGCATTTGGAAGTGCAATAAAACTCAAGAAGGATGGTAAATGCTGGGTTTCATCATCTTCAAGAGCAGGTTCATTATGTGAGTCAGACAAGGAGCAGCAACGGTGATTTGATGACTGGCAAGAAGAAGTAAATGGTAACCCCTCCAGTATTTTGCCTATTAAATCCCATGGACAGAGGAGTTTGATGGGATACGGTCCACAGGGTCACAAAGAGTCGAACATGACTGAGCAACTGAGCATGCTCACACGGGAATATGCAGTGACTTCATCAAGGAGCTTGAGGCTGAAAGCAAAGAGAGTGAAGCGTGGAGACAGAGGAGTCAGGACGGATGATGTGCAGAGAGAGAAAGATGAAAGAGACAAGCTGGCGATTGCTGTGACAGCAAGTGAGTTAAGTGTTAACTTTTAGTGTTCACCATGTGGTGCTTGTAGAACTATTACTCAGTAGGGCTGAGCGAGAGAGCCGTGGCTAACCTGTGATGCCCACAGAGATTACTTTAGAAGAACATAAGTAGGAAATCACGCCTAACATAGATTAGATAGGATAATTTTGAAATAATTGCTTCTGGCACCCTATCATCAAGGGATTTATGATTACTGTTTTTGTTCTGAATTATGTGTTTTCCCAGAGTGGGGAAGAGAGTATTCATGAAGGCAAACTCTGTTATGTCCTTTCTGTATTACAACCATTAAAGTTCATGCAGTCAAACCTGAGCATGGAGTCTAAAGTGATCAAAAGGAAGCTTATATTATTCTAACTGGAGTAGTAACAGCCAAGAACTCATAGAGGCTGTTGTCACCTGGAGAATGAGAGGTAATAACTAAGAGTCAAACTGTTACCCAAAGTCTAGAATTATTTTATGCACTCATCATGGGTAGGATCATATTTTTTTCTTTTTTAAATTATGAAAGTATGGTAATGCACTCACAGGAATCTTGGAAAATGCAGAACAGGGTTACATACAGTTCATGGAGTCGCCAAGAGTCAGACAGGACTGAGCAGCTCTTTCACTTTTATTGTATTAAAATATTTTTCTGTTTGCTAAATCTTTAGAATGTGGATTTAATTGCTAGCCAGATTATCATCTTGTAAGTACTCAGTCCTGATCCAGCATACTTGTTTGGTACAGATCAAAGCATCAGTTAAACTATTGAAGACAAAGAGTTTGACTATTTTGTCTGCTTAGTTATAGTTTTGTAATATCAACAATACATTTGAGCTTTGGAGTATTGACTGTAATTATAGTGGATTTTTAACATATCAATAGAAATTCAAGAAATATAAATGCATGAATAAATGTCTTCTAGAAACTTTATAGTAAATCACAAGTTGTTTGTCTTTTATATAACATATTTCTTTCCTAGAATAATTGACGAGCTTCTAGATTTATAGTCACTTATTTCCTCATCTTGGTGAATGAAAAAAAAAAAACACCCTTTTTTTTTATATCACTTCTCTTCTTCTCCTCCTTCTCTTCTTTACTATGTCCATCTTCTTCTTTTTAAAGTTCTGAGTTTGTTCACTTTTAACCTATTTGCATGGATTTTTCAGTGTATCTTGCAAGTAGGCTTTGTGCAAAGAGGAAGTCTGTCATATAACAGTAAAGTACCCAGGAAATGAATGAGCAAAAAGAAAATAATTGGTAATATTTAAAAACAGACAAAAGAAAAAGCATAGCTATAAAATATAAATAATTTATATTTACTCTCTCAATGTCCATTTATGGTTTTAAAAATTGGAATTATGTCCTTTTAATCATGAAAGCACTAGCATGAACACATGATTAGCACTGAGCATCTTGCAAGATTAAATTATAAAGATCCTCATTATATATGAGGCATCTATGATATTAAAAAAAATGAAAGAAAATGCAACAAACCCCCAAATGTCTCTATATATTCATTTTTACCCTATTTACCATTTACTATCTTTTGAATGAATTAAATATGGTTGAAGCATGCAAAGAGTGAAAAATTATGTACAAAATTAAGGTCTTATTTCTACATTTTATATTTGTATTATTAAATTTGAAAAGGCACACACTGCAGTGTTCATATCAACATTATTTATTACAGACAATATATAAAAGCCTGCTAAGTTACCTCAGTCGTGTCCAACTCTGTGCGACCCCATAGATGGCAGCCCACCAGGCTCCCCCGTCCCTGGGATTACCCAGGCAAGAACACTGGAGTGGGTTGCCATTTCCTTCTCCAATGCATGAAAGGAAAAGTGAAAGTGAAGTCACTCAGTCGTGTCAGACTCCTAGCGACCCCATGGACTGCAGCCTACCAGATTCCTCCGCCCATGGGATTTTCCAGGGGAGAGTATTGGAGTGGGGTGCCACTGCCTTCTCCAATGCATGAAAGGAAAAGTGAAAGTGAAGTCACTTAGTCATGTCAGAGTCCTAGCGACCCCATGGACTGCAGCCTGCCAGGCTCCTCCGTCCATGGGATTTTTCCAGGGGAGAGTACTGGAGTGGGGTGCCATTGCCTTCTCCAATAAAAGCAGCATAAGTGTCCAAAAATAGCTGAATGAATAAAGAAGATGCCATATATATATATGTATGTATATACACATATACACACATGTACACATAGAGATACACACATGGAACATTACTCGACTATGAAAAAGATGAAATACACATAGAGATACACACATGGAACATTACTCGACCATGAAAAAGATGAAATAATGCCATTTGCAACAACATGAATGGACACAGAGGGTATTATGCTTACTGAAATAAGTCAGATAAAGACAAAAACTGTGTGATATCACTTATACATGGAATCTAAAAATGCAACAAACTAGTGTATATAACAAAAAAGAAGCAAGCTCACAGATGCAGGGAACAAATTAGTGCTTACCAAGAGCAAAAGGGAAGGGCGAGGCAAGATAGGGATACTGGATTAACAGGTACAAACTGTATAAAGACGTATTTAGACATATAACTAATTAACGGTCATTTAATTAGCAACAATGACCACACTGAACCATCTTAATTCCCATAACTGATTCTTTAGAAATGTCCAAAGCAGACTATTTGAAATATAATTCTATATTGGTTCTTAAAAATGAAAATAAAGCCAAAAAAAGTGAAAGCTTTACAATATAAAAATAATGGGAGAAATATTTATACTCTGTCAAAAGTCAGAGAGGAACCTTACTTTCTACATACATGATTATTATTGAAGCAGTATCTTTTCAGAGACCTTAAGTGGTAATAAAAACTTCATATTTCCAGTTTATATGATTCAGCTAATTAAATATGGACTATTACAATAGCTTTGAAAAAGTATGCATTTAGCACATTAAAAAAAGCTAATTATATGACATGTCATCTTCTTCAGCAGTTTCTTTTTAACACAATAATCAGGAATTACTTTGCTGATTAAAAGGCCCAGCTCTTTTCTTTTTTTAAACAGATGACAACTTAATTGTAAAAATACATATTAGCTGAAACCCTTAAAGTGAGTACAGTGATTAAAAATTTTAAACTCTGGTTTATTGGCCTTGCTATTCTTATAAAGTATTTAAACATATATAAAGTGAAAAGTGAATAAAAATAAAAGAAGCCAAATACTAGCAAAATAAAAACACAATGATCAGAAGATTTTAAATGTTACATAGAGAGGGATAGATGGTAAAAACGCCACACACTACATTCTCAGGCTACACACAGATGATTATTGCATTAAAAAGTCTGTCTGAAAGTATCTGCCAGTTCCATGTGGAATGTCTGCCTCTTGGGGGTGGGCAGAATTATATTCTGTGCTCTGGGAGGAATGGTGGTGTGCTGCTGCTCAGTCGCTCAGTCGTGTCCGGCTCTTTATGGCACATGGACTGTCACCCACCAGACTCTCTGTCCATGGCATGTCCCAGGCAGGAGTACTGGAGTGGAATGCCATGCCCTCCTCCAGGAGATCTTCCCGACACAGGAATCAAACCTGAGTCTCCTGTGTCACATACATTGCCAGTGAATTCTTTACCACAGAGCCACTGGGGGAGTCCCATTGGGTGGAATGAACAGTGGCAAATAACCAGTCACAAAGAAAAAGGGAAAAGAACCCTGCTTTAATAGCATTTAAAAGGTAAACTGAAAGATATTGAAAACATTTGATAGTAGAAAAGGAAATTTGCATATTCAAGAATGAAATAAGATTTAATACACTAACTTCTAGAAAAATGAAATTCATGACAAAAGCTTTTAGAAATCCAGTCAATATTTTTTACTCAAGACTTTAGAGTATTTTCGCATAATCTGATAACATCTTTTCTTTTAAACCTGTAATCTGAATAAATTTAATACTTTTGTGCAGTGAATGTTTATATGCCTGCATTATTTATTCTGTCATTATATATATATAAGTATATATATATATGTGAAAGTCGCTTCATTGTCTGACTCATTGAGACCGCATGGACTGTAGCCTGCCAGGCTCCTCTGTCTGTGGGATTCTCCAGGCAAAAACACTGGAGTGGGTTGCCATATCCTCCTCCAAGTATGTAAGTTACTTTTTGTCAAAGGAACATTGATAGGCTATCAATACTGATTTTAAAAGACCTAAAAAAATTAACCTGGGTGTATTTATAATTCAGTTGTTTTAAAATGAATTTTCACAACAATTTATTTTCATCTGTTTCCTTACTCATCACTGTAATTATTTAATGGCACATCATTTTTTGCTTATTTGTTCATAAATTTAATTTGTAATTGGAAAAAATTTGCTTTACGATGCCGTGTTGGTTTCCGCCGTATAACAAGTTGGCCATAATTATAGATAGATGCCCTCCCTTGGTGGAGAACGAAATGGCAACCCACTCCAGTGTTCTTGCCTGGAGAATCCCAGGGACGGGGGACCCTGGTGGGCTTCTGTCTATGGGGTCGCACAGAGTCGGACATGACTGAAGCGACTTAGCAGCAGCAGCAGCAGCAGCAGCAGCCCTCCCTTGGGGCCTCCCTCCGCTTCCCCATCCCACCCCTCTTGGTCACCCCAGAGCACCAGTGGAGAAAGTAGCATTGACGTTTATACACTGTCTTGTGTAAAATGCATGGCGGTGAGAAGCTGTGGTATGCAGGCTGGAGCGCAGCCTGGCAAGACATCATTTTATGTGACTTTAGAGCTTTGGAGCACGAGACTCTAGCTTTTCTCCTGCCTGGCATTACTAGAATTTCTAATTAAACTCGTAAATAAAAGTGTACAAGGATACATAAGTGTTTATAGATAATCTCTTTGGGTGACCTAAGAGATGCCTTCTTTGAATGGTTTACACTGGTTCTACCTGTGCATGAAGGTAGAGTGGAATGCAAGAAGGTGCTGCCCATCTCTGAATACAAGGTCTTGAGGCTGCTAAAGATGAGGATGGTGATTCTAAACGTGTTTTCTGTCTTATCTTTCATCTCAATTTGTAAGTGAAAAGCTGGATGACTCATCTAACGCCCAAGGGCTATCAACAGTCTATGGAAGAAGATGTTTCTTCATTACACTTTCTTTTCCTAGATATATTACTTCAGTATTTCTGCCCCTGTGCCACAAGATTTAGTGAAAATAAATAGAACGTTTTCAAAACAATAGGCATTTACATACGATGTTTTATCCTTTGCTAGTTTAGTACAAAGCAAGAAGTTCATTTTTTTCATCACTGAAACTCCAAAGACCAGAAAGCATCCTTTACTAAAGGTAATTAAAAATGGATGCTGAGTCCTGGTTTCTGCTATTTCCCAAGGTAATTGCACTTCTGAACATTTACAAACAGTTTATATCTATAAACTCCTTGGTTCCTGAAACCAGAGGTATATATTACAACTGGTGAATGAAATGGTGAATTACAGGGAAAAAAATAGATACATAAAGATTTCTCTCCCTTTAAACGACTATAAACTGATATCTATTTGATATAAAGAAAAGGTAAATTATCCATTAAATTTTATCTTTCTTCCTGTCTTTGTTAGTATGTTTTGATTGTTTGAATTTGTAAGCATAGATTCAGAAGAGAAAGTAATATATATTAACAACAGGATATGCTCAGAGATGTCCCAGTTCCTTCCCCCGCTCTGGTACCTATGAGTGAGATCACTCAGCCCTTCTGGGTTATTAATTAGGTAATCAGGTGGTGCTAGTAGTAAAGAATCCACCTGCCAGTGCAGGAGAAGCAGGATCACTCCCTGAGTTGGGAAGATCCCCTGGAGAAGGAAATGGCAACCCACTCCAGTATTCTTGCCTGGGAAATCCTGTGGACAGAGGAGCCTGGTGAGCCATAGTTGATGAATTTGCAGAGTCAGACACGACTGAGCACACACAGATTTCATTAGTTTCTGGCTTAAATATCCTTCTTTTTGCAAAAATAATATACACATATTTTCTTATTCGCAGATTTTTTTTTTTAATAAAAAGTGATGGACAGGGAGGCCTGGCGTGCTGTGATTCATGGGGTCGCGGAGAGTCGGACACGGCTGAGAGACTGAACTGAACTGAACTGAACTGAAATACTATAATTTTTACATTGCTTCTTTCCACTTAAAGACACATATCCTGAAGATCACTTTTTATCAATTCATAAATCGCCTCCTCATTTCTTTTTACAGATGCATATACTTTATTATGTAAATATATGACAGCTTATTTAACCCAGTTTCTCACGATAGGCATTTAGTTCATTTCCAAGTATTTTGCTATAATAAATAATAGCCTCAGTGAAAAAAATAAATGAACTAAAAACACATTTAGAATGCATTAACAGGAAATAGCCTAAGAATTTTCCATTTGCGTTTCACAATCAAGATCATTTTGTTTTTTAATAAGAATCAATTATTGATTATAGATAAGTAATCAATTTGGTATTCTAAAATATCTTGGAAAATGTTATCAATGGAGATACTGAAATAAAAGCTCTAATTACACATAGTTGTATTTATTTTCTATATATTTCGACTGTCATATTTTTTCTAGTATGATAATACTTCTGTGACTTAGGCAAGAAGCTCTCTCAGCTTTATTTTCAGAAATGCTATTTGTGCAGAATAGCAACTTCAAAGGCCTATAGGTTCTTTCATCTAAACTGCTGGAAATGCATTGAAATCAATCATTCTACCAGAATGATGAAAGTGTCAAGGATATAGCTGTTTTAAGACGTGAGCTTGACTTGTACCCTGACTTTTATCTTATTAAATCTTTGCTATGTTCTGTATTCCTGATTCCTTTGAATATTTTAGATCCAGAACTGAGGCCCCAAGTCAGAGTTGTGAGAAAGTTAATCTTTCCAGCACTTGTGCATATGTATTTGGAAGTTTTTTGTTTCCAGACTTTTAACTTGAACATTTCTTTAGGGGAAACAGTTTTGTGGATTTCTTTTCATCACAGGAAATCATAATTTGTTTAGGATTGGCAATTCAGTTACTCATTAAAAAAAAAAAAATTTGGCCGTGTCATGTTAGATATCTTAGTTCTGTGTTTGTGTGTGTGTGCATGCTCATTCACTCACTAGTGTCCCTCTTTGTGACCTTATGGACTATAGCCCACCAGACTCCTCTGTCCATGGGATTCTCCAGGCAAGAGTACTGGAGTGGTTGCCATTTCCTTCTCCAGGGCAACTTTCCATCCCAGGATGGAAACCAGGTCTCTTGCCTTGCAGGCAGTCTCCTCCATTGGCAGGCGGGTTTTAATGTGGGAGGTGAGAGCAGTTAGAACAATGAAATGTCTACCCAGAAAATTTCACCGAGCCTTTGGGATCTTTGCATTTTTGTGATTTGCATTGCTGGGCCAAATACCAAAGACTGAATCTATCAGGGTTCCCTCCTCAGAACCAAATCTCTAAGAGAGATTATGGGGATGACATAGTTGCAGTTTCTGTAGATACTGCAACAGTGATGAGCATATGTGTTTCTTTCTTGTTCTAGACACCCCTGTATATCCCTCCCTCCCACCAGCTTGTGTAGTCCTAGAAGCTAACCAAAAACAGTTAAAGGAGAACTATGCTGGTGACTCCCTACTGATCTGAATAGTCGCTAATCTTCTAAACTCTTTAATGAAATTTTTAGGTATAATTAAGATTTTGTAAGGAGGCATTTTAAGAGAACATTGACATCAATGAAACTGGTGAATTAGATGAGTTCCACGTTTGCTGAGGACCATTCATCAGCTTGGAGAATGTTAATATTTCATGTGGGTCTAGTAATACAAATAAATGTTGGGATTGGAGATTAAGCCAGCTACTACTTATTTCTTTTATCTTTCAAAATATTTCTAATCATCTCTTTTTGTCACCTCTACTAATTATTTTTCTGCCTGAAACAGACTCATATTTTTTTTCATTTTAAAATTAGCGAAGAGTCTGGGAATCCTGAACCCTTCTCTTTCATGCATCTTGCAGCCTGGACAACTTGAGGCAGTAATATCATCAGCTGATAGCCGGTTATTCATGAAATGATTCTGCATCACCAGTTTCTCAAATGTTTAATTTTCTTAAGTTGACACGTTCTCTCAATTTCATGGTAGCTTTAAAATGCCTCTTGACACAGTTGTTTTCTAGGTATTTTGACTGTTTTTACTAATTTACCTACTGAAATAATTTACTAATAACAAAAACAAAAACTCTACTGGCCTGTTCAGTTCAGTTCAGTCACTCAGTCGAGTCGTATCTGACTCTTTGTGACCCCATGGACTGCAGCACGCCAGGCCTCCCTGTCCATCACCAACTCCCAGAGTCTACTCAAACACATGTGCATTGAGTCGGTGATGCCATCCAACCCTCTGTCACTGCTTCTCCTCATGCCTTCAATCTTTCCCAGCATCAGGGTCTTTTCAAATGAGTCGGTTCTTCATGTCAGTTGGCTAAGGTATTGGGGTTTCAGCTTCAACATCAGTCCTTCCAATGAACATTCAGGACTGATTTCCCTTAGGATGGACTGGCTGGATCTCCTTGCAGTCTAAGGGGCTCTCAAGAGTCTCTGCCAACACCATGGTTCAAAAGCATCAATTGTTCAGCGCTTAACTTTCTTTAAAGTCCAACTCTCGCATGCACACATGACTACTGGGAAAACCATAGCCTTGACTAGGCGGACCACTGTTGGTAAAGTATTGTCTCTGCTTTTTAATATACTATCTAGGTTTGTCATAACTTTTCTTCCAAGGAGCAAGTGTCTTTATTTCATGGCTGCACTCACCATCTGCAGTGATTTTGGAGCCCAATAAAATAAAGTCTGCTACTCTTTCCAGGGTTTCTCCACCTATTTGCCATGAAGTGATGGGAACAGATGCCATGATCTTAGTTTTCTGAATGTTGAGCTTCAAGCCAACTTTTTCACTCTCCTCCTTTACTTTCATCAAGAGGCTCTTTAGTTTTTCTTTGCTTTCTGCCATAAGGGTGGTGTTATCTACATATCTGAGGTTATTGATATTTCTCCCGGCAGTCTTGATTCCAGCTTGTGCTTCATCCAGCCCAGCATTTCTCATGATGTACTCTGCATATAAGTTAAATAAGCTTGGTGGCAATATACAGCCTTGATGTACTTGGAACCAGTCTGTTGTTCCATGTCTAGTTCTAACTATTGCTTCCTGACCTGCATACAGGTTTCTCAAGAGACAAGTCTGGTGGTTTGGTATTCCCATATCTTTTAGAATTTTCCACAGTTTACTGGCCCATTACTCCTGCCTTAAGATAGAAATCTCTTTGAAGTTTCTAAACTTGGTATTCATTTTAAAGATGACAAGGGAAACCTCAAAAGGAAAAAATACTGCTATGTTTGTTTGTTTGTTTTCCTTCAAAAGAAAAATGAGATTAAAATTCTGCACAATTGCGTGGTTTTCCATTTTGTTTTTATTTTAATACTGTAACATTTGCTATCCATGTCATTAATGGCAGTGACATGAATTAGTTTCACAGCATGTGTATGCATGTTTGTGTGTATATAATGAGTGTGTATTATGTGAAAATTAATTAGATGCACCATATTTATCCACACACGTTTTACTTTGTCATGTGTTGTTAGGCTGGGTCCTGACTCATTATGATTAGTTAAAGAAATCCCTATTCTTAAACAGTTAAATTAGTATGCTACCCTTCCCTTACTGCTGCTGCTGCCGCTGCTAAGTCACTTCAGTCGTGTCTGACTCTGTGTGACCCCATAGATGGAAGCCCACCAGCCTAATAATAACAGTGTGTGCATTACAGTCAGTTAGAGTTAACTTTTTGAAAAGTTATTGTCCTACAGTATTTTGTCATAGACATCCTGTTTAACTATTAACCTTTACTAATTCTCTTGCATGTTTGTAAAAGTAACCTATACTGTGTAATAAACTTGTTACTAAAACTTGAAAGCAATGCATTTCACCTTTTAAAAATTCAGGTTATTAGTAGTAGTAGTGTTAGTCACTTCAGTCGTATCCAATTCTTTGCATCCCTTAAACTGTAGCCCACCAGGCTCCCCTGTCCATGGGGAGTCTCCCGGCAAGAATACTGGAGTGGGTTGCCATTCTTTTCTTCAGGGAATCTTCCTGACCCAGGGCTAGAACCCAGGTTACAGAAACTAAATCTAATAACATTGTTAATCACCAAATGTGCTGAATGAGTGATTCATGAAATAGAGACATTTGCTAACTGTCCTTTTCTGCATTGCTCCTTTTAGACTGATGCATTAGTGAGTTATATGCTGAATTATTAATTGTGATTTTGCCTCTGAATTCTTGGATCACTTCAGAATTTTTTAAGGGACCAAGTCCACCTCCTTCTGCTATGTTCAGGATAGGACAACAAGGGACACAGAATTTAGCAGAATTCACTTCTTTGAGCATTGACTGTGTGGCTTTACTATTTATTTTCCTCTCAAAATTTATTTTTATTACCTGATGATAATAGTGCATATTACTAATTAATATGGACCTCTTTTTAAATGTTAATTATTAAACATACTGGATTATCTTGAATAAAATAAATGACTTATGAAAATCATTTTAAAAAATTATTGTTTGTCTTCTCAAAGCACATAATCATGTTTATTTACTCTAGAATCTCAAATTACTTATTTCATCACTCAAGTGTTTAAGATCTTTGAGACCAAGTAGCATGAAAAGCATAGAGAAGTACACATGCATATAAACAATATTTACAGAGAAAAAAAGGAAAATAGATAGGATATAGGCCAATTAACATATTGATGTCGTTGTTCAGTCGCTAAGTTGTGTCCAACTCTTTGCAACCCCATGAACTGCAGCATGCCAGGCTTCCCTGTACTTCACTATCTTCCTGAGTTTGCTGAAACTCGTGCCCATTGAGTCAGTGATGCCATCCAGCCTTCTCATCCTCTACCACCTCTTTCTCCTCTTGTTTTCAATCTTTCCCAGCAATCAGGGTCGTTTCCAGTGAGTTGGCTCTTTGCATCAGGTGTTCTGAGTATTGGAGCTTCAGCTTCACAATCAGTCCATGTAGATATTGAATAACAAAAGGTTCAAAATGTTGGTGATGAAAATAGTCTTTGAAGCAGGAGTGTGTGTGTGTATGTGTGTAGTTGTGTGTGTGTTGGTGTGTATGTAGTTGTGTGTGTGTCTGTAGGTGTGTTTGTGTGTATAGTTCTGTGTGTTTGGTGTGTGTGTAGTTGTGTGTACGTGTGTCTGTATGTGTATGTGTAGTTGTGTGTATTGGGGGTGTGTGTGTCTGTATAGGTGTGTGTGTGTGTAGTTGGGATATGTGTATGTAGTGTGTATCTCACATCTGTGGATAGTGAGTGCTTCACAGTAGTCATTTTTCCTGGCTACTGGCTGCGGTGAGAGTCCCCTTGCAACTCTGAAGGATGGCAGCAAGTCAGTGAAGTACTCCTGCTCGGGTGTTGCAGACCATTAGAAACGCTGTTTCACTTTAATATTGTTAACCGCTGAGCTGTGCATCTGTGGACCCTTACATTTTTAAAAGACCAGCTAGAAGTTGTAAATCGCCAGCTGTTTGTCATTTTTCTGCCTTCAGCTACCAGGACAAACTGTATTTTTATCACTTTCTTATTTTTGCTAATATTAAAGTTTCCCAAATAAAAATAATTTAAGATCTATCTTATTCAAATTCATTTTAGGTAGGGATTATCTAATGTATCCAGTCTCAGCAGTGGGATATTACTATAAGATGATATAAATCTACTCAGTGTTTGAAGGAGTTCTTTGAACTAGGATTTTAAAAATAAACACAACAGAAGTAGTAGTTGAAATAACTCTTATTTATTGAATATCTGTGTGCCAGAGATGATTATAGATGCTAAGGAGGTAGCTGTTTTTGAAACAGGGATTCCTTTCCTTGACCCTGGGGAATATACATACTTGTTGTTGGATGGTGTTGAATTTTATGGGGAAAAAATAATAATGGAGAAGCAGGAAGGGAAGATCGTGGACAGAGGAGCCTGGTGGGCTGCTGTTCATGGGGTCGCACAGAGTCAGACATGACTGAAGCGACTTAGCATGCATGCATGCATTGGAGAAGGAAATGGCAACCCACTCCAGTATTCTTGCCTGGAGAATCCCAGGGACAGGGGAGCCTGGTGGGCTGCCGTCTGTGGGGTCGCACAGAGTCGGATACGACTGGTGACTTAGCATCAGCAGCAGCAGCAGCAGGAAGGGAAGATAAGGATTTCTAATGGGCCAGGGAGAGACTGCACTTTCACCTAAGGTGATCCAGCAAAGATTGGCTCTCTGTGCTCAGTTACTCATGTCCCACTTTTCATGATCCTATGGCCTGTAGCCCGCTAGGCTTCTCTGTCCGTGGGATTCTCCAGGCAAGAATACTAGAGTGGGCTGCCATTTCCTTCTCGAGGGAAACATCACTGACCTAGGCATCAAACCCTCATCTCTTGTACCTCTTGCATTGGCAGGTGGATTCTTTAACACTGAGCTGCTTGGAAAGCCCCAAGATTGGGTGAGGAAGTTATATCTTTGCAGAAATATTGGGGGACAAGGAAACTAGCTACATGATAACTGCAAAGTCCTTGAGGTGGGTGCACTTGGTACATGCAGGAAGAACAGCAAAATCAGGGTGTATAGGGTGTGGTGATGGGTGATCATATGCATATGTTTGCTCACAAGTCACATTGCACTATAATAATTCATGCATCTGCTGTCTTTCCTTCCATCTCCAAGGTCCAGAAAAGTAAAATACAGTGTCTGCTGTGGGGAGGGTATTCTGTGCTTGAAGAGACTTGAACCTAGATAAGTACCAAACTCAGTGCTCACTGGAACAGCTAGAGGCAGAGTGCGGCCTAAGCCCAAGCACTCTGCTGTTTTGGGTAGGCACACTCTATCAGTGTCTTGTGTCTGCTGTAACAAATCTCCACACATTCGGTGTCTTAGAGCAACCAAACTGTTTCCTCATAGTACTGGAGGAGAGAAGTCTGAAATCAAGGTGTAGGCAGGCGTCTGTCAATCTGAAGACTCTGGTGGTGAACTCACTCCTTGCTTCTCCCAGTTTCTGGTGACTCCAGGGGTTCCTTGTGTGTGGCCACATCTCTCCAGCCTCTGCCCCCAAGGTCACCTTGACACCTCTTCTTTCCTATGTGTCTCTCTTCCATATGGCTCTGTGTTCCAAACCCCCTCTGCTCATCTCTTTTTTAAAAAATTTAAATGTACTTATTTTTAACTGGGGGATAATTCCTTGACAATTTTGTGCTGGTTTCTGCACTATATCAACATGAATCACCCATAGGTATACGTATGTCTCCTCCCTCTTGAGCCTCCTAGGTGATTGCATTTAGGGGCTTCCCAGGTGGTTCAGCAGTGAAAGAATCTACCTACCCATGCAGAAGATGCAGAAGACACAGTTTTGATCCCTGGGTCAGAAAGATCCCCTGGAGGAGGAAATGACAAACCACTCCAGTATTCTTGCCTGGGAAATCCCATGAGTTCATGGGGCTGCAAAGAGTCGGACATGACTGCGTGACTAAGCACAGATGCACGGTGGGAACAGAGGTGGGAACAGACTAGGATAAGCTTTAGGAAACAGGAACCCAGAATCAGAATGTAGGACCCACTGCACTTAGACCCAGGGCAAACCAGCTGAGAAAGGCTTCTCTCCTTCTTCCTAACTTAGGAGTGGGTAGAACTGAAGAGACCTCCTGAGTCTTGTTCAGTTGCCAAGTTGTGTCCGAGTCTCTGCAACCCCATGGACCGCAACATGCCAGACCTCCCTGTACCTCACCATCTCCCGGAGTTTCCCCCAAGTTCACAGCCATGGAGTCAGTGATGCCATCCGGCCATTTCATCTTCTGTCCTCCCTTCTTCTGCACTCAATCTTTCCTAGCATCAGGATCTTTTCCAATGAGGTGGCTCTTTGCTCGGGGGGTTGACGTATTGGAGCTTCAGCATCAGTCCTTCTAATGAATATTCAGGGTGGATTTCCTCTAGTGTTGACTGGTTTGAGGCTAGGAATACTTTCATTCCATTAGGTTTCTTTCAGCCAGTGTGTGCTTGTATGCAGTGTAGCTTCGTTTTAGTGTTGCCTACTCTGATTTGTTGTTGTTTAGTCACTAAGTGTGTCCAACTCTTCAGAACGCCATGGACTGTAGCCTTCCAGGCTCCTCTGCCCATGGGATTTCCCAGACAAGAATAGTGGAGTGGGTTGCCATTTCCTTCTCCAGGTGATCTTCCCAATCCAGGGACTGAACCTTCATCTCCTGCATTGACAGGTGTGTTCTTTACCACTGAGCCACCAGGGAAGTCACCTTCTGATTAGCGTTGGGGAAAATTTCTTCTGTGGCTGCTTGCTTAATTTGGAACTTCAGTTGTCAACGTGGAAAACATATGTTTAAAAAGTTAGTGTGGAAAAAACATCTTGCAGTTTCTCTGCATTGATATAGATGACTAAGTGGAAAAATTCTTGGGTACTTTCACTTAGAAGGAAATATTTCCTCTAGAGGTTGACCATAATGACTAGCTAGATGCACAGTAATATTAAAGTGTTTTGATTGTAATTCTTATATGTAGAATTCCTATGTTTATGTTCTCAGATACTTTCTTTAACATACACTTTAAAAATGTGTAATTACAAAACATCTAAAATTTTGTGAATATAACATCACTGACACATGTGTCCATAACTGAGATTAAACAGATGTTAACATTATATTTTATTTACTTCACGTTATTCCTTTGTTGAAATGAATAATGCATGCTCATCTCAACACTGTCATCTCTCTTCCATTGCTTGATCCCTAGAGTTAACTTTTAGGTTAAAATTTCTGTATGTCATATCTAATTACTTTTATATTTTTAAGAGCCATGCATTTATTTGATCACTGTAATGACTAAATTTTCTGCTTTAAAATGATAAACAGTATGATGATGTACTAGTTATTTTGCAATGTAATTTTATAATGCATATTTACTTAATTTTATATCCATACACGCATATATGGGCTTCCCTGGTAGCTCAGCTGGCAAAGAATTTGCCTGCAGTAAAGAGACCCCAGTTCGATTCCTGGGTCAGGAAGATCCCCTGGAGAAGGGATAAGCTATCCACTCCAGTATTCTGGCCTGAAGAATTCCATGTCAGACACAACCGAGTGACTTTCACTTTCACATGGATATATATGTATATATATATATATTTAAATATGTATATATAACAAAATTTGCATCTTGTTTTACAATGACATTTTGTGTATATTCTGCATTTATTTGTTCTTTAGAAAACACATTTTCAATGGAAAACACGTGTTTTTTCTACTAGTTTTCTAATATGTTTTTGTACATGTCTCCTTGTGTCCATATATTACAGTTTTTGGAGTTAAACTCCTAGTTGTGGAATTTCTAGTTCATGGGATATGCACATCTTCAAGTTTTCTGGAAATTTTTAACATTTTACCTAAACTCCATGAATATAAATGAGTTACTTCTTCACTTGTTATTGTAACATGCTTTTTATTATCAAACTTACAAAAATTTGACTATGTTAGGGATATCAAGTAGCATCTCATTATAATTTATTCTTAGATGATTTGTAATAACAAACCTTATTTGGCTTCTTGATCCTTTGCATTTTTTTTTTTATTCTGTGAATCTCTTATTTCCTTATATTTCTGTTGATATGTGATTTTTTTCTGCTTTCTGAGAGTTGTTTTTATTTTCTGGACATTAAACCTTTGTTGGCCATAGATTTTATACAGTAGTTTCTCCTTTTTGAGCCTTTTCACTTAATATTCTTATAAAGTCTTTCTCCCCCCCTTAAGGGTTTCCTTTATTAATGTTGTTAAAATGCTTTACCAATTTTTTTTTTGCAGTTTTAGTTTTGGTTTAACTAATACATAACTGTTTATTCTATTGAATGGTAGGGAATCATCTTTTTTATCATAAGGAATAGTCAACAATTTCAGAACAACTCATCTACTAATGCAGACTTCTTCATGAAATAGAAAAGTACCTGGTATGCCCATTCTGTTCAGTTGAGTAAATGCCATGCTCTCTTAAGTTTATAACAAGGAATTCTCTCTCATATGAGGCCTCTTTAAATGTTATTCTACTGTTAGAGATTTTCTTGGCTATTGTTGGGTATTTAAGGCTTCCACTAATGTCTATTCACTTAAACTGTATCTTTCCATTTGCTTCCTTGGGCAGGGGAATATTATACATTGTTGGTTTGGCTTTAATTCCTACTTTTCCCCACATGCCTACATTTGAGGTCCTTAAATCCAGAACTGTGGTGGAGACCGTTTATCTCACATGAAACATATATATTATTTTCACATTTGTTCTCTTCCTCCTGCTACTTGTACTAAATTGTAAGCAAATATCTCCTCTCGCATCACTCTATTCAGAGTCAGTATGATATGGTGGAAGCAGATGATCTGAGAGTAAGTTACAGTCATGTGTTTTTAGCCTCATTTTTCTTACCTATAAATTATGCATGTATACACTGAATCCATATGAGCTGATATGCACCACCAATGATGTAAATACATACAAGCACTTTATGGAATATGAAAAACTTGAAACATTAACAGATTTGAAATGTTAATCAGTCTGCCTTCTTTAGAAAAGTCTGTAGCACAAACTTTCCTGGCTCTGATTCTTTCCATTTATAAATAATTTTATGCATATCTTTGACATATCTTGTGTATGGATAAGATCCTTTTCACACCAGAAAAAGAAACCCCCAGTCAATGCATGGTTAAATGCAAAACTTTGTCTGATGCCAGCTTTTGGTTTGGTCAGTGAAAGATGTCGCCTCAATGCTTGTCAGTATTTTTCGTGGGAATGCTTTTGCTTGTGCCTTTAGTGGAAAAGTCTTTTGAAAAGCACACATCACAGAGGGCCTGCTGGCTGCTTTCTTCCCAGGATTCCTCAGCAATGTCATTTTGTCTAAATTGCCAGGAGATTGTGTTCACAAGAAAAGTTCTTCAGATAGATCTGCAGGTGGTTATTCACCTCCATCTTGCAGTGTACCCATGACTGGTCATCCTGCCATCTTTTGTTCTTAATATAGGTTTAGCACAGCAGAGTTGTAGTGGCTATTCTTGATTTCATTCATGTAGAAAGGTAAATTGGCTTAAAACTCAACATTCAGAAAACTAAGATCATGGCATCTGGTCCCATCACTTCATGGAAAATAGATTGGAAAACAGTGAGAGACTTTATTTTGGGGTGGGGGTGTTCCAAAATCACTGCAGATGGTGACTGAAGCCATGAAATTAAAAAATGCTTGCACCTTGGAATGAAAGTTATGACCAACCTAGATAGCATATTAAAAAGCAGAGACGTTACTTTGCCAACAAAGGTCTGTCTAGTCAAAGCTATGGTTTTTCCAGTAGTCATGTATGGATGTGACAGTTGGACTATAAAGAAAGCTGAGCGCTGAACAGTTGATGCTTTTGAACTGTGGTGTTGGCGGAGACTCCTGAGAGTCCCTTGGATAGCAAGGAGATCCAACCAGTCCATCCTAAAGGAGATCAGTCCTGAATATTCATTGGAAAGACTGATGCTGAAGCTGAAACCCCAATACTTTGGCCACTTGATGCGAAGAACTGCCTCAGTTGAAAAGACCTTGATGCTGGGAAAGATTGAAGGTGCGAAGAAAAGGGTACAACAGAGGATGAGACAGTTGGATGTCATCACCGACTCAGTGGACATGTGTTTGAGTAGACTCTGGGAGTAGGTGATGGATAGGGAGGCCTGGCGTGCTGCAGTCCATGGGGTCACAAAGAGTCAGACACAACTGAGCTACTGAACTGAACTGAGGACAGTATCCCAGCTCATCCTTGCTGAAAACCTAATCTGGGTTTACTGGTAATTTGGATTTCCAGATAAAGTTAAAGCTATCTCAAGTGGTAATCACTCTCCTCTTTACTTTTCATCTAATGATGATTTTTTTAAATATTTGGAAATACCAACCAGGTGGCACTTATTGTAAAGAACCCGCCTGCCATTGTAGGAGATATAAGAGACATGGGTTCAATCCACTGAGTGGGAAGATCCCCTGGAGGAGGGCATGGCAACCCACTTCAGTATTCTTGCCTGGAGAATCCCTTGTACAGAGAAGCCGGGCAGGCTCCAGCCCATGGGGTCACAGAGTCAGACACGACCACAGTGACTTAACATACATACAACTGTTAATGAGTGAAATTTCAAACGTGTAGATTCATATTAGGATTAAGGCTTACACTCATCATTGTCTTCTATGAGAAATAATACTCACGGTATTTTGATCTTTTGTTTGAGGTTCCGCAAATGTGAATCTAAACTGGTCATAATAAAATGGCGTGTGGGGGAGGATGAAGAGAATTTGTTTTATCCATTCCTCTTCAGCTTTTTTGCCCTGCATGATATATTGCCACTCCTGTATGTTCAGTGGGGATAGTTAGAGAGTTTGGGATGGACATGTATGTGCTGCTGTATTTAAAATGGATCACCAACAAGGAGCTACTATAGAGCACAGGGAACTCTGCTCAATGTTATATGGCAGCCTAGATGGGAGGGAAGCTTGGGGGAGAATGGATGCATGTATTTGTATGACTGAGTCCCTTTCCTGTCCACCTGAGACTATCCCAACATTGTTAATTGACACTTCCGTGTTTAGTCGCTCAGTTGTGTCCTACTCTTTGGGACCCCAGAGTAGCATACCAGGCTCCTCTGCCTATGGAGATTCTCCAGGAAAGAATGCTTGGAGTGGGTTGTCATGCCCTCCTCCAGGAGATCTTCCCAACCCAGGGATCGAACCTAGGTCTCCCCATACCTGAATATAAAATAAAAGGTTTTTAAAAATGTATATCCTCTTACTGAATGAAGCTGAAAAAAGAACACGGTGAGTGAAACCAAAATATTTAATTCACATTTGTATGTTTTTTAGTTAATGAAACTTTTGTACAAAAACTCCATTTTAGGAAAGTCTATTCGGGTTGTTATTCTAAAATTCACCAACTCTACTATTATTAAACGCAACATTATCTCTGGCAAAACTTTTGATCATGGAATGCATTTTATTGCAAGGCATCTTGTTGCACCTGAAGAGAATTCCTTTGTTGATCATTTGCTCAAAATAATACATCACAGAGCTTTGTTTTTCACTTAGCAACCTTGTTGCAGGAAAACACAACCTAGAACTAGTTCACAGAGGGTACTTCAGTACGATAAAGATACTTTTGTCTTGATGACTTTAAATAACAGTTAGGGAAGGCATGACCTTGTGTGTAAAAGTTCCTGCTGCCTCCTTATACAGACTGTGTGGGTGGTGTTGTTTAGTCACTCAGTTGTGTCTGACTCTTTGCAACCTCATAGACTGTGACCCACCAGGCTCCTCTGTCCCTGGGATTCTCCAGGCAAGAATACTGCAGTGAGTTGCCATTTCTTCCTTAAGGGGATCTTCCCAACCCAAGAATCAAACCCACATCTCCTGCATTGGCAGGTGGGTTCTTTAACCACTGAGCCACCTGGGAATCTTGTTGGTAAGTCCTAATATAGTATCTTTATTGGCCTTTATGTTCTGTTCTTTCAAGTCACCACTATTTTCTCAAGGTGACTAAGACCATTTTGGAGCTTTGCAAATGAAGTCATCATATGTAACATGGCATGTGCCCTTTTTTCATAGTTAACAGCCGAAAGGTGAGCTGTGGTGGTTGGAAACCGGGTGTTGTGAAAAAGAGAGAGAGGTAACAACTACCAACCCTGTTCATTATCAACCGTGAACAGCTGCACAAGGAGGCTGGAGTCTGGCGGGCCTGCTGTGTGCCTCTCTAAGACCAGAGTCATTTGAAGCTAGGTCGCAAGCAGATGGTGGCTGAGGTGGCTTGTCCAGACAGCAGGCATATCTGCAAAACTCTTAAAGGAGCGAGCAAAGAACTTTTGCTCCTCTGGAAGGAGTAAAGTCCTTCCAGAGTTCTTGGCACAGTTTCACAGGCATGCTTCTTTGGTGCATATTACTTTATAAACGAATCAGGAAAAATAAAACAAAAGCAAATGATATGGTGTTTGGAGAATGGAGTAGAAAGAGATACACAGCAGTGTGAAAACTGAAAAAAACCCTTGGTAACACCCCTCACCCCCTATAATATAGCAGAGCACACAGATGTCCAGACTAATGAATACACAGGATTAGACTGTTACTGACCAGCGTTCTTGGCCCCCTCAGTCAATAGAAATTGATCAGAAGCCAAACAAGAAATTCAGGGAAGGCTTTATGGGGGCCCCTGCTCCCCTAGTGGCTCAGATGGTAAATAATCTGCCTTCCAAAGCAGAAGGCCCAGGTTCGATCCTTGGGTTGGAAAAATCCCCTAGAGGATGGCGTGGCAACACACTCCAGTATTCTTGTCTGGAGAATCCCATGAACAGAGGAACCTGGCGGGCTACAGTCCACAGGGTCTCAAAGAGTAAGACATGATTGAGCGACTAACGCTTTCACTCTTGGCAGCAGACGGGAGTGAAAGCAAGGATCAGATTTTGTTGCTAGCTGCCTGATCCTGGGAGAACTGGTTCATTACAGTGGGTGAGAGTCAGGGTTGGGTCAGGAGTGAGAAAGGGAGTCTTAGGTGGTTTGACCCCCAGCCCCCAATTTGATTGTGTTGAGTTCAGGGGGCATGAGGAGCCCCTGATTTTGCTCCCAGATCATCAGAAGTGGCTGTTGGGCTTTTTGGTCTTTTCTGTATCTTGACCATAATTGGCTCCAGCCTCACATACACGCAGTTTTTTTTTTTAAGCCCCTTATAGTTTCTTTGTATTTTGTTGCTCGAGGAGACATTTGTCCAGGTGCAACCACTGCAGCAAAGGATCCCAGGTCCCGGGGGCCAGCCTGTCTCAAGACGACCTGAGATATTCAGTCGCATCCACATTTTCAGCGTCCGTATTCAATACATTTTCCAGGCTTATTAAAGCCTTGCTACTCAAAATGTGGTCAGCAGATCAGCAGCATCAGCTACATCTGTTGCTGCTAAGTCACTTCAGTCGTGTCCGACTCTGTGTGACCCCACAGACGGAAGCCCACCAGGGTCCCCCGTCCCTGGGATTCTCCAAGCAAGAACACTGGAGTGGGTTGCCATTTCCTTCTCCAATGTGTGACAGTGAAGTCGCTCAGTCATGTCCGACCCTTAGCAACCCCACGGACTGCAGCCTACCAGGCTCCTCCATCCATGGGATTTCCCAGGCAAGAGTACTAGAGTGGCTTGCCATTGCCTTCTCTCAGCTACATCTGTTAGTTTGCTAGAAATTCAGAATCTCAAACTCCTTCATACACCTAGGAATTAGAGCCTGCATTTTAGCAAGATTCCCCTTGAGACGTATATGTCAATTAAATCATTAAGAAGAATATGCTTATAAGTGGTAAATATGAGAGACAAAGGTGGAAAAACTGCATAAGTACAGAGGGACAAATCCTTAGTAATTTTGAACCAGGGCTTCCCTGCTGGCTCAGATGATAAAGAATATGCCTGCAATGCTGGAGACCTGGGTTCAATCCCTGGGCCAGGAAGATGCCCTGGAGAAGAGAATGGCAACCCATTCCAGTATTCTTGCTGGAGATTCCCATGGGCAGAGGAGCCTGGCCGGCTACAGGTCCATGGGGTCACAAGAGTCAGACATGACTGACCGACTAATGCTTCATTTGGAATTTTGGGTACATGAGAATAGTTCCATTTTTCTATAAGTTTACTTTTATCTTTTTAGGAAGACCCTGACTGCCATCCCAACATTTAGTTTCTGATTCCTAAAATAAACAGATTCTAAGTATTAGCTTTCATAAGGGAAATACAAACAAATATTTATTGTTTTAGGTTCTATCATTGCTTCTACTGTTATAAGTAAAGATTTAAATTAATCATTTCTGTAAATAGGAAGTATTATAAAGAAAATGCTTGAGAGTCCCTCAGACTGCAGGGAGACCAAACCAGTCAATCCTAAAGGAAATGAACCCTGAATATTCATTGGAAGGACTGATGTTGAAGCTGAAGCTCCAATACATTGACCACCTGATGCAATGAGCCGACTCACTGGAAAAGACTCTATGCTGTAAAAGATTGAGGGCAGGAGTGGAAAGGGTGACAGAGGATGGCATGGTTAGATAGCATCACCGACTCAATGGACATGAGTTTGAGCAAACTCTGGGAGACAGTGAAGGACAGGGAAGCCTAGCGCGCTGCTGTTCATGGGATCAGAAAGAGTCAGACATGACTTAGTGACTAAACAACAGCAAGAACAATAATTAAATTTATAGTTATTAACCCATTTAAAATACTGATAGAAAGGATACAACATGATAAGAACTTTGCTAGATACTGAGTTTCAGTCAGTCAATCAGTCAGTTCAGTCGCTCAGTCGTGTCTGACTCTCCGTGACCCCATGAATCACAGCACGCCAGGCCCCCCTGTCCACCACCAACTCCCGGAGTTCACTCAAACTCATGTCCATCGAGCCGGTGATGCCATCCAGCCATCTCATTCTCTGTCGTCCCCGTCTCCTCCCGCCCCCAATCCCTCCCAGCATCAGTCTTTTCCAGTGAGTCAACTCGTCGCATGAGGTGGCCAATACTGAGTTTACTAGGAGTTAGTTGAGACTGTTATTTTACACTAGTTTCTAGAAATAATGCAGTTTGCATTGTATCACTCTATCAGCCTACACACCTGGGAGAGTTGACAAATGATTATAATTGGAGATAAAATGCAAACATCACATTGACTATTTTACAGATAATGTCTTTACTCACAGATACTGCCTCTGGGTCAGCCAGTGTCAGCTCCATGATCCATAAATAACAAACAGATTTACTCTTTCATCTCTTCTTCCTGTTTCTTGGCAGTATTCATGGTTTTAGAGACAGTGTTCACTAATTCCAGATTGAATAGCCAATGATATTTGAAAGATTTAGTTGCATTCTTTTTGTCATGTGATTTTAACACTGTAAATATATTTTTTGCAGACTGTGGTATTTTCTCTCTTTAAATTAGAGTTTTTCTATCCATCTGTCCTCCCCCAAAAGCACACACCTATCCTGCATATCCAGATTTTTATTATATGGCTTGAGGATATTTCCTTTGTTATTTTTTCTACCATTTATGTCTGGGGCATGGTGGGAGACTTGCCTTTGTTAAGAATAAAATAGAAAAGCATAAACCAAAAGAACAAAGAGAAGAAAAATAAATCATTTGATGTGTGCAAGTGTATTTGATGTATGCAAGTCTTTAAAATGTTAAATCCCCAAGTGAGGATAGAAATAAATAGTGCACTTTATTTCACTCTAGAATGCAAACAATAATTGAAAAAAAACAAACACACACCCAAAACTAGCAACCAGCAGTCAAGAAATGGTAAATAGGGGATTTCTGTGATGTTGGTGAATGAAATGTACACTATGTTTTTAAACATAATTAAAATAATTTAAAAAAAAAATAGTAAAGTAGGGCTTTTCAAATTTGATAATTACCAGGGAACTTATTAAAATTCCTATTTCTAGGCTACAGCCCAGATTAGAATCTGCTAAGTCTCCATTGGGTCACAGGGATCTCTGCTTTAACAGTTTGGTGGATTTCTCAATACGCTGAAGGTGGTGGACACCTCCTGGGATAATCAGACTTGAATATATATCAAGAGATGGTGTAACTTTAGTTTTTTGAACCTATAGGTTAAACAAGTTGGATGCTTTGATCTGTGGTTTGTCATTGAAATGCCTAAATTCTTATGTAAATATTTAAAGGACATTTAGAAAATAATTCTAAAATAAAACAGAACAGTGAATGCACATTCACAGAGGAGTCAAAACTAATTTATGATACACTGTCCTTTTTGGTGAAACCAAAGGGTTCCCAGGGGTGCAGTGGTAAAGAATCATTCTGCAATGCAGGAAACACAGATTTGATCCCTGGGTTGGGAAGATCCCATGGAGGAGGAAATAGCAACCCAGTCCAGTATTCTTGCCTGGAAAATCCCGTGGAGAGAGGAGCTGGTGGCTGGAGTCCCTGGGGTTGTGAAGAGTCCAACACCACTTAGTGACTAACACTTTCACTTTCAGTGGAATCCTCAATGAGATGTCAAATGAAATTATAAAACTACTCTTACAAGGGTGAATGATAAAACACTTTACTTTTGATGATACCATCTTAGGCATCAATATTTTGAGGATAAACATAAGTAGAATCCTGAATAAGCATACCTCCATAAGACATATGTTCTGTTGCTGCTGCTACTAAGTCGCTTCAGCCGTGTCCGCCTCTGTGCAACCCCATAGACGGCAGCCCACTAGGCTCCTCGGTCCCTGGGATTCTCCAGGCAAGAATACTGGAGTGGGTTGCCATTTCCTTCTCCAATGCATGTATGCATGCTAAGTCGCTTCAGTTGTGTCCGACTCTGTGCAACCCTATGGACAGCAGCCCACCAGGCTCCTCCGTCCATGGAATTCTTCAGACAAGAATACTTCTAGTAGCTTAAAAATTCCTGGGAAGGCATGTAGATAAATTTTGTGATTGATATTTTGCCGTTTTATTGTTTTGGTCAGTGAAGAGTGAGAATTTTTTTTATTTTATTTTTTTTAACCAACACCTAGTCAAAAGTGCATGCATACTTGGTCATGTCTGACTCTTTGCAACCACATGAACTGTAGACTGCCAAACTTCTCTGAGATTATCCTGGCCAGAATACTGAAGTGGGTTCCTATTTCCTTCTGGGGTCTTCCTGACCCAGGGATTGAACACATGTCTCCTGTGGCTCCTGAATTGGCAGGTGAATGCTTTACCATTGAGCCCCCGGGAAGCCTAGTCAAAAGTAAAACAATGATAATATTCATGACAAAGGTGGGCTTCATTTCACAGAGTAAATGAAGGACAATACTAATTCTTAGGGATGATTCTATCTGTGCTTAAATCCAGGTTCAAATACTGGTCCCCTAGATTAGGAAGGAACTTGATTTTTGATGAACATGGGGATGTGTGAACTTATGTGGCCCATGGTGTTGGCAAAATCAAATGCCCTTTTTCATTTAAAGGCTGTCATTTAATAGAATTTGAAGACAAGCCAAGTACAATATAAATAGAACAAGCAGGTATGAAAACCTGTTCAGTACTTGGAAAAGGGAGGAACATCTGTTCAAAATGGAAAGCATTGGTTCACTGACTTAATTGGAGGTGTCCTAGATGCTGAATTTTGGGGGTTTTTTTGCTTCAACAGTTGATTTATTTTTCCTTTCAGGTTATTGTAATTTAAAAAAATGCAAAATTTGTATGAACCAGACTTTTGTGAGGCAAAAAAACATTTTGCGATATGGATCATTTCCTTTTATGCTAGAAGAAAAAAAAAATCTATAGGGCTTTTAATACAATTAGTCTCCAGAAAATATTCTCAGGGTGTAGTAATAAATCACTACATGAAACATTCATTTATGTCCACGAGTTAACAATTCCACTCTTTCCATAAAATAGCTATTAGGAACTGAAATTCTTGGAAGCCGAGAACAATTATATAAAAGTGACAGAAATATTTAAGAATTTGTCATAGTGATGAAAAACCAAAAGGTATCCAAGTGGGGCATATATGTAATAAATTCATCTGCAGAAACAGCTTTCATTGATCTAGTGTTTTTTCACTTTTGTGCTGGAGAAGAAACCATATTCCCATGATGAACCGAAAGTCAGTTGTAGAGATGTGGATGAACTGGGAGCCTGTCATAAAGAGTGAAGTAAATCAGAAAGACAAGAACAAGTATCGTATATACGTGGAATCTAGAAAAATGGTACAGATGATGTATTTGTAGGGCAAAAATAGAGATGCAGACCTAGAGAAGAGACTTATGGACATAGATGGGGAAGGGATTGGGGGGATGAGTTGAGCCAATAGCCTTGACATATATACACTAACCCTTGTGAAATAGGCAGCCGGTGGGAGTGACTGCACAGTCCAAGGACCTCAGCTCAGTGCTGTGTGCTGTGTGATGACCTAGAGGGGTGGTGAGGAGGAGGTAAGGGGAGGCCCCTGGGGGAGGGGCCATGCGTATACAGATAGCTGATTCACTTCTTTGTACAGCAGAAACTAACACATCATTGTGAAGCAATTTTGTTTCAATATTAAAAAAGAAGAAGAAGAAGGAAAGTAAATAGTGAGCTCCTAATTTGCTAACAAAACTGAGGAAAACAGTAGCAGCCCCTGTGAGAGCATCATGGTGTAGACGTCACCCCAACACCAAGACTGCACCTCTAGCAATGCCCAGGGACACCTTCCAGTTGACCCGCAGAACCGTACTTCACGGTAGAATCACATGATGAGACTATCAAACAACCAACAGCAGGTTCTAGACTCACTTTCTTAGCTATGGAGTGCAAATTCAACTTCACGTCCTGCTAGGAGGGAGAATTTCCCCTTCTCCAATATATTCCAGAGTCACACCTAAGAAGAGCACTGGGAAACCTTACCTCAAAGAGCATTTGTTGAATTATTAAAATTTCACTAAATTTCTGGGGTAAAAATTCAGCTTTAGGGAAAGCAATTCAGTGCTAAAAATGAATGTCATAAATGACATTGAATTTCTATAACAGTCACGATTGCTATTTTTCATAACATTTTAAACTTAAATCTCAGAAATTTCCTGCTCACTCATTAATCCAAATTTTAGTAATTCTCTGTAAGAGAGCTTCTTAATTATTAAAAATGTTTACTTAATAACTCAAAAGCTCTCAGCAAGGGCCTATTGGACTCCATAAAGCTATTGGTTTCTGCAAAATTATCCAGCTTTCACCATGCAGGGTATGCAATTAATTACAGAAGTCTAGTTTTTGTGTGTGTATACAATAATTATTTCTTCCCTTACATACCTAGGCCCTTACTGTGAAATTTGGAGTTTCTTATGGAATGAAAAATATCTTGGTTCTCTTATTCAGTTCATCGGTTACTTTCACCAAGTCAAATAAACTTGCAGTCAGCTCTTAGGTGAAAGAGTGTCATAGCTTCTGATCAAAAAGTTTTTCAGGAAACTTTGGTCCAGTAAAGAATAATTGTAGCAGTTCATCCCACCTCCCGTTCCCCCTTGGTATCCATACATACACTACTGATACTATGCATAAAATAGATGACTAATGAGAACCTGCTGTATAGCTCAGGGAACTCTATTCAATGCTCTACGGTGACCTAACTGGGAAGGAAATCTGTAAAAGAGGGGATATACGTAGAGCTGATTGATTTTACTGTACAGCAGAAAATAACACATCATTGCAAAACAACTATACTGTAATGAAAATTTAAAAAACAAATCCTCCAGGAAAAAAATGAATAAATATGCTTGCAGATAAAATGTGGGACAGTAAATGGAATTCTCTTCTGTCCAAAAGCTAGTAGGAAGGGTCCCAGATTTTGTGTTTTCCTTTATTCTCTGATAAACAAGAAATTACTGCATCTACTTCTTTAGTGGTAGAAGACAGTGATAATTAAACAACAGTATGTCTCCATCATTGAAACAGATACGTTTTCATGGACAATTCTGGCAGGTTTCATTTCAGACACCTGCCTTTTTCTCTCCTGTTCTACCATGTGTCTGCAGACCTAGTTATTATTTCCAGAAGAGAGCTCTGTTTACATGGAGGCTTCAAAAGAAATCACAGATGAGTAAAGGTTTGTTGTTGTTGTCGTTGTTGTTTCTGCTTCTTTGTTTGTTTTTGAAGTTTGCAGTTACTTTCAGTAAATACTAGAAGCCCATGCTTTAGAAAGTCACCATTGTCTGGGTCTCTTCTGATGCCCACTTTGTCAGAATTCAGTTCAGCCCAAAGCAATATCCAGTGTGAAGCATCTCAGATTCCTCGCCTGCCATATCTCTGAATTCAGAGTTCCTGTGTGCTCTGCCTCACTACTTTGGAGGCAAAGCTGACAATGATTCAGCTTTTCTCCTACACTTCAAATGCTACTTATCCTGCCTGCCCGACTGGAATGTGCAGTGCCCACCACCCCAGAAATTATGGTATAGTACTGCTTGCTTGAAATGTCAAGAAAGCACCAGTTCAGATTTTTATCCAGTAAGATACCTTAAGGATATTGTTGGAATTTGCAGACAGAGTCTTCAGTGGAGGTGTGAATTAAAGGTAACGTTGAATAAATACAATCTGTGTGTTGCATTATAACTTGATTTCAAAAGTGAGAACAGAATTTATGACTAAACAGAAGATAAGACACCTCTTTCTCTTAAGACCACTGCTTAGATTCAGGAACTTAAAAATGGAAAAAAATGAATAACACAAATATTAGCATGCCCATCACAGGGAAGGGAGTGGTGGACTTCCCTATTTGGGGAAGCTGGGCTATCACCCTTTGTAATGAAAGTGGAGGAAGAAATGAGAGATATAATGCCTCGGAACATGTATGTCTCTGGGATACATAGACTGCAGATTAGCAAATGAAGTGTGAATTGGGGACATTTTAATCAAAATTTCACAGCTTTATATTCATTAAGAAAGTTGACTGATTTACAGAGGTAAATAAATTATCTCACAGAAGGCTTATATTTCACTTTGGGGAGGGATTTCTTCATAGTCATCTCAATTTCCTAGTCATATTCCCATATTGGTTCAGTTCAGTTCAGTTCAGTCGCTCAGTCGTGTCGACTCTTTGCGACCGCGTGAACAGCAGCACGCCAGGCCTCCCTGTCCATCACCAACTCCCGGAGTTTACCCAAACTCATGTCCTTTGAGTCGGTGATGCCGTCCAACCATCTCATCCTCTGTCGTCCCCTTCTCTTCCTGCCCTCAATCTTTCCCAGCATCAGGGTCTTTTCCAATGAGTCAGCTCTTCGCATCAGGTGGCCAAAGTATTGGAGTTTCAGCTTCAACATCAGTCCTTCCGATGAACACCCAGGACTGATCTCCTTATAAAGAATGATAAATGCATACACAGTCAAGTAGATTCCAGCCTAATTTAGTAATCTGCTGTGTGTGTGCGTGCATGCTCAGTTGTGTCCCATTCATTGTAACCCCATAAATGCAGACATCCAGGCTTCTCTGTCTCTGGGATTCTCCAGGCAAGAGTACTGGGCCAGGTTGCCATTTCCTTTTCCAGGAGATTTTCCCAGTCCAGGGATCGAACTCAGGTCTCTTGCATCTGCTACATTGGCAGGCGGATCCTTTACCACTGTGCCACCTGTTAATTCTACCATAATCAATTAACATTTTTCCTTTGCCTTCACTCAGGGAATCAGATGTTTAGAACTAAAAAGATTAATAATAATTCAATGCAATCTCATAGTTCCAGGTGAACCAAAGAAGTTCTAGGGTGGCTAGTGCACTTGTTTAATGCTTAAAATTTGCTAATAACCAAGTACAGATGCCAATAATAATATGGTGTTATTATTGGCATTATCTATTGATTATTGCATTGATGATTTTGCCAAAGGTTAATTGATGTATTGATTTTTTTTTTACATGAAACCATCAGTGATTTTCTTTCCAAAAGAGAAAAACATATCTGCTATTCTTGTACCAGAGGAGTACCATATCCAGTTTTGTTGTTCTTTGCCATGTATACCAGGAAAATATGTGCATTCATAGTGAGCATCACCAACTCAATGGACACGAGTATGAGCAAGCTCCAGGAGATAGTGCAGGACAGGGAAGTCTACCCTGCTGCAGTCCACGGGATTGCAGAGAGGCAGACACAATCCCAACATGGTGATTTTGACTGTTTATCTAAATATCATTATATTTAGAAAATTGTTAGAATGCTACTGAATGAATCCTCTGAAACATATGCAGTTTTCAATCTCATAAATTGATTATAATACAGCTTTTCCCTTTGTAAGGCCCAAGATAGAAACTGCATTTCATTACTTCAGCATGAAATATGGAGATGAAAGGGGAAAATGGATAGATGATATACTGTATAGATTTAGCATGATTGCTTTTTCTTTTTAAAAGAAAGTTCTGCTTCGTGGACTGCATAGTCCATGGGGTCACAAAGAGACAGACCCGACTGAACGACTTTTACTTCACTGCTTCACTAACAAAATATGCATATTTAATGAAACACATTGTTTATCAAGATTTAAACAAGATTGTGTATACAGTACAGATAAGGAGTCCTTAGACCTGTCTCACTGAGGAATGCATATATCTAAATGGAATACAAATTTACATGCATTAAACAGGGAATAGATGTGAATTACGTATTTACTAGTCACAGGACAAATATGGTAACACATATAGAGTCTAAGGAGACTTCTAACATGCAAACCGTGACCTTCAGAGTTATACAACCATATATATGTGTTCTGGATTTGCTCTTATTCTTTCTGTGTGTTCTCAGACAAGTCACACTCTTGTCTAAATTGTTGTTGCTTTCTCTGTTAAAAAGAGGGCTTATATATTTGTTATGAGCACAGATGAAAAATTTTCATGGAAAGCACATGACTAGTCACATACAGTGTGTTTGAGTAACATGCCTCATTATTAATTATGAAATAAAACTAAGAAATAGTTCAAAGTATTCCCTCTAGAAAAGCGAAAGAAAAGGAAGAACATATAAGGTAATTCTTAAAACTGTAATGATGGTGGTTTAGTCGTGTCTGACACTTGTAACCCCATGGAGCCCACCAGGCTCCTCTGTCCGTGGGATTCTCCAGGCAAGAATACTGATGCGGGCTACCATTTTCTCCTCCTGACTCAGGGATTGAACCCACATCTCCTGCATTGCAGGCAGATTCTTTACCACTGAGTCCCCTGGGAAGACCCCTTTATGCCCAGTGCATGTTAATTTTCTGTAAGATGCCAACTTATAGGAAAAAACATCCTTTCTGTGTCTTTGACAGTAGGGAAGCACTTTTAGCCAAGCAGTCTTCTTATTTTCACTTTTGGGTGAGTGCCAGCTGTACCATCACCTGGATTTCAGTCTCTATGACATTTGTATGTAAGTTCTTTATTCCATTGTTCCTTCAGATTGCTAGGCTACTTCTACTGTAGCTTGGCAGGTCTTCCTATCTTTGAGGAAAAAATCCAGTTCAACAGCCTTTCTATCTGCTTTTATGGCTCTTTACTCTCTGCTGCTGCTGCTGCTAAGTCACTTCAGTCGTGTCCGTAGAAAGTATTTATTGGCATTCTTGCTTCAAGCTGACAGAATTCCCCCCACCCCGCACTGGCAACCATTCTAAACCAAAATCCACAAAGAACTGTATACAATTTTAGAGTTTTTGAGAAAGTCATTTAAAAATTCTGTAACTTTTATAAACATAGTATTTGGTAAACATTTTAGAAGGAAGGAGAATCAATCAGGGAAGAAAAAGAAGATGGAAAGAGAGACATTTATTGAATCCAGATAAGAAAATACAATTATTATAGATTTAAATTTAGAGTTATCCAAGGACTATATTTATGTAGTTATTAACTGTCATGCTCAAAGCTATTAAGGGAATATGTGAACTCTTTGGTGTCATTTTATTTATCAATATATGCGTTAGCATTTTTAAAAATTTTATTGAAGTATAGTTGATTTAAATGTTGCATTAATTTCTGCTGTACAGCAAAGTGATTCAGTTATATAGCTCTCTCTCTATATATAAATATATAATTATTTTTCATATTCTTTTCCATTATGGTTTATCACAGGATATTGAATGTGCTACACAGTAGGATATTGTCATCTATCCTATATATAAAATAGTTTGCATCTTGAACCAGTCATGGAACAACAGACTGGTTCCAAATAGGAAAAGGTGTACGTCAAGGTTGTATATTGTCACCTTGCTTATTTAACTTATATGCAGAGTACATCATGAGGAACGCTGGGCTGGAAGAAGCACAAGCTGGAATCAAGATTGCTGGGAGAAATATCAATAACCTCAGATATGCAGATGACACTACCCTTATGGCAGAAAGTGAAGAGGAACTCAAAAGCCTCTTGATGAAAGTGAAAGAGGAGAGTGAAAAGGTTGGCTTGAAGCTCAACATTCAGAAAACAAAGATCATGGCATCTGGTCCCATCACTTCATGGGAAATAGATGGAAAAACAGTGGAAACAGTGTCAGACTTTGTTTTTTTGGGCTCCAAAATCACTGCAGATGCTGATTGCAGCCATGAAATTAAAAGACGCTTGCTCCTTGGAAGGAAAGTTATGACCAACCTTGATAGTATATTAAAAAGCAGAGACATTACTTTGCCGACCAAGGTCCGTCTAGTCAAGGCAATGGTTTTTCCCGTGGTCATGTATGGATGTGAGAGTTGGACTGTGAAGAAAGCTGATCGCCGAAGAATCGATGCTTTTGAACTGTGGTGTTGGAGAAGACTCTTGAGAGTCCCTTATACTGCAAGGAGATCCAACCAGTCCATTCTAAAGGAGATCAATCCTGGATGTTCATTGGAGGGACTGATGCTAAAGCTGAAACTCCAATACTTTGGCCACCTCATGAGACGAGTTGACTCACTGGAAAAGACTCTGATGCTGGGAAAGGTTGGGGGCGGGAGGAGAAGGGGACGACGGAGAATGAGATGGCTGGATGGCATCACCGATTCTGTGGACATGAGTTTGAGTGAACTCCGGGAGTTGGTGATGGACAGGGAGGCCTGGCGTGCTGTGATTCATGGGGTCGCGGAGAGTCGGACACGACTGAGCGACTGAACTGAACTGAACTGAACTGAATCCCAACCCAAACAATGACAAATTTGTTCTCTATGTCTGTCAATATGTTTCTGTTTCATAGATATGTTCATCTGTGTCGTATCTTAGGTTCCACATAAAAGTGATATCACATGGAATTTGTCTATTTCTGACTTACTTCACTCAGTATGATAATCTTGAGGTCAATCCATGTTGCTGCAAATGACCTTATTTCATACTTTTTAATGGCTAAATAATATTCCATTGTGTGTTTCATATATATATTTATTTATAGCACATCTTCTTTATCCATGTATCTGTTGATGGACACTTAATTTGCTTCCATGTCTTGGCTATTGTGAATAATGCTACAATGACCATAGGGTCACATGTATCCCTTCAAATTATAGATTTTGCTGGCTATATAAGCAGGAGGGAGATTGCTGTATCATGCAGCAACTCTATTTTTAGATTTTTGAGGAAATATGCCATAGCAATATTAACACACATATAGCAATGTAGTTGAAAATTTTAAATAACTTGTAAAGCTGTTCAGAGAAAAAATGAGATAGGGAGGTATAATATAGATGCATAATAGCAAGCCTTGCTGTCAGAAATGTGAATGGTATGCTGTATGGCATATGTCATGATATTTTGTATTTTTCCAATTTTCTCATTAACCTAATAATCTGTATTCTCTCCTGGTTTTAAAAATACATCTTGCATGATAGGTTTTGTTTGAATTGTTATTATTCTGCTTCATTCTGGTATGAAAATGATGACAAATGGAATTTGTAGGCCAGCATGAATATAGGTTTCTCAAGAGGCAGGTCAGGTGGTCTGGTATTCCCATCTCTTTCAGAATTTTCTACAGTTTATTGCGATCCACACAGTCAAAGGCTTTGGCATAGTCAATAAAGCAGAGATATATGTTTTTCTGGAAATCTCTTGCTTTTTCGATGATCCAGCGGATGTGGGCAATTTGATCTCTGGTTCCTCTGCCTTTTCTAAAACCAGCTTGAACATCTGGAAGTTCACAGTTCACGTATTGCTGAAGCCTGGCTTGGAGACTTTACTAGTGTGTGAGATGAGTGCAACTGTGCGGTAGTTTGAGAATTCAGAACCTATATCCAGGTCAGGAAGCAACAGTTAGAACTGGACATGGAACAACAGACTGGTTCCAAATAGGAAAAGGAGTATGTCAAGGCTGTATATTGTCACCCTGCTTATTTAACTTATATGCAGAGTACATCATGAGGAATGCTGGGCAGGAAGAAGCACAAGCTGGAATCAAGATTGCTGGGAGAAATATCAATAACCTCAGATATGCAGATGACACCACTGTTATAGCAGAAAGTAAAGAGGAACTCAAAAGCCTCTTGATGAAAGTGAAAGAGGAGAGTGATAAAGTTGGCTTAAAACTCAACATTCAGAAAACTAAGATCATGGCATCTGGTCCCATCACTTCATGGCAAATTGATGGACAAACAGTGGAAACAGTGTCAGACTTTACTTTTTTGGGTTCCAAAATTACCAAAGATGGTGATTGCAACCATGAAATTAAAAGACGCTTACTCCTTGGAAGGAAAGTTATGACCAACCTAGATAGCATATTAAAAAGCAGAGACATTACTTTGCCAACAAAGGTCCATCTAGTCAAGGCTATGGTTTTTCCAGTGATCATGTATGGATGTGAGAGTTGGACTGTGAAGAAAGCTGATCACCGAAGAATAGATGCTTTTGAACTGTGGTGCTGGAGAAGACTCCTGAGAGTCACTTGGACTGCAAGGAAATCCAACCAGTCCATTCTAAAGGAGATCAATCCTGGGTGTTCATTGGAAGGACTGATGCTGAAGCTGAAACTGCAATACTTTGGCCACCTCATGTGATGAGTTGACTCACTGGAAAAGACTCTGATGCTGGGAGGGATTGGTGGCGGGAGGAGAAGGAGTTGACAGAGGATGAGATGGCTGGATGGCATCACCGACTCAATGGACATGAGTTTGAGTGAACTCCGGGAGTTGGTGATGGACAGGGAGACCTGGCGTGCTGTGATTCATGGGGTCGCAAAGAGTCGGACATGACTGAGCGACTGAACTGAACTGAACTGATACCTTCCTTGAAAATCATAAGGTATCCTCTCAAAAATTTTGTTCCTAGACTTGCTTATCCACTTCACTGTGCATGCATGCCCAGTTACTCCACCGTGTCTGACTCTTTCTGACCCCCTGAACCCCTGTCCATGGGATTTCCCAGCCAAGAATACTGGAGTGGGTTACCATTTCCTTCTCTAGGATATCTTCCTAACCCAGGGTCTAAACCTATGTCTCTTGCATTGGCAGGCTGATTCTCTCCACTGATCCACCTAGGAAGCCTCTATTTACTAAATTAGTGGAATAAGGATAAAATTTCAGTCTTTGTTTTCACTTTTTTTTTTCCCCAAGAACTATCTAGGCTGCATCTGAAAACCTGTGTTCCAGCTATCTGAGACACTTGAGTAAGTTTTCTGCATGCAGTCATCACAAGACCTATCCCCCAGACTGGATATAGAATCTTACACTCATTGATAAAACCATCAGTGGCCACAAGGGTCTATCATGGTGGCTGCTTAGAGGAAGTCTCCAGACCTTTGCCCTTGACTTAACTCAGGATTCTAAGGACAGAGTAAGCCGTAGATCTGCTACTCAGTGCAGAATATGGTCCAGCGCTCAAAGCCAGTAGCCACTGTGACTGAAGAAACACTAAACGCTTAGGTTATGAGAGCAGAGACTTCTATATGGGTATGCAGAACAATAATCAGAACTGTCAGTCATCCATCCTGTCATTTGTTCCTTATTTGTTGCCAAGGAGGGAAGATAGTTTCATCATCTGGCACTCTTTTTCAAAAATATGGAAGAGACAAACACACACACACAGAAAAAGCAATTACATTAACTTCATTAAACAGTTGCTTAGTTTCTACAATGTTCCCTAATATACCTTCTGAATGCTTGAAAAATATAGTTGAATTATTCTCAAGAACAACAACAAAACAGGGCATACCATCCATTAAGTATCCACTCAAATCTGCAAGGCTTGGGTTGTGGGCTCCCCTTCTCTGATAGGTGAGACTGGGGCAGCCCTCACTGGTGTCTTTCCAGTAGGATTGCAGGACCGAAATGGAGCCTGACTTGAGATGACTTTATCAACTTCAAAGATTCCTAAGTCAGAAATGGAGTTTTACTTATTTGATGAAATTGTCTGTAATGTTAATACAACACCAACACTAGAAATTAAAGTTAAATTTAACAACAACACTAGAAATTAAGCTGAAATTGAACAACAACAACTAGAAATTAAAATTGTCTTACTGCATTCAGAATTTTCTGATAAATGGCTGTGTCTATCTGTTCTTTTCAGAGCTTCCCAGGTGGTACTAGTGGTAAAGAATCTGCCTGCCAGTGCAGGAGATGAAAGAGATACAGGTTTGAGCCCTGGGTCGGGAAGATTCCCTGGAGGAGGAAATGACAACCCATTCCAGTATTCTTGCCTGTAGAATCCCATGGACAGAGGAGCCTGGTAGGCTACAGTCCATGGGGTTGCAAAGAGTCAGACTTCACTGAACACATAATCCTTTCCCAATCTGTTCTTTTCACTAAAAGTGCGCAAACTATGCATGCATATATTAGAGCAACTAGGTTTCAACTTTCTCTCCCCAAGATGATTATAATTACAAATGGAACTTTTGGAAATCCTCTGGAATGAATCTGGATTTCATCTGAATTCCCTGTTCTTCTTGCTCTCATCTTTTACATTCCTTCTACTTTCTAAAAAAAGAAGTCAATGTTGAGATTCAAGAGAATAACTTCTGAGTCAGTGTTTTACTTGAAGTTCAAATCCATGGATACAATCTTATTTTCTCCTAAGGATTTCTTGAGAGTCTCTTTCTATAGGTAGACATTTTAAAAAGAGACTATTTTTGTTGACAGCCTTATAGTTAAGAGGCTAGCAACTATTCATAAAAAATGTTTCTCTAACACAATGTTGTTTTTATAATCACTAAATAAAGAAAGTTGAGCACTGAAGAATTGATGCTTTTGAACTGTGGTGTTGGAGAAGACTCTTGAGAGTCCCTTGGACTGCAAGGAGATCCATCAAGTCCATCCTAAAGGAGATCAGCCCTGGGTGTTCATTGGAAGGACTGATGTTGGAGCTGAAACTCCAGTACTTTGGCCACCTGATGTGAACAGCTGATTTGAAAAGACCCTGATGCTGGGAAAGATTGAGGGCAGGAAGAGAAGGGGACGACAGAGGATGAGATGGTTGGATGGCAACACTGACTAAATGTACATGAGTTTGGGTGGACTCCGGGAGTTGCTGATGGGCAGGGAGGCCTGGCATGCTGTGGTTCATGGGGTCACAAAGAGTCGGACAGGACTGAGCGACTGCACTGAAATGAGCTGAAATAGAAAAAGGTAGTAAAATTTTCTCTTCTATGTAAGAATCTGTAAAATGAATCAGCTTTCTTCTTGAACTGCATAGCTGAACATAATCTTCCCAGAAATTTTATAATCATGTATAAAATTTCACCTACAATGAATTTTAAGAAGACTCACTAGTAAAATGAAAATACTTTCTGGTGTCCATGTGTAATTTATAAGCAATGATACTGATAATCAAAAGATAAGTACAAATAAGTATCTTTTTATTCAATGTTTTAAATTTTGTATTGGAATATAGCCGATTAATAATGTTGTGATAGTTTCTGAACAGTGAAGGCACTCAGCCACACATATACATGGATCCATTCTCCTCATACTCCCCTCCCATCCATGCTGCCTTTTAATTATGAAATATATTTGATTATATCCAAACACAAAATAAAGCATTTCTTCACGGATATGTAAACTTTGGTTCATAATGCAGAAGATATTCACAGGTATTTATGATTTATAATTATGTCTCATTGTTAATTCTAGCTTTCTGAATTTCTAGGAAAAGCATTCAGATGCAATACTGTGTTAGAATTATAAAAAGTATTAATACAAAATTAGCTTCCTACTATACTTAGGATACTTTGCAAAACAATTTGATGAGGGAAAGATCTTTTCAGAGATACCTAATTCAAAGTTCTTGACTGTTTTTCTCCAGAAATACACTTGTTATGAGTCTTTCCATCTATCATAATAAAATGAGAGCAGTTGATAAGGTGGTTTCTAATGGTATTTTCAGCATCAGTCCTTCCAAAGAACACCCAGGATTGATCTCCTCTAGAATGGACTGGTTGGATCTCCTTGCAGTCCAAGGGACTCTCAAGAGTCTTCTCCAGCACCACAGTTCAAAAGCATCAATTCTTCGGTGATCAGCTTTCTTCACAGTCCAACTCTCACATCCATACATGATCACTGGAAAAACCATAGCCTTCACTAGACGGACCTTTGTTTGCAAAGTAATGTCTTTGCTTTTTAATATGCTATCTAGGTTGGTAAAAACTTTCCTTCCAAGGAGTAAGCATCTTTTAATTTCATGGCTGCAATCAGCATCTGCAGTGATTTTGGAGCCCAAAATATAAAGTCTGACACTGTTTCCACTGTTTTTCCATCTATTTCCCATGAAGTGATGGGACCAGATGCCATGATCTTTGTTTTCTGAATGTTGAGCTTCAAGCCAACCTTTTCACTCTCCTCTTTCACTTTCATCAAGAGGCTTTTTAGTTCTTCACTTTCTGCCGTAATTTGGCCACCTCATGCGATGAGTTGACTCACTGGAAAAGACTCTGATGCTGGGAGGGATTGGGGGCGGGAGGAGAAGGGGACGACAGTGAATGAGATGTCTGGATGGCATCACCGACTCGATGGACATGAGTTTGAGTGAACTCCGGGGGCTGGTGATGGACAGGGAGGCCTGGCCTGCTGTGATTCATGGGGTCGCAAAGAGTCGGACACTACTGAGCGACTGAACTGAGCTGAACTGAACTGAATGGTATTTTCAGAAAAAAGTTTAATTATTCTTTAGTCATATGTCTTGGTCAAAAGTTTGTGGCATTGAGCTGCTTTTAAATGTATTTATTGATTACATGTAAGTCAGAAAAAAAATTTCTAATCTTTCTTAGACAAGAAGAGGACCTATATTTAAGTTTCCTATTGGATGTGAGAAGGAAAATGATTTATCATAGAAGTTTCTAGGTATTCTTTATCATTTTTTCTAAGATCTAAGTTATCATTTTTAACATTCAAACAAAATTTTCAGTCTATTGTAAAAGGATATTCAGAAAATTATAATCTCACCTGTGCCTAATAATTGTCCTTTTGTTGTTGCTCAGTAACTAAGTTATATCTGACTCTTTGCAACCCCATGGACTGCAACACACCAGGCTCCTCTGTCCTCCACTATCTCCCAGAATTTGATCAAACTCATGTCCATTGAGTTGGTGATGCCAACCAACCATCTCTTCCTCTGTCGTCCCCTTCTCCTCCTGCCTTCAATCTTTCCCAACATCATCCCTGTCTTTCCCAGTGAGCCAGCTCTTCTCATCAGGTAGCCAAATATTGAAGCTTCACCTTCAGCATGAGTCCTTCCAGTGAATATTCAGGGTTGATTTCCTTTAGGATTGACTGGTTTGTTCTCCTTGCTGTCCAAGGGACTCTCAAGCATCTTCTCCAGAACCACAGTTCAAAAGCATCAGTTCTTTGGCTCTCAGTCTTCTTTATGGTACTACTCTCACATCTGTACATAACTACTGGAAAAACCATAGTTTTGACTAGAAGGACCTTTGTCAGCAAAGTGATTACAGCTTTGTCACAGTGAAAGGGCTTGTGTAACTGAATGAAGCTATGAACTGTGCCGTGAAGGGCCACCCAAGATGTACAGGCCGTAATGGAGAGTTCTGACAAAACATGCTCCACTGGAGGAGGGAATGGCAAACCAGTCCCGTGTTCTTGCTTTTAGAACGCCATGAACCGTATGAAAAACTTGTCTTTTGCTGAAGCTAATTGTTGGAAAAATGATAGTGATTAAGTCCCTGGGTATATATTCCCTTAGAATGTTTTCTTTTTCTTCTCTTTTCAGCCTAATCAAAGTTCTCTTTCAATTAGAAATACAAAAGGAGTTAGAGAATATGAGAGTCAGGATAGTATTTGCTGAATCAAAAGCACCACGGGGTTAAATGCCTCCTGAGAAGCAGGCTGGCCTGAGAGCTCTCACTCAGACTGTTAACTCTTGATCGCTAGCTGAACCCCTAAGTGTTGATTTGAACAGAATATTTAAGGAACATAAAATTTCCCCTTTACAACCAACTCTCCCGGTGCTTAGTGTGTTGATATGTAGATGATAAAATTTCTATCAAAAACCAGCACTGAAGCAGATGCTAGTAATATAATGGCTAAGAATTTGCATTGACGATGACTCTTGGGTGTGTATCAGAGCATTCCTATGGTCCAATAGGGGTGACTGGTGGGGATATCCTGATCTCTTTTGAATTCTTAATTTTTTCTCAAAAGGTTTAAAGGTATAAGAGAAGAAGATTAACAGTTTCTAGATGAAATAAAAAAGAGAAATGGTAGTGCAGTGAAGAATATTTTGAAATACACAAATTTGATATGGCTCCCAAGTTGTAAATGAAATCGAGGTTGAAAATCAATGTCTATTGGTTCACGTATTCATTTTTATGCAGTCTCTCTAAAGTATGTAGATACTAATGTTAGCATATTATTAGCATATACATCAGATATAGTTTCTTTCTCTCTTGACAATTTCTCTGTTCTTAAAAATCTTAGAATAAGAGCATGGCATATATACAATGTTCCTAGATTTTGGGAATAGCTCATAATATCTAAATATGCCATTATAAGCAGAATGAAAGGTACACTGGAAACAAAAAATAATCCACGTTTGATTTTTAATCTGACTTGTCATTTCTAAATTTGTTTGCTTCCAGATTTAAAGATGCTATTTTGTGAGGTTTACATGTGTAAAACGTCTTCTTCTCATTATAGTCAAAATCTAATGCACTTTGGATAAATCTTGAGCTGATAACAGGTGATTGGGCATTGTGCTGAAAACAAAGGCATATTAATAAATGTTGCATTATACTTGTAAAGAGCTTTATCGAAGAAAAACTGAAAAATTTCTTTCTTGCACTAACCTAATAATAGAAAGACATTAATGTTGTATCTGGGTAGCTTAAAAACAGAATTAAAAAGTTGGTTAATGTCAGTGCAAAACATTGTTCAAATAGAATTTCAGAATACTTCAAAGCTGACCTAAAAGCTGACCTGTTTGCTTCAATCATTAGAAATCAGAATTTTTACTCTATTCAGTGTCTATTTATAAAAGCAGAATGTAATTGAGAGTTGCAAAGACATTTATGTTATTTTCTTATTTAAAAATTTGAGAAATAAAAGTTAAATAATTGGGACAATAAAAAACAAAACAAGTGCCCACAAAGAGAAGTGCCCAGGTGCCCTTGACAGCACTATCTAGATGTTGCTTTTGTAACCTGAGCATCATTTTGCTTAAGCACTTTATGGGTCGAGTTTTCTAACTCTCCTAGCCCAGCAGAAGGGCACAACAGATCCAAATATTTTGGTTTATCTTATTCATCTTTCTATATCTAATGCTATTATTGTGTTATACAGTAGACATTCCATAAACCTCAGACAGCTCCTACTCTTTCTGTCTTGGAGAATCATAATTTCATATTATTTTTACATGGCAACAATAAATGGCAGTCTATTGGTTTATCCTGAAGCTGTCAAATCAGAAGAAAACCACTCTGGGTATGAGCCCATGGTGCGGGCATGCTCAGTTGCTAAGGCGTGTCTGACTCTGTGACCCCATGGAATGTAGCCCACCAGGCTCCTCTGTCCATGGGATTCTCCAGGCAAGAATACCAGAGTGGGTTGCCATTCCCTTCCCCAGGGGATCTTCCCAACCCTGGATGGAACCTGGATCTCCCACATTGCAGGAAGATTCTTTACTCTCTGAACCACTGGGGAAGCCCTTTAACAAGATGGGAAACTTCAAATCTCAACTGTAAGAAGTAACATATAAAGTAATTTAGGTTTGCCAGTGGCTGTGGTCCTGACTATAATTTCATACTGTATGACTGAATACAGCTGGGGTACATTTGCCAATGGTACAACTTTGTACAATTTTTTTGTTAAATTATTTGAGGTTTTAGAATATGTGTTGCTATGTGTGGATTTAATTTTTTAAAATATTTTTATTGAAATATAGTTGATTTATAGTGTTGTGTTAGCCTCAGGTGTTAAGTGATTCATTTATATGTATACATGTATCTTTTTTCAGATTCTTTTCCCATGTAGGTTATTGTAGAATACAGAGTAGAATTCCCTGTGCTATGCAATGGGTCCTATTGATTATCTCATTTATATATAATAGTGTGTATATCTTAATTCAAAAATTCTAATTTATTCCTCTCCCCATTTCCACTTTGGTAACCATAAATTTGTTTTCTATGTCTTTGAGTCTATTTTTTTTAAATAAGTTTGTATATTATTTTTTAGATTGTACATGTAAGTGTTATGATACATTTGCCTTTCTTGTCTGGCTTACTTCACTTGCTATAATAATCTCTGTTGCTGCAAATGATATTATTTCATTTTACCTTTTTACTGGGTAATATTCCATTAAATATACATACAATATTCCATTATATATATTATATATTCCATACCCACACATACACACACATGCATCTGTTGATAGACACTTAGGCCACTTCCTGCTGCTGCTAAGTTGCTTCAGTTATGTCTGACTCTGTGCGACCCCATAGATGGCAGCCCATCAGGCTCCCCTGTCCCTGGGAGTCTCCAGGCAAGAACACTGGAGTGGGCCACTTCCATGTCCTCCGTGTCTCAACTGCTGTGAGTAGTGCTACTATGGACATTGGCATGCATGGACATCTTTTCAAACTGTGTTCTTCTCTGGATATATGCCTGGGAGTGGGATCATATGGTAACTTTATTTTTAGTTCTTTGGGAAACTCCATACTGTTCTCCATAGTGACTGCACCAATTTACATTCCCACCAACAGCGTAGGAGGGCTTCTTTTTCTCCAGGGTGTGTGTTTTAGCAGTGTGTAAATATACTCTATCCGTGATAGTAAGTAACGTTTTCAATGAATATATATATATAATGCTGTGTATTATATAATATTGTCTATTATATATGTCAGCCTCATACCTATAGAATATAAAATGTGTTAAATGGCAATAATTTGCTCATCAATTTACGCTAATATGATAGTAAGTTAATGACATTATACTTTCCTCTCTCACCTTCAAAATTCTAAGTATTTTCTCTTCCATGAGCAATTGTTTCCCTTTGGTTATTTTTGAACTAGTGATATGGCATGTCAACACATTTTCTAGAAAATATGTAGTATCTCTGTACAGTTTATTTTAACAAATGATCTCCATCCAGCAAATGCTTTCTTTGCATTTGGCATATGCCATTTTTGAAAAGAAATTCAATTTCACAACAATATAGAAAGTAGTTTTTCCAAGAGTATGTCAAACTAGAAAGCCATTTATTTTAAAATAAATATAAACACTAAAGTATTTGTTGGTAGTATATGTCTTAGCTGGCAAGGCAGTATTTCAAAAGTTGTCTCCAGAGTTTACAAAGAAAGTGAGGGCAAGCATCCAGAAAGGTGACCCTGTGAACACAGACATACCTGGGTTTGTCTACTGCTCCCTAACCTGGGGAAGGCAGGGGACAGTGGGGCACAGAGGCCAGGCTGTGTCCAACATGGTCACGAGACTTGCCCCTAATGGCCTCAGCCCCAGCTCACCTTTTTTAAAACTTTTAATTGGAGGATAATTGCTTTACAGTATTATGCTGGTTTCTGCCATACATCAGCATGAATCAGCCTTAGGTATACATACACCCCTCTTCCCTTGAAACCCACTCCCACCTCCCACGCCATCCCTCCCCTCTAGGTTATCACAGAGCACACGTTTGAGCTCCCTAGGTCATACAGAGATTCCTTACTGGCTGTCTATTCTGCATGTGGCAATGTATATGTTTCATTGTTACATGTCAACTTGTCCCTCCTCTCCTGCTCGCACTGTGTCCACAAGTCTGTCCTCTAGGTGTGCGTCTCCACTGTTGCCCTGCAAGTAGGTTCATCAGTACCATTTTTCTAGATTCCACATATCTGCATTATTATGTGATATTTGTTTTCTCTTTCTGACTTGATTCAGTTGAAGAATAGGCTTTAGGTTCATTTACCTCATTGGAATTGATTCAAATGCATTCCCTTTTGTGACTGAGTAATATTCCATTGTATGTATTTACCCAGTTCACCTTGGAGATAAAGTGAGGAGCAACAAATCTAGCACAGAAATAGCAGGAATTATGCCGGTTCTTTCCTTGGCTCTTGCTTCAAAAGCATTTGATTTAGAAATTTACATTTTAGTGTTCTTGGTTTTCAGAGCCAGGGAAGAAAAAAAAAAAAAAAAGAAAGAAAAAGCAAACAGAGCAAAGCAGCTTCAACTCAGGCCTCAGGCAAACATCTTGTATATGATTAGCAATGAAAAAAAATCTTAAAATACATGAGAATGAAAAGCATGGTGCAGGAGAGGGAGGTGAGGGACAGAAGTTAGATTGAGATTGGAGAAAAAAAATCAGATATTGGAATTTGTTGTTGTTGTTCAGTTGCTAAGTCACGTCTGACTCTTTGCAATCCCATAAACAGCAGCATGCCAGGCTCCCTGTCCTCCACTCTGTCCCAGAGTTTGTTCAAACTATGTCCACTGAGTCAGTGATGCCATCAAGCCATCTCATCTTCTGCTGCCCCCTTCTCTTTTCACCTTCAAAAGCCCATCAGGGTTTTTTCTAATGAGTCAGCTCTTCACATAAGGTGGCCAAAGTATTGGAGCTTCAGCTTCGGCATCAGTCCTTCCAATAAATATTCAGGGTTGATTTCTGTTAGGATTGACTGATTTGATCTCCTTGTGGGTACTGCAATAGTCGCATGAAAATTATAAATAAGTAATTTAATACACTGATGGAATAAAAGAAGGTGTCCAGAGAAAGAGAAGTAATTTTTCTAAATGACAACCTAAGAGGTCAAATAATAAATAAATAAATAGTAATCAATGGGTTAAATAAGTAGTGAATGTGAAACAGTTAAATAAAGATGGAATGAAATGAAACAGAAATCTGAAGAAATTACATGAAGAAGTGTGAAAAACTAAAGAAGTAGCATGCCACAAAAGAGGCTAAAAGGCAAGCAAGGAAGTCAAGGTGTAAGAAGAAAAAAAATCAAAAAGGAGGGTCACAGAGAGGTAATATTAAAAGAGAGAAGTGATGAAAGACAAAAGTCCACAGGTTCAGAATAAATTGCAGGTTGGAAAAATGGAATGAAATCTGCTGGAACCATCAGGGTGACAGGGCAAAATACTGTAGACCTGAAGAACAGTTGGAGAGAAAATACTTATTATTTGCAAAGAAACCAATTACACAGAGAAATGATTTCACACTCTAAATGGGAAGCTAAGGATTTTCTAGAATTTTGTATTCAGCAGCACTTTATTAATAACCACTCATTTAGAATGTGTACTAATCAAAATGCCTGAAGTAAACAATTCAACATTTGTACTTCAAATCAAAATTGGCAAATGGCAGTCATTTTCAAAAACACAAAATCTTAGAAACAAGAAAATTTCACTGTTAAGGTTTATGAAGACTGTACTTATGGAAATTGGAAAAGGAACATCTGAATCATAAGGAGAATTAATGAGTGAAGAAATTGGTAAAAACAGAGAAAATATCAGTTGTAGAGATCAGCAATAGTATGTACCTGTTGAGACTTGTAAAACTGAAATGCAGAACACAAAGGGCGGGGTGGTCAACCTAAGAAGAAGATGATACGGTCATTATTTCTGACCTGCTGTGATGATGGTGTGTGTTAATATTTCTAATAAATTATATTAAAAAAATAAAGACCTATCACAGAATGTAAGGAAAAAAAGTCAAATTGTCAAAAAAATAAAAATTATAAAAATAAATGATGGAAAGAGTGTATGCAATTTCAAACCAGTGGAAGGAATAAATGAGATTTTTTTTTTCATCTCATGAAGAAAATTCCAAAAGACATCCTGAAACAAGAAAAAAAAAAAAAGAAACCTACTAAAAGCAGGATAAATGGAAAGCATAAAATAAAGTTATACCAATGTATTAAAAAATATCAGACTACCTCATACGTGTAGCAGGAATCAGTTCAGTTCAGTGGCTCAGTCGTGTCCGACTCTTTGCGACCCCATGAATCACAGCACGCCAGGCCTCCCTGTCCATCACCAACTCCCGGAGTTCACTCAAACTCACGTCCATTGAGTCGGTGATGCCATCCAGCCATCTCATTCTCTGTCGTCCCCTTCTGCTCCTGCCCCCAATCCCTCCCAGCATCAGACTCTTTTCCAATGAGTCAACTCGTCGCATGAGGTGGCCAAAGTATTGGAGTTTCAGCTTTAGCATCAGTCCTTCCAGTGAACACCCAGGATTGATCTCCTTTAGAATGGACTGGTTGGATCTCCTTGCAGTCCAAGGGACTCTCAAGAGTCTTCTCCAGCACCACAGTTCAAAAGCATCAATTCTTCGGTGATCAGCTTTCTTCACAGTCCAACTCTCACATCCATACATGACCACAGGAAAAACCATAGCCTTGACTAGACGGACCTTTGTTGGCAAAGTAATGTCTCTGCTTTTTAATATATTATCAAGGTTGGTCATAACTTTCCTTCCAAGGAGTAAGCATCTTTTAATTTCATGGCTGCAATCAGCATCCGCAGTGATTTTGGAGCCCCAAAAATAAAGTCTGACACTGTTTCCACTGTTTCCCCATCTATTTCCCATGAATAATGCTCTACTTTTAGAGACAGAGTGTCAACTTAGGTGTAAAAAGGTAATAAAAATATATGCTGTTTATGAGGGATGCCCTAAAGAATTGGAAATAAAAGCGTGAAAGAAGAAGGAAGAAAAAGGGCTATTAAATAACAACTGAAAATGTTGCTGTAAATATTAATAAATGACAAACAGACATTAAGGCAAAATGTGATCATTGCTCAATCATGCCTGACTCTTTGCAATCCCATGGACTGTAGCCTGCCAGGCTCCTCTGTCCATGGAATTCTCCTGGCAAGAATACTGGAGTGGGTTGCCATTTCCTTCTCTAAGACAAAAAGCATTACTATATATAATAAAGCCTACTCCATAATATATCTTTAAATTGACTAGGACCGTGTATGTGTTGTAATGTTATATGCTATGCAATATGCACTATAGAGAGATGCTTCTAATTATGTTGACATTCACTTAACTATAAAAAGAAATTGATAAATATAACAACTAAATTGGAGATTTTAACAAATAACTCTCCAATTTAGACCAAAGAAAGAAGCACTAATAAACATATGACACACAAAAATTAAACACATTGATATGGTAGACATACATGCAGATCATACACAACAAAACCAGATAATGTGCAATATATTCAAGCACACATAAATGTTTTAAAAATTTGTTTTTGTGCTAAGCTCTGAACACCAAATTCAAGTTTCTAAGTGAATGCTATCTTTCAGAACACATTCTGTAGTGAAACTGGAACTAAAGTATAAATCTGGAAGTGCTGTTGAAAAAATATTTTGAAAAATTTTAAGACACTTTTGAATTATTATAGGATACAATAAAGAATGTGTTAAGCATTAAACCTAGGATAGGGGTTTTAAAAATATACCTAAACTTGAAGGATAAAATGATAGTAATAAATGAGATTAGTTTATAGGCTTAAATGCGTATAGAATTAAGACATTAATGAGAAATGTGTTCAATACACAAATTAGAAGAAAACCTAAGATTTTAAAGTAAAATGAAAGAATTTGAAGAACATCTATTTCTGCTTTATTGACTATGCCTAATTCCCTGGTGGCTCAGAGGTTAAAGCGTCTGCCTCCAATGCGGGAGACCTGGGTTCAATCCCTGGGTCGGGAAGATGCCCTGGAGAAGGAAACGGTAACCCACTCCAGTATTCTTGCCTGGAGAATCCCATGGACGGAGAGGCCTGGTAGGCTACAGTCCACGGGGTCGCATAGAGTCGGACACGACTGAGCGACGGGACGGAACGGAATCACTGCAGATGCTGATTGCAGCCATGAAATTAAAAGACGCTTACTCCTTGGAAGGAAAGTTATGACCAACCTTGATAGTATATTAAAAAGCAGAGACATTACTTTGCCAACCAAAGTCTGTCTAGTCAAGGCTATGGTTTTTCCAGTGGTCATGTATGGATGTGAGAGTTGGACTGTGAAGAAAGCTGATCGCCGAAGAATTGCTGCTTTTGAACTGTGGTGCTGGAGAAGACTCTTGCGAGTCCCTTGGACTGCAAGGAGATCCAACCAGTCCATTCTAAAGATCAGCCTTGGGTATTCATTGGAAGGACTGATGCTGAAGCTGAAACTCCAATACTTTGGCCACCTCACGTGAAGAATTGACTCATTGGAAAAGACCCTGATGCTGGGAGGGATTGGGGGCAGGAGCAGAAGGGGATGACAGAGGATGAGATGGCTGGATGGCATCACTAACTCAATGGACATGAGTTTGAGTGCCCTCCGGGAGTTGGTGATGGATAGGGAGGCCTGGCGTGCTGTGATTCATGGGGTTGCAAAGAGTCGGACACGACTGAGCGACTGAACTGAACTGATTAAATATAATATTGGAAATTTATGGAATAGAGAATCATAATGAATAACAGCAAATGACCTTCTCTTTGAACTAAAACAAACAGTTTTTAGAGTTTTAGAAAACTGATCAAGTAGAAGTGTTGCAATGGGGACAAGACTTGGGCTGGTACAGATGTGCAGACATATTAATGCAGGCAAAATAATATTTGAACGCACAGATGCTGACAAATTTGAAGACAGTTAACCAGTACAGAGTTCTTTCAATGTATCACTGCCTAAAATGAACTAAATAGAGGTTGAAAATTGGAATTGCCCCATAGCCTAAATAAATGGAACTGTAAGCCCAAAATTTTCCACAAATACTATTTTATAAATTCCACTAATGAAGCAAATTCTTGTTCAATTTTTTCTTAATGAAGAACATTATCAAATTTTTTTAGCTCATATTCTCCAAATTATTTAACAACTTTGCTGGTACATATAGTTTTATACTAATATGAGATTGGTGAAATATGCAAAAAGAAAATTATGAACCAATCTCAGTCACTAAATGGAATGCAGAAGTAAGACCATATTTGTTGATGTTTATGAATCCAGAAATGTATAAAAATATAGCACCTTATAACGCATCCCAGAGGTGCTAAATTTAACATCTGAAATTCAATTAATAAAATCAGATAGAAACATTAGATATATATGATCATTTATTGGTTGTAATAACCAATAAAATCACTTGATAAATTTCAAAGCTGATATCATAATAGCATTTTAGCAAATTAAATTTATTAGACATCTTTCTTAATCCTGAGAGTGTAGTTAAACTAAATTTACAGTGAATATATTATTTAATGTCTAAATATAAAAATAAACATTTTGTAATCACCATGTATGATATAGCCACATTTTAAAAAAAATCTTGTATTTTAGGTCATACTGTCTAATTAATTTAACCATGCATAAATACATAAATCATGAAGAAGAAAAGGAAACCTACTGACATTATTCACTGATGATATAATAGTATAAAAGAAACAAATTTGGGATATTAAATAGAAGAATTTGTAAAATTTGTAGTAAGTTGCTGCTGCTGCTAAGTTGCTTCAGTCGTGTCTGACTCTGTGGGACCCCATAGACTGCAGCCCACCAGGCTCCTCTTTCCCTGGGATTCTCCAGGCAAGAATACTGGAATGGGTTGCCATTTCCTTCTCCAATGCATGAAAGTGAAAAGTGAAAGTGAAGTCACTTAGTCTTGCCCGACTTTTAGCGACCCCATGGACTGCAGCCTACCAGGCTTCTCTGCCCATGGGATTTTCCAGGCAAGAGTACTGGAGTAAGTTAGGTATATTTAAATCACAGCACTAGAAAATATTTATGGGGGTGGAATTTAGCATTTACAATGAAAATTAAAAAAAAGATATCTATGAACCAAGTTATTCAAAGATGTACAAGGCCATTATGTTGAAAACTATGGTACCTTACTGAAAGATAGTGAGAAAAGGTAATGAAAGATCTAAAGTCAAGTCATTGATAGAGAGGCTCAGATTGTTAAGCTCCCCCAAATCATTGATCTATAAACTCAATACCATTCTAATAGAAATTCCACTTAAAACCCAACATTCAGAACACTCAGATCACGGCATCCAGTCTCAGTCCCGTCACTTAACGGCAAATAGACAGGAAGAAAATTGGGAAACAGTGACAGGTTTTGTCTTCTCGGGCTCCAAAATCGCTGCAGAGGATGACTGCAGCCATGAAATTAAAAGACACGTGCTCCTTGGAAGGAAAACTCTGACTAACCTGGACAGTATATTTAAAAGCAGAGACATCATTTTGCTGACAACTGTCCAAATAGTCAAAGCTATGGTTTTTGCAGTAGTCATGTGCAGATGTGAGAGTTAGACCATAAAGAAGGCTGAGTGCTGAAGAATTGATGCTTTTGTATTGTGATGATGGAGAAGACTCTTTAGAATCCCTTGGACAGCAAGGAAATACAGCCAGTCTATCCCAAAGGACATCAACCCTGAATATTCCTTGGAAGGACTGATGCTGATGCTGAAGCTCCAAAACTTTGGTCACCTGATGTGAAGAGACGATTCATTGGAAAAGACCCTGATGTTGGAGAAGATTGAGGGCGAGAGGAGAAGGGGGCGACAGAGGATGAGATTGTTCAATGGCATCACCAATTCAATAGACATGAGTTTGAGCAAACTCGAGGAGATAGTGAAAGACAGGAAAGTCTGGCGTGCTGCAGTTCATGGGATTTCAAATAACTGGGCACGACTGAATCACTGAATAATTCAAATTCTGTGTCGTGTGTGTGTGTTTGTTTGTGTGTATGTAAGAACAAAGGGCCAAGAAGGGTCAAGACACAGAAAAAGGAAAAACAGTAGGAGGGGAATGGCTTGACTGATAGATATTGACTCATTATGAAAATATAATCTTTCTGCCCACAGGCTATTGGCTTCAGAATAGAAAAACAGATCAAAAGAACAAAATAATCAACTAAGAAACACACTTTTATGTGTTGAAAATTCAGTTACCAGAGTTGGCATTGCAAATATGTGAGAAAAAGGATGAACCATGAAATAAACCACCCTGAGTTTTTGGTTATCCATATGGAAATATATCTTTTCCATGCAACATATATTAAAGTCTTTTCAAGCAAATTACAGGCTTACAGATGAAATGTTCAATCTCTGGAAGAAATTCACCTTGGTTTTGAAAGGAATTTATTAGATATGAAATGTGCAGTCATGTATTAAAATTAAGTATCACATCAAAAAGTACAGCATATGAAGGGGAAAACACAAGCCAACAACTCAGAATGTATTTGCAACACAGGGAACTAATGAATTCTTATAAAAAATATACTATTCAAAAGCTTCTACAGATCATTGAGAAATAGACAATACAACAGACAGCAGAATGAGAGGCATGAGGAATTATTTCTAAGAAAAAGAAGCAAATGGAAAATAACCATGAAAAGACACTCAATCTCATGACAAATTGTGAGGTGAAACAAATACATTTTAACCACCATTAAGTTGGAAAAATAAAAAAAAAGTTTTATGACATAAGGGGTCTCCAGTGTCTATGTAAATTGGTATAACTATGTCCAAGAAAATATCCACTATCTTGTAGTTGATGTGCAAATCTTATGGACCACAAAATCCACTCATAAATATAATGTGAGCAGTAGTTCTCAAGCTCTATTAGACTAAAATGCACACACTAACAATAATGAAGTGTTAATGAAAAAGTGTATAGCCTTCCTCTATGAATGGCACTCTGTCATTTTCTGTTTTACTGAATTATGTTTTCAATTCTGTTCACGACTCACCGAGTAAATGTTGTGCCAGTGAAGAGTTGTGATCTTCAGGATGCATGTCCCTAGAACAACTCTTGCACGGTAAAAGAGGAAAGTGCACATATTTTGTAGAAGCATTTTTCTTTTGCAATGTATAAGTAAAGAATGGTCCTGGTGCCTTCTTCTAAGAAACCAGGTTGTAAATTGTGATATCTAGTCTTACAATAGACTGTCGGTAACAATAAAAAATAAATGACTTTCAGTGCACTAAAGCCAGGTGAAACAGCTACTACAAACTACTTAAGAATAAAACAGGTTCTCATTTATACAAAGGCTTAAATATGCTGAATTAAGCAATAACAGGGAGACGGAGAGAGGGAGATGAAGTGAAAGAATGTTTAAAAGCAACAGAATGGATAACACAAAAGGCCCAAAACTGTGCCCTCAGGGAGACTAGAGAGATGAGGATGGATGGTGGAGGGACAAAGAAGTTCCTCATAATTATCCATCCTCGATGTTCAATCCCCAAACTGAGGCTTGGTACGCATCTATTTTGTTTTATTTCTTCTTTTTATATATTGCATAGGCAGTCTTTTGAAAATAAATGCTTATTTAAGAATCTACAAATGCAAAGGGAACAATAATCACCTTTTTTTCAGTTTTTATTAAAAATACACGTACTATACAGAAAACAGCCAATATTTTAACAGTTCAGATACTAAATTTTCACAATCTAAGGACTATTCAGAGTCCTGGGACTTCTCTGGTGGTCCAGTGGTTAGGATTTGGTGCTTCCACTGGAAGGGGCACAGGTGTTGGAGAAATAAGATCCCGCATCTGAAAAAAAAAAAGCTAAAAAAAATTTTAAAAGAACATCCAAAACAGGAAACATTCTGTCCTCAATACCCACCAGCATTTACTGATCACTCTTCTTCCAGACAACATCTCCCTTTCAAAAGGTAAATGCTTCTTTCTAGAAGGGTAGATAGATTTATGTGATTTTAAACTTGAAAGATTTCACAGTTACATGTACTGATATATATTTTGAAAATGGTATATATATATATGTATACACATATATATTTCAAAATATATATCAATACATGTAACTTTTTATTGAAGTATATTTGCTTTGCAGTGTTGTGTGGGTTTCTGCTGTGCCTCAGAGTGAGCCAGCTATATGTTGTCATTGTTTTCCTTGCCATATTGCATTGGTGTCAACCTTTGGTATAAGTTCAGTAGAAGTGGTGTCAGTGGGTATGCTAGTCACATTACTGATCTCAGAGGGATTAATTTTTTAAATTGTTTGTTTGTTTTTCATGAACAGGCTTTATCACATTGAGGAAAAGCCCTTCTGTTCTTAGTTCTTATTCCTAATTTTATTCTATTAGTAATTTTTAATCATTAAGGCATATTCTATTTTGTCAATAACTTTTTTGGCATCTAACAATGTGATCATATGTCTTTCTCCTTCTTTATGTTAAGGTGGTTTATATATTGCTTAATTTTTGAATGATCAATCAGCATTGCCTTCTGATGATACATTCTACTGGTCAGTAAGTATTCTTTGATTTATGCATAGATGGTTTTGATGGATGGTATTACTCTGATTGGATTTTTGCATTTATGTTCATGATAGAGATTGATATGTACTTTCTCTTTTAATGTGTTTGTCAAGATTTAATATTAAAGTTATCATGGCTTCTTAAAATGTTATAACACATTCCCTTGTAGCATATTCTCTGAAAGACTAAGATTTTTTTTTCTTAAATATTTGGAGGAATTAGCCACAAAATTATTTGGTTTTGAAGGGTGTGTATGTGTTTGTGAATGCACACAATAATAGAACAAATATTTTAACAGGTATAAAAATATTCAGGTGTCTAACACTTCTGTTTTCAGTTTGGTTAAGTGGTTTTTTTTACAGGTTTTTCTGCTTAATCCCTATGTTTGTCAAATTTATTGTCATATATAGCATCCTCTTAATATCTTTCAAAATTTGAACGTTCTTTATGTGGATATAGAAGCTTAGTTGGCAGTTGTTTTCTCTCAACATTAAATGCCATTCCATCTCCTGATGTCCATCATTTTTATGAGGCATCAAATCTTAGTTATTGCTGCACTAATAAAGGTAATATATTTTGTCTCCTGTGTGAAGATTTCCCCTTTGTCTCCAAATTTTGGAAATTTTTCTATCATAGTTGAGGACATCATTATTAATCCACATAGACCACCTCTGCTGATATTGCTAACTGCAGTGGTTTTGGTAGCGATGGGTGCCCTTTTGGCATTTTAACAACTTTCAATGTTTGGGAAGTGTTTCTCCTTTGTGGGAAGTTCCACCTTTCTCTATATTTAATGAAAGCGCATATTCACTTCCCTAGCCTCCCTTGCAGCTAAACCATAGGCACATAATTCAGTCTTGGACCCACACTGAGTTTTGACAAAGAGGCATCCAAATTGATGGATGTTGGAGGAGCACATGTCTTCACTAGCAACTGGAGTTGTGTTGTCCTGGCTGCATCCCAAGTCCACTACCAAGTATTCCTCAGGAATATAGTTCTGGTCTGGGATGTTATTTTTATCAGGGTAATGCTGAGTTGTGTTCTCAGGTCTCTCCCTGTTTCTGCTAGCTTCCCACACCATTTATATTGCATTTTCTTCTAAAATCAGCTAGATTAGATTTCTGTGTTGCAACTAAAAGCTGGCATCATCTCTGACATCTTCTCTCACATCCTTCACAACCCATCAGTCATCAGATTCTATCTCAGGTATTTCTTTCAAGTAAATCTTGAATCCTTTCCTGTGTCTCCTTATAAATCAGTTCTAATCTTTTACACAGAAACATTTGCAAGAACTCTCCTTGATAGCCTGCAATCTCTTTCATGAAGCACCATCTGTCTGTTTAGATCTCACATTTAAAACTTTCTAATGTTTTATATCGATGTTAGGATAAAGTCCCAAACCCTCATCATGGCTTTAAGGGCTTCCAGGATGTAGCGCTTACGGACTCTTAAGCCTCAGCCTGCACCTCTCTCGTCAGCAGTCATTCTGGCTCTTCGTAGGCCCCTGAACTTAGCAGCCGTCTTCTTCTTGCCTCTTAACTCAAGGTCATTGCACCTGATGGAGCCACTGCCTGGACTGCTCTTTCTCCTACTTTGTCATGTATGTATTATAATTCCTGTGCATCGTTCAGGTCTATGCCTGAATTGATTTTCTGGAGGAAAGACTTCTCAAAGTAGACAAGGACTTTACAAACTAGATGAGCATATATGCATGCTCACATGTCCAACTCTTCGTAACCCCATGGACTGTAGCCCACCAGGCTCCTCTGTCCATGGGATTTCCCAGGCAAGAGTACTGGAGTGGGTTGCCATTTCCTCCTCCAGGGGATCTTCCCAGCTCAGGGATCAAACCTGAGTCTCCTGCATCACCTGCATTGGCAGGCAGGTTCTTTACCACTGAGCCACCTGGGATGCCCACGGATAGATGAGATCCACCCTTTAATCCTTGTGGCCCAGGATCTAGAGTCATGACACACATGTAGCAATTCATTAAGCAACTGCTGAGTTAATAAATGAATGAATATCAAAATGCACCATTGCTTATACAAGGTGGGTATTCCCGAAAGCAATTTTGGTCAAAAGAGTGGGCATGTCTATACAGCTTACACTCTCCAGCCTGGAAGGAAACCCAAGGATACATCACTCATCTCAGTCCCTGATAATGAGTATGCTCTGTTTTTAGTAGCTAAAATTTATTGACAGTCAGCCTTGCTGGTGACAACTATAAAAAAGGAAGAAATAGAAATATGAGGGGAGTGTCATCTTGAATAAATACATGTTTGCTTGTCTAGTTTCCACCAGTCTAACCAAAAAATATTGCCTGATTGTCAGATATCTCTGCATTAATATTAAAGTTAGATAGGAATTATAATTCATAAATTTAATCTTTTCCCCTCAGCTTTATTGAGGTAGATTGAAAATTTGATATTGTGCTTATATTTAGTCTGTACAACTTGGTGGTCTGATATACTTATATGGGGTGAAGTATTCAACACAAGCAAGTTGATTAATGTCCATCACCTTACATAGTTACTGTTTTATTTTCTGTGTGTGTGTGTGTTTTGTGAGAACCTTTAAGATCTTAGCAAATTTTGACTTTGTTAATTATGTTTGCAGTGTTGTAACTTAAATGTCCAGAACTTAATCGTTTTCCACAGCTGAATCTTCCCACCCACTGATCAATATCTCCTCATTACCCTCCTACCCCAACCCCTGGTGTCTACCTTTATATTCTCTTGCTCTCTGAGTTGTGCTGTTTTAGATTTCACATATAAATTATGCAAAATTATCTAAACTCTGCCTGTCTTAGTTGTTGTCTTCATCAGGTGAGTTTCAGGTCAATTTATGACTCCTGGAAAGTCAAAGATTAAACAGTAGGTCTATATCTGCAAATAAACTCTCTCCTTGGAGGTGGGAATGCCCTTGGGAAAGAAAGTAGAGTCCAGTTCAAACATCCTCGTAAGCAAGCTAATATATAGCAAAGATCAGTGGTATTTTCCAGTGGAAGTTCTTACCTATGCTTTTAGCTGGATGAATTTCATTGAATTAGACTGTTAATGGAAGATCCTTGGTGGCTCAGATGGTAAAGAATCCACCTATTAATGCAGGAGACCCAGGTTCCATAACTGGGTCAGGAAGATCCCCTGGAGAAGGGAATGGCAACCCACTCCAGTGTTCTTGCCTGGAGAATCCCATGGACAGAGGAGCCTGGTGGGCTGCAGTCCGTGGGGTCGCAAAGAGCTGGACATGACTAACACTTAACCAAACCAAGCATATTTGACAGACGATCATGTAAATAATGACAACAAAATTATCTGATTATAAAACATTGATTTTTATGATCAAAAGTACTTTCTGTGTAAATAATATGATCTGTACCTCTCTTAAAAAATGTATTAATTGGTACCAGAACACATCCTAGGACTGCAAGAATGAGTGTGTAGAGAATGCTGGTCCCTTTGCCCTGCTCCTTGTTTTATCTGTCCCTGGTGATTACTGGCATTCTTGAAGTCATTACTAAAGTCTGAAACTGCCTAATATCTCTGATTTGCGTGTCTGATATAGTCTTTGTGCAAAATCCACAAATACCAAAGGCTGAATGTGAGAATAAAATAAGATAATGTTGCTAAAACTATGATAAAATGTATAAGCAGTTAAACACAGGGGAAATGTTATTTCTATTAAAGCCTTGGATTATTGTTCTGTGAAGACCAAGTTAATTCTTTCATTCCAAGCAAGGCACGCACTGAAAGTAAGTTTTTATACATGGCAAATATTTTCTTGGTTTTCTAACCTGTATCAATAAATATATTTTTAACAAAAAAAACAAGTGGGGCTACATATATATATATATATATATATATATATATATATATATATATATAAATCAGCACATAGGAAAACATTGCAAATAATGGCAGCTCTATAATGTTATTAGATAGATCAATTTTGTATAGTTTCAGTGATTATGATTCTCTGCCAATAGCTAAATAAAACATTTTAAAACATGGGTTTGCATTTGATTTTGTAGTCCCTTAACTGCAGAATATAGTCTTTTATGAAAGTTCTTTTAAAGAATAATATTGATGCATTCAAACGTTATATCCGCCTTACTCGCATTTCAACTACTATTGATCACATAGTTGCAATTAACCTACTACTTTTTTGGTAGAAAAGTAGATTCTAGGAGCAAGGGTGAAAATAGAATCTTCTAATACATTTCAATTTTCCACAGTGGATGTTTTCCATTGTCTGTATTTCTTTATTTCAAAAATACATATCTTAAATTCTTTTCAGTGTTTGAGAGAAAATTCATTATCTTGAGCATTTTAATAACTGGATAACATACTAACTTAATGAAATACTAACAAATGTTTTATATAAACTTTTTCTTTTTGTTTCTTCATTAGGAAAACCTCTAATCTTGTATTTCATCCATTGCTTCCAAAATAAATTTGGAAGGATGAATATTGTGAAATATGCCTTAGCCTAGGAAATATCCAACAATTTGGCTGTACATGAGGTTTTTTTCCAACCTAATAAATAGAATATATTTTATTTGGAGTAATGAAGAATTTCAAGATCGAACTTTATGATTAATGGACTATTAAGTATAACCAATTGGACAGAATTTCACATTCTACCATCTTTCATAAGCTATGCAATGTTTAGAAAATTGGAGTGTGATATGCAAGAACTTTTTTTTTTTTTGCAAAATTATAATGCTGCTGTGAACTTGCTGCCCCTTGTGTACACAAACATTTGAGTGAATTAATCATTAGCACTATTCCCACAGGTAAGATACTAAGCCTGGGCCATGGAATTGAAAAAGGTTCCATCATCTTAAATATTTATTAGAAATTAGAGTTAGCTAAAATAGCTCTATATGTATTACAGAGTTCTTAAAGATGATTATAGTTTTTGTGTTGTTTAGTTTTCCATTGGAATTATAGCCTTTTAATGTATGTAATTTCCCAGAATTAACAGTTTTGTATAAACTGGTGGTGTCTTTTTTTTAGAATTTTTTCTTTAAATTTCTATTTAAGATAATAAATGAATCTCACAGAGCAGTAGACAATCTAAGGTTAAGATATTATTCTGAAAAAAAAAAAGGAAGAAAAAGATACTCCAGGTAATGAATGCCACATCCTGAAGTAAAATAGTAAAATTAAAAAACAAAAACAACTCCCTTAAAAAGAATCAACATAAAAAAGGTTGTTTTGAAGTCCTTCCTATTAGACCTTTGTCTATTTTCTTCCTTCTCTTCCTTTTTACCCTTTTTACTTTCCACTGAAAATGTGGAGGCTTATCGTAAAGTGGAAGTTAGTCGCTCAGTCATGGCCAACCCTTTCAGACCCCATGGACGCAGGGCACAGGTTTCCTCTATCCATGGAATTCTCCAGGCAAGAGTACCGGAGTGATAGCCATTCCCTTCTCCCGGAGATCTTCTCATCCAAAAATCGAATCTGGGTCTCCTGCATTGCGGGCAGATTCTGTACCCTCTGCTTATTACTTCATATGTAAAGAAACTTGTAGCACCAGCTTTTCTGTAGGTGTCTTTCTTCTGCTGATGTGACCTTCTGATGTGCACTCTCTATTTTTCAAGTCGGTTATTCATTACAACAGTGCCTATAACTGAAAGGAAGCTAAATTAGAATCAAGTTTTGCAGTGTTTTAAAAAATGGGGGCCTATAGGGAGAAATAAATAGCTTTTCAATGAGCAAATTTTACAGACCTGCTTCTGTTTAAAAACAAAACCTAGAGTAGAAATTGGTAAGTCAGAGAAGTGACTGCTTTTTCATATTCTAAAATGGAAAAGGGCAATGTTCCATATCAACAGGATTTTTAGAACCTCACTCAGAAGTTAAATAACAGATTATCTTAGAAACACAGGACCCAAGGAGTTTATAGTGATGGATACATCCAGAGTATAAAGACATTAAAATGGCAGTGTTAATCTGGTGACTTTTGTCCCTCCTATTTTCCGTAGAGAAATTATCAAGAAGGGAAAAATTGGGAAATATAGTCAAGGGTGTGTATAGCGTTTATTCATAGGCCCATAGTGTATTAAATTTGGGTGAGAGGTGACAGAAATGAAAGAGTAGAATTCTCATTTTATCATGATATGAGTGTCTGGTATGTCCAAACGTGGTAGTAAATGATGTAGCTGATAAGAGAACCAGATCATAGGGTTTTCTGTTCTGTTTTTTTTTCAATACATTACATTGGTACTTTACATCATCTGTATATTTATACTGATATTATGGAAAAGGTCTGAACCTTTCTCATTTCTGATTCCAGAGTTTAAAGAAAAGTTTACGTAGTGATTTAAATAGTGACAATTTTCTTCATCCCGATAGGAAAATAGGCTGAAGAGGAAAAAAAAAGATGTGAATGGAGTAACTTGTTTATGTATATATACACACAGTTAACTTTATAGTGTAGATATTTTAAACTAATTATTTGTTTGTCTATAAAAAGTATAAAGATATCACTTCAGTTAATCCTAAGGGGAAGTGTCAGCCGAGCTGTAAATAACTGCAAATCATTTCTTAGGTGAACAGAATCTCTTTCCATCTCAATGAGCCAACTTCAACACCAATGACACTTAATAATCCTCATATTGACAGGAGGACATCAAAATCTGCTTTCATCTGTATTTTTCTGTTAGGAGGAGGACATTCTCTGTGGATTTCTTGTATTTCTGCACATCTTAAGAGCAGAGGAGTCATATGCCCTTTTCTAGACATCCTTCCAAAGATGTTTTATAGCAAACTGCCTCAGAAGATGGAGATATTATGGCTACTATGTTCCAGTAAAATAAAGGTAATCTCCTCCTCCAAGGTGACGCAGGCAGACTCTGCCCACTATAGGAAGGTCGGGTTTCCTAGCCTTGGGTGTCCTCCTTGTGATGTCAGTCTACGTCCTGGCATCCACTCGGCCCTTTTCTCAGGGCCCATTGGGAATCAGGGCTCCGGGAACAGACATAACTAATACTGGCTATTGGAGTTTCTGTGAACAACAGAGCTATTTTTTTTTTCTCTCTCTGGCCCAGGAGTCTCATGTCCTCTGCCTGTGCGTGAGAAACTTGCTGACAAACAGCAAGTACGTTTGCAAGCAGAGCAAAATCTCAGACCCGTCGGAGGTCTGGACGTCACCATCTTTCCGCTCCTGCAGCTCATTCTGTGTATGTCTAGCAGACTCACGTGCGTCAGGCACCTGTCCCCTTTGCTCATATTTCTATCAAAAAGCTCCAGTGCTTTCCAATGATTAAGATTCTCTCCAAGGAACATAAACCTGAGCTTGTAGGGCTCCAACTTTCCTTTGTGTCTGATACAGTATAAATTTCTCATCCAGAAATTAAAAGTTTTGTGTTAAGTGGTTCCAACCCACCTTTTTTATATTAATTTTTTAAAAGTTGGATTATTGCTTTACAATATTATGCTGGTTTGTGCCATACATCAAAATGAATCAGCCACAGGTATACATATGCCGCCTCCCTCTCGAACCTCCTTCCCTCCCACCTCCCACCCCATCCCACCCTCTATGCTGCCCCAGAGTGCTGGGCTGAGCTCCCTGTGTCACAGAGCACATTCCCACTGGCTCTCTATATTCCACATACTAATGAATATGTTTCCATGCCACTCTCCCAGTTCATCCCATCCTCTCCTTCCCCAACTGTGTCTACAAGTCTGCTTTCTATGTGTGCGTCTCCATTGCTGCCTGACAAAGAGGTTCATCTGTACCATCTTTCTAGATTCCATATACATGAGTTAACATAAATATTTGTGTTTCTTTAAACATTTTTGTTTTATATGGGAGTATAGCTGATTAACAGTATTGTGATAGTTTAAGGTGGACAGCAAAGAGACTCAACTACACATACACCTGTATCCCTTCTCGCCCAAACTCCCCTCCTACCCAGGCTGCCAGATGACATTGAGCAGACTTCCCTGTGTTGTACAGTAAGTCCTTGCTGGTTATCCATTTTAAGCCCTGAACAAGTTCACCTTCCCACTTCTATGACCTTCATCTGTTATTTCCTATCATCAGACCATATTGTCTTTCCCATCATCTCTGTTAGTTTTCAAGGGCATGCTGGCTTTCAGAGGGTAAGCAGTTAGTATAGTGGCAGCCCTGTGGTGCCACCCATCTCCTTCTTCCAAAGGAGAGATTTAAACCCTCACACCATCTGGAAGTGGTGTCAGCAGGCACCCTCAGCCTGTTCCTGTCTGGCAGTTGTCCTGGAGGCCTCAAAACTTCCTTGGTCAAGATCCTGCCTCCTTCCCAGAGGCAACTGATGTCAGATGACTAACCAGTAAAGAGGTGCTTGCGTGCTCATGACTTCAGTCAGGTCGGACTCATTGCAACCTCATGGACTACAGCCTGCCAGGCTCTCCTGATCATGGGATTCTTCAGGCAAGAAAGAGTGGGAGTGGGTTACCATTCCCTTCTCGAGAGGATCTTCACAACCCATGGATCTAACCTGCATCTTCTGCTTTGCAAGCGAAGAATTCCCAGATTATTCACCTGGGAATCCAGATGAAGAAGTACTAAGTCTCAACTCAAAACTGGGACTCAGTTCAGTTAAGTCGCTCAGTGGTGTCCTACTCTTTGCGACCCTATGAACCGCAGCACCCCAGGCCTCCCTGTCCATCATCAACTCCCGGAGTCCACACAAACCCATGTCCATTGAGTCGGTGATGCCATCCAACCATCTCATCCTCTGTCGTCCCCTTCTCCTCCTGCCTTCAATCTTTCCCAGCATCAGGGTCTTTTCAAATGAGTCAGCTCTTTGCATCAGGTGGCCAAAGTATTGGAGTTTCAGCTTCAACATCAGTCCTTCCAAAGAACACCAGGACTGATCTCCTTTAGAATGGACTGGTTGGATCTCTTTGCAGTCCAAGGGACTCTCAAGAGTCTTTGCCAACACCACAGTTCAAAAGCATCAATTCTTCTCCATTCAGCTTTCTTTATAGTCCAACGCTCACATCCATACATGACCACTGGAAAAACCATAGCCTTGCCTAGACGGACCTTTGTTGGCAAAGTAATATCTGTGCTTTTTAATATGCTGTCTAGTTTGGCCATAACTTTCCTTCCAAGGAGTAAGCATCTTTTAATTTCATGGCTGCAGTCACCGTCTGCAGTGATTTTGAAGCCCAGAAAAATAAAGTCAGCCACTGTTTCCACTGTTTCCCATCTATTTCCCATGAAGTGATGGGACCAGATGCTAAGATCTTAGTTTTCTGAATGTTGAACTTTAAGCCAAAGTTTTCATTCTCCTCTTTCACCTTCATCAAGAGGCTCTTTAGTTCTTCACTTTCTGCCGTAAGGGTGGTGTGATCTGCATATCTGAGGTTATTGATATTTCTCCTGGCAATCTTGATTCCCACTTGTGCTTCCTCCAGCCCAGTCTTTCTCATGATGTACTCTGCATATAAGTTAAATAAGCATGGTGATAATATATAGCCTTGACATTCTCCTTTTCCTATTTGGAACCATTCTGTTGTTCCATGTCCAGTTCTAACTGTTGCTTCCTGACCTGCATACAGATTTCTCAAGAGGCAGGTTAGGTGGTCTGGTATTCCCATCTCTTTACTTGAAATCTATTCCAGCTGCACACATCCCCACTGGTTTGGGTGATGTTTTCTGGTAACTGACGCAATATCTTGCTATGTTTTCTCTTCCCCATTAATAAGCTTCCTGCACACAAATTTCTGTGTCAGAATCTGCTTCCCAGGGAGCCCTACCTGCAACAGTAACATCCATATAGAATGTAATCTTCTAGAGAAAATATCTGCTTCTCTCTTTTTTTCTTATATCCACTCAGGCACCTCTAATAAAAGCTCTTCAGTAAGTATCTGTTGAATGAAATTGATCTGAATGAAGTGGAGAAGATAACCTTGCATTTTTTCATTAGCTTCTGAAATAAATAAAGTGCATGCTGCCAGGCAGTATCTTCCTGACCCAGTAGTGGATATAAAGTGAGAAATAGAGTTTAGAATCCAGATCAGTTAAAAAGATCCTAATATTTAAAAGAAGAGCCGAAGACACAGTACTGTTTGAATCTTATCTAACTTTCCCATTTAAAAATAAATAAGATTGTATTTGCCTGAAATAAATAAAGGAAGATACTGCAGATATAAATTCAGGGAAAGGAAGTGAAAATTCCCTATCAGTTATATTTTTATGCATGAGAACAATATGCTTTTTTTTCTTTCTTCTTAGTATTTTAATTTATTTTTAATTTGAAGATAATTGCTTTACAGTTCTTTTGGTTTCTTCTGTACTTTAATCCATCATAAGAATACATATGAGACTAATGGATTCAACAACAAAACTGAATGATGGAATTTATATATGTATGTTGCTGTTCTTTTGTCGCTAAGTGGTGTCATTGCAACCCCATGGACTACGGCAAAGCAGTCTTCCCTGTCCTTCACTATCTCCCGGAGTTTGCTCAAACTCATATCCCTTGAGTCAGTGATGGTATCTAATCATCTCATCCTCTGCCACCTCCTTCTCCTCTTGTCCTCATTCTTTCCGAGTATCAGGGTCTTTTTCAGTGAGTTGGCCTTTTTCATCAGGTGGCTGAAGCATGAGAGCTTCAGCTTTAGCATCAGTCCTTCCAATGAACAGTCAGGTTTCATTTCCTTTAGGATGGACTGGTTTGATTTTCTTGCAGTCTGAGGGACGCTCAAGAGTCTTTTTCACCACCACAGTTCAAAAGCATCTAAAGCCAAATAAAAATGGTTCTAATGTTCTTTATTGATCAGGACTACTATAATCTTTTTCTCAAAAAAGCAACCTTGAAAAAACACTCTTGAAACTTCTTAAGAAATTTTAAAACTTATACTATCCTGCTGCTGCTGCTGCTAAGTCACTTCAGTCGTGTCCGACTCTGTGTGACCCCATAGACAGAAGCCCACCAGGCTCCCCCTTCCCTGGGATTCTCCAGGCAAGAACACTGGAGTGGGTTGCCATTTCCTTCTCCAATGTGTGAAAGTGGAAAGTGAAGGTGAAGTAGCTCTGTCATGTCCAACCCTTAGCGACCCCATGGAATGCAGCCTACCAGGCTTCTCCATCCATGGGATTTTCTAGGCAAGAGTACTGGAGTGGCTTGCCATTGCCTTCTCCGTATACTATCCTAGGATATTGTAAATAGCTCAAAGAAAATAGATGTCTTAACAATAATTTGCTGGTAGAAGTTGAAAAACAAGCTCAGAATATGAGAAGCAACCAATTTAGCTGAAAGCTTTAAGTATAATCCAACAATAACCACTACCTACCCACCTTTATTTTCTCATTACTGCTTCAAGCATTAGAAAACATCAGAGAACTAATGTCTCATTGTGGAATGTGTTTTCAGTTTGATGAAAAGCTACTAGGTTATAAACAAGTACGTGCTCTTGGGCATATTGAATGTTTGATCAATGTCAGCAGGTGTCCTTGTCCCTTGTTTGGGCTTTGCAGTAAATGACACATCTTGCTGCTATTGCTGCTAAGTTGTTTCAGTCGTGTCTGACACTGTGCGACCCCATAGACGGCCATCCCTGGGATTCTCCAGACAAGAACACTGGAGTGGGTTGCCATTGCCTTCTCCAATGCATGAAATGAAAAGTGAAAGTGAAGTTGCTCAGTTGTGTCCGACTCTTCGTGACCCCATGGACTGCAGCCTACCAGTCTCCTCCGTCCATGGGATTTTCCAGACAAGAGGACTAGAGTGGGTTGCCATTGCCTTCTCCGACACATCTTGGCCTTCCTAAAAGAATCTTTAATCTTTCAGCTTATATATCATCCATTTTCCTATCTGAATCTTAAGTCATTGGCCCTTAACATCCAGAATGACAGCTTTCTGAATCTGCTTGCAGTTATTTTCTCCCCCGTTATTTTTTCCCCCCAGATATATTTCTTCTACTTGAAAAGTCATCCCTATGGAAAATATGTTGAAACAAAATCACAGTTTCTTGAAATGCTTATTGTCTAATTATTATCCTGTTCACTTCACGTCTAATTTATTCTTGGTTAGACACTAATTTATTACTATTTGACAACATTTGTATGCCTCTATTCACAAATTCATTGCATTTATTTCATAATATGAAAACAAAATAACATTTAAATATGAAAAAATCTTATGTGCTATTTCTTTCTCATATCATCTAAAATTCATTTTTTTCTAACTAAAAATAGCAAACGCATAACTTAAAAGCATGATGCTTGTGTGTGTTCAGTCATTCAGTTGTGTCTGACTCTTTTGCGACCCCATGGACTGTAAACCACTAGGCTCCTCTCTCTGTGGGATTTCCCAGGGAAGAATACTGGAGTGGGTTGCCATTTCCTTTTCTAAGGGATCTTCCCCACCCAGGGATCAAACCCTTATCACTTACATCTCCCACATTGGCAGGCATACTCTTTGCTAGTGTTTGACTGTAGCCTACCACATTCCTCCATCCATGGGATTTTCCAGGCAGGAGTACTGGAGTGGGTTGCCATTTCCTTCTCCAGAGGATCTTCCCAACCCAAGAATCGAACCTGGGTCTCCCTCATTGTAGGCAGACGCTTTACCACCTGAGCCACCAGGGAAGTCACTAGTGTGCCACCATGTGCTAAATGAGACCCTTAAATATCCTCAGTAAATATACAATATTTGACCCTTTGCTTTCTTTTCTTCCCACTGTTTCTCATTGTAGGTGCTGTTGGGATTATAGGTGGGGTTGTTAGTTGTATGGAGTCTCTCAACATTTTGGAAACCATTAGCATCCTGAGCCCTAGGCAGTGAACATCTAGCATATCCCCTAATTACTATGACAACTAGAAGTGTCTCCACACATTTCCAATTTAATCCCAGGGGAGTGGCACTGCCTCATTTTCTTACTCTGCTTCTGCCTATAATCTTTATTACTGGTTATAGTATAGCAGTTTCTTCTATTGTGTTCTCCTCAAATTTCCACTCTCACCCTTCTAACCAGGGGAATATTTGTAATGACAGAACTCTTCCACATTTCAGAATATTGAAGTGGTTGTCTGCATTAATTTTCTAGAATGTGTCAAGGCAGTCCAAGCTCTGGTTGGAAAAGAGTTTCCAGATGTGAGGCAGGATGAGAGGAGAATAGAGTTTATTAGAGTCAGAGACACTGTTAGAACAGCAGGCTGGCTCAAGAGAGAGAAAACACTTTTCACTTTTCATGGGTTAGAAGCCAATTTTTACTTTCTCAAGACAAAGAAAATTCCTGCTGGAAGCATGGCGTTAGGTGATTGGTTAGGGTGCTATAGGGTGAGTACTAGGGTGGGGCATTTTTGCCTAATCAGAGGTCAGGAAGCTAGCTAGTAAGGATCAGAGGGCTTTTGGCAAAGGCTAGTGGTGCTAGTGGTAAAGAATCTGCCTGCCATTGCAGGAGATGTGGATTCAACCCCTGAGTCATGAAGATCCCCTGGAGGATGAAATGGCAGCCCATCCCAGAATTCTCGCCTGGGAAACCCATGGATGCAGGAGCCAGGCGGCTACAGTCCACGGGGTCACAAAGAGTCGGACACGCCTGAGCACTCGCGCTCATGGGCTGCACACCGTGGGGCTGTCAGTTCCGGAGATGACCTTGATTCTAGGCTCCCTGCCTGAGGTCTTGAAAGCTGAACGCATCACAGACTTGGAGATTTAAAGCAATGGCAGTGAATTCTCTCCTTGTTCTGGATGCCAACAATCCAAAACTGAGGGTTTGGCAGGACCAGTTCCTGCTGGAGTCTCTTAGGGAGAGTCTCTTAGGGAGAGTCTCTTAGGGAGAGTCTCTTAGCCTCTTAGGGAGAAACTGTCCTCTGTCTTCTGCCATTCTCGGTGGTCCTTGACTTATAGACACATCGTTTCAATCTCTGCTTCCCTTTTCACATGGCCTTCTCCTCTGTGTTTCTTTGTATTCTTTTCTCTCTTATGAGGACACTGTCACTAAATTTAGGGTCCCCCACCAGATCCAGCTAGCGTTAAAGAACCCACCTGCCAATGCAGGAAACATAAGAGATGTGTGTACGATCCCTGTGTCAAGAAGATCCCCTGGAGGAGGGCATGGCAACCCACTCCTGTATTCTTGGCTGGAATATCCCATGGACAGAGGAGCCTGGCGGGCTTCAGTCCATGGGGTCACAGAGTTGGACACAACTGAAGTGACTCAGCATGCAAGCATGCGTGCCCCAGATCCGGCACGCTCTCATCTCTTTCCTGACCTTGATTGCACCTGCGGAGACCCTACTTCTGTGAAGTCCCAGAGGACGTGAACTTTGGGGAGTGCTGTAGAAACATCTGTAGCATACCTGGTGTTTATGATGAAGGCTGCCATCTCCCTGTGACTTGTGTGTGCTGCGTGTGCTCAGTCGTGTCTGACTCTTTCGCAACCCCATAGACTATAGTCTCCAGATTCCCCTGTCCATGGGATTCTGGAGTTGGTTGCCATTTCCTCCTCTGGGGAATCTTCCCACCCAGGGATCGATCCCACATGTCCTGCATTAGTGGGTGGACTCTACCACTGAGGCACCAGAGAAGCACTCCGTGTGGTTTAGGAGTTCTGAGATTATCAGGAACTGCTCCATTGTTCTGGCCTCTGCCTCCCACTGTCCTGTGTCAGTGTCTGATGTCAGGGCTCAGGGCAGACTTCTTTCAGTTACCATGCCCAAACCCCCCTCCCCGCTTCACTGGGATGTTCCTCTGCCTAAAAATATCTCCACACAATGTTCCTTCTCCTGCTTCATCCCACCGTTTTCTTCACAAACTTCCACGCTCAGGTTGAGAGTCACTTTCTTAATTGCTCTGTTACACACCATTTATGATAGTGACCAAAGTTCTTGGCCTTCCCCAGGCAATATAAATCGATCAGAGGCCAGAAAAAAATGCAGGCGAGGCTTGATTGGGGCCCGCTGCTGCAGCAGGAGGGAATGAGATCAAGCAGCAGGTTCCTGTGCTTACTCCCAAGAGTTGGCAAGCTCATTCTTCATGTAGGGTGAGGGTAGGGGTGTCCAGGTGTCCAGGGGTCCAGCCAGAGGGGTGGCTTAGGAGGTTTGCCCACCTTCTTGGTGGTGTTTGGTGCAGGGGCCATGCACAGCCCCCTGCTTTTCTCCTGGCTCTTCAGAAGTGGCTATTGTGCTTTTAGGTCTTTTTATATCTCATTATCCATAATTTGCTCCAACATTTTATGCACATGCTTATTTTTAGTCTCTTATAGTTCTTTGTATTTTGCCACTCAGGGTTTATCGAGGCACAAGCACTGCAGCAGAGGGTCCCAGGTCCCAAGACCCAGCCTGTCCCAGAGCAGCTCTGTTCCTGCTGTTCTTCTGGGGCACATGCCCCAGAGCCTGCACTGATGGACACCAGGACATAATAGCAAAGAAGCTGGGTTTGATTCCACCTGGCTTGTGGTAAAGATTATACCTCCATGTGTCCATAGAACACTACACGTGTCCTCTGCTAAGTAGTTAGTAATGAATCATTGACCTTTGGAAAAGACCCCGATCCTGGGAAAGAGGAAAATGAGGATGAAATGACTGGAGAGCATCACTGATTCATGGACACGAATTTGAGTCAACTCCAGAAGATAGTGGAGGACAGAGGAGCCTGGCATGCTAGAGTCCCTGGGGTCACAAAGAGTCACACACGACTTAGCAACTGAACAACAGCAACAACAATTAAGGCTAGTTCATACAGGGCATGGGAATTGTCTTATCAGCTTATTTGTACATGATTGTTGAAGAGCAGCTGCTGTTGTAATTCTATGCTGAAATCCTTATTTTGTGTCTTTTCTCTTAATTTGGTGTGCTTTTTAAAGAAAACATTTATCTAAAACTAGCACTCAAAGAAGTGCGCTTAGCCGTAATAACCTCCTTCAAAACTTAATTGACTTAAACAGTGTACATGTTGTGTTTCAGAGTCTTGTAGGTTGGCTGTTTTTGATGGTATTGCTGTTCCTGGTCTGGGATGGTTAAGGTGGAATACCAGGGTGGGCTGATTCCCATGGCTGAGATCTCTGCTGGAGGACTTGGACCTTTCTCCACATGATCCTGCATTCTTTATGAGGAAGCCGGGCATGTTTGCCTGGGGGTAGGAGGGTTCCCAGCTGCGAGGTCTGTGGTGTGAGTACCTTGTAAGACTCTGCTTATGTCATCTTTGTTGATGTCTCATTGTTTGAGACTATTCATATGTTTTTGTTGTTCAGTCACTAAGTCGTGTCTGACTTTTGGCGACCCCACAGACTGCAGCAAGCTAGGTTTCCCTGTCCTCCACTGTCACCCAGAGGTTTCTCAAACTCATGTCCATTGAGCTAGTGATGCTCCTAACCATCTCATCCTCTTCCAGCCCCTTCTGACTTCAGTCTTTCCCAGCATCAGGGTCTTCTCCAGTGAGTCGGCTCTATGCATCCAGTGGCCCAAGTATTGGAGCTTCAGCATCAGCATTCATTCATCCTTCCAATAAATATTCAGGATTGATTTCTTCTAGGATTGACTGGTTTGATTTCCTTGCAGTCTAAGGGACTCTCAAGAGTCTTCTCCAGCACTAAAATTTGAAAGCATCTGTTCTTTGTCACTCAGATTCTTTATGGTCCAGCTCTCACATCTGTAGATGACTATTGGAAAAACCTTAGCTTTGACTATACAGACCTTTGTCAACAAAGTAGTGCCTCTGCTTTTTAATATTCTGTCTAGGTTTGTCATAGCGTTTCTTCCAAGGAGCAAGAGTCTTATAATTACATGGCTGCAGTCACCCTTCCAGGTCCAAGAGGGCTCATTGACTTGTAACTCAGTGTAGTCGCATGCCAGGCAGAAAGCAGTCGTGCCTCCGCCACATGTGGTTTTGTGGCATTTACATGTGTAAAATCATATTTAAAATGATTAATATATTTTAACTTGCCTTCTTCAGAAGGTGTAACAATTTAACATACAGTATCTATATGATTAGGTTTTGTTATTTCATCCCTTTAACTTGTAAGTACTGTTGCTGATCCTTTTAGCTAAGCACTGTGTTTGTTACTTTCTGATGAGTTGTGTTTTAGACAGTTAGACTTGCTGTTTGTTTACTCAGAGGAAAGTTCCTGAGGCACATATGATGTACGATTGACCCTTGAACAGTGTGGGGGTCATCACCCTCTGTGAGGTCAAAAATCTGCATGTAACTTTGACTCCCCCAAAACCTAACTACTAATAGCCTTCTGTTGACTGGAAACCTTACTGATAACATAAACAATTGATTAACAAATATTTTGTTGGTTATATATATGATTGTATTCCTAGAATAAAATAAGTTAGAGAAAGAAAACCATTGCTTAAAAAATCATAAGGAAGTGAAAATTCATTTCTAGTAATGTACTGTTTTTATTGATAATCTCAGTTTGCATTCTCTGTGTTTATAAGTTGAATCAGTAACTACTATCAATATTGTTGGGGTTTTTTTGCCATTTTTAAATTTATTTTGTTAATTGGAGTATAATAGCTTTGCAATGTCGTGTTAGTTTCTGCTGTACAGCAGGGTGAATCAGCTATACATTTATACATATTTCCGCCTTCTGGGGCCTCCCTCCCATCCCACTGCCATCCCACCCCTCCAAGTTGTCACAGAGCACCCAGCTGAGCTCCCGGAGCTATACAGCAGCTTCCTGCTAGCTGTCCATCTTACACATGGCAGTTTACATACGTCAATGTTGCCCTCTCAAAATATCGGCTTATAGAACAGAAAACATTGTAAGTGTTTTACACATTACTAAAATGAGATATCACAATGAAAATATAATGTGAAAAATATTATTTTATTTACAGCTGTAATGATTTGTGCATTGATAAAAAAGAAGCAGTAATGGGATTGCTCCATAGTCCCGTAGTGTAATTAATGCAGCTGAATGATGGCAGCCTAGCCCGTACACTAATGAACGATTTGCCAATAAAGGTTTATGAGCTACTTTATTACAGTCATATTCATAATATGGTATTGAAACACTGTTACCTTAAAAAAAACACTCTCCTGTGATGATAAACTGATAAGCACTTTCTCTGTTTATAAGTGTGAAAGACATACAGTATAGTAATGTAAATCTTGAAGGCAAAGTTATAAAAAAATAGTAAGAAAACTAACAGATTATTAATTTTATGTTAAAAATCACTCACTTATGCCTGTACAAGGATAGGTTATTCACTTAAATACTTAAATATTCACTTAAAGTCTTGTATGCAATGTTCATGTGTATTTTGTAAGTTTATTGAAACAAATATCCATGAATAAGTGTACAGGGCCAGTTCAAACAGACATAGAACCAAATATGAAGCTGTACAACTGCAAATGATGCCTAGTTATATAAGCAGCAGGTTTTACTATATTTTTTAAAAACTATATTTCAAACAAAATTTTAAAGAGCAACACAGTAGATGACAAACCTTTAGTGGGTTCAGTTTGGGTCTACTTGGGTTTGAAGTTACATTGAATTTAAATCCAAACAAGTATATTTTCATAACTGCAAAATTATTATATGTAAAATTAGGAATATTTGACTGGATATTATTTTTTCCTTTTTCTTTCCTATTTTTTCTTTTTAAGTATTATTTTTTTTTATTGGAGGTGAATTACTTTACAATATTATATTGGTTTTGCCATACATTGACGTGCATCAGCCATGGGTGTACATGTGTCCCCCATCCTGAATCCCCCTCTCACCTCCCTCCCCATCCCATCCCTCTGGTTCATCCCAGTACACCAGCCCTGAGCATCCTGTATCATGCGTCGAACCTGGACTGGTGATTAATTTCACATCTGATAATATACATGTTTCAATGCCATTCTCCCAAATCTTCCCACCCTCGCCCTCTCCCACAGAGTCCAAAAGACTGTTCTATACACCTGTGTCCCTTTTGCTGTCTCACATACAGGGTTATAGTTACCATCTTTCTAAATTCCATATATATGCATTAATATACTGTATTGGTGTTTTTCTTTCTGCCTTTTTCTTTTTTAAATTGTGAAAGTATGATAACATATTTACAGTAGACTTGCAAAATACAGAACAAAGTTACATATTGTTGTTCAGTTGCTCAGTTGTGTCCAACTCTTTGCAAACCCATACACTGCAGCACGCCAGGCTTCCCTGTCCTTCACTATCTCCCAGAGTTTGCTCAAACTCATGTCCATTGAATTAGTGATGCCATCCAACCATCACATCCTTGTCACTCCCTTCTCTTCCTGCCCTCAGTCGTTCCCAGCATCAGGGTTTTCTCCAATGAGTTGGCTCTTAGCATCAGGTGGCCAAAGTATTGGAGCTTCAGCCTCAGCATCAGTCCTTCCAATCTGTATTCAAGATTTATTTCCTTTAGGATTGACTGGTTTGATCTCCTTACTGTCCAAGGGACTCTTAAGAGTCTTACCCAACACCACAGTTCATTAGCATCAATTCTTCAGCACTCAGCCTTCTTTATGGTCCAACTCACATTTGTACGTGACTACTGGAAAAACCCTAGCTTTGACTAGATGAAACATTGTTGGTAAAATGATGTCTCTGCTTTTTAATATGCTGTCTAAGTTTGTCATAGTTTTTCTTCTTTTAATTGAAGTTAAAAGAGCAAGTCTTTTAATTTCATGGCTGCAATCACCATCTTCAGTGACTTTGGAGTCCAAGAAAATAGTCTGTCACTGCTTCCATATTTTCCCCATTTGCCATGAAGTGATGGGACCAGATGCCACAATCTTAGTTTTATGAATGTTGAGTTTTAAGCCAGCTTTCTTACTCTCCTCTTTTACCTTCATCAAGAGGGTATTTAGTTCCTCTTTGCTTTCTATCATTAGGCTGGTGTCATCTACATATATGAGTTTACTGATATTTTATATACAAAGTTGCATATAATTTCACTATATATTACAATTATTTTTAAATACACAAAGTAAGATTTTTAGTTGCAGTTTCAATATCGATGTCTCAAAAATTGATAGAATGGCTAAACAGAGAAGGATAAGGATGTAGTAGACCTGAAAAGCACCTTGAACCAATTCGGCATAATTAAGACTTAAGCAATTTTCAAACAACAGCAGGATGCAAATTCTATTCAAGTTCCCATAGACTATAAACTAGAAGACACTGGAATACATACAGGGACATAAAACAAGGTAATAAAATTTCATGGTCTAAAGGTATTGAAATCATAGAGAGCCTGTTTTCTTATCACTGTGGAATTATGTTAGAAATCAATGTCAAAATATATTTGAAAATAACGTACATATTTTCAAGGGGTGTGTGACATTTATCAAGAAAGATCTTTGACTTTGGCTGGATATTATTATAGACTGTTCTAGAAACACTCAAAATCATGCCATTTTAGATCTTCATTTTTTAAATACAGCAGTTATGAACCCTATTTTGGTGAAATATATTCTACAAGGTCTCTTTGGAGGCTAGAATTTCTCTGAATAACAACGGAAAAAGAACATAATTGAATCTTCCTCTTCTTTGAAGGGAACTGTTATTGGAATAATTAAACATTCTATATATTAATGGAAGGAAATACTATAAGCTAACAAAAATTTTAAAAAATTATATAAATATTAAGCAATATTCTATTTTTACCACCACACACAGATGAGGCTAGCCTATTTTATATTTTCAGCAGGAGAAAGGCAGTTGTATGTGGGAGTAGTGTTAAGAGTTAGTGTTTTCAAATTGGTAACTTTATAGTGCTTTTTATACTGCTTGGCTTTTTGTTATTGTTTAGTTGCTAAGTCATGTCTGACTCTTTGTGACTCCATGGACTGCAGCACGCCAGGCTTCCCTGTCCTTCACCATCTCCCAGTGTCTGCTCAAACTCCTGTTCATTGAGTTGATGCCATCCAACCATCTCATCCTCTGTCACCCCCTCCTCCTCTTACCTTCAGTCTTTCCCAACATCGGAATCTTTTCCAGTGACTTGGCTCTTTGCATCAGGTGGCCAAAGTATTGGAGCTTTAGCTTTGGCTTTTAAGTATTCCTCTATGTGTCTTCCTTTGGAGGAATAAAGAAAGGACGTGTGTTAGTCTCCTAGGGCAGCTTTAACAAAGTACCACGAACTGGACGTCTTGACAACTGAAATGTATTCTCTCAGAGTTCTGGAAACCAAAGACCTAAAAACACAATGTAGGCAGGGCCAGAACTCTAGGGGAAGACCCCTCGTTTGGCTTTCACCTTCAATTTCCTTGGTTCATGGAAGCAAATCTCCAATTTCCACTCCATCTCTACATGGCCGTCATCCCGTGTCTGTCTGTGCACACTTTTCTCTTACAAGGACACCAGTCATGTGGCGTTAAGGCCCATTGTACTCCAGAATGACCTCATCTTAGCCTAATTCATGCGTAAAATTCTGTTTCTAAGTAAGTTCGCATCCACAGGCACGGAGGTTAGAACTCCAATTCATCATGTTAATATTTCTTTCTTTGGCTGCAGCAGGTCTCAGTCGGGGCGTTTGGGGTCTTCATTGGGTGCGCAGACTCTGCTTGTGGCATGTGGACTTAACTGCTCTGTGGCGTGTGGGATCTCAGTTTACCCACCAGGGATCGTGTCTGTGGCCCCCACATTACCAGATGGATTCTCAACCACTGGACCCCCAGGGAAGTCCCTCAACATATTATGTAAAGTGGGGACACAATTCAATACATGACAAAGCTTAAGGGGGAACAGTGTTAACATTTTCCAGTGTAGTTGCTTTGTTTGGTTATTAAAGATAACAAATAATTTTACTGATAAATTATGTAGTATTATGTTATACAACATTATTAGTAGTATTTTAGAGAACATGTATATATAGCTTATGATGTACCAGGTTCTATTTTATTTTTGTGTGTGTGCGTCTGGGATTTTTATTGAGATTGCATTGAATCTGTACATCAACATGAGGGAAGCTGATATTTTTAACAGTACAGATGTTTTTATCTTATACATTTACTTTATGTATTAAAGGTTGTTTACCTCATTCTGATTAGTGAGAATACTAATTAACCAAAGATGAAAAGGAAGGAAAGATGGTACAGGGACTAAAACAAATAGTCTGTTAAAGGTATCAGCTTTATCCTAGTCTGTGAAAAGTATTCTATCCATATTCTTTTTTAAAAGGTTCTATTTTAAATGTTTCATAAATATTAACTAATTTATTGAATTGAAATGAGAACCCAAGGGTCTTACCGTGAATTGACAATATATTGATCAGCAGATTCTGTTTTAGATTTTAAGAAGACATTATTGCAATTAGACATTTTGCTGTTGTAATCTTGTCATTTCTGTTTTAATTATACCATGCTTCCTAATAGGCTCCAATACCTGTGAAGTTTTGACTTGCAGAAAGTACTGGTGGTTTGCAAATCTCTCAGTTTATTTAAACTTTTTTGTTTGTTCATTATTAGGTATTGAGCTAGTCCCAAGCACCATTACCAATGAAACTAGGTCTGCCACACAGCTGAAGGCAACCATTTATTATGTGCATTTTGTTTGAGACCCTTATTCATGCTGCTGTCTGCTCAAGCCTTAATTACCGCATTTCTACACCTGGTATTTTTTCACATTCCCCCTAATTCACAGCAGCATAAACACAAAAGTGAAAAATACATTGCCAGGTAATAATAAGGTTATTTACAAATAAGATATATAGAAAGACTAATTTGCCCTTCTTTTATACACATTCTGATTATTTCTGAATTTGATTTTTGATTAAAAAAAAACTTTAAACAGTAAATTATAAGCAAGTTTTTAGGTTTTGCTCTGGTGGTTCAGACAGTAAAGAATCTGCCTGTAATTCAGGAGACCTAAGTTCGATCCCTGGGCTGGGAAAATCACTTGGAGAAGGAAATGGCTACCCACTCCAATATTCTTACCTGGAAAATTCCATGGAGAGAGGAGTCTGGCAGGCTACAGTCCATGGGGTGGCAAAGAGTCAGACACGATTGAATGACTAACACTTTCATCTTTTTTCACTTTGTAAAATGTCTTTATTACCCGATTGTAGGAAATAATGATTTAATCATATATTTAAGTAATATAATTAATAAAATACTTTATTTGATCTGTATCTTAGAGATACATGCATTTGGTCACATCCAAAGGAAAGAATGAAATGTGACATAATATTTGCAACCATCTTTCACTCATCCACTATAGTAGCAACACGATTCTACAAAACATTAGGGTGTTAATATTGACTTCCTAAATGATGCTTCCTTGATAACTCTTGACAATTTTTACTAATGATCTCTTCTCACAAGGTTGCTATGTGTCTTGCTTTGTGGCCTCACAGTACCACTCAAGTCCATTATTCCCATTTACATTTTCTTAGTGACCAGTTAGCTCATTTATATTCTATAGAAATGAACACTGCAGGGTACATCCCAACAGCAGCCCCTGATTCTCCCTGTAACAATCGAATTGTGGGTCACGGGGCATTGTGCTCACATTATTCCATTTATGATTCTCTATATGCCTGTGTTATAAGCTCCACTAGTGTCTCCATGGGGACAGTGAGGCTAAGTGAGTACTTTTCTTCAAGTCACGCTACTATTAAGAGTAGGTGTTGGCACTAGGATTAACAGCCAGGGCTTACGCCACTAGAATGTGTCCTCCTAAAAATTATGCTACACTATGCCTCTCATAATGGTTCTGCCACCAAATAACAATCATCTGGATGCTGCTGCTGCATGCATGCTCAGTTGTGTCTGACTCTTTGTGACCCCATGGATTGTCCTTGGAACAAGGCTCCTCTGTCCTTGGAATTTCCCAGGCAGGAGATTACTGGAATGGGTATATACAAAAATTTAATTTTAGCAAACATTTATAAAATGAACTTATAGATGTTAATAGATAATTGGTATCATTATACAGTTATCTATAGAAAATATATAAAATAAAGCCTAGAGCCTATGCAGTGAAGTCAAAATTTCTAAACCTAAATATTTTTTCTAAACATAAACGTATTGATCAGGTAAGGCTAGATTTTGCAGGAGTCCAAACTTGTTTCTTTGTAAATAAAAACAAATTTCTCATACACACAAAATCACTTCCAAAGAAGGGCTCAAAGATCCAGGTGTTGCTCTCTTGAACTCTACCATTTCTAACACATCATCCCAGTGTCTAAGAGAGGAAGAGAAATTTACTCAAAGGTGACTCATGTTACAAATGCTCAGAGCCCTTTCACTAAAACTAGTCACCTCATGAGTAACTAAACTGGCTCAAGCTAATTGCAAGAGAGTGATAGGTTGAAGAGTATGGTGCTACAGCATAGAAAGTTACAGGACATCAATGAGGATGAGCATGCAACGGTTCCCATGCAGAAATACATCTGCATGGGCTTTAAGAATTAAATACACATGATGGACCTACTTAACACTTTTCTTATGCTAACAGACATCAGTAATGTTTACAAGACAAACACTTAACACGCAACGTTTTTCAACATCCCAAACTGCAAGTTATGGCAGCTGTATCAGAATATGTCTGCATTCTTAGGGGTTTTTAAGGGCAAGAAATGTACAGCTATTTTCTGTGAAGTGGATGTGGGTTATTTAGGACAGACCTCAACAGCACATGTGCTGTGGATGGCACATGAGTCAAAGGCTTGGGCAATGGAATGTGTCACCTATAATATGGAAGTTGAAAGTGAAAGGTTTCCAAGAACAAAAATGTCTAAAAAAGATACACACATGCACACACACACAATCCTTATAGAGCAAGATCACTTTTGCTGCTGCTGCTGCGAAGTCACTTCAGTCGTGTCCAACTCTGTGTGACCCCATAGACGGAAGCCCACCAGGCTCCCCCGTCCCTGGGATTCTCCAGGCAAGAACACTGGAGTGGGTTGCCATTTCCCTCTCCAACCATCTGCTAAAAAGTATGAACTCTACCCAACCAAGTCAGAAGTACTCTGTCACCTTACAACAATTCTCTCCCATCTTCTTAAAGTGTTCAAAACCACAGCTAGAAACTAAGGAAATAGGTGAGATGGTGAGAGAGCATAGGTCAATTGCATCTTTTTTTTAGGTCGATAATTATCTATTTGTTTTTTTATCAATTTTTATTGGAGTATAGTCACTTTTCATACTGTTCATTGACTATGGTAAAGCCTTTGACTGTGTGAATCACAACAAGTTATGGAAAATTCTGAAAGAGATGGGAATGCCAGACCACCTTACCTGCCTTCTGAGGAACCTGTATGCAGGTCAACAAGCAACAGTTAGAATCGGCCATGGAGCAATGGACTGGTTCCAAATTGGGAAAGGAGTATGTCAAGGCTAAATATTGTCACCTGCTTATTTAACTTATATGCAGAGAACATTATGCAAAATCCTGGGCTGGATGAAGCACAAGCTGGAATCAAGATTGCCAGGAGAAGTATCAATAACCTCAGATATGCAGATGACACCACCCTTATAGCAGAAAGCGAAGAGGAACTAAAGAGCCTCGTGATGAAAGTAAAAGAGAAGAGTGAAAAAGCTGGCTTAAAACTCAACATTCAGAAAACTAAGATCATGGCATCTGGCCCCATCACTTTATGGCAAAGAGGTGGGGAAACAATGGAAGCAGTGACAAACTTCATTTTCTTGGGCTCCAAAATCACTGCAGATGATGACTGCAGCCATAAAATTAAGAAACTTGCTCCTTGGAATAAAAGCTATGACCAACCTACACAGTATATTAAAAAGCAGAAACATTGCTTTGCCAGCAAAGGTCCATCTAGTCAAAGTTATGGTTTTTAAGTAGTCATGTACAGATGTGAGAGTTGGACCATAAAGAAAGCTGAGCACTGAAGAATTGATGCTTTTGAACTGTGGTGTTGGAGAAGACTCTTGAGAGCCCCTTGGACTGCAAGGAGATCAAACTAGTCAGTTCTAAAGGAAATAAATCCTGAATACAGATTGGAAAGACTAATGCTGAAGCTGAAGCTTTAATACTTTTGCCACCTGATGTGAAGAGACTTAATAGAAAAGATTCTGATGCTGGGAAAGTCTTAAGGCAGGAGGAGAAGAGGACGACAGAGGATGAGATGGTTGGATGGCATCACTGATTCAATGGACATGAGTTTGAGCAAGCTCCAGGAGATGGTGATGGACAGGGAGGCTTGGTGTGCTGCAATCCATGGGGTTGCAGAGAGTCAGACATGACTGAGCAACTGAACAGCAACAAAAAATAGTCACGGTACAATGCTGTGTTAGTTTTTGCTGTATATATGTACACATATCGCCTGTATTTTTTGGATTTCCTTCCCATTTAGGTCACCACAGAGCACTGAGTTCCCTGGGCAGTACAGTGTTTCTCATTAGTTATGTGTGTTATCAGTTCAGTTCACTTCAGTTCAGTCGCTCAGTTGTGTCCGACTCTTTGTGACCCCATGAATCACAGCACGCCAGGCTTCCCTGTCCATCACCAACTCCCAGAGTTCACTCAAACTCATGTCCTTCGAGTTGGTGATGCCATCCAGCCATCTCATTCTCTGTCGTCCCCTTCTCCTCCTGCCCCTAATCCCTCCCAGCATCAGAGTCTTTTCTAGTGAGTCAACTCTTCCCATGAGGTGGCCAAAGTACTGGAGCTTCAGCTTTAGCATCAGTCCTTCCAATGAACACCCAGGATTGATCTCCTTTAGAATGGACTGGTTGGATCTTCTTGCAGTACAAGGGACTCTCAAGAGTCTTCTCCAGCACCACAGTTCAAAAGCATCAATTTTTCGGCAATCAGCTTTCTTCACAGTCCAACTCTCACATCCATACATGACCACTGGAAAAACCATAGCCTTGACTAGATGGACCCTGGTTGTCTCTGCTTTTTAATATGCTATTTAGGTTGGTCATAACTTTCCTTCCAAGGAGTAAGCGTCTTTTAGTTTCATACATGGTATCAGTAGTGTGGACATTTCAATCCCAATCTCCCATTTCTTTTCCCTGATTAAGAGAGGTGTCAATCATGGCTGTGGGCATTCAAAAAGAGAAGTGGGGGGGGTTCTTCAAATGACAGTGGAAGTACATTGATTAACATGCTGGATTTATTATTTAATTCAGACTTTGTGTTGTGACTTAAAATTATTGTAGAAGAATTTGTGACTCAACAATGAACAGAAAAGTTAATTATGTGCCTAATTTTTCATGGAATTATTATCCTGAATATACGCATCTTAAAGAAGGAAGGGAAATATGCTAATCTACTCAGGGTGCCATAACAAATCACTGTAGCCTGGGTGGCATAAACAACAGAAATATAGTGGTTCACAGTTCGGAAGGTTAGACATTCAGGATCATTGTATCAGCAAGGTTGGTGTCTTCTGAGGTCTCTCCGCTCAGCTTATAGGTGACTGTCTTCAACCTGTGTCCTCACAGGGTCTTTCCCTCTGAGTGAGTCTGCATCCTGCTTTCCTTTTCTGAGAAGGACACCAGCCACATTGGGTTAGGGTAGGCTCAGTTTAACTTATCTCCTAATACAGGCACATTCTAAGGTACTGACATTAGGACCCCAACACCTGAATTTTGAGGGCAAATGACTCAGTCTATAACAGTGCAACTTTATCGTGAGTCATAGTCAATGAATCTATTGCCTGTTGCTAAATTTTGTGATATTAAACTACCAATTTTATGGAATAAATTCAGCTTGACCGTTGAATATAAATCTTGTTATACATTACTGGATTCTAATACAATCATTTTATTTTTTTACTGCTACACACATCAGTAATTTTATTATTGAGACAATTTTAACACAAAGTATAGATTCAGGCTATATCTATAAACAGAACACAATGGCTTAATTTACAGACTTATTTAAAATATTGCTTTAGTCAATATGGCCGAACCAGTTTGGTGTGGAATCAACCTCAGAGGCTTTCATAATTCTTTAAGGGTAGTTTCCACAAACAGGGAATGAATAGACTGTTCAAATGAGAGTTACGTTTTAAGGCTAGATCCAACAGAGGAGCAGATTTCCAAGAGGTCTATTTAAGGTATCTTAGGTCTTCTTTTCCAGAAAGCCTGAATCAGGGGCTTCACTAAGCATCCTCCTGCCTCTGGCCTTTTATGTTCCTGAATCTCAAATAATGATCTAATGCTGATCTATTGTGTTCCTAGTTTTGGCATGATCAAGACTCACAGCCATGGCCTATACTATTTCTGCTTTATTCTTGATTCCAATATCGTACTTCCAATCTCGATGTTACACTCTTGGCCTGATTCCTGCCATTCCCTTGCTTGAAATCCTGCCACTGCTTTCACAGCCTACCTGCTAGTAAAGATTTCAAAAGTCTGTATTCACAAGACAGATAAATCTATTGTTTTATGTTTTGAATAGATGTCTTAGAGTTTGTAATCTGTATTATGGGAACAAATCTGTCACAAGAAATTAAGAGGATCTACAAGAAATGTTTAATTTTCATAGAAAAAATGCATTAAGACTTAAGTAGGTAAGTAACAAAATACATTGACAAATAATGTATTTTTTTACCATTTTGGAATATTCTAGGTGTGTAATTAATCCTATATGCTAATTACTAATATTTGCTGCTACACCATCCCTACAAATCTCTATAAGGAAAGTTTGCTTCCATCTAAGTAAGCTGGGCAGCATTCTGGGGGAAGTGAGTCTCTTTTGTGGCTCCCCTCCAATGACTTGCTCAGAGTTTCAGGCACCATTCATTCATCTGTGGCTCCGATGTCATTAAGCTGTCATGGGCAGGAAGAGTGAGTCGGTGGGCAGGCACTTCCCTGCTAAACTGTCACCGTAGTAACCCATCTGCTCATCTTAGATTCCAAGTACAACACAGGGTCATGGCTCCACATGAGGGGCTATTGATAGTACTTCAGTTGTGCAGCCAACATGCGGAAATGCATTTCATGAACATTTAGTTAGCTTCTGTCACAGATGGGTTCACTGCTGAGTTTTAGCCAAACTCCAAAATCTTAATTACAATGTTTTTTTTTTTCTTGTCCTTTCAAGCCAAGAAGCCAAAATAAAGTGGAAAAAGAAATTTTAAAGTCTCCAAAGTCAACCTGACAATGAAGAATAAATTTAATTGGAAATTGATTTAATAATCATGACTTCTGTAATGAAGATAGACGTTTAAAGAAAACTAAAAGTATGTCCCAGCTATTTCTTGTTGCAAAAGAGTGGACTGTTTCTTGGCTCATTAAAAAAATACAAATGAAATCAAAATAAAAAAATCTTTCATTGAAATATATTTGTAAAGTACATCCTTTAATTTTTACTTAACACTTAGGGAGGTGGTATCAGATAATATAAAATGTGTCAGTTTTAGAATTAAGTAGATTTAAAGACTTCTGCTCTGTTGCTTTCCAATTTTTGATATCAGGCAAGTCGTTTAAGCTTGCTTTGCCTGAGTTTCCTCAACTATGAAATGGAGACAACTATAAGAAGATCACATTTATATAGGATTCAAATGCCAGGATATCTGATTTGTACCCAGGTCAGTAACACCATGCTACGGCCACTCACCTAAACGGTGGTGATTTTTTCAAATCGTTATTAATATTTTTAATGTAAAAAGTGTATCAAGTGATTTAAAGTATATCAAACAATTTACTTTCATTTTTTCCACTTTGTAACCTTAAAGATTTTGGTTGAGAAAGTATTATAAATTCACACTTAAAGGTTAACTGCTTCACCCTCCAACCCTTTCAAAACATATCACAGTGACAAAGTAAGAAGACACAGCACAGCCAAATATAAGATAGGCATTCCAAAGGACAAGGAATCGGATAAAAGTACAACTCAACAAAGAGAATTGAAAGTGTGAGCCTCCTGGTTCTGGGAAATAGAAAGATTCAAATTCCTAGAAATCAATATTCAAGGGTAAGTCATCTAGAAGCAATCCCTGTCCATCTGAGGACAGAAAGCTTCCCTTACTGGTGGCTCAGACATTAAAGAATCTGCCTGCCAATGCAGGAGACCCAGGTTCGATCCCTGAGTCAGGAAGTTCCCCTGGAGAAATGAATGGCAACCCACTCCAGTAGTCTTGCATGGAAAATTCCACGGACAGAGGAGCCTGGTGGGGTAACAAAGAATCAGACACAAGTGAGTGACTGGCAATTTCACTGTGTAATGTGTTTCATTTAATCCTGAATCTTATATCATACAAGTGTGCTATGCTCAGTCGTGTTTGACTCTTTGAGACCCCATAGACTGTAGCCCATCAGATTACTCTGCCCATGGGATTTCCCAAGCAAGAATACTGGAGTGGGTTGTCATTTCCTCCTCCATCATACAAGTGTAGTAAAAGGTTGAAAAGAAAAGAAAACTCACCTTAAATATGAACAAGAGTATAAAAGTTCTAGGTAGAAAGGTAAAGTGTAATTACAATACACACTAAAAAATAAAGAAGTATAGTTTGAAGAGATAACATAAAAAGAGAAACAATATATATTTTGTAAAGCATTCAGTGTTACACAAACTTGGGAAATTAACAGTAGAAGACAAGTCTCTAAACCTGACCAGTGATGGCTAATGAACATGATAAAACAAATATAAATTTTAAGAAAAGATATGAAAGAACTGTGTGGGTACCTGAAGATTTTTAAAGAAGACCCTACTAAAGGTGTATGAATGGGAAGACATGGAACTGAAAAATTAATTTTCCACAATTTCTTCCCTAAATTATTTCCCAAAATATCTCCAAATTTCATTATTCAATATAGTACCTGTCAAAATCTTATCAAGATTTTGTTTTTGTTTGTGATATTTTCAGTTTGATTTTAAATGTCATAAACAGAGTAAATACACAGAACTTGCTGGGTGAAACTGGAGAAATATTAAAAGAGTAGCTCAAACTGACAAACGGCAAGACTTCCATGAATCTGCCCTAATTAAGTGAGTTGAGTATTGGTGTAAAAAGAAGCTCTTATGTCAATGAATTTTCATTTAAAAGCCAAGATGGGAACCAAAGGATAGATGAGGCGTGTGTGTGAAGATATTAGGTGTAGGTACCTAGGAATTTGTAAAAGTACCTGGTGATAATGATTGGCTTACCTAGAGCCAGACATTCTGGAATGTGAAGTCACATGGGACTTAGGAAGCATCACTACAAACAAAGCTGGTGGAAGTGACGAAATTCCAGTTGAGCTGTTTCAAATCCTAAAAGATGATGCTGTGAAAGTGCTGCATTCAATGTGCCAGCAAATGTGGAAAACTCAACAGTGGCCACAGGACTGGAAAAGGTCAGTTTTCATTCCAGTCCCAAAGAAAGACAATGCCAAAGAATGTTCAAACTACCGCAAAATTGCACTCATCTCACACACTAGTAATGTTCAAAATTCTCCAAGCTAGGTTTCAACAATACATGAACCATGAACCAAGCTGGTTTTAGAAAAGGCAGAGGAACCAGAGATCAAATTGCCAACATCCACTGGATCATCAAAAAAGCCAAAGAGTTCCAGAAAAACATCTATTTCTGCTTTATTGACTAGGTCAAAGCTTTTGACTGTATGGATCACAGTAAACTGTGGAAAATTCTGAAACAGATGGGCATACCAGACCACCTGACCTGCCTCTTGAGAAACCTGTTTGCAGGTCAGGAAGCAACAGTCAGAACTGGACATGGAACAACAGACTGGTTCCAAATAGAAAAAGGAGTACGTCAAGGTTGTATAATGTCACCCTGCTTATTTGACCTAAATGCAGAGTACATCATGAGGAACGCTGGACTGAATGAAGCACAAGCTGGAATCAAGATTGCCGGGAGAAATATCAATAACCGCAGATATGCAGATGACACCACCCTTTTGGCAGAAAGTGGCTCAGAGGTTAAAGCGTCTGCCTCCAATGCGGGAGACCCAGGTTCGATCCCTGGGTCGGGAAGATCCCCTGGAGAAGGAAACGGTAACCCACTCCAGTATTCTTGCCTGGAGAATCCCATGGACGGAGAAGCCTGGTAGGCTACAGTCCACGGGGTCGCATAGAGTCGGACACGACTGAGCGACGGAATGGAACGGACGGAAGAAGGACTAAAGAGCCTCTTGATGAAAGTGAAAGAGGAGAGTGAAAATTCTTCCTTAAAGCTTAACATTCAAAAAACTAAGATCATGGCATCTGCTCCCATCACTTTGTGGCAAATAGATGGGGAAACATTGGAAACAGTGGCAGAATTTATTTTGGGAGGCTCCAAAATCACTGCAGATGGTGGCTGCAGCCATGAAATTTAAAGGCATTTATTCCTTGGAAGGAAAGTTATGACCAACCTAAACTGCATATTAAAAAGCGGAGACATTGCTTTACCAACAAAGGTCCTTCTAGTCAAGGCTATGGTTTTTCCGGTAGTCACGTATGGATATGAGAATTGGACAATGAAGAAAGCTGAGTGCTGAAGAATTGATGCTTTTGAACTGTGGTGTTGGAAAAGACTCTTGAGAGTCCCTTGGACTGCAAGGAGATCCAACCAGTCCATCCTAAAGGAGATCAGTCCTGAGTGTTTATTGGAAGGACTTATATTGAAGCTGATATTCCAAAGCTTTGGCCACCTGATGTGAAGAGATGACTCATTTGAAAAGACCCGGATGCTGGGAAAGATTGAAGGTGGGAGGAGAAGGGGACGACAGAGGATGAGATGATTGGATGGCATCACCGATCCATGGACATGAGTTTGAGTATACTCTGGGAGGTGGTGATGGACAGGGAGGCCTGGCATGCTGCAGTCCATGGGTCGCAGAGAGTCAGACATGACTGAGCGATTGAACTGAACTAAACTGATAATAATTGCGTCAGTGTAGCTCCTGTTACTAGGAATTTGCAATCTACCTCTGGATCATAAGGTGGATTTGGGCTCTTATTTTTTCATTGGTATTTCACATTTGAGAAAAATTTCCTACTATAGGATTTATTTTTAGTAAATATTTGAGGGAGTAAAGAATTTTTAAAAACAAGAAAATAGTCGTACAATCTTGCTTCAGTAAATAACTATGTAATTAGCAAAAGCTATCGGTATAAATAAACATTTCTTATCAACTTGTACAAGGCTATCTCTTTTGGTAGTTGAGGAAGTATGAATAAAACAATTGTGACAAAGGGTTTCTCTTTTGTGGGCAGAAATTATACTTTTCCCATGATAGCATTTTAGATCAGATATTACTGGCTCTGAAACAAATTTAATTCTCATTGCAATTCATGGCTTGGATATCTATCTAATGGAAAGCACTGAATTGGCTGCCAATTAAATTTATGCTATTTTAGTCGGTATGCACGTTCCTAAAATCATCCTAAAAGGCTTCAATTCAACTTGCTAACAAAAGAAGAACCTGATCCATCATGTTGCCTTTTTTTCTTTTTATTCATTCTAAATCATGTTTCCTAATCCTGAGAAGATTTTTTGGACTTGGCATATATTAAGATTGATTCAGTCCCAAATTATGGAGGCTATTCAGTTAATTATATTCATGTTATCCATATATAAATGGATATACATTTATATAAATGAAATTCATTTTCTTTTAAAGTCCCAACTCAATCAACTTCTTAGAGGACCAGCACAAGATAGGTAATAGCAAATATATTTGCGCCTTTTAAAAGAATCTCTTATTCTACCCCATAACTGGTACAATTCACAGCTGTTAAAGGAAGAAGGAGAATTTTCATTCAGTTTGTAATGCAGATGTGTGCTTCTGAGAAGCCGCTGCTTCTGCTGCTGCTGCTGCTGCTGCTAAGTCACTTTAGTCTGAGAAGCTACTAACATGAATTTTTAAAAGACAACTATATTTCCCCAGAAAAACTTGCAGAATATAACATTTCCTTAAAGAAACTTACCATGTATTTTTGAGAAAATTATTTCCTATTTTCTTTTCTTTTTCTTTATTATTTATTTTTTTATTGGAGGCTAATTATTTTACAATATTATATTGGTTGGTTTTGCCATACATTGACTTGAATCCACCCCGGGTGTACATGAGTTCCCCTTCCTGAACCCCCCCTCCCTCCTCCCTCCTCCCCTTATCCTCCCTCTGGGTCATCCCCACGCACCAGCCCCGAGCATCCTGTAACATGCATCGACCCTGAATTGACGATTCATTTCACATATGATAATATACCTGTTTCAATGCCATTCTTCCAAATCATCCCACCCTCACCCTCTCCCACAGAGTCCCAAAGACTGTTCTATACATCTGTGTCTCTTCTACTGTCTCGTATACAGGGTTATCATTTGCATCTCTCTAAATTCCATATATATGTGTTAGAATACTGTATCAGTGTTTTTCTTTCTGGCTTACTTCACTCTGTATAATAGGCTCTAGTTTCATCCACCTTATTAGAACTGATTCAAATGTATTCTTTTTAATGGCTGAGTAATACTCCATTGTGTATATGTACCAAAGCTTTCTTATCCATTCGTCTGCAGATGGACATCTAGGTTGCTTCCATGTCCTCGCTATTATAAACAGTGCTGCAATGAACATTGGAGTACGTTTCTCTTTCAATTCTGGTTTCCTCGGTGTGTATGCCCAGGAGTGCAATTGCTGGATCATATGGCAGTTCTATTTCCAATTTTTTGAGGAATCTCCACACTGTTCTCCATAGTGGCTGTACTAGTTTGCATTCCCACCAACAGTGTAAGAGGGTTCCCTTCTCTTCACACCCTCTCCAGCATTTATTGCATGTAGACTTTTGGATAGCAGCCATTCTGACTGGTGTGAAATGGTATCTCATTGTGGTTTTGATATGCATTTCTCTGATTAAGAGGGATGTTGAGCATTTTTTCATGTGTTTGTTAACCAAAGAAATAATTAAAACACACAGATTACCCACCAAACGGTAACTCCCAGCGGAGAAGCAGTGCAGACGCCTGCAGATGTCATTAGCAAGTGGGGGCTGGGCAGGGAGGAGCCGGCTGAACTGCTTAGAGACAGGACTGGGCTTCAATGCCACAAGAACCATCTGAGAGAACTAACTGGGGATAGCAAAGCAGACTGGGATAGCTTCCCCATGAAAAGGCAGAAAGCTCTAACCTAAGACTCCGCCAGCCCCGCTCACAGAACAAAGGGCTGAGCAGAGCTAGCCGGCTGCGGTCGGCCAAGCCCCCATCCCCCGCCAAGACAGGCAGGGAGGGCAGCCAGAGTCAGAGGGGGCAACTGCGGCCCCAGAAAGGCATCCGATACAAACTGCAGGCATACTTGTTGCTAATCAAGACTTCTTGGTCTCGGGCCGGTCGATATCCGCCTAAGAAGGTGAGCCGGATGTACACCCAGAAAACCGAGTGGCAGGGACTGGGAAGGTGATAAGTTGCAGCAACTGCGCTCGCCAAACACCTGGTCACCTGAGCTGCTCAGACTGGAGAAGGCACAAAACGCAGGCCCAAACAAGTCTGCACCTTTGTGGAGTACCCGAGGACCTGAACTTGAGACGCTCAGACCTGGGAAGTGCATACAACCCAGCGCCGGCCTCGGACAGTTCCCGGAAGAGCAACCTAGAGCCTGTGCAGTGGACTGGGACAGCATACATGCTGTGAGCCGGGGCAAACCCAGTGTGGCCGAGACACTGAGAGCACTCCCCACAGACACCAGAGATATTTGTCTGCAGTGTTCCTCCCTTCCCAGAACAGGACTGAACAACTGAACCTTTAAAAAGTGTCCACCCGCCCCCTGGTATCAGGGCGGAAATTAGACACTGAAGAGACCAGCAAACAGAAGCTAAAACAGAGGGAACCACCTTGGAAATGACAGATAGAGAAGCCTAGAGGCTACTCCAAGAATAAGACCAAAAACCAGAGGCAAGAGGCTTAAGCCCGAATCCTGAGAACACCAGAGAATTCTTGACTCCATGGAACATTAATCGATAGGAGCTCATCAAACACCTCCATATCTACACTAAAACCAAGCACCACCCAAGGGTCAACAAGTTCCAGAGCAAGACATATCACACAAATTCTCCAGCAACTCAGGAAAATAGCCCTGAGCTTCAATACACAGGCTGCCCAAAGTCACTCCAAACCCACTGACATCTCTTAACTCATTACTGAACACTTCATTGCACTCCAGAGAGAAGAAATCCAGCTCCACCCACCAGAACACTGACGCAAGCTTCCCTAACCAGGGAAACTTGACAAGTCACCTGTCCAACCCCACACACAACGAGGTAACTACATAATAAAGAGAACTCCCCAAACTGCCGGAAGAGGAAAAGACCACCACAAGCAAAGCAATATAAGCAAGATGAAGAGGCAGAGAAATACCCAGCAAGTAAAGGAACAACATAAATGCCCGCCAACACAAACAAAAGAAGAAGATATAGGGAATCTACCTGGAAAAGAATTTCGAATTTTGATGGTGAAAATGATTCAAAATCTTGAAAGAAAAATGGAGTTACAGATAACCTGGAGAAAAGGATTGAGAAGATGGAAGAAAGGTTTAATAAGGACTTAGAGGAAATAAAAAAGAGTCAACATACAATGAATAATGCAATAGATGAGATCAGAAACACTCTGGAGGGAACAAAGAGTAGAATAACAGAGGCAGAAGACAGGATAAGCGAGCTAGAAGATAGAATTGTAGAAATAAATGAAACAGAGAGGAAAAAAGAAAAACGAATTAAAAGAAATGAGGACAATATTAGAGACCTCTGGGACAATGTTAAATGCTCCAACATTCGAATCATAGGAGTCCTAGAAGAAGAAGACAAAAAGAAAGACCATGAGAGAATACTTGAGGAGATAATAGTGGAAAACTTCCATAAAATGGGGAAAGAAATAATCACCCAAGTCCAAGAAACCCAGAGAGTTCCCAACAGGATAAACCCAAGGAGAAATACTCCAAGACACATATTAATCAAATTAACAAAGATCGAACACAAAGAACAAATATTAAAAACAGCAAGGGAAAAGTAGCAAATAACACACAAGGGGATTCCCATAAGGATAACAGCTGATCTTTCAACAGAAACTCTTCAGGCCAGGAGGGAATGGCAAGACATACTTAAAATGATGAAAGAAAATAACCTATAGCCCAGATTACTGTACCTAGCAAGGATCTCATTCAAATATGAAGGAGAACTCAAAAGCTTTACAGACAAGCAAAAGCTCAGAGAATTCAACATCACCAAACCAGCTCTCCAACAAATGCTAAAGGATCTTCTCTAGACAGGAAACACAGAAAGGGTATATAAACTCGAACCCAAAGCAATAAAGAAAATGTCAACGGGATCATACTTATCAATAATTACCTTAAACGTAAATGGGTTGAATGCCCCAACCAAAAGACAAAGCCTGGCTTAATGGATACAAAAACAAGACCCCCATATATGTTGTCTACAAGAGACCCATTTCAAAACAAGGGACACATACAGACTGAAAGTGAAGGGATGGAAAAAGATATTTCATGCAAATAGAGACCAAAAGAAAGCAGGAGTAGCAATACTCATATCAGATAAAATAGACTTTAAAACAAAGGCCATGAAAAGAGACAAAGAAGGAAACTACATAATGATCAAAGGATCAATCCAAGAAGAAGATATAACAATTATAAATATTTATGCACCCAACATAGGAGCACCGCAATATGTAAGACAATTACTAACAAGTATGAAAGGGGATATTAACAACAATACAATAATATTGGGAGATTTTAATACCCCACTTACATCTGTGGATAGATCCACTAAACAGAAAATTAACAAGGAAACACAAACTTTAAATTATATAATAGACCAGTTAGACCTAATAGATATCTATAGGACATTTCACCCCAAAACTATGAATTTCACCTTTTTCTCAAGTGCACATGGAACCTTTTCCAGGATAGATCACATCCTGGGCCATAAATCTAGCCTTGGTAAATTCAAAAAAATTGAAATCATTCCAAGCATCTTTTCTGACCACAATGCAGTAAGACTAGATCTCAATTACAGGAGAAAAATTATTAAAAATGCCAACATATGGAGGCTGAACAACACGCTGCTGAATAATGAACAAATCATAGAAGAAATCAAAAGAGAAATCAAAATATGCATAGAAATGAATGAAAATGAAAACACAACAACCCAAAACCTCTGGGACACTGTAAAAAGCAGTGCTAAGGGGGAAGTTCATAGTAATACAGGCACACCTCAAGAAACAAGAAAAAAGTCAACTAAATAACCTAACTCTACATCTAAAGCAACTAGAAAAGGAAGAAATGAAGAACCCCAGGGTCAGTAGAAGGAAAGAAATCGTAAAAATTAGGGCAGAGATAAATGCAAAAGAAACAAAAGAGGCCGTATATGCTATTTTAGAAAATATGCAGGAAATCATTTAGGAGCTTAAGATTTCACTGGCGTGAGATGAAATTAGTTTATGCAACTGTGACTGATCTTTCCTGGTAAACTATGTTGCTGAGTATCTGTCTTTTCAGGAACACATTGTCTTTAGAACATGATGGGTGACCAATAGCCAACATTACACTCTAGGCACTCAGTTACTTGAATTTTCAGCTCCTTTCTGACTTGCCTTTTCCTTTACAAGCCTGTGCTAAATTACTCACAGCCACTTCTTCATTATCAATTGTATCCTTCTGACACATTTGCAGTTTCTATTCTGCATTCCTTCTAAAATGTTGTTAAAAGAGAAATAGAATATTTTTATTTGTCTCCAGTCCTTCCCCCGCCCAACACAGAATATTGAATTGTCATTTGAGGTGGCATAGTTAGCCTGTGTTAAGAGAGCTCTTTCTCCTCTCCCTCTGTATTAGATTTGTGCTGAGGGTTGTATAGTCCTTTAAGTACAATGCACTAATATCATCAATTTTTAAATCTGAGAAAAATGGAAGAACAATACACATCTCATCTTCTATTCAATCCATAGGAGAGTTCAAAAGAAATAACATATCCCATTCCAACTCTTGGTTCTATTCAGGATTAAACCTACAATAGTATTCAGTCTTTCCCAGCATCAGGTCTTTCCCAGTGAGTCAGCTCTTCACACCAGGTGGCCAAAGTACTGCAGCTTCAGCTACAGCATCAGTCCTTCCAGTGAATATTCAGGACTGATTTCCTTTAGAATTGACTTGTTTAATCTTCTTGCAGTCCAAGGAACTCTCAAGAGTCTTATCCAACACGACAGTTTGAAAGCATCAATTCTTTGGTGTTCCGCCTGCTTTATGGTCCAACTCTCACATTCATACATGACTAATGGAAAAAGCATAACTTTGACTATATGGACCTCTGTCGGCGAAGTGATGTCTCTGCTTCTTAATACATCGTCTAGGCTTGTCTTCGCTTTACTTCCAAGGAGCAGCTGTCTCATCATTTCATGGCTTCAGTCACCTTCCACGGTGATTTTGGAGCTCCAGAAAATAAAATCTGTCTCTGCTTCCAATTTTTCCCTTTCTATTTGACATAAAGTGTTGTGACTGGATGCCATGATATGTTTTTTGAATGTTGAGTTTTAAACCAGCTTTTTTGCTCTCCTCTCTCACCTTCATCAAGAGGCTCTTTAGTTCTTCTTGGCTTTCTCATAAAAATGGTATCATCTGCATATCTGAGGTTGCTGAAATTTCTTCCAGCAGTCTTGATTCCAGCTTGTGATTCATCCAGCCCAGCATTTCCCGTGATGTACTCTGCATATAAGTTAAATAAGCAGGGTGACAATATACAGCTTTGTCATTCTCCTTTCCCCATTTTGAACCAGTCAGTTGTTCCATGTCAGGTTCCAACTGTTCCTACATGACCTGCGTATAGGCTTCTTAGAAGACAGGTGAGGTAGTCTTTAACAGAATCATCTTTTAGGATTTGAAATAGCTCAGCTGGAATTCTGTCACATCCACTAGCTTTGTTTGTAGTGATGCTTCCTAAGGTCCACTTGACTTCACACTTCAGCATGTCTGACTGGGTGAGTGACCATACTATCGTGGTTATCTCGGTCATTAAGATTTTTTTGTATAGCTCTTCTGTGTATTATACCACCTCTTCTTAATCTCTTCTGCTTCTGTTAGATCCTTAACGTTTCTGTCCTTTATTGTCCCCAACCTTGCATGAAATGTTTCTTTCATGTTCCAATTTTCTTAAAGAGATCTCTGGTCTTTCTCATTCTATTGTTTTTTTCAACTGCTTTGCATTTTTTCATTTAAGAAGGCCTTCTTATCTCTTCTTGTTTTTCTCTGGAACTCTGCATTTTGTATTGCTGAAAATTGTGCAGCATATTTTTAAGTGTTCTGTTATAGAAGGATATCTGATATACAACAGCAGAAGTCAGTGGAAGACAAAAATGTGCAGTTTCTCCCAGTTTCAGAAAGAATATATAAATATGCACAGGGAAATAGTAGAATAAAAAAATTAAAGCAGTTTCCTTTGGCAGGTATGTTTATGAAAGAATTTCAATTTATTATTATTTTAAATGTTTGAATTAAAAAGAAAAACATTTATTTATTTATTTAACTGTGCTGGATCTTAGCTGCCACATCCAGGATATTTAATAGCAATCAGTTATTCTTACAATCAGAAGAAAAGGAGCTATAACAGTGTAATTCATTTCAAGTAGTAAGATAGCAGTTTAGAAAAGTTATATGTCATGTACTACACACTATATTATATGTATTTTCAAATACCTTCAGTAATGTGAAAGGGAATTGGTAAGATAGCACATATGACCATTGTATAGAGAAAAGGTTCACACAGCCCTGCCACTGGGGCATGACATCTTCATTTTCTATTAAGATTCAGTTTATCTGGGCCCTGTAAATGGCCCTAAACAAGCTCCTTCCTGCTGTTCCCCCACCTAGCTTTCTCACATAAACAAAAAATTGTAGACTTGGTACTTTTCAGAGTAAATGGGTGCTTCTCTGCAATACTGATGTGCGTCTTTATTAGGAGGAATATAGATATTTGTCATTTCATGTTATGGTTTGTTTGGCAAATGGAAAATTCTGTAAAGTGGAAGCAGTTCCTAGACACGTAAATTATTATATAATATGCATTTCCCAAACAGTGGATGCATTTTCAGAGCTTTAAACATGAGCCAAACAGTTATGTTTGTCCTTGAACTACTTTTTCTTTGCATTGATGTGGTTTCATGGGCCATTGGCTTGTAAGCCAGATTCCTAGTATATTTAGGGCTTACATTGTATTAGTGCCTTAACTACTGCTTGGTTTTCTTAATAGTTGTGACATGTTTATAATAGTTGCCTAGTTGAAGACCTAAAATTATAATTAAGCACAAGGCTCTAGGTGTGAGTGTGAGAAAATAATATTGAGCCATTGCTGTTGCTGTTAGTACTGTTAACAGTGTTACTGTTTATTATTATTATTATATTTGTCACAGTGTAATAGTATTACAGGTATTGAACATCTCAACTTGTTTCTCTTAAATGATGACAAGTGTGGTGTACAGACCTACGCCTTCATTTAGAAAAGTGTATTCTGGAGAGACAAGATTTGCAAGCGTCCCTTCGTGCTCCTGGAAGAAGATAACAGAGGCCTTTGGCTGTCCATGGGTGAAGCTGGGGCAGGGCAACAGACAGGAGTTGCGTTTCTCTGCAGATGACACTGCATTATCTCAGCTAATATGAGACACCTGAATGGATCGCCTCTGATTCATTGAAGTGCATCCTTTGGAAATTATATTGGCACATGTGTGCAAGTGATGCTCACAGGAACTGCAGCCACACAGAGCAAATCATAACTTTGTGAGTCAGGAGGCAGCCTGCTAGCTCCAAGTTTCTGTGCTCACACCTTGGTATGGAATCAAATCTGCACACCTGATTAAACACAGCAACTATATACTCACCAAAGGTATTCTATGAAAAAGAATAGATTTTCTCTTGCGAGGAATGAAATTATTAGTCCAAATCAACACTTGGAGAAAGGAGCATAGGAAAGAATGACAGAGACAGATTATGGCCATTTCTCCGAAGCTTAGTCACAGGACAGACCTGGGGTTAGAAAAAGCCGGGATTGTGTTTCCATCCCACATTATCTCCCAAGGAATACAAAGCAAAATCAGCGGCCCTTATCATGTTTATGTGATGTTTGAATGATTACATATCACTAGGAGAGGGCTTCCCAGAGATGAGGGTTTGATTCCTGGGTTGGGAAGATCCCTGAGAGAAGGAAATGGCAACCCTACTCCAGTATTCTTGCCTGGAAAATTCCATGGACAGAGGAGCCTGGCTGGCGATAGTCCCTGGAGTTTCTGAAGAGTCAGACATGAGTTAGCAACTAAACAACAACAAAACCAACAAGACATATTTCAATATGCACATGTATGTGTGACTAGATAAACAGAACATTTGGTCAATAAGATGATAGAGGTAGATTAATCAATGAACATGATGAAGATGATGATGATAGATAAATAAATGACAGACGATAGACAGATGATAGAGTGAAAGAGATTTATGTCAAAGAATCAGCTCGCAGTGTGGATGCTGGCAGATTTATTGGAAGTCTGTCCCCTGGACTGGGCAATGTCCACCCTCCTGCTGCTTCTTCACATGGTCATCTTCTGCTCACACAGGTCCCTGTGTCTCTGAGTGTCCTAATTTCCTTTACTTATAAAGACACTAATCAGATTTTCTTGGGCTCAGCTCTAAAGATGTCATTTTAACTTACCACTTTAAAGGTCCTGTCTGCACATACTCTGCAAGATTAGGGGTTAGGACTTCAACATATGAACTTGGGTTGAGCCCCTAACTGCTTGATAATAAAATGATCCTTCTCCACTTTAAATTACTTGTTACTGAAGTATCATTTTGTTAATGGATTTTTTAAAGGTAGTACTGAAGTTCCTGCAATCAAAACTTCTAAATCTGCTAAGGTACTTTTAACCTTAGGTAAGAAAAATACAAACCCAAAGTGAAACAGAAGTCTTTTGAAAGCAAACTATATACAGATCACAACCTGTAGGAGGAGGTTGGGGAGGTTTTAAGTTCAGTTCAGTTCAGTTCAGTCGCTCAGTTTTGTCCGACTCTCCGCAACCCCATGGATCACAGCACACCAGGCCTCCCCGTCCATCACCAACTGGAGGTTTTAGGATGGGCTTAATCCAGTGCCCCTGTCTCGGATCCCAGGTTTATTTCTGATCTACACTCCTCTAGGATTTTGTGTTACCTGAATCCAGCTTTCTCTTTTAGGGCTGGTTCCTAGGACAAAGCCACATAGCTTCAAGGGATAATATCCAGAAAGGGAGGAAATTGTACTTTCCATGATTTTCTCTTAAACATAAGGGAATCAATCCCCAAAACCCTAGGAAACATCGCAGGATTTTATTTCTAACTTAGGACATATTTCCTTTCCTGAAGCAACCCTTGTAAATGTTGATGCTAATTATTCAGTCATGTCCAACTCTTTGTGACCGCATGGACTGCAGCCCACTAGGCTCCTCTCCACGGGATTCTCCAGGGGATAAGGAATACTGGAGTAGGTTACCAAACCTTCCTCCAGGGGATCTTCCTGACCCAGGGATCCAACATGGGTCTCCTGCATTGCAGGGAGATTCCTTATTGCCTGAGCCACCAACTTAGGTCCTATTTCCATTCCTGAAGCAACCCTTATGTCTATAGTAAACTTAACTAGATTCTTGCATTATTTACTGGGAAAAGACATGCAGTACTCATGACTGATCTCCTTTAAGTTTCGATCGTGGTCAGTCACCCAGATTGGTAGATATGCAGTGGTGGACAGTAGAATAGATCTGGAAATTATACCATAATGATGTCTGTAACTGCCTGAGAAAAGGGAAAGCAACTCACAGGTTAAATTTGAACACAAATTCAAATGAGTAATGTTTTTCACAGAGAACAACAATTTTCTGCAAATGTGTGCTATTTCTAGAGAGGTGGAAGAGACTGGCTTTGAAGACTCATATTTGTTTTGCCATCTATATTAGGTTATGGTCCAGTGGCGATAATGTCTTTAAACTGTAAGAAAATAAGTTGGTTTAATATTGGCTTCCTGGACATGGGGTGTTTATTTATTGGGCGTAGTGTTGCACTTTAACCGAGAGCAATGATAGTTTAATTTCATTTCCTGTATCTTGACATTATCTAAAACATTGATCTTCTCCGACTGTTACAAATCAAGAACTGTTGACTTCCATTCCTAATGGCATTTGTATTAGCTTTATTTTCAGTTCACGGGGTCTTACATGTTTAATAAAAACATGACAGATTCTCAGAAAACCTGAAAATTGTTTAGAAACAGTGTCTAGGTCCTCTCTTACTGTGCTCTGAACGGTTATTCGTGTGCAAATGTTTTTGTACTTCAGAGCAAAGTTATAGCTACTGATTTTGCATTTGAACACATCTTCAAAAGTCTCCAATTACTACTATACCTTAAAATTGAAATTTTTAATATGCAATAGGTTTGTATTTTTATAAGATCTGCCTGTTTATGGAATATGGTGAGAAACAAACAAACAAAAAGCTTCTTTGGGGGAAATAATTTGCATTCTGATGGTCCTTCCCCTATGCCTCAGTACACACAGTGCAGATGATTAATTCTGAGTGTTCATGACCTTGGGAAGAAACCAGAAACCAGGAAGATATTCCAGTATTTCATGATTTAACCTGAACTCCTAGAGTCTTAAATATATTTATTGTAGAGTCATAGGATGGAAGAACAATTTTGTTGAGCTCTTATTTATATGTGTGTGTGTGTATTTATATTTTGTTGTTGATTTTTAGTCACTCAGTAATGTCCGACACTTTTGCAACCCCATGGACTGTAGCCTGCCAGTCTCCTCTGTCCATGGGATTCTTCAGGCAAGAATACTGGAGTGGGTTGCCATTTCCACCTCCAGGGGATCTTCCAGATACAGAGACTGAACGTATATCTCCTGCATTGGCAGGCAGATTCTTTACCACTGAGCCTGAAGAGCACCCCATCAATGTATGTATGCATATGTGTGTGTGTGTGTGTGTTTGTACTTAAATATTACTTAACTAATATGGCCTAGTAGGTCTGGTAATATGGAAAATGAGTTCTTCTTGATCAGAGTCTCCCTGTTCACAGATCAACTGAATTTCCCCAAAGAATGACCATTGATTGCACAAAGGAACAGACTCAGCAAAAGCCTCCCATTAGACCTGATTAAAATAAAAATCATACCCTGCTTTCCCCCACCCTTGTACCCCATTAAAGCGACTTCTGGCTCCCCTGGAGGTGCCACCCAAGGTGCAGCCTTCCTCCAGGAGACTTCTGGTTGTTTAGATCTTCAACTCTCCTCCTCCTACCCCTGCTGACTCAGAAAAATTTTTAGGGAGAGTTGGAGGATCCGTCATGGTTTTTGTGGGGTTTTTTTGGTATGGTTCTTGTTCTTGTTTGTGATCGCAAGTGTTACCATCCTGGAAGCCATTACTAGGACCACAAGTCTGCATCTCTCTGTATAGTCTTGGTCAACATCCAATATCCAAACCTTTTCCAGCTTCATCTTCTCCTACGGAACTTGCCACCCACCACTCTCCTCCTACTTGAACCCTTCTGAAACTTGGGTTCCATGACTCACAAGTTCTATTATACTCCTACTCTCTTCACTACACACCCCCACCACAGTCTTGCTCTCACCCACTTTGGCAGATCCCTGAAGGTCTAATCCCCAAGGCTTTGTTTTAAGAATAGACCCTTCATTTTCCCTCACTAGTCTATTCTGTCACCTTGCTGCTGCCCTGTTGTGCACATCCCACTGTAAGTTGTGACCTCATAGATAAGCAATGTGCTTCCTTGTCATCTTATCTGGACTTCAAGATCCAGCACCAATATCCCCTTGACCTTCCTTCAGGGCTTAAATGCTCTTGACCCCCAAAATCTTAATTTTTCCACTTCCCCAGGTAGTATTGACACTTCCTCAGTGTATGTGAACACATCATAGACCTGTGAGTGAATCTGAAGTCTCTTTATGTCCATGGTTTCAAGGGCTCTCAAATAGTCCTTCAAAGAGATTTCCGTCTCTTCTATCCAAATTGTTGTATAGTATATTTAAACTTATAATAAAATTAGTACATTAAAATCCGACTAAGGAAAGTATTTCTCTTCACAAAAGTGGGTAATATGTATTAATAGACATACTGTTTTAATATATTAATATAAAAGAACCAGAGGTGGTGTTAGAATTGTACTCTTAATCAGAAAATGAATGTGTGTATGTGAAGTCATTCAGCCCTGTCTGACTCTTTGTGACCATAAAGACTGTAATCCATCAGGCTCCTCTGTCCATGGGATCCTCCAGGCAAGAATACTGGAGTGGGTTGCCACTCACTTATCCAGAGGATTTTCTCAACCCCTGCTTTGGCAGGCATGTTCTTTACCACTAGCACCACCTGGGAAGCCTGGAACTGAATGACAGAGATTTTTTTTTCTCCTTGTATTGTCAACATTGTCCCTGTTAATCAAAGTGGCTCTTTGTTAGGGTTTTCTCAAGAGAAAACCTTGATAAAAAGATTTCTTTTTCCACTGCAGGTATTTTAAATTTATCCTTTATTTGGAGGAAAAATGCTGTGTTGGTTTCTGTTGTGTAATGACGTCACATATTTACATACATATATATATATATATGTATGTATCCCCTCCCTCTTTAGCCTCCCTTTCCTCCCACCAACCCACCCCCTGGTCACCATGCAGTGCTGGGCTGGACTCCCTGTGTTTCACAGCAGCTTCTGACTGGTCATCTGTGTTACACAGGACAGGGTGTATATGTCAGTGTTGCTTTCTCAGTTCATCCCACCTTCTCTTTCCCCAGGTGTGTCCACAAGTTCATTCTCTACATCTGCATCTCCACTTCTTTGCACATAGATTCGTCAGTGACATTTTTCTAAATTCTATACATATGTGTTTTTCTGACTGACTTCATTCTGTACAGCAGGTTTTAGGTTCATCTACACCACTACCACAGGAAAAGACTCTGATGCTGGAAGGATTGGGGGCTGGAAGAGAAGGGGATGACAGAGAATGAGGAGGCTGGATGGCATCACCGACTCTATGGACATGAGTTTGGGTGAAGTCCGGGAGTTGGTGATGGACAGGGAGGCCTGGCGTGCTATGATTCATGGGGTCGCAGAGAGTTGGACACGACTGAGCGACTGAACTGAACTGAACTGACACCACTACCACTGACTCCAGTTCATTTCTTTTTATTGCTGAGCAATGTTCCATTGTAAATAGGTACCACATCATCTTTACCTACTTACCTGTTGATGAACATCTAGGTTGTTTTCATGTCCTAGCTACTGTAAATAATGCTTCAGTGAACATTGGGGTATATGTGTCTTTTATCCTTGTAGTTTTCTCAGAGTATATGCCCAGTAGTGGGATTGCTGGGTCATATGATAGATTTAGTCCTAGTTTTTTAAAGCAATCTTCATACTATTCTCTGTAGCAGCTGTATCAGGTTTTATTCCCACTAACAGTACAAGTGGTGTTGGAGAAGACTCTTGAGAGTCCCTTGTACTGCAAGGAAATCCAACCAGTCCATCCTAAAGGAAATCAGTCCTGAATATTCATTGGAAGCACAGATGCTGAAGCTGAAACAATAATTTGGCCACCTGATGCAAAGAACTGACTCCTTGGAAAAGACCCTAATGCTGGGAAAGATAGAAGGCGGAAGGAGAAGGGGATGGCAGAGGATGAGATGGTTGGATGGCATCACCGACTCAATGGACATGAGTTTGAGTAAACTCCGGGAGTTAGATGGACAGGAAGGCCTGGCGTGCTACAGTCCATGGGTCACAAAGAGTCAGACAACTGAGTGGCTGAACTGAACAGGGTTCCCTTCTCTCCACTTTCTCTCCAACATTTACTGTTTGTAGACTTTTTTGGTGAGGGCCATTGTGACCAGTGTGAGGTGATGCCTCATTAAATAGTTCTGACTTGCATTTCTCTAATAATGAGTGATGTTGAACATCTTTCCACAGTTCTTTGGCCATCTGTCTACTACATTTGTCCAGATGTACTTTATTTGGGGCGTGATTTCCGGGAAGCATGGTGAGTGAGTGGGGAATTAATGCAGGAAAGAAGGGAAAACTGAAAAGAGTGTGTTAGTGTATGGGTGGACTGCTGTGGAAACCTGTCGTCTGTCCTGGTGACACTCTCTGTGGACTGTAAACCCCATCTCAGATCTTCCCCCCAAAGACAGAGTATCTGGGATGATTATCCGTCAGTTTTCATTTCTTGTAAGTTGAGTTGGCTGTGATGCATTAATTCCCCTGAACTTGAGGCAGAGTAGGACCATATGGTCTTTCCCCCCGCACACACCATGTCCTCTGCCTGCCTTTTGCCTGTGGAAAACTTTAATCAAAGAATAAGTTTAATCAGAAAGGTAAGAAATGCTGAAACTAAAACAGTCAAAGAAAGACTAAATGATAATAGTGTAATCATTAAGCATAGTCAAGGACGTTTAGTTCTTTCTCAAGGGCTGTACATAATAATCTGAGCCACGTCCTGTGAGCTGTCTTATAGATACTAAAACTCCAGGTGGAGAAGTTAACTACACGATGACCAGACTGTACCCAGGACATGAGCTGCCACAATTCTGAGAACTGACCGCATAGAAATGGGAACAAATGGACTCTAGAACTAAAGATTAACTGTACCTAAAACATTCACAACGATGCTGGTCAGACAGCTGATGACCGGTCTGAAGATGATTATTAGAGATGACTGTGCTGTTTCTGCATGTAGCCCCCTCCCCCGACCCTGTCTATAAATGCTCTCACCCCCTGCTTGTCGCGGGGAGAGGGGAGGGAGTCGGCCTTTGGACAGATGTCCACCACCCTCACACACTAGTTGCCATTACCTGAAAATAAAGCAAACTTTCCTTTCCACCAAGCCTGGACTGCTTGTTGGCCTTTGAGAGGTGAGCAGCCTGACCCCCACGCATAACTTTCAGTAACAGATTTGTACTGTGGACCAGGCTCCACCACCTCAAACCCCCTGCAGCCCCAGAGCACATGAATGCAGAGCAGTGTGGGAAGCTGCCTGCGTGTTGAAGCGCTGTCTGCAGATGAACTCCAGGCTGCAATGAGAAGGCGTGGAGAGAGAGCGGTGACAACTGCCCTCTACTCAACCTAGACTATGTTACAGGAAGAAAAAGGGAAAACCCACAAATGCCCAGTGGCCTTTTCATAAGCATATCCAAAATACATTGGAAAGGGGCTCTACTGTGTACAGTCAGCAAGAGATCCTGATGGTGGAGCAACTACCACCTCATGGCCATGTGTCCTACAACTCATGGTTTTCTCTTCTGTCTGGTGTGGGCAGAGAAGCTGGAAAATTAAGAAGGAAAGTGTCACTATCTCGTGGAAGTGGCATGCCTCCCTGTGGCTAAGAACTATCCAGAATTAGCTATATATCTCTATTTGGCTTCCAGAAGGTTGGAGCTGGTTGGGAAGCACAGATCATTCCTAGAGCATAGCTGGTAAGCTTTCCTGGTCTATTGCATCCTATTACTCTGATCAAGAATAGAAATGGTAGTAGTGGTACTAACAGGAGCAGTAGCTGTAATATTATATGGTTATAATTTCATGAAATTCTTTGATGCTATAGGGAATCTGCACAACTAAAGTGAACCAACAGCCCTGAAAAATTTCCAAAAACATTAGTTTTATGCATATAGGTGTTTGACATTAAGAGGACAAAAGTTTGTTTTTGCTGTTGTTTAGTCACTCAGTCATGTCCAACTCTTTGCAACCCCGTGGAATGTAGTCCACCAGACTCCTCTGTCCATGGGATTTCCCAAGCAAGAATACTAGACTATTCTTGCCTAGGAAAGAATACTTTCCTCCTCCAGGGCATCTTCCTGACCTAGGGATCAATATTGAGTCACCTGCATTGGCAGACAGATTCTTTACCACTAAGCCCCGAAGCTGGAGCCCACAAGAGGAAAAAAGTTAGTGATAAACCAAAAATATCCAATTAGGATGGTTTTGGTGCTAAATGTAAGAAGTTGAATCTGAAAGTGATTTAAACCTGGAGGTAGGGAGGAGGGATAAATTAGTAGTTTGGAATTAGCATATTCACACTATTATATATAAAATAGATAAATAACAAGATCCTACTGTATAGCACAGGGAACTCCACTCCATATCTTGAAATAACCTGTAATGAAAAATACAGTAAAAAAGAATATATATATATATATATATATATATATATAATATGTATAGTTGAATCACTTTGCTACACTAACACCACAGTTAGTTTGCTGAAACTAGCACAACACTGTAAATCAACTCTACTTCAAAAAATTTTATTAAAAATTCAGTAAAATTATTTAAGAATTACTGGTACTACTCTCAGTACCTTGTAAGACACAATTCAAGTTAGATATCAGGAGACCTAAGGAAGACTACAAATACTAATGTTACCACCCGGTATTCGGTCCTGTCACCTGGGTGACCCCCTTCTCAGATAATCAGGTTATTTACATGATAGAATAAAGGAAGATGTGTCCAGAGAAGAAATGAAAGAGAGGGATGAGGACAAGAAATTTCGTTTCACTGGGCTAGGACTGACACAGGACAATGCTTGCTTTCTGGGTCTTTGACTCTTTCTCCTGGGGACAATCTTCACTCTCTTTCTGGGGCAGAGTTCTGTTTGTAGAACTGCAAGAAGAAAATTTCAATCATAAACTACCCTGCAAAGTTTAAAAAATAGACCATATTACATTATCAAGGGGACTGCGGAGTGGTTACTTCCCAAATTAGAGATTTGGGATGCTGATTATATTTGAGTTTTATTAAAATTTATATTTCACTAATCAGTTTTGCCGTAAGGTGTCAGTTTTGTCTGAGTGCCTACCTATTCTTGGGTTCAAGTACAGTCAAAAGACATGACAATTCTCTCCTCCAGGTCTTAGAGAAACTCTCATTGATCCTGATTGAGTCATTGCCCATCCCAGACTTAGTTTCTGAGGAAATCTCATGCTTTGATTGACGTCATGTGTGATCTGGGACATAGAGCTCCCACAGAGCATGGGACAGGAGACAAGGAGAGTGGGTTGTTCTCCAGTGGGAAATCTAGTAGCAAAAGTCACAGATTCCATCTCATAAACTATAAACTAGGAAGTGAGGGAGTCAATTGAAGGTCAGGATAGACTAGTAGACTAGCCGTTGTTGTTCAGTCACTAAGTCATGTCTGACTCTTTGCCATGCCATGGACTGCAGCACATCAGGCTTCCCTGTCCTTCAGTACCTCCCAGAGCTTGCTCAGACTCATGTCTATTGAGTTGGTGATGCCATCCAGCCATCTCACCCTCTGTCAGCCCCTTCTCTTCATGCCCTCAATCTTTTCCCAACATAAGAGTCTTTTCCAATGAGTCAGTTCTTCACATCAGGTAGCGAAAGTATTGGAGTTTCAGCTTCAGCATCAAGACTTCCAATGAATATCCAGGGTTGATTTCTTTTTGGATTGACTGGTTTGATTTTCTTCCTGTCCAAGGGACTCTTAAGTGTCTTCTCCAGCATCACAGTTTGAAAGCATCAATTCTTCGGTGTTCAGCCTTCTTTATGATCCAACTTTCACTAAAAGTAACAGAATTTAAAATGTCTTGAAGTCTGTTCCATGTTGGCAACTCTATCAGTTGTTTTCTTGGGCAAGAGAAATAGAAAAGGGTCAAGAAGTCAGGGTGATGACAGGGTTATCTTCTTCCTCTGTCTTCTATGTTTTCCTTGTGGCTTGTTCCACAATGTTTGGCTTCCTGGGGACTTGTAACAACTTTCACCTCATTCCTAGGACCTGGGACCTATGTATCATTGTTTGAGTAAAGGATATACACAATTTTTTACTTTTCCATATTTGTTTGAAAGCTCTCTTGGCTAATATTTATATTTGAAATTGTTAGCATAATTGAATCTTTACTTACATCCATCAAGGTTTTATTTCTTCAGGACATCATTTATGTAGCTTTCTAGGATCTTTAAGAAATAGGAATATTGCACAATTATTTTAAATAAACTTCAAAGTACAGTTATAATAGAATGGTGCTTTTGATTCTTTCATAAATTATATTGTATAATTTTGTCCATTTCAAATATTGCTCTAAGTCACAATGGCATCCCTCTTCATCTTCCTCTTCATTATATTCTCTAATAGTAGTATTCATACATTTTTAATATTCTCTAGGTTTTGTTCAAGGACAGTTTTATTTCTTAAGCCTTTGTACAGTCAAAACTATCAGTGTCACCAAAATAATATTCACTCAATCTGTAATCCAATTTTCTATGTCGGATAAATTCTTCAAGATTTGACAGTTGGTTACTTCTGCTTTATCTCCTTTTGAGAGAGGAATTCAGTTCTAAAATAGTTACATGTGTCCTCAGTTTATATCCTCAATCATATGTCATCAGCTCTATCTCCATTTCTGGACTTACGGGATTTGTGCAATTCCCCTCATTTTGTTATGCTATTTATTTCTTACCAATTTGCCAAGAGAATGCACTGGTCATAGCAAACACCCTCTTCCAAAAAAACAAGAGAAGACTCTACACATGGACATCACCAGATGGTGAACACCGAAATCAGATTGATTATATTCTTTGCAGCCAAAGTTGGAGAAGCTCTATACAGTCAGCAAAAACAAGACCGGGAGCTGACTGTGGCTCAGATCATGAACTCCTTATTGCCAAATTCAGACTTAAATTGAAGAAAGTAGGGAAAACCACTAGACCATTCATATATGACCTAAATCAAATCCCTTATGCTTATACAGTGGAAGTAAGAAATAGATTTAAGGGTCTAGATCTGATAGAGTGCATGATGAACTCTGGATGGAAGTTCGTGACATTGTACAGGAGACAGGGACCAAGACCATCCCCATGGAAAAGAAATGCAATAAAGCAAAATGGCTGTCTGAGGAGGCCTTACAAATAGCAGTGAAAAGAAGAGAAGCGAAAATCAAAGGAGGAAAGGAAAGATATAAGCATCTGAATGCAGAGTTCCAAAGAATAGCAAGGAGAGATAAGAAAGCCTTCCTCAGCGATCAATGCAAAGTAATAGAGGAAAACAACAGAATAGGAAAAACAAGAGATCTTTTCAAGAAAATTGGAGATACCAAGGGAACATTTCATGCAAAGATGGGCTCGATAAAGGACAGAAATGGTATGGACCTAACAGAAGCAGAAGATATTAAGAAGAGGTGGCAAGAATACACAGAAGAACTGTACAAAAAAAGATCTTCATGATGAAGATAATCACGATGGCGTGATCACTTACCTGGAACCAGACATCTTGGAATGTGAAGTCAAGTGGGCATTAGCATCACTATGAACAAAGCTAGTGGAGGTGATGGAATTCCAATTGAGCTATTTCAAATCCTGAAAGATGATGCTGTCAAAGTGCTACACTCAGTATGCCAGCAAATTTGGAAAACTCAGCAATGGCCACAAGACTGGAAAAGGTCAGTCTTCATTCCAATCCCAAAGAAAGGGAATGCCAAAGAATGCTCAAACTACCACACAATTGCACTCATCTCACACGCTAGTAAAGTCATGCTCAAAATTCTCCAAGCTAGGCTTCAGCAATATATGAATCGTGAACTTCCAGTTCTTCAAGGAGGTTTTAGAAAAGGCAGAGGAACCAGGGATCAAATTGCCAACATCCGCTGGATCATGGAGAAAGCAAGAGAGTTCCAGAAAAACATGTATTTCTGCTTCATTGACTATGCCAAGGCCTTTGACTGTGTGGATCACAATAAACTGTGGAAAATTCTGAAAGAGATGGGAATCCCAGACACCTGGCCTACCTCTTGAGGAACCTGTATGAAGGTCAGGAAGTAACAGTTAGAACTGGACATGGAACAACAGACTGGTTACAAATAGGAAAAGGAGTACGTCAATGTTGCATATTGTCACCCTGCTTATTTAACTTTTATGCAGAGTACATCATAAGGAATGCTGGGCTGGAAGAAGCACAAGCTGGAATCAAGATTGCCGGGAGAAATATCAATAACCTCAGATATGCAGATGACACCACCCTTATGGCAGAAAGTGAAGAGGAACTCAAAGGCCTCTTGATGAAAGTGAAAGAGGAGAGTGAAAAGGTTGGCTTGAAGCTCAACATTCAGAAAACAAAGATCATGGCATCTGCTCCCCTCACTTCATGGGAAATAGATGGGGAAGCAGTGGAAACAGTGTCAGACTTTACTTTTTTGGGTTCCAAAATTACCAAAGATGGTGATTGCAGCCATGAAATTAAAAGACTCTTACTCCTTGGAAGGAAAGTTATGACCGATCTTGATAGCATATTAATAAACAGAGACATTACTTTGCCAACAAAGGTCTGTCTAGTCAAGGCCATGGTTTTTCCCGTGGTCATGTATGGATGTGAGAGTTGGACTGTGAAGAAAGCTGATACCGAAGAATTGATGCTTTTGAACTGTGGTGCTGGAGAAGACTCTTGAGAATCCCTTGGACTGCAAGGAGATCCAACCAGTCCATTCTAAAGGAGATCAATCCTGGGTGTTCATTGGAAGGACTGATGCTAAAGCTGAATCTCCAATACTTTGGCCACCTCATGCGACAAGTTGACTCACTGGAAAGGACTCTGATGCTGGGAGGGATTGGGGGCAGGAGGAGAAGGGGACGACAGAGAATGAGATGGCTGGATGGCATCACCGACTCGATGGACATGAGTTTGAGTGAACTCCGGGAGTTGGTGATGGACAGGGAGGCCTGGCGTGCTGTGATTCTTGGGGTCGCAAAGAGTTGGACACGACTGAGTGACTGAACTGAACTGATCTTTTGTTTGTTTTCCTTTTCTTATGGATGATAGTAAAGGAACTCTTCAGAAGAAAGAAGGGAGTTGCATTAGCTGCAGAGATAAAAATATGTGGCTACATTTTTGATTAGATTCTGGTAGATGTTATTAAAATGATGGGAATCCTAGGAATTTTTTAGTCTTCTGTTTCTAAACTGCTCTGTTGATCCTTTCCTGGATCTTTTCTAATTGTATCTCCTGCATCACCCACCCACCTTGGGGTCACTGGATGAGACACTTTCTGTTTCGTTATTTACTCTGCTTAATAGTTCTAATTACTTATGTTAGTAATGCAAATTTATATTGGAAAAAGTTTTTAAATTGAACAGCATAAAAACATGATTTCCTGTGGAGATACAGGTCAGCAATGAACTGTTGCAGGGGCAGAGGGTCTGGGTGCAGCAGACCTGGGTATGGCATAAGCCCTTCTGTAGGAGGTTGCCATTAACCTCACCATAGAGATGCCAGAACTTACACAGGACTGGGGAAGCAGACTCTTGGAGGGTACAAACAAAAGTTTGTGCACACCAGGGCCCAGGAGAAAGGAGCAGTGACCCCACAAGAGACTGACCCAGACTTGCCTGTGAGTGGCCAGGAGTCTCTGGTTGAGGCATGGGTTGGCAGTGGCCTGCTGCAGGGTGGGTTACCAGTGCAGCAGTGCCTGCCTGGGACCCTCTGAAGGAGATGGACATTATCTTCATTATCTCCACCATAGTTTGGCCTCAGGTCAATAAACAGGGAGGGAACACAGCCATGCCCATCAATAGAAAATTAGAGATTCCTGAGCATGGCCCCACCCATTAGAACAAGACCCAGGTTTCCCCTTAGTCATTCTCTCCCATCAGGTAGCTTCCATAAGCCTCTTATCTTCTCCATCAGAGGGCAGACAGAATGAAAACCACAATCACAGAAAACTAACCAATTTGATCACATGGACCACAGCCTTGTGTAACTCAATGAAACTGTGAGCCATGCCATGAAGGACCACCTAAGATGGACGGGTCATGGTGGAGAGTTAGGACAAAATGTGGTCCACTTGAGAAGGGAATGGCAAACCACTTCAGTATTCTTGCCTTGAGAACCCCATGAACAGGATGAAAAGGCAAAACTATAGGACACTGAAAGATGAACTCCCCAGGCCAGTAGGTGCCCAGTATGCTACTGGAGATCAGTGGAGAAATAACTCCAGAAAGAATGAAGAGATGGAGCCAAAGCAAAAACAACACCCTGTTGTGGATGTGACTGGTGATGGAAGTAAAGTCTGGTACTGTAAAGAGCAATATTGCATAGGAACCTGGAATGTTAGGTCCATGAATCAAGTCTAATTGGAAGTAGTGAAACAGGAGGTGGCAAGAGTGAACATTGACATTTTAACAATCAGCAAACTAAAATGGACTGGAATGGGTGAATTTAACTCAGATGACCATTATATCTACTATTGTGAGCAAGAATCCCTTAGAAGAAATGGAGTAGCCATCATGGTCAACAAAAGAGTCAGAAATGCAGTACTTGGATGCAGTCTCAAAAACGACAGAATGATCTCTGTTCATTTCCAAGGCAAGCCATTCAATATCACAGTAACCCAAGTCTATGCCCCAAACGGTAATGCTGAAGAAACTGAACAGTTCTATGAAAACCTACAAGACTTTCTAGAATTAACACCCAAAAAAAGATGTCCATTTAATTCTGGAATGCAAAAGTAGGAAGTTAAGAGATACCTGGAGTAACAGGAAAATTTGGTCATAGAGTACAAAATGAAGCAGGTCAAAGGCTAACAGATGTTTGCCAAGGGAACACACTGGTCATAGCAAACACCCTCTTCCAACAACACAAGGTAAGACTCTACACATGAACATCACCAGATGGTCAACACCAAAATCAGACTGATTATATTCTTTGCAGCCAAAGATGGAGAAGTTCTATACAATCAGCAAAAACAAAACTGGTAGCTGACTGTGGCTCAGATCATGAACTCTTTATTGCCAAATTCAGACTTACTGAAGAAAGTAGGGAAAACCACTAGACCATTCAGATATGACCTAAATCAAATCCTTTATGATTGTACAGTGGAAGTGAGAAATAGATTCAAGGGATTAGATCTGATAGAAAGAGTGCCTGAAGAACTATAGACAGAGGTTCATGACATTGTACAGGGGTCAGTGATCAAGACCCTCCCCAAGAAAAAGAAATGTGAAAAGGCAAAATGACTGTCTCAGGAGGCCTTACAAATAGCTGAGGAAAGAAAATATGTGAAAGGCAAAGGAGAAAAAGCAAGATATAGAATGCAGTGTTCCCAAGAATAGCAAGGAGAGATAAGGAAAACTTCCTCCATGATCAGTGCAAAGAAATAGAGGAAAACAATAGAATGGGAAAGACCTCTTCAGGAAAATTAGAGATACCAAGAGCACATTTCATGTAAAGATGGGCACAATAAAATATAGAAATGGTATGGACCTAAGAGAAGAAGATGATATTATGAAGAGGTGCAACAATATAAGAACTATATAAAAAAAGTATATAAAAAAGATCTTCATGACCCTGATAATCACGATGGTGTGATCACTCACCTAGAGCCAGACATCCTGGAATGGAAAGTCAAGTGGGCCTTAGGAAGCATCACTATGAACAAAGCTGGTGGAAGTGATGGAATTCCAATTGAGCTATTTAAAATCCTAAAAGATGATGCTGTGAAAGTACAGCATTCAATGTGGCAGCAAATGCAGAAAACTCAGCAGTGGCCACAGGACTGGAAAAGGTCAGTTTTCATTCCAATCCCAAAGAAAAGCAATGCCAAAAAATGCTCAAACTACTGCACAATTGCATTCATCTCACATGCTAGCAAAGTAATGCTCAAAATTCTCCAAGCCAGGCTTCAGCAATACATGAACCATGAACTTCCAGATGTTCAAGCTGCATTTAGAAAAGGCAGAGGAACCAGAGATCAAATTGCCAACATCTGTTGGATCATCAAAAAAGCAAGAGAGTTCCAAAAAAAATCTACTTCTGCTTTATTGACTGGGCCAAAACCTTTGACTGTGTGAATCACAACAAATTGTGGAAAATTCTTCAAGAGATGGAACTACTATCAGACTACCTGACCTGCCTCCTGAGAAATCTGTATAAAGGTCGAGAAGCAACAGTTAGAACTGGACATGTAACAACAGACTGGTTCCAAATTGGGAAAGGAGTACGTCAGGCTGTATACAGTCACCCTGTTTATTTAACTTATGTGCAGAATACATCATGAGAAATCCTGGGCTGGATGAAGCACAAGCTAGAATCAAGATTACCCAGAGAAATATCAATAACCTCAGATATGCAGATGACACCACCCATACGACAGAAAAGGGAGAGGAACTAAAGAGCCTCTTGATCAAAGTGAAAGAGGAGAGTGAAAAGGTTGTTTTAAAAATCAACATTCAGAAAATGAAGATCATGGTAACCGTTCCCATCACTTCATGGCAAATAAATGGGGAAACAATGGAAATAGTGACAGACTTTATTTTGAGGGGCTCCAAAATCACTGCAGTTGATGACTGCAGCCATAAAATTAAAAGACCCTTGCTCCTTGGAAGAAAAGCTATGACAAACCTAGACTGCATATTACAAAGCAGAGACATTACTTTGCCAACAAAAGTCTGTCTAGTCAAAGCTATAGTTTTTTCAGTAGTCCTGTATAGATGTGATAGTTGGACAATAAAGAAAGCTGAGGGGCAAAGAAATGATGATTTTGAATTGTGGTGTTGGAGAAGACTCTTGAGAATCCCCTGGACTGCAAGAGATCCAATCTGTCCATCCTAAAGGAAATCAGTCCTGAATATTCATTGGAAGCACTGATGTTGAAGCTGATACTCTAATACTTTGGCCCCCTGATGTGAATTGACTCATTACAAAAGTCCCTTATCCTGGGAAAAATTGAAGGCAGGAGGAGAAGGGGACAACAGAGGATGAGTTGGATGGATTGCTTCACCGACTTGATGGACATGAGTTTCAGAAAACTCCAGGAGTTGGTGACAAACAGAGAAGCCTGGCGTGCTGCAGTCCATGGGGTCACAAAGAGTCAGACATGACTTCGCAACTGAACAGCAACAAGACCATGAATGAGAAAATTAAACAGGGGAAATAACTGCATCTAAATTAATCTATACAATATGCTATAATTTTATGTCTTAAAGTAACATTAGAGCAGAAATATCTAATTAAAACTTTTGAAGTAATAAAATATTGCCAAACATTTGTGGAGCTATGATTTGAAATTCTATTGTTCATCAAGAAATAACTATGAAATCATTAACAGAGACATTACCTTTCTAAAAAATCACTTCCTTCTCCAAGGATTTTTTTCAAGTTAAACTTCTTTATCAAATTCACTTAGTTTTTTTGCCTGTTCATAATGACAAACATGATTTAAAAAGAAGAAGAAGAAATTTGAAACTCTGGATTTAATTCATTTCTAGATAGCTAATTTAAATTCGTAATAAGATTTATTTTTGCATTTTCTCATAATTTTGTTTTTCATAGAACAATGTGCCTAGTTAGATGATCTGTTTGCTTTGGGTATAGATGGCAGTAAGACAGATATTTCAGAGTCTTGTTAGGGATTTAACCATGGAAATAATAAAAAGGATGAGGAGAAATGATCACATTTAAGATGGGATTTGGAAAGAAATAGGGGTTTGATGAAGCAGAGATTCCTAAAGGCTGCTGCAGATTGAAGATAACAAAATCTGAGAAAATCGTTTTAATAAAGAAAGTTGGTGAAGAAGAAAATAAATGTCTTCACTTAAGAGACAGACATTTGTCTTAAAATTAATGTGTTATAAAATATTTATGCCAACCACATATTGTACTTTTAATTTAGTATTACACATGGAGTTCTTTCTTTAGAAATACTTTAAGAAACAGTTTTTCTTAAAATTCTTCTAGGGACACTTTTAACTAGAAATATTTTAAAAAGGAAATGAATAAGTTGAGATCAGCTAAAGCCTACAGTTCAGAATGAATGATATGTGATATTTCTAATATGTGATATCTTCCCTGGTGACTCAGACAAGAAAGAATTGAAGTCCTCTTTCCCGGGGATTTAGTGAAAGACTTTGCACAAAAGACTGCTGAAGTGTCATCGGTGATCTGGTCAGTTCTTTTCTTCCACTATCCTGGTTCTGTCTGTCACAGGACTCGCATCTCTGAAATACATTGAATTTCTTTTTCAATCACCATTAACTCTAGTTATCAAATCTTATATTGTAATTGGGCTTCCCAGGTCACGTTAGCGATAAAGAAACCATCTGCAAGTGCAAAAGGCATAGGACACAAGGATTCAATCCCTGGGTTGGGAAGATCCCCTGGAGAAGGGCATGGCAACCTACTCCAGTATTCCTGCCTGGAGAATTCCTTGGGCAGAGGAGCCTGGTGGGCTCCAGTCCATAGGGTCGCAAAAAGTCAGACAGGACTGAAGTGACCCAGCATGCACATAATGTAATTACAGAAAATTCAGTCTCTCTGGCCACAGTTGCTGAAGGATGCAGAAGCTTCCTGCAACAACTGTGTCTCTTCTTTCTCTAATCCATGAAGTATGAGAGCTTTTATAAAGGATTATTTACCCAAATGCAAACCTGCCTGAGTATTTCTGACAACTCTTGCTCTGGCCTGGATTGTGTAAGTCTTCGCTATGTTAGGTTAGATAAGAAATATTTTTCCTACGTGTAAATGCACATTCCTTTAAAGTGCTTTGGGTTTTACTGACATTCACCGTCAAAACTGGCTGCAACAATTGAATTAACAACTAAAACCCATGAGGAAAATACTGAACTGTCCAGTTCTTTAACCATGATGTGACCACTGCTTGTAAGTTCCTCCGCTTTATGGCCAAGTTCATCATCACTTAAACAATCTAAGACTTTCTAGCCTCTTAGGTCCTTTAATTGCAGGAGGATAAAATCATTTTTTTTTTTTTTTTACCCACAGTTGTCAAGAAAAGTTTAAATCATGCTCAGTTTCCCTGTTTAAAAAAGCAAAAAATTACATGAAACATGTTGTTTAAATATCCATAAAACCAGTTATAAACATTAAAGTTAGTACTTAAAGGCATAAAATTCAGTTTTCTGGAAAAGCCATCTATGTGCAAAAACTTTATTAAGGTAAACTTCTCATTTTCCAGTTACAGAAGATAAATAAACTTCCCCTGTAGTTAGTTTCACAGACTCAAACACAGTCATATTTTGTGTCTGTTTGGCTGAAGATAAGAGCACATGTAGAGAAAGCCTGCAAACATGTAATTACTTCATTGATGTCAACTATATTATGAATTGCATAACAGTATTCCTATAATATTCATTCAGAATCTGTTTTTCTTTGCTAACAAGAATAATAAAAAATATTTCATGTGTTTGTGAAATTTGTTAAATTAGCTGTTAAAAGCTATGCAAGAAGATAATCAAGTGTGGCTGACACATGGAAAAATGTATTTATTCAGATGAATCAACTCAGGATTAAGAAAACTAAATCGTGTAGTGTTATAAAAACGACCAGCAGTGATGACAATAGATAGGAAAATGAACTAAAACAGCATGAACTTTAAGGCAGGGAACCAAATCGGAGCAGGAATTAACATTCATTGCAATGAATGTATTATAACCAATTATTCAAAAAAATTAAGGTCAATTAACAATCTGGTTAAAAATCATCCAGTGCCCTCAGTCATTTTGCTTACATAAGACATTTTAGTTTCTAATTTAGAGTTTAGAAGACTAATTATTCGATTACAATTTCAGTGAAACATTGACCTTATAAAAACTCTGTTCTAGGCATTTAAATGTAGGCTGTTAAATCTTCTGAATCAATACATGGTCCATCTGGCAAAATCTGGCATTTTTTGAATCATTTTAGGATATCTCCCCTCCTCTGTCCTTAAATTAAATATCACTCTCTTTGCAGATCGTTCAGAGATGCTTTCTCTTTCTTTTTTTTTTTTTTTGCTTTGCTCAGTCGCTAAGTCATGTCTGAATCTTTGCAAACCCATGCACAGTAATCCACTAGGCTCCTCTGTCCTTGGGATTTCCCAGGCAAAAGTGGGTTGCCATTTCCTTCCCCAGGGAATCTTCCCAACCCAGGGATGGAATCCATGTCCTGCACCTTCTGCATTGGCAGGCAGATTCTTTACCATTGAGCCACCAGGGAAGCCCGGTTCGAAGATAGAAAGTTTAAAAAAAATAGATCATATAGTAAACTCTGTGTTCCTTTTATTGTCTGCTTTTCAAATGCTTGGAGCAATGGGCTCCTGCCGTGTTCTAATACCTGAGCTGAGACTTCTTTCATTCTGCTCTCCCTAGACCTTTTGTAATCACATTTTCCTGCGTAGTCATGAAATTTGTTTGAGGCGTCTTTACAAATAGCCGAGGAAAGAAGTGAAGTGAAAGGCAAGGGAGAAAGAGAAAGACATACTTTACTGAATGTAGAGTTTCAGAGAATGGCAAAGAGGGATAAGAAAGCCTTCTTAAGTGAACAATGCAAAGAAATAGAGGAAAACTATATAGAATGGGAAAGACTAGAGATCTCTTCAAGAAAATTGGAGACACCAAGGGAATATGTCATGCAAGAATGGGCATGATAAAGGACAGAAATGGTAAGGACCTAACAGAAGTAGAAGAGATTAAGAAGAGGTGGCAAGATTACACAGAACTATACAAAAATGGTCTTAATGACCCAGATAACCCCAGGGTTGAGCCAGACATCCTGGAGCGCAAAGTCAAGTGGACCTTAGGAAGCATTACTATGAACAAAGCCAGTAGAGGTGATGGAATTCCAGCTGAGCTATTTCAAATCCTGAAAGATGATGCTATTAAATAACTGTACTCAATATGTCAGCAAATTTGGAAAGCTCAGCAGTGGCCACAGGACTGGAAAAGGTCAGTTTTCATTCTAGTCCCAAAAAAAGGGCAGCGCTAAAGAATTTTCAAGCTACCATATGATTGTGCTTATTTCACATGCTAACAAGTTTATGCTCAAAATCCTTCAAGCTAGGCTTCGATATTATATGAACTGAAAACCTCCAGATGTACAAGCTGAATTTCAAATAAGTTGAGGAACCAGAGATCAAATTATCAGCATTCATTAGCTCATGGAAAAAGTAAGGGGATTCCAGAAAAACATCTATGTCTGCTTTGTTAACTGTGTGAAAGTCTTTGACTGTGTGGATCACAATAAATGTAGAAAATTCTTAAAGAGATGGGCATACCAGACCACCTGAGAAACCTGTATGGGAGTCAAGAAGCAGCAGTGAGAACCAGACATGGAACAATGGACTGTTTGAAAATTGTGAAGAGTATGACAAGGCTGTATATTGTCACCCTGCTGATTTCACATATACGCAGAGTACATCTTGTAAAATGCCAGGTTGGATGACTCACAAGCTAGAATCAAGATTGCCAGGGGAAATATCAACAACTACAGATATGCAGATGATACTACTCTAATGGTAGAAAGTGAAGAGGAACTAAAGAGCCTCTTGAAGAGGCTTAAAGAGGAGAGAGAAAAAGCTGGCTTGAAACTCAGCATTCAAGAAACAAAGATCATTGCATCTGGTCCCATCACTTAATGGCAAATAGATGGAGAAAAAGTGGAAGCAGTAACAGATTTTATTTTCTTGGGCTCCAAAACCACTGTGGATAGTGAATGCAGTCATGAAATTAAATGATGTCTGGGCCTTGGAAGGAAAGCTATGACAGACATAGACAGCATATTAAAAAGCAGAGACACCACTTTGCCGACAAATGCCCATCTAGTTAAAGCTATGGTTTTTACAGTAGTCATGTACGGATGTGAGAGCTGGACCATAAAGAAGGCTCAGCACTGATGAAGTGATGCTTTTGAACTGTGGTGCTGGAGAAGGTCTTGAGAGTCCGTTGGACTGCAAGGAGATCCAATCAGTCAATCCTAAAGGAAATCAACCCTGAATGTTCATTGGAAGGACTGATGCTGAAGCTGATGTGAAGAGCTAACTCATTGGAAAAGACCCTCATGCTTGGAAAGATTGAAGGCGGGAGGAGAAGAGGCCGGCAGAGGATGAGCTTGATAGCGAGCATCACTGACCCAGTGGACATGAATTTGAGCAAACTTTGGGAGATAGTGGAGGACAGGGAAGCCTGGTGTGCTGCAGTCCATGGGGTCCCAAAGAGTCAGACACGACAGCGATTGAACAACAGCCAAGAGCAAACTAATAATCATATTCAAAAATGTGTTCTGTTTTGTTTCCTTCCAGAGACTTTTCTTCCTGTAAACACATGCAAGTATCTCTTCCAGTCCCCTGTCCTGGCATTGCCTTGTTTCTCAGGCTCAAGCCATCCAGGATTTCCTATCCATCTCTTCATCAGTCTTGGGATGCCTTCTGGATCCTCAGCCCAGTCTCAGCTTCAGCTGCAACCTTGCCAATCTACATCCATCCTCTAGTGACCTCTGTGTGTCTGACGGGTGGTATGGGGGAGGGGGCTGGGTTTTTTAAATGAACAAAAAGGTAACAAAGATTAAGATCAGTAATAGGCTTTATCTACCTACCAAGAAGGAAGGGAGAGTGGAAGAAAGCGAGGGAAGGAGAGAGGTAGGGAAGGAAGAGAAGAAGGAAGAAGGGAAGGGAGGAAATATTGAGCACATTTCTGGCATTTCTCTTTTCACTAGTAATAGTAAATTCTGCAACTGCTCACAATTTGATGGGTTCATTCAGCTTACACCTATTCTTGAAAGTTTGGATGACTGCAATCTTTCCATTTTCTGTGTCTGCTGAATCCTGCCATTTTTACCTGCTTTCCCTCAGTTCATTTGCATTAGGGAGCACATGGCTTTAGCTCATCCTTAGCTTCCCTTGAAATATAAAAGATGTTGGACACCACATATGAAAAGACACAAAAGATAGACTGATACCCTCAGCACAATTCTTGTTCCCTAATGGACAGGATTACTTACATATGTAGAAAACATACCAGAATATTACTGAATTCCAGCCATTAATGTAAAGATCTTAGCCCAAGCTTCCCAGGTGGCGCTAGTGGTAAAGAACCTGCCTGCCAATGCTGGAGACACAGGAGTCTTGGGTTCAGTCCCTGGGTGGAGAAGATTCCCTGGAACAGGAAATGGCAACCCACTCCAGTATTCTTGCCTGGAGAATTCATAGACAGAGGAGCCTGGTGGGCTATATTCCATGGGGTTGCAAAGAATCGGACTGAATCAATTTCACACACATATGCATGTGTATATATGTACATATGTATATACATACATATTTAAATATAGATACACACACATAAACATTTGCTTTGTTCTATTCTGATCTTTAAATAAATATCTGGAATATGCTAACTATACAATATATTTTATATATATATAATATATATATACACACCAAGTACTTAGAAAACTGTTACATATATCAATTTCCTCTTTTCTTTAATTTCATTCATTTAAATGAATGAAACATGCTCTGTATTATTCCTGTCTTACACATGGAGTGATTTAGGACACTGTCCATCCCTGTCTGGTGGTGAGGGTGGACTTGTGACTGGCCAGGAGGTCTGACTCCAGAGTGCATGCTCTTTTAATTATTTTTCTCTAACTCTCATGGCTTGTAGGGTGTTGCTCCACCCTGCCCTGGGCCACACAGATATCTCTAAGTCCTGGCACCTAATTTAGGTAACAGAGATTTTTAAATGGTGCCTTGTCTGAATCTTTTTCTGGCAATAAACATAGTTTTATGGAAATTGACACTTTTAGGTACGTGAAGGCTCACTGTCTATTAAATATCCAAATCCTTCTCATTTACTTAGCAAACCCATTTCTATAAAGGAGTCCAAGAACTCTTCTTTAAGTCCCATATGAATGATCATAGATTCCAAATAGATGATGACTGAGCTCATGTGGTTTACTGCTATATTAAACTGTTTTATGTTCCTGCTTTCATTAAAATTACTACTTTTTGCTTCATCACAATCCATTGGAAACTTGGTGAAAGTGAATATGTGCTTTATTTTCCCAGTCTAGGTGAGTTTTTTCCTTTGATTCTCCAGACAGTAAATCCACCTCCCAATCCCACCCCCACTCCCAGCTCATGCTCAGTTGTGTCCAAGTTTTTGCCACCCCATGGACTGCAGCCCGCCATTCTCTGTCCATGGGATTGTTCAGGCAAGAATAGTAGACTAGGTTGCCATTTTTTTATCCAGGGGAATCCTCCCAACACAGGGATTGAACCCACATCTCCTACACTGCAAGCGGGATTCTTTACCACGGAGCCATCTGGGAAACCAAGACGTCAAAATAGGCATTTTAAAAATGATAAGAAGGACAGGGAAGCCTGGCATGCTGTGGTTCATTGGGTTCAAAGAGAGGTACACAACTTAGAGACTGAACAACAAACAACAGTCTTCACTCAGATGCTTCCCAGTTCAGGATGTCCTTCAGCCTGAGCGCTTTACTAGCCAGTGTGGACATCTCCCAAGCACATGATGAAGAACCACAAGCATCTTGCCACGTGGAAGCGGGAGCTGGGGGTGGATCCTCTCTGTTCTGGACAGAACCATCAAACAATTAGAGACACAATACAGTGCTCCTGGTTTCTTAGGAGACCCGCAGGGCCAATCGACACTGATTCTCTCCCTTCCTCCATAGCGTATTTTATTAACTAGAAAGGATCGAGTTCACTAATGGCACTTTTATGGCTCCCTTTGCCTAGGAAGAGAGCAGTGGGATGTTTAGCTTCTTTATTACAAAAGCAGTCAGATATTTTATATGGTAATAAAAGCAGCAGCTGCCATTGGAGACAACTAAAGCGATATGATGAGTGCCGCGAGTGTGCAGTGTTGTATTTTCTAAGAAGAGTGCTCATTAAAGCTTAGTTTTTTCCCTGACCCTGAAGACTACTGGGACTCTAACTAGCTGTAGACACGCTTTCTTGAACAAGATAGGAAAGATGTGTTAGGTCGGAACTCTGAATACCTCTACTCTGCAGGACTAGAGATGGAGTAGGGGCATTTGAGTGAATTAATCATTGTACTAAGCCTGGGCCATGGAATTGAAAAAGATTTCATCATCTTAGAAATTTATTAGAAATTAGAGTTAGTTAAAATAGCTCTATACATATTTTAGAGTTCTTAATGATAATTACAGTTTTTTGTGTGTTGTTTAGTTTTCCACTGGAATTATACCTCTTTAATGTATATAATTTCTCAGAATTAACAATTTTGTGTGAATTGGCTGTGTCTTTTTTTTTTTTAAGAATCTTTCCTTTAAATTTCTATTTGGGATAATGAATGAATCCCAAAGAGCAGCAGAGAAAGTGAGGTCAAAATACTGTCCTAAGGGGAAAAAAAAGAAAAAGAAAAAAGATGACCAGGTAATGAATCTCAGCATTTAAGCGGCAGTGGGCCACCTATTGTCCTGAAGTAAAATTAAAAAACAGAAACAACTCCCTTAAAAATAATAATAATAAATAAAAGGAAAAACAGAGGAGGTTTTTAAGGTCCTTCTTATTTCACCTTTTTCTTAGTTGAAGTTTAAAAAGAGACATCAATCAATGTGTTTATTTTCTTCCTTCTCTCATTTCTTCAAATGGTAAAGAATCCACCTGCAATGCAGGAGACCTGGAATCAATTCCTGGGTTGGGAAGATTCCCTGGAGAAGGGAACAGCTACCCACTTCAGTGTTCTGGCCTGGAGAATTCCATGGACTGTATAGTCCATGGGGTCGCAAAGAGTCAAACAGGACTGAGGGACTTTCACTTCAATTCATACATATATTTGGGCTTTCCTGGTGGCTCAGATGGTAAAGTATCCACCAGCAATTCAGGAGACCTGGGCTCAATCCCTGGGTTGGGAAAATCCCATGGAGAAGGGCATGGCAACCCAGTCCAGAATTCTTGGGCTTCCCTTGTGGCTCAGCTGGTAAAGCCAGACAGATGCTGAATGGGAAATGTTAACACCACACCTTCTTGGGGTTCAGAGACAGTTTGACAAATATCATAGTTCTTCAGAGAGAACTAGGATTTGAGATGGCTCTAAGATGGAGAGAATTATTCTCCAGGTTGTGACCAAGGTGTGGGAATTTGGATAATAGAGAAATCACAAGCCACAGCCTAACACCTGGTCAGAACTCAAATATCTATTGAATATATAGCTCAATAAGGCAGAGGCTTTTCACCTCCTGAGGTTTCAGTTACCATGGTCAACTGCAGTTAGAAAACAGTAAGTGGAACATTCCAGAAAGAAGTAACTTATAAGTTTACTTTGCACACCATTCTGGGCACTGTGATGTAGTCTCTCCCCAACTCTTTGCATCCCGCCAAGAACTGGGACCTGAGTTATCCCCTTGTCCATCATGTCCTGCCTCTTAGTCACTTAGTACCATCAGGATATTGTATTGACTGTCTCAGTATCACAGCACTAGTGTTCAGGTGCCTCAAACCTCAAGAGCAGTGATGCTGAAAATTTGAATATGCCAAGGAGAAGCCATAGAATGCTTCCTTTACGTGAAAGGTCTCAAAAAAAAAAAAGAAAATCTGTATGCTAAGAGCTTCCCTGGTGACTCAGTGATAAAGAATCTGCCTGCCAATGCAGGAGATGCTGGAGACTGAGGTCCGATCCTTGGGTTTGGGAAGATCCCCTGGAGAAGGGAATGGCAATCCACTCCAGTATTCTTGCCTGGAGAATCCCGTAGACAGAGGAGCCTGGTGGGCTATAGTCCTTGGGATCTCAAAGAGTCTGAAAAAACTGAGCACATATGTCATGCTGAGGTTACTAGCTTCATCTTTAAACCCAATGAATCTTCCATCTGTGAAACTGTGAAGAAAAAAACATTGTCCTAGTTTTGTTGCCATGTCTCAAACTGCAAAAGTTACAGTCATATATTCTTCGTTAAGGCAGAAAAGGAATTATATTTGCAATATTCACATAACTTTTATTGCATTAAGTCATTATAATTGTTTTACCTTATTATTGATTACTGTTTTTATTCTCTTAGTGTACCTAAGGAAAGTGAAATTGTTATTCACTAAGTCATGTCTGACTCTTTGCTACCCCATGGACTGTAACCCACCAGGCTCCTCTGTCCATGGGGTTTTCCAACCTGGAACACTGGAGTGGATTGCCATTTCTTCCTCTGGGGAATCTTCCCAACCCAGTGATTGAACTTGGGTCTTCTGCATTGCAGGCAAATTCTTTACAGTCTGAGCTACCAGGGAAGTCCCTTACCATGTCTAACTTAATAATCAAACTTTATCACAGATATGCATGTACAGGGGAAAACAGTATGTATAGACTGAGTACTATGCAAGGTTCCCGACATCTTCTGGGAATTTTTCATGGTGTCCCCCATATAAGGGGTGCCAGCTGTGTTTTGAGCCACCCAATAAATATATGGAATACTTACTGCTGTCATCTCCAGTCTGGAGATAAGAGAGCTAGAAATAGAAAGATTCTTTTTGACCTGGAAAAGGTCACACATGCCTGAAATGAGTATTCAAGACAGCCCCAGAGCTTTCCGACTCCCAACTGATGCACAGAGTGATGAGCTCCCTGGAAAGGAAAACCCAAGGGTCAGTCTGGAAACTGAGGTGTGTGGAGGAAGCAATGGTTTTCTGTCTAGATTTTGGACTTCTTTCAATGCTAGCTTGAAAGAATCAAGGTTTAGTAATAGATAGCATGAGGCCAGGGTCTTTGTAAGGGAGTGTAGATGTGTTCTGAAAGTCTGGGATATTCTTATTCAAATGCTTTCTATATCTTTTAAATGCAAAACCCATTGAAAAGGCTAGCTTGCTTCTTATTTCAACAATCTTTGAGAATATGCATTATATTGAACACAGGACCAATTTGACAGCTCTAACCTACTATCTTGTATTGGACATAGGCTTTAGAGCACTTTGGATTTCAATTCATACCACTCTTGATATCTGGGACACCTGACGTGATAAAATCCTTTCCATGTGTGTTCAGTTCAGTCCAGTCACTCAGTCATGTCCCACTCTTTGTGACCTGGACTGCAGCCCACCAGGCTTCCCTTCCATCACCAACTCCCAGACCTTGCTCAAACTCATATCCATGGAGTCAGTGATGCTATCCAACCACCTCATCATCTGGTGTCCCCTTCTCCTCCTGCCTTCAATCTTTCCCAGCATCAGGGTCTTTTCCAACGAGTCAGTTTTTCACATCAGGTGGCCAAAAATTGGAGTTTCAGCTTCAGTATCAGTCCTTCCAATGAATACAATTCCATATGATGAATAAAATATTTGTCACAAAAATCAAAGTTATTTCCTTATAATTCATGGTGTCTTTATTAGAATTAAGAATGTAAACTCATCACAAAGAATAAAAGAAATAAAAATCTGCAATAGCAGTAGAAGAAAACCAATCCAAAAATGTGAGAAAAAATTTACTTTGGGAACAGAGAAACCCTCGAGGAGAGAGATAAACTGATATTCGACTTTTAAGGATAAATGAATTCTCTGCAGTGCAGTGGAGGAGGAAGGAAGTTATACGCTCATTTAACTGTGATTTGAGGCCTTGCTAAGTAACTTAGCAAAAAATTGGAGGGCTTTTTGTCTTTAACCTGTGTTTTCTGACATGTCCTGGCAGGTGGGTGATAAAGGCAAGAAGAGCATCATCTGGAGCCAGGTTGTTTTCACCAAGTTCCATCAACTCTATGGGCTTCAGCCCCCTAAGTTGTAAAGTGGTGCACATTTATGGACATGCAGGCCACTGCCTTCTGACACTCACAAAGCCTACCATGCAGACTTGCCTGTCTTCTGCTGCAAACACGAGATATAATGACAGCACACGTGTTGCCACAGACACGTACCCACATATGAGACAAGCAACACCCCAGCACCTACCATTACCTGGGAGCTCTTTCTTCACGCTGGCTGAATTTTTGAGGAAACCCTATATTCCAGAACCTACAGTCCAGACAACCACGTCACATAGCACTTTTCCCAGGATGAACCTCGTTCTTTTCTTTGGCCATATTACACCTTTAACTTTCTGTCTTAACACCATCTACTTGTACCCTTAAGAATTCCTATTTTGTGATAAACAATTTCTTAATTTTTATTGAAGTATAGTTGATTTTCAATCTTCTCTTAGTTTCAAGTGTATGGCAAAGTAATTAAGTTATACACACAAAATATCTATTCTTTTTTTCAGATTATTTTTTCTTATCAGTTCAGTTCAGTCGCTCAGTCGTGTCCGACTCTTTGTGACCCCATGAATCACAGCACGCCAGGCCTCCCTGTCCATCACCAACTCCTGGAGTTCACTCAAACTCATGTCCATCTAGTTGGTGATGCCATCCAGCCATCTCATTCTCTGCCGTCCCCTTCTCATCCTGCCCCCAATCCCTCCCAGCATCAGAGTCTTTTCCAGTGAGTCAACTTGTCGCATGAGGTGGTCAAAGTATTGGAGCTTCAGAAGCTTTAGCATCAGTCCTTCCAGTGAACACCCAGGACTGATCTCCTTTTGAATGGACTAGTTGAATCTCCTTGCAGTCCAAGGGACTCTCAAGAGTCTTCAACACCACAGTTCAAAATCATCAATTCTTCGGCAATCAGCTTTCTTCACAGTCCAACTCTCACATCCATACATGACCACTGGAAAAACCATAGCCTTGACTAGACGGACCTTGATTGGCAAAGTAATGTCTCTGCTTTTGAATATGCTGTCTAGGTTGGTCATAACTTTCCTTCCAAGGAGTAAGCGTCTTTTAATTTCATGGCTGCAATCAGCATCCACAGTGATTTTGGAGCCCAAAAATAAAGTCTGACACTGTTTCCACTGTTTCCCCATCTATTTCCCATGAAGTGATGGGACCAGATGCCATGATCTTAGTTTTCTGAATGTTGAGCTTCAAGCCAACTTTTTCACTCTCTTCTTTCACTTTCATCAAGAGGTTTTTTAGTTCTTCACTTTCTGCCATAAGGGTGGTCATTAGAAAATATTGAGTATAATTCCCTGTGCTATACAGTCGGTCTTTTTTGGTTATCTCTTTTATATAGTAGTGTGTACATGTTAATCCGAATTCCTAATTTATCCCTCCCCAACTTTTTTCCCTGTGGGAACCATAAGTTTGTTTTCCATGTCTGTGGGTCTGTTTCTATTTTGTATATAAATGCATTTGTATCAGTGTTTTTTTAGATTCCATGTATAAGTGACATCATATATTTGTGTTTCTCTTTGTGAGTTGCTTTGCTTTGTATGAAATGGATGGGTCTCAGTTCCATTAAGTAGATGAATCTCAAGATCCATCCTTGTTACTGCAAATGACATTATTTCATTCTTTTTTATGCCTGAGTAATGCAATTCTCCATTGTATGAATATACCGCATCTTCTCTATCCATTCTTCTGTTGATGAATGTTTAGTTTGGTTCCAAGTCTTGGCTTTTGTAAATAATGTTGCTATGAAAACTGGAGTGCATGTATCTTTTCAAAGATCTATATAGACATTTCTCTGGAGAAGCCACACGGATGGCCAATAGGCACCTGAAAAGATACTCAGCATCGCTAATTATTAGAGAAATGAAGACAAAAGCACAATGAAGTGCCACTTCACACCAATCAGAATGACTATCATCAAAAAGTCTAATGCTGAGGAAGGTGCAGAGAAAAGGGAATCCTCCTACACTACTGGTGGGAATGTAAGTTGGTACAGCCACTCTGGAGAACAGTATGGAGGATCCTTAACAAACTAAAAATAGAACTGCTGTATGATTCTGCAATCCTTCTCCTGGACATATATCCAGAGAAAACCATAATCCGAAAAGATTCATGCACTCCAATGTGACCGATGAACATTTCTAGCCTTTTAATTTCTTCAGTGAAATTTCCCAATACATGTGTGAAGCCACTGAGAACTAGCTCTCTCCTGAGGTTGGCATGTGTCGTGTTGGGGCCACTTACTCTCTAGTACTGAGCCTTTGGCAGAGGCTGGTGCAGGTCTGTGTCTTTCTAACTCCATGCTGAGGTGATTGGATAACTGTTCCTCTCAGCTCCTTTCCTCACTTCTTTGTTTTAGTTTGTAAACTAAAGAGATTCTTCCCATTCTAATAGGATGCCATTTATCTCGCTTCTCTTAGACAATCTCTCAACGCATTTCAAGCCAGTTCCCCACAGTAGCTTGTAGACTAGAGCCTTTTTCTCCACTGACATTTTTAATAAATTGCAGTCCAAGATCTTTGCATTCATTTCCAGTGAACATTCCTGCCCACCACATCAGACAAACAGTTGGAGAACCAGTTCCTGTCTTCGTCCCAACAAGCCACTGGCAATCACAGATGTGGTCAGTCCACTTTCTGATCCAACCATCCATGTGTCTGTTTCAGTGACACCCTCCTGTGAATTACTTGTCTTCTTTGACCTCTGAACCGTCCTTTGATATTGTTGTTCAGCTGCTAAGTCATGTCTGACTCTTTGCGACCCCATGGTCTGCAGCATGCTGGGCTTCTCTGTCCTACATTATCTCCCAGAATTTTCTCAAATTCATGTCCTCTAAGTAGAAGGTGCCATCAAATCATCTCATCCTCTGTCATCCTCTTCTCCTGCCTTCAGTCTTCCCCAACATCAGGGTCTTTACAATGAGTTGACTCTTCGCAACAGGTGGCCAAAGTATTGCAGCTTCAACTTAAGCATCAGTCCTTCCAATGAATATTCAAGATTGATTTCCTTTAGAATTGACTGGTTTGATCTCCTTGCTGTCTGAGGGACTCTCAAGAGTCTTCTCCAACACCACAGTTCGAAGGCATCAATTCTACAGTGCTCAACCTTCTTTATGGTTCAGTTCTCACATCTGTACATGACTGCTGGAAAACCATAGCTTTGATGAGACGGGCCTTTGTCAGCAAAGTGATGTCTGCGGGTTCCTACTATGTTTCTGTAGTTCCCTATCTTTGACCTCATCTGTCTCCATTTTCACCCCTATTCACTTGAGAATTTATGGCTCATCGTATATTGTGATATCTTGCCAATATCTTCCACAATCAATTCTGATTGTATTTCTAAAGCCTTGTTTGGAAAGGAAAAAGCAAAAATGACTCCGTTCCTTGGTGAATCCAAGAGTATCCCCTGGTCCCCCTTTGTGCCTAGCTGCAGAAGACCCAGGTTCAGTCCGTGGGTTGGGAAGATCCCATGGAGAAGGAAATGGCAACCCACTCCAGTATTCCTACCTGGAGAACCCCATGGACAGAGGAGCCTGACAGCCCATGGGGTCACAAGAGTTGGACACGACTTAGCAACTAAAACCTCCACCACAGCTGGCTAAGTCTTCTGGGAAAAACAGACAGCCTGATGGTGCTGTCAGTGTGTAACCAGAAATCTCACTTAGGTTCATTAGCAATGGCCAGAAATCCAATGAGCCACCGAACTGACCCACTTTCCTTCATTCTACTCCAAATCTAAACTTTTCTAACTATTGATTCCCTTCAATGTTTTATTCCCTGACTTTAGATATTTTGTCACCTTATAGAGAAAAAAGTGATCTTTACCATGAAGTCCTTCAGCTGCCCACTATCAAATACAACAACCTACACCCTTTCAGCCCTCCTTTCTTCTGGCTACCTGTCCCTTCTAGTGCAATTGAAGAGATGTCCCTTATTTTATTTAAGGCTAATTTGTTTAGTTTTGGCTGTGCAGTGTCTTCATTGCTCTGAGGGCTTTTCTCTATTATGGTGAGCAGGAGCTAGTCTTCGTTGCAGTGCAGTGTGTGGACTTCTCGTTGCAGTGGCTTCTGTTGTTGCCAGTCATGGGCTCTAGGGCTCATGGGCTCAGTAGAAGCAGTTCCCAGACTCTACAGCACAGGCTCGATAGTTGTGATTCGGCTTAGTTACTCCCTGGCATGTGGGACCTTTCTGGATCTGGGATCGAACCCATGTCTCCCTCATTGGCAGGTGGATTCTTTACCACCGAACCAGCAGGGAAGAACTATTTAAGGATAATTTTTATCATATGGCTCTGGCTAACTCATAACAATACATTCTCAAAGACCAAAAGAGTAATGAAACTCAGTTAACTCTCCTCCAACTTCAAAACCAACCAAAAACCAACAGGCTAGTCAGTCAATCAGAAAACAGTTTCCAAAACCTGAAAGAGCTATTTGCTGTTTTACCACCATGTTTTCATTTCACTTCCTACTCATCAGGAGCTTTTGAAGCTGTTCTAGGGTTTGTTTTTTTTTTCTGCCTCCAAACTGCTGTTTCCACTATCTTTGTTGTATCTAGTTATAATGTGTATTTCAATTTTTAATTTGTTTCATCTCCTGATAGCATTTGTCAATAGTAGCCATTTTCTCCTAAAGGAAATTTTTCTTCTCTTGTTTTCTTTAAAATTATGTTTCCTTGTTTCATTCTTTTCAGTTTCTGCCTATTATTTTTTTTTTCCCTCTATCCAGGTCTCAAATGTAGATGCTCCAAAACAAGACTGTATTTTTAGATTTCTCTATTACTCTGCCTACATACTTTCCTTAGAAATTTTATCTAACCCACTGGCTGCAATAACCATCTATATTATGACAACTCTAAATTTTTATTTCCTGCCCCATTCTCTCTGGAGCAGCAGACTCCTATATGTAATTGGCTTGTGAAAACTCTGTGATAAATGTTCATTGTCACAACTAACTCAGTATACATGAAACAAACTCATCTCCCATCTTCTCACTGAAGCTTCACACTTAGTTCTTGGCCATTCTTTCACATCCCAGTATGTATTGTTAACAGCCCACTAGTTTATCAAGTCCAAAACTTGTGAACCATGGTTTACTCTTTTTTTTTTTTTTTCACTTCCTATACCTAATCAATAAAAAATAACTATCTTACTTTGGAATCTTTTCTACTCAATTCACTCTGATCCTACTACCAACTTCCTTAGATAACCTCATTTTTGGGGTGGTTGGCCTACAGCCCCTAAACCTTTCTCTCATCTTTCCTTTTTAGCCTCACTCAATTCATTTCCACACGATACCTAGAGTCAGTATTTTTAACTGATGTCAGAGTCTTTGTCGATGCAGAAGCTTTGACAGGACAGACATGACATCCCTGGATTTTCCCATCATTCCTCTTGATGCCCATCACCATCATGCTTTCTCATGAGCTCTGTTCTGCAGTCCATGGGCTTGTTCATCCTCTTCATCCTGGGTCCCTTGGCCAGACTTACATCTTCTCGTCACTCATTGCCTCAGTTTAAATATCTCTTCCTTCAGGATTCTTGAACCCTCATCTAGCTTAGGACTCTCTGCTCCCATAACATCCTTAAGATATAGTTCATGTTGTTTTCCAGTCACCCAGTCGTGTCCTACTCTTTGCAACCCCATGGACTGCAAAGATATATTCCATACTTTGTTATAATTACTTATATAATTTCTGTTTTCTCTACTAGACTGTGAGCTCCATGAAATACGGACTGTATCTAGCCTGCTTGTTGTTGTTATACTAGAGGTACTTAATGTAATGGTCACATAAAAAATGTAAATAATAACAAAAATAATATTTGAATGAATCTCATGGATTCACTGAAAGTATTTTATAGTTTAGACATAATTATATGTAAAATATAACATAAAAGCACTTAATAAATAGTAGTTTACTTTTCATCTCTCTAACTTGTGTATCAGCATAGACTGGGTATAGTAAATATGGAAAATAAATGAGAGAAAGAGGGAAAATGTTTTTATCATTATTCATACCTTCTGGTACATTATTTTGATGCATATTAATGTTTTGGTTAATGATTGTTCTTTGTCATTATAGGCTATCATAAGAAAATTCTTCTACTATACATAGTTGAAAACTCTTTTATGAAGACTTATATTTACTTTCTCCATAATTACTATCCAATTCAATTATCAAGTATAAAAAGGAAAAAAAATACACATTTTTCACATATTGGGCATCTTTTTTTTAAGCCAAAAAAAAAAGAACTAAAAAATCCAAACTAATTTCCCCAACTTTGAATGATGTTTAAGTTTATTTTAAATGAAAAAAAAAAAGACTATCTTTCCTATTTCAGTTATTTCATGCTTATTATTTTGATGCGCTACTCATTCAATGCATTTTTCTTCTTTACTATGATCCTGTTTCGGGTTTTAAAAATTCACCCCAGCAATCAATGTATTTTTGGCAGGCGATATTATGCATGTGCTTAATATGAGCAGTGTTGAGTCTATGAGACACGACACCTACATACATGCTGTAAATATAGTTGTGGCCATTCTTTACATTTTGATAAGTTATTATATAGTCCTACTCTATCTTCTTTGCAGAAATATATAAACCCATGGAATGTTGATATGATAATGCGAATATACTTACAGCATTCTCTACCCAAAATATTAGGTAACTTTCAATTGCTTAAAACAAAAAGTTGAATCTCTTTGAATGGTGATCAAAAATCCAAAGTAACTGTTTTTCTAAGAAACTCTTTTAGCCTTTTACTAGTATGATCCACCCAGAAATATCATAATGAAAGTACTGGTCTGAACGCAATCCTAATTAGCCTAACACTTACCCATGACTTACCCATTGTTCTGGGGTTGCCCCAGTGACTCAGTTGGCAATGCAGGAGACATAGGAGAGGAGGGTTTGATCCCGGGGTCAGAAAAGTCCCCTGGAGGAGGAAATGGCAACCCACTCCAGTACTCTTGCCTAAAAATTCCATGGACAGAGGAGCCTGGCAGGCTACAGTCCATGGGGTTGCAAAGACTGAGAGATGACTTAGCCACTGAGCACATCCATTATTTCTAAATATCTTATTCCAGTCAGCTTAGAGAAGGAAATGACAACCCACTCCAGTATTCTTGCCTGGAGAGTCCCAGGGACAGGGGAGCCTGGTGGGACATGACTGAAGTGACTTAGCAGCAGCAGCAGTAAATACCAACGTGCACATGAATTCTTCTTTATTTCACCGGACAGTAACTTTCGTTCTGTTTGCCCTGAGCACTTCCACTTACTCTTTATTGCAATTTATTGTAGCAGTGGCAAGATACTTTCTTATCCCATCACTGTTTGTGCATTACTTGCTCAGTCGTGTCAGACTCTTTGAGACCCCATGAACTATAGCCCACCAGCCTCCTCTGTCCATAGGATTCTCCAGGCAAGAATACTGGATTGGTTTTCCATTTCCTTCTCTAGGCGATCTTCCTGATCAAGGGATTGAACCAGTGTTCCCTGCCTTGCAGGCAGATGGCCACCAGGGAGGTCCATCAGTGTTTACATGTATACAAACCAAGCTTGTATATCCCTTGAAGGCAAGGGACGTGGTTTGTTCATCTTCCTCAGCCTTGAAGTGTTCAGTATATGCACATATTTCTATTGGATTAGATAAATGATTACTATATTAAAAGGATTGTCTCTAGGCTTTATTTTAGCTAATAATTTTTTCATTTGCATTTAAGTGACTCTTCAAGGAAATTAATAATAGTTTGACAGAAGTAGAAGGAAGATTATGTGATATAGAAACTGAAAATTTTTGCCTGTTAAAGGAGATTGTGGGCTTCCCTGATACCTTAGTTGGTTAAAAATCTACTCCAGTACTCTTGGGCTTCTCTTGTGGCTCAACTGGTAAAGAATCCACCTGTAATGTGGGAGACCTGGGTTTGATCCCTGGGATGGGAAGATCCCCAGGAGAAGGGAAAGGCTACCCACTCCAGTATTCTGGCCTGGAGAATTCCATGGACTGTATAGTCCATGGGGTCCCTCAGAAACCACTGAGTGACTTTCACTTTCACTTTCAAAGGAGATTGTTGTTGTTGTGTCTGACTCTTTAATGACCCCATGGACTGCAGTCTCCCAGGCTTCCCTGTCTGTGGGATCTCTCAGGCAAGAATACTGGAGTGGATTGCCATTTCTTTCTCTGGAGGATCTTCCTGACCCAGAGAACAAACCTGTGTCTCCTGCATTTGCAGGTGAATTCTTTATTGCTGAGCCACCAGGGAGGCCCGTTAAAAGAGATACTGTCAACTAAAGAGGAATTAGATACACAGGTAAAACACTTCTTAAATTTTAGTATAAGACAAAAAAAAAAAAAAAACACTTGGCTTATCTAACTTTTAGAGAAAATCCTATTTGCTTTAAGTGAACTTAAGTCTAATTCTACATAATTAGTATCAGTTATTTTCTCTTATGTTATTTAGGATATCTTTCTAACCACAACATTATGTAGTGAGCTGTGACTTTTGGAAACGATAATATAGTGCTGAAATATTTGGAAGTTCATTAGAAGTAGAGAGGACCAAATAAAGGAGTGGGGAACATCAGTGGGCAGACCACCATGAAAGCCTCAGAGGTGCTGGTCACCTTTTTCCCTCCATTTCCTTTCTCCCTCCCACCTTTTCTCCCTTCCTGCTTTTTTCCCTTCTTTTCTGTCTAAATTAAGGGATTTTTGTTTTGGTGGAATTTCCCCCTGCCAACTGCCTCTCCCTCCCATTCTGTGGTATACATCAAATTGCTGCGAAGTGAGTTAAGTCTAAAAACAAAATGTTCTCCATTCAAGAGAAATCTTCCAATACGTGTGATGCATTAAACTGGCATGGTAACTAAAGGATTCAATTCCTGTGACCCTCGGTGTTTTAAGGCTTGGTTTTTATTAGCATATCGGATACCGATCGCTCGTCACTTAGATAGGTTAAGAGACTTCTGACTCTGGCAGATTATGTTAGCAAAGGAAATAATGTGTCCATAATAAGGAGCTCCTCACGAATATCTGTCTTATTTTCCTCGATCATAAAATGCTTTCCAATGCCATCCCCAGTTGAATAGGTTGTCAAGTATTTAGAGGGAACATTTCTTTGCATGAAAATGGGCTGTCATAAAACAACAAGTGTGGCACCTCTCATAAAAATCAGGTCATTTTTATGAATATTTAACTTACTTTGAACTTTTCAGAAGGAAAGAGTGACCTTGAAAACTTCTAGTAGTTATACCACATTGTAACAAAAAGGCCACTGCCTCTGACATTAATCATGGCGGGTGAATGCCTGGAGCCATTCCTGGCTTTTCAAAGGGAAATATTAAAATATAGAGGAACATGAAAATATTTATTATAAGCTATTTTATCATAAAAAACCCATAGAAATGATTGAGATCCACCACCACAAGAGGGTTTTTTAAGACCTATTTTTAATATAAAGTTTACAGTTTTCTGTTTTCATTTCCTGTCAGCTGGAAATCAATATACCAGTCAAGCACTAATAATTTAATAACTTGCCTGCTAAATATTGGTTCAGTGTATTACCTTTTTATTGAGCTATGGAACCTTGATTTATGCAGAACCACAATAGAATTATTCTACCTAAGTGAGCAGGCTTTTCTTGTGTTTTAATTTTTCAGACTGCTTACGGAAGTTTCAGGAAGACATTTAAAATTCACAGAAGAAATTCAGTAAGATAAAGAAACAAATATTTAGCTTCCTGTTAACTAAATCCTTCCTTCTGGAGCAGAATATTGACTAGGAACTATAATCCATGGAGGTCAAGAGCCCAAGTTTCAGAATCAAGCAGAAGGCATGAGCACAGTGTTGGGTTTAAATTTAGCTGAGATTAAAATAGAGAATAGAAAATGCAGTGTCTCAGACCTCAATCAGGCAAATATTCAAAACGATGAGACATTACATAATGCATTTTCTAGAGTATGTCTTTAAATGAAGTGTCCATAAGCTGGGTTATTTGCTCACTCACTGATTAGAATCCCATATCAAACAGTTCTACTGGGGACAAGACCACACTTGTTACATTAAGCCTTTCATACTGGGATTCCTAAGTTCTGGGATTTTGTGATTATTAAGTTCATCTTTTTTTATACCTTCCAAAGAATAAATACTGTATATAATTTCCTTTGAAATGTATAACATAAGTCAACCTTCCATCTCTTACTTTGCTGCCACCAATGAAGTCTGGATCTCCTTTTGACAGCTATTAAACAAAATATAGTGGAAAAAATTTACTGGTTGCAATTCTGAAAGACATATGTTCAAATGATCTATATCTGTACCGTTCAATACAGTAAGCAAATGCCAATTAGCCCTTGCAGCTAAACAATCAGTTAAAATGTGATCAGTTCAATTAAGAACATTTTAGGTTAAATTTAAATGTAAAAACATAAAATGTATATAAATTAAAAGACGCTTGCTCCTTGGAAGGAAAGTTATGACCAACCTAGATAGCATATTAAAAAGCAGAGACATTACTTTGTCAACAAAGGTCCATCTAGTCAAGGCTATGTTTTTTCCCATGGTCATGTATGGATGTGAGAGTTGAAATGTGAAGAAAACTGATCGCTGAAGAATGGATGCTTTTGAACTGTGGTGTTGGAGAAGACTCTTGAGAGTCCCTTGGACTGCAAGGAGATCCAACCAGTCCATTCTAAAGGAGATCAATCCTGGGTGTTCATTGGAAGGACTGATGCTAGAGCTGAAATTCCAACACTTTGGCTACCTCATGTGACGAGTTGACTCACTGGAAAAGACTCTGATGCTGGGAGGGATTGGGGGCAGGAGGAGACAGGGACGACAGAGAATGAGATGGCTGGATAGTGAACTCCGGGAGAGTGTGATGGACAGGGAGGCCTGGCCTGCTGTGATTCATGGGGTCGCAAAGAGTCGGACATGACTGAGTGACTGAACTGAACTGAACTGAGTGATATAGTATTTTATTATTTTGGTAAGACTGTATTTCATTTTAGTTATCATTTTGAAACATGATCACAGCTTGTCAGATATCAGGGTCACATTTTAGTACACATGTTAGGCAAATGCTTCATTTCTAGCATTGTGTGTATACACACTATTGATCTATTTGGTGTCAATGAATGGAGTCAATTTGAATGACTGTTTATAGACTCATGTAACATCCACTTCTGCTTCATCGACCACATTAAAGCCTTTCACTGTGTAGATCAGAACTGTGGAAAATTCTTAAGGAGATGGGAATACCAGACCACCTTACCTGCCTTCTGAGAAATTTGTATGCAGGACAGCACACAACAGTTAGAACTGGACATGGAACAACGAACTGGTTACAAATTGAAAAAGGGTTACATAGCTGTATATTGACACCCTGCTTATTTAACTTATATGCAGAGTACATCATGCAAAATGCGGGGCTGGAGGAAGCACAAGCTGGAATTGAGATTGCCGGGAGAAATATCAATAGCCTCAGATATGCAGATTATACCTCTCTTATGGCAGAAAGAGAAAAGGAATTAAAGAGCCTCTTGATGAAGGTGTAAGAGAAAAGTGGAAAAGCTGGTTTAAAGCTCAGCATTCAGAAAGTGACTATCATGGCATCTGGTCCCATCATTTCTGGCAAATGGATGGGGAAACAATGGAAGCAGTATTTTCTTGGGCTCCAAAATCACCACAGACAGTGACTGCAGTAATGACATACCTATCCGTTCCGTCCCGTCGCTCAGTCGTGTCCGACTCTATGCGACCCCGTGGACTGTAGCCTACCAGGCTTCTCCGTCCACGGGATTCTCCAGGCAAGAATACTGGAGTGGGCAACCATTTCCTTCTATAGAGAGTACTAAAAAGTAGAGACATTACTTTGCCTTCAAACGTCATGTAATCAAAACCGTGGTTTTTCCAGTTGTCATGTACTGATGTAAGAGCTGGACTGTAAAGAAAGCTGAGTGCTGAAGAACTGATGCCTTTGAACTGTGATGCTGGAAAAGACTCTTGAGAGCCCCTTGGATAACAAGGATATACGACCAGTCAATCCTGAAGGAAATCAACCCTGAATATTCATTGGAAGGACTGATGCTGAAGCTGAAGCTCCAATATTTTGGCCACCTCATGCGAAGAGCTGACTCATTGGAAAAGACCCTGATGCTGGGAAAGATTGAGGGCAGGAGGAGAAGGGGACAACAGAGGATGAGATGGTTGGATGGCATGACCAACTCAATGGACATTTGTTTGAACCATCTCCAGGAGATGGTGAAGGACACGGAAGCCTGGAGTGCTGCAGCCCAATGTGTTGCAATCAATGGGGTCGCAAAAAGTCGGGCACAACTAAGCGACTGAATAATGACATTGCAGTATTTATTTGAATATTTTATACAAACAGCAGAGGTTACTGATATCTATATAACTCAAAATGGGTTAATAAGCTGAAATATTGTTATTTAAATTTTAGCATAATTAAATTATTTTTCTAGTTTGAAAAAACAAGTATTTATTTTTTTTAATTTAAAGGATTTGCTTACTGCTGATGCAGAGTAGAACTACAAGATAGAAGCTATGGTATAGTAAAAATGAAAAGAGAAAATAATGTCAATACTTATGTCACAAATTCATGATGAATAGCAATGTACTTTGGCAGTGACAATGTGAAACTCTTTGTTGTATACAAACATTTTAAGATAATAAAGTGGACAATATTAACACCATCTTCAGCAAATACATAGTGAATTTGTAAGTTTCCTCAGTGGTCAGAGAAGAACTGATAAAATCTGACGTTTGAAATTAGGTCAGTTTTAGAAAATACAGCTATTGCTTTATCTTACTACAATAAAATTTAGAAAAAATGCAATAATGCTGGTCTGGAAAATAAATACAGTATTTCTTTATGTATTCCTTGACATAATCAAGCAGTCAGGGGCCACATGACTGTACCTAGTATCTTTCTAGGCTAGGATTAAAGAAATATTCTAAGGAAGTTAAAATAATGGAGAAAAAATATATGCATATATGTGTGCATATATATGTCTGTGTATATCTCTAAATATGCACTTTTATATGTGTGTGTGTTTACTCAGTTGTGACCAGTTCTTGGCAACCCATGGACTGTAACCCACCAGGCTCCCCTAACCATGGAATTCTCCAGGGTAGAATACTGGAGTGATTGCCATTTCTTTCTCCAGGGGATCTTCTGGGATCAGGGCTTGAACCCATGTCTCCTGCATTGGCAGGTGGGTTCTTTACCACTGAACCAGCAGGGAAGTCCAGGCACGTTTATACTGCCTGAAAATAAAGCTTACATAACTAAGTTTAAGTAAAATAAGCACTGGCCATCTGAAAGTGTCCTAGAGATGGCAAGCAGACCATTGTTTGGTTAAAACAATGTTTGTGAGAAGACCCACCAGGCTGTCTCAGATCTACATTTGCTGCCACACCTGATGAAGCAAGTGCTCCAATCATGCCCAAGATCAGAGAAATGCCTGATTCACCTCTGTGCCTCTGAGTCTTCTTAAGATTCCAGCCATGATTCCCCGTGACCACGGTAGGACTCTGACTGGAGGGGATCTTCACATACTCCTCTGTGTCTGACACATCTAAGAAATGCCAAACAGAAGTGATAGACTTGTTCACTCCTTCTCTGCAAAGACCAGTATGGTCTCTGAACAGATCCCTCCAGCCATTAAATACTCTTACGGGATAGGACTTCCCTGGCAGTCCAGTGGTTAAGACTTCACCTTCCAATGCAGTGGTGCAGTTTCCATCTCTGGTCCAGAAACTGAGATCCCACATGCCTTGCAGCCAAAAACTCAAAACATGAGACAGAAGTAATATTGGAATAAACTCAATAAAGACCTAAAAAAATACATATAGGGAGACATTAATATCAAACTCCAAAGGAGAACAACACGGTCATGTTTTAGTGGAGAAAGGTGAAACGTGTTCTTAAAAAAGTTTATTGTTGATAGCACTTCCCTGGTGGCTCAGACAGTAAAGAATCTGCCTGTTATGCGGGAGACTGGGTTCGATCCCTGGACTGGGAAGATCCCCTGGAGGAGGAAATGGCAACCCACTCCAATATTCTTGCCTGGAGAATCCCATGGACAGAGGAGCCTGGTGGGCTACAGTCTATGGGGTCACAACAGTCAGACGTGACTGAGCAACTAACTCTTCCCAAGCAGAAGTGTACCATACGAAGAATGCTCTGAATGTGCTATTTAAAATTAATGAAAGTCTCTGTTACAGCATTGTGGCAAGAAAGATAAAAATCTAGCACATGAATTTAGTTAAAGATTATCTTTAGTGAGTGACAGGAAAGTATTAAAAAAGCATTATTTCTGTAAGAATGCCAGCCTTCCTTTAATACTGTGTTCATATCAGCGATTTCTGCCCTCGGTTGGGTGGCCGGGTTCCAGGCTTTCAAATCCTCTCCCTCTCCATGAGGATGAATGCTGTTTTCTTGAAACAGAGCTCCTCCTGTACTTCAAGGAAATGAGATTTTACTCGAGCAAGCCGAAGTCTTAATTTTGGTTCTTTTCAGAGTAATAATTTATATTGAAAGCCCCACAGATGGATGTTTATATTGGATATAATAACTTAAGACTTATTTTATCTGAAAATGGAATTAGAGCTTCTTTATGCCAAAATAGTGAACTAAATCATTCAAGGTTATGCTTCCATGGTTCAGTACTATTAGAAACCCCAACTCTTCCAATGAAGTGTCCAGGTCAGCCTTGCCCCCTTCCTCACATGAAATCACTCACACAGAAAAAGATGTTACTATCACAAAAGCCAATGAATGAACAAAATATTTAGAAAACAGAAAACAGACAAGACTGAGTGAAGGATAAAACCTTAGTTTTTACAAATGAACTTTGATAATGAATATAGAAAGAAACCTTTGGGTCTATACAGTTTTATACATTATATTAGCTGAAGCAGAAACAGCCAGAAGAAAAGTCAATTTATGACTAAAATTTGAAATTAAAATAAGAGCATTTCATTTGTAGTTTTAAAGAGACAAAATAGGTGCTATAATTGTCAGCATACTGATGTATTAGATCTATTTAGGAATTTATTCCATAGTCAAATCTATGGTTTTTCAGTAGTCATGTGTGGATGTTAGAGTTGATGCTGAGTGGAAGAAAGAATTAATGCTTTCGAATTGTGGTGGTGAAAATGCTCTTGAGAATCCCTTGAACTTCAAGATCAAACCAGGCAATCCTAAAGGAAATCAACCCTGAATACTCATTAGAAGGACTGATTCTGAAGCTGTAGCTCTAATACCTAGGTCAGCTGCTGCAAAGAGCTGACTCATAGAAAGACCCTGATGCTGGGAAAGATTAAAGCCAGGAGGAGGAAGGGGCAACAGAGGATGAGATGGTTGGATGGCATCACAGTCTCGATGGACATAAATGGAGTAAACTCTGGGAGATAGGGAAGGACAGGGGAGGCTGATGTGCTGCAGTCCATGGGGCCACAGAAAATTGGACATGACTTAATGACTGAATAACAGCAAAGTCATTCATGTTTCCTGCTCCATTCAAAACTTTTGGAAGTGTTGTATTTGAAAAATAGATTAAATTATAATATGTATGGTGTTGATTGGTGAAAAATCAATGACTGCTTCTGGCAGAAGGGGACTTTTTGGATATTATATAACATATTGCCATGGGCTTTAGTTACCGTTACCATTAAATCACCCTCATTTTCTTCAGAGCTTGAATTGTCCTCTAATTAAAAAAAAAAATCTGAGGAGTTTATCAAAGAAATTAGAAAGGTACTTTATTATTATAGCACATCAAAACTGTATACAAGGGCAAATGCTTGCCTACTACTAACTAACAGGTAACACATGGACCTCCCGTAAGGTGGCTGTTACAAATTAGCTTCTCTCTAACTAGTACAAGAGTTGCTTCAGTCTCCTTTTTTGTATACTCTCCCACTCCAGTGTTCTTGCCTGGAGAATCCCAGGGACGGGGGAGCCTGGTGGGCTGCCGTCTATGGGTTCACACAGAATCAGACACAACTGAAGCGATTTAGCAGCATGCAGCAGCATAAACTGTAAAGTGACTATCCGTCCTGTATGGTTTATTTTGCATTTTTTAGAAGTAAAGTCAACTTTATTACACTTATATAAATATACCAGACCACAGTAATTTTTGAGAGAAGCTATCAGTTTCTAGAAGTTACACCCATTATATGTGACCTTTGAAAGCACATTTACTAAAATGCCTGTACTCTGTAATGACAGTCAGACATTCTATAAATATCAATTCTTAATTTTTCCCTAGTTTATGGGGAACTATTGAGCATCACTTGGCTACTGTCTTTCATATAAAGATCAGAGTAGAAGTTATAATTTGGAATTTCTGTGGCTCATTTATTCCTTAAGCCAAAAAAAGGAAAATGTCAGGGTTCCCAATTCAGAGCAAGTCACCTGCTAATTAAATTAGAAGGATCTAAGGAGATCAATCCTGGGTGTTCATTGGAAGGACTGATGCTAAAGCTGAAACTCCAATACTTTGGCCACCTCATGTGACGAGTTGACTCACTGGAAAAGAGTCTGATGCTGGGAGGGATTGGGGGCAGGAGGAGAAGGGAACGACAGAGAATGAGATGGCTGGATGGCATCACCAACTCGATGATGGACATGAGTTTGAGTGAATTGTGGGAGTTGGTGATGGTCAGGGAGGCCTGGCATGCTGTGATGCATGGGGTCGCAAAGAGTCGGACACGACTGAGTGACTAAACTGAACTGAACTGAAGAAATCATTGAAAAGTGAAGTGAAAGTGTTCATCCTGTCTGACTCTTTGGGACCCAATGGTCTACAGTCCCCATGCGATTCTCCAGGCAAGAATACTGTAGTGGATTGCCATGTCCTCCTCCAGGGAATCTTCTCAACCCAGGGATCAAACTTTCATCTCTTATGTCTCCTGCATTGCAGACAGCTTCTTTACCACTGAGCCACCAGGGAAGCGCTGATAAGCCATTGAGAGACTCCCACTTTTTTCTGCCTACATTTTAAGAACGTCCTGATTTTACCACTCCTGGTTTAGGCCTGCCAACTCCATGAAAAACTGTAAATGTACTAGATTATCAGTTGGACAATCCAAGACTGGTTTTCCAACATGACCTGAATCCTGCTGCCAGAAGCAGTGTTTCCATTATGTTGTCAGAGCCCAAGGAAAATGCTTTAATGCCCTGTCAGGACAGAGTTCTTTCTAAAAAAAAAGTTCCAGACCATCTAATCTCCTTATATATGTCACAGGGTGGACTTATACAACACATTACATAATGCCATGTCTGTGGCTGTGTCCTCAGCTGACCACCAGGGAGACTGAGAGGTCACCAACCTATAGCCCTTGTCCTCCGCTAAGATACCCTGGGAACTGGCCAAGACCTTGATTTTCTTTAAGTGTTTTCCTAGGACCATAGGGTTTCCCAGGTGGCTCAGTGGTAAAGAATCCTCCTATCAATGCAGGAGATGCAGATAGGTTTCATCCCTGGGTCAGGAAGATCCCCTGAAGAAGGGAATGACAGCCCAACCCAATATTCTTGCCTGGGGAATCCATGGACAGAGGAGCCTGGAGGGGGCTATAGTCTATGAGGTTGCAAAAAGTCTGACACAACTGAGCTCACACACTCATGGATCATAGGAGAAGGCAAATAAGCCATCATTCAGGAACAGATCTTTGTACCCATTCCTCCTTAAGAGAAACTTTCTATTTTGTGTGTGTGTGTCAAGTTTGGAAATGAACAGAAGCATGCAGTCTCAACACAGAATGGGAAATACACAGCTGGTGCACTTTGTATATTGAGCTTTTCTTTCAAAAGTCTCTGTGATAGGATATTTTAACTTATTTTAAAGCCTTCACATTCACCAAACCAGTGAGTTCCTAGACTCATGGATTTACAAGCAAGCTGAAGGTACTAGATCTCTTTTGAGAAATGGTGTATGCAAGATTACGTTAAAAACAGACTGAGAATCTAATCATAACTTAATTATTTATACTTAGTTATCTGGTGGCTCAGAAGGTAAAGAATCTGACCCAGGGATTGAACCCACATCTCTTATGTCTCCTGCGTTGGGAGGTGCATTCTTTACCACTAACGCCATCTGGGAAGCAGCTGCTGCTGCTGCTGCTGCCAAGTCACTTCAGTTGTGTCCGACTCTGTGTGACCCCATAGACAGAAGCCCACCAGGCTCCCCCGTCCCTGGGATTCTCCAGGCGAGAACACTGGAGTGGGAAGCAGCTAGAACTATGTGAAAGGAGGATATAATCCAAAGTAACACTATCAAAGCACAGTAATACAATTGGTTGAAAATACAGTTGAGCACGCCCAGCAGAGGAAGGTGTGAATTTCCCATCCTTCATCTTAATGGCAACATTTTCTACAAAGCTACTTGGAGCACTCCTTTCATATTTCATGAGTTCTATTTGCTTGACTTCAAAATGCCAAATGTGCCCGTGAACAGTGCTTTAATATTCATGGGTTTTCAAGATGGCTTTGACAGTTGTCAACTGGAGAAATGACTTCATCAGGAAAGAATCTGACTTGTGACTTCCAGCACACACATAAAATCATGTAGTCATTCACATATGCATCCTATTTGAGAGGTATTCTGTGCATAGCTATATTTTATGAAAATTATATAGATAGATTCTTCATAAAACAGTAGGACAGTTTTAAGTCTTATTTGGATATATTCTTAGTATTCCAGAAAATTTTGTTAACTCCAGACATATACTAATGTAGCTGTTTTGAAAGGACATAGCTCGGTAAGTATGCTAAAAATTCTATAGACCACAAATCATCACAGTGTACATCACACCCATCTGTGTAGAGAACGTATATTTATTTTTCCCTGCATAATTCAATAATACATTAAGTACCTCAGTTTAGAGAAGCAGGGATCATAACCTCTCTCTTTAGCCCTAAGCATTTACATTCTAGTTCTTGAGTGTTTTGTTAGTTTTCCACACGCTAAAAATGAAATGAAAATTTACCTGTGAACTAGTGTTCATTGACCTTAATCTTAAAAGGCCTATGAAATTTTCACAAAATGTCAGTGTTAATAATACACTGAATAAATTATAAAGAAACACAATCTTTACAAGACTTAGTTTGTCTGTTATCTCATTGTACTCTTCCATAAATCTTAGGAGAACTAATAGCATAAGTCATCTTTGGATTGATAATAATATCTAACAGTTATTGAATACTCACTACATACCAAGCACTCCTGTCCAGGAGAGCTTGGCGTTATATATAAGTGCAGGAGATATAAGAGACACAGGGTTGATCCCTGGGTCCGGAAGTTTCCCTGGAGGAGGGCATGGCAACCCACTCCAGTACTCTTGCCTGGAGAATCCGCATGGATAGAAGAAACTGGCAGGCTACAGTCCATGGGGTTGCAAAGAGTTGGACATGACTGAAGCAACAGAACATGCGTATATGAGGAAATATATATGTGATACACACACACATACATATTGGTTTAATTTAGGTGCTATTGCTAATGTTTTCTGTAGATGAAGCAGATTGAATAACTTGTCCCATATTTCACCTTTAATAAGCAGTAGAGTCAGTTCTGAGACAGGCAGTCTTTGCCCCAAAAAACCCAAGCTGTCAGAACGTAAACTACAGTGAGAACTTAGCTCTCTTGCCTACGCTGGTGTCGTTCCAGTTCTTTGTTCACATCTGGGTATTCTCATTGATTAGCATCTTTACTTCATTGAATTTTAGGCTTGAAATAATCTCTTTTTTTGATTTTAACCTGTCATTGCTGAAGGTTATTCTAAGGATAATATGAATAAGAATTCTTGAAATTTAGTCTCTTTTTAAATTCATTTTTATTATTGTTCTCTCAGTCCTATATAGTCAAACAGGCAGCAAAAACAGCAAAGTCAATAAAAGGAATGATGTTTTGTTCCAATAGTGCATTTGGAGAATGGCGTATTACCTAATAGCATTCAGTGATTGATTCAGTATGTATAAAAACATACAGTTCCTGAAATATTCATTTTGAAGTAGTTGTTGAGAAAGTGGATCCCAGATCCCAGACCATCTTATTTACCTTTGAGTATATGTACTGTGACTAAACGAATCCATGTTAGAGTTTCTCTTCTCTGTGTACATATGTGGGTTGCTTTGTTGTTGCTATTCAGTTACTAAGTCGTGTCCAACTCTTTGCGACCCCGTGGACTGCAGCACACCAGACTTCCCTGTCCTTCACTATCTCCTGAAGTTTGCTCAAAATCATGCCCATTGAGTCAGTGATGCTTTCCAACCATCGCATGCTCTGTTGCCCCCTTCTCTTCCTGCACTCAATCTTTCCTAGCATCATGGTCTTTTCCAATGAGTAGGCTCTTTGCATCAGGTGGCCAGTGTATTGAGCTGCTTAGGATGATTAAATAAAAAACCAAACTGAGGTTTGAACAGAAATTCTACTAAATCTCCCAACTGTACAGCAATCCTCATCCATTTCCCTAAGTGGCACCTTCTCTCATTCTCTCTGGTATCTATCTAGACATTGTTTCCAAAGATTTCTGATCCTCTTCTTTCTCACCAGTTTCTACAGATGCCTAAACCTACTTCATGGAGAACTGGCAACAGTCAGGCTGTAACTCAAAACAAGCTCCCATGAAGATATAACAGCTGTGTCCACATCTTCCTCTCCCCTAACGTTCTGCTGTAAAAACTTCACAGCTCTACCTAGGCTCTGAACGCGGCCTCATTTCACTGCCTCACAATCAGAAGGCTTGTAATTCTCTTTTTTAGTCCTGTAGATTTTCAAATCCTCGAATCATTTAGAATGGGTAGACTATGCTGAAAAACAAACAAACAAACAAAACTCTAATCATCTTGAAACCCTGAGCTACACAGCTCCACCCCTCTCATTATCTCCTACTCAATTCTCCAAATGAGTTTCAGTCTCTGAAAGTGATCATCAAAGGCATCCATGACTTTATTGCTTTTTTTAAAAAAATTCTACAGACAGTCTTTCTCAGATCTTCTCTTATTTTTTTTTTTTTTTGATACATCCTCATACTTTTCCTGGCTTTTTATTTCTAGTCTCAGTTAGACTTACCTCTTTATATGACCTTTCATATTGGTATTGGTCAGAATTTTAAGTGCTTGCTTTCTTCTCAGTGAAATATCTTTTCCTCCAGCACCAGGTCAGTTTGCTAAAGAACATTTATAGCTTCTATTTGCCAATTTAATGTATACAGGCAGCCCTTGCTTTGCATAGTTCTTGGGAAACTATGAGTTATGTGGACTCTGTAACATGAGTGTCAGTTACCACAGTTCCCCATCACAGCATTGTGACTGCCACATACTAACTATGAGTACAGACTTTGCTGGTAGTCCTCGAGTCCACCGTTTGTTCTATGGATAATAGACGCTCACCGTGATCAGCAGCTGGGCACACTGCTTCGTTCAAACCCACTGGTGGCTGTTCCTGGTGCATCTCCATGCAGCTCATACACCCAGAGGACCCTGCTGTGTTTCCTGATCGACTCCCAGGGATATATCCAGGTGAGGTTATACAGACATGGATAATCGAAAGGGAATTGGTCAAAGAGATGAAAGTGCAGTAGGAAACAGAAAGTGCTAATTCTGCTAGGAAATGTAAACGGAACACAAAATGAAGTTGCAGAGGAGATGTCTGATCAGGGAATATTGATGCTGCCGTGGCCTGAGAGGTGCTAGGTGCTTCTCACTGAGTTTTCTCTTTGCTTTCATGACAGGCCTGTTTTCCTGGTATTGTGGATTTCCACTGGGAAAGCTGTTTTGTGAGACATCTCTGTTATATTCTTCAAGAGTGGTTTTTTTTTTTTTTTGCTGGCAATTTTTCTAGTTGGGCTTAAATGGCAAATTATTTATTTTTTTTATTGAAGTGTAGTTGATTCACAATCTTGTTTTAGTTTATGGTGTACAGCACAGTGATTCATATACATATGTGTGTGTGTGTGTATAGTTGCCTTACATGTGTGCTCATTTGTGTCTGACTCTTTGCACCCCATGGACTGTAGCCCACCAGGCTCCTCTGTCAATGGAATTTTCCAGGCAAAAATGCTGGAGTGGGTTACCATTTCCTTCTCCAGGGATTCTCCCCAACCCAGGATCGAACCCATGTCTCTTACATCTCCTGCACTGACAGGCAGGATTCTTTACCACTTTAGCCACCTGGGAAGCTATATATATATAGGCTCCAAAATCACTGTAGATGGTGATTGCAGCCATGAAATTAAAAGACGCTTACTCCTTGGAAGGCAAGTTATGACTCTAGCCACCTGGGAAGCTATACACACATGCACATACATATGTATATATATACACATACACATAATATATATGTATATACATGATATATACATGTATATGTATGGACTTCCCTGGTAGCTCTGTCGTACAGAATCCACCTACCAATGCAGGAGACATATGTTCAATCCCTAGATGGGGATGATCCCTGGAGAACTAAATGGCAATCCACTGCAGTATTCTTGCCTGAAAAATCCTATGGACATAGGAGCCTGGTGGGCTATAGTCCATGGGGTCACAAAGAGTTACTCACAACTGAAGCTACTTTAACATGCATGCAAGCCTGCTGGGTTTTGTGGTTAAGCAAACCTGCTTTCTCAAGTATTCCTTAACTTATGGGTTTCCCATATTTTTCTACTTATAGTCCCCTAGTGGGGTAACATATTTAATCACCTATTTTGTCCCTCATTCTGTCTCTATCAATAATGGGGAGAAGCCCACCATCCTGCTTCTCCAGCAGGAATAGTGAATCATGAGGAAGCTGTCAGGACAGGCAGAGTCTACAAAACTCAGTAAAAATATTTCAGGAAATACAAGTGAAAGCAACCCCTGGAGACTTTCAGACAAAAATGAGAAGAAAGAAGAGTGGAAAATTTGCTGAGGCAGGTGGGACTGAAATTGTTTCATTAAAGTAAATATGGAATTGGTGATATATATCAGGACATGAAGTTTAGGCCAATTCGTCTATGAAAATGACTTGGGTGTCTCTAATTTTAACATTCTTTATTCCAAACTGGCTTCCCCAGTAGCTCAGTGGAAGAGAATCCTCCTGTAATGCAAGAGATGCAGGAGACACGGGTTTGATCCCTGGATTAGGACAATCCCATGGAGGAGGAAATGACAACCCACTCCAGTATTCTTGCCTGGACAATCCCATGGACAGAGGAGCCTGGTGGGCTATGGTCCATGGGGTCACAAAGAGTCAGAAATGACTAAAGCGACTGAATACAATTCAAACTAATGTAATTGAGGTGAAGTTACTTTAAGTTTTTATTCTTGTGGTAAGAAGGAAAACTTCAGGGTGACGCAAAAGTTTTTGGCTTATATTTTAAATGATAAAACAATTCATGAACTGTATATTTGGTTACATGAGGCAACAAGAAGTATCAGTCTTTTGGATAGCAACGTCTATGAAACAGTAGTTTAGATATTATAATGAGGGAAACGTTGTAACAGAAACACACATACACAGTTATCTGTCAAGATTCCTAGGATATCTGGTTTTGTAGTAACAACATGTTGGAAGAGAAAATGAAATGCAGGGTAAAAAATAGAACATTAAAAATCAGTGCATTTACAGAATTTTGCATACGAAGGACATGTTATATAACATCAATAATAAACAGTTTAAATACCTAGAAAATCTTTTATATTAGCATCAAAGACATCTCCTTACAAAGATTTTTTTTATCAGATTGCCATCTGTGTATCTGTTCTCATTTTTTTCTCGGTTCTACTCTTTTGCAACTTGCCAGGGATTTTGATTTTTACCATTTTTCAAGAGGAGACAGGGGTAACAGAGGATGAGGTGGATGCATGGCATCAGTGACACAACGGACGTGAGTTTGAGCGAGCTCAAGGAGGCTGTGGAGGACTGAGGAGTGTGGCGTGCTGCAGTGCGTGGGGTCAGGTCCCTAAATCAGACATGACTTTGGACTGAACAACAGTTTTTCATTTCCTCAGATTTTGCTTTCCATGCTGAATATATCTATATATATATTTGGTTTTGATCACATGATACTCTTACACTCTCACATACTTCCGAATAAATGTTTAAGTGAGGAAAATGATTTTTCTTATCAACTCAGATGATACTATGACATCAATAATTATTATTCATTGTGGAATAATAACCAGCTATTGATACTGTAATACTATTTGAATACATAGTTTTGGTTTTCCCTCACAGTAACTCATAAATATGAGTAACAATATCTTTAATATGGGGTTTCTCAAGTGGCTCAGTGGTCAAGAATCCACCTGCCAATACAGGAGACACAGGAGACGCGGGTTCGATCCCTGGGTTGGGAAGATCCTCTGCATGGGGAAATGACAATCCAGTCTAGTATTCTTGCCTGGAGAATCCCAGGCACAGAGAAGCCTGGTGGGTTAAAGAGTTAGACATGACCGAGCAGCTGAGAACATTGTCAGCACATCTTTAATTTAGAAGGGTCAAAGCTGGGGCCCAGAGAGGCTGAGTGACCTGCCTAGATGACATGACAAGAAACTGAATTCCACCTGTGCTTTCCACACTCTTTTCACCCTGCAGTACTTTCTCCACTTGATGATGATTTTTTAACACTTTAGAGTCACTAAACTACTAATTGCCTTTTTAAGTTGTCTACTGATGGCTTGCAACTGTATTCTGTAATTCAGTATGAATCAGTTATATTTCAGTATCTACAATATCATCTTCTCTTAATTGTCTGAGTAAGATTACATACCATATTGCTGATTCAACATTGCTATTTATTCTTTGTAAAATCGTTTATAAAGCACTTAAATCAACAGTACAAAATGTCATTCTTAAAGTTCTAAGGAAGAAAAGAAAAATTAAAGCCCAAATACCTGACTGTTTGCTATTTCTGATTGCTAATCAAACCATTTCATTGTTTTACATAATACTGGTGATTGCCTGAGTTGGAAACATTTTCAATTCTGTTTATTCATCCATATGAATCAGAACATTGTCAATCAAAGTTTGAGGGAAAATAGTTAATTTAGAATGGTGCTACTCTCTGTATGGAGTTTGACCTTTGCCAAAGGCAACATTTGACCTTTGTTTTGAAGTCATCTTACTGTTGAGTTTCCTAACATTCAGTGGCAATGAGGAATCAGTTAAATTAATGAAAATCTCTACACACCACTCTAACACATTCAATCAGTGAGAATGTTTGCAGGAGGACATGGTCACAATTAGAAATTTCAAGCAGAACCAGAAAGACCTTTCATTGAGAGCCTCTGCTTGAGTAATTCAGGGACATTTCTAATCTAGTACTAGAGGAATTCCAGACATACTATTCAGGGTTGGCACCCTAACTGCATCAGTCCCTGGATCTAGAATGATGGAGCATCTAAAATAAATCAAAGGCTGTTTTTATTTTCTGATTAACAAAAGCATAATCCCTGATTTAGAATTATCTCAGTGAGCACTTTTTTCTTTTTTTATAACTGAAGTCTGGTTGACTTACAGTGTTGTGCCAATCTCTGTTGTATAGAAAGTGACTCTGGTTTATACATATATATTCATTCTTTCTAAAATATGCTTTCCATTAGTTTAGCCCTGGAGACTGGATACCCTTCCCTGTACTATGCAGGGAGCCCTTGTTGTTTATCCATTCTTTGTGTAATAGTGTGCATCTGTCAGCTACAAATACACCGTCCGTCCCTCTCCCTACCACGTCCCCTGGCGCCCACAAGCCTGCTCTGTGCCTGTGACACGGTTTCCATTTCCCAGATAGGTTCGTGTGTGCCATGCTGTAGGCTCCATGTGCAAGTGATGTCATACAGTATTTGCCTTCCTCTTTCTGACTGACTTCACATGGTATGATAATCTCTGTTATTCTTATTCGGTCACTTAGTCATGTCTGACTCTGTGACCCCGTGGGCTGCGTCACGCCAGGCTTCCCTGTCCGTCACCAACTCCCAGAGCTTGCTCAAACTCATGTCCATCGAGTCGGTGATGCCATCCAACCATCTCATCCTCTGCCGTCCCCTTCTCCTTCTGCCTTCAATCTTTCCCAGCATCAGGGTCTTTTCCAGTGAGTTGGCTCTTCTCATCAGGTGGCCAAAGTGTTGGAGCTTCAGCTTCAGCATCAGTCCTCCCAATGAATGTTTAGGGATCGAGGACCAGCCTCGATATGACCCAGGGTATCCTCGGGATGAACGGCGTCGGCGTCCGAGAGAGAGAGAGAAAGAGAGAGAGACAGGGGCTGATGATTCCTTGGTTTACGCTGGAAACCAATAAAACCCCAGCACAGGGTTTGCTCTGTTTATGTAGGCCGCAGGCGCCCTCTCGAATCACTGGAGGCACCACACCAGGGCACCCCCTCGAGTGGGTCTTAGAAGCCCAGGCAGATAAGTAAACTCAGAGGGCCCAGCGCTCCAAGAATCTCAAACAGAAAAAGGAGAATAGAAAAAAGGATGGAAAAAGAGAAAGAACGACACGGGGAGACCAAGCTTCAGTGAGCAAGGCCCAAAACTTTATTTTCCAGTGTTGCTTTTATACCCTAAGTTATGCACATAAGAAACAGAGAAAGGGAGGTATAGATTCACACCAAAATCACGTGGGGTCAGCAGTCTTGACCCTTATCAGGATCAGGGCTTATTTTTGTGTGTCTTGTGATAAAAGTTTTAGGTGGTTTACATCCTCTTCTGGTCAGGGGGCCTGCTAACAGTTTATGGCCCTCTCTCCTAACAATAGGTTAGTTAGCAAGTAAAAGGCTTATATTCTTTTAAGGTGACTTTCCTAGAGTCAGGTGCTAGACACATAACAAAGTTACATTCCTATAAGGCACCGGTGTAGTGAGCTGCAAGAAAGGAATTTATTAACTTAAGATCTGATGTGGTTAAATCAAAGGCTACTACTTATATTCTCTATATGTGATTAATTTCCAAGGATACAATAGATAGAGGAAACTTTGCAGCAAGCATTGATTCAACAATGAAATCTTTTTTAGTACTACTCTAATGATTTTAACTTCTTCAACAGATTCCTGTATTTTAGAATATTAGGCTTTCTGTCCTTGCATGGCTGGGAGGCTATAAACAGTCACATTCATAGTTGTAAGAGCCCGGACAAACTTGTCATGCAAGTTAGAAAGCTATCAGAGGGGCTTGGATTGGAACACTCCTATTAAGCCGAGGAGAACTTTTTAACTACAGCTCTGAATTAATGTTTTCAGAGAAAGGTGGTTGGGGGGAAGCCCCCGTAAGTATTAGAGGACTTGGTAAGAGGCGTAAGATAGTAAAGCAGTCAGATTCCAGTTTTCTTTGGGGTAGATGCTCAGGTAAGTCCAGGGGGCTCCTCGAGTCCCGATTAGCCTTTGCCTGTCAGGCCTCTTCCCCAGTTGACCTTTGCCAAGGGTAGGATTTCCCTCGCTGGCTCCCGGCATTTAGGGTTGATTTCCTTTAGGATGGACTGGTTTGATCCCCTTGCAGTCCAAGGGACTCTCAAGAGTCTTCTCCAGCACCACAGTTCAAATACATTGATTCTTCAGTGTCCAGCCTTCTTTATGGCCCAACTCTCACATCCGCACATGACTACTGGAAAAACCAGAGCTTTGATAATCTCTAGTTGTATCCGTGTTGCTGCAAGGACATAATTTTGTTCCTTTTTATGGCTGAGTCATACTCCATTGTGTATGTATACACAGCATCTTTTTTATCCATCCCTCTGCTGATGGACGTTGAGCTTGTCTCCATATTTTGCCTACTGTGAACAGTGCTGCTGTGAACATTTGTTGCAGGAAAAAGCCGATTCTGACTCTATGTTAGAATTATTTCTTCAACTTGCTCTTTTGTTATTATAATCATATATAATCATATATAATGGCCTTCCTCAGAATCCTACCCCTCTGCCTGACTGTTAAACTAAAGTGCCTTTGTTCAGAATCCTGCCCAGCTGTAGATGTCAGGAAGGAAGAAATTAACACATCCTCTGCCTAAGGCTTGGCATTCTAGGAGATATTTGTAAGATCAATGGCCTTTTTGCTTCATTTCCTCACCTCCCCCATCTCTGTTCTATAAAAGAACCTGGCATCCATACCCTGACAATATGGTTACTTTCAGACACTAGTCTGCCAAATTATTAGTCAGCTGGATCTCTGAATTAAGTTTTATTCCTTGCCTCAACACCTCGTCTCTGATTCATTGTCCTGTCATGTGGCAAGCAGAGCGAGCTTGGACTCAGTAACACATTGGGGTGCATGTATATTTTTGAATTATAGTTTCACTTAGGTAAATGCCCAGGAGTGGGATTGCTGGATCATATGGTAACTCTATTTTTAGCTTTGAGAGGAACCGCCACCCTGTTCTCCGTAGTGGCTATACCAATTTACATTCCTACCAGTAGTGTAAGAGGGTTCCCTTCTTCTCTACACCCTCTCCAGCGCTTGTTATTTGTAAAGTTTTTAATGATGGCTGTTCTGATGGGTATGAGGCGGTACTGAGCAAACATTTCCTGATCATCTTTAAATGTCCACACTTTGCCACAGGTGTACTTTGTAGCAATGGATAATAGTATCGAGAAACTCTTGTAGAAGGCTTGACCTATCTGTCTTGCTGCTGAGTCAAATCTTAGAGGAAGAGTTTTATTGTTTTGCTAGGCAGAAGGGGCCACAGTGGGCTCATGTCCTCAAGAGTGTGTGCCCTGATCTGGAGAGGATAGTGAGGAGTTCTAGTAATGGCTTAAAGAAAAGGGCATGATCAGCTCATGGACATACTTCTGATTGGTTGCTGGTGAGGTGAGTGGGAGTCAGCATCATCAACCTTCTGGTTCCAGCCAGTCTGTGGCCCATGTTCCTGTGGGCACCGAACTTTAACTTCCCCCACGTGGTGAGGGTTTGGGCATCTGCCAAACAGCTCAGTACTGTTGGTATTGTTCTATGTATCCCTCGAGGGACGGCCAGGACTCAGACCGACAGCAGCAGTATTGTTAACTGGCTGCTCCTCCCTTGTCTCTACATCTCCTCTCTTCCCTTATTAGCAAGTATCTGATCCTGCCCTTTGGACCTCAGAAAAGGTCACGGGAACTGAATGAAGCCTATTTCCTATAATCAAAAAAATGAGGGACACAAATATTTTGTGCCCAGGAGTCTCACAGGGTTTCAAAGCCCCTGCAGTTTCAAAGACTGGTGATTGAGGCATTCTGCCTCTTAGAGCCCTGTGCTTCAGGTAAGAAGTTTAACTGTCCTGAAGCTCTCATATTGTAAAGAAGCCAAGGCTGGACTGTTGGAAAAAAGCCACTTGGCAAGCCCAGGTGGAGAGAGCAAGAGGCAGTCGGCCATTTCTCCCCCTGCTCTAATCCCTAGGCTTTCAACTCATGCTAACTGATGCACTGGAAACTTTAGACAAAGATAAGTTTCCTCCAGTGTGTTCTGACCAAATCTTGATTTCCAAATAATGTAATATAATAATAATAAGACTATCCTCAAGCAACTAAATATTTTGAGTAGCTTGCTTTGCAGCAATAGACATCTGAAGTTATAATTTTTGCAGATTAATATATGATGTTGGGAAATCTACTTAAACTCTTTAAAGCTTCCATTGTAATAAAGAAAACGGTAGTAATGAAACCCAGGAGGACCCTGTGGGGCTTCTGGGCGTGGAAGCCATCTTATCCCCTCTTTCTTAAAGGCAGGACACTAGCTTCTGTGTCCTTCCCTGCGTCCCAAAGGGCAGATTGGAGCAGTTGCCCATCAACAGAGAAGCAGCCAAGAAACACCTGAAACAATATTGAAGGGACCAGAGAAATTCATCCAGGTTAGGAGACCCACCACCTGACAACATAAACACGCCCTAATCTTGTCAGCAGCCTTGAACGACTGCTAGAAAATGCTTCGTCAAACCTTCCCAGATTGGGGCACATATTTTTCCGTCAAGACCCTGCTGTGTCCCTGCTTTTACTGGCAAAGCAATAAGGCTCCTTTTCAGTTGTTATGTTCAGTTGCCCCGTCACATCCGACTGTTTGTGACCCCCATGACTGCAGCATGCTAGGGTTCTCTGTCCTGCACTGTCTCAGAGTTTGCTAAAACTCATGTCCGTTGAGCCAGTGATTCCATTTAACCATCTATCCTCCGTTGCCCCTTTCTCTTGCCCTCAATCTTTCCCAGCATCAGGGTCTTTACCAATGAGTCAGCTCTTTGCATCAGGTGCCCAAAGTATTGGAAATTCAGTTTCAGCTTCAGTCCTTCCAATGAATAGTCAGAGTTGATTTCCTTTAGAACTGACTGGTTTGATCTCCTTGCTATCCAAGGGTCTCTCAAAGAGTCTTCTCCAAAATCACAGTTTGAAAACACTAATTCCTCAGTGCTCAGCCTTCTTTATGGTCCAACTCGCACATCTATACATGACTACCAGAAAAACCATAGCTTTGGCTATAGGGTCCTTTGTAGGCAAAGAGATGTATCTGCTTTTTAATATGCTGTCTAGGTTGATCATAGTTTTCCTTCTAAGGAGCAAGTGTCTTTAAGCTTCATGGCTATAGTCACTGTCCAAAGTGATTTTGGAGCCCAATAAAATAAAATCTGTCACGAATCCACTTTTCCCCCTCCTGTTTGCCATGACGTGATGGGACTAGATGCCATGACCTCAGTTTTTGAATGTTGAGTTTTTCATTCTCCTCTTTCACCCTCATCAAGAGGCCCCTCAGTTCCTCCTCACTTTCTGTCTTTAGACTGGTATCATCTGCATATCTGAGGTTGTTGATACTTTTCCTGGCAATCTTGATTCACCAAAACTCTGTCTTTGAGATTCAATTTGACACTGGTGTACACAAAGGCTGAGCTTTTGCCATCAGTATCAGGCATATCATTATTATTGAGACAATAGTCCTAATATTTGTAAACAGTATATGGCACATAAAATAGTTAGCCTTTGGTTCTGTGACTTTTATTTGAAGCCCAAGCTTCTCTTATGAAGCCCTGATGTGAACAAATATCTAATTTCTTCTGAATATCTTCTCTTGAGAGCTTCCCAGGTAGTGCAGTTGGCAAAGAATCCACCTGCCAATGCAGGAGACATAAGTTTGATTCCTGGGTTTGAAAGACCCCCTGGAGTAGGAAATGGCAACCCAGTCCAGTATTCTTACCTGGGAAATCCCATGGGCAGAGGAACCTGGCCGGCTGTGGTCTATGGGGTAACAAAGAGTCAGACATTGAACCTGAAGTCTTCATTTATTCTCTCTTAAGTTTGTTGTAACACTTCAAACATATATTCAATAGTTTCCTATTTCCTTTCAAATCTACTCCCCTTCTCATGTCCCCTTACCTTGGTAAACAATGCTTCATCTAATTATTTCCACAAGCAAAGATCTTAGAGTCGTCTTTTTGTCTCCTTTTTCATTATCTAAAAATTTACTCCTTCTGCATACAAAATAAGTCAACTTTTCTACTTCTCTCCTGCTTCTGAAACCATGTACCTCAGATTGGGGCTTGAATCTGTGTGGCTGGGACTCAAACCCGCCCAAAACCCAGACTGAGACTTGAACCCACAGTCTTTTAATGAGAATCACTCACTTGGTGCCTAAACTGACTGAGAATCGGGTTCTTTGTGTCTCAGTCCAGAAAGAATTCAGTGAAAGGCAAAGTGATGAGTAAGCGGTGGATTAATCTGGAGAGAAACGCAGACCAAGTGTGGGCCATCTCCGGAGAGGGCAGCCTCAAAATACGGTTTGTGTTGTTATGAGTTACACAGTAAGACAGAGTCCTGTACCTGTTCTTTGTATGAAGGATCTCACAGATCAGTAATGAAGATGTTTTAAATGCAAAAATGTCTTCAACTTTGATTATAAGGTTTTCATTTTATTTTGTGCCGTCTTTATTTTTGCTGTATAGCCTTAATTGTATGACTTCAAGTGTCACTACTCTTTACAGATATGGGGGCAAGTTTTAAAGGGAATGGTTAATACAATTAGAAACAAACAGATTCTAAGTATTATGAAACAGTATAAGTGGGCTCAAGGATGAAGATGCAAGACCAACTTTCCATTAAGCTCAAGGATCTTAATCAAAACACTGGGTGACTTCATTCATAAAATTAGGAGGTAAGGGTAGATCAATTCTAATCTTTTCCCAACTCTAACATTCTGCAATATTATAATCACATTCTTGTCCAATTCCAGTTGGCTGTATCCTATTAATGTAAAGCAATGTATAAAAACATTTATGTAATAATGATTAGTATGTGTTGCTCATTAAAATAACCTGTGTCCCTTTAATGTCTAACTGAAATATTTGTACCATCACATACTTTTATTTTTGTTGTTAGCAATTTAAGCATGTAGTGAAAATCATTAAGACAATGAAAGTCCCAACTTACCCTGACAATGTAAATTTTATTCTCAAATGTATGACTTTGACATAAATAAAACTTGACAGAAGACTTAAAAACCTTAAGTAGAAAAGTACAAGAACACCACACCATTTATTTTGAAATTTCTTTTGAAAATCTCATATCTTTTGCTTTGCATCATTAATTACTCTTTAAAACCCAAAGTTTTATAAACATTTTATTGTTCTAATACTCCAAGGAATTTTCTTCTAATTTTATGCTTATAATTTCTAAGAAGTATTAAAATTGTATAATAATAATGAGAAAGAGATGAGATTAATTTTGGCTTTTTTTAAGATAATTGATTCTTTAGAATCTTTAGATTTATTAAACCTTTTTAATAGTGTTTTAAAAATTCCAAACTCAGATAGTTGCCTCTGAAATGCTGATAACTTCAAATAATAAGCCATATCTAACAAAATTTGTTTGTCTGACTTTGAAAATTCTATTCAAGCTGAGGAATTAGGTAAGTTTATTTCACATAGATAGAGTGCCAAGATCTATAAAAGTATTCCTTCTACATAATATCACCCAGCAGGTACACATCAATGTTTATTGATCAAAAAAATTTTAAATTCCCTTTGTGGAACAGAGCTATCCTTTAAACTCTCCTCAGTTCAGTTCAGTTCAGTTCAGTTGCTCAGTCGTGTCTGACTCTGCAATCCCATGGACTGCAGCACGCCAGGACTCCCTGTCCATCACCAAATCCCAGAGATTATGCAAACTCATATCCATTGAGTCAGTGGTGCCATCCAACCGTCTCATCCTCTGTCATCCCATTCTCCTCCTGCCTTCAATCTTTCCCAGCATCAGAGTCTTTTCCAGTGAGTCAACTCTTCGCATGAGGTGGCCAAAGTAGTTTCAGTTTTAGCATCAGTCCTTCCAATGAACACCCAGCTTAGAGGTCCTGAAATTCTGAGAAAATGTTTCAACAAAGAGGGATTTGGTCAATGTTTGAATTTCTGAGAACATTTTGCAAAGAATTCATAGCTATGGCTTTAATGTGATGTCCTTATTCTGTGTAATAAGAATGACCCTTCGTTTTAATGATGAAATGTACTTTTGGTTTAAGGTACACTTTTGACTTTTTTTTTGGGGCTCCAAAATCACTGCAGATGCTGATTGCAGCCATGAAATTAAAAGACGCTTGCTCCTTGGAAGGAAAGTTATGACCAACCTTGATAGTGTATTAAAAAGCAGAGACATTACTTTGCCAACCAAGGTCCGTCTAGTCAAGGCAATGGTTTTTCCCGTGGTCATGTATGGATGTGAGAGTTGGACTGTGAAGAAGGCTGATCGCCGAAGAATCGATGCTTTTGAACTGTGGTGTTGGAGAAGACTCTTGAGAGTCCCTTATACTGCAAGGAGATCCAACCAGTCCATTCTAAGGAAGATCAATCCTGGATGTTCATTGGAGGGACTGATGCTAAAGCTGAAACTGCAATACTTTGGCCACCTCATGCGACGAGTTGACTCACTGGAAAAGACTCTGATGCTGGGAAAGGTTGGGGGCGGGAGGAGAAGGGGACGACGGAGAATGAGATGGCTGGATGGCATCACCGTCTCTGTGGACATGAGTTTGAGTGTACTCCGGGAGTTGGTGATGGACAGGGAGGCCTGGCATGTTGTGATTCATGGGGTCGCGGAGAGTCGGACATGACTGAGTGACTGAACTGAACTGAACTGAACACTTTTGACTTGAGAAAGTATTCTCCCATCTATGAAACACATACAGATTGTTCAGAATTTTTATGAAGAATTAGTTACTTGTTTTTGTGAGATCCTATATGTTTCATTAAAAAGGTTGAGCACTGAAGAACTGATGCTTTCAAATTGTGGTGCTGGAGAAGACTCCTGAGTGTCCCTTGGACTGCAAGGAGATCAAGCTGGTCAATCCTAGAGGAAATCAACCCTGAATATTCATTGGAAGGACTGGTGTGAAGCTGAGGCTCCAATACTTTGGCCACCTGATGCAAAGAGCCAACTCGTTGGAAAGACCTTGATGCTGGGAAAGATTGAATTTAGGAAAAAAAAGCGGTGGTAGAGAATGAGATGATTGGATGGCATCACCAACTCAATGAACATGAGTTTGAGCAAACACCTGGACATAGTGAATGGCAGGGAAGCCTGGTGTGCTGTAGTCCATGGGGTCACAAAGAGTTGGACATGACTCAGTCACTGAACAACCACAGCAGCAAGCACTGGCTGTGTGGGGATTCAACCTGGAAGATGTTAGGGTATCAGTGGTTTGCAGGATTGGCTGCATCCGTGGTCTTTTCATTCAGATTCCATTGCTGTGTTTGCTTAGTGTGTCAACAGAAAACTCCTACTTTCACTGCTCATGGATATTAAAATAAAGGAGGAACAGTTATGTGGAACTCAGGACCCAGGCATGCCATCTGTCTCAACAAATCACAGCCTCCCTAAGTGTACACAGAACATGGAAGAAAGAATTTAAGACAAAAGTGTGCCTACAATCTCCTCACAATGGAATTAGCCATAGAGACACTCTCTAGATTCACAGTTCATTTTTTTAAATTGTTATAAAGAATGTCACTCTGGTTGGTTTATCCTCATCCTGTATTTTTTTTTGCTATACATTTATTTCACCAATCTTGCCATTTTTCTGAGCCCATTTCATAGGGTCGGTAGAGGATAAGATGCTATGTTATCAGATTCTCTTTGAGGAAATGCTTATTTGGTTCTCGCAAACTAAAAGAAAAATATTGGTTATTGATGCAGTGACCATCACAAACTCCAAATGAAAACTCTTTGTCTTCAAATTCTCCTGCTCTCTTCTTCTGCATTAATTGATGGACCCCAACACTGCCATCCTGCATGGCCACACTCCCTGTGGTTCGGTATCGATTTTCTGGGAGAGATGTATTCAGGAAACTGCTCCTGAATCTAATTCTTCCATTCAGCTTTCCTTTCGATTAGTTTAAACAGACAACACCATCTCTTTCTCACTCAAGAAATATGCCAAGGAAATACACAGACAAGTCCCAGGGCCCAGGGCATTCATTAAACCAGAAGCACTGTAAACATTTATTATATCAGAAATAGCACACTGCACGCCACTGACCAAAAAACAGAGGTGTCAAAATGATGCATTGCCTGAATTTTGTCTCACTTTCCTCTTTCTTTTCTACCTGAGAAAAAACAAGGTAGTGTTAAAAAAAAGTGAAATGAAATAAAATTGGAGACTGAGTTGCAGCGTAAATGATATCAAAACTCTCTGCAGATCTAATAAAAGTAAATTGTTAGAGGTCATTACTTTTCATGTTTATTGATCTTTAGCTGCCGACATCATTATTACCTGGCGGAAAAGCAGATTTATCATGAAGTTCCCAAATATGATGTTAACAGAAGGACAAAGTAAAGGTAATTTTTTATTGGAGGACATATTATGCTGATCAACAAAAACCAATCAGTGAAGGACCCATAGTCAACTTAGAAAACATTTTTCTGCAGTTAATAAATTGTACAAAAACAGGCGAAATGTTTATTTTTCTAAATTACATTACATATATGTTCTATTAAAATACATTTTAAAGTGAGGCAAGGATGAGCCAAACATTTTTCCACTTGAGTTTACCAATTTATATTCTCCTAAATTGTTCTTCAGGTCTCTGAGGTGTCTGACAACACAACAGGAGTGTTACTAATTAAATTGTATACTCCTTGTATCAGCTCCACAAAGGCTGCTGCTGCTGCTGCTGCTAAGTCGCTTCAGTCGTGTCTGACTCTGTGCGACCCCATAGATGGCAGCCCGCCAGGCTCCTCCGTCCATGTGATTTTCCAGGCAAGAATACTGGAGTGGGTTGCCATTGCCTTCTCCAATCCACAAAGGCAGGGACCTTCTTAGTCTTTCTCTTATGTCCACAGGGCCTGGCACACAAAAGAAACTCAGTAAATATTGTGGAAAGATGAGTGACCCACAAGTCTTGATGTAGTTCTGAAGAATCTGAGTTAACAACTGGCCTTTGTACTTAGGCCCATTGACCACAGCGTTCGAATAGCATCCTGTTACTTTAACATCCCATCATGTTATGTGCATGTGTGCTCAGCTCACAAGGGGTGTCCGATTCTTCGTGACCCCATGGACTGTAGCCTGTCAGGCTCCTTTGTCCTTGGAATTTTCCAGGCAAGAAGAGTGGAGTGGGTTGCCATTTTCTTCTCCAGGGGATCTTCCCAACCTAAGGATCGAAACTGAGTCTCCTACATCTGTGTCCTGCCTTGGCAGGTGGATTGTTTACCACCAAACCTCCTGGGAAGCCCTTCCATCAGGATGCCACAGAGCAAAAGAAAAAAAGAATGAGGCGATCAGCTTCTGCGAGCCTTTGGAAAAGGATTTGTAGGTGGAAGAAAACCGAAGACACAACATAAATTTGATAATAGGTTCAGTCAGAACTCTTTCAGCATGAGTTGTTTATTCTATTCCTGGATCTCTGAAGCAAAGCAAGCACTGGGATTCATGTATGTTTTTGAAATATATTTGCCCAGTAGTGAGATTTCTGGAGAGGGAAGTAAGTCAGAAAGATAAAAACAAAAATCATATAGTATCGCTTATATGTGAAATCTAGAAAAGTGATACAGATGAACTTATTTGCAAAGCAGAAACAGACTCAGACTTAGAGAATGGATGTATGGATAACAAGGAGGGAGGGGGTGGATGAACTGGGAGACTGAGATTGACATACATACACTACTGCTGCTGCTAATTCGCTTCAGTTGTGTCCGACTGTGCTACCCTATAGACGACAGCCCGCCAGGCTCGCCCATCCCTGGGATTCTCTACTATGTATAAAATAGATAACGAATGAGATTCTACTACATAGCACAGGGAACTCTGCTCAATGCTCTGTGGTGACCTAAATGGGAAGGAAATTAAAAAAGAAGTGATTTATACATATATATATATATATATATAGAGAGAGAGAGATTATATTAGTTTCTGCTGTAAAGCAAAGTGAATCAGTCTTATATATATATATATACACACATATATACACACAAATATATATATGCATGAGACTCATGCAGTCTCATGCATATTTATGATACATGCATGATATAAATATATATATATATATGCATGAGACTGATTCACTTCGCTTTATAGCAGAAACTAATATAGCACTGTAAAGCAAAAATACTCCAATAAAAATTACTAAAAAGTAAATTCAAAAAAAGGAAGAGAGTAAGAAAGAAACAGGGGACATAAAAAGGCTTCCATGCCCAGGAGGCTCCCAGGGTCCCGCTTGGTTCAGGTACAAGAGCCATCTGGTAAATAAGTCATTTCCCCCAGTCACTCCAGGAGACAGCAATCATGAGCCAGTGATTCCTTCATATGCTCTAATTAGAAAAACACCCTCAAAGGACCTCCTCCCATAAGGCTGAAGTCCATGTGTTATATGTGTCATATAATATATTCTTTCATGAACTGAAAGTCCTTCCTAAGGGTACCTACTTATAATGTGTACATTCTGAAATAATAGTCAATCTGTTTCCAAATTTACCACTTAAAATTTTCTTTTTTTTTTTTTTTTGGTCACAATTCGAGAAGGCATTTTTGCAGGTCAATGCCAAACGCTAACAGCATGCAAAGCAGAAAGCTCCAATTTGCATTCTCCAGAAAAGGACAGCTCGACCAGATTTAATGTATTTTGGCTGGCAATTTGTATGCTTAGTCTCTGCCCAACATACTTTACTTTGAAAGAGCCAAGCTATAAAGCCTAGAATTATCGTTTATATTAGGAAGCCTGATAGAGTTGTTTCCACTGACATGGTACCCGCTCTGGAAGTAGCATAATTTTATCTTAAAGAGATGGGAGTGTTCCTTGTGGACAAAAAAAGGCATCGTAGGCTTTGCAGTGATTATTTTGGAGCTCATCTTTTCTACCTTTCTGTAAATGCTAAAGTACTTTTGGGTGATTTTGACGTATATGTATAACCATACATTACGTATTTCTTTTTGAGCCAAATTTGATTTTAAAATACTGGGGCTTTGCAAAACCAGATTTTATTTTATCTTTTTTAACAAAAGATTCATAAAATGTTCAGTTAACTTTTCCCTTTGTTGCATTCTTTCTCTGCATACGCCGTACAGCAGGAAGACAAGCAAGCAAAGGGCAAACAGAAGGAAGTTTTCCGTTCCTCACCTCCATGAAGGCCCTGCCCTTGTGCTACTAGACTATCCTTCTTTGTCCGTGGTGCAGAAGGCAATTGTCAGTTCCTTCCCATTTTTGTTTTCATTTGTCTGTCTTAGATATTTGTATTTAAATTATGAAATATGAAGCTTAATTTATCAGTAACAAACCATACAATCATAGAATGGTCTATAGAAGTATGCCCTAGCTATGCAACTCATGGATGGAAAGATGGAATTTTATTTTTCTCAGGTTCTCAAAACCACCTTTCCTTTCAACACTGGAGAAATATCATCTTTTAAATCAAGATAGCAGATATTTTCAATTAAAAATGCAGGCTCCATTGGGTCAGTTCTCAGTCAAATGTAGATTTCTCTCCATTCTTACCTTTACGCCTCTCCATGGAAGGCTGACATTTAGCATTGTTATCTTAGGTTTTGTTTCCTGAGAATCAGTCCCTGAGGGGAAGACACAAACATGAATAATTTATCTGGAAAAGGAACCCTGGTAATAGCAGGAGAACCATGAGGAAATAAGGCAGGAAAGAAATACCCCAAGTAGAAAACAAGAGTATTAAGCCAGGCCACTGACACCCGCCATGAGTTTATTTCTGCCTGAGGAAACCTGGGCATTTGTTTCAGCTTTTTCTTTCCTTAAGTCAATATAGAGTTGATTTTAAATGTTGTATTAGTTTCCAGTGTACAGTAATGTAATTTGGTTATACAAACACATGTATTCTTTTTCATATTATTTTCCATAATCATTTATTACAGGATATTGAATATAGTTCCCTGTGCTATATAGTAGGAACTTGTTTATCCACCCTATAAATGATAGCTTTCATCCGCTAACCGCAAGTTCCCAATCCTTCTCTCTTCATGCCTCCCCGTCTTGGCAGCCACAAGTCTGTTCTTTGTGTCTATGAGTCTGTTTCGGTTTTGTAGATAAGTTCATTTGTGTCATACTTTAGATTCCTCATAGAAGTAATATCGTATGGTGTTTGCCTTTCTCTTTCTTCATTACTGAACTTATGATAATCTTGAGGTTCATCCACGTTGCTATAATGGCACTCTTTCATTCCTTTTTATGGTTGAGTAAAATACTTTGGCCACCTGATGTGAAGAGCTGACTTAGTAGAAAGTACCCTGATGCTGGCAGAGATTGAGGGCAGGGGGAGAAGGGGGAAACAGAGGCTGAGATGGTTGAATGACATCACCAATTCGATGGACATGACTTTGAGCAAACTCAAGGAGATAGTGAAGGACAGGGAATCCTGGTGTGCTGCAGTCCATGGGGTTGCAAAGAGTCAGATATGACTTAGTGACTGAAAAATATCTCATTTATATGTACCACATCTTCTTATCCATTCATCTGCCGATGGACATCTAGGTTGCTCCCATACCTTGGCTATTGTTGATAGTGCTGCTATGAACGTTGGGGTGCATGTATTTTTTTCCAGTGATAGTTTTGTCTGGATACATGCCCAGGAGTGAGATTGTTGGATTATATGGTATAAAAACTCTATTTTCAGTTTTTTAAGGAAACTCCATACTGTTCTCCATAGTAGCTGCCCCAATTTTCATTCCCACCAGCAGTGCAAGAGGGGCAACTCTGGGGATTCGTAGCAGTCTACCTGAGATGTTTTCTCCTGGTTGTAAGGGAGGGGGATTTACAATGCATTGACTTCCACCTACCTTGTGTTGAGATTACCTGGCAAAGGCAAGGGCAGCTTCCATTCTCTGTCACTCGAGGAGCTGATGGAGCAGAAAAAGACCTTGGGCAAAGGGTGAAGACAGAAGTCAGCATCTCAGGCTCTGGAACTCCAGGATGTTTGGGCACACACTGCCAGCATTTCTCTACCAACCTTGTAGCATAGGTTACTGTGGTGACCTGAGGCTTCTGCAAGCACCCATGAGACGTAAACAGCTCTTTATTTTCTATCACTAACATCTCATTTTTACCTTATAAGCACATCTATCTATATCAGCTTGGACTTCAGAAAACAACAAAAAAAAACCTGAGACATCATGTATTGTTTGAGAAGCACTGCTTCAGTGGCCCGCAACCCTGACCTCAGGTCCCAGTCATGGAGATTGAGCCAATATTGCAGGTTTTTGTGTTGCTTAGTTTGGTTAAAGCCCCTAACCAGAATACAGGACACATGCCTCACTTCTTTGGGAAGAGCTCAGGGGAGACTGAGCTTCTTTACAGGTGGGCATTGAGCACATCCTTAAAGACTAATGAACAACTTAACATGGCTGATAGGAGCCCAGTGTTTCACATATGCTTGTCCACCCGAACCTGTTCACGGCCAGTGGGGAGCAGAAGATCAGAAAGAGAGCTAGTCGACCTGAGGGGTGAGTGCCAGGTGGAAAAACTCACCATGGTGAGCTGGTTTACCAGATGCCCCACAGAAAGCACACAGCAGCAGTGATGGTGTGATGATAAATGGTGGCTATCCCTAGGCGGGCCTGCTGAAGGGTTAGGACACCAGGATCTCAAACTCTGCCATCATCTCTGTGGTCACTTTTACCTGGGAGAGGCAAGGGAGTTCTTCTGCACCTTGGGTTTAGAATCTGTTCTGTGGGCTTCTTGTAGCTCTTTATCCCTTCATGTTTAAAAGCAAACTTAGTGTTTTCAGAAAATCTTTTTTATTTTTCAAAATGTTTTACCATGCAGTTGTCTCTGCTAAAACACACACACACACACACACACACACTTTACATACGCAAATTTGTGTGTCACTTTTTTTGTTAATAATCCAGGCTATACCTGCATGCATGCTAAGTCACTTTTGTCGTGTCCCACTCTTTGTGACCCCGTGGACTGTAGCCCGCCAGGCTCCTCTGTCCATGGGATTCTCCAGGCAAGAATACTGGAGTGTGTTGCCATGTTCTCTTCCAGGGGGTCTTCCTGACCCAGGGATTGAACCTACCTCTCTTGCGTCTCCTGCATTGGCAGGCGGGCTCTTTATCATTAGCGCCACCTGGGAAGCCCAAGCTATACCTACCCTTTCCCTTGAAAACAAAGCTTGTTTCAAGTTATTGCTGCCACCTGAATATTCAGAGAGGGGAATGGGGTACCAGAATACACAGTGGAAACAGCCTCACAGCATTTCTTAAAGGGCATTTGAAATTCATGATTCTTGATGCAAGGACACGCGAATAGGATAAAAAAATAAAAGGTAAAGTCAAGCTACTTTAGAAGATAATGAACTCAAGTCTACAATTTTCATGACCAGCCTAAATACATTCATTCACACCTAGAATTTGAATCTGGAAACCAAATCTTCATGATGGGCATTTGACATTTTCCAAACCCTGTTTTATGTGAAAAGCTTTGGGAAGACCTTTCAGAAACCAAATAGGGTGCATTTTAAAACGTTAATACAGGGAATCAGCAGACCAGCTACCAGGAGTCATTGTAGTCAACTTAAATACACAGACATCAGACACGTGGGCATGGGCCCAAGGTGAAACAATTAAGGCCAGGCTGGAGGCAGCCTTCCTCTTGAGAGCGGCTTCCTCTAGTGCCTGTGGTGTGGGCAGCACTGAGCTATGCCTGGAAGAAAGTCTTTTCTAGGCCACGGCAGAAAAAGACAGAGATGTGTGTTCTTGACTCAAGGGACCTCGAAGGCCCTCAGCATTTACCCCACTGCGAGCCAAGCATTGCTTTAATATAGAAACAGCCCCTTAACAATTGGGAGAGAATTATGTGGCTGCTGATGAAACATGCCAGGTGCTTCAGCCAGAGTAAACTAATGGACTGTGTGTGCGTGTGAGTGTATGTGTCTGTGTGTGTGCGTGTCTGTGTCTGTGTGCGTGCGTGTCTGTGTGTGTGTGTCCCTGAGCTCAAGCACATGCAAAGGTCATTTTCCATGGCTATAGATATCCTAAAACAGAGTCAATATTTTCCTTCAGTTTTACCTTTGAAATTCTTTCAGTCTTCAAAATAAATAAAATGTATCCATGAGCCAAATAAAAGTGAATGTGATCAAAAAGAATGAGATTTAGAAATAAATGTATATCTGTATAAAAAATGGGTACATCTATACAAAAAATGCAAATTAATAATAAAGTTCTAAGGTTATTGGAAAATCTGAGGAAAAATAAATCATATATTTTTATAAATATTTAAAGTTGGACTTCTTGAGTTTAGTAGAAGTTTCTTTTTATTGCTGGCATGTAACATGTTTAGAGCTACTTCATGATAAATCTGACAGATATATTTGATATTTTCCATGGAGAGTATAGTTAATATCTGATGCTGGTAACTTCAGTGTATTGCAATAGCTTAAGAGATTAGAATGATTTTCAATAAATGCTGGAGAGGGTGTGGAGAAAAGGGAACCCTCTTACACTGTTGGTGGGAATGCAAACTGCTGCTACTAAGTCACTTCAGTCGTATCCGACTCTATGTGACCCCATAGACGGAAGCCCACAGGCTCCCCCGTCCCTGGGATTCTCCAGGCAAGAACACTGGAGTGGGTTGCCATTTCCTTCTCCTATGTGTGAAAGTGAAAAGTGAAAGTGAAGTCGCTCAGTTGTGTCCGACCCTTAGCGACCCCACGGACTGCAGCCTACCAGGCTCCTCCATCCATGGGATTTTCTAGGCAAGAGTACTGGAGTGGCTTGCCCTTGCCTTCTCCTGGAGAACAGTGTGGAGATTCCTTAAAAAACTGGAAATAGAACTGCCATATGACCCAGCAGTCCCACTCCTGGGCATAACACCAAGGAAACCAGAATTGAAAGAGACACATGTACTCCAACGTTCATTGCAGCAGTGTTTATAATAGCCAGCACATGGAAGCAACCTAGATGTCCATCTGCAGACAAATGGATAAGAAAGCTTTGGTACATATACACAATGGAGTATTACTCAGCAATTAAAAAGAATACATTTTAAACAGTTAATGAGGTGGATGAAACTAGAGCCTATTATACAGAGTGAAGTAAGCCAGAAAGAAAAATACCAATACAGTATACTAACGCATATATATGGTATTTAGAAAGATGGTAACAATAACCCTGTATACGAGACAGCAAAAGAGACACAGAAATATAGAACAGTCTTTGGGACTCTGTGGGAGAGGGTGAGGGTGGGATGATTTGGGGGAATGGCACTGAAACATGTATATTATCATATGTGAAATGAATCGCCAGTCCAGGTTCAATGCATGATACCGGATGCTCGGGGCTGGTGCACTGGGATGACCCAGAGGGATGGGCTGGGGAGGGAGGTGGGAGGGGGGCTCAAGACTGGGAACACACGTACACCCGGGGCAGATTCATGCCAATGTACGGCAAAACCAATACAATATTGTAAAGTAATTAGCCTCCAATTAAAATAAATTTGAATAAATAAATAAACAAACACCTGTTTTTATAATAGAATTTTAAACAAAGGAGTAGAGAGTTTAGGTAATTTAAGTGGCACTTTCTACTTTTTACCTATTTGGTTTAGATAAATTAAACATGCAAAATTAACCAGATAAAATGGTAAAAAAATTAAAAAAACTAAAATAATCATTTTTGATATATTCATATTGGTCAACTGCTGAATTTTAAAACAAGTAGTATAACTTCCTTCCTCCCTTCCTTCCATTTTTCTTTCTTTTAATGATCCAAGGCCCTTGTTCCTTCTGTTATTGCCTTCAAACATTATACTATAGGGCATTGTACTCTTCAGCATTCATAGGAGAATGAATTCTTTCAACTCATAGTTGAAGAGGACGTATAACAAACTCTTACAGAATTAATTTGGCTTTATATCAGGGTCCAAGGGAATTCCCAGCTTCCCTGGTGACTCAGTAAAGAATCTGCCTGCAATGCAGGAGACTGGGGTTTGATTCCTGGATTGGGAAAATCCTCTGGAGAAGGGAATAATAACCCACTCCAGATTCTTGCCTGGGGAATCCGTGGACAGAGGAACCTGGCAGGCTACAGTCCATGAGGTCACAAAAGAATCAGACATGACTGAGTGACAAACACTTTCAAGGGAATGCCAAGACCTGCTTGTCATCTTTCCTCTGTATAAGTTAGTAAGTGAAGTTGCTCAGTCTGTCCAACTCTTTGCGATCCCATGGACTGTAGCATACCAGGCTCCTCTGTCCATGGAACTTTCCAGGCAAGAGTACTGGAGTGGGTTGCCATTTCCTTCTCCAGGGGAGAAGGGATTGGACCCAGGTCTCACACATTGCAGGCATACACTTTACCATAGAAATCACCAGGGAAAGTGTTCCTCGATATTCCTCCAGAAACCCATTCCTCCGTATGGGTCTAGATACTTGGAACTGTAGGCGTGGAATGAGTAAGTGAAAGTCACTCAGTCATGTCCGACTCTTTAGTACCCCATGGACCATACAGTCCATGGAATTCTCCAGGCCAGAATACTGGAGAGGGTAACCTTTCCCTTCTCCAGGGGATCGTCCCAACCCAGGGATCGAACCCAGGTCTCCCACATTGCAGACGGATTCTTTACCAGCTGAGCTACAAGAGAAGCCCAAGAATACTGGAGTGGGTAGGGTAGGGCAGCCTATCCCTTCTCCAGCAGATCTTCCTGACCTGGGAATGGAATAGGGGTATCCTGCATTGCAGGCAGTTTCTTTACCAACTATGTTATCCTGGACCTCCATCCAAACAGAAAACAAATATCCCTTTCTTATCTACTGGATCAGCAATCCATAACCCCTCTTATGGGGCTCTTTGGGAAACAAAAAATAGGAGCAGAAAATGTTCCCTTCTTTCTTTCTACCTGCTCTCAGGGCAAACCCCATCCACTCTAAGCTGCAGGCACGGGGAGAAGGGAGGAGAGGGACTGTTTCCAGCCTGGTCTATTCAGAGGAGGGTGGACGTTTGGTCCTGGTGAAGGAATATTATACTCTAGAACTGACTAGCTGTCCTAAGACATCACTGTTGCTTACTCCTATACCCAAGAATGTTCTTTTTTTCCACTTTGAGTTTGTTTGTTTTTAAACTGGAGGATAATTGCTTTACAGTATTGTGCTGGTTTCTGCCACACGTCACCATGAATCAGCCACAGGCATACACATGGTTCCTCCCCCTTGAGCCTCACTCCCACCTCCCACCGATCCCACCCCTCTAGGTTTTCACACTGCCCGGGTATGAACTCCCTGCGCCACACAGCAAATGCCCACTGGCTCGCTCTTCACATGTGGTGATGATATGTTTCGATGCCGCTCTCCACATTCGTCTCCCTCTCCTTCCCCACTGTGTCCATAAGTCTGTCCTCTCTGTCTGCATCTCCATTGCTGCCTGAAAATAGGTTCATCAGTACCATCGTTCTAGATCCCAAGAATGTTCTTGAGGTAACTGGAACTTCTTAACAAAAAGATAGCAGGTAAAATGGAGTTTTGAAATAGCTTGTGAGATATCTGAAAAACCTCACCATTGGAGACTGGTTTGTGCTAGAAATCAGCTGAGACCTTTTTCTTCCAACACAACCCCAAGTCCGAGATGGGCAGGTCTACAGAGCAAACCGAGTCCATGGAGTCAACTAGACGTGGCGAATGGGACGAGGTGCTTCTCTTGAACTGCCTCTCCCTCACTCTTCTAGGACAGGTCTGACTGGACAGCCCCCCAGAGGGTGGGTACAGTCATACTGCTCACCAGCTGAGGACAGCAGGTTCTATGTGACTGGGGTCTTCTGGCTCTCCAGACGGACCCAGAGATGTAGATTTAACATAAGAGAATCTGAAATGGAATTCTCATCCATCCTGAGGTAATCAGCTTGAGGAAAATATGTACGATATGCTTCAACGCAGCAATGACTCTAACAAAAAACGGTGTCAGTGTATTGCAATTAAATACATAGCAGCCAAGAGTATACTCCCTAGTGGAATACTGGAGAAATACCACTCTCAGTCCAGTAGACACATTGCCGAGTTACGATGACTATAAACAAAATAATTTTTTCTTAAAAAAACTTTCATTGATAATGAAAAAGATTAACTTAAAATTCTTCCATTCAAAGGCAGACAGTGTGAACCTTAGTCATTTTCACAACATTTTTCTCCTTCTGTTGTTTATATACTTGAACTTATATTTTATGTACTATATTGAATTATGCAAAAATCATTTACCATTTGCCAAAAGCATAATTTTCTTTTCTGGAAAAGCCTTGCATACATTATTTAAATAGTTGTAGGGTACTCCATATATGCAAGAATCATAATCAGTTACAATATTAAATTTGGTAACCATTTATGCTCTTACCAATTTTTACTGCTGTAAATAACTCCCTATTGAAATACTTGCCATGAATACATGTTTCCCAATTGTAGATCATTTCTTAGAGTACATATGGAAAGTATAAGTATTTGGATTAAAATTTAGGAACATATTTAAGACCCAATATATTACAAAATATTTTCCAAAAAGTTTATATAAATATTCACTTCCCGTAGCAACTTGTAACACTGCTGAAACTAAATATTATCAGTTTTTAAACACTACACTAATTAAGCAAGCAAAACAGGATATAGAAGTTGTTTTTAAAGCATAGTTGTCAGATTATAAATAAACAATTTCAACACATTTATTTGACACGTTTTATCTTCAGTGATTTGTTTGTTAAAATACTTTACTTGATTTACTATTTTTGCATTTTTCTTATCAACATGCATAAAAAATCATTATAATACTATATTGTATTGATTATATTATGATTTTTACTTTGTTGCAAGTTTTCTCCCAAGTTGATAACATTTTAGTTTTATGATTTTTCAATGAAAATAATTGAAGTGAATTTTTTTCTTCTTTACAATTTTTCTTTCAGCCCTTGGTTTTTTAAAAATATTTAATTTGAAAAACCAGGTAAACTTTTGTCTTTTATTACTTTACTAACTTTAAAATATGAATTGTATTATTAATTGTATTTTTAATCAACTTTGTATCCATCTAGAATGACATGAGATGAGAATGTGAATTTAGCTTTTTGTGCCAAAATCCTTCCATTGATTGAGGATCTGTGTTAGATCTCGCATTATGTGGGCACCACACACATATATGGACACTGCTCCCTTCTCAAGTAACTTTTTTCCCATTTAAGTTTTTAATCCAGCATTAGTACCAACCTGATTTCATTAATGTGGTAGTACTCCTTGTTATAATATCTGACCTTATATATTTTCTCTAACTGCTTCCCTTGTGACTCATATGGTAAAGAATCTGACTGCAATGCAGGAGACTTGGGTTTGGTCCCTGGGTCAGGAAGATCCCCTGGATAAGGGAATGGCAACCCACTCCAGTACTGTTGCCCTGAAGTGTCCCATGAACAGAGGAGCTTGGTGGGCTACAGTCCATGGGGTTGAAAAGAGTCAGACACGACTGAGCAACTAACATTTCCACATCTCTTTTTAAAAAAATATCTTTTTTTTCTACTTACACCTTAATACCCACGCCTTCTAAACATAATGTTGAATAATCTATTGAGATTGAATTAAATACATAGATCAATTTTGAGAAAAATTGATTTCCCATCCAGCTACCAAATATGTGTGTTCTTTTGTTCAGTTTTCTTTTATGTATTTCAGTGAAGTTTTGCAGTTATCTTGGTTGTATTTTATCTTCAGGTTGATTTTTTTTCTTATACGGATATTGTTCCATGGGGTATGTGTGTGTGTATGTGTAATGTGTGTGTCTGTGTGTGCATGCATGAATGGATGAATGGGCATGTGTACATATGTTTTATCTAATATTCATCCTACTCCCCTTTTCTGGTTTATTCTTCAAGGTTGTTTTATATAATTTACCAATAGCAAGAGCTTTACTTCTTTGCCCATAATTAGCGCTATCTCACTGTCATCCTGTTTATTTGAAGTCATTTATTATTTCTTGGATCAAGTAGTTCCATTATGATTGTTTACTGATTCCATGGACATCTCATATCTCTTCCTCCTTTCAGATTTCTTTCAAGTTTCTAAGTTTGGAAAAGAGGACATTTAGAAGATGGTGCTGAGCATTTGTTTCTGGTTCTTTCTCCTTTCTAATCCACGATTTTTATGTCCCAGCCACCAGACTGAACAATCTTTTATTGAAATATGTACAAACTTCTGCTATAGTAGAATCCTCCTAGAGGAGATACATCTTTCTTGCAATTAAGAGAGGATCGAGAATCTGAGTCTTGAAAAGAGGTGTCTCCATTTAGGAAAATGTGTGCAGGTGAACAGATTTCTGGGTTGCCGTGAAGGGAGACCAGTCATCCATGGAGACAGGCTCCTGTGCCAAGTGGGGATAGTGCTCCAGCTTACTTACTGTGGGAAGCTGGATGTCCCCCTGGTTCAAGATGAACAGGAGGGGCAGTTATGGAGGAAACCCACCTCTTCTGCTGGCTTCCAGAAACAGAGCGCGTTTGGGACATGCCCTGTAGAGGGGCCCTAGTTTCCAACTCCAGGGACAGTGGGTCACTGAGGGAAACACCAGCTTCCTCTCCGCCAATGACGGTTATCTGCTCAGAGTGCTTGACCTCACAAGGAAACCCAGATGGGTGGGAGGGATATTACACTCGCTGACACAGAGAAAGATAACTGTCTATTTAGAAGGGTCCTATGGCTGTAAGGGGGTGCATAATGGCTCAGTGGTTAATAATCTGCATGCAGCGCAGGAGACACAGGAAATGTGGGTTTGATCCCTGGGTCGGGAGATCCCCCAGAGAAGGAAATGGCAACCAACCCACTGCAGTACTCTTGCCTGAAGAATCCCGTGGACAGAGGAGCCTGGTAGGCTACAGTCCATGGGGTCACAAAGAGTCAGACATGACTGAGCGACTAAGCACGCAATAGCACACAGACACGTGACTTGAAAGAGAAGAACTAGGTTTTGAATCACTTGAACACTTGGGATATGGACACACAAATGAGAGCAGAACTAGAACAAGACTGAACAATTTAAAGTGTAAATGATAAGTTTTAAAGAGATTTAAAACAACCAAAATGATTTCCAGGAATTGAAAAAAAAGTCATGATCCTAAATTTTTAAAAAATAAAATATGAATGTGTTACAAATGACACGTTTCAGACTACATTTAGGTTGTGTATGTGGTGTGATTTTTATTCCTACTGTGATGCTTATTTGTCACCCTAGGCAAAAGTCAGACCACCAGGAAGTAGTCTGAGTGGCCATAACTGTCATTGACATGGTCCATGTTCTGGTCATTCTGTTCTGTGATCTCCCCAGGATGGAAAAGCAGACGAGAGCATGTTAGATGGAAATAGGGAGGGGGCTAGGCACCCAGGAGTCCTGGAGGAAGGAGCATACTCCTAACAGGACAGGTGAGAGAACTTCGGTCCTGTTTGGTCTTGGAAAAAGTTGCTGGGCACAGAGCTGTGTTCCTGAATTTGTAAAATCTCAGTTCCAAATAAAATAAACATATGTTTTCTTCGAAGGAGATTGAGGTAATTCTCCAGAAAAAAAAAAGAAAAATGAAAAAATAGGTGTTTCTTTGTGCTCAATGAAGACCATCCCAAACCTGAATTAGTAAAATATGGCTGAGCCTCAAGGAATGAAGATGGTTAAACACTTAAGACAGAAACTAGTCTATAAATACAAAATGCATTTCATTATTCCTGTGCAGATAAATACATATATAGATATATGTACTTGTTGTTAATCACTAAGTGGTATCCGACTCTTTGTGACCCCATAGACTGCAGCATACCAGGTTTCCTTGTCCTTCACTATCTCCCAGAGTTTGCTCAAACTCAAGTCCACTGAGTTGGTGATGCCATCCAATCGTCTCATCCTCTGTCTTCCCTTCTCCTTAATTAATATTAATATTAATTCATAAATGCATATTTGTGAATGAAATATGCTAAGAACATGTGTACACATTATCTTATATTTCTTTTTTCCCTATTCTTACATATAACTTGAAAAATTCAAGGATAAATTTGATTTATCCTTTTCCAGCCTACTGTATATTATTTGAACCTTCATGAAGACTTTGAGAATTACATTTCTCTAGAGAGACAAAAGATTTTTAAAAGAAACACATGAAAGTTATGTATTTTGGAATCAGAAGGCTGGTATGTTTTGAGGATAGACATAGAGACAGATTTAAATAGAAGCAACAAAAGAGTTTCTTGTGTCTGTCAGGGCTTCCAAATGCACTGCCCACGATTTGAGTTGAGCATTGAGACCTCAGTCTTCACACTGCTTGTTGCCCTGTTTTGTTGAATTGCACGTGGAAATGACATTTTGTCTGCAGAACTCTCGGATGAGTTACTGATACATACAAGAGAGCAGACTTATTTACAAAACTTTTCAAGGTCTTCAGGTTAATTTTTGCAGAACTTGTTCTATTATGTGAGTAAAAACTAGTGCCGTGAAACTTGGGCTCTGAGGAGAAACACAGATGCTAACTGCTGTGCATCTTCTTCACTAGAAGCATTTGGTATGAATTCTGGGGGAAAAGCAATGACTCTACTATATTAGCCATGAGGGGCATACACTGTATACAAATATGCTGGAAACAGTGATTCACTGGAACCCACAACTGTTTGAAATCCGTTATTTACTCACAAATTCATATAATTAGGAAAAAAAGAAAAACTTCATTTCTTGGAGAAATGATTTGTAATATTAACACTATTAATAATGTTAATGCTTCCAAAATAGAAATTGTCAGACCATGTTCTGTCTGTTTGCTTTATCTTTCTTTTCCCTTTTAGTCTAAGCAGATAATCCTTTACACTTTTTTTTTTAAACAGCAGGCAGGGGAAACACTGGTTCAGGGGAGGCCCTGGGTCCCATGGTGAGACCCAATGGCCTTGAATCCACACGGGAGGTGAGCTACAAGCGTCCTTCCTGCTCAAGGATGAGATTTAATCCTGTCCATCCCCTCAATGTCCTCTATTTGTCAAATAAAAGAGAATCATTTGTTTTGATCATGCAATCTGTAGAAGTCTGCTTGGCAGGTTGGAAATCTTGGTAAAAGGCGAACATATCTTCACAGAAAGTCCAAAAGTGTGTTTTTATTAGATATTTAATTTTGAATTAAGTTGGAATTTCACTTTCCTCTTACTACCCTGGGTCACTTTTGGAGATTTTCTTTTGCTTAAATGTTTCATAAAAGTCTAAATTCTCTAACAAACTATGCTGTGGTTTAAGATTTTTTTTTAATTAATTAATTTATTTCAATTGGAGGCTAGTTACTTTACAATATTGTGGTGTTTTTTTTGCCATACATCGACATGAATCAGCCATGGGTGCCCATGTGTCCCCCCATCCTGAGGAGTGTAAGGAGCGCTTCGTGAATTTGCATGCCATCCTTATGCAGGGGCCAGACTAATCTTCTCTGTATCATTCCAGTTTTTGTATATGGCTGTTAAAGGAAGCACCTAACATGTTTTTTGATGAGGATGATTTTTAAAATCTTTATTGAACTTGTGTTTTGGTCTTGTGGCCATGAAGCATGTGTGATCTTAGTTCCATGATTAAGCATTGAACCCGGACCCCCTGCACTGGAAGATGAAGTCTCAACAACTGGACCCCCAGGAAAGTCCCTATGCTTTGGTTTTAAGTTAGATTTCTTTAGGAGATAACACCTCGAAAGCAATAAACACCGAAATTTGCAGACTTCTTGATTGCAACCTAATTTACCTTGAACAGCCTTAATTGTAAATAATAATCATAATATGAATGAGAGCCACCATTTCTTTAGACCCTACCACTTGCCAAGCCTGTTATGTAATATTCATCAACTTCTGAATTTGATATTTTTATCCTGATTTTATAGGTGAAAAACAAGAAATTTAACAATTTACTTAATATCACACACTCATAAATGGCCCAAACATGAATCAGACTCTGATCTGTCTTTCCATAAAGCCTACCCTCTATTTTATTACAAAATTCTGATTCACCAACTGTTTCTTAAATTTGGCGTCTGTACACCCATGCCAAATTAAATCTGGGAGACAGAGTTTTGGGTGAAGTAGAACAAAATAGCTTTATTACTTTGCCAGGCCAAGGGGGCCACAGCAGGTTAATGCCCTTAAGACTGTGCATCCCACGCAGGACGGGGTAGTGAGGAGCCTTATGATGTTCAAGGAGCAGGGCATGGTCAGCTCGTGGACCATCTTCTGATTGCCTGGTGGTGAGGTAATTAGGAGGCAGTATCACCAACCTTCTACTTCCAACTGGTCTGGGGTCTCCATGCTTGTGGGCAGCAGACATTTAACTTCTTTGCCCTGGTGGGGGTTTCAGTATCTGCCAAACAGCTCAAAGGACATGCTCAGAATATTATCTGTAGTTCTTGAAAGTGAAAGTGTTAGTCTCTCAGTCTTGTCCAACTCTTTGTAACTCCATGGACTGTAGCCTGCCCGGCTCCTCTGTCCACGGGATTCTCCAGGCAAGAATATTGCAGTGGGTTGCCATGCCCTCCTCCAGGGGATCCACCTGACCCAGGGATCAAACCCCAGTCTCCTGCACTGCAGGGAGCTGCTTTACCATCTGAGCCACCAGGGAAGCCCCATTAGTCTTTGAGGAAGAGCTAAAGTTTTTTTTTGTTTTGTTTTCCTCCAAGCTTTTGGGATTTTAGTTCCCAGACCATGTTTTGGGTCTCCAGCATTAAAAACACCAAGTCTTAACCACTGAACAACCAAGGGAATTCCTGAACTAAAGTTTCTTAACTTAGGTTAGTGGTTAAAGTATTATTCTTTTGTCTTGTTTGATTTTTTTTTTACATTTTTATGCATTTTCTTACTTCTCTGATTTAATTTATTCTTTGACTAAAGTTTTTCTAAAGACAGAAGGCAGGCAGTGGATAAGGGAGGGGTCTGTTCTTGGAAGGGCTTGCCAGGTGGTGCTGATGGTAAAGAATCCACCTGCCAATGCAGGAGATTCAAGGGACAGGTTTGATCCCTGGGTCAGGAAGATCCAGTGGAGGAGGAAATGGTAACCCACTCCAGTATTCTTGCCTGAAGAATCCCATGGACAGAGGAGGCTGGCAGGCTATAGTCCATGGGATCACAAAGAGTCTGGCACGACTGAAGCAACTTAGCATGCACACATGCACTATTCTGGGAAAGTCTTATAGGATCCTGGCTGGTTTAGAGAATTAAGGTTCTTTTTTTAAAAATAGGTTAAATTTTAGTTGTGTTTTTATTTTTATATGGCTGTCATTTCTGATAGCCTTATCTCCTCCCTGCCATGCCTCTAGACTCACACACTTATTTCCTCTCTTGGTAAAAAGTCTTGTCTCTGAAAAGGAAAGAAATACCATGAAAGAAGGCTGGCCATGAATCAAAGGCCAGCCTTTGTGTCTACCTAAAGTCAGGATTCGAAAATACATTTCAACAAAGCATTTGTTGTTATTCAGTCACTCATTTATGTCCAGCTCTTTGTGACTCCGTGGACTGCAGTGCGGCAGGCTTCCCTGTCCTTCACCATCTCCTGGAGCTTGCTCAAACTCATGTGCATTGGGTCAATGATGCCATTCAACCATCTCATCCTCTGTCGTCCCCTTCTCCTCCTGCCTTCAATCTTTCCCAGCATCAGGGTCTTTTCCAATGAGTCAGCTCTTCGTATCAGGGGGCCAAAGTATTGGAGCTTCAGCTTCAGCATCAGTCCTTCCAATAAACATTTATGGTTGATTTCCTCTAGGATTGGCTGCTTTGGGACTCTTAAGAGTCTTCTCCAGCACCACAATTCAAAAGCATCAGTTCTTTGGTGCTCAGCCTTCTTTATGGTCCGTGCCACTCATTTTAATAGCGTGGTTCCAGGAGAGGACCACATTTTTTCTATGACTGAAGTCACTTGGCTCTGTGTACTAGATTTCGGGAGGAGGTTGATAATGTGAAGAGAGAGCCCAAAAAATACAAACCTGGGCTGGGTTGTTTCGTTTCCTGACAACTCCCACTAGCACAGAGCCCCGGAGAACCCTTCCTGGCCCACGATCACAGCTCATCACTTCATCTCCTTTCAGCTGCTTTTGCTACCAGGGAGAAGTGATGTGAAATTTAATAAGTTGAATAACAGTTATTTCCGCCCCCGCTTCCCGTTTGTGTGGGTTCTGGCAGGGTGCTCTGTAAAGTGCATTCGATTACTAGGAGCGATGTGGAACCAAATTACTGCCTAACAGTTGTTGGCACCAGAGTAAGTTAAGTCGTTCCTCACCAGCCAGAATTTCATCTGCTTCCCACTGCTCTGAAGACCTTTTATCTGTCTTAGTGCCAGCTTTGTGAGGGGCGGACCAGACCGCTGAGTGTGTGTGGGTTACGACAGGACAAACACCTCCGTGAATGAGTTTTCCAACTTTCTTGGGGGTGGTGGTGGGAGGGGGCATGGAGGAAGGAGCAGCCTCTGAATATAATCTGTTAATTTACTTTCATATAGTATGGGCTTCCAAGGTGGCGCTCAGGTTGCGGGAGTGGTAAAGAATCCACCTGCCAATGTAGGAGCTGTGGGAGACAATGTTCAATCCCTGGGTCCGGAAGATCCCCTGGAGGAGGAAACTGGCAGCCCACTTACGTATTACTGCCTGGAGAATCGCATGGACAGAGGAGCCTGGAGGTCTACAGTCCATGGTGTCAAAGAGTCAGACACATGTCCATCAACCTCCTGAAATCAAAGAAACCATAAATGAATTTTTTTCTAACTAAACAATGTCCCAATTTAAAGTGAAACATTGCAGATTTTTTCTCCCTAAACTGAGTTACTTCCAGCTTTTTCTTATATGCTGCACATTTTCTTTTCTGTTCAGTTTGTTTTGTTTTTTAAATGTGTATGCCTCTGAAAAAAGCACATTGCAAACCTCTGCATTGCAATTAGACAACACTCTTTTGCTTCTTTGTCATTATAGATGTCATTGATTGACCCGGAAAGACTATTTAAAGCCCTATGTTAGCGTGTTCTTTTCAGAGCAATTGCCGGTCTCCATGGTTCCTCTGTGTTCCTGCAGGGGTGCACAAGTGTATTTTTGTTGGCCTTGCTTAGAGATCGGGTTTTCTGTACTTTGTTTCATTTTTGTTGTCTTTATTTGGACTGTCTTCCACATCAGAAAGCATTTTTAAGTATGTGGCTGAGAATTGCATGCAGTAATAGTTCTCTGAAAAAATAAGCTCTGTTCTTTAATGTTAAAATTCCCCATTCACCTTTTGCCTGAAGTGTTAGATTGTATATCCACATGCAATGAGCAGTACACCATCCAAATTCTTTTCCTACTTTCAGTTCAGTTCAGTTCAGTTCAGTCGCTCAGTCGTGTCCGACTCTTTGCGACCCCATGAATCACAGCACGCCAGGCCTCCCTGTCCATCACCAACTCCCGGAGTTCACTCAAACTCATGTCCACAGAGTCGGTGATGCCATCCAGCCATCTCATTCTCTGTCATCCCCTTCTCCTTCCGCCCCCAATCCTTCCCAGCATCAGAGTCTTTTGCAGTGAGTCAACTCGTCGCATGAGGCGGCCAAAGTATTGGAGTTTCAGCTTTAGCATCAGTCCTACCTTACTAGTTCATTTTCTCCACCCAGTAGTTGGCATCGTTTCATCCTTTCCAAAAGAACACACTCCCTTTTTGAAATGCATGTTCCTGATTCAAACCTATTGCAGGATCTCTGGTAATATCACAGGCGAAACATCAACTGTCAATCCAAATACTAGCCATATTAAGTACTGTAGGCATTGCAGTCAAATCATTCAAGAGCATCTTATGCAAATTGCATTGTCCTCCATCGGATTTTTTTCTTCCCCTTGCTTGTTTGAAAAGAGTGACAACCATGTCAACATTATGATTTTGGGCTATTGGTGACTTCTGCCTTCATGTCTGAACCAGCTTTGACCTGAACCATTATAGTTAATGACTGAGTAAGAAAAGCTTGAGGTCAGATATTTGAAAACTTTGAGACATAGTGGTTTTCTAACATGTATTTTAGGTCATAGCAGTGGAAATCATTTCAATGGTCTGTACATTAACCTTCCTTGCTTTATATTTTTGGGGCATGGGGGGTGGGTGATGTTACTGTTGAGTATGTTTTTAATGTCCAAGAGCATTTGTCTCCACTAGAATGTGTCAGATGGTTCAATGTGGAGAGAGAGGTAGGCGAAATAGAATTTTAAGACACAAACTGCAATGATAAATTGTAGAGTGTGGGTATGGAGCTTGTTGTCGCACAGCTGAGGTGGAGTTGACCACACTTCTTCCAATTTGGTGACTTGGTTGTAAACCAAATGGGGTTATTCACCCATCTCTCCACATTGATTAATCGAACAATCCAGGACAAAGTAAATAGCACCTGCCATTCTCCTCATTGGAGAAGGCAATGGCAAGCCACTCCAGTACTCTTGCCTGGAAAATCCCATGGACGGAGGAGCCTGGTAGGCTGTAGTCCATGGGTTCGCTACGAGTCGGACACGACTGAGCGACTTCACTTTCACTTTTCACTTTCACACATTGGAGAAGGAAATGGCAACCCACTCCAGTGTTCTTGCCTGGAGAATCCCAGGGACGGGATGAGCCTGGTGGGCTTCCGTCTATGGGGTCACACAGAGTCGGACACGACTGAAGTGACTTAGCAACAGCAGCAGCAGCAGCAGCATTCTCCTCATGGTCGTCTTATCAGCATCCATATCTGGTCTCATCCTCCATTGCCCCCTTCTCCTCCTGCTTTCAGTCTTTCCCAGCATCAGGATCTTTTTCCAATAAGTCAGTTTTTCACATCAGGTGGCCAAAGTGTTGGAACTTGAGCTTCAGCATCAGTCTTTCCAATGAATATTCAGGGTTGATTTCCTTTAAGATTGACAGGTTTGATTTCCTTGCAGTCCAAGGGACTCTCAAGAGTCTCCTCCAGCAGCATAGTTTGAAAGCATCAGTTCTTCAGTGCTCAGCCTTCTTTATGGTCCAACTCTCACATTCATACATGACTATTGGAAAAACCATAGCTTCGACTATCCGGACAATTGTTGGCAAGTGATGTCTCTGCTTCTCTCTCCCCAAATCTCCCTAACCATGTCCATCAAAAAACATATTAAGTTGCAAGTTTAAACTTTCCATATGACAGTAACATCAAGCCATTTTGAAATGTAGAGCAAAGAAAGCTTTCCTGTCAAATTTGGCTGACATACCACAGGATAAATGGCAATCTGTGATCTGGAATGAAGATTGCAATAACTTGTAAAATTAAAAAAGACACATTGTTTCTCTTTTCAGAAATTTCTCCATTTGAGCTTCAGCTAAAAGACATTTCCATTTTTAACATTTATTTTCATAAACCAAAGACTTTTTTCCTGGACACATTTCTCTAAGTATTTCAAAAATAAATACTAATAATATCAAAATCTATAAAAATTATTCAACTGAGAATATAGTGTTACCCTACATCTTGGGGAAAGTTAGTACTTTTTAAAAAGTATGTAGCTCCTAAGCATGGTAGGGAACTACTTTTGTGCAAGCCATCTTGCCTTCCTCGTGTCAGAGGAATAATAAGACAAGAATAAATGACATTATTTTTGTCTTTTTGTTACACAGTGCAGACTGTATTGGATGTTAACATAATGTAGTATTTTGCAGAGTGTGATGAATTCCATTTGTGTTAATAGTATATTTGGGCTATGTGTGTATGTAAGGCATGCACATGTGGGTACATGAACGTGTATCTTTTTATAAAAATTAGTACTCTAACCACACACTTATTGCTTGTAAAAAGTTCCTTCTGCAATAAGTTTGGTATGTTAGATTCTTAGTTGGTTACAGTACCTCGAGTAGTAGTGAGTATAACAGCTGCTGTGGTGCTGTCACAGTGTATGACAGTCACTGGAGTGGGGCAGTCACAGATCATTCAGTGCTTATCCTGTGTGTGATAATACGCCTGGCCCTTTACACCTGGTAACTCTCTTATACCATCATGCAGGCATTCTTCCCCCAGATGTATGCAGAGAACCGTAGGTGGCCTGGGTAGTATGGGGAGCCCTTCTATTGAGGATCCTACAACATTGCTTTGCTTGAACCCAGGTTCTCCTGAATTCGTGCTCAGTCTCTTCCCACTACATCACCCGTGATAGCCACAGAAAAGGGGGAAGCAATCTGATCATCTTTGAGATCTTTGCTTAGGTGAAGTCATTTGTAGACTTTAAGAATCACTGTTATAAGACAATTTTACTTATGGAAACATTAAGATGAATGTTTTTGATTTTCAACTATTCCAATGACTTGCTTCGCTTCAGTGTAAGATAAACCCCAAAGCAGTTAGCTTGCTGTTTCTTTGCTTTTGGGGACTGTAGACCATATCTTTATTTAATATTGTGATTTAATATCTTTTTTAAAGAAATTGCTACTATGGGGGAGCTTCTGCTCAGCTCCAAGACTGTTTGGAGCTGTTCTGAATTTTAGTGATAAGTGAGTGGATCCCTTTGTTCCCTCTGTGGACTGGCAGAGCCTGAGTTATCTGGAATCATTCGTGGTTGACATCATCCACTGCCCAGAGAGACTGCATAGACCATGTCAACAGAACATGGCACCTGGGCTCTGCCCACTGTCCAGTGGCCCTGCTGCACATTGCTGCTTGGTTTCTTTCCAAATGACTCCCACTGCTTTTTCTTTCTTGTAAACACTTTTACGGTCTTGTAAATACTAACATATCCTTCCACAGGGCCTTGCATTCTCAGCTAATGAGCTGCCTCATACTTCACAGAGAAAAGAGAAGCAACTGGATGAAAATTGCTTGGCCTTCTTTCTACCAGATCTACCCATGCAAATTAGCATGTGCCTGTATCCCTGCCTTTCTCCTTATTACAGGGATGAAGTGTCCCAGATATTTTTTTTTTCTTTTCCATTATGATTTACCTTAAAATTTATTTTAATCTTTTATTGAAATGCAATTGTTTTACAATATTGTGTTTCTGCCGTGTAACAATGTGAATCAGTCATATGTATACATATATTCCCTCCCTCTTGAGCCTCTTTCCCATTGACCCCAAACCTACCCCTCTAGGTCACCACAGAGCACTGAGCTGAGCTCCCTGTGCTATATGGCAGCTTCCCACTGGTTACCTGTTTAACTCCCTCCTCTGGACCATGATCCTTAACCCACCTTTGCGTTCTCAAGGACTTTCCTCTTTTAATTAGTCTGCTTCGCCCCCACTTCATCAAGCAGAGACTACATCTTGGACATGCCTGTCTCTAGGACCTCTTACTTTATTTTTTTTAATTTTAATTTTAATTGGAGGCCACTTACTTTACAATATTGTATTGGTTTTGCCATACATTGACATGAATCCACCCCGGGTGTACATGTGTTCCCTATCCTGAACCCCCTTCCCCCCTCCATCCTCATCCCATCCCTCTGGTTCATCCCAGTGCACCAGCCCCGAGCATCCTGTCTCATGCATCGAACCTGGACTGGCGATTCGTTTCACATATGATAATATACATGTTTCAATGCCATGCTCCCAAATCATCCCACCCTCGCCCTCTCCCACAGAGTCCAAAAGACTGTTCTATACATCTGTGTCTCTTTTGCTGTCTTGCATACAGGGTTATCGTTACCATTTTTCTAAATTCCATATATATGCATTAGTATACTGTGTGTATATATATACATATATATTATTTTTTATATTCTTTTCCATTATGGTCTATAGCAGGATACTGGATATAGTTCTCTGTGCTATACAGTAGGACTTTGTTGTTTATCCATTCTGTGTATAAAAGCTCCTTAACTAACTGTGACAGCTTTCCTGCCCCATAGACTCCGAACAGTCTCCTGGTTGCCGAATGACTTCTAAACATCATGCTTTACTACATGATCTGCCTCCTAATCTCGAAGGTTATCTCAGACCTCCCTCTCAAATTCTGTGTCCAAATGCCTTGTTGAACATGTCGTTGTTGTTGTTTAGGTTACTCAGTTTTGTCCAAGTCTTTGTGACCCCATGAACTGTATCCTGCCAGGCTCCTCTGTCCATGGGATTCTTAGGCAAGAATACTGAAGTGGATTACCACTTCCTTCTCCTGGGGATCTTCCCGATGCAGGGATTAAACCCACATCTCCTGCACTGCAGGCAGATTCTTTACCACTGAGCCACCAGGAAAGCCCTCAACTTATTCTCTACCATGGATATTTTGGAAGGAGCATCTTCCAGTAAGCCACACAAACCTTCTTGCAGGTGCATCCCTGCTCTGGCTTCCACCGTCCACCCCACTTGACATTATCAGCCGGGGATGATGAAGGTCCGCTTGTCTCCTGCACAAATGTCAGGTCTGGTGTGCTTGCCACAGACAGGTTTTTATTCACACAGCACATCCAGATGGGCTCATGGCTCCCTCAAGAGATTGTGCAGAAATTATTCTTTCCTGGTGGAGTCTGAATAAGAAGCTTAAATGTGAGGCAGAACTTTCCCCAATATATTAGTGATAGTTGGGCTTATAGCCTGAATATGCATATTTTCAGTGTAGTTTGTAATCTAGGTCAAGAGGGATGATTAACATCAGCTACAATACATCAGCATGGAAAAAGAATTCTTAAAATTATAGTTAAGAATGATGCTCAGATTCATTCAGCCACTATTCAGCATAAAATAGATTCTCCAAAATTAACAGATTAATCATAAATATATGCAGTATACAGATATGTATTGGTCATAAATTCCCCATATAATATTATCTGCCAACAAATGTGTACCTTCAGCGGGACCTATAAGCTGTAAATGGGGCTGTAACTAGGACACCTCACTCACAGAATCCCTCATTGGGGATTTTATATTTGCCTTGACTGATTTAGTCACTCCACAAATATTAGTTGAAAACCTACTCTGTACCAGGCATGATGCATGATGTTCATATAACATGAACAGAGCAGAAAACAGGCTTGCTTTCTGAGCTTTTCTTGTATGTAGGGAAAAGGGTAGGAAGAGGAATATATATACATATATCTATAATGTAATGCAAAGCCTTTTGAAGAAAAATCAACTGGGTAAGGAGGTAATGGGCTTCCTTGGTGGCTCAGTGGTAAAGAATCCACCTGCAATGCAGGAGATGGGGGTTTGTTTCCTGGGTTGGGAGAATGCCCTGGAGAAGGAAATGCAACTCACTCCAATATTCTTGCCTGCAGAATCCCATGGGCAGAGGAGCCTGGCTGACTACAGTCCATGGGGTCACAAAGAGTCAGACACAACTGAGCGACTGAATATTCACTCAAGAAGGTAATAGCAGAGGGTGAATGGAGATTATATTTTCAATGGGTTGCTTCTCCAGCATCTCAGATAAGATGGTCTGAGGACAAAGGAAGATGCTAGATACAGGGCCTGCCAGCCAGGAGCATTCATGGTTGTGGAAATAGCAAGTGCACAGCCTGACTCTAGAATAGTCCATGTATATTCTGTGAATCTACAGAAAGGGGGCTTTGTGGCTGAAACAAAAGGTGACTTAACAACTGTATTTTCAGGTCAAACTATTTTCCACAGTTGCTTACTTGAATTTGGGACTTTGGGGCTACTTGATTGAAAAGAGACCGGAAATCAGGAAGAGTTAAAAAACAAGAAGAAAGAAATACGAAAAAAAAAAAAAAAAAAACAGGGTTTAAGAAATAGCTAAAGAGGGGTTTTTTGGTGGCTCAGTGGTAATGAGTCCATTTGCCAATGAAGAAGACCCCTGATTCAAGAAGAACTAGATCCCTGATCCAAGAAGACCCCGCATACTGAGGAACAGCTAAGCCCAAGGCAACTCCTGAGCCTGAGCACTGTGAATGAGAAGCCACTCAGTGAGAAGCCCTTGCGCTAAAACAGAGAATAGCCCCCACTAGCTGCATTTAAAGGAAAACCTGCACAGTAGGCAAGACTCATCATAGCCAAAGATAAATAAGTAAAATTATAAAAAAAGAACTAAAGAGTAGATGTTTCCATAGTAAATGAGATCTCTGTTCATTCCCTGAACTCTAGAAAGACAAAATGTGTTTTAGTCAAACACCAGTTTGACTGGTATTTATATTAGCCCCAGGATAATATCTTTGCAAAAGCATTCAATGGGAAAATAAGTTTGGTATTCCCTTTATCTTGGTGACTATAAAATATTATTCAGTTCAGTTCAGTTCAGTCACTCAGTCGTGTCCGACTCTTTGCGACCCCATGAATCACAGCACGCCAGGCCTCCCTGTCCATCACCAACTCCTGGATTTACATTTATCCAAATATATGAGAAGAACCATATACAAGAGGCTCAGGTAGCTTCATTTATCCCAGAATTGTAGAAACTGAGATTGTTTTGTTCATTTTGAAACAGTTGCATTAGAAACAAGAGAGATCTGATAGAATGAGTGCAGCCTGTTTGATGAGGGTGAAGAATGTGATGTTTTTTTAAAGGGGCTCCAAAACACCAGGGCTTAACGATAATGAGCCACGGGTGGGCTTGGTACTGTGGACTCACCCAGGAGCCATGGATGAGGAGTGGGGGAGAGGGAGGCTGGGTCAGACACCTGGCGCCTTGCTCAGCTACTCACTTCGACATACACTCCAGGAAAACTCTGACCCCCAGCACCTTTCAACTGGACCTCGCTACCATTAAGGACAGACATTTTCTTTGCTGCAAGCGGGAGGTGAGTTTTAAATTCCATCTCATGTTAATGATGGAGAGGGCTCAATTTTTATTAAAATATTGTCCTGTTAGAATTTCTCTGCCCCCTGGAACTTTCTTATTGCTTCTTCCTTCTACTCCATGACGTCACAAAAAAGTAAAGCTCAAGGTCAGTCGCTATGGTCTATCTTCTCTGTGTTTAAAGCTAATTCGGCCTCCAGCTAACCTCACCAGTGTTTGTTGGTTTGTTTTTTCCTTGTTTCTGACCAGCTCGTCAGTGAGTTTAAGGTAGCATTTGTCTGTATGGAAATAAATGAAGAGCAGCCAAGTGAGAAGAAGCAAAGCTATTTATTCTGGGTTTGCTAAAGTTACGGAGACTCTTCTACGACTTGTGTCACAGCAGAGACACCAGGGCAGGCGGAGGAGGGCAGAGGACGAGCTGTAGAAGATGAGGGGCCTCGGTGTGTCCTGGATGGAGGGCACTGGCCCAGAGATGCTGAAAGCAGGCAAACTGTCGAAGCAGGGCACGGTGTCTTATTGCTGAGGGTGCGTATTTGGCTTTCTCTGGTCGGTCCTACATTAGAGGCAGAAACAGAAATGGGGTCTGTCATCTATTCGTCAACTCCTGGTCATGAGGGGCTGATACAGAAGATGTTAGTTGGCTTTCTCGATTGTTATTGGACATGACGGTCTGATGTCCTTCAAGTCCGACCGTGCTGCCTATTGTAGGAAAGGGCAGGGTTTTTCTGGTTGTGAATCGAAGTTCTACATTTATGTATAGTAGTCTGGTCATTGTCCTTTTGTGCATTTGGGATCTTATCTGTAAGTTAGCTCATTTCTGGGCTTTTTGAAAATCACCATGCAGTTGATTTACAATGCTGTCAGTTTCCGCTGTACTACAATGACAATCAGCTATAGGTAGGCGTATATCCTCTCCCTCTCGAGCCTCCCACCTCACCCCCATATCTAGGGGGATTTTTTTCTTTTTGTGAGCCAGTATTATAGAAGATGGTTTGCTCAAGGAATCTGAAGTCACCGCTGCGACAGAATGAAGAATCCCACCAGGCCTCTATACTTAACAGTAGCTTTCCCCCTGGACTTACATAACACCACACTTGACTGGATCCGTTACTCTCTGACTCGTTAATTTTACTCAATTCTCTCTCTTTGTCTACCTTCTAATGAATACATTTTGTGGAGATTAAGGATTTGGTCCTCATATTTTCTTTTCTTCCCTCTAAGTTTTTTTCCTTAGTAATGCATCTAGTTTCAGAACTTTCATGTATCCTGTACACTGAGGACCCTGAAAACCATGTCCTCAAATAACAGGTGTCCTGAACTCCATAAATGTAAAATGTAACTGAATCCTTGCCATCTCCACTGGAATGTCTGGAAAGCATCTCGGACTTCTAGGACAGCATAAACTATTCAGTTCCACACCACAAGCACTGTCCACCCCTACTTCTTACTCATCCACTTTAACATGGGCTGTCTTAACACCATAGACTGTGGCTTAAACAACTGAGATTTGTCTTCTGACAGTTCAGAGGCTGGAATTCTGAGGTGAGGGACCCAGCAAGGGCCAGTTCAGGCAGGAACCTTCTTCCTGGCTTGCAGATGGGCAGCGTTGTGCTCTGTGCTCATGTGTCTGTTCCTGGATCAGGGTATGGAGAGGAGCACTCTGTACCTTCCTCTCACTGTGGGGAAAAAAAAATGAAGTGAAAGTCACTCAGTCGTGTCTGATTCTTTGAAACCCCATGGACTGTATAGAATTCTCCAGGCCAGAATACTGGAGTGGGTAGCCATTCCCTTCTCTAGGGGAATCTTCCCAACCCAGTCATCCTACAATGGGGCTTCCCAGGTGGCTCAGTGATAAAGAATCCATTCCACCTGCAATGCAGGAGACACAAGAGATGCAGGTTTAATCCCTGGGTCAGGAAGATCCTCTGGAGGAAGAAATGAAAATCCACTCCCCCACTCCAGTATTCTTACCTGGGAAGTCCCATGGACAGAGGAGCCTGGTGGGCCACAGTCCATGGAGTCATAAAGAGACACGGTTGAGCGACTGAGCACTAATGCAATCCCTACAATATTATGAGGACCTCACCCTTATGTCACCACCTGGACCAAACAAACCCCCAAATGTCCTCCTCTCCAAACCTTCAAGTTAAGAGTTTGAATATTTGCAGTTGGGTGGAGGGGACACAGCTGAGTGCCCAGCAAGACCCTAGTGAGTGACACCCATTCCCTTAGTCATTCAAGCTGGTGCCTAGAACCCTTTATTCCTCTCTTCAAGTCCATGTCCAGTCCATCAGAAAATGTCAGCTTTATCTCCAGCACATACTCCACACCCAGACATGTCTCAGCATTTCTGCCAGTGATATCTTGGTCCAAGCTACCATAATTCCTTGGCTACCAGTGGCTTCCTAACTGTGGAGGAGGAAATGGCAACCCACTCCAGTATTCTTGCCTGGAGAATCCCATGGACAGAGGAGCCTGACAGGCTACAGTCTATAGGGTTGCAAAGAGTTGGACATGACTGAAGCAACTTACCACCACCACAGCTTCCTAACTAATTTGCTTTTCTCCAGTCTTCTCCCATATAGTTGTTTTTTTATGTTTTTTGTTTGTTTTTTGAAAACTTTTAATTTTGGTTTAACGGTATAGTTGATTAACGATGGTTTCATGTGAACAGTTTAAGTGACTCAACCATACATAGACATGCTTTCCTTGTATAGTTGATTTGTTTTCACAGCATGGAGGATTTTACTAATGCTTTCTTCCTTATATAAAAATGTAATCACTCCTCTACTTCCCAGTTCATGTTGCAAAATGGGATTTTTCTCTGGCCTATGAAGCCCTGTATGATCTCATTCCTGCTTCTCAGACATCATAGGTCCCCCTCTATCCTTTGTTTCACTAGATATGATTCTCTAGTGTAACTGAGAATTCCTGTCTCAGCAACATGCTACCTGCTGTTCCTTCTGCATGATGCCCTCTGCTTGATGCCCTCTTTCCCAAGGTTTCCACAAAGCTTTTTACTATTTGTCCTGAAGCCAGCAATCAAATACCATCTTTTCTGAGGGGCCTTCCCTCCCTTTAAGAGATTCACAGACTCTCTCTAGCACACCCTCCTGTTACATCTTCACTGTAGAACTGAGTCCTTGAAACAGTGTTGATACTAAGTTCTTTGTGGCAATGAATTCCTTTTTTGATTCATTTGACATAATCACTGAACTGAGAACAGTTACTGGGCTCAGAGCAAAGACTGAACAAATATTTGTTGATTTATCAAGAGAAACTATGGTTGGGACAGTGCAAAAAAAAAAAAATGGTGAAAGAGAAGCAGTATTCAGGTTTCTTTAAGATACAGAAAGGTAGGCTGCCTTCTGGAGATAACAGCTGGCTGCTATGATGTTGATTGCCTGTAAAACATTCAGGGTCATCGGGAGAAACGAGATAACTTTGGCTTCTTCTGTCCCTCTAGAGTTTTACCTGGGGAAATAAACAGAGGTAGAGGAATTTTGATCGATTCTGCCAAGAGTTAGCCATTCAGAAGCAGCAGTAATTAATTAAGAAGCTAAAATTTAAGTACAGATAATCCATCACCTGAGGTGGAGCTCAGCACCAGGGCTGGAAATGGGTGAGAAGCAGCTGGCTCTAAATTACAAAGGACTTTAATAATATAGTAAGATTGTTCATCAACTACTACGTGTGTGCTCAGTGGTGTCTGACTCTCTGTGACCACATGGACCGTATCCTGCCAGGCCCCTCTGTCCATGGAATTCTCCAGGCAAGAATACTGGAGTGGGTTGCCGTTTCCTTCTCCAGGGGATCGTCTCAGTCCAGAGGTAGAATCAGTGTTTCTTGTGTCTCCTGCAATTGCAAGTGGGTTCTTTACCAATGAGCTACCTGGGAAGTCCTTACAAAGCCCTTTTAAATAGGTGTCAAAATTTGCTGAGGGAAGAGCTCTCCAATCAGATGTTAACAGCTGAAGATGAGAAGAGACTGGCTGGTTGGAACAGTTGCCAATGAGTCGGGCCTCATGTTAATGTTAATATGTTTCAATTTTGCTATAATTGGAAGAGCATTGATCTTGACATATATATGTGTGTGTGTGTGTATAAATTAATTAACAAAAAAGTATTGTTAATCCTACAGTCTCCATCCCAATTTACCATTGAAAAATTTCAGGTGTATTGACTATTGCAACCAAATATGTAAGATCTCCACAAAAGGAGATTCCATCAACCAGTGAAGAGTATAAAACCTCATGTAGAGGAGGGGAATTAATCCCAAACAAAGAAAACATTTGGCTGATTAGTTTGAGCCAGTTCAGTGACAGCTCATGTCAACATGTCACAAGTGGATTTCTATTGTCTATATTTGCCTTTGTTGATGGGTCTGCTTTAAATTGGGCTTCCCTGGTGGCTCAAAGGTAAAGAATTTTCCTGTAATGCAAGAGACCTGGGTTTGATCCTTGTGTCAGGAAGATCTCCTAGAGGAGGGCATAGCAACCCACTCCAGTATTCTTGCCTGGAAAATCCCATGGACAGAGGATCCTGGGAGGCTATAGTCCATAGGGGTGCTAAGAGTCAGACACAACTGAAGGGTTCATAGCGTGCAGGCACACTGCTTTAAATTGTGGGCATTGTCATGTTTACACTTTAAAAGATAGGAAGGTTGTTGGTTTTTATGAAATGATTAGTTACAGGCAGTCATACAACCATGATGATGTCAGGGTTAGGAAACTCAAGTCATGCACCCAGGCAATGCCATAAGGAGAATGCCCTGAAAAAACAGGCATTGTTCCTACTTGTGCTATAAAGTGCTCAAGACAGCACAGAAAACATGGCTTAAATTAAGCAAAAATTTTTTTAAATTTTTTTCAAATTGCAAAGACTGAAGTTGTAGCTGTGTCAGCTGCACCAAGTGAGGAGCTATTTCTTAAGATTAGATTTACCCATGAGGTTGTTTCTCAGCTGGAAGGGTGAAGGGAGGGATTTCTTTTGCATCAAAACCGACTCCTTAAATCTGCTTTGTCACCTTCGAGAACTTTCTTCTCCATCTTTAATGTTGTTGTCGTTAAGTTGCTAAGTCGTGTCCGACTCATTGCAACCCCCATGGACTGCAGCACGCCAGGCTTCCCTATCCTTCACCATTTCCCAGAGATTGCTCAAATTGATGTCCACTGAGTTGGTGATGCCATCCAACCATCTCATACTGTGTCGTCCCCTTCTCCTCCTGCCCTCAATCTTTCCCAGCATCAGAGTCTTTTCCAGTGAGTCGGCTCTTCGCATCAGGTGGTCAAAGTATTGGAGCTTCAGCATGAGTCGTTCCAATGAATATTAGGGGTTGATTTCCTCTATGACTGACTGGTTTGTTCTTCTTGCTGTCCAAGGGACTCTCAAGAGTCTTCTCCAGCACTGCAGTTTGAAAGCATCGGTTCTTTGGTGCTCATTTGTAACAGTTATTATTTAATAGTGCACTACAGTTAGCCTCTGTATAGTGGTTCTGCATGTACAGATTCAGTAAATATTCAAGAATATAGATCCTGAAAGTTGCAAAAAGCAAAACTTCAATTTGCCAAGGCCAGCAACTATTTACATAGTGTTTGCATTCTATTTACAGCTACTTACATAACATTTACATTGCATTAGTTGCTTTAAGTCATCTAGAGTTGATGAAAAGTACCCTGGAGATGTGTATAGCTTATGTGAAAATACTACACAATTGTATGTTGATATAAGGGACTGGATATTCTTGGATTTTGGTGTCCTTGGGTGGTCCTGGAACCAAAGCCCAGTAGACACCTAGGGTCGACTATACTCATAAAACATTTTGTTCATAGTATAAAATGGTGAGTTTTCCCTGGTGGCTCAGTGGTAAAGAATCCGCCTACCAAGCAGGAGACATGGGTTCAGTCCCTGGGTGGGGAAGATCCCCTGGAGGGGGAAATGGCAACTCACTCCAGTATTCTTGTCTGGAGAATCCCATGGACAGAAGAGCCTGGCAGGATTCAGCCCATGGGGTCACAAATGATTGGACATGATTGAGCGATTAACAGTTTTTCACATCAATGATGATGTTGATATTATAGACCGTCTTGCATGTTTTCTATTTTTTACTGTCACTTACTTTAAAAATTTCAATTAGCTTTTGCATCTTAGGAGTATTATGACTTTGTTATGGTTTATCACATGATATTGATTGTAGTTCACTGGCTATAGGACCTTACTATTTATCCATTTTGTATTAAAACCTAGTAATGTGTGTATCTGCCAGTCCTAAACTCCCAACCCATCCCTCCTCCATGCCTCTGGCCCAACATTAATTTTAAAATAACACATTTTATTTCCAAGATGTTCATGTTTAGAGAAAACCTTGTATTCATTCTCTCTGCTTATCTCTTACTATGACCTTTAAGTAAACATTTCAGATGATTGAAGAGCTGCTCATCCATCTGCATTCTGATTTTTCCTCTTTACTTGAATGCTATGGAATATGCTTTCTTAAATAAGTCATTTGTATTTCCCTTAAAAAAAAAAAAAACAACACTTTCCAAGCTTAACTTGTCCTTTAAGAAAGGAAGATGTTTGCATAAAGTTTGCCAGTAGCTTCCACAAGAGTCAAAATGACAGTTTTATCTGCCTTGGCTCTAATACACTGCCAGAGATGAGAGAGAGTCAGAGAGCGAGGGAGAGACGGACGAGGAGAGGCAGAGCCAAAGCAAACAGAGAGGAGTGCTCACTGTTGGACCAGTGGGGAATCATGCAGAACAATACGGAAGACAAAGGACTGAGCAAGTTCATTATGCCTGCAATATTCTTAATCCTGGTGAGTAATGTATACTTTAGAAATATACTGTGCGCCCTTACATTTCTCAGATACTTCAATTATGGTATGTTATATAAAGCTCTTTGGTCTATTTATACAAATCATTTGCCTTTGGCTGAATTAATTGTCTCTCTCTTTCCCAGAGGGGCCTGTTTGGCAGAAGAAAAAATTCCACTGGGTGAAAATCAGACTTTGTAAGCGACATGTGCCAGGTTGTGTGTTTTTCCCCTAATAGCAGCAGTTTGGGACTTGACTGAGATGCCCAAGAAGTCTTCATTATTAAGAATTTATGTTTCTCTGGTGGCTTCCGTTTGCAAAATTAGCCTCTGCCACATATTAAACATTGATAGCTGATGCCGGTTAATTGCTGCTGGTCTATTCAGCATCTCTTTTCACAGAACACAATCTGCATAATTAGAAAACAGCCCAACTTCTGTATCTGGTGCAACAGGAGTGTAAGGATGTCGCACTCTTGCTAGCATTTCACATGCCAACCTTCATAACACAAACGTGATAATAACATTCTTTCAATTTTATAGTAGTAATAGGTACATTGGATAGCACTGATGAAACTACAAGTGAGACAAAGGAAAGATATGAATTTATTGAGACAAGCAAAACATCACATTAATTTCGATGTCAAGTAAAATTTGGGGAGAATTTACTACAGCAGGAAATCACCATATCCATAGCATCACCAAAAGTAATTGCAAGACAAATGAGACAGCTTGTTTCATTTAAACCAGTCCACAAAGTATTCATAGTATTGCTCTACATTTTCCATTCATATTTTTCCCATCATTCATTTCTGTCCCATTTAACTAAACCTCCTAAAGAGATTTTTAAGGTATCTTCTAAAATACCCTCACGTGGTATCTCTGTCATTTGTGAAAATGTCAAGTTTTACATATGATAGTATTAAAGGATTATAAAAAATGAAATATGAGGCCAGCATTTAATTTAGTGATATGATATGTACACTGGTAACTCGTAAATTAAATCCAGCCAGACTTGATTAAGTGCTAACAATATGCATAGTGTGTATGTCAGTCATATCCAACTCTTGGCGATCCCGTGGACTACAGCCTGCCAGGCTGTAAATCCACTGGATTTCCCAGGCCAAAATACTGGAGTGGGTTTCCATTTTTGCCATTTCCTTCTCCAGTGGATCCTCCTGACCCAGGGGTTGAATCCATGTCTCCTGCAGTGGCAGGTAGGTCCTTTACCAGCTGAGTCCACCCTGTACATAGAAATATCTTAATTATTAAAAGGAAAATGAATAGGCTGCTTCAAGTTGCTTGGAGCAGCAGATATGCTTCGAATTAGTCATTTAGATTCAGAACCTTCTTGGTAGGGTCTGTGTTGATTTAAGGCTATTTTGCTGTCTTTGAGGGAAAAAATGCTTATTGTATTTTTTATAGGGAAGTGGAATTGAAAATTTCCAATTTTGTGTATATTTTTGACCATGTCTTTAGAATGTTTTCATAGGAAAAAAATCTAAGTTAAAAACTTTATAAAATAAATTGAGGTTTTATATATTAATGTATTCATTGAAAAGATAAATTGCAACAGACTCATTGAACAGAAGGCAAGCGTGCTCAAATTGCTCTTTCAACAGCATTATTATTGCTTTGAGAGTTTGCATCTGAAAATGTATGTGCACACAAACACTTGCCCACAGATATTTAACTGTACATATATATTTTACGTCTTCATCTTTGTCTCTGCCTGCATCTACATCCATATCTGTGCAACAGTTTATATGTCTGACCATCTGTATCTAATTATGTCCCTACAATGAGATTCCTCTGTGAGTCAGGTTTGTACTCTGACTCTTTTACTGAGCAATATGTCATAGATATTCTTCCAGTCATTAGGCCCACAAAATATATATGTCTCTGTTTGTAAGTAGATATATGATGAGTAGGTAGAGGTAGATCATTATTTTCTTAACCACTCAGTATCCTATATTATGCCATTTCATGCTCATTTCGCTGATTCATTATAAATTATACAGATTACTTAACAAACTTTATTATTATAAGCAGTGCTTTTATGTATGTCTGTATTAATTGATATTATTTCCTTAGCTTCTTTCTCTACTTTTGATTTATTGATAAGACATAATGTATGGATATTGCAAATATTTACACATATTACTCAGTTGGCTGCAAAATGTTGAATCACTTATATTTCCACTTCTTCTTAATGTGTATTATCATTGTGAGTAAAATTTTTTCACCCAAATAAGTGAAAAGTTGGTAGTTCTTAGTTTTCACTAGCTCATCTTTTCATTTGAAAAATAACTTTTCTATCCATTCCCTTTTTTGCTTTTAAATATAAATTTTTCATTTTTCTACTGTGATCATTATTCATTCTTTATATTATGATAATTTTAATATAATATGGATATTTAACTACATTCATAAATCAGACACACTTTTTTGTCTGATTTTATTTTTTTATACTTTATGATTTTAAGAAAATTTAGAAGCAGTTTCCCTAAGAAAAATCTTAATGTTCATGTAGTTAAATCCAACATTTTTTCTATTTATGATTTATGATTTTACCTTCATGCTTAGAAATGACTTTTCTACGTGATATAAATTATTTGTATAATGTATGTACCATTTATATTTTCATTTAACTTTTATGCTAAAATCTGTGCAAATACAGATTTTTTTTTTTTCAGTTCAGGTGTAAGGTTTCTTAATAACTCACCAGTGTTCCCAGCATAAGTTTTCACATAAGACTTATCTGTAACCTTGAAATGTCACATTTTTTATCTACTAGGCTTACATATGTGTATGTGTGAACATACAAACACATATATACCTTATATGACTATTACTTAAATTATTCTTTACAATTAAGTGCTAATGTGCTTCCCAACTGACACTAGTGGCTAGTCGTAAGGAACTCACTTGCCAATGCAAGCGACATAAGAGACATGGGTTCAATCCCTGGGTCAGGAAGATCCCCTGGAGGAGGAAATGGCAACCCACTTCAGTATTCTTGGCTGGAAAATTCCATGGACAGAGGAGCCTGGCAGGCTACAGTCCACAGGGCAGTAAAGAGTCAGACATGACTGAGCACACACTGTTGAAAATTTATAAATTTATAAACATATATGTATGTGTGTTTATACATTTAAATAGTAATATACATTTCATATACTGCATGTAATTTGTGAGTGGTTAGATCATAAAATTGAATCCGATTCTTATTTTTCTCATGTGTTTAACTGATTTATTTGGATTCAATTATAAAGCAGTCAGATCAAGAGGACATTTTGTACAGTGCATGAATTATTCCACTTAAGAGAAAATAAATGTAAGTTCCAGTGGAATCCCTACACAGGTCAAATACTTTCAAGTTAGCTTTGCTGCGCACTCTTTCTTTGATAATACACTGATAATCCCCCAAGTCAAGGGTTTACCACATGCTGCCTCTCTTAAGCATCACCTGATGCCATCGTTACTCTGATCTGGTGCCAGCCACAATCAAAATGTATATTCACATCATCTACTTAAAACAATTCTCTGGAGGATATTTTGAATGCCCTGTGTTCAGATAACATACAGCACTCAAATGCATGAATATATCTTGGCAAAAGTAAGTAGAGAAAGAGTAGATGTTTAGAAGGGGGGCAGGTGCAGGGGGGAAGACCAGAGCCTTCAAGTGGGTGTGTTGTGGAGAGTTACTGTTCATCTTTACCTTCAGTTTATACTCATGTTCAGTTCAGTTCAGTTCAGTTCAGTCGCTCAGTCGTGTCTGACTCTCCGCAACCCCATGAATCACAGCACGCCAGGCCTCCCTGTCCATCACCAACTCCTGGAGTACACTCAAACTCATGTCCACAGAGTCGGTGATGCCATCCAGCCATCTCATTCTCCGTCGTCCCCTTCTCCTCCCGCCCCCAGCCTTTCCCAGCATCAGAGTCTTTTCCAGTGAGTCAACTCATCGCATGAGGTAGCCAAAGTATTGCAGTTTCAGCTTTAGCATCAGCCCCTCCAATGAACATCCAGGATTGATCTCCTTTAGAATGGACTGGTTGTATCTCCTTGCAGTATAAGGGACTCTCAAGAGTCTTCTCCAACACCACAGTTCAAAAGCATCGATTCTTCGGCGATCAGCCTTTTTCACAGTCCAACTCTCACATCCATACATGACCACGGGAAAAACCATTGCCTTGACTAGACGGACCTTGGTTGGCAAAGTAATGTCTCTGCTTTTTAATATACTATCAAGGTTGGTCATAACTTTCCTTACAAGGAGCAAACGTCTTTTAATTTCATGGCTGCAATCAGCATCTGGAGTGATTTTGGAGCCCAAAAAAACAAAGTCCGACACTGTTTCCACTGTTTTTCCATCTATTTCCCATGAAGTGATGGGACCAGATGCCATGATCTTTGTTTTCTGAATGTTGAGCTTCAAACCAACCTTTTCACTCTCCTCTTTCACTTTCATCAAGAGGCTTTTGAATTCCTCTTCACTTTCTGCCATAAGGGTAGTGTCATCTGCATATCTGAGGTTATTGATATTTCTCCCAGCAATCTTGATTCCAGCTTGTGCTTCTTCCAGCCCAGCGTTCCTCATTATACTCATGAGAGGCAAGAAACAGGCTGAAACTGGTGTCTGCACTAATTCCAAAAAGACTGAAAGAAATGTGAACTTCAAGTAGGTCGATGATGTCCAGGGCTGTGTTTGGACACCAGTGACCTCTGAGGCCCCAGCGGGTGCCCTTGTCGCCTGCACGTGTGTGAAGGACAAGTCTCCCTAAATAATAACTGCACCTTCCTCCGTGCAAAGTGCTGACTTTGGTTTGTTTCTGTCATTCTCCCTCCTTATAATCGTGCCGTTCTTATAAGTACTTATCCTTTATTAGACACATTCAGACAGGACAGTTTCCATGTTGAGAAATAAACTAAGGCCATAAGGGACAACTTCAACTCCAAAAGCAGGGAACTGAGGGCTCAGTTATCAGTGGTACAAAGAGATTCACATCAGGGTTCCTTAAATGATGATTTTCCTTCTATACTTGTGAGCAGTTTCACTCTCCCCCATCCCCAACCCCTGTTACATTGTTCACTCTTTGACAGAGAAAGAGAAAGGAAAGCACACAACAAAATTAAGAAAATCTTAAGTACTTTAAAATAAAAGGGGAATATATTTTTTTGGAAAATGTAGAGGATGTTGATTTAGTTACAGTGAAGTGAAGTCTCCATGAAATACACAAACATAAATGGATACTGGACATTTGAAAGAAAAAAAAGATTTAGAAAGTCCCTTTTCTTGTAAATAAGACTATACAAAAACTATCTTTTTTTTTTTAATTGGCGTATAACTGCTTTACAATGTTGTGTTAGCTTCTGCAGTAAAACAGTGTGCATCAGCTGTAAGTACACATATATCTGGGGCTTCCCAGGCGGTGCTAGTGGTAAAGGACCCACCTGCCAACGCAGGAGACATGAGTCATGGGTTCAGTCCCTGGGTTGGGACGTTCCCCTGCAGGAGGGCATAGCAACTCACTCCAGGATTCTTGCCTGGAGAATCCCATGGACAGAAGAGCCTGGCGGGTTACAGTCCTTGAGGTCCCAAAGAGTAGGACATGACTGAAGCGACTCAGCACTCAGGCGTACATGTACCCTTCCCTCTTGAGCCTCCCTTTTCACCCCTCCCAGCCCTCTAGATGAGCCCCAAGCAGAGCTCCCTGTGCTATAGGGCAGCCTCCCGCTCTCTATTTTACACATGCTGGGTATACACGTCAACGCCCACCCTCGCCTTCCCGCTCTGTGCCCATATGTGTGTTCTCTGCATCTGTGTCTATGTCTTTAAAAAATGCTTGAGATACTGGCGTTGGGATTGCTTCCTTGATATTTTGCCAGGACTGCTTCCTCTCCTTCTTTCCTGTCTTTCTCCAAATCATTTACCAAGATCCAGCTCCATCCTGGTGTTGTCTGGCACACTGTGTTCTCTCTTCATTTTGCATATTACAAAGTCCAAAAATTCATATGGTACAGATTTTTACATTAATAATCATTTAATATTTTAATATATAAGTTATATCTATATTTGACATATATTACTTTTTCATGTTATTTTGCTGCTGTGTCACGATCCATGTTTTTGCTAGAACAGTTGACCAGCAAGTATCGTAAAGTGTGTTTATTGTTATCAGGACACACCTGGGCACACGTGTGGTTGTCACTGAGGTAGCATCTAGCAGGCTTCCTCTCACTTTATCTATCCAGGAGAGGTTCCTGAACTGACCATGGACTTGATCCAACTTAATGGATACCCATGCTTTTGTTATTCATTAAATATTTACATGAATTTTCAAGTTGAAAAGGCACCCTGTGTAATGACATAAACAGAGGCTATGAAATCAGAAAGACCTGGGTTGGTGTCTTGACTTTACAAGGTAGAAATTATATGACCTTGAGAATAGCATCCATTTGAATCTCAGTTTCTTAATTTGTCAAAGTGAAGGAAAATTCTAAGGGTTTGAAAATATTTAAATATTTCATTTAAATTTTCTAAGGGTTTGAAACCTGCATTTTGAAATTGCAAGTAAAAAGCATAAATATGTAATATTCCAAATGAATAGTGGGTGTTATTACAAATCCTAAAAATCAAAAAAGTTAAGAAAAAAAGGGGAATAAAGGAAATAGTCTTTGTAGAAACATACACTAGTCAAATAATCACACAAATACATGTAAAACTCTGTCGATAATAAAAGTGCTGCTGAAATGCGCAGAGTAGGAACGTGGGATGCAGGATGAACGGAGGAGACAATGGTGCTGATGCAGGCGGGGCAGGCAGGGGAGGGGGCCTCAGGAGGCCAGCAGGAGGCCACAGCGCCTTACACAAGGTGAGCTTGGATGGAGCAGACCAATTCGAGGGCCACTTTCAAAGTAAAGTCATCAGATTAATGAGGGATTATACATGGAGAGAGAACAGAAAGAATCATCGTTTAGTTTTTCAAGCATTCTTCTACAACCATAATGCTGATTATTAGGCAGAAATCTGGAGAAGGAAGTCTATTTGGTTAAAACAAGTTGAACTTGAGGTGCCTTTAAGATGTCCAAAGGAGACATTAGATCAGCAGCTAAGACACAGCGGACTCGACTGGATGAAGGATGAAATCTGTGCAGTGACTCGTGCTCCTGTGGTTGTAAAGGAGATCACCAAGGGAGAGAAGAAAAATAAGATCGACAAGGGGCAAAGACTGAAGCTTTGATAACTGAGCAGAGGAAGGTGCTCCTGCCAAGGAGAGAGAGGGTGGGCATCGGAATTTAAGAGGAGAAGGAGACCAAGGGAGACTGTATCAGTAAAACCACAGGAAAAGAATGTTACAAATGAAGCCACGGGAAAAGTGTGCTACAAGAGTCAGCTCGTCATCCCAGTGGCTCAGACGGTGAAGAACCCACCTGCCAGTGCGGGAGACATCGGTTCTATCCACGGGCCGGTAAGATCCCCTGGAGGAGGCAATGGCAATCTTGTGTTCTGTATTCAGTACTCTGGTGGGCCACTGTTCATGGGTCACAAACAGACATCACTGAGCGACTAACAGTTTTAAGTAGAAAAAATGCAGAAACTATCTTACTGTGGTAGATATGATAGAAGTCACATGAGATTTCAGCGAGTTGCACAGCAGGGAGAGATGAATTTGGAGGAATCTGGACTGTCTTTGGTTGAGGGTGAAATGGAAGATGAGGCCAGGAGAAAGCTGGGTGATGACGGTGTTTTTTTTAAAAATTTAACTGCAAATGAGGTAGATGGATTTTTTTATTTCCACAATTCATCTCTTTACCCTCGGTTTCTTCTCTGTGTTCTCCCTTTTCCCTTTTAAATGTAAGCCAGAAAGGAAAACACCAATACAGTATACTAACGCATATATATGGAATTTAGAAAGATGGTAATGATAACCCTGTATACAAGACAGCAAAGGAGACACGGATGTATAGAACAGTCTTTTGGACTCTGTGGGAGAGGGCGAGGGTGGGATGATTTGGGAGAATGGCATTGAAACTTGTATATTATCATATGTGAAATGAATCACCAGTCCAGGTTCGATGCATGATACAGGATACTCGGGGCTGGTGCACTGGGATGACCCAGAGGGGTGGGATGGGGAGGGAGAAGGGAGGGGGGTTCAAGATGGGGAATACATGTACACCAGGGGTGGATTCATGTCAATGTATGGCAAAACCAATACAATAATGCAAAGTAAGTGGCCTCCAATTAAAATAAATAAATTAAAAAATATAAAATAAAATATCAAAAAAATAAAAATAAAAAAATAAAAGTAAAGCAATGGTTTCTTAAAAAAATAAATAAATAAATTTAAAACAAAAACTTAGTGTGGAGATAATGTGTTACTGATCAAAGAAACCCTGACTATATTAATAAACAGCAATATAATCTCGTCACAGCAATAAAATTAATTAAGAATAAATAAATAAATGTAACATTGAGAAATGAACTATTTCCCTATGGCTTGCTCCTTCTGGAATCTTCTCCATTATATCTCTCAGCGTTTTGGAAGGGCAAGACCCTTAATTCATCCTTATAAAGCAAGTCTTTATCCCATGCCTCATAAACCATTTGCGGGTAAATCCCATTGGCTGTATCATCAAAATTTATTCAGAATGAGAATGTTTTCATCATCTTCCACAGAAAACTCTGGCCCAAGACATCTTCATACTTCATTTGAGTAATTTCAACATCTCCCTAAGTTCCCTCAGGGCCCAGTCTTGCCCCTTCCCCCAAACCAGTTCTCAACAACACAGCCAAAAAGGTCCTTATAACACATATTTTCATCCTTTTACGTATGTGGTTGCTAAGTTGTGTCTGACTCTTTGTGACCCCATGGACCCCTCCAGGCTCCTCTGTCCATGGGATTTCTTACTGGAGAGGGTCACCAATTCCTTCTCCAGGGAATCTCCCAACTCAGGGAGTGAACTCAGGTTTCCTGCGGCTCCTGCATGGGCAGGTGTGCTCTTTACCACTTAGCCACCTGAGAAGTCCTGCAGAAACTACAGGAGAGCAGACATCGTCCAGTGACTGTATCGTTGTCCTATTGCTAGCAACGCAAAAACTGCCTCATACATTGTAGATGCTCGCTTAATATCAATGAGGAAGGAAGACAGCTATGGGGCTGAAGAGGAGACACACAGAGTGTGAGTGTGAGCTGAGTGTGGAACCCGTGGAAGCCCATCACTTAAGCAGTCGATGGCAGACAGGGTCCAGTAAAAGGAATCAATGAGTAAGCACAGGTGTGAAGAACAGCTGCAGAGACAGAGGTGGGAAAACAAGAGCAAGTGTGAAGACTGCAGATTTATGCCAGGTACCTTAGAAAACCAAACAAAATGAGGACTGAATGGCTCTCCAGAGGTTTGTCTAATAGAGGTGGTTGAGGATGCTGAAATTAACTGTTTACAGAGAAGTTACTTAAATGGAAGTGTGGGGACAAGATCATACTAGGTTGAGATGATGACGAGATATAAGAAAACGAAAAAGGAAATGAATGGAAGAAATGCTGAGAGTGCTGATACAGTGGGAACTCATGATCACAGGAGAAAAATTTTTTAATTCTGCCATTTCTTTTTGCTGTTAGATAGGAACTGAGTAATATAAAAGAAGAGGGGGAAATGACGGTATTATAATGCAAGTTCTTGTGCCATTAACCAGATCTGTGCTCTTCTGTGACTGGACTGTAGTGAGGAGGTGTTTCTCTCAGCTTAGACCAGTCCCCTTCAGTCAAGAGCAGTTTCATGTGCTTACAGCATTGCACGGTACAGAGGTTAACACTTTTCATGTGGCCCATGCTGTGAACATAGTAGGGATACCTGTCCTATAAGAATTCTTACACATCTGACTAGGAAGATGAATTTTATCCATTGCAGAATTATTAATAATAGCAAACAAAATAGAAACAGTCTCAATCTATCCACAAGAGACTGAGGATATATAATAGAATTAACAATGAAACATTACTCTCCAATTTAAAAAGAACTGTAACCACAAGGAGACTCTATCCATCCATGAACCTTGTCTCTACCTGAAAAGGCTGACTTGCTCTGGCCCTTTCGTATATGTAAAGAGTGTTTTCTGTCATCATTGCTGTGTTGCCTTTTTCTGATTGGTCACTCAGATGGCAAAGAATCAACCTTCAGTGTGAAAGATCTGGGTTCGACCCCTGGGTTGGAAAGATGCCCTGGAGAAGGAAATGGCAACCCACTCCAGTATTCTTGCCTGGAAGATCCCACAGACAGAGGAGCCTGGTGGGCTACAGTCCACGGGGTTGCCAAGAGTCAGACACGACTGAGCAACTCACTCTTCTTTGAACACACGAAAAGTTATTGGAACTGCTGGGCTCCAGTTATTTCATTTCCCTAAATCACGGATATGACTGCATTTTGTCTACAAACAGATTAGGAGTAGCGAGTATTTTTCAAAAAGGGAGTAAAGCAGGGGCCTCTGGTGAGCATTGAGTGTAGCAGTCCAGTAACCAGTGTTTTAGTATTTCTCTTGGCTCCTTCCAAACGATTGTGTCTGCACAGATCCCGTAGCCAGATACTCCAGGACCGTAAATCAGATGGATTCCTAGGATGGGGAGATTGAACCTGGGTTACAACTCCTGAATCTCAGCTGGAACTCTCTCCTGGTTTTTCTCCAATTTACAAAGTATTACTATTTGTTTTTGTGCAATCTAGGTATCTAGTTTGCAAACCAACATGCAGGTTTGCAATATATTGGCTCCAAAATCCCAATCATTCCAAGTCTATGAATCTTTTTAATCTTGAAATGACCTTACCATGGCTTTTATTTTTTGCTTTGTTTTTATTTATTTATTTATTTTTTATTAAATAGAATGTCCAAAACAGTTTAGCCCAAAGTGTGTCTAGACTTTTCATTTGCAAACTGAGCCCTGATTGGATCAGTCAGTTTGGCATATCAAATATTGCTTTTCTTCATCAATAACTCTTACTATTTCACATGGATAATGAAGTATATACAGTTGGTGATTGGCATGTAAAATCTGCATTCGCTAAAATATGAGAATGAGAGATAAGTAAGCATAGCCAGGAAGCATTGCCATGAAGTATTTAAGATCCATTCTCTTGTAAAATAATTTAGCAGAATCCTTCCTGAAAATTCAACCCATAATTTGAGAATCAGTCACTTAAATCTCAACAGGATTTCAGGGGGAACAGTTTTCAAGCTATGAAGTATGAGATGGTGTCTTCAGAAAAGATTACAGTACATTTGTCTAGAATTTCAATGGAAGAGACTGTAAGAAAATAAGAAATACATATACATAGGTAAAACTGCAAACTTTGTAGTAGTCAGTGAAAAATACAAAGTGTGACTCAGTAAAAATTGTAAGAATACTTAATCTTGATACTCAGATATATTGAAAGCATTCATTGGTTATTAGAGCTCTTGAACAAAAGAATATTTGAGGAGTACATGCCAGAAAGAGATGAACTGAGATACAGAGACAGTGTAATCACCCCAAAACATTTTGGAGCAGTGTAGATAGTCAAGAATTCATATCAGAATTCCAGAATTACATGATGTGATGAAAATTGTGTAATGGAAGAAACTGGGATCAGAACCTCAAAGAGATACATGCTCCCGCACGCTCGTAGCAACATTGTTCACAGTATCCAAGGTGTGGAAGCAATCTAGGTGTGCGTCAGCATATGGATGGACAGAGAAGATGTGGGGTGTGTGTGTGCAATGGAATATATTAGCTTTAATAAGGAAGAAGATCCCACCATTTGCAAAACAATGGATGGACCTGGAGGACATTATGCCAAACTAAATAAGCCAGACACAGAAATACAAACACTGTATCATCTCACTTATATGTGGAATCTCAAATAGTCAGACTCATAGAAGCAGAGAGTGGAAGAGTGATTTCCAGGGGCTGGGGGAATGGAAAAATGGGAGGTGATGGCCAAAGGGTGCTACATTGCCCTGGCATAAAGTAAACAGTTTCTAGAGATTGCCACATAGCACTATAGCTAACAATAATATGTTGCACACCTAAGATTTTGTAAGAAGGTAGATCTTCTGTTACATGTTCCTCAGTTCAGTTCAGTTCAGTCGCTCAGTCGTATCCGACTCTCTGTGACCCCATGAATCACAGCACGCCAGGCCTTCCTGTCCATCACCAACTCCCGGAGTTCACTCAAACTCATGTCTATAGAGTCGGTAATGCCATCCAGCCATCTCATTCTCCGTCGTCCCCTTCTCCCCCCGCCCCCAACCTTTCCTAGCATCAGAGTCTTTTCCAGTGAGTCAACTCTTCGCATGAGGTGGCCAAAGTATTGGAGTTTCAGCTTTAGCATCAGTCCTTCCAATGAACACCCAGGACTGATCTCCTTTAGAATGGACTGGTTGGATCTCCTTGCAATCCAAGGGACTCTCAAGAGTCTTCTCCAGCACCACAGTTCAAAATCATCAATTCTTCGGCGATCAGCTTTCTTCACAGTCCAACTCTCACATCCATACATGACCACGGGAAAAACCATAGCCTTGACTAGACGGACCTTGGTTGACAAAGTAATGTCTCTGCTTTTTAATATACTATCTAGGTTGGTCATAACTTTCCTTCCAAGGAATAAGCGTCTTTTAATTTCATGGCTGCAATCAGCATCTGCAGTGATTTTGGAGCCCCCAAAAATAAAGTCTGACACTGTTTTCCCTGTTTTTCCATCTATTTCCCATGAAGTGATGGGATCAGATGCCATAATCTTTGTTTTCTGAATGTTGACATACCACATACTAAATAATAATAATAATGAGGTGAGAGGGAAAAATGAGAGATGATGGGTATGTCTATTACCTTAGTAGTGATAATGATTTCATAAGTGTATATATATTCTCTAACTTATTGAGTTATATACGTTAAATGTGCACAACATTCACATGCCAATTATATCTAATTAAAATTATATGTATATATATATATATGTATTTTTATGTGTTGTGCTGTGCTTAGTTTCTCAGTAATGTCTGACTCTTTGCGACCCCATAGCCTGTAGCCCACCAGGCTCCCTTGTCCATGGGGATTGTCCAGGCAAGCATACTGGAGTGGGTAGCCAATCCCTTCTCCAGGGAAACTTCCCAACCCAGGAATTGAACCAGGGTCTCCTGCATTGCAGGCGGATTCTCTACCCGCTGAGCTACCAAAGAAGCACGTATGTGTATGCGTGTATGTATGTGTATGTAATGAAGGTCTTTCCAGCTCGCACTAGCAGTAAAGAATCCGCCTGCCATGCAGGAGACTTAAGAGACGCAGGTTCGATCCCTGGGTCAGGAAGATGCCCTGGAGAAGCGTGTGGCGACCCACTCAAGTATCCTTGCCTGGAGAATCCCATGGACAGAGGAACGTGATGGGCTACAGTCCATGGCGTCACAGAGAGTCAGACTCGACTGAAACGATGTAGCATGCATACATGATGAAAGGATCACTAACAGAGTAATGCACGGGGAATTAAATAGGTACTTGCTTAATAGTCATATATTATTAATAATAATAGTTTTAATTTAAAAGTATTTTCCAAGGGTGGGATGGTTTGAGAGAATAGCATTGAAACATGTATATGACCATGTGTAAAACAGATGACCAGTGCAAATTCGATGCATGAAGCAGAGCACTCACAGTCTGTGCTCTGGGACAACCCAGAGTGATGGGGTAGGCATTGATGTGTGGAGGGGGTTGTTCAGGATGGGAGGACACATGTACACCCATAGCTGATTCATGTTGATGCATGGCAAAAACCACCACAACATTGTAAAGTACTTAGCCTCCAATTAAATAAATAAAATAATTTTTAAAGTATTTTCCAAAAAAATAAAATTAAGTATATATTAAAATAATCCTGATATCTGTATTTCTAAATCTATTGTAAGCATTTTTTACAATATTGAATATTTTGAACAAAAAAATGTCATATTTTGAGTAGCTTTCCAATCCTTCTAGGACACAGTCAGGAACACCTTCGAGAATCATTTCTACTTTCCAACTCCTTAATTCTGTGCTTTGTCACAGTTTTGATTCCATGACTTCCTAGTTCCACTGGGCTCACACTCACGTGTCTGGAGTAGGCTTTGTCTTGTGCAGTCCCCAACTCATCCTTTTAGACTCATGTAAAGCAAACTCCACCAGCGCTGAAGCCCTTACACCCACCCTCTGTTACCCTCTGCCTGTTAGTCCTCACAAAGAGTGTTTCTGTGTTTATATCAACCAGAATTCTATCATTTTGATGGAGAAATGCATTAACATTCTTTCTTCTGGCATCACTGCCTGAATGGTCTTGAGGGATTTAGGAAGGTCCAGTAATAGAGATAATAACATTAATCTTTCTGATTAGGTGTGCTCATTAGTTATAATTAATCTGGGGGAAATGAACACCTTGTTATTGTTCATGAGTAGTATAATAATACTTGAAGATCTATTTGCAATATGTTCATATTTAATATGTTAATAGAAACACTGTGTGTGAAGCATTAACTTTCTAGTCATTTCACTAAGGCTAACTTCCCTCTGTTCAAAAGATAACTATTTTCAAGAATTGTTTACTATTTTCAATTTTATCCCAATGCAAGCCATCATTGGGCTTCCTGGTGGCTCAGACGGTAAAGAATCTATCTTCAATGCAGGAGACTTAGGTTCCATCCCTGGGTGGGGAAGACCCCCTGAAGGAGGGCATGGCAACCCACTCCAGAATTCCTGACTGGAGAACCCATGGACAGAGGAGCCTGGGGGCTACAGTCCATGGGGTCATAAAGAGTCGGACACAACTGAGTGACTAACTCTTTCACTTTAAAGCCATCCTTGTTGGATAGATTTGAATATTTAAGCTCTGTATTTGAGTCTAAAATCATTCTAATTATTTTTTATTGTGAACTGATATTTCTTCAGACTCTAACCTACAAACACCAGAGTTGAGATTAAAAATAAACTAGTCACAATCCAATCCAATCATACTCCGTGGAATTAGCTGTGTTTGGTCTTTTTCTTTTCTTTTGTATTTTCAGTTCTTTGGATAGTTTTCTTCATCTCAGATAATACATCTTTATCGGGTTTACATCCTGTTGACATCCCACTGTGAAAACTGGGGCTAATTACTCTCACTACTTCTATACCATTCCCACCATCCTCTTCCCTTTTCCCATCCACTTCTAAACTTTTAGTAATCTCACAGCATTGGGTTACCTATTTAACATAAAATAATGGGCCAAAAGTAAACTTTGTAAATATTAATAAAGTGAGGATTCTTTGCTGTATTGAATGACCCGATGCTGTTTGACATCTCATACACAACTTAAGATGTTCCTCAAATTATGATCCATTTTCCATTGTTAACTTTTTCGCTTATTCACAATACACATTTTCTTCTGTATTCTTAATGTTCCAAAAATTCTTCATGGTCATGTTTATCCATTCATATTTCAGACTGAAAAAGCAAGTCATTTGGCATATGTAACTGATATGAATATTCTCTGCTAGTGTGAATTAAGGTTGATATCCCAAAAATCACCCATAAAAAGATAGCTTTCTGTGGACTTCTGAACTTGACTTTAGTATGTGTGTAGAAAGTAGGCTAGGATCCTCTCCCACCAAATGGCACTTTGTATAGGATGATAACTTGATGCCAACATCAAAGGTGAAAGCCCCGCTATCTGCAGGCAGATCATTGCACACTTTTAGAGAAACACTGTGCTTTGTCTTGTGTGTAAATGCCATGTTCCCAGGCACTCAGGAAAAGAGTTTGGAAAGAACTACGTGGACCAGGGAGTGGTCCCACTGGTCAAGTTCTACATAGAGGTTCTGTAAGGTAAACTGTGTCTTCAGTCCTGTTATACCCGTCCAGGTTTTGTTCCTATTGTGTCTGTGTTTGGAGTCCTTGGGGAGCAATACTGGAAAAATCAACTCTTTATGTTCACTATACCCTTGTCTGGGGTAGAATTCCTATATAAATTCCAATTAGAATTCTTATATATAAATAAAATCCTATATATAAATTTCTATATAAAAAATCTTGTATAGACTTCCTATCAAGAAAGCTGAGCACTGAAGAATTGATGCTTTTGAACTGTGGTGTTGCAGATGACTCTTGAGAGTCCCTTGGCCTGCAAGGAGATCAAACCTGTCCATCCTAAAGGAGATCAGTCCTGAATACTCATTGGAAGGACTGATGCTGAAGCTGAAACTCCAATACTTTGGCCACCTGATGTGAAGAACTGATTCATTGGAAAAGACCCTGATGCTGGGAAAGATTGAAGGTGGGAGGAGAAGGGGACAACAGAGGATGAGATGGTTGGATGGCATCACCGACTCGATGGACATGAGTTTGAGCAAGCTCTGGGAGTTGGTGACGGACAGGGAAGACTGGCATGCTGCAGTCCATGGGATCAGCAAGAGTCAGACACGACTAAGCAACTGAACTGTGGGTAGAATTCCACTGCCAATGCAAGATATATGGGTTTGATCCCTGTGTTGGGAAGATCCCCTGGAGCAGGAAATGGCAACCCACTCCAGTATTCTTGCCTAGGAAATCAGAAGAGCCTGGCAGGCTACAGTCGATAGGCTCACAAAAGAATCTCATGTCTCCTGCTTTAGGTGGATTCTTTACCACTGAACCACATGGGAAGCCTCTCAAATGCATTCCTAATTGATATGACCAAACTGCCCCTAGACTTTAGCCCACTCTAGCATGTTTTCTTCTTGGATGTGAAATTATTCTAGTTAGAACATGTTTTTAACCATCATTCAAAGGGACATCGTAAGGGAAGAAAATCACACTTATGCTCAATCAGTCGCAGTAAACCAGAAGCAAGGCCATGTGCCAGTAGATCTTGACCACGCAGTTACCGAGTGTATGTCTAAGACTAAGGCGTTTTATTGGTAGGAACTGGTGAATATATACAAGTGAGGATGTCTGCTCTTAATCTCCTGCCTGGTGTATGGAGAGGGAGAGCTCCCCTGTTGCCCAGGCGGCCAGTTGTGGACACTCCAGCACCTCCAAAAGGAGAATTCCTTCTCTGTGTTCACTTAGGTGTCTATCTCATCATCCTGGGCTTCAAAGGATGCAGACAGACATTCACCAAAATGCCTAAAGATCAATGTTGAATATTCCCAATCATTATTTTGTTCATACAATGAATATTTATTGAGTGATTACAGTCTCTCGCACACTTTCCTTGATAGACAACAGAACATTAAACAACAGAGAGATGTTCCTGACAAAAATAGAGCTTGTTTAGAGAGAGATGGAGAGACAGAGAATAAATAAACAAGCCAGTTGTTGATACAAGTTGGGAAGAACATGTAACAGTCAAGTGTTAGTTGATCAATCATGTCCTACTCTTTATGATCCCATGGACTGTAGCCTGCCAAGCTCCCCTGTCCATGGAATGCTCAAGGCAAGAATACTGGAGTGGGTTGCCATTCCCTTCTCCAGGGGATCTTCGCGACCCAGGGATCAACCCTGGGTCTCCTGCATTGCAGGCTAATTCTTTACTGTCTGAGCCATCAGGGAAGCCCCCATAACAGTTAAATATGAGGACAAACGGGAACACTGTTTTAGGTGGAAGCTGCATAGTATGGATAGGAAGAGGTCTCTGATAACTTGATATTCAAACAAAGATCAGAGGAATTGAAGGGACAAACTGGATTTCTTTTATCCCAGGGTGGGGGAACTGAAGTCTCAAATTCCTAAACTAAAAGGATCCTTTGTATTTTTACCCTTCATTCAGTTTCCTTCTGACTTTCCTCTAACACTGCTTTTATCTAGTTTTGGAAACTCCATATTCTTTTTTTTTTTTAAGAATGAAAGTGAATATTTATTTATAATGAGAAAATAAATGACAGGAAAACACAACCTTTTCAAAGCTGATGAATAGCACAAAATCTGGAAAGTGTCATTAAGCTTTTGTTTTTTACAACTTTTTATGTTTGTATTGGGATATAGCCTACCAACAGTGTTTGGATAGTTTCAGGTGACCATCAAAGGAACTCAGCCATGCACATCCGTGTGTCCATTTTCCTCCAAGCCCCCCTCCCATCCAAGCTGCCATATAGCATTGAGCAGGAATCTCTATATTCCTGATGAGAGGGAAATGAATGTCCATTGCATGCTGAATGGACCTAGGAATTAGGCTCTCTAATTGATTTAGGGTTAATGCCTAAGTTCTTTAGAACATGATGCTTAAATATTGCAAATTTTAACTTTGGTCCTTGTAGGAACCCATGATTATTCCTGGTTGCTCTCTGCACCATTGGCCTAGTCCTCATGATATAAATTACTGACTATAACCAGGGATCACATAAAGGTTTTAACTTATTTTGATTTGCATTTCCCTGATGGTAAGTGATATTGAGTATCTTTTCATGTGCCTGTTGACCATCTTCATTTCTTTTTTGGAAAAATGTCTATTCGGTTCATCTGCCCATTTTTTTTTTGTAATTAATTTATTTTTTATTGGAGGCAAATTATTTTACAATATTATATTGGTTGGTTTTGCCATATATTGAAATGAATTCTCCCCAGGTTTACATAAGTTCCCCCTCCTGAACCCCCCTCCCACCTCCCTCCTCCCTTTATCCTCCCTCTGGGTCATCCCCGCATGCCAGCCCCGAGCATCCTATAACATGCATTGACCCTGAACTAGTGATTCATTTCACATATGACAACATACGTGTTTCAATGCCATTCTCCCAAATCATCCCACCCTCACCCTCTCCCACAGAGTCCCAAAGACTGATCTATACATCTGTGTCTCTTTTGCTGTCTCGTATACAGGGTTATCATTTGCATCTTTCTAAATTCCATATATATGCGTTAGTATACTGTATTGGTGTTTTTCTTTCTGGCTTACTTCACTCTGTATAATAGGCTCCAGTTTCATCCACCTCATTAGAACTGATTCAAATGTATTCTTTTTAATGGCTGAATAATACTCCATTGTGTATATGTACCAAAGCTTTCTTATCCATTCGTCTGCAGATGGACATCTAGGTTGCTTCCATGTCCTGGCTATTATAAACAGTGCTGCAATGAACATTGGAGTACATGTGTCTCTTTCAATTCTGGTTTCCTCGGTGTGTATGCCCAGGAGTGCGATTGCTGGATCATATGGCAGTTCTATTTCCATTTTTTTGAGGAATCTCCACACTGTTCTCCATAGTGGCTGTACTAGTTTGCATTCCCACCAACAGTGTAAGAGGGTTCCTTTCTCTCCACATCCTCTCCAGCATTTATTGCATGTAGACTTTTGGATAGCAGCCATTCTGACTGCCCATTTTTTAATCAAGTTGTTTGATGTTGAGTTGTATGAGCTCTTCATATATGTTGGATGTTAATCCTTTATTGGTCATATCAGTTACAAATAATTTCTCCCATTTAGTAGGTTGTCTTTTTGCTTTATTTATGGTTTCCTTGCTGTGCAAAAGATTTTAACTGTAATTAGGTCCTATTTTTTTAATTTTTGCTTTTTTATTTCCTTTGAATTAGGGAAAATTATATATCAAAAATTGATATAATTTATGTCAAACATTAGAACAAGACAAAAGAGATATACATTAACACACAGCCTCAGAAGCTCCATCATTTTTAAATTATTACTTATTACTTAGTATATTTGAAAAACAGTTTACACTAGAACCAAGAATTGCGTTTGTTAACTTGACTCTTTACCATGCAACTACACTGATCCAAAAGAAGTGCTATAATTTATGTCAAAGAGTCTCCTTTTTCCATTTTCATCTAGGATTTATAGTATCCAGGCTTGCGTTTAAGTCTTTCGCCCGTTTTGAGTTGGCTTTTGTGTACGGTGTTGAGAACCCTGTGCTCTCATTCTTTCCTTGTGTCTGTCCAGTTCCCCCAGTGGTGCTTACTGAACAGTTTTCTACATCGTAGGTTCTTGCTCCCTTTATCATCGATTAATTGACCATGATTGTATTGGTTTATTTATGGGCTCTCTATTCTATTTAATTAATCTACGTGTCTGTTTTTATGCAGTAATCGAAAATACAATGAGATATCATCTCACACTTGTCAGAATGGCTGTCGTCAAAAAGACTACAAAAAACAAATGTTAGTTAGGATGTGGAGAAAATGGAACCCAAGTGCACTGTTGGTAGGAACGTAAATTGTGCAGAAGCGTGGAAAGCAGTATGGCGATTTCTAAAAATCTAAACGTAGTATCATATAACCCAGCAATCCCACTCCTGGGTATCTGTATGAAAAGACAAAAACACTAATTTGAAAAGATACATGCACCCAAGTGTTTGTAGCAGCATTATTTACATTAGCCAAGATATGGAAGCAACCTAAGTTTCCAGCAACAGATGAGTGCAAAAGAAGATGTGATGCATACACACAGACACACACACAGTGAAATACTACTCAACCATAGGAAGTACTGAAATTTTTGCCATTTGCAACAACATGGATGAACTTAGAAGTTATTATGCTAAGTGAAATAAGTCAGACAGTAAAAGACCAATGCTGTATGATGTCATTTATATGTGGAATATAAAAACTAAAAAAAAAAAATAGTGAATAGAACAAAAAAGAATCAGGCTTATAGAAAACAAACTCATGGTAACCAATGGGGAGAGAGAAGCAGGAGGGACAACATAGGTGTAGGGGATTAAGAGGTATAAACTGCCACGTATTAATATAAAATGCAATGCACGGATGTACTGTACAACACAGAGAGCCTACCAACATTTTATAATAGCTACATACTTTGAGTAAAATCTTTTAAGAATTGGGAATCACTGTACTGTACCCTTGTAATGTATATAAGATTGTACATTGACTATATTTCATTTTTTAAATGCAAAAACAGTGTTAACTTTTGAAAATACTACCACCACTTCTGGAAGATTCAATTTATATTATAAGCATGCTTGCCTTCACTCAATAACATTCAGTTCAGTTCAGTCGCTCAGTCGTGTGCGACTCTTTGCGACCCCATGAATCACAGCACACCAGGCCTCCCTGTCCATCACCAACTCCCGGAGTTCACTCAAACTCATGTCCATCCAGTCGGTGATGCCATCCAGCCATCTCATTCTCTGCTGTCCCCTTCTCCTCCCGCTCCCAATCCTTCCCAGCATCAGAGTCTTTTCCAGTGAGTCAACTCGTCACATGAGGTGGCCAAATTATTGCAGTTTCAGCTTTAGCATCAGTCCTTCCAATGAATACCCAGGATTGATTTCCCCCAGAATGGACTGGTTGGCTCTCCTTTCAGTCCAAGGAACTCTCAAGAGCCTTCTCCAGCACCACAGTTCAAAAGCATCAATTCTTCGGCAATTAGTCTTCTTCACAGTCCAACTATCCCATCCATACATGACCACTGGAAAAACCATAACCTTGACTACACGGACTTTTGTTGGCAAAGTAATGTCTCTGCTTTTTAATATACTATCTAGGTTGGTCATAACTTTCCTTCCAAATAGTAAGTGTCTTTTAATTTCATGGCTGCAATCAGCATCCGCAGTGATAGAACCAGACAAAAGAGGTATACATTAACATAGTCAACCTCAGAATCTCCACTAATTTTTCATCATTTATTGCTAGCTAGTATATTTGAAAAACAACTAGAACCAAGAATTATATTTGTTATCTTGGCTCTTAACCATGCAACTACATTGATGAAAAGGGTTATTTCCTGCTATGAAATTATCACCAACATTGGTATTAATTTGATGTGATACTGTATGCAAGGTATCAGTATAGCACTTGATACTTACCTGGCCCTCAACGATAGCAATATTATTACAGAATGTAAGTTCCCATTTGAACTTTCAAATGTTCATGCTGGATTTAGAAAAGGCAGAGGAACCAGAGGAACTCTCAAAATCTGTTGGATCATCGACAAAGCAAAAGAGTTCCAAAAAACATCTATTTCTGCTTTATTGACTATGCTGAAGCTTTTGACTGTGGATCACAATAAACTGTGGAAAATTCTTAGGAAGAAATGGGAATATCAGACCACCTAAACTGCTTCCTGAGAAATCCATATGTAGGTCAAGAAGCAACAGTTAAAACTGGACATGGAACAACAGATTGGTTCCAAATTGGGAAAGGAGTACATCAAGGCTGTATATTGTCACCATACTTATTTAACTTATATGCAGAGTACATCATGTGAAATGCTGGACTGGATGAAGCACAAGCTGGAATAAAGATTTCTGGGATAAATATCAATAACCTCAGATATGCAGATGACATGACACTTATGGCAGAAAGTGAAGAAGAACTGAAGAGGCTCTTGATGAAAATGAAAGAGGAGAGTGAAGTAGGCTTAAAACTCAACATTCAGAAAACTAAGATCATGGCATCTGGTACCATCACTTCGTGGCAAATAGATGGGGAAATAGTGGAAGCAGTGTCACACTTTATTTTTGGGGGCTCCAAAATCACTGCGGTTGCTGATTGCAGCCATGAAATTAAAGGATGCTTACTCCTTGGAAGGAAAGTTATGACCAACCTAGACAGCATATTAAAAAGCAGACTTTGCCAACAAACTCTGTCTATCCAAAGTTATTCTTTTTCCAATAGCTGTGTATGGATGTGAGAGTTGGACTGTAGAGAAAGTTGAGTGCTGAAGAATTGATGCTTTTGAACTGTGTGGTATTGGAAAAAACTCTTGAGAGTCCCTTGGACAGCAAGGAGATCCAACCAGTCCATCCTAAAGGAAATCAGTCCTCCATATTCATTGGAAGGATTGATGCTGAAGCTGGAACTCCAGTATTCGGCCACCTAATGCAAAGAACTGACTCATTAGAAAAGACCCTGATGCTGGGAAAGATTGAAGGCAGGAGGAGAAGGGGACAACAGAGGATGAGATGGTTGGATGTCATCACCAACTCAATAGACATGAGTTTGAGTAAACTCCGGGAGTTGGTGATGTACAGGGAGACCTAGCATGCTGCAGTCCATGGGGTCACAAAGAGTCAGTCACAACTGAGCAACTGAACTGAAATTCTCATTTGAATGTAAACTCCAGGAGTTAGAAATATCTCTGCCTCATTTTCTCCCTGCTAAACTGAGTTTCTATCACACAGTAGACACTCAATAAATGGTTGTTGCATGAGAAAACAAATACAGAGATAGAAAGTGAGATCCAATATTTATTGATCCATTTACTATGTGTCAAGAATTTTCTCCATACACTACTTGATGTGGGTACTACTATTGTCATTTCAAATATAGAAACTGAGACAAGGAGATGAAAAGCAGCATTTTTTAATACACAAAACTGGCAAATGGTGCAGTAGAGAGAGGAGTTTTCATGGTTTATTTCCAGGACTCATTTTTAAACATCATACTCCCTTGATAAGTTGAATCTGTATCTTAGTTTTAAAAGACACCCCCTTAATTTTATATATTTGCTGCAATGTTTGGTGTCTTTGTTCAGTGGCTAAGTCATGTCTGACTCTTTTCAACTTCATGAACCCAAGAATTAGGGTTAGGTTTAGGGTTAGGGTTTAGGGTTAGGGTTAGGATTAGGATCCTCTATCCTCCACTATCTCCCAGAATTGCTCAAATTCATGTCCATTGAGTCAGTGATACCATCCATCTCATCTCTGTCACTCCCTTCTCCTCCCACCTTCTATCTTTCCCAGCATCAGGGTCTATTCCAATGAGTCAGCTCTTCACATCAGGTGGCCTAAGTACTTCAGCTTCAGCATCAGTCCTTCCAATGATATTCATGTTATAATGATGTCACTTTAAAAATATTTCTTATATTACTTCATTTAAGTCAGCTTTTTAAAAAATGTAATTTGATTTTATGTTATTTTTTGTATGAGTAAAATCAACGATTCTCTAGAATAAGAACTCAGAGAAGGAAACGGTAGCCCACTCCAGTGTTCTTGCCTGGAGAATCCCAGGGACTGGGGAGCGTGGTGAGCTGCCATCTATGGGGTCCCACAGAGTCGGATGCAACTGAAGCGACTTAGCAGCAGCAGAACACCAACTCTTTCAGACTTAGATCACTTTTAATTCTTTATTAATAAATCTTTTAGTGGTTTAACTGGCACAATGATTGTATCATTTGTCATTTAAATTGGGAATGTCAAGAAAGAATAGACTAAAATACGTATTTTTTAAAAATATATGATGTGGAGATTGTTATCAGAAGGGAAATGTTTTACTTGTATATATTCAGTCTGTTATAATGAAGACTTTCCTATCATACTGGATTTTCAATGAAAGCAATTACAATTTGTTTAGTTTCCAGCAAGAATACAAATGCATTTGTGTATCATCTTTCGAAGATGAACCCTTCAATCTCTGACCTCAGTATTTTCCATGATGAAAGCAATAGCCAGAAAAATAAAAAGAAAATTGAAGGTAGGAAATAGAGAACATATGAAAATACAATAATTTAAATAACTATTTTAAAATAATAGATAGTTTAAAAGTTAAAAATATCATCATTATGCCACAATGAAATGGTAAAGCCATAGGCAGAGTTCTAGTAATGAAAAACAATTATTAGCTAGAGTTAATGGAATGTCTGTTGTGATTTACATAGCTGGAACACTCCCAATAATCTTGGCATTATTATCTCTGTTATAAATGAGAAAACAGGATGGGAAGGTTAAATTTCACATGCAGATGTGAGTTTTGTTCTTTCCAATCATCCCAACTTGCAAGAAGCAAGTTTTCCCTTCCATATGACCACATCATACCCTTAAGTCCAAGACCTATCCTCTTTTCTTGAACTTCTAAGAATTTTGGCTTATAAAGGAGAGTAGGTGGGTGGAAATTCAGGCAGTGAAATACACTCATTTAAATCTCAGGGCACAAGAGGGTGTTCTTAAACTAGACCATCCATGGGAGATGAGCAGCCAGCTTTGGCTGCAAAGACCTGAACCAGCATCTCAGTCAGAGCAGATTGATATACTTCTGAGAGAGAGAGAGGAGCTGGTGTCTGCATCCTGGCCTGCCTTCCTGAATTAACGCTCTGTGATATGGAGTGACCACACCAGCTCCTCAGATTGGTGCTTCCAATCAAACCCCTCCTCTTCTTGCCTTGGCTCCTGCTCCATGGAAACACCTCATTTCCCTGCCCCACAGGTGTAATCCAGGTGGCCTTCATCCAGACTCCAAGATTCCTGCCTGGGTGATTTTGTCTCTCTCTGTGCTCTTTTGTATCACAGCTGTGGGGTACACCATAAGTCCAGCCTTGACCACGACCTATTTTTTGTTAGCAAATCTTAATTGGCAGTATAAAACTTGAACTCACCTGTTCTTTCTTTGTGTTCCTGCTCTAATACCCTGATTATCATCCAGGAGATGTCCATTAAAACCAATTTTATCTTATCATTATAATTATTTTGGCAGTTTTTAAAGACAGATATTGTGTTAATTTGCAGTGGTTCTTTGAATACCTTTTCTGTTCCAAAATCAAATCACAAGTATTCATTGACTGTAGATTAAATATCATTCTTTGTCTTCATTGATTGATTGCTTTTTAATCTCTCTCTTAATTTTGAAAATATTTTAAATTGAGTTGAAAGAAGACATGAGTAATTAAAACCATGGTTAAAATTGAAAATCGTATTAAAAAGAATAGACACTATTGAAGAAATCCCTGTGTCTGAGTTTCCTAGAAGTCATGGTAAAGGGAGAACCATTACAAAGGACACAGTTCTTGCTGTTTAATTAAAGTAAACATATCTGCTTTCAGAAGTTGAAAAAAAAATCCTGACTCTGAAAACTATTAATAGAACATCTTTTTGAGAGTTTTAGCTGTCCGCAGTGGTTTTAAAAATAATTAAGGAAAAGTTTCTAGATGGTCTTGGAGAATATGGATCCCAGTGGGGATTTACTGAGTACACGCTAATGTAATTTATTAAACCCAGCAAACTAGAATATGGTTTCATTAGCAGAATCTCAAAGCTACATATAGTCATTAACTCTCTTGTTTTATACCCAGACAACTATTTTAATCATAACTATAGTCCAGACATGAAAAATTCATTTGATCTGACTTTATGCATGAGAACAGTGCAAATATTAAGTTGGCCAAAACGTTTTTTCATAGCAGCATGTGGAAAACACGGAATGAACCTTTTGGCAAACCCAATGAAAGAAGAGTTATTTAGTTGGTCTCTTAGAGCAAGAGTGGAGAGTCTCGAGTGAAGTTGCTCTGACTGTCCATCTTAACTCTGAAGAATGTGTGTGACCATAACATTTTGGGTCCAGTAAGAATGATGTTTGGACCAAACAGCTGACTCATTGGAAAAGACCCAGATGCTGGGAAAGATTGAAGCAGGAGGAAAAGAGGGTGACAGAGGATGAGATGATTACATGGCATCGCTGATTCAATGGACATGAACTTGGGTAAAGTCCGGGAGATGGTGAGGGACAGGGAAGGCTGGTTTGTTGCAGTCTATGGGATTCGAAGAGACGGCACAACTTGGCAACTGAACAACAGCAAACAAGGATGGTGTCAAGAGTTTTACTGAGAGCAACTAAACAAACAGTTGAGCATCACCTCTAAACCTGATAAAAAGACTGAGCATCAGCACCAGGGCAGCGTCAGACACTATAGACAGACCTAAATGACCAGGTATGGAAATAGTCCCTCAAAGGATTCAGAGCCAGGCTGAAAACAATGACGCTCTTGGTCACTTCTTCCATGATAGTACACTCAAAAGGTGAAAACTGGAGAAACCACCTACACTTCCAGGAATTTCAATTTTCTTCCACTGAAGGATGTTTTGGTCAAGGCTCAGGTGGGCCAGCACAGAATTGGGCAGGGGTGGATCATCTCACTTAATCGTAAGAACTCCTCCCAAGACAAAAGCCTCCAGAGATTTAATGGACCTAGGGACCACAAGGAGCGGGAGGGGCAGGCTATGAATGGGAAATAGCAAACATTGGGTCAGGATGTGGACAGTGTCTTGGAGGCTTCTCCCTCTCCCTCCTCTTAATAAGGAAGGCTCAGCAGAGGTACCTGAAGAAGACATCTGTGCAGGGCCTCTGATGTGTGATTGGGGGCCTCAAACTAAGGATGCATCTAAGAATGTGGCTGGCCAGGGCTACCAAGTCTTTGAAAGCAGCTCCAATAGACCCTGCAGATTCTGGCTCTGTCGGCGTCTGCTGTGGGCAGCACAGCTCTCCCTCAAGTAAAGCCTTTGTAATTGCCTTTCAGCGGACCTGAAATGTGACACACGAGTTTATAACCAGAAGTTGGATTCCTCAGAAAGAAGCTGTTACTTTCTGAGGCAGAAATTGTATATCCCGTTCATATCCTGTTCATCTAAAAGCTGATTTGCATTCTTTTGTGCACATTTTTAGGAAGATAGTGTCCTCATTGTGTGAGTCTCAAGGGTTCATATATCATAAGATTGTTATGGTTACTGTTCTCTTTCATGGAGTAATATATACTTTATAGTTACCAGGGGATCTCTGTTTACTTGTCTATTTTCCATTTATAGCAGCCCTTGCTCTGCAGTCTTCTTCCAGTAATTTGGAATGTACACATTGCATGCCAGTTGACAACTCCTCTCTTTCTTGCAGCCAGCCAGAGAAAAACTGTGTAGAGTTCAGTCCCTACCTTGAGCACCAGCAGGATTCCTGTCCTTTCTGTAGGCGTAGAGTCCCTGAGATGTCTGTGGGGTGGGTATCACCTTTTTACTCTCTGTACAAGAGGAGAAGGAGTGCAGAGTTATCCTGGGCTGACCTCCTGACTGGGCCAGTTTAACTCAATCCTCTTATGAGCTTCCATATTCCAGCTATCCAAAAGCAGATTTGTCAGGGCTAGAAACATCTGGGAACTAGGACAGGTTTTTACACATTCAACCAGGGCCACTGGTGAAAAAAGTTTCTGAGAATGTTTATGACTCAGTACCTTCGTGTGAGGATTAACCAGACCAGAGAAAAGAATTACCTGGTAGTCAGTGTAAGAAACACAGCGCTGTATTGTGCTGTGCTTAGTTGCCCAGTTGTGTCTGACGCTCTGTGACCCCATGGACTGTAGTCCACAAGGCTACTCTGTCCACGGGGATTCTCCAGGCAAGAATACTGAAGTGGGTTGCCATGCCCTCCTCCAGGGGATCTTCACGATCCAGGGATCAATCCTGCATCTCTTTCTGTCTCCTGCATTGGCAGACAGATTCTTTACCACTAGCACCACATGGGAAGTCTCTCCCTAAATTAAGGGACAAAAAATGCTTGTGAAATTTGAAGAGGTGAATCAGAAATAATGGAATTGAAAATCCAGAAGGAAACAAGAGTGTATTACATCGGAGTCTAGGAAGCAAAGTAGTGCATTAAATAGGGATTTATTCATAAGGTAGTAGATGATAGAAAGCAGCATGATTGGCCAAAAAGGGCATACCCTTCAGCTGTCTCTTACAAAAAATCAACCCAGGTGACTATGGTCTTTTTTATAGGTACTGTTCATGCAGCTCCAAATGGTAGAATCTCAGTAAACTTTATGTCTGAGTCTTTGAAGTTAAAAAAAAGAACCTGTGAAGAGTTCAACATTAGTCTGTAAACAGAGGATGAAATAAGGAATTGGAAGGCAAATTTATGGAAGTACAGAATAAACACAGGAAAGATATGAGTTACAAGTTAAAAATAAAGGGAAATGAAAGAGATGTTCTAAACATGCATCTAATATGAGTTTAAGAAGAAGAGAATAGAGCACATGAAGGTAAGAAAATATGTAATAGGAAAAGATGCATGAGACCAATGGTCATAGCAGCATTATTTGTAAATAATAACATGAAATGAATTTGCTCAGTTGTGTCGGACTCTTTGCGACCCCATGGACTGTAGCCTACCATGCTCCTCCATCCATGGGATTTTCCAGACAAGAGTACTAGAGTGGGTTACCATTTCCTTCTCCAAAGGATCTTCCCAACCCAGTGATCGAACCTGGGTCTCCTGCTTTGTAGGCAGACACTTTACCATCTGGGCCACCAGGGAAGTCCATAAATAATAACATGAGAGTACTCTAAGTGTCCATTGACAGATGAAAAGATATGGTACATATATACAATGGAACATCATTCAACCATACAAAGAATGAAATAATGCCATTTGCAGCAATATGGATGGACCTAAACTCCGGGAGTTGGTGATGGACAGGGAGGCCTGGCGTGCTGTGATTCATGGGGTCGCGGAGAGTCGGACACGACTGAGCGACTGAACTGAACTGAAAGGTTATCATGCTGTTCTGTGCTGAGTTGCTTGGGCTTGTCCAACTCTTTGCAACTCCATGGACTGTAGCCCACCTGGCTCCTCTGTCTGTGGCGGTTCTCCAGGCAAGAATAATAGAGTGGATTGCCATGCCCTCCTCCAGGGGATGTTCCCAACCCAGGGACTGAACCCAGGTCTCCCCATTACTGGTGGATTCTTTAACTCTGAGCCACCAGGGAAACCCAAGAATACTGGAGTGGGTACCCTATCCATTCTCCATGGGATCTTCCTAATCCAGGAATTGAACAGGTGTCTCTTGCATTACATGTGAATTCTTTACCAACTGAGATAACAAGGAAGCCCAGAGGTTATCATACTAAGTGAAGAAGGTCAAACAGAGAAAGGAAAATACTATATGATATCACTTATATGTGTATACTAAAAATACAAAAAACTAGTGAAGATAACAAATATAAAATAAATTTTTAATTTTTTATATTAATAATCATTTTTGAAATTGAATTTATATAGCTACAGTGAGATATTTTGGAAGTTGATTTTATATTTTTAGGGTCTCTGCTGTCTATCTTCGACAACATTAGTTGTTTACATTCTTGAATTCTTTATTTTGATTCATTTCTCACCTAGAATATATATCAATGAGCAATTTTAAAGGTCTTGCCTTTTTAAGAATGTTTTGTTTCACTTGTGTGTCAGCACAACTGCTTTGCACGCATCCAGTGTGTAGTTGTGTTTTTGTTTTCCTCAGAAGTTTCGTATTCTGATCTGATTTTTCTTACTTGGTGGATTTATGATGCAGCATTATATATGTAAGATTTGACTTAATCTTGTTGAATCTATTACTTAAAAATTTTTGGAACTTAATTTTGCTTTGAAGTAACATTTATTCTTAGGTAATTTCCTTTCTTGAATTGCATCATTTCGAAACATTCAAGGGGCTTCCCTGGAATCTCAGCTGGGATAGAATCTTCCTGCAATGCAGGAGACCCCAGTTCAACTCCTGGGTCAGGAAGTTCCCCTGGAGAAGGGTTAGGATAACCACTCCAGTAACCTTGTCCTTCCCTATCTGCCTGCAATGCAGGAGACCTGGGTTCCAACCCTGGGTTGGAAAGATTCCCCTGGAAGAGGGCATGACAACCCACTCCAGTATTCTTGCCTTGAGGATCTCCATGGTCAGAGGAACCTGGTGGGCTAGAGTCCAGGGAGTCACAAAGAGTTGGACATGACTGAAGCAACTAAGCCCAGCACAGCACAAAATATCCAAGATCATTTTTGTTGTCGGTAAACATCACCGACTCAATGGACATGAGTTTGGGTAAATTCCGGGAGTTGGTGATGGACAGGGAGACCTGGCGTGCTGCAGTCCATGGGGTCCCAAAGAGTCAGACACAACTGAGTGACTGAACTGAACTGAAACCTATCCATGAGTGTCATTTATCTTAACTGGTGTTACTTTGTGTGGTATAGCAGCAGGCTTCCCAGGCGGGTCAGCAGTAAAGAATCTGCCTGCAGTGTAGAAGACTCAGGAGATGCTGCATGCTAGATTTTGGGAAGACCCCCTGGAGAAGGCAATGACAACCCACTCCAGTATTCTTGCCTGGGAAATTCCATCGACAGAGGAGTCTGGTGGGCTGCAGTCCATGGTGTCACACAGAGTTGGACATGACTGAAGCAACTGAGCACACACGCATAGCATGGTACAGACACATTTTGTTGCAGATGGAAACTATACTATTAACAGTTTTGAAAATCAAACATTGTATTTCTACCTATTTGTATAAGGCAGTACAGAGACCATATAAAATATTAAGATGTATATGTGAATTTGATTTCAGAAATATATTTTTCTTCTTAAACATTTTAACGTTTTCCCCAGCACTGTGAATACTGTTTGAATGAGATATTCCAATAGAAGTCAAAGAGATAGTTACAAGTTACACTATAACAATTTGCTTTATGAAACCTCTTGCAAATGCATAATGGTCTGCACATTTATACATAAACTCTTGATGAAATGATTTGACATTAAGTGCTCACTTCAGAAAGTAGATGACCAAACAGGTGGGACCCTTCTAGGATCCTCTTTTTAAAGTGTTCAAGCACACAGCTTTCTGTGACCACAAGTACCTGTTTGCTGAGAGTTAAGCTACTTGATTATATTTTTCTTTTGTCAAGTGGCTAACTTTTTTATTTTTTAAACTATAAAATGAGAACTACTCACTCTCCTAATTATTGAGACACATTTTTTGAAACTGCAAACCCCAGAACTTTTGAGTATCAGAAGAAAAATGTCAGAACAAGGAACACTTCATCCTTGTGAAGCCCCAAAGATGTATAATTGAAGCATGATTAGTGGCATTTGTTTTAAAAAGAAGAGATGAGGAATTAATGTTTAGATACTTTCTAAGCAACTTAAAGAAACAATGAGCATAATTCCTCAAGATTTTGGTACATGGCTGTTTTTTTAATTATATAATCAATATATAACTTAGATGAGATCTGTCAGCTGGAAATTTAGATAAACTTTCTTTGGACTTCTCAGTTTTATCCCAAATGAGTTGAGGGACTGTCTGAAAACTTCTGTGTTTTGTGGTGAGATTATATTGTGAACTCTTCTTGAAGTTACTTCAGTTCAGTTCAGTTCAGTCACTGAGTAGGGGTCTGACTCTTTGCGACCCCATGGACTGCAGCATGCCAGGCTTCCCCATCCATCACCAACTCCCAGAGCTTCCTCAGACTCACATCCATCCAGTCGGTGATGCCATCGAACTATCTCATCCTCTGTCATCCCCTTCTCCTCCTGCCTTCAATATTTCCCAGCGTCAGGGTCTTTTCCAATGAGTCAGTTCTTCACATCAGGTGGCCCAAGTATTGAGCTTCAGCTTCACCATCAGTCCTTCCAATGAATATTCAGGACTGATTTCCTTTAGGATTGACTGGTTTGATACTTTATCAAACTATCTTTTTGTTTTTCATCTGTTTGGGAATTGACCCAGAGTTATCACCAAACATTAGAGAGAAAATTTCTGTGAAAGATTAGGATCCTCAGTGCCTCACATTCAATACTCAAGGCTTCATTACAGTGTTTTCTCCCCCAAAATTATAGTTCTCTTTCTAAGCAGTGTTCTGATAGCAGCTGTTAATGTGATAGTGTTACAAAGGGTGATTAAACATTCTGAGCAAAGCCTTTTAGAAGAACATTAGAAAGGTACAGAACTGATATTTCTTTAAAATGCCAAAAGTAATCAAAAGAAATCACAGACTATTTTAGTTCCAAGTACATAGAGAAGAGGTTAATGAAAGTGGTAAAAACTGGTAGACTACAGAGAGGAAGCAAAACTCGCCTCCTAATCTTCACTTTCTCGGACAGTTAGCAATGTGCGGCTTGAGTCCTAAGTACCAGTTGGCTGAGCCAATAGTAAGAAACTAATGATCGTTTTGTACCATATTTTTACATTGCACATAGAGGCATTAATATACAATATTTTTTCTCTCTCTGATTTACTTCACTCTGAATAACAGAATCTAAATCTATCTACATCTCTACAAATGACCCAATTTCATTCTTTTTTTAGGCTGAGCAATATTCCATTGTATATATGAACCACATCTTCTTTATCCATTAAGAACAGTTGCTATATGGTTCAGTGAGTTGAATGTAAACATGACAAAACCATTTTTAAATGACATTATTTTTACTGAATATAAATTAATCAAGACAAGTGTAACTGAACATCTGGTAAAAACTGATAAATTAAAATAAAATGTGAGTGACTAGAGGACTGATTTTATGCTTCTAAAAAAGCATTCAGTATAGGGCTTTAGGACATGGGCTGTATGGCAAAATGCCTGACCATGTGTTTTCACCCCACCAATTATTAGGTGATCTTGACTAAATTACAGAATACTTTTTCTTCAGTATTTTTTTTTTTTGAAGATGAAAGTACTTAAAACACTACTGATTACATAATAGATGGTCAATAAGTATTAGGGTTTTTTAAATTAATAAATACATTGTGAGCTTTTTTTAAAAAAAGGAAAGAAACTAATGATGACATTAAATACGAGCAATGTTCCAAGTTGGCATACTTTCCATTTCAGGACACCAAAAGTTGGCTTGGTATGTAAGAACAGAACTGTTAATGTTAATCTTAAAATAATAATGGAAATAAAATGAATTTATGTGGTGGTTTCAAAATGGTAGGAAAGACAAATTGATGCTAGAACAGAAACCTGAAGTAAATATCCTAGTAAACTTTAAGATTATTATTAAGTAAAAGTAGTTTGAATACTAAGAAACTATAAAATGGTAGGAATAAGAATGTCTCATGAAGACTGTTAATACCTGATTAATTTCATTTTATTTTCATGATAGATTATCTTGAATAGATGAAAGCAATGTCAAAGAATATATATGTTTTTATCTAAACCTCTAAGTTTCTATCTCTTACAGATAAAATTGAATAGAAGATATAAATTATATATCCATGAGTATAAACTGACTGAAAAATAGTTCAGGTTCTAATTTTAATAGGTTGATTAAGAGGAATATAAATGCTAACCTATACTGCTGTAAGGATGGCTCTTCGTCAGGTTTTATATGTTCTATTCCGTTGTTATCTTATAATTTCACTATCATTTAAAAGCATATTCATTTAATGTTTAAGTGAGACAAAGCAGAAGAATATAGTCAATGCACTGGACAATTACTTCAACATTAAAGCATCAAGTTGTCATCCAGAATTAAGAGGAGGTAATTTAGTATCAGAGAACATATTGTCCTGCAATATTTGTCTTTTTAATCTCACAACTTAAGGAAACCTGGCACAGCTACAGTCCATGTGTGAAAAGCTGAGAGTTTTAAATGACTGCTATGTCAAGGCAACACTAAGACAAACAAGTGTTGAAATATATCATCTGGACCAAGAAAAGCAGCATCGCCCTATTCTGCAGTCCACGCACAAGTGCAGTATGTGTCAAGTGGCTAAACAGACATTAATTTATAAAGCGCAAAAATTAAAACAGTCTTGGCTGGAAATTAGAAAGATATGCCAATGCAATAGGCTGTTGTTGTTATTTAGTTGCTTAGTCATGTCCAACTCTTTTGCAACCCCGTGGACGTAGCCCACCAGGCTCCTCTGTCCATGGCATTCTCCAGGCAAGAATACTGGAGTGGGTTGCTATGTTCTCCTCCAGGGGATCTTCCCAACCCAGGGATCAAACTCGAGTCTCCTGTGTCTTCTGCATTGGCAGGCAGGTGGATTCTTTACCAGAGAACCTCTAACTTCCCCCCTGGGACAAGCTTCTGGCAACCCAGTGCAGTTATCTTTGTTGGAAAATCCCAGGGACAGAGGAGACTGGTGTGCTACAGTCCTTGGGTCACAAAGAGTCGGGCACAACTGAGCACACCCACACATACTCAGGCACACAGAGGAAATACAGACATTGCCAATCATGGGAACAAAGCCATTCTGTGGCCACCACCCTGGCCCTGGTTTCCTGTCAGCGTCACAGACACATGGCTTCTCCTGGTGGTCTCAGAGCGGGGTCTGACGTGAGTTAGCTCTGTTAGAGCATGGGGTCAAGTGAACTCATAACCATGGTTGGGCTAAAAAAGAGACCTCAGGGACATTTCCAAAGCCATCATCCCCTCAGGGATCTGTGGGTTCCTGCTGAGACTCATTTTATCTGTGGCTTGGGCAACTTTCCAAGTATGTGTGCCAACTTTGGGGGAATTTTGGTGGCTGTTCATCCTTCTACTTATGCCCTCCTTCAGCTGTTTCTTTTAGAGCTGGTTGAGTAATTCCAGCATCTCATGTTAAGAGAGATTTTATACTACACTTCTGTGGTATGCACATGCTCAGTCACTCAGTCATGGCCGATTCTTTGCAAGCCCACCACCTTCCTCTGTCCATGAGATTTCCCAGGCAAGAATACTGGAGTGGGTTGCCATTTCCTCCTCCAGGGGATCCTCCTGACCCAGGAACGAGACCCATGTCTGCTGCATTGGCACGTGGATTCTTTACCACTAAGGCAACTGGGAAGCTCACATTTTTATTCCTCATATGTTACTTATTTGAGAGCTGAGAATGGTGAAGATCAGTTCAGTTCAGTTCAGTTCAGTCGCACAGTCGTGTCCGACTCTCCGCGACCCCATGAATCACAGCACGCCAGGCCTCCCTGTCCATCACCAACTCCCGGAGTACACTCAAACCCATGTCCACAGAATCGGTGATGCCATCCAGCCATCTCATTCTCCGTCGTCCCCTTCTTCTCCCGCCCCCAACCTTTCCCAGCATCAGAGTCTTTTCCAGTGAGTCAACTCGTCGCATGAGGTGGCCAAGTATTGGAGTTTCAGCTTTAGCATCAGTCCCTCCAATGAACATCCAAGATTGATCTCCTTTAGAATGGACTGGTTGGATCTCCTTGCAGTATAAGGGACTCTCAAGAGTCTTCTCCAACACCACAGTTCAAAAGCATCGATTCTTCGGCGATCAGCTTTCTTCACAGTCCAACTCTCACATCCATACATGACCACGGGAAAAACCATTGCCTTGACTAGACGGACCTTGGTCGGCAAAGTAATGTCTCTGCTTTTTAATATACTATCAAGGTTGGTCATAACTTTCCTTCCAAGGAGCAAGCGTCTTTTAATTTCATGGCTGCAATCAGCATCTGCAGTGATTTTGGAGCCCAAAAAAACAAAGTCTGACACTGTTTCCACTGTTTTTCCATCTATTTCCCATGAAGTGATGGGACCAGATGCCATGATCTTTGTTTTCTGAATGCTGAGCTTCAAGCCAACCTTTTCACTCTCCTCTTTCACTTTCATCAAGAGGCTTTTGAGTTCCTCTTCACTTTCTGCCATAAGGGTAGTGTCATCTGCATATCTGAGGTTATTGATATTTCTCCCAGCAATCTTGATTCCAGCTTGTGCTTCTTCCAGCCCAGCGTTCCTCATGATGTACTCTGCATATAAGTTAAATAAGCAAGGTGACAATATACAACCTTGACGTACACCTTTTCCTATTTGGAACCAGTCTGTTGTTCCATGACCGGTTCTAACTGTTGCTTCCTGACCTGCATACAGGTTTCTCAAGAGGCAGGTCAGGTGGTCTGGGATTCCCATCTCTTTCAGAATGTTCCACAGTTTATTGTGATCCACACAGTCAAAGGCTTTGGCATAGTCAATGAAGCAGAAATAGATGTTTTTCTGAAACTCTCTTGCTTTCTCCATGATCCAGCGGATGTTGGCAATTTGATCTCTGGTGCCTCTGCCTTTTCTAAAGCCTGCTTGAACATCTGGGAGTTCACGGTTTACATACTGCTGAAGCCTGGCTTGGAGAATTTTGAGCATGACTTTACTAGCGTGTGAGATGAGTGCAATTGTGCGGTAGTTTGAGCATTCTTTGGCATTGCCTTTCTTTGGGATTGGAATGAAGACTGACCTCTTCCAGTCCTGTGGCCACTGCTGAGTTTTCCAAATCTGCTGGCATATTGAGTGCAGCACTTTCACAGCATCATCTTTCAAGACTTGAAATAGCTCAACTGGAATTCCATCACCTCCACTAGCTTTGTTCGTAGTGATGCTTTCTAAGGCCCACTTGACTTCACATTCCAAGATGTCTGGCTCTAGGTCAGTGATCACATTATCGTGACTATCTTGGTCGTGAAGATCTTTTTTGTACAGTTCTTCTGTGTATTCCTGCCACCTCTTCTTAATATCTTCTGCTTCTGTTAGGTCCATACCATTTCTGTCCTTTATCGAGCCCATCTTTGCATGAAATGTTCCCTTGGAATCTCTAATTTTCTTGAAGAGGTCTCTTGTTTTTCCTATTCTGTTGTTTTCCTCTATTTCTTTGCATTGATCACTGAGGAAGGCTTTCTTATCTCTCCTTGCTATTCTTTGGAACTCTGCATTCAGATGCTTATATCTTTCCTTTTCTCCTTTGTTTTTTGCCTCTCTTCTTTTTACAGCTATTTGTAAGGCCTCCTCAGACAGCCATTTCGCTCTTTTGCATTTCTTTTCCATGGGGATGGTCTTGGTCCCTGTCTCCTGTACAATGTCACGAACCTCCGTCCAGAGTTCATCAGGCACTCTGTCAATCAGATCTAGTCCCTTAAATCTATTTCTCACTTCCACTGCATAATCATAAGGGATTTGATTGAGGTCATATCTGAATGGTCTAGTGGTTTTCCCGACTTTCTTCAATTTAAGTCTGAACTTCGCAATAAGGAGTTCATGATCTGAGCCACAGTCAGCTCCTGGTCTTGTTTTCTCTAACTGTATACAGCTTCTCCATCTTTGGTTGCAAAGAATATAATCAATCTGATTTCGGTGTTGACCATCTGGTGATGTCCATGTGTAGAGTCTTCTCTTGTGTTGTTGGAAGAGGGTGTTTGCTATGACCAGTGCATTCTCTTGACAAAACTCTATTAGCCTTTGCCCTGCTTCATTCCGTGCTCCAAGGCCAAATTTGCCAGTTACTCCAGGTGTTTCTTGACTTCCTACTTTTGCATTCCAGTCCCCTAGAATGAAAAGGACATCTTTTTTGGGTGTTAGTTCTAAAAGGTCTTGTAGGTCTTCATAGAACCGATTAACTTCGGCTTCTTCAGCATTACTGGTTGGGGCATAGGCCTGGATTACTGTAATATTGAATGGTTTGCCTTGGAAACGAACAGAAATCATCCTGTCATTTTTAAGATTGCATCCAAGTACTGCATTTCGGACTCTTTTGTTGACCATGATGGCTACTCCATTTCTTCTAAGGGATTCCTGCCCACAGTAGTAGATATAATGGTCATCCGAGTTAAATTCACCCATTCCAGTCCATTTTAATTCACTGATTCCTAGAATGTCGACGTTCACTCTTGCCATCTCCTGTTTGACCACTTCCAATTTGCCTTGATTCATGGACCTAACATTCCAGGTTCCTATGCAATATTGCTCTTTACAGCACCGGACCTTGTTTCTATCATTGGTCACATCCACAACTGGGTATTGGTTTTGCTTTTGCTCCATCCCTTTATTCCTTCTATAGTTATTTCTCCACTGAGCTCCAGTAGCATACTGGGCACCTACTGACCTGGGGAATTCCTCATTCAGTATCCTATCATTTTGCCCTTTGTTACTGTTCATGGGGTTCTCAAGGCAAGTATACTGAAGTGGTTTGCCATTCCCTTCTCCAGGGGACCACATTTGGCTGTGGTCCATGTGATTAGATCAGCTAGTTTCCTGTGATTATGATTTCAGTTTGTCTGCCCTCTGACGCCCCCTAGCAATACCTACCGTCTTATTTGGGTTTCTCTTACCTTGGTCGTGGAAAATCTCTTCACAGCCGCTCCAGCAAAGTGCAGCCGCTGTACCTATAGAAAAGTTAAAAAAGCAAGGTTCCAGATCAGTTCCAGATCGGGTTATAAATGCAGACAAATTTATTTGGAAAATATTTCTCAGTTAAATGCTATTTCAAAGAGCAACTTCATTTTTTTTTTAAGGACTTTTTGATGTGAACCCTTTTCAAAGTCTTTACTGGATTTGTTACAACATTGCTTCTCTTTTATGCTTTTGTTTCTTGACCACAGTCATGTGTGATCTTAGCTCCCTGCTGCTGCTGCTGCTAAGTTGCTGACCAGGGGTCAAACCCTCACCCCCATCTTTGGGAGGTGAAATTTTAACCATTGGACCACTGGGGAAGTCCCCACGACTTCATCTTTTAACTCAAATGTGTTACAGTTTTTCTTTTTTAATATAAATGAAATCAAAAGAGAAAATATTTAGAGAATATAATGGAATTTTCTTACTTTAATTTTTGTTATTATTGATAAAGCAAATATACATTTTTCTAAAATGACTTCAACAGGGAGAAGTATAGCAACATAATGTAAAAATAGTGCTTTAGCTTTTTTAGTTACATCAACTCAAAATCAGATTATTTTAAAGATAATTAAATTTATCTAATTATTTTTCCAGAGGATTATTCTGTTTATATTATTTTAAAATAGCGTAGATGTATGTGTGTGTGTGTGTATAACTCCTGATATAACGTGCTGGTTCTAGAGAAATTTTCTATATTAATGTGCTACAAGCAATCTGTTATTATAGACTAATAAAAATTCGAGTCAACTTTTAATTTTAAAGCAAACTTCATGGAATAAAAAGCAGTGTAATAAACTATCTCAGCAATGTTTTTCCAACCTTCCCCTAGAACCGACTCCAAATAGGTAAACCAGCATCTGACCTGCAGTCCCCTGACTTCCAGTCTATTTTCTCTTCCAACAGAAGACTACTAGAAAAGTAGATCAACAATATTGTGCCCCAGGGTAATAGCTTATTGCCTGAAGTTATACTGTAACTGAATTATTTTAGTTTGTTTCTACTATGCTTCTCTACTACCAATAATAAAACAATGAGAGCTCGCACATATTGAGACTTCAGTGTGTGAAAGGCACTGTCGTACAAGCTGTATATATATTAAATACTACTTCACGTGGCCCTCACTCTCCCACTTATGCACCAGGTAAATTCCTTGTTTAACTTAGCATTCAGTGTCGACAACTGTCTCACCCTAGACCGCTTTTCACGCCAACGCCTAGTGGACCAGGGGCTCATCCTAGAAATAGCAATCTAATTACCGTTTCGTAAATACTTCTTTAACATCACAGTGTCCTTCCACTTCTTAACTACAACAAAAAAAATTTTTTAAGAAGATTTTCCTGTTATAAGTAGGAGGATCTGTGAAAAGTGAAATGCTCAGTCATGTCAGACTCTCTGTGATGCCATGGATTGTAGCCCGCCAGGCTCCTCTGTCCATGTAATTCTCTAGGTAAGAATACTGGGGTGAGTAGCCACAAGTCCCTTCTCCAGGCGATCTTCCCAACTCAGGGATCCAACCCAACCTTGTGCGTTGCAGGCACATTCTTTACCATCTGAGCCACCAGGGAAGCCCGTTGTTTAAATAAACCTATTCATCACTAAATAGTTTTTCTTTCTTAATATTAAAAAAAACCTAAAATGCATTAAAATACATTATTCTTACCTAAAGAAAGAAAAAACTGTCAACAGAGTAGTTACAGTAGTAATTTGGGATGGAAATGTAAATGATCCTTGGATGAGGAATGTTGATAACAGTTAAACTTGGGCTATGGATATACATAGAGGTTCATTTTACTATTCTAATCTTTTGTATATCTTTGAAATTTTTCATAATATATGCTAAAGATATGCCTGATAAAGTGCTTTCCCCAAGGGTTTAGGACATTGTCATCAAAACTTCGATAAGATAAGGCTTCATAATAACCACAAAGATGAACACTTAGATTATTGTAGGAAATCTAAGAAGGAAATGAAAACAAAGATGAGACTAGCTTTAGAAAGTATTTTAGGAGAGGTGTCAGTGATGGTAGAGAAAAGTTGTTTTTCTTGATTGTAAATCTCCAATAAGCAGTGATTTTTTTTTTTATTTTGTAATAATTTTTATTTTATTTTTTAAATTTTTTTTCTCTTTTTTTAAAATTTTTATTGGAGGCTAATTATTTTACAATATTATATTGGTTGGTTTTGCCATACATTGACATGAATCCGCCCCAGGTGTACATCAGTTCCCCCTCCCGAACCCCCCTCCCACCTCCCTCCACCCCTTATCCTCCCTCTTGGTCATCCCCGCATACCAGCCCCGAGCATCCTGTAACATGCATCGACCCTGAACTGGCGATTCATTTCACATATGATAATATACAGTGATTTTTTTTTAACCTTTTCTGAACTGAATCTACTTTTGAAATGAGAAACAGGCAATGTTTCTAGGTTTTCTCCAAACTCTTTGACTTTTATTTCAATGGCAGTTTCCTATGCATGTGAGATACATAGATAAAATACTTTTTTTGTTATGATCCCATCAAATCATGGTCACAATAAAGTTATTTCCATGCTAAGGACATGGCCTTAATAAAAACTGTGATATAAAATCATACTATGGGATGTGTAAATGGTATGCAAATATTGATTTCAGCATTAAACTATTGTACTTCTTGATAATGCTAGAGAAAATGTAATTTGAAATGTATTCTTAAAAGGGCTAAAATAATGTATGAGGTCATTTTTTTATTGTGCATTTGAGGTTCATATCAGTTTAAACTGTAAAAGCTGTATTTTTCTCCATTAGAAAGGCTTATCTCATTCTAACATTTCATTTCAGATTTATTTCAGTGTGCTAATCATAGAAACGAAATTCAATTTTATTTTAACACATTTTAGAAAGCTAAATGGACTCATTATTGGGTTATTATCAAGTTCTAATTCTGAATTCCAGTGGGTTTTCATGGCATGAGCTCCAGTACATTTGGAAATGTGGGAGAAAAGGACATATTCAAAAACAAGTAGTTGGCTAATATGGTAGTTATAACCATATTTTTTCTGGCCATTTGTCATATCATCCTGAAAAACCATATAGTTATTCATTTAAAGCCCAATTTTAGATTGTACTTGGTCTTAATCAAAAGTTAGCAGATTTTTGCTACACAGGGTCAGAGAATCCATAAAGTCTCTGACACATCTACTCAAGTCTGTCATTGTATTAATAACAAAATCCTTCATGGATGATATGTAAATGAAAGGGCATGGCTGTGTCTCAATAAAGCTTTATTTACAAGATCCCTGTAGCCTGCTCTAGAATGGGGTTTCTCAGACTTCATGTGCATAAGAATCTCCTACAGAGATTCTGATTCAGTAGGTCTGGGGTGACGCCCAAGAATTGGAGTTTTGAACTGGTTCTCTATCTGAATTTTTCTCAACTTTGGCCATTAGAGTCTTGATGATATAAGTTATAAAAGGGTCTATTTTAAATATCATTTCACAGTTTTCAAAAGCATTTTAAAATACATCAGTTCCCAATTGTTGCTGTAACAAATCACCACACACTTAGTAGCTTAAAGAACATGAGTTTGTTATCTTAGTTCTGGAAGTCAAAGTTTTGAAAAGTGTCTTATGGGATTAAAACCATGTACCTCATAGGACCTGCTTCTACTGAGGCTCTGGGAGAGAATCACCTTCCTTTTCCCAGTGCTACAGGCTACCTCTTGAATAAGGACCCTACCTTACATCACCTTTTATCCTTCAACCCTCATCCCCCTTTCTCTTATAAAGGTAAAGTGAAAGTATTAGTCACTCAGTCTTGTCCAACTCTTTGCAACCCAATGGACTGTAGCCCACCAGGCTCCTCTGTGCATGTGATTTCCCAGGCAATAATACTGAAGTGGGTTGCCATTCCCTCCTCCAGGGAGTCTTCCCAACCCAGGTCTCCTGCCTTGCAGGTGGACTCTTTAACATCTGTGCTACTAGGAATGCCCTTCTCTTATAAGAACCCTTGTAATTTCATTGGGCCCAACTACGTAACCCAATATTATCTCCTCATCTCAAGATCTTGGACTTGATTGCATCTGTTAATATATTTTTCCTGTATAAATTAACATATTTACAGGTTCTGGGGACTAGGACAACGTTATCTTTGAGAGCCAGTATTTAGCCTAACACACACAGGCAATAATGGAGTAACTAAAGGTGAATTGTGTTTCTGGAAGAAAGAGATGGGTGGACAGGGAACAAAATCCCAAAGGCTTCCTGGCCAAGGTCAGCACCTTTTCAGGATCCCCGACCAGACTGGTTCTTTCTTGACCAAACCTGACCAAATAGTGCCCAATAGGTAGGGATGAGCCTAGCTGAGCTAGAGCCTCCTCTGCCTCAGCTGTAGATAGGTCTAAGATCAGTAGTATTACATCATGGTCCATTGGGCATTTTAGCACCTTTTTGCAAGAGCTTACATTTTACTTCAGCCCTCTGATTATGATGGTTGATGGCTTTAGAAAAAGAAGATCAAGGTGTAGTGGGAATAATTCGCACTAGATTATTATTACAGGGGGAATAATAATCTCTCTCACCCTTCAGTATTTTGACCCTCAGTTCAATCCTAATGTTTGTGGAGATAAAAGATTTCCTACGTGGAAATGTCCCAGACCTGTCTTCCTGTATCAGCTCTTGGGAATAAAGAAAGAATCATCAGAGGCTTCAAAGAGATGAAGTGAAAACTGGAATAAAATGCTCATTTGGTTCACAAATATCCTTTAACTTGACCCATCTGTCTGAATGGATCCTCCTCTTTACGAAATGGAGCAACAAAATCCAGTCAGTAGAAAGTATACATATTTTTTATCTGAGCAAATAATTCTGTTATTTGAAAAGATGTAATTTAGTACCTTTTTGTTTTTGTTTTCATTGAAGTATAGTTGACATAATATTATGTTAATTCCAGGAGTACAACATAGTGATTCAACATTTAAATATATTATAGTATGATCACCATAATATATCTAGCTACCATCTGTCCTCATACAAATTTACTGCAGCTTTATTGACAATATTCCTTATGCTGTGCATTACAACCTCATCCCTTATTTATTTATAATGAGAAGTTTGTACCTTTTCATTTTCTTTACCTGTTTTGCCCAAACCTCCTGTTCTTCTACCCTCTATAAACCACCAGTTTGACCTCTGTATTTATGATTCTGTTTCTGTTTGGTTATATGTTTTGGGTTTTGTGATAACTGTAAGTAAGATCACATGGTATATGTCCATAGCTGTCTGATTTTATTGTTAGCTGAATACCTTCTAGATCCAACCATGTTGTTGCAAATGGAATGATTATATTCTTTTTATGGCTGATTAATATTTCATTATATATATCCCACATCTTTTGTATCCCTTTATCTACTGATAGACACTTAGATCGCTCCCATATGTTGCCTATTGCAAATAATGCTGCAGTGACTGTGTGGATCACAATAAACTGTGGAACATTCTGAAGGAGATGGGAATACCAGACCACCTGACCTGCCTCTTGAGAAACCTGTATGCAGGTCAGGAAGCAACAGTCAGAACTGTACATGGAACAACAGACTGGTTCCAAATAGGAAAAGGAGTACCTCAAGGCTGTATATTGTCACCTTGCTTATTTAACTTATATGCAGAGTACATCATGAGGAACGCTGGGCTGGAAGAAGCACAAGCTGGAATCAAGATTGCTGGGAGAAATATCAATAACCTCAGATATGCAGATGACGCTACCCTTATGGCAGAAAGTGAAGAAGAACTAAAAAGTCTCTTGATGAAAGTGAAAGAGGAGAGTGAAAAGGTTGGCTTGAAGCTCAACATTCGGAAAACAAAGATCATGGCATCTGGTCCCATCACTTCATGGGAAATAGATGGATAAACAATGGAAACAGTGTCAGACTTTATTTTTGGGGCTCCAAAATCACTGCAGATGCTGATTGCAGCCATGAAATTAAAAGACGCTTATTCCTTGGAAGGAAAGTTATGACCAACCTTGATAGTATATTAAAAAGCAGAGACATTACTTTGCCAACCAAGGTCTGTCTAGTCAAGACTATGGTTTTTCCCATGGTCATGTATGGATCTGAGAGTTGGACTGTGAAGAAAGCTGATCGCCAAAGAATTGATGCTTTTGAACTGTGGTGTTGGAGAAGGTTCTTGAGAGTCCCTTGGACTGCAAGGAGATCCAACCAGTCCATTCTAAAGGAGATCAGTCCTTGGTGTTCATTGGAGGGACTGATGCTAAAGCTGAAACTGCAATACTTTGGCCAACTCATGCGACGAGTTGACTCACTGGAAAAGACTCTGATGCTGGGAAAGGTTGGGGGCAGGAGGAGAAGGGGACGACGGAGAATGAGATGGCTGGATGGCATCACCGACTCTGTGGACATGAGTTTGAGTGTACTCCGGGAGTTGGTGATGGACAGGGAGGCCTGGCGTGCTGTGATTCATGGGGTCGCGGAGAGTCGGACACGACTGAGCGACTGAACTGAACTGACTGAACTGAACTGAAGCACAGGGGTGTGTATCTCTTTTGGAATTACTGTTTTTGTTTTCTCTGGGTTAATTTGAGAAGTGGAATCACTGAACCAGTTCGGATTTTTAATTTTTGAGGAATCTTCATACTATTTTCCATGGAGTCTTCATCAAATTACAATCCTCCCCCAAAACATGAGTGTTCTATTCACATTTTTGCTAACACTTGTAATTTCTTGTCATTTTGATAGTAGCCCTCCTGACAGACATGAGGTGATATCTTGCTATGTTTTTTTCTTGCATTTCCCTGATGATTAGTGATGCTGAGCATCTTTCCAGGCGTCTGTTCCCCATCCTGTGTCTTCTTTTGAGAGTGGCTATTCAGATCATCATCATCATCTGCTGCTGCTGCTGCTAAGTCGCTTCAGTCATGTCTGACTCTGTGCAACCCTATAGACGGTAGCCCACCAGGCTCCCCCATCCCTGGGATTCTCCAGGCAAGAATACTGGAGTGGGTTGCCATTTTTAAATCAGGTTATTCATCTTTTGTCATGTTAAGTTGTATGAGTTCTTTGTATATTTTGGTTATTAGTCCCTTAGAAGACATATCATTTGCAAACATTTCCCCCCATTTAATAGGTTGCCTTTTTGTTTTATTCATGGTTTCCTTTGAGCTGCCCTGATGGCTCAGATCATAAAGGATCTGCCTGCAATGCGGGAGATGCAGGAGATGTTGGTTCGATCCCTGGATGGAGATCAAATTAGGAGTAGGAAGTAGATTAGGAAACGGCATCCCACTCCAGTATTCATGCCTGAAAAAACCATGAACAGAGGAGTCTGGTGGGCTACAGTCCATGGGGTCCCAAGAGTCAGACACAACTGAGCAACTAACACTTTTCCACTTTTTACTTTCCTTATCTGTGCAAATCTTTTAAATTGGATGCAGTCCTATTGGTTTATTTTAGCTTTCATTTGCTTTGCCTGAGGAGACAGATCCAATAAATGGCATCAAGAGCTTATTGCCTTTTTTTTTTCCCCTTGGAATTTTATGGTTTAAGGACTTACATTTAAGATTTTAATCAATCTTGAACTTATTTTTGTGTTTGGTGTAAAAAGAAATTTGATCCCATTTCATTCTTTTGACGCAGCTATTCATTTTCTCAACACCATTTATTAAAGAGGCTGTTTTTTCTCATTTTATATTCTGGCCTAATTTATCATAGATTAACTGATCATATAAGCATGTGTTCTTTTATGAGCTCTCTATTTTGTTTCATTTGATATATCTGCCTATTTTTGTGCCTGGACCATACTATCTTGATTACTGTAGCTTTGTAGGATGGTTTGAAATCAGGGCAAATTATATCTTCAGCTTTGTTGTTCTTTCTCAAGATTACTTTGACTATTCATTGTCTTTCGTGGTTCCATAAAAATTCTGGGATTATTACTCTAATTCTGTGAAAAAAACTGTTTTTTTTTTTTTGGTAGGGATTATGTTGAATCTGTAGATTGTCTTGATAGTATTGACATTTTAGCAATATAATAATTCTTCAAATCCACGAGCATAGATATTTCACTTATACTTTTATTAAATTTAAATACATTTAATTTATTCCTAATATCTCATTATAGCCATATTAATTCTTCGAATCCATGGATGCAGGTCTTTCACCTACACTCTTATTTAAATTAAACACACTTAATTTATTCCAAGTTATTTTATTTTTTATGTAATTTTAAATGAGATTGTATTCTTAATTTCTCTTTCAGATAGATTTTTTTTCAGTATATAAGAATGCAACAAATTTCTGTATATCAATTTTTTAACTTTACTGAATTCACTTATGAGTTTTAGTTGGTTTATGGTGACACCTTTAGGGTTTCTGTGTATTATCATGTAATCTGCAAACAGTGATAACTTTACTTCTAATTTGGAATTTTTATTTTTTGTCTAATTGCTGAGGATAGGACTTCTGATTCTATGTTGGATAAAAGTGATAAGAGTGGATGTCCTTGTTTGTGGTCAAAGAGGTAATGCTGTCAACTTTTAATCATTTAGAATAGTGTTAGCTATGGGTTTGCAACATATGACTTTTATTACATTGAGGTATGCTCCCACTATACCCATTGTGTTGAGAGTTTCCGTCATGAGTTGATGTTGAATTTTGTAAAAAAGAACTGGATTTGTCTACTAAAATGATTATATGTTTTTTATCTTTCTGTTTTTTAATGTGGTTGTACATTGATTGATTTGTAGATGTTGAATCATCCTTGCATCCCTGAGATAAGCCAACTTCACAATGGCCTGTGATCCTTTTTTATGTAAAGTTTAATTTGGTGTGCTTTTGTTTTATTGAAGATTTTTACATTTATTTGTATCATGGATGAAAAGTGCAAATGTTAGTCGTTCAGTCATGTCTGACTCTTTGGGACCCCATGGACTATAACCCACCGGGATTTACTGTCCATGGTATTATCCAGGCAAGAATAATGGAGTAAATAGCTATTCCCTTCTCTAGGGGATCTTCCCGACCCAGGAATCGAACCTGAGTCTCCTTCATTGTGCACAGGTTCTTTACCATTTGAGCCACTAGGGAAGCCAAATTTATTGTGGATATTTTTCCCCTCTAGCAGTGTCTTTGTCTGGTTTTGGTATAAAGGTAATGTTGGCCTTATAGAATGAATTTGGAAATGCTCCTTGCCATTTCAATTTGTTGGAATTGTTGAAAATTGTAAGTTTTAACTCTTTTCTAAATGTTTGGTAGAATTCACCTGTGAAACTGTTTAATTCTTAGACTATTGTTTGTTGGAACTTTTTGTTGGTTTGTTTACTGATTCAATTTCATTACTAGTAATGGGCCATTTCTTGTTTTATATTTCTTCCTGATTCAGTTTTGGGAAATTGTATGTTTTAAAGAGTTTTAGCTATTTCTTCAATGTTGTCCATTTTATGAGTGAATAATTGTTGGTAGTAATCTCTTATGAGGGCTTCCCCGATGGCTCAGATGGTAAAGAATCCTCCTGCCAATGCCAGAGACGAGGCTTTAATTCCTAGGTTGGGAAGATACCCTGGAGAATGGAATGCCAACCCACTCCAGTATTCTTGCCTGGAGAATCCCAGGTTATTTAATAGCATATTGGTTGGTTTCCACATTTCTGGATTTTTTCAATTTTTTTTTTCTTTTGGTTGCTACCTAGTCTATATAGTTGTGATCAGAAAAGACACAATTCAATCTTCTTAAATTTATTAAGAATTTATTTCTCTTTTTCTTGTGACCTAACATGTAACTTATCATGAAGAATATTCTTGCGCACTTGAAAACAATGGGTATTCTTCAGTTTTGAGATGGAATATTTTGTATAAATCTGTTAAGTCAATCTGTTTTAATAAGTCTTTTAAGACCAGTGTTTCCTTATTAATTTTCTATCTGGATCATGTCAATTAATGTAGTGGGTTGTTAAATTCTCCTACTATTATTGAGTTACTGTCAAATTCCTCCTTAATGTCTGTTAACATTTGCTTTATGTATTTAGGTGCATGCATGTTGGATACATATATATTTATAGTTTACGAAATTTTTCAGCTCTTATTTCTTCAAATAAATTTTCTGCCTCTGTCTCTTCTTCTTAAGGAACTCCTTGATGTTGTTCCAGAAGTTCCTAAACTATCCTTATTTTTCTTTTTAATTCTCTTTCTGTTCAGCTGGTTCATTCTTTTGTGTTGTCCAATCCACTGATGCCCAGTTCTCTCTAGTGCATTTTTCATTTACCATATTCTTCAGCTCTGATTTATCATAATATATTTTTTAAAACTTTCTTGATGTTCTCACTAGGCTCATCCATTCTTCTCTGAGTTTGGTTAGCATGTTTATGACCATTACCTTGAACTCTCTATCAGGTAGTTTGCTTATCTCCATTTTGTTTGGTTCTTTTTCTGAAGTTTTCTCTTGTTTCTTTGCTCAGAACATACTTATCTGTCCTACATCATCATTTTATCCATTTGTGGACTTATAAACAAAATAAAATCATATATCATTATTAGATCTGGGAAGTCAAAAAATAATGTTATCAGAAATTAAAAATCAACAGATATAAACTGTCTAAATTTTTGCTGAGGAGAGAATTCATGAAAGGAAGATAAATCTGAGGATGATACTTAGATTGAAGTTTAGTCAAGTTAAAATATGGAAAATATGAAAGCAAAATTAAGAATAAACATTGTATCAGCCAATAGACATTTAATGCATTCTTATCAAGAAAGGATAGTGGGAATTGAAAGAACCTGTTTTCAAAGTGATAATAGCCGATATTGAGTGACATTGCTGCTCAAGTTCAGAAGGCACAGTGTGTCTTGAGTTCAACAGTTAATGCTAAAATCCACATTTACTACACTGCTGCTGCGTCACTCCAGTCATGTCCGACTCTGTGTGACCCCATAGATGGCAGCCCAACAGGCTCCCCCATCCCTGGGATTCTCCAGGCAAGAACACTGGAGTGGGTTGCCATTTCCTTTTCCAATTCATGAAAGTGAAAAGTGAAAGTGAAGTCGCTCAGTCGTGTCCGACTCTTAGCGACCCCATGGACTGCAGCCCACCAGGCTCCTCCATCCATGGTATTTTCCAGGCAAGAGTACTGGAGTGGGGTGCCATTCCTTCTCCGTTACTACACTGAGTAGAAGGGAAAAAAAAAAAGTAAAATACATCAATAAAAACAGTGCCAGATACTGACATATCATATTATTTCAACTATGACTTATAAATTTGGAATTCTTGATAGTTTTAACACCAGTCCACAGCCCAGGTGTTGAGGACCACTGGTCTAGTATATTATAAATGGTAGTTTGTCCCTATTTCTTTTCATGATTGAAGTTTTATAGAATGAAAATGACTAAAATATGATGAAAATGATTTTAATCATTTCTCAATCATTTACTTTGTATTGTCTCTATATAAAAAACATGCATAAATATATACATGTATATAAAAATAAACAAAATAAACTTTTAAATAGACAGGAGTATTACTCTAAAACCTGATAGAAAGAGTCTAGATACATCACATTTTGGAACAAACACATTTTAAATAGCTTTCTGACTTTCAGACCACATTCCAGGTCAGAAGAAAAACAAATATTCAGATACTAATATGTGGAATTGGAGATCACTGAGATTATTGTCTTTTGTTTTTGGCAACACCATTGGGAATCATAATTCCTTTACCAGGGACCGATTATTTCATACCTATTACTTGGCCAACAAAGATCCATCTAATCAAGGCTATGGTTTTTCCAGTGGTCATGTATGGATGTGAGAGTTGGACTGTGAAGAATACTGATCGCCGAAGAATTGATGCTTTTGAACTGTGGAGCTGGAGAAGACTCTTGAGAGTCCCTTGGATTGCAAGGAGATCCAACCAGTCCATTCTAAAGGAGATCAATCCTGGGCATTCATTGGAAGGACTGATGCTAAAGCTGAAACTGCAATACTTTGGCCACCTCATGCGACGAGTTGACTCACTGGAAAAGACTCTGATGCTGGGAGGGATTGGGGGCGGGAGGAGAAGGGAACGACAGAGAATGAGATGGCTGGATGGCATCACTGACTCGATGGAAATGAGTTTGAGTGAACTCCGGGAGTTGGTGATGGACAGGGAGGCCTGGCGTGCTGTGATTCATGGGGTCGCAATGAGTCGGAAACAACTGAGCGACTGAACTGAACTGAACTGAATTATTTCATAATTTAGGCCGAGAATATTTCTTAGTTTTCAAGTTAATTTTTAGGAAGGTAACTAAGAACATTTCTCTTTTTGATAATGGTATCACCTATATAATTTATAACTGAAAATAATTGTAATTGGTAAATATATAAAAATAAATTACACATAGGGGCAAGATCTACAATGCATTGGTTTCTAAATGTAAAACATTTCCTCTCTGCTGTGAACTTTTTGAATAATAAAAAGTAATTTAGAAAATATTTTAAAAGTCAGTACACAGAAGTAAGAAACTGTTTTCTGAGCTTATGAATTTCAAATATATTGTAAATATGCTATATATTCTTAGAAAATGGAGGTTATTAAAATAAACTTAATCACACACCATTATTATCAACAAAGACATGGAAATTTTAAAAAGAGAAATAGAAAATATGAAATAAATGTAGTTAGTTCTATTTGTTTAAAACAGATCCTTTCCAAAGAGAAAGATAATATAAATTTAGAAAACTATTTAAAGCATTGGCTCCATAGAGATGTTTTATTATATATTTGGCATAAATGTAGTATAAATGAATTTTCTGACACTATCTTTGTATATCTATATACTATCTTATTTATTCCCTTCCATGGGTTAGCTTTAGTTAATATTTTAAGTTGAAACCACGTTGCTTCAGTTCAGTTCAGTTCAGTCACTCAGTCGTGTCCGACTCTCCATGACCCCATGAATCACAGCACGCCAGGCCTCCCTGTCCATCACCAACTCCCGGAGTTCACTCAAACTCATGTCCATAGAGTCGGTGATGCCATCCAGCCATCTCATCCTCTGTCGTCCCCTTCTCCTCCCGCCCCCAACCTTTCTCAGCATCAGTCTTTTCCAGTGAGTCAACTCGTCACATGAGGTGGCCAAAGTATTGCAGTTTCAGGTTCAGCATCAGTCCTTCCAATGAACACCCAGGATTGATCTCCTTTAGAATGGACTGGTTCGATCTCCTTGCAGTATAAGGGACTCTCAAGAGTCTTCTCCAACACCACAGTTCAAAAGCATCGATTCTTCGGCGATCAGCTTTCTTCACAGTCCAACTCTCACATCCATACATGACCACGGGAAAAACCATAGCCTTGACTAGACGGACCTTAGTTGGCAAAGTAATGTCTCTGCTTTTTAATATACTATCTAGGTTGGTCATAACTTTCCTTCCAAGGAGTAAGCGTCTTTTAATTTCATGGCTGCAATCAGCATCTGCAGTGATTTGGAAGCCCCCCAAAATAAAGTCTACCACTGTTTCCACTGTTTCCCCATCTATTTTCCATTGACTGTACTTCTCATCAAACCTCAGAACAACAGCCCGAGGTATCATTAGGGCTCATGGCATCAGTTGCAGAACCACCACTGCCACCTTAGGTTTGTGTGTTTCCTCCACAGCTATCAAATTTTCTAGCTTTTGCCTTGAATGCAAATAGTTGTTATTGTTCAGTGGCTCAGTCATGTCTGACTCCTTGTGACCCCATGGACTGCAGCACACCAGGCTCCTCTGTCCTTCACTATGTCCTGGGGTTTGCTCAAACTCATGTATGTGCATGTTCAATCATGTCTGATTATTTTGTATCCCCCAGAATGTAGCCCACCAGGCTCCTCTATCCATGGGATTTCCCAGGTAAGAATACTGGAATAGGTTGCCATTTTCTCCTACAGGAGATCTTATTTGACAAATTGTAGACACTCAATAAATGCCAGTATTTTATTAATACATAATTCCTTCAGTTATCAATATGCCTTACTTCCTAATCTTTTATTACTTAAAATCAAACAATCTTTTATCAGAACTTTATACTTTCATTCACTGCTTTCCATTGGCACAGATGATTCATCAATCTTATAAATTCCTACTTATAAGAATAAGCAAAAGTATTCCTACCCAGCACTTCCCAAAGCGTAAAATAGGACAAGATTTCTTCCTTCGAGTGGATTATCCCTTTTCTAGGCATTGGAGAGTCTTGTCCATGTGATAAAAGGAAGGAGAAAAGTATCACAAATGGCATGCTAGCTCACATCTCACATCCCTTGTTCAGAACTGGGTTACAAGGCCACGCTCCACCACAAAGGATCCTGGAAAGTGTGGTCCAGGTTGTGGCCAGTCCTCTACTGCAGACTGAAGTCATCCTTGACATGCCCTCCACAGATTCCAATTTACAACCCCTGCTTCTCCAGTATCCCCTAAGTACTAGGCATTCTGAGGAGAAAAGACAGATATAGATGAGCTTTTAGAACAATAAAAATAGCAAATATTTTTAATTGTACTTATCATTTTAATCATCAATAATCAAATAGTCAAAAGAAATCAATCCTAAAGGAAATCAACCTCTAAATATTCATTGGAAGGACTGATGCTAAAGCTGAAGTGCCAATACTTTGGCCACCTGATGCAAAGAGCCAACTCATTGGGAAAATACCCTAAAAACTAGGAAAGACTGAGGATAGGAGGAAAAGGGGGTGACAGAAGATGAGATGGTTGAGTGGCATCACTGACTCAAGGGACATGAGTTTGAGCAAAGTCCAAGAGCTAGTGAAGAAAAGGGAAGCCTTGTGTGCTGCAGTCCATGGGGTCACAAAGAGTTGGACATGACTTAGTGAATGAACAAAACAATTGTTTTAATTATTAGTAGTTCTTTTCAGCAACTCAGTTTTCTGATTAACAGAATTCCAGACAATTCTATATTCTTGAAAATCAAATAAATAAATTGTACAGAGCACTAAGGATATTTAAAATCCAGAGTCTCCAGCTCTGGGTGCTGGATTAGATTCATTCTCAAGACACTGACAGCGCATCCAGAAGCTATAAAAGATAGTCTGCATTTTTTTTTAAAAAGAGCTACCCTATATCAAATCAATAAATTTCCCTCTACTAATTTAAGTCAGCAAATTCTCACTAATTTATAGCTGGAATTCTTCAGTGTTTTTGTTGGCTTTTGCAATTATTTCTCAGTCTTAGGTATGTAAATTCTTTCTGGCACAGATTCTGCAATCATAAAGGTTTTCTCTGACTATGGGGTCACGTACAGGAGGTCATTCTAATGATATTAGTAATTTAAAAAGCAATTTAAAATGTAATTTCTGTCTTAAAAGAGCAAATCATTTGCATGAAGAGATATCATGTCACAAAGTAGTAAAAACACAGTAAGTCAGTATGAGAGAAAATTAAGTCAGTGATATTGGTCAGTGATCTGCAAGCTTTTTGATCAAGTACACAGTATACTAACACAGGGAACCATGCCTTTCAATGTGTCAATTTGGATTAACATAGCGTATCCATATAGTCTTGCTAATGATGCTTGTTTTAACAACAAATTTAAAATGATGAAAGATACTTTTAAATGTCTTATTCTCTTTTCTGATGAATCATTTTTTTTCACTCCCTGAGAAGTACAAAGCCCAGAGCTTGAGGATCACAGTTTCATAGAGGTTCAGGGAAAGGAGATTGAACCTCCGTTGGCAAAATTGTCCTGAAAGATTGATACAATCAATGAATAAGATAAGGTATGCTATGAGCAGTGTAGGAAATGTATGAGAAAATAAAAGCATTGTCTTTTTAGGAGATTGAATCTACTGCCCTTCTCAATTGGGCAATTTCGTTAAAAAAAGAAAAACCTCTAGAGTCAGAAAACCTGGTTTCTAATTCTCTTTGTTATTTTGTGACCTCGTAAGATGGATCTAACTTTTAGACATTATTGTTTAGTCATTTAGTTGTGTCCATCTCTTTGTGGCCCATGGACTGCAGCACACTAGGCTTCCCTGTCCATCACCACCTCCTGGAGCTTGCTCAGACTCATGTCCATTGAGTCAGTGATGCCACCCAGACATCTCACCCTCTGTCACCCCTTTCTAAGTATCAGTGTCCTGATATCTGAAATAGGGGTATTAGTATCTCCTGTGTTGGATCTTTGAAAACTTACGGGATAGGGCTCATGTACATATAATAATTATGCAAAAACAAGGTTTTATTGTTGCTGTTAAGACAAGAAAGATGAATTGGGGTGTGATTTGAACAGCCTGAAAGTTAACCTAAGGGCTTTGTAGATTGCTTGTACCCCGAACATTTGGGATAACATCAAATATATTGAGGTTGTATATAAAGAGGGGCAATAAATAATTGTTGTAGGTCTGAAAGCCAGTGGTTTGACTAGTAAGAGTTTGTCTGCATTTGCAGTAACGGGACCACATAGAATTCAGCACAAATGAAGAGATAATGAAATAATTAGATATCTAGAAAATTGTCAAATGAAAAATGATCAAGGCATTTTACTGTTTTGTCAGATGAACAGTCTATGTTTTGATTGTTTAGTCACTAAGTCGTGTCTGACTCTTTGCGGCACCATGGCCTGTAGCGCGTCAGGCTCCTCTGTCCATGGCATTTCCCAGATAAGTATACTACAGTGGGTTGCCATTTCCTTCTCCAGGAAATCTTCCCAACCCAGGGATTGAACCCACATCTCCTGCACTGGCAGGCTCTCTACCACTGAGCCACCAGGGAAGCCCACAAACATTCTATAAAATTAACAAATGCATATATACATACATACTTTTAAATAAACTTTTATGTTTAAAAGGAAATATTGAAAATTGTCTTTCATGAATTCTGTGAGTTAAAAAGAAATACTTCCTGCTGTATTCTTTCTTTGTCTCACATCTAAAACACAGTTTCTCTGAGTGAGAGAAAAATGCTAGTTTGAATCTGGGCGTGTTTATGCATGTGTCTGAGAGACAGAACTGTTGAAAACTCACATTAATATATGCTTAAATCATTACTTTTGTCATTTTCCAAAAGTTGTGTTCGTAGGTTAGTCTCTCAGTTGTTTCTGACTCTTTGCAGTCCTGTGGACTGTCGCCCAACAGGCTCCTCTATCCATGGAATTCTCCAGCAAGAATACTGGAACGGGTATCCATTCCCTTCTCAAGGGGATCTTCCTGACCCAGGGATTGAACCTTTGTCTCCTGTATTACAAGCAGATTCTTTACTGTCTGAGCCACCAGGGTTTGGGTTGAGGATCTCCCAAGTGTCCCTGCTTCAATTAAGAAAGAATTTAAGTTCCTAAAAGAAAGCTGAGTTCCAAAGATCTGAAGCTTTCAAACTGTGGTGCTGGAGAACATTCTTGAGAGCCCCTTGGACAACAAGGAGATTAAACAGTCAATCCTAAAGGAAATCAGTCCTGAATATTTATTGAAAAGACTGATGCTGAAGCTGAAGTTCCAATACTTTGGACACCTGATGCAAAGAACTGACTCATTAGAAAAGACCCTGATGCTGGGAAAGATTAAAGGCAGGAAGAGAAGGGGACAACAGAGGATGAGATGGTTGGATGGCATCACCAACTCGATGGGCATGAGTTTGAGCAAGCTCTAGGAGTTGGTGATGGACAAGGAAGCCTGGCATGCTGCAGTTCATGGGGCCGCAAAGAGTTGAATATGACTGAGCAACTGAAATTAAGTTCCTAATACATTTACCCAGAGCCCTGCAGAAGTTTCAAGAAAGGATATTTCATTAAACACTGCAAGTGGAGATAAATTTCATAGTTTAATCCTTTTGTAATTAAAACAAATCTCATATATCATTGAAGTCTGTGGATTTAATGTTGCTTTTAATTGGATAATCTGAAAATATTTGACAAGTCAGAGTAGATATGGGTGGATTTGGGAGAATGGCATTGAAGCATATATATTATCATATGTGAAATGAATTGCCAGTCCAGGTTCGATGCATGATACAGGATGCTGGGGGCTGGTGCACTGGGATGACCCAGAGGGTTGATATGGGGAGGCAGGTGGGAAGGGGGTTCAAGATGGAGAACCTGAAAAATCCTTTCCATTTAGAAAAAGACAAAAAATGTAGATGATTTCTCCTTTTTCTTCCATTAGTTTTATATATAAGCCATCTGTTGAATATGTTTCTCTGTTCAATTTTTTAAAACACTTCCCTGGGCACTAGACTGCTCAGATATGCAAAAATACAATCTTTCCTGTATAGACTCCCCTGGCAGGCCCATGGTTAGGACTGCTTTTCAATAGAGGATATGTGTTGGGTCCCTGGTAAAGGAATTATGATTCCCAATGGTGTTGCCAAAAACAAAAGACGATAATCTCAGTAAAACAAAAGACGATAATCTCAGTAATCTCCAATTCCATATATCTGTATCTGAATATTTGTTTTTCTTCTGACCTGGAAAGTGGTCTGAAAGTCAGAAAACTATTTAAAATGTGCTTGTTCCAAACTGTGATGTTTCTAGAAACTTTCAATCAGGTTGTAGAGTAATACTCTCGTCTATTTAAAAGTTTGTTTATTTTTATATACATGCATATACTTATGCATGGTTTTTTACATAGAGACAATACAAGGTAAGTGACTGAGAAATGATTAAAATCATTTTCATCATATTTTAGTCATTTTCACTCAACAAAATATTTGCTAAAACAACAATTATGAAAAGAAATAGGGACAAACTGCAGTTTTTAATATACTAGACCAGTAGTCCTCAACACCTGGGCTGTGGACTGGTACTGGTCCAAATCCCATTAGGAACAGGATCACACAGCAGGAAGTGAGTGGCCAGCAAACAAGCGAAGCTTCCTCTGTATTTACAGCCACTCCCCATTGCTGGCATTTCTGCCTATACATCTTTCCCCTCCCCCCATCCATGGAAAAGTTGTCTTCTGTGAAACTGGTCCCTGGTGCCAAAAAGGTTAGGGATCACTGTACTAGAAAACAAAACCCCAAAGCAATTAAATGTAAATAATCAGGTCTTGAAAAAATAGCCTACTTTATTCCAAATTTCCCCATTAGTCAAGGAATTGCCTTTATTTTCTGTCTAGAATTGTCTAACTTCCCCTTTACTTAATGCAGATGGAATTTAATGGATGTGTTAGCAAAAGGTAACAAAGCATATGGGGCTTCCCAGGTGCCTCAGTGGTAAAGAACCTGAATGCCAGTGCAGGAGACGTGGGTTCAGTTCCTAGGTGGGAAGATCCCCTGGAGGAGGAAATGGCAACCCACTCCAGTATTCTTGCCTGGAGAATCCCATGGACAGAGAAGCCTGTGGGCTACAGTACATGGGGTCGCAAAGAGTAAGTCACAACTTAGCAACTAAACAACCATTACTTCATATACGTTATTATTGAATGTTATTATATCTTATTACTGATACATATCAGGAATAATTACCTCTTACTGATGCTAAAGCTGAAATACTTTGGCCACCTCATGCAACGAGTTGACTCACTGGAAAAGACTCTGATGCTAGGAAAGGTTGGGGGCGGGAGGAGAAGGGGACGACGGAGAATGAGATGGCTGGATGGCATCACTGACTCTGTGGACATGAGTTTGGGTGAGCTCCGGGAGTTGGTGGTGGACAGGGAGGCCTGGCGTGCTGTGATTCATGGGGTCGCAGAGAGTCAGACACGACTGAGTGACTGAACTGAACTGAACTGAACACAACCTAGAGAGTTGGTGACAAGTATATTTTCTTCTTTGTAACTATGTAAAAAGAAGATTCTGACTCTGGGGAAAGAAAAGCATTTTAGTATTTTAAAATTATATTTTGAACCTATATAGTATGCTTTAGAATCTAAATAAATTCAGGGGAAATTTTATTTAAGGATGCTGTCAGTAATGTATCCTATCAATTTAGTCTCACAGAGGTATGTATAGTTGAAATTACTTCTTATCCTCTCCTTGGTCAACACAAAAATTGACTGAAGCTTCATTTACAGAGGTTTTTGCCTGAGCAACTATGGATTGGAGCCCAGCAGACTCCTCTGTCCTTGGGATTCTCCAGGCAAAATACTAGAATGGGTTGCCATGCCTTTCTCCAGGGGATCTTCCAGACTCAGGGACTGAACTTCCTCTCCTCTGTCAAAGAGTGACTGAAGGTTCATTTACAGAGGTTTTTGCCTGAGCTGTACCATAACCTTTATTTAGGGAAGAAATCAGAAGAATTTAATGGACCTAAATGGAGAGGGTATACAGATTGCAAGAAATAGGATTTCCATGGTGGGGAGAAATTTGCAGAGTTGAAAAACAAACCAAAAATTCCACTACAGACAAATAGATGAAGGGTAGGTCAGAAAGCACAAAGGGTTTATTGTGCTTTTAGATATTTGAGCTCTTTCTCTGATTTTCAAACCTAACCCCCACTCCTCAGTTGGATTGGTTATAACTTTGCCCCATTGCAAGAGCAAAGAGGCAGAAGCAAGTTAGAAAAGAATCTAGGCTCTGAAATTGTGATGCCTTAAAATAGGAAACCAGTGGCTGTGCAAAGGCTGAATTGTTTTCCAAGCAGTAAACCAGCTGCATTTTTTGTGAGGAGTGATGGCTGAAAGCGCTGACAACTGGGAGAAAGCCAACTTACAGTGATTCGGGGCTGTTGCTGTGATCATGCAAGCTGCTGCAGAGTCCTGATAAAGATGATTACATAGTTCCCAATATTATGCTGATGAAATAGGCTCTAAAAGCATTTGAAAATATCTGCTGTAGCAGCACAAACCATTCTGCAACCTCCCAAATGCCCTGAATTATGATTGGCTGACAAAGTTACGACTTTTCCAGTTCAGCTCTCTTCATATTTGATTTGTAAAATGAAGCATGATGGTTTGCTATACAGATTATTGTGAATTACATAGACCCACAAGAATACTCAAGTGAGTCTGATTGCCTTTATTATACTTGATATTTTCAGTGTTGTGTTTCAATATCACTCCCTTTTGCATCCATTTGGTTTGTGTTTCATTTTACTGAATCTCATTAGTCTAGTGTTTCCTTAAATTGCTTTTTTTTTTGACAAGTATCTCAGAGTCACATTTGTTGTTCAACTGTATTAATTAACTTAGGTTGAATTCCTATATTAATTAACTTAGATTGAATTTCTATATTTCTATTTCTATAAAAATATCTGCTATCTTTTTTCTTATTTGATTTCCACTTTGTCTCCAATTATTTATCATGAGGAAACTTTGGAGATTAGTTCTTTCTCTACTAAATGAACGATAAATACTGCCAACAAAAATTATAAGGAGAACATAATTGAGAGAACAGAACATTTAAGTGTCACTTACTGAGAACTAATTGGATTTGTTCCATGCTAAGCTGCTTCAGTCATGTCTGACTCTTTGTGACCCTTTGAACTGTAGCCCGCCAGGCTCCTCTGTCCATGGGATTTCCCAGGCAAGAATACTGGAATGGTTGTTATTTCCTCCTCCAGGGGATCTTCCAGACCCAGGGATTGAACCTGTATCTGTGTCTCCTGCATTGCAGGCAGATTCTTTACCCACTGAGCCACTCAGAAAGACCAATATGTTCTAGGAATTTTAAAAGGTCAGTGTGATTGTAACTTCTTGGGCAGGTGAGGAAGGGCATATCATGAGTTTTGAAAGTCACACTGGGGCTAGACTCTCTAGGATCATGTAGGCTGTGTTATTTGAATTTTACGCTTGTTTACTGCTTATGTCCTGTAACAATTTTAAGTGTTTATCTTTTAAAAGAAAGAAGTATTTGAAATACTTAACCTTTTATTGATTGGGTGGAAAAGCAGAATTGCAAACAAATGCATTTAACTTTAAAATCTCTAAAATAATTTGGTAAACACCTGGGTGTGTATAGAATCACAGAATTTCAACAAACTTGTCAAAAAACAAAAATGAAAGAAAACAGAGCTTAAATCAGTCAGGGCAGAGATAGAATGATACCTCATGGTAAAGAGGAAAAAATACTGCCACCTAACCCAGAATCGTTACATGTAGTTAATATAATTACAACCCTAGGATTAAACCCTCTCTTTTGTAGACTTGCTCAGATGTGAGGTTATCAAGAGTATAAGCTTGGAAATGAGCAATCTGACACACTTCTCTCTTCTCATGGACCCAGGATGGGTGTATCATACCTTCCTGGCAAATCTGAGAACTTTGATAACTCTATCCCTTCGTAAGGTCTAGTTCTGATCTTTTAAATTTAAGATTGTTGCCTCCCCATCATGAGAACCAACTTCCGTGTTCTTTCTGAAACTGTGTTTTCAACCATTTTGTCAAAATTCATCCCAGTTTGTAAAGCCATTTTGTTTTTATTTTGATTCCTGAGAAACATTGTATTTCTTTATTATGACATGGTGGTCTTTTATATTGAATTTTCCGAAAATGTACTTAGTGTATTAAAATAAATTTCATGTTTAGCAAGACTTATTAATATTGCTTCAGTATTGGGTTGGTTCAAAAAGTTCATTCAGGTAAGATGTTATGCTGCTGCTGCTAAGTCGCTTCAGTCTTGTCTGACTCTGTGCAACCCCATAGACGGCAGCCCAACAGGCTCCACTGTCCCTGGGATTCTCCAGGCAGAAACTCTGGAGTGGGTTGCCATTTCCTTCTCCAATGCATTAAAGTGAAAAGTGAAAGTGAAGTCACTCAGTCGTCTCCGACTCTTAGTGACCCCATTGAGTGCAGCCCACCAGGCTCTCTCCATCCATGGCATTTTCCAGGCAAGAGTACTGGAGTGGGGTGCCATTGCCTTCTCCAGATGTTATAGAAAAATCCAAAGAAATTTTCAACCAACCCAATAGTAAATACCCAGTTGTGGATGTGATTGGTGATAGAAGCAAAGTCCGGTGCTGTAACGAGCAATGTTGCATAGGAACCTGGATGTTAGGTCCATGAATCAAGGCAAATTGGAAGTGGTCAAACAGGAGATGACAAGAGTGAACGTCGACATTCTAGGAATCAGTGAACTAAAATGGACTGGAATGGGTGAATTTAACTCAGATGACCATTATATCTACTACTGTGGGCAGGAATCCCTTAGAAGAAATGGAGTAGCCATCATGGTCAATAAAAGAGTCCGAAATGTGGTACTCGGATGCTATCTTAAAAACGACAAAATGATTTCTGTTTGTTTCCAAGGCAAACCATTCAATATTACAATAATCGAAGTCTATGCCCCAACCAGTAATGCTGAAGAAGCCGAAGTTGAACGGTTCTATGAAGACCTAAAAGACCTTTTAGAACTAACACCCCCAAAAGATGTCTTTTTCATTATAGGGGACTGGAATGCAAAAGTTGGAAGTCAAGATACACCAGGAGTAAGCAAATTTGGCCTTGGAGCAAGAAATGAAGCAGGGCAAAAGCTAATAGAGTTTTGCCAAGAGAACACACTGGTCATAGCAAACACCCTCTTCCAACAACACAAGAGAAGATTCTACACATGGACATCACCAGATGGTCAACACCGAAATCAAACTGATTATATTCTTTGCAGCCAAAGATGGAGAAGCTCTACACAGTTAGCAAAAACAAGACCAGAAGCTGACTGTGGCTCAGATCATGAACTCCTTATTGCCAAATTCAGACTTAAATTGAAGAAAGTAGGGAAAACTACTAGAACATTCAGATATGACCTAAATCAAATCCCTTACGATTATTCAGTGGAAGTAAGAAACAGATTTAAGGGACTAGATCTGATAGAGTGCCTGATGAACTGTGGACGGATATTCATGACATTGTACAGGAGACAGGGACCAAGCCCATCCCCATGGAAAAGAAATGTGAAAAAGCAAAATGGCTGTATGAGGAGGCCTTACAAATAGCTGTGAAAAGAAGAGTAGCAAAAAGCAAAGGAGAAAAGGAAAGATATAAGCATCTGAATGCAGATTTCGAAAGAATAGCTAGGAGAGATAAGAAAGCCTTCCTCAGCGATCAATGCAAAGAAATAGAGGAAAACAACAGAATAGGAAAAACAAGAGATCTTTTCAAGAAAATTAGAGATATCAAGGTAACATTTCATGCAAAGATGGGCTCGATAAAGGACAGAAATGGTAGGGACCTAACAGAAGCAGAAGATATTAAGAAGAGGTGGCAAGAAAACACAGAAAAACTGTACAAAAAAGATCTTCACGATGAAGATAATCACGATGGCGTGATCACTCATCTGGAACCAGACATCTTGGAATGTGAAGTCAAGTGGGCCTTAGAGAGCATCACGACGAACAAAGCTAGTGAAGGTGATGGAATTCCAATTGAGCTATTTCAAATCCTGAAAGATGATGCTGTCAAAGTGCTGCACTCAATATGCCAGCAAATTTGGAAAACTCAGCAGTGGCCACAGGACTGGAAAAGGTCAGTCTTCATTCCAATCCAAAGAAAGACAATGCCAAAAAATGCTCAAACTACCACATAATTGCACTCATCTCACACGCTAGTAAAATCATGCTCAAAATTCTCCAAGCCAGGCTTCAGCAATATGTGAACCGTGAACTTCCAAATGTTCAAGCAGGTTTGAGAAAAGGCAGAGGCACCAGAGATCAAATTGCCAACATCCACTGGATCATGGAGAAAGCAAGGGAGTTCCAGAAATACATCTATTTCTGCTTCATTGACTATGCCAAGGCCTTTGACTGTGTGGATCACAATAAACTGTGGAACATTCTGAAAGAGATGGGAATCCCAGACCACCTGACCTGCCTCTTGAGAAACCTGTATGCAGGTCAGGAAGCAACAGTTAGAACTGGACATGGAACAACAGACTGGTTCCAAATAGGGAAAGGAGTACGTCAAGGTTGTATATTGTCACCCTGCTTATTTAACTTATATGCAGAGTACATCATGAGGAATGCTGGGCTGGAAGAAGCACAAGCTGGAATCAAGATTGCCAGGAGAAATCTCAATAATCTCAGATATGCAGATGACACCACCCTTATGGCAGAAAGTGAAGAGGAACTCAAAAGCCTCTTGATGAAAGTGAAAGAGGAGAGTGAAAAGGTTGGCTTGAAGCTCAACATTCAGAAAACGAAGATCATGGCATCTGGTCCCATCACTTCATGGGAAATAGATGGGGAAACAGTGTCAGACTTTATTTTTTTGGGCTCTAAATTCACTGCATATGCTGATTGCAGCTACAAATTAAAAGACGCTTACTCCTTAGAAGGAAAGTTATGACCAACCTAGATAGCATATTAAAAAGCAGAGACATTACTTTGCCAACAAAGGTCCATCTAGTCAAGGCAATGGTTTCTTCTGTGGTCATGTATGGATATGAGAGTGGGACTGTGAAGAAAGCTGATCGCCGAAGAATTGATGCTTTTGAACTGTGGTGCTGGAGAAGACTCTTGACAGTCCCTTGGACTGCAAGGAGATCCAACCAGTCCATTCTAAAGGAGATCAAAACTGGGTGTTCATTGGAAGGACTGATGCTGAAGCTGAAACTGCAATACTTTGGCCACCTCATGTGACGAGTTGACTCACTGGAAAAGAGTCTGGTGCTGGGCGGGATTGAGGGCAGGAGGAGACGGGGACGACAGAGAATGAGATGGCTGGATGGCATCACCGACTCGGTGGACATGAGTTTGAGTGAACTCCGCGAGTTGGTGATGGATAGGGAGGCCTGGCGTGCTGTGATTCATGGGGTTGCAAAGAGTCGGACATGACTGAGCGACTGAACTAACTGAACTGTACTTTCTATCCAATTTTGAGAATACCTATACTCACCTATAAACTCAGAAAATAGGGTGTTAGTGCCATTGTGTCTTTTCTAAAGATGTTTAGCATAGATTTCTACTCTCACAATCCCAGCAAGCCTGTCACAATTAAAGTCACAATAAAAGTAATCCTAGAAAAGTGATTCAGTGTCTTCATCCCTGAATATCTCCACACTTAAATGTATCTAGTCTTTCAATAGCTGCATGTTGCATGAAAGGAAGCCCTGAACAAGTCAAGCTCTATCTTCAGGCTACATTCAGCCAAAATGAATTTGTGAAGCATAGTACTCTAGAGAATAGATGTGTGGTAGTTTTTAAGACCCCCAGAATGTGATAAGCGTCAGTCCACTATATAAACTAATCTTTAGGTGATACCAGGAAGACTATCAGTCTACAAAAAGCCTTGTTTAACCCACAAACATGTATATAGCATTTTCTGTCATTATTCTAAGAACTTCATAAATATCAACTCACTTAACCTTCATGCAGTCCTGTAACATAGGTGTCACTGTTTTCTTCTTGTTCAGATAAGAAAGCGAACCTAAGAAAAGATAGTTTTCTCAAGATCACCGTAAGTGGGAGGTATAGATTCAAGTCCAAGACTTATGCTCTCAACTGCTGCGCTAGTTTCACTCAATCTTATGCTGTATCCAGAGCCTGCCCTCAAATTTTGCATTTATTCAGTAGACTGAACATTTAATGTATAAAAGCAGGAGACTGAATTAAGAGCAAAGACCATCGGGGTAAAAATCTGAACAGACAGATGTTGATTTGGCAGCAGATGTAGGGTAGACATTTTGTTTTCTATCAAGGATCATGGATAACCAATATTAAGAAGCCAAGGGCTATCAGTGAAAAGTGACTTTTAAATATTCTGTGTCTTCATGAAAAGTGTTAAACGGATGTTCAGTTCAGTTCAGTTCAGTTCAGTCGCTCAGTCATGTCCGACTCTTTGCGACCCCATGAATCACAGCACGCCAGGCCTCCCTGTCCATCACCAATTCCCGGAGTTCACTCAAACTCCTGTCCATCGAGTTGGTGATGCCATCCAGCCATCTCATTCTCTGTCGTCCCCTTCTCCTCCTGCCCCCAACCCCATAGCCACTACCTTTTAAAGTTATGAAAGGATAAAGGGCTTCTGGCTTCAGTATCAATTATGTACCATTTAGTACGAACATATCTGTACCTTTAATTTGATTAATCTTTGCACTTCATGTAAATTAAATTAGCTTTAGGGAATCAGAGAAAAATGATCTCAGAGAGTGTTACTTTGACAGCATCCTGCTGAGACAGGATCTTGGTGGAAATACCAGTGAAAGAAGGAAAGCGTTTTTGGTGTTTCAGGGTGGTGAATACTTACATGTCAGTGAAAACACACTTTCTGCCTCTTGGACTTTTCCATCAATTTGAAGCAAGCACTAATTAGCTGCTGGGAAACAGATATAAATTATGCACAACCTGTTTCTTTCAAGTATCTCTCAATCTGGTAGGGAAGACAGACAAAATTAAAAACTAACACTTATTGTACAATGTGATGTAGGTCCTGTGGGTCAGCCCCTCACTAGCCAGATGGTATTAGTACAAATTCACTGAGAAACATACCCTTGATTCATACTTTATTCTAACAAGTTGATTTTTAAACATATAACACATAATCAGTTTAGAAAAATCAATATGCACACAAATATACACACATACATACACACACAAATACTTTCACACACACATGTACACATAAACGTACATATACACATATTGTGTGTTCATATACATGTATGTGCATACACATATATACACAAAACACATACATATACACATAGGTACACATGTGCCCACACATACTGCTGCTACTGCTGCTGAGTCACTTCAGTCGTGTCCGACTCTGTGTGACCCCATAGACGGCAACCCACCAGGCTCCCCCGTCCCTGGGATTCTCCAGGCAAGAACACTGGAGTGGGTTGCCATTTCCTTCTCCAATGTGTGAAAGTGAAAAGTGAAAGTGAAGTCGCTCAGTCGTGTCCGACCCCCAGCGACCCCACGGACTGCAGCCTACCAGCTCCTCCATCCATGGGATTTTCTAGGCAATAGTACTGGAGTGGCTTGCCATTGCCTTCTCCGCCCACACATACACAATATGCATTCATGTATACACACGAATACACACAAACGTGTACATATACACACATGCGCACCCAGACCCACATACACACATGCACACAAATACACACATATACATACATATACACGTGCATATAAATATACACGTGCATATACATATACACACACATATGTATACGCACACAAATTAGGACACACACATACCTGATATAAGGAAAGAGGAAACAAAGTAAAGCTGTTAAAAATACAACTCCATCAATTTGCCAAAAGTCAGTGTAACCGAAGATAAAGATTATTTTATTCATGGTTTCTGCTGAAATACTTCCTAAATTTATTCCTCAGAAAAAACCAGAATGAAGTATGTTTTTTGTAGTCCCCAGTATATCGTTGTTTTCACTTTTCATATGCTAAGTTATACAAAAAGCAGTGTGGTAAGGAATAATTTTTTTATATGCCTACAAAGAGCAAGGTCATTTCGATTAAACACAGAGGTTCAAAATCTGAAATCTCTTCTATGACCAGGAACAATTTTAGCTTGTGATCTCATTGAATACAGTTCATGCTGCATAATTTGAAGTTCTGTGCAAATTGTAAGCGTTCAGACTTTCCCATCTTGCAGAGGTCTACATGCATGTCGTTGTATAGGATAAAGAATTTAATAAACATGAAAGTCACCGCTTCCTCCACAGTATTGCACTTGATTGCAATCAGCATGTTACAACGAGAGTCTAATTATAAAACGTCAAATGTTTCATACGCTTTTCTAGCTCAGTTCTGTGGTCACTGGCCCATTGAACATAAATTTTAATTCCTTTTATGTTCAATTTGAATCTGAATCACACAGTTGATGCTAAACTATCCCTGAATTAAAACTCCCTTGAAGATAGCTTGTCTGGAGAATGATTTTCAGGGACATGATTTCCCAAACTTTTCTTTCATCACTCATGCAAATGAGCAATACTTTTGCAAAACTTGTTCTGCTTACATTGCTAGAATTTTAATTCTAAAGTTTTAAAGAAACACAGTAAAGGAGGTAACCAGGAATTCATATTCCTGACTACCTTGAGAACAATCATTTGAATAGACCAAAAAAGGGGATATATAAGATAAAGGGCCTTCATATTTATTAATATGAAAGTCATTAAATATTATGGAGAGTTTTCTTTTTCATCTGTTGTCTGTTTCTGCTAACTTCTCAGACACAATTATTTTTCTGAATTATATGTATGTGTATCCAATACGTCATTGATTTAATCAACAAATATTTATTGACTGTATACTGAATGTTGAATACAAGAGAAATAGCAGGAAAATAAAAAATAAAACCAAATCTTTGTTTAGGATGCTTTTTGTTAGTGCCCTATAGCTACTGAAACAGTTGGCTACTGGGAAATTCTTGGAATACTTGGAATCCTGGCAAATTCTTTTTCTTTCCTTTCCTTTCACTTTTTTTTGGAGTACTTTTAAATAGATTGTAGATCCTCTAAACAGGTTTTATGTTTAGATAAGAAATCTATTTGCTAATCAGTCTATTTCTTTCAAAATGAAATTCTACTTTTAAATGTTTCTCCTAATTAAATATTTATATTTAAAGTAATATTTTAATTTTAATTTATTTTTTTTTGTCTTTTGAATACTTTTCATCAGTTTCCCCATTAGACTTCACCCCATCTATGCCTGTTCTGATTTTGTATTTTCTTTTTACCTTTTTGCACACCTAGATTTAGAAGTTGAATACTCTATTTTGATGACATTTACTATTATAATGTTACACTGTGTAGCAGTAGTAGCTTAGTCACTAAGTCGTGTCCGACTCTTGCGTGCCCATAAACTGTAGCCTGCCAGGCTCCTCTGTCCTTGGGTATCTCCAGGCAAGAGAACTGGAGATTAGTATTAGTAATGGAGTGGGCTGCCATTTCCTTCTCCTAAGTCTAAAATTATCAACATTTTTGCCTGCCTCCAAACAGTGTAAAGCCTTAGGCTTTTTGACCGTCACCGTTTCCTTGTGACCTCATTCATGATGGCCTGATATATTAGTTTAGTCCCCCTTTGTTTGTCTCACCATGAATTCATTTCATTTTTGTTTTTAACATCTACATAGACTTAACAACATGTTTTCTTCACAGTGGTTCATTTCCTGAATTGGTGTATTATTTAAATTATCTTCCATATAAGTAGTTTTCCTTGAGTCTCCCATTTGCCTAAGGTCGGGAATTTATACCTATGGTAATATATATTTTTTAAAGATATATTTTTTGACGTGTACCATTTTTAAAGTTTTTATTGGATTTTTTCAAGTTGGTGATGGACAGGGAGGCCTGGCGTGCTGTGATTCATGGGGTCGCACAGATTCGGACACAACTGAATGACTGACTGAACTGAACTGAACTAATTGGATTTTTTACAATATTGATTCTGCTTTATGTTTAGTTTTTGGCCACAGGGCATGTGGAATCTTAGCTCCCTGACCAGGAATCAAACCCACACCCCAGTGGTCTTAACCACTGGACCACCAGGGAAGTCCCTAATATACCTGTTGTTCAGTTGCTAAGTCACGTCTGACTTTTTGTGACCCCATGGACTGCAGCACACCAGGCTTCTGTGTCCTTCACTATTTCCTGGAGTTTGCTCAGACTCATGTCCATTGAGTCAGTGATGCCATCCAACCACTTCATTATCTATTACCCTCTTCTTCTCTTGCCGTCATTCTTTCCCAGCATCAGGGTCTTTTCCAATGAGTTGGCTCTTCTCATCAGGTGGCCAAATTAGTAGTTTCTACTTTGCCCTTTAGAGGACTTGTGATTTTATTGATTATGACTTTTTTCATTAATGTTCTCCAGTTCCCTGGCTTGTGGCAATAACCAGCAATCTGGCTGACACCCAGCTTTTCACCATTAGCTTGCTTTTTCTCTGTAGGAGAACACAAGCCAGTAGATGAAGGGTTTCTTCTTCGAATAACAGGAGCTCCACTCTTCACACTCACTCAGAGAATTTTGTTGTTGTTTATCATTGCTTGTATTATGAGATTTGACTCTGATGCTGGGAAGGGTTGGGGGTGGGAAGAGAAGGGGACGACCGAGAATGAGATGGCTGGATGACATCACTGACTCTGTGGACATGGGTTTGAGTGTACTCCGGGAGTTGGTGATGGACAGGGAGGCCTGGCGTGCTGTGATTCATGGGGTCGCGGAGAGTCGGACACGACTGAGCGACTGAACTGAACTGAACTGAACTGAAAGCAGGTTTCTTGCTAGAAGGCTTCTGTCAATTTAAAATTTACTGAAATGTTTAAATGACGTAAATTAAATGATAATGCATCTGATTTAAGGACTCCTGTAGTGGTATTCTGTCAGATTTGCACACTGATAATGTGCTAACTGTGGGGCTTCCCCAGATGGCTTCCCAGGTGGCTCAGTGGCAAATAATCCACCTGCCAATGCAGGAGACTTGGTTTTAATCCCTGGGTCAGAAAGATCCTCTGGAGAACAGTATTCTTGCCTCAAGAATCCCTTGGACAGAGTAGCCCAGTGGGCTACAGACCATGGGGTCACAAAGAATCAGACACAGACTTAGGGATGAAACAACAACTACAAATGCACTAACTCTATCTTCCAATTTAATCTCAGCTATTATGTAACTGAATACTTGCCTGTGTGACTCAGTGTTCTAAGCACATATTCGTAATGTAGGAGTCCAGACAATGTTGTCTCTGTTTTAATCTAAAAGCTTTAAAATCATAAGAAATTAAACTTGTATCTAAAAATTTAGGAAAGCATAAAATGCTTTCCCAGTCTGATATATTTATCTGACAAAATAATGACATGAAACATGTGATTGAAACATGTATGTTGTCATATGTGAAATGAATCACCAGTTCAGGGTCAACGCATGTTACAGGATGCTCGGGGCAGGTGTGCGGGGATGTCCCAGAGGGAGGATAAGGGGAGGAGGGAGGTGGGAGGGGGGTTCAGGAGGGGGAATTCATGTACACCCGGGGCGGATTCATGTCAATGTATGGCAAAACAACCAATATAATATTGCAAAATAATTAGTCTCCAATAAAAAATAAATAAATAAAAAGAAAAAATAAAAAGGAAAGGGAACCAGAGGTCACCTTACTTTAGCATCTTCTTGAGTAGATGGATACAATGAAGTTCTGTGAAGATAAATAATCTGCTCAATGGCTCTAGTGAAAATGTCAGGACTAGAATTTTATCTTTTTAAAATTCTTAATATAATGTTCTTTCCTTTGTACTATTGTTCTCCAACTTAGACAAGCCCTAAACTGTTTGCATAGTATATATTGGTGTATAATTGCTTTACAATGTTGTGTTACTTTCTGATCTTCAACAAAGTCAACCAGTGATGTGTATGCCCGTACCCCTTCCCTCTTGAGCGTCCCTCCCACCCCCAATCCCACCCACCTAGGTTGTCACAGAGCCCTAGGCAGAGCTCCCTGTGTAATACAGCAGATTCCCACGAGTTATCTATTCTACACACGGTAGTGTATATGTGTCCACCCCAATCTCCCAATTCATCCCACCCTCATTCTTCCAACCCCTGTGTTCACACATCCATTCTCTGTATCTTGGTCTTTATTCCTGCCCTGCAAGTAGGCTCATCTCAAACATTTTTCTAGATTCCACATACATGCATTAATATTTGCTTTTTGTTTCTTTTTGACTTTACTCTGTATGATAAACTCTAGGTTCATTCACATTTCTACAAGCGACCCAACTCCCTAAGTTGTTTAATAAATGCCTATGTGTTTATAGATTATACAGAGTGAAATTCTTTCTCACCCTAAAAACTAGGTGTGTAATTTCCAATCTGTATTAAATGGAACTCTAATATCCTATGAGGCATTTCTTTAGCCAACTTAGGTCTCAGAAAACATTTAGGTTATAATGTGTGTGGCATCCAGTCCCAAAACTTCATGGCAAATAGATGGGGAAAATATAGAAAGAGTGACAGACTTTATTTTCTTCAGCTCCAAAATCACTGCAGATGGTGAATACAGCCATGAAACTCAAAGGCAATTGCTCCTTAGAAGAAACGCTATGACCAACCTAGACAGCATATTAAAAAGCAGAGACATTACTTTGCTGACAAGGTTCCATATAGTCAAAGCTATGATTTATCCAGTAGTCATGTATGAATGTGATGGTTGGATCATAAAAAAAAGCTGAGTGCTGAAGAATTGATGCTTTTGAACTGTGGTGTTGGAGAAGACTCTTGAGAGTCCCTTGGACTGAAATCAAACCAGTTAACCCTAGAGGAGATCAATCCTGAATATTCATTGGAAAGACTGATGCTGAAGATCCAATACTTTGGCCACCTGATGAGAAAAACTAACTCATTTGAAAAGACCCTGATGCTGGGAAAGATTGAAGGCAGGAGGAGAAGGGGATGACAGAGGTTGAGATGGTTGGATGGCATCACCGACTCAATGGACATGAGTTTGAGCAAGCTCTGTGAGTTGGTGATGGACAGGGAATCCTGTCATGCTGTAGTCCATGTGGTCACAAAGAGCCGGACACGACTGAGAATCTGAAATGAACTGATGTGTGAAATGAGTGTTTCTGAATTTAGCTCCTTAGTCCTCTCATTTTGTTTCAAATTTTTCTTAATAAGTTGTTTTATCCATCTAGAATCACAAAGAAAATTAAGAGCATTTCTCATCATTGCTTTTCTGCAAAAACTTTTTTTCTGATTCCAAATCCGGGAGTTGGTGATGGACAGGGAGGCCTGGTGTGCTGTGATTCATGGGGTCGCAAAGATTCAGACATGATGGAGTGACTGAACTGAACTGATCCCAATAATGAAGAGTATGCCAGCATCTAAAGTGAATGATCATCTTGGTCGTGAAGATCACTCACCTGGAGCCAGACATCTTGGAATGTGAAGTCAAGTGGGCCTTAGAGAGCATCACAACGAACAAAGCTAGTGGAGGTGATGGAATTCCAATTGAGCTATTTCAAATCCTGAAAGATGATGCTGTCAAAGTGCTGCACTCAATATGCCAGCAAATGTGGAAAACTCAGCAGTGGCCACAGGACTGGAAAAGGTCAGTCTTCATTCCAATCCCAAAGAAAGGCAATGCCAAAGAATGCTCAAACTACTGCACAATTGTACTCATCTCACACGCTAGTAAAGTCATGCTCAAAATTCTCCAAGTCAGGCTTCAGCAATATGTGAACCGTGAACTTCCAAATGTTCAAGCAGGTTTGAGAAAAGGCAGAGGCACCAGAGATCAAATTGCCAACATCCACTGGATCATGGAGAAAGCAAGGGAGTTCCAGAAATACATCTATTTCTGCTTCATTGACTATGCCAAAGCCTTTGACTGTGTGGATCACAATAAACTGTGGCACATTCTGAAAGAGATGGGAATACTAGACCACCTGACCTGCCTTTTGAGAAACCTGTATGCAGGTCAGGAAGCAACAGTTAGAACTGGACATGGAAAAACACACTGGTTCCAAATAGGAAAAGGAGTACGTCAAGGTTGTATATTGTCACCCTGCTTATTTAACTTATATGAAGAGTACATCATGAGGAACGCTGGGCTGGAAGAAGCACAAGCTGGAATCAAGATTGCCGGGAGAAATATCTATAACCTCAGATATGCAGATGACACATATTGCTTCATCATGCCTGTTTGTTTTTCTAAACATGAACATTTTTAGAAGCAAAATGTCACATGAAGGAATGATAACCAACACACAGTTATACAGAAATTTCAGGATCCTTAATATCTTTTATGTTTTAGAATATCTGCCAATGTGCTGAACAAACGTTTATGAGTTTGATCGTGGAACTCATTCAAGATAATTTGTTCAATTGATGTGTTTATTTATGAGCCCATACCTGGTGGACATGACTGTATATAATTTCTGAAGTCATGTATTTTGCCTTTTTCAGAAACCTAATTAACCCAACAAGCAACTTCTATTTCTATCCTCCCTAAAATACATGCTGATCCTATCATTCAGTGCATTTACTTAAACATTTGTAGTTCCTAAAAAGATGTGCTTTACAAACATCCAGCAATATTTTATGAAGAAAAGGAAAATCCCCAGCTTGTTTGAAAATAGAATAGCCAGTTAAAAAATGTACCTATGAAGATAGCACATAAGGATTGTGCAGGGTAAACCTCTAAGAAACAACACCAGTCTCCTGGGTGATGCCGGGGAATAACCAGAGGAGCTGTGTTTGCAGAATGGTCAGAAAATAACCACGAAAACAACCCCCAAATATCTGAATCAGCAGCAGTGTTACTCTATACTTCTGGAACTTACAAAAGTGACTTTTAATAGCACTATGAACCTCCTCCAAGATCAACTCCTCCATCTACTGCCTGAAGGCCAAATTTTTATCTTTCTTAGTTATACAGAAATAAGCTTATTTTGTTTGTGTGTATTTGTTTTCCATGATGAACACAGCATTACTTCCAGGTATAACTTCCTTTCTTTAAACTAAAGTATAATATAACTCCTGGTGGCACAGATAGTAAATGCCTCCAATGTAGGAGACCTGAGTTCGATCCCTGGATCAGAATGATCTCCTGGAGAAGGAAATGGCAACCCACTCCAGTATTCTTGCCTGGAGAGTTCCATGGACAGAGGAGCCTAGTGGGCTGCAGTTTATGGGTTCACAAAGACTCAGACATGACTGAGAGACTAACACACACATACTATAACTCAAATAATCCCAGACCACATTTTGAAAATAATATTATTGCAGTGTAAACAAGCTGACGTCCTTGTATTTATTTACTCACTTGTATTTTTGGCTGCATGGGTTCTTCGCTTGTGCACGGGGTTTCCCCAGTTGCGGTGAGTGGTGACTACTCTTCATTATTGTGCACAGACCTCTCATTGCAGTGTCTTCTCTTGCTGTGGAGAACAGGCTCTCTGGAGCCATGTGGGCTTCAGCATGGGCTCAGTAGTGTCAGTGTGCAGGCTCTGTGTGCACAGGCTCAGTAGTTGTGGCTCACAGGCTTGGTTCCCCTACAGCATGCAGGCTCTTCCCAAACCAGAGATGAAACCCTTGTCCCCTGCATTGGCAGAATTCTCATCCACTGTACCACCAGGGAAGTCTACACTGACATCATTTTCGAAAATAATTTTATTATGATTAAATTCATATGCCGTTCCCAGAGCATAATATACTTAATTTGGCTATTGAGGAGTTTCTTAATTTCCTGGCATGTAGGCAAATATCTCTGCTTGTTCCTTTTCATAGGCATTTGTGGTTTGATAGTCCAAGATCCATTATGTTTTCTGTTGTTGTTCCGTTTCGAAACAGCATTCAAATTGATGGATGATATTACTCAGAGTATCTTACCCTATGACTTAGAAATTTGATGAAGCAGAAACTAACATTGTAAAACAACTATACCCCCAATTAAAGTTGTTTTCTTTTTAAAGTCTGATGAAGCAATTAATGGAAACCAAAAATTTATTGCTAACCACCATTTAATAACTTCATTTCAGTCAGACAAGTTGTCTGGCAATCTGAGAAAGGTGTTGAATACAAGAGAGCACAAGTCAGATGTTCCTTACAGCAATATCTTGGTTCCTAACAGTTTTACAAGCCTTATTATCTAGTCTGACAACTACTAACATGCTTTCAGTAGCTGTAGGCAAACTTCCTGTACATGTTCTATCTCACCTGTCTTAAACGATCTATCCTTGTCCTTCTCACTAAACCTAAGTGTCTAAAACTATAGACTGTCATGACCTAAATGCCTTTTGTGCCAACACAGAGCAGTCTTGCATTTCACAGCATTATTCTCACACAGAAATGGGGCCCAGCTGATTACTCTGGTTTCTGTGATTGGTCTATCCCATCGAGGGGCTGTGCTGACACTTTCTCGTAGTCTCTTACAACCACTGTATAACACCTATCTATGAGGGCATAATGCACACCCCGCTGGAAGGTGGAGAATGTTTCTGTCTACACTCCTGGGAATGTGGCCATCCCGTGATGGCTCATGGCCAGTGGTATCTCTCCAGTCAAGCCTCACCCACTGTATGTCAGCTCCCCACCTGCAATATACATCGTTCTTCCATACAACTCCTGCACGTGCTATGGGGCTGGTTGGTAAAACAGTGAGAAACACCAGCCATGTGGTTGTACATTTTAAGCTGCATGGACTCCAAAGAAAAATCTTTGTTATTATGAGATCCGTGTATGTGTCTGTGTACACATGGGCACACGCATACATGTATATACATACACATGGGGCTTTCCAGGTGACACTAGTGGAAAAGAACCTGCCTGCGAATGCAGAAGAAATAAGTTAACATGGGTTCAATCCCTGGGTCAAGAAGATCACCTGGAGAAAGGCACGGAAACCTACTCCAGTATTCTTGCCTAGAGAATCCCATGGACAGAGGATCCTGGTGGGTTACAGTCCATGGGGTTGCAAAAAGTTAGACGTAAATGAGGTGACTTAGCACACATGCATGCATTAATACACACACACGTATGTATATATAATGAGGTATAATTGATTTATAATACTGTGTTAATTTCTGGTGTACAGCAGAGTAATTCAATTATATATGCACGTGTATGTATATATATGGGGTTCTCAAGGCAAGAATGGACTGGAAGAAGCACAAGCTGGAATCAAGATTGCTGGGAGAAATATCAATAACCTCAGCTATGCAGATGACATCACCCTTATGGCAGAAAGTGAAGAGGAACTAAAGAGCCTCTTGATGAAACTGAAAGAGGAGAGTGAAAAAGTTGGCTTAAAGCTCAACATTCAGAAAACTAAGATCATGGCATCTGATCCCGTCACTTCATGGCAAATAGATGGAGAAACAGTGGAAACAGTGACAGACTTTATTTTGGGGGCTCCAAAATCACTTCAGATTGTGACTGCAGCCATGAAATTAAAAGACGCTTGCTCCTTGGAAGAAAAGCTATGACCAATCTAGACAGCATTTTAAAAAGCAGAGACATGACTTTGCCAGCAAACGTCTGTCTCGTCAAAGCTATGGTTTTTGCAGTAGTCATGTATGGATGTGAGAGTTGCACTATAACGAAAGCTGAGCACTGAAGAATTAACACTTTTGAACTGTGGTGTTGGAGTCCCTTGGACTGCAAGGACATCCAACCAGTCCATCCTAAAGGAAATCAGTCCTGAATATTAACTGGAAAGACTGATGCTGAAGCTGAAACTCCACTTCTCTGGCTGCCTGATACAAAGAACTGACTCATTGGAAAAGACCCGAATGCTGAGAAAGATTGAAGGTGGGAGGAGAAGGGGATGACAGAGGACGAGATGGCTGGATGGCATCACCGACTCAATGGACATGAGTTTGAGTAAACTCTGGGAGTTCGTGATGGACAGGGAGGCCTGGCATGCTGCAGTCCATGGGGTAGCAAAGAGTCAGACACGACTGAGCCACTGAAATGAACTGAACTGAACTGAATGTGTATATATACATATACATATATATGCACACACATATATACTATACATATATAGTGTGTGTGTATATATATTCTTTTTCAGATTCTTTCCCCTTGTATGCTATTATAAAGCATTGAGCAGAGTTTCCTGTGAAACAATAGGTCCCTGTTGGTTCTCTATTCTACATATAACAGTGTGTATATATTAATGCCAACCTGCTAACTTATCCCCCCCCTTTCCTCTTTGGTAACCCTGATTGTTTTCTATGTCTGTGGATCTGTTTCTGGTTTGCTTTTTTTTGGCTATGCTGGGCCTTCGTTGTCTTAGGCGCATTTTCTCCAAGTGAGCAGGAATGCTCTGGTGTCAGTTCACAGGCTTCTCACTGCAGTGGCTTCTGTTGTTGCAGAGCACGGGTTCTAGGTGTGTGGGCTTCAGTAGTTGCATCATGTGGGTTCAGTAACTGTGGTACATGGGCTTAGCTGCTCTGTGGCCTGTGGTGTCTTCCTGGACCAACACCACCAGGCAAGTCCCTATTTCTGTTTCATATCTAAGTTCTTTTGTATCTTTATTTCTTTTTAAGATTCTACATATAAGTGACATCATATGATATCTGTCTTTGTATGACTCACTTCACTTCATATAATAATCTCTAGTTCCATGCATGTTGCTGCAAATGGCATTATTTCATTATTTTTATGGCTGAGTAGTATTCCATTGTATATAAGTACTGCATCTTCTTTACCTATTTCTCTGTAGATAGATGTTTAAGGTGTTTCCATGTCTTGGCTATTGTAAATAGTGCTGTTATGAACATAGGGGTGTATGCATCTATTTGAATTAACTGAATTATAGTTAAAGAAATTACTAACAAAACATATACATAAATACACATGAAGGTATATATCTGTTTATCTTTTCTCCTTAAATATTCTAATGTGTATAGATGGAACCCTCACATCCACTGCGCTCTACAACCTGTGGGTGGTTAGAAATGAATGCGGAGGAAGTGGTTACCCAAGGATGAACTACTGTCCATATTTCAGTGTATTACAGCTAGGATGGGTGAGATGCAGCTTCCCCCTCTCTGGAGGTCTTTCTCTCCTCCACCTCCCTGAAGCTCCCTCAGGGGTGAGTCCTTGCGCTCACAGACCATCCGGCATGCTTTTTGCACACCTATCCTTTTGTGTTGCTGTTCTTTATCTCTGTAATTATGTGTTGTGTAACTTTAAAGTGATTTTTATGGCCAAGTCCTAGCTTTGACCCAAGTCACCCAGACATGCTTCAGACCACCACTTCCAATCTTAGATGCTGATACCATGACACCATGGTGATAACTCTGTAAGTCAATCTCTGGGTTACCCATCTCTGTTTTAAAGAACTATCTCTAAGAAAATATATCAATGACACATGTGTTCCAAAGTCAGAACTTTATAAAATAACTACATCTGTAGCAGTGTAGGAAGGTGTTTCCTCAATCTTTGTGTGAATAAGTAAACACTGATCTTGAAGACAAGTGGTGTCAACCTACATGTACAGCCACTGCTACAGATGCAGTTATTTTATAAAGTTCTGACTTTAGAACACGTGTGTCATTGATACATTTTCTTAGAGATAGTTCTTTATAACAGAGATGGGTAACCCAGAGATTGACTTACAAAGCTATCACCATGGTGTCATGGTGTCAGCAGAAACCCTCGTCAGCAGTGTGATAGGAAAAACTTGGGAACTGAAAGGAAGGCAGGAGGGGGAGGGACCCATTAGGTTTGGGGCTGGGGCAGAGAAAGCCCCTTTGAGAAAGTGTATTTTTTAAGCCACGTTCACTTTATTTATTACAGAGTGAAATACACACATCCCAGGCAAAGGAAATAACAGTGAATGATCAGTGAACACAATGAACCCTTTGGTTCATTTTAAGAATTAGGCCAATAGATAAACAGCACTTCTTTGGGAAAGCAAATGTTCTCCTTACCTGCTACAAGTAATAAATCCTTATGCCTCCAGAACAAAAAAAACAAAAACAGATAGATGGCTGAAACAAATTAGTAAAAGGGCAGAGTGGAACACAATGAGCTTGGTCCATGGACACCAGAGAGAGAGTGCCATGAAGGTATACAGCTTATCAGAAAGATACATCATGCTGGGAAGGCAGTGGAAATATTTTTAACCCTGCTTGCCAAATAATTTTTTATTAAGATTTTTTTTTCTTTTTTAACTTTTTAATGAGATAATCACTTTACCATGTTGTGCTGGTTTCTGCCATACATCAACATGAACTATCCATAGGTATACATAAGTCCCCTCCCTCTGCAGCCTCCCTCCCATCTCCTACGCTATCCCATGCCTCTAGGTAATCAGAAAGCACCAGCTTTGTGTTCCCTGCGTCTCTAGCAAACTCCCACTGGCTGTCTCCATATGGTAGTGTATGTTTCAATGCTACTCTCTGAGATCATACCACCCTCTTCTCCCACCGTGACCAAAATCTGTTCTTTATGTCTGTGTCTCCTTTGCTGCCCTGTAAGAACTTTACATTTTTAAAGTAATTTCAAGTTCACAGCAAAATTGACTAGAAGATACAAGGATTCCCCCTATGCTCCCTACCCCCGACATTCATAGCCTCCCCCGTTATCAATATCCCCACCAGAAGGCACATGTTTACCACTGATGACGCAGTGTTGACACATCATTTTCACCCAGAGTACACAGTTTACGTTACAGTTCACTCTGAATGTTGTGTGTTCTGTGCCTTTGAACAAATGTATAGTGACATGTATCCATCATTATAACACCATACAGAGTTTTTTCCCTCCTCTAAAAGTCCTCTGCGCTCTGCCTGTTCATCCTTGCCTTCCCTCAACTCCGAGCAATCACTGCTGAAATTTTTTGAAACTATCTCCATAGTTTTGTTTTTTCTAGAATGCCTGAGGTTCCTAGGTTGCACTAGTGATAAAGAATCTACCTGCCAATACAGGATACACAGGAGATGCAGGTTCAACGCCTGGATTGGGAACTTCTCTTGGAGAAGGAAATGGCAACTGACTCCAGTATTCTTGCCTGGAAAGCCTCATGGACAAAGGAGCCTGGTGGGCTACTGTCCATGGAGTTGCAAAGAGTCAGATATTACTGAGCAACTGAGCACAGAATGGCATACAGTTGAAATCATGCCACCTCTTCAGACTGGCCTCCTTCACTTAAAAATATCCTCTTAGCTTCCTTCATGCCTTTTTATGATGTAATATCTCATTTCACTTAATTGCTGAGTCATATTCTATTATCTGGATGCAACACCGTTAATTTATCTGCTTACCTACTGAAGGACATCTTGGTTGCTTAAATTTTACAAATAAAGGTATTATTTAGATAAGTTTTTATGTGGACTTAAGTTTTTAACTGGTTTTTATAAATACAAAGGAGCTGGATCTTACAAAGAGTATATTTAGTTTTATAAGAATCCACCAAACTGTCTTCCAAAGTGGCTATAACATTTTTGCATCTCCCACTAGCAACAAATGAGAATGTCTGCTGCCCTACATACTCACAAAACAGTTCTTTGTATATTTTGGATAATGGTCCTTCACCAGATGTCTTTGTAAAGATTTTCTCTCCCACTGTGACCTGTCTTCTCATTCTTATGACACTCAACGTTCTCCTTCTCAGAGCAGAAGACTTTGTAATTTTAACAAATTCTAGCTTATAAATGATTTATTTAAAGGGCTGATATCTTTGGTGTTATAGCTAACACCAAATCATTGCCTTATTAAATGTCATATTCGAGGTTTATCCAATGTCATACATGAGGCTTCAACAACTGAAAACTTCCAGATGGTGAAGCTGAATTTAGAAAAGACAGAGGAAGCAAAGATCAAATTGCCAGCATCCGTTGGATCATAGAAAAAGCAAGAGAATTCCAGAAAAATGTCTACTTTTGCTTTATTGACTACACCAAAGCCTTTGACTGAATCACAAAAAAATGTGGAAAATTCTTTAAGACATGGGAATACCAGACCACCTGACCTGCCTCCTGAGAAATCTGTATCAAGGACAAGAAGCAACAGTTAGAACTGAAGATGGAACAACGGACGGGTTCCAAACTGGGAAAGCAGTATGTCAAGGCTGTATATTGTCACCCTGCTCATTTAACTTCTATGCAGAGTACATCATGCAAAATTCCAGGCTAGATTAAGCACAAGCTGGAATCAAGATTGCCAGGAGAAATATCAATGCAGAGGAGACCACCCTTATGGCAGAAAGTGAAGAGGAACTAAAGAACCTCTTGATGAAACTGAAAGAGGAGAGTGAAAAAGGCTGGCTTAAAATTCAACATTCAGTAAACTAGGATCATGGCATCTGGCCCCATCACCTCATAGCAAATAGATGGGGGAACAATGGAAACAGTGAGAGACTTTATGTTCTTGGGCTCCTAATCACTGCAGATGGTGACTACAGCCATGAAATTAAAAGACGTTTGCTCCTTGGAAGAAAAGCTACGACCATCTTAGACAGCATATTAAAAAGCAGAGACAGTACTTTGCCAACAAAGGTCCATCTAGTCAAAGTTGTGGTTTTTCCAGTGGTCATGTATGGATGTGAGTTTGGCTATAAAGAAAGCTGATCCCTGAAGAATTGATGCTTTTGAACTGTGGTGTTGAAGACTGTTGAGAGTCCCTTGGACTGCAAGGATATCCAACCAGTCCATCCTAAAGGAAATCAGTCCTGAATATTTATTGGAAGGACTGATATTGAAGCTGAAGCTCCAATACTTTGGCCCCCTGATGCTAAGAACTGAATCATTTGAAAAGACCCTGATGCTGGGAAAGGTTGAAGACGGGAGGAGAAGGGGACAACAGAGGATGAGAGGGTCGGATGGCATCACCATCTCAATGAACATGAGTTTGACCAAGCTCCAGGAGCTGGTGATGGACAGGGACATCTGGCAAGCATGCTGCAGTCCATGGGGTCATAAAGAGTTGGATACGGCTGAGTGACTGAAATGAACGTCATATTGGTTTACCATAGTCTCTCTCCTATTTTATCTTCCAGGAATTTTATAACTTTGCATTTTATTCTTAGATCTGTGACCTATTTTGATTTGATTTTTGGAAAGAAAGACAATTTTTTTTTTTTGCATATAGATGTCCAATTGCAGCACCATTTGTTATAAAGACTATCTATGCTCCATTATATTGTTCTTCCTCCTTTACTAAAGATCAGTTATTTGTATTTGTGTGGGTCTCTTTCCAAGTTTTCTGTTCTGTACACTGATCTGTTTGTCTCTCCTTCATCAGTAACACACAGTTTGGATGATATTAGCTTAATAGTCAGTATTGAAGTTGGGAAATATAAATCTTCCAGGTTTGTTCTTCTGCATCAATATTGTAATTACTATTCTGAATGTTTTGCTTATTTACCCAATAATTTAAAAATAACTTCCTAGAGTCCAATGTAGAACCATGTATTATAAGAAAAAAAAGTTCATGGAAGAACTTGTAGTTTTTGTGTGTATTCAGCAGTAGTATAAGATTAAATTCTTGTTCCATATTTGTACTTAAGTTTTTCTCAGTCAATTACTGATTTTGTGATTGAACCTGTTATTTAACTTTGCAAACCACCTAAAGAGTACAGTAATTGTTATCAGAGAGAAGTCTCTCAAATGAGCATGAGTTTTTGGTGACGGTGACAGTTACAGACAAGATTTTGGCATCCAGTTAGCATCCTGAATATATGGATGATACTGACTGAAAACACATACAAAGAAAAAAAATTTAAGTTGGGAATGGCTAAGAAAAATAAAGAGGCAAATCCCAAAGGGAGAGTGTTAGTTGCTAATAAGTTTGCCTTGAAAAGCTTAAGCTCGCTAGTAAAGAAAAACAACTTTAAACTGTAATACACAGTTTTTTCCCTAAAGTTTAACAAAAATCATCCTCTGTGCTATGTGCACGATGGAAAACCTCATATCTTAATGAACTGTTATTTTGTAAACAGTTTTTAGGCACTAGGTTTGCAATGCATGTCATGGACCATGAGAAATATTTTCTAACAGTCTGTGCAAGATGATAACAAAATGTGTGCATAGATTTATACATAAGGGTTTTCATCATTGTATGTCCTGTATAGTTAGCTATCAACATCATGGGGAATGTTTCAGGAGTTTGTGAATAGTTTCAGAAGTAAGGAAAAGTGAAACAAATCTTGATCTGAAGAAATTAAATAGCTTGAAAAAATATTCTCCTAAATTTACGAGCTCTGGCTTATACTTCTAGGGCAATGTTGTCAAAGTCTAAAGTCCCTACAAATCACCTTGAAATCTTGTTAGAGGTGAGTTTTTTTACATAGAGGGGGTGGTGCTTAAATATTGTGTGTGTGTGTGTGTGAAGTATAGTTGATTTAAAATATTAGTTTCAGGTGTACAGCATGGTAACTCTATTTTGCATATTATACTCCATTATAAGTTATTACAAGGTAATGATTATAATTTCCCATTTGTATTATTTTTTAGATGCCAAACTTGCAGTTACTAAAGGGGAGACAGAAGAGATGAGGAACAAAATTAAGGGTATGGGATTAACAGATACAAACTGCTCTGTGTAGAATAGATAAGCAACCAGAATATATTTTATAGAATCAGAAACAGATTCAATGGGCCTGGGCAGAGCCTGTGATTCTGTACCTCTAAGGAGCTCCCAGTGGGGTTGCCTGGGGGCCGGTCTCACTGCATTTAGGAGCAACGTCCAGAGAACATGTCACTGTGGAGGGCTTGAGGCTGCCTCTTAGGCTTACAAGACATTTCCTAACTTTTAAATTGAAGTATAATTAATGCATGTATTTGTTGAACAGGGAATACACGTCAAAGACTTTTATTTAGTGTTAATAATAAAATCACGGGCATCTGATTCCTGTGCATTTATAGAACGCTTTTTGTAGGTCCTCTATAGTGAATTTATGGCTTCTGTGCTCACACACATGAATGGCAACCTGGGAGAGATCCACACTGATGAACAAGGTGATACTTGTCATGTTTGCATTAAAGAATTGAAATCTACCTTTGTTTACACAGGAATGGATAGCTGAGGAAAAATAGTTCAATAAAGAAGTTGTGGAAAGTATTTTGTGCAATAAAGTGTATTGGAGAAATGATGCAGGAGACACAGAAGATACAGGTTCAATCCCTGGATAGGGAAAATCCCCTGGAGAAGGAAATAGCAACCCACTTTACTATTCTTGCCCGGGAAATCCCATGGACAGAGGGCCCTGACTGGCTACAGTGCATGGGGTTGCAAAGAGCCAGACCCAACTGAGCAGTAAGCACAGGATGCAGAAGCAGTCAAATAATAATAACTAGGATGTGTAACTGAATGGAAACATTGTAATGAGCAAAGTATTTTGAAACAGAACCATCTGACCACAAAGGATACAAAGTTGTATGTGAAAAGTAATGTCACCGTTTATAACTGTAGCTCACATCCTTTATACCATTCCCAGCCCTCAAACACTGTGCTGAAAATTGATGTCATTGTTGGAAGCTTTATTTTATTACTTTTAAAACCTGTGATATTTTTAGAGGTTTGAGAAAGAAGAAGGGAAACTAATTGTAAAATAGCTCACTCTTTTACCACATCACTTATAAGAACTCATAAGTATTTGCATCGTGCTATTTCAAGGGAACATTTCATACAAAGATGGGCTCGATAAAGGACAGAAATGGTATGGACCTAAAAGAAGCAGAGGATATTAAGAACAGGTGGCAAGAATACACAGAAGAACTGTACAAAAAAGATCTTCATGATCAAGATAGTCACGATAATGTGATCACTGACCTAGAGCCAGACATCTTGGAATGTGAAGTCAAGTGAGCCTTAGAAAGCATCACTAAAACAAAGCTAGTGGAGGTGATGGAATTCCAATTGAGCTATTTCAAATCCTGAAAGATGATGCTGTGAAAGTGCGGCACTCAATATGCCAGCAAATTTGGAAAACTCAGCAGTGGCCACAGGACTGGAAAACGTCAGTTTTCATTCCAATCCCAAAGAAAGGGAATGCCAAAGAATGCTCAAACTACCGCACAATTGCACTCATTTCACACGCTAGTAAAGTCATGCTCAAAATTCTCCAAGCCAGGCTTCAGCAATATGTGAACCGTGAACTTCCAGATGTGCAAGCAGGTTTTAGAAAAGGCAGAGGCACCAGAGATCAAATTGCCAACATCCGCTGGATCATGGAAAAAGCAAGAGAGTTTCAGAAAAACATCTATTTCTGCTTCATTGACTATGCCAAAGCCTTTGACTGTGTGGATCACAATAAACTGTGGAACATTCTGAAAGAGATGGGAATCCCAGACCACCTGACCTGCCTTTTGAGAAACCTGTATGCAGGTCAGGAAGCAACAGTCAGAACTGTACATGGAACAACAGACTGGTTCCAAATAGGAAAAGGAGTATGTCAAGGCTGTATATTGTCACCTTGCTTATTTAACTTATATGCAGTGTACATCATGAGGAATGCTGGACTGGAAGAAGCACAAGCTGGAATCAAGATTGCCGGGAGAAATATCAATAAACTCAGATATGCAGATGACACCACCCTTATAGCAGAAAGTGAAGAGGAACTCAAAGGCCTCTTGATGAAAGTGAAAGAGGAGAGTGAAAAGGTTGGCTTGAAGCTCAACATTCAGAAAACAAAGATCATGGCATCTGGTCCCATCACTTCAGGGAAAATAGATGGAAAAACAGTGGACACAGTGTCAGACTTTATTTTGGGGGGCTCCAAAATCACTGTAGATGGTGATTGCAGCCATGAAATTAAAAGATGCTTATTCCTTGGAAGGAAAGTTATGACCAACCTTGATAGTATATTAAAAAGTAGAGACATTACTTTGCCAACAAAGGTCCGTCTAGTCAAGGCTATGGTTTTTCCCGTGGTCATGTATGGATGTGAGAGTTGGACTGTGAAGAAAGCTGATCACCAAAGAATTGATGCTTTTGAACTGTGGTGTTGGAGAAAGCTCTTGAGAGTCCCTTGGACTGCAAGGAGATCCAACCAGTCCATTCTAAAGGAGATCCATCCTGGATGTTCATTGGAAGGACTGACGCTGAACCTGAAACTCCTATACTTTGGCCACCTCATGCGACGAGTTGACTCACTGGAAAAGACTCTGATGCTGCGAAAGGTTGGGGGCAGGAGAAGAAGGGGACAACAGAGAATGAGATGTCTGGATGGCATCACCAACTCGATAGACATGAGTTTGAGTGAACTCCGGGAGTTGGTGATGGACAGGGAGGCCTGGCGTGCTGTGATTCGTGGGGTCGCGGAGAGTCGGACACGACTGAGCGGCTGAACTGAACTGACTGATTGTATCACTGTATTCAAAGAAAATAATTGAAAGTGAATCAAAATTGCATTCACAAATAAAAAGAGTCAGTGCTATTGTTAAACCAATGGCCTATGTGTTAGCAATTTTTATTTAAATTTACATTGCTGATGTCTATTTATGCTTTTCTGATATCTTTCAGTCAATATTTAGAGCTTCTTGAGTTTTTTGTTATAATTCAGTTACCAAAAAATAAGGTAGTTTTCATCCAGGAAGGGCAGCCATTATTAAAATACTAATTTTAAAATTATTGGCATAAAAACTTTTCTTTAATGCATAGTGAGGTGTTTACTCTGAATTTCACAGTAATTACTATGCTCGTTCCTCTCTGTTCTGTTAGATATTGTTCTCAAAGACAGTAAAGGTTGATGTGAGGCCTGGCGTAGTGTGACTCATGGGGTCGCGGAGAGTCGGACACGACTGAGCGACTGAACTGAACTGAAAGACTCTAAAGCATGTGGTCCCACATTCACAGTAACTGGATTCAGATGTAGCAAATGCTGACAAGAAAGCTCCTGACAATACTGCTTGACCTAGGAATTATACGTAATCATCTAACAGTGCCTGCAGACTCAGCAATCAGTCCTCCACCAACAGGCCTCCTGACCCTTCAAGGAAGCAATACAAACTAAATTTAAATGGACTTTCTGAAGAAGACTTAACCTAGCCTGAGATTATTTATTATGTGTGCTCAGTAGTGTCTGACTCTTCGCAGTGAAGAATGACAGGCTATAGTCCATGGGATTTTCCAGGCAAGAAAACTGGAATGGGTTGCCATTTCCTTCTCCAGGGGTTCTTCCCGACCCAGGGATCAAATCTGCATCTCTTGCATGTCCTTGTATTGGCAGATGGATTCTTTATCACTAGCACCATCTGTGAAGCCCACTTTATTATCTGGCACTAAGCAATTAGGGTTGTTGGTTTGTTTTGTTTTTCCCCCTCCTCATTTTCATTTTCAGAGTCCTTTCTTACCATTAAGAAGTGACTATTTGAGGTTTTTTGTATTTCCATACAAACTGTGAAATTATTTGTTCTAGTTCTCTGAAAAATACCATTGGTAGCTTGATAGGAATTGCATTTAATCTATAGATTGCTTTGGGTAGTATACCCATTTTCACCATATTGATTCTTCTGATCCAAGAACATGGCATATTTCTCCATCTATTTGTGTCATCTTTGATTTCTTTCATCAATGTTTTATAGTTTTTTATATATAGGTCTTTTGTTTCTTTAGGTAGATTTATTCCTAAGTATTTTATTCTTTTCATTGCAAAGGTGAATGGAATTGTTTCCTTAATTTCTCTTTCTATTTTCTCATTGTTAGTGTATAGGAATGCAAGGGATTTCTGTGTGTTAATTTTATATCCTGCAACTTTACTGTATTCATTGATTAGCTCTAGTAATTTTCTGGTGGTGTCTTTAGGGTTTTCTGTGCAGAGGATCATGTCATCTGCAAACAGTGAGAGTTTTACTTCTTCTTTTCCAATCTGGATTCCTTTCATTTCTTTTTCTGCTCTGATTGCGGTGGCCAAAACTTCCAAAACTATGTTGAATAGTAGTGGTGAGAGTGGGCACCCTTGTCTTGTTCCTGACTTTAGGGGAAATGCTTTCAATGTTTCACCATTGAGGATAATGTTTGCTAAGGGTTTATCATATATGACTTTTATTATGTTGAGGTATGTTCCTTTTATGCCTGCTTTCTGGAGGGTTTTTAATCATAAATGGATGTTGAATTTTGTCAAAGCCTTTCTCTGCATCTATTGAGATAATCATATGGTTTTTATCTTTCAATTTTTTAATGTGGTGTATCACATTGATTGATTTGTGGATATTAATGAATCCTTGCGTCCCTGGGATAAAACCCACTTGGTCATGATATATGATCTTTCTAATATGTTGTTGGATTCTGTTTGCTAAAATTTTGTTGAGTAATTTTGCATCTATGTTCATCAGTGATATTAGCCTGTAGTTTTCTTTTTTTGTGACGTCTTTGTCTGGTTTTGGTATTAGGGTGATGTTAGCCTCATTAGAATGAGTTTGGAAGTTTACCTTCCTCTGCAATATTCTGGAAGAGTTTGAGTAGGATAGGTGTTAGCTCTTCTCTAAATTTTTTGTAGAATTCAGCTGTGAAGCCATCTGGTCCTGGGCTTTTGTTTGTTGGAAGATTTCTGAATAGAGTTTCAATTTCTATACTTGTGATGAGTATGTTAAGATTTTCTATTTCTTCCTGGTTCACTTTTGGAAAGTTATACTTTTTTAAGAATTCATCCATTTCTTCCATGTTGTCCATTTTATTTGCATATAGTTGCTGATAGTAGTCTCTTATGATCCTTTGTATTTCTGTGTTATCCATTGTGATTTCTCCTCCAATTTAAATAAATTAATTTTTTAAAAAAGAAGTGACTATTGTCTGCTTCATGTGTATGTTAAAATAAAAATCATACTTTACATGAAAAGTCACTTAGATCAAGAGATTTATTTATTTGTCATTGCCACAAGGAAACCCTATAAAAGGGATTAATCCTGGCTGAATTTTATTACTGTCTTTTGCATGAAAATTTTTTAATTGAAGGATATTTGCTTTACAGAATTTTGTTGTTTTCTGTCAAACCTCAACAGGAATTAGCCATATATGCCTTCCCTTTTGAACCTCCCTCCCATCTCCCTCCAATCCCACCCCTCTAGGTTGATACAGAGCCCCTATTTGAGTTTCGTGAGCCATACAGCAAATTCCCGATGGCTATCTATTTTACACATGGTAACGTAGGTGTCCATGTTACTCTCTCCTCCCTTTTCACCCTCTCCTCCCCTCTCCCCATGTGCATCAGGCTATTCTCAATGTCTGTTTCTCCACTGCTGCCCTGTAAATAAATTTTTCAGTACCATTCTTCTAGATTCCCTGTGTATGTGTTAGAATACAATATTTATCTTTCTCATTCTGACTTACTTCACTCTGTATAATAGGCTCTAGGTTCATCCACCTCATCAGAACTGACTCAAATACGCTCTTTTTTATGGTTGAGTATTAGTCCATTGTGTATATGTAGCACAACTTTATTCATTCATCTGTCGATAGACATCTACTTTGATTCCGTGTTCTAGCTATTATAAATAGTGCTTCAGTGAACAATGGGATACATGTGTCTTTTTCAATTTTGGTTTCCTCAGGGTATATGACTAGGAATGGGATTGCTGGGTCGTATGGTGGTTTTATTCTTACTTTTATAAGGAATCTCCATACCATCTTCCACAGTGACTGAATCAATTTACATCCCCACCAGCAGCTCAAGAGAGTTCCCTTTAATCCACACCCTCTCCAGCAATTTTTGTTTGTATACATTTTGATGATGACCATTCTGACTGGTGTGAGGCGATATCTCACTGTAGTTTTGATTTGTATATCTTTAATAATGAACAATGTTAAGCATCTTTTCATCCCTTTCTTAGCCATCTATATGTCTTTTTTGGATAAATGTCTGTTTAAGTCTTTTTTCCACTTTTTTCTACTGGCGCAAAAGTAGAAATATAGACTAATGGAACTAGAAAGCCCAGAAATAAACCCATGCACCTATGGGTTTATTTCCCATATCAAGTGTTGTTTGTTTTTCTGGTATTGAATTTTGTGAGCTGCTTGTATATTTTGAAAATTAATCCTTTGTCAGTTGTTTCATTTGCTATTATTTCCTCTCATTTTGAGGGTTGTCTTTTCAACTTGCTTATAGTTTCCTTTGTTATGCAAAAGCTTTTAAGTTTAATCAGGTCCCACTTGTTTATTTTTGTTTTTATTCCCATTATTCTAGGAGGTGGGTCATAGAGGATCTTGCTTTGATTTATGTCAAATGTTCTGCCTATGTTTTCTTGTAAGAGTTTTATAGTTTCTCTGCTTACATTTAGGTCTTTAATCCATTTTGAGTTTATCTTTGTGTATGGTGTTAGAAAGTGTTCTAATTTCATTCTTTTACATGTAGCTATCCAGTTTTCCTAGCACCATTTATTGAAAAGGCCTTCTTTGCCCCATTGTATATTCTTGCCTCCTTTGTCAGATTAAGGTACCCATGGGTGCATGGGTTTATTTCTGGGCTTTCTAGTTCTGTTAGTCTTTATTTCTACTTTTGTGCCAGTACCATACTGTCTTGATGACTGTAGGTTTGTAGTATAATCTGAAGTCAGGAAGGTTGATTCCTCCAGCTCCATTCTTCTTTCTCAAGATTGCTTTGGCTATTTGGGTCTTTTGTGTTTCCATATTCATTGTGAACTTTTTTTTTTTCTAGTTCTGTGAAAAATATCATTGGTAATTTGATAGGGATCACACTGACTCTGCAGACTGCATTTGGTAGTATAGTCATTTTCACAATATTGATTCTTCCTACCCAGGAGCATGGACTATCTCTCCATCTGTTTATGTCTTTGATTTCTTTCATCAGTGTCTTATAATTTTCTGTGTACAGTTCTCTTGTCTCCTTAGGTGAGTTTATTCTTTTTGTTGCAATGGTGAATGGGATTGATTCTTTAATTTCTCCTTCTGATTTTTCACTGTTAGTATATAGAAATGAAAGTGATTTCTGTGTATTGATTTTGTATCCTGCAACTTTGCTGAATTCACTGATTAACTTTAGTAGCTCTAGTGATTTTCTGATACAGTCTTTAGGGTTTTCTATGTACAGTATCATGTCATCTGTAAACAATAAATAAAGAGATTTACTTCTTTTCCAAACTGAATTCCTTTTATTTATTTTTCTTCTCTGATTGCTGTAGCTAGGACTTCCAGAACTACATTGAATAATAGTGGTGAAAGTGCACACCCTTGTCTTGTTCCTGATCTTAGGGGGAATGCTTTCAGTTTTTCAACATTGAGAATAATGTTTGCTCTAGCTACTGTCTATGGGGTCACACAGAGTCGGGCACGACTGAAGTGACTTAGCAGCAGCAGCACCAGGCTTATCATACATGGCCTTTATTATGTTGAGGTAGGTTCCTTCTATGCCCATTTTTTCAAGAGTTTTAATCATAAATGGGTGCTGAATGTTGTCAGAGGCTTTTTCTACATCTATTGAGATGATCATATGGTTTTTATCTTTCAATTTGTTAATATGGTGTATCACATTGATTGATTTCTGTATATTGAAGAATCCATGCATCCCTGGAATAAACCCAACTTGCTCATGGTGTACAAGCTTTTTGATGTGCTGCTGAATTCTGTTTGCTAAAATTTTGTTGAGGATTTTGCATGTATGTTCATCTGTGATATTGGCCTGTAGTTTTCTTTTTTTGTGTTGTCTTTGACTGGTTTTGGTATCAGGGTGATGGTGGGCTCATAGAATGAGTTTGGAAGTGTTCCTTCCTCTGCAATTTTTTGAAAGTATTTTAGAAGGATAGGCATTAGCTCTTCTCTAAATGTTTGATAGAATTCTCCTGTGAAGCCATCTGGTCCTGGGCTTTTGTTTTTGGGGAGATTTTTGATCACAGCTTCAATTTCAGTGCTTGTAACTGGGTTGTTCTAATTTCTATTTCTTCCTGGTTCATTATTAGAAGATTGAACTTTACTAAGAATCTGTCCATTTCTTCCAGGTTACCCATTTTATTGCCGTATAGTTGTTCATTATCCCCTTTTATAATCCTTTGTATTTCTACATTGTCTGTTGTAACCTCTCCTTTTTCATTTCTAATTTTGTTGACTTGATTCTTCTCTCTTTTTTTCCTTGATGAGTCTGGCTAAAGGTTTGTCAGTTTTGTTTATGTTCTCGAAGAATTAGCTTTTAGTTTTATTAATCTTTACTATTGTTTCTTTCTCTTTTTTTCATTTATTTCTGCTCTGATCTTTATGATTTATTTTCTTCTACTAATTTTGGTTTGTTTTTTGTTTGTTTTTCTTTTTCCAGTTGCTTTAGATGTAAGGTTAGGTTGTCTATTCAATGTTTTTCTTGTTTCTTGAGGTAGGATTGTATTGCTAAAAACTTCCCTCTTAGAACTGCTTTCAATGCATCCCATTGGTTTTGAGTTGTTGTGTTTTCATTGTCATTTGTTTGTAGAAATTTTTTTTATTTCCCTTTTAATTTCTTCAGTAACCTGTTGGTTACTTAGAAACATATTGTTTGATCTCCATGTGTTTGTGTTTCTTTCAAGTTTTGTTTTTTTTGTGTGTGTGTAATTGATATCCAGTCTCATAATGTTGTAGTCAGAGAAGATGCTTGATACAATTTCAATTTTCTTAAATTTACTGAGGTTTGATTTGTTACCCAAGATGTGGTCTATCCTGGAGAATGTTCCATGTGCACTTGAGAAGAAAGTGTATTTTTCTGCATTTGGATGGAATGTCCTGAAGATATCAATGAGATCCATCTCATCTAATGCATCATTTAAGACTTATGTTTCCTTAATAATTTTCTGTTTTGATGACCTGTCCATTCATGTGAGTGGGGTGTTAAAAGTCTCCTACTATTATTGTGTTACTGTCAAATTCTCCTTTTATGTCTGATAGTGTTTGTCTTCTGTATTGAGGTGCTACTATGTTGGGTTCATAGATATTTACAGTTGTTATTCTTCCTCTTGGATTGATCCCTTGATCATTATGTAGTGCCCTTCCTTATCTCTTGCAATCTTCTTTATTTTAAGATCTACTTTGTCTGATATGAGGATTGCTACTCTAGCTTTCTTTTGCTTCCCATTTGCATGGAATATATTTTTCCATCCTCTCACTTTCAGTCTATATGTGTCTTAAGGTCTGAATTGGGTTTATTGTAAACAGCATATATAGAGGGGTCTTGTTTTGTATCCATTAAACCAGTCTGTGACTTATGGTTAGAGCATTTGATCAGTTTACATTTAAAGTAATATTAATATATATGTTCCTATTGCCATTTTCTTAATTGTTTGGGGTTGATTTTGTAGATCTTTTTCTTCTCTTGTATTTCTTGACAATATAGGTCCCTTTAACATTTGTTGTAAAGCTTGTTTGGTGGTACTGAATTCTCTTAAGTTTTGCTTGTCTGAAAAGCTTTTTATTTCTCCATCAATTTTGAACGAGATCCTTGCTGGGTGCAGTAATCTTGGTTGTAGATTTTTCCCTTTCACTACTTTAAATATATCCTGCCATTCCCTTCTGGCCTGCAGAGTTTCTGTTGAAACATCAGGTGTTAAATATATGGGGTTTCCCTTATATGTTACTTGTTGCTTTTCCCTTGATGCTTTTAATATTCCTCCTTTGAGTTTAGTCTTTGTTAGTTTAATTAGTATGTGTTTTTGTGTGTTTTTCCTTGGGTTTATCCTGGATGGCACTCTTTGAGCCTCTTGGACTTGATTGACTATTTTCTTTTCCATGTTGGGGAAATTTTCAACTATAATCTCTTCAAAAATTTTCTCATACCCTTTCTTTATCTCTTCTTCTTCTGGGACCCCTATAATTTGAATGTTTGTGCATTTGATATTGTCCCAGGAGAAGGCAATGGCAAACCACTCCAGTACTCTTGCCTAGAAAATCCCATGGATGGAGGAGCCTGATAGGCTGCAGTCCGTGGGGTCGCTAAGGGTCAGACACGACTGAGCGATTTCACTTTCACTTTTCACTTTCACACATTGGAGAAAGAAATGGCAACCCATTCCAGTTTTCTTGCCTGGAGAATCCCAGGAAAGCAGGAGCCTGGTGGGCTTCCGCCTATGGGGTCACACAGAGTCGGACACGACTGAAGTGACTTAGCAGCAGCAGCAGGTGTCTCTGAGACTATTCTCAGTTCTTTTCATTCTTTTTAAAAATTTTATTCTTCTCTTCAGAAATTATTTCCACCGTTTTATCTTCCAGCTCACTGATTCGTTCTTCTGCTTCAGATATTCTGCTATTGATTCCTTCCAGAGTATTTTTAATTTCAGTAATTGTGTTGTTTGTCTCTGTATGTTTATTCTTTAATTCTTCAAGATCTTTGTTAATTGATTCTTGCATTTTCTCCATTCTGTTTTCAAGGTTTTTGATTGTCTTTACTATCATTATTCTGAATTCTTTTTCAGGTAGTTTGCCTAGTTCCTCTTCATTTATTTGGACTTCTGTGTTTCTAGCTTGTTCCTTAATTTGTGTGGTATTTCTCTGCCTTTTCATATATATAGATATATTAAACTTATTGTGTTTGTTTCCCATGCTCCCAGACTTGAATTCTTTCTTCCTTTTGGTTTCTGCCCTCCTAAGGTTGGTCCAGTGGTTTGTGTAAGCTTCATATAGGGTGAGATTTGTGCTGAATTTTTTTTGTTTGGTTGGTTTTCCTCTGATGGGCAAGGCTGAGTGAGGTAGTAATCCTGTTGACAGGATTACTGCTAGGTTTGTATTTTTGTTTTGTTTGTTGTTTAGATGAGGTGTCCTGCATAGGGTGCTACTGGTGGTTGGGTGATGCTGGTCTTGTATTCAAGTGGTTTCCTTTGTGTGAGTTTTCACATTGGATACTCCCTAAGGTTAGTTCTCTGATAGTCTAGGGTCTTGGAGTCAGTGCTCCCACTCCAAAAGCTCAGGGCTTGATCTCCGGTCAGGAATGAATTTCCAGAAGTTAGTTTTGGCTTTAAGTGAGATTAAAACAAATACCCAAAAATGAGAAATCAAAGATGAACCTCAGACAAATGGTAGTTACAAAATCAGGCAAATAATAATTAAAATAGTAGAATATCAGTTCAGTTCAGTTGCTCAGTCATGTCTGACTCTTTGTGACCCCATGGACTGCAGCACACCCGGCCTCCCTGTCCATCACCAACTCCCAGAGTTTACCAAAACTCATGTCTATTGAGTCAGTGATACACAAATATATATACAGCTATAAGCAAAATCAAAATGGTCCAACAAAAGTAAATTACAATAAATTGACACAGTGAACAAATTAAGCCAAAAATTATATTTCCCAGTTAATAACAAAACTAACTAAAGCACAAACTGGAAAACAACACTAAAGCAAGGTGCCAAGTGGGGAATAAAGCAATTAAAACAAAACTAACAAATATGTTGAGGGGAAAGGAAAGAAAGAAAAGAAAGAGTAGACATGCAAAGTTAAAAAGAGGGAGATAAAGAAAATGTATGTACATTAAAGATTGACTGTAAGGGGAAAATAACAGTAGGAAAAGCAAATAAAGGAATAAATGTAGAAAATAACAATAGGCTTAAAACAATTAAAGTTCAAATTAAATAAAAGAAAAAAAAAAACTCCACAGAACTCCAAAAGTCCAATGTAGATGCAGAAGTTTATAACAACAATAAAAATTGTGACTGAAAGAAAAAAAAAAAAACTCGCAAGCTTTATTAGATTTCATAGTGCTGATAAAATCGACAACTGCAATGGGGTTGGGGTGAAGGAAAAGAAAAAAGAAAAGAAAAATCCAAAAGAATCTACAAAACCAGTCAAAACATAAGAATAACAAATGTATTACTTGAGTCACTGCTGTCAGCGTCCTTTCCCTCACTGGGAGGCACAGTACACCTCACCCCTCTAGGATGCCCTCCAACAATTTCCTGGCCTCTGGACCTGCTATGGAGGCAGCTCTGATTCTAATATGGTCCTGCTCCTGTGTGTTCTTGCCTCTAATGTCCACAGCTGTCAGAACTAGTCTGTTTTCTTCTGTGGGAACTCTTAGTGTCCTTTTATATATTCCATAGACACAGAGTCTGCCTAGTTGATCATGTGGATGTAATCTGTAGCTTGTACAGCTGGTGGGAAGGCTTTGGGTCTTATTCCTTAGCTACACTGTCCCCTGGGTTTTATTTATTGTGGTTTTATTTCCACCTTGGTACTTGGGTAGTCCACTGGGGTTTGCTCCTGAGGCTGCCCTGGAGGACTTGGGTCTGTCCTAGTCCGGGAGTGAAGGTGGTGCAGCTGTTTGGGTTGCAAGGGTTCTGACAGCACCAGGTATGCAGGGGAGTTGGTGGCTAGGGAAGCAGGAAATATAGTGCTCTAGAAGGGTTTGGAAACCACTATTGACCAATATACTCCAGTATTCTTGTCTGCAGAACACCCCCTGACAGAGAAGCCTGGCAGCCCACAGTTCAAAGCATCACAAAGAGTGCGACACGACTGAAGTGACCCTGCGTGCATAGATGCAAGACATTTTTTTTTTGCCCGTGGCAGTTCTGCCCCAGTGAGGGTTGAGCATGAAGGTGGCACAACTGCTTGGGTTATGGGGACCTTGGTGGCACCAAATGTGCAGGGACATGGACTGCCTCTGCCACAGGAGTTATGGCCCTATCAGAGTCGTTTTCAAGCCTCTTGAAGCTGGTGATCAGAAGGCATCTTTGGCCAGTCTTTCTCCACAGTTCCGCCCATTCAGGCACTTAGAGGGCTCCCTTGCCTGAGATCCTTCTCTGTTGTTTGGTGCATCAAGCACATAGAGGGGACCCCCTGGCTGGGGTCCTACTCTGTAGATAGGCAGGTTAGGGACTTAAAGGGGCACCCTGGGTGGGGTCCTGCTCTGTAGTTCAATGGGTCAGGTGTTTGATGGGCCAGCCTCACTTTTGTTCAGCTGCCGATGCTGGCATGTGGAGAGAGAGAGGCTATGGTGATGGCTCCACCCCCTATGCATGACTCAGCAATATCGCCTTGCTTCCATGGCTGCCTGGCTTTCCTCCACAGGCATTTCTCACCACAATCTCCTCCCTCACATCCCCTCGATCCATTTCTCTGCAGTCAACAGCAGCCCGTGCCCTGGGATTGCTCCACAATCCCTAAACACATCACCTGTTTCACTCTCAGCCTTAAGTTTTTCTCCTTTGACTCAGACAATTGCCCTGATGTGGGGATGGGACTGCTGCTTCAGCTCGCCACCCACCAAGGGCAGGTCCTGTCCTACTAACACTGCGGTTTTCCCCCCTTGTTCCTTCGTACTACCGAGTTTTGCATGGTTCTATATATTCTTTTCCACTGGTCAGGTACTCCTGTCTGCTCACAGCTGGTGTTCTGCATGCACTTCTGTGTCTGAAGGTGTATTCCTGAGGTATCCGTGGAGAGAGACATACTCCACATCCACCTACTCCCCCACCATCTTGTTCTGTCCACTAGCTTGCTTTTTTGTGGGGTGTTTTGTTTCTCTAAATGGAACTTTTTCTTCACTGTGTCTTGAAGCAACAGAACATGAAAGGAATATGCTCTCTCTCATATGTACTCTGTGCTGAAAATCGACAAGCATCTTCCACCTGTAAAACAAACCCAGAAGACAAGGTTCTGCTGGTGCTGTTCATCAGGCATTCATCATGAAATGAAATAGTGTAAATCCTGAAAGGTCTAGGACAAAGATCCAGTGCTGGAACATTTTGAGGAAGAGTAAATTTTTACTGATTATTTCTATCCATAAATCAGTAAATATTTGATATGATTTTGAATATATAATCACCTAAGTCTGTAATATATTTCTATTAGATTTTAATGACCACTGCTAGAAAATGCAAGCTATTTGCATTAAATATTGACTAGTGTTAGTACTAGTCAAGGCAATGGTTTTTCCCGTGGTCATGTATGGTTGTGAGAGTTGGACTGTGAAGAAGGCTGATCGCCGAAGAATCGATGCTTTTGAACTGTGGTGTTGGAGAAGACTCTTGAGAGTCCCTTATACTGCAAGGAGATCCAACCAGTCCATTCTAAAGGAGATCAATCCTGGATGTTCATTGGAGGGACTGATGCTAAAGCTGAAACTGCAATACTTTGGCCACCTCATGCGACGAGTTGACTCACTGGAAAAGACTCTGATGCTGGGAAAGGTTGGGGGCGGGAGGAGAAGGGGACGACGGAGAATGAGATGGCTGGATGGCATCACCGACTCTGTGGACATGAGTTTGAGTGTACTCCGGGAGTTGGTGATGGACAGGGAGGCCTGGCGTGCTGTGATTCATGGGGTCGCGGAGAGTCGGACACGACTGAGCGACTGAACTGAACTGAACTGAACTGAGTGTTAGTACTATTTGGAGAACCAACTCTTTAGTTTGTTATCATCTTTAGAATATTAAATAATTATCTTTATTTGTTGCTTAATTCTACTAGACCAAGATAATGGCCAGTTAAATCAGAGAGTTTAGATTATTGATATATTTTATTATTCACTTATTTTTGTCAAATTTTCTACTATAAAATGTAAATAAAATTTTGACTATGACTTTGTTTTTAATCTCCCTCTCTGTCCATTTTCCCTTCGCTACTATCTAATAAGTTTTCAAAACAAGCCCAAGTAGACAAGTAAGCATGTAGTTTTAGAAAGTTAATATTTTGTGATTTCAAAAGAAATATTTTTTTAAATTATTATTTTAAATGTTTAAGTATTTAAGCAATTTTGGTTTGATTCTGATTTAACTCTGTATTGTGTTTTCACTAGAAAACTGTGGAACCCTTATATAAAATTCATATCCTTTCACACATAGAGATACTTAAGTTGACTTTAAATATCCGTGCATATATACATATACATACATACATATAGGTGTGTTTATGCTTATGATAATAATGTGAAAATGAGATGTATGCAATCATTTGCATCTTTTAGGAAAATATAATCAAGTGGGAGAGGTAAGAAACCTTAATGTTATGATTGAAACAAAGTACAAAAGAAAAGACAGGTAAGGTGGAGAAAGAGAAAAGAAGGAAGGGGAAGTAAGAGGAAGCTGTCACTCCTCCCTGAGTCACTGAGTATGATCTGGGTGGGAAGGGCCATACTTAGAAAAGAGGGCATGGAAGCTCTTCCAGTGGAGTTCAAGATGTAGGTCAATATCTGGGACTGGACAAGTTCTAGTGTTTCCTATAATATTTAGCTATGGTTTTTCCATTAGTCATGTATGGATGTGAAAGTTGGACCATAAAGAAGGCTGAGCACCAAAGAATTGATGCTTTGAAACTGTAGTGCTGGAGAAGACTCTTAAGAATCCCTTGGACTGCAAGGAGATCAAACCAGTCAACCCTAAATGAAATCAACCCTGAATATTCATTGGAAGGACTGATGCTGAAGCTGAAGCTCCAATACTTTGGCCACCTGATGTGAAGAGCCGACTCATTAGAAAAGACCCTGATGCTGGGAAAGACTCAAGGCAGGAGGAGAAGGGGCAGCAGAGGATGAGATGGTTAGATAGCATCACTATCTAACTCAATGGCCATGAATTTTATCAAACTATAGCAAAGAGTCGGACACGACTGAGCGACTGAACTGAACTGAACTAAACTGATCGAAGACAGTGGAGGATAGATGAGCCTGGCATGGTACAGTCTGTGAGGCTGCAAAGTCGGATATGACTTAGCAACTGAAGAGCAACAACAACAATACTGAGTCCCAACTTAGGTATTACATGTTTCTTCACAACCCAACATACCTCATCTGTATAAAGAGAAGTTTTCTTTTTCAGTAAATCAATAAGCAAACCTTTCCTGAAACCTTATTTTAAGTACACAGTTAGAAGAGGCATTCTAGGAATAGACAAGCAATAAATTTCATTCATTCCTTTAAGGAGTTAAGAACCTAGTCGTCAGGTAAAATCCCAACATACTAAAGCAACCGGAAGCCAAATTCCAATGCCAGTGGCTTGATAGATTCTGATTCCAGAAGTCCTAAGAGCAAAGTCAGCAGTACCTTTTAAATGTGTTCAGAACTAAATTTCAGTTTGAAAGTGTAGAAAGAGATTATAAAGCATCATCCCAGTTGCTTCTCTGTAGGTGATGTAAAGTATCAAGTCTAAGAAGAAAATGTAACGTAGATGACCTAAGATTCAGCAGTAACTGGAAACTGAAGCGCTTCTATTAATGACATTGCATTAATAGAACAGAATTTGGATCTATGATCCCTACTTCCTTCCTGCTTTTCTATATGTGTGTTTTCTTTTCTGCACATTTTCTTTCATTTATGATTTCCTGAATCTCCTTCCTCAATTTAGGAAGTAGTTTATATTCATAGTTAAGTATTTGTTAGTACATGTCATGGTATGAACATTATAATGACTTTCATTGTAATCTATTCATGAATATGACATTAGAGAAGTGAATTTACCCCCAAGACACTTGTTTACCTTGTGTAATTTGGAGTCAATTGAAGATACTGTCTATTCCTGTAGTTAGTAAGTGCCATTATAAAAATAATTGTTTTTTCAAAGTACATCTGGTACTGTAAGAAATGTTTATAAAGTAGGATAGATTATTTTTTGTGTGTGTTGATGAGCCTACATTTTATCATTTGAAAAAATTGACCTCCGTGATTTTCTAAATTGAAATCATCCTTATAACATTTTCAGCCTCTGCCAAAGGCATGTCCTGTGATTTTTACTGTTTTGTATGGGCGGGAGGAGAAGGGGACGACCGAGAATGAGATGGCTGGATGGCATCACCGACTTTGAGTGAACACCGGGAGTTGGTGATGGACAGGGAGGCCTGGCATGCTGTGATTCATGGGGTCGCGGAGAGTCGGACACGACTGAGCGACTGAACTGAAGTGAACTGAACTGATGATTGGATTGTTTTATCAACATGCTGCCAGATCAAAAGCCGTGTTTGCTAGCACCCCTTCTCAGTTATAGAGAGTTAATCAGGCATGTTGTAGCCTTTGCAGTGTGGCCTTTTGCTTGTAAATGATTCCTGTTGCAGCTCAATCACAGGGAACAGCAAACTTTCACCAGGAACAGATGGCGGCGTGACTTCAGCTATTTGTGGCCACCTTAGGTTCATCCAGGGGAAACTGAAGTCCATTGAAAATTGATCTGTGATGCTGTTGTCCAGATCTGACTCATCTTGGATGGGTGGTTCTGCTGATACAGGCAGCAGCACCAGCAGATGGACTTCTCTGGGTTTGTTTCTCTAGGCAATGACAAATCTGTTGCTAAAACATACAGCTATCTAGCATTTTGATATCTCTATGTGGCAACACTTCTGTTGACAAAAAAAGATGAACAGCATGAGAGTTTCAAGTTAAGTTTTATTTGGGACAAAATGAAGACTGCAGCCTGAGAGACAGCACCTCAGATAGCTCTGACAGACTGCTTTGAACAGGTAATGGAGGAAGGTCAATATATAAGATTTTGGAAAAGGGGGAATTCAATGCAATCAAGTGCTTACTTTATAAGAGGTTTTCTGCTAGTATGAGTAATTGATGCCATCATGAAGGGATTTAATGCTTTTCTAGATACGAAGAGATGCAAGGATTGGAATCATGAAATCAGTTCCTAAAAGTATTCATCTAAAGATCTGTTCCACCAGATTCCCTGGAGCACAGAGTGCCTCACTCTCCATCCTGAATCCACTCCGGGGTGTTGAAGGCCAACAGCTGCAGCTGTGCAGGGTTCAGTCTCTGCAAATGCAGACGGCAAATGCTCTTGTTCTTCGGCCACTGGCATGCTTTGGGCAAGTGTCAATTTGTAGCTGACAATTCCTATCAGTTTATGATCATAAAACTAGAGGTCTGGTCCCCTCACTCTCCCTACCCCAGACTACCCTAATGGGCATGCTTTTGTATTACAAAGCAGTTTCTGTTTTTCCTTTTAAGAACATTCTTAAAGAATAAAGCACAAAACCAGGCAGAAACTGTAAAAGCAAAACTCACAAGCTTTCAATGGGAAAAGTGATTCCTTGGTTTACTTAAAACCTTGATGTGTGTTTTCATAGTTGGTTGGTTAGAGTGGAGTTTTGAAAGTGAAAGTGTTAGTCGCTCAGTCATGTCTGACTCTTTGCTACCCCATGGACAGTAGCCCACCAGGCTCCTTGGAATAAATTCCATGGAATTTATCAGGCAAGTACGTTGGAGTAGGTTGTCATTTCCTCCTCCAGGGTATCTTCCTGACCCAGGGATCAAACCTGCATCTCCTGCATTGCAGGCAAATTCGTAACATATGAGCCACTTAGTGTGAACCAGTTGTTGAATCTCAGGTCCCATTGTATATATATTTATAAAACAATGCCACAGACAAGTTATTAAATCTAGTAGCCATTTCTGTGTAGAAATAGCACAAGCGAGTATTGAAACCATCACAAAAGGTGTTGCTTCCTATGAAAGTAGGATGTAGGTTTATTTTATAATTTATAATTTATTGAGCTCCTAAAAGAAAGAAAATTCTATTAATAGAAATTGTATTTTTTTTAAGTAATCAGGCACCCTCCTCTCAGGGAATGCTTTCCTTTGATATATCTTTTCCCCCAACATACTCAGACATTACTCACATTTTTTAAAAAGCTAACAAATTTTCAGTGACTTTTTCACAAAACTAATGCCATAGTTTTATGCTATATTGAGGATGTATTACTGTCTCTTTATTTAAATATGATAGCACTCCCAATTTTGTGATTTTGAGTTGTGTTTTTATTGTTTAATCACTAAGTCATGTCCACTCTTTGTGACCCCATGGACTGTAGCCCACCAGGCTTCTCTCTCCATGGGATTTTCCAGGCAAGAATACTGGAGTCAGTTGCCATTCTCTTCTCCAGGGGATTCTCTTCCCAACCCAGGGATCAAACCTGCATCTCCTGCATTGGCAGGTGGGTATTTTACCATTGAGGTACAAGGGAAGCCCGTTGTATTTTTAATTGACGATAACTGATGCACTCACTTTCTCTTATTCTCATCATCGTGAACAGAATTCTATGAGACAAATGCCCAGACCAAGGGACAAAGTTAAACAGAGTCCATTTATATAATAGTATTTATGAAATCCATTTAGTGCCAAGTTGGTAACTTGAGTAGATGGCATAATATGTCAAATGGGCAGTTAATTATTCTATGAACATTTTTTTAATGGGAGTTGTTTCTCTGCAGAGGCAATGAGACAAAATGCTCTGTAAATCAGAAAGAGAATCTAGCTTTGAATATGGTTACTAACACTCCTGCAATTAAGAAGAAAAACTTTCAGGCACATCAGTGAATTCGCATGAATGAAACTGAAATCCTTTGCTCATTCATATTCAGCTAATAATTAGAGCAATTGTAGGTGAAACATAAAAATCAAAAAGTTATCCTAATCTGACTCATATTAGAAAGCATTTTTAAAAATTGCCCTAAAAGCTAATTCTGTATTTGAGCCCCAGTTATTGAGTACCTACAGGGCCAGCCCTCATCTTTATGGTGTGTGTGCTTGTATTAGTCACTCAGACGTGCATGACTCTTTGCAATAACATGTACTGTAACCCACCAGGCTTCTCTCCCCATGGACCTGTGTGCAAAGCTAGTAGAAGACATACCTCCAGGATGTCCTTGTCCTGCACCAGGAGCAGTGGGAGCAAGCAGTGCACAGGCTGGAATTAAACCATCACTCACCCCAGGCACTAGTACCCATGTGCTGCTCTGAACAGCCTATGCATTGCTGTAAGGCCCTAGCACCTACTACACCTTGGAATTGGGTGTTCAATGATGAAAAAATATATCACCTAGGTCCTGAGAAGTGCAGGTGTGAAAAGACAGGCACTTAATATATAATCACACAAAGGAATATGCAATTAAGAAGTTGCATTAGGTGCTTTGAAAAGAAATACACTCTGAGAAGATGACTGGAGGAGCTTAATTTGCATGGAGACATCAAGGTAGCCCTCTCTGAGGAAGTGATGTTTCAGCTGAGATCTGAAGCATGAGTCACAGGTGAGCAGTGAAAGGTGGGGAGGAGAGTGATCCAGGGAGAGGAACTATTCTGTTACGATGCCCAGGCGGGAACAAAAGCTTGCCTGAATTTCCGGAGCTGAAAAGGAGCTTCTGTTCCTGGAGCACAATGAACAAGGTGGGAGTTTTTTTAAGCAAAGATCATGTGGAATATTTGAGTACTTGTTCAGAATTTTAGCCTATATTATAGATTTAATGGTCAGACTCTGAAGGATGTTAAAGGAGGAAAGAATGTGATCGTAAATGCGCTGAAATAATCACCCTGGCTTTCATGAGGAAAGTGGCTTGGAGTAGGGAAAGAAAGGGAGAGAATAAAGGGATTTTTCCAGTAGTCTAACCAGTCTCGAGCATGGACATAATGCTGCTTGGTTTTAGAGGCTGGCCTGGGTGATGGATTGATTTTAGAAATGCCAACCATTGACCTTGTGAGGGATTGTAGAGATGAAAGTTCAAGCTCCAGCGTGAGTTATTAGCAGCCATGTGCTAAGTCACTTCAGTCATGTCCAGCTCTTTGCAGGTCTGATAGACTGTAGCCTGAGAGGCTTCTCTGTCCATGGGATTTTCCAGGCAAGAATACTGGAGTGGGTTTCCAATTCCTTCCCCTGTGGATCTTCCCGTCATAGAGATGGAATCATGTCTCCTGCATTGGCAGTTGGATTCTTCACCACTGAGCCACCTACGAAGCCCATGCATGCTTTAGTCCTGTTCGAATCTGTAAAACCATGTGACCACAGCCTGCCAGGCTCCTCTGTCCATGGGGTTCTCCAGGCAAGAATACTGGAGTGAGTTGCCATGCCCTCTTCCAGGGGATCTTCCCAAACCAGGGACTGAACCCTGTCTCATGTCTCCTGCACTGGCAAGTGAGTTCTTTACCACTGTCACCACCCAGGAAGCCCATGAGCAGCCATGTGAATTACCAGTTTAGGCTGGATAAATCCCTGGAGGAGAGATGGATTTGGATATCATGTCCTCTCATGGAGATTTTTGTAAAGTGTGCTTAAAGATCTTTCAGGTAGGCAGTTATATACATGGGACGGGACCTTAAGAGAACTATCCTATTAGAGATATGCCAGTGAATGTTGCTAATACCTAGGTGAAATTTCAAGCCATGGACATTGATGAGCTTACCTCCAAAATGAATTTAAAGTAAAAAAGCAGAGCCTGAAAAGTCATGGGATAGCCAAAAAGCTTATTCCGGTTTTTCTGTCAGATGGTATGGAGTAAACCCAGTGAACTTTTTGACCAAATCAATACTTTGTCTAAGAGGACTGAGAAAATCCAGGAAAGCATAACACCACAGAGACACGGAGTGTAAATGAGCTTCAACTCCTCAGCTGTATTGAATACAGGTGTCACAAGAATAAATGCCTATTGGATTTGCTAAGTTTAGGTCATGGGCAGCCTGAGCAACGAAGATTTTATTACATTGGGAAGAATGAACAGAGAATGGGAGTTGAAAGCAACATTTGCTATGAGAAATGTGGCTTTAAAGAGAACTGTTTAGTAGTTTAGTTGTGAACTTGTATCCTATTCTGTTGAGACCTCATGGACTGTAGATCACAGGCTCCTCTATCCCTGGGATTTTCCAGGCAAGAATACTGGAGAGGGTGGTCATTTCCTTCTCTAGGGAATCTTCTCGACCAATAAATAAAACCCGAGTTTCCTGCCTTGTAGGCAGATTCTTTAACACTGAGGCATAAGGGGAGGCCAAAGAGGATTAGAAAGACTAAAGAGAATGAGACACCCATATATGCATACACACACACACACACATATATATATGTATGTACATATATAGACACAACTGCTTTATCAGATATGATATTTTAAAGCATATTCTCCAACTTCATGACTTTAATTCCCTTATTAGTGTTATTGTTTCAGATACTGTTGTATGCAAAACAGTGTTTTAATATACAGAAAACTTAACAATTAGCCTTTAATAAATTATCTTTCCATTCAGTTCAATTCAGTCACTCAGTCATGACCGACTCTTTGCGACCCCAAGGTCTGCACATGACAGGCCTCCCTGTCCATCACCAGCAAACGAAATTTACTCAAATTCATGTCCATTGAGTCAGTGATGCCATCCAACCATCTCATCCTCTGTTGTCCGCTTCTCCTCCTGCCTTCAGTCTTTCCCAACATCAGGATCTTTTCCAACATCAGGATCTTTTCCAATGAGTCAGTTCTTCACATCAGGTGGCCAAAGCATTGGAGTTTCAACTTCAGCATCAGTCCTTCCAATGAATATTCAGGATCAATTTCCTTGAGGATGGACTGGTTGAATCTTCTTGCAGTCCAAGGAACTCTCAAGAATCTTCTCCAACACCACACTTCAAAAGCATCAATTCTTTGGTGCTCAGCTTTCTTTATAGTCCAACTCTCACATCCATATATAACTACTGAAAAAAATATATGTTTGACTAGATGGACTTTGGTGGCAAAGTAATGTCTCTGCTTTTTTATTATGCTGTCTAGGTTGGTCATAACTTTTCTTTAAAGGAGCAAGCATCTTTTAATTTCATGGCTGCAGTCACCATCTGCAGTGATTTTGGAGCCCCCCACCAAAAAATAAAATAAAATCAGCCACTGTTTCCCCATCTATTTGCCATTAAAGTGATAGGACCAGATGCCATGATCTTAGTTTTCTGAATGTTGAGTTTTAAGCTACCTTTTTCACTCTCCTCTTTCAGATTCATCCAGAGGCTCTTTAGTTCTTTTTCACTTTCTGCCATAAGGGTGGTGTCACATGCATATCAGAGGTCATTGATATTTCTCCCGGCAATCTTGATTCTAGCTTGGGCTTCATCCAGCCTGACATTTCGCATGATGTTCTCTGCACATAAGTTAAATAAGGAGAGTGACAAAATACAGCCTTTACATACTGCTTTCCTGATTTGGAACCAGTCTGTTGCTCCATGTTCAGTTCTAACTGTTGCTTCTTGACCTGCATACAGGTATCTCAGGAGGCAGGTCAGGTGGTCTGGTATTTCCATCTCTTGAAGAATTTTCCACAGTTTGTTGTGATTTACACAGTCAAAGACTTTGAAATAGTTAATAAATCAGAAATAGTTGTTCTTCTGGAACTTTCTTTTTTGATGATCCACTGAATGTTGGCAATTTGATCTCAGGTTCCTCTGACTTTTTAAAATATAGCTTGAACATATGGAAGTTCATGGATCACGTACTGTTGAAGCCTGGCTTGAAGAATTTTGAGCATTTCTTTGCTAGCCTATGAGATAATTACAATTGTGCAGTAGTTTGAGCATTCTTTGGCATTGCCTTTCTTTGAGATTGGAATGAAAACTTTTCCAGTCCTGTGGTCATTGCTGAGTTTTCCAAATTTGCTGGCATATTGAGGGCAGCACTTTGATAGTATCGTCTTTCAGGCTTTGAAATAGCTCAGCTGGAATCCCATCACCTTCACTAGCTTTGTTCATAGTGATGCTTTCTAAGGCCCACTTGACTTCACATTCCAGGATGTCTGGCTCTAGGTGAGTGATCACACCATCGTGGTTATCTGGGTCACGAACATCTTTTTTGTACTGTTCTTCTGTATATTCTTGCCACCTCTTCTTAGTATCCTCTGCTTCTGTTAGGTCCAAACCATTTGTGTTCTTTATTGTGCCCATCTTTGCATGAAATGTTCCCTTCAGTTCAGTTCAGCTCAGTTCATTTCAGTCGCTCAGTCGTGTCTGACTTTTTGCAACCCCATGAATCACAGCATGTCAGGCCTCCCTGTCCATCACCAACTCCCAGAGTTCACTCAAACTCATCTCCATTGAGTTGGTGATGCTATCCAGCCATTTCATTCTCTGTCGAGCCCTTCTCCTGCCCCCAATCCCTCCCAACATCAGAGTCTTTTCCAGTGAGTCAACCCTTCCCATGAGGTGACCTAAGTATTGGAGCTTCAGCTTCAGCATCAGTCCTTCCAAAGAACACCCAGGACTGATCTCCTCCAGAATAGACTGGTTGGATCTCCTTGCAGTCCAAGGGACTCTCAAGAGTCTTCTCCAACACCACAGTTCAAAAGCATCAATTCTTCGGCGATCAGCTTTCTTCACAGTCCAACTCTCACATCCATCCATACATGACCACGGGAAAAACCATAGCCTTGACTAGACGGACCTTTGTTGGCAAAGTAATGTCTCTGCTTTTTAATATGCTGTCTAGGTTGGTAATAACTTTCCTTCCAAGGAGTAAGCGTCTTTTAATTTCATGGGTGCAATCAGCATCTGCAGTGATTTTGGAGCCCCCAAAAATAAAGTCTGACACTGTTTCCACTGTTTCCCCATCTATTTCCCATGAAGTGCTGGGACCAGATGCAATGATCTTAGTTTTCTGAATGTTGAGCTTCAAGCCAACATTTCACTCTCCTCTTTCACTTTCATCAAGAGGCTTTTGAGTTCCTCTTCACTTTCTGCCATAAGGGTGGTGTCATCTGCATATCTGAGGTTATTGATATTTCTCCTGGCAATCTTGATTCCAGCTTGTGGTTTTTCTAGCCCAGTGTTCCTCAAGATGTACACTGCATATAAGTTAAATAAGCAGGTGACAATATACAGCCTTGACGTACTGCTTTTCCTATTTGGAACCAGTCTGTTGTTCCATGTGTAGTTCTAACTGTTGCTTCCTGACCTGCATACAGGTTTCTCAAGAGGCAGGTCAGGTGGTCTGGTATTCCCATCTCTTTCTGAATTTTCCCTTGGTATCTCTAATTTTCCTGAAGAGATCTTTCTGGTGTTACAATTGTTATATGTACAAGGATATATATATATATGGAGAGGGAGAGAAGAGAGCAAGGGAGAGGCAGAGACAGAGAGAGCCTAATGCATATTTGAATATTGATGAAGAAGATCCAGGATAAGAAGACATGTTAAAATTCAGGGGAAAGGTTGAGTTGTCAGTGCAGGGACATCCCTGAATCCTTTGGCAAGGGAAGACCTTGAAACTAAGAGGAAAGCAAGACTTTTGTCATAAAGAGGAGCCTTTCTTCAATTTCAACAGAAGAGTGAAAGAGAAGGTGGTTATGTGCAGCATTTTTCAGTAAGGACTTATTAGTGCGGCCATAAAAGAGGTCTTTGTTGCTGGAAAAAAGCAAAGTCATCCAATGAGAATAAGAGTAGGGAGGTTCAATCAGAGTTCCTAGAAAGTTGAAGAAGTTGTTCAATAGGTGTAGAAAGGAAAATGTGAGTGATACTGTCAGGGGATGTGGGAGCCCCAGAAGCTGGAGATCTTTAATCAAGATTAGATGAGTGTGGTTCCTTAACAAGTGACCTGGAAGGATATTCAATAATGACCATGTGTTATGTTTGAATTTGTGTGTTTCCTTGTTATGACAAGTGGGTGAAGAATGAGGCAAATGTGTTTCAGGAAAAGGAAATGGTTTGTGAATATCTGTCAATTCTGTAAAACCCTTGACTCATTCAAGGAGTAAAAATTATAGGGAAGTGACTAAAGGAAAGTCAGTCATAGAATGCAATGGAACTCAATGTTGATTTACCAGCACTAGAGAGAAGAATCTCAGGGGACCTGTACAAGTAAATATAATGTTGGAAGAAAATATGGACACATTTTTAGCCCTAATTACCTGTGGATTTTAATGTGACTCCCAGGGACTTCCCTGCCACACCAGTGGTTAAGGCTTCATGGGCGGCACAAGTTTGAACCCTGGTCAGGGAGCTAAATTCCCACATGCCTTCTGGCCAAAAAAAAAAAAGAAAACTAAAACATAAAGCAGAAGCAATATTTTAACAAAGTCAATAAAATTTTTTTAAAGGTCCACATAAAACGTCTTAAACAACGATAATTTGTGCTGCCATGATATCATATGACAAGAGGGCCAGGACTAACTTTGAGTCTCTCCCTGGGATGACAAGCTTTAGCACGTCACTCTGGGTGTGTGTGCATAGGATGAAGGGGAGCATGATATAAGAAAGGAAGAGGACAAAACTGAGGAACCAAGGGGTTGGACAAATCGCCCACAAGGACATCAGCATTTTCTGTAGAATTAGCAATAACAGGGGTGGCAACAGAATGGCGTGTCTTTGCAAGGTGCCAGAAACTTCTAGAGTATTGTAAAAAGTGTCAAAGTAGCATAGCTTCAGGGTAAGTTTCTCAAAGAAACGTTAAAAGAAGTTGTTTATTTACTCATGAAATCCTGAGGTGCCATTGTTAAAAGAGTGTCATTGAGAAAGCTCTAAACATGGTCATTCACTGGATGGGAGAGAATAAAAGGAAAAGAGCTATAGAGGGGGAAAAAAAGTGTTCAAGTTTCTAACAAGATCAGTAGGAAAGGGGTTGTGTGTGGAAAGATCTCATGGCTACAGATACTTTCACACAGTATGTTCTTATTTTGAGAAACTTTTTGGCCGTTTTTGTTTTTTCTCCTTTTCATTGAATATATTAAAAAGCAATGGCTAACAAGTAACCCAGTTCATTGGTTTCTCACGCTTCTGATATATACTTCAAAAAGAACCAGTAAATATTAAGGCATCAAAACTAAACGTTAGATCAAGCTGAAAAATTGTGACCACTTTTAATTCTGCTGGTTGTGGATAAAATTCTATATCTGAGACCATATATTTAAACATTTTTATTGAAGTATAGTTGATTTGTAATTTTGTATTAGTCGCTGCTGTAAGCAAAATGACTCAGTTATACACATATATACATTTGCTTTTATATTCTTTTCCATATGGTTTATCCCAGGATATTGAATGTAGTCCCCTGTGGTATGGAATAGGACCTTGTTGCGTATCCATCCCTTGTATACTCGTCTGCTTCTCGAACCCCCAGTTCTTCTCTCCCACACCTACCTCCCCCACAGCACCCACAGGTGTGTTCTCTACATCTGTGTGTGTGTTTCTGTACTAGGTTCATTTGTGCCATTCTTGAGATTCCTCATATAAGTAATATCACACAGTGTTTGTTTTACTCTTCATGATTTACTTCACTTAGTATGATAATCTCTAGGTCCATCCACCTTGCTTCATCTCAGAACATAATAATAACCAATGTTGAATACAATATTCTGCATAATTCCATGATACATGACCATGGAGAAGAAAGTACTTGAGTGGTTTAACATGTAACCTGCGTTGGCTGGCAGCACAAAGCCACAGAGATACTTTTTCTGGAGAACAGTCCTGATAAGGACTTTGTGTCCACTGCCAGCACTGCTCTGGTGAACTAACTGCACTAGTTTGGCCTTACTGACATTGTGCACATCCAATAAATTGCAGAATTATTTTGTTAGATCTATGCAAATGAATGGATAACATTATACAGTTTTTGAGACATGCCTTTTACATCTTTTTAGAATTTGCTATGTCCTCTCCAGTTTAAAATGCCATTAACATGAATAAAATATACCAGATTTTTGTATTCCATGTGCCACATCTTAGGGATACATAGAAATTATTTTATAATTATTTACTACTTTGCCAACAAAGGTCCGTCTATTCAAGGCTATGGTTTTTCCAGGAGTCATGTATGGATGTGAGAGTTGGACTATAAAGAAAGCCGAGTGATGAAGAATTGATGCTTTTGAACTGTGGAGTTGGAGAGGACTCTTGAGAGTCCCTTGGACAGCAAGGAGATCCAACCAGTCCATCCTAAAGGGGATCAGTCCTGAGTGTTCATTGGCAGGACTGATGTTGAAGCTGAAACTCCAATACTTTGGCCACGTGATGCAAAGAGCTGACTCATTTGAAAAGACCCTGATGCTGGGAAAGATTGAAGGTGGGAGAAGAAGGGGATGACAGAGGATGAGATGGTTGCATGGCATCACTGACTCAATGGATATGAGTTTCGGTATACTCCAGGAGTTGGTGATGGACAGGGAGGCCTGGTGTTCTGCTGTCCGAGTCGCAGAGTCAGACACGACTGAGTGACTGAACTGAACAGAACTGAACTGATTTACAAATATAGGCTTCCCTGGTGGCTCAGCAGTAAAGAATCCACCAGCAGTGCAGGAGCCACAGAGGATGTGGGATCGATCCCTGGGTCAGGAAGATCCCCTGGAGGAAGATTCCCAAGGATAATTATTTTACCTTGCAGTTCTTCCTACTACCCTTATGATATATCATTTAAACATAGAAGACTCAGTTAATCAAAGTTTGCCTTCATTTTACCATTATATAAAGATAAATGTATATAAATGTGAACTATGTAACATAAGGTGTTAATAAAATAAGGAGATGCTACTTAAAAGCCTCAAATTCATTCCCTATTTCTGGAAATGGTGGATTTATTCAAATTAATTTAAAAGTTATTTGTTTTACTGCTAGTTTTCATCATTTTGGTTAATATATTAGTTGTCTATAAATTTATGAGAAAAACATAATATAATATATACATTATTGTCTGAATAATTCAGTGTAATTCTGAAAGGAAGGGTTATTTTTTTTACATTAAACTTTGTGAACCAATCAAGCAGAATCATCCAGGTTAAGAAGCATCTGTGGAGAGCCATCTGGAGCTATAATTTCAGAAATGTAAGCCTCAGTGGAAATTGTTAATTTTCAGAAATTACCCAGATCTTTGATTAATGGCAAACGTGTACACACACACACACACACAAAATTGAGTACAAATGAGAAAATGTAGAAGAGAATCTTTTTCCCATTTCCAAAATCACACCTGTGTTCTTTATCCATATTAAATATTAGGGAAAATTCAATTACTTGAATTACTGAGAGAGTTTAACAGTAGTATTTTTAGTATCAAGACATGGAAGTTTATGACAGGATCCAGTTGCAGTGAAGGCTGATCTAAGAATTTGTGTGCATAAAACAATATAAACTTTTATGTAAGGAGTAAGGAGATCCAACCAGTCCATCCTAAAGGAGATCAGTCCTGGGTGTTCATTGGAAGGACTGATGTTGAAGCTGAAACTCCAATACTTTGGCCACCTGATATGAAGAGCTGACTCATTGGAAAAGACCCTGATGCTGGGAAAGATTAAGAGCAGGAGGAGAAGGGGACGACAGAGGATGAGATGGTGGGACGGCATCACTGACTCAATGGACATGGGTTTGGGTGGACTCCGGGAGTTGGTGATGAACAGGGAGGCCTGGCATGCTGCGGTTCATGGGGTTGCAAAGAGTCGGACACGACTGAGTGACTGAACTGACTGATTGAACTTTTCAAATGAACTAGGTATTTCCCCTTTAGAAATACAAGGATATTTTTATTTATGCTCATTGCTTTTAAATTTCTGTCTCAAACTAGGAATCTGGTCACCTAGAGCTATGAGATGCAATGGATGATAAAAACGAAGTTATGTGGATAATGTGCCTATTTAGTTTTTCCGATTTCCAAAAGTGTCTCTTCATTACAATTTAATCAATATACTTCTAAGACTACATCTCAGTTAAAATACTCAATGAATAATAGTTTACATGATTAAAAATGAACTAAGATTTTCGTCATTATGGTATACTTTATGGATTTTAAAAAGTGTTAATAAACCAGAAACTAAAAACTTTTAAGACTTCTGAAATTGAAAACTATGGTTTGCAAATAAAGTGTTTTTAGTCTATAATTTAATTTTTAGAGTATCCTGTTCAAAGTTAGAAATAAATATAGATTTAGGACATTAATTGGTAGCTCAGACAGTAAAGAATATGCCTGCAATGCAGGAGACCTGGATATGATTCTTGGGTCGGGAATATCCCCTGGAGAAGGAAATGGCAACCCACTCCAGTATTCTCGCCTGGGAGATCCCATGGACAGAGGAACCTGGTGGGCTACAGTCCATGGGGTCACAAAGAGTCAGACAGGAAACTGAGCAACTAAGTATGCATGCATACTTACCCATTAGCAGTAATAATTCTTTCTTTATTTGATCCTCAGGACCCTGGAAAATAGATGAGTTAGTATGTCTATTTTCAGTGACATGTCCCCAAAATTAGACTCTGTTCAAGCACATGAAGAAATTGCTGAGAATATTTATAGATTTCCAAATGATTGAGTTTTCATTCTTCTGATAATTACTGTGTAAGTGTTCTGTAAACTGCCAAGTGTTATGCAAATACTAGCTGCTATTATTAGTTAGGCTCTTCCAGAAGACATTTCCAAGAAAAGGTGAAAATATATATGCTCTAATACATGTAGTTCAGCAGGGAATGATGGTTGTCTTGTGCTTCCTTTAGGGAACTCACTGGTACTCACATGCTCACCTTTGTCACCAGAGTAGAGTCACTCTGGCTGAACAGCAGAATTTCAAGAAGATTAAGGCAAACTGGGACAATTTGTTATCATTTTTCAAAATGTAGTCCCATACATCCTAGTTTTTTAAGGTATGATATCTTGTGTTCTAAGTTGTATGTACATATATACATATATATGTATATATATTTTTTATTTCTTTTTGTAAGTAATTAAATGAATTAATTAATTTTTAGCCGTGCTGGGTCTTCATTGCTGCGTGGCCTACTCTTCAGTTGCAGTATGGGCTTCTCCTTAAGGTGGCTTCTCTTATTGCAGAGCAGGGTCTATAGGGCACACAGCCTTCAGTAGTTGTGGAATGTGGGCTCTGCAGTTGGAGCTCCCAGGATCTAGAGTCCAGGCTAAGAATTGTGGTGCACAGGCTTAGTTGCTCCGTGGCATGTGGGATCTTCCAGGATCAGGGATTGAACGTGTGTCTCCTGCATTGTCAGGCAGATTCTTTACCACTGAGCCACCAGGCAAGCCCTGTTTGCTTACCTCTTGATGGATTGTGTCTTATTTTATGGTTCATTTGTATTGATTTTTACTGATCACAATGTATTTCATACACATTCTTTCAATTAACCACTCTAGCGATCAAATAAGATAATATGAAATGATGGACATATGGCCAAGAATAGCTCCTACAACTTAAGGCATGTGAAGCTGAAGCTCAGAGAGGTAGAAAATTGTCTATCACCATTTCAATTCAATTCAGTTCAGTTCAGTCACTCAGTCGTGTCCGACTCTCCGCGACCCCATGAATCACAGCACTCCAGGCCTCCCTGTCCATCACCAAATCCCGGAGTTCACACAAACTCATGTCCACAGAGTTGGTGATGCCATCCAGCCATCTCATTCTCGGTCGTCCCCTTCTCCTCCCGCCCCCAACCTTTCCCAGCATCAGAGTCTTTTCCAGTGAGTCAACTTGTTGCATGAGGTGGCCAAAGTATTGCAGTTTCAGCTTTAGCATCAGTCCCTCCAATGAACACCCAGGATCGATCTCCCTTAGAATGAACTGGTTGGATCTCCTTGCGGTACAAGGGACTCTCAAGAGTCTTCTCCAACACCACAGTTCAAAAGCATCAATTCTTCGGCGATCAGTGTTCTTCACAGTCCAACTGTCACATCCATACATGACCACGGGAAAAACCATAGCCTTGACTAGACAGACCTTTCTTGGCAAAGTAATCTCTCTGCTTTTTAATATGCTGTCTAGGTTGGTCATAACTTTTCTTCCAAGGAGTAAGTGTCTTTTAATTTCATGGCCACAATCAGCATTTACATCATGTTAAAAAAAAAAAAAAATAGAAGCAGAGGCAAAATTTTTTGCTTCCAAGTTCTGTTTTCTTTCTCACTGTGTCATACCTAATTCTCAAAAGACTTCCCAATGTCTTTGGGAGGTAAAGACATTCACTCTGTAATTTTGAGAATGAGAGAATGACCCACATGATAAGAGAAAATGCAAATCTATTTCCTTTACAAACATAATTTAAGTACAGAATTGCTGCTTTGTTTAGCAGTTTTATGATAAGTGCATTATGAATTGAAACTGGAACCCTATGGCTTGGGTATATGCCAAGGGTATTAATTATGATGCTCATGGGCAAAAGGAAAACTTTAGATATTCATGGGCATAAAAGAATAAACAAAGCTGAAACATCATCTCTCTAACAATTGGACATTTTTCTGAAAGCCTTAAGAAAATAATTATTGGGTTAAAATGAAATAGTGTCCATACAGACATATTCTACCAATTTTCTTACTGCTAATGAACAAGTGGTCATGTATGGATGTGAGAGTTGGGCTGTGAAGAAAACTGATTGCTGAAAAATTGCTTTTGTACTGTGGTGCTGGAGAAGACTCTTGAGCGTCACTTGGACTGCAAGGAGATCCAACCAGTCCATTCTAAAGGAGATCAATCCTGGGTGTTCATTGGAAGGACTGATGCTAAAGCTGAAACTCCAATACTTTGGCCACCTCATGCGATGAGTTGACTCACTGGAAAAGACTCTGATGCTGGGAAGGATTGGGGGCGGGAGGAGACGGGGACGACAGAGAATGAGATGGCTGGATGGCATCACTGACTCGATGGACATGAGTTTGAGTGAACTCTGGGAGTTGGTGATAGACAGGGAGGCCTGGCGTGCTGTGATTCATGGGGTCACAAAGAGTCGGACATGACTGAGCGACTGAACTGAACTGAATGAACAAGTGATGCTTCATAAAAATGATCTGTGCTGAATTTTAGAAAGAAGCTGCCACATCTGCGAGGAGACACATGAGACCTACTTATAAGGTGAAGTTTCAGAAAAAAGAAATATAGAAATATGTAATATATATACAAATAAAATGACACTGCATAAAACAATACATTCTATTAAAAATTAATACATCTTTGAGTCAGTCCTAATGAGGTAGATGAGCCTTCAGTTCAGTTCAGTCGCTCAGTCGTGTCCGACTCTCCGCGACCCCATGAATCACAGCACACCAGGCCTCCCTGTCCATCACCAATCCCGGAGTTCCCTCAAACTCATGTCCACAGAGTCGGTGATGCCATCCAGCCATCTCATTCTCGGTCGTCTCCTCCTCCCGCCCCCAACCTTTCCCAGCATCAGAGTCTTTTCCAGTGAGTCAACTCGTCGCATGAGGTGGACAAAGTATTGCAGTTTCAGCTTTAGCATCAGTCCTTCCAATGAACACCCAGGATCAATCTCCCTTAGAATGGACTGTATGGATCTCCTTGCAGTCCAAGGGACTCTCAAGAGTCTTCTCCAACACCACAGTTCAAAAGCATCAATTCTTCGGCGATCAGCTTTCTTCACAATCTAACTCTCACATCCATACATGACCACAGGAAAAACCATAGCCTTGACTAGACGGACCTTGGTTGGCAAAGTAATGTCTCTGCTTTTTAATATGTTATCTAGGTTGGTCATAACTTTCCTTCCAAGGAGTAAGCGTCTTTTAATTTCATGGCTGCAATCAGCATCTGCAGTGATTTTGGAGCCCAAAAAAATAAAGTCTGAGCCTAGAGCCTATTAAACAGAGTGAATTAAGTCAGAAATAGGAAAACAAGTACTGTATATTAATGCATGTATATGGAATCTAGAAAGATGGTACTGATGAGCCTGTTTGCAGAGCCGCGATGGAGACATAGATGGATTGTAGAAACAGTGTGGAAGGGAGATGGTGGGATGAATTGAGAGAATAGCATGCAAACATATACATTACCACGTATAAAATAGACAGCCAGTGGGAATTTGCCATGTGACACAGGTAGCTCAACCCAGGCTCTGTGACAGCCTAGAGGGGTGGGATGGGGTGGGAGAAGGGAAGTTCATGGGGGAGGGGTCATATGTATGACTGTGGCTGATTCTTGATGATGTATGGCAGAAACCAGCACAATATTGCAAATCAATTAGCTTCAAATTTAAAAAATAAGTGAAATTAAACATACAAAATTAGTCATCACAGATCAAAGATATACTTTCCATGTAAACATAAATACAATGCACCCCACTAGCTTAATGATGAAATTCAAACATTGTGATAAAAGGTTAAAATGCTGAACAATTATATGTGACTAGAGTAAATATTATAATTCTATCAAATAAATGTAGCAACAGAAACCTGGTAAGGAAAAGCATGAGAATGAATAAAAAGGGTGGGCCAACTCATTTTACCTGAATCAAGAATGTACATCTATCTTGGGGAGAGCAACCAGTTTCTCCTCAGTATATCTCCACTTTCCTGCAAAACAAGCATTCATCAATGAGGTTTTACAAATTAATTCTGTTGCTATCTTTCTCTCCATCTCCTATATGGTGAATTATTTCATTCTGAGTTTGCACACTATCTGCATCAAATTTTTATCTTTTATATTCTAATACAAGATGAATTACCTCAATTTAATGATATTCATGGTTCTACTGTGGTTTGTTAGATGTATGGCTGTGTTCCATTGGTTTCCATGTTTGTTCACCAATGTTTAACACCGTTGTGAAAGGAAGCAATCAGTATAGCTTGCTGCTGGACATGGCTAGACAAATAAAGAGTTTGTATTCCAACGACAGATATTTCATCTTGTAGTGATTCAGCATTCTTTTTTTTTTTTTTTAATAAGAGAAAACCTTCATTTTTTCTTTATTTTTTTCTTTTTTTTTTTATAAATGGAGGCCATCACTTCATGGGAAATAGATGGAAAAACAGTGGGAACAGTGTCAGACTTTATTTTATTGGGCTCCAAAATCACTGCAGATGCTGATTGCAGCCACGAAATTAAAGGACGCTTACACCTTGGAAGGAAAGTTATGACCAAACTTGATAATATATTAAAAAGCAGAGACATTACTTTTCCAAAAAAAGGCCCGTCTAGTCAAGGCATTGGTTTTTCCCGTGGTCATGTATGGAAGTGAGTGTTGGACTGTGAAGAAAGCTGATCGCTGAAAAATTGATGCTTTTGAATTGTAGTGTTGGAGAAGACTCTTGAGAGTCCCTTGGACTGCAAGGAGATCCAACCAGTCCATTCTAAGGGAGATCAATCCTGGGTGTTCATTGGAAGGACTGATGCTAAAGCTGAAACTCCAGTACTTTGGCCACCTCATGCGATGAGTTGACTCACTGGAAAACACTCTGATGCTGGGAAAGGTTGGGGGCGGGAGGAGAAGGGGACGACCGAGAATGAGATGGCTGGATGGTATCACCGATTCTGTGGACATGAGTTTGTGTGAACTCCGGGAGTTGGTGATGGACAGGGAGGCCTGGTGTGCTGTGATTCATGGGGTCGTGGAGAGTCAGACACGATTGAGCGACTGAACTGAACTGAGCTGAACTGAATTATTTTACAATATTGTATTGGTTGGTTTTGCCATACATTGACATGAATCCGCCCTGGGTGTACATGAATTCCCCTTCCTGAACCCCCCTCCCACCTCCCTCCTCACTTTATCCTCCCTCTGGGTCATCCCCGCACACCAGCCCCGAGCATCCTGTAACATGCATCGACACTGAACTGGTGATTCGTTTCACATATGACAACTTGCATGTTTCAATGCCATTCTCCCAAATCATCCCACCCTCACCCTCTCCCACAGAGTCCCAAAGACTGTTCTATACATCTGTGTCTCTTTTGCTGTCTCGTATACAGGGTTATCATTTGCATCTTTCTAAATTCCATATATATGCATTAGTATACTGTATTGTTTTTCTTTCTGGCTTACTTCACTCTGTATAATAGGCTCCAGTTTCATCCACCTCATTAGAACTGATTCAAATGCATTCTTTATAATGGCTGAGTAATACTCCATTGTGTATATGTACCAAAGCTTTCTTCTCCATTCATCTGCAGACAGACATCTAGGTTGCTTCTATGTCCTGGCTATTATAAACAGTGCCACGATGAACACTGGAGTACTTGTGTCTCTTTCAATTCTGGTTTCCTCGGTGTGTATGCCCAGGAGTGCAATTGCTAGATCATATGGCAGTTCTATTTCCAGCTTTTTGAGGAATCTCCACACTGTTCTCCATAGTGGCTATACTAGTTTGCATTCCCACCAAAGGTGTAAGAGGGTTCCCTTTTCTCCACACCCTCTCCAGCATTTATTGCATGTAGACTTTTGGATAGCAGCCATTCTGACTGGTGTGAAATGGTATCTCATTGTGGTTTTGATTTGCATCTCTCTGATTATGAGGGATGTTGAGCATTTTTTCATGTGTTTGTTAGTCATCTTTATGTCTTCTTTGAAGAGATGTCTGTTTAGTTCTTTGGCCCATTTTTTGATTGGGTCATTTATTTTTCTGGAATTGAGCTGTAAGAGCTGCTTGTATATTTTGGAGATTAATCCTTTATCAGTTGCTTCATTTGCTATTATTTTCTCCCATTCTGAAGGCTGTCCTTTCACCTTGCTTACAGTTTCCTTTGCTGTGCAGAAGCTTTTGATTTTAATTAGGTCCCACTTGTTTATTTTTGCTTTTATTTCCAATATTCTGGGAGGTGGGTCATGGAGGATCCTGCTGTGATTTATGTCAGAGAGTGTTTTGCCTACATTCTCCTCTAGGAGTTTTATAGAATCTGGTCTTACATTTAGCTCTCTAATCCACTTTGAGTTTATTTTTGTGTATGGTGTTAGGAAGTGTTCTACTTTCATTCTTTTACAAGGGGCTGACCAGTTTTCCCAGCACCACTTGTTAAAGAGACTGTCTTTTCTCCATTTTATATTCTTGCCTCCTTTGTCAAAGATAAGGTGTCCATAGGTGCGAGGATTTATCTCTGGGCTTTCTATTTTGTTTCATTGATATATATTTCTGTCTTTATGCCAGTACCATACTGTCTTGATGACTGTGGTTTTGTAGTAGAGCCTGAAGTCTGGCAGGTTAATCCCCCCAGTTCCATTCTTCTTCCTCAAAATTGCTTTGGCTATTCGAGGTTTTTTGTATTTCCATACAAACTGTGAGATTTGTTCTAGTTCTGTGAAAAATATCGTTGGTAGCTTGATCAGTTCAGTTCAGTTCAGTTCAGTCGCTCAGTCATGTCCGACTCTCTGAGACCCCATGAATCACAGCACACCAGGCCTCCCTGTCCATCACCAACTCCCAGAGTTCACTCAAATTCATGTCCACAGAGTCGGTGATGCCATCCAGCCATCTCATTCTCTGTTGTCCCCTTCTCCTCCCGCCCCCAATATTTCCCAGCATCAGACTGTTTTCAAGTGTGTCAACTCGTCGCCTGAGGTGGCCAAAGTATTGGAGCTTCAGCTTTAGCATCAGTCCTTCCAATGAACACCCAGGATTGATCTCCTTTAGAATGGACTGGTTGGATCTCCTTGCAGTCCAAGGGACTCTCAAGAGTCTTCTCCAACACCACAGTTCAAAAGCATCAATTCTTCGGCGATCAGCTTTCTTCACAGCCCAACTCTCACATCCATACATGACCACTGGAAAAACCATAGCCTTGACTAGACGGACCTTTGTTGGCAAAGTAATGTCTCTGCTTTTTAATATACTATCAAGGTTGGTCATAACTTTCCTTCCAAGGAGTAAGCGTCTTTTAATTTCATGGCTGCAATCAGTATCTGCAGTGATTTTGGAGCCCCAAAAAATAAAGTCTGACACTGTGTCCACTGTTTCCCCATCTATTTTCCATGAAGTGATGGGACCAGATGCCATGATCTTTGTTTTCTGAATGTTGAGCTTCAAGCCAAACTTTTCACTCTCCTTTTTCACTTTGATCAAGAGGCTTTTGAATTCCTCTTCACTTTCTGCCATAAGGGTGGTGTCATCTGCATACCTGAGGTTATTGATATTTCTCCCAGCAATCTTGATTCCAGCTTGAGCTTCTTCCAGTCCAGCGTTCCTCATGATGTACTCTGCATATAAGTTAAATAAGCAGGGTGACAATATACAGCCTTGACGTACTCTTTTTCTTATTTGGAACCAGTCTGTTGTTCCGTGTACAGTTCTGACTGTTTCTTCCTGACCTGCATACAGGTTTCTCAAGAGGCAATTCAGGTGGTCTGGTACTCCCATCTCTTTCAGAATTTTCCACAGTTTATTGTGATTCACACAGTCAAAGGCTCTGGTATAGTCAATGAAGCAGAAATAGCTTGATAGGGATTGCATTGAATGTATAAATTACTTTGGTTAGTATACTCATTTTTATAATATTTATTCTCCTAATCCACGAACATGGTATATTTCTCCATCTATTAGTGTCCTCTTTGATTACTTTCACTAGTGTTTTATAGTTTTCTATGTACAAATCTTTTGTTTCCTTAGGTAGATATATCCTAAGTATTCAATTCTTTTCATTGCAACTGTGAATGGAATAGTTTCCTTAATTTCTCTTTCTGTTTTCTCCTTATTAGTGTATAGGAATGCAAGGGATTTCTGTGTGTTGATTTTATATCCTACAACTTTACTGTATTCATTGATTAGCTCTAGTTGTTTTCTGGTAGAGTCTTTAGGGTTTTCTGTGTAGAGGATCATGTCATCGGCGAACAGTGAAAGTTTTACTTCTTCTTTTCCAATTTGTAATCCTTTTCTGTCTTTTTCTGCTCTGATTGCTGTGGCCAAAACTTCCAGAACTATGTTGAATAGTAGTGGTGAGAGTGGGCACCCCTGTGTTGTTTCTGACTTTAGGGGGAATGCTTTCAGTTGTTCACCATTGAGGATAATGTTTGCTGTGGGTTTGTCATATACAGCTTTTATTATGTTGAGGTATGTCCCTTCTATTCCCACTTTCTGGAGGGTTTTTATCATAAATTGATGTTGAACATTGTTAAAGGCTTTTTCTGCATCTGTTGATATAATCATATGATTTTTATATTTCAGCTTGTTAATGTGGTGTATTACGTTGATTGATTTGCGGATATTGAAGAATCCTTGCATTCCTGAGATAAAGCCCACTTGATCATGATGTATGGTCTTCTTAATGTGTTGTTGGTTTCTGATAGCTAGAATTTTGTTAAGGATTTTTGCATCTATGTTCATCAGTGATATTGGCCTGTAGTTTTCTTTTTTTGTGGGGTCTTTACCAGCTTTTGGGATTAGGGTGATGGTGGCCTCATAGAATGAGTTTGGAAGTTTCCCTTCCTCCGCAATTTTCTGGAAGAGTTTGAGTAGAGTAGATGTTAGCTCCTTTCTAAATTTTTGGTAGAATTCAGCTGTGAAGCCGTCCAGAGCTGGGCTTTTGTTTGATGGAAGATTTCTGATTATAGCCTCTAATTCCGTGCTTGTGATGGGTCTGTTCAGATTTTCTATTTCTTCCTTGTTCAGTTTTGGAAAGGTGTACTTTTCTAGGAATTTGTCCATTTCTTCCAGGTTATTCATTTTATTGCCATATAATTGCTGATAGTATTCTCTAATAATCCTTTGTATTTCTGTGTTGTCGGTTGTGATCTCTCCATTTTCATTTCTAATTTTATTGATTTGGTTCTTCTCCCTTTGTTTCTTGATGAGTCTGGCTAGTGGTTTGTCAATTTTATTTTCCTTCTCAAAGAACCAGCTTTTGGCTTTGTTGATTTTTGCTATGGTCTCTTTTGTTTCTTTTACATTTATCTCTGCCCTAATTTTTACGATTTCTTTCCTTCTACTGACCCTGGGGTTCTCTATTTCTTACTTTTCTAGTTTCTTTAGATGTAGAGTTAGGTTATTTAGTTGACTTTTCTCTTGTTTCTTGAGGTGTGCCTGTATAGCTATGAACTTCCCCCTTAGCACTGCTTTTACAGTGTCCCAGAAGTTTTGGGTTGTTGTGTTTTCATTTTCATTCATTTCTATGCATATTTTGATTTCTCTTTTGATTTCTTCTATGATTTGTTCATTATTCAGCAGCGTGTTTTTCAGCCTCCATATGTTGGCATTTTTAATAGTTTTTCTCCCGTAATTGAAATCTAATCCTACTGCATTGTGGTCAGAAAAGATGGTTGGAATGATTTCAATTTTATTGAATTTACCAAGGCTAGATTTATGGCCCAGGATGTGATCTATCCTGGAAAAGGTTCCGTGTGCATTTGAGAAAAAGGTGAAATCCATTGTTTTGGGGTGAAATGTCCTATAGAGATCTATTAGGTCTAACTGGTCTATTGTATTATTTAAAGTTTGTGTTTCCTTGTTAATTTTCTGTTTAGTTGATCTATCCATAGATGTAAGTGGGGTATTAAAATCTCCTACTATTATTGCATTGGTGTTAATTTCCCCTTTCATACTTGTTAGTAATTGTCTTACATATTGCAGTGCTCCTATGTTGTGTGCATAAATATTTATAATTGTTATATCTTCTTCTTGGATTGATCCTTTGATCATTATGTAGTTTCCTTCTTTGTCTCTTTTCACAGTCTTTGTTTTAAAGTCAATTTTATCTGATATGAGTATTGCTACTCCTGCTTTCTTTTGGTCTCTATTTGCATGGAATATCTTTTTCCAGCCCTTCACTTTCAGTCTGTATGTGTCCCTCTTTTTGACGTGGGTCTCTTGTAGACAACGTATATGGGGTTCTTGTTTTTGTATCCATTCATCCAGCCTTTGTCTTTTGGTTGGGGCATTCAACCCATTTTCATTTAAGGTAATTATTGATAAGTATGATCCCATTGCCATTTTCTTTATTGCTTTGGGTTCGAGTTTATATACTCTTTCTGTTTTTCCTGTCTAGAGTAGATCCTTTAGCATTTGTTGGAGACCTGGTTTGGTGATGCTGAATTCTCTCAGCATTTGCTTGACTATAAAGCTTTTGATTCTCCTTCATATTTGAGAATGCGCTTCCCTTATGGCTCAGCTGATAAAGAATCCGCCTGCAATGCAGGAGACCTGAGTTTAGTCCTTGGGTTGGGAAGATCCCCTGGAGAAGGGAAAGGTTACCCACTCCAGTATTCTGGCGTGGAGAATTCCATGGACTGTACAGTCCATGGGGTCGCAAAGAGTCGGACACGACTGAGCAACTTTCATTTCATTTTCATATTTGAATGAGATCCTTGCTATGTACAGTAATCTGGGCTGTAGGTTATTTTCTGTCATCATTTTATGTATGTCGTGCCATTCCCTCCTGGCCTGAAGAGTTTCTGTTGAAAGATCAGCTGTTATCCTTATGGGAAACCCCTTGTGTATTACTTGCTGCTTTTCCCTTCTGCTTTTAATATTTGTTCTTTGTGTTTGATTTTTGTTAATTTGATTAACATCTGTCTTGGAGTATTTCTCCTTGGGTTTATCCTGTTGGGGACTCTTTGGGTTTCTTTGACTTAGGTGATTATTTCTTTCCCCATTTTAGGGAAATTTTCAACTATTGTCTCCTCAAGTATACTCTCATGGTCTTTCTTTTTGTCTATTTCTGGGACTCCGATGATTCAAATGTTGGAGCAATTAACATTGTCCCAGAGGTCTCTAATATTGTCCTCATTTCTTTTAATTCGTTTTTCTTTTTTCCTCTCTGTTTCATTTATTTCTACAATTCTATCTTCTAGCTCGCTTATCCTGTCTTCTGCCTCTCTTATTCTACTGTTTGTTCCCTCCAGAGTGTTTCTGATCTCATCTATTGCATTATTCATTGTATGCTGACTCTTATTTATTTCCTCTAAGTCCTTATTAAACCTTTCTTCCAACTTCTCAATCCTTTTCTCCAGGTTATTTATCTGTAACTCCATTTTGCTTTCAAGATTTTGAATCATTGTCACCACCAAAATTAGAAATTCTTTATCAGGTAGATTCCCTATATCTTCCTCTTTTGTTTGTGTTGGTGAGCATTTATCTTGTTCCTTTACTTGCTGGGTATTTATCTGCCTCTTCATCTTGCTTATATTGTTTTGCTTGGGGTAGCCTTTTCCTCTTCTGGCAGTTTGTGAAGTTCTCTTTATTATGTAGTTTCCTCACTGTGTGTGGGGTTGGATGGATGACTTATCAAGGTTCCCTGGTTAGGGAAGCTTGTGTCGGTGTTCTGGTGGGTGGAGCTGGATTTCTTCTCTCTGGAGTGCAATGAAGTGTCCAGTGATGAGTTATGAGATGTCAGTGGGTTTGGAGTGACTTTGGGCAGCCTGTGTATTGAAGCTCAGGGCTATTTTTCTGTGTTGCTGGAGAATTTGTGTGATATGTCTTGCTCTGGAACTTGTTGAGCCTTGGGTGGTGCTTGGTTTTAGTGTAGGTATGGAGGCGTTTGATGAACTCCTATTGATTAATGTTTCCTGGAGTCAGGAGTTCTCTGGTGTTCTCAGGATTTGGGCTTAAGCCTCTTGCCTCTGGTTTTTGGTCTTATCTTGGAGTAGCCTCTAGGCTTCTCTATCTGTCATTTCCAAGGTGGTTCCCTCTGTTTTAGCTTCTGTTTGCTGGTCTCTTCAGTGTCTAATTTCCGCCCTGATACTGGGGGTGGGGGGGGGTGGACTGTTTTTTAGGCCAGTTGTTCAGGACAGAAAGGGTATAGAATTAACAGAAGCAGAAGATATTAAGAAGAGGTGACAAGAATACACAAAAGAACTGTACAAAAAAGATCTTCACGACCAAGATAGTCATGATAACATGATCACTGACCTAGAGCCAGACATCTTGGAATGTGAAGTCAAGTGGGCCTTAGAAAACATCACTACGAACAAAGCTAGTTGAGGTGATGGAATTCCAGTTGAACTATTTCAAATCTTGAAAGATGATGCTGTGAAAGTGCTGCACTCAGTATGCCAGCAAATTTGGAAAACTCAGCAGTGGCCACAGGACTGCAAAAGGTCAGTCTTCATTCCAATCCCAAAGAAAGGCAATGCCAAAGAATGCTCCAACTACCGCACAATTGCACTCATCTCACACGCTAATAAAGTCATGCTCAAAATTCTCCAAGCCAGGCTTCAGCAATGTGTGAACCATGAACTCCCAGATGTTCAAGCAGGTTTTAGAAAAGGTATAGGCACCAGAGATCAAATTGCTGACATCTGCTGGATCATGGAAAAAGCAAGAGAGTTCCAGAAAAACATCTATTTCTGCTTCATTGACTATGCCAAAGCCTTTGACTGTGTGGATCACAATAACTGTGGAACATTCGGAAAGAGATGGGAATACAAGACCACCTGACCTGCCACTTGAGAAACCTGTATGCAGGTCAGGAAGCAACAGTCAGAACTGTACATGGAACAACAGATTGGTTCCAAATAGGAAAAGGAGTATGTCAAGGCTGTATATTGTCACCCTGCTTATTTAACTTATATGTAGACTACATCATGAGGAACGCTGGGCTGGAAGAAGCACAAGCTGGAATCAAGATTGCTGGGAGAATTATCAATACCCTCAGATATGTAGATGACACCACCCTTATGGCAGAAAGTGAAGAGGAACTCAAAAGCCTCTTGAGGAAAGTGAAAGAGGAGAGTGAAAAGGTTGTCTTGAAGCTCAACATTCAGAAAACTAAGATCATGGCATCTGGTCCCATCACTTCATGGAAAATAGATGGGGAAACAGTGGAAATAGTGTCAGACTTTAATATTTTGGGCTCCAAAATCACTGCACATGTTGACTGCAGCCATGAAATTAAAAGACGCTTACTCCTTGGAAGGAAAGTTATGACCAACCTTGATAGTATATTAAAAAGCAGAGCCATTACTTTTCCAACAAGGGCCCATCTAGTCAAGGCTATGGTTTTTCCCGTGGTCATGTATGGATGTGAGAGTTGAACTGTGAAGAAAGCTGATCACCAAAGAACTGATGCTTTTGAACTGTGGTGTTGGAGAAAACTCTTGAGAGTCCCTTGGACTGCAAGGAGATCCAACCAGTCCATTCTGAAGGAGGTCAATCCTGGGTGTTCATTGGAAGGACTGATGCTAAAGCTGAAACTGCAATACTTTGGCCACCTCATGCGACGAGTTGACTCACTGGAAAACACTCTGATGCTGGGAAAGGTTGGGGGCAGGAGGAGAAGGGGACGACAGAGAATGAGATGGCTGGATGGCATCACTGACTCTGTTGACATGAGTTTGAGTGAACTCTGGGAGTTGGTGATGGACAGGGAGGCCTGGCGTGCTGATTCATGGGGTCGCGGAAAGTCGGACACGTCTGAGCAACTGAACTTAACTGAACTGTTCAGTCCTGTTCTGGGAAGGGAGGAACACTTCAGACAAATATCTCTGGCATCCGTGGGGAGTGCTCACAGCGTCTCGACCACACTTGGTTTGTCCCTGCTCACAGCGTGTGTGCTGTCCCAGTGTACACTGCACAGGCTGTAGGTTGCTCTGCTGGGAACTGTCCGAGGCTGGTCCTGGGTTGTATGCACTTTCCAGGTCTGAGCGGCTCAAGTTCAGGTTCTAGGGTACTCCACAAAGGCGCAGACTTGGTTCGGCCTGCGTTTTATGCCTTCCCCGATCTGAGCAGCTCAGGTGACCAGGTGTTTGTTGAGTGCCGTAGCTGCGACTTATCGCCTCCCCAGTCCCTGCCACTCAGTTTTCTGGGTGTACAACCGGCTCACCTTCTCAGGCGGATATCGACCGGCCCGAGCCCAAGAAGTCTTGAGTAGCAACGAAGCCTGCCTGCAGTTTGGTATCGGATGCCTTTCTGGAGCCACGGTTGCCCTCTCCAGTTCTGGCCGACCTCCCTTGCCTGTCTTGGTGGGGGGATGGGGGATGGGCCAACCGCAGGTGGCTGGCTCTGCTCAGTCCTTTGTTCTGTGAGCAGGGCTGGTGGAGTCTTAGATTAGAGCTTTCCGCCTTTTCGTGGGGAAGCTATCCCAGTCTGCTTTGCTATCCCCAGTTACTTCTCTCAGTTTGTTCTCGCAGCATTCAAGCCCAGTCCTCTCTCTAAGCAGTTCAGCTGGCTCCCTCCTGCCCAGCCCCCATTTGCTAATGGCGGATGCAGGCATCTGTGCTGCTTCTCCGCTGGGAGTTACCGTTTGGCGGGTAATCTGTGGGTTTTAATTATTTCTTTCTTTTTCCTCCCGGTTATGTGGCCCTCTGAGCTTCCAAGGCTCACCACCGATTATCCAGTGAGAGTGTTTCCTGGTGTTTGGAAACTTCTCTCTTTTTAAAGTCTCCCTTCCTGGGACAGAGCTCCATCCTTACTTCTTTTGTCAGTTGTTTTGTGGACCTTACTCCGCGTTCAAATGTTCTTTTGATGCATTTGTGGGGGAGAGAGTGGTCTCGCCGTCCTATTCCTCTGCCGTCTTGTTCCTTCTTCCTGTGATTCAGCATTCTTGTCTCTGAAATTCACTTTCAAAGGTCACATTTGTTCTCAATCGTGACTATGTATTACCTGACTATATGTTATATGACAAGCTTTTAAAAACTCCCATTGACTGTCACACTCCAGATAAATGAAATCAGAATTTGGGAGTGTAGTGCAGTGGTATTGGAAAGAAAAAAGTCTTAGTTGATATTTTGTACAGACCTGATTAAGATCCACTGCTTTTAGAGACAGAAACCCATTCGTTTCAGTGCCTTAAGTGAGACTAAAACAAGCCCATAAGATTTCTGAGTGTCCACAGGTATAAACAACATTTTAGAAAATGGTATAACTGTTGGCAAGAATGTAGTATCATGCATAGCATATTCCATCCAAACTAAGGCTTGTTAAAACAAACCTCCTCAAGAGATGATGTTTTCCTGATTAGAACAAAGATAATTTTGATGAATCTTTACAAAAAAACAAAAGATAAAATCCATATAACTTACAAAGAATTTAATTTGGTGATAAAAGATTTAACCAGATGTAATAGCATCCCATTTGTGAATATACATGGCCTTTAAAATGAGAAAAGAATATCCATATTTTTAGTCAATGTTTCACATTGCTGTCATGACATATGTGAAATAAACAGAAACATTTTTGAGACCAAATTCAATGATTCAGTGTTTTACTGGTATGTTTCCAATAAAAACTTCATTTTACTTCCTGAGATACATTTTTATCAAATTTGGTAAGAATTCTATTAGCAGTTGTCTGGAAAACATCTACAATATATAAATCAATCTTAATTAATTTAAAGTCACTGTGCCTTATTTTTTTATTTGGTGGAATCCATGAAAAGATTCTAGGTTCCATTTGAAGATACAGGAAAATCCCAGAGTTTCAAATACCAAGATGGTCTTGCTAAAGTTTCCTTGAGTATCTTAGCTCTTCCGTCCATATGCTGATTGATATATGTCCTGTGGAGCTGACAACCATGTGCAGGTGATGTTAATGATGGTGATGGTCATGATGGTGCTGCTGATGGCAATGGTGAGCTCAAGACGATGAGGATGACTCCTGTCTTTCACATTGACCATGAAGGGTCCATCACTTATAGTGCAACATGTAAAAAGGATGCTTTATCAGATATGATGATAGAAAACTTAATTAAGCTTTACAATAATGTTTTGTATGTTGTGTAACTTTTTTGATACTTTTAATACTGTAAATGCTGTAAAACTGTATCTTTGTATGAGAAGATGCTAATATAATCTGCAACACTATACAGCACAATTTCCTTTGAGATATTTTTTGAGGATAGCAATTTGGAATGCAAAATTTCAGGTATAAACTTCAGAAATTAGGGAACATTTTCTTCTGTTGAAAGACATTTCGTATTTGGGAATGCAGTCAATATTTATCCAAGTAGTTTATCCCTAGTCTTGGCTTGAGCCTAAGGGCTTGGAAGGGCAGTCAGTGAGAAGTAATTGACCTGTCTTAAAGGACTAAAAGAAGTGAAAAAAGGAGATTGGATTCAAAGGTACAAGCAACCTGGACTTTCCATAAAAGAGAACATCCTCCTCATCAGGAAACCCCAGTCTAAAGTCAGGAGATAAGAGGATAGTTATTGGGGATATTCAACTAAAGGCTTCACCTGTTTGGACTGTGTAATGAGATTCCTGCCATACCTGAGAAGTTGCTTTGGACATCTAAGGTCTCTTTCATTGCAGGAGTTCCATAATTAATGATAGAAGATAGGCAGTTTGGATAAGATGTTCTAACTATGTAAAAATAGATACAGTGATGGACTTTCTTTGACATATTGCAAGAATTATTACTCCTGTGTTTTGAATACTTTGTATCTGAAAGATAGAACAGAGCCTCAGGTTTCACTCTTTTTTTTAACCCCTTGGTAGGATTTCGTTAGAGACAGAAACCTAAGCAGAAATTAGTCAGAGATTAATTTTGTTATTATAGATGCAACTTGTATGAAAATTCTGTCACCAAATAATACTAAGATTTTATTTATAGTGCTGTGGGTAAAAGTTGAAGGTGGGAAGTAGAACTGTAAAGGAGAAACCAGGAGAGGCCAAAACAAAATATGATATTGTGATTTATAAGAAATACATGTTTGATCTTCAGATGACCAAAATATGTTTCTCAGATATATTTGATCTTCTGTGGTTCCTCGTTCACAGTTCCGAAAACCCTTGGAATTTCCTGAAGGATGAGACTTAATGAGAGCATCTTTTGTTTTAACACTTGTTCTCTTGACCCCAGTTCCTGAAATGTTTCAGAGACATAAAGGGGAAATGAGTGTCTTGTTATTCATAACGAGCTCCTTCCCACCACAACTGAGTTCCTGTTAACAAGGTGACATTCTGAACACAGCTAAAGATGGGGGTGCTGGTTGCAGAGGGACCAACTGTGATTAGATGGTTGGAAATCTCTCAGAAGGGCTGATGCTGCAGCTCAGCTCCAATACTCTGGCCACCTGATGTGAAGACTGACTCATTGGAAGACTCTGAAATTGGAAAAGATTGAAGGCAAAAGGAGAAGGAGGGACAAAGGATGAGATGGTTGGATGGCATCACTGACTCAATGGAAATGAGTTTGAGCAATCTCCAGGAAATAGTGAAGAACAGGGAAGCCTGGTGTGCTGCAGTTCATGGGGTCTCAAAGAGTCAGACACGACTTAGCGACTGAACAACAAAGCAAGTGAATGTTTCTCTGAGCCCTGTGCACTGATCTGGCAAATTAGTTATAACCCCAAGGAGGGGATTGTGGGGTCTTCCGATTTGTAGCCAATTCCTCTGAGTACAGGTGAAAACCTGAACCTGCACCTGATGTCTGAAGCCCAAGGAGGGACTCTCCAGTATGTGGCCAGGGAGTTAGGAGCCCAGGTGGCCACCAGGACTCGGGATTGTGCCCTTCTCCTGTGGAGCTGAGGTCCTCTCAGGTAGACAGTGTCGGAACGGACTTGAACTGGAGAACTGCAGCTGGTGTTTGGAGACTTGTTTCTTCATGTTGTAGGGAACCACTTCCCCTGCTCACTGTGAAACTGGGTCTCAGAAACATCCCTTTTAATAGGAGGTGCAGTCTGATATTCCATCCCTCTCTGGTAATGATCTCAGCCTCTAGGAGGTTTGGTTTCAGAAGTAGTGATGATGACTATTCTTGAAGTAGTCCAGGGAGGTGCTTTGTAGGCATCACACTATTCGCTTGTCATAACTCTTTAGAGCCATTGTCTTGGTTTGACAGAAAGAGAAACTGAGACTTAGATTTAGCAAGTAACTTAACCAAAGTGACCTCACTGGGAGTGAGAAAGGGGGATAGGACTCCATGCAGTCCATCTCTGCCACCGCCATCTGCAGGGCTCCCACCCTCTTCTGCTCCCTACACTGGCAGCCCACACCTCTACTTCCACACCCCATCCCTCTGGCTTCCCAACATGACTACAGTGAAAATGAGGTCCGGCTGGCTGCCAGGTCTGCTATATTCTGTGTGTGCATGGTGATTATGAAATCACTTCACTGTTCCATTTTCTAAATTGTATATAGAGTACACATAACTTAAAATGTTGTGTTAGTTTCAGGTGTATAGCAAAGGGATATATATATATATATATATTTATATATTTCAGATTCTTTTCCCATTTAGGCTATTACAGAGTACATTTCCTTGTTTTACATAGTAGGTCCTTGTTGGTTATGTATACATATAGTCATATTATATATTTTATATATATATATAGTCATGTGTATATATTAATCCCAAACTCTTAATTTATCCCTATCCCCCACCTTTCTCCTTTGGTAACTATCAGGTTTTTTTCTGAGGCTGTAAGTCTGTTTCTGTTTTGTAAATAAGTTCCTGTGTATCTTTTTTCTTAGATTCCACATGTAAGTGATATTATGTGCTATTTGATTTCTGTTTGACGTACTTATTATGAAAATTTCTAGGTCCATCCATGTTCCTGTTAATGCCATTATCTCCTTCTTTTTTATGGCTGAGTAATATACCATTGTGGGTATGTAGCATACCCATATGCATACCACATCTTTATCCATTCCTCTGTTGATGGGCATTTAGGCTGCTTCCTTGTCTTGGCTATTGTGAAGACTGCTGCTCTAAACAGTGGGGCACATGAGTGCATACATTTCTCCATTCCTTTATTCTCTAAATTCCTTTACCTTTTTCATATCACCAAATAAAATATTAAACTGAAAACCTTAGTAACATTAAACATTAGAAACATTACCAAAGTGCATTAGATGACAAGTTCCTCTCTGATCATTTACCATGAGGTAGAGCCATTAATTTGGTGTCTGTGTGGCAAAGATAAATGATTAAATGAAACAACCACAACAGCAGCAAAAACCCACAGTCAAAACATTCTGTTGCAGTAAGATTAAAATTAATTTCAGGACTTTAAATTCTTTAGTGGTATGACCTCACTGAAGATGTGTAACCTTTAATTTCCAAAGTGTAGGCTAGTCTGTGTTCAAATTAGTGATGTTTTTCATTCTGCTTTAAGAACCTATGAAAAGATATTAGGGACATAAAATTGTACTTATTTTGTGTAATCTTGTCAGTGATTGTTGCAAGAATTATATAGTATTATCATAAAAGAAAAAGATACTTTTACATGGCATAAGGAAAATATTTTCAGAAAGGCTAATGTATGAATATAGGTGGTTTAATTTATCTTAGTGACCCGAAGAATATAATAGTCCCAGTGGAAAATACATCCCTGACAGCATCTGCCAACCACCAATCAACTCCAGGTGGATTCTGGAACCAAAGCTCCTGATCAGGGGGTGGTGAGCTATTTCTGTTGTCAAAAATTCTTGCAGCCTCCAGGGACCACAGCTTAGGCTTCACCTGCACTTTGGGTGATGTTGGATCCCCTGCCTTAGAAGGCTTGTGTCTCAAAGAAGCTGGTGTCTGCACTGGTCTATGGACCAATGACATGGACTTAATTGTGTGCCTTCAAAATTCATAGGTCAAAGCCCTACACTCTAGGACCTCAGAATGTGACTCTATTTGAAGATAAGTTCTTTAAGAAGGTAATAAGGTAAAATAAATTAATGTGGACGGGCTGGTATACTCAAAAGAAGAGACAATCAGGTCACAGACATGTCCAGAGGGAAGACCACGTAAAGAGACAGACTAAGATGATAAGATAGTCATGTCTAAGAAAATACACACACCATAACAACCCTATCAACACCTTGATCTCAGACTTCTAGCCTCCATAACTGTGACAAAATACATTTCTGTTGTTTAAATCACCAGGTCTGTGAGACTGTGTCACGGCAGCAAACAGTAAACAGATGTATCTACTTTTCAGTGTCCATCAAATGATGTGAAGAGTTATAGAGTAACCACGCTCAGACAAGCCCAGCACTCTGTCTATCCTTCCGTTCCGTTCCGTCGCTCAGTCGTGTCCGACTCTTTGAGACCCCGTGGACTATAGCCTACCAGGCTTCTCCATCCATGGAATTCTCCAGGCAAGAATACTGGAGTGGGTTACCGTTTCCTTCTCCAGGGGATCTTCCCGACCCAGGGATCGAACCCAGGTCTCCCGCATTGGAGGCAGATGCTTTAACCTCTGAGCCACCAGGGAAGCCCACCTGTCTATCCTTCAGTTCAGTTCAGTTCAGTTCAATTGCTCAGTCGTGTCCGACTCTCCGCGACCCCATAAATCACAGCACGCCAGGCCTCCCTGTCCATCACCAACTCCCGGAGTTCACTCAAACTCATGTCCACAGAGTCGGTGATACCATCCAGCCATCTCATTCTCGGTCGTCCCCTTCTCCTCCCGCCCCCAACCTTTCCCAGCATCAGAGTCTTTTCCAGTGAGTCAACTCATCGCATGAGGTGGCCAAAGTATTGGAGTTTCAGCTTTAGCATCAGTCCTCCAATGAACATCCAGGATTGATCTCCTTTAGAATGGACTGGTTGAGGGCGGTTTAGGAGGGGGAGCTTATGTAAACCCGGGGCAAATTCATATCAATGTATGGCAAAACCAACCAATATAATATTGTAAAATAATTTGCCTCCAATAAAAAATAAATTAATTAAAAAAAAAAAAAAAAGAATGGACTGGTTGGATCTCCTTGCAGTATAAGGGACTCTCAAGAGTCTTCTCCAACACCACAGTTCAAAAGCATCGATTCTTCGGCGATCAACTTTCTTCACAGTCTAACTCTCACATCCATACATGACCACGGGAAAAACCATAGCCTTGACTAGACGGACCTTGGTTGGCAAAGTTAATGCCCCCTAAACCCAAAGCAGCTCACCAACTTGAGTCTTCCCATTTTTTAAATTTTTATTTGTTTAGAGCAGTGTTAGGTTCATAACACAATTGAAAGGAAGATGCAGAGTTTCCCTATGTGTGCCCTGCCCCTGAGGACACGAGTGGAATGTGCCTTGTTGTCGAGAACTCTATGCTGACACACCAGAATCCCCCAGAGTGCACAGTGTACAGCAGCATTCACTCTTGCTATGTTTCTTTTCCCCCAAGATAATGATAAATGTTATTACTTTTGTTTTTCGAGATGTATACTCATCACTCAACAAAAGTCATTGACCTAAGAGATCATAGGCTACTGTCACTGTGTTTAAGCGTCTAAATCATTAATTGTTGCTATTCAGTGGCTGATTTGTGTCCAACTCTTTGCGGCCCCATGGACTGGGGTCACAAAGATCCCAAAGATCACTAATGGCCTTTTTAAAAATTATTTAATAATAAGAAATATTGCCTATTCATGTATTAGATGGTCTTTGTTTTTTTTGGTTTCTTGAGGGTAAAATGCTAGAAAGTTAACTGTTGTTAGATTCTCAGAAAATACAGGAAGGTTTCTGTTTATCCTTTGCCCAAATCATAATAGCTTCTCATGACCAGATTTTTGTCCTGTTAGCTGATTTTTAAAGATGTAATACTTGAGGTAGAAAATATTGCATATTTAGTAAATCCAAAGTGATACCCCAAAGTATAAGTATGAAACCACTAACTGCTAAGAACTCATTGAAAAGCAGATTTTTGAAGTGAGTCCTGCAGGATGGCATATATCCACTCAAAAGAGGAACAGCCTCCTTACTGCTGGTCTAGGGGCTTTCCTCTGGGTTTATATGAAGTGTCCCTTCCTCTGGGAGGATGTGGCATGTTGAGCTGGTGAGGTGGGCACATAAAATTTCAGTACATCATTTTGCTCACCATCCCTCTCCATGAGCTAATCTGCCCAAGTATATTATTAACAGAAAGATCTGAGTTAAAAAAATATATATATCAGCCATGAAACTCTCCCAAATGAATCAATACAGATTGTAATATCCTGGAATAATGAACCAGAGAAGCATTGACTGTCTCTGTTGGCTAGCTGAAAATGGAGATATTTTTTCTAAGCAGGGAACTTCATGATTATTTGATGAAAAAGTAAAGAATTTAAATACTTTCTAAACTGAAAGAAGTGGCTTGAATATAGCCCTTTTATAGTAGATCTTTTCCAAAGTAATAGGGAAAAGACATCAAAAAAAATATTTGAGGCAGGAGGAGAAATAGGGGAAGAACAGCTAGATCTACCCTAGCAATGGAAGATTTCCTGGGTGGTCAGAGAAAAGCGAACAAGGTGCAGAGTTGGTTATTTGGGAAGATGGTCCAGGTGTGGTGCTTGGGTTTTATTTCAAGTGCAAGTTATTGAAGGATTCTTAGCAAGGAAATAGCACAACCCTTTTTTTCTTTAAAAATGTCACTCTTGCTGACATATGACAACCGAATTGCAAGTTTTCAGGGCTGACAATGGAGAAGCCACTTAAGAGGCTGCTTAGTAACCCATCAAGGAATAATGGCAACATGAACTCTGATTGCTGTGGTAGAGCAGTAGGAAAGTGGATGGATTGGAGATGTATTTGGAAGTAGAAATAGCACAAGTGATTGTAAAGTTTTCGTGAAGACGCTGTGAGGCACAGAGGGGAGAAGAATAAGTGTATACTCCCAATTTTCTTACTTGAACAATTTATGAATTATGGTGTCATTTACTGAAATGGGCCAATCTTAGTGAAGAATGGATTTTTTTTTAGTTGCTATTTTAAAAGTTGTACAAATCCATTTATATGAAAATAATGGCTTCACCAGGTACCAGGTGCTTTGAACTTCCGTCACTTTCCAAAAGTAGTTGATATAAAAATATAGAATAACATATATCCCAATTATTAGCTAATGGGGAAATATCTTCATTGGCGGGGTAGCACAAAAGGTGTACCATCACTCATCATGTTATCACATTGTGTCTTATTTGAAGAAGTTTACATGCACTTCATAACCATAAAGTAACTGAGTTTCCTAAACTATGTAGGTCTCTAATTGCCTGTGATGTGCTGACGAGGGCTCTAAGACAGGAGAATTCTTGCACTTGGGAAACACATCAGAAAGAGAAAAACATGTGGGCACAGACATACAGTGCAGGAGGGTGTGTGTGTGTGTGTGTGTGTGTGTGTGATTCAGTAATGTCCAACTCTTTGCAAATCTGTGGACTGTTGCCCACTAGACTCCTCTATCCATGGGATTCTCCAGGCAAGAATACTGAAGACGTTGTCATTCCCTTTTCCAGGGGATGTTCCTGACCCAGGTATCTAACCTGGGTCTCCTACATTAGCAAGCAGATTCTTTACCATTTGAGCCAGCAGGGAAGCCTGTGCAGAAGGATACAGGCTGCCAAAGTGATAGACAAAGAATGGAAATCGGGATAAACCAGATGACTTCACAGAGGAGCTGGCTTTTCAGTAGGCACATGCTGGGTGTTTGTCCTATGGTCATATGGAAAGAGACCAGAGGGACAGAATTAACCAGGAGTCAACATTTTAAAACTGGACCATGGGGTGATTGTAGAGAATTTGTGTTTAGTTGTGAGGACATTACTCAGTGCTAAAAATCGTGACCCTGTGTTGTAGGTAGAAAGACTCATTCAAACATCTTTCAAAGGATTTTTTTCAGTGGCTGTAGACTGAATATGGAGAAGGCAATGGCAACCCACTCCAGTACTCTTGCCCTGAAAATCCCATGGATGGAGGAGCCTTGTGGGCTGCAGTCCCTGGGGTCGTGAAGAGTCGGACACGACTGAACGACTTCACTTTCACTTTTAACTTTCATGCATTGGTGACGGAAATGGCAACCCACTCCAGTGTTCTTGCCTGGAGAATCCCAGGGACAGTGGAGCCTGGTGGGCTGCCGTCTATCGGGTCTCACAGAGTTGGACAGACTGAAGCAACTTAGCAGCAGCAGCAGCAGCATAGATTGTACATGGGTATTCCTAATTTTCTACCTCTTGTTTATATTTCTTTTTTTAATATTCTATTCTATTTTTAAAATCTTGGAATATATTATTTATATATATATATATATTTTAAACTTTTTATGCTCTTTTTCTTGTCTCAGTCTCTCTGTTTTTCTCACACATACACTTTAGGATAAAAAAATTGGGGTAAGAAAAAACTCCACATAGCTGAATAATTACAGATGATGTAGAAATCAATATGAATAAATGATGAATTGACTTTTGTTTTAAAACTCACAGCTATGAAACTCTTAAATCAATTAATCTAGTATGGAACAAAGTGGAAAGGATGAAAGATGGTAGTCAACATATTTATTGGATGATTAGGAATGAAAATAATATTTATAGTCTGTTAACATGGTAGGCAGATTATTTAAAACATAAAAAATTAAATATTATAAAAGAATATAGTCATTTTTATGGCACTAAGTACAGTTAGATCTCTCCTTCCTTTTACCATCTGCTCTCTTCATATAGCTTATTAATCATAAGTTTCTTAGGAATTTTTTTTTTCTTAACACCTTCTTGGTGAGCTATTGATGTGCCATTTCACAAAGTAACTTCACAGGACTTCTGATCTCCAACTAGAAGTCTTGAATTAAACCTTGTGTATCCTCATTTAGCAACTTCTAGGATCCACAAAGGATCCTAAGCTGGAATTCAGTTTCTATTTTTCCACCTCTATTGTCCAGGAATAATCCCTAAGGAAAAGGAGGGGAGTAATCCCTAATGGGGTCTCTGGTGGCTCATATGGTAAAGTGTCTGCCTACAATGCAGGAGATTCAGGTTCAATGCCTGGGTCAGAAAGATCCCCTAGAGAAGGAAATGGCAACCCACTCAAGTATTATTGCCTGGAGAACCTCATGGACAGAGGAGCCCGGTTCCTCTGGGCTAGAGTCCATGTTCTGAGAGTCGGACATGACTGAGCAACTAACACTTTCACTCAATCCGTATACAGACAGTTCATAAAGACTCACAATCAGGCTACGCAGAGGGGTTGAACATTGGCTTTTATCTAATAGGAAACTACATCTAGTGCTTTGATAATTCTCAAGTAAATACACTACCTGATATGAAAAACAGAAAAAAAAATCAGTTGTTGAAGCATATATTAGTATATAAAAAATAATTCAGTAATGATAAGGGAAAGAAAACCATACTGGAACATTTTTAGAATTTTCCTTGGAAAATGGGGAGGAACTTTCTCCAGGTAGAAGTGATGTCAGTGTTAAATACACCAGGCAATGTGACTTGTTAGCTGTGTGTCATTTGTCTCTGAGACTGGGTTTCCTCATCCCTAATGAGAAAAGCAACAACTTAACTTACAAAGTTGCTAGAAGGATTACAGATGATAGTTGTTTGAGCAGTGCCTGACAGATGCATCACTGGAATTAAGTAAATGCTTTTAGAGAAGTTTATAAGAATGTGTCAAGATATTCATGAAAATATCTTACCCCATCCCCCACAAATGCATAGTTGCTTCTATGTCTCTACTTGTACACAGGAAGTACAGTATTCAAAAATGAGAATATTTACTTATATTTCTTAGTTGAAGGGAACATTTGATTGCTATTCAACTATTTTGCCTATTGGGGCTTCCCTGGTGACTCAGTGGTAAAGAATCTGCTTACCTACATAGGAGATGTGGGTTCGATCCCTGGGTCGGGAAGATCCCCTGGAGAAGGAAATGGTAACTCACTCCAGTATTCTTGCCTGGGAAATCCCATGGACAGAGGAGCCGGGGAGGCTACAGTCTATGGGGTCACAAAGAGTCGGAACACAACTTAGCGACTAAACAACAAGAAAATTTTGCCTACTGGCTCCACTGAATAGACAGAAGTACAAATGTATGCAATTTTATATTCTCAACTAGATGTAAATATCTTCACATAGAACCCAAGCATGCATATGTACATACACGTGTGGTGGCAGCGGCGCTCAGTTGCTAAGTCATGTCTGAGTCTTTGGGGCCCCGTGAACTGTAGCCTGCCAGGCTCTGCTGTCCATGGGATTTCCCAGCCAGTAATACTGGAGTGAGTTAACATTTCCTCCTCCAGGGGATCTTCCTGACCCAGAGATCATGTTTATATATCTATATCCATATCCATATCTATCTATATGTATCTACCTATCTACCTGTGTATCTATCTATACCTAATCTATCTCTATATGTATGTACTAAGTAGGCTGCAGAACATTCAAGAAGAAAATGATGTTTCATAGTTCATTTGGGAGACCTTCAGAGTTGCCCTTTGGATCATCATGAACATGTCATTAAATGATATAAATGGCACCATTAGTACTAAAAGGAACTGGTTGCTGCTTTTTTTTTATTTTAAAGAATTGATTTCAATTGAGGTATTAGTTGCTATAATGAAAAGTGAATGGACTTCAGGTCAAAAAGCTTAACCTAGCACTGTGGCTTATTAGCTGTGTGGCATTTGGCTCCAAGCCTGGGTTTCTTCATCAATCATGAGAAAAGCAGGACTCAACTTTACAACACTGCTGTAAGGATTAAAGATACTAGTTACTTGAACAGCTCCAGACACATGCACCTTAGGCATTCAATAAATGCTTGATCTTTCAGTTGTATTTTCTTTAGTCATGTTCTGGGAACCACTGCATCACACAGACTCAGAATTACTTGAGCTGAAAGGACTCTGGGTACCATGTGTTAGAAAACAGTCTAGTAAAGAAGTATGTGAGCTGGTTAAGTCACATGTTATTGTTGTTCAGTCGATCAGTCATGTCCGATTCTTTGCAACCCCATGGACTGCGGCACACCAGGCTCCTGTCCTTCATTATCTCCAAGAGTTTGCTCAAACTCATGTCTGTCGAGTCGGTGATGCCATCCAACATCTCATCCTCTGCTGTCCCCTTCTCCTCCTGCCTTCAATCTTGCCCAGCATCAGGGTCTTTTTCAATGAGTCAGCTCTTCGCATCAGGTAGCCAAAGTATTGGAATTTCAGCTTCAACATCAGTCCTTCCAATGAACACCCAGGACTGATCTCCTTTAGGATGGACTGGTTGGACCTCCTTGCAGTCCAAGGGACTCTCAAGAGTCTTCTCCAGCACCATAATTGAAAGCATCAATTCTTTGGTGCTTAGGCGTCTTTATGGTCCAATTCTCACATCCGTACATGACCACTGGAGAAACCATGATTGAGTAGCTTGGTGGTTCCAGACAGAGTGTGGTTTTCCTCAGATACATAAATCCAGAGATTCAATTTGAATTCATCCATAAGAGGACTGATCAATATTAGCAAAATATAACACTTAAACTACTCTCAGTGAGAAGATAGTTGGAGTTCTGAACAGGACTGGTTGCCCGGACAGAATGGTCTGTCCTCTGCGAGCATATCTACTCAGGAGACAAGGTCAACCTACTTACTGGTGAGGAAATTGGCAGAGCAAGTCCTCCAAACATATGATGTTTGAATATTTGTATAAATATACTTCTGAAATTTTCTTTCATTTTAGAGACAAAAAATTATACTCTGGTAAACTACAAATTCCTGTATCATGGTTTCACAGACATAGATTCATCATTCATTTATAAAAATAATCATGCTATTATCTTCATTCTTCTGTATTTTCTATAAGTAGATGAAATAGGACTGTGTGTAATTCAAAGAAAATATTCTCAAAGCCGTTGGGAAGTTGTTATCCAGGTTCATAAGTTTTCATTTAATACACATTTGTTTTAGTTTGTTTTGGGACAGCAAAAATGTCTTTATTAGGAAGTTCTAAAAATTCTTTTTCAATCAATAAATATTTATCAAACAAACCAGGCCAGCTTCAGAAAGTCCCAATGTGTTTTCTATTTTATCTACCTGTTTTTCCCCATATTTTAAATGACAGTAAGATGGTGCAAAGTTGTGAACAATAATTTAGTGCCATCATAGCTCCATCTTTTTTCAGAACCATCGCTAAGGTCTTATTTGTGGGCATAGGGATAACAATAGGAAGATGAACGAGGCAACGGAGAGTCAGTTTCACTGAGAATCACTGAGAATCAGACATGGCTGACTAAAAGAGCTTAAATGATACATGATTTATCATTAACATAAGAGTCCAAATGTGGGCCTTGAGAGTGATGGGTCCACTGGTTCAACAAGGGAAGCGAGGACTCCAGCCCCTTCTGTCTTCCTGTGCTGTGATGCTGTGATTGGCAGCATCCATCTCATTCTCCTTTCTCTTACTGTGATAAGACAGCTTCTGGGAGCCTCTGGGGCTGCATAGGTACTTGATTAACTCCCATGGCATGTGAGATGGCCCATATCTCTCACTTAATGTGGGTGCTCACTCACTTGAGTCGTGTCTGCCTCTTAGTGACCCCATGGACTGTAACCTGCCATGGGATTTCCCAGTCAAGAATACTGGTGAATTGCCATGCCCTCCTCTGGGGAATCTTCTCGACCCAGGGATGAAAGCCATGTCTCCTGCATCTCATGCATTGTAGGCAGATTCTTTTCTTCTGTGCCACTTGGGAAGCCCACCAGTAGATATCTGTTGAAAGCTATCCCTGAGTCTCTTATGTTTCTGTATTGATACATTTTTTCCTGAGAAAAGGCATTAAACAATCATTTTCATTATTGTTGTTGTAGATTATTTTTCAGGGTTGTTGGAGTAGCAAATAGCCTTGGAGGATACAGACCATGGTTTTCTCTGAGCAGAGGGATGATGTGTCTCCTGACAAGGGTAGTAGTAATATTTCCCACAGGGCAAAGGTGGTGCCAGATTGTTAGTGGTCCTTGTATAAGATTAGAGATTTTCTAAGATCTGCCTTTCTCAGCTGTGACACAGAGCCACAGTGTGTAGAATTCCCCTGAGCCCACCTGCATATCTCCCCAGGGGATTCAGTGTGCAAGAAGCACAAATAGGAACATGAATCTCCCTCTGCTATCAGTAATAAATGTCTTTGCCTCTGAGTTAGGGCTCCTCATGTTTTCTGGCAATGTGTTAAATAACTGTGAGAGGCTAACTTCCACCTTGTAGGTCCAGTAAAATCTCAGACCTTTTGCAGTTCTTCTCAGTTTCCAAAAACATCTCCAGCAAGTTTCTCCTCCTATAAAATGAAATGGGGTTGCGAGTGATTCCCAAACCAATCCCCAACAATAAGAATGGACTGCAACTAGTAGCAGCAGACCCACGCTCTAAGCAGAGGACAGTCCTCAGATGACAGAACTGTTGCTCAGTGGATGAAAGAAGAATGGAATAGAACTTGGAGACTCAGATAAAATATCAGGCACAAGTTCCACACCAAATCTCTCTGGAATCCAGAAAGATCTTTGTATCAGAAAAACATGGGAATTAGGACTTTCTTACTATGACAGTAAAATGGCTGGAGGGCCAAAACTCCAAAAAGAATGGACCCCCTGCATATCCAAAGCCAAACTTAGTTATGCGTATTTTAGGAAATATGCTGATTATTATGCCCAAATCCTTAGTCCCCTTATTTTAATTTATAACATGTACATCACATGTTTTGTGAATCTCTTTTTGTCAGTTAATTCTTCATTATTTTTTGAGTTTTTTTTTTTTTTTTTTTTAGTGACAGGAAAAAGGAGGTTCCCTTCAGCTCTCAAAATTAGCTACAGTGAGATACTATCTCTCCTTTTTGATAAATCTTTTTTTTACAACTGGATTTATAGTGATAAAGTGCAGATTTAGAGGACTTTTGTGCTTTTTTTAAAGTAAATTTTAAAGATATCTACTTTAAAAATAAATGAACTTCACGACTTTAGTGACAATTACAGTCATTGCTAAATCATATCCTCCATTTCTGTTTTCACTATCAACTGACATGAATTTAACACCAGGGGATTTCCTAGAGTGTTGAAAGTTAATATGGCACTTGATATATAAATTTATTACTGGAGTAAAGTAATATAGCATTGGAGGAAACTATTAACATACTGACCACAGGGTTACAGAAATATCTCAGCTGAGCTCATGTTAAGTAGTGCTGACAAACATTGTGATTTCCCTGAAGAAAGAAGAGAACTCTGTCTGAATCTTTAATAAGATGAGATGAAGATGCAAAACTTTCCAATTGTTTACCTTAGATTCTTTTCTGAACATATGTGTGCATGTGTGCTCAGTCACTTTAGTCATATCTGACTCTGCAACTCCATGGTCTATAGCCCGCCAGGCTCCTCTGTCAATGAGATTGTCCAGGCAAGAATACTAGAATGGATTGCATGCCCTCCTCCAGGCCATCTTCCAGACTCAGGGATCGAACTCAGGTCTCCCCAGTTGCAGGCGTATTCTTAACCTACTGAGTCACGTGGGAAGCCCATTTTGCATGTCTTAAGATGCTAAAAGTGAAGACCTATTGGAGAGTTAAAATCACTGCCTTATATAAATGCAACAGTATCCTATACTGAAAAATGTTAACACTTAAAAATTAGCAAAATTCTCCAAAACAGATATGGAAAGATGCTCAATAACATTAGTCATTAGAGAAATGCCAATCAAAATCTTAATGAGGTGCCACTTCACAAAGGTAAATATAGTGGGGTTTTTTAAAAAAGGAAAATAACAAGTTTTTGCAAAGCTGTGGAGAAATTTGAACTCTTGTACACTTCTGATGTGAATGTGTTATGTTTCAGTCATTGTCGAAAAGAGTTCAACTCTTCCTCAAACAGTTAACTTCAGATTACAATATGATCCAGTAATTCCACTCACATATATGCCCAAAAGGGCGGGAAATGGGTTCTCAAATTCAAACACACTCACTTTCAAAGCAGCATGAATCACAACAGGCCAAATGTGGAATCAACCCACGTGGCCACCATCAATTGAATGTATAAACCAATTGTGACATATACACACAATGGGATATTATTCAGCCCTAAAGAGGAATGAGGTACTGACAAGTGCTATGAGGTAGATGAAATCTAGGACGTTATGCCAAGTGAAAGAAGCCAAGGGACTTCCCTGGTGGTCTAGTGGCTAATACTTCACTTTCCAATGCAGAAGGTATGGGTTTGATCCCTGGTCGGGGAGCTAAGAGCACAGATGCCTCTCAGTCAAAAAATTAAAATGTAAAACAGAAGCAATATTGTAACAATTCAATAATGATATTTAAAATATCCCACATTAAAAAAAAATCTTTAAAAAAAAGTAGCCAAGTACAAGAGGTCACATATTATATGATCCTGCTTATATAAAATATTCAGATAGATAAATCCAGAGAAATAGAATTCAGATGGGTGATGCCTGGGGCATGGGAGCCTGAGGAGTAAATTCTCCATGTGTCCAGGTTTCCTTTCAGAGTATGAAAGGAATAGATAGGGGGGATGAATATAAGGCCTTGCAAATGCACTGAATGCCACTGAATTATTTACTTTAAAATGGTTGATTTTATGTTGTGTAAAACTTTGCTCAGTTAAAAAAAAAAAAAGTTGACATTTGATAATTACTTTAAAATATTGGCGGGCTTCCCTGAGAGCTCAGTTGGTAAAGAATCCACCTGCAATTCAGGAGACCCCGGTTCAACCCTGGGTTGGGAATATCCCCTGGGGAAGGAAAAGGCTACCTATTCCAGTATTGTGGGCTGGACAATTCCACGGACTGTATAGTCCATGGGGTCACAGAGTCATAAACTGAGTGACTTTCATTTTCAGTTTAAAATATTGGCACACTGGGGCTTCCCTGATAGCTTAGCTGGTAAAGAATCCACCTGCCAATGTGGGAGACCTGGGTTCAATCCCTGAGTTGGGAAGATCCCCTGGAGGGGGGCATGGCAACCCACTCCAGTACTCTTGCCTGGAGAATCCCAAGGACAGAGAAGCCTGGCAGGCTACAGTTCATAGGGCCTCAAAGAGTCAGACAAGACTGAGCAACTAAGCACAGCACACAGCATTGGTGCATTACCACTGAGTAGAACACTCATTAGCATACACATGTAACTTGTTTTAACACATATGTAATATTTTTTTAAAAAATCCAATCTACCTGATAGTTACGACTTTTATCATGTAAAATGTTGATACTGATTCCAGAACTCTAATACTGTTTGAGTTTACAACCTTTCAGCAAAACATAACATTTTAAAATATTTATGAAGTCCTATGTTCATATCATGGTATTGAAGGGAAGAAAAAGATCCAGTATGAAACAAGAGATTTCAGTATATTTAAATGTTAGAAATCCTGCTGTAGAGTGTCCATTTTTTAATCTGAGTGACAAGAAATATATTTCAAAATTATATTGAAACTTCATCCTCCAGGTCCACACAGTCTCTTCCACTAAAGAACTATTGCTTCAAATGAGCTTTTCTTTTTTCTTTTTTAATAAAAACGAACTACTCTTTCAAGATAAGTAATCAAAATGACTCAACTTCATTTGTATTAATGACAGACTTTCCAATACACACCAATTATATTTGAAAAGATTTAAATTCTTGATTTAAGGACATTCAAAATAGTTGTCTCATAAAAAATTCTGCTTCTGACAAGAGAGTTGCTATCAAAGGTTTGCAGTGTCTGGTCCCCTTAACCTTGGACAGTGGCAATTTCAAATGAAAAAAATAACCTTTATCTGTCTTGTTCAGGCACAGTCTCAGGGTCAAAAGTTCATTTTTGACATATTCACTGAGGATAATGGATATCACTGATGACCTTTGATAATTATGTGACATTAATAAGAATAATGAATTATTAAATGCTTTAGAGCTATTTATTTAACTTGGATGGCAAGTCTCCCTTTTTTTCTTTTGGCTGCTACCCATGGCATGTGGGATTTTAATTCTGCCACCAGGGATGGAACCTGGATCCCCTGAATTTAGAACACAGAGTCTTAACCACTGGGCCACCAGGGAAGTCCAGAGGATTATACATACATATATTTAATTTCACACTTAAAGTATTCGTCTGACTGTTAAACATTTGTGTTTGTCCAGTTTGCTTACTTATTCTTAAATTTCTTTTTCCCAACATTAAGCTCATATTTTTATTGTCACCAAGATAAGGTACTTGAAGTACTTTTGCTTCCCTGCCATTGTTAGAATTTGGTGTTTGATTCTGTATTCTCTTCCTCAAAGCCATTGTAGAGATGGGCTGATGAAAATAAACTTTATTTTTTCTGCCTGATAAATGAGATAAATGACTGAATCCATTTGACACAACTTAAACCACTGAAGGTTCACTTAGAAAGCATTTGCATGCACCTACTTTGTGCCTGGAGCAGATGTAAAATAGTAAGGCACACACATTCCAGTAATCAATGCAATCAGAAGACTCGTATTCAAGAACTGTTCGTGAGCCCCAAGAGAAGAAGAAAGGAAGTTTCATAATACTTTTCAAAATAATATAAGGAAAGGGAAATACTTGTCAAGGACGGGCTCAGTGTAATTTTCCATCCTGCACAGAAATTTCCAACATGAATGAATCTTTCCTCACGTTCGATCATATATTTATTCAGAGACTGTGTGTTGAGTAACTCGCAGGCCATAAGCAGAATCTTCAGTGTGGATTAAAACAGGATCTTCTTGGAGATGAAGGGGAGAAGAGAGAGACCCACAACATGGGTTTGCATCGAAGATGCTCACAAATATAGATGCTTGAATTGATCTGAAGGCAAAGTACAGGGTGTGACAAGTCTAATTCAAGATACAAATCCAGGGAGTCTTCTCTGAGAAAATCATAGCTAAACAGGCACCCAGGGGGTCAAGAAGACCCCCTCAGGTGGAGGGAGGTGGGCTGAGCATCCCAGCAGATGTAGGATGGTCTAAGGGAAAAGTGTCTGCTATCCAAAAGTCCTTTAGGAAGCACAGTGAGTGAATTTCTGGACTGATGTGAGTGACACCAGGCACAGGCGCCTCCAGTACACACACTGAGAGCCAGAAAGCTCTGTGCTCTTAAACAACACATTTCAGTCTTCATGGGTCTACACTGTTGGTGTTGTTCAGTCTCTCAGTTGTGTGCGACTCTTGGCTGCCTCATGGACTACAGCATTCAGGCTTCCCTGTCCTTCACTATCTCCCCTGGTTTGCTCAACTCATGTGCATTGAGTCAGTGATGCCATCCAACCATCTCATCCTCTGTCGTCCCCTTCTCCTCCTGCCTTCAATTTTTCCCAGCATCAGGGTCTTTTTCAATGAGTTGGCTGTTTGCATCAGGTGATCAAAGTATTGAAGTTTTAGCTTCAGCATCATTCCTTTCAATGAGTATTCAGGACTGATTTCCTTTAGGATTGATTGATTTGATCTTCTTGCAGTCCAAGAGACTCTCAAGAGTCTTTCCCAGCACCACAGTTCAAAAGCATCAATTTTTTGGTGCTCAGCCTTCTTTTCAGTCCAACTCTCACATCATGCATTACTACTGGAAAAAATGTAGCTTTGACTAGAGGGACCTTTGTTGGCCTGCCCTGACATCTCAGCAAAAGTTTGACACAAACACAGAGAGATTCCAGTTGGCAGTATTACTGCCAAAGCTCACATCAAATTTGTGAACCATATTTTCAGCATGGCTGAGGGTTTCATCATTTTAAAATGCTTTATATCTTTACCCATTTTGAAACTATACCCATTTGGGATGCTTTATAACTTTATCCATTTTGGAACAGAACCTCATTTATGCACTATACATTATGAAAGACTGTAGTGAAAGATGGAACCTTTATGAATACTTTCATCATAGAGGAGGCAAGGCTGCACAGGAGAACATCCTTGAACTAAATCTAAGTCCTCAATAAGCCAACAATGCCCTGAGATCTCTGTGGGGTTGCATTAAAGGCTGGTGTTTGATAAGCATTGATTATGCCAAGAAATATTAGTAGGTGTTTTGAGAATATACAGACTACAAAGCACTGTGTATATAAGAGGCCAGTTGCTTGCATTTTGTCTGCTTCCAATTTTCAGAAACCCTGGTTAATTCTCTCTTGGTTTCTAGCTCTGTAGCAAATGGGAGAATTTCAGATCAGTGAAGTATTCCTATTCTTAGAAATAAATGGTGATTAGAAGCAGAGAGGGGGTTACCTTCATTGTTCAAGGAGACTGAAGGGCAAAATTTTAAGAATTATAGTCGCTGAAAGCTTTGCAGACTAATTTATTATTTTTAATGGTTTCATTTGTCACAGACATGAGCATATTATTTACACTTGGATAAACTTGCCCTTTTCAAATGGAGAAGGGAATTAAATTCAAAAGACTTTATTATAGACAACAAAAATTCCCTTTGAGCAAAAGTTATTTTTATGCCACTAAAGATGCTGTGTGGTTTGTCTGTTTCCTCATTTGGAATTCAGATAATTCAATGATAATAATAATGATGATCATAATAATAATACCTCTTGCACTTAGTAAGTTGAAGCAGATGGAAATGGAAAGCCCAATCTGCTATTCAGCAGAGAATCACTATGCAAATATTCCAACAGCTTGTGTGATTTTTCAAACTATTCTCTCAAGATCAACAAACCATTATATTGAAAAGTTGAGAAACACAGCATACTGCAAAAAGGTGATCTGCATGTAGAGTTTGGGACACTTACAGTCAACTCAACAATGATAGTAAAAACCACTGTTTTCAAAGGGTTCAGTTCAGTTCAGTCGCTCAGTGTGTCCGACTCTTTGCAACCCCATGAATCACAGCATGCCAGGCTTCCCTGTCCAGCACCAACTCTCGGAGTTCACTCAAACTCACCTCCATCGAGTCAGTGATGCCATCCAGCCATCTCATTCTCTGTCGTCCCCTTCTCCTCCCACCCCCAATCCTTCCCAGCATCAGAGTCTTTTCCAGTGAGTCAACTTGTCGCATGAGGTGGCCAAAGTATTGGAGTTTTTCAAAGGGTACAAGTCAGAAAAGGGCTTGGAGATTATGTTTGACAGTATTTCCGAAAGAAGAGTCATCAGTGCATGTGTGTGTGTATGTGTGTATTACAATGTTCTTTCTGGCCACTTTCTCAGCATTATAACATGCTGAATCTCACTTATCTTGAAAAAACTTAGCACCACAAACTTCCCTTCTACCTTCATTTCCCTATTTTTCCCATTATTGCCACATTTCGTAGGAAAAAAAGGGGAAAAGCCACGTTTAATTCCTCATCTATCTTGTGCTTTAGTGCCTGTAACAATTCATCCATTAATTCATTTAAGAAATCTTAATGGAGCTCACATAATTTACTCTGTGTTGAAGATTGGATGGCGAGTGTGGTGAAATAAAATGCCATCCCCAAAATACCATTAAATGGGGGATGGACATTAAATGTACATTACTGAGGATGGAGGGCTTCCCAGGTGGCCCAATTCAGTTCAGTAACTCAGTCATGTCCGACTCTTTGCAACCCAATGGAATGTAGCAGGTCAGGCTTCCCTGTTCATAAGCAACACCCAGAGATTGGTGTCCATCAAGCCGGTGATGCGATGTAACCATCTCATCCTCTGTCATTCCCTTCTCCTCCTGCATTCAATCTTACCCAGCATCAGGGTCTTTTCTTACCAGTCAGACTTCACATAAGGTGGCCAAAGTATTAGAGCTTCAGCTTCAGCATCAGCCCTTCCAGTGAATATTCAGGAATGATTTCCTTTAGGAACTCAGCAGTGGCCACAGGACGGGAAAAGGTCAGTCTTCATTCCAATCCCAAAGAAAGGCAATGCCAAAGAATGCTCAAACTACCGCACAATTGCACTCATCTCACACGATAGTAAAGTCATGCTCAAAATTCTCCAAGCCAGGCTTCAGCAATATGTGAACCGTGAACTCCCAGATGTTCAAGCAGGTTTTAGAAAAGGCAGAGGCACCAGAGATCAAATTGCCAACATCCGCTGGATCATGGAGAAAGCAAGAGAGTTCCAGAAAAACATCTCTTTCTGCTTCATTGACTATGCCAAAGCCTTTGACTGTGTGGATCACAATAAACTGTGGAAAATTCTGAAAGAGATGGGAATCCCAGACCACCTGACCTGCCTCTTGAGAAACCTGTATGCAGGTCAGGAAGCAACAGTCAGAACTGTACATGGAACAACAGACTGGTTCCAAATAGGAAAAGGAGTACGTCAAGGTTGTATATTGTCACCCTGCTTATTTAACTTATATGCAGAGTATATCATGAGGAACGCTGGGCTGGAAGAGGCACAAGCTGGAATCAAGATTGCTGGGAGAAATATCAATAATCTCAGATATGCTGATGACACTACCCTTATGGCAGAAAGTGAAGAGGAACTCAAAAGCCTCTTGATGAAAGTGAAAGAGGAGAGTGAAAAGGTTGGCTTGAAGCTCAACATTCAGAAAACAAAGATCATGGCATCTGGTCCCATCACTTCATGGAAAATAGATGGAAAAACAGTGGAAACAGTGTCAGACTTTATTTTTTTGGGCTCCAAAAATCACTGCAGATGCTGATTGCAGCCATGAAATTAAAAGATGCCTACTCCTTGGAAGGAAAGTTATGACCAACCTTGATTATATATTAAAAAGCAGAGACATTACTTTGCCAACCAAGGTCCTTCTAGTCAAGGCTATGGTTTTTCCCGTGGTCATGTATGGATGTAAGAGTTGGACTGTGAAGAAAGCTGATCGCCGAAGAATTGATGCTTTTGAACTGTGGTGTTGGAGAAGACTCTTGAGAGTCCCTTGTACCACAAGGAGATCCAACCAGTCCATTCTAAGGGAGATCGATCCTGGGTGTTTATTGGAAGGACTGATGCTAAAGCTGAAACTGCAATACTTTGTCCACCTCATGCGACGAGTTGACTCACTGGAAAAGACTCTGATGCTGGGAAAGGTTGGGGGCGGGAGGAGAAGGGGACGACCAAGAATGAGGGGGCTGGATGGCATCACCGACTCTGTGGACATGAGTTTGAGTGAACTCCGGGAGTTGGTGATGGACAGGGAGGCCTGGTGTGCTGTGATTCATGGGGTCGCGGAGAGTCGGACACGACTGAGCGACTGAACTGAACTGAACTGAATAGACTGGTTCAATCTCCTTGCAGTTCAAGAGACTCTTAAGGGTCTTCTCCAACACCACAGTTCAAAAGCATTAATTCTTCAGTGCTCAGCTTTCTTTATGGTCCAACTCTCACATCCATACATGACTACTAGAAAAACCATAGTTTTGACTAGACGGACTTTTGTTGGCAAAGTAATGTCTCTGCTTTTTAATATGCTGTCTAGTTGGTCATAGCTTTTCTTCCAAGGAGCAAGCATCTTTTAATTTCATGGCTGCAGTAACCATCTACAGTGATTTTGGAGCCCAAGAAAATAAAGTCTGTGACAGTTTTCATTGTTTCCCCATCTATTTGCCATGAAGTGAAGGAACTAGATGCCATGATCTCAGTTTTTGGAATGTTGAGTTTTTTCAAGCCAGCTTTTTCACTCTCCTCATTCACTTTCACTAAAAGGTTATTTAGTTCTTCTTCACTTTCTCCCATAAGGGTGGTCTCATCTGCATATATGACGTTATTGCTATTTCTCCTGAAAATCTTGATTCCAGCTTGTGCTTCATCTAGCCCAGCATTTCATATGATGTACTCTGCATATAAGTTAAATAAGCAGAGTGACAATATACAGTCTTGATGTATTCCTTTCCTAATTTGGAACCAGTGTGTTGTTTCATGTCTGGTTCTAATGGTTGCTTCTTGATCTGCATATGGATTTCTCAAGAGGCAGGTCAGGTGGTCTGGTATTCCCTTCTCTTGAAGAATTTTTCACGGTTTGTTGTGATCCACACAGTCAAAGGGTTTAGTGTAGTCAGTGAAGCGGAAGTAGGTGTTTTTCTGGAACTCTCTTGCTTTTTCTATGATCCAGCAGATGTTGGCAATTTGATCTCTGCTTCCTCTTCCTTTTCTAAGTCCAGCATGAACATCTGGAATTTTTTAGTTCAAGCCTGACTTGACGAATTTTGCAAATTACTTTGCTAGTGTGCGAGATGAATACAATTGTAAGGTAGTTTGGTCATAGTTTGACTGTGCCTTTCTTTGGGATTGGATGGGAAACTGGTCTTTTCCACTTTGTGGCCACTGCTGAGTTTTCCAAATTTGCTGGCATATTGAGTGCAGCACTTTCACAGCATCATCTTACAAGATTTGAAATAGCTCAACTGGACTTCCATCACCTCCAGTAGCTTTGTTTGTAGTGACACTTCCTAAGGCCCACTTGATTTTGCATTACAGGATGTCTGGCTCTAGGTGAGTGATCACACCATTGTGATTATCTGTGTCATGAAGATCTTTTTTGTTTAGTTCTTATGTGTATTCTTTCCACCTCTTGTTAATATCTTCTGCTTCTGTTAGATCCATACTGTTTCTGTCCTTTATTGTGCCATCTTTGTATGAAATATTCCCTTGGTATCTATAATTTTCTTGAAGAGCTCTTTAGTCTTTCCCAGTCCATTGTTTTCCTCCATTTCTTTGCATTTATCACTTAGGAAGTCTTTGTTATCTCTCCTTGGTATTCTTTGGAACTCTGAATTCAGATGGATATATCTTTCTTTTCTCTTTTACCTTTTACTTGTCTTCTTTTCTCAGCTATTTTAAGGCCTTCTCAGACAACCATTTTGATTTTTTTCATTTCTTCTTGCTGTGGATGGTTTTGATCTCGGCATCTGGAACAATGTTACAAATCTACATCCATAGTTCTTCAGGCTCTCTGTCTATCACATTTAATCCCTTTAATCTATTTGTCACTTCCACTGGTTAATAAGGGATTTGGTTTAGGTCATACCTGAATGGTCTAGTGGTTTTCCCTACTTTCTTCAATTTAAGTCTGAATTTTGCAATAAGAAGTTCATGATCTGAGGAAGATGCAGGTGACCCAGTGGTAAGGAATCTGCCTGCCAATGCAGGTGATGTAGGTTCGATCCCTGGTTTGGAAAGATCCCTGGAGGAGTGCATGACAGCCCACTTCTGTATTCTTGCCTGAAAAATCCCATGGACAGGGGGGTCTGGTTGGCTATGGTCTATGGGGTCACAGAGCTGGACATTACTGAGCGACTGAGCGTGCATGCACTGGGGAGAGAGAACACATTTCCAACCAAAATACTGGTAACTGACCAACGAGTAAATTTAAAAGAGGTCATCCATTAATCTTCCTTGATTATGCTTGACTTTGGATATATTTGAGATCCCTCTAGTTAACTAAACCAGACTTCAATGCAGTTTTGGAAGGACCGCTAGTCAAGTCATCAATCACATACTTTTCTATTTTTTTTTTTACCTCACTGCACAACGGTTCTTAGTTCCCTGATCAGAGATTGAATGCCAGGCCTATGTCAGTGACAGCACAGAGTCCTACCCACTGGATAGCCAGGGAATTCCCCAACCATATCCTTGAAGTGAGGTCATTGTAATGCTTCTCACAATTTACATCATTTGTGCTAATGGACCCAATACTGCTTTTGGAGGTAAGAGGTAAAACGTATAATTTAATTGACCTCCACGCAATGGAGTCAAGTAGCATTTATTATAATATAAAGTTACATTACCATATACTTTAAACTAGATTACTGAGAAAGAACAGACCTCCTGAGTGCAGGTAGAGATTTAAAATTACTTGAAAAAGTGCTTCATATTTTTAAGTTGAAAAAAGGAGTAGACCATGATCCAGAATCATACAAAAAAAATTTATTTTAATTTAATTATGTCTCTGAGGCCTAAAATATTTATTTAATCAAAATAATGGATAATATCCAAATCAGAAAATACAACATTCTTAATAATTGGGTCACTAAATCAAAAAGAAATTACATTACCTAACATTTATTAAAGTTGTATGCTGGATGTAGTTCTAAGAATTCCACAGGGTTACATACAAAACGATAACATCAAAAAACCCTATTATATAGATGTGTGCTCAGTTGTGTCTGACTTTGCGACCCCATAGACTGTAGCCCACCACACTCCTCTGTCCATGGAATTTTCCCAGCAAGAATACTGGAGCGGGTTGATATTTCCTCCTCCAGGATTATATAGATAAGGAACTTAAAAACAGACTCCAATGACTTGCCCATCATCATATAGTTGATAAGAGGCCAAGGTGAGATTCAAATTCAAACCTTCCAACTCCTAAGGTCTGAAATTTAAATCACTTCTGTTATATTTAGACCACTCTGCACATGGAACCATGGAAAACAAATGGCTTTTAAAATTATACTAAGGGAGCAAACCTACATTCAAGTCTGTTGTACTGTATTTTCCTTATCTAACTAAATCTAACTAATTGACCACTGAATTCATGTGGTGGTGGTTTAGTCACTCGGTTGTGTCCAACTCTTGCAACCTCTTAAACTCTAGCCCCCCAGGCTCCTCTGTCCATAGGAGTCTACAGGCAAGAATATTGGAGTGGGTTGTCATTTCCTTCTCCAGGGGATCTTCCTGACCCAGGGGTTGAACCCAGGTCTCTTATGTTGCAGGCAAATTCTTTAACAACTGAGATACTGGGGAAGCCCTTATTCCTGTGAACCCAGAGTTTTATGTGGCACAATCACCTTCATCATCAATAAAGCAAGGTGCACCTTCAAGGGTGTATTTGTAAACCATGTTGTTGTGAAAACATGTACACATAGGCAGTGCGTATGAGAACCAAGTCATGGACTGAGACAAGGGTCAGGAAAAGAAAACTCAGGGGGCCTTACAACATTCACTTAAAAAACTGGGGGAGGAGAAATCACTAACTCTGGGCAATATGTCAATGATGAAAATACATACTGAACCTATTATCAGTCAGATAATCTGTGAAATGCAGTAGAAGCTGAACTCAGTATTTTTCCTTTTCTCAAATCATCTTCTTCCATTCTCTAAAATTAGTAAGTTTGATGATAATTTATTCAGATTTGCAAACTGAAAAACCTCAGGGGCAAACTTGATACATGCCTTGACTATGACTTCATCTTTGGTTATAATGTCTGCATTCATTCTTATCTGGACATTTGCAATAGTCTTATGTTTTTTGAACTTTTTATTTTGAGTTGAGGTAGAGCTGATTATGGAGAAGGAAATGGCAAGCCACTCCAGTACTATTGCCTAGAAAATCCCATGGATGGAGGAGCCTAGTAGGCTGCAGTCCGTGGGGTCGCTAAGGGTTGGACACAACTGAGCGACTTCACTTTCACTTTTCACTTTCATGCATTGGAGAAGGAAATGGCAACCCACTCCAGTGTTCTCGCCTAGACAATCCCAGGGACGGGGGAGCCTGGTGGGCTTCTGTCTATGGGGTCACACAGATTCGGACATGACTGAAGTGACTTAGCAGCAGCAGCAGCATAGCTGATTAACAGTGTTATGATAATATCAGCTTGTAATAACCTTATGAATGATTGATATGATATCACTCAGTCAGTTCAGTGGCTCAGTCGTGTCTGACTGCTTGCGACCCCATGAATCACAGCATGCCAGGCCTCCCTGTCCATCACCAACTCCCGGAGTTTACCCAAAGTCATGTCCATTGATGCATGGTGATGCCATCCAGCCATCTAATCCTTGGTCATCCCCTTCTCCTCCTGCTCCCAATCCCTCTCAGCATCAGGGTCTTTTCCAGTGAATCAACTCTTCGCATCAGGTGGCCAAAATATTGGAGTTTCAGCTTCAGCATCAGTCCTTCCAATGAACACCCAGGGCTGATCTCCCCTAGGATGGACTGGTTGGATCTCCTTGCAGTCCAAGGGACTCTCAAGAGTCTTCTCCAACACCACAGTTCAAAAGCATCAATGCTTCAGCACTCAGCTTTCTTCACAGTCCAATTCTCACATCTGTACATGACCACTGGAAAAACCACAGCCTTGACTAGATGGACCTTTGTTGGCAAAGTAAGCAGCAGCAGCAGGTTGGTCACAACTTTCCTTTCAAGGAGTAAGTGTCTTTTAATTTCATGGCTGCAATCACCATCTGCAGTGATTTTGGAGCCCTAAAAAATAAAGTCTGACACTGTTTTCACTGTTCCCCCATCTATTTCCCGTGAAGTGATGGGACCAGATGCCATGATCTTAGTTTTCTGAATGTTGAGCTACAAGCCAACTTTTTCACTCTCCTCTTTCACATTCATCAAGAGGATTTTTAGTTCTTCTTCACTTTCTGCCAGAAGGGTGGTGTCATCTACATATCTGAGGTTATTGATATTTCTCCCGGCAATCTTGATTCCAGCTTGTGATTCTTCCAGCCCAGCATTCCTCATGATGTAGTCTGCATATAAGTTAAATAAGCAGGGTGACAATATACAGACTTGATGTACTCCTTTCCCTATTTGGAACCAGTCTGTTGTTCCATGTCCAGTTATAACTGTTGCTTCCTGACCTGCATACAAATTTCGCAAGAGGCAGGTCGGGTGGTCTGGTATTCCCATCTCTTTCAGAATTATCGGCCTGAATCTTACTCCATTGGTGTAACATTATTTGCTATTACCTAACTTCCTGGACTGGTTGGATGTTCATTGGAGGGACTGATGCTAAAGCTGAAACTCCAATACTTTGGCCACCTCATGAGACGAGTTGACTCACTGGAAAAGACTCTGATGCTGGGAAAGGTTGGGGGCGGGAGGAGAAGGGGACGACGGAGAATGAGATGGCTGGATGGCATCACCGACTCTGTGGACATGAGTTTGAGTGTACTCCGGGAGTTGGTGATGGACAGGGAGGCCTGGCGTGCTGTGATTCATGGGGTCGCGGAGAGTCGGACACGACTGAGCGACTGAACTGAACTGAACTGAACTGAACTTCCTGGATGGAGAAGGAAATGGCAACCCACTCCAGTGTTCTTGCCTGGAGAATCCCAGGGATGGGGGAGCCTGGTGGGCTTCCGTCTATGGGGTCACACAGGGTCGGACACGACTGAAGTGACTTAGCAGCAGCAGCAGCAGCAGCAACTTCCTGGAGAAGGCAATGGCAAGCCACTCCAGTACTCTTGCCTAGAAAATCCCATGGATGGAGGAGCCTGGTAGGCTGCAGTCCGTGGGGTCGCTAAGGGTTGGACACGACTGAGCGACTTCACTTTCACTTTTCACTTTCACACATTGGAGAAGAAAATGGCAACCCACTCCAGTGTTCTTGCCTGGAGAATCCCAGGGACGGGGGAGCCTGGTGGACTTCTGTCTATGGGGTCACACAGAGTCAGACACGACTGAAGTGACGCAGCAGCAGCAGCAGCAACTTCCCAGGTGGTGCTAACGGTAAGGAATCTGTGTGTAAATGCCAGAGACATAAGAGATGTGGGTTCATTCCCTGGGTGGGAAGTGTTCCTGGAGAAGGAAATGGCAAACCACTCTAGTATTCTTGCCTGGAGTATCCCATGGACAGAGGAGCCAGTCCATAGGATCACAAAGAGTCAAACATAACTGAGTGTCTAAAGAGAGCAGCACGTAAATTCTTACATCTTCAGGCCTTTACAAAAGAGTTCATTTTATTTGCTCATCTGAAGTCCAGTTTGCTCATGTAAAGTCCACTGGGAAGTGATGTGTTTATGACCTTTCTTTCATGCACTCATTCAGTAACACAAGATGAGAAAATGCATCTTTAAAGCAGTTTTGAAAGTTGTGCTGGCCATTGACATAAGGCCCCAGAAGTTGAAGGAAGAAGAAAGAGGTTGCAGGGCTATTTTTGGAACTTGGTCCTTAACTGGACAGCTGCTTTCTGACAACTGTCTACACCATAGAGATGAGGATAAAGCTTTGCAGGTGGATGAGATAGCCATCTCTGCCATTTATATTGTCTCTAGACTATTCTCTGTTTTGTAGATAGTAACTTTTCTAAAGATTGAGTCTGATTGTACCAAGTCTCTGTTTATAAACTGTATATCATTCCCCACTGAACTTGTGTAAAGGTCGTTGTGAAGTCTCTCAGTCATGTCCGACTCTTTGCGACCCCATGAACTGTAGCCCACCAGGCTCCTCCCTCCATGGGATTCTCCAAGCAAGAGTACTGGAGTGGGTTGCCATTTCCTTCTCTGGGAAGCCCTTATAAGATGCTTTAAAACCCATGGCTCGGGGCTGGTGCACTGGGATGACCCAGAGGGATGGGACGGGGAGGGAGGTGGGATGGGGGTTCAGGAAGGGGAACACATGTGCACCCGGGGCAGATTCATGTCAATGTATGGCAAAACCAGAACAATATTGTAAAGTAAATAAACAACACTGAAATAAAAATAAAAAAATAAAACCCATGGCTTACTTGGTCTTCCAGCTGCATTCCCAGGGCATACTGTATTAATTTAACACATGTACCAGCCATACTGCACTGCCTAGATTCCTAAAATGTATGGCAGTTTTTCTCACTTTGGAATTTCTACTGTTTCTCTCCTTTTCCAGTAACCGATGCCTAGTCACCTTACTGGTCCCTGTGTACCACTTCCTTCAAGAAATCCCCATTATTTTTCTACTGAAAGCACTCTACCTTTCTTTGGTTCCAAATCATACCATCAATTAAACTGTGTCATAAATACAGTTTATAACAAAAATATCTTTCCCGCTTCTTCATGATCAGATAGGTAAATAAGGATTGACTCTATGATTTTATAGGAATTAATGGATATAATACAGTACACAAAACGCTCAGTATATTACTTGGCACAGAGATAGTCTTGGTAAATTTTAGCAATTTTTATCCCCTAGACTTAGGAGATATGACGTGATCTCCTTGGGAACTCTTTTCCTGTTCATTCGCAGCCAGAACAGCTTTCCTTCTGGTATTTGTCCTCCCATGTTGGGGGTTTCACTAACTGTATGACCTGTGCTTTAATTAGTTGAGAATCCTGAGTCCTTGGAAAGCAGTGACCCCCTCAATAACCGGAGTCCGCCTTAGTGCTTAGGGTTAGCGCGACGTGAACACCAAGGAGAGCCTCTGTGGACTCCCTTATATTTAAAGAAAGTTAACAAGTGAGGACGTGTAAGTGTAAGACAGCGCAGGGTAGATCCTGAATTTAATTAGGAAAAAATAACACTCGGTAGATAGATGATATTTACTTTGAAGGAAAGAGATTTTTTGGTTTATTTGCTTGCTTGTTTTCATAATAGGAAAGCCCAAAACATTCTGAAATAAACTGTACCCTTAAAATGAATTGTGTGGGTAAGTCGTTGCTTTACGGGGCTGTGTTAGTTTCTGCTGTGCGGCACAGTGCGTCAGTTACACACAAACCTATACCCCTCCCTGATGCGCCCCTTCTCTTTCAAGTCACCACTGGGCACTGAACACACTATAAAATAGCGTTTTTAGGCTGTGTTGACGTACTCTGGAAACACTCTTCATTTTTCAAGCCAACTGACTGAAGGCCCCAGACTGTTTCCTCTTCCAATAACTCAGATGATGATAGGTTGTCAGAACTCTAAAAAGACCTTCAAAAATGCCAGTCTAAATCCTCCGATTTTTACACATGAGGAATCAAAAATCCTGAGAAGTTAACTAACTCTGAAAGTCCAACAGGCAGTAAAGGAATTGGGGAAATGTAATCACTAACTATTTACCCACATAGTTAACGCCTTCAAAAATATCAGTGATTTAGTTGAAACTGTCAATTCAATATATTTTAGAGCAGCAGGAGCTTAATTGAATGTCTGCTTGAAGTATATTCAATTATATTGATGTTTTGCTAATATCTGTTGCCATGAACAAAACAAAATCTCCCCCAAACTTGAATTTTTGGCTAATGTTATTAAAAGACTCCAGTTATCTTTAAAGCTTAGAACTGCTGTTTATGACTGCAACTTGATTTCCCTTGCATTTAAGGAAATATGATAACTTTGACTCATTTATGGGCTTCCCTGGTAGCTCAGATGGTAAAAAATCTGGCTGCAATGCAGGAAACCCAGGTTCAGTCCCTGGGCTGGGAAGATCCCCTGGAGGAGGAACTAGCAACCCACTCCTGTGTTCTTGCTTGGAGAACCCATGGACAGAGAAGCCCGGCCGTCCACAGTATTATATTTGTAAATCACAACTGATATTTTTTTGTGATGTTTGGGACTTTCCATGAATGCACATGTCAGCAATATGAAGAACAAGTTGTGGAATGGAAGAAACACGTGGTAACCGAAAGCGTTTTATAGTTGCCTGTGCAATCCACTGTATAATTAGATGTTCCTCCTCATCTCATGCCATCTGAAAGTGTGCGCAGTGCCGATGGCACCACAGTGACTGGAAGTCATCCATTAGATAACATAATTTTACTGAGCTTCATTTTATACCAGAGAACTCTCACATCTGAATAGACACATAAATACAAAAGTAAATGCAGGATAGCCTCTAACTTATAATCGTTTGGTTTTGCCAGTCTGCCACTGAATTTAAGTGATTTTTCTTGAATTTTTCTTTTATTTAGAGGAGAATAATATTAACAGTAGGATCAGAAACATACTCTGGAGTGAGGCCCAATTTTAAAAAGGCAGTAATCTGTTGATTTTAATACTGAATCCAGAGTGCTGTTGCATTAAATACAACCAGGGGCTTCCCTGGTGGTCCAGTGGTTAGGACTTTGCTCTTCCACTGCAAGGGGCAGAGGTTCAATCCCTGGTTGGGGAAATAAGATCCCACAAACTGCCCAATGTGGTAAAAACAAAAAAAAAGAAAAACAAAAAACATGTACAGGGTTTGACACAGTGCTGGATGTATGGTGTGTACTTAGAAATTGATAATTACTGTGTCTTTACCAATAGAAAGCAACTTTGTTTGATGGTAGTCAATAGTATACTTTATGAAAGAGAAAGGGAAATTTTTCTGCTTTAAGTCTAGTTATATTAATCCCCCCAGAAAAAGACTGGAAGAGGAAATAGCAAACCACTCCAGTATACTAGACATGAGAACCCCATGAACCATATAAAAAAGCCAAAAAGAGATAACATGGGGAAAAAAAATTCTGTTACTGATGAAAGAATATGAGAAACTTAGATATATACGTGTGTGTGTGCTTAGTTGCTCAGTCGTGTCTGAGTCTTTGTGACCCATGGACTGTAGCCCACCAGGCTCCTCTGTCCATGGGATTCTCCCAGCAGGAATACTGGAGCGGGTTGCCCTGCCCTCCTCCAGTTGATCTTCCCAACCTGTGGATCAAACCCAGGTCTTCCACATTCTTTACCATCTGAGCCCCCAGGGAAGCTCCAAAATACCTATATATATTTTTAAATCAGGTAGACAAAATTATCTTCTAATGGCTTGCTCTCTTTTTAAAAACTTTTTGAGAATAGTTCAAGAGGGAGGGGACATATGTACACCTATGGTTAATTCCTGCTGATGTATGGCACGAAATCAAACCAATATTGTAAAGTAATCATCAACCAATTAAAAATAAATATAATTATAAAAATATACTTTTCGAGAATAATTGATCGGGGCTTGTAAAGGTCTCTTACTGATAAGCCTGTTATTAAATGAGACAGAGAGGAAGTCTGTTCAACACCCAGCTAGTTGATCCCTGAGCTGGAATACCTGCTGTGGAATTTGAAAACTAATTTAGCAATAAAATAACGTGCCTGAAATGAAAACTACAGTTGAAAGAAACTGTGATGTGAATTATTCCAATTATATGGCCAGTCATCAAGAGGCAGTAGTAAGATGTCAGTATTTCAGCCTGGTTTCTGACCGATGGTCAGCCAGTATTCTCCTGCAAGGGCAGATGGGTGTGGCCAGTTCTCTCTTGATGCCAATCAACCTAGGCTAGAAAGAGAGGTGACGCTGCGAAATAGGCAGGGTGGGGGTAGCGTGAGGAAGAGTAGTGGGTTTGGTGGAACCAAAATTGCTCTTTGGTGCCGTGTGCCTCTGTCTAGAATTTAAAAAAAAAAAAAAATCTGTCATCAGTCATGTGGGAGAACACCTCCATTTGGTTTGAACCCTGAGGCAGAGTGTGAGGCAGCGGTGACAAATACCTTCTTTGGTGTGATGTCAGTGTCTTGCTCACTTAATTAACACTTTGATGTTTCTTTTGCTTCAGTTCAGTTCAGTTCATTCCAGTCACTCAGTCGTGTCCAACTCTTTGCAACCCCATGAACCAGAGCATGCTAGGCCTACCTGTCCATCACCAACTCCTGGAGTCCACCCAAACCCATGTCCATCGAGTCGGTGATGCCATCCAACCAACTCATCCTCAGTCGTCCCCTTCTCCTCCTGCTCTCAATCTTTCCCATCATCAGGGTCTTGTCAAATGAGTCAGCTCTTCACATCAGGTGGCCAAAGTATTGGAGTTTCAGCTTTAGCATCAGTCCTTCCAATAAACACCCGGGACTTATCTCCTTTAGAATGGACTGGTTGGATCTCCTTGCAGTCCAAGGGACTTTCAAGAGTCTTCTCCAGCACCACAGTTCAGAAGCATCAATTATCTGGCGCTCAGCTTTCTTTATAGTAAAACTCTCACATCCATACATGACCACTGGAAAAACCATAGCTTTGACTAGATGGACCTTTGTTGGCAAAGTAATGTCTCTGCTTTTTAAAATGCTCTCTAGGTTGGTCATAACTTTCTTTTGCTTACAGTTCCTCAAAACATCATTTGCAACAAGACTGATGGTTAAAAATGTGTCAATCTTTGGAACCGTATGGACTTTCCTGGGTCTGTAGATGTTATGAGCCAGTCAATCTGAGGTTGCGTCCTGAGAAAAGGCAAATCATGTCTAATCTAAAATTAGTGCAGTGATTCTTAAATGTCATTTGAATTATATTTGTTTTTGGGTAGTTGGGTAGGTAAATATATAAATGGATGAAAAATAGGAGTATTTCAACATGCTTTTTATACTTTTAAAATAATATAGTTAATATATTAGTATTGAATGTTGACCTAATAATTTCATATATTTTATAATATCCAGTTATATGTGCATCTATAGTTAAAGATACTTAGATATGCATGATTACATACTAGTAAATTTAAACATAGATGATAGATAAATATTTGGGGTAGAAAGTTTTTTAGAAAAGCTCCATGTTGTACGTTATCCCTAAATAATTATCTAGAGAATTTACTCTTGAAATCAGTGTAGTCTGATTACCACCTAGTGGCAATGCCCTTGAACTGCAAATACTCCCTGTCCAAGCATCTTAGGGTGCTTGCCTGGCCAGTTCAACCCATTTTCTTGATGCATATGTCACAAATATTATTATATAATATCATCACACACACATGTTTTGTGAAAATTTATTTTTATAAGAACTGATGGTTTTTCTTGAAAGTGATTTAAATAAGGCCACTTGATAAAAGCTTTAATTACCTTTTAAAGATAGATAGCAAAGTCAAAATGCCGCTGAGAGGAAAACAGTATGTTTAAGTTCAATTAAAATACAAATAACAGGGTGTAGAAACAGAGTCTGTGCAGAGTCTGGCATTATAGCTTGTCACTACCAAAATGGATGAGCTTGATTAAATGAGAAATAAGTAAAGTTGGTTATGAGATCTGAAGGTCACATTGAATAGCATTAATTTCATGATAAAGAATAAGGGAAATATTTTTGAAAAGTAACATAATGAAACCAGAGTATGAATATGTAGCTCTTCAGGGATGTTGTTAAGGAGCAGATAAATTGGGAATGGTTTGCAATGATTTCTGGGGATGTGAGCACTTTGAGTAGTCTTCAGAGAAATGCAAAGAAAGGGAAAAATCTGTAAGTTTTGCCAAGGAAGAGAAAAAAGGACTTGATAAATTTAGTGGAGGAGATAAAGAAAAGAAAGGCACTTCTAAGAATCTGAGTGTGAAAAACTAAGAAACAATGGTGTTTTTAAAGTATTAGGGAAATTAAAAACTGTTATTATAGATGCTTACTGTATATATCAGCCCCATAGAACTTAGAATTCTAAGGAATTATTCTACATTAATCCCTTTAATCCCCCCAACAGTTTCTCCATTTTTAAACTGAAGTAGGGAGGGAGGGAGGGATAAGGTCAAATATATAATGTCATTTTCCCAAGACCTTACAGCTGATATGTGGTATCATTGGCATTCAACACCGAGACCCATGTGATCTGAAGTATCCTGTCTTTTCACCTTATTGTAAAATGTTTTTAGTTGCTTAGCACCTTCACATGGGTTGTATTTAGAAACAAATGTGAAGATTCTGTGGTATATTCATTAATTATTAAGAGTTGTTTAAAACTTTATATAATTAAAGTTTAGAAATGGTGAGTTGTGCTGGGGTCATTTTCTTTATAAATTAGGAGATATTTGCCTTGAACTATAAACCTATGAAGGCAAGTACAAAAATACAGAAGATGTGTAGTATGGCCACCTGCTGCAAAGAGCCGACTCATTGGAAAAGACCCTGATGCTGAGAAAAATTGAGGGCAGGAGGAAAAGGGAACGACAGAGGGTGAGACGGTTGGATGGCATCACTGACTCAATGGACGTGAGGTTCAGAGAGCTCCCAGAGATAGTGAAGGGCAGGGAAGCCTAGCGTGCTTCAGTCCATAGGGTTGCAAAGAGCTGGACACAACTAAGCAACTGAACAATGATAATATGTGATAATCTTTCTTTTAATTGCACCATTGTCATAGCTGAAGGATGGCTTTTGTTGTTGTGTGTAGTGTCTGATAAAGATATGATCTTCTGGTCTGTAATTAAACGGTGAGTGTGACCACATTGATCCATGCTGTCTGGTACAGGGGGAGGGACACAGGAAGGGCTACTTGCAGTGACTACAATGTGTGTCTGTCTGTTTCTGGCTGTTCTTGTTTGTTGATTTGTAACAATGTCTTTTATTGTTACAGTTATCACTCACTTTGAAATTAAGAAACGTAAATTCTAAGTGTCTTAATAGTCTCACTATTCCTACCCTGCTGGCTCAGGCGGTAAAGAATCTGCCTACAGTGCAAGAGACCCACGTTCAATCCCTGCGTGAGGAAGATCCCCTGGAAAAGGGAATGGCAACCCATTCTAGTATACTTGCCTGGAGGATTCCATGGACAGAGGAGCCTGGCAGGTCACAAAGATTCAGACACAACTTAGTGACTAAACTACCATCAATATATATATGAATTATTATTTGTTATTAAGGTCATAATTATTGTCATCCTCTCATTTTAAACTGTGTCCTCGTTAGAGTGATCAGTTATATTGTCACTTTAGATCAGGAGTTCTTAGACTGAGGCATAATGGTCTGCTAAAACTCGTGGGTCCTTTAGAGTAGTTAAAAATGCATAGTATAAAATATATAGAATTACAAAAAATCAAAGATATTGAAATAGAGTTATAAAAATATTTTTAAAGGTTAAGCATGTGATGTACAAATCACAGTGCCCCTTTATTAACCCACTAAACACCCAGTTTAGCAACCGCTTCACTTGAAAGAAGGGGTGATCACACAGTGCTTCAGCATAACTGTGTCCAGTGTGGGCACATTCATTGTTGTTCAGTGGCTCAGTCGTGTCCGACTCTTTGCGACCACATGGACTGCAGAACGCCAGGCTTCCCTGTCCTTCACCATCCCCCGGAGCTTGCTCAAACTCATATCCATCACGTTGGCGATGCCATCCAACCATCTCATGCTCTGCTGTCTCCTTCTCCTCCTGCCTTCAATCTTCCCCAGCATCAGGGTCTTTTCTAATCAGTCAGCTCTTTGCATCAGGTGACCAAAGTATTAGAGCTGAAGCATCAGTCCTGCCAATGTGTATTCAGGGTTGATTTCCTTTAGGATTGACTGGTTTGATCCCCTTGCTCTCCAAGGGACTCTAAAAAGTTTTCAGTATAATGTGAGAGAAAAAAATTTGAAATTCCTCTTGAAGAAGTCACAAGTCATACTAATTCTGAGGTTTATGACCTATATTCACTTTTGAAGGAAGTGCCGATTTTTGTTTTTCTAGAAATTAAGATATATTTTAAATTCACACATCAGGCAAATGAAGGACCCTAGATGCACTGCACTGCTGGCTTAGGAGCCTTCTCCAGCACCGGTCTTTAACTCCTCAGGCTCACAGATTATGTTCATTCTTGCATCTTTAGTAACACATTTAAGCGTAACACAGTCTAGGTGTACAATGTGTGGAATATATAAATTCACAGAAAAAGGTCAATGAAAAATCAAGGACGCACAAAAATGATCATGAAAGATGATGTAATAGCAGACATAGTATTAAGAAGCTTCCAGATGAAGGTCTTAGCTAGTGATAAGATATATAGGAATATGGAAATAAAGATGAATTTTACATAAGCTAAGATTTGTGCCAGAACCCACATGTGGGGGATAATTATAACCTTTTTAAAAGCTTTTTATTTTATATTGGAGTGTAATTTATTATTAATAGTGTTGTCTTGGTTTTCAGGTGGACAGGGCAGTGATTTAATTATACATATACATGTATCTATTATTTTTCAAGTTATTTTCCCGTTCTGGTTATTACAGGATATTGACAGATACACATTGCTACATTTAAAATAAGTAACCATCAAGGACCTACTGCATAGCACAGGGAATTCAGCTTAATTATGGCATTTTAAACTTTTTTCTCTTTCCCAAGATAGATTGTTTTTAATTAATATCTATGGGATTATAGCTGTTTTATAATATTGTATTAGTTTCTGCTATATAGCAAATCAGTTACACATATACACAGACCCCCTCTTTTTTAGACTTCCTTCCCATTTAGGTCAGCACAGAGCAGTGAACAGAGTTCCCCGTGTTATACAGTAGGTCCTTGCTAGTTATGTATTTTACATGGATACGCAGATATGTCGATACCAGTCTTCCAGTTCATCCCCCCTCCTCCCTTCCCCTTTTCACTTCCAAACATTTTCTCACTTCATCTCCGTCTGTTTCTCTTTTGCACATACATTCATCTATACCATGTGTGTATATTCCCCATATAAGCAATGTTATATAATACTTGTTTATCTCTTTCTGACTTAACTTCGTTCTCCCTTATGACCCAGCAATCACACTCCTGAGCGTATACCTGGAGAAAACCATAATTCCAAAGATACTTGCACCCTGATGTTCACTGCAGCAGTATTTACAGTAGCTAGGACATGGAAACAACCTAAATATCTATCATCAGATGAATGGATAAAGAAGACGTGGTGCATATATGCAGTGGACTATTACTCAGCCTTAAAAAGGAATGAAATGGTGCCTTTTGCCGAGACACGGATGAACTTAGAGACCTTCATACAGAGTAAAGTGAGTCAGAGGATACTCATGGCCTTTTAACGTCCCGGGTGACTTGAAAGTTGGTCAGGGCTGACCCCACTCTTAGATGAGTGTCCTGGTGACCCTTTCATTCATTGTTAGACTGCGGACTTTGAAGCCAGGTCCCGGGACCCTTCTGACCGAGGGAGACTTTCCTCCTTTGTTTCTCATCTCTTCCTGCTTCCATCCCTGCTCCCAACTCCATAAGGGCCCTCCAGAGGGCTGAGGCAGGTGGTCAGAGAGGTGAGACTACCTCTGTGGCTTTATTCTCTCCTCAGCAGTCTTGGTTCCTGAGCTGTCTGCACGTCACAGCCTCAGGAGTACTCAGCAGCTTGAGACCTGGCTGCCTTGCACCTCCACCAACTCCACCATCTATGGATTAAAATGATGACAGGTGAAAAATGCATTTTTGCTTCCCACCATCATACATATGGCTATAAATGCTGTTTGCAGGAGGAGGGAAGGCATACGGAGATTTATAAAATAAAGCAAAAAAAATGAACTAAATTCCTAATGACAGAACGCTTAAGCATCCTTTACTGTTCCAGCCGGGTCTGAACAAAAATAGATCCTAATTCTGCCTTTTCAAGCTCATTTACATACTCCTACCCCTGACAAGGACAGATGAATTTGCTCAGCTTGTCAGCTATGATGACCTGGGCGGGGGGAAACTGTCCAAATTGTGGGGGTGCATGGACATAGCTGGAGAAGGCAGTGGCAGCCCACTCCAGTACTCTTGCCTGGAAAGTCCCATGGACGGAGGAGCCTGGTGGTCGCAAAGAGTCGGAGACGACTGAGCGACTTCACTTTCACTTTTCACTTTCATGCATCGGAGAAGGAAATGGCAACCCACTCCAGTGTTCTTGTCTGGAGAATCCTGGGGACGGGGGAGCCTGGTGGGCTGCCGTTTATGGTCACACAGAGTCAGACACGACTGAAGTGACTTAGCAGCAGCAGGAACATAGCAGGAGGTCACAGGATGCAATGAAGGGGGACAAAGAGGAAAATGCAGAATCAGTGCTCCCAGATGTCTGATGTGCTTGATAGTAAGCCCTATTGCCTGAAAATGAATGTGCTCAGCAAGCCTTGGTGCGTGGATGCATTTGCGGGTTTTTAAACCGTCTTAGCAGCTGGTGCTGGCAATGTCCACACCTGTAAGATATGCTGTTTCAGTTTGTCACTGTTGACAGGAACGAAAACAGAGCGATGTGATGCGGTGGCAGACCACAGATACTTTGATAAGTTTGGGGTGCTATGCTGTTGCTTAGTTGCTCAGTTGTGTCTGACTCTTTGTGAGCCCATGGACTGTAGCCCACCAGGCTCCTCTGTCCATGGGCATTCTCCAGGCAGGAATACTGGAGTGGGTAGCCATGCCCTTTTCCAGAGGATCTTCCCAATCCAGGAATCAAACCGGGGTCTCCTGCATTGCAGGTGGATTCTTTACCAGCTGAGTTATCAGGGAAGCCCCAAGATTTGGGGTAGGGAGGCATTTTTGAATCCGTGGCATTTTAGCTGAGACCTGATGAGAAGAAAGAGGCAGTTATATGAACAGTTGGGAAAGGAACATTCCAGGCAGAGGGGAACTGCAGATGCAAAAGTTCCAGAGATGGGGAGAAGCTGTGTGTGTCTGTGGAACAGGATGTGGAACGGAGCAGACACCAGGCGGGCTGGTCAAGGGCAGAGTCTCAGGAACTCAGGCCCGGCGATGGGCAAGACCAGTCCTGACAGGGTCTCCTAAGGGTTTTGCGTACTTTGGGCTTCATTATAAGCCTAAGGAATTGATTCCCTTGATGGTTTTAAGTAGAAAGTGCTTGATTCGAATTAGACTTGGCAAAGCCTGCTTTTAGTCTTCATGTGTAATGGACAAGTGAGAACACAGGGAATCAGGGACGGATGACTATGCAGAGACAGTGAGGTGTCTTACAAATGGCCTGCCCTTTGCTAAAAGAGCAAGAGAAAGCTGACTCTAGCAAGCAGAGGAAATGTCCAAAGGTCTGTTTGGAAATGTTAAGCTTGAATCACAACTCAGGCAAACTTTTCTGAAGAGGTTAAATGTTTGCTTTCTTTTCCTAAAGAAACCACTGACCACAGATAATGCCTCTTTCCAAAAAATCAATCTGCTTAGTCCTTAAACCCGGGCCCTGGATCCAGACTGGGCTTCCCTGGTGGCCCAGTGGTAAAGCATCTGCCTTCAACACGGGAGACCCAGGTTTGATCCCTGGGTCAGGAAGATCCCCTGGAGGAGGAAATGGAAGCCCGCTCCAGTATTCTTGCCTGAAGAACCCCACAGACAGAGGAGCCTGGTGGGCTACAGTCCATGGGGTTGCAAAGAGTGACTTTGCAACTGATCCAGTGGCTCATGACTGAGACACTGAAAAGCAACAGATCCAGACTAATGGCATACAATGTCATAAAACTTTGACTCTGCCTGTTACCAGCTGTATAACCTTGGACACTTACTGGAGTCCTCTGTGCCTTGGTTTTCCCAAATAATAAGAAAGGGCAGTATTGTTTTCCAACGGAATTTCTAAAGACTAAATAAATTAATCAGACATAGCCTTATAGTAGTGCTGGGCACACAGTAAGGGCATGACACGCTTGGTTTCTTTCAAGACTTCCTAAGCTACTGTTTTCTGTTCAAATTAGCAGAGTATTCTAAGAGTCTGAGGAATATTCTTTTAGAATATTTGTTCATTCTATACTATTTATTGAATTTTCCCTGCATACTCTTTTTGCTTATTAAGAGTTTTCTCTGACTGTTAAAGGCGTTAATCTCTGCTTAACTGAGTAAAAGAAGGTAGGATGAGAAACCAGGTATTCATTGGAGGGGGAATTAGGTGAACATGACACTTTTGCTCTTTGTGGGCTCCTCACGATGTCATTGGGAGATCACTCAAGAGATTCCCCACACAGGGCCCCTGACATATATGTACTGGAAGGTGGATTGTCATCAGGAACTCTAACTTTCAAATGATACTGTCTTTTTTTCGCCCCAGTAAGCTTGTTAAAATATATTTCTTTGTATTCTTTCTATTTTAAATTAATTTAATGATTCAATTATTACTTCAGATGTGAAATTACATAGCAGAATATGAATTCTTGGAATGCAAAGCATCCATATACAACTAATATATTACTAACAATACTGAGTTCCTAAAGCATCATTAAATAAACTGTGATCGTTTTACTATGAACTTGGAAACATTACAAAAGTATGATTAAACAAGGCATAACCGAATTCCAACAGTACAAACCTGCTGAAGGGTCTTCTCATATTTGCAACATTTGGAATTTTTCTAAGGAATATTCATGAGAATTTTGATGCTACACTGTTTATACTCCACAAGCCTGGGAGACTTTGTGAATTATTTTGTCTGTAAGACCACGAAACAGAATTATTTAAAAGCAAAACAGGTTTCATGGCTATTTGGTGACTGCTTTGCTAGAAATACTGATTCTAGAAAAAGGTAAATTGCCTTTTCCTGTTTTGGTCAAAGGCTACCTGGACGTCACAAATGAGGATGGTTGTTAACAAGGGGAGGCTGAGGAGATGATATAATCTCTGGTGACCATGTTTTCAATGAGAAAACTGAGGACCCACAGTCTTCAAATAATTGGAGATTTGTTTTGTAGAGGAAAGGATCAGTTCTTTTTAGCTTTAGGTAAAATTTGCAGAGGGCTTCCCTGGTGGCTCAGATGGTAAAGAATCTGCCTACAATGCAGGAGACCTGGGTTCAATCGCTGGGTGGGAAGATCCCCTGTAAGACACACAAAGTGATGACATTTCATGCATAAATAATTGCTCAAAATGCATGAGAAAGATTAGACTACAGAAATTCTCACATTCTCTATTTTTTATCTTGTTTCTACCATACATGCTACGAAAATTATGTTACAAGGATATCAAGTTACAAAGGAAAATATTTGCTCAAGTTTTTAAATTGATTTCATTTGCTTACACAATTATATGTTGCAGAACTTACAAACAACCTCATAGTCTTATGTGTTTCAAAACTACATGGGTAGATTCTGACCCAAGTAATTTCTCAAAAAGGTTAATTCTAAGATGTTTCAGCATTCTGGAAATTCTCCATTGCAAGCTCAGCATGGAAAGGTACATAAGCCTACTGGGAGACTGGTTTATTTAATTACCCCCAAATCATCTGTTCAATTCAGTTCATTTCAGCCACTCAGTTGTGTCTGACTCTTTGCGACCCCATGGACTGCTGCACACCAGTCTTCCCTGTCCATCACCAACTCCCAGAGCTTGCTCAAACTAGTCCATCAAGTCAGTGATGACATCCAACCATCTCATCCTCTGTCATCCCCTTCTCCTCCTGCCCTCAGTCTTTCCCAGCATCAGGGTCTTTTCCAGTGAGTCAGCTCTTCACATCAGGTGGCCAAAGTCTTGGCGTTTCAGCTTCAGCATCAGTGCTTCCAATGAATATTCAGGAATTATTTCCTGTAGGATTGACAGGTTTGATTTCCTTACAGTCCAAAGGACTCTCAAGAGTCTTCTCCAACACCACAGTTCAAAATTATTGGTTCTTCGTCACTCAGATTTCTTTATAGCACAACTCTCACATCCATACATGACTACTGGAAAAACCAAAGCTTTGATGAGATGGACCTTTGTCGGCAAAGTAATGTCTCTGCTTTTTAATATGTTGTCTTCGTTGGTCATAGGTTTTTTTTTCAAGGAGCAAGTGTCTTTTAATTTCATGGCTGCAGTCACCATCTGTAGTGATTCTGGAGTCCACGAAAATAAAGTCTGTCACTGTTTCTGTTGCTTCCCCATCTATTTGCCATGAAGTGATGGGACTGGATGCCACAATCTTCGTTTTTTGAATGTTGAGTTTTAAGCCAGATTTTTCAGTCTCCTCTTTACCTTTTGTTAAGAGGCTCTTTAGTTCCTCTTCACTTTCTGCCCTAAGGGTGGTATGCAGAGTATCAAAGCATTCAGTTCAGTCACTCAGTCGTGTCTGACTCTTTGCGACCCCATGAATCACAGCACACCACGGTTCTCTGTCCATCACCCACTCCTGGAGTTCACTCAAACTCCTGTCCATCGAGTCGGTGATGCCATCCAGCCATCTCATCCTCTGTCGTCCCCTTCTCCTCCTGATCCCAATCCCTCCCAGCATCAGAGTCTTTTCCAGTGAGTCAACTCGTCGCATGATGTGGCCAAAGTATTGGAGTTTCAGCTTTAGCATCAGTCCTTCCAATGAACACCCAGGACTGATCTCCTTTAGAATGGACTGGTTGGATCTCCTTGCAGTCCAAGGGACTCTCAAGAGTCTTCTCCAGCACCACAGTTCAAAAACATCAATTCTTTGGCACTCAGCTTTCTTCACAGTCCAACTAAAAATTATGCATTTCATCTTTATTATTATTTTTGGCTGTTCTGGGTCTTTGCTGCTTTGTGGACTTTTCTCTAGTTGCAGTGAGCTGGGACTCCTCTCTAGTTGCCATGCATGGACTTCTCATTTCAGTGATTTTTCTTGTGGTGGAGCACAGACTTCAGGGTATGTAGTCTCAGTGGTTGCAGCTCCCAGGCTCTGGAGTTGTGGCACAGGCTTAATAGTTGTGGCTCACGGGCTTAGTTGCTCTGAAGCCCGTGGTATTTTCCAGACCAGGGACTGAACTCTTGTCTCCTGCATTGGAAGGTGGATTCTTTACCACTCAGCCACCAGGGAAGCCCTTTGACTATCTTTCTAAGGAAGACTGGTCCAGGCTCATTGGTCCCCCAAAATGGAGTAGTTCTAGAAGATCAAACATTTTAAAAGCAATAACAAATTTCATTCATTTTAATGCTACACTTCATTGATTCATAGCAAGTACATACACACAAGGATAAAAAGACAAACTGACATCAACCTCCAATCTTTTAACAGATGGCTAGAATTATAACTCAATGAAATAAACATAATTTGGTCTTTTTTTTTCCAAGCAGAAGTAATAACAAAGGATCAAAATATGGAATTATATTAGTAAGACTGCTTCATATATTCATTCATAAGCTTAATAAATAGAGGCTAGAGCTTGCTGCTTTAATTTTCATTTCATTCAAATTTATATTTGCCCTTCCACAAATTCATTTTGCTGAATGGATTTCTATATCCCAGACAAGCTGGCAAAAAGGCACTTGGATGCATTAGAATTTTAAATGATATCAGGACAAGTAAGTAATTACAAATAATTAAAGTGAATAGTTTATCACCATCTAAATGTGAACTAGTCCAACGCAGAGAAAGGCAACACTGTCTTTCCCCATTTTTTATCTGTTATTAAGTATGCCAATATACATCACAGTAAAGACCAAGAAATGTTTACAGCAGTCTGTGAATTGAAAAGACGTGCATGCACTTCAGCATATGGATCTATTTAATAATATAAAAGTATAAACATTGTTAAAATATCAAAATTACTGCTGAAGAGACTAATGGTCATTTTTAAGGGAACGCTGTTTTTAATCACACTTTTAATTTGCAGAAATAGTGCAAAGAGAGTCCAGAGAATTCTAATAAACCCAGAGCAGGGTTTTTGCTGTCATTAACATCTTGCATCATCAGGATTCATGTGTCACCATTATTGAAGAATGTTGATATATCATTATTAACTGAAGCCCACACTGTATTAATACGTCTGTAACTTTTGCCTGACAAAATGTAGTCCACTGGAGAAGGGAATGGCAAACCACTTCAGTATACTTGCCTTGAGAACCCCATGAACAGTATCAAAAGGCAAAATGATAGGATACTGAATGAGGAACTCCCCAGGTCGGTAGGTGCCCAATACGCTACTGGAGATCAATGGAGAAATAACTCCAGAAACAATGAAGGGATGGAGCCAAAGCAAAAACAATACCCAGTTGTGGATGTGACTGGTGATAGAAGAAAGGTCTGATGCTGTAAGAGCAACATTGCATAGGAACCTGGAATGTTAGGTCCATGAATCAAGGCAAATTGGAAGTGGTCAAACAGGAGATGGCAAGAGTGAACGTCGACATTCTAGGAATCAGTGAACTAAAACGGACTGGAATGGGTGAATTTAACTCAGATGACCATTATATCTACTACTGTGGGCAGGAATCCCTTAGAAGAAATGGAGTAGCCATCATGGTCAACAAAAGAGTCCAAAATATAGCACCTGGATGCAATCTCAAAAACGACAGAATGATTTCTGTTTGTTTCCAAGGCAAACCATTCAATATTACAGTAATCCAGGCCTATGCCCCTACCAGTAACACTGAAGAAGCCGAAGTTGAACAGTTCTATGAATACCTACATGACCTTTTAGAACTAACACCCAAAAAAGATGTCCTTTTCATTATAGGGGACTGGAATGCAAAAGTAGGAAGTCAAGAAACACCTGGAGTAACAGGCAAATTTGGCCTTGGAGCACAGAATGAAGCAGGGCAAAGGCTAATAGAGTTTTGCCAAGAGAACGCACTGGTCATAACAAACACCCTCTTCCAACAACACAAGAGAACACTCTACACATGGACATCACCAGATGGGCAACACCAAAATCAGATTGATTTTATTCCTTGCAGCAAAAGATGAAGAAGCTCTATACAGTTAGCAAAAACAAGACTGGGAACTGACTGTGGCTCAGATCATGAACTCCTTATTGCCAAATTCAGACTTAAATTTAAGAGAGTAGGGGAAACCACTAAACCATTCAGATATGACCTAAATCAAATCCCTTATGATTATACAGTGGAAGTGAGAAATAGACTTAAGGGACTAGATCTGATAGATAGAGTGCCTGATGAACTACGGACAGAGGTTCATGACATTGTACAGGAGACAGGGATCAAGACCATCCCCATGGAAAAGAAAAGCAAAAAAAAAAAAAAAAAATGGCTGTCTGGGGAGGCCTTACAAATAGCCGTGAAAAGAAGAGAAAAAGGAAGTGGAAAGTGAAGATGCTCAGTCATATCCGACTCTTTGCAACCCCATGGACTGTAGCCTTCCAGGCTCCTCTGTCCATGGGATTTTCCAGGCAATAGTACTAGAGTGGATTGCCATTTCCTTTTCCAGGTGATCTTCCCAACCCAGGGATCGAACCTGGATCTCCCGCATTGTAGACAGACGCTTTACCATCTGAGCCACCAGGGAGAAGTGAAAAGCAAAGGAGGAAATGAAAGATATAAGCATCTGAATGCAGAGTTCCAAAGAATAGCACGGAGAGGTAAGAAAGCCTTCCTCAGCGATCAATGCAAAGAAATAGAGGAAAACAACAGAATAGGAAAGACAAGAGATCTCTTCAAGAAAATTAGAGATACCAAGGGAACATTTCTTGCAAAGATGAGCTCGATAAAGGACAGAAATGATATGGACCTAACAGAAGCAGAAGATATTAAGAAGAGGTGGCAAGAATACACAGAAGAACTGTACAAAAAAGATCTTCACGACCAAGATAATCACGACGGTGTGATCATTCACCTAGAGCCAGATATCTTGGACTGTGAAGTCAAGTGGGCCTTGGAAAGCATCACAATGAACAAAGCTAGTAGAGGTAATGGAATTCCAGTTGAGCTATTTCAAATCCTGAAAGATAATGCTGTGAAAGTGCTGCACTCAATATGCCAGCAAATTTGGAAAACTCAGCAGTGGCCACAGGACTGGAAAAGGTCAGTTTTCATTCCAATCCCAAAGAAAGGGAATGCCAAAGAATGCTCAAACTACCGCACAATTGCACTCATCTCACACGCTAGTAAAGTCATGCTCAAAATTCTCCAAGCCAGGTTTCAGCAATATGTGAACCGTGAACTTCCAGATGTTCAAGCAGGTTTTAGAAAAGGCAGAGGAACCAGAGCTCAAATTGGCAACATCTGTTAGATCATGGAAAAAGCAAGAGAGTTCCAGAAAAACATCTATTTCTGCTTTATTGACTATGCCATAGCCTTTGACTGTGTGGATCACAATAAACTGTGGAAAATTCTGAAAGTGATGGGAATACCAAACCACTTGACCTGCCTCATGAGAAACCTATATTCAGGTCAGGAAACAACAGTTAAAACTGGACATGGAGCAACAGACTGTTTCCACATAGGAAAAGGAGTACACCAAGGCTGTATATTGTCACTCTGCTTATTTAAGTTCTATGCAGAGTACATCATGAGGAACGCTGGGCTGGAAGAAGCACAAGCTGGAATCAAGATTGCCAGGAGAAATATCAATAACCTCAGATATGCAGATGACACCACCCTTATGGCAGAAAGTGAAGAAAAACTGAAAAGCCTCTTGATGAGAATCAGAGAGGAGAGTGAAAATGTTGGCTTAATGCTCAACATTCAGAAAACAAAAATCAAGGCATCTGGTCCCATCACTTCATGGGAAATAGATGGAGAAACCGTGGAAACAGTGTCAGACTTTATTTTTCTGGGCTCCAAAATCACTGCAGATTGTGACTACAACCATGAAATTAAAAGATGCTTACTCGTTGGAAGGAAAGTTTTGACCAACCTAGATAGTATATTAAAAGGCAGAGATATTGCTTTGCCAACCAAGGTCTGTCTAGTCAAGTTTATTGTTTTTTAGTGGTCATGTATGGATGTGAGAGTTGAACTGTGAAGAAAGCTGAGCTCCGAAGAATTGATGCTTTTGAACTGTGCTGTTGGAGAAGAATCTTGAGAGTCCCTTGAACTGCAAGGAGATCCAATCAGTCCATCCTAAAGGAGATCAGTACTGGGTGTTCATTGGAAGGACTGATGTTGAAGCTGAAACTCCAATACTTTGGCCACGTCATGCAAGGAGTTGACTCATTGGAAAATACTCTGATGCTGGGAGGGATTGGGGGCAGGAGGAGAAGGGGACAACAGAGAACCTGATGGCTGGATGGCATCACCGACTCGATGGACATAAGTTTGAGTGAATTCCAGGAGTTGGTGATGGACAGGGAGGCTTGTCATACTGTGATTCATGGGTTCGCAAAGAGTCTGACACGACTTAGTGACTAAACTGAGCTGAACTGAACTTTTGCCTGATTTTTTTTTTTTTTTGGTCCCAGCCTGCATTCTCAAGGACCACATCACATTTGTGCATCACATTTCATTAGGCTTTTCTGGGCTATGATTTTCATGCATTATCCATGTTATTGATGACCTTGACAGTTTTGAGTACTGCTTAGGCATCAGTTCAGTTCAGTTCAGTCGCTCATTTTTCACTTTGCCATTTTTCTCATGATGAGATCGGGGTTATGGGTTTTTGGAAGGAAGACCTTGAGGTAAAGTGTTATTTTTATGACATCGTATTAAGGGCGCATAATCCTTCAATGACTTAGCAGTATTGATGTTGACCTTGATCATCTGCTTGATATCATGTTTATCGGTTGCTTTTTTTTTTTAAATCTCTGGTCCCAACTCCCCTAATGCTGTACACTTAGAAATAAAGTCACTAGGCCAACACTTCAGGAAAAGAGAATTATGCTCCACCCACTTGAGGGTGAACTATCTACATAAATTAACTGGAATTATTCTGCATGGTGTATTTGTCTCTTCCTACTTTATGTACTTAATCATTTACATATATCAGTAGGTCTCATGAATATTTACTTAATATATTGTGTTATAATCTAACTTTGTCTTGGTTTTGTCCAAACTGTTCCAATTTTGGCTATTTGTTAGTTCTTCCAGTGGATTTTTGTGTCCCGTTTGTGGACCTCCACCGTTGTGGATATTTGTCGCTGATTTTTGTTTGTTTAATTGATTGGTTGACTTGCTTATTCATTCATTCATTCATTATTTCCACTCATTCATAGGCTTTATTTTTCTAGGGTTGGTTTACGGCAGAATTGACAAGAAGCTACAGATTTTCCAATCTCACAATCTCTCTCTGGACCATTTATATTTGTTTGAACTGATTATTGATATATTTACCATATTTTAGCTGTTTTCTATATGTTGCAGTAGTTTTTTCTTTTTTCTTTCTTTCTCCATTCTGTAGTTCTAATGGTTATTTTATGTGATTCCACTTATCTTCTATCTTAGATATTAATTCTTCTGATTTATATTTTTTTGTTGTCCCAAAGTTTGTGTTCTTAAATTTTTATTGCAGTGCAGCTTAATCCCTATATTATGTTAGTTTCAGCTGTACTAGCTAGTGATTTTATATTTACATGTTATGAAATGATCTCCATGATAAATCTAGTAACCATTTGTAACCATAAAAGTTATTATAATACTCTTGATAATGATCTCTATTTCTTTTCTTCTGGGTTGTCCATTTTACGATTGTATAATTGGTATAGTAATTTTATATGATGCCTTGTATTTCTGTGGTATCCACTGTAACTTCCTGATTTAATTTTTTGCATCCTCTCTCTTTTGTTCTGGATGAGTCTGGCTAAAGGTTTATCAATTTTGTTTATCTTTTCAAGGAACCAGCTCTTGGTTTCATTGAACTTTTCAGTCTCTATTTCCTTTATCTCCACTCTGATCTTTATTTCTTTTCTTCTACTAAATATGAGCATTCTTGTTTCTCATTCTGCAGTTTCTTTAGATGTAAGGTTAGACTGTTTATTCGAGAATTTTCTTGTTTCCTGAGGTAGCCTTGGACATGCCCACCACCCACCTTTGGGAGAACAGCTGCAACTGTTTTAGCCCCCCATTTGTGCATCTCTGACCATGGGACGTGAGTCCTGACCATATAGTTCTCTGCTCCTCCTACCCAACTTGTGGTTCCTTCTGTTTTTAATTTATGTATTTTTTATTGAAAGATAATTGCTCTACAGTATTGTGTTGGTTTCTGCCATACATCAACATATATCAGCCATAGGCACACATACGTCCCCTCCCTCTTGAATCTCCCTCCGATCTCCCACCCCAACCCACCCCTCTATTTGTCACTGGCCCCGGTTTGAGCTCCCTGAGTCATACAGCAAGTTCCCATTAGCCATCTACTTTATATGTGGCAATGTATGTTTCCTGTTCCTCTCTCCATTTGTATTACCCTCTCCTTCCCCCACCCCTCTGCCGCCACCGTGTTGATAGGCCTGTTCTCTGGGTCCAAGTCTCCATTCCTCCCCTGCAAACAGGTTACTTCTCACATCTTTGGTTGTGGAAAACTAGTTCTCCTGGTCTTCAGCTTGCTCTCATAGAAACTAGCTCTGTGTGCATGTGCTAAGTCGCTTCAGTTGTTTCTGACTCTTTGTGACCTCACGGGCTGCAGGCTCCTCTGTCCATGGGATTCTCTAGGCAAGAATACTGGAGTGGGTTGCCATTTCATTCTCCAGGGGATCTTCCTGACCCAGGGATTGAACCCACATCTCCTGCAGTGGAAGCAGATACTTTACCACTAGCACCACCCGGGAAGCCCACTGGCTCTGTAAGTAGTTGTAATTTCCATGGAAAGGGGTTGGGGGAGAAGGTGGGTCATGTCATTCCTGGCCAACTGCCACACCTCCTTGTTAATTTCTGATCAATCTATGTTAACTGACAGGATGCTGCCTTGTATGTATGCAGAACCCTCATGATTGATTGTCCCTTCTCCTCCCCTCCATCTCCTTGTGTGCTGTCGTTTGCGGCACTTAACCATGTGCTCTATTCCCAAACTCAATAGTATTATCATTTTAAACAAACCATTATGTTTTAAATCAATTAAGAATAAGAAAAATAAGATATGTTTTACCCTCATTAATTCCTGCTTTGATGTTCTTCCTTTATGTAAATCTGAGTTTCCAAACTGTATCATTTTTCTTCTATCTGAACAATTGTTTTTTAACATTTTTTATCAGGGAAGTATGCTGGCAATAAATTCCCTCAGCTTTTGTTTGTCTGAAAAACTCATTATTTCTTCTTCATTTCTGAAAATCAATTTACTTGGATATTGAATTCTATGATTGTGTTTTGTTTTGTTTTTTCCTTTCAGTAATATTAATATTTTACTTCACCCTCTTGCTTTCATGGTTTCTGGCAAGGAGTCCTCTAAAAGTTCTGTGTTCTTTGCTCTAAGTAAGGTGTTACTAACACCTTTGTGATATTGTGATTTATATGGAATATACACTTGGTCACTCAGATGACCAAAATATATTTAGCATATGTATTTATTTGGTCTACATCTGTGTTTCTAAGCTCACAGCTCCCAAATCCTCAGAACTTCCTGAGTGATAAGAGCACTGGGAGCATCTTTGGTTACAATATTGGGTCTTTTGTCCTCAGTTCTTGAGATGCTTCAGAGCCATAAAGGTGAAATAAGTGTCGTTATTTTTAACCAGTCCCTTCAACTACAACTGAGTTTAAAGTAATAAGGTGATTGTTGGAGATCCCCTAAAGACAGGGGCTGGTTGCCAGGGAAACCATCTATGAACAGAAGGTTAGAACTTTCAGTCCAACCTCTGATTTTTGGGGAGAAGAAAGAGGCTGGAGTTCACATAGGCCAATGATCCGATCAGTCATGAATATATGCTTAGTTGCTCAGTCATGTCCGATACTTTGTTACCCCATGGACTGTAGCCTACCGGGTTCCTGTGCCCATGGGATTTCCCAGGCAAGAATACTGGAGTGGGTTGCCATTCCTTCCTCCAGGGGACTTTCCCAAACCAGGATTCAAACCCATGTCTCTTGTGTCTCCTGCATTGGCAGGTGGGTTCTTTAGCACTAGCACCTCCAGGAAAGCTCTTTTAATTCTCATGCTAGTGCTCTATTAGCATCCATCAGTTTCTCAAAATTATGATTTAATGATTATCTCATATGACTCCTGAAGCTTCTGATCCAAGTAGGGAGATCTGGACTCCAACTCTGGATTTGCCTCTTTCTCTGGATTTCTGGGGTACTAAAATGTAGCAGATTTTTCAGTTTGATTTGCTTTATTCCTGTAGTAAAGACAAGAGTGACAACTTTCGAAGTCTTTGCAAGCTGGAGCTGAACCCAGAAATCCAGTATGGCACAATTTTACAACTTATTTCAAGATTACTTAATGCTGCTAGAACTTTAAAGATCTAAATATTCTTAGCATTTATAAAGACCAGAGTGTTCAAGACTTTAAATGACATGATCTTTTTTTCTTAGCTACATCATTTCAGTTCAGTATAGTCACTCAGTCATTTCCGACTCTTTGCGACCCCATGGACTGCAGCACGCCAGGCCTCCCTGTCCATCACCAACTCCCAGAGTTTACTCAAACTCATGTCCATTAAGTTGGTTATGCCATCCAACCATCTTGTCCTCTGTCTTCCCCTTCTCCTCCTGCCTTCAATCCTTCCCAGCATCAGGGTCTTTTCAAATGAAAAGGTGACATCAGGTGGCCAAAGTATTGGAATTTCAGCTTTAGCATCAGTCCTTCCAATGAACACCCAGGACTGATCTCCTTTAGGATGGACTGGTTGGATGTCCTTGCAGTCTAAGGGGCTCTCAAGAGTCTTCTCCAACACCACAATTTAAAAGCATCAATTCTTCGGTGCTCAGCTTTCATTATAGTCCAACTCTCACATCCATACATGACTACTGGAAAAACCAGTCTTGACTAGATGGACCTTTGTTGGCAAAGTAATATCTCTGTTTTTTAATATGTTGTCTAGGTTGGTCATAGCTTTTCTTCCAAGGAGCAGGTGTATTTTAATTTTATGGCTGCAATCACCATCTGCAGTGATTTTGGAATCCAACAAAATAAAGTCTGTCCCTGTTCCCATTTTTTCCCCATCTATTTCCCATGAAGTGATGGGACCAGATGCCATGATCTTAGTTTTCTGAATGTTGAGTTTTAAGCCAACTTTTTCATGCTCCTCTTTCACTTTCATCAAGAGGCTGTTTATTTCTTCACTTTCTGCCCTAGAGTGGTGTCATCTGCATATCTGAGGTTATAGATATTTCTCCCAAAAATCTTGATTCCAGCTTGTGCTTCATCCAGCCCAGCATTTCTCATGATATACTCTGCGTATAAGTTAAATAAGCAGGGTGACAATATACAGCCTTGATGTACTCCTTTCCCGATTTGGAACCAGTCTGTTGTTCCATGTCCAGCTCTAACTATTGCTTCCTGATCTGCATGCATAGGCAGGTCAAGTGGTTTGGTATTCCCATGTCTTTCAGAATTTTCCAAGTTTGTCGTGATCCATACAGTCAAAGGTTTTGGCAGAGTCAATAAGCAGAAGTAGATATTTTTCTGGAACTATCTTAATTTTTTGATTATTCAGTGGATGTTGGCCATTTGATCTCTGGTGCCTCTGCCTTTTCTAAATGCAGTTTGAACATCTGGAAGTTCATGGTTCACATACTGTTGAAGCCTGACTTGGAGAATTTTGAGCATGAATTTACTAGCATGTGAGATGAGTGCAATTATTCAGTAGTTTGAGCATTCTTTGGCATTGCCTTTCTTTGGGATTGGAATGAAGACTGACCTTTTCCAGTCCTGTGGCCACTGCTGAGTTTTCCAAATTTGCTGGCATATTGAGGGCAGCACTTTCACAGCATCAACTTTCAAGATTTGAAATAGCTCAACTGGAATTCCATCACCTCCACTAGCTTTGTTCAGTGATTCCTCCTAAGGCCCACTTGACTTCTCACTCCAGGATGTCTGGCTCTAGGTGAGTGATCACATCATCGTGATTATCTTGCTCATGAAAATCTTTTATATATAGTTCTTCTGTGTATTCTTGCCACCTCTTCTTAATATCTTCTGCTTCTGTTAGGTCCATACCATTTCTGTCGTTTATTGTACCCATCTTTGCATGAAATGTTCCCTTGGTATCTCTGATTTTCTTGACGAGATCTCTAGACTTTCTCATTCTATTGTTTTCCTCTATTTCTTAGGTACATAGGTTACTAATTTTCACACAAGTAGTTATTCTGTATTAGTTTATTATCTTTGACAAAATATTAACTTAAAAGCTTATGATTGTTAGGTTATATCAGATTGAAAATATAATTAAATTCTCAAAATTTAATATGGGAAAGTGTATGTTATTATATATTTACTGTGTTCTGAGTATTATAATGGATGTTTCAATGAATTAACCTTATCTTCATTTTATAACTATGTGAGAAAAATGTCTTTTTTCCCATTTTATAGATTAATAAAGTGAGGCATTAAAATCTGTGCTCTTAATCACCAATTATATCTTTCTAAAGAATCAAATTATCCGTGTCTGATTATAAAAATGAAATATTTTATTTTTTCTTCTTGGCGTCTATACTTATTGACATGAAATATCTCCTTCATTGATACTTTTCAAGATATCAAATGACATAAAGTAGAATAAGTTACACAGTTATGCAACTAATACTCTTTAACATAGAAGTCATAAGTATTACACAGATCTTCATTTATTTTGTTTCATGGCAAAATATAATAAATATTTTTAACACTTAATAATATGCTGTTCAATCTCATATCAGTGTTCTATAAAATAGAACATTTAGTTCTAATTAAACATTTTGCATTTAGTTCTAATTAAAAAAATTTTTTTGACTGAAAGCTATAATTATAATAATCAAAGTTGCTTTCCCATAAGTGAATTATTTGCATGATACAGAGTAGTTACCAGGAAAACACAATGATCTATTGTCTTTCATGTCTACAATTTGTTGAATGAGAGACTCTAAATTAAGAGCTTGGAAACTTCTTTGTTGATATGTGAAATTATTAGCTGTGAAAGTCATGGTTCAGAACCCTTTTAAGATTTAAATTTTAAGTGCTTTCTCTTTCACTTGTCGTGTCTTGAAATGTTATCGCTTGGTATTTAAAGTGGAGATTACCCTCCTCCCCTTAAACACTGTAGACAAATTATATTTATGCTCAATAATCAATACTATTAAAAGCTGCCTAGTTTAGATATTCAGAGGCATTAACACGCCTGAAAGGATTTTTGTTTCATCCACATAAGAGCAAGTCTGTGTAGTCAGATAAAATATATTGTGTAAATAATTTTTAAAGTGAAATTTTCCAGTGGAAAATATTTTTCATTCAACCAGTGAATCCGCTTACCCAATAGGGATCCTTCTTCTAGGTTTTAGGTACATTAAATTCAGTGTGTTTCAAACTCATCTCTGTCCAATCTTTTTCCACAATATATAAATTAGTAAAGTCTAAAAGATCTCAAGAGAGTTTCAGAAAAACATCTATTTCTGCTTCATTGACTATGCCAAAGCGTTTGACTGTGTGGATCACAATAAACTGTGGAACATTCTGAAAGAGATGGGAATACCAGACCACCTGACCTGCCTCTTGAGAAACCTGTATGCAGGTCAGGAAGCAACAGTTAGAACTGGACATGGAACAACAGACTGGTTCCAAATAGGAAAAGGTGTACGTCAAGGTTGTATATTGTCACCTTGCTTATTTAACTTATATGCAGAGTACATCATGAGGAACGCTGGGCTGGAAGAAGCACAAGCTGGAATCAAGATTGCTGGGAGAAATATCAATAACCTCAGATATGCAGATGACACTACCCTTATGGCAGAAAGTGAAGAGGAACTCAAAAGCCTCTTGATGAAAGTGAAAGAGGAGAGTGAAAAGGTTGGCTTGCAGCTCAACATTCAGAAAACAAAGATCATGGCATCTGGTCCCATCACTTCATGGGAAATAGATGGAAAAACAGTGGAAACAGTGTCAGACTTTGTTTTTTTGGGCTCCAAAATCACTGCAGATGCTGATTGCAGCCATGAAATTAAAAGACGCTTGCTCCTTGGAAGGAAAGTTATGACCAACCTTGATAGTATATTAAAAAGCAGAGACATTACTTTGCCAACCAAGGTCCGTCTAGTCAAGGCAATGGTTTTTCCCGTGGTCATGTATGGATGTGAGAGTTGGACTGTGAAGAAAGCTGATCGCCGAAGAATAGATGCTTTTGAACTGTGGTGTTGGAGAAGACTCTTGAGAGTCCCTTATACTGCAAGGAGATCCAACCAGTCCTTTCTAAAGGAGATCAATCCTGGATGTTCATTGGAGGGACTGATGCTAAAGCTGAAACTCCAATACTTTGGCCACCTCATGCGACGAGTTGACTCACTGGAAAAGTCTCTGATGCTAGGAAGGGTTGGGGGCGGGAGGAGAAGGGGACGACGGAGAATGAGATGGCTGGATGGCATCACCGACTCTGTGGACATGAGTTTGAGTGTACTCCGGGAGTTGGTGATGGACAGGGAGGCCTGGCGTGCTGTGATTCATGGGGTCGCGGAGAGTCGGACACGACTGAGTGACTGAACAGAACAGAACAGAAAAGATCTCATTGAATGTAACATTATTTAGTTTACTGGGTTCCTATATATTTTGGGGAGCTTCCCTGGTGATTCAGATGGTAAAGAATCTGCCTGCAAGGTTCAGTCCCTGAGTCGGGAAGATCCCCAGGAAAAGGGAATGGCTACCCACTCCAGTAGTCTTGCCTGGAGGATTCCGTGGACAGAGAGGAGACTGGTGAGCTGTAGTCTATGGGGTTAAAATGAGTTGGAACCTGACTGAGTGGCCATTTATTCCATTAACTGGACATGGAACAACAGACTGGTTCCAAATAGGAAGAGGAGTACGTCAAGGTTGTGTATTGCCACCCTGCTTATTTAACTTATATGCAGAGTATATCATGAGGAACGCTGGGCTGGGAGAAGCACAAGCTGGAATCAAGATTGCCGGGAGAAATATCAATAACCTCAGATATGCAGATGACACCACCCTTATGGCAGAAAGTGAAGAGGAACTCAAAAGCCTCTTGATGAAAGTGAAAGAGGAGAGTGAAAAGGTTGGCTTGAAGCTCAACATTCAGAAAACAAATATCATGGCATCTGGTCCCATCACTTCATTGGAAATAGATGGGGAAACAGTGGAAAACAGTGTCAGACGTTATTTTTTGGGGCTCCAAAATCACTGTGGATGCTGATTGCAGCCATGAAATTAAAAGACGCTTACTCCTTGGAAGAGTCTTCTCTTGTGTTGTTGGAAGAGGGTGTTTGCTATGACCAGTGCGTTCTCTTGACAAAACTCTATTAGCTTTTGCCCTGCTTCATTCCGTGCTCCAAGGCCAAATTTGCCTGTTACTCCAGATGTTTCATGACTTCCTACTTTTGCATTCCAGTCCCCTATAATGAAAAGGACATCTTTTTTGGGTGTTAGTTCTAAAAGGTCTTGTAGGTCTTCATAGAACCGTTCAACTTCGGCTTCTTCAGCATTACTGGTTGTGGCATAGGCCTGGATTACTGTAATATTGAATGGTTTGCCTTGGAAATGAACAGAAATCATTCTGTCATTTTTAAGATTGCATCCAAGTACTGCATTTCGGACTCTTTTGTTGACCATGATGGCTACTCCATTTCTTCTAAGGGATTCCTGCCCACAGTAGTAGATATAATGGTCATCTGAGTTAAATTCACCCATTCCAGTCCATTTTAATTCACTGATTCCTAGAATGTCTATGTTCACTCTTGCCATCTCCTGTTTGACCACTTCCAATTTGCCTTAATTCATGGACCTAACATTCCAGGTTCCTATGCAATATTGCTCTTTACAGCATCGGACCTTGCTTCTATCACCAGTCATATCCACAACTGGGTATTGGTTTTGCTTTTGTTCCATCCCTTCATTCCATCTAGAGTTACTTTTCCACTGATCTCCAGTAGCATACTGGGCACCTACCAACCTGGGGAATTCCTCATTCAGTATCCTATCATTTTGCCCTTTGATACTGTTAATGGGGTTCTCAAGGCAAGTATACTGAAGTGGTTTGCCATTCCCTTCTCCAGTGGACCACATTCGGCTGTGGTCCATGTGATCAGATCAACTTAGTTTCCTGTGATTATGATTTCAGTGTGTCTGCCCTCTGATACCCCCTCCCAATACCTACCATTTTATTTGGGTTTCTCTTACGTTAGTCGTGGAAAATCTCTTCACAGCCGCTCCAGCAAATCTACACATGGACATCACCAGATGGTCAACACCGAAATCAGATTGATTATATTCTTTGCAGCCAAAGATGGAGAAGCTGTATACAGTTGGCAAAAACAAGACCAGGAGCTGACTCTGGCTCAGATCATGAACTTATTATTGCCAAATTCAGACTTAAATTGAAGAAAGTAGGGAAAATCACTAGACCATTCAGATATGACCTAAATCAAATCCCTTATGATTATACAGTGGAAGTGAGGAATAGATTTAAGGCACTAGATCTGATAGATAGAGTGCCTGATGAACTCTGGACGGAGGTTCGTGACATTGTACAGGAGACAGGGACCAAGACCATCCCCATGGAAAAGGAATGCAAAAAAGCAAAATGGCTGTCTGAGGAGGCCTTACAAATAGCTGTGAAAAGAAGAGAAGCGAAAAGCAAAGGAGGAAAGGAAAGATATAAGCATCTGAATGCAGAGTTCCAAAGAATAGCAAGGAGAGATAAGATAGCCTTCCTCAGTGATCAATGCAAAGAAATAGAGGAAAACAACAGAATAGGAAAAACAAGAGACCTCTTCAAGAAAATTAGAGATTCAAAGGGAATCAAAGATGGGCTTGATAAAGGTCAGAAATGGTATGGACCTAACAGAAGCAGAAGATATTAAGAAGAAGTGGCAAGAATACAAAGAAGAACTGTACAAAAAAGATCTTCACGACCAAGATAGTCATGATAACGTGATCACTGACCTAGAGCCAGACATCTTGGACATGCAAAGATGGGCTCGTTAAAGGTCAGAAATGGTATGGACCTAACAGAAGCAGAAGATATTAAGAAGAGGTGGCAAGAATACAAAGAAGAACTGTACAAAAAAGATCTTCACGACCAAGATAGTCATGATAACGTGATCACTGACCTAGAGCCAGACATCTTGGAATGTGAAGTCAAGTGGGCCTTAGAAAGCATCACTACAAACAAAGCTAGTGAAGGTGATGGAATTCCAGTTGAGCTATTTCAAATCTTGAAAGATGATGCTGTGAAAGTGCTGCACTCAATATGCCAGCAAATTTGGAAAACTCAGCAGTGGCCACAGGACTGGAAGAGGTCAGTCTTCATTCCAATCCCAAAGAAAGGCAATGCCAAAGAATGCTCAAACTACTGCACAATTGCACTCATCACACACGCTAGTAAAGTCATGCTCAAAATTCTCCAAGCCAGGCTTCAGCAATATGTGAACCGTGAACTCCCAGATGTTCAAGCAGGTTTTAGAAAAGGCAGAGGCACCAGACATCAAATTGCCAACATCCGGTGGATCATGGAGAAAGCAAGGAAGTTCCAGAAAAACATCGATTTTTGCTTCATTGACTATGCCAAAGCCTTTGACTGTGTGGATCACAATAAACTGTGGAACATTCTGAAAGAGATGGGAATCCCAGACCACGTGACCTGCCTCTTGAGAAACCTGTATGCAGGTCAGGAAGCAACAGTTAGAACTGGACATGGAACAACAGACTGGTTCCAAATAGGAAAAGGAGTGCGTCAAGGTTGTATATTGTCACCCTGCTTATTTAACTTATATGCAGAGGACATCATGAGGAACGCTGGGCGGGAAGAAGCACAACGTGGAATCAAGATTGCTGGGAGAAATATCAATAATCTCATGTATGCAGATGACACTACCCTAATGGCAGAAAGTGAAGAGGAACTCAAAAGCCTCTTGATGAAACTGAAAGAAGAGAGTGAAAAGGTTGGCTTGCAGCTCAACATTCAGAAAACAAAGATCATGGCATCTGGTCCCATCACTTCATTTGAAATAGATGGAAGAACAGTGGAAACAGTGTCAGACTTTATTTTTTTGGCCTCCAAATCACTGCAGATATGATTGCAGCCATGAAATTAAAAGACGCTTATTCCTTGGAAGGAAAGTTATAACCAACCTTGATTATATATTGAAAAGCAGAGACATTACTTTTCCAACAAAGGTCCGTCTAGTCAAGGCTATGGTTTTTCCCGTGGTCATGTATGGATGTGAGAGTTGAACTGTGAAGAAAGCTGATCACCAAAGAATTGATGCTTTTGAACTGTGGTGTTGGAGAAGACTCTTGAGAGTCCCTTGTGCCACCAGGAGATCCACCCAGTCCATTCTAAGGGAGATCAATCCTGGGTGTTCATTGGAAGGACTGATGCTAAAGCTGAAATTGCAATACTTTGGCGACCTCATGCAATGAGTTGACTCACTGGAAAAGACTCTGATGCTGGGAAAGGTTGGGGGCGGGAGGAGAAGGGGAGGACAGAGAATGAGATGGCTGGATGGCATCACCGACTCTGCGGACATGAGTTTGAGTGAACTCCGGGATTTGGTGGTGGACAGGGAGGCCTGGCGTGCTGTGATTCATGGGGTCGCGGAGAGTCAGACATGACTGAGCGACTGAACTGAACTGAACTCCTTGGAAGAAAAGTTATGACCAACCTAGATAGCATATTAAAAAGCAGAGACATTACTTTGCCAACAAATGTCTGTCTAGTCAAGGCTATGGTTTTTCCATTGGTCATGTATGGATGTGAGAGTTGGACTGTGAAGAAAGCTGATTGCCGAAGAACTGATGCTTTTGAACTGTGATGCTGTAGAAGACTCTTGAGAGTCCCTTTAAACTGCAAGGAGATCCAACCAGTCCATCCTAAAGGAGATCGATCCTGGGTGTTCATTGGAAGGACTGTTGCTAAAGCTGAAACTCCGATACTTTGGCCACCTCATGTGAAGAGTTGACTCACTGGAAAAGACTCTGATCCTGGGAGGGATTGTGGGCAGGAGGAGTAAGGGACGACAGAGAATGAGATGGCTGGATGGCATCACCGACTCTGTGGACATGAGTTTGAGTGAACTCCGGGAGTTGGTGATGGACAGGGAGGCCTGGTGTGCTGTGATTCATGGGATCGCAAAGAGTCAGGCACAACTTAGCGACTGAACTGAACTGAACTGAACTGAAAGCGTGTGGGTCACTTACAAATTGGAACAAGTACTGACACTCTATTTGATTTTTTTTTTTTGTCACTATTACACCATGGTAAAAGACATTTGCTGTTCCTCTCTCATCTTCATTTCATGCTTCTGTGTCATATGTTTCCCTTTAGACATAGCACAGTGAGCTCAGATTTGTACGAAAATAGAGTCACATTTTAAAATACTATTTATTCTGGAGAACAACTGAGGATGCCATGTGTTTTTGTTTTTGTTTTCCCTTGACGAGTTGATAGGGTGGAATTCCACAGCCATCCTATGATGACCATGTGAAGAAAAATTCAGGGGTCATGACACTCAGGCTTAATATACTCAGAAAACTTCAAGTGTATAGATTCTCCATCATCTGGGGGTCAGCTGATTCTTGAAGGTTAATAAGAATTTGTCTTTTCAACATGATTTTTCTTTGCTTTTCAATTTTCTTAGAAATGTCATCTACTTCTGTACTGTTTTCTTTATTGTTTTTATCTTCCCCCTTAGGAATCACAAAGAGAATACTCTGAGATAGATGTAAATCTCAGAAAATGTGTCATTTTTGTAAGATGCTAATCTGTTGACTATTTTGCTGAGGTGTGCTACTGCATAGAATCAGGATGTGGAGGGCTTTCCTGCTGACTTGACATGTTTCTGTTGTGATGCAAAAAGTAAATATAGAATAATTCTGAGGGTCAGTAACACAACTCTCCTGCATCATATGATTAAACGGAGGTAGGGTCTGTCGGCTGGATTATGATGACTGCTGAGCTCCTCACCCTATTTAATATCAGGGCAGCTTTAATTAGGTACTTCAGTCAATTTTCTTTAACAAAAGTGTTAGTTGCCCAGTCCTGTCTGACTGTTTGTGACCCTGTGGACTGTAGCCCTCCAGGATCCTCTGTCCCTGGGATTCTCCACACAAGAACACTGGAGTGGGTTGCCATTTCCTACTCCAGGGCATCGTCCCAACCCAAGGATAGAACCCTAGTCTCCTGCATTGCAGGCAGATTCTTTACTGTCTGAGACATCAGGTAAGCCCTCTTTAACTAAAAACTCTCTCTTCATCATGTTGTCCTTTACTCCAAGGTGAACAGTTTACTACTAATCTCTCTGGTTACTTACTAACCAAAGTTTGGTTTACTGACAATTATTTCTGGCTATAATGTTAATGAAATATACAAATTAACAGTATAGAAAAGGAATTCAACAGCCATTTTTTTCTATTTCTGCTACCTGGACATGCATTTGATCTAAACAGGGAGGTATCTTCAAAAATTCTTCACTAATATCCCAATAATTCATACAATGAGAGTCATATGACCTTTGTGAAAACACATGTTTAAATTTTTCCAATAATCAAAGAATAAAAGACTCATTGAGAAATAGTTTCAGGCTCCCCCACTTTTTTTTAACATGCTTTAACATCCAGTTTTCCCAGTACCATTAACTGAAGAGTCTGTCTTTTCTCCATTGTATGTTCTTGCCTCCTTTGTCAAAGATTAGGTATCTGTATGTGCTTGGGTTATCCCCAGGCTTTCTGTCTTGTTCCATTGGTCTTTATTTCTATTTCTGTGTCAGTTCCTTACTGTCTTGATAACTGTAGCTTTCTAGTATAGTCTGAAGTCAGGAAGGTTGGTTCCTCTAGCTCTGTTTTTCTTTCTCAAGATTACTTTGGCTATTTGGGGTCTTTTGTGTTTCCATACAGATTGTGAAACTGGCACATATATATGGAATCTATAAAAATTATACAGATGAACCTATTTTCAGGGAAGGAATGGAGACACAGATGTGGAGACACAGACTTGTGGACACAGTAGGGGAAGGAGGGTGGGATTAATTGAGAAAGCAGCATTGACTTTATATATATACATCCATGTGTAAAATAAATAGCCCAAGGAGCCCAGCCTGATTCTGTGATGACACAGAGGAGTAGGATTGGGGGAGGGGAGGAAGGGCCAAGAAGGAGGATATAAATATAAATATATAATATATATATGACTGATTTTCATTGTTGTATGGCAAAAACCAACACAACATTGTAAAGCAATTTTGCTCCAATTAAAAATTAAATTAAGAACAAAACAATGAGGTATTACATAAAGGACTTGAATCAGAGTCATGTGGACACCATGTGGAGCACAGTAAATTATTGTGATCTTCACATAAAACTTCTAAAATGGTTGCCCTAAGATTAAGAATCATAGTTTCAGAGAGATCAGAGCAGGAAGCAAGAGCTGTTATTAGAAGTCTTAAATTGTGTGTTTCTTATATTACATGATAGCTTCCCTGATGGCTCAGACAGTAAAGATTCCCCATGCAGTGCAGGAGACCTGGTTTTGATCCCTGGTCGGGAAGATCCCCTGGAGAAGGGAATGACAACCCACTCCAGTATTTTTGCCTGAAGAATTCTATGGACAGAGGGGCCTGGCAGACCCCCCTTCGTGAGGTCACAAAGAGTCAGACACAACTGAGAGACTAATATTTTCACTCTATGTTATATGAATATAGGCATCTAAAATAAGATGTTGGTATTATTAAAGCATGAGTATGATAGCATTCTTTTTTTTGCAAACAAATTCCACCCAGAAATATGCATAAAAATAACTTATTTCAATATTACAAAGCATCATCAAGCAAGGTGTGTGGTCAGTGTAACTGCTGGTCATCAGGAAAAAAAAATCTGGGATCCTGGTCTTTTGTCTTTTTGTGCTCAACATAAAATTCAGAACAGTGTTTAGTTACCTACACAGCCGCATTGTAGAGGTAGTTTCATTAAAATAATACATGAAAAAAACCATTCTGTGCTCTCAGAAACTGAGGTACCAATGTGGATACCTAGGATACATGTATCTGTTCAGGGTGCTGGTAATCTGTCAGATTTACACCAAATAAAAGACACTGCTGTCAATTTGTGAGTGAGGCTAAGTGAGGTCTTGATTAAGAGTATGGCATACACCTGGCCATTGGTTTCAGTTCAGTTCTGTTCAGTTCAGTAGCTCAGTCATATCCAACTGTGACTCCATGAACTGCAACATGCCAGGCCTCCCTGTCCAGCACCAACTCCTGGAGTTTACCCAAACCCATGTCCATTGAGTCGGTGATGCCATCCAACCATCTCATCCTCTGTCGTCCCCTTCTCCTCCTGCCCTCAATCTTTCCCAGCATCAGGGTCTTTTCAAATGAGTCAGCTCTTTGCATCAGGTGGCCAAAATAGTAGAGTTTCAGCTCCAGTATCAGTCCTTCCAATGGACACCTAGGACTGATTTCCTTTAGAATGGAGTGATTGGATCTCCTTGCAGTCCAAGGGACTCTCAAGAGTCTTCTCCAGCATCACAGTTCAAAAGCATCAATTCTTCGGTGCTCAACTTTCTTTATAGTTCAACTCTCACATCCACACATGACTACAGGAAAAACCTTGACTACATGGACCTTTGCTGACAAAGTAATGTCTATGCTTTTACATAAGCTGTCTAGGTTGGTCATAGCTTTCCTTCCAAGGAGTAAGCGTCTTTTAATTTCATGGTTGTAGTCACAATCTGCAGTGATTTTGGAATCCTCAAAAATAAACTCTGTCACTGTTTCCTCTGTTTCCCCATCTATTTTCCATGAAGTCATGGGACCGGATACCATGATCTTAATTTTCTGAATGTTGTGCTTCAAGCCAACTTTTTAACTCACGTCTTTCACTTTCATCAAGAGGCTCTTTAGTTCTTCTTTACTTTCTGCCATAAGGGTGGTGTCACATGTGTATCAGTGGAGAAGGAAATGGCAACCCACTGCAGTAGTCTTGCCTGGAGAATCCCACGGACAAAGGAGCCTGGTGGGCTACAGTCCATGGGGTCACAAAGAGTCGGTATGCTGCATATAAGTTAAATAAGCAGGGTGACAATATACAGCCTTGATGTACTCCTTTTCCTGTTTGGAACCAGTCTGTTGTTCCATGTCCAGTTTTCACTGTTTTTTCTCAACTTGCATACAGATTTCTAAGGAGACAGATCAGGTGGCCTAGTATTCCCATCTCTTTCAGAATTTTCCACAGTTTATTGTGATCCACACAATAAATCAGTTTATTGTGATCAAAGGCTTTGGCATAGTCAATAAGGCAGAAATAGATGTTTTTCTGGAACTCTCTTGCTTTTTCCATGATCCAGCGGATGTTGGCAATTTGACCTCTGGTTCCTCTGCCTTTTCTAAAACCAGCTTGAACATCTGGGAGTTCACGGTTCACATATTGCTGAAGCCTGGCTTGGAGAATTTTGAGCAAGACTTTACTAGCGTTTGAGATGAGTGCAATTGTGCAGTGGTTTGAGCATTCTTTGGCATTGCCTTTCTTTGGGATTGGAATGAAGACTGACCTTTCCCAGTCCTGTGACACTGCTGAGTTTTCCAAATTTGCTGACATATTGAGTTTAGGAATGGTGAATGCCACCCTGTTTTATAAGTATTTGAATTTGTTTAACACTTTAAAATCAAGGTATTTGATATGGCGACACAGATTTTAAGATCTAAAAGTAAGGAGGGCACTCCATGGTGTACCCTCCTTCCTGCTTCATATGTTTTTGGTCCTAACTTTACCTCCCACACCATGTTTACAAAGTCTAGAGGATGGACTGGTGGTTTCAGGACTCACCACTAACTCAGGCTTATTTTTATCTAATTCTGTTCATTTTTTGGAATTATGTTAACAGTGTCACATCTGAGAATTTAAACAGAATAGAAAGAAGAAGATAGTTCTGTCTACCAAAGTGATTATTTTGTATCCTGACATTAACTTATCAGTCTGTTTTGTGGGTATGCAAACATGGAGAACCTTCTCTGTAGGTTACTGTAGGCTCCTCGCATGCTCTGTATTTGGGTTGAAACCTAGAAAGGAAGAGGATGTTAGAACAGAAGTAACTTCTGCATCACATGAGATCATTTTGCTCTTCAGTTTGAAAGTCATTAATGACTCTTTAATGCCCAGTACACTGAATCTAAAGTTCTGTCTGTGAAATTCTTTGACTTTACCTGTCTCTCTAGTTTTATTCCTTAACCTTTTGATTGATATGTAGTTGGCTTTCAATATTATATTACTTTCAGGTATACAGTACTGTGATTCAATATTTTTACTTATTATACTCAATTGAAAGTTATTAGACAATAATGGGTATAATTCCCTGTTTGTAAAATATGTCAATGTCCCTTATGTATTTTATACCCAGTAGTTTTTACCTCTTAATTCCATACTCCTAATTTACCCTTCTGTCCTTCCATCTCCCTACTGGTAACCACGAGTTTGTTTTTAGTGTCTCTGGATCTGTTTCTCTTTTGCACATATATTTGTTTGTGAAAGTGTTAGTGGCTCAGTCACATCCGACTCTTTGCGACTCCGTAGACTGTAGCCTGCCATGCTTCTACGACCTGGGATTCTCTAGGCAAGGATACTGGAGTGGTTTGCCATTCACTTCTCCAGGGGATGTTCTTGACGTGGGGATTGAACCCAAACCTTCTTCATTGCAGTTGGATTCTTTACCATCTGAGCCACCAGGGAAGCCTGCATTTGTTTGTATTATTTTTTAAATTCTACATAAAAAGGGATATCATACAGTGTTCATCTTTCTCTATCTGACTTATTGCACTAAGCATAATATTCTTTAGGCCCATACACATTGCTGCAAATGGCAGGACTTCAGTCTTTTTATGACTTATTAGTATTCCATTGTATATATGTACCACATCTTTATCCATTTATCTGTTGATGGACACTTGGTTTGCTTCCATATCTTGGCAATTGTAAGTAATGCTGCTATGAACATTGTTTTCATGTATCTTTTCCAATGAAGTGCTTCTGTTTTTATTTCCAGTTGTACACCCGGGAATAAGATTGCTGGATCATATAGTCATTCTATATTTAGTTTTTTTAGAAACCTCTGTATTGTTTTCCACAATGGCTGCACCAGTTTACATTGTACCAACAGTGAACACGGTTCATTTTCCCCCACATGTTTACCATTTGTTATTTGTATATATTTTGATGATAGCCATTCTGACAGGTGTGAGGTGATCTCGTTATGGTTTATATTTACATTTCTCCTAAAATTATCAGTATTGAGAAGTTTTCCTGTCTGTTGGTCATCTGTATGTCTCCTTTGGAAAGAAGTCGTTTCTTTCCATTTCTTGATTTTTAAAAAAATATTGAATTGTATGTGTCATTTATATAGTTTGAATATTAACCCCTGTTGGTCATATATTTTCTCCAATTCCATAGTTTGTCTTTTCATTCTGTCAATGGTTTCCTTTGCTGTGAAAAATCTTTTAAGTTTAATTAGGTCCACTTTGTTTAATTTTGCTTTTATTTCCTTTTGTTTTAGGGGACATATCCGGAAAATATTTTTATAATTTATGTTAAAGAATATACTGCCTATGTTCTCTTATGATTTCAGGTCTTACATTTAGATGTATGCCTACATTTCTGTTCATTTTTATATGGTGTAAGAAGATATTTTAATTATATCCTTTTACTTGTATCCTAACATTTGTAAATGACTGAAAAAGTGGATAATGAAGGAATCATGAGAAATATCCATACTAGAGTATTTTTAGTTCAGTTCAGTTCAGTTCAATTCAGTCGCTCAGTCGTGTCCGACTCTTTGAAACCCCATGAATCACAGCACGCCAGGCCTCCCTGTCCATCACCAACTCCTGGAGTTCACTCAAACTCATGTCCATCAAGTCGGTGATGCCATCCAGCCATCTCATTCTCTGTCATCCCCTTTTCCCCCTGCCCCCAATCCCTCCCAGCATCAGAGACTTTTCATGAGGTGGCCAAAGTATTGGAATTTCAGCTTTAGCGTCAGTCCTTCCAATGAACACCCAGGACTGATCTCCTTTAGAATGGACTGTTTGGACCTCCTTGCAGTCCAAGGGACTCTCAAGAGTCTTCTCCAACACCACAGTACAAAAGCATCAATCCTTCGGTGCTCAGCTGTCTTCACAGTCCAACTCTCACATCCATACATGACCACTGGAAAAACCATAGCCTTGACTAGATGGACCTTTGTTGGCAAAGTAATGTCTCTGCTTTTTAATATACTATCTAGGTTGGTAATAACTTTCCTTCCAAGGAGTAAGCATCTTTCAATTTCACAACTGCAGTCACCATCTGCAGTGATTTGGAGCCCAGAAAAATAAAGTCAGACACTGTTTCCCCATCTATTTACCATGAAGTGATAGGACCAGATGCCATGATCTTAGTTTTCTGAATGTTGAGCTTTAAGCCAAATTTTTCACTCTCCTTTCACTTTCATCAAGAGACTCTTTAGTTCTTCTTCACCTTCTGCCATAAGGGTGGTGTCATCTGCATATCTGAGGTTATTGATATTTCTCCCGGCAATCTTGATTCTAGCTTGTGCTTCATCAGCCCAGATGTACATTTGCATGATGTACTCTGCATATAAGTTAAATAAGCAGGGTGACAATATATAGCCTTGATGTACTCCTATCCCTATTTGGAACAAGTCTGTTGTTCCATGTCCAGTTCTCACTGTTGCTTTCTGACCTGCATACAGATTTCTCAAGAGGCAGGTCAGGTGGTCTGGTACTCCCATATCTTTCAGAATTTTCCACAGTTTATTGTGATCCGAACAGTCAAAGGCTTTGGCATAGTCAATGAAGCAGAAATAGATGTTTTTCTGGAACTCTCTTGCTTTCTCCATGATCCATCGGATGTTGGCAATTTGATCTCTCGTTCCTCTGCCTTTTCTGAAACCAGCTTGAACTTCTGGAAGTTCATGGTTCACATATTGCTGAAGCCTGACTTGGAGAATTTTGAACATGACTTTACTAGCATGTGAGATGAGTACAGTTGTGCAGTAGTTTGAGCATTCTTCAGCGTAGTTTTAGTAATCTGTAAGATCTAAAGGCTGATGGGTGTGGCTCAAATTCTACTTTGCCACTTATTATTTATGAGTTCTGGAGGACTTTATTATGTGACCTTAACATCTCTGAACTTGAATTCACCTTGTACTGTTATGAGGATAGATTTTTACAAGAATGTCAGTTACAGCCATGTCATTCATTATATTACTATTTTTATAATTGTATTACTTTTTCTATGTGTGATTGCTTAGAACATTTCTACAATAGCAATAATATATAAGAAACTTAATGACGTCCAATGTAAGAATTCACACCCATCACCATATTAACATTTCCTATAGTATACTTTGGACCACATACTTCATCACTTGCTTACTGTATATAAGTTTTGTCTCTTCAACTATGTTGTAACTTTTCAAGGGCAGTGGGAATAACTCGACCTCTATAAAAATAGGAAAGATCGTTAAAACAACTTACATTTATATATCACTTTATGATCTGCCAGGCCTTTCAGATACTTTATCTGATTTGCTACTCGAAAATACTTGTCAAGGGGATAAGTCAGGTATTATTTTTATTACTCTAATTTCAGATATGAGTTAGCTGAGGGGCCTAGAGAAAATGTACATTTTTTTCATATGGTTTGAAACCTTAATTTATGTCTTCTGGCCCCAGATCCAGAGTTCTTCAATACGTTGTGTGTGCCTGTGTGTGTGTGTGTGTGTGTGTATGTGAGCACTTAGTTCCTCATCCGTGTCTGGCTCTCTGTGGCCCCATGGAACATAGCCCACCAGGCTCCTCCATTCCATGAGATCTCCCAGGCAACAACAGTGGAGTGGGTTGCCATATCAGGAGAGGAGCAAATGAACCTGGCCTTGGATATGGCTCTCATGGAAGGAAAGGCCAGAATTCTGAAGAGTTATTTACTGATGGTCAAAATTTGGCTCAGATGGTAAAGAATCTGCCTGTAATGCCAGAGACCTGGGTTTGATCATTGGGTTGGGAAGATCCCCTGGAGAAGGGAATGTCTACCCATTCCAGTATTCTTGCCTGGAGAATTTCATGAACAGAGGAGGCTGTCAGGGTACAGTCCATGGGGTGGCAAAAAGAGTTGAACACGACTTAATTGAGCGACTAACACTTAGACTTGCAAGCTTTCAGAACTATGATGGTTCTATTCAAATGGCCTGGGACTGATTTAGGTTTATTCATCTACCTTTCTGGGCTTTCCAGGTGGCTTGGCAGTAAAGAATCCACCTACCAGTGCTGGAGACACGGGTTTGATCCCTGGGTTGGGAAGATCCCCTGGAGGAGGAAATGACCACCTACTCCAGTATTCTTGCCTGGGGAATCTAACGGACAGAGGAGCCTGGTGGGCTACAGTCCATGGGGTCACAAATGAGTCAGACACAACTGAGCAGGCATGCACACACACACGCACCTACCTTTCTGGCAGGTGAAAAGAATGTAAACACATCTAATCTCTATTTTGGTCATTACCCATCAGAAAGATAAATTAATTAAAAGGGTCTACTGTAGATCGTGAAACGTTTTGTGAGTGAGTCTTGCATTTTTTTAAAAAAAGTTTTAACTAGAGTTGATGTACAATGACATATTCGTTTTAAGTGAAAAGCACAGTGATTTGTGTAGATTGTACTCGTTAAAGTTTTTGTAAAATGTTGGCACTGTCCACCGTACTGCACACCACATTCTTGTATCTTCGTTTTTACCACTAGTCTGTACCTATCACTCCTCTGCCCTGGTCTTGCCCCTCCACCCCTCTCCACTGTAGTAACCACTACATTTTTCTCTCTATCTGTGAGCCTGTTTCTGTTTTTCTTTTCATTTGATTTATTTTCCAGATTTCACATGTAAGTAACATCATACATTATTTTATTTCTCTGACTTATTTCACTAAGCATAATACCCTCCAGGTCCATCCATGTTGTTGAAAATGGCAACATTTCATTCATTTTATGGCTGAGTAATAATCCATTGTATGTATTATATATAGCACATCTTCTTTATCCATTAATCTGTTGATAAATACTTAGGTTGCTCCCATGTCCTGGCTACTGTAAATAATACTGCTATGAGTATGGAAGTGCATATACCTTTTTGAATTTCTGTTTTCATTTTCTTCAAATATATACCCAGTACTGGATTGCTGAATTATATGGTAGTTCTAGTTTTAATTTTGTACAATCCCCCATCTGTTCTCCATAGTGGCTGCACCAATTTACAATCCTACCAACATTGTATGAGTTTTCCCTTCTGTCCACTTCCTAGACAACAGATTTATTCCTTTTGATAATCACCATTCTAACAGGTGTGAGATGATATCTCATTGTGATTTTGATTTACATTTCTCTGATAATTATTAATAACAGGTTTAAGCACTTTTCCATGTTAGCCATCTGTATCTCTCCTTTGTTTTTGCAGGTCTTCTGCCCATTTTTTGATAAGATTTTTTTTTTAAGTGGAGTCATACAGGCTGTTTACATATTTTGGTTATTAACCCCCTTATCAGTCGTATACTTTGTAAATATCATCTCCTATTCCATGGTTTGCCTTTTTGTTGTGTTGATGGTTCTTTGTCTGGGCAAAAGCTTTTAAGTTTAATTAGGGCCATTTAATTTTTTTTTTTTGCTTCCGTTTCCCTTACAAGAGGAGAGAGGAGGAAAAAAAAAAAAACATTGCTAAGATCCATGACTGGTTTTCCTAATGTGATCATTGTGTTTCTTCCTAGTCATATGGATTCGTTGTTGTTCAATCACTAAGTCATGTCTGACTCTGGACACTGCAGCATGCCAGGCTTCCCTGTCCTTCACTATTTCCTCCTGTTTGCTCAAACTCGTGTCCATTGAGTCAGTGATGCCATCCAACCATCTCATCCTCTGTCACCCCCTTCTCCCCCTGCCTTCAATCTTTCCCAGTATCAGGGTTTTTCCCAATGAGTCAGCTCATTCAATCAGGTGGCCAAAATACTGGAGCTTCTGCATCAGTCCTTCCAATGAGTATCAGGGTTGATTTCCTTCAGGATTGACTGGTTTGATCTCCTTGCAGTCCAAGGGACTCTCACGAATCTCCTCCAACACCACAGTTCAAAAGCATCAATTCTTCAGCAATCAGCTTTCTTTATAATCCAAGTCTCACATCCATACATGACTACTGGAAAAACCATAGCTTTGATTAGACAGAACTTTGTTGGTAAAGTGATGTCTCTGCTTTTCAATATTCTGTCTGTGTTTGTCATAGCTTTTCTTCCAAGAAGCAAGCATCTTTTAATTTCATAGTGCAGTCACCATTTGCAGTGATTTTCGAGTCCCCCAAAATAAAGTCTTTTACTATTTCCATTATTTCCCTATCTGTTTGCCATGATGTGATGGGACCAGATGCCATGATCTTAGTTTTCTGAATGTTTAGTTTTAAGCCAACATTTTCCTTCTCCTCTTTCACTTTCAACAAGAGGCTCTTTAGTTCTTCTTCACTTTCTGCCACAAGGGTGGTGTCATCTCCATATCTGAGGTTATTGATATTTCTTCTGGCAATCTTTATTCCAGCTTGTGCTTCATCCAGCCTGGCATTTCTCATGATGTACTTTGCATATGAAATAAGCCTTCATGTACTTCTTTCAGAATGGTAATTATCAAACAAAATGAATTCCCTGAGGGCCTAAGGAAATGGGAGAAACCATTCAAGAACTCTGCGTAATAGGTATTATATGCCCAGCCTCAGGTGCTTTAAACAGCCCCATGTGGCTGGGTAAAAAGCCAGATGATGTCAGATGATGGTGGACAAGGAGACATGTTCACAGGTCATGATGCACAAGACTGGGCAAAATAGCTCAGCATCAGATGGAGGTTCCATCTTTCCTGTAATCTATAAGTAGCAGGATTTGTAGAAAGGAAAAAATGGAATACTAAAGCCATGGGTTAAATTACTAACAAGTGAAACAACATGGCTGGAGAGACTGAGGTACCACTTGGGTTTTAAGACATTTGAACAATCAACCCATGGAGCCTGTTGTGCTGTATGCCAGACCAGGGACCCCTGCAGAAGCACCCAGCACTGTAAAGGTACAGAAGTGAAGGGAGACAGCCAGCCCCAACTCTCACTGGGGATCAGTGTTCTGTGAGCTGAGAAGACCAAGCCCCATGACACCTGGGGCAGGTACAGCTCTGAGATTTGACCTGGGACAGCCTATAGGGATGGGTGCATTACCTGACACCCATGGTGAGGGGAAACCACTCATTGTCCACTGGGACCCATTGTCCTGCTGCTTAGTGGGTCTGTGGAGATGCATCATACCTGGAATCGGGTGCATCACTGAGCAAGGGGAGAAGGTGGGGCCATTGTTGGGTATCTCTAGTCCCTCGTCCATCTCCTGTCACATGACACTGTTGTGTGCCCTGGGCAACATATGTGTTGTGCACAACTAGGTCAAGGTCCTAAAACTGACGCTCTCCCTTTCCCAAATGCTGGGAAGACATGCTCTCTTTCCCACTGGAACCACTGCTCAGCTGCCATCTTTGTTCCTCCCATTGTCCTGTGATGGAGGATGAGATGGTTGGATGGCCTCATCAGTTCAATGGACATGAGTTTGAGCAAAGTGTGAGAGATAGTGAAGGACAGGGAAGCTTGATGTGCTGCAGTCCACGGGGCTGCAAATAGTCGGACACAGCTTAGCCACTGAACTAAAACAGTGGCCTTCCGGACATCATAGTTCACACAGAGGCCCTTGTTTCAGGCCAGGAATCCTTGAAAGATGCCATAAAGCCCCAGTGTCTCTAATGAGAAGAACCGTCCTCCCCAACAGGATGGCCTCAGGCACCATCTCTGCCTCACAGAAGGTATCGCCCAGACAGCACTATAGATTTCACATCAATGAGTCTGCTGCTGTGTCATCTTTATTTAGTCATTGGAGGATGTAGTGAAAGTCCTTCGTGATCATACCCCAGCCTAGAGGACTTCATGAACCAGCGGTTCAGATCATGGAAGCTCTTGCTGGAAGTACATTTTTACTATTTTGAGAATAATCTTGATCCAAATCTTCTCTTGTCTAGAACTGTATTCCAATTATAAAATAAATGTCAATCAGAAAAAAATGCATGAGGTTTTTTTTGTATTGGCATTAAACCTCAAAATTGTTTTATTCCACTTTCTTTTATTTTTATTATATTCCTGTTAATTTTTCCATCTTTTCTTTCTTGTCATCCTCCTTTCAAAATTTATTCTTAATATCTTTTGTAAACTCACCATCATCCTTGTATGTTTATTCCCCTGTTGTTGTTTTCCTGAACTTACCACTATAATGAACATTTTAAATAATATATTTAGATAAAAGTCACCTGATCTGGAAAGTCTTTCCTCTGATTTAACTACCATTTTTTAAATATTCAGATCCATTTTTATTCTTTCCAAACTAGAGGAAGCTTTATAAGCCGTAAACATGGATTGAAGTGGATACTTTTTTCATAAGCACAATAGTTGTCCTGTTTCAGATGAAGAAGCATGACCTTTTATTTGGAAAGGTTCTTAGGGTAAACTTTCCTCACTGAAATTTTTCATCTTCTGTTTTACCTAAATTGAAACTTTCAAAAGTGTTTTTCTATTTATTCTGTTGATGTATTATTTCCAAAAATGAACTAGGGGAAACTGGTTTGTGAATATGAAAACATTTATTTTATATTATCTTGACTTTTGAGATTGTGAAGATAAGCTTCATCCCAAACATTCTATTTATTACCAAAATAAACACCATAAAGAAAGAAGCAGCTTCAGCCATGTGCACAAAAATAATAGTCAAGGTAACATTAGAACACACTGAGTTTCACCAAACCATAGAGCATGTTGTGACTACATTGTTTTTTCGGCGATCATTTCAACTGTAAGCATAACCACACACCGTATTTTAACAGAATTCTTGATGGGAGGCAGTATTTAATAGTCATTAGTACCCCAATTTTGATTTTAATTGAACTGGCCTAAGTCCTGGCTTAGCCACTGTGGTTTCATTCAAGTTATTTTATTTATACTTTTCTGGGCCTTTGTTTAAGTGGCAGATACATGGAGATTTACAGTCAAAGACTCTTGTAACAACCAAAGGATCTTCTATACATAGAGTGTCTTTGTACCTGGTACACAGTGAGCATTCAACAAATGCTTACTAATATTGTCACCAGGCCATTCAGAAGTACTTGGTCAAAATGAGTGGAAATTATACAAATCACACAAAAAAAGTATTTCCTTTTAATACAAAAGCAATAGCCCTACTACCATCTATACTTTGGGCAAGGTGTTTATGCTCAAATGAAGTGGTACACTAAATTATGAAAGGCTTTGGATAAAATAACATTGGAAATGGTAGGTGTTGTGTGCGACACAGGCTCTTATTTTAAAAGCAGAAAAAAGGTTTTAAAATGTGTCCCTCAGGTCACTAGCAATGACTTTCTTTTCAGTGGATGGGGAGAATCAGTTATTGGAGTACTTTTTGATTGCCTATGATGCATCTGGTTGTGTTTACCAGCCACACAGAAGGAACTACCTCCTTTTTATGCTCTGAATACTTTCCTTTTCCACAGACATTCCCACTGGGCCTGGGAGATGGGCAGTTCTATGCATGGACAGATGGTTTGAGAAGAAAGGACTGGCATGACTATGGCAGCATGCAGAAAGAGGCTATGCGCTCAGGTATGGAGTTCAGTGTAAGCCAAGTGCTGCTTTGCTTTGTCACTTACAGCATCTCTCATTAGCCTTCCTTCTGAGCACAGGAAGGTAGGTTTCATGGCACCGCTGGTTGTCAATGATGGGCAGAACCAAAACAATTTCAAATTTCAGAGAGGAAAAAAGAAGAATTGCACTTACAATAGGAGATGAACAAGAGGTCATTTGAGTTTTAGAAATCTGTCGTGTTGTATACTTCTGCATATTTTTCAATCATTTCTGAGGGTATCTTGAATTTCTCCATGAGTCCTAACTTGGCATACACATATCTTGAGCTCGGTTCACTCATTAGGACTGTGGTGTATCTAACTGGCTGGGCCAAGGATGAAAGAAGGACCACAATTCTACATAGGCAGGTGGATCAGAGGAGCCAAGGACCTGAGGTTGATGCTATTTGGGCAAGCTAACAGGCGGTTCAGTAGAATTCAGTAGGTTCATCTACACATAGCACAATTCTAGTCTTGAGGTAGTGATAGAAGAAATATTTTACATCTTAGAAAAAGTAAAGGGTAAAAGGAAGTCCTTCTATAAAGACTTAGGTTGTTGCCAACAAGAATTCAGAAGGGTGCAGAAGTAGTAACCCAGGGATAATAACATGATAGAAGTCCATACTGTACCATTCAGATAAGGAGTTCTGTTGCTTCGTTGTTGTTTGTTGGTCTTTTCTTTGTCATGGTGAAGATATCACAGGAATAGAGAAGCTGTGGTTTGCTAAAAGCATCTGCCTAGCAGTGAAACTGTGCATCCCAGGTCAGATGATTAGCAGAACCCTGGGAAGCTGTAGGCTGAGTTTCTTCTGGCCAATCTTCCTCATAACTCTCTAGCCAGGAAGACAAAGGTGAGGGCATTCACACGGTTATGAGGCTCTTCAGGACTGCAAATGTTCTTAGCTCTGGGTCAGGGGTGCCTGACCTAATGAGAGTCTTCCATTTTCTTCTTTCATTCTTTTTCTCTTAGTAAGGCTGTCCCCTAACCCCTGTTTGCCCCAATAATGTTCCCTGTGTTCAGAGCATCAGCCTCTTCCAGATTACATCATCCCTCCAGCCTTGCTTGGCCAAGACTCCACGCAGGGTCATGAAAGTGAGCTCTTTGGCAGTATTCTCACTTTCCCAGTTCTCTCATATCTTCTCCCTCTGTTTGCTTGATCATCCCTCCCTTCAGTGAGCCCTCTGTTCCTCCTTTTAACCACTGGGGAGCTGTTTCCATAATTTAACAGGAAATTCATCATCATTATCATCATCATCTTGAAAGGTATGGAATAGATGTTTTGTGTTGGGTGCGTTATATACGTATTTTGTTTAAACTTCAGGGTGACTCTGATAAGTATTGTGATCTCCAATACCTTAAAAGAGAAAAGGAAAGGAAAAGAACTGAGTTCTTAAGAACTCATGAAATATTATCCAAAGTCAAATGGCTAACCAGATGCAGAGTGAGATTAAGTCAGGTCTTCTTATGCTCCATTACACCCCACTTTCAGATACCTAGTAATAAAATCTGGACAAAATGAAGTCACAACAGGGTACGTATGAGAGAGAGATATATCTGGGCTCTTATTCTAGCATTTTTGTGTAAGTGGCAAGTCAGTTTGTCTTTCTGATATTCTACTTTGCAGAATTGCTATTAGGACTATAGATTATATATTTATATTTACATAATTGTCCTATTATTTATACATGTTATAATTTTATAGATTATATATTTATATTTACATAATTGTCCTATTATTTATACATGTTATAATTTCCACCAATGATAACTGTAATTATCCATCTAAATTGTTTTCACTTGATTTATTGTGCCTGTCTTATGCTTGTGCCAATAAATTTTGGATACAAAATTGAATACTTCACATTTATTTCTGTGTAATACTACCCTTTCTGCCTGCTGGAAAACATACCTTTAATTTTTATATCCTTAGTTGGGGCAAGGGAAATTGACCTATAAAGAAAATTGGTACTATCACAAGTTTCCTAAAGTACACATGTCTTGTGCCATTAAAAAGCTCTTAAATAGTAGTATGCGTATGAGTCACTGGAGGATATATGAAAAGAACAATAGACTGTAATTCATCATTGTTTAAATGGTGTAAAATATAAATAAAAGGAGTATGCACACACAGGCATTCATGCAGGTACAAAATCAAAATCAACACCTCCATCCTTAATAAACAGGCCAAGCAACACGATTATTAGTGCTATTCTGTCTCCTCCAAACTTTGAAATCCATGTTCCCACTTACTTTCCCAGAAATGTCTTACGTCTAAACTAATGCTGTTACATTCTGCCTGTGTTTGGACTTTAGAAATTGACTCTAGTGTATGATTTTCTTCTTTCATTCAGAATTGTTTCTGAGACCCATCTGTGTGCAGGTGTGATTCTTTGTTACTGCTGTTTAATTTTCTACAACAGTTTCCACTTTGTGAACATTTTGAGAGTTCTCAGGTTTTGGTTATGTATGATATTGCTCTAAGTCTCCTTGCTCATGGTTATGAGATAGAGGCAATATTTTCTTAGGGTACATATTTAATAGTAGAATTGCATGTCCAAGAAATACACATTTCAATTTTACTATGTAGTACATGACAAACTGTTTCCCAAAGTTGATATACCTATTTTACTCCAGTAATGGATGGAATTCCCATTGCTCTGCATCCTGTCGACTCTTAATATTGCCTGACTTTTCATTTCTTCTCATCGTGGTGGTATGAAATAGGCACTCACTGTCACAAGAATTTGCATTTTACTAATTTTAATGTAGTTGATCTCTTATTTATGCTTATGAACCATATATGCCTACTTTTGGGTAAAATTCCTGTTCCTTCCTATTTCCATTTTTTAAATTTCTTTTTCTTATTGACCCACAGAGTAATGTTAATTTATTTTGAATAATATCTTTTCCTGGTTGTATACGGTGAAAATATCTCATCCCAAAATTGTAAAATTTTTTAATGTCTGTCTATATTGTTTAATGAATAGGAGTTCTTAATTTTGTTGTTGTCACATTTGCAAATCATTTTTAAAGGATAGGTTTAATTGATGTTCCATATTGTCTTTTGTAAGTTTGAGAATTTTACCTTTTACATTCGGTCTAAATGCAGATCATCTTCATTTTTATATCATGTGAGGTAGGAACCCAATATTTATTTAGTTTTTGCCTAGTTAGCTATCCAGTTAACAACACCATTTACTAGAAAGTGTATTTTTCTCCACTTAGACCATAAGTGTTGACTCTGTTATTAATAGATTCCATATTTGTGTGTTCTTTCTGGCTTCTCAATTCTGTCCCATGAGTAAAAAATCCTTAAACTAATAACAATATTTCATGTATGAATCTGTTATGTCTGTCCAGTTGCTCAGTCGTGTCCGACTCTGCCACCCCATGGACTGCAGCACACCAGGCTTCCCTGTCCATCACTAACTCCCAGAGCTTGCTCAGAACCATGTCCATTGAGTCAGCGATGCCATCCAAACATCTCATCCTCTATCATCCATTTTTCCTTCTGTCTTCACTCTTTCCCAGAATCATAATCTTTTCTAAAGAGTCAACTCTTTGCATCAGGTGGCCAAAGCTGAATACTATATCTTTATAGCAGTTGTTGAAATCTGATAAAGTTCATCCTGCTTTCTTTTCTTTTCTTCCTTGAGAATATGTTGGCATTCTTAATATAAAAATTTTCTTTAAAATTTCTTTAAAATTTTATTCAGCTTCTCAGACTTTCTGTATACATACACAGAATTTCACAAAATATCGGAAGTTTAGAATTGTATTAAGTATAATGATAAGTTAGGGAGTAATTTGCAATTTTCAATATTAAATTATTCATTCTGTTGTTTATATTTCTTGGTGCTTGTTTGTTATCTTTATGGGTGTGTTAATAATTTGATTGTCAGATATTTTCAGTGCTTCTCCTATAAAACTAACATTATACGGGTGTTGAGCATGTTATTAATCTTATCAAGATTCTGAACTATTTGTTGCTGGTATAGAGAAAGGTTAATTATTTTTTAATATGGACTCCTTTTAGAGAACTTTCTAAACTCGTCTATGGATTACTATCATTTACCCATAAATTATTTTGGATTCTCAATGTAGATATTCATAATCTGTAAGTGGTGACAGTGTGCAAAATGCTTTTCCAGCCTGTACCTCATAATTTTAGCTATTTTTACTGTTTCTGCATTTGCCAGGAGCTCAAGGGTCATGTTGTCTAATAGGTATTGATAGCTAGTTTTGACCTGTGATTCTGACAATAGCAAATTAGATCCTTCTATTAGGATTTTATCTACTTGATGAAAATGTACCATACCCTGTTAACTAAGTCATCTGGGTATGGCTCTTTGAGACTTTTACTTTTTTACATCTTAATGAATGTTGGTTTTATCCCAAATGTTTTGTTTGGTTGTATCTATTGGATAAAAATACTTTTCTCCTTTGTTTTTAAGTATGCTCTATCTATTGATTTCTTTCTTTTTATTTCTATTGATTTTTGATAGAAAGCAAACTTTGAGTTTATGGATTAAATCTGTCTTTTTATTTATTACTAGATTTGGTTTGCTAATATTCTAATGATTTTGTATCTCTATTTGTGCGTGAATATTGGCCATGAATTTTTCTTTCTCATAGAATCCTTGTCAAGTTTTGGTAACAATGTAATGATAACTTTGTAAAATGACTTGAGTAATGCTTCTCATTTCACCAAACTTTTTAGTTTATTGTCATATATTAGAATTACTTATTTATTTATAGTTATGATAGTCTTGTGGGTGAAGATTATTTGGACCTGGACTTTTCTTGGAGAAAAGATTTTTCACAGTAGGGTTAAAATGTTCATATTTATTGACACATTTATTCATAACATCCTCTTAGAGATTTTATAATGTCTGCCATACTTCAATTCATGTTGCTTTTACTTTCAAATATCATTTATTTGCTTTTCTGTCATTTTTCTTTATCTGTTACACTAGGAAATTGTCACTTTATTAAACACAAATAATAACAATATTTTCTTCTTATCTATTGTATTTCTCTCATTAATTTACAATCTTATATTGGTATTCTTTCATTTAACTATATTTTTCTATGTTAAAAAGTCAGATTCTTATCTCCTTAATTTCAGCCTTCTTCTATTGTAGAATAAGCATTTAGGACTCTAAAAATTTCCCTCCAAACACACTTTAAGTAAAACGAAGATCATGGCATCTGGTCCCATCACTTCATGGGAAATAGATGGGAAAACAGTGGAAACAGTGTCAGACTTTATTTTTGGGGCTCCAAAATCACTGCAGATGCTGATGGCAGCCATGAAATTAAAAGACGCTTACTCCTTGGAAGGAAAGTTATGACCAACCTAGATAGCATATTAAAAAGCAGAGACATTACTTTGCCAACCAAGGTCTGTCTAGTCAAGGCTATGGTTTTTCCTGTGGTCATGTATGGATGTGAGATTTGGACTGTGAAGAAAGCTGATTGCTGAAGAATTGATGCTTTTGAACTGTGGTGTTGGAGAAGACTCTTGAGAGTCCCTTGGACTACAAGGAGGTCCAACCAGTCCATTCTAAAGGAGATCAATCCTGGGTGTTCATTGGAAGGACTGATGCTAAAGCTGAAACTGCAATACTTTGGCCACCTCATGCGACGAGTTGACTCACTGGAAAAGACTCTGCTGCTGGGAGGGATTGGGGGCGGGAGGAGAAGGGGACGACAGAGAATGAGATGGCTGGATTTCATCACCGACTCGATGGACATGAGTTTGAGTGAACTCCAGGAGTTGGTGATGGACAGGGAGGCCTGGTGTGCTGTGATTCATGGGGTCTCAAGGAGTCGGACACGACTGACCGACTGAACTGAACTGATCTGATAGTTTAATGTTTTATATTTATTATCTTTTAATTATACTACATTTTAGTGATGTTTTTAAATGTATGCCCTACTTAATAAACACAGAAATTATCTTAAAAATACAAAAAACCCATAAGCTGCTTTCCGCTGGGATCTCAGTGACCTTTATTAAAATGTACTCACAAAGTACAAGGTGTGTGCTCAATTGTGCTCAGTTGCTCAGCTGTGTCCATCTCTGTGACCCCACGGACTGCAGCCCGCCAGGCTCCCCTGTCCATGGGGTTCTCCAGGCAACAGTACTGAAGTGGGTTGCCATCTCCTTCTCCGGGGGTCTTCCCATCCCAGGGACTGAACTTGCATCTCCTGCATTGCATGCAGACTCTTACCACTTTCAGATATTTTTTGTTAGGGTTTTTACTGATGTTGTTGGTTTATGTTTTGTTTTGTCAATTGCATCTTTATGGCATATTTGATAAATCTTGTAATAACAGGTATTTTAAGTACTCATTTCTATAAAAGTAGGTGGAATTTAGAGGGAAAAGTAGTAGTTGAATTATAAGGAAATGGTGAAAATGCTTTCTCCCACCATCGAGAAAACTCCGTTTTCTTCTTCTTTTTAAAGTAATCTTTTTTGGAGTATAGTTTGCTTTACAGCGTTGTGTCTCTGCTGTACAACACAGTGAATGAATCATCAGTATTCATATACCCACTCTTTTTTAAATTTCCTTCCCATTTAGGTCACCACAGAGCAAGGAGTAGTTTCCTGTGCTGGACTGTAGGTTCTCATTAGTTATCTATTTTATGCATATTCATAGCATTAGTACTGTCGATCTCAGTCTCCCAGTTCATCCTCCACCTTTCCCACCTGGCAACCATAAGCTTGTTCTCCGCATCTGTGACTATTTCTGCTTGGAAAAAGTTCACCCAACCCATTGTTCTAGATTCCACGTGTCAGCGAAGTTTGCTTTTCTCTGACTGACTTCACTGTGCATGGCAGTCTCTAGGTCCGTCCACGTCTCTGTAGATGGCACTGTTTCAGTCCTTTCTTATGGCTCACTGATATTGCATTCTATATATGTACCACATCTCCTTTATCCATTCTGCTGATTGACATTTAGGTTGCTTCCATGTCCTGGCTATTGTAAATACTGCTGCAGTGAATATCAGAGTGCACGCATAATTTTGAACTTTTTGGTTTTCTCCAGATACAGAAGTGGGATTGTTGGATCATTTGGGAGCTCTGTTTTTACTTTTTAAAGAACATCTCCATAGTGGCCGTACCAATTTAAATTCCCTTCAACAGTGTAAGAGGCTTTCCTTTCCTACACACTCTCTGCAGCATTTATTTTTTGTATCAATAGATTATTTGAGATGGGTATTCTGACCAAGGTGAGGGGATACCTCATTGTAGTTTTGATTTGCATTCCTCTTAATAATTAGTGATGCTGAGCATATTTTCATGTGCCTCTTGACCCCCTATGTATTTTCTTTGGAGAAATGGCTCTTTAGATTTTCTGCCTGGTTTTTTATTGTGTTGTTTGGTTTGTTTTTTATATTGAGTTGTATGAGCTGTTTGTATAGTTTTGAGATTAGTCCTTTGTTAGTCAATTTATTGAAAAATATTTCCTTCCATTCTGAGGGTTGTCTTTTCATTTTGTTTATGGTTTCCTTTGTTGTGCAAAACCTTGTAAGTTTAATTAGGTCCCGTTTGTTTTTTTGTTTTTATTTTAATTTATTTAGTCAGTATCCAGCCTTTCATTTAGGTATTCAATTCATTCAATTTATTTTTGTGTATGATGTTAGGATGTATTCTCCCAGTCTTTTCCATGTTGCTGGCTAGTTTTCCCAGCATCAGTATTAAAGAGTCTCTCTTTTCTCCGCTGTATATTCTGGCCTCCTTTCTAAGGGTTAGGTAGCCACAGCCGCATGGGTCTATCTCTGGACTCTGTCCTATTCTACAGATCTACGTTCCTGTTTCTGTGTCAGTGCCATACTCGTTTGCTGACTGTAGCTGTGTAGTAAAGTCTAAGTTCAAGGGGGCGGATTCCTTCAGCTCTGCTCTTCTTTCTCAAGATTGCTTTCATTATTTGGAGTCATTTGTGTTTCCATACAAATGGTGAAATTTTTTGTTATACTTCTGTGAAAAATGTCCTTGATAATTTGACAGTGATAGCAACTGAATCTGTAGATTGCTTTGGGTTAAGGAAATGGAGAGTTCTTACATTAAAAATGTACATATATAAGGAGCAATTAAAGGATTTCCAAATATTAGGTGTAATTTACAGGTATTATTTGGTATATCTGTATCCTTAGAGTTATAGTAAATTACAAGGATTTTTTAAATTTGTTTATTAATTTGTTAGAGGATATCTAATTAATGTTTTTTGGAGTTTCTATTATTTCATTGTATTTGTTTTGGGAAGTAGCATTAACCAAACCAAATTACCTGTAGAAGAATAATGTCCAAAATACCATTTCAGGTTCAGGCAGGCTTTCCAGAGGAAGTAACCCAAATTTTCAAGAATAAAGTCATATCCTGATACCAGATACATTTGTGCTTTCATCTAATTGATTTTTTCTGAATTCTCTTTCTCATTATTTCCTATGATCAAAGTCATATTTTAGGCATTATTTTTTGTGCTCATATATCTTATATATGATCCCATTATATTTTATTTAGTTTCATATCATTTTAGAATTTAGTGACATTCGATTTTATTTCCTAACAACTTAGCTATCCTTTTGAGTTTTATTATATCACAAAATTGATAAACATGCTTTTTGAACCATCATTCAAATTATTATAACAGTTGAATGAAATGAACCAAAATACAGACTGTTTTGGAATATAAGAGATAGTGTATAAATTGATGGGTCAATGGGTCAATATCAATTAAGCTTGGTATAATCATTATATTAATAGCAGCTAAAGATATGCTACCAAACAGGCATTCAGCTGACATCATTCCATGTATAAATTGAAAAAATGTGATATATTTCTGATAAAAAGACAAACTCTGCCTATGGCATTTCTCTGAATGATGAATCTCATAACTTCTGGATGTCCAGAAGAAAATGCAATTAGTGTATGCAGCTGTTTCTAATTATGTGATATTCCTTATTTCTCCTACCATTGCTGCTTAAGTGGTAAAACATACCTTTTAAGACATCCATCCAGAGTGATGCAGGGGTGTGTGTGTAAGTGCACACATCTTGGTGTGGTTTATGAAATCCTTCATAAGGCCCCTGATCTGTATTTCTAGAGAGTATCTATTTTTAGCTTTGAAGTGCAAAAAATTTTCTTGTCCATTCTTTTTATTCTATCTCAGATTTCACTGTGTTTATCACTAGTTTTTTGAAATTCAATATATGTGAACTCAACAGGAAGAAAGCTGTTTTCAATCTTTGTAGGGGCTCTCTTTCTCTGAAATAGATTATATTCTCATATAATCACAACCATGCATTCCACTGTGTGACTTAGGAATCCTGTGGAATTATATCTAAGTTCTCATTATTTCCATTTGTGTAGTCATACTTACAGGTTTGACCCATGAAGGTTTTCACTGTCTGGTCATTTTATTCAATTGTTGATTCACTTATTTGACAAATACTTAAAATATGGATGTCACTACATTTCAAATACTATTCCAAACTATGGAAGAAAAAAATAGACAAAAATGAATTCTAGTAGCATTTCTGTAGCATGAGGATAGTTGGAGGTGCTTTCACTCCAACCACGACCCCATGGTTGTCCCAGAGCATGACAGGACATGGTGATCGACACCATGGCTGTTTGAATACTGACCATTAATCTCTCCCACCTATACCTTTTCAGTCACCTCCTCACTGATATCCCTACCCCGTGGTCAGTGTTTCAAACTGCAGCTAGAGCCATCTTCTAAAAACACATAACCAGATCATTCCACTCCTCTGCTCCAGAGCATTAAAGCCCAGCCATCAAATCCAAAATGTGCTGCAAGTCCTTCCTGTGAATATGAGCTGCAGCACGATCCACCCCTGGGCTTCCCCAGTGCCTCAGTGGAGAAACATCCCACCTGCCCATGTAGAAGCGGGTTTAACCCCTGGGTCGGGAAGATCCCCTGGGTCAGGAAATGGCAACCCAATCCAGTATTCTTGCCTGGGAAATCCATGGACAGAGGAGCCTCGTGGGCTACAGTTTGTGAGGTCACCACGAGCTCAACATGACCGAGCACGCGCAGGATCCACCCCTGACCAGCGGCTCTCATCTCATCTACTGTCTGGTATGTGGTGGCTCCACTGGCCATGTTGTCCTCTGCTTTCCCTCAAGAATGATAAACATGTTCCAGGAACTTTTCACTTGTTGTTCCCGCTGCCTGGACCAAATGCTGTGGTCTGTATTGTCACTGCCCCTCCCCGCTTCCTTAAGGTCTCAGACAATATATCATCTGTTTCTATGTGCCTGCCCCTACCACCATATCATCATGTAGAGACAGAGTTCATTTCATTCACTCTCCATCTCTTGACCCTACTTAATTTTTACAGCAATTATCCTTCTATCTCTGGAGTAGGAATTGGAAATCTCCTCCAGTATTCTTGCCTGGAAAATTCCATGGACAGAGGCCATACTAATGATTGTGAGTTTCCATCACAAGACATCTGAAAAGCCTGAACTAAAAATATTTGAGAGTTAAGAAAGCACCATGGTTTGAAATGATTCACAGTGGGTTTTCCTAAGTTCCTTTAAACAAGAGCTCCCTTTAATGCTGATCAGGGACCCATTTTGCTCTTTAATGTCTTTATTCTACATAATTGAATGAGATTGCCAGCTGAACAGAATGAGAAACAAAAATGTGCTCCATCTGGAGAGCCCATAAGTGCTTTGCTTTCAGGAAAAAAAAATAAAAAGTTCACTGTGCCATAACTACAGTGGCTCCTGGTCATCTTTTATGGATGCCTCACATCTCTTATTTTTTGTTTCCTGTGCTGTATAGCAGGTACTTAATTAGTTACTATTTTATATATAAGAGTGTGTATATGTCAATCCCAAACTCCCAGTTTATTCCTCCCACCCTCTCCCCATTGGTAACCATAGATTTGTTTTCTGCATCTTTGACTCTATTTCTGTTTTGTAAATAAGTTCATTTATACCATTTGCGGGGGGCGGGGGGTGTTCCCCAGGTGGCTCACTTGTAAAAGAATCCAGTACAGGAGACATGGGTTTGATCCCTGGGTTTGGAAGATGCCCTGGAGGAGGAAATGGAAACCCACTCCATTATTCTTGCCTGGACAATGCCATGGACTGTCCGTGGAATCACAAATGGTCAGAAAAGACTTAGTGACTAAATAATAACAACAGCCATTTTTTTTTTTTTTTAGATTCCATATATAAGTAATAGCATTTGTGTCTCTTAAAAGTAGTATCTGGCCTGTTTTTTGTTACTACAAACAGTGAACATCATTTATTGTTAACAGTTTAGACTAATTTATACATCTATGATGTGTTCTCAATAAATTTCATAATGAAGTTTGTTGGAAGGTGGTAAAATTTGAGAATATTACCAAAACATTATTATTCATTAGATTAAAATCAACTTTTAATGAAATATTTCCTTTGACACTCATTCTATAATAATGAAAAAATAAACTGGAGCTGAAAAGACAGTGAGCATTCTGCTGAGATGCATTCTTTATGGGGCTATAACAGAATGCAATTTAGCTGAAACTGAGGTGAGCGACAGTTACCGAGGGAGCATCCCCTTCAGTATCATAGTATGAAAACAGCAGTGTGGAAACATCTCAGAAGATTTGATAAACTGCACTCAGTTCATGTTTTTAAAGAGAGAAAATTAACTTTAAAACAAAAATTCAGTTTAAGCATATGTCGCAAAAGTTGAAATATCAACTTCCATAAGCAAGTGTATATGGGCTTAATTAGCCTTTTTTTCTCATTAGTGGTTTAATTAAACTGTGGTTTAATGATGATCCTTGTTACAGAGTTATTTTGACTGTTAATTAAGTTATATAACTAAACTGTCTGGGCTGTAATATATATTCAATATATGGATATCTGTATACAGGCAAACCTCGTTTTATTGTTCTTCATTTTATTTCACTTAGCAGATATTCCTTTTTTTTTTTTTTCAAACTGAAAGTTTGTGACAATCCTGCTTTCAGTAAGTCTGTTGGCACCATTTCTGCAACACATTTGCTCACAATGTTGTAAACATTTCTATTATTATTACACTTGTTAAGGTGATCTTTGATCAGGAATCTCTGAAGTTCCTATTATAAATGTTGGGAGGCACCATGGGCCACACTCATAGAATACAGGGAACCTAATTGCTAAATGCCATGTGTTCTGACAACTCCATGGCTACCCATTCCATCTCTTTCCCTTCCTCAGGCCTCCCTATTCTCTGAGACACAACAATATATTGAAATTAGGCCTATTAATAATCCCACAGTGGCCTCCAGGTGCTCAAGTGAAGGGAATAGTTCCATGTCTCTCAATTTAAGTCAAAAGTTAGATAGGTTGAAGCTTAGTGAGGAAGGCAGGTCAAAAGCTGAGATAGGCCAAGAGCTCTTATGCCAAACAGTGACCCAAGTTGTATGTCCAAAGGAACACTTTCTAACTGAAATTAAATTTGCTGCTGCTGTAAGCACATGAATGATAATAAAATCAAACAGCCTTACTGCTCATATGAAGAAAGGTGTAGTGGCCAGGATAAAAGATCAAACCAGTCTCAACATTCCCTTAAACCAAGGCATAATCCAGAGCAAGTTTCATCTCTTCAGTTCTATGTTTGTGTCTGCTTAGTCACTTCAGTTGTGTCCAACTCTTTGTGACACTACGGATTGTAGCCTCCCAGGCTCCTCTGTCCATGGGATTCCCCAGGCAAGAATACTGAAGTGTGTTGCTATGCTTTCCTCCAGGGAATCTTCCTGACTCAGGGATCAAACTCTTGTCTCTTATGTCTCCTGCTTTGGCAATTGTGTTCTTTACTGCTAGCACCATCTGGGAGGCCCTCAACTCTGTGAGGGCTGAGAAAGGTGAGGAAGCTCCAGAAGAAAAAGTGTGATGCAAAAGCAACTGGGTCATCAGGCTGAAGGAAAGAAGCCATCTCCATAATATAAAAGTGCAAGGTGAAACAGCAATTGCTGATATAGAATCTACAGCAAGTTACTCGTGAGATCCAGCTGAGACAATTCATGATGGTGGCTGCACTGAGCATGAGTGTTTCTGTGGAGATGAAACGACCTTCTTCTGGAAGAAAATACCATCTGGGGGCCTTCCCAGGTGGCGCTGTGGTAAAGACTCAGCCTGCCAATGCAAGAGATGCAGGTTCAGTCCCCAAGTCAGGAAGACCCCCGGTGTAGGAAATGGCAACTCACTTCACTATTGTTGCCTGGGAAACCCCATAGACAGAGGAGTCTGGTGGGCTATACAGTCCATGAGTTCTCCAAGAGTCAGACATGATTTAGAGACTAAACAAAAACAAGAATGCTATAATAACTGAGTTTCCCATGATTTGAAGGAAATCATTCATTCCTTTGCTCTCAAATAGTCATTAAGACTTTGTATTTTAGGCACAAGGCATAGCGATTCAGTGATAATTTGAACATCGTCTAAAATTCATATCCAGGACCTGCTGTAAATTGACCAATAATGAGTTCTGGGCCACCCCAGCTCTTTTACCTACCAAGGGGTATAGAGGAAATATGTAAAGGAATGGAGAAGGAGAATGCCAGCGGGGGAGACCCAAACAAAACTTCCATACACTAGTTCAGAACTGGAGACCCTAGTTTGATTTGATACTCTTTTTTTGGGCTCCAAAATCACTGCAGATGCTGATTGCAGCCATGAAATTAAAAGACGCTTACTCCTTGGAAGGAAAGTTATGACCAACCTTGATAATATATTAAAAAGCAGAGACATTACTTTGCCAACAAAGGTCCGTCTAGTCAAGGCTATGGTTTTTCCTGTGGTCATGTATGGATGTGAGAGTTGGACTGTGAAGAAAGCTGATCGCCGAAGAATTGATGCTTTTGAACTGTAGTGTTGGAGAAGACTCTTGAGAGTCCCTTGTACCGCAAGGAGATCCAACCAGTCCATTCTAAGGGAGATCGATCCTGGGTGTTCATTGGAAGGACTGATGCTAAAGCTGAAACTGCAATACTTTGGCCACCTCATGCGACAAGTTGATTCACTGGAAAAGACTCTGATGCTGGGAAAGGTTGGGGGCGGGAGGAGAAGGGGACGACAGAGAATGAGATGGCTGGTTGGCATCACCGACTCTGTGGACATGAGTTTGAGTGAACTCTGGGAGTTGGTGATGGACAGGGAGGCCTGGCTTGCTGTGATTCATGGGGTCGCGGAGAGTCGGACACGACTGAGCGACTGAACTGAACTGAACTGAACTGAGTGAGTAGCAGAGGTTTTGGAGAAGCCTTCATACCAGATGAAGTCACCTGTGCCTTACAACACTTTCTAGTCCAGAAACATGGTGTAAGTGGTCCTCGGGAATACTAGAAGCTCAGATCTAGCATTGTTTATTTTTTTAATTGAAATATCATTGATTTATAATGTGTTAGTATCAAGTATATGGCAAATTTACATATATATGTATGTATGTATATATTTCAGATTATCATCCCTTATATGTTATAACAAAATATTGAGTATAGTTCTGTGTCCTATAAGTAGGTCCTTGTTGGTCATCTATTTTATATGCAGTAGTGTGTATATACTATATCAGAGGACATATGTATATACAGAGAAGCTCCAATAGTTTGGCCAGCTGCTGTGAAGTGCCAACTCATTGGAAAAGACCTTGATGCTGGGAAAGATTGAGGGCAGGGAGCAAGGGGTGACAGAGATTAGATGGTTGGATGGCATCACTGACTGAATTCACTGACTGAATGGACGTGAATTTGAGTAAACTTCAGGAGACTGTAGAGGAGAGGGATGCCTGGTGTGCTGCAGTCCATGAGGTCATAGAGTTGGACAAGACTGAGCAACTAAGCACAGCACAGATATCATAAAATAATGGAAAAATAGGATTTGATGGTCAAGGGATTTAATTTAATACAGTGTTTGGTTTACTGATGTGAAGTGACTAAGAAAGCACTTCAGAATTAGTATTACCAGGCATTTAATAATAATTTGAATTTCCTTGGTGACCAGCTGAGCCTTAGGCATCCAAATACATTATTGGACTACAATGAATAGATTAATCTAATAGACACTGACCTAGATTAACTGTCTAATAGAATTTGGTAGTGCATATTAGGGCTTCCCTGATAGCTCAGTTGGTAAAGAATCCGCCTGCAAAGCAGGAGACCCTAGTTTGATTCCTGGGTCAGGAAGATCCCCTGGAGAAGAGATAGGCTAACCACTCCGGTATTCTTGGGCTTCTCTTGTGACTCAGCTGGTAAAGAGTTCACCTGCAGTGTGGGAGACCTGGGTTCAATCACTGAGTTGGGAAGATCCCCTGGAGAAGAGAAAGCTACCCACTCCAGTATTCTGGCCTAGAGAATTCCATGGAATACAGTCCATGGAGTCACAAAGAGTCAGACATGACTGAGCAACTTTCACTCAGTCACTCAATGCATGTTAACTGGGATGTATTTATTTGTAGAGATTCCACTCATGCACAAAATAATTTTATATTGTTTTGAGGGACACGAAGCATTAAGGAAAAACTTCTGAAGTTTTAGCAGATGTTTTATGAATAAATTATGGGCTGTAGCCTACCAGGCTCCTCTGTCCATGGAATTCTCCAAGCAAGAGTATTGGAGTGAGTTGCCATTCCCTTCTCCAGGGAGTCTTCCCGACCCAGGGATTGAACCCAGGTCTCCAGCATTGCAGACAGATTCTTTACTCTCTGAGCCACCAGGGAAGCCTAAATTATTGGACTGATATTTAATTATTAACCTTTGTGTATTGCAATAATTGAAATATTTTTATGTAACTTAATGAGATATTTTATAAGCCTCTGATATATGTATCAAAATAATTTTTTAAACAGAACAAAGTCATTAAAATTATTATCTAAATTTGGAATGCCAGTTAACATTATGACAAAGGTCTAGCCTTTTTTTCTTTAAGTCCTATATTATTATTTACTTTCTGTGACATTTTCTTATTTCATCTTCTCTGTTTGTACAGTTCCTTAACTTGTGTACAGTGATTTTTTTTGCACATTGCCTCAGTGTTTCTCACAAAAATTCTATAAAGTAGGGATGGTAAATATTAATATTATTTCAAAATAAGGAAAACTTAAGAAAAATTATTTTTACATATGCATGTGTGATTTTATACATGTGCATGTATGTTATATAATACATATATCAAGTGGTTATATATGCATACACACATATATGTTCAAATCAATGCCATAACTCCAGTGAATTCTGGAGACTGCTCTCTTTTATATGCTGCTTATTCTCATCTCTTTATGAGAATCTCTCAAAGTCTCTTTGACTTTCCTCTTGGACTCTTGCCCTTTATAACACCTGTGCCCTGATTGCCCTGTGATCATCCACCTGTGTTTCCAGTGGTGCCCAGGTTCATGATGATAACTTAGTTTCTCTGATGACTCAGTCCTCCAACTATGCTCAGAACCCTGGATCTCCTCTCTGTGAACCCTTCCATGTGTCTGGGATCCTTGAGGTTTATATGTCCACCAAGTCCTGATGCCCTCATTCTTTGAATCTGGCCACTGCACCTACAGCAGAGATCTATTGGGATGTACTTTGTCATTAGTCACTTGAACCTGAGCTCTCTCCAGAGAACCTCACACAAAACAGCTCCTTCAACCAGTCCTTCTGTCTAAAGAACTCAGCTCTAAGTTTCTGAAATCCTATCAGAAACCAGTATCAGTTAGACACGAAATGGCTGTTCTAGACATTTGTTTCCTCTAGTCCACTGCTGGCATGGGAACAATGCCCATCTGTGAAAACCCTCAAGAAAATAATATTAAGCCAACAGACACCTCTCAGTTCAGTTCAGTCACTCAGTCATGTCTGACTCTTTGCGACCCGATGGACTGCAGCACACCAGACTTCCCTGTCCATCACCAACTCCTGGAGCTTGCTCAAACTCATGTCCATTGAGTAAGTGATGCCAACCAACCATCTCATCCTCTGTCATCCCCTTCTCCTTGTCCCCTTCTGCCTTCAGTCTTTCCCAGCATCAGGGTCTTTTCCAGTGAATCAGTTCTTCACATCATGTGGTTAAAGTATTGGAGCTTCAGCTTCATCATTAGTCCTTCCAATGAATAATTCAGACTGATTTCCTTTAGGATTGACGGGTTTGATCACCTTGTAGCCCAAGAGACTCTGAACAGTCTTCTCCAACACCATGGTTCAAATGCATCACTTCTTTGGTGCTCAGCTTTCTTTATTGTCCAACTCTCACATCCATACATGATAACTGGAAAAACCACACCTTTGTCGGCTAAGTAATGTCTCTGCTTTTTATATGCTATCTTGGTTGGTCATAGTTTTTCTTCCAAAGAAGCAAGTGTCTTTTAATTTCATGGCTGTAGACACCATCTGCAGTGATTTTGGAGCCCAAGAATATAAAATCTGTCACTCTTTCCGTTATTTCCCTATCTATTTGCCATGAAGTGATGATACCAGATGCACTGATTTTCATTTTTGCAATGTTGAGTTTCAAGACAACTTTTTCACTCTCCTCTTTCATTTTCATCAAGAGGCTCTTTAATTCCTCTTTACTTTCTGCCATGAGGACGGTGTCATCTATATATCTGAGATTATTGATATTTCTCCCAGCAATCTTGATTCTTGTGTTATCCAGCCTGGCATTTTGCATGTTGTACTCTGCACATAAGTTAAATAGACAGAGTGACAATACCCAGCCTTGACATGCTCCTTTCCCAATTTGGAACCAGTTCGTCATTCCATGTCCAGTTCTAACTGTTGCTTCTTGACCTGCATATAGATTTCTCAGAAAGCAGGTAAGGTGGTCTGGTATTCCTATCTCTTAAATAATTTTTCACAGTCTGTTGATCCACACAATCAAAGCGTTAGCATAGTCAATGAAGCAGAAGTAGATGTTTCCATTGTTTGATCCAATGGATATTGGCAATTTGATATCCAATTTATATGCCTTTTCTAAATCCAACTAGAATATCTGGAAGTTTTCGGTTCATGTATTATTGAAGGATGTCTGGGAAATTTTGAGCGTTACTTTGCTAGCATGTGAGATGGGTGCAGTTGTGCAGTAGTTTGAACATTCTTTAGTATTGCCCTTCTTTGGGATTGGAATGAAGACTGACCTTTTCCAGCCCTGTGGCCACTGCTGAGTTTTCCAAAGTGGTTGGCATATTGAGTGCAGTACTTTCACAGCATCATCTTTTAGGATTTGAGATAGCTCAGCTGGAATTCTATCGCCTCCAATTCCTTTGACTTTGCACTCTAGGATGTCTGGCTCTAGGGGAGTGATCACACCATCGTGATTATATGGGTCATTGAGATATTTTTTTTATGGTTCTGTGTATTCTTGCCTCCTCTTGTTAATATCTTGTGTGTCTGTTGCTGCTGCTGCTGCTAAGTCACTTCAGTCGTGTCCGACTCTGTGTGACCCCATAGACGGAAGCCCACCAGGCTCCCCCGTCCCTGGGATTCTCCAGGCAAGAACACTGGAGTGGGTTTCCATTTCCTTCTCCAATGCATGCAAGTGAAAAGTGAAAGTGAAGTCGCTCAGTCGTGTCTGACCCTTAGCGACCCCATGGACTGCAGCCTACCAGGCTCCTCCATCCATGGGATTTTCTAGGCAAGAGAACTGGAGTGGCTTGCCATTGCCTTCTCCGTGTGTGTCTGTTAGGTCCATACAATTTCTGTTCTTTATTCTGCCTATTGCCTATCATTGCATGAAATATTCCCTTGGTATCTCTACTTTTCTTGAAGAGATCTCTAGTCTTTCCCATTCTCTTCTTCTCGTCTATTTCCTTGCATGGATCACTGAGGAAGGCTTTCTTATTTCTCCTTGCTAGTCTTTGGAACTCAGCATTCAGATGGGTATATTTTTCCATTTCTCCGTTGCCTTATGCTTGTCTTCTTTTCTCAACTATTTGTAAGGCCTCCTCAGACAACCATTTTGCCTTTTTGCATTTCTTCTTCTTGGGATGGTTTTGGTCACCACCTACTATACAATGTTAGGAACCTCTGTCCATAATTCTTCAGGCACTCTATCAGATCTAATCCCTTGAATCTATTTGTCATTTCTACTGTATAATTGTAAGGGATTTGATGTAGGTCATACCTGAATGATCTAGTGGATTTCCCTACTTTCTTCAATTTAAGTCTGAATTTTGCAATAAAGAGTTCATGATTTGAGCCACATTCAGCTCGCAGTCTTGTTTTTGCTGACAAAATAGAGCTACTCCGTCTTTGGCTGCAAAGAATATCAATCTGACCATCTGGTAATGTCCATGTGTAGAGTCTTCTCTTGTGTTGTTGGAAGAGGGTGTTTGCTATGATCAGTGCGTTCTCTTGGGAAAACTGTTAAACTTTGCCCTGCTTCCTTTTGTACTCCAAGGCCAAATTTGCCTGTTACTGCAGGTACCTCTTGACTTCCTACTTTTGCATTTCAGTCCCCTATAATGAAAAGGACTGTGAAGAAAGCTGATCGCCGAAGAATTGATGCTTTTGAACTGTGGTGCTGGAGAAGACTCTTGAGAGTCCCTTGAACTGCAAAGAGATCCAACCAGTCCATTCTGGGGGAGATCAATCCTGGGTGTTCATTGGAAGGACTGATGCTAAAGCTGAAACTCCAATACTTTGGCCACCTCATGCGATGAGTTGACTCACTGGAAAAGACTCTGATGTTGGGAGGGATTGGGGGCAGGAGGAGACGGGGACAACAGAGAATGAGATGGCTGGATGGCACCACTGACGCGATTGACATGAGTTTGAGTGAACTCCAGGAGTTGGTGATGGACAGTGAGGCCTGGCGTGCTGTGATTCATGGGGTCGCGGAGAGTCGGACACGACTGAGCGACTGAAATGAACTGATGATGAAAAGGACATCTTTTTGTTGTTAGTTCTAGAAGGTCTTGTAGACATTTCTCATAGAACCGTTTAACTTCAGCTTCTTCAGCATTAGTGTTTGAGGCATAGACTTCAATTACTGTAATATTGAATGGTTTGCCTTGGAAATGAATGGAGATTATTCTATCCTTTTTGAGACTGCACACAAATACTTCATTTCAGACACTTTTTTTTTTTAATGAGGGCTGCATCTAAGTTAAATTCACCCATTCCAGTCCACTTTATTTCACTGATTCCTAAAATGTCAGTGTTCTCTCTTGCCATCTCCTGTTTGACCACTTCCAATTTACCTTGATTCATGGACCTAACTTTCCAGGTTCCTATGCAATATTGTTCTTAACAGCATTAGACTTTACTTTCATCACCAGTAACATCATCAACTGGGCTTTTTTTTTTTTCTTTGACTCAGTCTCTTCATTCTTTCTGGAGCTATTTCTCCACTTTTCTGCGGTAGCATATTGGGTAGCTACCAAACTGGGGAGCTCATCTTTCAGCGTCATCTTTTAATCTTTTCATACGGTTCATGGGTTTCCAAGGCAAGAATACTGAAGTGGTTTGCCATTCCCTTTTCCAATGGATCACGTTTTGTCAGAACTCTCCACCATGACCCATCAGTCTTGGGTGGCCCTACATGGCATGGCTCATAGTTTCATTGAGCTAGACGAGGCTGTGGTCCATGTGATCAGATTGGTTAGTTTCCTGTGATTGTGATTTTCATTCTGTCTGCCCTCTGATAAATAAGTATAAGAGGCTGGTGGAAGCTTCCTAATGGAAGGAATCTGAGTCTTGCTCTGATGGGTGGAGTCATGCTCAGTTCAGTTCAGTTCAATTCAGTTCAGTCGCTCAGTCGTGTCCAACTCTTTGTGACCCCATGAATCACAGCACGCCAGGCCCCCTGTCCATCACCAACTCCCGGAGTTCACTCAAACTCATGTCCACAGAGTCGGTGATGCCATCCAGCCATCTCATTCTCTGTCGTCCCCTTCTCCTCCTGCCCCCAATCCCTCCCAGCATTAGAGTCTTTCCCAGTGAGTCAACTCTTCGCATGAAGTGGCCAAAGTATTGCAGTTTCAGCTTTAGCATCAGTCCTTCCAATGAACACCCATGATTGATCTCATTTAGAATGGACTGGTTAGATCTCATTGCAGTCCAAGGGACTCTCAAGAGTCTTCTCCAACACCACAGTTCAAAAGCATCAATTCTTCGGTGATCAGCTTTCTTCACAGTCCAACTCCAACATCCATACATGACCACTGGAAAAACCATAGCCTTGACTAGATGGACCTTTGTTGGCAAAATAATGTCTCTGCTTTTTAGTATGCTATCTAAGTTGGTCATAACTTTCCTTCCAAGGAGTAAGCGTCTATTAATTTTATGGCTGCAATCAGCATCTGCAGTGATTTTGGAGCCCCCAAAAATAAAGTCTGACACTGTTCCACTTTTTCCCCATCTATTCCCCATGAAGTGATGGGACCATATGACATGATCTTAGTTTTCTGAATGTTGAGATTTAAGCCAACTTTTTCATTCTCCTCTTTCACTTTCATCCAAGGTAAGGAACAGCGGCTGCACTTTGCTGGTGCAGCCATGAAGAGATACCCCATGACCAAGGTAAGAGAAACCCAAGTAAGATGGTAGGTATTGTGAGAGTGTATCCGAGGGCAGACACACTGAAATCATAATCACAGAAAAGTAATCGATCTGATCACACAACCACAACCTTGTCTATCTCAATGAAACTAAGCCATGCTGTGTGGAGCCACCCAAGACGGGTGGGTCATGGTGAAGAGATCTGACAAATTGTGGTCCACTGGAGAAGGGAATGGCAAGTCACTTCAGTATACTTGCCTTGAGAACCCCATGAACAGTATGAAAAGGCAAAATGATAGGATACTGAATGAGGAACTTCCCAGGTCGATAGGTGCCCAGTATGCTACTGGAGATCAGTGGAGAAATAACTCCAGAAAGAATGAAGGGATGGAGCCAAAAAAAACAATACCTAGTTGTGGTTGTGACTGGTGATGGAAGCAAGGTCCAGTGCTGTAATGGGGCCATGCTCAGTAAATCTGTAATCCAATTTTCTATTGATGATTGGCACTGTGTTACCTCTAGGCTGGCTCACCAGATATTGTAAGTCCTAAGGATACCTACAAGCAGACTCTAGCTGGGATCCTGTGTCAAACCCCACTAAGTAGAGATGTAGTTTTATATATATATATATAAATGTAGGTCAGATGATTCTTTGTGATTACTATATTCAATATCAGTTCAGCTCAGTAGCTCATTCGTGAATGACACTTTGTGACCCCATGAATCACAGCATGCTAGCCCTCCCTGTCCATCACCAACGCCCAGAGTTCACTCAAACTCATGTCCATCGAGTCAGTGATGCCATCCAGCCATCTCATTCTCTGTCGTCCCAGTCTCCTCCCACACTCAATCCTTCCCAGCCTCAGAGTCTTTTCCAGTGAGTCAACTCTTTGCACGAGGTGGCCAAAGTATTGGAGTTTCAACTTTAGCATCAGTGCTTCCAGTAAAAATACTGTCACTGAATGGAATTAATTTGCTTGAAAATGCCTCAAATAAATTTCTACATTGGACAAGATGGATCTTATAGGCAACAGTTGAAATTTGGTCATGTATACGTTAACCAGATATTCAACCTTATCATCACCAGGCATTACAAGCAGAAATGTGTTTCCTGACGTGATACAATGTATCGCTGAAAATATTCTTGCCCCAAAGAGTCTGTTCACAGGGAAGCAATCAGTCCTGAGTATGACTCTTGTCTCAGCGTAATTAGGTGAGCTTACCTTCATCTGGGTGTCAGTTACTTAGATGCATCCATCCATATGTAAATATTCACAACTTATGCACTTAAGTGGAGAAGGAAATGGCAACCCACTCCAGTGTTCTTGCCTGGAGAATCCCAGGGACGGGGGAGCCTGGTGGGCTTCCGTCTATGGGGTCACACAGAGTCGGACACGACTGAAGTGACTTAGCAGCAGCAGCAGCAGCTTCCAGTGAACACTCAGGATTGATCTCCTTTAGTATGGACTGGTTGGATCTCTTTGCAGTTCAAGGGACTCTCAAGAGTCTTCTCCAGCACCACAGTTCAAAAGCATCTTCGGCAATCAGCTTTCTTCACAGTCCAACTCTCACATCCATACATGACCACAAAAAACCATAGCCTTGAATAGACGGACCTTTGTTGGTAAAGTAATGTCTCTGTTTTTTAATATACTATCTAGGATGGTCATAACTTTCCTTCCAAGGACTAAGCGTCTTTTAATTTCTTGACTGCAATCAGCATCTGCAGTGATTTTGGATCCCCCCAAAATAAAGTCTGACACTGTTTCCACTGTTTCCCCATCTATTTGCCATGAAGTGATGGGACCAGATGCCATGATCTTTGTTTTCTGAATGTTGAGCTTCAAGCCAACTTTTTCACTCTCCTCTTTCAATTTCATCAAGAGGCTCTTGAGTTCTTCTTCACTTTCTGCCATAAGGGTGGTGTCATCTGCATATCTGAGGTTATTGCTATTTCTCCCAGCAATCTTGATTCCAGCTTGTGATTCTTCCAGCCCAGCATTCCTCATGATGTATTCTGCATATAAGTTAAATAAGCAGGGTGACAATATACAACCTTGAAGTACTCCTTTTCCTACTTGGAACCAGTCCATTGTTCCATGTCCAGTTCTCACTGTTGCTTCCTGACCTGCATACAGGTTTCTCAAGAGGCAAGTCAAGTGGTCTGGTATTCCCATCTCTTTCAGAATTTTCCACAGTTTGTTGTGATCCACACAGTCAAAGACTTTGGCATAGTCAATGAACTCTTGTGCTAAAAGAAGCAGGCATTCATAAACTCCTAATCAGCAATCTAAAACATTATAAATTGCATTTTAACTTATTTTAATCAAAATTACAATTTTGTAAAAGTATTAGCAAACTAACAAATGTTTGGGCAATTATTTTTCAAGATCATTAACATTCATATGGAAAAAGCAACTTTTTAAGTACTCAAAAAGCAATACTACCTTTTTTTGTGAAAGAGACTTGCATTCCTTTTTTAACAATGAACAAAATATATTCAATGACAGTTCAATACATTTTTTTTATTCAAATGCACATTTTCCATAAGTTTTTGCACTCTGTAGAGGTCCCTTAAGTATTTCTTACAGTAATGTCTGAATTCTTTCATCTTGAAATGGACACACAGGTTACCTCAGTCAGCTAAGGGAAATTTATTATAATAATAAACTTGAAGGTGCTAAAAGCAGAAAATGCTCTCACAAGCACCTCCCTGGACTTTAGGAGAAACGAAATTGAGCAGGTTACACAGAAGCACTAGCAGCTTCCCAGCAGATTTGCAGGTAGGCATGGATCAGCCAATTAGAAGTTCTCTTTCTCCCTGCCTAGCAAACAGCTCTCTTTTGCATCTTAGTTGTCTTCTACTGCTTGCTCCACCCATAGTTCAGTTCAGTCGCTCAGTCGTGTCCAACTCTTTGCAACACCATGAATCACAGCCCGCCAGGCCTCCCTGTCCATCACAAACTCCACAAGGACTTGTAATTAATGACCTTCTACCAATTCTATTTGGGCTTCCCTCGTGGCTCAGATGGTAAAGGATCTGCCTTCAATTCAGGAAACCAGGGTTCAATCCCTGATTCTCAAATATCTCCTGGAGAAAGGAATGGCTACCCACTCCAGTGTTCTTACCTGTTCTTATCTGAGAATTCCATGGACAGAGGAGCCTGCTGGGCTAGGTCCGTGGGGTCACAAAGAGTCAGACATTGCTGAGCAACTGAGAATTTTCAGTTCTAGTATGGCCACCTAGATAGAACAGGTGAACATGGATTCCAAGAGACAGGAAAACCAAGAGGAAAGTGGAGCATAATAGTCAGCTAAGGGGCCAACGGCCAGAAGAAGGAACACAAGAGGATCCTTCAACAGAAGAGCTGAAATCTAATCAAAGAGAGAGTCAGGAGGGGACAGAAGGCAGCTTGAAAACCAGAAGCAACAGTGCCAATAAAGCTTTGAAAGAGGACAACTAAACCATGCCTATGGCTGTCTAGAACTAAAAATGGATATTACCACTTAAAACATTTAATTCAAGTATAAAAGGATTAGATTATGAGTCTGGAGGTATTTTTTTTTTCCTTTTTTAGCATTGTGGTATGTTGTTATTCAGTTGTTAAGTTATGTCTGACTCTTTCCAATTCCATGAACTGCAGCATGCCAGGCTTCCTTGTCCTTCACTATCTCCTGGTGTTTTCCAAACTCATATTCATTGAGTCATTGATGCCATCCAACCATCTTATCCTCTGTCTCACACTTTTCCTCCTGCCCTCAGTCTTTACCAGAATCAGGGTTTTTTCAATGAGTCAAATCTTGTCATCAGGTGGCCAAAATACTAGAGCAAGTGGATTGCCATGCACTCCTCCAGGGGATCTTACCGACCCAAGGATCAAACCCACATCTACTCTGTGTCCTGGCATTGGCAGGCGGGTTTTTTAGCCAGTAAACAGCAGCAAAGAGAGATAAGAGAGCCTTCCTCAGCAACCAATGCAAAGAAATATAGGGGAAAAAAAGAGTAGAAAAAACAAGAGATCATGTCAGGAAAGTTAGAGATACCAAGGGAACATTTCATGCAAAGAAGGGCTAGATAAAGGACAGAAATGGTATGGACCTAACAGAAGCAGAAGATATTAAGAAGAGATGGCAAGAATACACAGAAGAACTGTACAAAAAAGATCTTCACAACCAAGGTAATCATGATGGTGTGATCACTCACCTAGAGCTAGGCATCTTGGAATGTGAAGTCAAGTGGGCCTTAGAAAGAATCACTATGAACAAAGCTAGTGGAGGTGATGGAATTCCAGTTGAGCTATTTCAAATCCTGAAGGATGATGCTGTGAAAGTGTTGCCCTCAATATGCCAGCAAATTGGGAAAACTCAGGAGTGGCCACAGGACAGGAAAAGGTCAGTCTTCATTCCAATCCCAAAGAAAGGCAATGCCAAAGAATGCTCAAACTACTGCACAATTGCACTCATCTCACATGCTAGTAAAGTCATGCTCAAAATTCTCCAAGCCAGGTTTCAGCAATATGTGAACCATGAACTTCCAGATGTTCAAGCAGGTTTTTGAAAAGGCAGAGGCACCAGAGATCAAATTGCCAACATCCGCTGGATCATGGAGAAAGCAGGAGCGTTCCAGAAAAATATCTACTTCTGCTTTATTGACTATGCCAAAGCCTTTGACTGTGTCTATCACAAAAAACTATGGAAAATTCTGAAAGAGATGGGAATCCCAGACCACCTGACCTGCCTCTTGAGAAACCTGTATGCAGGTCAGGAAGCAACAGTGAGAACTGGACATGGAACAACAGACTGTTTCCAAATAGGAACAGGAGTATGTCAAGGATGTATATTGTCACCTTGCTTATTTAACTTATATGCAGAGGACATCATGAGGAACGCTGGGCTGGAAGAAGCACAAGCTGGAATCAAGATTGCTGGAGAAATAGCAATAACCTCAGATATGCAGATGACACCACCCTTATGGCAGAAAGTGAAGAAGAACTAAAAAGCCTCTTGATGAAAGTGAAAGGGGAGAGTGAAAAGGTTGGCTTGAAGCTCAACATTCAGAAAACAAAGATCATGGCATCTGGTCCCATCACTTCATGGGAAATAGATGGGGAAACAGTGGAAACAGTTTCAGACTTTATTTTTTGGGGCTCCAAAATCACTACGGATGCTGATTGCAGCCATGAAATTAAAAGACGCTTACTCCTTGGAAGGAAAGTTATGACCAACCTAGATAGTATATTAAAAAGCAGATACATTACCAACAAAGGTCCGTCTATTCAAGGCTATGTTTTTTCCCGTGGTCGTGTATGGATGTGAGAGTTGGACTGTGAAAAAAGCTGATCGTCAAAGAATTGATGCTTTTGAACTGTGGTGTTGGAGAAGACTCTTGAGAGTCCCTTGGACTGCAAGGAGATCTAACCAGTCCATTCTAAGTGAGATCAATCATAGGTGTTCACTGGAAGGACTGATGCTAAAGCTGAAACTCCAATACTTTGGCCACCTCATGTGACGAGTTGACTCACTGGAAAAAACTCTGATGCTGGGAGGCATTGGGGGCAGGAGGAGAAGGGGATGACAGAGAATGAGATGGCTGGATGGCATTACCGACTCTGTGGACATGAGTTTGAGTGAACTCTGCGAGTTGGTGATGGACAGGGAGGCCTGGCGTGCTGTGATTCATGGGGTCACAAAGAGTTGGACATGACTGAGAGACTGAACTGAACTGAACTGAGCTCCACCTGGGAAGCCCCAGTATTGAGGCATAGTTGATTTATAATATTATGTTTCAAATAAATAAATAATGACTCATGATTTTTAAAGGTTGCACTGCATTTACAGGTATTGGGAAATATTGATTATATTCCCTGTGCTGTACAATATGTCCTTTTAGCTTATTTATTTTATACATAGTAATTTATACCTCTTAAGCCAATCTTTCTTCTGTCTCTCTTACTTCCCTCCCCTCTGGTAACCACTAGTGTGTTCTGTATATTTTAGTCTGTCATTTTTGTCATATTCACTAGTTTGTTGTACTTTTTAGGTTCCACATATGAGTGATATCATACAGTGTTTGTCTTTATTTGTCTGACTTATTTCACTTTAGTGTAATGCCCTCCAAGGTCAACCACATTGCTTCAAATAGCAATTTTTCATTCATTTTGATGATTGGTAGTATTCCATTGTGTCTGTGTGTCTGACATCATCTTTATCCATCCATCGTTATTCTTTCATCCAACAACTTAGGTTGCTTCCATATCTTTGCTTTTGTAAATGATGCTGCTATGAACATTGGAGTGTATATATCTTTTCAAATTATTGTTTTTGCTTTTTTGAATCTACGCAAAGAGTCAGACACAACTGAGCGACTGAACTGAACTGATGGTAGTTCTATTTTCAGTTTGTTCAGGAGACTCACTACTGTTTTTCCCCAGTGGCTTCATCAATTTACATTCCCACCAACAGTGTACAGGGGTTCCCTTTAGTCCACATCTTTGCCAGTGTTCTTTATTCATAGGCTTTTTTTCCCATATACGTTTGATGCTCATCATTCTGGCAGGTATGAAGTAGTATCTCTTTGTGGGTTTCATTTGCATTTCCCAGTTGATTAATGATGCCGAGCAACTTTTCATGTACCTGTTGACCATCTGCATGTCTTCTTTGGAGAAAAATTTATTCAGAAAATATGCTTATTTTTTAATCGCGATGTTTGGTGTTTTGGTGTTATATGAGCTATTTATATATTTTTAATACTAATCCCTTGTTGGTTGCATTATTTACAAATGTTGTCTCCTGTTCTGTAGGTTGTCTTTCTGTTTTGTAAATGGTTCCCTTTGCTGTGCAAAATATTTTAAGTTTAATTTGGTCCTATTTGTTTATTTTTGCTATTTCCTTTGCCTTAGAAGACAGATCCAAAATACATTGCTGTAATTTATGTCTAAGAGTATTCTACCTATGTTGTTTTGTGGTTTCTGGTCTCACATTTAGGTCTTTAATCCATTTTGAGTTCATTTTTGTACCTGTGGTTAGAAAATGTTCTCATTTAATTCTTTCACATGTAGCTGTCCAGTGTTCCCAGCATCACTTGTTGTGTGTTTACATGCTCCAGTTGTGGGTGTGAATAATGAGTATTCAGGCACAGATTAGGTGGCAGACCAAATATGAAAAATGTATCAGCAGTATTATTAACTAAAGTACAGATTTTGATCAAATTTCACAAAATTTTGGGCTACAGTCCATTACTGATTTTCATACCTTGTTCAAGAGTCCACACTATATTTAAGTGTATTGAGCAGCTTCAACTGCATGCAATAAATTCTGATAAATTTTCGTTTCATTGTTATTTTTTCACAAATATTTTCTAATTTTCCTTGCTATGGTTTTATAGGTACTGCTGCTGCTGCTAAGTCACTTCAGTTGTGTCTGACTCTGTGCGACCACATAGACGGCAGCCCACCAGGCTCCGCCTTCCCTGGGATTGTCCAGGCAAGAACACTGGAGTGGGTTGCCATTTCCTTCTCCAAAGCATGAAAGTGAAAAGTGAAAGTGAAGTCGCTCAGTCGTGTCTGACTCTTTGCGACCCCATGGACGGCAGCCCACCAGGCTCCTCTGTCCATTGGATTTTCCAGGCAAGAGTACTGGAGTGGGTTGCCATTGCCAACACCCATCATTTAAAAGTGGAAATTTAATTTCCAAATTAATGTATTTTTAAAGTATCTGATATTTCTCATTTTGATATTGATTTCTCAATTTTTTGCTTAGTGTCTTTTTTTATTTGTTTTTAACTGAAGGATAGCTGCTTTACAATGTTGTGTTGTTTTCTGACATATATCACTATGAATCAACCATAGGTATACATATGTCTCCTCCTTGTTGAATCTCCCTCCCACCTCCCACCCCATCCCACCCTTCTAGGCGGTTACAGAGCCCAACTTCTCTTTCCCCAAGTCATACAGCAAATCCCTGTTGGCTATCTACTTTACATATGAAGTGTATATGTTTCCATGTTGCTGTCTCCATGTGTCCCACCCTTTCCTGCCTCTACCCATGCTGGTGTCCATAAGTCTGTTCTCTAGGTCTGCATCATCACTGCTGTCCTGCAAATAGGTTCATCAGTACCATCTTTCTAGATTCCATATAGATATGTTCATATACAATGTTTGTTTTCCTCTTTCTAACTTAGTTCACTCTGTATGATAGGCTCTAGTTTCATCTACCTCATTAGAATTGATTCAAATATTCCTTTTATGACCAAGTAATATTCCGTTGTATATATGTACCTTGGCTTCTTTATCCATTCATTTGTCGATGGACATCTAGGTTGCGTCCATGTCCTGCTGCTGCTAAGTCACTTCAGTCGTGTCCAACTCTGTGTGACCCCAGAGATGGCAGCCCACCAGGCTCCCCCATCCCTGGGATTGTCCAGGCAAGAACACTGGAGTGGGTTGCCATTTCCTTCTCCAATGTGTGAAAGTGAAAGTGAAGTCGCTCAGTCGTGTCCGACCCTTAGCGACCCCACGGACTGCAGCCTACCAGGCTCCTCCATCCATGGGATTTTCCAGGCAAGAGTACTGGAGTACTTGCCATTGCCTTCTCCGATCCATGTCCTAGCTATTGTAAATGGTGCTGAAATGAACATGGGGTACATGTATCTTTTCCAATTCTGATTTTCTTAGTGTCTATGTCCAGTAGTGGGAATACTGGGTCATATGGTATTTTTATTCCTAGTTTCTTATGGAATCTCCACACTGTTTTCCATAGTGGCTGTATCAGTTTACATTCCACAAACAGTGCAAGAGGGTTCCATGTTCTCCACACCCTCTCCAGCAATTTTCGTTTTTAGATTTTTTTGATAATGGCCCTTCTGACCTGTGTGAGTTGGTATCTCATTGTAGTTCCGATTTGCATTTCTCTAAGATCCAACCAGTCCATTCTAAGGGAGATCGATCCTGGGTGTTCATTGGAGGGACTGATGCTGAAGCTGAAACTGCAATACTTTGGCCACCTCATGCGACGAGTTGACTCACTGGAAAAGACTCTGATGCTGGGAAAGGTTGGGGGCGGGAGAAGAAGGGGACGACCGAGAATGAGATGGCTGGATGGCATCACTGACTCTGTGGACATGAGTTTGAGTGTACTCCGGGAGTTGGTGATAAACAGGGAGGCCTGGCGTGCTGTGATTCATGGTGTCGCGGAGAGTCGGACACGACTGAGCGACTGAACTGAACTGAACTGAACTGATAGTCTGGTTGTAGAGTCTTACTTTCCAATCATAGATATATATTTGGCGAGTGGTAACATGAGTTTGAGTGAACTCCAAGAGTTGGTGATGGACAGGGAGGCCTGGCATGCTGTGATTCATGGGGTCGCGGAGAGTCGGACATGACTGAGCGACTGAACTGAACTGAACTGAATATGAGCATTATTGTGCATCTTTCATGTGTTTGTTGGCCATCTGTATATCTTCTTTGGAGAATGCTTTCTTCTTTGCAATTGCTCTCTGTGTTTTTTCAGTCTTCAAACTTTATTGAGGCTATCAATGGCTACTTCAAAGACCTCTCTTGGTAAATGTCATATTGCACTTGAAAATATTTGGGTTATTTTCAAGTATATTTTTATATTGGTTTCCAACCGAATCCTACAGTGATAAGAGCAAAGATTCTGTATGATTTTATTTTATTTTATTAATTTAATTTAATTTTTTTTTTAAATTTATTTTATTGGAGGCAAATTACCTTACATTAATATATCGGTTGGTTTTGCCATACATTGACAGGAATCCGCCCCGGGTGTACATGTGTTCCCTTTCTTGAACCCCCCTCCCACCTCCCTCTTCCCCATATCCTCACTACCCAAAGTAATTTATACATTCAATGCAATCCTATCAAGCTACCAACGATATTTTTCACAGAAGTAGAACAAATAATCTCACAATTTGTATGGAAAAACAAAAAAACCTTGAATAGCCAAAGCAATCTTGAAGAAGAATGGAACTGGAGGAATTAACCTGCCAGACTTCAGGCTCTACTACAAAGCCACAGTCATCAAGACAGTATGGTACTGGCATAAAGACAGAAATATAGATCAATGGAACAAAATAGAAAGCCCAGAGATAAATCCATGCACCTATGGACACCTTATCTTCGACAAAGGAGGCAAGAATATAAAATGGAGAAAAGACAGTCTCTTTAACAAGTGGTGCTGGGAAAACTGGTCCGTTCTGTCGCTCAGCCGTGTCCGACTCTTTGCGACCCCGTGGACTGTCGCCTACCAGGCTTCTCCGTCCATGGGATTCTCCAGGCAAGAATACTGGAGTGGGTTACCGTTTCCTTCTCCAGGGGATCTTCCCGACCCAGGGATCGAACCCGGGTCTTCCGCATTGGAGGCAGACACTTTAACCTCTGAGCCACCAGGGAAGCCTGGGAAAACTGGTCAGCCACTTGTAAAAGAATGAAACTAGAACACTTCCTAACACCATACACCAAAATAAACTCAAAATGGATTAGAGAGCTAAATGTAAGACCAGATTCTATAAAACTACTAGAGGAGAACGTAGGCAAAACACTCTCCTACATAAATCACAGCAGGATCCTCCAAGACCCACCTCCCAGAGTATTGAAAATAAAAGCAAAAATAAACAAATGAGACCTAATTAAAATCAAAAGCTTCTGCACAGCAAAGATTCTGTATGATTTTAATACCTTTAGACCATGAAACTCTGTGAAGAAGGCTGATCGCCGAAGAATCGATGCTTTTGAACTGTGGTGTTGGAGAAGACTCTTGAGAGTCCCTTATACTGCAAGGAGATCCAACCAGTCCATTCTAAAGGAGATCAACCCTGGATGTTCATTGGAGGGACTGATGCTAAAGCTGAAACTGCAATACTTTGGCCACCTCATGCGACGAGTTGACTCACTGGAAAAGATTCTGATGCTGGGAAAGGTTGGGGGCGGGAGGAGAAGGGGACGACGGAGAATGAGATGGCTGGATGACATCACCGACTCTGTGGACATGAGTTTGAGTGTACTCCGGGGGTTGGTGATGGACAGGGAGGCCTGGCGTGCTGTGATTCATGGGGTCGCGGAGAGTCGGACACGACTGAGCGACTGAACTGAACTGAACTGAACTGAGACCATGAAAGTTTTGCACCTTGCTTTATGACCTTGGACATGTTCCAGTATCTCCAGACTTACAGTGTATAGGGACTTGAATAGAATTTGTATCCTGATGTTGGTGTGCAAATGGTGTAAATCTTAATTATGTTGAATTAGTTCATAGTTTCAGGTGTACTATATCCTTCTACTTTTCTGTCTATTCATTGTTAATTTCTGAGAATTTCATATTGAAACTCCAACTAAATTTTTTTGTTTATCTACTTAAAAAATAATTGTAGTGTATAGTGTTCTGTATTTTTCAAGTCTCCGGTAAATGTGCTATCATATTTTCATTTTCCAAGTCTCCTGTAAAGGTGTTATCATACTTTCATAATTTAAAAGAGAAAATAAAAAGACAGAAATCTATCAAAACAGGACAGAAATTATGGTCAGAAAGATTAAAACTGTGAAGAGATGTGTAAATTTAAACCAATAAATGCAAGAAACAATGATTAAATATTTGAAGCAAATATTATGTTTCTCAAATATTTCAGTTCAAAATTTAAAAGCATGAAAGGAAACCTTGAATAAAAAAAGATATACCTAAATAAATGTTAGTAAAATTTCTGAATTTAAGAGAAAATATAACTTTTCTCAAGTCTCTTGGCAGAAATAAGAAGTTACAAAGGAGAAAAGTAGTGTGGCATTGCATCTTTATCTGCAACTCCAGAAATTAGAAGAGAAGAGATATATATAATTAGATAGATATAGATATAAATAGATGTATAATTCACCATTCAATATGTATAAGATTGAAAAAGTGTATTACATTACCTACATACTACTTATGAATAAAATAATATAGAAGAATTCTAAACAAGAAATAAATCAATGGAATAAAATCTTCAGAATAGGAAAAAATTAAATAAAATTTTGTGGGGCATGTATATTAGAAAAACAAGAAGTTATAGATGAATGGAAGACTAGAAAAGCTTTATTTTGTCCAAATATGCACTTTTAAAAGTGACTTATTTAAGGAAAAAAAATTAATAATATGAAGAGTTTAAAATAGCATGCCATCTTACTAAGGATGGAGAGATTGTTAGAGTTATATGTTCTAAAGCTATTTTGAGGAAAATATGACCTTCAAGGGAGGACAAGATGTCCAAAGGCTACAACTTATTAGAACCAATGCCTTGCGAGGAGTGGGGAATATTGGGTATCTTGTTTTCACATAGTGCCAGAGATGCAGGCATATGATCAGAGTGACATGAACATATTAGTCACAGGAAATTAAGGAAAAAATTGCTAAATAATATACTGAAAGGTGGGCATCATGTACCTATGAAGGAGAAAATCACAGTAAATATTGCTTTGAAACCATTTTTTTTTCTTTGTTCCTTTTTTAAAAATTTTTATTGGAAGCTAAAGCTGAAACTCAAATACTTTGGCCACCTCATGCGACGAGTTGGCTCAATGGAAAAGAGTCTGATGATGGGAAGGATTGGGGGCAAGAGGAGAAGGGGACGACAGAGAATGAGATGGCTGGATGGCATCACCGACTCGATGGACATGAGTTTGAGTGAACTCCGAGGGTTGGTGATTGACAGGGAGGCCTGGCGTGCTGTGATTCATGGGGTCGCAAAGAGTCGGACACGACTGAGTGACTGAACTGAACTGAATTAATTTACAATATTATATTGGTTGGTTTTGCCATACCTTGACATGAATCCACCCCGGGTGTACATGAGTTCCCCATCCCGAACCCCCCTCCCACCTTCCTCCTCCCCTTATCCTCCCTCTGGGTCATCCCCGCACACCAGCCCCGAGCATCCTGTAACATGCATCGACCCTGAACTGGCGATTCGTTTCACATATGATAATGTACATGTTTCAATGTCATTCTCCCAAACCATCCCACCCCCACCCTCTCCCACAGAATCCCAAAGACTGTTTTATACATCTGTATCGCTTTTGTTGTCTCATATACAGGGTTATCGTTTGCATCTTTCTAAATTACATATAAATGTGTTAGTATATTGTATTGGTGTTTTTCTTTCTGCCTTACTTCACTCTGTATAATAGGCTCTAGTTTCATCCACCTCATTAGAACTGGTTCAAATGCATTCATTTTAATGACTGAGTAATACTCCATTGTGTATACGTACCAAAGCTTTCTTATCCATTCGTCTGTGGATGGACATCTAGGTTGCTTCCATGTCCTGGCTATTATAAACAGTGCTGCAATGAACATTTGAGTACATGTGTCTCTTTCACTTCTGGTTTCCTCGGTGTGTATGCCCAGGAGTGCGACTACTGGAACACATGGTTGTTCTATTTCCAGTTTTTTGAGGAATCTCCACACTGTTCTCCATAGTGGCTGTACTAGTTTGCATTCCTACCAACATTGTAAGAGGGTTCCCTTCTCTCCACACCCTCTCCAGCATTTATTGCATGTAGACTTTTGGATAGCAGCCATTCTGACTGGTGTGAAATGGTATCTCATTGTGGTTTTGATTTGCATTTCTCTGATTATGAGGGATGTTGAGAATTTTTTCATGTGTTTGTTAGCCATCTTTATGTCTTTGGATAAATGTCTGTTTAGTTCTTTGGCCCATTTTTTGATTCAGTTCAGTTCAGTCGCTCAGTCGTGTCCAACTCTTTGTGACCCCATGAATCACAGCACATCAGGCCTCCCTGTCCATCACCAATTCCTGGAGTTCATTCAAACTCATGTCCATCGAGTCGGTGATGCCATCCAGCCATCTCATTCTCTATCGTCACCGTCTCCTCCCACCCCCAATCCCTACTAGCATCAGACTCTTTTCCAGTCAGTCAACTCGTCTCATGAGGTGGCCAAAGTATTTGAGTTTCAGCTTTAGCATCAGTCCTTCCAAAGAACACCCAGGATCGATCTCCTTTAGAGTGGACTGGTTGGCTCTCCTCACAATCCAAGGAACTCTCAAGAGTCTTGTCAAGCACCACAGTTCAAAAGCATCAATTCTTTGGCCGTCAGCTTTCTTCACAGTCCAACTCTCACATCCATACATGACCACGGGAAAAACCATAGCCTTGACCAGACAGACCTTGGTTGGCAAAGTAATGTCTCTGCTTTTTAATATACTATCTAGGTGGTCATAACTTTCCTTCCAAGGAGTAAGCGTCTTTTAACTTCCTGGCTGCAGTCAGCATCTGCAGAGATTTTGGAGCCCATTGGGTCATTTATTTTTCTGGAATTGAGCTGCAGGAGCTGCTTGTATATTTTGGAGATTAATCCTTTATCAGTTGCTTCATTTGCTATTATTTTCTCCCATTCTGAAGGCTGTCTTTTCACCTTGCTTATAGTTTCCTTTGCTGTGCAGAAGCTTTTGATTTTAATTAGGTCCCATTTGTTTATTTTTGGTTTTATTTCCAATATTCTGGGAGGTGGGTCTTGGAGGATCCTGCTGTGATTTATTTCAGAGAGTGTTTTGCCTACATTCTCCTCTAGGAGTTTTATAGTTTCTGGTCTTACATTTAGTTCTCTAATCCATTTTGAGTTTATTTTGGTGTATGGTGTTAGGAAGTGTTCTAGTTTCATTCTTTTACAAGTGGCTGACCAGTTTCCCCAGCACCACTTGTTAAAGAGACTGTCTTTTCTCCATTTTATATTCTTGCCTCCTTTGTAAAAGATAAGGTGTCCATAGGTGCGAGGATTTATCTCTGGGCTTTCTATTTTGTTCCATTGATCTATATTTCTGTCTTTATGCCAGTACCGTACAGTCTTGATGACTGTGGTTTTGTAGTAGAGCCTGAAGTCCGGCAGGTTAATTCCCCCAGTTCCATTCTTCTTCCTCAAAATTGCTTTGGCTAATCGAGGTTTTTTGTATTTCCATACAAATTGTGAGATTATTTGTTCTAGTTCTGTGAAAAATATCTTTGGTAGCTTGATAGGATTGCATTGAATGTATAAATTACTTTGGGTTCAGTTCAGTTCAGTTCAGTTCAGTCGCTCAGTCGTGTCCGACTCTCCGCGACCCCATGAATCACAGCACGCCAGGCCTCCCTGTCCATCACCAACCCCCGGAGTACACTCAAACTCATGTCCACAGAGTCGGTGATGCCATCCAGCCATCTCATTCTCCGTCGTCCCCTTCTCCTCCCGCCCCCAACCTTTCCCAGCATCACAGTCTTTTCCAGTAAGTCAACTTGTCGCATGAGGTGGCCAAAGTATTGCAGTTTCAGCTTTAGCATCAGTCCCTCCAATGGACATCCACGGTTGATCTCCTTTACAATGGACTGGTTGGATCTCCTTGCAGTATAAGGGACTCTCAAGAGTCTTCTCCAACACCACAGTTCAAAAGCATCGATTCTTCAGCGATCAGCCTTCTTCACAGTCCAACGCTCACATCCATACATGACCACGGGAAAAACCATTGCCTTGACTAGACGGTTACTTTGGGTAGTATACTCATTTTTACAATATTTATTCTTCCAATCCACGAACACGGTATATGTCTCCATCTATTATTGTCCTCTTTGATTACTTTCACTAGTGTTTTATAGTTTTCTATGTACAAGTCTTTTGTTTCCTTAGGTAGATATATTCCTGAGTATTTAATTCTTTTCATTGCAACAGTGAATGGAATAGTTATCTTAATTTCTCTTTCTATTTTCTCATTATTAGTGTAGAGAATGCAAGGGATTTCTGTGTGTTGATTTTATATCCTACAACTTTACTGTATTCATTGATTAGCTCTAGTAGTTTTCTGGTAGAGTCTTTCGGGTTTTCTGTGTAGAGGATCATGTCATCAGCGAACAGTGAAAATTTTACTTCTTTTTTTCCAATTTGTATTCCTTTTATGTATTTTTCTGCTCTGATTGCTGTAGCCAAAACTTCCAGAACTATGTTGAATAGTAGTGGTGAGAGTGGGCACCCTTGTCTTATTCCTGACTTTAGGGGAAATGCTTTCAGTTTTTCACCATTGAGGATAATGTTTGCTGTGGGTTTGTCATATATAGCTTTTATTATGTTGAGGTATGTCCCTTCTATTCCCACTTTCTCGAGGGTCTTTACCATAAATGGATGTTGAATTTTGTTGAAGGCTTTCTCTGCATCTATTGAGATAATCACATGATTTTTATTTTTCAGTTTGTTAATGTGGTGTATTACATTGGTTGATTTGCAGATATTGAAGAATCCTTGCATTCCTGGGATAAAGCCCACTTGGTCATGATGCATGATCTTCTTAATGTGTTGTTGAATTCTGATTGCTAGTATTTTGTTAAGGATTTTTACATCTATGTTCATCAGTGATATTGGCCTGTAGTTTTCTTTTTTGTGGGATATTTACCAGGTTTTGGGATTAGTGTGATGGTGGCCTCGTAGAATGAGTTTGGAAGTTTCCCTTCCTCAGCAATTTTCTGGAAGATTTTGAGTAGAATAACTGTTAGCTCTTCTCTAAATTTTTGGTAGAATTCAGCTGTGAAGACATCTGGACCTGGGCTTTTGTTTGCTGGAAGATTTTTTATTACAGCCTCTATTTCTGTGCTTGTGATGGGTCTGTTCAGATTTTCTATTTCTTCCTGGTTCAGTTTTGGAAAGGTGTACTTTTCTAGGAGTTTGTCCATTTCTTCCAGAGACCATAGCAAAAATCAACAAAGCCAAAAGCTGGTTCTTTGAGAGGTAAATAAAATTGACAAACCACCAGCCAGACTCATCAAGAAGCAAAGGGAGAAGAACCAAATCAATAAAATTAGAAATGAAAATGGAGAGATCACAACTGACAACACAGAAATACAAAGGATTATTAGAGAATACTATCAGCAATTATATGGCAATAAAATGAATAACCTGAAAGAAATGGACAAATTCCTAGAAAAGTACAACTTTCCAAAACTGAAACCATTTTTAAAAGTTTACCAGAGTATAGTACAATGTTGTTAATTTCTACTGCATAGCAAAGTAAATCTACTGTGTGTGTGTGTGTATGTGTGTGTGTGTGTACTGTGTATTTAGTCACTCAGTCATGTCCAACTCTGTAGCCCATGGAATGTAGCCTGCCAGGCTTCTCTGTCCATGGGATTCTCCAGGAAAGAATACTGGAATGGGCTGCCGTTTCATCCACCAGGGAATCTTCCCATCCTAGGGATTAAACTAGGGTTTCCTACATTGCAGGCAGATTCTTTACTGTCCCGGCCACCAGGAAAACCCATGTATACAATTACCCCCTCTTCTCAGGATTTCCTTCCTATTTAGATCACCACAGAGCATTGAGTAGAATTCCCTAGGCTATACAGTAGGTTCTCATTCATTTCAGTTCAGTTCAGTCACTCAGTCGTGTCAGACTCTTTGAGACCCCAAGAATTATAGCACACCAGAACTCCCTGTACATCACCAACTCTTGGAGTTTACTCAAACTTGTGTCCATTGAGTCGGTGATGCCATCCAACTATCTCATCCTCTGCCGGCCCCTTCTCCTCCTGCCTTCAATCTTTCCCAACATCAGGGTCTTTTCAAAAATATTGGAGATTCTGCCTCACCATCAGTCCTTCCAATTAACATAAAGGACTGATTTCCTTTAGGATTGACTGGTTGGATCTCCTTGCTGTCCAAGGGACTCTCAAGAATCTTCTCCAACACCACAGTTCAAAAGCATCAATTCTTCTGTGAAATAGCTCAACTGGAATTCCATCAACTATTTAGTTCTTCACTTTCTGCCATAAGGGTGGTGTCATCTGCCTATCTGAGATTATTGATATTTCTGCCAGTGATCTTGATTCCAGTTTGTGTTTCATCCAGTCCAGCATTTCTTATGATGTACTCTGTATATAAGTTAAATAACCAGGGTTACAATATACAGCTTTAACGTACTCCTTTCCCTATTTGAATCCAGTCTGTTTTTCCATGTCTAGTTGCTTCTTGAACTGCATACAGATTTCTCAGGAGGCAGGTGAGGTGATCTGGTATTCCTATCTCTTGAAGAATTTTCCACAGTTTGTTGTGATCCACACAGTCAAAGGCTTTGGCATAGTCAATAAAGCATATGTTCTTCTGGAACTCTCTTGCTTTTTTGATGATCCAAAGGATGTTGGTAATTTGATCTTTGGTACCTCTGCCTTTTCTAAAACCAGATTGAAAATCTGGAAGTTCATGGTTCATGTTCTGTTGAAGCCTGTCTTGGAGAGTTTTGAGCATTACTTTAATAGCATGTGAGATGAGTGCAATTGTGTAGTAGTTTGAGCATTCTTTGGCATTGTCTTTCTTTGGGATTGGAATGAAAACTGACCTTTTCCAGCCCTGTGGCCACTGCTGAGTTTCCCAAATTTTCTGGCATATTGAGTGAAGGACTTTCACAGCATCATCTGCTAGGATTTGAAATAGTTCAGTTCAGTTCAGTCACTTAGTCGTGTCCAACTCTTTGTGACCCCATGAACCGCAGCAAGCCAGGCTTCCCTGTCTATCACCAACTCCCAGAGTTGACCCAAACTCATGTGCATTGAGTTGGTGATGCAATCCAACCATCTCATTCTCTGTTGTCCCCTTCTCCTCCTGTCCTCAATGTTTCCCAGCATCAGGGTTTTTTAAATGAGTCAGCTCTTTGCAACAGGTGGCCAAAGTATTGGAATTTCAGATTCAACATCAGTCCTTCCAATGAACACTCAGGACTGATCTCCTTTAGGATTGACTGGTTGGATCTCCTTGCAGTCCAAGGGACTCTCAACAGTCTTCTCCAATACCACAGTTCAAAAGCATCAAATCTTCTGTGAAATAGCTCAACTGGAATTCCATCACCTCCACTAGATTTTTTTCATAGTAATACTTCCTAAAACCCACTTGACTCCACATTCCAGGATGTCTGGCTCTAGGTGAGTGATCACACCATCGTGGTTATCAGAATCGTGAAGATCTTTTTTGTATAGTTCTTCTGTGTATTCTTGCCACCTCTTCTTAATATCTCCTGCTTCTGTTAGGTTCTCGCTAGCTATCTATTTTATATATAACAGTGTATATTTGTCAGTCCCAGCCTCCCAATCCATCCTACCCTTAGTTTCCTCCCTTGGTTTCCATGCTTTTGTTTTCTACATCTGTGTCTCTATTTCTCCTTTGCAAATAGGTTCATCTATACTTTTTTTCTAGATTCCACATATATGTGTTAATATGCACTGTTTGTTTTTCTGACTTACTTCACTCTATATCGACAGTCTCCACTTTCTTCCACGTTTCTACAAATGAGCCAGTTTTGTTTCTTTTTGTGCCTGAGTAATATTCCATTGCGTATATGCACCACAGCTTCTTTATCTTTCCTCTGTCAGTGGACGTTTAGGTTGTTTCCATGTCCAGGTCGTTGTAAATAGTGCTACAATAAACATTGGAAGGCACGTATCTTTTTGAATTATGGTTTTCTCAAGGCATATTCCCAGGAGTTGGATTGCTCAGTGATATGATAGTTCTATTTGTAGTTTTTTAAGCAATCTCCACACTGCTCTTCCTATAGCTGCACCTACCCATCTTGTCACAAACAGTGTAGGAGAGTTCCTTTTTCTCCACACCCTCTTTGTTTATAGATTTTTCTTTAATGGCCGTTCTGACCTGTGTGAGATGATACCTCATTTTAGTTTTGATTTGCATTTCTCTAAGAATTAGTGGTGTTGATCATCTTTTCATGTGCCTCTTGGCCAACTGTATGTCTTTTTTGGAGAAATGTGTATTTAGATCTACAACCCATTTTTTTTTTTAATGTTTTCTTTCTATACTGAGCTCCATGAGCTGTTTGTATATTTTGAGATTAATCCTCCTCGGTGGCTTCATTTGCAAATATTTTCTCCCATTCTGAGTGTCAAAACCATTGTAAACTGATGATATTCAAACATTTTTTGTCTATAGAAGCAGCCATTTTCTCAAGTTAAATTTCATGTTTATGTTTTGTATCAACATGAAAGTTTACAAAATGGGATGATAAAGACAGATTACTAATAAAATGACAAACATCATTTTGTTTACATGATCAGAATAAAGGTACTGTATATTATATTTAAAATTAAAAATCATGCTAAACAATGTGGAACCTACAGTGTGGGTCATTGAACTTTGAGAAATGAAGCAGCCAGAGTGGAATAGGCTGGTCAAAGCATCAAAGAAAGAGATAGAAATTAAGTTTGGTTTTGAAAGATGGCTAGGAGAAGAAAGACATCTCTCAATTGGAGATGGGGGGAAAAAAATCTAAGCAAAAAAGAAGACTGTTTGAAATATTGCAGTAGATTGTCATGAGAGTGTCAGGGCCAGTAGGAAGCCGATGAATATCCTAGAAGATTAAGGAAAAGGGCACTGACAGTAATGCACAAACGACGGTACTGTTTCAAAGACAGCTAACCTCATACTAAATACCATCCTGCAGTGGGTGGCATTTCCAGTGTGAGCCATTGCTTGTCATTCTTTAAGCTTGCATGTTGCTGGGAAGTCATATGTGATCATCATCGATGTTCACATCAGTTCAGTCTCTCTGAGAAAGAATATGAGAGTGTAATACAATCAACTATGACATTTTCAAAAAGCACAGTTATCAATGAAATACATGTCACTGAACGTATATTATTTTCTGGCTGTCTTTGAGTATGTTTGATTTCGGAGCTAGTAGAAAGGATCTCTGCAAAGCATTAGGATGAAGATATTGTTATTGATGAAGAAAACTTGGCATATTCAAATGAATCTGTGTTGATGAGCCCAGAATCAAAACATTGATTGTTATTGTTCTGTCACTAAGTCTGACTCTTTGCAGCCTATTAGACTGCAGCAAGGCAGGTCTCCCTGTCCTTCACTATCTCCTGGAGTTTGCTCAAACTCACGTCCATTGAATCAGTGATGTTATCCAACCATTTCATCTTCTGTCACACCTTTTTCTTCCTGCCTTCTATCTTTCCCATAGGAGGGTCTTTTACAATCAGTTAGCTCTTCTCATCAGGTGGCTAAAGCATTGGAGCTTCAGCTTCAGCATCTGTCCTTTGAAGGAACATCCAAGGTTGATTTCCTTTAAGATTGACTGGTTGACCTCCTTGCTGTCCAAGGGACTCTCAAGAGTTTTCTCCAGCACCACAGTTCAAAAGCATCAATATGAAAAGCATCACAGTATGAAAAGGCAAAACACTGATGGACAGTTTCCAATAGAGCTGAGTCTGTGCATTACCTTCCTGAAGCCTTTACACATTCTTATCAATCCAAAAAGTCAGCAATGATACCATTGCAAGACACATGTTAAGCAGAGAACCTTATTTGCTACTAGTGATGTTCTGAGACTTATTATGGTAAGAAATCAACATTCTGAAAATGAAAATAGCATCTATTAATTTATACATGGTCTTAGCTGTATTCCCACAGAAAGGCATACCAGTTCTTGATAATGCACCTGTTGCATTTCCATTCAAAACAATGTCAAGAAAGAGAAATGCCAAACTTAACACATTTTACAGTAGAGAAAAGAAGAATAAAGAATATGAATTTGGCAATATAATATAAATACAAAAGCATTGTGACTGATACATTCAGTGCAGTTCAATTCAGTTCAGTCGTTCAGTTGTGTCTTTCCAACCCCATGAATCGCAACACACCACGACTCCCTGTCCATCACCAACTCCCGGAATTCACTCAAACTCATGTCCATCAAGTCGGTGATGCCATCCAGTCATGTCACCTCATCCTCTGTCGTCCCCTTCTCCTCCTGTCTCCAATCCCTCCCAGCATCAGGGTCTTTTCCAATAAGTCAACCCTTCTCATGAGGTGGCCAAAGTATATTGGAGTTTCAGCTTCAGCATCAGTCCTTCCAATGAATACCCATGACTGATCTCCTTTAGAATGGACTGGTTGGATCTCCTTGCAGTCCAAGGGATCCTCAAGAGTCTCCTCCAACACCACAGTTCAAAAGCATCTTTTCTTTGGTGCTTAGCTTTCTCGACAGTCCAACTCTCACATCCATACATGACCACTGGAAAAACCATAGCATTGACTTGATGGACCTTTGTTGGCAAAGTAATGTCTCTGCTTTTTAATATGCCATCTAGGTTGGTCATAACTATCCTTCCAAGGAGTAAGTGTCTTTTAATTTCCTGGCTGCAATCAGCATCTGCAGTGATTTTGTAGCCAGTCCCCCCAAAAATATGTCTGACACTGTTTCCACTGTTTCCCCATCTATTTCCCATGAAGTGATGGGACCAGATGCCATGATTTTTGTTTTCTGAATGTTGAGCTTCAAGCCAACTTTTTCACGCTCCTCTTTCACTTTCATCAAGAGGCTCTTTAGTTCTTCTTCACTTTCTGCCGTAAAGGTGGTGTCATCTGCATATCTGAGGTTATTGCTATTTCTCCCAGCAATCTTGATTCCAGCTTGTGCTTCTTCCAGCCTAGCGTTTCTCATGATGTACTCTGCATAGAAGTTAAATAAGCAATGTGACAATATACAGCCTTGACGTACTCCTTTTCCTATTTGGAACCAGTCTGTTGTTCCATGTCCAGTTCTAACTGTTGCATCCTGACCTGCACATAGGTTTCTCAAGAGGCAGGTCAGGTGGCCTGGTATTCCCATCTCTTTCAAAATTTTCCACAGTTTATTGTGATCCACACAGTCAAAGGCTTTGGCATAGTCAATAAAGCAGAAATAGATGATTTTCTGGAACTCTCTTGCTACTAGCAGTAGCAGCTTAGCAGCAGCTCTTGCTTTTTTGATGACCCAGTTGCTGCTGCTGCTGCTAAGTCACTTCAGTCATGTCCGACTCTGTGCGACCCCATAGACGGCAGTCCATCAGGCTCCCCCATCCTGTTGGCAATTTGATAAAAATATTAGCAAAGACTGAGACTGTCTTTTAATCCCCTCTGCATTTGAAATTCTGATCATACAAAGGTAGTTTTGCTTGTCTGCTTCCCTTTTCTTTCTCTGTCCTGCTTGTTGTTGTAGTTCAGTCGCTCAATCGTGTCCAGCTCTTTGCAACCGCATGGACTGCAGCACACCAGGCTCCTTTGTCCTTTACCATCTTTCAGAGCTTACTCAAACTTGTGTCCATCGAGCCGGTGATACCATTCAAACATCTTATCCTCTGTCATCCCTTTCTCCTCCTGCCTTCAATCTTCCCCAGCATCAGGGTCTTTGCCAACAATTGACTCTTCCCACCAGGTAGCCAAAGGACTGTAGCTTCAGCATCAATCCTTCCAATGCATAATCAGGGTTGATTTCCTTTAGCATTGACCGGTTTGATCTCCTTGCTGTCCATGGGATTCTCAAGAGTCTTCTCCAACACCACAGTTCAAAAGCATCAATTCTTCAGTGCTCAGCTTTCTTCACAGCCCAACTCTCACACCCATACATGACTATTGGGAAAAAATCATAGCTTTGACTATACAGACCTTTGTTGGCAAAGTAATGTCTCTGCTTTTTAATATGCTGTATAGATTGGTCATAGCTTTTCTTCCAAGGAGTAAGGGTCTTTTAATTTCACAGCTACTGTCACTGTCTACAGTGATTTTGGAGCCAAAGCAAATGAAATCTGTCACTCCACATTGTTTCATCATCTATTTGCTGTGAATTGATGGGACCAGCTCTGTCCTGCTACAGATAACTTTTTTCTGCTCACTCTTTAGAAGTTTGTTGGCTTAGATGGTAAAGCGTCTGCCTGCAATGCGGGAGACCTGGGTTCGATCCCTGGGTCAGGAAGATCCCCTGGGGAAGGAAATGGCAACACACTCCAGTACTCTTGCCTGGAAAATTCCCTGGATGGAGGAGCCTGGTGGGCTACAGTCCATGGCGTCACAAAGAGTCGGACACGACTGAGTGACTTCAATTTTTTTCTTTTAGAATTTTACGTATGCACAGGATCTAGAAATTGTGTTTTTAACCACACACTAAAACCTCTCCCATGACATATAATGTTTCACATGAACAAGATTTTGTTCCTTCTTTTAGAAGAATAACAAGTCAGAATTGGAGTGGCCATGGTAGAAAGATTAAACTCATTTATTCTACTACTAATAGTTCATGTATAAAGAGACAGTCCTGTCTTTTAGTGTTTTCTAGTGTCCAACAACGGAGAAGGCAATGGCAACCCACTCCAGTACTCTTGCCTGGAAAATTCCATGGATGGAGGAGCCTGGTGGGCTACAGTCCATGGTGTCACAAAGAGTCGGACACGACTGAGTGACTTCAATTTCTTTCTTTTAGAATTTTACGTGTGCACAGGATCTAGAAATTGTGTTTTTAACCATACACAATGGAGAAGGCAATGGCACCCTACTTTAGTACTCTTGTCTGGAAAATCCCATGGATGGAGGAGCCTGGTGGGCTGTAGTCCCTGGGGTCGCTAAGGGTCAGACACGACTGAGTGACTTCACTTTCACTTTTCACTTGCATGCATTGGAGAAGGAAATGGCAACCCACTCCAGTGTTCTTGCCTGGAGAATCCCAGGGATGGGGGAGCCTGGTGGGCTGCCGTCTATGGGGTCGCACAGAGTCGGACACGACTGAAGCGACTTAGCAGCAGCAGCAGTGTCCAACAAAAGATTAACATCAGCAGTTTCGTGTCTCTGACTTGTCTTAAATGGTGCAAGTGGCTTAATTTTCATCAACTGAGATATTTTCTTATATCAGTTTCCACTTTGAACTCTCCCCCTGTGTATATGGGACTTTATATTAACTCTGCTTTTAGTTATATGTCTCTATCCTTGATCAGTTTGGAGAGTTATTCAGTCATTTAATAATTTATTAAATTATGACTAAAATGGGAGAAATTCATAACACTAAAGAGATTGTGTAATTTGCTTATTTATTTAAACCAATTTGCTTAATTTGTTTATATAAGACATCTCCAAAGAGCTGTGCTGTGCTACAGGGTCTTATGTCCTTAAGACATAATTTTATATTTTAAAAATTGTTTAATGTCACGAGAGAATGTAAGTTCATTTACCCCAGAGTTCATATTTGGATCATAAAGTCTCTGCAAATATACAATTATGCTATTCATGATAGAAGTGTTTAGAGTACAGTTTAATTTCTTCCTTGCTGACTTAACAGCTCTCCATTGCTTCAAATCACTAGTGTTATCACAGTTTGATTTGTCAGTGATTGAAGATGGTTTCATTGACTCTTACTTTTTAAATCCCTGTAGTACAGTAAATGGAAAATTATTAATGGAGCCTGTTGAAAGAGTTAGGTGTAAGAGCTGAAGATAATAGTGGTTTGCTAATAGGTTAGAAATAGAAAGTAAATACTTTTAAATATATGCTATTTATAACAGTGAGAATTCATGCCCTTGACCTCCAAATAGAACATAATTTGAGCCTTTATTACATCCTAGAAACTAGTTACTTCTAAACAACTCTAGTAACTAATGCCTCTTTACTTTTATCTTTCTCTTTCTTCCTACAAACTTGGCACATGTCATGATCTCTATACTCTAAATAAATGCATGCGTATGCATGTACAGGAATACACGAGTACTTCTGGGTAATCATGAGATGATGGGTAATTTTTATTTTATATTTTGTGCTTTGATATATTTCCAGATATTCTGCAACGGCTAAAGTTAGTTTTGCAGTGAAAATTAGAAATACACAGAATATGTGTTTTAAATGAAAAAGAAAATGAAGCAAATGGGAAATCAGGTAGGTAATTAAAATGGGTTATGTGCAAATAAACAATATTCATTTATTTAACTATTATTTCAGCAGCTGCTATTCATAGTCATTATGTTAATGTAGATATTATTAGTACAAATTCTTCCAGTGCTATGCAAATGCATATATGTGGAATATTTTTAGAATACCATTGAGATTATAAGGTACATATTGATTTACAAAATGTTTTAACTTAATATATGGTGAAAAAATCGCCCCTTTTACTAAATATTACTTCCCAAATGTGAGTCTCTCACTTCAAATGTTGTGCTTCAAAAGCACGGCTATCTCATAGAAAAGCAACCAGAACACATTGTAGAGCATGGGGAATTATAGTCATCATCTTATAAATAATAACTTCTAGTGAAGTATTGGAGAAGGCAATGGCAAGCTACTCCAGTACTCTTGCCTAGAAAATCCCATGGATGGAGGAGCCTGGTAGGCTGCGGTCCATGGGGTCGCTAAGGGTCGGACACGACTGAGCGACTTCACTTTGACTTTTCACTTTCACACATGGGAAAAGGAAATGGCAACCCACTCCAGTGTTCTTGCTTGGAGAATCCCAGAGACGGGGGTGCCTGGTGGGCTTCCGTCTATGGGGTCGCACAGAGTCAGACACGACTGAAGTGACGCAGCAGCAGTGAAGTATAAGCTGTAAGAATGCTGACTCACTATGCTGTCCAATTGAAACTACTATAATGCAAATTAAGGGTACCTCATTTTAAAAGAAGCACCATCATCTCCCTGAGTTTTTAAGCCTAAATCCAAGAGTAACTCTTCATTTTTTGTTTTCCCTAGCTTTATTGAGATATGACATAAAACACTGTATATGGTTTTTTTATTGGAAAGAGGAACCATTTAGTCTTAGACTCAATATACATAAAGTCATATTTTGATAACCAGATCAAATACACAATAAGGAAGAATTGCAAAAGATGTGCAACATTATTCATTGAAATTGTGAATATAGGTAATTACTATAGGAAATATTATAACATTTATATCTTTTTGTTAAACAAATTTAACCAAAATATTTTGTTAGAGAAGTAACTATCATCATACTAAGCTGCTATATTATTATTTTGATTAAATTCTGTGTTTAATATTTTTATCAATGTTTAGTTGATTTGCTATATGATATTACTAGTAGTTGTACAACATAGTGATTCAAAATGTTTATAGATTCTATTCCATGTATATTATTATACAGTATAGGCTATACTGTATGGTATATTTAATGGTACCATAAATGGTACCTGTGTGGTACATTTATATCCTTGTAGGTTATTTTACTCCTGACAGTTCATACCTCTTAAGTCACTGCCCTATTTTACACTTCCCCACTGTCCTCTTCTCACTGGTAGCCGCTAGTTTGTTCTCTACATCTGGGAGGCTGGCTTTGTTTGTTTGTTACATTCACTAGTTTGCTTTAAGTTTTAGAATCTACATATAAGTGATAGCAGAATATTTTCTCTTTCTGACGTACTTCAGTAAACATAATACCTCATGGGCCCATCCAAGTTGTTGCAAATGGCATTATTTCATTATATTTTAGTCCTGAGTAATATTCTGTTGTGTATATGTGAAGTGAAGTTGCTCATTCATGTCCAACTCTTTGCGACCCAATGGACAGTAGCCTACCAGGCTCCTTCATCCATGGGATTTTCCAGGCAAGAATACTGGAGTGGGTTGCCATTTCCTTCTCCAGTTGTGTGTATGTGTGTATGCATATGTATCCACACATACCTGTATACACAACAGGGGCTTCCCAGGTGGCCAGTAGGTTAAAAAGTCACCTGCCAACACAGGAGATGCAAGAGATGTGGGTTTGATCCCTGAGTCAGGAAGATCCCCTGGAGTAGGAAATGAAAACCTACTCCAGTATTCTTGCCTGGAAAATTCCAAAGACAGAGGAGGCTGGTGGGCTACAGTCCATGGGATCACAGAGAGTCAAATATGACTGAGCCCACACACACACATATGTATACCTTATCTTCTTTATCCATTCACCTGTTGATAGACACTAAGGTTGCTTCCATCACTTGGCTATTGTAAGTAATACTGCTATGAACATTTGTGTTTATATACCTTTGCAAATTAGTATTTTGCTTTCTTTGGATATATCAGCTCAGTTCAGTTCAGTCGCTCAGTCGTGTCCGACTCTCCGCGACCCCATGAATCACAGCACGCCAGGCCTCCCTGTCCATCACCAACTCCCGGAGTTCACTCAAACTCATGTCCACAGAGTCGGTGATGCCATCCAGCCATCTCATTCTCCGTCGTCCCCTTCTCCTCCTGCCCCCAACCTTTCCCAGCATCAGAGTCTTTTCCAGTGAGTCAACTCGTCGCATGAGGTGGCCAAAGTATTGCGGTTTCAGCTTTAGCATCAGTCCCTCCAATGAACATCCAGGATTGATCTCCTTTAGAATGGACTGGTTGGATCTCCTTGCAGTATAAGGGACTCTCAAGAGTCTTCTCCAACACCACAGTTCAAAAGCTTCGATTCTTCGGCGATCAGCCTTCTTCACAGTCCAACGCTCACATCCATACATGACCACGGGAAAAACCATTGCCTTGACTAGACGGACCTTGGTTGGCAAAGTAATGTCTCTGCTTTTTAATATACTATTAAGGTTGGTCATAACTTTCCTTCCAAGGAGCAAGCGTCTTTTAATTTCATGGCTGCAATCAGCATCTGCAGTGATTTTGGAGCCCCAAAAAACAAAGTCTGACACTGTTTCCACTGTTTTTCCATCTATTTCCCATGAAGTGATGGGGCCAGATGCCATGATCTTTGTTTTCTGAATGTTGAGCTTCAAACCAACCTTTTCACTCTCCTCTTTCACTTTCATCAAGAGACTTTTGAGTTCCTCTTCACTTTCTGCCATAAGGGAGGTGTCATCTGCATATCTGAGGTTATTGATAATTTTCCCAGCAATCTTGATTCCAGCTTGTGCTTCTTCCAGCCCAGCGTTCCTCATGATGTACTCTGCATATAAGTTAAATAAGCAAGGTGACAATATACCCAAGCATTTTTAACAGACATATAACAGATATTTTTAAACTTTGTATGGAAGCACACAAGACCTCGAGTAGCCAAAAGAATGATGAAACAGAAAAGCAGAGCTGGAGGAAACTTGCTCTCTGAATTCAGCTTATATTGCAAAGCTACAGAAATTGAAACAGCATGGTACTGACACAACAGCCAATGCATTGATCAATGGAACAGGATAGAAAGTCTAGAAATAAACCCACACACTTATGGTCAATTGATATATAACAAAGGAGACAGGAATATACAATAGAGAAAAGACAATTCTTCAATAATCAGTGATGGGAAAACTTAACAGCCACATGTATAAGGATGAAATAGAATGTTTTCTCATATCATGTACAGAAATAGATTAAACATCTAACTGTAAGAATGGACACCAGACAAGAATATACAATAGAGAAAAGACAATTCTTCAATAATCAGTGATGGGAAAGCTTAACAGCCACATGTATAAGGATGAAATAGAATGTTTTCTCATATCATGTACAGAAATAGATTAAACATCTATCTGTAAGAATGGACACCATAAAGTTCCTAAAAGAAAGCATAGACAGAACACTCTTTGACATAAATTGTAGCAACATTTTGCATAGCGAAAGCAACATTGACAAAACAAAAATGCAACCTACTGAATGGGAGAAAACCTTTGCAAATTATATGACGGATAAGGAATTAGTTTCTGCAATACACGAATAGTTCATACAACTCAACACCCAAAAAAGTCAAACAATCTGATTTTATAAAAATGATCAAACTACTTGAATAGACATTTTTCCATAGATGACATACAAATGGTCAACAGGCCCATGAAAAGATGCTCCATATCAATAATTATCAGAGAAACACACATCAGAATCACCTGGAGATGTCACCTCACACCTGTCAGAATGGCTGTCATCCCAAACACCACAAATAGCAAACATTAGTGACAATGTGGAGAAAAGGGAACCCCCTACCCTGTTGGTGGGAATGTCAGTTGGTACAACCACTATGGAAAACAGTATGGAAGTTCCTTCAAACACTAAACATAGAACCACCACATGATTAAGAATTACTCTTCATTTCATTCTTTTCTGTTTTTCTCCTGCAGATTCATCAGTAATGACTCTCATCTCTACCTTTAGCTACTTATGTACCTCTCCATTTGTCTCCATCTCCACTGGTCCAAAGCTCCCTCACTGATCATCTTTTAAAATAGCTTCCTGTTGGATCTCTTATAGTTCACCTTACCTCTACAATCCATCATCCCCACAGTACCAGAGAACTATTTTTAAATTGTACATCAATTTAAATTTTCACACTTAAATCCTTCCAATTAGCATGTCGTTGGTATAAGTATGTATCAAACCCAAACTTCTTAACCCAGTTAAAAAACCCTAAAAACATTGGTTACCACCACCTCCCTGATTTCCTGTGTTACTGTTCCCTCTCCCCACACTGCTAAATTATGACTACATAGACCTCTTTGGTTTTTTCAGCCTCCCTGTGTTCTTTCCCAGTTTTGGATTTTTCACGAGTTGTTTTCTCCATCTAGGCTATTTCCCCTCAGTCTCCCAATCTGGACCCAACTTGTCATTCAGTTTGTAGCTGAAATGTCATGATCACATTAGTTCTCTGCAGGATACTTGTCATCTGATACAGCTTTCTGTACTTCCCAGGTGGCACTAGTGTTAAAGAATCTGCTTGCAATGCAGGAGACATAAGATACCTGGGTTAAATCTCTGGGTGTGGAAGATGCCCTGGAGGAGGGCATGGCAACCCACTCCAGTATTCTTGCCTGGAGAATCCCATGGACAGAGGAGCCCACGGGGCCGCAAAAGAGTTGGACATGATTGAAATAACTTAGCACAATACCTTTCTAGTAGCCATTAGTGAACAGATTGATTAGATGGGACGATTGACTGTTTCTCCCTTCATACTGCTGATAGAAGTAAGTTCTGTGAAAACAGTGCCTGTGTGCTTCATTTACCTCTGTATTGGCCAGGGGAAAAAAATAGCTGTTTACATGCTAAGGTTGAAAAACATTCTCAAGCTTGCTCTGTTCTGCTGTGCTACAAAATGTTCAAGTTTTGTTTCTCTGAACACAAATCAGCTTGCCTGCAGTTGGCAAATAGGAAAATGATGTCAACATAAGGTAGACGTGTCAGTTCAGTCTCTTCTCCCCAGCCACCAGGGGATTAATATTTTAATTGATCTGGGCAAGTCTTCCCAAAATTAAAGAGAAAGCTAGGCCAATATATGAAGTCTTTAATTGGAAAATAATATCTTAGGTAATCAACTCATTGAACATGAATCTGAGCAAACTCTGGGAGATAGTAAAGGACAGGGAAGCCTGGCGTGCTTCAGTCCGTGGGGTCACAAAGAGTTGGACATGACTTAGGGACTGAAAAACAACAAATCATACAGAATCATTCTCCTTTGTTTCAAGGAGTAGTTTGTTTAGAGGGTTACTAGAATTGTCCCTCACTTCACTCTCTGAGAGAATACAGGTGAAGCAGCTGCATATATATACTGTCTATTCCTCTGACCTTCGAAAACGATTGATGAAAAACATCCATGCTCAAATGAAGATTTTCAGTTTTCATGAAATCAGTGTTTTATTATAGTGGCTTCCTCTAAGAATATATATCTTGAAGAAAGAAGCATGAGTCCCAAGTTGACCAAGGACTGACTTCCTCTGGGTGCAAAATTATGAGAGATGTAATTGTGACAGTAGTTTTATTAGGAGTATTATTCTTTTATTAGTTTCCTGGTTACAAAATTGCACAGGGTTGTAGTGGTCTGTGCAACACTGCTTTACTCTCTTCTTTTATTGAGTATTTTGTACAAAACAGAAGTTTTGTGTAAGGTCTGTTTGGCTTTGTAGCAGAAGTACTTGCTACTTAAGAGTGTTCATGTGTAATGTTTGAGGTTAAGCATAGGAGCGTGAAAAAGAAAAATACTAAAACAGGAAATTATTAATATCTCCTTCCTGTCTTCTGTTCAGCCTAAAATATATAGTTGAGCAGAAAGCCTTCTTCTCTAGGCATTACTATGTACTAACATACATAATGCAGTGTGAACTGGAACCTCTTCCCTATTGTTATACATGTACTGTTGAGTTCCTAACATGAAATATATTTACCTAGTTTATAAATCATCCATTTGTATTCATTTATTCAACAGATATTCGCTAGTCACCTGCCAGATCCCAGGCTGTGTGCGAGACTATCAGCTTAGTTTGTGAATAAGACATTTCCTTCCTTCGAGAAGATTTAGAGTTAAAACACTGGAATCATTTTATCTCCAAATTAATGCACCCTCTTGGCTTCAGGAACATACTGGGAAAAATGTATTTTTAATATCTCTTCTTGACTTAATTTGTAGCCACTTAGGACATTTTTATTCAAAAGACTTACTTGACATTAGCCTAGAATTATTTGTGAATTTTTAATATCTCTTCTTGGCTTAATTTGTAGCCACTTAAGACATTTTTATTTGGAAGGCTTACTTGACACTATGCCTAGAATTATTTGTGACGCCCAGAGTAAAACTTGCCTTCTTCATATACTGTTGCTGTTAGAAAGTCTGCCTTCAATCCAAATATTGTTCTTTGACGGGTTGTTAGACTTTCTCTTTCCAATCCAGAGGTCCACACAGATATATCTAGGTATGAATACAGGCTTTTCTATTCTTCTTGAATTTTATATTCCTCATCTGAAAATTATATTTTTATCAGTTTTTGAACACCCCATTTATCATCACTTCAAACATTTTCCATTCTCTTCCTTCTTCTAGAATTCTGGTTTGTATATATTTGGTCTTATAAATAGAATTACAAACTGTTTGAAATCTGCTTTTTAATTCATCTAGTTAAATTCAAATTTCAACAAGAATTTATATTTCTAGAAGTTTTATTTTTGCAAATATTATTCATATTTATATATAATGCTTCTTTTTGTCACATTTAAATTCCTTAATTAAATGACTCTAATAATTTAAAATTTTTAAGTTTATCAATCTTCACAAAGTTATTCCATTAACTGAATTCCTTTGGTGTCTGATCCACCTGTGTGTGTGTGCCCATGTGTGCACACAGCCTCTACTTGGTGGAATAATTTGCTCTTGTGCTTTGTAATTTTGTGTTGTGACCTCTTGTTTGGTGGAGCTTTATCTGTGGGAACCCTATAAAACAGGCTGAGAAATCATCCCTGCAGACCGATTTTACTTTCAGTAATGCAGGGTTCCCAAGGTAATGGACCCAGACTTTTCATGTTAATTTCTTGGCACATAGGAAATAGAAATGTGCATCCAAGTAAGAGAAAGAGAAAGCCAGAGAATTTGAAATCTCAGGGAAGACAGTTCTTTTCTGCAGCCATGTGAAGACTAAGACCAAATAACATCCTTGCCCTTGTCTTGTGATTTGGGAAGACTTTTCCTCCTCTTCTTTCTTTTTCAGAGCCTTTGACTTATTTCCACTCCTGTTACCTTCTTGAGCCCAAGGGCTCATCTGCACTTCATGTCAACTCCCCACCTACAGACTGACCACGGCAGAAGCTTTCAGTCTGCTGTTCACTTCCCTCTTTTTTGTTCCTAAGAATTTTTATTACAATAAACCTCTGCTGCATATTTTTTAAAATGTTTATACAATATACCCAACATTTATAGATCTATTTTAATAGAATTATTTCATGTTAACTAGCCAACTATATGGTTCCTCATCACTTACACAGGGTGAAATTCCTTTATATAGCCCATGTCATGATCATAACAGAAATAATACATCTATATATGAGGTTTATTCCAGGTACACACTTTTTTTTCCTGAAAAATCTGCATAGTGTTCTTGGCTGTGTCATCAGATTTATAGAATGCAATCAAAATACAGAAAAGAAGGCTACAACTCATGCAGTTACAATGCCAAAACAGAGTCACACCGAAAAGCAATGCTATTTCTATTATTGTTTGTCAGCTTAGTCACTCAGTTGTGTCTGACTCTTTGAGACCCCATGGACTGTAGCCTGCCAGGCTCTTCTATCCATGGGATTTTCCAGGCAAAAATACTGGAGTGGGTTGCCATTTCCTTCTCCAGGGGATCTTCCTGACCAGGGATCAAACCCAAATCTTCGGCATTGGCAGCTGGGCTCTTTACCACTGAGCCACAGTGGAAGCCCACTGCTTTTAGTGACAATTGCTGTTTACTGTTGCTTGGAAACAGGGAACTGTCACTTTTAGTGGCCCAATAAGCGTACACACACACAGACCCTTTCTGTGTTGCTGGTCTCAAGCGGTTCTTCAGCTGCTCCTATATTATCAATAAGTGAGAAGGGGATGGCTGCATAAACTGGATTTCAAGGAACAGCAAATCTAGAATTGGTTATCACCAATAAAATAGGCGAGCAAACAAGATAGCTGTTACAAAAATAAGGTTGCACAGCAGCTAAGGAAGCTGACTAGCAGTACTCCATCTGACGTTTCCTTTTGGCCTGATAACCAATTCACAGGATGAGGGTTGCTTCTTATAGTCATTCCAAAGTGAGATGCTGCTTCTCAAATCTACCTGGCAGATATGGAAATGGAACAAATAGAATAAGCATTCAAATGGGTTTGTTATGGTACCAAGTCAAGAAAAATATGCATTCAAGGCTTACTATGTATAAGACACTAACTGCTTTCAGAAACTTTAAGAACTCATCTTGCCACGCTGAACTTATCTAAGACTAAAACAGAAAGTTCCTATTGTCACAAATCAGAAATTGTATAAATTCAGAACTTGTGGAATTTTTTCCAAATGAAGATCCTCCATATTTTCCCCCAACTTTAATCAATAGATACAATCAGAGTTTTCATACCCATTGTAACAACCTAGGAAAGAAGATAAAAATTTTTAGAATAAAACAGGAAAGTTTTCCTTCTTTTAGAATTTATAAATAATATAAATGATAAATATTTATTATAAATAATAAACATTATATATATCAATCAAAACTTGACATGTCTATCTCTTCTTCTCCAGACAGTAATAAAGTACAGTAGACACTGCTGAGACTTCCAGCCTGAAATGCAAGAAAAAAATTTAACTTGTAAAGCAAGGTAAACCTGTATAGTCTTGGGTATTCCTCCCCATTTTAAAATTTTTCTTCTGCTGATATGTCTCAATCATTTCTCAATCATCCCTTCAGGATTATTTGGGAGAAGTTAAAAATAGCGGTGAACAACAGTGCATAACTTCTGCTCTAGACAGTGTCAGCAGAATTTCTGAGAGTGGAACCCAAGCATTGAGAGGATTTTCAATGTTCCTCAGAGAATTTTGCTGTGTAGTTGGATTAAAGACAGCAGAGCCCTGATGGGGCAGTGAGCAGAGCAGCGGGAAGCTCGAGGGGAGCAGGGAAGGGGTGGGGCCCCCGCAGTGTCCCAGCCTCACCCCTGACCAGCAGGGCTGGGAGGCTATTTGCAGTTGGAGGAAGGCCATGAAGGCTGCTAGCTTAACTGCTTTTGCAAAGCTTGTGGACTATGGGGCAGAGGAAGTCAGTCCTTAAGTCACGCTCACATTGGTTTGAATGCCCTCAGGTCTGCTTCTTAAAAGCAGCTGAAGATGCCCTCTACACAGTCAGTTGATACTCCTCTATTTCAGCCCATAAGTGATTGACTACAGAGTAGAGAACATTTACAAATTGATGAATTATTTTTATTAGAGCATTCCTAAACAAAACAGCTATAAATCATTACAACTGTAAAGTGTAAAGTGCTCAGTTGTGTCCGACGCTTTGCGACCATGTGGACTGTAGCTCACAGGCTAGTCTGTCCATGGGGATTCTCCAGGCAAGAATACTGGAGTGGGTTGCCATGCCCTTCTCCAGGGGATCTTCCCAACCCAGGGATCGAACCTGGGTCTCCCACATCGCAGGCAGATTCTTTACCATCTGAGCCATCAGGGAAGCTCAAGAATCCTGAAGTAGACTGTCATGTCCTCCTCCAAGGGATTTTCTGACCCAGGAATTGAACCAGTTTTTGTTGTTGTTCAGTTGCTCAGTAGTGTCCAACTCTTTGTGACCCCATAGACGGCAGCACACCAGGCTTCCCTGTCTTTCACCATCTTCTGGAGCTTGCTCAAACTCATGTCCATTGAGTTGGTGGTGCCATCCAACCACCTCATCCTCTGTTGTCCCCTTCTGCTCCAGCGTTCAATCTTCCCCAGCATCAGGCATGCATGCATGCTAAGTCGCTTCAGTCGTGTCCGACTCTGTCTGACCCCATAGACGGCAGCCCACCAGGCTCCCCTTTCCCTGGGATTCTCCAGGCAAGAACATTGGAGTGGGTTGCCATTTCCTTATCCAATGCATGAAAGTGAAAAGTGAAAGTGAAGACCTTCAGTCGTGTCTGACTCTTAGCGACCCGATGGACTGCAGCCTACCAGGCTCCTCCTTCCATGGGATTTCCAGGCAAGAGTACTGGAGTGGGTTGCCATTGCCTTCTCCATCCCCAGCATCAAGGCCCTTTCTAATAAGTCAGCTCTTCGCATCAGGTGACTGAAGTATTGGAGCTTCAGCTTCAGTGTCATCCTTTCCAATGATTTCCTTTAGAAATGACTGGTTTGACCTCCTTGCATTCCAAGGGACTCTCAAGAGTCTTCTCCAACGCCACAGTTCGAAAGTATCCATTCTTTGGTGCTCAGCCTTCTTTATGGTCCAACTCTCACATCCATACATGATTACTAGAAAAATCAAAGCTTTGATTAGACAGACCTGGGTTGGCAAAGTAATGTTTCTTTTAAAAACACAGTCTAGGTTTGTCATAGTGTTTCATCTAAGGAGAAGCATCTTTTAATTTCATGACTGCAGTCACCATCTGCGGTGATTCTGGAGCCCAAGAAAATAAAGCCTGTCACTGTTTGCATTGTTTCCCCATCTATTTGCCATGAAGTGATGAGACCAGATGCCATGATTTTCATTTATTGAATGCTGAATTTTAAGTCAGCTTTTTCACTGTCCTCTTTCACTTTCATCAAGAGGCTCTTTAGTTCTCCTTCACTTTCTGCCATAAGGGTGGTGTCATCTGCTTTTCTGAGGTTATTGATATTTCTTCCGGCAATCTTGATTCCAGCTTGTGCTTCCTCCAGCCCAGCGTTTCTCATGATGTACTCTGCATAGAAGTTAAATAAGCAGGGTAACAATATATAGCCTTGACGTGCTCCTTTTCCTATTTGGAACCAGTCTGTTGTTCCATGTCCAGTTCTAACTGTTGCTTCCTGACCTGCACATAGGTTTCTCAAGGGGCAGCTCAGGTGGTCTGGTATTCCCATCTCTTTCAAAATTTTCCACAGTTTATTGTGATCCACAACGTCAAAGGCTTTAGCGTAGTCAATGAAGCAGTTTTAGATGGTTTCTTTGGAGAAGGCAATGGCAAGCCACTCCAGTACTCTTGCCTAGAAAATCCCATGGGCGGAGGAGCATGGTGGGCTGCAGTCCGTGGGGTCACTAAGGGTCAGACACAACTGAGCGACTTCACTTTCACCTTTCACTTTCACACATTGGAGGAGGAAATGGCAACCCACTCCAGTGTTCTTGCCTGGAGAATCCCAGGGACAGGGGAGACTGGTGGGCTGCCTTCTATGGGGTCACACAGAGTCGGACACGACTGAAGTGACTTAGCAGCAGCAGCAGCAGATGTTTTCTTGGAATTCTTTTGCTTTTTCTTTGATCCAACAGATGTTGACAATTTGATCTCTGGTTCCTCTGCCTTTTCTAAATCCAGCTTTAACATCTGGAAGTTCTCAGTTCACATACTGTTGAAGCCTAGCTTGGAGAGTTTTGACCATTACTTTGCTAGCATGTGAAATCTAACTGCGGTCTCCTGCATTGCAGGTTGATTCTCTACCAGCTGAGCTAACAGCAAAGCCCATTAAAATACACTAATATCCATAAAGTCCTGCTGTGCCTGTTTTCAATGCCTTTTCTCTAAAACTTGCAAAACTATTATCACAATAAATATAAACATGATTTATTGTTCATCTCTTTTGCCAGAGTTACTTTTTAAGATTACTTAGCTATTTCATTCTTGAAGGCAATTTTTAAGTTCTATCTTACTTTCACCTTCTATAGTTATTTTAGTAATCTATATCCAATCAGAGTGAAGACAGTCTAAGGCCCCATCTCTCCCCCACCCACCCCTCTGATTCTGCATCTCTCTATCTCTCTCCAGCAGAATCAGAAGTTTCCAAACTTTAAGCAGTGTTGCCTGAGGTACTTGTTAAAACACACCTTCCTCAAATTAAGTTCAAGATATTTTGAATGACTGAATACAAAGTGGACACAGTTTTGTACTTTAACAGTGTTCCACTTAATTCCAATTCAGCATGTCCTTATATAACACTGTGAAAAAATAGGATATGGTCTTCATTCAATTTTTTACTTAATAAACATTTTTTGATGGGCTTCCCTGGTGGCTTGAATGATAAAGAATCTGCCTACAATGGAGGAGACCCAGATTCGATCCTTGGGTTGGGAAGATTCCCCTGGAGAAGGGAATGGTAACCCACTCCAGTATGGGTGCCAGTCCTAAGTAATCCTGGGCAATTTCATTTTCCTGGGCAACACACTCTTGCCTAGAGAATCACATGGACAGAGGGGCCTGGTGGGCTACAGTTCATGGGATTGTAAAGAGTCAGACATGACTGAGCAGCTAAAACTTTCACTTTTTAATATTCTGGGTTGTATAATGGATAAAAATTCCAATGTAGTTGAGAAATGGACCCTGCCCTGCCTTCAAAAAGCCACTTTGATTTAATGTTATTGATGTTACAAATGTCATAGGAAAGCTACATATATATTTCAAAGGGAATTTAATGAGATCAACAAATCATTCTCCTAGAAAGGAGAATTTGTATACAGTCACGAAAAGTGAAATGATGTTCAGGAGGACATTTTAGGTAAAGAGAACAGTGTAAGAAAAGTCTCAGTCATGAGAATGCCCAGGGTTAGTTAGGACTGGCAGTAGTAGGTAGGTCTGATGCAAGAGCATGTGTCACCAGTGTTAGGGCTCAGCTGTCAATTTTAATGGTCATTTTAGGACTAGGGAGGAACTCAAAGGAAGGTGAAATTTATATTTTCTCAGAGAATCATGGAAACATCTATTGATGTAATGGTTTCCATGACACCAAGAGAACTAGGAAACAAGCTACCTCCAAATGAGATATTGTCAACAAGGTTAAGAAACAAAGGGGGAAAAAAACATCCCATCCCTTGCTGGCTTCCTCCCAGGTTTTTCTTACATCTTGAGACATTCAAAGCAGCTACTTAGCACTTGTATTTCTGCCTTTGGTCCAGAAAGGAATTGATCCAAAGGAGAATTCATTTTCTATCTCCTACTGATAGTCTGATTCCAAGAAGTATTTAAGAGACCCCTCCCACCCCCTTACCTCCCCCACCCCACCCAAATTTCCTCTAGACTTTACTAGATGAATAAAATTAGCTTTTAAAGAGCCATTTGGCAAACAAAGCCATTCAGCTCAACATAATGAGGGATTCAAAAAACCAAACTGTTTCCCATTTCTTTTTTGTCCTTTTCATTTCTGGCACCCAGTTAATCACTTTGGCACCAACACATGCAGTTTCTCTATCTTTAGGGATCATATAAACAAGTGATAATTCACTCATAAATTTAGGAAAGTATCACAGCACTAGTATCTAGGTACACAATACTACAGTTTTATTTCTCGGTGAATTCCATGTGAAAAATATTTTGGGTTATAAGGATTTGCTCTTTAATCTTTAAATGGTCCCCCACAGCAAACCTGCTGTGTTATTGCTAAATACTTCTGATTCCACTTTCTGTCCTGCATAACCCTTTGGAAGCTGTCACGTGTTAGGTTTTCTGGGAAGCAGAGTCTGAGACAAAGATTTGATATGTTAGAGGTTTATTACAGACCGTTCTTGGGACAAAAAAAAGGAAAAGAAGCAAGATTGAGAAGAGCAGAAGTTTAGCCAAGCTTGTGGTCTTCGTCAAACCCAGTGAAGCTGGCACCACAGACGGACCAGGAGTTGTGTCAGGAAGACCATCTGGCCTGGACAAGATATTCCCCTTCAGCAGAAGTAGTTCCCAACTCCAAGGGGAGCTGAATTCTGTCTAAAGTCACCACTTTCTGCAGTTTGAGGAAGTAAATCTTTCTTTGCTGAAGGAGGATCCACATAGCATGTCTAAGCATCTACTATAGTCCCATATTCCTTCACTCAGGCAAGAACTGGTGGTTGCTCTTCATTGCCTATTGATTCAGAACCAAATCTGAACTCTGACCATTTAGAATAAATTGTCCACAATTTCCCTATCAGCATCAGCTCCCACTGATTTTGTTGTTGTTTTGTCTCTCAGTTGTGTCTGACTGTTTGGACCCCATGGACTATAGCCTGCCAGGCTATGTTGTCCATGGGCTTCTCCAGGCAAAAACAGTGGAATGGGTTGCCATTTCCTTTCCCAGGGATCTTCCCGACCCAGGGATCAAACCTGCGTCTCTTGTATATCTTGCATTGGCGGGCAGGTTCTTTGCCACTGAGCCACCTGTTCTCATCCAGCCCATCGTATTGTCACAGGGCTGAAGCAGCTTTACCCTTAGGCCAGTGCACATGTATGATGGGGATCTCCACACCTGAGCCAGGCACACGCCATCAGCCTAGGAGTTATTTAACATACATGACAGCTGCATACTACCATATAGCACATTGGTCTAGGAGTTATTTAACATACATGACAACTGTATACTACCATACAGCAAGTGCTGGACTGTCATCGGTCTTCCTTGATCACTTATAGCTGCTCTGAGCTGACAGAACTTAAACTCTGAACTGACACAGCCTGGGCCAAGCACTTCCTTGATTCAAGAGTTGTGGAAACAGGACAAGGATCAGTTACCCCTGCGTCTCATGGTGTCATGCTGAGGCTGGATAAAAAAGCTGCAAAGCTTATCCTATATCTCTCTTTATATCTCTGTCTTTTTTAAACCTTTTATTTTATATTGGAATTTAGTTGATTAAAAAATGTTGCATTAGTTTCAGGTGCACATCAAAGTGATTCAGTTATACATGTACATGTATCTATTCTTTATCAAATTCTTTTCCTGTTTAGGTTTTTACAAAATATTGAGCAAAATTCCCTGTGATATATAGCAGGTCCTTGTTGGTTATCCATTTTAAATCTAGCAATGTGTACATGTCCATCCCAAACTCCCTAACTATCCCTTCCCCCCATCCATACCCCCAGCAACCATAAGTTGTTTTTCTAAGTCTGTAAGTTTGTTTCTGTTTTGTAAATAAGTTCATTTGTACCTTTTTTTTAATTCCCCATATAAATGATATCATATTTCACTTTTTCTGACTGACTTACTTCACTGAGAAGGACAATCTCTGGGTCCATACGTGTTGCTGCAAACGGCATTATTTCATCTATTTAATGAGTGAGCAATTCACATATAGATATAGACAAAGACAGATATATGGGCATATATTTGCCCAAAAGAATAGACAGTCCCTATATATGAGAAAAATCAAAAATACATTTTAAAGAATATGGCTTATATCTATGTCTTTCTCTATATCTGTATGTCCTACTTCATTGGGCTTCTGCAACAGGAAATTGTGGACAACTTACAAACAATAGAAATTTATTTCTCACAGTTCTAGAGGCTAAAGAGTCCAAGAGAAAGCATCTGGAAAATTCTGTGTGTGGTTGAGGGCTCACTTCCTGATTCAAGGGCTGCTATGTTTTCTCTGTAACATACCATGACAGAGGAACAAAGGTACACTCTGGGGTCTCCTTATGTAAGGTGTCCCTTGTGGCTCAGCTGGTAAAGAATCTGCCTGCAATTCGGGAGACCTGGGTTCAATCCCTGGAGTGGGAAGATCCCCTGGAGATGGGAAAGGCTACCCACTCAAGTATTCTAGCCTGGAAAAATCCACCTATTCCAGTATTCTAGCCTGGAGAATTCCATAGATGGTATAGTCCACGGGGTCACAAAGAGTCAGACATGACTGAGGGACCTTCATTTTAACTTCAATCCCATTAACATGGGCTTTGCCTTCATGAACTCATCACTCCCAAAGGCCTCACTTCCTAATGGCATTATCTTGGGAGAGGGCTTCAAAATATGGATTTTGGGGGACATGAACATTCAGACCATAGCGGTGTGTATGTCTTCCTCTTGTTATTTAAAGAAGCAAAAATCTATAGCATTGCAATTAAAGTAGGAAGGTAATTATTTTCCTTATTCCCTCCAAAGTAATCTAACACTACAGAAAATTTAAACTATCGTTCTATTTAAAGAATCATTTACCTGGTTATTGTTGTTATTCAGTGGCCATGTCCCACTCTTTGTGACCCCATGGACTGCATCACACCAGGCTTACTTGTCTTCACTATCTCCCAGAGTTTGCTCAAACTCGTGTCCATTGAATTGATGATGCCATCCCACCATTTCATCCTCTGTCACCCCCTTCTCCTCCTTCCTTCAACCTTTCCCTGCATTAGGGTCTTTTCCAATGAATTGGCTGTTTGCACCAGGTGGCCAAAGTATTGGAGCTTCAACATCAGTCCTTCCAATGACTTTTAGGGTTGATTTCCTTTAGGATTGACTGGTTTGATCTCCTTGCATTCCAAGGGACTCTCAAGAGTCTCATACAGCACCATAGTTCAAAAGCATCAATTCTTTGGTGCTCAGCTTTCTTTATGGTCCAGCTCTCACATCCATACATGACTACTGGGAAAAACAGAGCTTTGACTGTCTATCATATTTGTCTCTTTTCTCCTATCCATCACCCACCAATCTCCAATTTCCCAAATCTTTTTACTTTGAAATATATGATCAGTTAGCAATGGAATCTCCTCTATCTCTTCATCCCTTATGGAAACATCCCCCTTATGTTCTTGCTTTAACTGAAATCTGGTTCTCTGAGAACAATGCTTCCTGGCTGCCTCTCAAGTTATAGGTGCTGTCCTTCCACACCTCTCAGAGTATGAAAGAGGCATCATAAGGGTCTTTCTTGCTTTTCAGTGCTAAACCCAGATCATTCACCATCCCTCTACCCTAAAAATCACTGAATTCATGTCATCATTCAATAACAACTACTATCTATTCCCTATTAAGAAACCCTGGGTCACCCCCTTTTTTCTTTGAAGATTTTATTTCTGAATATGGTAGCACTCTCTCCATCCGCAGGCATCATAATTCTTGCTGGATTTACTGTTTCTGTAGATGCCTCTTCCAAACATACTGGCCTTTCAGTTTCTTGACTACCTCTCCATCAACATACTTGGGCATCCTTTGTAGCTCAGGCAGTAAAGAATCTGCCTGCAGTGCAGGAGATGTGGGTTCCGTCCCTGGATCAGGAAGCTCCCCTGGAGAAGGCCTTGGCAACCCACTCCAGTATTCCTGCCTGGAGAATCTTATGGGCAGAGGGGCCTGGTGGGCTATAGTCCATGGGATCGCAAAGAGTTGGACACAGCTGAGCGGCTATCACTTTCATTTAACTCCATATGGGACCCTTATCAAGGCTTCAGTTCCTCCAGAATTCCAACTTAAAGTGCATCATTGACTAGCATCTTCTGCCTTTTTTCCTTAATATGTATACTATTCTTATTCCAATTATCATTTGACATACCAGTCATTTATAGCTGTCATGTTGACACTATCTCATAACCAAACTCATCATTTTGTCTTCTTTAACTGTAATCACAATTTAAATTGATTATACCTTTAATTCCTTTCTTGTCTTTCTCTTTGTTATACTAACTAGCAAAATACCAACTATGTTTACGTTCATCATTTTTCCTAAATGGTGCTACAACTGTGTGTTTAAATATGGGTAGAGGAAAACTTATAATCATTCTGATTGGTCTCTCTTTTGATTTTTGATGTGTGCTTTATTAAGTTTTATAATGTAGTTCATGTGCTTTATTTTTTTACCATTCTCTTAAAAGAATCCTTCACATCTTTAATTATTTTTGAAACAGGAAGTTTGAACTTTCTCGAAACTTCAAAATCTCAAATGATAACATCTTTGATATACACGTGACTCAGAAAACAGAGAAAACATCCACCAGTTTCCATCTCCTCAGCCATACAAACTCTAAGACATCTGCTCTTAACTTCAGATGCTCAACCACCTGTATCTATGCATATTACTTGTCCATTTGTCCTCAGTTCAGTTCAGTTCAGACGCTCAGTCGTGTCCGACTCTTTGCGACCCCATGACTCTTTGCGCCAGGCCTCCCTGTCCATCACCAACTCCTGGAGTTCACTCAAACTCATGTCCATCGAGTTGGTGATGCCATCCAGCCATCCATTCTCTGTCGCCCCCTTCTCCTCCCGCCCCCAATCCCTCCCAGCATCAGAGTCTTTTCCAGAGAGTCAACTTGTCGCACGAGGTGGCCAAAGTGTTGGAGTTTCAGCTTTAGCATCAGTTCTTCCAATGAACACCCAGGATTGATCTCCTTTAGAATGGACTGGTTGGATCTCCTTGCGGTATAAGGGACTCTTAAGAGTCTTCTCCAGCACCACAGTTCAAAAGCATCAATTCTTCGGCGATCAGCTTTCATCAAAGTCCAATTCTCATATCCATACATGACCACGGGAAAAACCATAGCCTTGACTAGACAAACCTTTGTTGGCAAAGTAATGCCTCTGCATTTTAATATGCTATCTAGGTTGGTCATAACTTTCCTTCCAAGGAGTAAGCATCTTCTAATTTCATGGCAGCAGTCACCATCTGCAGTGATTTTGGAGCCCCAAAAAACAGTCTGACATGTTTCCACTGTTTCCTCATCTATTTCCCATGAAGTGACGGGACCAGATGCCATGATTTTTGTTTTCTGAATGTTGAGCTTTAAGCCAACCTTTTCACTCTCCTCTTTCACTTTCATCAAGAGGCTTTTGAGTTCCTCTTCACTTTCTGCCATAAGGGTGGTGTCACATGCATATCAGAGGTTATTGATATTTCTCCCAGCAATATTGATTCCAGCTTGTGCTTCTTCCAGCCCAGCGTTTCTCTTGATGTACTCTGCATATAAGTTAAATAAGCAGGGTGACAATATACAACCTTGACGTACTCCTTTTCCTATTTGGAACCAGTCTGTTGTTCCATGTCCGGTTCTCACTGTTGCTTCCTGACCTGCATACAGGTTTCTCAAGAGACAGGTCAGGTGATCTGGTATTCCCTTCTCTTTCAGAATTTTCCACAGTAGGTTTTGATCCACACAGTCAAAGGCTTTGGCATAGTCAATGAAGCAGAAATAGATGTTTTTCTGGAACTTCCTTGCTTTCTCCATGATCCACCGGATTTTGGCAATTTGATCTCTGGTGCCTCTACCTTTTCTAAAACCTGCTTGAACATCTGGAAGTCCACAGTTCACATATTGCTGAAGCCTGACTTGGAGAATTTTGAGCATGATTTTACTAGCATGTGAGATGAGTGCAATTGTCCGGTAGTTTGAGCATTCTTTGGCATTGCCTTTCTTTGCAATTGGAATGAAAACTGACCTTTTCCAGTCCTGTGGCTACTGCTAAATTTTCCAAATTTGCTGGCATATTGACAGCAGCACTTTCACAGCATCATCTTTCAGGATTTGAAATAGCTCAACTGGAATTCCATCACCTCCACTAGCTTTGTTCATAGTGATGCTTTCTAAGGCCCACTTGACTTCACATTCCAAGATGTCTGGCTCTAGGTCAGTGATCACACCACCGTGATTATCTTGGTCATGAAGATCTTTTTTGTACAGTTCTTCTGTGTATTCTTGCCACCTATTCTGCTTATGTTAGGTCCATACCATTTCTGTCCTTTATCAAGCCCAACTTTGCATGAAACGTTCCCTTGGTATCTCTTAACTTTCTTGACGTGATCTCTTGTCTTTCCTATTCTCTTGTTTTCCTCTATTTCTTTGCATTGATCACTGAGGAAGGCTTTCTTATCTCTCCTTGCTATGTATATATATGTTAATATACAATTTTTTTTTCTCTTTCTGACTTCACTCTGTATGAGGCTCTAGGTTCATCCATCTCACTGGAACTGACTCAAACTTTCCTTTTTATGGCTGATCAATATTCCTCTGTATATGTGTACCACAACTTCTTTATCCAGTCATCTGCCAGTGAACATCCAGGGACATCTTCCATGTCCTGGATATGCAAATATTGATACAATGAACAGTGGGGTTCATGTGTCTTTAGAATTCTACTACACTAGGTTTCTATTGTCTTTTTTAGAAAAAACTCTTTAAAGGGTTGTTTGTATTCGCTTTCTTTGTCTTCTATCTTTTCATTTTCTCATGAGCCAACCAGAAGTTTTATCTTTACTGTTTCAAACTGTCTCTTACCAAATTTGGCAAGGGCCTCCAAATTATTCACACCCATGATCGACACTCATATTGACGTGTCAGCAACACTGAGCCACTTTGATTGCTCCTCCTTTCGATTTTTTTAAAAGTTGGCTTCATGCAGGGCAGACATCAAGTTTCTTCCCATTTCTTGACTAATCCTCAGAATCTTTGCAGTTTTGTCTTCATCTCTCATCCTTCAAATTTGGCGAGCAATCCATAGATTTCTTGTCTTTTCTTTATAATTAACTTTGGTATTTTAGTCATCTAGTCTGGTGACTTTAAATGACATCTATGTACTGATGACTTCCTTATTTATATTTTTAGGACCTTTCCCTTTGACTTCAGATTATATATTTAACTACTGATTGGACATCACATTGGGTACTAAATAAGGGACCTCTACTTACATGATTTAAAACTGAGCTGCTGAATTTCACTATAACCCTCCCACCAAATTTGTTTTTCTGCATTGTCTTCAATAATACAACCAATAATATCATATTTCCAGATGTCAAGGAAAAACAGGCAGCAAAACAAAATAATCCTTGAAATCATCCATGATTCCTTTCTTCTTCTATCATATAAATATAATACATTTTTTTCTTTTTTTATTATTTTTTTATTGGAGGCTAATTATTTTACAATATTATATTGGTTGGTTTTGCCATACAATGACATGAATCTGCCCCGGGTATACATGAGTTCCCCTTCCTGAACCCCTCTCCCACCTCCCTCCTTCCCTTATCCTCCCTCTGGGTCATCCCCACATACCAGCCCCGAGCATCCTGAAACATGCATTGACTGAATGGTGATTCATTTCACATATGATAATGTACATGTTTCAATGTCATTCTCCCAAATCATCCCACACTCACCCTCTCCCACAAAGTCCCAAAGACTGTTCTATACATCTGTGTCTCTTTTGCTGTCTCGTATAGAGGGTTATCATTTGCATCTGCACTCAATATGCCAGCAGATTTGGAAAACTCAGCAGTGGCCACAGAACTGGAAGAGGTCAGTCTTCATTCCAATCCCAAAGAAAGGCAATGCCAAAGAATGCTCAAACTACCGGACAATTGCCCTCATCTCACACGCTAGCAAAGTCATGCTCAAAATTCTCCAAGCCAGGCTTCAGCAATATGTAAACCATGAACTCCCAGATGTTCAAGCAGGTTTTAGAAAAGGCAGAGGCACCAGAGATCAAATTGCTAACATCCGCTGGATCATGGAGAAAGCAAGAGAGTTCCAGAAAAACATCTATTTCTGCTTCATTGACTATGCCAAAGCCTTTGACTGTGTGGATCACAATAAACTGTGGAACATTCTGAAAGAGATGGGAATCCCAGACCACCTGACCTGCCTCTTGAGAAACCTGTATGCAGGTCAGGAAGCAACAGTTAGAACCGGACATGGAACAACAGACTGGTTCCAAATAGGAAAAGGTGTACATCAAGGTTGAATATTGTCACCTTGCTTATTTAACTTATATGCAGAGTACATCATGAGGAACGCTGGGCTGGAAGAAGCACAAGCTGGAATCAAGATTGCTGGGAGAAATATCAATAACCTCAGATATGCAGATGACACTACCCTTATAGCAGAAAGTGAAGAGGAACTCAAAAGCCTCTTGATGAAAGTGAAAGAGGAGAGTGAAAAGGTTGGTTTGAAGCTCAACATTCAGAAAACAAAGATCATGGCATCTGGTCCCATCACTTCATGGGAAATAGATGGAAAAACAGTGGAAACAGTGTCAGACTTTGTTTTTTTGGGCTCCAAAATCACTGCAGATGCTGATTGCAGCCATGAAATTAAAAGACGCTTGCTCCTTGGAAGGAAAGTTATGACCAACCTTGATAGTATATTAAAAAGCAGAGACATTACTTTGCCAACCAAGGTCCGTCTAGTCAAGGCAATGGTTTTTCCCGTGGTCATGTATGGATGTGAGAGTTGGACTGTGAAGAAGGCTGATCGCCGAAGAATCGATGCTTTTGAACTGTGGTGTTGGAGAAGACTCTTGAGAGTCCCTTATACTGCAAGGAGATCCAACCAGTCCATTCTAAAGGAGATCAATCCTGGATGTTCATTGGAGGGACTGATGCTAAAGCTGAAACCGCAATACTTTGGCCACCTCATGCGACGAGTTGACTCACTGGAAAAGACTCTGATGCTGGGAAAGGTTGGGGGCGGGAGGAGAAGGGGATGACGGAGAATGAGATGGCTGGATGGCATCACCGACTCTGTGGACATGAGTTTGAGTGTACTCCAGGAGTTGGTGATGGACAGGGAGGCCTGGCGTGCTGTGATTCATGGGGTCGCGGAGAGTCGGACACGAGTGAGCGACTGAACTGAACTGAACTGATATTCCATATATGCGTTAGTATACTCTATTGGTGTTTTTCTTTCTGGCTTACTTCACTCTGTGAAGTAATAATAGGCTCCAGTTTCATCCACCTCATTAGAACTGATTCAGATGCATTCTTTTTAATGGCTGAGTAATACTCCATTGGAGAAGGAAATGGTAACCCACTCCAGTATTCTTGCCTGGAGAATCCCATGGATGGAGAAGCCTGGTAGGCTACAGTCTACGGGGTTGCAAAGAGTCGGACATGACTGAGCGACGGAATGGAACGGAATACTCCATTGTGTATATGTACCAAAGTTTTCTTATCCATTAGTCTGCAGATGGACATCTAGGTTGCTTCCATGTCCTGGCTATTGTAAACAGTGCTGCAATGAACATTGGAGTACATGTGTCTCTTTCAATTCTGGTTTCCTCGGTGTGTATTCCCATTAGTGCGATTGCTGGATCTCCTGAATCCAGGGAACATTAATCGATAGGAGATCATCAAACGTCTCCATACCTACACTAAAACCAAGCACCACTCAAGGGTCAACAAGTTCCAGAGCAAGACATACCACGCAAAGTCTCCAGCAATACAGGAAAATAGCCCTGAGCTTCAATAAAAGGCTGCCCAAAGTCACTCCAAACCCACTGACATCTCATAACTCATTACTGGACACTTCATTGCACTCAAGAGAGAAGAAATCCAGCTCCACCCACCAGAACACCGCTACAAGCTTCCCTAACCAGGGAACCTTGACAAGTCACCCGTACGACCACGCACACAGCAAGGAAACTACATAATAAAGAGAACTTCACAAACTGCCAGAAGAGGGAAAGGCCACCCCAAGCAAAGCAACATAAGCAAGATGAAGAGGCAGAGAAATACCCAGCAAGTAAAGGAATGAGATAAATGCCCACCGACACAAACAAAAGAGGAAGATATAGGGAATCTACCTGATGAAGAATTTCGAATTTTGGTGGTGAAAATGATTCAAAATCTTGAAAGCAAAATGGAGTTACAGATAACTAACCTGGAGAAAAGGACTGAGAACATGGAAGAAAGATTTAATAAGGACTTAGATGAAATAAAAAAGAGTCAACATACAATGAATAATGCAATAGATGAGATCAAAAACACTCTGAAGGGAACAAACAGTGCAATAAGAGAGGCAGAAGACAGGATAAGCAAGGTAGAAGATAGAATTGTAGAAATAAATGAAACAGAGAGGAAAAAAGAAAAACGAATTAAAAGAAGTGAGGACAATATTAGAGACCTCTGGGACAATGTTAAACGCCCCTACATTCAAATCATAGGAGCCCCAGAAGAAGAAGACAGAAAGAAAGACCATGAGAGAATACATGAGATGATAGTTGAAAACTTCCCTAAAATGGGGAAAGAAATAATCACCCAAGTCCAAGAAACCCAAAGAGTCCCCAACAGTATAAACCCAAGGTGAAATACTCCAAGACACATATTAATCAAATTAACAAAGATCAAACACAAAGAACAAATATTAAAAGCAGCAAGGGAAAAACAGCAAATAACACATAAGGGGATTCCCATAAGGATAATAGCTGACCTTTCAACAGAAACTCTTCAGGCCAGGAGGGAATGGCAAGACATACTTAAAGTGATGAAAGAAAATACCCTACAGCCCAGATTACTATACCCAGCAAGGATCTCATTCAAATATGAAGGAGAAATCAAAAGCTTTACAGACAAGCAAAAGCTGAGAGAATTCAGCATCACCAAACCAGCTCTCCAAGAAATGCTAAAGGATCTTCTCTAGACAGGAAACACAGAAAGGGTGTATAAATTCAAACCCAAAGCAATAAAGAAAATGGCTACGGGATCACACTTATTAATAATTACCTTAAACGTAAGTAGGTTGAATGCCCCAACCAAAAGACAAAGGCTGGATGAATGGATACAAAAACAAGACCCCCATATATGTTGTCTACAAGAGACCCACCTCAAAACGAGGGACACATACAGACAGAAAGTGAAGGGCTGGAAAAAGATATTTCATGCAAATAGAGACCAAAAGAAAGCAGGAGTAGCAATACTCATATGAGAAAAAATAGACTTTAAAACAAAGGCTGTGCAAAGACACAAAGAAGGAAACTACATAATAATCAAAGGATCAACATAATGATTATATTTATGCACCCAACATAGGAGCACTGCAATATGTAAGACAATTACTAGCAAGTATGAAAGGGGAAATAAACAGCAATGCAATAATAGTTCAGTTCAGTTCAGTTCAGTTCAGTCGCTCAGTCGTGTCCAACTTTCCAAGACCCAATGAATCACAGCACGCCAGGCCTCCCTATCCATCACCAACTCCCAGAGTTCACTCAAACTCATGTCCACAGAGTCGGTGATGCCATCCAGCCATCTCATTCTCCATCGTCCCCTTCTCCTCCCGCCCCCAACCTTTCCCAGCATCAGAGTCTTTTCCAGTGAGTCAACTCATCACATGAGGTGGCCAAAGTATTACAGTGTCAGCTTTAGCATCAGTCCTTCCAATGAACACCCAGGATTGATCTCCTTTAGAATGGACTGGTTGGATCTCCTTGCAGTCCAAGGGACTCTCAAGAGTCTTCTCCAACACCACAGTTCAAAAGCATCAATTCTTCAGCGATCAGCTTTCTTCACAGTCCAACTCTCACATCCATACATGACCATAGGAAAAACCATAGCCTTGACTAGACGGACCTTTGTTGGCAAAGTAATGTCTCTGCTTTTTAATACACTATCAAGGTTGGTCATAACTTTCCTTCCAAGCAGTAAGAGTCTTTTAATTTCCTGGCTGCAATCAGCAATAATAGTAGGAGATTTTAATACCCCACTTACATCTATGTATAGATCCACTAAACAGAAAATTAAGGAAACACAAACTTTAATAGATACAATATACCAGTTAGACCTAATAGATATCTATAGGACATTTCACCCCAAAACAATGGATTTCACCTTTTTCTCAAGCTCACACGGAAACTTTTCCAGGATAGATCACATCCTGGGCCATAAATCTAGCCTTGGTAAATTAAAAAAAAATTGAAATCATTCCAAACATTTATTCTGACCACAATACAGTAAGATTAGATCTCAATTACAGGAGAAAAACTATTAAAAATGCCAACATATGGAGGCTGAACAACACGCTGCTGAATAATGAACAAATCATAGAAGAAATCAAAAGAGAAATCAAAATATGCATAGAAATGAATGAAAATGAAAACACAACAACCCAAAACCTCTGGGACACTGTAAAAGCAGTGCTAAGGGGAAGTTCATAGCAATACAGGCACACCTCAAGAAACAAGAAAAAAGTCAACTAAATAACCTAACTCTACATCTAAAGCAACTAGAAAAGGAAGAAATTAAGAACCCCAGGGTCAGTAGAAGGAAAGAAATCATAAAAATTAGGGCAGAGATAAATGCAAAAAAACCCAAAAGAGACCATAGCAAAAATCAACAAAGCGAAAAGCTGGTTCTCTGAGAAGGTAAATAAATTTGACAAACCACTAGCCAGACTCATCAAGAAACAAAGGAAAAAGAACCAAATCAATTAAATTAGAAATGAAAATGGAGAGATCACAACCGACAACACAGAAATACAAAGGATTATTAGAGAATAGTATCAACAATTATATGGCAATAAAATGAATAACCTGGAAGAAATGGACAAATTCCTAGAAAAGTATACCTTTCAAAAACTGAACCAGGAAGAAATAGAAAATCTGAACAGCCCATCACAAGCACGGAACTAGAGGCTGTAATCAGAAATCTTCCAGCAAACAAAAGCCCAGGTCTAGATGGCTTCACAGCTGAATTCGACCAAAAATTTAGAGAAGAGCTAACACCTATTCTACTCAAACTCTTCCAGAAAATTGTTTAGGAAGGGAAACTTCCAAACTCATTCTATGAGGCCAACAGCACCCTAATCCCAAAACCTGGTAAAGATCCCACAAAAAAAGAAAACTAAAGGCCAATATCACTGATGAACGTAGATGCAAAAATCCTTAACAAAATTTTAGCAATCAGAATCCAACAACACATTAAGAAGACCATACATCATGACCAAGTGGGCTTTATCCCAGGAATGCAAGGATTCTTCAATATCCGCAAATCAATCAACGTAATACACCACATTAACAAACTGAAAAATAAAAATCATATGATTATCTTAATAGATGCAGAGAAAGCCTTCGACAAAATTCAACATCCATTTATGCTAAAAACCCTCCAGAAAGTGGGAATAGAAGGGACATCAGTTCAGTTCAGTCGCTCAGTCGTGTCCGACTCTCCGCGACCCCATGAATCACAGCACGCCAGGCCTCCCTGTCCATCACCAACTCCCGGAGTACACTCAAACTCATGTCCACAGAGTCGGTGATGCCATCCAGCCATCTCATTCTCCGTCGTCCCCTTCTCCTCCCGCCCCCAACCTTTCCCAGCATCAGAGTTTTCCAGTGAGTCAACTCGTCTCATGAGGTGGCCAAAGTATTGGAGTTTCAGCTTTAGCATCAGTCCCTCCAATGAACATCCAGGATTGATCTCCTTTAGAATGGACTGGTTGGATCTCCTTGCAGTATAAGGGACTCTCAAGAGTCTTCTCCAACACCACAGTTCAAAAGCATCGATTCTTCGGCGATCAGCCTTCTTCACAGTCCAACTCTCACATCCATACATGACAACGGGAAAAATGATTGCCTTGACTAGACGGACCTTGGTCGGCAAAGTAATGTCTCTGCTCTTTAATATACTATCAAGGTTGGTCATAACTTTCCTTCCAAGGAGCAAGCGTCTTTTAATTTCATGGCTGCAATCAGAATCTGCAGTGATTTTGGAGCCCAAAAAAACAAAGTCTGACACTGTTTCCACTGTTTTTCCATCTATTTCCCATGAAGTGATGGGACCAGATGCCATGATCTTTGTTTTCTGAATGTTGAGCTTCAAGCCAACCTTTTCACTCTCCTCTTTCACTTTCATCAAGAGGCTTTTGAGTTCCTCTTCACTTTCTGCCATAAGGGTAGTGTCATCTGCATATCTGAGGTTATTGATATTTCTCCCAGCAATCTTGATTCCAGCTTGTGCTTCTTCCAGCCCAGCGTTCCTCATGATGTACTCTGCATAGAAGTTAAATAAGCAAGGTGACAATATACAACCTTGACGCACTCCTTTTCCTATTTGGAACCAGTCTGTTGTTCCATGACCGGTTCTAACTGTTGCTTCCTGACCTGCATACAGGTTTCTCAAGAGGCAGGTCAGGTGGTCTGGGATTCCCATCTCTTTCAGAATGTTCCACAGTTTATTGTGATCCACACAGTCAAAGGCTTTGGCATAGTCAATGAAGCAGAAATAGATGTTTTTCTGGAACTCTCTTGCTTTCTCCATGATCCAGCGGATGTTGGCAATTTGATCTATGGTGCCTCTGCCTTTTCTAAAACCTGCTTGAACATCTGGGAGTTCACGGTTTACATACTGCTGAAGCCTGGCTTGGAGAATTTTGAGCATGACTTTACTAGCGTGTGAGATGAGTGCAATTGTGCGGTAGTTTGAGCATTCTTTGGCATTGCCTTTCTTTGGGATTGGAATGAAGACTGACCTCTTCCAGTCCTGTGGCCACTGCTGAGTTTTCCAAATCTGCTGGCATATTGAGTGCAGCACTTTCACAGCTCATCTTTCAAGACTTGAAATAGCTCAACTGGAATTCCATCACCACCACTAGCTTTGTTCGTAGTGATGCTTTCTAAGGCCCACTTGACTTCACATTCCAAGATGTCTGGCTCTAGGTCAGTGATCACATTATCGTGACTATCTTGGTCGTGAAGATCTTTTTTGTACAGTTCTTCTGTGTATTCCTGCCACCTCTTCTTAATATCTTCTGCTAAAAGCTATATATGACAAATCCACAGCAAACATTATTCTCAATGGTGAAAAACTGAAAGCATTTCCCCTAAAGTCAGGAACAAGACAAGGGTGCCCACCCTCACCACTACTATTCAACATAGTTCTGGAAGTTTTGGCTACAGCAATCAGAGCAGAAAAAGACATAAAAGGAATACAAATTGGAAAAGAAGAAGTAAAACTTTCACTGTTCGCCGATGACATGATCCTCTACACAGAAAACCCGAAAGACTCGACCAGAAAACTACTAGAGCTAATCAATGAATACAGTAAAGTTGCAGGATATAAAATCAATACACAGAAATCCCTTGCATTCCTATACACTAATAATGAGAAAATAGAAGGAGAAATTAAGGAAACTATTCCATTCACTGTTGCAACGAAACAATTAAATACTTAGGAATATATCTACCTAAGGAAACAAAAGACTTGTACATAGAAAACTATAAAACAGTAGTGAAAGTAATCAAAGAGGACAGTAATAGATGGAGACATATACCGTGTTCGTGGATTGGAAGAATAAATATTGTAAAAATGAGTATACTACCCAAAGTAATTTATACATTCAATGCAATCCTTATCAAGCTACCAACAATATTTTTCACAGAACTAGAACAAATAATCTCACAATTTGTATGGAAAAACAAAAAACCTCGAATAGCCAAAGCAATCTTGAAGAAGAAGAATGGAACTGGGGGGATTAACCTGCCGGGCTTCAGGCTCTACTACAAAGCCACAGTCATCAAGACAGTATGGTATAAAGACAGATATACAGATCAATGGAACAAAATAGAAAGCCCAGAGATAAATCCACGCACCTATGGACACCTTAGGAGGCAAGAATATAAAATGGAAAAAAGACAGTCTCTTTAACAAGTGGTGCTGGGGAAACTGGTCAGCCACTTGTAAAAGAATGAAACTGGAACACTTCCTAACACCATACACCAAAATAAACTCAAAATGGATTAGAGAGCTAAATGTAAGACCAGAAAATATAAAACTCCTAAAGGAGAATGTAAATCACAGCAGGATCCTCCAAAACCCACCTCCCAGAATATTGGAAATTAAAGCAAAAATAAACAAATGGGACCTAATTAAAATCAAAAGTTTCTGCACAGCAAAGGAAACTATAAGCAAGGTGAAAAGACAGCCTTCAGAATGGGAGAAAATAATAGCAAATGAAGCAACTGATAAAGGATTAATCTCCAAAATATACAAGCAGCTCCTGCAGCTCAATTCCAGAAAAATAAGTGATCCAATCAAAAAATGGGCCAAAGAACTAAACAGACATTTCTCCAAAGAAGACATAAAGATGGCTAACAAACACATGAAAAAATGCTCAATATCCCTCAACATCAGAGAAATGCAAATCAAAACCATAATGAGATACCATTTCACACCAGTCAGAATGGCTGCTATCCAAAAGTCTACATGCAATAAATGCCGGAGAGGGTGTGGAGAAAAGTGAACCCTCTTACACTGTTGGTGGGAATGCAAACTAGTACAGCCACTATGGAGAACAGTGTGGAGATTCCTCAAAAAACTGGAAATAGAACTGCCATATGATCCAGCAATACATTCTTTTTTGATGTTTTCATATTGTGATGCTAGCTAAAACTCTTGGGAGTTCCCTGGACTGAAGGAATCAAACCTGAATGTTCATTGGAGGGACTGACACTGAAGCTGAAGCTGTAATACTTTGCCCAATTGATGCAAAGAGCCAATTCATTGGGAAAGACCCTGATGCTGGGAAAGATTGAAGGCAAAAGGAAAAGGAGGTGACAGAAGATGAGATGGTAAGATAGCCTCATGACTCAATGGACATGAATTTGAGCAAAGCCCAGGAAACAGTGAAGGACAGAGGAGACTTGTGTGTCAGTCCTTGGGGTTGCAAAGAATTGGACATGACTTAGTGACAGAACAGAGTATATTCTCCTAGTTCAACCTTTAAAATACATCCAGAATCCAACCACTTGTCACCAACTTCTTCACAAACACCCTCTCTGGAGCAAGCATCTTCTTTTATCTGGTTTATTGTAATAGCTTCTTATCCGGTTTTCTCCTTTGCCTGTTTCCCCTATAGTCTCAAAACACAATCCAGAGTTGTCCTGTTGGGGGAAAAAATTTAGATGGTATTATTACTTTACCCAAACCTTTTGATGAGTCCCTAACTCACTGTAACAATATAAAAATTCCTTCCATGACTTTTTGTTTCTTTATGTCTTGCTCCTTTGTTAAAATATTAACCACTTCCTCTGTCACGCTCTCATTTTTTCACTTTGCCCCATAATGATGCTCTCCTTACCTTTACATGGATACACCAGATATGCCAAATTTCAGAGTCTTTCCACTGAATGATTTTTCTGCTTAGCTTGTTCATTCCCTAGTGGCTCACACCTTTATAGTTGAGGTCTTCATTCAAAAGGTTATTTTCTCAGTAAGGTCTTTCTTGATGATCCTAAGATAAATTGAAATGAATTCAAATTCTTTATCTCCTCTCCTATTTTACTTTTCTGCATGGCACTTGTAATCATCTGCTCTATTTCATCACTTGTTTATTGGAAAAATAAACAGAATATATTGTCTAAATATATTGACTAAACCCTAACAGAGTATATTCCTCACAGGCAGGATTTTTATGTCACATATTTTATTGCTATATATTCAACTTCTAGACAGATTTCTTGACACATAATAGGCACTTAGGCAAAATTTATTTAATATATAAATTTTCTCTTCCATGTTATAGTTGTGTTCTAAAATTCATACTGAACATATCCATGTGTGTATTGCAAAACATCACTAGGTCAGCATATTAATATTAATGTCTTCTTTCTTCTACACCATCTCAGATGGCAAAGTGTTACTAGCTCAGTCATATCTGACTCTTTGTGACCCCATGGACTGTAGCCCGCCAGGCTCTTCTGTCCGTGGAATTCTCCAATCAAGAATATTGGAATGGGTTGCCATGCCCTTCTTTAGGGGATCTTCACAACCCAGGAATCAAACCCAGTTTCCTGTATAGCAGGCAGATTCTTTGCCATCTGAACACCAGGGGATGAAGCCCAGATGCTACATATGTGTGTCAATATACAGTGTTGATTTCTTTTCCTCTTTCTGACTTACTTCATTCTGTGTAACAGGCTCTAAATCCATTCATGTCTCTACAGATGACACAGCTTCATTCCACTTTTGCTTATAGTTGTTTGCCAGTAATAATTGTTTCTTGAATTCAAATCAGTGTGACATGGGAAGCTTGTAATGTAAAGGTTAAGACTAAGCCTGTGCCTATGTAGTCGGTAGGTCATGAGGTTTAGATTCCATTGCCATCACTAATAGCTGAACTTGGACATGCTTCTTTACTTTTCTAAATTTAACTTTATCTTAAAAATGGACTAATTTGTATTATTGTGAATATTTAAAATTAACTTATGTAATAGCTTATGGCACATAGTGTTCAATAATTTGTGGCTATTATTTGTTTTATTTGGAAGGAGTTGAGATTGCCCATGCACCCACAACTTAATAATTTGATGGTTTCTCAGACTTTTGAACTTAACCATTTACTCCATTTAAAATTCCTTTTTCCTTAATATGAATTTAGAAATCAAAATAAGCATGCTTAGATAGAGCAACCAGGCAACAAAAAGAACATTAAGAAAAAGACCTTTAAGATGGCCAAACAACAGTGGACATGAAAGGATGGGAAAATGTGAGTTTTTGTAAATTTTATTTTGACCACACTGATTGCTTAATTTTGTAACATTTACATGAACTAAAAATGGACAAATATTATTCTCAGTGAGGCATATAAATGATGGAAGAAGAACATGGATTCATAAATCATGAGGACTGAAAATAAAATCTGACAAAAAGAGCACAAATAATCTGCAACCGTTGAAGTCTGTGTGAAATCCTGCCTGCAGGATTCCATTTAATGGGTTGAAGCTCTGTCCCACATGCCCAGGAGCTGTTTTGATAATGGGTCTGTTGCTATGGAAGCAGGTTCAATCTTAGTAATATTTGGCAGCCCCAAGAATGGTTTTACATAATTTTTTTCCTGAATGTGAGAGAAAATGTTAACAACAAATAGATGAAAAACATATAAACAATGGGATAATCTAGCACCAGCAAGTCAGACCACTTGTTTTCACATAATTCAGCCTAATGAGGGAAATGGAATGTCAAAATTGAGAAATTTTTTATCCTCTAGTAAGATGACCTGCAAGGAGATCCAACCAGTCCATTCTGAGGGAGATCGATCCTGGGTGTTCATTGGAAGGACTGATGCTAAAGCTGAAACTGCAATACTTTGGCCATCTCATGTGACGAGTTGACTCACTGGAAAAGACTCTGATGCTGGGAAAGGTTGGGGGCGGGAGGAGAAGGGGACGACAGAGAATTAGATGGCTGGATGGCATCACCGACTCTGTGGACATGAGTTTGAGTGAACTCTGGGAGTTGGTGATGGATAGGGAGGCCTGGCATGCTGTGATTCATGGGGTCGCGGAGAGTCGGACACGACTGAGCGACTGAACTGAACTGAACTGAACTGAACTGAAGATGACCTGAAGAAGGCAAAGGTAACCCACTCCAGTACTCTTGCCTGGAAAATCCCATGGATGGATTTTCCTGGTGGGCTACAATCCATGTGGTCTTGAAGAGTCAGACACGACTGAACGCCTTCACTTTCAACTTTCATACATTGGGGAAGGAAATGGCAACCCATTCCAGCGCTCTTGCCTGAAGAATCCCAGGGACGGTGGAGCCTGGTGGGCTGCTCTCTATGGGGTCGCACAGAGTCGGACACAACTGAAGCAATTTAGCAGCAGAAGTAAGATGACCAGCAACTAATTTTTCCCAGTCTCTTTTGCATAATTTTCCACCCTGTCACATGTTAATGTTTACTCTGTATGTCTGCACCTGCTTAGAACAAAGGCAACATGGTGTCTGGTTTGTTTCTTATATTTTGAGAGTGGATGGAATCCTGCTTTTGAATGTTGGGCATTTGTTAAACCTGACTTTCACATGCTGCTTTTATCAGTTAATTTTTAACTCGTCTAAATAGAGAAATGCAAATCTAAAATAATTTAAGCTTTTCTAATTACAAATGGGATACATATGCCTAATTAAAATACTAAATTGATAATAAATGTGTAACATTAAAACAGAATTCAATACCACTTTCTCCCTTTCTCAGTCTTCCAGAGTTAACATTCTCTATCTTTTTATGCTGCGATAGTTCTGTATTTTTTAATATAACCAGTGAATATTCAGTTCAGTTCAGTTCAGTCGCTCAGTGATGTCCGACTCTTTGCGACCCCATGAATCACAGCACACCAGGCCTCCCTGTTAATCACCAACTCGTGGAGTTCACTCAAACTCATATGCATCGAGTTGGTGATGCCATCCAGCCATCTCATTCTCTGTCGTCCCCTTCTTCTCCTGCCCCCAATCCCTCCCAGCATCAGAGTCTTTTCCAATGAGTCAACACTTCTCATGAGGTGGCCAAAGTATTGGAGTTTCAGCTTCAGCATCAGTCCTTCCAAAGAACACCCAGGATTGATCAATTTTAGGATGGACTGGTTGGACCTCCTTGCAGTCCAAGGGACTCTCAAGAGTCTTCTCCAGCACCACAGTTCAAAAACATCAATTCTTCAGGGATCAGCTTTCTTCACAGTCCAACTCTCACATCCATACATGACCACGGGAAAAACCATAGCCTTGACTAGACGGACCTTTGTGGGCAAAGTAATGTCTCTGCTTTTTAATATGCTATCTAGGTTGGTATAACTTTCCTTCCAAGGAGTAAGCATCTTTTAATTTCATGGCTGAAATCAGCATCTGCAGAGATTTTGGAGCCCGAAACAACAAAGTCTGACACTGTTTCCACTGTTTCTCCATCTATTTCCCATGAAGTGATGGGACCAGATGACATGATCTTAGTTTTCTGAACGTTGAGTTTTAAGCCAGCTTTTTCACTTTCCTCTTTCACTTTCATCAAGAGGCTCTTTAGTTCCTCTTCATTTTCTGCCATAAGGGTAGTGTCATTTGCATATCTGAGTTTATTGCTATTTCTCCTGGCAATCTTGATTCCAGCTTGTGCTTCTTCCAGTCCAGCACAAGCATATACTTGTGATGTACTCTGCATATAAGTTAAATAAGCAGGGTGACAATATACAACATTGACGTACTCCTTTTCCTATTTGGAACCAGTCTGTTGTTCCAGTGAATATTGCTATCTTTTGATTCACTGATTTATATTATCATCCATTAACTTCATATTGTTTCAAGTGAGAATTTTTTCTCTTTTGTCTAATCTTTCCGTCTTCACATTTTATAACTTTTTAAATCAGTTTTTTTCATTATTATAATTATTTAAATTGTTTACATTGAGTCAAATTGTCTAATAAGATCATATTTCTCCTCCTTTTGTACTTTGTATTTGACCTAGATTTAGCATGGGGCTCTTTTGTTTTTTCCTTTGTATAGGTGTCTTTGTATTTCTGACTAAGTTTTCACATGCCCTTTTTAATAACTTTATATTGCCCATCAAAACAATTCCAACATGTCTCTCTTTATCTGAAATTCTATTTGTTCTATTCTTTTTCCTTACTGGAGCTTCCTGACTTTGTCCCCCATTGTGATCTGATTATTCTCTAAACCTTCTCTATCATCCCAGATCTCCCCCTCATCATCAACATGGGCATTCTCTTTGGCCTCTGTCCTCTGTTAGATCCGCTGTTTGCTGAATTCTGTCTTATCCTTTGTGTTCTCCCTCCTATTTTGGTTAGTTAACTCTTCCAGTAGCTTCTTGAGATTGAACACATGAGAAGTACATTTTTGAAATTTCATCTAAAAATACCTTTGTTCTATGCTTACTTTTGATTGATTGATAGTAGAATTCTGTGTTTAAAAAGGTCTGACCTGGAGCAGCCAAATAGTTTTGAAAAGAAGAATGAATTTGGAAGTCTCACTTTTGCTGACTTCAAAGCTTATTACAAAGCTATAGTAATCAAAATAGTATGTGAACAATATAAGGAAAAACATATAAGTCAATAAAATAGAAAAGAGACCCCAGAAATAAATCCTTGCAGATGCAATCAAATGATTTTGACAGCATGCCAAGACTTTTCAATAGAGGATGGACAGTCTTTACAACAAATGGTTTTGGAGAAACTAGATATCCACATGCAAAAGAATGACATTGGACCCTTACTTTACACCATAAATGAAAATTAGCTCCAATTGTATCAAAGCCTGAAATATAAGATTTAAAGCTATCAAACTGCTAAAAGAAAATCTAATTGAAAAGTTTCATGACTTTGGGTTTGACAGTAATTCTTGGATATGACAACAAAAGTTCAAGCAACAAAAGTAAAGGTCAATTCATTGGTTTACATCAAATTAAAACTGTGCATCAGATAAACAAAACCAGAATTATCACATGACCCTGCAATTCCACCTCTAGGTTATTTCTAAAAGAACTGGAAACAAGTTCTCAAAGAGATGTTTGTACACTCATGTCAATAGCAGCATTTTTCACAATAGCCAGGAGGTGGAGGTAACACCCTTTGAGAAACAGATGGATGAAGAAACTGTGGGATGTATGCACAATGGAGTATCACTCAGTCTTAAAAAGGAATGGAATCTTGTAGCACACTGGGATGTGATCTTGTCACAACAGGGATGCACCTTGAGGACACTAAGCTAAGGGAAATAAAGTGAAGTCACTCAGTTATGTCCAACTCTTTGCAACACCATGGACTGTAGCCTACCAGGCTCCTCCATCTACGGGATTCTTCATGCAAGAATCCTGGAGTGGGTTGCCATTTCCTTCTCCAGGGGATCTTCCCAACCCAGGGATCGAATCCAGGTCTCCCGCATTGCAGGCAGACACTTTAACCTCTGAGCCACCAGGGAGGCCACACTAAGTGAAATAAGCCAGTCACAAAAAGCCAAATACTGTGTTGTTCTGCTTTCTTGAGGTATCTAAAATGGTCAAAGTTTCCCAGGTGGCTCAATGGTAAAGAACCCATCTGCCAATGCAGGAGACACAGGTTCGATCTCTGGGTCAGGAAGATCCCCTAGAGAAGGGAATGGCAACCCACTCCAGGGTTCTTGCCTGGGAAATCCCATGGACAGAGGATTCTGAAGGGCTCAAAAAGTCCTTGGGCTTGCAGTTAAACATGACTGAGTAACTAAAAACCAACAAAGAACAGTCATATCATTCAAACAGAAAGAATGTTGGCTGCCAGAAGCTTGAAAAAGGTAAAAATGGGAAGTTTCTAATGAGTATAGAGTTCTTTTTGCAAGATAAGAAGTTCTGGAGATTGTTTGTACAACAATATAGTTAACATTACTGAACTGTACACTTAAGAATAGTCAAGATGGTAAATTTATGTTATGCGTATTTTTCCACAATCAGTTTTTTTCAATGCAGAATAATTCTGAAGAGAATACTTGGTTCACTAAGTTAGAGTATGCATGGAACTGTACTTGAAATACATAGGATCTTCCATTTGTGTTAGTTCTACTGTCATAGTATTATTATTTACCTCCAATGTTACTTTTAAGAAGTCCAAAGTTATTCCACTCCCTCCTGCTTGAACATGTGCCTTTTACCTTCTATCGGCAATTCACCCACCCCACTGAAGCTCCTTCTTGATGTTTAGTCACTAAGTTGTGCCCCACCCTTCGCAGCCCCATGCTCCATAGCCCACCAGACTTCTCTGTCCATGGGATTTCCCAGGCAAGAATACTGGAGTGGGTTGCCATTTCCTTACCCCATTGCTGCTCTCAACTCTTTCCTATGTTGGAAATTAAATCTCCATTTTTCAAACACACTTGCCTACAGAGATCTGCTTCCCTTTCCACCAAAGGAGAGGGTTTGCATCAGACCCAGAAGGCAGAAGACAAGCAAAGGCATAGTATCCCCCCAACATTAGCCAGCAGATGTGGCTTTTTATAACACCTCCTAAGCATTATCCTGCAAGGAGATCCAACCAGTCCATTCTAAAGGAGATCAAAACTGGGTGTTCATTGGAAGGACTGATGCTGAAGCTGAAACTTTGGCCACCTCCTGCGACGAGTTGACTCACTGGAAAAGACTCTGATGCTGGAAAAGGTTGGGGGTGGGAGGAGAAGGGGACGACAGAGAATGAGATGGCTGGATGGCATCACCGACTCTGTGAACATGAGTTTGAGTGAACTCCGGGAGTTGGTGATGGACGGGGAAGCCTGGCGTGCTGTGATTCATGGGGTCTCGGAGAGTCGGACACGACTGAGCGACTGAACTGAACTGAACTGAACTGAAGCATTATCCTACCATTTATGGGTGCAAGTGCTGCTGGAAGCAGATGATAAATGGTGCTTTCATGAGTTCTTCATTTTCAATGTGGCTCAGATGGTAAAGCGTCTGCCTGCAATGCGGGAGACCCGGGTTCAATCCCTGGGTCAGGAAGATCCCTGGAGAAGGAAATGGCAACCCACTCCAGTATCCTTGCCTGGAGAATCCCATGGACGGAGGAGCCTGGTAGGCTACAGTCCACAGGGTCGCAAAGAGTCGGACACGACTTCACTTTTATTTTCACTTTCTTTCACTTTCATTTTCATTATTTCCAGAGGCTTGATACACAATTGATAGGCTCTGTTAAGTATTACTTTTGCCTAAAACTCCTAAAGTGATTTCTCTCTTCCTGCAGAGTTGTGAACAAGTACCGATATATGACTATTATACACCTCACCCAAAATTGTATTTTTAGTTTAAAAAAAAGGAGATGGGAGAAGCTTTAGTTTAGCTGTAGGGAGTGAGTGCTGAAAATTTATTACTGGCAGCAGGCCTGAGACACTATTTGTTATGCAAAGGTGAAATATTCTGCAACATTTGGTTAACTGGGAAGAGAGACACCCTGTAAGAATCTGAGCATGGGTGTATTGGCTCCAGTTTGTTCTGTTTGTCATTAGCTGAGCTCAGAGAACATTGTTTGGTTTGCAACAGAAATGTAAAACAGAAAGTTCAAAACATAGGGGGCATTCACATTGAGGGTCAGTGGGATTTGCCAGCCTCTATAGACATGACTTTTGGGATCTCCATTTCTGTACTTATTTAAATGCACACGTGCATTGAATCTTGTTTCTTTTTCTTATAGAGTTAGTATTTGATGGGGGAGAGAAATAACTCTTAGTTACTAGATCTTTGGTCCTAAAGGAGTGACATGTGCACCTGTGACCCACCCATAGTTCTTGGTTTAGAAGGATTATTTTATTTGATACCAGGTGTCAACTTTTAAAAGATATTATTTAACACCATTTACTTGAATTTAAAGTGTACTTGTTTATAACACTAGATTGAAATATTCTATGGTCAATATTAGTCCATTAAAGAAAAACTTATTATGAGGATTCTTTGTCTTTTCTCTAGATGCTAGGTAAAGCATCAAGGACTAAACACATCCATTATGTAAGGAATTTTTATTTTCTTGAATAGAAAAGAATTTGTGATGACCCTAAAGTGTGTTATTTTATCATTTAAATCCATTTTAGGCACTTTTATTCACCTGTAGCACACTAACTTCAATTCAACAATTTCTAAAGTATACCTCTTTCTTTAAAATTACTTTATAAACACAGACTTTGGCTTGACAGGCATTTTAATAATATAATACCCAAGGTTTTTCTTTTTGTTATATCACATTTGCAGAATGCAAAAATATAACCTTATAATAGACACATAATTTAATGATTTTAAATTCAAAGCAAATAGAGATATGTTTTAAGGTAGCCCTTTAATTTCAAATTATTTAGTCTGTGATACAGATTGCAAATACTTAAATAAATAGATGTTTTTCCTTCATTCTTGCTCAACTTTATCAGTACACAACTTGATTTTGTATGTGTGTATAAAATCTGTTGAATGAGAAAATCTATATAATATATCTCCACTGTTGCTAAGAAGGCATGCCATAGAAAACAAAATAAAATATAAGGTATTGCTCACCTAATTTTTGAAGAAAAAACAACTAGCTAGTTTATAACATACATTCATATCATTATACAATATCTATCATAAATCAAGAAGCAAAATTCTAATTAATGGTAAAACTTTGGAAACACCTCCATTTAAAAGCAGAATCAAAACATGGGTAGTGGCATTTAGCTTTTTAATTTACCTTGTTTGGAATTTTCTTGAAGATTTAGTAAAGCATTTCAAAAATCATAGACATACATTTGAGCCATGAGCAAAATTATTCATGAAATTTAACTAAAGAATTGTTAAAATTAGCAAAAGAACTCAGAGAATTGGCCAGAAAAAAGTAAAAGCATAAATACTTCTAGAAAATAAAATGGTGAGACTCTAGAACAATAGTAATACAAATATTTTGTTTAAATAGAGACATGACAATAAGATACATATAAGAATTCTGTGAAAAAAATATAAAACAATGTAAAATATTAAAGGAAGAACATATGCTTTTAGTAACAATGGACTACATATATTAGGCAGAAGAGTCAACTAAGAGCATGCACAAAACCTGTAAAATACCAAAGATGGTGTTTCTGAAGGCTTAAGAGAGCTGTGAAAGGCAGTGAGGAATTACAGGGCCAATGTCTTTGGAAGAAAGCTCGTAACAAACCTAGAATTAGAGCCATGATTTCATTATGGGCTTCTATTTATTGTGGAAATTTTTAAGCCAATTTGTAAGCCAATCTTACTCATAAATGTCGATGTAGCATTCCAATAAAATTCTAACAAGCCAAATCCAGCAATACATAAAAAGAACTATAATTTCAATAAATTTGTGTTTATTTCAGGAATATAAAGCTCTTTTAATCTAATTTACCTCATTAACAGAAGAGGGAAATGATTATGTCAATAAGAGACAATAAATGTGTATTACAGTTATATATCCATTTGTGATTTTTAAAAATAGCAAGATAAGAACAGGAATTTCTCCATCTGATAAAAGATCTTCACAAAACTTATAGCAATCATACTTTATTGCTAATTATAGACATTTGTCCTCTGACATTATACATAAGGTAAGAATACCTGCTGTCACCACTCTATTCAACATTTAACTGGACATCATAGGCCATATAAAGCATGAAAACTAAAGTATATGAAATTTGAAAAGGAAAACATAAAAGTATAATCATTTGATGACAATATAAACTGTGTACAAAGAATTGACACATAAATGATTAAAATGTTAAGTGAGTTTACCAAGTATGTTAATTGCATAGTAATTATCATGCTTGGTGGTTAAAAGGAGTCCTAGGGGTCACTTTATCATCACAACAAGTCCAGAGATTTCAAGTACAGGCCTTTGTGTCCTGTCTCCACCAAGTCATACAGGACATAATTTTGTCTGAGTGCCAGAGCACCACTGGGCTACAGGCCCTTCCTCTCCTCCCTCTGCCTTTCAGTGGGGAGCCAGACAATGCCAACACAGTGCCCAACCTGCAACCACTAGTGGGTCTCTGATAGGAGGCCAAGTAAACCCACCCCACTATAAAATCAGTCTGACCTACAAAAACCACACCCAAGGTTCTCCCAAACCAGGAGCAAATGGTAAGTCTAACTATTGTTACTAAGCAATGCTGACCAGCCTATACGTCCTTGTCTCCCAAACACACAGAGCCATGGTTATAAAGTGTCAATCATCTCTAGTTAATATATTCTATACAACTGACCAGTGTTACATCATGCTCCAGGCAGTTCTGAAGATGAACATATGTTCTATAAAGACCAACTGCACTTAACCCATGCTGCACAACAAGATGGAATTATGAAGTGCACAAAAATATTTCCTTTGGTAAAAATATTAAAATTAAAATTTATTTACAGTAGCATCCAAAATGCAAGAATAACTAAATAAATAAATCTAACACAAAATTTTCAAGACTTCTACACACATATGCATGCATATACCCACATGTGAAAATTTTATTGAAAACATGTAATATTATTGAAACAAACTCCAGGCAAATATAATTTATATTATATATATATATATATATATATATATATATATAATTTACCTGGGATTTGTTTCAATAATATTACACGTTTTCAATAAAATTTTCACATATGGGTATCTGTGTGTGTGTATGTATATATATCAGTTTTCATTCCAATCCCAAAGAAAGGCAATGCCAACAAATCTTCAAACTACCTCAAATTGCACTCATCTCACACACTAACAGACTAATGCTCAAAATTCTCCAAGCCAGTCTTCAACAGTACGTGAATCAACCATGAACTTCCGGGTATTCAAACTGGATTTAGAAAAGACAGAAGAACCAGAGATCAAGTTGCCAACATCTGTTAGATCATAGAAAAAGTAAGAGAGTTACAAAATAAACCTACTTCTGTTTTATTGACTATGCCAAAGCCATTGACTATGTGAATCACAACAAACTGTGGAAAATTCTTCAAGAGATGGGAGTACCAGACCACCTGACCTGCCTCCTGAGAAATCTGTATGCAGGTCAAGAAGCAACAGTTAGAACTGGACATGGGACAACAATAGGGAAAGGAGTACGACAAGGCTGTACATTGTCACCCTGCTTATTTCACTTATATGCAGAGCACATCATGTGAAATGCCAGGCTGGATAAAGCACAAACTGGAACCAAGATTGCTGGGAGAAATATCAATAACCTCATATACACAGATGAAACCACACTTATGGCAGAAAGCGAAGAGGAACTAAAGAGCCTCTTGAAAGTGAAAGAGGAGAGTGAAAAAGTTGGCTTAAAATTCAACATTCAGAAAATTAACATCATAGCATCCAGTCCCATCACTTCATGGCAAATAGATAGGGAAACAATGGAAATAGTGAGAGACTTTATTTTTCTTGTGCTCCAAAATCACTGCAGATGGTGACTGCAGCCATGAAATTAAAAGACACTTGCTCCTTGGAAAGAAACCTCCGATCAACCTAGACAGCATATTAAAAAGCACAGACATTACTTTGCCAACAATGGTCCATCTAGTCAAAGCTATGGTGTTTCCAGTAGTCACGTATGGATGTGAGAGTTGGACCATAAAGAAAGCTGAGTGATGAAGAATTGATGCTTTTGAACTGTGGTGTTGGAGAAGCCTCTTGAGAGACCCTTGGACTGCAAGGAGATGCAACCGGTCCATTCAAAAATAAATCAGTCCTGAATATTCATTGGAAGGACTGATGCTGAAGCTGAAACTCCCATACTTTGGCCACCAGATGTGAAGAACCAACTCACTAAAAAAGACCCTGATGCTGGGAGGGATCAGGGGCAGGAGGATAAGGGGACGACAGAGGATGAGACGGTTGGATGGCATCACCAACTCAATGGACATGAGTTTGAGAAAGCTCCGGGAGTTGGCGATGTACAGGGAAGCCTGAGTGCTGCAGTCCACGGGGTCAGAAATAGTTTGATATGTCTGAGCAACTGACCTGAACTGATTTATGATGTGTATATAACACTATATATATATATATATATATATATATATTCCTGTAAAGAAACTTAAAGATAGATAACCTAAGAGATAATGAGCAAGAGATTTGAGCAAGACCCTCACCAGGGATGTATTCAAATATTCTCCGGCATATAAAACATTGTTATACTTCACCATATATCTGGACAATGCAAGCTAAGACAACCATAAGATGCTACTATCCACTCACCAAAATGATTTAAAAATGTTGACAGTTGGAACAACTCTTCTACACTCCCCAGACTACCAGTCACTACTGCTTGCAAGTAATTTGCTACAACGATTTCAGAAAACTGTTTAGTACCATTTTAGAAATTGGAACCAAAGCTTAGCTTGCTTAAGAAACAAAGGGGAATCCAGTGTACATAGGGTGTCTGAGGTGAAGAGAGACTAGTATGGATGAGATCAGAAAATGCACAGGTGCCGGGCTAACCAGAGCCTAGTAGGACATGGTGGTGATGCGGATTTAATTTTAAGTGCAATGGGGAGACACTGTGAGACTTTAAGCAGAGATATTAATAAGTAGTGATACCAATTATATTTCACTTAACCATTTTGTTATATATATGAAAGTGAAGTCACTCAGTCTTGTCCGACTCTTAGCAACCGCATGGACTGTAGCCTACCAGGCTCCTCCGTCCGTGGGATTCTCCAGGCAAGAGTACTGGAGTGGGTTGCCGTTTCCTTCTCCATGAGATCTTCCCCACCCAGGGATCGAACCCCGGTCTCCCACATTGGAGGCAGACGCTTTATCATTTGAGCCACCAGGGAAGCTGTAATGACTCAAATGGAGCAAAAATGAAAGCAAAAAATAGCAGTTAGTAGGATTGTGATAGCAATCTGCAACTAAGAGGGTTCAAGTGAAAATATTGTGCAGAAAGAAGCAGATGGGTTCATTTTTTGGTGGCATCGCCAAATTAATGAGGGGTGATTTGTGGGCCAGAGGTTTTGAAGAACCAGGAGAACTAAAGATGTCTTCTAATTTGTAGAAGTGTGAGTGGCTGGTCATTTATTAATATAGGAAGAAATGTAATGCACCGTTTCGTTTAGCTTTGACTTTTGTCTCCTTACTCACTTTGACCACATTAATTTTTGTTCCACTTTAATCCACCTTTCTGAACCCCTTCATTCAGAGCTGGGATATGGTTTGAGGAGGCAAAGAGAAAGAACTGTGTATAGGTAGATAATCCAACATATCCCTGTAATTTAACACTGTTGAGAGTTTAGAATAGAAATGTGAGCTCCATTTTTCCACTCTTCTCTGTAAGAACACAGGGACAAGACAGGGAATTTTTCTAAATTAGGGGATTTTCTAAATTGTCATCCCATGAGGAAGGTTATTGTAGAGGAAAGGTAAGGACAGAGAAAACAAATCAGAGTTATATAAAATTGGAAATAAAAATTGTACTTTGCCTTTACAGTTATTTTGAGCATTAACTGAATAGTTTAAGAAAAAATTGATGCATTAATATATTTTAGATCAAATGTGCTAATTTTTTAGAAGTTAAGCAGTATCAGAAAATGGTTGTTAATTATTTCAGTGACCTTTATATTATTCTGTTTTTTATGAAAATAATTGTCTTCATAGTCTTTCTGGGAAGTGTACGCTGTTATCTTATTTTTCTAAACAAAAGGATATAGCATTAGTCATTTAAACAAAAATGAGGCACTCTGTGCTCTGAAAAAAAAAAAATAAAACTGGCAGAACAGGTCTTCAGATAGTTAGATCTTTTCAGAAAAAGGTTTTATGAGTTCCAATTCTTGCATCTTCTCATACCTAGAAAAACACTGACGTCATTAATGGTGAAATCTGCTTTGGCTATTAAAAAATTTTTTTTTTTACAATTAAAAGTCAAAATAGAGTAGCTATGATTCAGACATCCTGGGAAATAACTATTTCCAAGATATCCTGAAAAATGATATTATGGGTGTGATTTCAGATTAGATGCTGTGACCTAATGTAGAACTTAATGCTCCTGTAATGCATTTTTGCTTCTGTACTTTGCTTGCTGCTCATAAAACCAAAGTTACTCCATTTTAAAATAAGGTTGTTTTTAAGTAAAGATTCCTAAAATTGTTTTTGAAAAAAGAAAAAAAGTAAAATGAATAACCAACAAGGACCTACCTTATAGCACATGGAACTCTGCTCAATGTTATGTGGCAGCCTGGACTGGAGGGGAGTTTAGGGGAAAATGGATACATATATATGTAAGTCTGAGTTCCTTTGCAGTTTACCTGAAACTATCACATTGTTTGTTAGTTGGCTATCAGTTCAGTTCAGTTCAGTCACTCAGTCATGTCCGACTCTCTGCAACCCCATGAATCACAGCACACCAGGCCTCCCTGTCCATCACCAACTCCCGGAGTTCACTCAAACTCATGTCCACAGAGTCAGTGATGCCATCCAGCCGTCTCATTCTCTGTCGTCCCCTTCTCCTCCCGCCCCCAACCTTTCCCAGCATCAGAGTCTTTTCCAGTGAGTCAACTCGTCGCATGAGGTGGCCAAAATATTGCAGTTTCAGCTTCAGCATCAGTCCTTCCAATGAACACCCAGGATTGATCTCCTTTAGAATGGACTGTTTGGATCTCCTTGCAGTCCAAGGGACTCTCAAGAGTCTTCTCCAGTGTCACAGTTCAAAAGCATCAATTCTTCAGCGATCAGCTTTCTTCACAGTCCAACTCTCACATCCATACATGACCATGGGAAAAACCATACCTTGACTAGACCCCAGTACAAAAAAGGTTTTTTGAAAATGTGATGTATATGTATATTACCATATGTGAAACAGATTGCCAGTCCATGTTCGATGCATGAGACAGGGTGCTCAGGGCTGGTGCACTGGGATGACCCTGAGGGATGGGATGGGGAGGGAGGTGGGAGGGGGGTTCAGGATGGGGAACACATGTACACCCATGGCTGATTCATGTCAATGTATGGCAAAAACCACTACAATATTGTAAAGTAATTAGCCTCCAATTAAAATTAATTAATTAATTTTTTAAAATGTGATGTATATAAACATAGAATGTATATGTATATAAAAATATATGTCTATATATTGTATACGTAAATATATATGTATATAAAAGAATAAGAGACGAGCAAAGCAATGTATTGTGCTTTATAAAAGTATTTTTTACATTCTATTTTTATGTGCAAATAGAAATGATAACATAAAAGATCAATGTAATGCAATTAGAAATTAACAATGAACACAGAACAAAATGAAAATAATGCCATACTTCTAATGGGAATCCATTATGATTAATGGCAAAGTATTGCATGTAAATAATCTGGATAGCAGTTTACAAATTAATTATCACAGAAGGAACACTAGCTTTTCACCTATTGCAAATTTGATTACAATATTTCAGATCCTTCATCACCTTCAAGAGAATGGGTGCATTTCATTTTTACAATTTATAGTGATGAAAATGTGAGAAAATATTGATTTTTAGGTCACTATATAATTGAAATAAATTAGTTTCTGAACTAAAATGTAACATTAGTTTTTATTTTCTTGGCTCTTTCATAGCTTCAATAAAGCTTTAAAAATAAATATATATAGTATATATATACTATATATAAATGCATAAATATATATGCAATATATATAAATGTGTATCTCATATATAAATATATATATATGATTTAGGGTGAAACTTGAAATACTAAATTTGCTATGAAAATGTAATTCATCTGTCCTCACGTATCCTGTTTAAAAAGAGGAATTCTAGGCATTCTGCTTTCTTTTTAAACTATTTTTCAGCTAAAAAGAAACAAAAGCTAAGAGTTTATATTAGTGAAATTAATCCATGTAACCACCCCATCCTACTTGTGAAATAATTAAGGTAGAAAATAAGGATTATGGTAATGCTAGTACCTTCCATTTGTTAAGGATATTTCCTTTGTTTTATTGAATTATAGTTGTTTATACATCTTTCGTCAGTTTCTGATCTACAGCAAAGCGATTCAATATAAATTATATATATAACATATATTCAATGTAAGTTCTATTCCATTTCAAATTATTGCTAAATAATGGATGCATCTCTCCACTGTACAGTACACCTTTGCTACTTCAGTTCAGTTCAGTTCAGTTCAGTGGCTCAGTTGTGTCCGACTCTCCGTGACCCCATGAATCACAGCACACCAGGCCTCCCTGTCCATCACCAACTCCTGGAGTTCACTCAAACTCATGTCCATCGAGTCGGTGATGCCATCCAGCCATCTCATTCTCTGTCGTCCCCTTCTCCTCCCGCCCCCAATCCCTCCCAGCATCAGAGTGTTTTCCAGTGAGTCAACTCGTCACAGGAGATGGCCAAAGTATTGGAGTTTCAGCTTTAGCATCAGTCCTTCCAATGAACACCCAGGAATGATATCATTGAGCTTCAGGCCAACCTTTTCACTCTCCTCTTTCACTTTCATCAAGATCTTAGATCTACTTTATACATAGTAATATGATCTTTTAATCCCATACACCTATCTTGTCCCCTCCACTTCCTTCTCCTCACCGGTAACCATTAATTTCTTCTCTTCATCTGTTAAACTCTTTTCCTTTTTGTTTTGAAAGGGATACTTTTTGGTGCATTATTATTATTAAAATTTTTATTGAAGTATAGTTGATTTACAATATCATATAAGTTTCAAGTGTACAACATAGCAGTTGTTTTATATGTGTGTATATATATTGTTTTCAGATTCTTTTCCATTAAAAGTTATTACATGATATTGAATATAGCTCCCTGTGCTGTAGCATTGGTTCTTATATATTTTGTTATATTAAATTAATTTCATTATTTACATTCAATGTATAAGTGATAGCATAGAATATTTGTCTTTGACATTTCACTGGGCTTCCCAGGTGGTGCTAGTGGAAAAGAACCCACCTGCCAGTGCAGGACAGGTAAAACACATGGGTTTGATCCCTGGATCAGGAAGATCCGCTGGAGGAGGGCATGGTAATCCACTCCAGTATTCCTGCCTGGAGAATCCCATGGACAAAGGATCTTGGTGGGCTACAGTCTGTGGGGTCACACAGAGTCAGACATTACTGAAGCAACTTATCTCACATACATGACTTACTTCACCAAGCATAACACTCCCTAGGTCAGTCTATGTTGTTGCAAATAGAAGAAATTCGTTATTTTTTTATGACTGGGGGATATACTGTTTTCTGTCTGTCTCTCTATCAATTGATTGCACCTTCCTATTCATTCATCTTTTGGTGGACACTTAGGTTGCTTCCATATTTTGGCAATGATAAATAATGCTGCTATGAACATTGGGGTACATGTATGTTTTCTTGTTTTTTTTTTTTTAATTTCTTCAGATATATACCCAGCAGTAGAATTGCTGAACAATGCTGTAGTTTTATTTTTAGTATTTTGCGGAACATCTATCCTGTTTCCCACAGTAGATGCACCAATGTACATTCCCATCAACGTATACAAGGGTTCCCTTCTCCCCATAGCCAGTCAGTATTTATTATCTTTGCTCCTTTTGATGATAAACATTCTGACAGGTGTGAGGGTGATATCTCATTGTTGTTCAGATTTGCATTTCTCAAACGATTAGCATTGTGGAGCATCTTTACATGTTGGCCATCTACATATCTTTTTAGGAACAATGTCTATTCAGGACTCATGTCCATTTTTAGTCAGCTTTTATATTGACTTGTATGAGTTCTTTATATACTTTAGGTATTAACCTTTTATAAGTTACATCATTTGCAATGTGCTGTGTGAGAGTTTTTAAGGTAAATTAGGTCCTATTTCTTTATTTTTGCTTTTTTTTCTTTGTCATAGGAGACAGATCAAAAACAATATTGCTACAATTTAATTCAGTAAGTGTTCTATGTTTTCTTCTAGAAGCTTTATGGTTTCAGGTCTTTCATACATTTTGCCCTTATTTTTATAACTGATGTCAGAAAATATTCTAATTTCATTCCTTTACATGTTGTTGTTAATCAGTCACTCAGTCCAACTTTGCAACCCCATGGACTGCAGCATCCCAGGCTTCTTGTCCTTCACCATCTCCCAGAGATTGCTCAAACTCACATCCACGAGTTGATGGTGTCATCCAACCTTCTCACCTCTGTCATTGCCTTTTCCTCTTGCCTTCAATCTTTCCAGCATCAGGGTCTTTTCTAAAGAGTCAGCTCTTTGTATCAGGTGGCCAAAGTATTGGAGCTTCAGCTTCAGCATCAGTCCTTCCAATGAATATTCAGGGCTGATTTCCTTTAAGATTGATTGCTTTGACCTCTTTGCAGTCCAAGGGACTCTCAAGAGTCTTCTCCAACACAATAGTTCAAAAGCATCAATTCTTAGTGCTCAGCTTTCTTGATGGTCCAATTCTCACATCCATACATGACTACTGGAAAAAGCCATAGCTTGGATTACACGGACCTTTGTTGGCAAAGTAATGCCTGTGCTTTTTAATTTGCTGTCTACGTTGGTCATAGCTTTTCTTCCAAGGGGCAAGCATCTTTTAATTTCATGGCTGCAGTTACCATCTGTAGTGATTTTGGAACCCAAGGATATAAAGTCTGTCACTATTTCCATTGTCTCCCCATCTATTTGCCATGAAGTGATGGGAATGGATGCCATGGTCTTAGTTTTCTGAATGTTGAGTTTTAAGCCAACTTTTTTCAATTTCCTCTTTCACTTTCATCAAGAAGCTCTTTAGTTCCTCTTCACTTTCTGCCATGATAGTGGTGTCATCTATATACCTGAAGTTATTGATATTTCTCCCTGCAATCTTGATTCCAGCTTGTTCTTCATCCAGCCCAGCATTTTGCATGATGTGCTCTTCAAATAAGTTAAATGAGCAGGGTGACAATATACAGCCTCGACGTACTCATTTCCCTATTTGGAACCAGTCTGTTTTTCCAAGTCCAGTTCTAACTGTTCCTTCTTGATTTGCATACAGGTTTCTTAGGAGCCAGGAAAGGTGGTCAGGTATTCCCATCTCTTTAAAAATGTCCACAGTTTGTTATGATCCACTCAGTCAAAGGCTTTAGTATAGTCAATGAAGCAGAAGTAGATGTTTTTTCTGAAATTCTCTTGCTTTTTCTATGATCCAACAGATGTTGGCAATTTGATCTCTGATTCCTCTGCCTTTTCTAAATCCAGTTTGAACACCTGGAATTTCTCAGTTCACGTACTGTTGAAGCCTCGCTTGAAGAATTTTGAGCATTACTTGCTACCGTGTGAAATGAGTGCAATTGTGTGGTAGTTTGAACTTTCTTTGGCATTGCCTTTCTTTGGGATTGGAAAGAAAACTGATTTGTAGCTGTCCAGTTTTCCCAGCACCAATTATTGAAGAGATTGTATTTTTTCCATTGTATATTGTGGCTTTGTTTGTTGCATATTAATGACCATTAGTGTGTGGGCTTTGTTTTTGTCTCTGTTGAGTTCCACTGATCTGGATCTCTATTTTTGTTTCAGTAGCATATTGTTTGATTACTATAGCTTTGTAGTGTAGTCAGAAGTCAGGAAGTGTGATTCCTTCAGCTCTGTTCTTTCCCAAGATTGCTGTGGTAATTTGGTGTCTTTTGTGGTTCCCTATAAATTTTAGGATTATTTGTTCATGCAAATGTGAAAATTGACATAGGTATTTTGATAGGGAATGCATTAAATTTGTACTGTCCAAGGTAGGAACATTTTAACAATATTAATTCTTCCAGTCCAAGAACACAGGATATATGTCTATTTCATTGTGTCATCTTAAATTTCCTTCATCAATGTTTTCTAAATTTTAAAAGAGTATAGGTGTTTCACCTCCTTGGTTAAGTTTACTTCTAGTGTTTCACACTTTTTGATGTGATTTTGAAGAGTTTGGGTTTGTTGTTCTTTTCTTTCTTTTTTTTTTTTTTTTTGCTTTCTCTTTCTAATAGGTCATTATAAGTACATAGAAAAGCAACAGACTTCTGCATATTAATGTTGTATCAAGCAACTTTACAAATTCATTTATAGTTTCTAATAGTTGTCTGGTGGAGAATTTAAGGTTTTTAAATATATTATCATATCCTCTGTACATAGTGACAATTTTATTTCTTCCCTTCAGTTTGGATGCCTTTTACTTCTTCTGCTTGTCTCATTGCTATGGTTTGTTGGTGCTGTTTAATCACTAAGTTGTGTCTGACTCTTTTGCGACCGATGAACTGTAGCACACCAGGCTCCTCTGTCCAGATTTCCCAGGCAACAATACTGGAGCTGGTTGCCATTTCCTTTTCCAGGGAATCTTCTCAACCCAGGGATCAAAAGCATGGCTCCTGCATTGGCAGGCAGATTCTTTACCATTGAGCCACTAGCCCAATTGCTATGGTTAGGACTTCCAATACTATGTTAGATAGAAGTGGTGAGAGTGAGTGTTCTTGTCTTCTTCCTCATTTGAGAGGAAAGACTTTTGGCTTCTCACCATTGAGTGTGATGTCAATAGTGTTTGTCATAAATAACCTTTACTTTGTTGAAATATATTCCCTCTATACCAACTTTGATGAGAGTTTTTTTCTGCTCCTGTCTTGATTACTATGGACATGAAAAAACAGAAAACACAGTAAATTTTGCACTGGATCTTAAGGAGTCTCCAAAAATATTATATGTCATTTTGCTTGGCATATGCCTATACCCTGTTTTTTTGTTTTGTTTTGTTTTGTTTTTCTGACTCAAGTATGTCACATCAGCAAGACTATCATTAATAAGATAAGAAATTTAATCTTACTCATGTTAGGGCCATCAGCTATTTCTGAACAATAATACAGTGTGTTGAAAATATAGCAACAGTTGTGGGTTTTAGGATGGAAATCGGGTCAATGAAAGTAGCTTGTGAATTATAGGTGGAATGTAAAGAAAAAGAAGGCCAAGAATGAACTTCAGCTTTGCACTTGAGACCCTGGGAGAGGACCTAAGATGTGATTTTCCCAGCATTAATAAGCAGTCAGGGTAGAGGGGAAAAGAAGGCAGATAAATGGACCCATCTATGTTTCGCTATTAGAGAACAGTTTGGGAAAATATTAGTCCAAATGATGAATAGGAAGAAGAATATCAGTGGAGTGAGGGTCTTAGTTAGGAGGAAGGACACATATAAGAGGAATAAGTAAATGAGCAAACCAGAAGGATAAGATGATTTTTCTGGTGGTCTTAGCGGTGGATCCATTTGGGGTCTTGGCATTGTCATGACCATTGTTCATGTGACCATGAACTGATGACTGAGATAGAATAGGAGGTCATTTAGAGAGACCAGTACATTTGATGAGTTTTCTGTGTATCAGATGAAATCACAAAGGATAATAGTGGGACTCTGTAGACTGGGCAACTCTACGTTTTTATTCAATTGTTAAGTCATATCTAACTCTTTGTGACCCTGTGGATTGCAGCACTCCAGGCTCCTTTGTCCTTCACAATCTCCCAGTGTTTGTTCAGACTCACTCATGCTCATTGAGTCAATGATGCCCTCCAACCATCTCATCCACTGTCACCCCATACTCCTCCTGCCTTCAGGCTTTCCCAGCATCAGGGTCTTTTCCAATAAGGTGGCTCTTCGCATCAGGTGGTCAAAGTATTGGAGCTTCAGCATCAGCATCAGTCCTTCCAATGAATATTCAGGGTTGATTTCTTTTAGGATTGACTGGTTTGATTTCCTTGCAGTCTAAGGGACTCTCAGGAGTCTTCTCCAGCCCCACAGTTCTAAAACATCAGTTCCTAGGCACTTAGCTTTCTTTATGGTCCAGCTCGCACATCCCGCTTTCCTGTTCCACTCTTTTACTTCAGAATGCATGTTATTTTTTTCACATGCAGATTTATTATTGGCATAGAGTCGCTTGACAACATTGTCTTAGTTTCTGCTGTATAGCAAAGTGAATCAGTTGTAAGTATACATATATCCACTCCCTCCCACACCCCAATCCCACCACTCTAGGTCATCACAGAACACTAAGCTAAGCTTACTGCCAGATGGCGTACTTTTATTTTTTAACAATTTTTGTTGAAAGATGGTTGATTTACAACATCATGTTAGTTTCAGGTGTACAGAAAAGTGTTTGCTTTACACACACACACACATGCATATGTGTGTGTATGCTCAGTCACTCAGTCATGTCCAACTCTTTGCAACCCCATGGACTGTAGCCCAACAGGCTCCTCTGTCCATGGGATTCTCCAGGCAAGGATACTGGAGTGGTTGCCATGCCCTCCTCCAGGGGATCTTCCTGACACAGGGATTGAACCCATGTCTGTTATGTCTCCTGCATTGGCAACAAATTATTTACCACCAGCGGCACGTGTCCTGGTTTTACAGTTTCCATGAGGGCTAGAACCATGTGTGTTTTTAGATCTATTTTCTGCGTCCTATTACAGCTCCCAGCATGTAACAGGTTTGTCATCATTGTTTTTTTTAATGAATTAATTTATGAAAACTTCTGGTCAGAACATTCTCAGAGGCATGTGTTTTTTGAGAGCAAACTGTAATTTCGAGGATTAGCTGAATGAGACCTAGAACTCATACAACAGTTACTAGTTATCCTAACCTAATGGGTCAAGTTATAAAATCCAGATTGTACCAGCAGGAATTACAAGGTCATTTCAAATCCTGTTTGCATTTTCTTCTTTTCTCTCTTCTGTTCACCATCTGAGAGACGAATAACTGCAGAAGTTTAACACTTCTGCCAGGCGGAAGCTGTAGCTATTTTGTACTGGCCCTGTGATTGCCCTTCATGAATGTTTAAATTGTATTTTTTGTAAAATATTGGGGGATAAGCTGTGGGATGAATTGGGTGATTGGGGTTGACATACATACACTACTATATATCAATATAAAATATATAAGTCAAGAGAAACTACTGTATAGCTCAGTGTTCTATGGTGACCTAAATGGGAAGGAAATCTGAAAAAGGGAGGAAACCTGTATAACCGACTCACTTTGCTGTGCCGTAGAAACTTACACCACGTTGTAAAGTAATTAGTCTATTCTGATGCTGGGAGTGATTGGGGGCGGGAGGAGACGGGGACGACAGAGAATGAGATGGCTGGATAGCATCACCGACTGGATGGACATGAGTTTGAGTGAACTCCGGGAGTTGGTGATGGACAGGGAGGCCTGGCGTGCTGTGATTCATGGGGTTGCAAAGAGTCGGACTCGACTGAGCGACTGAACTGAACTGAAAACTAATTAAACGTTGTTTAATAATTTTATTTACTGATTTGTGGCTGTGCTGGGTCTTTACTGCGGCATGGGCTTTTCTCTAGGAGGGGAGAGCGCGGTGTAGCTGCGGCACCCCGGCTTCTCAGTGTGGGCGCTTCTCTTGTTTGGAACACAAGCTCTAGAGCGCGAGGGCTTCAGCGGTTGTGGCTCCCGCGCTCCAGGGCACAGCTTCAGTAGTTGTGGTGCCGGGCTTAGATGCCCTGCGGCATGCGGGATCTGCTCGATCGGGAATTAAACCTGTGTCTTCTGCGTTAGCAGGTGGATTCTTTACCGCTGAGCCACCAGGGAAGCTGTAATTTTTTTTTTAATGAAATAGAAAATTAATGATAGAACCAAAAAACCCGTGGCCATGTATAACGTGCTCTTAAAAAGAAAATAAGGCTTCCATATGTGCTTGGTTTCAGTGTTTTAGATGCTTCTTTCGGCCGTCAGTTTAAACTGTTCAGTGAAAATTAGGTTGATAAAAGCATGAGATGTGCTGTGCCTGGGAGCTAGGATTTCCGTCCTCTGAGTTCCGCGGAGTCCTTTGATGCCCTTGCTCTCCCATCATGCGGTGGGGTGGTGTTCAGCTCCTCTTCATCATAACTCGTAAGCTGTCTCCTCACTACACTACCAGTGACCTTCTCGAATGAGTTTCCCCTTGAAGGATCATTTCCTCCTCACATTTGAAAAATATCATAATGTTTTAATTATTATTTTATTATTCTGTGTTATCTGATAATTACCATAATTTAACTTCCTAACTGACATTGTTTTAAAAATTTTTTTTTCCTCAAACTACAATTGTTTTTCTTAATTGACAGTAATTGTTTTAAAAAAAATGTGATAATTATGGAATTGAATGGCATCTCCAAAACTTATTTTTTTGACATCCTCAAAACTGATCAACCTTTAAAATGACCTGAGAAGCTACACCCTTTTAAGGGCTGGCACAAACCTGGCAAAAAAAATCACTCTCAGAAAGTGACAAAGACAGCCCACTGGCAGTGAGTTATTAAGTGAAAACTGAGAGCTGTAAGGTCAGACTCCCCCCCCCACGCCCCCCCCACCCCTGCAACTCTGCACAATTAAACTGTTACCAGATAAGGATGTGGATGTGGTTCACCAACTCTCCCAAAAGATACAAGAGTCACTCCTTTCAATGACGCTGGACCTACATTTGTCAAGAGACTTGCCCGCTTCTTCAGACAGACCTTTCAGTTATTACCTCTGTAGTTAGGAGAGAGTCATCTTACAACTCATTATTTTTGTTATTATAATTATTAGATAGGAATTCCTTGCCTTCTCATCTAAATTGTACAGGAGAGCATTGGGTTCCTGTCCTAGATTTCATTTCTCCATTTGACTCTTTATAATGGATTATCCTTACTTATTTTATCTACCTTATTTGGGAAAGAAGACTCTTGACACTGAAGGTCTAGGGACCCAGTGTTTCATCTCTGCTTTGGGATCAATTTGCTTTAACTTAATGTTAAATTCCCAATTAATACAGCAGATAACTGATATATAAAATCTAAACATAATAAATACGTGAAAAAATATTAGTATTATATAGAAGCTAACCATCCATCATTACAAGTAAAAGAACTAGCAGTGTTGCTTTCTATAAGCAGGACGTTAGAAATAGGTCAAACATAGAAGAATAAAAGTTAATTTTCATTTTAATAATCATTGTATCCACATTTAATTTTAACCATTTTATGATGCCGTGGAAATACAAAAGACTGCATATATTTTTTTGAAGATCTTTAGATATAATTTTATTTAAATTTATTTATTTTTAATTGGAGTATAATTGCTTTACAATATTGTGTTGGTTTCTGCCACACATCAACATGAAAGAGCCATAGGTATGCATGCGTTGCCTCCTTCTTGAACCAACCTTCCACCTCACACCCCATCCCTCCCCCTAGGCTGTCACAGAACACTGGATTTGAGCTCCCTACATTATTAAGCAAATTTCCCCTGGCTATCTACTTTTACATATGGCAATGCATATGTTTCCATGCTACTCTATTTGTCCCACCATCCCCTTCTCCCATTGCATCTTCAAGTCTGTCGTCTATAGATATCTGTGTATCCACTGCTGCCCTGCACAAAGGTTCATCAGTACCATCTTTCTAGAAACCATATATATATGTTAATATATATTTGATTTTCTCTTTCTGACTTACTTCAGTTTGTATAATAGGCTCTAAGTTCATCCACCTTATTAGAACTGAGTCCAATGTCTTCCTTTATGTCTAAATAATACTCCATTGTGTATATATACCACGACTTCTTATCCATTCATCAGTTAGTGGACATCTGGGTTGCTTCCATATTCTAGCTATTGCAAATAGCTCTGTAATGAACATTGGAGTACATGTGTCCTTTTCAATTATGGTTTCCTCGGGGTATATGCCCAGTTGTGGGAGTGTTGTGTCAAATGTTAGTTTTATCCCTAGTTTTTTAAGGAATCCCTGCACTGTTCTCCATAGTGGCTGTATCCATTTACATTCCTACCAACAGTGCAAGAGGGTTCCCTTTTCTCCACATTCTCTCCAGCATATATTGTAATGGAAATTTTGATGGTGGCATTCTGACTGCTAAGAGTTGATACCTCATTGCAGTTTTGATTTGCATTTCTCTGATAATGAGCAAGGTTGAATATCATTTCATGTGTATATTAGCCATGTATGTCTTCTTTGGAGAAATGTCTGTTTAGGTCTTCTGCCCATTTTTTTATTGGTTTTTTAATTTTTCTGCTGTTGAACAGAATGAGTTGTTTATATATTTTGGAGATTAATCCTTTGTCAGTTGTTTTATTTGCTATTATTTTCTCCCATCTGAGGGTTGTCTTTTCACCTTATTTATAGTTTCCTTTGCTGGCCAGCTTCCCTGGTGGCTCAGATGGTAAAGCGTCTGTCTGCAATGTGGGAGACCCAGGTTCAATCCCTGAGTTGGGACAATCCCCTGGAGAAGGAAATGGCAACACACTCCAGTATTCTTGCCTGGAAAATCCCATGGACAGAGAAGCCTGGTAGGCTACAGTCCATGGGGTATCAAAGAGTTGGACATGACTGAGTGGCTTCACTTTCTTTCTTTCTTGCTGGCCTGCACTAATTTGAAGTGTATACCATCACCTTTGACCTAAGATACCCCTGCAAAGCTATAATCACAATTCAGAAAGTGAAGATATATTACCAAAAGTTTAATATAGCCCTTGGTAATCTCTTCTCCTTTCCTTCTAGCCAACCCCTAATCCCATCTTTCATATGCTTTTTGTCACTGTAGTTTACTTTGAATTTTCTAGAAATTTATACAAATAAAATAATATATTGATAGTATATACTCTATTTCGTCTGATTTCTGTCACTCGGTACCATTGGTTTTAGGGTCATCATATAGCTGTGTGCATAAAACTTCCACTCTTTTTATTACAAAGTAGTATCCCAGTATTTATGCGCTTCCTAGGTTGCTCAGTGGTAAAGAATGTGCCTGCCAATGCAGGAGACACAGGTTTGGTCCCTGAGTCAGGAAGATCCCCTGGAGAAGGAAATGGCAACCCACTCCAGTATTCTCCCCTGGAGAATCCCATGGCCAGAGGAGCCTGGCAGGCTACAGTCAAAGGGGTCGCAAAGAGTCGGACACTATTTAGTGAATGAGCACTTGCACACACATGCACACACACACATTTTAGTGTCTGGACACACTACAGTGTGTTTATCCATCTCCCTTTTCATGGACTATTGGTTGTTTCCAATTTGGAGCTATTGTAACTAAAACTATCATGAGCAGTCATGCACAGGTCTGTAAACTGACATATGCTCACTTTTTTCCTATGTAAACACCTAAGAGTGGAATGCCTAGATCATGTATTATGTAGGTATTTAAAATTTTAGAAAACTTTCGAGTTGTATACCAAAGTGGTTTTTACCATTTTATGTTCCTGTAGCAAACATACAATGATTCCAGTGCTTCTGTATTCTTGCCTAAACTTGGTATGGCTATTCCTTTTAGTTTGGTGATTCTAATAGGCATGGAATAGCATGTTATTGTTTTTAATTGGTATCATCCTGATGACAAATGATTGACTTAGGCTGAGGGGTGTGTTTATATTTGCACTGAGATGAGCTTTTTGGTTTTCTCCCTGCCCCTTGCCTCCTTCCCTCAATTTCTTTGTGTCATTGCTGGTGATGAATATCGGTATGATTTTAAAGCATTTTAATATCTTTGAGCAAAAGGGAGGGAGAGTTTTGTTATCATGCCATATTTTGACATCTTCAAGAGGAAGTTTTTCCAATTTTTGACTATTGCTCTGATTTGTAATTACTTCTCTGTAAATATTCCATTCCTTTAGATAAATTGGTGATTTATAGATGATAATCTTGCAGGTTCTAATTCCTTGAATAAACCATACCTGACACAATATCTGTAGATAAATCAGAGATTATGCTGCCTTCATAATGGAAGATCACTGTTTTTGAAGGAACATTCAGTAAAGAAAATGAAATTGTTGAAAATAAAAAAATATACAAACAGATATGAAAAAGTCAGTATAGAATTTTAAAGATAAATTGACAAAAATCTCCCTAACTAGTAGCACAAATGAAAAAGAACAGAAGAGAAAAATAATTCTAAGAAATTGTATGACCAATTCAAAATGTCAAAGATTTCTTGACAACCAATCTTGAGTTATCACTTCCAGAATGATTCAATCAGACAAGGAAAATTGCTTGAGTGAGGCATGGAATTGGAACTGAACATTCCAGGAAATGTATCCACAGGATGAGAATAGTTTATTCCTTTATAGTAATATATATGTGGTTACCGAGATGTAATTAATCAGTTCCTAGTTAAATGAAGAAAGTATAATAAAATATATATGAAGAATAGTAGAAAATTTTAGTATAAAGATGGGAAGGCTATCGGGTTACTTAAAATGTAGACATTTCTGATATTAATGATGTGAACTTAGTCTTTAAGACATTACTGTAAATCTAAGCAGTTTAACATTCCATTAAAATCTCTTCACTCAACAACTATACTAGAGTTATCGTTTGCATGTTTCAGATGTCTATGCCTTCTTTACGCCACGTTTGTTGGAACAATGAGAAGTTTATGAAACATGGACCACAGATAAGTTTTCATTCCATCACTGAAGGAATGGGAGAAAGAGTCATTTGTACTTTAGTGAGCTTTTTGGAAGTCTATTTTGGTTCCATAGACATGTAAATCCACTCATCTTGAAATCAAGACATGTATGTTAACATATAGTCCTTAGTGTGGAGTTTCAGAAATCGCCTTCTTTTGTCCCTTTGATAACCAAAATTATCTCTTCACCACTCCACCAACCAGCCAGGCCAGACTGAGGATGTGATATTCATGCTGTTTTATTTTTTGTGACTATACCACTTGTCATCATGTTCATCCTTTCATCTCTTCTCATGCATCCAGCTTCCTTAATAATCTGCTGAACAAGATTTCACTGGTTCTTCAGCCTCGTGTAAAATTTTATCATAAATAGCGTATGCTCTAGAAGGTATTTGTTGCCACTCATAATCAAAATTAATATGTTGTTTTTTATGAAGAAACTGTTTTCAGTGTGACATATACCTATACTTATCACTCAGTCTGTAAGCTGAGATCATTTCAGGTTCCTTGTTAAGTGTTGTTGTTCAGTCACTCAGTCATGCCCAACTATTTGTGACCCCATGGACTGCAGACACCAGCTTCCCTGTCCTTCACCATCTCCTGGAGCTTGCTTGAACTCATGTCCATTGAGTCAGTGATGCCATCCAACCATCTCGTCCTGTCTTCCCCTTCTTCTCCAACATTTAATCTTTCCCAGCATCAGGGTCTTTTCTAATGAGTCAGCTCTTTGCATCAGGTGGCGAGAGTAATGTAGTTTCAGCTTCAGCATCAGTCCTTCCAATGAATATTCAGGACTGATCGCCTTTAGAATGGACTGGTTGGATCTCCTTGCAGTCCAAAGGACTCTCAAGAGTCTTCTCCAACACCACAGTTCAAAAGCATCAGTTCTTTAGTGCTAAACTTTCTTTATGGTCCATCTCTCACATCCATACATGACTACTGGGAAAGCCGTAGCTTTGACTACACGGACCATTGTTGGCAAAGTAATGTCTCTGCTTTTTCATATGCTGTCTAGGTTGATCATAGATTTTCTTCCAAGGAGCAAGTGTCTTTTAATTTCATGGTTGTGGTCACCATCTGCAGTGAATTTGGAGCCCAAGTAAAGAAAGTCTATCACAATTTCCATTGTTTCCCCATCTATTTCCCATGAAGTGATGGGACCAGATGCCATGATCTTCGTTTTGTGAATGTTCAACTCTAAGTCAGCTTTTTCACTCTCCTCTTTCACTTTAATCAACAGGCTCTTCAGTTTCTCTTCACTTTCTGCCATGATGGTGGTGTCATCTGCATATCTGAGGATATTGATTATAGCTCCTGGCAGTCTTGATTCCAGCTTGTGCTTCATCCAGCCCAGCGTTTCACATGATGTTAAACTGCATAGAAGTTAATTAAGGCTGTGAGAATATACAGCCTTGAAGTACTCCCTCCTTTCCCAATTTAGAGCCAGTTCATTGTCCCATGTCTGGTTCTAACTGTTGCTTCTAGACCTGCATACAGTTTTGTAAGAGTCAAGACAGATGGTCTGGTATTCCGATCTCTTTTAAGAATTTTCTACAGTCTGTTGTGATCCACACAGTCAAAGGCTTTAGTATAGCCAATGAAGCAGAAATAGATGTTTTCTGGAATTCTCTTTATTTTTCTTGTGAATATTTAACTAAAATTATTTTTTTTAATTTATTTAGAATCACAGCCTCTGTATTTTCCTTATTATGTAGTATAATGTAATTTCACTTATTTCCTTAGGCTCTACAAAATGTTACTATTAACAGATGATAAAGTTAACTATTACTTTGTTGATCAGACTTTTATTTATTATAAGGAATACATTTATTGATAAGAATATGCCCCCCCCCACATCTTAGCTTCAGTTATGTTTTCTTTGCTAATCTTCCTTTCTCTTGCTGCTTTGATTCTAATTTACCTTTTTACCAGTGGTTTCTTTATTTTCTTTGCATTTTTTCCACCCGTTGATGGGTTTGATCTCAATTTCTTCCCTGTATACTTCAAATGACATGGGGGTGCAATGTGATCATGTTGCCTTACTTTTTTAGAAGAGATAAAAAATGTTCACGCCATGGAACTCTGACAGTTTGTGAAAATTATACAAAGAAGAATGCTATCAGGCCAAGTAAGATGCTTTTGACAGTAATGTTCCATTTAAAAATAAAAAATTGTCACTTCCTGGGAATTCACTGCATAGGAATTAAATCAAGCACTTCCCTTTAGAGGAGTGAGGATTGAAGGAGAGGTAAGACGCAGAAATCTTATTGTATATGTTACACTTACTTTCTGAACAAGACTTAGTCCTACTTACCATTAGACCTTATGGATTAAGAAATTTTTATATTTGTAACTAAAACCAGTGTAAGTAAAACCAGTGTGCACCAGTGATGAATAATTAAGTTAAATAAGCTTTTAAATGGTTGGGATGTTGGGGCAAAGTATTCTTAACGTAATTTCCCGTGTATTGTCTGAAGACAGTGAAGCTTTTTATGATAATTCAAAGAATAACTACACAATTAGGAAATAAAGCCTCTCCCCAAGATCATATTAAAGCTTAAAAATAATAGAACACTAAGATTTCTATATAAATATGTCTCTTTTAGACATTTTGTTGTTGTTTAGTTGCTAAGTTGTGTCTGACTCCTTGTGACCACATGGACTGTAGCCCACCAGGCTACTGTATCCGTGGGATTCTCCAAGCAAGAATACTGGAGTGGGTTGCCATTTCCTTCTCCAGGGATCTTTCTAACCCAAGGATCGAACCCACATTTCCTGAATTGGCAGGCAGATTCTTTACCCCTGAAACACCTGGGAAGTGTTTTAGACATAGGAGATTCTTAACTTCTTTCACAGAAAATCCTTATCAACAACATCAATTCATGTACATAGATTTATATTAACTCCACTTTAAAGATCTGTGCTCAGAATGAATGTAAATACTTCTTGCTACTTAACTCCTTATAGGCTAAATCAAAATATAGGTGAGGTTTTTAATATAAAAATACCCATATCTCTGGCAACTGTTCTTTTTAAAAATGAAGTTTCCATAATCAGACAATAGATATATAATGTTATTACCAACAATGAATGGTTATTATTAATATATGATTGCATTATTGTTTTTAGATAACCAAGTTACTGTTAGTTTATTCTGTAACCAAATGTGTATAGTTTTAGTTTTCCCCAGCTGGCTACTCCTTTAACATTGTGGTAAGTGCTCTAGGTATATGCAGAGTACATCATGAGGAATGCTGGGCTGGAAGAAGCACAAGCTGGAATCAAGATTGCCAGGAGAAATATCAATAACCTCAGATATGCAGATGACACCACCCTTAGGGCAGAAAGTGAAGAGGAACTAAAAAGCCTCTTGAAGAAAGTGAAAGAGGAGAGTGAAAAGGTTGGCTTGAAGCTCAACATTCAGAAAACAAAGATCATGGCATCTGGTCCCATCACTTCATGGGAAATATATGGGAAAACAGTGGAAACAGTGTCAGACTTTATTTTTGGGGGCTCCAAAATCACTGCAGACGCTTACTCCTTGGAAGGAAAGTTATGACCAACCTAGATAGTATATTAAAAAGCAGAGACATTACTTTGCCAACCAAGGTCCGTCTAGTCAAGGCTATGGTTTTTCCCGTGGTCATGTATGGATGTGAGAGTTGGACTGTGAAGAAAGCTGATCGCCGAAGAATTGATGCTTTTGAACTGTGGTGCTAGAGAAGACTCTTGAGAGTCCCTTGGACTGCAAGGAGACCCAACCAGTCCATTCTAAAGGAGATCAATCCTGGGTGTTCATTGGAAGGACTGATGCTAAAGCTGAAACTCCAATACTTTGGCCACCTGATGCGACGAGTTGACTCACTGGAAAAGACTCTGATGCTAGGAAAGTTTGGGGGCAGGAGGAGAAGGGGACGACAGAGAATGAGATGGCTGGATGGCATCACCGACTCTGTGGACATGAGTTTGAGTGAACTCCGGGAGTTGGTGATGGACAGGGAGGCCTGGCGTGCTGTGATTCATGGGGCCGCAGAGAGTCCGACATGACTGAGCGACTGAACGGAACTGAAGTGTTCTAGGTATTTTGCACTTCCAAATACATGTTTAACTCAGCTCATCTCACTACATAAAACATCCCAATCACACACACAGTAACATTCCCACTAATAAGGAAGCAAATACTCCCAAGATTTTAACTTGGATTACTTTATAGTTCCTTGATAATTGACCACTTAAAGCTACCTCTTTCAATCTAAGATCATACTCTGTTACTTCAATTATTTAGTTATCCATTAACTTCTTTCAGCAGTGTTTCTTATATTGTCAGTATGGGAAGCAACCTTGGGCATATTTTGTTAGGTTTATTCCTAGATAATTGTTATTTTCATGTATAGAAGTGTATTTCAAATTTGTTGTTAGTGCATTAAGAGTTGGTTTTATATTGACCATGATCGGTAAAAACTGACAAATTTACATCAGTTTCCATTGTTTTTCAGTTTTGTCTCTTTTTTTGGTACACATTCATGTCATTTAAAATGAATTAGTCTTTATTCTTCCTTTACAGTATTTCCAGCTCTTTTTTCTTCTTCAAGACATTTCTCTTGATTGCCCCAGATAGATAGGATCAAGATTGCAGACTGTGTAGAGGTAGCATCACTTGACATTTTCTTGTTTTCAGCCTTGTTATGGAAAGTGTTCTGCTTCACCAATAATGTATGATATTTGCCACAATGTTCATGTGGTTACTTACCCTTTGTTATATATTTAAAGTCCCCTTCTGTTCCTAGGTTACGGAAATTTCCATTATTTTTGAGTTTTATCAATTGATTTTTTTGCAAATATTGAAATAATATGACCTATTCCTCAATGTGACTTATATTGATAAATTTGAATGTTAAGTCAACATTGTATTGCTGGAATTAATCCCAGTTGGTCATTATAAGCTGTCTTTTAAAATATTGGTAGATTTATTTTGCTAATCTTTTTTTTTAATCTATATTCCTGAGAGACGTAGATCTGATATTTTCCTTTCCTGTAATACTCTTACCTGGTTTTGATATCAGGCTTATGCCGATACTCTGAAAAGATATTTTTAGAGTCTCTCTTTTCTAAAAATATTTCTGTAAAAATGGCACTATTTCTCACTTTGATGTTTGGAAAAATAAATTCATCAGGGAATCCATGTAGGTCTGGAGTTTTCCTTTTCATTTTAATGTAATGCTCTCAAGGTCTATTCGCGTCTCAAATAGAAGGATTTCCTTCTTTCTGATAGGTGAAGAATAACCTATTGTATATGTTAATCAAAATAAGTCGGCAGAGAAGACAAATATTCAGTGATATCATTTTATATATGAATGTAAAAATCCTTAGTCCATAGAGAAAGAGTGAAGTGGTGATAACGACTGGCTAGGGTTGAGGGAAATGGAGAGATATTGGTCAAACAGTACAAACTGTGAATTATAGCATGAGTAAGTTCTGGAATCTTTTGTTACCTAAATAGTCCATTTTATCATTTCATATTTTTCCTTGGTTAGGTTTTGTGTTGTGTATTCCTGCGAGGTTTTTAACTGTCACCCTAGAGATTCCAGTATGGATTATTGACTTATTGCACTCTACTTTAATTAGGACTTTTACCACATTCAGAATAATTCAAAACCAACAATTCACCACCTTTCAACCCATGCCTCCAACTCCAGCCATAAGAAACCTTAGCTGGAATTCCTAGTCACACTTTATACTCTCAGGTCTCTGAACCACACCTATGACACTTCTGCCTGTTTACCTTTTGCCTTCCTTACCTCTGCTGAGAGATCCCATATCATTAAGAGACATTCACCATCCATTAATTAATTAAGTGCATTCATTCATCTCCCCATGTATTCATCTCACAGAAATGCTGTGGGGCAAGCCACGTGATCAGTACTGTACTAAGACTTATAGACTCATGGATAGCAAGACATTGTCCATCCCTCCAGGAACTTATAGACGATCACACTTCTAGATAACCATGATGATCTGCTTTTTAAAAATTTTTCTGTTAAACATGATATCATAGGTAATAACTCTGATGTTCATCATTTAATCCCCAGCCCCTGTCTTAGTGAGTGAAATCACTTAGTCGTGTCCAACTGTTTGTGACCCCATGGACTGAAGTCTACCAGGCTCCTCCATCCATGGGATTTTCTAGGCAAGAATACTGGAGTGGTTTGCCATTTCCTTCTCCAGGAGATCTTCCCAACCCAGGGACTGAACCCGGGTCTCAGACACTTTACCATCTGAGCCACCAGTCTCAGAGTAGTTGCTTAATATGTGGTTTTGAATAAACACATGAGTATCTTTATTTCTTCCCTGGTGGCTCAAATGATAAAGAATCTTCCTGCAATGCAGGAGGCAAGGGTTCAATCCCTGGGTCGGGAAGATTCCCTGGAGGAGGAAATGGCTATCCACTCTAGTATTCATGCTTAGGAAATCCCATGCACAGGGGAACCTGGTATACTGTGCAGTCCATGGTGTCAAAAACAGTCAGATATGACTGAGCAACAAACACTTTCACTTTGATTTTCAATGAACCCAAATCTTATCACTTCTTTATTTGTATAAGGCTCAAAAAATGTCTATTAGGTTATCTGCTATGTGGCAGGCACTCTTCCAGGTCCTGGGGATATTTGGGCACAGAAGAAAGGCCCTACTTTCATGAAGCCTCTATTCCAATTTTAAGATTGCTGATTAACAGGCAAAAATATGAATGTAGAATAGTAAGCTATATGTTGTTAAAATATACATACATATATATAAGCAGATTTGGGATCTAGAGAGGGTGTAGAGTGCCGTGTCTGATGGTTTAAGATGTGTTGATTATGAAAAGCCTCTCCAAAATTAAATTTGATCAAAGGCTTGATTATATAGCTTTTTAAATGAATTTGTATTGGAGTTTCGCTGCTTTATAATGTTGCCTGAGTTTCCACTGTACAGCAGAGTGAATCAGCTGTTTGTGAACATGAATCCCCCTTCCTTTTGTGCTTCCCATTCAGGTCTCCACAGAGCAGAGTTTCCTGTGCTATGTATACAGTAGGTTCTCATTAGTTATCTATTTTATACACAGTATCAATAGTGTATATATGCCAATCCCAATTTCCCAACCCACTCCACCCACCCTTTCCCCTCACTGTCCACACAGTTCTTCTCTACATCAGTGTCTTTATTTCTGCTTTGCAAATAGCATCATTTATACCATCATTTTCTAGATTCCACAGATGTGTGTTAATAGACAATATTTTTTTTGGTCTTTCTGACTTTGCATTCTGTGTGACAGTCTCTAGGCTCATCGGTGTCTCTGTAAATGGCAGTGTCTTGTTCTGTTTTATGGGTGAGTATTACCATCTTTATCCATTCATCTGTCAGTAGGCAATTAGGTTCTTTCCGTATCTTGACTATTTTAAATAGTGTTGCTATGAACATTTGGAAACTGATCTTTTTAAATTAGAGTTTTTCTCTTCTCAGATCTATGGCCAGAAGTGGGATTTCTAGGTCATATGACAATTCTATTTTTACTTTTGTATGTGGCATTTTATTTTTTTTTAATTTATTTATTTTAATTGGAGGCTAATTACTTTACATTATTGTATTGGTTTTGCCATACATTGACATGAATCAGACCTGGATGTACATGTGTTCCCCATCTTGAACCCCCCTCCCACCCCCCTCCCCACCCCATCCCTCTGGTTCATCCCAGTACACCAGCCCCGAGCATCCTGTCTCATGCATCGAACTTGGACTGGCGATTCGTTTCATGTATGATAACATACATGTTTCAACGCCATTCTCCCAAATCTTCCCATCCTCACCGTCTCCCAGAGTCCAAAAGACTGTTCTATACACCTGTGTCTCTTTTGCTGTCTTGTATACAGGGTTATCATTATCATCTTTCTAAATTCCATATATATGAGTTAGTATACTGTATTGATGTTTTTCTTTCTGGCTTACTTCACTCTGCATAATAGGCTCCAGTTTCATCCACCTCATTAGAACTGATTCAAATGTATTCTTTTTAATGGCTGAGTAATATTCCATTGTGTAAATGTACCACAGCTTTCTTATCCATTCGTCTGCAGATGGACATCTAGGTTGCTTCCATGTCTGGGCTATTATAAATAGTGCTGCGATGAACATTGGAGTACATGTGTCTCTTTCAATTCTGATTTCCTCAGTGTGTATGCCCAGGAGTGTGACTGCTGGGTCGTACGGCAGTTCTATTTCCAGTTTTTTGAGGAATCTCCACACTGTTCTCCATAGTGGTTGTACTAGTTTGCATTCCCACCAACAGTGTCAGAGGGTTCCCTTTTCTCCACACCCTCTCCAGCATTTATTGCTTGTAGACTTTTGGATAGCAGCCATTCTGACTGGCGTGACATGGTACCTCATTGTGGTTTTGATGTACATTTCTCTGATTATGAGTGATGTTGAGCATCTTTTCATGTGTTTGTTAGCCAGCTATATGTCTTCTTTGGAGAAATGTCTGTTTTTTAAAGCAAGAAAGAAAATAACAAAGTATTCATTAAATGTCAATCCTGTAACACCTAGCCATTTGTTTAATGATAAACTGTAATTTTACTCACATCTCACACCAGAACAAGTTCCAGATGGTTCAAAAATATTAATGAATAAAACAAAACAAAATGTTAGTAAAACTGAATTCATGAATGAATTTTTAAAATAATAATACAGTAGGACCTGATTTATCTATAAATGCAATGTGTAAATAAGAAACTATGTAAAAAAGTAAAACAATCTGGATGGAAAAAAATCTTAGATTTATCTTGATCCACTCTGATAATCCCTTGTAATGGATGCATTAAGCCATTAACATTCAAAGTTATTACTGATATGGTTTTCATTAATCTCTACCTTATTCATTGCTGTTTTCTGTTTGTCATTCTTGTTCACTGTTTGTCTTATACTTCTCTGTCTTTTGTGCTTTGAACTGAGCATTTTATATGATACCATTTTTCGCCACTTCTTAGTATACCAGTTATGCTTCTTTTTTTATCAACTAAAAAAATTTATTTACTTTTTTTCTAGGTACATAGATGACAAAGTTATAAACAAGTTTTGATACATAGGAAAAGCCTTCTGTCCAACTATTTTGCTAAATGAATCATCACAATAATTTTTACAATTTTTAAAACACTACACAGCTTTCTTGGGCTGAATTGATCACAAGAACATATGGATAATGGTATATTCCAGCTACTTACTTTTGAACTGTGGTGTTGGAGAAGACTCTTGAGAGTCCCTCGAACAGCAAGGAGATCCAACCAGTCCATCCTAAAGGAGATCAGTCCTGAATATTAATTGAAAGGACTGATGTTGAAGCTCAACCTCCAATACTTTGGCCACCTGATGCAAAGAACTCACTCGTTTGAAAAGACCCTGAAGTTGGGAAAGATTGAAGGCAGGAGGAGAAGGGGATGATTGAGGATGAGATGGTTGGATGGCATCATCAACTCAGTGGACATGAGTCTGAGTAAGCTCCAGGAGTTGGTGATGGACAGGGAGGCCTGGCGTGCTGCAGTCCATGGGGTGGCGAAGAGTCAGACACAACTGAGTAACTGAACTGAACTGAGTTGAACATTGTTTAAAAACAGCAATGGAGAAAAGTGTTATTTAAATATAAGTTTCATATAAAGAAAGTGCTATGTTGTTAACTTGCTTGACAGTTTCTTGCTTCTCTATCAATTTAAAATTGAGATAACATGGACTAAGATAGCTATGCTTCTTTGTAGTTTTTTTTAGTGGTTGCCCTAGAGTTTGAAGCACATTTACAGCTAATGCAACTCCACTTATAAATAAAACTACAGCATTTTAAGTGGAGTGTTATACCTTAAAATCATAAAATTATCCTAATTTTTAATTCCTCCCTCTTATGTCTTGTATCATTGCTGTCCTCTGTTCCACTTTTCATAAGGATATGTGTGTCTATGTAATGAACACAGAAATAATATATAATCTATACAAATATATGAATATGTATATAATATATAATCTATTACATTGTTAATATTCTTTGAACCAACTTCTATTAATTAAGAATAAGAAAAATGAAAAGGCTATAGTTTTTATTTTACCTTCCTTTATTCTTTCACAATGCTCTTGCTTTATGTAGATCCACGTTTATAACCTGTATCATTGTCCTTCTCCTTGTAGAGCTTTTTAATGTTTCTCACAAGGTAGGTCTAATAGCAACAAATTCCTTCAATTTTTGTTTGTCTGAGATGGCCTTTATTTCTCCTTCACTTTTGAAGGGTGGTTTCACAGAGGATGGAGTTCTAGGTGGGTAGGGATTTTTTTGCTCAATTCTTTAATTGTCAATATAATATTTCACTCCACTCTCTTCTTGCTTCTGTGACTTCTGGAGAGAAGTTGGATAAAATTTTAGTTTTGTTCCTCTGTAGGTAAGAAGGTGTTCCTCTTGTTTTCTTTCAAGGTTTTTTCTTTATCTCTGATTTTCTTTATTTTGAAAATGATATGCTTCAGTGCAGTGTTTTGGTAACTGGCCTGCAAGGTGTACCCTGATCTTCAGGGATCTGTGGTTTGGAGTCTGATGTTCATTTGGGGAAATTCTCTGTCATTGCTTTTTCAGATATCATCAGATATTTGTTCTCTCTCTTCTCCTTCTGTTCGCATTGAATGTGCACAGGTGCATAGTCAGTCGCTCAGTCATGTCCGACTCTTTGCGACCTGTAGCCCGCCAGGTTCCTCTGTCCATGGGATTCTCCAGGCAAGAATACTGGAGTGGGTTGTCATTTCTTCCTCCAAGGAATCTTGCCAACCCAGGGATCAAACCTGCATCCCCCATGTCTCCTGCATGAACAGGCGTGTTCTTTACCACTGAGCCACTTGGGAAGCCCTCCCATTAGGTATATGTTAAACCTTTTTTAGTAATCCACAGTATTTGGATATTCTATTCCTTAAGTTTCAGTTCTGTTTGCTCTGTGGATGTTTCTATCGTTAAATCCTCTGGCTTGAAGGATCTTTTCTCAGCTGTACTCAGTTTACTAGGAATCCATCAAAAGCATTCTTCATTTCTGTTAAGAATTTTTTTTATCACTAGTGTCTATATTTTGTCCTTTCACAGAATTCCTAGCTCTCTGTTTATATGGCCCATCTGTTCTTGCATGCTGTCTACTTTATTCATTAGATCCTTAGCATATTAATCATAGTTGTTTTCAGTTCCTGGCCTCATCATTCCACAATTCTTGCCAATTCTGATGATCGTTGTTGTTCAATCACTGAGTCGTGTCCGACTCTTTGCAACCCCATGGACTGCACAGCACTCCAGGCTTCCATGTCCTCCATTGTCTCCTGGAGCTTGCTCAAATTCATAACCATTGAGTCGGTGATGCCACCCAACCATCTCATCCTCTGCTGCCTCCTTCTCCTCCTGCCTACAATCTTTCCTAGCATCAGTGTCTTTTCTAATGAGTCATCTCTTCCCATCAGGTGGCTAAAGTATTGGAGCTTTGGCTTCAGCATCAGTCTTTCCAATGAATATTCAGGGTTCTTTCCTTTAGGATTGACTGTTTTGATCTCTGATGAAACATGAGTTCAGTTCAGTTCAGTCGCTCAGTTGTGTCCGACTCTCCGCGACCCCATGAATCACAGCATGCCAGGCCTCCCTGTCCATCACCAACTCCCGGAGTTCACTCAAACTCATGTCCACAGAGTCAGTGATGCCATCCAGCCATCTCATTCTCTGTCGTCCCTGTATCCTTCCACCCCCAATCCCTTGCAACATCAGAGTCTTTTCCAGTGAGTCAACTCGTCACATGAGGTGGCCAAAGTATTGGAGTTTCAGCTTTAGCATCAGTCCTTCCAATGAACACCCAGGAATGATCTCCTTTAGAATGGACTTGTTGGATCTCCTTGCAGTCCAAGGGACTCTCAAGAGTCTTCTCCAACACCACAATTCAAAAGCATCAATTCTTTGGCAATCAGCTTTCTTCACAGCCCAACTCTCACATCCATACATGACCACGGGAAAAACCATAGCCTTGACTAGACGGACCTTTGTTGGCAAAGTAATGTCTCTGCTCTTTAATATACTATCAAGGTTGGTCATAACTTTCGTTCCAAGGAGTAAGCGTCTTTTAATTTCATGGCTGCAATCAGCATCCGCAGTGATTTTGGAGCCCCAAAAAATAAAGTCTGACACTGTTTCCACTGTTCTTCCATCTATTTCCCATAAAGTGATGGAACCAGATGCCATGATCTTTGTTTTCTGAATGTTGAGCTTCAAGCCAACCTTTTCACTCTCCTCTTTCACTTTCATCAAGAGGCTTTGAGTTCCTCTTCACTTTCTGCCATAAGGGTAGTGTCATCTGCATATCTGAGGTTATTGATATTTCTGCCAGCAATCTTGATTCCAGCTTGTGCTTCTTCCAGCCCAGCGTTCCTCATGATGTGCTCTGCATAGAAGTTAAATAAACAAGGTGACAATATACAGCGTTGACGTACTCCTTTTCCTATTTGGAACCAGTCTGTTGTTCCATGTACAGTTCTGACTGTTTCTTCCTGACCTGCATACAGGTTTCTCAAGAGGCAGGTCAGGTGATCTGGTATTCCCATCTCTTTCAGAATGTTCCACAGTTTATTGTGATCCACACAGTCAAAGGCTTTGGCATAGTCAATGAAGCAGAAATAGATGTTTTTCTGGAACTCTCTTGCTTTCTCCATGTTCCAGCGGATGTTGGCAATTTGATCTCTGGTGCCTCTGCCTTTTCTAAAACCTGCTTAAACATCTAGGAGTTCACGGTTCACATATTGCTGAAGCCTGGCTTGGAGAATTTTGAGCATGACTTTACTAGCATGTGAGATGAGTGCAATTGTGCGGTAGTTTGAGCACTCTTTGGCATTGCCTTTCTTTGGGATTGGAATGAAGACTGACCTTTTCCAGTCCTGTGGCCACTGCTGAGTTTTCCAAATTTGCTGGCATATTGAGTGCAGCACTTTCACAGCATCGTTCAGGATTTGAAATAGCTCAACTGGAATTCCATCACCTCCACTAGCTTTGTTCGTAGTGATGCTTTCTAAGGCCCACTTGACTTCACATTCCAAGATGTCTGGCTCTAGGTCAGTGATCATGTTATCGTGACTATCTTGGTCGTGAAGATCTTTTTTGTACAGTTCTTTTGTGTATTCCTGCCACCTCTTCTTAATATCTTCTGCTTCTGTTAGGTCCATACCATTTCTGTCCTTTATTGAGCCCATCTTTGCATGAAATGTTCCCTTGGAATCTCTAATTTTCTTGAAGAGATCTCTTTTCTTTCCTATTCTGTTGTTTTCCTATATTTCTTTGCATTGATCGCTGAGGAAGGTTTTCTTATCTCTCCTTGCTATTCTTTGGAACTGTGCATTCAGATGCTTATATCTTTCCTTTTTTCCTTTTGTTCTCGCTTCTCTTGTTTTCACAGCTATTTGTAAGGCCTCCTCAGACAGCCATTTTGCTTTTTTGCATTTCTTTTCCATGGGGATGGTCTTGCTCCCTGTCTCCTGTACAATGTCACAAACCTCCATCCAGAGTTCATCAGGCACTCTATCTATCAGATCTAGTCCATTAAATTTATTTCTCACTTCCACTGTATAATAAGGGATTTGATTTAGGTCATATCTGAATGGTCTAGTGGTTTTCCCTACTTTCTTCAATTTAAGTCTGAATTTCACAGTAAGGAGTTCATGATCTGAGCCACAGTCAGCTCCTTGTCTTGTTTTTGCTAACTGTATACAAGCTTCTCCATCTTTGGCTGCAAAGAATATAATCAATCTGATTTCGGTGTTGACTATCTGGTGATGTACATGTGTAGAGTCTTCTCTTGTGTTGTTGGAAGAGGTTGTTTTCTATGACCAGTGCGTTCTCTTGACAAAACTCTATTAGCCTTTTGCCCTGCTTCATTCCATGCTCCAAGGCCATATTTGCCTGTTACTCCAGGTGTTTCTTGACTTCCTACTTTTGCATTCCAGTCCCCTATAATGAAAAGGACATCTTTTTTGGGTGTTAGTTCTAAAAGGTCTTGTATGTCTTCATAGAACCGTTCAACTTCAGCTTCTTCAGCGTTACTGGTTGGGACATAGGCCTGGATTACTGTAATACTGAATGGTTTGCCTTGGAAACAAACAGAAATCATTCTGTCGTTTTTAAGATTGCATCCAAGTACTGCATTTTGGACTCTTTTGTTGACCATGATGGCTACTCCATTTCTTCTAAGGGATTCCTGCCCACAGTAGTAGATAAAATAGTCATCTGAGTTAAATTTACCCATTCCAGTCCATTTTAGTTCACTGATTCCTAGAATGTCTATGTTCACTCTTGCCATCTCCTGTTTGATGAAACATGGTCCACTGGAATAGGGAATGTCAAACCATTTCAGTCTTCTTACATTTAGAACCTCAATTCTGATGCTTACTTTCTTCAAATTGTGATGTTTTTACCTTTATGGCATGCCCTGTGATTTTTTTTTTCCTTGAAAACTGAATGTGATGTACTTGGTAAAAGAAACTGCTATAAACAGGCTTTTAATGATGTGATGTAGAGGTATATGGGAGGGCATTCAGGATTTTCCTCCCCACTTTGGTTGGGGAGGATGGTTACCATGGGCTCAAATCAGGAATTCCCTTCTCTTAGGTCCATTAAGCTCAACAGGATACACCTGAGCAGGTGGGCTCTGGTTAACTAGGTTCCCCAGAGGGCAGGCCTTGATGGGAAGAACCAGGTGTATTTCAGAACAGTTTCTTCTATCCACCTCCTGCCAAGAAAACAAGAGAATTTTTCTCTGGTATCTACTCTGGGAGCTTTGTTGAGCTCCTGGAGAGTCACAATAAATTATAAATGTCACAATAAAATTGGAGCCTCTCTATGACTGAATCCTTGGAGACCTTTTACCTCTCAGGCTTGCCTGCCCTGAGCCTCCAGCAATTTGTCAATTACAGTTCAGATCTCCTACCCTGGACAACTGGTTCCTGGCATTTCTGCCCATGAATTCTTGCTCTGGTAAGCCTGGGCTCCTGTTCCCCCATCTGTCTCTCCAGTCCTGTGTCTACTCCTCTCTTCTGCATCCAAGAAGGGCTATGGAGTCTGTTCAGCTTTTTATCTGCTGTTAGGACAGAAAGGAACTTTCCAAGCTCCTTCCAGGCTGAACCAGAAAACAGAAGCCTTAGATTTAAATGAAATAAACCTAGAAAATATTTGAAAAATGGGTTCTTAAAGAAGCTTTCACAAACATAATATGTAAATTGCTCTTAAATGCAGATTGTCTTGTAAAATTTCTGAAAATCTGTTACAAAATGTAAGAAATACAGATGATGAATATATGTAAATTAATTTTTCTATAACTCAATAGAAGGGAAATTAAAGTTTGAATAATCTATATTTTTACCAGAAAATTTCAAAATATTATATAATGCTTCTGGGGATGTTAGAAAGCTATCTACTAACTCTAAAGATATTCTGGCAACTTTATTTGCAGGAATCATCCCCCCTCTTCCAAGTATACATACCTAGGAATCTTAAGCAAGCAAATATGTTTTTTAACATTATTTACAATACAGAAAGTTGAAAATAACCTAGAAATATATTTTGACCAATTAGTATAAATTGGAAGGCCATGGCATAATATCAACCATCAGAAGTAAATTAAGTAATGCCTTTTTTATTGAATTATGTTTGATAAAATCAAATTATAAGGCAGTATTTATATTATCAGTATATATATCTGTATAGAAATGTTTAAGCTCTTAGCTGTGGTTTTTGCTGAGAGGTGAGACTGTACTTTTTACTTCTGTGATGCTTACTTTTTATTGTAAATATGTTTCCTGTCTCTAAATGAAATAAAATAATGATTTGATAAAATCTTGCTGCTGGAGCGTTCTCTGGAGCGTAATAACAAGAGAGACTAAAGAAGCACATTCACATCCTATTGTCTGTTCTCGAAGTGGAAATGGTTTTTTGGCAGACACTAAGCCCTTTTTCTTTTCTCCTGATAGGGAAAGGTGAGCATGGGAAACCTTATCCCCTCACTGAGGAGGACCACGATGACTCAGCGTACAGGGAAAATGGTTTCAATATTTTCGTCAGCAACAACATTGCTCTAGAGAGGTCCCTGCCTGATATCCGGCATGCCAAGTGAGTGTCCACTCGCCTGTGTGCAGGGTGGTTTCCCTTGTCTCTTTTGGTTCACTGTATTTCATGTATATAATGGTGAGCTATGCAGTTAAAAGCCTTACCCTATTAATTTTACAGAAGCCATTTATATTCTATTATTGTATATATACTTCTGGGTTTGGGGGTTTTATTGAGGTATGGATAATTTACAATGTTGTGTTAGCTTCAGATGTATATATGACTGAATTACTTTGCTGTGACATCATCGACTCAATGGAATTGAGTATGAGCAAACTCCAGGAGACAGGGAAGGACAGGGAAGCCTAACGTGCTGCAGTCCATGGGTTCTGAAAAGAGTCAGACAAGACTCAGCGACTGAACAACAAACGGTCTGTATAGACACGTTTAGCTTCAGATGTATAGCATATGTGTATGACGGATTACTTTGCTATACATCGATACATATACATCTGTCTATCTGTATACTATTTTTCAGATTCTTTTTCTTAATGAAACTTGTAGTTACCAAAAGGGAAGGGTGTGGAGGGATAAATTAGGAGTTGGTGCTATATACATTACTATATATAAAACAGACAACCTACATAATCTTAGGTATTTTATTGAACCTGAAATAACCTCTAAAATTCCAAAAGATTAATTCTTGATGCTCAGAAGCTAAATAGCCACGTTCATTACTGAGTTGGTGGTATGATCTCCATTTAAATTGAAATGCTTTCAGATGACATCTGTACCTTTGCCTTTGATCACATAGATTATGAAGCGCACGTTTTTCTTAGTGATTAGTGCTGTTAGAGCTGTCTGCTGTGCATGCCTTGGACTGACTGCATTCTCATGTCAGCCGTTATCAGTGCCATTATTGTTACATTTTCTATAGAAAATGCCTGAAGTGAACACATCCATCATCTCAAGGGAATGGTTGGTTACTCCCATCACTTAGGAATTGCTTGTGGCTTGTCAGTTGACAGTGTATTTAGCTTTTACTGAATTGAAGCTAAATATTAGAGTCTGAATGGAAACAAGAAGACTATTACCTACAGTTGAAGGAAAGCCTTCTCTCTGTCCACCCTTGGCTAATCCTGACCTTGCCTAGTGTACCTTTTTTCTGCTGCTGCTGCTAAGTCGCTTCAGTCGTGTCCGACTCTGTGCGACCCCATAGACAGCAGCCCACCAGGCTCCTCCATCCCTGGGATTCTCCAGGCAAGAACACTGGAGTGGGTTGCCATTTCCTTCCCCAATGCATGAAAGTGAAAAGTGAAAGTGAAGCCTCTCAGTCGTGTCCGACTCTTTGTGACCCCATGGACTGCAGCCTACCAGGCTCCTCCATCCATGGGATTTTCCAGGCAAGAGTACTGGAGTGGGGTGCCATTGCCTTCTCCGACCTTTTTTCTAGTCTGTTACAATTTTCTTTTTAGCATATGCCATGCCAAAAGTATGCCAAGAACATGAACGTGATCAGAATTTGGAGCAGTGGTGTTGTCCTGCATACTTGATAAATCTATTCAACTAATATATTGACCTCAGCATTGCATCTTCCTTTAGAAACACTGGTGTGAAAGAAAGAAAATCAGAGAAGATTAAGGGCATACTTAGGACTAGGACTCTAAATTAAACCAGTAGCATACATTAAATAAAGCTTTGTGCAAAAGCAGTTAGCCCTTTAGGAACAAAAAAATCAGTGAATTCTGGTTTGGCCAACCGTTTCTTAGTTGCTTTGCTATATTGTGTCTTTATAGATTTTATTTTAGCATATAAAAACTTAACAGTTTTCTCCTTCAGGTTTATGTGAATTTGAATTTTCTAATATGGTTAACCAAAGGATTCATGTGATGAAAAAATTAATTTTCCCCTAAACTGAATGCTTTATGTATTGTCTAGGCCTTCTCTCTAGCAAAATTATTCCCTTGTCACCTGAAATCATCTATGGTAATTTCTACTGACCAAGAATGTTTCTAGATATGAGAAATTTTAATACCTAATTGCACACCATCAAAGATGCATTAAATTGCATTGTTGGCATAATATCCTCAGAGTATAATTTCCATCCACCTCCTCCCCCGCCCCCACACTTCCAATCTTTTTATGTTTATTCAAGTGGAAAGATTTGCAGATGGAAACAGTGTAGAAAATCACTGAAGTCAAAAGAAGGTTGATATTCTCATTCTTTGCATAGACTGTATTTTTAGGGTGACTACTACCTTTTGAAAAGAGACATTCCTAGGCAATAATGGAAAAGAAAATGGAAAAATGGAAAGCAAGACATTTTGAAAATTTTATCAGAACTACTAAGTTTACAGTATTGGAGGGTATTTTTTAAATATTAGGGATGAAGAATGTAGCTAAAACATGGTGTGTGACAGTATTCTTATTCCCTGAGGCTTGAATGTCTAATAGGACAGTGACCTAGTAAAATAATAACCAAAAGGGAAAGCAAACAGTCTTAACAGAAGATGGCAGAAGCATGCCTGGCAAACATTAAGACTGAGATGCCGGGAGTGCTCAGTTCCTTGCTCACTCATGTGCCTGACTCTCGCCTGGGCAGGAAGGGAGGTGAGAGGCTGCCTCTGGTTTTGTCAAAGTACCACCTGCTGGAATCCGGAAACCAAAGTCTTACAGGGATCCCACTGTTTACAGCCCTATGCTTTTGACCTTGGCTATGCTTCTCAAAATACAGGCACAGATAACTACAAGAGCATGCAACGCAACTCTATCCTTGAAAATGTAAAAGCAGCTGGACACAGATTTCAGAGTTTTCAATGTAAAAAAGCTATAGGTAATGGACCATAGCTTGTTTGTGTGGACAGAATCTATGGAAGAGAATGCAGAATATGTATGACTTTTCTAGTCAAATGTAACAAGTCTAAGAAACCGCATTTGCAGTCAACCAATTCCAACTACTGGCCGAGTTTATCCAACTACTCAGAGTTTATTTTTTGTGGATCTTAGGATTTTGCAATGCAAAATATCAGGGAATACTGTCTTGCAATTTTCTTGAACTAGATCTTCATTCCAAAACGCATCATTGTGGTTCTTGATCCCCTGTTCTACACTGTGGATCACTCTCTGTGCATATGCTTGTGCTCTATGCCTGCTCATGTTCTCAAAAATGGCATAATTCTAGGTATTATGACATGCGTAGTGCACAAATCTAGTCTAGTGTGGGGACTAGAACTACTTAGAATGTGAAGTATAACAGAAATCCCAATCCAGACAGCACTTTTATTTGTACTGTTATTTACTTCTTCCCTAGCATAAAACTGAGCATCTTTTACTTCACTGTTTCATTGAGCCTGTAATCAGTTTAGTTCAGTCACTCAGTCATGTCCGACTCTTTGCGACCCCATGGACTGCAGCATGCCAGGCTCCCTGTCCATCACCAACTCCTGGAGCTTGCTCAAACTCATGTCCATCGAGTCAGTGATGTCATCCAACCATCTCAGCTTCTATCATCCACTTCTCCTCCCATCTTCAATCTTTTTCAGCATCAGGGTCTTTTCCAGTGAGTCAGTTCTTTGCATCAAGTGGCCAAAGTATTGGAGCTTTAGCTTCAGCATCAGTCCTTCTAATGAATATTCAGGACTGATTTCCTTTAGGATGGACTGGTTGGCTCTCCGTGCAGTCCAAGGGACTCTCAAGAGTCTTCTGCAACACCACAGTTCAAAAGCATCAATTCTTTGGCACTCAACTTTCTTCATGATCCAACTCTCACATCCATACATGACTACTGGAAAAACCATAGCTTTGACTAGATGGACCTTTGTTGGCAAAGTAATGTCTCTGCTTTTTAATATGCTGTCTAGGTTTATTATAGCTTTTCTTCCAAGAAGCAAGCATCTTTTAATTTCACGGCTGTAGTCAACATCTGCAGTGAATTTGGAGCCCCCAAAATAAAGTCTGTGTCTGTTTCCATTGTTTCCCCATCTATTTTCCATAAAGTGATTGAACCAGATGACATGATCTTCGTTTTTTGAATGTTAAGCCAGCTTTTTCACTCTCCTCTTTCAGTTTCATCAAGAGGCTCTTTAGTTCTTCTTCATTTTCTGCCATAAGGGTGGTGTCATCTGCATACCTGAGGTTATTGATATTTCTCCCAGCAATCTTGATTCCAGCTTGTGCATCATCCAGCCTGGCATTTCACATGATGTACCCAACATATAAGTTAAATAAACAAGGTGACAATAAGCCTTGATGTACTCCTTTTCCAATTTATTTATTTATTTAATTTTTGGTAAAATTTTTATTTTATTTTTTTTAGAACTTTATTTTTTATTTATTTTTTTTAAATTTTACAATATTATATTGGTTGGTTTTGCCATACATTGACATGAATCCACCCTGGGTGTACATGAGTTCCCCTTCCTGAACCCCTCTCCCACCTCCCTCCTCCCCTTATCCTCCCTCTGGGTCATCCCCGCACACCAGCCCCGAGCATCCTGTAACATGCATCGACCCTGAACTGGTGATTCATTTCACATATGATAATGTACATGTTTCAATGCCATTCTCCCAAATCATCCCACCCTCACCCTCTCCCACAGAGTCCCAAAGACTGTTCTATACACCTATGTCTCTTTTCCTGTCTCATATACAGGGTTATCATTTCCATCTTTCTAAATTCCATATATATGTCCATATATATGTGTTAGTATACAGTATTGGTGTTTTTTTTTTTCTGGCTTACTTCACTCTGTATAATAGACTCTAGTTTCATCCACCTCATTAGAACTGATTCAAATGCATTCTTTTTAATGGCTGAGTAATACTCCATTGTGTATATGTACCACAGCTTTCTTATCCATTCGTCTGTGGATGGACATCTAGGTTGCTTCCATGTCCTGGCTATTATAAACAGTGCCGCAATGAACACTGGAGTACATGTGTCTCTTTCAATTCTGGTTTCCTCGGTGTGTATGCCCAGGAGTGCGATTGCTGGATCATATGGCAGTTCTATTTCCAGTTTTTTGAGGAATCTCCACAGTTCTCCATAGTGGCTCTACTAGTTTGCATTCCCAACAACAGTGTAAGAGGGTTCCCCTCTCTCCACACCCTCTCCAGCATTTATTGCAGGTAGACTTTTGGATAGCAGCCATTCTGACTGGTGTGAAATGGTATCTCATTGTGGTTTTGATTTGCATTTCTCTGATTATGAGGGATGTTGAACATTTTTTCATGTGTTTGTTAGCCATCTTTATGTCTTCTTTGGAGAAATGTCTGTTTAGTTCTTTGGCCCAGTTTTTGATTGGGTCGTTTATTTTTCTGGAATTGAGCTGAAGGAGCTGCTTGTATATTTTAGAGATTAATTCTTTGTCAGTTGTCTGTGTTCCCCATGTTTGGTTCTAACTGCTGCTTCTTGATCTGTACCTCGGATCAATCTGAGAGAAACCTGATTTTCTTCTGTCATTAGAGCATCTTCCCATTGTATCTAATGCAATGTCCATAAGAACTTTACTATGAGAGCTTCTGCATGGCATATATGCAGTCACTGGCTGGCCTGGCTTCATTTTACAGACTTTTGTTTTTCTCCACCTCTATTTACAGACTCTAGGTTTTCTCCACCTGTGTGATATAGCAGTATAATCTGCTGTATATTGGAGTATAGCAGATTAACATTGACATTTTCAGGTGTATAGTAGAGGGACTCAGCCATATGCATGTACCCATTCCCCCCAAATGCCTCTCCCATCTAGACTGCCACATAACACTGAGCAGAGTTCCATGTGATACAGTAGGTCCTTGCTGATTATCCATTTCAAATATAGCAGTGTGTCCATGTCCATCCCAAATTCCCTAACTATCCCTTCCACTGGTCCTTGCAACCATATTGCCACCTGTATTTTGATTGTGCATTTCCTTTTTATTCAGTAACCCATTGGGATGTCACAACTTTACATGATATATAACATCTTATTTTGACTCTAAAACATAGATTTAGAGTGCACAGTACATATTATAATAAGGAAAAAGGCAATCATGGAAGGATGACCTGCGTAGGAAATAAAAACATAAACTTATACATGAGTTAATTGTTAGCAAGATAAAATTGAAGAATATTTAATCAGATATTACTCCCTGGATATGAATGCATGTGTTAGCAGTTTCCACAAGTCTTCCAAACCATGCTAAAATTAGCATATGTAACAAGAAATTACATGTGAGGGAAGAGGAAGTACATTAGATTAGGATACATAATGTGTTAGTTGCTCAGTCCTGTCTGACTCCTTGTGACCCCATGTACTGTAGCCCACCAGGCTCCTCTGTCCATTTGATTTCCCAGGCAAGAATACTGGGGTGGGTTGCCCTTTCTCCAGGAGTCTTCCTGACCCAGGGATTGAACTCAGGTCTCCTGCATTGCAGGCAGATTCTTTACCATCTGAGCCACCAGAGAACATAAAAAGAGTCAGGAGGTATAATAGGAGAGTTGAGGTCAGCTTTGCAGAGAATTCAGGTAAATGCATCATTGATGGAAGGTTTCATTTCTTGATGTGATGAAAATATCGTGATACACATTCCACATGCACCCACATTAATTATAGTGCACTTACAATGTGCCTGAGTAGATGGGATATTTTTGAATTAAAGTAATTCTACTCTGAGGCTTCTCAGATGGCTTAGCAGTAAAAAATTCACCTCCCAATGCAGAAGACATGGATTTGATCCCTAGGTCAGGAAGATTCCCTGGAGGAGGGCATGGCAACCCACTTCAGTATTCTTGCCTGGAGAATCACATAGACAGAGGGGCCTGGTGGACTACAGTCCATGGGATTGCAAAGACTCAGACACAACTGAGTGACTGAGCATACACACCCATACATAGCTCTCTTCTGAATTGTGTTTCCTTTTCCTTTAACCTATGTGTCAAGATAAGGAGGTTTTGGCTTCATGCCTTTTATAACAAGCAAGATACTGGATTTGAAGAGAAAATTCTGAGAGATCACATCTCTTGAGAAAACTTGGAGAAATTTTTACAACTTCTTGTCATGATATAATTGTGTGATTGCTTTCAACAGTGTTGCATTTGTATCAGGCTTCCTACCATAACTGTGTTCCCTGTATAATTTCAGAACCAGTGAGAGACTGTCCCAGAAATTGTTTGCAAGTAAACTGTTATCTTTATTACTGACTGGATTTATTGGTGGGTGTGGTTTAGACCTGGGACAAGTGCGATTCCTAATACCAAATTCCAGAAGGTCGTGCATTCAACCTTCCAGTCACTGACATTGTTGACAACCCCAGGACAATTGTGAGTTTCCCTGGTGACTCAGTGGTAAAGAATCTGCCTGCAATGCAAGAGACCTGGGTTTGATCCCTGGGTCAGGAAGATTCCCCTGGAGGAGGGCATGGCCACCAACTCCAGTATTCTTGCCTGAATAATCCCTTGAACAGAGGAGCCTGGCGGACTACAGTCCATGGGGCCACACACAGCTGGACATGACTGAGCACAGGTGATAGTTGTAGAGCCTAGGGCCTCGGGGGCAGAAAGAGATGTCTGATCTGTGCACCACAGTGGATTCCCATGCAGAAAACTGAAGCAGAAGCTGATCCAAGCATAACATCCATAACTCTAACTCAGTGATCATGTGACTTTCTTTCTCCTAGAGGGGGTATGTGGGAGGATGGAGAGAGGCTGGGTACTTCTTTAACAGCTGGGACCATTTTATGGAGGGAAAGGACCTCCCCCTCCCCTGGATGAACTGGGCACAGTATTGATTAATACTTTGTCTATAAGAAGAAAGGTCAATTCTCCATGTATACAAGAAAGGTCGATTCTTCATATATACATATTTTGAGTAATTTGTATTGCATAATAATGACTGAAGAGTTAAATATCTTGACTTAGACTGTGATGCTGAACCAAGCAATGGTCATTTTGAATTTTTACATACCCAGTTTACTAACAGGGTCCTAGCTGTTTTTCTCTAAGTGAGTATTTAAGATATTTAAAATTGGTGCCAGGTTTATTGTGATCTATTCAGTTATTTCTTTTTCTTCTGATGGTTATCCCTCTGATTCCCTTCCTTTTCCTTTCATATCATAAGGAGATAAAATATAAAGAGATGAAGTGAATTACAATTTTAAAATATAAATTGTAAATATAATTAAATTTTGTGAGTCAACTTTGAGTTTATTTTATTGCTGTTTAGTCACTATTCTGACTCTTTGCAACCCCATGGACTGCAGCATGCCAGGCTTCCCTGTCCTTTACTACCTCTCAGAGTTTGCTCAAACTCATGTCCTTTGAGTTGGTGATGCCATCCAACCATCTCATCCTCTATCGTCCCCTTCTCCTCCTGCCCTCAATCTTTCCCAGCATCAGGGTCTGTTAAAATGAGCAGGGTCTTCACATATCAGGTGGGCAAAATATTGGAGCTTCAGTTTCAACATCAGTCCTTCCAATGAATATTTAGGGTTGACTTCCTTTAGGATTGACTATTTTGATCTCTTTGCAGTCCAAGGGACTCTCAACAGTCTTCTTGAGTTTATTAGGGAAAATAATCATGTGTGTCCAGTTTATTTTAACTATAGTGCAGAGAATATGATAGGATGATATTTAATTTCACATAAAATAGAAAAATGTGATTTGGCTGTTGTAACTCTGAGCTATCGAACGCTAGAATTTATTCACAGAGATGTTTGAGGTTAGCCATACTACAGTGTGCTAAAATTTTTCTAAAATTTCTGAGATTCAAGGATACTTAAAAATGGGGGAGTTGTTGACAAATATGTAGGATCAGGTAACCATCACTAAAATGGAGACATCAAACATTTCAGTCACTCCCAAAGTTCCCCATGTCCCCTTTGCAAGAAATCTCTCCTTCCTCTAGCCCTCAACCAGCAGTGATCTGACTTTTGTCCCTAAATTTTTGCCTTTTCCAGAATATTCTACAAATAGAATCGTGCAGCATATAGCTTTTTGTGTCTGGCATCTTTCACTTAGCACAGAGTCTTTGAGATTAATCCCTGTTGTTGCACATATCAGTAGTTTGTCCCTTTATTACTGAGTAAAATCCTATCATATGGATTGTGACCTATTCACCAGTTCATGGACATTTGGTTTGCTTCCAGTTTGGGGCTATGATGAAGCTACTGTGAACATTCACATTCAAAAGAAAAACTGAGAAGGCACTGGCTTCCTTTCATGTTTTCATTATGATTTATTTATGAAGTCAATTATTTTCTTTCAACAAGTTGACAAGTGAATTCTGAAGCAAGTTACGCTAAAGGACTAGTGCCCTCCAATCACGTGAAAGTGCTGTCACCAGAGAGGCAGGAAGTGTGTCCTTTGAAGCAAATGCTACTCTAGCCTAGGATGTGTCTAAACATGATTGAAAAAAGAAAAAAATAAATTAAATAACAATTTATTATAAGCAGCATATTGAGAGAGGAATGACCAGGATCAACAGATAGTAAATAACCTTTCAAAATGGTCATTCGGTTTTGTTTTATTGGGCTTCACTTTTTAACAATTAATTTCTATTGGGCTTCTCTGGTGACTCTGTGCTAAAGAACCTGCCTGCCAATGCAGGAGACGTGATTCCAATCCCTAATCTTGTAAGATCCCCTGGAGAAGGAAATGGCAACCCACTCTAGTATTCTTGCCTAGGAAATCCCATGGACAGGGGAGCCTGAATGGCTGCAGTCCATGGGGTTGCAAAGAGTCCTATACAACTTCAAAACTGAACAACAACATAGTTGCTTTTTAAAGTTGTGCTAGTTTCTGCTCTACAGCAAAGTGACTCAGCCGTATGTACACATATTCTCCATGTCTATCGAGTTACCTTCCCATTCAGTCACCACGGAACAGAGTGGGGTTCACCCTGCTCTACAGTAGGTTCGCATTAGTTACCTATTTTATCCGTAGTATCAATAGTGTGCATTTGTCAATCCAAACCTCCCAATTCACCCCACCCCACTTCCCTCTTGCATCTCCATGTGTTTGTTTCCTACCTCCTTGCAGTGACTCTATTTCTATCAATGTATATTATTCAGTTTTGAATAACTGAATAATTCCCTGGTGGTTCAGCTGAGAAAGGCTCTTCCTGCAATACGGGAGGCCTGGGTTTGATACCTGGGTTGGGAAAATCCCCTGGAGAAGGGAACAGCTACCCACTACAGTATTCTGGCCTGGAGAATTCCATGGACTGTGTAGTCCATGGGGTTGCAAAGAGTCGTATACAACTGAGCAACTTTCATTTTAATTGTAAATCTTGATAGCGGCCTAATGCAAACTAGTATAGCTATTAGCACATTAGTGTGCTTCTAAGGGTCATGTATACGAGACAGCAAAAGAGACACGGATGTAAAGAACAGTCTTTTGGACACCGTGGGAGAGGGCGAGGGTGAGATGATTTGGAAGAATGGCACTGAAACATGTATATTATCATATGTGAAACGAATCACCAGTCTAGGTTCAATGCATGATACAGGATGCTCAAGGCTGGTGCACTGGGATGACCCAGAGGGATGGGATGGGGAGGGAGGTGGGAGGGGGGTTCAAGATGGGGAACATATGTACACCCGGGGTGGATTCATGTCAATGTATGGCAAAACCAATACAATATTGTAAAGTAGTTAGCCTCCAATTAAAATAAATAAATTTTTTAAAAAAGAAAAACCATGATAGACTAACAATGAAAATGTACACAAGGATCTTTTCCGCTGAATAAAGCCTGAAAGACATGGAAGAGTTTTTATCAGTGTAACTGACGATGTTATAGCGTTGAAATGAAATCCTCCAGGGAGAGAGAACAGCTGAAGAGCTGCCAGACATTTAATCTTTGGAGTGAATGACAGCTCATAAAGCAGATGCTTTGAAAGGAGGAAAGAGGAAAACAGGGGGCATGGGGTCTGAAAGACTGGCCTTGGGAAAGTTGTGCACACACACAAAAACTTCTAGACATGACCTAAATATGTCTTATAACATTTTCAATGTAAACATTGCTCACAATTGATGTACATTTGACTCCAAACCGGAGTTCTCAAACTCTAAAACCTAGTTGCTTATTACTGTGTTATCCTGCTTCAAATTATGGTAAAAATGTAAGTTGAAATTATAATGAGTTACAATCTATTAGCTTATTAAGATCTAACCACAATGTAATTGCTATTTTTATTAAAGATTTTTTTCTTATGCAAACCATTTTTTTTAAGTCTTTATTGAATTTGTTACAATATTGCTTTGGTTTTATGTTTTTGATTTTTTGGCCAGAAGGCATGTGGGAACTTAAGATCCCCAAGCGGGGATCAAACCCATACCCCCTGCATTGGAATGTGAAATCTTAATCACTGGACTACCAGGAAAGTCCCCATAATTGCTTTTTTCTTTTAATTTATTTACTTTTAATTGGAGGTTAATTGCTTTACAATATTGTGTTGGTTTCTGCCATACATCAAAATGAATCTGTAATTGCTTTTTAAATTATAGAAAGAAACTCGAAAATCAAGTATAAATTCATGATTGGTCATTACTGTCATTTATGGTACCTTTATTTCAGTCTTAAATATATATATTCATAGGATTGTGTTAGTCTCTCAGTCATGTCTGACTCTTTGTAACCCCATGAATTATAGCTGCCAGGCTCCTCTGTCCATGGGATTTTCCAGTCAAGAATACCGGAGTGGGTTGCCATTCCCTTCTCCAGGGGATCTTCCCAAATTCCCACATTACAGGCAGAGCCTTTACCATCTGAGCCATCGGGGAAGACATTCATAGGATTATATTATATGTATTTTTAATTCTAATTGTATGTAATTTTGTTATCCCCAAGTGTTAATATATAAGGCTCCAAATGGAGCACATTTACTAAAAAGACGAATAGCTAAATATGAGGTTGCATTACAACATCAGTGATACAGAAGAATTGCACTTAGATAAATGTGAAGCTGCTGGGTTTTCACTATGCAGCCGTCACCGCAAACTTTCATGGCCTGCTGTTGAAGTCAGTCTCTAGAACCGGTGGTAGTTAACACATCACTAGGAAATACCAGTGTGCTTCAGGCTCAGGCAGTTTTTCTGTTATGTATGACCTCAGTAGTAAAGTCAGTATTTCGGATTAGTGTGACTATAAAGTCATCCAAATTTTAAAGTTTCACTGGGAAAGTAGAAAATATTGAGCTCTCATAAGAGCAACTAATTTTTGGAAGTTTGACATCAAACTAGATCAGAGTTGATCTTGGAGTCAGTCTTAGGAGATTACTGTTTTTCAGCATTTGAATAATGAAGGAGTTACAGTGTTTAGATGTGGGGATTTTCCCATAACTGAAAAGAAGAAATGGTGTCATATCATGTGTTGTTGTTTACTGGCTAAGTCGTATCCAGCTCTCTGTGACCCCCTGGACTGTAGCCCTCCAGGCTCTTCGTCCATGGGATTTCCTAGGCAAAAATACTGGATAGCATACCTATTCCCTTCTCCCAGGGGTCTTCCCAACGCAGGGATCAAACCTGAGTACCTGGCATCTCCTGCTTGGCAGGCAGATCCTTTACCACTGAGCCACCAGGGAAACCTGTCTTACATCATAGACATAGGTTAATATCAGAGTTATGAAAATGATGACAGGCAAAGGCCCAAAGCTGTTATTATAATGATTACTTCTGTATTGGTCTACTGTTTGATAATGATGGTAAGATAAATAAAAGAAAAAAAAAAAAAAAACACAAAGAACAGAGTCTATGTAGATATCCCATGCCTAGTCGCTTGTGTTATATACTTACAAATTAAGATATTCATATAGAAACTTCAGCATGAAACTCTAAAGTCACAGATGCTCGAAGTACACTCATTTCCTTTTCCCCTATATAAAGCTTTTTTTAATAATTTTTATTGGGGTATAATTGATTGACAATGTTGTGTTAGTAAAACATCAACTCCCACTCCAGTCTGATATCAAAGCAGTGACGAAGGATGACCGTACTGGGATATACTACAGTCCTCCACTCTACCAGCTGAGCTATCGAAGGGAGTGCTCTCATTTCTCGATTAGCAACTATTGTATATTTCAAAGTTATCTCTAATTTTACAGTCTTTCAAATTAATACAGTTTATTCATTTTAAAATACTCTCTTGAAAAATTAATCTCGTTTACTTTGATCCCAGCTTGCCAGATGATTTTAGTTACTTTCATAGGACATTGCACATACACAGTATTTAGACTTATTCTACTGTATTTTGGGGCTTCCTTGGTGGCTCCAATAGTAAAGAATATGCTTGCAATGCAAGAGACCTGGGTTCAATCCCTGGGTCAGAAAGGTCCTCTGGAGAAGAAAATGGCAACCCACTCCAGTATTCTTGCCTGGGAAATCCCATGGACAGAAGAGCCTGGTAATTTACAATCCACAGGGTCACATCTCTTTGTGACACAACTGAGTGACTAACACTGTATTTTGAATTGGAAATTTTGGACAGTGCCTTCTGCTGGAACAATGGCTCCCTGACAATAAAACTTTGATGTTCTTCTATCTTCATCCCATAATGTAATGTCATCACATGATAAATGTTAATTATTTGTTCAGTTCAGTTCAGTTCAGTTCAGTCGCTCAGTCGTGTCCGACTCTCCGCGACCCCATGAATCACAGCACGCCAGGCCTCCCTGTCCATCACCAACTCCCGGAGTACACTCAAACTCATGTCCACAGAGTCGGTGATGCCATCCAGCCATCTCATTCTCCGTCGTCCCCTTCTCCTCCCGCCCCCAACCTTTCCCAGCATCAGAGTCTTTTCCAGTGAGTCAACTCGTTGCATGAGGTGGCCAAAGTATTGCAGTTTCAGCTTTAGCATCAGTCCCTCCAATGAACATCCAGGATTGATCTCCTTTAGAATGGACTGGTTGGATCTCCTTGCAGTATAAGGGACTCTCAAGAGTCTTCTCCAACACCACAATTCAAAAGCATCAATTCTTCGGCGATCAGCTTTCTTCACAGTCCAACTCTCACATCCATACAAATACAGGAAAAAAATCCAGAGAAAATCCAGAAAAAACAAAAAATAAGCCATTGTCAGAATCATATCTGTTAAGTTTCAAAGCATGTCCATTGCAATCTTAAACCATGATAAAAATTATTAAAAAGCTGGCAGAAGTTTGTGAAGCAGAAATAGATTCTCAACTTTAATTCCTTTAAGAAAAATGGAAATTTGATGTAATGCATTCTATTCAGTAAGATTAATCTTACTCTAAGAATTCTAAATTTGTTCCCTCTTTATTATATTTCCAGGCTTCCCTGGTGGTTCAAACAGTAAAGAATATGCCTGTAGTACTAGAGACCCAGGTTCAATCCCTGGGTCAGGAAGACCTCCTGGAGAAGGAAATGACAACCCACTCCAGTATTGTTGCCTGGAGAATTCCATAGACAGAGGGTCACTGTGGGCTACAGTCCATGGGGGTTGCAAAGAGTCAGACATGACTGAGTGACTAACTATTATATTTCCATTTATGGCAGTTTAATGAGATAAGAGGTAGTGATTAATAATTCAGCTTATTTATTTAAGAAATGTGGAATAATCTGCCATTTTAAAAAAGCTAGCATCAGTATTAGTGATGAAAGACTGGATACATTGCTCCTGAGATGATGAGGTGAAATGAATATCTGGGCTCACGGCTTCTGCTTAACACTGTACTGTAGATTATAGTTGAGACAACTGGGCAAGAAAAAGAGGTAAAGTGATCCAAACTAGTAAGTGTTAAAACTTCTCTATTGGCAGATGACATAATCTTATATAGAAAACCATAGGGAATCCACTGAGAAAGCTAGTAGAACGAATAAACAATGTCAGCGAGGTACTAGGGTGTGACACCAACATATGAAAATCATTTGAGTTTTATACACTTGCAGTGAATAATCTGAAAATAGCTCAAAGAAAATAATTCCCCATAAAATCAAAATGAATAAAATATTTAGGAGTTAACTGAACAAAGAGATGTAAAACTGGCACTGTGAAAACTATAAAACATTGTGGAAGGAAAGGGAAGAGGTGAAGAATCAGAAGAGTTAATATTAACTCAGTAGAACACTCAAAGCTGAGCTATAGATTGAGAGAAATTCCCACACAAATCCCCGATGACTTCTCTTTAGAAGCTGACAAGCGGATTCTAAAGTTCATGTGAAATTGCAAGGGACCCAGCATAGCAAGGACAATCCTGAAGAACAGCAACCAAATGGGATAACACACATTTCCTGATTTCAAATTTATTGCATGCAAACAGTAATCAATGCAGTGTTACATGGACAGATAAATAGATGAACAGAGTATAATTGAGAGTCCAGAAATAGTTCCATATGTCCTGGACAAATTGATTTTTTGACAAGGGTGCCAAAACCATTCAATGTGGAGCAAATAATCTTCTAAACAAACGGTACTTGGACAACCAGGAGACCATGTGTAAAAGAAAGATGTTGGACCCTTAACTCAGACCACAAAGAAAGAAAGTAAAAGTGAAAATCGCTCAGTCGTGTCCTACTCTTTGTGACCCCATGGACTATACAGTCCATGGAATTCTCCAGGCCAGAATACTGGAGTGGATAGCCTTTCCCTTCTCCAGGGGATCTTCCCAACCCAGGGATCAAACCCAGGTCTCCCGCTTTGCAGGCAGATTCTTTACCAACTACCACAGAAGGTGAGCACAAAACGTATCAATGACCTCAATGTCAGAGCTGAAACTGTAAGACTCAGAAGAAAACACAGAAGTAAACCATCATGTGCTATGATTTGATAAAGGCTTTTCTGATGGCTCAGATTAGGGTAAAGAACCCACCTACAATGCAGGAGACACGAGAGACAGGGTTCGATCTCTGGGTCAGGAAGATCCCCAGGAGGAGGAAATAGCTATCCTCTCCAGTATTCTTGCCTGTGAAATCCCATGGATAGAGGAGGCTGGTGGGCTACAGTTCATGGGGTTGCAAAGAGTCTGACACAACTGAATGACTGAGCATGTTCTTGTGCATCGTGCCAAAAGCATAAGGAACAAAAGAAATAGATTAATTGAGCTTCATCAAAATTAAATGCATCAAACTTTTATGCTTCAAAGAAAGAAAGAAAAGAAAGTCAAGTCACTCAGTCATGTCTGACTCTTTGTGACCCCATGGACTGTAGCCTACCAGGTTCCTCCATCCAGGGAATTCTCCAGGCCTGAATACTGGAGTGGATAGCCTTTCCCTTCTCCAGGGGATCTTCCCAACCCAGGGATCGAACCCAGGTCTCCCTCATTGCAGGAAGAGTCTTTACCAGCTGAGTCACAAGGGAAGCCCAAGAATACTGGAAAGGGTAGCCTATCCCTTCTCCAGGGGATCTTCCTGACCCAAAAATCGAACTGGAGTCTCCTGCATCACAGGCGGATTCTTTACAAACTGAGCTATCAGGGAAGCTATCTGGTCGCATCACTTCATGACAAATAGATGAGGAAACAAATAGACGGACTTTATTTTTTGGGGGCTCCAAAATCACTGCAGGTGATGATTGCAGCCATGAAATTAAAAAACACTTGCTCCTTGGAAGAAAAGCTATGACCAACCTAGAAAGCATATTAAAAAGCAGAGACATTACTTTGCCAACAAAAGTCTGTCTAGTAAAAGTTATGGTTTTTCCAGTGGTCATGTATGGATGTGTGAGTTGGATTGTAAAGAAAGCTGAGCACTGAAGGATGGATGCTTTCAAACTGTGGTACTGAAGAAGACTTTTGAGAGTCCCTTGGATTACAAGGTGATCAACCAGTCCATCCTAAAGGAAATCAGTCCTGAATATTCATTGGAATGACTGATGCTGAAGATGAAGCTCCAATTCTTTGGCCACCTGATGGGAAGAACTGACTTTGGAAAAGACCTTGATGCTGGGAAAGATTGAAGACAGGAGGAAAAGAGGGCAGCAGAGGATGAGATGGTTGGATGGCATCATCGACTCGATGGACATGAGTTTGAACAAGCTCCGGGAGTTGGTGAAGGACAGGGAAGCTGGGCAGTGCTGCAGTCCATGGGGTCACAAACAGCTGGACACAGCTGAGCAACTGAATTGAACTGAACTGAAGTCATATCATGGAAGATGATATAGTGATAAAAAGGAAAGGAATACTTATAAATGCTACATCTTTGGACTTCCCTGGTGGCTCAGATGGTAAAATGTCTGCCTAAGCTGAAATTCCAATACTTTGGCCATCTCATGCAAAGAGCTGACTCTCTTGAAAAGACTCTGATCCTGGGAGGGATTGGGGGCAGGAGGAGAAGGGGATGACAGAGAATGAGATGGCTGGATGGCATCACCAACTCAATGGACATGAGTTTGAGTGAACTCCGGGAGTTGGTGATGGACAGGGAGGCCTGGAGTGCTGTGATTCATGGGGTCGCAAAGAGTCGGACAGAACTGAACCTAACAATGTGGAAGAGTGACTGAACTGAACTGAACAATGTGGAAGACTCGGTTTCAATCCCTGGGATGGCAAGATCTCCTGGAGAAGGAAATGGCACCCCACTCCAGTACTCTTGCCTGCAAAATCCCATGGACAGAGGAGCCTGGTAGGATACAGTCTGTGGGGTCACAAAGAGTCGGACACGACTGAGCGACTTCACTTCACTTTATGCTAAGTGAGGAAAATGCTATATAATATATGCTTCTGTCTGTATGAATGTCCACAATAGCAAACTCTGGGAGACAGAATGTATAAACAGTGGTTCTCTAGGGCTATGAGGGGATAAAGATCAGGGTGGTTACAGCTAAGGCTATGAGATTTTTGTTTTAATTGGAGTATAACTGCTTCACAATACTGTGTGAGTTTCTGCTGTACAATGAAGTGAACCAGCTTTATGTATACATGTGTCCCCCCGCCCCTTGGACCTCCCCTGTGGACACATCCCACAATGCTGTCATCACAGAGCGCTGAGCTGAGCTCCCTGTGCTCTGCAGAAGGCTCCCACTGACCATCTGCTTTACACATGGTGGTGTCTGTATGACAGTCCTACTCTCCCAGTTCATTCCACCATCCCCTTCCACCACAGAGTCCACAAGTCCATTAGATGCATTTTCTACGTCTGCATCTCCATTCCTGTCCTAGAAATAGATTTATCTGTTCCATTTTTCAGATTCTATATATGTGTGTTAATGATATTTTTCTCTTTTATTTTTTTACTTACTTCTCTCTGAATGACAGATTCTAGGCCCATTCGTCTCTCTACAAATGACCTAATTTTATTCCTTTTATGGCTACCATTTCATTGTATGCATGACATCTTCTTTATCTAGTCATCTGTGGTTGGCCATTTAGGTTGCTTCTATGTCCTGGCTATTGTAAATAATGCAGCTGTGAACAGTGGGCGACATGTGTCTTTTCGAATTATGGTTTTCTCAGGGTATATGCCCAGTTGTAGAATCACTGAGTTAAACAGTGGTTTTGTTTTTAATTTTTTAAGGAACTTCCATGAGATTTCTTTATAAGTTGATGAATATATTCTAAAATCTGTTGTGCTAATGGTTACACGTCTGTGAATAAAGCAAAAATCCATGAGTTGTACATTTTACCTGATGTAACAAATGAATTGGATGTTATGAGAATTATATCTCAGTAAAGCTCTTTGAAAAAATAGATAAATCACTCTCAGTTTTCTCCTTGTCAAATAATGTACTTTACTCCTCCATTTTTACCAAATCAAGCAACTAGTTACTCCATTAGACCTTATCACCTGAATCAGTGTAATAAGTCTTTATCCCTAATGTTCTCTAACCGGTATGTTGTGATAAGTACCAATTGTATGTGTGTGTGTGAAGTTTAACTCTTTCAGTAATATAAACTTTTGTTTTCTGATAAAATTCCATTAAAAATCTGGAACTCCTACTGTGGAAAGAATTGCTTTTATTCTGTACAGAAGGGGAGAATTTAGCTTTTAATGTTTAAAAATATTTTGTTCATTATTCTGGCCTAAGTTTAATCATATGATAAAAAACATCCCTACTTCCAGATCTGTAAAATCACCACTTTAACTAGTATTTCCCTCCAGCAGTCAACCCCAGCTTCTAATAGGTATTGATTTCCTCAGCTTCCACCCACTCTTCTGACTCCTGCATTTGACTCCAGACACTAGAATGCCATCCACATTTTTCCTCCCAAAGTCACTATTCCCTTCCATGTTGCCAAAACCCACTATTTGTACACTTTGTCTTGCGAAACATCCCAGCACAGTTTGACACTTGGGCCCTCCTCCCATTTTTCAGCGTTTCTGTGTCTGTTTCTCGGAAAGGAAACATGCTGACATTTCCTCCCAGTGCTTTTCAGTCTCTTCTGCAAACAAATCCTCCTTATCTGAGGACTAGGTGTTCCAGTTCACTGATGCTCCATGATGACTGGGTGCTATAGCCCAGTGATGTTCTGTACTGGCCCTCAGTTTCATCATTTCATCTATTCTCTTTGCCAGCCTCATCCACCAAGCCCTGTTAATTCCATTTCTAAAATACAGAGCCAAAGTCTGGAAGGCATCCCTTCCCTTGGACTCAGCTACATCTACCATCATCTCTTTTTTTTTAAAAGTGGAGACCATTTTTAAAGTCTTTACTGAATTTGTTACAATATTGCTTATGTTTTATGTTTTGTTTTTTTGCTGTGAGGAATGTGGGATCTTAGTCCCTGGCCAGGGATAAACCTTTACTCCCTGCACTGGAAGGCCAAGTCGTGACCACTGGACCGCCAGGGAAGCCCTCATCTCAGAAGTGAAATCCTAGGATAACCTCATGACTGCACCTCACACACTCTATGGTTCCTGTCCAATACTAGCAGAGTGAGCCACGGTGAGCCTTGAAACCGGGGCTGATCATTAATCCCCCTCCTGTCTAAAACACCTTCCAGGCTCCCTGTCGGCTTCTGCCCCTCTCTGGCCTCCACTTTCACTCTCCCTTCTGTGGCCACTGTGCTTCTGCCTCAGAGCTACAGTGAACACACGGCTGCATAACCAAACTCTTTTTATTCCTTAGTACAGACGTAAAATATCATATTATATTAAAGTAGTAATCATAGTAACATATAAATTATTAATTTATAAAATAAGTTCCCTATGGCTGATTCATGTTGAATGTTTGACAGAAAACAAGAAAATTCTGTAACGCAATTATCCGTCAATTAACAAATTTTTTAAAAGTTAACAGATAAATCAATAAACAGTGATTCCTGTACCTTCAAATACATATATATTCAACAATCCAATCTAATTTTCCAGGCCTGTCAAAGGCATATAAATTACCAGTTATCACTACTTTATCAAACCCAACTGGCATGGCAAGATTAGAAAAGAAAAACAGTGTGACTAAAGCCAGCCATTGAAAATTGAATAAGCTGACATTAAAACAATTACTATGTAAATTGGTTGCTTGAAAATGACTTACACAGATATGCTCTATGGTCCGCTTGTCAGTAGCCAGATGCCAGTTGACATTTTATCCTGTGGCGACCGAGAATGCGGCTGAGAGAACTTTAGCTGAACCAGAATGGCTTTGCAAGAAATTATACAGTGGAAAAAGCTAAAAGAACATAAACAGGTTTTCTCTCCTTTCTAAATGTGAGTGGTTCCTTTGATAAATTTTTTTTTAAAAAAATTGTAGTTTACTAGTACTCTTGCCTGGAGAATCCCATGGATGGAGGAGCCTGGTGGGCTGCAGTCCATGGGGTCGCTGAGGTTAGGACACGACTGAGCGACGTCACTTTCATTTTTCACTTTCACGCATTGGAGAAGGAAATGGCAACCCACTCCCTTGTTCTTGCCTGGAGAATCCCAGGGATGGGGGAGCCTGGTGGGCTGTTGTCTATGGGTTGGCACAGAGTCGGACACGACTGAAGCGACTTAGCAGCAGCAGCAGCAATAATATGCTTAGCTATTTTGATAATCTTGTTTAGGAAATCTGTTTAAAGCAGACTTCATAGAATTGTCTGAATTGTCATCTATCAGTAAAGACATTTTACAGGTTTTTGGTAGAGGTAATGAAGGTTTTAATTCAGGGTGTGTCCAAGGTGCTGAAAACTGGCACTTGTATATATGTATATATCCAAAGGTGGTCTAACAGTACAGTTAGGTGGTCTAACACAACGAAATTGTATTTGAAATGGCTCCCCACTCCAGTATTCTTGCCTGGGGAAGCCCATGGGCAGAGGAGCCTTATGGGCTACAGTCCCCGCGGTAGCAAAGAGTGGGACAGGACTGGGCAAGTGCGCATTAATGCATGAGGACAAACAATCTGCAGCATGATTCAGTGATTTCCCTCTCACATACAAACTAGTGAAATGGACTGATCCTAGCGAAACTGACTACAGCTGGGTAGACACACTTTTTATTTCCACTTCAGAAAATTTTCATGATCATTACAAAACAGAATAATATCTTCCCATTTAGAATGTGGCCCTAAAGGAAACCCAAAGTATAACTCCTTGCCTCTTTATTAATATCATTATCAGTAGCACATTTAGCATTACATGAAAATGTCCCAAATGTTATGTGTTTCACATGAGAGATATGTGTGTTTGTATAAAATCAATAAACTGGCTTAATTTACTTACAATTTTTGAATCCAGCAGTCAATAATTGTGTAATAATTTTTTTTCAGTTGCACATGGAATGTTTATCCAACTAGATCTAAATCTATGCATAAACAACTCAATAAATTTCAATAGATTGAATTGACCCTGAATATGTTCTCTGATCAAACTTAAATTAAAAGTCAATAGAAAATAATGTATGCAGACAATGAAACTTATTAGCATAGGAAATATATTTGAACTTGTTAATAATGAAAATATATTGGATAATGAAAGACCAAAGCTTAGGTATGTTCTTTACAATTAAAGTAGTGTTTATAAGCAATCATAGCTTTAAATGTGTAAATTAAGTAAGAAAATTTTTCAAGTCAATCATTTGGGAAAATAAGTATAAAAAAGGAAATGAATTACACTGTCAAAAATTTATAAATTTAGTATTTTGTGTGGATTAATAAAATTTCTATATCCCAAGAAAATATCTCTAAGGAAGAACAAAAGCCACCAAGAAGAAAATCCCCAGGTATTATTGTCAATCATGAAAGAATGGTATCATTAAACTTTCAACAGACATTTAAGCTATAACAAACGAGATTTATAAACATCACTATGTCGAAAGTTTGACTCTGATAGGAAATATAAAATTTCCTTGAAAATTCAAGTGAAAATGTCACAAAATTAAGCAGAATATCTGACTATCACTGGAGCTATAAAATATATGACATTTGTAATTAAAAGCCTGCCAATATTTTTCTGGTTTCTGAAGAAGATGTATGGCCCACCTAATTGACATTGTTGGGGAAAAAAAAAATAGTAATAGTGGGGTGAGGAAAGGACACGAGAATTCAAAATAGCACTGAGTTCTTGAATTCCTTAAAACATGTTTGACAGTTGACAACGAAACTACACTATTTTCTGGAGGTTTTCAACGTACATAGAAATAAGACAACTGAAGCATAAGAGTGTAGAGAGACCTGTATGGTAGTAAGATTTCCATATTAAAATGAAGTAGGTGCAGTATTAATTCTAAATGGACTTGAAGCACAACAAGTATTTTAATCCCTAAAGCTACCATTAAAATATAAAATGCATACCTGCGTGCTCAGTCACTTCAGTCGTGTACTACTCTTTGTGACCCCATGCACTGTGGCCTGCCAGCCTCATCTGCCCATGGGATTCTGGAGGCAAGAATCCTGGAATGGACTGACATGCCCTCCTGCAGGCGGTCTTCTTGACCCAGGGATAGAACCCCTGTCTCAAGCATCTCCTGCATTGCAAGGGCATTCTTTTACAGCTGAGCCACCCCACTGGGAAAGCCCAATATAATATCAGAATCACAGTGGATGCATTATCAAATATAAAAGGTGTAAAAATAATCCAAAGAATGCAGAAAAGGATAAACATGAAAAGAAACCCAAATACCCAACCCAGAAATAGCAGAATATGTATTTGTCTCAAGTGTGCAGGAAACACTCTTCAAGTCAAACCATATCCTGGGTCATAAAACTAAGACTACAAGTTTTAAAAGACTGTAGATTTACAGAGTATGTTCTCTGATCATAATAAAATTAAATTAAAAATTAGTGACAGGAAGATAGGATAATATTCATACATTTGGAAATTAAAAACAATTCTAAAAGATCAATATGTCATAAATGATGTTATGGGTGTGATTTCAGATTAGACGCTGTGACCTAATGTAGAACTTAATGCTCCTGTAATGCATTTTTGCTTCTGTACTTTGCTTGCTGCTCGTAAAACCAAAGTTACTCCATTTTTAGATAAGGTTGTTTTTAAGTAAAGATTCCTAAAATTGTTTTTGAAAAAATAAAAAAATAAAAATAAAAAGAAGTTTCAAGTGAAATTAAAAAATATTTTAAATAAAAATTAAATGTTTTTTTAAATTTTATATTTAAAATAGTTCTGAAAGTGAAATAATTCTAATCTATAATTCAGTGTTTTAAAACAGAAAGAAAAAGGGCAATGAATTGATAGCTAAGCTTTCACCATGAAAATTGGAAAAGAAGAGTAAGATAAACCCAAAGAGTTAGTTTCTTATAACTTTAGGATTATCAGTATTTCCTTACAGTTCTCTCAACTTTTGTTTCATATATTTATATTTCTAGGTACATAAATATTTGGATTGTTGCATCCTCTTGATAAACTGACCTTTTATCAAGAAATAAACTTTATATCTTGATAATATCTTTGCTTTAAAATCTGTTTTGTTGGCTTTTATGAAATCCACTTTAGTTTTCTTTTTGTTAGTGTTAGCATAGTATTATATTTTCTGTGCATTTACTTTTATATTTACATGCATCTTTGTATTATGAATGAGTCTGTAGGAGGCAGCAGAGAGCAATCTGACACTGCCTTTTATGTGCTTGTTCAGACCACTTTACATTCAATGTAGTTACTGATGAGGTTTGCTGAAATATACAACACTGCTTTGCTCTTCAAAATATCGCTGAAGTAATGTGGAGTTCTTAAAGACTTTTAAGACTTGTCTCTCTTTCCTCTAACTTTTTTTGAGTTAATTTCAAATTTTATCATTCTATTTAATCTTTTTTTGTGAGGGCGTTGCAGATATAACTATGCATTGTGTGTATATGTGTGATTTTTTTTTTAATCCAAGTTTTCAAATCGTTTCAAGTTAGCAAATGTTGATTACATTCTTACTCTCTATAAGACACATAATTGGAAGCCATTCACTTTATTTATGCTCTGTTATTTTAGTGGTTGCTTTTATGCTGATGAATATAACATAACAAATCATGGTCTTCCCTGAGTAATATTATATGACTTCATTTGTAGTATAAGAACCATACAATAGGATGCATTTTTCTATGCAACATTTTTCTACTTCTGACCTTTCTGCTACTGTTGCCATATATTTTGTTTCAACTTATGTTATAAATGTCAAAATATGTTGCTTTTATTTTTGCTAAATGACTGAACTAAAATAAAATAGTAATTTTATCATTTGACCACAAAATTCTTTTCTCGTGTAAGTTAAACAGCAGAAATTTATTTTCTCATGATTCTGGATGCTGGAGTCTGAGGTCAGGATGTCAGCAGGTTCAGTTTCTTCTGAGACCTTCTAATGCACGTCTCTCTGTGTCTTCACCTGCTCTGTCCATGTCTGTGTCCAGATTTCTTGTCTCCTAAAAATACCATTCCTGTTGATTTAGTGTTCACCTCAATGACTTTATAACTTAACTAGCTCTTTAAAGCCCCTGCCTCTAAATACAGTAAACATTCTGAAATACTGAGCATAAGACGTTGCTGCTGCTGCTGCTAAGTCACTTCAGTCGTGTCCGACTCTGTGTGACCCCATAGACGGAAGCCCACCAGGCTCCCCTGTCCCTGGGATTCTCCAGGCAAGAACACTGGAGTGGGTTGCCATTTCCTTCTCCAATGTGTGAAAGTGAAAAGTGAAAGTGAAGTCGCTCAGTCGTGTCCAACCCTGGAAAAAATGTAGCTTTGTCAATAAAGTAATGTCTGTGCTTAATGTGCTGTCTAAGTTGGTCATAGCTTTTCTTCCAAGGAGCAAGCGTCATTTATTAATTTCATGGTTGCAGTCACCATCTGAAGTCATTTTGTAGCCCAAGAACATAAAGTCTGTCTCTGTTTCCATTGCTTCCCTATCTATTAGCCATGAAGTGACGGGACCAGATACCATAATCTTAGTTTTTTGAAAGTTGAGTTTTAAGTCAGTTTTTTCGCCCTCCTCTATCACTCTCATCACAAGAGAGATGATCAGTTCCTCTTCACTTTCTGCCGTTATAGTGGAACCATCTGCATATCTGGGGTTGTTGATATTTCCCCCAGCAATCTTGATTCCAGCTTGTGATTCAACCAGCCCAGCATTTCAGATGGCATACTCTTCATAGAAGTTAAATAAGCAGGATTACAGTATAACCAAATGAATTTTAGAATCCGTTTTTCACCAAAAAAAGACACCTGGGATTTTTATGTGATTTGTGTTGAATCTGTACATTGGAGAATATTGCCATCTTGATATTGTTTTCTGATCCAAAGCCTGGGATGTGTTTCCATTTATTTAGATGGCCCTATAATTTCTTTCAATAAATATTTTCAGGTGTCAGCACATGTTTGAACTTGTTTTGTTAAATGTTTTTCTAAGTAATTTATTCTTCTTCATGGTATTGTAGTCTTAGTTTTATTTTAACCTATTTATTGTTGATCTGTAGAAGTACATTTGATTTTGTATTTTGAGCTTATATTCTGTAACTTTATTAAAATTATTTTAATTTGTTTACATGTATGTTTATGCGAGTGTATGTTTGCATGTGTGTATTGTTTAGAATATATAATGTCATGTCGTATGCATGTAGAAATAGTTTTAATTCTTTCTTTCCTGTTTGAATGCCTTTTGTTTCATTATCTGGCCTAATCTCCTTGAGGAGAAGTAGTGGAATGATGTTAAATAAAAGTGGTAACTTACTTATCTTGTTCCTTAGGAGGAAACGTCTGTCTTGGAACCTCTGCCATAAACTTGAGCTATATCAGGGTGACTGGAGTCCAGCTTTGTTGACCTGCCTTATTGTTGTGGGCATTGTTGGGAAGTGAGCCCTGGCTCTCTTAGTTGCATTTGCTGACATAGAACTTGTGCAGCAGAGCTACTTAGTTTAAGAGTTTCTGCCGTGTGGTGGCCCCTCTAAGGGTGCCCACAAAATTTGTTTATGTTGCTTTTAATTCTTTTAGTTTTGTCTACATATAGATTTCCACTTAATATAATTGTTCTAAAGAACTTCCTGCAATGTTTACTTTTGTGGAGGTCTCCTGATGTATGTAGTGAAAGTGAAAGTTGCTCAGTCCTGTCAGACTCTTTGCAACCCCATGGAATATACAGTCCATGGAATTCTCCAGGACAGATTACTGGAGTGGGTAGTCTTTTCTCCAGGGGATCTTCCCAACCCAGGTCTCCCCCACTGAAGGCAGATTCTTTACCAACTGAGCCACAAGGGAAGCCAAAGCCTAATTCAATATTTGTATGTTTGAAAAAATTTTATTTTACCCTTGTTTTTTAAATGTATTTTCATTGACTAAAGACAACTAAATTTCTATTTTTCCCCATTTTAAATTTTCTTTTCTGTAGTTAAAATGTCCCCCCACTGTCTTTCTATCTTGATTTATTTTTAACAAGAAGTGTGCTGTCACTCTTATCGGTTTCCCTCCACACTTAGGTATCTTTTTTTTACCTCCTCTGCTGCTGCTGCTAAGTCACTTCAGTCGTGTCCGACTCTGTGTGACCCCATAGATGGAAGCCCACCAGGCTCCCCCGTCCCTGGGATTCTCCAAGCAAGAACACTGGAGTGGGTTGCCATTTCCTTCTCCAATGTGTGAAAGTGAAAAGTGAAAGTGAAAAGTGAAAGTGAAGTCGCTCAGTCGTGTCCGACCCTTAGCGACCCCACGGACTGCAGCCTACCAGGCTGCTCCATCCATGGGATTTTCTAGGCAAGAGTACTGGAGTGGCTTGCCATTGCCTTCTCCGTACCCCCTCTGGTTACTTACTTTTATTTATTTTTTTAAAATTAATATTGGGCTATAGTTGCTTTACAATATTGTGTTAGTTCCTACTGTATAGCAAACTGAATCAACTATTCGTAAACACACATCCCTCTGCTTTTTGGATTTCCTTCCCATGCAGGTCATCTCAGAGCGCTGAGCAGAGCTCACTGTGCTGCACAGCAGGTTTCGTTGGTTATCTGTTTTATACATAGTGTCAATAGTGTGTGTGTGTGTGTGTGTCAATTCCAGTCTCTTAATTCACCCCCCCTTTCCCTTCTCCATTTTGTATCAATAATTTGTTCTCTACTTCTGTGTCTTCTGGTTGCTTTCAAGATTGTGTCTTTATCAGTGCTTTTAAAAACTGAGTTATGAGAGACGTTAATGTGGCTTTCTTCATGTTTCTTGTGACCGGATTAGTGAAAGTCACTCAGTCGTGCCCGACTCTTTGAGACCCCATGGACTGCAGCCCACCAGGCTCCTCTGTCCATGAGATTCTCCAGGCAAGAATACTGGAGTGGGTTGCCATTCCCTTCTCCAGGGGATCTTCCCAACCCAGGGATTGATCCCGGGTCTCCTGCACTGCAGGCAGATTCTTTATTGAGTGAGCTACAAGGGAAGCCCACATGGGCCTATTTGAAGCTTAGTGCTTCACATTTTCATTAAATCTCCAAAACTTTCAAATCTGTCTTCAAATACTTTTTATGTCTCCTTTACCTTCTCTTGCATATACTTTAATTACGCATGTATTAGGACTTTTGAAGTTTTCCATACTGCTGATGCTCTGTTCATTTTATGTTAAGACTTTCTTTTATCCTGTTTCATTAACTTTGGAGAGTCCTCTTTCCATGTTTTCAAGTTTATGGATCTTTTCATCCACAGTATCTAATCTGCCTTAAATTTTATCCAGTGCATTTTTCATCTCAGATACTGTAGTTTTAATCTCTAGAAATTATATTTGGTTATTTTTAACATCTTCTGTGTCCTTTGGTATGTTCAAGTATTCCTTTGTCTTGAATGTTTGGAAAACAGCTATTATAACTACTTTAATATCATTGCCTATTCTATCATCTTGATATTTGTGTCAATTTCACTTAGTGATTTTTCTGCTTTGTTTTGGGTTCCTGTTTTCTTGCTTCTTTGAATGGTTTGTAGTTTTTATTGGTTGTCAGACGTTTTGAATTTTATTTTTTAGGGTGTAAAATATTTTGATATTCCTATAAGTGTAACTGGGCCTTTTCCCTGTGATACAGTGCAGTTACTTAGAAACAGTTTGATACTGCTAAGTATTGCTCTGAAGCTTTCTTTGAACTGAACTGTTTTTAGGACTAATTCTCCATCCTTTCTAACCCTTTTCCCAATACTGTATGCAGCTCTTCTTGAAATACAGGTTTTTCATCATGCCTGCGGAGAACAAGAATTATTTCATGCCGTATATGAGTTACTGATCCCTTTAATCTTTTCTGGTGGTTCATCCCTCAGTTCAAGGTTTATCTTTATACACATGTGCTGATTTATACTCTGCTGAAGATTCAAGGGGACTCTGTAGATTGCCTAGGTTTTCTTTCTATACCGTTTTTCCTGCAAACTCTTATACCTTGATAACTCTAGATTCTTGTCTTCATTTCTACCATTTAGGGAGATCACTTGGGTAGACCTGAGTTTCTCCTAACTTCAGCATTGCCTAGAATTTCACTCTAGAGTATAAGTAGAGGGACATGTTTGCTTCCTCTCTGAAGAATGTCTATATTTTTTTGCCAATGTCTTGAAAACCATTGTTTCATATTTTTAATATAGTTGTTTAGGTGGTCAAGTGGAAGAATAAGTATGTCTATGTTACTCCATTGTGCCTGTACGCGGTCATATCCAACTCTTTGCAACCCCTTGGACTGTAGCCCACCAGGTTTCCTTTGTATGTAGAATTTCCCAAGCAGGAATACTGGAGCGGGTTGCCATTTCCTATTCCAGGGGATCTTCAAGACTCAAGGATGAAACCCTGGTCTCCTGTGTCTCCTGCATTGTCAGGTGGATTCTTTACCACTGAGCCATCTGGGAAGCCCCACTTCCACCATGTTACTCCATCTTGGTTAAAAGGAGAAATCCCAGTGATAATCTTAGCCAGAAATTATATTAGCTGGAAGTTGCAAAGTTCTCTGTTTTTATTGAAATATACAACACTAATAAAGAAATATTAGATATAGGGGGCACAATGTCTACTTCTTTCCTTCCCCTACTAGTATAATCTAGTGGTCCAGATAGCCCAGTGGTTCAGTTGTCCAGGCCTTCTTAAAGTCTATATTCAAATGATAATTAGCCATAAATTTTTATCATAGGTATTTATTTATACATATTATTAAATGGCTTACTTCCAGAAGTATTTGTGAGATAATAGATTACATATTTCACAAAAATGTTTGATCTAATGGAGTAATTACCTACCTCACTTTAAAATATTACAGTATTTATATAATTTAATGGATTGGATTAATATAAAGATATCTTAAAAAGCCAGTGATAGAATGGCATTTCCAAAATATTATGTAATAAGAGGTGAAGAGTGTTGGATTCCATTTCTTTGCTCTCTACTCCCCAGCTATGTGAGTCATAAATATCTTTCAAAAATTTTTAAACTCTTTGGGTCAAGTGCCCCATAATTCTATCACTCTTTACCAAGTACACTGTTTTACCTGTTCAACTGTCAAAATAATTTTTGTTTAACTCTCTAAAACTCTAAATGTCTCAAATTTCAATTAAATGAAGGACTAAACTTGATGATACCTTAAGTGTGGTTGCAGTTCTAAAAATGAGATCACAACTGTGCTTCTGTAGATGGGAAACCTTAAATATATATGATCATTTTTTTTCTTTTTTGGTCTGTGAAGAAATTGAATCTCTTTAATGTTTCCATATAATGTAATATAACAGGTAGTTTCCATTTTCCTATTTCCTTTTTTATTTGAAAGAAGGCAGAAGACTAAGATGGTCATGTTCATCCCAACTATTTCTGGCTATAATTCTTCTGCACTGTATATACGATTATACTTCCCAGGCCCTCCTGCCATGTGACTTGTGCTGACCAGTGATTTGTAAGCAGAAGGAGCTGTCATTTTAGAGACAGACCCTTTAATTTCCAGCTTGAGACCCACCACTGTTCTAACTAACATCTGGCACATTGATTGACAGTGGTCAAAATGTTAACTGGTGCCAGTGACCTCGGGCAGAGACTCTTTAGCCAGCCAGTGATAAATAAGAGAAGACACAGAGTGAGAGTATTCATTGTTTTGAGCCACTGGGATTGGAAGTTATTTATTACCATAACATATCCTGACTGATCTACTTATATAAATAGAAAAAAATCCAATGAAACAAAAAATAAAATAATAACTTTAGATAAGCTAATGGAATGATCTAAGGAGTAGAATGTTCAAATGCTTTCATTCAAACGTTCTACTCAAATCTTATAGTCTGAGTGTTTGAATCTTTAAAATGCAGGTTTTGGCATTGTGTCCAAAACTATATATTCAGCCTTAGGCATGAGAAAGTGTGTTCAGATGATGGTAAGGAAAATATGAAGGCTTTGAGAACCTTAAATGCAAGTTTACCTAAACACTCACAGTATAAAGGTTGATATTGTTGCATGAACAGTAAAATATCTCTTTCAGACAAAAAAAAAAAATCAGAAATAAGTCAGGTACTTAAATCACATATATGTAATATTTTTTTAATTGGCTTATTCCTATTTTTGAAAGAACCTCTTTTTGTGAAACCAGTAAAATTGTAAAGATAAATTAATGTAATTATAAAAGAATGGTGGTTGTTTATAATAAACAACATTGTTAAACTAAATATATCTTTAAATCACTGTTATTAAATGACAATAGTGAATATCAGAAAACATATATGCTCTGTTTGTGGAAACAGAAGAGTGTGAGAAATATTCTATTCAGTTTTATTTTCATTATTGTGAATGGTTTAGTAGAATGTTTACAGACTGGTTTTAATCAACTTTTAAAAATGCCTTTAAGATTTGTCGTTTCTTGCAAGTAGCTTAAGAATTTATTTCTTTTGTCTCTTTGGTACATTTAAATTTAAAGATTTGTTTTTCCATTCACTTAGATAAAGTGTTACTTAAAGAGATGTCCTCATTTCTGAGCCATTGTTACTCTCCAAGTTAATTTTATGAAAAGGCTTATTTTAAAATAATACAATAATACAAAATGCAATAATAACAGGCATTTTCACCCATAGTCCTATAAACTTAATAAACAGTTTTAAGTTATCCCTATTTTCTTTTTATAAATTTGCTACCTATCCATAAACATATAAATTGTGTCTGACTTCATTTTACTTATTTCTTCAACATAGTTCCATATTGCCACATTGCCTTCTTATTTCTCAAATTTCCCATTCCCAGCTTGACTTGAAGTTAAATCTAAAATACACAGGTTGCAGATTCTTAATAAAATCCTGGATATGCTTCAATATTTCTAGTAGTAATGAGAAGCAGTCATCTGAACAATAGCTTGGCCAATGCAATGGCTGCCTTTGAGAGTGAATTCAATTTCCTTTGAAACAGCTTAAATGCTGGAATGACTAAATATAATTTAATCAGTTCAGGCACCACCACAAACAGGCTGGCTTTCCTTAGAGTAAAAATCAGATCAGCACCCTCATTATTTCTGCCCAAGCTATTACAGTCTCTAAACTTTCTTCCTTTCATCTTTGCTGTCTCGGTGCATCATTTACCCAGATGTCAGAGGAATTATAAACATGATCCTGTCTTCCCCATCATTAACAGTATGAGAAATACTTCACATTGACTGCAGGCTAATGTCCAGATTTCTTAGAATCACTTTCAAGATCCTCCGTGATGTGTTTTCCACATACAGATTCATCTACAAAGACAACCCTAATTCTTTCAGACAAAGTTGGTCGTACTTCCTGCGGGCTCTTCAGCGCCTCTGTGCCTTCTGTTATGTCCCTTGTCTCATTTGAGCCTCATCATTTTATGTATCTGCCCACTGGTCTGTGAATCCTTAAGGGAGGGAACTGTAACTTATTAATCTTTTTATTATGTGTCTCTCACTTTCTCTCACGCAGTTCCTGTCTCTTCTTGTTCCCTAGCATCTTTCAGAGGATTTGAAAGATAAAATAACAACTGTTAAAGCAACCGTGGACTTCCCTGATGATCCAGTGGTTAAGACTTCACCTTCCAATGTAGGGGATGTGGGTTCAATATCTGGTCGGGGAACTAATATCCCACATTCCTCATGGCCAAACAGCCAAAACACAAAAAAGAAACAATATGAAAACAAATTCAATTCCACATCAAAAAAAAAAAAATTTTTTTAAAGCAACAGTAACAGCAACATGTAATTTTAAAAAGCTATTATCAAATATAATACTGTACTGAGTGCTTTGTATGGATTATCTAGTTTAATTCTCTTTCACAAATTACAAATAAATTTTATTTTTTTGCTTCTATATTGTTACACATGAGAAAACTAGTCTTATAGAAGTTAAATAACTGACCCATTTTCACACAAGTGGCAAAGCCACATTTAAACCTCAATAGTCTAATGTATAAAATGTGATTTTTCAATATTTGAGGAATAATTATAACAAGTGAGTTTTCAGTGTAGTCTCACTGAAAAAAATTACAGTCATCTATGTAAAGAAGGTAACTTGATTACTCCTAGTCTACTTATTAGATTAAGGCTATTTTTAATATAATGTAGGTGCATGCTCAGTCATGCCCAACTCTTTGTGACCCCATAGACTGTAGCCTGCCAGGCTCCTCTGTCCATGGAATTCTCCAGAAAAGAATGCTGAAGTGAGTTTCCATTTCCTCCTCCAGGGGATGTTCCTGACCCAGGGATCAAACCCAAGTCTTCTGTGCCTCCTGCATTGGCGGGCTGATTGTTTCAGATCGGTTTCCCCTAAAGTAGACTCTCAGACACAATTTGACTGCAGTAGTTTTAAAAAGATCATCACAGAGTATACCCAGGCAAGGAGGGTGAAGAGGTAAAACAGGGAAGGGACATCAGCCTGTCAAAGATCCCCAGCCTGATGCTTATCCCTGTGGGCACCTGAGACTTCATCTTGCTGGAAAACCATGGAGATGATGCAGAAAACACCTCAGAGATGCTTCACTATAGAACTGCTTTTCCCCCAGCTTCATTGGCTGACACTTGCTCTAGGGCATTCATTTGCCTCTGAACTTTTGATCTGCCTTTTATCAGAGATGAGAGAAACCACTTGGCTGACTGTCTGCTGGTACTTACGGTAAGACCAACTTGGCAAGTAGTAGGATGCTGATGCTGTAGAGATGGTGGTGATGCTTTATCATCAGTGCTGGAGCTGTTACTCATCAACTTGTGCTTCCAGTAAATCAGATCTTCATTTGGGCTGTAGACAGATAGACAGATGATAAATTGATGGATGTTAGATAGACGGATAAATGGACGAACGGATGGATAGATGAATAGATAGAGGGATGACAGACGGATGGATGAATGGATGGATGTTGGATAGATAGAGGGATGATAGATGGATGGATGGATGGATGGATGAATGGATGGATGGATAGATGTGTAGATGATAAATAGTTAGATAATAAGTAGATGATAGGTAGTAGACACTTAGATAGATACATATACACACATACGTACATACATAGACAGCTAGTTGTGCATATCATCTACCACTGCTGTGTTTGTTACTGAACTCAGGTTCAGTTGCTCAAAAGCCAATGATTTGAGAGGCAAGTGTGCATAGACATAGACAGGAAAGGTGCTTTAATCAGGAATGCTGCAATCTGAGGAGAAGGTGGATTTGTCCAGAGACCAATTCTGAAGATTCTGCTTGGCTGTGACCAGTTTTAAAGGGGGAAATGGGGAAGAATCTCAGTGAATCATCAGAGCAGGATGTTAGGTTCTGATCATTCTCCATTGTGTGAACATCTCTTCCAATGTTATCTTGCCTGTGTGATCTGCCTGCAGGGTTGCTGAAGGGGCTGCTGGGGTAGAGAGCTAGTCATTTTTTAGCTACTTTATTCTTCATTTTTACTTCTTTTTATCTAGGAAAAGAATCAACAGGTTACACAGGGCGTAGTGTGCGTTCAGGAGAGCGTAAGTCAGGAGTTAGGTTGAGTTGCTGAGTGAAACTTGTTCCTAGAATTAAGGTCTTTTTTATTATTTTAATTGGAGGCTAATTACTTTACAATATTGTGGTGGTTTTTGTCATACATTGACATGAATCAGCCATGGGTGTGCATGTGTTTCCCATCCTGAACTCCCCTCCCACCTTCCTCCCCATCCAATCCCTCTGGGTCATCCCAGTGCACCAGCCCTGAGCATCCTGTCTCATGCATTGAACCTGGACTAGCAATCTATTTCACATATGATAATATACATGTTTCAATGCTGTTCTCTCAAATCATCCCACCCTCGCCATCTCCCACAGAGTCCAACAGTCTGTTCTTTACATCTGTGTCTCTTTTGCTGTCTCGCATATACCAGAATCGAAAGAATTAGGGTCTTTTAAGGCTGGAGGAGAACAGAAATGAGCAAGCAGGACAGGGAGCAAAGGATCTGTTTTCATGTTCAACTCGATGTCATTTTGGCACTTCAAACTTAATGTGGTCAAAATTGAATTCATCTTTACCCTCAAGTCTTGGAGCCCTCAAATGTCCCTCACGCACTGTGTTCTTCCCTCCGTCTGTATTTCATACATCAGTTGCCCATGTCCAAAACGTGGGGGTCCTCCATAACTGTTTCTCCTAGACACTTACGAAGTCATGTCAATTATTTTCCTGAATATATCTCAAGCCAGTCTTTTGCAGGCCCCTTTTAACTCTCACTTGCATTTCTGCAGTACTTTGTGAACTGATTCAGGGGCCACACTCTCACATGCTTGTACACATCTACATATCAATTCCCCTTTAAATCTTTGCCTCTTTACCATTCTGTATCTCCTATTATAACATAAATATCTTAAAGTCAGAAACTGGGGCTCATTCTTTGTTTTATCTCCACTTTGCATCCTGGCTAAGGGTAAGCCAACAGCAAATCATTGTGAACTGAACACACGAATGAACAAAAAGATACTTTCACGTCCCTTATGTGCTGGTAGTTTGATCTCACACATATAGAAATTACTTAAAATATTTTTATGAGCAAAGGCTTTTTTGCCCATGATCAGTCTTCCATCCTCACAAGTCTGCCTATTTTTCAGAATGGATTATATATAGCTGTTAAACATATCTTTAAATCCTGAAGCCTATTGATTGCTTTGCAGTCCCCAACCTTTTTGGCACCAGAGATTGGTTTCGTGGAAGACAATTTTTCCATGCATGAGATGAAGGAGATGGTTTTGGAATGATTCAGGAACAGTAGGGTCTATGCTCCTATGAGTATGTAATACCACCGCTGATCTGAGAGGAGGTAGAGCTCAGACAGTCATGCAAACAATGGGGAGCAGCTGTAAATACGAAAGAAGCTTCAACTGCCCACTGCTCATCTCCTGCTGCAGAGAAGGCAATGGCAAGCCACTCCAGTACTCTTGCCTGGAAAATCCCATGGATGGAGGAGCCTGGTAGGCTGCAGTCCGTGGGGTCGCTAATGGTCGGACACGACTGAGCGACTTCACTTTCACTTTTCACTTTCACACATTGGAGAAGGAAATGGCAACCCACTCCAGTGTTCTTGCCTGGAGAATCCCAGGGATGGGGGAGCCTGGTGGGCTTCCGTCTATGGGGTCACACAGAGTTGGACACGACTGAAGTGACTTAGCAGCAGCAGCATCTCCTGCTGTGCAGCCTGGTTCCTAACGTGAACTGGTCCATGGTCCAGGGGTTGGGAACCCTGCTATAGTGTATTAGTCTCAATACAACTCTTATTTAAAAAACAAGCAAGCAATGTGTACAATATCTCCTCTAAATGTTAAACGAATAATTTTCCTCTTAGGAATATCAGTTACATTCCCAGAGCATTGTTAGGTATGATGTTTTGATATTTGATATTTTGATATATTGATATCCTGAATATCAATATTCATGACAATACAAAACTCAACATTCAAAAAACTAAGATCATGGCATCTGGTCCCATCACTTCATGACAAACAGATGGGGAAACAATGGAAACAGTGACAGATTTTATTTTCTGGGGCTCCAAAATCACAGCAGATGGTGATTGGAACCATTAAATTAAAGATGCTTGCTCCTTGGAAGAAATGCTATGACCAACATAGACAGCATATTAAAAGAAACAGACATGTTACTTTACCAACAAAGGCCTGTATAGTTAAAGCTATGGTTTTTCCAGTAGTCATGTATGCATATGAGAGTTGAACCATGAAAAAAGGTGAGCGCCAAAGAGTTGATGCTCTTGAACTGTGGTGTTGGATAAGACTGTGGAGAGACCCCTGGACTGCAAAGAGATCCAACCAATCAATCGTAAAGGAAATCAGTCAAGAATATTCATTGGAAGGACTCATGCTGAAGTTCAGTTCAGTTCAGTTTAGTCTCTCAGTCGTGTCTGACTCTTTGTGACCCCATGAACTGCAGCACGCCAGGCCTCCCTGTTTATCACCAACTCCAAAAATCCACCCAAACCTATGTCCATTGAGTCAGGGATGCCATCCAACCATCTCACCCTTTGTCATCCCCTTCTCCTTCTGCCCTCAATCTTTCCCACCATAAGGATCTTTTCCAATGAGTCAACTATTCTCATCAGATGGCCAAAGTATTGGAGTTTCAGCCTCAACATCAGTGCTTCCAATGAACACCCAGGATTGTTCTCCTTTACGATGCAGTCCAAGGGACTCTCAAGAGTCTTCTCCAACCCACAGTTCAGAAGCATCAATTCATCAGCACTCGGCTTTCTTTATAGAAGCTCTCACATCCATACATGACTACTGGAAAAACCATAGCCTTAACTAGACGGACATTTGTTGACAAAGTAATGTCTCTGCTTTTTAACATGCTGTATAGTTTGGTCATAAATTTCCTGCCAACGAGTAAGCATCTTTTAATTTCATGGCTGCAGTCACCATCTGCGTGATTTTGGAGCCCAGAAAAATAAAGTCTGACACTGTTTCCACTGTTTCCCCATCTATTTGCCATAAAGTGATGGGACTGGATGCCATGGTCTTAGTTTTCTGAATGTTGAGCTTTAAGACAACTTTTTCACTCTCCTCTTTTACTTTCATAAAGAGGCTCTTTAGTTCTTCTTCACTTTCTGCCATAAGGGTGGTGTCATCTGCATATCTGAGGTTATTGATATTTCTCCCAGCAATCTTGATTCCAGCTTGTGCTTCCTCCAGCCCAGCGTTTCTCATGATGTACTCTGTATATAAGCTAAATAAGCAGGGTGACAATACACAGCCTTGACGTACTCCTTTTCCTATTTGGAACCAGTCTGTTGTTCCATGTCCAGTTCTAACTGTTGCTTCCTGACCTGCACATAGGTTTCTCAAGAGGCAGGTCAGGTGGTCTGGTATTCCCATCTCTTGAAGAATTTTTGCAGTTTATTTTGATCCACACAGTCAAAGACTTTGGCATAGTCAATGAAGCAGAAATAGATGTTTTTTTGGAACTCTCTTGCTTTTTCAATGATCCACAGGATGTTGGCAACTTGATCTCTGGTTCCTCTGCATTTTCTAAAACCAGCTTGAACATCTGAAAGTTCATGGTTCACGTATTGCTGAAGCCTGGCTTGGAGAATTTTGAGCATTACTTTGCTAGTGTGTGAGATGAGTGCAATTGTTCAGTAGTTTGAGCATTCTTTGGCATTGCCTTTCTTTGGGATTGGAATGAAAACTGACCTTTTCCAGTCCTGTGGCCACTGCTGAGTTTTTCAGATTTGCTGGCATATTGAGTGCAGCACTTTCTCAGCATCATCTTTCAGGATTTGAAATAGTGCAACTGGAATTCCATCACCTCCACTAGGTTTGTTCATAGTGATGCTTTCTAAGGCCCACTTGACTTCACCTTCCAGGATCTGGCTCTAGGTAAGTGTGAGTGATCACACTATCATGATTATCTGGGTGGTGACACTCTTTTTTGTACAGTTCTTCTGTAGTCTTGCCATCTCTTCTTAATATCTTCTGCTTCTGTTAGCTCCCTACCATTTCTGTCCTTTATTGATCCCATATTCACATGAAATGTTCCCTTGGTATCTCTAATTGTCTTGAAGAGATCTCTAGTCTTCCCCGTTCTATTGTTTTCTTCTATTTCTTTGCATTGATTGGAGAGGAAGTCTTTCTTATCTCTCCTTGTTATTGTTTGGAACTCTGCATTCAAATGGAGCTCCAATTCTTTGGCCACCTGATGTGAAGAACTGACTCACTGGAAAAGACCCTGAGGCTGGGCAAGATTGAAGGCAGGAGGAGAAGGGGATGACAGGCAGGAGGAGATGGTTGGATGGCATCACTGACTTGATGGGCATTTTTTTGAGTGACTCCGGAGTTGATGATGGACAGGGGAGCCTGGCATGCTGCAGTCCATGGGGTCACAAAGAGTCGGACATGACTGAGTGACTGAAATGAACTGAACTGAATATTGATATAGGAAAACACCTTTGTCTCAGGTCTTTGGGTTTGTTGAATGGATAACTCTGTAATTATGACAAGATGCACTGAATTCCTTGAGAACTATTTTCCATCTTTGTTCATTATATGTGAAAGCATCTATCTCACTATACTCTTGGAAATCACTGACACATAGGTTTCATATATTGCTCTTTAAAATCATTTTATGTTATCCCCAAAGGAATACGTTCCTTTGTGAAAGTCACTCTGTCATGTTTTACTGCAACCCCATGAACTTTAACCTGCCAGGCTTCTCTATCCATGGAGTTCTCCAGGTCAGAATACTGGAATGGATTGCCATTCCCTCCTCCAGGGGATCTTCCTGACCCAGAGATCGAACATGGGTCTCCTGCATTGCAGACGGATTATGTATCACTGAGCCACCAGGGAATCCCTGGTTTTTTAAGGAGCATGTCTTTTATAGGGCTTTTATGCCCATTTCATGGTATCATTTTGATGGTTTTTTCCTAGCTCTCTCAATTGTGCTTGAAAACATCAAAATCTACCATTTTTATAAATATTTTTACAATTTTTAAATTCTGAGATCAAATAAAGTGATAATAAAGTGACAAGATAGAAATGTCTATATTTTTATATTTAAATTATTTGTCTAAAAATATGTCACTTTATTGTAACTTCCAGGATAGTTAATTTTTTCTTTAATTGCATTATACTAATATTTTAATCATCTGAAGCTGTAAGACAAGATCTATTTTATGCCCACAGTGATATTTATGTTATCCTATTGAGATCATAGTAAAATAAAATATTGAAATAATTGACTAAAAACATATTGTAGGTAATGTTTTGAATATTCAGGTACGTTTCTATGCATACTGGTAGAATCTATGCGTGCTTCAAATTGTTTTGTTTTCTCTTCTAAATCAAAGAGTAGCCATTTCAGTTTAAAGACAAATTATTAGATGTTCTTGCTTTTAAGCAGAAACTGTGTCTGTTTCCAGATTTTTGCTCTCTTTTTTGTCTTCAGGTTGTCCATATCAGGAAAATCACTGAATTTTGATAATTGTTTAAAATTTCATTCTGTATTATTTTTAAAGTAACTCAAATGTTTCACCAACAAGTGAACTCATTATCCTTCATAAAGCTTGGGCAAATATTACCAATGCTGAACTAAAAATTAAATGAGATTTGAGACCCAGTTTTCTGCCCTATTTATAAATTACTTAAATAAATCAAGCATATTGAAAGCATAGCCTTGACATATACTAAATTGCTTGTAACTATGCCCAGAGTTAAAACCTACTTCCTATTTGGCATCTCAAATTACTTCACAGTGATAACAGAAATATGAGATCTGTATAGTTCTCATAAGGAATGTCATAGTGTTATGATTTGAATCTCACTGTAATCTCAACCATGAGGTTGCATCAGTATGTAATTATTTAAGATTAAATTTTCACTTCTTTCACTTTAAGTCTCTTTTCTCCCCTAGAGTCTTAAACACTGCCCAGCCTTGGAGACATTACCCAACTTTAACTGATTATTTGGGCATAAATATTACAGAAGTTAAACTTCCAAAACTTCCCGGAAATCCACCCAAACATCAACCATGTGCTTACTGAAAATGATGTTAATACATAAGATTTGTCCTCATTACTATTAGATTGCAATAGAGAAAATATATATTAACCAGAGTATGACATTTCAGTGCAATTCTTACCTTCTTTTTGAGCCACTGGTATAGAAAAGGATAGATGAAGTCAATATACAAAGGAGGGTATAGCTGAGGAAATTATGGTGAAATCAACTCAGAATCACTGGAATAAACTATTCATCTGATTTTATCATCCAACAGAGCTTCTTATTATTTAACCTTGTTGAGTTGAGACACATTATTTGTAACTGATTAAATGTGAAATTGACACATTTAAAAGAAAAAAAGAGAGAGTGGGTGTGAAAGGGAATCATTAATAAATCCCAAGAACGGGTAGAGTAGCTATAATGACGTAGAAGCTCTGGTGGGAAATTGTTAGGCAAAGTCTCATTTTCACAGTTGTCTGATAACACAATGGGCCAATGGCAATATAAAATGTACTACCATTTTGCATCTAACATAGCCTTGCCCTCCTCTTTCAACTCCAGCTGTAAGCACAAGATGTACCTGGAAAGGCTGCCAAACACCAGCATCATTATCCCATTCCATAACGAAGGCTGGACTTCCCTCCTCCGGACTATACACAGCATCATCAACCGAACCCCGGAGAGTCTGATCGCAGAAATCATCCTGGTTGATGACTTCAGTGATAGAGGTAAGTCACTCTTGATACCATTTTATGTGATTCTGTTACCACCTGCATAATCGTTTACAGGTTTTAAAAATAAGGCAGATGATTATTGCAATGGCTTCTTGCTGATTCTATCTGAAAGGTGATTATGAAGTTTTGTATATGCTGTGATGCTGTGATTTTGTAAAATGTTGGCCAAATGCAAAATGAAATGGATAAGTTATTGGCATCATTTGGGGTATCTGTAAGAAATTTACATTGCGTTTCTGTTGTGAATTAGACAGGTGTTGGCAGAATGCCTTAAGTTCTATTTTCAGCTTCAGAAAAAACACTGTGAAATATGGTGAGTACATATGAATGGTGATATATTCCAGTAGAACCGTAAAACCTGTTCCCTTTTCTGAAAAAGATCTGCTCTGTTGTTTACTAGCAAGATGGTTTCTCCAGGCTGTGCTTCTGTTATTTCATAAATACTAGAAATGGTAAGTAACACAAAGAAATATTTTGACTTGGTGATTTTAGCTATTTTATTGTATCTGAACAATAATAGCAAAAAGGCCTGGAGTGCAGAATACTAGAAAATTTAGCATCATTTTACTGTCTTTTACTATTCTGATGAACACAATTTGGTTTATAAGTCAGGGGAATACGATTATTAAAGTTTCTTGAGTTTAGGATTTGATAAATCATATTTGCTCTCAATACAGGAATTGTTAATACTACAGGCTAATTAAAATCTTTCTATCTTGGCTGGTGGACAGGCAGAAATTTTTCTAAAGATATTCATCTACCTTCTGTTTCTTTCATGAAGGAGTTTGGTTTAACTATACTGTGTGTATGTAAGAATGGCAGTAAACAAGTTTGTGTGTTTTTCCTGTGTCTTACAAGAGAATGCATCTTGAGTTTCTATGAATTAATTGAAGTTTGGGAAATTTCATTTGCACACAGAAAACTATTCTTCGTAGTACTTAAAAATTCTATAAAAGTAAAACGACTTGGTGTGTTAGCTTTGAGGTCTCTGTAATGTTTTTGTCTGCAATGATTCACTTCAAATACTGATTTAGGATTCGACTTCAAATACTGATTTAGGATTCGTGGTCTATTTGTGTGTGTTGAAGTTTCTGTGACAAAAGAAAGTTGTCTGTTGTTAAATATAATCTACCAACTTGGTAATTCAGGTTGATTTCAAAGTACCTTTTGCCTTGTATTTCTTAGGTAGATATGTGTTAAATAAGTATCTAAGAAGTACTTAAAATTAAATGTACTCATTAAAATTAATTTAAATAACACAGAAACTTCTTTTTTTTTTTATTTTAATTGAGGCTACTTGTTTCAAAGTGGTCATTATTACCTCAGTCTAAAAATGCACATTTCATGTGTTAATGCTAAAACTTTGCTTTTAAATAAAAGAATGAAAAAGGGAGTAAAGATCTGGGATGGTAGGTACATCATCAAATAAATGGTATATTTTTGGTTGACTGGTACCAAGAGAAATAAGACAGTCTATCTGTAGGGAATTTTCCACATAATCAGCTTTGTCTTGGTAAACTATATCCAGCAACAGAATTTTGACCTGAGGGTAATAGAGAGGAAACACTTGCTAGTGGTAAATCGTGGTTTGTAGAGATTTTTTTTGTTGAATATTTCTCAAAGGTGCTTTCCAATGGAAAGTCCTTGAAGAGGGAGAAAAGAGTGGTCTTGATTTTTGAATCTCTGTGTAGTAGCGACTCTGATGGACAATCCCTTCTACATAGCATGTTCCTGGAAAAGAAGTGTGTTTAGGATGGCCAGTGTCATTGCTTTTCGTGAAATGAAACAGCACAAATAGTCTTAGCTGGGGGTGTGGTGGTGATTTTGACTTTCCTAGTGGACATTTTTAAGGAGAATCATTATCTTGCAGAAAGGGGGACCCCTTCCAGGGTCTGAAACTGGGCTCTTGTCTAACACTCTGAAATAAATTGTCCGAGGGACACATGTGCTGATAAAGCAAGAGATTTTATTGGGAAAGGGCACCCAGGGGCTGGGGGGCTGTGAGGGGAAGCAGTAGGGTAAGGAGAACTGCTCTGCCATGTGGCTGGCAGTCTCGGGTTTTATGGTGATGGGATTAGTTTCCAGGTTGTCTTTAGCCAATCATTCTGACTCAGAGTTCTTCCTGGTGGCACACGCCTTGTTCAGCCAATATGGATGCCAGCAAGAGGGATTCTGGGAGGTGGTCAGACATATGGGGTCTCTTTTTGACCTTTCCCGAACTCTTCTGGTTGGTGGTGGCTTATTAGTTCACTGTTCCTTACCAAGACCTCCTGTCATAAAATAACTCATGTAAATGGTTACTGTGGTACCTGGACAGGGTGGGCGATTTCTATCAGTGTGCTCCCCCTAACAATTACTTTAATGGTTTTATAAATCTTTCCTTTAGTTATTCTATTCCTGGGAGTAATCAAGTGGAAAGTATTATTTTATAATCATTAAACTTTCAAAAGGGGAAGTTTTAGGGAATATTGCTTTTCATTTCACAAGTCTGATGATATGTGTAGGAGTAAACTTTGAAAGACATGATAAAAATACCTTAATAATATTTTATATTATATCATAATTCTAAACATTATGAAATAGGAGAGACCTTCCTTTCAAATTGTTGTTTCAGATTACAGAATCCCATCTGATAGAATGTTAGGGTTTGTGGGCATCCCTGGTGTAGGAGAAAACTTCCTTTCAAATTTTCGTTTCCCATTACAGAATCTCATCTGACAAAATATTGGTGTTTAAAAGCATCACTATCACTTTCTGAATTGTGGGAAGTCTAGAAAATCAACATAATAAACACAGGTTAGAATCCTCATACTGACAATGAACTGTATGACTTTGGGTAAATAAACCTCTTGGTTTCTCAAATGTCTTTAACAAATGCGGATAGCTTAGTTATCTAAGCTATCCAGGGAGGTTGTGATGGAGACCTCCTTGGCTGATAAAGGAATTGTGCTCCATAGGAGAGCAACTGTTTTCAGTTTCTGGCTGCTCCTCACCAAATACTGTCCTAAAAAACAGCATCAATATTCTCCATACTTTTGTGAGGTGATCCTCTCAATTTAATCAAATCATTTTTACAAGACTGAATCAATAAATCAGTCTATCTGTCCATCCATCCACCCACACATCTATCTGTCCCCCCACCATCCCCAGGTGCAATCAGAACCCTACCTTCATAGAAGGCATATTGAAAGCAAATTGATTGAAGTGACTTAGCAGCAGCAGCAGCAGCAGCAGAAAAATTAGTACTGTATTAACATTTAAAAAAAAGACTCCAGTTTCAGCAGTAAGCAGGTAGTTTTACAGATATTGAAGAAAAAATATAAATTTTAGAATTTCAACACAGAGAGGATAAATAGAACATATTATCTTCCTAAATTATGTCTGTGACCTTAACGTTCATCAAAACTCATTCAGGACTGTTTTTACTATTAGAAGAGGAGGAAGATATTCCTAGGATCACATATTTACAGGGCCTCAAAGACAAAGAAGTTTTCTCTGCTTATTAGTTAGATATGATTTATAGCTGTATTTTTTGAAGCTATGATACTTTATGACTTTTTTGGTATAACTCAGAAATCAGAAGGTTTTTTTCCCCACCAATTCTTTAAAAATCAAGTATTCTAGGCAAATTATAAAGTACAAGAAAATATAGGGGATGTTTTGTTCTCCTTCAGGAAATTATTTCTGAAACATTACACTTCATGTTTATTTTCAGAAATACATTCTAGCTCCAGGTCTATTTAGTATGCATTTTAACACCTTTGCCCTACAGCTCTTCTGATTCTCTAATGTCCTTTAGCTACAGGTGATAACATTTTGGTAAGACTTAATCAAACATTACTGCTTTCTATTTTATGTCTTCAAGGTCAATAGAACAGCTACATCTGAAAAAACAGAGCCAACATGGTAGCCATGTTCATAGCATGGAATTCATAGTTCCAGAAAATATAATCATTCTGATTGTGAATTCTTTAAAACTGGTTTCACAACAGTAGAGAAAAATGATAAAGTATTTTCAAATTATGCAATCGTTATAAATATTGCAAAGTGATTTTTAAAAATCAGCTTGGATTTATCCAGTTGACCTAGTTATCAAAATGCTTTAAAAAAAAAACAAGAACATGTGAGCACATTTTGGTTTAGATATTTTCTTCAGTGAGCTTGGTAAACAGAATATTGTTTTAGCCTCAGAATGTAAGCCTACTGTCTATAAAAACAGGAAGGTGTAGGCCTGCAGGAAAATTTCAAAGCCAATACAGTTTTTGCTGTCTGAAGCTCACCAAAATTAGCTTTTTTTTTTTCTAGTAAGCTCTCAGAAATACATTTAACAACTTAACTTGAGGCCTCTAACAAGGCTTCATGATGACTTTAAAGCAGGACTAATCCTAGGCTTATCTCCAAATTCCAGGCAACCTTTGTGGCATCCACATGGAAAATGTTGAAATGTGTGAACTAAGCTGCAGCTTAGCCTCAGAGATGGGGCATATTTGAACCTGACAATTCTCTAAACTTGGTGTGCTTAGATGAATTCAAGTTCAAACCAAGGGAACTCGCAGGAGAGTTGCTGACACACTTCCCTTAACACAGGTTGGGGCGGGGGCGGGGTGCTACTGTGCCCTGGACATTGTGCACAGACACACACACATAGTTACATGCACGTGTGCACGCACACGCACACGTGCACACTCACACACACACACATACAGACACTCTGGTGCCTGCTTGTTTCAAACTTCCTGGACAGAAAAAGAAGGGAGCTGAGTGTTTGAGATTCACAAACACCTATTATTCTCCATATTCTAGTTAGAACGAAAAGCAGAAGCTTGAAACCATCCTTCCTATCTTAACAAAATCAGCAACTTTAGTGAAATCCAGTTTACGCTTCCCCAGAAAGCATAGGTCCTCACTCCTCAAAAAGTGTGGTCCTTGCACCCACAGCATCAGGATCACATTGAGGCTTGTCAGCCTGGCAAACCCCCGGGCTCCACCCAGACATACCAGAATCTTCATTCCAAGAAAATCTATGTGTCACTGTTATGAAAATCAAGGTTTCAGAATAATGGTTATGTGTCTCAGAACTGGGCCTGATGCTTCAGTGAGTAATATAGCTGCATAAATAGCTTAACTTCAAAAACCTTCTATTTCTTATCCATACTGTTATGACATACATTTTTCTATCTGTTCTTATTATTTAGCATTTAATTGATGTTGGATTTATAAATTTCTCAGGGGACATTTGGGATGGGAATTCTATAGTATTACCTCTACATTATTTTATGGGACATTTGCAAGTACATTTATTTGAAAAAATGTTGAAATTTTCACAAATCTATAAACATTTGCTCAGACTTCTTATGGACTCATTTTACAGCAATTTTATATTGAATTTCAGGTTACTGCTGTTCCTTCTCCCTAGCCAATGTTCATTCTTTGTTACACAAATGTGCCTTCCAATATTTTGCAGGTCTGTTTTGCTTTGAAGCCATTAAAAATTTTCTTGTCAAATTCAGATACCATATGTGTGTGTATACCCACACATACACACACATGCAGTTTCCAAAAGGTCCCTATCGCCATCAAAATCTTACATTCTTCACATAGTTAAGTGTCTGTAAATCTTTAAAATACTTAAAATATTTAATTCATTTTACAAATGGTACTGACATGTCTTGTATTCTTGTATTTCAGATTCTATTTTACTCAAATACTCTCCTTTTATACCATTAAGGAAAGTTTCCATAATCAGACAAATCAGTAGGCATAAGTTTTACAACTATTCAAAGTTGAAAGTTATCATCGGCATGAAGAGACTGTAAAACAGATGAAAAATGGTAATGCACTTCTATTTACATAATAAGACACTAACATTAAGTGCATATAAACATTCAGAGATGACAGTCAACAAAAATGCATGTGTGCTAGTTTTCTGTCAGATAGTCTACGAGACTGCAAGATGAGTCATGTCTCAGATTTACTGAGCACCAGTCACGACAAATGAATCTTGAAATTGTTTAGATATATTATTCAGATTTTAAGTTAAAAGATAATTGCATTTTAAAGTCAAAATATAATATTAAAAGCTAATAAGTTACAGGAACTGAGAAAATGTTATAAAATTCAATTGCTTTCTTTTCTATTTAGAATTTTGTTATCATCTGCTGTAGAATTGAAAGAAAGAATATTGATTTCTCATATATGAATATCATGCCATATAATGACAGTTCTGTTTTAGTGATTATTTAGCATTTATCACTGAACGTGTGTCCAGAGTATAGAGGGGTACTGTTTTCTGGGGCATGAATATGAATGTTGGACAGTTGCATGTTATCAGTATCAGAGGAAAACCAGCATGCAATTTCTAAAGAGTTGTCCCTTATTCACTAAGTTGTGCCCAATTCTTTGCGACCCCATGGACTACAGCACGCCAGGCTCCTCTGTTCTTCTCTATCTCCTGGAATTTGCTCAAACTAATATCCAGTGAGTCCATAATGTCATCCAACCATCTTATCCTCTGTCGTCCCCTTCTCCTCCTTCCTTCAATGTTTCCCAGCATCAAGGTGTAAAGAGTACATTTTGGAAATTCTAAAACACAAAATCAAATCATAAAAAAGTCTATTTGTATTTGTAAAATAAGAGTCCTACTCATCAATGGCAGAATATGCTTTAATATAATCTGTCTTGAAAGACAAAGCACTCCTAGGATTTCTCATCCTCTTTTTTGTTCAGTTGTTGAGTCATGTCTGCCTGTCTGCAACTACATGGACTGCAGCATGCCAGGCTTCCCTGTCATTCAGTATCTTCCAGAGTTTGCTCAAACTCATGTGCATTGAGTGGGTGATACCGTCCAACCATCTCATCCTCTGTCATCCCCTTCTCCTCCTGCCCTCAGTCTTTCCCAGCATCAGGGTCCTTTCTAATGAGTCAGCTCTTCACATCAGGTGACCAAAGTATTTGAAGCTTCAGCATCAGTTCTTCCAATGAATATTCAGAGTTGATTTCCTTGAGGATTGACTGGTTTGATCTCCTTGCAGTCCAAGAGATTCTTGAGAGTCTTCTCCAACACCACAATTCAAAAACATCACTTCTTCGGCACACAGCTTTCTTTATGATCCAACTCTCACATCCATACATGACTACTGGAGAAATCATAGCTTTCACTACAAGAATGGCCAAGTGGTGTCTCTGCTTTTTAATATGCTATCTAGGTTTGTCGTGGCTTTACTTCCAAGGAGCAAGTCTCTCTCTTTCTCTTTCTTTTAAATTAAAATACAATCTCACATGATATAAATATCTATGTAAACAAAGGACATACCTGACACATTAATGAGAGGTATGTGTCCTTGCTGAGCCCCATCTTTATTGTAAAATTCAGACTAGCATTTTTTTGCTCTCTTTTCTTTGGTAAAGCAAGTGAATAACCCTTCCAGCTTTTGGGACTTTTCCTGAGGGTTACAAATGCTCATGAGGATCACAACCCTCATGATGACCATTAGAATGCTTTCTTTATTCAAGTAGAGACAAATTATTTTAAGTAGGTACTTATTTTGCAGATGAGGATAAAAGGTCTTGACATACTATAAATGTATGTGTTATTGATGAATTGTTTCATGAATTAGTCTTTATATGACTGGCCCTATAAGTTTCAAGCTGGTTTTAGAAAAGGTAGAGGAACCAGAGATCAAATTGCCAACATTTGCTGGATCATCAAAAAAAGCAAGAGCGTTCCAGGAAAACATCTATTTCTACTTTATTGACTATACTAAAGCCTTTGACTGTGTGGATCACAACAAAGTATGAATTTTGAAAGAGATGGGAGTATCACACCACCTGACCTGCCTCTTGAGAAACCTGTATGCAGGTCAGGAAGCAACAGTTAGAACTGGACATGGAACAACAGACTGGTTCCAAATGGGAAAAGGAGTACGTCAAGTCGGTATATTGTCACCCTGCTTATTTAACTTATATGCAGAGTACATCCTGAGAAACGCTGGGCTGCAAGAAGCACAAGCTGGAATCAAGATCACCGGGAGAAATATCAATAACCTCCGATATGCAGATGACACCACCCTTATGGCAGAAAGTGAAGAGGAACTAAGAAGCCTCTTGATGAAAGTGAAAGAGGAGAGTGAAAAGGTTGGCTTGAAGCTCAACATTCAGAAAACAAATATCATGGCATCTGGTCTCATCACTTCATAGGAAATAGATGGAAAAACAGTGGAATCAGTGTCAGACTTAATTTTTCTGGGCTCCAAAATCATTGCATATGGTGACTGCAGCCATGAAATTAAAAGATGCTTACTCCTTGGAAGGAAAGTTATGACCAACCTAAACAGCATATTTAAAAGCCGACACATTACTTTGCCAACAATAGTCCATCTAGTCAAGGCTATGGTCTTTCCAGTGGTCATGTATGGATGTGAGAGTTGGACTGAAAAGAAAGCTGATCGCCAAAGAATTGATGCTTTTGAACTGTGATGTTGGAGAAGACTCTTGAGAGTTCTTTGGACTGCAAGGAGATCCAACCAGTCCATCCTAAAGGAGATCAGTCCTGGGTGTTCATTGGTAGGACTGATGCTGAAGCTGAAACTCCAATACTTTGGCCACCTGATGCAAAGAGCTGACTCATTTGAAAAGACCCTCATTCTGAGGAAGATTGAAGGCAGGAGAAGAAAGGGACAACAGAGGATTAGATGGTTGGATGACATCACCGACTCAATGGACATGAGTTTGGGTAAATTCCAGGAGTTGGTGATGGACAGGGAGGCCCATGGGATCACAAACAGTTGGACTCGACTGAATGACTGAACTGAGCTGAACTGAGAAGGTTCAGAACTTTGGGGATTACATTTGTCTGTCTCCTAAATAAACTCATAATATAACAAATTTGATGAAATTTATTTCAGTTCACTTTGAGTAAAACTTATATTTAACTGAATAAAAATAAATTTGCTGAGACTTTCATACTAATAGGCATTTTATGTAATGTTAATTAAGAACTGTTTTTGCAATGTTCTAATGTAGAATTTGAGACTAGAGTGTCAGAATGGACCAGTTCTAGATGAATTTTGAGCATCAAGAAAAAGTATCTTGGAAAACATGTAATAGAATGAAGAGGCACACTTAAGTCTGATTGGCTAGTTGGGCTATAGTTAGGTACCAAATATTAAAGCATATTTCACAGCTGAAAAATTTTATTATTTCTTTCTTTTTATCACTTAAAATATTCTGTGTATTTAATTAAATGAAATAAATTAAAAATAATGTAACTTCTGTGAGAAATTTAAAAATGCCATACAGAAAATTTAGTCCATTTGGGATTCATAAGTATTTGTATTTCCTCTATTCATTGGCTTTAAGCATTTAAAATTATTTTCATTTAAAATAATGATACATCTCATCTAATTGTCATTTTTCTAACTAGCATTTTGCTCTTTACGGTTTTATTCTCTTTTTAATATTAGTTTAAGGTGTATGAGACTGTCATTGTAGAACATTAATGTCATCTTGTGTAGAACATTAATATATTATTTTGTAAATCATTGTCAATTAATTGAACATTGTCATTTTTTTTTGTAGAACATTTATCTATAATTTAATGTATTTCAACATTCATAGGGAACTATCTTAAAACCTCTCTCTGAACTGAATAATTATTTAGGGCTCATGTTTTAAATCAGACCTTTTAAAGACAGGGAAGGGCAATCCCCACCCTCAGGTGGTGGGTGTGGGTAAGCCCCTCTGGATTTCCAGTTGCAGTTTCTGGATGAAAACTCCACGTGGGTGAATTAATGTAGGTTTGACAAAGAATAGGATGCTTCTTTTCAAAGCAAAACTGTTACAGCTCACTGATGTCACAAGGCATGACTTCCTCAAGGAAAAATAAATTGCACAATCCATTTTATGGCAGATTAAATCCCATTTATTTTCCTCGCAGACAGCTGTTTTGAGTAGGATTGTCACTCATTTGAAACCATTTTCTGGATCCTGGGCTTCAGGTCTTGGGTAGGCACGACTTTCTCTGATGAAATAAAAGCTTATACTGTATGATTATTCCCCTTGTCAGCAAACCTCAGCTAGTGAGCTTTAATAAAAATTTTTTTTTTAAGTTTGGTATTTCAAACAGTTTTTTTTTGATATCTCAATATCCCTCTGCACTTAATTAAAAAAGAAAAGCTCAGTACATTTACACAGTGCAAAAAAACTGAAAATAATGCCTTCTTTATCTTGACTTACAACAGTTTCTTAGAAAATTGTCAGTCTCTCATCACTCAAGATTTTTGATGAGGTGGCAAGTTTTAGACATCAAATGCATCAATATATACAAAACTCATTTTATCAAAATTCTCTAATAAAAATTAAATCATTTATGTCCACTAAGGAACAATTCCACAGCGGTGTTGTTCAATCATTCAGTCGGGTCTGACTCTTTGCGACCCAGTGGACTGCAGCACGCCAGGCTTCCCTGTTCACCATCTCCCAGAGTTTGCTCAAACTCATCCATCAAGTCAGTGATGCCATCCAACCATCTCATCCTCTGTCACCTCCTTTTCCTCCTGCACTCAAGAGTTTTTTACAGTGAGTTGGTGAGTCTTTTACAGTGAGTCGGTCTTTGAATCAGGTGGCCAAAATATTGGTGCTTCAGCTTCAGCCTCAGTCCTTCGAGTGACTATTCAGAGTTTGTTTCCTTTAGGATTGACTGATTTGATCTCCTTGCTGTCCAAGGGAATCTCCAGAATGCTCTCCAGCACCACAGTTTGAAAGCATCAATTCTTCAGTGCTCAGCCTTCTTTATGGTCCAGCTCTGTCATCCGTACATGACTACTGGAGAAACCATAGCTCTGACTAGACGGTTGTTGGGAAAGTGATGTCTCTGCTTTTTAATAACTGTCTAAATTTGTCATAGCTTTTCTTCCAAGGAGCAAGTGTCTTTTAATTTCAGACTGCAGGTAGGATCTTTGAGATGAAAGAAATGGCCGGGGATCTGGTACTTTTGTCTAAAACTTTACAAAGTTTTATACATCTAAGTTTTATAGATGAGTCCCATCACTTCATGGGAAATAGATGGGGTAACAGTGGAAACAGTGTCAGACTTTATTTTTTTGGGCTCCAAAATCACTGCAGATGCTGATTGCAGCCATGAAATTGAAAGACACTTACTCCTTGGAAGGAAAGTTATGACCAACCTAGATAGCATACTGAAAAGCAGAGACATTACTTTGCCAACCAAGGTCCACCCAGTCAAGGCTATGGTTTTTCCCGTGGTCGTGTATGGATGTGAGAGTTGGACTGTGAAGAAAGCTGATCACTGAAGAATTGATGCTTTTGAACTGTGGTGCTGGAGAAGACTCTTGAGAGTCCCTTGGACTGCAAGGAGATCCAACCAGTCCATTCTAAAGGAGATCAGTCCTGGGTGTTCATTGGAAAGACTGATGCTAAAGCTGAAGCTGCAATACTTTGACCACCTCATGCGACGAGTTGACTCACTGGAAAAGACTCTGATGCTGGGAGGGATTGGGGGCTGGAGGAGAAGGGGACGACAGAGAATGAGATGGCTGGATGGCATCACCAACTCTATGGACATGAGTTTGAGTGAACTCCAGGTGTTGGTGATGGACAGGGAGGCCTGTTGTGCTGTGATTCATGGGGTCACAAAGAGTCGGACACAACTGAGCGACTGAACTGAACTGGAGACTCAGGGAGGTGACATCCTAGGTCACACATGAGGGCAACTTTATATGCAGACATAAATGCTACAGTAACCTCAAATGGATAACGTTTCTGCATAGGGAGCCTGGATTCCTCTCCTCTGCAGTTTTCTTATATGTCTGATTCTGAGAAACTAGAATCATTCTGATAAATACCTGTAATCTGATAAAGCTGTGCTACAGTTACATAGACACTCTAGACAATTAAATCTAATTTATTACCCATCTTCCCCTTAGGTTCAGGATCATGCTAAAAACCATTTCACTGTATACACACACATAGTAGAATGGAGAATTTGTGAGAAAAATAATGATTCGAATGCACAAATCCCAGTGTCCAAAAGGCCTTAAACCCTTGCAGGGGGGCAAATCAGGTCTTTCCTCCTGGAAAAAAGAGTGTTTCTAACACTGAGAGGGTCAAAAAGTGATAACACATCTTAAAACATAGATATGCTTAATGTTGCTTCTCAGATTGAGTCATAGTAGAATTTATTGAGGTAAGTAAATGGGCTCTAGGCTGGCCCCTTGTAGATCATCTAAGTCTGCCTTCACTCTGGATGTATTGTTGCGGATTTAGTCTGCCTCACTTCACAGAAACTAGGACACACTTGAGATTGCTGCAGGGGAGGGAGGGCCACACTGGTGTAAAATAATCCAGAAAGTGAGAGTCTTTCTGGGACTGAGAAGCTGTTGGTGGGGGGAAGGGGGTGATGCCTGAGCAAATATCTAGTATCAGATTGAATACTAATGAAAACATACTTATTTTTTTCATTTTTTCTGTTTTATCTCCTAAAACTCTATGTGGAATATATCCACAAGCCACTTAAAAACCTAGTGGCTGCCTCATAGCCCAGAAAACTCTGACGCCTACATTGTAGTGGGACCCAAGGAAGCTTAACTTTATGCCTTAAATAGACTTGAACTCTGTAACTTATCGTTCTGACTTTGCATATTTCTACAGGATAAATTGGGTTTCCCAGGCGGCAACGGTGGTAAAGAATTTTCTTGCCAGTTCAGGAGACATAAGAGACAGGGTTAGATCTCTGGATTGGGAAGATCTGCTTGGAGGAGGGCCTGGCAACCCACCGCAGTGTTCTTGCCTGGAAAACCGCATGGACGTAGGAGCCTGGCGGGCTACAGTGCACAGGGTCGCAAAGAGTCAGACACAACTGACGCCAGTTAGCACAAGAATGCAGGATACATTAAGGCCACCACCAACCTAATGGAGATATACCACAGGTTTGAAAGAACATTTAAGCAGTTGATTTCTTTCAGATTGGGTACGTTTTTTTCTTTTAGTCTTGTTCACTTCAAACATTTAGAAAATAAATTAAAGGTTCTGTGGAGAAAAGCTATCTATTTATTTTACAGTATTGAGGATTATTAAATCATAGAGTCATTGGGACAGATAGAAATATAGCAAGCAGTTAGCAACCTATGTGTTAAGAGTCTTGAATCCAAGTCTCAGCTCTGCCACTTCAGGTCTAGGGAACTTAGAAAGGATTGATATAACTGTAGATTATAGAAACATCAAGCTATGATTTCACTATTTTCCCCTTTCAGAAAAAATTCTCTCTAAACTGAAAGGTTTGGAAAATAAATCACTTGCTATAGAGAGGAAGATAGCAGGAAAATCCATGACCGCTTCAAATAAGCTCAAGCTTGAAGGTCTAAATGATTGCCATGAGCTTGGAGAAATTACAAAATTTATCTTTTAACCATGAATAATCTTCATGAAACGATGATGAGGGAAATAACTTCCCGAGACTGGAGTATGATAAATATAGAGTTTATATCTGTAAAAAGGCACATTTCAGGTTCTAAAGGTCAGTGCACTTGTTTATGATATTTTGGAAAAGTTTTTTTTTTTTTTAAAGGAATTGCACCCATGCTTTTTAAGTAGCACTACTAGGCAGTAGTGCTACTTAAAAGCTGGAGAAGACTCTTGAGAGTCCCTTGGACTGCAAGATCAAACCAGTCAACCTAAAGGAAATCAGTCCTGAATATTCATTGGAAGGACTAATGCTGAAGCTGAAGCTCCAATATTTTGGCCACCTGATGCGAAGAACTGACTCATTTGAAAAGACCCTAATGCTGGGAAAGATTGAAGGTGGGAGGAGAAGGGGATGACAGAGAATGAGATGATTGGATGACTCTACTGACTCAATAGGCATGAGTTTGAGCAAGCTCTGGGAGACAATGAAGACAGAAGCCTGTTGCAGTCCATGTGGTTACAAGGAGTCAGACATGACTTAGCGACTGAGCAACAGTGCAATAATAATACTCATGGTAGCAGGAAGTACTAGGAGTCAACATAAGTCTGTTAAATGTCAGCCAAACATCATCCCTGGATGGGGGAAGGGTATGACTTCCAAGCTCATATTCTCTTAGACCTGGGAATTTCTCACTATGCCAAGGAATGACCATAATTTAATATGCCCTCAGGAGACCAAACTGCCTTGCTCCCTTGGCTCCCTCGTACAGCAGATGGCTTTCATAGGCCACTCTGAAATGTCTGAGGTTACCCCAAATGCATGGCATTCATTCACCTGTAGGTGCTCTCACCTGCTAAACCACTTTGCCACACATGCTTCTCTAGGAGAGGTGGGGCATACATGAGTAACGGTGTCTCCACTGAAATAGAAGCCAGGCTGAATAGGAGATGTGCTAATAAAATAAGTCTTGGTGGTATGCTAAGCTCCCTGGAATCCCTGAAACTGTCATTTTTGCTGGCTATAGTATTTATGTTTTCCTTTACTTGAGGTCACTATACCTCAATATGAAGCCCTAAAGAGACCCAGACAGCTTGGCAGTCCTGGCATCCTACCTAAGACCATAGGTGATTTATCATCTTGTAAATCGCCATAGGTCCCTAATTGCATAAGAATTATGAATCAAAAGGAGAAGTCATTCTGATGGGCAAAGATTCAGGGAGGTATAAACCAGACCTTCCTTCATTTAAATGCCTGTAGCTTGTTAGTAGCAGTCAGTCAGCCTAATGGGAAACAATAAAAGCTCATCAGTGATGTTTTCTTAGCCACACACTTTCTTTCTGCAGAAACGCTTTCTCGTAACTGCAAATAGGACTGATAAATAAGGTGCCCTTAATGATGACAACCTTGAGTTTAACCATCTGGTAATCTGGAAACTACATGCCCATCTGCAGTGACAAGATGATTTCAATAGTGTATAGTTTGAAGGCGGGAGGAAAAGGGGACAACAGAGGATGAGATGGTTGGGTGGCATCACTGACTCAATGGACATGAGTTTGAGCAAGCTCTGGGAGTTGGTGATGGACAGGGAAGCCTGGCGTGCTGCAGTCCATGGGGTTGCAAAGAGTCGGACACAACTGAGCTACTGAACTACCGAACTGAACAGAAAGTATAGTTAATCAAATAAGATCAGGGAACTGATGAATGGTTCCAAAAATTGTATCATCCAGCATGGAGGAACCATGAAGGAGACTCCAATTAGGAAAATAAGGGGTCTGAAATCAAAAGGACTATGACACTTGACTTTATAACCTACTTCGGAACTGTCTGTGATTGCACTGCTCATGGTAAAAATTGTAAAATATTACTCATTGGTAGAACTTGAAAGAGAATAGCCATGAATACTTTCAATGAAGATGTGATTCCTTTGTATCAGACTGTCGACCCAAAGGCACATCTGCTGTGTGTAATTATTCAGATCAAACCCGGGTATCACAGAGTGAACTCTTCTGTAGGCCAGAGGCAGTTTCTTTCAAGCCCTGAATAGAAGGCTGGATTCAATATTTTCAGTTTGTTCCCTAATTGCCTTTCTCTGTCTCTCCTTATCTTTGAAAAGAATGAACCTACTCCATGGTTTCATGTTTAAACACCTGATCATTAAGGATAGTGTGTAACCTAATTCAGCAAATGAATATAGCGTGCCAAACGTATGTTTCAAGTTTTCGGAATGCTGGCTGCTCAGTTTCTATGTCGGGCATGGTCCTCTTCCTCTGTCCTTGTCGTGTCATAATAAAAAATGAAAACAAGGGGGATTCAAGAGGGAGGGAACTTATGTAAACCTATGGTTAATTCATGTTGATGTAGGACAGAAATTAAACCAATATTATAAACCAATCATCAATCAATTAAAAGTAAATATTAAAAAAAAAACAAAAAACGACAGAGCAGAAATCTCACTCAGGCAGGATTTGTTAAACAAGTGACATGAAAAGATACATTCCCAAGATGTGAGAGTGGACTAACCCCATAGGAGTGGTCCCACTTCTTTAAGTCTTTTCTTTTTATATCCTTGTTCCCTCCCCCAAGCAGTCCTAGGAGTCCAGTTCGTTTTACCCAAAGAGCATGTGTATGTAAGACCAATTAGGGAAAGTGGCTTGTTGGGCATGTTTTTCCCCCCAAAGCTCCAGGCTGTAGGTTTTACCTTTGTTCTGTTTTTTGTGAGATTTTAAATTTCTTTGTCTCCCTTTTAGCTGCAGATTTTTAATCACCATTTTGGACTCTTTACCTACCATCTCTAAAATTTGTTTTTACCTCTTTCAGAATTAAAGGTTATCTTGCTAATTTTAGGGCAAACTCCAAGTCTGTACTACAGAATAGTTAATATTTTATGGTAAATGCAAATCCCTTAGCAAGGTAGGTTGAGCTTCTGAGATGATTTGGCCTGGTGAAGGCTCTTTCTTGGTGAGAGATGTTAAATACAAGGAATCACTGGTAACAGATACAGTGATTGATCTGTTCAAGTACTTTAAGCCCCTGTCCCTTTTAGGATCAGAGAAGAGCTGTCAAGGAGCTGAAATCCAGTGTGCCCAGTCAGAAAGCTATCCATGCTCTCACTTCAGTCTGAGCTTCATTCCTTCTCGTGTTAGGGAGATGCTTACAGATTATGGTTCTACACTGGGTCTAAAAACGGACCCTAGGTTAAGCTGTTGCCAAGACGTTGCATGGTGAATAATATCAACATCTTCTTTTCATTTTCAGTGTCAGCAAATGAGGTTAATTCTCTTATTTAATCGACAGTGAGTCGGGGTGGGGGAAGTGGGGCCTGGCGTCTGAGGAAGGGCCCTGGGCTGTGCTCCACCCTAATAACAAACTAGTCGCATCTGTCAGTGTATCCTCCTTCCCTTCTCTGTCATGAGAGGGGCTGGTTACGTAGATGCTTTGGGCATGGTTGTAGGTATGAATCGTGGCTTTATTTTACTGATGTTGTCACCATGAACAGGCTATTTATCTCACCTGTCATGTACTCATTGGGAGGTTGAGTTTCTGCATATAAAGCAATTAGAACTTTGATGGGTATAAACTAGGCACTTAATAATTTAGGCTGTTATTGTCTTTTCTATAAATGTTGAAATTGAACTATATGGCTGTTGATTCTATCTCCAACAGTTCTGGGTACAGAATTAGTATCTTTGCTTCAGAGATGATTAAAACATGTTTAAACAAGTAATTATTTCTTTCCTTTAAAGCTATAAACCTTGACGTACTCCTTTTCCTATTTGGAACCAGTCTGTTGTTCCATGTACAGTTCTAACTGTAGCTTCCTGACGTGCATACAAGTTTCTCAAGAGGCAGGTCAGGTGGTCTGGTATTCCCATCTCTTTCAGAATTTTCCACAGTTTATTGTGATCCACACAGTCAAAGGCTTTGGCATAGTCAATGAAGCCGAAATAGATGTTTTTCTGGAACTCTCTTGCTTTCTCCATGATCCGGCAGATGTTGGCAATTTGATCTCTGGTTCCTCTTCCTTTTCTCAAACCTGCTTGAACATCTGGAAGTTCACGGTTCACATATTGCTGAAGCCTGGCTTGGAGAATTTTGAACATGACTTTACTAGCGTGTGAGATGAGTGCAATTATGTGGTAGTTTCAGCATTCTTTGGCATTGCCTTTTTTGGGATTGGAATGAAGACTGAGTTTTTCCATGCCGTGGCCACTGCTGAGTTTTCCAAATTTGTTGGCATATTGAGTGCAGCAGTTTCACAGCATCATCTTTCAGGATTTGAAATAGCTCAATTGGAATTCCATCACCTCCACTAGCTTTGTTCGTAGTGATGCTCTCTAAGGCCCACTTGACTTCACATTCCAAGATGTCAGGCTCCAGGTCAGTGATCACGTCATCATGATTATCTTGGTCGTGAAGATCTTTTTTTGTAGTTCTTCTGTGTATTCTTGCCACCTCTTCTTAATACCTTCTGCTTCTGTTAGGTCCATACGATTTCTGTCCTTTATCGAGCCCATCTTTGCATGAAATGTTCCCTTGATATCTCTAATTTTCTTGAAGAGATCTCTTGTCAAGGTTGTATATTGTCACCCTGCTTATTTAACTTATATGCAGAGTACATCATGAGGAATGCTGGCTGGAAGAAGCACAAGCTGGAATCAAGATTGCTGGGGGAAATATCAATAACCTCAGATATGCAGATGACTCCACCCTTATGGCAGAAAGTGAAGAGGAACTAAAAAGCCTCTTGATGAAAGTGAAAGAGGAGAGTGAAAAAGTTGGCTTGAAGCTCAACATTCAGAAAACAAAGATCATGGCATCTGGTCCCATCACTTCATGGGAAATAGATGGGGAAACAGTGGAAACAATGTCAGACTTTATTTTGGGGGGCTCCAAAATCACTGCAGATGCTGATTGTAGCCATGACATTAAAAGACGCTTACTCCTTGGAAGGAAAGTTATGACCAACCTATATAGCATATTAAAAAGCAGAGACATTACTTTGCCAACCAAGATCCGTCTAGTCAAGGCTATGATTTTTTCCATGGTCATGTATGGATGTGAGAGTTGGACTGTGAAGAAAGCTGATCGCTGAAGAATTGATGCGTTTGAACTGTGGTGTTGGAGAAGACTCTTGAGAGTCCCTTGGACTCCAAGGAGATCCAACCAGTCCATTCTAAAGGAGATCGATCCTGGGTGTTCATTGGAAGGACTGATGCTAAAGCTGAAACTGCAATACTTTGGCCACCTCATGTGATGAGTTGACTCACTGGAAAAGACTCTGATGCTGGGAGTGATTAGGGGTGGGAGGAGAAGGGGACGACAGAGAATGAGATGGCTGGATGGCATCACCAACTCGATGGACATGAGTTTGAGTGAACTCCGGGAGTTGGTGATGGACAGGGAAGCCTGGCGTGCTGTGATTCATGGGGTCACAAAGAGTCAGACACGACTGAGAGACTGAACTGAACTGAACTGAAAGCTATAAACTTAGAATAGTTGCCACACGTTGGTGGAAAAATTACCTAAACCTCAACAAGGGACAAACACACTATCTTTAGGGTTTCTGGTCTCACTGTGTTTTCATCAGAATGATTCTGAAGCTGTATAGCTACCACTGAAAATTATAATTCTGAGTAATACAGAGTCCAAGGAACTCCTCATATGAGGTTTGAATAATTTAAGTAAATTAGATATTTTAGAATTTAATTATTTATTTTGATTAAATAAATCTAGGAAATAGAGTAGTTTAATTCAATTTTTTGTTGCTATACAGTTGTATAGCAACCCATGCAACCCATGGGCTGCAGCACACCAGGCTTCCCTGTCCTTCACTATCTTCTGGAGTTTGCACAGACTCATGCCCACCAAGCTGGTGATGCCATCCAACCATCTCATTCTCTGTTGCCCCCTTTTCCTCCTGCCCTCAATCTTTCTCAGCATCAGGATCTTTTCCAGTGAGTCGGCTCTTCACATCACTTGGCCAAATATTAGAGTTTCAGCTTCAGAATCATTCCTTCCAATGAATATTCAGGGTTGATTTCCTTTAGGATTTAGTTTGATCTCCTTAGACTCCTAGGGACTCTTGGTTGCATTTTAGTTAGGATTCTGAGTTTTTCACTGTCATGGTCTGGATTCAATCCCTGACTGGAGAACTGAGATCCCTCAAACCTCATGCACAACCAGAAAAAAAAAAAAAAAAAATCCATTCAAAGTAGCTCTAATTAGCTTACTGAAATGCACCTTCTGACTTGTTCTGTTTCCAGGTTTGTCCCACTGAAATCCATCACTAATTATCACAATGTCTTTTATTACCACCAAAACTTTCCCAATCACTTTTTTTAAAACTCTCTTTTGCTTTCTGGGTGCCCCACCCTAGCCTGCCCCATGGAGTCCACTGTCCCTCAAGAGGCTCTGAGTTCTTGACTTCCCTACTTACCTTCTCTGAATTCCATCTTCCAGTTTTTGCCATTGAAAAACCAAAATGGCAGATTTTCCCTCCACACAGCGTATATTAGTCACCTCTGATATGTTTTCAGTCCTATTTTTTGGACCTGAAATGTATCTGCATAAAATGTCCCTTGCTTCTGTGCCTCTATTTTGACTAATCCTTTAAGACTAATATGACACCTTCAGCCCACTTGCCTTGAAGCCCTCTTACTGTGGCTGGCCAAAATCTTGGCTTTCTCTGCCCACCAAAGCTGAATAAAAAACGTGGAGAAGAATTTGGAGGAAATAGAAAGATGGCTTTAATTCCCAGCTGGTGGAGAGGGGAATATAGTCAACTCAGGCCTCAAGAACTGTCCCCCACTCCATGAGGAGCCTAGGGACTTATATAAGATGAGGGCTCCCAGTCAGGAGTAGGTGATGAGGAACAAAGGTGTAAGAATCTTGTATTCTTCTTTCTCTTGCATTGTTTCAAAAACAGTCATAGACTGATGTCAATAAACCAGGAATTGAGTCTAACAGTCCAGTGGCCCTTCCCTTTCTTTCTGATGTGTCAAAAGAGAAAAATACAAGAGATGGCTTGCAGAGAGAGTGCCATAAAGGTGAGCACTAAATCCAGGATGTAATTAGCATAGAGTTGAAATCACCTGACAGTAAAGAATCTGCCTGCAATTCAGGAGACCTGGGTGTTATTCCTGGGTTGGGAAGATCCCCTGCAGGAGGAAATGGCAACCCACTCCCAATATTCTTGCCTGGAGAATCCCACGGACAGAGGAGACTGGTGGGCTACAGTCCTTGGGGTCACAAAGAGTCAAATGTGAGTAACACTTTCAAAGGGTAATAGGTACAAAATGTAGCTCATGCAGAGTTAGCGGGCAGGAAAGACAATTTAGTTACAGATTACAGATTAGGAAGTGTTAAAGTAAAAACTATGACTGTTCAGGCCTGCTCGCTGTTCTATCTTCTTTGTTCTCAGGAAATGGAAAGAAAATTCCTTCCTCTTTTTCCTTTTCCCTGTAACATCACTATTTGAGAGGCCTAGAAAGGATTCCTTTAAAACAATCAGCAACTTCAAAATCCTGTGACTCAATTTTCCCAGGACAGGGAGGCCTGGCGTGCTGTGATTCATGGGGTCCCGGAGAGTCGGACACGACTGAGCGACTGAACTGAACTGAAAGTGAAGATAATAGTACCCATCTCATTGAGAGGTCTTAAGAATTAACGCAAATATATCTAAAGTACTTAGTGCTTGGCACAGAGAAGCCCATAACTGTGTTGGCACCTCCCTTTAAGGATTCTTCCTCTTTACTGTTGTAATTTTCTAATATCATTTCAGTTTCCACATTATTTGTATGTGTGTTTCTATCCCCACTACAAACTGGTGAGCTTCTTGAAGAAGGGGATTATCATGGTTTTTGTTTTTTATGTCTGAGTCTAGGTCATAGTCATAAAAGTATTACGGATTGGACCAGCCTGTGTATTCATTCATACACTTATCCCTGGGAAAAGAAACCATTCTTATCTTCAAAAGTAAATGTATGAAAAATAAGTTCAGCTATTAGTAGAATTTATGTCGTCACCCCCTTTAGCTAATTAAAATGATTGAGAGATTCCCAAAAATAGAAAACGTTGCCACTTCATACAGTGATATTTGTTAAAGATAATGGAGCTTCCAGTGACAAAATGCTTCTTTGCAACAGTTATCTCCAAAAGTAACAAGCTCATGACTTACGAAGTTATTGTCATCTTAGAGAGTTTGTAATTAATTTAAGATATGGTATTAATTATTTTGGGCTTCCCTGGTGGCTCAGTGGTAAAGAATCTGCCTGTCATGCAGGAGACTCAGATTCAATCCCTGGGCTGGGAAGATGCCCTGGAGAAGGAAATGCAACCCATTCTGGTATTCTCATCCAGGAAATGCCATGGACATAGTGCTACAAGTTATAGCGTGTCCTGTATGGCATCTTAAAGCTGTGGAAGCGGTTAGACTGCCTGTGTCTCTGTCCTCGCACTGGACAGTCAGCTCTGAGGGCAGATTCAGGTTTGCACACTACATCCCCAAAGGCTGCAATACAGAAGAGAGGATTCTTAAATTAACATTTGCTAAATAAATGAACATATCCTGGATGAAAAAGTCCCCCTTCATTTCAGAAGTAAAACCATAACATCCTCAGCCCTCATGGTTGCAGTGAGCTTCAATTTCCACCCTCGTCTTGATTTTCTTCAAATTCCTTCTTATGCATAAACTTCAGAATTCATCTGGAAACCTAACATGTGAAATCTTTTTTAAAAGTCATACAGTATATAGTACTTTCTTCTAAGTTTTAACGTTTAAGTAAGGACAAAAGTTCATGGTGTCCTATTAATTTGGTAACCCTGACAGAAATCAAAGATATTTTAAGAGCTTAAAAAGCCAGGCTGACCCACCTTAGACACTGGGGATAATTGAAGACAATTTCAGCTTCCATTAAGAGCTCTGTTATGTGCAGACCCTGTCAAAATCTAGAATAAGCCTTATGTCACTGCAAAAAAAAGCAGCAATTCATCTGTATTTGTTTCAACTTGACACTGGCTGGTGGAGGATAGGAGACAGAATTTGATAGCATATGTTTTGGCGATGACTATGGTTTATGGAAAGTTTTCTCATTTGTCATCTACTTTTTATTGTCTCTATTACTAAAGGTCATATAGAAACTACATATATATTGTTTTCTAATAAGTGTTTTTAGGTAGTGTTTCTAATTAGTTTTTAGTTTGGCTGACAAAATAAAAACTGTTTCCTGTTTAAATTTGAATTTTAGGTAAAAATTTCAAATCTGATTGGAATCTTACTGTTTTGTTCACTGTGTTGTGCTGCGCTTAGTCAATCAGCCATGCCTGACTCTTTGTGTCCCTATCAACTATATCCCACCAGGCTCTTCTGTCCATGGGATTCTCCAGGCAAGATACTGGAGTGGGTTGCATGCCCTTCTTAAGTCCCCTGCATCGGAAGGCAGGTTGTTTACCACCAGCGCCTCTTGGGAAGCCCTTTTTCTTCTTTCCTTAGGATTAAAAAAATATACTAACTCCTCACCAGCTTCAGATGTTAGCTGATTGATGAATAGAAGAGACATAAAGTTCTCAGGTGTCCACTTGGTGCAGCAGGTGGCCTCAACTGAGGAACTGGGGTTTTCTGAAGTTTAGGCTTTAAAACTAACACCCCGTGAGTTTCTGAGGTTTAGGCTTTAAAATTAACACCCAGTGAGTTGCAGTGTGCTGTTTTTACAAATCAGTTTCATTGGGAGAGAGAGAACAGAGTCAGGGAGCACAGTTCTGTTCACGCAGACAGCTCTGGGATTGCTTTCTCTTTGTTGGCCAACAGATATGCTGGTGATTTTCTCATCAGGTTAACCAGGCTGTGAGCTTGAAAAGGGCTCCTGGTGGGTGAGTATTTTCATCTGTGTGGGTTCACCTGATGATTTATTGAGACAGAACGAAGTAGAAGTTGTACACCTCAGTCACTGGTTAGACCCTGATACAATCACCAGATAATGAATCTCCCCCAAAGGGCAGGTTTTCTTGAGATGATATTGATATCAGCTCAAGTTTGTTCTCCCTTGTATGTCATCAGATCTACAGTGGGAAACCTGTGTTAAACTGTGTGAAAGCAGAGTGCTCCTACAAGGATAAAACTGTGTTCGTCTCATTCACTGATAGTTTGTAAGAAGGTATTTCAATGTCCTGACTTATATGCAAGAAATGAGAGTAAGGGCTGTGCTAAATCTTTGATTTTAATGGACATGTTAATGCAGATAGGTTTCTCATTTTGTACTTCTACAAATGGGCATAACAAAATCTCCTGAATGAATAGTATAGATATACTATGTAAATCTTATATAATATAGTTATACTATGTAGATAGTATAGTTATACATGTTTTCTTCCAAAGAAATTTAATTTCATCTTCTAAGACATGTTATGACCAACCTAGATAGTATATTAAAAAGCAGAGACATTACTTTGCCAACCAAGGTCCGTCTAGTCAAGGCTATGCTTTTTCCCATGGTCATGTATGGATGTGAGAGTTGGACTGTGAAGAAAGCTGATCGCCAAAGAATTGATGCTTTTGAACTGTGGTGTTGGAGAAGACTCTTGAGAGTCCCTTGGACTGCAAGGAGATCCAACCAGTCCATTCTAAAGGAGATCAATTCATTGGAGGGGCTGATGCTAAAGCTGAAACTCCAATACTTTGGCCACCTCATGCGACGAGTTGAGTCACTGGAAAAGACTCTGATGCTGGGAAGGATTGAGGGTGGGAGGAGAAGGGGACGACGGAGAATGAGATGGCTGGATGGCATCACCGACTCTATGGACATGAGTTTGAGTGAACTCCAGGGGTTGGTGATGGACAGGGAGGCCTGGCGTGCTGTGATTCATGGGGTCACAGAGAGTCGGATACAACTGAGAGACTGAACTGAACTGAACTGAAGACATGAACGTGTGTATGTCTCATGAATATATGCGAAGATTAAAGTTTAAATTTACAAAACTTCAGGCTTTTAAACTTTTGTCAACACCATCACTGTTCCATTAATTAATAAAGGTTCTAGTTTATTTTTTCATGTTAGCTGAGGACATAAAATGATAGCAAATGTATATCTGAAGAAAATTGTTTTATTTTTATGGTAAAAATTTTTTGGCGGGGGGAGAATACCAGCAAAATAATGTCTGTAAATACGAGGGGTATAAAATTATCAGGAAGGCTTGCATTGGTTTTGCACTACCTCAGAAATTATTAAATATCTTATATTGTATGCAAGTACTACTTTGCTATATTGTAAAGCAAATATCTTGCAATAATTTTTTTAAATAGGTCTATAAAAAGATTTATAATGATGATAACTAGGCTCTTATAGAAGAGCAGAGCTATTGTAAGTGCTGTGAACTACTTTTTCAGTCACCCTTCACCAAAAGGACCCCCTAAGTGTGTGCAAGCAAGAACAAACTAGTCAGTCCTAAAGGAAATCAACCCTGAATAGTCAATAGAAGGACTGATGCTGAAGCTCCAATACTTTGGTCACCTGATGCAAAGAGCCAACCCATTGGAAATGACTCTGATTCTAGGAAATTTTGAGGGCAGGAGGAGAAGAGGGCGACAGAGATATTGTTGGATGGCATCACCCACTAAATGGGCATGAATTTGAGCAAACTCTGGGAAATAGTAAAGGACAGGGAGGCCTGGAGTGCTGCGACCCATGAGATCAGAAAGTCAGACGTGAAATCATGACTCAATAACACGGTAATGCATGTGTGTGTGTGCGCGCACGCGTGTGTGCACGCTCAGTCCTTCAGTGCGCCTGACTGTTTGGGACCTCATGGACTGTAGCCCACCATGCTCCTCTGTCCATGGTATTCTCCAGGCAAGAGTACTGTGGTGGTTTCCATTTCCTTCTCCAGGGGAGGTTCCCAACTATACATGGTGCTATATGCTCTGATGTAAAGTTCTAATACTGAAGTTACAGTTCCTAAATAATTCTTGTTGCAAGAAAGAAACACTTGGCAGTACCAGAGCTAGAGCCCAGTTCCAGGGAGCAGATACTAACATTTAGAAACTGCAAACTAGAGTCAAAAAGAGACATGGACTGAGTCCCTATTTTATTTTCCTCACAAATGAGTATAAGAATGCAGCCAGCACTCCAGGGTGCTGAGAGGATGAAAGATGGCCTGTTTAGTTTGCAAATAATTCACACAAGATTAATGTCAATTAATGAATTAAATAACACTGATCATGCATTTATATTAAAAAATACTGTATACAAATTAACAGGCAGTAATTGAAATACCCTTATGGCAGAAAGCAAAGAAGAACTAAAAAGCCTCTTGATAAAAGTGAAAGAAGAGAGTGAAAAAGCTGACTTAAAACTCAACATTCAAAAAACTAAGGTCATGGCATCTGGTCTCATCACTTCATGGCAAATAGACGGAGAAACAATGGAAACGGTGACAGACTTTATTGTCTGGGGCTCCAAAATCAGTGCGGATAGTGATTGCAGCCATTACATTAAAAGACACATGCTCCTTGGAAGAAAAGTTATGACCAACCTAGACAGCATATTAAAAAGCAGAGACATTACTTTGCCAACAAAGGTCCATCTAGTCAAAGCTATGGTTTCTCCAGTAGTCATGTATGGATGTGAGAGTTGGACCATAAAAAAACTGAGCACCGAAGAATTGATGCTTTTGAACTGTGGTGTTGGAGGAGACCCTTGAGAGTCCCTTGAACAGCAAGGAGATCAAACCAGTCAATCATAAAGGGAATCAGTCCTGAATATTCATTGGAAGGACTGCTGAAGCTGAAACTCCAATGCTTTGGCCACGTGATGCGAAGAAGTGACTCATTTGAAAAGACCCTGATGCTGGGTAAGATTGAAAGCAGGAGGAGACGGGGACGACAGAGGATAAGATGGTTGGATGGCATCACCGACTCGATGGACATGAGTTTGAGTAAACTCTGGGAGTTGGTGACGGACAGGGAAGCCTGGTGTGCTTAGGGTCCAAGGGGTTGCAAAAGAGTTGGACAGAACTGAATGACCAAATTGAACTAAATGGAAATACCAGTAACTTGTTGAAATTTAAACATCTCTTTGAAATAAACTACAAAAATATTTGGTTGGGCTGCTTTTTGTAACTTTATATTCAAATGAAGAAAAACTCTCATAATTTATAATTTCTATTCTAGAAGTTTGTCTTTTGTTGTAGGGATCTAATGCTTGGTAATAACATAAATTATTGAATTATTAGTAATTAATATTATTATTGAAGAGCTCAATAATAATTGTGATATTCTATAATAATTTATAATAATTGTGATAGTAACATCACAATAATAATTGTGATAATAATATCACAATAATAATCATGATATATTAGTTCATGATAATTAATATAATAATTGAAAAACTTACACTACCTACACACTGATTTCTATGTATTTTCCATATGTATTTTCCATGACATTTTAAAAAATGTATCTCCTTGAGATACTTATATTTTCCATGACATTTTAAAAAATGTATCTCCTTAAGAGACTGCATTTACAAACTAGATAAAGTTGATGTTTATCTTTTATTTACATCAAGTCGATCATAAAAGATCATTTATTAAATATTTTATGTTGGTCTTTTTGGTGATTTTTTCTAAACCCTTTCAATATTCAGCACCAGAACAAGTCAGTATAACATGGATATTATTTTGTTAGAATTTTACTTGTAGTGTATATATTGTTGTTGTTGTTGTTTTCCTTTTTAATGCACAAAGATATGCACTTAGTTTAATAGGGAAAAAATAGGAACATTGACACTATCTAATATGCATCCATTAACATAAGTAATTTTAATGGGACTTCAGAATAAAGTAAAGTTATTCCCTTAAAGCTTTAAAAATGTAATTGGAATCTGCAAAATATAGTCCATATAATTTACAATGAAAGAGAAGTAAGTGACAGTCTAAAATGGTTACATTCCAGTGTTTTGACTGTTTTTTTGTTTGTTTGTTTTTTCCCCACAATGAAGACATTTAGTACATCTCATTCTAAAGCAATTTTGTTCTTTTTGTTGATTTCCAGCTTGTCAAATTGTTTATTCCTTTTCCTTTTTGCAGTAGATGTTAATGAGAATAAAGTTTTTATGTATATGAAAATAAATTCACCTTTGTAACAGTTAAGGTGAAGAGTTAATCTGACAAATCTGAACATTAATAGTTTATGTTCCTGTCATACTTTGAACTGTAGATTTAACTTAACTATCCTTAACTTTATGAATTCACATAATTTGCTGAAGACATTCTAATGTAAATAGTCATGTAAATGGAATTTGAGTAAACCTCAAAGTTCCCCATGGATATTATTCCTTATTTCTATCATTTTTTTTCACTTTTTCTAAGAATTTTGGACAAAGAAGATGTGCTCTTTAGAAAAAAGATAATTGTTTCTTTCCTTTAAATTTATTTCCTTCTTTAATGAATGCTTTATTGATACATAATTCACATACCATAAAATTGACCATACTAAAATATACAAGTTAATGTTTCTTTATTTTTTATTACAATATTCAAAGTTGTATAACCATCATCACTATTCAAGTTTTAGAGTATCTTCATCAACATCTCCCCCCAAGCCCTGTATCCATTAACAGTCGTTCTCCATTCCTCTCTCCCTTCAACTCCTGGTAACCATTAGTCTACCTTTTGTCTCTTTGGGAAAAGCTTTTAATTTGTAATAATCACACCACTGATAAATCCCATTGACTAGATAAACCTCAGCTTATCAGAGCCTTCTGTCTATGTTTTCTTATCCTGGACATTTTAGATAAATAGAATGAGATAATAATACATGGGTTTTGTGATTGTCTTCTTTCCTTTTCCTAACATTTATAGTTTCATTCAAGTCATAGCATGTTTAAATACTTCATTCCTTTTTATAATTAATAACATTTCACATTAAGAATAGATCACAGTATATTCATCAAGTCATCAGTTTTTATCAATAATGCAGCTGTGACCATTCATGTACAAGTCATTATCAGGATCAGCATGTTTTCATTACTGTTGAGTATATATTTAGGAGTCCAGTTGCTGGGCCATATATGTGTTTAACATTTGGAGGAATTGCCAAACTACTCTGAAAAATGGCTGCATAATTTTATAATCTACCAGTGATTTTTGAGGATTCCCATTTCTCCACATTCTTACTCTCACTTGTTATTGCCTTTTTTTTTTTTTTTTTTACACTTTAGTCATTCTATTGCATAAGAAGTGGTGTCTTATTGAGGTTTTGATTTCCTTTTCCCTAGTAAATAATGGGGTTTCCCTTGTGGCTCAGATGGTAAAGAATTCACCTGCAATGAGGGAGACCTGGGTTTGATCCCTGGATTGGGAAGATCCCCTGTAGGAGGGCATGACAACCCACTCCAGTATTCTGGCCTAGAGAATTCCATGGACATAGCCTGGTGGGCTACAGTCCATGGGATCACAGAATCAGACACGACTGAGGGACTTTCACAGTGAATAGTGAGGCTGAATATTTTTCCATGTGCTTGTTTGCATTTTGTCTATCTTTTTCAGATAAATATAAACTTAAATCCTATGCTAGCTATTTTTTTAATTTGATCTTTTCATTGTTGAAATATAATAATTTTACCATATTCTGAATACAAGTGTTATATCAAATATATAATTTATATGTATATTCACACTTTGTGTGGACTAACTTTTCATTTTCTTGATATTCCTTTGAAACACAGAAGTTTCTCATTTTAATGGAGTCAAATATGTATTTTTCTCCTTTTTTTAATATCATCTCTAGCGCTTTTGGTGTCACATCAAACTATACTGCCTAATGCAAGATTAGAAAATTTCTCAAAGCTTCTCTCTTCTAAATGTTTTTTGTTTTTAGCTTTTACATTTGTTTTGATCCCTTTTGTGCTAATTTTTGCATACTGTGTAAGGAAGGGGTCCAGATTTATTCTTTCCAAATGAATATCCCACTTGTTGTTCCCGAACCATCTGTTAAGAAGAGTATTTTTTTCCTCATTCCATTATCTAAGCATCCATATGTGTGTGTGCTAAGTGGCTTCAGTCGTGTCTGACTCTGCGACCCCATAGACTTTAGCCCTCCAAGCTCCTCTGTCCATGGGACTCTCTAGGCAAGAACACTAGAGTGGGTTGCTGTTTCATCCCTCAGGGGATTTTCCCACCCCAGGGAGCAAACGCGACTCCTGCATTGGCAAGTGGGTTCTTTACCACTAGCACTGTATAGATGATTTTGGGTATCCACATCTGAAATCAAACAACCAAAAATTATAAGAGCATTTCCAGACTCCCGGTTCTATGCCTTTTATCTGTTTATTCATCGTTATGGCAACCCACTCCAGTATTCTTGCCTGGAGAATCCTGTGGACAGAGGAGCCTGGTGGGCTGCTGTCCATGGGATCGCAGAGAGTTGGACACAACTGAAGCGACTTAGCATGCATGCATGCATGCATGCATTGGAGGAGGAAATGGCAACCCACTCCAGTAATCTTGCCTGGAGAATCCCAGGGACAGAGGAGCCTGGTAGGCTGCCGTCTATGGGGTCACATGGAGCCGGACACGACTGAAGCAACTTAGCAGCAGCAGCAGCATGCAATAGACAGCATATTGATTAATGTACTTTTGTAGTAAATTCTGAAATCAAGAAACGTGTCTTCCAGCTTTGATTTTCTTTTTAAATATTTTTGCTCTTCTGGGTCTATAACATTCTCATATATCTTTTAGGATCAGCTTTTCCATTTCTAAAAGAATGCAGCTGAGTTTTTTATGGAGATTACTGAATCCATAGGTCAAATTTAGAGGATATTACCATCTGAAAGCAGTAAGTGTTCTAGTCCATGAACGTGAATATCTTTCTGTTTATTTAGGTTTTCTATAGTTTATTCACTAATGTTTTATAGTTTTCAGTGTACAAGCCTTGAAGTATTATTAAATTTATTTCTAATTGTTTTATTATTTTTGATGCTTTTATAAATGGAGTTGTTTTCTTAATTTCATTTTCACAGTTTGTTGCTGGTATATAAAAGTACAATTGATTTTATATGTTGATTTTGTATTCTTCAACCTTGCTGAAACTGACTAGGCATACATATCCAAGACAAGCAAAGAACTCATACAAATTATTGGCAAAAAAAAGAAAAATCCACTTAAAACTGAGGAGAGGAACTGAATAGCCATTTCTACAAAGTAGACCAAACAGATGGCTAACAGGTTCACGAAAAGATGTTCTATTTCATCAGTTATCAGGAAAATGAAAATCAAAACCACAGTGAGATATCACCTCATATCTATTAAACTGACTATCGTCAAAAGATCTCCAAATAGCAAACGTTGACAAGGATGTGGAGAAAAGGGAGCCCTTGTACGCTGTTGGTGGGAATGTAAATTGGTGCAGCACTATAGAAAACAATACGGAGGTTCCTCAAAAAACTACAAATAGAAACTCTATGTCATCCAGCAGTAGAACTTCTATTTTCTTTTGGGTATTTATTGGAAGAAATTACAGCAATTTGAAAAAATGATATGCACCCATGTTCACTGTAGCATTAGCCAAAATATGGGAACAACCTACATTGTACAACAATAAATAAACAGATACAGAAATTATGGTATACACACACACACACAATGAAATACTATTTATCCATTAGAAAGAATGAAACTTTGCCATTTGCCACGATATAGATGCATCGCAAAGGCATTATGATAAGTAAAATAGTATGATAATAAAGGAAAAATATTATATGATTTCTCATATTTGTGTAATCACATATAGATAGATAAATAAACATACAAACAACCAAGTCTGTAACTACAGAGAACAGATTGGTGGTCGCCAGAAGTGGGGGTGAAAATATGAAATTGATTATTAGTTCTAATTTTATGTGAGTTTCATAAGATTTTCTGTATATTCGAACATGCCATCTACAATTAGAGATTATTTTAACTCTTCCTTACCAGTCTGAATACCTTTTACTTGCTTTCCTTCCCTGATTGTCTCCAGTGCTAAGTTCAATAAAGAGGTAATATATACATCCTTTCCTTGTCCTCATCCAAGATGGAAAAAATGTAGTCTTTCTTCCTTACATGTCTAGGTGTCTTAAGCTGTGGTAGATGCGCTTCATCAAATTGAGGAAATTTCCTTTTAATCCTTATTTCTAGAAAACCTTTGCTATGAAAAGACGATGTATTCATCAAATGCTTTCTCTACATCTGTTAAAAAGGTCAAGTGGCTTTTGTCCTTTATTGATATATGCATGATACTAACTGATTTTTGATGGTTAAGCCAACCCTGCATTCCTTGGATAATAAACACTTGATAGTGTTACGCAGTCCAACTTATATATTGCTGGATTTGGTTTGTTAGTACTTTATTGAGAATTTTGCATCTATAAGAGATGTCAGTCCATAGTTTACTTATGATGCCTTTGGTTTTGGTATTAAGATACTACTGGCTGGCTCTCTTTTGTTCACCAATTAAACAATGTATCTTTTTCCATCCTTACACTTTGAACTTACTGTGCCTTTGGATTTTAAGTGTGTAATTTTAGCATATTGTTGGCTGTTTTTTAAAGCAATTGTTATTTCTGGCATTTGATTGGAGGATTCAGTCAATGTACATTTAATATCTTTACTAATAAGCTGGAATTTGTCATGTGGTATTTTTTCAAAAATGTTTTGCCTTTTTGCCCCGCTTTTCTTCCTTTATTGCCTTCTCTTGAGTCATATCAATATATATAATTTTTAGTGTACTAACTGAATACTTTCACTGCCTGTTTATACACACATACAGATGTGTTTTTTTCCTAGTGGTTATCCTCACAGTTACAGTGAACTGAAAGCAATTTCCAATCTCATTTATGTTCACATCAAGTTAATTTCAATAGTAAACAAAAAATTTGCTATATCTTTGTTCTTGCTACCTCTGCTTTGTATTATTGTTTCACACAAATTATAGTTTTTTTAAGTTGTAAGTTGATCAGTGCTGTTTTACAATTATAGTTTTATTCAGTGCCTTTTAAGTCAGATAGGAAAATAAAAAAGTTACATAACTTTGTTATTTTTGCTTTTACCTATGTAATTATCTTTAATAGTAGGCCTTATTTCTTCATGTGAATCTGTGTATTATGTGTACTGTCCTTTCTTTTCAACCGGAACTATTTCATTTAGACGTTCCTAGAAGGCAGGTGTGCCAGCAATGGATTCTCTGATTTTGTTTATCTGAGAATATCTTAATCTCTCCATTTTTAAGAGTTTGTTTATTTTTGACTCTGCTGGGTCTTCATTGCTGCATGTGGACTCTCTCTGGTTGCAGCAAGCAGGGGTGCCTCTGCGGTGTGGTTCGCAGTCTTCTCGGTGCAGTGGCTTCTCCTGTCGCAGCACAGGCTCTCGGTGCACAGGCCTCAGTAGCTGCGGCACGCGGGCGCAGTAGCAGTAATGCATGGCTTAGTTGCCCCGTTGCATTTGGAATCTTTCCGAATCAGGGACTGAACCCATTACCCTGCATTGGCAGGTGGATTCTCAACTGTTGGACCACCAGGGAAGGCCTCTCCTTCATTTTCGAGAAGTAGATTTTCTGATTAAAAACTTCTTAACTGAAGTTTTCTTTCAGCATTTTGAATATGGCATCCCTCCATCTTCTGAGTTCCATGTTTTCTGAAAAGTCACCATCGTATTGAAGACACCTGTATCCAATGAGTCATTTATTTTTTGCTGTGTCCAATATCCTCTTTTTGTCTTTCAGTAGTTTGACTGTGATATGTATACCTGTGGCTCTCTTTCAGTTCAGTCTCTCAGTCGTGTCCGACTCTCCGCGACCCCATGAATCACAGCACACCAGGCCTCCCTGTCCATCACCAACTCCCGGAGTTCACTCAAACTCATGTTCATCAAGTCGGTGATGCCATCCAGCCATCTCATTCTCTGTCGTCCACTTCTCCTCCCACCCCCAATCCTTCCCAGCATCAGACTCTTTTCCAGTGAGTCAACTCAATGCATGAGGTGGCCAAAGTATTGGAGTTTCAGCTTTAGCATCAGTCCTTCCAATGAACACCCTGGATTGATCTCCTTTAGAATGGACTGGTTGGATCTCCTTGTGGCTCTCTTTATCTTATTTAGTTTACTTAGCTTCTCGCATATGCAGATTGACATTTTTTCATCCATTTGGAACTTCTTGATCATTATTTCTTCAATATTCTAAGACCATATCTCTTCCTCTCCACTTTCCTCTCCCAAGTTTACATTTCATTTGTTGATGTAAACTAAAATGCTCTTCCCATTATTGCTCCTTTCTTCAGTTTCTTACCCTTTTCCTTAGAGGGCTTTCCCTGTAGCTCAATGGTAAAGAATCTGCCTGACAGTGCAGGAGACTCAGGTTCAATCCCTGGGTCAGAAAGATCCCCTGTAAAAGGAAATGGCAACCCACTCCAGTATTCTTGCCTGGGAAATCCCATGGACAGGGGAGCCTGGTGGGCAACAGTCCATGGGGTCGCAAAAGAGTCAGGCAGGACTCAGGACTAAACAACGAACCCCTTTCCTCTGTTCATACTGTTTTGTCATCCTCCAACATTTCCCCCATCTTCTATTTCTGTTTGTTTTTTAAACTTATATTTTTAGCACAAACATTCTCCTTTTCCTCCCAAACACATTTTCATTAGTTTGGAAGCTCTAATATAAAAGTACCTGCTTTAAAGCAGTCACATCATCTATCATGAAGTGTAATCATTCATTTACATGTCAAACGAAACCACAGTAACCACCATTTTAATGTGCTTTCTTTTTACTGCTCCCAACAACTCTGAGTGTTCGTCTGCTAACACCATTCAATATGTAAAGGAATCCTATCTACTTTAACATTACAGGTTAGTATTAAAACTCAGTTTTACTTGCTCTAGAGCTAATGACTTCAGCCACTTGATTCTAAGATTCTTCAGTGCAGTGGGAGAATTTTATGAAGATGGAGTGTTGTATTTGTCTGCCATTGTTCCTGTTTGTTAATTTCTTCTAGAAACACAACCACATTAGTCACTTTGAAGTAACAGGATATATCGTGCTGGATCCTTGAATATTTGACTTATTTCTTGTTTTCATTTCAGAATTACTAGAGCTCCATTTTGGCAATTCTTTAGAATATAAACTAGAGGAGTACATTCATTATATATATATATATATATATAATATATATATTATATATATATCAGTTCAGTTCATTTGCTAAGTCCAACTCTTTGCGATCCCATGAATTACAGCACACCAGGCCTCCCTGTCCATCACCAACTCCCGGAGTTTACCCGAACTCATGTCCATTGAATCGGTGATGCCATCCAACCATCTCATCCTCTGTCGTCCCCTTCTCCTCCTGCCCCCAATCCTTCCCAGCATCACAGTCTTTTCTAATGAGTCAACTCTTCACATGAGGTGGCCAAAGTATCAGAGTTTCAGCTTTAGCATCAGTCCTTCCAGTGAATACCCAGATTGATCTCCTTTAGGATGGATGTCCTTGCAGTCCAAGGGATTCTCAAGAGTCTTCTCCAGCACTGCAGTTCAAAAGCATCAATTCTTCGGTGATCAGCTTTCTTCACAGTCAAACTCTCACATCCATACATGACCACTGCAAAAACCACAGTCTTGACTAGATGGACCTTGGTTGGCAAAGTAATGTCTCTGCTTTTTAATATGCTATTTAGGTTGGTCATAACTTTCCTTCCAAGGAGTAAGTGTCTTTTAATTTCATGGCTGCAATCACCATCTGCAGTGATTTTGGAACCCCAAAAAATAAAGTCTGACACTGTTTCCACTGTTTCCCCATCTATTTCCCATGAAGTGATGGGACCAGATGCCATGATCTTTGTTTTCTGAATGTTGAATTTTAAGCCAACTTTGTCACTCTCCTCTTTCACTTTCATCAAGAGGCTTTTTAGTTTCTCTTCACTCTCTGCCATAAGAGTGGTGTCATCTGCATAGGTTATTGATATTTCTCCTAGCAATCTTGATACCAGCTTGTGCTTCTTCCAGCCCAGTGTTCCTCATGATGTACTCTGCATATAAGTTAAATAGGCAGGGTGACAGTATACAGCCTTGACATACTCCATTTCCTATTTGGAACCAGTCTGTTTTTCCATGCCCAGTTCTAACTGTTGCTTCCTGACCTGCATACAGGTTTCTCAAGATGCAAGTCAGGTGGTCTGGTATTCCCATCTCTTTCAGAATTTTCCACAGAATTTTATATTATCTACAGAAAACTTTCTGTGAAAGAATAAAGAAAACTGGTAGGAAAGTCGTATGGAAAATATTAAATAAGCATGACTTCCTATGAAGTATTTACTTCAGGCTGTAAAGTCATTAAATATGCCGAAGGCAAATGGGAGCTGGTTTATTTGACTGAGGTTTGGTATTAACAGTTTCTGTGCCTCAGCCTGTCTCCAGTTTGATGTATTAGTGTATACTGTCCCCATTAGAGTGCTTTATGAAACTCAAATTCAGCCTACTAGAAGAGATGCTTTTGTTCTAGTAATAAGACCATTATTTTCACTAAAATAATCTACAGAGAAATCACTTGCATTCATATGGAACATCTAATTAATTTTGCAAACACTAGTTTAAGTGTTACTTTCCTGCTTAAGGCGGAAAAATCAGTTGTATCACACTTAAGTGGCACATCATGCAAAAAATACATCATTACCTCTGTTATTAGCTATTGAAAAGTAAGCAACCAGAAAGCTTGTGGACATTTGCATGTGTTTTTGTGTGGATGCCATTTTGTTGATTATCCTAATCTCTAATGATTCAAAGATTGTAGTTAATCATCCTACGAATTAAATTTCAGAAATGTATCATTATATGAGGCAATTTGAGGATCCATGACTTATAACTTAATTTGTGTTCATATAAAGTCCTTTAGGGTCATGTGGAGTAAGATATTTGCACCTCATTTATTGGCATTTTAATGTCTGTTTAAATATCCCATGACTCTATTAATAATAAAAATTGCTAAGAAAAAATGTTTCAACTTTGTCAATTAGGATCAAATTGGTTAGCCATGTCCAACTCAAAAGGTTTAAAAATGGCAGCAGAACAAAAGAGATGAAAACAATATAATTAAAATAATAGCATAAATCACTAAAATAGTAAAAAAAAAAACCAAATGTATTGCCACGATGCATTTTGCCAAAACAATCTATTTTTAAAAAACTAATATGTAGAGTCTCTCAAGCTGTATTATAAAAATGAAGAGTATGAATATCTATTAAAACATTACAAATTGAATATTAATAAATCCATGACTATAATCAAAGTCAAAGACCAATAAGAACTTTTGTTTCTGTAACAGCCACAATTAAAATGAATAGATATATATAGGATATAAGTTAATGTTGACATCAGAATCAGCCTATTGGCTACATCTGAGGAGTGGGTATCTGAAATTACTGAATCCAAAGCCTTTGACTGTGTGGATCACAATAAACTGTGGAAAATTCTGAAAGAGATGGGAATACCATACCACCTGACCTGCCTCTTGAGAATTCTGTATGCAGGTCAAGTAACAACAGTTAGAACTGGACATGGAACAACAACTGGTTCCAAATAGGAAAAGGAGTACGTCAAGGTTGTATATTGTCACCCTGCTTATTTAACTTATATGCAGAGTACATCATGAGGAATGCTGGGCTGGAAGAAGCACAAGCTGGAATCAAGATTGCTGGGAGAAATATCAATAACCTCAGATATGCAGATGACTCCACCCTTATGGCAGAAAGTGAAGAGGAACTAAAAAGCCTCTTGATGAAAGTGAAAGAGGAGAGTGAAAAGGTTGGCTTGAAACTCAACATTCAGAAAACAAAGATCATGGCATCTGGTCCCATCACTTCGTGGGAAATAGATGGAAGAACAGTGGAAACAGTGTCAGACTTTATTTTTTTGGGCTCCAAAATCCTGCAGATGGTGACTGCAGCCATGAAATTAAAAGACGCTTACTCCTTGGAAGGAAAGTTATGACCAACCTTGATAGTATATTAAAAAGCAGAGACATTACTTTGCCAACCAAGGTCCGTCTAATCAAGGCTATGGTTTTTCCAGTCGTCATGTATTGATGTGAGAGTTGGACTGTGAAGAAAGCTGATCGCCGAAGAATTGATGCTTTTGAACTGTGGTGCTGGAGAAGACTCTTGGGAGTCCCTTGGACTGCAAGGAGATCCAACCAGTCCATTCTAAAGGAGATCCATCCTGGGTGTTCATCGGAAGGACTGATGCTAAAGCTGAAACTCCAATACTTTGGCCACCTCATGCAACGAGTTGAGTCACTGGAAAAGACTCTGATGCTGGGAAGGATTGGGGGCGGGAGGAGAAGGGGATGACAGAGAGTGAGATGGTTGGATGGCATCACCGACTTGATGGACATGAGTTTGAGTGAACTTCGGGAGTTGGTGATGGACAGGGAGGTCTGGCGTGCTGTGATTCATGGGGTCGCAAAGAGTCGGACATGACTGAGCGACTGAACTGAACTGAACTGATAGTTCATCATAATAATATATGAATTTAATTGAATGGAGCATTTGGTGGGTCAGTAGAAACTAAGGTATTACCAAAAGTAAAAAGGAAAGACTATCCCTTTAGTTCACACATTTTAAAAAATACCTCTTTATAATTTTGTTTTTCTTAAACAATTACTGCTTCTTATGCTCATATTTCACCATTTAAATTCAATTTAGTGACAGATTCACAATGTATGACAGACTGCTTAGAACGAGCTGATGATATACTTCCTAACACATGTACTGTGGCTGAATTCTAGAAATGGCTAATCAAAACATTCTTTGTTGTCTAGATTTTTATTATCCCTTGCTAGTTAAATTTGCTTTAGCAAAATAAAGGTTACTATGTGCTTTAACTAGGGGGAGATAGCATGAAATACTTTTAGGGACTGCAGTCTAATATCTTGAATGTTTATTTTGCCAACTTTGTAGTATCCTGATTTCCAAATAATGATTTTAACATACTCTCAGATGTTCAAATGAACTGCAATGCAACTTTAGACATTTTAGATGTTAGTAACCAGAACAAGTTGGACTGTGAAGAAGGCTGATCGCTGAAGAATTGATGCTTTTGAACTGTGATGCTGGAGAAGACTCTTGAGAGTCCCTTGGACTGCAAGGAGATCCAACCAGTCCATTCTAAAGGAGATCAATCCTGGATGTTCATTGGAAGGACTGATGCTAAAGCTGAAACTGCAAACTTTGGCCACCTCATGCGACGAGTTGACTCACTGGAAAAGACTGATGCTGGGAAGGATTGGGGGGAGGAGGAGAAGGGGACGACAGAGAATGAGATGGCTGGATGGCATCACCAACTTGATGGACATGAATTTAGGTGAACTCCGGGAGTTGGTGATGGACAGGGAAGCCTGGCGTGCTGTGATTCATGGAGTCACAAAGAGTCGGACACAACTGAGCTACTGATCTGAACTGAACTGAACCAGAACAAAAGCAGTATTATTTAGGGAAAAGAATAAATATAACTAATTATGACTTGAAGACTTGAAACTTAATACTTTGTTCAAGTGGGAGGCATAAAGCAGAAAGGGTAATTAGCAGTGTTGCATTATTACAAAGAAGTGGGAAATGCAAAAGGGTTTTACTTTGAGGCTCCTAAGAGCTCTGATTATAAACAGTGTTTGCAAACCAGAAATCTTGGCCATCTTAAACAAGTATAAATTAAAACCTAAAATACACAGAATAAGGTAAAATATTTTACTAGCAAAATAGAGAGGAAGAGTGGTTAACTGTATCACAAGTCAATATTTCTTAAACATCTTAAACCCATTAAACTATTATGCATGTTATTTTATTTTATTTTATTTTGATGAAAGCATTGTATTTATTAAACTCTGCTACCCACACATCTTTCCTTCAAGATGTTGTTTTTCCCACGTCTGCAGTTTTATTACATGACAGTTTTTGAAAGGTTAGATGTCGTTTACTTTCCCAAGGTTTATTTTCACATCATAAATCACACTTAAAAATTTTTTTTAAATACATCACAAGAAGCAGTGTGGTCTGTTCAAGCTAGGCGTCAGGAGACCTGGGTTCTATTTCCAGCTCTCCATATGACTTTGGGTAAATCAATATTATTTTAAAATATGTAACTTATAGACTAGGTTAAAAAGAATCATCACAGTCCTCAAATTTTAATACATTCAATGTTGATGTAGCTTTGGACCACTATGGAACTGCTGACACATGATGGGAATAATTTCTGACAAAGGTAATTTACAATACTTACTCTCAAACTATCCTTGATATGTTAGTTCTGCATTGCCAGCCCCAAGGAAATGTCAGAAAGACTTAATCCTGAGTCATCAAGTAGTGCATACATTACTAAGCAGATGAAATATGCAGTGTTTCCAGAGCCTTACCAGCAAAGTCTCAAAGGAACTCCCCTGCCAATTGATTTTCAATGTTGATCAAAAGAACATACTAATGGCAAAAACTAACACTGTTGTTATTGTTCAGTCACTAAGTCATGTCTGACTCTTTGCCACCCCATGCACTGTAGCAAGCCAGCCTTCCCTGTCCTTCACTGTCTCCTGGAGTTTGCTCAAACTCGTGTTCTTTGAGATGGTGATATTGTCTAACCTGTTCATCCTCTGCCTCCCCTTTCTCCTCCTGCCCTCAGTCTTTCCCAGTATCAGCATCTTTTCCAATGAGTCAGCTCTTCACATCAGTGGCCAAAGTATTGAAGATTCAGCACAGTCCTTCCCATGAGTATTCAGGACTGATTTCTTTTAGGATTGACTGGTTTGATTTATTTGTTGTCCAAGAGACTCTCAAGACTCTTCTCCAGCACCACAGTTCAAAAGCATCTATTCTTCAGTGCTCAGCTTTCTTTATGATCCAACTCTCACATCCATACATGACTACTGGAAAAACCATAGCTTTTATTAACACTAATCAACAGTTATTTTATCTTAAAGAATTAAAATTCTTTTTTTTCATAAAGAATTTTGTATCAGAATTTCACTGGCTATTTAAATCATGCTATGAAGACAATCCAATAATTTAAAATATCCAGAACTTCAGATCCTCAGTTTCTCTTAGGGAAGAGGTAGAAACAAATGTCCTTAGAAATATTCAGTTATTAAAGGAAAAATATGTTGCTCCAGCTGAAAGGTTTTTGGGGGACAGAAACTTACCTGGATAATGAAGGGATTTCTGTGAAACACCTGTGTCTCCAGCTCTTATAGGAACAAAATTATATGCTGAAAACATCTCTGGGTCTAGCTCCAGATTGTGTGGATTTGAATCTCTGCTGCTGGTTTACTGGCTTTGGGAAAACATATACAATTCTCTCTACTTCTGTTTACTTTTGTATCAAATGAGGATAATTATTTGTGCCACAATTTCAGAAGAGGCAAAATGATGATTTTGTCATAGAACATGTGAAGTATCTGGTCCCTAAGAGAAAAAACTTGAGAAGAATAACGGGAGAAGCACTTCTAAGAGCTGGATGACATCATTCCTCCAAGCATCAGTCCCTCAGTTCTCAGAGACAGCTCATCCTCATCCTTCTGGTTGACCTCTCACGCTTCCCTGGGACCCAGGCATTGTTATTGCCAGGACAAATTTTCTCTTAAACAAAATAGGTACCTGTCAGCTTCTAACAACCCGAGCAGCATATGAGTAACCTCACTTTTACTTTCAAGGAGCATCATTGTTCATTAAAGATACATTTGATGATGAAATATAGTGTCTTCTGAAAAGAAATCCTACTTTATCTTAATTGAAAATGTTTGATAAGCAAAAGTCCTTATATGGCTATATGTAATGCCAAAATATTTGGGTGGTACAAAGGTGATCTATGGATTAATAGATTAATAGATATATAAGATTTCTCCATGATAACCCCATCAGTGACCCTGCTGTACTCAATGAAGTGTGATGATTGCCTGACTGATTTTATTTTATTTACTTTCATAGGGTATTTGATTTTCACTCCTGGGATATCCTTAGTTATTCAGTTTATTTAGTAATGCCAATTTATTCAGGTCTCTGCTGAGAACTCAAAAAATTAAGAGAACTTTATATTATATTTACACTTCAGTTTCTACCATAGTGGTAAATTCAGTGTCCCACATGGTACGTATAAAAACTTTGATAAGTAAGTATACGTTATTCAATTTTTTTTTCATTGTGAAATCTTTTCAGTAGGGAAACTACACATAAAAATTCAGTGAAAAGGAGAGTCAGATTTAGGCAGTGAAAGTTGTTGGTTGGTCATTGTTACTACAATAAAAATCAATATACAGATTATCTGATTTTCAGAAGTCTATAAAGATGTCTAAATTTTGGTGCTTCTCCTTGCCACAATTTAATATTAGCTCCATAATTTAGTTACCATTAAAAAAATCCTGTACTTTTTTCTTTTTTTGAAAATTATTTTCAAGCAGTTTAATTAAAGTGAATTATAACTATGAAAATTGTTTTTAATTCACATAGGATGGTGTAAGAGTCATGGCATTTATGGGGCCTCCCAGGTGTTGCTGGTGGTAAAGAACCCACCTGCCAATACAGGAGACATAAGAGATGTGGTTTCAATCCCTGAGTCGGGCAGACCCTCTGGAGGAGGACATAGCAACCCACTCCAGTATTCTTGCCTGGAGAATCCCATGGGCAAAGGAGCCTGGTGGGCTATAAGCATGGGGTCACAAACAGTTGGATACGATTGAAGAAACTTAGCAGCAGAAGCAGTATATCTTATATATGTCATAAATGCATGGGTTCCCAACTGTTTTCATGACCAGTAAACCCAGAGAATACCTGTGGCCTCCAATAGTTTTTATGGTACCTCAAATTAGGTAAGGGTTTCCTGAAAACAAGAGATGATTCCTACCCAGTGCCCAAACCCAGTGGCTTTTCTCCTTTCTTAAGATTAATTCTCAATAAAACTATTCACCTGAATAATTGTGTTTTTGAAACCTTTGACTCTGGCTCAACAAAAATGTAGTCCCAACATCTAGGAAGTGTGAGGATTTTCAGTGGGAATACATTGTTGTGAGTTGAATGAAAAAATAGAAAGTATTCACAGAATTGTACAAATGCTGCTTTATTTTTAATTCTAATTAAAAAATTTAATCTTGAGCCTTTTATTTAATGCAGTAGTTAAAGATGTAGTTCAGTCCATTTTGTCCATTTACTTTCTGAATTAGTAACAAAAGATTCTTCATTTGGTAGTTAAAAGTGTTCTTTATTAATTTAAAAATAGTAACATCTAAATTAATATTTAAAAATAATCGATCTTTCAACATCATATTTTAAGGCTGATTTTTTTTCTGCCATGATACTTACTATATAATTACTAAGAGTTGAAGTAAGAAAACTTTGGTAAGCATAAAGATGTAGCATTTGAGATGGAATTAACAAAAGATGGGAGTGTTGTTGTTCAATTGCTATGTTGTGTTCAACTCTGCAACCCCATGAACTGCAGCAAGCCAGGTTCCTCTGTTCTCCACTATTTCCCGGAGTTTGCCCAAATTCATATCCATTGAGTTGGTGATGCCATCTAACCATCTCATCCTCTGCCGTCCCCTTCTCCTCCTGCCTTCAGTCTTTCCCAACATCAGGCTCTCCAATGAATATTCAGGACTGATTTCCTTTAGGATTGACTGGTTTGATCTCATTGTAGTCCAAAGGACTCTCAAGATGGGAATGTACATAGTTGTATATAAAGTGTCCCTGTGAGAGAGATTCTACAGATGTGTGATCATTAAAAAATATTGCATTTCATAAGTTTGGTATAGTTAATATAAACTCTTCAGAAGTCTTCCTATTTACATGTTGTCCTAGTCCACTTGGGCTGCTGTAACAAATATACCATAAACTAGGTGGCTTATCAACAGTAGAAATTCATTTCTCACAGTTCTTTTCCTGGAAGTCTGAGATGAGAGTGCCAGCATGGCCAGAGTTAATACTTATTGAAAGTAATTAGTCACTGTCAGCTTAAGAAGGGATTCTGAAGACTGGTGGGAAAGTGAGCTGTCAAATAATGAGATTTCAGGGGTACTAATCTTTTATGAATAAAATGAATAAATATTTAAGTGGCATTTGTGGAAGAAATGGCAAATAAGGCATTGATTATGATCCCATTCAGGTGTGGGGGAGTGTTATTCCATTTGATACATTAGAGCCTGGCAATGTCCTCTCCAGATGAGATTAGCCTTTAGTTATCTGTTTATTACTTGAATTGTGTTTTGATACAAAGAAAGAAACTGAAGGTAAGAAGGCAAAGAGATTGTATTCTTTGCTGTGATCAAGTAAATAATTAAATACATATATATATTTATAGGTGTTTTCTATGATAGTGATAATTAGAAACAACTGGAAATTCCAAAAAAATAGGAGTCAGTACATCAATTGAAAAAATGTATTCAATCCATAAAGAATAATTTTCTAGGACTATCTTCAATGGCATAGAAATATAGTAATGTTAATTTGTGTTCCTAGGCTTGATTTCATAAATGTTTTTGAGGGATTTTTATCATTGATTGCCCTGCCCCCTTTTCTTCTTCTTCTGTTTGCTTTTTGTATATGAATGAACTCAATTGAGCTATTTAGAAACTTAAATATTGAAAGTCTTTCCAGGTGGCGCTAGTGGGTAAAGAACCTGCCTACCAATGCAGGAGACATAAGAGAGGTGAGTTTGATGCCTGGCTTGGGAAGATCCCCTGGAGGAGGGCATCGCAACCCACTCCAGTATTCTTACCTGGAGAATCCCATGGAAGAGGAGCCTGGCATACAGTCCATATGGGTCCATACATATGGCATAAAGTGCTTAGTGTCACAAAGAGTCAGACATGACTGAAGCGACTTTGAACACAATACACAAATATTGAAAAGATGATAATATTCCATCTATTCAAAGTAACCAGTTCTAAAATTAGCAAAAGAAAATCCAGTTTTTTAATTGTCTTGTGATGCTTTCTTCCATGCTTTTTTGAAAAATCATATATAAATTAAGAAATATATATATGAAATGTGTTACATATATATGTATATATATTTACATACAAATACATACACATATATATAACTACTACCTTTTGAATGCCTTGAACAAATGTTTAAGTCTGCCTGCTGAGTAGTAGATCATGTGAGGTAGATATTGTTTTCTGCTGCTCCTATTGCTAAGGCGCTTCAGTCGTGTGTGACTCTGTGTGACTCCATAGACGGCAGCCCACCAGGCTCCTGTGTCCCTGGGATATGTGGAGGTAATATAGAATAATTACTTATATCATCACAAGTTAAACAAGTGAATTATATTAATGATATACATATCATTATACATGTATCATATATATACATATGTACATATATAGATATTTAAATATCTGTACATGTATATATAGTTATTTATTGTATATGTGTATATATGCATACACATGCATAGAAATATCATTACATATTTATTTTACATAAATTTATATGTATATATACATAAACAAGGGGCTTCCCTTTGTAGCTCAGTTGGTAAAGAATCTGCCTGCAATGCAGGAGATCTGGGTTCGATTCCTTGGTCGGGAAAATCCCCTGGAGAAGGAAATGGCAACCCACTCCCTTATTCTTGCCTAGAGAATCCCGATGGACAGAGGAGCCTGGCAGGCTACAGTCTATGGGGTCACAAGAGTTGTACACGACTTAGTGACTAAACTACCACCACCACCATACATCATACATAAATAATAAATATTTACTGTTTATATATATGCATATATAGATATACATGCATAGTATGTATATATACTTATACAATAAATATATATATAATATACATGTATAGAGTGTATATATACACAATAAATTATTGTTCGTGTATATATACATGTATAGGTATTTTATTATAATTCATAAATACAATTCACACACACATATATATATATAAAGAAGTATACAAGTATATACATTGCGAAAAGTTAATAGCTCTTAACTCTGTCAAAGGATTACACGGGTTTTTATTTCTGGCCATTTTCCCCAAATTTCTGTTGTAATCCGTACATTTTTACTGACAAAAAATTGCAAGTGCACAGAGAAAAGTGGGAACATCTTGATTTGTGTGATGTGTGCTTTTAGTACAAGCTGAATCTTCATTAATGGGACCCCATCATCTGGGATTTTATTTTCTTCTCTCAATTTCATAAATTTTCCAGAGGCCAGTGAGTAGTGTGCACTCATATTAGCAAATTAGAGACCTAATAAATCAATTTCAGAACCCCATACTACATCCCAAAATGTATGTATTTAAATAAATAAATATATGTATTTCAATAAATGCATCTTTCTTAAAAATTGTTCAATATTATCTGTGATCTGTTTCTACTTTGAATAGAAGAGGTCCCAGGTATGTCTCCCCATTGTAGCCATATGCTATTACTACTTACAATGCAGAAAAGTTAAACTTTTAACTAAATCAATCAATTTCTCATCACTGGTAAAATAGCCTAGACCATAGTTGAAAAATCAAGGCTTGGTACTTAAATGAAGGCATATTTTATTCAACTTGATTTTAAAAAGAATTTTTATTCTGAATCTACTTTTTATAGTAAATTTTATTCACCTTGACCAAGAATGCTTTAAATCTTCACATAGATATTTAAGGGCTTCCCTAGTAATTTTTTTAAATTTTATTTTAATTTATTTATTTTAGTTGGAGGCTACTTACTTTACAATATTGTAGTGGATTCGCCATACATTAATATGAATCAGCCATGGGTTTACATATGTTCCCCATCCTGAACCCTCCTCCCACCACCCTCCCCATCCCATCCCTCCGGGTCATCCCAGTGCACCACTCCTGAGCACCCTGTCTCATGCATTGAACCTGGACTGGTGATCTGTTTCATATATGGTAATATACATTTTTCAATGCTATTCTCACAAATCATCCCACCCTCGTCTTCTCCTGCAGAGTCCAAAAAACTGATATATCTGTGTCTCTTTTGCTGTCTCGCATATAGGGTTATTGTTACCATCTTTCTAAATTGGGTGTTAGTTCTAAAAGGTCTTGTAGGTCTTCATAGAACCAGTCAGCTTCAGCTTCTTCAGCATTACTGGTCAGGGAATACACTTGGATTACTGTGATATTGAATGGTTTGCCTTGGAAATGAACAGAGATCATTCTGTCATTTTTGAGATTGCATCCAAGTACTGCATTTCAGACTCTCTTGTTGACTATGATGGCTACTCCATTTCTTCCAAGGGATTCCTGCCCACAGTAGTAGATATAATGGTCAACTGAGTTAAATTCACCCATTCCAGTCCATTTTAGCATGTTCTGCTACACTCAGTGCCCCCAACTCTGCAGCAGGCCATCACAAACCATCGCCTCCACTGGAGACTCATGGACACTCACAGGCAAGTCTGGGTAAGTCTCTTGTGGGGTCACTGCTCCTTTCCCCCGGGTCCTAGCGCACAAGGTCATGTGTGAGTTCTGGTAGCTCTATGGTTGGGTTAATGGCAACCTCCACCAAGATGGCTCATGCCATATCCAAATCTGTTGCATAGAGAGCCTCTGTCCCCATGACAGCCCACTGAGGACCCATACAAACACTGGTCAGAGCAAACACCCACTTCCAAAACCACAAGAGAAGACTCTACACATGGACATCACCAGATGGTCAACACTGAAATCAGATTGATTATGTTCTTTGCAGTCAAAGATGGAGAAGCTCTATTCAGTCAGCAAAAACAAGACTGGGAGCTAAGTGTGGCTCTGATCATGAGCTCCTTATTGCCAAATTCAGACTTCAATTGAAGAAGGTAGGGAAAACCACAGGACCATTCAGGTATGACCAAAATCAAATCCCTTATGATTATACAGTGGAAGTGAGAAATAGATTTAAGGAACTAGATCTGATAGACAGAGTGACTGATGAACTATGGATAGTGGTTTGTGACATTGTACAGGAGACAGGGATCAAGACCATCCCCAAGAAAATGAAATGCTAAAAAGCAAATGGCTGTCTGAGGAGGCCTTACAAATATCTATGAAGAGAAACAAAAAGCAAAGGAGAAAAGGAAAGATATACCCATTTGAACACAAACTTCCAAAGAATAGCGAGGAGAGATAAGAAAGACTTCCTCAGTGATCAATGCAAAGAAATAGACGAAAATAGTAAAATGGGAAAAACTAGAGATCTCTTCAAGAAAATTAGAGATACCAAGGGAACATTTCATGCAAAGATGGGCTCAATAAAGGACAGAAATGGTATGGACCTAACAGAAGCAGAAGATACTAGGAAAAAGTGGCAAGAATACACAGAAGAACTATACAAAAAATATCTTCATGACCCAGATAATCACAATGGTGTGATCACTCACCTAGAGTCAGACACACTGGAATATGAAGTCAAGTGGGCCTTAGGAAACATCACTATGAACAAAGCTAGTGGAGGTGATGGAATTACAGTTGAGCTATTTCAAATCCTGAAACATGATGCTGTAAAAGTGCTGCTCTCAATATGCCAGCAAATTTGGAAAACTCAGCAGTGGCCACAAGACTGGAAAAGGTCAGTCTTCATTCCAATCCCAAAGGAAGGCAATGCCAAAGAATGCTCAAAGCACAATTGCACTCATCTCACACACTAGTAAAGTAATGCTTAAAATTATCCAAGCCATGCTTTAACAATACATGAACTGTGAACTTCCAGATGTTCAAGATGGTTTTAGAAAAGGCAGAGGAACCAGAGATCAAATTGCCAACATCTGCTGGATCATGGAAAAAGCAAGAGAGTCCCAGAAAAACATCTATTTTTGCTTCATTTACTATGCCAACCAAAGCCTTTGACTGTGTGGATCACAACAAACTGTGGAAAATTCTGAAAGAGATGGGAATACCAGACCACCTGACCTGCCTCTTGAGAAACCTGTATGCAGGTCAGGAAGCAACAGTTAGAACTGGACATGGAACAACAGACTGGTTCCAAATTGGGAAAAGAGTACATCAAGGCTGTATATTGTCACCCTGCTTATTTAACTTATATGCAGAGTACATCATGCAAAACACTGGGCTGGAAGAAGCACAAGCTAGAATCAAGACTGCTGGGATAAATCTCAATAACCTCAGATATGCAGATCACACCACCCTTATGGCAGAAAGTGAAGAAGAACTAAAGAGCCATCAAGGATGAAAGTGAAAGAGGAGAGTGAAAAAGTTGGCTTAAAGCTCAACATTCACTCAACTAAGATCATGGCATCCAGTCCCACCACTTCATGGGAAATAGATGGGGAAACAGTGGAAACAGTGGCAGACTTTATTTTTTGGGCTCCAAAATCACTTCAGATGGTGACTACAGCCATGAAATTAAAAGACACTTACTCCTTGGAAGAAAAAATATGACCAACCTAGACAGCATATTAAAAAGCAGGGATATTACTTTGCTAACAGAGGTCCATCTAGTCAAGGATATGGTTTTTCCAGTAGTCATGTATGGATGTGAGAGTTGGACTATAAAGAAAGCTGAGAGCCGCATAATTGATGCTTTTGAACTGTGGTGTTGGAGAAGCCTCTTGAGAGTCCCTTGGACAGCAAGGAGATCCTACCAGCCCATCCTAAAGGAGATCAGTCCTGGGTGTTCATTGAAAGGACTGATATTTTAACTGAAACTCCAATACTTTGGCCACCTGATGCGAAGAGTTGACTCATTTGAAAAGACTTTGATGCTAGGAAAGATTGAGGGCAGGAGGAGAAGGGGACGACAGAGGGTGAGATTGTTGGATGGCATCACTGACTCAATGGACATGCGTTTGGGTAAACTCTGAATAGTTATTGTCCATCTTTGCAGGAAATGTTCCCTTTGTATCTCTAGTTTTCTTGAAGAGATCTCTAGTCTTTCCCATTCTAGATTTTTCCTCTGTTTCATTGCATTGATCACTGAGGAAGGCTTTCTTTCCTCTCCTTGCTATTTTTTGGAACTCTGCACCCAGATGGTATATCTTTCCTTTTATCCTTTGCCTTTTGCTTTTCTTTTCTCAGCTATTTGTAAGGCCTCCTAAGACAACCATTTTGCCTTTTGCATTTCTTCTTCTTGGGGATGTTTTGATCACTGTATCTATACAATGTTGCAAACATATACATTACTGTATGTAAAATAGATAGTTCATGAGAATTTGCTGTATGATGCAGCCAGCTCAAATCTGGTACTCTGTGACAACCTAGATGGGTAGGATGGGTTGGGAAGTGGGAGGGTTCAAGAGGGAGGGGGCATATGTGCACTGCTGGCTAATTCACACTGTTGTATGGCAGAAACCAACACAACATTCTAAAGCAATTATCCTCCTGTTAAAAAAATAAATTTAAATTGATAAAGGAAATTATACTATCTATTGATTTTAATCTTTAAGCTAATTTTCATTCCAAAACCTGAGGAAACTAAAATAAGTTTAATATTTTATACTGCATTTAGAATCTACTGTTTGAGGCATTGACTTTGCAATGGCCGTTTCTCCAGAAGCTACACCACATTCTGTTTCATTCTCCTGAAGCATGTTTCTCAGTATATAAAATATCAGTGCAAATGCTTCTGAGTTATGAGATAATTTATCTTTTGTACTTTCTGTCCTTTTTGAAAATAACTTTGAAGTTAGTTTTATTTTTCCTTGTCTCTTTATAAAATTATGACCTGGTTAATGAAGTATATACACTCCTTTAACACAGTTTGACACATAAACTGTGCTTCATGCAAGTAGTTCTACTACATTTATGGCTGGACTAAATTATAGTGTGGGTATGAAGCATAGCCCTAGAAACAGACCCACAAAGTAGACATGATGATATATAGTTAGAATTTTTATTTAGTTGTGAAGGTAAATTATGGTGAAACACTGTTAAGCTACTGAATATTAGCAGCATACTTTCCCTGGCATCTGGGGAAATGGAAAAGAGATTAATTCTTATTATAGACAGTGGACCACCCTCCCCAAAGAAAGAATTTCCAAACATCAAAATCTCTGTTCACCATCTTTCTTATCTGAATAAATAAAAATCTTATCCATGATATTTTTACTTCACATGAATTTTTTTCATAAAATATGCCATTTCATTACCATCTGTGGATCTGCAGAAAGAATCACTTTTTTTCTCTCTTCTGTTTAAGGAGTCTCAGGCTTTGTTCTGTGATGCTTGCCTGGCTTAATACAATGAACTTAATTCTGTAATGTTACCCCTGTGATTACTAAAATGATTTCCCCTTATATTCTAGAAATTGCATCTATGTCCAATGGATAGTCTCCTCGATCACTACAGAATGATTTATAAACCTGTCATTTTAAAAGATAACACAGAAAATCTCTCCATGAGGTCAATGGCAAGGCTACCTTTCAGTAACATAATTTCCACTATCAAAATACAATCAAAGCATAATTTAAAATCCAAAGCAGATAGCTGCCTTTGTTGGGAAGTAGGGAATACAATTTTTAAAGACAAATATCCCATTTGTCCAAATATTACTGAATTTCTTCAGTAAAACAGAGATAAGAAGGATTTCAACAAGACAGCTCTTTTTTAATTATATAAAAGATTTCTTGACTAACCTGATGAAAAGAAAAATCACTCCTCTGTGGCACTGTAAGAATACAAAATAACATAAAATCTTTCACAAAGCAGGAGGAACACATTTACTAACACTGAGCTACTTGGCCATTCCATTTGCTCTGATGGTATTTCAACAAACAGCTTTAACTTTGTAACTTTTATTTTGAAGAATATTGCACAATTTCATTCCTTTTTTTACAAATTATGAAAAGATGGTGACTAATTAATCACTGTTGTTGATCCTTTTCTTAAATGCAGAAGTTGAGGGAAGAGAGGAATAAATTTAAAGATATGATTTTCAATAGGTAAAAAATGAATAATCTCAAGTTAGCAGATCTTAGAAAACATGTCAGGTCATTATAATTCCAACTTTAGCCTAATTCTACAATATTAAAGCTCAGATAGTTGCTCCTTTGGAATTAACTGTCTAGGGTCTAATGGTATAAATGATCTTCACTGTTGTTTTTTAGTTACCAAGTCACTCCCGACTCCTTTGGGACCCCATGAACTGTAACCTGCCAGGCTCCTCTGTCTATAGGATTCTCCAAGCAGGAATGCTGGAGTGGGTCACCATTTCCTTCTCCAAGGTATCTTCCCAACCCAGGGATCAGACCCAGGTCTCTGGCTTGGCAGGTGGATTCTTTCTTTACCACTGAAAGAATGAGCCACCAGGGAAGCCAAAAGGATCTTCACTAGTCATTGTCAGACAATAATTTGTAAAAAGGAATGAGACACTGCAACACTCTTCAAAATAAAGATGATAAAGCTTGTGTCTTTAAGGTTCACAGGCACAGCTTTCATTTCACAGCGTCCAATCAGAGAACCATCTCAGAGTCAACATAGCTGGGCTTATGATCAGACTGGACCTCCAAATTTCCTCCTCACCTCAACGCCGAAGGCATCAGAAACCAACAGAATGGGGCCTCCCATCCCAGCTCAACCACCCTCTGATTCTGAGACTTTGGCGGAGGGCCATGTCAACCATTAATCTTATCTACAATTGCTCCCTTTGGGCATGAGGAACTGTCCAGGCAGTGGGGAGAAGGGAACACGGATGTATTTGGTCAATTGTATCATGAACGAAACTTACTGAATACATTTAAGGAGTTTTAAATCTTTCGTGAACTGCTTCACCAAATAGCATTTCAAAATAGAATAGTTTCAGACTTGACAAAGATATAGATCTCTTTTCCTAACTTTCACCAAAAGTATCATAAAACTGCTAGATTTCATGAAACTACAATAAAACTAAACATTATGAAGGTATATAATACACACCACACCATCCCTTAAAGTAGATAAAAACATAAATAATTACAGGGCATACACACACACACACACTCCTTGGCAAGATGCATACATTGATAGAATACATACTCTACATGGGATTTCTAAGGCAATGGCCCAAATTTCATTTATGGATTTCTTCATTAATTGTTGCTGATACTCTTCTTTAAATGGCAAATATTGGGAAAGTAGAAATGAAGTAATGTCTTTCATTTAAAAAAGTATAAACAGTGGAGAGGTACTCACCAAACCTTATTGACTCATTGGCAATAATTATCTTGATACATTATCTTTTGGAGAATTAACTATTTTGGATAATTATTGTATATAGTTTTGTATAGTTATATTTTCTCCTCATATATTTTTATTGTATGGTTCACTTACAGTGTTACCAATTCCTATTATACAGCAAAGTGATTAAATTATACATATATATATATATATGTATATAGACATACAAATACACAACATACATACTTACATTCTTTTGGGCTTCCCTGGTAGCTCAGCCGATAAAGAATTCACCTGCAATGCAGGAGAGCCTGGTCCAACTACTGGGTTGGGAAGATCTCCTGGAGAAGGGATAGGTTCAGTATTCTTGGGCTTCCCTGGTGGCTCAGATGGTAAAGTGGGCATGGCAAACCACTCCAGTACTCTTGCCTGGTGAATTCCCATGGACAGAGGAGCCTGGCAGGCTACAGTTTAAGAGGTCCCAAAGAGCCAGACATGACTGAGTGCAGCACACACATAAATTCTTTTTAGATATTCTTTTCCATTTTCACTTATTGTAGGATGCTAGTTTTTATGGAAGTATAGTTTCATTACAATGCTGCATCAATTTCTGTTATACAACAAAGTGAACACCCATCGCTTTGTCTCAGTTCAGTCACTCATTCATGCCAGACTCTTTGCAACCTTTGAGTCGGTGATGCCATCCAACCCTCTCATCCTCTGTCATCCTCTTCTCCTGCCCTCAATCTTTCCAGCATCAGGGTCTCTTCCAATGAGTCAGCTCTTCACATCAGGTGGCCAAAGTATTGGAGTTTCAGTTTCAACATCAGTCCTTCCAATGAATATTCAGGACTGATTTCCTTTACAATTGACTGGTTTGATCCCCTTGCAGTCCAAGGGACTCTCAAGAGTCTTTTCCAACACCACAGTTCAAAAGCATCAATTCATCAGCACTCAGCTTTCTTTATAGTCCAACTCTCATATCCATACATGAATACTGGAAAAAACCATAGCCTTGACTAAACGGACCTTGGTTGGCAAAGTAATGTCTCTGCTGTTTAATATGCTGTCTAGGTTGGTCATAGTTTTTTTACTAAGGAGAAAACATCTTTTAATTTCATGGCTGCAAAAAACCAATACAATGTACTAACATATATATATGGAATTTAGAAAGAAGCTAACGATAGTCCTGTTTGCGAGACAGCAAAAGAGACACAGGTGTATAGAACAGTCTTTTGGATTCTGTGGGAGAAGGCAAGGGTGGGATAATGTGGGAGAATGGCATTGAAGCATGTATATTATCATATGTGAAACAGATCGCCAGTCCAGGTCTGGTGCATGAGACAGGATGCTCGGGGCTGGTGCACTGGGATGACCCTGAGGGATGGGATGGGGCAGGAGGAGGGAGAGGGGTTCAGGATGGGGAACACATGTACACCCATGGCTGATTCATGTCAATGTATGGCAAAGACCACTACAATATTGCAAAGTAATTAGCCTCCAATTAAAATAATTAATTAAATATAAATAAATAAATAAAATATGCAAAGCCCCCAAAAATTTCATGGCTGCAGTCACCATCTGCAGTGATTTTGGAGCCTAAGAAAATAAAGTCTGTCACACTTTCCATTGTTTCCTCATTTATTTGGCATGAAGTGGTGGGACCAGATTCCATCATCTCCATTTTTTGAATGTTGAGTTTTAAGTCAGCTTTTTACTCTCCTCTATCACTTTCATCAAGAGACTCTTTAGTTCCTATTCAATTTCTGCCATAGGGTTGTATCTTCTGCATATCTGAGGTTATTGATATTTCTCCCTGTGATCTTTATTCCAGCTTTAGTTCATCCAGTCTGGCATTTCACCTGATGTACTCTGCATAGAAGTTAAATAAGCAGGATGACAATATAAAGCCTTCACATACTCCTTTACCAGATTGGAATCTGTCCATTGTTCCATGTCTGGTATAATCTGTTTCTTCTTGACCTACATACAGATTTCTCAGTAAGCAGGTCAGGTGGTATGGTACTTCCATCTCTTGAAGAATTTTCCACAGTTTGCTGTCATCCATGAAGTCAAAGGCTTCAGCATAGTCAGTAAAGCAGAAGTAGATGTTTTTCTGGAACTCTCTTGCATTTTCAATAATCCAACAGATGTTGGCAGTTCGATCTCTGGTTCTTCTACCTTTTCTGAATCCACCTTGAACATTTGGAGGTTTGTAGTTCACATACTGTTGAAGCCTCGCCTGGAGAATTTTGAGCATTTTGTTGCCAGCGTGTCAGATGAGTGCAATTTTGTGCAATAGTTTGAACATTCTTTGGCATTGCCTATCTTTGGGATTGAAATGAAAACTGAACTTTTCCAGTCCTGTGGCCACTGCTGAGTTTTCCAAATTTGCTGGCATATTGAGTGCAGCACTTTCACAGCATCATCTTTTAGGATTTGAAATAGCTCAATGGAATTCCATCACCTCCACTAGCTTTGTTCGTACTGATGCTTCCTAAGGCCCCCTTAACTTCCCATTCCAGGATATCTGGCTCTAAGTGAGTGATCACACCATTTTGGTTATTTGAGTAATGAAGATCTTTTTTGTACAGTTCTTCTGTGTAATCTTGCCACCTCTTCTTAATATCTTCTGCTTCTGTTAGGTCTGAACCATTTCTGTCCTTTATTGATATTGAACCCATCTTTGCATGAAATGGGCACAAGAATCAGCTATATGAATATATATATCCCCTCCCTCTTGAGCCTCCCTCCCACCCCACTCCACTGTATTTTTATTTACTAAGTCTGTCAACCTTCTCTAAAACTCTTACTACTTCCCTCATTACTGGTTACCACCACTAATGAGTACAGTAGACACCCAATGAGAAAATGGTACTAACAGGAGCCATTATAATAGCTGACTTGTATGGACATTTGGAGATGGAATTTGCAACCCACTCCTCTGTTCTTGGCTGGAAAATCCCATGGACAGAGAAGCCTGCCAGGCTGCAGTGTATGGGGTTGCAAATAGCCAGACATAACTGAGGGACTGAGCACATCAACAATAAATATCTACAGTTAAGAACTACACAACTGGATGGATAATACTCACTCTGATTTCACCCAGATAAATCTTTCTCACTTCTCATGTACTCTGGATAGGAAATAATTTAGTTTCAAAAGAAAAATTTCATTCCATCCTGTTATGTTTTCAGTTTCTTATTTCTCCATAAGAGCCTTCAATGGCCAAGACTTGAACTTAATCTGAAATATTCTGAACATCAATCTTGGGTTTCCTCTTTAATTATAAAAATTGTTACCATTATGTAGCCAAGCTCACATTTACAGAAATAACCAGGGCTCTAATTAGGCTTACTTTCAAGTGTTAAGAGAAGCAACAGGCCTACAATTGCCCAGGCACTAATTGTACATAATATAGCCAATTGCAAATAGCAGTCTAATTTGTTGATTTGAAGTGAGGTGTAATTATATTGCTTCATTTGCTGAGCAAATCATATGAGAATTTCTCTAAATCAGCCTGATTGTGTAATGAAGAGCTAATTACAAACAGTAGTGTTCTTGCAGTAAATTTATTGTAAGTGCAAATGCTGGGTTGCCGCCATTGTGACAATGGCTCATTAGGACATTAACAAAAGCAACTGTGGAAAAGTGCCCAAAACCAGGCTTCTGGTCGCTCTGTTTCAGAAGGCTACTATGATTATATCCTTCAATGTGTAATTACTAAGAAAATGGTGTTTGATTTCAATTTGGGCAAATTTTTAAAAAGAACTCAAAGACAATTTTAGAGCAAAGCAAAATAGTTTGGAAAGCCTTTTTAGGCTTCATTATACCAGGTGTGCCCTGGAAACCTCATTTGACAAGGGACCCTGTTAGATACTAAACCTTACAGGAAAACTGAATTCTGACATTCAGCATCCAAATGGAATCTCTGACTTTAGAAATATATAGAATGAGAAAAGCAGGGGGAATATATGTACACACACACACTCATATATATATATATATATATATATATATATATATATATATACACACATATATATTTATCTGGAGGTGGGCATGGCAACCCACTCCAGTATTCTTACCTGGAGAATCACCATGGACAGAGGGGTCAGGCAGGATACAGCCCATGGGGTCACAGAGTCAGACACAACTGAGCAACTTAGCACACTCACACATGTGCTCAGTCACCTAGTCCTGTCTGACTGTTTTGCGACTCCATGGACTGTAGCTCACCAGGCTCCTCTGTCCATGGGGATTTCCCAGGCAAAAAAACTGGAGTGGGTTGCCATTTCCTCCTCCAGAGGATCTTCCTGGCCCAGGGATTGAACCCGTATCTCCTGCATTGGCAAGCGGATTCTTTACCACTAGAGACACCTGAGAAGGATTTCTATCCTTCCCTTATGTTGAAGTGATGCAAGTAAATGAAGCTCTTGCAAGGTTAACACAGCGAAGGTCAGTAACTACAGAGAGCTTGGTGTTGCCTTGAATCCTTGTGTCTGGACAGGGTTTTTCCTTCTATTTCAGATAGCGATACCCAACCCTTGTGTTTTGAAATAGCCCCTACCCCGTGCAGCTGGATTTTATTGAGTTAGCTTGCCCAGTTGAATATGAGTTGGTCATGTGATGGCCATCATGTCTCTTCTGTAGCCCAGAACACCTTCATCCCGTCATCATTTCATTTTATTGATTTCACTGATTATCACAGAGTTTTACTTCTCTGTGCTTGCCCTAAAATAGAGCTTTAAGATGCAGACTTTTCTAGAATTGCTAAAAGTGTAGTACTTTGCTTCATAAACTTTTAGTCTAATGGAGAAAGGCCCCTCCCAGAGATATTGGTAGTACTGTGTCCACAGTTAACAAGTTACACTCATTAATTCTCTAAGCACTTTCAAATATCACATATTTCACTTTCTAAATTCGTGTTCCTGGATTTTAAGTTGCTGTGCCTTCAACAAATCTGGGGCTTCCCAGGTGGTACAGTTGGGAAAGAATCTGCCTACCAGTGCAGGAGTTGCCAGAGGCATTGGTTTGATCCCTGTGTCAGAAAGATCCCCTGGAGGATGGAATGGCAACTGACTCTAGTATTTTTGCCTGGAGAATTCCATAGACAGAGGAGCCTGGTGAGCTATGTCCATGGGGTCGCAAAGAGTAGAACATAACTGAGCAACTAACACACACACAACAAATCTAGATCTAATCTCTGATCTCCAAACACCTCTATTCTCTTTCCTAATAAAGGCAATCAGAAGTAAATGAGAAGTTTAATTGTAGGCTCGGGGATATCACTACCTTAAAAAGAATACATATTTTTAAAGAACTAAAATGATCAAGTCAGAAATAGATTTTAGAAAATAAACTGTTTTCAAAAACTTTTATGCATACTAACTGGAAAATTTAAGTAAAACATATTCACAGGTGATCGTTATATATACAAATAAGTCATACACAGTTGCCCACCTGGGAACTAACTGCTTTATTTTATTAGCATAACGAAACACATTGTCTTCAAGAGAAAACATAAAAAATTAAGTAAAATATCAGATACTTATTCCCGATTCCTGAAGTCCAAAGCATAGAAACTTTATCACTTGATTTGAAATGTATAGCTTAGAAACCTCAGAAAGTTTTATAGATAAAGAAACTGAGGTTCAAGTAGGAAAAGTGAGATACTCAGGTACTTGTCACTCTTTAATAGCAGAGCAGAACAGAGGATATTCATGTTCTGATGGCTGGTTCACTGCTCTTAGTTAAAACTAATGTCAGATTGCCCAATAGTATGGCCCTTATCCAATTTTACCCCTTACTTTGTGGCTACTGTAAATATCGATACTTTTCAAATTGCATATAAAAAAGTTTTTTAAAAATTTAGATCACTTGAACTGTAAAAATTCCTTCTTTTCCCAGAGTTTATGAGATCCAAATATTAGTACCATTTGTGTCTATGGCAGGCTTCCCTGGTGGCCCAGCTATAAAAAAATTCTGCCCTTGATGTAGGAGCCCCAAGAGACATGGGTTCGATCCCTGATCTCTGGGTCTGGAAGATCCCCTGGTAGAGGGCATGACAACCCACTCCAGTATTCTTGTCTGGGATATCCTATGAACAACAGAGCCTGGTAGGCTACAGTCCATGAATGAAACCTGTACACACATGTCTATTGGTTTAGGTAAACTCCCCAATTTATTTTGTCCTCTATCCCTTCCCAAAGGTAATTATGGAATACTCTGATATTTATCACTATCTTTCTGGAAAGACTCTAAGTAGGTCAATTCTACTTACAATTTACATGTTTAAATTTTAGCATTACATGACCATTACAGCAAATGTGGGGTTTTCAAGATTTCTCAGGGTCTTCTGTTGTTGTTCAGTTACTAAATCGTGTCTGATTCTTTGTGATCCCTTGGATTGCAGCACCCTATCTTCCCTTTCACTATCTCCCAGAGCTTGCTCAAGCTCATATGCGTTGAGTGGGTGAGGCCATCAAACCATCTCATTCTTTGTTTCTGCCCTCTTCTCCTCCTGCCTTTGATCTTTCCCAGCATCAGGGTCTTTTCCAATGAGTTGTCTCTTCACATCAGGTGGCCAGTGTCTCTTCATATTCAGTTTCAGCATCAGTTCTTCCAGTGAATATTCAGGGTTCACTTCCTTTAAGATTGACTGGTTTGATCTCCTTCGGGGTCTTCGGAAATGCACGTAATTTAATTATACAGTTGTAGGCCCTAATCTTTGCATGAAATGATCCCTTGTATCTCTAATTTTCTTGAAGAGACTTTCCCATTCTATTGTTTTCCTCTATTTCTTTGCACTGATCACTGAGGAAGACTTTCTTATCTCTCCTTGCTATTCTTTGCAACTCTGCATTCAGATGCTTATATCTTTCCTTTTCTCCTTTTCTCCTTTTTGCTTTTTGCTTCTCTTCTTTTCACAGCTATTTGTAAGGCCTCCTCAGACAGCCATTTTGCTTTTTTGCATTTGTTTTTCTTGGGGATGGTCTTGTTCACTGCTTCCTGTACAATGTCATGAGCCTCTGTCAATACTTCTTCAGGCACTCTGTATATCGATTTAGTCCCTGAAATCTATTTCTCATTTTTACTGTATAATCATAAGGGGTTTGATTCTGGTCATACCTGAATGGTCCAGTGGTTTTCCCTACTTTCTTCAATTTAAGTCTGAATTTGGCATTAAGGAGTTCATGATCTGGGACACAGTCAGTTCCCAGTCTTGCTTTTACTGACTGTATAGAGTTTCTCTATCTTTGGCTGCAAAGAATATAATCAATCTGATTTCGGTGTTGACCATCTGGTGATGTCCATGTGTAGAGTCTTCTCTTGTGTTGTTGGAAGAGAGTGTTTGCTATGACCAGTACGTTCTCTTGGCAAAACTCTATTAGCCTTTGCCCTGCTTCATTCTGTACTCCAAGGCTAAATCTACCTGTTACTCCAGGTGTTTCTTGACTTCCTACTTTCGCATTCCAGTCCCCTATAATGAAAAGGATGTCTTTTTCAGGTGTTAGTTCTAGAAGGTCTTATAGGTCTTCATAGAACCATTCAATATCAGCTTCTTCAGCATTACTGGTCAGGGCATAACCGGGATTATCATGATATTGAATGGTTTGCCATGGAAACAAATAGAGATCATTCTGTTGTTTTAGAGATTGCATCCAAGTACCTCATTTCAGACTCTTGTTGACTATGAGGGCTACTCCATTTCTTCTAAGGGATTCTTGCCCACAGTAGTAGATATAATTGTCATCTGAGTTTAATTTACCCATTCCAGTCCATTTTACTTTGCTGATTCCTAAAATGTCCATATTCACTCTTGCCATCTCCTGTCTGACCACTTCCAATTTGCCTTGATTCATGGACTTAACATTCCAGGTTCCTTTGCAATATTGCTCTTTACAGTAACAGAACTTGCTTCCATCATGTCACATCCACAGCTGGGTGTTGTTTTTGCTTTGACTCCTTCTCTTCATTTTTTCTTGAGTTATTTCTCCACTGATCTCCAGTAGCATATTTGGCACCTACCGACCTGGGGAATTCATCTTTCAGTGTCTCATCTTTTGCATTTCATACTGTTCATGGGGTTCTCAAGGCAAGAATACTGAAGTGGTTTGCAATTCAGTATTCTGTTCAATTAAGAACAGAAATGGTATGGACCTAACAGAAGCAGAAGATATTAAGAAGAGGTGGCAAAAATACACAGAAGAACTATACAAAAAAATCTTCATGACCCAGATAATCATGATGGTTTGATCACTCACCTAGAGCCAGACCTCCTGGAAGGTGAAGTCAAGCGGGCCTTAGGAAGCATCACTACAAACAAAGCTAGTGGAGGTGATGGAATTCCATTGAGCTATTTCAAATCCTAAAAGATGATTCTGTGAAAGTGCTGCACTCAATATGTCATCAAATTTGGAAAACTCAGCAGTGGCCACAGGACTGAAAAATTTCAATTTTCATTTCAATCCCAAAGAAAGGGAATGCCAAAGAATGCTCAAACTATTGCACAAGTGCACTCATCTAACATGCTAGTGAAGTAAATCTCAAAATTCTCCAAGCCAGGCTTCAACAATATACAAACCATGAACTTCCATATGTTTAAGCTGGTTTTAGAAAAGGCAGAGGAACCAGAGATCAAATTGTCAACATCTGCTGGATCATCAAAAAAGCAAGAGTTCCATAAAAAACATCTATTTCTGCTTTAATGACTATGCCAAAGCCTTTGACTGTGTGGATCACAATAAATTGTGGAAAATTCTGAAAGAGATGGGCATACCATACCACCTGACCTGCCTCTTGAGAAACCTATATGCAGGCAAAGAAATCATCAGTCAGAACTGGACATGGAACAACAGACTGGTTCCAAATAGGAAAAGGAATATGTCAAGGCTGTATACTGTCACCCTGTTTATTTAACTTATATGCAGAGTACATCATGAGAAACCCTGGGCTGGAAGAAGAACAACCTGGAATCAAGATTTCCAGGAGAAATATCAATGACCTTAGATATGCAGATGACACTACCCTTATGGCAGAAAGTGAAGAAGAACTAAAAAGCCTCTTGATGAAACTGAAAGCAAAGAGTGAAAAAGTTGGCTTGAAGCTTAACATTCAGAAAATGGATTATGGCATCCAATCCCATCACTTCATGGCAAATAGATGAGGAAACAGTGGAAACAGTGTCAGACTTTATTTTTTAAGGCTCCAAAATCACTGCAGATGGTGACTGCATCCATGAAATTAAAAGATGCTTACTCCTTGGAAGGAAAGTTATGACCAAACTAGATAGCATATTAAAAAGCAGAGCCATTACTTTGCCAACACAGATCCGTCTACTGAAGTCTATGGTTTTTCCAGTGGTCGTGTGTGGATGTGAGATTTGGACTATAAAGAAAGATGAGCACCAAAGAATTGATGCTTTTGAACTGTGGTACTGGAGAAGACTCTTGAGAGTCCCTTGGACTACCAGGAGATCGAACCAGTCCATTCTAAAGGAGATTAGTCCTGAATATTCATTGGAAGGACTGATGTTGACTCTGAAACCTGATGCGAATAGTTGACTCATTTGAAAAGACCCTGATTCTGGGAACGATTGCAGGTGGGAGGAGAAGGGGATTACAGAGGATGAGATGGTTGGATGGCATCACCAACTCAGTGGACATGAGTTTGAGTGAACTCCGGGTATTGGCGATGGACATGGAGGCCTGTCATGCTGCAGTCCATGGGTCACAAAGAATTGGACATGACTGAGCAACTCAACTGAACTGAACTGAGGCCCTATTCTGGGTTTCCCTGGTAGCTTTGCTGGTGAAGAATCCACCTGCAATGACGGAGACCCCAGTTCTATTCTTCGGTTGGTAAGAACCCCTGGAGAAGGGCAAGGACACCCACTCCATTATTCTTGCCTGGAGAATCCCCATGGACAGAGGAGCCTGGAGGGCTACAGTCCATGGAGTCTTAAAGAGTCAGACGCAACTAAGTATAGCACAGCATAGCACAGGCCCTATTCTACCTATAATCACACTTTATTATTCCTCTGTCCTTGCACTTCTTTTTTAATATTTAGTTTTAATTGATTGATGATTGCTTTACAGTATCGACTTGATTTCTGTCATATATCAGCATGAATTAACCATAGGTATACATATGCCCCTCCCTCTTGAATCTTCCTCCCACCTCACGCTCATGCCCACCCCTCTAGAGTATTGTAGCCCCAGTTTGAGTTCCCTGTGCCATATAGCTAATTCCTATTGCTATCCGTTTTTATATGTCAGTGCATATCCTTCCATGCTACTACATTCATTTCACCCTCTCCCTCTTCTCCCCCACCCTTATCCATAAATCTGTTCTCTATGTCTGGAATACTCCTCAACCATTAAAAAGAATGCATTTGAATTAGTCCTAGTGAGGTGGGTGAGCCTAGAGCCTGTTACATAGAGTGAAGTAAATCAGAAAGAGAAAAACAAATATCATATATTAACACATATATAAGGAATCTAGAAGGATGGTACTGATGAAACTGTCCTCGGGCTTCTAATCAACCTTTTAATTTTCATGGGCATGACTGTTTATCATATTATTTAATATGAACTTTATAAGATGAAATAATTCAATTTAGGGTATGAGTAGGTAAACCAGGTGAGTGACAGTAGACCAGTGATTAGTGCTTTGGTCCACATGGATAGCAACATTTATTTGAAAGTCATGACAGTGAAGTAAGTTGAAGGAAGTGATAAAAATATGCATGAAGATGGAAGAATTCTTCAGGCATGTGGGACATTCTATGGTACAAGTGCCACAGACATATTAATGTCGACTGTGTGCAAATGCAGCATTTCTTGCATGGACATTTCTGTCATCTCATAAATAACAATGCCTCACAGTTTTGAATTTTTAGCATCTATTTGAATAGCTCTTTGTAAGATATTGAGCCTTGTATTGAGGAAAATGATAAGGTCATATTATGTTTTATGAATTCATTTTGGAATTATATCTACACAACAAAACATAAATATTTGCGCTATGTGATTCAGACACAAAGTTCATTGACGTTGTGTGCTGAATAATTATATTTGACTTTATTAAGAGTCTAAAGTAACCATTCCACATACTGCATTTTGTTCTATGTAGAATTAGCTTCAAAAAAGAGAAACGGGCCTGTTTAGCCAAACTCTACAAGATAACTCTGCTACCCTATAATTTATAAGCAGCAGGTATACTAAAATGTGATATTTTTTAAGATTACTATGTATAACTCAAGTCTTTATGAACAGTGATTTTTCAGTGTATTATTTTGCTTGAAGTTTTTAAAGGCTTAGTGAAATTGTGCAAAATATATAGAAAACCAATTTAGGAAATTCTCTTCCTTGCTGCTAATATATAAATTGTAGCCAGTTTTCCTTCTTATTTGTTGCATCATTTGGAAATTTAGGTAAAATGCCACCTTGAGAATGTTTCTTGGCATCCCTTATTTTTACTGAACCTTGAACATATATTATTATGTGTGAATACTGAAAATGTATTCCATTAGGACAAAAACTGTGTTATTTAGAATCCACTTGAATGCTACCATTTGTCTCCTATATGAACTGTCTGTCTAAAATAGGAATGGGCAACTTCCCTAGTGATCCAGGGGTTAAGACTTTGCCTTTCAGTGCAGGGGATGTAGGTTTGATCTCTGGTCAGGAAGACAATATCCCACATGCCTCATGGCCAAAAAACCAAAACTTTAAACGGAAGCAATATTGCAACAAATTCAATAAAGACTTGATTTTTTTAATGTTCTTTTTTTTTTAATTTATTTATTTTAATTGTAGGCTAATTACTTTACATTATTGTATTGGTTTTGCCATACATTGACATGAATCTGCCCTGGGTGTACATATGTTCCCCATCTTGAACCCCCCTCCCACCTCCCTCCCAATCCCATCCCTCTGATTCATCCCCATGCACCAGCCCTGAGCATCTTGTATCATGCATCAAACTTGGACTGGCGATTCATTTCACATATGATAATATACATGTTTCAATGCCATTCTCCCAAATCATCCCACCCTCGCCCTCTCCCACAGAGTCCAAAAGACTGTTTTATACATCTGTGTCTCTTTTGATGTCTCGTATACAGGGATATCATTATCATCTTTCTAAATTCCATATATGTGCATTAATATACTGTATTGGTGTTTTTCTTTCTGGCTTACTTCACGCTGTATAATAGGCTCCAGTTTATTCCACCTCACTAGAACTGATTTAAATGTATTCTTTTTAATTGCTGAGTAATACTCCCTTGTGTAAATGTACCACAGTTTTCTTATCCATTCGTCTGCAGATGGACATCTAGGTTGCTTCCATGTCCTGGCTATTATAAACAGTGCTGCGATGAACATTGGAGTACATGTGTCTCTTTCAAATTCTGGTTTCCTCGGTGTGTATACCCAGGAGTGCGATTGCTGGGTCATATGGCAGTTCTATTTCCAGTTTTTTAAGGAATCTCCACACTGTTCTCCATAGTGGTTGTACTAGTTTGCATTCCCACCAACAGTGTCAGAGGGTTCTCTTTTTTCCACACCCTCTCCAGCATTTATTGCTTGTAGACGTTTGGATGGCAGCCATTCTGACTGGCGTCAAATGGTACCTCATTGTGGTTTTGATTTGCATTTCTCTGATTATGAGTGATGTTGAGCATCTTTTCATGTATTTGTTAGCCATCTGTATGTCTTCTTTGGAGAAATGTCTGTTTAGTTCTTTGGCCCATTTTTTGATTGGGTCGTTTATTTTTCTGGAATTGAGCTGCAAGAGTTGCTTGTATATTTTTGAAATTAATCCTTTGTCAGTTGCTTCATTTGCTATTATTTTCTCCCATTCTGAAGGCTGTCTTTACACCTTGCTTATAGTTTCCTTTGCTGTGCAGAAGCTTCTAATTTAATTAGGTCCCATTAGTTTATTTTTGCTTTTATTTCCAATATTCTGGGAGGTGGGTCATGGAGGATCCTGCTGTGATTTATGTCAGAGAGTGTTTTGCCTATGTTCTCCTCTAGGAGTTTCGTAGTTTCTGGTCTTACATTTGATCTTTAATCCATTTGAGTTAATTTTTGTGTATGGTGTTAGGGAGTGTTCTAGTTTCATTCTTTTACAAGTGGCTGACCAGTTTTCCCAGCACCACTTGTTAAAGAGATTGTCTTTTCTCCATTGAAATTTCTTGCCTCCCTTGTCAAAGATAAGGTGTCCATAGGTTCATGGACTTATCTCTGGGCTTTCTATTTTGTTCCATTGGTCTATATTTATGTCTTTATGCCAGTACCGTACTGTCTTGATGACTGTGGCTTTGTAGTAGAGCCTGAAGCCTGGCAGGTTGATTCCCCTAGTTCCATTCTTCTTTCTCAAGATTGCTTTGGCTATTAGAGGTTTTTTGTATTTCCATACAAATTGTGAGATTATTTGTTCTAGCTCAGTGAAAAATAGCGTTGGTAGCTTGATACGGATTGCATTGAACTTATAAATTACTTTGGGTAATATATTCATTTTCACAGTATTTATTCTTCCAATCCATGAACACGGTATATTTCTCCATCTATTAGTGTCCTCTCTGATTTCTTTCACAAGTGTATTATAGTTTTCTATATATAGGTCTTTTGTTTCTTTAGGTAGATATATTCCTAAGTATTTTATTCTTTTTTTTGCAATGGTGAATGAAATTGTTTCCTTAATTTCTCTATTTTCTCATTATTAGTGTATAGGAATGCAAGGGATTTCTGTGTGTTGATTTTGTATCCTGCAACTTTACTATATTCATTGAATAGCTCTAGTAATATTCTGGTAGAGTTTTTAGGGTTTTCTCTGTAGAGGATCATGTCATCTGCAAACAGTGAGAGTTTTACTTCTTCTTTTCCAATTTGGATTCCTTTTATGTCTTTTCTGCTCTGATTGCTGTGGCCAAAACTTCCATAACTATGTTGAATAGTAGTGGTGAGAGTGGGCACCCTTGTCTTTTTCCTGACTTTAGGGGAAACACTTTCAATTTTTCACCATTGATGATAATGTTTCCTGTGGGTTTGTCATATATAGCTTTTATTATGTTGAGGAATGTTCCTTCTATTCCCACCTTTTGGAGGGTTTTGATCATAAATGGATGTTGAATTTTGTCAAAGGCTTGCTATGCATCTATTGAGATAATCATATGGATTTCATTTTGTTAATGTGGTGTATTACATTGATTGATTTGCGGATATTGAAGAATCCTTGCATCCCTGGGATAAAGCCCACTTGGTCATGATGTATGATCTTTTTAATGTGTTGTTGGATTCTGATTGCTAGAATTTTGTTAAGGATTTTTGCATCTATGTTCATCAGTGATATTGGCCTGTAGTTCTCTTTTTTGTGGCATCTTTGTCGGGTTTTAGTATTAGGGTGATGGTGGCCTCTTATAATGAGTTTGGAAGTTTACTTTCCTCTGCAATTTTCTGGAAGAGTTTGAGTAGGATAGGTGTTAGCTCTTCTCTAAATTTTTGGTAGAATTCAGCTGTGAAGCTGTCTGGACCTGGGCTTTTGTTTGCTGGAAAATTTCTGATTACAGCTTCTATTTCCGTGCTTCTGATGGATCTGTTCAGATTTTCTATTTCTTCCTGGTTCAGTTTTGGAAAGTTGTACTTTTCTAAGAATTCGTCCATTTCTTCCAATTTGTCCATTTTATTGGCATATAATTGCTAATAGTAGTCTCTTATGATGCTTTGTATTTCTGTGTTGTCTGTTGTGATTTCTCCCATTTCATTTCTAATTGTATTGATTTGGTTTTTCACCCTTTGTTTCTTGATGAGTCTGGCTAGTGGTTTGTCAATTTTATTTACCCTCTCAAGGAACCAGCTTTTGGCTTTGTTGATTTTTGCTATGGTCTCTTTTGTTTCTTTTGCATTTATTTCTGCCCTAATTTTTACGATTTCTTTCCTTCTACTAAGCCTGGGGTTCTTCATTTCTTCCTTTTCTAGTTGCTTTAGGTGTAGAGTTAGGTTATTTAGTTGGCTTTTTTCTTGTTTCTTGAGTTATGCCTGTATTGCTATGAACCTTCCCCTTAGCACTGCTTTTACAGTGTCCCAGAGGTTTGGGGTTGTTGTGTTTTCATTTTCATTCATTTCTATGCATATTTTGATTTCTTTTTTTATTTCTTCTATGATTTGTTGGTTATTCTGCAGCATGTTGTTCAGCCTCCATATGTTGCCATTTTTAATGGTTTTTCTCCTGTAATTGAGATCTAGTCTTACTGAATTGTGGTCAGAAAAGATGCTTGGAATGATTTCAATTTTTTTGAATTTCCCAAGCCTAGATTTATGGCCCAGGATGTGATCTATCCTGGAGAAGGTCCGTGTGTGCTTGAGAAGGTGAAATTCATTATTTGGGGGTGAAATGTCCTATAGATATATATTAGGTCTAACTGGTCTATTGTATCACTTAACGTTTGTGTTTCCTTGTTAATTTTCTGTTTAGTTGATCTATCCATAGGTGTGAGTGGGGTATTAAAGTCTCCCACTATTATTGTGTTATTGTTAATTTCCCCTTTCATACTTGTTACCATTTGTCTTACATATTGCGGTGCTCCTATGTTGGGTGCATATATATTTATAATCGTTATATCTTCTTCTTGGATTGATCCTTTGATCATTATGTAGTGTCCTTTTTGTCTCTTTTCACAGCCTTTGTCTTAAAGTCTATTTTATCTGATATGAGTATTGCTACTCCTGCTTTCTTTTGGTCTCTATTTGCGTGGAATATCTTTTTCCAGCCCTTCACTTTTAATCTGTATGTGTCCCTTGTTTTGAGCTGGGTCTCTTGTAGACAACATATGTAGGGGTCTTGTTTCTGTATCCATTCAGCCAGCCTTTGTCTTTTGGTTGGGGCATTTAACCCATTTACATTTAAGGTAATTATTGATATGTATGATCCTGTTGCCATTTACTTTATTGTTTTGGGTTCGAGTTTATACACTCTTTCTGTGTTTCCTGTCTAGAGAAGATCCTTTAGCATTTGTTGGAGAGCTGGTTTGGTGATGCTGAATTCTCTGAGCTTTTGCTTGTCTGTAAAGCTTTTGATTTCTCCTTCATATTTGAATGAGATCCTTGCTGGGTACAGTAATCTGGGCTGTAGGTTATTTTCTTTCATCACTTTAAGTATGCCCTGCCATTCCCTCCTGGTCTGAATAGTTTCTATTGAAAGATCAGCTGTTATCCTTCTGGGGATCCCCTTGTGTGTTATTTGTTGCTTTTCCCTTGCTGCTTTTAATATTTGTTCTTTGTGTTTGATCTTTGTTAATTTGATTACTATGTGTCTTGGAGTATTTTGCTTTGGGTTTATCCTGTTAGGGACTCTCTGTGTTTCTTGGATTTGGGTGATTATTTCCTTCCCCATTTTAGGGAAATTTTCAACTATTATCTCCTCAAGTATTCTCTCATGGTCTTTCGTCTTGTTCTCTTCTTTTGGGACTCCTATGATTCGGATGTTGGGGCATTTGACATTGTCCCAGAGGTCTCTGAGATTGTACTCATTTCTTTTAATTCATTTTTCTTTTTTCCTCTCTGTTTCATTTATTTCTACCATTCTATATTCTAACTCATTCTATCTTCTGCCTCTATTATTCTACTGTTGGTTCCCTCCAGAGTGTTTTTGATCTCATCTATTGCATTATTCATTGTATATTGACTCTTTTTTATTTCTTCTAGACCCTTGTTAAATCTTTCTTGCATCTTCTCAATCCTTGTCTCCAGGTTATTTATCTCTAACTCCAACTTTTTTTCAAGATTTTGGATCAATTTCATTATCAGACTTTAAAAATGGTCCATGTCAAAAAACATTTTTAATGTTTGAAAAAGGTAAGAATGATGTTACCTGTGTCCTTTCTACACTGATGCATGTGTACTCAGTCACTCAGTCATGTCGGACTCTTTGCTACCCCGTGGATTGTAGCCCTCCAGGCTGCTCTGTCCATGGGATTTATTCCCACACAGATAGAGATACACCATATGACATAGGACAGCTGTGGAGAAAATGAAGAAGGACTGTATTTGAGATTTGAAGGTGTCCCAGTCAAAAGGGGCTTCCCTGGTGGCTCAGTGGTAAAGAATTTGCCTGCCAATGCAGGAGACTCAGGTTCGATTCCTGGGTCAAGAAGATCCTCTAAAGGAGGAAATGGCAGCCCACTCCAATATTCTTGCCTAGAGAATCTCATAGACAAAGGAGCCTGGTGGGCTACAGTCCATGAGGTTGCAAAGAGCTGGACATGACTGAGCATACGTTATACTACACTGCAGTCTAAACAAGTATATAAGCCAAATAAATTAAAAATATATGTATGTGTATATGCAAATAGATACATTTTACTATATATTTATATGTGTATGATTGATATATATTAATTGCATAAAATATATATATTATATATTCAAGACAAAAGTGTTTCCATTCATATATGCACATATGTGCATACACCCATATATTTTCCATACACATATTATTTAGCCTCTGATTTTCTTCTAACTTTAACAGATAGGATCTATATGGTCTACCATGACACCATAAATATTTGTTGTTGTTTAGTTGCTAAGTCAGTCTTCTGACTCTTTGTGACCCCATGGACTGTAGCCCTCCAGGCACCTCTGTCCATGGGATTTTCCAGGCAAGAATACTGGAGTGGGTTGCATGTCCTTCTCCAGAAGATCTTCCTGACCCAGAAATGGAATTCATGCTACCTGCATTGGCAGGTGGAATCTTTACCACTAAGACACCAGAGAAGCCCCTAAAATATTTGAGGCAAACACTAACCTTGTGATATTGTACAGCAGACAGGAATCAAGACCATCCCCAAGAAAAAGAAATGCAAAAAGGCAATATGGCTGTCTGAGGAGGCCTTACAAATAGTTGGGAAAAGCAAAGGAGAAAAGGAAAGATATGTGCATCTGAATGCAGAGTTCCAAAGAAGAGCAAAGAGAGATAAGATAGACTTCCTGAGCAATCAATACAAAGAAATAGAGGAAAACAATAGAATGGGAAAGACTATAGATCTCTTCAAGAAAATTAGAGATACCAAGGGAATATTTCATGCAAAGATGGGCTCAATAAAGGACAGAAATGATATGGACCTAACAGAAGCAGAAGATATTAAGAAGAGATGGCAAGAAAACACAGAAGAACTATAGAAAAAAGATCTTCATGACCCAGATAACCACGATGGTATGATCACTCACCTAGAGCCAGACATCCTGGAATGTGAAGTCAAGTGGGCCTTAGGAAGCATCCCTCCAAACAAAGCTAGTGGAGATGATGGAATTCCATTGAGCTATTTCAAATCCTGAAAGATGATGCTGTGAAAGTGCTGCACTCAATATGCCAGCATATTTGGAAAATTCAGTAGTGGCCACAGGACTGGGAAAGGTCAGTTTTCATTTCAATCCCAAAGAAAGGCAATGCCAAAGAATGCTCAAACTACCGCACAATTGCACTCATCTCACATACTAATAAGGTAATGCTTAAAATTCTCCAAGCCAGGCTTCAGCAATATGTGAACCATGAACTTCCAGATGTTCAAGATGGTTTTAGAAAAGGCAGAGGAACCAGAGATCAAATTGTCAACATCTACTGGATCTTCTAAAAAGCAAGAGAGTTCCTTGAAAACATCTATTTCTGCTTTACTGGCTGTGCCAAAGCCTTTGACTGTGTGGATCACAATAAACTGTGGAAAATTCTGAAAGAGATGGGAATACCAGACCACCTGACCTGACTCTTGTGAAACCTGTATGCAGGTCAGGAATCAACAGTTAGAACTGGACATGTAACAAGAGACTGGTTCCAAATAGGAAAAGGAGTATGTCAAGGCTGTATATTGTCACCCTGTTTATTTAACATACATGCAGATTACATCATGAGAAATCCTGGGCTGGAGGAAGCACAAGCTGGAATCAAGATTGCTGGGAGAAATATCAATAACCACAGATATGCAGATGATACCACCCTTATGGCAGAAAGTGAAGAAGAACTAAAGAGCCTCTTGATGAAGATGAAAGAGGAGAGTAAAAAAGTTGGCTTGAAGCTCAACATTCAGAAAACTAAGATCATGGCATCTGGTCCCATCACTTCATGGCAAATAGATGGGGAAACAGTGGCTGACTATTTTTTTGGTTCCAAAATCACTGCAGATAGTGATCGCAGCCATGAAATTAAAAGACACTTACTCCTTGGAAGGAAAGTTATGACCAACCTAGACAGCATATTGAAAAGCAGAGACATTACTTTGCCAACAAATGTCTGTCTCGTCAAGTCTATGGCTTTTCCAGTGGTCATGTATGGATGTTAGAATTGGACTATAAAGAAAGCTGATCACCAAAGAGTTGATGCTTTTGAACCATGGTGCTGGAGAAGACTCTTGAGAGTCCGTTGGACTGCAAGGAAATCCAACCAGTCCATTCTAAAGGAGATCAGTCCTGGGCATTCATTGGAAGGACTAATGTTGAAGCTGAAACTCCAATACTTTGGCCACCTGATGTGAAGAGCTGACACATTGGAAAAGACCCTGATGCTGGGAAAGATTGAAGGCAGGAGGAGAAGGGGACGACAGAGGATGAGATGGTTGGATGGCATCACCGACTCAATGGACATGAGTTTGGGTAAACTCCAGGAGTTAGTGATGGACAGGGGGGCCTGGCATGCCACGGTTCATGGGGTCTCAAAGAATCAGACTTGACTGAGTGACTGAACTGACTGACTGACTAATCTTGTGTTGAATTAAATGTTTGGTATTAGTACCATAGATGAGGATGTATTTCTCTGTACCACTTTAGTGGAAACCGCAGATAGAATGGCATGTTGGAAACCTTTGTTCAGGTAGCCCTCTTGTTCATAGCTACCACACTGTTGTCTCAACACTGTTAGGTTATTTTTTTTATTTAAAGGTCCACACCAAAAATTTCTCTAATCCAGAAGTTTATCTTTGCCACTGACAATCTTTAGGGACCAGCCATTGCATTTATAACAGCAAACATCAGACATCAGTCACTATACTCTATACTCTATATCACTATACACTATACTCTTTTGGCCAGTATGATTAAAAGACGTTGCATATTTTCAGATCTAAATTAGTTTCTTACAAGAAGGAGCTTCTAAATCCTGATATTTCTAGTTGAAAAATAATACTTGAAAATATCAGTGGTCATAAATACTTGTAATACATGTGATGATCAGCTAAAATTCTCAACAATTTTTCCCAGAAAGGCTTTCAATTGAAGACTAAGATAATGTTTGTTATAGCCTGGCTGTTTAGATACTAGTGAGATACACTGATTAACATGTGGCTACTATGCATGCTTCTACTAGCTACAAGTGTCAACAGTTACACAAAATTTAATAACAGATTTACTGTCATCGTTATCAATATATGCCTCAAAGAACTTAGAATAAATAGTAATAAGTTTTAGAGTTGATTGTCAGATGTCTAATTGCTTTTTCTGGACACACTTGCATGTAATTTACACTAAACAATATTAGTATTGTATAGATTATTTATCTTTTATCCTGTTTTGCTTAGTATTATTAATACACATGAGTTGGTAGCCATTATTACTTTAATGCATCTACAGTTGCAAGCATGAAATTCTGAATTTAGGTAACTCTGACTCTTCGGATATCAAAATTGAGAAGTTCTCTGATTATATACTACTGTTGACAATACTTTAGCAAGGAAAATTTACTGTAAAATATAAAAGAGAAATATTTTATTTGCAGGTGTGTTCCATATTCCCATACACATTTTCTGAATGTGTTGGAATTTGTAAATTTTTAAAGACGATATTGCCTTTCTTGAAAATAGGTAAATTGTTTGATGGGCTTCCCTGGTGGCTCAATGGTAAAGAATCTACCTTCAATGCAGTATCCCTAAGTTGGGAAGATCCCCTGGAGAAGGGAATGGCAAGCTACTCCAGTATTCTTGCCTGGGCAATCCCATAGATAGAGGAGCCTGGCCAGCTATAGTCCATGGGGTCACACAGAGTTAAACACGACCGAAGCAACTTAGCATGCACCCATGGAGAGAACTAATATATAATATAATGCTTATTTTTTTACTATAAAAATAATTGTATTTTTTCAACTGTGGTAAAGTATACAGTACATAAAATTTACCATCTTAACTATTTTTAAGAGTAAAGTTCTATAGGGTTAAATATATTTACATTTTTTTATAATCAATCTCCTTAATGCAACATCTGAATAGAAATAAATTTAGGAAATAAAGCAGGCATATTATCTTGGTTATTGTTCTAAAAAACTCTCAAAATATTACCACTCTCTAGGTAAAGAAGGCTACGCAATAGTACTTTATGGCATAGAGATTTAGATTGCGATGTCAGTGTTACACAGGAAATGACTTATTATTTACCTAAGTTGTTTCCAGTCTAAATGAATCAACTCCTATTGTCTCCAATTTTTCTTTTAAATCCTTTTTCTTTAATTGTATTTATTCAGTTGTTGTCTGCACTGGCTGTTTGCTGCCGTGTGGACATTTCTCTGGTTAGAATGTGCAGGCTTCTCATTGAAAGGGGCTCTCTTGTTGCAGAGCATGCGCTCTAGGGCACACAGGCCTCGGTTGTTACGCCCCGGGCTCTGGAGCACAGGCTCAGTAGTTCTGGCACACAGGCTTAGTTGGTCCCAGCATGTGAGAGCTTCCTGAATCAGGAACTGAACCTGTGTCACCTGGATTGGCAGGTGAGTATTTTTTTATCACTGAGCCACCTGGGAAGCCCAAATGAAATAGTTTTCCAATCAGAAGTTATTAGAAATTTGTTTGGCGATCTCAAAAACGACACCACTACCGACAACAACAACAGCAAAAACGCATGTTCCAATGCGCGGCTGCCTTGTTACGTTTCCTGTTGAATGTATGGAAAGTCAAGCGTCGTCAGTTACCTGTGTGTTTTTATTGGCCCTTTTATGTCTTACTTTATTTTTTGGAGGCCTTAATAATGTTGTGACACACTGATTTTCCTTCCCACCCTCAAACCGACAAAATCTATAGGAAATAAAATACCTTTATTGTAATATAACGTCACAGCAGCCATCCCTGAATGGCGAAGAATTGATGCTTTTGAACTATGGTGCTAGAGAAGACTCTGGAGAGTTCCTTGGACAGCAAGGAGATCAAATCAGTCAATCCTAAAGGAAATCAACCCTAAATGTTCATTGGAAGGACTGATGCTGAAGCTCCAATACTTTGGCCACCTGATGGAAAAGACCCTGATTCTGGGAAGGATTGAGGGCAGGAGGAGAAGCGGGCAGCAGAGGATGAGATGGTTCAGTGGCATTTCCAACTCAATGGACATGAGTTTGAAAAAACTCCAGGAGATAGTGAAGGACAAGGAAGCCTGGCGGTGCTGCAGTCAAGAGTTTGAAACGACTTAGCCACTTAACAGTAACAAAAATCAATGAAAAGAGCAAAGAACTGCATCAGCAGAGACCCTGGGGTTTGAAAGGTCACAGATTGTGCACAGATACAAAGTAACTCCTGATCAAATGAATTCTGCCGTACTGAAATTAAAGGAAAGCCTGTTTTAATTATTTTCTGAATTTTAGCGACTCACCTTTCGTATGTGTCTGTGAATATGTTTAGTTAGCAAACGTGATGAGTATCTGTGGATGAAGTCATTACATTAGGATCGTAGGAATTTTAACGTCATAATAAATTGGTGAAGATTTATGCAAGTCCGATGGGAAATGCTCTTATTATGGAGCATGATACATGCCTCTTTACTGGAGGGAAAAAAGCATTATTAAATTAGCTGCTTTTGCTGATGTCATAAACCACTAATGCAGACTTGGAGTAGTTTATGAATAGCAGAGGAAGCTGGTAATACAATTACCACATTAATATTCATTCAGAATCTGGTTGGGGCTTTCAGAATAAACTCCGAATGAGTCATTTATTTTCCTTTTGGGTAACAATAATTGTGATATATTCCCCCACCTAAAAAAGGTTTTCAGTGAAATTCTTTTATATGTTCTGAATAAGAGCAGAAGTTTGAAATTAGATGTTGGTGGAGTTTATCAATCCTTTGTAGTGTTTTTCACGTTATAGCACATATTGAAAAAAAAATGTTCACCACATTGAAATACAGAGTTGTTGTTCAGTCGCTAAGTTGCATCCAGCTCTTTGCGACCCCATGAACTGCAGCACACCAGACCTCCCTGTTCTTCACCATTTCCCAGAGTTTGCTTAGATTCATGTCCTTTGAGTCAGTAATGCCATCCAACTATCTCATCCTCTGCCACCCCTTTCTCCTCCTGCCTTCAATCTTTCCCAGCATCAAGGTGTTTTCCAATGAATCGGCTCTTCGCATCAGGTGACCAAAGTACTGGAGGTTCATCATCATTCCTTCCAATTAATATTCAGGACTGATTTCCTTTAGGATGGACTGGTTTTATCTCCTTGGTAAAGACTCTGATTGCCCTGAGGACAGGAGGGTCAAAAGCTCATCTCACCTTCAGCTTACCTGGGACATATCAGGTTCTATTCTTGCCTGGAGAATCCCAGGGACGGGGGAGCCTGGTGGACTGCCGTCTATGGGGTCACACAGAGTCGGACACGACTGAAGTAACTTAGCAGCAGCAGCAGCAGCATGGGACCCAAAATGAGAAGTTTGGAGAAACAAACAGTGTCATCTGTTCACTCAGCATGTGCTTATCGAAGGCCTCCTGCATGCAAGTTGCTTTCTGGAAATACAGTTGTGAAAAAGTAATCCCAAACCCACTGTCCTACAGCTTCTATTCCAAGGAGGAATAGAAAGTAAACAAGTTCAATAAGGAAAATACAGCATTTGGCATCCTGATACTAACAAAAAGAAGAACAAGCAACCATAGAATGGAGAACTTGAAATATATTTTAGATTACAAGATCAGGGCAAATGGGTTTCCCAGGTGGCTCAGTGGTAAAGAATCTACCTGCCAGTGCAGGAGACACAGGAGATGTGAGTTCAATACCTGACTTGAGAAGATCATCTGGAGGAGCAAATGACAACCCACACTAGTATTCTTGCCTGGAGAATCCCATGGACAGAGTACAATCATTAGGGTCGCAAACAGTCTGACGCAAATTAGCAACTAAACAACAACAGCAGAAGACAATTACATGTGCTAGAGCCAAGGAAGAAAGAAGAGTTTTTTTTTTTTTTTTTTGTAACATGTGACCTAGAAAATGGCCTTCTCTTTCTCTCTCTTCTCAGATGGATAGACAGCACTGAATCTGTTTTCCAGAAGTCACATATTTACAGGAGGTAGACAGCATTGAATCTGTTTTCTGGAAGTCATGTATCTATGGGAGTTTCAGGCCTGGGAAGCCTCAGTCTCACCCACAAGATCCCACCTCTGTGTAGACCTAGCAATCCCAACTGAGATCTAGGGTCATAGGAGGCCACTGATCTCCCCAATAAGTATTTTGACCCCAGAACAAGTGAGAAAGAGTGGGCTGACTTTTGTGCTGTACACAGAGGTGAAAACAAGCAGAGGAAAAATCCTGTTCAGAAACAAGGATGTAGGATAACGTGGCACTCTCTGTAGTTTCTGACCTCCGCTTTGTTTACCTTGCTAGAGTTCCATTTACTTGCATCAGTTCAGCAGAAGGGAAGGATCTGTCTGCCTGCCTGCCTGTCTGTCTGTCTATATACCGACAGCATCTGAGCAATCTGAAATATGTCACACATAGATTTTTATCATTTCCTCAGGGCCACATTCCATAGGCTGTGTACCTCGTTTCATGAAATTATCTTTTAATTGAAGAAATAGTTTCCAAAAAGAGCTTTTTCATTATAAGAGGTTAAATTATATATGAGCAAAGCTGTGAAATGAGCCATTTTGTCATTAAGACGCATTGATGAAGGTAACCAGACATGTTTGCTAACACATCAATAGTTAAATGATATAATTTTAAAGCATTAATAGATGTCCCTTAATTATATAAAGAAATATAATGCAAACACAGGCTCTGTAGTATAGTCTGTTGTAAAGAAATCACTGAAATGATTTAGAATGTGCTATATCTTAAATTACTGTAAGAATAACAATACTATGAAATCATGATATAGTAAAACCTAAGAATATGATGATACAATCCTAAACATTCACATACTGTTGGTTAGGTAGCTTTGTGGTAGTTTTCTACAGCATAGTTTTAAAACAGTACCTAAATTTTCCTTTTCCCAAATGAAGTCATATATGGGACACAATGTAAAAGGAATAATAATAATACAAGTCCATATTACACCAATCTAGTTCTTCACTATTTGCCAGAGAATTCTCTTTTGCTTGTGAACTCTCTAAATCAACTACCCTATAACTTTACGGGGCTTCCCGGGTGGCTCAAATGGTAAATAATCTGCCTGCAACGCAGGAGACATGGGTAGGAAGATCATCCTGGATCAGGAAAATACCCTAGAGAAGGCAATGGCTACCACTCCAGTATTCTTGCTTGGAGAATCCCATGGACAGAGGAGCCTGGTGGACTACAGTCCATGGGGTCACACAGAGTTAGACACGACTGAGCAACTAACACACACACAGGCTGGCAGAGCAGACAGTAGGAAATTCCGACTGCCTTCCACAGAGTTCATCACCTGGGTCAAGGTTGATGCTGTTCCAAAGAACAGGCTGTTCTGCTGAAAAAAAGGGTGGAAAAAAATACAGCCTAGGCTACTATGTATAGATTCTCCAGAACATATGGAGCAGCACCTTGGATGGCGTAATCTTGCTTTTGAATTGCATTTACACCCTGGCAACCAATATGATAACATTTCCCTGGAGGCAATTCTAACTTAACATAAAAATTGGGTCTAGCAATGTGTAATACTTGAAAGCAATTGTTCATAAGTATATGCCATGATAACAGATATACCCCTGTAGCTTTTCAGAAAAAAATGAAAAGAGATGCAAATGGAGCTGTTTTAAAGCCAAGTGTCTTTCTGTGCGGCTGCATGAATTGAGATTAGGGGTAGGAATTAGGGCATTTACTCTGACCAAAAATGTGCACACCAGTAACTCTCCCTGACATTAAAGGGAGTAATTTATCTTCTTTGTATTAGTTTCTCTTTCTGTCTATGAAGCTGGAATTACATTTCTATGCCTTATAGAGATTATATAGATTACTGCAAAAGGAAAACTGCTCTGTATTTCCAAAGTGCTCGATAAATTACACACATTCAATTGCATTCGGTTTGCCTGACATATCAGAAAAATTTCACGGGCATTTTTTTAGGACCCCCTATCCATTTATCTTTATTTTCTAATGTTTCCCCAAGTGTCTAACAATATAAAAAGTAGGTCTTTTTTTTCACCTCCTGCGCAAAAGATGGAGGCTTCATTCTCCATAAATTTCCCGAGCTGTGAAGGAACCTAATGAACCTGTTTATTTAGACACTGAATCACAGAAAAGTCCTGTATCTTCCAAACATATTAGTTCACTTATAGGCTATTTTTAAGTGTTCATTATTTCTCATTCCCATTTTTTCTCACAATGCATCTAAATTTCTGCTAAGTAAAATTTTGTTAAAGTAAACCAGAGTGATAGAATTCTGCGCTCTGCTTAGTCACTCAGTCATGTCCAACTCTTTGTGACGCCATGGATTGTAGCCCTCCAGGCTCCTCTGTTCATGGGATTCTCCAGGCAAGAATACTGGAGTGGATTGCCATGCCCTCCTCCAAGGGATCTTCCCAACCCAGGGATCGAACCCAGGCCTCCCACATTGCAGGCAGATTTTTTAACCCACTGAGATCGAAGCCCCCAAACTAGTGATCCTAATACATAGAATACTTAATGCCTTTGTCTTTCCTTGGCTCTTGACTTTAACTTTCTCATGTATAAAAATGTGCTATCTTTCCTACTTTGCACTCAGAATTGCCATAATCTAAAATGTGTCAGTGTATTTTCTGGGCTTCCCTGATGGCTCAGATGGTGAAAAATCTGCCTGCAATGGAGGAGACCCAGGTTCAATCCCTGGGTCAGGAAGATCCCCTGGAGTAGGAAATGACAACATACTCCAGTATGTTCTATATTGCATATATTTCAAATTTATATGTGTGTATAGATGCATATTTGAAATAAGTATAAAACAATTATACCTCTAAACATTATATGTTTCTTTAAAATTTTTTTTTTATTCTTTTGATTGTGCTGGGTCTTCAGTGCTGCACAGGCTTTCTCTAGTGGCAGAGACTGGGGACTACCCTCTCGATGCAGTGCACAGACTTCTCATTGCCCTGGCTTCTCTTTTTGTGGAGCATGAGCTCTAGGTGCACAGACTGGAGTGGCTGAGGCTTGCAGGCTCCAGAGCACAAGCTCCATAGTGGTATACAGGCTTAGTTGCTCTGTGGCATGTGGGATCTTCCTGGACCAGGGATCGAACCTATGTCCCCTGCATTGCAAGGTGGATTCTTAACCACTGGACCACCAGGGAAGGCCAAAACATAATGTTTCATATAATGAAAGACTTTGCCATTGGGATATTAAATATTCAATGTAGATTTTCTTTTGATATAGAAGGAAGTGTAATTTGGTTTAGGTTTCTGTTGTGTTTCTCTGCAGGATTGATTTGTAGGTTTATTGTCAAAGGTAGGAAAGATGCTAAACTATTGGCAAATGGGGTAGCTTTATGAAAATTGGAAAATGCAGAAAATTGAATCCCATAAACAAAAATAAGAAAATATTGCCTCATTTGCTTAATTCCATGATAGTTTTCATATGTGACTTCCTCAAACGTACCCTGAGATACATCTTCCTTGCCAGCTCTAAAAGAGGGGCTGATGTATAATTGCAGAAAGGGAGCATGGAATAGAAAGAATACCTACCCCCATCACCAAATTTGTATTCCAAGACACCACAGAGTGTCTCTATGAAGTAAGAATTCAGAAGAGATGAATAGAGAGGATGTTTTCGCTTACATTATACTTATCAGGTCTTAAATTGATAAAAGTTTTGTCTGCATCCACAACCCATTGGCCAAACCTAGTCTCATGTTAAACTTAAAACTGAAGGAAAGCCCATAGAACATCTGGTGAGCACTTGTATTTCTGCCCTGTGGGCTAAGTTGCTTCAGTCACGTCTGACTCTTTGCCACCCCATGGACTATAACCCGTCAGGCTCCTCTATCCATGGGACTTTCCAGGCAAGAATACTGGAGTCGGTTGCCATTTCCTACTCCAAAGGATCTTCCTGACCCAGGGATTGACCCCATGTCTCTTATATCTCCTGCATTGGCAGGCAGGTTCTTTACCATTAGCACCACCTGGGAAGCCCCAACCTACCCTCATGTTAAACTGGAAACTGTAGGAAAACCTACTGAATATTCGGTGAGAACTTTTATTTCTGCCATAGGCTACTCTATTATATATTACATACCCACTTCTGTTCTCTCACACAGGGGAAGCATGTAGTATCTCCCCAAGGAAGGTCCCGGAGAAATAGGCACACACCTAGCTCAGCTTACAATCACCTTGCAGTGACTTTAATATCTCCTTTCGCTTAGACATTTGAGTTACTCCCATGTCTGGGGCATTATTCTCCTTCCTACTTAAGAGTCATTCAGTTACCCTATCTCATTTCCATCACTGAATAGTGTGTGTTTGTGTGAGTCTGTGTGTTTGTCAGTGATGAAGTCATTATATCTTTTTCAATTCTTAGTACTCTAAGAGAGAAAAAGAAGGATTAATGGAAATGGACAATATCCTTTCCAAGGTTTATGATCATGAAAACGATAAATGTGAACTACAAGCAATTGCACGACAGGGCAGTTTTGATAATATAATAAACACATTGTATATTATACACATATTGCATATACGTGTGTGTATATATCAGTCACTCAGCCATGTCCAACTCTTTGCAATCCCATGCACTGCTGAAGCCCACCAGGCTCCTCTGTCCATGAAGTTCTCTCGGAAGGAATACTGGAGTTGGTTGCCTGGCATGCCCACACATGCCACACCGTGTGTGTGTGTGTGTGTGTCTGTGTGTGTGTATGCATATATGTGGGATACATACAGATTGCTGCTGCTGCTGCTAAGTCGCTTCAGTCTTGTCTGACTCTGTGTGACCCCATAGACGGCAGTCCACCAGGCTCCCCCGTCCCTGGGATTCCCCATTCAAGAACACTGGAGTGGGTTGCCATTTCCTTCTCCAATGTATGAAAGTGAAAAGTGAAAGTGAAGTCACTCAGTCGTGTCCGATTCTTAGCGACCCCATGGACTGCAGCCTACCAGGCTCCTCCGTGTAAGGTCAAAACGGCCCATGACGTTAAATAAAAGAACCCAGATGCCAAATAATGTAATAGGCTTTAATGGCCAGGCGCCCCCGGGCGGGATCCCAAGACCCAACAGAGCGAGGTTGAGGAAGTCAGCGCGGAACAAAGGCAGAGAGTAACTTTATAGCCTCACAGTAAGGAACAGGGAAAATCTTCCCCCCCAAAAAAGGCAAGGTTTGGGATGGCAGTCTCTCATAGGTCAGCTAGTCGAGGTGGCGAGACCAGGTTGGTTGCTCTGGAGGTCTGAGACGGAGGGTTGATTTCTGTCAGAAGCTGTTTCTTCAGAGGCTCTTCAACGGTCTGGTGGGACTTTTTCCCACCGGCAGGAAATGAAGAGAAGAAAAAGAAGCTAAAATGGCCACCGGGGAAGAGAAACCAAGATGGCCACCGGGGTCCTGCCTTACATTCTGTCAATGGGATTTTCCAGGCAAGAGTACTGGAGTGGGGTGCCATTGCCTTCTCCTATATACAGATTCAGTTCAGTTCAGTTCAGTCCCTCAGTCATGTCTGACACTTTGCAAACCTATGAATCGCAGCATGCCAGGCTCCCTGTAAGTGGGCATTAATGTTATGCTGTTCAAAAGTAAATATGTGTGAAAATATTGATAGTGTATAGATTTTCTGTATGTGTTACAGCAGCTGTTCAATTAAAAATCTCAAATGTCAGGGTCAAATAAATGCTTTTCCAAGGTCAGAGGCTCATATGTCTATAGATATTTGTTCACTAAAGTTCACCTTTATGTCTTTTTTTTTTTTTTTTTGCTGTGATTCTCTAATTTTAACTTATATGAAACTCATTTTGAGAAAAGAAAATGTTCAACAGATGAGTGGATAAAGATGTGGTACATACACACAATGCTAAATTCAGTTCAGTTCAGTCGCTCAATCGTGTCCAACTCTTTGCCACTCCATGAATCCCAGTATGCCAGGCCTCCCTGTCCATCACCAACTCCCGGAGTTCACTCAAACTCATGTCCATCGAGTCGGTGATGCCAGTCATCATTCTCTGTCATCCCCATCTCCTCCTGCCCCCAATCCTTCCCAGCATCAGAGTCTTTTCCAGTGAGTCAACTCTTCACATGAGGTGGCCAAAGTATTGGACTTTCAGCTTTAGCATCAAAACTCAGGATTGATCTCCTTTAGAATGGACTGGTTGGATCTCCTTGCAGTCCAAGGGACTCTCAAGAGTCTTATCCAACACCACAGTTCAAAAGCATCAATTCTTCGGCGATCAGCTTTCTTCACAGTCCAACTCTCACATCCATATATGGCCACGGGAAAAACCATAGCCTTGACTAGACAGAACTTGGTTGGCAAAGTAATGTCTCTGATTTTTAATATGCTATCTAGGTTGGTCATAACTTTCCTTCCAAGGAGTAAGCGTCTTTTAATGTCATGACTGCAATCAGCATCCGCAGTGATTTTGGAGCCCAAAAAAATAAAGTCTGACACTGTTTCCACTGTTTCCCCATCTATTTCCCATGAAGTGATGGGACCAGATGCCATGATCTTTGTTTTCTGAAGGTTGAGCTTCAAGCCAACCTTTTCACTCTCCTCTTTCACTTTCATCAAGAGACTTTTGAGTTCCTCTTCACTTTCTGCCATAAGGGTGGTGTCATCTGCATATCTGAGGTTATGGATATTTATCCCAGCAATCTTGATTCCAGCTTGTGCTTCTTCCAGCCCAGCGTTCCTCCTGATGTACTCTGCATATAAGTTAAATAAGCAGGGTGACAATATACAACCTTGACGTATTCCTTTTCCTATTTGGAACCAGTCTCTTGTTCCATGTACAGTTCTGACTGTTGTTTCCTGACCTGCATACAGGTTCCTCAAGAGGAAGGTCAGGTGGTCTGGTATTCCCATCTCTTTCAGAATTTTCCACAGTTTATTGTGATCCACACAGTCAAAGGCTTTGGCATAGTCAATGAAGCAGAAATAGATGTTTATCTGGAATTCACTTGCTTTCTCCATGATCCAGCAGATACTGGCAATTTGATCTCTGGTGCCTCTGCCTTTTCTAAAACCTATTTGAGCATCTGGGAGTTCACGGTTCACATATTGCTGAAGCCTGGCTTGGAGAATTTTGAGCATGACTTTACTAGCGTGTGAGATGAGTGCAATTTTGGGTAGTTTGAGCATTCTTTGGCATTGCCTTTCTTTGGGATTGGAATGAAGACTGACCTTTTCCAGTCCTGTGGCCACTGCTGAGTTTTCCAAATTTGCTGGCATATTGAGTACAGCACTTTCACAGCATCATCTTTCAAGATTTGAAATAGCTCAACTGGAATTCCATCACCTCCACTAGCTTTGTTCGTAGTGATGCTTTCTAAGGCCCACTTGACTTTACATTCGAAGATGTCTGGCTCCAGGTCAGTGATCACATTATCGTGATTATCTTAGTAGTGAAGATCTTTTTTGTATAGTTCTTCTGTGTATTCTTGCCACCTCTTCTTAATGTCTTCTGCTTCTGTTAGGTCCATACCATTTCTGTCCTTTATTGAGCCCATCTTTGCATGAAATGTTCCCTTGGAATCTCTAATTTTCTTGAAGAGATGTCTTGTTTTCCCTACTCTGTTGTTTTCCTCTATTTCTTTGCATTGATCACTGAGGAAGGCTTTCTTATCTCTCCTTGCTATTCTTTGGAACTCTGCATTCAGATGCTTATATATTTCCTTTTCTCCTTTGCTTTTCACTTCTCTTCTTTTCACAGCTATTTGTAAGGCCTCATCAGAGAGCCATTTTGCTTTTTTGCATTTCTTTTCCATGGGGATGGTCTTGGTAACTGTCTCCTGTACAATGTCACGCACCTCCGTCCAGAGTTCATCAGGCACTCTTATCTATCAGATCTAGTCCTTTAAATCTATTTCTCACTTCCGCTGTATAATCATAAGGGATTTGATTGAGGTCATATCTGAATGGTCTAGTGGTTTTCCCTACTCTCTTCAATTTAATTCTGAGTTTGGCAATAAGGAGTTCATGATCTGAGCCACAGTCAGCTCCTGGTCTTGTTTTTGCTAACTGTATACAGCTTCTCCATCTTTGGCTGCAAAGAATATAATCAATCTGATTTCGGTGTTGACCATCTGGTGATGTCCATGTGTAGAGTCTTCTCTTGTGTTGTTGGAAGAGGGTGTTTGCTATGACCAGAGCATTCTCTTGGCAAAACTCTATTAGCCTTTGCCCTGCTTCATTCCGTGCTCCAAGGCCAAATTTCCCTGTTACTCCAGGTGTTTCTTGACTTATTACTAAGCCATAGAAAGAATTAATGAATGCCATTGCCACAATATGGATATGCTTAGAGATTATCATCCTTAAGTGAAGTAAGTCACAGAGAGAAAGACAAAGATCATGTTATATCACTTACAGGTTGAATCTAATATGTGATACAACTGAACTTACTTATAAAATAGACATATTTTATAAGTAAATAGACTCACAGACGTAGGAAAAAACCTATGGCAACCAAAGGGGAAAAGTGGAGGTTAGGATGAATTAGACCCTATAGTACTGGAAGCTATATTCAATATCTGGGAATAACCTATAAAGAAAAGAATTTGAAAAATATATACATTATATGTAATATATATTATATAAATATTTATGTATGTGTAAGTGAAATATTTATATGTTTTATATTCATGCATATATAAAACTAAATATCTTTGCTGTACATCAGAAACTACAATATTAAGAACCAGCTATGCTGCAATGAAAAAAGAGTGGGGAATAATGAGAAATGTGTTAGTGCCTGGTCAGTGAAAACATTGGAATTCTTACGATATAGTTAAGATCCCCTGCCTTGTAATGACAAGAAATTTGGGTTTCCTATCATCAACATCACTCTCTAGCATGAAGTTTGATGCCCATTATTCTTCCTGCCCTCTGCCTTCACCTGGGTCATCATATTTTAGATGCTTCTTGATCACAGAGGAAGTTGGTGGTGTTCTCAGCACTGACTTGGCCCATGGGAGGTTAGGGGTAATCTGAGTCTTTCTTGACCTGCATTTTTGGCTTATTTGAAAACAGATTGATCACATACTCGGTAGGCTTTGGATTCATTTTAATTCGGACACATCCAATTGCCAATAACCACACCCTGATCTGAAAGTTGCCTAAAAGCGGTCAGATTTCTCTCTTACTACATATCTAGCTTTCTCACTTATTGCTATTAGGTAGGAATACACTAGCCAGAATCTGATTTCACCCTGAGGTGCTTTAATCAATAGAGAATTTTTGTGTGTGTATGTGCCATAGCATTAAAACTGGCCTTTTGCTTGAGATGTTTTAATCAATGTAAAGGTATTATTGGACCTTTGCTGATTGAAGTCTTTTAAAACTTCAGTCAGTTCAGTCGCTCAGTCATGTCCGATTCTTTGCGACCCCATGGACTACAGCATGCCAGGCCTCCCTCTCCATCACCAACTCTCAGAGTTTACTCTAATGCATGTCCATTGAGTCAGTGATGCCATCCAACCATCTCATCCTCTGTCATCCCCTTCTCCTCCCACCTTCAATCTTTCCCAGCATCAAGGTCTTTTCCAATGAGTCAGTTCTTTGCATCAGGTGGCCAAAGTATTGGAATTTCAGCTTCAACATCAGTCCTTCCAATGAATATTCAGGACTGATTTCCTTTAGGATGGACTGGCTGGATCTCCTTGCAGTCCAAGGGACTCTCAAGAGTCTTCTCCAACACTGTAGCTCAAAAGCACCAATTCTTCAGTGCTCAGCTTTCTTTATAGACCAACTCTCACATCCATACATGACTAGTGGAAAAACCATAGCCTTGACTAGCGGGACCTTGGTTGGCAAAGTAATGTCTCTGCTTTTTAATATGCTGTCTAGGATGGTCATAACTTTCCTTCCAAGGAATAAGTGTCTTTTAATTTCATGGCTGCAGTCACCATCTGCAGTGATTTTGGATCCCAAAAAAATTAAGTCTGTCACTGTTTCCCCATCTATTTCCCATGAAGTAATGGGACCAGATGCCATCACTCAGACCAGATCTCAGTTTTCTGAATGTTGAGCTTTAAGCCAACTTTTTCACTCTCCTCTTTCACTTTCATCAAGAGACTTTTTACGTCCTCTTCACTCTCTGCCACATGGGCAGTGTCATCTGCATATCTGAGGTTACTGATATTTCTCCCAGCGATCTTGATTCCAGCTTGTGCTTCTTCCAGCCCAGCGTTCCTCAAAATGTACTCTGCATATAATTTAAATAAGCAAGGTGACAATATACAGTCTTGACATACTCCTTTTCCTATTTGGAACCAGTCTGTTGTTCCATGTCCAGTTCTAACTGTTACTTCCTGACCTGCATATAGGTTTCTCAAGAGGCAGGTCAGGTGGTGTGGTATTGCCATCTCTTTCAGAATTTTCCACAGTTTATTGTGATCCACGTAGTCAAAGGCTTTGGCATAGTCAATAAAGCAGAAATAGATATTTTTTCTGTTATTTTTAAACTTATTTCTTTTCTAATTTTGAAAGGTCCCACATTACTGATCTCTCAGTTTCCTTTCATTGAGGCTTGTTGACTATCCAATTCTTTCTCGTGATACCTTGCCAAACACTTTCAGTTATACCTTATATATACATATATATATGTATATATATATATATATGCTATTGAAGTTCTCTTTTCATCCTCTTTCCCCAGAATTGAAGATTCCACCTTCAGAGTTATTACACACAACACTTGGACCAAATATGTTGCCACAGGATCACACAGCTCACCAATTTTCTAGAATCCAAAAGCAATTTATTCATAGCCCATGGTCCAATTGCTAAAGCCATGCAATGCTTTTGAGGAATTTTATTAGGTTCTAAAAAAATTAGAGCCTAATAAAAGCTCTAATTTTAGAACCAAAGTCTCAGTAGCATATCACAACAGAAATTTTATTTCCTCTGATCGGGCCTGCCCAGCACAGCCCAGTAGTGTTTCCTATTCCATGTAATCCTCAGAGAGCCAATCTGATGGTGATTTCATCATCTCCTGCTACCATATGACTCCTGGATTAAATGCTCCTGCTCATTGCCCAAAACTGACTACGGGGCTCAAACCTAAGCCAAAGTATTGTTCTAAAGAAAGGGACCTCATGTAATATTTTGTAAGCATTTTTGTCTTTGCCACTTTCTTCTACGTCGTCATCTGTATGAGGCTCTGAAAAAATACAAGAAAAAATTCTGTAACAGATTGAACAATTTTTGCTTTAGAAGATTTTCAGATGTTTTGAGTATAGGATAACAAAACATCAGGGAAAAGAGGAGAAATGGCTAAATTAATGGGGATTCTTCTAATATCTCTAGCTTCAGTCTGAGGTGAGGAAAAGACAATTGCAATTCAGAATTGTCCAAAAGTAATAGCAGTCCTCGAAATAGATTCAGATGGGGTCTAACTATTCAAAAAATTCTGCTTGACATCTAGATATATTTATCTCTTTGTTATATATGTATATATATAAATATATAATCCTGGAAAATACCATGGACAGAGGAGACTGGATGGCTACAGTCCATGAGGTCACAAAGAGTTGACTAAACAATAATAAAAAAAGAAAAAAATAATGTAGTAAGGTATTTTTTCAGTTCAGTTCAGTTCAGTCGCTCAGTCATGTCCGACTCTCCGTGACCCCATGAATCATAGCACGCCAGGCCTCCCTGTCCATCACCAACTCCCGGAGTACACTCAAACTCATGTCCACAGAGTCGGTGATGCCATCCAGCCATCTCATTCTCCGTTGTCCCCTTCTCCTCCCGCCCCCAACCTTTCCCAGCATCAGAGTCTTTTCCAGTGAGTCAACTCGTCACATGAGGTGGCCAAAGTATTGCAGTTTCAGCTTTAGCATCAGTCCCTCCAATGAACATCCAGGATTGATCTCCTTTAGCATGGACTGGTTGGATCTCCTTGCAGTATAAGGGACTCTCAAGAGTCTTCTCCAACACCACAGTTCAAAAGCATCGATTCTTCGGCGATCAGCCTTCTTCACAGTCCAACTCTCACATCCATACATGATCATGGGAAAAACCATTGCCTTGACTAGACGGACCTTGGTTGGCAAAGTAATGTCTCTGCTTTTTAATATACTATCAAGGTTGGTCATAACTTTCCTTCCAAGGAGCAAGCGTCTTTTAATTTCATGGCTGCAATCAGCATCTGCAGTGATTTTGGAGCCCAAAAAAACAAAGTCTGACACTGTTTCCACTGTTTTTCCATCTATTTCCCATGAAGTGATGGGACCAGATGCCATGATCTTTGTTTTCTGAATTTTGAGCTTCAAACCAACCTTTTCACTCTCCTCTTTCACTTTCATCAAGAGGCCTTTGAATTCCTCTTTACTTTCTGCCATAAGAGTAGTGTCATCTGCATATCTGAGGTTATTGATATTTCTCCCAGCAATCTTGATTCCAGCTTGTGCTTCTTCCAGCCCAGCGTTCCTCATGATGTACTCTGCATATAAGTTAAATAGGCAAGGTGACAATATACAACCTTGACGTACACCTTTTCCTATTTGGAACCAGTCTGTTGTTCCATGTCCAGTTCTAACTGTTGCTTCCTGACCTGCATACAGGTTTCTCAAGAGGCAGGTCAGGTGGTCTGGTTAAGAGGGTATTTTAGGAGAGCTAAACAAAGAGGAGAGTGAAAAGGTTGGCTTGAAGCTCAACATTCAGAAAACAAAGATCATGGCATCTGGTCCCATCACTTCATGGGAAATAGATGGAAAAACAGTGGAAACAGTGTCAGACTTTATTTTGGGGGGCTCCAAAATCACTGCGGATGTTGATTGCAGCCATGAAATTAAAAGACGCTTGCTCCTTGGAAGGAAAGTTATGACCAACCTTGATAGTATATTAAAAAGCAGAGACATTACTTTGCCAACCAAGGTCCGTCTAGTCAAGGCTATGGTTTTTCCTATGGTCATGTATGGATGTGAGAGCTGGACTGTGAAGAAAGCTGATTGCCAAAGAATTGATGCTTTTGAACTGTGGTGTTGGAGAACACTCTTGAGAGTCCCTTGGACTGCAAGGAGATCCAACCAGTCCATTCTAAAGGAGATCAATCCTGAGTGTTCATTGGAAGGACTGATGCTAAAGCTGAAACTGCAATACTTTGGCCACCTCATGCGACAAGTTGACTCACTGGAAAAGACTCTGATACTGGGAAAGGTTGGGGGTGGGAGGAGAAGGGGGTGACAAAGAATGAGATGGCTGGATGGCATCACCGACTCTGTGGACATGAGTTTGAGTGAACTCCGGGAGTTGGTGATGGACAGGGAGGCCTGGCGTGCTGTGATTCATGGGGTCGCGGAGAGTCGGACATGACTGAGCGATTGAACTGAACTGAACTGAACTGAACTGAAACCAACACAGTGATCCTTATTGTACTCAGTTTTACACTCCTCATGAACTAAGACTATGACGTTCACTCAGTCGTGTCCAACTCTTTGCTACCCCATGGACCATACAGTCCATGGAATTCTCCAGGCCAGAATACTGGAGTGGGTAGCCTTTCCCTTCTCCACAGGATCTTCCCGACCCAGGGATCAACCCAGTTCTCCTGCATTGCAAGTGGATTCTTTACCAACTGAGCCACAAGGGAAACCCAAGAATACTGGATTGGGTAGTTTATCTCTTCTCCAGCGAATCTTTCCAACTGAGGAATCAAACTGGGGTCTCCTGCATTGCAGGCAGATTCTTTGCCAACTGAGCTATTGGGAAAGCCCCTAACTAAGAATACATATTTGTAACTTAAGTGAAAGTCTTCAATTTTTTATAATAATAACCAAAATCTAGGATATATATATATGTGTCAACCACAGTTCAGTTTTTTATTTTTTTAACTGATAATTTTTTCTAAATGATTGCTGCTATTGTTCAGTCAGTATATTGTGTCTGACTCTTTTGTGACCCCATGGACTGTTGCCCACCAGGCTCCTCTGTCCATGGGATTCTCCAGGCAAGAATACTGGAGTGGGTTGCCATCTCCTCCTCCAGGGGCTCTTCCAGACCCAAGGATTGAACAGGTGTCTTCTGTATTGCAGATGGATTCTTTACCACTGAGTCACCTGGAAAGTCCTGGTGTAAATGAGAATTTTAGTTCATGCTGGACTTAAATATGTAAAAAATCACATAACAAGATTTAACTGTGAATGAACATCTTCCCTCTAATGAATATTTTGTCTAAGGAAGTAAACCTTTAAAAGCGGAGATCATTACAGTCATGTAAATGTGGTCTGAGAGCAGCTGATGCCTCTGGAGACGTGAAACATTTAATTTAGAAAGGAGTCTCCTTTCACATTTAATTTCTTTTTCTTATTGTCTTATTTCACTGAGGCTAAAGGCTTCAGTGGTAACTGGATAATTGTTTCGTAAAATTCATAAGCTTCTGTTGTGTATTTCCTTAGAAAGGTCTCAGTTCATAGTTTATAAGCCTAGAAATGTTTACAGCCACTGATTGTAATTTCATGAATAAAAATAGCTCCAGGTAATCAATCAATAGGAAAACATTGTGTAAATCTAACTTTTATCATAATTGGCTTTCTATGTGGAGAATGGAACACAATGAGAAAATTAGGAACTATGGCCTAAAATCTTGGTCATTTCTGATTGTATGTGATTCTTCTTCTGTTACCTTTCTGTAAACTAATCTTCTTTCTTAATCAAATAATATTTTTCTAATATAGCAGTTCTGTTTGTCTGTTTCAAAGACCCACTTGACTATTCAACGAAAGGTGTCTGAGGCCCTCATTTCCTAAGAAAAAATATACGCAAAATTAGACATAAGATTTCAGTTTGTTGCCAGGTCCCTTGATACAAAGCTTTTTTTCCTCAAATATGAAGAAACTTTCTTGATTCCAATCTATTATCCTTGTTAAGATAGATGATGATGCTTCTTTGAAGGCCTGTGGTCTCTGTCCATACGACTAATCTCTGTGACTCAGATAGCCTCCTTGGGTTACAGACATACCTCTCATACGGAGCTTCAAGAACGGCCTAGACTTTTAAAACATGACGACTCCTACGTCTTCTCTGTATTAGCGCCCCCGTCTTTACCCTGCACTACTGTTTCTAGGACCTAGAATTGCTTTGACCGTTTAGGTCATGTTGCTGGAGATATCTGTTTTATGCTGTTAATTTTACGTTCATTTACCTCATTTTTTGGAGCAAAGCAAACATCCATTCAATATTGACTAATCTAGAATCCTGGTTACTAATTGTGAAAAAACATATTTTGGGGATCATTTATCCCAGAATATCAATTTACAGATGAGGAAACTGAGACTGAAAACAGTGATCAGCCTACCTAAGGAGAAGATACATGTTAGAAATATCCAACACACAAACCCAGAGGTTAAAAGAATGGTAAATTTAAAGTCTGACAATCTGGGTCTGTATGTTGGATTTCTCTAACACGTATCTGCTCCTAAGGTAGGATGTTCACTGTTTTTAGTCTCAGTTTCCTCATCTGTAAATTGATATTCTGGGCTAAATGGTCCCCAGAATATGTTTTTTCACAATTACTAGCCAGGATTCTAGATTAGTCAATATTGAATGGATGTTTGTTTTGCTTCAAAAAATGAGGTAAATCAGCTTTAAAGATATATATGAAAAGATGAATTAATTAAAATATAAGCTTTATTTATGAGAGTTGGACCACAAAAATGAGCGTTGAAGAATTGATACTTTCAAACTGTGGTGCTAGAGAAGACTTTTGAGAGTGATCGCTGAAGAATTGATGCTTTTGAACTGTGGTGCTGGAGAAGACTCTTGAGAGTCCCTTGGACTGCAAGGAGATCCAATCAGTCCACTTTAAAGGAGATCAATCCTGGTTGTTCATTGGAAGGACTGATGCTGAAGCTGAAACTCCAATACTTTGGCCACCTCATGCGACGAGTTGACTCACTGGAAAAGAGTCTGATGCTGGGAGGGATTGGGGGTGGAAGGAGATTTGGATGACAGAGAATGAGATGGCTGGATGGCATCACCAACTCAATGGACATGAGTTTGAGTGAACTCTGGGAGTTGGTGATGGACAGGGAGGCCTGGCATGCTGTGATTCAGGGGGTCGCAAAGAGTCAGACACGACTGAGTGACTGAACTGAACTGATCTGGACACCAAGGAAAGCAACCCAATCAATCCTAAAAAAATCAACCCTAATATTCACTGAAAGGACTGATGCTGAACCTAAAGCTCCAATACTTTGGCCACGTGATACAAAGAGCTGACTCATTGGAAAAGACCCGGATGATGGGGAAGACTGAAGTCAATAAGAGAAGGGAGTGGCGGAGGATGAGATGGTTGGATGGCATCACCAACTCAGTGAACATTAATTTGAGCAAACTCTGGGAGACAGTGGAGAACAGAGGAGGCTGGGGTGCTGCAATCCATGGGGTCCCAAAGAATCAGACAGGACTTAACGACTGAACAACAGCTGCAAGTAATAAAATGGCAATTAATACTTGTAGCATCACTTTTTTTGCACATAAGAAGCTAAAGAATAGCTTCCAATTGAGCAGAGATATAAAAAGATCTTGATAAATCAAATTAGAAATAATTATATCCCATACCCAGGCATAAAAAAGCCTCATGTTTTTGTAGCCCCTAAGACAATTTTTATTAAGCTTAGTTTCATTTTAATAATATTTGTAAACTTTAGGCTCACATTGGAGGCTTGATTTCCTAAAAAGCTGTGTTCTCCCAAAAATTCATTTGAAGAAAATAATTTATAGATATTTTAGTCGTAACATTAGCTGAAAATATTTTCAAAGCCCAGTTTCTTTTTTTTGAAAATAGTCATATTTTTCTATTAACTGTCATTGGTAGCCTTAAAACTGAAAATTGAATCCGGACATGAGCCATTTACAAGCTCATGGGAAAAGACACGGGGTAGGAAGCAAGCTTGGAAGTAAACCAAAGATGGCCATCTGGATTGTTTTGTACTAGACTAGAATAATGACTGCAAAGAGAATACGGGAGTGGGTTGTCATTTCCTTCTTCAGGGGATCTTCCCAACCCAGGGATCAAAGTCGGGTCTTGTACATTGCAGGCAGGTTCTTTACCGTCTGAGCCTGCAAGGATGCCCCATAAAGTATGCGTGAGAGTCTCTCACCCATTTTGCTTAGAGGCTTACCCATTCCTCTCTTCATCCCTGCTGCAATGTGGCTTCCTTAGAGAATGATCATCACTGAGGATGATGCCATGACTGTGCTGCATGTCAGGGAGAAAATACAGCAATAGGACCATTCCACATATTACACTAAACATCATATTTATCAGAAATGTGCTGTCAGAGACATTTGAGTTCAGTTTACACAGTTCAGCCATGCTCTGTGTGTGTGTGCTTTTTAATTTTATTGGCGTATAATTGTTCTACAATGTTGTGTAAGTTTCTGCTGCACAGCAAAGTGAATCAGCTATATATATACATACATTCCCTCTTTTTGGATTCCCTTCCCGTTTAGGTCACCACATAGCACTGAGTAGAGTTCCCTGAGCTATTCATTCTCATTAGTTATCTATTTATAGCTAGTGTCCCTAGTATATATATATCTCATTCCCAATCTCCCAATTCACCCCCCCCACACACACACACTTTGAACCATACTTTTTTAATCTTCAAGAGTTTGTCTGGCACTTGACAGCTGTCCCTGGATTTCTGTATGCAGTTCGCCATCCTTGGGAAGAAAACACCAAATGGAAACTTACAGTTATTTTTTTTTCTCTATTGGTTTTTAGTCATTCCTTTTCTTCTATGTAATGCTACAGCAGTGATAAAAACAATGTCTATGCATTTGACCCATGAAGAGAAAGTTTCTCACTGATGCTGTAGGGAAGACTGAGGCTGGAGTTGGAAATTATTTGAGTTTTTTGAGGCTGCCTTATTTTTTTACTGCTGTTGCTACTTTATAAATAGCTCTGCAATTTCAGATATAGCCAGCAGTTTGAAGTTGAATGAGCATTGTTGATCTCCCTCTATCCAATAGTTGTATAGTTTACAATCATCTTAATCAGTTTAGCAGCCAGAGGCAAACAGACAGTTGCTTTGACCCTACCACAAAGCTTCCACCATCTTGAACTGAAATAAATGTTGTATTTCATATATTGGAGCTTCCCAGGTAGTGCTAGTGGTAAAGAATTTGCCTGCCAGTGCAAGAGACACAAGAAACAGAGGTTCAGTCCCTGGGTCAGGATTATGCCCTGGAGTAGAAAATGGGAACTCACTCCAGTGTTCTTGCCTGGAAAATCCCATGGACAGAGGAACCTGGTGGATGCAGTCCATGGGGCCACAAAGAGTCAGATATAACTGAATGAGCACATGTGCATTTCATATACTGATTCTTGTCTATTACTCTTTAAGAATGAAAAGCTGTAAAATTTTCCATTTTTTCTCAGGGAAGAGTTATTTTCAAGGGCATCTGCATTGCATTCAGGTGAGTCTATGGTACTTTATATCGTTGGTAAACAGTATTTCCTTTTTAGAGAATATTCATTATCTTAGCATTCTCACCGTCAAAAGAATACACATTCTCCCATGTTGATGCTGGGCTTAGCCATGTGACTTGCTTGTTTGTCAGAATATTAGCAGATAGACAGAACACAAGAAGAGACCTTGAATGCACTTGCATTGTTTGGCTTGGCTTCTTCACCCTGCTTATTTGCAGGGTACTACATACCCTCCTTTTCAAAGAATTGCATGCCCCCAGTTAGCCCCTGCCCTTTGGTCTGGACTCCAAAACACTCACAGGTGGAGCAGATAAGAATCCATCCTACATCCGGGAGCCCAACCCAGGCAACTCACAGCCCAAGGCAAAGAACGCCCAGTCCAGCCTGGATCATTCAAACTGCAGTCAACTTGTGGACTGTGACCAAGAGGATAAACCCTTGCTGTTGTATTCTCAGCACTTTGGAGTGGTTTCTGTGATTGTGGCAATAGCTGACTGGCATAACATCTAATACAATAATCCATGAATATTATATCTTCATAAACCTTGATACATGGACTAAAGAAATAAATCTATGTGACAAAGGAGCTCCAGGAGTTGGTGATGGACAGGGAAGCCTGGCGTGCTGCAGTTCATGGGGTCACAGAGTCAGACATAACTGAGCAACTGAACTGAACTGAACTGACAAAAGAAGAAAATTATGTCGACATTAGAATTATATAAGACAAAGATTTCTAATTCCCAAAAGCATTGTCTAGAATCATGCTCATTTTGTATTTAGGGTGACCTGTGTATGACAGGATCCAGTCTAATTACCAAAAAGATAATCAAAATAGACAAGTAGCAGTTTTTTACAGGATGAATCATCAGTGGGAAATTTTTGTTGTTATTCAGTTTGTTCCCATATCGTGGGTGTTCTCATGGGTTTTACTGTGAAATCAACTGTCCTTTTCTGCCTGGAGGATTTTGTTGCTAATGTTGGAGGGATGTTAAGGGTGGTGTGTATACACATGTGAATGTGTACCTGTGCATCTGTGTGTGTATCTTATAACTTGTGGTTATTCAAGGACATGAATTCCATGTACAGTGAACACTTCTTCCAAAACGTCACCCTAATGTTTTATCTGATATCCAATGATTTAGGACAAACCTTTGAGGTCAGAACACCTTGGGCCCCGTTCCTGGCCCCCTCTTTCTGTCTGCCTAACTTGCTGACAATAGCATTTAGGTCATAATTTTGTCTTGAGATTGAAATGTGAGCCTGTGTGGGAGTCGATGAGCTGAAGTGCATGGCACATAGGAATTGTTCAATTAAATATGGTTATGTTACTTACTTATGATTTACTGGAGACTCAAGAATCAAGAGTTTTTATAGACAACATGTATTTTTTTTCTTTTTGAAAAATATTTATTTTTAACAGAAGGATAATAATTTTACAGTACTGTGTTGGTTTCTGCCATATATCAGCATGAATCAGCTATAGGTATATGTGTGTCCCTCCTTCTTAAACTCCCCGTTCTACCCCTCTAGGTAAGACAGTGTGTATTTTGATTTGACTGTGCCAGGCCTTGGTGGTCTTACATGGAATCTTTGATCATCATTGTGGTATACGGCATCTTTAGTTGTAACATGCAAACTCTTAGTTGTGGCATGTGGGATCTAACTGGCTGATCAGGGATTAACCCTGTGTCCCCTGCATTGGGAGCACAGAGTCTTAGCCACTAGTTGATCAGGGAAATCCCAAAAATGTGTATTTGATAATGTCTTTGCAACATTTAATATAATAATGAAAAAGTTTCCTACATTTAAGTCAATATGTATAAAGTATTTGCAGTGACTCTTGAGGCTTTATGAAGCCCACAAAAAAGAATTCAGAGCATAGCTAAAATTGCATTCAGGTGTAAGAACTAGATGTATTCTAACAGACATCATTATACTGCACAATACAGAGGGCATGAAGGAGGTTTAGTGTTTCTAGTTCTTTCTCACAGGTGATGTCAGCACTACGGCTAAATGGCAAATGGTTGTCTACACTGAGACAGCAAACTGAGATGTCTGTTTCTGGAGTCAAGGTTTATTTGCTTACTTGTTATGCATGATGCTTTTGAACTGTGGTGTTGGAGAAGACTCTTGAGAGTCCCTTGTACCGCAAGGAGATCCAACCAGTCCATTCTAAGGGAGATCGATCCTGGGTGTGCATTGGAAGGACTGATGCTAAAACTGAAACTGCAATACTTTGGCCACGTCATGCAACGAGTTGACTCACTGGAAAAGACTCTGATGCTGGGAAAGGTTGGGGGCGGGAGGAGAAGGGGACGACCGAGAATGAGATGGCTGGATGGTATCACCGACTCTGTGGACATGAGTTTGAGTGAACTCAGGGAGTTGGTGATGGATAGGGAGGCCTGGCGTGCTGTGATTCATGGGGTCGCGGAGAGTCGGACACGACTGAGCGACTGAACTGAACTGAACTGAACTATGCATGTTTTTGTTACCTCTGGATTTTGTTTATGTCCTCACTCACTACAGAAAAATTCAAAAATGTCTTTAAGAAAACTTTTATTCTTCTTCTATTTGATTCCAGTCATTGCTAACAAAAAGACAATGCCTTTGCTCTTAAGAAATTTATAATTTTGTGTGAAAAAGAAAGAGATGTGGATTGTAATATGTCCTTGATTAAGGCCTAAACTCTAGATATTTTTCCTTTATATGTTAATTTACATGTCTCTACGCTAAGTTGCTTCAGTCGTGTCCGACTCTGTGTGACTCCATGGACTGTAGCCCTCCAGGCTCCTCAGTCCATGGGATTCTTCAGGTAAGAATCCTGGAGTGGGTTGCCATGCCATCCTCTAGATTATCCTCCTGACTCAGGAACTGAATCCATATCTTTTTCTTTTCCTGCATTAGCACACAGGCTCCACTAGTGCCACATGTCTCTAGTTCTCTGCAGTAACTTGTTACAAGTGGGCACTCTGTTTTACTAGGCAATAGGCTGGGACTCTGTACTATTCTGTCTTTATTGGGTTTTCACTGTCCAGGCACTTTGTGATGACTGAAATGTTTTTCTGGGGGAAAACAAAAACAAAAAACAGTTGTATGAATATTGTAATAGGACAGTCATTTAAACCTAGGTGGACAAGAAGATTCACCTTCTACTTTGGGGAACAACTGAGAAAAAATGGTTCACAGTGTGTAACTATCATACATTCTGTGCAACTCCATTAAAAAAAAATATGTAATAGAAGCAATAGCTCCTGGTTTTTGCTTGCAGCTCAAAGTACAGTGTATTCTTCAGACACACCACATAGGCATACACGTTTGAAGTTATTTACTATAAATGTAACCACACAGCGATACATAGGCAATAATAAGTTGCAAAGCAAAGTTGGAGGAAATTGAACCAGCCTTGCCTCTTTTCTGGGGACATTTGCCATGATCCTTAGCACCACAAAGGCTTCAAATATTCCATAGATACTATATCCCAAATGGACCAGATGGGAAGGGAAGAATAGTAAACTTTTCTAGCAAGAGTTTTGAAATATTTTTATATGGGAAGATCTGACTGATATTAATATGTAAGATAGTCATTGCATAGATCAAATATACAATGAGTATGTTATCTGTAAATATTTGTGATTAAAATGTAGCTACTCTTTAGGGTATATGAACCCAGACAATGATATAATTTAATATCATGAAACCTATATGCAGGTCAGGAAGCAACAGTTAGAATTGGACATGGAACAACAGAATGGTTCCAAATAGGAAAAGGAGTACGTCAAGGCTGTATATTGTCACCCTGCCTATTTAACTTCTATGCAGAGTACATCATGAGAAACACTGGGCTGGAAGAAGCACAAGCTGGAATCAAGATTGCTGGGAGAAATATCACTAACCTCAGATATGCAGATGACACCACCCTTATGGCAGAAAGTGAAGAGGAACTCAAAAGCCTCTTGATGAAAGTGAAAGAGGAGAGTGAAAAAGTTGGCTTAAAGCTCAACATTCAGAAAACTAAGATCATGGCATCTGGTCCCATCACTTCTTGGGAAATAGATGTGGAAACAGTGTCAGACTTTATTTTTTTGGCTCCAAAATCACTGTGGATGCTAACTGCAGCCATGAATTAAAAGACGCTTACTCCTTGGAAGGAAAGTTATGACCAACCTAGACAGCATATTAAAAAGCAGAGACATTGCTTTGCCAACAAAGGTCCATCTAGTCAAGGCTATGGTCTTTCCAGTGGTCATGTATGGATGTGAGAGTTGGACTGTGAAGAAATCTGATAGCCGAAGAATTGATGCTTTTGAATTGTGGTGCTGGAGAAGACTCTTGAGAGTCCCTTGGACTGCAAGGAGGTCCAACCAGTTCATCCTAAAGGAGATCAATCCTGGGTGTTCATCGAAAGGACTGATGCTAAGCTGAAACTCCAATACTTTGGCCACCTCATGCAAAGTGTTGACTCATTGGAAAAGACTGATGCTGGGAAGGTTTGGTGGCAGGAGGAGAAGGGGAAAACAGAGAATGAGATGGCTGGATGGCATCACCGACTCGATGGACATGGGTTTGAGTGAACTCCGGGAGTTGGTGATGGACAGGGAGGCCTGGCGTGCTGTGATTCATGGGGTCGCAAAGAGTTGGACACGACTGAGAGACTGAACTGAACTGAACTGAAGCATTGTTATGAAGTTTTGTTGGTCTTTAAAATGACAGGGGTATCTCTAAACCTATTTATTGAAAGAAAGAGTGATGCTGTATAACCCCGAGTGAGTTATTTATCCCTCTAAATTTGGTTCCTCATTTCTAAAATAAAAATAATGAGTTTCTACCCAGGAAGATTTTATGAAGAATAAATGAAATTAATAGATAATTGATATAAATTTAAATGGTTCCTTGCATGGAGTTTCTCAATCATTAATAACTATAAACTCTGGCCTTTAAATTGTTACAATATATGTTACAATATATGGATAAAATTATATAAATTTTAGAAATAGCATATAAATGTTTTAATAGCTAAAAGAGAAAAAATGAGATGTAGAAAAATGCTACCTAAATAGGTAAAAGTAATTTACAAATATAAATTTATATAGATATAAACATATAGCATGAATGAATTTAAATATTTTAGAGAATAGTTTAAAATAACTTCTTTTTTAAATTATGTATATTATACACCTATAAAATTTTAGGTCTCCATAAGAGAAGATTTTTTTTAAATTCTTGAGGATGTTTTCACTATTTCTCCATGAAGGATTAGCAATAAAAATCTGTTGAAATAATGAGGTACCGGTTTCTGTTCCTGACATTTAATCTCCAAATAAGAGGAAAGAATTTTAATGCCCCTGTGGTTCCTGAATTTTTGCCCCTGGACATGTATAAAACTATTGTCATGCTGTAAATCCATTCTTTATTGTTATTTCAAAGGCAGAGACAATAGAGTAAAAAGAAAAAAAAAAAAAAAAGGCTGTTTCTGAACCTTTTTCCAGATGTGAAGAAGTGTGTTTTTAATTCAAAAAAATTAGATGATTTCAAATGCTCCCCTCTTTCACAGCTTCCTATTTGCCAGTGGCTCTGAGAATGAAAGGCCATTCACTATTTAAATTTGTGAAGTACTATGTTTGTAGTTTATGCATTTTGTGTAAATACTTTGTACTTCTAAAGTATTTCTAAAATAGCCCTTCCTCTGCTATCATGATAAACTAATAGGATGATCATTAATTTCCCCACCTAATTCTTTGCTACCTTTTGCAGCTACACTGTGCAACCAGTTGTCTTAATTCTCTGCCTCCATTACCTCTCCTTCTCTCCTTTTTACTGTCACTGCATTTTCATCTGCTCTTGACAAGGGTGTCAGCGACCTCATTTTGCTAAATCTTAAAATCATGCTCAGTCTGCAATTTAGGTGATCTGTCAACATCCTTTGACTAACACACTTCCTTCCGATTGCAAAAATGCCCCATGTTCCTGAATTTTTCATTCTATACTCCCTTTCTGGGTGATCCTACTCTCTGAGATTTTTGATCATTAGATTTTGTTCCTGGTCTTCTAATCTTCATCTGCCCTCCCTTAGTGATCTAATTCAGTCTGTTGCCTTTCAGTGCCAACTGAATGACAGATTCCTAACTTTAATCTCTAGCTCCGATCTTCTCCCAAAATCCATACTTATGTTTCCAATGACTAGTGTATCACCTCTGATTATATGTTTAATGGATTTTCAACTTAACATGCCCAAGGCTGAATTCCAGATTTTTCTCCCTGAAACTACTCAGCCACAGCATTTCCCATCTTGGTTCACAGCTACTCCCTCTTCCCATAAGTCATGTAAAAATCCTTGAACCTGTCTTCCTCTCCTCTCTTTTGTATATTCTCTATCTAAGTTTTCCAGAGATCCATTTTTTTCTACCTTCATAATCCAAAACTGTGGTCCACACTATCATTCTCTCCCTGGATTATGGGAGGTCGTTTTTTCTGGTCTCGGAACTTGAATGCTTTCATTGCTCCAGTCCATTCTAGTGGACAAAACAGATCCATAAGATGTGCTACATCATAGCATTCTTTCAATGACTCCCCATTTCTCAAAGAACGAAAACTAAAGGTCCCTTGGTGGTCCACAAAGCCTCTTCTCGTTAACTTCTTGACAATATCTCTTGTAATTCCCCCAACACCCCTGCCTTGTCAGCAACATGGGGACCCTTCCTGTTCCTTGAATCTGCCAGGGGTGTTCTTGATTTCCAGAACTGACTGTTTCTACTCTCTGAAATGCTCTTCCAGTGGATGTCCTTGTAATGAATGTTTACCCCTCTCAGCCATTGATTCTGACCATTCATTTTTTTAAAAATTTTTATTTAATAAATGGTACAAAGCACAATGCCAAAAACATGAACAGTTAAAATTTCACCAAATGAAAAAAAATACTATAGAATACACAGTTGCAAAAAGCTACATTAAGTTATTTTACAACTGCCTCAAGCTGCAAAAAGAAAAAAAACCCAATGCCATACCTAAGTTATCCCTCTCTCAAAATAATGCCATTTATATTATAAACCACGAGCTCCCCATCAAAAGACAGGAACTGCTTTTGTTAATTCATATATATATATATATGACTGTATCACTTTGCTATACACCTGAAACAAACACAACACTGTAAATAAAATGTTCAGTTCAGTTCAGTTCAGTTCAGTCGCTCAGTTGTGTCCGACTCTCTGAGACCCCATGAATCACAGCACGCCAGGCCTCCCTGTGTAGTACAATATAAAATAAAAATAAGTAACAGAACTTTGGGGCTTTACACTGAGTTAGAGTTCCTATCAGAGGGATAACAGCACCACAGCCGCACTGAATCCTCATGAAGGAGGCACACGAATGACTGGATTACAAGAGTTACAGGAATGAGAGCTGCTCACTTCCCAGAAACTACAGCTCACAGAAAACCAACAAAGGCACGAGACACAGACCATTCACTTATGAGTGTGTGAAACTCAAGAAAGTCCACATCACTCCTACAACATGTCGAAAGTGCCTCAGAATTCACACAATACCAATTTTCTCATGGTTCTGGTTAAATTACATATACCAGTTTATAACAAATGGCAAAATCTGTAACTCTGTTCAAAGTTTTAAAAGATTACTTAAGAATAGTTTCTTGTATTTCTATGCCACCTTTATAGTTCTGGTTTCTCATTTCTTAATTAGTAAATTCATCATGCAGGTTCCATCCCAGGCTAATTCCTTCTGACCATTCATTTAAATTTGTATCCTGAACTATACCATCACCCTCTGTTTATTTTCGTAGCATTTTCACTCCCTTATATGTCACATATTTAGTTGTTTATTATGTTTTTATCTCCTCTCTCCCCCACTGAAATGTAAGCTCTGTAAAGGTAGACATCTCTGGTTTATTCACTCATGTATACTGAGTGCTATACTGAGTGCTTAGGACATTACCTAGTGCTGACAACTGAAAAATGAATGCACAGTCTGAAAGTTGAGATGTATGTTTTATTTGGTGGGCTTCCTGGGGACTTAAGCCCAGGAGGCAGACTCTCATATCTCTGTGAGGGACTGGTCCAGAGAGGTAACGGAGGACCTAGGACATATAGGAGTTTTTGCAGCAAGAAACAGGTATTCAGAACTTCAAAAGGTTCTGCTGTGTAGCACAGGGAACTATATTCAATATTCTGTGACAAAGCATAATGAAAAGAATATGAAAAAGCAATATATTCATATATATATATGAATCACTTTGTGTACAGCAGAAATTAATGCAACAATGTAAATCAACTCTATTTTCTGAGTGTGCCAAGTGTGCTAAGTTGATTCAGTCATGTCCAACTTTTTGTAACCCTATGGACTGTAGCCCACCAAGCTCCTCTGTCCATGGAATTGTCCAGGCAACAATACTGGAGTGGGTAACCATTTCCTTCTCCAGGAGATCTTCCTGACCCAGGTATTGAACCTGTGTCTCCTACATTGACAGGCAGATTATTTACCACTAGCATTACCTGGGAAGCCCTCATGGATGATATTAGTGCCCTTAAGGTGACCCAGAGAGCTCCCTTCCTCCTTCAGTCCTGTGGGGTTATAGAGAAAAAGATAACTGGCCTAGGAAGCAGTTCACGCAGACACTGAATCTGTGCTGCCTTGATCTTGGACTTCCCAGGCTCCAGAAGTGTGAGAAAAAAAAAATGTGTCTGCTTATAAATTATTTGGTGTGTACAGGATTTGTGTTATAGCCACCCGAATGGGTTGAGTATAACATTGGTGGTGAATCATCATTAGCTTTTGTACTTAATGGAGTGAAATTACATTGAATTATTGAGTGAGTCATTCTTCCTAACAGTACACACTTAGAAAGATAGAGAACACACACACATACATACATACACACAAATAAAATTGTCACAAGCCTTTTGGGACACTCCAGATTTTATATATAATTTGAATAAGTACAATTGAGGCTCTGTCTATCTCAGGACATACCTTGTCAAAATAAGAGCAAATACCTTTGAAGTTCATGGGATGAAGAGACATGGAAATTACCATGGGAAATAAATGTAGGGATTCATTTTCAGCTCAGATCAAAGAGCTCGTTAAGTAGTCAATCAGTTAAGTAGCTTCTAGTAACATTAAATTATGCATATTTAATGTCAATAATATTGAAGATAATTCATTTCTACTAAAAAAAGTGATCTTGGTCATAAAACAATTTTATATGTGTGTTAGATAACATTCTGAAAACACTCTGAAGCAGAAAAATTGTTAATTAAAAACGAATGTGCAGAACACATAATTTGAAAACAAAATAATAATTTGAAACAAATGTGATATTTTTCTTATTCTTACTCTGGTTGGCTTTTAATTGATTTATTTTGTGTTTTAATTGACATTAAAGGATGCATGAGGATTTTGTTTATCACACAGTGGTATATGTTAAATGGTTTAAAGAAAGACTGTAGAATAAATGACTTTGTCTCTTCCTTTCACAGCATTCTAATACAATAGGAAGAAGCAGGAACTGAACTTGAAGACCATTCCCTGAGGGGTGGGATCCTGTCTTACTCATCTCTGTCTTAGTATCTTGTACACAGGGGCTTTGTAACTGTGCTGGAAATGTGACCGATTCTCTGAGACGTACTTTCTTTAACTAGTAAATGAGGACCATAATACCACAGCTAATTGCTAAGATATTAATATTATATAACATTAGTGAAACTGTAGTCCAGAGCAGAGTGTGTTTAAGATGCTAAAACAAATGACCCAACATCATTCCTTTTAATGTCTGAGTAATATTCCATTGTGTATATGCAGAGACATGGTCAGACCTAGGCACTCTCATACAGAGTGAGCTGAGTCAGAAAGAGAAAACACAAATATCATTTGTTAACGTGCATTTGTGGAATCTCTAAAGATGGCACTGATGAGCCTATTTGCAGGATAGGAATAGAGACTCAGAGGTGGAGAACAGATGAGTGGACCTGGTGCGGGGAAAGGGAAGATGGGGTGAACTGGGAGACGGATTGACAAGTACACACAGCCATGTGCGTAAGGGAGAGCTAGCGGAGCCTGCTGCACAGCACAGGGAGCTCAGCTTGGTGTCCTGTGGTGACCGAGGGGAGAGGGGTAGCATGGGGGTGAGTGCAGGTACAAGAGGAGGGGCAGATGTGTACACATAGCTGATTCACAGTGTTGTAGAGCAGGTACCAACACAACAGCACAAAGCGGCTATACCCCAGTTTTCAAAAAATGTCAAAAGCGTTGATGCTTATACTGCCTTGGCCAAGTGTCTCCTATCATGTCACACAGGACTCACGGCAGCCACGAAGAAGACTGGCTTTCAGCTTGCATTCAGGCTCTGAAGAGTATCCCCAGGAGAACAATAGTTAAAAATCTCACCTCTGTGTCATGATTTGCAGGGACAGTAAAACATGAAAACTAGAGAGGCAGAACACACAGAGGCATCCTAGCAAGAGAGACACGGAACAGAACTTCAGATCCATGCAAATAGAAAAAATAAGTATATAGTCACGACAAGCGACCACTATGTACAAATTACAGAAGGGGAGAAAAAAAACCAGCTTCCTTGACATAGCTAAGGTAGGATCCAACCATATATTCAGCATTCATCTATTGTGTTACAAAGACAGTGTTTCACTACAAACAGTAGCAAAGCATTAGAAAATGGAAACAACTTTCCAATGCAAGTAGGCAGAAGATAGGAAAGCATAGTGCACCCAGAGGAAGATCAGCAGAACCTGACAACGGAAGAGAAAGTCACATTGGGCCAGGACAGAAATATTCCTTAATCAGTTCCTAAGTAGGGAAGACTGGGGAATTCTGTTAGCTAAATAATGTATGTATCAAAATACTGTATTTTATGTATAACTCATTATATGTAATAATGCCTAAATTAACTGAATCTAAAATTATATGACATTCTCATTTCATAGTTTGAAATGTTATTCTCAACTAGTTCTCTTTTTAAACTTCATAAAATACAAAGTTTCTGAGAGAGAGAGAAAAGGGAAACATACTGAATAAGAAACACAGACTTTTCCTTGTCAAACACATGCTCACAATAGACTTCTCTGTATTAAAAACATCAATGTTTAAAAAGTATCATGGACTCTAAAGCACAAAGGATTAAGCTTTCACGTGCCTTGATGCTGAACAGGGGTTAATGGCCTATTTTAAAAGAGAAATTTGTTTAGGTTAAAGTCTCAGAATGAATTGTAACAGTATACTTCACAATCTCTGTCTTCACATGCATGCAGTGACACCGCTGTCCATTTTACCCTAGTGGTAAAGAATCCACCTGCAATGCAGGAGACATGAGACAAGCATCCAATCCCTGGGTCAGGAAGATCCACTGAAGGAGTATTCTTGCCTGGAGAATCCCATGAACAAAGGAGCTTTGCAGGCTACAGTCCATAGAGTCGGATACAACTGAATTTGTTTTTATCCTCATCTCCTTTGACAGCACTGTCCATTTTACTTAGTATTAAAACATCATGTCTGTATTTGGAATTAAAGAGAAGAATTTCACCTTAACAGATACTCTTGGAAAAGATAATCTGCCATGATTATTATACATGTTTTGTGTGAAAAATATATTTATTATCTACCAGTAAAGCTTGGTCCTTTTGAAAAGAGCAGAGTGAATGTCTTCATCAAGAAATTGGAAGCCAGAATCCACCTCACCCTGCTATCAATCGATTTGTTGTCAAGATTTGTCAAAGGCGTCTTTAAGTCAAGTAAGTCCTTCAGAAAATGGCTTTAGGGTGAATTACTTCAACATACATCATTTATGATATGGTGGTGATTTTGGTTACAATGGATCATTGAAGTCAATGGTATTAGGTACTTTTTGAAATGTCACAATATGAAACATCTATGTTTTCACATCTTGGTAAGAATAACTTTCCTGAACAGCTTTTAGGGAAAAAAATAAGAAGGAAGAAATGTGTATACAGGGGATAGATCTCTGTGAAAATGAGTAGCAGGGTGTTTAAACTGGTATATATGGATGTGTATAAAACAACACAAAAAGTTAAAAAAAAAAACAGGGGATCAATGACCATTTGCTTAGGTAGCCTATAAATTCTTCTTTGAGAGAGATTAAAATACAGAATAGAAATAAAATAATATGTAATTTATTAATATTCAGTTCAGTTCAGTTCAGTTGCTCAGTCGTGTCCGACTCTGCGACCCCATGAATCACAGCATGCCAGGCCTCCCTGTCCATCACCAACTCCCGGAGTTCACTCAAACTCATGTCCACAGAGTCAGTGATGCCATTCAGCTATCTCATTCTCTGTGGTCCCCTTCTCCTCCCTCCCCTAACCTTTCCAAGAATCAGAGTCTTTTCCAGTGAGTCAACTCATCGCATGAGGTGGCCAAAGTATTGGAGTTTCAGCTTTAGCATCAGTCCTTCCAATGAACACCCAGGACTGATCTCATTTAGGATGGACTGGTTGTATCTCCTTGCAGTCCAAGGGACTCTCAAGAGTCTTCTCCAGCACCACAGCTCAAAAGCATCAATTTTTCAGCGCTCAGCTTTCTTCACAGTCCAACTCTCACATCCATACATGACCACGGGAAAAACCACAGCCTTGACTAGACGGACCTTGGTTGGCTCCCTAATAAAATAGCATCCAAATATACGTGCACTGCAATCGGTCCACAAATATGTCCCATTGAAGGGCGAGTAAGTGCTAGCAGAGCATATTCTCCTATTCTCTTAGGAGATGATTTGTTCCACCAGTCCTGAAAAATGCATGTGCCATTTTATCTTTTTCAAAATTTGTTATGAATCATTTTTCTTCCATGTATCCTACCACACATTTTCTGTAATGCAAGCGCTTCAAAAAATGCCTTGTTTTGGTTTGAAGGACTGAAATGGATATGTTGGGAAGGTGCTGAAGGCTTAGAACTTAGTTCAAAGCCCCCCAAACCACACCCTCAGCAGTAACTGAAAACTGAAGCATGTGTTACAGACCCTCTCTCAGATCCAGCGCTTGACATCTTAGAGAAATCCCAGGGTTTTCCTGGTCCTGCATGTGGCGTCCATATCAGAACCTCTTGAACCAGTCAAGTCCGCTTAATTTAGAATTTTATTCTAGCACCCATGTAAGGGTTTCCCAGGTGGCTCAGTGGTAAAGAATCCACCTGCCAGTGCAAGAGACCCGGGTTTGATCCCCAGGTTGGGAAGACCCCCTGGAGGAGGAAATGGCAACCCATTCCAGTATTCTTGACTGGAGAATCCCATGGACAGAGGAGCCTGGTGGGCTACAGCCCATGGAGTCACAAGAAGTCAGACACAACTGAGCACCTACACTAAGGTGTAAATTTTTAACTTGGCTTAATTAAGGAGACAGAAAGAAGATGAATGAAGAAAAGCAAAGATATTCTCTATGAGATTTGTAAGATTTTGTAATAGTATAATCTACAATAATATAGGAAAATTAGGAGCATCAAGTATACTTGATGAAAAGACTATATTTTTAAATGTATGATTAAATAATATATTGTCTATAAATAACTGCAGATGTGTGAGAAGAGTATCATGCATTTGCCTGTTATAGAAATCCATACCATTCACTTAAGTATTTGAAACATTTTTAAAAAATAAGCAAGATGCTAGTGAAAAACCTGATAGACATGAGATTTTTATTTTATAGATTTTTTTACAATGTAATAGGAATATAATTAATTTGAGAAAAATGAGCTGTGAGTAAGAGGGGAAAATAGTGTTGAAGGTAGCTGTTCATAAAATTAGCCTTTTGTGAAACTACTTCTTAGAAATGGGAAATGAGAAAGGAACTTCATGGATGTGACACAGGAAACGTCCAAGTGTGGACGATGCTATGGTAAGATAGAGAAGGGGGTGGTAGGAAGAGGTGGGGAGAATAGAGGGGGAGAGAGAGAGGCTGTGGGGAAGGGAGGGAGGAAGGAAAGATGGAAGGGAGAGAGAGGCGCTCTATGCTGTTTGATTAAGCAAAACGTCAGCTGTAAAAACTGACCTGACAAAATATGACCTGATAAAGGGTCAAAACTGCAAAACCAAATTATCAAAATTTTATTTCTGAATTTCAAAGAAGAAAATAAATAATAATTTCAACTGAAATCTGAGTACTATAATGATCAGACTCAAATGAGGAAATTAATCAGTTCATACTTTTTATATATTATGACATGTGAATGTCAACACACACCAGTATCTCTAAGTTTTAGTAATGTTAAAACTACTGGTAATGCTAATTTAATACTGTTAAAACTAGTTAAGATTAGGGCGATTAATGTTTGAGATGAAACAGAGAATGGCATTAAAGCTAGACCTCTGTTACTATAATTTGCCTCATTAATGTTAAATTACTGTTATCCTATGCTTCTTCCACAAAACAGACTTAATTAAATAACATTATGGAGAAGCATTCTGGTACCATGAGAAAAAAAAAATATGTGTGTGTGTGTATATATATATATATATACATTTATAGAAGAAGTTGTTGCATTTTACTTTTAATTTTGCCTGTGTTCTGAAGTTTAGATCACAGGGTTGATAAAATTAAATCCTGCCATCAAATCAGTAAGAACTGGGACGCTTTTTAGTCCCACTTTATATATTCCTGTATACCACAACTGTTATTGGATCCACATTTAATGAATATATGTAGCTTAATTATACCAATGGCTGATGAACAGAACCACTATTTATGATTCATTCCAATCAGAAATGTCAGTAATATTGGATGTAGTGTGATGAAGAATTTTCTGGAATTTTGAATTGAAGATGCTGACAATCTAATCAAAATAATTGACTTATTTATGCAATTATTTTCTGCTTTTGATAACACTATGTTTAATAATTTTCTTGACGGTATCAGAAAATGTGTATTTAAATTTCCTAGTTAGGAAAATTATATCAGCATATAAATATATATACATATATATAAATATGTACAAGTACTGTGTATAATATTGGTGCTAAAGGAATTAGGATTACTTTAGAAATTCAGATAAAAAATATTCATTGTCTTGTATTTAGAATTTGACTACTACTTAAATAATTCTCCAACTAAACAGATTTTATTATTAGTTTCAAGAATAATTTCACCACGTAACTGATATATATACAGTAGAATTACAAACAAGTAAAAGTACTAGCAAATGCTCATAAATGCCTAATGAGTTTTTTAAAAAGGAAAAAACAATATTATGCACAGTCACTTTAGTATGGCAGTTTAGTGTTTACTCCTTTGGAAAATATCACTTTGAGTTTAAAGTCCTTATTGGCTCTGTGTACAGTTGAAGCAGAGGGAACTTTCAGTCAATGCTCCCTTTCTTGTAAGGAGCATGGGACACTGTTGATGACTCCCACAGGACAGCAGCCTGGTTATCCCATCCAGCAGCAGTGTGCCTTGGGCAGGGTCAGCACGTGAGTTCTTTCAGAAGCTGCAGAGAGGCTTCCCTGGTGGCTCAGCCAGAAAAGAATCCGCCTGCAATGCACGAGACCCAGGTTCGATTTCTGGGTGGGGAAGATCCCCTGGAGGAGGGAACGGCTACCCACTCCAGTATTCTTGCCTGCAGAGCCGCATGGACAGAGGAGCCTGGAGGGCTGCAGTCCATGGAGCTGCAGAGTCGGACATGACTGAGAACACTTTCGCTTTCATTTCCCAGCTCAGCACAACTGAACCAGGCCCTCACATCTACCTCTACCACACCTCAGAAGGAATCCCTGAGTCACTGGAAATTAAGAACAGACAGGTTTATCATATTATCATTCAACTGTTAATAATTACCACATACAATAATATATGCAAACAAATTGACTACATATTTCAGCAAACTTTCTTATATTTTTCTATTTGTTGTTGTTGTCCAGTCGTTTCAGCCTTCCCTGTTCCTCACCATCTCCCAGAATTTGCTAAAATTAATGTCCATTGAGTCAGTGATGCTATCTCATCCTATGCTGCCCTCTGCTATATCCTTTATTATTTTGTGATAAAAATAATCGTAGCCTGGGAATATATTCATTATAGGTAACAGGTCCCTGTTTGCCTAGAGAGATCTGGTTTAGCTTGTTGTCTGGAATAATTCATGTTTTCATACTCTCAAGGAGAAGGAAATGGCAACACACTCCAGTATTCTTGCCTGGGAAATCCCATGGACAGAAGAGCCTGGCGGGCTACAGTCCGTGGGGTCACAAAGAGTTGGACACGATTAAGCGACTAATACTTACACTCTCAAAAATGTTTGAATCTAGTCAAAAAGTGATAAGGTCACAACAGTTATCTACCACCAAAAAGATGTCTCTAAAAGTGAAAGATACTGGTTAATTACCCTTGTCCCTTCAAGCTGAAAGTATCTGCACAAGAGTTAAGTTACTATTTCATTTAGATGTGAATTATTAAATAAAGGAAATAATAATTAATAAATAATTATTATAACTAATAATAAATAACAAAAATTAAGAGAACTCTTAAAAGACTAAATGACAGATAAAACAAATCTAAGTATTTCCTGACATCTTTTTGGTGGGCAACAGATTTCATTCTTTCTTTTCCCCTGCGTATTTCAATTACATTGAGAACAATTTGCTTTCCTGTTTCAGCAAATACCTAAAGTAGCAAAAGAGAAAAGAAAAACACAAAAGCAAGTGATAGTAGTTGCAATCACAAAGAAGAAAGAATTATTTATTGGCAAGAAGATTTTTCTGAAATAACAGAGCAAACTCACGACTACAGACAAGTTGAGCAAATGGTTGAGTGACTTGAATTTCACTGTTCTCTGTATATATTATATCTCATTTCTGTGTTCTCATCTCCCCTGATCTTTATTTTCACATTTATATTTTTCTTCCAAATTATTTTTTGTTCTGTTCATCTTTTAAGTATTATTTGTTATAGCAAATTTCTAGTGCAAGGTCTAGTTTTACAAAGGAATTTAGAGGTAAAGAACCTGCCTGGTTCTAGGAGATATAAGAGATAATGGTTCAATTGCTGGGTCAGAAAGATCCCCTGGAGAAGGGCATGGCAACACACTCCAGTATTCTTGCCTGGAGAATCCTGTGGACAGAGGAGGCTATGGACCACAGTCCATAAGGTCACAAAGAATCAAACAAGACTGAAGCAACTTAGCATAGCACAGCACCTATTTACAAATGTCCTTTATAAATATAATGTTTATTTTGTACATTTGTTCCTTCATATGAAGAGAGTAACAATCAATTAACTACTTCAGTCCTTGCTCAGAGAATCCCTCTTGTTCCCTGACATTTACTGAAATTGCATTATTTATTATAATAGTTCCTGCTTGTTCTCCACCTCCAATATATCTCTCTAAAACCTTAGATTCCATCTATGCCCTAATTTCAAATTCACTCCCTGCTTAAAACTCTTAGGTGGTTCTCTCTTGCCCACAGAATGACTTGGGTGTCCGCTAGTATCATTCATCAACTAAAAAATAACACAAGTAATGAATGAGCAAATTTCCTGGAGAGCAGATGGGGAAAGAAAGAGTGCGCTTGGGCCAGAAATGCTGTCTTGAAAAGCTGCTGAAAATCCAGATAGAATTTTTTAATGCTTGCGGTTCTGCAGTGCGATCTGTACGGCATTCATGAGTGAGAGTTATAATAGAGAGAAAGTAGGACCATCAGCCAGAGCAGGTAATGGAAGCCATGAAACTGAACAAGGTCATTATAACCCCATCACTTTCCATCGTGATGCTAATGGGTCTGTCTCACTCCTGAAGTATAATATGTTTTAGGAAAAGATTTTCCCCAGAACCTAGCATAGACCCAAGAATGCATAGCATTCATAATTATTATGTGCATTGCCATGCACTGTATTAAATATTTAAATGTGATGTCACTAGTGGCTTTTAATCTAGACAGAAAATCATCTAAAGATACAGCCATCAAATATCCTATTCCATTCTTTTTTCAAGAGAGCTATAAATGAAAGTAGTATGAACTTTCAAAAAGTGCTTTCAGAGTCTGAAGAACTGTCTATAAAAGTATATTGTGGTTGCACCGAAGTTTTCATCTAAACTTGACATTTGACTTGAGGATTATCTTTCCATCTTTTCACATTTGACATGAAGATCTCCTTTTGGGTTGTCTGAAAAAAGCCTCGAGTTGAATGCCATAGTACCAGGCTGTTTAACTGTGGCAGTGGGGCTGTGATCCTGCCAGTCTTCCTCTGCATAGACATTTTATTAATTTGCCAGGAGTTTAGTTATCCAGGGAGGTATGTGATCATCTCTTTCTGTTATGTCTCTACAGTTACCTGATCTCAAACTGTGTATATAATAAACTGCCCATTTCATGCAAGGCAAACATCCTGAATTAGAATGCTATAGCGTCTTTTAATACCACGGAGAACACACATACACACCAGAAAATGAGGAGCATTGCAATCACCATGCTTCACAATCAAGTCTTTCATCTTCAGGCTTTATGCTCAGTAGAATAGAAGATAAGATTGATCTCAAGAATCATCTAGTTCAAGTACAATCAGATGTTTCAATGGCTCTTGCAGCTTTATAGTAGAGAGTTCCCCAGCAGCTCAAAGGGATCCCCGAGGACTCATTCGGAGATGGGAGGCCTGACACACCTCCAGATCTGACTTCAGTCACAGGAATCCCCATCACTCATGAATTCAACTTAGAGTTCTGAGGATTATTGGAGAAAATTGGTAAAAAACAGACACTACCATATATAAAATAGATAGCCAATGGGAATTTGCTGTGTAATGCAAGGAACCCAAACTGGGGCTCTGTATCAACCTAGAGGGGCTACAGTGGAGAGGGAGGTGAGAGGGAGGCTCATGAGGGAGGGGACATGTGTATACCCATGGCTGATTCATGGTTGTATTTGTCAGAAACCAACCCAATACTGTAAAGCAATTATCCTTCTATTAAAAACAAATACATCTAATTAAAGTAAAAAACATCAATACCCAAGTGAGAAATCACTTTATCCATGGACAGTTAATATTTTTTATGACAGCCTTCCTTATAAGAAGGGAAATTGTTTTCTTCTGGATTCCTCACACTGGTTTCACTGCATTCCAGAGACTGTAAGGAAAACAGGCTTCCTCTCTCCTCCTCATGGCAGGTGTGTTGGTACTGCTGCTGAAGTATTTGAAGAGTTGTTAGTGCACCCCCAATAATGAACGTTCAGCTTGCTGTCCCCAGGCTCCTCCGTTTCTCTGTCCATTGGCACTTACGCGTCTCATGTGGGAGTGATGGGAAGAGCTTTTATGAGCTCCATCTGTCATTCAGCTGCCCAACTGCACTGCTTCCCAGGTGTCTTTTTCACCTACTTACAATTATTTTCAGTACTTTATTTCTAAACAATAAACCCAACTAATCTAGGGACTTCCCTAGTGGTCCAGTGGCTAAGACTCTGCATTCCCAATCCAGGGCGCCTGGGTTCAATCCCTGGTCAGGGAACTAAGATTCCACATGCTCCAACTAAGAGTTCATCCCACATGTCACACTGAGGATGTTTCTGCATGCCCCAGCGAAAAGACCCAGTGCAGCCAAAACCACACATACCAAAAAGCTACACTAATCTTATTTGCTAGAAATTTATGACTTCACATATGTATACCCTCGTGGGTAAAAAAGTGAGTCACTCAGTCGTGACCGACTCTTTGCATCTTCATGAACTGTAGCCCGCCAGGCTCCTCTGTCTGTGGGTTTCTCCTACCAGTTCCTGGTCCAGAGGATCTTCTTGACCCAGGAATCAAACCCACCTCTCCTGTTTCTCCTAAATTTTAGGCAGGTTCTTCACCCACTGAGCCATCAGGGAGTTCCATACCCTCGTGAGACCACAACCAAAATCAAAAAGGGCAATTCCAGCAGCCCAGACATTTCATTTATGATGTTCCGGTCAATGTGCACCTCCTCCCCCTGAGTAACCATTACTAACTGTGCTAACCTTTGATGTCAGTGATATCACAGTTTATCTTCACTTGTGCCTGGTCTCATTCCCGTTCACGTAAGGCCTTTTAAGTTTGCTCAAGGCCATTACAGCACAGTGCTTACAAGTGAACAAAGAAAGGCAGGCTGAGTTCTGAGACATGCACAATGGTTCGTTACTTCCTTTAAGTGGAGGAGGATGCAGCACTCAGATCTTGGCAGTCATGTGACATGAATATGTGAAACTGTGCAATTGTGAAGGTCAGTGGTATAAGATCCCAGCAAGAGATAAGACTGAACTAGAGAGGGATTGCCCTCTCAGCCCGAAAGATATTCCAAGGCAAGTGGAAAGGTAAAGAAAGGGGGAGGAAAAAAAAGATCTTTACTGTACTTCCCGAACAAAATCTGTCTTCTCGCCCCAGTTGCCAAAGACTTCAGTTGACTTCCTCAGTCTCAGGGAACCGGATATCTTCTCATTTTCAGTAATCATATCACATTTTTCTGCTACTGAAAGCTAGTCTTCAAAAGGTTGGCTTCTCTGGCTAATATGTGATCATCACACTAAATCACACAGACCCTTGTATGAATTTTCCCAGGATTTTCTCATTTCCAGGCTTCAGGATTCTGAGATATCTTATAGGACCTCCTCCTTTCACTGTTCCACTTCCCTCCCAGCAACCCCACCAATTTTTGTGGAAAAAACACCTGAACCACCATCTTCAAAAGACCCTGCTTCTAGATACTTCTCTCTCCATGGTCCACAGAAGTCCTCAGCATTGTATGTTGCATTTCCAAGGGGGTGCTCCCACCGTCCCTACTTATTGTAGTCTTCTTTGGCACTGAAATCACTTTAGTGAAATGTTTCTTTACTGAGACATTTTAGCTTATGAGTCACTGATGTGTCTTTAAAAACACATCTTCCAGATTTTCTAGTAATTTTGATATCTGCAAGGATGATCTTTTAAACTTCCTTTAATGTCCTGTTCTCTAGTTTTTCTGATTTCTGTTCTCCAGGCAACCTTGACCTCCATTCCCACTCAGACACTCTTCCGGCCATGCTCTCAGTATACACCTTATCATTATCTGTAACTGCAAACCTCAGATAACCTCACTTGCAACCATCAACCCTGACTCTCCAGCTCACCTCATGTAGGACCCTAATTTCAGTAATACGTGGCCCCCATTAAAGTGTATTGCTCCTAATACATTTTCGTAACCACTGGGCCCAGTCACATCCCCACTACTGTGTTCCCCTACTTCATTGCTTTGGCCCATCATTGTGTATTTTCATTTCTATACAGACTTAACCACTTCTCTCAATTAATAGTATATTCACTTCACAAAACCCCACCACTTCTTAAGTCCAGCTTTTGCTCACTCTGCATCTTTGCCAGTGCAGCTAAAAGTGGCAAGAGAAAACCTCCCGACCTTGTTGACAGACCTTATTTTAAATTCATGATCGCTGAGTTCAAATGGAGCATAAGATACCCCTGGAGCAGAGCAATCACTCTCTCATTTCCTTCACCACTACTTTATCCCTCATCCTCTCCTCCCCTGCAGCTCTCCTTTCCCCACTAGCTCACTCTCAGGCTATATCTCTGCTTCTTACTCGCTGAGAAAATTAAGGGAACCAGAAAACAATTTCTGCATGCTCTCCTGTCTACACACCCACCTACATCTTTGCGCACATTCTCCACCTTCTCCTCTATGACTGTTGTTGGTTCTTCCTGCTCCTGACTGAGGCCAAGTCCTTCCCTGTGACCTTTCAGGGGCATTGAATCTGCAGATCTGTCCTCATTCTGTTTATGATAAATCCCTCTCAACCGGATTGCCCCATTGCTATGACAGCATGCCTTTACAATCCCCATTTTATAAAACCCTCTCTTGATCACCCTTCTCCACCCAGTTGCCATCAAGTACTCTCTCCCCTGAACAGTGGAAGATTTCCCATGTAGCAATATTGGTAAAGAATCCACCTGCCAGTGCAAGAGATGCAAGAGACGTGGGTTGGGAGATCCCTAGAGTGGGAAATGGCAACCCAGTCCGGTATTCTTGCCTGGGAAATGCCATGGACAGAGGAGCCTGGAGGGCTACAATCCATGGGGCCACAGAAAGTTGAACACAACTGAGCTCAGTGCCACAGTGCTTCACGGTAAAATCTGTCAACTCTTCTCTTCCACATTCCTCAAACTGCTCTCATCAGACTTTTGCTCCACTCCACAAGGACTGTTCTTGTCGAGGTCAACAGAGACCCCCACGTGATTCATCCAGTGCCCACCACCCCATTCTCATCATGGTCTCGTCTGACCTCTGGGCACACATTATTCCATCATGAAAACATGATTTTCAGTCGACTGTAGACACATACTGTGTTTGCATTCCTGGTCATTCACTGGCTTTACCACTCACTCTTCTTTTTCTGGTTCTTCTGCCTCTCTGAATTTTTCCTTTCAGTGTTTTACAATGCTCAGTTGTTGGCTGTCTTCTCTCTTATTTATACTTATTTCCTTATTGATCACATCCAGTTTGTGGCTTCAAATGAGATATATATTCACTGATTTCAAGTTTTCATATCCAGTCCTGATCAGTCTTTTGGACTTTAGAACTATATTTCAATTGACTACATCTCTACTTGGATTTCTAATGTGAATCTCAAGTTTAATACATCCAAATTTCCAAACCAAATTAAACCAATCCAAGCAAAACAAATACACAAACCAGGAAAAAAGTCTCCATTCTTCCACAGCCTCATCTACTTCAGTGGTTGTTGCTATTTAGTTACTGAGTCATATACAACTCTTTGCAACCCACCAGGCTTTTATGTCCATTTCTTGATTTAGTATTCTTCATTTTCCAGGCAAGAATACTAGAGTGGGTTGCCCTTTCCTTCTCCAAGTCTGTTTTTAGTAAGTCTCCATATGTCCAGTGGTTGAATACTTAGTCGGAAAAATGTAATTTCATCTCTAACTTCTCCCTTCCACTTTTAAACTAATTATTTAAATTTTAGAGCAGTTTTAATTTCACATAAGAATTGACAAGTACAGAGGTCTCATAACACTCCCTGCCTCCAAATACCCATGGTTCCCTCCACTATCAGTATCTTGCATAAGATGGTACCATTTGTCAAGCAACGAACCTGCACTGATGTGTCATGATAACCCCAAGACCATGATTCACTTTATGGTTTGCTCTTAGTGTTGTGAATTCTGTGTGTTTGGATAAATGTATAATGACATGCGTTCATCATTATACTATCATACAGAAATATTAAAATGCCCCCAAAATCCTCATGCTCTGCCAAATCATTCCTTCCTTCTCACTAAACCTTAGCAACCACTGGTCATTTTACTGTGTCTATAGTTTTACCTTTTCCATATGTCATGGAGTTGAAATCATTACAGTAGTGAACCTTCTCAGGCTGCATCTTTCACTTAGTAATGAGTATTTGAATTTCCTCCATGTCTCCTCATGGTTTGATAGCTCATTTATGTATGTATGTATCTATCATATTTTATGTATGTATGTATATATGTATGTATCATATTTTATATCCTACTGAAGGGCATCTAGGTTGTTTCCATGTTTTGGCAATTTAAATGGGGTGAAGATATCCATGTGCAGGTTTTTGTGTAGATTTAAGTTTTTAATTCCTTTGGGTAAATACCAAGGAACATAATGTTGGATCATAAGGTTTAACCATATTTAGTTTTATGAAAAACTGTCTTCTAAGCTGGCTGTAACGTTTTGTTTCCCATCAGCAGTGAAGGAGAGTTCTTGTTCCTCCATATCTTTGTCGGCATTTGGTGTTGTCATGATTTTGGCCATTCTAATAGTATGTATATAGCTGTTCAGTTCAGTTCAGTCGCTCAGTCGTGTCCGACTCTTTGTGACCCCATGAATCACAGCATGCCAGGCCTTGCTGTCCATCACCAACTCCCGGAGTCCACCCAAACTCATGTCCATTGAGTTGGTGATACCATCCAACCATCTCATCCTCTGTCATCCCCTTCTCCTCCTGCACTCAATCTTTCCCAGCATCAGTGTCTTTTCCAATGAGTCAGCTCTTTGCATCAGGTGGCCAAAGTATTGGAGTTTCAGCCTCAACATCAGTCCTTCCAGTGAACACCCAGGACTGATCTCTTTTAGGGTGGTTGGTTGGATCTCCTTGCAGTCCAAGGGACTCTCAAGAGTCTTCTCCAACACCACAGTTTAAAAACATCAATTCTTCAGTGCTCAGCTTTCTTCACAGTCCAACTCTCACATCCATACATGACCACGGGAAAAACCATAGCCTTGACTAGATGGACCTTTGTTGACAAAGAAATGTCTCTGCTTTTTAATATGCTATCTAGGTTTGTCATAACTTTCCTTCCAAGGAGTAAGTGTCTTTTAATTTCATGGCTGTGATCACCATCTGCAGTGATTTTGGAGCCCCCAAAAATAAAGTCAGCCACTGTATCCACTGTTTCTCCATCTATTTCCTATGAAGTGATGGGACCAGATGCCATGATCTTAGTTTTCTGAATGTTGAGCTTTAAGCCAACTTTTTCACTCTCCTCTTTCACTTTCATCAAGAGGCTCTTTAGTTCTTCACTTTCTCCCACAAGGTTGGTGTCATCTGCATATCTGAGGTTATTGATATTTCTCCTGGCAATCTTGATTCCAGCTTGTGCTTCTTCCAGCCCAGCATTTCTCATGATGTACTCTGAATATGTTAAATAGGCAGGGTGACAATATACAGCCTTCATGTAATCCTCTCCCTATTTGGAACCAGTCTGTTATTCCATGTCCAGTTCTAACTGCTGCTTCCTGACCTGCATACAGGTTTCTCAAGAGGCAGGTCAGGTGGTGTGATATTCCCATCTCTTTCAGAATTTTCCATAGTTTACTGTGATCCACACAGTCAAAGGCTTTGGCATAGTCAATAAAGCAGAAATATAAATATAGCTGTATCTTGTTTTAATTTGCAAGTCTTCCAATGACATATGATGTGAAGCATCTTCTTGTATACATATTTGCCTTCTATAGATATTCTTTGATGAGGTGTCTGTATTACTTTTAATTCCACTTTTGATTTCTCAGGAATTCTTCCAGCTTCACTATCAAAATATATCTGAGGGGCTTTCCTCTTGGGCCAATGGTTGAGATTTTACCTTCAAATGCAGGGGGTGTGGGTTCAATCCCTGGTCAGGGAGATAAGATTCCACATGCCTCATGGTCAAAACACAAAAACATAAAACAAGCAATACTGTAACGAATTCAATGAAAACTTTAAAAATGGTTTACATCAAGAATAAAAAATATTTAGAACAAACAGAAAAACAAAATAATTTTTTCTTCTTTGAAGGAAAGATATGAAAAAACTACCCAGTGTATTAAAAAGCAGAGACATAATTTTTCCAACAAAGGTCCATATAGTCAAAGCTACTGTTTCTCCAATAGTCATGTATGGATGTGAGAATTGGACCATAAGAAAGGCTGAGTGCCAAAGAAGATGATACTTTTGAATTGTGGTGCTGGAGAAGACTCTTAAGAGTCCTTTGAACTGCAAGAACAAATCAGTCCATTCTAAAGGAAAACAACCCTGAATATTCACTGGAAGGACTGATGCTGAACCTGGAGCTCCAAAACTTTGACCACCTGATGTGAAGAGCAAACTCATTGGAAAAGAGCCAGATGCTGGGAAAGATTGAGGGCAGGAGGAGAAGGGAGAGTCAAAGGATGAGATGGTTAGATAGCATCACCAACTCAATGGACATGAATTTGAACAAACTCCAGGGGACAGTGGAGGACAGAGGAGCCTGGTGTGCTGCAGTCCCTGGGGTGGCAAAGAGTTGGACACCATATAGCAACTGAACAAAAACAGCAAATATCTGAGATTGGAACATGAGTCTCCACCTCCACCACCATCTCCCAGAACTAAGCTGTGTCCTCTCTCATATAATCTTTATTGTAGCTCCCTAACTGACCTCGCTGCTTTGTCTTGGACCCTTTATGGCCAAAGTGATACTTTTTAAAATAAGCCATTTCTCCATGCCCTATATGTCTTTTCATCATTGTAAAGTCATTAAAATGATTTGCAACAGTATCTGCTCTTGGTGTCTCAATGACCGTATCTACCAATGATCTACTGTGTATTTATTTACTCAACAGTAGCTATACCGTCTTCCCTGATATTCCCTTTATATGTCAGATTAACTTCTCAGAGCACCTGCACTTATGGTTTCCTCCACCTTGAACCCTCTTCTGTTATCTATGTGGCTTTCTCCCTGTCTCTTTAGGGCTTTTATTAAATGTTGCCACTCATTGAGACCTGTCTTATCACCTATTTAAAAGTGTAACAGCCTCCCCTTAGCAGCCCATATGCCCTTTTCCAACTTTATTTTTCTCCTCTGTACTTAGGACTATCAAATATACAGTATATCAGACTTACTGACCTTTTTGTGGCCTGTCAGATCCTTTAGATGTTATGCTCCAAAAATACAGATTTTGTGGAATTTTTTAATACTATATCCTTAGCATCAGGAAAATCAGTGTTTGGAGACCCCAGCACAAGAAGAGGTAGCACTGCGTCTCACAACTCCTCAGTAAATATGCTATCAAGATAAGATGTTTACCAAGACAGATTTTTTAAAGGTACCAAATTGCTTGGGTTTATGTTTCTCTTAATATTAAGCTTGATAAGCATATTGTTTAGGAGCCAATTATATTAATTTTACATGACTCATCAGGTATTCATATCCTGAATTCATTTTAAAATGTTGTTATTAATCTCTTTCCTACTGATTTATATGGGCTTTTGTATTAAAATTAGGCCCTTGTATACTACAAATTTTAAAATTCCTTATCAGTTTGTCATTTGAATGATGTCAATGCATGAATTTTTATATTTTTAGTTGCGTTTATCAATATAGGTCACAGTTTGGTTATCTCAAGTCCTGTTTAGAAATAGAAATGACTCTTCATCCTAAGACCTAACATTTTTCCAAGTTTTCTTCTCATATTTTATGACTTGTTAACAGTGAAAATATCTTCTAATTTAGGTTTATATAGAGTGGGATGTTGGGATCCAAGTTTATTTTTTCTTCCAATGGCTACTGAGCTAGGGCAGTATGTTATTCATATTTTCTTCACTTACTGTAAATACTGCCATACAGTAATCCCCATGTGTGCAGGTTAATGGCTGGACTGGTTTGCATCCTTGAATCAGTAGCACTTGTTTATCTCTCTTTTTTATTTTTTTAAATTATGAAAGTATGATAACATAATTACAGGTGACTTGGGAAATACAGAACATATAGTTCCAGTATTTATTACAATCATTTTTATTAAGTTGATATTGTTCACTAAGTCATGCCTGACTATTTGTGACTCCATAGACTGCAGCACGCCAAGCTGCCCTGTTCTTCACTATCTTCCGGAGTTTACTCAGACTCATGTCCATTGAGTTGGTGATGCCATCCAAACTTAAGTAGATTGATTTTGAGTTGGAGTTTCAATATCAAACTCTCAAAAACTAATAGAATAAATATACAGAAAAGAAGAATATAGTAGACCTGAAAAGCACCATGAACCAATTCAACATAATTAAAATTTATACAATTTTCACAAAACAGTAGGATACAAATTCTATTCAAGTTCATAGACTATAAACTAGGAGACACTGGAAGATATCCAAGAACATAAAATAAGGTGCAAAATTTCATGGTCTAAAGGTATTGAAATCATACAGAGTCTGCTGTATCATCACTGAATAACACATTGTTTTAATTAATATAACCTTAAAATATATTTTAATATCCTGCACAGCTAGCATAGACTTGTCCTCTATGTCCAAATTTATCAGGGGTATTTTAGCTAGGACATGTTTCTGAATGGGTTTAGAATCAGCTCGTTGTAATTTAATAACCCAATGGTGCTCGATAAGTATTTATTTAAAAGATTCCTTGTACTCTGTGATCTTTAGCAACTCAGAATAAAGCTGAAAATAATCCATCTCAGTGTTTAATACCATATTTTAGTTGTATCACACCTCATTAGATGTCCCACTGGCTTTAAAGTGAGAACCTAGCCAGAATATCAGCTCGTCCATGTAGTCTAGATAGATTTCAGGACTCTTCCATAATTTAAATATTATGTTGGGTGCTTGTGATTATAAATATCAACATGACATAGTCTCTGCTGTTAAGAAGCAGCAAAATTGTTCTTTCAAATGATGACAGGGAATTTCGAAGTAGCCTGTGTTTTTATTGGAGTGGAATTACTTTACAATGCTGTTAGTTTCTGCTGCGCAACAGTATAGATCGGATATACGTATACATACATCTGTCCCCTCCCTCCTGGACCTCCCACCCCACCCCCCTAGGTCACCACTGAGCACCGAGCTGAGCTCCCTGTGCTAGACAGCAGGTTCCCACTAGCTGTCTATTTCACACACGATAGTGTATATGTGTCACTGCTCGTCTCTTAGCTCACCCCACCCTCTCCTTCCCCTCCACCCCATGTTCTCTATGTCCGTGTCTCTACTGCTGCCCTGCAAATAAGCTCATCTGTGCCGTTCTTCTGGATTCCATGCATACGTGTTAATATATGACATCTGTTTCTCTTTCTTCATTCTGTAGGACAGACTCTGGGTCCATCCACAGCTCTGCAAGTGACCCGATTTCATTTCTTTCTCTGGCTGAGTAACATTCCACTGTGTACATATATATGTGTGTGTTACATCTTCTTTCTCCATTCATCTGCTGATAGACATTTAGGTGGTCTCTATGTCCTACTGCTTCAGTGAATTTGGAGTGCATGCTTTTTTTTGAATTATGGTTTCCTCAAGGTGTATGCCAGTCGTGGGATTTTTAATGTGAAAAACAACCAGTAATATTAAAGAAATGCAGAGACGGACATGGAAGAGCCTTAAGTATTGTTTCCTGACAGTGCACGATTTAGGGCACCTCCTATAATCATAGAAAGGGCTAGCTCCTGTTTGAGGTTTCTGACTTACTTTTAAAACGTAACATGTGTTGGACTTTCTTATCCTGATTGTGAGTAGTACTACATTCAAAGTATTGTGGAAAACTTTAACATTGTGAAATACGAAACGGGAAACAAATCACCAGGAATGATCCATATACATTAGTAAATTAAATATGGAAGTGAAACCGTGTAGCGTTTCTCTTTCTCTGTCTGGCTTATTTCACTGAGCATAATGCCCTCATGGTCTGTCCGTGTTTCCACAAATGGCAATGAATTTTGTCGTTTCTTTGTGTGTATAAAGAGGGGGCTATTTATATATGTATATTTATATATGCCCCTTTTTCTTTATCCATTCATCCTTTGGTGGACACTTTCATTGTTTCCCATGTCTTGGCTGTTGTGAATAGCTGCAGTGATCATGGGAGTACAAGTATTTCTTTGAGTCCCTGTCTTCATTTCCTTTGGATATGTACGCCCAGAATGGAATCGGTGGCTTATCCGTAGTTCTGTTTTTTGAGGAGCCTCTCCTTTCCATGGTGGTTGTACCAGTTTACACTCCCTCTAACAGTGTGCATGTGCTCACCAGCACTTTTCTCTTTTGGATGATGGCCACTCTAACAGGTGTGAGGTGCTATTGATTTGCGTTTCCCTGATGATTAGTGATGCTGAACACATTTTCATGTACCTATTGGCTACTTGTACGTCTTCTCTGAAAAAAAGTCCATTCAGTTCTGCCCACATTTTTAATATGTGTTTTGGATACTAACCCCTTGTCAGATATATAAGTATTTCTCCCACTCCATAGACTGTCATTTTGTTTTGTTGATGGTTTCCTTGCTATGCAGTAGCTTTATTTTTTTTATTGAAGGATAATTGCTTTACAGAATTTTGCTGTTTTCTGTCAAACCTCAGCATGAATCAACCATAGGTATACACATATCCCCTCCCTTCTGAACCTCCTTCCCATGCCCCTCCCCATCCCACCCCTCCAGGTTGATACAGAGCCCCTGTTTGAGTTTCCTGAGTCATGCAGCAAATTCCCGTTGGGTATTTATTTTACACATGGTGATGTAAGTGTCCATGTTACTCTCTCCACCCTCTGCTTCCCTCTCCCCAGGTCCATAAGTCTGTTCTCCATGTCTGCTTCTCCATCGCTGCCCTGGGAATAAATTTGTCAGCAGTTTAGTTTGACGTATTCCTACTTGTTTTTGCTTTTGTTGCCTTTGCTGTTGGTGTCAAACTTAAAAAAAAAAATCATTGCCAAGGCTAATGTCAAGGAACTTACCCTCTATGTTTTATTCTAGAAGTCTTACAGTTTCAGGTCCTCAATTTAAGTCTTTAATAAAGTTGGAATAGATAGATCTCTTGGGTAGCTTTGTAGAGCACAGGTTTTAGAGAGATAATACCAGTTAGAAGGTTGGCCCAGTCCAGGAGAGAAAGAGCAAGAGACAATCACTAAGTTAAGAAGTAGTGGTGGAGATGGCAAGGGAGAGAGACACGAAGTAACTATTTTCTGTACATTGAAGTCTGAGATGAGCACACTAGGTCTGAAATCTTGGATGCTATTTGTGAAATTCTGGATGATTGTTTGGGGTTATGATTTCTCAGCTCAAACCATATATTATTCTGTAAGTAAACTAAGAGTACCCTCTCTGAGAAGGCAAAATGGAGAAAACACTATTGTCAACTCAAATGTTGATACGAGTATGAAAAGTGCTGTAGTTGTTTTATGACTTCATGATTCCATCGTTTTCAGCACTGTGTGTGTGTATGTGTGTGTGTGCTCAGTCTTGTCCGACTCTTTGTGACCCTATGGACCGTAGCCCACCAGGCTCTTCTGTCCATGGGATTTCCCAGGCCACAAGACTAGAGTGGGTTGCCATTTCCAACTCTGTGACTGCCAATAGTTATCTATGGTAAGACCAGGCTATGACCCTGACACACTGTCTAGAAGCTTGAAGAAGTGCAAAGGACTTGGTGTAAATTGGTTGCTTTTGAGCTGGAAAGCCTTTTTTGAAACTTAGAAATCTCCTTAATGCCATTTGGTTTGCAATTTTGAACTCACACGGTATAAAATACAGATCTATTTATGCCTTGGATCCTGCTATTTCTTGAAAAGACTAAGAATGTTACTTCCCTGGTGACCTTCCCTGGTAGCTAAGACACTAAAGAATCTGCCTGCAATGTGCAAAACCTGAATTGAATCCCTGGGTTGAGAAGAGCCTCTTGAGAAGAGAATGGTAACCCACTCCATCATTCTTGCCTGGAGAATTCCATGGACAGAGGAGCCTGGAGGGCTACAGTCCATGGAATTGCAAAGATTCAGACACGATAGAGCAACTAACACATACAAGAATGTTACTAGAACTGTAATAGTCCTTGAAAAGTTGCTGTACTGTCCTATGAGTTTTACGTCCTAGAAGACAAACCATTCTAGAAAAATCTTGTTGAAACAGTGGGAGAAAGAAAATAGTCATATGAGCAGCTATTTTTCCATGGAGTTTTTCAGCTAGTTAGAGAAATGAGGCAGAGAAAACACTTCACCCTAATCCTCCCAAATTCAGTCACATCAGCAAAGTGAATCTTTAACAGTTTCCATGTACTTAAATTCTGAACGTGTTTATTAGAAGAGTTTTAAAATGAAAATGAACTAAGGGTACCAAAAATTCACCTTGTTAAACTTCATGTTTGATCCAAAGCTAGGATGCTCTTCCTGTCTTGGAGTGTGGCCACAAGATAGATGTGGTTGAGAACTGAGGTGTGGCTATAACCCTCCCATTAGGCTACCAATTGGAGGAAAAGTCAGCAAGTCAATTCCATCAGAATAGCATGCGAATGAGCAGGATACAAACCAGAGAAGCCTCAGCCTCGTCCTCTCATAGGAATGTTTGTCTCACCTGAGATAGGAAAAGCTAGGACCTTCTGTTCGCTGGTTCCTCTTCACTGAAGCAGCAACATCCATAGCTGAACCTCACTTAATTGGCTCATTGATGCCTAAAGATACCCATGAAAAGGCATTTTCTGTTTCTAAAGAGTGTTTATCTGGCCGTGACTTTTAAGTTTAGCAATGCCAGAATTGAAAGAAAAAAAGAGAGAGAAGGACAAACAGCAGATGAAAACAACATTGTATCACATCATTTATTCAAACTGGAGTGGGTAGTCGTCCCCTTTTCCAGGGGATCTTCCCAACCCAGGGATCAAACCCAGGTCTCCCACATTGCAGGTGGATTACTTTACCAGCTGAGCCACCAGGGAAGCCCAAGAATACTGGAGTGGGTAGCCTATCCTTTCTCCAGAGGATCTTCCCATCCCAGGAACTGAACCGGGTCTCCTGCATTGCAGGCACATTCTTTACTGGCTGAGCTATCAGGGAAGCCCTTATGCTAACTAGTATGTTCTAAACCTAAATACATTCAACCATTTCATGTTTCATTCTTGCCAGACAAGATAAGTAAAATATTTTCTTAAGAAATCATCCACAGACAGACATTCACACAATTATTAGTATAAGCCATCTTTTTAGGAAAAAAAGATCAATTAATAGATCAAACTTAAAAGCTGGCTTGTTTTATTCTTCTATGGGAATTCTATCTCGAAAGATGACCTTTTGAAATAAGTACTTCTTTCCTAAAGCACTAGTTGTTCAGAAGTTTCCTTAGATATTCCTGCTTTCTTCTCTCCTGCTTTTATAATTTCATCAGGAGCTAAGGATATCTAGAATTTTATACTTTCCTTAGTGAACTGTAAGTTATTTAAAAGCATGTGTATATTTGCTCTATTTCTCATTTGTTATACATAGAGAAGATGGTGAATGACTTTCTGCCACTCAAGGTATGAAAACATATATTAGCAAAAGAGATGAAGAAGGCTAAATGCATGCTTAGCGCTGCTATCTTAATGTGTTTATTAAATCAGCAAAAGCAGAGTGTCTGTCATGTGTCAAGCAAACTCAGCATTGGCATATACAAGGGAACAAGATGGTATCCCCACACTCAACTTCAATGTAGACGACATTAAGTTAAAACTGTGGTACAGTAGGGTACATTCTATCATAATAAAAAACAAAATAATAGGAGTAAAAGTACATTAAAATTTTGAATTCTTGTGTACCAGAAATCAATCCATACTTAAGTGCATTTGACGTACATGATTTCATTTTTTTCCAAAACTATCCCAAAGACATAGGCATTACTTTCTTAATTTTATACAAAGTTAATAAACAGAAGGCATACCATGATGAAAACTACACATTAAAAATATATATGTGTCATTTTGGTTTGCATTGGGTCTTTGTGCTATGCGTGGGCTTTCTCTTGTTGCAGAGAGCAGGGATTTTTCTCTAGTTATGGTACACAGGCTTCACATTGCAGTGGTTTCCCTTGTTGCAGAGCAGGGACTCTAGGGCACCCGGCTTCAGTAGCTCTGGCTTACAGGCTCTAGAGCATAGCCGTGATAGTTGTCGTACACAGGCTTAGGAGCTTTGCAGCATGTGGGATCTTCCCGGATCAAAGATTGAACCTGTGTCACCTGCACTGGCAGGCAGATTCTTTACCACTGAGCCACTAGGAAATCCCATAAGCTGTAAACATCTCTCTGTTCTTTCCTGTCTCTTCATTAAAGAGTTTAGGGTCAATTTAAACACAGATTAATGCTTTTAGAATGTTGGTTACTAATACAGTGTTACAGCAGTTGCTTAGAAAGAGACATGTCTAACTTTGGGGGTGACTAGTGCTTTAGTTGGAGAAGGAAATGGCCACCCACTCCAGTGTTCTTGCCTGGAGAATCCCAGGGAAGGGGGAGCCTTGTGGGCTTCCGTCTATGGGGTCACACAGAGTCGGACACGACTGAAGTGACTGAGCAGCAGCAGTGCTTTAGTAATCCTTGGTGTATTATTACTATTCTATATATTCTAGTATGTTGGGCAAATGCAGTAGTGTTGTACTTAGTGGAGGACTCCATGTAACAGAGGGCTCAGGGGATGTGAAGCTGGAAATGGAGGAACAGGCTTTGTGGACCCTGCTAAGTTTATCATGAAAACTGTGGAGCTTCATTGTTGCAGATTGGGGAGAATTGAGGGCTGTGCAGTAGTTTTAAAGATCCCCTGGAAGAGGAAATGTCAACCCACTCCAGTATCCTTGCCTGGGAAATCCGATGGACAGAGTAGACTGATGGGCTACAATCTCTGAGGTCGCTAAAGAGTCGGACATGACTGAGCAACTGAGCATGCGCACATGCAATAGTCTTGCTCTTTGCCATACAGGACGGGCATCTCATAACCCTTTGGGAAATGTCAACACCCAGCCTGGGGAGAAGTCTTTTCTCTTCGAGAAGAAGCCTACTGTCTTACAACTGTGCCCTGTACCCTGTGCAGGTCAGGATTATTCTAACTGGCTCCTGGGTGATGGCAATCTTCAGCTTTCCTGCTGTTTTATTCAACAACACCATTTTGCTTACAGGAACAGTTTTGAATTCACTCCTCCCACACTTACTGGATATGGGCTTCCCAGGCACTCACTGGTAAAGAATCCACATGCAATGCAGGAGACCCAGGGCCAACCCCTGCATCAGAAAAATCCCCTGGAGAAGGGAATGGCAACCCACTCCAGTATGCTTACCTGGGAAATCCCATGGACAGGGCAGGCTGGCAGGCTACAGTCTATGGGGTCACAAAGAGTCAGACATGATTTAGTGACTAATCCACCACCACACTTTCTGGATACAGACTATGGGTTGTTGCCTCCATCAGGTTCTGGAAACACAAAGTGTGAGACTAAGTCTTACCCTTGAAGGATCTTATGGTTTGAAGGAAGAGAAAGGATTGTGCCTGGATGTGGCCAACGTGGTGCTGAATATGCTGTAAATCATGGGCTGGAAAGGAAGCTAAGACAGAAGTCAAATGCGTGGTTCAAAGAGCAGGAGCAGGTTTTCCTGAAGACACCACACTTGAGACACTTTGACAGAAACGTTCTTTCAGCCCTGCCTGCCGGCAGTGGCCCCTCTTCTGTCTCTGCAGAATTACTGTTTTAAGTGTCAATTATCCACTCACATCCTGCCCTGAAAGGCAGACCTGAATCAAGTGTCACTCTTCAGCTCTGTAGCTTTGCAATTTTAAAGGCGATTCATACATAATTACATCTAATTCACCTTCTGAAGTAGCCAGTGTATTGGGCATCTCTTGTAGGTACAACTTTTACATTTCCCTGTAGTGCCAGAAGGGGTGAAAGGGTAATTGTATAAAAACTCAGTGTGGAAGCCCACTTATCTTAATAAATATCTTTCAGAAGTGTAATATGATCACTTTATGAAGTAAATGGAGATATTCATGCATTTATGGCCAGGGTCAAGAGTTCAATGGAAATGGTCTTATACATCATGATGTCTTGAGTTCAGAAAGTCTTGCTATCAATAATTTTATAGATTTTTTTTTCCTGATAAAGACCAGGGAAACTATATACTGGTTGGTGTGAGTCAGAGCCCAGATTTCATGTAAAGTCCATAGATTATTTTATTACCAGAACTAAGGTTAAATAAATACTTCAAATGTTTAGAAAGGAATGTATTTTATTTATTTTAAACACAGGCTTCAACTTAGGAATATGTTGTCTTCCAGAAGTTCAAATTCTATTACTTACTTAGCTCAGAAATGGTTAGGAATGACATCATCTAGTTATGATCCTATTATCAATGATAGGAAATCTGACCTCACTTACTTAAATTCACTTTCCCTCTTTCTTTTTATACTTGATTGATAATGTTGTTAATTACAGGTGTATAGCAAAGTGATTCATATAGATGTGTATATTAATACATACATATATATAATTTAACATATAAATATATAACTAAATATATATAATTTAATATATGAATATACTTTCTGGAAAGCAAGAGAGTTCCAAAAAAAATATACTTCTGCTTTATTGACTAAAACAAAGCCTTTGACTGTGTGGATCACAACAAACTGTGGAAAATTCTTAAAGAGATAGGAAACCAGACCACCTTACCTGCCTACTGAGAAGTCTATATGTAGGTCAAAAAGCAACAGTTAGAACCAGACAAGAAACAACAGACTGGTTCCAAATTGGGAAAGGAATACGTCAAGGCTGTATATTGTCACCCTGCTTATTTAACTTATATGCAGAGTACATCATGCGAAATGCCAGAATGGATGAAGCACAAGCTGGAATCAAGATTGCTGGGAGAAATATCAGTAACCTCAGATATGCAGATGACACCACCCTTATGGCAGAAAGGGAAGAGGAACTAAAGAGTCTCTTGATGAAAGTGAAAGAGGAGAGTGATAAAGCTGGCTTAAAACTCAAATTAAATTCAGAAAGCTGGCTTAAAATTCAGAAAACTAAGATCATGGCATCTGGTCCCATCACTTCATGGCAAATATATGGGGAAACAATGGAAACAGTGACAGACTCTATTTTCTTGGGCTCCAAAATCACTGTAGATGATGACATGAAATTAAAAGACACTTGCTTCTTGGAAGAAAAGCTATAACCAACCTAGACAGAATATTAAAAAGCAGAGGCAATACTTTGCCAATAAAGGTCCATCTAGTCAAATCTATGTTTTTCCAGTAGTCATGTATGCATGTGAGAGTTGGACCATAAAGAAAGCTGAGCGCCGAAGAATTGATACTTTTGAACTGTGGTGTTGGAGAAGATTCTTGAGAGTCCCTTGGACTGCAAGGAGATCCAACCAGTCAATCCTAAAGGAAATCAGTCCTGAATATTTATTGGAAGGACTGATGCTGAAGTTGAAGCTCCAATACTTTGGCCACCTTATTGAAGAGATGACTCATTGGTAAAGACCCTGATGCTGGGAAAGATTAAAGGCAGGAGGAGAAGGGGACGACAGAGGATGAAATGGGTGAATGGCATCACCAACTCAATGGACACTAGTTTGAGCAATCTCCGGCAGATGGTGAAGGACAGGGAAACCTGGTGTGCTACAGTCCATGGCGTTGCAAAGAGTCAGACATGACTGAGTGACTAAACAATAAAAACTGAATCACTCTTCTGTATACCTGAAATGAACACATTCTTAATACATAAATTATTTTCAGATTGTTCCCATTATTGTTAGTTAAAGATATTTAATATCGCTCCTTGTGCTACACAGTGGGACCTTGCTGTTTAGCTGTTTTATATATAGTAATGTGGGGTCTCAAAGCCTGGGACATGACTGAGTGACTAACACTACACCTGCTACTATACATATGTTAATCCCAAACTTCTAACATATCCCTCATCCCCACCTTTTCACTTTTGTAGCCATGAGTTCATTTTCTGTGTCTATAAGTCTATTTCTATTCCGTAAATAATTTCATTTGCATCATTTTGTAGATGCCACTTTGAGTGGTATAATACGGTATTTGTCTAATGTCACTTAGTATGATAACCTCTAGGTCTGTCCTTGTTGCTACAAATGTGCATTTTTTCATTCTTTTCCATGGTTGAGTAATATTTCATTGTATATATGCACCACATCTTCTTTATCCACTTATGTGTCAATGAACATTTAGGCTGCTTATTTCTCTTGACTCTTGTAAACAGTGCTGCTTTGAACATTGGGATGCATGTATATGTTTGAATTATGGTTTTTTTCTCCATACATCTTTCCAGGAGTGGAATTTCTGGATCATACAGCAGTTCTATGTTTAACTTTTAAAGGAAACTTCCTAATGTTTTCCATAATGGCAACACTAACTTATTGCCCCAGACCCTCTCAATGAGAAGGTCATCTCAGACTTTCTCTCTTTTCCTAAATCTCTAGTGCTTGCCCACTGAGCCCTCCACCCATCAATGTACTTTTTTCATAAAAAAAAAAAAAGAAAAAGGAAAAAACTCGTCATAAGAGGACCCTGCCATCTTCCCACTATTAGTTCCACTGCCTGAGTCATGGGTATACGGAATTTTTCTCATAGAGACAGGAGAGTGGACTGACCTCCATCCCCCCATTTCTTCTCAGGATGCTCCCCCTTGTTCCTTTTGGAAGAAGGTCCTGTAGTACTGCTCTTCTGCGACCAACATCTCTTCTCCCAGTCATTGCATCTGTATGCTAAACATGTCTTAATACCATCTAATTATGAAACATTTTTATACTGCTACCAATACCACTATATTGAAGGTGTAGAGCTCATTTGCACAGCAAAATTTCCTTTAAAAAAGTCATCAGTACTAGCTACTGACACCTCATTACCTCCAAGCAAGTTCCCATTCTCACCAGCCCAGTGGAATACCTCCTTGAAGATTCCTCACGTCTCACATTTTGCCAGTGTCGATGGGCGGTTTCCCATCCTCGCCATCCTTGAACTCCAACACTAACTGACCTGGTTGAGTACCAACTGAATGTCAGAAACACTTGCCCCACTAGGTTCATAAACCTCTAATCTCTTGGTTTTCCTTCTCCCTAAGTGACAATTCTTCACCATTTCTCCTTGCTTCCATCCTACTTGACTTCTAAATTTTGCCACAAGCAAATATTTTCCCCTCTATTCTCTTTTATTTTTGACTTAAGCTTCCTTCTTGGTAAACCTCATCCATGTGTGCTGTGTTCAGTTGTGTCTGACTCTCTGTGACCCTTTGGACTGTAGCCCACCAGGCTCCTCTGCCCATGGGATCCTCTAGGCAAGAATACTAGAGTGGGTTGCCATGCCCTCCTGCAAGAGATCTTGCTGACCCAGGGATGGAAACTGAGTATCCTTTGTTGCAGCCAGATTCTTTACCCACTGAGCCATTGGGGAAGACATCATACCTACCCATGTCTTTCAAATATGATGCATACACAGATGACTCCTGTACTAAAGTCTTCAGCCCAGAGCCCTCTCCCACACCCCAAGTCTATGTATCCATCTGCCTAATCAGCACCTCCACTTGGGTGCAGAAGCCTAACATGCTTTCCCCTATGCCCTAAGTCTTCCTTAGTGTATTAAGTAGAACCACCTCCATTGATTGCTGAGATCAATGATCCTCAGTCTCACTCTTTCCCTTCCATCTTTTGTAGTCCATGAGTTAACTCCCACAGTTTTCACCATCTCCCCTAACAGGATCCATCTTTCATGAGTTATTGTAAGAACATTGCACTTTAACTCCTTTCCTCTGCATTAGGCTCTGTCCATTTCAGTCCTGCATATAGGAGCCAAGAGATGTGTCTCATCATATATAAGGTCGTGTTATTTCCACTTTTGACTCCCGTGGCTTCCCGTTGTAATGATATTAAAGTGCAGGTGGGTGGCCATTGCTGTGCGTTCCCTCTCTTCCTCTGCACTCTCTTTCCATATCTCTATCACTGGAAACAGTGACAGCCATATAGGTATCTTTTCATCTTTTGGATGAACAATGCTCATTCTTGATTATGACTTAAAATTTTTCAGTCGTTTTGCCTGGGACATTCTTCCCTGAGATATTGTGAGACTGCCCCATTTTTGTGGTTCTGCTGCTATTGTTTAGTCACTCAGTGGAGTCTGACTCTTTGCAACCCCATGGACTGTAGCCTGCCAGGCTCCTCTGTCCATGGCATCTCCTATACAAGGATACTAGAGTGGGTTGCCATTTCCTTTTCCAGGGTGATCTTCCCAACCCAGGAGTGAAACCACATCTTCTGCATTGGCAGGTGGATTCCTTACCACTGAGCCACCAGGGAAACCCTATTATGGTTCTACTGCCAATCAAATATTATCTTCTCTCAGAGGCTTTTCCTAACTAGAATACTAGACTGTACTTATTCTCTTTCCCCTTAGTCTTTTTTCTTCTTGTATATAGCTCTTATTAGTACCTGAAATTATGTTGTATATTTATTTAGCACTTATAGTCTTTCTTTCCCTGTGATAATGTGCATTCTGATGTCAGGGACTCTGTCTTGCACAGAATTCCTAGTACCTTCGCTCTGCTTGACATAGAGTAAGCACCCAATGAATCTGCTGCAGATTCTAGAGTCAGGTCACACTTTCATATTGGCAATATAAAATTCACAGTCAAGCGTAATTTCTAGAAAGATTTATCATGCTGATTTAGCCAGCTTGCATGTTTCATTTCATGCATTATTTAAATATTATCTTCTGAGAAATAGACACAGAGCTCTTAAACTTCTATTATAGACAAGATTTGCTAATTCCACTTGTTTCTTCCAAATAGGATTTTGAATGTTCCTGGAAGACTAAGGGAAGAATTGAACTAAGGGTTTCCCAGAGCAGTTACTAATCCAAAACAAATGGTCATATATTAAATTATTTATCCTAGTTCCTGGCACTTACAAGCAGGCCACAGGCACTGATGTAATCTTTATAGGCAAGACCCTTAGATCTTTGATTGGACAGAAAGTGTTACGTAGTGTGAGTCCCGGGCAGAGAGTCTAGAGATGGAGGAGGTGTGGGGAGGACTGGCTCCAGGAGAAGGGCAGTGAGGAGGAGGCAGCTGGGGATCTGACTTCCTTAGCCTGTAAGGTACAAGGTGGATTGGGACTCGACAGCATTGTATGGGCAGGGAAGGGGGACAGTCAAAGGGAGGAGAGCATAGCATCGTAACATATGGATCACGGGTCAAGGCATAGATGTGTGATATATGTATATCATTTATATGTTAACAACGTTATCATCTACCTTGAAAAAAGTCATCAGCAATCAACTTAACTTATATGCATACATAGAGGAGAAGAAGTTAGGAGGGGTTCTTAGTCATCCAGGAAAGAGATGACTGATGTTACCTTGGACTAGGGAAGCTGAGGATAGAAATAGGAAGAAGGTAAGAGTTGGGAAATATTTGAACAACCTGATGGATACTTGCCCTGTTCATTGAAATGGGAAACACTGGAAGAGGAGAAGCTTTGGAGGTAAGATAATGAGTCTGCTGGAGTTTAAGGAGCTTTTCAGACACACAAGTGGAAATGTAAAGGACATGTACGTGTGTGCGTGCCTGCATGCTCAGTCACTCAGTCATGTCTAACTCTTTGCGACCCCATGGACTATAGCCTGCCAGACTCCTCTGTCCTTGGGATTATCCAAGTAGGAATACTGGAATGTGTTGCCATTTCCTCCTCCAGGGATCTTCGCAACCCAGGGATTGAACCCCGCTCTCTCACATTGGAGGTGGATTTTTTTTTTTTTTTTTACCACGGAGCCACCAGGGAAGCGTGGACCAGAGCTCAAAGAAGGTTAGAGGATTTTAAGCTTGTGATCCATACCCTTTTTGAATTTTAGACTATAGGTATCACTTGTTTTTATCTTATATGTATTTACCATAATTTAAACAATTAAAGCAAAAATGCTATAGAGTAAGATAGACATCTATGTTCTTATAACATATGACATCCAAGGTTTAAAATTTGTTCAACAAATTTTAATAACCCTGAAAAATGAATAAACAAACATAAAGCTCAAGCATTTTGGATTGAGTCCTTCAGAACAAAATCTGCAAATGTGACCCATGAGTGTGTATTTGGCAGACAGAACTGTCCGTGGGTCCACAAATATAATTGAAATTCATTGTCATAGCAACCACCTAAGGAGACTATGAGGGGGTGGTGAAAGCCTGTCTTTAGGAAAGATATAGTTATAGGTAATGCTATTGTTCAGTCACTTAGTCGGGTCCAAGTCTTTGAGACCCCATGGACTGCAGCACACCAAGCTTCCCTGTCCTTCACTGTCTCCTGGAGTTTGTTCAAACTCATGCCCATTGAGTCAGTGATGCCATCCAACCATCTCACCTATACATATAGGTCATAAGGAAAGGCATTGTTTTAAATGTGAAGGTGAAACATATTTAAAAACACAAAAAATAGCAGCAAAAGGAAAACAGAAAAGACCAGGAGCCAACTGAATGTCTGAGTTCTGCCCCCAGCTCTGCCCCCAGCATGCTGCTTCCACCCTCTCTGAACCTCATGCTTCTAACTCTAAGATGTAAGTCTGAACTGTGATGCTGAAGCTAAGTTCCAATACTTTGGCCACCTGATGGAAAGGCCTGACTCACTGGAAAAGAGCCTGGAGCTAGAAAAAATTGAGGGTAGGAGGAGAAGGGGGTGACAGAGGGTGGGAGAAGCCTGGCATGCTGCAGTCCTTGGGGTTGCAAAGAGTTGGATACAACTGAGTGACTGAACTGAACTGAAATGATGAAGGAAATGATTTGTCTTACATACAATGTAGCTATTGATGTGTAATAATTCTTGAAGGGCTAGTACAAATATCCTCTCTAAGGCTTTTTATAGGTAAATTTATAAAATCTATTGTCTTTACTAATAAGTCCAAAATTTCTAGAAGAAAAAGAATACTAAGAAATATACTGGCAGCTAGATTCTCCTAAGAAATTAGGTGATTGTGGAATGTGAAATGTGAGATATGGACCTGTCACTGTCATTTCACCACTTCCCGTGAACGCTAATGGACCTAACAAAGGAGTATAAAATTGCTGGGGAAATAAGACACTTTTTTTGTATGAGAAAGACTAAAGCTTTCACTAAAGAAGAACTGTGCTTGAAATAGTGATTATTTTATTTATTCTTGGTTATTTTAACTGTAAATGTGCAACTGACTCTCCTTGAAGCTATTTTGGTGCAAAGCTAGTTTCCTAACTTCTTGTTTAGTCACTCAGTTGTGTCTGGCTCTTTTGTGTCCACATGGACTGTAGCCTGCCAGTCTCCTCTCTCCCTGGGATTTCTCAGGCAGGAACACTGGAGTGGGCTGTCATTTTCTTCCCCAGGAAGGTCAGACTGACTGCCTGGCTTACTTGCCAGACTCCGGGGCTCTGTTTCAAGGCAGGTGAAGCTTAACTCCAAGCCCAGAGGACTGGTACTAGACCACCGTCCACCTGTTGGGGCAAGGAGCTCTCTCCAGGGACATCTTCTTCTCTTGAGTAGCTAAGCTCTCCAGGTTTAATTAGCTGTGTTGCTTTGTCATCTTCTGTTTATCTTTTGCTCTTCAGCTAGTGTGCCAGACAAATGATTTTATCTGCGTGGGTCCCTCAACAGAGCTGCTTATTGCGGATAATCTAACATTTAGCGTACCATGTAACCTCGAGGCTCATGACTTCATGGGGACCAGACTCTATCTTGCTCATTACATTAGCACTAAAACTGTGCACAGTTCCCCAAAACCGGTTGTTCAGGAAATCCTTGCTGACCAGTTGAGTGGGTGGAATTACATGTAAAATGTGAAGGGGAAAGAAAAGGGAAAGTGGTATATAACTGCTTTCACCCTTAAATAGTGGATGAGATTTCAGGAAGGAGAAATTTAGAGAGAGATTTTTCCAGAAAAGTTGTGGTATATTTGACTCATGACCTCCTAGACTATAGCCTGTCAGTCTCCTCTGTCCATGGGATTTTCCAGGCAAGAATACTGAAGCGGGTTGTCATTTCCTTCTCCAGGGGATCTTCCCCACCCAGGGATCGAACCTACATTGCAGGGTCTCCTACATTGCAGGGAGATTCTTTACAGACTGAGCCACCAGGCAAGCCTGAAAAGGAAAGCACCTTAAATAAGGAAAATGTTCTGGTGAGGGATGGGGGTAACAGGACATCTGTGAGAAGAGTGAGTAAACTTGTCTTTTTCAAAGTTTACAAAATATTAGGACTAAACATACACACCACCTTTGTTACACTAACTACCCTAATACATCACCTTATGACATCTGAACTCTGATGTAGTTACGTTTCAATTATTTTCCTTACAGTTTGTTTTGTACCTTCTGTTCAGGGAGATAGATAGTGATAGCTGTGTCAAAAAACACAGGAGCTGAAAAGACTGTAACTGCAATTACTGATTGAAGTGGAAAAAGAGTGTAAAATGCATTTTATTGCTGTTTCTAGGGCAGGAGGGAGAAAAATAAAATAGGGGAAAAAAAAAACCAAACACCTCTTCCCAAGATAGCACAGGACTACAATCTAAAAATCAACATTACATAGAAAAAGAGATGAAAATTAAATCCTAAGAAAAACCTGAAGGAAGACTAGTAGGCAGCATCTTAAAGAGGAGGTGCCAGGATTGTTATAATTGTGATGCCTAAGCTGACTGTGGGAAGATTCCCTGGAGAAGGGAATGCCTACCCACTGCAGTATCCTTGCCTGGAGAATTCCAGGGACAGAGGAAACTGGTGGACTACAGTCCATGGGGTCACAAAGAGCTGGACACAACTAGCAACTATACAACAAACGACAATAAGCTGCTATGTAGGTAGCATAAGCAAAAAGTGAAATATATGCTTTGAATAAAAGCAAGAAATCAGTTATGCTTTGCAAATGTAGTATCCAATGTTACTGGTCTTTTCATGTGTCCACCTGCTCCAAACATGCATTGTACTAGATTGTAGGGACATGGCAGAAGATGTGTCCCAGATCTCAAAAATTTTCCCTCTGCTGGCTCAGTGGTAAAGAATCTGCCTGCAATACAGGAGACCTGGGTTAGATCTCTGGGGTAGGAAGATCCCCTGGAGGGAGGGCCTGGAAAACCACTCCAATATTCCTGCCTGGAGAATCCCATGGACAGACCGGTCACAAAGAATCAGACACAACTGAGCAACTAACACACATAGACACTCAATAGCATTATGACTGACTATCTAATCACAGTGTGACAAGGGCTATGAGGAGAATTAAAGGCTGCTATTAGAATGTTTAACTGGAAGAAATTTAGTCAACAATATTGAGAAAGGGTTCCCCTAAGAGATAACATTTTAATATATAAACAATCTGTGGATAATCATTTCACAGCTGTTACATATGATGCTCTGATAAATCCTATCATAATCTTTCATTTTTTACATTTATATATTATATAACATTAGCTCTCAAACATCACTGATCTGTAAATAATACTTTTTTTCTTAGTTAAATGTTTACTGTTTATTATCAACAGTATATTAGTTTTAGAGCAAATTTGCACCATATTGAAGCTGCATGTTCATGTACAATTAGTACATTTTATTTTTTTTAGAGCGAGGGAGGCCTGCATGCTGTGATTCATGGGGTCGCAAAGAGTAGGTCATGACTGAGTGACTGAACTGAACTGAACAGCTTTAAGATGTTGTGTTGGTTTCTGCTGTACAATGAAGTGAATCTGCTATGTGTATATGTATATCCCCCCTCTTAACTCCCTCCCACCCACTCCCCATTCCACCCCTCTAGGTCATCACACCCTTTAATTCCCCTCACCATGTCCATATTTCCATTTCCATTCTCTATGTCTGCATCTTTATCCCTGCCCTGCAAATAGGTTCATTTGTACCATTTTTATAGATTATAAATATGTGATATATGATACATATGCTGAGCTGTACTTAGTTGCTCAGTCATGTCTGACTCTTTGCGACCCCATGGACTGTAGCCTGCCAGGCTCCTCTGTCCATGGAATTCTCCAGGCAAGAATACTGGAGTGGGTTGCCATGCCCTCCTCCAGGGGATCTTCCCAACCCAGGGTTCAAACCAGGTCTCTGGCATTACAGACAGATTCTTTACCATCTGAGCCCCTCTATGAGAAATATATATGTCATATCACATCAACATACAATATTTGACTTTCTCCTTCTAACTTATTTTACTCTGTATGACAGACTCTAGGTCCATCCACATCTCTGCAAATTACCCAATTTCATTGCTTTTTTATGGCTGAGAAATAATCTATTGTATATATGTACCACAGCTTCTTTATCCATTCATTTTTGATGGGCATTTAGATTGCTTCCATGTCCAGCTATTGTAAATAGTGCTGCAATGAACATTGGGGTACATGTGTCTTTTTGAAATAATATGGTTTTCTCAGGGTACGTGCCCAAGAAAGGGATTGTCAGATCATATGGTGGTTCTATAGGGGGTTTCTATAGGGGTAGTTCTATGGGGGTTTACAAGGAACCCCCATAGTGTTCTCCATCGTGGTTGTACCAATTTCCATTCCCAGAAACAATTTCTTCACACTCACCCAGTATTTATTGTTTGTAGAGTTTTTGATGATGGCCATTCTAATCGGTGTGAGGTGATAACTCATTGTAGTTTAGATTTGCATTTCTCTAATAATTAGTGATGTTGAGCATCTTTTCATGTCTTTATTGGTCAAACACATTTATATCTTCTTTGGAGGAATGTCTATTTAATATTAGTTACTCTTAAGGGCTACTGCCTGATTAAAGGATTACGGAATGCTGATCCACATCATTCTCTTCTAAAGAGATGGAAAGCTGCTTTTCCAAGCCTGGGGATCATCATGGATAGGAAAATCAGGGGTCGTAGACCAAGGATCATCATCATCATAATAATAATAATAGTAGTAATGGTTAGCATTCAGCATTTATTATGTGTCAGGAAGATCTCCTGGAGGAGGGCATGGCAACCCACTTCAGTATTCTTGTCTGGAGAATCCCATGCACAAAGGAGCCTGGTGGGCTACAGTCCTTGGGGTCACAAAGAGACAGGACTGAGCAACTAAATAACATCCTCCAAAGATCCAATATATATTTCTAATTAAAACTTAAAATTTCACATATAAAATAATCTTGTGTGTGCTAAGTCACTTCAGTCATGTCCGACTCTGCAGACCTATGGATTGAAGCCCACCAGGCTCATCTGTCCATGGAATTCTCTAGACAAGAATAGCATAGTGGGTTGCAGTGCCCTCCTCCAGGGGATCTTCCTGACCCAGGGATCAAACCTGAACTTCTTATGCCTCCTGCATTGGCAGGCATGTTCTTTACCCCTAGTGCCACTTGGGTGGTATATACATTATCCTTAGTTTAAGGAAACCATAATAAGTACATAGTTTATTAACAACCTTCAGTAAAAACGAATATCCAGTAAATTGCACTAGTTACATATTGTAGTTCTTAGTATAATTTTGTAAATACTTTGTTTTTTTTTCTCAAAATTATACCTTTTACTTTTGTGCAGTTTGGTTTGCCATCTTACAAATCAGTCTTTTTCAAAATGGTTCTGGATTCCTAGTGTCCTCTTCATTTCTTGACATACTTCTGTAACAAGCATAAAATCATTGAATGTTTTTTTCTCCACAAGATCACAGCAAAAAACACAGCTTTCATAATTGTTAGTAAGATTTTGAAGGAACAATGAAACTACTACTTTTCCTTTACTAGTTTAGGATAATCTCACAAAAAATGACATGGACTAATTCATAGCTGAAACAAAACCAGAGCACAACATACCAATAGACACTTATTTTGAGGTTAAAATATATATATATATATATATATTAACATAGAATTTATGTTTGAAAATATATTAAAGTAACACGATTCTTTTGAGTATCATAAGTACCAGCTTCCCTGATAGTTCAGTTGGTAAAGAATCCACCTACCATGCAGGAGACCCAGTTCAATTACTTTGTGTGACCCCATGGACTATACAGTCCACGGAATTGACCGAGTTCAACTACTAGGTCAGGAAGATCCACTGGAGAAGGGATAGGCTACTCACTCTAGTATTCTTGGGGTTCCCTTGTGGCTCATCTGGTAAGAATCTGCCTGTAATGCAGGAGACCTGAGTTCAGTCCCTGGGTTGGGAAGATCCCCTGGAGAAGGGAAAGACTACCCACTCCAGTATTCCGGCCTGGAGAATTCCATGGACTGTATAGTCCATGGGGGTCACAAAAAGTCGGACACAACTGAGTGACTTTCACTTCACTTCAACATGATTCTATTAACTTCCACTAGTTATTTAAAACCAGCTGTTATATTAGTGTTGAAGTAATTTCTGGAAAAATCAATACCTAATGAATGGAATATCTTTATTTACTTTTCTTTATTTATAGCCTTATATCTCATGATTTGCAGCTAGGCTGGAGTTGACAAGTGTAGTACACTGTTAATTGAGGTTTATAGAATACAAAGATTAGAAATAAATGTAGGTGCTTTGTAAAAACATTGGCCTTTTGTCTTCCATTTCACATTTGCTTCAGAGTTGAAAAACAGTGACTAAATTAAGCCTGTACACATAAATATTGGGCTTCCCAGGTGGCACAGTGGTAAAAAAATCCATCTGCCAATGCAGGAGACACAAAGGACGTGAGTTCAACCCCTGGGTCAGGAAGATCCCCTGGACAAGGAGAGGGCAACCCACTCCAATATTCTTACCTGGAGAATTGTATGGACAGAGGAGCCTGACGGGCTATAGTTCATGGGGCCACAGAGAGTCAGACACGACTGAGTGCATATGTGCATGCTCACACACACACAGACATATCACTGATCCATCCGCTGGTACATCTGAAAAAATTCAAGATTCTTTTACCTACTCTGACCTCAGATTGGACTATGCATTGTTTTCACTGTGTTAACAAAGCCAGTAGGATATGCACAGAGCATTACCCAAGGCAATGCTCCTTTCACATTTTCCTGTGAGCCTTTAGATAGCCAGTGTTTTAACTGTGCATCGATTTATCTTGTGTCTTTTCTTTTTCCCATCTCAGTGTGCTTTTAAACCTCCTGCAGAAAGTCTTGAATCTTGACATTTCCACCTATGTTTTTTGCAGATTGCACTAGTGTACCTGAGTAATGGTGTAATTGATTTCAGTTTAGTTTCACATCTACATACTATTCTCCACAGACACTGTACCAATTTACATTCCCACCAACAGTGTAGGAGAGTTCCTTTTCTCCACACCCTCTCCAGCATTTATTGTTTGTAGATTTTTTATGATGGCCATTCTGATGGGTGTGAGGAGACAACTCCTTGCAGTGTTGATTTGCATTTCTCTGATGCTAAAGCTGAAACTCCAATACTTTGGCCACCCCATGCGTGGAGTTGACTCACTGGAAAAGAGTCTGATGCTAGGAAGGATTGGGGGTGGGAGGAGATGGGGACGACAGAGAATGAGATGGCTGGATGGCATCACCGACTCTATGGACATGAGTTTGAGTGAACTCCGGGAGTTGGTGATGGACAGGGAGACCTGGCGTGCTGTGATTCATGGGGTCGCAAAGAGTCGGACACGACTGAGCGGCTGAACTGAACTGAACTAAACTGAACTGAATAGTGATGTTGAGCACCTTTTCATAAGCTTCTTGGCCATCGGTCTGTCTTCTTCAGAGAAATGTCTCTCTAGCTCTTCTGCCCCTTTTTATTGCATTGTTTATGTTTTTGACATTGAACTGCATGAGTTGTTTTTATATTTTGGAGATTATGGACACCAAGGGGGAAAAGACAGGGTGGAATGAATTGAGACACTGGGACTGACTCATATAATCCCCATATGTTTGATACTATGTATAAAATAGATAATTAATAAGAACCTACTATATAGCACAAGGGTATCCAATCAATGCTATGTGTTGACCTAAATGGAAGGGAAATCCAAAAAAAGAGGGGCTATATGGAAACATATAGCTGAAAAACTTTGCTGTACAGCAGAACCTAACACAATATTCTAAAGCAACTACACTCCAGTAAAACTTTAAAAAAATAAAAAGAAAGCATGGAAAAGTATGCACGTTTTCCTAGGGACGTGCAAGGGACACAGTGTCACTTCTGTTGACCAAAGCAGGTCCAAAGGGGGAGTGGGGAAATCAACCTTACCCCTCCTTATATCCACGGCTTTCAAATGTGAATTTGGAAAAAGAATCGATGCCATCTTGGAAGCCAGTCTTTCACAATCCTATTATATCTTCTGAACACTATTTAAGAAATAGCAGTCTTTTATATTTTCTAATACTGCGAATCCAAAATAAATTGCTGAACTCCACGTTCCTGTGTTTTCACCAACTATCAATGAAACACCCTTCGAAAGTTCTGTTGTTTTATATACTGCTGGGAATTCTGAGTGATTGAAAATAAAGAAGCATCTAGTGGGGCTATGGTTTGTTTGTCTACCCTGGTGGCTCAGGTGGTAAAGAATCTGCCTGTAGTGAGGGAGACCTGGGTTCAGTCCCTGGGTCGGGAAGATCCCCTGCAGAAGGGAATGGCAACCCACTCCAGTATTCTGGCCTAGAGAATTCCATAGACAAAGGAGTTTGGCAGGCTACAGTTCCTGGGGTCATAATGCGTCAGATACGACTCAGCAACTAACACTTTCACATCAGAAGTATTCAATAAGTATTTTTTCAAACATCTACTTTGTAAATAGTATTATTATATCATCTTTTTAAGTATTTTTAATTGTTTTAGTTTATGCTATTATTTAACTGTGCTGGGTCTTTGTTGCCTCTGAAGGGCTTTCTTTTAGTCGTGGTGATGGGGTCTCCTCTCTAGTTGCATGCGCAGGCTTCTTGTGCTGGCTTCCCTTGTTGTGGGGCACAGGTTTGTGTTTTATTAAGCCGTCTGTGCACAGAAAAGTGACACCATGTCAGTCTCCTGCTGATGGGAGAGAAGACCCAGTGGGCATTCTTGGCACAGACAAAGCTGCTCAACATTTTAGAAAGTACTTATGAAATGACTTTCTTCCTCTGAAACGTCAGCCTCAGAATGGCAGGGAATTTATATGTCAGCCTGTAAATTCTGTAAACTCTGCTGGTCAGTACTGTTCACCTCTGACCCTCTCCTGTCAAAGGACCCACTTGGAGATGGGAGGGGAGTGGTCTTGAGAAGATGAAAGGAAAAGAATATAAAGACTAGGCTTATGTAATTGGGAGGCACATGTTGAAAAGAGATAGGAAAGATGCCTGGATCCAAAAGTAGACAATGTTGGAAGTCAGGGAGACTTGCTGCCTTAACAAACACTGCTACAGTGTTAAAGTAAAGAGATATTTGTATTTCAGCCCATATACACCCTTAAAAAGTGACAGTCACAAACAAGTTGCTCCTATTTTAAGGCACATATTGAAAATAATTGGTGATTCTCTAATATTTGCCTATGTTTAAATTGCTTATTCTTTCTTCTCCATATTCTTTTTCTACAATAATAAAAAGCAATCCTTGTTTTTAAATTTCACTGGAAGACTATGAATGGCAGGTGGGTGACCCCAAGCTACCTGGGCACCTGCTGGAGAATGAAAAGAGCTAGCTTGACAAACACGTCAGGCTTTTCAAAGCTCACCTTCAAGACACGTAGCGCAGCTGTAAAATGCTGGAGAAAGGTGCCTACTTTTCAAAAATGGCAGGCAGTCATGAGGACAAGAAAGATTGCTTCTCTATTTAAAGCACTGTGAAGACTTGCAGCACGACAGAGGTCCAGGCATGGCACAGTGCCCAGCACACACAGAAGTGCTACCATTTATTCAACATTCACTAGGTAATGGGCAGTATGCTGTGCTGTGCACAGTCACTCATTAGTGTCTGACTCTTTGCGACCCCGTGGACTGTAGCCTGCCAGGCTCCTCTCTCCTTGGAATTCTCCAGGCAAGAATACTGGAGTGGGTTGCCATTCCCTTTTCCAGGGGATCTTCCCCACACAGAAACTGAACCTGCATCTCCTATATTGGCAGGCAGATTCTTTACTAATGAGCCACCAGGGAAGCCCTTAAATGCAACATACTAAATATGCTTAATTCCATCCTCGTGCTAACCTTGCAAGAGAGGGGGCATCACGGTCCTCATATCCCAGAAGAGGAAAAGGAGGCCCAGAGACTCAGTGATGCTTGTACTCAAAACCAGGTGGCTAAGTGGTTAAGATCTGCATGCTAGTGCGGGAGACTTAAGGGAGGTGGGTTCAATCCCTGAGTTGGGAAGATCCCCTGGAGGAGGGCACGGGAACCCACTCCAGTATGCAGAAAAAGATACAGTATTCAGAGTATACAATATTCAGAGAAGTACTCAGAGGAGTATCCAGTATATGGAGGGAGCCTGAAAGGATACATGAGGTTGCAAAGAATCAGACACAACTGAAGTGACATATTGAAAGGTTGTTGCTAATCTGTGAATGATGCTGGAATTCTTGGCCTCAGGAGAGGGATTCAATCTGGGGTCAGTGACGAGGCTTGATCGCTCAGAACTTTTGTGTAATAAAGTTTTATTACAAAAAAGATCTTCATAACGAAGATAATCACGATGGCGTGATCACTCACCTGGAACCAGACATCTTGGAATGTGAAGTCAAGTGGGCCTTAGAGAGCATCACTACGAACAAAGTTAGTGGAGGTGATGGAATTCCAATAGAGCTATTTCAAATCCTGATAGATGATGCTGTGAAAGTGCTGCACTAAATATGCCAGCAAATTTGGAAAACTCAGCAATGGCCACAGGACTGGAAAAGGTCAGTCTTCATCCCAATCCCAAAGAAAGGCAATGCCAAAGAATGCTCAAACTACTACACAATTGTACTCATCTCAGACTCTAGAAAAGTCATGCTCAAAATTCTCCAAACCAGGCTTCAGCAATGTGAACCGTAAACTTCCAGATGTTCCAGCAGGTTTTAGAAAAGGCAGAGGCACCAGAGATCAAATTGCCAACATCCACTGGATCATGGAGAAAGCAAGAGAGTTCCAGAAAAACATCTATTTCTGTTTCATTGACTATGCCAAAGCCTTTGACTGTGTGGATCACAATAAACTGTAGAAAATTCTGAAAGAGATGGGAATACCATAGCACCTGAACTGCCTCCTGAGAAACAGTTAGAACTGGAAGGTCAGGAAGCAACAGTTAGAACTGGACATGAAACAACAGACTGGTTCCAAATAGGAAAAGGAGTATGTCAAGGTTGTATATTGTCACCCTGCTTATTTAACTTATATGCAGAGTACATCAGGAGGAACGCTGGGCTGGAAGAAGCGCAAGCTGGAATCAAGATTGCCGGGAGATATATCAATAACCTCAGATATGCAGATGACTCCACCCTTACGGCAGAAAGTGAAAAGAAACTCAAAAGCCTCTTGAAGAAAGTGAAAGAGGAGAGTAAAAAGGTTGGCTTGAAGCTCAACATTCAGAAAACGAAAATCATGGCATCTGGTTCCATCACTTCATGGGAATTAGATGGGGAAACAGTGGAAACAGTGTCAGACTTTATTTTGGGGGGCTCAAAAATCACTGCAGATGGTGATTGCAGCCATGAAATTAAAAGACGATTACACCTTGGAAGGAAAGTTATGACCAACCTAGATAGCATATTAAAAAGCAGAGACCATTTGCCAACCAAGGTCCGTCTAGTCAAGGCTATGGTTTTTCCCGTGGTCATGTATGGATGTGAGAGTTGGACTGTGAAGAAAGCTGATAGCCGAAGAATTGATGCTTTTGAACTGTGGTGCTGGAGAAGACTCTTGAGAGTCCCTTGGACTGCAAGGAGATCCAACCAGTCCATTCTAGAGGAGATCAACCCTGGGTGTTCATTGGAAGGACTGATGCTAAAGCTGAAAGTCCGGTACTTTGGCCACCTCATGCGAAGAGTTGACTCACTGGTAAAGACTCTGATGCTGGGAGGGATTGGGGATGGGAGGAGACGGGGACGACAGAGAATGAGAAGGCTGGATGGCATCACCGACTCGATGGACATGAGTTTGAGTGAACTCTGGGAGTTGGTGATGGACAGGGCGGCCTGGTGTGCTGTGATTCATGGGGTCACAAGGGTCGGACACGACTGAGTGACTGAACTGAACTGAGCTGAAAGTATAAAAGAGATAGAGAAAACTTCTGACATAAGCATCAGAACGGGGTGATAGACTGCCCCCTGCTAGTCTTTAGCCGGACGTTATAGAGTTACTCAGTTCAGTTCAGTTCAGTCGCTTAGTCGTGTCCAACTATTTGCGATCCCATTTGCTTCACCGTCCATCACCAACTCCCGGAGTTCACTCAAACTCATGTCCATCAAGTCGGTGATGCCATTCAGCCATCTCATTCTCTGTCGTCCCCTCCTCCTCCTGCCACCAATCCCTCCCAGCATCAGTCTTTTCCAGTGAGTCAACCCTTCGCATGAGGTGGCCAAAGTATTGGGGTTTCAGCTTTAGCATCAGTCCTTCCAATGAACACCCAGGACTGATCTCCTTTAGGATGAACTGGCTGGAGCTCCTTGCAGTCCAAGGGACTCTCAAGAGTCTTCTCCAGTACCACAGTTCAAAAGCATGAATTCTTCAGCACTCAGCTTTCTTCACAGTCCAACTCTCACATCCATACATGACCACGCAAAAAACCATAGCCTTGACTAGACGGACCTTGGTTGGCAAAATAATGTCTCTGCTTTTTAATATACTATCTAGGTTGGTCATAACTTTCCTTCCTAGGAGTAAGCATCTTTTAATTTCATGGCTGCAATCAGCATCCACAGTGATTTTGGAGCCCCAGAAAATAAAGTCTGACACTGTTTCCACTGTTTCTCCATCTATTTCCCATGAAGTGATGGGACCAGATGCCATGATCTTTGTTTTCTGAATGTTGAGCTTCAAGCCAACCTTTTCACTCTCCTCTTTCACTTTCATCAAGAGGCTTTTGAGTTCCTCTTCACTTTCTGCCATAATGATGGTTTCATTTGCATATCTGAGATTATTGATATTTCTCCCGGCAATCTTGATTCCAGCTTGGGCTTCTTCCAGCCCAGCGTTCCTCCTGATGTACTCTGCATATAAGTTAAATAAGCAGGGTGACAATATACAACCTTGACATACTCCTTTTCCTATTTGTAACCAGCCTGTTGTTCCACGTCCAGTTAAATTTATATAGAGAAGGGGAAAAAATCTAACACGTGTTTCCTCCTGCCACTTTAGAGAGAGATACAAATGTCTGACACTTGCAGCCTATTTCTTCCGTTTGAGACCCCTGCCTTCCTGCCTGTTACCCTCTCATTCCCTTCTTTTCTTTTAGGAGAATTATGTTGCCTAGGGAAAGGGGTGTTGTTTTCGTTCTGTAACTGCTTCCGAGCTGCTAAGGGGTGTTGAATTGGTCAGGCAACATATTCTCCTAACCCTCATTTTCAGGTTCTCTGATCCAGGGGCCCAAATTAGTAGTTAGAGGAAGCTGTTGCAGTCACAGGAGTTTGAGCAACGAATTGTAAATTAAAGCCTTCATGCAACTAGAAACAAATCCAGTTACACAGTTACAGATATAGGGAGCAAACAGCAGAAACAGAACAATCAGCAAAGTTAAAAGTCACATTATGACCGTAGTTAATGTACATGTGTTGCACCAGTCCACTTTAGGACTGTTAGATGTCATCAGATTAAGAAGAGGCATCACTTATGATTGCTATTGTCGAAGGTATTCGCAGACTTCGAGAAAGTCTTTCCCTTTAGGTGGAGATGTCCACCATGGGAAGCCTTCCACTGATGAAGAGGGTAGCGCTCTGCACACCCAGCAGTTAGACCGATTGTGGAATGCAGCATAGGAGTGAGCCCAGGAAAGGGAGTCATTGTCTTGAGGATCAAATGGCAGACTCAGGATTTTTGGAGTCAACAGAAACAGGCTCACATAGATTATCAGGCCCATCTGAAAAGTACAAAGTCAGAGCACAGAAAGTAAAGCCATGAAATGATGTCACTAAGTTCTCGTCAGGGTGCCACCTCTTAACTCGAGTGTGATGTACCCACAAATCAATTCCTGGCACTTTGACAGCTGTGGGAGAAGAAAGAATAACCTGGTAAGGGCCTTCGCAGAGAGATTGGCCCCCAGATCCCAATGTTTTTATCAGTACCTCAGTTCCTGGCTCACATAGAGGCTTGCTTGACTCAGAGGCTGGGTCAGGAGTCACCTCCCAGAGTTCCATTAATGTACCTTTTGAAAAGTTGAAAGTTGAGTTACATAATTTGTTAATTCCAAGGCTTCAGGGTTTATAACAATGTCTGTGTGTAAGAAAGGCCTTCCATAAAAACATTCAAAGGGGGACAATCCCTCCTTTCTGGAGGCAGTTCGAGCCCTCATTAAAGCTATGGGTAGAACTTTAATCCAATTGTCCTGCATCTCTTGAGTTAATTTGCGCAGATGTCTTTTGATAATGTCATTAGCTTGGGGTCTCCAGGAACAGTGTAAGTGATATTCTATCCCTAGAGCTTTTGACACCCACTGAGTTACAGCAGCTTTAAAGGCGGACCCATTGTCACCCTGATGGCTCCATGCAGCCTAAACCTGGGAATAATTTCATGGATTAAAATTCTTATAACCTCCTTAGCCTGTTCACTATGACAGGGAAAAGCTTCAATCCATCCAGTAAAAGTATCCACCCAAACTTGTAAGCAAGAATATCCCTTAGCTTTTGGCATATGAGTAAAATCAATTTCCCAGTCCTCTCCAGAATATTTTCCACTTCATTGTAATACAGATTTTGCTGGCTTTTCAGTCTTTGGGTTATTTTTCTGATAAACCTCACATCTTGTGATAATGTTCTTTAAAGTTTCATTACATTTTTACCTTCAAACAAGTGAGAAGTCATCTGGTAAGTATTCTTAACACCTAATTGAAAACTCTGGTGTAAACACTTAAACCAACCAATATAATATTGTAAAATAATTTGCCTCCAGTAAAAAATAAATTACTTAAAAAAAAAAGAAAAATTTTCCACTGAATATTTTCAGGAATCGTCCATTCTCAGACTGTAACCATCCTTTTTCAGTAATCTTTGTTCCTCTTTTCTCATATCTTTCTAATTCTTCCTCAGATATATTGTGGTTTTTCCTGTTCCACAGGACCTGTCCAGATCAAAGGTGTCTGCAGTGAAGGGGTTTCCTAAAGTGCCACTTTTCTGGCCTGACAGTCAGCCAGCTGATTACCTTCAGCTACTTTACTCCCATCCCTGCTGTGCCCTTTGCAATGCATAATAGCTATTTCTTTAGGAAAATACATAGCAGTTAAAAGTCTCTCAGTCTCTCTGAAATGCTTAATAGGTTCTCCAGTTGCCATTTTAAACTGTCTTTCTTTCCATATAGCAGCATGAGCATGTGAAGTCAAATAAGGATACTTAGAATCAGTATAGATATTTACTCACTGTCCTTTGCTTAATTCTAGAGCTCAGGTCAGAGCCACAAGCTCTGCTAGTTGAGCACTTGTTCGCTGGGGGAGAGATTTTGCTTCTAAAACCTGTTCAGCCGTCACCATGGCATAACTTGCTTTATGCTTCCCATCCCTAACAAAAGAACTGCCATCTGTCAATATTTCCATGTCAGGATTGTCTAAAGGGGTATCCATCATATCTTCCCAAGCTGCATAGTTTAAAGTTTGAAATTGGGAACAATCGTGATCAGGTGTTTCATTTTCCTTCTCAGGAAGGAAAATGGCAGGATTTAGATTTCCACAAAGTTAAGCTTAGTTATTGGTCCTTCTAACAACAATGACTGATATTTAAGAAGCCTACTGTCTGTCATCCAAATATTAACCTTAGAGTTTAAGATTCCACTTCTATAGGCTGCTGGTGAGGCCCTCAGGGTTGTGTCAAAACTCCCAAGGCCATACATTTTCTTTCAGGGACAAACAAATTAAATTCTGACCCTGTGGGAAAGCTCAAAGCAGGAGCTTGCAGAACAGTCTGAAGAGCCTTAAAAGCCTTTTGAGTATCTGGAGAACAAACCAGTTTGTCGGTTTGGGCCTGCTGGGTCTCAGCTATAAGTTTATATAAAGACTGGGCAAGTTCCCCATAACCTGGAATCCAAATGCGGCAGTAGCCCGTGATTCCTAAAAATCCTCTCAGTTGTCTTAAAGTCATAGGTAGAGGATGATTTGGAGAAGGCAATGGCAAGCCACTCCAGTACTTTTGCCTAGAAAATCGCATGGACGGAGAAGCCTGGTAGGCTGCAGTCTATGGGGTCGCTACAAGTCGTACATGACTCAGCGACTTCACTTTCACTTTTCACTTTCACACATTGGAGAAGGAAATGGCAACCCACTCCAGTGTTCTTGCCTGGAGAACCCCAGGAACGGGAGAGCCTGGTGGGTTGCTGTCTATGGGGTCGCACAGAGTCGGGCACGACTGAAGCGACTCAGCAGCAGCAAAGGATGATTTAATATAGGTTTAATTCTAGAAAGCGAACTGAAAAATATTTGGCTTGTTCGGGAATTTCAGACAATAGAGTACAGGGATTAGGCCCCACGGGGTGTAAAGGAACTACCACCTCATTTATTATACATAAATTTTGAACTAGTCTCCATTTACCATTTGATTTCTTTATACCCAAAATAGGAGTGTTGCCTGGACTGTTCCAGGGAATTAATAGCCGCTGCTCCTTTGAATTCTCAATGATAGGTTTTAACCCTTCTGTAACCTCAGGTTTCTGTGCATATTGCTTCTTATGTGGAAATAAGTGTGGGTCTTTGAGCTTGACAACTACAGGAATAGCATTTTGTGCTCAACACACAGATTTTCCATCAGCCCACACTCTAGGATTTACATTTTGTTCAATTAAAGGGAGAGAAAGGGAGGGCTCCATATTCATGAAAACAGAGGCATGGACCTTGCTTAGTGTATCCCTCCCCAAAAGGGGTGAGGGAGACTCTGGCATGATCAGAAGCTCGTGTGAAAAAGCACAGAGTCCCAGTTGTAGCTCAGAGGATGACTGAAATAATAACATTTAGCTCATCCAGACAGTCCCATTATGGAAGCAGATCAGGAAGAAAGTGGGCCAGGGGCTTCAGTAAGCACAGAGTAATTTGTCCCAGTGTCCAGAAGGAAATCAACGGATTGGCCCCCCACAGTTAATACCTGGGGTTCCTCAGGTATAATTAGGACTGGAGCTTGTGTGGGGACCCCCGGGCACCTTCAGTCTTGATTGTCTTGAGAGTCCAACCCCTGAAACCTACCCCTCTGGGGGCAGTCTCTCCTCCAGTGTGGTCCCTTGCAGACCAGACACGGAGCCAGGGGCAGCTTTCTAAGCTGAGGGCAATCCCGCTTGAGGTGCACCTCCTTTCCACTGTAATAGCAAACCTATCCCTTTTCACCTGGGCTGTTTAAGAACGGTTCTGACAGCCATTACAAGGGCTTCTGCCTGTTCCTTTGTCTTTCTCTTCCTCATATTCTCTCCCGTAATAGACTGTTTGAGCCAGTTGCAACAGATTATCTAAAGTCTGATTTGGTCCTTATGCCTGTTTTAATAGCTTACAGCGGATATCTGGAGCCGACTGAGTGAGAAATCTATCTTTTAAGATCACTCTTCCCTCTTCACTTTCGGGATCAATCTCAGTCAATCTGCGAAGGGCTTCTCTCAGTCTATCTAGGAATTTACCAGGAATTTCCTTCTTTTCCTGTTCTATGTTTGCCAATTTGGCTTAGTTTAAAGTCAGGAAATTAAAAGACGCTTACTCCTTGGAAGAAAAGTTATGACCAACCTAGATAGCATATTAAAAAGCAGAGACATTACTTTGCCAACAAAGGACCGTCTAGTCAAGGCTATGGTTTTTCCCGTGGTCATGTATGGATGTGAGAGTTGGACTGTGAAGAAAGCTGATCGCCGAAGAATTGATGCTTTTGAACTGTGGTGCTGGAGAAGACTCTTGAGAGTCCCTTGGACTGCAAGGAGATCCAACCAGTCCATTCTGGAGGAGATCAATCCTGGGTGTTCATTGGAAGGACTGATGCTAAAGCTGAAACTGAAATACTTTGGCCACCTCATGCGTCGAGCTGACTCACTGGAAAAGAGTCTGATGCTAGGAAGAATTGGGGGTGGGAGAAGATGGGGACGACAGAGAATGAGAAGGCTGGATGACATCACCGACTCGATAGACATGAGTTTGAGTGAACTCCTGGAGTTGGGGATGGACAAGGAGGCCTGGTGTGCTGTGATTCATGGGGTCGCAGAGTTGGACACGACTGAGTGACTGAACTGAACTGCAAGTCTTAGCACGTGCTTGCCTGAGTCCTTCAAGAATACATCTGACAAAATGACTCTGATTCCATATTCCTTTAGCCACGTTATAGTCCCAGTCTGGTTCTATAGTCAGGACTACCTGATTCCCAGTGGGGAGGACAGCTATCTCCTCCTCCCTCTTCCCTACTGATTCGTTATCAAGCCATTCATCTCCATAGGCCACCACTTCCCCAAAACTCGAGTTCTGCAGTCAATACTTAGCAGTTGTCCCAGGACATACATCTCTCCATGTAAGGTCATAAACTAAAGTTAGTCCCATAAAGGCTTAAGCCCCATAAGGCTTATATATATATATATATATATATATATATAATCTCAACCACAATTGGGATTGTTTGAAATTCTACCGAGACTGAGGCAACCCTTCCTGGAGGGGCGGAGGGGGGAGGTTTCCCTGACTTTTAGTTTGCTCAGTTTGGAGCCCCAAGTACGGGGGTAAGTAGGAGGACAGGAGGGAGCTAAAGGTTTCACACCCAAATCTATACCCTTAGGACATAAGTCTAGCGTGTCTCACAGAAAGAAAAAGGGAAACACGTATGCTACTTAGACCCATTTCCCTTGTTTCCTACAGAACCGGTCTAATTGTAAAACAGGATTATAATTAAGAGACCCTCCAACTGGCCACTGTTTGCCGTCCTCCAATGGATACCGTGTCCATGTGGGTTCACAGAGGAAGATCAGATATGTCTTCTTTAAGCTCTGGGGATCAAATCTATCCCAGTTTTTCAGAATACAGTTCAAAGAAGTGAGGCTGGAATTGTTAGCGCCCATCTGTAAGAGAGGAAAAAATGTGACAGGCGCCCTCTTTCTACTGGATGTGTCCCTCCCTGCTCTAGATGGGGGTGTAAACAGACTTTACATCAAAGCTTTCCTTCCCTGGTCAGACTTAGACTGTCCCTTACTGACAGACACCATACTCATCCCTCCTAGCTCTACTACTGAGGCAGGGTGAAGATGCACCAGGGGTCGACCTGATGGCATCCCAGACTGATGTCCAGCTCCTCACCATTAAAACCTTGCTTGCCTCTGATGCCACCTGGGGTCCAATCACAGTAACCTTCCAGAATCCCTCCCAAGCTAAGACCGCTGGGGGAAACATTCATCTCCTGAGTGCCTGTGTGTGACCCTGAACATATTCCTGACCACAATAAGACAAGTGCAGACATAAAACTAAGATGTTCCTTCTGAGTATCACCACACCAGTATCAGAGATAGTAAAAGAGATGGTGAAGGGCTGGCCAGTGAGGAAAAAGTGATTTTTGTCCTCGAGTTATTAGGGCCAGTCCTTCCAGTTCATTCTCACAGATTCCACAGAAAGAATATCAAAGGAGTTGGGACAAAAGCCATTGGAGAGCCTCCTCTGGTCAACTAAGAGCTAGCATTACCAAAGGGAGAAGCCCACTGTGCTTCCTATCTGAGTAACCTTTAAACTAAGAGATGCTCTCGGATCTAGAACTCCATCTAGCTTCCAAACTCTCGACTCCTAACAAGGTTAGGCGCTTCCTGACTACCAATCCAAGTTTGGGACCTAAGTAACGGTACACAGTAACAGCATAGATCACAAATCCCTTGAAAGTCTATAATCTGACAGATTAGATTAGTAGTTCTAATTCCTGAGAAGTTATGAAATGGTCAAAGAGACAGGAAAGTTTGACCAAGAAAGGAGAGATCGCTCCACACCCTTCATCCATCTCTGGCTGCTCGCTTTGCAGGGAGTTTGGGTGTCTCTTGGCCTTGGTAGGTCAGCATAATTCCCTGACAGGTTTCTGCCATAATCCGTATGAGGTCACTGTGAAACTGCAGAGCAGGGCTCCTCACTTGTTTCACGCAGGTCGTATCATTCATTCACAGAAGCACACAGTAGAGTTAGTAAAGTACAGCCAAAAACATGCTTACTAGGAGAACAAAGAACTAAAGCTCCAACCTTACCTTGTCCTGAAGAATCCCTGATGAGTCCCCAAGATAAAAGGTTGTTGCTGAATCACGAAAGACGCTGGGATTCTTGGCCTCCAGATGAGAGGAATTCAATCTGGGGCCAGTGATGAGGCTTGATCGCTCAGAACTTTTGTGTAATAAAGTTTTATTAAAGTATAAAAGAGATAGAGAAAGATTCTGACATAAGCATCAGAAGCGGGCAGAGAGTGCCCCCCGATAGTCTTTAGCCGGATGTTATAAAGCTACTAGCAGAATGCTAATTGGAGAAAGGAAATGTCTCAAAACTCAGAGACTGGCACCAGGCCCTTCACCCACCAAATGCATTTTGAGATAACATTGGCACAAGGTGAGTTGTCCTGGGCCATAAAACAATTGACATGAATCTTGAAAAAAGGCATGTTTCCAGGCAAAGACATAGTCTCATTCAGTTCAGTTCATTCAGTTCAGTAGCTCAGTCATGTCCGACTCTTTGCGACCCCATGAGTCACAGCACGCCAGGCCGCCCTGTCCATCACCAACTCCCGGAGTTCACACAAACCCACCTCCATTGAGGTGGTGATGTCATCCAGCCATCTCATTCTCTGTCTTCCCCTTCTCCTCCTGCCCCCAATCCCTCCCAGCATCAGAGTCTTTTCCAGTGAGTCAACTCGCCGCATGAAGTGGCCAAAGTATTGAAGTTTCAGCCTCAGCATCACTCCTTCCAATGAACACCCAGGACTGATCTCCTTTAGGATGGACTGGTTGGATCTCCTTGCAGTCCAAGGGACACTCAAGAGTCTTCACCAGCACCACAGTTCAAAAGCATCAATTCTTCGGCGATCAGCTTTCTTCACAGTCCAACTCTCACATCCATACATGACCACGCAAAAAACCATAGCCTTGACTAGATGGACCTTGGTTGGTAAAGTAATGTCTCTGCTTTTTAATATACTATCTAGGTTGGTCATAACTTTCCTTCCAAGGAGTAAGCGTCTTTTAATTTCATGGCTGCAATCAGCATCCACAGTGATTTTGGAGCCCCCCCAAAAAATAAAGTCTGACACTGTTTCCACTGTTTCCCCATCTATTTCCCATGAAGTGATGGGACCAGATGCCATGATCTTAGCTTTCTGAATGTTGAGCTTCAAGCCAATCTTTTCACTCTCTTCTTTCACTTTCATCAAGAGGCTTTTTAGTTCCTCTTCACTTTCAGCCATAAGGGTGGTGTCATCTGCATAGCTGAGGTTATTGATATTTCTCCTGGCAATCTTGATTCCAGCTTGTGCTTCTTCCAGCCCAGTATGTTTTACTCATGCAAATATTCTCTTAAGCTATGTTAATGAAAAATGAAATAGTCTCATTAACATAGGTTAAGAAAATATTTGCATGAGTAAAACATACTGGTTTGTCAAGTTGGTTCTGGGTCTTAGGGTTCTTAGTCTTACCAATAATCTAGGGTAAATACATAGTTCATAAACATGGCTTAAGACAATCATTTCCATAAGAAAAAAACTCAATGGTTAGCTCAAGGTTTGAGAAAAGTTAAGTTTAGGTGGAGCCAGGTGTCCTCATGGCAACACAGAATTTTAAGAGAAACCTCCTTTTAAATGTATATAGAGAAGGGGAAAAAATCTAACACTTGTTTCCTCCTGCCACTTTAGAGAGAATTTCAAATGTCTGATACTTGCAACCTATTTCTTCCGTTTGGAGACCCCTGGCCTTCATGCCTGTTAACCCCCCCGTCCCCAATAGCACACACACAGGTACTCAAAACCAGACTCCAGAGCTCGCCCATAGCTAGTGTGTACTTGTTGTTTAGCCACTCAGTCATGTCTGACTCTTTGAGACCCCATGGACTGTAGTCTGTCAGACTCCTCTCTCCATGGAATTCCCCAGGCAAGAATACTGGAGTGGGTTGCCTTTCCTTTCTCCAGAGGATATTTCCTACCCTGGAGTCAAACCTGCATCTCCTGCGTTGGCAGGCAAATTCTTCACCCATGAGCCACCAGGGAAGCCCTTATTGGAGCATAGTTAGTTTACAACGTTGTGTTAGTTTCTGCAGTGCAGCAACGTGAATCAGCTATACATATTCATACATCCCCGCCTTTGGGATTTTCTTCCCATTTAGGTCTTGACAGAGCATCAAGTAGGGTTCCTGGAACTATTTTATTGAAATTCAAATGGAGGTTTTCATCTGTGCTGCAAAGCAGTAGCCTTAGAAAAGATAACCTTTCTGCTCTCTCCTAGAGATTTAATTTCTTCTTACTTGTTCTGTTCATGTTGTAATATTTTCCCTGTAATGTTGTGCAGAGTTTATTGATGTCACTGTAATTAAAATGTTCCCCCATGTCACATGACTTTCTCTTTAAATGTTTTATCTCCCCTTGTGTGTTTCTACAGTTCTTTTCAGTAGTGGTTCTCTCTTTTCCTTTTTGTTCTTTATGACAGATCTTTATCTAAAACCCATGTGAATATCTGCAAATTATACCTAGGAGTCACAGTTGAAAGACTCCGATGTCTAAACCATTTCGCTTCTCAACTACCTCAAATATGCGTTGAAATGCTAAAAATTTAACTAACAGTGATTCAAGAAGAATTAACTTGATATATCAAGATGAAGTTTTGTTTACCATGCTCAGAACCCAAGTATTTTTAAGAGTTTTATTATGGTATGTCTTTAAGTGCATTCCTGCTGATTTCAAAAGTGATGAAAATTGCCTAATTTTCACTTGGCTCGCTTAATTTCCAAGTCACGCATTTACTCAGTCAAAAACCCTAATTTTTCTTCTTCCACCTCCCTTATACCCCACAATATAACAGTCATTCAGTTCAGTTCAGTTCAGTTCAGTCATTCAGTCGTGTCCGACTCTCGGCGACCCCATGAGTCAGAGCACGCCAGGCAGCCCTGTCCATCACCAACTCCCGGAGCTCACTCAAACTCATGTCTACAGAGTCGGTGATACCATCCAGCCATCTCATTCTCGGTCGTCCCCTTCTCCTCCCACCCCCAACCTTTCCCAGCATCAGAATCTTTTCCAGTGAGTCAACTCATCGCATGAGGTAGCCAAAGTATTGCAGTTTCAGCTTCAGCATCAGTCCCTCCAATGAACACCCAGGATCAATCTCCCTTAGAATGGACTGGTTGGATCTCCTTGCGGTACAAGGGACTCTCAAGAGTTTTCTCCAACACCACAGTTCAAAAGCATCAATTCTTCAGCAATCAGCTTTCTTCACAGTCCAACTCTCACATCCATACATGACCACGGGAAAAACCATAGCCTTGACTAGACGGACCTTGGTTGGCAAAGTAATGTCTCTGCTTTTTAATATATTATCAAGGTTAGTCATAACTTTCCTTCCAAGGAGTAAGCGTCTTTTAATTTCCTGGCTGCAATCAGCATCTGCAGTGATTTTGGAGCCCAAAAAAATAAAGTCTGACACTGTTTCCAGTTTTTCCATCTATTTCCCATGAAGTGATGGGATAACAGTCATAGTCCTAGGGAAATGGACAAGGAGAGGTGAAAACATTCAGGGCTGGTCCATCTAACTTTTTAGTAGGCTTTAAGTATTCAAAGGTATAGGTCATGAAGCATACATGCTAATTTGCATCAGTTGTGTCCGACTGTTTGCAACTCCATGTACTGTAGCCTGCCAGGCTCTTCTGTCCATGGGATTCTCCAGGCAAGAATACTGGAGTGGGCTGCCATGACCTTCTCCAGTGAATCTTCTCAACCCAGGGATCAAACCCATATCTCTTAGGTCTCCTGCATTGGTCGGAGGGTTCTTTACCAGTAGCACCACCTGGAAGTCTAAGTCATGAAGACTCCTGGTCTAATACTTGCATCTGGTAGGTTTGTCTACAACTGCTTATTCAGACTCTGCCTCAAATTACAAGCTGCAGAGTGTTTATACGCCAAGCAGTGTTTACACACCAGTTATGTGTCCTACAATTAAATTCAGTTCTGACAATATTTACCAGGTTCCTCTGTCCATGGGCTTCTCCAGGCAAGAATAATGGAGTGGGTTGCCATTTACTACTCCAGGGGATCTTCCTGACCCAGGGATCAAACCCTCGTCTTTTTTGTTGGCAGGAGGATTCTGTACCACTGAACTACCTGGGAAGCCTCAAAAGGAGTATCAGTTCAGTTCAGTCACTCAGTCATGTCCATCTCTTTGCGACCCCATGAATCACAGCACGCCAGGCCTCCCTGTCCATCACCAACTCCCGGAGTTCACTCGAACTCACGTCCATCGAGTCAGTAATGCCATCCAGCCATCTCATTCTCTGTCGTCCCCTTCTCCTCCCACCCCCAATCCCTCCCAGCATCACAGTCTTTTCCAGTGAGTCAACTCATCGCATGAGGTGGCCAAAGTATTGGAGTTTCAGCTTTAGCATCAGTCCTTATCTTATTATAAATCAATATTAGTCATAAACTATAAGTAAGGAAATTGCGTGAAAGTTGAGAGGGATAGAGGATTGTGGGTATGATAATTCATAATTTAGTGTGTTGATCTATTACAGTGTTATCATGTATCTCTATGCTATGTGTGGTATTACAAATTCATAGAGCCACAGAAAAGGAAGCAGTCAGAAGTATAATAATAATAATTCTTTATTTTAGTGAGTGATTGGTCTTTCCAGGTGGCTCAGTGGTAAAGAATCCACCTGCAATGCAGGAGACCTGGGTTCTATCCCTGGGTCAGGAAGATCCCCTGGAGAAGGAAATGACAACCCACTCCAGTATTCCTGCCTGGGAAATCCCATGGACAGAGGAGTCCGTGGGGTTGCAAAGTCAGACATCAGACACGACTGAAGTGACTTAGCACACGCACAGCAAGATGAGCTGATACGGGTGTCGGTTTGATCTTTTTTAAATTAATTTTTATTGGGGCATAGTTACTTTACAATGTTGTGTCGGTTTCTGTTGTACAGCAAGGTGAGTCAGCTATACATATACATATATCCCCTCATTTTTTGATTTCCTTCTGATTTAGGTCACCACAGAGCATTAAGTAGAGTTCCTTGTGTTATCCAGTAGGTTTTCATTGGTGATCTACTTTACTCATAGTATCAATAGTGTGTATGTGTCAATCCCAGCCTCCCAATTCACCCTACTCCCGCTTCCCCCACTTGGTGTCCACACATTCGTTCTCTACCTCTGTGTCTCTATTTCTGTTTTGCAAGTAAGTCCAACTATACCGTTTTTCTTTATTGTAAGATGACTAGTGTCCTTATATGTTAAAGGAACTTTTGATACAGGCAAGAGGGAAGATGGCCATGCACAGGCAGAGTCGGAGATTAGGTTCATGCTGCCATAATCCCAGGAAGGCCTGTGGCTCCCAGGAGCTGGAAGAGGCCAGGAAGATTCCTGTCCAACATCTTGGGTTTAGATTTCTAGACTTCTGAACTGAGAGATAATATATTTCTGTGGTTTTACAACTAATTCTTCTTCTACTGCTATCTCTTGTTGATGAAAACTTATCAATAGTTCATTTGGGGAAGAAATGGAAACGTTGCTCAAGCCAAATTTGAGGATTAAAACCCAAGAGCAGCAGACCAGAAAGCTCCAAGAACTATGCCTCCTGTTAGAAGTCAAAGCACAGTTATATAAACTTTTTGAGACACAGGGCTGTACATTCAATGATGTATTATTGACAGTTTACATAATCCAGATCTAAGCACCATGTGATACCTGAAGGGATCAGGAAGGAATGCTATCTTTAGGGAGCTGTCTTGCTGATGCGAGAATGCTGCTCTTTATGGCTGAGCAGGTGTTTCTGCCAATGTGGGAGGTTTGGTTGATGCATAATATAGACACTTGATGCACAGTAGAGGGAAGAGAGAAAAACAAAGGGCAGAGAAGAATTTTTTTTTCTGTTTAAATGTTTCTTGTCTTGCCATAAAATGTTAATTTTATTTCACACTCTTCAAAGTACGGCTATCTCACCACCCCCCTGAAACTTCTCCATCAAGACCACCAGTGACCTCCACGGTACTCAAGCCAATTTGTTGTCATTGTTCAGTCACTAAGTCTCGTCTATCTCTGTGACCCCTGGACTGCAGCATGCCAAGGTCCCCTGTCCTTCACTATCTCCCAGAGTTTGCTGAGATTCATGCCCCTTGAGTCAGTGATGCTATCCAACTGTCTCATTTTCTGTTGTCCCCTTCTCCTCCTGCCCTCAGTCTTTCCCAGCATCAGGGTCTTTTCCAATGAGTCAGCTCTTTGCATCAGGTGGGCAACGTATTGGAGCTTCAGCTTCAGTCTTTCCAGGGAATATTCAGGACTATTTCCTTTAGGATTAACTTGTTTGATCTCCTTGCAGTCCAAGGGACTCTCAAGAGTCTTCTCCAACACCACAATTCGAAAGCATCAATCCTTCTGTGCTCAACCTTCTTTATTGCCCAACTCTCACATCCATACATGTGCATGCCTATTGGAAAAACAGTAACTTTAACTTGGTCACTTCTTATTACTCATCTTTCTTAAGCAACTTTCACAGTCATGATGCACACAGTCAACAAGTTTCTCCTCCAAGGTATACTTTCTTCACAGAGTTTCCAGAATATCCAAGTCCTAGTTTTCCTCTTATGTCATTAGTTGCTTCTTGGTCTTTTTCTATTTCCTATTCTCCCCCTTGTTCTTCATGTGGATGTAAGTGCTTTAGGACTTAAACTTGGGCTTTTCCTCCCCTCTGTTTGAAAGACTCCCTTTCTGAGCACATCCAGCATCTCTCATCATGCTGGTGACTCCCTGATAGAGACATCCATTCTCAACTTCTCTCCTGAACTCTAGATCCATTCAGCAACTGCTTCTATGGCTGTTTTGCTAGTGTCTATTGGCAACACAGCAGCCAGGTTGATACTTGTGTGTAAGTCAGAAGGTTAGACCATGTCACTGGTCTGCACAGAGCTGTGCGGTGGTTTCCATTGGACTCAGAGCAAAATCTGGGATCTTCACAATGGCCTGCAGATGCTTCCTTTCTCTGAGCTCACCTGCCTGCATCCCACCATCCTCCGTGAGCTCTGCACCTGCACACGGCTTACTAGCTGTCTTTGAATGAACCCACCATACTATCTTCCAGCTCTTTCCTTGGGTATCTGCTTGCCTCTCCCCACAAACTCCTGGAACCATCACTCAGATCTCACTTACTCAGCAAAGTCTCCTCTGGCCACCCTACTGCATTTAGGAGCTACTTCAATAGCCATAGCCCCCAACCCTTGATTTCCTGCCTCATGCTTCATTTTTGATATAGCAGTATAATGTATTCAACAGTTTCATCAGGCAGTAGGTTCTACCCCACCCTCACTATTTTCGTATACTAAAATGTAAGCTCTTTGGGACTTCCCTGGTGATCCAGTAGTTAAGACCACTCACTTCCACTGCAAGGGGTATGGTTTTGATCCCTGGTCAGGGAACAAAGATCCCACATGCCAAGCAACCAATAATATTAATGATAAAAATAAAATAAAAGCTCTTAAAGGACAGTGCTTCTAGACTGTTTTCCCCTTGATATTATCTGCCTTATGCCAAGATCCTTCAGTTCAGTTCAGTCACTCAGTCGTGTCTAACTCTTTGCAACCCCATGGACTGCAGCATGCCAGGCCTCCCTGTCCATCATCAACTTGCAGAATTTACTCAAACTCATGTCCATTGAGACGGTGATGCCATCCAACCATCTCATCCTCTGTCGTCTCCTTCTCCTCCTGCCCTCAACCTTTCCCAGCATCAGGTTCTTTTCCAATGAGTTGGTTCTTTGCATGAGGTGTCCGAAGTATTGGAGTTTCAGCTTCAGCATCAGTCCTTCCAATGAATATTCAGGACTGATTTCCTTCAGGATGGACTGGTTGGATCTCCTTGCAGTCCAAGGGATTCTCAAGAGTCTTCTCCAACACCGCAGTTCAAAAGCATCCATTCTTTGGTGCTCAACCTTCTTTATGGTCCAACTCTCACATCCATACATGACTACTGGAAAAACCATAGCTTTGACTAGATGGACCTTTGTTGGCAAAGTAATGTCTCTGCTTTTTAATATGCTGTCTAGGTTGGTTATAACTTTTCTTGCCAGTAGCAAGCATCTTTTAAATTTCACGGCCAAGATCCTGGCATACACTAAATGTACAGAATGAATTAAAATCAGTGATATCTACATTACTTGACATTAATTCTGATGTTGAGACTTTTGTTGTTTTTGTTGTTGGCTTCAGATATAAGAGTAAAGAGTCCAATAGGAAATACTGAAATTTCCACAACACTTTTATACTTGCCAGTATTTCTACATCACCTGGATGAAAATAATTATTAGAAAAAGATTGTGGTAATTGTGGACTTTTTTCATAAATCATTCTTGTTTTATATTGTTCTCTGAATTCTCATGAAATGAATGAAATTTTCTCCCTTAGGTCATTGGTCTATCATTAAATCAAAAATTAAAACATAGCTATTTTGTTTTGGGTACTGTATCTCATGCACTGTATTGCATTGTCTAGCTCAAAACCAATTTACATCCACGCAGTGATGATTGCTTCTACCAAATGAACTCCCAAAAATTTCATCTGCATAATTTGAGGGAAAAAATGGTAATAAATGTTCAGCCAATCTCACACCATAATTGGATGGCTGTGCCCCCAACTGGTAAAGAAAAATTGTATGAGGTGTCGAGTGTAATCTTATTTATTGATCTCCTTCATTCTGGAGTTAGTGAAGGGCAAAAAAATGAATGGTTAAATGAAAGCAATGAAATGGTGTGATTTATTAATAGAAAGATTGTGTCACATCCATCTGCATACCTACAAAATTGCTTATTTGTCCTTAATGTATTTTCAGACAGTGTTTTCATTTTGGGAACCAGGATGATGACCAAGCCACTTTCCAGTCATGGTTGTCTCCTCTCTGTGGAAAAAAAAACACACTTTCCCTTATATATGATGGCTCATGGTAAATTACTTAAGATATGTTCAGATAACAGGACATATCTCATGATTCCCTTCAATCTTTATTCTCAGGGGTTTTGATTTCTCAGGGAGAGTGATTCAGACAGAGACAGGCTTGGCAGCAAAAAAAAAAAGAAAAAGAAAAAAATCAGATTGCAGTTGACAGTTGCAGTATTGGACATCCAAAAAGGCAATCAGGCAGGAATTTTTCCGGAGGGTTATAAAGTCTGGCATGTGAAGTTTGCTTTTCCCACATTTTCAAGGTAGAGACAGGAATCTATTTCTATATTCTCCTTAGCAAATTGGTTCATGGGAATTTGCCTGAATTTCATTGAACCCTGGAATTAGACTTTCAGATTAGATGGAAGTTTTTTTTTTTTTTTAATTCCTTTGAGATTGGGTTTTATTTTTTACTTAACATAAGGCCCTTGGGCTTTTCCTGGTAGCTTAGAAGGTAAAGAATCTGCCTGCAATGCAGGAGACCTGGGTTCAATCCCTGGGTCACGAAAATTCCCTGGAGAAGGGAATGACTATCCACTGCAGTATTCTTGCCTGGAGAATGTCATGGACAGAGGAGCCTGGTGAGCTATAGTCCATGAGGT